>NC_064616.1:947646518-957646518 GCF_023898315.1 Schistocerca nitens
CAGTGTCCTTTGTTGTCTCTGACAGAATTTCAACATCATCAGCAAACCCCAAAGTTTTTATTTCCTCTCCCTGAACTTTAATTCCTTTTCCAAATTTTTCTTTTCTTTCCTTGACTGCTTGCTCAGTGTACATACTGACTAACATTGGAGATCAGCAGCAATCTCTGTCTCTCCCCCTTCTCAACCAGTACTTCCCTTTCATAACCCCTCCCCCCTCAACAACCGTATGGTTTCTGTACAAGTTGTAAATAGACTTTTGCTCCCTGTTTTCTTGCCCTGCTACGTTCAGAGTTTCAAAGAGTGTATTCCAGTAAACATTGTCAAAAGCTTTCTTTAAGTCTACAAATCCTATAAATGTATGTTTGCATAGTATTTTGCAACCATGACTTTTTAAACTGATAGTTCAGTAATATTCTCACAAATCACTACCTGCTTTCTTTGGAATTGGAATTATTACATTCTTCTTGAAGATGGAGGGTCCCATACATCTTGCACACCAGATGGAATAGTTTTGTCATGGCCAGCTCTCCCAAGGATATCAGAAGTTTTGACAGAAAGCTGCTGATTTAGATCTTTTAGTGCTCTGTCAGATTCTCCTCCCAGTATCAAAGTATCAGCTCTCCTATTTCACCAAATATAGCTCCAGTGCTAATCAAGAAACACTGAACCATTGATCACAGTTCAAAATTTCTCTCATTTTTATCAAGCTGGCTTGAAGTTATGCATCCAGTGCATTATTAGTCTTTAATGTTTTTCTTCACCTTCAAATTTTTAATACATTTTGCTCTCAACACAAGCACTACATCAGCATTGCAAAGCTGTGCAAGTGCCACTCATTCTCCACCACACAGTTCAGCTAACTCAGCCAGCCAGCAGTTCCCTCTCTCGTTCCATGTGAGACAGCACTCACTGATTGTGACTCAATGGCGACATGGCCTTACTATGCAGCTAAGGATGCATGCCAGTTAGCTATGTCATGACAACACGAATTATAGTTGTGAGTAAAAGAAGCATATAAAGCCTGCTCACACTCTGGGACATCACATCCTACATGCAAGTGAGCACTGCTGGGTATGTGCCACGTGCCTTTACGTGCTGAACTTGTGATTGTGTCATTAGGCATGATAGTACTGGCCATCTTCATTAACTTCTGCCATCCTATGCACAATTTATTCACCCTCTCCTTCGCACACCACAGTAGAGTGAAGATGATGTGCCCACAGCTGTCCAACGAGCATTGCACACATTAAAAAATGTCAGGATGCTGATCTCATATCTTCTGCAATAGACCTAACCTCCTGTGCTGCCATCACAAACTACCCTCCACCACTCTTCCCTTAATACGAAAAATCAGCCCTGTTCCTAACTGAACACACCACACAAAAAAGCAAGTTAGGAACATTTTGGGTATAATAATGAAAACAAAATGAGTGAAGATAACTACTTACCATATATTTGAGGTGTTAAGCTGTAAATGAGAACATAAGCAAGGGCTGGAGAATGAAAAACATGCAAGTACATATGCGTGTGCACCTGGTGCAACTCTTTCAATTGAATGCCAGCAAAATAGAGAGTTATAACTTTGTTATAATTTTAACTGAGTTGTAATGTGATAGGAAGACAATTGAAATTTCATACATCATCTCAAAATTAATATACCGAGTGTATTTGTTTGCTTAATATTTTTCAAGATGTAATACCAAGAGTGCCTCCAACACAAAAATAATTGTTCAGCTGTATTTATTTCTGGAGAAATATCATAAGCAATCTATTCTGAAGCCAACACACTTTATTATTATGCACCTTGCAGATCAAGAGGAGTAAGCTCACATTACTTTTTGCCCTCAAGCTTATATACAGCACCACTCGGTTCTGTCTCATGTTTGATTTTCTGGCCATGTCTGTTTTAGATATAGGCAAGATAGTACTTGCTACTCTATAGATGTAGCAGTCAGGGCGAACAGGCTTAGATGGTGGGGTCATGTTACACGCATGGGAGAAGCAAGGTTACCCAAGAGACTCAAGGGTTCAGCAGTAGAGGGTAGGAGGAGTTGGGGCAGACCAAGGAGAAGGTACCTGGATTCGGTTAAGAATGATTTTGAAGTAATAGGCTTAACATCAGAAGAGGCACCAATGTTAGCACTGAATAGGGGGTCATGGAGGAATTTTATAAGGGGGACTATGCTCCAGACTGAACACTGAAAGGCATAATCAGTCTTAAATGATGATGATGATGTCTGTTTTATGTTAACAGTGATGCACAGCTTATGGACAGGTTTAATAATAAAGAGTTGGCTAATATGAACCTCATTTATGGTTTCATCAAACGCAAAAGAAGAGCGGCAAAATCTCGGTAGGCTGAGCCGTTCCCGCAGCAACAGCAACCACAGCACAGTAATGGTGTACTTCTGGGTGTTCAACTGAATTTTCAGTTCTATCTTATGCACAATATTTTGACAACCAACCCAGTCATCTTCCTTAGGTGCCTGACTTGCACTGTTATGTTTACCCGCAGTCTGATTGGAGTCCAGACAGTGATTACACATAATAGCACAATGACTGGGTCAGTAGTCTAACTTCTGTGTGAGAAAACTCGACTGAACACCCAGAAGCACACCATTAATCAATCACACCGAGAAAACCTGAGCGATCACAAATCATAGTACTTTTGCAACTGTATAATGGCTGTTTCATTTACTCTGTGTTTTGAATTGTATGTTTTGTTTATTTTCACAGAAACAAGTGTAAATGGGTTAACATACTGAATAAATTGTAATTACATGGTTACTCTGAAAGACCACAAGAGACCACGGGTTCCTTGTTCCAAAATACTCTGAACATATTCCTGAACAACTTCTGAAATTTTGTTGGTGAAATTTAGGTTCACCCTGAATAACGGGCTGCTTAATCTTCTACATCTTTCACCAGCATGGAAGGAGGAATGAATACAGCACATGTTGTGGAGCGGCTAAGTAAGAAATGTAACACTTGTGTGTCCTTAACCATATCATTCCTGGTGAATTTTCAGATAACTGAGAGGTTAAGGCTAAGTTAAAGACAGACTGGAAAGTTTCTGTGGTTCAAATGCAATTCAATCAAACAATCTGTCAGTTTTCAGACATGTTCTTTACCACTAGTCCACCAAGCCCGACATCAGGCTGAGCTGAAGCTCAGATGAAATGGAAAATAGGTTTTAAGGCTGTGGAGGAATGAGATTTAATGTCTTAGTCCTGAATCCAGTACATCACCACCAACAAACTTGCAACAGGTTGGTGATTTAAGATCTTGGTTGGTTAAGGTGCTCTACCTGGTCCATAAACAGGTCGATGCACGAGGGTGAGGATGGTCAGTATGCAGTGGTTCTTTTGATGTTAATTGCTCATTTTTTATTGGCTGTGTTTGTCTCTGCAGTTAGTCTTCTTGTTGTCATACATAGCTCTTAAAACTGTCGCCTACACAAGCCATTCCATGTGTATTGTTACAGGCTTGTGCTGGCATCAAGTCAATCCATGGAATGTGAACAACATAAACAGGGAAATGGAGTCCTATTATTCTACACAGGAAATGGCAGATGCAGTGCTTTGTTACGGGTTTGTGGCATTAATCAACTGGTACATATCATGTGCACCAAAGAATATCCTCCTCTCTGTCGCATTCCATCTGAAAAAAAAGGTTCAGCAGGTTGTTACAGTGACTTGCAGACATGGCACATTTGTGAGGACAAGGTCCACAATTAACAGTGTGCAGTTTTTTTTTTTTTTTACCGATGATGTAGGATGCATAAACAGTGGGACCATAAATTATGACAATAACCATGTTTGGGGATATGCAAATACATGGGTGGAAGCAAAGCACCAGGTTCACTTAGTATGAATATGTGGGAAGAAAATCTTGGGTGACAGACTCATAGAGCCATAAACATTACCAGACAAACTAACAGATGCTCTTCAATCAATCAGTTCTGTGAAGATTCACCAGGAATGACATGTGGCTCAAATTCAGTTCAGATTTGATTTTAAACTGTAGGTCCCCATTCCCCAGTAGGATTACTGGGGTATATTAGGTATACACACAAGATGCTGAAATGACATCCAATTTAAAGACTTGCACCAGGCCATTGAGCCACAAGGAAGAATTATTTCATCTATGTGGCAAATTACTCACAATTTGCACAAAGACAAAGAATGTTGTTTATGGATAGTGGGGTACCACCATTTTCTGTGCCTTGTACGACTACACCTATGACAATTGATTAATCAGTGAGTGGTTGGTAGGGGTGGTCAGGTACCACAGCTGTACCATTCACCAGACCTTAATCTGTTAGATTTCTGGCTATGGATACATTTAAAGGCATTAGTGTATTCTACACCCATCAACAGTGCGCACATGATACAAAAGCATGTGTGCCTACAAATTTGCGATCACACAGGGCTTCTGCAGTACTACCTATAGAGCAAGGCTTACAAGTAGAGGTGATAGACAGCGAGTCGAAATTTTCAACCAAACTCACTGAAGTTCACTAAAAGAGTGGTGGAGCTTTTATCCACAGGGAGGATTATCAGGTTGTGGCATATTTTGAGACTTCTGATGGCTTTTCTTTCCTCCATCAAGAGGTTTGTGTCATGAGAAAAGTGAGGCAAGGTTGAGAGTGAGGAATTCTTGGATGGTTAACATGGGTGAGTTGAAGCAGGTGGGGGGAGGGTGAGGTTACAGCTGGACCAAGGTACGAACTAGGAGAGACTTAACGTGAGCTTCGGGTCAGTTTTCACCAGATGAAACGATAGTGAATAACTCATTCAATTGCAAGTGATGAATGAAGGAAGGCTCTGACTATATTTAATTGTTAGCTGCGATTAAGTACTATGAATATTATCCCTATTTTCCTTACTATATTTTCTTAAGTATTTTTCTATTTTTTTCTATTGCCCAGACAGCCCACAAAATATCTTGGTCTATCCTTATGCTACTCCAACCATCAAAGGTACTGATCATGTAATGTTCCACTTAAACTCATTTGTGCAGTCTTTTGCGTGCACTTGATAATCCATTATCCGTCCACCTGAAACAATCATGGTTGAATTGTGGCCAAGGGAAAAGATGACCACCTAACAGCTGAGAATGAATCTGAGAACAACAATCAACTTTGGCAAAAGGATCTTCCTCCAACACCAATTTCTCTCAGTTTTGTAGGTAGGAACTGTCCTTGCAACACAGTGTTAGGCCCTGTAATTCCATTACCTTCATCTTGGGACACAGTGATATGTTATATTGCAACTCAGACTGATGAAAACCATACATTAAATTAGCATGGTTCAATTGCCCATCCCCACACTACAGATTGGAAAGAGATGTGAGTAGCTGATATTCCTTAAGTAATTCTTCTGCACTGTTCTCTTCCTGTGTCCTAAAGCGTCATTAGAAGCTAAGTGAACAAAGTTCGACTTCAAACATGATGTCTGTTTAACAGGATGCTTTCGACACCAATTCAAAGAAAAACTCATCCTTCATGGTGCCAACCACACAAGCAATGGAGACACAAACGACATTACGTAGCACTCACTTAATTCTCGAACAACGCTAATCTACAAAAATTGATACACCACAATTAAGCATCGCTTTGACAACCTGGACCATCTCTTACAGCGAAATATTGATTTTGCAGTTGTAGGTTACAGTGCAGACACCATTAGTTATGACTCAAGAAACATTTTAGTGTCTGTGGGTAATTCATTAAATATCAGTTGATAGTAGCTTGACATAATCAGCATGGTAAGACAGCTTGCATTGGCTTTCAAATTCAATGGACCTTCTCCCAACAAAACACTTGTGGGACCAAATGTGTCAATTTATATTTCAGTGGCCAGAATCTGCAGATAATCTACATACACAGTAGTGGGAGTAATGGAAGTATATCCTGGGAGAGGAAGCAGCACCAGGTACATGATACTTCTTTACGTTGATTAACTATGGCTGCATGCATTTAACTTTTAGGAAATACACAAGAAAATGATAATTACTGCTCCTGACGTGATATAAACACTGCTCTTCTTTCTCAGTGTTTAGTAAAACAGGCATTCCCTCCTCATCAACAAGAATCTTGATTCTGGGGTTTACACACAAAAATGGATCACAACAGGTATATTTCACATTATACTATCACAAACTTGGTAAATAATGTATCAATGATTGCTTTCACTGCCCAAGTGAATAAAACTTGAGGAATGGGGATGGTCCACAACAATGTGCTACAGTATATTGCAAGCTGATCATATACAATGGAATTCACACAAAAAACTTGGTGGTCATCAACATATTATTTGAAATAAAAGGAATAACATGTGGGTAATCTTTTACCATGAACAATAGGCTCACAGTCTTTGAACAGAGCTTGGTCTACACATAGTACGCCAGTGAGAGAAAAGATCATCATTAAATGAATATTCACTAAACCCTGATGAAACAATCAACCCGTGAACTAGATTGGCAGCATATTTGCCAGGTACATACACAGATATTATATTACTGGTATAGTAGTCAACAAACTCCATGAAAGAGGTTTTCTTGGGACACTGATCTAGTATAGGAGACTATCTTTGTTGTATAATTAATCAGCCTTTGTTGGTGAAGTGCCAGGAGACTAGTAAGTCACACATTTAGCTTTCCATCTGAGTCTACATTTAATTCGTAAATTCTTTGTGCATTTTTGTGTGCTTGTGAAGTTTAATTCTAAAATTTATTGCATATTTTTATATTTGAGAGGTAGAGTATTGCATTTTAGTAATGGTAATGTGTACATTTGCACATTCTGTAGTGCAGTAGTCATGCATTTGTTTATTTTGGATGGCCAGAAACTGCTGGCCACAGCTCAGCCAGCTGGTAGCCTCCATTGGTGAAGCACTAGGAGATTATCTAGTCACGTATTTAGCTTTTTTGTTTGGCTTCATATTTTAATTCTCAAGCTGGTAGTTATAGGATGGATAGTGAAAGTGTGCGAGTGCGCGCGGATGCAAAAGCAGCTGGCCTCAGTTTGTGAACAGCTGAAGAGCCACTGTCAGATGTCTGCAGGTTGGCATGTCACATGGAGCACCTCAGGTGTCACTTGTTTCACCCATAGGCTCTGCTGTCAAGGCACCTTCCAGTGTACCCGATGCAGAGGACCTGTGCACACTGTAGGGACAGTGGCAATTGTTGCATGGTCTCATCACTCAAAGCGGAGAGTCAATTGGAGGCTGGCCATTTGGCCTCACCCATTCACTCTGTAAATAGGCTGATAGCTGCTCCTTCAGCAGGCTCTGAGCAGACACACAGGGGGGAGGGGGGGGGGGGGACGAATAGTGCCCAGGGTCAGAAGGAATTCCAATGTGCACTTGGTGAACCTCATCCAAGATGTAGAGGAGGTCCTATCCGTGCCTATCAAGAGTGCAGGGTGCAGCAATCGGCAAGTTATTGCTTGTGTAGGAACCAATGACACCTGACACTTCAGTTCTGAGGCTATGGGAGGCTGACAGATGTGGTGAAGACTGTTGACCTCACCTGTATGGTTCAAGCGAAGTTCACAACTTGCAGCATTGTATGCAGAGTCGATCGGGATCCTTTGTTTTGGAACTAAGAGGGGCTGTCAATGAGAGGCTCCGTCGATTATGTGATGGTCATGGCTGCAGATTTCTGGACCTGCATTATACGGTGGAGTGTGGTAGGATTCCCTTTGATAGATCAAGGGTGCACTACACAAAGGAAGCATCGCTCATGTGAAACTCAGCTTGCCCTTTTCTCACATGATATCCTACAAACCATGGATGAGGCACAAAACGTAGATTCCACATCCCTAGATTTCCGGAAAGCATTTGACATGGTGCTCCACTGCAGTGTGCTGATGAAGGTCCCAGCATACAGGTTAGGTTCTCAGATATGTGAGTGGCTCAGAGATTTTTTTAAGTAATAGAACCCATTTTGTTGTCCTTGATGACAGGTGTTCAACAGAGACAAGGTTAGGGTGAACAGCACTTTATGGTAGTCTGCTGATGACGCTGTGGTGTATGAGATGATGTTGTCATTGAGTGACTCTAGGAGTATATAAGATGACTTTAGACAGAATTTCTAGTTGGTGTGATAAATGGTAGATTGCTCTCAATGTATAAAAATGTAACTGAATGTTGATGAGTAGGAAAAACAATCCTGTGACATTTGAACACAGCATTAATAGAGAGATGCTTCACACAGTCACACCAATTAAATATCTTGGTGTAGCACTGCAAGGCAATATGAAGTGGTATAATGTCATCAGCTTTGTAGTAGGGAAGGCGAATGTTTGACCTCATTTTATTGGAAGAATTTTTGAAAAATGTAGCTTATCCATAAGGGAGACAGAATGCTAGTGTGACCCATCCTTGAGTACTGTTCGAGTGTTTGGAATCCTCATGCGTCAGATTAAAGGAAGACATTGAAACAATTGGATCTGTTACCTGTAGGTTAGATCAGCAAGCAAGTATTAAGGAGATGATTCATGAACTCAAATGCAAAACACGACTCCAGAATGATTCTACTACCACCAACACACAATTCGCGTAAGTATGAAGTAGACAAGATGCAGGAAATTAGAGCTCATATGGAGGTTTTAAGATAGTCATTTTTCCTTTCTTCTATTTGCGAGTGTAACAGGAAAGGAAATGACTTGGCATTGTTCACAGTATCCTCCTCCATGGACCGCATCGACAATTGTGGAGTTTGTTTGTAGATGTCTATGAAGAATCAGAGTTAGTCGTGCTCACGTTCCATGGATGATTTGCATGATTAATTGTAATGATCGCAGTTTGGATTTCAAAATAGTTGCTCAGAGAGCCATTCACACGTTCACTCACCAAATTTCACAAGCATTAAGAAACAAAATAGCATTAGTTGGTATTTTCTCTGACCTAAGGCATTTGAACGTGTGAATCACAATATTCTCTGAGGTAAATTAAAGTTTTATGCAACTGATGGTATGGCGGATACTGTCACATCTAGCTAAAAGAATGCAGAAAGTTGTCCTTAGTAATTCAACCAACGTAATCGGATGGGGGGGGGAGTCTTCTGACTGGGGAGAAATCACAGATGTGGTTCCTCAAGACTCAACCTTGGGTCCGCTGTTGTTCCTCATACATGTAAATGATCTTCCATCTAATATACAACAAGCAGAAGTAATTATTTTTGTGAATGACGCTAGTATTGTAATCAATCCAAGCATAAATGCAGCAACAGATGAAATGGTAAACAATGTTCTTAAAGTACCAATGACTTATTTTCTGCTAATGATCTCCCATTCAATTTCAAAAAGATGCAACATGTCCAGTTCTGTACACCTCCAAGTACTATACCAATGTAATATACCAATGATAAGTGTAACACATCATGAGGAAACAACAGAGTGGAAACTTCAAAAATTTCAGCTGGCAATACTGATGAGAATTTAAACAGGAAAGAATACATTTTGAAACTTCTAGAACAACTTAGTTCAGCCACATGTGCACTTTGAATCATGGCAAATACTGGGGAGATAAAAATCAGTAAGTTGACATATTTTGCATATTTTCATTAAATAATGTCATACGGAATAATGTTCTGAGTTAACTCATATAAAAATAAAAGTCTTCACTGTCCCAATGAAGTTTGTTGTAAATAATCAGCTGCAGTTCAAAAGGAACAATACTGTACATAATTATAATACCAGAAGTAAAAAATACATTTATTACTGCACATTAAGGCTGTCTCTAGCACAAAAAGGAGTGCACAATGCTGCAACCAAAATTTTTGATCACTTGCCCAGTGATACAAAATGTCTGACAGACAGAAAAGTGAAACCTGAAAAGAAATTGAAAAAGTTTCTCCTTGACGTCTTGTCCTACTCCATAGAAGAATTTCTGTTATTGTAAGTTGTAAAAGGTGCTGGGTAGGAATAACTAACTCATCTCTTTTTATAAGAAAAAAGTCAACTTGTAGCCATATTCACAAATTAATTTGTTGTTTGAAAGTAAAACAAACATAGCTTTCAATAATATGAAACTTAACACCAATAGTGTAGGCACAGTTCACAGTGCGACCATGTAAATATAATTTGGGAAATACACAGACTGTTGGAAGGTGTTTATTTTTATGAAGATACTGTCAATGAAATTGAACCAAAACAAAGACTGGTTCCCCTTGGTCAGTGTACAAAGTAGCTGTCAGTCTTCATGGCTCTATCTTGCATCAGTTCTTATGTTTCAGCTTCAAACGCAAAATAACTGATTATGTGAATGAAAATTATTTAAATGAAAAACCGAAGTCTTGGGGGTTTCATTGGAAATGTTATCTGATGACATGAATAAATCATTACTTCCGTTTCTTACTAAAGTTACAACTAAACTAATGTAATCAACTGTGCAACATACCTGCCAAAATGAAAGCCTGTTCTCACTGCAACTGTAGGTGGCTAAGTATTTTCCATCCGGTGAGAATGTGTTGGCAGTAACTGCTGCTCCATGAGCTGGAATCATCTGTGAAATGAAGAATATTCAGGTAATAAAAGAATGCAGCAAAAGTAAGTAATTTTAATCTCTGTGAGTTTCAACTGAAACAGTTTTAA
Source organism: Schistocerca nitens (assembly GCF_023898315.1). Taxonomy (NCBI): domain Eukaryota; kingdom Metazoa; phylum Arthropoda; class Insecta; order Orthoptera; family Acrididae; genus Schistocerca; species Schistocerca nitens. The sequence goes on from NC_064616.1 coordinate 947,657,119, forward strand.
TAAGAGTACAATAGGTGCAAATTCTTGCAATGTTTTGGTCGTATGGATAGAATGATTTACAGACGAATTACAGGATACAATGAGGCATCTTTCTACCCTCTTCGCTCTCCTTGTCATTTTTTATTTATTTCAGGCACTAGAAAATAGATACAGTGACCAATGTGCTGGCATAATTAGAACACACATTGAAAATTATATTACAACTTTGTTTCCTACTTATACTTGAGAGTCAGAGCTTCATATATCATCTTCTACTGATAAAAAAGGGTGACTTTTATGGAATTTCTGGAAGTGAGATAATTACATACACTATTTGCTGTCAAGTCTGGATTCCTTTTGTTGTACACGCCAAAAACACCAGATATACAACTAAGTTTACTTTTTATTTATTGATTTGTTTACCCTGGTAAGATTAGCACCATCAGGCCCTCTCTTACATTTAACCTAGGCAACCAACTGCATGTTCACAGAAGCCATTCCACTAAGTTCAGATATACTGGACGTAACAAATGTTTTCATTATTGCAGCAATGTTGCTGGTTTTTGGGTTTACTGATATGGCATGCAACAAATGACCTATTTTATCCAGAAAAATGTCATAGGAATTTCAGGGCAACACTTGAACATGCCAGTCCAACAAATCAACCTTCTATTCACTGAATCAAGATGCCAAAAGACTTGTTTTATGGGTGGAAGCAAGCTCATAAACTTATTTGTTAAGACACCCCAGTTTCTCATGTCGTATAGTAGGAAGGAAAAGTTATCATGCAAATGGAGAGAACATCATGTCACACAGGTACATTCATTGTTTTCAAAATAGTATTCATATCTGACAATGATCTGGCTGTTCACTTGAAAACTTTTTCTTCATAATTTATTTATTTATTCTGTAATAATTACAGCCTACATTCTTGATAACTAAAGAGGCCCTACAATCCCACACATCTGTACTGAACCACTACTTTTATAATAATTTTTACTACTGGTTACGCATTATTTTTTAAAAAGAAGGAATTTTTTCTACTACATTAAAATACTACTGGCACATTACCCAACTGTAAATACAACTGCCATTAAAAATTCTACTAATAGACATTTTGTATCACTGGGCAAGTGATCAAAAATTTTGGTTGCAGCATTGTGCACTCCTTTTTGTGCTAGAGACAGCCTTAATGTGCAGTAAGCCTCGGGCACATGAAAGCATTTCAACAGCAATTCCAACACATTAATTGATACAGTGGTTCACTGAACCACAGAAACCACATTTCTGAAATCACTCACTCAAATGCGACAGGCAGTCTTCTGAACTATTTCCTTTGTCAGTGATTATGATTACCCTTTTCGTATTCCGTATGATATGCAGTGTCGGATCTGTGCTTAGTTTTTGGTACATTGTTGGGTCTAAGAGGTCCTGGGTCTACTCTCACTATCTTCGGTCTTCATTACGATGGTGGCATTTCCCTTTTTGGCAGACAGTACCAATATACTTTTGTCAGCTTTAAGGTTCTGAATAGCTTGTACCTCTTCTTTCTTCACTTTGCAAACTGGTGGTTTTGCTCTGCACAGTATCCTGGCTGTTTCAGTGCGTATTTCCTCTGCTCTTTCACAAGGAAGGGTCCAAATGGCTGCTTCGGTATTAGCAATAACGTCCTCCATAGGTATAGTTCTCAGGGTGATAGTGCTATCATCTAATTGTTAAAAAATTAGAGTCTTAAATCCCCCCAATTCCCCAAGTTGAGGAGGAAATTATATGTTGTTATGATGTTGTTATACCAGTGTTGGAAACATCCCAGTCAATTTTCCACAGTTTCAAAATGAGATAAAATTTTTTTCTCCATATTAGCCTCAGTTCCAAGAACTGTACAATTGCATTTGATTATCTTTCTCTAGCCCAAACGGTGTTTCATTTCCCACTTTTTAGGTTCCCAGACTAACTAACAATGCATCAGTATTGTGGACAAGAAGCCCGTCAACCTCAGTAGAACACATCTACAGGCTTATACATTCAAAATACACTGCACAACAGTAACCAATATACTTCCTTGCAGATAAAAACTGTGTGACTTGAACCTCAACCCTTGTCTTCAATAGGAAATGCTCTTGGATGCCCTCACAGCTTCACTTCTGTCATCATGAAAAGGTTGTGGGTGTCTGAATAGCTCAGTCCTCAGTAAGAGCATTTTCCACAAAAGGCAAGATTCCCAGCTTGTGTTTCAGTCTGACACACAGTTTTGAACAGCCAGAAAATTCCAAAACAGCACACAGTCTGTTACAGAGTGAAACGTTCATTCTGGGCATTAAATATAGACTGTCGGTTTAGCCAACAGCTTTTAGGAGAGTTGAAACTGCCCCATTGTAATTTTAATAATTTGATGCACTGCCTTTCCCTTTTTCTGCTTGCTTATCCTATATCCCATGGGAAGTTACAGCATTCCTATACGAACACACATAGATATCTCATTACTATACTTGATGTAATCATCACATCAGCAACTTATAACAGGATGTTTTGCCAACTTGCCAACTGACAAAGGGTACAACATTTTTTGTGCTGCTAACGTTAGCTTAACACTTTGACAATGAATTTGGAGTAGTTCCACAAACTTAAAGGGTGCAATCGAAGCACTACAACTGTCTTTGACAATTCTTCTTGAGTCGCAGCTTACAGAGAACAGCTTAATAACACTGCTCCACTAATGTTACCACTGTCCTGTAAATTTTATAGTATGGGCTCCATGCTACACCCCAAACTCTGGTTTGACACTGTGTGTCTTCCATGGCAAAGGTTCGACACTGGGTATCTTCCATGGCAATAGTGCCTTGGGCAGTAGTACAGCACCTCTGAACACTCCGACTCGGTCAGCTGAAGAATACCAGTGACCGGAAGCTTTCAAATACACATACATTACAAATTGTTATGGCTAGATTTGTAGTGTTGTCCATTGCCAGTAAGATACCCTTATTTATTGGATCTTCTGCTGATCTTCCTCTGCTACAGCCATACTGGTCAGGGCACACAGAATGTGGTACCCCACAGTTTGGCAATATTATGTCAAACAAATTATCAAATATCTTACCCTGAACATTTATGAGACAAATGAGTATGTAGGATTTGGGTATAATTGTATTCTTGACCTGCCCTTTATTAATAATCACCACTTAATTATTTTTCTTAGGTGTAGTTTTTTCCTTACATGTGGCACTTCTACAGTTCACACAGATACATCTCTATTTGATCAATTAAGGCATGCATTAGTTTGAAAGGAATCTCACCTGGTTCTGAAAACTTTTTTCTTTTCGGGTCTAAAATTGTTAATAGTATTTCTCAGGGATCTATTTCTAGTATACTCAACACAAATTACCCCCATCTTTCAATTTTTATCATGCATAACTCTTCTTTCATGGAGTGGTTAACACGTCTAGATATCTGAAGTCTTGAAATCTTTTTTCTTGGATAGAGCCTTCTTCCTTGTCTTGTTTTATAGTGTAATTTATGCAGAACCTTGAGCCTAATACAAGGTACTCTTCTAGAAGTATATGTCACAGTATCATGTACAATTTGCCGTGAGCTGTGTTGCAGGCAGTGTGACGCAGTAGTTAGCGTTGCTGACCGGCGTGTTGCTGGTCACCAGCTCAAACCCGACTACCAGAAATTATTTGTTATTAAGTATTCATCATTTCTGGCAGGTTCTCAAATTATGTTGTGTTTGTATATTCGGGAATATTACAGCTTTGTATAAACAGTAGCACTCTCGATTCAGTAGCTCAGTTCTCTTTTCTGTCTATTGGTGCTCATAATAAAAATGCTTTCGTGCTACAAATTGAACTTCAATGATGACCCTGCTTCTTGATTTTGACTTTATTGTAGTGAAGACATGATGTCATTTTCTAGAGACACTGGGTACTTTAAAACATCTATATCATCATGGCTCCAATTAGGCAACACAAAAGCTGTCGCCCAAACTGTTAGAGATCAGAATACAAACAGAACATTGTTTGTCTGTATATTAAGAAAACCAGTGGACTCCAAAATAGCAACACGTCAGCTGCACATCCGGCACCCATCTCAGTGTTATCCAGAGCCACTGGTCATGGCCTGACAAAATGACAAAGGATTTGACTGAGCTGTCAAATACAAGAAGTGGGATGACATGATGAGTTTGACAAATGTATACTATTACTTGGATGACACAGTCCATCGGTGGTTCAAGAACAATGGAGAGAAGGTTGACAGCTGGGACAAATTCCAGGAGAGGGAGAGGGGGAGGGAGGGAGGGAGAGAGAGAGAGAGAGAGAGAGAGAGAGAGAGGACAATCAGCAACAAGTCCACTTAGTGTGAGAACAATTTAAAAGCAGGGCAACATCATGGGGAAATGACACAGTCGTACATACAGAATGTCTGGATTCTATGCCACATTGTGTGTCCAAATATAACAGAACCTAACAAAATCTCACACCTTATGAAAGGAATCACATAAGATATGTACCAAGCTCTTTTGGTAATTGATGTCATAAGAACCAAGGAGTTCTTCAGGTGGCAGCAGTGCGCTGAGGAAATGCAACAGAAAAGAAATGGATGAAATAAGTCTGTCTGACAACTGAAAGTGGCCCTTAAGGCAGTCATGGAAGAAGAAGAAGAAGAAGAAGAAGAAGAAGAAGAAGAAGAAGACCACCACCACCACATCTGTCTCACCCACTAACAAGTACGAGCAGAAATACAACAGTTCATGGCAACCAGAACTATCAGGCCAATAAGCAGGACAGAGCAGCAATGAATGTCAAGTTAATAGAGAATGAGGAAACGGAGGTGTATCGATCTTTAGCACCAATATCCACCTCCAGTTGAACATGTCAGGCAGAATGGACTCTGTCAATTCGGACTTATGCAGTAGCTGTCAAATGACAACCTGGCATCTGACTAACAACTGACACCTCAGCCAAGTATAAAGCCTCACAGAAAAAACAGACATTTGGTGGACAGAGGCCAACATGCCAGTGTGCTTACACTCTGGATGCATTGGACATGTAGTACGCTACTGCAGAGAAAGAAGCACAGTTTCTGACATCACAACAGTCCTCCTCATGCCAGTCAGTTGCAAATGATTATAGCTAAACTGTGAGACCATTATCATACCCTGGATGAGTTTGCTCCCCAACATACTGCAGCTGCTCCCCCTCATTGTACAGAGATACCAGCTGCTCGCATAGATACTGAATTCTGAAATACTAAACAAGGAGATCATGTAAGGGTGCCACAGATGAAAAATCTCCATGGACAGCAGTCATCAAGATGTCAGGAAATCTCACTGACATTATCGACAGTCAACCCGTCAGGGTGCTAGTCGACTCAGGGGCTCCTCCTCCTGTAAAGTCGAATCTGTAGTGGAGACGAGATTGAACAAACAGCCAATGGTAAAACACTGTAGCAACACTGGGAATCATCCAAGAGTGAAACAGCACTCACTGGAGTGTTTCTGACAGAACAATGGATAAGCTGGGAGGAAATGGAGAAGATACTGCAAGATGATATGAGTGAACCTTAAGAGAGCCCATGGTCCTCTTCAGTGATCCTCACGAAGGAGGATGGCACATGGGGTTTCTGCATCAACTAATGATGACTGAACAAAATCATGAAGACAGCTGTCTCTACTCACTGCTGCACATTGTTGGCACCCTAGACTGCTTAAAAAAGCAAAGTATTTTTGAGACAAGACTGACAAGGAAAAGACTGTCTTTATAACTCATGACAGCCTCTAAGAGTTCATAGTTATGCAGTTTGAACTATCTAATGCTCCAACTAACTTAAAATGTATGATGGGAACTTGTTTCAACACCTTTGGACGATTTTTCTTTGACAGCTGGATGACATAACTAAAATAGTTAATGGCAATGGATTCTGTCCCAATCCAGAGAAAATATCAACAGTTGCATATTTTCTGACTCCTCAGCACATTTGTGATGTGAGAGGTTTTCTCAGAATGTTCTCGTACAACCAGCGATTGCAAGAACTACTGCTGGGAGATGCCAAATTTTCCTGGAATGAGGCATAAGAAAGACCTTCCCTTATCCTTAAGGAGGTTTTAACAGCAACTCCAGTCCTAGTATTGTATGACGCGAAAGCTGAGACAAAACTTCACATTGATGCTAGTGGTTTTGGGTTGAAGCAGTTCTACTCCAGTTTCAGAAAAGGTGCTAAAGAGGTGATAGTTTGTGCTTCCAAAGTACTCTGAAAGTATGCCAGTTTCCACTCTACAGCTGAGAAAGAGTGCCTTGCAGTTTTTTGGGCCATCAACATGTTCTAGCTATATTTGGCAAACCATTCACCAATGAGAAAGATCACCATTCTCAGACACGGGTATCACTTCCCTGGTTTCTACCAACCAATTAGACATTGTGAGCCAATGCAAGGAATGCCAGCAATGCTGCAGTTAGCTCTGTTGCATCTGATACCAATTCTGCCTGCAACAGTACCATTCCACCAGACTGAAATTGACCTCTTGGGGAGGTTCCTACAGTCAACAAATATGACTAGCTCACCTACTACACTGTCAACAAAGCTGCGATGACTGAAAAAGCTCAGGAAACTGCAAGGTTCCTTGTAGAATACAGCATCTTGAAGCATGGAGCACCCCATGTGATGATCTCTGATTATGTTATAAGTTTTCTAGGCGAGACTACTGTCAGAGGTAATTTCACATTGCGATATTACCCACTGGATGACTACTGCGTATCCCACACATACAAATGGCCTGAAAGAATGCTTCAATAAGACACTGTCTGATATTCTCTCAATGTACAATTATATCAAATGGAGCACTTGGGATACAAAACTACCCTTTGTAATATTTACACGATCAGGCTGATACGGGCTTCAAACCATAAAATGGGGTGAATAGAAGACAAACTTGATAATTTTAAAAAGAGAAATTAAAATCAAAATTATACTGGATTATATGCTGTGCCTAACCTTAAACTTACAATTAGTTCTAGAACCTAGCTCTGTTCTATAACATGGGGGGGAACTTTGTGTTTCTATAACCCCAGAGAGGGGGGTGAATGGAAATAGCAATGTTAAACTTTTTGTTGTTGCATTGGTTGATTGGGTGAATAGTAACATGTCAAAATCTGTTGTGGTTCTAGGAGACGAGAAACAAAATTTATCTGGTTAAAAAAAAGTGTTATTCAGTAAAGAAATAAGAATTTTGCACGAACTGTGATTTTTATTCTATTTTCCAAACAAACGGTGTCATGTCAGCAATTATGTTTTATAACACTGAACTGATGAACTTGGTTTCTTTCTTAATAAATTAAGTCACTGATATCAACTTTAGAAATGATCATGTCTTTGAATCTACAAAGTCTTAGGTACTCTCCAGAAGTAACGGAGAGCTTCCAAACATTGTCTCCTCCACTAAAAATGTTTAATCATTGTTTAATTGGCCTTGACTTTTGTATAAAATAAATTTTCATGCATACAGTCTAAAAACTGCCTACTTTTTCCATGTACTCTGATCACAGTATAATCTACTGGGTTAGGAACTGTGACATGTGGATCTTTATCTCCATTAAATTGTTAAGTCTTCTCCTGAAGCAACACAGGCAATAGGCAATTAACTGTTTCTAATCACCCCAAAAATTCCAAAAGCATAACGCTATGTTTTCAATTAGCTGAAACACAAGTCACAACTAAAGCATACTTTAAAACTGAACTTTTGATTAATTAAATGGAATTGCAAATTTGCTTTTCAAGTACTTAAATTAAAACAACACAACTTACACTGGTGCTTACACAAAAAGTTCGAAGTAAGCAAATTCACCATCACATATGATGTTTATCATAGAATAAACAAAATATCAGCTGACAGTATCACCAATTTGGAAATTCATAATTTCCTCCTTAGGTTCACTACCAACATAGAAAAACAAATCTTTGAATGATATTCTCATTTGCCTCCAAACGCAGTACCATAGCACTTTTCTGGAAATTTTGTTTCTATTCACACCATCTTATGGTATCATCCTTTCTGCTTCACAGTCATGAGGCTGAAATGTCAGTGGATACACTGTTCCCATTTCATCTAGACGATACTCAGGATGATTATGTGAAACACCTCATCACCTGCACCAATCAAGCAAGACAGCCGGCTCTCATATGGAGCCTTGCCATTCAGGAGAAGCGCTGAGAGCACTACAACAGCAAGCACTGGCCAGTGATATACAGTCTCAGAGTTTGTATGGGTTTCTGCGCCCTAATTTGGGCTGTATCAATATTTGTTGCTTGTCTGGATGTCACTATGAAGTTGAGGATTATGACCCTTCTTCACAAAGACAAAAATGCAGAGACGTTATTCATGTCCTCCTTATTTATTTATTTATTTATTTATTTATTGTTCCGTGGGACCAAATTAAGGAGAAATCTCCATGGTCATGGAACGAGTCAATACATGAAATTATAACACGATATTAGAAACAGATAAAATGAAATATAGAAAAAAAAACATATTCAGGTGACAAGTCATAAGTTTAAATGAAGACAATCAACAATGTAACACTGGAATTTGCTTAATTTTTTAGCTCTTCCAGGAGCTCCTCGACAGAATAGAAGGAGTGAGCCATGAGGAAACTCTTCAGTTTAGACTTAAAAGTGTTTGGGCTACTGCTAAGATTTTTGAGTTCTTGTGGTAGCTTATTGAAAATGGATGCAGCAGAATACTGCACTCCTTTCTGCACAAGAGTCAAGGAACTGCATTCTACATGCAGATTTGATTTCTGCCTAGTATTAACTGAGTGAAAGCTGCTAACTCTTGGGAATAGGCTAATATTGCTAACAACAAACGACATTAAAGAAAATATATACTGTGAGGGCAATGTCAGAATTCCCAGATTTTTGAATAGGGGTCGACAAGAGGTTCTCGAACTTACACCACATATAGCTCGAACAGCCCGTTTTTGAGCCAAAAATACCCTTTTTGAATCAGAAGAATTACCCCAAAAAATAATACCATACGACATAAGCGTATGAAAATATGCGAAGTAGACTACTTTTCGTGTTGAAGTGTCACTTATTTCAGATACTGTTCTAATGGTAAATAAAGCAGCATTTAGTTTCTGAACAAGATCCTGAACATGGGCTTTCCACAACAGCTTACTATCTATCCGTACGCCTAGGAACTTGAACTGTTCCATTACACACAAGATCCTTCACTATCAAGCTGGTGTCATCAGCAAACAGAAATATTTTTGAATCACCTGTAATACTAGAAGGCATATCATTTATATAAATAAGAAACAGCAGTGGCCCCAGCACCGACCCTTGGGGAACGCCCCACTTAACAGTGCCCCATTGGGACTGAACATCACTACCACTCTCAATATTGCGGAGAATTACCCTCTGCTTTCTGTTCTTAAAGTAAGAGGCGAACCAATTGTAAGCTACTCCCCTTACTCCATAATGGTCCAACTTCTGCAGCAATATTTTGTGGTCAACACAGTCAAAAGCCTTCGTTAAATCAAAGAAAACACCTAGCGTTCGCAACCTTTTATTTAATCCATCGAAAACCTCACAGAGAAAAGAGAATATAGCATTTTCAGTTGTTAAACCATTTCTAAAACCAAACTGAACATTTGACAGCAAATTATGTGAATTTAAATGCTCCAGTAACCTTGTATATACAACCTTCTCGATAACTTTAGCAAACACCGATGGCATAGAAATAGGTCTAAAATTGTCAACATTATCAATGTCTCCCTTTTTATAAAGTGGCTTCACTACCGAGTATTTTAATCGATCAGGAAACCGACCACTCCTAAAGGAAAAGTTACAGATATGGCTAAGTACTGGGCTAACATACATAGAACAATACTTCAGTATTCTGCTAGATACCCCGTCATATCCATGAGAGTTCTTGGTCTTTAGTGATTTAATTATTAACTCAATCTCCCTCTTGTCAGTATCATGGAGGAGCATTTCAGGTAACAGTCTCGGAACACTTTTTTCTAAGAGCGCTATATGATTCCCTGTTGGAATTAGGTTTCTATTTAGTTCACCTGCTATATTCAGAAAGTGATTATTAAATACTGTACATATATGCGACTTATCAGTAACACGGACATTCCCACTACGCACTGATTCTATATCCTCGACCTGTCTCTGCAGACCAGCAACTTCCTTTACGACTGACCATATGGTTTTAATTTTATCCTGACACTTAGCTATTCTATCTGCATACCACATACTTTTTGCCTTCCTAAAAACATTTTTAAGCACCTTACAATACTGTTTGTAATGGGCTGCTGCATTTAGATTTTGACTGTTTCTAACGTTTTGATATAATTGCCACTTTCTTCTACAAGATATTCTTATCCCTCTAGTCAGCCACCCAGGCTGCCTGTTTGTGCTAGTATCCTGTTTTAAACGTTGTAATGGAAAGCAACTTTCAAAGAGCATGAGAAAGGTCTTTAGAAAAGCATTATATTTATCGTTTACTGTCTCAGCGCTATAAACATCTTGCCACTCTTGTTCCTTTATAAGGTTTACAAAGGTCTCTACAGCAACCGGATCAGCTTTCCTGAACAGCTGATGACTATATTTAACACGAGTTGCAGCATAAAACCCTTTTAAAGTTAAAATTTGCGCATCATGATCTGAAAGGCCATTCACCTTTTTTCTAACAGAATGCCCTTCTAGTAATGAGGAATGAACAAAAATGTTGTCTATGGTTGTTCTACTGTTCCCTTGCACTCTCGTTGGAAAGAATACGGTTTGCATAAGATTATATGAATTAAAGAGGTCTACCAGCATCCTCTTCCTTGCACAATCACTTATACAATTAATATTGAAGTCACCACATATAACTAACTTTTTGTATTTCCTATAAAGTGAACCAAGAACCTCCTCTAGCTTTAGCAAAAATGCTGTGAAATCGGAGTCTGGGGATCTATAAATAACAACAGTTACAAGTTTAACTCCGTTAAATTTAACCACACCTGCACAACATTCAAACACCTTTTCAGTGCAGTACTTTGAAACATCAATTGACTCAAATGCGATGCCGTTTTTCACATACATGGCTACTCCCCCACACCGCAAAGAGCTCCTCGAAAAGCAGCCAGCCAACCTGTATCCTGGTAAAGGAAGCCTCTGAATTATCTCCTTATTTAAGAAGTGTTCAGATATACCAATAATTTCAGAGTCAACATCTATAAGCAGTTCACTAACTTTATCCCTAATACCTTGTATATTTTGATGAAATATACTAATTCCCTCATTACTCGGATACCTAAGCTTTGTCAAAAGTGATTCCCTTGTTAGAGAGACTTCCCTTAAGCAGGAATACCTATCAGCTGACTTCAATCTAAAAAAGGTGCAGCTCTAACACACACTACTGCAGGAATTTTCCCATGAGTGATCCCACCAACCCCACCTATGCTGTCACCTATAAGCTTTGCCAACCTCCCCTTCCCATACCTGTTGAGGTGCAGGCCGTGTCTAGTGAAACCCGTCCTGCTGATAGACTCCACCGACACCACTGAAATGTGACCCATGCTTTCTGTCATCAGCGCACCCCCAAGTCTCATGTTATTACGCCTGACGGCTGTATTAAGATGAGGCCGATCGTGACGCTGAAACAGTTCCACGAAATGCACATTCGTGTTGCCAGTCTGAGTGGCTATCTTTTCCAGGTCACCATCTATGTTATACTCCCCATCCCTACCAATACTATTACCAGCCCCACCCACAATCACTACCTGATCCTCTTTAGTAAAATCCCTACATAACCCCCCTATGTTAACAGTCACCTGAGCCAACCCTGCATTAGGCTTCACAATGCTGGTGACCTGAAACACTACTGAAGTTCAGAGGTGGAGATTGACAATAGGGACTCCCAATTCAAGGAAACTGAAGGCCCACTCAGTGATCTTGAAGCTTTAAAGTAAGGAGCTACTTTCGATTCTCATCATAGTGAAGAGGACGTGACAACAGGCAAAACCACAAGGATCTACTAGCGCTCTCATATAGAAGACTGTGGACAAGATCTAGACCCAGTGTGCTGGAGCCATCGTGTTGCTTTTTCTCCTAGAGAGGGAGCAATGTCACGAACTGTGCTGCATGGAGAATGGTGTAGGAGTTAAGTGATTCAGGGATTTTAAATTCTTTTCCAATTTTAAACTAAGACACTAAAAGGCAGTGAACTTTCTAAAATAATCGGATCCAGACTTTTCTGTAACATGTTTCAATTTTTATGAAACTAATTGACTTGCAAGACAATCATAAATAAAGTTCGGACACACCCAAAATTGCTGTTGCCTTTGGGGTGTTAAACAGGTATAATGGCACAAGTTTGACAATAAGCCACCCATTAACCATTTACACAATTTAACATAATTTCAAATCTGTCCACCATACCCATAGCAGGTAATTAACAGTGCGCAATGTAGTTACATTAAAAGTCCTGTAAATCTTTATATTTTGTTAACTAACCACTAATTGTGTAAACCAAATTACTGACTGAACATATAGCCCTTCCTCTCTCATAAATTTGAACCATACAGATTTATTAACAAATGTGTAGTTTCCAAGATTCCGAAATATCATTACGCCCGTTTATAAGTACCCCTCCCCTCCCAGAAATCTTCAGTCTGCTACCAGGAGTAACACGAGTAACATCTATGAGGAAGTCGGTTCCTGGTAATCACTCAATCACATCATGTAGAAAAATTTGGCAATCATGTAAGAAGTACGTAACAAGATCTGTACGAGTTCATACATAATTAATATTTCCATGGAAGTTCATTGCCATCTTCCTATGATCAGCATATCTGTGAGAATCATGTACTGTGTCATCAAGCAGGAACCTGCACTACATCTTGTTAACTTCTCTGAGGTAATCAGTCAATAAGCTTCCATCTGGGCACCTCCTTCTGTAAACATTATGAACGTCTGTGTATTTGTGTCTTATCTCTGTGTTCACTGACTCTGTAAACTGCAGTTAAAGTTACGTTGTTTCTCTGTCAGAACTCTATTATAAATTTGCACTGTGAATAGATGGACACTAAATAGTAGGATGTTGGAAGTGCCTGCGTGTGACCAAAATTTTACGGATGGGCCGAAATTGGTCATCACATTGTCAATAGCAACAATGAATATGGAACAAGTAAAATTAATTAAAAGTTGTGTTGCCTACGTTATTGGAGACGTTACCTTAAAGCCAGTTTTCAGTAATTCACAGAACTTCCACTGGTGAGACATTGAATGCAAACAAGAAATCACAGGTAGGTACATTTCACACCATAATGAAATTTTCCAGTACTCTACACAAGGTGATTGTTAATAAAACTGATGGGATGGATTCCTGACTGGAAATGGAGGAAGAAAGATCCTATGAACCTATATCCGGGAACGCATCATTGCCACGGTAGATGGCACTGATTAATGGAAGTTCCTTGTGTGTTGCAAGCTGTGCGATTGATGCGACATACTGTAAGCAGCAGAATGGACTGGTATTCATGTCAGGAACAAGCCGAGGTGGTGTTTGTGTATAGCCAAGCAGATGGAAATGGTCGACAGGCAGCACAGTTATACCAAAACAAGTACCCTCACAGACACCAACCACATCACACAACTTTACAAGCCCTTTTTGGGCATTTGTGTGATCATGGGTCCTTTCAAACAGACAAATGTGCAGGGAGGTGACAGACTGTGTTTACACCAGATCTGGAGGACCGGGTTCTACATAATATGCTAACTCTAAAGTTAGCATCTGCATGACTATACACAAACACCATCTCGGATTGTTCCCAACATGAATAATGGACCACCTTGCTGCTTACAGTACACTGTGTGAATTGCATACCCTGTTACGCACAAGAAACACACGGTGCACGGTCAAAGGAACTTTCATTCATGAGCACCATCTAGCGTGGCAATGATTCATTTACGGACACAGGTACATATGATCTTTTTTCGCCCCATTTCCAGTCAAGAATCTGTCCCTGCAGTTTGTCAGTTTTATTAATGTTCACCCTGTATATGACCTCTGTCAATTTCTACATAATCATCTAGTGATGGACTTCCAGGACAATGAAATATTTGTCTCATTTCTTCCCCACTGACCTTCACCAGTAATAAGATCTTGTGTTATCACACTCCTTAGCACATAAAATAATTTCATATCAATTACTTGACATGTTAATATTTTATGGAAGTCCAACTTATAAATATAGATTACTTTACACTCACTATCTCATTCTTTATACCTTTTTAATTTGTTTTATATAACAGATTATGTGCCAAATATTGCTCCACTGAAACAAAACTTTTAACTAAGTCTGTTCACAGCTACTTGTAATAAGTGCATACATAGCATAAAGTCATGTGCTCTTACTGGACAATGGCTGTGTAACATTTTAATACTTGCCAGTAACTATTTTATAAATTATAACCTGACAGTGTGGTTCTATAACAAGGTAAAATTTTTGAAACTTTTTAATATCATCTATGCTTCCACATGTTTAACATCACTGAAACTCTTACAAGGAAATGGCCCAGTCCGACAGTCGAAACCTACCCTCAATCTTTCATGCAGGAAGAATACACTGAATGAAATGCACTGTCAAAATTTTATCTCGTGCACTGCAAGTATTTTTTAAAATATGTTAAAGTTACTCATTTTCATCACACAAAGAACTGGTTATAACAACAGTTTGCACAGCCCTTCCTGCCTAGAGCACGAATCATTGAATAAGCAGACACAGCCATGAAATGCAGATGTAGTGCCATATAGTGCGAAGTCCAAAGCGCAAATACATGAATTTTAAGTACTTAAATCGTACCAAAAATGTTGTAAATCGTTAATGTTTTGTATAACTTGCTGTTCATATCGACAGCTAAAACCGGGCGAAGTGGTGCAGTGGTTAGCACACTGGACTCTTATTTGGGTGGACAATGATTCAAACCTGCATCCACCTATCCAAATTCAGGTTTTCCATGGTCTCCCTAAATCGTTCCAGGCAAATGCCAGGATGGTTCCTTTGAAAGGAAATGGCCACCTTGACACAATCTGAGCTTGTGCTCGGTCTCTAATGACCTCGATGTCGACATGTAATTATTACACAAGTGACTAGCAGAGGAAAGAAAATCGAGAAGTTTATTATGATACATTACAAATGTCTTCCATAAGCAGGATTTTAATTTTTTGACATTAAATGTTTCATAAAAATTCCCTCAGCACAGTTCTTACAATAATTTTTGAGTAAAGTACATTTTACTAAAAATGAATCCGTTCCATGTTTACTTCCTGTAGTCATTACAAAAATCCAAATTGTTTATTGGATGACGGAAAAAACTTTTTCTTACACCAGGCACACCTGATAAAGGAAAAATTAATGCATTCAGACACTTCACAATCATTACTAGTTTTATTTAGGCAGCAATAGATCTCAGTAAGAAATGGTCATGACATTGTTCTGCATATTGTGCTCCGTACCAGGCATACTTAATCGAATTAGTAAAATGTGGTGACACAAACTGACAATGCAGAAACGACTGAAGTTTAAGAGTACTGTTCTTCTGATAAACATGAAAGACAAGAGCTATCAAAAATTATATAGCCAGAAAATTTTCTGAAAAGTGTTTTACACTGTTCAAAATTTTTTTATTGAGGGGCTTAATCACGCTATCTGTCTTGGGTGGAATCTGAATTTCTTTTCATCAGCATTCTAAAGGTAGAGGTGTCATTACGTCCAGGACAAGAGTCCAACAAAAGCAACAAATTATTTTCTGCAGATGATGAGAAGACATTTTAGATGTAACATTGAAAATTATTCTTTCCCATTTTTCCTGTTTTTGCTATGTCGATTCCAAGATTTTTACAAGTAAAGAGTCCTTGTTTTTTTAATTTATGTCCAAATTTGGCTTGATGTTACTGAAGACAGATATAAAGCTGTGGAAACAGTAATGCAATTATACTTATCACTGGCAATGTTGTGTAACAATGTGTCATAGCATTCATCAACTACACATGCGACTCACGACTTTTTTTCACTCGAAATGATATATTGCAGTTTGCAAACAATTCTTGCACAAAACCTGACTGGCTTTATACACCGCATTTTAGAGGCTAACAAGAAGCTTTGTCTTCACACTAGCTACAAATTTCTCTATCGTATAACCTATTGATAATATTTCCTCCAAAGATTTACTTGAGGTACACTTCACAATTTTGCGACTTTCTTTTACATACAATTTCCTGTATCTGTTTAACCAGATCAAAGAAGCCAGGAAACCAGTAACGTTCATATCACTTGGAATTCAGAGTGCCCAATCTCTTAGATCTCCCATGGTAACAAACTTTCTTTCAGACTTTTCCGAGTTTCATTTTGGAACATATTTTGTACTTCATGTAAATCTTTCTTCCTCTTATACAATTCATATTCAGAATTGATGAAACAAAACTGGCTTTACACACTTCCAAAATTCTGTAGTGGAGTATCACTTGATCTATACATTTCCTTAAATACTATAGAATTCCATGAACCCCCCCCCCCCCTCTCTCTCTATCTCTCTCTAAAGCGCACAATGTATCAACTACATTTAGGAAACAGCAACCATCTTACCTGACATTTATTGGAACGTAGTTCATACAAAGCTACTTGTCCACCTTTTGCGCCAACTGCAATACGCCGTGTATTTGGACAGTGGCTAACTTGATTGAAGCGACATACTGCAGGGAATATGTCATTCAGGCGGTTTGTCTTTAGATGGCCTGGATCTAAGCAATGAAGCACTATGTCCATAACCTGTAAAAACACACACACAAAAAGAGTTAGGAGTTGAGAGGTGAACATGAACAAAAGAGCATTTCCTAAAAATGTAAACCCTATGCTTCTTGTTAATCTGCTTAATGAGTGTAGTGATGCGAAGACTCCTCATATAATAGATTATCAAACAATAATTGAAACACATAATTTTGAAAACTATCCATGTAGTTTTAAAAGTGTCCAATCAGTAGGCTGGAACTGGTGGACTAAGAACCATCCTCTGTGAACTAACTTCTGTTGTTTTAGATGTTCAGGACCAGCAAGATGTGTTTCTTGGAAGAAAAGAGGTGCAGTTTATTCTTGTTTGATCCCATGCATGACATTGCGCAGAGAGAACAGGAATTTCTGGTGCCTCTGACCTGTTATATCTTGGGCAACAGTTGGTTGAAAGAAATGAAATTTGCCCATATTGTACAACTTCTTGTATTCTCTTAAGAACAGTAAAGAAAAGAATTTTATGAGTGATACCCAGCCGGAAAATTTCAAGCAAAATTGCCCAAAAAAATGTCAAATTTTGGCTTTCATATGTCTTGGGGACTAAAGATATGATAACTGTGAAACTTGGCATGTAGTAACCTAACAAGACAAGGTTCTTAAATATTCAGTTTCATTTATGTACTGCTGTCCAATACTGAACGAATTAAGTGCAAAACTGAATTTTCGTAAAAAGGCCAAAAATGTGGTATTTTTGACCTGATTTTGCAAATAACTATGCTCTATAAAATCCTCCAAAGCTGAGCTGCTTAGAAGGACTGAACTACAAATTATTTATTTGATTACCCAATGTGGCTAACAATGCTAGATAATTTGAATCAAACTTGGGTATGAAAATCACAGCATAAAAAAATTAAAACTTTGTATTCTTGTATCTCTTTAAACACATGCTGAACATAAAACATAATGTGCAGTAGCTTGATAGGATAAAGATCTGAAATACAAAGTTTCGTGCACCTGTTATTTTCCAAAAATCTACAAATTTGTTGAAACTACGATGATTTTTGTGAAATGGCAAAAATATGATATATGTGACACTTCTTTTACAAATACCATTTTCTATTAAAGCTTCAAAACCAGTCTCATTCAAAACAATGTGTTTTAAGGCCCGAGAACAGTGAGTTTCTTTTCCAACATGGGCTAATAATGCTACTTAAATTAAAGCAAACTAGCCAGAAAAATTGCTCTGCAAATAAAGTTTTAACTTTGGATTCTTATATCTAATTGATTTAAGTCATGATGAACATGAAACTTTGGACATAATCACTTAGCAATTTTGGGTTTTCTAATATAAAATATCATCCATGTCCAGCTTTCCAAATCTCTGCAAAATCAATTTTAACTTCATTTCCAGAAAAATTACAAATATATATCACATTGAGTTTGTTTTCCCATAATTTGCTTTCCGTAACTGATTTCATACTAATCACTGTTGGAAAGAGTGTGTTTTCAAGCATCAAAAAATTATGTTCAACTTACCAATGTGTGCTAACATTACCCAAAAATGACACATGAAATTGAGGGGGAATGTATCACAGCAGCAGACTACATTGCAGGAACTTGTTGTCCGTGCTTCATTGCATGTAGTTTCTATTTTTAAATTGACCACTACATTGTCCATGGTGACATTAGCACTACCCATTCTAGAACATGAACAGGTAACCCCATTGTCATATGGGTTATGCAATACCAGCTATGGACAGGTTTCTTCATCCAGGTTCCCAAGCCTGTAATTTGTTTCCTTAATTTAGGTTCCAGTGATTTATTAAAAATTATTAGTTTGTTATTCAAGATACTGCTCAGGGGTCAGGGGTTTCACTGGGAAAATTCGCAAGCTACATTACATCCTTTTGTAGCTTATTAACTCAACAAGGGTATGTTACAAACTGTCTGTTGCTGCATTATTTGAGATCACTGTCAACATGATATGGTACCTATACACATGTTTATTCGAAAATTGACTGACTTTTCCTCAAATCAAACAAATATCACTTAAATAAATTATTACAGTGACGTCTTAGCTGCAAAATACAAAAATTGTAAGAATTTTGTCAATCTGTGTAGCCTCAAAAACAGTTTCAATGTTGGTATTGAAATGATCACTTTTGGCACCGGCCATATGTGATGGGATTATTGGCACAACTAAGCGATTGGCTACTCACACTAGATCTATTCAACTTCTGTGACCAAAATGTATATGGCATCAAATATATAAACAAGAAATCTAAGGAAGTACAAAGTTTCAAGAAATAAGATAGCGAGGAAGCAGCATGGTGCTGGTATGAGAGTTGATCACCAGTTTGTACCACTTCACTTGAGCTCTGTTGGTATTATCAAAGTTTCTAATGGCACAATAAGTTTTGTTGCCAGAGTATCATGTGCAGCCATGCTAAGTCTCAAACTGATGGATCTGTTACCTGGCTGTTCCGTTACCTTTACATATGAAAATGAATTGTTGACAGGCAGCATTACAGACATATCAACAAAACAAAATGATGACCTGATAAAATTTATGCATCCTCAAAGCCCAGCTCATTCATTTCATTGGCCCAAAAGACAGGATGCTTGTTGGGTACCAGGACACCACCTCATTTCCACACTCTTTCCCTTCAATGTCATCATCTAACCGACAGTATCAATTTCCAGAAAATCAACTGCAGAAAGTGGCTCAAAAATTACAAAAAATGTAATCTTGAGAAGCTTACAATCAAAACTGATATTATTTTCTGCTTGCCAGCTATGTGAGATACTCTTTCAGATTTGAGAACTGAAGATAAGATTTTTAGCAAATGGCTTTGTAAGCAGACATGTACCACCACAAGGCTTTGAAATGTAAATTAAGAAACCAAATTAGAGGCTTGGGAACTTGGATGAAGAAACCTACTCGTGGTACTGTGTGATCCCTATGACAATGGAGTTACCAGTTCATGTTCTGGAACAGGTAGTGACAATGTCACCATGGACTAATAGAATATATTGAGACATTACTTGTCAATTTAAAAACAGAAGCCACATCCAACAAAACATGGGCAACACTGCCACGATACATTCTCTCAAATTCATCTGTTACTTACAGATATTATTCTACATCTGTATCTACATGATTACTCTGCAATTCGCAATTAAGTGCCTGGCAGAGCATTCCTTGAACCTCCTTTCAGCTACTTCTTTATTGTTCCACCCTTGACCATGACCAATGCACAAGTATAATGAACACTTAAAACTTTATGTCTGAGCTCTGATTTCTCTTATTTTATTATGATGATAATTTCTCCTTATGTAGGTGGGTAACAATAAAATATTTTCACACTCTGAGGAAAAAGTTAGTGATTGAAATTGCATGAGCAGGTCCTGTTGCAGCAGAAAATGCCTGTTTTTTTTAATGAGTGCCACCCCAATTCGTGTATCACATTTGTGACACTCACTCTCCTATTTCATGATAATACAAAATGAGCTGCTTTTCTCTGAACTTTTTGATGTCCTCTGTCGATCCTATCTGATGCGGATCCCACACCGCACAGTAATACTCCAGAAAAGGGTGGACAAGTGTAGAGTATATAGTATCTTTAGTAAACCTGTTACAATTTTCTAAGTGTTCTTCCAATAAATCACAGTCTTTGGTTTGCTTTCCCCACAACACTACCCGTGTGATCATTCCAGATTAAGTTATTCGTAATTGTAGTCCTTAAATATTTTTTTGAGTTTACCGCCTTTGGAGTTGTGAGACTTATCGTGTAACTAAAATTTTCTAAGCGGATGCTATTTAGTGCTCATGTGGATGACTTCACACATCTCACAATTTGGAGTAAATTTCCACTTTTTGCACCATACAGATATTGTGGCTAAATCATTTTGCAATTAGTTTTGATCATCTGATTACATTACATGAGGGTAAATAACGGCATCATCTGCAAACATTCCTAAGAAGAGTGCTCAGATTGTCTCCTAAATCATTTATGTAGATCAGGAACAACAGAGGGCCTACAACACCTCCTTTGGGAATGTCAGATATTACTTTTGTTTTACTCGATGACTTTCTGTCAATTACTATGAATTTTTTTATATTTTTTATTTACATGTCAAGTTCTGTAGGACCAAATTTCCAAGGTAATGGAAGGTGTCAGTACCTGAAATTACAACATAAAAGTAATAACAGATAAACTAAAATGTTTATGAACCCAAACAAAGTCAATTCATAAGTTTATGTAAACACAATCAACAATATAACAAGAATCAGCTTAATTTCTCAAGGAACTCCTTGACAGAATAGAAGGAGTGACCCATGACGAAACTCTTCAGTTTTGATTTGAAAGCATGTGGATTACTGCTAAGATTTTTGAATTTGAGTGGTAGTTATTGAAAATGGATGCAGCAGTATACTGCACACCTTTCTGCACAAGAGTTAAGGAAGTTCGATCCAAATGCAGGTTTGATTTCTGCAGAGTATTAACTGAGTAAAAGCTGCTTATTCTTGGGAATAATCTAATATTGTTAAAAAGAAATGACAGTATGGAATATATATATATATTGAGAGGGCAATGTCAAAATGCCCAGAATTGTGAACATGGGTCGACAAGAGGTACGTGAACTTACACCACTTATTGCCCGAACCACCCGTTTCTGAGCCAAAAATATCTTTTTAGAATGGGAAGAGTTACCCCAAAATATAATACCATATGACATAAGCGAATGAAAATAAGCAAAGTAGACTAATTTTTGTATCGAATGATCACTCATTTCAGATATCATTTGAATAGTGAAAATGGCAGCATTAAGTCTTTGAACAATATCGTGAATGTGGGCTTTCCACGAGAGCTTACTATCTATCTGAACACCTAGAAATTTGAACTGTTCAGTTCCACTAATCATATGCCCATTCTGTGAAATTAAAATGTCAGGTTTTGTTGAATTGTGTGTTAGAAACTGTAAACACTGAGTCTTACTGTGAGTTAGCATTAATTTATATTCTACAAGCCATGAACTTGGGTCATGAACTGCACTATTTGAAACCGAGCCAATGTTGCAGACAACATCCTTTACTACCTAGCTAGTGTCATCAGCAAACAGAAATATTTTATTAGAGTTACCCATAATACTAACGGGTATGTCAGTTACATAAATAAGGAACAGGAGTGGCCCCAACACTGATCCCTGGGACACCCCCCACTTGACCATACCCCACTCAGACCTTACATCACAGCCATTCTCAACATTGTGAATAATGACCTTTTGCTGTCTGTTGCTAAAGTAAGAGGCGAACCAATTGTGAGCTACTCCCCGTATTCTGTAATGGTCCAACTTCTGGAGCAGTACTTCATGATCAACACAATAAAACACCTTAGTTATATTAAAAACTATGCCTAGCATTCAAAACCTTTTTTTCAACCCATCCAGTACCTCACAGAGAAAAGAGAATATACCATTTTCAGTTGTTAAATGACTTCTAAAACCGAACTGTACATTTGATACCAAATCGTGTGATATAAAATGATCAATTATCCTTACGTTCACAGCCTTTTCAATAACTTTAGCAAACACTGATGGCATAGACACAGGTCTAAAATTGTCTACATTAGCCCTTTCTCCAATTTTATAAAGCGAATTTACACTGAGTACTTTACTCATTCAGGAAAAATACAGTGCTACCACGTGCGGCACAGTAAATGTCTCTGAGCACTATGGGACTTAATATCTAAGGTCATCAGTCCCCCAGAACTTAGAACTACTTAAACCTAACTAACCTAAGGACATCACACACATTCATGCCCGAGGCAGGATTCGAACCTGAGACCGTAGCAAACGCGTGGTTCCAGACTGAAGGGCCTAGAACCTCTCGGCCACACCGGCCGGTTGCGGCACAGTACTTTAATATTCTGCTACGCACTCCATCATAACTATGAGAGTCCTTAGTGTTCAGTGATTTAATTATTGACTCAGTCTCCCCCTTGTCTGTATCACAGAGGAGTATTTCAGACATCAATCTCAGAAAGGCATTTGCCAAGAAAGTTATGAGTGTCTCTGCAGAAACTAAATTTTTATTTAATTCACCAGCAATGATCAGAAAATGATTGTTAAATACTGTACATATATCTGATTTATCAGTAACAGAAATATTTTTACTGTGAACTGACTTTATATTGTCGACCTTGTGCTGCTGACCAGACACTTCCTTCACAACCGACCATATGGTTTTAATTTTATCCTGTGAATTAGCTTTTCTATTTGCATATCACATACTCTTTGCCTTCCTAATAACATTTTAAGCACTTCACAATACTGTTTGTAATTAGCTACTGTTGCTCGATTGTGACTACTTCAAACATTTTGATATAATTCCCACTTTGTTCTACATGATATCCTTATCCCACTAGTCAGCCAACTGGGCTGCCTATTATTGATAGTACCCCATTTAGAAGGTTCTAATGGAAAGAAACTCTCGAAGAGCACAATAAATGTGTTAATGAAAGCATTATATTTATCATCTATGTTATCAGCACTGTAAACATCCTGCCACTCTTGTTCCTTGACAAGGTGTAAAAAACACTCTATTGCTGTTGGATTAACTTTCCTACATAGTTTGTAATTATATGTGACATTTGTTTGAGTACAAAAGCCTTTTAGTGTTAAAATTTGTGCATCATGGTCTGAAAGGCCATTCACCCTTTAACTAACAGAATACCCATCTAGTAACGAAGCATGAATAAAAATATTGTGTATGGCTGTGCTACTGTTCCCCTGCACCCTAGTTGGAAAAAACACAGTCTGCATCAGATCATATGAGATCTGCCAACATCCTTTTTCTTGCACCATCATATACAGTATTTACATTGAAGTCACCACAAATAACTAATTTCTGGCACTTCCTATAAAATGAATCAAGAACAGACTCTAGCTTGGGAAGAGATGCTCTGAAGTCAGAGTCAGGGGACCTATAAACAACAACAATTACAAGTTTAGTTTCACTAAATTCAACTGCCTCTGCACAACATTCAAATACATGTATGTTCAGTGCAGTGCCGTGATACATCTACGGACTCAAATGGAATACTGCTTTTACATACATGGCCACTCCCCCACCCCACAAGTAACTCCTGGAAAAACAGACAACCAATTTGTATCCTGGTAAAGGAAGCCTCTGAATTGTCAAATTATGTAAGTGGTGCTACGACATACCAATAATTTCAGAGTAAACATCTATAAGCAGTTCACTAACTTTATCTCTAATACCTCTTATATTTTGATGAAATATGCTAATTCCTTCTCTGCTTGGAAACATGACATCCTCTGAAAGTGAGCCCTTAGTTAGAGGGACTTTCTTTAAGCAGGTATGCCTATCAGCTGACTTCAATCTAAAAAGGGTGCAGCTCTAACACCAACGACTACAGGAATTTTTCCACAAGTGATCCCACCATCACCACTCACTACACTGTCACCTATAAGCTTTGCCAACCTCCCCTTTCCATACCTATTGAGGTGCAGGCCATGCCTAGTGAAATCCGATCTACTGATAGACTCAACTGGCACCACTGAAATGTAACCCCATAAGAGCCTTCTGCAACCCCATGTGAACGCGCCCAACAGCCACATTAAAAGATAAGGCCAATCATAAAGCTGAAACAGTTGCACAAAATGCACATTAGTGTCACCAGTTTGAGTAGCTATCTTTGCCAGGTCACCACCTACATAATATTCCCCATCCCTATCAAGACTGTTTCCTGCTCCACTCACTATGACTACCTGATCCTCTTTTGTAAAATTCTTACATAACTCCCCTACGCTGTCTGTCACCTGAGCCAACCCTGCACTAGGCTTCACAATGTTGGTGATCTGGTAATCATCCCCCAACACTTCCTGCAACTTCTGGCCCACACGTCTACCGTGCTAACTACCTAGCAGCAGAACCACCTCCTTGCTGTTAGACTTTGCAACTGACATGGGCCTCCTAACTGCTGAGGACTGCTTCATGTTTCCTGCACCTACAGCTACAAGAGGCTCCTCTCCACTCAACTCTGACAGTTGGTCAAATCTATTGCATATACACAAAGTATAACTGTCTGAATACATCCCCCTCCTAGCTGACTTCTTGCCAACTGCCAGTTCCTATTATTCCCCAGTACCCTTCACCCTTCTCAACCTACCTAGTTCCATGTTGTGTATTGTAACTGCACCTGAAGGGCGCAGATCTTATGATCCTGTTACTCTATCAACTTATTTCTACTATAGATTCTGCATTCTCAGGAGAGGATCTCACTAGAATGCCCACTGACTATCCCACTGCATTCCCCACTAAGTTCGTAACTAACAATAACAGTCTCAAAATTCTCTGTCTACTAAGAGAGCGACTACTTGTATTAATACAAGTACACCACAGCTAATACCAATACCAACAAAACTTCACAAAATTATTAGCCAAAACCAGAAATTCAGTCAGCCACTGGAACACTCAATGAAGTTAAAACACTGAATGAAAATTTTACTGAAATATTTCACTAGAAACAATAAGAAACGTCAGCTGAAAACTAAAGTTCGAAATTTACTAAACAACTTCAATGCATAGAAAACTCTAAAGAACACAGCAAGTGAACATTTCCAAAAGTTTATTAAACCATTATTTCGCCACAAACAGCATGCAACACCCCTGAAAACGTAATTTAATAACTGTATAACAGTGTACAAATAGCTTTGTCAGTACTTAGCTTTATAACTGCTACAGCTGCAACTGCACGCCGCGAAATGTAAACACACTACTGAGGTGTAAGGCTTGGACGAACAACTAAGAACACTCACGAATAACAGACCACTCCAGTCAATAACACAGGGAATCATGAATCCAGCCACAAAACTGAGACGATACTCCACGGGCACGCAATTTAATTGGGAGGCGCTTTTGAGGAACAGCGTCAAAAGCATTCTCGAAACCTAAAAACATGGAATTTATTTGATGTCCCCTATCGATAGCACTCATTACTTCATGAGAAAGAACAATATTTTTGAATCGGTGTTGGCTATTTGTCAATAAATTATTTTCTTCGAGGTGATTCAAAGAGTTTGAGCACAGTATTGTTAGCAGTTATTGGAAAATTGAACATGATTTTATGGATGCTAGAAAACAAGCTCTTTCTAACTGTAATTAGTTTGAAATCAATTAGGGAAAGCGAATTTAATGTGATCTATGTCAGCAATTTTTACAGAAGCCAAGTTTGAACTGATTCTGTGGAAATTTGGAAAGCTGGATGTAAATGATATTTTACATTGGAAAACCAGAAGTTGCTTAGTGGTTACAATCAAAGTTTCTTGTTTACCACGACTTCATCAATGAGATACAAAACTCCAAAGTTCAAATGGTTCAAATGGTTCTGAGCACTATGGGACTTAACATCTGTGGTCATCAGTCACCTAGAACTTAGAACGACTTAAACCTAACTAACCTAAGGACATCACACACATCCATGCCCGAGGCAGGATTCGAACCTGCGACCGTAGCAGTCGCGCGGTTCCGGACTGCGCGCCTAGAACCGCTAGACCACCGCGGGCGGCAAACTCCAAAGTTAAAACATTGTTTGCAGCATGATTTTTCTGGCTAGTTTGCTTTAATATAAGAAGTATTGTTAGCCCATGTAGGAAATGGAACCCACTGTTGTGGGGGGCTTACAACATTTTTTCGAATGAGACTGGTTTTGAAGCTTTAATCGAAAATGATACTTCTAAAAGAAGTGTCACATATACCATATTTTCACCGTTTCACAAAAACTGTCGTATTTTCAATGAATCTTTAGTTTTTTGGAAAATAATAGGTGAACGAAACTTTGTATTCCATAGAAAATGGTATTTGTAAAGGAAGTGTCACATACACCATATTTTCACCATTTCACAGAATTTATCATATTTTTGATGAATTTTTTTTATTTTTGGAAAACAATATGTGAATGAAACTTTGTATTCCACATCCATGTGCTACCGAACCATTGTGTATTAGTTTCATGTTCAGCATGCATTTACAGTATAGTAGAACACCTGGTTTGAATTATTTTTATGCCACGAATTTTGTGATCAACTTCGATACAAATTATCTAGCATTACTAGCTTGTATTGGATAATCAAATACACACTGTTTTGTGGATGATGATGATAATGTTTGGTTTTTGGGGAGCTCAACTGCGTGGTCATCAGCGCCCGTATGAAGTCCCAATTTTTTCACAGTCCCATCAAGCCACTGTCACAAATGATGATGATGATGATGATGATAAAATGATGAGGACAACACAAACACTCAGTCCCCGAGCAGAGAAAATCCCCAACCCCGTGATCCAGAGGCAGCAACGCTAGCCACTAAACCAAGAGTTGCAGACACTGTTTTGTAGATAAAACCATGGTATTTCTAGTGAGCCCATTTTGGAGGGTTTTACAGAACACAGTTCTTTGAAAAATCAGGATGAAAATACTGCATTTTTGGCCTTTTTACATACCCTTCTATTTTGTGTTTAATTTATTTAGTATTGAAAACTAATATATAAGTGAGACTTTATATTTGAGAACCTTGGGTTGTTCGGTTACTATATGCCAAGTTTCACGTTTGTCATACCTTTAGTCCGCGAGACATAAGAAGCCAAAATTTGACAATTTTTTTGGCGATTTTGCATAATATATTATGGCTGAATACCACTCATAACATTCTTTCCTTTATTATTCTTAAGAGAAGACACAAAATTATACAAGATGTCCTAATTTCATTTCTTTCAACAAACTTTTGCCCTAGATATAAGAGCTTTAAAAACAAAAAATTCACACTCGCTCTGCACAATGTCACTCACGGAGTCAGTCAAATGACTATATATCAGCCAGTATTGCTTCGATGAATGTTAAAATTTACCAATGTTCATTGGGGACATGTGTTCATACTTTTTTTTTAACAAAATCTGAGATGGTCGAGCAGGGATGCCTTGGTGAGTTGACGTGGAATTACCCATATACGTCTGTACTCAAAAATCCACTGTACAGTCTCGGGTTTTTTCACCTACTATAATTTCCTTATGTTGATGGACTCTTGCTGGTCTTTTGCTTAAATGTCGATTTTCTTCTGGACATCTTGGTTTTGAAACAATCAGCTATTCATGCTGCCTGTCTTGTCACTTATACACACAAAAAATAATGCTTCATTCACACTTCAGTAGTTCAGCATCTTCACCATGAACTTTGTTACTTTTTAGCCTTTTGATTTGTCTACAATTTACTCTTTATTTGCTGCTTATGAATCTGGATAGCTTTTTGAGAGAATTTCAGGCAGAAATCTTTGTGTGGCTCAGAGCAATTTAGGAGTTACTTAAAACATTCAGAAAGTTCTCTAGCTGTTAAGTGCTGTCTGTCCATTTTCCTTCTTGAAGTAGAGATTTTGGTGCTGGAACACATTTAGCTTCATTGTAAATGTTTTATAGAAATTCCTTCTTTTTTGGTAAGAGATGGCACATAACAATCAATAAAATGAAATGTGACTCAAAGCATTTGTACAAGCGAAGCGATTTAATATTATTTGATTACAGTATTTATGACACACCATTTGAATCAGGACTGCACTTAAATGTTAAATAGTGGAATAAATACAATGTGTGACAACTCTTTCAGGACTCATAAGACGCACTTAAGTTACTGTAACTGTTCTAAAATATACAATAAAGCTCAAACTTCCTTGGTTTCAGATATTTAATGCATTGTCTGCCTCCACAGCCTAACATCCCCCCACCTCGTAGGGGGAGCCGGGTTTGATTTCCAGTATGGGAAGGGAGTTTTCCTTGGCGGGACGAATGGAACAGGGTGCAATGAGCCTCAAGAGGTGAACTGATGAGCAGCTTAACCAATCAGTAGCGATTCCAAGGTCAAGAAACAGGATGGGGAATGGGACAGCGGTGGACTGATCACGAGACCCTCCATCTCATATCCGAGGATGCCACAAGTGGAGGGTGCTAATAGTGGTTGGTTGTGTCCAATAGGTCTGTCTTGGGCCACAACACAGATATTTACCTTTTTATGTACTGCATTAAGATGATGTTTGGTTTGTGGGGTGCTCAACTGTGGGGTTATCAGTGCCCGTACAAATTCCCAACCTTTGCTCAGCCCAACCTTGCCACTTTCATGAATGATGATGAAATGATGAGGACAACACAAACACCCAGTTGTCACGAGGCACGTGAAAATCCCTGACCCCGCCGGGAATCGAACTCAGGACCCTGTGCTCGGGAAGCGAGAACGCGACCGCGAGACCATGAGCTGCTGACTACTGCATTAAGGGAAGGTATCATTCTTCTTGGGCGAAAATTTCTGACAACTATAAGAAACTGTTTAATTATTTTGGAAAACACTGGGCTGCTGGTTAACATAAACTGAAGTTCCAAAGAAACTGATACAGGCATGCATATTCAAATACAGAGATATGTAAACAGGCAGAATACTGTGCTGCGGTTGGCAGTGCATACATAAGACAACAAGAGTATGACACAATTGTTAGATTTGTTACTGCTGCTATAATGGCAGGTTATCAACATTTATGAGCACGAGTGTGGGACTGAGCATGTACGAGGTAGCGATAAAGTGGTGATTTTCCAGCACGACTATTTCACGAGTGTAGTGTGAATATCAAGATCCCAGTAAAACATCAAATCTGCAACATCACTGGAGCTGGTAAAGACCCTGGAAGAATGGGACCAATGACGACTGAAGAGAATCATTCAATGTTACAGAAGTGCAACCCTTCCACAAATTGCTGCAGATTTCAATGCTGGACCATCAAAAAGTGTCAGCATGCGAACCATTCAACGAAAAATCATTGATATGGGCGTTCAGAGCCGAAGGCCCACTCATGTACCCTTGATGACTGCATGACACAAAGCTTTATGCTTCACCTGGGCCTGTCAACACCGACATTGTACTGTTGATGACTGGAAACATACTGCATGGTCGGACGAGTCTCATTTCAAATTGTACAGAGTGGGCGGACGTGTACAGGTATGGAGGCAATCTCATGGATCCAGCAGGGAACTGTTCAAGCTGGTGGAGGCTCTGTAATGCTGTGGGGCGTGGCAGTTGGAGGGATATGGGAGCCTCGATATGTCTAGATGAGACTCTGACAGGTGACAGCATCCTGTCTGATCGCCTGCATCCATTCATGTTCATTGTGCATACTGACGGACTTGGGCAATTCCAGCAGGACAATGCAACACCCCTCACATCCATAATTGCTACAGAGTGGCTCCACGAACACTCTTCTGTGTTTAAACACTTCTGCTTACCACCAAACTCCCCAGATATTAACATTATTGAGCATATTTGGGAAGCCTTGCAACATACTGTTCAGAAGAGGTCTCCACCCCCTCTTACTCTTAGATTTATGGACAGCCCTGCAGGATTCATGGTGTGAATTACCTCTAGCACTACTTCATACACTAGTCAAGTCCATGCCAGTTCACGTTCTGGCACTTCTGCATGCTTACAGGGGCCCTACGCAATATTAGGCACGTGTACCAGTTTCTTTGGCTCTTCAGTGTATTTTGGTCTATGTTCTTATAAGGCAATTGAATAAGGGTATAATGGCAATAAAATTCACATCAGACCCTATGTCAATAGTACAAAAATGGATGTGAATCATATCTGTACCAAATATCCTTCATAGAAAAGTTGACAATTACTTGGAAGTCACAACACCCTTTCATCCTTAGTATATCCTTCATTAATAGTTACAACAACTGTTTGATACATCCCATTTAAGCAGTAGCACTCCTACTAGTTTCTCTGTTCCCCTGAAATTATTCTTCTCTTCAAGTAATACCAATTGCCATGCATCACTGGTCCATACTGGCAAGGACTAAGGGAGGAAGGAGCCTTGTATTACATGAATATTTAGGAATATATCTAGAGAGATTTAGGAGTGCCACTGTTTAGTGATACGAGAACTCAAAAATTCTTCTTCTTAACAATTGAAAATTATAGTTACTGTGCTTGCACCTAGCCTACTGGCAATAAGTTTATGCACTAATTTGGTATAGGAAAGCAGTAAGTGTTTTAGATGACAATTACTAGTCAAAAATTAATAAAATCTTTATAAAATGTTAACTATAGATCTTTATTACATATAAAATATACACCATCACTTAAAATGAACTTTGAGTGTGGTATGCTTTGAAGCTGCCTCCTAAACAAAGTCATACACCGAAGTCTTTTTCAATGAGTTTCCTGCAATTCTGAAATTTATGAGTTTATCAACCCTTGCTTCTTCAATGGCACAATAAACAATATATGCATAGTGAACTGAAATATTTAGTAGTAGTTTTCTAGATATTTTCATGCAGCACTTATTTTCTTTCCAGATTTCATCTGACACTCTGAACACGTAGCTGACAAAGTAGTGTTATCCAACAGATGGCAAAGAACTACAATTTTACCTATTAGTGTGCAACTATTGTATATATGGTTAGGTTACCACCCCCTCCCCTGCCCCCCTCCCCACTTCAGTTGACAACAGCCTGTGAGTATGTAGACAAGTTCAAGCTCGAGGTGTTAAATTGTGTAGTAGCAAAGCAGTCAGCACATTTCCTTATGACTCAGCACCTATAACACAAGGTTTCCTATGCTGCTGTCTTTTCAACTGTTCAGGTGTCACAAAATAATCAGTTTAAATTAGTCCATATCTAAAATATATGAACTAAACTTTCATGTCTCAAACAAAACTCTGTGATTACCAAATGCTAATGTCTCAAACAAGACTCTGTGATGACCAAATGAAGTTACATATTGTCTCATTTTACTCAAATAAAGAAACAATATTAACTACATACTGAGTTATTAGAATAGCTATGACTACATATCAAAAGGTAACATATCAGTATCAAACACTGTTCAAAATCATTGCAGACAAGACTAAAAACATAAGATCAGTTACTCAATAGTAAACACACTAATACAAAATACAAATACCTCAACAAGCAAATCAGCCATTTCATTCTGCATTTTATCAATCAGCAGCTCAACTCCTCTCAGTATTTCTGTCTTGGCACGGTGAAGAACAGAGTTGCTTAAATTTACATTCAAGGTCTGTGCATTTTGCTGTAACGTGTTGTAACGAGCCACCTGAAAACGTTACAAGGGAACATTTTATTCTTCAGTCCATACAATTTCAAAATTCATTATGTCACAAAGCATCAACAAAAGTTTCATTGATTTCAAGCTAAATATTATCATGATGAATATTATCATAATGAGTAGGGTATTTGACTGTTTGCTGGAAATTGTATTAAATGATTAATTGTGTCATGCTTTTTCCCCCTCTTGAATTTCAGTATTCTTTTATAAAAACAGAAATGAAATTCAAATAATTTGAACGCTCACTAAAATGGTCCATTCGAGTCACATTATGCCTGTGACGTCACTGGCTAGCTTGCTGCTCCTACTGTCATAACGCTAATTCACAGTGCTGTCTTATTTTGGAATTTATGTTTCGGAAAGTGGGTTACAAATGGTGTGTAGTGCCACACTGTACAAATACATCTACAAAAACTCCCGAAAAGTTGTTTTTGAGGGTTGCAGAGAATGATAAGATGCATACAACGTGGTTGCAATGTACTGACAGTTTGCTACCATGTCAATGCTTAAGTTCACTAACAGAATTAAAAATGTAGTGCACTGTGAAGTTAAGATTAAATTTATCTCCAAGATGCTCTCCCACTGTTACAATGAAGGATGGCGTCATTCAACAAAATTAAACTCCTAGTGAAAATTGTCATGTTACATAACTACAACTCAGTTTTTTGGTAGCTCAGTTGTCAGAGTGTTAAACTGTTGAATTTTATAAGACGATGTCCATACATTGGTGGTTTGAATCAAACTCGAAAAAACGTTTTAACTTATTTGTAAAACAGCTCTAAAGTCCACGCATATGAAAATTATTGTGTTTCCCTTGTTGTTTACATACGCTTACATTTGCAATCGCTGTTCACACACGTCACGATGAAAAAGATATTTTCCAGTTAATGTGACAACACACGTTTTGCATTATTAGAAACAATGTTTTTATCTTTGTACTGTCTAGCTATGATCCTTATTGTTTCATCATTTTACACAAAGATGAATCACGTCTGCGTCAGACGCTAAAGTTAGTTTACACTCACTAACATCACAGAGCTTACATTTATGTCACCCGCATGTAGTACACGCTTTACATCTCTGTATAACCTCATCTACACTTTGTTGTACTGTGGACGCATGATGATATCTTCACTACCAACAATGTTTTCCAAAAAAGTGAATTGTTTGTTCGCAAAGTAAATGCATTTATCCTCTGCTGTCCATTTCTTAGACTAAGACTAATATGAAGCTACATAATACATCCCACAACTGAAACAACTGCTACAATTGGTTCTTGCTAATGCTATTTCAATATTTTATATGAAAGTCTTAAAAATGTATGACCCTTCCAGGATTCGAACATTTGACCATTTTTAGTGAAATGTATGACCCTTCCAGGATTCGAACATTTGACCATTTTTAGTGCAGTCTAAAGCACTATCCGTTGCACCACAGAACACCTAACGCATACAGCATCTCTGCTGAGTGTGTTCTAAGGAAATCGGCAATAAATTTTACCAAGAATAATTCTGCTGTGCTTTGGGTCACAGCTCATGATCGACAGTCGACAATCTAGTTATAATATATGAACCCATTTGCAAAAGTTCTATAATTCCTTAATCTTGAGCGAGTTTAATGACGTTGAAGGCAGCAGGGAAAAGGATGTCTGTCGTTGCACATAAACAAATCAACTTTTGCAAGGCTTCCACTATGAACTTTCACAAAATTCCTTTCTATTGTTACTTAAAAACTATAATTGCATTTTCCATCACTAAATAGCTGAACTGTTTGCAGTAAACATATGTAAAAACCTCATAACTTTGGCAAACACTCCTGTAACAGAAGTGTAGCTTCATCTTACTCCTAGTCTTGATGTCAACACAGCATTTTCAATCACGTGACCTGATCTTGATATTTAATGATTTTTAAGCTTTAATTGCATAAAAATAACAGATATTTTGTGAGAATATTAACTGTAAATGCTATTTAAATGTTATAATCAATCAGAATAACAAAAATCTGAGCCACATTTTTACCATAGGAAAATAGCCTATTGTCCAGTAATAACACAACAGTCACATTTTTGTAACAGACAAATAATTCTTGGAAAGGAAGGATATCATTCAGATCATAGGCTCAGAGGAACTGTCTGTTGTGAGGACAAGGAGAGTCAATTATGAAGAACCTTTGCTGATGGTACTATAACTAAGTAAATTATTCTGTGGATAATATAATAATGTGGATCATGAGGAGAATTGAGGGGCAAGGGTTAGGGAGACAGGATAAGACAGCAGCTGAAAACAATGCAAGGAAAATAAAATTCATCAAAGTGTATGAAGGAGAACTTAGATGATGTACAAAGGGATATGAGGATTGGGTTTTGGGTTGGTTGGGAGAGGAGGAAAACAGAATCACAAGTATGAGTTATTAGACACGGGCATAACAGAGAGAGAGAGAGAGAGAGAGAAAGAGAGAGAGAGAGAGAGAGAGAGAGAGAGAGAGAGAGAGGGGGGGGGGGCGTGAAGGTGGGAATGGGGAGTGGAGAGGTGAGGGGGGTGAGATGAGAGGTGAGGGGGGTGAGATGAGAGGTGAGGGGGGTGAGATGAGAGGTGAGGGCGGTGAGATGAGAAGTGAGGGGGGAGGTGAGGGGGGGAGGTGAGAGGTGAGGGGGGGATGTGAGAGGTGAGGGGGGGAGGTGAGAGGTGAGGGGGGGAGGTGAGAGGTGAGGGGGGGAGGTGAGAGGTGAGGGGGGGAGGTGAGAGGTGAGGGGGGGAGGTGAGAGGTGAGGGGGGGAGGTGAGAGGTGAGGGGGGGAGGTGAGAGGTGAGGGGGGGAGGTGAGAGGTGAGGGGGGGAGGTGAGAGGTGAGGGGGGGAGGTGAGAGGTGAGGGGGGGAGGTGAGAGGTGAGGGGGGGAAGTGAGAGGTGAGGGGGGGAGGTGAGAGGTGAGGGGGGGAAGTGAGAGGTGAGGGGGGGAGGTGAGAGGTGAGGGGGGGAGGTGAGAGGTGAGGGGGGGAGGTGAGAGGTGAGGGGGGAACGTGAGGTGAGGGGGGGAGGTGAGAGGTGAGGGGGGAACGTGAGGTGAGGGGGGAACGTGAGGTGAGGGGGGAACGTGAGGTGAGGGGGGAACGTGAGGTGAGGGGGGAACGTGAGGTGAAAAAAATGGTTCAAATGGCTCTGAGCACTATGGGACTCAACTGTTGAGGTCATTAGTCCCCTAGGACTTAGAACTAGTTAAACCTAACTAACCTAAGGACATCACACACATCCATGCCCGAGGCAGGATTCGAACCTGCGACCGTAGCGGTCTCGCGGTTCCAGACTGCAGCGCCAGAACTGCGCGGCCACTTCGGCCGGCAGAACATGAGGTGAGGGGGGAACGTGAGGTGAGGGTGGGACGTGAGGTGAGGGGGGGACGTGAGGTGAAAGGGGGGGACGTGAGGTGAAAGGGGGGGACGTGAGGTGAAAGGGGGGGACGTGAGGTGAAAGGGGGGGACGTGAGGTGAAAGGGGGGGACGTGAGGTGAGGGGGGACGTGAGGTGAGGGGGGGACATGAGGTGAGGGGGGACGTGAGGTGAGGGGGGGACGTGGGGTGAGGGGGGGACATGAGGTGAGGAGGGAGGAAAGAGGTGAGGGGCCACGTGAGGGGTGAGGGGCCAGGTGAGGGGCAAGGAGGGTGGTGAGGGGGCAAGGAGGGTGGTGAGGGGCGAGGTGAGGGGTGAGGGGTGAGGGGCGAGGTGAGGGGCGAGGGGGGTGGTGAGGGGCCAGGTGAGGGGTGAGGGGCGAGGGGGGTGGTGAGGGGCCAGGTGAGGGGTGAGGGGCCAGGTGAGGAGCCAGGTGAGGGGTGAGGGGTGAGGGGCCAGGTGAGGGGCGAGGGGGGGGTGAGGGGTGAGGGGCCAGGTGAGGGGCGAGGGGGGGGGGGGGTGAGGGGCGAGGGGGGTTGAGGGGCGAGGGGGGGTGAGGGGACGGGTGAGGGGTGAGGGGGGTGAGGGGGGGTGAGGGGCCAGGTGAGGGGCGAGGTGAGGGGTGAGGGGGGTGAAGGGGCGAGGGGTGTGGTGATGGGGAGGGGTGTGTTGAGGGGGAGGGGTGTGGTGAGGGGGAGGGTGTGGTGAGGGTGAGGGGTGTGGTGATGGGGAGCATCGTGGTGAGGGGGAGGGTCGTGGTGAGGGGGAGGGTCGTGGTGAGGGGGAGGGGCGTGGTGAGGGGGAGGTGTGTGGTGAGGGGGAGGGGCGTGGTGAGGGGGAGGGGTGTGGTGAGGGGGAGGGGTGTGGTGATGGGGAGGGGTGTGGTGAGGGGGAGGGGTGTGGTGAGGGGGGAAGGGGGTGGTGAGGGGGGAGGGTGGTGGTGAGGGGGGGAGATGAGGGGGGAGGGTGGTGGTGAGGGGGGGAGATGAGGGGGGAGGGTGGTGGTGAGGGGGGGAGATGAGGAGGGAGGGTGGTGGTGAGGGGGTGATGAGGGGTGAAGGGCGAGGGGAGGGGGAAGTGAGGTGGAAGGGGGAGGGGAGGGGAGGTGGGAAGTGGGGTGGAAGGGGAGGGAGGGGGGGAGAGGTGAGAGGGGGGAGGGGTGAGGTAGGGGGAGGGGGATGTGAGGGAGGGGGGAGGTGAGGATGGAGGGGAGATGTGAGGGAGCAGGGAGAGGTGTGGGGAGGGGAGATGTGATGGGGGAGGGGAGAAGTGACGGGGGAGGGGGAAGTGAGGCGGGAGGTGTGAGGTGAGGGGGGAGGGGAGAGGTGAGGGGGTGTGAGGGGGGAGGAGAGGGGGTAGGTGAGCGGGTATGTGAGGGGGGAGGTGAGGGGGAGTGGAGATGTGAGGGGGAGTGGAGAGGTGAGGGAGAGTGGAGAGGGGTGAGGTGAGGGGGAGGGGGCAGGTGAGGGGGGAGGGGGCAGGTGAGGGGGGAGGGGAGAGGTGAGGGGGGAGGGGAGAGGTGAGGGGGAGGGGAGAGGTGAGGGGGAGGGGGAGTTGAGGGGGAGGCAGGGGGAGGGGAGAGGTGGGTGGGAGGTGAGGGGGAGGTGAGGGGGAGGGGGAGGCGAGGGGGAGGCGAGGGGGAGGGGGGGCGAGGGGGAGGGGGAGGCGAGGGGGAGGGGGAGGCGAGGGGGAGTGGTAGGCGGGGGGAGGTGAGGGTGGAGGTGAGGGGGAGGGGAAGGTGAGGGGGAGGGGAAAGGTGCGAGGGAGGGGAAAGGTGTGAGGGAGGGGAAAGGTGAGGGGGAGGGGAAAGGTGAGGGGGAGGGGAAAGGTGAGGGGGAGAGGTGAGGGGGGGAGAGGTGAGGGGGAGGGAAGAGGTGAGGGGGGAGGGGGGGTGAGGGGGAGGTGAGGGGGGAGGGGAGGGGCGATGTGAGGGAGGTGGTGAGGGGAGATGTGAGGGGAGAGGTGAGGGGGTAGGGGGCAGGCGAGGAGGAGGGGAGAGGGCAGGAGAGGAGGGGGCAGGAGAGGAGGAGGGGAGGGGGCAGGAGAGGAGGAGGAGGAGGGGAGGGGGCAGGAGAGGAGGAGGAGGAGGAGGAGGGGAGGGGCAGGAGAGGAGGAGGAGGGGGCAAGAGAGGAGGAGGGGGAGGGGAGGGAGCAGGAGAGGAGGAGGGGAGGGGGCAAGAGAGGAGGAGGGGGAGGGGAGGGAGAAGGAGAGGAGGAGGGGAGGGGGCAAGAGAGGAGGAGGAGGAGGGAGGGGCAGGAGATGAGAAGGGGAGAGAGCAGGAGAGGAGGAGGGGAGAGGGCACGAGAGGAGGAGGGGAGATGGCAGGAGAGGAGAAGATGGGGGCATGGGAGGGGAAGCGATGAAGGGTGTACGGGCTGTTGGGTTGGAAAGAAGGGGTACGCGGGCTGTTGGGTGGGAAAGAAGGGGTACGCGGGCTCTTGCGTGGGAAAGAAGGGGTACGCAGGCTCTTGCGTGGGAAAGAAGGGGTACGCGGGCCCTTGTGTGGGAAAGAAGGGGTATGCGGGCTCTTGCATGGGAAAGAAGCTGTGCCGCGGGCTCGTGCGTGGGAAAGAAGGTGAGCGCGGGCTCTTGTGGTGGTGGTGGTGGTGGTGGTGGCGGATGATGGTGGGGTGCAGAGGGGCAGGGGATGGCAAGTGGGAGTGGGAATGACACTGATGGCCAAAATTAGAGACTTTTCAAGATGCCAAATAAGATTGAACCACAGTGAAATTGTGTGGACTTAATTGCTGATGGATAAATAGGTAGCATGATACATAAGCTAGTATTGTAACAAGGATTATAAAGAGTCTGAAAGGATGTGTATATTTGGCAGCTGGTATTTTAGTTGTAGGAGTAGGATGGCCTGATGATTTGCAGATTAGTGCCTGGTCAGCAAGATGCTGTGCTCTCTAACTCTATTCTGCATCATCCATACCATTTGGTTCCATAGATAAGCCTCGGCAGTTATGTCATTTTTGGTTTGCTTGCCGAAGTTGCTATTCTGTAGGCTACTGAGGCCTGTCAGCAATCGGTTTGCCTGCTCATTATTTGTCTACTGTACTGAGAGGTGGTGAGGTATTCTAAGGCCATTCGTTCGGTTCAGTGTGTTTTGATGACAGAAATAATTTGTTGTTTTAGAAGTACTGAGTGATTTTTAGTTTTTGATTTAGTGATTAGGTCTTACTGAAGAATCCCTGGGATGCATCTGAGTGGAAAGCGAGTTCGTACATGTTGTTATGGATGCAGGATGCATTTCAGCTGAGAATCATTGAAGTGGACATGGTGTGCATGGTATTGCTAAGAAAAAAGGAAGAAGAAGAAGAAGAAGAAGAAGAAGAAGGAGGAGGAGGAGGAGGAGAAGAAGAAGAAGAAGAAGTATGCAAGGCACCTTGAGAAAGTGCGATACCATGCAGTCGGGCAACACAATTTGCAGGATGTGATAAACCGCTATGAAATACCTGAGAACAACATGGCGGCGTACAGACAGGGCTGTTGCTAGGTGTTTTGGCACTCTAGGTGAGAATTGAAAAATATTCCCCCCCCCCTCCCTTTTTTTTAAACTACAATCAGTCTTCCCTATATAACCCTCCCTCCTCCACAACCACCAACATCCAACAATGTAAATATCCTATTATACATTAAATCATTAAACTAAGGAGACCAGGCATCCTTATTTTATGGGGAAAAACATTTTTTGTCCCTAATTTTTGAAATTTCCTAACATAATTGAAATAGGAAGAATGGATGAACATTTTAAACTAGAAATCAACTGACTATACCGGTGCAACCAAATTTGGCATCAGTTACTTATTCAGTTGCAAGAAATTGGACTAATAAAGGTGTGGAAGTATTTTCTTCTGCGAATGAATTTTTCCTTGAATTTAGAAATCATGATATACTGATGGGAGACATACCAAAGCATCAAACTAGGTCATCTGGATAATTGTGGTATTATTTCGTTTCTGCTTTAACTGAAATAATTTTAGAATGAGGAATAACTACAATCTTTTTCAGCATCTGCTTTCATCCAAGTAAGTAAAGACTTATTAAGTAACTGTTCCATATGCTACTGAAAACAATTTGGTGTTTTAATTTTTCCTCCTCATTTGCTCAATTTTTTTCACTGTTTAATTTGAAATTAATTTTTTCCACCCTTTGCTGCCCCTAAAATTTTGCCACCCTAAGCAGCCGCCTAATCTTGCCTAAGCATCTAATTTGGTTGAGGAACTGTGGACCATACATGACAGCTCATCAAAGAGCTTACAGCCGTCCCTTTGCACCTGAGGATACATTTGTTTAGCAAGTCCTGAAATGACTAAATCAGTTGAACAGCTCCTATCACCCAACAAATGCAATGGTTATTTTATTTTTCCTAGGTTTTTGGGATGTGGGTCTGATCAAAGGCTGGTAGGGGCTGACAGTGCAGCTACCGTGAGTAATTCAAATGTCTCAAGGTTCACTGATGAAGTTGTGAGGTCTCTCAATGCATCTGTAGTCCAAACCAACAATAGGAATAGCATGTCTGGTAGCTGTGTCGGCTGGTCACTTCAGGTGTGGGGCACTGTACATGCTGTGGTGAACTGTACCATGTGTGCAGTCATCAGGTGACTGTGCCCGCAGCTTTGGTCCCTTGTCTTTGATTGGCTGGTACAAGGAGAGATGGCAAGACAGCACGGGCCTACCACAGTTCCTCGGGAGCCATACCGACTCGCTACCGAATGGCTTATGGAATTGCACAGAGACTCTGATGTGAAAACCTACAACTCAGTGCACTAGTCTACTGAACCAATTGGCACAGTAACAAAATGATACAGAATAGCTGCAGATCTCACAATAGTCTCTGCTTCACATATACCTCATAAGACTGTGGCTTTGAGAGGTTGCTCTGTATGCTCAGTGAACCACCAGATGAGTTCCCTGTATAAAAAGGAAACCCATATCTAGGTGAATGTGACATATTTCCCATCATAAGTGGACACAAGAAGAGCGGGGTAGTGTCTCATTCAAGGACAAGTTTTGGTTTCAGCCTGGAGAGTGCTTCTTCACGTAAAACTGTTTGGTTCATGTCTGGGACATATTAAGATCTTATAAAAACTGTGTAAAGGGGCATGAGTGATCTCATTTTGGGTGGCAATATTTTAGGAGCATATACACCTTTGCATGTGTCTCAAGAGGTACACTGATGTCTATGGCATAGCAAGGGTGGCCAAAATTTCGGCTCGCGGGCCATGCCTGGCCCTGAGTGCCAAAGTGCTCAGCCTAGCTACACATTTCCCTCATCATCACACCACGCTGTTTGAGGGTGAGGATGCGGAAGAGGGGAAGAAAACAGTGAATGTGCCACATCTAAATGGCAGTGCAGTTGCACTGTATCTGACTTGGTTTTATATTTTACATTTCTCAACAACATAGATCACAAACAAGTTTTCACTATTAATTAATTATCTTTGGCACATTGTAGACATAGTATGCAATGTAATCTTGACTTATTTAGTTTCATAATCGAAAAAATATCTTACACACAAATACAGGGTGTTTCAAAAATGACAGGTATATTTGAAACGGCAATAAAAACTAAACGAGCAGCGATAGAAATACACCGTTTGTTGCAATATGCTTGGGACAACAGTACATTTTCAGGCGGACAAACTTTCGAAAGTACAGTAGTTACAATTTTCAACAACAGATGGCGCTGCAAGTGATGTGAAAGATATAGAAGACAACGCAGTCTATAGGTGCGCCATTCTGTACGTCGTCTTTCTGCTGTAAGCGTGTGCTGTTCACAACATGCAAGTGTGCTGTGGACAACATGGTTTATTCCTTAGAACAGAGGATTTTTCTGGTGTTGGAATTCCACCGCCTAGAACACAGTGTTGTTGCAACAAGACGAAGTTTTCAACGGAGGTTTAATGTAACCAAAGGACCGAAAAGCGATACAATAAAGGATCTGTTTGCAAAATTTCAACGGACTGGGAACGTGACGGATGAACGTGCTGGAAAGGTAGGGCGACCGCATATGGCAACCACAGAGGGCAACGTGCAGCTAGTGCAGCAGGTGATCCAACGGCGGCCTCGGGTTTCCGTTCGCCGTGTTGCAGCTGCGGTCCAAATGACGCCAACGTCCACGTATCGTCTCATGTGCCAGAGTTTACACCTCTATCCATACAAAATTCAAACACGGCAACCCCTCAGCGCCGCTACCATTGCTGCATGAGAGACTTTCGCTAACGATATAGTGCACAGGATTGATGACGGCGATATGCATGTGGGCAGCATTTGGTTTACTGACGAAGCTTATTTTTACCTGGACGGCTTCATCAATAAACAGAACTGGCGCATATGGGGAACCGAAAAGCCCCATGTTGCAGTCCCATCGTCCCTGCATCCTCAGAAAGTACTGGTCTGGGCCGCCATTTCTTCCAAAGGAATCATTGGCCCATTTTTCAGATCCGAAACGATTACTGCATCACGCTATCTGGACATTCTTCGTGAATTTGTGGCGGTACAAACTGCCTTAGACGACACTGCGAACACCTCGTGGTTTATGCAAGATGGTGCCCGGCCACATCGCACGGCCGACGTCTTTAATTTCCTGAATGAATATTTCGATGATCGTGTGATTGCTTTGGGCTATCCGAAACATACAGGAGGCGGCGTGGATTGGCCTCCCTATTCGCCAGACATGAACCCCTGTGACTTCTTTCTGTGGGGACACTTGAAAGACCAGGTGTACCGCCAGAATCCAGAAACAATTGAACAGCTGAAGCAGTACATCTCATCTGCATGTGAAGCCATTCCGCCAGACACGTTGTCAAAGGTTTCGGGTAATTTCATTCAGAGACTACGCCATATTATTGCTACGCATGGTGGATATGTGGAAAATATCGTACTATAGAGTTTCCCAGACCGCAGCGCCATCTGTTGTTGACAATTGTAACTACTGTAATTTCGAAAGTTTGTCTGCCTGAAAATGTACTGTTGTCGCAAGCATATTGCAACAAACGGTGTATTTCTATCGCTGCTCGTTTAGTTTGTATTGCCGTGTCAAATATACCGGTCATTTTTGAAACACCCTGTATGTCGATCAAAATATTACAGTACTTTTGCAACCTACACTATGGAGATTTGGAAAATCTGTCTGAGGAAAGCAATGAAGACATCCTGGATGGTTTTACCATAAAAAGATTTATCACTGAAACTGGAATCACCTTACACATCGATCATTTATGTCTGCACAAACAGAGGGCATTTTAAACAGAAACGGCAAAAGGTCTTGAAAACAGCTGGAAAATAGGTGTAAGACTGACAGTGTCCTCAAAACCCTTATAAAACTACCCTTTTAGTTCTTGCTAGGCCACAAGGAATTACTCAAACCTCGCACTTTCTTTAATGCCAGTGACCTTAGGGAACTGGACTGTCTTTTTCAGAATGTGTCCCTTCTACAATGCAATTTTCTTTTTAAATGCATCCCCATCATATCAGAAATAAGTTGTTTCTTGCCTTGCCATGCCTTACTATGGGCAGTGTGTAGTCAAGTCTACTTAAAATGCAAAGACTGCAATCCATTCTCGATGTTCTAATTTTTGTTCCTGTACTCCTTTTACCTTCAGAAATTCAACTATAGTGAGTTTTAAATCTAAAAATCATTCCAGGTATGCCCCTTGACTTAACCAACATACTTTACACCAATATATGAAGTTTACATAATCTTCATTAAACTCCACTGAAAACTGTTGCAACTGACAATGGAACAATAGGTGCAAATTCATGAATTTTACTGTTTGTACCACCAGTTTCTCCGAGTGCTCCACGTCTGCAAATTTAGCACAAAGTACTTCTCAATCTGTAGAACAATGAATCCTGTGAGTGTCAATTGTTACAATTTTCTGTTCTTTCACTGTCATCTAAATGTTTAAGTTCTCTCTGTATGGCACTGCAATGTTGTTTGACGGCAGGTAAGCAGTACCCATCGCTTACGTGAATTGAGAATGCTCATCCCTCTCTTCTGACATTCCCATTCATTTTAAAGGATTGTGACGATAGATCGCTAGACTGCATTTTTTTACGCAAACAGACACTGGACCTGTG
Source organism: Schistocerca nitens (assembly GCF_023898315.1). Taxonomy (NCBI): domain Eukaryota; kingdom Metazoa; phylum Arthropoda; class Insecta; order Orthoptera; family Acrididae; genus Schistocerca; species Schistocerca nitens. The sequence goes on from NC_064616.1 coordinate 947,700,528, forward strand.
AACATCCTCCATACCATGAACAAATAGTGAAGGGTAAACAGCGCTGACACAACGATTCTCCTGAATTCGGAGAGTTGTGCTGGCCAAAAATTTCCAAACTGCAATGCTAAATGACATGTCATGCTGTTTTGGGTATTTCTGAGAAGGCCGAACAACCCAAGCGACAGGCTGGGCCTCGGCATGCCTGCAGCCTGCACACGCTGCATGCTATGGCTGGCCTTGGTATATGGGGATGACATCCCTGCTGCAGTATATGTGACTCTTTTGGTGCATGCACATCTGGTATGCTATTATAATGTCCCACCACAAAGGACCGACCTCATAGATAAGAACTTGATGTATGATATCTGACATCTTGAGCAGCCAAGTTACACACTACACTTAAATCTGATTGAGTACATATAGCCCGGTCTAGGCCAAAGGATTGAAATACTATGACTGCTGGCTACAAAGGACAAATTTCCAGCAATTGGAAGCATTACTACAAGCTATGTTACGTGGCAAGATTCACAGAATGGGGAACTATTGTCTTTGTCAACAATTTAACCAATGACTTGCACCCTCATGTTTTATTACACAGTCATTAGTTATTATGTCAACTTTCTTAACAAAATTTAATGTTCTTACATGTGGTTATGAATATAATGGAACATAAGCTATACTTATTCTTTATGTTTGTAAATTCTTGCTCAAAAACCATATATTCAAACTACCCTCAATTAAACAACTTAGAGAAATGCGACAATAGTCACTGTGCAGCACTTTTTATCTCCATGTACATTTACATACGTACTCAGCAAACACCCTTGTATAATGTCACATACATTGGCAAGCTATACTTGCAGTAGACTAAGGAGACAGTATACAAATGTAAACAAAGGCACACACCTCTCTAGCCATAGTAGTGATGAATGCAGCTGGTCGTGCTGTGGCAATAAGTGTGAGAGCATGTCGAGCAGTGCGGCACGAATCTGCAGCTGGCGTCAATGGCAGGCCATATGTCATGCTAAGAAAAGGAAGCAAACACAACACATTTTGGTAAGATGCAAAATACAAGAGATCACAAATATAAAAAATTAAGATATCTAGAACAACAAAGGCTTTAATAGAAGCTCTTATTCTGCAGCTTATTAGATACAACAGAAGAGAACACTTGTAGAGATTTAATACACTTATATTTCATTTAAAAATTGTTTAGTATCCTTGCCGGAGTGACACTGATATCGAGATGGAGGCATCAGAGTTGGCCATCTAATGTTGTTTTGCTTTGCATACACACTGTGGAGTGCATGGACTCAGTTGGTAAGACACTTTGGTGGTGTAAGCTAGAAGGAAAGTACGCATGCTTTCCTCATCCAGTTGTGTTGATGTGTCTGAAGATTCCCATATGCCATTACTTTCACACAGTTATTGGCCTGCTGCTAGATTTTCTTTTGCTTTGCTGTTGTGGGTTTGTTTGTACATTACTGTCGATTCTCCTCCAGCCTTTGAGCAGAGCGGAGAGAAGCAGCATCGTGCCAGTTGTACACACCATTTAGTTTAGTGCTATTCTAATTTACTTCTGAGTGGAAGTGAACAGTAGCTGATTGTTTAGCTGTTTTTAGTAATGCTATATATTTTTGTTGCAAGAATTTGCATATTTTTCGATCTTCTGTCTTGAGTGAGTTTACTTTCCAATGTAGTTCTCCGTTCCAGAAGTCACTAGTGTCACTTTATTTACTTGATTCCATGACCTTTGCAAATAATAAATATTCAATGGACCTCTAGCCTCAGAATCTCAGAGTTTAATCTCGTGTTTTGTAAACGTATATTCAGTAGTCAATAGTATAGTAGTACTCAGCTGTTTGTTTTGAGACTAGTGCCCGTTTTACTCAATGCAGTTAGCCGCTCAGTTCAGTGAAAGCTATTGCCTGTGACACATCTCCAGGGCATCAAGTTACGTATTTAACTTTTCCTGTGTTTCGTTTATAGAATATATTTGCTTAATTGGTTCTGAGTTTTGGTATTTAAGAAGTTTCGTGTCACTTTTTTTTTCTTTTTTCCATCTACAAGTGTAAATTCAGGCAGTCTGTAGCTCAGTTGTTATTTCTTCTGAACAGCCAGCTACATAGTTCACTGAGGCATCAGTGGCCCTTGTTTACATGTCCGGGAGGGGGGCCAACAGTAAAAGCTGGCAGGAACCTAGATAAGCATTTCTACGTTTCTGGCAGTTTGTACTGTTTACTCTTCCATTAGTCTTGTTAGGATGTGTAGGACATGTGCCTGCTGTGTGTGGATGCAGGAGGAGCTGGCCACAGTTAGCCAACAGTTGAATGTGATCAGTCACCTTCAGGCTACCGCACCGAGGTGTAGCAGTGGTGGAGATTCTGGAGCGTTGCATGGGACACATCAGGTGTCACTTGTTTCTGCTGAGGCACCTTCAAGTGTATCCAACACGGTGGATCTGCAGGGTGAGTGGCGGGTGGTAATGCGTTTGCATTGTTCGAGATGCAAGGCCAATGTGGAGGCTGCCCATACGTCATCGCCTATACATCCTGTGAGTGAACAGGTGGCTGTACCTTCAGCAGGGTCTGAGCAGAAACATGGGGGCAGGGTGCTCCAATGTTAGGCGCATTATGGAGCCCCTTCGGAAGATAGCATTTAGGACTGGAAAGAAAGCCAATGTGCACTCGGTACGTCTGCTGAGCTGGCCTTATCTGAGATGTGGAGGTCGCCTTGCCTGCAGCTATCAAGCGTACAACGTGCAGTCATCTGCCAGTAGTGGCTCACGTCAGCACCAACAACACCTGTCACATGGGTTCTGAGGCCATCCTCAGTTCTTAAAGTTGGCTGGCGGAGGTGGTGATGACTGCTAGTGTGGATTGTGGTGCTTTGGTTTGGAGCCGAGTGGAGGGTCTCAACCAAAGGCTTCATTGTCTCTGTGACAGTCTTGGCTGCAGATTTCTGGACTTGCATTATCAGGTGGGGATTTGTAGGACTCCCCTTGATAGATCACGGATACACTACACAAAGGAAGCAGCTACTTGGGTAGCAGAGTACTTTTGGGGTGCAGATGGGATTTTTTTTAGGCTAGGTGGTAGTTTGAGATACTCTCATGAACACTGACCAGTTGATATGCATTTAGGGAAATCAGACCGTGTTCAGAGTAAGGGCAGTTTGACTGCAAAAATTTTATCAGTAAATTGTTGAAGTATTCATAACAAAGTTCCCGAATTTACTGCCCTCCAAGAAAGTTCTCAACCTCAAATTATTCTTGGGACTGAGAGATGGCTAAGACTCAAATTAAAAAGCTCCAACATATTTAGCGAGTATTGGAATGTTTATGGGAAAGACTGATTGGACACCATCAGAAGGGAAGTGTTCACTGCAGTTGACAAAAATATTGTCTCTACTGAGGTTGAAATTGAGTGTTATAGTAAAGTTATTTGGTTGCACATAAGGGGTCCAGGTGATAACAAGTTAATTGTCGAATGTTTTTACTGACCATCGACTCTGCTACAAGTTGGCGGTAACTTTAATCTACCGGTATAGAATGGATATCTATGGATTCAATGGAGGGGGTATAGATAATCAGTGTTGTGAAGTACTTTTAACACGTTTTCCAAAAACTGTATTGAGCAGCTAGTTCGGCAGCCCACACGCAATGGAAGTATCTTGGATCTTGTAGTTACAGGCTGGACCTTATCGATGGTGTCAGTATAGAGATGGGCATTAGTGATCATGATATCATCACAGCGACTAAGGTTACAAAAGTTAATGAATCAGTCAAAAGGGCTAGGAGATTGTTTCTGCTAGTAACAGCAGATAAGCAGTTGTTAACATCTCACTTAGACAATGAATTGCGATCATTTAGTTCCAGATTGATGGACATAGAGGAATTATGGGCAAAGTTTAAACAGACTGCAAATCATGCTCTGGACATGTATGTGCCTATTAAGAGGATTAAGGATGGAAAAGAGCCACTGTGGTTTAATAACGAAATTCGGAGAATGATGATGAAGCAAAGGCTGTTGTACTCTTGGTTCAAAAGAGGACGCACAAATGGCTTCAGGTGAAGATTAGTAGAGGTTCATGTGTGTGTGAAAAGGTCTATATATGAGGCATACAACAGCAACCCCTGTCATGCCTTGGCTAAAAATCTGGTGGAGAACCAGAAAAAATTCTAGTCCTATTTAAAATTGCTAGGCGGGTCTAAGGCTTCTATCCAGTCATTCGCTGACAAGTATGGTTTAGCAGTAGAAGATAGCAAAAGAAAGGTTTAAGTTTTAAATTCCAAGTTTTATAAATCGTTCATGCAGGAGAATCATACAAACGTACCATTGTATGACCATTGCACAGAGTCCTGTATGGATGACACAGTAATAACCTTCCCTGGGGTACCAAAACAACTGAAATAGTTGAAAACAAGTAAGTCACCAGGTCTGGATGAGATCCCAATTCGGTTTTACACAGAGTACCTATGGCATTGGTCCCTTACTTTGCATTTATCATGAATCTCTCCAAGACCACAAAGTGCCAAGTGACTGGAAAAAAGCACAGGTAACTTCTGTATATAATAAGGGTAAAAGAATGGACCTGCAAATTACAGACCAATGTCTTTAATATTGGTTTGCTGCAAAATTCTAGAGCTTATTCTGAGTTCTAATATAGTAAATTTCCTGGAGACCCAACAGCTCATATGCACAAATCAGCTTGCTCTTTTCGCACATGATATACTGAGAACTATGGATGAAGGGCAACAGGCATATTCCATATTTTTAGATTTCCGAAAAGCATTCAACATGGTATCACACTGCAGACTTAATGAAGGTACGTGGATACAGAACAGGCTCCCTGGTTCAAAGACTTTTTAAGTAACAGAACCCAGTATTTTGTCCTCAAAGGCGAGTGTTCATAGGAGACAGGGGTGGCATCAGGAGAGCCCCAGGGAAGTGTCATAGGACTGCTGCTATTTTCTATATACATAAATGATCTGGCAGACAGCATGGGCAGCAATTTGTGGTTGTTTGCTGTGCTGTGGTGTACAGGAAGGTGTTGAACATAAGTGACTGTAGGTTGATGCAAGATGACCTAGACAAAGTTTCTAGTTGGTGTGATGAATGACAGCTGGTTCTTACAATAGAGAAATGTAAGTTAATGTGGATGAGTAGGAAAAACAAACCTGTAATGTTTGGATACAGCATTAGTAATGTCGTGCTTGACACAGTCACATCATTTAAATATTTAAGCGTAACATTGCAAAGCGATATGAAATGGAATTATCATGTGAGGATTGTGGTAGGAAAGGCAAATGGTCGACTTTAGGTTATTGGGAGAATTTTAGGAAAGTGTAGTTCATCCGTAAAGGAGATCGCATATAGGACGCTAGTGTGACCTATTCTTGAGTACCGCACAAGTGCTTGGGATCTGCAGTGCGTCAGATTGAAAGAAGACATTGAAGTAAATCCGGGGAGAGCTGCTAGATGTTACCAGTAGGTTTGGTCAGCATGCAAGTGGTACAGATATGCTTCGGGAGCTAAAGTGGGAATCCTTGGTTTGAAGAAGACATTCACTTTGAACAACACTTCTGAGAAATTTAAAGAACCAGCATTCGAAGCTGAATGCAGAGCAATCCTACTGCCACCAACATAACTTCGCATAGGGACCATGAAGGTAAGACACGAGAACTTACGGCTCATACGGAGGCATATAGACAGTTGTTTTTCCCTCACTTTATCTGTGAGTGGAACAGGAAAGGAAACAGCTAGTTGTAGTACATGGTACCCTTCACCATGCACTGTATGGTGGCTTGCAGAGTATATTGTATGAATGTATATGTAGATGTGGATTCTTCATTTTCACCTTTAGGATTACTCTTACATTGTCCTTTTGGATTTGTGTACTGTTTTCACCATCTACCCCTCGGTCCTTACGACCACTCAACATTGCTCAGAAACTGACTTGTGACACTCCCACACTTGGGTAGTGCATTACCAAACAATGAAAAGAAAGATAGCAGCTAAAAGCCAAACTTTTGCGTTTATTCGTATCAGTTGAGAGTACAAATAAAATTATCTATCAAGCTCTACAGTTCATGCCTTTCTTATACTGGCACTTGTTTCTTCACCCAAGCAAGGCACTTTAACTACTGCTTCACAGTACTTACATTCCTTAAAGAAATGGAGTGTAAATAGTATACCAAAGTTCAAAATAAGCAATAAGTCTACAATTACAATACTAAAAAGGGTAATCATTCTTCTTCATTAATCTACACTTTGAGTAAGAAAGAGGGGAATTTTCAGTCACCTATACAATGATATAAAATGTCTTACAAACCACAAGGTAAACCTTAAAAGTATATGTAAGTTGCTTCATCTTCACAACTACTTCTATTCCATCGTGTAAAACAATGACATGGTTAATGCTCTTATGAAATTATTTTAGCATCACTGTATAAGGCTGATACTTATCTCTGAAAGATTGACATTTACCTACAAGTAAAACTGTAAACCCAGTCTCTCAACATCATTACACTAACATCAGTATGTTCATCTGTACACCCAGCTTTGTATAGCCCGTGAAACGAATGATTGGTATTGACTGTTCACATGCCAGGTGACGATGTTATGGGATGTGGCTTATGGTACCCTTTACCTGGTCTGAAGGAAGTACTGACAATGTGATGGCATATTCCCCTCTTAAATTTCTGAGTGTGTTGCAGTTAGCTAATGGAAAAAAACCCCAATATTGTTGTCAGAATCTGATTTTGAATAGTTTTCTTCAGCACTGCTCGAGCTATCACTACTGCCTCCCTGAGGTATAATTAAATTTCACACATCTTCTTCCACAAGTATTCATTTTTGGCCGACACTCTGGTGATGCTTGCAATTCTGTTCATAATATTCATCCAAGTCTCACTAGTCACTTGAATGACAGTTTCCACAAGCAGAGTCTCAATTTCAAAGATCGTGAATTTTTTGTTGTTTGCTGTGACATAATTTTCTGTTATTTGTTTTTTATTAGTGGGCATACCCCTTTAATTGTACTGAAATGACAATGGTATGGAGGAAGTTAAACCATTTCATGTTTGTGCCTTTTAGCAATCTCATGAATGACATTTGCTGGAAACTGCAGTTTCTTTAGTGTTGCAATTTTGAGCCATTTAACCTTCTTAAAATCTTCAGAGATCCACATGCTTTTTTTTAACCACTGAATATTATTCTCTTTTTGTGGTGCCAAAGCTGGAGTCTTATCATGAACAACTAAATGATACTGGGCATTATGCATAAAATCACTTATGGCCTTCTCATATTTCTCATTAGAGATGTTTTGAAGCACTTCCAAAAAACTACACTGTTTACCTCATTATTAATTTTAATATTTTATTTGTGGAAGGAAATAATGTGTTCTCAACTAGGTGTAGGTTAGGTAGGTACCTGATATGAAAGTTGTGGTGATAATATCAGTTTATGCAGCTGGAACTGATTTTACCTACACAAAAACTTCACAAATTTTCTACAGGCTGGCAAATGAAAGCTGAAACACACATTTTTATGAATGTCTACACCACACAATTCAAATGCCAACTTTTAATGCCACACTGTGTAAGTTAGTAGACATGACATTCTTGATACCTGATTTGAGGAGTAGGAAATTAGTGTTTAACGTCCCGTCGACAACGAGGTCATTAGAGACGGAGCACAAGCTTGGGTGAGGGAAGGATGGGGAAGGAAATCGGCCGTGCCCTTTCAAAGGAACCATCCCGGCATTTGCCTGAAGCGATTTAGGGAAATCAAGGAAAACCTAAATCAGGATGGCCGGAGACGGGATTGAACCGTCGTCCTCCCTGATTTGAGAAAACTTCATTTTTGTTCATCTGTCTTTTTTCATAATAAACTTTTTCTATCTATGAACAGGTACTTGAATAAAGATTAATTTGATTTTGATACATCTTCAAATGCGTTTTGTGATTTTAATTGTTATTTAATCCATTACAATGTGCTGATAAATATGCATGGTGCACAAACATAGTCAATGTATTGCTTTTTAAGAAAATCATGAAATAATTATTGCATACGTATACAGGTCAAATAAATAAAATCTCCTTTTTTGAATTCGGTTAAAAACAGTAATCCAAGAGAATGTGAAAACAAATTAATTAATTAATTAGTTAATTAATTAAGCCAGCTTTCACTGACCAAACTAACAAACACAATTTTTAGGGTTGTTTGTTTATTTATGCAATCAGAAAACCAAAAAAAGAGGAAAATAAAGAGTAAAGAGGACAATTCAGGTGGCATAAAATCTAGCGAGATGGATCCAGTGCCAGTTACACAATCTAGTCTGATCATCCAAGAAACAATAGTAATAAAAACTAATGCAACTCACTACTGAACCCACTAGAAGGATTGGAATCAGTGTCTGTAAATTCTAGCAGTATTACTGATGAGGTAGCTTCTGAATCTCATGCATCTGAATCTACATTGATTCTGGAAGATGGAGATAATTTTCATGAAAATGATATCAGGCAGTGGGTTGGACGATCTTTAGTAATGGTTACCAAAAAGTGAAAGGAAATATTAAAGCAATGCTGGATACTGCCAGAAAATTATGATTTTGCTGGTGATTAATGTATCTGAAACACAAATTTAATCACACATAATTAGATATGTACAAAATTGCTTACACAAAGAGATTTAAAGGTGCATTTGTTTTGTGTTTTATTTCCACAGGGATCTCCAATTTTCCAACCATTCACGAAGTATAAAGAAACACACAATTAATGTAAAGCACATGTAGATATAGTCAATGGCACAGAGAGTTGTGTGCGCCGGCCAACTTATTTGGCAACACAAAAACAAATGTACAGGTTGCTATGCAAAGAAGTCACACAAAAAATACTGAAGACAGTAGAAATGTGTTACAAGCTGTAGTCAACACAATTATTTTTTGTGGGACTCATGATTTGCTATTGAGAGGAAAAGCGAAAGATGATGGTGTATTTTAAGATTTGCTTACACTAAAAATTGAGTCTGATGATGAAATTTTGAGCAAATGCTTACAATAAGGATCTGTGGCATCCTAATTAGAGAAAAATTGGTCAGTAATGTCAAAACTGCAAGTGCCTACAGCATTTTGGCTGATGAACCCGTTGAAAGATCAGGAAAGGACCAACTATCAACAGGTCTTAGATATTCAGAGGAAAGGGAAAAAATGTTAAGGAAGAATTTATGGGTTTTGTCAAGGTAGAAAAATTGGACATGCAAATTAATGGATTCGGCAATGCACTAAACATTGATGTTGACAAATGTGTGGGACAGGGCTATGACAGATGTGCTATGAAGGTGGAAAACATGATAGAGTCCAAAAAATATTGAGAGAAATGTATAAAAAGGCTTTATATTTTCACTGCATGTGTCACAAATTAAACCTTGTAGTAAATGACTATTACGATGTCCCCGAGATCTGCAACTGCTTTGGAACCGTAAAAGATATGGTAATTTTTTCAGGGAATCAGTTTTGCATAAAAAATATCATTTTGTGTGAAATAAATTTTTTTTTATTTGCTTCTAAACAGAAATAAACCACTAACCAGACTTTTAGTTAAATAAGGGTTAAGGCACTAACTGGTACATTTCAGACATGTGCATTTCTTTTTGCAGCAATGTTGCTTGTGCTGCCTGGCTGGCTTCCTGCAGTTGCCTAGCAATGAACTGACCCTACTGAGTTACCAGTACCAAAGATCCATCACACAGATTATCAGTAGAATAGGTTGCACTTCCTACGTAGAAACTTTCAACTAAACTATGTACAAGATATCCCTCAAGGTAACTGTTGACCCTTCACAAAATAAACTCTATGCACACATTATAACACACATCTCATGCAAAATATGACAACATGCTACTTCCTCATTTGTACAACACCCACTTCACATATTCTCATTACTGTGGTACACAACACAAAACAAATAGATAATAAAATACCAGACACCTTAATACACTGGTGTGGCCTGCCTCTCCTTCCTCTTATCCCCTCCATCCTTTTTCGGGGTCTGGCACTGGAAACAGTGGTAGTGAATCTAGTGCACACTGAAAAGGACATATAAGTCTGACACGTACAACCATTGTTGAGCATCGTTCACTGGCGAGGTCATCTCAATCACTTGATATGGACCTAGATAGTGGGTGATAATTTCTTCATTTTACCGTTTAGGTTGTAAGGGCTTATCACCCATTGTCCTGCATAGTACTCTGGTAGTCCAGCATTGAGCTGACCCCTCTTCTCATGACATTCTAGGGCATATGTACTGGCTTTCCGTATCGTCTTTCAAAGTCCTTGTAATGTTATACTAAAATTTCACAATGGCTCCATTCTTCCCCATCTTAGATTTAATCATCATTTCAGAAGCGACAGTATTTTCCAGCCATATACCACCCCATATGGTGATAGATGTGTGCTTTAATGGATCTTGGGTTAACTGGCCTCTTGTTAACCTTTGTAAGTGGAATATGTTTTTCAATTGCTTCAACCAGCTGTGCACAGCACACAATTTTAACATACTGCTCCACATCTTATCTATGTTTATGCCAACAGTGTACTCAGCTGCCTGCCATTCGGCAGTTCTAATGACCCCATCACAAGATAACATGTGATCACGTGCCTGTTTTAATGCTACTTCCCACTTTATGACTGAAACCACAGCACAGTCCAAACTTAGTTATCTTGCGCAATACACAATCATGTATGATGAACTATGACTGCATTACAGACAGTTTACACTCTTCATCAGAAGAGAAGTAACCAGTTGCGTTACTTACAAATATCACGTTCAGTTTCAGCATCCAGCACACTAATTGACTATATGGATCTTTTTATGCCAATAACCATTTCGATGCTGTGTGATCTATTACTACTTTAAACTTTTTACTATACAAATGGCAGAAATAGTAAGACACACTACATATGAAGCTTGGCATCTCCTTCCCTGTGGTAGAATAGGTCCTCTCTACTTTGTTTAATTGTCGTGATGCACAGGCGATTGGCTATTCCTTCCTCTCTAATTTTTGACTTAACACACAGCCCAGTGCACGATTACCATCATCACATTATGATATGAAATCTTTTTCATACTTCAGAAATACCAGTATCAGGCTAGCTGTGAACAATTCCTTTCGCTTTCCAAATGTACCTTCACTTTCTGATATTCAACTGAATTTTACCCCTTTTGTCAATGAGTGCATGAGAGATCATACTGTATCTGCAAATCCTGGGACAAATTTCCTATAGTTATTCATTAACCGTAACAAAGGACTGCGATAATCCCTATCTGAGTTGTTTGAAAACTTTGTGTGCCATTCACCAATCTAGGATCTGTTCGTATTCCCTCATGACTAAGTACATGTCCTAAGTAACTTACTTCTTGCAGCACAAAGTGACACTTTTCAATACCAAGTGTTGTGTGTCCCATACTTAATCTCACACCAGATATACTGCTTTGACTTTAATCCTGTCAACACTCAGTTCAACAAATATTGAAATGTGCCCAGTGCACTATTTAATCCAAATGGCATATGCCGATACTGGTCGGGACACCAAGGAACAATAAATGTCGATTTCAGCTGGTCCTCCACTGCTACTTCTAGCTGATGATAGCCATTCCTGTAAATCTACTGTGGAAAAATACCTACAATGTCCCATGTTGGTCAGGTTCTTTGTTATACAATAAAACTTGCTCAAAACAGAATCACATGGGGCTAAAATAATTTTCCTAGTTGGACTACACAAAACTCATGAGGTAACATAAATTTGTCAGGTATCATGTAAAAAGTATAAATTTGAAATTATGCATTAAATAATGCATAAACCTTCACTCCTGCACAGTAAATGTTAATTTACAGTATATTGTACAATAAAACATTAGACTATTACACTAATTAACAAATAATACAGCATTCATGTATTTTTACTCTAAATTTAAATATGTGTATTGTTGTATGTACTTACATATTGTTCCTGTGTTTATTTACTTTACATTTCACTTTTTTCGCCACATATCAAGGAGGAAAATCTGTCTGAATTTCCTGTTCAAAACTTCCCCCCCCCCCCTTCCACACACACACACACACACACACACACACACACACACACACACACACACACACACACAATTTTTTGCACTATACAATAGTTCCAACAGCTTGGGAGAATTTGTGGGTGCTGCAAATTGCACATAATCATTTATGCATGTAATAGCTTCTTCACGCGTATTATCATTTTGCTCCTCTTCTGCCTTTTGTTTCTTTGTAATCATCTTTTGTGTTGTAGATTTCTATTATATCTGTTGCTGAAGTAGAAGTGGAGCAAGTTGACAGAAAGTCACCACTTCAAATGTTTTGCATTTTACTTATTTTAGCAATTGGTGCTGCATTTTCTTAAGCTTTGATGGCCAAGGAAGCCTCTTGTTCTTGACGTAATTCTCCTGAGGATCTTTCCTCTTTCAAATTATCCAACTGCCTATGCAAGCCTATATTACCTTCCCTTATTTGAGCTACCCGATGTAGTAAAGTTTTGAACCACTTTCAGAGTGATACCCACCTGTGTGTGTGTGTGTGTGTGTTTTTCACTCCCTGTAAAGCCTGTAGCTAACAAAGCAGGAAAAAACACAATATGACAAACACAGCATGACAAAAATGGGTTGAATATTAGCAATACTATAACACCTTCTATATTATTTACTCTTTATGCCTTGGGGGCAACCACACAATCCCTGGCATTATGACCTTATCTTCTACACTTAACACAAACTGTAGGTGATGCCTGAGACATGCCCTCTGTGCTCAGTAAGTTACATTGTTTACCCTGACTGGGGGCAAACTAACACGTACTCCTCTCACTCTAAACACCACCAAATCACTGGCTAAGCCTACAGGCCCATACTGCACTCGAAAAGCAAACCTCCCATGCTCTGCCATTGCATAACACTCGAAGGGAGATCAGCCAGAGAGAAATAGTTTGTTTCCTCTCACTAAACTGTGCTGATGATGCCATATGCTGACCCAGGAGGTTGCTAGATGTCACTTATTTTCACTACACTGTGCTGATGATGCCGTATGCTGACCCAGGAGGTTGATAGATGTCACTTGCCACTTCCGACATCATAAAATGTTAGGAAGTCATTCCAATACATTTGGATGAATGGTAGGTGTGAAGAACTAGTTCTTCTGTTGTCACACGTAGGCTCACCACTCCAATAGTTGTGAATGAAGTGACTAGCCAGAAGCTCACGGTAGGTCAGGTGCGGGAAGCACTGAGGTACAGACTTTGAACCAAAGACGCCTCTGAGACACCCAGGAGTTGGATATTTCAAATTTCAGGATGCCTAACCCAGATGGCACCACTTCATACCCTGACAGCACTAGATCGAGGTGCTACCCATAGACCAGTGACTAGTAGAGACAGCAATCAGGTGTAGGACCTGGCTAACCCACATCGGATTGGCAGTTGGTGTGGAAGCATCCTCAATGTAGACAGCAGTCAACAACAGATGCTGTATGCTGGACTGACTACTATTTATATTGGCTTGCCAAGGTCCCATTTTGACAAGGTGTCGCTTGCAGTCACAGGGAGAAGCCCCGGCAACATGACATGACATAACGTAACTTAGTCCTCCACTGTGCCAGGATGACGACTTGCATCGTGTCACTGCAGTAGTACTGTGGACCAGACAGTGGAATTTTGAAGACAGCGTGCTGGCTTGCCCTGGTACAGGTTGCGTGACCTGCTAGGAAATGGTGTTTGTGCAACACTTCCTCCATCTCTGTCCCATGCAGTTTCTGGACGTGGTTGTCTTCGTATGATGGTTTTTGATGTACTTATTCCATTTTGGCTTTGGCAGGCCTTACCTTCTTTTGGTTTTCTCGTCATTTTTCTTAATGAAAAATCTGCATTGTACCCTAACTGATACTTAGGTTTGCTACGGCGTGCATTTGATATACTTCCACATTTTGTTCCATCCACCTCTGACAGGTGTTGTTTGAACTATCTTAACATGAAGAAAATCCAGTGTGTAGTGGATTATTCAGTGACATTGCATGCAATGAGAGGACAATCACTCCACTTAAAATGATCTCAAACCATCTCCCAACATGTCATCAGCTGTTTTTACAACATTAAATTAAAACTGAAACAGCTGCAGCCCTCTCTCTTGCATTTTATTTATTTAAGCAGCCAGTTTCAGAATTCCATTACTCCACCTTCAGGCCTCTTGATGAATGTAAATTGGGAGGAATCCAATCTTACGTGCAGTCAAAACAGGAGGCAATATTAAATAACTTGTGCTTGCAGATCTCTGGCTTCCTTAACTGATGATGACTGTTGATGAACAAAGGGATAGTGTCATGTAAACCAGAGACTATGGACACTTATTTAATACTGGCTCTGATTATGACTGCACATGAGACTGAATTCCACCCAATTTATGTTAATTAAGGGGCCTGAAGATGGCATAATGGAACACCAAAACTGATTGCATAAATAAATTAAATGCAAACTGGCAGCTGTAGGTGATTTCATTTCATACTGAACAACCGAAGTACTTGTATCCATCTGTTACAAGGATGGGCATGCAAAGGTTTTTGCAACAGGTTGCCAATCGTTCTTGTTTTGTAATCTGAGCTTGAGACAGGCTTAGGTTGTTATACTACAGGTGATTTTTTTATAGTATGAATTGTTATTGCCTGAAGTATTAAAGATAATGGATTCTTGCACCCTTGGTGTAAGTGGAATATTCATGGCGGTAATGAACTACTGGACTAACTTAACATTTTGGTATGAGTCACGGGACTCATTGCTCACAGATGACTAATTTATCTGATATTTTGGAAGGATTATTTTTTTTTAAATTTTCTTGATTGCGTAGTGAGCTAGGAGTTGTTTTTTTTTGTTTTGTTTCACTGTATACCTGATATAATGTTTGTTTTGTTGCATCTGGTGTAGGGGTAGTACAGTGGGTATTTTCTGGTGGAATGATTGTGGTCACAGTGGTGGCAACAACATTTTTATCTTGAAAGCACCATATGCAGAGGAATGAGATTTTTTTTATGATGTTTGTGGAGAAATGAATTAAATGGGGGAAAGCTCATTGTACATAATTGTGGGTAGATTTAGGAAGGGCATTTCGTAACCTACTATCTTTGACAGAACACTAGCACACTGAATGGTTTTTGTGTAATACTGATACAGAGTGATCCAGACTGCCAATGGGATGTGTGAAATAGAACTGGTCTTAGGAGGGAAAGAAGCAGAAGAATGCTCATGGCACATCCTTGCACCACAGCTGATTTCCAAAAAGCTAGTCCACACAGGGTGTAATACTATGAGTAAGGGTTATCTAACGGTACAGAACATTTGGAGCTGCAGGATAGGGGTATACTGATAAACGGTATGATTCGTGACATTTTGGGGACAACTTTTTGGCTTCCAACAACTACAATACGCACTGTGGTTCTCAACCGGACATATCTGCTACTGTACCTGCTCAGCAAACTTTAGAAAATACGACCTACTCAGAACCTGACCTCCTTAAAAATAGCTTGGATCCCAATGCACTCACTTCTCTGAACAAGTTTATAGCAGCGTAAGAGGGTGTAAAAGTGTACAGCATCTATTTCAACACATACAACCGTATTGCAGCAGATACCAGCACAAACCACACTGATAGGTATATGAACTTCAAGCACCATCTTGCTTCTGGTTCTAGTTTTTGTAGCCTGTACCTATCTATGGTGGAAATCATCACTCTCCTGAATTCTCCATCACCATATACCAACTGAGTGGGTCACCCTTAGAGAGTAAATAGTCATCAAGCACACCATCCACTGGACATTGTGAACTGGACTGGATTAGTGTAAACGTATTTGGAATGAGAAGTGTACATAAATGTAAAAAAGGAAAAATATAAAATGTAATGTTTAATTTATTTGCAGAATTAATATCAGTCTGCGATTCAGTGGAACCGATATTCAGAAGGGAGGAGGATAGTTGTGACAGCACCTTTCCCTAGCAGAGCTTGTAAACTGTAGCCAGGTGAGCCAGCATGCTGCCTGCAAAATTCTGCTGGCAGGTCCACAATATCTCTGTTAGGATGCAAGCCGCCAGCTTGGCACAGTGGAGACCTGGATTACCTCACACCATGCTGGGTGGGCCTCTCCAAGTGACTCGAACTGATGCCCAGTCCATATAAGATCAGTGCGAGCCAGTATAAATGATGGCCAATGAAGCCTACAGAATCTACTGTCGACCACTAGTTACGCTGAGAACACCTACAGCAGATTGTTGACCTAATGTGAGTCATGCAGTTTCATCTACAACTGTTTGCTGCTTCCACTAGGTGTCGGTCGATGGTGTGCGCCTTGCACTGATGCCGCTGGGCTACAAATGGTCCAAATGGCTCTGAGCACTATGGGACTCAACTGCTGAGGTCATTAGTCCCCTAGAACTTAGAACTAGTTAAACCTAACTAACCTAAGGACATCACAAACATCCATGCCCGAGGCAGGATTCGAACCTGCGACCGTAGCGGTCACGCGGTTCCAGACTGCAGCGCCTTTAACCGCACGGCCACTTCGGCCGGCCGCCGCTGGGCTACAAGCTGGCACAATCTGGCTATGGCCTCCTACAGGCTGAAATAAACAGACTCCTGGGCTTCTCCAGGGCTCTTTGGTTTGCAGTCCATGCCTGGATGCCTCCTGCACCAGACCTCCTACAAGCTATTGGCTGGTCACCAAATTCACGTCTAATGGTGTGGCTAGCCTATGCACAAGTCTGCTGTTATTTGCCTGACATCTGCAAGCCTGATGTAGCTACATGCTTGGTGAGGTGCTGATGCTGTGCCTTTATTGTTGCTGCCTTTCCGGCCTGAAGTCCTTGTGCCAGCTGCCGTCACATGCTGTCATGTTTTGCTGGTGCAAGTTCTGCCACCTGAGGTCACTGCATGCCATCAAGACACCATATACAAGGCTGTATGAATTCTGATGACTAAAATATGTTGTTCATACCATTTTGTGTATAACTTCATGATGGCTGAGGAACTGTTTCTTTGCACCTACAGGCCAAACGACCATCTTGAGATGACTTTCTGACAATTTATGGTGTCAATAACACTTGGGCCATCCTGGCACCATACTACAAGTGATTAGAAGAGATCTTTTCCCAGCAGTGGGACCTTAATGGATGACAATAATGACAGCACTGGTCACAGACACCATTATTAACAGAATCACATATTAATTTCTTTGCTACATTGTTACTTACTGTTATAATTAATTTTAGTGGTTCTTCACCACATGGACAACAATTTTGTACATTTAAAACAGTTTCTTATTTCACACATAAACCGCCGGGCTTAAACTATTGCTCCACATTTTATTTCTGGTGTGATCTGTGTTCTATGTTTTGGTAGTTCTCATTACATTCAACACACAATTTTTTAATTTGTTCTTGAGTTATGAAAATTGATGCAAAATGTGTGATACACGGCGGATAAAAACAATCTCAGGTGCCTAGTGGAATGTGAACAATACAGGAACAGAATTAACATTTTCAAATTACCTTGGCACAAGCTTATCAGCATCACAGCAAAGTTCAAGCAGACCAAGAAGCACCTTAGATACATCAAGATAAGGTTCCCACACAGTGAAACCACGTCCTATCAAATCAATTGCTGCACGTCTCAAGGGTGTGTGAGCCGGAATACGTGGAGAAGGTGGTGCTAATAGTAGCTGGGTAAGAGCTATACCTATAACAAAAAAGACTCATAAGGCAAAAATACTGTTCATGGCTCTTCCATATTTAATGTTTTACTATAATTAACAATTCACTTATAATTTCATTGGAGTTATGAGATGAACAGATTGCCATTGAATATTTACAAATGCCTAGTGATGCTCAACAACTGCAAGAACAACCATATTTCATTTATGCTGAACATCTAACAATCACTACTTAGATCTCGAAACTGAAGTGCTTCAAGCAGTGTATCTCTACAGGGTGTTTCAGCACAGCAGTGACAAATTTTCAGGAGAGAGAGTACACCTAGATGCTGGAAAACCACAAAGCAACACATTGTCGGAAACACTTTTTTGGTGCTGTAGTGATTACACAAAACACAAGAAAGGAAGGACACGAACAGGAATATATAAGAATGAAACCAGACAATGATCATCATCAAAGAAGGTGTTCCGAATTATGAGTCCTGACCATGATACAGGCCTCACATTTCCAGTGCAAGGTAGATCTGATGTTCTGGAAAATCCAGGTGTGTCCTGAACTACCCCAGCAGCTGCCGTGATGCATGCAACACGTTCCTCAGCAGTTTTAATGGGGGTTTCGAACTCCAGAGGAGTACTAAAGGCAAAAGTGAGGTCTGGCAATCTCCCTGCACTGGAGATGTGAGACCTGCATCACAGTTCAGGCTCGTACTTTCGAATACCTTCTTTGATGATAACAATTACCCATTTTTGATCTTATTTCTTGGTTTCTGCTGTACTACGCATAATACACATGTTTTCTCACCCTATCTGTGTCCTTTCTTTCTTTCTTTCTTTCTTTTTGTGTGTTTCATGTCGCAACAGGGACGAGATTCCAACTGTGCATTGCTCTGTGATTTTACATCGTCTAGGTGTGCTGTATCTTTCCTGAAAGTTTGTAATTGCTGTGTATAAACACCCAGAATATGAAAGTAAAAAATTTACCTATCATTTCAGTCTGACATCTTGTCGAGGGAGAAGTATGTGACTGATATAACATTTTAACAGTTTTACTGTTAGATATATTTATTTTTATCTGTTCACTTCTATCGGGTATCAACCAACACTAGTCATCTGTAGATCCAATAATCAACTTGCTGTAAAATCTTGTCTAACCGTAATTCATGTGTTGGCACTATCAGTCACTGGTTGTGACAAACATATGGCTTGGGGGTGCATAAGATGTTACCCCAAGCTGTTTCTTGCAGTAGCAAACAGATAAAAGTAACAGAGTCTAGGAATAAAATTGTTTAAACATGAAAGACTATTTACTACCAATTTCTCTTATAGCTACTACAAATCAACACTGCATTAATGCTGTGGAAACAAGTTGTAAGCTCAGCAGGAAATTTTCAAAGTTCCAAAGAAGATATAGAGAAATCTGCAAATGATCTGATGACTTTCTGTAAAAGCCAACCAAGTCAAACAACAAGCATCTTCTGGCTCATTTCATTGTAGAAAAAACATGAGAACATGGCATGTAACTCAAGAAACATTATCTGTTAGCAGTAACTACTGCATGGTGAAAATAAATTGCACACTTATAAGAGACAAAGAAAATCTTAAAAAGAAAAAAACAATTCAGCTGAGTATGAATACACAGAAAACTAACAGCAGTTTGTATATTTATCATACTATAATATAGTTTATGAGACTCACTGGCTAACAGTATTATAAAAATGACTTACTTGTCAGCATTGCGAGGTTGTTGTTTCCAATACCAAAGCCTTCAACAACGGAAGTTTTACGACGCTGATCGTCACCAGCCCGCCGTCGTCCAGATGCTTCACCTCCAACATCTTGCCCAAATTCGGCACCAATTACACCCAGCAAAACAACTGCTGTTGTCTGCTTCCGTTTCAATTCTGATATGCTTGAAGGCTTGCGCACACAATACTCTGAAAGGAGACACACACACACACGTACAGTTCAGGATATGGGTTATAGTATTTTATTTAATAGAATCCATATTTTAACAATTAACATGAATTACAAAAACCTTCATCACACACACACACACACACACACACACACACACACACACAGAGAGAGAGAGAGAGAGAGAGAGAGAGAGAGAGAGAAAGTCAGCACATGCACACATGTGTGCACTCGCCTGTGTGCATGTTTGTAGTCACTAGCAATGAGATATGAGTGAAAATTATAAAATTAGTTTTTGCGCTTACAGCTAGCTTGTTTATGAGTACCTATATACAGCAGATATTTTTTACACAATGTAAAAACCCCTGTGAAACTAGACCTTAATGAATTATATGCCTGCATATATAAACTTGTTAACTTTAGAATATGTTTATTGTTGTATTAATTTGTCATCTTTATCACAATGCCCTAAATGGTTAGAGGATGAATAAACAACTAATATTATGAAATGTAAACACAATTCTTAAAACAACATACAGGAGTCAAATCCAGGTAAGTAACAGAAGGGGGGCATACTAGTTGAAACCTCAACCAAGCCATTTATACCAGTGGATATCCTGTGGACAGCAACAAAAGGTCACTAGCTCAAGTGGTGACAGATTCTGCAACTTACACATTCCAACAGCTCTTTAGAGAAATTCATTAACCAAATGAACAGTGGTCAATAGTGGACAACATTTCTTTGTGGCCACGGGTTCAACAAAAGCAAGCAGAAGCTATATGAGCAAATGTCCATAATGTCACTATTTCTCATATGTGCTCATTAGCAAACTTTACATACAGCAACGAGCATGCCATTTGGAGAGTAGATGACCAAGTAGCATTGTTCAAAATGTACACTGGTGCCAGCAGCAGTGTAGCGCCTGTTTGTATGTGTACAATTTTGATCAATGGTTCCTATGTAGGAATACATGAGTGGTCTACCGAATTGCAATCCTCTTGTGGACTAAGTGCAATAGCAATATTGCCCTTTTCTCAAATGTGCAATAAGTTTGCGAGCAAAGAAGGTATATTCATTCTCATGTTTTGCATGTGTATTGCCTAACATTTTGAGGGAAGTAGTTTTTTATACCACAATAATTGTCTATTATGAATATTTGTTTGATAAAAACTGTGACTTATCACATTATTTGGCATTAGAATGCTTTTATAGTTCACAATTTCAGACCCACATAAACAACCTGAGACATAAATATGAGATGATCTCTCACCACAACACGGATGAATAACAAAATGGGTACAATGACTGGGTACAGAATTTACTGATTTCTAGTGATGAAACACCTGTCGTACCTGCAGTCTTTCAACAACAAATTAGAGCTGGAAAAGGTTTTTGTACGATGAGGCACAGAGTACATTGTTGTTTCACAAGCATATTATGGATATACAATGCAAGTTATGTTTATAGATGCAAAGCATGGATTATCAATGGCACACTACTTCCACTGAAAACAATTTTTGACAACTCAAATCAATAAAATAAACTTACATAATATGAACTAAAGCACTGTTTTATTACACAATAATGAAATAAACTATTATTATATCACTCTGTTGGCATGGACAGGTGTTACTGAAACAATAATGACCCATTCGAAGCATTAAACAGTGCAGCTGCATCAGATCCCAACTAACCACTTATTCCATTATTAATTATCTTGTAGAAAACTTCCTCATTATTGGATTGTGCTGCTAGCTTGTAATCTTTTCTTGCATGGATCATTTTTTTTTTTCTCGCATAGCTTGCTTTTGTATTTTACATTACTGCTGCTGACTTGGACATATGACAACACAATTTATCACTGTGTTAGCTGAAGCAATAATGAAGGAATAGGAATGGATTTGCAATTGTGAAACAACAACAGAATGACGCAAAATCATTTATTAGTGTTTGGTGCACTCTTTACACAGGTGTGTCTGCATGTCTGTGGCATTAAGATTCAGAGACTAAACATAATAACTGTCATAGATAGTAGTCCAAACAGAACTCTATAGATTAAATAGTTATCCTTTAATGTGTTACAGTAGACATCGTATATGACATCGACTCCAGTGCCATGCACCTACCAACCATCCAAGTTGACTACTGTGTGTGTGTGTGTGTGTGTTGTGTGTTTAATAAATGTTTGTTACATGTTTCATACTATGTTACCCATATTAATTATTTTAGACATTCTGCACTGTGATCACATATGCAGCAAAGTGTGCAAGCCAGTTACCTCGTACAGCAATGAGTATTCTGTGGTAGGAGGTTTGCTTCCTGCTATCTTTAACACTGGAAGTTTGACTTGTTTTAGTGAATACAACAGTAATAATTACAAGAAAGGCATTTTTCACTGTGGTGCAATCTTTCCACAAAATTTCAGTCACTACACTTGCTCTTCCAAATGCAAAAATATTTTGCTGAGTTCCACCAACACAATGAGAAAGGACCAGTGTGATAAAACAAGACAAATAAGATATTGCACATAAATATTTCCCCCCACATGCTATTGGAGAGTGGAACAGGCGAGATGTAGATTGGGAAGTATTTCTACAAACCCTCTGCCACGCAGTTAAGTGTGAATTGCAGAGTAGTAATGTAGATGGTTTTCATGATTTTAAAACTTACGATTATTTGTTTGTTGTGTAGTTATCCAAATATGTGTTGATTAATTGATAGTGAGAGGAAAATGTAAGGTTTTTGTGTTATGAGGAATGATGTGGGGGTGGGTAGTGGGGTACTATGTGTGTGTATCATGTAGATATAAAACCCATTGCTGCCATGTTAACAGTAATGAGAGTGTTATATTTTATTACTGGGATAGTTCTGGCTATGTTATTGGATACACTGTGTATATTTGTGAATGCTTTTGTTAAATCGAAATAGATTTCTTTGTGGTCAGAATATGAACTGCATAAATAATAAAAATAAAGCTATGCTGAAAGCAGCGCCTCACAATTTTTTATTCTGTTCTCAATATCAGTTGAAGTATTACATGTCATCCACCTTACTCGGCCAACTTTCCTGCTTGATTGTATTGACATCAGTTATGTGCAAAAATGGGATTTTTGTGTGTTCATAATGAAGGAAATGGTGATGCTAACCTTAATGTGTGTGACAGAGCTTGGAGTGGACAAGTGCATATGGCAACCAATGAGACACATTGGAATTGGGTTGATGAACTTACAGGAGCAATAGAAAGGACGGCAAATCACGAGATGATGATGATGATGATGATGATGATGGGTTTGTGGGGCGCTCAACTGTGTGGTTATCAGCATCCGTACAAATTCCCAACCTGTGCTCAGTCCATACTTGCCACTTTCACAAATGATGATGAAATGATAAGGACAACACAAACACCCAGTCATCTTGAGGCAGGAGAAAATCCCTGACTCCACCAGGAATTGAACCCAGGACCCCACGTTCAGGAAGTGAGAATGCGACAGCGAGACCACGAGCTGCGGACGTATCATGAGAGTTTGAACACGCCATCATTACAGAAGTGCAGTACAGAGAAAATAGTGCACAGTGGGTGCCTCGAATGTTCACTCCTGACATGACAAAGAGGAGATTGGATACATTTCGGCAACTTCTTGTGTGTTTTGAGTATGGGGTTGCCAGGTTCCTAAACAACATTGTGGCAGGTGATGAAAGCTGGGTTCACCATTTTGAGCCTAAAACAAGAGAGCATCAGTGGAGTTTCACCAAAAAGGATCACCACCATCAAAAATGTCAAAGACCATGCCATCAGCAGGCTATATCATGTTCATAGTGTTCTGGGATGTTCAAGGTGTGGCACAACCATAAACTCTGCAAGGTACTTTGAGACCTTCAGAAAACTGAAAGCATAAATTTGAGAGTTCATCCACACAATGAGCACTCTCTCCTTCAGCGTGACAATGCCAGACCACACATGAGTGCTGTGACATCTGCAACAATCAGATGCCTTGGGTTTACTGTCATCGATCATTCTCACCTTCAAGCAGTTCACTTTCATAGTGACAAGGCAGTGTAAGCAGAGGTGAGGTTGTGGCTCCGTTAAGAAAGTCAAACATTTTACATTGACAGAATCAACGAAACTGGTCTCTTGTTGGGAGAAATGTGTTCGTCATCAGAGTGATTATGTTGAGAAATAAATATGTAGACATGGAGATTAAAGAAGCAGAATGTTAGTAAAGTTTGTTTTATTTAAAAAGAATGATGAATATGATGGTTCAGGATACCCACGACAGTATTTTTGGAAACAAATTACTGTATTATGACTTTCAGTCAGTCATGAGGCACCTCCCATGGTTGGTTGGTTGGTTTGGGGAAGGAGACCAGACAGCGTTGTCATCGGTCTCATCGGATTAAGGAAGGATGGGGAAGGAAGTCGGCCGTGCACTTTCAGAGGAACCATCCTGGCATTTGCCTGGAGTGATTTAGGGAAATCACGGAAAACCTAAATCAGGATGGCCGGACATGGGATTGAACCGTCGTCCTCCCGAGTACGAGTCCAGTGTCTAACCACTGCGCCACCTCGCTTGGTGCACCTCCCATGGTGTTAGGCTCATAACCACTTTGAAATGGTTGTGGTTGAACTGGTGGTGGCATTAGAAAAGAAAATTCCAGCTTGTGCTGTGCTCGATTTCCAATTTCTCCACAGTTTCTTTTCTCCCAGGTGAGCTAATTCAACAATGTATACACCAGGTTGAAGTTGAATTACAATCTTTGAACAGCAAGGTGGTGTGCATTACAGAGCACCAGTGGAGAGAGAATGAAATGCAGCATATAAGACTATCATCACATGAATGTGAGCATTGCTACTGTATAACTAGCTTAAGTAGTGGGCGATTATGTATCTATATCAGAGCTGGCACACTCTTTAAAGACAGAAGAAGATCTGACCACAAATAGTGTAAATAAACATTTTGAATTGGCAGCCAGTGAGCTAACAAAGCTAGACATCCATAAGAAGCCAATCATTCTGTGTGTGTACCACTCATTTGGTGATGACACTTTCTTCAACAAGCTGACATCCTGGAAAGTGTCTAAGCCCCAAAACAAACATAATAATATGTGGATACATGAATATTAATAGAGGTTTTGAGGTTGTGCCACAAATGGTAAACACAGCTATTAGATTATCAAAAAGTTGATCATTGGTCTTAGACCATGTATGAGAGCATAATGCCTCTGAACTTTTTATGTAAAAGCTCTTAAAGCTTCTGAAACAACACAGAATTTATTAAGATTCACTTCTTTATTCCTCATGTCTATATATTCATTTCTCAACACAGTCACCCCAACAACCAATATGCTTCTTCCAATGAGAGACCAGTCTGTTGCAATTACTGCAGAATGTTTGGCTTTGTTGGTGGTGCCACACCCTCACCTCTGCTTGCAGCACTTCATGACTATCAAATTTAGGTCCTTAAAGATGTTCTTTATGTTTTGGAAACAGACGAAAATCAAATGCGGCCATGTTGGGACTGTAGGAATGATAATCGATGACAGTGAAGCCAAGGTGTCAAATTATATTGCTAATGTCATATTGCTTGTATGTGGTCTGGCATTGTCATGCTGCTTCACTTGTGGATAAACCCTTTGAATTCGAAATTCGATTACAGCCTGCTGTTTCTAATGCATACACACACTTACGTTACACTCCGCCAAGTTAACACTACAATTCAGAGTCCTTTAGTGACACAGAGCTGTAAAAATACAAACATGAAGAATAAAGATGTAGAACGTTAATAACATATGTTTTATTTATAAAAGTTTAACAGTTCTCACATAAAAAATTAAGATGCATTACTTTTCAGGAGGCCCTCGTACTTGAATATGTTGATAGGAAAAATTGTGAAGTGTTTAGAAGAGACCTTGGCCTTTGAGAGCATTATTTTTAGATATTAAAGCTAAAGACTGGCTTGATAAAACCCACAAAACTGCATGCCTACAAAAGCATCTTCTCGGAAAGTGAAATACATACGTGTTATAAGGCACAGGCAAATCAATCCTGGGATGAAGTGTATATGGAAAATAATGTACATACTAAATTCTCTAAATTATGCACATTGTTTAAATTAATTTTTGGGGAAACATTTCTGAAAGTGGCCCATTCAACTGCAGCCACTTTCGAAAATAACTGCAGGTAATGGAAAGAGATCTCAGAAACATACATTTCTCAGTTCTTTACAAATGCACTGCACTAATTCGTAGCTCCCAGATTATTATCACAGGTACAAAAAAAATATACACGAGAGTACTCCTTGTTAGGAAGAAGAAAATGAAGATCTCAATGCTTTGTTTTTGCTGATTATGTCACCATTTGAGGAGAGACAGAAATGGAGGTTCAGAAGAGACTAGATTACTGGAACACAAAATTTAAAAAATTCATGTTAACGGTGAGTTAGAACAAGACAGTGGCAATGAAGATAAGCAGGACACCCACACCTCGTAACATCATACCGGAGGGGGAGAAGGTCGAATATGTGAAAAGCTTCAGTTATCTGGGTAGCATCATATCACGCGATGGAAGTTCCAAACTAGAAGTCTTAAACAGAATAACAAAAGGATGATGACAATGATGATGTTGGTTTGTGGGGCGCTCAACTGCGCGGTTATCAGTGCCTGTATAAGTTCCCAACCTTTGCTCAGCCCTATCTCGCCAATTTCATGAATGAGGATGAAATGTTGAGGACAACACAAGCACCCAGTCATCTCGAGGCAGGTGAAAATCCCTGCCCCCGCTGGGAATCGAACCCACAACCCCGTGCTCAGGAAGCGAGAACTTGACTGCGAGACCACGAGCTGCAAACAATAACAAAAGGATCTAGCCTTTTCCACCAAGTACGAAATCTAATCTGGGAAAAGGAAGTCCCTCTAAGGGCCAAACAGACCATGTATAAAACTTATCTCCTGCCAGTCATGATGTATAGTCGAGAGGCCTGTGTCATAAATAAGAGATAAGAGGGTCAAATACAAGCATGTGAAATGAAGTTCCTTAGGTCAACTCTACAAAAACCTAGGAGAGACAGAGTCAGGAATGATTATGTAAGGAGAGACCTGCAGGTGACAATGACTACAGAGGAGAGGATGAGTGCTTTGAGATTGAAGTGGTTCGGTCATGTGAAGTGTGAAGTGAATGCACCCAACTCGAACTCCACACAAGTATTTGGAGATGGAGGTACCGAGAAGAAGACCAATTGGGTGGCCTAGAAAGAGATAGACAGACTAGGTTAAGAAAGATTTCAAGAGGAGAGGATTAGCATGGGATGTAATGGAGAGAGAAAAGCTATACCACGACAGAAACAACTGAGGCACATCGTTCACCAAGTTCCTACCTGGCTCGCTGGAAGGAAATCCTGATGATGATTACTCCTTGTTGCAAAGTATCATTCAATGTGAAAATAAAACATAATTAATAAAAAAAGCAGTGAAGGATGTGATAAAACATGAACCTGGAAAAGGCAGGCACAAACTTAACAAACAAAGAAATCAATGATAGGTAGAATAATAAAAAATCATCAGGAACTGGCAAATATTGTTGTTGTGATGCGCCGATCATTCAAAGTGCTGCCGCACAATTACGCGCGTCCTCTACATGCGGCGCTGTCTGCCAGCCGTGCGGCAGCCGCGCCACCTAAGCGGCCAGCCAGCCAGCGTCCGCTAGACTCGGACTCGGTGCAGATTTGACCGTTACTGTGTACACGTGCCTTACGTGGTCTACTCGCTCTGTGACTTACGTGTATTGTGTCGTCTTTTGAAATATAAGTGTTCAACTTAATGTTATAACAAATGTGAATGACTATTTCACTGGTATTGTGGAGAACTTGCAACCAAATCTTTCTGAGAACATATGTAGCATGAACAATGACTTGCACAGCAAGGACAATGATGATGATTCCCCACAAGAGAGCTTAAAGTCAGCAGATGTGCATAGAAAGCATACAAGCACCATTAACAAATGTAGTAAGTAAGTGTTTAATTTAAGGCATTTTTCCAGAGTACCTAAAGCACATGTGAGATGTGCCATTACTAAAGACTGACAATGTGCAGAGTATTGAAAACTGCAGGCCAGTTTCACTACTTGTCTGCATTCTCAAAAATAATTGAAACACTCACGAAAGAAAGACTAATGAAATGCAAGAATATGCACAACCCTTTTAATGAAGCACAGTTTAGTTTCCAAAGTGGGGTAAGTACAATATCAGCTGTTACAAAATTCACAAAACTGGTGCTTGATACTCTTGACAAGGGTGATTGTGTTACTGATATACTCTTTGACTTGTTCAAAACTTTTGATGCTGCTGACCACAAAATCTAATTAACAAGCTATTATCATTTGGTGTAAGAGGAATAGTGAATGAGTGTTTCTAGTTTTACCAACAAAACAAGGTGCAAAAGGTAGAGTGAGTTCATACATCTGCTGATGATAAATTTTAAGTAAAACAATTGTCTGACAAGAAACATATCAACAAAGGTGTTCCTCAGGCTAGTTTATTGGTCTGACTCTGTTCTTAATCCTGTGTTGCAGTTGTGCACTGCAGTGGATAGCTGTTAATGACTGTTTTTTGGTGTTTTAAATCAGTCCTGAGGCTGCAAATACACCCAGTCCATTCCAGTGGATACTTCCTGCTAGTGCTGTCCTCTGCATGCATTTGCAGCCTCAGGACTAATTAAAAATGCCAAAGAAGCGATGTTAATAGCTGTCCACTGCACTGGACAACTGCACCACTGGATACGTATCATTGGCTTTTCCAGAATGTTGAAGGCATGGAGAAAAAATTCTCTTATCTGATGACAGCAACACATTAATCACTGATAAAACATCAACTCTCCTATTGGAGGAATCAATGAAATCCTGAAGGCTGTTTATGATTGGTCAGTTTGGAATTAAAATAAAGTTAAACATAAAAAACAAACAATATGCACTTCAGCTTAAAGTGGGAATGCAACTCTGTCACATTAGGTGTAGATGATACAAATATAGATTGTGTCTATGTAAGTGTTTTTGTTTATTATTCAACTGTAGTTATTTTTAAGACTGGAATGTTCACCAAACTGACTGAGCTGGGCAATCATACAAGCATGTACAGTCAATGTTGCTAGTGATGCTTTTGTTACTTTAAAATTGCAGAAAATAAAACACTGCAACAAAAAGATTTTATAGTGCGTCCAACTTTTCTTGGCGCAATGCTCTCTAGTACTGCTTAGCACTCGTCAACAGAATTCTGAAGTTTTCATGGCAATTGCCACTGTGCTTGTCACTGCTGCCAATCTATGCAAGCTAACACTGAGAGGCACTACAGTAACTATTATGCAATACTCTGCTTATTGTTTGACCTTGAGCTGTGGCCTTAATTTAATTTCATATTACTTTCATTCCTACAAATAAGTACCACATGTGAACATGAATGTTGACTTAACGAAACCTTGGTACTTCTGTGTGTCATCTCCTTTAGCAAGTGGTGAGAATGTGATGCAAGCTGCAAACGTTATCAACATTGGCAAAGATATTCCCTGCACAATATTCCTCACTCTGCAGCCACCGCAGTGCTTACCCATTTATTCACCACGCTAACCTCTCAGACCAGCCAAGAAAAGTTGGACAAGCTATAGCCTTTCAACTACTGAAATCAACTTTACAACACACACTGATAATTAACAGCAGCAATGACTGAACATCACAATCACCAAATTAAATGATAAATTACCACATCCAGTGTTTGGCATATTTGTCAGTGACAAATAATCATAACTTTTCTAGAGATTAAATATATTTAAAAAGGGATTAGGTGACTTTCTAAAACCTCTTTGGTGACATGAATAATATTTAATCCACTGATAAAAGAGCCAATAGGAATTTAGAAACTCTGTCATTGTGACTTTACAGTTTTCATAAAAACAGTTTTCATAAAAACAGCTTTGATAACAATACTGCCAACCATTTTATTTGCAGTTGGCTCTATTGTCACTGTGCTGGTGTTTTATATGTAGTTTATTTCAGATTTAAGTGCCGTGCTTATTTTCATTTATTCAGTTAACATTACGAGTGATTGGCAGGGTGCAAGTTGTTTTTTCGGGACAATTTGGCTTCTTTGCTTGTGCAGGTACTACAGGTATCTGTGAATCTGTCAGGCAATTTTCTATCTATTGTTTTTATTTGTTTGTTTAATCTGAGATAATTTATAAAAATTTAAATATAATTTAATAGCCTAATACTATTTTCAATGTTATTTAAAACTTCCCTTATTTGTGTAAACATATTTTAAGAGGAATTTTGAATATTTATTTCCAGGATAATGTTGGGCTACGCACATGAATCTGGTCCAATGAAGCAATCAGAAAAATGTTACAATGGTGGAAGATTTGTGAAAGACCTGCAAAAAGGAAAAAAGAAAAACAGAAAAAAAATTAGATAGCTACTGTTTTCCAAAAGGCAATCCAGTGTCCAATGCACGTAACCCATCAGCAGAAGCAGATACTTGTTCTGAGCAAAAACCTAAACTAACTGCATCTGATGTAGGCATTTTGCAGCCTGACGGAGGAGACGTAAGCAAGCAAAGTCTGAGTCCGATGGATGTAGCAACTGTGACTGGAATCCACATGACCCTGGGTTATGTTCATACCCATTCAATAACAGTGTTAGAGACAGAATTGTTACAAAGGGCATTTCAAATGTTGATCTTCAAACAGTTTAACTGATTGCAGGCAAAAACAGTAGAAAATTTACCAAGCACCACTTTTATTCCAAATACGACATCTTTTCAAAAAATTCCAGAACTTCGTCCACAAAATTGTTCTATGCTTATCTTTTACTTATTGTGCATTGTCTTCTTTAAAATACTCTCCTTCACAACTGAGACACTGCTCCCCTCTTCCTTAAGCAGTCTTGGTACACCTCTTGTTGGATCAAATGAAGCACTGTCTGTGAATTTTCTTTTATCTCGTCCATCATTGTAAATCTTCGTCCTTTCAATGGGGTTTTCAACTTCAGAAATAAAAAAATGTCTGCAGGAGCCAGGCCTGGAGAGTAGACAGGATGAGGCAGCACAGCAATTTCATTTTTGTGCAATAGTCATGCAGGTGTGTTATCTTGATGCAAGAGCCATGAATTGTCTTGCCACATTTCAGGCCGTTTCCTTCTCACAATTTTTCACAGGCATCGCAACACATTCCAACAGTACAATCGATTAACAGTTTGTCCCCGTGACAGGAATTCATGATGAACTAATCCTTCAAAGTCAAAGAAAATGATCAGCATGACTTCGACATTTGACCCGACCTGATGAGCTTTTTATTGGTCTTGGAGAATCTTTTCCAACTCATTGTTAAGATCAAATCTTTGTCTCAACATCATAACTGTTGACCCATGTCTCATCACCAGTTTTGATTCTCTTAAGGAACATCTCATTCTCATTTGCGTGATCCAAAAGCTCTTCACAGGTTGCAAGGTCTTTCTGATCTTGACTCAGGAGCTGTGCGATGAACTTGGCACCAACACGATGCATTCCACAATGCTGTGTCAGAGTTTCTGATATGATCCAATTGAAATGTTACATTCTCCTGCAATCTCTCAAACAGTCAGTCTTTGATTGGCACACACAATTTCGTTGACATTTCTGACATGAGTGTCGCCAGCAGAATCGAAGTGCGTCCTGAACGAGGGTCATCTTTAACCTCCGTCTGGTCATTTTTAAACCATGTGAACAATTTGTAACGCCAAGTACGGCTTAAGCACTCATCACCACAGGCTTCCATCATTTGGTGTGTGTCTGCAAAAAAAAATTTAATGCAGACACATCGCTGCTCTAACTCTGTCATCTCGAAATTTGAAAACTGTGCAACATAACGTTCTACCCAATACACCACTGAACAATAACTAACAGACATACAACAATGAAACTTCCAGCAGTTACAAATTGAACACAGGCATGTGCAGGGATGCCAGACCTTGTACTCTACCAACAAATTTGAAATAAAGAGACCGGTTAACATGGAGTGACAGCCAGAAACAACTCTGCTGTTGGCGATGCTTATTATTTCAGAATGATCCAAAAAAACCTGTTATATCCAAGTTAGCTAAACTAGATAAAGGATTTGACTACACAAAAAGAACTTTGAGAGAGCTCTACTCAATACTACCTAACCACGAGTATAGTTTCTTGGATAAAAATAATTCTTTACCACGGAGACATGATGAATGAAGCCTTGGAGGTAGCAGCATGCATTTCACATTCCAGAAACTATTGCTGAAAGAAAGGGACCTTTTACATGAGCTGTTAAAAATAATTTTAGGTGTGACCTGTCGTTAGTCTCACGAAATGTGCCTTTTAGGGGACATAGTATGTGTTCAATATGTAACTGCTGGAAGTTTCATTGTTGTATGTCTGTTTGTTACTGTTCAGTGGTGTATTGAGTACAACATTGTGTTGCACAGTTTGCAAATTTCAAGATGACAGAGTTAGAGCAGCAACGTGTCTGCATTAAATTAAGAGAGGCCGATAATGGTAACTTCTTTGGATTAATTGAGTTAATACAACCCATTTTTAACAGAATTTACAATTTACGTTAAAAGCTGTCAAGAGGAACATGAAAATATAGTGCACTATTTATATTGCAGAGCACAGAATCTTTGCGTGGGGACAATATACAGTATTAAAGAAAATCTTAGAAGAAAGGTGGAAAGCTCTGCTTTTTCCATTTATTTGTGATGCTATTCTAGAAGTGTTCAAGACTGAACAAAATATTCTGATTTTAAGTTCTTTTTTTAACAAATAGGAAAATAAATGGAAAATTCATGAGAGGTTTCTAGATATTTTGATTTACAGAAAAAGACTAGTGATACAATATTAGTAATGCTATCATAGATGTATTTAACAAGCATGAAATTTATTTACAGCACTGTTGTGGACAGTGCTTTGATAATGGATCAAATATGACTGCCAAATAAAAGGTGTGCAAGCAAAAATTAGAGATATTTGTCCACAGGCAACATTTTCTCCTTGTGCAGTTCTCTGAACTTAGTAGGATTACATGCTACAAGTAGTAATGAAGCAGTAGGTACATTCTTCAGCTGTACAATTTCTTCAGTACAAGCCCACAGAAATAGGAGGTTATTAAAATACACTGGCAGTCGATTTCTTTATGACCTGCCTGAAACAAGATGGAGTAGAAGAACTGATGCAGTGAAGCCTACATCAGAAAAATTACCAAAAGAAACTTTAAAATACACAAGAAGTTCATGCAATTTGTATTGTGATAGGATAACAAGAAGTAAATGGGCTGATCAAGTGTTCCTCCAAGTTTAAAACACTGATTTTCTTGAATATATATAAATGTAAGAAGTTTGATTCTGCAGTCAAAGGATGTTCCCTTTAACAGCAAAATGAAAAATATTAAAGCTCTTAAGTTACCATAGATTAGGATGAAAGAGCTCTCTGGCCTGAATTCTTTAGCAGAGCTAAAAAATGTCTGCTGAAATTGTGATTGAGACAGTGTTTTGAAAAAAGAGAGAAGGGAAATGAAGGTTTTCTTTGAAGAATCTCATTGGGGTAGTAGTGGAGCACTTGACACACTCCCAGATGAAACTGAAGAACAGTTCAAAGAAGAGGTTTTTAATGTAGTCACAGACAAGATTGTTTCTCTGCTGGATTGTCAGTACTCAAAAATGAGAAATATTTGTGCAATATTTGAAGCAATTTTCAGAATAAATACAACTTTGGATGATAGTGGTATAATTAAGAAATTAAGCAGAACTTATCCTGAGGATCTGAGTGATAGACTTTATCAAAGAAATATGAATGTTTAAGTCAGTGAATGCACCTAGTTTTCCAGATCTAACAAAGACAACAGAAAACAAAGGGTTTTCATTTCTTCTTCTAAACAAAATTTATAAGTTGAAGTTACAATTTTTGTTCCCTGAACTTTGCATTGCACTCACAATTTTCACTACCCTATAAGTGTGTGTTGCTTTGGGTGAGAGTGGATTTAGTAAATTAGCATAATCAAAAATCATTGAAAATCAACTTTAGGCGAAGAGAAACTTGATCATCTAGCATTGTCATCAACAAAGCATGAACTGGCTTCTAAAATGGTCTTCAGTGATGTAGTAGCTAACTTCATCAGTTGCAAGAACAGTGTCAGCTGAACAATTTCAGAGAACTGTACATGGAACAAATCTTCTGATAGTTTCAACCAGACTTTTTAAATCAAGGTAATGAAGTATGTTGCAAAGGCTTCTCACTAAATGTTACGTTTGTTTCTTCTAGTGACTATTATTATTATTATTATTACTATTACTTCTTTACTTTCTCAGACGTTATGTCTGGTTAAAAATGGAAAGTGACGCAGACCTTGATCAAGCGTGACTTCTTTTTAACTGTACGGTATATGTTACATTGTGTTTACAAACTTTCGGGTAATTGAACATGTATCAATGTATTGCGTTGATGTACTGGTGGATATTGTGTGGTATGACTCCTGTAGTTGACAGTATAATTGGTATAATGTCAACTTTATCCTGATGCCACATGTCCTTGACTTCCTCAGCCAGTTGGATGTATTTTTCAATTTTTTCTCCTGTTTTCTTCTGTATATTTGTTGTACTGGGTATGGATATTTCGATTAGTTGGGTTAATTTCTTCTTCTTATTGGTGAGTATGATGTCAGGTTTGTTATGTGGTGTTGTTTTATCTGTTATAATGGTTCTGTTCCAGTATAATCTGTATTCATCATTCTCCAGTACACTTTGTGGTGCATACTTGTATGTGGGAACGTGTTGTTTTATTAGTTTATGTTGTATGGCAAGTTGTCGATGTATTATTTTTGCTACATTGTCATGTCTTCTGGGGTATTCTGTATTTGCTAGTATTGTACATCTGCTTGTGATGTGATCTACTGTTTCTATTTGTTGTTTGCAAAGTCTGCATTTATCTGTTGTGGTATTGGGATCTTTAATAATATGCTTGCTGTAATATCTGGTGTTTATTGTTTGATCCTGTATTGCAATCATGAATCCTTCTGTCTCACTGTATATATTGCCTTTTCTTAGCCATGTGTTGGATGCGTCTTGATCGATGTGTGGCTGTGTTAGATGATACGGGTGTTTGCCCTGTAGTGTTTTCTTTTTCCAATTTACTTTCTTTGTATCTGTTGATGTAATGTGATCTGAAGAGTTGCAGAAGTGGTTATGAAATTGCAGTGGTGTAGCCGGTGTATTTATATGAGTAATTGCTTTGTGTATTTTGCTAGTTTCTGCTCGTTCTAGAAAGAATTTTCTTAAATTGTCCACCTGTCCATAATATAGGTTTTTTATGTCGATAAATCCCCTTCCTCCTTCCTTTCTGCTTAATTTGAATCTTTCTGTTGCTGAATGTATGATGTATTCTATATTTGTGGCATTGTGATCGTGTAAGTGTATTGAGTGCTTTGAGGTCTGTGTTACTCCATTTCACTACTCCAAATGAGTAGGTCAATATTGGTATAGCATACATATTTATAGCTTTTGTCTTGTTTCTTGCTGTCAATTCTGTTTTCAGTATTTTTGTTAGTCTTTGTCTATATTTTTCTTTTAGTTCTTCTTTAATATTTGTATTATCTATTCCTATTTTTTGACTGTATCCTAGATATTTATAGACATCTGTTTTTTCCATCGCTTCTATGCAGTCGCTGTGGTTATCCACAATGTAATCTTCTTGTTTAGTGTGTTTTCCCTTGACTATGCTATTTTTCTTACATTTGTTTGTTCCAAAAGCCATATTTATATCATTGCTGAATACTTCTGTTATCTTTAGTAATTGGTTGAGTTGTTGTTTTGTTGCTGCCAGTAGTTTTAGATCATCCATGTATAGCAAATGTGTGATTTTGTGTCGATATGTTCCAGTAATATTGTATCCATAATTTGTATTATTTAGCAGGTTGGATAGTGGGTTCAGAGCAAGGCAGGACCAGAAAGGACTTAATGAGTCTCCTTGGTATATTCCACACTAAATCTGTACTGGATGTGATGCGATATTATTTGAATTTGTTTGGATATTAAGTGTGGTTTTCCAATTTTTCATTACTATGTGTAGGAACTGTATCAATTTAGGATCTACTTTGTATATTTCCAATATTTGTAGTAACCATGAGTGGGGTACACTATCAAAAGCTTTTTGGTAATCAATGTATGCGTAGTGTAGTGACCTTTGTTTAGTTTTAGCTTGATATGTCACCTCTGCATCTATTATCAGTTGCTCTTTACATCATCATGCTCCTTTGCAACAGCCTTTTTGTTCTTCATTTATAATTTTGTTATGTGTTGTATGTGTCATTAATTTCTGTGTAATGACTGAAGTTAATATTTTGTATATTGTTGGTAGGCATGTTACGGGGCAATATTTAGCTGGGTTTGCTGTGTCTGCTTGATATTTAGGTTTCAGATAAGTTATTCCATGTGAAAGTGTATCAGGGAATGTGTATGGGTCTGCAATGTAACTGTTAAATAATTTAGTTAAATGTGAATGTGTTGAGGTGGACTTCTTTAGTGAGAAATTTACTATTTTATCTTTTCCAGGGGCTTTCCAATTGTGAGTAGAATTAATTGCTTGGGTGACTTCATGTTGCAAAATTATCACTTCAGGCATTTGTGGTATCATTTTGTATGTGTCTGTTTCTGCTTGTATCCACTGTGTATACCTGTTATACTGTACCGGGTTTGACCATATGTTGCTCCAGAAGTGTTCCATGTCTGTTATGTTTGGTGGATTGTCTATTTTAATGTATGTGTTATCTATTGTCTGGTAAAATTTCTTTTGGTTTGTGTTGAATGTTTGGTTTTGTTTCCTTCTATTTTCACTTTTTTTGTATCTTCTAAGTCGTTTGGCAAACGCTTGCAATTTCTGCTTCTTTTCATCTAATTGTTCTATCGCTTCTTGTTGTGAGATTTTACCTAACCTTTTTCGTTTTTTGTATGACATTTCATTTCTTATAAATTGTGTTAGCTGTCCGATGTCTTTTCTCAGTTTTTCTATTCTGATCTGTAGCCTGTGTTGCCATGCTGGTTTTGTGGGTTTCTTCTGTGTGTTGGTTGGTTCTGATCTCTGCCTAGTGTGTATATTTAGTGAAGTGAGTGCTCCTATATAAACCAGTAGTTGTAACTCTTCCATGGTTGTATTTTCATTTATTTTGTTGTGTATGATTGTGTTGATAGTTGTTATTGTTGTTTCGACTTGTGGGTTGTTTGGTGGTCTATGCAAGATTGGTCTAATGTCTGTATTTGTGTCTTTGTATTCTATATATGTCAGCTGAAATTTTTCTTCTATATCTAACATGTGTGTGACTTCGTGTTCTATTTGTGCTTGTTCTGGTGGCTGTCTTAAGTTTCGTTTTCCTCTGATTGTTTAATTGATGCGTGTTGTTCTTTGTTTGTTTCCTCTGGGATGTTTGAGTCCATTACTGTATTTTCTTCTTCTTCTGATTGCACATTATATTGTTTCAGTATTTGTTGTACTTGTTGTTTGATGTTTTCTAATTCTGACTGGGGTATCCTGTTATTTTTGATTATTACAAGGATCTGATCAGCTAGTCGTTGTTCTGTTAAAAATTTTAATTCTGGGTATCTGGTAATAAATGTTGTGTGTACTTGTGATCTGTATTCAGTTGTGTTGGTTCCTAAGTTTGTTGCTTGGTAATAACAGAACATGAGGTGTCGGTTAACTTCATCTGACCATCTCATCCTCTGTCTCTGTTTTCCTTCTAGGGTGGTTGCAGGAAGCATATCCTGCAAAACACCTCTATTTGGATTTAAATCATTTTCCGTGTGACTAGCAGTGTCATTACCATTGTGGGCGGGCATAGGGTTCAAGCGCTGTCCCCGACCGTGACGGCGCTTGTCCAAGGCTTCTTTAGTTCTGTCCTGAACCAACTAATCACACTAAAAGGGGGGGGGGGGGTTAGCCCTATTAGTGGTTTGTTCTTTTCGTCGCCTTTTACGACTAGCAGAACATACCGAAGGCCTACTCTTTTCCCGGGCCTCCATGGGTCACTTATTATTATTATTATTATTATTATTATTGTGGACTAAAATTTGTATCTCTGCATATATGGCACTTTCAGTTAATTGACAGTGCACATTTAATTGACAGTGCATTATGCAGACAGCATTTATTTACTGCTCACTTGTAAAACAACACACTGAAGAATCAATATTTGTGATAATTAACTAATATGGAGCTGAAAAGGCTTGGGGGCCCCTCACAAAAATTTGTCTAGGGGCCCATGAAAACTATATGCCCCCTACTACTAGTTCTATACCTAATCAATGAACAAGCCAGTTCGGACTTACATTTACCAAGGAAAAATGAACAAAAACTCAATACAGTATTTTCTATCGCAGCAACAGTAGTGATCAATAATGACAGAGGATAAATACACCACCTTGTCACACCACAATGCTTTCACAAGAAAATCGTGTGGCAAGACCTACAGTGTATGATGATAATGTTTTTTCATTCTCCTGAGTTCAACAATTCACTCATCACAAGAGGATGCTAACTCAGTTCTCCATACAGTCTAAGGTGAGGACACACAGACATGCAGCAGACAATGTTGCACGTTTATGGGACCGGAGTCAATTTTCCGTGTGTACTGAATTTAAGGTAAGGGGCACTGCAGCACATTCATGGTAAAAGAGTCACCAATGGATGTCCTCAGTGTGTGCAATGATGTGCAAAATATGTTTTATATTATAGTTACATGGATCAATCTGTGTGTAATTCTAAGACTATTGTACAATAGGTAACAACCAAATGAGACAGTGCAGTCACTAAAACACTTATCTGCTGTTCTGGAGGGTGGAGTTGGCTCTGTCCAGCAATATCAATTTACATTTTTTGTGATTTTTCTAAATCATTTCAAGCAAATGTTGGGATAGATCCTTGGTCGAGGCCACGGTTGACCACATGTCCTATCTTCATAAAAGCATACTTAGATGTTGTGTGCGTGTATGAATATTTTGAGCTATTTATTTTCACTGCATTTGAGGACAAATCCTGTATCGCGATGAGATGATCTTTGGAAGAATAAATTATGAGGGCACGCTGAAAAGTAATGCCCCAAAATCTATTTGGAAACTTAAAGTTTTTTAAAAATAAAACAAGCATTAACATTCTAAATCTTTATACTTCATGTCTACATACTTGCATTTGTCTGCCGCAAGAGGGCTCTAAATTACAGCGTGTAACATGGCAGTGTGTAATGCATCTATGTTGGTGCATGGGAAAAAGTGTGCTGTAATCAAGTTTTGAGTCCAAAGAGTTCATCCACACATGGAGCACCCTCTGCTCTTGCATGACAGTGCCAGACTACACACGACTGCTATGACACCTGCAACAATTTGACCCCTTGGCTTCAGTGTCATTGATCATCCTCTATACAGTACCAAACTGGGCCCATTCAGTTTTCACCTGTTTCCGATACTTCCTTAAAGAACACCTTTGATGACTTCACTTTGATAATGATGGACCAGTGCAAGTAGAGGCAAGTGAGTGGCTTCGTCAACAAAGTCAAACATTCTACAGTGATGGTATCAACAAACAAGTCTCTTGTTGGGAGAAATGCGTGTGTCACAATGGTGACTATATTGAGAAATAAATATGAAGACATGAATAATAAGATGTAGAGCATTAAAAAGCTTTAAGAATTTTCACATAAGAAAATTCGAAAGCATTACTTTTTGGTGCGCACTCATAATTAATAGATAAAATACAAAAGGGTTTCTGTGGACTTGAGGCGAATAGGAGAGAAATCTTGGCAGACAAGAGTTGATTGGGGGTTGTGATGGCTTGTCGATAAGAGCACTAGTCACAAAATACATTATCTTCATCCAGCGTACCATTTTAATCAGGCAAGGAGTTGCAATGCAGAGTATATTTTGCTGTAACGCGAAAATTTCATTCAGGGAACTGTTGTCACCACTAGGGATATCCACTAATAATATTTGGTAACAAGAATGTGGACTAAATTAATAACAAGTAACAGAACAGAACTTCCCTTCTTGAAAACTGAGGTTCACACTGTCAAAATAGTTTCTCAGATTTTCTAAATAGTACATGCACTGCGTTAATTTTCAGTTTACAGTTCTCGTTTTGCAGCTGCAACAGCTTTCCATAAACTATACTACAATTGGTGCAAATCTATTTACTTTTATTGTGATTTTTACCTTCCATCCCTTCTTCTTCCTCCTCCATCTCGTCGTCATGACCCTGTCGTTGTTGCTGTTGACTGTCACCACTGGCAGAACCTGAAGGCTGTGGAGTGGCTGGTGCCTGTTGTTGTGAGTGACCAGGTTGTAACACTCCATGGCCATCAGGACCTTGTGTGTAGATAGGTAAATATGCTGCCCAGCTATCTGCAAGTGCCTTTCGGCCCTTCGGACCAAGTCGTCCCAGTTCTGCCAAGAGCAGAGCCTGTGCTGCTTCACGTATCTATTCAATCATTAAGAAAATGTGGAACTTTTTCAATATCAATCAAAGTATTGACAAACAAGAAAAACTAGTCAGTTTTGGAAGTTGTAGCCCTTCTTAATTTCTGTGCTTGAAAAGAAAAATATGGAAAGAAATTCTGCATAGTTCATTATTTTTGTTTTAGAAAAGTAGCTTTAATCAGTTTTTGTTTATTATGCTGTCTGAAAATTAAGACTACATGGTAAAATCTCATTGATGTTATACGAATTTTCGCTCAGAGCTATTTCTATATACAAAGGATTGTAATTAGATGCTAATTTTACATCAGTTTATGTATATGGTGAAAGATACAGATTAAACACTTGAGTAGTGAAATAATATACATTTATGGTGTGTTGAAAATTAAGCCTGGATTACTAATTTGTAAAATAGAAAGGGTAGTTGTAGGGTTAAACGTATCACCTTGAAAAAATTAAAATTACATGCTCCATTTTTTGTTTGTTTTGAGGTACATGTCTGCAGTCCTTGTACCACAGTGCTGTAACACGCCACTAATGGAGACTAACCTAAAAGGCGCAACCCACTGATAAAGTTTCGATGCAGTTGTCAGGTAGTGTAGATGCTCTCAGCATGATTAAAGAAGTTGCAATGACAAAGAACATTGGGACAGATATCTTTTAACGAATCAGGAATTGCGAGGGAAGCTGAGTGCCTTGTGCTGTATGACAGGCATATCGCAAGTGAGGTGACAACGAAAAAGTGAAATCACACATCAATCAGATTTAACATTTTGCATTACATTTTGAGCACAACTAAGGTTGTGCTGTGTTCTGCAACTGCCCACACTCATGCAAAAAGCCATCTGAATTTGCTGGCAGGGCAATCCAGGTAGCTTTTTGGTTGCCTAATCACAGTGGGTAAGTGCTGGGTGTATCACTATGACTGTCACTGTATGGTGTTAGCAGACTATGCTCATAACGAACAGCTGTTCAAGAGGGTGCTTTTGATCCACGACAACACCCCAGCTCATTCTGTACAGGACATGGTCGTATATGCTGCTTCTGTGGGTATTAAATTTTGCTTCAGCCCTGTATTCTCCTGATAAGGTACTCCTCTTTCTTTAGATTAAGAAACTGTTGTTCAGTAAGGATTTCCAGTGCGCCAATGAG
Organism: Schistocerca nitens; assembly: GCF_023898315.1. Classification (NCBI taxonomy): domain Eukaryota; kingdom Metazoa; phylum Arthropoda; class Insecta; order Orthoptera; family Acrididae; genus Schistocerca; species Schistocerca nitens. Next base: position 947,741,836 of record NC_064616.1, read on the forward strand.
ATGGTTTTTTTTGGTGGAACATTTACTGAGCAGCGGAAATGCAGACATTTACAAACAAAGTCTATGTCAAGTCACACACGGTTCAGAAAAGTGTGTCACACTGAATGGTGAATATGTAATTGAGGACTATCATCACAGACTTACATGACTGCAGCTCAATTTTTTTCGAAATGGTAATGAAACATTTATCATTATCCCCCACATGATAGTTATACAGTTGGTCACATCCCACACAATGCTATCAGTTACTTTGTGTTAGCAGTTTTATATGTACCATACATTACAAAGGGTGGACAAATATATGGAAACACCACAAACATAGCACATTACCATACTTAAAACAGAGTAGGAAACCCACTGGCATTCGAAACAGCTGGAACAGATAAATTCAGGTCCTGTGTGGTCTTCAAGGGAATTTTATACCATTCTTCCTCCAAAACAGTGCACATTCAGGTAATGATGGAGGAGATGTATAGTGATCAAGTGACATTCTCTCCAAAGTAGACCAGAAATGCTCAATAATACTGAGACCTGGTGACTGGTGTCCAGGGGAGGTGCAACAATTCATCCTTGTGCTTAAAAAACCAGTCCTCGATGATGCAACCTCTGTGAACGGGGACCCTATCGTCTTGGAACATGGCATCACCATCAGGAAAAAAAAACACTGTATCATGGGATGGATCAGACCAGACAAATGACTCATCCGGCCAAATGACTTTCTTTCAATGCTCCATAGCCCAGGTTTTATGACATTGGCATCAGGTTTCCTTGTTATGGGCATCTGTATCACTGATCAGTGGTTTTGGAATTACAGCTTGTCCTGTAATTCCCTACTTATGGCGCTCCTTGCATGTTGTTTTGGTGCTGACAGGGTTCCCGAGTGTGACAATCAGTTCTACAGCTACCTTAGCAACTGTCAGCCTTTTATTTTTCATCACAGTCCTCTTCAATGACCATCTGTCATAACCATTCAACACACACTTTTGCCTGCATTGTGATTTTTCCACCTTCCCTGTATGTGACAGAAAACATCAATATACTGCCCCTCAAAGCACCAAACACTTTGACTACCTTGGTCATGGAGGCACCCACCATACGAGCACCGAGCAATTGGTCATGTTTGAATTCTCTTAGCTCTGACATAATGCACTCACAACTACACCTAACACTGTTCCGACTACGACTGACACTTGTGATGTATTGAGGACATTTCAGAGATGCCGTTCATGGTCAAATACAACACTGCCATCTGCAGGGTTCGCTAGCATCTGCATTTATGTATAACCATGCAGTTCTTATGGTATTTCCATATTTTTGTCCACCCCTGTATACAGTTAGTCATCTAAAACAATAGACACATTTTCCATTTTTTTTTAGTCTAAAAATAGCTAAATCATATCATGTTTTTAACAAGTCATTTACAGTTTATGATGCTGTATTCCTGTTTCGTATTGTTTTATAAACTGTTTTTAACCAATACCTACATATTTTATTTATTTAATCAAATTTTTTGCCTTTGGCTCAGATGTTATTGTAGCTGTATGATATTAATTTGTTTCACTGTTTGCGTATTTCAATGGTGACATATGACTTCAAGGCATTATTGACGTTGGGATGTTTAGCAAGCGCGCGCACGTGTGTGCGTGAGTGTGTGTGCGTGTGTTATGGAGAGATAGTTGTGAAATATTACATGTGGTGGATGTGTAATGGAATTATATGTGGAAATGACACAAATTTGATAGTTATTGTTACGAAGTTTATTACAGATGCCAATGTACAGATAGAACAGAACTGAACTAAACTCTTGGACAAAATTTGCTTCTGTATATCCATACATCAGATACTCTAGATAACAAACACATTACAAACATAAGAAATTCTGAGAACCTCTCAGAAGACAGAAATATTAAAAGTCAAATAATTTCTGGTGGTTGGGTTTGACCTGGTGACCTGTGTCTAAGCAGGCTGTCTACTGTACATCTGAAAATGGTTGGAGCATCACATAGTCCTAATGGTGTAACTTTGAACTCACACGGGCCATCAGAAGTTATGAGTGCAGTATTTTTCTAGTGTTCCTCAAGAACCTTGACTGGCCAATAGTAAAAATCTTTGATCAGGATTTTGTTCAGTCATTGGTAGTCGATGCAGAAGCACCATGTGCCATCCTCCTCCCTCCAGGAGCACAGGAGAGGACCAAGGACCCACTGAAAGATCAATGACAGTGAAGTTAATCACTATGCTGCACTGCATGCACCACAGCTCGTGGCATTGCTAATTCTCCTGGAGACACAGCAACACATTGTTTCAGATGTCCTCATTGGAGCAGACGATAGCGCTCAAGTTCTACACCTTGTAAATGGTCCTCTGTATGGCGGTGCTGGCAGATTCTTGCATTGAAAAAGTCGTGTTGCTAAAGCATCAAAGGTAGCCCCTCATGTTGCACCTTCACGGTCATTGGGCAAGTTTTGAAGCCCCTACCCTGACAATGATCTTTACATCAGGACTATAGTAGGGCTTCATATGGCGGAGTCTGACAACATCTCTGTGCTTTTGGCTTCTTGGCAGAGTGTCATAATCTTCGACTTCGTATGTGATAACCGACAAGCAAAAGAGAGATGATATGGCCCTTATTTACATTTTAGTAACTTTTTCAATAGTCCCACTTTCCACACCAGCATAAAAATCTACCCCAAGTTTTCTGGGGTGTATCTCATTGGTTGGGGCTTGGCATTATAGCACACATGGTCATTCCACTAGCTGTTCAGTGGGACAGCTGTCTTGCTTCTTTTGTCATATCTCACTTAATCATCCTGAGTATTATCCAGGTGAAACTGGAACAGCATATTCACTGTCATTTTGACCTCACGAGCAGGGAGAAGAGTCAAAAAATCTGTGACTCCTCTTATTTTCTCTGGATTAGGACAAATTCCATCACCATTAGGCATCCAAAGATTTTTATTTCATGGGTACTTTTTCGGATTCACATGGAGACCTAAAGTCTGAAGACACTTCAACACAGTTGTGAAGTGGTTTAGAAGTTCTTCCAATGTCTTTGAAAAAACGACATTGTCATCCTGCTAGCAAAGATACGTCATCCAAATAAAGTGTCTAAGCAGGCTGTCTACTGTACATCTGAAAATGGTTGGAGCATCACATAGTCCTAATGGTGTAACTTTGAACTCACACGGGCCATCAGAAGTTCTGAGTGCAGTATTTTTCTAGTGTTCCTCAAGAACCTTGACTGGCCAATAGTAAAAATCTTTGATCAGGATTTTGTTCAGTCATTGGTAGTCGATGCAGAAGCACCATGTGCCATCCTCCTCCCTCCAGGAGCACAGGAGAGGACCAAGGACCCACTGAAAGATCAATGACATCATCTAGCAGCATCTTCACTTCCTCTGAAAATAGAAGTTGTTCAGCTGGTGACACGCTTTATAAGTCCTGGATAATCAGCGGATGGCCCCTAATGTTCATATGGTGTTTTACTACTAGGTTCTGTGTCTGTCTTCTCAATTCTTGATTTGAAAGCACCTGAAAACTGATGCAGAATGGCTATCACCCACTGACATTGTTTCTTGGCCAGGTGAAATCCTACTGGCAGTGCAATAGCAACTTCATCGACTGCATTATATGTATTGGTAGCGGAGTATGATCCTTTGTCACTGGCACTGAGCTGTCCATTCTGGAATGGTTCAGCTTTTCTAGGGATGAATTTCGGTGGCTGCTCGTGACAGTCAGTGATCCAAATTTCTCCTTGACCAACTGTAGTGTTTATGACCATCACTGGCATTTAGATTTTTATTGCACGTCTGAGTAGCTTTTTGCAATTGACAAGAGCTTCACAGTTTAACTAAGCATCTCAACTGATGACTGGAATTCATCTTATTTTTGACAGCAGGATAAAGACAGCTTAGAGACAACCAACCATCCATACCAATCTTTTGTTTTATGTGCTAGTTGGAATAGCTTAGTCTGTCTGGTGCTCTTATCTTCCAAAGTGTATGACTGCTTTTGATGCATGTAAAAAGCCCAGTCTAAAATAACATCAGTACTACTCTCTGCTAAAATGACAAATTCGAAGGGCTGTGTTCTGTAATTGATAGTTATCAATGGCTCATCTGTTAAAAAAAAGAGGGGGGGGGGGCGGCTATGTTCTGTGATATGGAAGTGATTGTGCTTTAGGTCACAAATTGGAAATATGTTAAGGCAACAAGAACACATGTTCCCAGAATAACTAGCAATGACAGAACACAATCCTTTTTAATTTGTTATTTTAACAGAATGTAGTCATGATTTTATTCTACAATGTAACTTCTTGAAGGCATCACAAGGAGTAACACAATGTGGAAGATTGGAGGTTCAGACTGATGAAGGTATTCTGACAAGCACACATAACAAAGATTGTTCTGGATGGTTGCCCTTTACTGTTGAGGACATTGGTATCCCACCATCATTGATAAGATTAGTTCCAGTCCTCAACTGATATGCTCACCTGAACTGTGAAGCTTTTGTCGACTGCAAAAAACTACTTAGGCTCAAAAAAGAAATATAAATACCTTTGATGATCATAAGCAATGTAAGTGGTCAAGGAGGACTACTCCCTACTTGTCATGAACAGCCACAACTCGTCCAAAAGTTACGTGCATAGGGTTGGCCGAACCAGCCCAACATGTACAGAAAATCCTATGGAGGAAACTACAGTATAAACCCCTTTTACATTCCCACAATTAATTTTTTCCTGCCGTTTATGACATTAAATTCCTATGTTCATAATGTTAATCTGCGACCTATTTTGTGTCAACATATTTATAATCTTCCCACAATTTATGCATTATGAAAAAGTGTTCGTGGAGAAAGATTGATGCTGGCACGATGTTGGCCATCCAGTAGTGTTTATAAGTAGTACATGGTTAAGTTTCTTTACACCAGAGCACTATACTCAGTGGATTTGAACCGGTAAATGTGTAACAGTTGCAACAATTCGCGCCGTATCTAACGCCGCTGCCTAGCTCTACTTGGCATCACGGCTGATGGAAATAACTGGTTTCATTGGAATAAATATATTATGACCGATCACAACAACCATTTCAAAACTGTCTTTACAGCACAAACACATTTTCCTGATTGTTGTGATCATCGTGTCACCTTTGTAGAATCATATTTAGCATGTTTTGGCCACTTGTAGCACTATAAGTTGAATTCTTTTATCTTGGCGGCTCGCGCATGCCCGCCTAGACGCGGGAGATTGCTGCGTTGCCAGTTGCACATGACGCACGCGCCAAGAGAAGCAGCGCCATAGTATAGTATAGTTCGCAAGCTTACATTTAGGGGGGAGCGCACAGTTTATGAAGTAAAGCCACCACGGCCGCGTTAACCCTTTCGCTGCTACAGAGACGTGCTCCCCGCATCAACTGCACTGCTCACCTGTGCTGACACATGGTGTTTCCAACTGCTTTGACACACTTATCATTCGATTCCACAAAAACTATTTGGCCCAAAAATTAGATTTTTTCCACATCTTCTTGACTGATACCTTCCCCCCACTTCCTTTGACTGATTGAAGTGCTTTAAAATAAAGCCAAACGCGCCCGGTGTAAATAAAACTTTTATTACAGTCGCGAAAGACGGAATATTTCTCAATATTACATACGACACCTATGTGGTACTTAAATTAAATGAGATATTGTTATACAGTAAATTTTATATGAAATTTAGGTACCTTGTCCACATTTCATTCTCAACATTGCGGCAACTAAAATCGACCATACGGAAAGTATACGCTATGGACTTTTACCTCTGCAAACTCTTCAAAATTTCGTGCAATGGTTTACTACATTTAATGCTGCACAATAACTGGGTTGAACATCGAAACAAAATTAAGTCATTTATGGGGGGAAGGTATCAGTCAAGAAGATGTGTAAAAATCTAATTTTTGGGCCAAATAGTTTTTGTGAAATCGAATGATAAGTGTGTCAAAGCAGTGGGAACACCATGTGTCTGCACAGGCGAGCAGTGCAGTGTTGACAAAATCGCGCATAGCGCGGGACGCGGGGAGCACGTGACTGCAGCAGCGAAAGGGTTAATGAAGAGACAAAGTATTAGAAATTTCAAAAAATTGCATTCAAACGAATAAGATTCGTGAAGTAAGACACTTCGACATTGTTTTTAAATAAAGAAAATATTTAGCATCGCACAAGGTTTGAACTCTATAGCTTTCACTTACTAACCCAATGCCTTAACCATTACGCTAGCGCAGCTCGTCCTGCAAAGTTTCTCCATAAGGTCTCTAACAGGTCACGCAAAATTCTGACAAACACTGTTGGTATGCCTATGAATTACTCGCACTTCGTCGAAGTACAATAGGAAATAAACAATTACCGCTGTTCTTTATTGCGAAAAAGCGGTTCGTGAAATTGATACAAACAACTTTCCTTGCTATCGCCTGAATTAAGAGTCTTACTGCTTGTTTGGTTTAATTAATTAATAGAAAATGAAGCAGTTGGTATAAAGAATGGTTTTTCCAAACTTTCAAAAAACAAAGTCTGCTATCAAGACATTGCTTTTGTTCCATTACTTTATTTATGACTGAACGTTTCTAAAACTGAAGACACTCGTCCGTGCTCTGCTCTGCAGTCGAGTTCTGGCAACGTCGTTCTGTGTTCATTGGCTGACTGTATTTTTTGATGTCAGATGCGCAGAGCGAACCTAAACTCGGCCGCCAACATAAATGACGCGCACTTTAGTTGACACCATCATTCACTTTTGCATTGCTCAAATGTTTTTACTTTTTAGTATAAACACAGTGCTGTTTACGCAAGTTTTTCATGCTGAGCAAAACATGTTTCGAGAATATATTCTTTTTGTCAAGTGCAGTATTTACGTACTTTTTTTTTATGTTACCCAAACAACATGAGTGATAGTTTGTGAGTGTGTGGTTTTCTACATAACTGAGGAGGCACAGAACCTGATAACCTCAAAAAGACGACTACAAGGGAGACGCAGAACACCACATGCAAACGTAACACAAAATACTTACCTACATATTTGCCCTCAACAACGAGAAAAAATTCTCAAAACGCGCCGTGCTAAGCATGAAAAAATACATAAGTAGTGCAGAATTTCAGTATTTAAATATCGAATAACAGCTGCAAGCTTTCAAAAATGTCGATTATGATGTATGACCTTGAGTCAAACATTCCTACTTCCCAGACAGTTATCAGTTCCAGTTACATAAGAGGTTTTTTCTAGATAATAAACAAGTCCCGACAAGTCTTTTGATGCCTGTTATGGACATATATCACACATAAAGTGTGAAAATGCAAGGAGATATCCTATACATAACTTTTACAGCTTAAAATGTTATTTCCCACATTTTACATAATGTTTTTTTTAAGTCCCTTGAAAAGTGTGTAAAAGCGGGGTTTCACTGTACTATCAAACTGCCAATAGGATTTGGCCTGGCCAGACAACAATTTTGACCAGTGTTAGCTCTTCTGCCCAAATTTTCAGACGCTTCAAAATCTGCAGTGGAGGTATGACAGACCAAATGGCCCATAGGGAAACAGTATCAACACAGGGGATAATCTACCAACTAGCCATCGATATATATATAAGAGTGTCGCCAGCAGAATAATTCACAATCCGGGAGGAAGTGGAAAGATGCTGCAGGATGATACCATTTAATTTTTAATAAGTGCCCAATCTTCTCCTGTGATCCTTGTGAAGATGAGTATTTCTAACTATGGCCCTGTAGCAGGCTACTGGCAAACTGAGGTTGATGAGACAGACCTGAGAAAGATTGTCATTATAGCTCCCAGCAGCGGCTATGAGTTTGAAGTTATGCTGTTTGGACAGTGTAACACACTATCCACAATCAAACATACGGTTCACAACATGCTTCGACAACTTAAACAGATAATGTATCTCTCCTACCTGGATGATACAGCATTGTTTTTCATTTAAGACACTGGAAGAAGATTTCACCTGACAACTGTGTTCAAGTGTAATCAGATGGCATGCCTCAGCCTGAATCCGAAAAAGAAAGAAAAATTTTGAGAATGGTGATGGAGTCCAGCCCAATCCAGAGAAAATAAGAGCAGTCATGTTTTCCAACTCCTCGCCACATTTGATATGTGATATATTTTCTTGGAATGTGTGCATACTACCAGCAATCATAAAGTACTTCTGTACTAAGGCACATCCCCTGCGAGACTGTCGAGACAAAACTTCACACCAATGCTAATAATAATGAGATAGGTGCCATTCTGGTACAAATTCAAGAAATTTCTCATCAAGGTGGTAACTTATCCTTCCAGAGTACTCTCCAAATCTGAGGGAAACTACTCTATGAAGAAGAGAGAGTGCATTGCAGTTATTGGGGCCATCAACGGGTTACAGCCCTATTTAACTGTCAAACTATTCACCATTGTGATAGACTATCCTTCTCTACACTAACTGACTAGCCAGAAAGCTCTGTCACACTGACATAGGTAATTGCCACTGAAGCTTCAGGAGTATGATGACACAGTGGTACACAAAAAGCAAATGCAAACAAATGAACTTTTGACTACCTTTCAAGGAATTGTTTGCTGGAACACACCAGTGTGAATGAAATGACAGCCAGTGCTGCAATTAAATGACATTACTGCTGAACAGAAAGAAGATCCAGCACTGCCAAAAACTGTAGAAGCCTTGAAGGAGGAGGAACCAATTAAAGCAATTTCCAGTTAATAAATGTAATACTGTACTTGATGAACTATGACTCAATGTGGAGGAAATGGTTGCTCATCACCCCAGCTCATCTATGGCCATCTACCCTGAACCATCTCCATGACATTCTAGCAACTGGTCACCTGGGATTCATGAAGCCTCTAGACAGAATCAGACACAGGTATCATTGGCCAGGTCTCTACTGATCCATTAGATACAATGTGAGCCATGGTAAGAAATGCCTATGATGGAAGCAAATGGTACAATTTTCTCTGGGGCATCTCATACCAATACGGCCTGCAGTAGTGTCTCCCCACTGAATTGGAATTGACGTCTTGGGGAGGTTCCAGAAATTGACAATGAGAAGCGATGGATAATAGCATAGCAGATGAGATAGTAATTGGAGACTGTCACCAAGGCTGTGCCGATTGCTGAAGCTGAGGAAATTGCAAAACTGACTGTGGATGACATCATTTTGAAGTACAGGGCTCCCTGTGCCATGATCTCTGATGGTGTAAAAGTTTTCTAGCAGAGACTAGTATCAGTGGTAATTTCATGTTGCAACATCACTGTGTCATGATCTCTGATGGTGTAAAAGTTTTCTAGTAGAGACTAGTATCAGTGGTAATTTCATGTTGCAACATCACTCACAGGAAGATAACAGACTGCCGCCCACAGATGAATGAGCTCACAAAATGGTTTAATAAGATGTTTTCAGATATGCTCTCAGTGTACTTAGATGTTGAACAGAAAGACTGGAATACAATACTGCTTGTTGTGACATTTGAATAAGACACTGGGAAGCAAGTTACTACATGCTTCACACCATTTTTTTCTGCTCCATGGTTATGAGCCTGAAATGACATAGGGTACACTGTACCTGTTTCAACTGACAGTACTCAACATGATACTCAGAATGACTATACATAACACTTGAACAAGAGGATAAAAGAAGCAAGGCAGTTGGCATGCATACAGACTCTGGATGCCCTGGAGAAATACCAGGAGCACTATATCATCAAGCACTGGCCTGTGAGGTACAACTGGGAAAAACCACTAAAGTGCTACTTTGGGCTACATCGTATCCTCTGTCGGTTGTTGGAACTTACATAGGAAGTCGAGGATTATGACCCTTCATAACAAAAGCAAGCAGGTGTTGTTCATGTCCTCTGAATTATGCCCTACTACAGTAATCGGGCACAAATGAATGATGGGGGCTTCTTGTTCAAGGAAACTACAGACCCACTTGATGATCACGAAGCTTTGATGGGATGGGTTACTCCCAGTGATCATCAAAGTGAAGAGGATGTGACAAAATGAGTAGAATGTGAGGATCCAAAAGCATTGCCATAAAAACGACATTGTCAAGATCTAGATACAGGGTACTGTACTCAGCTCCCATCAAAACTTCTGAAACAGTGGGTAACTATCTCTCCACGTCAGGGAGCAATGCCATTAGCTGTGGTACATGCAGTGTGGCGAGATGGTTTAGCATTGCTGGCTGGCATGCTGTGAGTCATCAGTTCAAACTTGGCCACCTGACATTATTTGTTATTTAATATTTACCATCCCTGGAAGGTTCCTGATGTATCTTACATTTGTGATGCTTGTACATTCCATAATGTTCAATGTTTGTATAAACAGTAGCATACTCTGGCAAGGAGTTTGGTTCTGCTCTGGCTGTATGTCGATGTTCATAATAAATGTGCTTTCAGTGGTAAGTGTTGTATTTTAATGATGAACCTGCTTTTGGGTTTAGACTTAATTGTGGTTCAAACACAATAATATAGTACCAGAACGAGAAATGACAAACACTATCCATCACCTCACCTTAGTGTGGCTCAGAAATGAGCGAGGACTTCAGCTATAAAAATATTTTTGACCATCTATGCAATAATTTTTTTTTACGTATTTGAAGTTGGTTTGTTAACGTGTTATGACATGACAGGATTGGTGTTTGTGATCGTGACCTTCATGTATACTGTGAACAGATGGTTTTTCCCTTAATAGTGAGATCCAAGCTACCACGGAAATTACATCATGTGTGTATTGATACAAATACTGAATCACTTTAATTTCACTATCTTATCACAGATTTTGTTTTTTACATGATTCAGGAATATATTTCCCACACAAGGCCACTGAATGGCGGTGATATTAGTAGCACTCCTTGTTATTAATAAAAGTTAATGTTGAACCCACGGTAATTTTGTTCTGCGATGAGCCTGAGAATGGCTGATGTTCATTGTATGTTTGTCATAGGTGTCACTCCTTGTAGGTGTAATGGTCTTTTTATAATTCAATATACTCCTTTTCTGTCATAACTGCGATATTGTGACCCTTTCCAGCTTTTGTGGTAAACAGATTTTTCTGCTTTAGTTTTTTCTGAAGGCCTTTTCTTTTACATCTATATTGTTCTTTTGTGTTTTTTCCCCTTTGTGGTGGTTTTGAATACTATGATTAGCTGTTTCATTTCTTGAATTACTAGTTTTTTTTTGTTAAGTACTGCACTGAACTCTGATGTGTTCAATCGTTCTTGCTACTGTAGGGCGAGTTCTGTTTTTGTTATAATACTCTCTCTTGTTCAGTGATACACTATTGTATGTATATTGCTTAGCATCCTTTTCAAGTAAGCTGTATGATTTAACATTCTGATACAATTGAAATTCCACCCACCTCTCCTTCTGAAATTAGGAAGATAATAATATATTCATGAAGATGCAAAGCTGGTACTTTATGCCGATGATACTAGTATAGCTACCACACCCAACAGACAAGAATTAACTGGTGAAATTGTACACTATGTTTTTCAGAAAATCATTAAGTGGTTCTCTGCAAATGGGCTCTCATCAAACTTTGACATAACACAGTACATACAGTTCCACACAGTAAATGGAATGACACCATTAATAAATATAGACTTCAATCAGAAATTGGTAGCTAAGGTAGAATATTCAAAATTTCTAGGTGTATGCACTGATTAGGGGTTGAACTGGAAAAAACACACTGAAGATCTGCTGAAACGTTTGAGTTCAGCTATTTATGCTATTAGGGTCATTGCAAATTTTGGCGATATACATCTCAGTAAATTAGCTTACCACACATATTTTAATTCTCTGCTTTCGTATGGCGTCACATTCTGGGGTAACTCATCATTGAGTAAAAGAGTGTTCATTGCACAAAAGCGAGTAATCAGAATAATTGCTGGAGCTCATCCAATATCATCCTGTAGACACTTATCTAAAGAGCTAGAGGTCTTCACTGTAGCCTCACAATATATATATATATATATATATATATATATATATATATATATATATATATATATATATATATATTTTGTTATTAACAATCCGAACGAATTCAAAAGTAATAGCAGTGTACATGGCTACAACACTAGGAGAAAGGATGATCTTCACTACTCAAGGTTAAATCTAACTTTGACTCAGAAGGGGGTTAATTTTGCTCCCACCAAAGTCTTTGGTCACTTACCTATTAGCACCAAAAGTCTGACAGATAGCCATATAGCATTTAAAAGGAAATTAAAAGAATTTCTTAATGGCAACTCCTTCTACTCATTAGATGAATTTTTGGATGTAGTAAGTGGGTAATTTCCCCAACCCCCACAAAAAATTAAAAATATTAAATGTCATGTAATATTTTGTGCAATGTAATATCTTGTGTAGACACCTTTTATTAACCTGAAATGTTCCACATCATTACAAAGTGTCGTATTCATGATCTATGGAACAAGTACTAATCTAATCTAATCTGATAAACTATGTTTCTTGAGTTCTGTGTTCTCTTCTACTACAGTCTCTCTGTATGACCTATCCCCATGCATTAGTTGATCAAAAACTTGTGGATGATGTATGTAAATTGAATCTCTAATTCTTCTGTGTCACATGTTTTTCATTGTAGCTGTAGATGTTTGATTCAGTGTACTTATTTTCTATCATAACTATGATTGTGTTACCCTTCCCAGCTTTTGTGGTAATGGCATTTTCATATTTACCACTTCTTTTTTGTATACAGAGACTGTATTTCATGTTTGATCCACACATTCTCAGCTTGAAGTTTTGTTTGTAGTTTTGCAGATGGCGTATTACTTAAATTGTAAGTATCTAGCTTAGGATGATACTACTAGCCATACATTCTTTGTTACTTTTGAATAAAGAATTGCTTTTTGAAGTCTGATAGTTGTGTTCTGGATTTCGAAGAAGATCTTCGAGGAAAACACCTGGCTTGGTGCTGAAAAAATAATCCTGGGACTTGTACAGGGTGTCCTGGTTGGAATGGTCAATATTCAGAGGTATGACAAAAACAGTCATTGGAAGCAAAGAAGTATAGTAAACATTGCTCATAGAACACATACCTTATGAGCTATGAGCAGTTGTTCAGTAGGAGAGATGTGTTTCATGGTAGTGAAGATGAACATGTGCTCATAGCACTTAAGGTATGCAGTTTACAGCCCATGTTTACTGGACATTTTTCTCGTTTTGGTTCATACTACCATCTCTCAAAATATGGAAAACAAAGAGCTAGCAGTAGAAGAGATCTGTTTCACAGTTTCGAAGATGAAGAAGTGCCAATAGCTCTTGAGCTATGCATTTCAGAGCCCATGTTCACCTGACTTTCTTGCTTTTAATGATTGTTCCTGTCATATTCCTGACTATTTACCATTCTCCATGGGACACCCCGTATGACTTCCAAATATGTTATCATGTCATAATTTTCAGATAAAATTAACAAAAACCCACAGAAGGTAGAACAGAATGTACTAAAACATGTTTAAGTAAAGCAAAAATAAACTGTATCTTTCATAATGTATGGTTTCATTCCTCTCTTTTCCTCAAAACTAGTTTTAAGTAGAAAATTTTTATCTTGTGTTGGTATTTTTTGATCTTTACTGATAGAAACTTCTGAGAATGATTAGTGATTGCCAAACAACAAAACGGAATGATCACAAAATAAATTAAAAAGTCAACAACAATAGCACATTATTGCAAAATTTTTGCTATTACACCAAGTCCAAAGGCAACTACTGAGAATTCTACAAAAATTACATGTTAGACCTACCTCAAGACACTGATGCTGCCACCTCCTAGCCATCATTTCCACCTGTGGTCTCTTGAATGCACGAGAACCGTTAGCCACTACTTTATCTGGCAGAAGTACACAGTGCAGAGTAGCCAAAAGACTCCAGCCCTGTTTGATCTGAGCCTGCTGGGCAGTGAACTGTTCTTCTTTTTCTTCCTCTATCTTACTGTTCCAGCTCAGTGACATTCTTGTACTCTGTCTGCATAGGTAACAACACACCTGTATTATCATACCCACTTCTGAATGTATATGTAACTGATAAATATGTAGCTTCTATTTTAACAAACAAAGATACAAAACATTTACTTCCTGCATGGAGAAAATGGAACTACAATGGCATGGATGATGAAACATAAAATTGGTACAGGTGAGAATTGAGCTTTTGGCCTAAATAATTCTGTACTGGGCAGTAAAGAAACTGTGTATAAGGAAACGGTGCAGGCAGGTGACAGAATTAACAATTTTTGTGTGTGTGTGTGTGTGTGTGTGTGTGTGTGTGTGTGTGTGTGGGAAAGGGGGGGGGGGGGGAAGATGTGAATAAGAAGATAATCGGCCTAGAAATGCATGCACTGTACTCACATACAACAGAAATTAAATAAATAATTGAATAAGGTAGCTATAATGAAAGTTCACAACTAGCTAACAACATGCTCAAGGTTTTGTGTTGATCAGTGACTAGTGGGGACACAAAATAGTAAGTCTAAGTTTCACTGGAAATGTAAATAAAGAATGAGAGAGAAATCAAAAACTGAGGGGAATAACTAAAACCCAGTGATATTCAATATGAAGTCGTGAACCAACAGACAGATTCCACTGGTAAAGAAATGAACGAGCCAGTAGTTCTGTAAATAATTCATTTTACTGCACAGCCAGAGATTGTTGCAATGCAAACAACCACATTATTCAGGAAATACAGGTCTGAAAGCTGTTTTGTTGAGAAGAGTTCAAACCTGTATGTGTTGCAATGTTGAACTGTCATAGAGCAGAATATATCGTCAGAGACAGGAAAACCAGTTTGACAGCCTGCTTACATAACATTACATTTCGAAATGATTTTTTTTATGCATATAAAGAGATACTTTTGCTTGTTTCTGTCATGTTAATCAGATCATACAACCCATTAAGAAATTAATTTATCAGGTTATAGCAGTTTTTTATTTCTGAACATTCTCACTCTTGCTTATGTCAATAGAATATGGCAGAAAAGAAATATCATACATACCTGTGCAATTTTCGGTTACGTTCCTGTTCAGGTACGAAGGTTGCATTGTTCATGGACATCAGGGTGTTAGCAATAGCAATGATGGCAAGAAGATGATTAGTAGTGAGTGTTGTACTCAGTTCCCAATGTATACGTGATGTGAACAAGCGTGTCAGCCTTTCAAGACGAAGAGCATCTTCTGGTAAATCTAAAGCAATTGGTGATACTTCTACTTCAGCCATTAGTTCTGCATCATCTACACTTGTCTGCCATGTTGGTAGCAGTAAACTCATGTGACCTGCAAAGTGTCAAAATGTACAACAAAATATGCAGGAAATAAAGTACTTTCCTTAATATCAAAAATAGGGGAAGATAAAAATTTAAAATGAGCAAAGCACCCAAATGTGAATATAATGAAATCAAAGAACAATGATATCTTCTTCTTTAGGATATTATCTGACTTAACACAGCTTGACTTACACCCTCAAGCTCAGGCAAAGGAAGTTTGAGGTCTAAAATCATAAAGTTCTGATAAGTACACCACACTGGCCAGTAGAACTGTGTCTATTATCGAAATACTAAAATGACTTTCATAATATAGTTAATTAAACACACAAAATAAATGCTATTTATGTGTGTTGTTTTATTCTGATAACCTCATGATGAAACATGATGGGTACCATTTGTCTTTTTTGACAAGTGGTCAAAATATCTAATACCTGCACACAGTTCTAGTTTTTTGCCTAGCTGTGAAAGAAGTGTTACACATGAAGGAAACATCAGAAAATCAATCAATTTATTCCATATGAGCAATGATGAAACAAATGAATTATTCCAAATAGAGACTAATACAATTATTTAACTGCCGAAAGACACAGGTCTTTTATGAAGCACCTCAATATTTCGCGTGTTTATGAAGTATTGCCTGCTGTGAATTCACAATTAACCATAACTGACATTCGCAGGATACTTTTTTGTTGGCCACCAGATGACCTTAGCACATGTGTTTCCAATCAATGAAATATTAGTTTATCCAAAAGCCAAGGAAGGAAAAGCATCTTGTGCAGTGCAGACGGTATCAAAATTTTCAGCAAAATATGATCAGGTATCACTATACCAAAGAAATCACATTGTTTTCACTCTGCAACTTCCCTGGAGCTGAGAACATTTAGGGCCTGAGATAATGTATGTTGAAATGCAGTTGTGCCCAAATGCTGCACTTTCATCACTATGACCCAAAAGCTAGCAGATACTGGTCCAATAACATGACTTGCTACTGACCCATATGCCCCAAACTGTATTTGTCAGTTCACAGTAGCATGAGGCACTGACAGGTCAAGGTCATGGTGCAGCATATAAGTTTGAGCATAATACTGGATAAATCAAGGGCAGGTACTAGGGAGAAGTAATGAGTTACTGTCAACACTCATAACTATTAGGAGATGTAGCTCTGAAAAAGGAACTGTTACTTCTAAACACCTGAGAAGGTCACAACCAGTATATTGTCCAATATACAGCTGATTCTACACTGCGACAAAATGGTTGTAAGAATGTCTTCATCCTCACAGTACAGAATGAAATGGTTCTTTTTAAGTATGTTCGTTTGACAGACATGTCACTGACTGGGTATGTGCAGGATGTGGCAGGGTATGTCTCTTCTTTGGCGTAAGTAATGGTGACCTACAAAAGGAGATAATACAGCCCATCAGGCAATATTTCAGAAACATATCAAATGTGTCTTTAGTTCGATATTCTGAGATGCATAATTAATTACTTCATCTCAGTACAACTTCAGAAAATTATGAGCATATGAAAATGATTTGGTTGTATCACACTAGCGATAATTTACTGATATTTATAACAAACCGAAACACTATTATTATTTGAATAACTACATTACTGACCTCCTTTGGAGAGTACACCAAAAGAAACGGGAACCATTGGCCGCAGAAGACCCAGTTTCTTCTCACAGACTTTGTCAAGATCAGGATCCATGTCCCAAGCGTGCATCAGTGACAGAAGAAGTTGTGCTGTTTCCATAGTAATGTTGGTCTCTAGCCCTGCCACAGCACGAGGCTTTGTCTTTGAAGAGGTTTCATTCCCATTTTCAGTGCCACCTGTTAATAAAATAAGAAACACTTGTATCAGATGCTTACCACTAGACTTTTTCCACACCGTAAATTGGGCATATGTATGTGTCAAATAGTTTTAATTAATATAGGAAATGCTGAATTGCAATTCTATTTCTTACACATTAACCAAGTGCCTTTTAATTGAAGAGGTCATAAGAAAATCAGCCCTTGTCAGAAAATTACATTTTTTCAAGATATGGATAAAACATTGTACATCATCGTATATCATCTCATTATCGATTTTATTTTTTATATTATTTCATAGGCATATCAAAAACATTTCCATGATATGTCTAACTTACCTTTCAGCCTACCTTCCAGCAAAATTTTTAAACTTACAGTACTCGCTATACGGGCTGCTTTTATCAGAAAGATTAGCTGTGAATAAGAAAGAATGACACTACACCTGCAGTAATTAGCCTTCATTAACCTAATGTACCACAGAACAAAAGATTGTGTCTACATCTATATCTACATCTACATCCATACTCCGCAAGCCACCTGATGGTGTGTGGCGGAGGGTATCTTGAGTACCTCTATCAGTTCTCCCTTCTATTCCAGTCTCGTATTGTTCGTGGAAAGAAGGATTGTAGGTATGCTTCTGTGTGGGCTCTAATCTCTCTGATTTTATCCTCATGGTCTTTTCGCAAGATATACGTAGGAGGGAGCAATATACTGCTTGACTCCTCGGTGAAGGTATGTTCTCAAAACTTCAACAAAAGCCCGTACCGAGCTACTGAGCGTCTCTCCTGCAGAATCTTCCACTGGAGTTTATCTATCATCTCCGTAAAACTTTCGCGATTACTAAATGATCCTGTAACAAAGCGCGCTGCTCTCCACTGGATCTTCTCTATCTCTTCTATCAACCCTATCTTGAACGGATCCCACACTGCCAAGCAGTATTCAAGCAGTGGGTGAACAAGCGTACTGTAACCTACTTCCTTTGTTTTCGGATTGCATTTCCTTAGGATTCTTCCAATGAATCTCAGTCTGGCATCTGCTTTACCGACGATCAACTTTATATGATAATTCTATTTTAAATCACTCCTAATGCGTACTCCCAGATAATTTATGGAATTAAATGCTTCCAGTTGCTGACCTGTTATTTTGTAGCTAAATGATAAGGGAACTATCTTTCTATGTAGTCGCAGCACATTACACTTGTCTACATTGAGATTCAATTGCCATTCCCTGCACCATGCGTCAATTTGCTGCAGATCGTCCTGCATTTCAGTACAATTTTACATTGTTACAACCTCTCGATACACCACAGAATCATCTGCAAAAAGCCTCAGTCAACTTCCGATGTCATCCACCAAGTCATTTATGTACATTGTGAATAGCAATGGTCCTACAACACTCCCCTGTGGCATGCCTGAAATCACTCCTACTTCGGAAGACTTTTCTCCATTGAGAATGACATGCTGCGTTCTGTCATCTAGGAACTCTTCAATCCAATCACACAATTGATCTGATAGCCCATATGCTCTTATTTTGTTCATTAAACGACTGTGGGGAACTGTATCGAACGTCTTGCGGAAGTCAAGAAACACGGCATCTACCTGTGAACTTGTGTCTATGGCCCTCTGAGTCTCGTGGACGAATAGTGCGAGCTGGGTTTCACACGACCGTCTTTTTCGAAACCCATGCTAATTCCTACAGAGTAGATTTCTAGTCTCCAGAAAAGTCATTATACCCGAACATAATATGCGTTCCAAAATTCTACAACTGATCAATGTTAGAGATATGGGTCTATAGTTCTGCACATCTGTTCGACGTCCCTTTTTGAAAATGGGGATGACCTGTGCCCTTTTCCAATCCTTTGGAACGCTACGCTCTTCTAGAGACCTACGGTACACCGCTGCAAGAAGGGGGGCAAGTTCCTTCGCGTACTCGAACTGGTAACCCATCAGGTCCAGTGGCCTTTCCTCTTTTGAGCGATTTTAATTGTTTCTCTATCCCTCTTTCGTCTATTTCGATATCTACCATTTTGTCATCTGTGCAACAATCTAGAGAAGGAACTACAGTGCAGTCTTCCTCTGTGAAACAGCTTTGGAAAAAGACATTTAGTATTTCGGCCCTAAGTCTGTCATCCTCTGTTTCAGTACCATTTTGGTCACAGAGTGTCTGGACATTTTGTTTTGATCCACCTACCGCTTTGACATAAGACCAAAATTTCTTAGGATTTTCTGCCAAGTCGGTACATAGAACTTTACTTTCGAATTCATTGAAGGCCTTTCGCATAGCCTTCCTCACACTGCATTTTGCTTCATGTAAATTTTGTTTGTCTGCAAGGCTTTGGCTATGTTTATGTTTGCTGTGAAGTTCCCTTTGCTTCCACAGCAGTTTCCTAACTCGGTTGTTGTACCACGGTGGCTATTTTCCATCTCTTACGATCTTGCTTGGCACATACTCATCTAACGCATATAGTACGATGGTTTTGAACTTTGTCCACTGATCCTCAACACTATTTGTACTTGACACAAAGCTTTTGTGTTGAGCTGTCAGGTACTCTGTAATCTGCTTTTTGTCACTTTCGCTAAACAGAAAACTCTTCCTACCTTTTTTAATATTTCTATTTACGGCTGAAATCATTGATGCAGTAACTGCTTTATGATTGCTGATTCACTGTCCTGCGTTAACTGTTTCAAATAGTTCGGGTCTGTTGTCACCAGAAGGTCTAATATGTTATCGCCATGAGTCGGTTCTCTGTTTAACTGCTCAAGGTAGTTTTCAGATAAAGCACTTAAAAAAATTTCACTGGATTCTTTGTCCCTGCCACCCGTTATGAACGTTTGATCCTCCCAGTCTATATCCGGCAAATTAAAATCTCCACCCAGAACTATAACATGGTGGGGAAATCTACTGGAAATATTTTCCAAATTATCCTTCAGGTGCTCAGCCACAATAGCTGCTGAGCCAGGGGGCCTATAGAGACATCCAATTACCATGTCTGAGACTGCTTTAACCGTGACCTTCACCCAAATTATTTCACATTTCGAATCTCCGTCAATTTCCTTCGATACTATTGCATTTCTTATCGCTATAAACACGCCTCCCCCTTCACTGTCCAGCCTGTCTCTGCGGTATACATTCCAATCTGAGTTTAGGATTTCATTACTGTTTACATCTGGTTTCAGCCAACTTTCTGTCCCTAGTACTATATGGGCATTGTGACAGTTTATTAATGAGAGCAGTTCTGGGACCTTTCTATAGACACTCCTGCTGTTTACTATTAGCACATTAATATTGTTATTCCCTGTTGCATTTTGCCTGCTCCTACCTTGCCGCAGATGATGAAGAAATTGATGAAATGTATGACGAGATAAAAGAAATTATTCAGGTAGTGAAGGGAGACGAAAATTTAATAGTCATGGGTGACTGGAATTCGTCAGTAGCAAAAGGGAGAGAAGGAAACATAGTAGGTGAATATGGATTGGGGGGAAGAAATGAAAGAGGAAGCCGCCTTGTAGAATTTTGCACAGAGCATAACTTAATCATAGCTAACACTTGGTTCAAGAATCATAAAAGAAGGTTGTATACCTGGAAGAATCCTGGAGATACTAAAAGGTATCAGATAGATTATATAATGGTAAGACAGAGATTTAGGAACCAGGTTTTAAATTGTAAGACATTTCCAGGGGCAGATATGGATTCTGACCACAATCTCTTGGTTATGAACTGCAGATTGAAACTGAAGAAACTGCAAAAAGGTGGGAATTTAAGGAGATGGGAACTGGATAAATTGAAAGAACCAGAGGTTGTAGACAGTTTCAGGGAGAGCATAAGGGAACAATTGACAGGAATGGGGGAAAGAAATACAGTAGAAGAAGAATGGGTAGCTCTGAGGGATGAAGTAGTGAAAGCAGCAGACGATCAAGTAGGTAAAAAGACGAGGGCTAATAGAAATCCTTGGGTAACAGAAGAAATATTGAATTTAATTGATGAAAGGAGAAAATATAAAAATGCAGTAAATGAAGCAGGCAAAAAGGAATACAAACGTCTCAAAAATGAGATCGACAGGAAGTGCGAAATGGCTAAGCAGGGATGGCTAGAGGCCAAATGTAAGGATGTAGAGGCTTGTCTCACTAGGGGTAAGATAGATACTGCCTACAGGAAAATTAAAGAGACCTTTGGAGAGAAGAGAACCACTTGTATGAATATCAAGAGCTCAGATGGCAACCCAGTTCGAAGCAAAGAAGGGAAGGCAGAAAGGTGGAAGGAGTATATAGAGGGTTTATACAAGGGCGATGTACTTGAGGAGAATATTATGGAAATGGAAGAGGATGTAGATGAAGATGAAATGGGAGATACGATACTGCGTGACGAGTTTGACAGAGCACTGAAAGACCTGGGTCGAAACAAGGCCCCCGGAGTAGACAACATTCCATTGGAACTACTGACGGCCTTGGGAGAGCCAGTCCTGACAAAACTCTACCATCTGGTGAGCAAGATGCATGAGACAGGCGAAATACCCTCAGACTTCAAGAAGAATATAATAATTCCAATCCCAAAGAAAGCTGGTGTTGACAGATGTGAAAATTACCGAACTATCAGTTTAATAAGTCACAGCTGCAAAATATTAACGCAAATTCTTTACAGACGAATGGAAAAACTGGTAGAAGCGGACCTCGGGGAAGATCAGTTTGGATTCCGTAGAAATGTTGGAACACGTGAGGCACTACTAACCTTACGACTTATCTTAGAAGAAAGATTAAGAAAACGCAAACCTACGTTTCTAGCACTTTTAGACCTAGAGAAAGCTTTTGACAATGTTGACTGGAATACTCTCTTTCAAATTCTAAAGGTGGCAGGGGTAAAATACAGGGAGCGAAAGGCTATTTACAATTTGTACAGAAACCAGATTGCAGTTATACGAGTCGAGGGGCATGAAAGGGAAGCAGCGGTTGGGAAAGGAGTGAGACAGGGTTGTAGCCTCTCCCCGATGTTGTTCAATCTGTATATTGAGCAAGCAGTAAAGGAAACAAAAGAAAAATTCGGAGTAGGTATTAAAATTCATGGAGAAGAAGTAAAAACTTTGAGGTTCGCCGATGACATTGTAATTCTGTCAGAGACAGCAAAGGACTTGGAAGAGCAGTTGAACGGAATGGACAGTGTCTTGAAAGGAGGATATAAGATGAACATCAACAAAGCAAAATGAGGATAACGGAATGTAGTCAAATTAAATCGGGTGATGCTGAGGGATTTAGATTAGGAAATGAGACACTTAAAGTAGTAAAGGAGTTTTGCTATTTAGGGAGTAAAATAACTGATGATGGTCGAAGTGGAGAGGATATAAAATGTAGACTAGCAATGGCAAGGAAATCGTTTCTGAAGAAGAGAAATTTGTTAACATCGAGTATAGATTTAAGTGTCAGGAAGTCGTTTCTGAAAGTATTTGTATGGAGTGTAGCCATGTATGGAAGTGAAACATGGACGATAACTAGTATGGACAAGAAGAGAATAGAAGCTTTCGAAATGTGGTGCTACAGAAGAATGCTGAAGATAAGGTGGGTAGATCACGTAACTAATGAGGAGGTATTGAATAGGATTGGGGAGAAGAGAAGTTTGTGGCACAACTTGACTAGAAGAAGGGATCGGTTGGTAGGACATGTTTTGAGGCATCAAGGGATCACAAATTTAGCATTGGAGGGCAGCGTGGAGGTAAAAATCGTAGAGGGAGACCAAGAGGTGAATACACTAAGCAGATTCAGAAGGATGTAGGTTGCAGTAGGTACTGGGAGATGAAGAAGCTTGCACAGGATAGAGTAGCATGGAGAGCTGCATCAAACCAGTCTCAGGACTGAAGACCACAACAACAAAAACCACTTTGCCGCGTCTCAGGAGGCGTCTTGTCGGGCCTAGGGAGGGAATTCTCTAACCTAAAAAACCCACATGTGCACTCCACACGTACTCCGCTACCCTTGTAGCTGCTTCCAGAGTGTAGTGCACGCCTGACCTATTCAGGGGGACCCTACATTTCTCCACCTGATAGCGGAGGTCGAGAAATTTGCACCCCAGATCTCGGCAGAATCGTTTGAGCCTCTGGTTTAAGCCTTCTACTCGGCTCGAAACCAGAGGACTGCGATTGGTTCTGGGAACGATACTACAAATAGTTAGTTCAGATTCCACCCCGCGTGCGAGGCTTTCCGCCTTCACCAATTCCGCCAACCGCCGTACGAACTGAGGATGACCTCTGAACCCAGACGGCAGGAGTCATTGGTGCCGACATGAGCAACAATTTGCAGTCGGGTGCACCCAGAGCTCTTTATCGCCGCCGGCAAGGCCTCCTCCACATCTCGGATGAGACTCCCCGGCAAGCAGACAGAGTGAACACTGGCCTTCTTCCCCGACCTTTCCGCTATTTCCCTAAGGGGCTCCATCAACCGCCTAACGTTGGAGCTCCCAATAACTAATAACCCCCCCGTGTGCCTGCTCGGACCTTGCTGAAGGAGCGGCCACATGTCGACTCTCAGGCAGAGCGGGCGATGCCACACGGCCAGCCTCCACATTGACCCTCCGCCTCGTCCGCCGTGAACGCCGCTGAACCCGCCACTCCCCTTGGGGAGGGGGTGGCCCAACTGCGCCATGTACCCGCGAAGATGTCTGACAAGCAGGACAGTGGGTGAAGCATGTAACACCTGGGGTGTACCACGCGATGCACCAGACTCCCCACTGCCACTACACTCCGAGGCAGCAGCCTGAAGATGGCTGACCGCGGCCATCAACACGCTCAGCTGTTCACGAACAGTGGCCAGCTCCTCCTGCGTCTGTACACAGCAGTCACACATCCTATCCATCCTAAGAAATCAATTTACTGTAGAGAGTTAATCAACTTTTAACTAGACTGCTAATCTACATACTTCTTGTAGAAAACAATGAAAATAGCACTACCTGTCTCTGGACTGTATTGAAAACGAACACTAGCACTACTGGCACTATGGCTGACTAAAGGGACTCTTTCTGACTGTATTCAAAACAAACACGAAATCTATGGAACACTATTACTAGCACTCGACAATTAAAGCTTCCTGGAAGCAAAAACACACGGAAGAAGAAGTGACGAGTAATAAAAATACAGTAAATACTTAAATTAACGAAGCTCACTGCACAGCAGATGTGAAGCAAACCGCAGTTACGGTGACACATTAAAGGGGCTTATAAATGAAAAAAATCAAACTTTCTCTGGTCCTCTCTGCTACTGTTGTCAAGATCCAAATATGTCCAAGTTTGGTCTGTCTGCTTTTTCTTCACAGGCAATCAGTGTATTGAAAAAGTTTTGGTTCTCACTCATCACAAAAGGAAAAAGTGCTCTGAAGTCTTGAGCTTTTGACTTCTTAATCTTGATTACATTGTTATAAACCCAACTGAAAGCCAACTCATGTAGAATATTCACTTTGTTTTGAGCTGCAACAGTACACTAAGGTCCTGTGTAACTGGCCCACACAAAAATTTAGCTCTTGGAGCTACCTTCTTTATACATTTTTAGCCCTTTCAGTTTAACTGTTTTCTTTGCAGATGGCTAAAAGTAGCAATCAGTAAACGTTTTCATACTGATATCATGAGTGGCTCTTCCTCCCAGATGGTGAAATCTGCAGCATGGTGTCGAGATGTAATGACTGTGTCCCACACATCAGGAACGTTAGTGACTTGATTCAATTTTTATGTGAAATTAACGAGAAATCATCATCACTGAACAAGAAAAAATGAACACTCACGGGGCAGAGTTAAGTTATTCTGTTGGATATTTCCAGGCTGTGCAGCAGCATATACAGAAAGCACATCACTACAAAATGTTTATTCTTGAGACGGTACATCCCAGAAACGGTACGAGACTTTAAAAGCAGAGAGGGCCGTGTGCACACATCCTGTTGTAACATTAGTAGCTGAATCAACGAATGTTTTGTCAGCCAAGAAGTGTGTTTTAACAGCCATGGAGACTAAGCTGATGCCCACTAGCTTTATGGTGTCGTCAATAGGTCAGAGGCCCAGGCCGTGTGGTGAGAAAGACCTGGCTGGTAGTGTGGGCTTTGAAGGGTATCTGCCATGGCCAACTTAACTGAATAGAGAAAATCTAATATGCAGGTAACTCTATTAAAAACTTAACCCAACCAGTGACAGAAAATCCAGTAACATAGTTACAAAGACAAAATTTAGATGAGCATGTGGATGAAGATGCATCCTCACTACAAAGTGTAATTTCACATTATTTAATATTAAAAACTATATGTATAAAATAATCTTTAAAAATTAATATCTCAATAACACACTAAGTGATTCTTACATAGTGTCTATGGCTATGTATCAGTGAGCACTATCAAACTGTTATAGCAGGTTTTTTGTTAATATTACTTATTTTAAATTAGCAGAGGTTGCAAATACCGCTTCAGTTGTAAATTACTTTATTTTCACATGACCGGTTTCGGACTGTTGTAAGCCCATCCTCAGGTGTCGTAGCTGTGCTGCGCTCCCCGAGCGCTGTGTGTACGGGACTCACTGTTCTGTACTCATATGCAGCACACCGCACCTGGTACACGCGGCGCTCCGGGACCACAGTACAGCTACGACACCTGAAGATGGGCTTATAACAGTCCGAAACCAGTCATGTGAAAATAAAGTAATTTACAATTGGAATGGTATTTTCATTTTCAACCTCTGCTATAATGCTCATTTGCGGATGTTCCTCCTTGGATTGTTTGTTATTTTAAATTATAGGCTGGAATGTATGTACCGAGCATAAAACTCGAATTACCTCGAAAACAAGGTTTATAATACTGAAAGTACTAGCAGCATTACTAAATAGATATTATTAGGGATGTATGAGGTTTATTGGTTTTAATTGTATTTTTAATTGACAGCATAACAATGCAAAGCAATGTGTACACAGACAAAATCTTTTTTTGATCAAACCATTCCAGTTACAGAAAAACTACGATCAACAATAGAAAGCTGATGAAATTTACCTCCGAACTGATATATAAAACACCACACTCACACACAATATATATATATATATAAACACAGATGATGTGACTTACCGAATGAAAGTGCTGGCAGGTCGATAGACACACAAAAAACACAAACATACACACAAAATTCAAGCTTTCGCAACAAACTGTTGCCTCATAAGGAAAGAGGGAAGGAGAGGGAAAGACGAAAGGATGTGGGTTTTAAGGGAGAGGGTAAGGAGTCATTCCAATCCCAGGAGCGGAAAGACTTACCTTAGGGGGAAAAAAGGACAGGTATACACTCGCACACACACACACATATCCATCCGCACATACACAGACACAAGCGCATATATATATATGTTTTAAGGAGTCAGAAGTGTGAGAGTTTAACTCTCGCCCATGTGAGGATACAAATAACAGCAGCCATTTTTGGGCGCACTTTGCATTCATCCTGCAGTCGGAGATGAGGTCTGGCGGAGACATGACACATGTGTGGTAGTAAGTCATGTAGCGAGTCTATCACAAATATTTCTAAGTAGCTGGTCATGAACTTGAGATCTGTGTGTGTGTTTTGATAGCAAACACTCTTTAACTTGTGTGGACTTAGAAGACTTCACATCAGACGAACTGTTTGCAGTGGGGACTTGTCATATTCGCGTGTGCTGATAGCGAATATTTTAAAGGGTATTTCGGGTTAGGTGATTTAGTCCAAAGTTTAAAAACTTTTTCATGGTCAATTATGAGAGTGAGCCACACTTAGAAATTTGTTAATTAGTGATTATGGTTCCTTTAGTTTACACTAGTGGTAAAGGAACTTTCATTATTTTTTGTGGATGTTCAGACATTTACCATAAACATATGATCCTGTTCAGTTTGTTTAAACCCTCACAAATGGTTATCAATTTAGTAATGAATGATCATTAATGGTGGAAAGTGATATTTTATTATTTTGAATAAACTCAGTTTGTTACAAATTTCAAAATGTTATTAAGTAGCGAACACTATTTGACTGAAAAATTTCTGCCTGCTTATACTGAACGAGTGAATGATTTTATTTAGGGTTAATGTGACAGACAAGTTGGCTGATCCCCGAGCAATGACGTAGTGAACATTTTAAGACACCCAACCATACATTATTGAGGCCCTATGAACAGTGTTTTTTCTAGCTTTTTGAATTTTTTATTTGCAGTGATGCACTTGGGTGCTCATGAGTCATTAATTGGTGAAAGCAATAGGGGTTAAATTGGTTCAAATGGCTCTGAGCACTATGGGACTCAACTGCTGAGGTCATTAGTCCCCTAGAACTTAGAACTAGTTAAACCTAACTAACCTAAGGACATCACAAACATCCATGCCCGAGGCAGGATTCAAACCTGCGACCGTAGCGGTCTCGCGGTTCCAGACTGCAGCGCCTTTAACCGCACGGCCACTTCGGCCGGCAATAGGGGTTAGCTTCTCCCTTATTCATACATTAGAATTAATTTAAGTGTACCATTGCATAGGTTGGTTACATCCGAGTCAGCTAGGGAACATTTTACTTTTCACAATATCAAAGCCTAACATCGCATTCTGGCCAGTGTTTTCATCTGAAATCAAAACTAAATTTCTTTCCAAACGTCACTTATTTTTCAAGTAATGAAACAATAAAGAGGTCATTTTGTTATGTCCCATCTTTGCAAGTCCATGATATGTGGTCTTTATGGTCTTATTGTTGGAGAGATTGTGAACACCAAAAGCACAGTACCATAGCTGCCTGCAACAAAATATTTCACTACTTGTTGCTAAGATACAGACAGGTTTTACGTGTAGTCTAAACAAATACCAACCAAATACATGTCTTGAATTTTTGACTCCATTCAACAGTATGCAGAAAAAAAGTTGTTCCCTTTGTTTGGTTGTCGAGGACTGAAAGCATCACAATCTTTTGCATCCGTAACTAATGGGATGGATATTAGTTCATCTACAAACTTTTCTGATAGAAAAAATTTACTGATGGAGAAAAGGAAAGGACATAAATAGCCACTACCTGCAGACTTCAACATGTTCGACAGGAATATTTCTGCCAATGTGTCTTACATTTTTTGATCAAAACTACAATTAGCAGGCTATTTTGAAACAGGATTTATTGTCATAAACTGATACTGAGAGACTAGTGGCTCATAAGTTTGTAACCACTGTAATTATTTTTTTGTGAACCAAGTCTATTGATTATGGTGTCACTGGAAATTTTTATTTTACATAATACCTATTATCATACTTTCCAACATTAAAAAAATGAGAAGGGTGTTTTTCGTGCGTGCGTGCGTGTGTGTGTGTGTGTGTGTGTGTAAATCTTATTTGTTCCCCGATGTAAATGTTAGAGGTAACATAAAGTAGTCGCTACCTCTTTTTTCTCCTTACAGATTCTTCATAATACATCTTTGACAGATAAGAGTGTCAAAAAAGTTTCAGTCATCCAGTCCTTTAGCCCAAGACACACACTCAATTTAGAAATCACCAAAGAAAACGAATGTTCTATATGCTTTTTGTCAACAATGGTGACTCGTAAGAAAAGTAATAGGAGCAAAGAAATCAATTTAATAGAAATGTCAAGTCTGAATCAAGCTGATGTTGAATTACTGAAGCTACGAAATATCTGTGAAAATACTGAAAGTGTTTGTTGTTCTCATCAAAGGCTCTACATGGAAACATTTGAAGACAGACAAAGAATCTGATATGATGCTTTTAAGAAGCACGGTAAAAAGAAATATTTGAAAGTTGTTTCTTTAACCATGACCAAGACATACAAGCCTTCCACTTATCCCAGGAACTAATCTTTGTACAAAATGCCATAATGCCATTTTATCTCTTACTTCTATAGCTTGCCAGTGATGGATGAATGTAAAGTTGAAGATCCATCACACGCACCAGATCCATCTACTACCCTTGGAAAACTTAATGAAAGCTGTGAATTACTTGGAATTTCACAATTTAAGGTTACCAAAAGAATAAAAGGCAAGCTCCTGAATACATTCAATCCAAGTCTTGTGCCTCAGCATTAACCCTTTCAGATTCTCTGGCTACAACTGTGTACCTTAAATTTTACTGTGTCATAGTGTTCAACATTTTCATCATGTGCAAGTGTTGCAAACTGTTGGGCATCACTATGAAAATATCAGCAAATCAGTGTCAGCATGTGGAGTAGCTCGTGACAGTGCGCAGCAGCTTGTGACCACCAGACTACACGGACGTGGTTGGTTTGCTATATTCCACTGTATAATTTAATATTGTTATTATTATTTTGCCTGGTAATTATTGAATTGTCATTTTATTATTTATTACAATAGAGAATATTTCGTAATTAGTTATTTTAGTCCATGAAATGAAGCCAAGTGTACAAATTATGTTTTGAAAACTGGTAAATATTTTTGTATAAATCTTGCATCTAAAATCATTAAAAATCAACTAAGAGCATTACCATATTAATAAAAATTTTCCTCCCTTCATAAAAAATTCAGGTCTGAAAGGATTAAAATGCCAGTGAATAGCATCATAAGTGCTACATGTTCCAGTAGAATGTGTGTCTGAAAAACCTGGTAGTGCTGAATGCACAGAATGTAATAGTTTAATGCAAAAATTTCAAGAGCAATTGTCCAGAAGGTGTGTGAAGAAAGATTGCAAATACTTCAGCACCAATGTCATGGGGTACATATTTTCTTAACATTACTGAATAAGTGCTACGTATTACTAAAAGAAGACGATATTTTGTGAAAAGGAAGCTAGGGAAACAGAACAGGTAAAGCTGTGGAGACAAACATCCAGATCAGCCCCTCCCCCCCCCCTTTTTTCTTTTTTCTCCCTATAGTGATAATGTAGGTTGAATTTCTGCTAATAACAAACATTGTATGTCTGTCTGTCTCTTCAGAAAATGGCAAAACAGTGTATAACACAAAAAGTCTCATTTTGCATAAAATGAAAGACGTACGAGGTGTGTTCAAAAAGAAACCGAACTTTTGAAATAGCGCACTAACCAGCAGAGAGTGCACACTGCAGCTACTGACTGCACCTAGCGGCAGGTTTAGACAACAAACTGCCATTTGCCTCATGTCACTTGGACACAACTGCTGAAGCAAGCATGTGTACAACCGGCAAAACTTTCACAGAGACGTTTCAAATGCTTAGCCAAGCATACGGGGAGGACTGTATGAGTCGCACGCAGTGCTACAAGCGGTTTAAACATTTTCAAGAGGGCAGAATCTTGGCCTGTGACAATTCCAAGCCCGGACGTCCTTCCACATCGACCGATGAAGGCCACGTGGATAGTGTTCGTGCTGTGATTCACAGAAATCGTCGTTTAACTGTTCAGGAAGTTTCTGAGGAGGTGGACACCTTTCTTGGTGTATTAAGCGTAAAAAATCAGACGACTGAACAATGGAAAAATGTTGTTTGGAGTGACGAACCACAGTACACAATGTGGTGATGTGATGTCAGGGTGTGGGTATGGTGAATGCCCAGTGAACGTCATCTGCCAGCGTGTGATCGTGTTTTCCATAGAGGGGGCTTGCACCCATTGTTGTTTTGCTTCAAATGGTTCAAATGGCTCTGAGCACTATGGGACTTAACATCTGAGGTAATCAGTCCCCTAGAACTTAGAACTACTTGAACCTAACTAACCTAAGGACATCACACACATCCGTGCCCAAGGCAGGATTCGAACCTGCGACCGTAGTAGTCGCGCAGTTCCAGACTGAAGCACATAGCACCACTCGATCACGCCGGCCGGCTGTTGTTTTGCATGAAAGTATCACAGCACAGACCTACATTGAAGTTTTAAGCATATTCTTGCTTCCCAATGTTGAAGAGCAATTCAGGGATGGCAATCGCATCTTTCTACATGACTGAGCACCTATTCCTAATACACAGTCTGTAGCGGAGTGGTTACATGACAATAACATCACATCTCTTTAATGGACTGGCCTGAATCCTATAGAATACCTTTGGGGCGTTTTGGAATGCTGACTTTGTGTCAGGCCTCACTGACCGACATCGATCTCTCTCCTCAGTGCACTCTGTGCAGAATGGGCTGCCATTCCCCAAGAAACTTTCCACCACCTGACTGAATGTATGCCTGCGAGAGTGGAAGCTGTCATCAAGGCTAAAGCTTGGCCAACACCATACGGAATTCCAGCATTACCGATGGAGGGGGCCACGAACTTTTCAGTCATTTGCAGCCAGGTGTCCGGATACTTTTGATCACATAGTGTATGTACAATCTATTCCTACCTCACTTACTTCCCCTCCCCTCTCTCCCCCCCTCCCCCCCACCAGTCAGTCTCTCTCTCTCTCTCTCTCTCTCTCTCTCTCTCTCTCACACACACACACACACACACACACAACCACCATTCAAAAATACTTTTACAGCACAGGAGTATTTGTCAAGCTGGTATGATTTCAATTTGTGTTGAAGTTAATTTTATTACCCATTAACTTCTTCACATCATTAGATGCATGATCAAAGAATTTTATGACTGAATACCTCACTGTTTTTTGTGGCACACTTTGGCTAAGGCTAAGTGATGGATATTGTAAGTCATTTCTCCTTCCAGTATTACCTTTATGGATGTTACTGTTATTTTCAAACTGTGATTGAAACTTAATTTATCAGTGCACTACCTCGTAACAGAGAGACAAATATTCCTAGCGCAATGTAACTCATTATTTTGTGAAGACTACAATATATTCTGAAGAGTCAATATGGGAAGACCAGCTTGCATTAGTTTTGTTTCACTTACAACAAGAATCCATGAATGAAATATATTAATAGCAATCTCTGTTATTTTATATTATCTGCGAGTTTTATTACTACCGCTTACCTCATATAGCAAATGATTTATATTAAGGATCTCAGTCAATATGTAGCATACATGCTACATCCTACTGTTATTTTTTTCCATCCATGGGAATAAACTAATGTTCTGTGCCTGACTGTAGCATATACTTTACGGCTTGTGCTTTGTGTGTATCTCTGGTTTTTGTTTCTGCATGTACCCAGTAGGTGGCAGTATCTGTTTGAAGAAATCAGTTTATCAGAGTGTCAGAATGTCTTTGAGAGATAAAGTTAATTTATGTTTGTTTTTAGCAATTTTTAACTGGAATGTGTTTAGGATATGCTAATATACCATACACTGTCACATAAGTGACTGTTTATTATATTAAAATAACACAGCAGTACATACTCTGCAACAACCTACACTTTCACATTTCAACTGGATTGATTTCATAGCTTTTAGGTGTTTAATACTGTGTTTTCTGATCATTGCATTTAATGATTTCCTAACATACACAGTATCCCCCCGCCCCATGAAGCACAGAACTTGCCAAGGTGGACTGGCTTGTGTGCCTCAGTGATATAGATAGCCGTACCATAGGTACACCGAGCGAGGTGGCGCAGTGGTTAGACACTGGACTCGCATTCGGGAGGACGACGGTTCAATCCCACGTCCGGCCATCCTGATTTAGGTTTTCCGTGATTTCCCTAAATCGCTCCAGGCAAATGCCGGGATGGTTCCTTTCAAAGGGCACGGCCGACTTCCTTCCCCATCCTTCCCTAATCCGATGAGACCGATGACCTCGCTGTCTGGTCTCCATCCCCAAACCAACCAACCAACCGTAGGTACAATTGCAACAAGGGGCATCTGTGGAGAGGGCAGACAAACATGTGGTTCCTGAAGAGGGCAGCAAACTTTTCAGTAGCTGCAGGGGCAACAGTCTGGATGATTAACTGATCTGGACACATAACATCAGCCAGCATGGCCTTCTGTGCCCTTACTGCGAACAGCTGAAAGCAAGGGGAAAATTATAGACATTTTTCCTGATGGTACACAGCTCTACTGTATGGTTAAATGATGATGGTATTCTCTTGTGTAAAAAAATACTCCAGAGGTATAATAGTGCCCCATTTGGATCTTCAGGCAAGGACTACACGGGAAGATGATGTCATCATCAGGACAAACAAAAATGGCATTCTAGGGGTCAGATAGATAGGTAGGTGGCTTAGAGAATTTAAAAAGGGAAATGGATAGGTTGAAGTTAGATATAAAGTGAATTAAGTTTGGTGGGAAGATGAACATGACTTCTAGTCAAGTGAGTACAGTCTTATAAATACAAAATCAAATAGTGATAATGCAGGAGTAGGTCTTATAATGAATAATAAAATAGGAATGCAGGTAAGCTATTATGAAGAGCAGAGTGAATGCATTATCACAGCCATGACAGACATTAAGCCAACATCCACCACAGTAGTTCAACTTTATCTGCCAACCAGCTCCACAGATGAATAAGAGATTGAAAGAACATATGGTGAGGGAAAAGAAATTATTCAGATAGTTAAGGAAGATGAAAATTTAATTGTGATGGGGGACTGGAATTCAATAGGAGGAAAAGAAAGGGAAGGAAAATTAGCAGAATAGTATTAACTGGAGTAAACGAATGACGAAGGATTGCACCTGGCAGAATTTTGCACAGTGTGTAATTTAACCATTGCTAACAATTGGTTTAAGAATCATGACAGAAGATTATGTATGTAGAAGAGACTTGGGAACACTGCCACATTGCAGATTGAGGGGGGAAATTAGTTTTTAACATCCTGTCAACAACGAGGTCAAGAGACAGATGCAGATTTAGTATATACTGCTGAGGCAGAGACATTGGAACCCAGTTTTAAGCCTTAAGGGACTCCGGAACGCCCTATACTTGCAATGTTAAAATAACGCTTATAAATTACATCTTTCCTCACAAAGTATTTGAGGTAGGAAGTTGAACTTTTTACAGATTATTTATTGGAATATGGGCTACAACTTAACACAGGGATTTTACAAAATTTTAGTTCAGTTATTAAAGATGATTTTTTTTTTCAATTGTAATGAAAATTCACAACATTCTTTTGCAATTTTTTATTTATATATTCAAAAATATACAGTTTTTTGGAAAAAGGCTGTGTTAAATTATGCAGAAGGTGCTGTGTAACATTTACTGAAAGTTTGAAACAAATAAGTTTGGAAGATCCTTAGAAAACATGTAATTAGTATGAGAAAATAAAAGTTTTGGGAATCGAGCGACAAAGATTGGATTTACTTTTTAGTGCATTCCAGGTCCATAGGATGGATTATCTTCATCCTCTGCAAACTCCTCCTCCAGCATCCTCTTGTTCCTCCTCCTGTTTACCCTTGCTTGTATTTCTAGACTCTTTACAGCCCTGTCTGCAGCCCGAAGGCGTTTCTTGTCTAAAGCAAGCATCGCTCGTACCATGTTAGAACCTATCTTCATTCCTGTATTTCTAAATACCTTGCACCTTACAATGTTGCCATCATTGAAAGTCGCAACAGCATCATACACACCAAAGTGAAGTGTTTCTATTCCAACAAATACAGTCTAGGGGATTCTCGACCATATAACACTATTTACACTTTCTTTGGGTTTTTGAGTTTTTCCGTGAATACACTTTTTCAACAGTTCAGGTGCTGCTAAGTCTCTGAAAATAGGTTTTATCACCTCCATTATTGCATGAGGCAGACTATGCTTATGAGTGTACACTTCACCAGTTAGCAATCCTTTGTTATATTTACACCAACTGTCTTCTTCTTTGGGACACAAGCTATGTTGGGGATTTTCATCGTCTTTATTGTTCACAGTAATAACACATACCTTTGGCTTTCCAACATTTCTCCTTTTCTTAAAAGCCTTCAGAGGATTTCTAATAACTTTACTTTTACTCATTATTATACTTCAACAAAACAGAGACTCAAGAAACAGAATTAATTACGAATATTTTCGAGATAACGACAGAGTAAATAAACATGAAACAATCGACAATCACACCAGCGATATATATTGAACCATCACAGGTTAGCCACAACACATACTTTATCTCACATCACTAAAATGTACCTGATGAACACGGACGTTAATAATAACACCATTTGACAGCAGTTTAACAGCACCACAGTGGGTCACGCCCATGTAGAACACATTTCAAAAAAAATTTAAAAATAGTTGTAGTCTTCGGAATTGAATAAATTATATATCTATTAAAAGGTAATAGTCTGCAGATTCAGAAAACGCAAAAAAGTAAAAATTGAACTTTTCATGATTTTGAGCCTTTCCGGAGCGCCTTAAGACATTTCCAGGGGCAAATTGTAATTTATTGCTTATTAACTGTAGATAAAAGCTGTATAAATTGCAAAAAGTTAGGAAATTAACAAGTCAGGAAGAGAAGACAAGAGAACAAGCTGAAAGAGCCACAGGTTGTTGACAGTTTTAAAGGGAGCATTAGGCAACAACTGATTGCAAGAGGGGAAAGGAATACAGCAGAAAAGAGAAGCAACTGTACGAATATCAAGGGCTCCAATGGAAAACCAGTACTAAGTGAAGAAGGAAAGTTGAAAGGTGAGTGGAATATATGGATGGGCTATACACTACAAATGAACTTTAAAGCAGTGTTATAGAAAGGGAAGAGGAAGTAGATGAAAATGAGATTGAAGATATGATTTTGTGAAGAGATTTTGACAGAGCACTGATGGACTTAAGTCAAAACAGTGCCCCTGGAGTTGACTACATTCTCTCAGAAAATTTAAATCCTTGGGAGAGCAAGCCTTGACAAAGCTATTCCACCAATTGTAGAAGATGCATGAGACAGGGGAAATACTCTCAGACTTCAAGAAGAATGTAACAATTCTAATTTCAAAGGAAGCATGTGCTGACAGGCTAGAAAATTACTGAACTGTCAGTTTAAGAAGTCATGGTTGTAAAATACTGACATGAATTATTTACCAAAGAATGGAAAAATTGATAGAAGCCAGCCTCAGGGAAGATCACTTTGGGGTCTGGAGAAATGTAGGAAAATGTGAAGTGATAAGTGATACTTACCCTGGAAGATATACAGGGTGTGCATAAAGTCCAGGAACACTTTCAATTATTTACTGCACAAGTATCAAACATTGCACAGATATCATACATATGTCAGTTTGGGGAGGGGAGAGGGGTGGTTGAGGGAGGTTTAAAGGGTAAGGCAGGTCACTCAGACCTGAGGACAAGAGGGGCCACCTGTTCTGAGGATGAATATCATGTTATTCATCACATATATCTTTTGTTTACTCTGTCTCACTATTTCCTTCATTTTAATTTTATTTTTTCATCCTCATTCTCTCAGCTTCCCTCCTGCCCCCTCCCCCTTTTTTCTTTAGTACTTACAAATCACTATTCATTCCTTCTCTTCTTAATCCATTTTTTACTTATCACTCAGTTGTAGTCATGTCTGGAGTGAAGCTGGCACAATGCACAGTGCTGACTAATTTACTCTCTTTCATCCCTTTGATAACACACTCCCTTCTGCCCTCCCCTTCAATCATATTTCCCCTCCTCCTCAGAACAAGTAGGTTTCACTTGTCTTAGGGGAGTGACATGCTCTTTCTTTTTAACCTACCTACCTACCACCGTCCCTCCCGCCCTCCTTCACCCCCCCTCCCCCCCCCCCTCTCTCTCTCTTCCCACCCCCCTCTCCCTCTTTCTCCCCTTCTTGTGGACGAAACTATTAGTTCCAAAAGCTAGGATAGTGTTGTGTATTTTTATATTTGCCTATTGGGAGTATTGATATCTTCTTCCTAAAGATAAGTACAAGCCATTAAAGCTGCTTCATAATTTCAGTTTTCTTAAGTTTTATATAAAACTGGTGTGAAACAAATGAACAGAATAAAGGCTCTTTGTTTTTTTTATTTAGATTAATATTAAACTTGTTTGAAAATATGTATAAAGACGTGTTTATCCAACATATCAAAATCAACAACACAGCCTACTAATCTAGACTTAAACAAGACGAAATTACTGTACGCATGAATTACTTAATATTTTAGCAATTATTCCCTTTTTCAATTAAGATGACATGTATGATATAATTTTGTAACTGATCTATGGATGAGTAAACAATTAAACTAGCTAGCTAAATATTTAATCTCAAGGCAACCATACAGAGTGACAAAGTTGATGCTTTAAATTGCAGCTAAGCTATGTTAACTTGCAGCTGTGACTGATGTAAATTTTTGACTAAAATGTTATTTTCAGAGTAATTATTTTTCCACCATCCAGAATATATTTACTTATTAAATTTTCATGACTGGGGTTCACTGTTATGTAAATTCTTTTTCAAATACATCATTGACACCACTGACCCAAAACAACGTTTATTCATAAAATGCAATTTCAGCCGTGTGTGTGTGTGTGTGTGTGTGTTAGTCCATGGAATATG
The DNA here is from genome assembly GCF_023898315.1 of Schistocerca nitens. Taxonomy (NCBI): domain Eukaryota; kingdom Metazoa; phylum Arthropoda; class Insecta; order Orthoptera; family Acrididae; genus Schistocerca; species Schistocerca nitens. Next base: position 947,779,207 of record NC_064616.1, read on the forward strand.
CTTAGGTGGTTGAGGCAGTCAAGATGCCCACCCATGTCAAGTGGAAGATCTGGGTTTGAGTCCCGAACTGGCACAAATTTCATTGTCACCAATGCACAGTGTATCCAAAGTTTATCCATATTCACAAATGCAAATATGAGACTGTATTTCATATGGTTATAGACTGCTGCAGTGCCTGTTCCTTCAGACATGCATGGATATTCTGAAGGGCATTACGAAGTACACTGCAACAGCACAGGCACTGCAATTTGGTATTAGTAAAAATGTGGTTAGAATTCAAAGGTGCACACATTTTTCTTCGGAAATGAAGCACATTCAATAAATTAGGTACTTCCAGTGGTATATGACAATAATGACTTGCATACATTATTATAAATATTTTCTACAAATTAGTAAAAGATATTAGTTTTTAGTGCAAAAACAGGCAATGAGATAGCCTAATAATCTGACTAGGACCAAACAACAAAGGCATAAAAGTCAACTGTCTAGCCTTTGCAGATGATATGGTTCTACTACTGGAGAGGTGTGAAGAAGCCACAGAAAAGACTCTCAAACCACAAAAAAGGGCAGAAAAAATAGGTGTCAATAATCTCCTTCGAAAAGGCCAAGATAATGACAAACATAAAAATCCATCAAAAGGTTGTCAAAGAACTCAAATATCTTGGAGACTGTATCAGCTGAAATGTCCTCAAGAAAAGGCAATGGCATATAGAAGAAGTAAAGTTTAACTGGCCTTCCACACTCACCAAAAACACATAACAAAAGTTCACTCTAAAGGAATGCAAAAATTAGACATTACAAAATACTTATCAAACAGGAAGCTCTTTATGCAACTGAAACACTGCTCATCACCAATTAGGTCAAGCTGAAAGGCTGGAGAGCAAAGAGGGGTGATATTAATAAAAATCCTTGATCCAAAATTCCACAACAAACTAATTCACAACAGAAATGAAACCTTTTACCAAACTACCGAAAAATTCTCAGACACAACGAGGTAAAGAAGAAATCATTTTTAGGAACACATTTTCAGAATGAACCAAAATAGATTAACAGAAATTTTTTTAACCACTTTCACAACAAAAAACCCAACTAAATTTGTTTAAGAAAATGAAAGAGGACTTAAGAGAACTCCAAACCACATACAATATGTTCATAGAATAATATTTCTTTGTGTAAGTGGCATTACTGTCATCAAATTCAAGATTTACGATGTGAAAAATGTAACATTTATCACTTCAATGTTACTTTAGTTGACAACTGTATTAAACGAATGGACTGATGATAAAATGCATGTTAAAAGACAAAATTTTCTTGCTAGTCTTCCAATGGTATAAAAAAATTCAACAAGGAAAACTCGAAAATTAATCAAGTCTTTCAATGGTATAAAAAAGTCCAAGGAAAACTCGAAAGTTGTTCATTTGATTTTCGTACCTAAAAAAGATTGACATTATCATGAAGAATATTTAAGTTCTGCCTACACTGCAGTCCACTAGCATTACAATTATGGAGAATTGTTTCATATCATATATTCAAGTTTGAATCCAGATAGCAAAAAAAAAGTTTTGAAAAAGCAAGCCATTCTAAAAATGGATGTACAATAGGGAGCCAATGTCTAGCCTGCTACAATTAACCTTAAATTACTTAAACAAGTTAATCATAATCTTGTAGACTATTACATTGTTAAAATGGCAAAGGCTACAGGTCACACTGTCATTAAGTTGCTGCCACAGCACTTGAACTTGAACCTTATACAGCTTAACTGAACCAGTGTAAGAGGATGTAATGCTAAAAACAGTAACACATTCAAGCTATCAGCACATCACGATATCTGATCCCAATCTTTATACGACCATGGTCAAAGAGGTTTGTTGCAAAAACAAATCTAACACATTTCTGTCAAGGGTGGTTTCCCTATGTTTCAGGTTTTGCTTAGTCTGGCATGTCTGAAATTGTAGCTTTCTCGTTTATTGTAGGGTCGTTAATACCTCCTCTATCTGTTGCACCAAGACGGGGGCATGTACATACACACATCTGTAAAGTGAGGTTCTCTCTGAATTTTGCAGCTACTTTTGCTGATTTGTTTGGTGGTAGTTATTATTTTTATTAATTAATCTTACCCAAATAATTTTGCAGAAAGACTAAGTTTCTACCTAAGCAGATTTCAAGTTTCTTGGCTACTGCTATGACTATGCCACTTATTTTCTGAGTAGCCAATTATGATGGGCCTATCTATTTCTGGTCTTGACTAACTTAGCCACTTTCTTGCAAATGTTTTTGCAGTTGAACATTAACATCATCATACAGTAATCTTTGCAGGCCCTCTTACGTGAGCCATTTTGGAGGACCCTCCAACATTCAACCCTACAAATAAAGTTTAAGAAGCACAACTGAGGTTGTCACAGTATTGGCTTTTTCTGTTTTCAGGATTTCATTCAGCACAAAATCCGAACACACAGCTCAGAGAAATGCATCAGATTGTGAATTTCATCAAGCAACAAAGGCAAATCTGACCACATCTGAATTTCTCTGCCTGTCACTGAAACAAATCAAATTTGTATACTTTTTCAGTTACAGATTATAGTTTTTATTTCTTTTTCTCATATATCAGATTATTAATTTTGGTCAGAAATGATCATCTTCAGACCTAATTACACAGTTTGCTAATCACAGTGACTCAGCATATGTGAAAATCGTACAGTCATAACAATGAGCAAAACAAGTTTCATCGTATTTACACAAAATTTTAAGTACAGAGTCCACAACTGTGCCATGTGTGCCGACTCTACGAAGAAACTTATTAGATCACCAGATTTAATACACCACACCACACAAGCATCTACTGGTAACATCAGCTAAGAAGGTAGATCATTAGTCATGGCGCATTTTGATGGAGAATTTTGGCACATTGTCTTACTAAGTGACCACAAACAGGAACAATTATCTTTATTCAGAACTGAATATGGAAGCAACAGAATATGGGGAAAAAAGCAGTACAAAGGGTTTAATCACAATGAAGTTTCTGATCACGCTGCCACAAAGACTTCCCCAAGAAACTAACAGTGTCACTTGTGGCATGACACAGTTTGTCAGCAAATGTGTGCACAGGATACTATAAAATGGAATTTGTGTGTCCCAATCTCCTCTTGGGTCTTTGTTATGGATTACCACTGGTAATATTATTTCTTTATGTTGCTATTCTTTTAGATTTTAATTTATGAATTCTTACATTATTACTTTCCTTGTGAACCAAAGAATTAAAAATCTTTAATTGTATGTAAAAAAGACAAAAAGAACATGGTCCTGTTCCTCAATTCTAACAGTAAATGGACAGCTTTGCTCAACAACCAAAACATTTACCAAATCATTAATTGCTTTCTCATAATATATGGTCCATCATCATCCAAAAAACTTGAAAACAAGAAGAAACAAATTTAAAGTTTTGATGCTGTGGGTGTCACGTTACAGCTACCTGTTGATAATTTTCAGAGGCTCAGAAACTTGAATGCACTACTCAATGCTCCTTTGTAACAAACAATGAGTTTCATCGATATAGTGTATAAAATGGACGTGCCTTGCATTCCAAGCTCAACAATGTCTGCTTTTCCTTGGAGTAAAAGGTTATCATACATTTCTGAAAACAACTGTTCTCACCCCCCCCTCCCCCAAATCCCTCCTCCCCCCATCCCATCCCTTCTATGCTTAGAGATTGCATACAGGGGAGGGGACTGTAGGGAAGTGAAGGAAAGCCGAACAAATATATCCCTTATTAGTATTATTAATAAATTCATTGAACGAGTCTGTGATCTATATTTAAAAAAGGATGATGCACCACTTTAGAAAAAATATTTACTGCATGGTGACACCAAACTTTGTTTCATAAGTTGTACATTTTGAACTAAATACCAAGGCCAAAAGTTATGAAATACACCGCTCAAAAGAATATGGGGACCATGACTCCGGTGTCTGCTAAACTCTGCTGAGCAATAACTGAGGACTGGGTATCTTAGCAAATTATACCTTTATCTTTATCAAATTAATTACATAAAAAATAATTACATCATCATTCCTCTACATAACAAGAACTGAAATGTTCAACAGGTGTCAAAAACAAAGTGGAAACAATCATTTTTCCCATCATACTGGGTGCTTTTCAATTGGATTTTGAGAGCTCCAATAATGTGTATGCCCTCTGTGAACATTTATCACCACCCGACACCCACATGGCATGCTCCATGTAAACCACACTGTAGTATTCATCCTCACTCTTCAACAAGAGCCCTTGAGAGATCTTTGAGAGGTTGTGGTGGAACATGACTGCCACAGACATGTCTGATACCATGTCCCAAACATGCTTGATAGGATTTAGGTCGAAAGACATCCCTGGAAATGCCCACCACAAGGGCCCTGGCATTATCGTGCATGAGACTGAATTCAGAGCTACCACCATAAGCAGCAGCCACCATATAATTCAAGATGATCTGTTGGATGTACTGCCTCGTTTTAAGGTGACCATGGACCACAAAAAGATCTGTATGGCTGTCAACACTGATGCCTCCCCATACCATCATATAATTTTGGCCGAATTTGTTGATTTCTTAGACAACATTTGGCAGGTACCACTCACCACAACATCACCACAGGATCACCACACATGAACGAGGCCATCACCTTGCATCAGATAATATTTGAACTCATCTGTGAATAACATTTTTCACCACTGACGAAGTTGTCAGTTGACATGGGAATAGCAGAACTGAAGATGAGCTGCGAGATGATGTAGTGTCAAGCAGGGTACTCCAACAGGACATCAGGGTCATAAGGTCATTCTTCATAACCTGTTCCTTACAATCTGATTGGACACAGCAGCTCCAGTGGCACTTCTGAGAGCGTCTTCCAATGCTCTGGTAGTAGCCATACGATGCCTCAGTGCAGAGATGACCAGATATTGGTCTTTGCATGGGGCTGTAATCCGTTGGTGACATTGTCCAACTTCCTTCTGCACTGACCTGTCTCCCTGTAGTGTGGGTGAGAGATGGTGAGACATTGGCCCTTCCGCAACACAAAGAAAAGTCCATCCTTATTGGATGAAACAGACTGCCCTTGTAACTTTCACTGCATTATGATGTTGCAGTACATGTGCTTGATCAAATAACGACCACAAATGACAACTGCTGTCTGGGTATCTCACTAGAGAACATTGGGACACTGGTGCTACCTTCCTTCTGAGGGGTCACCTAATACTGTAAAGCATAACACAGCTGATAAATGGCAAATGACTTTGGCTGTTACATACATTGAAAGAGAACATGTCTGACTACTCAAAACGACCACTAGTACTGCCTGTTTCAAAACAGATCCAACATAACATTGATACACATGTTCCATATACATATTCTCGTGATTCTTTTGAGCAGTGTAATATAATAAAGAAGTATGCACTAAGCAATTTTGACAGTATTATTCATAATGCTTATCTGCCTTCATTCAGAGCACACACTGTATTCCTTGCTGCCCTCCCTCTTCTTACACTATGCAGATATGCCCCTTACCCAAGACAATCACATATATGACACCTAGGATGTTCTGTCATTCCAACCAAACTCCTAGATGAGATAGTCTTAAATGTGCACAGTGAAATTACATACCTTTTCCTTCAGGCTGAGCAGGTTTGAAGCTAACATTTTCAGCTTTTGCTTGAAGCTTTGTTTGAACATTTTCAGCTCCCTCCTTCATTTTTGCCAATATGCCTGTGGAAGTTCACAAACATTTTTTCACCACATTCTGTAATGTACTAAGCATAAGTACAAAACATATATAAATAAAACAATTGAGTCCAATGAAGTATGTATCCTAATGTTCTTAACTAGTTTCAGAATCAAATGTAACAGTGTGCAAATAACAGAAAGACAATACTATTTACACAAAAATCACCTGGAAGGTCCTGGTGGAATGTAATAATTTATGGAGTAAAGGTAACAACTCAGTAAATGGTAGAGGTGTTTACTCATCAAAAGGCTAATACACAAAACAAAATTGATCTGGGCATCATACTCAAAAGCACTGTTTAAGAGTTCACATCTTTGTTTTATTGTAAACTAGTGACCTGCCTCATCTCTGCTTGAGTAGCACTAAGTAACTATGGCTGGGTGACATGTCTAGCATAGCAGTCATACATTACATTCATAAACCTTCCCAGTGAGTCAGTCTATCAGCTGATAGGTATACCTGGTTAAAGGAAGTCCCTCTAACTAAGGGCTCACCTTTCGAGGATGTAATGTTTCCAAGTAGAGAAGGAATTAGCTTATTTCATCAAAATATAAGAGGTATTAGAGATAAAGTTAGTGAACTGCTTATAGATGTTGACTCTGAAATTATTGGTATATCTCAGCACCACATCAATAATTTGACAATTCAGAGGCTTCCTTTACCAGCATACAGATTAGCTGGCTGTTTTTCAAGGAGCTCCTTGCTGGATGGGAGAGTGGCTATGTATGTAATAAACAGTATTCCATTTGAGTCCATAGACATATCATGGCACTGCACTGAACAGATATTTGAATGTTGTGCAGGGGACGTTGAATTTAGTGAATGTAAACTTTGTTGTTGTTTATAGGTCCCCTAGCTCTGACATCAGAGCATTTCTGTTCAAGCTAGAGAGGGTTCTTGATTCACTTTGTAGGAAGTACCAGAAATTAGTTATATGTGGCGACTTCAATAAAAATATTGTATATGATGGTGCAACAAAAAGGATGTTGGCAGATTTCATAAATTCATATGATCTGATGCAGACTGTGTTTTTTCCAACTAGGGTGCAGGGGAACAGCAGCACAGCCATAGGCAATATTTTTATTCATTCTTCAATACTAGATGGGCATTCTGTTAGTAAAAGGGTTAATGGCCTTTCAGACCATGATGCACAAATTTTAACACTAAAAGGCTTTTGTACTCAAACAAATGTCACCTTTAATTACAAACTATGCAGGAAAGTTAATCCAACAGCAATAGTGTGATTTTTAAACTTTGTAAAGGAACAAGAGTGGCAGGATGTTTATAGTGCCGATAACATAGATGATAAATATAATGCTTTCCTTAGCACATTTCTCATGCTCTTTGAGAGTTAATTCCCATTAAAACATTCTAAACAGGGTACTAGCAATAATAGGCAGCCCGGGTGCTGGCTAGTGGGATAAGGATATCATGTAGAACAAAGTGGGAATTATATCAAAATGTTAAAAGTAGTCACAATCAAGCTACAGTAGCCCATTATGAACAGTATTGTAAGGTGCATAAAAATGTTATTAGGAAGGCAAAGAGTATGTGGTATGCAAATAGAATAGCTAATTCACAGGATAAAATTAAAACCATACAGTCAGTTGTGAAGGAAATGTGTGGTCAGCAGCACAAGGTCGACGATATAAAGTCAGGTTGCAGTAAAAATATTTCTGTTACCAATAAATCAGATATATGTACAGTATTTAAAAATCATTATCTGAGCACTGCTGGTGAATTAAATAAAAATTTAGTTTCTACGGACAATCATAACTTTCTTGGCAAATGCCTTTCTGAGGTTGATGTCTGAAATACTTCTCTGTGATACAGACAAGAGGGAGATTGAGTTAATAATTAAATCACTGAAGGCTAAGGACTCTCATGGTTATGATGGAGTGCCTAGCAGAATACTAAAGTACTGTGCTGCACATGTTAGCCATGTATTTAGCCATAATTTTTCCTTTGGGAGCGGTCAGTTTCCTGAGCGATTAAAAGTACTCAGTGGTCAAGCCGCTTTATAAAAAGGGAGAAAGGCATAATGTAGACAATTTTAGACCTACTTCTATGCCATCAGTGTTTGCTAAAGTTATTGAAAAGGCTGTGTATGTAAGGATAACTGATCATTTTATATCACACGATTTGATATCAAATGAACAGTTCAGATTTAGAAGTCATTTAACAACTGAAAATGCTATATTCTCTTTCCTCTGTGGGGTACTGAATGGGTTAAACAAAAGGTTTTGAATACTAAGCATATTTTTTATTTAACTAAAGTGTTTGTTTGTGTCGATCACAAAATATTGCTCCAGAATTTGGACCATTACGGGATACGGGGAGTAGCTCACAATTGGTTCACCTCTTACTTTAGCAACACACAGCAAAAGGTCATTATTCACAATGCTAAGAATGGCTGTGATGTGGAGTATAGACAACCGGGGGGTGCCCCAGGGATCAGTGCTGGGGCCACTCCTGTTCCTTATTTATATAAATGATATGCCCTCTAGCATCACATGTAACTCTAAAATATTTCTGTTTGCTGATGACACTAGCTTGGTAGTAAAGGATGTTGTCTGCAACACTGGCTCAGTTTCAAATAGTACAGTTCATGACCCAAGTTCATGGCTTGTAGAAAATAAACTAACACTAAATCACAGTAAGACTCAGTTTTTACAGTTTCTAACACACAATTCAACAAAACCTGACATTTTAATTTCACAGAATGGGCATATGATCAGTGAAAGTGAACAGTTCAAATTTCTAGGTGTTCAGATAGTAAGCTGTCGTGGAAAGCCCACATTTAGGATATTTTTCAAAGACTTAATGCTGCCATTTTCACTATTCGAATGGTATCTGAAGCGAGTGATCGTTCGACACAAAAATTAGTCTACTTTGCTTATGTCGTATTGTATTATATTTTAAGGTAACTCTTCCCATTCTAAAAGGATATTTTTGGCTCAGAAACGGGCAGTTCGGGCAATAAGTGGTGTAAGTTCACGAACCTCTCGCCGACTCCTGTTCATGAGTCTGGGTATTTTGACATTGGCCTCTCTCTCTCTCTCTCTCTCTCTTACTGTCATTTCTTGTTAACAATATTAGTTTATTCCCAAGAATAAGCAGCTTTCACTCAGTTAATACTCAGCAGAAATCAAACCTGTATTTTGATTGAACTTCCTTAACTCTTGGGCAGAAAGGTGTGCAGCATACTGCTGTATCAGTTTTCAATAAGCTACCACTTGAATTCAAAAATCTTTGCAGTAATCTATGCACTTTCAAATTGAAACTGAAGAGTCTCTCATGGGTTCACCCCTTCTATCCTGTTGAGGATTTCCTTGAAAAATTAAGCTGATTCTTGTATTGTTGATTGCGTTTACTTGAACTTATGGACTGACTTTTTTCGGGCTCATAAACATTTATTTTTATCCTTTATAACTTTTATGTTGTAATTACGTGTACTGACATGCTCCACGACCTTGGAAATTTGCTCTCAATTTGGTCCTACGGAACTTGGCATGTAAATAAATAAATAAAATAACAAATACAAGTCTTTGAGCTGCAGACCATAACAACAAAAATGAACTCACATAAACTGAAATTCATCGGGCAGGTGTCAGACTGTTGTTTCATTCAGATAATAATTAACTGTTCATCAGCCATATGACAAACTATTGCCTTTTTTGTCAATTAATTCAAACTTAGATATCAAAATGAATGATATCAAAGATTGCCAAGGTCAAGCCATCCCTCTATAAAGTAAAGCTGATTAACTCTAAAAAGGGAACCTCCCCATCTCACCCCCTCAGATTTAGTTATAAGTTGGCACACTGGATAGGCCTTGAAAAACTGAACACAGATCAATCGACAAAACAGGAAGTTGTGTGGAACTATGAAAAAAATTAGCAAAATATACAAACTGAGTAGTCCATGAGAAAGATAGGCAACATCAAGGATTGTGTGTGCTGAGAAGCGCCGTGGTCCAGTGGTTAGCGTGAGCAGCAGCGGAAAGAAAGGTCCTTGGTTCAAGGCTTCCCTCAAGTGAAAAGTTTACTTTCGTTATTTTCGCAAAGTTATGATCTGTCCATTCTTTCATTGACGTCTCTGTTCACTGTAACAAGTTTAGTGTCTGTGTCTTGCGACCGTACCGCAAAACCGTGCGATTAGTAGATGAAAGGACGTGCCTCTCCAATGGGAACCGAAAACATTTGAACCCAAGGTCATATGTCAACCGATTCCTCCACAGGAAAACACGTCTGATATATTCTATACGACACTGGTGACGGCATGTGTGTCACATGACAGGAATATGTTGTCGACCCACCTAACTTGTACACTTGGCGAATGGGTAAAAAGATTCTTCTACCTTGCCCGATTTAGGTTTTCTTGTGGATATGATAATCACTCCCAAAAAAGTGATGAAAACATAAGAGTTTGTCACATAAACTGAAAATAAAAAATTAAATTTTTCACTCAAGGGAAGCCTTGAACCCTGGACCTCTCGGTCCGCAGTTACTCACACTAACCACGGAACCACGGCGCTCCTGAGTTCAAACTCTCCTTGATATTGCCTATCCTGCACATGGACTACTCGGTTTGTATATTTTGCTTATTTTTTCACAGTTTCACATAACTTCTTCCTGTTTTCTTGATTGATCAGTGTTCAGTTTTTCGAGGCCTATCCAGTGTGCCAACTTATAACTAAATCTGAGGGGGGTGTGATGGGGAGGTTCCCTTGTAAGTATTTAATTTGCATGTGGTACTGGGCTTGAGAATGTGGTCGAGCCTTGAAGAGCCATTCAGCTAGGAACAGCTTTATAGCCAGGGGCTGGCGAGGTGCCCCCAGGCAACAACTTAACTTGAGATCTGCAGGTCCTCACCGTGTGGTGCAGGGCAATGCCTCGTAGTGACTGGTCTCATAAGCAGGTGGTCATTGACCCTGTGTTTGGTGCTGAGGTGGCATGGCACGTTGGTTTTCTGGGAAACCTGCAGAGGTGGCCAGTGGGCAGGCATCACCGAATATCACTTAGCAGTGTGCACTAAAGGTAAAGGTGGAACAGGACAGGACCTGTGCGTTTTGTTTGTGTCCTGCCATCTCAAAAAGGTAGGTAAGATCTTATCTGGGTTCGCGAGAGGAGAAGACTTATATTTGGGAATGGAATGTCAGCAGGTTTGTACAGAGCACAGTGTGTCATCCTCTGTTTCCAGGACAATGGAGTTTGTTGCCCTGATCACTGCAGAAGAATAGTGGGAGGAAAGAAGATTTGACAGTCTTAAAAAGATGAGCTTGAGTGGGGATTGGATTTCATTTCCCAAGAAAAGACAGCACAGTTGCTGTGTGCATTGGCTAGCGCAGAAAATTTTCTCAAGAGGGGAAGGTTGTAGCTAAATTCTTAACACTTTGCCAGCTTGGGGAAATAAGAGATTGGCCAGCTTTGTCAGCAGAGGGAGGGCAAGTTTTATTATGAGTTTCCCCATTGGGAGCATGGCTACTAAACTTCGTGATTGGAAAGCAAGTGTGTGTTGTGGCAGGAGGGGGGAATATGAAGAACTGGCAGCAGGGAGGATTTTTTAGGCACTTAGCCTTCAGCTTTTACATGAGAAAGTATCAGGACAATTGATAGATGTTTGTCGCTTTGGGCTTTTAGGCAAGGAAGTAGCAAGACAATTGATAGATGTTCGTCGCTTTGGGCTTTTAGACAAGGAAGTAGCAAGACAATTGACAGAGACTTCAATTTCACTAAGCTCTTAGCTTTTGAAATATCAGGACAGTGCAGAGAGGCACATTCAGAGACTGCTATCTTCAGATGGTACCACACCAATCACCTTAAATGCACATGTGAGTGACAAGGTGATATATGCAGTCCACATTGCAGCATAGAGGAAATATGGTAAGATCTTGATGTCCAGGCAAAGGGGAGATGAGAGCTGTTAGCAATATATAGGTGTGTTTCTGTAACACAAAGTCATTAGAGATTAGCTATCAGTGGACACTGATTTATATCAGAGGGGCAATGACAGACACAACATATATATAATTATGATGATGACAGCCAATGATCCCTTCGGGTGCACACTAAACTCTAACTCTTATGGCAGAGATGCCGTGAGTAATGAGGACACTATATTAGTAGGGCATGGAATAAGTTGAGAATTTGTGTTTGACGTGACTCATGTAAGGATAGTTCATGTATTTGTGGTGACCACTCTGTCCTGATGGTGTAGTGCCAGTGCATCTGCCTAGTAAGCAGGAGACCCAGGTTACAATTCCAGTCTGGCAAGTTTTTAAACTTGTCCAATTGATATAAATCAATGCCCACTGGCAGCTAATGCCTGCAGCCATTATGAATGAATCAAGATACAAAGTATATGAGTAAGGTGGCTCTATAACTTAATGGGATCTTATTTCAGAATTGTACTGAGTAATTGGTGGCTCACTAACGATTCAGGCAATATGGAGTCTTGAAACAATCATCATGAACTCATTGGACTCATGTATTTACTAGTTTATTGGATGCGTTTTGAATTAATAGTCAGATCCTTTTCTTGATCCAACCCCTACAGGCTTAGTCATACTACAGTCTTATCTGAATGAGCCTGTATAGAGATTTTAAGTTTCTGTTTCCTTTTACTTCTACATCTACATCTACATCTACACGCCGCAAGCCACCTAACGGTGTGTGGTGGAGGGTACATTGAGTACCTCTATTGGTTTCCCCTTCTATTCCAGTCTCGTACTGTTCTTGGAAAGAAAGACTGTCAGTATGCCTCTGTGTGGACTCTAACCTCTCTGATTTTATCATCATGGTATCTTCGCGAGATATACGTAGGAGGGAGCAATAAGCTGCTTGACTCCTCGGTGAAGGTATGTTCTTGAAACTTCAACAAAAGCCCGTACCAAGCTACTGAGCATCCCTCTTGCAGAGTCTTCCACTCGAGTTTATCTATCATCTCCGTAACGCTTTCACAGTTATCTAGGAACTCTTCAATCCAATCACACAATTGGCCTGATAGTCCATATTCTCTTACTTTGTTCATTAAATGACTGTGGGGAACTGTATCAAAAGCCCTGCACAAGTCAAGAAACACGGCATCTTCCTGGGAACCCATGTCTATGGCCCTCTGAGTCTCGTGGACGAATAGCGGGAGCTGGATTTCACACGATCGTCTTTTGTGAAACCCATGCTGATTCGTACAGAGTAGATTTCTAGTCTCCAAAAAAGTCATTATACTCGAACATAATGTGTGTTCCAGAATTCTACAACTGATCGAGGTTAGAGATATAGGTCTATAGTTCTGCACATCTGTTTGACGTCCCTTCTTGAATACGGGGATGACTTGTTCCCTTTTCCAATGCTTTGGAACGCTATGCTCTTCTAGAGACCTACGGTACACTGCTGCAAGAAGGGGGGCAAGTTCCTTCGCGTACTCTGTGTAAAATCGAACTGATCATCCAGAATTAATCCTGTGATATTATAAGCCCATGATTTTGTAATTGATTATAACAAATCTCAACCACACTTTAATTTCAGTAGCTAGATGACCCCTCAAAATATAAATTTTTGTAAGGACCATACATTGGACTCATTTGTCAGGGCTATTAATTTTTTAATATTCCCGTTGCATGTTAGCTTTTCATTTCCCATCTGGATCTGTTGGGGGCTATCTGCACATCGACAAAGTTCAGTTGATGCAGATCACAGTGGCAGTTACTAACAGTCCACAAGCTCAGTGGGACCTTATAAAATATGTGAAGAAATGATGAGCATTGTTGAATAAATTCATTTATGTCTCTACAAGCAGAAGTGCCCTTGCCACAATGTGTAAGCTAACTAACATGATTCCCTACTTAACCTAACAGATAAGTTAGTGACTTGTACATTTTCATATTACAACTGTTTAATTCTTCAAGAAGACAACTGTGATTGATGCTGTGAGGCACTATTGATATATCAGAAAAATTTCTTAAGACAATATTAGTCATTTAATTACTTACCTAGTGTTAAAGCAACAGTTAAAATGACTTTCAGAAAAACATCAGAATGTCATGCAAGAAATAAAATCAGGCTCTATAGTGTAGCAGGTAACACAATTAACTAAAAATTAAAAATGGAGTAACTAAACTTGTCTTGAGAAGAACCTGTACTCATTATGTACTTTTTGTGTGACCAATAAGATCATTTACAATGAGGTACTGACTTCAAATGATAAATCTCATTCTGCTAGTGATTCAGGTTTCTTTAATGATATAGCTACTAACAGCAGCAATTGCTTCTCGGAAATGTACATAATTTATTTAAGTGTGCGTTCAGTTTAAAATGACAACTTGGTTAATTGTAAAGGATTTGTCAGTAGGCAATATTTAAAGTTTTCCTGAAGTCTTAACCTACAGTTGATCAGTCATACTGTTTTGTTTAAATTGTAATGACAACTTTTTTGTTGGAATTAACAATGAATAGTCAATCCATTGGCAATTTTATCAGTGAATTTTAAATCTTACATTCCCCACACAGTACATTTAGCCAGCACAATGTAATCGCACCACACACACACACACACACACACACACACACACACACACACGTATGTATGTATGCTGTAGCATGGAGGAGGATTCATCCAAAGGCTAGCAAGGTTTTCAGTCTTGTTTATGTGCCTGTCGACAACTCATTTCCTTCACTATATGGGAAGTTGTTATCTTCACTCCTAAATTCTTTATTAATTTCATTGAGCATTGAGCAGCCTCTTTCTTATCATCTTACGATGCTGTACAAGTGACACTAAATCATATGGAGTCCACGAATGCTTCCAGACCTACAAACGTTCAGAAGGAGACAAAATTGCAGACCATTTTTAAGGTTTGATAAGCAACAAGCTATTAAATCATGCATTTGTGTGAAGATACTAAAAATTCACATCAAAAAAATTATTTATGCATACAAAACCCAAATTCCCTATAATTTTTGCATATCTGTTGAGTAAATGTGTTAGGCAACCTATATGTTTCATAGCTCTTGTATTTGAATGGGTCCACACTATTAAGTGAATGCAACTAGATGTCACTGAGCTCTACAGCATGCAAAATTAAGATTAAGTGCACATACATCACAATTACAAATTGTATGATTACTTTCTTTGTTGCTGGGATGATAACTGAGCCTGTTTTACATGTAAGGCAGACTATGATCATCCCAACAAAGATTATCTGAAAAAGAATATTACTATTAAGAAACTGAACAATTACCATGTTACGTGACAAAATAAAATGGATGAATAAAAATTAGAAATGACCTCATAATCTGATGTAACCCATTGTACACAACATGAAAAAAGGAGAAAAAAGTAATGAAAAAGACTAATAAAAGATCGGAGGGAAGTGGTGAAAGTGGGCGGCGGCGGGGGTGGGGGTGGGGGGATGAAGGATGCAGGACCTCCCAGCCCCATCGATCTAACAAATCAGTTAACTTGCATAACTTGCACCGTATGCACCACAGCATTGTCCTGCAAAATGGGAGGCGGAGGGGGGCGGGGGGGGGGGGGGGGAGCAGGTACTGCAGAAATTGTCACTGCTTCTTTCTCTACGCTGTTATTTTTCAGAAACGTTCTGTGATCAGTTTAGAGAAAGAAGCAGCAACACTTCCTGCAGGACTCATCCATCACATTACAGGATGAGGCTCAGGCACATGTGATGCAATTTATAACTGATATTACATGGATGGGTCTGAGAAGTGCTGTACAGCCCCCCACACTCCTCAGACTCAAGCTGTAGGAAGCACTTTATGGGATTTGCTTCAGAACTGTTATAGAGATTTGTCAGGCAACAGACCATTCCACTCTATCAACACAATTGGTGCTGCTATTTGTGTCCTACGACTTCCATGTTGCTGGCAATGGGTTATACACAATGCTGGTGACTACTCTGGAGGGCAGTTAAACTTGGAAACCTATACCTATTTTGTATAATCTGTAAATAAACACCTGCCACTATTAAAGTTCCAACCCTCATATTTAATAATACCTAATACAGTGGATAACATCAAGTGATGCAGAACAACTGAAAATATGCACCAATAAAAAGTGCATTATCTGAAAACTACCTTGAGCAGTTAAACAGAGAACCGACTCGTGGCGATAACATATTAGACCTTCTTGTGACAAACAGACCCGAAACATAAACATAGCCAAAGCCTTGCAGACAAACAAAAATTACACAAAGCAAAATGCAGTGTGAGGGGGGCTATGCTAGAGGCGTTTATATGGCCATTCCATTTTAAATCACTCCTAATGCCTACTCCCAAATAATTTATGGAATTAACTGCTTCCTGTTGCTGACCTACTATATTGTAGCTAAATGATAAAGGATGTTT
Source organism: Schistocerca nitens (assembly GCF_023898315.1). Classification (NCBI taxonomy): domain Eukaryota; kingdom Metazoa; phylum Arthropoda; class Insecta; order Orthoptera; family Acrididae; genus Schistocerca; species Schistocerca nitens. The sequence goes on from NC_064616.1 coordinate 947,795,334, forward strand.
CTTTCTATGTATTCGCAGCACATTACACTTGCTTACATTGAGATTCAATTGCCATTCCCTGCACCATGCATCAATTTGTTGCAGATCCTCCTGCATTTCAATACAATTTTCCATTGTTACAACCTCTTGATATACTACACCATCATCCGAGGCACAAACATATTCACACAATCATTCAGACACAACTCGTGCGCACATGGCTGCCGTCTCCGGCCACTGTGTCTACAGTCTCTGAGAAACAGATCCCAACAAACCACCTCTCATGTCTCCCTGTCTCTCATTGACAGCCAATAGGCTAGCAGCAAGAAGTGGTGGCAGCACTGACTGCAAACTGAGTGGAGTGGTAGGAAGGGGACAAACAGTAGTACTGAGAGAGTAGAGAAGCGGCACACGTACTCAGCTGCACCCAGCCAGCGATGATGTACGACACCTCAGTAAACAAACCATTTCATCCACTGTGACAAAAACAATCTTTTTCCAGCGTTTTCTTCAAATTTCCCTGATATTTGCCTGCTATGTTTGAAATTCCTCATATTCCCTGATTTGTCAAACCTGTGGCAACCCTGTAAATGGATGTTTTTGTCTTTGAGGGATGTATTTTACATGTGATTGTTCTCCTGCACATTTCAGAGTATGCCCTCCAGTGCATCTGAAGACATGTCAGGCTCAGCAGTGAATGCACCCACACCCACGCACACCCACACCCACACCCACACCCACACGCACACCCACACGGGTGTGGGTGTTGTCATTAACACTATGCCAACTTAAAATCCTTGGACTTGCTTCTGATACATTAAGATCATGTAAAACCTATCAGTAATGAAACATTTATTTTTGTACATGTTGTGGAAGCACATGAGACACTATGCTCTCTGTCATGCATGTTCAAGACACAATCTCACTACAAGCAATAGACTGAAACATGTATTCAGACAGAGGATAGGAAGTTCAAACACTTGTATGAGGTGATGTGAACTATCCATAAAATGTAGCAAATATTAAGTGTAGTGAACTATTACTTCAGTTAACCTGTGGGTATGTGCGACAAGCGCATAGCCTGATAAAATCGCACACGCGCACACCCACACGCGCACACCCACACGTGCACACCCACACGCGCACCAAAACGCAAACCTACACACACACCCACACGCACACCCACACCCACACGCACACCCACATTGTCAATGTTGATCCATTTGTCAGCTACTTCTGCTGAAAGTGCACACAGTTCATTAATAGATGCAAAATTTATCACTGTCGACTCATCATCATTTTCTTCAACTTCCATCTTCACTCAGTGAGGCGGACAACCGTTACTGATGAAGTGCCGTGCCGAACTGTTCTGATGATTCTGGAAGGCATCCGACTGTACTGCCAAGCTATAAATATGAGTCAAATTCTGATGCTTGCTGGACTATTGGGTCTGCCACAGTATCACAGTCTTAATGTATACTGTTTATTTTTTCAGTCCCAGTTACACATTTTTCTGTAACAGCAAGACGAGTTGAGTCCTGGATCATCTTCGATCTGTGTAGCTGCATCAGCAACCCATCGTGTATGTATCAGAACTACAGATCAAAATCACATTATTCTGATGTGCAGTTCTAATGCAGACATGGCAGGCAGCGGACACAACTACACTGCTATGAAGATGACACAGGCAGACTGAAACTAGTCACGGTGTAAAAAATGAAAGAAAGAGAAAGAAAGAAAGAAAGAAAAAATTGTGCGATTGGCCTGAACAATAAGCAATATGTATATTAATATCAATGCAGTTGCTGAATTCTCTCATGACGAATATGTGGGATATAGTGATAGGCTAATTTCTTGTCACTAACACTATGCCAACTTAAAATCCTTGGACTTGCTTCTGATACACTAAGTTCATGTAAAACCTATCAGTAATGAAACATTTATTTTTGTACATGTTGTGGAAGCACATGAGACGCTATGCTCTCTGTCATGCATGTTCAAGACACAATCTCATTACAAGCAATAGACTGAAACATGTATTCAGACAGAGGATAGGAAGTTCAAACACTTGTGTGAGGTGATGTGAACTATCCATAAAATGTAGCAAATATTAAGTGCAGTGAACTATTACTTCAGTTAACCTGTGGGTATGTGCGACAAGCGCATAGTCTGATAAAATCGCATTTCTAAACCGATGTTAATATTCGTGTTTCTTCTAATTTTACTTAAGGAATCCAACCCCATGATATTGCTCACTATATGCAACGCACACTACAGCATTACCCCACTTTCACATTCCTGCATTTTATGTTTTCCTCCCACTTCCGCATTTTTTCCTATCCTGTCAAGTTCTGTACACTGAGAAAGTGTTGGAAACCTCAATTTAACATTTCTGAATTTTTGTATTTTTTGCCGTTTACACCCTGCCTGGCAGCTCCACTTTCATGCAGGCTCTAAGAGTGCTCTGTTTAAAGCGCGTATAATTCACAAAGTCTGAGAAAGGCTAAGCCTCCAAGCTCAAATATCGAACAAATAGTTAACAAGCAAATTTAATCAAATGCTATTTTTGTGTACTGATATCAATTTGAACATATGTGGAACAATACTACCAGTACTATAAATCATTGTTAGATAATGAAACTCATTTTTAGGCCTATTTCACTAAAACACAAGTTTCTTCTTAGTGTATAAACTTTGTATACATATTAAAAATGAAGCTCAGGTGTCATACATTTTAAATGAAGCATGGTTTATGGTTTGGAGATGTCATATAAATCTGCTGCATCCCCCACACTGTTCTTGTGTGACGTCATAGCGCGAGCTGATAGTTGAGCGAATCTATAGCATTTTTGCCAGTGAAGTTTCTCATTTCATGATTACTGTTTTTGTTGTTGAAGCATTAAAGTTATTGGTGATTTATTAGTTTGTTTATTAAGTTTCCTTATCTTTTTTACTGTATCTGAATTGAGAGGCCAAGTCATTTGCCACAATCTTCTTTATTTCTCGTTAATCTTTGTGTGTTATGGTATTTTTATTGTTTTGTTATCGGCTCTTTCTGATCAATGGAGAGAAAAGAAAGAAAATCATTTACTGTGGAAGAGGAGGACTGGATTTTGGAGAAAGTGGATTCCTCCACAGAACACGAATAGCACTTGCATGTGAATTGCAACTTTCAGTATCAACTATGAATTCAATTGTAAAAAACAGAAAATATCATACCTAGTGCTACAGAAAGCAGGCAAAGTGCCGAAAAATGAAAGTGTGTGACCTGTTCAAAATATGATGATTTTGGAGGAAACCACAAAACATTGATTTGAGATATTAAGGGCAGCAGGTATTGCAGTTGACAGGTGTTTTTGAGGGAGAAAGCACTTAAAGTGACCAACATTATTGACAGAGAGAATTTCAGTGCCTCCAACGACTGGACTGACAGGTTTTGAAGAAGATACAATATATCTCATAGAACCGTCTGTGATGGATCAAATGATGTAGACAGTGACACTGTGCAGCAGTTGAGAAATGGAAAATTACAGGCTTTAATTGTAAAATATGATGCCAAAAACATATTTAACACTGACAAAACTGGACTTTTTTTTAATATGTTGCCAAACAAAACTTTGGCATTAAAAGACAATAAATGCCATGGTGGTAAACATGTACACTGAGGCTATCAATGAGGCTGTGAGATGCTTCACCCCTTTTCAATAGGGAAATAAAAAATATCTCATAGTTTTATAAATATACATTTACTTCCAACTTCGCACGATGCCAACCAAAAAGCCTGGATGACCTCACATCTTTTTAGAAAGCAGCTAGCTGCATTTGATGCGAAAATGGGAACTCAAAATAGAAAAATACTTCTTTTTGCTGATCACAGTCCTGCACACCTTATTTACAAGAACTTGCAAAATGTGCAGTTAGAATTTTTCTCAGCTAACAGCACATGCAAACTGCAGCCTATAGATCTCAGAATTACAAACTCCTTTAAGTCATTTTATAGGAAGAACTTCGTTCAAAGGCTTTTGTCCACAATGGATTCTGGGATGGATCTCACATCTAGCAGGATTCCAGTGCTGACAGCACTGCATTTCCTTGCTAAGTCATGGAAGGCTGTGAAGGAGGATACAATAAACAATTTAAAAAAAGCAGGATTCTTTAATGGTACAAGGCATCAGTATGGGAAACACTGCAGCCAAAGTACTCTTTTAATGAATTTCTGCAGGTAGATGACAATGATATAGATGCAGAGGAAAAAACCATGGAGGAATTTGCTGTAGAAAAACTGTCAGCTAATCATCTCTCAGTGATGGAGGAGGAGGAGGAGGAGGAGGAGGAGGAGGAGAAGAAGAGTGTATTAGTGCCCACCAGGTCTCAGGGAGCTGCAGCAGTGGAAGCACTACAAAAATATTTTTCTTTTGTTGAAGAGTGTGAAAAATATGCTTGAGACACTATGAATTGAAGAAACAGACTAAGGGCACATCAAACAAAAGAGCTAAACAAAAAACTATTAGTCTTATTTTGTAGAAAACAATAATTGTTACAACTATGATTTTTAATTGTAAATATTGAGTTAATATTAAAATTTGAATGCTTCTGAAAAAGACATAACATTCCTATTATGGACACCTCCATTTCCCATACCATAAAATATAAGCAAAACTTAAGAATCAGCTCACAGGAAGGCTACCCCACAACATTTCAGCTACTTGTACCATTCTACTTTCCAGTGGATAAGCAGAATTAGAAGGAAGTGCAATATCAGCAGTTGCTTAGCGATTCTACCCCTTTACAATTTTACTCCAGTTTACACCACCAATTCTCCAATCCCCTGAAAAGTGTAAAAGAGGAGTAATACTGTATTGCTGCTGTGATCTTGTACTATTGATAAAGTCATACACAAATATGAAGAGAATAATTAGTTCTAATTGGTTAATACTGTTACGCAACCTGTAAAATCTGTTATGAGCTTCTTTGCTAGATTAAGTGACAGAAACAGATGCAACATTTAACTTTAAATGTGAACATTTTAGGTTAGGCTTTACCGTGACTGTTATTGGCATCAAATGAAACAAGAAATTTACTGTTAGCAGTCACAATGTGTTTCAAAGGTTTAAACCTCCATCTGCGATGTGTTATGACAGTGAAAGGAACCTGTGACCACTGGAGACTGTGCCACAAGTTCCTCAAAAAATCTTAACACACACACACACACACACACACACACACACACACACACACACACATCATGGAGATAAATAAATGGTGACTGGTAACAGTAAACTTGTGGTTTCATGTGACACAACATTTCATTAACTGTATACATATTTTACTTTTCGTAAATGTCAACAGAAAAAAAATTCTGTATGCTGTAGGATGATTGGAGAGTATGAAACTGATATGTTAACATAGTAAATTGCATCACAATATTCGAAACAAAATATGATGAGTGACAGATAAAAGTAAACCACTGACAATGTAGAATTTGATGCTTTTTGAACATCTGGTTTCTTTCATTGTATGCGAGGGAAACAATTCTGAGGCAGCCATTCAGCAGCTGCTGATTAACATAACGCACACAGACATGAGTAAAAGCAGACAGTTTCACTAGCTTGTGAGCATCTACACTTTTTCCTACTTCATGTACACATTCTCTCCCATATTATTACACAGACAACCAATTGTGGCTCTGGTGGCACTTAAGCACCACACAGCAATCAGCCACAAGTAAATAGCTGCCTATCCTCATCTGATACTATTTTCAATTCCATTTTGCTAATTTGTGAATAGGTGGCAGGGAAACACAAGCAAATAAAAAGGGGCAGCAAAATCCATAATAAAAGTTGAAGCTTCCTGGTATATTAAAACTGTGGCAGACCATGACTCGAAGTTGGGACCTTTGCCTTTCACGGGCAATTGCTCTACTGACTGAGCTACCAAGCAACACAGCTTTACTTCTGCCAGTACCTTGTTTCTCACTTTCCAAACTTCATAGAAGCTCTACTGCGTAACATGCAAGACTAGCACTACAGAAAGAAAGGATATTGCAGAGACATGGATTAGCCACAGCCTGGAGGATGTTTATAGAATGAAGCACTTGCTTGCGAAAAACAAAGGTCCCGAGTTCGAGTCTCCGTCCCGCACAGTTTTAATCTGCTAGTAAGTTATGTATCAGCGCACACTCCACTGCAGTGTGAAAATTTCTGTCTGGAAACATCCTCCAGACGGCGGTTGAGCCATGTCTTCGCAATATCCTTTCTTCCAGGAGTTTTGCAAGTTTTGCCGGAGAGCTTCTGTGAAGTTTGGAAGGTAGAAGACAAGGTACTGGTGGAGGTAAAGCTGTGAGGACAGGTTGTGAGTTGTGCTTGAGGAGCTCAGTCGGTAGTGCACTTGCTCAAAGTGGGGCAGAGAACTTGAGTTGATGTTATGGTCCTGCACACAGTTTTAATGTCAGGAAGTTTCATACCAGTGCAAACTCTGCTGCAGAGTGAAAATTTCATTCTGGACAATAAAATTTGTCTGTAAGCCAAGTTAAATAAACAATGGGATAAGTTATTTGTACAAACTATCACTACAAACATGGAGAATAATGTAAGAGTTAAAAACAACAGGCACAGAAAATTACCCACAGTCAAGAGGGTATTGCTATTACTAAACGGCAGAAGTTAACAAAGTGTCACAGACAAACAACTTGATCTGAAAGACTAATAACTACAAATAAGTTGAAATTCCAGTTTTCTTCAGCCTATGATTATAATCTGGGATATTCTCTATACAGTCTATGTCCATAGTGGAACACTTAAATCAGTCCATACACACTAACTTATTCCAAGCAGAGATTTGGCTCTTCATTATCCTCTTCTGTTTCCTTAACTTTTAGATTCTTTCTGATCTGGCTGCCCTTTCTTCAATAGTTATGGTGTACTGATTTCATTTAAATGTTTTCTGTTCATGTCTCATGTGTGCTCCTCAGAATAGCCCTTTCTTTTCTGTGTTCAATTTGTTTCGTTGTTATATTCAACCCTTCTAAAACATCCTGGATCTCTCTGAACCACTTTTTCCAAAAGTATTTAAATAGTTAATTCACTATACTAGGAAGCAGTGAAAGTGGTGGCTGGGAGGAGAAGGTCAATTTTCTCACCCCTTGTCTTCTCCCCATCTCTAAATGTCAATGAAAAGCCTCTGGCCTAGTCTGGTCTGTGACCTGGAGCTCACACTGGTATCACAGCATCATTTCAGCCATGGGTGACATCCAGGTAGCATCATAAGAAGCAAAGGCTATCAAATAGACACCTATCATTAACAGAGTTTACAATACTGCACTTTATTCACACTGCTGCTGGCACAGCTTTGCTTTGCTACTATACACTATGCAGCCTTTACTTACATGTGCACCACATGGAAGTGTACTATAGTGATGACAGTCTCAAGACACACAGAGCCAAACAAAGAGTGTTATATACAAGGTATACGAATTTCTTTGGTACCTTAAAGATAATGGCAGAAGTGACAAAATGTTACCACCAGTGTAGATTGCAACAACAAATGCATGTGGTGTTTCACTATGAAGCATACAGAGAATATCTGCTGAAGCAGGGGCGCTGGAAAAAAGCATTTGCTTAACTTGATACTAGGATAGGTGTTATGATCAATAATCGATACTGAAATTGTACGTTCTGTGTAGCTATGACGGTGATCTTTGGTCACCAACGGGTTTTCAGCCACTTGAGTTTTGGCCGCAGTGAAGTGTAGTCATTTTCAAGTTCTGGCAATAAATATGTGTTTTTGTTTTACACAAACCGTGGAATACTGCATCATGATTTCGTTAGTCTAGTGATAATTAAAAACCCACACCTTTTCTTGGGCCCAGAGCAGCAAGGGAATCATCACCTAGACAACGAGAAGCCACATGGATAACGCAGACTCAGCAGCATCAACAAGGGAGAAATCATGGCCAGCTACACAAAGTACTACACAGCCATTAGCCACACCGTAACGGTGTCCTTTTGCAGCATAGTAGAGACGGCCCATGATACATTGACTCATCAATAGGCACATAAACACATCACACACATTTTGTCAGTAAATAAAAGATGCAATGAAAATTCAGCACGGTAGCAATTAACAAAAATGAGGATAGACAGCCACTCATCTGAAGTCAATTGATTCATTGATCCACAGTACAGTAGCGTCTCGATAATCTGAACTAATTGGGACCGGATCTTGCTCGGATTACCAATTTGTTCAGATTAGCCGGAATTATGGTGACGAGTTTCTAGAATGAAGTATACCAAGCAGATAAGTAGGTACACCATGGTAACAAATGGGAACAATTGTGGGAACAATGGCTCGCTCTGACTCCCTGCATTTGTTGTTGTGCATTGTTGAGACCTTTGTAGTGTCTGAGGTCAGTGCACTGCCAACTGGCTTGCAAAGCACTTGGTTATGTTAGTTATCAATTGCTGGCATGTGTAACAGTTGTATTGTATTCATTCAGGTCTAGTGATGTACATATTTTCATCGTGAGTAAACGGAAACATACAATGTTAACTCTCAAAGAAAAACTGAATGCTTTGAAGCAGATAGACAATGGTGAGAATGTATCTAAACTGTCAACGGGACTGGGTGTTGGTGAAGCAACCACTTTTGATTGGAAGAAGAACCGAGTGAAGCTTGAACAGTCCTGTGAAACATCTTCGGGTAAAACACTTGAAATTCAGCAGACTTCGAAACAGTCCCAGTACAATAAAGTGGACGAAGCTCTTTTCCTTCGGTTTACACAAGAAAGAGAAAGGGAAAATCCTTTGAGTGGAGCACTGGTTCAGGAGAAGGCTGTTTACCCAAACAAGTTAATGAGTGGTGATGAGTCTTTTAGTGTGAGTACAGGTTGGTTGGATAGATTTATAAAACGTCATGGAATCTGTCAGCTACCAATTACTGGAGAGAAGCTTTCTTCTGACTGTGATGCAGCGAAGGAATACTTGGGTGAGTTTGAAAAAATTATAAGAGAGGGAAAGTATTCTTCTCAACAAATTTATAACACTGACAAGACTGGCCTTAATTTTAGGGCAGTGATAACAAAAAGCCTGGCATCAAAACCAGAAGACCATGCTCCTGGTTTTAAAATGTGCAAAGATCATGTGTGCAGCAACACTGCTGGTAATCACAAGCTGCCTTTAATGCTGATCAGCAACTCTGCTAGGCCCAGAGCTTCTAAAAACTTCAACATTAAGTCCCTGCCTGTATATTATCGCAACCAGAAAAAAGCACGGATGGATGGTAAGCTGTTCAAAGAATGGTTTCATGGCCAGTTTGTTCCCTCTGTTCGACAGTTTTCTAAGGAAAATCATTTGTCTCCCCATGTAATCCTTTCGATTGATAACACGCCATCTCACCCCAGCACCGAGGAACTATGTGACGGAGAAACTGTGGCGAAGTTTTTGCTGCCGAATGTTACACCACTTCTACAGCCAATGGACCAGGGCATACTGCAAACAATAAAACTGATTTACAGAAAACAATTATTAAGAATGCTGATCCAAGATGATAGCATTCCTTTAGTGGACAAAATAAAAAAGACCAATGTGAAGGATGTTGTTTATAGGGTCCGCTGAGGCACGACAGAATATTTCAGAAAATACTCTGAGAAAATCGTGGAAAAAACTGTGGACATCTCTTGAATTTCAGGACAACCTAGTTGAAAATGAAGAGGAAAATCTACTACAAAAGATACAGACAATCCCTGGATGTGAAGAAGCTAGTGAAGGAGAAGTAGATGAGTGTATGGCAGTGGATGGGGCATGTGTGGTGAACCTTACTGATGCCAATTTAGTTGCTGCTGCGACTCAAGACCCGGAAGAAGTGGACTGCTGTGACGCAAGTGACAATGAGCCTGGAAGTGACAAAGGAGAGCTGGTGCCACACAGTGATGCAGCAGAAGCCCTTGACCTAATGCTACGTTATTTGGAGCAACAGCCCACTGCTACACCTGCTGATTTGATGTTTGTGAGACGATGGCAAAACTATGCATCATAACAGACTGTCTTCATTACACCAAAAAACAACTGAGTTTTTGTCATCTAAAAAGTAGGGATAAAATGTACACTGTTTTTTTAGTAAGTTTGACAGCTTTTCTTTCATTGTTATGCATTGTTTAAACCTAATATTTTCTTGCCAATTTTTCTAATATGTGTTTACTGTGCTGTGTAAATTAAAATAGTGTGTATGTACAGAAGTTTATCGCACAGTTTTCCATACTTAGATTAACATTTTTCATGTTCGGATTAACCGAACGTTCAGATTACCGGGACTCTGCTGTACATAGATGCACACACCAATACAAAGAATATACTAGCTTTCAAACTATCACTATGTTTCCAGTTTAAGCACACATTCATCCCCACCTCCTCTCTCTCTCTCTCTCTCTCTCTCTCTCTCTGTGTGTGTGTGTGTGTGGGGGGGGGGGGTGGTAAAAAAAGAGAGAGAGAGAGAGAGAGAGAGAGAGAGAGAGAGAGAGAGAGGGTGGGGTGGGGTGGGGTGGGGTGTAACTCTAAGGCTGATCTGTTGCCATACAGCAATCAGTTATAGGTGAGCAATTGCCCTTCTTCGTTCTTTTTAATTAGTTCCATGCAGGAATTTCTGTTCTTGAAACATAATAAGCACTGATATTTCACAAAAGTTACATTGGCTCATTCGTTCAAATGCACAGCTTTCAGAAGCAGTATACAATATACAATCCATATAGTCAGCCAGAAGACTGAATATCATATTTATTAACACATGATTAAGTGGCACATGGTAATGATTAACTCAAACCTCAGTGATGCTTTGGAAGTGTAGTACAAAGAATCACACAAAAAGTAAATTTAGATCTCTCTGCCCCACTCATTGTGGAAATAATCGTCAAACAGGCAAGTGTACACCCATTACAAGCAAGTTGTTTCTCTGACTACAGAGTTGTTTGAGCAAACTCCATGTAAATTCCTCTCTAAATAGTATGCCTTTCTGAGACAAAATGCTATGTTTCCGATAAGTAATAGCTAAACTATGACAAGATAACAAGCCAGGGGATAACAGCACTGCTGATGCTATATTTACGAAACACAGGCACATAAACCAGAGTGATGCTGAATACATTTTTTGAAGCATTTCAATGACAAAGTTTCAAGCAGGAAGGTATGTTACAAGACTACATACAATACCAACATGCACTAAGATATTTCAGCACATTAAAAGCAAAGTATAATTAACACCAAACACTGTCATAAAAGAGAAATGCAGTGAACATCAATTCACACAACACAGATTTTTATCTGTTAACATGTATCTGCAAAGCTATCACACTGCTCAAAAGTCTACTGAAAGCATTCATTCAGTATGCAGCAAAAATGACAAGTAGGGAGTTGTACCATGTCGATCCTTTTCCTTGAGGATGCGCTCCACATCACCCGCCTTGTCCTTGACCCGACCAAAGAAATCTGGACAGGGTCACACTTAGATTAGAAGGCTGTCATGAATTGAGACACATGAAAAAAATATAAGCTGAACAATACAAAGAAACTGATCACAGTCGCAATAATCTGATTTCAATGGATACAGTTTGCTAAATCAGTAAGAATAATGTTCACATATTACCCTGTTAATTGTTCCGAATTTTCAATATTACAGTCTCAGACAAATCAGATATGTCAACAATTTGCTTTATTCTTTAAGTAAATTAATATCTGTCGTATAAAGTATATGGAATGATGAAAGAGGATCACAAAAGTGACATTTTTGTAGCCTACAGGAATTTTCCACATACATTTTTAAGAAAGCCAATTTTTTTACTGACCTGCTATCTTCTTGTGAGCATCTGGTGATGCAGACTGTGTGAGGGCAGCCACTTTCTGATACTCAGCTTGATTGATGAGCCCTTGTGCTTCGAGGGTACCAGGGGACATAGTACTGTACTCTTCCTGCAGCAATTGCACTGTAATATTTTTTAATTGTAGTTTACAGGTTATTATACTTATTTTTATTTTTCATTAGATGTTCTTTATTAAGCACACAACAAGTTTTGGGTTTACTTTTATTTTAACTTGATGGAATTCATTAAAAAAAATGTTCTATCCTTGCACAAAACTAGCTATTCAGTCTTTGACATAATTTTAAACATCACAATTTTGATATGACTGAAATGACAGGTACACACATTCCAATACAAATTTCAGATGGTAACATTTTCAAATAGGAGTTGAATGTTTATGTGCTAGTCAGTTGGATGACATCCGTGAAGTAAGGTGGAGTGACATGTAGGCATAACAGAATGGCAGATAGGAGCTACTGTGTTTTGACACGCCCGTGACCAAACTGTGACTGAAATTGACCAATTTGTTTGTGTAGCAGTGAGACGTGTCCAATGTTCCTACAAGGCATGGTGCACCCCTCACAGTCATCTAACATGGTGCAAGAACAGTAGTTGTAAAAAGATCCAAACTGACATGAAACAATATTATGAAAGGGACAGTCACTACTCACCATATAGCGGAGATGCTGAGTCACAGATAGGCACAACAAAAAGACCGTCACAAATAAAGCTTACTGCTTCAGTTATGTATGGCATTCCTGAAGAAATCTGTGGAGTCTTACTCACTGAATTGATGTCATTGTCAACGATAGAGGCAATATTACTACAGTGATGCCTCCTGGAGATTATTAATTTTCTTACTGGTGTGCATAGTGTCTATGGTATGTCAGTTTGCATAATTCCCGGAATGGTTAAATACGGAAACCACAGATGATTACCAAAATACAAGAAACAGCTTAAACAACATAACTGATAATGGAGTGAACCACATTAACATCTCACTCAACCTGATTGGATGCTCTGCAAAATGTACACACGATCTGTGTGCACAGCCTGTGAACATTCTCTTGAAGCATTTTGTTATCATTTGTCTCGCAGTGCAGCACATAATTCCTTTAGTCATAATGAAGATGAGAAAACTCCACTAGATTCTGCACTCATCAGATTTTCTCCTCTAAAATTTTCAACATAGGCTCAATAATGTTCAAGGACAGTAATTGCATAGACCAGAGGAGATGTTTTCCAGCTTCTCTGGAATGAATATTTCACTCTACAGTGGAGTGTGCACTGTTATGAAGCTTCCTGGCAGATGGAAATTGTGTGTCAGACCAGGATTCAACCTGTGGAACTTTTCGTTTCACGGATAAGGCAAGAGTTTTTGTGCTTGAGGCTCAATCAGACATACAGGACCCAGTAGTGTTAACAGGACCATTATTTTAGTAGATAGTGTCTTTGTTAGGGACTAATGTATGTCCACTTGGCCACGTAAAATACCCACAAAATCTTTAGTCATATTACATGTCAGATTAGTGAATCTATGGTCCACATTAACACTTGACCATAAGTTGATCTGAGCATCTGTCATGCTCAAATGCAATCTGCTTTTGGGCAAGATAAGAAGGATCACTCTGATCATAATACTTTATTTAAATCATTGACAGTTCTTACTGCCCAGTCTCAGCAAGTGAATCCAGTCTCAGAAGTGATCAGTCCACTCATAATCAATCTGTGCAGCTAGAATTGCACGGCAGTAACAGTAATAAACTGTCAGATACGGTAACTGATTTTTGTGTCACATTTGTTCTTTGCAAAAATCTACTTCAGCTCTGGAAATCTACATCACTTAGACTTAATCTTTGTTTTTTTAATGATAAGAGCATACACAGGTTATGGCAAGATACCATATATGATGCATTTGCTTTCAGTATCTTCAGAGACATACTACACTAATAGCAATGAAATCAACATTGTTGTTCAAACTAACAAGTACTTATAAAGTCGATAGTAGCCCTTGAGGCAGCTAAGTCATAACACTCCTCGTTTCTCCCCAACCGTAATAGATACGAAGATGCCATTTGGACAGTGAATTGCAGGGACAAGGCTACTTGAATACATCACATTTCATGTTTGTGCTACTTTTATTACAGAGATATGAGGCCATCTTTGTTTTTTTTTTAATTTTTTAAATGGAACCGTATGTTAAATTCTAGCGTAACATGATGGGATTAAAAAGACGGTTTCAAATATGTGTATATCATAATATTTAGGCAAATAGTTTTTGAGACACATATGTTCTTGTATCATGTTCATCCTTTGAAGCAGCGTTGTCCAATGTGACCTTTCCTGTTGTCCAGAGTACATGGTAAACGTCAGGAGTCCATCTTTACACAAACACGCCCATTTACCCAACAATAGTAATACATACTGCGATATTTTGTGCAAAAATTAACTAATGATTTCGCACAAATGTTATTCAGTTATTTGACAACTGTAACACCAAAATAGAAGACAACATACAGTATTAAAATATTACAAGATGTTAATACATTTTAAGTAACAGAAATACAAATGTAAATGGGGAGGCCCTTATCGGTCACAATTATTTCATATGTATTTGTTTTTTATTTGAAAATATTTACTATTTATGACAATACAAAGCAAATACACACAAAGATGCAATGTACATACTGTTCATGATACAAAACTTTCCTGAAGCATGTGCTCAAAATGCTTCGCCTCTGCTGCAATGCACATTTTTAGTCGCCGTTCGAATGATTTGTGAACGGCTGCGAGGGTGTCACGTGAGATATCAGCGCACGCTACGATGATAAGTTGCTTCATATCGTCTGGCGTAGTTGGTATTTGAGCATACACTTTATGTTTTATTGCTCCCCACAGAAAAAAATCAAGAGGGGTCAAATCAGGAGACCGGGCTGGCCACTTCACTTCAGCACGTCGTCCTATCCAACAAACCTGGAACTTTTCATTTAACACCTCTGTAGCCACACGGGAAGAGTGAGCAGGACAGTCGCCATGTTGGAACCACATGCAGTGACGCGTAGTTAGTGGTACCTCTTCCAGCAAAATGTGCAGAACGTTTCCTATTAACTGTGCATAGTTATTGCCATTTAGTACACCCGGAATGACGTACGGCCCCACAATGACATTTACGACGATGCCGCACCACACGTTAACACTCCAAGGTTGCTGATGCTGTACCTGTCGAAGCCAATGAGGGTTCTCTATTGACCAGTAATGCATATTATGCAAATTCACATACTGTGGCTGGTAAAAGTTGCTTCATCAGTAAAAAGCACTCATTGAAAAAACGTTGGATCATCTTGTAGGTGCTGCAGAGCAAACGCAAAATTCCTGGCACCGTTCGAAATTCACACCGGAGAGTGCTTGATGTAATGAGAGGTGAAATGGGTGAAATCTATGCCGGTGCAATATGCATAGAACACTTCTCTGACTTATACCACATTCCGAGGCGATACAGTGTGACGAAACAGTAGGGTCGTTATGTGTCAACGCTAGAACGCCCTCTTCATGTACCTCGCCAGTTGCAGTTTTCTGCCTTGTCCTCTGTATGGTGTTACATGATCCCGATTCAAGTTGTTTCTTGTGCAATACATGCAAGAAGCTGTTGCATAGGATGTTCACGATCAGGATACAGCTCTCCATATCGCTTTATTGCTCTAACAGCATTTTTTCTGCTTTCATCTACACTAGAAGAATATCTAACTTTTCTTCTTTGGTGTACATGCTTGCTCCAAGAAATTGTGATGGAAATGCGATGTCTCATTACCACAGCAGCACATTGATACCCTTCTCCTCTCCAGCTACCTCGGGCATCACCTTGCGGCGTTATCGAGAGGCAGGAAAACAACGGGGAGGAGGTGGCAGGAAGAGGGGTTGATGTGATTAGCTAGCAGCTCAGAGGGAGGGAGCCAGTCTCTTAACAAGGTATGCAGGAGGGAAGGGTGGCACGTGCATGGGTTAGGCATGTTGACATGGGTTTTGGTGTCAGTGGAGAATGGCGCACAATGAAGGTGACATGGAGACATGAACTCTAAGAGGTTGACAGGACAAGAATGGGGGGAAACTGTTGAGTGGAGGGTATGGGAACAGTGGGTTAATGGAGATTACAGCTAGGAGGATTACGGGAGCAAAGGATGTGTTGATAACTCCCATCTGTGTAGTTCAGAAAAGCTGGTGGAAGGAAGGATCCAGATGGCCTTGAATGTGAAGCTGCCATTGAAATTCAAAATGTTGCGCCCAGATGCATGTCATGCCACCCAGTGGTCAACTTTATAATGCTTTGTAGATTCCACTTCATACATAAAGTTTTGAAATAATAAAGTAATGTGTAGGCAGAAACAATACACAATATATGAAAATCTCAGCTCCTAAAACTCAAGAAGAAATCATGTGCAAAGCACAGGGTGAATCTTAGGGAAATGTAATTAATCCACAAAAGAACTAGCTTACGAAATATTTGTTTGATCAATTCTTGAGTATTGATCACTAGTTTGGGATAATTACCAGGTTGGATTAATAGAAGATATGGTTGGGATCCAACGGTGAGTGGCATGTTTCATCACAATATCATTTGGTTGGTGTGAGTATTACGGAGACGCTCAACAAATTCCAGTGACAGGAACTACAAGAGAAACGTTGTGCATCATGGACAGGTTTACTATTGAAACCTAAAAGAATATGTTTCAGAGAAAGACAGGCAACATACTATTTCCTCCCCCACAGAATAAACACAACATGAAAATCTGAGACTTCAAAGCTAATATGGAAGTTTACTGACACTCATGTTACCTATGCAGCACTTGTGAATGGAATAGATAAGAGGATAAGATATTGTGACGCTAGAATTACCCTCCATCACACACCATAAGATCGCTTACAAATTATATATGTAGATGTACATGTGCAGAGCAAGTTAGTGTCCTGCTTTTGTTGACAACGAAAAGAGAAACATGTTATCAGAAGATGTGAAAAGTTATATGCTGTGCCTAACAATTAAAAATCTCTTGTTTCTTTTAAGTGGAAATATTATCTATTGATGAAATTTACACCACAGGCACCATGGGTGATTTGCAAATAAAAATGAAATGCAGCTATCAAAAAACTCTCATCGACGTGAAGAAAAACGGTAACAGCTGCTGTTGAAGCTTGCTACACGTTTTTGTTTCTGGAGGGGCAGATAAGATGTAAAAATATATTCTTGCAGTGCAAATACAGATATCTCAATATGTATCTTAAGAACTTCATCCTTTGATGGAACCTGAAGTATTAGTTCATGAATTAATGAAATGCCCACCACAGATGAGACTATTGAAATCCTAGTGATCAGTTGCCAAATCATTCACAACAAAGTGCCAGAGTTCAAAGTGCTCACAAAAATCAATAGAACTCACATAATACTAGATACAGAAAGCTGGTTAAAACCTGAAATCAATAACAATGACATTTTTTATGTATATTCAAGTGTACAGGCATATCAAATGGACAGGTTAATCAGGAAGAAGGTGGTTTATTTGTTGCAGTAGACAAGAAATTCAAATGCATTTAGACAGAAATTGAAGCTGTGTGCAAGATTGTTTGCAAAACACTCAGTAGCAAGGGCGGGCATAAACTTATAACTGGATGTTTCTATTAACCACAAGGTACACCCCCAGATATAAAAGAAAAATTTAGAGAAACCCTCAGCTTAACAGGATGCATGTTCCCCAATCCTACCATAGTACTGGAAGAGGCTTTAACCGTTTCATATCTAATTGTCTTAATTTCAGTTTTATAAGTGGTGGACATGATAAGATATCCCATGAAATAACAATAAATACCTCCTATTAAAACTGTGATCATGAGACTGTTTTAGCAACAAGCATTACTAAAGCGAAGTAGACAAAGAAGCAGTTGTGTTATCTCAATGCAGAACTTTAAACATTTACCTATGGACAAGTGCATGCAGAGGAACTGTGACAGAAATTTAAAAGTATAGTTGACCATACATTGGACAGATACATAAACAGTAGAACAGTTCATGATTGGGAGGGCTCTCCATGGTATACAGTCTCTGTAAATAAACTTCTAAAAACAACTGTGACTATTACACAATTGGTGTAATGCAAGGTATAAAGCTACAAATAGAGGAATGTTAAAGGAAACAAATTTGCCTGTGAAGAACACTGTGCACGAAGCCTTCAACAACTACCATAGCAGAATCTTATTGAAGGCCTCTCACAAAACACAAAAAAATACTGGTCATATGTAAAGGCTGTCAGTGGCATGAAAGTCAGTGTCCAGACACTCATGGATGACACAGGAACTGAAATTGAAGATTGCAAAACAAAAGCAGAAAGGCTTAACTCAGTTTTCAAATGTTCCTTACCAAAGGAAAATCCACAATTACTGACCCAATCTTACATCACTGCAAAGGTAAGTAATATAGACGTTAGTGTCAGCAACATTTTTCAGTTATCTATAATGAAGCACTGTCCGAAAAAAAAAAGCTGCACAAATATTCAGTTACATTTTGATAGATTTTAAAAGTGGGGCAAGGATTGGAAACTGCCTTTAAATGTGCAGAAACGAAAATCTGTGTACTTCACACACAAAACTGTAATATTATATGACTATACAGAATCAATGAATCACAACTGGAATTATTGAGTCATACAAGTACCTGGGTGCGACAATTTGCAAGGACATTGATTACAAATTATCACACAGACTTAGTCATGCGTAAAACAAATGCAAGGCTTCTATTCATTAGTAGGATACTGGGAAAATGCAATCAGGCACCACTGGAGATAGCTTATAACAGACTCGTGCAACCAATCCCAGAATATAGCTCAAAGGTATAGGATCGATACCAAACAGGTCTATCATGTCATATTGAACATAAACAAACATGGGCAGTGTATATGGTCATACATTTGTTTAACCTATAGGAGAATGTCACAATGATGCTGAGAAACCTGAACTGGCAGACGTGGAGATAGATAGCTACCATCTATCAGCTATCCCACTTATTAAGTTTTAGGAACCAGTTTTAAGTGAGTAATACAGATATATATTAAAACACTATGTATCGCTCACATAGGGACTACAATGTACACAGAGGCATTTAGGCATTAATTTTTCTCATGTTTCATATGTGAGTGGAACAGGAAGAAGCCCTATAAGTGGTGTAATGTGAAGTACCCTCTGAGATGCACTGGTTTATGGCGCACGCATGTAGATGTACAATGTAAAATAAAAGATCTGGCATGATTGCAATGACGAGAACTGTGTGAATCTTCCTTCATTCCTTGTTATTTTACTTGGAAATTATATTGCACATAAAACTACTAGTCGCCATTAGCCTTGTCATTGAGAACAAAGCCTATAGGCCATCAAATCTAGAGAAACATTTAGTGTCTTACCTATAAGAGCTTCAATGTCAAAGAAGAGGATATGAGATTCTGGATCCTTTGGATTTGTGTGAAGTCCTTGAATGGACAATGGCAATGTGCGATTTTTCTGTTGGTCTGTTCCATCCTGGTTTGTAGCATGATGTAGCTGCTGGAGCTGATGAAGTCCTCTCTAAGCAGAAGGAAAACTAAATTTTAACATCTAACATTGTAATTAATAGCAAACACACAACAATTTAATGTATAAATATTTAAGGAATATACGTAAAAAGTGCTATTTTATGACAACACACAAATTAACCCTTTCAGTGCTATAGATGTGTTGGCATGCATCGTTGCACCTTCCACCATTTACTGCAGATGTATTAACACATGTTCACTCTTCCTTGCTCCAGGTTCTCTAGATGTGTTTACATATGCTGACTTGCTGACCCCTGTGTGGTCCAGACATGATGGGCTCCCACTCAGGTACCTTTGTTCTTTGGACTTCAAAAAGTGTTGAGTCATACTTCCTTCCTGAGCACCAAGCAGCTGTTCAGCTGCTCAGTTGAAGAGTCCCTGTATGCATTCGCTGCTGTGGTAGTGTGTTGCTATTTTCATAAATATTTTTGTGAAGAAAATGGTTCATCCCTGCAGTAGTGGAGAAGAGGATATCTTTTAGATTCTCACTAGAAGCTATAACAGTGACAATTCGCTGACAGAATCATGAAGTGAGACCCCTCGGCTGAGTACATCAGCTGGAACTGCACATCCGTCCTTATCTACAACAGCTGAAAGTTCTTCAGAATTTGAAGTGTTAGAAAGTGGGAGTGAAATGTTTGGGTGAAGAGCTTTCTGTAGTGAAATATCTAACTTGAAGAAAGGTGCATTTGACTCATTTTTGTAACTGTGTAGCTTGAGGAGATAAGTGTGGCATAGAGCAAGATTCTGACGTTCTGTCGTTTTCCCTAATATTTGTGACAATCTATTGCAGATGAAATACGTAGATTTTATTTATACAACAATCTAAGTACACCAGAATTGGTACGTTCT
The DNA here is from genome assembly GCF_023898315.1 of Schistocerca nitens. Classification (NCBI taxonomy): domain Eukaryota; kingdom Metazoa; phylum Arthropoda; class Insecta; order Orthoptera; family Acrididae; genus Schistocerca; species Schistocerca nitens. The sequence continues at coordinate 947,815,620 of NC_064616.1, forward strand.
CAATAGTCAAGGTGGAAATAAATTAAATTTAAGGGACCTTATTCTTACATTGCTCTCTTGTCTGCTTATGGCTCGTGTGGAAAAACTGAAAATTACTATTTGCCCACAGACAGACTCTTGAACACTCCAGTTTTCTGTGAAATTATGTCAAAAGAGCACTTTCTGTTGATTTTGAGAATGTTTCCTTTTAGTGACAAGTCTTTCAACACCAAAGCACAAGTTGTTAAAAATTGGAAACATTGTGGATAAAGTGCGTAAAACATTCCAAAGCATATTTTGTCCATATCAAAAGCTCTGATTGACAAAAGTCTATTGTTCAAAGGCCGATTACACTACTCAACAGCCACTTTGCATCTGGGATACAAATTAATATATATTTCGGTTGTTTATTCCCCGGTTGTTTATTTCCATACTTCATTTTTTACTGTTCTTTTGTTTAGATGTCTCTTCACTGATCTAGTTAGGAAGCCATATAAACTATATCCTAGTTGTCCTGTTGGTGATCAATATAAACATTCTGCACCTCATATTGCCTGCAGAGACTTACCATCACTTCAGCAAAATAGCCAAGAGGAAAATGCCGAGCCATGACATTCGCTGTTCTGATGGTGTGGTGTGAGCCTAAAGACCATTTTTGAGATAGTTAACTCTGCCATACAAACACTGCAGTGCATTCAACCACAACTAGATATAACATAAATAATCCAAATGTATATTTAGTGCATTTTCTGGTGGCCAGAAATGAAGGATTGTCATACCTCTCTGTAACTTGCAAGACACAGGTCTACAGGGTAGGTTCACCACATACTCCTGTTCCTGTGCCTATGTGACAGCTGTGAGACTAAGAACCACTGTACAGTCAAGGAATGGCGTAAAGGAGCTTGTATGTATCTGGAAAGGAAAATGGAGGGACATCTCAAAGTTGCACCTTATGAAGAACTTTGTGAAAGCCATGGACAAAGGAGGTTAAGCCTGTTATCATTTGAAAGAAAAGGTTTATAAATTGAGTGAAGCAAAGCTGAAAGAAATTATATTTGTTGGGCCAAAAATAACGAAATTGATGAAAGATTCCACCTTTGGTACAAAACTCACAAATATCGAACAGGCTGATTGGTCCTCTTTCAAAGCAGTGATGAAGGGCTGTTTCGGCAATGGAAGAGATGATAACTATATTTCTGAATTATCTGTTAGACAGCTACAAGAACGTGAGCTGTAGAAAGTTAGTTAATATTCACTTTTTACATTCTCACCTTGATTTCTTTGCAGAAAATCAGAGCTGTAAGTGATGAGCATAGTGAACACTTACACCAAAACATCCATACGATGGCACACCATTATCGAGGTCACTGGGAACTTTTGATGATGGGTAACTACTGCTGTGGTCTTGTTAGGGACAGTGATGAAATGACAAACAAAATAAGTGCACCTTTGCCACATTTTTCGAATACCAAATAAGATTAAAGTTGAAACTATGTTGTGAACTAATTTAGACCTACTGTTGGTGTCATATCCATATACACACATAAAAAGTATTGAGTTATAAAGTTATGAATATGTATTTCCTGTTCATTTTTATTCTTTCAACGTTCAACAGTACCACCAAACAGGCTGATTTCGGATGATTTCGTCGTTATTTTGATTGTAACTTTCGTATATATTGTTAGATTAAATTGATTTTTATGGAAGTGGTAAGGTATATGTGTAACGAATAAAATGTCCCAGAACTAGAAAGTGAATATGTAGGTATATTTATCTGAGGCAGTTAAAGTGTCCGAAGTCACCCCATGGATTGGGGTGATTTTGGACACGTGTGTTTTTTAAATCTCTGCCCGAAGTTACAGTATATAGGGGGTGAATTCGGACAGTTACTGCTCTTTTTTTTAAATTTCTACATGCTTTTTATTTGATTTTGATGACACTTTACACATTTTAAGGTAGCCTTTTGTTACAAATAAGTGATATGGAATGATACAATGAATTTTATATATCACAGATACGATTTTATTTTGCAAGAATTTAAATAAAAATTTTTCACAGTCCTTAACTGAAATATTAGAAACAGGAAACAAACAAAGTAACTTAACTAAAAGGTCAAAATAATTTTCCTCACTCATCATTCTAAATTAAGTTGCAAACACTTTAAATAAACGATTGTCTTCGATTCTAAAGCACATCATCTTGAAAAATGAACATTCCGCTCTTCTCAACTGCTGTGAGAAGTACTCTCAAAATTTGCAATTTGTGTATTGTGTCTTCATTGGGGACATTAGGAAACACAAATATGTTTTTACTGTTCTTGTGTGGGCGCAAGAATTTCACACTTACTTCCGTAACACCAACATTTGTGGCCACTCCAACATACTGCCTTGTCTGCTCCTTGTTTCCACGTTTATATTTGTACTCTGCAACAAGAAAAGCCTCTTCTTTCAGCAGTAAAACTTCACTGGATGATGTGTTGTTTTCACTTTCACTACTACTAGAAGCACTGTCACTTGTTTCAGCACTGTTTTCGTTTCCTTGAAAATCTCGGCCAGTGATTGATTTTCCAGGTTGAATGTCTAGTTTGCGGCGGTGGTGGGAGCTACCAAGCTTATTTGGAGGATAACAGATTTCTTTCAGCATTTCTTCAAAAGTGGAAGACCATGCATCTGCGTTGCTTTGCTGGCTCTCCTCATTATCAGGCAATTTTTGTAAGACATGATCTGGATCAAAAGGGATTAGGCCTGTGACGCGAAATCCACCCTTTATGTTTTCCTTGGAGTTTGCTGAAATCTTAGTCAGTGTCTGCTTCAGAAGAGATGGGAAGGCATCCTTGGAAATGGTCCTACGAGTGTGTTTCTTTCAATCATTAATACAGCTCGCCACGCTGCTTTCATTGGCCTGAAGAAGTGGTTGGAGGAGTTGCGTGCTATTGGGGGGGGGGGGGGGGGGGGGAAGGAGAATGAAAGAAATATTGTTCCACTCACACTCTTCAATAACACGTAAAGACACATGACTGGATAAGTTGTCTCCAATCATGACTGTTGACCCGTTTTGCCTCTTCAAATAGGGCAAAGCGATTGTAAAGAACCAGTCTTCAAATACTGGCAGGTCAAAAAATCCACTTTTGTTCCTATTGAAACGGGTTCCTTGTGGTCCACCTCCTTCCCATGTGTCCCACAAATGCTCTAATTTTTAAAGGACGTATGGAGGAAGCAGTTTACCATCAGCACTAGCTGTCATCATTATTGAGACACTAGATTTTGATGAGTCCATCACTTTTTCAGCATGCTTACTCCCTCGTTTCATAATTATCTGCTGCTTGCCTGGATCATCTGACATGTTGGTTTCATCATGGTTGATCATGTTGCTAGGTGGGAGATTTCCCAGCTTTGCCTTGATATTGGAGAAAAACATCTTAACAGTTTCTTTGTTCACTCCTACGCAAGCTCATTTAATATTTTCACTTAAGCGAACGGAAAGATTTTCTGACTGTCGTTTGAGGAATAAATGCACCCATTCTTCTCCTGGCAAATTATTACAAAATTTCTTCTCTTTTTGGCCAGATTTATCAAGGCAGCCTTTAAGTAAATATCTAATATCCAATTTAGTGAAGGGAAATCCCCAATGTGCAGCCCTCAAAATACCTTGCTTCGTCATTTCTTCTTCTTCTTCTTCTTCTTCTTTATTTAGCACTGGCTGTCCTCCCATATTTTTCGGATGTGCTTCCTGCACTTTATTTTGTAGGGTTGATTTAGGTGTACCATACAAATCACACGTTTTTCTGTGTAATTTACCACGCTGAATATCACGAACAGCTTTATCTCAAAGTTCCGGGTCATAATTACACTATACTGTAGCACCTCTCCTGCTCTTATACGTTCTTAGCATTTTCTGAAATCACCCCACACAGTACACTGTTTTACAAAAACCATAATTATTTTATAACCTTGCATGAGAAACTCGACAAACTTGCACAGAAATTGTCTCGATACTGTTAGCTACTGAGCGCGTCGACAATTACGGTTAAAATAACTTCCCTCTCAGAGCAACAATAGAAAGTTTCCACTTTACGATTCTGCTTGGATTTTTAACACTGAGACTGTTCATCAATTATTCACCTAGGGAAACAATTGACGCAAAATATGGCAAAGGGCAAATAAGCCATACTGTGCGAATTTGCACCGGTGTCCGAAATCACCCCGTTTGATGGTACTGTTTTTTATTCTACTGTATATCTAGGAAATATAAAGTGATACAGAAAAACTGATTTTACCAGTGAATTTAACAGCCCAAAATTAGGTAAAGCGCCCTTTAACAAACCAGATGCAGAAAAAAAAGTTTAAATTTGCTGATTAGTATTATCACGCAAACAGTATATTCTCTCATGGAACGTGGGAACCCTATTTATGTCAAAAACTGGTATTTGAGCCTAGACCTGTTGTTCTAGCTTCATAACCATGGAACATCCACATGTGTTACTTTTCATAAAAATGGGCAGAACAGGCCCAAACCACAGGACAAATTGAAACGAGGAGAAATCCAGCTTATGTCCACTGATACGAGGGCTATCCACAAAGTACATTACGTTTTGGAATTAAATATAAATAAGTATTGGAAAAGTTTTTTATTATATACAGATGAAAGCCACACTTAAATACTACTTTTGTACATAGTTGCCATTTAAATTAAGGCACTTATCGTAGCGATGGACGATCTTGGAAATTCCTTCATCGTAAAATTCGGCCGCCTGCGCCTTCAACCACGTGGTTACCTCTTCTTGAAGCTGTGCGTCGTCATCAAAACGCTGCATAGCCAACCACTTCTTCATTGTTGGGAATAAGTGGAAGTCGCTCGGTGCCAGGTCGGGACTGTACGGCGGATGAGGAAACAACTCCCACTTAAAAGATTTGAGAACTTCACGAGTGGCATTTGCCGTGTGGGCCTGGGCTTTGTCGTGACTCAGCAAGATCTTTGAGCCCAACTTTCCCCTGCGCTTGTTTTGTATTGCTCTTCTGAGGTTGTGCAGAGTTTGGCAATACCTTTGAGAGTTTATTGTAGTGCCTCTTTCCAGGAAATCCACAAAAATCACACCTTTTCTGTACCAAAAGACAGTCGCCATCGCCTTCCTTGCCGACATTGTCTGCATGCACTTCTTGGGTTTTTGGGGAGAATGTGTGTGCCCCCACTGCATTGACTGCAATTTTGTCTCACAGTTCACATGTTTAACCCATGTTTCGTCACCAGTAACGATGCGATCGAGTAATGAGTCGCCATCTTTCTCGTAAGCGTCCAAAAACGTTAATGCTGCAGCCATTCGCTGATTTTTGTGAATCTCTGTCAAGATTTTTGGTATCCATCTTGCACAAAACTTGTGGTAACCAAGCTTTTCGGTAATGATTTCATGCAAGAAACTTCGTGAAATTTGTGGAAAACTCAGAGTTCCGTTATTGTCAAATTACGGTTTTCACAGACCGCGGCATTGACTTTTTGGACAAGTCCGGCAGTCACTATGCTGGGTCTTCCACTTCGCTCTTCATCATGAACGTTAGTTTGGCCATTTTCAAATTTTATGACCCATTGACGCACTCCACCTTCAGTGATCATGTTGTCCCCATACACTTCACGAAGCTGCCGATAGATTTCTATCGGTGTACAGTTTTTTGCAGTCAGAAACCTTATTACAGCACGCACTTCACACTTCGCGGCATTTTCAATTAATGCTGACATTTCAAACTGTCACAGTAACTCAACAGAGTACAGCACGAACCTCTCACTAGCACGGCAGGATGCCGACTGAGCGGCGGAATGCCACGACACCAAGATGGCCGCGCTAGCCCCGCCCCTAACGGACACAAACGAAAACGTAATGTACTTTGTGGATAGCCCTTGTATAATGCTTGCCATGAAATGGTCCAATAAAAACGAAGTGTGGATGTTGGCCACTTGTAATACCGCAGAAATGTCTGAGACACGAAAGACGGACAGGAACACTAGTGAAAGAATCATGAAATTACAATGAGTTCCAGATTACAACTCCAGTATGGGAACAACTGACTGCAATGACATGCTACTAAATTCAGTCAAATCAGTGCAGAAGACCGATCTGATAAAAAAATTTATTGTCTGATGTCTTGAACCTGTGCATTTTAAAGGCTCATGCTCTCCACACAGTAGTAACAAGGTGAAAAATGACAATAGCCGAGTTTCAACTGTCTCTGGTAAGAGAACTTCACGATGCTTATGCCAAAGAATGGAGGAACGCTGGTAGAGGAAGGTGTTCTGACAATGAATATCCTTTAAATTTACCGAGTGGCATTTTCCAGATCACACAAGGCACAACTTTGAAACATGTAATGTACCAATTTGTATTGTGCCAAATTTCAAGGCTTATCTTATACAAACTTAATAGATTTAAGATTCTGCAATATATGCTTAGAACATAAAGTACAAAAATTAAAAACATAGCACTCACTGCATCACTGAACCAAAAGGTATCACAATGATGTGACAAATGTCTTGCGATAACTCCTACTACTGTGTCGTGCCTCCTTTTCCCTCGTGTAGTGCAGCAACTTGATGTGGCATGGACTCAACAGGTCCTTGTAAGCCTCTGCAGAAATACTGAGCTTTGGTGCCTCTATTGCCATCCATAATTGCGAATTTGTTGCCAGTGCAGGTTTTTGTGCACGAACTGACCTCTCGATTATGTCCCATATGTGTTCAATGCGATTCATATCAGGCGATCTGGCTGGGCAAATCATTCACTCAAACTGTCCAGAATGTTCTTCAAAGCAGTCATGAACAACTGTGGCCCAGTGACATGTTTGGGAACATGAAGCCCATGAATGGTTGAAAATGGTCTCCAAATAGTCGAACATAACAATTTCCAGACAATGATCAGTTCAGCTGGACCAAAGGACCCAGTCCATTACATGTAAACAGCTCACACCATTATGGAGCCACCACCACCTTTCACAGTGTCCTGTTTACAACTTCGGCTCACGGCTTTGTGCGGTCTGCACCACACACAAACCCAACCGTCAGCTCTTACCAACTGAAAGGAGGACGTGTCTGACCAGGTCACGTTTTCCAGTCTGCTAGGGTCCAACCAATATGGCCACCAAACCAGGAGAAGCGCTGCAGACGATGTTGGGCTGTTAGTAAAGACACTCACGTCAGTCATCTGCTGCATAGCCTGTTAACATCGTTTTGGTTGCACTCTCCTAACAGATATGTTCATCATTCATTCTACATTGATTTCTGCACTTATTTCACATAGTGTTGCTTGTCTGTTAGCACTGACAACTCTACACAAATGCAGCTGTTCTCAGCTGTGGAGTGAAGGCCATCAGCCACTGCATTGTCTGTGGTGAGAAGAAATGCCTGAAATTTGGTATGCTCAACACACTCTTGACACCGCAGATCTCAGAATATTGAATTCTCTAACTACAGTGGAACTTCAATTTTTTTGTTCTCCGATTTTACGTTTCTCACAGTTCTACAACGTCAATTTGTAGCCCCTCTGAAAAGATCATAAGATCAATACTAAACATTCCCTGTTTTTATGTTTCTTCCTAATAAAGTTTACTCAATTCTACATTCTACTTGACGGCTCGCTTGACTTCACTCCATTTTCTTCCTATTGACATCTGAGGTGACTTAACGAGTTACAAGTGGCACACAACACAGACGGTCTGCACCGTGGGTGGTGGTGGTGGACTTAAAGGAATATTTTATGCTGTTGCAGAGAGGGGAGACACGAGGGAAGAAATTCTTATGTAATCCATGATCGGCATTTCCTACAATATTTGCAGTTTTTAGCTTCACCATGCAATAATGATGGGTCGAGTACATTTGATACTACTTTATGCAGGAACTAACATAATCATAACGTGGTGGCACTACGAAGGCGACCAGGAATGAGACTATCAATTTGTCGATCATTATAGGATCAAGTTGATGTTTATTAGCAACAGGAAAATCTCAGCTGTAGCTAAAACTCTTTAGGGGAATATTTTCGTAGTTGCACAATGTGTGAAATATTTGTGACAAGGGAGAATATGAATGTTATTGCTCATTATTTCACTTGCAGCAATTTAAGCTGTCCTCTTAGATTCCTGTCTAACCACACACTAGGAAATAGCCACATATTCAGAAACAACGAAAAAACAGCGAAGTATTTGTGACAAGGAACAATATGAATTTTATTGCTGCTCATTTCACTCACATAAATGTAAGCTGTTCTCTTAGGTTTCTACCTAACCACACACTTGGAAATGGCTACACATTCACAACAAACAAGTAAATGTTAATTTCATCCTTCTTTCTCTAACCTGACAGAAATGTTTAACAACATCGAATACTGCAGAACACATTGTATTATGATCATAATGAACATGATGACAATGCTAAGTTAAAAAAAAATAATGGGATGCATCGAGTTGCAAACCTCTCACACACCTAACCATGATGTTATCCCTTACGATAACAGCTTACTCCTCTGAATCTTGTATTGCACATTAGTTATCACAAAATATCTCGAAGCCTTACATGATTGATGCCTTATTGATTGACATTTAATGATAAGTGTGACATATTTGTGACATGGTACTTTCAATGCACCACTGTTTTTGAAATGGCATACTGTGCACTTACGTCACACCCTACGAAGGAAATGAATAACTGAAATGAACACAGTTCACACAGGGATTGTTCACAAGTGCTCGCAAAGGACTATAGTCGAAAGCCAATTAGTGATGTCACCACTGCAAAAAAAAAAAAAAACAGTGCGAAGCCACGTCCACACTGCCACTGAAAACAGTTGGAAATATTATTTCCTACAGCGTTTTGCATCTGTGTATGACTTTGTTTCATGCCACTGTTTCCGTCCACACTGGCAGAGAACATTTCTCACTGTACTCGCATTGTTTGCAATGCTATTTGTTGCATTGTTTTCATACTGTCTGCCACGTCATGTCTGCAGCCACGGAAACTGTAATACATGCTGCCACATTACTAATACTCGAAGGTTCATGCAAACAAAATAATAGACGTCATCATCATCCATTCCTTTCTTATTTATTTATCATGCCTTGTGAACTGAAGGCCATAAGCACCTCTCAGTGTTTTGTAGTTTTACAGAACAAAGTTGCATTAATCAGAGAATTTCATAATTGGTTTCAAAAGTACAATATTATTATGATAATGAGTTTGTATAGCAGCTGGTAATGGTTGATAAAATCAGATTAGTAGTTTTATGAAATCAATTTGTTGGTTTGCATACAGTCATCATCCTTGGTGAGTGAAAACATACTACAGAACAACTGGTCGGAAAAACTTGCTACATGTAGGAAATGAGTATGGAAGCCAGTTTTAGTTTCTGTAATTTCACTTGGATATCATCTAACGATTTTGAATTTCTGACAAATATCGTATCACCGTTACATAGAAATTTCAGGAAAGCAATTACAAGTAGACATGCTGTTAGTTTTAGTTTTTTGTTGATGGGAGATTCGTTCCAGAGTCTTGAGTATTTATTTTCGATTTTGAAGCAAGCTACGACAAATGACCTTATTTTCTTTCCTACATAGTGTTTCTCTCAGTATTCTACTAAATGTAGCAGCAGTTTTTTTGCAGCGAGTCTTCTTTCCTTGCTGTTCTTGTACTGCTTGCTTCATATGTTCGACAATCAGCCATCAGACTGGTACAATGATAACTTGACAGTCTGCTGCTTCGTCCTTTGCATCCCCCCCCCCCCCCCCTCCATGCCCAGGAAAACTAAACACAGCAAGAGAAAACAAAACAGCTAACAACCTTACACAACAGACAACACAATGCGACATATAAACATAAACTTGCACCGTGCAGCAGTGACATGAGGTAGCTGGCCTGAAACATTGTTTCCTTTGATCTGTACGGACATTGCTTCAGCTAGATGTTTTTGTGTTTCAAGAGATGTTTCCACATGGTGTGCACTTCAAGTAGCTGGAAACATGTTTCACGCTTAGTGTGTGCACAGCTTGAAGTCTACTCAACCCAACTGAACTGCCACTGGCAACAAAAGGAAAACACGCAGCCCCACATTTTAGATTCCAACGCCTTTCTCTGTACTTCACAGTTTACAGTTTAAATCACCATGTTCATCTTTTTTTTTCTGGGTGAACACAAAGGAAAGATGTCTCTAAAACGTGTGTTTTGATGTATAATTTGTGGTTGTAGCATTTTGGAAAATAGCTCAATTACCATGTACCCAGCCAGACACTGATTTCAATTTTTTGATAAGTTTTTACTTGCTGTTACACATCCACGATTTATATTGGTGAGGATTATGATTTTTAATAATATATGACAATTACATATGTTTTGCTCACATTTTGGGGGTTTTAATGTTTTTCTCGATTCTGCATTTCCCTCAGTTTTGAGGTTTTTAAGTCAGGACTCCACAAAAATATAAAATAGGGGTTTCACTGTATTTCTGAAATGGAATTTCCCATGCATCTAGCTCCAACTACCACTCCACATTCAAAGTCTGTTAATTCCCATCATATGGTCATAATCATGTCTGAAATCTTTTGACACTAATCACCTGAGTACAAATGACAGCTCCGCCACTGCATTGCCCTTTCATACCCTGTGTATGTGACGCTACCATCATTTGAATATGTGCATTTTGCTATTCCATGACTTTTGTCACCTCAGTGTAAGGACTAGTAGCTAGGATGGCACACTGAATGACTTACATCAACCTAAAAATGTACATTGATTTTGTCATAGTCTACAAAAATCATGCAGAAACCTACTAAAGCAACATAATTCTTGAAACTTCCTGGCAGATTAAAACTGTGTGCCAGACCGAGACTTGAACTCGGGACCTTTGCCTTTCGCGGACAAGTGATCTATCTACCATCTCAGCTACCCAAGCACAGACTCACGCCCCGTCTCCACAGCTTTACTCCTGCCAGTATCTCGTCTCCTACCTTCCAAACTTTACAGAAGCTCTCCTGTGAACCTTGCAGAACTAGCACTCCTGAAAGAAAGGATATTGCAGAGACGTGGCTTAGCCACAGCCTGGGGGTGATGAAACTTTCTGGCAGATTAAAACTGTGTGCCGGACCGAGACTCGAACTCGGGATCTTTGCCTTTCGCGGGAAAGTGCTCTACCAACTGAGCTACCCAAGCACGACTCACGCTAGTTCTGCAAGGTTCACGGAAGAGCTACTGTAAAATCTGGAAGGTAGGAGATGAGGTACTGTCAGAAGTAAAGCTGTGGAGATGGGGCGTGAGTCGTGCTTGGGTAGCTCAGATGGTAGAGCACTTGCCCGCGAAAAGCAAAGGTCTCGAGTTCGAGTCACGGTCCGGCACGCAGTTTTAATCTGCCAGGAAATTTCATATCGGCACACTCTCCACTGCAGAGTGGAAATCTCACTCTGGGAATGTAATTCTTAGTTGGGAAAATAAATATAACTATTCTACGACTCTGTTTCTGTAGAGAAGTTTCAAAGTCACAAACCTGAAGTGTTCAACTGAAAATGTTATGAACAGTAGTGCATTAAATGATGGTATCAGTGTCTTGTTTAGTCATGAATTATTCACACAAAATTGTTGTGTACCAGAGAACATCTCAAAACATATACTATCGACATGAATTTTGTGAATATAGAGCTCTGCCTGCAAACCAAGAGGGAATATTTTGTATGTTTGTAACAAAATGTGGAAACACTGATAGTAAGGATAGCAGTTACTGCAGTTTTACCACTGATTGTATTAAGGTCTTATTGTAACAGAAAGAAAATACTTTTCCACTTGCATTTTACATTTATTAACATTTTAATAGTATGTAAAAGCTATTGTAATATTTTATAAAAATTCAGCGCTCTTTATTTGTATGTTTGTTGTGCTGCCAGTTAAAGAGACATTTTATTTGTAATATATTCGTGATTTCCATGTATTTTCAGACATCCCACACACTAATAACATATCATTTTCTCAAATAATGAAGATGTTTCTGAATCAGAAAATTACTATTTAACAGCTTCCTTGGCTTTATTATGAAATATCAGACATGGATACTCCTAACCATTTTACTGCTGCAGAAATTGCATGTGGCACTCTACCTGCTGTACACATGTTTAAGTGTGCGACTGGGGCTTTCTAACTGCCAAGTGCCATAGACATGTTTAGATGCACAGACTATAAGTTACCTGTGTGCATGTTAATACGCATATGTCAATTTCCAAGCAGCTGCTCAGAGGCTGAGTTTCCTAGTTGTCATGGTTCTGTTTGCTATCGTGGTTCTGTATTGTTTCCAACTTCCTTAACATTTTCAGCTATTCTTCAGAACTGAGAGCAGAGTGTTATTATTGTACTGTTTTATACAAGTGGTATAGATCTCAGTTTTGTAAAGAAACTGACATGTTGTCATTGTTTCAGCCAGACAGAAACTCTACAGATTTTTTGGAACGAACAATAGTGAATGTGGGTTTTGTAGCATCCCAATAATGATGATTATCACTTTGTGGTAGAAGCAATTTCCTTGTCCATGGTTGCTTCTTAATATGTAATAAGGATACACGATTATGCCTTGAGCAAACACAATTTTGTCTTGTTTTACTACCCATACATATTTCGGAAAAGATTCTCCATCTTCAGTGGGTTTTATTTATTATCTGTTTAACAATACACCTCGAAATGTATGCTGATTGTTATTAGGCTTTGAGAAATGTTGATCGGGGTGGGAGAGCAAACTATGTACATGTGAATAATTACTGTTTGTAGGTATCATGTTTTCACACTTCTACAGGATGTTTGAGTGGAGCTTTCTAACGCATACTGTTCCACTGTGTGTGGTGTTCACTTTTTCCACCATCCTGTTCTGTATGGGAATTTTGAATTCTGTAGTGGCATTAGGTTGTTGTGATTGTGACTGATATTTAAGCTCTATAGGAATTATCAGAAGACCAAAACAAACACACAGGCACACGCACGCCTGCATCGCTGAAAATTCAAAATTACCACCCAGAACACCAAGAACAAGATTACAAAACAACGGAACATCACACAAATAGTGAAACAGTGTGTGTGAGAAAGCTTCACTGAAAAACACCCCGTAGCAGCATGAAAACATGAGACCTGCAGAAGGTAAGTACACACATTTACATACATAGTCAGCTTCCTCTCCCAACCAGCATTTAACAAAGCCTGATCACATTCAGCATACACTTCAATTCATTTTTCAAAAAACAATACTGTAAGCTAAAAACGCTAGTTAAAGAGTAAGGCAGCAAATTTTTGTCTACAAAACAACACTATATAATGGCGTTAGTGCTATAGAGAAATAATCAATATATTAGGCCTAAAATTTGTGAATTGACAAAGCAAAACATTGATAAAAGCTTATTAATTGCAGATGACATACTAGAAGACAATAATTGTTGCTGTGCTGCAAATACTAAACAGACTTGTGAACACCAATATGTAGTAATAAGGTACATATTTATTCCTCACATTAATATTCTGCTGATACTTATGGTAACGTGAATACTATACTCTTAAAAACTGGTCAATACCACAATGCATAAATTCCTTATATGTTGTTCAAAAGACAATAAATAAAACCCACTGAAGGTCAAGAAACTTCACTGAAACATGTATCGGTAATAAAAAAAGAAAAATCTGTGTTTGATCGAGGTAGAACCACATTTCCTTATTACATTTTAGGAAGCAAACACAGACAAGGAAAGAGCTTCAACCACAAAATTATTAACTCAGTGCCATGACAGGTATTTCCAACTAAGTTCTGCAACAAATTCAGAAGCACAATAGAAAAACTACATCAGACAATGCTCAACCTAAAATTCAAAACTCACAGTAATACCTAAGTATGCACATGTCACTATAAAAATTATGTCACCTGCAGCACAACACGCCAAGCACAAAGCGGAAGTGGGCCAGCTGGAACAGGAAATTAAATATCTGCATTCCAAGAAGAGCATGCTCACCCTTTTAACTATTCAACAGTCATCTTGAACTAACAAATCATATAAAAATCTCAAATGTTTATTGATATCATGAAGAGTGTTAAACACAACACAGAAATTCTAATGGAAATAAAGTTGGGAAAACAACAAAAATCACACAGACTTATACAAAGTAACACACCAGCTAATGTTAGATACAATAAGCACACATACCACACATTCCATATACAACTGGTCAACCTCACTGACACACAATTTACAAAACAAGAACTAAACGTAGTAGAAAGAGAACCTAATTACAATGTCAACACACAGCTTAAAAACAAGACAATGGAGAACCTAATAACAGAAAGTGACAATATAACAAAACAACAAGAGATGAAAACAACTATAATTTCATTGCAGGATTAACAAGAGAGCTAACAAAAAAGGAAATCAGATGCATAATAAAGAAAAACAAAAATAACATTGAGAGGAATGAAAAATGGGGTGGGGTGGGGGGATGGGGAAATAATAAAAAACAAACAATAGAAGCAATGGATCTTCTATCACAAAACTGGACAAGAGCAACACCATGGTAGGAATAAATCAGGAGTAGCACAAAAGTAAAACCCTAAAATTTATAGAAGAGAACAAGATATAATAAAACTAACCAGTGACCCAACACAAAGATAGTGCAAGATACACAGACACTTCTAAAAAACATCTCACACATAGTCACAAAACAGAAAGTAAAATGGCTAAAACAAAAGAACTCCAACGAATGCACACTAAAAAACCTACTAGAGGTCCACAAACAGAAGACACCAATATGGCCACTTATCAATTATAGTAACACACCCACATATCACCTAGCCAGAGAAGAAATGCACACGCACTTACAGAAACTTTATATAAACACAAAAAGAAGTAATATACCCAACACTGAAGAGCTTATAGAATAGATCAAACACATAAACATAGCAGCAACAGCCAAACTCACATCATTTGACATCACATCCATGCATACCAATGTACCCACCACAGAAACCATCAACATCATCAAATAGCAATTAGAACAGCAGACAGACATTCTCAAACACCACATAAAACAAATAACAAGCATTCTAAAATTAATCACAGAACAAAGCTATTTCATATCTGACAACTACTTCTACTCACAACAGGAAGGACTCCCCATGGGATGACCAATCAGTGGAATCCTAGCCAACATCTTCCTAAATCACACTGAAAACAAAATATTTGAAGCCATAGTAAAACCCAAACAATACAGAATAGTATATTGGTATTGTTACGCAGATGATGTCTTATGCCTTCTAGATGAATCCTCTAACCCCATGCAAGTCCATGATGATATACACTCCTGGAAATGGAAAAAAGAACACATTGACACCGGTGTGTCAGACCCACCATACTTGCTCCGGACACTGCGAGAGGGCTGTACAAGCAATGATCACACGCACGGCACAGCGGACACACAAGGAACCGCGGTGTTGGCCGTCGAATGGCGCTAGCTGCGCAGCATTTGTGCACTGCCGCCGTCAGTGTCAGCCAGTTTGCCGTGGCATACCGAGCTCCATCGCAGTCTTTAACACTGGTAGCATGCCGCGACAGCATGGACGTGAACCGTATGTGCAGTTGACAGACTTTGAGCGAGGGCGTATAGTGGGCATGCGGGAGGCCGGGTGGACGTACCGCCGAATTGCCAATGATGGTCGTATGCGTGTTTGGCGCCGTGCAGGTGAGCGCCACAATCAGGACTGCATACGACCGAGGCACACAGGGCCAACACCCGGCATCATGGTGTGGGGAGCGACCTCCTACACTGGCCGTACACCACTGGTGATCGTCGAGGGGACACTGAATAGTGCACGGTACATCCAAACCGTCATTGAACCCATCGTTCTACCATTCCTAGACCGGCAAGGGAACTTGCTGTTCCAACAGGACAATGCACGTCCGCATGTATCCCGTGCCACCCAACGTGCTCTAGAAGGTGTAAGTCAACTACCCTGGCCAGCAAGATCTCCGGATCTGTCCCCCATTGAGCATGTTTGGGACTGGATGAAGCGCCGTCTCACGCGGTCTGCATGTCCAGCACGAACGCTGGTCCAACTGAGGCGCCAGGTGGAAATGGCATGGCAAGCCGTTCCACATGACTACATCCAGCATCTCTACGATCGTCTCCATGGGAGAATAGCAGCCTGCATTGCTGCGAAAGGTGGATATACACTGTACTAGTGCCGACATTGTGCATGCTCTGTTGCCTGTGTCTATGTGCCTGTGGTTCTGTCAGTGTGATCATGTGATGTATCTGACCCCAGGAATGTGTCAATAAAGTTTCCCCTTCCTGGGACAATGAATTCACGGTGTTCTTATTTCAATTTCCAGGAGTGTACTTAGACACTAAAATACACAGACAACAACCAACACCAATTTCCCCACACTCAGAAAACCCAGAAACACCAGCACAACCATACATCAACAAAACATCCCATCACCCAGGAGGAAGCTGGGATCTGACATGCTACACAGATTGAATAAAACTCCTCTCATCAAGGACAACTACAAAAATGACCTACAAATAATCAAACAAATAACAGTCGAAAATGGAAATGAAACAAACATGACAGCCAAACTAAACCCAAAAAGTAAAACAAAAATGGAAAATACCCACAACGCACATCAGAAAACAGATCAACACCAGTACAAAATCACAAACTCACAGAACATAAGCTCACAAACATAAGCACACAAAACACAAACACTAACACATCTGAAAAAGAGGCATGCACAACAACGAACAGATGGCACACACTCACCTACAACAACAAAACAGCTCACCGAATGCACACGCATGCACGCACACACGCACATACACACACACACACACACACACACACACAGTTCAAAATTCCCACCCAGGACAAGATGGCAGAATAAATGTACATCACACAAACAGTGGCTGTTAGGAAGCTCCATTCAAGCACCCTATAGAACCACGAAAACACAAGATCTACAAAACATAAGTACACACATTTACATACACATCCCCAGTCTACATTTCACAAGGCCTAATCACAATCAGCATACATTTAAACACATTTTATTTTTTTTAATATAGTACCGTAACCTAAAAAATTATGGTCAAAGTGTAAAACAGCAAATCTTTGTTTGCAGAATAACATAATGACAGTAGCCCTACAGAAAAAATCATTATATTAGGCCTAAAACCGTAGATGAAATACTGGAATACAATAATTATAGCTGTGCTGCAAATGCCAAACAGATTTGTGAACACCAATATATAATTATAAGATGCATATTTATTCTTGATTTTAATACCCTGCCAATTCTTTAGTAATGTAAATACTATAATCTTAAAAACTGGTAAACGTCATAATACATAAATTCTTTGTATACGTTCAACAGAAAATTAATGAAACCCACTGAAGGTGGAGAAACTTCTCTGAAACATGTATGGGTAGTAAAACAAGAAAAAATTGTGTTTGCTCAAGGCAGAACCACATATCCTTACTACAAGGGTGATTCAAATGAAAACCTTTAAGTGCTATAATATTTTAATTGTAACAATGAACGAGAAACCTAAATGTCATTTTTTGACTTACTCTCCCTGATGTTAAATGCACGTACTAGGGTAAAAAAAAAAAAAGGTCTCCTAGTTTTTTTTTTTCTAAGTACATAGACCTGTTAATTTCTACAATGGTTTACATCAGTTTACAGCTTGAACATCTAGCTATTTTTTAACATAATCACCATTTCTGCTGATGCATTTTTGTAGAAGCTGTGGCAGTTTTTGTATGACCATGTCATACCAGCTCACCACCATGCTGTTCAGAAAGTTATGAACCTCTTCTTTCACCTCATTGTTGGAGCTGAATCGCTTTACGGCCAAATATTCTTTTAACTTAGGGAACAGGTGATAGTCACTGGGTGCCAAGTCAGGACTATACGTTGGGTGGGTGATTATGTTCCACTGAAACTGTTGTAGGAGAGCAACAGTTTGCCGAGCAATGTGTGGGCGAGCATTGTCGTGGAGAATGTGTACGCCCTTGTTCAACATTCCTCTTCTCCGGTTCTGAATTGCCCTTTTGAGTTTTTTGAAAGTCTCACAGTACCTGTCAGCATTAATTTGGGTGTCAGTGGGCAGAAAGTTGACCAATAATACCCCTTTCCAATCCCAAAAAATGGTTGTCATGACTTTACTGGCAGACTGCGTTTGTATGAATCTCTGCAGCTTTGGCAAAGAAGGATGCCACCACTGGTGTGATTGTTGCTTGGTCTCAGGCGTAAAGTGGTATGCCCAGGATTCGTCACCCATGACAAATGAGTCCAGAAAGTTGTCCTGTTCGGCAGCAAGGCAGTGAAGAAATGCGCGGGAAGCATCAACTCCCTGCCACATGTCAGGATGCCTCAGTCAGGATGTGTGGCACTGATCTTCCGCACACCTTCCGGTAGTCCAATGTTTCCATTAAAATTCTGTGAGCGGTGCTTCGGGAAACCTCAGGAACCAACATACAGAGATCAACCAGGGTGATTCGCCAATCTCCATGCATGCTTTGCTCAACCTTCAACACTGTCTCCTTAGAAATTGATGGTCTCCTGCTCCTTTGTTCGTCATGAATTTCGGTCTGTCCAGCTACAAACTCTCAACATCACTTACGAACATTTTTGACATCCATGCACGACTCACCATACACTTACGTCAATTGGCGATGGATTTCAATCGGCACAGTGCCCTTTGCATTCAAAAACCAAATAACTGCACGCAATTCACACTTGGCGGTACCATCCAACAGGAGCTCCATTCTCAACGGCTGCCAAGCCAAGACTGAGCGCCTCAGTGAGGCGTGCGCATGTTTACACACAGCGCATAAAGCACTCTTCATATCAGTGTGACCAACTGCCACACAAACAGAGTTCTGTACTTATAAAAAAATAGGAGACCTTACTTTTGGGATTACCCTCGTATTCCACTGCTTCAGAAGTGTACAGACACTGCAATGAGAAAATTGTTTTCATTGTGTGTGTAGCCAGTCATGCACCGTGGTTTTCGTCACTTCTGAAACGCCTGCTTTCGTCACTTCTGAAATGCCTGCACCAAATTGTTTCTTTGACTACACCAAACAGATGAAAGTCACTAGGATCAAAGTCTGGTGAATATGTGAAGTTGATTTTTCAGCATGTCTGATTAAGAATTACTGGTGACTATCACTCCCCGATCCACCTAATAATCAAAAATTACTACATTTTCATCCTAGAAGAGAATCAGCATGACTTTTCCAGCAGATGGTTAAGTGTGGAATTTTTTGGTTTCAGCAATGAGCTGTGGCATTGCTTGACCTTTCCATTTCTGGTAGGTGATAGTGGACCAAAGTCTCATTGCCTGTAACAATTTTTCCCAGAAATGCATTACCTCTGACATAGAAATGATGCAAAATTTCTTCACAGGCATTGATATGGTCTTTCAATTCGGCAGTGAACTGACGTGTTATCCATCTTGCAGATATCTTATTGAAGTCCAGTACATTGTGAATAATATTCTGCACTGCATCAACACTAAATCTTCAAACGTGTGGCTATTTCCATTGCTACAACAACAAACATGAATCATTGTACTGTGCTGTCATACTGTGATGATTTTCAATCACTGATCAATTGTGGTGGATGATGACAATGGGGCAGCCATCTTGTAGTGGATTCTGTGGCCTTCTCCTGCATTGCAGCATTACTTTGACACCTGTCAGTCACTTTCTGAACCTCAAGGAATACCACTGCCACCTACTGACTATCACACAAATTTTCTAAATTTTATGGAATTTTTAAGGTTTTTACTTGAATCACCCTCATACATAAATGATGATTATGTCTGCAAAAAAAATATTTGTTGCTATACAAGTGTTGGTCTAGTCATATATTGGATTTCAATATGTTTTACTAATGAAACAAGCAAAAATGGTAATACTCATGAAGCCCTGTTTAGGACAACGGGCAGTCAAGTCCACATTTGTTCCTCTATCTTCACAATCATGGAACACCCAGATATTCATAGGGTCAGGTGAAACTTGACAACTACAAGAGAATGTAAAATTAACAGAAATCCAGTTTGTGTCAACTAACACAATGGCATCAAGTGGTATGATAGAATATTGTGGATGTTAACCACCTATAACACTAAAAAAATTTAAACACTCACAAATTGACAAGAAGTGCAGTGAAAGAAACATGAAAATACAATATGTTGTGCAGCATACTACAATTTGAGTACGAAGGCTCTTTACCATTCTGACACTGTACTGACCTCAAATGTATTGCAATGGAGGATTGTGGAAGAGCACAAAAATTTTCTTGTGTTTTGGAACTGTTTGTTTTATTTTTGTACTCTAAACTGGGCATTAATGCAATAAAAATTTGAAATAATGAATTCCATCAGTCTTTGGTAATAGAACTTGTGGAAATTTTGTGCATCAGTACAGTGGACAAATAGTTGTTTTGTTCTGAGGCATTTTCCAGCTTTTATTTTAAGTGAACACTTATGCTGTGACTAATCAATCAGGTTTTCGTAATTTAAGGAACAAATGGCACATGAAACTATGAGACATGTCTTATAGTATGGATTAAACAAAAGTTGGATGAAACAGACATTACTGTTGGGAATGACGCACGCACTTCATATGGCACGATCACAGTATAGAAACTTTTGTACTTCCAACTCACCTGTTGCAACAGACTTATTCTGTCAACACCTGATCTTACGCAACTTACAACAAGATTGCTGAAACTGGTCATCCCAGAACAGTAAAAGTTTCTATACTGTGATCGCAGCATACAGATTGCCCCACAGCACAATGTTACACATTACTGTAATCCACAATGAATGCACAAACATATTAGACCAATATCACAAGTAATCAGTATACCACATTCACCTATTTTTAATAAAATGTGATCCTCTGTACTTCAGTAAAACCCTAATCCATTCCATGATACGGATGGCTGCTATGTGTCACAGGGAGTAAAATGGCACACTGCACTCCAACAAGTAGTAACCCAGGAGTAATCCAAAAATATTAACTTAATTACTTACTGAAACAAGGGACAGTAGTAGGGAAGGTGAATGGTCAACTTTGGTTTATTGGGAGAATTTCAAGAAAGTGTAGCTCATCTACAAAGGGGACCATGTACAGAGCACAAGTGGACCAATTCTTGAGTACTGCTCAAGTGGTTGGGATCCCCTTCAGGTCAGATTGAATGAAGACATCGAAGCTGTTCGATCAACAAGCAAGTATTACGGAGATGGTTCATGAACTCCAATGGGAATCACTGGAGCGAAGACAATGTTCTTTTCATGATACACTATTGAGAAAATTTAGAGAACTGGCATTTGAAGCTGACTGTAGAACTATTCTACTGCCACCAATATATATTTTGCATAAGGAGCATGAAGATAAGAAAAATTAGGGTTCATATGGAGGCTGATAAACATTCGCTTTTCGCTCACTCTATTTGTGAGTGGAACAGCAAAGGAAATGATTAATAGTGGTAGGAGATACCCTCTGCCATGCATCTTACGATTCCCAGCAGAGTATGTGCGCAGATGTAGATGTAGATGAACATTAGGGAGTACTTGCAGAACAACAGGTATTATGGATGAGTAGCTGAGTTGGAACAGTGAAAGGCTGAGGTGAATCTGAACAACGCACTTTGTTTTTCTCATAGGTTACTAAGACATCTTTGAAAACTTCTGGACAGCTGCAGATATTACCCATAAAAATTACTGACCTCTCTCTGTGTTTTCAAACATTGTAACTAATTTGTGGAGAAAATTTGATCGCGTAGTTCACAGTATTCTCTTAGAGAATTTGAAATATAATAATAGTATCAGAGATCTTGCTGGTAACCTGTTTTCAACTATCTCTTTAAAATGATGCAGAGACTTAAATTAAGAAACTCTGTGTGTACACAAAATGATACTGCATATTCAGAATGGGGACTACTCACTAAAGGTGTATAGTACATGGGTGGAGCAAATATTGATGTGTGTGTTAACTGTTTAGTAACTAAATAACTACCCCAGTGATTGATACTGGGTCCACTCTTGTTCCTGTTATATATAAATGATCTTCCATCATCCATCAAAGAAGCAGATACAGTTCTCCCAGATATAATTCTCTTTGCTGACACAATGCAAGTACTATAATCAAGTCTAACAGAGTAACTTCAACACAGGAAAATGCAAATAGAAGGGCAATCAAGAAGTTACTGTTTGAAGGCCATACAGCCCAGAACTGGTACGCCAATCAGGCAAAATCACTGTGAGCAATGAGCCATTCATTTCACTGGTGCACCAGGTTGAAAAGCCCCACTTGATAAACTGGTGTAACTCCTGCCTTATGACATTTGGGGTAGTGATGCGCATCTTCTGTTGAATGGTGACCAGCACAGAACTTGATACCCCCTTCCACAACGGAGGTTTTCGACAGATGTCCTGCCTCATACATATTCTTCATTCTCTGATGGATGTCCACTGGTGTTCATCCTTCAGCAGTCAAGAAAAGACTAACACCACATTGGTTCTGTTTAGATGGATGTGGTAATAATGTTGCTAAAGTTCGCATTTCCACAATTACTGCACAGACGTCAGAAAGACATGAATGCCACACTGATCACTTGTCTACATGTCAGTGCTTACATATCCACATCATAGTCACACTATGTCACATATACACTGCAGTAAATCCCTCAAACAGAAACTTTTTGATTGCCCCTTATAGCATTTTCTTAAAAATGATGACCAGTTCTCTGCAAATGGATTGTCACTGAGTTCATTACTCATCAATAAATGAAACAGGATATTTTGAATCAGTCGGTGTTTATACTGAAAAGTACCTAAATTGGAAATCATGTGTTACAGTTCTTCTTAAACATCTAAGCTTTGCTACTTTTGCATTACCGATACCAGATTTTGAATATGAAATGTCTGATGGGGTAACTCATCATTTACGGGAAACAAGTGTGTGGACCACCCTTTAAACAGTTGGGCATACTGACAACAGCCTCACAGTTCATTTAGTCCCTTATGAAGCTTCTTGTATTCTGTCAGTCACAATTTGAAAATAGCAGCAGCACTCATAAATACAATTCTAAAAGGAGGAATGGCTTACACAAGCCATCACTCCGTGTTAGTGTGGCACAGAAAGGAGAGTGGTATTTAGCCCTTTTTTCATTTGTTTATTTCATCTTTGAGCATTCTGCATGCTACTGATGTTAATAGTTTGTACAAACTGAATAAAACATAATAATAATAAAGAAAACTGTAAAATCGAGTAGATTTGCAAGCAGACATACAACGAGTACAAGTTAAAATTTTAGATCATCTTTTGCACAATCAAAAAATTCCACAATCACACAGAAAGTTTTCTTTTTAAGACAGTTTTGTAGAAAATTTATGTAAGCTTTTAATGAGGTAGTGTGTGCTTCTGGTAGCAGCGCACTAAACAATTTTACTCCAAGGTACATACAGCTATTTTGAGTCTTGCTTAGTCTTGTAAAGGATTGGTCAATCTGTCCTTTGTGGCATGTATTGGGACAATTAAATGATTGTCTTAATTTGTAGCTCTCTTGGTTTTCTTTTGTGTAAACCATGCAGCGAAGTATAAAGAATGATGGGATTGCCACGACACCCACTTTCTTGAAAAGTGACAGCATTTTCCCACCATGCAAAACCTCTTCTTGCCTTACTGAAGCTGCCCCAAAGCTGTATGCACTATTTTCCTCAGTTTGATCACCTATTCAGTGATATAATGAATTTAATAGCTAATAAAATTAACTTCAAACAAAAAGTGAAACCACATCTGCTTGACAACTTCTTCTACTCCAAAAGAGAAGTTCTGAATGTAAATAACAGCATCATCATCATCAGCAGCAGCAGCAGCAGCTGCAGCAGTCAATGTGTGTGTGTGTGTGTGTGTGTGTGTGCGTGTGTGTGTGTGTGTGTGTGTGCGCGCACGCGCGCACACGTGTGATAGAGAGAGAATATACTTAAGTATTAATTACTGTAAGGGGAGGGTGAATCATTGCGCTATTTTCCACTGAGATGATTTAATGTACAGGTTGTTTCATTGTTTCACAATTCCTATCACAGGCTCCAAAAGGTTGTAGAGGGGACTTAGTAGATGAAGTTTTGATAAGGAAGCCACATCTGAAAATGGTTCATTTGGATATAAAGTAAATTTGATGGTTAGATCACGTTCAAATCACCCACTTTGTGTTATGCACAGAAACTGTGGGGGGAGAGGGGGAGGGGGGGGGGTCAGTGACTTCATTGTCAATCCCTGGTACCATTTTCATCCGACTATAAGAGAGGAATGAGATTTTCCCACAACGAGGATGTTCACACAGTGGTTCTTGAATGGCTCCATGACCAAGCATCATATTTATATCATTAAGGAACTGAACAGATGATAGAACGGACCAACCATTGTTTACAGAGACTTGATAATTATGTTGAAAAATGGTGTCGTGTATCCATGTCACTTCAAAATGTAGTGCAACATTAAATAAAAATAACTTGGCCTATCATAATAATGTGTAACTTACTTTCCAAAGTCTCTTTATAATTAGCTACTTTCGTTTGGCATTGGTGATTGTGTATGCATTACTCCTGTTTTAGTTACTTGCACCCTGGCACTAGTGTCCCACAAAGTGTGTTTATGTGTTATACATCTCAATGCAGAATTTGTCCAAGGAAAGAAGTTTACATTTATTACTACTGCCTGGAATATTATTTTATAAAAGAAAAATCTTTAATTTTGTCATTCTGGTGCATCATTGTTGGACACTCATCAACTTTGTTGCTGCAGAATTGAGTGACAAATCACAAGGCAGTCAAACCTCAGGTAATAACAAAACAAGGCACACCATTCTTGTGTAATCTTAAGACTTACAGCAATGTAAGTGTAAACTGAACTGTAGCACTACATCTCTGTTCCTTTAAACCAATAACATTTACTTAGGTCCACAAAGACAGAAATGAAACTTTACTGCAAGATATTAAATATTTTACCATTTATTGACACCAACCTGAGTGGCATGCCTTATGGCTGACAGATTGCGATGTCTGAGACCTCTAAAAAAATGGACGGCTGGATTGGCCAAACCCATTTCTCCTGCACTGGCCGCCGATGGATTTTCGTCACATGCATACAATACCTCTTCAGCACTTATTCCATGCAAAACACGATCCAGATGGCCTGCAGAGATATACCAGATCAACTTAAATATTAAGGGAAAAAACTGACACTAAGGAACATGAAATTTTGCACAGATGGTAATTTTGCATATCTTAACTAAATGGCTAAAGAATATATCATGCCTTCATTTATATTATTATCTCCATGTTACTGCTGTTGTTGGCACATTCCTAAAAACTGCAGAAATCAGTATCAAACAGAAGCAACTTGTCATCAAATATACCTCAGTTGTATTTTTCTAAACCAGATTGAACAAATTTTGAGCCAAATCTTTACAAAAACCATTGATTTAATTATCATGGGTAATTTCAATATCAAATTCTTAACTTAAAAAAAAACAGTAGGGGAGAACTAAAGCACCTGATAGAATAGTTCAACCTAACTGCTGTAGTTAACTTTCCCACTGGAGTAACAAGTAACTGTACAAACTTAATTGACAATATATTCACTGACAAAGGCAGGAGCAGCTCTATCACTGTCAAGTAAAATCCTCAATGGACTGCCAGATAAGGACACACAACAGCTTACCGAAAATGACATTAACATGTGTGATAAAGCTATACATTCCTTTAAATCTGAACAGGCCGGTCAATAATTGTATCCTAAATATTTTCAAACTTTACTTGCAGAAGCTTGGCTGTAGCCCTCTATGTATGGAAAGGAATGTTAATGGGACATTTAACCTGCTCTCAAATGAAAGTGTGCCATTGTTTGAAGCTATAAAATATCTCAGTCTACTATAAGGAAACACTGGCTCACTAGAAGGCCCAGAATTTCCTGTAGAAAAAAAGAAAGTCAAATGCTAATTGTTTGGGTGTTATAGCTCTTCTTATCCCTCTGCTTGTTAAGAAAAACTACAATACAATGTTTAATAGTTTTATTTTTACTCAGACATATTTCAGCACTTTTTGTGCTATAAGCAGTGGTTTTTTTTGTTTATTTTCTTTCTGAAAAATTAATGTTACATGTTAACATTTTGTGTATCTTATATGACCTTTTGGCTCAAAGCATTTACATTCGAAAAAAGAATGATTTATTAAGAGTCAAATACCCTGCAAACAGTTTGCATACAGTACAACTCTGAGACATATGTCACAGAATTTACGCATTATATGTTCTTCATTTGTAATATGTTTAAAGATTTTAGTTTTATACTAAATCTGGAAAAAATGTGCCTGAAGAAAAAAAAACACAACACCTTCAAGGACTATGTTCAGTGGCACCACAGTATAATAGGCACATACTGAGGAATGGTAATGCTAGTGATTCATGGTCATGGACACTCAAGTGGTGCTCAGGATGCCTCTCTGTGCACCCTCTGTTTTGACTCTGCAGGTGGTAACTTTTCCAAGTTTAGAAGTAAACAGCATTTGAAACATTCATTCTATGGTACAATCATACCCCACCGACAAGTACGTACTACTGTTTAACAGCTTCAGCCATTTGAACAGGGTTGCACTGTGGGGTTTCAGGAAGCTGGAAGGATGTATCGATGGACTGCACCATTTGTGGGGCACAAAGTATCAGTGGTGTATGACTGCTTCTGACAGTGGTCTGTCAAACATTTCCACAAGCACTGAACAGGTCCACATAGAACAGATGCACAGAGAGATCTACAAATTACGTGAGCAGTAGGGACTGACCAAATATCATCCAGGAACAAAATCTGGGCGCAAGTTGCACCAGCTGTGTAGTGAAGGACCACTGGAAGCTGTCCACTCCCAACCGGTTTAATATTACATGTGCCTCTGACCAGGCTCCCACTTACACCATAACATTGCCATACCTGATAACTCTTGTGTCGTTTATAAGAGTAGGTTCTGTTTGTATGTGGATGATGAATGTACATGTTTATGACATAGACGTTGTTAGCTGCCAGTTCCAGAGGGCATTCGTTCACAACACACAGTTCCCACAGCAGGCTTCAGTGTGTGTGTGTGTGGGGGGGGGGGGGGGGGGGGGAGGGAAGGGGGGGGTGTATATGTATAGTACAATCTAACTTCTGCACCATTTCAATGCAGTAAAGTGTTCACTGTAAATAATATTGTAGTACACTACTGGCCATTAAAATTGCTACACCATGAAGATGAACGTGCTACAGACATGAAATTTAACCAACAAGAAGATGATGCTGTGATATGCAAATTATTAGCTTTTCAGAGCATTCACACAAGGTTGGCGCCGCTGGCGACACCTACAACATGCTGACATGAGGGAAGTTTCCCACCGATTTCTCATATGCAAACAGCTGTTGACCGGCGTTGCCTGGTGAAACATTGTTTAGATGCCTCGTGTAAGGAGGAGAAATGCGTACCATCACGTTTCTGACTTTGATAAAAGTCGGATTGTAGCGTATCACGATTGCGGTTTATCGTATTCCGACATTGCTGCTCGCGTCGGTCGAGATCCAATGACTGTTAGCAGAATATGGAATTGGTGGATTCAGGAGGATAATACGGAACACCATGCTGGATCCCAATGGCCTCATATCACTAGCAGTCGAGATGACAAGCATCTTATCCGCATGGCCGTAACGGATGGTGCAGCCACGTCTGGATCCATGAGTCAACAGATGGGGACGTTTGCAAGACAACAACCATCTGCACGAACAGTTCGACGACGTTTGCAGCAGCATGGACTATCAGCTCGGAGACCATGGCTGCGGTTACCATTGACGCTGTATCACAGACAGGAGTGCCTGCGATGGTGCACTCAACGACGAACATGGGTGCACGAATAGCAAAACGTTGTTTTTTTGGATGAATCCAGGTTCTGTTTACAGCATCATGATGGTCGCATCCGTGTTTGGCGACATTGTGGTGAATGCACATTGAAAGCGTGTATTCGTCATTGCCATATTGGTGTATCACCCGGCATGATGGTATGGGATGCCATTGGTTAAACATCTCGGTCACCTCTTGTTCGCATTGACGGCACTTTGAACAGTGGATGCTACATTTCAGAAGTGTAAAGACCCATGGCTCTACTCTTCATTCGATCCCCGCGAAACCCTACATTTCAGCAGGATAATGCACGGCCGCATGTTGCAGGTCCTGTACGGGCCTTTCTGGATACAGAAAATGTTGACTGCTGCCCTGGCCATCACATTCTCCAGATCTCTCACCAATTGAAAACGTCTGGTCAATGGTGGCTGATGAACTGTAGTATCGTGCTGAAGCTGCATGGGCAGCTGTACCTGTACACGCCATCCGAGCTCTGTTTGACTCAATGCCCAGGTGTATCAAGGCCATTATTACCGCCAGAGGTGGTTGTTCTGGGTACTGATTTCCCAGGATCCATGCACCCAAACTGCGTGAAAATGTAATCACATGTCAGTTCTAGTATAATATATTTGTCCAATGAATACCCGTTTATCATCTGCATTTCTTCTTTTTGTAGCAATTTTAATGGCCAGTAGTGTAGCTTTATTGTATGTTTATTACCTTTAAATAAAAAAAACCTTTTTTTAAAATTTTATATTCAGTGCATTAATGCAATCTTAGTAAATGAGTATTGTAAAATGATCCTTTCGTACAGAGTCCATTAAAAAAAGACTATCATTCCACTTGCGGCCTGTGGAAAGTACATTAGCTTATTTGTTTTAGTTGTAAATATTTGTCATGTATTATTGTTTTTTTGACATGTTCTACATCCTGGAGGAGCTCCTCACTGTGGGTCAATTGGAATGAAAGTAAATCTAATCTAACCTGACCTAACCTATATGAAGTAAGTATGTGCATCTCAGTTTAAGTTCTTGTCTACAGAGAATGTGATGGTATCTACTTCTTCCAGAAGTAGATTTTTATGTTGTATTTTAAACTCTACACCTTTTGAATGTTTAGTTTCCAATGTACCACACTGGTTTCTCCAATGTTCAATTTCAACTTATCTAACTGGAAGCTATTTTCTAGGGTAGAGCTCAGAGTTTTACATCATCTTCTTCAATTAAAATATAAGTACCATCTGCAAATAGAACCAATGAGGAATTTATACTTACAGGTATATCATTTATGCACAACAGGAACAGGATTCACCGTAAAATGGATTCTTGTGATACTGTAGTCCATTTAGAATAATAAGTCACTGCATTTGAAGTGATAGCTGCCTTTTCTTCTCTGTTCTGCAGGTATCACGAAAGCCATTTCAGAGCATTGTCCTTGACCTCACAGTCATGTAATTTATAGATAAGCAGGGCATGGTTTATCGAGTCAAAGGCTTTTGTAATACTACAGAAGGTTCCATGAAGCTTTACTCCTATGATCTAATGCTTCGCTTATCTTTTCAATCTGTTATTCATTGCATTCAGTGAGGCAAACCACAAGTGCTTGAAATACGTATGTCAAAGCAATGATTCTTGTTCGGCTGTGCAATCCAACCAGGATGTCATTTTCACTTTCTTGTCTCGACCTTTTCACGAAAAATGTCATGTGGATCGAAAAATGTCATCTTATGAACGTACTATAAAAATGCTAAAATACAGTTTAAAGATTTTGCAGCCTTTTCTTTATATATATTTTTATTTGTATATGGAACCTGTTGGCTTGAGAAGAGCTTTCACATTCTTTTTCTGATCTTCCACATCAATTCCATTCCCTTTCCATGTGCTATTTTTCTTTCTTTGGTCCATTAGTTTCTTTTTTTTTCTGATGACTGCATAACCCAGCAAATAAACTTTACAGTGAACAGTTACTTGTCTACTACAACCACTGTTTCTATCTGAGCTCACCGAAACAAAGATGGTGTAACTTACTGAACGAAAGTGTTGGTATGTTGATAGACACACAAATAAACACAAACACACACACAAAATTGAAGCATTCGCAACCCACGGTTGCTTCATCAGGAAAGAGGGAAGGAGAGGGAAAGACGAAAGGATGTGGGTTTTAAGGGAGAGGCTAAGGAGGCATTCCAATCCCGGGAGCGGAAAGACTTACCTTAGGGGGGAAAAATGGACAGATATACATTCGTGCACACACACACACACACAAACACACACACACACACACACACACACACACATATACAGACACAAGCAGACATTTGTAAAGACAAAGAGTTTGGGCAGAGATGTCAGTCGAGGCGGAAGTACAGAGGCAAAGATGTTGAATGACAGGTGAGGTATGAGTGGCGGCAACTTGAAATTAGCAGAGGTTGAGGCCTGGTGGGTAAGGGGAAGAGAGGATATACTGAAGGGCGAGTTCCCATCTCTGAAGTTCTGATAGGTTGGTGTTAGTGGGAAGTATCCAGATAACCCGGATGGTGTAACACTGTGCCAAGATGTGCTGGCCGTGCACCAAGGCATGTTTAGCCACAGGGTGATCCTCATTACCAACAAACACTGTCTGCCTGTGTCCATTCATGCGAATGGACAGTTTGTTGCTGGTCATTTCCACATAGAAAGCTTCACAGTGTAGGCAGGTCAGTTGGTAAATCATGTGGGTGCTTTCACACGCGGCTCTGCCTTTGATCGTGTACACCTTCCGGGTTACAGGACTGGAGTAGGTGGTGGTGGAAGGGTGCATGGGACAGGTTTTACACCGGGGGCAGTTACAAGGCTAGGAGCCAGAGGGTAGGGAAGGTGGTTCGGGGATTTCATAGGGATGAACCAAGAGGTTACGAAGGTTAGGTGGACGGCGGAAAGACACTCTTGGCGGAGTGGGGAGGATTTCATGAAGGATGGATCTCATTTCAAGGCAGGATTTGAAGAAGTCTTATCCCTGCTGGAGAGCCACATTCAGAGTCTGATCCAGCAACGGAAAGCATCCTGTCACAAGTGGGGAACTTTTGGGGTGCTTCTATGGGAGGTTCTGGGTTTGAGGGGATGAGGAAGTGGCTCTGGTTATTTGCTTCTGTGCCAGGTAGGGAGGGTAGTAGCGGGATGTGAAAGCTGTTTTCAGGTTGTTGGTGTAATGGTTCAGGGATTCCAGACTGGAGCAGATTCGTTTGCCATGAAGACCTAGGCTGTAGGGAAGGGACCGTTTGATATGGAATGGGTGGCAGCTGTCATAATGGAGGTACTGTTGCTTGTTGGTGGGTTTGATGGGGACAGATGTAGGTCAATGTCAAGGAAAGTGGCATGGGATTTGGAGTAGGACCAGGTGAATCTGATGGAACCAAAGGAGTTGAGGTTGGAGAGGAAATTCTGGAGTTCTTCTTCACTGTGAGTCCAGATCATGAAGATGTCATCAATAAATCTGTACCAAACTTTGGGTTGGCAGGCCTGGGTAACCAAGAAGGCTTCCTCTAAGTGACCCATAAATAGGTTGGCGTACGAGGGGAACACTTTTTTTGAAAAACCAATGGTTTGTCACCAGAGGGCAGTTCGTTGTAACTTTCCCAGTTACCGGTATCTCAAGAATGAAGCAAGATTGGGACAAAATTTCTATGAAAATCTTGTATAGTTTCTGAACTCTGTTCACTGGTAAAATTTTTGTGGGCATGAAAATGCCTTGAAATTTTTCAGTAGGAATTAACCTGAAAGCAAATACAGTCTGCATCAGAGGAACCCAACGTGCACTGCTTGGAGGGTGCAGAATCAGAGACCAGCACTCTGCTTGTGCTGGCACAATCAGAGAAGAGAAGCGTGGAGCTATGATGCTAACTAATAAGTACCACTGTCAGGGAATTTGAAATCATGCCCCCCATGAACCATGGACCTTGCCGTTGGTGGGGAGGCTTGCGTGCCTCAGCAATACAGATGGCCGTACTGTAGGTGCAACCACAATGGAGGGGTATCTGTTGAGAGGCCAGACAAACGTATGGTTCCTGAAGAGGGGCAGCAGCCTTCTCATTAGTTGTAGGGGCAACAGTCTGGATGATTGACTGATCTGGCCTTGTAACACTAACCAAAACAGCCTTGCTGCGCTGGTACTGTGAACGGCAGAAAGCAAGGGGAAACTACAGCTGTAATTTTTCCCGAGGGCATGCAGCTTTACTGTATGATTAAATGATGATGGCGTCCTCTTGGGTAAAATATTCCAGAGGTAAAATAGTCTCCCATTCGGATCTCCGGGCGGGGACTACTCAGGAGAACGTAGTTATCAGGAGAAAGAAAACTGGAGTTCTACGGATCGGAGCTTGGAATGTCAGATCCCTTAATCGGGTAGTAGGTTAGAAAATTTAAAAAGGGAAATGGATAGGTTAAAGTTAGATATAGTGGGAATTAGTGAAGTTTGGTGGCAGGAGGAACAAGACTTTTAGTCAGGTGAATACAGGGTTATAAATACAAAATCAAATAGGGGTAATGCAGGAGTACGTTTAATAATGAATAACAAAAGTAGGAGTGTGGGTAAGCTACAACAAACAGCATAGTGAATGCATTATTGTGGCCAAGATAGACATGAAGCCCACACCTAGTACAGTAGTACAAGTTTATATGCCAAATAGCTCTGCAGATGATGAAGAAATTGATGAAATGTATGATGAGATAAAAGAAATTATTCAGGTAGTGAAGGGAGACGAAAATTTAATAGTCATGGGTGACTGGAATTCGACAGTAGGAAAAGGAAGAGAAGGAAACGTAGTAGGTAGGTGAATCTGGATTGGGGCTAAGAAATGAAAGAGGAAGTTGCCTGGTAGAATTTTGCACAAAGCATAACTTAATCATAGCTAACACTTGGTTCAAGAATCATGAAAGAAGGTTGTATACATGGAAGAAGCCTGGAGATACTGACAGGTTTCAGATAGATTATATAATGGTAAGACAGAGATTTAGGAACCAGGTTTTAAATTGTAAGACATTTCCAGGGGCAGATGTGGACTCTGACCACACACTATTGGGTATGAAGTGTAGATTAAAACTGAAGAAACTGCAAAAAGGTGGGAATTTAAGGAGATGGGACCTGGATAAACTGACTAAACCAGAGGTTGTAGAGAGTTTCAGGAAGAGCATAAGGGAACAACTGACAGGAATGGGGGAAGGAAATACAGTAGGAGAAGAATGGGTAGCTTTGAGGAATGAAATAGTGAAGGCAGCAGAGGATCAAGTAGGTAAAAAGACGAGGGCTAGTAGAAATCCTTGGGTAACAGAAGAGATACTGAATTTAATTGATGAAAGGAGAAAATACAAAAATGCAGTAAATGAAGCAGGCAAAAAGGAATACAAAAGTCTCAAAAATGAGATCGGCAGGAAGTCCTAAATGGCTAAGCAGGGATGGCTAGAGGACAAATGTAAGGATGTAGAGGGATATATCACCAGAGGTAAGATAGATATTACCTACAGCAAAATTAAAGAGACCTTTGGAGAAAAGAGAACCACTTGTATGAATATCAAGAGCTCAGATGGAAACCCAGTTCTAAGCAAAGAATGGAAAGCAGAATGGTGGAAGGAGTATATAGAGGGTCTATACAAGGGTGATGTACTTGAGGACAATATAATGGAAATGGAAGAGGATGTAGATGAAGATGAAATGGGAGATATGATGCTGCGTGAAGAGTTTGACAGAGCACTGAAAATCTGAGTCAAAACAAGGCTCTGGGAGTAGACAACATTCCATTAGAACTACTGACAGCCTTGGGAGAGCCAGACTTGACAAAATTCTACCACCTGGTGAGCAAAATGTATGAGACATGCGAAATACCCTCAGATTTCAAGAATAATATAATAATTCCAATCCCAAAGAAAGCAGGTGTTGACATGTGTGAAAATTACCGAACTATCAGTTTAATAAGTCACAGCTGCAAAATACTAACATGAATTCTTTACAGACAAATGGAAAAACTGGTACAAGCCAATGTCGGGGAAGATCAGTTTGGATTCTGTAGAAATATTGGAACACGTGAGGCAATACTGACTCTACGAGTTATCTTAGAAGAAAGATTAAGGAAAGGCAAACCTACATTTCTAGCATTTGTAGACGTAGAGAAAGTTTTAACAATGTAGACTGGAATACTCTCTTTCCAATTCTAAAGTTGGCAGGGGTAAAATACAGGGAGCGAAAGGCTATTTACAATTTGTACAGAAACCAGATGGCGGTTATAAGAGTCAAGGGGCACGAAAGGGAAGCAGTGGTTGGGAAGAGAGTGAGACAGGGTTTTAGCCTCTCCCCGATGTTATTCAATCTGTATATTGAGCAAGCAGTAAAGGAAACAAAAGAAAAATTCGGAGTAGGAATTAAAATCCATGGAGAAGAACTAAAAACTTTGAGGTTTGCCTATGACATTGTAATTCTGTCAGAGACAGCAAAGGACTTGGAGGAGCAGTTGAACAGAATGGACAGTGTCTTGAAAGGAGGGTATAAGATGAACATCAACAAAAGCAAAACAAGGATAATGGAATGTATTAGAATTAAGTCAGGTGATGCTGAGGGAATTAGATTAGGAAATGAGACACTTAAAGTAGTAAAGGAGTTTTGTTATTTGGGGAGCAAAATAACTGATGATCGTCGAAGTAGAGAGGATATAAAATGTAGACTGGCAATGGCAAGGAAAGCATTTCTGAAGAAGAGAAATTTGTTAACATCGAGTATAGATATAAGTGTCAGGAAGTCGTTTCTGAAAGTATTTGTACGGAGTGTAGCCATGTATGAAAGTGAAACATGGACGATATATAGTTTGGGCAAGAAGAGAATAGGAGCTTTCGAAATGTGTTGCTATAGAAGAATGCTGAAGATTAGATGGGTAGATCACATAACTAATGAGGAGGTATAAAATAGAATTGGAGAGAAGAGGGAGTTTGTTGCACAACTTGACTAGAAGGAGAGATGGGTTGGTAGGACATGTTCTGAGGCATCAAGGGATCACCAATTTAGTATTGGAGGGCAGTGTGGAGGGTAAAAATCGTAGAGGGAGACCAAAAGATGAATATACTAAGCAGATTCAGAAGGATGTAGGTTGCAGTAGTTACTCAGAGATGAAGAAGCTTGCACAGGATAGAGTAGCATGGAGAGCTGCATCAAACCAGTCTCAGGACTGAAGACAACAACAACAACAACAACAACAACAACAACTGGAGGTTCAGAGAAATTTTACCTTTGGAGACTGAAAATTTGTCAGCTGTGCTAACTTAGAATAAGTCTTAAGTGGCATGACTCTCATAAATTTTTCTTTTATGGACTTAGAAAAATTCTACCTCGTCAAACTCTGATGAATTTCACCTCATGGGACTCTGAACAATCTCATCTAATGAGACTCTAATGAGTTCCTACGAAGTGAAATTTTTCCAAATCTGTACAAGCAAAATTATTCTCGACACGAATGTTTGGAGCTCATAAGAGAAAATTTATCTGAGTCACCTTGTCTCGCAATTAACTTTCACGGACCCATCTTTCGTTTCAGTCTTCTCTCCATATTTGAAAAGGATGGGTTACCATGGGTTATTTTATTACTTACGTCA
The DNA here is from genome assembly GCF_023898315.1 of Schistocerca nitens. Classification (NCBI taxonomy): domain Eukaryota; kingdom Metazoa; phylum Arthropoda; class Insecta; order Orthoptera; family Acrididae; genus Schistocerca; species Schistocerca nitens. The sequence goes on from NC_064616.1 coordinate 947,851,184, forward strand.
ATATCGAGATATGTAAAGATGCCCGCCTGAAAGATACACATCCGTAAGACAGCTAAGTAATTTTCTGAAAGAGTGCACTTAAATACTGTACGTTTTGGCTTCACATTGTGGCATAAACAACAGTGAGCAAGTGTAAACAAATGGGTCATGTACACTGTAATATGTCAGTTGTCCTGCAACATGCTAGCCAGATGTTTCATTGAAGGAAAAACTAAGAAAATCAGTAATAGTAAAAGTGATCAGTACAATTTATTTTTTGACTCTAATCTGTCCGAAATGACTGATAACATGCCATTAGAACAGTGAGAATGATAAAAATTGGTGGCAATTGTTGCGATAATTATGCAGCCATGCAAAGATTGTATGCCGAAAGGTATCCCAATGCCCGTCATCCAACGAAGGTTAGAATTAGATCTCTGGTAAGACGAGCTGAAAGATGGACCTTGAAAAGTCAGAGACGAAAAATGGGCCCAAGAGAGGTGATCATGCTCGGAGTTCGTGCTCTTGTCGCTCAAGATCCACACCTTTCCAGTAGTCAGATTCAGTGAATGCATGGTGTGCCTCGATCAACGGTATTTCGTGTTTTATGATACTTTAAATTACACCCATATCGCTTATATATCACCCAAGCAATTGAGCCTGGGGATCCTGAGACACATCTGACATTTTGTCGATGGGCCAATACGCAAATACGTCGTGATCCCGTTTTCTTCGCACGCACTCTCTTTAAAGATGAGGCAAACTTCGACAACATGGTAGGAGTCAATCTCCATAATGCAAATCCTCTCTGGCAACTAGATCACAGAACACAGAGACGGTGCTCAATCAATGTCTGGGTGGGCATAGTTTGAGATTAAGTTATAGATCCTGTCTTTTGTGGTGAAACGTTGAACAGCTTGCACTATGTTCATATTCTCCAGAATCTGGTGCTTCCTTTACTAGAAAATATCCGCCAGACATATGAGCACGTATGTTGTTTCAACATGATGGCACCACTGCACATCAGGCCTTACCTGTCCGAAGGTACCTGTCCGAATCGATGGATTGGTACCGTTAGCGCAATTCGTGAATTTCTGCCAAGATCACCAGATTTAACACCATTGGATTTCTTCTTATGGGAAGCTGTGAAGTAGAAGGTGTGCTCAACTCCACCGCCGACGACGCCAGAAGATATGAGAGGAAGGATTGTGGCAGCTTTCCAGGCAATCAACCATCAGACAGTGAATGATGTCGAGACCAGTTAACGAGAGGGAGTGCAAATGTGCATTAGACAAAATGGGCAGTTGATCGAACACCTGAGATCCTAAATTTCCAGTGAGAACCATGTTCATCAGCCCTTTTCAGTGCTAATGATGTGCGAAGTCTGCTGTGCAACCTTCATGTGGTGCACATTGCGTTCCGCTAATGCCGACGGTATTTGTTTCCAGGTTAATCACTACTGAAGAATTTCAAGGCCATTTCACATTTACAAAATTTTCACTAGTGGACAGAGGTCAGAAACCATACAAAATTTTCATTGAAAATTTTTCCTGATATTGCTTTGTTCTCGAGATAATGGTAACCTGTGAAAGTTACAATGGCGTGCCCCTTGGTGACAAACCATTTGTTTTTCGAAAAAAATGTTCCCTACAAACAATGCATATTTTTTCATGTAGAATATGAATATGGCATAAAAAATAGAGGTTACCATTTACAAACATGAACTTGACCTTGGTTTTACCTGGAACACAGGGTTCAAGGTCATTTCAAGGTAAGCACTCCATGACCACCTTCAAACCTTACAACTTTTACTAGACACTTTTTTTTTTTTTTTTTTTTTTTTTTTTGCAAAATTGTGCCGCTCCAGAGATATCAGCTGATATAGATTAAAATGGGACACTGTGTGTGATTTTGTGTGTAAGCCTCATTGTTGGAACCTTTTTTTTTTTTTTTTTACAAAGTTTACTCCTGATCCTTCATTCTTCCTTCTAGATATTTTCCAGATCACCTTTTTGATTGAAAACTGAAGTTTTGCTTGCGTACAGATCTTCAGGTTTCATCATTCTTTGTGCTTATCTTTTGTTATGTGTGGACATGAACTGTAGTGCATTCTCCCATAAGTTCTATGACTTTCTGTAATCGAACTCTCTGTCCTCCTTTTTCTAATCCTGTTGGAATTTAAATTTAGTGCAAACAAACCCCCCCCCCCCCCCCCCAAAGAGATCTGTAGGCCTGGCTTTCTGGTGCACTCTTTGATGACTTCTATCCATCTGTGTGACAGCTGTGATTTCACTGTCTGCTAGTATTGCTAAATTGTTTGCAAAAGATAAGCAAGCAATCTCAATGTCATTAGTATCCCAAACAAGTTGAGTAGGCTTCCAGAGCTTTCAGATTTTTAATTCTTTTCTCCATTCCCTAATGACTTGGTCAGGGATCAGATCGAAGGGGAGCAGTGGTAGCCCCTCCCCCTGGTGAACATTGGTTTCAACTGTAAATGGCTCTGATACTTCTTTCCTAAATTTTACTTTGTATTTTGTGTCCGTGAATGTTTGCTTGCTGACGTTTACTGTCTTTGGGTCTAGTGCATGTCCCTCTAGGCTCTAGAAAAGAGACTGCTGGTCATGGTCAACCGAGGCATATGCATTGCTGAAGTTGACAAAAGTGCAGATAATTGAGCTATTTCGGATTGTTTTATACTTCCATACTGTGTGTATCTTGAAGAGTTGTTCTGCACATAAGCATCCTGGTCAAAAACCCTACTGGTATTTGTTGATCTCATCTTCAAGCTGTGCTTGTGTTCTTTCAAGTAAACATGATGACAAGAGAGCTCCCTTAGTTGTTATTTACATCTGTTGTCATCTTTCTTGTGGAGATGGGTTGACTAGAGTAAATGCTCAATATTCTGGCAGCTTTTCAGTTTACCAAATAGTTGTGCTGATTTGTTCTCCCCTATCTGCTTTAATAATTCCACAATGATTCCATCTTCCGCAGATGTACTGTTGCAGGTCTCCCTGGGAAATCTTGAAGGTGGATCTTGACAGCTGAATAGCTTAGAGAAGTATCACATTAGTCGCAACAGCTGTCATGATTTGTCGGAGCACGTTAACAGCCCGGCATTCTGAAGCACAGGTTCTGTGGTTTGTATCCTCCGAGTCTTCTTAAAAACTACCTGTAAAAGCCATGTGTATTGTGTTCTATTAAGTTCTTTTTAATGAAGTCCAGTGGTTCTTTCACGAGCTTCATTTTGGCTGTCTTATTAATTTTATCACCTGCTTTCTCAACCTGAAAAACTGTTGTTCATTCCCAGGTGACTTTTTACTGTTCCCCCCCCCCCCCCTCCCTCCAGGAAGGCTTTCTTTCCTTCTCCTACAGCTTCTTCACATGCTGAATCCCACCATGGATATTTTGTGTACGTGATGCCTAAATGACTGTATGGGTCACTTCCAGGTCTTTAGCTTTTGGGGATGTTACGTCAGGGAGGTTGGCATGATTTTCAAATTATTTTATCCACTCCACCCCTCTTCTCCTCCACACACAATGGTAACAATTATGTCTATCACATTCAGATACTCAAGGCAATAGGTACAGATAATATAAGCACATTAATTTAAAACAATTAAGTTAGGTTAACATGGTAAACCTACATGTATCATGTTCACAAGATAACACAGGAAACTGTTGAGGGAACACTACAGAAAATAAATGTAAACAAATCTGACTCGTGACCAATCCTTTCTTTTCATATGAGTGAAAGCTTCCTTTGTAAATTGGAGGGTTATGTCAAACTTTTTTAGCAAGAATTCAGAATTTTTTATTATTCACAATAAAACTGATACTATTTTTCAAAATTCTCTCCATGAACACTATTATAAATTTTTCATTCTTTGAAACCACTTCAAAAATGTCTCAGTCCAAGTTTCTTTAGGGAAGTAACTTAGAGCACCGCTGTATGCTGTGATAGCCTTTTCATCAGATGAAAAATGCTACCCACAACTTTTTCATTCATCTTTGGGAACAGGAACAAGTCACACGTAGTCAGGTGAGGTGAATATGGTGGATGTGGTAACACTTGCTCTTTTACCCTCTCCAAGAAATCCATTGCTCTTAGAGTCATATGTGCTGAGGCACTGTTGTGATGCAGAAGCTGCCCACTCTTTGAATTTGGGTGCTGTGGCCTCTATGTGGCAATGGTTTTCGGCAGTCGTTCAGTCACATACCACTCTGCACTGACTTAGTGTGATGCATCAGAGGTCACAGAGGTGAGATGACCCCATCTTGGTGAAGAAAGTGGCTACCATCTTCTTTCCAGAGCTTCAACTTTTCTGAACTTTCATGGGTGGTTCCTCACCTAGAAAACATTGTACTGAGGACTGTCTCTTCGTTTTAGGGTCATAATGGTTCCCATGTTGCATCACCTGTGATAATATTGAGGGTGTCTTGGGACTGCCCTTTGTTGAATTTTTCAAGAATTAAACACCACCAATCCATTCTTGTGTATTTTCTAGGCTTCTGTCAGGGAATGTGGCACCTAAAAGGTCCATTTCTTGGTTAGTCAATCCAATATTTAGGCCCCTTCAATGTCACAAAATGTGAAATGAGTATCATCTTTACTCATTTTTCTCACAGCATCAATGTTTTCTTGGGCCACTACCATTGCTGGGAGATTGGAATGGGGTTCATCTTCAAGAGACTCCGAGCTACTTGAAAATAAAACAAAACCAGTTTCACACAATAGATGTAAAAGGGGAGAACTCATCAAAAACACATACCAAAGAAGAGTGGCATTTTTCTGCATTTAACTTTTTTGAAGCCACTGCATGAAAACTGCAGTGTGACAGATCCATCTTGCACTGTGTCTGTAGGTCTCACTCAGCACTGCTTGTGTCCACACTCACTGTTTGCAGCACGGCTTGAAATTCAGTGGTGCGGGAAATGCTGCATGCACACTCCAAGGTAAAAAAACAATGCTCTTTCAAACTAATTATAACAGTCGAGATCACAAGGCATGTTTAGTAAAAGGTGATCAGTTGCGGTCATCACATGATTATCTTCAGATCTACAGGCCATATTGATGGAGAATTGGCTGTTATATATATACTGTGTGTCCGTGTGTGTCCAGAAGACTGGAATACTTTAATTTTACCTGTTTCCATTTGCCAAACATAGACAGCACCATCACTGCAGCCAACGATCATGAAGTCATCCAATGGGCGCCATTTGATTGTAACAACAGGGAAGAGGTGCCTTGAAGCCAGCACCACACAGCGACGGAGCGATAGGCTGAGAAGAGTGACCGAGTGGTCGCTTGCAACACTGCATACACACCCCTGGATACGTGCCTACATACAAGAACATTGCAAACACTGTAAATTACTAAAATGATTACTAGAATGAAATAATAACTTATTCTCATAGCTGACTCCTTAAAGAAATAATGTACACTCAAAATTAAACCATCAATATACAAGATTTACTTTACTTTTTTTGTTTTTGCTCAAGATGGATTAAGACTTAAAACCAGTTACTAAGAAAACTACCTGTGGGATTGAAAGAATTGGGCTCAAAGTACCAGTGCAGCACACAGTGAGGAAGTTTCATTGCAATGAGCACACTGCTCGATCATGAAACATTAATTTGGGAGATTTAGTGCAGTCAGAAGTCTTTATGCATGTCAACTAAACAGGGAAGGATGTGGCTTCCAAAAATTGAGACAGACAGAGTGTCAGTTTTGTCAGTCACTCCTATAGTGGCTTCCAGCTATCAATAAAATCTGAAAGTGAAACTACTTGGGCATGAACATGGTGGCCAAAATTAAATAGAATATCTGTAACAAGGGTATTGTTTTCAGAATGCACATAAAATCATCTGAAATTTGACAAAATTATTGTGGATAACTGGGAGTAAAAAAAATTTTCAATCGGCAATGTGTTCAACAATGGATAAGCCATACAGATAGTGTTCACTGATTTGTGAAGTGTAGGAGAGCATGTACTGCCTAAAATATTCTCTAAGGTGCTGTAATCAGCATTTATCCTGTGTGATGCTTGTTTTGTACTTCCAGAAAGTTAAGTACATCCTTGCTTTACACTATCAAGAATGTGGTGGTGCCAAACTGATAATATTACTGTATATGTGCAAGGATCTGGTAATGGTTATCATAAATACCCTGTGACAAACGAAAATTACATTAACTAAGTTCTTCCTACAAGTTAAAACAATTCAAAATGATGATTCAATGGTAACCAGTCCACAAAGATACAGTGAAGCTGTAGTACAATATTACTACATTACACAGAAATGGTAATGGTGGATGGAGTGTACAAGTACAGGACTGACCAAGATTGAGGGGTAAATGGCTGTTAATTTTCTCACTGTTACAACACGTTTCATTTACTTCGATTTTTCTGACAGTTGTGGATATCAGTTTCTAAGAAAAAAAGTGCTGGTATTACACACAGAGACTTAAAAAGCATTTAATGTAATTTTAGTAATGAATAGTAACTGTGCTAGCATTGAAGCATCTTCATGTCCTGTAAGCACAATTGTTTCTAGACACACATGAGCAACTACAATTGTGTGTGGAACAGCTTCATGAAAAGAAGTACTCTCAATTAATAGTGGAAATGGAGTAAATCAGGCTAGGAATCACTTATATTTCGTAAGTGGTCAAAATACATAACCAACCATTTTCGCTACAAATAGAAGTGGGAGATTATGTATTACAGAGTGCATCAAATGAGTCATCTAATTTTTAAAAAATCATAACTATTATGTTATTTGAGATATGTGCGTGAACAACATACTGTTAGAAACAGCAAACTCTTGAGTTTTAGGTAGTTCCTGCTAGGTACCAGCAGTGTGCACCCACTTCAGTTCTAGTAAAAATGGTGACAGGACAACAGAAAGCATTTGTGTTCTACATTTTACGAAGTACGGGTCAGTAATTACTGTTCAGCATCACTTTTTGTACTAGGTATGGAGTGGATCCTTCTATAGCACAGAGCATTAGACGATGGCATGAACAATTCAAAGAAACTAGTCATTTGTGTACAGGCAAGTTGCCTGACACAGACATCAAACACATGTTCAGTAACAAGGCAACATTCCATTGAAATGGAAAGGTGAACCGTCATAATGTGAGAATATGGGGTATGGAACTACTACATGAAGCTGTACAATATGAGAGGGACTCCCCAAAATTTAATGCGTCCTGTGCAGTTACGTGGGAAAATGTGAGTGGTCCATTTTTCTTTGGCGAGAACACTGTTACAGGAAGCACATATCTCGATATGCTTGAGAACTTTCTTTGCCAACAGTGGAGACTGATTCGAACAACTTCATTTACCAACAGGATGGGGCACCACCATACTGGCATCTGGAAGTGCGGGAATTTTTAAATCAAAGGGACTATTGATGGATGGATTGGTCGCCCTGGACCAAGAGGTTCTGCCTTACATTAGTGCCCTCCAAGGTCACAGGACCTGATTGTATGTGATTATTTCTTGTGGGGGTATGTAAAAGACTCTGTTTATGTGCCCATGTTACCGACAACAATGAATGACTGAAACATCGCATAACAGCAGCTGTGGAAGCTAAACTCACAACAAACTCGCTGCAGTGTGGGGAGGGGGAAAGGCGGGGGAGGGGGAAAGGCGGGGGAGGGGGAAAGGCGGGGGAGGGGGAAAGGCGGGGGAGGGGGAAAGGCGGGGGAGGGGGAAAGTCGGGGGAGGGGGAAGGGCGGGAGAGGGGAAAGGCGGGGGACGGGGAAGGCGGGGGACGGGGAAAGGCGGGGGACGGGGAGAAGGCGGGGGACGGGGAAAGGCGGGGGACGGGGAAAGGCGGGGGACGGGGAAAGGCGGGGGACGGGGAAAGGCGGGGGACGGGGGAAAGGCGGGGAGGAAGGCGGGGAGGGGGAAAGGCGGGGGAGGGGGAAAGGCGGGGGAGGGGGAAAGGCGGGGGAGGGGGAAAGGCGGGGGAGGGGAAAGGCGGGGAGGGGGAAAGGCGGGGGAGGGGGAAAGGCGGGGGAGGGGGAAAGGCGGGGGAGGGGGAAAGGCGGGGGAGGGGGAAAGGCGGGGGAGGGGGAAAGGCGGGGGAGGGGGATAGGCGGGCGACGGGGATAGGCGGGGGACGGGGATAGGCGGGGGACGGGGAAAGGCGGGGGACGGGGAAAGGCGGGGGACGGAAAGGCGGGGGACGGGGAAAGGCGGGGGACGGGGAAAGGCGGGGGACGGGGAAAGGCGGGGGACGGGGAAAGGCGGGGGACGGGGAAAGGCGGGGGACGGGGAAAGGCGGGGGACGGGGAAAGGCGGGGGAGGGGGAAAGGCGGGGGACGGGGAAAGGCGGGGGACGGGGAAAGGCGGGGGACGGGGAAAGGCGGGGGACGGGGAAAGGCGGGGGACGGGGAAAGGCGGGGGACGGGGAAAGGCGGGGGAGGGAGAAAGGCGGGGGACGGGGAAAGGCGGGGGAGGGGGAAAGGGGGGAAGAGGGAAAGGCGGGGGACGGGGAAAGGCGGGGGACGGGGAAAGGCGGAGGAGGGGGAGGGGGAAAGGCGCGGGTGGGGGAAAGGCGGGGGAGGGCGAAAGGCGGGGGAGGGAGAAAGGCGGGGGAGGGAGAAAGGCGGGGGACGGGGAAAGGCGGGGGAGGGGGAAAGGCGGGGGACGGGGAAAGGCGGGGGAGGGGGAAAGGCGGGGGACGGGGAAAGGCGGGGGAGGGGGAAAGGCGGGGGACGGGGAAAGGCGGGGGAGGGGGAAAGGGGGGGAAGAGGGAAAGGCGGGGGACGGGGAAAGGCGGAGGAGGGGGAGGAGGGGGTGGGGGAAAGGCGGGGGAGGGGGAAAGGCGGGGGAGGGGGAAAGGCGGGGGAGGGCGAAAGGCGGGGGAGGGGGAAAGGCGGGGGAGGGGGAAAGGCGGGGGAGGGGGAAAGGCGGGGGACGGGGAAAGGCGGGGGAGGGGGAAAGGCGGGGGACGGGGAAAGGCGGGGGACGGGGAAAGGCGGGGGACGGGGAAAGGCGGGGGACGGGGAAAGGCGGGGGACGGGGAAAGGCGGGGGACGGGGAAAGGCGGGGGACGGGGAAAGGCGGGGGACGGGGAAAGGCGGGGGACGGGGAAAGGCGGGGGAGGGGGAGGGAGAAAGGCGTGGACGGAGAAAGGCGTGGACGGGGAAAGGCGGGGGAGGGGGAAAGGCGGGGGAGGGGGAAAGGCGGGGGAGGGAGAAAGGCGGGGGACGGGGAAAGGCGGGGGAGGGAGAAAGTCGGGGGAGGGAGAAAGTCGGGGGATGGGGAAAGGCGGGGGAGGGGGAAAGGGGGGCAGAGGGATAGGCGGGGGACGGGGAAAAGCGGGGGACGGGGAAAGGCGGAGGAGGGGGAGGGGGAAAGGCGCGGGTGGGGGAAAGGCGGGGGAGGGCGAAAGGCGGGGGAGGGCGAAAGGCGGGGGAGGGCGAAAGGCGGGGGAGGGCGAAAGGCGGGGGAGGGCGAAAGGCGGGGGAGGGCGAAAGGCGGGGGAGGGCGAAAGGCGGGGGAGGGCGAAAGGAGGGGGAGGGCGAAAGGCGGGGGAGGGCGAAAGGCGGGGGAGGGGGAAAGGCGGGGGAGGGGGAAAGGCGGGGGAGGGCGAAAGGCGGGGGAGGGGGAAAGGCGGGGGAGGGGGAAAGGCGGGGGAGGGGGAAAGGCGGGGGAGGGGGAAAGGCGGGGGAAGGGGTAAGGTGGGGGAGGGGGTAAGGCGGGGGAGGGGGTAAGGCGGGGGAGGGGGTAAGGCGGGGGTAGGAAAGGAGGGGGAAGGAGGGTGTAGGAGGGGTAAGGAGGGGGTAGGCGAGGAGGGGTAAGGAGGGGGTAGGTGTGGAGGGATAAGGAGGTGGTAGGAGGGGAGGGGTAAAGACGGGGTAGGGGTAGGAGGGGAGAAGGAGGGGAAAGCCAGGGGAGGTGAGGGCGACCGGCAGGGGAGGTGAGGGCGACCGGCAGGGGAGGGGAGGGCGACCGGCAGGGGAGGGGAGGGCGACCGGCAGGGGAGGGGAGGGCGACCGGCAGGGGAGGGGAGGGCGACCGGCAGGGGAGGGGAGGGCGACCGGCAGGGGAGGGGAGGGCGACCGGCAGGGGAGGGGAGGGCGACCGGCAGGGGAGGGGAGGGCGACCGGCAGGGGAGGGGAGGGCGACCGGCAGGGGAGGGGAGGGCGACCGGCAGGGGAGGGGAGGGCGACCGGCAGGGGAGGGGAGGGCGACCGGCAGGGGAGTGGAGGGGAGGGCGACCGGCAGGGGAGGTGAGGGCGACCGGCAGGGGAGTGGAGGGGAGGGCGACCGGCAGGGGAGGGGAGGGGAGGGGAGGGCGACCGGCAGGGGAGGGGAGGGGAGGGGAGGGCGACTGGCAGGGGAGGGGAGCAGCGGGGAGCAGATGGGAGCAGAGGGGAGGGGAGCAGAGGGGTGGGGAGCAGCGGTGAGTGGAGCAGCGGGGAGGGGAGGGGAGGAGAGCAGAGGGGAGGGGTGAAAGGCGAGGGGAGCGGAGGGGAGGGGAGGGGTGAAAGGCGAGGGGAGCGGAGGGGAGGGGAGGGGAGGGGAGCAGAGGTGAGGAGAGGGGAACCGGCAGGGACGGGGAGCAGAGGGAAGGTGAGGGAGACCGGCGGGGGAGGGGAGCAGAGGAGCGGGGAGTGAGACCGGCAGGGGAGAGGAGCAGAGGGGAGGGGAGGGAGACTGGCAGGGGAGGGTAGTAGAGGGGAGGGATACCGGCAGGGGAGGGGAGGGAGACCGGCAGGGGAGGGGAGTAGAGGGGAGGGAGACCGGCAGGGGAGGGGAGCAGAGGGGAGGGAGACCGGCTGGGGAGGAGAGCAGAGGGGAGGGATACTGGCCAGGGAGGGGAGCAGATGGGAGGGAGACTGGCCAGGGAGGGGAGCAGAGGGGCGGGAGATTGGCCAGGGAGTGGAGCTGAGGGGAGGGAGACTGGGGGGGAGGGAGAGTTGGGGGAGTGAGTGAGTGTGGGGAGCAGGAAGGGCAGCGCAAGGAGGAGAATGGGTGATTGGGGAGGGGATGGTGGTGGGAGATAGAAGGTTAGGGGGACGGGGAGTTAGAAGGTGAAGGGACAGGGTGGGGAGCTAGAAGGTGAGGGGACAGGGTGGGGAGCTAGAAGGTGAGGGGACAGGGTGGGGAGCTAGAAGGTGAGAGGACAGGGGGGAGTTAGAAGGTGAGGGGCAGGGGAGATAGAAGGTGAGGGGACAGGGGGGAGTTAGAAGGTGAGGGGACAGGGGGGAGTTAGAAGGTGAGGGGACAGGGAGGAGTGAAAGGGAGTGGGGGGATGGGAGGAGAGAGAGAGAAACTAAATTCGTTCAAACTCATTGTGCAAAAGGGTTCACACTTGCCACACTCCTTCCATGTGGACCAGTTCTGCAGCCTTGTATTCTTCCATTCAGCCTTTGGATGGCTCCGTTAGGGGCAAGGGGCATGCTGAAGTTCCTTCAGACTCCTCAATTTTATGATACTCAGATTGTGTTTATATCTCCATGAGTGACATGGTACACAAAACATGTTCTGAAATTTATTATTCAGCATGTATAGCCTATTCTGTATCTCCTTTCCCACTAAACTAAAATTTTTTCTAATGAAAATGAAGAAAGATACAGCTAGATTATTCACATTAAATAACTGCATCTTCATTTTTTTTAAAGGCAACACAATGCTTGTGTTGATATTCGGTGCAAGAATCAATCATAGTTCCCAGGTAATTAGGCATCTAATGTGAGAGGAAGTGGTTGTCAAGAAACACATTTATGACTATGGGAAAGGATGCCAAGCTTAATAATATTATGGATTCACGTGAATTAATACAACCTATGAGCAAAACAATAAATACAGATGAATAAATTGGTAGTGCACAGACTAGTACATACTACTGGCCAAAGATCAGCCAGTTATTGTCAGTAAGCCATGTGGTTGACCAGCGTAGTAGTTTGTGCATATGAACTGTGGGTTAGGTATGGTGCAGTAAGGTTATTATGAGTTAATTACATCAAAACATGAAAGTGAAACTGTGTTTATTATTTTGAAAAATGGAAAAGGAGTGTCATGAAATGTTATGGGTGGCAGGTTTAGGGAACTGGGACAGCATGAAAGAGATGCAAGCAACTATCAGGTATGTCTGTGACATTGTGCAGCAGTGACTATGCTGAGAAAGTTCACAACTCTTGACTGACAACTGCTGATGGACAGTTCAAATGTTGGTAGAGGACATGCACTAAGTGTCAAATGGGAATGCTTATGCAACTGTATCAGGACACTGGGCAAAAATATACTACATTTACAGTTACGCCCTCACTACATGATTTCTGAATAGAAACAAAGTAAAATGGGAGTGTTCTGAGACATAGTTGTCATGACAGATAGTAATGCCACCTTTCGTGAATGGATCATTATGGAGGAAATTTGTGGCACCTGAAGTAAAACCCAGAATCACATTGGCAATGCATTGAGTCATGCAGTTCAGGACCATGGAAATCTAAGACGTTACTTACAAGAAGTTGCAGCTCAAGACAATTATTACCTTCTTTGATACTTGAGGCATCATCCATAAAGAAATCACAACACTGAATGTGGCCATCTACATGAATATCTTGGATTGCTTTCTGAAGAGGGTCAGATGTGTACATTCAAAACACATAGCAAATGGTTCCTGGAAAGGAGCACAATACTGAAAGGCCCAATACCACTATAACTGTGCATCATCTCCTGGCACATGAGGAGGTCATTTTGCTCCATTATTCCCCCTCCCCCTTTCCTTGCACTTTGCAACCAAACCTTGCCCTTGTCGATTACTTCCTATCACCCCTTACAAAAATGCAACATTAATGCTGTACTCAACATCATCTCATAGGCTGCTTTTGCCCAGTATGTGAGGCCTCTGCATGTGTAGACAGAAATTTATAACGTATAACCATCGAAGATGATTATTTGGAAGGAAAATAAGCTGTATTCTTGCGTACATAAACCACTTCCCCTTCAAATTAATTATTCGCCATATTTATTGATCACATGTTATATAACAACACACAGCACTGTTAAAAATTATTTATATTAAGATTTAAGCAAACAATTATACAATGACTACTCACACTGCAACTATTAGGGGGAACCAGCAGTTGAGTGATTTCACCAGCATGAACACAAAAACGGTGCAAGAGATGCCCTGCATACAGATCCCACAGACAGACTGCAAAATCCACTCCACCAGATACTAAGTGTGATTTCTCGTAACGTGGGTGCACATTGTAGGGATACAGCAGACAGTTGACACGTCCTGTATGACCTAACAAGACCTGATGTGGTGGCCAATCTGAAAAAGATATAGTTTTTCAATGTTATGTTTGGGGCTATACTTTACCTAGAAGTGAGTCTCCAACCACCCTAAATAAATGCATTAAATAGCGTACAGCAAAATTATGGAAACAGAAAATACCATTTGCAATTTGTTTTTTCAATATTATTTCTAAGAATGTGGTTTTTTAATGTAAAAGGTAAAAATGTGTGAAACAGATGAAAGCACTATCGACTAAGGTATGTATCAACCATTGTGCAGACAGATTCTTTCATATGAAGAGAGACATAGCTAATTGATTTAATCTATCTGTTACTGTTACAAAAAGTTGCAGTTTCCTACTCACAGTCCAACATACAATGGAAGAGCCACAGCTGTTACTAAGGAAAGATGGAAGGAATGAAAGTTAGTTAGTTAGGTGTTCCATTGATCAATAGCACGGAAAACCGTTATGATGTGGAATGTGTCAAATGCACAAGAAATGTGTACAGGAAAAAAGGGTTTGGTTTTTTTTTTTACATTATAGTGTTATACCTAAATATTTCTATTATGTATCCCATTCCCTTAAATTGCACAAAATGCATATATTATATCTCCAGATTTATTTACTCATATTCAAGAATTCATCTATGGTATAGAAGGAGTTGTCAAGGAGGTATGATTTCAATTTGTCTTTGAAACTATTATTGCTGTCTGTCAGACACTTTATTTCATCTGGTAATTTATCAAACAGTTTTATAGCAGCATATTTTACCCCTTTCTGTGCCAAAGGTAGGTTAAGTAAAGGATAGTGTAGGTCTTTCTTGCTTCTGGTATTGTAATCATGAATGTCGCTGTTGATTTTAACCTGGTCCATGTTGTTGAGAAAAAATTTCATTACTAAGTAAATGTACTGTGAAGCAGTTGTAAGAATTCCTAACCTTTTAAACAGATGCCTACAAGATGTGTGACTATGAACCCCACACATTATTCTAACTGCCTTCTTTTGAGCAGTGAATACCTTTTGCCTAAGTGTTGAGTTGCCCCAGAATATTATTCCGTATGACATCAGGGAGTGGAAGTATGCAAAGTATGTTAGCTTACTAATTTCTACATCCTCAAAATTGGCAATTATTCTGATTGCAAAAGTTGCTGAACCTAGTTGCTTTACGAGATCCAAAATATGACTTTTCCAATTAAGATTCTCATGTATATGTACACCCAAAAACTTAGTATGCTCTACCCTGGCTACTGACTTCTTTTGGTGTGTTATGTTTATTGAAGGAATTATACTTTTTGCAGTAGAACATTGGATGTACTGTGTTTTTTCAAAGTTCAGAGCAAGCCCATTCACAGAAAACCAATTAATAACTTTTCCAAAGACCTTATTTGTATCATTTTCTATCAGACTTTCTTTTACTGGATTAATAATTATGCTTGTATCATCAGCAAACAGTGTCTGTTCAGCATCTTGTTTCACATAAGAAGGGAGGTCATTCACACATATCAAGAACAGCAGGTGACCCATGATCGAACCTTGTGGAACACCTAATGTAATTTCACTGTGGCTAACTCCTTTGAACCATTTTAAGCATCTAAAAATACTTTTTGCTTCCTGTTCTGTAGATATGACTTAAACCTGTCATATGCTGTTCCATTTATACCATAGAATTGTAATTTCTCTAACATAATGTCATGGTTCACACAATCAAATGCTTTGGATAATTCACAGAATATTCCTACTGGTTACATTTTACTATTTAAAGACTCTATTATGTGGACAGTGAAATTGTATATTGCTGCCTCAGTGGGACAGCATTTCTGTGATTTACTAAGTATCCCACAACTGTTGAGATGGCTAACCACTCTTGTGTACATTACTTTCTCAAAGATTTTTGAAAATGCTGTAAGCAAGGATATTGGCCAGTAATTATTGACATCTGTGGTTTCCCCCTTTTAGTAGAGAGGCCCGACAATGGCATATTTTAACCTGTCTGGAAAAATACCCTGAGTCAGTGATGCATTACACATGTGACTCAAAACATCAGCTGTAATTGCTCCACATTGTTTTAATAACTTGTTAGAGATGTCATCTACTCCAACAGAACATTTATTTTTCAAAAATTTAATAATTTTCCTTGTTTCACAAGAGGTTGTTAGATGAAACTTAATCTGACTAAAATTTTTCAAAACTGACTCTTCCATGTACTGCCTGGCTTTTTCTTTTGAACTATTCTCACCAATTTTTTCTCCTACACTTAAGAAGTGATTGTTAAATACATTGGCTACCTGTGTACTGTTGATTAAGATGATCTCATTCTCTTTAACAGTAATTCTACCTAACCCAGTGGTTACTTTTCCTGTCTCCCTTCAAACAACATTCTATATTGATTTGATTTTATTGCTGGAATTGTTAATTTCTTGTCTAACATACATATTTCTTGATTTCTTTACAACTTTTCTCAGTATGTTACAATAATTTTTATACTGTACTTATGGATCTTTACTAGTTCTTGCTGTCCCATAGTTTTCTTTTTCTTTCTAAAGACACTTTAATACCTGTAGTAATCCAAGGTTTCCTTGAAAAGTTTGTGGGTTACATTTAGTAATTTTCTTTGGAAAACAATGTTCAAAAAGGTATATAAATTTATCAAGAAATATGCTGCATTTATCATTAGCATTTGGCTCATTATATACATCTTCCCAGTTTACATTTCCTAAACTTTCTCTGAAGTGATCTATAGATACCGGGTTGAGCACCCTCACGCTTTTACTTAATGGTTTCTGAAGTGTACACCCTATTAGGTTTTGTAAGTTAATCAGTTGTCCATCATGGTCAGATAATCCATTTACCACAGGGAGAGCATGTATTTGTTCTACATCCTCTTGCTGTACAAATACATTATCTATTAGAGTACTACTGTCCTGAGCTATACGTGTAGGGAAATTGATCACAGATTCTAAGTTACATGTTGTTAACAACAATTCTAGTTCACTTTTCCTATCAGAATTGCTTAGAAAGTTAACATTGAAATCACCACAGATTAGTAACTTCTTCTTTCTGTCTGACAGATAGCATAATAGGGAGTCAAACTTTTTTATGAATAGCTCCCAATCTCCTATTGGAGACCTGTACACTGTTGCTAATATCAACATAACGTTATCTATCTGAAGTTCACATGTACAAACCTCAAAGTTCTGATCAACACAAAATTTGCTTATTTCAACAGTTCTGTATTTATACTCTTGTTTCATGAAAATGACAACTCCTCCTTTATCCATACTAGATCTACAAGTGTAATATGCTAAATTATACCTATTTATACTGACATTTTCCATACCCACAGTTACATTGTGCTCAGACAGACAAAGTATAGCAATCTCATTCTTATTTTTGAGGTCATCTAAACACATTATCAGCTCATCTACTTTATTTTTTATTTCTCTGATAATGAATGAAGGAAGGAAGGAAGGACAGGCAGAAGGAAGGAAGGCAAGTGTTTAACATCCTATTTCAAAGGAACCATCCTGACACTGACTTTACGCAATTTACTTTGAAGTACAGCCATATTTGGGAAGGCTTCACAGTATGAATAATTAAATTCTCTCAAAAGTCAAAGAGATCCAGAACAAAATTATGGAGGTAGAATTAGGGGTGATAATTTGACAGCACTGCTCAACTGAAGAAGAGTGGATGGTACATGCTCAGATTTGTTAGAACACTTTGACACACACCAACTACATACTTCAGTTAACAGTAATAATAAGTGATGAAAAATTATTATGTAACGGACATTTCCTAGCGTGATGGGTGCAAATGTCACAATGTGCTCTCAGAGAAAATGATAAAATGGATTTTCAACTAGATTTTGTGCTTTATGCAGGGTTCCACAATTAATTGACAAAACGAGTCACTGCAAATGTAAAGTGTGTAACGCACCTTGTGTGTGTGTGTGTGTGTGTGTGTGTGTGTGTGTGTGTGTGTGTGTGTGTGTCACATGCCACCTTTCCAGCCACAATTAATGTAACTGCAGATAATTGTTAATTAATATTCTGTACGGTCACACATAAATAGTGAGAATAAATAGATTTTAATTACTCACTAGCAATGGTACCATAATGAGAAATCCAAAATTGGGAACTTCAATGAAGTGTTAGCTTACTATCAACACGCACAAAAATATACAATAACTAGCAACCTGCACTGGCTTCTCACAGGTAGCACTAACTACCTGTCTATTTGTGGAAACTGTATTAAATGCCAAACCATAGTTCCTGAGATTAGCTTTCACATACAGACAGAAAAATGTGGAGGAGCAATTTCATTTACAATATGTATCGATTTGTTACTGAAACACATTAACAAAACTATGGAGTTTATAATGTGCCCAGTTATTTACACAATGTAATATACACACCGTCATATTGCTGATGACGTCCGTGCAGCAACTGGAGCATTATCGTTTGTGTTGCCGGCACAATAATAATCGAGCCATCTTCACGCCCTACAACCAATCTGCTCTGCTGTGGTAAATATATACTTGCTGTCAAAGCCACACCTTTTGGGCTTCCTGCATCCTGTAACATGTGATCATAAGGCACTGACACAGTCTATAATCCACAAACTGAATTAAAATGTCTCAAGGACTCACTTTTCTTACCAGGAGTTCATAACATACAAGTCTATGATTAATAATCATTTAGCAGCTTACACATAGTCATAGCCACATATTAAACAATAATAGTTTTTTTGCTTGTATCACAATAAATAAAGTCAATAATCAAACTGTGTATTGCAGATTTCTCTCAATATTTGTGTTTCTGCTTTGTTGTCATTATTCTTAAGTTTTATTTTGTGTGTGTGTGTGTGTGTGTGTGTGTGTGTGTGTGTGTGTGTGCGTGTGTGTGTGTGTGTGTGTGGTTTTTGAACTTAAAATAATATTTGAGCATAGAAGCCGATGTGCGGAAACACTGCATTCAACAAGGGAAAGACAGGGACTTAGGCCAGCCACCTGAGAACCTTCTGCTGTTTGGTAGTAATTAAAACTTTTGATTGATGTGGTGAAGTAGTTTACCATTGAAAGAATTTGTTATTATATCTATATCAGATGGGTTTTTAAAGTACTTATGCGACTTTGGAAACACACTTCCAGATACTACTTTTATGGAAACTATCTTTTGAGAGTTGAAAAAGTGTACTTTCACACTTTGTTTATGATACTTAAAAATGCTTTCAGACTAGGAAGGGCATTCTCATCTATAAACATTCACTTTGTTTTCTGAATTGGTTAGAATGTTAAAATAATCCAGTTTTCGTTATCTATACAAATATTATGCACATAAAGATACATTTGTTTTCATTTTCTCAAGAATTTATAACACAAAATGTAACCTACTACCACCTGCTTCTCAGACAAGGATTGTGGTAATCACAAAGAATAAAAATTCCTGAAACAAAATTGATTTTTCAGAATGGTGAGAATCACAGCTGCAGACATGATCTAAGATTTCCTTGTGTAGTTGCATGACAGACAACAGAGTGGTTTGCATGTGACGAGGCAAGTGCAAAAGACAGAGAATACTTTGCCCCATTTGCAGTTGGCACTCTGTTTCACAAATACTCCTGACAGTTCTCTCACATGAAAAATAACAACGTGGAGGAATGTGCTGTTTGTATAAACTTTTCATCCTTCCAACACTGTTGCAATAACTTGAAATACAAGGAATATCACTGTTGAGCCTCACAGTAGTCATTTCCTTGCAGTTTGTCTAGGTGTGAAACTGTCTTCAAACTTATGGTTGGTTTGAACACTATAGTGCTGATTAGGTACGGTCACAGTACTGAACAAGGGAGAGTCCTACTGGAGGTGGAACATCCTTGTTTTGTTCTGAATTTTTGAACTGATTTACCCAGCTATTTACATGGGACCTACAGTTTAGTAGGCATTCCAAACTGTGATGCAAACTGGCATTGTTCACATTAAAAAATTACTGTGAGAGTTGCATAACACACATCCAAATGACAAAATAGTCATCACTATACAAGCACAAAGGATTTGAACATTAAACAGTCAATACTTTTCAGAAGTGCACACTAGAAACAGAATGGACAGAATGAAATTATTGGCTAATGCCACATGGTAAACTGCCATGAGTGACTGTCATCCTGCAGAATATGGAGTAAAGAGTAGAATCTCATGCCCCTTTGACATAAAGATTATTAAAAATGGACCACATGACCATAATGATGGAAAAAGGAATCTGGCTGTGTCATTTTCAAAGGAACCATCCCAACACCTTAATGGGCAGATGAGGGCTGAAATCTAGCACCTTTAAAATGTAAATTCCATTTGCTAACCACTGCACCACCTTGCTCAACTTTGCCTATTTCATCTCTATCAATCGTAAATCATTGACAGCAATGGTAATATCCATAAGGGGAGTGCACACCTCTTGGTTAGATGGCATGAAAGGTTAGGTCTCCACATGCAAAGATGTAAGCCGAGATTTTTTCAACTGGAGTGTCATAATGTAAAACGTTCCTACTAACCTTCATATAACTCTGTTACACGTAAGAATATATTTCAAAAGTAAATGACAGCTATGCAAATACTTATTTGAAGGAAGGCTCTTTGATTAGTGAGAAATTTCAACAAAGGCTGGAAACTTGCAACAGACATTAAATTCTGTGTTGACTGTCATGATACCCTCCACAAAAGACAGCCAATGATTTTCCAGTATGACATCTGCTCTAAACTGTCAGTCACATCCCCTACAAAACAAAACATTTAACAGATCCTCACAAATGGTGTACTGTTATAACAGGATTGCTCTTACTGCGAATAAAACATGACTAATAAATATAAAACTACACCGTTTTGCAATTCAAGAAAAAGCTATAAAATAAACCAATAAAAATCTATAGAAAGGCATAGGAAGTGAAAGTTACCCACAGTTACAAGAAAAGGAAGATGTAAGTAAGTACATACAGATTGGTAAGAGCTGGACGGCTATTTAGATAACTAACAAGTTATTAACCTATGTCATGCTCTACAAAACACTGTGCTTTATAAAAACAAAAATGTGGGAGGAGAGGCTACATTTGTAACAATAACTATTAACTCAATATACTGAAGTTACTTGATTCTCAGGAGTCACAGAGACTAGGGAAATAAATACTAAAAATCAGGAACTATAATCTAATTAACAAATATTCAGTTTCCAGCTGTTCTTAAGTCTGGTAACTCCAAATTCTTCATAATGTTCTTGATACATCCTCAAAAATAAGGTAAAGCTGGGACAGGTTAAATATCTGTCACTGAATAACATTTATTGCCCACAAAATACATTCTAGATGTACTCTGTCTTTTTGTGGGCTTCACAAGAAAAATATGAAAATCATAACAGTGAGGGAATATATCAGTGCTGTCTTGAGTAAAAGGCTGACTAAATTACCAGTTGATCCAAAATGCCAACAGGTGGGCGCCTCATTGCTTTCCACGCCTCTGACAGACTTGTGGTCACAGCTGGAGGCATTCCTGGAAACCAAGAATATACCAACTAGCTTGACAGTAATTAAAATATATTTAGAACAGGAAATTACACTATCATTTTTCTCCCCTCATGTGCCATCAACTACATATACATCCAAGTGATAATAAAAGTGTTTGTCACAGAGTGTTTTCACATACATGCAATCCATCCACTTTAGTAAATGTAAATTACTGTAAGATTATGCACCAGTTCCCATCTGCAAGTGATATGAATGCCATAATACCACACAGCAATGAATGGTTTGACAGCAAATTAGTACCAGAGTATTTCAATTTTTTTAATAATTTACAATAACTAAGAAAGTGGCAGATAAACCAATTCAGGTCCAAAGTGCAATGTAACCATCTTGCTGATGATAAATGTTGTCAAAAGAAAATCATTCAAAGTATATGTCTTCATGAAATATGAATTTTGTCAACAGTAGCTGAAATAACACTGATCACAACTTCTCTTCATTTCAAGTCAACACTGCAGATGACTTCCCTGTAGGTTTTGTAAGTGAAACAAGCCAGAGAACAGCATGGTTCTCAAAAGACGTGAAAATTCAGTCATCATTTCAGGTAATTTTATTACATCACATAGTGCTGCTCAGTATCTTACATCATACTGGACTCTCCACAAAATTTCTCGGGGGCCTTATATTCTGTTCCTAACAACTGAGTTGTTGTTGGGTAAGGTAAATTCACTAATTACAATTACAGAAGTTGTTGATAATTTAAAAAAATGTGGTTAAAATGGAAATGCATTGTTTTAGCAGGGTTTTTTTTTGCATCGTTTTTTGTTTGTAAACGATTAGATGAACAAATTTAAAAAAGGTTGTCATGCTACAAGAATGAAGACCAGCAAAGCCTTCATTCTTTGAAACTAACTGTTTAAAAAAAGTTGTGCTGATTGGGAACTTTTTGACCTAAATGTTTGGTTTTGCGAGAACTTCAACATTTTCTTTTTCCGAAATGACCTTCGTTTTCTTCATTTGGCTGTATTTAAGCTTTCAACAATTGATTGTTCTATTGAAAAGAGTGGCATTTTTTCACCACTGAACTGAATGGCTGTCCGATTTAAGGTGTTTCTGAATGTGGTTTACATTTTCCCACTCAATTTGATGATTGCAAAATCTGCAGACTATCAAAGTTTGACCTTCCATGGGCATTTATAGCTATGCCTCCTCACTTGAAAATGCTACACACAGGACTGGCAAGGCACTCAGCACAGACATAGAAACAAAAGTAACGATTTTAATGTTAGGCAAAAAATTTCACCGCAGTCAAAACACTTGACAGACTTTGTTTTTTCAATCACTATGGTGCAGAGTGCAGACAGTATACTTGTATAGTTGCAGACAAGTATGTGTAAACAAAACAGGATTATGACGCCAAAGGGGGGAAGAGGGACAGGGAAAGAAGCCCCGCCTTCTCTCACAGAGCAGCAGTCTACACCTGTTTTCTCTGAAAGCAGAATTGACACAGGGATTACTGATCTCTTCTGGTGTTATAAGGGTCATTCTAGAAATTCAGAAAAAGAAAACAACATGCAATTCACAACACACAGCATTTGGGAACATCTACCATGCAATTGCTTGTCGAGGTTGGCAGAGTATTGTTAGCAACATAGTTCAGGCCTGACCTCTAGTGCAATTTTATGCAAACATGGGTCCATACATTCACCATCTAATTTGCCATATTGAAGTGTCAGTATTAAAACAACTTCTGAACTTAAGTTAACCAACAAATGTACTTGGTATAAAATGATAGGCCCCATGGCTGATTACTACTTTGCATTATGCAGTGTGTATTTTAAATAAACCATTCAACCATCCACTACTGCTTTGGCACCAGACCTTGAAGTGCACCGATACATCGTTGCATATTTTGCAAACAGGTTCTTACACAATTATCTTTCCAAACTGGGCTTCAGAAGATGATGTATGATACCAGTAACAGAAAATTGGTTGCATTTCAATATTTATATGCAGAAAATAAAGCTATTTCAGATTATCTCTAATACAATAGTTCATCTGGATACAGTTCACGAAAAAATAGTGTCTATTACGTGTTTTTGCATTTTCACATTTTGGGGCAGAAGTCGCATCTATTTGGCATTTACAACAAAATGCGAAATTTTCCGGTCCTTAGATAAAAGATATAAAGAAAATTACAGAGCTCTTATTTTCATGGAAAAATTATACAAATCAACAATGCTGATTACATTTTTGTTAGTTACACTGAAACTATATTAACCTAAATATTCCTACCGTGGTCCTATTTCAAATATGAATTTATTATTTTTTAATGTGAACAGAATTTCGATATATAAAACAGCAGTCCGAATAAACAATTACCTTACAATGTTAATCTGGTTTCATTTTATGAATTTCAACAAATACAAGGTAATTTGATGTGATGTTAGCCAAAAGCATAGTAAGGTGACAGTATGATAAATAGAGTTGTTACAGGTTTCAAAGATTATAATTGCAATATAGTTGGTGCCTCTTTTGTTACTCAATTGTTCATAAGTGAAAAGCTCTAATGCAATTAAACGAATTGACAATATACGTTCTCACCAATCGATGGATGTAATATTAGTGAGTAAACGGAATTGAAGTTGTTGAAAATTATAGTACAAATCTCATAAGGTGAAGTTACTTATATCGGTCCTGCCTAATGACGTAATAGTTAATCAGCAATTCAAATTAGCTTCTAAATCATAAGAAAAATGAGTTGCATTTCAATAACCCCCCACCCAAAAGTATTGTACAACCATAGGTTGAACAAAACTGTTGCAGGAAATCCTGGAAACAGTAAACAAAGTACAATAACCTGAGCATTCATATGTATGACAGTGAATACAAATAATACATCTTTTTGTAGCAAATGGTCATTTGGAACAGTAATACTATGTTAAGAACAAAACTTTTTCAACTTACCCTTACATATTACAAAATCAACTTTTTTTCCATGATGTAAATCATTTTTCAGGAATGTTGGGCCAATGCACAAAAAACTAACATATCTTCTAATTTTTGTTTTGAGGCAAGCAAGCACAACTTGCACCTCAATTTTCCACTTGAAACACGATAACTAGTGATAGTTCAATAGATCTCCCTATACAAACAGTCAATTTACAGTACATCATTTCTCCACGTTTACTCTAATCTGAGTCTAACAACCATCAGTGTCTTCTCATTGCCAAAAGCACATATAATCTCCTATCTATATTTATTCAACAGATCATTTACATTCAAATACATATTTTCTTTCCACCAACAGCACATCATCAGTATAAGTTTTCTTTTTCCCCCATGACAGAGCATTTCAAGTTAACTATCAGATAACTCAATCAATATCAATTTTATATACAAGCTAACTAATGAAAGTGAGTAGCGTTCGTGCCAACTGTGCTAGTTCACACTACAGATATGAATGATAATTCTGAATTCAGCAAATCCGAATTCAACAAATCTCATTTACCTTGCCGAAATAAAACTTCTATGTCTTGACACAGTAGTGTTGTTGCATACCACATGTATCAAGCAATGAAAACTATTCATTTCATAAATCTCCAATTCAAACACGTATATATGCAGACAGGGTGAACATTAATAAAACTGACAAATTGCAGGAATGGATTCCACACTGGAAATGGAGGAAAAAGGGTCTTATGAACATATATCTGGAAATGCATCGTTGCAACCGTAAATGGCGCTGATGAATGACAGTTCCTGTGACCATTTGACGTGTGTCCCTGGTGAGTTGCAGGCCTTGTGATTGACACAATGTACAGGAAGCAGCAGAATGATCTGGTATTCATGTCACAAACAAGCCGAGATGGTGTTTTTGTATGGCAGCACGGCTATAACAAAACAAGTAACTTAACAGACAACAATTACTTCACACATTTCAAGCTTTTATGGGGCGTTTGTGTGATTATGGGTCCTTTCAGGAAAACAAATCTCATGGAGGTGGAGGACTGTGTGCGCACCAGCTTTGGAGCTATAGTTCGCCTCAATGTTCTGTAGAACCTGCTCCTCCCAATCTGGTGTATGCAGTCTGCTGCCTCCCTGTACGTGGGTGATGTGGTTGGGTCTAAGAGAATACTTGGTTTGATATAGCTGCGCTGCCTGTCAACTGTTTCCATCTGCTTGGTCATATATAAATGCTATTTCAGCTTGTTCCCAACATGAATATACACAAGTAACTGTGTGCTCAAGGTAACTGTGTAGGACCCTCTCCATGGGCACTGAGCTTCACATAGTTACAATTGTAAGTATTTAACTATCTATGTAGTTTGGAAAGCTTTGAAACACGGGACATAAGATGATTTATGCAATTAAGACTCTATTCATGGTTACTCGTCCAATACTGTATATCATTATGGTAAAATGTGTTGAAGTCTCAAACGCATGCACGCACCAGGTAATTTGAAAGACATTTGGCACAGTACAGATTGTCCACAAATGTGTGTGTGTGTGTGTGTGTGTGTGTGTGTGTGTGTGTGTGTGTGTGCGCGTGCGCGCGCGCGCGCGCGCGCGCGCGCGTGCGCAAAGAGAGAGAGAGAGAGAGAGAGAGAGAGTTTTATGGACTGTAAGACGCACTTTTTCCTTCGAAAAATTGCCTCCAAAATTCAGATACTCAAAATTAATATAAAAATGTCTTCCTTTTTTTTTTAATTCCCGCCAGTCTTAAAAATAGCCAAATATTTGATGTCACAGTAAGCATGCCTCTAACTGGCAACACAGGATTCAACTAGCAGCAGTGGACCACTGTGACGAATGGGAGTTGCGAGGATTAAGAGCTTACTAACACTGTCTGCCTGCCACCTCACCAACATAAACCCAGAACAGTGTCTAGCCTATGATGTGTCACTGCAATCTATGGTGCCAGTGAACTTGAATTGAAAGTGATTTGTGTTATTTGTAATGGCACAAATTTTTGTTCTTAGCTAGTTTCGTAAAAGAAAAAAATAAAAGGTATTCATATGATGTGGGCTATAAATTGAAAATAGCAGCAAATGTAGAATGGAAACAGAGTGGCTGAGTGGCATTTCGGCCTCCACTAACAGAAAAACCCATTCATGATTCAAATGGATACGAACCAAAACCAAAATATCTCAGAAAATGCCACTATATTATCTTTCATTGCTTTATTATTCAACATCAAAAGAAAATCAGTGTGGAATAGTTAATATGGACAAAACTTCTCTGACATTTGATGCACCAAGTAGCAGAACTGTTGCCATGAAAAGTGGGAACACTATAGCTATGAAAACAAGTGGGCTTGAAAAAATGCACTACACTGTTGTCATTTCATGCTGTGCTGACTGTACTAAACTTAATCCAATGATCATTTTCAAGTGCAAAACACCAGGTGGTGGTGCTCACATACATGAAAAAGTGTGGATGGATGAGCCTGGTATGAAATTATGGATTAACACAGTGTGGGAGACAAGGAAAGGTACTTTACTGAAGAAGAGTTCTCTTCTTGTGCTAGATCAGTTCAGTAGTCATCTGAAAAATTCTGTGAAAGAGAAATTGAGACAGGGAAATACAGAGCTTGCAGTTATTCTGGGAGGACTTACTTCACAATTGCAACCTCTTGACATCTCAATTAATAAACCATAGTACTACTTCCACTGCCACCCTTAATTTTGACTCCAGTTACAGGAAACTTGGCAGCATTATCCCCATCTTTTATTCTCTCTCTTAGCCTTTTGATACACCACAAATGAAGCCCAGTGTCAACCAGGCTATTACTCCTCCAATTATCGGTTTAAACACAAATATATGGACTCCCCTGTATACCAAAATTATCAGTGTTTTCATATTCATACAACAAATCCTCTTCTGTCTCTCTCAAACCTGTACCTTTTACTCCCCTTTAATCTCAACATAATTCATCAACTCTAATTCTTCACAGCACATAATACCATCATCACTTTCAACATCAGAAACATCATTAACAGCAACATTATCTAAATCATTATGAATAACATCATTCTTCACAGGACAAGGCTCACCACCACCATCACCACCACCCCACCCATCTAAAAATTTCTTTACAAATTTAATTTTCACATTATCTGAAGTATTGTTAATAAAAGTATTCTTACAGGGGCAAATGAAGTCCACTGGGTGAGTTTTGTTTTCCCTGGAAAAATTCTACATTTTTATACTGTTCTCAGTAATACCATTGTTACTACAAAAATTTCTAGTTCCAACTTCTTTTTCCTTCTGCTTTTGCCATAACATCTGAAATATTACCAATACATGCACCAACACCAACTTATACATCTGACAATTCTTTTTTAAATATACTATTTGTTTCACTCAATTTCAAATTAATACTGTCATTTTCATTTTTAATCACAGACTGGAAGACTTTTAGCCTCCTGTCATTGCCTCACTGATCAGCTTGTTTGCAACTTTTTCAGGTTTGTTTTCTACATAAGCAATACAAATTTCATATATACAATGCTCTTCATTTACATGTGTTTTAAAATCATTTCAATCTTTTTCTAATCTCTCAGTTGTCTCTGCAGTTTTCTCTACCTGAATTCTGACATCATCTACATCTTTTCTGATACATTTTAGTGCTCGACTTCCCCTCTTCAAGTTTTTATCGAAACGATTCAATTTTTTCTCTAATTTCTCACTTTATTTTTCATGCATTCTTTTTTTTCTTTTTTGCAGTCTGGCTGTCTAGTGCCACTATTGCCATTTCCTCATGACTGAAACCTTGAATTGGTGAACTAATACTGTCTGAACCTCCACCTACTTCGTCTCCTTTTGAGTATATGTCATTAACATATTGTCTCCTCATTATCTTGCATCAAATTTTCTACCTCCTTCACTTCTTGACTGCCAACCCTATTATTGTCACACATTAAAAACACTCCTTAAACAACAATTTTTCACAAGGCCTACTGAATAGACAGCGCTGTAGAAAAGATGAAATAACTGAAGATTGTGTACCTCAGTTGATGTGATTGTAACCACTGGCACTCACAGATTCACACTCCAATTCCCTCATCCTTGCAATTTTTTGAGTCCAGAATGTTCCACCGTCAAGTCCAAAATGTTACTTTCCAAATAAAATCGGCTTTCAGTCCTAATGTTAAAAATGATACACCTGAAACTCTCAGGTTGACTTTAGCACTGATACCGGAATTAAATCGTCATCTCAGCTCATTCCACCATATTGGGCCGTATGAATAATACAGAGAATATAGTTTATACTCAAAATTTCAGAGAAAATTCTCAGGTTTGCATGAATAAAGCAAATCAGAGAATATACTACGCCCGAGAATGTCACCAGCATGAGTAAAAAGGTGGGTGAACCTGCTAGAAACCAAAGAACATTCTCTGATTTGATATGAATAAAATGCACAAGTAGAGAACATTCTTTTTTTGAAATGAGCTCTGTAGCATTCTTCAAGCTCAGTCACTCCTATTCAGGTTAAGTTTTACCAAGTTTTTTAGTAAAATGACAGAATTTATGTTGCTTGGAAGGCAAAAAAAGCCCAAAGAAATACTGAAGAGAGAAACGATAGAAGTTTATATGGGTTTAGTAATAAAAACATTATTTGCTTGATGAACTTCCTTCCCAAAAATCAAGAAAGTGACTTTTCAAACAAAGTGAAATTTAAAACATTTTTGTCACTATTTTGTAGACCTGAGTTTCAGGCTGATGTATGAGGAGATTTAGGTATATGCCTCATCACAGTGTCACTGACATTTTCAGATGTTCATCTTCACATTTTCTCACAGAATAAATCTTATATTTTTGATGTTAGAATTAAATAGGTGGATCAAAAAATTAACAACTGCTTTATCACAAAACTAGCAATCTGTTTCTCATAACAAACTGCATGGGTGACTGTTTACTTACTCAATGGGTGAGTGGACCATTATGCATCATATTTAACCAAACTTATCTCATGTTACAAAACTCTGAGACACTTCCAGTTTGCAGTAGATGAAAATGTCATATAATATCAAGACTCCATTCGTATAGTGTGTCCACCAAACTTAAATAACAGAACAGTTTCCCCACATGTCGAAAATTCATATCATCCCAAAAAATACATTTTCATAAAGTGTTCAGAAGAATCTTAATACATTACTGGCCATTAAAATTGCTACACCAAGAAGAAATGCAGATGATAAACGGGTATTCACTGGACAAATACAGGGTTATTACAAATGATTGAAGCGATTTCACAGCTCTACAATAACTTTATTATTTGAGATATTTTCACAATGTTTTGCACACACATACAAAAACTCAAAAAGTTTTTTTAGGCATTCACAAATGTTCGATATGTGCCCCTTTACTGATTCGGCAGACATCAAG
Organism: Schistocerca nitens; assembly: GCF_023898315.1. NCBI lineage: Eukaryota > Metazoa > Arthropoda > Insecta > Orthoptera > Acrididae > Schistocerca > Schistocerca nitens. The sequence goes on from NC_064616.1 coordinate 947,880,328, forward strand.
CCGATAATCAAGTTCCTCCCAAACTCGGCGCAGCATGTCCCCATCAATGAGTTCGAAAGCATCGTTGATGCGAGCTCGCAGTTCTGGCACGTTTCTTGGTAGAGGAGGTTTACACACTGAATCTTTCACATACATAACCCCACAGAAAGAAATCGCATGGGGTTAAGTCGGGAGAGCGTGGAGGCCATGACATGAATTGCTGATCATGATCTCCACCACGACCGATCCATCGGTTTTCCAATCTCCTGTTTAAGAAATGCTGAACATCATGATGGAAGTGCGGTGGAGCACCATCCTGTTGAAAGATGAAGTCGGCGCTGTCGGTCTCCAGTTATGGCATGAGCCAATTTTCCAGCATGTCCAGATACATGTGTCCTGTAACGTTTTTTTCGCAGAAGAAAAAGGGGCTGTAAACTTTAAACTGTGAGATTGCACAAAACACGTAAACTTTTGATGAATTGCGAATTTGCTGCACGAATGCGTGAGGATTCTCTACCGCCCAGATTCGCACACTGTGTCTGTTCACTTCACCATTAAGAAAAAATGTTGCTTCATCACTGAAAACAAGTTTCGCACTGAACGCATCCTCTTCCATGAGCTGTTGCAAACGCGCCGAAAATTCAAAGCGTTTGACTTTGTCAACGGGTGTCAGGGCTTGTAGCAATTGTAAACGGTAAGGCTTCTGCTTTAGCCTTTTCCGTAAGATTTTCCAAACCGTCGGCTGTGGTACGTTTAGCTCCCTGCTTGCTTTATTCATCGACTTCCGCGGGCTATGCGTGAAACTTGCCCGCACGGTTCAACCATTTCTTCGCTCACGGCAGGCCGACCCGTTGATTTCCACTTACAGAGGCATCCAGAAGCTTTAAACTGCGCATACCATCGCTGAATGGAGTTAGCAGTTGGTGGATCTTTGTTGAACTTCGTCCTGAAGTGTCGTTGCACTGTTATGACTGACTGATGTGAGTGCATTTCAAGCACGACATACGCTTTCTCGGCTCCTGTCGCCATTTGCTCTCACTGGGCTCTCGAGCGCTCTGGCGGCAGAAACCTGAAGTGCGGCTTCAGCTGAACAAAACTTTATGAGTTTTTCTACGTATCTGTAGTGTGTTGTGACCATATATCAATGAATGGAGCTACAGTGAATTCATGAAATCGCTTCAATAATTTGTAATAGCCCTGTATATGATACTAGAACTGACATGTGGTTACATTTTCACGCAATTTGGGTGCATGATCCTGAGAAATCAGTACCCAGAAAACCACCCCTGGCTGTAATAACGGCCTTGATACACCTGGATATCGAGTCAAACAGAGCTCGGATGGCGTGTTCAGGTACAACTGCCCATGCAGCTTCAACACGATACTACAGTTCATCAAGAGTAGTGACTGGCGTATTGTGACGAGCCAGTTGCTCCGCCACCATTGACCAGACGTTTTCAATTGGTGAGAGATCGGGAGAATGTGCTGGCCAGGGCAGTAGTCGAACATTTTCTGTATCCAGAAAGGCCCGTACAGGACCTGCAACATGCGGTCGTGCATTATCCTGCTGAAATGTAGGGTTTCACAGCGATCGAATGAAGGGTAGAGCCACGGGTTGTAACACATCTGAAATGTAACATCCACTGTTCAAAGTTCCGTGAATGCGAACAAGAGGCGATCGAGACGAGTAACCAATGGCATCCCATACCAACATGCCGGGTGATACGCCAGTACGGCAATGATGAATACACGCTTCCAATGTGCATTCACCAATATGTCGCCAAACACAGATGCGACCATCATGATGCTGTAAACAGAACCTGAATTCATCCGAAAAAATGACGTTTTGCCATTCATGTACCCAGGTCCGTCGTTGAGTACACCATCACAAACGCTCCTGTCTGTGATACAGCGTCAAGAGTAATCGCAGCCATGGTCTCTGAGCTGACAGTCCATGCTGCTGCAAACGTTGTCCAACTGTTCATGCAGATGGTTTTTGTCTTGAAAATGTCCCCATCTGTTGACTCACAGATCCAGACGTGGCTGCACCATCCGTTACAGCCATGCGGATAAGATGCCTGTCATCTCGACTGATAGTGATACGAGGCCATTGAGATCCAGCACGGCATTCCGTATTACCCTCCTGAAACCACCAATTCCATATTCTGCTAACAGTCATTGGATCTCAACCAACGCGAGCAGCAATGTCGCGATATGATAAACCGAAATCACGATAGGCTACAATCAGATCTTTATCAAAGTCGGAAACGTGATGGTACGCATTTCTCCTCCTTACACGAGGCATCACAACAACGTTTCACTAGGCAACGCCGGTCAACTGCTGTTTGTGTATGAGAAATCGGTTGGAAACTTTCCTCATGTCAGCACGTTGTAGGTGTCGCCACCAGTGCCAACCTTGTGTGAATGGTCTTGAAAAGCTAATCATTTGCATATCACAGCATCTTCTTCCTGTCGGTTAAATTTCGTGTCTGTAGCACGTCGTCTTCGTGGTGTAGCAATTTTAATGGACAGTAGTGTAATTTGTTGCCACACATAAAAGTAAAATTGAAACACAGTGCAACACTTCCAGAACACACTGATGCTAGTTCCATATTTTACACTAAATAGTTTGCCTGTTTGATCAAGTTAAATGAAATGTAATATTATGAGTGGGTTCTGTGCTAGACACGGCAGACAGCACACACTGAGGACCTTCTCAAGGACGAGGGGAGATAGTGAAAATTACCTCTGTTATCAGAGAATATGCTTTGAATTTTTTATTCATATGAACCGGAGTGCCCCCATGAACCATGGATCTTGCAGTTGGTGGGAAGGTTCATGTGCCTCGGCAATGTAGATAGCCATACCACAGGTGCAACCACAACGAAGGGGTATCTGAGGCCAGACAAACGTGGTTTCTATAGAGGGCAGCAGCCTTTTTGGTAGTTGTATGGGCAGCAGTCCAGATGACTGACTGATCTGGGCTCGTAACATCAACCAAAATGGCCTTGCTCTTTTGGTACTGCAAAAGGCTGAAATCAAGGGGGACACCACAGCCATAATTTTTCCCAAGGGCATGTAGCTCTACTGTACGGTTAAATGATGATGGTTTCCTCTTGGGTAAAATATTCCGGAGGTAAAGTAGCCCCCATTCAGATCTCCGGATGGGGACTACTCAGGAGCAACAAAACAGGCATTCTACGGATCGAAGCATTGAATGTTAGATCCCTTGGGGTAGAAAATTTAAAAAAGGAAAATGGATATGTTGAAGTTAAATGTGGTAGGAATATATGAAATTTGGTGGCAGGAGGAACAGGACCTCTGGTCACGTGACTACAGGGTTATAAACATTAATACGAAAATAAGATTATGGGTAAACTACTATGAACAGCACAGTGAACCCATTATTCTAGCCATGATAGACATGAAGCTCACACCCCACAGTAGTACAAGTTTATATGCCAACTAGTTCTAGAGTTGAAAAAGAGATTGAAGATATGTGCAATGAGATAAAATGAATTATTCAGATAGTTAAGCGACACAAAAATTTGATAGTAATGGGGCACTGGAATTCAATAGTAGGAAAAGGAAGGGAAGGAAAAATAGTAGGTGAGTATGGACTGGTGGAAAGGAATGAAAGAGGAAGCCACCCGGTAGAGTTTTGCACAGAGCATAACTTAATCAGCGCTAACACTTTGTTTAAGAATAATAAAGGAATGTTGTATATGTTGAAGAGACTTTGAGACACTGGAAGGTTTCAGATTGATTATACAATGGAAAGACAGAGATTTGGAAACCAGGTTTTAAATTGTAAAGCATTTCCAAGGGCTGAAGTGGAGTCCGACCACAATTTATTGGTTACAAATTGTAGATTAAGATTGAAAAAACTGGAAAAAGGTACAAAATTAAGGAGCTGGTACCTGAATAAGTTGAAAGAACTAGAGGTCGCTGAGAGTTCAGAGGGAGCAATAGCCAACAGCTGATTAGAATAGGGGAAAGGAATACAAAAAACGACGAATGGATAGCTTTAAGAGATGAAATAGTGAAGGCAGTGGAGGATCAAATAGGTAAAAAGACTAGGCCTTCTAGAAATCTTTGGACAACATAGGTGATATTGAATTTAATTGATAAAAGGAGGAAATATAAAAATGCAGCAAATGGATCAGACAAAAAGGAATACAAACGTTTAAAACATCAGACTGGCAGGAAGTGCAAAATGGCTAGAGGACAAATGTCTGTATTTAGAAGCATTTTTCACTTGGGGAAAGATAAAAACCACCTACAGAAAAATTAAAGAGGCCTTTCGGGAAAAGAGAAGCAGCTGCTTGAACATCAAGGACTTAGAGAGGAAACCAGTCCTAAGCAAAGAAGGGAAACCCGAAAGGTGGAAGAAGTATATAAAAGGTCTATACAATGGACATAAACTTAAAGGTAATTTTATAGAAAGGATGTGAACGTAGATGAAGATGAGATGGGAGATATGATAGAGCTCTGAAAGATCTAAGTCTAACCAAGGCCCTAGGAGTAGACAATATTCTATCGGAACAACTGACAGCCTTGGGTGAGTGCGAGCTAACATCCCAAAGATGCTCGGGCTCACATGCAGTTCCTCTTCGTCGAAATGTCTTGGCTCAAACTCATCTAAAGATTGGACCGCACGTGTTGCACTACACACCCTAAATTAGACACTTGTGACCCTTTGGTTAAATTGTCTGGCTGATGGCAAGTTTGCGAAATACAATGTTAACATAACATGTTGTTGTTGTTGTCTTCAGTCCTGAGACTGGTTTGATGCAGCTCTCCATGCTACTCTATCCTGTGCAAGCTTCTTCATCTCCCAGTACCTACTGCAGCCTACATCCTTCTGAATCTGCTTAGTGTATTCATCTCTTGGTCTCCCTCTACGATTTTTACCCTCCACGCTGCCCTCCAATACTAAATTGGTGATCCCTCGATGTCTCAGAACATGTCCTACCAACCGATCCCTTCTTCTAGTCAAGTTGTGCCACAAGCTCCTCTTCTCCCCAATTCTATTCAATACATCCTCATTAGTTATTTGATCTACCCATCTAATCTTCAGCATTCTTCTGTAGCACCACATTTCGAAAGCTTCTATTCTCTTCTTGTCTAAACTATTTATCGTCCACGTTTCACTTCCATACATGGCTACACTCCATACAAATACTTTCAGAAACGACTTCCTGACACTTAAATCTACACTCGATGTTAACAAATTTTTCTTCTTCAGAAACGCTTTCCTTGCCATTGCCAGTCTACATTTTATATCCTCTCTACTTCGACCATCATCAGTTATTTTGCTCCCCAAATAGCAAAACTTCTTTACTATACTTTAAGTGTCTCATTTCCTAATACCATATAATAACAGTAATAATAGTAGTGGGAACTAAATTAATGACCCATAAATGATGTAGGCCACACAGTTGTGATTTGGTTAGAATAATGTTTATTCGCAAAGCAAACTAATAGCGAAAGTAGTCATACTTAGAGTTACCGTTACACTCGAGCACATATCCATTTGACACAGTTCAATCACTCACAATCTCATTGCAAAATACAAGTTATCTATGCGAAAAGTTAGAGTTCACAGCAGGCACGCAGCTGCTCACCGCTCAGAGACAGTCCCGTGATACCACACAACGCGAGATTTTTTAAGTCGTTTCACTTCCTAGCTGGCTAAAGACTGACTGTCCGCTTTTGCGTCTCAATCTGAATTGTACCCTTTGGTGTCTCCAGCCAAACTGTCCACTTTGCCGTCTGCACCAGCACTCCCTCTGCCCGTCCACGACCATGTTTCCCGCGCGCCCAATATGCTCGCTCAACTGACTAGGGCAGTTCCTTTTCCTGTAGCCATCGATCTGATTGGCTATAGCTTATTCTACATCATTTTACATTTTAACATATTTAAATAATCAAAGCTTGGCACTTTCACGTTCTAAATAAAGTAACAATAATATCCATTACATAATAAACATTAAATTCTTTTACATAAAATTAATACAATTTCCTTCTTAACTTTGAATGTCACGGCCAGTAGCCTTGCATCAATGTGCTTTCTGATAAATAAAGAACAAAAGTAACTATTATGCACTAAACTTTACAGCAAATATTCTATTACCTAATGATTCAATAAGGTGTCATGCTGTCATCGTTCAATGTGTTTTGTGTGGAGGAAATGATGATCTGATGATTAAGTGAAAATACTGATAATTTAAATTTACTGTACCTTTCAAACAAATAAAGATACAGAGTTGATATATATAACACTTGTCATTTTAATGATGTGCTTCTATATGGAATGTCGATCGTTAAGATCGACCAAAGCATTCAGATTTTAGCATTCAGGTCTTTGTTACAAACCTGTTAATTTCACTTTCACAGTAAATCCTAAACTATTATAGATATGATCAATATTCAAGTTTTATTGGGATCACCATGAAAATTTATGGATGATGGCAGATTAAAATTTCTGTGGCTTCATTCCCTGCATTACTACAGAATGAAATAGTTTTTATAATTGTTTCCCTTTATGGCTGATCTTAGGTCCACCATATTTAACACTGCTATGTCTCCTTGGCCACAAAAGCCTTCTACTGGGTTTCCCTATGACGTAGGCTCTAGTCTGTCTCACTCGCACACTACAGTGCTTAGGCCTCAATAGACAACAGACGCCTGTGAATTTCCCAATTTCATGGTGAATCCGCACCCTTTGCAGCACACAGTCCTGGACGACAGGGTTCGTTCCACAATTCCTGTATACTGACTCTTTCGGCCACAGATTTAAATGGAAGCGCAATGCTCATTAACTCATAAGACCCAGCCAGGACAAAACTGTTCCATCTGATGAGCCATATGTATGAGACAGGTGAAATGTCCTCAGAATCCAAGAAGAATGTAATACGTAATAATTCCAATTTAAAAAAAAAAAAAAAGAAATTGTTGACTGGTGTGGAAATTATCAAACTCTCAGTTTAATAAGTCATGGTTGCAAGATACTAACAAAAATCTTTATAGAAGAATGGAAAAACTGGTCAAAGCCAACATCGGTGAAGATCATTTTGGATTCTGGAGAAATGTAAGGACACATGAGGAAATACTGATCCTTATCATAGAAGATAGGTTAAGGAAAGGCAAAGCTATGTTTTTAGTATTCGTAGACTTAGAGAGAGCATTTGATTGGAATACTCTCTCTCAAATTCTGAAGGTAGCAGGGGTAAAGTACAGGGAGTGAAAAGTGATTTACAACTTGTACAGAAACCATACGGCAGTAATCAGAGTCAAGGGGCACGAAAGGGAAGCAGTAGTTGAGAAGGGAGTGAGACAAGTTTGCAGCCTATTCCCAGTGTTATTCAATCTGTACGTTGAGCAAGCTGTAAACGAAAGCAAAGAAAAATTTGGAATAGGAATGAAAGTCAACGGACAAGAAATAAAAACCTGGAGGTTTGCTGATGACACTGTAATTCTGTCAGAGACAATAAAGGACTTGGAGGGGAATTTGAGTGGAATGGACACTGTCTTAAAAGGAGGATATAAGATGAAGATCAACAGAAGCAAAACAGGGATAATAGAATGCTGTTGAATTAAATCAGGCGATGCTAAGGGAATTAGATTAGAAAATGAGACGCAAAGTAGTGGACGAGTTTTCCTATTTGGGCAGCAAAATAACTGATGAAGGCCAACATACAGATGATATAAAATGTAGAGTGACAATGGTAAGGAAGGCATTTTTGGAGAACAAAATTTGTTAACATCAAATATAGATTTAAGTGTAAGTAAGTCCTTTCTGAAAGTATTTGTCTGGAGTATAGTCATGTATGGAAGTGAAACATGGACGATAAAACAGCTTTGACAGAAAGAGAATAGAAGCTTTCGAAATGTGGTGCCACAGAAGAATGCTGAAGATTACATGGGTAGACCATGTAACTAATGAGATGGCACTGAATACAACTGGAGAGATGAGAAATTTGTGGCACAACCTGATTAGAAGAAGGGATTGTTTGGAAGGACACATTCTGAAGCATCAAGGGATCACAAATTTAGTACTGGAGGGAAGTGTGTGCGGGGTGGGGGTAGAGGGTAAAAATCGTACAGGGAGACCATGACATAAATACAGCAGGCAGATTCAGAAGGATGTAAAATCGTAGAGAGAGAGAGAGACAGAGAGAGAGAGAGAGAGAGAGAGAGAGAGAGATGTATACAGTAAATAGATTCACAAGGATGTAGGTTGCAACATTTATTCAGAGATGAAGAGAGACACACAGGATAGAGTAGCATGGAGAGCTGCTTCAAACCAGTCTTTGGACTGAAGACCGCAACAACAACATAAAATTGAGAACTTTTGCAGAGAATGTTCTTTTGCTCTGAGAATTTTCTCTGGAGAACATTCTCTTTTCTATTCATATGACCCACTGCAGCGTAACTGCCTCACTGGGGATAAATGTGTCAAAAGAAAATAATTCAAAGTGAACGTCTTTATGAAATATTAATTTTGTCAATAGTAGCTGAAATAAATGTTCTTAAAGTTGGATGAGTGCAACTCAGTTTATTCAAAATAATAAATGTTGCCAGAACTTATGTTCATTTCAACACGTCACTGTAGATTACTTCTCCTGTACGTAAGTGAAGACGGACCAGAGAATACTATGGTTCTCAAAATACATGAAAAGTCAGTCATCGTTTCAGGTGTACACTTTTATTACATCACACAGAGCTGCTTGTACTGGAACCTTCACACAATTTCTGATGAGCTTTATATGCTCTTCCTAACACCTGATGTATTGTTGTGTATAGTATTCGCTAATCACAATTACAGAAGTTGTTGATAATTACAAAACATGTCATCTTTCAGTGGTTACAAGTGAAATGATACGAATAAACAATGCTAATTACATTTTTGTCAATTACACTGAAACTACATTATCCTAAATATTCCTACCATGTTTCCTGTTTCAAATATAAGCATATTAATTTTTAGTGTGAACAGAATTTCAATGTATATTATAGCAGCCCAAAAAAAAAAAAAAAAAAAAACTTTGTTTACATTGTCAATCTGGTTTCATTAAATACAAGATAATTAAATGTTTTTATGTTAGCTAATAGCACATTAAGTTAACAGTATGATAAACAGAATTGTTACAGGTTTAAAACATTATAATTACAGTACATTTGGTGTCTTTTGTTACTTGATTGTTAGTAAATTAAACGAACTGACAATACATGTTCCTACCTATAGATGGACATAAAATTTGTGAGTACTTTGACTTTAAGTTATTGAAAATTACACTGCAAAGCTCAAAAGGCAACAAACTTATACCGATTATATCTAATGACATAACAGTTAATCGTGCAGTCCAAATTAGCTATTAAATTGTAAGAAAAATAAGCTGTTACATTTCAAAATGCAAGGCATTGTAAATGCATCACACTGCTTCACAAAATTCTCTTCAAAGGAATGTTACACCAAACCAAAATTTCACATCCTCTAGCAGTGCACTCCATTGTAAATCATCTATTGACATTACATGGAACAAATGACAGGCAACATAAAGAACTGAAGGGGTATGCAGATCTTCACAAGATGCAAACACTGTTATTAATGTCAGACTTGTGTCTACAAACAACTGAAGACCCCTAGCACATCAAACACCAATCAGTAATGAATTCTTTGCTAATAATTTGCAGTGAATGATAATTTACTGAATTAATGTAAAGCTTTTTTTGTGTGTGAAAACTATAAGATCAGTTTCCACGTAAAATTTAATCATAATTTCAAGGATTAAGCTCTGTAAAATAAAAGAAATAAATATCAAATTTATAACTGCACTGTTTAAATAGTCTTACAGAGCTCTTGAACAGCACTACACCAAGTTCACTGCTTCGGCCATGTGTGTAGTGTTCCTGATAACTGATAGCTTTCATAATGTTATATATCAACCATGATTTTTAGACGTGATGCACAACACTAAGACAGTGAAATTCTGGATTCCATTTCAGAAGAGAGAAAATGCCACAGCAGTCAAATAAAACAATTATGGGCAATTGGAATTGTGCTTCTACTTGTAAGATAGCGAAACTTGTATTCTACTGGTTGTATTAGAGTAAGGGGAAAAAATACCTCAGCAATAGATGACACTAACACACATTTGTGTGGCAACACTTGATCTGAAGGTAATTTGAACCCTAGTAGTATAAGAAAACTTCATCAGTAATATTTGGCCAGCAAGAAGTACAGCAGTGATGGCTTATACTTCGGACTGTGTACAACTGATGTGCACTAAACCAAAAATCTCTTCACAACAACAAATATTGATCTGCCAATCAGATGGGAAAGTTTCATCTTTGTAGTCCTTCGGTACTTGGTTACTACTACAATGCCAACAGCAGTAGATCAGGAAATGTTAAGAGTTGGAGACATGCAGTTTGAAAAAGTTAACACATTTAAGTATCTAGGCGTGGACATCACTTTGAGAAATGAGATTGAATCTGAACTGAAGAAGAGATTACGGGCGGGAAATGCGTGCTACTTCTCACTGAATAGAGTACTTTCATTGCAGATATTGTCTAGGAATTTAAAGATTAGAATACACAAAACTATTATTCTACCAGTTATGCTGTATGGAAGTGAGACTTGGTCTCTCACTGTGCAAAATGAAAAGCCATTTCGAGTATTTGAAAACAAAATTTTGAGGAAAATTTTCGGAGCAAAAAGGGATGACATTAGCGGAGAGTGGCGAAAACTGCATAACGAAGAGGTTCACAAACTCTATTCAAGCCCTGACATAATCATTATTATTAAATCACTTAGGCTGCGACGGGCAGGTCACGTAGCTCAAATGGATGAGGACAGAGCAGTGCGCAGAGTACTGATAGGCCACTTAGAGGGAAAACGTCCTGTGGGGAGACCAAGGCGTAGATGGGAGGACAATGTGAAGGCTGATTTGAGGAGCCAAGGTATTGAAGGTGAATGGAAGGAAATAGCCCAATACACGGACAGATGGCAAAAATACGTTGCTGCGGTAATAGATTCTCGAGTCCGGTATGACCAATGAGTGAGTGAGAGTCCTTCAGTGATATTCAGAAGTAGAGTACACCCCAGCTCATAGAGTAACTCACCCCCATTCCTCAATTTCGACAATCTCCCGTAACAACTCAAACATAATACAACACCACACACACACACACACACACACACACACACACACACACATTGGTGCAGAAGTAATGTCACAATGAGGACTCTATCGCTACGTACAACACAATCAAATAATTTACTTGTCCTTAACATCTCTCCGACAACAAAAAATATACTAGGAACACAAATGTCTTTGAACTGACAAAAAGTATGAAGACCCAAACAGCCCTGGAAATTTTGGCAATAACTTTGAATGTGCTCTTCGTTATAACTGCCACATGTCTGATCTGGGCATGAAAGCTATTCATTACCAATGGTTACACTTTTTTTTCTATAAGTACTATAATAACCAAGTGCAGTATGTAATCTGATTTATTCTGCTATTACTTGTGCATTTCAACAGCCCCCCCACCCAAGAAAAAACAATCCATACTCAGATAACAGGAACACTTTTATGCGATCTGAAGTTTTCGTGGCGTATTTCCAATTTAAACAGGTTCTCGGGTATCCGACCGGGTAGCGTCATAATTTCTCCACAATATTTCGGCAGACGTATACGCTGCCATCTTCAGGCGGTTCCTGACGAATGCTGTGCTGTTCCTCTCGGCACCCTATATACAGGGTATTACAAAAAGGTACGGCCAAACTTTCAGGAAACATTCCTCACACAAAAATAAAGAAAAGATGTTATGTGGACATGTGTCCAGAAACGCTTAATTTCCATGTTAGAGCTCATTATAGTTTCGTCAGTATGTACTGTATTTCCTCGATTCATCGCCAGTTGGCCCAATTGAAGGAAGGTAATGTTGACTTCGGTGCTTGTGTTGACATGCGACTCATTGCTCTACAGTACTAGCATCAAGCACATCAGTATGTAGCATCAACAGGTTAGTGTTCATCACGAACGTGGTTTTGCAGTCAGTGCAATGTTTACAAATGCCGAGTTGGCAGATGCCCATTTGATGTATGGATTAGCACGGGGCAATAGCCGTGGCATGGTACGTTTGTATCGATACAGATTTCCAGAACGAAGGTGTCCCGACAGGAAGACGTTCGAAGCAATTGATCGGCATCTTAGGGAGCACGGAACATTCCAGCCTATGACTCGCGACTGGAGAAGACCTAGAATGACGAGGACACCTGCAATGGACGAGGCAATTTTTCGTGCAGTTGATGATAACCCTAATGTCAGCGTCAGAGAAGTTGATGCTGTACAAGGTAACGTTGACCACGTCACTGTATGGAGAGTGCTACGGGAGAACCAGTTGTTTCCGTACAATGTACAGCATGAGCAGGCACTATCAGCAGCTGATTGGCCTCGGCGGGTACACTTCTGCGAATGATTCATCCAACAATGTGTCAATCCTCATTTCAGTGCAAATGTTCTCTTTACGGATGAGGCTTCATTCCAACGTGATCAAATTGTAAATTTTCACAATCAACATGTGTGGGCTGACGAGAATCTGCATGCAATTGTGCAATCACGTCATCAACACAGATTTTCTGTGAACAATTGGGCAGGCATTGTTGGTGATGTCTTGATCGGGCCCCATGTTCTTCCACCTATGCTCAATGGAGCACGTTATCATGATTTCATACGGGATACTCTACCTGTGCTGCTAGAACATGTGCCTTTACAAGTACGGTACAACATGTGGTTCATGCACGATGGAGTTGCTGCACATTTCAGTCGAAGTGTTCGTACGCTTCTCAACAACAGATTCGGTGACCGATGACCGATGGATTGGTAGAGGCGGACCAATTCCATGGCCTCCACACTCTCCTGACCTCAACCCTCTTGACTTTCATTTATGGGGGCATTTGAAAGCTCTGGTCTACGCAACCCCGGTACCAAATGTAGAGACTCTTCATGCTCGTATTGTGGACGGCTGTGATACAATACGCCATTCTCCAAGGCTGCATCAGCACAATAGGGATTCCATGCGATGGAGGGTGGATGCATGTATCCTCGCTAACAGAGGACATTTTGAACATTTCCTGCTATGTTCTGTTGCTGTGTGTTTCCATTCCATGATTAATGTGATTTGAAGAGAAGTAATAAAATGAGCTTTAACATGGAAAGTAAGCGTTTCCAGTCACATGTCCACATAACATATTTTCTTTCTTTGTGTGTGAGGAATGTTTCCTGAAAGTTTGGCCGTACCTTTTTGTAACACCCTGTATACTAGCCATTACCCCCTCCACTGTTCCTCTCCTGGTGTCTTCGGTGAGGCCAGCGCGGCGGCTACTGGAGGTGGTGGGGGAAGCAGAGCCTGGGTCTGAACTGGAGTCTGCAGTCTCCCTGCTGCCACCGTTGGGGGCGGTCCTCGATCTCTGGGACTGCACCTTTCTTTCCAGGCTGTGTGCAGGGTTCCAAGCCTGACTAAGTTGAAGGTCACTGTCTTTTATTAATAAGATCGTCCTGTAGCCACATTTCGATGGCCTCTTTAGTAATGCAGTCCCAGAAGGAGGAGGATTGACAGTATTTGTGTTTTTTCACAGTCCATAGTATGGCCTGATCATACCTCTTGAAAACAAAAATCAAGCCCACATTTATATGGTTCATTGCAGATCCTATTTTTACTAGGTCACATTCAATATTGTAGCCCTGATCCCTATCAATACTGTTTCCTGCTCCACCCACTATTACAATATGATCCTGCTTTGTAAAATCCTTGCTCAGTGATCCTACCATCCTCTTATCACTTGGCTAAGACGTGCATTGGGCTTGAAAAACTTGTGACCTGGTACCTATCACCTAATTTTTTCTGCAAGATGTTGCCCACACCTCTTCCATGGCTACTACCTACAGGATGTATACGACCTGGGACAACCGGGAGATCCAGGAGAAACGTGGGAATTTTTCCATCCAGGAGAAAACAGCGGAAAACTTTGGAATTTTTTAGAATTCTGGGAATTTTACATTGTTTTAGTTTTCAGTTAAACTTTTGTAACTTTGACTGTGCAGAATAATACTGCAACAAGAAAATATGAATGAGATTAAAAAAACTTAAATGGCAAAGGAAATGCGTCATATACAACAACAAAACACAGTGCTCATATGTGTCTGCCAACAGCAAAATGTATTGATGGCTTTAGGAAGACATTGCAATGCTTCATAACAACAAATTGCCTTTGATGAGGAAGATGTCACAACTGTTTACATTAGATTTGTTTGAGCAGTTGCGAGTGAGCTCATGCACATGTACAGTTGAGTTGCGTATGAGTAGTACCTTCTCCCACTTCTGGCTACAGAAGTGTGGCAGTTAGCTGTATAAGCAATAGCAGCAAGCAGCCAGATGATACCTGGAAAAAATTTACTGGCGCGTCTAAGCTGCCAAATTCACACATGTGCAACAGGCCTTGATGTAGTGGGTGGGGGGCAAACCCGGGTATCTACCCCGGGCAGCAATTTCATGGGGGGGGGACATTGTTTCACAAAGCACCTAGCATCCAGCACATGTTGTTCTATCGGTTATTCATATGATTTTGAAATGCATCCCTGTTGGTTTTTGAACAAGCGGAGGGGCAGGATGTCAAACCGGCCGACTGGGAGCGGGAGAGGATGTTTTAATTTCCACTGTCCTGAATATAGTTTGATGGCATCCATTACAAAATATTACAAGTTTGAATTCCACAGAACAAAATATATTGACATGCGATAGAAGAATGCTGTGTGAAGATGCCTGGCACTGACTTTGGCACACTTAAAACCAAATGACATGTCTTACATTTCCTTGAACACACTTGTTTTATGTATCAGACTCTTCAGAAAGATGTGCACTACAAAATGAACATTTTGAAAAGTCAATTTTTTTAAATTTTTGGCATCTTACCTCAAACGCTTGAGCGATGGGGGGGGGGGGGGGGTGCCACTATTTCCCTGGTTCGGAAATATCATAGGTCCGGGGCTGATTTGCAGAGCAGTCAGTTGTAGCGGGGAGGTGGCTAGTCTCCACGTGACCCACGTTTATGTTTAGTGATTGTGCTGTTTCCTCTTCGTTTATTGCTCTCACGTCAAATGAAAACAAAACAGATTTCTGTGGCCGGGAGCTATCAAGTGAATTAAAATACATTCACATAATTATGGAAGACTAAAATATGTTATTAGTTACAGATTTTACTTTATTTCCACCTTTGTGACAGTCAAGTATTAATCACCTTGCAGAACAGTGAAGTTATTTTTGTCGGTTTGCCAAAAAAATTCGGCTTTTATTAATTTCTTCTGCTGAGAGAGTCAATTTATTTGAAACAAAGTGTTTAATTCCACACTATTGAATAGTTTCAACCGTTCGCTGCATTTCAAGTGCACGTTTTCATCTTCTAGCATGTATGGCATTATGCCGTAATAAAGAACAAAACATGAGATAATACAGTATTAGTACTCCAAGAAAATTTATATCCAAATCTGGGCACACGAATGTGCACTTGAATTAAGCATTTTGGCATGGTTCATGATATTCTGACGCTCTTGGAATATCCTCTAATGTCTTGTTTCTTTTATGACATAGTGTAAGATCTTTTAATGCTTTACAAGAATGAACATATAGGCTTCCTGCATCATCGTAGCTGCACAAGCACGGTGACACCTGTTATCCGGCAACTACTGAACCTGTTTCTAACAGGTCTTCGGATTAATCATCTTGTGGTGCACTTCTTCTTGTTATGTCCGTGCTTGCTACGAAAATAGGATGAGCAGTTCCGCGTTATCAAGACACTTTTTTTCTGTTTTGTTTCACCCATACATGTTTCAGCACTTTTGTGCGGTTTTGGGAAAATATTGTGATGGTTGTTTGAAAAGCATTACTTTCAGAGTAAATTTCCTTTTATGCCCCTCTGCGGGGCTGGGGGTTAGAATAGGCCTGAGGTCTTCCTGCCTGTCGTATGAGGCGACTAAAAGGAGTTCCACACGTTTCAGCCTTTGTGGCTGTCCCCTGTAGGGTTTGACCCCCATTCCTCAAAATTTTTCCGAAGAGCGAGCCAAATGGGGAAGGGCGCCTTACAAGGTTCATCGTATACATCGTGCATTGAGATCTTTAGCCCACTTTCTCGTCGTTGCATTGCAGTCCTGCCCATTCTCCATCTCTTGGGTGAGGATGCCTTCCTGGGTGCGTTTTCCACCATGCACTATGCAGTGCCAATTCTGCGTCAACGATGAGCATGGACTTCTTTGCACCTGATATCCAGCATGGTAGCCAGTCTGTTGTGGTGGGGCCGCCACGTACCCTGTTGGTTGTAGCCCCCTGACCACACAGGGATCGCTCTGCTGATGCCTGCGCCATTAACTCCCCACGTATGCCAAGGGGCAGATACCCACACCCCTGGGGCATAGGGACTCCCGGCAATGGCCATCCTGCCAGGTGGCCTTTGCTGCGGCTGGGTGATGCCTGTGGGGAGGGGCCCTGGTCGGAGTGGGTGGCATCAGGGCGTATGAGACACGATGAAGTGTAGTCCATCATCTCTTGCTGGTGGTGAAACACCAGCTGTCTCTAAGCTGAACAGCTCTGTCAGGGGGGGTCAATATGGAGTTTATCAGTTCTTCAGGTGGCTACTTTGTCAGGCATGGGTTTGATTCCTGTACATACTATTGGTAGGTGGGACTTCACAAGGCATGGTCTGCATGGCAGTAGGAAAAGGAAGGGTAAATTGGCCGGGGTAATGGCAAAATCTTTAAGGCGGGTGTGGGGGAGGGGGCTGCTCAAACTCGCGGGAGCACCTCTTTTTTAGGCTAAGATCTGTGTCCAATGATTCAATACTGAATGAAATTAAGCTTAATGAAATGCTGAGACGGGCAGGTACTAGAGATGGGAAAATATCAAAAGATTCTCATAGATATATGGTGAAAAATAAAGTTAGTATATTGCATCATCAGAATATCAGGGGATTAAAAAACGAAGTAGATGAGCTTCTTGTTTGTTTCGAAGATTTAGAAACTGAGGGTGAGACAGGGGTACTATACCTGTCTGAACATCATACAGTCGAAGATATGGAAAAGGTAAATGCAGGCGGCTATAAGCTGTCAGCTCATGTAAGTAGAGACACTATGAAGAGAGCAGGAGTTGCCACAAATGTTCAAATTTATCACAGAGTGAAAAATCTAGAAACTAAAAACTTTTGTGTAGAGCAATGTATAAAAGCATGTGCCTGTGAGCTTAAACTAAGTAATGGTACTTTTTAATTGTAGTGGTGTATAGGTCACCATTGGGAAATTTTCAGCTATTTCTGAAAAACTTGCATTCTTTGTTACGTTATCTGTGAAACAGAGGAAAGCAATTTATTGTTTATGGTGATTACAATGTACATTTTCTGAAAGTGTCTCATAGAAAGAATGACCTTGAAGTGCTACTTGCTTCTTTCAATTTGACATCAAGTTACCGATTTCATACTCAGGCAGGTACACGAAAGCAGCACAATGATACATAACTTTTTATAGACCAAGACAAATTTAATTAAATAAAAAAGTTTCTTATTAAGAATGGTCTTTCTGCTTAGAGGTACGACGAACATTAAACTTGACATATAGTTATCTAAAAAAAACATTGCTCTCAAATAAGAAGTTTCATTTATGTATTACTTTCCAATATTCAATCAATGAACTGCAAAACTGAAAATTTCGTAAAAAGATAAAAATTAAGGCATTTTTGACCTGATTTTGCAAAAAACTGTGCTCTATAAAACTTTCCAAACTGAGCTCATTAGGAAGATCATGGCTTTAACCGTCAAAAAAAGTGTATTTGATTATCCAATGCAGGATAACAATGCTAGATAATTTGGAAAACAAAAAAGGGTGTAAAAAAGTTTGGTGTGAACACCATGATACAAAAAAATTTTAACTTCTGATTCTTATGTCTGGTAGAGTAAACACATGCTGAAGATGAAACTTGATATGCACAGTCAGTAGCACAAGGATGTGGAACACAAAATTTCATTCATCTACTATTTTCCAGTAATGTAAAAATTTGTTGAAAAGATAATTTTTGTGCAAAGTTGAGAAACATGGTATATTTGACACTTATTTTGCAAACACAATTTTCTAGTAAAGCTTCAAAACCAGTCATATGGAACAACATGTTTTAAGACCCCCACACCAGACCAGTTGGTTTAATTTCCAACTTGAGCTAATACACTGTAAATAAAGCTTTAACTTTGGACAGCAACAACTTAGTAACATAAGGTTTTCAAACAATGGAAACTCTCCGTTGGCATATAATAAAAAAAAAAAAAGGTAGAGTGCTCTCTGCAACTCAACGTATTATCTTTATAGTGAGTAGTAATCTATCTTCTCCTTATATTGTTAACATACGCTTTTCCTGTATGAATCCTCATTCACATTACTGATTTCTAAATTTCTACAAAATCAGCTGAAACTTGACTTTTGCTAAAATTACAAAAATGGATCCCATTCAGTCTGCTTTTTAAAAAATCTGTTTTCCATAACTGATTTCACACTAATCACATTTGGAAGAGCATATTTTGAAGTATTCAGAACATCACATTCAATTTTCCAATATGCACTAACAATATCTGAAAACGATGGGAAATTTGAGGGAACTAACAGGCTACATTGCAGCAACACGCTACCCACGTTTTCTTGCATATGGGTTTTATTTTCAAATTGACAAGAAATATCCAACAAAATAGCATGGGTCCATGGTGACACTGTCACTACTGGGTCAAGAACAACTGGCAACCCATCACCATACGGGTCTTGCCCAATAGCTGTGCAATACCAGCCACAGGTGGGTTTCTTCATCCATGTTCTCAAGTGTGTAATTTGATTTATTAATGTAAGTTCTAAACCTTGTGGTGGTACCAGTTTTCTTACAAAGCCATTTGTTAAGTACATTATCTCCAGTTCCCAAATCTGTAGGAGTATCTCAAATAGGCGGCAAGCAAACAACAATATCAATTTTTACTGTTACCTTCTCTGATGGAATTTATGCACCCTGAAGGCCCAGCTCATTCATTTTATTAGTCCGAAAGACAGGATGCTTGTTGCGCACCAGAACAACACCTCATTTCCACACACTGTTCGTTCAGTATCAGCATACAACACAAAGTATCGATTTCCAGAAAATGATCGGCAGAAAGTGGTTCAAAAATACCGAAAAATGTAAACTGCAATCTTGCAAAGTTAAAAATTAATATTACTTTTTGTTTTTGCTTGCTGCCTATGTTAGATACTCCTACAGACTTGAGAATTGGAGATAAAGTACTTAGCAAATGGCTTTGTAAGCAGGCTGGTACCACCACAAGGCTTTCGAATCGAAATTAACAAATCATATTACATGCTTGGGAACCCAGCTGGGTTGGTATAGCATAGCTATTGGATAACACCCCTGTGGCAGTGGAGTTGTAGGTTCATTTTCTTCAACAGGTAGGGACAATGTCAACATGGACCAATGCAATATAGTGAGATAAAACAGAAACCACATGCAATGAAACAAGAACAACAGATTGCTGCAATGTAGCCCTCAAATTTCTCTGTCATTTTCTGGTATTGTTAGTGCTCATAGGAAAATAAAACATGACGCTCTTTCCAAATTTGATTAGTCTGAAATCAATTATGGAAAACAAATTTTCTAAAAGCAAACTGAATGTGATCTATTTTTGCAAATTTTATGAAAAAATAAAGTTTGAACTGATTTTCTAGAACTTTAGAAAGCAGTACATGAATGATATTTTATATTAGGAAACCTTATGTTGCTAAGTAGTTGTGTCCAAAGTTTCATGTTTATCAATGCCTTTAATCAATGAGATATAAGAAGTCAAATTTGAAACTATATTCGCAGAGAGGTTTTTCTGGCTAGTTTCCCTCAATCTAAGTAACATCATTAGTCCATGTTGGACATTAGACCCACTGTCCTGGGTCAACTTAAAACATGTTGTTCGAATGAGACTGGTTTTGAAGCTTTACTAGAAAACAGTGTTTGTAAAGAAGTGTCAAATGTACCCTTCTTTTCACCATTTCACAAAAACCACAAATTTTTTTTGGTGAATTTCTAGATTATTGGAAAATAGTTGGTGAATAATGAAATTTTGTATTCCATGTCCTAGTCTTCACTCCTTCTGACCTGATCATGTAAGTGTAGAAAAGTTGTGGAATGTTTTCAAAGAGATAGTATCACCAGCAATTGAGAGATATATACCATATAAATTAATAAGTGATGGTACTGATCCCCCATGATACACAAAGCGGGTCAGATCGTTGTTGCAGAAGCAACAAAAAAATCATGCCAATTTTAAAAGAACGCAAAATCCCCAAGATTGGCGAAGTTTTACAGAAGTTCGAAATATGGCGTGTACTTCAATGCGAGATGCTTTTAATAATTTCCACAACGAAATTCTGCCTCGAAATCTGGCAGAAAACCCAAAGAGATTCTGGTCATACATAAAGCACACCAGTGGCAAGACACAATCAATACCTTCACTGCGCAATAACAATGGTGAAGTCACTGATGACAGTGCCACTAAAGCAGAGTTATTAAACACGGTTTTCCGAAACTCCTACACCAAAGAAGATGAAGTAAATATTCCTGAATTCCAATCAAGAACAACTGCCAAGATGAGAAACATAGAAGTAGATATCCTCAGTGTAACAAAGCAGCTTAAATCACTTAATAAAGGCAAGGCCTCTGGTCCAGAATGTATACTAGTCAAGTTCCTCTCAGAGTATGCTGATAAAATAGCTCCGTATTTAGCAATTATATACAACCACTCGCTCACAGAAAGGTACGTACCTAAAGACTGGAAAATTACTCAAGTCACACCAATACCCAAAAAGGGAAGTAGGAGTAATCCGCTGAATTACAGGCTTATATCACTAACGTCGATTTGCAGTAGGGTTTTAGAACATATACTGTATTTGAACATTATGAAGTACCTTGAAGAAAACGATTTATTGACATATAGTCAGCACGGATTCAGAAAATATCGTTCTTGTGAAACAACTAGCTCTTTATACTCATGAAGTAATAAGTGCTATTGACAGGGGATGTCAAACTGATTCCGTATTTTTAGATTTCCAGAAGGCTTTCGACACCGTTCCTCACAAGCATCTTCTAATCAAACTGCGTGCCTATGGTATATCGCCTCAGTTGTGCGACTGGATTTGTGATTTCCTGTCAGAAAGGTCACAGTTCGTAGTAGTAGACGGAAAGTCATCGAGTAAAACAGAAGTAATATCCAGCGTTCCCCAAGGAAGTGTTATAGGCCCTCTATTGTTCCTGATCTATATTAACAAAATAGGAGACAATCTGAGCAGCCGTCTTAGATTTTTTGCAGATGATGCTGTCATTTACCATCTTGTAAAATAATCAGATGATCAAAACGACTTGCAAAATGATTTAGATAAGATATCTGTATGGTTTGAAAAGTGGCAATTGACCCTGAATAAAGAAAAGTGCGAAGTTATTCACATGAGTACTAAAAGAAATCAGCTAAATTTTGATTACGCGATAAGTCACACAAATCTGAGAGCTGTGAATTCAACTAAATACTTAGGGATTGCAATTACAAATAACCTAAATTGGAACGATCACATAGATAATATTGTGGGTAGAGCAAACCAAAGAACACTTAGAAGGTGCAACAGGTCTACCAAAGAGATTGCTTACACTATGCTTGTCTGCCCTATTCTGAAGTACTGCTGTGCAGTGTGGGATCCGCATCAGATGGGACTGACAGATGACATCGAAAAAGTACAAAGAAGGGCAGGGGAGATAGCGTCACGGACATGATACGTGAATTGGAGTGGCAAACATTAAAACAAAGGCATTTTTTGGTTGCAACGGGATCTTCTCATGAAATTTCAATCACCAGTTTTCTCCTCCGATTGCGAAAACATTCTGTTGGTGTCCACCGGCATAGGGAGAAATGATCATCACGATAAAATAAGAGAAATCAGGGCTTGCACGGATAAATTTAAATGCTCGTTTTTCCCGCGTGCCGTTCGGGTGTGGAACGGTAGAGAGACGGCATGAAGGTTGTTCATTGAACCCTCTGCCAGGCACTTTATTGTGAATAGCAGAGTAATCACGTAGATGTAGATGTAGACATGAAAACTGAAGAGTTATGGAAACAAAATAAAAGCAGTTAACACAAGTGAATAGCTAAAAAGACTGATTCTGAATGGAGGGCCTGTACTGTAGGTAACAGACTGTTTGATAACCATCTTCTACAAAATACAGAAGGATGCAAAACCCATTAAACCACACTAAAACACAATACACTACTACAGACAAGAGTACTACAATAAAGTAGGACTTAGATAACAGTGTCAAGGAAAAAAGTTATGAAATACCTGGTGGCTTGTCAAATTCTTCTTGCTTTATCTGTAATAGCTGCCCATCTGTTACATCTGGAACAGACCACACTACTACCGAACCCTCTGAATCACCACGCACTAAGAGCTTGTGAGTCCGGCCTTGTCGATGAATCACATGGTAACGTAGAGCTGGAGGGCAAGAAAGCAGCTGCAAAACACAATTACAATTAAAAATATAACTGCCGTAGAGTAATTTTGCACTGACAGCCTAACTTTAGACATAGTCCAATACCAGTACATACAAATAGCTGTTATGTTTAATACTACCAAGTCATACTATGACCAGTCCAATTAATTTCAAACAATAATTAATATTAAATATTTGGTTGCATTAAATTATAATAAAGTTTGTGGACTACAGCAAATACGGCAAAATCAATGATATGGCCTAAAAAGTCATTCTTAATATCTGACATTTCAACAATTTACAATAAAAAATGTCACCATCCAACAGCCACTTTTTTTTTAACATTGTCAATGCATTTCCTGCCTTAATTATTGCACAGTGACAATCTGGTAAAACATCTCAAAACTTGATGTGACTTGCTCTGGTACTGTCATACATGAAGAACTTTAAGGCACATACAGATTGAATTCATATGGTGCACTTTCAACTGACAGCCTGGTAAATTGGCTATCAGAGTGCTTTTCATTTTCACAGTTGTTTGGGCAAATATGTTAAAAACATAAGAAGTGTGCAAATTTTAAGGCTATATCATTCATGGAACCTTGTTAACAACATTTTTATAGTTCCATGTGCGATGCTGGGAAAGTGCCATATGGGTATGCCCTAAGGGAGCAACACATACAACCAACATTACACGACAGCTTCAGATGACAAAATATGACTGCAGGTATAGCTACAGAAGTGCCCTAATTTGGTGACATCCACACCATTGATGGTCATCTGGCATATATGGTGATGTTTGAATTCAAACGAGTTTGAATCTTGTTGCTGCAGCACGCAGAATATGGATAGCGACAGCTATGAGTCATCTCAGTGAAGCGCTAGAGTGGACAAGCTGACTGCTATGAAATTTTTATCATCTGGCTTTAAGAAAAAATTCTTTCAGGCTGATACCTTCACTCGATAATTTCTTTTCATTATTTGTTATAGTTACTGGGCTGCACGAACTAAGTAAATGACTGCAAACATTTTTAAGAGTTTGCAGAGGTAAAAACGCACTGCAGAGACACTGCGTACAGCTCTTTTAGGTCATACATATCTGCATATGAAATGTAGCCAACATATTGAAATTGTATTTAAAGTTGATATCACCAGAATGATGACTCTCTTAATTCTCAAGATTTTGGATTTTATATCTGGTGGAACAGATTTTTTGCAAGTTACAGCACAAAAAGAGGCATGTATTTCATCTATGAATAATAGTTGAAATATTTTGGTCAAATTTTTGGGCAGAGTGGAAACGAGACTCCCTACAAAAACGATGCACTGGGTTTTTGTCCGAATTTTCATAGCCAAATGAAGAGTGGGAATTGAATAAATGGGGTATCAAATTCACCAGCGTGAGTTCTAGTTTTGAAGAAAAAAAGTTAATTACTTGAAAGTAATCAGGACGAATAAGAAAAAATCTGAGTTGTGGGAACATTGAAATATTTCACTAACAGCTGTTGCTAGCTATGTAAATGAAGTGTCAAGAAGTTCATATGGAAAAAGGAAATCAGTCAAATGTTTTGTGAAATGATTTGTCTAAAAGTAAGAATTAAAACAGATTATAGAAACGTTTGACATGCCTTTGAATGATGATCTAAATCTATTACAGCAATTGAGGTGCATCAAATGTTTCCCTAATCTATTTTATTTCTTTCTTTTAGATAAATCATTTCACAAAATATGTTGACTTTTTCAAAATAAATTTTAATGCTTTATTTATGAAACTATTTAGATTAACTGAAACACTTGGCATTAACATTGACTGCTGATGAATTATGTTCCCAATAATTAAATATTAGTAAAATTTCTTGGTTGTTCTGTGTGTTTTATTAGGAATTTAATGTTTTCATCCAATTAAACTGGGCAGGAGTCTTAATAGTACACAAAATGTCAACAGTTTTCTTGATATAGTCTCGTGATTGCCTAAAATTAAGGGTAAGTCCCTCAGTAGATAAAAGGCTTCCCCAATATCAGCATACAAGAAATACAATGTTAAAAAAAAAGTATCGTCTGAATGTGAGATCACAAAAACTGCATTCGAGTGGATCTTCATTCCACAAGAGATAGGGGCATGTGTCCACCAGCAGTGACCCATGCGAAGGCAAGTGACAACCATTCCGTCCCTTCTCTGAGTCTGAAAGGAAGAGCACCATGGCTGAATAGTTGGTTTGACTGACTGCAGCTTCTTGGTGGTGATTTCTTGACACTGTCTTTCCCTCTCAGCCATCACTCTCTTTGCTATCCATGGCACAATAGGTTGGGGTGGGGGCATTATGATGAACTGTGATGTTTTTTATGAAAGGCCAATTTAGCTGCTCTCACTTTAGCTGCTATGTCAGCTTTCTCATTCCCCTCAATTCCAATTTGTCTAGGTACCCCACAGATGGACACCTCCTTTTTCTGCCATTACAGGTGTGTAGTATCCTGAACCATCTGGACTACCCTGTCTGCTGGATACATTTGCTGGATTGCCTGTACAGCACTAAGAGAGCCTGTGGAGACAGCAACTTCTCTCCACCAAGAATATCATCTACTCCAGTGCTTTCTTCACCTCCTGCAGCTCTGCATAGTACACTAAGAAGTGGCTTGATAGGTGGGTCTTTATAACACAGGTAAGGTAACTCAGCAATGAACATTGTACCCTTGGTTAGATCATGGGTAAAAACCATCATGTGCTAGTGACACTCCAATAAACAGCCATTAGAAATCATTTTTAAAACTATAACTGGAGAGTTGATCTTGTTGCACTCCATCAAGACCAAGTTAAGTGTGGACCTGGCAATTATCCAGATAGAGTATTTATTCCATTCCTGAATAAGAGCTGGTATGATGTCAACATTTCTTTAGAAATTGTAGAAACAGTGGAAGAAACAGGAAGTAACTCAGACAAGTCCATGAATTGTGGTTCAAATGATGATTGTTGTGCTCATTAAAGTTCAGAACAAAAAGAGTACCTTCCTACCCCAAAGAAAATGAATGACAAAGAAAAGGCTGTAAAGTTTTTGGTTGAACAGAGGAAGAAAATGCTTAGACTAAAGCAGTGTGCAAAGCCGGTTTTGCATCATAAAATCTGAACATGAATTGTATAGGTGGAAGACAGATTTACATGAAGTGCGAAATATGCATTGAAATGAAACTTGCAAAATTGTGAAAGAAAAACTATTCAAAAGATTCAATGCACCATTACTGAGGGAAATCTATGAGACTAGGTCCTCTGAATTACAAGCGAGATGAAAATTTCCAAGTAGCTTCGACCTGGTTAAACAAATTCAGAAAATTATACAGAAAAGGAAGTTGCAAAAGTACGAAGTTTACTTCCAGTAGTAGACAAGATGCCATTAACAGGTAATTTTTATAGAAAATTTTTAGCTTATTGTTATCCCCTACAATTGCATGTATAAAGTCAGGTTTCATGTAAGAACTAAATGTAAACCACACTTTATCATTTCAAGTTAAAAAAGACAGTCTCTTGAGCAGTCAATGAATACGACGACATATTTGTATACAACAATGGCAGTGATAAGTATCAGTGGATTACTGTTTCTGCAGCTTTATATCTGTCCTCAGGAATGTGAAGTAGGACCATATTTAATAAAAGGACTGTTTATTTGCAAACATCTTGCAATCAACGTAGCAAAATCAGGAAAAATGCAGGAGAATAATTTTCAATGACACACCCAAAGCGTCTTGTTACTGTTTGAGGACAACAATTCATCGCTTTTGTTGGACACTTGGCCTGGACATAATTCTTCGGCCGACGTTCATCTAATGATTTTTCTGACGTTTCGCCAGCACGAGTGGCTGGTATTGTCAAAGCTTCACCCTCCATTGCCGGTGGTGAACTGGAGGCGAGCTCGCGGCCGCAGACTATATGTACCTGGCGCGCCAACGTCCGAGGGCTTCTCCGCGGTCATTTCCGGTGCGGTTCTCCTCTTGCTACCTGCGACGGTCGTTCGCTGCAGTACGGGAAGCCAGGATCCGTTTACCTTAAGGCTTTACTCTTTCTTGTTGAAACTGTTCGCGTGTTTTTGGATTTCTACAGCTTCTCTGAACAAGCGCGTGTGATAGTGCTTCTCTACAGCTAGAACTTCCGTGTCGGCGAATTTTATTACGTGGTCGGTCCCATTCAGTGCGTGCTCTTCCACGGCCGATTTCTCCACCTGCCCCAACCTGCAATGTCGCTTGTGCTCTTTGATCCTGGTGTTAATTGATCGTCCAGTCATTCCGACATAAACTTTTCCACATGTGCATGGTATACGGTATATTACCGACCTTGCAAGTGGGTCTCTTTTTCTCCTTCGCCGATCTAAGACACTCTTTGATCTTCCTTGTTGGTTTGAAAATCGTCTTTACGCCATGTTTGCGCAATGTACGGCCCATTCTGTCCGTCACTCTGGGAATGTATGGCAGAAAGGCCGTACCCGACATTTCTTTTTCTGGTTCCTTACTTCGCCGAGTGTTGGGCTCTGTTACACTTCTAATGTAATTTGTGGAGTACCCATTGCTCCTCAGAACAGTTTCCAGGTGTTGCATTTCTCGTTTGAGGTGTTGCGGCTCACATATTCGTCCTGCTCTCGTTACGAGCGTACTAATCATGCCTCTTTTCTGGCTCGGGTGGTGGTTTGACAGTTTGTGCAGGTATCGGTCCGTGTGTGTCGGTTTTCGATACACGCTGTGTCCCAGGTTTTCGCCTTCCCTTGTGACCAGCACATCTAGAAATGGCAGTTTCTTATCCTTTTCTACTTCCATGGTAAATGTTATGTTGGCATGGAGGCTGTTCAAGTGTCTTAGGAAGTCACTGAGCTGTTCTTCACCATGGCTCCACACCACGAAAGTATCATCGACGTACCTGTACCACACCTTAGGTTTGCAAGTCGCCGAGTCCAGTGCCTGTGCTTCGAATTGTTCCATGAAGAAGTTGGCCACCACTGGACTGAGAGGACTACCCATGGCGACGCCTTCCAGCTGTTCGTAGAAATCGCCATTCCACGTGAAATAGCTCGTGGTGAGACATGCATGGAAGAGCTTTTGATGTCTTGTGGGAACATGGAACCGATGTGCTCCAGAGCGTCACTGAGTGGCACTTTCGTAAATAACGAAACAACATCAAAGCTGACCAGGATGTTGTTTGGTGCAAGTTTCAGATTCTTCAGCTTCTCAATGAAATGTCCTGAGTCCTTAATGTATGTGTCGGTCTTCCCCACGTGTGGCTGGAGCAGAGAGGCCAAGTGTTTTGCCAGTTTATACGTTGGTGATCCAGGAGCGCTAACGATCGGTCTCAGTGGACACACGGACCGATACCTGCACAAACTGTCAAACCACCACCAGAGCCAGAAAAGAGGCATGATTAGTACGCTCGTAACGAGAGCAGGACGAATATGTGAGCCGCAACACCTCAAACGAGAAATGCAACACCTGGAAACTGTTCTGAGGAGCAATGGGTACTCCACAAATTACATTAGAAGTGTAACAGAGCCCAACACTCAGCGAAGTAAGGAACCAGAAATAGAAATGTCGGGTACGGCCTTTCTGCCATACATTCCCAGAGTGACGGACAGAATCGGCCGTACATTGCGCAAACATGGCGTAAAGACGATTTTCAAACCGGAAAGGAAGATCAAAGAGTGTCTTAGATCGGCGAAGGAGAAAAAAAGACCCACTTGCAAGGTCGGGAATATACCGTATACTATGCACATGCGGAAAAGTTTATGTCGGAATGACTGGACGATCAATTAACACCAGGATCAAAGAGCACAAGCGACATTGCAGGTTGGGGCAGGTGGAGAAATCGGCCGTGGAAGAGCACGCACTGAATGGGACCGACCACGTAATAAAATTCGCCGACATGGAAGTTCTAGCTGTAGAGAAGCACTATCACACGCGCTTGTTCAGAGAAGCTGTAGAAATACAAAAACACGCGAACAGTTTCAAGAAGAAAGAGGAAAGCCTTAAGGTAAATGGATCCTGGCTTCCCGTACTGCAGCGAACGACCGTCACAGGTAGCAAGAGGAGAACCGCACCGGAAATGACCGTGGAGAAGCCCTCGGACGTTGGCGCGCCAGGTACATATAGTCTGCGGCCGCGAGCTCGCCTCCAGTTCACCACCGGCAATGGAGGGTGAAGCTTTGACAATGCCAGCCACTCATGCTGGCGAAACGTCAGAAAAATCATTAGATGAACGTTGGCCGAAGAACCCGAGACAGAAGCCAATAGGCAGTTTGTCAATATAATTTCTAATAGTTCTTTGCCATTTTAGATTTATCAGCGGATCAATATTGCTGTACTTCAGTCATTTCTGCAGTGGCAGTTTGCATCATCAAATTTTACAAATTTGATCAAGTATGTCTGGTATTCAGCACAATATGCGGAACAATGGTCATGACCATTTATTACTCCATTCCAGTTATGTCTAAATACAACTAGTACGCCTCTGAAGTTCCCAACTGCATTAATACTTCTTTCAAGAGGTGTGCCTGGTGTAAGCAAAATGTTTGTTTTCATCATCCAATACATTTTTGTGAGAAATATGGGGAATAAACAAGGAATTGTTTGTTAGCAAAGCATACATTAATAAAAAATTATCATAAGAACTGTGCTACAGGAATTTTTGTAAAATATTTGATGTCAACAAATTAAAGTCCCAGTTGATGGAAGCCCTTTATGATGTATCATCACAGACTGTCTTGATTGTCTTTTCTCTGCTAGTCATTTGCATAACAGTTACACCTGTAACAGTTTAGCTGTCAATATCAACTCCAACTTATTCAAAAGAATTAATGATTTGATACATTTTTGGTATGGTTTACATGCTAAAATTTGTGTGTGTGCACTTTGAACTTCGTGCTATGGGACGCTACACACTCTTGTCGTGGCTGTGTGTGTTCATTTGCTGTTTCGCATACTAGGGAGGAAGGGCTGTACAAACCACTGTTATATGTTGTTCTTTGTGCAGCAAAATATGACAAACTTTAACATTTTCTTTAGCACTTGCAGTGCACCTTAGCAGCTAAAATTTTGACAGAGCATTTCTTGTGTGAAAAATTTCAGTGTAGGTTTCGATACACCGAATTGGACCATTCCATTGTCAGGTTCGTGTAGTGGACTAATACTAAATGATTTTGTAGAGGAAACTGCATATAAGATGGTAGTGCTGTCCTAAATAGAACTCCAGTGTTTGCAATTCTTATCGAGTAGGTACGCCAGCATACATGCTGCTAGGGTCAACAACACATCAATGAAGTCCATAGAACAAACTAAATGAGATGCCAAGAGCATTTAGAAGGGAACCTTTGGAAGAAAGGAAAGATTATTCTAGCAAACACCTGCTTGGTAAATTTAGAGAGCCAGAATTCGAGGAAGACTGAACAATTCCCTTGTTCACTATACTCCTCATATACAGAATAAGATAAGACAGATTTTGGGCAAATACCATGGCATGCAGCCAGTAATCTTTCCCTCATTCTGTATTAGAGATGGGGAGACCATCCTGTTAACTGGCAAGTAACTAGGACTTCGAGTAGTTCACTGCTGCTGGTTATATCTAGTATTACTGTAGGAGGAAATTAGCTAATCAGAAGTCAGCTGGTGCCAACAGAACAGGCAGTCGCTTGACAGATGCTGAACCACACTAAATATGCAGAATTCCCAACCAGTACACTCTGAATGGGTACCAAAACACACAAATAATGATGGTCAGAACAGACTTCCACACTGTGTGTGGTGATACATTTTATGTATTACGTAGCACAACATTTACTCCGATAATATTACTGCTTTGTAATTAGTAAAAACATTTAATTTACATATATAGTCCAGCAGTTGGCTTGGTGGCTCTGTGGATAAGTGCAAGACTGGAAATACAAAGGTCTGGGGTTTGATTTCCACTCAGTTTGCAGATTTTTTTTCCTGCCACTTATTGCTTCCTTCACCTCTGAAAATGATTTGTTTATGTGAAAAATGCCAAGATACGCAGTGATGCACAACCTACGTTAAACTTAGAAAGTCAGTTCTAAGGATGGGAAAAGGAAACTGCATAGCACAGGCAACACGACAATGTCTAGTAAAACACTGTGGTGTTAAAACAACATTAAGCCTTACATTTTTTGTGTGAAAATGAAGATCAGATATAAAGCAGTTGTTTTACAAAGCGGAGAAGAAAATCCTTCCCTCTTGTGGTAATGATTATTTACAAGTCACTGCAAGCTTAATGTTGGTAAAATGACTTCTTTTACTATAATTGTCCCCAGCCCATTTTTTACTTATTACGCAGAAAAACATGTATTTCATTTTTCTTCATTTGTTTTCCCTACTTTCCACTTCAAAACTATCACTATTATTGTTATGTTAAATTCAATGGCAATCTGCAAACCTCACAACATCCTTAGAACAATTTCATCCTCTTACAAAAAATGTTTATATTTCACTAAACACAAAGCCAGTTTTACACTGAATTTGTGCAATCACTCCCATGAAGTCAAAAGCTAAAAATGGATTTTAAATAATTTCCTTCTTTGCTACATTTCTAATCCCTCTTAAAAAAAAACTATAAATTATCATTATTATTTCTGTATAAAAAAACTTCTGTGAGAAAAACAGAAAGCACTCAGCTCGATACACTTATTTGAACATCCTGTACTTTTTGTCCAACTGGAGCAAGTAGGGGCCTCCAAATGAAATGACATGAAACCTTTGGCTCCAGAAGATGTGCTCCAGGACTAGCACTATTCTGCTAGTGAATGGTGCACCACTATTCGTACAGTCTGTACAGTGGCTTGCCCAGTATGTGAAAGTAGAATTATATATGAGAACAACAGAAGCACAGATGTTCAACACACAGCTATAGGACTTTTATCCATAAAATATGAAACCCTTGGAAAGAAGGAAGATCAAGGTTTAATGTCCTGTGGACATCGAGGTCATTAGGGATAGAGTACAAGCTCAGAATGTTTCAAGGATGGGGAAGGAAATCAGTCTTGCCCTTTTAAAAGAACCATCCTGGTATTGCCTTTAAGCAATTAAGGGAAAAAACGGAAAACCTAAATCTGGGTGGCCACATGTAGGTTTGAACAGTTGTCCTCCCGAATGTGAGTGCATTGTGCTAACCACTGTACCAACTCAGGTGGTGGAACCCTTGGAATCCCAAATAAACATTTTACAACATAATTAGTTCAGGAGTGCACTCAAAGTGAAAATGATTGTGAAAACAATATCTTAACCAAATGGGGAGCATCATGAAGGATACAGGAATTAGTGATCACAAGGTCACTGTAGAAAGAGTGAATACCGTGACATCTAAACCCATAAAAAAATAAAAGCAAAATATGTATCTTAAAAAAATAAAAATAAAATAAAATAAAAATTTGCTTGGTGCTTTCCTAAGAAACAGTCTCCATTTGTTTTGAACCAAATATGTAAGTGTAGACCACATGTGGCTTAAATTCAACAAAATAGTGCTGATAGCAGTTGAGAGATTTATACCAAATACAATAATAAGTGATTGTACTGATTCCCTCCATGGTGCACAAAACAGGTCAGAATGCTGTTGCAGCAGCAATGAAAAAGTATGCCAAATTTAAAAGAACACAAAATTCCCAAGATTTGCGGTGTTTTAATGGAGCTCGATATTTGGAGTGGGTCGTAATGTGAGATGCTTTTAATAGTTTCCAGAATGGAACTCTGTCTCAAAATTGGTCAGAAAATCCAGAGAGATTCTGGTCGTATGTAAAGTACACCAGCAATAAGACACAATCATTACCTTCACTGTGCGTGAGTGACAGTAATGTTATTGATGACAGACACATTAAAGTGGAGTAAATGAATATCATTTTCCAAAATTCCTTCGCCGAACGAGAAGAAGAAGCAGGAGTAAATACCCCAGAATTTGAATCAAGAATTCTGCCAACATGAGTAACTTAGAAGTAGAGATCCTCGGTGTAGCGAAGCATCTCAAATAACCCAATAACAGCAAGTATGCCAATTAGATTCCTTTCAGAGTACGCTGATGTAATAGCTCCATACTTAGCAATCATATACAACCGCTTTCTCGATGGAAGGTCAGTACTTAAAATTGCACAGGTCACATCAATACTCAAGAAAGGAAATAGCAGTACTCTGCTAATTATAAATGCATATCACTGATGTTGATCTGCAACAGGATTTTTTGAACATATATTGCATTCGAACATTATGAATTACTTAGAAGGAAATCCCTATTGACAAATAGACACATGATAAATATGAGTGCTATTTACAGGGGATCTCAACTTGATTGTATATTTCTAGATTTCCAGAAGCCTTTTTGACACCATTCTTCACAAGCAGCTTCTAACCAAATTGCATGCCTATCGAGTATCATCTCAGCTGTACAACTGGATTCATGATTTCCTGTCAGAAAGGTCACAGTTCATAGAAAATGACAGAAAGTCTGAGTAAAACAGAAGTGATATCTGGTGTTCCCAAGGAAGTGTTATAGACCCTCTACTGTTCCTAATCTATATAAAAGATTTAGGAGAAAATTTGAACAGCCCTCTTGGACTGTTTGTGGATGATGCAGTCATTTACTGCCTAGTAAAGTCAAAATCAATTACAAAATGATTTAGGCAAAACATCTATATGGTGCGGAAAGAGGCAATAGACCCTAAAAAATAAAAAATTGAGGTCATCCATGTGAGTACCAAAGGGAATTCATTAAATTTCAGTTAATGATAAATCACTTCAACTAAATACTTATGGATAGCAACTATGAACAACTTAAAATGGAACAGTCACATAGATAAGTTGTGGGGAAAGTCAACCAAAGACTATGTTTTATTGGCAGAACACTTATAAGATGCAACAGATCCAATAAAGAGATTGCCTGCACTACACTTGTATGTCCTCTTCAGGAGTATTGCTGAGGGGTATGGGATCCTTATCTGACAGGACTGATGGAGGACATCAAAGTGATTTAAAGAAAGACAGCTGGTTTTGTATTATTGTGAAACTGCAGAGATCATCCAAATACAATAAATATTTTGTTGATGCCAACCTACATAGGGAGAAATGATCACCTCGACAAAATAAATCAGAGCTTGCACAGAAAGATTTAAATGTGTGTTTTCCCCAAGTGCTGTTTGAGAGTGGAATGGTAGGGAAATAGTGTGGAAATGGTTCTATAAACCCAATTCAAGGCTCTTATGTATGAATGTACGAACAGCAGAGTAGTGATGTAGATGCAGATGAACTGACTTGTAGTTTGAGGGTACATCATGACAGTGGCTCTTAAGGTTACTGAATAATAATAATAATTAATCATCCATGGCCATTATTTTTTATCCCTCATTTAACAATTGACACATTACAGAGCTGAAACATCATTTTTGAGGACTAGGAATACATTTTCCACTAAGAACTAAATCAAAAAATTCCGCTGGGAGTCACCTGTCAAATGAAAAGTAATACAAACGCTATTGTAAAATACACTGCATTACAGACAGATGCAATGTTAAAGAGAGGCAGTAGTCCTGTCACTGTGGTAAATCCCATAAACTCCAAGTCAAATAACTGTTAGTCATCAAACCTCAAACTGGTCATCAGTGCGACAGTCTAGCACACAATGGGCAAGACACACAAAATTAGTTCATCTTATTGCTGATGTTTGATGCACAACTGCTAATTCTGAAGTCAACTGCCACAACCTATTGAGTGTCAATGACAGATCTGTCTATTACTGTCATGGACTTTAATGCAAGATAAAAGGACCACAGTTCACCGAATCACACACTGAATGAACTATGGACGACAGTGACTGATGAACACTACACATCACAATGTACAGATATCATCACGAGTGCAGGATCACCACCACCAGATGATCAAACCAAAGATAATGGTGCACGAAATGATGCATCCTACTAGGCAACAGTCCACCTTTCGGCAGGTATTCTCCTATTGTGGCAGTTTAAACAAAACAAAATTATGCACCCGATATGTTGGGCATTGCTTTTCACTGGAAAACGATACAGAAACCTTCTGTCTGATCACATAAAAACATATATTTGGGTACAGCAACAAATAAGTGACATTTACTTTCACCCAGACAATGTATCACTTCACTACTCCAGCATTATGTCAGAATGGTTGGAGAAACACCCCACAAGCATGAAGGTGCTTGTATGGGCCCTTTCCCCCTCATAAAGGGGGAGATCATCTGAGACAACATTGAACAATACCATCTCTGACTTGCTTCCATGAGTTGTGGGTTGTGAGTGAGAAGTCATAAATCAGAATAGCTCCCGAACATTATCGGTTTCTCATAAAGTCCAAGTCATGACAAGCTACTCATATCAACAGGCTAACAGGTAGGCATGTCTAGTTAAAATTCCTATGTGTGTGTTCATTTATTATGATAACCTTTTTCAGTCATTTATACACATTTTTGTGTTTCATTTTCTATGCTAACCTAAGCCAGTCCTTACATCCTTAGAAAAAGTTCACTCCCAGATGCCATCTGCTGCAATGTTCCGAGTATAATCATCACACCTCTGGCTGATCATTTACTCTACACTCACCGTGAGTGGAAAACGTGTGGTAGTTTTTGGGCTTAGGTTGCCATGCAAACTGATTCTACCTTGTGTAACTTCCATTGAGCCAATGGACAGTCCTAATTTTAAATCTGTGAAGCTTGTTTTTAGACTTAAGTTTACAGAAGCAAGATGAAACTTGTTTTATTGTCCAGCTTATTGTCAAATGAAGCACCTCATTTCCCTTTTTCACTTTTTGGCAGCATGTTATTGGAATTTTTAGCAATTTAAAAATTATGTCTAGATGTTTTTTAGAGGATAAAAAATAAAGAATGAAATAAATATTCAAATAACTTATGGGTTTGCTGCCGGGTGACATCGTCTACCACAGCCAATATTTTGACAGGAGCACACCCTGCCATTCTCACAGCACAACTGCCCAGTTGTGCCTTGAGAATGGCAGGGTGTGCTTCTGTCAAAATATCAGTGGTGGTTGCCGGCGTCACCCAGCAGCAAACCCGTAAGTTATCTGAACATTCAATTCGCCGGGAAAAGTTAAGGTCTCACAATGAAATAAATAAATACACAAGAATTAAAAACTGGCGACTTGTATTTCAGGACTCAACAGCATTGACAGTTGCCTCTAACTGAAATTGTGAGACTCCCTATGTGACTAATTCCATACTATAACATACTGTTCAGAAACTTGTAAACAACTATTTTAACTGCAGTACAAAATCAACAGTTCCTAATAAACTTAACACTCCAAAGCACTTTATTACCCGATCACCATCTACAGTTCAATTAGCTTTCATTCCAGTCTTGACATCTGAAAGTGTCCACGACGATTAAAGTGTCTGAGTGACAATGAAGTTTCATCGGCCCTAGGATAGATGGCAGTGATTTGTAGTATACAAACAGCCTCATACATGTTCAACTTACACAGAGTGTATTGGACCCACAGTAACATGCAAAAAATCTAGTAACTGAACAATTTATTATTCAGTGTAGTCTTCACAAAACTACTGCATCAGCAGGAATGATGCAGGATTCAGAAAATACTGTACCACAGTACAATATGATTACTAAATCATTTGCCCATAGTCCCAGAAGTCTGCTGCACCCAGTTTTTTCCTCCCTACTGCCTGTGCTTTACAATCACACCCCAAGTGCTTCAAGAAGCACAAGAATGGAGAAGTGGCTGTACTACAATAAGCAATTGCATTCCCTTATCGACTGACATATACAATGAGGGGAGGTAGTGCCTGATATAAAACTGTATTGTCAGCTTATTTGGATTAAAATTAATATTCTAGGCAAATCAGTCCATACTGATCTAAACAATGTTCATTTTCTACAGTGTTCCTTCGTGATAGACTGTAAGCAAGCTATTAAGCCTTCTGGTGCATCACTGCTACATACAAACAAAGGTCCCTAGAGATAATCATCTGTGAAAGTGCCACATAGACTGTTTGCAGGTTTGTAAGTGCCAGCCATCAAATGTTCTGCAAATACAATCATTTTCATCAAACATGACACGACACGACACGACACGACACGACACGACACGACACGACACATCACATCACAACACAACCCAACTCGTAGAAAGCGTCCATGCATCTGGTACATGATATCTTGGTGTACCATTGGACATCCTTTATTCAGCACAGTTTGATTTATCCCTGTAAAAATGTATTTGGATTTCCTGGCCTTGTGGCTTTATGACATACAACAAACAACACACAACTTAGCATGATGAGTATCTGTCTGGCAGCTGCTTTGTTGTGGAAATAAAAATTACACACTTCATCTAAGACAGACCTTCTGATAGAAAATTTATTCTGTCTTGATGGTGGAGGCAGAAGTTTGCTAAACTGCCATAACAGGGTTTTTTGTCTTTTATGGTCACTCACGGTCGACAACATGTATCTGACAATCACTTTTGAACCATGATTTTTCACTGCATTTAAACCTCAATATGAAATCACAGACAGTTTATCTGGGTGAAATCTTTTTCACCCATTTGTTGGCCTGGTAGCACTGAATTTTCAGTATTTTTATGTATACTGGTGCATCTCATTACTTTTAATTGTAAAGCAAATGCTATACATAAGGAAGATGGCACTAAAATTAGAGCAATTTGTACCCACATGGAGAAATAATCATACTTCATACACAAAATCAATGATACTGGAACCTCACATATCCTCCGCTAGACAACATACAATGTTTTGCCTACTTATAACAGTTGCGGAAAAAAGAAAAAAACTGTTAAAATTATCTCTTGCTTGGCAAAATAAAATTTGTGTTTCCTTGGTGAAGTAACAAAAATTAAGACTTGTCTGAGACAGTTGTAGCCTAGAGCAACACAAGTGTTAAAAACATTTTCACAGTATTTTATTCTTTATGGTGCTCTATTGAAAGATATGGAGTTCAACGATTGGAAAAAAGCTCATTTAGCCTCACACCAACTGAACGTTGATGTACTGATTGACAGACTATATCTGCAATAATCTACGTTATCTGAATAAGAGATACTCTCACACTAACTGCAACTGATTACTCATAACAACACTTTTACAACAAGTATGCAACAAACCTTTTCCTCTGGAGCTGCAAGCACACAGTAGAGAAATGGACTGTCTGTTTCAATGGACTTGCTATGGAAGTCTTTGTTGTCAGCAATACAGCTGGAAGAGTAACAACAAAACAACCACTTTTAACACAGAATCCAAAACTTCATAAGAAAACTAGAAACTACAAGTTATCATTACTCAGCAACAAATTGGCAAGATTCTCAATTCAGTACACACATAGAAAGTAAGCGACTACAGTTAGATATAGAAGCAATTCATGTTTCTGAAACCAATGCCATTCTCACAGACCACACTCAAATTTTATAGGAGAAGCCAAATACAGGAATAGAAAACAATAAAAACTGTAGTAGTATAAAATTTTATAGCCTGATGTAAGCAAAGGCAACTCTGGCACTTTTATATTATTAGTGTTTTACTGCACACACAATATGTTCCCATTCTCCAAAGAAGTTAGAAGCAGTTTTGTGTTGCATTCAGTAGTATTGTTAGGAAAGCTACACACAGCATTGAGAACCAAGCTATTGGAATATGTACTTGCCTCATTTCAGGAATGTCAATGTGCCTTCATTAAGAGTTTGTGATGTTTTGACTTGGCATGTTGTATTTATATAACTGTCCTTCACCACACATCTGATTTCAGTGCAAAAACAAGATCTAAGGAAGAGGCAGGGGAAGAAAATATGAAAGCAAACTAAAATAAGAAAACCAAGACCCCAATAACACAAAAAAGAAATTTTAATACAGCTCATATTGACATTAAACAGTGGATACTGAATCTACTTTCCAGAAGCTGAAGCTTCTTTTAAGTCAACGTGAAAGTTTTATGTTAGCACTACTGAGGTTTAGACTAAATTCAGCTGGTCCTTTACACGTTTATTCAATTCTTCCTCCTAATTTCATAAGTCAATAAATTAATAAAATCTTGTGAATGAGAAAACATCTAAGTGCTACATCTACTTCAGTACATTCTGGGGAGAAAGACCTTCCTAGAGTTTTTCTGTCGCTAATTTAAAAGAGAGAGATAGATAGATAGATAGAGAGAGAGAGAGAGAGAGAGAGAGAGAGAGAGATATACTGTCAATGGAATTTAAGTGACTGATTATGTTGTTTTGTATTTTTATATTTTTTTATGATACAACCACATGAGCATTTCACAATGCCATATCCGGTTTGAACTAGTCACCGTTCATCTTCAAATTAAAGGCACATGCTGCAAATGGTCTCCATTGCATTGTCAGCAATCAATACTAACAACACAAGGGAAACCACTTGCAGCATGTGCCTTTCGCCTGAAGATGACCACTGGCTCAGTAAAACTGGTAATGGCATTGTGAAATGTTCATGTGATTGTGTCATTAAAAAAGATAAAATAAGCTAATTTAAGATGAGTTGCAAGATTTATCTTAGTGGAAATTGTTGTCTCCTGGTCCATCTCAAGGTTATGGAGCCACATACATTGCTTGAGGATGCACCTCCAGCCCAACAACTGCTGGCACACCAAGATAAACGACACCGCAAATAACAGTGTGTATGATGTTAACTTTCATCTTAGATGTCAGAGTCAACAGTGGGGTTATAGTGCCACAGTGGAAGACTCTCCACTTGGGTTGCCTCCTCAACTTCTACAGAATCACCAACACTGTTCCTACTCGAGAGATCTTTTAGATAGCTTGAAATCGAATGGCACACCTTTCACTGAACCACCACCTAGCACCACGATCATCAGTCATGCACTATTTCACCAAACACTACATAAATTAAAATTTTAAACAACTTTTAATTTCAGTTTGCTTTTCAGTGATACTCTATTCTTTCTGTAATACCCTTGACACCACTTCAGTAACTCAAAGTTTAGTAATTGTGAACATCAGTGTACTGTGCATCCACATACTATCTCAGTAAGAAAACAAACATTTTGATAAAATTCTCTCAGCTTCTGGCCATGTCAAGTGGTTAAGTGTTCATTCAAGTGCTCCTTAGCCACTGTCAAGTGGTGACTATCATGCGATTGCACCATTCCTGTATAGCGACACTGCCTTCTATGACATCACTGTTGCTCACTTCAGTGCCATCTATGGTAATGTTTTCACTGTGCGCCTGCCACATCTACTTCAACCTCCTGATGGCTGGATCTCAAGTTGTGCTTAGCTGCAGACTGCTCTCTTTATTGAGGGCATTGACAGAAACTTTAATTGCAACTGCTTCTTTTATGACGCTCTCAGAGAAACTATTTGTCCATTTAACAACAGAGGTCTTGTTGAATGCAGTACTGTGTTCATTTTTCTGATCATGTCCTGCTACTGCCGATTTCTCAAAATACCATACACAGAATTGCCTCTTGTCCTACTTTGCATTGCTCAATAGCACCCAAGTCAGTCTGACATAAAACTGTCCAAACCCATTAGATATTTTATATAGCCCTTGTGTTCTGGGGCCTACATCGCCCTTCAAAGGCCTTACCAGTTATAATTTTTGCTGGTGGCCTAAAGACTGAATTGATTTCTTGCCTGTTTAGGAACTGGGTAATCTTTCCTGTTACTGAGCCACAGAATGGCACAAACACAGGCTTCTTAGTGCAGAAGGCCTTCTCAATAGGCCTTCTCTTTGTATGTCTTTGGAGACATGGTCTACAAAATCTGCTGGTGGTCGTCGCGGTTTTCACTGAATAGTTTCCGTAAATGGCTCAGTTCCTTTGTTAGGTTTTCAGCATCTGAAATGGCTTCCACTCAACGTGCCAACGTCTTCTGTGATGGGCTGTGGTAGCGGCTACTGTGCAGACACCTGTCAATCTACTTCCATTGCAAACTTTATGTCATCATGGACATGGCTGATGTGGTCCAACTATTCTTCCAGCCTTTCATGTCCATGAGGCCAAACAACTAATGTACATAAAGAATTTTGTTGCCTAGCTAGCAAATGCTTGTTTTTGAGAGTTTTGCAATAGTCACTGCAGAGACTGCTCATATAACCTCAAATTTTTCAAAAAAATCTTTGAAATAATCAGTAGTACTCCTCCTTATTGGAGGAACTGGCCTAGTCTCAATGCTTGCTACTTTTTTTTATTTATGTGTAAGTACATAACTACTCTGCAGACTGGTTATTATTGTACAGCAATCTGTCTAAAAATTGGTTTCATTTATTCACTGTAGTTGCCTTATCCCTGTCTCAACATTCATGGTATTCATCTGTCTTGTGCAGATATTTTCTAATTTTTTCCCCCCACAAAAATTAATCAGCACACTGCTTTCATATCTATACCTATATTATTCAATGAAACCAAAAGAAACGGTACTTTCCTGTAACACCCTCTCGAAGTCATATACTGAAATTAGTTCACCATCAGCTTCAGAAAAAATATAAATATTCATTTTTTAATGTACAAACTTCAATTCCATTACACACCCATGTGCCATTCATTAGCACAGACTTCAGTTTTCCAAGTATTTTCCCATTCCTAAGGCCTCGGCATCTTTACTAGGAAGTTCTTAGGGACAGAGAGACTTCTTATTCTGACAGAAGCTGTTGCATAACAAATGCAAGATAGAATAAAGCCCAACTTCTGCAGGCTACTATAGCAGCCTAATTAAAAATGTTTACAAAGCCCATGTACTGAACCAACAATAAAAAAGGTTATATCCAACTAAGAAGCACTTATGTTATGTTTACAAGAATTTAACTTTTTCCTAATGATAATTTAACTCTTGTTTACTCAGATGTCAGCACTTAATTGGTTTGTCATTCATGGTGAACTTTCAGACAAAGAATATATTTGAAAGAGAGACACAAATATGTAAATGTAACACTTTTTATAGGATTCATTATAGTGTAGTGTCCATGCAAATTTTTGGTACACTGAATTTTAATAAAATCAAATTTCCTGAGTTGTCCAATCACCAACATATTAACAAACAAGCTAACAGCAAATTTACGGTGATTACAGAACACAGCTCACAATTTGATACATTTTAAAGTACAGTGCAGTATAATCTAGAGTAAACAGAAAGCAACACTAGACAGTGTCAAAACATGTGAATTCTTCTGGACAATGGGAAGTGGCTCACAAGGAGACCACATGGCAATCTGATTTTTGCAATTTTTTATATTCTTGGTACATGAAGTTCAGAACTCAAATATCAATCATCATAAGCAGTTCTATGCAACTCTCAATAACTCCTGATAAAATCGACTCTGAAGTTCTTTGCCCATCTTTAACACCCTGAAATATGATCGATTTTTCTCAAAAGACTGCATGTCTCTGCAATAGAATGCTCACCTGTCATGTAGGGGTATTAGGTTTGATTCAAACCAGAGAATTTTTTAAAGAAGTGTGCATGTTCCACTAGCATTTCTGTGAAGTGCAAGACATTATTGCACACAAAACTCCAGTTTTCAATGTAAACATTAATTCTTAACTACCGACATTTTATTAAAGATTAAAAAACAAAACTGAAACTAAAATCCTCCATCATTATGTGTTTTACATCATGTTCATGAAACGTGAACTTTGTTTAAAATTTTACCATGAATGGGAAAATAACTTCAGCCACCCATGTGGTAGATGAGCATTCTACCACAGAGCCTCACAGCCCTTTACAAAGACAATCTTGTAATGGCTTATTAAGGCAGCTTGGAAAACTTCAAAGACAATTTTCTTAAGATTCTTTTAGAGTTACACTGAACAACTCCAACCTTCCTTAGGTTTCGTCAAAAAAGTGTGTGTGTGTGTGTGTGTGTGTGTGTGTGTGTGTGTGTGTGTGTGTGTGTGTGTGTGTGTGTAAGCAATTTTTCCTGGACAATCACTGCAACTGAAGGGAGGACTGCAATGCATGACACAAACTTTAGGTGAATAATATCTAAGAATAGCAATTTTCTGCCAAGCATAATATTACTACATATTTTTTTTATTTTCCATTCTATGTTGTGAATCTCTGAAGTCCCAGAAGAACCTATGCAATACGATCACAATAATCAAGTCCAAATCTGAAATCAGGGATGTTAATGAAATATAACACCTAACACTGAAAGCATGTTTTTATTAACATCAATGTACAGAAAGTACAGAGCAATTCCAGGGCAGAAAGAGCTGCTATTTACACAAAAACTGAATATTCCATAATACACTAACATTATAAACATAAAATTCTGAGAACTTTCCAGAAATAACAAATATTAAATAAAAAAATAATTGCTGGTGGTAGAGTTTGAACTGGTGACATGTAGAACACCAGCCAGCAATGCTAACCACTACACCATACTGCATGCAGTACGGCTCACTGCACTATTTCCTCTCCTGGAGGAACAGCGACACAATATTCCACAAGTCCTCACTGGAGCTGACTACAGTATCCTGGATCTAGATCTCGTTACTGATTCTCTGTATGTTAGTGCTGATGGATCCTCACTTTCTGTTTGTGTTCTCACATCCTCTTCACTAACATGAGCATCACAAGTAGTACCTCCCATCAAAACTTTGCAACTGTTGAAAAAGCCCGCAGTGTCCTTGAATGAGAATCACACATCCTATATCTGCATCCCAGGACTGTAGTAGGTTTTCATATGGAGGACAGATGACATCTCTATGTTTTTGTCTTCTTGCTGAAGGACAATAATCTTGAAACTTCACACGTGACAACCAAGAAGCAATGGAGGATATGGTACAGCTCCAAGTAGCATTTTAGTGATTTCTCTGACAATCCCACTTTCCACATAGACTTTAAGATCCATACCAGTCTCTTGCAATGCATCTCACTGGCCCAACTGTGTTGCTTCTTCATTCCTAGTAATGAGGTGTTTCAAGTAGTCTTTCTTAGTATCATCCAGTTGAAATAGGAACAGTGTATACATTGTCATTTCAGCCTCATAACTGGTGCAGAAAGGATGGTGTGAAGCCTGTAGTGTCTTGCTTCAGTGTGTCGCACATGAATGTAGCAACAGACAGTACTGTCTCCCAATCTCTGTTCATCATCAATGTACATCAAAAGCATATCAGTCAAAGCCTTATTAAAGTGTTCTGTGAGGCCGTTTGTGGCATGTACTTGTGTCACTTGCATTCCTTACAGTGGCTCAGATAGTGTACAGCAAATCAGTAGAGACCTGGGCAGTGATAGCTGAGTGAGATTCTGTCTAGAGTCTTCGCAGATACCGGGTCACCAGATGTTGGAGCTTCATAGAAAAAGTTTAAGATAGCTGGCCGAAAACAAGATGGGATGACGAGCAAACAGTTCTGCCCCATCAGATCACAACTCCTTAAATACAACATTTATATAGTTTTCAGCAATGCTGGATCTTTCCTGTTCTGCAACAATGTCATTCAGTGCAGCAATGACAGACTTCATATGTGTTTTGTTACACAGAAAAATTCCTTGAAAGGCAGTTGGCATCCTTTTGTTTGCTCCCATTTTTGTATACCTCTGTGACAGCCTTCTCCTGAAGCCTCAGTGCCCGTATCATCAGTTGACACAATGGATTCTTAAAGCTAGTCAAGCCAGCATTGAGAACGGTGGCCTACCACGAATGTGAGCACTTTGCCAAATAAATACGGTTCAAACTTGTTGATGACCTAAACAAATAAAAAGCAATTTTTCTTGGTTGTAGAGTAGTAGTTCTTGCACTCAGAGTACTTCAGAAGCTGTACTTCAGAACTGGAGATGATGGTAACACCTCCTTAACAAAAGGATGATCTACCTTTCGCCTAATTCCAAGGAAATTTTCCATCCCCTCGCAATAGTTCTAGACCAAGTCATGCCCTTACAAGAAATCTTACAATTCGCCAAAAGTAAGAGCACATTCCAAGAAAACTCGTCACATGCCGA
Organism: Schistocerca nitens; assembly: GCF_023898315.1. Lineage (NCBI taxonomy): Eukaryota > Metazoa > Arthropoda > Insecta > Orthoptera > Acrididae > Schistocerca > Schistocerca nitens. The sequence goes on from NC_064616.1 coordinate 947,924,869, forward strand.
GGAGTTGTAAAATCTGTAACTGCCACTATTTTCCCTGGATCAGGGCCAACACCATCACCATTAACTAGATTTCACAAGATTTTTATTTATTGGGCAATGAGGCATTTTGTTTGGATTCAGGCAGAGGCCTGCAGTCTGAACACACAACACCACCATTGCCAGGCAGCTTAGATATCCATCAAATGTCTTCAAAAAACAACAATGTTATCCAACATATGTTCAAATGTGGCTGGAGCATTACATAGTTCAAATTCATGAGCTCTGTCAGGAGTTAAAAAGGCAGCTTTTCACAGTCAGCCTCGTCAACCTCGATTGCCAGTGGCCTACCTGCATGTCTACAGCTGAAAAATACTTTGCTCCTTCGAAGTATTCGTGATTCTAATATGACTTCAATGGGTCGACAGTTTTTTCTTCGTTTTGTTCCTTTGGTAGCAGACAGAGAAATGTTACATGCTATACTCCTTCACAAGGGCCAAATGAAAGGACCAAGGACACTGAAGTTTCAGTGATGTCATTTTGCAGCATCTTTCTTCACTTCCTCCTAGATTATCCATCATTCAGCTGATGACACCCTATACAGGTGCTGGCTAAATGGTAGATGACCCCACAGTTGATATGGTGTTTTAACATGGTCTGGTCTTTTCTCCACTCAAGAATTGAAAGTATCCAAAAATTGGTGCAGGAAGGCTAACACTCACCAACATTGCTCCCCGATCAGGTCATATGCTTGTAATCATTGCTGGTATGTAAATTTCTCTTTTGAGTCTAAGTAGCTTTTTGATGAAAGCTTCACAGTTTAAGTGAACATCTAGACTGATGACTGACTTATCATCTTAATGGCAGTGGGATAACATCACCATAACTGGCAAACAAATGGCCACAGTAATCTTTGTTATGTGCACTTATTGGAATACCTTAATCTGGAGCTCTGAAATTCCACAGTCTATGACTGCTAGTGATGTCTGCAGCAAGTCTCATCTGAGAGTAACAGAATGACTACTATCTGCTAAAATGCCAAAAATTAAAGGCTGTGTTCTGTCATTGATAGTTATTGTTCCTTTCAACTTGATGTATTTTCCTTTTATGACTTTCAGCACAATCACTTTTGTATTGTGGAACATAAGTCTTTTTCAGCCAGCAACACTAAGCATTCAGCCTCACAGAAAAAGAAGCCAAGAGCTTCCTAGTACTTGGACAGGTTGGTCACAGAGTATGTTGTCAGTGAGATTTCCTGACATCTTTGTGATTATCATCTGTGGATGATTTTTATATTTGGTGGTCCCACCTCCACAGCTTCCTCCAGTTTTCCAAAATGTGGCAGCTAGGCAAGTGGCTGGTACCTCCATATGGCAAAAGAACTGCTAAAGCACATTGGGAACAGACCTCATCCAGGGTATGGCAATGGACTTCATCTCACAGGTCCACTATAATCACCTGTAGTTGACTGGTGTTAAGAGAACTGTTGTGATGATTAACAACTGGTGACACAGTAAGCAAACACTTCTTTCTGGGCAGCAGCATACATGTCCATGGCACCCACTGTGGAAACATTCTGGTATCTGTTGTTCTGCAGGGAGTTATACCTGGCTGAGGAATTCGTTGTACTTATGTTTGTCAGATGCTCGATTTTCATCTCATGGTTGTGGCATACATTCTAGTTGGTGAAGTATATTCTTTGTGGTGCATTTGACTGGTTGTGAAGATTGGTGATAAAGATCAATACAAATCTCCTTCAACATTGTCTATTACCTCCTGACATATGGAGTCGACATTCATGGCTGCTATCTCTTGCTTACTCAGTGACACAGTTCTAGATGCCATAAAACACTTTCTCTCTTCTCATACTGCATGGAGTATGAGACTGGTGAGGTTGTAGGGGTCTTATACAGCTGCCATAAGGATCACATTCGAGAGTGTCATACTTTTTTCATCCGACTCTTCCGTTGCATTTCCTTGACGTGCTGGCACCACTTGATCAATTCCTAAATTGTTGTGATAGTCTTTAATATGAGGACAGTTTCATACATGTCTTCTGTGACTACTGTCATCAACAGCAAGGTTTTATCAGCTATCATATTCCAATTCACAATGTGGCATAGGGTCAAAACAGTATATATGTACATCTATCATTTCTCCATGATGTTGGGCTCTGCTTTTCAATTATTGTTCTGCTAACTGCTTATCACCACCAAATTTCAGTCCAATTCAGCCTAGAATTTCTCCCAGATATCCAGCCTGTTTTCATTGTTCTTTAACAACTCCCCTAGTGTACCTGCAAGTAAAAGTGCACTTATGCCCTACATATCATTTTGTCCTACCAGTTGCATTTGGTGATTCAGTTGGATCCTGTCAGCCACTTCACCAGGTCCTGACCATGGTCTCTGCCAAATGCTCATGGATGCTTGAGGGACAACTGACTTTTCCACTGTTTTGGAATTCACTGGTTTCCTGAAGATACAGATGTTGGGAAAATTTTTCTGTTAGTCCGGTTCCTGTTCATGTAGATGACAGCTTCCATATTGCCTAATTGGAGCCAAGGTGATTGAGATACGGCCTCTACACTAAACAGCATCACTTCATAACCACAATAAAGTCAAAATTTGAAAGCAGGGCTGTCAATGAAGTGTAACACTCAGCACTGAAAGCACATTTGTTACGAACACCTATGTACAGACAGAGCCGAACTGAACTTTTGAACAGAATGTGCTGCTACTTACACAAACATTCCAGAATACACAAACATTACAAACACAAGAAATTTTTAAAACTTTCTAGAAATTGGAAATGCTAAACAACAAGCAAACAATAAAACATCAAATCGCCAAAATTCAAAGAAACACAAATAGGTAAAATAGAGCGAGTAAATAAATTTAAATATCTGTGAGAGGCTATACAACAGAATGGACTTTAAAAATCTTTAATGGAAGTAAGAATTAACAAAATGGAAAGAGCATATGGTCTGACCAAAAATATTTACAACAAAGAAAGTATATCTAGAAAAACAAAACTAAAACACTACACCACAGTGATACGACCAGAATGTTTAAATAGATCTGAATGCCTAATGATGAACTATAAGATGGACAGACTAGAGGTACTGGAAAGAAGGATTATTAGAAAAATAATTGGTGCAATAAAAACAGCAGATGGTTGGGAAATAAGTAGTAATGAAATCTACAAAAAATAGAGAGAAAACATCTGAAGTAATGACCAAACGAAGATTTAACCTTTTTCGGACACCTCAACTGAATGGATGGATATAGACAAACAAAACAAATACTCCTATATTTCTGCAAGAAGAAATCGACAATAGCCTGGATTACAGAAGTAAGGAAAGATCTAGAAAGAAACGGCATCAAAGAATCAGAAACAGCAGAAAGAAACCGCTTTAAAAATAAAATACTAACTTTGGAAAGCTTTCAAAGCAGAAGAAATAGAAAATCAGGAACATTGACAGAAGAAAGGAAGAGACTTCATGGGGAGAAAATGAGGTAATACTAGAAAAAATAGGAAACAACAACAAAGGAAGAAGAGAAACTGAAGTTGTTAACATGATCCTAGTTGGTCAATACGACTGTAAAAAAAATTACAAATAACTGGCGATGGTTGGGAACAGATGACCTGCATCACACCCACCAGCTATGCTAACTGTTATGTCATATTGCATGCAGCACAGCTCATGGCAATATGCTACGATTATTAACGAAACCTTTTCCTCTGACTAATCATCATTCACAAAATGCTCATAAATACCATAATATGACAAAAAGCATGCACACAAAAACTGATTGCAGTAGCTAACGTTGTGTAATGTCTGCATCACGACAAGTGCTGAGGTGAAATGCACAAACTTCTTTCAATGATTTGATGAAAGACCAACAACTGACTGAACAACATGACTGCCTTTGAACAGGAACTGGAAATGAATGAATGTTGTTTGTTTACACTCTGGTGCTATTAACACCCAAAAGAACAATGTTCTCTACAGCTTGTTCCCTAATGTTCAAATCTTTTCACTCCATTATAAACCAACCTTAATACACTGAAGTGCCAAGGAAACTGGTTTAGGCATTCATATTCAAATACAGAGATATGTATACAGGCAGAACACGGCACTGCAGTCGGCAATGCCTATGCAAGGTGATTCACGAAGATTTGGAAATATTTTAATATACTATTCTACAAGTAAAACTAAAGCAAAAAGGTCATATAAAGATAGGTCCGCAAATGTTTAGTCATGGATTACAGCTAATAAAAGATTTTGCCTGGAATTTAGCAGCTTCACTAATATAAAGTCATCAAAAAACTGTGCGAGGTTACATTAAAGCACAATTTCCATTTATTTTGTTGTTATTGATCTGGTGAATCTAATAAAACATGTCCCAGATGTGTATCTGCAGTAGTTTTCCAGAGTACCCAGAGAAGCAAAGATTATCATACAAGTAAATCTGTTTACTTTCCATTAAGAATGCAGAAACATTTATGTCATTGTTGGCAAGAGTTTGTGAGTTGTTTCAGTCATTTCCTAACCTTGAAACGAGTTAGATCTCTGCATTTTTCAGAGAAAGAACATAACAACAACAACAGTGTATTTAAGTGAAACCACATAGGAAATGTTTTAGTTTGTAGCTTATTTATGAAACAGAGATGCCTTTCAAATTTACGACAGGAGAATACACCGATAAGATGTTTATTTATGGCAAATGTGATGGTAATTCTACAGATGCAGTTAACGAATATTGCATACATTATCCAACTCTGATGATTCCGAATGTACAAACCATTAGCAGAGCATTTTGAATGTTAGGGGAGACAGGTTCCCTACCTAGCGTTCATAATCAGTACAAGTGCGCGATATGTGAAGATGCCGTTACTTCACATTTAAATAAACATTTTCCCAAGAAATGGATTGATTGTGGTGCTACACGTATGTGGCCACCCAGATCACCTGATTTAACACCAATGGATTTTTGTGTACGGGGATGAATGAAAGACAGTGTATTATGAGGACAAAGTCAATACATGTGAGGTATTACTTGCTCGCATTATGAATGCAAGAGACAAAATTAAGAACAACCCTGTAAAACTGAAACTAGCAACAAAATCTGTTCATACACTTGCAGCTGAACGCATTGAACTCTACATTTTTGAACATTTATTGTGAATGTATTGTGAAATTGTATGCACACTTTACAGCTTCCTTAACACTGAGCTTTGTTTTTTTTCCAGTTTATTGTTAATTCACATGGGCTATGGCATTATTTAAAGCAGATAATCTTCCACGTTCATACAGTTTTCATAGTTTTATTAGGTCATTTTCACGTGTAAGTAAATAATTGTTTACATTATAAATACAAGGGTTAATCAGTAGGTGTAGCTTACCGTAGGTTACTGTTTAATTCTTTAATAATATTCACTAGATAGCCCCTAGCAGTTTACTGTGGGTCACTGTTTATTTTTCTTTAGTATTCACTAGATAGCACGTAGTAGGAAAAAAAAGCACCAGATCGAGCTTCTACCAGACATTCATATTGTTTTTCATTGTTGAGTGTCCTTTCTGCCAACTACAGTGTGCTGTTAACCTCGTGTCGCAGTAGGTTCCCTTAAGTTTCTTATATTAAATCACATATTATCTAGATGGATAGGGAGTGTGTGTGTTGTGTGCGGGTGCGGGAGGAGTTGGCCACAGCCCTAACACAGCTGGAAGCATTGTTGGCCAGTCAACAGGCTCCAGAGTGCCACCTTCAGGTGCAGTGGGGATGGGGTGCCTGGGGCAGGGGGGGATGTCACAGCTCTCTGTCACTGAGCCGACCTCAGGTGCAACTGAGTCGGCAGGCCCACTCACACCTCAGTGTGGGTGACTGACTGTGTCTCAAGCCTAAAGGCGACGGCTGCATGGTGGACACAGGCTCCTGTCAAATCCCATGCACTTTGATAATACATTCAGTGTGCTATCTGATGATGTCTAGCAAAAATATAAAAATATAGGGGAGGGAAAGGATCCACCTTGGTAAGGACGTAGAGGCATAAAAAGGAGAAAAAAAAAAAAGGCAAGCTCAAAGCATTCACCGCGGGACATAATATTGAGCATCTTTGGTAGGAATTTAAAGGTAATGTCCACCGTGTGCTGGAAAAATGTGTGTGTAGCAAAAATATAAAAATATAGGGGAGGGAAAGGATCCACCTTGGTTCAACAATTCAACAAATATATTAGGAAGTTGTTGCTGAGAAAGCAGAGAATTTGTCACAGTCGTTTTTGACGTAGTCACTGCCCCGCTGACAAACAGAAATTACGTGAAATGAAAGCATCAGTCAAAAGGTCAATGAGAGATTCTTTTAACGAATTTGAGAGCAATATTTTATCTGCAGATTCTAAAAATAACCCCAAAAAATTTTTGTCATACGTGCAGTCTATGAACGCTACAAATAATTCAATACCTCCTCTTGCTGACAGTATGGGTAATGTAATGGACGATGATAAACAGAAGGCCGAAATTCTAAATCTAGCTTTCAAAAACTCATTTACGGTAGAGGACTACAGCACCACCCCCTTTCAATTATCTCACAAATGCAAGTATGGCTGACAGTGTTTAGTGTATCTGGGATTGTAAAACAGTTAAGATCCTTATATGCCAGGAAGGCATCTGGCCCAGACGGTATCCCCGTAAGATTGTATGTTGACTATGCTACAATTATAGCACCATTCTTATCCATCATCGGCCAGAGATCATTGGAACAGTGGAAAGTTCCATGGGACTGTAAGAAGGCCCAGGTCATAGCAATCTATAAAAAGGGTATAAAATCGGATGCACATAATTACCGGCCAATTTCACCGACATCGATTTGTTGTAGAATCATGGAACACATTTTGTGTTCAGACACAATGACCTTTCTAGACTCTGAGAAGCTCATCTGCATGAACCAACATGGTTTTAGGCAACAGCAGTCACGTGAGACACAGCTGGCCCTCTTTGTGCACGATATACAACAGGATCTAGATACCAGCTGCCAGGTCGATGCCATTTTCCTCGCTTTCGAAATGCGTTTGACTCGGTACCGAACTGTCACCTACTCCAAAAAGTGCACTCTTACAGTCTATTCAATGACATATATGGTTGTGTAGTAAGTTTTCTAACAGACAGAGAGCAGTATGGCGTCGTGAATGGGGAGACTTCACCGAAACAAGCGTAACATCAGGTGCGCCCCAGGGCAGTGTAATGGGTCCACTGCTTTTAACGATTTACACAAACGATCTGGTTGATGGTACTGACAGCGGCATTAGGCTGTTTGCCGATGATGCTGTAGTCTACAGGAAAGTAGTATCACACAAAAGTTGTGAACAAATCAATGAGGATTTGCAGAAAATAAATGCGGGGTGTAACGACTGGCAGTTATCTCTCAATATTAATAAGTGTAACCTACTGTGTATAAGACAGCAAAAATCCCCATTAATATAAGAGTACAATATAAATGCCCAGACTTTGGAAGCAGAAAATCCGTCAAGTATCTAGGTGTGACTATTAGAAATGATCTCGAATGGAACGATCAGATTACGTAAGTAACAGGTAAGGCGAACTCTAAATTGTGGTTTATTGGTAGAATCCTTCAACAAAGGAAATTGCTTACAATACTTTAGTTCGTCCAGTATTTGACGATTGTTCGTCTGTATGCAACCCTTACCAGTTGGGTCTGATTAAAGAGATTGAGGAGGTCCAAATAAGAGCGGCAAGATTCGTGACTGGTACATTTAGCCATCGCGAGAGCATTACAAATCTCATAGAAACTTTGAAGTGGGGCACACTTGCAGATAGACGACGTGCTAAACGGAAGGGGCTGCTCACTAAATTCCAAAACCCGATCTTCGTCAGGGATGTAGAGCATATATTATTATCACCAACTTTCAAATCGTGCAATGATCACCATTCAAAGCTAAATTAAAGCTCGCACTGAGTAATTTTCTCTCGTGCAATCTGCGAGTGCAACAGAGGAGGAGGAGGGGGGGGGGGGGGGAGGTGATAGGACTGGCATGAATAGTGCCCTCCGCCACACACGGCTTGGTGGCTAGTGGAGTATATACGTAGATGTACCATCATTTTTCCAAAATTAAATTGTCTACAACTTCTGTTGAAAAAATTCTGCAATTGTCTGGAATTTGTAAAACAAATTGGGCCCAGTAGTTAATAAATTAAAAATTTTATGAAATTACATCTTTGCTTTTCTGGGTGTTCTGGAAAACTACTGCAGATAGACGTCTGGGACATGTTTTATTACATTCACCAGATCAATAACAACAAAATAAATTGAAATCTTGCATTACTTCAACCTCTTACAGTTTTGCAATGGCTTCATATTAGTGAAATTGCTAAATTTCGGGGAAATATTAGCTGCAACTCAGTAACTAAACATCTGCAGACTTTTTTCCTTTAGTTTTGCTTGTAGAATAACATATTAACATTTTCGCATATCTTCCTGAATCACCCTGTATAAGACAAGTGTCTGGAGCAATTGTTAGATCAGTTACCGCTGCTACAATGGTATGTTATCAAGATTTAAGTGAGTTTGAACATGGTCTTGTAGTCAGCACATGAGCGATGGGACACAGCATCTCCGAGGTAGCGATGAAGTGGGGATTTTCCCACACAACCATTTCACAAGTATATTGTGAACATCAGGGATCCAGTAAAACATCAAATCTCTGACATTGCTGCGGCTGGAAAAAGATCCTGCAAGAATGGGACCAATGATGACTGAAGAGAATTTTTCAACACGACAGAAGTGCAACCCTTCCACAAATTGCTGCAGATTTCAAAGCTGGGCCATCAACAAGTATCAGCGCGCGAACCATTCAACGAAACATCATCGATATGGGCTTTCGGAGCCAAAGGCCCACTCGTTTACCCTTGATGACTGCATGACACACAGCTTTCTGCCTCGCCTGGACCTGTCAACACAGACATTAGACTGCTGATGACTGGAAACATGTTGCCTCGTCCAGAAAGTCATTTCAAATTGTATTGAGTGGCTAAACATGTACGAGTATTGAGACAACATCATGAATCCATAGACCCTGCAAATCAGCAGGGGACTGTGCAAGCTGGAGGAGGCTCGGTAATGGAGTGGGGCATGTGTGGAATCCCTGATATGTCTAGATATGACTGACAGGTGACATTTATGTAAGCATCCTGTCTGACCACCTGCATCCATTCATGGCCATTGTGCATTCTGACAGGCTTGGGCAATTCCAGCAGGACAACACAACACCCTACACATCCAGAATTGCTACAGAGTGGCTCCAGGTACACTCCTCTGAGCTTAAACACTTCTGTTGGCCACCGAAGTCCGCAGACATGAACATTATTGAGCATATTTGAGATGCCTTGCAATGTGCTGTTCAGAAGAAATCTCCACCCCCTTGTATTCTTACAGATTTATGAACAGCCCTATAAGATTCGTGGTGTCAGTTTCCTTCATCACTACTTTAGACATCAGTCGAGTCCATGTCATGTCATGTCATGTCGTGACACTTCTGTGTGCTCGCAGGGGCAACACACAATATTACACAGGTTTACCAGTTTCTTTGGCTCTTCAGTGTAATTGTGAAATTCTTGAAAAATTGGAATTGTTTGCCATTTCAGAAAGTGTAGATATTCTAGAAAGTCATGTAACTTATTACTTCCTCACACACACATCTTGTGAAGTGACCACAATGAAAACGATCAGAGAAATTAAGAGCTAATATGGAGTTTTATAGTCAGTCATTCTTCCAATATGCCACTTGCAAATGGGGGGGAGGGAGGAAAAGATAGTGGTATCAAAAGTATCATCCACCACATATCCTAAGATGTCTTTTAGAGTATAGCTTTAGCACAACCAACCCATGTGAAAATATCCGTCTAGAAGGAGCATGCTTCATAAAGAATGTAAAAAAATTGTAACAAGTGTGTCAGAGGGTAATTAGCCAAGAGCTGCGAGTTCATGCGTGACATACATTCTCCCTTCTTGTAACGCATGGGTTAAAAGTAGATCTATATTAAGATTTGTTGCTAACAGTGGTCATCCAAGCCACCTGCTAGGGCTACACAAAATTTTCTTTTTACAAAACTTGACTGCTAGCATAACAAGATGTGGGCAATTTTACTTGCCTCAGTTAATAATGTGTAAAAAATTTCAAATTCCTGGCTGACACCTTGAATATGGCAACTGGGTGTTATGTGCATTGGAGAAAAAAGAAAACCATCGAAGACAAAAAAGATTTCATCATCTTTTCCTCATCGTACAAAAGTCTGTCACATATACGAGGGCTGACTCAATTTCCATTGAAGGATTAGACTATCAGGTCCTTATTACTAGCCAAACTTATGGCTGCTTTTGAAATTTTTAAAAATTTTCTCCTCATTTAAATACATCCCTTAATGTTTGCCATCTCCATCACTAACATTACACACTGCATTAAGGGGAGTTTACTATCTTTTGGTTCAAAAAATCAATTCTTTTAATTGCATTTTTGGAACCATGAAAGTGTTTAGAATTCACCCCTGAAACGGTTTTTCTGAATACGGACCTATAATGTTTGTTATTTGTCGTTAAACAAAAAAATACACCTACTTGAAATCTGCCTTTTCCATGCACCAGTTTTTTTTTTCTTCCGGAGGACGAGTTATTGTACTGGTGCTTGGAAGGAAACCCACAAAATTCTAATGAAAGTTTGAATGCGTGTGTTTGGAAGTTGGCCCCCAAGCATTTGCATTCTGGTGCGAAGACTATGGAGATTGCGGCTTTCCTGGTAGTGAGCAGCTTCAACGAAGGGTATTCAGCAATTCTGAAGACCATGACAATGATGGATGTCACCCTGGGACTCTATTCGACGCAGCTCACCAAGCATTCGGACAACCACCAGAATCAAGCAGCCAAAAACCACTTGTCACCAGCCATATGAGCAGCTCCGGAGCAGCGCAGGATGGCCCAGATCGAGTAGAACGCCCTGTATGAGGAAGAGGGAGGACTAGTGGATCCTGAATAGCAGATTGTACGTACATTGCATAATATTGCATTTATATGTAGTCATAACTCCAAACTCTTTTTTTCTCTTTTTTTTTTATCACGCGGGATGGTACCTTCAAATCTACTGAACCGATTCCCATGATTCTTTGTTTCCGACGAAGTTAACTAAATTGTCTAGGAGTTGTACAACTTTTATTCCAATCCATGAACTATAAATATTTTTACTAGGCCAATGAAGTCAAAAATAAATAAATAAATAAATAAATCTATGAAAAAACCTTTTGTTTTTCAAATGGCCACCTTTTGTTTCCTATGGTCCATATAGCTTAAGTGAGGTACAACTTCTAAAGAATCTTATATACTTCGCTAACATCAACTCAATTTTGATTTCAGATGAGCCAGCTGACCTGTGACATACCGCGCGTGGAGGTCTACATCAAAATTTTGTTTCGTTCCAACGGCACTTCTGCCTTTGCTCTTAGACATTCCCAGTCAAAAAAGTTCCAGTTTGTAGAGGAAATATCGATAAACATTTTGACCAAATTTGACATTGATATCTGTAACACATCCCGAGAAAAAAATCCTCAAGGAATATGCTTTTTTCGGCCAAAGATAGTAAACCTCCCCTTAACCCTTGAGCAGGCATTCCTATGTATAAAGTCCACAAATAACGCTTATCTTTCCACTGTTGCTTTACAACTGTGAGCCCATACCTATTCCCCATCATTGCTTCCACTAACACAGTTTTAAGTTATGTTTTCATACGTCCAAGTGAGCAGCAATAATGTAAAATAAACAGTGAGCTAGGTGAGAAAAACAATTTTCGACCCATGGAAGAAAATGCCCCAAATTTCCAAGCTAGAAGCACAATCCCACAATGAGGCAGTTGTCTATGAGATAATTATTAATTGAATAAGCATCTGGCTGAGATCTGATGGCAACGATCTTTTCAGTGCTTCGAGTGGGTCATTGTTGCGGGGTAACACTTGTATGCAGCAACAGAATGATATAATGAAATATTATTTTACTGTTGTTTAATTAAATAGTGGTTTAATTCAAATACTGTAAGCTGTAATTAAGATTAAGCTCTGAACTTCCTCATACAAATTTACCTTATTAACAGAGGTACTTATTCTTTACATGTGTACAAAGTATGTCATGTACCTGCACGAGGGTTAATATTACATCACGTTCTGTAAGAAATTACTTTGCTCACATGGCAGTGGTGACATTGTTTACATTGCCCCTTCTTTTCTGTTACAGTTCTTGCCTTAGAGTTTGTCTGCATAATGTCCTGTTACAGAATTCCAGCAGACATGTTATTTCCAGTCAACGAATAATTTTTATGAACTGGCAAGCTTGTAAGACCCCTCTCCACTAGCGAAAATATTGCCAATAACATAATTTGTACAGTGTAGGACGGTGTAATCCATACAGATTTCCTGCCTTTGTAGTTTACGTATTCACTACATCATATCTTGCCATGTATCATAATACAGCACAGCATAAATTGTAAATACTGCTACACAACTAGTTTCACAAAGATGCTCAAGCTTATAACAATCAAGATATTGGAAACAAAGTGGGAACAGAGATAATATTCCGGGCTGCATATTGTAAACTGTATACTAGCATCACGGCCTTGCCGCAGTGGATACACTGGTTCCTGTGAGAACACCAAAGTTAAGCACTGTCGGCCGTGGTTGGCACTTGGATGGGTGACTATCCAGGCTGCCATGCGCTGTTGCCATTTTTCGGGGTGCACTCAGCCTCGTGATGCCAATTGAGGAGCTACTCGACCGAATAGTAGCAGCTTCGGTCAAGAATACCATCTTACGACCGGGAGAGCGAAGTGCTGACCCCACGCCCCTCCTATCCACATCCTCCACTGAGGATGACACGGGAGTCGGGTGGTCCCGGTAGGCCACTCGTGGCCTGAAGACTGAGTGCTTTTTACTAGCATCAGATGGATCAAGGAAAGTGGATTTTTTGAAACTACTGCCATGCATTTTCTGCTTAGCACAGAGTTCATCAACTCTTAATAGTTTTAATCTTTATTGTATTGACAGCTTCACATTAAAAATTGAGAACTGCAACATTCTACTAAATGTGACCAGATTCCACTCTAAGAATCTGAATATCAATTAAGCAACTTTCAGCGATTGGGATAAAATTTTAAACATGTCCAATAACAATACCCATGAACCATTTTTAAAATCTGTCAATAACAATGCTTCAGAATAAATGTTCACTCAATTTATATAGCTCTATCTAAAATCGCTTTCCCCCCACCTTAAAATTGGTATTTTCTCACTGATAATTACTAAATGATGCCTCATGAACATTTTAACACTGAATTCTACAGAACACTTCTCAGATGACAGACACCAACTGGCGTAATAAATTTCACATAAGTAAAGCCACAATTAGGGACTATTCAGATGGGCTGAGATATGAAAAGCTTCATACACAACTTAAAATTAACAATAAATGAACTTTTTTTAAAGAAAAAGTTAATTTTCATCATTACAAATATATATGTGGGGGGAAAATACCCCAGAAAGACTCATACTTTCACCGATATCTGAGAAGAAGTAACACAAAAGATTAAATAAACAGGAGCATGCTGTAAAGTAATGCCTCCTTATTTATGTGGAATCAAAGTTAAATAAAACATACATTAACATTCTACACCTCTATTCTTTGTGTCTACATATTTACAGCCCTCTGCCACTAGAGGGGGTCTGAAGTGCAGCATATAACGTGGCAGTGGGGTAACATAATTCTGTCAGTGGGTGGAAAAACAGCATGCTGTAATTGAGTTTTGAGTTCAAAGACTTCTTCCACACATGCAGCACCCTCTCCTTCAGCATGCGAAAGCCAGACCACACACGGGTGCCGCAACATCAGCATCAATCTTATGCCTTCACAGACATCGATCATTCTCCATACAGCCCCAACTTGGTCCCATATGATTTCCAAAAATTAAAGAATACCTTTCAGGACTTCACTTTGATAGTGATGAAGCAGTGGAAGCAGAGGTGAGGTTGTGGCTCTGTCAAGAAAGTCTAACATTCTACAGTTATGGTATCAAAAATGCCAGAGTGACTATGTTAAGAAGTGTACATGTAGAATAAAGATGTAGAATGTTAATAAAGTTTGTTTTATTTAAAAAGCTTTAAGAGGTTTCACATAAAGTCAGTGGCTTTACTTTTCAGCAAGTCCTCTTAGAGTTGACAAGTGCGCGGGCTTGCAGTTTGCTTCCCAATTACTAATAGGAATAGCTAACAACAAACTCAATATTTTTTTTATGCACAAATCCATAATCTGAAACAAAAGTGAAGTATTGTTTTATTCATTTGACTTTGAACACGAAATGTCAAAGAAAAAATGCATAGGAAGTGGAAATGAATTAAATAGGAATACTTTCATTTGTCAGAGCCACAGTAAGATATATTTCTGCTGCCAGATGAACTTTTCATGCCCAAAAATCCCCAGCTGTCAGCTGGACATGCTGAAATAGCAGAATATTCGTACTATGTCCCCATCTGTGGTACTGTATTTCAACCCTTATATATTCCAGTTGGCAAAATGCCAGCTGTCCCAAGTGCTTTCTGAAAAATACTTCAGTGAGGATGTTAACTTTACTTCATATTTTCAAATCCAGACTAGAATTTGAAAAGGAAGTTAAACTTTTTTTTTTCTGTGAAGTAATAATCATACAGCAGTTTCACATAAGACAAATTAGTTTCTCTTAATACCGCCTATAACATTATTGTCGCAGAAGAATCTGAGTAGCACCGTGGTGTAGTGGTTATGATACTAAATTGTTGCATGGAGGGTCACGAGTTCAAAACTCACCTGGAATGTACAATTTTAATTTCTATATTCGGTTCGAGTAAATACTAGAAGTATCCTCAAATGTCTAGCATCACTGCACTGGAATGATCTGTAGCTGTGTATATACTATGTGTGTTCTGGCCGAAGGCAGTTCACTCCGCGCTCTTGTATATACAAATGCTGAATAAATCTTCATTAAGTGAAGTTAGTGTGTCATTCACCTAACTACACCTTCTTCTACATGACAATATTCACTTGTTCCAGCCATGCTGTCACAATAAAACATTAGTGAAGTAAGCTGCAGCAATAACAAAAAGAAAACTAAAAAGGTGAAACAGCCAACAATAGGGAAGATATTACTAGTTTCTAAATACCATGACAATCTATCCACATGATTCTAACTACTGATAATTTTGAGTAGTTGGCTTTCCTGTTCTTGCAACAAGTGATAGTACAGTGTTGAGGTGCTTTTTTTTGTTTTTTGTTGTTTTTTTTTTGGGGGGGGGGGGTTCCCCAGAACCTTTGCAACCAGAGATCAATAAGGGAAAGAAAACTGAATTATTGTTACATAAATATTGTCATTCAACATGTTTTGTTAGCAACATGCAGCATTTTTAAGAAGTGGAAGATTTGCAGAAGTGTGCTCCCTGAACTTAGAGACCACCACTAGCACACTAACTGTTGAATGAACTAGAAAACAAATGGTGATGGGATGACGATCTTGATGAAGCAAGGAAATTAAGTGATATGTGACATTTCTGTGCATAATAAAACTCTTTACGAACTGCAAGTACTGTTAATCAATGTAAAACTGAAGACAGAGCATATTTTACGACAGTCAAATAGTAAAGAAAAATTAGCTCATAGTCTTTATATATTCTAGAGTAATGAGACAATCACTTCTCTATTTATAAAAATACAGCGAAAGCCAAGCGTTTCAGTACTGCACCACACACTGTCTCTCTGAGTCTACAAGCATTAAAGGATGATCATAACTGGAAATATTCATTGAGGTTTTTACATTTTTATATTATTATTCCGCACTGTCTGCTTAAATGTGTGGACTAATGACCTCTTTTTAATAACTTTTTAAAAGATGAGAACACAGCAGCGGTGGCAGCAGCAGGTTAATATTCATTCTGTGTTGTGTGATACTTAGTTTTTGCTGCTAAATAGGGTTTTACTGCACAATGAGGCACTGTCAGTAATAAGTTTTTTGACCTGATACAAGAGGCTGTCAAAGTTTTAACTATCACACAAAAAATACAGTTAAATAATTAGTGTTTTGTTTGCCTGCATGTCTGCAGTCCTGGTGTATGTTTAAATCCCCATGTCACAATACACTGCTAGAAAAGCTGAAACAGAATGGCACAGCTACTTCATCAATAGGCTGCAACATTTAGTTTTTGCTTCTTCAGTGGAATGCTATGGTACTGTGGCAGAAGGATTTCCACCTGTACCAGGAATACAGACGTGTACATGCAAAATAATAATAAAAATATTATGATAACAAACTGTACTTACATTTTCTACATGTTTTCTTATTATTTTTTAATTGATATTGCTGATCTAAATGATGCACTCAGACCATAAAATTGTGGGATAATGAAATTTTAGAAAATATTAAATGTTGCCAATGTAACATTTTTTCACTAGAAGCGTTCTTTCAATAAGCGATGAGAACTACTCCCAATAGGGTATATTACATTTCTATAAATTACCAAATAAAAAAATAAAAAGTCTGTTACTAATGATAGTAATGAGCAAAGTGTGATCAGTATTAGTTCGAAATGAAATTTCTCTCCACCATTTCAAATCGACTGCATCAAGATGGAGAGACTCATCAGTCAGGTATGACAGTTACAGACGTATGATGATTAAAATAGAGAAAAACCAGTTCTAAATACTGTAATTTCTCCATAAATACTTCATGGATTCAGAACAATGCCACTATATTCATCTCTTTCATGTCCGATACTTTTAGCGTAAATTACTACATTTTCATTTGGGGAGAAATATCATCCACAAAACAAAATAATACTAACTGATCATAAGGAAACAGGAGTGAAGAAGCATATCTGTGTATTGGACTGGCCAGATATATCATTCAGTGTGTGTAGCGAAGACAGACACTAGAGCGATGAGAAAAAGAATGCCATCTATTAAAAGCAAAAGGAGGGTGGAAATATCCAGAGGAGTCAATGAAGACCTCGAGAATGCTCAAAAATACCTATTCTTTGTTTGTAAAACTGACTCATTGAAAACTGGGGCAAAGTTAGTTTGTGCAATGCAACAAATTAAATGATTTTTGAATGAACTGCAAAAGCTGAGAGGACAGCATACCTCCCAGCTAAAGCAGGGTGGATGAACATGGTGGTTAATAAAAAATGTGAGAGAGTTCAATATCAAATTAGTCAGTGTCATTGGTAATACACAGGCAAAGGACGATACCACCACCACCACCACCACCACCACCACCACCACTTCTTAATTGTAATGAATAATGAAAAAATGCTGGCCCACTTATCCATAAATACATTATGCAGTTGTTGTATTCTTTATTGTATCATTAATAACTTTTATAGAGCATGCACATTATGATTTCAGAGATGACATTTTGCTTACCTATATGTACTTTGAATGTGACATTCATTAAAACCATTTTCCAAGCAGATTTATGTATAGATACATAAGCTTCATTGTAACATATGATAGTAATCATGCAGCCGTTCAATCACCTCATTTTACAAGGGATGCAACAAATTCAACTATTTTACACTCAACATCTAAACCAATTTTCTACTATTGTAAAATTTTACTACATACACACTTAGGTTTTTAACCTGATGGATACGCAACTACAGTATAACCCTTCTGAAGGCTGTAGGCATCAACAGCTGTTTTAAATGCAGAAATAACTTCTAATTTTGTTGTAACAGGCTAGTTTGTTGCACAGCTTGTTTCCTTTTCAGAGTGGTACATTTTGTTTAAGTGTTGTCTAACTTTCAATATTGAACTACATGTTCAATATTGAAAGTTAGACAACACTTAAACAAAATGTACCACTCTGAAAAGGAAACAAGCTGTGCAACAAACTGCTTGCTTTTTGTGTTATGAGTAAATGCCCTGTGTTTTTTTTTTAACTGCAAGCTGCTTATCATCTAAGATTCTCATAATGAAAATTGTTACCTGCAAAATACATAAAGAGGCAATGGAAGAACAGAAAGTTTATTTTAAAATAAAATTTGCATGAGCTTCTGAAACTGCACTTTCCATAACTCTTACAGTTCTCTTTTCAGCTATGAAACAACTTTTGCTAGCTCTCAAGTTTCCCCATAAGAAAACACTATCACAGTAAAGAGTGCTTTGGCCAAGTACACTTTTGTATTATTTTCTTTGATGTGCATCTTAGGAGAATTCTTATACTGTATTCAGTTTCTTCTTTTTTCCTTGGCCTTATTCTATGACCTCGCAGGGATTGCATTTTAATCTGGATTTGGCAACGTTTTGGTTAGAGCATGGCCAGATAACAAGGCAAGGACAAGAGAGATGTCGTTGTGGTCAGCATGTCCCATGGCGATAAATTTCAGGAATTATATTCAACACATGGTGTCATATGAAAACCAAAAGATGTAATGGATTACAAACAGAATATGGGAAGTGTGGATAGGAACAATTTCAAGTTGCAAAGCTATCAAATGATCACGAGTAGACAAGAAATTTACAACTGGATGTCTAGTTCTAACATCAAAAGTGACTCATCTAATAGCTAGGCATTTTCCAGAATTTTTGCTGAGCACAATGAAGAAAACATCTATTAGGAGGTGGTATGCATGAGAAGATGCTTTTGAAAAGCAACACTGTTGGTGTGCAGAATGTGAAGTTCCTTGCAGTGCAAAGCTATGTTTTAAAGTATTTCACATGGAAAAGACTGGTAGTTTCATTCTTGTTCTTCATACATTCTATTAAATCCTCAAACTTTAGTTTATGCACATAAACTAAAAGCAACCATTCTTTAACGAGTGAGCAGAGCACGGGAGCAGTTTCTTGAGTTAGTTGATTTTGTAAGCGAGGAGTAAGTTTCTTTGTAGTGCAGTACCCAAAGCCGATGTTCACATGTTTCTGTAAGATGATTCATCTGCACAATTGTGACTATCCAGTCAATTATAGTGGTTTAGATTTCTATTCAAGTTGACGTTTCTACAGTCACTTTTAAATTGAAGGTTGCCAGGAGGCCCAACAAGTCAGTCTGTTTGTTTAGACTCCTTTGAAAGTCTAAATTGGAACTACCACACAGATCCATCCTCCTGTTTCTGTGTGTTGGCTTGTTAAACACAGATTACATGCTTTTTAACAGGTTGTTCTATCACCAACTGGTGCTTTGTAAATACAAGTTACAGCTTTTGTAGTATCAATACTTTAACTCCTGATACTTCTGCATGTTTTCTTTAGCTATTTATTCATGTAAATTTATTGTTACAAAATATATATTATTTCTTACATAGATACAACTACCATCCTGTTCTTTTCAATAAAAATGATAACAGAGCATCATTTAGAGAAAAAAAACCATCTGCAGTTCTTTCTCATCTAACAATGTTCTGTAAAGCACAATAATAATGTATATTTTAATTCATTTTCTGAACTTTAACATCGTCATCTTTAATGGGTAATGACTACAGTTTCAGATGAAATACCACCTAATTTGAATTTTATGTTATGTACTTACTACTATCTTCATTATACCCACTGCAAATAGCAAATTGCAACTATGGTTTGAATTGGCTTTTTACATAGGTTTAATATGCAACCAGTCATGTTTTGAATTTGATACAATTTATTGTACCATCAACACATTTTCAAGCCACTGCATCACATGGGGGTGTTACAGGAACATTATATTCTAGATTATGTACAGTTCGGCACTAGTGTTCAAAACAAACATCGCAAGTTTAACAGTGAACTCTGAATGCAAAATGCAAAGACTGAATTATTCCCTTCCACAAGAAGTGTTTATCTACGATTTGTATGTGCATACAAAATCTGGTTGTACAGTCCAGAGATTGATTGAACAGAAGTTGCCAACTGTTCAAATTCAGAGTTGTGATACAATTCACAAATTATTAAATAAATTTTGTGAAAACAGAAGTGCTGATTGCAGGAAGTGTATATGACAACTTATGGCGCACATAGAAGCTCATCTTTATGACATTCCACACCACCTGCAAAATTCCCTAGAAAGTATCAGACACCTTTCACAGCAAACACAAATTTCTTGCACCTCTGTACGAAGAGATGCTAAAATACTTTGGTTAAGCACCTACAAAGTAACAGCAATGCAAGAACTTGAACCTTGCGATCCTGTGCTCAGTGTTAGGTTTTGTGAATGGGTTTTGAAACAAGTCACAACAGTGAAATGGATACTTACCTAATTCTGTTTTCAAATGAGGCTTTGTTCCATTTACATGGTATGTTCATTCCCAAAACTGTCAACATTGGAGTGCTGATAGATCTATTCTGCTTCACAAGGAACCCCCTCACGATCAGAAAATAGAGCGGTGCACAGTTAGTGTCGACAGAATAACAGAACCAATTTTTTTAATGATATATGTGCAAAACCTCTGCAAATTTTTTTAATACACTTCATGAAAGGGAACAAAGCTATGCATTTTTTCCAAAACGATTTGGCAAGAGCTCTCTTTGCATGCAATTCACAATGTGTTCCACAACAGTCATTAGCAACAATATCTGGCCTGTTCAAATTCTTTATCTAAACCCTTGCGATTTCTATTTGCGGAGAGCATTAAAGTATAAAGTTCAGGAACTCGGGGATAACATCCCTGAGTCAACTAATCAATTTCTCAAAGAGAATTATATCGTGTGGTGATTAATTTCTTGAGTAGGTGTCATAAACGCACGGCAGGCAATTCCGGAATCTCCTTGCACGACATGAATCATGCACAAAATTTATTTGCACATATTTTGAATTTAGTACTGTGGCACTAGAAGTCAGACATTGCTTCAGATTTGCCCAAACCATGAAGCGATCACTACCCACCATCTATTGCACCATACATGTGGTCATCAGATAAATGGAACACACTGTACAATGGCTTCCTCAATACTGAAGTCAGGCTTAGAAATAGCTGTTTGTTTACAAATATAGTGTTCCACACTACAGCTATATGATTTCTTTTACATTTTTTATCAATTGAATCTAGATTTAGTAAGCAAGACAGATGAATCCACATATACAAATTTGAACACAGATGAATCCACATACAAATTTGAACACAGTGTAATACCTTTAATAACACACTCTACAACGAATGCATTGAAATTCCATGAATATTCTAATTTAGAAGACTAATTGACAAGCACATTTATCCATGACACCATATGGAAGTCATGAAATTAAGTCAAAATAATTCCATTCAAGCAAAATAAATCCTGCACATCATAACGCAATTTAGCAACAGACATTTTTATTATGAATAAAGCTCCATGGTATCATAGGACATTTTTACAGTTACTGAACTGTGTTCTATGGTAAATATGACAAAACATTAACTGAAACTTTCTGATGGAAAATTTGCAAATTGATAAAGTTTAGGTGCCAGAATCAAGAATGATTGCTGAAAGTGGGTGTAAGTAGACTTATGTTTATGGTGTTCCTGGTGCACTTCGTGAAAAGTGCAGTACACTGCTGCATCACATCTGTTCCCACAACCACACAAAACCCCAACTACAATAAGTGAGTGGTATTTCACCATAGCTGTGCTTAACACGAATTGACAACATCCTTTTGTGATGAAAATGGGACAGCAGACAACAGGAAAGGTGTTCTACAACAACATACAATCCACTAAGAGGCAAACATTATCTATCACTGATGAAGCATTCTAGTGAAATTTCATAAAGAAACTTAAAGAGTTTGTAAAGGGACTGACTGAATAAATGGTGTCTTTAAGTGTGATTACTGTTACTTTGAGAGTGATGGTAAGAAACATGTTGTAGAATATAACAGGGAAATGAATGAGAGGAGATTAAGAATAGCTTAATAGCCAGTGGCTGTAGAGTTCCCATAAATATAGATGTCACTTCTGACAGCAGAGATCTGACAAGTTGTTTCACCATGGCTAAACGCACTGTGTCGGATAATGTACATGCTTTAGTACTTCATAAAGTAGTTTTCCCAGCTCACAAAAAGCATCTGCCAGTCACTTCTCTCTGAGTATCACTCATTTACCAACCTCCCTACAGTTCTCACCTCATTTGATTTCAGTATCTTGCCACACATCTCTTCTGCTTACAGTATCTTTCTTCCCTTTCATGCCTATCATCCCAAATAAGAAATTGCTTGAATAAATATGCAGTGGTACTGCATATAAGCTGATAAAGTTTTATCAAAAATTTTGCAACAGACTAGGAGCCTGCACCCCCTCCCCCCCCCCCCTCTCACTCTCTCTCTCTCTCTCTCTCTCTCTCTCTCTCTCTCTCTCTCTCTCTAACAAAGTTAGGCTATTTTAAAATATGTGAATAACGGTACCAACACTCACAAAAGATCAAGAGAGAGCGGTCCTATGCTAACAATAACAAACACTTTGAATCAGAAGGAACAATTAGTTGTAGGCTGTATACATAAATTAGCTCCTGGGCAGCCACTAATCTTTGTAATAGATACAAAATAGTACACGATTCATTTCAGCAGACTGAACTACAATTTGAAAAACAGCCACATTTTGCTGCTGTTCCAGTAGCATCAAGTGGGCAATCAACTATTTTGTTTACACTTTCCTTTGTTTTACTGCAAACATCTCTTGATGGAAGGACATCAGAAAAAAATCCCTGGACAAGCCCCATTAATAGTATTAATATAAACAGAAGAGAGAGAACAATGTATTACTGAAACAAATTCAAGTGGCAACTTCAGAGAAATTAGCCTGAATAAATATTCATAAATACTTCTGGGGTATTAACTGAGGTAACTGAAGTTGTCAAACAACAAAATAAATATCAATGACAACAATGTCCCATCAACATCTTGGGTTATAATACAGAGTAAGAAGAACTCAAGTCATTTATTATATAACACAAATTTGAGTATTACTTCTGTATTCTGCTGACTGGATCACACCATGCAACTTCACAATGCCAAATTTATTTTACACATTTAGGAATGGGCAAAGGCAAATGCAGCCATGCGCACACATTCAGTATTTGAAAGTTATTCTGCAAACACATAACATTACATCACACATTCTTATCTACAAAAGAAAGGAAGAAAATATATTACAGTAGGCACAAGAAAAGCTACACAATCAACAACAGAACAAAAAGGATAGATATATGAAATAGAGAATGATGTACAGACTTTTGCTTAAAAAAGACAAATAAAGCATTCATTACAAAATATTTCATTAGTTCAGTAATGTTATCTGCCACCACAAACATTTAAAATCTAAAAAAATGAACAACCAACCTACTAATGTTCTTCCCTTTCAGCTTGCTAGTGCGCACGACGCAAGTTCACGAAAAATGAAAGAAAAAACCTGAATTAGTTATGTTGTATGAGATTAACATAACATAATAAAGTAATGACTCAACAATTAATGATACTCTAAAATTAATATGTGCAAGGAAGAATAACTAAATCCTGAATGAAACGAGTTGTTAAATATTTCCTGTTACTTGTTGGTGTCAATACAGTTGTCTAGTAATGACTACCAGTGGTAATTCAATGTGATTCATTCAAACAAATATAATTTTTTGCTCATAAATACTACAGGTACCAATTTTTCCAACTAATTCTAAGCATGAAATTGGTTCATGAACATCACCTAAATGGAATACACACTATACCTACATGAACTGCTCAGTCTTCCTTTTATGGTCTTGAATTAGAAAGGGAAAATATATAAGCTGTGGGAATATGGAAATAAACTACACTGGAAATAATTACTCATACAATAAATACTGAACTCCAGAGTCATTAAATAATATTCCACCTATTCACATGATACTGCAGCAATTTAGTGGCATTTAACTACCTGTGTATTCATCCATCATTAAGTTTTCAGTTGACACAGCTGCTTCGTACATGTTTAATGCTTTTCCTATTAAAGCCACCTATCAACACAAAGTATGTTTCATGGGATTAATGTGGTGAACATGGAGTTCTATTTTACCTTTAAGATAAACTGCTGAATGATAAATGGATGTTTGAACAGATGATGAAAACTTACCACGTGTCACATTGCACACACATTCCCAGAAGACTGAACAAAAATATAAAAGTTAGTCTAAGATGAAATGGTAAAATTTTGAGTCTTATGTCAAAAATGTAATCTTATAGCACTCTTTCATAATTTCCTTGCTGAACAATTGCCTCTGTTTAACTTGTGTACCTATTAACTGTAATTTTGCGTTAGTTACGTTACGAGCTGTACTTTTCTGGTTTACGTCCTTTTGTTTTTCTTCAATGCATCACTTTTATTTACTTCATACAGTACATACACTAAGGTGAAAAGTGTCATGGGATACCTCCTACTACCGTGTAGGACCTCCTTTTGCCCAGCGCAGTGCTCCAACTCTACGTGGCACAGACTCAGGCTACCTCCATAGCAGTCTATTATTGCGAAAGTGCTGACGGTGCACAGTTCTGCAGACGAACTGACCTCTTGATAATATCTTATAAATATTCAATGGAATTAATGTTGGGCAATCTAGATGGCCACACCACACACTTAACTGTCCAGAATCTTCTTCAAACCAATCACGAACAATTCTCACCCCATGACATGGCGCTTTGTCACCCACAAAAATCACATTGTTGTTTGGAAACATCAAGTCCATGAACGGCTGCAAATAGTATCCAAGTAGATGAACATAGCCATTTCCAGTCAATGATCGGTTCAGTTCTACCAGAGGACCCAGTCCACTGCCTGTGACACAGACCACACCGTTATGGAGCCACCACCAGTTTGCACAGTGCCTTGGAGAAACCTGGGTCCATGGCTTTGTGAGTCTGCACCCTACCATCAGCTCTTACCAACTGAAATCATGACTTATCTGGTCAGGCCACACTTTTCCAATCATCTAGGATTCCACCAATATGGTCATAAGCCCAGGAGAGGCACTGCAGATGAAGTAGCAAAGGCACTAATGTGTTGTCTGCTGCCATAGCCCACTAATGCCAAATTTCACCACACTCTCCTAAAGGATAAACTCATCTTACATCCCACATTGATTTCTGTAATTATTTCATACAGTGCTGCCTGTCTGTTAGCACTAGCAGCTTTACACCAAACACTGCTTCTCTCTCTCTCTCTCTCTCTCTCTCTCTCTCTCTCTCTCTCTCTCTCTCTCTCTCTCTCTCTCATTAAGTGAAGGTCATTGGCCACTGCATTGTCCGTGGTGAGAGGTAATGGCTGAAATTTGGTATTATCGGCACACTCTTGACACTGTGAACCTCAGAATATTAAGTCTCTTAATGATTTAAGAAATTAAACATCCCATGCATCTAGATCTCACTACTATTCCACATTCCAAGTCAGTTGATTCCTGTCGTTCAGCCATAATCTCGTTGCAAACCTTTTCACATGAATCGCCTGAGTACAAATGACAGCTCCACTAATACACTGCCCTTTTCCTGCAACACTACCACCATCTGTATACATGTATATTGCTATCCAATGTGTTGTCACCTCATTGTATATTAATACCATACATACATTATCTGATCGAAAGTACCCAGGTGTCCTAGGATATGTGGAACTGACAAGACATCACGAGAGGCAGATCCACCAATATATGAAGGGAGGCAGGGAATGTTGTGCTGTCAGTATAGAAGTAGTAACAGCAGAGTGGGTCAGTCAGGAGAGGGCAGAGACTTCGAATGTGGACCAGTCATTCAACGACACCTGAGTAACAAATCAATAAGGGACATTACAACTCTTCTGAAGCTGCCCAGGTAGGCTGTTGGTGATGAGATGGTGAAGTGAAAACACATAGGAACAACCACAGCTAAACCACGATCAGGTAGACCTGATGTACTGAGTGAAAGGGAGCATTGAGGCAGGGGGTTGTAAAAATCTTAAGACATCAGCAGAACAAATCTCTCAAGCTAAAAAGTGCTACCAAAAGTCCAGCTAGCACAGTTAGGTGTGTAGGGAGTTTAAAAAATGGGGTACTATGGTTGGGCAGCTTTTTATAAAACAACTCTGAAATCAGTGCTAAGTGAGGCTTGAGATGGTGTAAAACGTGATACCACTAGACAGTGGACAACTACAAATGAGTCATTTGGAATGATGAATCACACTACAGACTTTGGCAATCTGATGGAAGGGTTTCAGTTTGGCGGCTACCTTGAGAAGATTACCTACCATCGTGTAGCGCACAAGCAAGGTATAGAGAAACTTTTGTTACGGTATGAGGGCGTTTTTTTATGGTTAGGGTGTGGTCGTCTCATTGCACTTAAGAAAATGCTATATGCGGAATCATACGAACCCATTTTACAGCATTGTGTACTGTGTACAGTAGAAGAACAGTGAACAGTTCAGAGACAATGAGTGTACCAGTATGACAATGCACACTTTCATAAGGCAGCATATGTGAGGCAATGGTTTGTAGGCATTAACATTCCTGAAAGGGACTGGCCTGCCGAGAGTCTTTATCTAAGCTCTATGGAACACCTTTTGAGATGAGTTAGAATGTCAACTTCACTACAGACCCCAGCAACAAACATCACTACCTTCTCTGGTTTTAGCTGTTGAGGAAACATGAGCTGCCCTCACCGGAAGTGCCCTGGCAGAGTTGAAGTAATCAAAGGTGAAGGACGAGCACACCCCACTAACAGGTGTCTGGGTCCTTTTGATCAGATATTGTGCCTATAATCCAACTGAAAAATATGTATTAAGATATTTGACACTTTGATGTATTTACCTCAGTATAAGTAACCACATGGAACAAATGAAAAAGTTCAAAAGTTGTTATAATCTACTCCTTCCTGTCTACTGCTCAATGCATCCTCAACACTGAGTTATCTTCCTGGCAATAACGTTTGAATTCCACCCAAGATTTTCCATTAACAGTAATTTTTATGATGTGTTAGGTAACACCAGCTTTACTACAGTCTGGGACATTATTTTTTTTACAAAGAGTTCAGTTAAGAGGTAATAATGGTAGATTAGACAATAAAGTTATTTCTTTAAATTGTGATGAAGTAGCTACTACATACTGTATAGTGTGCATTAGGGTTGACTTCATTTTGCTAATGCTATTTAATCTTGCTGCTGTGGGATTTTGCTGCAAAAGAACTAATCTTTTTTATTGTTTTAAAATTCACAGTTTGATATTTATGTAATATTCAGTAACAATAATCATCCTGAATCCTTGCTTTTGAAGTTCACCATAGCATTCTTGAAATTATTAATGGTTGAGTGTCTAATATGGTCACAGACTAACCAGGTCAATGGACCACATGATGTATTGGCACATGGTAGTGTAAATGAAATTTAAATAGATGTAGGTACGCAGGTACAGGTTTACATATTGTTTGTATATTATACTAGTAACTTCAAATCAACATTATGAGTTGTATCCGTATCAGAAAATTTACTACCACCATTCTATTAACTGGTGACTGCAGATATCACTTACTAGATACAGAACTGAGTTTCTTTCCACACAAAGCTAGACAAACAAAATAAAGAGCAAACAAGGTGAGCACATGACAACATAAATCAGTGTTTTTAAAGAAGAAAACTAATAATGAGAACTATGATCTATACACATGAAAAAAAGACATAACTACCATAGGTAACTGCACTGAAAGCCCATAGCTTTTAACATTTTAGTTATTGACTATACAGATACAAGTTTCTAGACTCTCCAACAATCTATTCCACAAAAAAGCTTTCCATATGGAATAATGTCCATAGAAATTCTGTATGTATTTTATACAATCAAAATAGACTAAAGGAATGATTTTTAATCTCATTATACAAAAATCAGAAGATTTTGGACAGTACATAGTTCTGGTAGGACATGTTGCAATCATCAATAGCTAAAAGTTGTTACCATAATGAAGGGCATCTGCCGATTGCAACACGTTATTTCATAAACAAAGTGCTTTCTGAGGTACATTTTTTAGGAAATGATATGTCATCTCTTTCGGTAATTAGATTAACAAACCCAGTTCTTTAATCAATACAGAGGTTGCATTATATTAATACATGCTTCAGTGATGAGTAGATGCATGATCGTGCTGCCATGCTATATTTGCTCACTGTTCCAAAGTGCATGGGGAAAAGCATGGGAATATTCTGCTGAAACACCTTACAAAATAAATATAAAAGTTATATAATTTAGGCAAGAGTCTAATGTCTGGATAATGTCCAGGTCATTAAAGCTCAGCTGCAGATGTGCTTGCTCTGTACAGGGTATCATTCCAGCAATTATAAACACTATGAGAAACCCTACTTCCCATAGAAATATGCCCACTTCACACAGTACACAAAAATAAGACACAGTCAAACGAAGTTAATCTAAAAGATTAACTGAGATGATGGTTATCACAAAGCAGAAGCTAGACTTTCCAACTTACTACTTCATTGATAGTATGAAAAGAAAGAACAGAAGCACAGTTAATAATGGAAAGTACATTTGATATGCCTATTTAGAGCATGAACAAGAGAAAGAGAAGTTTCTTTAAAGAGGATCTGGTAGTGTCTACACGCAACCATTATCTTAATTTCTCCTTCACTGCCACCACCACCACCACCACCACCGTAGTCTGACCCAGCTGTCCTGGTCACAGTGAAATCAAATAATACATGCACGTATACTACTACATCAGTTTCATTTCTTGGTTTCTTCTCATCCCATTGTCATTTAGTTTCCCTACTTAAGAGTTCTCGATCATATGGAAGTTTCATTTCTTCTCTGGAGCATCTATTTCAAAAGGGCTCCAGAAATTTTCTCCATTCTTTTCATCATCCTGTAGTTTTTAGAGCTTTAATTTCATCTTCTTTGGTTACCGGTGGTTTAACATGGTACATGTGTCCAACACGGGTGTTAAACTTAGTTAATGGTAACTTTTTGAAGTATTCTGTTATCACATGATTAGTCTCAAGCTTAGTTCCAATACTGTATGCTGGTGAATACTTTCCACCTACCAGTATTGTCCCCCAAAACAATGCTTTCAAGGAAACAAACTGATGATATAATTTAAGATGTTCACATTTATTCCTTCTATGTATACTGCAGTTACGTTGGCTTTGTTTAGCTAATGTATCATCAAACATCTATTCCCAAACATCGAAGTATCAAGTACACCATCAGTTTCCTTTGTATACCCTATAATTGTACCCCATTAAAACAAGCAGAAAGTGTGTATCTGTCATTACTTTAATTCAGAGCACTCAATCTGCCATCTCTATTTGTACATTAATCCCTGGTTCAGGTGCCTCACATATCAAATAAAAATTTTGATACCTATGGGTTCTAAATATTGACTCATTGTACCTAAGGCTAACAAGAGCATTCTTAAGCCATACACATTTTGCAAGATTAACACCAAAAGCGTATAACCCCCTTTTTTTTTTTTGAAAAAAGTTTCTTTTATAAAAACTGTGTGCAAAATCATTCCTGGAGTTTTATTTTCTTTTTTTATGTTCTACTTTTGCTATACAGCTGCAAAATGCCACTGACAGCGTCCAAGAGCCGAGCTCTGCAAGTTTAGACCTCTCATATAGACGGCAATATCCATCTCTTGACAGCTGCTAACTGTAGCTCTCCGACAAGAAAAACTATACCAGCAGTGTCAGGAGGGTTGAGAGTATTCAGAGTGCTGAGCAGCCATATTGCATCCCTGATCTGTGCCATATTTCATAGTTTGTGCATTACCTTATCTTGGTAATATATTTTACCATATTCATCCCCACATTAAATAGAAGTATCCAAGAAACTCATGTTTTGAGCCATATTATGTGGCTATGGAATGTTTCTTAGTGAAGGAATTGCCTGTTTTACCTCTTAAATGAACAGCATAGGCGGTTAGCCTATTTTGAAAGTTCTAGACTCAAAAAATGCTCTGTAGCAAATAACATAAAAACATCATAGACATATTATACAGAATTAACAAACCAAAGTAAAAGAACTGTCCCTAAGGAGACTCAATCACAGACCAATACAAAAGAATGAAAGATAGCACACTATCCACTGTGCCACATCGGCACTGATGTATCACTCTATAAAGTATAGAAGGATTGGCGGGACAGTGGAGACCACTGTTGCCATGGACACACATTGTGAGAATGTCAGTGATGTGTCAGCAAAAAAGGTATTGAAGAAAACAAACTAAGTGGACTCAGGACGAAGTTTGCATGTAATCAGTTTGTATGAGGAAATGCCAGTATTATGGAATGAATAATCACTGGACGGAACTGAGATAAGAGGCGAAGTTTGTAGGCCGAAGTGGCTACAGTTTTTAACAGCTCCAGTGAAGAAATTTACCAGAATACCCATAATTCAAGGCATCAGGCAAAGTAGTTTTACATGGATTAATTAACAGAGAGAAACAAGTGAAATTATGTTTGGAAGTAATCATTTTGGAACTAAGGAAATTGTCGTTTAGCTTCAAATAATACAGTTGTATCTATAATTTTATACAACATGGTATTTATTAATTATATTACATTGGGTGTTTAAGAACCGATCTTCAGGAAATTATGAGAGGTTCCTTCTGTCAATACAAATAAAAATGTTCAAATAAATCTTTTTATGGAAATGTTTCATTTATCAGATATCAGCCCTGTTTGGCTATTTAATGTCAATGGGTATCAAGATGAAATTTGTGTAATATTTCATAATTACATTACCAAAAATTAAAGAGATTAAATGCAGCAAATGCTAGAAATATTAGTGTCACGTGCAGTCTGTCTTTAACACCAACAGATTTACACATAATTTTATTTAAATTGGCAATTCTGGGTTCAGTTATAAAGAGGATTTCTTGCACGTTCATTGATATTCTTGTAAAATTTCAATATTGTTGTGGATTTTCCATCGCAAGCCCTACAATGAGATTATTGCATGCTCCAAAAATCATCCCACCACCTAATCTGCTCTCTTACCTAACATGAACAGGATAGTTCACTTTCTTTGCCACTAAAAGTATTAAGTGTAGCTGCAGCCCAATGCTCTTCCATAGCAACCTCCTCTTTCACACACTAACTACAAGAGAAAAACCTAGCAAAGAGCGATCTCTAAGCTGTCTCAGACACTCTCACCCTGCTATGTGTAAATGCTTTCAACATCTGCTCTCACAAGATTCTCAGACATTTACAGAAAGTATACACAAGGCACTACCACACAGTAACTATCAGCAAAAATTTGCCCCTAGTGTAAACAATTCTGTGAGAATTTGCTCAAAGCTGTTATTCAGCAGCTGCAGAATATTTCAACAAGCAAGTCAGTCATCAGCTGCAAAAGAAAACCTTTATTTGGATAAAATAAAGGTTTTCTTGTGCAATTGATGACTGACTTTTTATCTTTGTTGAAGATCTGTGAGAACTATCAGAGTACCAAACTGCCTAAGAGCAAAAAAACTGACATGTATGCCAGCCCCAATTATACACATGTCTTATATAGTGTTGAAATGTTTTTTTGCTGTTGCCCTACTACCTTTGTGACTCAAGCAATGAAGGTATTATTCCGTGTTGATTGACAGTTCACACTAGGGCTGCTGATAAAATATCGATACACCAATATTTTATCCAAAAATATTGATATATATCAGCAATATTTTTTCACTGGTATATTGTTACCGAAATGCCAAAATCAAGTGCTGATATTTTTATTTTATATTATATTACAAGGTGTACAACTTTGTTCCCACCATTTGCCAATAGGTGGCAACAACAGTAAGTAGGAGTCAAAATAAACAGATCGCAGACGTTAGGTAGTTAGCTTGGACCTTGGTCAACATAACCTCATTCAAACATTAGTCGATTTGTGTCTACATCATAAAATTGTTCTTGATTGAAAATGTCAGTTTACGACACTAATTCTCATCATTTGCGGGAGGTGTTACTGTTTTGTTTCAACATAAAGAAAACAGCTGCCTAGTCTCATCAAATGCTCTGAAGTACGTATGGTAATGACACTATTAGTGAAAGAACATGTTGCGAGTGGTTTCAACGCTTCAAGAACAGTGATTTTAACATCGCAGACTGACATAATGATGACAGAAAATGTTTTTTCGAAGATGCAGAATTGGAGACATTGCTGATTGAAGACTCACGTCAACCTCAAGAAGAATTGGCACAATTAGTGGGAGTGACAAAGGAAGCCATTTCAAAACGTCTCAAGGCAATGGGCACGATTCAGAAAGAAGGAACTTGGGTCCTGTGTGAGCTGAAACCAAGAGACATTGAGCGGTGTTTGTGAACAGTTGCTTCAGAGGCAAAAACAGAAGGGATTTCTGCATCGCATTGTGACCAGGGATTAAAAATGGGTTCATTACGATACTCCTAAATGCAAAAAATCATGGGGATGGATCCCAGCCATGCTTCCACATCGACGGCCAAAGTGAATATTCACAGCTCCAAGATCATGCTCTTCATTTGGTGGGACCAGCTCAACATCATGTACTATGAGGTGTTAAAGCCAAGTGAAACATCATAAGTGCTTGTTATCGAATGCAATTAATGCATTTGTGCAGATCATTAAAAGACAAACGGCCGCAATACAGCAAGAGACACAATAAAGTGATTCAGCAGCACGACAACGCTCAACCCCACGTTGCAAAAGAGGTCAAAATGTACTTGGATATGTTAAAAGGGGAAGTCCTACCTTACCCGCTGTATTCTCCAGACATTGCTTCCTCCGACTAAGAAGTCACAAATTGGATCAATTTGTGGATCGCTTAAAAAGATGAACAATTTTTTCTATGCGGGATTTGTACACTGCCCGAAAGATCGGAGAAAGTAGTGGCCAGCCATGGAAAATACTTTGATACATATGTAGCCAATTTGTTTCATTAAAGCCTCAAATGTTTAGGAAAAAACGGCAGAAGCAAAGTTGTACACCTTATACTTTTTTTCACAATTTTTGATAAATATTTGAAGTTATTCTAGACTTTCAAAAGAACAACAATTTTACTTTCATTGTGTGTAGGAGTCTTATTACTTTTTGAGCTTTCAACACGTCCACACGCTCTCTCTCTCTCTCTCTCTCTCTCTCTCTCTCTCTCTCTCTCTCTCTCTCTCTCTCTCTCTCTCTCTCCCCCCCTCCCCCTCCCTCCCTGCCCGCCCCCCTCCCCACCCAACATGTGAAGCAAGTACAGATGACACAAAGAAGTAGTCCAATTGCACTGGGGGGTGACAGTGTGAATGGAATGACAAGATAGCCAATGTGAAGAAATAGCACACTAATTGTGTTAAAAACAATTTTTAATGCAACTAGTGTGCTATTTCTTCACATCGGCATTCATCAGAAACTGTTGCTGAAACTGATTAACAAAAATCTAAATGACCAGATCGGTCTTTGCGGTGGGCACAAATGTGTGAGGAGAAATGCTCACACAATCAGCACTCAGTGCTATCAACAGAAACATTTAACTTCACCATGCAATTCTGCCACTACAGCTGCTAGGTCACTGGCGTTTGCAGAAATGAAAAAACAGGGAAGTCAACATAAAATGTTCCAGATAAATCCAGTACGTGACAAAATCTAACAACGGGCACCTTTTACTGTGCCACTTACCTGCAGTTACCATTGCTAGCAAAGTGGTTATCGCCAAGTGTGAATGTGCATCATTTTTCTTTCAAGTCTTGATATAAGTGGGATAAGCAGGCTGCTAGGTTGTTGCTGTACAAAATATCTAATAATACATCAGTACTTAAGTTCTAAAACTGCCAGTGTATTTTGAATGTCCAGCCAATATTTCTATTTGATGGTATGTCGATATATCGATAATTTTTTTTCAACATATCGAGGACCAATAATGATTTTTTTTTTAATATCAATGTATCGAATTCCAAATAATTTTAAATATCAACAGTCCTAGTTCACACAATGGTTTTGGGGTCGTAAGAAAAGGGGGGGGGGGGGGGGGGAGGGAAAGGGGGGGGGGGAGTGTCAGAGTTCAACAGGATGAATGATCTTTTTATTATCCATTTCTTATCAAATGTGGAATCATCCATGGACCAATAATTTTCCTACAGTGTCTAAACATCTCTCTTCTGACAACTTTACTATTTTTTTGGCTTTGGCCTTGTTTGTCAGGCTACAGTTTTCATTTTGGTTTTCTCCGAAAATGGAGTGCTTGGTTGTATAATTATACTTTCTGCATCTTCAAGTGTAGACTTATAATTAATGTTAACTTCAATAAAAAAAATTGCAGGTATGTGGCCTTCATCAGGTTGGTAGCTTTTATTCCTCACAGTATTTTAAAATTTCTACATGTTATCACTATGCAGAGGTTCCTTTAGGCTTTGAATACAAGCCAATATACTAGTGCTTCCGGTAGTTTTTCTGCGCTCATTACTGACATGAAGATGCATCTCTTTATTTATACTCTAAATCACTGAAGTGTATGGAAGACGATAAGCGTGTTTTCAGCTGAGATACAGCCATCTGTGCAATATCTATGTCAGTAATAAATCAGTGGGTTATGAACACCAAACTGAGGAATTAATTTAGAACTGAAAATGCAATTTTAAGCCTAAACCTTAATATTTAAGTTTTATAAAATTAGTATCATAGCCTGAAACTGTTCTTAGATAAAAAAAAAATAGTATTTAAGCATATTGTCAAGGCGCTCTTTCATATTACAGCATTTACTCTATCCCAATTGACAGAAAGTTTCTAATAATGCTGACAACCCTACCAGTTTCTTTATGGATCTAAGCTCTCCCCCCTTTAAAAAAAGGGGGGGGGGGACAGGAGAATGACTGATTAGAATGATACCAGCTGTATATAAGTAAAATGAAAAGGAGAGAAAGATTTCTATATCATAGGAAAATTCAAATGAGAAAACAAAGTACAAGGAGACAGAACAGTTAGCCAGTCTGTCTTCAAGAAGTGGAATTCGAAGTACTGTTGATAGAAACACTCAAAAGTATTCTCTTGCCTTGAAAGCAGGTCGGTTCCTTTCACCTTTGCTTCTCAGAAAGCTGTCCCTCCTCTCCAACCTTCCCCAACCAAACCTGTTTTCCTCGCTCATGAAGAAACAAAGTTGCATAAACTTAGGATGATAACTGAAGAGTATTCATTGTAACAACAGCAAATGTCATTTCAGGAAAAATGACACAAATGAGTTACTGAACACAATAACCTGACAATTATTGTGCACAGAACAGAAACACAACCAGCGCCTACAGGTAGTGTACAAAATTACGAAATCCCCTTGCTAGAAGAAATTTATAAAATAAATAAAATATAAGAATAATTTGAGTTACTAGTGAAGCATTAGTCAGCAAAACAAAGCAAGCCTGGAAACTGTGGGCACTAACATAGTTAAATGACTAGGTACATCAATGCTCTATTACAAAGTAGTGTGCATCATTGCCAGAACAATTAAGGAACGTGACGACAGAAAATGGCTTCAAGGGCACCTACAGTGGCTTGCCGTTAGCAAAATTAAACTTATTGGTGATGGAACGTGGAAATAAGTCACAGTGCAGATGGAAAAGGTGATAGCACATGCAAACAAAATGTTGAAGCTGCATTAATGTGGAAATTTGCAGCAGAAGGGACATGATGCCGAAATGAGCGGAAATGAAGTATTTACTTAAAAAAACAACACTCACACACTTAAGTGCAAACAATAAAATTGTCAGTGACAAGATGAATAATGTGTTACTAGGCAGAAACTGCTGCAACACTATGAAGAATATAACAACATACCTACTTTGTGACAACTTCACAGGTTGTACAATGAGAGCTTTTACAGCCAGTGTTTACTACATTTGAAACTCCCAACCTGAGAGGCCATCGTCGATATACACTGATCAGACAAAACGTTATGGCTATTGCCCATGCAATGCTGGATGCAGCCTAATGGCATAGCGGGCACATAACATGGTAACAATAAGTGGATCGCACATGGACGAGGGATCACCCTAGCGAAGATATAGGCTGCAAATGGGAAAACCCATTCAAGTGAGCAACTTTGACAAAGAGCAGATTATTACTGCGCAGAGCCTATGAGTATCTCAAAAACAGCAAAGCTAATTGAATGTGCACATGTTGCTGTCATGACCATCTACGACAAGACGGATGAAGGCAGTGAAACTACCACTAGGTGCTAAATGGTTGGATGTCCCCGACTTCACAGAATGTGGGGTTCAGAGGCTTGTCTGCTGTGCAAAGCAGAATTCATGGTGATCTGTGGCACTGCTGAAAGAGCACAACACTGGTGCATGCGCAAGTGTTTCAGAGCACATCGTTCATCATAAATTGACGAACCTGAAGCTCAGCAGCACACCCACCTGTGCTCACATGTTGACCCAACGACATCACCAATTACGATTGCAGTGGGCACAGGACCATCAGGATTCTCGCATCAACCAATGGGAACTTGTCAGCTCTTTGGGGGAATCCCAGTTTTGCTACACTAAGTCTATGGTTGTCTCTACAAATGCCACCATCAAGGTGAACAGTGGCTCAAAACATGTGGCACATTATGGACACAGGCTGGTGGGAGCAGTATTATGCCATGGGAAACATTCTCACTTGCATGGGACTTATAATAGTAATCAAAGACACATTGACCTCTGAACCACCTGCATCCCTTCACACTTTATGTCTTCCCCTACGACAAAATAGTCTTTCAGCAGTATAATTGTGCTTGTCTCTGAACCAGAACCGTGCTACAGCGGTTTGAGGAGCGTTATAGTGAACTCACACTGATGTCTCGGTGACTGAATTCACCTGACGTAAGCCCTATGGAACCCATCTCCATCACTATCACGAACCATCACCACGTACAGAAATCAGTGATCCATTACTTATGTGAATTACACAACCACAGTGTAGAGAATGCCACATATCTCAAAGAGCCTATGAATGAGCTGTCAGAGCCCCGATACACAGAAACAGTGATGTAGACAGACAGACAGACAAGCTATTAAGCATGTGGTCATAATGTTTTGGGTCACCAGCATAAAAAAAATTATTCCTTAATTTTAAGGGCTCTTCGAGACAAAGATGCAGTTACTATTTTACTTCTGAAGATATGTCCCACAGTTGGAGACAAATCATTAGGGAATAGTTTTATGTATAGAACATGACCTCTCACCCTGGACATTTTAAAAATCACAGTTTATGTTGCACAGAACTGACTTCGAGGATAAAACTGACTAGAGGACGGACTGTGTTGGGGACAGGGACTGAACAGTGATGTGGTTTAATGCGCCAGCTATCTCATTCTAAAACCATTCACAACAGTGGACCTATGTTCTAGAGATAATATTGTTGAAAAGTGAACCAGATGATACGAGCCATTAAAATGGCTTTGGTTGGTAAAACAACATGATAGCTTAGAGTTTAAGGTTCCAGGCAAGTACAAAGAGGGGTGTAGGTGCAACCCCAGTCCAAAGTTAATTTTATTTTCTTTATCCCTTTTTCTTGACTCTTCATCTACTTCTGATAGCTGCATTCAGTACACTGGCTACAAAACAGGCAACAAAGAGGTAAAGTAAATTGATTTCATACTTAAGATGCAACTGGTGAATTTCTTTATGATGCTACAATTTATAATTTTTAAAATGATACTCATAGAAATATTCGTAAGACAATTTTTTCTTGTACCATGACCATCATATGAAGGGCACCTTACCACAATGGCATTTAATTTTTAATAAATATCAAGGTAAACTTGTGATACATTTGCAATATTAGTTTTTCACATGTTAATTATGTATTCATAAACCAGCATCCAACCTAAATTCAGCAGTCTTCTTCCTTAATTTTGGTTGTATATCAATGTATTTCAACAATGACAAAATTAAAATTGTCATACAACTTGCATTGAACCCAAGACCTGAAGAGTGCCATTCTGACAATCCACATAAGGCTACCTGTATTACTGGATGGTAGATTAATTTATCTTTTTCGCCTTCCGAGGACAATATCTGCCGTATGAAGGGGATCTAGGGTGAACAGCTTTGAGGTGACAAAGCTGGCACCTTAAGCTGTATCACTGTGCAGTATTTTGTCAAAACTATCATCGACTGGTTCCTCCTGTTGTGAAAAAAAAATTTTACTGTGTGATTTGAAAGGCGAAAAAGTAAAAGTGTTATAATGTATGAATAAGATGACATGGCTTCAAGACAGACATACTACATCAGACTTTCAAAAAAAGGTGTAAGAAATAAAGTTGCCCATGGTTTAGTTAGATGAACTGTTGATTCACACATATTATACTCTGAATGAATGCTGGCAAAGTGAGGTTGTCTCAGGAATTTTGTCAAATGAAAGTGCCAGTCTATGTTTAACTGCTGGGATATGCAAGGCACTGACATATAGACATTAGAGCATGACTATACACCACTTTTAAGACTACTGGAGTTTTGCTCTAACTACCTCCATCCATGTTTCTCAGACATAAACAGCATGATGCTGTCACCCTCCACAATTTCTTCAGTTGGCTTTGCTGGCTAATATATGTCGATTCAAGTTAAATACTAATAGGAGATTTTATCCAACATTTTGGGTCCACAGCTAACAAAAATGTATTAAAGGAGGACACATTTCCACACACATTCTCCATTGTTTGGTATATAATACTTTACTCCAAGCAGTGATTAGTCGATTTTGAACATATGGGCATTTTCAGGCATGCATATCTTTGCATTAATGTGTATGCTTTCCACTAAGCCAAGTGCAATTCAACTGGTGAATATTAAATAGTAGCACAAAAAGAATGCAGTTCCTCTTATTTACTGGTAAACTTTATTGCTGTAAATTGAAGAAAATTCAGAATGACAGTAAACAGACAAGATACCAAATCTGAGACTTGGCAACTTTTCTTTTGAGCAAAACGTTGTGAAGGCTTTGAACAATTATTAAACAGATGAGTTACTTATAATTAGTAAATAACTTGGAATAAGGATAAACAAAAGGAAGACAATGCTGGGACAAGATACATAAAATACATGGGATGAACTCAGAAGACAGAGAGAAGGCAGGCACTGCTGTCCAACAGGTTCACAGAGTAGTGGGGGAAAGAATGAAGTAGTATCCACCCACAGCATTGGCAAACAAGACCTCAAAGAGGTACTTTGTTCACCCCAACATTTGCCATGGCTCATCTTAGCTGCACACCACTGTCAAAAAAGATTGGAATGGCAGCATATGAAGGAATCACAAATAAATGCAGGATTACTTTGTGTGTGATGCTCAATAACTGAACACAGTTTGTGACCCAGTGGAAAAAAATAAACAGCAAATTCTTGTGTGAAGGCAATCTGGATAATTCCAAGTGAATGGTGAGCAATTTCTTTCAATATTCTATCACCCATAGCAATCATTCCCAGGAATTTCAACAGCAAATTGTTTCTACGTTTTTCCTCCATCCTTTGATAACAGTGAGATGACAAAGCTCCCTATCAATCTTATTTATATGCTGAAATCTTATGACTGTTGTTCAGTTAAGGATGGAATATTTATTAGTAGAGTGTGTGCACATTGTTCCCCTTTAGGCATGAAATGCATTTCCCCAATTCATACTATCAGGAGAAATAAGACATCTATCATTAGAGAAATGACGTATGTGTCAATACATCTCATTCAATTTCTGCTTCTTACACACAGTACATACATCAGTTCTTTTATTTACCTAACTGAACCTCAAACAATAAAAATTACACTAAATGCATGAGAACCACCACCACCACCACGCAGCAAAAGCACAAGGTGACACTGCAATGTTAACCTTTTAACAAACTAGTGCAGCCATCTGAAGATGGGTATCTCTCCAAAATTTGTAATGACAATCACCTAAAATCTCTCTAAAAGCATTTGTGGCTGGTTGCAGTCTCCCCCAACAACCCTTAGGTTTGTGCGCATGCAACCATGTGTACTCTAGTTCGGGAAAGGATTTGTCCAAAAGTTAGTGAAGTCTTCATTCTTGTTCATGTGGCTGGCAATTACTCAGTTCCTGTACTGTTTCGTAAGCTGATACCCTTACTACATTTTTTATATTCTACCATGACTTTCCATCTTTACCTTTACATCCTTAGTATTTCTTTCTTTCACTGTATTCATCATCATTTTTAATACAACATTGTTTTCCAATTCATATTTTCAACATCTGTCTCTCCAGAACTACTTTAAGCCTCTTATAACGAATGGTTTTGAACAACACATCTCATCCACCAATTACCTAATAATTTGGTGGTAATCTCCCAGTTGAACTGGCCTGCATTTGTTTTTCATTTACTAGCTATGTCTTTAATTTTGCATTTTCTTGTACTGATACGAAGTTTGGGCTGAAGTAACTACTGGCGTATTTATGACTAAAGATCTGTAACAATAATTTCACTTTTGTTAGCTGTAACATAACCTTTTGGTGTTTTGCATTTCTTGTTTTAACCAACTACTTCAAACATTTTAGCAGTTACATGTACAATACTATTCTATCCTGTTACACTGTCATTAAACAAAGCACAATGAAGTGTTCACAACCTCATGTTAACACACAGCCAATGATTAGTTACTGATAAAAATTTTCTTTTAGTTTCAGACAAGCCTGATGTACCAAGTGTATGCCAGTTAACTTCCACATGTATTGTTGACAGCTGATACCATCACATTTTTTCCTTCTTTCTTTAATATAGATCCATGAGACATACAGAATGAAAGGTGTAGAACGTGTGTGAAAGCACAGAGCTGAAAAAACTACAAACAGGAGGAGAAAGGTGAATGTGAAATTCAAAACTGGAGAAGACTGGCTGACTAGGCATCAAGGAAGTTTGATTTCCCAATGACAAATATGGACAATAAAATAAAATAAAAATTAGCAGGACTTTCTTAATGGAACCATTGTGATAAATGCCTGAAGTGATTCAGGGAAACAGTGAGAAACAGAGTGATGAAGCTGAGGTCTTAACTCCAATCCTTTCACTAAATCCGAGTCCAATTCCATCCAGAAACTGTAACATACATATAATAGCAGAAACAGAAAGTTTATGAAACTTCCTCACAGATTAAAACTGTATGCCAGACTGTGACTTCAACCTGGAACAATCTTTCACATGTATATGTTCTACTGACTGAGCTATCCGGCCACGACTCTTGACACACCCACAACTCTACTCCCACCACAACCTCTCTGCTACTTTCCAAACTTTAGAGTAGAAGTTCAATTGCATGCCTTTTGGGACTAAAACTCCTGCAGGAAAGGATTCTGCACAGAAATGGCTTAACCACAGACTAGGGGACTGTTTCCAGAATGAATTTACACAC
The DNA here is from genome assembly GCF_023898315.1 of Schistocerca nitens. Classification (NCBI taxonomy): domain Eukaryota; kingdom Metazoa; phylum Arthropoda; class Insecta; order Orthoptera; family Acrididae; genus Schistocerca; species Schistocerca nitens. Next base: position 947,966,185 of record NC_064616.1, read on the forward strand.
TTCATCTGTGTGTGCACCGATTTGAAACTTCCTAGTAGATTAAAACTATGTGCCAGGTCAACAGTTGTGTCTGGATAACAGTCAACAGAGCATTTGCTGAGGAAATGTGAAGATTCTGGGTTCGAGTCCTGCTGCAGTGCACAGATTTAATCTACTAGGGAGTTTCAAATCAGTGCACACTTTCCTGCAGAATGAAAATTCATTCTAGAAAATAAATGATGTGATTAATATCTGTGTTCCCCTGCGAATATTTAACATATACAAACAGGGCTACCTAACAGGACAGTGGATGAAATGCCTTTCAAAATTCTGACATTCTTGAATTACAAAGCTTGAATAATATAGTCCTCCATCGAACAACTGAGATCATAGTTCATGTTTTTATTCACTTACATGAAACAAATCTCCTAACTTATAGTAATTTTCCACTGGTAACGTTTGAACAGGAAAGGAATATAAAGTGTTTCAATAAACAGTTAGCATCTAAATACGATACTGACAAAGCAAATTGCAAGTACAACACATCTGAAAGTGGAAAGGAAGGGAAACCAAACAAACACTTCAAAATTTGTAAAAACCACTCAAATTTGGACCAAAGAAAAATGATACATAAAAACAATGTAACATTTCATTTTCACATTAGTTTATATTATACACATCCTTTTAACTTTGTACAAGTTGTTCATTTATTATTTTAAGATTTCTGAGCGCAGCTTCTTTTACACTTTTCTTTCTCGTATTATGTTAGCCAGGCAAAAAAAGCATCTTATTGCAATTATAAACTCCAAAAGTGAAACTATAGTCCACACATCATGCAGACATCTATTAGTGAAATATTCCCATATTTCCAACCAACACTTTTTCCAACAAACACCTGGGCCACAAGAATACGACACCACAGAGTGGTGAAAGGTTCATTTGGTATAGACAGTGCAACATACATTTTGCAATTTGTCGCCTTATCTGGATGTGTGTTGCACCAAATGGACACACCATAGCAGCAGCACTGCTACAGAATGACAATGCTGTCTCAAAGTGTTCTGCACACAGGAGCTTCTTTTAACAATCACAAATATCCTGAGACTACTACAGATAATATCGCCATCACTGTGATATTAATTTGCCAATTCACCATTGAAAGCATCAGACAACTACTTTGAGGATACTAATGAACATGTTTCATAAAATGTACTGCTGCACAATTCAAATATCTTCTGAAGAAATAAGAGAGAGAGAGAGAGAGAGAGAGAGAGAGAGAGAGAGAGAGAGAGAGAGAGAGAGAGACAGAAAACATTAAATGAATAATTCTGTATTGATTGCTAAGTATAGGAGCCTTATGGAAAGTATCATTCTCCTTCAATATTGTCATTCACCAATTTCATTAAGTACGGGAACAGCTGAACGCTGATACAGAATTAGGAATTCAGAGGATATTATAATAATGGAAATTACAGGATGGAAAGAAAGGACAAAAGACAACCATTCACCTGCAATTAGTTAACGTCGAGCACAGACCAACAACGCGTAACAGTGTGGGGGTGTACATGCGCAAGGGTTCAACCGCCTGCACATGCTGGAAGAGAGCGGTAAGTTCATTCAAAAGGTCATGAAATTTTCTATGCTGTTAAGAGAATCTGGGCTCAATAAATACATCAGCTGCAGGTGAGTGGTTCCCTTATCTCAGTTTTGTTTTGAAGATTCTCAGGAGGTTCTACACAAAATAAGATAGGACAAACAACACACACTATCCCTCACGAATCTGTTGAAGAATGGAAGCTAAAGTGTTCAGTTTGATAAAAGATTTCTCTACTTGTTTAATGAATAGTGTAAGCATTAACTAGTTATTACCCAATCATTTCAATGAAGACAGAGGAAATGTTATGGGACTGTAAGACCACAAAGCTGACTATATCTCCTCACTACAGAACATTTCAATACCTTGGCACTGTGTTCAATGGAACACTTAAGCAGAAGCAGTACTCAGAGTCAGTGCTGAATGGACTGTAAATATAGCTGCTTCTCATATAGCCAATGTAAAAAGCATTGAAGTACCAAGATATTTTGGCTTTGGAGGACATTTGTAAGTCAAATAACTGTGCTAACAAGAACATAGGCTGCAAATTTAAGACTATTTAGTACTTAAGTTTCATGAAAAGAATAAAATAGGTTACAAGTTAAGTATCTGGTGTCACACACAATAAAACTAAGTCACCCATTTATAGCACAAAAAGTATTTGGACACTGGCTTTTGAGCTTTTGCTGATCCTTGGACCAATTACTATGCTTGGGAACTGGTGTAAGTATTCTGACAGACTTTCCAATGTTGAAGACTGTGCAGAGCACTTCTGCAAGTAGATCTCTAACACAATCTGTGCAGCCCAAATTGTCACCTTGCTTACAACTATCATTGTAGACTGGCACATACAATGTTGTCAAAATAAAAGCAGCCTGGAAAGTGGTTTTGACAATTTGTGACAATATAATCTAAATACCAAAGACATTTGTATATTTTCACGAAAACTGAGCAACCTTACACAGTATGCATGCAAGATAGTTCACTAAATCAGGTGCACAATGCATTCCTTATGCTCTGAAACTTAAGGTGTCCTGTGGAGAGAGTGGGATTTGAATGTCCCAGTGAAATGTGTACCATTTCTGATTATTTTAATTTTCTTGTACACTTCATCTGCAGCAGAGCTGACTCTGCTGGATACATCTGCTGGATACATCTTTCTTGCTTCAGCACATGAAAGGAGTCCTTTACTCTTAGCTCCTGTATCTTTTCTGTCTTCCACCAATATATGTTCTCACAATACTAACTACAGACAACGATTCTCCCAGCAATTTTCACAAACTAGTGAACCTAAACATTTTATTATTAGTTTGCGCACTGCTGATCCACACTCGCCACAAAATACATTCCATTTGTGTCTCAATGTGGTGTGGTCATATTTCTGACATTTTAAGGAACACACGGGAAGAGGGGTATATGGCCTTTCTATGTAAGGCACTATGGTAAGGCATTAAAAGGCAATTCCACCTATAATGCAAGGAGTGCTCATTTGTGGGTCAAATCAGGTATCAATGCGATGCATGTTGATATACGTAACACTAATTCATAATCAAAAGGAAAAGAAACTACCTATAGAAAACTTTTAACTTCTAACAATGCTAGCTGTGCTTCACTAAATATTAAGGTGTGGTTGTTATACAATGCTCCCAAACGGAAGAATATGCCTCCACAATTATCCTATATAAATCTAACTTCTGGAGTACCCTATAACATCACATTAGAAGCCACTTTACCCAAATAAAAGTGATCAGATAACATGAATTCAAGAAGGATGTTAGCAAAATATTACTGCTGAGCATGAAGTCACAGACTATTTTAACTTTGTGGCTGCTTAACATATTTATCCTTTTGTAAGTTACCTGTTCGGTTTTACGCTCCATGAGTACTACTTTTTAAGACCAGACAGACAACTGTTTATGACTGTGCTTTCACTGAGAGATGCATGTACAGTTTCTAACCTTCCTTGTATGCTGCAAAAACAGTAGTTCATTCCTACCCAATCTTCAGCATCAAAACTATGTGCTAGGACACACTTGTAAATTCTTAAATTCCTTTGATCCAAGTTAGCAAAACCTGGAAGCAGGTACCATTAAAAGCCAAAAATCAAACTGTTCAAATACTTAATGCAATTTAAAACTGGACATAAGACATAAAAAAAACTAGCCTAGTCTTTGAAACTGTGTGTTTCTCCCTCAGGGAGGAAAGATGGATAGGTAGAAGAACACAAGAAAGGTGGTCAAGTCACTCACGCCCAAGGATAACACATGCCATGTGGCAGAGGAGAGAGAAAGATTTGTCTCATCTTCACAACTGAATCCCCTTCATCCTAGAGTGAGTAACCTGTCCCTACTTTCTCCCCAAGAAAGATGCTTAGTTCCTAGGGCTAGGATAGTGACTTGTATTTTTATGTTTATTTCTTGGCAGTACTGAAATTTAGTCTCCAATAGGTAAGTACTGGCCACACATTCCATCTACTAGTTATTTTAAAAATAAATACTACAGCATATTACAACATACATAGCTGAGAATCACAGTATGATCACATACCTCCGAGTACAAGTCGTGTGAGCTATTTGCAATTCAGGAGGTTGCAAATAAGTGTTCACGAACTTTATATATGTAGGCAGTGCATTAAATGTGAAATGTGCCAGTAAACAAAGTACTATTCAGGTGACTAAAAAGTTAAAGGATTGTTCAGCTATCTTAAAAATTTACGTGCCAGTTTTCATTTGAGAAAACACTCTTCACATTTAACCATTCCTTTATTTTTTAGTCAAAGTCTGTATAACTAAAAAAACAAACAAAAATTATTTATGGAATCTGTTACTACTAAACTTACTTGGCTGGTAGTTTGTACATGTATGCTTTCCCTTCATCACTCCAAACCAAGACACGATCAGCTGCAAGAAATTCACCACCCATCCAGCGCTCGCCACGTGAAGCTATAACCGAACACAGCACCGAGAAGTCTCCAGCGTCATATATCTGAGTAACATGGGAAACAATACTATCATTTCTGACAACAGAATTATTCTGTAGCTGTACTAAGTGCACACGTCCTTGCAAAAGGAATCTGAAATGTGCAATTATGTGGCAATGTGCTGGAATTCTGAAACAACCAAAGGTCCAAACTTTTTAAAAATAATGTAAAGCATTCTTAAGCAAGGAAACCAGAAATATATTATGTAAATAAAAAGGCTTCTTGACAGTGTCTTCTCATGCACGATTGTTAGATGGAATAGCAAGGGTTTGGTGGCTTGCTAACTATATACATTCTGGCTTAGTGTGGCACCAGAAAACACAGTGTTTGTTGGTTGGAAGAAGAGTGTTATGGGAGTGAACAGTAATGTTATCATCCCTCTTTCAAGGGGGTAGTCCACATGGTGTGTGATGTCAGAATGATTTTGATCAATTGTGGTAACATAAGAGTGGTCAAACTGAAGCATTGAAAGAAGTACTGATGCCAGACAATTTAAAAAAGAGGTAAACATAGTTGAGTTTTGCCAGTCTACAGATCAGATGGCAGACGAGGGCTTTCCAAAGTCTTGTTGGCAACGAGAGGCACCTACCCTGTACCTGACAGCCATGCCACCCTGATGCAGGGTAAGACAAAACAAAACAAAACTAAAACAAAATAAATCCTTCTAATTAACAGATCAGTAACAGCAAAAGTGAAAAGGCTAAAAATCCAATGAACATCAGTAGGACCAGAAACAGTAAAATGAGGTGAAAAAATAATAAAGTCAGTAGCGGATGGGCAGTCAGTCTAGTGTCTCCTGAGGCTCGATGTGCAGCAGGGACATCCTTCCCATGACCATTCCACCCCCAATTTATTATTGTGAAAGTTTTAAAGACGGTAACATAACTCAGTCTCCCTGAGGAAGCAAGAAAACCTGTTCAACTGTTCTTTCATTATCTAATATTGAGGATGAGGAACCCTTAAGGTCTCTACTTCAGAGTGCTATGTGTCAGGGGCTCCCACTAAGTAAGACAAGATGTAGCAGAAAAAAAAGGGGCTAACTTCATCTAAAACCAATTCAAACAGAGCAAAAGAGGGGTGACCAATGCAGCTGGCAGAGGAGATAATGTAGAGCGGGCCTAGGCACAGCACAAGTTGGGATGTTTCCCAACTCCAACCAGACTGCCCCATCCTGAAAGTATTTTATAGTGTTATATTTGAGAATAAAAACAACAACTTTTTTTGGAATAAAAGTACCAGTTCAACTGATCGTATGTCATCTGTCAACATCAGAAGTGCAAGATCCAGAAGACCAAGCTTGCCGCAGAGAGCCAGAATGAGGGATTATTCCACCAGGATGTGAGCTGCTGTTTAAGGATCTGTAACAACACTGTGGGGGGTAGCTCATTATATAACACAAAACTGTGTGTTACTGTGGCCTTACTGATGAGGAGGATGGTGGATTCCTTCTGGAATGAGGAGGAGGAGGAGGAGGAGGAGGAGGAGGAGGAGGCCACTAGATTTTCCATCTCTGAGTGAATAAAGATTTTATCTGCATCTGGGGCTGTCAAAGTGAATGTTGAGTAGCTGCTTCTCTAACTGAATATTCAGCCAATTCATTCTCCAGACTACCAATGTGACTTGGGGCCCCAGAGAGACAACTCACCAGTTATTACAAGCAGGGGCAGTAAGATGATCTTTACTAGCAGATATCGCAGGGCAATAAGAGTAACATCAACAGCATGGAGAAACCTCATTGAGCTATCACAATTTAAAATGGAGTTGAGGGAGAACTGTTTAATAAAATGTAGGGCTCTTAATTGCTATCAGCTCCACCGGAAAAACACTAGACGTTTCCAGCACCAAATTTCTTCCTTGCTGGAGATGTGAAAACATATCCCATTCAGTCAATAGTTTTGTACACTGAGGTGGTGAAAGTCATGGGATAACGATATGCATATCTACAGATAGTGGTAGTATAGTGTACACAAAGTATAAAAGGATAATGCAACGGCGAAGCTGTCATTTGTACTCAGGTGATTCACGTGAAACTGTTTGACGTGACTATGCCTACATAATGGGAATTAACTGACTTTGAATGCGAAATGGTAGTTGGAGATGGATGCATGGGATATTCCATTTTGCAAATCGTTACAATACTTAATATTGTAAAGCCCACAGTGTCAAGAGTGTGCAGACAATACCAAATTTTGGACATTACCTCTCACAACTGACAACACAGCGGTCTACAGCCTTCACTTAATGACAGAGAGCAGCAACATTTGTGTAGAGTTGTCAGCATTAACAGACAAGCAACACTATGTGAAATAACTGTAGAAATCAATATCGGATGTACGAGAAACATATCCATTCGGGCGATGCAGTAAAATAGCAGACAACTGACACGAGCACCTTCGCTAACAACATGACATCACCTACAACATTTCTCTTGGGCTTGTGACCACATCGATTGGACCTTAGATGACTGGAAAACTGCGATCTGGTCAGATGAAGCTGTTTCAACTGGTAAGAGCTGATGGTAGGATTCGAGTGTGGTGCAGATCCCGCAAAGCCATGGACCCAAGCTGTCAGCAAAGCACTGTGCAAGCTGGTGGTGGCTCCATAATGGTGGGCTGTGTTCACATGGAATGGACTGGATCCTCTGGTCCAACTGAACTGATCAATGACTGGAAATGGTTATGTTCATCTACTTGGAGAGCATTTGCAACCCTTCACAAATTTCACGTTCCCAAACAACGATGGAAATTTTATGGATGACACGATTGTTCATGACTGGTTCGGAGAAAATTCTTGACAATTCAAGCGAATGATCTGGCCATCCAGATCACCTGACACGAATCCCATTGAACATTTATGGAACATGAGAAAAGTTCAATTCGTGCACAAAATCTTGCACAAGCGACACTTTAGCAATTCTGGATGGCTATAGAGGCAGCATGGCTCAATATTTCTGCAGGGGAACTTGTCGAGTCCATGCCACAGAGAGTTGCTGCATTATGTTCGACAACAGGACGTCCAACACTATACCGGGATCTCCTGACCTGTCACCTCAGTGCAGGTATCAGTGTAAGTGATGGTAGCACCCCGACACTGATGAAAATCCAAAAGAAATACATGGTGAAAGCTCATAAGGGTGCTGAAACTAAGTCCTTGAAATAGATTGGCCCTAATACATGGTACAGTCACATTAATGTGACCACTAACTACAGTCAACACTAATGTGCAATAACCACTCACAGACGGCACATGACAGTATTAGCATTGTAAGGTATACAAACCATGTCATGGGGACACAAAGCAGAGCAGTCGTCATAATACAGAAACAGAGTGATTTATCGTATGTCCAAAAGGTCTTGCTCATTGGCTTTTGGGTGGAGGGTGGAAACATTTATAGAACAGCTAAATTTGTAAACTGTTTGTGTGCCACTGTGGTTAACATGTACTGAGCATGGCAAAATGGCACTACCCAAAAAAAAGCCAGCGCCAATGCAACAGTGGCGCACCACAGGCCATACATACATACATACATACATACATGACCAGGGTGAACAATGGCTGCGGGGATGTGCACGGGTGAACAGACATGCAACTGTTAACTGAACACTCCGATGAACCAAGGGACTATCGAAAGTGTGTCTTCAACAACCGTTCAGTGAACGTTGCTGTGTATGGACCTGTGCAACAGGTCCTTTGTTCATGCAGCCAGCTGACTGCTCTTCACTGGCAACTAAAGCCAAAATTTTCATGCCAATACTGCAACTGGACGTCTACTGAATGCTGACAGGTGGCCTTTTCAGATGAATCATGTTTTATGCTTCACTGGGCAGATGTCAGTTGGCATGTATGGCATGAAACGTCTGAAAGCAGCATCCAGGAGGGAACATTATGGTCTGGGGAATATTTATGTGGCATTTGCTGGGTGATATCATTATTCTGGAAAGCACAATGGATCAACCCATGTATTCATCCATCCTTGGGAACAATCTCCACTCAGTGCATGTAGTTTGCTTTTCCTCAATATGATGGCATCTGCCAGCAGGACAACTGAACATGAGACAGCTCACAGTGTACATGTGTGGTTAAAAGAGCTGTAGGATGAGATTACTGTTCACTCCTGACCACCAAGCTTCCTGAATATAAACCCAATCGAGAATCTGTGGGACCACCTCAATCGCACTGTTTGCACCAGGGTTCCTCATGGAAAAGTTTAGCACTGCTGACCACATCACTAGAGTTGGCATGACTCCACATCCCTGTCAGTACATTTCAGAACCTCACTTACTCTTCGTGCACATCTCACACTTGAAAAGGTTGTTACTCAGGCTTTTGACAGTTGGTCACATTAATGTGACTGGACAGTGTACATGTTATAGGTACTACCCAAAGAAGAGTACATGGGATTATAACCAAGGGAGAGTGAACAGGGAGCACATTCTAAGCAGGGGTTATGGGAAGTCCCTGCAGAGGGTCCAAGGGTGAGTATCAGCAGTTTGACAAACCTTGCATAAAAGAAGAATGCTATAAAAGAAGAATGCTATAAAAGAAGAATGCTATAAAAGAAGAATGCTATAAAAGAAGAATGCTATAAAAGAAGAATGCTATAAAAGAAGAATGCTATAAAAGAAGAATGCTATAAAAGAAGAATGCTATAAAAGAAGAATGCTATAAAAGAAGAATGCTATAAAAGAAGAATGCTATAAAAGAAGAATGCTATAAAAGAAGAATGCTATAAAAGAAGAATGCTATAAAAGAAGAATGCTATAAAAGAAGAATGCTATAAAAGAAGAATGCTATAAAAGAGGACCATTAGTAAATTTTTACACTATTATTACATAAGTGAGCAAGATACGGTACAGTCAGAACTTAACAGGGAAGATCCCCACTTGAACAAGACTGTCTACAGCACTCATCCAAAAGGCTCCAGTGGTGTCTTACTCCATGATGCGCAGGATCATATAATTTACAAGTCTATGAAGTGACAATCTCAAGTTAGGCAACCACGGTTTCATCAGGAAAAGGCCACGGCCTGGCAAATATGGAGTACAGCAGTGCAATCTGCACCCCAAGAGGTGTAGCTGAGGAAGCAGTGAGCATTAAGTTTTCACATGAAGCTAGTCTACGTGGACTAACATGGGGCAGCCGTGTCAGCTTTCTATAAGAGAGGAGTCCTAAAAATTGAGACTGTGCAACAATGTCCAAGCACTAGGTACCTAAGTACAGTTTTGGGTCAGAATGAACTGTGGTACTATGACAGTAAAGTATGACTAATGTTTCCACAGGAGATAATTGGTGACCATGGAGAAAGGTCCAAACAGGATCCTTGCGATGCTTCCTTGCAGTTGTTCAGCCAAGGCTACAGACAGAGCTACAGCTACTTGGGGGCCAACAGCGTGGATTTAACCACTGGTCTAACATAACCTCACTTATGGTAACGTGGAAGAGTACAACACTCAGCACAGAATCCTGAAGGACCCAGTGGAACTGAGTGACATACCAACACTGACCTAATACAACATGAGAATTGAAAATTCACAAATTAAAAAGCTGTAGGAAGCATCACAAGCCCCAGTCATGGACAGTAAGTACAATGTGATGGAGCCAAGTGGCATCATATGCCTTACACAGGTAAAAAAGAAGCTTTACGAGATGTTATTTAAAAAACTTTTAGGATTGCTGTTTCCAATGTAAGCAGATGGTCAGTTTTAGATCATCCCTCCATGAAACAAAACTGATGGGGGACAAAAGGCTCCAAGATTAGAGAACCCACCATAATCATTGGACTACCATTCTTTTAAGCAATTTGCAGAGCACATTGGTGGGGCTAACTGGTCAATAGAAGTTCAGTTTTTGCCTCGTTTAAGGATTGGATAATGACACTACCTCTCCATTGTGAAGAGAAAACATCTAACTAAATACGGTTTAAGACCACAAGCAGACGTAAATGTGATTGCATTCAAATATTAGATTATCTGATTATGAATCAAATCAAAGCCTTTGGCCATATAGTGAGATGAGTCAAGAGCCTGAAGCAATTCCCTGTCAGTGAAAGGTTCATTATACAGGGTGTTACAAATAGGTACAGCCAAACTTTCAGGAAACATTCCTCACACACAAAGAAAGAAAATATGTTATGTGGACATGTGTCCAGAAACGCTTACTTTCCATGTTAGAGCTCATTTTATTACTTCTCTTCAAATCACATTTATCATGGAATGGAAACACACAGCAACAGAACGTACCAGCGTGACTTCAAACACTTTGTTACAGGAAATGTTCAAAATATCCTGCGTTAGTGAGGATACATGCATCCACCCTCCGTCGCATGGAATCCCTGATGCGCTGATGCAACCCTGGAGAATGGCGTATTGTATCACAGCCATCCACAATACGAGCACGAAGGGTTTCTATATTTGGTACCGGGGTTGCGTAGACAAGAGCTTTCAAATGCCCCCATAAATGAAAGTCAAGAGGGTTGAGGTCAGGAGAGTGTGGAGGCCATGGAATTGGTCCGCCTCTACCAATCCATCGGTCACCGAATCTGTTGTTGAGAAGCGCACGAACACTTCAACTGAAATGTGCAGGAACTCCATCGTGCATGAACCACATGTTGTACCGTACTTGTAAAGGCACATGTTCTAGCAGCACAGGTAGAGTATCCCGTATGAAATCATGATAACGTGCTCCATTGAGCGTAGGTGGAAGAACATGGTGCCCAATCAAGACATCACCAACAATGCCTGCCCAATTGTTCACAGAAAATCTGTGTTGATGACGTGATTGCACAATTGCGTGCGGATTCTCGTCAGCCCACACGTGTTGATTGTGAAAATTTACAATTTGATCACGTTGGAATGAAGCCTCATCCGTAAAGAGAACATTTGCACTGAAATGAGGATTGACACATTGTTGGATGAATCATTCCCAGAAGTGTACCCGCGGAGGCCAATCAGCTGCTGATAGTGCCTCTCATGCTGTACATTGTACGGAAACAACTGGTTCTCCCGTAGCACTCTCCATACAGTGACGTGGTCAACGTTACCTTGTACAGCAGCAACTTCTCTGATGCTGACATTAGGGTTATCATCAACTGCACGAAGAATTGCCTCGTCCATTGCAGGTGTCCTCGTCGTTCTAGGTCTTCCCCAGTCATGAGTCGTAGGCTGGAATGTTCTGTGCTCCCTAAGACGCCGATCAATTGCTTCGAATGTCTTCCTGTCGGGACACCTTCGTTCTGGAAATCTGTATCGATACAAATGTACCATGCCACGGCTATTGCCCCGTGCTAATCCATACATCAAATGGGCATCTGCCAACTCGGCATTTGTAAACATTGCACTGACTGCAAAACCATATTCGTGATGAACACTAACCTGTTGATGCTACATACTGATGTGCTTGATGCTAGTACTGTAGAGCAATGAGTCGCATGTCAACACAAGCACCGAAGTCAACATTACTTTCCTTCAACTGGGCCAACTGGCGATGAATCGAGGAAATACAGTACATACTGACGAAACTAAAATGAGCTCTAACATGGAAATTACGAGTTTCTGGACACATGTCCACATAACATCTTTTCTTTATTTGTGTGTGAGGAATGTTTCCTGAAAGTCTGGCTGTACCTTTTTGTAACACTCTGTATAACTCAGGGTTATAGACAGTAAATGAAGGTTCGCAGGAGAGCTTCTGTAAAGTTTGGAAGGTAGGAGACGAGGTACTGGCAGAAGTAAAGCTGCGAGGACGGGGCATGAGTCGTGCTTCGGTAGCTCTGTTGGTAGAGCACTTGCCTGCTAAAGGCAAAGGTCCCGAGTTCGAGTCTCAGTCAGGCACACAGTTTTAATCTGCCAGGAAGTTTCATATCAGCGCACACTCTGCTGCAGAGTGAAAATATCGTTCAGTATTTATGTAAGTTTACCATACTTCACAAGTGATATTTTTTCAATTATTTCTTTACCTGTTGCCTTTCTCAAAGGATATAAACCTGAAAGATTTTTGAAAACACTTGCAAAACAAAAATATGACCAAAGCCTCCTAATTTTTTGCAATGGACCATAAAAATCTACAAGCAAAGTGTCTTTTAGTTCATCTGGTTGGATATTTTGCTGTGGTAACCTGCTGGTCTGATTATTCGCCTATACGTTGCGACATCTCTAACACGTCTGTATTCTATGGTATACTCTTTTTATCATCCTATCAGAACAGGTTCTCTCCATTCTGCCACACATTTTCTTATACTTACATGCCCCTAACTTAAATGGCATTTTATAAAGTTTGGCAATTTGGTATTTGTCCTTACCCTCCAACTTTTGCTTTATTATTCCTATATGCCATCTCTTTTGATACCTCCTCACGTTTTGCCGTAGATCTATAATTTTCTTTTCTTCAGGGATTGCTTTAAAAAAATGTTTCCAAGCATGTTGAGAACAACATGCTTGGAAATATGTCCTATCTTATCATCCCAATCCTCTCTTATATGTACTATGCACAGTGCATCTGGCATGTTATTTTGTATTCCTTTAATGTATATTATCTAAAATTGTAACTTTTGTAAGTTCACTGTCCACCGAGTTAGTCTCCCATGAGCCAATTCGAGTTTCTTCAGGAACACTAATGCTCTATGCTCAGTGTACACACGTCATATGCCTCCTGAAATAGATACTAAGCTTTTGGAAACCTCAGACTAAGGCTAGGTGCTTTCACGAATTCTTTATGTACCTAGTCAAATTCAAGTTGCAAATGCAACTGGCCAAATATCTTTGTTCTTTTCATCAGCAAACTTTAAAAAAGATGACTCTTAAACCATACCCATTTCTGGCTGTACTGCAGAAATGCCTGCTCAGATCTGAATGATGTAATGATATAATACATATTCTCTAAATGCTTCTTTTAAATTCTCTTATGCTTCCTGACATCATTCTATTCTTATTTTTGCTTTGGGCTCAGTAATCTGTCCAAATTTGGATAGTTTTGTAAGAGCTACATATCCCTAAAATGACCTGGGTTGTTTTCTGTTCTTTGATTTTGAACTTTCATGGCCTCAATTTTTTCTGGGCAAGGTTTCACACCTTCAGAGGTATGCAGCCACCCCAAAACTTAATTTCTCTCTACACAAATTCTGTTTTTTTCTTCAATGTAAGAAGTCATTTCCCTTTCCTTAATGCTTGAAATGATGTTAAGCAACTCACAATGCTCACACCATGTGAATGTGGCAATAAGTCATTAAAATACACAATTTTTTCGCATCTCTCACTATGTGTACTTCTTTTTCTCTTTCACCAACAAAAGATTTACATATTAATTGGTAACGCTATTGTACCTCAATCCAACATTCTTCCAATTTTCTCTTCTACAGCTCCAATTTGAGGATGGTATGGAATACTGCTTTTCTGTAAATGGTTCATGCGATTCTACAACAAACACATTCAAAAATTTTAACTACACCTTGTTTCTCACAAAATACTGCTCTATTCACCCATAGTAGTTCTCTTCACTCTTGTCTGACATATTGCCACCTTCCACTTGAGTAATTACTGTTTCCAAGTCATCATTAAGCTCTGTCCATTTATTCAGCCCCATTCATCATTATTTTCTTCCTTCTCTATTTTTCCTCCTACAGATAGCTGACACGTTTAAGCTACCTACAGTACTGCTTAAACCCAGCACACTGTACATTGACACATACGTCTTCTGTTCTCAGTTCCACTGTATATTGACCACAATCTATAACAGCTCTAAACTCTCCCAGTAAAGCCATTCCAGTAGTTACACATACACACAGATTCATCTCTCCCCCTGTAACCCTTCACTATGTCTGGCATTACCATCTCCTTGCCACTTCAATTTCTCCTACTCTTTCCAAAAATTTATGGTAGATTATGGTTACTACCCATCAGAGCTGCTCTCTTGTTTTAGTATACTTTCTCCATCAATAAATTTATGGTATTCCTTCCTGTCCAGAAATTGTACAAATGTATGTTTTTTGGACAATTCTTCACAATACTTTTTTAGCGTTTTCCCTTACTGACAATGATATATGGGTTTACTTCTTACACACTATTACTACTGCTTCCTGCTTAGCTCAGGATCAGTATTTATCGAGAAAAATTTTTGCAAAAGCATCAAAATTTTCAAAACTTATATTGATAATTATTACTTTGGACCCATTTAATCACAACCAAATAAAACTTTTTTTTGTGCCACACGCATTTTGCCTTTGTTATTTTCAAGGTATTTTCAGTGGCCTGGAACACACATTTTGTTTGTACTATTCTGCTTTACTTTTGGACATTGTATGTAGGGGTCATAAGCAGTTCTGCCATTTTCTGCTTTTCATAGAACTGATATTGTTGCAACTGTTCATACCTTTTCTGTGTATTGCCATAAGTTGAACAGCAATATTTCCTTCATGAACTTTCTTTTCGAGTAACTTCATTTAATCCTGTATTGCAAAGGTGATCTATTATTTTTTCTACCTTTTCTCCAGCTTGTTGCTTATGTTCTCAGAAAACCTACCAACAATAAATTTCACCTTTGTCTTTGCCTTGCCTACCTTCTTCCACAGTCTTTTCAAAAATCTCCATTTTGGCTGCACCTCACCTCATTGTAGGATTCCACGAGATTGGCAACTAAAGACATGGTATACTGATATTTGGAGATTCTATGTTGGAAATAATGTCTTCAGATCAGTTATACATCTGTTGCAAGTAATGACAAAAATCCTCTACTGTTGCCGCTGTTATGAGCATGCAGTGACAGTGTGCACAAATTGAAATACAGGCACTGACAAATGTGGAGTATATTCCTCTATATAATGTCCTACTCTGTGGCATTCACGAAACGGTTTCAGTTCAGTGACTGGTATGACACACCTTAAAGATTATTCATATTAAAGCACAGTCCTTGAAGTGTTTGAAGTTCATATCGTGAACACACATTGTTTAACTTTCCACACAGTCAATCCAAGATTAGAAGTGCACCACACGTTTCACGCAACATTAATTGCCGACTTTCTGTAGTTCACATTGATACAATGCTCATACTAATTTACAAGGATTGACTGAAAAGTAATGCCACCACCTTCGTAACTCTTCAACAGTTGGCAGCATTGGTACGCAGCAGGTACTGGCTTGTTCCGTAGCCTCTTCTCTACAGTTCCACTTGGCAGGAAGCCTTAGCACTGAACAGTTTTGTTACAGTGTAAAGTACAGAACCCTGCGCAAACGGTCAGTCAATGCAATTTAAGCAATGTGCAGTCATTGAAATCTTAACAGGAGAAGGTGTCACCCCAAAGGAGATTCATCAGAAGTGAAAGCAGTTTATGGTGAGTGTGTTAATGTGAGTACTGTGCATTGTTGGGCGAGTAAGTTTAAAGATGTTGAGGCGGCAACATCTGACCTGCGTGACAAACAAAGATTTGGATGTCCTGTGACAGCAACCACTGAATTTCACAAGCAAAATGTTGATAGACTGATCCAGGACAATTGTCGTACCAATCAGAAACTGCAAGCACAAGCGACATTTCACAAGAATAGGTGGGTCACATTATTGCTTTCCTTGGCTATCTGAATAGCTGTGCATGATGGGTACCCCTGATGCTGAATCCTGAAATGAAAGTGCACAGACTTGAAATTTGCCATGAACTCCTCTCGTGCTACGAGAATGAAAACGCACAGTACTCACATCAACACAATCACCATAAACTGCTTTTATTCTCTGCTGTATCTGCTTTGGAGTGACACCTTCTGTCAAGAATTCAATGACTGCACATTGCTTAAATCGCATTGACACACTGTCTGCACAGGGTTCTATGCTTTACACTGTAACAACACAGCTGTTCAATGCTAAGGCTTCCCACCAACTGGAGCTGTAGAGAAGAGGCTACGGAACAAACCAGTACCTGCCACATACCAATGCTGCCAACTGTTGAAGAGTTACGAAGGTGGAGGCATTACTTTTCAGTCAACCCTCGTAAATGATTTATCCCTGTTCTCACGCATGAAAAAAAAAAAAAAAATCAACACAACAGTCACACCATCACATCAAATGTATGTTTCTCTTATCCATCGCTGCCATATCCCTTGATTGTTCAGTTTCGACAGTCGAAAACAGGCTTTGTCATAGAAAAGAGATACAAAAATACAGCGAAACATGTTTCAGTAGATGCACTATTTCAATATACTGACATTACTAAACATAATAAATAAAATACTGAAGGAAAAAATTAATATCAGCTGCCATTACAACTGTGCATTTTAGCCATCTACCTAGATTAAACACTATCAGCAGGTTTAATGCGTGATTTGGGGCTCAAGTAAACAGTAATAGCAAGCAAGAAGGCCAAAACCATCATAGGAGCCAGCTTGGTTTCAACACAATGCACGTTAACTTCCAAGGGTTGGAGACTGGTCATCAGTGAAATGTGTTTCTTGGAGAGCAAAACTGATCGCACAACAGGAAGATGTTTTTGTTATGTTCGGAAGGTGACAGTAATACCTACTTCAATTCCACAGAATTATCACATTAAAAGCATCCCGGTTAGGCATGAAGGGGGCCAAGGGGACCGGTCATACCTGAGGATCTCCATCACGGGTAAGGTTGCATTAGAGCAGCTTTGTCATGAGATTTCTTATTTTTCTCTGTAATTACTTTAGAGGGTAGGGACTCTTACAAGGGCTTATCTGCTGCAGGTGTAGAAACTGAAGAGGAGCAGGCAGACCTAGGATCTGCATTCTGTGGCTCTTTCAGACACTGGCTGGTGGTGGGTCACTGTTGTGTGGATTTCTAGGGGGTGAGAGAATACAGGTCCCCGATGATAGTGTTGCAGGAACTACAACAAAGGAAGGCCTACATCACCCATGGCCTGGCAAATAACCTGGCAAAAGTTGACACCACTGGGACACGATACAAGTGAGCATATTTTTTTCCAAACTTCGAAATACGAGAGGTGATCTTACCTTCCTGTATTTTTCCAATCATTAATTACAGTAGTACACTTTGGGGATTAGGAAGGGTGACTGTCTCCACAACTGATGGAGAAACAGCCACTTACAGCCCACAAATTGAGTTGGTCATACAGTGAGAAGACCAAAGTCTGAAGGACTGGCATTTCAAGCACAGTATGAGGGGTAGGAAATACAGCTTCACATCATTTTAGACAATTATTCTGAATTTCTCAGGCAGTGAGACCTCACTTTTAAAGTGAGGTTGAATGCCCCAGTGTCAACCTCGTTTGGTGGCCCTCAACATACGTGAAATATGAAATGGATCCCTTGTTGCTCCCAGCAATCTCATAGTTCTTCATCTATTTGCAGCATAATGTCCCTGTGAAAAACTGAATTCAATTACCATGCTCTTATGGGCTGTTAGAGTAACAGTGCATCACCAAGCTTTTTTGTACAGAACAGTAACCCTAAAGTAGGATTCGTTATTTTAATCAAAACAGTGTCACTTCAGAATTTACTAAGGGAAGAGGTTTATCCTAATACATTTTCAACATAATCCACATAGAATGTCAGCTTAGGAGGTCAAAAAGACCTTATATTTGTCAGAATGCAAATTGGGAACTGAGGGGAGTAAGTTTCTGCCATTCAGTTGGTTTTTCTTTCCTCCTATGGCATAGTCACAGAGGAAAAATTCTTATCTTAATCTGGACTGAAACTTCCAAAACACCTACACATCAACTGAGTGAGCAATCACCTAAGTCAATATTCAGTCACTTACCGCAATCACTTTGTAGTGAGTAATAAAGAGTGTTTCCAAAATTACTAAAATATTAATATTTCTCATGTTTACCATATAACAACAAATCTTGTTTCATGAAACCCTGTGCAATCACATCCAGTCATTCACTAAATGAGTTAACCATTATTTTCACTAAGCTGCTGGATGGCAAATGTTTATAGCTTAACTTCATATAGACTAAATCCATACGAATACAAATTGCTGTGTTCCACTGATGTATAGTACTTAGTCTGAACCTAAATGGTTTATACAGGGTGATCATTAAGTCCTGATTAACATAATATACACATGTATGTTCATTGTCAATTTATGTAGACATTTTCAATGCACTTTAACTTGGCCTCTCTCCATTTTGAAGCATTACTTCTGTCATTAAAGACTAGACCCGGATACATTATGAAGCAAATCTTGCTGAACAGCTGACACTGCATCTTGGATTCAAGCTCTTAGATCCTGTACATCTTAACTGTTTTGTACACCCTTGTCTTTATGTACTACTAAGTGAAGAATTCCAAGGGAGTAATCAAGTGAACAGGATGGACATAGTTTTGTTGAACCTCTGCCTATCTGTTCATATCTTTGATTTAGGTAGCAGTAAGCCCTTTCTATGAGAGTACAATGAGGGGTTGCTACATCCCATTGGGACACAACAGTGTAAGCAATGACTTCTTGCTGGGTGTGGTTCCAGGCATTGATCCAGCATATCAAGGTAAATCTTTCCTGTAACTCTTCTACAAAGATGAAGGGTCCATAAACTGTTGTCTTCATGAATCCGGGCCTCACTTTTAATGTGTGTGTTTGGATTCAGCAATAGCATGAGGTGGCTTGTTACTCCTTATGCAACAGCTACACTTGCTAACTTTGCCACAGATGTCGAATGTGGCCTCATCAGTAAATAAAATGTGATCCCTGAGATTGATTGTGTGCAATTTCTATCAAATTTTAACAAGACAGCTATTGAGCTGCATATATTCAGGCTAATTTGTGAAGTATCTGACTGTGGCATGCCTTTTTCTTTGGCATAAAATGTAAATCTTTCAAAATCATTGATTTTGACACATCACGCTTGCTGCTTAAACAACAAGTTGACCAATTCAGACTTCTTTCAGTCATTTCTCAGATTCACTAAACAGACTCTTGCGGCAGAGCTGGTCTTCGAGAACATGGTCGGTTGGCAATGTTTCCTATTCTTCAGAATTTCTTGGCAAATAACCAGATTTTTGTTCTTTTTCACACTGGCTTTAGAAATTTCTGAGAGAAACCCTTTTGCATCCCCAGATAAGATAAACCTAAAAAATTACCCATTAGCAACATTCTCTATCTTACACATTTTTCTTGATTAAAATAAAAAAGATCAGTAAGCACATCGTATCAGAAATCTATCGCAATTATGTATTACGTAAATATGTCCATTATTTCTTAGAAAAGGAAATGCAGAAAAAATGGCTGTACACAAATGAATCTATGACTGTAGATATTAAACTTTGAATTAATGTACATTATAATATAAAATCTACATTATTTGACTGTAACAACCATATTAGTCACTCTTTCAAACAGAAGGCAGATTACAGTTCAGTACCATGATAACAGTGAGGTCACTGGTAACTGAGCATGAGCTCACATTGAGGAAAGAAATTGGCTGTGTCCTTTTCAAAGAATCCATCCTGGCATTTAGCTTAAGCAATTTAAGTGTACACACAATAGTTGACTTTGGATGGACAGATGGGGATTTTACCCACCATCTTCTTTAATACAAGGCTGATATCTTACCACTATGCCATCTCTCTCAGTGCTGCAGGCTGTTGCAACTTGAGTGCCCACTTGCAGGTAGCCAGGTGCCTGCAGGCACAGGTGGGCAAACAACTTACGCGTGGAGAGTCAAGCAGTGGGGAGAGACAGCCTAAGCAACTGCAAGCCACGTGAGTGCACACAGGCAGGTGTGGGCAAACAGCTTGCACTTGTGATAGAACAATTGGAAACAATAGGCATTAGCATCATCTATCAGGTAATGTATGCCCGTGCTCCACGGGACATTGATTTAACAGCTTACCCTACTGTCACTGTAATAGGAATCCAATATACAAGTTGAAAGCTGTGTAATACAATGCTAATATTTTAGTGAACATGCAAGTTCACCTTTGTTAGCATTTTCCAGCATTAAATAATAGGGAAAACACAATTTATATTATATAACTTATTTTACTAGAACTTCAAGTAGGCTGTAACATATACAGCATCAATGGCTGTGTGTTACATGAAAAAAATATCTACAGTCAATATTTTTCTCCAGCATCAGGTTCCACAAGGACACAAAATTCAAAAATGTTAAGAAATACTACAAAACTGTTGCAATTAACAGAATTTTTAGACAATTTATTTCTGAAGTATGAATTTTAAATACATATCTTAAAATGCATGTAAAGTTACCTGCCAGAATTTGGAACACACAATTAACACTGTACGCTGATTATAGGAGCAGCATGTCATAGACAAGGCATTCAAACAGCGAATCTGTTTGCTCTCATTTTCATATAGAGGTTCTTGGGATTTAGTTTCTTGGCCCAACAAAGTCCAAACTTTCACAGTTCCAGTTGTAGTCAATGCCAGGACTACATCATCTACAATCAGACAAGCAAACAAATAATTTAAAGTCACTGCACACATTCTGTTCATCATCAAACTCAGTCAATTTCCAGTGAGTATATACACATGTACGCACAAAAAGTGCACAATTTGCAAGAAGTTTCATAAAACAATACTCAGTTATAACAACTTTAGCATTGTGCATGACATTTAGTTTTCTGTTATTGGAGTGATCTATTACTATTTATACTCATTCAGAATGGTTCACTGGTGTGACCAGCTGGTGCACCTCACCAGTCAGAGGTGCCAACAGTTTATAATACAACTACCACATCCACTCACCAACTCAGTGTTTGTGCCACTGTAGCTAGTTTGACAAGTGGTATGCCCTACTTTAAAGTTATCTTAGGTGCTTACAGAACAGTCTGCTGCACCAGAAATCAAAAAGAGAGGTTATGCTGCACTTTGCATGTTAGAAAGCAAGTGTATGTTACAGATTACTGCAGAGAATAATGCCAGCACAGAAATCAGGCTAAAGTGATTATTAAAGCTCCTGTAGTCACCTGGTCTACCACAATTTTGTGGGTATGGCCTTTTAATCACACTGCTCAGAAAATCACCAATAATGGTTGCAGAAAATCGACAGCAATGCAACACAATTGCACCTTAGAGGACACAGAAAACCTGTAGAAAATTTAAGACCCTAAACTATTTTCAATAGTCCTTTGTTATTGTTTTTTTTCCTTCTTCAGAATAATGCGTAATGAACTAAAACTTAATTCCCACTGTGAGCTTATGAACAGCTCTTCAGCACTGTACTCCATTGTCATTTTCAAACAGATAGCACATTGATTATATTCGCTTTCATTGTTTAGTAAGAGACAGCAGATAATTATAACATCTGATTGCATTAGTTACCTGATAAATATTAATGACAGAACTCTACCTCAGTTAAAATACTAAATAACAAGATTCTGTAACAGGTGTTACCATATAATGTCAATCTACAACCAAGTTTCAGGAAGTTAAAAAATCAAAATGAGTAACAACAAACATAATTCTGGGGAAGTCTAAACAGTAATTTCTTCTTAAATGAGAAAGTATATTCTGTTCAACTGAAACATATTTAAACTCTCCAAAGTATATGTTGCCTTAAGCCCACTACAACAAGTGAACTTTATTACCTAGATGGACCAGTGCCACCATTTTTACGCAGCTGCTGTAAGGAAGAGATGTTAAGTGGAGCAGAACAGCAGCCATACATTGCTTGGGCATACTACTACTCCTGAACGGCTGCAATCCAGGGGTAGTGTCCCATGATCATCTAAGCAGCTTAGGTGAGGTTGGAATGATTGAGAGAACACCAACTTTTCAGATAGAGGACAGCAACCATAAGCTACCCCTCAGCCAGCGAAAGCTGGATAATGTGGAAGTTTACTTAACGGGTTACAATCCAGAGTGGGAAGAGCCAAGGACAATATGAAGAAACATGGCTTCAGTGTTTCCACAGATCAAAATGTGCAAATAGTGTAATTACAGAAATCCACAATGCAATAAAAGTTGTATGAAAATTTTTTACAGCCTATGGTGGATATTTAAAGTGGTCTTAGCATTCGGAAATTGTGTCAAGGCTGTGGACCCACACATGGAGAAATCACTGGAACTTACTTGACAGACAGCACTTGTGTAAGATTATTCGTTCATAGAATAACCAGACTACTACTTGGTTATGTTACTGTAAACGTTAACAGAAAGCAACAACTCATTCTATCCTTTATTCTTCATAATGTGGACACTGAATTCATTGTATTCTGGATTAGGTCAGCCTTATTTAAAATTTCAGTTACAAAAGCAATTATATGTTAATAGTTGCTTAAATGAACTGATGTAAAAATTTACTTGACACTTGCCTTTTCTCTTGTTTGGACGAAGAACATGAACGGCACTTATCCAGTCAGGATTAACCCTTGATGACAGAGTAAAGAGAATTTCCAAACTAAATGGATCCATTACTAAAATTTCAGAATAATATCCATTGCAGAATAGACGAACGTCATCACAGCCTGACATATGGTATGCCTAAAAGCAAAAATAAATAAGTTTTTTTTAATTACCCACTCACATACAAATATGAAATATTTCCTGTGAGTATTTCAGTCTACATGTAATAGGAGTTCATAACATTAGGAAGCATAGTACAAAGCATAAATGTCTCAATTGACAATGAACAGAGCCTGTGAAAATCTCAATTTATGAGTTTTTGTCATAGTTATCTGTCAGGGTTTATCCTTTTCTTTAGCTATTACATATTTTGTGCAAGCTGAAAAAATGCATACGCAATAGGGTGTAATGTGCATACAATTACAAGAAAGGCTGAATGCTTAAGAAATACCACATTTTTCCAACAATACTGCAAAGCACAAGTGATAAACTTCTGCCCTACTTTGAGTAATCTCACTCCCACTTTTACTAAGGAGATAGTAGCTTAGCTCATTCTGTTCAACAACCTGTATTTTCCCAAAACAATTCTTTCACTGTCACAGGAAAGAAAAAATAAAATTCTACTTGAATAGTATGCATGTAGCAGTTATCTGTGGATAGTAATAACTGATTTTTAGGAAATTACTAGGAGTCGCAGACTTTCACTGGCTCTATCAAACAAAAAACTACAATGACAACACAATGAAATTAAAATGATGACTAAACTTAAACATTTGTCTAGATGGAAGGAATGATGGCAACCACTCATGGGCAATGACAGTGCTTATTACGGAAAATATTGAAAAATATATTAATTTGCCAAGCTTGTCAATGTGTCCCACTGTGAGCAGGTATACTAGAAGGGAGTCAATGTTGACACACAACTATAGATGAATATCACTCCTCTGCATGTGCCATAAAATAACATCAAGCATTATAGTGAACAGGCTCAATCCATATACAGCACAAGGAGGCTCAGGAAGCATAAGTCAACAACAGATCAAATATTCACACTAAGAAATACTAGATAAGAACTGAGAGCACAATCAGGATACTTCTGTAGGTTTATAGACTTCAATTAAGCATGGGAGGTGAGTTCTCAGAAACACTTGACATAAAAACTGTAGTGGGGCACAGACATGATACATCACCATGTTCAGCAATTTGGCACTCAACAACACCTTTAGGAGAGTAACACAAGAATGTGCAGGAGTCACCATAGGGGAAAAAAGATAAATGATCTGGCTTTTGCGGATGATATTACAGTGGTAGGAAAGAGCATGGAAGAAATGGAGAAAAATGGGAACTGTACTGATGGAAGAAGCTAAGAAAGTACGTAAACTGTTGTGGAAAGCCTATGTCCAGGATCTTGTTCAAGGACTTACGGCTGCCATTTTTACTATTTGAATGGTATCTGAAGTAAGCGATAGTTCAACATGAAAAGTAGCCTACTTTGCTTATGATGTATGGTATTATATTTTGGGGTAACTCCTCCCATTCTCAAAGCATATTTCTGGCTCAGAAACTGGCGATTTGGGCAATAAGTGGTGTAAGTTCACGAACCTCTTGTCGACCCCTGTTCATTAGTCTGGGTTTCTGACACTGGCTTCTCAAAATAAACAAATTATAATTCTTTACTGTCATTTCTTATTAACAATATCAGCTTATTCCCAAGAATTAGCAGCTTTCACTCAGTTAATATTAAGCAGAAATCCAATCTGCATTTGGAGCACACTTTCTTGACTTGTGCAGAAAGGCGTGCTGTATACTCCTGCATCATATTAAGTGTATCTGCTCCAAGGCAAAAAGCACTTTAGTGAGTACTAGGAGGGCTTGTGGCAAAAACTGGGGCCTAAGCCCCAGGGTTATGCACTGGATATACACCACAGTGGTTAGACCTAGGATTTCCTATGGGGTCGTAGTGTGGTGGAAGAAGGTAGAACAGCGGGTTGCTGCTAAAGAGGTTGCTAAGGTGCAGAGATTGGCCTGCTTAGCCATAACGGGCGGAATTAGCAGCACACCAACCGCTGCGTAAACGTTTTCGTCGTCGCCGGCGAATGCTGGTTTACAAATCACTTGTCAATGTGGACGGCACTCTTGGTGCTCCGACATCTTCTGCGAAGGGTAAAAAGAACGAAATGCCTCCACTTCACCTTTAGGTTAAGATGGAGGCAGCAGCTGGGGCACACAGACTTAAAACTGGCCAAAACTGGGTCTTATTCAGATATCCAGAATCACACACTAACATAGTGAGTGAGGTAAATATAGGTATGGCTGGGGAAATGCCCGCCGACTACATAACAACTCTGAACTGCTTCGACAAGCCTTACAACATAATAATTGGAAGTAGGGAGCAGTGAGAGAAAACAGTTCGACACCGTACGGGGGACATCATTTGGTTCAGCAATGGGTCGAAATCAGATCAAGGCATTGGGGCAGGGCTGTACGGGGTTCAGCCAAGACTGGAGAGCAGCATCTCGAGGGAAACTGGCCTCTGTATTACAAGCCGAAATTACTGCAATCAGGGCATGTGTGGAGGAGAATATGAGTAGGTGCTACAATGACCGTAGCATCTACATCTATTCAGACAGCCAGGCAGCCCTGAAATCATTGGCAGCTCCTGCAACAAGATCTAAGATTGTTGCAGATTGCCACAGGGCTCTGGTGGAGCTAGGGGGAAGCAATAGGGTGTACCTAGTGTGGGACCCTGGCCACTCAGGGATCTGTGGCAATGAACAAACTGATAGATTGGCTAGGATGGGGGCAACAACTCCATTTATTGGACCGGAACCTGTCTTGACAATCACCAAGGCTAAGATCAAATTAGAACTACGGAACTGGCTTAGGAAACAACACATAGGATATTGGACCAAGGTCCATAAACAAAAACATGGTAAGGTAATGATGCCCAAGCCATGTTTTAAAAGAAGCTCTGTAATCCTGGGATTGAATAGGAAAGAGATCAAACTCATGACTGGACTGATGACCGGCCATGGGAACTTCAAAAAACACCTACGCACAATGGGTATAATGGAAGAGGACCCTAAATGTAGGATCTGTGATGAGGGTGAAGAAACTGCATCACACCTAATCTTTGAATGCATGGCACTGGAGAGTAAAAGATACAGAATCTTCGGGACAACTAGACCTGAAGAAATTGTGTCTAACAAAAACTGGTAGAGGGACTCCTTGCACTATTGAGGGCACTGGTTGGCTTTACTTGATATGCAGGGAGTGATACCGCACAATAAACCTAGTTTCAGTGCGGGCAGTGGCGGGTTAGACCTAAGCTGTTTTAGCTCTCCTGTTAAAATCAATCAATCAAATCAATACTCCTGCATATATTTTGAATAAGCTACCACAAGAATTCAATAATCTTAGCAGTAATCCATGCACTTTCAAATCTAAACTGAAGAGTTGCCTCATGGGTTACTCCTATTCTGTCGAGGAGTTCTTAGAAAAGTTGAGCCGATTCCTGTGCTACACTGCCGATTGCATTTACACAAACTTAGGGCTCGTCCTTTTTTGGTTTCATAATTTTTTTTTATCTGTTATTACTTTTATGTTGTAATTTCATGTACTGACATTCCATGGCCTTGGAGATTTGCTCCTCACTTTGGTCCTATGCAACTAGACATGTAAAATAAATGAAAATAAAACAAAGTACACGGTAATAGGAAGAAGATCTCAGTTAGGACCAAACCATCTACCAATCAGGGACCTAACAATACAGGAGCTACAAAGATCATAACATCTAAATTACAATCCTGGCAGGCAAAATTAAGACTATATCAGACCATCATCAAACCAGCGAGACATGGACCTTGGGGGGAAAACTCATCACTTTTGAAAATAAAGTACTGAGAAAAACATATGGAGCAATGAAAGAAAACGAAAAGTGGAGAATAAGGAAAAACATATCTCAAACAATTATACACACTAACTGACACCGTAGTGAGTGTGAAAACTAAAAGACTCTGGTAGTATGGACATGTGAAGAGGCGCGGGGAGAACGCTGTAAAAAAGGCAGTGATGGATGGAGAAGCTGAAGAAAAAAGACCGCTAGGATGATCGAGAACGAGATGGAAGGATAATACCATGGGAGACATGCAGATACTGGGTCTAGGAGACGAAGATGCAGCTGACAGGAAGGTGTGGAAGACTGGAATGAGCAAGGCCACAGACTGGCTATGGTAGTGTGGCCAGTGTAAGCAAGCATGCACAGGTATTTGAGATCAGTGACGGAACAAAATGCTAAAATGTTTGTTTGGATTTTATATTACTTTTACTGTATTTGGTATGAAGATTAACTAACAGAATCATCAGCAATGTGGCCTAAGATCCAGGTTAGTTTGGAAGGTGACTGGTTATGAGTTGGAAAATGCAACAAATGTGATTTCTTTAATTTTTAACTTCCACTTTGTATCATGTGCTACAGAAACTGATTTATTGTTATGGAAAATAGCTTCAAATTTGGGACTGACTATTATTTGGGTATTTTGTTATTGTTGTCACTGTCTTCAGTGTAAAGACTCATTTGAATCAGCTCTCTATGTTACGCTATCCTGTTCAAGCCTCCATCTCTGCGTAACTACTGCAACTTACATCCTTCTGAATCTGCTTATTGTATAAATCTCTGTCTCCCTATATGATTTTTTTACCCTCCACACTTCCTCCAGTACTAAATTGGTGATCCCTTCATGTCTCAGAACATGTGCTACCAACTGATCCCTTCTTCTATTCAAGTTGTGCCACAAATTCCTCTTTTCCTCAGTTTTATTCAGAACCTCATTAGTTACATGATCTACCCATCTAATATTCAACATTCTTCTGTAGCATGCATTTCTCCTCTCGTCTAAACTATATATCATCCACGTTTCACATCCATATCTGGCTACACTCCACACAAATACTTTCAGAAAATACTTCCTGACACTTAAATCTATACTCGATGTTAACAAATTTCTCTTCTTGAGAAATGCTTTCCTTGCCATCATCACCAATCACATTTTATATCGTCTCTACATCAAGCATAGTCAGTTATTTTGCTGTCGAAATAGCAAAACTATGTGCCTCATTTCCTAATTTAATTCCCTCAGCATAACCCGATTTAATTCGACTACATTCCATTATTCTCATTTTCTTATGTTGATGTTCAAGTTAAAACTTAGTAAACAATGTAGTTTCAAGCAATAAGTGCACTTATTGACACTGTAGGACCATATACAGGGTGTTACAAAAAGGTACGGCGAAACTTTCAGGAAACCTTCCTCACACACAAAGAAAGAAAATATGTTATGTGGACATGTGTCCGGAAATGCTTACTTTCCATGTTAGAGCTCATTTTGTTACTTCTCTTCAAATCACATTAATCATGGAATGGAAACACACAGCCACAGAACATACCAGCGTGACTTCAAACACTTTGTTACAGGAAATGTTCAAAATGTCCTGCGTTAGTGAGGACACATGCATCCACCCTCCGTCGCATGGAATCCCTGATGCGCTGATGAAACCCTGGAGAATGGCGTATTATATCACAGCCGTCCACAATACAAGCACGAAGGGTCTCTATATTTGGTACCGGGGTTGCGTAGACAAGAGCTTTCAAATGCCCCCATAAATGAAAGTCAAGAGGGTTGAGGTCAGGAGAGCATGGATGCCATGGAATTGGTCCGCCTCTACCAATCCATCAGTCACCGAATCTGTTGTTGAGAAGCGTACGAACATTTTGACTGAAATGTGCAGGAGCTCCATCGTGCATGAACCACATGTTGCGTCGTACTTGTAAAGGCACATGTTCTAGCAGCACAGGTAGAGTATCCCATATGAAATCATGGTAACGTGCTCCATTGAGCGTAGGTGGAAGAACATGGGGCCCAATCAAGACATCAACAATGCCTGCCCAAACGTTCACAGAAAATCTGTGATGATGACGTGATTGCACAATTGCGTGCGGATTCTCGTCAGCCCACACATGTTGATTGTGAAAATTTACAATTTGATCACGTTGGAATGAAGCCTCATCCGTAAAGAGACCATTTGCACTGAAATGAGGATTGACATATTGTTGGATGAACCATTCGCAGAAGTGTACCCGTGGAGGCCAATCAGCTACTGATAGTGCCTGCACACGCTGTACATGGTACGGAAACAACTGGTTCTCCCGTAGCACTCTCCATACAGTGACGTGGTCAACATTACCTTGTACAGCAGCAACTTCTCTGACGCTGACATTAGGGTTATCATCAACTGCACGAAGAATTGCCTCGTCCATTGCAGGTGTCCTCGTCATTCTAGGTCTTCTCCAGTCGCGAGTCATAGGCTGGAATGTTCCGTGCTCCCTAAGATGCCGATCAATTGCTTCGAACGTCTTCCTGTCGGGACACCTTCGTTCTGGAAATCTGTATCGATACAAACGTACCATGCCACGGCTATTGCCCCGTGCTAATCCATACATCAAATGGGCATCTGCCAACTCAGCATTTGTAAACATTGCACTGACTGCAAAACCACGTTCGTGATGAACACTAACCTGTTGATGCTACATACTGATGTGCTTGATGCTAGTACTGTAGAGCAATGAGTCGCATGTCAACACAAGCACCAAAGTCAACATTACCTTCCTTCAATTGGGCCAACTGGCGGTGAATCGAGGAAGTACAGTACATACTGACGAAATTAAAAATGAGATCTAACATGGAAATTAAGCGTTTCTGGACACATGTCCACATAACATTTTCTTTATTTCTGTGTGAGGAATGTTTCCTGAAAGTTTGGCCGTACCTTTTTGTAACACCCTGTATATCTATACAGTACATGTCCAAGCTTTCAGTTCACTTCTGGACTTGTTCGTAAGTTACACTTATAAACAGCCTTGTCAATCCTGTAAGACTCATCTCTTACTACTTTTATGATATTTCAGTCTGTGTGTCAGCAAACTATTGCCCTGCATACTCTGCTGTGACATTACAAGCACACACTAACAAAAAAATATTGTATTTAACTTTTTTGTTTCCCTTGAGCCTTAAAACTTTTGAAGGCACTCTGCAATTTTTGTGCATCCTGAATTTCAGAGGAATGTTAAGTTTTGTGAGCTTATGAATTTGTATTCTTTGCTCACGTTATAGGGTCATTCCATGTCAATTCAACCAATTTGAGAAAATGTTCCAGCTGATAGTCTCAGATTTGGCTGAAATTTAGCACACCAATGCTAGCAAGTGTGGAACAGTCAGGTACAACATTTTAAGTTCCCCTGCCAATTAGTTCCAGAATTATGGCTTGTGAAAGAAGGTGGCATGACCCGGAAATTGCAACCCATATCTGGCAATCTGTCTTCAGACCCAATTTCAGGTCTTAATAACTTTGGAACTATGCCACACAGTCCAGTGAAATTTTTACAACCCAGTAACATCCACTTATAGAACACACTATGAATCAAAACACCGACATATTTCTGAGGGAAAATAAATTTCAAAATGTGATTAAAAAATGTAATATGTTAAAAGGAACATATTTTCAGTGCCCTCTATGCCCAATATAATTCACTCAAAAAGGGTATAAATTTTTTGTGGTAAGCTTAATGTGGCCTGAACACACACCAAACTCATCTTGGCCATATCAGTCACAAAAACTGAGTTACATGCACACAAAAATACAAAAATTTGAAAAATTACCTGAAAATCATGGATTTTCTAAGTGTGCTAGCATAAAAGGGACAAGTGATATCCAAGCCAAATTTCAAACACTGCATAAGTAGACCATAATATAGTATGTGGCAAAATTTCAACTTTTTATTGCAAGGCATTTGTGTACAATAAAAGTTGACAGATGTATTTCGTTAAGTTTCTTGTAACACTATTTGGCAAGTAATAGTGATGATGCAGACAGCTTGTTTCAGATAAAGCTGCAGCAATTGTTGGGAACCATTAGGCAACAGAAAGTTAAACAATGGTAGTTTTCAGGGACAGAATGAGTCATTGTTAGGCAGGAACAACAAATGAAACAAGTAACAATTACAGGTTACTCATGTTTTTAAGATTCTAGTTCAGACTGGTCAGTACTGTTGTGGAAAGTCAGTATGGAGGCAGAAGAGTGTACTAGTGGTGCTTTTGTTCAAACAAGTTGCAGTATTGGTAGAGCACAAGCATCTGAATGTCATAAAACAACATATGGAGCAAAATGTGGCATTCGCTTCATACTGTATGATCTGGATGAATCAGACCAAGATTTGTTGCTATGGAGATCCGGGATACACCCTGTGGGCACAAGAAGTACAGTTCCAGGAAACTTTAGTGCTTGTTATCATGATATGAAAGTGTTTCTGGATAAGTATTCTTTCCTACAAAGAAGTTGTTTTGATCCATTTCAGATTCATAAGAAGACAGTGAAGTGTAGCCTCAGAGAAATTGATATAAAATCAGTATTTAAAGTGAATCAGTGCATGGGACTTAACATGATACCAGGACAAAAGTTATGTTCCAGGTGTGTTACACTGCTAAAAAATGAAGAATATTCTGCTATTTTTACATGACAGTGATGAGTATCAGCCACCTACAACCACAGTGGATGAGCAGTTAAATACTTCAGTGACTGCTCTTGGTTTGCCTCCCATGAAGAGACACGAAGTTGGGAAAAGAGACAGGCCCAGCTATGGTAGAAAAAATTACAAAAAGCTCAAATGGAATTAAAACACAAAATAGCTGACACACTAATGGTGGAAGAGGAAGAACTATCTGCTCCAAAGGAACAGAAATCATGCCAGAAATGATTTGGACAAAATTGTGCACGATTTGAAAGAAAAATATGTGCTATATCCACACGTTAGAAAAAAGTAGCTATTCTTACCCTTGCACCTTCCAGCTGGTCTATTGACTACACTGCAAAGGAATTCAAACTAGGAAGCAAACTAGGAAAATAAAAGCAACCCAAGGAGTGCTTCCACAACTTCAGCAGGCTGAAGGTAAGCAATTTAGTTCAGAAATAAATGTGCTAGTGTCAGAGTTTTATGAAAATAATGACTACAGCCGAATAATGCCTGGAAAAAAAAGACTATGTAACGGTGAAAATGGGAAATGTACATGTACAGATGCTAAAAAGCCTGTTGCTATGCAACATATCAGAACTATATGTAGAATTCAAGGAAAAGTATCCCAAATACCAAAGTAAGTTTATCATCTTTTTTCTATCTTCGGCTAAAATGGGTTGTGCCTGTAAGTGCAAGGGGCACACACAACGTTTGTGTATGAGAGACCCAACAAAATGCTAAGCTGATGTTTGCTGCTATAAATGATTCTGGTCTGGATTAAAAAGGTGCAATGAAGCTGCTAGTGTGTGACATCAGTTCCTACCAGTGCATGATGCACAGGTGTGAAAAGTGTCCTGGTAAGGCAAATCTTGCAGAACACATGAATAACAAACTGTATGGTGAACTCCTTATGGATGACGAACTTGTTTCTTATAAACAATGGACACACATGGATTGCACGGGTCTTGAAACAAAGCAAAGTACAGTGGAAGATTTTGTTGAAATGTGTTGTAAAAAAAAAAAAAAACTGACCACACACAGCTTCATAGCAACAGCAAGGATAATTTGAAACAAGATGAAATTATATTAATACTAAACTTTTCTGAAAATTATGCGTTTATAGTTCAAGATGCCATCCAAGGATATCATTGGGAGAACAGTCACGCAACTCTCCAGCCATTTGCGATTTACTATAAAGGTGACTCATATGACGTGTATGTCATGAACCTGTGCGTTTTTAGTGTCTTTAATTCATGATGCCATTGCAGTTCATGCCCACAATCGCACTGTCATGGCATATGTGAAAAACAAGATGCCTCACATACATTTTGCGAAATACTTCAGTGATGGGGCAGCCAGTCAGTACAAAAACTGTAAAAATCTCAAAAATTTATGCATGCATTACCATGATTTTCAGATTCACTCAGAATGGAATTTCTTCACAACAAGTCATGGTAAAAATGTATGTGGTGGTATTGGTGCTACCATTAAGCGCGTGGCATCACGAGCTAGTCTGCAGCACCCTACATAAGGTCACATTCTAACACCTCTTCAATTATTTACCTGGGCACAGAAAAATATCTCTGCCATACATGGTGTGGGTTCCTGTAGTCATGTCCTAGTTCATGAACCGCGAGCAACATATGAGTGGCCAAGTAAGTGGTCCCAACAGTCGGGATACTAGTTACTTTGGAATAAGGCTGGGCATCTCTGACATATTCTGAGTCGTGGTCACCTTTGAGCTCATACGGCAATGACTACCAAATCCACCGGTTAGTCCCGCAACTGTTAGGAGTAAAACTCAATGGGACCCGGGGCAAGTAAAGCTAGCAACCCACTTCCCTGGTGCTTTAAATATGATGCTGGCAACAATCAGAGCAAAATACCTTGGACCTTTGGAGGTGACAGAGTCCCACCTCTAATTGACAAACCAGGGACTCCTAAAATACGACTTGGCAAACAAATGGTAATGAGATGGGGAGCTATTAACATCAATGGGGGCTACTCTGGGAAGAAGGTAGAGCTGACAGAGGCTGCAAGTAAGATGGGGCTGGTTGTTTTAGCTGTTAATGACATTCGGGTAAGGGGTGAGAAAGAAGAGGAAGTGGGAGAATACAAGGTCTACCTGTCAGGAGTCAAAGCAGGACTAGCACAATGGGGTGTAGGGCTTTACATCAGGAAAGAAATGGAACCCAGCATAGTTGCAACAAGGTATGTAAACAAACGACTGATGTGGATAGATTTGACAGTGTCTAGCAAGAAAATTAGGATTGTGTCAGTATATTCGCATTGTGAAGGGACAGATCAAGATAAGATGGATAGTATTTATGAGGCACTCAGTGATGTAGTTGTTAGAGTAAAGGACAAGGACAGTGTTCTGCTCATGGGTGATTTTAATGCCAGGATTGGAAATCAAACAGAAGGGTATGAAAAGGTTATGGGCAAATTTGGAGAGGATATGGAGGCCAACAGGAACGGGAAATAACTCTGATTTCTGTGCCAGTATGGGCTTAGTAATCACAAACTCCTTTTTTAAACATAAGAACATTCACCGGTATACTTGGGACGGCAGAGGAACCAGATCTGTCATTGACTATATAATAACAGATCAGAAATTCAGGAAGGCTGTGAGGGACACACGTGTATTCAGGGGATTCTTTGATGACACTGATCATTATTTAATCTGCAGTGAAATAGGGATTGTGAGGCCGAAAGTGCAGGAGGTCAGGTCCATATGTAGGAGGATGAGAGTGGAGAAACTTAAGAATAAGGAAAAGTAGGCACAAGTACATAACAGTGATCTCAGAAAGGTACCAGTTAGTTGAATGTAGTCAATTACAGTCATTGGAAAAGGAATGGACAAGGTATAGGGACACAGTACTAGAAGTGGCTAAAGAATGTCTTTGAACAGTAGTCTTTAAAGGTAGGATGAAGCAAACAGCTTGGTGGAATGACACACTCAAGGCAGCCTGTAAAAGGAAAAAGAAGGCATATCAAAAATGGCTACATACTAGAACTCAGGCAGACAGAGTAAGTTATGTTGAAGAAAGAAAAAAAGCCAAACAGATAATTGCAACATCCAAGAAGAAATCTTGGGAAGACTTTGGAAACAGGTTGGAGACTTTGGGTCAAGCTGCTGGAAAACCATTCTGGAGTGTAATTAGCAGTCTTCGAAAGGGAGGTAAGAAGGAAATGACAAGTATTTTGGACAGGTCAGGAAAACTGCTAGTGAATCCTGTGGATGCCTTGGGCAGATGGAGGGAATATTTTGAAGAGTTGCTCAATGTAGGTGAAAATACGATCAGTAATGTTTCAGATTTCTGAGGTAGAATGGGATAGGAATGATGATGGAAGTAGGATCACATTTGAGGAAGTGGAGAAAATGGTCAACGGATTGCAGTGCAATAAAGCAGCTGGGGTGGATGAAATTAAGTCGGAACTCATCAAATACAGTGGAATGTCAGGTCTTAAATGGCTACACAGGATAATTGAAATGGCCTGGGAGTTGGGGACAGGTTCCATCAGACTGGACAAAAGCAGTAATCACACCAATCTTTAAACATGGAAACAGAAGAAGATTGTAACAACTACAGAGGCATCTCTTTAATCAGCATTGTGGGTAAAATCTTCTCAGGTATTATTGAAAGGAAAGTGCGAGTATTAGTTGAGGACCAATTGGATGAAAATCAGTGTGGGTTTAGGCCTCTTAGCGGTTGTCAGGACCAGGTCTTTAGCTTACGGCAAAAAATGGAGAAGTGTTATGAGTGGAACAGGGAATTGTATCTATGCTTTATAGATCTAGAAAAGGCTTATGACCGGGTTCCTAGGAGGAAGTTATTGTCTGTTCTACAAGATTATGGAATAGGAGGCAAACTTTTGCAAGCAAGTAAAGGTCTTTACATGGATAGTCAGGCAGCAGTTACAGTTGACGGTAAATTGAGTTCATGGTTCAAAGTAGTTTCAGGAGTAAGACAAGGCTGCAACCTATCTCCACCGTTGTTCATATTATTTATGGATCTTATGTTGAAAACAATAGACTGGCTGGGTGAGATTAAGATATGTGAACACAAAATAAACAGTCTTGCATATGCGGAAGACTTAGTTGTGATGGCAGATTCGATTGAAAGTTTGCAAAGTAATATTTCAGAGCTAGATCATAAATGTAAGGACTACGGTATGAAGATTAGCATCTCCAAAATAAAAAGTAATGTCAGTGGGAAAGAAATATAAACGGATTAAGTGCCAAATAGGAGGAACAAAGTTAGAACAGATGGACAGTGTCAAGTACTTAGGATGCATATTCTCACAGGATGGCAACATAGTGAAAGAACTGGAAGCGAGGTGTAGCAAAGCTAATGCAGTGAGCGCTCAGCTACGATCTTCTCTCTTCTGCAAGAAGTCAGTACCAAGACTAAGTTATCTGTGCACCATTCAATCTTTCGACCAACTTTGTTGTATGGGAGAGAAAGCTGGGTGGATTAAGGTTACCTTATCAACAAGGTTGAGATTACGGATATGAAAGTAGCTAGGATGATTGCAGGTACTAGTAGATGGGAACAATGGCAGGAGGGTGTCCACAATGAGGAAATCAAAGAAAAACTGGGAATGAACTCTATAGATGTAGCAGTCAGGGCGAACAGGCTTAGATGGTGGGGTCATGTTACACGCATGGGAGAAGCAAGGTTACCCAAGAGACTCATGGGTTCAGCAGTAGAGGGTAGGAGGAGTCGGGGCAGACCAAGGAGAAGGTACCTGGATTCGGTTAAGAATGATTTTGAAGTAATAGGTTTAACATTAAAAGAGGCATCAATGTTAGCAGTGAATAAGGGATCATGGAGGAATTTTATAAGGGGGCTATGCTCCAGACTGAACGCTGAAAGGGATAATCAGTCTTAAATGATTATGATGATGATACAATGATTCTATGTTTTGAAAGGTGAGGTGAAATCAGGCGAAGAGTTGCTGTTAAAACTGTTGCAGGCACAAGGAGCCGTCATCACTTCTCTCCAGTGGACTCTGACAATGTGCAGATGAACAGACTGTCCGGTTATAACTATAGGTTCGGGCACAACATGTGTCTTCACAGTGTGTGACTCAGGATTCAGAAGCAAAAGCAGCAACATACAACCAGGTTGTTATGATATTGCTATTTACGATGACAAATGGTACTTAGGATGCGTTGCAGAGTGCTGTGAAGCAGAATGTGATGTATTTGTGAACCTCATGGCACCAGCAAGATCATTTCATTGGCCACATTTGGCAGACAGGTGTTGGATTCCTTTTGAACATATTCTTATGACAGTTCCAGTTCCTACCACAGTGTCAGGAAGACAGTACAATTTGCCACTCAATGTACAGAGTGCAGTAGCTAAAGTGTGGGAGAACTTCAGTTCGAAGCACAATCGACTGGTTTTTAGCAGTTAAGGTGCAGTAAACATTAATGATAGGTTGTGTTAATCTGTCTGTATGTTGTTGCTTAATGATTAAACAGTTGTGGGAGAGGATAAGAGGAGGCAGAACAGTTTATGATATGTTTTTACAAAATTGTGTTGTGGAACAATGGCCACATCACCAAATACATCTGTAAACTTCCATTGTACACGAATGTCTTGCAACAACATCCTGAAATTTTGAGATATATATCATTATGGTCTACTTATGCAGTGTGTGAAATTTGGCTTGGATATCACATGTCCCTTTTGTGCTACCACACTTCGAAAATCCATTTTTTCAGGTAATTTTTCAAATTTTTGTATTTCCGTGTGCATGTAACTCAGTTTTTGTGACTGATATGGGCATGATGAGTTCTGTATGTGTTTAGGCCACATTAAGCTTACAACAAAAAAATTATACCCTTTTTGAGTGAATTATATTTGGCATAGAGGGCACCTACAATATGTACCTTTTAACGTATTACATTTTTTAAATCACATTTTGGATTTTTTTATTTTCCCCTCAGAAATAGGTTTTTGGTATTTTGATTCATGGAGTGTGTACTCTAAATGGATGTTACTGGGTTGTAAAAAATTCACTGGACTGTGTGGAAGAGTTCCAAAGTTATTAAGACCTGAAGTTGGGTCTGAAGATAGATTGGCAGATGCAGGTTGCAATTTCCGGGTCACGGTACCTTCTCTCAAGAGTCATAATTCTGGAACTAATTGGCAGGGGAAACTAATACTTTGTACACGAGTGTTCCACACATGGTAGAATTAGTGTACTGAATTTTAGTCAAATCTGAGACTGCGAGCTGGAGCCCCTGGTTGAACTGACATGGAATGACCCTATATTTAACATGGACTGTGCGCCCCACCGCCCCAAGGAAACTGACCTATTTCAGCATTGCAGGCAATAAAATTTCCTACATTCCTTGGCATTTCATAATTTAATGCCACTATGAACCATGACTTTTTGTCAGTCTATTACGTGATACGAAGACTTGATGAAACATTATGAAAACTTTAATGTAACAAATATATTTAAGAGGTTTTCTGGTTTGTGTGTTAAGCTACCAGGACTTTAAGGGATTAACAATAGCACAACAGTGAGAGAGATGGGTACACATTTTCAACAACCTACCAGAGCACATTAAATGTCACACACAATATGGTGGAGTGTAACACTGAATTAAATAACTTTGATAGGCAATTCCTACTCCATTATTGTTTTAGTTTTAGCTATAATTATAATCAGCATTGTCATACAGTAATGTCATTTGACTGTTCAGGAATTAAATGTCTTGACTTCTTTCCACATCCCTGGGACCACTCAACATGGGATCTAGGGAAAAATAACTACTGTAATGTAATGCAGTTTATGACAACCTACCTGAATGGTTGTGTGCACATGTGCTAGCTTAACCACCTCCCTGCATTTTCCATCAACTAGATCCCAGCAGCACATCTCTCTGCAAGAAGTAAATTTTTTAATAGTAAATAAAGAATCTAGAAGAAAAATGTCAGTTGCCTATCAACAGTAACGTTCAAAAATAAGAAGCTAGAATTTAACTGAACACACAAAAAAACAAACACTTGAAGCAAATTTGTACACAGTTGATATTAAATGTAAAAGAGGCTGTGATTGCTAGAAATAATAGCCGATAACATTCCATAACATACTCTCATTCAACAAACTTACCCACTTTCTGAAGAACTAACTATGTAATTGTTATCTAGTACAACACTTGCTTTTGCAAGGCACAAGACAGGGGCAGTATGGCCAACAAGAAGGCATCTGGGAAACATCTGAAATAAAATATCAATGTATGATTCAAACAAAACTCAGTCTTCATCAAATCAATTATTAGTTTTGTTATCAACTTCACCTAGGCAGGGGTTTCTAGCAACAGTAATTGGCGATACAAAAAAGCCATTTGAAATAAGATATTTAACGCCATCACAAAGGTTTCCATCTTGCTGCAGCAGTCAATATGTAACTATGTTTCTCTGCTACACTATCAATACTGATTATGTAGCCCTAGAAAGGCTGTCAAAATCTTATATGCTATATTATGCCTAACTGCTCACTAGCCGTTATGTATATGTCGTCCGACTTTGACACCACACTTTTTTTTTTATAAATAAAACAACAACACACGGTGAAGCATCCAAGCTATATTTAGTAATGTATGTATTTCCTAAAATCTTTTCGAAAAGCCACATTTTGTGACCTGTCCACGATCAATTTGTCCTTACTTTTCCCAGTAGTGTATATATATATAAAGTAACGTATTCCACTCTCATTTATATCTTATGCCATGCCTTCGTAATAGAATGGAAACAAAAAAATCCACTAAAATTTATTAATACAGAGACATAACAGCCTTCATTGTTGTACGCTTAGATCGTGCTTGCAATTGTTCACTGCGACATTACCTTTAGAGTATCAGGATTCATTTGCCACAAGCAAATCTGTCCGTCATAGCAGCCGGTGATCAATGTTTTTTGATCTCTAGACAACATAACACACGAAATGCAGTGTGTAGGGGGGTGTTTACCCCAAAGTACTACTGGAACAACCAAATTTGTTCCAGTAGACATGGTTAACAGTTATGAACAACACTGCTAATACATAAATATTGCTCTCTGTTTCATCATCACAAAATATGTATTGCCTTACGACCACTTTCCATTACTGTCACAACCTCCCCAGTACTACTGGAGACTGCAATTGTCAATCTCCAAACGCTACATCGCTGACAGCACCAAAGATCCTCCACCCGCTGCTCGTAAAGACAGGTGCACCACAGTCTAACTTAAAAGTCGCAACACTCCATCTCGTTTTTGTTACCCACAGCGATAGCAGCGTTCCAAGCGGCCAGCAAGCAACCCTACTGAACACGATATAGGATGATTGCGGAATAATAGCTTTTATATTTTGTTTTTAAAGTAGTTTTTAGAGTAGGGAGTGTATGTAAAGCCTTAAAAATCGACAACAAAAAAGACACCACATTTGTTTTAATTTGGTTTTCTAAGGATGCAGGGAGGTAGGAAACTGTTTACGCCATAGACTGTTTTGATTCTCTTGTAACGCACAGACATTTGCTGGATAATGTTTTTCTCGTTTAATAACAAAAAATTGCTAGTATACACTACAAGACCTGACCTTTTGCAGAAAGACGTCGCATTTCTAACCAAGAAAGAAGAGTATTTTTCGCTACCCTTTCAGATAAATCAGTGAAAATGGAATGTAAGAAACCTATGTGCAATGTAATAACTACATTATTTAATGCACCAAATAAGCCACCACAACTGTAGCGTAAGGGAAAACTACACAGGCGTGACAGTAAATCGTCAAACGCAAATATATACATATTCGACAGTATTTCTTCACAAATAAGTTGTAGCTTATGTCATTGAATGGGTGTGATTCGGTAATTTTTACTTGCATTTCACGATAATTCATGGCTATTGGTAACTTACTAACGCGTGGACGCAAAAATATAACAACCATTTCCTTAACGAAGTAGAAAATAATTAAAAACAAACATTATTCTTACGACGCATGCGACTGTATGCTTTCTGACCGTTGGAGCGCTAGTGTCGCTCCAACTGTCAAACGGTAACAATTTCCGCACCAGAGAGTATCGTGGCTGTATGTATTAGACTGTGGCTGCACTTTTAGCTGCAGTGATCAATAGAACGTTACCGCAATTAAAATTTGTATTTTACTTTCGTTTGATTCACACCGGACGTCAAGAAACTGAATGTGAAAACATTTCACTGTGTATTTCAGTGGCAGATTTCTCACTTGCCGTCAAAGGAACGGGAGGACCGGCTCAGGAAGGACCTTCTACGCCAAGGATTCTCGGGAAGAAAGTTTTGTCACTGTACCTGGTAGTCGGGACGGTATCATCTTCTGAAATCGGTAATTAATCTATTCTAGCTACACTCACTCATGTTATGGTAGTTGATTTTGTGTTTTATTATCTTCTTGACTTTTTACTGTTTATTTTGTTTCCAAGACGTATTGTTGTTGTGTACAAAGAAAGTGGTTCACAACAGACACAGCGAGAGGCCGCAACCACACAGGTACAACTAATCGCCTGGCGTCTCTCAGTTCTGGGCAGCAGCCTGCAGATGGTGTTCCCAATTCTGGACATCTTCCTGCTTCCACATCCCTTCCTTCAGTGTGTCGTATACGACCGCCGGTATTGTGCATAGCCAGTAGGGAATTCTGTCAACCAACGGACCACATTGCTTCCAGCTCTGCATTGGTGGACATGGATATTTTTCCGCCGACAGGCTCAAAACACGACGCGCTGCGTTCACTCAGATATTTCTGCACCAACAGTTCAGCAACTTCAGCCTACTCAGTACAGTATTCAGAAAACTAGCATCTGACTTAGCAGTTACTGTTTACCGAGAACAAGTACCAGTAACAGAGTGTCTGCACAATTACATTCAGTTATAGTGACAAATCGTAGCTTGCCAAGAGACAGCAAAATTACTTAGATTTCATTGTGTTAAATAAATAAGGGAAATGAACCACCACAGCTGTATCATCAGTGATGCTCGCTGCCCCCCCTCCCCCCTCTCTCTCAGTTGTCAATGAAGATGCATTCATCAACATTTAAGTCTCAGGGTTGGAACTTGGCTGCATCATCAAAGAAATTTATCTTAAATGATTAGTTTCACTGGAACACTTACGCCATCTTTAGATCCTGTTTACCAAAGAACAAATTATATAGCTACAATGCCTAAGTCTGACAGCTGAATTAATATAAAAATAATATACCAGAAAATCATTAAAACCATAAATGGAATAACAACTACTATGCTGTGAGAGTATATGTTAAATACATTCTTTTTAAAAAATAATCGAAACTAGAATCATGAGGTGGATGAAATTATATGAAAGTAAAAGTGCACAATATAAAATGTACCATAGTCACCATACATGTATTTACTGACACATGTGAAAAAAGGTGGAACATTCAAAAACAGCATTAACAAAGGGGTGAAATATCAGACATGATCCGAAACATATATATTAGTGTCCAAAAACCATATGTAGACGATCATAAAAGTGATGTAATGAATCACAAATAGCAGCAAGGAAAATAATGGTGCAAGCTAATGGCAAGCCAAATATAAATGCACACAGAATACATAAATACGATGTTTAGGACAGATGACCTCCAAGGAACAAAACTATCAACTTGACAAAATACCCCTGGTAAATATAGAAAAACCCATAGGTAATGGTGAATGCTGGAATCTCGAGTATCAGATGCACTATTTTGTCAGCACATATTAAACACAAACTCATAATGAAAGAAAAGTAGACGTAAATGTCCATCTGTCATCTTCTTATAACTCAACCCCATTTAATAATAATATCCCAGGTAAAATTGCTTAACACTCTGTCACTTGCGCGAGAATTTCTGAGATGGTCATTCACATGTATGACAGGTATCATTCACAATATAATCGAAGTGTTTGGACACTTTGAATGGTGTATATGAATGATTTCATAAGTGTTCTGTTTAAATCTAAATATATACAAATACGGTTAGGTATCTGTTTCAGTGATGATCCCTGCCCTCCTCAGTTGTCAATGAAGATGCCTTCATCAATATTTAAGTCTCAGGGTTGGAACTTGGCTTAATCTGAGAGATTAGATTAGATTAGATTTACTTTCATTCCAATTGATCCGTAGTGAGGAGGTCCTCCAGGATGTGGAAGATGTCAAAAAAACAACAATACATGACAAATATTTACAACTAAAACAAATAAGCTAATGTACCATTCCACAGGTCCCAAGTGGAATGATCGTCTTTTTTTAATGAACACTAAGAGTCATTTTACAAATACTAATGCACTGAATTTAAAATAAAAAAGTTTTTTTATTTATTTATAAGGTAATACAACTACTGTAATACTTATTTACAATGAACACATTACTGCACTGAAATGGTGCAGAAGTTAGATTATACTAACACACACAGACACACACACACACACACACACACACACACACACACACACACACACACACACACACACACACACACACACACACACACACACAGACAGACACACAAATTTTCAATGAACACATTACTGCACTGAAATTGTGCAGAAGTTATGTTGTACTTATATACAAATCAGTTGGTTTTACTAAGAAATTCATCAATGGAGTAGAAGGAGTTGGCCACCAATAAATCCTTTAGGCTTCTCTTAAACTGGATTTCATTGGTTGTTAAGCTTTTTATGGCTGCTGGCAAGTTATTGAAAATGTGTGTTCCTGAATAATGCACACCTTTTTGTACAAGACTAAGTGACTTTAAATCCTTGTGAAGATTATTCTTATTTCTAGTATTGATTCCATGAATTGAGCTGTTGGTTTGAAAAAGTGATATATTTTTAATGAAAAATTTCATTAAGGAATAAATATATTGGGAAGCAGTAGTTAGTATCCCTAGTTCCCTAAACAGGCTTCTGCAGGATGTTCTTGAGTTCACACCACATATAACTCTCACTGCACGTTTTTGTGCCCGGAAAACTTTAGCTTGGCTTTATGAATTACCCCAAAAAATAATCCCATATGACATTATGGAATGAAAGTAAGCATAGTATGCCAGATTTTTCATTTTTATATCCCCTATGTCTGACAAAATTCGCATTGCAAACAGAGATTTGTTAAGACGCTTCAGCAGTTCTGTGGTGTGCTCCTCCCAGTTTAATTTATTATCAAGCTGTAATCCCAAGAATTTAACACTGTCCACTTCTTCTATCTTCTTGTCATCGTATGTTAGACATATACTCTTGGGACACCCCTTACAACTTCTGAACTGCATGTAGTGTGTTTTTTCAGAGTTTAGTGACAAAGAATTGGCTAGGAACCAGTGATTAATGTCCACAAATATTTTATTGGCTGATATTTCTAAGACTACACTTGATTTGCTATTTATTGCAATGTTTGTATCATCGGCAAACAAAACAAACTGAGCATCTGGTTATGCTACTGATGATTGGTCATTGATATACACAAGAAAAAGTAAGGGCCCCAAAATGGAACCTTGTGGGACCCCACATGTAATTAGTTCCCAGTTGGATGATGCCTGATAGCTTGATACATGTCTCTTTCCTAATTACACCCTTTGTTTCGTGCCAGAGATATAAGATTTGAACCATTTTGCAGCATTTCCTGTTATACTATAATATTCTAGTTTACTTAAAAGGATATTGTGATTTACACAGTCAAATGCCTTTGACAGATCACAAAATATACCAGTTGCCTGCAATTTTTTGTCTAATGAATTAAGCACATTTTCACTGTAAGTGTAGATAGCCTTCTCAATATCAGAACCTTTTAGAAATCCAAACTGTGACTTTGACAGTATGTTATTTGAGATAAGATGGTTATAAAGACGACTGTACATTACTTTTTCGAAAATTTTTGAGAATGCTGGCAACAGTGAAACTGGACGGAAATTTGATGCTATTTCTTTATCTC
Source organism: Schistocerca nitens (assembly GCF_023898315.1). Lineage (NCBI taxonomy): Eukaryota > Metazoa > Arthropoda > Insecta > Orthoptera > Acrididae > Schistocerca > Schistocerca nitens. Next base: position 948,010,528 of record NC_064616.1, read on the forward strand.
CCCTCTTAAACAGTGGCTTAACTTCAGCATATTTCAGCCATTCAGGAAATATTCCACTATTAAACGACTGGTTACACGGATAGCTTAATATGTTACTTAGCTCAGAATCACATTCTTTAATTTACTTTGTTGATATTTCATCATACCCACTAGATGTTTTTGATTTTAAAGATTTTATGATGGACATTATTTCTGTTGGGGTAGTGAGGGTCAAATTCATATTATGGAAGTTACTTGAAATGTCTGGTCTAAGGTAATCCATAGCAGCATCTACCAAACCTGACAACCCCATCTTTTCAGTAACAGTTATAAAATGTTTGTTAAAAAGTTCTGCAACACTATACACATCTGTCACCAATGTATCATTTACTCTTAATGCTATTTGTTCCTCTTCATGTCTGGTTCTACCGGTCTCCTCCTTCACTATATTCCATATTGTCTTTATTTTGTTATCTGATATGACTATCTTTTCCTTGTAATATATTTGCTTTGACATCCGTATTACAGTCTTTAATATTTTGCAGTATTTCTTATAATGTGCTATAGCATCAACATTGGAAATGTTTCGGATTGACAGATACAGTTTTCTTTTTGTTTTACAAGATACCCCTATTCCTCGAGTAATCCATGGCTTCTTTGTAGACTTTGCTCTAACCTTGGTAAGTTTTGGGGGAAAGCAGTGTTCGAATAAGGTAAGCACTTTATTAGCAAAAATGTTATATTTTTCATTCATGCCATGAGCACTGTAAACATCAGTCCAGTGAATGTCTCTGAGGAGTGTCCTAAAATAATCAATTTTTGGCTTACTGATTACCCTCTTGAGCTCAGATTTAACAGATTTTATATCCTGTTCAGTATTAACATTTAACAGAAGGAACTGCATGTCATGGTCTGAGAGACCATTGACTATTGGTTTTGTAATATAATTTTGTTCATTGGACTTTTCTATAAAGATATTATCAATGGCTGTTTGTGAGCAAGTGGCAATCCTAATGGGGAACTTTACAGTGGGAATTAAGTTGAATGATGGTGTTACTAACTCAAATAAGTTCTTATTGGGAGAGTCTTTAAGGAAATCTACATTGAAATCAACAGCAACCACTATTTCTTTGTTTTTGGTTGTTAAATGGGCCAGTACAGCTTCAAGGTGGTTGACAAACAGATTAAAGTTACCTGCAGGTGCTCGATATACACTTAATATTATGAAGGATTCTTTGTGAAATTCTAATTCTGTTGCACATGCTTCCATATGCTGCTCTAGGCAAAATTTATGAATGTCTATGTTCTTAAATTTATGACAGTTCCTGATGAATGTGGCAACTCCTCCTTTCTCCATTTCTGATCTACAAAAGTGAGATGCTAACCTAAACCCTGTAACACTTAAAAGTTCTATACCAGTGGTCACATGATGTTCAGAGAGGCAGATTATGTCAGCTAGGTTTGAAGACTCTAATTCATCTATGCAGATTGTTAATTCATTAATTTTATTTCTCAGTCCTCGACTATTTTGATGCAATAAAGATAGCTGACATTTCTCATTGACTGAGTTAAAATTGGGTGGAGTTAAAATATCTGCTGACAGTTGAAAATTCTTAACCAATGGCTGTTTATGCTGATGTAATAAGCTGGAATTATGTTTTTTGATTTCTTTCTCAAACTGAAGGTTTGTCTCAATTCTAACCTCCCTTAAAATTTGCTTTCTTTCTGTCCTCCCTACCCTAAAAAAGGGTCTTTTCTGAATCCTATAACCACTGGTATTTTACCACTCATGACAGTGCCTTCCCCCCTTTAACTTTCCTGCTATTTCCCCAGCCAATTTACCCTTCCCTTCCTGTTGAGGTGAAGGCCATGCCTAGTATAATCCCACCTACTGAGAGAATCAACATGAACCATGATGTGTTGGCAGAAGAGCCAACACCGTGTTGCTAGAGGAGGCCGAAATGCACGCGTTTAAGCTCATGCAGACTGGCGTGAGGTCTGGAACAGTTAAAGGAGTTGAGTCTACTAAATAAAGTACGGAGTTGCTTGAATACTTAACTTTAATCCATAATTGGAGAACATCGCTCTTGATGATACATTAATTATAATCTCAATATAAACTGGTAATGTCGCCTTGCTAGGTCGTAGCAAATGACGTAGCTGAAGGCTATACTAACTATCGTCTCGGCAAATGAGAGCGTATTTGTCATTGATCCATCTATGGCAAAGTCTGCTGTACAACTGGGGCGAGTGCTAGGAAGTCTCTCTAGACCTGCCGTGTGGCGGCGCTCGGTCTGCAATCACTGACAGTTGCGACACGCGGGTCCGACGTATACTAGTGGACCGCGGCTGATTTAAAGGCTACCACCTAGCAAGTGTGGTATCTGGCGGTGACACCACAAACCACACCAATGTGTGACCCCACACCCGACATGAGCAGCCGTTCCAGCTCCAAATTAACTCTCTTGACAGAAGAGTTCAAATGAGGTCGGTCATGGCGCCCAAGAAATGATACAAACTCAACACTAGTATGCTTCGATGCTGATGCAATCTTCGCCAGGTCACACTCTATACTGTACCCAGGATCTCTGTCAATACTGTTACCTGCCCCACCCACTGTAACCACGGTGTCTTCCTTAGTGAAATCTTTGCAAAGTGATCCTAAATCCTCTGTCACCTGCTGCAGACCAGCACTAGGTTTAAAAACATTGGTGACCTGGTATTCTGATCCTAGTTCATCCTGCAAAAGTTGGCCAACACCTCTTCCATGGGAACTACCTAACAACAACACTTTCTTTCTCTTTACTGATTTCCCTACATTCTTACTTTTCAATTTGCTGCTGAAAGTTTGTTGTGCCCTGTCTACACCTGCAACTGCTTGAGGCTCACCAGCTTCTAACTGAAGCAATAGGTCAAATCTGTTTTCCACATTCACCATAAAGCTGTCAGACAAAGTTCTAGGCCTTTTCCTCCTGTTGCCTGTTGCCACTTCCCACCTCTCTTTACCCTTCTCCCTCCTTAACCTGTCAAGATCTCCCCTGGCCTTGTCTAACTCAGCCTGAAGGGCGGCAATTTTCCCCTCCTGTTCTAGTATCTTCCTATCTCTACTACAAATCCTACAAAACCACTGATGAGTCACATTTACTTCCCCTATTCCCACGCCACTACAGTCACCCACATGGAAAAAACTACAGCACCCATCACACCAAAGCCCCGACCTAACAATTCTACGGCAAGTCAAGCACTTTTCACTCATGATAAACGTAATAGTTTATTAAGAATAAGTCAGTTAAATTACAGATAAACACGAAAATATGGTTACACAAATTTGGCCTATACACAACTGTTTACGCAACTGTGTGTAAACAAAAACAAAAGTGCAAACTTTCTGAAACAACAACTTAAACTTTACGCTACTTTCCGGAAATGCTAGTTAAATAATGAAGAGGTACGCTAAGTTAAATTGCTGGAGAGAGCAAGGAACAACTAAACGAAATTCTATAGATTTGCTTCAGCAGAACGTAAACAGAAAATACGACTGTACGGTCTTTTCGCGTTTTCTGCTATATTACGTAAAGAAAAATGAAACCTTTAATGGTAGACTTAAACGGCACACTAATACACTTATTTACCACGTAATCAATACTAATCTATATGTTTTATAATCTAAAATGACTTATCTTTACGAGAACACCAAAACTCGCGCTAGTCGCCTGGCTGCAGGGCTGCCAACCCTCTGAGAGATGAGCGTGTATGGTAATCCCCTTTTCTAGGTCCAACAATAGTACCATCACCAGCATTATAATTTTCCAATACTTAAATGGCTCAGTTAATCTGGGCAGAAGTTGTTTTTGGTAACTTTTCACTCGATACCTGAAAATTCCTCACAAAAACCTGATCACCTATCTCGTATTTGTTTGGCTACTGCCTTCCATTGTAGTACTGAGTCTGATGTTGGTGTACTCTCAAAATCTTCCTCTCTGCCCTTTTACACAGAACAACCACTTGCCGTGCATTGATTTTTTCCTGGAAGTAGGTCACTAAGAGGCCATAGGTTTCTCATTTGGGTGTCAATACTAAAGCTCAGCAATAACTCTGCAGGGATATATTTATGGCTCTCATTTTTTGCCATGTGAAATGCAACCATCAACCAGGGGAGCATACATCCCCTGTTTTCCTGATCTTTAATATGGTAAGGTATCAGTGCTGCTCTCAAATTCCTGTTGACCCTTTCTACATTCGGAGGATTGGAATAGTAAGGAGTAAACCAAAATATTCCTCCCAGTTTCTCCCAGTGCTGAAAATGTCATCTACATAATTGGTTAATTCAGCTAGAAGTACCCTACGCAAGACAAAATCCAGTACACAAATAAAATGATCTCCAGAAACATTCAAATCAAAAGGCACTATAAATTGTTGAAGTATTCCCCCCTCTCCCCCCCATATAAAAATACAGAGTATTGTCTGGAATCCCCTCCATAGAGATTTGATGAAATTCAGAAGTGAGGTCCAAACTAGACATAAGTTTTATGTTGTCAGATTTATGTAACAGTTCATCAGTGTTTTCTGGGTGATCCGTCTCTTTCCTAAAAATTATTTGCCTTGAATCCAGTATCAATCTTACCACTCCATCTTTCTATAATACAATAACCAGTAGGTTCTTCGTCTTCTTCCATTCGTTTGGGTCGTCTTAGGACCACAGGGCTAGTTTTGACTCTCTACAAAGATCTTCTGTTTCTTCTTGGCTCAGAAAACTTTGGTTTCCTGGCTGTGAGCAAGCTTCCCCTCCTCTGTACAGTATGGTCTCCTGGTTCCTGCGCTCTTTTTCTGGAAAAGTTCGGCGGTAATACCCCTTGTAGAGTTATCTGGCAGAATGTGGACCTGTTCAGTATGGTTTCTACTGGAATTTCAAGTTGCTTCAAGTCTGATTTCGAAGTGGTGATCCATTTGTTCTTACAGGCCTTCCCTCTACCTGTTGTGGTGAAGATCCCGTTTGTTAGCCTGCAAGGATTCATGCAGATCAAATGTTCATAGAAGGTCAGTCGTCTTTCCCTCATATATGTGATTATGCCTAATTGAAGGTAGAACAGCATGTAGGTGCCATCCTCTTCCCTTATTGGCCCTGCTATTCGACTTGGGATTTTCCATTCCTTGAGCTCTACTTTCCTGGATGGACCCTTCCTGTTGATCAAGAAGCATTCTGAGGTGTACGTTGTGGAGGCTCTTACTCCTGAGCTGTAATGCATGAGTTTAAGCTTCTTGGAAAGGTACTTGGAGATGTAAATGCCGTTGCAGGAGTCATATTCTCACTCTCATTCGCTGAAATCAACTCTCCTAAATATTTGACTGCAGGGACTTTATGAATGATGGTACATTCTAGTAGAACTGCAGATGGGGCTCCCTACACATTAGTAATGAACTCAGTTTTTTGTGTACTGCCCTTCAAAGGTATAGGTTATTATACTCACTGTCACTCCTCTCAGTTATTCCCCAACTCTCAATTTTTTGAAACTCTCTCTATATGGTCTCCGTCTTTCAGAATGGTACCACATAAGGTTTCGTGTGGTTTCAGTTTTAATTTTCATTCAAAATTTATTCCTTTCCCAGGCTTCCCATTAAAAACACCATCCTACTTCTATAACACTTTCCTTAATTTTGTCATTTGATCAGGTTTAACTTTTCTGCTTCCTCCAATTTAGCTTCAACTAAATTAACATACTGTTCATCAATAGGGTCTCCCCATTCTAAATGTTATCATGAAATTACCCCCTGCCATCAGCGTCATCAGCAAAAGTAAATCCCCCTCCCCACTAATCTGGTTATTGGTGTTGGTACCATTTTAAAAACACGGTCTTTTTTCTGAGATGATTTTGCTTCTTGCATCAGTAAATACTATTTTTTTTAATCGAACCAGTCAAATGTCACTTCTGCTTTCACAATACAGTCCGTACCCAAGAAGACATTTTCACTCAAATCTGGAATTACGTGACAACCTTGTATAAAATTTGTACCTCCAACCGAAAACAATAAAAGTACTCGACTGTTCATGATTTTAATGTACTTATCAGTTGCTTCCCTTATTTTTACTTCTACTACAGGCATATCAGTGTAATCCAAACTGTATTTGGTTTTATCTCATAATTTCTCAGAAATTCGATCTATTGGACTATTGGTATTGATTAAGCAATTACATTCCCAATTTTTTTTATACAGACAGCTACTTCTGACATTCCTACTTAAGGATGACTCAGTATAACTTTGGTCAAGTCCTGAATCATTTTCTGCCAACATTGTGTCCTCTAACCCCTGTCTAATAATGACTGTTAAGTTTGCACAGTTCACTAAAGAAATACTTTCACATGCAAAGTTCCTACCAAACACTTCACTACAGTCACAAATATTTTGATAAATGAGATACTTTACATAAATTTAAGGACTCCAATGTAAATCATATTCTTTACCCTCGTCTTCCTCGTAGAAAAAGTCATCTACAGTTTCTCCAAAGCCCATATCTTTTACTCTAGCTTCCACAAATAATTTTTTTCCTTCAGTTTATAAGTTACTTGAGCAACACCAGACCCTCCTTCATTAATGCATTTCCCATTAAGATACTGAATGATTTCTACAGATGTTTCCTCATCACTTGACCTGCAGTTTGACTCCTCCCACCAATCAGGAGGAAAATTCTCACAAAGCTCTTTCATTTCAGTCTCAGCTCCCTCGTTCTCATTATTGCCTCTGGAATTATACCACACCACCCTCAAAATTTCGGACGAATTATTATTTTTTCTTCTACTCCCCTTTTCAGTTGATACACTACTAATTTTTACAGGCAAAAACTGACTCATGATTTATACTATCAGTGTCTCCACTTCCACAACTTATCATGACCTGTGAATTCTAATTTCACCTTGATATAAATCATCCCGCCAAGTTCCACATCATAATTATTCTCATTCCTGTTATCATCATTACCTACACTAACATCAACATCTTAGGCATCATCATCATGTACAGTAAATACTTCTTCCTCCCTTTCTGCAAGGTCATCATCCCTATCAGTAATTAGGTTAGAATCAGCAGTACTCCCTTCCTTGCTAGCCTCCCCATTATCCATTAGTCTACATAATTAAAACTCAACACAATTGCTATCTGACATGACCTCTCTCTTGAGAATTACATCTGCTGATCGATTATAAAAGTTTCTGAGAGATTCATCACCTAATTCCACCTTCTCGATACATGTTTGATTACTATTTTTTGTATTATTTACTTCTTCATTCAAAGCCTCCCAAAAATTTCTTGTCAAAATCAATTCTATTTATCTGGTGTGTCCTCCAATGTTTTGTCCATAAATCCTCGAATTTCTCTTCCTACTGTGTCTCCTCCTATAGTTACTAGCCTGATTCTGATATGAGTTACTCATACCAAGCTGACAGGCATGCGATGTGATAGCCCTCAGTTTCTCCATCCCTTTCCTCTGCTATCTGGTCTTCGGCTATCCTGTTATATGCTATTTCCTTCCCATGACATACCTCTGTTCTCAGAATATCTGTTCCCAATTCTGTTTCTACATCTACATACATACTCTGCAAGCCACCATATGGTGCATGGCACAGAGGGTACCTTATACCATTATTCCTCTCGAAAACAGAGTGAGAGAATAACGACTGCCTATAGGCCTCTGTATGATTCCCCCATAGTTAGTAATAAAATTTTTGGCTTCAAGCATTACTTGTAATTCTACAAACTTTCTACTTCGATCTAATACATTACTTTTGGATTTATCTAAGTTACAATTAACAACTACTTATTAATCATTATATTTGCCACGATTACAAAAATTTGTTTCCAAGTGTCAAATTTATACGATGCCGGACCCAAAAGTAGCCGGATTCTAACTGTTGCTCATGCACGTTTCTAGTTATGTATTGTTCCGTCAGGTGGTGCTAGTTTGGGGTCTCCCACGACTCTCAGTAAGCTGACATCAGAGTTAAGCTGTTTGTTGTACTCTGTTGTTTGCGTTCCTTTTTCAGCCCTTCGGCGGTTAATGAGATGGCCGAGAAGAAGGAGCAAGGAGTATTGTGAAATTTTGTTTTCTGTTGTGGGAAAACTGCTAGCGAGACTATTGGGACGTTTAGGCAAGTCTTTGATGATGATGCTTTGGAGAAATCTCAGGTCTACGAGTGGTTTCCTCGTTTCAAATATGAGAACACGTCAACTGCAGGCATGTCATGCCACAGTCGTACTTCGACAGTAAGAAATGACGTAAACACCGGCACAATCAAATGTATAGGTGATGGAGATCGTCGAAGGACCATTCGCTAAATTTATGAGGAAACGAAAGTGTGATGGAGCGCGGTCCAGCGAATTTTAACCGAAGATTTGCACATGAGAGATGTGTCTGCAAAATTTGTTCTTCACTTGCTCACAGATGACCATAGAGAAAATCGGGTGAATGTTTGCCGTGACTTGAAGCATGAAGAGCAGAACAATCCAAATTTTCTTAGGAGAATTGTGACTAGCGATGAGAGTTGGTGTTATGGGCACGATCCAGAGTGAAATCAAGCAACAAGACAGTGGAAAACTCAAACGTCACCAAGACTCAAGAAAGTATGTGAAGAACGATCCAGTGTGAAAACAATGTTGATTTTTTTTATGCCAGTGACATTATCGACAAGGAGTTGATTCCTCCAGGACAAACAGTGAACCAACATTTTATCTGAATGTCTTACGAAGATTACGAGAGTGTGTGCGATGAAAGCGGCCAGGACTGTGGAGAAATGGGAACTGGTTGCTCCATCAGGACAATTTTCCAGCCCACACAGCTCTGAAGGTCCGAAACATCATGGCAAAAAACAACATGGTACCTGTGTCTCATCCACCCTACTCACCCGATCTGGCTCCTTCTGACTTTTTTTGTTACCACAGATGTAGCAAACTCTGAAAAGAAAGCGATTCAGTGATGTGGATGACGCCAAAGAAAACACACTGACGGATTTGAACAGTATCCTGTCTCAAACTCTCCAGAACTGTTTTCAACAGTGGCAAAAGCGTTGGGACAAGTGCATAAATATACATAGCCAATATTTTGAAGGAGACTAAAGAGATGTGAATGTAGAGTAAATAAAAATGCAAAATAACAAAAAGTCAGAATATTTTTGGAACCCCCTCGCAATTTTCCACTTTTTTTTAAAAAAACATTGTTTAGTCCGTGCAATCTCTTCTTTCAGGTTTTGGTTTTCCTGTTTCATGAAGTTATTAACGATTTCAAAATTTTTCAAATTTTTCTCTACCTCTTTTGACAAATTTAACTCTATGTTTTCGATATTACATTGTGCTACATCCACACGAGTGTTGAGTTGTTCTTCTCCTGCCTCTACAGTGACTTTTACCTAATTAATTTCTTCACTTATTTCCGCGACCTGATAACTACTGCTTAATATCTCTGTTTTTATTTAGTTTGAGACTTGTGCGAGCTTTGTGTCACTTAATTCATTTTGCAATTCGCTTTAGGAATTACCTACACTCCTGGAAATGGAAAAAAGGACACATTGACACCAGCGTGTCAGACCCACCATACTTGCTCCGGACACTGCGAGAGGGCTGTACAAGCAATGATCACACGCACGGCACAGCGGACACACCAGGAACCGCGGTGTTGGCCGTCGAATGGCGCTAGCTGCGCAGCATTTGTGCACCGCCGCCGTCTGTGTCAGCCTGTTTGCCGTGGCACACGGAGCTCCATCGCAGTCTTTAACACTGGTAGCATGCCGCGACAGCGTGGACGTGAACCGTATGTGCAGTTGACGGACTTTGAGCGAGGGCGTATAGTGGGCATGCGGGAGGCCGGGTGGACATACCGCCGAATTGTTCAACACGTGGGGTGTGAGGTCTCCACAGTACATCGATGTTGTCGCCAGTGGTCGGCGGAAGGTGCACGTGCCCGTCGACCTGGGACCGGACCGCAGCGACGCACGGATGCACGCCAAGACCGTAGGATCCTACGCAGTGCCGGAGGGGACCGCACCGCCACTTCCCAGCAAATTAGGGACACTGTTGCTCCTGGGGTATCGGCGAGGACCATTCGCAACCGTCTCCATGAAGCTGGGCTACGGTCCCGCACACCGTTAGGCCGTCTTCCGCTCACGCCCCAACATCGTGCAGCCCGCCTCCAGTGGTGTCGCGACAGGCGTGAATGGAGGGACGAATGGAGACGTGTCGTCTTCAGCGATGAGAGTCGCTTCTGCCTTGGTGCCAATGATGGTCGTATGCGTGTTTGGCGCCGTGCAGGTGAGCGCCACAATCAGGACTGCATACGACCGAGGCACACAGGGCCAACACCCGGCATCATGGTGTGGGGAGCGATCTCCTACACTGGCCGTACACCACTGGTGATCGTCGAGGGGACACTGAATAGTGCACGGTACATCCAAACCGTCATCGAACCCATCGTTCTACCATTCCTAGACCGGCAAGGGAACTTGCTGTTCCAACAGGACAATGCACGTCCGCATGTATCCCGTGCCACCCAACGTGCTCTAGAAGGTGTAAGTCAACTACCCTGGCCAGCAAGATCTCCGGATCTGTCCCCCATTGAGCATGTTTGGGACTGGATGAAGCGTCGTCTCACGCGGTCTGCACGTCCAGCACGAACGCTGGTCCAACTGAGGCGCCAGGTGGAAATGGCATGGCAAGCCGTTCCACAGGACTACATCCAGCATCTGTACGATCGTCTCCATGGGAGAATAGCAGCCTGCATTGCTGCGAAAGGTGGATATACACTGTACTAGTGCCGACATTGTGCATGCTCTGTTGCCTGTGTCTATGTGCCTGTGGTTCTGTCAGTGTGATCATGTGATGTATCTGACCCCAGGAATGTGTCAATAAAGTTTCCCCTTCCTGGGACAATGAATTCACGGTGTTCTTATTTCAATTTCCAGGAGTGTATTTTACTGTACACCTTTTCTAGCTTTTCGACTTGTGGATGTTTCAGATCACTTATTTTTTCCTCTCTGAATTTCATCTACTGTTCAAACATATTGCTATTCCCCAAAATGGCTGCTACTTCCGACAGTTCTATTTAAAGACGACTATACTGGGTCGTGTTCTCAATCATTTTCCGCCAATATACTGTCATCTACCTCCTGTTTAATCATGACTGTTAAGTTTGTACCATTCACTAAAAAAAATAATTTCACATGCAAAGTTACTACCAAACACTTCACCACAGCCACATGTAATTTGATAAAAGAAACACTTATTTGTTCGATTTTGCAGTTGTTCAAGAGTCCGTCAACAAATCTTGTAAACAATCACGCCCGGCTGTACATAATTAGTTCCATTCAGCATACCATTGTTCACGTTAGCTCTCGTGTTGTTGGCACCCAAGAGCGACTTATCGTCCGTAATTATTAGATACAATGCCTGGCGAAAAATACCTGTAACCGTCTCTTATTAGAAAACTCAGAATCACACAAACTTAATCCCAGCTCACCTCCAATATTCCGCTTGTTATGTGACTGATCATCGATTAAAAATTTAAAGTTCGAAACTGAAGTGATAAAGATTTTTAAACTGGTGTGCATCATCCCTCCGCCACACACCGTCAGGTGGCTTGCGGAGTATGGATGTAGATGTAGATCTAGTAATGAATTTTAACAAAGCGGAATTCACATTTTAGCTGAAATCGTAGGTACTGATCTGGTTTTTGGTAACTGTCCTCCACAAAGATCCTTGGTGTCTGTCTGCAGGTCGATGGCCTGGATAATTAATAATCTGAATTGGTTCTCTGAATAACGTAAACTACAGTAGGTTTTCAATGAACTTTTTCTGATGTTTATTACATTCTCTTCTTGGAACAAAACAACATATACATACACAAAACTTTTAAAAAATACGATAATAATACCAGTTTAGTAACATGGACCCTAATTAAATGTTGATACATGTACAAAAACCGTGGCTGCCCTTGCAGCTATGTCTTTTATGTTTTACTACAATTAGAAAAGTACAGGTCTTTTGTTGGAGTCAATAAATATGTTAATCATAAACAAAAATTTTGATTTTTCGTTACTTTAATAATCAGTAGTGGTAGAACGTTTTTTTTACCGTGAATTGCAGTTTTTTTATATGAACATTGATTTTTACGAGTCGTTTAGCGGTATAAAATACATATAGTTAGTTGTCTTGTTAATTACAGCGAGCTTTTTGTTACTAAAATTTACCCAGCTTGCCATTCTAGGATATGGTTAAACTGTGTAATGGACTTTTGGTAGCACACATTGAAATCAAGGAAAACGTGAATATAAGTATTGGTTCACAACAATGTTATAACTAGAAATAACACAACTTATATATTACCATTCTAGGGTTTATTGACGCAACGCTGATACAAATAATTCTGTTACCAAGCGCCAAGTTGTAGATGAACAGTTCATGGAAAATTGCATAAATTGATGGTGGTCATACCATTGTGCAGGAAGTGCAAGTGAAATGCAGAATTCCGGCGGAAATCACAAGTCCGTTGTCATACTAGAACTAGTGAATGTTGAGGTCCAAGTTCCAGTATATCATATGTATTCAAGTTCAGTACGCAGCCGAATAAAATCGCACAGCTCATCCACTGCAGCGTAGCACTTGCGAGTGGTGGAGTAGAACATAGCATGATGAGAACTGGCTTGTAGACGTCAGTAGCGGCGTTAAATAAGGCTCCACAGTTAATAGAGCCGGCGGCTGGGGTCGCTGTATATACTCTGCGGCCAATCGCTGAGTGCTATGGGTGACCAAGCGCTATGTTTTGAAGCGCGCGCCCGTGAGGGCGACTTGCGATGTTAGCAGCAGGCCGCGCACCAAGTGCGCCCAACGATGCATTTCTCCGCCGCGCGTAATGGAGTGCGCCACAGCTCGGTGCGGAGATTTAAGAGTGGTGGATACCACAGCGGGGAAGCATATGATGCGAACGAACGCCACATCTATGGGATCCTCTTCCGAGTCCTCAGCGGCGTTGTGACTCGGGACAGGAATATCAGACGAAAACGCACCAGCTGGGGGCGAAGACTGTGTGGTGTGGACCTCGGCAGCGGAGCCGGTAGAGCAGGAGCCGCCAGCGGCACATCTTCATCTGGAACTACTCGCGATTGGTGACCAGGCGACGTCTTGTAGTCCGGAAAGGGCAGCCTTTTGGGCTGGGCGACGTCTGAGTAAGTCACTCTTGTTGGGGTATGGTGTTAGTCAGCTAGTTGTGGGCAAATGGTATGTATAAGTCTGGTTTCAATCTGGCTGGGTGGCTTGGCATAGGATGGGAACTAGGTGACTGGTAATGGTGGTGCAGAGAGGGGGACGGAAAAAACTATTGGGAAACTAGTCGGGATCCAAGTTGATTGGCATGTCGCAGAACCTCCCAGTCTGGAAACTGTACACCGAAGACCTTCCGGCCCCAGTGCTTGACGATTGTTCCCAGAATCCAGGCTGACTGCCGGCCATATCCCATCACCCACATTTTTGCTGACCGTGACGTCGGCATAAGCAGGCTTAATAGGGTCCGTGGCTGCCATCCGTGGAGAAGTTCCGCTGGACTTTTGTCTCTGATGGGTGTGGACCTGTAACTGCTCAAAAAAAAGTTAGTGATGCATTACTGGAGTGATCCTGTAGGTACTTATTCATCTGAGTTTTAAAAGTGCGGACCATCCTCTTGGCTTCTCCATTAGGTTGTGGATGGAAGGGAACATTGGAATGTGGCGAATGCCATGGTGGGGGCACAGAAACCGCGGATCTCCTCGCTACGGAGATGTGGACAGTTGTCAGTTACGAGCACATCCGGGAGACCTGCAAATCGCAGAAATATTTTCTAAGGCTGTGAAGGTGTTGGTGGTTGACGTGGCATTGCATCGAACAATGTACATAAATCGGGAATAAGCATCAACCACTACCAAAAAACAAGGCGTTAAACACTGGCCTGGCGAAATCAATGTGTACCCACTTCCAAGGACGAGCACATGGTAGCCAAGACGCAAATGAATGTCGTGGGTCTGCCCGCTGGCTTTGGCAGGATGACATGTTTTGGGAGAGTCGTTCAATCTCCTGGATCATGCCCGGCCAGTAAGTGAACCTGTGAGCCAAGAGTTTAGTTCGAGATACCCCCCAGTGACCTTGGTGCAATAGTTATAGAACATGCCGACCTTAAGAATAAGGAATGACTACTCGCTGGTGTTCCTCGTCGGAAAAGAGTAGAATTACCACGACGATCAACATGAGCTCATAGCGGGCATTAACGAACTGACGGAATGCCGCGGAAATCTTGAGAGGTTGTCATTCGGGCCATCAATGGAGTCTGTGACTCCGAATTTGTTGGAGTACCTTGTCGCTACTGGTTGCGTCTGCGACCCGAAAGCTGGTAATGGGAAAAGAATCTGCGGCAGCTTCTGCTTCTTCATCGATGTGAAAACACACAATTTCTTCTTTGTCGAACTCTGGATCGGGTCCCCATGGAAGGCGAGAGAAGGCATCAGCTTTGGCATGCTCAGTCATGTTGCGAAGTGAATCTCATACTGGTAACGCGCCAAAAATAAAGCCCAGCGCTGGAGACGGTGAGCAGTCCTGTCTGGAATCTTTCCAAAAAATGGTTCAAATGGCTCTGAGCACTATGGTACTTAACTTCTGAGGTCATCAGTCCCCTAGAACTTAGAACTACTTAAAGCTAACTAACCTAAGGACATCACACACATCCATGCCCGGGAATTTTTGCAGCTGGATTGAATAAGGAGTTCGGTAGTATATGGTCTGTGACGAGGTGAAACCTTGTGTAATAAACAAAAACGAAAAACGTGGAATTTCTTTAATGCGAAGATGATGGTCAGCGCATCTTTTACTGTTTGGTAGTACCTGCGTCGGGTGTCAGTCAATGTTTTAAATACGAAGGCCAAAGGGTGCTCAGAGCCATCCACCTCCCTGTGAGCCAGGACCTCTCCGACGCCTGTATTAGATGCGTCTGTTGCAATAACTATCTGCTTTGTTTCATCAAAACGTGTGTGGCACCCGGCCATCAATAACTGAGATTTCAATCTGTAGAAGACGCGCTCTCAAGCCGGTGTCCACTGGAAAGGCACCCTTTTTATTATATAACTGGGACAAGGGGGAGGTTTCTGTTGCTGCTGCGGGTAAGAACTTTCAGTAATACGACATATTCCCCAGAAAGGAACGAAGTTGCTTAAGCGTTGTTGGTCTGGGGAGTTTGTTTATGGCTTCGACATGTTTATTCAGAGGACGAATGCTCGAGCTGGCAATGATGTGGTCGAGGCACTCAATCTCAGGCAGGAAAAAACAACATTTTTCTTTTCTGCATTTTAGGCCAGCCTCCCTGAAGTTGCTGAATAAAGATTTCAGAATGCGAAGATGTTCATCCATTTTTCTACTGTTACAGTTATGTCGTCTAAATAGTTAGTGCATCCATTCACTGTGGGTATTAATTGTTCCAAAAACAGCTGAAAAATGGCGGGGGCGCTCGCTACTCCAAACATTAGGCGTTTCAAACAAAGCCCACGCGATAAGTTAAGTGTAAAAAATTGTTGAGGTTCTTCCTCAAGGGGAAGTTGGAGGTATGCATCCACTAGGTCTATTTCCGAGAAGAAGTTTCCACCTTTTAATTCTGATAGTAATTCTTCCGGTATGTCTCAATCTCTGCTTGGGAATTGGCAGTTACTTCAAAATCGCCGCACAGCCCTTGCGCACTATGACTAATGGGGTAGCCCATTGACTAGAGAGAATAGGTTCTAGAGCTCCAATTGCAGTTAGGCGATCCAATTCTTCCTTTACTTGGTCTCTGAGAGCTAACAGAACGGCGCGGGCTCGAAAGTACCGAAGCCGTGCGTTATGTTTCGGTGCGATGTGTGTCTCAAATCGTTGGCGGTGCCGATTTCCGGGGTGAACAGGTCCTCATAATCCCGGCAAAGTGTCTCTGTGTCCGAGTACGGAACATCTTTGGATACCAAATTCAGAGAACCTTCTATTGAAAATCAAAATTTCTGAAAAGAGTCTAGTCCAAACAAGTTCTCTGCGGAATCACTGTTAACGGCTAAGGTGAGGTGGCGGGTGACATTATGATATGTCGTTGGCGATTCGAATTGACCACGTACTGGGATGATATGTTTATTATGCGTCATTAGTCGTCTCTTTGTTTCTTGCAAGGGAGGAACTCCAAGTTTCAAATAGACACCGTAATTGAGAATGCTCACGGCTGCGCCGGTGTCTACTTGTAATTGATCTGGTTTCTCTGCAATCTGCACTTCTAGGAAAATGTTATTGGAGGTCTCTTGATGGTCTATAGTGACTACCAAATCAACATCCAACTGTTGGGCAAGAGGCTGTCTTGCCTGACGAGACTACGATATACAGAAGCTAAATGGCCGTTGGCAGAACAGTTTTGGCAATAGGCCCATCTGTCAGGACAGTCTTCAAATCGATGTTTTTTAAAACAATCCGGACATGACGACAATCGTTTCGGTACACAATACCGGCTTGATCGGCTCGAGCGGGGCGGAGGACGTTGTTGGTTAATGCTACGCCTGCGATGGTGTACTCAACGACGAACCTGGGTGCACGAATGGCAAAACGTCATTTTTTCGGATGAATCCAGGTTCTGTTTACAGCATCATGATGGTCGCATCCGTGTTTGGCGACATCGCGATGAGCGCACATTGGAAGTGTGTATTCGTCGTCGCCATACTGGCGTATCACCCGGCGTGATGGCATGGGGTGCCATTGGTTACACGTCTCGGTCCCTTGTTGTTCGCATTGACGGCACTTTGAACAGTGGACGTTACATTTCAGATGTGTTACGACCAGTGGCTCTACCCTTCATTCGATCCCTGCAAAACCCTACATTTCAGCAGGACAATGCACGACCGCATGTTGCAGGTCCTCTACGGGGCTTTCTGGATACAGAAAATGTTCGACTGCTGCCCTGGCTAGCACATTCTCCAGATCTCTCACCAATTGAAAACGTCTGGTCAATGGTGGCCGAGCAACTGGCTCGTCACAATACGCCAGTCACTACTCTTGATGATCTGTGGTATCGTGTTGAATCTGCATGGGCTCTGTTTGACTCAATGCCCAGGCGTATTGCGGCCAGAGGTGGTTGTTCTGGGTACTTATTTCTCAGGATCTGTGCACCCAAATTGCGTGAAAATGTAATCACATGTCAGTTCTAGTATAATATATTTGTCCAATGAATACCCGTTTATCATCTGCAGTTCTTCTTGGTGTAGCAATTTTAATGGGCAGTAGTGTATATGTACAAGCATTGTATGATCATGAACTTTCCGACAAAGGAACTTCAAAAAAATGTTCAAATCTGTGTGAAATCTTATGGGACTTAACTCCTAAGGTCATCAGTCCCTAAACTTACACACTACTTAACCTAAATTATCCTAAGGACAAACACACACACCCATGCCAAAGGGAGGACTCGAACCTCCGCCAGGACCAGCCGCACAGTCCATGACTGTAGCGCCTTAGACCGCTCGGCTAATCCAGCGTGACACAAAGGAACTCTGCCTAAAAATAAAGAGATATGTACTGCTCAGGCTATAAATATGTTTATTAGGGCAGAAAGTAATCCGCATCTGTCTCTCATAAACAGGTAACAAGTTGATTTTGCACCCCATTATAAGCCATACTGCACAATATTAAAGAAAGTAATACAAACACCAAAGCAAATGCGTTATACAAAAAGAATAACCAATCAGGTAACTTAATAAAGGCAACATGAAAAGTATTGAAGGAGACATTTCGAGGAACCAGGAAGAAAGGAGCAGATAGCTTTAAGAATCAGTGATACATAATAGTCTGATTAAAATTACTTGATAAATGACATCTGTCAATCGCTGCTACAGTGTTGCCACATTTGCTGCTGGCCACTGCTAGGTTATATGGGACACACAAACATGGCGGGTCATTTGACAAATGTTGTTAATCCGTAACGCGGAGCAGTGTTGGAAGCAGTCACCGCACGGTATGACGCAAATGGGCGATGCTCTATTGCAGCTGATTTTAAGTGACCAGTGACTCAACTGCCACAGACGATGGTTTTTGTAGACCAGAATCTAAAGTCTTGTCCTAACCAAACGGCGATCAACAATCTGCAGCAGAGCTACAATCATGATCGCTTTGTTAACGGTGATTAAGGCTAACCTCTACGAGAAAACTCAAGACAGAAGAATTTCATAATATGTTTATTTGCATTGTCATCTTCCATAGCAAAAGCAAACTGTAATTTCTCACTGTCATTGGTTACCTGGAACTACTCTCACACTGACACAGTTGGTAACACAGATGCTGTGTTACCAACTGATAAGCAGTTCTGGTTGGCCGTTGGCGGCAGATCGTAGGCGACACAAGCACATTCCAAACGAAAAAAGAATGGTGGGAATAAAAATAAGAGCAAATAAAAAAGTCAATATGATGCAGCAAAGTATTAGCAATAGAAAAACAATGAAACCAATGAACTGAATAAAAATGATAATCAAAATGCTTTGATTAGATTAACAAAAAATAAAAAAAAAACGATGCATTAAACGATATTCAAATCTTAAACCTTCTACTCGTCACATTTATACGCTAACCACTACGCTATGCCATTAAACTGCAAAAGGCTCTTATATTTATGACTTTAGTGTCCCAGCCGCGACGATTTATTGACAGCCTTCAAAAATTCGGCTTCACGCAATGTCATGTAAAGCTTATCTAATGTAACCCGATCTCTATGGTTATAATAACTGTATAAATGACGCTGAATCGCGTCTTTTGCAGAAGGATCCAGTAGTGTTTGGATAGTGCTGTGTGTGAAATGTGTGTATTCCGTTAGCATTGTTGTCTGTGAGAGTTGATGGTTATCATGTGTGATGAAATACGAAATAAAAGGTTCAGACCGAGGATTCGGGGTCCAAACACATCAAGAAAGAAAGTCGTACAAGAAATTGGAAGTGAACTAATTGTTGTGGCAGTCTGGCAACGCCGAACGGTTTCGACGTGACGCTGAGCGCTCTGATTGGAGTAAACCAGATACAACGTGTGAAGTGTCAGTGATCACGTAATTTTAATCGAACTATAGTAACAGTTGCGTGTAGTGTTGTAAAGCACTTTAATGAGCACTTCGTGTCTCTTGCGATAAGAAGGGATTGTCAAGTTCAGTATATAATATGTATATAATATGTAAGTTACCTGTCAATAAATTATATTACTGTCGTGTTGATTGCCAAGACACACTTAGACATGTGCTTCTGTTCCAGCAACAGCGTGTTTTCCTGCACCTAATTAATTAAATTTCTATAGCGTTGAGGTAACAGCGCATAATGAAATCACCCAGCCAAAGTTCTGGTAAAACTGTTCGCCTACTGAGACCAGGAGAACATACGAAACTGTTCACAGTCTTTAGTTTTCATATTTTAATGGTTGGTGCGTTCCAGTGACAATTGGTATCCACTGTTCATGTTGCCTAATGGATATAGTTTTGCAGACCACGAATAAACTTTTTCGTCCTGATATTTATGAGGTTCATTCAAATGAAACCTTGTCAGTGCGTCTAGCTTTGCCTTACACGTAAAGTGGCACCACGTAACTGCGGGTATGGTGGCGCCATGTATTGGTAGAGAGACTAACGTGGGCGCACCATTTGACGTTGCATAGAGCCAGTGTAGTTTCACGCCGAAGAGAAAGAAGGTGGTCAATGGTTCAAATGGCTCTGAGCACTATGGGACTCAACTGCTGAGGTCATTAGTCCCCTAGAACTTAGAACTAGTTAAACCTAACTAACCTAAGGACAGCACAAACATCCTTGCCCGAGGCAGGATTCGAACCTGCGACCGTAGCGGTCTTGCGGTTCCAGACTGCAGCGCCTTTAACCGCACGGCCACTTCGGCCGGCGAAGGTGGTCACACAAGTTATTTTTCACTACCGAACATGTAGGAGAGTAAGCAGGAACACCGAGGAATGAATCCATTTTTGGCGGCGGAGGGAGTTGGAGGCCGTGAAATGTATCGACGGATGTGTACGGTGAGTACAGTCTGAGTCGTTCAAGTGTTGTGTAATGGCACAAACGATTCCTTGAGGGACGCGAGTCACTGGAAGACGATGCTCGTCCTGGACAGGCTCATCGTGTCATCACACCGGAAATGGTTGCGGAAGTGAATGCTTCAGTCTTGGACAACCGCAGAATCACCGTGGACGAGATCCATCGGTTACTGGGTATTAGCGTGGGCACCGCCCACACCATTATGCATCAACACATGATCTTTCGAAAAATCTGTTCGCAGTGGGTTCCCCACCAACTAGCTGTCCGCCGAACAGCGCAATACTCGAATGGCGCTGTCTCTGAATCATCTGCAACGTTATCATGAGGAGGTAACGGCTTTCTGTCGCATGTTGTCACGGGTGATGAAACATGGTTTCACCATTTTGAATCGGGAAGCAAGCGTCAGAGCAAGCAGTGGAAACATACGACTTCACCACCTCCGAAGAAATCAAAGGCCGTGCACACCAGTTCTGGTAAGGTTATGATGTCCTTTTTTCACCACAAGGACCCACTGCTTGTCAAGTTCCCGGAACGGGGAACCACCATCAATACCCAGCGTTATTAAGCCACTTTACAGAACAGACGAGCCACCAAGTCGAAGCGCCGAGGCATGTTGTCCAATGGCGTTATCCTCCTGCACGACCATTGCAGTGAAGACGACATTGCAGCAGTTTCGGTGGGAAACGCTGGAACATCCACCGTACCGTCCCGACCTTTCACCGTGTGACTTCCATGTGTTTGGACCACTCAAACAAGCTATTCGCGGACATCGATTCGCAACGGACGACGAAGCGTGTGACTGGGTCCAGGCCTGGATCCGACAGCAGCCTACCTGCTTCTTCAAGGATGGAATCGACCGGCTAGTGCCGCAATGCGATAAATGTGCCAACAGTTTTGGCGACTATTTTTGAGTATGTGTGCTGTGTATAACCACATTTTTGACTAAATAAAATCGTTACCGTTACTTTACACTAGTGACTGAGTTTCATTTGAATGCCCCCTTATATATTTCACTGTACTTATATGGCACTCACTCCCTATTTAGTTGGGCATGCGCAATCATCATGACACGGATGAATATAGTCTCCATAACACGATAACATAGTGGATCTTCAGCCACCCATGAAGATATCATTTAGCACACACGGTCTCTTAGACTGATGTTTCACGTGAAAGACTCACGTGCAGATGTACTCTCCTCTCCAGAAAACCGCCCCTTCGCTGGTGAATATTAATTTTCACGACGCGACGCAAAATTTGGTAATATTTATATAACTATTCATCCACATAGTCCAGATATAACACATATATCCAGTATCTTGCTACAGCGTTCATCAGCATAACTGCAACCATTTGGAAGCGGCTTTACGGTTCACTACATACAAACTAGTGTAACTTCTGGTAATAAACACAACCCAACAGTCATAATTTTTTAAGCCATAATCCCTCCCTGCAAAAACTACATTCGCGTTTCCAGAGTGGGTATGGTACAGATATGAGAAGCAGGCAGTGATCCGACTGAATGCTTGCGTTCCTGCACTAGAAACGTTTTCTAATTTTGAGAAAGGGGGTACGTGATAGACAGTATCCCACCATACAGTAGCAGATGGCAAACAAATCAGCAGGTGCATGATTCATATTACATAGTGATACAGACCATGATTCAGATAATTAAATCAACTATACTTATGAAGTAACTTCCAGTGCAGTTACGTACACGGAACACATAGGAGGAATAACACAACCAAATTTATATCAAAATAAAAAATACATGTGAATCCAGATGGAACAATTTTATAGTAAATATCTGAAAGGAAACCAAGGCACATGTAAGTGTACATTTAACTGGACATGTAAAGCACCTTCCAGTGTGCGAACTCCGTGATGCAGCCGCCACTGGCCGAAATCATAATTTCTGTTGAAACTACCGAACACAAGGTATTTGACAGGTACCAGTTCTTTGCTGTCATCACATGATAATTATACTACTCATAGTGCTGCAGCACTTGGCATCCATTCACTGTCACAGGGAGGAAGGAGTGGGGTTTTGGAATTTTAGTATATTGCAATGTACGGAAACATGAAAAGGGCTGGACGTGAGCCATTGCCTTTTTTTATATCATATATATACATCATTAAATGCGTTTACTTCGAATCAATTAGTTGCAGCGATAAAAGCTCGCAATTTATTGTCAACATACGTATATATTTCTGTCACTGTTTTTGAATCATAAATAGAAATACATATCTAATTTTAATAGTACTGAAAGATCACAAACATTACGACGAAATTATTGTGGTCATTCATGGTCTTCTGCTGTGGCCTGAAAAAAATCTGGATGGTATGAAAGGAAACTAACAACAGAACTGTGTAGCAGAAAAGGAATTTCTTCAAGCTTTTATTTCTTATTTTTCAATAATGACACAATAATTAAATGCTGTGTGTAAGCAACATAAGAGTCTTTATTTGCCAAGACATCCGGCTCTCTCATAGTCTAAACTGACTTCACACCAGTCGGTGGTAGTGAGGACATTATGTGTTACATTAATTCTGAACAACGGCGGAGCCCAATACTTTGTAAAGGTAAAGAAGGGGTTTTAGTGAGTGTTAAATTTTTTTCCTGAAGTGAGACTCTAAATCAAAACTTTTGGCATACTAAACAGTAACCACAAAAATGGTGCAGAGAAAGACAGACTTGTCGGCGATCTACTTATATAGAGAATGGACATATTTTCCAAGGAGCAGGCACTAATTTGACATTGTGATAAACAAACCTAAGATAATGAGTGACTTGTAAGAAATAAAATTCCAAGATTTTCACTTTCAACATTCTTCTTCGTAATGATAAATATACTGTGTGCAGATAATGGGGAAAATGAGGAAATTAAACGGTTAAATGATTCGTACACTGAGTTCTTGTATTTAGAAGACGATACTGATTCTATAGAAAAGCTGATGCAAAGACGCAGCATTATACTAAGGCAGATCCCAGGTATCAAATCAAAATTAAAACCACGATTTCTCGTCAACGGTGGCAGGGCGCGCGTTTTCTGGGTGGCATCTGTCACTTTTGCGTAAATGATACGTCGCTGCAAAAATTCGAAAATTATAACACGAAGGTCTACGGTGTCGTTTTTACAATCTTTTCACAGCCAACTCGGAGTCATCTGGATTTCTCTTGCCCTCCGATACCCACTGTTCTCTACGCAATCCTGCTGCTGCATCTTGCAACATCCTTCTCACACCTTGCCTCCAACGGTGTTAATTAGAAGAAATGCTTCGGTGGTGAGCAGTGACCTTAGACACTGAGGGAGACAACATGAACTGGGTCCCTAGTTGAGTTAACCTCTTCTCCTACCTGTTTCTTCATGCTGTTCTTCTGGTGATGTTCCTGGCAGTTGGCAGCTCTATCGTGCTGTAAACTGATGAAGTGTGGCTTCTGACAGGAAAGCGGGTGGCTGTCAACAACAAATGAAAAATAGGGATGTCATCCCAGTGATTTTATTGAAGATGATAATCGTGAACTTTATAGAAATGTACTTCTGATAATACATAACGAAATTAATTCTAGAATGGAAAATATTAAGCGTACAGCATAAAGATCTCGACTGGACTGTGACTGACTTGTCACGTCATAAAATATGAGGCCGTGCTGAAAAGTAAAGTCTCAAAATTTTTTATGGGAATACTCTTAGAGCTTTTAAAATAAAACGAACGTGATTAACAGTCTACATCTTTATTTTTCACGCCTATATATTTGTTTCTCAACACAGTGGCCCAGGTGACGAACACATTTCTCCCAACGAGAGTCATGTTTCTTGATATCTGAACTGTTTGTTGAAGGAGCCACAAGCTCGCCTCTGCTAGTAGCGCTTCATCACTACCAAAGTATACACTTATCTGTTCTTTAAGTTTTGGAAACAAATGAAAATCGAGTGGTATCAGGTCGGGACCGTACGGAGGGTAATCGACGACATCGAACCCAAGGCGTCAGACTGTTGCAGATATGACATTTTCATGCTGAAGAAGAGGGTGCTCCATGTGTTGAACTCTTTGGAATCGACTCTCGATTACAGCACGCTGTTTCTCACTCATCGACATAGTCACATTACACACTGCCACGTTACACATTACGGTTCGGAGCTGCCTAGCGACAAGAAGAATCAAGACGTAGAATATCAATAACGTTTGTTTTATTTAAAAAGGTTTAAGAATTTTCACATAAAAATTCGGAGGCATTACTTTCCAGCACGCTTTCAAATATTATGCAACATCATACTCTTTCAAACTTCCTCGCATACTCTCGGGTGACTATCCCTGTCATTTATTTAGTAAAATTTGAAGTTTACTGCATAGGAATAATTCCATAATTAATGCCAATGACTGATAGACTCACCGTGACATTTTCTATGTGATACTTAATTTATTGTTATTAATTTTTGTGTAAACTTTAATGTTTTGCTATTACGTGCCAATTCTCCATGTTGTGCCTGATCTACGTGTGATCTTGTAAGATGTCTTGTCACGTAGCGCGCCGCTCCTCACGCCACAGACCTGCCAGAAGACCGTACTGCAAGGTGAACCGCCAGTCCTTTTACAGTAGAAGACGAAGTCTGGTTATGGCTGAATTCCTGTAATTTTAAAGAGAACATGAAAATTCGGATTACTTACTAAGCGCCTTCACATTAGGGCAGTCTATTCCCTTCCCACTTTCTGCTATTCCTAGCTCCTCAAACATGGCCTGCCTGGCCTCCATCCTAGTTACACCAGTTCACCTCGTACATTACGCCCATTCCCAAATACCGGATCTCCTGTTCCACTGACACTCTACACCTTACACCAGCTGAAATAAACAACCTTTTCTCTCTCAACTGAACTTATCTCAATGCAGGTCCTTTCCGTTTTAGTGCAGCAAAATTGCGATGCTATCACGGTATTTACAATTGTCTCTGTTCTTCGTGTGGTGACACAATGTGTGATCAAATATGGCTCGTAGTCCGCCTGCAGAGCGATGCATACACCGTCGCATTATTTCCGCACTGACCGCCTGCCACCTGAAACGTTGACTAATATGGGGCGTTAGGAGCGTATTGTAAGTGATGATTGTCGCCACGTGCTGACTTTAAACCAATGTTCATTAATTTGAAACGTAAGATGAGATTACCAATTCTGTCTGTGTTCACTTTGTGGAGTAGAGGCCGCAGCAGTGAGTGCCGATGTAGCGAAAAAAACTAGCGGGCCTTCACTTGAGTCGGTTCACCATAACTATAAATTATTCAGAGCTCCGAAATCACTATAGTTCACTGAAATTCTATAGCCTTTCGTTAAAGTTTTCACACTTCTGCTAAGTAAATGCCAATGTTTAAAATACTAAGTATTTCTAATTTCCCGACACACTATGCAGCAAAACTAAGCAGACAGCCACAAGAAAATTCACACGCTTCGCGGCTTAAATGCCACCTAGAACTAGCGTTCGAAAACGATCGCACTGTGACAGTTTTCAGAGTCCGCGCTGTGCATCGTCACTGCGACCTAACTTCTAGAGTAACCGCTATCTTAACATGCAGTATTACCTCTTTCGGGTTTCACTTGCAACCAATCTAGATACTATCAGATTAAAAAAATAAATGAAAATCATAACTATGTTTGCATTCTTTTATTAATTTGCCCTATCTTGCTTGATAATAATCTATACATTAGATCATTCACACAGCTATTGCCGTCTATATCTATGGGTAACATAACGATTTTTGCTGGCAAGTTATAATTTCGCTTTCTTGCAGGTAGTGCATAGTGCGAACAAATTCTGTCTCTCTCAACGTGGAATCAGAAACACAGGGTGATTATAATTAAAGGTGCATGGAGAATTGCCCGAACATGGTGCTTAAAATCCTACAAAACATCCTTCTTTGCTATCCATTCAAAATTACCCAAGTGCACCAGTTGCTTCCTGTTTGACCTTCCAGCAAGAGAGATCTTTGCTTTAGAATTTCTCGCTCGAATAGAAGTGGACAATGATTGGCCGTGGAAGATTTTGTGGCAGACGAAGCCCACTTCCATCTGACAGGATGTGTCAATACACAGAACTGTCTAATAGGGGCAACAGAAAATCCACACGCAAATCAACCAGTACCACTTCATCCTGAAAAGGTCACTGTGTGGTACGGGTTTACGGCATCATTTATCATAGGGTCATATTTTTTCGAAGAGGGAGTTGCTTCCGGTCCTGTTACCTGTACAAAAAATGGTTCATATGTCTCTGAGCACTATGGGACTTAACTTCTGAGGTCATCAGTCCCCTAGAACTTAGAACTACTTAAACCTAACTAACCTAAGGACATCACACACATCCATGCCCGAGGCAGGATTCGAACCTGCGACCGTAGCGGTCGCGCGGCTCCAGACTGTAGCGCCTAGAAACGCTCGGCCACCTCGGCCGGCGTTACCTGTACCATCACTGGTAAGTGCTATGAGTGTCTTTTGCGCAACCACGTCATTCCAGCCCTCCAACAGCGTGGATGTGTGGATGGGATCATTTTTATGCAAGATGGCGCACGTCCGCACATTGCAAATCCAGTTAAGCAGCTGCTGAAGCGCCATTTCGGAAATGCTAGAATTATCAACCGCCATTTCCCTACAGCCTTGCCGTCCCGATCACCTGATTTTAATCAGTGTGACTTCTGGATGTGGGGCTATCTGAAAGATGTTGTGTTCAGTGTTCAGATTGCATGAAGGCACGCAATGCGCAACACAGTCTGAACGTGACCCCGGAAACACTTCGATCGATCGTGGAACATGCTGTTTCTCGATTTCAACTTATTGCAGAAAACAGTGGCCAGCATATTGAACATGTTTTTCGCCAGTCACGCGGAAATTAATAATCCGATTTGATTTTGAATGATGCTTTTTATGCGGTTTTTGGCCTCAGGACAATTAAAAACCGATTTTTTTCCTTTATTGAGTTTCGATTGCCCCCAAAGGGGGCGGGCTGGCAGCAGCTTAGTACGCCACTCTTCAGCCTACAGAACTTTTAAAACACAAGAAGAAGATAATAAACAATAAAAGCAGGCGATAAAAACGGTGACTCAATTCGTAAAATGGTGGAAAATTGTGGAAGTTGAAACATAAAACAAAGGGTTGGCGATGTGCAATAAAATAAACAGGAAGCAGACAGGTAAAATAGTAGACAGACAATTAAAAAACACGGCGACAGTCTGGTTTCTGTTCGCAAGAGATATAAAAATCACACCCAGCGACAGTATGATTTCCGCTCGCAACACTTCGGCAAAGGAGCACAACACTTAACACTCACTTGAAACACCGCACTAAAAAGTGGGGACGAAGATTACACATCACAGCCAAGCGCAGATGGGGGGGACCTGGACAGATGAGGGGAAAAAACAGGGGGAGGACAGGAGAAACGAATTGAGGGGGGGGGGGGGGAAAGACGGAGGGAGAGGACTCATAAGGGGGGGGGGGCAGGGCAGACTCAAGAGGGAGTGAGGAAAGGCAGAGGAAGGGAATGCAAAAGGACGCAGGGGAGAGAAGGTAGGCAGAGAGAGGGTAAGTGCGGAAAAAACAGGATGGAAGGGGGGCAGAGGGAGCCTGGGAAAAGGACAGAGTAAAGGAGGGGAAGGAGAGGATAAGAGTTGATAGGAGGGATAAATGGAGGGAGAGAGGGCATCATCTGGGAGGGGGAGTCGACGGAAGCCACCTTGGGAAAGGAGATGAATGGTATAGTGGTGGAGGGTAGGGGGACACAACAGTGAAGGAGCAGCAGAGGGCAGGGGTTGGAGAGGAGTGGAGCAACCAGGGGATGAGGGGGATCAAGGCGGTGGGAGGTGTAGAGGATGTGGATATGTTGGAGGGATATGAGCAGATGGTGAAAAGAATCAGGTCGTAGAGGATCCGCATGGGGGATGGGAGGTGTATACGGAAGGCGAGGCAGAGAGCATGGCGCTCGAGGATCTGGAGAGACTTATAGAATTTGGGGGGGAGGGGGGACAGACATTCAGAATGGACTGACATAACAGGGAATGGGATGGATTAAGGATTTGTAGGTGTGGAGGATGGTAGAGGGGTTCAACCCCCAGGTCTCGCCAGAAAGAAGTTTGAGGAGTCGGAGGTGGTTGTGGGCTTTGGATTGGATAGAGCGGAGATGATGGATCCAGGTGAGGTGACGGTCAGTGGTGAGGCCAAGGTAGGTGAGGATGGGGGAGAGGCGGACAGGACGGGCGCAGATGGTGAGGGGGAAATCAAGGAGGCGGAAGGAGTGAGTGGTACGACCTACGATGATTGCCTGTGTCTTGGAAGGATTGATTTTCAGAAGCCACTGGTTATACCATGCAGCAAAAAGGTCAAGGTGGTTCTGGAGAGCCGGCCGGAGTGGCCGTGCGGTTCTAGGCGCTACAGTCTGGAACCGCGAGACCGCTACGGTCGCAGGTTCGAATCCTGCCTCGGGCGTGGATGTGTGTGATGTTCTTAGGTTAGTTAGGTTTAAGTAGTTCTAAGTTTTAGGGGACTGATAACCTCAGAAGTTGAGTCCCATAGAGCTCAGAGCCATTTGAACCAGTTTTTTTTATTCTGGAGAAGGGGTTGGGACTGTTGAAGGGTAGGAGCGAGGGCAAGGAAGGCAGTGTCATCGGCATTTAAAAACTGATGTGATTGATGCTTTTTATGTGGTTTTTGGCCTCAGGAAATTAAAAACCGATTTTTCCCATCCGATGTGATATGACCTTGTCGTGGTGGATGGGCTTACGTAACTATCACACCTATATACCCATGCACAATGAGTAGTGCAGTTTGTTTAACGTCAAACGTACACCTAAGGCACTGTTGTATGATTCATTTGTCATTTGTAGACAACCGCTATTAAATTATGATGCTTACAGCACCATTTATTGCTACATTTTGCAACTACTTTTTTTCTGCCATACGTTTTCCCCCTTCTCCGACAATATTCCTTTGTAATTTGACGTCATTCTGACAAGTGGTATTATTTCTACAGTGGTTTGAAAGTTTAACTTTAATTATAATCACTCTGTATATTAACACTAACTAAACAGTTGAGTTATTCAAAATAAAAGGCGAGCCGCAACGATTCGCCTTCTCAGAGATATACTAATTACATATAATAATTAAAAAGAGGGCTTATACTTCAAACTATGGAGAAGAAAACACAGCTGCTCTCTCTGTGCCGAGAACTGATATAAAATTTGGGTTTGAGGGTGTTGCTGTGATTCATATGTAACATAGCGCGACTCCGGTGCGGATAAGCAACGACATGTAGGCAAGGGATTAGTGTGGCATTCGTGTCTTCCCGACGTGCGTGCGGTAAATACGGAAACGTGAACTACGGTGACGTTATTACCAAATGCGTCCACGTAGGACCAACTTGCTATTATTCTTGTTTTGGCTGCCTAAGGACAAACGCTGGTAGATATCCATCGGAGAATCGTGAATGTGTATGGGGCAGCAGGTCTGTCAAACGCCACCGTTGTGAAATGGTGTGCCAAGTTCGGTGCTGGTCGCGATTCGACACAAGACGCCGGTCGATCTGGGAGGCAGCCCCACCCGTTACGAATGATACCAACTCAAGTGGGAGATACTCCCTCTCCCCATGCGATTATCACGTCTTCGGTCCCTTAAAAAAGACCTCGAATTCTCGACTATTCCTGTCAGACGAGGATGTGCAACAGGCTGTCACGGACTTCTTGAAGCGCCGGGATACATTGTTTTACCAAACGGGTACCTTTAACCTTGTGCATTAGTGGGATGATTGCCTCAGTACTCACGACGGTTTTGCCTGATTGGCATACCTATTCTGGACTGTGCAGCCTCTTATATAGTATACTAACAAAATAGGAGCATAATCCTATAGACTAGCTAAATGGAAAAATTAAGGCTAGGCGTGAGGCACATCACAGCCACCCTCGCAGCAGGTCAGGCCACCGAGTCGTGTTCATCTGTTGTACGCTTGTGCCAAGACAGCAGATGGGCGCATTCTCGGATCTGTTTGTTTGCTCATAGAACTTGCACGCAAACTATGAAAACGATGTTGTTGTAACGGCACTTCCGTAATCTTGTGGCCTGCAGCAGAGGGGAAACCCCTTAACAGATGGAGTGCGATCCTTAAGGGGCCTGCACACGCTAAAAAAGTATTGAGAATACTAGTTTGTCAAACCGTCAATATATTAAAGCGACCTCACGCCATCAATAATATTGACAAATACTGTCAGTTGGCAACGCGATTTCACGAGTGTAAGATGTCGAATGCCCAGAAGAAAGAGTGTGCTGCAATTATATTAGCTATAGCTTGCAAGCAGCAGAAAACAACGAAAAAGAAGAAATGGGTCTGAGACTGGTTGAAAAAAGGAGCCACTGGTCACATGTTAATTTATTGACCGAAATCAAAATCACGGACCCCAAATATTTTATATATTATTTTCCGATGAGTCCTGCATGGTATGACAAGTTATTAGTGTTGATACGAGATAACATAAAAAAGAAAAATATGTTAATGAGAGAGGTAATCTCATTCGACAAGAGATTAGGAATAACTTAGAGACATCTGTCCTGACTGCTTAATCCAAACAAATGAAAAGAGTCTTGACTAGAAATATTAGCACTGTTTTCAGAAATTTCGGAAGGCTGCAGGAAGGCTACAAGTGGCTAAGACAGGAATGTCTTGGCCATTATATGCCTTCACAATATGGCGCGATGTGCTCAACATAGCTTTGCCAAGCAATTAGTAAGTGTGACAGTTGAGCAAGTTGCAAAAGGATTGATTCCCAGCAAAAGTAAGAGACAGAAAAAGTTTGTTGTCCTCACGGAGCGCTGCAGATGAGTTGGCAGCCTTTCCTGGACGGCTATTACACTGTTATTTTGCACTAACGACACACATTGTTTATGACTTAGACTTGTGCGAAGGAGTAACACAAAGGGGTGCATACGTTTCTCTTAGCTCACAGATTGCACATTTCCTCGTTTGTCGCAAAAAAAGTGGCTTCAAGCGAGGGGCAAGATCGACAGTGAGGGTATGACATCTCACCTTGTGCCGAATGCGACAGATGTGCACGTGAGTACTGTGGCTGAGGCAGGCCGGGCCGTTGTTTGCCAGCCTGCTGAGAGGCCTCTTTGTCGCGTCTACACACAAAACGAACAGGTGCTACTTCAGAACTGAAGTGAGAGTGATAAATGTGGGAGCTGTTATAGGGTTGTGAGTAGAGGGATTTGTTGCCAATCTTGTAGGAAATATTTTCACTGGGGGGGGGGGGGGGGGGATGCAGTGGGGAGAATGTTGGGAGAACAGAAGAGGCCCTCTCCTGGAACTGCAGAGTATGCAGTAGGAACATTTTGATTGGGGAACAGGAAAGGGAAATCTGTGCCCTTCAGGCACAGTTAGAGGAAGCAAGGAAGGAACTCATAAGCATCAAGGGAGGTAGGGAGGAGGAGGCTGATTGGGAACTGGCAGCTGGTAGGAGGAGAGGAAGAAAGAGAACGCGATCTGATAGTTTTATCATCAACATCAAAAACAGGTATCTACCACTGCCAGAGTTTAGTGGAGAAGAGCCTCAGGTAGAACGAGAAGTAGGAAACGTGCAGCACACTTCAACTGAGGCCAAGAAGCCTAGGAATGTACAAAGTGTTAAGAAGAAGAAAGTGCTGCAGCTAGGTAGTAGCCATGGGCGAGGTGTAGGCCCTCAGTTACAGGAAAGTTTAGGGGCAGCGTACCAGGCCACCAGTATCTTCAAGCCAAATGCAGGGCTAAGTCGTGTAATAGAGGACCTAGGGTCTTTATGTAAGGACTTTACAAAAGAGGACCATGTAATGATGAGAAACATTTTGGACAGGGATGGGGCATATGACATAGGTGGTGACCTGGACAATATAACTTCCCTAACTCATGGCACCAACGAACACATTGTTGAGCTGTTCCGGCGTCATGATCGACCACACCTTGATGGAGCTGTGAGGCTAATCAATGTGGGGTTAGGAAGCTCTGAGGACAGCCAACTTTGCTCATGTTTCTCTGGTGCCCGTCGGGACTATCAACAGATGGAGTTTCACTAGGCATGTCCTACACCTAAACAGGACTGGGAAGGGGAGATTGGTACAGCTGATTCATGAAAGTATAGGGGGTGGATCTTGGGCCACACATGGTCAAATACCTGTTGTCATAGGTACGAAAAGTGGATCTTTTTAGGATAAATCCAGACAACAGGTTCCCCTGCCTAAAGAGTATCTCCAGCAGTTTAAAAAATACTGAAACAATCACTCACAAAACAGATTTTAACACTTCAAATATCACATATACCAGATGTCACAAAGAAAAACAAACCATTGGAAAGGGTAACATGTGGCATTTCACAGACTTAACAAGCCTCCATTAAAACATGCGATCAATAAGAAATAAAATACAACTATTAGAAGATGAGTTCCAACCTTTGAACTGCACAATAGTTTGTATTACTGAGCACTGGTGTAGAGACACAGAAATCGAACATGTAGTATTATCATTGTATGAAAAGGCAAACTCTTAATGCAGAACTACTTCAAGGGGTGGAGGATCATGCATTTATATCATAAAAGGAACACAGCTCAAATCAAGACATGACCTCAGTACAGTAAGTGAAGACAAACACTTTGAAATATCAGCTGTTGAATTAACAGGGCTTGATATCACCAAGAAATTAATCATTTTGTGGTGTGTATATAGATCTCCCAGTGGTAGGGTGGACACTTTTTTCAATAAATTAATAGCCGGCCAGAGTGGCCGTGCGGTTCTATGCGCTACAGTCTGGAACCGAGCGACCGCTACGGTCGCAGGTTCGAATCCTGCCTCAGGCATGGATGTGTGTGATGTCCTTAGGTTAGTTAGGTTTAATCATTTCTAAGTTCTAGGCGACTGATGACCTCAGAAGTTTAGTCGCATAGTGCTCAGAGCCAGCCAATAAATCAACAGAAGTTCTAGATAAAGTCTCAAGTACAAAGGTCAACTTGATTTTGTGTGGGAACATCAACACTAATATCATTATTGAATCCAGTACCACCTTCATAAACATCCTTCAAAGTTTTGGTATGTCCCTATTGGTCAATAGCGCAACAAGGGTTACTACAAATACTGCATCAGTAATTGACCATGTGGCCGGCCCGTAGTGCTCAGAGCCTTTTGAACCATTTTTTGACCATGTGGCCACAAATACGAACAGTGAAAAATGTGATGCAGCTGTAAAAGATCTCGGACTATCAGACCGTCTCTGTCAAATAACAACAGCAAAATCAGGCACCGAATCATTCCCTAAACTACAAGGCTACAAACGACATCTACCAGAAACCAAAATAAAAGGTTTTTCAAAAGAGCTAGAGAAACAAAACTGGCATGAAGTGTATAAGGAAACCAATGTGAATATGAAATTCTCAAATTTCTCCACATTGTTTAAATTGAACTTGGAAAAGGCATTTCCAAAAGTATGCATGTCTGTATCAATAACTCACAAAAAGAGATGGATAACAGCAGGTATTAACAAGTGCTCCCAAACATTTTGTAAGGTAGCAGAATAAATCGTCAGATTCACACCTTACATGAGGCCTTTATACATCACAACGAGATGGTGAATATGACACCTAACGTAATTCAGCGGTTATGGGAACGTTTGCCTATCAGTATGTAATGCAAAAAGAGATACAGCCAATCGACAGTAATTAACACACTGTTCCTATACAATGTATGTCTTTGAGTGGAATGTGAAACAGGCAACGCGAGTCGCTGTTAGTTTTGAAAAGCCAGCCATACAACTGGGTCGTAAAGGCGTGCTGCGGGGGTTACGACAGAAACCACTTAAAGGGGTAGCAGGAGGAAGGTCAACGACCACAGACCAGGTAATTCAGGCCGGAGGACCATGTGTAGCAGCACATCTGCACAAGGGACAGAGAAAAAGCTTTAGATAGCTGCGTTTCGTAATTCCAACAGGATACGAACAAAAGCCAGTGATACATTTCGTCCAGAGAGTGTGACACATGGAAAGGTCAATGTACTTTAAGCTTCTAGAACGGGCACAAAACGTCCGATTGGAGGAAATGCACTAGGAAGGAGAAAAATACTGAAGTTTCGATGCAGTTTGATAGAAGGGACATTGCGATTGGTAGAGAGAGTTTCTAAAAACTAAGAGGAATGCTCCTATTGGTCGAAAAAAGCTGTGACGTGAAAAAGGAACCCAAGGGGAGGGAGGCAGTTCTGCCATGAGTAGGACAAGAGAGACATTTTCAGGGGACTCTTCTCCAAACTGCCGTCAAGTGCAGAATGGAGTGCTTAACCCTCTGTACGATGCAGAGAAGAAATTTGTGTGGACACTACGTTCACAGCAGCTACACTTCACTTAGAAATTAGCTGTAGCAACGTTTTGCTCCAGCTGCGGAGAAACGAACCAGCCAAATTGGTTAATTGTTCTTGCGAGAACTGAGAGGGCACTATAATATGCATGCTGCTCCAACCATGTGCGTTTATATCGTCACATAATAAGACTAGTGCTGAGTACATGTTTTCTCAAATATCGAGAAAAATACGGAAAATTTCTGCTGAAAATTTCAGCAAAGGCCAGATTAGTTTTGCAGAGATTTCAGTGGGAGAGAGCGGCCTTGCAGCCGGCAGCACGTCGCAGCTTAAGGTAAATACCGCGTGCAGAGGCTAAACTCTGTTGGTTCACCAGATTGCGTCCACTGTAAACTCGAGCTGCCTTGGGTAATCTTGTGCTCACATTTGTCACTTAACTAACCATCCACTGTAGACTTGACTGTTATCCTAAATAGTACCGAACTTTGAACCAGAATCGGACGATTTTCGTAGTATTGACCAACATCATAACATACGTGTAGGAACAATTTTGTAAAGAAACTGCCTGCCGTTGTGGCCGAGCGGTTCTAGGCACTTCAGTCTGGAACCGCGCTGCTGCTACGGTCGCAGGTTCGAATCCTGCCTCAGGCATGCATGTGTGTGATGTCCTTAGGTTAGTTAGGTTTAACTAGTTTTAAGTCTATGGGACTGATGACCTCAAATGTTAAGTCCTATAGTGCTCAGAGCCATTTTTGTAAAGAAACTTCCAACTAAACTTTCAAATATTGTGTTTAGGATTAATGTTCTTTCTGAGAGTTAATATTTAGCATTGTTGTGTATAAAATTATTTCACTTTTTGATGTTGGCAAGATGCTTTTTTTATGTTGTCGAGTTGAAAACTGTGTAAGGGCGTGTAATTTTGTGAGAAAAATTGCGACGTTAAACTTGTCATTTCACATTAAACAGTTATTCTCAATTCTAGAATGTGCAAAACAACACGTTACAAATGGCGACCCTGTCAGGATGGCAAATGGTCTGCCTGGATGACAATTAGTCAAATTAGTAATATAAACAAATTTTTGAATTTTGAAAAAAATTTTTTTTCTTTCATGTTGTTTTGTGAAAAGGTTACCCAATGTATGTTAATGTATAGTGGACAGAATAGAGTAAATGTGTGGTCCAAAGTGAAGAAAAGTTGTATTAACAAGTAGAATCATAGTTAGTACTGTGCAGAAGTAGATTGTGCATGATCTTTGCTGGCGCGCGTGAAGTTATTCACGGCGTTGTTGAGTTGGGTTGAGATTCCACAAACACTGAACAGTGTTGCTAATGTTGTGTACGTAGTGTAAGAAACTTTCTATGATATTTTGGAAGCGTGTAAGGTCCTATAACTTGATGTTGACGAGAGCGCAGGCTCGCGCAGTTCGAGAATGGTTCAAATGGCTCTGAGCACTATGGGACTTAACTACTGTGGTCATCAGTCCCCTAGAACTTAGAACTACTTAAACCTAACTAACCTAAGGACATCACACACATCCATGCCCGAGGCAGGATTCGAACCTGCGACCGTAGCAGTCGCGCAGTTCCGGACTGCGCGCCTAGAACCGCTAGACCACCGCGGCCGGCGAAGTTCGAGAAAGACAGAGGTTAGCTAAACGATCAGAAATGGCGGAAGAACGGAGAGTATCGCAGATAGGTCAAATTCATGATCTTGAAAGGATAGAGATTGATGTATGGTTCAAATGGCTCTGAGCACTATGGGACTTAACATCTATGGTCATCAGTCCCCTAGAACTTAGAACTACTTAAACCTAACTAACCTAAGCACAGCACACAACACCCAGCCATCACGAGGCAGAGAAAATCCCTGACCCCGCCGGGAATCGAACCCGGGAACCCGGGCGTGGGAAGCGAGAACGCTACCGCACGACCACGAGATGCGGGCGGAGATTGATGTAGAACAAAACGTATCGAGTACAGGTCACGAAACGGAACGTAGTGATAGTGCAGAGGGAATGGTAGCAGTTTCAAGATTGATATCACAGTCTGAGAATGCACAGAAACAAGCAAATGACGAAGCTAGTGGGTCGGAAATAGTCAGAGGGCGAACAACTTCGGTACGTTGAACGGAATATAGCAATTTTAAACCAAACGGGTCAGTTTCCAACAGAAAGAATGTGTGTAAGTGCGTCCGCACTGTTCGCGGAAGTTGGGGAAACGCCACATGAAAGACGTGAACGGGAAAATTTTCATCAAATGGTGACAGGTGACGAGAGCAAAGAATCAGATAGTGCGTTCGCAATACTGAAGCAACTCATTATGGTCGTAAAGCAGACAAATGTAGGGTTAGCAGACTTGAAAGCTGAAACGGCGGATCTAAAGACCGAAACAGCGAATTTAAAAACAGAAACAAATGCTGGGTTAACAGATTTAAAGACCGGAACGGCAAAGCTCCAATTTGAAAACTTACGCGGGGTTCGAAGAAGTTCGCGAAGATCTGCAAAAATTACCAACAGAAGTCAATGAACAGTTTACTGAAATCCGGAGAGAGGCGAGAGGCTCGCGTGAGCTGATACAGGCGTTAATGGTTGACCAGAAAAAGATACGTTCTGACGTTGACCATGTGCGGGATGCAGTGTCTAACGTTAATCAAAGAGTGGATAAGTTAGCACGTAAGGCGTCTGATAAGGCGCAACAAGTAGTGGAAGTGCTCAATGTCAGAAAACGTCTCACGCGAGCCGCATTAAAAAGATTTGACAGACGCATTGAAAACATAGTCTCGAAAAAACAGAAACATTTTGAAGACCTTCGCACAGAATTTAAACAATGTATTGAGAATCGTACAGAAAGTAGAAGCGAGGTGACGGAATCGGTAGTATCATCCGACATAGTAATGGACAGTAATCCAGAAAGAAAAAAGTCAGTTGTGCTATCTTCCGTAGCAGTAGCGGAAGCACAAAAAAGTCGTGAAATTTCATTCGTTTATACACAAGAGGTTGCGTCAGTAATCACACAAAGGAAACAAAAACAAAAAGGAAAGGAACAGTTAACATAGGCGAGCGAAGTAGATGATGAGCGGTCATACCATACAAGGGAGCTAGAAACGGTAGACGCGCGCATTCTAGCAGAGTGGCAGCCGACCCTCCGAAAGTACGCGGGTGACGCGAGAGTGGAACACACTGCGACGACACATGTACCAATTCTACAATGTCCGAGTTATAGCACGTTACAGACCGGATGTCAATGTGGATCTAATAGAAAGGCAAACCACGGAACCAGTAACGGGAAATGTAAAGGAATCTTTCAGTCCGATACACGAGGAATGGTACGGTGTAGACAACAGCACACCACTGCGCAGATACGGTGCTAAATGGGACATAATTATGTCAACTCAAGATCCAAATGTGGTAGGACGAGTACACGAAAATATGACACAATTGAAAGAATCGGGTAATGTTGTGAAAACACAAACGCCGTATGGTGGAAGAGAAAAATTTGACAATGATCACTTTTTGACAGTCAGAAAATTCCAACATTACAAAGAAAGCGGGAACGGCTTGTATCCACGCATGTTCATAAATCAGTTTCAGATCGGTTTACCAGAGTAATGGCCACTTAGCCATAAACTTGACTTCATTTGCGGGCATATGGACGACGCAATAGCGGAAACCGTGCAAAGAGTAGCGGCAAACTGTCATTCATATGAACAATTTAAAACTGCATTCTTGGAGCGGTACTGGTCCACAGAAACACAAAACAGAATAAAGTATGAGTTGTTGAGGAAAGAGTTGTTCGAAAATTCCGGAGAAAAGAAACCCGTTAGATTTTTCGAAGATATGACAAAGAAAAATCAGTGCTTAGATAATACATAGAGTGATGGGGAACTGATACGGATTTGCACAATGAAGTTACCGTTACGTTATCAGCAGTCATTGGTTGGTAGGACAGGAGATAACATACAGGCATTTAAAGGAATGTTGAGAGAACTTGAATTCACATTCAGTGAAGATGACGCAAGAAAACAGTAGTAGGGGGAATAACAGCAACCGATCAGGTTTTAATAATAATTCCAACGGTAATAATAACGTAGGAAAAGGTAATGGTTTTGGAAGGAGTGGTAGTTGCCCATGGGACAACAATAATAATTATGGTTTTGGTAACGCACAGAGGGCAAATAATTATGGTTTTGGGGGACCGCGGAATTACAATGGGGGATTTGGTCCTAGAAACTACGGTGGTAACTACGATCCGAGATACAATCCCCGTGCAAACGAAGGCGGAAGGTTTAGAGGTTTTCAGCAGCAAAATCCAGGTTATTCAGGTGGAAGTGGAATTGCCGGAACGCAGAAAGGTTGGGAAAATCAAACTTCAGCGGGACAAAACATGCGAAATGAACCGATAGAGGAAGTCGCGGTGAGGCCACCAAATCCAGGTAAAAGACAAAATTAACGAGATGAGCGGTACGGAGACCAGTCACAAGTAATTCGATCGAACAATGATGTTAATTGTATAATCAAACATGTAAATCGACTTAGTTTTGACAAGCAAGATTTTAAAGTAAGTTTAAGGGGAGATCGAATACAGACACCAGCATGCTGGGATTCAATTGACTGGGAATCGACCGACGATTATGAGGAACAGAAATCAGAAACAGTGAATACAGACAGTAGTACAAAAATTGATGATGACCAAACTGTAGAAGATGTAGCGCGTTTATACGAAACGGAGAAAGAAACAGTATGCCATGAGGATAAAGCACCATTGATATCACCAGAGCCGCAAATTCTTTTCTGTATACAAAGGTCCCGTGGAAGTGAGTAAAGTAGTCCATGATAATGCTGTCGAATTGATTAACCCAAAGACAGGAAAAGCATGACTTGCGTCAGTTTAAAGTTAT
Source organism: Schistocerca nitens (assembly GCF_023898315.1). Taxonomy (NCBI): domain Eukaryota; kingdom Metazoa; phylum Arthropoda; class Insecta; order Orthoptera; family Acrididae; genus Schistocerca; species Schistocerca nitens. Next base: position 948,049,805 of record NC_064616.1, read on the forward strand.
ACAAAGGTTAGACAAAAGAAAAAAAAGTCCACTCGAGAATATAGTTGTATTGAATGTTCTGAAATCAAAGAGTAGAAAAGAGAGAAAAATGGACACAAATAAAACTTTTAACTTGTACTTATCTCAATTAATTAAATACAATAAATTTCGTAAGGAGGTAAAATAATAATGAAGATGAAAAGACTGGAAAGTAACAACTAAGGTAACTCTTCTGCAAACGAAATGTGTTCTGTGGAAAGAGTTGAACGTAACGAGAAAAACAGAGATCAGCATGTGGATAGTTTAACGAAATAGTAGTAAATTCGCTCTTAAAGACTTAGTGTGAAGGAGGAGCAAGTTGATTTTTGTAGAAGAAAAGAAGTGAAAAAATGGGTAGGAAATAGATGATTAGGGGAGAAGGAGATAGGCAACTTTAATTTTGTTCCGTCGAGGACGGTGAACAAATAATTGACGAGATATTTTGGGGAATATGTGAAGCATGTAAGATTTGTGGAAGGTACCACAATCGGATATTGAAATAGAAATATGAAGGAAATAAGTATAAGACGTCTTTAGGAGGTAATTATTAGGTTAGAGAATTTAAATATTAAGCTATGCAAGAAACATGTTATTTCGTGGAAAGAGGTAGAACAGTAGGATGTTAAATTCACCCAGAAAAGAAGAGTACATTGATGGAAGATAGGAATGTAAAAGTTTGTGATCGACAAAATAGGAGGAAGGGTTAAGTACGAAGTTAAAAACAGTTCACAAATCAATAGAGACGGTTTTGGAAGGGCAATAACAATAAAAAAAATAAAAAGTGTATTTTGAGGTTCTGTCTAAGGACAAAAAAGACGAGATTGCAGAGAAAAGGGCGCTGGAGTCGGAGTCAAGGTGCGGAGTTTTCAAAACAACATAATTACTTGTTAAAAAAAAGGGTTACTAACCTACTAGCCGTCATCACCATCAATCTCACTCTTACTATCCATCGTGATGAAGATGAGGAAACCATGACCTTTATCTTATAGTAGAATTAAGTTAAATGAAAAAAAAGGGGGAAGCTAATTTTTGATAGAATTAATTATACTTTTTGTAAAATCATACAAAAAAATTGTTTAATGTTTGTAAAGTTGATAGCGTAATCTAAGGATGTAAGGGAAGTGAGATTGTCAGATATTGGAGATGAAGTCTGCAGCCAAGGTGCAGCATCATTGCAGCCAGATCGACGACGAGACCGAGGAGAGCGGTTAGGGGTGAAAGGAAGGGACACTGAGTGTGAATGACTGGTACGTCATTACAAAAGAAAAGGCGTTGGTGGAAACGACCTTCCTAGAGAATAACTCCTCTGTGGAAAGGTTTGCAGAGATACAACGCAGCCTGAATGCAAGCAACAAGTACCCTGAATGAGGTTTATTCCTACGAAAGCCACACACAAGCGTAATAACAATGGTTTTTGCGAAGGTGTTCGTCACTTGGCACCTCTACCGCAAGCTATTCAAAGCAGCATATGAAGAGATAAAGAATGTCCACCGAACCGGAACGGAGGAGGACATATTACGACGAGGACGAGCGGAGGCTTAGATTCACCACAGGAAGAAGAAGAAACGCGTTTCTGTATCTCAATGTGCAGAATAGCGGAAACTGTCATCAGACCATACGAAATTCAACATCTGCGTGACAATCCCTGACAACACATGGGACGGAGCAGAAAAAGGATGGAAGGCAGTTCAACTTATCTAGATGAACAACCGATTACAATGAAGAATAGACAACAACTGTGAAGAAGACGCCATAAGAACGGATAAACGATAATGATGTTAAACAGGTCTTCAATCCTAATTCCCAGTCCAGAGAAGAACGAAGACACAAGTAAGAAGACAGCAAAAAGCACCAAGAACAGAAGACACAACGCAGAAGATTTGGAAGAAAGAAGAGCCTGGGCCAGAAGAGATCAAGAAACTTTTCAAATCCCTTCCCATAAAGACCATTATTACATTTAACTACCAACGAGAATCTAATTTAACTGTTCTAACAGCATAAACATTCGATGTTCCATATGGCAGATTGCACCACCTTCAGATGGCAAATCTATCGACGAGATGACCGACGGTGAAGTGGCATAAGAATTTGACGAATATTGAAGCATAAAAGTTTAGGCTCCCAAAAATGGATCTCCGATTCAACAGCACCACAGGCGTATGCATAATGGAACAAAGGCTACCGCGCATTCACGACACACTTAGACCTTCTGATCTTTCTCACTGCTAACCGTCATTCCGTACTCAACGGGAACTCGGCGAGGCACGGAGCGACCATCATGCCACACTCATCGGAAACGCGGCGAGACGCATACCAAGCGTCACCACATCCTCAACGGAGACACGGTGAGGCACACAGCCGACCATCATTCCACGATCGACGGAAACACGTTGAAACTCTTGAAGAAAAAAGTGAACCATGGTACAGATAGGAGAAAGAACAGTCTGTGACAGACTATATCTAGGGGAAAAAAACAATTTAAAACCTTCTTGTATTTAAAAATATGTTAATGTAAACCGGCAGGAGGATGGTCAGCGACCCAGGGCCAGGTGATTCAGGCCGGAGGACTGCGGGTAGCAGCACATTTGCACAAGGGACAGAGAAAAAGTTTTAGAAAGCTGCATTTCGGAATTCCAACGGGATACGAACAAAAGCCAGTGACGCATTTCGTCCAGCGAGTGCAACACACGGAAAGGTCAATGTACTTTAAGCTTCTAGAATGGGTACAAAACGTCCGATTGGAGGAAATGCTCTAGGAAGGAGAAAAATACTGAAGTTTCGATGCAGTTTGATAGAAGGGACATTGCGATTGGTAGAGAGAGTTTCTAAAAACTAAGAGGAATGCTCCTATTGTTCGAAAAAAGCTGTGACGTGAAAAAGGAACCCAAGTGGAGGGAGGCAGTGCTGCCATGACTAAGACAAGAGAGAAACTTTCAGGGGACTCTTCTCCAAACTGGCGTCAAGTGCAGAACGGGGCGCTTAATGCTCTGTACGACGCAGAGAAGAAATCTGTGTGGACACTGCGTTCACAGCAGCTGCACTTCAGCTAGAAACCAGCTGTAGCAACGTTTTCCTCCAGCTGCGGAGAAACGAACCAGCCAAATTAGTTAATTGTTCTTGCGAGAACTGAGAGGGAACTATAATATGCACACCGCTCCAACCATGTGCTTTTATATCGCCACATACTAAGACTAGTGTTGAGTACATGTTTTCTCACATATCGAGAAACATGCGGAAAGTTTCTGCTGGGAAGTTCAGCAAAGGTCAGATTAGTTTTGTAGGGATTTCAGTGGAAGAGAGCAGCCTTGCAGGCGGCAGTACGTCGCAGCCTAAGGTAAATACCGCGTGCAGAGGCTAAACTCTGTTGGTTCACCAGCTTGCGTCCACTGTAAACTCGAGCTGCCTTGGGTAATCTTGTGCTCAAATTTGTCACTTAACTAACCATCCACCGTAGGCTTGATTGTCATCCTAAATAGTACCGAACTTTTAACCAGAGTCGGACTATTTTCATAGTAATGACCAACATCATAACGTATAAGTAGGAGAATTAAACTTTCATAATATTGTGTTTAAGGTTAATGTTCTTTCAGAGAGTTAACATTTAACATTGTTGTATAAAAATTATTTCACTTTTTGATATTGGCAAGATGCATTATCCATTGCGCTGTTTTTATGTGTAAAAGCGTGTAACTTTGTAAGAAAATCTGCGACATTAAACTTGTCATTTCACATTACACAGCTGTTTTCAATTCTAGATAAGCAAAACTGCACGTTACAACATAAACAACTCAGGTCCATGAAAACAATTCGCAATGATCCAGAATTCTTAAATTTCTATCACAGATACAAAAAGATTTATAGGAAGGTGCTGATTGCTGCATAAAAGTCTTTTAATGACAAAATAATGTATAATGAAGAGAATAAAAGCAAAGCAGTTTGGGATGTTATAAAAAAGGAATCGGGGAGGAGCAAACAAACGCAGAATAACATACTGCTAAGGGAGGTAAACGAGCATTTTTCAGGTATTGCAGAGAAGTTACAGCAAAAATTCCCCAAAACAAATATAACAACCGTAAATAATCTTGCACTAAATACAATGATATTACTTCCAATCACAGAGAATGAAGTCAATAAAACTGTTAAAAAAATAAAAAATAAAAAGTCAGTAGGCTTAGATGAAGTACCAATGTGTGTACTGAAACAACGCATTGGGATTATACAAGGCCCCTTAACAAATATAATAAATGAATCCTTCACATCAGGGACATTTCCAGAGCAGTTAAAACAGGCGAAAGTTGTACCTTTGCTTAAGAAAGGTAACACAGAAGACATAGAAAATTACCAGCCATTTCCCTGCTGTCAGCATTCTCAAAAGTAATAGAAGAAATTATTAAAGACAGATTAATGAATTACCTGAATAAATACAATATTTTAAGTGAATCACAATTTGGTTTCCAAAGTGGCAAAAATATGGAGTCAGCCATAGTAGAATTCACAAAAGCTGTACTTGATGCTCTTGATAAAGATGAGTGTGTCACAGGCATATTTTTGGATCTTTCTAAGGCGTTTGAGACAGTCGACCACAAGATTCTATTAAATAAATTAGAAGCATTAGGAATAAGAGGGGTAGATAATGACTGGTTTCGATCATACCTAATAGATATGGTAAAAGGGTAGAGATAACACGTATTTCAAATAGATCCAAACATTTAGTAAAAACTTATCAGAATCAAAATACATTAATATAATACATTAATATAGGGGTTCTGCAAGGCAGCATATTAGGACCAATACTATTCCTGATATACATCAATGACTTTCCCAGTAGTTTCACGCATGGTGAAAAAATTCTCTTCGGTGATGACAGCAATGTTATAGTCACCGAGAAAACAAGAGAACTCCTTGCTGAGAAAGAAAATGTAACTCTCAAGGAGGTTTATGGTTGGTCAATACGCAATAAAGTGACATTGAACATAAAGAAAACTAATGCTATGAATTTCAGTTTGAAGAGGAAAAATGACAATGTTAAATGAAATGTAGATGGCACCTCTATAGACTGTGTAAAAAATGCAAAATTTCTAGGAATGAATATTGATTCTCAGTTGAAGTGGTGTGAACACACAAAGATACTTGCAAACCGAATGTCATCAGCATGTTATGCCTTTAGAATCCTATCATCAGTGTGTAACATGCAGTGTCTTTTAGTTACATATTATTCATATATACACTCAGCTCGTAGCGATGGCATTCTTTTTTGGGGAACAAACGCACAAAATATGAACACAATATTTTCAAACTCCTAGAAAAGAGCCATAAGAATAATAACCATAAATACTAGTCGAAATCATTGTAAATATCTGTTCAAATCACTGGGGATTTTAACTGTTCCATGTGAATACATTTATCAGTCAGTTGTACACATCAAAAATAACATTAGTAATTACTGCACGAACAGCTCTGTCCATAACCATGCAACAAGAGATAGACTCAACTTACATTTACCAAGAAAAAATAAACGTAAAACTCAGAACAGCATTTTCTACCAAAGAATAAAACTGTACAATAAATTACCAAAAGAGATTAAAGAAATTGCAAAAATACACTTATTTAAAAAGGCAGCTAAAAAGTACCTGTTATACAACACATTTTATACATTGAAGGATTACTTAGATAAAACAGAGTAGGGGTTTGATAAAAAAAATGTTGAAATAATAATAATAATAATAATAATAATTATTATTATTATAAAACATCCAACATTCCACATAACACCTTCACTTCATGTTTTTTTCTCCTTCTTCTTTTCTTTCTAGAAATACTTACCCCCAAGCTACACGTAGCACAATACTAACACCTCTTCCTCTTTCTGAGCTCAACATCTCACTCATTATGGACGGATGCTGACTCAGTTTTTCAGGTTAGTAAATGGGAAGTTGCGGTACGGAAAATGGCCCAGAGATCACCTGTGTGTGTGTGTGTGTGTGTGTGTGTGTGTGTGTGTGTGTGGTGAGTGAAGTGTTATGAAACAATGTGTGTATAGTGTGTGCAGTGACTGACAGCGAGATATGAGTGAACAGTGTGGCATTACATTATTTAGTAAGTTATTTGCAAAAAAAGTATTGTATACCAGGAGTAAATCTAACTAGAAGTCTGTAAATATATATGAATACGAATTAGCTTATTTTAAATTGATCTAAGCTTGTAAATACTTTGACATGCCCTATATCCTTGTAAAAAGAGATTTACGGATGAATAAAGCTACTACTACTACTACTACTACTAATTCGTGCGTTGGTTCAAATCTCCACAGTATCATTTTTTCTCGTTCAATTTGAAATACCTACATCTCGTAATTGTAAAGCTCGCCATCATTTTTTATGAATAACGCACGTCTTGTTTCTAATTACACACTGGACGCGAAATTCCTGTTTCCATTTCAAATACTAATTCTTAACTATGGATGTTTCATGAAAGACTGTTCATAAAATTTGTTTAAATTAAGAAAACATAACAATTTAATTTTTAAAGCAGAAATGAACAACCAAATCCTCTTTATTTGGACTCTATCCATCGTTTTATACCACAGAGGTAGATAAGTATCGGAGAAACATGAAAAACAATCATTTTCACAGCATCGAGCACATCATAAAAATGCTGCATTTTTACATTTCCTACTGTACCATTACAATATGAACCCAGCAGAACTGATCTGGAGCCAAGCTGTCAGACGTACTGGAACTAACGCCCGCAACTTTTTCACACGTCATTGCCGAACGGTGGTGGGATATAGAACGGCTCGTCATAAAAGGAGAAAATGCTGCCCCTGGTTGGTTTCATGGAGTTTTTTGTTGATAGGCTCGTTATCAACGTAGCAGCTGACACTTCCAGGACTGAAATGTATTTCGATTCGGATAAGGAAGGAGGTAAGAGATTACCAGACGACTGACTGTAAGTAAAACCTTCAGTGGCTTCAATATTTAACTATACGGTGAAATCCTTCAGTACTCTCTTGTGCTACACACATCTTATGTAGAAAAATTACCCTGCGGTTAAGTGAAGAATGTTCATCATTTTTGTTTTTAGTTACAATAGTACATTAGCTAAAAACGAAACGTGTTGCGGTTTTCGTCTAGTCGTCTAAGGAGCGTGTTGTGGGAGATTTGCAGCGTATTATTTCATTCTGATTAAAAATTGAATGACATTCGAAGCTGTATTGCTCCTCTGCTTGTCTCTTTTTACGTGTGAACTGCAGCTGGCCACGTCACTGCAGGCTAGCTGTACCAACTGACCGGCCAGTGCTGTCCAAGTTAAATGCGCCGGTAAAGCTGTTGTCCCGTATTATCGTTAAGTCGGTGTGCACGTAACGTACAGCACAAAACGTACCCTTATTATTGTACTTGACAGTACTCGAGACAGCTTGGCTGCACTCCTACGTGAAACGGAAATCCAATGAGGTTCCGCCAAACGCGGAAGAATACATAGCACAATGTTTACATCTGGTTTATTCTTATGATGAACGGATTTTCATATATATATATATATATATATATATATATATATATATATATATATATATATATATATATATATATATATAACAGAACCACAGGCACATAGACACAGGCAACAGAGCATGCACAATGTCGACACTAGTACAGTGTATATCCACCTTTCGCAGCAATGCAGGCTGCTATTCTCCCATGGAGACGATCGTAGAGATGCTGGATGTAGTCCTGTGGAACGGCTTGCCATGCCATTTCCACCTGGCGCCTCAGTTGGACCAGCGTTCGTGCTGGACGTGCAGACCGCGTGAGACGACGCTTCATCCAGTCCCAAACATGCTCAATGGGGGACAGATCCGGAGATCTTGCTGGCCAGGGTAGTTGACTTACACCTTCTAGAGCACGTTGGGTGGCACGGGATACATGCGGACGTGCATTGTCCTGTTGGAACAGCAAGTTCCCTTGTCGGTCTAGGAATGGTAGAACGATGGGTTCGATGACGGTTTGGATGTACCGTGCACTATTCAGTGTCCCCTCGACGATCACCAGTGGTGTACGGCCAGTGTAGGAGATCGCTCCCCACACCATGATGCCGGGTGTTGGCCCTTTGTGCCTCGGTCGTATGCAGTCCTGATTGTGGCGCTCACCTGCACGGCGCCAAACACGCATACGACCATCATTGGCACCAAGGCAGAAGCGACTCTCATCGCTGAAGACGACACGTCTCCATTCGTCCCTCCAATCACGCCTGTCGCGACACCACTGGAGGCGGGCTGCACGATGTTGGGGCGTGAGCGGAAGACGGCCTAACGGTGTGCGGGACCGTAGCCCAGCTTCATGGAGACGGTTGCGAATGGTCCTCGCCGATACCCCAGGAGCAACAGTGTCCCTAATTTGCTGGGAAGTGGCGGTGCGGTCCCCTACGGCACTGCGTAGGATCCTACGGTCTTGGCGTGCATCCGTGCGTCGCTGCGGTCCGGTCCCAGGTCGACGGGCACGTGCACCTTCCGCCGACTACTGGCGACAACATCGATGTACTGTGGAGACCTCACGCCCCACGTGTTGAGCAATTCGGCGGTACGTCCACCCGGCCTCCCGCATGCCCACTATACGCCCTCGCTCAAAGTCCGTCAACTGCACATACGGTTCACGTCCACGCTGTCGCGGCATGCTACCAGTGTTAAAGACTGCGATGGAGCTCCGTATGCCACGGCAAACTGGCTGACACTGACGGCGGCGATGCACCAATGCTGCGCAGCTAGCGCTATTCGACGGCCAACACCGCGGTTCCTGGTGTGTCCGCTGTGCCGTGCGTGTGATCATTGCTTGTACAGCCCTCTCGCAGTGTCCGGAGCAAGTATGGTGGGTCTGACACACCGGTGTCAATGTGTTCTTTCTTCCATTTCCAGGAGTGTAGAAACAGAGGCGGCTCCGCAGCCAATTTTATTACTCGACGCGGCCGGCCGCGGGTGCAACAGAACCCATGTGGACGGGTGGAAAGAAATGTGTCAGGCTTCATAATACGTATTTATATGTGTCGTGAATGTGAATCTGCACATGAACTTCCCTAATCCTCCTCACACCTTTCCGTAAAGCGTGGCCAAATCTTTGTTGGGAAGTAGTTGGTTGGTTGGTTTTGGGGAAGGAGACCAGACAGCGTGGTCATCGGTCTCATCGGATTAGGGAAGGATGGGGAAGGAAGTCGGCCGTGCCCTTTCAGAGGAACCATCCCGGCATTTACCTGTTGGGAAGTAGTTCTGTAGTATAGTAGTGCCAACCTTACTCCTGGCTAGGGGATCGGAGAGACAGCACAGGCAAGTAAAAGTCAAAGACTTTGCAGTGTCACAAGATTTGGGGTGGAGAGATTGGTCACGGCCAAGTGGTTCGACCACCCCCTCCACCGGGGCCCAGGAAGACCTCCGGGTGCCCGCCATATTCTAGGGGGTTACAGAAGACGGGTAAGTGAGCAGACGTGCCCTCAGTGCGCCTGTCTCAATGTTCACGCATGGAAGAGAGGTATTTGAATATTTGTACTAATTCTTTTATTTCCAGCTTCGGATTGTGTAAGGTAATGAATGATCTCGTTAATTTGGGAAATTTGACCCCCTGTGTTAATGTATCTGGTCCCCAGTTTGCCCGTTATCCTCCTCACATAGTGGATGTCCTATGTAAAATATTGGGAGACTTTGCTGATATACATTTGGCCAACGCAATTCCGTCTTGCCCGTAGAAATGTGCGTGCAGATTAGTATATAATATACCCGAGCTATAAGATGTAAAATTGTAATATCTGTAAACTGAAACAATTGCTGCTATCGCTGTAAAGTCGAGTGATAATGTTCAAAATAAATAGGTAATCAACTGTCATCAATCTTTAACATACCTTAAAAATCACAAAGAAGTCAAGTTAAAGGAATTTATTTAAAATAAAAGCTATAGAATGCAGGGACCCACACATCAGCGTGTGAGCCCTCCAGCCCCTCGCCTAGTATCGTACAGAAAGGACGCGCTCTCTAGGTAGCGCTCTCAAGCTGCTCTCCCCAGTAACCCGTTGCGCAATTTTGATTCAGGGCTTGGCTACATCAACTTTCATCTGGCGTCCCTAGGCAAGGAGGTAAGACGGTAAACTTTCACCTGGCGAATTCTGCTGAATCCTAGGCACTTCTGTAAAACAGCCAGATAAAATAATTATCCTTCTTGTTTCAGGAATTCGTGTAGATTAGCATAATTAATCATTTTATTTTCAGGAACTGTTCTATGTTGCTTTGTTGAAGATTGATCAGCGTTGTTTTGCTCGTACTCAGCGTTCTCCGAAATGAGTGTGTAGAGATTTTCAATACTGTTGATTTTTATTTGTCATTGATTTTGTGAAAGTTGTAGGGGAGATATTGGAGGGGTAGAGCAAGTTTTGGTTGCTAATTTTGTGGTTGCCATAAGGTAATGAGCGTAATAACTGGGTCACGGGCAAAGAGTAACGCGAACATGGAGGCAGAAAATTTAGTCGAGTTACGTGATGTGTGCGAACAGGAAATGGCCGCCAGTGGTGACTTTCCCTCCCTGAGCGCAGGTCGTTGTCCGAACGCTGGCAGCAATCCGGTTTGTGCTGGGGAGGGTGGACAATGGCCTCAGAGGGGTCGGTCGAGTTTACCGTTAGGCGAAGCCGCTGCCGAAGAGCGCGAGACAGGGGGACGCTCCTCGCCAGGCGAAGAAGCAACAAATCGTGATGTTCCAAGTGAGGCTCATGTCAGTGATTGCCAGCTTGGATGAGCATTCTTCTGAAAGAAATAGGACAGAGGTTTGAAGAGGTAGATAAGAAGTCTAGCCAGAGGTTTGAAGAAATAAGACAGAGGTTTGAAGAGATAGATAAGCGCTTTGACCAGAGATTTGAAGAAATAGGACAGAGGTTTGAAGAGATAGGCAAGCGGTTTGACGATTTGAGGGAAGAACGTAATAGGCAATTTCAGGAACAAAAAATTATAATAGATTCACTACAAGAGAGGGTCGGGGGGAATGAAAGGACAGTTAACGAAAGATTCGAGGCAGTGAACGAACGCATAGAAGGCGTGATTGCAGAGGGCGTTGTAACGACGACTGGTGTCGAAAAGAAAATTAACGAATTTTGTAAGCGACTAGATGCGCTGCATGCGCATAATGTAGTAAAAGATAGTGAGGAAGTGCAGTCGTTAATGAGTTTCCGTCAGGCACAAGAAGATATCAATCGCCAGAACAGGGAGGCGATAGCGAAACTGTTGAGAGATGAGACGGCACAGCGAAATGAAGAGGCAAATTCGATGAATGCCGATGATTCGATGGGCGCGTATAGGCGACGCCGCACTGAATCGGAGGAGATAAAAGAATTGGAGGAGCGTCTTTGCGAAATAAGAGAGCCAGCAGCAGGCCCCACCGTGGGAGCCCGTTCACGAGAAGTCGATCAAGATGAGGAGGAATGCCGCAAGCACTTTGTATCAGTACTAAATTATTCGGTATATCCTGACTCGAATAATCCACAACACCCACGTGTGTGGTTGGGGCAATTTCAAGATACGATGCCGACTTCGTGGGGTGATAAAATGAAGATACGCTTTGTATGCACTCACCTTCGTGACGAAGCAAGTGCCAAGATGCAATTAGCGATAAGAGACTGTTTGACGTATCAAGATTTTTGTAAAGCTTTTCTGAATGAGCTCTGGTCGAAGAGCATACAGGATAGGATAAAAATGAACATTTTAATGAAAGAAAATTGCCAGAACCATACTGAGAAGAATCCTGTACGCTACTTCCAGGAAATGGTCAAAGATAACCAATACCTGGATGTGCCGTATGGAGACGCGTAGTTGATCAGAATATGCCTGACGATACTACCGTATAGACTACGTAGGGAGATAACAATAGCGGGAAGGAGCATTCATGAGGTGGCTGCCTTCCAGCAATTGTTACAAGAATTAAGGGAAGAAAGTGTGCCGAACCAAGCGCAAGGAGTGCGGAGAAATGAGCACGAACGCCATGAGCATAACGGCTATCAGCAAAGGTACAGGAACGTACATTATGTGTCATACCCGCAAAATGGTAACGGACGTGGGAGAAGTTTTGGCCCTTCAAATAACCGGGGACGAAATCAACGGAGGCGGAACTATTACAATAATGGAGCGAGCCATACTGGCTACTCGGACTCTCCTGATGTCGGAATAAGGCCAACAGATCCACGACAGGATATTAGGGAGAACGATGCGTTAGTAGTGGCGAGCGAAACAATTTGACAGGCAAGCGCGGCTCCTGAGTCTGATGATAAAGGGACTAATAAGTTAGATTTGTACATAGATTATGGTGAGATGAGGGAAGTTCTTTTGGAAGAACCGGAGGAGTTTTCGGGATTTAAATTACCAATTGTCAGCGTGGATGTAAATAACGTAATAATTCCTTGTATCTTAGACTCATGGAGTCAAGCGTCTGTTATAAGGGAAGACGTATTCAATTGTTGTGGTGGAGATGTGAAGTGGCCGACGTTACCACTACAGCATACGGAGGTGCGAGATGCAGTGCCCGGGAAAAGCATCGAAGTGAAAAAGCAAAGTCAAGTTGAGTGTGTGTACAAAGAGAAAACTATTAGTGTTGTGTTCTTGGTTGTAGAAAGAATGACGGTTGAGGCCATATTAGGGATTGATTTTCTCGGCCGGTACCAAGCCACCTTGGATCTGCAGCGTGGATTTGCCACCATAAAAATTGGTGACGAAGAAATTAGGATGTAATTCGATGACGCTATAAAAGTAGACGCGCATATAGTCGAGTCTCTTAGATTGTCAGTGGACACAGGACATTTGGGCCAAGGCAATGCGAGGATCAAACTAGAAACACAGGATAACAAAGAATCAGATGCGATAGATTTGGAGTCTGTAATGAACGAGAAAGTGGGTCACATTAAAGATGATGGGATCCGTAACAACGTGAAAGGGATTTTGCAAAGTAACGGCCGTGTGTTTGGGACACACAGACACTATAAGAGGTTTTACCTACAAGTTCGGGGTTAAACCCCATAAACCATTTTTCGTACGACCGTGGGTCGTGCCGCTTGCGTGCAGAGAGAAAGTGTCACGTGATATAGAGTCAATGTTACAACAAGGAGTTAGTTCCTATAACAGCCCGATTTTATGCATCCCCAAGAAGAATGGCTCAGTAAGGCTAGTCCTTTATTCACGCCAAATAAATACTATCATCGACACTGAAACGGATAGGCATGAGACGCTAGATGAGCTGTTGCAGAAGTTTCATGGCGTATCCGTTCTCAGCTCCCTTGACATGAAGTCGAGTTACTGGCAAGAAAATATACGGCATTCTTATGGTGTGGGCGATGTTATGTTTACGGGAAACTCCCATTCGGACTCAATGTGTCTTCCGCCGCATTTATCCGGGCGTTAGGTACAGTGTTTCCCGAGTCGTTGCGGCGTAGGATTATACTTTACGTGGACGACATACTCATCGCAGAGAGACGTGGTACGACCATAATGACGTCCTGAATCAAGTTTTACAGGCTTTTGGACGATGTGGGGTGACAATAAATTTACAGAAATCTGAATTAGGACGACGAGAGATCAAGTTTCTTGGGCACATAATAACCACTGACGGGATTCGCCCAGACCCGGAAAAACTCCGGGCAATCAAAGAGTATCCGGTCCCTAAGAGTAAGAGACAGTTGCGGGCGTATCTTGGGATCATTAATTTCTATAAAAGATTTACCAAAAACAAAGGAATCTCTACACCGTGTTTGTGTGTCCTGACGGGAAAAAACACGGTATGGAAGTGGAGTGATGCTGCGCAACGGGAATTTGAAAGTTTAAAAAATGCGTGTATGTCATCTCCTCTGCTTGTACATCCGGATTTGTCCAAACCCTTTTGTATGGCAACGGATAGCTCCCAGGGCGGGCTTAGGTGTTGTTCTATTCCGGGAGTGGGAAGAGAACGATGGTGTGGTGCCAAAGCCCGTTGCCTTCGCGAGCCGTGTGCTCAATAAGGCGGAGCAAAACTACGCCGTGACCGAACTAGAGGCGTTAGCGATGGTCTGGGGTTTTCACAAATTCAGGTATTACTTGTTTGGCCGTGTCGCAAAGGTATATACAGACCATAAGGCTCTACAATTCCTGATGACAGCAAAACTTACTCACCAGCGATTGATTAGATGGGCGCTATTTCTGCAGGAATTAAAATTTGAGGTCCACTACGTGCCTGGCACACAGAACATAGTGGCAGATGCACTATCTCGAGGTCCGATTGGACTCACAGTACAGAGGGACACTGATCCTAACGAAAATGTATACGACCTGTTTTACATGAAAGGTGTGCCGTTTGAAAGGTACGTAGGCGATGCTTTGTCTAGAATAGGTAGGGAACAAGACAAGGACGAGAATTTGCGGGTGATCAAGGCGAAGTTGAGTGACCCGGCCGAGGATCGGCTTCGACGTTTTTACCTGGTAAGAGGCGGTTGTCTTGTTCTATCGAAAGAATCCGAACCAGCATCAGTGGTTAGTGTGCATACCGGATGAGCTGGTCAACAAGTTAATTTGGTATTGCCACTTGAGTTATGGGCATTTTGGAGCGCGCAAGTGCAGTGGGAAGTTGGGAGAGTCGGTATACTTTATTAGTATGGAGCGGAGGGTAGCGAGGGTGCTCCGTACTTGTGAAATACGTCAGAGGGCCAAATCCTCTACTGTATCCTGTCGTGCCCCACTATTCCCCATAGTTCCCGCACGCCTCCGAGAATTCGCAGCGACAGACCTGTTCGGGCCGTTGCCTCGCATTATGAACGGATTTCAATACGTGTTCGTTGCTGTGGAACTGGTTTCGAAGTATGTAAGATTCGTTCCTTTGAAAAAGGCCACAGCGAGAACCGTAACGGCGGCGTTCATAAACGGTTTTGCGCGAGACGTTGGAGTGGTCGAGGAAGTCATAGCAGATAACGGGCCGCAGTATAGGTCGAAGTTGTGGCAGGACACCATGGGAAGGTACGGTATTAAGGCCGTCTTTATATCAAAGTACCACCCGGCGTCGAATCCTGGGGAGAGGGTTATAAAAGAATTAGGCAAGCTTTGTAGGATTTACTGTAGCCGACGGCACAGGACATGGGATATGTTTCTGGGCGATTTCCAAGATGTTATCAACGAGATTCCTCACGGGAGCACGGGGATGTGTCCACTGCTGGTCTTGAAGAATAGAGCACCTCCGGATAGAATAAGAGAGCTGGTAAATTTTCCACCCACTGGTAAGGAGAGGCATCGAGCGATTGTCAACGCTGCGCTCAGAATGATTCAAAGGGGAGCGCTGAGCCGGCAAAGGAGGCAGAAAGGGAATGTACGGCGTCTGACGTTGAAACCTGGTGACAAAGTTCTTGTAAGAGGACATCGATTGTCCAAGAAACACAAGTTTCTAGCTAGTAAATTCTTTAATGTTTATGCTGGACCATACCGCGTTAAGAGGGCATGAGAACAGCTATGACATAGAGACTCTGAGATCTAGGAAGAGTCGCGGATTACACCTTATATCTAATTTAAAACTTTTCCGTGGATAATTATCCTGGTGGAAGTAGCCCCTTGTTTTTCATGAATGACGTACTGAATACGTATATGTTGAGAATTTTCATGTAGACTGTTTATGTAGTTGTTGACGGTAGGGATTGATCCTTTAGATGTGCGGGGACGAGGCAAGGTCATACTCGAAGGTTTCTGGTTAATATGTACAAGAATGAAGTTAAGGTTGGTGTAGGAGTTAGCGCGAATATTGCGCATTTATTAGTTATTTATGTCTAATAATTTGATGTGTTTCAGGAGATAAGGATGTGGCGCCAGAAAGAGCGGTGATTTGTGGGCCATGGGGGCCTGGGGTTTAATTCTTGAAGTTTCCAGAGTGAGAGAGAGTGAGTATCAGAGGTAGTACCCGCAAGGACTAGGAGAAGCCATGAATGCAAATGGATGCGTGACTCAGTCGATGGAAAGCAGTGAGGAGGCTGCGGAGATTTGTACGTCATTCCAAGATGAACAGGGAGCACTTAAGATGATGTTACCTGTAATGTTTTATTAATATAGATTCTTTGGTGTGTCCTGAAATTTGAAACCATGTGGTGTACATGTCTATGTAAGTGAATTTCTTTTGTTAGCAGGTTCTCGCGTCATTTTGTAGGTGGTACCAATTTAGTACAAGTAAAGAGAGATTAAAGAATGACAACCAGGCAATGTTTGGTAAGGTGGAAGGAAGTCGTGTTTGCAGATCGAATAGCAAGAAGCAGTGAAAGAATGATCTAGACGCAGTTCGAAAAAAAAAGGGGGGGGGGGAAGGAGAAGTATTTAGTAACTGACAGGACAGTTGTGTTGCCAGCAGCAATGGATGTAATGTTGTACTATTTTGGTGTGTTGTGTTCTGAGGGGTTAGAACAGATTTCTCATGTTTTGTAATTTGATTTCATTGGTAGAGGGTTACTCTTCTTGTAAATTTTAGTGTAAGGACTGAAAGTAGTTAGTGGAATAATTTAACCAAGCAGCTTAATTTCTTTCATGATTGTAAAGAAAATGTGGAAACGGTATCAATGTAGTGATTTGCGGTTGCGGTGTCGGATGAGGGACAACCACAATCCCATTCCATTCCTATGACACTTCAATACCTTCATCGGTTGATGACTCAGTCATCAACCCTGATCAGGCGAACGTGTGTTTAGAAAATAGGCCTAGTTAACTTAAGTCTAACTGGCACCTCAATTTAATTGTAAAAACTGTGAGGTAAATCGGTGGATGTCAAATTGTTGTAAATAGATTTAGATTTAACATCTGTTTAGGCTCTAACTGGTACCTCAATTTTATTGTTAACTTATGAGGTGGTCCACAGGACTGCAATTGTAGTTTGTAACAGTTCGATTTTTTTTATCTGGATGTTATTGTTTTTGTTACCCCCAATTCTATAAAATCAGGGTCGATATAATTTTTGTAGTAGGAATACTTTTAATTTTACTGTAAATAAAACCATGTGGATAAGTTGTGATGAATAATGAGAAAGTTGTACCTTCTAAAATCTTATTTACAAAAATGTGTTTGTCTGTGTGCAAGTCGCTCCGAGTGGTGAAGCGGACGGAGAGTGGCTGGGGCTGCGTGGAGAGGGAGAGACATAACTGGACTACCTACCTGGAGCTGGCGTGTGTCTCGCTCCCTCCTGGCCCTGTCTCTGTCGCACTCTCCCACCACCTGGCGGGACGGAGACGGCGAAGCGATCAGCTGAGGGCAGCTATAAGCCCTCCTCGCGTGAAAGGGAAAGTTGCAGGGGGGAGCCTCTGCTGACGTCACTCACCCCAGCTGAGCCTACGGCCAGTCTCAGGTTCCACGCCGCGCTAGCCGACAGCTGCGTCATCAGACACGCCTCACAGCAGGCATCACAGTGGTAGCCGCTGCTGACGTCACTCGCTCCAGATGGGCGGGCTGGCCACCTCCGCAGCCACGGCGCGCCAGTCAACAGCTGTGTCGTCTGACCATGGAGGTATAAGGAGTGGAGATGCCATGACGTCACAAACTTGAAGCCGACAGAAACCGAGCTCCGCCATTGCAGTTTGTGCTACTGTCTAGAGCTGCTGAAGGTTTTTTCATTTTAAAATGCCGGTTTGCGTTGTTTACGGGTGTACTAACCGTTGGAATAGTGCTACCAAGTTAAAAGGAATCACGTTCCATGCGTAAGTGGCCCCGTTCGTAAAATATTGTCGTTTATATTCGTGAGATGTGCGGCCTTGTTTAAGTTTTGTGAAACTGTTTTCTTCTTATTTTATTTCAGATTTCCGATCAACGAAGGTCGTAGGGCTCTGTGGGTTCATATGCTTATTTTTCTTGACAAAGCACAAACGATGTTTGTATTTACAAATGAAATTTTGTATAAGTGTGTAAACGAGTAAGAAATATCATCCGGTATGTAAACTAGCATAGCTTTCGGGTTCTGCTTTCAGTTTACATCGACACAAATACAGTAAAAGGTGATTTGAGTTTGAAAAGAGCTTTGTACACTGTTATTTTTCATCATTCGAAGTTCGTATCCAAAAGAAACACTTAAGTTAACGAGACCAAATCAGTTGTATTGCTGGGGCAAAAACGCTTTAAAAACAAAACGAAAACACCTGAAAAAGCTATTCTGACGTTGTGTTATGCATGTAAACATTGTAACACTCATCATCTGAAATTATTTCGCAGACATAACGTTAAATATGAAGAACACGCAATTCTAACAAGAGCTCTGTCACTGTTTTGACCAATCAAACATGGCGGCCCACCGGCTTCAAACAGACGTACAGCAGACGGCCATAGTGCCATCTCCCCTCCTTATACCTCCATGCATCTGACACACCCCCACGACAAGCATCGGCGGACACCGCTCGCCTTAAGTTGGGTAACCCCTGAGGTGAAGCAGCGGACTATGGCGCTGAAGCACCTGTATGCAGCGGGGAATGACGACCAGATGACTGTCACCCTGGTCTCCGACAGCCCTCGCTGTCATCATTATAGCTGTCGTCGAGACATTATGGGACTGGTGAATGATGATGTGTTTCAAACTGCTCTGTCGTGAAGAAGGAGAGAAAGAAACTGTTTACGAGATATGATTGCAGCCAAGACTAAGGTACCTACGAACAATTATTTACTCAGTGGATCGCTAAGTAGGCATAAAGTAAAGAAGGACTGAGACAGGCGCCATTGTGAATGGTTCGACAAAGGAAGAAATGATCTCTCAGGCAATACGATTGTGATGACCAAGTGAAAAAGTAGAGCATGATGAACTCGCCTAGTTTATCGGTGATCCATAGCTCAGGTCATAGTAATATTGAAAGTTTAGTGACAAAGGTTAACTGAGGAGTTTTGTTCAGAGATAATCTGGTTGGTGATAGGCACAGGTGGCGGAGCTGATGAACAGATGTAAGAGGAGTGGGCCATGCTGTTACGTCGTGTTTCGCGAGGTACATGATCACATAAACAGACGGCATACGGAGTCACCGGCACTTGGATGTGAAGTTAGGTTATCCTGCAAGTATCTTTGGAAGAATGCCCTCCCCATCGCCCCTAGGCTGTAATACATTGTCGACTGGCGTGTGACGATATCTGACGGAATCTGTCAACAGGTTAGGTTAGTGGTTCTTTAATTTTATGATGTAGCTGAAGTATGTGTCTTTTGTTGTTGTTTTTACCAGTGCAGATAACTTTAGTGTTATTTTCTTTGTGTATCTAGTTTATGAACTTAGTTGTGACGTGCACAATGTGGGCGTTGTCCCATATAGTTTAGAGGCTTTTGTCTTTGTGTAATAAGGTAACATTTAATTTTAGTATCAAATAACTTGAATTCTTATAATTGTCATTGTTTCTTGATGTTCCTTTATGTGAATTAGAATAGTTCTATTGTAATTTGTTGATGTGTGTCTGCACACGTCCATGTTGGTAAGAATTTAATGAACATAACTTTATTGAAAGGTGTTCTTCTATTTCGTGATGTTTGTGATATTACCTGGAAAAAAACTTTTTTTTTCCATTATAGAAGTACAATTTTCACGAATAACTTGATATTTCACATGAATTTTTTTTAGTTTTGCACTTACATCATAGCTAGATAAGTAAAATTAGTTGTCTTTAAGGTGTGTTTGAGAAATCCTTTGATAATTGATTGCTAATACACGCACGTCTTGATGTGGTATAGTATTATATCGTTCGATAACAATATTTTGTTTTGTTTTGCCCTTAGTGTAAAACGGGCGCCCATTGAATTTTATGCCGAATTTAATTGTTAATTTTGCACTTTTTACTCAGATTTTTAAGTGTATGTCAGCATCATTTGATATTGCAAATGACATTTCTTTGGCTCATCTTAACGTAAATTCTTTCATTAATTATTTTAGCATTATTGGATTTGTTTGTTGATGTTGCACTTTTCAATTAGAATTTTACATGTGCTTGGCAGCACCATCTGATTTTTACAAAGGACATTTCTGTGGTTCATTATAACTTAAATTTTCATCACGAAATGAATGATTTTGAATTGTCATCACTTGTTTGTCTAGGAGATAAATTTAGACATTTCCTAAGTTATTCACTTGCTATGTCGTTTAAATGCCTTCGCCGTATGCCAAGTGGCCGCATATTTGATCCGCTCATAGCGGGAATATTGATTCATGCCAGAGAGCAGGACGTTGCAATTTTTTTTATCCTTTTCTATAGCACAAACTACTGTTTGTAATTGTTTCCATTTTTCTGTTACGTAAGCATAGAACATAAGATTGGTAAAAGAAATGAAACAGAATTGGTCTCCCATGAGAAGAACATTCCGGATCATTTCTTTCCATCCACGCATGGGGTGATGAAACGGTACAGTAGTTTCCGCTCTATAAGCAGCAGGTTTCGCTGCTCGCTCGCACCGGGAAATAGAAATAGAGGCGGCTCCGCAGCCAATTTTATTACACGACTCGGCCGGCCGCGGGTGCAACAGAACCCATGTGGACAGGTGGAAAGAAATGTGTCAGGCTTCATAATACGTATTTATATGTGTCGTGTATTATGCATTTCTTGTACGTGAATGTGAATCTGCACATGAACTTCCCTGATCCTCCTCACACCTTTCCGTAAAGCGTGGCCAAATCTTTGTTGGGAAGTAGTTCTGTAGTATAGTAGTGCCAACCTTACTCCTGGCTAGGGGATCAGAGAGATAGCACAGGCAGGTAAAAGTCAAAGACTTTGCAGTGTCTTAAGATTTGGGGTGGAGAGGTTGGTCACGGCCAAATGGTTCGACCACCCCCTCCACCGGGGCCCAGGAAGACCTCCGGGTGCCCGCCATATTCTAGGGGGTTACAGAAGACAGGTAAGTGAGCAGACGTGCCCTCAGTGCGCCTGTCTCAATGTTCACGCATGGAAGAGAGGTATTTGAATATTTGTACTAATTCTTTTATTTCCAGCTTCGGATTGTGTAAGGTAATGAATGATCTCGTTAATTTAGGAAATTTGACCCCTGTGTTAATGTA
This sequence comes from Schistocerca nitens, assembly GCF_023898315.1. Taxonomy (NCBI): domain Eukaryota; kingdom Metazoa; phylum Arthropoda; class Insecta; order Orthoptera; family Acrididae; genus Schistocerca; species Schistocerca nitens. The sequence continues at coordinate 948,070,832 of NC_064616.1, forward strand.
TCTGGTCCCCAGTTTGCCCGTTATCCTCCTCACATAGTGGATGTCCTATGTAAAATATTGGGAGACTTTGCTGATATACATTTGGCCAACGCAATTCCGTCTTGCCCGTAGAAATGTGCGTGCAGATTAGTATATAATATACCCGAGCTATAAGATGTAAAGTTGTAATATCTGTAAACTGAAACAATTGCTGCTATCGCTGTAAAGTCGAGTGATAATGTTCAAAATAAATAGGTAATCAACTGTCATCAATCTTTAACATACATTAAGAATCTCAAAGAAGTCAAGTTAAAGGAATTTATTTAAACTAAAAGCTATAGAATGCAGGGACCCACACATCAGCGTATGAGCCCTCCAGCCCCTTGCCTAGTATCGGACAGAAAGGACGCGCTCTCTAGGTAGCGCTCTCAAGCTGCTCTCCCCAGTAACCCGTTGCGCAATTTTGATTCAGGGCTTGGCTACATCAACTTTCATCTGGCGTCCCTAGGCAAGGAGGTAAGACGGTAAACTTTCAACATGTGAAATCTGTTAAGGGAGCAGTGCAGACAAGTTGTAAATATCAGGACTGTGCTATGTATCACATTCTGAATTCGGTAATGTAGCTGATTTTATTACTATGGTTATCTCTCCCTGTGTAGGTGTGAGATTGAAATTTCGTTAAAAGATCTCTCTGCAACGAAAAATGCCTGATTACCACTCCAACTCCCAAATTGTATCTGTGGTACTCTACCCTTCGCTCCCTCCCTCCAGGTGGCACATTATTCATATCAAATTGATAGTCTAATTAATTAAACTGATCATGAGAATCACTTTGCATGGTGAGTAATTTTTTTTCCAGATGGCGGATTACACCCGCCAGGTAATTCAGATGGGAATCCCTTGAGGGAAGACGATGTTCTTTATGAGGAGCACTATTAGAACCGACATTTGAAGCTAACTGCAGAAGTATTCTACCGCAGCCAACACTAGTTTCGCATAAGGACCATGAAGACAAGATAAGCGAAATTAGCGCTCATAAGGAGGTATAGAGGGCAGTCCATTGATCGTGACCGGGCCAAATATCTCACGAAATAAGCGTCAAACGAAAAAACTACAAAGAACGAAACTTGTCTAGCTTGAAGGGAGCAACCAGATGGCGCTATGGTTGGCCCGCTAGATGGCGCTGCCATAGGTCAAACTGATATCAACTGCGTTTTTTTAAAATAGGAACCCCCATTTTTTTATTACATATTTCTGTAGTACGTAAAGAAATATGAATGTTTTAGTTGGACCACTTTTTTCGCTTTGTGATGGATGGCGCTGTAATAGTCACAAGCACATGGCTCATAATTTCAGACGAACGGTTGGTAACAGGTAGGTTTTTTAAATTAAAATACAGATCGTAGGTACGTTTGAACATTTTATTTCGGTTGTTCCATTGTGATACATGTACCTTTGTGAATATATCATTTCTGAGAACGCATGCTGTTACAAAATGGTTCAAATGGCTCTGAGCACTATGGGACTTAACATCTGTGGTCATCAGTCCCCTAGAACTTAGAACTACTTAAAGATAACTAACCTAAGGACATCACACACATCCATGCCCGAGGCAGGATTCGAACCTGCGACCGTAGCGGTCACGCGGTTCCAGACTGAAGCGCCTAGAACCGCACGGCCACACCGGCCGGCATGCTGTTACAGCGTCATGACCTGTAAATACCACATTAATGCAATAAATGCTCAAAATGATGTTCGTCAACCTCAATGCATTTGGCAATACGTGTAACGACATTTCTCTCAACAGCGAGTAGTTCGCCTTCCGTAATGTTCGCACAAGCATTGACAATGCGCTGACGCTTGTTGTCAGGCGTTGTCGTTGGACCACGATAGCAAATATCATTCAACTTTCCCCATAGATAGAAATCCGGAGACATCAGATCCGGTGAACGTGCGGGCCATGGTATGGTGCTTCGACGACCAATCCACCTGTCATGAAATATGCTGTTCAATACCGCTTCAACCGCACGCGACCTATGTGCCGGACATCCATCATGTTGGAAGTACATCGCCATTCTGTCATGCAGTGAAACATCTTGTAGTAACATCGGTAGAACATTACGTAGGAAATCAGCATACATTGCACCATTAGATTGCCATCGATAAAATGGGGGCCAATTATCCTTCCTCCCATAATGCCGCACCATACATTAACCCGCCAAGGTCGCTGATGTTCCACTTGTCGCAGCCATCGTGGATTTTTCGTTGCCCAATCGTGTATATTATGTCGGTTTACGTTACCGCTGTTGGTGAATGACGCTTCGTCGCTAAATAGAACACGTGCAAAAAATCTGTCATCGTCCCGTAATTTCTCTTGTGCCCAGTGGCAGAACTGTACACGACGTTCAAAGTCGTCGCCATGCAATTCCTGGTGCATAGAAATATGGTACGGGTGCAATCGATGTTGATGTAGCATTCTAGCACAGCACGTTTCTGAGATTCCCGATTCTCGCGCAATTTCTCTGCTACTGATGTGCGGATTAGCCGCGACAGCAGCTAAAACGTCTACTTGGGCATCATCATTTGTTGCAGATCGTGGTTGACGTTTCACATGCGGCTGAACACTTCCTGTTTCTTTAAATATCGTAACTATTCGGCGAACGGTCCGGACATTTGGATGATGTCGTCCAGGATACCGAGCAGCATACATAGCACACGCCCGTTGGGAATTTTGATCACAATAGCCATACATCAACACGATATCGACCTTTTCCTGAATTCAAAAACGGTCCATTTTAACACGGATAATGTAACACGAAGAAAATAGGAAATGGAATGCCTATTAGTGGTACAGGGTACCCCCGCCACAAACCATATTATGGCTTGCGAAGTAAGCATATAGAAGTTAATATAAATTTAATTTACCTATACATATTGAAACGTCCCCTTAGAAAAATTAATGAACTACTGTGCTGGTAAACCCCTTACGTTATTTGATTTTCAAACAGCTGAGCAAAACTGAACGTGCTCAGACGTTTCTCTCTTTACTTATTCTGATCATCAATAAACTGACACACAATATTTTTAGCGCAACGCAATCTGACTTTCAATAATCCCTACAAAAGAATGGCCCTGACTATCAATAAGCTATACCTTTCATGAATCACTTACCTCACAAAAATCTTCGTTTCTCGAACTACTGCAATACAGCGAGCGCCAATACTACCAGCTAAGTAAAAGATTCTAACTACTGAAGGCACTAACTACTGATAGGCATAGTTAGCAAATGAAAGATTTTGATAGAGAACAAACAATGTACTTACCTTAACAATGTTCAATATATATATATATATATATATATATATATATATATATATATATATATATTCATGACATCCAGTCTTACAAATTTACTGTCTCTGATGGACACACGTCCAGATCATCCGCTCTCAAAACTCTGCCATCTCTCTCCCCACAATCACCACTGCTGGCGGCTCACCTCCAACTGCGCAACGCTACGCGCTTTTCACACCCAACTGCCCAACACTACAATAGTGAATGTTCCAACAATGCCAGCAAGCCACAGACTGCACACAGCACAGCCAGTGATTTTCATACAGAGCGCTACGTGGCGTTACCAACATAAAAACCTAAACAGCCTACTTACATAGCAGGACTACAGTAGTCTGCTCTGTGATGACCTACCTACCAATATTCTTCAAAACTTCGACTGACTCTGCAGAGGGTTTGCTCTGTTGTGGTCCATTACCTGTCTGCATGTCAAGAGTCAGCATTGTCTTTCCGTTGGAAGGAGAACACTACTTCTTCAAGACTGCATGGGAATCCACTACTTCCGTGTGCATTTTCTTTTACTGCTCAGACTTTGAGAAACAAAAAAAAACTCCAATTAATACTGTGATGAATGATCAGGACTGTCTTTATGGACTGTGAGAAAATTTTAGCTTTTGAGCAACATTGTATCGATAAGTGTGTGCATTTGATATATTTATTAGCGTTAATATAATTTTTTTTAACAAATATGTATTGGTCAATGCCCAAAACAATTTGTAAAATTTTTTGTGGGAAGCATGGTGGCTATGTAAGTAGGCTGTTTAGGTTTTTATGTTGGTAACGCCACGTAGCGCTCTATATGAAAATCACTGACTGTGCTGTGTGAAGTCTGTGGCTTGCTGGCATTGTTGGAATGGTCGCTATTGTAGTGTTGGGCAGTTGGATGTGAACAGCGCGTAGCGTTGAGCAGTTGGAGGTGAGCCGCCAGCAGTGGTGGGTGTGGGGAGTGAGATGGCGGAGTTTTGAGAGCGGATAATCTGGACGTCTGTCCATCAGAGACAGTAAATTTGTAAGACTGGATGTCATGAACTGATATATATATATATATATATATATATATATATATATATATATATATATATATAATGACTTTTGAACACTATTAAGGTAAATACATTGTTTGTTCTCTATCAAAATCTTTCATTTGCTAACTATGCCAATCAGTAGTTAGTGCATTCAGTAGTTAGAATCTTTTATTTAGCAGGCAGTATTGGCGCTCGCTGTATTGCAGTAGTTCGAGTACCGAAGATTTTTGTGAGGGATTATTGAAAGTCAGATTTCGTTGCGCTAAAAATATTGTGTGTCAGTTTAGTGTTGATCAGAATAAGTAAAGAGAGAAATGTCTGAGTACCTTCAGTTCTGCTCAGCTGTTTGAAAATCAAATAACGTAAGAGGTTTATCAGCACAGTAATTCATTAATTTTTCTTAGGGGACGTTTCAATATGTCACCCCATCCATTTATAGGCACACAAACCTCATGAAAGAATGTTTTCCCTTATTCATCGAGAAAACAAAAGACGGAACTTCTGTTGCTGATTGTGTCTCAGTAAAAGTCTTCTTATTAGCCCCTAATTTTGTCATTGCAGTCACTTCACGAGACGTATGTGAGAGGTTGTAACATGTTTGCTCACGGCACTTAGAAGAAACGGTCTAGAGCTCACCTCTCAACTCCTCTTTCGTCAGAGTATCGCTTACCTGCCGTTTTCTCACGAATTTTCCAGTCTTCGATTTACAGCATTTGAATTCATATGATTTCCACGAGAAAGGGATTTTCGCCGCCAAGTCACAGACACCTGCTAATTCTCTCGAAATCCCAAGTTCTGACAGCACTGTTCCATTAGAAGGCCGTCTTGTCCGCCACCAGTCACTGACAAAGTCGAGAGCGATCACAAAGAGAAAAATAGCACATTAACGTACATGAGGAAATTCACAGTCATGGAGAGAGTACACGGACTGCACAAAGAAATTCAGAAACATATCATCTACAATTCATTGATATCGAATTACGATCTATAAATGTCACCCCGTACATGCACTGATCTCCTATATCGTATTCCCATGATTACTAAGTTAGAAATACAACACTGTAATAGTGTCAGGAACTTCACTGACAGCACAGTTTCTCTCTCTCTCTCTCTCTCTCTCTCTCTCTCTTTCTCTCTCTCTCCTCGTTATTTTTATACGAGGGTTGGAACTTTAATAGTGGCAACTATTTATTTACAGCTCTTACAAAATAGTTACGTGTTTCAAAGTTTTACTGATCTTCAAAGTAGTCACCAGCATTGTGTATAACCCATTGCCAGCGATGTGGAAGTCGTAGGATACTCTTAGCAGTGCCAGTGTGTTGACAATTCGAGCGGCGCGGTCTATTGCCCAACAAATTTGTAACAGCTCTGAACCTTCAGTTTAGAAACCGAGTTGAACTTACGAGGGCTTACGTCAGGGGAGTGCAGTAGGTGGTATAGCACTTAGCAGCCCCATCAGTCAAACAAATCAGTAACAGCTTGCACTGTACGTGCTTGAGCATTGTCCTGCAAAATGATGGTCAGGTCCTGCAGGACGTGTCATCACTTCTGTCTCTGAGCTGGTCGTAGGTTGTGTTCCAAAAATGAACAGCATAGAGACAGAAGTGATGACACTTTCTGCAGAACATGACCATCATTTTGCAGGACAATGCTCAAGCATGTGCAGTGGAAGCACCTGATAGAGAACCTGATAAGATATTACCGTATATCTTTCTTCTGATATATCGAAAACAAATACTGTCCAGGAGTTGATGATCCTATTAAATATACAAGTCTTGGTGCATTGGAGCAGGTGGCCAGTAATCGAATTCGCCTGCACAGACCTGTGTAAAGTTTTGAAGCTCATGCTGTAGATGGAACATATCCCAGAGTTCTTTCATAAGCAGTTGGATACATTGTTTTTTTGTTGTGACACATCCAAGCAGCGTATGGCTAGAGCTTAGTACACCGACGACTCATATACAATTGTATGTCCTGTGTGTTAATTAGAGTGCTATCTACCTGCAATCGCTAACAGCAAACCTCTCCAGTCAGCAGAGGACTTCCAGTGCATGTGTGATGAAATATGTCCACCAAACCGGAGGAAAACCTATTTTGGCACCCTCCTCTAGCAAACAAAGATGTAAGCAAAGTACTCCATTCCACTGCCACATCTTGAACATAAATTGAGTCTTCAGTTTCATAACTGCAGTGATTCTAAGTTAGTGACAGGGGCTTGTTAGGTATTGCAATCCCTATGTATACATTTGCTTGACAGATGTTGTGTGTGTGGAAGAGACTGTGTTCTGTTCCAGAGTTAGTGCTGCATGGCATGTTATTTCACATGTCAAACAACTCTGCTACCCGTCTGTCTATTTCCTCATAAGATGTCATAATTTCATACATTAATAATAATGAGCGTATGGCATTGGTGGCCGGGAGAGCCCTCGCGGGGCAGTCCGGCAGCCGCTCCACAAGTTCTTTAACGCCACTACAGCGACTTACGAGTGAATGAAGATGGAATGATGATAAAAGACACAGACAACACCCAGTCATCTCGAGGCACAGAAAATCCCTGACCCGCCGGGAATCGAACCCGTGACCCCATGCGGGGGAAGCGAGAACGCTACCGCAAGACCACGAGCCGCGAACATTTGATATATTTGTCTTGCTGACACTCATTCTGTAGGACTGATGTAGGCATAGCATAATTTCTGAACCGTAATCAGACGTGAACAGTCAGCGATTTGTTGCTAAGAGGTCAAGTGTGTTTTTGCAGCCATGTGCACTTCGAAATAATGCTGACCAAATAGGGAGAATCTTGGTGGACATAGGGATTAGTGATCACATGGTTGTTGTTGCGAGAGTGAATAATGTAATATTCAAACACCTCAAAAATAAACGCAAAATACATCTATTAAAAAAAAAGCAGATAAAAATTCGATTGAGGCCTTCCTAAGAGACAGTCTCCACCCCTTCCAATCTGAATATTTAAGTATAGACCAGATGTGGTTTAAATTCAAAGAAATAGTATTGATGGCTATTGAGAGGCATATACAAAATAAACCAATGAAAGATGGTACTGACCCCCGTGGTACACAAAACAGGTCAAGCGCTGTTGCAGAAGCAATGAGAAAAGCATGCCACATTTAAATGAATGCAAAATCCTCAAGATTGGTGAAATAAAAGTGGCCCAGAGTACAGAGTTCCAGGGCCCAAAGAAACACAGCAGAAGAAAGGAAACACTGTACTAACCTGACTATAGCAGCTGTTGGAAGTGACCACCATTCATCTCTTGGCATTTTTGGGCCCTGATCAGCGAGTTCCTGAAGGCAGATCGACGCTGGACAGCTGGAAGTACTGTAGTTTCATCCGAAATGCTCTACTGCAGTTCTTGAAGACTATGAGGGTTACTGCGATAGACTTGAGGGCTCCCCACACAAAGTAATCACACGCAGAGAGATCAGGTGACCTAGGCGGCCAGCTAGGGTCGTGACCAGACTGCCCTCTGCTAACAACTCTGTCAAGCATGAAGATTGTGTAAATTTGCTCCAAGATTCGGCCGGCTGTATGGGCAGTTGCTCCATTCTGCTGAAAGTAATTGTAAGTCTTTTTCTCCTCCGTTAATTCTGCCACAAATTGTTTCAAAATGTTAGCAATGTAACGCACTGAAGTCAGCACCTGATGAAAGAAGATGGGACCAATAACATGGCATGCAAACACTGCACATCAAACCCCAACCTTCTGATCATATAATGGGTTTTCGTGGAAATTAAACGGATTCTCCGCTACCCAAAACATGTGATTCTGTGAATTGACATAACCACTCAGGTGAAACTATACTTCATCAGATATAAAGAACAGGTCCTTGTCCAAGCCAGTCATTGTTATCTCAGTGAAAAGTCTCTCACAAAACTGAAGGCGCTGAGGAGCATCTACTGGTTTTAATGCATGGACAACAGACACTCAGTAGGGATGCATGTGCAGCCCCGGATGGAGTATTCGTTCACATGATCGATGTGATAAGCAGGTCTCTTGCGACAGGCGACAAGTGGATTTGGTAGGACTCTGAAGCATTTTCTGGTCAACTATAGCCTCATTTTCTGTCGTGCGGGCACGATTAGGAATGTTTTTTGAGTTGTTCAAAACAGATCCCTCCTGACTCGATTTTCAGACCAAGTGTTCAAAAAATGGCTCTGAGCATCTGTCGGCAGCTGAGGGTTTCAATTAATTATCATTTATTCTAGAGAAGCTGCACGGTCATCAATGGTATCTGTTCTTTCGAGAACAGTTACTCTCTTCATATATAGTTAGAGGCTGCCCAGCCATTGACCTTCGTCTGAACGAATGCGCACATTTGCCCGAACTCTTACGGGAATCGCCACCTTAGTGTGTGTGAGTAATGAGTGAATGGGCAAAATATCTATTAGGAACATTACATATGTAGATTGTGGACAGTTGGGAATGTGGGTCTCACGGGAAGCGTGCAAGGGATAAGTCCCAGCAGTCGCGCTATTCATCTGTGTCCTTGGTGGCTCAGATGGCTAGAATGTCTGCCATGTAAGCAGGAGATCCCGGGTTCGAGTCCTGGTCGAGGCACAAATTCTCAGCTGTCCCCATCGAGATATATCAACACCAGTCGGCAGCTGAGGGTTTCAATTAATTATCATTTAGACTGTTTGTAGATAATGCTGTCATTTACCGCCTTATAAAGTTGTCAGATGATCAAACCAAATTACAAAACGATTTACACAAGATATCTGTATGGTGCTGAGCCGTGCGCTGCTCGCGGTCATGCCGTTTATTGCTCGTCATCTTGTTTTTATGGTTCTGTCGCCACTTTCTTATTCAATTTTTTTGGCGTCACTAAGTTGCTGGTTTGCTTGCCAGTGAGTGGCAGCAGCAGCGCTTATCGATAAGTGCACTGTCTTACTATCTCTGGAGCGACCGTTAATATTTCCGGATCGTCGTGTGTCGGGAGTTCAGTCGGGGACGGAGCGCCAGTGAGGCGCGGACAGCCAGTACTTGCAGACCGCTGGCCACACACATGAACTGTCCAACTGTCCGCCGGGAGATTGGAGCGGGAGCGACTGCTGGTTGGACGTTCGGTTGGTCGTCTCACCGGGCGACGTTTATTTGGTCTTTTGACCGTTTCTGGGCCTCGTCAGTTGGTCATGTTGCCAGACGTGGGTCGGTTCCTTCCTCGTGCAGAGATGTCGCCGATAGGCAAGAGTTACCTCTGCATGGGTGGGTCCGAACCAGTGTGCCCGGGTCGCCGTGTCTCCGAGTTTCGAACAGACATCGAGTTGAGTCGGGTTGGAGCTGCAGTGAGCTCCGGACAGCCAAGACTCGCCCGATCATTGCCGACACTCATAACTTGAGTGAGGACGACCTTAGTTGGTCGTTCGGTCGGTCGTCTCATCGGACGACGTGTATTTGGTCGCCAACCGCTTAACCCGTCGGCACACGGACCGTGCTGTCGAACGTTAACGTTGAGCGTGCCAAATTCAACGTGTTGCTCAACGCTCAGGAATGATGCGATTTGTGCATACGGTACGTGGGCCCCAACGTGGTATACGCGATCGCAACGCACTGCAGCGGCAGTTGAGCGATGTTTCTAGTTCGTAAATCACACTGTTTACTCAACGGGCGCGCGTAAAATTCCCACATTAGCTCTATTAAAACGCACATTTCCTCCATCGTCCACGAAAAGGAATGTACCATGTCCAATCAATAAGGACAGAGACACATAAAAGTTCCATTACAAACAGTGCGGTACAAATTTGGAACACTTCTCCGCATAAGATAAACATTATTTCATCATTCCCACATTTTATTAAAGCCCCAAGGTCAGTCTTACTTGATCACTGTTCCTACCCAGTAGCAGAATCTTTGCAACATCTGAATTACGAAGCGTAAAAGAAAAAGGAGCAAAATATCTTTATGGAAGTAGCGCAAGCTGTCCTGTAGATTAAGCCAATCGAACAAAGTCACCCCTCAAAAAAAGGTGAACTTATATTTACATAACATCAAATATCATAGTATATACTTATATTAAACTAATAATAAAGTATCCGAACCTAATAAAAACGCTAATGTTATGAAATAAAATACAGGAGTGTCAATACACGAACCACCGCCCCAACCATCAACTAAATACGAGACAGTTACACTACTCATTACGCTAAACCACCAACACATTGGCGTATCTCGCAAGTAATCCAAATATGTTACCCGTTGCAGAAAACCTTATCGTAGAAACGTTACTAATTGAAATTTAATTATAACAAATTGTACATGAACAATGCATTTGGGTGGATCATCCTTGTGTCACTGCCTTCAAATAGCCTACTCTCATAAGACGCAAGTTACAATAATTCTTTTGCCACGAATATGATGTTTCTCGTTATTTTACTGGAACGAATCACACAGTTAACAACGGGTTTTCCAATGATTCTGAATTTGCTGATGCTCAGAAACGGCATATATACATATAAGCTTGAAATGAGTGCCAATATGGCGCCTCACAACTCTGTACTGAAGGGAGACGGCGTGCGTGTGATGTAGGTGGCGTTGTGCCATCTCATTGGTCAACGCTCAGACGCACGCTCAGAATATCTGACATGCCAGATATTGCTCTGCACGTTCGGAAAGACTCCCGAACGTGCTATTCCACGCTATGACGTCAGAAACTAGGCACGCTCAACGTTCGGATGCACGATCCGTGTGCCATCAGCTTTATGGAAACTTTGTGTGTGTGTGACTAGTCATTTCTCCTTGTTGTTTCACAATGATTGGTTTTAGGATTGTCGGAGTTCTTGATGCAAGTGTTTACATGGAACTGTGTGTAGCTTCTGTGATTTCCGCTGAGCAGATAAATGCTGTCTGTTGGTCGATTGCTACAGAGCAGCAAGGAAGTCTTCACGGCATGCGGTCAGGTCGGGGCAGCTGGCAGCGTGCACGTGCGGTTGGAGTTGTGGGGCACTAGCTGTGAGAGCTGCAACGTTCGTCGCCCACCAAACCTGGATACTTGAGTTGAGTAATCAGTAACCTCTTATGAAACCTCAACTGCTGTCACATCTCTTCGTTTGTTGCCGGTTGTTGCTTCCTGGGCTGTTCCCGCAAGCAGTAGTTTGACAGCTTTGGTGTTTTTCATTTTTTGTCTTTGAGTGGTTATTGTGCCTTGACTATGTTTAGACGCCAATTGTCAAGACATAGTGCTGCTGGGATCGTCCTCCTCGCTGTTATTTTCGGTTGTCGTGCAGTTGGTCGGGTGGAAGGGAATTGGTTAGGTTGTTGGTTGGTTCGTCAGCTGTCCCTAGGTCGCGCTGCCACCCGATTACACTCCTGGAAATGGAAAAAAGAACACATTGACACCGGTGTGTCAGACCCACCATACTTGCTCCGGACACTGCGAGAGGGCTGTACAAGCAATGATCACACGCACGGCACAGCGTGGACGTGAACCGTATGTGCAGTTGACGGACTTTGAGCGAGGGCGTATAGTGGGCATGCGGGAGGCCGGGTGGACGTACCGCCGAATTGCTCAACACGTGGGGCGTGAGGTCTCCACAGTACATCGATGTTGTCGCCAGTGGTCGGCGGAAGGTGCACGTGCCCGTCGACCTGGGACCGGACCGCAGCGACGCACGGATGCACGCCAAGACCGTAGGATCCTACACAGTGCCGTAGGGGACCGCACCGCTACTTCCCAGCAAATTAGGGACACTGTTGCTCCTGGGGTATAGGCGAGGACCATTCGCAACCGTCTCCATGAAGCTGGGCTACGGTCCCGCACACCGTTAGGCCGTCTTCCGCTCACGCCCCAACATCGTGCAGCCCGCCTCCAGTGGTGTCGCGACAGGCGTGAATGGAGGGACGAATGGAGACGTGTCGTCTTCAGCTATGAGAGTCGCTTCTGCCTTGGTGCCAATGATGGTCGTATGCGTGTTTGGCGCCGTGCAGGTGAGCGCCACAATCAGGACTGCATACGACCGAGGCACACAGGGCCAACACCCGGCATCATGGTGTGGGGAGCGATCTCCTACACTGGCCGTACACCACTGGTGATCGTCGAGGGGACACTGAATAGTGCACGGTACATCCAAACCGTCATCGAACCCATCGTTCTACCATTCCTAGACCGGCAAGGGAACTTGCTGTTCCAACAGGACAATGCACGTCCGCATGTATCCCGTGCCACCCAACGTGCTCTAGAAGGTGTAAGTCAACTACCCTGGCCAGCAAGATCTCCGGATCTGTCCCCCATTGAGCATGTTTGGGACTGGATGAAGCGTCGTCTCACGCGGTCTGCACGTCCAGCACGAACGCTGGTCCAACTGAGGCGCCAGGTGGAAATGGCATGGCAAGCCGTTCCACAGGACTACATCCAGCATCTCTACGATCGTTTCCATGGGAGAATAGCAGCCTGCATTGCTGCGAAAGGTGGATATACACTGTACTAGTGCCGACATTGTGCATGCTCTGTTGCCTGTGTCTATGTGCCTGTGGTTCTGTCAGTGTGATCATGTGATGTATCTGACCCCAGGAATGTGTCAATAAAGTTTCCCCTTCCTGGGACAATGAATTCACGGTGTTCTTATTTCAATTTCCAGGAGTGTATTTAGTGTTGCGCTTGGCTGCCTGTCTCCCCTAAACTCCGCAGGCCGACCCCTGGAACACTTCTGAGCACCATTGTTCTGTTGTTTAGGATTGTGATTTTCTTTAGTCTCAAGTACTGTGTGAGGCCTTCAGCTGTGTGTTAGTTTAGTTTTTTTTGTGTTCAGTATATGGCCTTCAGCCGAGCCTATGTTTTACGATATGGCCTTCAGCTGTCTGAAGTAAAAAAAAAAAAAAAAATCATTTGAAGGTTTGACAATTTTCTCTTCTATCATAATTTTGTTACCCAGGCCTTAAGCCTTGAGTTCTTCCATGTTCAGTATATGGCCTTCAGCCGAACCTTACGTGAAATATTTTAAGATAAGGCCTTCAGCCTACTTAAATTAAAATTTGAAAGGTCTTTGTCTAAAACCTTTTATATTTTCTTACTGGAACCCTTGTTATCCAGGCCTTAAGCTCTCAGTTCTTCTATTTTGTAACTTAGGTCTTCAGATGTGTGTATTCCTTAACACTATTTTAATAACTTGTGTTCTGGCCTTCAGCTGTATTGTGTCTGAATTCTTTTAAGCGCATGTGTGATTAAGTGTTTTTAGCAAATAAAGCTTGTATTTTTTTGCAACTAGCAGCAACTGATTTGGGCCTCTTTCCACAACCTGATCCGCTCTGTCCTGCGAAACCAGATTTCAGGTGCAAAAAGTGGCAAATCCGCTCTGTCCTGCGAAACCAGATTTGAGGTGCAAAAAGTGGCAATTGACTCTAAACAGGGAAAAGTGCGGAGTCATTGACATGAGTATCAAAAGAACTCCGCTAAATTTCGGTTACATGGTAAATCACAGAACTCTGAAGTCTGTCAGTTCAGCTAAATATTGAGGGATTGCAATTATGAATAACTTAAGTTGGAACGATCACATAAACAATATTGTGAGTAAAGCAAACCAAAGACTACGATTTATTGGTAAAACACTGAGAAAACGCAACAAGTCTACTAAAGAGACTGCCTACAATTCGCTTGTACGTCCTCTGGTGGAGTATTCCTGTGCAGTTTGGGATCCGCATAAGATAGGTTCGACAGGGGACATCGAAATCGTTCAAAGAAAGGCAACTAGTTTTATACGATCGCGAAATAGGAGAGAGAGAGAGAAAGCGGCACGAATATGGAACGGAAATGGGGTGGCAATCATTAAAACAAAGGCGTTTTCGTTGCAACAGGATCTTCTCATGAAATATGAATCACTAACTTTCTCCTCAGAGTGTGAAAATGTTTTGTCGGCGAGCATCAACATAGGGGAGGAATGACGATCATAATAAAATAGAAATCGGAGCTCACACATAAAAACTTAAGTGTAACTTTTCCCCTCACGCTGTTCGATAGTGGAACGGTAGAGAACTAGCTTGAAGGCGATTCGATGAAACCTCTGCCAGGCATTTAATTGTGAATGACAGAGTAGTCACGTTGATGCAGATACAGATGCAGACCTTGCAGTCTGTATTAACAACAACTTCAGACTATTCACAAACGGTGCAGTTAGGCGTAACGAAGTACTACCCGAAAAAAATCTGTACATATATTTAGTCAGATGTTGATAAGATTTCAAAGTGGTGCAAAAATCTGCAACTTGCTTTAAAAGTTCAGGAATTTAAAACTATGAACATTACAAAACGAAAACCACACAACGGCCTATGACTACAGTATCAATGAATCACAGATGAAATCGGTTAACTGATACGAATATCGGGTTGCAACTGCTGAAGTGTGCGAGACCAGTACCAGGTAGGAATAATACGGACTGTTGAATGTATACAGAGAAGGTCAGCACGAATGGTCACAGGTTTGTTTGATTCGTGGGAGAATGTCACGGAGATGAAGAAACTGAGTTGTCAGGCACTTGAAGACAGACGTATATTATCCCAAGAAAGCCAACTTATAAATTTTCAAGAAACGGTTTAAATTATGTCTCTAGGAATATACGTTTTTTACTATCTGACAGTTGCAGAAATTTCTACAACTGTCACATATTAAAAAGCATATTATAATATACGTGCAACAGCAGATTATCGAACAACTTTAAGACATTGATGAAAATGATATTATAACCAACAACTACAGACAGCAATAATGGTTTACTCAGAGTTGATATCTACAACGTCAGGACATGTATGATAAAGGCAATAAAACCGAAATAACCTTGTATACTAAAGTAAAATATCAAGCAGCATACTGTTTTCCAATTATCGGTACGAGAGAGATGAGTTAACAGAATCGTAAGCGTAAAGTCTTAGGACAGAGAATAGAAGACAGGCAGACGCTGTGTTTGCTATTGCATATCATGTACGATTATTTCCCGTTGCGTTGGAATGTTGAGTTCAGCGCCTCGTGTCATGCAGTAATGGTATTGACTGTCCAACGGCAATTGATAGCGTGAATAGACACCCGTGGCTGCGGCAGATATTAACCTGGTGACCTTACTTGCCATCCTAACTGGACCGACGCAGTGCTCATTGCGCAGTCGCTTGCTCCCAGAGCAGCAGCGAGTCATCCTCTTGACAAAATCAAAAACTTATTGCGAGGTTAGACACGATTTACTACCACGAAACTTAGCCCTTACCAGAAAACGTTTCGAGTGATGAAAGAGGTTCCTCTTATTTTATTTACTTATCGCGGCAAGATTGGTGCTATAAGGGACTCTCTTACATCCAATCAGGCTTTTATCATTATCTATTGTTACATTCATTGTGGCACGTTACGTCTCACATTTATTTTTCCCAATTTCTTTAAACTGCAGTCCATAGCCAGTATTAAATTATTTTTTCGTCTTTTTCTTGTGCCTTTGTTTTGCATCGGCACAGGGTCGACGTGGTTGTGAACGGATTTGGCCCGGTTAATTTTAAAGGGCTGACTGGATGCCCTTCCTGTCGCCACCCTAGTACCCCACACGACTGAATATGTGTAACCCAGATGTCGGCGTTTAGTGTTATTCACGTGAAAGTTTTCTCAATGTTTTGAATCATGTAACTGAGGCGGGACTTGGGTACCAGCCAAGTATTCACCTAATGGGATGTGGGAAGCCACCTAAAACCGCATCCAGTCTGACTGTACCGACCCTCGTCGTTAATCCGCTGGGCGGATTCGATCCGAGGCCAGTACAACTCCCCATCGCGGAAGCGCGGCTTTTTAACGTGCACGGTTATCCCCGCTGAATCCTCCTGAATCTGCTTTCTGTATTCATCTCTTTGCCTCTACGATTTTGCCCCACACCCACACACCACACACTTCCATCGTACTAAACTGGTGACCCCTTGATGTCTCAGAATGTGTCCTATCAACCAATCCCTTCTTTTAGTCCAGTTGTGCCACAATTTTTTCTCCAGAATTCTCTCAGTATCTCCTCATTAATTACGTGATCTACCCATCTCATCTTCAGCTTTCTTGTGCGGCACCACATTTCAAAAGCTTCTATTCTTGTCCTGTCTCTACTGTTTATCGTCCAAATTAATATTACACTTCCATACATGGCTACACTCCATACAAATACCTTCAGAAAAGGCTTCCTAACACTTAAATCTATATTTAATGTTAGCAAATTTCTCTCCATCACAAATACTTTTCTCGCAATTGCCGGTCTGCATTTTATATCCTCTCTAATTCGGCCACCATTAGTTATATTGCTGCCCAAATATCAAAAATCATCTACTACTTTAAGTGTCTCATTTCCTGATCTAATTCCATGTAAATATAAAAAAGCATTCTTTACTGCTATGGCCCATAGAATGCCAAGACTGCATCTACGGCCTAATTTTCATTGTAAAGCAAATAGCTAAAACAAACGATTATTGAGCTAGTGCGACTGAAACAATGACCTCCAAAACTTCGACCATGTAAATCACAATAAAAAAATGTAGGTTACTTATAAAATATGTAGGCGATTTAGAAACAAAGACACACACACACACACACACACACACACACACACACACACACACTGGAGATTCCCTTCAGAGGAAACTCAGACACAATATTGGTAATCGTCATGACAGATTACATGGTTCCAGTGTCTACAACGCTAGAAGCAACGATTGCAATAAGCAATACATAGATCAAATGGGTTGTAACTTCACAATTCACTTTAAAGAACATACAGCCGGTATTGCATGCATTACATCTCTATTTGGACATTTGTTACATAATAAATATTCAATAAATGATAATGTTAAGATTTTACATAACACATCCAAACGGCTTTAATTAGATTCTCTTGAATAAATTGAGATTTACAGTCAACATAAAAATCAGCCCAGGAGCCTTTTGAATGAACAAATCGATATTAATGAAAAATATTTTTATCTTTCTGACGATCGGTTATAAAAACCTTACTGCTCCTCCGGTTTTTCTTCCTTGTTAAGCTTTTTCTTTTCTTACTGTTTTCATGGATATTTTACAGTGTTTAGAAAATAGTTAACGCTTACAGATGTATTTTTGCAATATATTATTTGCTGTACGTTTTATGTTGGTATTATCACACAAATGGTACATGGATCAAATCATGAAAGATGTGGGATGTAACACCTATAAAGAAATGAAGAGAAAAGCTGAAAGACGCACAGAATGGAGACAAGTTGCCATTGTAGCTGTTGCAAACCAATCCTTGGATTGACCACTACAGAAGAAGAATCACACAAATGATTTTCCTATTTACCACAAAACAAATAATAATGTTATACTTCTTCATGGGAACTGGAAAGCTGATGAGCATTAGTGACTGAAATTTTAATTCTTTCGTTTGTGAGTTTTCTTTTTGGCCCATTCTTACAAAGTATACTTTTTGTTATGCAGTTTCCACCAGATTTTGAAATACAGAATATCCTTGTCTGCTACTTCTTTCATCACAAACTTTCCTGGTTCAGAAATCTCTATGATATGACGAGTAACGTCGTGGGATGAATAGATTCTGTTATTTTTAGATCTTTGGTGATGATTCCAAAATCTCTGTCACGTGGTAAAAAACTATGATCTCTCACAGGGAAAAACTGTTGTAATTTCTTGAATGGACTGTGTCTGAAAGTGAGAGAAGTTAGCGAGAAAATGTCTGATTTTTTTTATTTTAGCGTGTGCACTTATCAGAGAATAAAAGAAACTCTGCTGTGTTTTGAGGCACTCGTTTTATAAAATCTGATAACAAGAACAGATGTCGAGTGTGAATTTTCTGTCATTCCCTTCATTGTAAATGTACAAAGTATTCTTTCCCTCTTTAATGTTACTGATGCAGAACATGCGAACAGTAAGCTGTCTTTAATAGACAAGCCCCTGAATTTGAATCTTTGGTTAGACCATATTCTACAGGTAGTCAGTTGAAACGGGCGAAACATGTTTCCTTTCTGTCCCTCTACAGGTAATTCATACTTCATTGCAGAATAAAACTTTCTGCTCCTACACTGATGTATTAATAGTCTGGCTACAGCTTCCCTTCCAGTGGCCTCATTAAGAGGAGGGGATTTAGACTGATGAAGCAAAACATTATGACAACCAGCTTAATAACTTGTTTGTCCGTCTTTGGAATGAAATACATCACCGATTCTGCATATGAAGGATCCGAAAGTTTGTTGGTAGGCTAGTGAAGGTATGTGGTATTAGATGTCTATGAACAGGTCATGTAATTCGCGTAAAAAATAACGGGCCGCCGATTTATGTACGTGGTAATGCCGCCTGATAGCGACCAAGATGTGTTCCATAGGATTTACATCAGGCGAATTTTGTCGCTGAGTTATCAGCTACTAACTCTACACGCTACATTTTTTGTAGACAGACTCCACGTATACTGCTGAATGTACCTACAAAAATATATAATTGTATGATAAATAGTCAGGAGATATGATGTCAAATACTGAAATGCATGAAGAACTGTTGCATCATGCGTGACATTTACATTTATTACTTCTTTACTACTAACTGTGTTCACAACACATTTCGCACATTGTAACTACATACACTACTGGATGTACCTGCAAAATTATACCATTGTACAGCATAGTTTAAGAGAAACGACATCATAAACATTGAACAGCATGAAAATGAAACTGTAGGCTGAAATTATGTAGAGGTGCAGATGAACTGTGTGTACAAATATGTGTGAAACATTTTAAATATATTTGACATTTGCATATGTGAGCAAAGCCATTGGTAAAAACCAAATTTGTTATACATATTAGTTATAGTCTGGGGGAAAACTCTGTGGGAGTAAGAACCACCAGCCTCCTATTGGCTTGAATGTGATAATGTAGAGAGAGTAGGGGGAGGAGGAGATGGATAGACAGCGAGGGGGAAGGAGACGATGGACACAGATAGCGGGAGGAGGAGATGGACATACAGAGGTGGACAGGGAAATGGACAGAGAGTGGGGACAGAAAGAGATGGACAGAGAAAAGAAAGAGGAGAAGATGAACAGAGATAGGGGGAGGAAGAGATGGGAAGAGAGAGGGAAGGAGATGATCAGAAAAAGGGGAGGAGGAAATAGGAAGAGAAAGGGAAGAAGAGGATGTGGAGAGAGAGAGGGGAGAGGAGGAGATAGACAGAGAAAGGGAAGAGGAAGAGATAAACAGGGAGAAGGTGGAGAGGAGATGAACAGAGAGAGAGAGAGAGAGAGAGAGAAGAGGTGGAGGAGATGGACAAAGAAAGAGGAGGAAGAGAAGGAATTAGAGGTGGGAAGAGGAGATGGACAGACTATAAAGGAGCAGAGCCGGCCGCGGTGGTCTCGCGGTTCTAGGCGCGCAGTCCGGAACCGTGGGACTGCTACGGTCGCAGGTTCGAATCCTGCCTCGGGCATGGATGTGTGTGATGTCCTTAGGTTAGTTAGGTTTAAGTAGTTCTAAGTTCTAGGGGACTGATACCCACAGCAGTTGAGTCCCATAGTGCTCAGAGCCATTTGAACCATTTTAAAGGAGCAGATGAACAGAGGGGGAGAAACAGACAGACAAACAGAGGGGAAGGAGGAGGTGGAGAAAGAGTGGGGATGGAAGACGTGGACAGAGAGAGGGTTAGAGGAGATAGACAGCAAGGGGGTGAAGGAGAAGGTGGACAGAAAGAGGTGGAGGCAGGAAATGGACTATTATAAAATTGGAGTAAATAGATACTCGGGCAACGCCAAGTACTGAGGTAATAAGATGAATAATTGTGTAATTCCTGACCTCCTTCACAGAAATTTTATAAAATTTCAGTTCCACTCGCTGGTCTGAAGATGGTCTACTAAGAATGTAACCGATCATCAGTAATGAAAAACACATCATTTGCAATCACAATTGATTATTTTCATTAGGAAAAAATAGATTGATACTGTTCCTAACATGACTTCAAAAATTATTAGTGGAGAGTGCGCTAGAACCGGTACAGTCTGCCTACTCACAATGAAGGCGAGTATTCTCGAAAAGTAACGAACGAACCTCAAAGTTTACGCTTGCATCTGATAGACTTTTCACTGCCTTATGCCTTAGTTGAGAATATAACTTAGAGGACGGCCTCACAAGCTGAACATTATGCCCCTCGCTGCTGTTATCCGGACTAGTGACTTCAGAGCGCCATACGGCTGCCGTTTGCGGAGGCGAGTATCGATTGGCCTCAATGTGCTTAGTCGCGACATCATTCGAGCCTCAAACTCAGCAGCACGTCGCCTTGTGTCTGCTACAAAGCATGCCTTCTTGCAGTAGTACATTAAAGAATATTTCTTCAGTCTCATGCAGTGCGGAAACAAAGTTCAGTAACAAATAAGGCGACCTTATTACATGTTAACGAGTGTGTAGCGTTTCGGCCTTTAAATATTCTAAGTTCGCTCTTTGTGCTTAACATTTCATCAATAACGAAGTCGATGTTCAACGAACTTTGCTCTATATAGGCATGTAGTCTATAAAGAGCAAATCAGTGGATGACTGACGGCAGCTAAACAAATTGGAACAACTATAGTTCATTGAAGATCTTAATTAGCTGCCGCGCAGTTTTATTGTACACAATTTTGCTTGGAAAGATCTCACAGCTTTAACGAAGGTTCAACAAATCACAATGGCAACTGTTATTGTTAGCATTGTTTGCTACTACTGTGTCGCACTCAGGTCGACTCTCCCTAACAACTATTCCATTACGTCGTGTTTCATGGTTCTATAAACAGCACAAGCTGGGGCGTATTTATAACAATACACCAAAAATTCTTTAAAAGTGGCTTATTTCATACGATTTGTGCTAACGTACTTTTAGTTAATAACATGAGGTAATTAACATATGATTCCTTGCTATTTGTGATTCATATGCCTCTCTTAATATTAAATAACCAGGTCCTAATTTTTGGAGTGGAAAGTAAAAAATATTCATTACAACTTGTTTGTATGAACAATGAAATGTTTAAATTGTATGAGCCTCCAAATTACTGTGTATTAGATAAAAATCAAACCTTACCATAATGAGTAAACGTCGTTCTTAGAATCAGTATTGGTTAATGTGCCAACTAAAGGTGACTAGCGGGGTCGCAATTTATGGGCTGGTTGCACAAAGAAAGAAGAAAGAATAGAGATTATCATCTCATCCAAGTCGTTAGAATATAGACGTATTACAGGAGGACAGTGCTGTGGCAGGAAACAAGTTGTGCTCTATTTAACTGAAAAATTCTTTCGTTTACATTAAATGACTTAGAGAAACCACTAACAACCGCCATCTGTGATATCTTCTAGGTGCGAACCAGTTTCAGGCCCCGCGACACGTACTCAGCGTTTGGGTAACTTATCGTTTCAGATGACCTTGAAGGACAAGCGCGGTGACGCAGTGCTAAGATCCTGGACTCGCAGTTTGGAAGACAGAGGTTCAAATCCCCGCCAGGCCATTCCCATTTATGTTTCCTCCGATTTCTCTAAATCGCTTAACGAAAATGCCGGTATGTTTCTTTTGAAAGGACACAGCTAACTTCCTGTCTCAGTCCGAGTTTGCGTTCCGTCTCTAATGACCTCACCGTCGTTGGGGCGTTAAGCCCTAATCTTCCTTTTTTCTACTGACCGTGTCAGTGCCCAATAAGGCTAAGTCTTGATTTCAAGTCAAGTACACTATCCACTATGCTAAGAAGTTTTATTCTCAAATGTAAAGCACTGCGCTTCCATACGGCTAATTTGTGTTGTTGTCTTACGAACACAACAGCACAACACTATACAACACAAGAACTCATTACTATTCATCTTCTCGCACACACCAGACGAGGTGGCTCGCTTCAAGGAAGAAAATGGTTCGAATCTCCGCATGACAACCAACGTTTATGTGTTCCCTAGTTTCCTGTAATGCAGGGGTGATTCCTTCTAACTACGACGTCTGATTTCGTTCCCAAATCCTTGCGCTACGTCTCTAATCTCCTAGTCATCGCATAACGGTACAGTACTTCAACATATAATTATTATTGTACAATCTTTCATATCTCTAGAGCCTGTGACAGCAATGATTATTGTACAGAATAAGAATGCATCATGTCGTATACTCAAAAAGCGTTAGAAAGGTTAAAAAAAGAAGACTAAGCTTATAACTGACTACTACAATGCCTACCAGCAAGCACAGCAGACAAAGAAACCAAATACGTCACTTCCGTGTGATTCAGTTAGAATATAGACGTAGCTACACTTTGCTTTAATAAATTCAGAGAATAGGATGTATTTTTAAGTATGTGATGTATAAACAGAAGTTATACTCTTCATTGTTTCAGTGAAAACAGTGTTCCATCGGCTTAGCCTAGTGATTGTCTGACCTCAGAATAGATAACCAAAGAGGAGATCAGTTATAGTCACCGCAGGATACGTATATCTAAGAACAGGAGGTACCCTTACAGTCGGTGAGGTATTGCGTGCTAATATTCTTTCCTGACTAGCTCGCACAGGATACAGATACACAACTGGAACTCCGTAAGGTCGGAGGTAGGCATTGGCAAGCCATCTCTGTTACGACAAACGCCTACGGACGGATAAGGGATTGCCCTCGATTTTAATGTAATTGTTACACGAATGACGCTTTAACGTCACATAGCTGCCGAGATTTCGAGGGAGAATGGACAGTTCCATTCCTAAAATTATGTTACTCGTTGCATGAACATCACTCAACACACTTCAGAGCGTGGGAAGAATGACCGCTTGACACCACTATGAGAGCTATTACCTGTTTTTTTTTTTCTTCGCGATTTCTATGTGATAGATCCACAGGGAGCTGAAGAATACTAATAGTTTCCTGCCTGAAGGTCTGATGTTAATTGTTAATAGATATCTAAACAAAATTTACATCTAAGGAGGAATCTGCGTTTACGTTGAATTCTACGAGTCGAGAAACTAACCTTTTACAACTGTTCTCCGTGCAGAATCACTTTCTCCTTCTACTACTCCAGTCATTGTCAACCCTCCGCTAAACGTGCCCGAATTTCTCATTACGGAAGACCTACGTCGGGCGAAGTAAAGTATTTGTCGACTGGAACGAGGACTGTTGGAATTTGTTGAGACACCCTCCCTTCAATCGACAACGCCCTTCTTGCGTCCTCGACGAACATTTACACTGAGGTGACAAAACTCGTGGAACACTTCTTAACATCGTGTCGGACCTACTTTTGTCCAGAGTAGTGTAACAACTCGACGCAGAAGTCGTTGGAAGTCCCCTGCAGAAGTATTGATCCATGCTGCCTCTATAGCCGTCCATAATTGCGAAAGTGTTGCTGGTGCAGGATCTTGTGCACGAACTGACCTCTAGATTATGTCCCACAAATGTTCGATGGGAATCCTGTCGGACGGTCTGGGTGGCCAGATCATTCACTCGAATCCTCCAGAATGTTCTTCAAACCAATTGCAAACGATTTTGACCCAGTGACTTGGCGCACTGTCATCCATAAAAATTCCATCGTTGTTCTGGAACATGACGCCCATGAATGACTGCAAATGGTCTACAAGTCATCGAACATTATCACTTCCAGTCAATGACCGGTTCAGATGGACCAAAGGACCCAGTCCATTCCACGTAAGCACATAACACACCATTACGTAGCTTGCACAGTGTCTTATTGACAACTTGGGTCCATGGCTTCGTGGGGTCTGCGCCACACTCGACCCCTACTATCAGCTCTTACCAACTTAAACCCGGAGTCATCTGACCAGGAAACGGTTTTCCAGCCGTCTACGGTCCAGCCAGTACTGTAACGAGTCCAGGAGAGGTGCTACAGGCGATTTTGTGCTGTTAGCAAAGGTACTCGTATTGGTCGTCTGCTGCCACAGCCCATTAACGCCATATTTCGCCGCACTGTCCTAACGGATACGTTCCTCGTGCGTCCGGCACTGATTTCTGCGGTTATTTCACGCAGTGTTGCTTGTCTGCTAGCACTGACTTCGCGAACGCCGCTGCTCGCGGCCGTTAGATGAAGGCCGTCGGCCACTGCATTGTTCGTGGTGACAGGTAATGCCTAAAATTTCGTATTCTCGGCACGTTCTTGACACTGTAGATCTCGTAATGCTGAATTCCCTAACGATTTCCGAAATGAAATGTCCCATGCGTCTAGCTCGATCTACCAAAGTCTTAACTCCTGTCGTGTGGCCATACTCACGTAGGAAACCTTTTCCAAAGAATCAGCTGCAAATGAATCACCTGAGCATAAATGACAATCCGCCACTGCACTGCACAATTATACCTTGTGTACACGGTACTACCCCACCTGTATATGTGCATATCGCTATTCCAAGACTTTTGGCGCCCCAGTGTTATGACACTGTCAAGCAGACTTACCTCTTCTTTGAATCCTCTCTCTCTCTCTCTCTCTCTCTCTCTCTCTCTCTCTCTCTACTGCTATTTGAACTCCCCAGGCGGTCGAACTACATTCATGAATTGTCAACTGGTCGAACGAGAGTTTTGCAAGTGACCTCTTTCGTGTCTGAATTACGCTATCTTAGGATTCTTATGAGTTTGGGATCTTCATTCTCCACGACTAGATTTATGTGGTTGTTCCACATCATATCGCTTCTTCTAGGTTCTTTAATTAGTCGCTTATTTCAGGTACAGGTAACGAGTGCAATGTCATCAGTAGTAAGAATGTGGCTGCAGTATGTTCCATTAACATATGTTTCTTCTACTTTGCTGTAGGGTTTTCCTAGGGCTGCTGATGATAATTTTAATGATACAGAATCCCGCTTTCCCACTTTCAATTCTGAATTTGCCGCTGGACTGATGGACTGTAATCGAAGCTGCAGCACTAAGGGTGTAGTAGTCAGTATACTAACATAGGCTGCACCAATTCGCTGTTTGTTAACACAACGGAAAACTGCCAAAGTTCCACATTTCACTTTCATTTACTTGATGACTAGTTTCGGATCGGGACTCACTTTCATATCATCCTACAGGACAGAAAAGCGAGCCAGCCGGTGTGGCCGTGCGGTTCTAGGCGCTTCAGTCTGGAACCGCGTGACCGCTACGGTCGCAGGTTCGAATCCTGCCTCGGGCATGGATGTGTGTGATGTCCTTAGGTTAGTTAGGTTTACGTAGTTCTAAGTTTTAGGGGACTGTTGACCACAGATGTTAAGTCCCGTAGTTCTCAGAGCCATTTGAACCATTTGAACAGAAAAGCGAAATTACAAATATGTACCATACAGCTGTTATCAAATTACTAAGCACGCTTCAAAAATACAGAATGCATCATTTCAAGACATACGTACGACATAGTCAAAATAGTATTGCTTAAAATATAAGAAACATGTCAAGATAACAAACATACACGTATAGCAAAGTGCAAATGAACAGTTTCGGGGCATACAGATAACTGGCAGTCTACTCCTCACGCTGCCGGAAGGAATCCTCGGGAAGGGGGCTCCCTATCAGGATATAGGAAATATCTCATTTATTTATTACAGTATTCTCCAAACATCAAAAATACAACAATCAATACAATAATAGTACGAGTCAACAATAAATAAAACTTTTAAAAATATTTCTTTTCGGTTTCTTAAGCTAGTGCAGATTTCATTGAAACTGTGATGGCTGCCTCGAAAATTTCCTTTGGGTGACATGTTATTTCAACTCCAGAGTTAAGCTCCTAATAGGTCTAGATATCGTTGCTGCCGATTCGCTTCGTTAAGAAGTGAACATGCATATCAGCTGGGGAAGGTAGGCCGTGATCGACTACTCGTAGATCACCACAGTATTATACTTTACTTAAAACCATCAACAGCTTGAATAAAACAGAATGTATAATTTCATAAATTATTCTAAAGACGTTCTTCGAAAGTAAACGGCGCAACTACGAGAAAAAGCATCTTCTAGTGAAGGTTAGTCCTGCTGTCGGCAGGGTCCTATATGGTGTATATCACAGGATATGGTGGGCATTTCTGCAGAGTGGCCACTGTGCACAGAGTGGTGAGTGCCTCTGTCGTGGTAGGATGTCTCGCATCCACAGCGTCTTCGTGAAGTGCCTCTTATACAGGGTGAGTCACCTAACGTTACCGCTGGATGTATTTCGTAAACCACATCAAATACTGACGAACCGATTCCACAGACCGAACGTGAGGAGAGGGGCTAGTGTAATTGTTTAATACAAACCATACAAAAATGCACGGAAGTATGTTTTTTAACACAAACCTACGTTTTTTTTAAATGGAACCCCGTTAGTTTTGTTAGCACATCTGAACATATAAACAAATACGTAATCAGTGCCGTTTGTTGCACTGTAAAATGTTAATTACATCCGGAGATATTGTAACCTAAAGTTGACGCTTGAAACCTCCGACGTTCAGTTGCGTGTTGTAACAAACACGGACCACGGTCGGCGAGCAGCATCTGCAGGGACATGTTTACGATGACGACCGTGTTGACGAGTGTGGCTGTAGTGCACTGTTGTGGCTTGGTCTAGCTGTCGCAGTGTCCGCATGTAGCGCTTGCTGCTATTGTTATTCTGCATTCGTCTCCGCACGCAGACCAACTGTAGTACACCGTGTTACCAGACGTCTGTGATAGTGTAGTGTTGTAGGAACTGTGACCATGGTGTATTCGAACTCTGAAAAGGCGGAGATGATACTCATCTATGGTGAGTGTCGACGAAATGCAGCTGAAGCCTGCAGGGTGTATGCAGAACGGTACCCGGACAGAGAGCATCCAACGTGCCGCACATTGCAAAACATCTACCGCCAACTGTATGCAACAGGTATGGTCGTAGCACGCAAACGGGTCCGTAACAGGCCCGTCACAGGAGAAGCGGGTGCAGTTGGTGTGTTAGCTGCTGTTGCCATGAACCCACACATGAGTTGGTTGGTTGGTTGGTTGTTTGGGGAAGGAGACCAGACAGCGAGGTCATCGGTCTCATCGGATTAGGGAAGGACGGGGAAAGAAGTCGGCCGTGCCCTTTGAAAGGAACCATCCCGGCATTTGCCTGGAGCGATTTAGGGAAATCACGGAAAACCTAAATCAGGATGGCCGGACGCGGGATTGAACCGTCGTCCTCCCGAATGCGAGTCCAGTGCCACACATGAGTACACGGGACATTGCGAGAGCCGGTGGACTGAGTCAAAGTAGTGTCATGCGCATACTGCATCGTCACCGCTTTCACCCGTTTCATGTGTCGCTACATCAGCAATTACATGGTGATGACTTTAATCATCGAGTGCAATTCTGTCAATGGGCATTAACAGAGAATGCGTTGCAGTTCTACCTGTTTACCGATGAAGCGGGTTTCACAAACCACGGGGCAGTGAATCTACGGAACATGCATTACTGGTCCGTGGACAATCCTCGCTGGCTCAGAAAGGTAGAGCGACAGCGACCGTAGACTGTAAATGTATGGTGCGGAATCATTGGCGACCACCTCATTGGTCCTCACTTCATTGCAGGGGCCCAAACAGCTGCAACATACATCGCGTTTCTACAGAATGATCTGCCAACGTTGCCCGAAAATGTCCCACTGGAAACGCGTCGACGTATGTGGTATCAGCATGATGGTGCACCTGCACATTCCGCAATTAACACTAGGCTGACCCTTGACAGGATGTTCGACGGACGTTTCATAGGACGTGGAGGACGCATAAATTGGCCAGCCCGTTCTCCTGATCTTACACCTCTGGACTTCTTTCTGTGGGGTACGTTAAAGGAGAATGTGTAACGTGATGTGCCTACAACCCCAGAGGATATGAAACAACGTATTGTGGCAGCCTGCGGCGACATTACACCAGATGTACTGCGGCGTGTACGACATTCATTACGCCAGAGATTGCAATTGTGTGCAGCAAATGATGGCCACCACATTGGCCTGACATGTCGGGACACACTCTATTCCACTCCGTAATTGAAAACGGAAACCACGTATATACGTGTACCTCACCCCTCATGGTAATGTACATGTGCGTCAGTGAAAAAGACCAATAAAAAGGTGTTAGCATGTGGACGTAATGTGCTGTTCCAGTCTCTTCTGTACCTAAAGTCCATCACCGTTTCCTTTGGATCCCTACGTAATTCGGTGCTCTCCGATACACACGATCGAACAGCGGAGGAGTGGTACTCAAGCGTCAACATTAGGTTACAATATCTCCGGATGTAATTAACACTTTACAATGCAACAAACGGCACTGATTACGTATTTGTTTATATGTTCAGATGTGCTAACAAAACTAACGGGGTTCCATTTTAAAAAAACTTAGGTTTGTGTTAAAAAACATACTTCCGTGCATTTTTTTATAGTTTGTATTAACCAATTACACTAGCCCGTCTCCTCACGTTCGGTCTGTGGAATCGGTTCGTCAGTATTTGATGTGGTTTACGAAATATATCCAACGGTAATGTTAGGTGACTCACCCTGTATACATAACTCACATGAAGGCTTCTGTGCACAGCTTTCGATGGTATCACCCTTCCAATGGCTATAGCAAGAGCAGATAAGGGGTCGTAGTTATAGCACTGCGAGTGTCTACCAGCAGACGCAATGTTATCTGGTTAGTGTATGTGAGTTCACGAGCATTTCGCTCTCATTTAAGTATATGGCCGAAAGAGTCAGCCTTCAGGAATTGTGAAACGAACACTGTCGTCCAGTACCTGGTGCCACAAAGGGCGCAGTTTCACCACGACGTGGGGAGACTCACAGACGTCTATTGTCTGTTGAGGCCTATGCGCAGTAGTGGGCGAGAGAGACAGACGAGAACCTACGTCATAGGGAAACCCAGTAGAAGGGCCAGGGAGACGTAGCAGTGTAAAATATGGAGGACCTAAGATCGGCCATAAAGGGAAAGACTTATGAAAAATATTTAATTCTGTAGTAGTGCAGGGAATGAAGCAACAGTAATTTTAATCTGCCATCCTCCATAAATTTTCATGGTGATCCCAATAAAACCTGAATATTGATAATAACTATAATAGTTTAGGATTTACTGTTAAAGTGAAATTAACAAGTTTTGTAACAAAGACCTGAATGTTAAAATCTGAACGCTTTGGTCGATCTTAACGATAGACATTTCACATAGAAGCGCATCATTAAAGTGACAAACGTTGTAAATATCAACCCTGTAACTTTATTTGTTTAAAAGGTATAGTAAATTTAAATTATCAGTTTTTTCAGTTAAGCATCTGATCATCATTTCCTCCACACAGAACACATTGAATGATCATTGGATCATTAGGTAATAGAATATTTGTTGTAAAGTTTAGTGCATAATAGTTACTTTTGTCCTTTATTTATCAGAAAGCACATTGGTGCAAGGCTACTGGCCGTGACATTCAAAGTTAAGAAGGAAATTGTATTGGTTTTATGTAAAAGAATTTAACGTTTATTGTGTAATGGACATTATTGTTACTTTATTTAGAACGTGAAAGTGATCAAGCTTTGATTATTTAAATATGTTAAAATGTAAAGTAATGTAGAATAAACTGTAGCCAATCAGATGGACGGCTTCAGGAAAGGGAATTGCTCGAGTCAGTTGAGCGAGAATATTCGGCGCGCGGGAAACGCGGCCGGGGACGGGCAGAGGACAGTGCTGGTGCAGACGAGAAAGCGGATAGTTCGGCTGGAGACACCAAAGTGAACAGTCGGAATGAGACGCGAAAACGGACAGTCGGTCTTTAGGCAGCTAGGAAGTGAAACGACTTAGAAAATTTCGCGTCGTGTTGCATCGCGGGACTTAAGTGTCTGAGCGGTGAGCAGCTGCGCGCCCGGTGTGAACTCTTAACTCTTCGCGTAGATAACATATTTCGCGATGAGATTGTGAGTGATCGACCTGTGTCAAATGCATATGCGCTTGAGTGTAACAGTAATTCTAAATATGGCCACTTTGGCTATTAGTTTGCTGTCTGAACAAACTTTTAGTTCTCGATATTATTATTACTGTTATTATATGTTATGTTAACTTTGTATTTCGCAAACTTGCCATCAACCAGACAATTTAACCAAAGGGTCACAAGTGTCTAATTTAGGACGTGTAATGCGACACGTGCGGTTCAACCCCTAGACGAGTTTGAGCCAAGACATTTCGACGAAAAGGAACCGCATGTGATTCCGAACATCTTTGGGATGTTAGCCCGCATGTTTGACTAAATCTTCTAGAAAATTACGCAACAATGTAGATGGACCAGATGTACTGGACCCACCGATTTGACACCAATCGTTGTCTAGGATAAGGCCAAAGTTGTAGCTGAATCATTCTATTGACCTCCATATTAATTCTCAAGTCATGACACAATAGTTGACAGTGATTTTTACCACAGAATAATAGCGTGGCAAATTATTATTTGATATGTGGCTGATAAGATAAAATCGTATGTGAAATTATTATAAAAGGGCTTCTTCTATTTCTTAATATGTATTTTAGCCTCACATCACACAAATGATACCATTAACAGGTTAGACTCATCAGGAAGTCAGTATCAAATCATCTGTTTAAAAAGAAGGAAAGAAAGAAAGGGTGTAGTAAAATATGACATCACAGGCCCTGCAGACTACGCGCTGCTTCCACAGGCTGCTCTGTTCCTTTCTGTTTTGTGCCCGGTTCCTCCAGGTATCTTCAATCTCCAAGGCTCGCAGGTCCATCGCTAGGTCGTCCATCTAGCGCTGCCTTGGTCTTCCTATGGGGCGTCTGGCGCTTGGTTTCCCCTGAAATGCCTTCCTCACCACTCTTTCTTCTCGCGGGCTACAGGGAGACCCACCTGATTTTTCTGCTCTTCAACCTCTGTACGATTTTGGTTATTGCATCAAGATGTACATTTCCTTACTCTTGCTCCTGTTCCTCCCTATTTTATCTAAGACCAGTCCACAAATCTTCCTCATTACTCTTCTTTGAAATATTAATAGTTTTTCCTTTTCTCGTTCATTCATGCTCCAAACTTCTGAACAGTACAAGACTGCTAGGCGTGTCACTGTGTCACAGAGTCTTATCTTAATGTTCGCTGATATTGATTTTCAGCGGAACGTTTGCCTGAGAGAATACATGCATTTCATTCCCTCTGCTATTCTTTCCTTGATGTCCATTTCTATGCTGTTGTTTGGTAAATCAAGACCTCTTGTATCACAACTGGTGAACTCTCATGAAACTCATGCCACCTTCTCCTCCTTCTCCTCCTCCTCCTCCTCCTCCTTCTTCTTCTCCTTCCACTTCTTCCTCTTCTTCTTCCTGAAACGTTTCTACTTATGCAGGTCGTTCACAGAACCTCTTTCAAGCTTCTCTTTTCTCCCACAGTCTATCATTTAGCATCTCCTTCCATTGCAGTCCTCTTCGGTTCACATCATCCTGCAGCTGATCTCACCATCTTGTTAGTGGTCTCACAATTGGTATTCGTCCAGATTTTGTGCGTTCTAGTGCTCTTCTCGGAATGCTTTCTGATCACATTCCTTTAATCTGGTCAATCCATTTAAGCCTATTACTGTCCATAATTTCTTACAGGGGCTTGAATTACGGAGTGTTTCGCATTATTTCATTCGTTATCCTCTCCCTTCTTGTCTTACCGAGAATCCCTCGTAGAAAGCTCATTTCTGTTGCTTGTATTCCGCTCAGATCTTTCTTTGTCCAATACCAACATTCTGATCCATAGGTCAAAATTAGCAGATAATATGACCTGTACATCACGATCTTTGCTTTGGCAGGTAGTTTCAAATTTCTAATTGTGTCTGTTACACAATTATAAAATTTCAAACTATTTTCTATTCTCTCCGAAATTTCATCCTTGATGCTTCCTTTCTTGGTTAATTTACTTCCTAGATTTACCTCTTTAATGATTTTTCCATTGTAAGTTACATTCTTCATTTTTTTCAGTTTTCCTGCTGTTTTTCATACTTCACCACTTTTTGTTAAGCTTATTTCCACGCCTGTTTCAATTACTCTCTGCCAGGTATTTAGTTGTTCTTACAACTTTCCTTGTGATGTTGTCCATAGCTATATTAAAAATCACTGATGAGAGCACACTTCCTTGCTGCACCCTTCCGTCCTTTAGAAACCATTCTATCTTTTTTCCGTCTATTAGAACAAAATTCGTGTATTTTCTGTACATGTTTCTGAATCTCAGTTGCATTCCTTTTGACAGTTCCAGTCTATTCAGACGCAGCATGTCTCTTCCCTTCTAACACTATCATAAGCCCTTTTTTATATCTATGAATGCAACTACGATGTCTTTCCCAATTTCCTATTTCTTTTCTTCATCCTGTGTAGGTTGTAAATATGGCATCTATAGTTGATCTTCCACGTCGAGATCCTTGTTGTTCTTCTCTTAATTCTGGTTCTATCTCATTCCTGATTTTCTGTACCACTGTCTTCTCATAAATCTTCCTCTAATTCTCGCAGAGCATCTTGTTACCCATCTTACAGATAGGTACAATAACTGCCCTTGTCCAATCATCAAGAAACTTTTTATTCGTTCCTGCTATGCTCATTATTCTATAAAGCCATTGAATTCCCATAGGTCCTGCGGCTTCGATCGTTTCCACCTACTCCAGAAGCTTTGCCATGTTTTATGTCTAATACAGTAATAATGAAGCAGGCAAAAAGGAATACAAACGTCTGAAAAATGAGATCGACAGGAAGTGCAAAATGGCTAAGCAGGGATGGCTAGAGGACAAATGTAAGGATGTAGAGGCTTATCTCACTAGGGGTAAGATAGATACTGCCTACAGGAAAATTAAAGAGACCTTTGGAGAAAAGAGAACCACTTGTATGAACATCAAGAGCTCAGATGGAAACCCAAGACTAAGCAAAGAAGGGAAAGCAGAAAGGTGGAAGGAGTATATAGAGGGTCTATACAAGGGCGATGTACTTGAGGACAATATTATGGAAATGGAAAAGGATGTAGATGAAGATGAAATGGGAGATACGATACTGCGTGAAGAGTTTGACAGAGCACTGAAAGACCTGAGTCGAAACAAGGCCCCCGGAGTAGACAACATTCCATTGGAACTACTGACAGCCTTGGGAGAGCCAGTCCTGACAAAACTCTACCATCTGGTGAGCAAGATGTATGAAACAGGCGAAATACCCTCAGACTTAAAGAAGAATATAATAATTCCAAACCCAAAGAAAGCAGGTGTTGACAGATGTGAGAATTACCGAACAATCAGTTTAATAAGTCACAGCTGCAAAATACTAACACGAATTCTTTACAGACGAATGGAAAAACTAGTAGAAGCCGACCTCGGGGAAGATCAGTTTGGATTCCGTAGAAATACTGGAACACGTGAGGCAATACTGACCTTACGACTTATCTTAGAAGAAAGATTAAGGAAAGGCAAACCTACGTTTCTAGCATTCGTAGACTTAGAGAAAGCTTTTGACAATGTTGACTGGAATACTCTCTTTCAAATTCTAAAGGTGGCTGGGGTAAAATACAGGGAGCGAAAGGCTATTTACAATTTGTACAGAAACCAGATGGCAGTTATAAGAGTCGAGGGACATGAAAGGGAAGCAGTGGTTGGGAAGGGAGTGAGACAGGGTTCTAGCCTCTCCCCGATGTTATTCAATCTATATATTGAGCAAGCAGTAAAGGAAACAAAAGAAAAATTCGGAGTAGGTATTAAAATCCATGGAGAAGAAATAAAAACTTTGAGGTTCGCCGATGACATTGTAATTCTGTCAGAGACAGCAAAGGACTTGGAAGAGCAGTTGAACGGAATGGATGGTGTCTTGAAGGGAGGATATAAGATGAACATCAACAAAAGCAAAACGAGGATCATGGAATATAGTCGAATTAAGTCGGGTGATGCTGAGGGTATTAGACTAGGAAATGAGACACTTAAAGTAGTAAAGGAGTTTTGCTATTTGGGGAGCAAAATAACTGATGATGGTCGAAGTCGAGAGGATATAAAATGTAGACTGGCAATGGCAAGGAAAGCGTTTCTGAAGAAGAGAAATTTGTTAACATCGAGTATAGATTTAAGTGTCAGGAAGTCATTTCTGAAAGTATTTGTATGGAGTGTAGCCATGTATGGAAGTGAAACATGGACGGTAAATAGTTTGGACAAGAAGAGAATAGAAGCTTTCGAAATGTGGTGCTACAGAAGAATGCTGAAGATTAGATGGGTAGATCACATAACTAATGAGGAGGTACTGAATAGGATTGGGGAGAAGAGGAGTTTGTGGCACAACTTGACCAGAAGAAGGGATCGGTTGTTAGGACATGTTCTGAGGCATCAAGGGATCACCAATTTAGTATTGGAGGGCAGCGTGGAGGGTAAAAA
This sequence comes from Schistocerca nitens, assembly GCF_023898315.1. Taxonomy (NCBI): domain Eukaryota; kingdom Metazoa; phylum Arthropoda; class Insecta; order Orthoptera; family Acrididae; genus Schistocerca; species Schistocerca nitens. The sequence continues at coordinate 948,105,444 of NC_064616.1, forward strand.
TCGTAGAGGGAGACCAAGAGATGAATACACTAAGCAGATTCAGAAGGATGTAGGTTGCAGTAGGTACTGGGAGATGAAGAAGCTTGCACAGGATAGAGTAGCATGGAGAGCTGCATCAAACCAGTCTCAGGACTGAAGACAACAACAACAACAACAGTTTTATCTATATCCAGCATCTGTAGAGCTTCTCTTTCTATTTCCTCTGTGATGCTGCTATTTCTTTCGCCCCCCTCTGTCTGATCACATGTATTTGTTCATCCTGTCCTTCATATAGCTTTTGAAAGTATTCTTTCCACGCTTTCCGAACTTTGTCTTCCCCCACACGGGTTTTCCTTCTCTGTTGATAACTTTTGAAGTATTTTCTTTTCCCTTCCTTCTGTTACCTAACATGCGGTAAAATATCTTCTTGTCATCCATAAAATTCTCTTCTATTTCTTTTGTGAATTTATCTCAAAACATCATCCTAGCCAACACTATCAATTTCCTTGGTGGTCTGCTCAGCCTCGGATCATGCCATCTATCTCAAGAAATTGTTTCTGCTCTTGTCTTTTTCCTCATTACATGAACCCTGTTTTATCTTGATTTTCCATTAGCCCCACTTTCTCCACTTTCTTTCCACGCATGGTTTGATTCACTTAGTAGTACTACACTGAAGAGCCAAAGAAACTGGTACACCTGCCTAATATTGTGTAGGGCACGCAGAAGTGCCGCCACATGATGTGACATGGACTCGACTAACGTCTGAAGTAGAGCTGGAGGGAATTGACACCATGAATCCTGCAGGGCTGTCCATAAATCCGTAAGAGGTCGAGCGGATGGAGAGCTCTTCTGAACAGCACGTTGCAAGGCATCCCAGATATGCTCAATAATGTTAATGTGTGGGGAGTTTGGTAGCCAGCGGAAGTGTTTAAACTCAAAAGAGTATTCTTGGAGCCACTCTGTAGCAATTCTGGACGTATGGGGTGTTGCATTGTCCTGCTGGAATTGCCCAAGTCCGTCGGAATGCACAATGGATATGAATGGATGCAGGTGATCAGACAGGATGCTTACATACATGTCACATAACTAGACGTATCAGAGGACCAATATCACTCCAACTGCACACGGTCCACACCATCAGTTTGAACAGTCCCCTGCTGACATGCAGGGTCCATGGATTCATGAGGTTGTCTCCATACCCGTACACGTCCATCCGCTCGATACAATTTGAAACGAGACTCGTCCGACCAGGCAACATGTTTTCATCAACAGTCCAATGACTGGCCAGGCGAGGCGTAAAGCATTGTGTTGCGCAGCCATCAAGGGTACACGAGTGGGCCTTCGGCTCCGAAAGCCCATATGAATGATGTTTCGTTGAATGGTTCGTACTCTCACACTTGTTCATGGACCAGCATTGAAATCTGCAGCAATCTGCGGAAGGGTTGCACTTCTGTCACGTTGAACGATTCGCTTCAGTCGTCGTTGGTCCCGCTCTTACAGGTTCTTTTCCCGGCCGCAGCGATGTCGGATGATGTTTTACCGGATTCCTGATATTCACGGTACGCTCGTGAAATGTTCGTACGGGAAAATCCCCACTTCATCGCTACCTCGGAGATGCTGTGTCCCATCGCTAGTGCATCGACTGTAACACCACGTTCAAACTCACTTAAATCTTGATAACCTGCCATTGCAGCAGCAGTAACCGATCTAACAACTGCGCCAGACATCATATCTCTGTATTTGGATAGGCATGCCTAAACCAGTTTATTTGGCACTTCAGTGTATATATGCGTGCGAATTCCTAAGGGACCAAACCGCTGAGGTCATCGGTCCCTAGTCTTGCACACTAGTTAAACTAACCTAAAGTAACTTATGCTAAGAACAACATACACACCCATGCCCGAGGGAGAACTCGAACCTCTGGCGGGAGGGGCCGTGCAGTCCGTAACATGACGCCTCAAACTGCGCGGTCACTCCGCGCGGCTTCAGTATAGATCATAAGCATATGCGAGACAATTGAAACTCCAACCCACTCATGTTGCCTACATTCTGTTATTGCTGTCTCTAAGATGACATTGAACAGCACACATGAGAGAGCACGCCCTTCTGTGCGACCTGTCTCAATCTCTAACGTTTCTGCTGTCCTTGATCTATCCGTAAAAGTTTGCGCTAATCTCACTATCTTCTTATGGATTCTGCAACCACGCAGTACATTTTATAAGCTATTCCTGCAGATGCTGTCGTATCGGCGTTAAAAATCGACAGACAGATTGTAGATATCTTTATCGGATTCCCAGCGTTTTTTAAATAGTTGTCTTAGATGGAAAACTTATCCTATTGTCGATCTGTTTGATCGAAATCCAGGTTGGTTGTTCTGGTTGTTGTTCTCTATGAATCGTTGTAATTTTCTGAGGATAATTATAGATTACAGGATAATTATAGGCTTCATTCAGCAAGCTGGTGATCACCTGGGTGGAGTTACCCATCGTCGGTTGTTCATTAGGAGACATGACAAAATGCGCTCACCAACGACAAGACAATGTGTCGAGAGACTCAGAGCTCTAGAGGACAAGAATTGGGGTAGGGGAACAAAACTCCCATGCTGGCGCGTTCAAAGGGTCATTCGGAGATAACTCAGAGGATGTCTCCGTAGGACTGACAGGGAGGTTTTTAGGGAAGTCATTGATATAGTCATTCAGAGAAGCTTCTGGATAACCATTCTCAGAGTCGTTCTGCAGATTCTTTTGGGAGATTTTCGTGGGAGGTTATGCTGAATGACTGGCATGCTGCTTTGCACAGAGCGTTCTGACTTTGCGTTGTGGAGGCATATCACTCTGCCTTTAAACTTAGTTATTATCCTCTGAATCTGATTTTTGCATTCATACCGATGTCTGGTTTTCCTAGGTTGCATCTTCAGTTTCCCTTCGACATCTGACGATGTTTCTTAAGGTTAACATTCGGCTGTGTTCCCGCCACTTGACCTCCACCTCCAAGTATAACTCGGATGCCGCGTCTGATTGCTGCACTGCGAGCCAGCGAGCGGTCGCTCCGGTCAGGACAAGCGCACTTCGTCGACATCCATGTGGTAGTTTCATCTTGACAGCAATTACGCAGGAAGCTAGGAACAAAAAAGAGCTTAAGCTGCTCTGAGCATCGTCTGCAATGACAATGCCACGGGTACATTGAGATGAGGAGATAAAAGATGCCGGCTGTCGGTTAGTGGCTGGGTGGGAGGTATCAGTCTCCAAATGAGTTGGTGTGGTGTTACACCATATTGCTTCGAGATCGACACGTCCCATCGACATCACGCAAGTTGCTCATACCTTCATGCACCAACGATTCCATCATGTGGTTAGGTAAAGTGGTTAATTGTATTGAAACGACTCTGTCGGAAACATTTTATATAATATTTCTCGGATTTAATGTTATTTCCACTGAATATTGGCACCTCAGCTTATGCGGACCGTTTTTTGGCCCAACTCTTGAGAAAACTGAGCAGTGGGACATGCTTATCTCATGATAAATTAAAGGAACGATGCAGATAGACTGTCTTATGTATCTGTCTAAATGCATATTTATGTTCCATGCAAGCTCTCAATACTATGTACAAGATTTATGTTTGTTCTTCCACATTTCCATTCCTTCTTTGCCCTCTGCGTGAAACAGTGAGTGAATGTGTGTGGCTGTTTAGTATTCCAATAGTAGTTAGTAGCGTATTACTTTGCTGTCTGCTGTAGAAACAGGGTAACTTAATGGATTTAGGTAAAGCAAAGAGGTGTGTGTTTTCTAACAGTAAGTGATTGTTCGACGGTCGTTAGGTTGGTGGCGGAAACGACCCCTCTGGTCAGTTCCGCTTAGGCTTCGTTATTTGGGGAGCGTGCTAGAGCACTTGGCGTTGGGCGGCTGGTATGTGTACATTGTAACATTGACAGCGAGACTAGGGACTTCATCTTATAATGTGAACTGTGCAAGTCTTCAGGCTATCTGAAGTATTACAACTCAAACTATTTCACAGCGATAGCCTCAGAATCATATTTAATAGTTTATTCAGCGTAGGAAATGGTCTAGTTTTCAGATTTTGTTACTTTTTCTTAGACTTACTTTGTTTTACCAGAACTTGTGGTTGTTGTTGTGGTCTTCAGTCCTGAGAGGTTTGATGCAGCTCTCCATGCTACTCTATCCTGTGCAAGCTTCTTCATCTCCCAGTACCTACTACAACCTACATCCTTCTGAATCTGCTTAGTGTATTCATCTCTTGGTCTCCCTCTACGATTTTTACCCTCCACGCTGCCCTCCAATACTAAATTGGTGATCCCTTGATGCCTCAGAACATGTCCTAACAACCGATCCCTTCTTCTGGTCAAGTTGTGCCACAAACTCCTCTTCTCCCCAATCCTATTCAGTACCTCCTCATTAGTTATGTGATCTACCCATCTAATCTTCAGCATTCTTCTGTAGCACCACATTTCGAAAGCTTCTATTCTCTTCTTGTCCAAACTATTTACCGTCCATGTTTCACTTCCATACATGGCTACACTCCATACAAATACTTTCAGAAATGACTTCCTGACACTTAAATCTATACTCGATGTTAACAAATTTCTCTTCTTCAGAAACGCTTTCCTTGCCATTGCCAGTCTACATTTTATATCCTCTCGACTTCGACCATCATCAGTTATTTTGCTCCCCAAATAGCAAAACTCCTTTACTACTTTAAGTGTCTCATTTCCTAGTCTAATACCCTCAGCATCACCCGACTTAATTCGACTACATTCCATGATCATCGTTTTGCTTTTGTTGATGTTCATCTTCCACCATCCATTCCGTTCAACTGCTCTTCCAAGTCCTTTGCTGTCTCTGACAGAATTACAATGTCATCGGCGAACCTCAAAGTTTTTGTTTCTTCTCCATGGATTTTAATACCTACTCCGAATTTTTCTTTTGTTTCTTTTACTGCTTGCTCAATATACAGATTGAACAACATCGGGGAGAGGCTAGAACCCTGTCTCACTCCCTTCCCAACCACTGCTTCCCTTTCATGTCCCTCGACTCTTATAACTGCCATCTGGTTTCTGTACAAATTGTAAATAGCCTTTCGCTCCCTGTATTTTACACCTGCCACCTTCAGAATTTGAAAGAGAGTATTCCAGTCAACATTGTCAAAAGCTTTCTCCAAGTCTACAAATGCTAGAAACGTAGGTTTGCCTTTTCTTAATCTAGCTTCTAAAATAAGTCGTAGGGGCAGTATTGCCTCACGTGTTCCAACATTTCTACGGAATCCAAACTGATCTTCCCCGAGGTCGGCTTCTACCAGATTTTCCATTAGTCTGTAAAGAATTCGCGTTAGTATTTTGCAGCCGTGACTTATTAAACTGATAGTTCGGTAATTTTCACATCTGTCAACGCCTGCTTTCTTTGGAATTGGAATTATTATTTTCTTCTTGAAGTCTGAGGGTATTTCGCCTGTCTCATACATTTTGCTCACCAGATGGTATTTTCGTCAGGACTGGCTCTCCTAAGGCTGTCAGCAGTTCTAATGGAATGTTGTCTACTCCCGAGGCCTTGTTTCGACTTAGGTCTTTCAGTGCTCTATCAAACTCTTCATGCAGTATGATATCTCCCATTTCATCTTCATCTACATCCTCTTCCATTTCTATAACATTGCCCTCAAGTACATCGCCCTTGTATAGACCCTCTATATACTCCTTCCACCTTGTGGTGTGGGAATGCATTTCGCTATGATATGAGGAGGTTTTGAGAGAATTATTTCTATTAAGTGCATGTGAATGTACTCTCGTATGGATGTACCGAGCGAGGTGGCGCAGTGGTTAGACACCGGACTCGCATTCGGGAGGACGACGGTTCAATCCCGCGTCTGGCCATCGTCATTTAGGTTTTCCGTCATCTCCCTAAATCACTCCAGGCAAATGCCGGGTTGGTTCCTTTTTGAAAGGGCACGGCCGACTTCCTTCCCCTTCTTTGCCTAATCCAATGCGACCGATGACCTCGCTGTCTGGTCTCCTTCCCCAATCAACCCAAATCGTATGGATATATATATATATATATATATATATATATATATATATATATATATATATATCACATCCACATCGATACAGACAAAACGTCAACTACTTAAAACAGACGCCACGGGCAGACTGAGTGCAGGAGGCAGATGAAACTCGAGCAGTAGGCGGAGCGAGAGTCACGTGACAGGCCACGCGACTTTCAGCCTTATTGCATTCGTTTTATTGTTTCACCAGTACTAGTCCGGTTTTTTTCTAGCCACACCTCGTATATATATATATATATATATATATATATATATATATATATATATATATATATATATATTCATTTCTGTTTCAGTTTTATGAGTAGCTTTGCAGCTTTCTTTTGAATGGCACCACAAGTGGTCATTAGTTTTTACCATGTGCCCTCAGCTCCATCCAATCGCACGCTCTATTGCAAACTCGTGTGATAGTAAATATTCAGTGTAGTTAAATATTTTTGTGTGATTTTATTGTGCTAAACTCTGATTTTGGGGTACTTGCTTTGTTCATATAGGCCACATGTATAGATGAGTCCGTTCATCCCTCAGCTCCACTTATTTATCGTTTGATAATTTCTTTTGCAATTCATTTGGATTTTCGTTATCGTGAAACGTATTTATCAATTAATTTATCACATAAATATTCAGAAAATTCGCGAGAGTTCCATTTTGTTACATCTTGCACCCATGTGTTTCTTTTGTGCACAGACTTACTTTGTGTGTGAACGCTCAGTGCCATTTCAGGTCTGTTGCAACCTGAATGTCCTGGAAGGCACGAACCTTGTGGTCTGCAGTCGTGTAGTGAAGGGCTGACTTCCTTCACTCTGTATTATTTTAGTGTGAAATTAGTGTGTACGTAAATTTATCCTATCCTTGGCCCATTTTGTATGAATTATATTCATGAAGTTCCACAGTATCCAACATATGCTGTTCATTGGAATAATATCAGTTTGTAAATGCAGGCAACGGCAGCTTTAATTAATTTTCTTATGCAGTGTTTGAAATTCTTTCTTTCTATGAAAATAAATCGTTGAAAGTTGATAACTGTTTCTCAAGCAACTTTTCCTTTGTTAGAATAAGCATCATACTCGTACATCCAACCTCACGTTTTCCTAAGTGCAACAATTTTTGTAGGCCAAATCTTTTCATGTTTCTCAGTGAGAATTTAGTACATTGTATTGAGGCGTAACCTCCTGTTGCCGCCGGCCGGAGTGTCGGTGCGGTTCTAGGCGCTACAGTCTGGAGCCGAGCGACCGCTACGGTCGCAGGTTCGTATCCTGCCTCGGGCATGGATGTGTGTGATGTCCTTAGGTTAGTTAAGTTTAATTAGTTCTAAGTTCTAGGCGACTGATGACCTCAGAAGTTAAGTCGCATAGTGCTCAGAGCCATTTGAACCACCTGTTGCTTTTCACCCGGAAGAAATATAGTTCTTGAATAATTTGACTCTATTAGGACAGCCAGTGCAGCATCAGCACTAAAACAGTCTCACACACAATCTGTTGCTATACAATAACCAGAGAACCGAGTGCGAACGATATGAACGCCACCGATTCTACTGATCGAGTGCCAAAAGATAGGGGGGATGGAGTATTTATGTCGCTGAGGAGAGGCTCTGCTCAACGTCGTTATTCGTGATGACCGAATTGATTCAGCTCTCCCTGAGTCGTCAGCGGGCTTTAGTTCCTCAACATTTGCTTCATGAATTTGTTACAAGGTTGTTACTGCTTAGTCAAACTTTCGCTAGTCGTCGTTATGTTCTACCTAGTATATGTTGTGTAACGTTACGGGAGTAACGAAGGAATTCTGTTTGCGCTGTTCTAACAATTTCCTGTTGAACTGCTCTCAGTCGTGCTTTGAGTGTGTACTCAATTTAGCCATCGGCAACACATAGTGACAATGTACACATAATTGAATAAACAAATACAGAAATGCATATTTACAAGAATAGAAAGCTTAACTGTTCTGTACATAATGTTTTAAAAATTGAATTGAACTGGAAAATAATTAAAAGTGTCTTGGCTTACAATTCACTCCAATTCTGAAATATCTTCATCAGCAAGACATATTTATAATTTACGTACACCATTAAAACCTACATATTGTAACCAGTACTCTAGATGAAGTTAACTATCACTTTATATAGACGAACGTCTTTAGTACACAAAAGAGAAGAAGCTGATTGAGGAAGATGGTAGCCCATACTCAGCAATGTCTTCAGAAAGACCAACCGTTCACGGTCAAATTTGGGGCACATAAATAAGATGTGGTTGACATCAGCTTCCGACTCAGGATCACACTCACATGCTGGTGAACTGTAAACGTTGATCCGATGTAGATGTTGTGGGAAAGAGGCATGATTGAAGCGTCTTCTTATGATAGTAGAAATCGTGGATCGGTCCAGATGTGTCCTCATGAACCACGGCTGTGAAGGAATCCGAGGTTGTAGCACTGCGTAATAACCGCCTTTTGTCTGTTGAGAAACGTTCCACATTTCCTGCCATTGTTGTCTTGCGTGATCCTTTACTTCACGTAAGTAGTCTGTATAAGGAAGGTGCAGATCCAGGACAGTGCCTAGGTTGCCGCTCGTTTGGCTAATGCATCAACTTCATCATTATAGAGGATACCAGAGTGGGAAGGTACCCACAACAAATGGATCGTCCGGCCCGTGCGTGTGCTGCGAATATATTCAGATATCACATCCAAGATATAACTGTTTGTTGTTTTGTTCCATCGACTGTACTGAATGTTTTTAAGAACGCTTTGCGAGTCAGATACTATCAATATCTTGGGGAAGGAAGTGCTAGAAGCCGGCCGAAGTGGCCGTGCGGTTAAAGGCGCTGCAGTCTGGAACCGCAAGACCGCTACGGTCGCAGGTTCGAATCCTGCCTTGGGCATGGATGTTTGTGATGTCCTTAGGTTAGTTAGGTTTAACTAGTTCTAAGTTCTAGGGGACTAATAACCTCAGCAGTTGAGTCCCATAGTGCTCAGAGCCATTTGAACCATTTTTTGAAGTGCTAGAGACAAACTTAAGTGCTTCCAAAACTGCCACTGTCTCCGCCGTAAAAATAGAAGTGCTCGTAGGCAGTTTGAAGGTTTTGCGGATCTGGATCTGAGGGCAGAAAAAAGCGCATCCTGTATGTGGTGTCACCGCTAGACACCACACTTGCTAGGTGGTAACTTAAATCGGCCGCGGTCCTGTAGTACATGTCGGACCCGCGTGTCGCCACTGTGTACTCGCAATCCTAGCGCCACCACATGGCAGGTCACAAGACACGGACTTGACCTCGCCCCAGTTGTACGGACGACATAGCTTGCGACAAGACGTATCACGTCTTCCTCTCATTTGCCGAGAGACAGATTAAATAGCCTTCAGCTAGTACATCGCTACTACCTAGCAAGGCGCCATGTGTATCATTGCTAATTGCTTACTACTATGCAAGAGATGTATTTCAACAAGAACAAGACTACATTAAAGTTAAGTATATTAAAATCTCTCTTCTTTTCTTTATAGTTTTCATCCAGTCTCCTGTTTCAGAATTTACGCCCGTCTGCGTTAGTTTCGCGTGCACCTAGCCACTCATTGTGTCGAGACCTTAGGGAATCGACACAACAATATTTTGGCGACGAGGATGGGATGCCGCGCCCACGTTGCAGTCTTTGTGTTATACTTGCTCTAATTTGCTTGTGTCATGGCTTCGCCGCATTCTCCAGATGTACTGTCCGAATTTTTTCGCTTGCAGAATCAGCAGACGCAGGCGTTATTGGACGCCCTTGGACAGCTCGTCCAGGGTCAACGTGCGCTGCAAACCGATGCGGCACCCGCCGCTTCATCGCTACCGCAGCCACACAACGCTGTCGCACCGCCATTTAGGCCCTTTGAGGCCACAACCGAAAGCTGGACTGAGTGGGCCGATCAGTTCAACTTCCACCTCACTGCTTATGGAATTCAAGGTAAAGAGCGGCAGCCGTTTTTGCTTTCTTGTGTAGGTGTGTCTACCTACCGTGTGATAGTGAAATTGTTTCCCCGACGCGACGTAGCAACTCTGACCTACGAAGAAATTTTGTCTGCTTTGGATGCCTATTTCAAAGAAACAGTAAATGTAGTTGCCAAACGGTATACGTTTTTTCGTACAAAACGTACGGCCGGTCAGACTAACAGGGAGTGGGTAGCAACTTTGCAAGGCCTTACTAGAGACTGCGCGTTTGCCTGTGAATGTGGCCTCCCATATTCAGATACTATGGTGCGTGATGCAATTGCACAGAACGTTTCTGATGTTCGCATAAGGGAACAGATTTTGAAACTAGTTAATCCCTCCCTGCAACAAGTGATAGACATTTTGGACAGGCAAGACACACTAGACTTTGCTCAGGCATCATTTGAAACTTCGCCAGCAGTGTGTCACATTAATCGGCCCGCCCGGCCCGCTGCACGGGACGCTAAGCAGCCCTCGCGCCCGACTTCGCTGCGGCCGCCTAGCTTGCAACCACGTGCGCCGCGTAAGCAAGCAAATGCAGTGAAATCTTGCCCGCGGTGTGCAACTAGACATTCGCGTGAAAATTGCCCGTCACGCCAAGCTATTTGCTTTTACTGTCACAAGAAAGGACATGTACAAAGTGTTTGCCGGAAAAAGTTAAGATCGGACAATCACACAAATTCCAGGCCCTTTGCTTCGCGCCGGAATAGCACCCAGGACAATCAGGCTCGTGGACCTTCGCCCATGGACATTAATGTAGTTCATTCCCACCCGTCCAGTGACACTTTAGCTAACAGTGACTGTGTTCGTCCCACCCAAAGTGTGCGTCGACGTCGCCGGAAATCCCGTAAAGTTGCAAGTGCTTCTGGACCTGTATCAGTTCAAATTGCACGTGACAGTCGCTCTTGTCGTCAACAAGACAATAAACTTTTTGTGGACTTAGACTTTGCAGGCAAAGTGATACCTTTCCAGCTCGATACCGGAGCTGCAGTTTCATTGCTCAATCACGACACGTACAAACAACTGGGCGCCCCGCCATTGCGTGCCGCAAATGTTACGTTAACTAGTTACTCAGGACAGCATATACCTGTGTTAGGACAGTGCAGCCTTCTTGCAACATACAAGGGACAGACAAAACTTGTGTCATTTTATGTTCTTCGTTCCTCTAGTGCAGTGAACTTGTTTGGTTTAGATTTGTTTCACTTGTTTACTATGTCTATTGTAAATCAGGTCCTATCAGTGAATCAAACTGTGCCTTCCGCCAGTGTTTCTAGTCTTTGTGAAGAATTTGCAGACATTTTTGCACCGGGCCTTGGTTGCGCTCAGAACTATGAAGCGCATTTGGAACTGAAAGACAACGCGCAACCGAAATTTTTCAGAGCGCGCAATGTTCCCCACGCATTGCGTGATGAGGTCGCAAGAACATTAGCCGAATTAGAATCTCAAGGTGTAATTGAACGTGTGCAGGCTTCTCTCTGGGCCTCACCCTTAGTCATTTTGCCAAAACCTTCCGGAAAACTGAGACTTTGCGTGGACTTCAAGGCAACTGTGAATCCCCAACTAGTGACTGCTACTTTTCCTTTGCCCCGCCCGGAAGATCTTTTTGACAAACTGTGCCCGGGAAAATATTTTTCCAAATTGGACCTAGCAGATGCGTACTTGCAGATACCTGTGGACGAAGAATCCCAGCGCGTCTTAGTGGTTAACACGCATCTTGGCTTGTATCGCTTCAAAAGACTGCCATTCGGGTGTGCATCCGCCCCTGCTTTATTTCAGCGATATTTACAAACTATTTGTGCGTCGGTCCCTACGGCTGCGAACTATCTGGACGATATTGTGATCTCAGGAAAGACAGAAGCAGAACATTTGCAAAATCTCCGAACATTATTTCGGGTATTGCGTCAGAATGGTCTTCGCTTGCGGAAGGACAAATGTGTGTTTTTTGCTCGTGACTTACCGTACCTGGGCCATGTCCTTAACGCCCAAGGTATACATCCGAGTCCAGAGCACCTTCGTGCCATTCAGGACTTGCCGTCACCGCAGAACTTAAAACAGCTACAGAGTGTGCTGGGTAAGGTAAATTATTATCATCGGTTTGTGCGCAATGCTTCTTCCATTTCCGCTCCGCTTCATCGCTTACGCCGTAAAGGTGTTCCGTTCGTCTGGACGACGGAATGCGAACGCGCCTTTCGCCAGTTGAAATCGGCGTTACTTTCAAATACTTGCCTTACGCCATTCGATCCCCGAAAACCCCTTTTGTTGATGGTAGATGCATCGGATTTCGGGATCGGTGCTGTGCTTGCGCACAAGGATGGCTCGCATGATCGCCCTATTGCCTTTGCGTCAAAATTGCTCTCATCTGCGCAAAGAAATTATTCACAAATAGAGAAAGAAGCTTTAGCTCTAGTGTTTGGTGTAACAAAGTTTCACGATTTCTTGTATGGTCGTCACTTTACAATCATCACGGACCACAAACCTTTGACATCACTTTTTCATCCGAACAAGCCTGTACCTCCACGTACAGCGCAGAAATTCATTCGCTGGTCTCTTTTTCTCTCGCGGTACCGCTACGATATCTTGTATCGGTCCACTGCTAAGCACGGCAACGCTGATGCGTTGTCCCGTTTGCCTGTTGCTGAGGATAAAGCATTCGATTCTTCCGAACTTGCTTGCCTGTTCATTGATTCGGAAACCGATGACGTGGTCGCATCGTTTCCGATTGATTTTCGTCGTGTAGCTACTGCCACAGCTGCTGACCCTGTCCTTGCTCCCGTTTTGCGTTTTGTTGCTACGCAATGGCCCTTGTCAAAGTCACGGATCGAGGATCCTTTGGTTCGCCGTTTTTTTGCTCACAAGGAGAGACTTTTTGTACGACGTGGTGTTTTGTTGTTGCGTTCCGATAATGATCAATCCCGAGTCGTGGTCCCACGTTCGTTACAGTCCTCTGTCTTACGGCTTCTTCACCAAGGACATTGGGGTATAGTGCGAACGAAACAACTTGCTCGTCAGCACTGTACTTGGTTCGGAATCGATGCTGCGATTACGAATATGTGCTCCTCTTGCGTGGCGTGTGCCGAACAACAATCCGCACCGCCGCGGAAATTCTTTGCTTGGCCGAAAGCCACTTCCCCTTGGCAACGCTTGCACATCGATTTTGCTGGTCCATTCTGGAATGCTCGATGGTTGGTTGTGATCGATGCTTTCAGTAATTTTCCTTTTGTTGTCCGGATGTCTTCCACGACGTCTTCTGCCACCATCCAAGCCTTGTCTGCTATCTTTTGCATTGAAGGTCTTCCGCAGACTCTTGTTTCCGACAATGGCCCGCAATTCCTGTCCGCAGAATTTCAGTCGTTCTGCAAGGCCAATGGTATTCAACATCTGACGTCCGCGCCGTTTTCGCCTCAGTCAAACGGTGCCGCTGAACGATTGGTCCGGACTTTCAAGTCACAGATGTTGAAGTTGAAAGAATCGCATTCTCGGGAGGACGCTTTGTTACTCTTTTTGTCCTCATATCGCTCTCAGCCCCGCGAGGGTCGCTCGCCGGCTGCGTTGCTCCATGGTCGTCCTCATCGAACTCTGATGTCTTTGCTGCATCCGCCACATCGGGTTCCTGTGCAGCGGCAGACTCCTGCTTTTGCTCCTGGCGACGTTGTCTATTATCGCAACTATCGCGGTTCACGGCGTTGGCTCGCAGGGCGCATTCTTCGCTGCCTCGGCCGCGCGATGTATTTGGTTTTGGGGGCCTCTGGTGAGGTGCGTCGGCATCTCAATCAGCTGCGCCTCTGTCGTCGCCTGGGTTCTGCCGCTCCCCGTCTGCTTTCAGCGACGGAGCCGTCAGGTCAGCGCCCTGGGGACCCATCTACTGGCTCGCCTCATCCCCAGGTGTTACCGACGATGCCTTCCATTTTGCCTCATGGCGTCGCGCCGCCGCAGCCGCCGCCGGCGCCGCCCGCAGCGGACGCTTCGCTGCAACCGCATGGCGCCTCCCTGGGTCACGCGCCGCCGCTTGCTTCCCGTGCCCAGCCGTCCTCCGCCATGGACCTCTTGCCCGCTCCGGACCGGCTGTCGTCTTCGCCCGTCGGGTACTCCGACCACATGGAGGTCGACCCTTCTGTCTCATTACGTGCGCATACACCTCCTGTTGCCGTGCACCCTGGACTAGGTTTGCAGGCGTTTCCTAGCTCCCCTCGGACCGAATGGCCGGGTGCGGGTGGCACAGCCTCGCCTGTTGTTAGGCTCCCCACCTCATCGCATACGTCAACATGGGGTCCTCCCCACGGCGGGCGGAAGCCTTATCTCACGACCGTTCGCCGATTTGCGGGGGAGGAATGTGGTGTCACCGCTAGACACCACACTTGCTAGGTGGTAACTTAAATCGGCCGCGGTCCTGTAGTACATGTCGGACCCGCGTGTCGCCACTGTGTACTCGCAATCCTAGCGCCACCACATGGCAGGTCACAAGACACGGACTTGACCTCGCCCCAGTTGTACGGACGACATAGCTTGCGACAAGACGTATCACGTCTTCCTCTCATTTGCCGAGAGACAGATTAAATAGCCTTCAGCTAGTACATCGCTACTACCTAGCAAGGCGCCATGTGTATCATTGCTAATTGCTTACTACTATGCAAGAGATGTATTTCAACAAGAACAAGACTACATTAAAGTTAAGTATATTAAAATCTCTCTTCTTTTCTTTATAGTTTTCATCCAGTCTCCTGTTTCAGAATTTACGCCCGTCTGCGTTAGTTTCGCGTGCACCTAGCCACTCATTGTGTCGAGACCTTAGGGAATCGACACAACACTGTACACTCTTCTTTCGGAATTTTGGAGCCATCGGTATGTACACAGAGAAAACCCGGCCATTGTGCTTGAACGAGACGATTGAAGCCAACGTTGACATTAGTACTGTCCAGCCAGGTCGTACTTAAATAATGGACTGGGATCTGGGAGCAGAGCGTTTGAAGATCATATTCAAAAACAGGTAGATGCGCTGAACGCCGTATAGAATGTATGACAGGTGACCAAGTGTCAAAGCTGGCATAAACGGTTGGCACTTTATTCCTTCTGTGGGATGCAATCCACAGTCGATAAATGCAGTCTCTACTTTGATAGACGGAACTGTCCATAATGGCCATGCCTTGAATGTAGAATTTGTCCGATAACATTTGGCGCCTAATGCTCAAGGGCATCGCCCCTGCTTCTATTAAAAGGGCGTTGGTGGGCGTCGATCGCATGGCTCCAAGACAGGTACGAATGGCTCTATATATTGAAGAGTATCTAATTTGGAGAGATGAATCTTTGACGCAGTGTGGTAGAATTGACAGCCATAGTCTAATCGAGATCGAATCATCCCTCGGTACATGGTGAGTAAAACACTCTGGTGCGCTCCCCACCAGACACGAATGATTGATATGATTACATTTAAACCTTCTTCACACTTGGTAACGGTGGATCGGATGTGGGGCGCCCAGCTTACCCGAGAGTCAAAAATCATCCCCATTAATCGAACGTGAGATTTTATTTGGAAGGTGTACTTGCCACAGGTAATGTGATCTTCAGTGCGAGCTGTCGTCGACTTGGAGAAGGGAACGACTGCTGATTTCTCGGCCGAGATCTCCAGCCCATTGATAGAGAGCCACTCATCGATGTGTGCGATGGTTGTGGTTAATGCCGTTTTGGCCTGAAGATATGAAGCAGCAGTAGAATAAACACATATATCATCAGCATACTGTAGGATTTTTGTGGGGGGAGCAAGTATGCGTTCTAGGTCGTGCGTATATAGAGTATGCAGGAGAGGACTTAAAATTGCACCTTGCGGCAAGCCCTGGGAGACATAAAAAGGTCCGATCATGGTACCTTTGAAACGGACGTAGATCGTTCTTTGAGTAATCAGGGTACTGATACCGTAGATCATCCTTGAAGGAATTCCGAATCCTGCCAGCTTGTCCAAGAGTATCGGTATTTGTACGTGATCATATGCACCCTTAACGTCAAGAAAAGCTGCCACTACTGTCTCTTTCTTTTGAAAGGCTGACGTGATATCCATATTAAGCAAAAACAGGTTATCCATGGTCCCTTTGCCTTTTCTGAAGCCGTATTGACTCCGAGGCAACAAATTACTTTTTTCAACCACCATTCTAGTCTCCTTTTTACCATTCGTTCCAGTGTTTTTGCAACACACGACGACAAGGCAATAGGTCTATAATTAGTACCGACATTTGGATCGTTTCCACTTTTGAGAACTGGACTTATTACTTGCGTCTTCCATGTTGACATGAGATCTTTCTTCATCCAGTACAGATTAAAAATATTCAAGAGAAAGTCTTTCGCTTCTATAGGCAGGTGTGCAAGCATAGAATAGTGTATATGATCAATGCCAGGGCAACTGTCGCTCGATACTTTAATAGCTTCGTTGAGTTCTTCTTTAGAGAAAGGACGAAGGAGAACATGATAGCGGTCTTCTTCAGCAGGGAACCGATGGTTTAAAAATGGCACCGTGGGAGGAGCGATTGTATCTATGAATTCCTCTAACCAGGCCGTGGTAGCAGGAGGGGAGGAAGACAGTCTTCTTGTTCTAAAAGCTTTTATTTTATGCCAGATGCTTGCCATGCTGGTTTCATTATTTAGGGACAAGCAAAATTGTTTCCAACTGTCCTTCTTGGTTTTCTTCAGGAATTTGTTAACTCGCGCATTCACTTTTTGCACAGCCAAGAAGTTGTCCAATGAAGGATTCTGACGATAGGTTTTCAAGGCGAGTCGTCGCTTCGCAACTTCCCGAGAGTATTCAGAATTCCACCAAGGAGGTGAACGGTGTTTCATTACTGTAAACTCTTTTTTCTTAGGGATGCTGATACCAGCTGCGACGTTCATAGCATTGAGTAAAACTGGGTATGCATCTTCGTCCCGTAAGTCACGTCTCGTATTTGCGAGTGCCCACCGAACCGTTTCCTTATAAGAGGCCCAATTGGCTTCCTTGACTTTCCACGTACTATTAGAGTAACAGATGCGCGTAGTATCGACGTTGATGTTAATGTGAAACTCTATTGGGAGATGATCGGATCCCATTGAATCCTTTTTAACGCACCAATTAGATATTTCAGTAAAGCAGGGGGTGCAAAAAGTTACATCAACTGCGGAGGGTCTACGGAGAGGTGAAGTTATCATAGTAGGAGAGCCATCGTTGATGCGGATACCAGCTGCGACGTTCATAGCATTGAGTAAAACTGGGTATGCATCTTCGTCCCGTAAGTCACGTCTCGTATTTGCGAGTGCCCACCGAACCGTTTCCTTATAAGAGGCCCAATTGGCTTCCTTGACTTTCCACGTACTATTAGAGTAACAGATGCGCGTAGTATCGACGTTGATGTTAATGTGAAACTCTATTGGGAGATGATCGGATCCCATTGAATCCTTTTTAACGCACCAATTAGATATTTCAGTAAAGCAGGGGGTGCAAAAAGTTACATCAACTGCGGAGGGTCTACGGAGAGGTGAAATTATCATAGTAGGAGAGCCATCGTTGAGTATCACTAGGTTATTATCTTCGATAACGCTTATCAAGGTCCTGCCGTTCCTGTCTGTCACGTCTCCTCCCCACGCTACATGGTGGGCATTCACGTCTCCAGCTACGATAAAGGGAGGACGAAGCTGACTTATTAATTGTCTCCAGTCATCTTCCACGATACTGTGGTGGGGAGCGTTATACAACGAGACAACTGTAAAGGTTTTGTGGGCAGTTCGTATCTCCACAGCAACTAATTCAAGGTTGGTGACGGGTACGTGTAACTGGTGTGGTCGATGCGGCAGCGAGGTTTTTACCAGTATAGCTACGCCGCCCCACCCATCGAGACGGTCTTCCCTTACTATAGAATAATTTTGAAAGCGAACAGTTAGTTCGAATTTGAACCAATTTTCACATAACAGAACGATATCAGGCTGACTTACGAACAGTTCTCGTTGCAAGCTTTCTCTATTAGAATTAGCCGATCTCGCATTCCACTGCAATACCTTTAAATCCCCTCCCCCCATGAACCATGGACCTTGCCGTTGGTGGGGAGGCTTGCGTGCCTCAGCGATACAGATAGCCGTACCGTAGGTACAACCACAACGGAGGGGTATCTGTTGAGAGGCCAGACAAACGTGTGGTTCCTGAAGAGGGGCAGCAGCCTTTTCAGTAGTTGCAAGGGCAACAGTCTGGATGATTGACTGATCTGGCCTTGTAACAATAACCAAAACGGCCTTGCTGTGCTGGTACTGCGAACGGCTGAAAGCAAGGGGAAACTACGGCCGTAATTTTTCCCGAGGGCATGCAGCTTTACTGTATGATTAAATGATGATGGCGTCCTCTTGGGTAAAATATTCCGGAGGTAAAATAGTCCCCCATTCGGATCTCCGGGCGGGGACTACTCAAGAGGATGTCGTTATCAGGAGAAAGAAAACTGGCGTTCTACGGATCGGAGCGTGGAATGTCAGATCCCTTAATCGGGCAGGTAGGTTAGAAAATTTAAAAAGGGAAATGGATAGGTTAAAGTTAGATATAGTGGGAATTAGTGAAGTTCGGTGGCAGGAGGAACAAGACTTCTGGTCAGGTGACTACAGGGTTATCAACACAAAGTCAAATAGGGGTAATGCAGGAGTAGGTTTAATAATGAATAGGAAAATAGGAATGCGGGTAAGCTACTACAAACAGCATAGTGAACGCATTATTGTGGCCAAGATAGATACGAAGCCCACACCTACTACAGTAGTACAAGTTTATATGCCAACTAGCTCTGCAGATGACGAAGAAATTGAAGAAATGTACGATGAAATAAAAGAAATTATTCAGATAGTGAAGGGAGACGAAAATTTAATAGTCATGGGTGACTGGAATTCGAGTGTAGGAAAAGGGAGAGAAGGAAACGTAGTAGGTGAATATGGATTGGGGCTAAGAAATGAAAGAGGAAGACGCCTGGTAGAATTTTGCACAGAGCACAACTTAATCATAGCTAACACTTGGTTTAAGAATCATGATAGAAGGTTGTATACATGGAAGAACCCTGGAGATACTAAAAGGTATCAGATAGATTATATAATGGTAAGACAGAGATTTAGGAACCAGGTTTTAAATTGTAAGACATTTCCAGGGGCAGATGTGGACTCTGACCACAATCTATTGGTTATGACCTGTAGATTAAAACTGAAGAAACTGCAAAAAGGTGGGAATTTAAGGAGATGGGACCTGGATAAACTGAAGGAACCAGAGGTTGTAGAGAGTTTCAGGGAGAGCATAAGGGAACAATTGACAGGAATGGGGGAAAGATATACAGTAGAAGAGGAATGGGTAGCTTTGAGGGATGAAGTAGTGAAAGCAGCAGAGGATCAAATAGGTAAAAAGACGAGGGCTAGTAGAAATCCTTGGGTAACAGAAGAAATATTGAATTTAATTGATGAAAGGAGAAAATATAAAAATGCAGTAAATGAAGCAGGCAAAAAGGAATACAAACGTCTCAAAAATGAGATCGACAGGAAGTGCAAAATGGCTAAGCAGGGATGGCTAGAGGACAAATGTAAGGATGTAGAGGCTTGTCTCACTAGGGGTAAGATAGATACTGCCTACAGGAAAATTAAAGAGACCTTTGGAGAGAAGAGAACCACTTGTATGAATATCAAGAGCTCAGATGGCAACCCAGTTCTAAGCAAAGAAGGGAAGGCAGAAAGGTGGAAGGAGTATATAGAGGGTCTATACAAGGGTGATGTACTTGAGGACAATATTATGGAAATGGAAGAGGATGTAGATGAAGATGAAATGGGAGATACGATACTGCGTGAAGAGTTCGACAGAGCACTGAAAGACCTGAGTCGAAACAAGGCCCCCGGAGTAGACAACATTCCATTGGAACTACTGACGGCCTTGGGAGAGCCAGTCCTGACAAAACTCTACCATCTGGTGAGCAAAATGTATGAAACAGGTGAAATACCCTCAGACTTCAAGAAGAATATAATAATTCCAACCCCAAAGAAAGCAGGTGTTGACAGATGTGAAAATTACCGGACAATCAGTTTAATAAGCCACAGCTGCAAAATACTAACACGAATTCTTTACAGACGAATGGAAAAACTAGTAGAAGCCGGCCTCGGGGAAGATCAGTTTGGATTCCGTAGAAATACTGGAACACGTGAGGCAATACTGACCTTACGACTTATCTTAGAAGAAAGATTAAGGAAAGGCAAACCTACGTTTCTAGCATTTGTAGACTTAGAGAAAGCTTTTGACAATGTTGACTGGAATACTCTCTTTCAAATTCTAAAGGTGGCAGGGGTAAAATACAGGGAGCGAAACGCTATTTACAATTTGTACAGAAACCAGATGGCAGTTATAAGAGTTGAGGGACATGAAAGGGAAGCAGCGGTTGGGAAGGGAGTAAGACAGGGTTGTAGCCTCTCCCCGATGTTATTCAATCTGTATATTGAGCAAGCAGCAAAGGAAACAAAAGAAAAATTTGGAGTAGGTATTAAAATCCATGGAGAAGAAATAAAAACTTTGAGGTTCGCCGATGACATTGTAATTCTGTCAGAGACAGCAAAGGACTTGGAAGAGCAGTTGAACGGAATGGATGGTGTCTTGAAGGGAGGATATAAGATGAACATCAACAAAAGCAAAACGAGGATAATGGAATGTAGTCGAATTAAGTCGGGTGATGTTGAGGGTATTAGATTAGGAAATGAGACACTTAAAGTAGTAAAGGAGTTTTGCTATTTGGGGAGCAAAATAACTGATGATGGTCGAAGTAGAGAGGATATAAAATGTAGACTGGCAATGGCAAGGAAAGCGTTTCTGAAGAAGAGAAATTTGTTAACATCGAGTATAGATTTAAGTGTCAGGAAGTCATTTCTGAAAGTATTTGTATGGAGTGTAGCCATGTATGGAAGTGAAACATGGACGGTAAATAGTTTGGACAAGAAGAGAATAGAAGCTTTCGAAATGTGGTGCTACAGAAGAATGCTCAAGATTAGATGGGTAGATCACATAACTAATGAGGAGGTACTGAATAGGATTGGGGAGAAGAGGAGTTTGTGGCACAACTTGACCAGAAGAAGGGATCGGTTGGTAGGACATGTTCTGAGGCATCAAGGGATCACCAATTTAGTATTGGAGGGCAGCGTGGAGGGTAAAAATCGTAGGGGGAGACCAAGAGATGAATACACTAAGCAGATTCAGAAGGATGTAGGTTGCAGTAGGTACTGGGAGATGAAGAAGCTTGCACAGGATAGAGTAGCATGGAGAGCTGCATCAAACCAGTCTCAGGACTGAAGACCACAACAACAACAACAACCTTTAAATCCGCCATAATTTAGGGAGATAGAGATTGAAATATGCCAGTAACAAGGTGCCGGATATCGGAATTGTTCATAGCACTATTTTGTCTCATGTTTTGCATGACTATCAATCACATTTATTATCTTATCTATAAGTTCAGCATGACCTTGAGGCTGTCGTTGATTCGGCGCTTGTGGGGTTGCTAATCTGTGAGCAGCAGGCTGGTATGGATTTTGGCTTATAGGAGTGACTGAATGTTGCATGGGATATAACAGGCTGCGGTACTGAGACCTACACGAACGTTACTTTGGTTGTTTACTTGCGTCTGCCGCCGGGGAGGCCGGTAAGCGACGTGTGTCTGATGGGGCACAGTTGCACACTGAGTTGCGTCCCCACTTCCGCGTTGTTGACTCTGCATGCTTGCGGCGGGCAGCGGCGGGAAGAGTTGTGGGTTTTGAAAGTCCGGAGAGCTCAAATTTGTTGGAGCAGGAATGATCAGAGCCGGCAAGTGATGTTGTTGAACCCCGGTGACGGATGCATAGGTTGGCATACGAGCAATAGACAGCGCATCCCTGAAGTCAATGTTGTTGAACGTAGCTAATTCTTGAGCTCGTCGCCGTATATGGTATTCCGGGCAGGAACGGTCCGTGGATGCGTGTTGTCCCCCGCAATGAGCGCAAATAGTGATAGGTGAGACACAGGATTCAACATTATGTGGACCACTACATTTAATGCATCTCATCTGAGATCGACATTGTTTGCTGATGTGCCCCTAACGAAGATAATTAAAGAACTGCCTGACAGTTGGTACATAAAGGTCTACGGGACATCTTGTTCCGTGAATAGACACGGCTTCCGGTAAGGTTTGAGAGTCGAAGGTTAACAAACAGGTCTGCAATTTAACGATTTGGTCTTTACCATATCTCTTCGTAAACCTCCGAACGCCTACAACAGGGAAGGGAGATGGTACGACTTCCAAAATCTCCGCTTCTTCAAGGTTGGTGTCTACTTTGCTGATTACTCCCAGCTTATGGACAACAAAGGAAGGAATGTAAGCTTTTATATTTTTTGAGTTTAATACCTCACTGGAAACTAGGAAATTAGCCTTGTCTGGAGTTTTTAGTTCCACCTTAACTTTTGTTTTTCCTGCTGAAGAGATGTTAAGTATAGAATTCTTCACTTCTGGGAAGGAAATATGCAATAATTTCTCTAGTGCCATAGGTAGCAAGCGGCCTAAGTTTTTGTCCAAACATTCCATATAAACTACGAATGGTCCCCTATCTGTACGTTTGTAAACGTTGAGAGACCTCGGAGTAGGTGCAGGTCCCACAGGAGGGGTGTTAGTTGCAGCATGTTGGTTAGGAGTGAGCCCAGAAGCAGTTGCTACAGGGGGTCTGCTACATTTGAAACGTCAGTTACAGGTAAGAGTTGATCAGCGTCTGCTATGAAGGTTTTGGAATTTCTTAAATCCAGACTGACCTCACTTTGTCGCTTGTTTCTCGTAGCGGAGAAGCTGGAGGAATCCTGTTCCGATAAATCCATATGCTCTTCTGTTGGCTGTATTCCAGATTCTCCCTGAACAACTGCTAACGAGTGGCTGATCACAGCCGTCGTGTTGTCCAATGTAGTTCCTGGAGGAGCTGGTAAGGGTGCTGCATCTGGATGTAGCCGCTGGGCAGGTGGTTGTTGTTCATGTTGTCCCATAGGGGCGTCGAAGTCACCACCCCCTTCTCCATACACCCCACCATGCATGGCGGGGCTTGCCGTCACCGATAGTAATGTCAGGTGTTAATGTGCCTAACAGAAAACCGTACCAAACGAAAGCTGTTACGCGCGTGCACTAGTAGGTAAACACAAGCGTCACACGGAAGAGCGACCGCGTAGCACGTCTTAACACTTCCGCGTCTGCAAGCGAACTGGTCAGTCGGTCTTAAGAATGGTGAGGTGGCTGCTGTGCCTGACCCAGTGACTGTGTTGAAATGTTTACGCTTCCCGGCTGGCGCCTGGAGACACTTCCGCGTGGTTGAGTAACGCCAGCCGTTTTGAGCAGAGAAAAATTTTTACTCTCGGGTTCCTTTACTAATTTTGCCGCGTAACAGCACTGCATCGCCAGTAATACGTACAGCGAACAACAAATGGGTCGGTATAACTGTGGTGTCACCGCCAGACACCACACTTGCTAGGTGGTAGCCTTTAAATCGGCCGCGGTCCGTTAGTATACATCGGACCCGCGTGTCGCCACTATCAGTGATTGCAGACCGAGCGCCGCCACACGGCAGGTCTAAAGAGACTCCCTAGCACTCGCCCCAGTTGTACAACCGACTTTGCTAGCGATGTCTCACTGCCTACATACGCTCTCATTTGCAGAGACGACAGTTTAGCATAGCCTTCAGCTACGTCATTTGGTACGACCTAGCAAGGCGCCATATTCTTCAAGAATGTATTCTGAACAGACAATTTTGTGAATCATGTACCGTCAAGAGCGACGTTCAAATCGTTCAAATGGTTCAAATGCCTCTGAGCACTGTGGGACTTAACATCTATGGTCATCAGTCCCCTAGAACTTAGAACTACTTAAACCTAACTAACCTAAGGACATCACACAACACCCAGTCATCACGAGGCAGAGAAAATCCCTGACCCCGCCGGGAATCGAACCCGGGAATCCGGGCGCGGAAAGCGAGAACGCTACCGCACGACCACGAGCTGCGGACCAAGAGCGACGTTCATCATTAATGGATTAAAGTTAAGTATCAGACTAATTACGTCCGCTTTCTGATTTCTAATTCCTTGTCATGTTCCAGACCTCACGTCAGTATAGTTCTTCCCTCCACACGTGAGCTAAACCGCGTGCATTTCGGCCTCCTCTAGTAACACGGTGTTGGCTCTTCTGCCAACACAACAATAACTTCGTGAAACACACTGTAGTTCATTACTGTGACATAGTGAGTTAGAAAGAGGTTGGGCATTCAGGCTCGCTCTTCGTTTTGCAGACCTAGGAAGGAGGGAACTTGACCAGAATCCGGCCACCTACCTTCCCTCATGCATCTACCCTCCAACACCCCCCCCCCCCCACTCCCATCCAGGCTTTCAGACCCTTGAACGCAATTAATCCCTTAATACGGCTCTACTGTACTTAGGTAAGGTACACACATTTGATATTTGTTCATCACCTACTTCATTTAACTATAAAGAGTAATTCAATACAGTTCAAGCAATATTTTCCCATGCAACACAGAAATTATTAGTCCAAGAGGAAAAATGAATAATACCTTTTTGTAGGAAGTCTGATGTAGATTAATTTTGCAATGTGAAAACACTTCCACTAGAAGCCGCAGGTTTAACCTTTGAACGTCCTACCCCGTTGCCCCCACCATCCCCCACACTCACATCTATCAGTCAGGTTTTTTTGTATATTGTTCATGCTCCCCAGCCCTTACGACTGTACTTCACGAATTTTTTTCCCTATTCGACTTTTTTTAGTCTTCGTTGATTGGGCTTTTGACTGAAGCAGTGTAGGCTCACTTGGGACACACTTACCCCAAGATGGGGAGATATCACTTGAAACTTCGCAGTTACTACACAAGGTCATTGTGGTACACTATTGTCTGATGCGTCCAATGAAGGTTCCATTGATATGTAATTAAATTTGACCAACTTTACAGAGTTGAATGTAATGATCCATTTTTCCTAACTCTTAATTTGAATCCAAACGCTTTCACTTTATGAGCAGTGAATATTATGCAAAATAAACATTAATATTTATTTTTATGTACTCAAACAAATTTTAATGGCAGGAAAAGAGTTTAGAGAGGGAATAGGGCTTACGTTATAGATACACTGACAGAAGAAAATATCGCAACGCTCTGGAGTTGTGCGACATAAACGAAAACGAGTAGGTGTGTTTCTACATCTGAAAGATGATGTCTATTCAGATTTCGAACCAGTTGCATAAAAGTAGCAATAGTAGCACTACTATGAGGATGCATATCAGGTTTGCTTTACACACACCCTTCAACGATCGTGAGCGTTGGTTACCCATGAAACCGGACGTAGTGAGTTGATGTTAGTCAAGAATGCCTTTAAAGCGACAAAGATGCAGTTATCAACACCTCACTGAGTTTTGACGACGTCGTGTGAAATGGTCAAATGACTCTAAGCACTATGGGACTTAACATCTGAGGTCATCAGTCCCCTAGACTTAGAACTACATAAACCTAACTAACCTAAGGACATCACACACATCCATGCCCGAGGCAGGATTCGAACCTGCGACCGTATCAGCAGCGCGGTTCCAAACTGGAGCGCCTAGAACCGCTCGGCCACAGCGGCCAACAACGTTGTGTAATAGGGCTACAAGAAGCTGTATGTTTCTTCTGCAATACTACAGAAAGACGTGGCACGAATGTAGCCACTGTACGTGATTCCTGGCATCGGTGGTCATGAGAATATAGGGGACGCTGAAGACCTTGCCGTCGTGCGCCCATACAACCCTCTCCATCCATCCATCCATCCATCATCCATGAGAATATAGAGTCGCAAGAAGACCGGGTTCCAAATGGCCACGTGGCAGTACCGAGAGGGAAGACCATCGTGTCTGGCGTAAGGCTCTGGCGAATCGTACTGCATCTGTAGCCACAGTTTGGGCAGCAATTGCCACCGCAGTGACACAACGAACTGTTACAGATCTGTTACTTCAAGGACAGAAGCCCTATAGCGTGCATTCCACTGACCCAAAACAACAGCCTTTTGCGACTTCAGTGGTGTCAAATGAGAGGTCATTGGAGAGCTGGATGGAGGTCTGTCGCGTTTCCTGACGAAAGCTAGTTCTGCCTCGGTGCAAGTGATGGCCATTTCTTCTGTCAGTATACGTTATACAGGGTGTTACAAAAAGGTACGGCCAAACTTTCAGGAAACATTCCTCACACACAAATAGAGAAAAGATGTTATGTGGACATGTGTCCGGAAACGCTTAATTTCCATGTTAGAGCTCATTTTAGTTTCGTCAGTATGTACTGTACTTCCTCGATTCACCGACAGTTGGACCAATTGAAGAAAGGTAATGTTGACTTCGGTGCTTGTGTTGACATGCGACTCATTGCTCTACAGTATTAGCATCAAGCACATTTCAGTCGAAGTGTTCGTACGCTTCTCAACAACAGATTCAGTGACCGATGGATTGGTAGAGGTGGACCAATTCCATGGCCTCCACGCTCTCCTGGCCTCAACCCTCTTGACTTTCATTTATGGGGGCATTTGAAAGCTCTTGTCTACGCAACCCCGGTACCAAATGTAGAGACTCTTCGTGCTCGTATTGTGGACGGCTGTGATACAATACGCCATTCTTCGGGGCTGCATCAGGGATTCCACGCGACGGAACGTGGATGCATGTATCCTCGCTACCGGAGGACATTTTGAACATTTCCTGTAACAAAGTGTTTTATGTCACGCTGGTACGTTCTGTTGCTGTGTGTTTCCATTCAATGATTAATGTGATTTGAAGAGAAGTAATAAAATGAGCTCTAACATGGAAAGTAAGCGTTTCCGGACACATGTCCACATAACATATATTCTTTCTTTGTGTGTGAGGAATGTTTCCTGAAAGTTTGGCCGTACCTTTTTGTAACACCCTATATATATAGTTGTGATCTTCGGTCTGAAGATTGGTTTGATGCAGTTCTCCATGCTACTCTATCCTGTGCAAGCCTCTTCATCTCCAAGTAACTGCAACCTATATACTTCTAAATCTGCTTACTGCATTCATCTCTTGGTCTCCTTCTACACCCTCTACCCCCGCCCCCTCCTCCTCCAATAATTCCCTCCAGTACTAAACTAATGATCCCTTGATGTCTCACATGTGTCCTATCAACTGGTCCCTTCTTGTAGTCCGGTTGTGCTACAAATTTCTTTCTTTCCAATTCTACCTAGTACCTCCTTATTAGTTACATGATCTACCCACTTAATCTTAAGTATTCTTCTGTAGCACCACATGTCAAAGGCTTCTGTTCTCTTCAGGTCCAAACTGTTTATCATCCATAGTTCACTTCCATACGTGCCACTGAACGAGGTGACGCAGTGGTTAGGACACTGGACTCGCATTTGGGAGGACCGCCGGTCAAACCCATGTCTGGCCATCCTAAATTAAGTTTTCTGTGATTTCCCTAAACCACTTCAAGTAAATGCCAGGATGGGTCCTGTGAAAGGGCATCACAGACTTCCTTCCCTACCCTTCCCTAATCCAATGGTACCGATGACCTCGCTGTTTGGTCCTCTCCCCTGAATCAACCAATGAATCAACCTTTTGCGGCTACACTCAATACAAGTACTTTCAGAAAAGACCTCCTAACACTTAAATCTATATTCGATGTTAACAAATTTCTCTTTGATAGAAACGTTTTTCTTGCAATTGCAGCCGCACACGATTAGCCGAGCGGTCTAGGGCACTGCAGTCATGGACTGTGCGGCTGGTCCCGGCGGAGGTTCGAGTCCTCCCTCGGGCATGGGTGTGTGTGTGTTTGTCCTTAGGATAATTTAGGTTAAGTAGTCTGTAAGCTTAGGGACTGATGACCTTAGCAGTTAAGTCTTATAAGACTTCACACACGTTTGAACATTGCAATTGCCATCCTACATTTTACATCCTCTCTACTTCAGCCATCATCAGTTATTTTGCTGCCCAAATAGCAACTCATCTACTGCATTGTGTCTCATTTCCGAATCTATTTAATGTATTTCCCTTAACATCGTCTGATTTGACTACATTCCATTGTTTTTGTTTTGCTTTTGTTGATATGCATCTTACATCCTCCTTTCAAAATAGTGTCCATTCCATTCAACTGCTCTTCCAAGTCCTCAGCTGTCTCTGACGGAATTACAATGTCATCAGCAAACCTCAAAGTATTTATTTCTTCTCCCTGGACTTTAATTCCTACTCCACATTTTTCTACGGTTTCGTTTACTGCTTGCTCACTGTACAGATTGAATAACACCTGGGATAAGCTACAACCCTGTCTCACTCCCTTCTCACCAACTGCTTCCCACTTCATGTCCCTCGACTCTTATTACTGTCATCTGATTTCTGTACAAGTTGTAAATAGCCTTTTACTCACTGTTCTTTACCCTTGCTACCTTCAGAATTTCAAAGAAAGTATTCCAGTCAATATTGTCAAAAGCTTTATCTGTGTCTACTGATCGCAAAAACGACATTTGCTTTTCCTTAACCTATCCTCTAAGATAAGTCGTAGGGTTGGTATTGCCTCACGTGTCCCCACATTTATCCAGAATCCAAACTCATCTTCCCTGAGATTAGCTTCTACCAGTTTTTCCATTCTTCTGTAATGAATTCGTGTTAGCATTTTGCAGCCATGACTTATTAAACTGATAGGTCGGTAATATTCACACCTGTCATCACCTGCTTCCTTTGGAATAGGAATTACCATATTCTTCTTGAAGTCTGAGGGTATTTAGCCTCTTTCATACATCCTCCACAACAGATGGAATTGTTTTGTCGTGGTTGGCTCTCCCTAGGATATCAGTAGTACTGGCAGAATGTCGTCTACTCCCAGGCCCTACTTTCGATTAGATCCTTCAATGGTCTATCAAATGCTTCTCACAGTTTCATACACCCCATCTCATCTTCATCTGCGTCCTCTTCCATTTCCCTTGTGTGGCCCTCTGTATACTTCTTCCATCTTTCCCTTCTTTGCTAAATACTGGTTTCACAACTGAGCTCTTCATTTTTTTCAGGTTATTCATTGATATTGATATTCATACAGCTGCTTCTCCTTCCTCCAGAGGCCTCTATAATTTTCCTGCAGGTGGTACCGATCTTTCCCCTAGATATTCGCGCTACTATAGCCTTGCGTTTGTCCTCTAGCCACTTCTGCTTAGCCATTCTGCACTTTGTGTCAGTCTCGTTTTTTAGATGTTTGTATTCCCTCTTACCTGTTGCATTTACTGTATTTTTAAATTTCCTACGTTCATCAATTAAATTCAATACCTTCTGAGTTATCCAAGGATTTCTACTAGGCCTTGTCTTTTACCTATTTGATGCTCTGCTACCTTCACTATTTCATCTCAGAAAACTAACCATTGGTCTTCTGGTGTATTCCTGTCCCCCATTCTTGTCAGTCGTTGCCTAATGCTCCCTCTGAAACTATCAGTAACCTGTCATTCTTTCAACTTATCCAGGCAACATCTCTTTAATTTCCTACCTTTTTGCAATTTTCAGTTTTAATGTACACTTCATAACCAATACATTGTTGCGAGAGTCGACATCTACACCTGGAAAGATTACAGTTTAAAATCTGGTTCCAAAATCTCTGTATTACCATTATATAATCAATCTGAAACCTTCCAGTGTCTCCAGGTCTCTTCCACATACACAACCTTCTTCCACGATTCTTAAACCAAGTGTTAGTGATGATTTAACTACGCTCTGTGCAAAATTCTATCCGGCAGCTTCCCCCTTCATTTCTTTCTCTACTATCGAATTCCAATCCCCCACCACTATTAAATTTTCATCTGTCGTAGCTATCTGAATAATTTCTTCTATCTCAACATACCATTCTTCAATCTCTTCATCATTTGGGGATCTAGTTGACATACAAACTCGTACTACTGTGGTGGGTTAGGGCTTCATGTCTATCTTGGTTATGATAATGTGTTCACTAGGCTGTTCATAGTAGCTTACCAACATTCCTGTTTTCTTATTCATTATTGAAACTAATCCTGCAGTACCACTATTTGATTTTGTATATATAACCCTGTATTCACCTGACCAGAGGTCCTGTTCCTCCTGCCACCGAATTTCACAAATTCCCGCTATTCTGCATTCAACCTGTCTATTTACCTTGTCAAATTTTATAAGCTACCTGCTCAGCTATGGGATCCAAAATTCTGCACTCTGATCCAAAGAATGGTAGTTTTGTTTCTCCTGATGATGAAATCCTCTGAGTAGTCCTCTCCTGGAGATCTGAACAGGAGACTATTTTACCTCGAGAATATTTTACCCAAGAAGATACCATTATCATTTAACCATACAGTAGAGATAGATGCCCTAAGGACAAATTACAGCTGCAGTTTCTCCTTTCTTTCAGCCATTCGCAGTATCAGTACAGCAAGGCCATTTTGGTTTATGTTACAAGGCCAAATCAGTCAAACATCCAGACTGTCAAATGGTTCAAATGGCTCTGAGCACTATGGGACTTAACATCTATGGTCATCAGTCCCCTAGAACTTAGAACTACTTAAACCTAACTAACCTAAGGACAACACACACATCCATGCCCGAGGCAGGATTCGAACCTGCGACCTTAGCGGTCGCGCGGTTCCAGACTGAAGCGCCTAGAACCGCCTGGCCACACCGGCCGGCTCCAGACTGTCGCCCGTGCAACTACTGAAAAGGTTGCTGCCATTCTTCAGGAACCACACGTTTATGTTGAGCAGATAACAATGTCCTCAAAATTTCTAAATCAAAGGCATGAAAAAATATTTTTTCAATACTGAAAACCTGCAGGAGCCCCTGTGTATCCATCCTTATTGTATAACAATGCCTGTTGCACTTTATCAGATGTAATATTCGTAACACGGACACGAACTTAAGGGGAGTATTACAACAGACTATGTTCAGTGATCATGGATCCAGAATTCATGAAACTGTGGCAACAACAGCTGTAAATTCAAATGTAACAGCAAGCACAAAACATGGAAGCAGCAGCTTATACTACTGCGTCTCACCAAGCCAGTGCGGTAGTCACCAAAACCATTCACACTATTTCATCCTGAAGATGAAGACTGAGACTCCGCAGCTCGACTTCCAGGCGACTGCCATAGCTGATGATGCTAAACTGCGTGCTTTTCTGCTACCTACTAAGTCCCAAGTAATGCGTTTGAACAAATATGAGGGTCATTCCAAAAATAAAGAACAGTTTTTTCTATAGGAATTTTTATTTGATATAATTTAACAACGCTGTATTTTATGTACAATTTGATAGCCAATCTAATTTTCTGTGTAGTCACCACACAAATTTAGGCACTTGTAATACTGTTCTACCAGCTTTTCTATGGTTTCTACATACTCAGTTGCCACCAACCTGTTGAACCACTGTTTAACGGATTCTTTAACTTCATCTTCACTTCTGTAGCGTTTGCCACTTAAAAATCTTTCAATTTACGAAATGAGTGATAATCACTTGTGGCTAAGTCTGAGCTGTATGGCAGATGTTGAAACATTTCCCACTGAAACCGCTGATGCAAATTCTGTGTTACTCCTGCTACATGCAGACGTGCATTATCATGAAGGAGGATGACTCCACTAGTTATCATTCTGGCCACTTGTTTCTAATGGCACAACGAAGTCGCTGAAGCGTCTGACAGTAGGCCGCTGCACTCTAGGCGTGTAGCTGATGAGCAGGGCACCCTTAAGATCTCAAAACGCCATAGCCATACTCTTTCTGGTTCTCAAAATTTGTTTTACTTTTTTCAGTTTCGTTGAGGATTGCAAATGATGCCGTTCCTTTGATGGGCGCTTTGTTTCTGGTGTGAAACGTGATATTAAAGTCTCACCACCAGTGACAGTGTCATTCAAAATTTCGACGAACCTGGACCTACCTGTGAACATTGTCTCAGCATATCATCAGTAGGGAAGCCGAGCGAAACCTACTGTACTTCGACATGAACCAAGCTGCAATTAAAGTCACTAATCTACTTTTCAGGAGAAAGTTTTCACACGAAATGAAAGGTTGGAAATTTTGTCCTCAATTAATATATTCTGTAACTTAGGTGAACAAGTATCACTGCCAAGCCCGTGCTAGCCTTAACACAGTCACTCACAATCCCTTCCACTCACGTTGGCAAGTTTATGGTGTTGCATTTCTCGAAAACGTAATAGGCTAGCTACAAAAATACAGACTGTTTTTGATTGATAATGCTCGCCAAATATTAAGTCTGTCGGTACCAAATGCAGTCACAGTTTTTAGCCACCGACCTGCTCAATACGCCACACGGAATATATGTCTTTTCTCGTCACAAAACTCACTTAAAAATTCCGAAATTTCTACACGCCCATAGGAATAATTATGCCGTCACTTTACAACACTTTCGATGCATGAAACACTGCTAGATCCGGCAACTTATCATTTCCATCGGAACTACTACTACACACGTCCGAACTGTTTCATGGCTAGGCTCCGACTCTTCTCTAGAATACTCTAAATCTTCTCTACCAGTAGAGAAAGGCGCGCGAAGAATATTGCTTTAACATTGGTCAGTTTACTCAACTGCCAATAGCAAAACAACATTCTCCCGCGTCAGTCCGCGCTTTTCGACAATAACCAATCGCAAAATAGTAAACCTAACGACTGCACTTTTTACTGACGTAATTATCTAATATGCTGAAGTTTTTCTTATGCATAAAGTTATTTACAATTGTTATTTATACCTGAATTAACTTTCCCTTTACCATAAACTTACTTTACAAATCTATTCTACAAAAATCCCCTTTGTCCATATCCATACTTCTTCGAAATGTTCCCACACTAAATCCTACTACATAACTCGTTAAACAATTATCTTCATATTAACCTTAAACACCCCTCACGCATCATTCATACTGCTAACACACATTTATAACATTTTACCTACACAAAAAGACATAATAATACTTTATGAAAATACTAGAACAGTTTATGAAAAACATTCTATTACCTTAGTGCACTCTAGTGGACACAATCGAAACTAAAATCACAGTCCCCCTATCCGATACTGTCCTCTATCGACTGATACATAAACTACGTGCGCATCCAGTCTTGCGTCACCATCTGTCACTTTCCAGCTCTGAGACACAGCTCCCACTTAACCGCCTCCAAGGCAGGATCGGTAAACGGCGCTACGCCTCAGAGCTACCATTCTTTTGATTTTGTGTTCGTCTGACGAAATTCGAGGAACCCACATAGCAGACACTTTTTATAGCCCAGATCTGCACTAACAATCCTGTACAACATAGTTCTTGAAATTTCTGGAAAGAATGAGTGCAGTTCGCTAATTGTGAAACGCCTGTCTTCTTGGATTTTTGTTTCAATCCTTGCTTTGAGTCTGTCAGTGACCACTGATGGCCAGCCGAGCGATCTTTGTCATGCACATTCCTCCTTCAGCCATTAAACGGGAGGCACCATTTCCGCACCGACGCCTTGTTCATCGCAGTACTGTAAACCTCAGTTATCTGTCTATCAATTACGATGGGTCGGACTTTTTGCGCGTTTAAAAAGCGGATAACATTGCGCACCTCACTCTTCGTGGGATCGTCCATTTTGTCACACATTCTGACATTCTGAAGTCGCACAGCTAAGCAGTAAGCAACCATATTGAATAGTAGCTGCCGTCAAACTGAAGCGGATGAATACCAAGGTCAGTGGTCCATTGTGGGTGGTAGTGGGGGGCGCGGCCACGTGTCAAGAGAAAACGTTCTTTATTTCCCAAATGACCCTCGTATTACGTCCTCTCAGTAAGCCTGAGTGTTTAGAATTGTCAGAAAGCCACACTTTCCTGTCTAAGCATTTAGAGCAGCAAATGCAGCAGCTAGGATCGAATATTTTCGTTGTAAGAAGTTACATCAGCCACATGCTCTATGGGCAGCTGATCTCAAAGGTCTGCCCCATAAGATTCGATTTTTGTGTGCAAATCAAATTTGTGAACACTGCTATGCTGGATTCTTAATGCGTGATGTAATAATTACTTATGGGCGTGATAAAGAAGTTTGTGCACAGGCATGGAAATTAGCAAAGCCTATCATCATGGAAACGTTAGCAGCAGTGAAAACGTTTAAAATGTCATGCAGCACAGCTTACCAAAGTACCATATCTTTTGTAAAACTGCTTAAAATGTCGAATGCAATACATTAATATTTTGATGTTGTGGTGTGCGTACTGTAAGACCTTCGGTACACACACCATCAGATTATTTGACTTGTCGCTCTAACGAAGTAGGCGAGTGTCAGCAATATGTCTCGTGGTCTTATCGTGGCGTGTTTATCTTCTGCCGTTAGGTCAGACAATAGAAATGCCACTTGCACGCTTGGAGTAGCAGATTGACGGTGACCAACTTTAAACAGGACTCGATTAATTTTCACACACATTTATTAAAATAATAAAAATCATAGATATTACGTAACTTGATTCTGGATGCTGTTTACAATTGGCAATCTGAAGTTCCTTTGGTCTTGGTACGTTAATCTTATTCTCACATAATATCTCTGATACTTGACAAAGTGTCTATTCATTTATCTTCAAGGCTATGTACAGGAATATGGTAATCTAATTAGGCGCAGACTGAAACTTGACTACAGACCGATGCAGACCGATGCAGACTGATGCACACTGAATAATCGGAGGTCTGTACACTCGTTATAATACCTTGCGCGTTCAGGTATCACTGCGCGAGTGTGATCCGCGAGGAGAAAAGGTTCTACATTAGCAGCAATCTCATTGGCTGCGTTACATATTAATACGCGGATCGGCGGAAGCAGAATTTGGTCAGTCTATAAGACAGCGCTATCTCGTAGTGCGGAGACGGACGAGCGCTGCGCCTGCGCTGTTGTGCTTAGCGGGGCACGCTATTTGGAAAGTTGTGTACGCGCTGACTATGCGGAACTATGTACACAACAGATGTAAGTGACGTATCTTCCATAAAACGGGTTCCCATTCACGCTATGGTATGTGTGACCCGAACTCGTCATCGTGGTCGTGCGGTAGCGTTCTCGCTTCCCACGCCCGGGTTCCCGGGTTCGATTCCCGGCGGGGTCAGGGATTTTCTCTGCCTCGTGATGGCTGGGTGTTGTGTGCTGTCCTTAGGTTAATTAGGTTTAAGTAGTTCTAAGTTCTAGGGGACTTATGACCACAGCAGTTGAGTCCCATAGTGCTCAGAGCCATTTTGAACCGAACTCGTCAAGTTCATCTTTCTTGTCGAACTCAGGATTCAAATGCTAACATCAGTTTAGGGACAAAGTCCAAGCAACAAATCAACAGAGGCATTTATTCGATTCTCAGTCGAATACTTGTATTAGTTCTCTGCCTCTATAGCAAAAATCGAACAGCAAGCATTTTATATGTAAACTGAAGAGCAGGCCACTAAGCGGAATCATCGTCGACGAACCGGACCAGGATACGAACCCGTGATCTCCTCTTTACTAGGCAGGTATGGTAACCACTGCACCATCCGGGACACAGCGTTATCGCAACTGCACGGACTATCTCGGCCTGCCTCACGGCCGATCCACACTCCCATCGAGAGCCAGCTATCCGCAGTCCCTATCCATTATACTTCTGTTCGTTACTTAGAGATTCCCTCAGAAGATCGGACGTATTTATGCATCTGGATCCATTGCCCAGCCAGGTTTGTTAATTGCTTGAAAGCACGGTGTGTGTACACATTTTAGGTCTGTTCTTTCGGAGGAGCAGACACCGCCCATTCAAATAATTGACAAACCTGGCTGTGCAATGGATCCACTTTCTTCACTGCGAATTAACAAATACATCCGACCTCCTGTGGGAATCTCTAAGTAGCAAACAGGAGTATAATGGACAGGGACTGCGGATAGATGGCTCTCGATGGTAGTGTGGATTGGCCGAGAGGCGCACCCAGATAGTCCTGCAGTTGTGATAATGCTGTGTCTCGGATGGCGCAGGGGTTTCCGCACCTGTCTAGTAAACAGTAGATCTCGGGTTCGAATCCTGGTCTGGTACACATTTTCGTTCGTCGCCGCTGATTCCACTTAGTGTCCCGCTGCAGCTGATAGCAGTGGTCTACCTGAAATTTACATATAGTGTTTCACAGCTGCTGGATCTGCGTGGTGTTTGTTCTTATTTACTGTATTATACTGTAGTTGCAAAGAAAAAAAAAATGCAATCACGAAGCCCTCACTAAGCCGGGTGAGAGCAGGCCTATGTGTTTTCACATGCACCTAGTGTGTAGAAGCCACTTACAGTTGCTCTGCGTTTTAAGGACACGAAGCCCGCACTAGACCGGCGGAGTCTTACGTTTCATGTAGCCGCCTACCGCATCTAGCCATCACTTCCGGTTCACATTTTACTACTCCCGCAAGATAACTGCCAGGACAGTATTCGAATAAGTATAACATCTGTATTCAAACAAAGACCGCACAGTGCAGTTGCTCCTTAAAAAACGTGTAAAAAACCGTAATAATAAGAAATGTATGACAGTTATTGTGAAATCCAGTTCTAATTTTGCAGTTGATATAATGCTCTTGTATCCCCAAACTTGAAAAGACACCTTGGTGTAGTAACCTTCTACGGACACTGGTTGTTGTTGTTGTGGTCTTCAGTCCAGAGACTGGTTTGATGCTGCTCTCCATGCTACTTTATCCCGTGCAAGCTTCTTCATCTCCCAGCACCTACTGCAACCTACATCCTTCTGTGTCTCTCTTGGTGTCACTCTACAATTTTTACCCTCCACGCTGCCCTCCAATGCTAAATTTGTGATCCCTTGATGCCTCAGAACATGTCCTACCAACCGGTCCCTTCTTCTTGTCAAGTTGTGCCACAAACTCCTCTTCTCCCCAATTCTATTCAATATCTCCTCATTAGTTATGTGATCTACCCATCTAATCTTCAGCATTCTTCTGTAGCACCACATTTCAAAACATACTCGATGTTAACAAATTTCTCTTCTTTAGAAACGCTTTCCTTGCCATTGCCAGTCTACATTTTATATCCTCTCTACTTCGATGATCATCAGTTATTTTGCTCCCCAAACAGCAAAACTCATTTACTACTTTAAGTGTCTCATTTCCTAATCTAATTCCCTCAGCATCACCCGACTTAATTCGACTACATTCCATTATCCTCGTTTTGCTTTTGTTGATGTTCATCTTATACCCTCCTTTCAAGACACTGTCCATTCCGTTCAAGTGCTCTTCCAAGTCCTTTGCCCTTTGCTGTCTCTGACGGAATTACAATGTCATTGGCGAACCTCGAAGTTTATATTTCTTCTTCATGGATTTTAATACCTACTCCGAATTTTTCTTTTGTTCCCCTTATTGCTTGCTCAATATACAGATTGAATAACAACGGGGATAGGCTACAACCCTGTCTCACTCCCATCCCAACCACTGCTTCCCTTTCATGCCCCTCGACTATTATAACTGCCATCTGCTTTCTGTACAAATTGTAAATAGCCTTTCGCTCTCTGTATTTTACCCCTGCCATCCTCAGAAGTTGAAAGAGAGTATTCCGGTCAACATTGTCAAAAGCTTTCTCTAAGTCTACAAATGCTAGAAACTTAGGTTTGCCTTTCCTTAGTCTTTCTTCTAAGATAATTCGTAGGGTCAGTACTGCCTCACGTGTTCCAACATTTCTACGGAATCCAAACTGATCTTCCCCGAGGTCGGCTTCTATCAGTTTATCCATTGGTCTGTAAAGAATTCGCGTTAGTATTTTGCAGCCGTGACTTATTAAACTGATAGTTCGGTAATTTTCACATCTGTCAACACCTGCTTTCTTTGGAATTGGAATTATTATATTCTTCTTGAAGTCTGAGGGTATTTCGCCTGTTTCATACATCTTGCTCACCAGATGGTAGAGTTTTGTCAGGACTGGCTCTCCCAAGGCTGTCAGTAGTTCTAATGGAATGTTGTCTACTCCCGGGGCCTTGTTTCGACTCAGGTCTTTCAGTGCTCTGTCAAACTCTTCAGCAGTATCTTATCTCCCATTTCGTCTTCATCTACATCCTCTTCCATTTCCATAATATTGTCCTCAAGTACATCGCCCTTGTATAGACCCTCTATATACTCCTTCCACCTTTCTGCTTTCCCTTCTTTGCTTAGAACTGGGTTTCCATCTGAGTTCTTGATATTCATACAAGTGGCTCTCTTTTCTCCAAAGGTCTCTTTAACTTTCCTGTAGGCAGTATCTATCTTGCCCCTAGTGAGATAAGCCTCTACATCGTTACATTTGTCCTCTAGCCATGCCTGCTTAGCCATTTTGCACTTCCTGTCGATCTCATTTTTGAGATGTTTGTATTCCTTTTTGCCTGCTTCATTTACTGCATTTTTATATTTTCTCCTTTTATCAATTAAAATCAATATTTCTTCTGTTATCCAAGGATTTCTACTAGCCCTCGTCTTTTTACCTACTTGATCCTCTGCTGCCTTCACTACTTCATCCCTCAGACCTACCCATTCTTCTTCTACTGCATTTCTTTCCCCCCTTCTTGTCAATTGTTCCCTTATGCTCTCCCTGAAACACTGTACAACCTCTGGTTTAGTCAGTTTATCCAGGTCCCATCTCCTTAAATTCCCACCTTTTTGCAGTTTCTTCAGTTTTAATCTACAGTTCATAACCAATAGATTGTGGTCAGAGTATACATCTGCCCCTGGAAATGTCTTAGAAATTAAAACCTGGTTCCTAAATCTCTGTCTTACCATTATATAATCTGTCTGATACTTTCTAGTATCTCCAGGATTCTTCCATGTATACAACCTTCTTTTATGATTCTTGAACCAAGTGTTAACTATGATTAAGTTATGCTGTGTGCAAAATTCTACCAGACGGTTTCCTCTTTCTTTTCTTACCCCCAAACCATATTCACCTACTATGTTTCCATCTCTCCCTTTTCCTACTCTCGACACAGGTAGGTAAATGAAAAAAAAGAAATAAAAATGCAATAATCGGATTACGATCACGGGGCGCAAAACAAAGTCCGCGACGCTATCCACAATGCTACCAATTTGTCTGAGCTTACAGTGCGCTAAAAGGCATGTAAATTACATCAAAATTTGAGGGTCGTTTTCTCAGAAACAGCAGAGTATCTACGGATAAGCCGATACACGTGTTCGCTTATTTTGGTTCCTCTTCCACTGAGCGAAGTTTCTGGGAAATCGGGTTATGGCACCTACCGTGTTCTCGTCATCAGTATCAAGGGTGGGCATACAGTTATAGCTCGATATTCCTGTTGATCCCAAGGTGCCATCATCGGAGGACACCTTAATCATCTAACAATAAATCAGGACAGTTACAATATTGTAAGTGGTGAGTATGTCAAGATATTCTCCGAGACACTACTGAATCCATTCTCTGAAAAATACCCACAACAAATAGTTCAGAAATCCACTCATAAGGTAAATATTTTAGACCTAATGGCAACAAACAGACATGACCTCATTGAGGACATCCAAGTTAAAACTCGTAAATTCAGTAATTAAAAGGCAGTTGAAGCAACAATGATTACCAAGAAAGGTTAACTGAAACTAGTAGGAAGGTTCATATGTTCAAAAAACCTGATGAAGAGGCGGTAGTGTCATATTTCAATGAGGAGCTTGAAATACTTGGGTCTGGGCAGGAAGATGTAGTGGCTCAAGCTTAGAAGAATACTAGACAGATACGTACCTATCTGAACAGTTAGTGATGGGAGTTTCCCTCCATGATATAAAGTCAATCTACAGAAAATTCTAAAGAAACAACTACTCCATAACAAATGGCTCTGAGCACTATGGGACTTAACTGCTGTGGTCATCAGTCCCCTAGAACTTAGAACTACTTAAACCTAACTAACCTAAGGACATCACAAACATCCATGCCCGAGGCAGGATTCGAACCTGCGACCGTAGCGGTCTCGCCGTTCCAGACTGTAGCGCCTAGAACCGCTCGGCCACTCCGGCCGGCTACTCCACAACAGGTGTAAAACAAAGAACAAGGCTAAAATTGAAGAAAAGTCTAGGGCCAGATGGAGCCCCTATCAGAATCTATACAGAGTTTTCAACAGAGCTAGTCTCTCATAACTATAATATGCCATATATACTCGCCGTCAGTTCAAACGGTTTCGACACTCGATTAATAACAAAAATTGAGAAAAATGAAGATGGTGGTTTTAACTCTTCATGTGTTCTACACAGTCTTCCCCCCCCCCCCCCCCCCCTACACTCGAGTAAAATGTACAGAACAGTCATACAATTATGTGAAACTGTCTCAGAAGTCCTTCGTTGGGATGTTATTCAACTCGCACGTCGCATTGGCTTGAATGTCATCTAATTTTTTTAATCGGGAGTCAAGGAGGATAAGAAGTCCAGTGTGCATACTGGGGGGAGTCTTTACTCAGACATGAAGCGGTTGGTTTTGGATGCCATGAAGAGCACAGGGTGCAGCGAACTTGGGATGGTGGCTCATTTGGGTACTAACGATGTGTGTCGCTTTGGACCAGAGGAGATTCTCTCTGGTTTCTGGCGGCTGCCTGAAGCGGTAAAGATAGCCAGTGTTGCTTGCGGGATGAAGGCAGAGCTCATCATCTGTAGCATCACCGGCAGGACCGAATGCAGACCTTTGATACAAAGTTTAAAACTAATGTTAGTTACGGAAAGGCTGAAAATTTTTTACGTTTATTCACCGTTGACAATTCGTGCACATTCAGTTGACCTGCTTATAACAGAAACAAGGTGGAAACATTTCACTTGTTCTCGTACCACTCCTGACAGTAATATATATTTTTTCTTTATTTAATATCGTTTGTTGAGAACACATATGAGACAGTTGCATAAAATTCTTAACATCATGTTCAAGACTTATTTCATTAGATTTGATTGTTCGCGGTGCAGTTTCTCAGTTGCTAACAATAATACTGTAGTTTATTTACATGGAAATAATGTTCATAAAGAAATATTCGTAATTTAAAATTCTTTAAGAACACGCAGTGGTGAAATTTACAGTGAGCTAACAGACGTCTGTCTGCAGCGCGCGGTCTCGCGGTAGCGTTCTCACATCCCGAGCGCGGGGTCCCGGGTTCGATTCCCGGCGGGGTCAGGGATTTTCACCTGCCCCGAGATGAGTGGGTGTTATTGTGTCGTCTTCGTCATTATCATTCACCCTCATTACGGTCGGAGGAAGGCAATGGCAAGCCATCGCCATTAGGACGTTGCCCAATACAGCGGCACAGGTCTCCCGCGTCGTTCCCCTACGCTCTGTCAGGGAGTATGGGACTTCTTCATCATCAATAGATGTTTTAAGAATAATTGATTTAGCTTGTTATAAAGCCCCAATTTACTTTGCTCGACAAACGTCTTAGTTTTTTTTATAAAACTTGCTATTCAAAAAATTACTCCTAATTAAAGTTTTTGTGTTCCATAAGTTCTAATCTTGACTGGAGATTATTTCCAGAATTCAGTCTCACAGTTCAGTAACGCTGATTTTTATGATTTCAAAAATGTCCACTTTTACTAGAAAAGGTTTAGTTTACAAGTAAGAAAACTTCATTATTTAACAACTATTGGCAGGCTATGGGTTCTCCGCGGTATTAGAAATTGTTTCCACAATATAGTTCCTATAATTGTGCCAATTTTCCTGTTATCCAAGTCATAGTTAAGCAGGATTACTCTTTTTCTCATTATAATTTTACGTCCACTAAATTTGCTCTCTTTTAGATTAATATCAATGACAAAACAAATTGAAAATTAT
Source organism: Schistocerca nitens (assembly GCF_023898315.1). NCBI lineage: Eukaryota > Metazoa > Arthropoda > Insecta > Orthoptera > Acrididae > Schistocerca > Schistocerca nitens. The sequence goes on from NC_064616.1 coordinate 948,147,204, forward strand.
TCTTATGCTCATCTGTGTTGTGCAGGTCATTTATATTGTTAAAATTTATGTGTCGCCATCACAGACACACATTACTAGACTGACAAAGGCGCATCTCCAACTGAAGCCCGTCCGTGACGCATTACCTCATCAACGTCCCAGAAGTTGGTGCATGGTACTACTGCGATCTTCTGAAACGAAATGACGCTGTAAGCTTTAACAGGCGATCCAAACAGATTCTGCATTTGAGCTAATATTTGCATATTGTACATGTTTAACACATACATTGTAGAATCGTGTTCAATAACAAAACGTGAAGCCAGATTAACGGTCCGATTAGGAGACACGGGCAAAAAATATGCGCTGGCATCCTCAGCTGCTAATTTCGGAGGTGAATAACTCAATAAATGTTATAGACTGGACGCAAGTCCTGGTGCATGTGTGCGACCGTGGTAACGAACTATGAAGGTGGATTTAAAAATGCTGGTCACATCATCAGATGAACGGGTAACAAATAACAAAAAGAAGTGCAGATAATGATAATATACGTACAGCTTTAACAAAATAAAGAGGTTATATAAATCTTAAAACAAATTGATTGTGCACAGTTTTGAAGAACATAAGCACCATCTGAGATCATTATATGCATTGAGAAGGATGTTTAATGTCTGTACAAATGTCAAGCAGAACATGTGCTGTCGTATACAAGAAGTAGACCTAACCAGTAGCTGACTACCGTGTTAAGGCACCGCTAACGGAGCCATAACGTGATCTCGCATCCCTAGAGGGCAGAGCTTCTGATGAAGTGTAAAACAGAAATGTTAATATAAAATAATAATCAGCACTAATGCGCAAGAAGGTCAACTGTAAAAACAGTATAATATTACAAAACATTGCGTTTACAATGGCGTCATATAGAACCACATTCAGTATGATTTGTTCATAATTTTAGAAGAGGGCATCACATCTGATACATAGTTAATTAAAATAATTATTTTTCTATAAAATACAATTAATTAGAGCAATTATTTCGTTTTTACCAACACAGTTGTACAAGAAAGTCAACAATAAAACACAATGGAATAGTGCAGGTTTCATAAAATAAACACACTGTTACAAGTCAAGTTTACGTTTATAATATAACTTAAGAAAAACAGTTCGCTAATAAAATTACATGTGGTCACTAAGAATTCCATAAAACAACGAGAAAGTTGAAAAAAAGAACAGCCGTATTGCTTCTTCCTACCCACAAGTAAGTCATTGAAAAAATCAAAGAACCACCTACGACTATTTGAAATCTGTTCGTTTATTATTGAGCTCTGGGTCTACCTCATGATTTATATATATTTCAATTTCTTCTAAAACTTTCCATAACTCTCCGTCCTAACAGACTTTGGAGGCCCAACGGTACCGAGCGACCGTCGTGTCATCCTCAGCCGATAAGCATCACTGGATACGGATATGGAGTGGCATGTGGTCAGCACACGGCTCTCCCGGCCGTTGTCAGTTTCCGTGACCGGAGTCGCTACTTCTCACGTCAGTCAAGTAGCTCCTCACATGGCTCCACAAGGGCTGCGTGGACCCCACTTGCCAACAGCGCTCAGCAGACCTGGACGGTCATCCATCCAAGTGCTCGTCAAGCCCGACACTGCTTAACTTCGGTGATCTGACGGGAACCGGTGTTAACACGGTGGCAAGGCTTTTGGCAAAATTTTCAAAATGGCTCAAATGGCTCTGAGCACTATGGGACTTAACATCTGTGGTTATCAGTCCCATAGAACTTAGAACTACTTAAACCTAACTAACCTAAGGACATCACACAACACCCAGTCATCACGAGGCAGAGAAAATCCCTGACCCCGCCGGGAATCGAACCCGGGCGCGGGAAGCGAGATCGCTACCGCACAACCACGAGCTGCAGTCAAAAAATTTTGAATACTATACTTTTATTATCAAAATGCAAAATGGATATGTCTTTAAGTGGATTGTCTTTAAGTTGATGCTGATTGTCTTTTAAATGATATCCCAACCTTCACTTCCACTTCTTGTGTATCAATGTTCACGAATTCTAATGTGAAAATCCCTTCCAGTTTGCCCGAAGTCTTACATGAACCGCAGAAAATCTTAGATACCTACACTACAGAATTTATTCGCTGGTGGTTCTAAGCTATGACGCAGCAACTAACCGAGTATATTACTCGTTCGAAACTCCACTGTAATGTTACATTTATGGAAGATATCTGCTATCCTATCTGGCATGGACCTATAGTATGACAATGAAGTATGCTTTTCCGTCTTCTTGTTAAACACTACTTTCTTTTCTACGCCTTTAAAAAATTGTCTTTCATTTCTCCTAATTGCCGCCTCAGGGAGGCCACTAGCCACACTGACCTGAACAATCAAGTCAGTTTCCTTCTCAGTCACATCTTCAGAGCAACCTAACCTAGTTAGCTGATAAAACTTTGTTGTACAAAATACACGCTTTTCCGGGTGAATCTTGTGATATAATCAAATTCGTAGCCTTTGGCTTATGACATATGTCAGTGTTAACTGGACGTCCTATTCTGGTGATGTATGAGCTCAAATAGTTAACTGAACCCTCTACTTCGATTTCATGAGTGAACACCATATTTCTGTGTTTGGAATTAAGATTATTCGCTAGCTCCTATTTTCATCACCTGACAAAATTATGAAAATGTCATCGATGCACCTGTGATACACTATAATCTTTTCACATATTGTAGTATACGTATCAAACAATTTGTACTCTAAGAAATTTACAAAGATTTCTGAAAGGATGCCTGAAAACGTTGCGACCATTGCAAGGCCATCTTTCTGGTTCATTGTTGGATGTTTTTAGCGGCTACCTGATTCTGCTCTGACAGTTCTAGAGTCATTCAAGAAAAGCCTATGGTCAGCAGCGCGTAGATATCCAGATTCTGCAATACTAATTTGGGGCAGTTTTAACCTACCGAGTATAGACTGGGACTTCTATGGATTCATTGCAGAGAGTACAGACAGACAATCATGTGAAGAACTTTTGAACATGTTTTCGGGAAAACATGTCTTGAGCAGCTATTTCGGCAGCCCACATACAGTGGAAATATCTTAGACCTTGTAGGTATAAACGATGGCGTCAGTGGAGAGACGAGGATTACATAGCGACTATGGTCACGAGAGCTAATAAATCAATCAAGAGGGCTAGGAGAGTGTTTCTCCTAGGAAGAGCAGATAAGCAGTTGTTAGCATCTCACTTAGGCAATGAACTACAATCATTTATCTCCAGACTGATGGATATAGAAGTATTGAGGCAAAGCAGTTTCTACACCACTCTGCACTGTTGCCAGATGTATCCAAAATGGCGGCGATGACGTCATCTAAGATGGCGTCGTGTAAACTTGGCAACAGTGCATGATGTCATCCAAGATGGCTGCCATGACATCATTCAAGATGGCAGCTTTTGGCGGGAACTTTGAATTTTGGCAGGAAAGTGCCACAGCCCCTCCCCCAGAAAAATGGTGGGAAGTTCAATGCATCACAACCCAGTAATCTCTACTAAGCAAAGAAAATCGCAGGAAGATAGCTCACTGGGCCCACCTCAACTAACCGCCACTTCCTCCTATGAACTGGCGCCAAGTTTGAATTTAGGCAGTAAATAAAGGTCACTTGGGGTTTCGCTACCAACCTAAGAAAATCGCGCAAAGATAGGTCACTTGGCCTACCTCCACTAACCTAACCGACCGCCACCTCTTCCTAGAAACTGGCGCCAAGTTTGAATTTTGGCAGTAATGAAAAGTCACTTGCGTTTTCGCTACCAACCCAAGCAAACAGATGCAAAGAAAACACATTTGGACTAACCTCAGTCACCCGAACGCCACCTCTACCTAGGGATTCGTGGGAAATGTAATCAGCCAGCACTGGGCTGCTGGAGAGAGGAAGGAGTGTACTTTATTTATTTTCGAACAATTTTTTTAGAGATGGAGTATATTTATCACAGTGGTACAGAACACACGCTCTGACATGACACACAAGATACAGACCTGCAAACTACTCCTAAATAACCCATGTATAATGCTCTACACATGCACATGATAATTGTAAACTGTCAAAATAACGCACTGTACAGCCTACAGACATGCAAACCACTCTTAAATAATGCAATACATTTACATCCACAGCGCCATACAACTCCTAAATTGTCAAAATAATAATCCGTCTAAAACACTCTGAAAACATGCTTGCTAATCGTCAACCATCGAAATCAGGCGCCACTCTTTATTTAAACAATTATAGACAGCACCACCATCCAGTGTGTTTGCCAGGAGGTCTGGACTCCAACTGACTTAGTACACACTACCACCAGCAGAGGGCGCTGTTGTCTGTGATGTCATCTGATGAGGCGACTACCATTATTCAAGATGGCAGCATACATTGTGTTCACCACGAAGCCTAGTACATATTGACACCACCAGAGAGCGCTACTGTGGACTTAGAATTAATTTTCGCCAATGCAACACCTACCTAGACTTGGAGGAAAATAGTTAAAACCTCCACAACAATCCTAAATTGACCGCCACATCCCCTTACCAATCCATGTTGTCAGGCTAACGTATACTAATATGCACAGCACCTAACATAACCCAAGATGGTGGGGGTAAATGGCGGGAAAATGACTATCTGTGCTGAACATGAGTTTTTATTTTGCAGGCAGTGTATCCACCACGAGATCTAGAGTCCAACTGAGCTAGTACACAGTACTGGCACCAGAGGGCGCTGTCATCCCTGATGTCATCTGTTCGACCGCCTTCTCTCTATCGTCATTCTAACGGGACACGTCCAAGGTGCGCTATTGATGCCACAGCGTCAAGCCTGTGTGCTCATACTGACGTTACAGATCATGCAATAGAAATCTGCCCACGATTCAAACAGAACACGTGGGTGCCGCTGCCCCCCCCCCTCCCCCATCCCCGACCCCTCCTCGGAGGCAGCCAGGCACTCCCGGCAAAGTGACAAGGCCGTCAGCTGTCAAGCCACACAGAGACGTCTGTTTGGGTCCCGCACGCATGAGGCGGTAGCATCCCCATCATACTTGACACATTTGAGAAATTCCACCCCAAATACATAATCACCTAGGCGCCTTTGATGACGTGGTCGTACGGAAGAGAAGACCTATTTTCAAAGCACAGACGCTCACAGAACCTGTTTACTACAATAACGCCGAATGCAGTCTTCCTTGTGGAACCAACGTGATAGCCCAGCTGCTCTCGACATACGCAAACGTTCCCTCCACTGTGTAGAGGCTCCTATATCCCAGCACAAACGATGTGAATGGAGCGAGCATTCTGATTGGTTCTTATAGAATTTACCGCCGAACTACTGATGCCGACGGTATCGAAGCACAATCCACCTTTTCTTCCTGGAACTTTCAGCGGTTAAATTATTTTGCACAGATCGCTAAAAATTACGATTGCTGCAACAGTCTGACACCTATCGATGTACACGTAATTTATGCTCTTGATGGTTGTGCTTCTGGATAAAATCTCACTGTCTATAGCGCACATAACTTCCCATGTAAAAAATCTCTCTCCGTTATGAATGTGCTGAATCTATACGTCCCTCACGATAGGACACACAGTCATCGTCTCTAGTCATGCCATAACAAACCATAATAACTTTACAATGCAATATATACACATTTTACACGACGTAAGCCACAGTTTGCAAAAACAGACATAATGTCTTATGGGATAACAGCAATCAGTGATTTTATAATGTTACTTAAAATCCGTCTTGATTGCAAATTTTTTATTATTCACATGACCGGTTTCGGTTCATTCAGAACCATCTTCAGATCTGATATTTCAGTTACAGGAGTAACCCGTCCAAATCCAGCAACTTTCACATGCTACGTCACATGAATGAACCGAAACCGGTCATATGAATAATAAAAAATTTGCAATCAAGACGGATTTTAAGTAACATTATGTAAGCCACAGTAACTTTACAATACAATATACACACATTTTACACGAACAGTGCAGTTATCTTTCATATCTGTACAGCACCCAAAAAATTATGGTATGCTTACACTCACACTGGCTATATGTCACGATGCTCCCCAGTGCTAGGGAAGCACAGTCAGCCTTTTCTTTCTTTCTACAGACGCAACATTCAGCGGTAATAAGCTATTTTACACTGATCACCATATTGCACCAAAAACTATACCTCGCAAAGTGCCATACATATCGTCAAATACTGGAAGACTCTTACTCATTTACACTGTTATCTCACTGAGGACAGGAGCTAGAATATTAGTCTGTGACAGATCTCCAACCAGGGAATAGATCACCACCTGCCGTGTCGATGTAGTAAACATACAGTTCATATCCTCTGCCATACAAAATCATCCCTTTTACATCATTCATACATATACTGTGAAGACGGACAGTGCCATATATATACTCCTCTCAGCAGTAGGGCATCTACGCCCGATGGGTGCCCACAACACCTAAAAACTGTTCTACAAATTCGGGATCGTTTCCTCTCGGCACAAACACGTAACAGTTTCTGCTTCCTTCCTTGCTCGCTTTTCTACGCACATCTCCAGACTCGGGGATTACAAGAACACATGTATTTACGCCATAATATTATATCATTTTCGCTGTACTTCTCGAAATCAAGCATTAGGCAGCATCCTACCGATCGCTAGCGCAACATATTCCCAAAATATAGACTGGAAATTATTTCTCTACAAACCCCAAACTTTAACCAGGTGCAGCATGCTATAAACCATTGAGTAACTAGAAACAAATATAGGAAACTGTTATTTCCACTCTCAAATACCGATTTCAGTGATGTAACAGATGCCAAATCATCCCTATAATTTACAAGCCAACTAAGGTCTTTCCCATGTCTAGAGAACAGGCAAATGTGTCTTCCACATGCTAGATGCACACACCACAATCGATCTTCTCTCAACTAAATAAAGGCGCGAAATGTGCAGAAGCAGTCAACTGAACAATTTACATGGGAGGGAATAACAGTCGAGTGCAAATGCAACTCCACACACAATCTTCTCAAATTTCCATTTGATCACGAAAGTCACCCAACACATACTAAGTACTGGTTCGCTATTCGGTCTTCTAGAGGATGGTAAAGTTAACTTAGATACATCCCTACACTCCAACAAGCCTATGCATTCGGACGGCTGCTTTCGTTAACAGGAAACGAGAATCATTCCCACCACAGGCCATGCATACACGGAATAATTCCAGAAAACAAGTCACATATATGTTTTATCATTATACTTACAATTAAATGTTACAAACACAGTCTCAATTGAACGGCATTCGACAATGAGCAAAGTATCGAAAATACACCCTGTTGTCGGCAGTGGCTCTGCAAATAGAAATATGACTACCTTTCTTATGACTTGACATACTATTCCCTTTCCTATCACAGTACTCCAAGTCAAATCCATGCCCTCCGTACGACAGGACATAGTCATTTCCTTTCCACAAACACGTACTTTATAAAGCCTAATGCTCAAATGCGAACATATGATGCATTCCCTACTACTACTACTGAGTACAATACTCCATCAATAACTGATTGCCTACGATACGAAATAATACTGACCGAAGATCAACGATGGGTGTGCATGTCTCTTAGGTTTTTCTTGCGAGTCCTACCATTGTGTCCTACAAAGAGAGACGTAATCGGCGAGATGTTCAAGAAAAAACCGATCCCAGCAACTACTGCATGTTAGTATCACAAGCGGTCTTGGATCTACAGGTGCACACAAGTATCCATATTGAAATCTATACCCGCTTTACGAATCGAGGTACATGACCTCTCAATGAGGTGGGTGTTTTTTCGGACAAATACTGTGACAGTGATCGACGAATGCATATTATCAGCCCATGATGCAACCTCGTAATAAAATCACTGAACTTTGGAAGTGATTCAGCTAAGGAACGTGGTATGTAAACGGTATTTGCGACTCCCTCACACCGCCCCAACTAGATATTTCTATAGTATTTGTAGCGCATTCTCTCTCGATACCATATCAGAGGTTCCGCGATATATCGACTGAGCTATTGGCGACGACTGATTGAGAAGGAACACAAACAGTAGTAGCCGATGACGTGCCGATTGAGCTCGTAAGAAGATATATGTACACTAGCTTCTCAGATCTCTAGTGTTACGCTATCCGCTAGAAATGATGTCAATCATTTGGAATCAGGTCTCTCCATTCAAGCAAATACCTTCATCAGATCACACCCACAAGTGAATCATGTTTCTGGCACTCCAATATCTTGAAACAAGTCACCTTTCCCGAACCTAGCTGCTACAGTTTAATCACCCCTACGTATCTTGCAACTGATCCCATTTCTACAGCTTCGCGCATGTGATCGTTCCAATTTAAATTGGAACTGAGCAGAAGTCAGAGAAAGACATATCCACCACCTTCTGCAACCCATGTAGAAACAGAACGACCTGAGTTAGTGCAGCAGGAGCATCTTTTGACCATTTGGCGGAAATGCGCGAAATGTGGTACGTCGCCAAACTAGACACAAGAACTACAGATCTGCGTCCATTCAAATCATACAGCCCAGCGTGCTGTCATGATTATTCTCTACCCCCAACTTAGAAAAACTACGAACTATAAAAGCTTGTGAGATTTAGAAATCACCTAGGCACCGATGCCGGCGCAATGACGCAAAACTGCGGTGGGCCTCCATCGCAGAGATGGAGACTCCGCAATGCTTCCCAGAATAGCGCAGCGTGCAGCCATCCAAGCATTCCTAACGGTATACCTCGTCCCTCATCGAATTTACACCTCAAACTGCTGCTGCTGCTGCCTCCTATTAAATATACAAGCACTGCAGAGGTCACTTTAAAGTTTGATCACCTATACTCTAGGCGAATGATCGTATCCCACAGCCTATACTAAGTCACAAGAGATGCTACCTCTGGTTCCGGTTGAAACATGGTTTTCTAACATGCTTTCGTAAAATGACACAGATTTCGTTTTTCTGCCATGACTTCGAGGCCAGTGTCAGGTTCTAAACTGATATTACGAAGTTCTGATGCACGGCCTTTCTCTGGTCCTGGTTCAAACACGGTTTGCTAAAACGCTGTTGTACAATGACAAAGATTTCGTTTTTCCGCCACGACTTCGAGGCCAGTGTCAGGTTCTAAACTGATATTAAAAAGTTCTGATCCACAGCCTTTCGCAGGAAACTAGACGTTGCATCGTGTAAATCATTGCGGCGGATAGCATAACACGCCACACTTCGGCTGATTTTAAATAAAAGACAGTTACAACATAAGCAAACTGGAAGAGTTTTGTCGTGTTGTCGTAGGTCTCCAAACTACAGTCCGAAGGTGATTCACGAGCTCTACATTTAGACTCGTCTCTCACACTGATGGAATAGCTGATGAGTCTGCATTCCCTTTCGACTGATTCCTCGTATTGCACTCATGTACCCAATCAGTGTTTCGGTGCTAGTGCTATCCACCCCAGAAGTTTCTGTCCATCCACCAAAACTTATTCCCAAAATTAAACAAGCGCAATATAAGTCAATCATTATGTGATAACCAGTGCATGGATGGGATGGAAAAGACAACATCGATTTACTCTAATAATAAGCATCACAGTTGATAGTGCGAACAATTTTACAGTAACTTCAACACCGGCCAGTGATGTGGCAGCATGGTTCCCCAATTTCAGTATCATACCTAAACCACCCCTTCTTCACTTCACAAGTATCAATGTGATCGTGGATAGATGACTGTGCAGTACATCCATTCAGTCTTAATTCTCAAACACATAAATCATCAAAGTATACCAGACAGCACTCCACATATTTCTATTACCTCGAAATTACGCTCTATCTCTCTGCGTATGGGAGTCACAGAGCATTCTCGCTGTCTTAGGGTAAAATTAGAGAGTGGAAGACCCTCCTCACATTGTCACTGACCAACCCACCATGCAACACCGTTAGCGAATTAATCTGCAACCAAGCAGAAGAAGACCGCTACACTCCACCTCTTGTGAATGAATGGAGCTTTACGAGTTCTCACCCATCTTCATCTTCAGATGCGTCCATGTCGAGGAGATTAGCACTCCTTATCAATGTATAGTAACAGATTTCTAAGTGCCGTGATGTAATAGTAACAGTTAAGAAGAACAAGAAAGGAATCATTTTTATAGGTGATGAAGCTCCAGACGAATGGAGTTGGATGAATTTTTTCCTAAATCAACCAAGCTATCAACTCTAAAGTACTGTTCTAGAGTCTAGGATCGGTACCTGGAAGGTATTGGTAAGAGAGAACATAAACACACGCACTCCTAAGGCTACAACGTTCTGCACTTAAATTGGGGCTATAATGTTGGATCACCTGCGTTTCAGACCTATCAGACATATGGAATGTAGCGTTGTGATTTCGTAGACTTTCCCGGCGTAATAACTTCTGATATTCTTCACGGGTTTGCAGACGGATCATGTCGTCGTCCAGACACAATATTTCGGCGGACCAGCTGGCCGCCATCTTCAGGTGAGTTAATGCTAGTGCACTGGCTCGCCGGAACTGAATTCCAGCCACGCTGACGCTGCACAGGCGAGGGTGGACCCTCGACGTGATTAGGAAGTTGTAGCGCTGGTGCGCTTCGCTTTCCTCGTGGCGGTGTGGCGAGTTGGGTCGTGGCGGTATGGAATGGTATGACGGTGTGCATATGCATTTTTTTGTGTTTTTTGATTTTAGGAAAGATGAGAGGATAGTCAGAAGAGACAGTAAGAGAAGAGGAAAACGAATGGCCTAAGTGGCTGGCCGGTGGGTGTCGGCAATGAGTCCCGCCCCGTCTCGTGATGGCCTCTCGTGGTTGCGCTACTGGAGTTGGGAACGTTGGCGTTTTTGGCGTGCGATTTCTTCCCTGGCTGCCCTGGCCTCTGCATCTTCCTGCTTCCTTCCAGAACGGTACTCTTCCTTCAGCCATGCTTCTGCGACGGTGGACAGTGCATCCCAGTCGCGGGGCGTTTACACGGGGTGAGAGTTGATGACGGCTAGCTCCTTCGGGGTTACCACCTCCTCCCAGCTGGAACGCCAGTGGCCGAAGCGGTACCGGCGGTGGGGGAGGGGAGGCTTTGGCTGGTCTGGTGGGGTGAAGGGGTACGGGTTGTCCATGCTGGCCCAGGACTGGGAGTTGGAGGCACCGTCTCCACTTCCTTGGTGGCTTCTCAGCGTGAGAGGAGCCGGACGGCGCCGTAGCACCTGTGCTTGCGGCTGTCCCCGCAGTGGGGGGCGGCCCAGGCGTCACGTGTTCGGTCTCCATGGGCGCCACCGCCTGCATAGCTGCAGGGGAATTCCAGCCACAACGACGGAAACCTTTATACACCACGGACAGAGCACCGCGCGTGCGTGAGATGAAGGGCAGCGCCTCCTGGTGGCAAGTAGACACGCAGCGCGCCGGTGGGAGAAGACGGCAGTAACGATAAATCGCACCAGCACTAGTTGGAAGAATCCAATGATCGAAAAGAAGACCGTTGTTGTTTAGTGTCGGACAAAATCGGATTCCATATCTTACTTAGAGGAAAACCTTTATCCCTGTTAATAATATTACTGGATAATCTAATTTCAATCGATTCTTTAAGAACACATTCCCAATAGCGAGAAACATGAGAGATCAATTGTGTCTTGTCATACATCATCCTGTGTCCTTCGTTAAGGCAATGTTCCGCCACTGCCGACTTCTCAGGCTGGAACAACCGAGTGTGCCGATGATGTTCCATGCACCGGTCCTGAATAGTTCGAATAGTTTGACCAATATACTTCTTTCCACGGTGACACGGAATTTCATAAACCCCGGGCCTCCTCAAGCCCAAATTATCTTTAACCGAGTCAAGAAGGGCTCTAGTCTTGGCCGCCGACGTAAAAACACTTCTAATATTATATTTTATTAAAATTCTTGAAATTTTGGATGATATACTTCCCGCAAAGGCTAAATAAGCAACAGCTTCAAAAGTATCCTCTATTGGCTCTCGTGACGGGCCAAACTGAAGAGCACGTCATATTTGTTGTTGCGTATATCCATTCTGTTTAAAAACAATCTTCAAATAATCAAGTTCTTCTTTCAAATGTTCGTCGTCAGAAATGGCATAAGCTCTTTTGACCAGAGTCCGCAAAACTACACTACGTTGTTGTGGTGGATGACAGCTGGCCGCATGAACATAGCGGGTTTCCGATACACGCTATGTCCAAAAGTCCCATCATCCTTTCTTTGCACTAAAACATCAAGAAATGGAAGTTTACCATCACTTCCAATTTCCATAGTAAATTTAATACTTGGATGTAGACAATTAAAATGATCTAAAAAGCGATTTTAAGCATCAGTTCCATGTGGCCAAACCATAAAAAATGTCATCAACGTATCTGTGCACTGGGACCTCCCCGGCAGACGGTGCAAAATCTTGATTGTCGGCGCCATACGAAGTGGGAGGTGAATGGTGCGTCGCCCGATGTCGCCGTAGGGACGGGAACGAAGCGTTGCTCGTATATTTTGCACGATGCGGCAGGCGCATATGAGGAAACTACCAGCGCTGATGGGACGATCTTGGCCATTTAAGGATGGTGTGGTAGGTCGGTAAGCCGAACGGTACCTCCATCTGATGTGGGCACGATGACGACGAATGTGGTAGATGCGTCGAGTGGTACGAATTCCTGCTTCAAGCTGTGCAGGCCGCGATCTGCGGCGGCAGGCGGAACCGTGGTACTGTAGCAGCTGTACGCTGGCGTTTGGAGCGGAGCTGTAGAATGCGGATCCCACCATTGTGGCACAAACGGGGTTAGGTTCATTGCATAAAAGCCGGTGAGGCAGGTAAATCCATAACCAAGTGAAGCTGGTAATTGCGATGTCGACGTTGCCTGTGCTTCGCAAACAAACATCGATACGTCGGAATGAAAAGCACGATCTGAAGCACTACACGGTAGGCGGTCCATTGTCTGCTGGCCAGTAACACAATAGATAAATACATGATTAATATCTGGAAGTGAAGCACATACAATCATCGCCCACCCACATATCACACTGAAACTTGATCTTAAGAAACTGAATTTAAATAGTTCACTCAAATCTACTGGCATCAGTTAACAACCTCATGGTAAGTAATAACGACAGCTACACTTCCCAAACAAGTGAGGAGAAGTCAGTATCATCTCAATATACACTTTATATGAGAGCTAGCTCCACAACAATGTACTGTATGAAGAAACATATTTCATCCCATGGCTTACACAAACAATAACAAAGTATGAAATAAAACAATGGTTAACTGAAGTGTCAACATAATGGATGTAGTCATCTGTAGTCACGAACATATAGACGAAAACACTCTCGCAACAGGACTAACTAAGAGAGCGTACAAAAACTGTCATATTGTAAAAACGACTGTGGAAGCTTGCCTGATGAAATGGATATGAAGAGAGGACAATATCTGTGCCTAACATACGAGGTAAGTGAAAAGTCGCTAAGGATTAAAAGAAATTCTCACACATATTGAACTCTCAGTGATATCGCAGCATGTGAAACTTGAAGAGACACACATGAATCACCATACTAATTTCATGAAACTACATACTTGGTGACTGTATATAAAGAGTACTTAAACTGGAGCAGTAAATGATTTAGCATTGCCTAAAGAGTGAACACAGTATGAGTATCAGTGACACAGAAACAAAATTTACTGTGGATTTTTATCTATCTATGTACATGTATATAGCAGAACAAGCAGGAAGTACACTACTGGCCATTAAAATTGCTACACCAGGAAGATGACGTGCTACAGACGCGAAATTTAACCGACAGGAAGAAGATGCTGTAATATGCAAATGATTAGCTTTTCAGAGCATTCACACAAGGTTGGCGCCGGTGGCGACACCTACAACGTGCTGACATGAGGAAAGTTTGTAAGTAGGCTGTTTATGTTTTCTTATTGGCAGCGCTACGTAGCGCTCTGTGTGAGAATCACTGGCTGTGCTGTGTGCAGTCTGTGGCTAGTTTGCATTGTTGTCTGCCATTGTAGTGTTGGGCAGCGGCAGCTGGATGTGAACAGCGCGTAGCGTTGCGCAGTTGGAGGTGAGCCGCCAGCAGTGGTGGATGTGGGGAGTGAGATGGCGGAATTTTGAAATTTTTAAAACTGGATGTCATGAACGGATATGTATATGTGAGTTTTCAACATTATTAAGGTAAATATATTGTTTGTTCTCTATTAAAATCTTTCATTTGCTAACTATGCCTATCAGTAGTTAGTGCCTTCAGTAGTTTGAATCTTTTATTTAGCTGGCAGTAGTTGCACTCGCTATATTGCAGTAGTTCCATTAACGAAGATTTTTGTGAGGTAAGTGATTTGTGAAAGGTATTGGTTAATGTTAGTCAGGGCCATTCTTTTGTAGGGATTTTTGAAAGTCAGATTGTGTTGCGCTAAAAAAATATTGTGTATCAGTTTAAGCACAGTCTTGTATAATTCTTCAAAGGGGACGTTTCATATGGCGACCCTGCCAGGATTCGAACCTGGAATCTTCTGATTTTTTTCTTGTAGTTTGTGTAATTAGTGTAGCTTTTGTTTATTGCTAGCGCGTAATTATAGAGAGAATTCCCTTTGTAGTTGTAGTTTTTCATTGTTGTACACAGTTGTGGCATGCATGTAGATTTGCACCAAGTATTTCACAGCTGCGCTTGCAATTAACTAGATATTATTTACAATGCTATGTTAATGTGTTTTGTTATTTTGCTCTTCAAATTGTGCTGTTCTGTGTTATCGTGTGAAATATTTTGACAATAATGGCGTGTGAAAAACGTAACACTAGGTTTCAAAGTAAACTGAGAAATAATAGTGACGACGAGCGTAGCTTATCAGCACCACTGTGTAGTGAATTAACAGACATTCGAAGTAGTAATTTGGTAATTGTGCATAGGGAAATGGAGCGGGCGGCAAATAATGGTGTAGACAGTGAAACAGGTAGTGAACAGGGAAGCATTATCGATCGATCGGTCGGCAACAGCTCGCCTCAGGAATCCGAAATGACAGGACACAATTTCGCAAATGCTGTAGATTCAGGTTTTGGGTCCTCACCGTTTTCTCAAATGAGTCAAGACACATTTTAGCTTGTCAAAATGTGAATGTTGCCGGTGAAAATGTACTGCCAAAAAGCATAGAGAAACAGATTCCAGACACTAATACATTATTATTGCAATTAATGCTACAAATGGAACAAAATCAGAGACAAATGGGACAAAGTCTTCAAAAGTTAGACACAATGGAACAAAATCAGAGACAAACACAGCAAAAGCTTCAAAAGTTAGACACAATGGAACAAAATCAGAGACAAACACAGCAAAAGCTTCAAAAGTTAGACACCACACTTGAACAAACACGTGAAGATTTAACTACTGAGTTACATAAAATTGAATCGAAATGTCAAAAAGTCTGTAATGACGTAAAAACACAAATTTGTGAGCATTTTCAACCTATTTTTTCGCGGCATGAAAATGCATTACAGAATCACGAAGCAGCCATAAAATAACTGCAAACCATTGTTCATGAAAATCATGAGACCTTGTCGGCTAAAATTGACTCAGTTGCATCTACCGATACGGTTACGCAACTTGCAAAAACTCAAGAAAACTTAAAGGACACAGTAGATTCTATTTCAACACAAATGGACACTCTGAAACTTGGTTCAGAAAAACACACTGAGGAAATGTGTTCACTATCGGAGAAAGTAGTCGAACTTTCGGATCAGTTCACTAACTTATCTACGAAGGTAGATGATAATCTGAACGACACAAAACCGGTAGTCTTTAATGACACAGAAGAGTGCGAACAAATTAGGAAATTCAAACAAAATCAGAATCAAATTAATACGCAACACCAAAGAGAAATCCGGGAAGTACAAGATCAGCTGACTCAGGTAATACAAGAATTACGTATTTCAGAGGCCACTCGCGCTCCAATACGGGAAGAGGGACTTAGAAATACGGAACAACCACAAAATAATAACACAGGACACTTCGGAAATTATGAAAGAAATTGGCAAGGCACACCGAATTTTGAGATGGAACCGCCGAAACGACGTAATAATGACCGACATGCGACTCGCCGACATGATGATTTTGACTATAAGCTGTTCATTACTACACGTAAATTCAAAACATTTAAGAATTCCGGCAACGACATTCATCCACAAGCGTGGCTTCATCAATTCTCTCATTGTTTTCCTCCCAACTGGTCATTAGAGCACAGATTAGAATTTATGTGTGGTTACTTAGAGAATGAACCAGCTGTAAGAATGCGGTCGGTCATTCACGATTGCCACAGTGAAGGAGAGTTTTACCATGCCTTCCTCTCAGCATATTGGTCTCAAGCCACACAAGACCGAGTAAAACATAGCATCATAATGATGAAACATTTCGAACATTCTGAATTTTCCAGTCTTGTCAAATATTTTGAAGACATGTTGCATAAGAATCAGTATCTTTCAAACCCATACAGCCCCTCAGAACTCATCCGCATTTGGTTAATCAAACTGCCTGAACATTTACGAGATATTATTTTAGCAGGACGTTGCAAAGACGACATTGAAGCATTTCAGGGACTCTTAGAAGAATTAGAAATTGACACTGACATTCGCGGAACGCGAAACCAGGAACACAACAATTACAGGTCACATCCGTCGCAATTCCGCGATTAAAGAAGTAATAACTGGACACGACAAGGCTATTCTCACAACACAAATCGTGACCAAAACAGACACCACCCGTATGACAACCACTGGCAGAGTAATAATAGTTACAGAGAAAGATCGCATTTCCATAGTAATGAATGTGACAGAGATAGCCATAGAAACAGACAATATGGGAACCAAAATAATTATTATCAAGGGAGACAGAATAACTTTAGACGCAACGGTCCAGCGCGCAGTTACGATTCAGGGAGAAATTCTCCACCACGTGACCGACAAGAAAGAAACTATGGAATCTACCGACATGACGACACACGATATGATCGTAACGACAGACCTTATTTGCATCAGAACTGGCGGGATTTAAACAGATGATGATGATTAGTGTTTTTTAGGGCGCACAACAGCGAGGTTATCAGCGCCCGTTCCCAAAAGTTCAATTCAGAGCCGAATGGTGAGAGAATTGGTATTGTTCAAATTGCAAGATGGGACACAGTACATCAAAACAGGGAGATAAAACTAAAATTAAAATAGTAGTACAAACAGGTAAAAAAGAAATTAACGGTGGCTGAGTGACCACTTACAAATAATGGGTGACCAAACCACCGGACAGCACATTAAGACTTCAATCCCAATAGTTTGGGAAGAAGGCCAGACATCACACAAAAACGTAAAACTCTAGCAACACTCGCCTCATCATTAGTTAAAAGAGAGGGTAGGTCTGGTGGGAAACTGAAATCGTCCCTCAAACCCGCATATAAAACACACTCAGTTAAAATATGTCGTATCGACAGCTGTGTCCCACATGTCTGACACGTTGGTGGCTCCTCACGACGCAACAGAAAACCATGCGTCAAAGGACAATGTCCTATTCGAAGCCGTGGAAGGGCTACTTCCTCAGCGCGTCGGTGGCGGAAGGAGGTGAGCCACGGTCGGACAGAATCCTTCACCGCTCGCAACTTATTATTCCTCACGTCCAGCCACTGAGCCTCCCACCAACGCATGACCTTCCGAGTCACGAAAGACGTAATGGCCTGCAGGGGGACGGAACAGCGAGCAGGAGGTGGGATGGAGCAAGCCTCCTTGGCAGCCGCATCTGCAAGTTCATTGCCAGGAATCCCTATGTGCCCTGGAACCCAGCAGAAAATTACATCCTTACCCTGCTGTTGCAAGAGCAGGAGTGCGTCCTGCACCTCTTGCACCATCCGATCTGCTGGGTACATCTGTTCAAGAGCGTGTAGAGCACTTTGGGAATCGGAGCAGATGATGAATTTCGTGCCACGATGTCGGCGCATATGCTCTAATGCTTGCAGAATGGCAAACAGTTCTGCATAGTAAACTGAGAACTGCTCCGGGAGCCCTATCCGATGGACAGTATCGGGAAACACAGCAGAGCAGCCCATAAAATCACCCTGTTTAGACCCATCCGTGTAAACAGTAATAAAATCGGAATGGCGTTCTAAAATCTCAGTAAGTTTAATTTTAAAAAGGTGGGCTGGGGTACAATACTTCCTGTAAGCAGCCAGATCAAGAAGTAATCTTGGCCTTTGTAGTCGCCAGCGAGATCCCCTACTCCATCCCTGGTGGAGTACCTTAACGCCCTCCAGGTGTACTAACTCGAGACTCTCCTTCGCACGGATGCCAAACGGCTTTGTTGCCTTCGGACGGTGGCGGAAGAGACGTTCCAGTGCCGGCTGGGAAAAAGTGTTGGACGCCAATGAAAGAGGAGTGGACTTGACCCTGTACGCGTGCCGTACCACGAGGAGAAGACGCCGAATGGACAGCGGAGGCTCTCCCGCCTCGACACACAGACTAGCAACCGGACTCGTGCGATAAGCCCCCGTTGAAAGCCTAATACCCTCATGGTGAATCACGTCCAACATTTGGAGGTAGGAAGGTCGGGCAGAGCCATAAGCTTGACATCCGTATTCCAGTCGAGGTCGCACAAAGGCCTTATAAAGTTGGAGCAGACGTGCCCTGTCAGCGCCCCAGGATCTATGACTGACGCATTTAAGGACGTTTAATGCCTTGAAACAGCGGACCTTTAGATCCTTTAAGTGTGGCAACCATGTGAGCTTCTCATCAAAAATAAGCCCGAGATATTTCACTTTTTCCATAAAGGGGAGAACAGTGTCTCCTAGTTTTAAAACAGGGAGATTAAAAAGAGAACGGGAACGGTTAAAATCGACACAAACTGTCTTCTCCAAAGAGAATTTAAAGCCCGTGGTCTTAGACCATTCCTCCAATCGCACGAGTGTCAGCTGTAATTGGCGTGTAGCAGCTGTGAGGGAGGAAGACGCACAGAAAATGGAGAAATCGTCCACAAACAAGGAGCACTGCACGGGCCGTCGTACTGTGGACGCAATACTATTGATGGCAATTGCGAAAGCTGTCACACTGACACTTCCTTGAGGGACACCGTTCTCCTGCTTAAAACGGTCAGACAGGACATTCCCAACGTTATATTTAAAATATCTGTCCGACAGAAAGGATCGGATGAGTGTGGGTAAACGCCCACGGAAACCCCACTCATAAAGCTGCCGCAAAATGGTATGCCTCCAGGTAGTATCGTACGCCTTCTCCAGGTCGAAGAAAACCCCGATAAGGTGTTGCTTACGTAGGAAAGCATCTTGTATCGCTGTTTCGAGTAGGATCAGGTTATCGAGGGTGGAATGATACCTCCTGAACCCACACTGGCAGCGGGTAAGTAAGGATCTGGATTCGAGAACCCACACCAGGCGCCGATTGACCATACGCTCAAATGTCTTTCCGACGCAGCTCGTGAGACTAATGCTACGGTAGCTACAGGGTTCGGTCCGATCCTTCCCTGGTTTTAAAAGAGGAATTAAAATCGAGTCTTTCCACGAACTAGGAAAGTCGCCTGTCTTCCAAATTTCATTAAAAAGTTGAAGGAGGACTTCCTTCGACTGCAGATCCAACTGCTGCAGCATGCTATACGATATCAGGTCTGGACCAGGTGCGGTATCCCGAGATACGGACAGAGCAGAGTCCAACTCCCACAGAGAGAAAGGCTGGTTGTATTCCTCATCGTTCTTTGAACGGAAATCAAAACCAGCCCTCTCCTGTGAACCCCGATAGCGCAGAAATTCCGGGTCCGGGCTAGAATCGGCCGTAATAGTTTGAAAAGATTCTGCCAACGCCCGGGCGATGTCTCTTGGAGACGTTAGGAGACACCCCCGCTCACGTATAGCCGCTATTGGCGGTCGAGAGTATCGCCTTGAGATCCTCCTAATGGCTTCCCATACTTTGCTTGAAGACGTGGACCTATTGATGGAGTTCAGGAACTCACGCCAAGACCTCCGTTCACTCTCCCTAACGATTTGTCTCGCCCGCGCCCGTGCTATCCGGAAAGTTGTCAGATGCGCAGCAGTGGGGCACCGACGGAATCTTCTCAAAGCCGCCCGTCTGTCTCTGATGGCGGTACGACAGTCGTCATTCCACCAAGGGACAGGCTGCCTCACAGGTGTTCCATGTGACTTTGGTATGGATACATCAGCGGCATGGTGCATCACCGCCGTAATGTGATCCACCCAATCCTGGACGCCTTCACACCGTTCAAAAACAGCCAACTGCCGGTAGAGCGTCCAGTTTCCCTTCCGGAACAACCATTTCGGCGGCTGTGCGACACGACCCATTTCAACTGGCAGATGAAGCCAGATAGGAAAATGGTCGCTGCCATGAAGGTCGTCGTCTACGACCCACTGAACAATGTCCGCAAGCACAGGCGAACAAATAGAGAGGTCTATGGCTGAAGACGAACCTGAAGCGGTGCTAAAATGCGTGGCCTGACCTGTGTTCAGCAGTATGACGTCGGAAGTCCTGATCAACTGCTCAATCACCTGGCCTCTGGGGCAGGTTTTGTTGGAACCCCATAATGCATTATGAGCATTAAAGTCTCCTAAAATGAGAAAGGGTCGGGGTAGCTGATCAATGAGCCGTGCGAGGGCTTCACTGTCAATGTGCTCAGCGGGTGGTAGATACAGGGAGCACACTGTGACATCAACCTGGGCCAGGATCCGAGTTGCAACCGCTTGTAGCGTTGTGGTTAAGGTCACAGGTGAGGAGTGGAACGTGTCCTTAATGAACACGGCCACCCCACCCTGAGCCCTATTACCAGTCAGGTCGTCTTTCCTGTACACGCGATATCCTGGAAGTACAGGCGTATCAGTCTCTTTAAAATGTGTCTCTTGCAAGGAGATGCAAAAGGGGTTTGCCTGTACTAACAGCCGCAATTCTGCAAAGCGAGGTCTGACTCCATTCAGATTCCACTGAAGTATGGGAGCCATATCAGCGTTTCGGTTTAGATTTCCCCCTGTCTTTGCGCCGCGCTGGTGAGGCACTTGTAGAGCGAGTGGCAGCAGAGGGGCTGCCAGGTTCTGGGGAAGAGGTATCAAAATCCATGACGATTTCCTCCTCATCAGTCAGGGATGCCATGACGACATCCGATGGCGCCTTCGGCAGGTTTGACGTCAAACGCCGTGCCCCTTTCCCTGCTCCCGTTTTCTTTGTGGAAGTCGGGGATGGGGGAAGTGGAGAGGCACTCTGTTTCTGGAGGGCCTTCGAAGGCTTCACTGGAGCTGTCTCAGCAATAGCGGTTGGTGCAGGCGGAGCAGCCTGAATAGCTATATCGTTAGTGGGAGCGCTCTGGCAGGTACAAACGCAGGTACAGGTATTGGTGGAGGATACTGCGACGCTGGACATGGTCTGCGTCGAAGCGTCTACTTGCGACGCACGGTTGTGAACCAAGGAGGCATACGATGTGGCAAAGACAGGGGGATTTGTAGCCCTATACTCTTTCTTGGCTTCCACATAAGGTAGCCTCTTTGTCACCTTGATCTCCTGAATTTTTCGTTCTTCCGCAAAGACGGGGCAGTCTCTGCTCCAGACGGGATGGCTCCCAGAACAGTTGATACACAGCGCTGGAGATGTGCAGTTGGTCCCAGCTTCATGAGCTGCCTTGCCACATATACCGCAGGTTGGTTCACCCCCACAACTCATTGTCGTATGGCCAAATCGCTGACATTTGAAACAGCGCATAGGGTTAGGTATATAAGGCCGAACCCTAAGTCGGAGGAAACCAGCCAGAACGTATTCAGGTAAGACAGGCGAATTGAAAGTCACAATGAAGGTGGCAGATTTCTCAATAACTCCATTATTCCTACGTGTCCTTTGTTCCACGTCTACAATCCCCTGTGTTGCCCATTCTTGCTTCAGCTCGTCGACATCGATATCCATTAAATCACGGCAGGTGACAACGCCTTTACTGGAGTTGAGGGAATTGTGCAACTCGACAGTAATATCATACTCGCCTAACTTGGTTGACTTTCGAAGCAGCTCCACTTGCTTTGCCCTAGTAGTCTCAACTAACAGGGTACCATTCCTCAGGCGTTTGATAGATTTCAGCGTACCTGCGAGTCCTTCTAAACCTTTATGTATGTAGAAAGGAGACACTTTTTCAAATGAGCCCTCCTTCCTCTTAATCACGATGAAAACATTCTCATTTATGACTCCATGAGCCCCGTTACTCTTTTCTATCTGCATATCTGGAGGACTAGCCTCCCTCATGCGCTTGACTGATTGCGAAGTTGGTGAAGGGAAATACGTGGTTGCCATGTGCGTCCCACGAGCAGCTAGGGAACTAAAGGTCCGCTCAGACAGAGCCCCGCGTGCCTGAGTAAGCCTTATACAACTGGGGTGCGGCAGGTGCCCCAGAGGTTGCCCGCTTGCGACTGTTCCACCTCAACAGCCATGCATCTCATAGGCGCGGAGCACACCGGAAGATTGAGGGGTTTTTATAGAGGGCGGCCTTCCTCGCAATCCAGGCGGTCAAGCCAAGATTACCATTCCCCGCAGCACACAACATTCCACCGCTGCGCCATACGGTGGTCGCTGAAGCATGTCCGGGGGTTACGGTGACAGGAGACGGGCGGCGCCGACCAGTCCCCAGCTCAGGACCCCGGGGTCGCCAAGCCCGTACGCAGCAAATGAATGCTGCGCCCCTGGGGGGGCGGGATTTAAACAGAGCAGGCCCCTCTCGACAAGGTGAATTTGTAGAAGTTAGGTCTCCTAATCCCAATAACGGCCCCGGCCAACAAAGAGACAGACAATGACTCGCACAGCAGCCAGCCGCGTGTGCCCGCTGGCTCCGAGAAAAATAACATAAGACGCTAGCCTTAAGAAAAATTTTAGCATTCCTTATCGACGTATACCGCATGATAATTGCGTTCAGGTTGAAACTCTGCGTACTAGGAAGAGTAATGGTTCACACCACATTTCACATGTAAAACCGTTTATTGAAAGATAATCTGCTTTTTAACTTAGTCTTTGCCATAAAATTTTTCACTTCACATTTCTAGTATGCTTTGTCAGACTTAGAATCTGTTAACGTGCAACAATGTTTGAAGTTAAATATCCAGTCAAGAACCAAGAGAACTTTTTTAAACAGAAATTACGAATGCATTGTTATAGTGAACAGACGTCACAATGTTATTGTGTGTGTACATTCTTGCCTGTTAGTTGCACGATTATGTAACGACTATAAGGCTTACATACTTAGAACATTTACCAGTACTGCTAATGAGATTTTAATGCAATATTTTGGTTTACTTGAAAATACATTCTGGATTTAAAGTACTTTCTGTGAGATACCAGATGACACAGAGGTTAGTTTATGTGACAGCTACACGATTTTATCACGACGCTACTAATGAGTGACAATTTACAATGTTGCTTTTTCAGTGTTTCTGTTTTATATCTGCACAGTTTTTCTGAATTCTTCTGGAAAGTAAAACATGTTTTAGTAGTAACTTTTGTGGTATAGCAACAATGAGACAGCCTTTTTCGTGGCAAAACAATACGTTACTGTACAGTACTTTCTTCATCACGCCAATAAGGATAATAACTACGATATCTATACACAAAGCATTTCACTTTTGTTTATCATGAGGTAAGTACATTGACTTCTGCAGAACTTAGCTTTCGGAGGACGATAACTACGAGACTTCCACAGAGATTATCTTACAACATGATGCACAGTTTAGCGCTACAGTACACGTATTTGAGTGATTAATTTCGCACTCAAAACATTTATTTTTTAAAGATATTTGAAGTACAATGATACAAAGGTTTTCCGTGATACATTTCATTCCATTGCAATAATCTGTAACACCTGAGGGTATAATTACATTAATCCTCAGGGGTGTACACGCTTACTTTGTGTACCATGTGTTTGGCAAGCACAAGGAGCCCTAGCTAATATGGTATTTGCTTATACAACTTTACACATCGGTACCATATTTCTCTAACACATAAATTACACAGCTACCTGATCATTTAACAGAGAAAGAAACATTTTTTTACTACGTCAGTGACAGATGTTTACGTAATTACACAGTTGGATAACTTCACACTTTCGAAATTGTATGTTGTTTGTACTTTGTGAACTGTTCATATTTTTTTGGAACCATTGTGATACTATGAGAGCTTTGAATGATATATTTGGTATGGGATCACGATTTTTAAAGTACGTTTGAGGCAGATGACACTTTTGACATGAACAGAGAATTATTTTTTGGGTTTTGAAATTATTGGAGGAAACTACAACGATCTTGAGAGATGACTGAGGTGTTATGATATTATTACGATGACTATGTGTATTATGCTGTTGCAGTATGTTTATGATCAATAAACTGATGCTATATGAGTTATTTGAGTATGCTACGTATCTGTTATCATAAAATATTGAAGAAGTTTCGACGAATAAGGTAAGGAATAATGAGTAGTGGTTAGGGACTCACTCTGGTTTGTGAAACAGGTTGTTGGAAACCAAGAATAGTACTTTAAGAGTTATGAAATGTATGTAAATGCGTGAATGTATTGCAATGCCGACGAAAATTTTTTGGACACTGTTGTATCAATAGGATTTTGTTTCTACAGATTTGTAACGCAAATTCTTGACCTGTGAAATATTTTTATACGAGACTGCCACTGTAGCCGAAACTGTTGTCGTAAATATTTCGGTAAGAAAGGTAAGTGACCTTGACGTAATGCGTCTTGAGCGGCCACCTGTGCCAGCCACCTGGAGAAACAGCCATTAGGTGAAAAAAAAGAGGCCATTAACCTCGCTATTGACATTCCTTTGTAGAAAGCATCGCAAATACGACAAGCTCATTACTTGGAAACATATGATTACTCGTATTTTGTGCTACTTACTGAAATGCTTATGAATTGATGGGAAATATTCGTACAACTGCACACCTGATTATGGCAAGCGTATTTCTAAGAGAGTTGAGAGAATTTCTACTAACTTATGAAATGTCACATGACTATTGAATGATATTTTTATGCTTTGCTTTTCATAGTTGCTTATTTCATTTGATATCTAGTTTCCAGCTGTGTTGCAGCATTGCTTTTATAAAATAAAATGCATTTGCTAATGTGAACACTTTCTGTCAACAGATCTATTAAATAATAATTTTGTAATCCACATTCTTAAAAAAAGGAGCTCTTGGAATGGAAAGAACAATAAGAAGGGACTAATAACAGTAACTGCATCTATAATTTTCTTTTCGAGTACTTGGTAATTTTTGTAGAATTAGTTTTTGTGGTGCACCACTTTAATGACATAGACATTAAGATGTGAATAGACATTTCCCTTATCTGCATTGTTGTCTTTACTGTAATATTTTTCTGCTTGAGCTTTGTCATGTTTAGGTATAAGCTCCAGAATTTGCTGCTGCTGTTTGCCAGGCATAGTGTTACTGAATTTGACTTTGTGTTACTCTGCTAAGCCAGTTTACTACGGATTTATTTTTCTTTTTTGCTGCTCATTGCCTTATATTAGTTGTAATTTATGCTGCTTGCTTTGCCTTTTGTTTTTTTTATCATTGCTGTTTGTGTTAATTGTTTTGTGCTGCTGCATTGCCTCGTTCCTTAGTTTAGCATCTGAGCTCAGTAGATTTAAGTTAGCTTAAGAGGGGGTAGAGTATATAAGAAACTGACTATGGAGAATAGGGAAAGAAATGCATTGAGAAGTTATTTGAAAACGATTTGGGCCAAAATGAGTATTTTACAATGAGCCATAATTCTTTTGAAAGAAATATGGTTAGAATACAGAAAAGAGGTATAGATAGGACTTTTTGGGAATAATGATGAATGAAGGGAGATCTCCAAGAACAAAAAAGGTTTCGTTTGCAAAATACTGCAGTACCAAATGTTACACTGAAAACGAACCCTGTCCTTTCCATTGTGTTATCCCCCTGTGTGTTTGTGTACCCTTGTGTATTTGTTTTCTTCCTGTCTCTGTGTACTGTTTCATAGAATTTTTTTTTCTCTTCTAATACTAAGCTACATTCACTATGATGAGGAATACTGTTATCCTCAAATATAATTTGCATTAATAATATGTTATTTACTTTGTAAAGATGTTTAAACATTATTTGTTCTGGTTTGTTTTAATGCTCATGTGTGAAGTTGATGTTTCGAAAGTTATTCTGATCTTTTATGTATGTACTCATGTCATAATTCCTGTAACACTGATGTAGATGTTATTTCGATTCTTTTGTAAAGCCTGTACTACAAATGTTATCTGTATTGTTATGTTTTTAATGATGTATTTTGTACCTTTGTTATTGAATTCTTATGTTATAAAATTGTAATTGACACCAGTTCATCAAATTAAGTAACTTGTAAGTTACATTTCACTGCACACGTTTCTGTTGGTCATAGTATATGGACAATATGTGAGAAGTAGGGGCTGATAGTGTTTGCACGTGTGTTAATAATTCAGCAAGGGACTGGATAACAGCATTGCTGGTTCTAAGGACAATTAGAAAAAACTTTGTGAGTGCACCAGTGGTAGTTTATGGACTTGCTATATTCTCTGCAAGACTCTTCGATGGTGATTGTGCACCTGCACAGTCGCAACGGATGGCTGCTAGCCGTCTCTACAAGGACTACATTGGGGCTGCATCTTTGATGGCCCACGAATACCATTATCTCTACAAGGACTACAGTGGGTCTGCACCTCTGGTGGCCCACCAATACCACAATCTCTACCAGGACTACAGTGGGTCTACTCTGTGATGACCCACCTATCAATATTCTTCAAAACGTCGAATGGCTCTGCTGTGGGTTTGCTCCGTTGTGACCCATTACCTGTCTGCATGACAAGAGTCAGCATTGTCTTTCCGTTGGAAGAACAACACTACTTCTTCAAGACAGCATGGAAACCCACTACTTCCGTGTGCATTTTCTTTTACTGCTCAGACTTTGAAGAAAAAAAAAACTGCAATTTTACTATGATGAATGATCAGGACTGTCTTTATGGACTGTGAGAAAATTTTACCTTTTGACCAACATTGTATCAATAAGTGTGTGCATTTGATACCTTTGTTATTGTAATCATGAAAAAATTTTTCAAATCATTATTGGCCAGTGCCCAAAACAATTTGTAAAATTTTTTGTGGGGAGCATGGGGGCTATGTAAGTAGGCTGTTTATGTTTTCTTATTGGCAGCGCTACGTAGCGCTCTGTGTGAGAATCACTGGCTGTGCTGTGTGCAGTCTGTGGCTAGTTTGCATTGTTGTCTGCCATTGTAGTGTTGGGCAGCGGCAGCTGGATGTGAACAGCGCGTAGCGTTGCGCAGTTGGAGGTGAGCCGCCAGCAGTGGTGGATGTGGGGAGAGAGATGGCGGAGTTTTGAAATTTTTAAAACTGGATGTCATGAACGGATGTGTATATTGTGAGTTTTCAACATTATTAAGGTAAATACATTGTTTGTTCTCTATTAAAATCTTTCATTTGCTAACTATGCCTATCAGTAGTTAGTGCCTTCAGTAGTTTGAATCTTTTATTTAGCTGGCAGTAGTTGCGCTCGCTATATTGCAGTAGTTCCATTAACGAAGATTTTTGTGAGGTAAGTGATTTGTGAAAGGTATTGGTTAATGTTAGTCAGGGCCATTCTTTTGTAGGGATTTTTGAAAGTCAGATTGCGTTGCGCTAAAAAAATATTGTGTATCAGTTTAAGCACAGTCTTGTATAATTCTTCAAAGGGGACGTTTCAAGTTTCCAACCGATTTCTCATACACAAACAGCAGTTGACCGGCGTTACCTGGTGAAACGTTGTTGTGATGTCTCCTGTAAGGAGGAGCAATGCGTGCCATCACGTTTCCGACTTTGATAAAGGTCGGATTGTAGCCTATCGCGATTCCGGTTTATCGTATCGCGACATTGCTGCTCGCGTTGGTCGAGATACAATGACTGTTAGCAGAATGTGGAATCGGTGGGTTCAGGAGGGTAATACGGAACTCCGTGTTGGATCCCAACGGCCTGGTATCACTAGCAGTCGAGATGACAGGCATCTTATCCGCATGGCTGTAACGGATCGTGCAGCCACGTCTCGATCCCTGAGTCAACAGATGGGGACGTTTGCAAGACAACAACCATCTACACGAACAGTTCGACGACGTTTGCAGCAGCATGGACTATCAGCTCGGAGACCATGGCTGCGGTTACCCTAGACGCTGCATCACAGGCAGGAGCGCCTGTGATGGTGTACTCAACGACGAATCTGAGTGCACGAAAGGCAAAACGTCATTTTTTCGGTTGAATTCAGGTTCTGTTTACAGCATCATGGGCCGGCCGGTGTGGCCGTGCGGTTCTAGGCGCTTCAGTCTGGAACCGCGTGACCGCTACGGTCACAGTTTCGAATCCTGCCTCCGGCATGGATGTGTGTGATGTCCTTAGGTTAGTTAGGTTTAAGTAGTTCTAAGTTCTAGGGGACTGATGACCACAGATGTTAAGTCCCATAGTGCTCAGAGCCATTTTGAACAGCATCATGATGGTCGCATCCGCGTTTGGCGACATCGCGGTGAACGCACTTTGGAAACGTATATTCGTCATCGCCATACTGGCGTATCACCCGGCGTGATGGTATGGGGTGCCATTGGTTACACGTCTCGGTCACCTCTTGTTCGCATTGACGGCACTTTGAACAGTGGACGTTACATTTCAGATGTGTTATGACCCTTGGCCCTACCCTTCATTCGATCCCCGCGAAATCCTACATTTCACCAGGATAATGCACGACTGCATGTTGCAGGTCCTGTACGGACCTTTCTGGATACAGAAAATGTTCGACTGCTGCCCTGGCCAGCACATTCTCCAGAACTCTCACCAACTGAATACGTCTGGTCAATGGTGGCCGAACAACTGGCTCGTCACAATACGCCAGTCGCTACTCTTGAACTGTGGTATCGTGTTGAAGCTGCATGGGCATCTGTACCTGTACACGCCATCCAAACTCTGTTTGACTCAATGTCCAGGCGTATCAAGGCCGTTATTACGGCCAGAGGTGGTTGTTCTGGGTACTGATTTCTCAGGATCTATGCACCCAAATTGCGTGAAAATGTAATCACATGTCAGTTCTAGTATAATATATTTGTCCATTGAATATCC
Organism: Schistocerca nitens; assembly: GCF_023898315.1. NCBI lineage: Eukaryota > Metazoa > Arthropoda > Insecta > Orthoptera > Acrididae > Schistocerca > Schistocerca nitens. Next base: position 948,176,402 of record NC_064616.1, read on the forward strand.
GTTTATCATCTGCATTTATTCTTGGTGTAGCAATTTTAATGGCCAGTAGTGTATAGTAGCGCCGTCTTGTTTTGGTTACGATTTTCACTTTATAGGTATATAGGATTTATTTTTGTGAGTACAGAAGTGCGCTTCAGATAAATAAAAAAAAAAAAAGCATGGTGGCATGCTAAGGCAAAGTAACGATATGCCACTCACTTCGTGCAGAGAGAGAGCACAATCACAGAAACTTACAAAACTAATTGTACGGTAGAATTTCGGAGAATGACAACATGTCACTAGAAGAACAACGTTTACGCAGGGAAAACTCGATACAGATACACAGACCTGTATGTTCTGAATCCACTGAATTACACCACGCCCACATGCAGATCCTGAATCAGTTAGCGTGTTCATTAAGCAGAATCAAGCAGTGTACTAACAAGAGAAATACTAAGCAACAAAAGAAGTAGTGCACTAGCTGTGGGGCGGCAGGTAAAAGTTACTCATTTGTTTGTTCGCCGTTTTTCTCACGCGAGCCTGGCAACTAATTTTGTGGTCAGCCAGAAAGCGAAGGGAAACATACTGACTTTAGTTTCCAGTCTGCACGGCCACATTCTGGTCCAGCCCGCTGAAAGAAAAGTTTCTATCCCCTATTTCTTTGCGGGATCAGGACATTGATTTTAAATAAAAGTAAGAAGTTCCAATCAAAATTATATTGCATAAAGTTTCTCCCATACAACACTTGGAAATTCACTATTTTCAATTGAAAGCGAGTCTTTCTATCAGCACATTTAGCAGTTCAGAGGCGACCTCTACGGTACGTTCCTATCAGATTGCAATAAATGTTCCAAATCAATGCTCGCCATAAAAGTGGAAATAAAGTCACCACTTGCCACGCGGAATTGTAAATTCACACGGATGGCACATTAGAAGTTACTCTGGCGAATTCTAAGCGATCCAGGACGGTGTACAGTCCTCGCGAGTTCACTATCCGTTTTTACCGCGAAATACACGCTTTGACACAGTTCGGCTCTGACGTCATCCGAGGCAGAGCGCGATCCGACGTTTGACAGACGTGGTTCATACCGTATCTGAGTGCGGAGTGAACCTTACTACTGCTTGCTTGCTTGCTTGCGTGACTCACGTGCAATTCACTGCACGATTTGGAGTAGGTTAAGCAGTTCAACTGCTGTTCCTGCGTCGTGGATTCACTGTTGTTATTTGGTCCTCTCTTGGTGGTTCGTCTTCTCATTGTCACGAGTGCTGTTCATCCTCTCTGGCTGCACGGAAATTATTTCAGCAGCAGGTCCGGCCATCTGGTCGCTGGCCGCCAGTGGATTTGGTTTCCCAGTCCACTGACCAGCGGGTTTCTTGACGTCCTCGCTGACTCGTAAAAGTTCGTTGGCGAGCGGGCGGAAGCGGCGCTTCAGCATCGGAACTCCCGCGATGTCATGGAGCATACGAGCGTCGTAGTCCCTTGGCAGGTGGAGCGCCAGCCGAAGGGCTTTGGTTTGCACTCGTTGCAGCGTCTGGATGTGTGTGTCTGCAGCATTTCCCCACACCACGGCCGCATACTCTAGCACCGGCCTGATGAGTGCTAGATAGAGCGTGAGGCCGCAGTGAGGGGGCAGTGTCGCCGTGGGGTTGAGGAGGGGGTAGAGCGAGCGCATCCGTCCAAGTGCTCGGCCCCTCAGCTCCCTGATATGTGGACCCCAGGTCAGGCGTCGATCCAGGGTGACACCGAGGTACGTTCCAGTACGCGACCACGGGATGGGGCCTCCCACGATCCGTACTTGCGGCAGCGCGTCGGGTATGCGGTGGCGCGTAAACACCACCGCCTGGCTCTTCCCGGCGTTGAATTTGAGCCGCCATTTGGTGGCCCATGCTCCAATCTCGTTGCAGGCGAGCTGCAGGCGGCGGCGCATCAGCTGCGCGCTCATGCTGCGCGTGTACAGCGCGGTGTCATCGGCGTAGAGCGCCAGATGTACCCTCGGCGTCGTCTTCGGGACGTCGGCAGTGAAGAGGGAGTACAGCAGGGGGCCAAGGACGGACCCCTGCGGCACTCCAGCACGGATGTGGCGCTCCGTTGACACGCCACCGTCGGCACGCACGTGGAACGTGCGCCCTCGCAGGTAGGACTGGAGAAGGCGGACGTGCGACACGGGTACCCTCTGTACCAGCAGCTTATACAGGAGGCCGTCGTGCCACACGCTATCAAAGGCCTTGGAGACGTCAAGGAGTACCGCCCCAAGGTACCCGCGACGCTCCAGGGCCCCCATCGCCTGCTCCACCAGTCGCAGTAGTTGGTGCTGCGTCGAATGCCCACTGCGGAAGCCAAACTGCTCGTCAGGAAGCAGGCCTTCTTCTCTGACGTGGCGCTGTAGCCGTTTGGCGAATATCCTCTCGAAGGTCTTCGAGAGGGAAGGCAGTAGGCTTATCGGGCGATAGTTCTGCGCCAGCCTGGGGTCCTTGCCAGCCTTCGTAATGGCGACCACCTCTGCGTGTTTCCACGCATCGAGGTAGGCGCCTGTGCGAAGGATGGCGTTGAAGATCGCTGTGACAACGCGCACTGCTTCCGGTGGCAGCTTCTTCAGCAGTGCGTTGTCGATCTTTTCGCATCCCCCTGCTTTCCTGGGCTGTAGGAAGTCGAGGTGGTGTTGCACTTCTTGCTCAGTGGTTGGTTCAATGACGTCGTCCGCCTCCTGATGGGTTAGGTACAGCGGAAGACGCTCTTGCACCTCCTGGATAGTGTCTTCATCGACCACGTCGTCCACAGTTGTGAAGTTCTCCGCGAAGGTGTCCGCGAGAACGCTGGCTCTGCGGCGACGTCACGACCAACTTGTAGCGGCGGGATGCGCTGCCCTTGCGCAGAAAGCTCCCGGTCATGGCCCAGGCGCTTCCGTCGTCGATCCTGAGTGTGGCTATTTTGCCAGCCCAGTCCCGATTTCGGTGGTGGCCGACGGCCGCCGAAATCTCCCGGCGCAAGCGGTTTAGCAGCCGCTTGGTGGCAGGGTTTCTCGTGATCTGCCACTCACGAAAAACCCGGTTCTTCTCTCGGATCGCCGCCAGGATGTCCGGCGGAAGCTGCTCGGAGTTGTCCTTCGGCTTCCGCGGTCCTCGCGGCACTGCTGCATCTGCCGCCGCAAGTGTGTAGTGGGTGAAAGCTGCATCCACCCCCTCCTCGTCAGGATCAGGTGTGGCTGTGACCGTCTCCGCCAGGTGCTGCTGAAAGTGCGCCCAGTCGGTGTCGAGGCGGGCGATGCGATGCTCAGGTGGTGCCATTCCGTCTGTGTCCAGGTCGAAGATCACTGGCAGGTGATCGGAAGATAGGGCACAGCGAGTGGTCGCGATCGCATCGTGTGCTGCCCCTTTCACGATCGCGATGTCGAGCACGTCGAGACGGCCGAGCGTCGGGTAGTGCGTCGGGTCGAAGGGACCCAGCACTGCGGCGTCGTGGTCGTTAACGACCCGGAGCAGCCGTCTGCCGCTGATGGTGGTGACCCTGGAGTTCCACTCCGGGTGTTTTGTGTTGAGATCGCCGCCGATGAACAGGTTCCCGCGCATCGACAGCAGCGTCTCGATGTCCCTGGAGTGGAGGTGTCCTGACGGCTCTCGGTAGGCCGCCACGAACGTTACGTGGCCCACGGAAGTGTCGACCACGACGCCGGTCGTCTCCAGGGTTGGCGTCTCGGGGAGTTGCACCTGGTGGTGACGCAACGACGTCTTAACGTATACCGCCGTTCCGCCGCCGTGGGTGGCCCGGTCGGTGCGGTAGCAGCGGAAGTTTGCCGCCCGCACGTGCACGCCCGCCTTCAGCCACGTTTCTGTGACGAGACAGACGTCCACGTGTTCGTCTCGCAGAAACTGGCGGAATTCTCCCGCTCGGGAACGTATGCTGTTCGCGTTCCACACGCAAACGGTTAGACCCTGGATGTGCCTATCCATGTTTGGGCGTGGGAACAGCTGGTGTGGTGGTGGCCAGGGCGGCCGACTGCACTGCAGACGCGATCATCTGCGGGAGTTGTTGCAGGAGCAAGTTTAAGTCCTCCCTCGAGGCCCTTACTTCATCCGCGACGCTCGCTGCGGATGTAAAGTCAGTGCGGGGAGATGATGCTGCTTCCTGGGCTCGAACAGCGGGCTGTGCGGCTGCTGGCTGTGCGGCTGTTGGCTCGGCGGTCCGCGCCCGCGCACGACTAACGCCGCTGGCGCAGGTTACCTCCCTTGCGACAGACGTCACGCTCCGACGGCCAACAGACGCGGCGCCGAGCTGCGCCACCACCTGCTCCCCCTGCTGCTACTCAGCGACAACCCGCCCAACGGCGACTGCTTGCTGCTAGGGCAGACCTTGGCTACGCCGACGTCCTCCAGGGCCGGACAACGCCTCCTCCTGACCCTGCTGCACAACCTCCGCGACGAACTGACGACAGACCTGCTCCTCCTGCTGCAGCGGATGACTTCATCTCGGTCTTAAAAGAAGTACAAGCTACCCTTGTAGCTGTCTCCGCCGCTCTGGCCCAGCTGCCGACCGCCATCACTGCTGCTGTCCATGCAGCCCTCAGAAGCTTCCCCACCGCCACGGCGATCACTACCACTGGACATGGCTCACAACCGTAGGCGCCTCCAGAACTTCACGGCTGTCACGTGGAATGCAAATGGATTATTCCCTGCGCTTCTCGAATTCCGGCAGTTTCTCCAGGATAACAACGTGGATGTGTGTCTCCTCACAGAGACACACCTCAAGCCTGGCCTTCGAGCAAACGCCCCGAATTATGTCTGCTATCGCAATGACAGGCCGACGGCTGGCGGTGGGACAGCCATCTATGTCAAGCGGACACTCCAGCACTATCGTGTCCCCCTGCCGCTACTGGACTCCTGTGAAGCCACCGCCGTTGCAGTGGAGACGTCCCTCGGGACAATAATCTTTCTCTTTGTGTACCGGCCGCCACGAGGCCACCTCACCGTTCACGACGCTGACACTCTTCTCCGCGCTGGAGGCAAGCTCTTCCTCGCTGGGGACATGAATGCCAAGCACCTGATCTGGAATTCACGGACACAGAACATCGGTGGGAGGCGGCTCTATCATGCTGCTGAGAGGGCACGAGCTTTTATCTATGGACCTGATGAGCCGACGCACTATCCTCCAAACAGCAACAGTCCAGACGTCTTGGACATTTGTCTTGTCAAAGGTGTCAACTGGTTTGTCACACCCGAAGTTCTCCACACCTTGCACTCCGACCACTTGCCGGTGCTCTTTCGACTGCACATCAATCCACTTCCTCAAGCAGCTAAGCTCGACACCCGGAAGACCGACTGGCCACGCTTCCAGCAGCTTGTTCTGGAACACCTCCAGGAAGAGCCACCACTGCTGGACACAGATGTCAATGCTGCTCTCAACACCCTGACTGTGGCTCTCGCCACACCTGTCGCTGACTCCACTCCACCTCCACGGACTTCCACTGTGGCAGTTCCAGCTCTCCCTGCAGACATCCAGGACCTTATCCGGGAACGCAACCGTCTCAACAGAGTTTGGCACGAAACACGCCAGCCTCAGCTGAAGCATCACATCAATCATCTACGCCGCACCATAAAGGCTGCACTTGCTGCCCACCGTATATGCCAGTGGGAGGAGAAGCTTGCCTCAGTTGATCCTGGGGCTGACACGTGGGAGATAGTCCGTTCCCTCACTCGGCATCGCCCACAACTGCCGCCACGCACAACAGACGGACGGACCTGCCTACACGCCTGCCGCTAAAGCAGAGGCCCTGGCGACGACTTTCGAGGCAAACTTCTGGCCACTTGCGAAAATGATCAACCAAGAGAACGTCCAAACAGTTAAGACCAGACTTGCTGCCTTCCTCCACGGAGACCACGGTGACGTCACCATTGTACCGACGTCGGAACGAGAGGTCACTGAACATATTAGACGACTGCCCCAGAAGAAGGCCTCGGGGCACGACAACGTTGATGGGAGAGTCCTCCGCATGCTGCCCAGGCTTGCCATCTTGTATGTGGTCGCTCTCTTCAACACCATCTTTGACCAAATGCAGTACCCAGAAGCTTGGAGGCAGGCTGTCGTTGTGGCGGTCCCGAAGCCGGGCAAAAACAGGACTCTACCGGCGAATTATCGCCCCATAAGTCTCCTCCCGACGTTGAGCAAAGTTTTCGAAAGAATCCTACTCTCCAGATTCGGCCGGCTGCTTCACCAAGACAACATCATCCCACGGGAGCAGTGTGGATTTCGTCATCATCACTCCACCACTCAACAGTTGCTCCGCGTCGTCGAGGAGGCAACACTGGCCTTCAACAATCGAGAGTTTTGCGGCCTTGTCCTGCTTGATGTGTCAAAGGTCACTGACACCGTCTGCCACCACGGCCTGCTCTTCAAGCTGTTCCACCTCGGCATCCCTTCGTGCTTCGTCCGCCTACTTGCCAGCTACCTCGAGGGACGTACTTTTGTTGTCCGAGTTGGCACCACGACTTCATCTGTTCGCCCAGTCCTTGCTGGAGTGCCACAAGGGAGTGTTCTTGGCCCAATCTTGTACACTGTCTACACCTCCGACCTGCCAGTTTCCCCTAGGGTTGGTCGTGCCATCTACGCTGATGACACGGCCCTCTCCTCGCGACATCGCAACATCGACGCCGTCCTCCGACGTCTACAAACTGCACTGCAAGACCTCGAGCGTTGGGCCGCCGACTGGAGGATCGGCTTCAACGCCACCAAATCGCAGGGGATGATCCTTACCCGCCATCTCCCACCTGACGTGCAACCACTGGTACTTTGTCACCAGGCCATCACCTGCACAACGACTGCTACATACCTCGGAGTCATTTTCGATCGCCAACTAACCTGGAAGGCTCACATCACCGCTGTCCGCCAGAAGACGTCTCAGAGGGCCGGGGCCTTATACCCCATGCTCAATGCAACCTCCTCGCTCCCTGTCGACAACGGACTGCGTCTCTATCGCACCTGCATCTGACCAGTCATGGACTACGCATGTGAAGTCTGGGGCAATGCTGCCCCCTCTCACATTCAGAAGCTCCAACAACTTCAAAACAAGATCTTGCGACGCATTTACCATGTGCCGAATGATTTTCCTCATCGCCTCCTTCATCAGGCAGCGGATGAACCCTTCGTACGGGAGCGATTTCAAGAAGCGGCGCGTCGGTTCTATAATACCACCCGCACTTCAGACAACCCACTCGTCCGGCAGTTAGGACGACATAATTACAATCACGACCACTACAGGCGGCCCGTTGCCCTGATTGAATAGTCAGGTCAGCCCCGAAGGATCACCACCAACTACTCCTCTCTGAGACTTAAAGTTATCATACACGATGTCCACCACCAACCACAACCCACAGCCGTGGTAGGAAATGCCTCTCTGTAAAACCTACGTTCAAGATAGACTGGGATATTCCACACCCAGTCCAGAAGGAGGGGACCGCGCGCTCCAGCTGACTGCCACGCCCCTGGACGTCAGCGGGGGCGGCAGGGCGCTGCTCAACCGATTTGGCGGGTGCCTTATCGGTGGCAGCGGAAGCATAGCTCCTTCCAGTTTGTACCCGCGCGGAATGCGCCGGCTGTCCTCTTGTTGCTGTGGCGCCCCGGAAGGCAGTGCAGCCGCGGTGACACGCCAGATGCTTATCGCCGCAATGGCAGCATGTGGGCGCGTCCGTCCGCGGGATTTTGCACTTCCGACTGGGATGCTCCCCCGCGCATTTGCCGCAGCGGGGAGGCATCTTACAGTACTTCGCCACGTGGTCCAGGCCTTGGCAATTGAAGCACTGCGGCGGGCCGCGCCTTCTGCGCAGCTTCTCCAGGGTGACGCCGACATCGGCCACGTGGGTCAGCTGGAATATTTTGCGATTCTCGACGGTGTCATCGTGAACCGCCATAAATAGCGGCATGTCGGAGAAGTCTCAGGGTGACTTCATACGGGCCGTGGCGCGTATCGGAAAGCCCAGGTCCTCGAGCAGCTCCCGCAGGTATCCAGGGTCCATACTGAATGGGAGCTTGCGGAAGACGACTTTGAGCGTCTTCGCCGGCTCCTAGGAGTAGGTGAAGCTGTGCAGCCCCTCCCTCTCGGCGAGGTCCATGACCGCACGGTAATCTTCTGCAGTCTTCGTAATGATGCGGTGCAAGTCGCGCCCTCCGACTCGGAACGTCACATTTCCTTTGACTGCAGCTTTGACTTTTTCGCTAAATTCATGGAAGCCGCCAGTCCACTTGATGATCACGGGAGGTGGTGGGGGCGACTTCTTCTTCTGCTGCTGCTGGCTCTCCATGGGCTCACTGGCATCATTAGAGAGGCCAGAGAACCGGTTTCCGGTGTTCACCGACGACTGTTGCGCAAGCACCACAGCCCTAGCTGTGTGCTTACGGGAGGGCTGCATAAAACCCTCGTCGTCCACGGTCGGGGGAATTCTGGATCCCTTACTACTGCCTTTTTTTTACCTGTGTGCTGTCGTTGCCGAAGTGCTACCGCCTTTGGCGGCTGGACTTCCAAGGGTGAAAGGTGGGTTTTGCACATCTTTATTGTAGGCGTTTGTAGGACTTTGGGCTCACAGGGGTCCTTTGTGCCCTACATACCGTAGCTTCACTTTTTATTGCGTAGTGAGGGCCCTAGGAACCTTGACTTTATGCCACGGTTCAGGTTGAATGGTTGCGACGCCTTCGAGTTGCCTCGTCGATGGCCGTAAGTCGTCTATTTTGGCGATGAGACGCTGTACATGCAGTTGAATTAGTTGGTCTATCGGTGAAACCTGCAGTTCGTCATGTAAGGAAATAATCCTGGACCACCTGGGCGCTTTGAGTGTGATTCGTAGGCACCGGTTTTGTAAGCGTTGTAGTTTGCAGACATTAGTGGTGGATGTGATTCCCCATGTGGCGCAGCCATATAACATCATCGGGAGTATTGTCGCGCGGTAGATGCGAAGCTTCGTTGCTACATTCAGCTCTGTGCTTGCTAAGAAGCGGTAGAGTCCATGGATGGCGCGAATGATTTTGAGACGTTTGTCATTAATGTGGGCTGAAAACGTAAGTTTGTGGTCCAGGGTGACCCCCAAGTACTTCGTTGTGGTGGACCAATCGATGGCATGGTCATTGATCTGGAGGCGGCGGCGAAGAAGCGGTCTCCGGCGAGTGAAGAGGATGGCCTTCGTTTTGAGTGCATTGATCGTGATTTTGTTGTCAGTCGCCCACGAGGATATCAACCTGGTGCTGCAAGCGGGTGATGGCCGTATCTAATGAACGGCCACTGGTAAGAAGAGCCGTATCATCAGCGAATTGGGCTAGCATAATGTTCGGCAGTTTTGGCATGTCATTCACGTAGACGGTGAATAAGATGGGAGAGAGTACCGATCCCTGCGGTATGCCGTCTGACAGAGGTTTCGTGTCTGAGCGTTGATCGGCCTGTTGGACGTAAAAGCAGCGGTCGGTCAAGAAGCTGTCAATGATCTTGATTTAACAGTTGGGGATCTCGGTAGTGTTCCGTAGTTTACTTAAGAGCTTCTCTCGCCACACCTTGTCAAACGCTTGTTGTACATCCAGGAAAATGGCTGCCGTATAGTGGTTTAGGTTGATTTGGTTTGTAAGGTGTTCTGAGGTCCGGAGCAGATGGATTTCAGCGGAAAGTTTCGGTTGAAATGCAAATTGGTCAGGTCGAATGATGTTTTCCAAGAGGGGTGGCTTGATACGGGCCAGGATGACACGTTCAAACGTTTTGCCCATCGTAGAAAGGAGACTGATTGGTCGGTGGTGCTCAGGCTGGAGTATGTCCTTTCCCGGTTTTGGGATGGGTATAATTTGGCCAGTTTCCATTGTGGGGGGAAATGTTCCTTCAGCAGGCATTCATTGAAAACTCGCGTTAGTAGCACTAGTGGTTTCCGAGGTAGGTGTTTTAGATGGTCATTCGAAATTCCATCAGGCCCGGGAGCAGATGTGGAGTGTAATTTCCTGAGAATGCGACGAATTTCCCTTGGCGACGTCAGTTCCGGCCGGTCTCCGCTGGGGTGTTGTCTTACGCGGTGCGCTTCTGCCCGAGTGCGCGCGTCCTCTTCTTCGTCGTTGTCAAAGTCCGCAAAATTCAGGCGTGATTGCGTTTCATAAGTATCCGCAAAAAGTTCGGCCTTTTGGAGGTTGTCAAAGATGAGATTTGTGCCATCCGTGAGTGCCGTTTTCTTGATGTTACGGATAAATGCCCATTCATCACGCGAGAGGTGTTGGATTTGTGCCATCCGGTCCTCCCACAGTTCAGCGCGCCATTCCTTGCATCGCCACGTGAGTTCTCTGGAGAGCTGGTGCATTTCGCGTTTATATGCCGGGTGGCGAGTTTTTTGCCATCGTTTACGGGCGCGATTCTCCAAATATTTCAGGTCCTGCAGTGCTGGCGGCAGTGGTTCGCGATATGGTGTGGAGAAGAGTAGCTTCGTTGAGGCCTGGTGGGCAGCTTTCTTGATTTTAGAAGTCAGACGAGTGATGGCGTCGTCGAGTTGCTCCGGGGTTGCTAATGGCTCCGTGGGGCACACATAGTTGTTCAGCCACCTGGCGAAGGATATCCAATCTGTGGAGATTTTCGTTTTCGGTGGCAATGTTGGAAGAGCTCCAGACAGTGTTCCAAGAACAGGTTGGTGATCAGAAGTCAAGTCATTGATCGTTTGGAGAGAGAGATCGGGTTTCACATTTTTTACAATGGCCACATCTAGCACATCAGGCTGATGGCGTTGAACAGTAGGCAGGTAAGTTGGTTCCTCCGGACCTTGGGTGCATGCTTGGAGCCGAATTTCAAGATCGTACAGACGGGTTCCTTTGGCGTTTGTCTGCCGCGAGTTCCAAGCTACATGTTTCGCATTAAGATCCCCGCAAAGGAGGATTCTGTCGTAACTATCAAAGATAGAGATGAAATCTTCATCCGCGAAGGCCGCTCCAGGGCTCAAGTAGGCAGCGACGAACGTAAGCTTCCCGTGCGTGGTGGTGATCGTGACTGCAGTGGCTTCAATACTCGTCATTTCAGGCAAGGATTCGAGGGAGGGAGGGAGGGAGGGAGGGAGGGAGGGAGGGAGTGAAGATCGGAGGTAGATTGCTGTGCCTCCACCTCGCCGATTGTGGCGGTCAGTGCGATAGCCCACCATGTTGCGAATGTTGAAGGTTTGGGTGGGTCGCAGATGCATTTCTGTCAATAGGAGGACGTCAATTTTATGTCGTTCGACGAAGTCGGTGAGTTCTACTTTCTTGGGAGCGACGCCGTTTGCGTTAAAGAAGCAGAATGTGAGGTTTCTGTGTCGATGGCGCTCTTGATCCATATTAGTCGGTGAAAAAGGCCATGATTCTCTCAAGTAGAGTGAGTAGTATAGATAATAAATCCGGTGCGTCGTAGAATTTGCGAGCTGTATCTGCTATGATGGCAAAAAAGTTTTTGGTTTTGAGTAAATTGATTATTGAGCCCATGTTAGAAAGTGCGGCGATAATATCGGACAGGCCGAGGGCGTTGTCGATGGATCGTTGCTGCTGTTGTTGTTGGCGAAGATCTTGCAGACGTTGGCGCGCCGTGTTTTTCTGGCGAGTTGGTTGTTGATGGGATGGTGCTTGAAATAAGGACGATGCAGCCGTCGAGGGGGTCCGGAGAGATGGGAAGTCCTTCGGTGTCGCCGCAAACGACGGCTGTGGTGGTTGTTGTGGCTCCTTGGATGGTGGAAAAGTTGGTAGGCGTGTATCGCCTTCTGAAATTCAGGGCAACCACGCCAAGTGGCAGGGTGGCCTTCTTGGCGACAGTTTGCGCAGATGGGTGGCTCTGTTTGTGGCTTGGTACAATCCTTTGCGTGGTGGTGGCCGCCACAGCGTACACACCTGACCGGCATCTGACAGTACCGGCCAGTGTGAGCCATTTCCTGCACTGGGCGGGTCCGTCAAGTGGCTTGTAATCTTGAACCTTTAATCTGCTGTGGAAGAGATATTGTACATCGTAGATGGTGCGGCTTTTCAGTCCATGTGGCAGAGTAACGCAGTAAGCCGACTGTGGGATCAGTTCCTTGGAGGTCAGGTCTCGTTTCTTGAACTGGTGTACGTTTGTGACCGTGAACTGCATGTGGCGAAGTTCGGCGGCGAGTTCGTCTTCGGTAATTTCCTCAGGGATGTTCTTGAGGACCACTTGGAGTTCCTTGTGTTCTGTTGCTTGGTGGGTGAAATATGGTATGTTGATTGAATGGAGGTAATCAAGCGCTGCTCGTTGGTCCGCCAGCGTTTCAAAGTGGTATTTAATCTGATTATTCTTGTAGATCGCTTTGAGTGGTCCGCTGATATTTTTTAACTGAGCGTTGAGTTCCAGATTTTTCCGGTGTAGTTAATTGTGACAGGTGGTATTCTCGGCTTCGGCGGCGGTGGAGCTGGGGTGTCCTGAGTAGTTAGGCTGAGGCTGGTGTTGGTCGTCCTTCGCTGCATCCAGTTGCTGTAATGGTTCAGAGTAGTGATTATGTCTGCATGGGTGTGGTTTCTCCGGCTTTCTTGCGTTTGGTGCCTTTCCGGCGGCGTCTGACTTCTTGGAATGGTGCATCAGAGTCGCTGGATTCGTCCTGATAGTCCATGGCTTGATGTTGATCAGTCGGAATTCGACTCGTTGTTTTGTATTCGTCAGAAGCTGAGTTGTCACTGGTGGATGGGCCGTCTTGATCCCGTCTTCTTGCGAGTTCCTTTGCTCGTGCGTCGCGGTGGCGGTGGAGTTGTTAGAGTTTCTCTTGAATCATTGCACTGCATAAGTTTTCAGATGTGGGGGCCGGTGGGCCGGGTTGTCGCGGTCGAACGCCCTGAGTGGTCCTGCTCGCGAGTTCTACCTCAGCCCTGAGCGTCTGTTCTGGCCTAGAGGGACGCGGGGGGTGGGGCCCTGGCTCCTCATCGTCCCCTACAAGTGCGGCTAGTCCGCACTGTCTAGCCTGCTCTCTATGTCGGTCCTATAACACGACAAAATTGCTTAGTACTCGCTAAAAAGCAAGTGAATCGCGGAATTTTCGGAGCTCTCGATAGCGGCGAGTCGCACAAGGCTTCCACACACACTACGATCGCTAAGGGACTTCAAACCTTCCTTGTACTACTGCCTCTCGGGCTACATTTACATACGTGGCGGAGCGGACGGCAGAGGGAACATCTGTTGTCTACGGCCATCTGCATACTGCAGCAGCCTCCCAACGACCGCTTTCTCGGGCACATAAACTTTAATAATATAGTTACAAATTACTTCAGAAAACTCTTAATTTTTATTTGTATTCAGTTACGTTGTTTGAAATCACCGAAAAAGTTTCAGCTCGTTAGAATGAAAACTTGCCTTCTAGAATTTTTATAGTATAACTAACGGTAGATCGTTACCTCTGAACCATATCTTTACTAGAACTTATTTCAGCAGTTATTAATACTAAAACTCTCAAATTTGGTATAGCTCTATCACTTGGTATGTTGTATCATTCACTTTAACCGAAATTCTCTATCATTAAATTCATAGGTACTTAATCTACAACAATTGGGTACATTTTAGTTACAAAATTGGTTTTTACTTAATTACTCAAAAACTATAAGAGATAGCTTAACGTGGTCTTTCAGTTATTATTTTTGGGGTGAACTGAAGCATAAAACAAATTTTCACATTTGTAAGTTCATTATTTAGCGCCTCTGATTTTTCCCTAGAAACGTGGATTGCGGTGTTAATTTTTGCCGATGATTATTATTCAAAATGCTTTTGAAAAAGGAGTTGAATAAACTTGAAGAATTCTGAATCATACAGGTGTCAGAGTCTCATCACAATGATACAAGGATCTGTACAAAGCAATGTTGCACACGTGGTTTACGGGTAGCGTTTTAGACTACTAATCAGTTCGTCTTACGTCCCGGGTACGAACATGACCATTGCTTGAATTTTGGAAACCTGTACCACTTATTTATGAGCTCTAACTGCACCTACTGACCGAATTCTAGCATTCTAGCTTCATTATTTAGCGCCACTTATTTTTCTCTTAAAACGGCAATTTTACGTAAACTATTAAGTCTAGTCCGCAGCTCGTGGTCGTGCGGTAGCGTTCTCTCTTCCCGCGCCCGGGTTCCCGGGTTTGATTCCCGGCGGAGTCAGGGATTTTCTCTGCCTCGTGATGACTGGGTGTTGTGTGATGTCCTTAGGTTAGTTAGGTTCAAGTAGTTCTACGTTCTAGGGGACTGATGACCATAGATGTTAAGTCCCATAGTGCTCAGAGCCATTTGAGCCATTTTTTTTATTAAGTCTAGAACATGAAGACTTTGTATTTGGAACATTGTAACACTAAACTATATTTTAACAAAGTTTTAAACAAATTTTGATTTTTAATTTCATACTTCATTGTGCTGCAATACTTGCGCGCTACACGCAGACGCGTTCAGGTGACGTGGCGCTACTAGCAGTGAACCGGGGTAAGTCCCGTCACACTTGCTTGCCTCTGTATCTCACACACGATGCAGCGCTTGACCTGCTTCATAGTGACGTGAGATTTGTCACTCGAGAGTTTGTCTGTGCTCAGTTTAGTTGAGCCACTGTATCTGTTTTATGCTTAATTTGTGTCTTTAGTAGTTTTGCCAAATCACACTCGTATACTTTGAGTACCAAAGAGCCCGCCAGTGGTATTTATCTTACTGTAATAAGATCGCTTATAAATAAAGGAAGGCGGAGTTTTCACTTTTTTGCGAGCAACTAGGATAAGTCTTGCTGTTTCGCATTATCTTTCTTGCTACCATCGTGTAAGCATGTCTCATTAACTATGAATATACTGAATTCGTATAATGTTTATTTGGCCTATTTACTTCAAAGCCAGACCATATCCTTCTATATCATGCTGTTTAATTATCAGCATTTCATTTACAGCTATTACGTGAAAGGGGATACAAAATTTCAGACGTACGCCATTGGCGTAATATGAAATGTTAATTTATCAGATCATTTTTTTTTACAGTGCAGCAAGGAACTTACAGTTTTAGGAACAGGAAGTCCGACTTCCAATTTAATTTGCACAGCATAAGGTGACTGACCGATTGCGTTATGCACATACTTTTCAAAATTATGACAGTCCACATCTTTAACGTAGGGAACCCTTCCACTTTAAGTCTGAGGTAAACTACAGTGATCAGCATCAGCATTCTTTGTAAGTGATATCCTTACTGGAGCGACGTTTATGGTAGAAAATTGAGTAGTTGACCCCTGAGGTGGCGAAAACAATTACAGGCTCTACCTTTACTCCCTTTATCTTCCTTCTGGCTTCCCAGGCAGCGGTGAACTCACAATCTCTAAAACGGTCACTCACAGAAGTTGGCCAGAACGTTCAGGAAAGACAAGAATTCAGCTTAGAAACGAAATAAACGGGAAGTGCTTGGACAACGAGGTGAAATGACGATAGGAAAAATGTGGGGAAATCGAAGAAGAAAGTTTGTCGAAATAACTGCTTAACCATGTAGAAAAGTCAAACCAAACTTCGGTGCAATTATAAAAAAAGTTGTCAACATTAAGAATGAAGAGGTATTCCACTGCTGAACGCAGAGGAAAGAGCGGTTAGTAGAAAGATCATAATGAGAGGCAGGAACTGTCGGACGACTTTATAGAAGAAGAAACAAGAGTCGACGTAGAAGATATACAGGATCCAGTATTAGAGGCAGGATTTAAAAGAGCTTTTAAAGACTTGAGATCTAATAAGGGGGAAGACATAAATATCATTTCTTCGGAATACATAAAACCATTGGGAGAAAGGGAAATCCAACCGACTTTTGAAGCTGATTTGTAAACTCTGAGAGACAGGAGATATACCATCAGACTTTCCAAAAAATATTATCGACGCGATCCTGAGGGTAGCATAGCACGGGTAGAAGAGTGCGAAAACTATCGTACAATAAGCTTAACAGCCCGGGCATCAAAGTTGCTAACAATAATAGTATGCACAAGAATGGAAAAAATTGAGAATCTGTTAGACAACGAACAGCTCCGCTTTGGGAAAGATGAAGGCACCAGAGGGACAGTTCTGGCATTGCGTTTGATAATGGAAGCCAGACTTAATGAAAACCAAGACACCTTCATAGGATTTGTCGAACTAGAAAAAGCGTTCGTCGATGTAAAATGGTGATAGATGTTAAAGATTCTCAGAAAAATAGGAGTAAACTACAAGAAAAGGCAAGTCATATACAACATGTAGAAGAACAAAGACGTAACAATGTGAGTGAAAGACCAACAAAAAGTGCAAGACAGAGACACAGTCTTTCTCCCCTATGCTCGGTCTATTCATCGGAGAAGCAATGACGGAAATAAAGGAATAGTTCAAGAGTGGGATAAAAATTCAGGGTGAAAGGATATCAAAGATAAAACTCCCTGACTGCATTGCTATCGTCAGTGAAAGAGCAGAAGAATTATAGGACCCGTTAAATGGAATGAACTGTCCATTGAATACGGAATATGGATTGAGAACAAATCGAAGAAAGACTAAAGCAGTAAAGAGAAGCAGAAGAGAGATTAGCGATAGACTTAACATCAGTATTGGGAAGTAGACTAAGTTAAGAAATTCTGTTACTTTGGAAGCAAAATAACACTTACGAACCAGGCAAGGAGAACTTAAAAATCAGGATAACAGAGCCAAGACGTCATAACTGGCCAAGAAAAGTCTATTAGTAGCAAACTTCAGCCTTAACGTGAGGAATAAACGTTTGGAGAACAGCGTTGTTTGGTAATAATAATGGACTGTCGGAAAATCTTAAAAGAAGAGAATCTAAGCATCTGAGATGTCGTGCTGTGGAAAGATATTGAAAATTAGGTGTACTGATAAGAAAAGAGGCGGTTCTCTGTAGAACTGGCGAAGAAGGGAACATATGGAGAACACTGACAAGAAGAAGGGACAGGATGATAGAACATGGATTAAGACATTATGGAATAACTCTCATGATACTACAGGGAACAGAAGAGGATAAAAACGGAAGGGGGAAGACCGAGATTGGACTGTATCCAACAGATGATTGAGCACGTTGGGTATAAATGCTACTCTTAGGTGAAGATGTCACACGAGAGGAAGTCATGGCGGGCCACTTCAAATCAGTCAGAAGACTCATGACAAAAAGGGAAAGTGTGTTACAGATGTGGGAGTTGCGACAGATTACTTATTACGAAAATTATTTCTGAATCTATTTATGATCGCTTCTTGCTGTCACAGTTTCCTAAGATCAGTCACTTTCTTCTTCAGGTTGTTGTATTTACGCCCATTAAGATGATTGTTAAGGATATAAGTCATTTCATTCTGTTCCACAAACACGTTTAAATGAGATTCAAAATTACCTCATAGTTTCTTAGTAAAATCCCAATCCAGTTTCTTTTCATTCTCCCATTCGTATCGTCTCTTCATTTCTTACATTGCTACAGGCTTTTGCAGCATTCTCGTATCTCCCAGTTATGTACACTGCCTTTTTGTGAAAAGTACAAAATCGAGAATAAATTATCCGAATAGTGCTACATTTGCTGGAAGTGGCGACGGTTGTGCAATCAATACGTGATACGTTTTGCAGCGAGATGGGGTACACGTAGGCCGAACAGAGCCCCATCGTGTCGGTCCTAATGTAGTCGGTGCAGAGTTGTCACACGATACAGTGAGTGCCAATATGCCTCGTCGACGTCAAAGGGAGCCATATCGGCACGTGAGCAAGTTCGAATGGGGCAGAATGATCGGTCTCCGGGAAACGGGGTTGTCATACCGTGAAATTTCGGCTCGCACAGGTCATGCTATGTCAGTGATGCGTGTGTGGAAGCAGTGGATAGAGGAAAGTCGTACGCAGCGACGAGCGTGATCTGGACCACGGAACATGACCACAGCACGGGATGACCGTCATCTTGTCCGCGTCATCCACAGTGTTGGCTCGTCGCTGGAGCACTGAAACAGATGTGAACTTGTCTGCATCGGCGATTCGTCGCCGTCTGCTGCAGGTTGGACTGGCTGCACGCATGCCATTACGTTGGCTTCCACTGTCCAGAAACCACAAGCTCCTCCGACTGC
This sequence comes from Schistocerca nitens, assembly GCF_023898315.1. NCBI lineage: Eukaryota > Metazoa > Arthropoda > Insecta > Orthoptera > Acrididae > Schistocerca > Schistocerca nitens. Next base: position 948,194,408 of record NC_064616.1, read on the forward strand.
AATGGGCACATGAACACCGTCACTGGGGTGTTAAGTGGCAACATGTAATGTTTTCAGATGAGTCCCGCTTCAACGTGTCCTACAGTGATGGCCGCATACTTGTCCGGCGGCACCGTAGGGAACGCAACCTGTAGGGCTGCATTGTGGAGCGACATAGCGGACGAACACCAGGTGTGATGGTTTGGGGCGCCATTGGTTACAACAACCGATCTCGCCTTGCACGTATTGCGGGCACTTTGAACAGCAGCCGGTACGTAACGGAGGTTGTGGAGCTTTAAGTACTCCCCCTGATCCAGGCATCTCCACAGGCCACATTACAACAGGACAATGCCCGGCCACATATTGCCAGGAATTTACAGGCCTTCTCCGAAGGGCGACGGGTACCATTGCTTCCCTGACCTGGACGTTCGCCAGACATGTCGCCCATCGAACATGTCTGGGATATGGTTGGTCGGCACTTGGTGCGTCGCGGTCCTCCAGTAACTGGTGTCACGGATTTGTGGGCTCGGATACAAACTGCGTGGAGGGAAATCCCTCAGGAACGTATTCACAACCTTACTGATTCAATAACACGGTGTATAGCAACTCCAATGACAGCGCTTGGTAGCCACACGACATACTGAATAATAGGGCTCAAAGGATATGCACAGATTTGAAAAGGTAATCATTTCTTACTATACATAAAAGTTTTCTGGGTGTGGTACCGCGTCATAATGTATAAAACTACTGCTGCTGGAGAAAAAAACCAACGTTTCGGCCACGGTTGCAGCGGCCTTCTTCTGCTGCGTTCTACCTATATATTGTCCCTTATACTTTGTTGTTACTGTTCACTGCGTATGCCATTACGTCAATAATTCTAAAAAGGTAGTTCTAGTTAGTTTCATTGGTCACTTAAGGAAGAAGGCACATAACACAGCCGGCCGCTGTGTCCGAGCGGTTCTAGGCGCTTCAGTCCGGAACCGTGCTGCTGCTACGGTCGCAGGTTCGAATCGTGCCTCGGGCATGGATGTGTGTGATGTCCTTAGGTTAGTTAGGTTTAAGTAGTTCTAAGTCTAGGGACTGATGACCTCAGACGTTAAGTCCCATACTGCTTAGAGCCATTTGAACCACATAACACGAGAGCCAATAGACAACAGCGGTTACGTTCTCACTCCACTGCAACAACCTATTAAAATAAAGTTCCCTCTCCTTCTTCCTTAAGTGACCATTGAAACGAAGTATCTTTTTAAAATTACTGACGTAATGGCATACGCAGTGAACAGTAACAACAAAATGTAAGGAACAATGCATAGCTAGAACGCAGCAGTAGACCCAGAAGAAGGCCGCTGCAACCGTGGTCGAAACGTTGGTTTTTCTCCAGCAGCAGTAGTTTTATACATTATGACGCGGTACCACACCCAGGGAACCTATGTCGTCTAACTCTGGCCGCGGAAGCCTACGCAATTACATTTCTAACTTGTCACGTGCCTAGCCTGTGGTATTAAATAAATTGAGTTCATGCGTTTCCTTCTTGGTGTTGCAATTTCCACACACGGTAGTGTATTTGCTGCGAAAGGACATTGTTCGGTTTCTGTGTCGCACTCACATGGGACAACTTTCACCTCGAACACTCGGAACCACACGAAATCATTCTTCGAATAATACTCGATCATAAAAAAAGTGGTCTGTGTCACTTCCATACAAAACGTTGCATTCTACCCCAAGTGACATTTTAAGAAAGAAAAACAAATTGGCGAGATAATACCATAGGAGGGAAATGATACGTAATTCAATGATGTCATTGTATCATTACATTTTCAATCAACAGTGTCGTAAACCCTCTGCTTAAAGTAATTATAACAGCGCAAAACACACGTATCCTGCAGACCTGATAATTCTTATATTAATACACACAGTGCAGATACGGGCTTTCGATGAAGTTATTAAAAAAAAAAAAGTGGATGAGAACAGTGTGCACATCTCACTAAAGCCAGTGTAACCTGCCTTTCGCCAAGCATATTGCAGCATAGGCGTATGCTTTGGTGCAGAAATTTGACTATAACTCACAGAGTGAAGTTTCATCATGAAATAGCTATCATGTATCTTCACTTGTGATGTGGCACCTTGTAGCCTTACAAAATCAACAGTCTTTCTGATATAGGAGCTGATATTGCCGACAGCAGAAAAACATCAAGGGGTTGGCAATATTTTGTTGTTTTCGCTGGCAATACCTTCAGCATAACACTTTTGTTCGGAAAACTTGCACCTACAAGAGTTTGATCTCTATGACCTGACCAGGAATCACACAGTAATAGGCTCTTTTCACTTGTTATATGTTCGCCAAGGACTGAAGTTACAAAACGTTCCATGTGTTCTTTAGTCATTTTTCCACTTTTGCTTGCCTCCCATGAATGTTTCGTGGACAAGTTGTCAAGTTTCTTTGAAATATTTGGGCCGAAAGGCCACGGGTAGTGTGGGGCCTTGCATTGTCATGTTGCAAAAGGACACCTGCTGACAGCAATCCACGTCGCTTTGATTTGATTGCAGGCCGCAGATGATTTTTTAGGAGATCTGTGTATGATGCACTGGTGACAGTGGTCCCTCTAGGCACTTAATTCTCCAAAATGACGCCTTTTTAGTCCCAAAAGAGCGTCAGCATAACCTTCCCTGCTGATGGTTCTGTTAGAAACTTCTTTGGTTTTGATGATGAGGAATGGCGCCATTCCTTGATCGCTCTCTTCGTTTCCGGTTGGTGGAAGTGAACCCAGGTTTCGTCCCCAGTAACGATTCTTGCAAGGAAGCCATCACCTTCTCGTTCAAAGCGCCGAAGAAGTTCTTCACAAGCATCAACACGTCGGTCTCTCATTTCAATAGTAGCTGTCTTGGCACCCATCTTGCAGACACTTTGTGAAACTGGAGCACATCATGCACAGTGTGGTGTACTGACCCATGACTAATCTGTAAACATGCTGCAATGTCATTCAGTGTCACTCGGCGGTTTTCCTTCACTATGGCTTCAACTGCTGCAATGTTCTGTGAAGTCACAACTCGTTGTGCCTGACCTGGACGAGGAGCATCTTCCACTGAAGTCACACCATTTGCGAACTTCCTATTCCACTCGTAGACTTGCTGCTGTGACAAACATGCATCACAGTACTGAAACTTCATTCGTCCATGAATTCCAATAGGTTTCACACCTTCACTTCGCAAAAACCGAATAACAGAACGCTGTTCTTCCCTGGTGCAAGTCGCAAGTGGCGCGGCCATTTTTATACTGATACTGCGACGGTATGTGTGCATCTGCACTATGCTGCCACCTACAAGCCATTCTGCACGCTGTTTGCAGCACGCTTAACAACTTGCAGAATAACGGCGCGAAATTTAGATTTGTTATTACAAATGGTTCAAATGGCTCTGAGCACTATGGGACTTAACTGCTGTCATCAGTCCCCTAGAACTTGAACTACTTAAACCTAACTAACCTAAGGACATCATACACATCCATGCCCGTGGCAGGATTCGAACCTGCGACCGTAGCGGTCTCGCACCTCCAGACTGTAGCGCCTAGAACCGCTCGGCCACTCCGGCCGGCTTGTTATTACAAATTTAAGGTTTTCATTTGACTCACCCTCGTATGTCTGGATGAAATGCCATATTAATCGTTAAGACTAACAGTCCAACGATAAAAGATGCCTCTGCCTCTGCCTCCTCCTCCTCCTCCTCCTCCTCCTCCTCCTCCTCCTCCTCCTCCTCCTCCACCCCCCCCCCCCCTAGCCTGTCTCTGTGCTGGTCGTGCACATGACATAGTACTAGGTTGTTTTTTATTTCATTTTTTAATGATTTTACATTTTTATTTTATTTTTATTTGTTTTATGGAAAGAAAACTTGATAGACTTAAATACCACCACTCCGGGACTCAAAAGGATACGAAATTTTTCTCCAGGAGGAACAGAATGAGAGAAGGCTCCAGAAACAGGGGGGAAAAGCTACCCACTTACTTGACGATTAAACACAAGGTGCAACATACACTCCTGGAAATGGAAAAAAGAACACATTGACACCGGTGTGTCAGACCCACCATACTTGCTCCGGACACTGCGAGAGAGCTGTACAAGCAATGATCACACGCACGGCACAGCGGACACACCAGGAACCGCGGTGTTGGCCGTCGAATGGCGCTAGCTGCGCAGCATTTGTGCACCGCCGCCGTCAGTGTCAGCCAGTTTGCCGTGGCATACGGAGCTCCATCGCAGTCTTTAACACTGGTAGCATGCCGCGGCAGCATGCACGTGAACCGTATGTGCAGTTGACGGACTTTGAGCGAGGGCGTATAGTGGGCATGCGGGAGGCCGGGTGGACGTACCGCCGAATTGCTCAACACGTGGGGCGTGAGGTCTCCACAGTACATCGATGTTGTCGCCAGTGGTCGGCGGAAGGTGCACGTGCCCGTCGACCTGGGACCGGACCGCAGTGACGCACGGATGCACGCCAAGACCGTAGGATCCTACGCAGTGCCGTAGGGGACCGCACCGCCACTTCCCAGCAAATTAGGGACACTGTTGCTCCTGGGGTATCGGCGAGGACCATTCGCAACCGTCTCCATGAAGCTGGGCTACGGTCCCGCACACCGTTAGGCCGTCTTCCGCTCACGCCCCAACATCATGCAGCCCGCCTCCAGTGGTGTCGCGACAGGCGTGAATGGAGGGACGAATGGAGACGTGTCGTCTTCAGCGATGAGAGTCGCTTCTGCCTTGGTGCCAATGATGGTCGTATGCGTGTTTGGCGCCGTGCAGGTGAGCGCCACAATCAGGACTGCAGACGACCGAGGCACACAGGGCCAACACCCGGCATCATGGTGTGGGGAGCGATCTCCTACACTGGCCGTACACCACTCGTGATCGTCGAGGGGACACTGAATAGTGCACGGTACATCCAAACCGTCATCGAACCCATCGTTCTACCATTCCTAGACCGGCAAGGGAACTTGCTGTTCCAACAGGACAATGCACGTCCGCATGTATCCCGTGCCACCCAACGTGCTCTAGAAGGTGTAAGTCAACTACCCTGGCCAGCAAGATCTCCGGATCTGTCCCCCATTGAGCATGTTTGGGACTGGATGAAGCGTCGTCTCACGCGGTCTGCACGTCCAGCACGAACGCTGCTCCAACTGAGGCGCCAGGTGGAAATGGCATGGCAAGCCGTTCCACAGGACTACATCCAGCATCTCTACGATCGTCTCCATGGGAGAATAGCAGCCTGCATTGCTGCGAAAGGTGGATATACACTGTACTAGTGCCGATATTGTGCATGCTCTGTTGCCTGTGTCTATGTGCCTGTGGTTCTGTCAGTGTGATCATGTAATGTATCTGACCCCAGGAATGTGTCAATAAAGTTTCCCTCTCCTGGGACAATAAATTCACGGTGTTCTTATTTCAATTTCCAGGAGTGTATTTGCAAGTAAAGCATGATAACGTGGAACTTTCTGTCACTTCCAATGAGCATTCACATTATATTGGCGAAAAACAAGGAGGATGGAATCTTTTTCACATCGTTGTCACAACCGACTACACAGTGTGCGTAGTGTTCGAGGAGCCATATGAGCGAATTAGTCTTGGTCCGACGGAAAACGGAAAAGACCGGACACAGATGTAGCTCAAACGAGAAAGCAGCTTCAGTTGATCGGGTAAGGAAAGCCAGTTGTCGGTGAATCTAGTGCCGGAGTTACCGTCCAAAGAGACCTGTGTGGTAATGTATCAGGTTGATGACTCGTGTCGCAAAGCGCAGTCGGACTAAGACCCCAAAGAGAGAACAATAGGAATACAATATGTCCTTGAGAAAGGATATGTCATCGATATGACGTAGCAAAATCATAACATCATCCGCGTACGCTCGTACCGAGAACGTTTCTCCTAATATCTTCCAGCCACATAATTGCTCAGCAATATGGCGAAGCAGAGGTTCTAATGACAAGACAAAAAGCGACTTGGAGAGAGGGCTCCCCTGCGTTAAGCCCCGTCGAATATGGGGAGCAAATTGTCCATCCACTACTACAGATGCGTGAATACCAGTAAAAAGATTGGATGATGCCTGACACGTAGTATGACAGAGACCGGTTTCCTCGAGCACTCGCATTAAGAAACCGCGACTGACTCGGTCAAATGCCTTATTAAAAATCAATAAAAAGCAAGGCCCCAGAGACAGAAGTTGCTGCAGCCACCGAGACAACGTCGCGGCATTCGATTAAGAAGTCAGAATCGTACGCCCAGGCACGCAGCTCTAGAGCACAGCAAGGATTTTCTCAAGCAGTATAGATAAACGCTTATTAACTGCCCGGGCGACAGTTTTGTGATCTAAATTAAGTAGTGTGATCGGGCGGAATTTATCAATGTCTGGAGGTCCGGTTACATTCGGAATTTGAACGATTTTACTAACTTTGAAGGGGGGGTCAGGAAACACCCCGCCACCCCCCCCCCTTCCTTGGATCACCGCTCATTTACCAGTGACGTAATGGTATTACCTATAAGAGGTCAAAAAAGTACATAAAATTCTTTAGGAAAATCGTCGAAAAAAAAAAATGGTACAAATGGCTGAAAGCACTATGGGACTTAACATCTATGGTCATCAGTCCCCTAGAACATAGAACTACTTAAACCTAACTAACCTAAGGGCATCACACACATCCATGCCCGAGGCAGGATTCGAACCTGCGACCGTGGCAGCAGCGCAGTTCCGGACTGAAGATCCTAGAAACGCTCGGTCACAGCGGCCGGCCAAATACCGTCGAGTCCCGGCGATTTTTGCTATGGTGAATCAACAATAAGACGATATGTATGATCGCAAGTAAAGTCGCTTAGAAAGCCATCATTTAATGCGGGAGTAGCCACGCAATCCAGGAAGGGAGCAAACCCATCAGGAACAGTTGTATCTATAGCATGGACATCATAAAGGTCGGTAAAGTAAAAAGTAATTATAAAACTCTCTGGAAATGTCACGTTGGGATGTCAGTATGTGACCATAGGTGTGAGAAAGGGACATGATACATGCTCGTTTTCGCAACCGGATAAGTTTATAAAAGAAGGTTAGTACATCCTGTAGGAATGAGCGTAATTTTGATCGCACCCTGAGCCCTTCCTGTTGTTGCCTCTACCTGAAAAAGCTCCGCCTTAACATGGCGGACATTCATAATCCGTAAAGGAGCTTGTCTGGCACTGTCACAAAGTTGTCGGAAGATGAGATAGTAAAGTTCCTGGGTCCGGCGTGGATTCCTCGCCCTCTCAGCGCCGTAACGCATTGCGAAGCAAAGGTTTGACATCTCTTAACACCATTCCATAAGAGATGGATAACGGTTCTGAGAAAGTAGGCTCCGTGCCCAAAACTCTAACAATAATCTCGAAGGAAGAATCCTTTGAGAAGGGTGTGTTCAGCATTCAGGGGGGCCATACAGTTTCACTGGTTAAATTACAGCTACGGCAAAGTAATCAGTGAGACAAGTGGGTATCACGTCTATCGCTAACACCTGCCCACATAAAGAGTCAGAAAGATAAAAGCGACCGAGTCGGCTGCTGGAAGTACCTGTAAAGTGCGTATACTTGACGAGAGTGGGATACTGACAGATCCACGCATCTCGTATTTGCGAAGAACGCACTAAATTTTCTAGTTCCTTGTTGTCGTCGTCGTCGTCGTCGTCTTCAGTCCTGAGACTGGTTTGATGCAGCTCTCCATGCTACTCTATCCTGTGAAAGCTTCTTCATCTCCCAGTACCTACTGCAACCTACATCCTTCTGAATCTGCTTACTGTATTCATTTCTTGGTCTCCCTCTACGATTTTTACCCTCGACGCTGCCCTCCAATACTAAATTGGTGATCCCTTGATGCCTCAGAACATGTCCTACCAACCCATCTCTCCTAGTCAAGTTGGGCCACGAACTCCCTCTTCTCTCCAATTCTATTCTATACCTCCTCATTAGTTATGTGATCTACCCATCTAATCTTCAGCATTCTTCTATAGCAACACATTTCGAAAGCTCCTATTCTCTTCTTGTCCAAACTATTTATCGTCCATGTTTTACTTCCATACAGGCGTACACTCCATACAAATACATTCAGAAACGACTTCCTGACGCTTAAATCTATACTCGATGTTAAATTTTTCTTCTTCAGAAACGCTTTCCTTGCCATTGCCAGTCTACATTTTGTATCCTCTCTACTTCGACCATCATCAGTTATTTTGCTCCCCAAATATCAAAACTCATTTACTACTTTAAGTGTCTCATTTCCTAATCTAATTCCCTCAGCATCACCCGACTTAATTCGACTACATTCCATTATCCTCGTTTTGCTTTTGTTGATGTTCATCTTACACCCTCCTTTCAAGCCACTGTCCATTCCGTTCTACTGCTCTTCCAAGTCTTTTGCTGACTGACGGAATTACAATGTCATCGGCTAACCTCAAAGTTTATATTTCTTCTCCGTGGATTTTAATACCTACTCCGAATTTTTCTTTTGTTCCCCTTATTGCTTGCTCAATATACACATTGAATAACAACGGGGATAGGCTACAACCCTGTCTCACTCCCATCCCAACCACTGCTTCCTTTTCATGTCCCTCGACTCTTACAACTGCCATCTGCTTTCTGTACAAATTGTAAATAGCCTTTCGCTCTTTGTATTTTACCCCTGCCACCCTCAGAAGTTGAAAGAGAGTATTCCGGTCAACATTGTCAAAAGCTTTCTCTAAGTCTACAAATGCTAGAAACTTAGGTTTGCCTTTCCTTAATCTTTCTTCTAAGATAATTCGTAGGGTCAGTACTGCCTCACGTGTTCCAACATTTCTCCGGAATCCAAACTGATCTTCCCCGAGGTCGGCTTCTATCAGTTTATCCATTAGTCTGTAAAGAATTCGCGTTAGTATTTTGCAGCTGTGACTTATTAGACTGATAGTTCGGTAATTTTCACATCTGTCAACACCTGCTTTCTTTGGGATTGGAATTATTATATTCTTCTTGAAGTCTGAGGGTATTTCGCCTGTTTCATACATCTTGCTCACCAGATGGTAGAGTTTTGTCAGGACTGGCTCTCCCAAGGATGTCAGTAGTTCTAATGGAATGTTGTCTACTCCCAGGGCCTTGTTGCGACTCAGGTCTTTCAGTGCTCTGTCAAACTCTCCACGCAGTATCATATCTCCCATTTCATCTTCATCTACATCCTCTTCCATTTCCATAATATTGTCCTCAAGTACATCGTCCATGTATAGACCCTCCATATACTCCTTCCACCTTTCTGCTTTCCCTTCTTTGCTTAGAACTGGGTTTCCATCTGAGCTCTTGATATTCATACAAGTGGCTCTCTTTTCTCCAAAGGTCTCTAATTTTCCTGTAGGCAGTATCTATCTTGCCCCTAGTGAGATAAGCCTCTACATCGTTACATTCGTCCTCTAGCCATGCCTGCTTAGCCATTTTGCACTTCCCGCCGATCTCATTTTTGAAATGTTTGTATTCCTTTTTGCCTGCTTCATTTACTGCATTTTTATATTTTCTCCTTTTATCAATTAAAATCAATATTTCTGTTACCCAAGGATTTCTACTAGCCCTCGTCTTTTTACCTACTTGATCCTCTGCTGCCTTCACTACTTCATCCTCAGACCTACCCATTCTTCTTCTACTGTATTTCTTTCCCTCCTTCTTGCCAATTGTTCCCTTATGCTCTCCCTGAAACTCTGTACAACCTCTGGTTTAGTCAGTTTATCCAGGTCCCATCTCCTTAAATTCCCATCTTTTTGCAGTTCCTTACTGAAATTAAAATTAGGGGTCTAATCCAAGGCCGTTATCAAGAACTCCGGACTCAATGGTATTCCCTCTCTCTAAAATAACGCAGTACCAGTAGATAGTTCAGGAGCCACATTAAAGAAAGCAGAAAAGTCAGGAATAAAAGAAGGTCAAATAACACTTCTTGCAAAAATAGCACGTCTGCACTTGAAACGTAAATAAACTGTCGCAGCGCCGCTCGGAACTAATTCTGTTCACATTCGAAGAAAGAAAGGTAAAGGCCTGCATTTATTTATTACCAAAACTGTGCGACTGCTCACTTGCAAAACCGTTAACAGTCCATGGTGGTCAACGGATGAATCTGAATGTAAATATTTGGATCCCTTTCTTCCACCCTCTTTCTGGGTTTCTCTTTTTTCCTTTTCTTTTTTCGCGACGCCGCGCACTCAGGTTGAAAACGCTGTTTGTTGCGGCTGTGCACGACGGCGACGACCGCACGGGACAACGTTTGGGGGGGGGGGGGGGGGGGAGGAAATTCAGTATCAGGTACGGAGGATACACACTCACTCTTCCACAGGTGGGCGGTGCGGCTCCCTGGGAATCAACGGAAACGAAAACTGACTGTACGTCTTTTACCGTCACCACATGTTCTGCTGGCACATTTGGCCGATCTGGTTCTGATCAGCAGCGGCTTGTGGCATGCTTTCCGTGGCGCAGAAGAAGAGTGGGAATACGTTACGGACTCGGGGATGTCTGATAAGTCAATAGATATAGTACAGAGCTCGGGAACATGTCTATCCCCATGCGATTCCGAAGAGGCGGTCTCGGTCTCTGCAGTCAAGTCGGAGGGACTGCTGGAGTTTTTCGAATCTTGAAAAGCAAACGACATCTTATCATCCGGTCTAAATGCAGGAATGGGAGAGGCCGCCTCTAACGAAATCTTTTCAGGACTGATGACCTCAGATGTTAAGTCCCGTAGTGCTCAGAGCCATTTTTTATATGTTTATAGCGCTTGTTTTCTCAGTTTTTCATCTGCAACCATATGTAGAACTTAATGTAGAAAAGTTATTTAATTCGAAATTCTACGAATGGAAATATTATGGTTAGGCTTGACATTAATTCCGTGTGGACGAGTGAAGAGCGTTTTTCCTTTTTAATAGTGAGAAAATAAAAGGCCATTGATGATGATGTAACTTCAGTGAAACACGTATGGGGAAATAAAAGAAAATCTGTTTTGCCCAAGCGCACCCCTCCAAAAACAAATTTATTAGTAAATCAAACATGGATAGAAAAGCTACAACCTCAAGACGATTGAGATCCTCCATCGATAGCGCTTGTTACTACGTCAGAATAAATAGCTAGTTGTCTTTCACCAGAATGACATTTTGTGTGTCAATAGACCGTTACCTTCGAGATAAATCAATGTTCAAACACAATATATGTTTAAAAATCTAATTGCAAATCGACGTTAGTGATTTGGGTCTGCAATTTGTTGGATTACTCCTACTTCCTTTCCTGAGTATTGGTGTGGCCTGTGCAAGTTTCCAGTCTTTTGGTGCGGATCTTTCGTCGTGCAAGCAGTTATATACGAGGGTTGGAACTTAAATAGTGGCAACTATTTATTCACAACCGATACAAAGGAGTTACATGTTTGCACCTGTTACTGTCCTTCAAAGTAGGCACCAGCGTTGTGAAGAACCCGTTGCCAGCGATGTGGAAGGCGTAGTATACCGTTAGCAGTGCCTGTTCTGCTGATGGTGCGAATGGAACGGTCTACTGCATGTCGAATCTCTAGAACAGTTCTGAAGCGAATGCCACGAAGCCAAAACTGAAATGCCAATCCAACGAATGGTGTCATTATGGGTCATCGCGAAATTCCTAAGTGCATCAGAGCCCCAGTATGGTGAAAGTTACGGTGATTCTCGTGTACGACTGTGATGGTGTTAACCTAACGCATCATGTTCCTCCAATGTAGACCGGCAACGTACAGTATTACTGTTCGTTTTTGGAGCATCACCTGCGACCAGCTTTGCGAAAGAAGCGGCGACACTTTCTGTGCAACCCACCCACCACTTTGCAAGACAATGCGCGGGCGCATACAGCGCAAGCTGTGGCTGTTCTGTTCGGTCGATGGGACTGGGAAGTAATGTACCATCCACCATACTCCCCGGACTTAAGTCCTTGTGACTGATTTGATTCCGAATATGAAGGAACCACTTCGTGGCATTCGCTTCAGAACTATTCCAGAGATTCGACAGACAGAACACCGCTCCATTCGTACCATCAACAGAACAGGCTCTGCTAACGGTATACTACGCCTTCCACATCGCTGGCAACGTGTTCCACATAACGCTGGTGACTACATTGAAGGACAGTAACAGGTACAAACATGTAACTCTCTCGTATCGGTTGTGAATAAATACACTCCTGGAAATTGAAATAAGAATACCGTGAATTCATTGTCCCAGGAAGGGGAAACTTTATTGACACATTCCTGGGGTCAGATACATCACATGATCACACTGACAGAACCACAGGCACATAGACACAGGCAACAGAGCATGCACAATGTCGGCACTAGTACAGTGTATATCCACCTTTCGCAGCAATGCAGGCTGCTATTCTCCCATGGAGACGATCGTAGAGATGCTGGATGTAGTCCTGTGGAACGGCTTGCCATGCCATTTCCACCTGGCGCCTCAGTTGGACCAGCGTTCGTGCCGGACGTGCAGACCGCGTGAGACGACGCTTCATCCAGTCCCAAACATGCTCAATGGGGGACAGATCCGGAGATCTTGCTGGCCAGGGTAGTTGACTTACACCTTCTAGAGCACGTTGGGTGGCACGGGATACATGCGGACGTGCATTGTCCTGTTGGAACAGCAAGTTCCCTTGCCGGTCTAGGAATGGTAGAACGATGGGTTCGATGACGGTTTGGATGTACCGTGCACTATTCAGTGTCCCCTCGACGATCACGAGTGGTGTACGGCCAGTGTAGGAGATCGCTCCCCACACCATGATGCCGGGTGTTGGCCCTGTGTGCCTCGGTCGTCTGCAGTCCTGATTGTGGCGCTCACCTGCACGGCGCCAAACACGCATACGACCATCACTGGCACCAAAGCAGAAGCGACTCTCATCGCTGAAGACGACACGTCTCCAATCGTCCCTCCATTCACGCCTGTCACGACACCACTGGAGGCAGGCTGCACGATGTTGGGGCGTGAGCGGAAGACGGCCTAACGGTGTGCGGGACCGTAGCCCAGCTTCATGGAGACGGTTGCGAATGGTCCTCGCCGATACCCCAGGAGCAACAGTGTCCCTAATTTGCTGGGAAGTGGCGGTGCGGTCCCCTACGGCACTGCGTAGGATCCTACGGTCTTGGCGTGCATCCGTGCGTCGCTGCGGTCCGGTCCCAGGTCGACGGGCACGTGCACCTTCCGCCGACCACTGGCGACAACATCGATGTACTGTGGAGACCTCACGCCCCACGTGTTGAGCAATTCGGCGGTACGTCCACCCGGCCTCCCGCATGCCCACTATACGCCCTCCCTCAAAGTCCGTCAACTGCACATACGGTTGACGTCCACGCTGTCGCGGCATGCTACCAGTGTTAAAGACTGCGATGGAGCTCCGTATGCCACGGCAAACTGGCTGACACTGACGGCGGCGGTGCACAAATGCTGCGCAGCTAGCGCCATTCGACGGCCAACACCGCGGTTCCTGGTGTGTCCGCTGTGCCGTGCGTGTGATCATTGCTTGTACAGCCCTCTCGCAGTGTCCGGAGCAAGTATGGTGGGTCTGACACACCGGTGTCAATGTGTTCTTTTTTCCATTTCCAGGAGTGTAGTTGTCACTATTTAAGTTCCATCCCTCGTATGATAGTTAAGTATGGGGCTATTGTCTCAGCATACTCTGAAAGGAAACTCACTGGTATGCTATCTGGGCCGGAAGACTTGTCTTTGTTAAGTGCTTTAAGTTGCTTCACCACATCGAGTAATTCTACTCCGAAGTTACTCTTGTTGGCAGCTGTTCTCGATTCGATTTCTGGACTAATTATTTCATTTTCTTTGGTTAAGGAATTTCTGATTAAAAATTTGAAATTACTACAATGACACTGTCTGTGACTTTTTAATTTGGAATTAAGAACAGAGATAACCAAGAACAACTTTCAGCAACGTATTCAGTTACAATAAATAGTAATACAGCAACATAATAACGTTTAATTCTGGATATTATTTTGCATCTGTAATGATTCTGTAACTACTTCTGTATTTGTGCTATTAATTTTCTTACATTACCCGTAACTATTGTCACGCCTTAATTTTGATAACTATCAACACATCCAATAATTTTTATTTTGCTGTATTACTATTTGTTGTAACTGAATACGTTGCCGAAAATTGTTGGTTATCTCTGCTCTTAATTACAAATTAAAAAGTCACAGACAGTATCATTGTAGTAATTTCAAAATGAGTTGTGGCTTCGTGTGGTAACATTTTAATTATTAAGCTTTTTTCTCTGCTGGCTGCGTAGAAACTGCAAATAATCCCTCTCTGTTTACTCTCTGAACTGTACGATCTACTGATAACATTTCGTCCTTTACAGTCCCTTGCTTTCGCTGATTTAGAAAGAGTTAAATGATTCATACACATTACTAATGCATCCAGATTTACCTTCTAAACATCCAATATTCCTTCTAGAATCCCAAACATCTGTAATCTCTTCTTCAGCGACAGTGGGACGCATGAAATTCTGGTCTTGCCTGAGTTACGCCGATTGCCCGAATTCTGGATCGTTGCTCCGCCACAGGTAGGTTAAACGTTAACAACTGAACATCAGCAAGCCGCCAGGAAGTAAGCTGCGAAGAGGGCATTGCAGTTCCAATACTTGACGGACATTAGGAAGAACTTACCCATCCTCTTTAAATAAGGAGTGAACTGCGTATATCCACTGTCACAATATCCCACTAGCAGCATCCAGAGAACACTCACGTGACAGATTGCCGCGGAGATATTTATTTAGTTATTGATCACCGAAAGTAGCTACCGAAAGCGTCCATCGCGTATTTTCTACAATATTGCGTTGCCGGTATCTCGTAATCGGGCCGTTAATCTGACTTCATGTTTTGTTACTGAAGTAAAGAAGGAGTGTTCTCTGGATACTGCAAATGGGAAATTGCGATAGTGGATATTTATTGAGTTATTGTCGTCCGCCAAGCGCGTATTTTCTGCCATGTTCAGTCGCCCATATCTCCTAATCGGGCCGTTAATCTGGCTTCACGTTTTGTTACTTAAGTGAAGGAGGACTTATCTGGATGCTGCAAGTGGTATATTGCGACGGAAGACATTTATCGAGTTCCCCATCTCCGAATGTAGAGGTCGAGAGACCGCATAGCGTATTTTCTGCAATATTCGGTTACCAGTACGTTGGTTGGTTGGTTTAAAGGCGGGAGAAGGGACCAAACTACAAGGTCATCGGTCCCTTGTTCCTAATAAAACAATGCCACAAGTGTGAGAATAAAACGGACGAAACATATAACACAAAACGGAAAGAAAGGAAAAGCCACAAGACCGAAAGGAAGGCAACGAACACTAAAAGGAACAAAAGAGAACAAGAAAACTTAAAAGTCTGCCACAGAGCGGCTAAAAGTGGGCAGTTCAATAAGACGTGGACGACTGTCATTCGGGAGCCACAGCGACACTGAGGTGGGTCCTCGCGACGGAGTAGGTAACCATGCGTTAGCTACGTATGTGGAGCCAGCAGATGACAACTGACTCCCTGCGAGAGGCCTGCATGGAAGACTTCCACACATTCATAGTCTCCTTAATGGAACGCAGTTTGTTGTGCGTACTGTTATGCCATTCCGTCTCCCAAAGCCGAAAAACCCTGTGGTGTAAGACAGAACGCAGGTCAGCTTCGGATATGCCTATCTCCAGAAGGGGTTTCCGCGTCGCCTGTTGGCATGTTCGTTGTCAGGGATTCCGACGTGTCCTGGGATCCACACTAACACCACCGAACGGCGGGACTGTTCCAGGGCATACATAGATTTCTGAATGGACGCTGCCAGAGGGTGGCGAGGGTAGCACTGGTCGATAGCTTGTAGGCTGCTCAATGAGTCAGTACACAGGAGAAATGACTCGCCAGGGCATGAGCGGATGTACTCAAGAGCACGAGATATGGCCGCCAGCTCTGCAGTCAAAACACTGCAGCCAACTGGCAAGGAGTGCTACTCACCATGTCCTCCATGAACATATGCGAAGCCTACATGACCATCAGCCATCGGTGTAAACCACTTCTAGCCACGGGACACGTCAAGAATCGAGAGGAAGTGACAGTGGAGAGCGGCAGGGTTAACAGAGTCCTTAAGGCCATGCAACAGGTTCAGACGAAGCTGCGGCCAAGGCGTACACTATGGAGCCGTACGTGAACGGACCGCAAGTGGAGGTGGTAAAGGGAAGGACTAGTTGGGAGAGAAGGGACCCCACACGAACCGCGATCGTTAGCCCCGATCTGGGCCGCCGGTGCGCGAGATGGACTGCCGCGAGCGGGAAAAGGAGACTGTAATTCTGATGCTCAGGGGAACTATGAATGTGTGCTGCGTAACTGGCGTGCATTTGAGCACGTCTGATCTGCAGTGGAGGGACAACAGCCTCCACCAGTACACTGGTCACCGGACTCGTCCTAAAAGCTCCTGGCACTAATCGAACCCCATTGTGGTGCACAGGGTCGAGTAAAAGCAATGCTGAAGGCGCTGACACACAATAAACCACACTCCCATAGTCAATTCAGAATTGGACAAGGGCTCTGTAGAGCTGCTGCAGCAGCCTAAAGCGATCTGCACCCCATTTGGTGTTGCTCAGGCAACGGAGGGCATTGAGATGCTGCCAGCACTTCTGCTTAAGCTGACAAAGATTAGGGAACCAAGTCAATTGAGCGTCGAAAACCAGACCTAGGAATTGATATGTCTCCGCTACAGTGAGTGGATCGTCATTAAGTGAAGTGCGGGTTCTGGATGAACGGTATGACACCAATAGAAGTGCATGACACACGCCTTTTGGCTGAAAACTGGAAGCCGTGGGCTAGAGCCCATGACTGCAGCTTGTGGATGGCTCCCTGGAGGCGCAGCTCAGCAACAACAGCACTGGAGTAGCAGTACGAAATGTAGATATCTGCATCCAGAGAAAGTGAGACGGAGGGCCCAACAGCTGCTGCTAGACGTTAATAGCCACTAAAAGTGACCAGACACTCAATACAGAGCCCTGCGGGGCTCAATTCTCCTGGATGTGGATGGAACTATGGGAGTCACCAACTTTTGACACTGAAAGTACGGAGTGACATGAAGTTTTGGATGAAAATCTTAAGTGGTCCCCAGAGGTCCCACTAATACAATGTGACAAGGATATGACGTCGCCAAGTCGTGTCGTATGCTTCACACAAGTCCAAAAAGACAGCAATCAGGTGTTGCCATCTGGAAAAGGCTGTTCAGATGGTAGACTTGATGGAAACAAGATTATCAGTGGTAGAACGACCCTGGCAGAAGCCACCTCGACACGGAGCCAGCAAGCCACGTGACTCCAGGACCCAACCAAACTGCCGACTTACCATACGTTCCAGCAGCTTACAAAGAATGTTGGCGAGGCTGATGGGCCAATAGTTATCCACATCAAGTGGGTTTTTACCGGGTTTGAGCACCGGAATTACGGGGCTCTCCCGCCATTGCGATGGAAAGACGCCATCGCACCAGGTCCGGTTGAATATGACGAGAAGATGTCGCTTGTAGTCCGATGAGAGATGTTTAATCATCAGGCTGTGGATGTTATCAGGCCCAGCAGCTGTGTCGGGGAAATGTGCAAAGGCACTGAGGAGCTCCCACTCTGTAAATGGGGCGTTATAGGATTCACTGCAGCATGTAACGAATGAGATGATCCTTCCAGCTGCTGAGTGTGCAAAAGGCTCAGGGATAATTCTCCAAAGCAGGTGCTCGGCAATTGCATTTGCGTCATTACATAACTCGCCTTATATGGAAACACCAGGGACAGCTGTTGGGGCCTGGTACCCAAAAAGACATTTGATCTTTGCCCAGAAATGGGAGGGTGACACCCAATGGTGGAGACGTATCTCTCCCAACACTCCTCCTTCCGCTGTTTGATACGGTAGCGAACACGGGCAGGGAGCTGTTTAAAGGCTATGAGGTGCTCCAGGCAAGGGTGCCGCTGTAGAGCTCGCCAACACTCCTGGATTGCTTCAACAACTTCCGGCGACCACCAACGGACTGCCTTACACCTCGGGCACCCTAAAGAGCGAGGGATCACGTTTTCTGCCGCAGAAACAATTGTGCTAGTCACCTGCTCAACCATCACATAGATTTTACCGTGTGGGGGAGATTCAAAAGTGACAGCAGAGGTGAAACGTCCCGGTCCACTTTGTTCAAAGCCCATCTGGGCAAACATCTGTGTGCCTGACACTAGGGCAGTGACAGGAGGAAGGGGAAGTGGTCACCACCACACAGGTCGTCATGTGCTCTCCAGTGGATAGATGGGAGAAGTCCGGGGCTGTAAAATGACAATCAATGGCAGAGTAACTACCATGAGCCACAATGAAATATGTGGTGGCCCCAGTATTTAAGAGGCAGAGGTCGAATTGCGACAGTAAAGTTTCGACGTCTCTGCCTCTGCCAGTTAGCATGGTACCACCCCACAAGGGTTTATGGGTATTAAAATCTTCCCGAAGTAGGAAAGGTTTATGGAGTTTATCAATCTGTGCAGCTAATACATTCAGGGGTACTGCACCATCTGGAGGAAGATATACACTGCAGACAGTTATTTCCTGTGTCGTTCTTATTCTGATCGCCACAGCTCCAAAAGGGGTTTGAAGGGGCACAGGTTCAATACAGATCGAGTTTAGGACATAAATGCAAACTCTACCTGACAATCGATTTTAGTCGCTACGGTTCCTGTAATATCCCTTACAACTGTGGAGGGCAGGGGTCCGCATTGCTGGGAACCAGGTTACCTGGAGGGCAATGCAGATAGCACATGTAAGGCTTAACAATTGCCGTAGCTCAGGCAGGCGCTGGAAAAAACCGCTGCAAGTCCGTTGGAGGTTGACATAATGAGACTGGGAAGGCATGGAACATTCAATGAGGCAGTTTACGTCTCAGAGTCGCCTGCTACCACCAATTTATTGCCTGAGCAGTCTATATCCACTGTGTGTGAAGGTCTGGCGAGATCTAGGTCCTCAGCAGACACCAAAATCTCCACCCCATCCTCAACCGCAGAGCTTGTAGGTAGGGGTGCCACTGCAAGTTCCTTGGTCTTAGGAGTTTTCTTTTTGGATTTCTCTCGCTGCTCCTTGGGTTTCCCTGGCTGGGAGGACTTCACTAGCTCAGGCTCCTGGACTGAGGATGAGCGTGAAGCCCTACGACCAACTGCTTTTGGGCTCTTCAGCCACTGGCAGGTGCCGTCTTTCCCACTAGAAGAAACCTGGGAAGGGAGTGACCCAAGGGACCCCTTCCTAGAGAGATAAGCCGAAGAAGACTTACACTTCTCCAGCTTAGAAGTGGGGACGGACGTCCCCGATGGTTGAGTGTCGGAGGCGGGGGGGGGGGGGGGGGGGGGTGTTGTTCCCGAAGTAAGTGGTGCAGGAGCAATAGGGAGGAAATGACCCACACCATCAAGGGAGCAGTTTTAAGCTCTGAGAGACGAGCTGGGTTGGCGGAGCTGATGGTGCCAGAACTGTTGTAGCAGCGGCGTAAGATTATTTCATATGCACAGGATGCAGGCGTTCAAATTTTCTCTCAGCCTCAGTGTAGGTCAGTCGGTCCTTTCTTTCTGGAGAATCCTGCAGTCAGTCTAACAAGGCGAATGGTGCTCTCCGCAGTTGACACAGATGGGAGGCGGGGCACATCGAGTATTGGGATGTGATGGGCATCCGCAAACTCTGCATGTGACACTGTAAGTACAGCGGGAAGACATGGCCGAACTTCCAGCACTGCATCGGGGGAGGGATATAGGGTTTTACACCACACCGGTAGACCATCATCTTGACCTTCTTGGGCAATGTATTCACCCTCAAAGGCCAAGATGAAGGCACCGGTGGCAACCTGATTATCCTTCGGACCCCAGTGGACACGCCGGACAAAATGTACACCTCACTGCTCTAAATTGGCGTGCATCTCACCATTTGACTGCAAAAGTAGGTCTCTATGAAATGTGATACCCTGGACCATATTTAAGCTCTTATGGGGCGTGATGGTTACAGAAATATCCCCCAGATTGTCACAAGCGATTAACTCCTGTGACTGGGCGGAGGATGCTGTTTTGATCGAGACTGACCCAGATCTCATTTTGGACAAGCCCTCCACCTCCCCAAACTTGTCCTCTAAATGCTCAACAAAAAACTAAGGCTTCATTGTCATGAAAGATTCACCATCAGCTCTCAAACATACAAGGTACCGCGGCAAATAAGATCCGCTGCCATCCTTTGCCTGTCGTTCCTCCTATGGTGTGGACAGGGAGGGAGACAATTTGGGGTCGTACTTCTATGTGTTGAATTGAGCTCGTGATCGTTTAAGAGACTGCTGGTGTTTTACCACCAGCAAGAGATGATTTACTACACTTCATCGCGTGTCATCCGGCCTGAAGCCACCCACTCGACCAGGGGCCCTCCCCACGGGTGCCACCCAGCCACAGCAGAGGCCACCTGGCAGGATGGCCATTGCTGGGAGTCCTGATGCCCCAGGGGGATGGGCATCTACCCCTTGGCATACATGGTGAGTTAATGGCACAGGCATCAGCAAAGCAATCCCTGTGTGGTCAGGGGGGCTACAACTAACAGGGTACATGGCGGCCCCACAATGGACTGGCTACAGTGCTGGTTATCAGGTGCAAAGTAGTCCATGGTCATCGTCAACGCACAAATCGACAGTGCATAGACCATGGAGGAAAACGCACCCAGGAAGGTGTCCTTGCCCAAGAGATGGAGAATTGGCAGGACTGCAATGAGATGACGAGAAAGTGGGCTAAATATCTCAATGCACAATGGACGCTCTTCCCCAATTGGCTTGCTCTTCGGGAAAATTTTGAAGAATGGAGGTCAAACCCTACAGGGGACCATCACAAAGGCAGAAACATGTGAAACTCCTTTTAGTCGCTTCGTACGACAGGCAGGAATACCTTGGGCCTATTCTAACACCTGGAACTGCAGGGGGCGGGCAATTATGTGGATAACTGCCATAGAGCACGAAGTCGTTAACGAAAAGGGAGACGGAGACACTAGGCAGAAGACAGTCCACACTAGTGTTAATGGCTATAGAAAAGAAGATGCTCACTAAGGGATCTTGAGGCACTCCATTATCCTGGATAGTTTCTGAAAAGGTCATTCCTGAAGGAAATTGGGCAGGCAAATTCAGCTGCCCCACATGTATAGAGTACAGAGAATACCAGTCCTCCAGCAGGTGAAGTAGGCTTTCTCCAAATTAAAAACAAGGCATGTCTGGTATTTCCACAGAAAACCATTCATGGAATGGGTTGGCGAAGCGATGAGATGGTCGACTGCAGAATAGTGTGCACAAAATCCACATTGTACAGTGGTTATCAGATTGCTAGACTCAAAACACCATACCAGCTGGCCATGAATCACACGTGCCATCACTTTGCAAACAAATTTGGTGAGAGAAATGGGGTGTTAGCTAGAAGGTCTGTCCTTACCAGGCTTAGGTATAGGTATGACAGTGGCTTTACGCCAGCATCTGAGAAATGTGCCATCTGCCCAAATGCGATTGTACATATGAAGCAGGAAGTGCTTGCCCACAAGAGAAAGTTGCTGCAATATCTGTATGTTAACTTCCTCCGATCCTGGAACAGAAGACTGGGATGAGGTGAGCATGGTCGTAGTAAAGGAGAAATTTTAGCATTCACGAGTCTGAGGAAAAGCATACCACCAGAGCTACCTCCACGCGTTTCCAATGGAGGAGGGCAGGGTGTTAGTGGGTTGAACTCAAAATCTCCAGAAAATAGCAGCCCAAGGTGTTGGGGGGGGGGGGGGGGGTGTCCCCAATGACAGCACCTGCTACTGTCAGGCTGGAAATTGGGGAATGAAATTTTGTCCCAGAGAGTCAATAGAGGTTGCCCCCATAGGAGAGGGTGTGAAACTGTTCAACTAGTAAAGGAGGTTTACTGGTATACAATGGATGCAACAAGCACACAACTCTTATTAATGAATACAGTTCACAATCACAGGATAATGGGCAAAAATGCACAGAGCAAATCTTCGTGTCATGGCACACCTCAGTCCACCAGGGGATCAGAACATGGCACGGTAAGCAAGTGAGAGGTATAGAACATTCTGCAGTGGTTAACATTCGTAAGGTACTCTGCCTGGTCATCACAACTGGAGAAATGTTTGTCAAAAGTCACTAGGGAGGAGTAAATCCTCCAGTCAGCCTTAGAGGTTTACATGCACATGGGGTAGGAGGCAGAACTGATATTGTTTGGTCACCCAAGTATGTGTCAAAGAGAATAGAGCACACAAGACGACAGGCAAGCTGAGCAGTGCAGAATGAGACGGCCAAATGGGAAATGTGTGCATGTAGTCTGACAGGAATGTGGGCACTTAAGACTAATGAAGTTGACATATCAGCCAAGAGGAAACCTCTGACAGATTCTCTTACAGCCTCAAAGGGGATGGTGTGCATCAGTGTTAAAAGTAGTCAAGCAGCTGACCAACAGACTAGAGTAAGCATGCCCTGGTGACAGTAGATGAAGATGTGTGGACATTACAAACAGAAAAAGTTAAACAAGGACGGAAAATAGACTGCAACAGCTTGCAGCTCAGTGTTCAGTGAGATGATTTGGCTATGAATGTCACCCCAAATGAGCAGTATGACTCCCCCATGAGAGGGAATGCTGTCATTTAGTGTGAAGGTCCAAGCAGTCATGAGGATGCAATTTTGTTTCTTGGAGGCAGGAAACAACCAGACACTGGAATTCCAAGAGCAGCTGTAATTCCTCCTTGTTGGGTACAATGCCACAAAAATTCCATTTGACAGTAGTCATAGTGGGGAATGGGGCTACAAAGTGCTAGCCTTTCAAAGACTGTTACAGGGCACAGAAGCTGGAGTACCCTGTTCCATGAAATCTACAGTGGCATCAGCATTCTCCATGGGTCAACCTGCGGACTCCATGGCAGAAAAATGAGTGCACCGGTGAAATGGAGGTTGACTGGTTGATGGTATCACACAGCAACACTGTTGAAGAGGATCTCCGTCAGGGCAGGAAAAGATCATGTGCCTTTGTTAAATTTCTTACAAGGGAACCTCCCCATCGCACCCCCCCCCCCCACATTTAGTTATAATTTGGCACAGTGGATAGGCCTTGAAAAACTGAACACACATCAATCGAGAAAACAGGAAGAAGTTGTGTGGAACTATGAAAAAATAAGCAAAATATGAAAACTGAGTAGTCCATGGGCAACATAAAGGATAATGTGAGAAGAGGGCCGCCGTGGTCACGTGGTTAGCGTCAGCAGCTGTGGAGCGAGAGGTCCTTGGTTCAAGTATTCCCTCGAGCAAAAGGTTTACTTACTTTATTTTTGCAAAGTTATCATCTGTCCGTTCGTTCATTGACGTCTCTGTTCACTGTAATAAGTTTAGTGTCTGTATTTTGCAACAGCACCGCAAAACCGTGCGATTAGTAGACGAATGGACATGCCTCTCCAATGGGAACCGAAAACATTTGATCCAGTAAAACACGTCTAATATATATACTATACGACACTGGTGACGGCATGTGCGTCACATGACGGGAATATGTTGTCGACCCACCTAACTTGTACACTTGGCGAATGGGTAAAAAGATTCTTCTACCTTGCCCGATTTACGTTTTCTTGTGGATGTGATAATCACTCCCAAAAAAGTGATGAAAACATAAGTGTCACATAAACTGCAACAAATGAATGCAACAGTTCCACAGCCACACAGTTTTCTGTGCGCTCTGTCAAAACATATGTTTTTAAAGTTTTCAAATTTTTCCGTGTAGGCCGTCAAATCCTGCACAAGTCCAAGCAAATCTGAGCATGTCCTGGAATTTTGGAGAGCGAAGTTGATTATGTGTGAGTGCCTGAACTCTGATAATTGTCTGAAAATAAAAATTTAAACTTTGCACTCTAGAGAAGACTTGAACCCACGACCTCTCGCTCCGCAGCTGCTCACGCTAACCACGACGCTCTTGAGCTCACGTCATCCTTGACGTGGCCTATGTTGCCCATGGACTACTCAGTTTGTATAGTTTGCTTATTTTTTCATAGTTCCACACAACTTCTTCCCGTTTTCTCGATTGATCTGTGTTCAGTTTTTCAAGGCCTATCCACTGTGCCAACTTATAACTAAATCTGAGGGGGGTGTGATGGGGAGGTTCCCTTGTTAGAATCTTGACGGTTGGCAGACGAACACTCAGATTTTTTGGCCAGAGGGATGCAATATCTTCGCAGGAGTTTTCCTTGTTCTTTCTGTCCTGCCGGTTGCATAACAGGCATTTTACCACTGGGGACAAAGATTAGGTGGTTTGTTGCACAGCTATAGAAGGGGATGTGGATGTACTGGTCACCATTAAAACTGGTACGAAGCGACGGGCAGTCTAGTGCAAATAACACCACATGAAAAATGCAGTGTACGATGGACCTCAACATAAAAAGGATAGCCATGGCACAGTGGAACTGTAAGCAATTGCAGTCTCCAAAAACAGGGTCCCATTACATAAGTGAGGATGATTTCACGGTGCCAGCAATTGTATCAACACCTATCTGAATAACGAACAGGTTAACTGTAGCAAAAGACTGACCTTCAGCATGGGACACCATGAGGAACCTTGGTGCAGCTGAGAAAGTTTTTGAATTTTAAACCTCATCCTGTTTACGTTTAGTGGAGTACACTGAGAAGGTAGGCTCTCTATGAAAAAATCCCCATGACTGCCAGCATCTCTGAGGGTACACCTTCCAACTAGAGGACCCCCTTAGGAGGGGGGATGCACCTCACCCACCTTACGAGATTGTTCACACCTCCAAAATTCCAGAGGGACCAATTGGCAATTGGGAAAGTAACAGCTCAGGCAGTCACCCCTCCCTCAGCCTGGCCTGTATCAGGGGGTACGTGCTAAACCTACCTGTCTATCCGAGGTTCAGTCACCTGTTGCACATCAAAACGTGTGGGCCGGCCTTCAGGATCGCACAGGGAGGAAAAAGAAACTAAGACTTCAAATGCCGAAGCAGAGGAGATGGAGAACAAAGAAAGAGGAGAAAAAGCAGACTAGAAACTGTTCCAATGCCAAGCTACCAAAACTACAGAACACATTCCTGAAAATACTCCAGACATATTCCCCAATGCAGGAGGGAAAGAATAACAGGAGGATAGACATGCAGCACAGAAATGGATGAGGTGCTGCAAAGGCTAGGGGCCAGTAGCCACACGCAGTCAAGAGTGGTAAGCCCCCTGGCAGGTTCCAGGGGGTGTTTTCGAACAGGATAATGCTCACCCACATACCACTGTTGTAATGCAACATGTTGCCTTGACCTGCTCGATCACTAGATCTGTGTCCAATCTAGAAGATATGGAACATAGTCAGGTGACAACTTCTGTGTCATCTACAAACAGTAGTAACTGTCCCTGAACTGACTAAAGAAGTGCAACAGGTGTGGAACTCTGTCCCACACATGGACATCAGGCACCTGTACAACACAATGCATACAGGTTTGCATTCAACATCCCAGCAATTACACTGGCTATTAATTAGCCATTATTTTACATTTGCAATGGCTTATCTCTCATCATGATCTTGCAATTCGAATCACTGAAATATGTTAACTAGACAACATATTTCTCAAATTTCATTACTCTACATTAATTTTTTTTGTGTTGCTATTTTTTCATGAGTGTACTTGATTCAGGCTGCATGTGGCCTGCAGTTTGATGACAAGTGGCATATTGTATTAATCTTATCTATTTTATAATAGCCTGTCATTATTGCATAGAGTTCAGTTAATCAGAATACTTTTAACCATCCATGTAGAGAAAAAAGAAAAGTGAAGGGATTTGATATTATGGCAACCTTTTCAGTAATTGCTGACCCAACTCTCCAGTAGAAAACAGTAGTGCTCAGTGAGATTACTGTTGGCCTCCAGTAAACTAAGGGCTAGTAACAGACCCTATATTGACATTTAGGTAATTAAATCCTTAACTTCCTAGTACACTCACCTCACCCAAAGTGGAATGTCAGTCTAGAGTAATTTATCACTGTAATCATTATCCCATATGGTGGCAATATCCCACAGTACTGACTGACAAACAGTTATCATACTACACTCCTGGAAATTGAAATAAGAACACTGTGAATTCATTGTCCCAGGAAGGGGAAACTTTATTGACACATTCCTGGGGTCAGATACATCACATGATCACACTGACAGAACCACAGGCACATAGACACAGGCAACAGAGCATGCACAATGTCGGCACTAGTACAGTGTATATCCACCTTTCGCAGCAATGCAGGCTGCTATTCTCCCATGGAGACGATCGTAGAGATGCTGGATGTAGTCCTGTGGAACGGCTTGCCATGCCATATCCACCTGGCGCCTCAGTTGGACCAGCGTTCGTGCTGGACGTGCAGACCGCGTGAGACGACGCTTCTCCAGTCCCAAACATGCTCAATGGGGGACAGATCCGGAGATCTTGCTGGCCAGGGTAGTTGACTTACACCTTCTAGAGCACGTTGGGTGGCACGGGATACATGCGGACGTGCATTGTCCTGTTGGAACAGCAAGTTCCCTTGCCGGTCTAGGAATGGTAGAACGATGGGTTCGATGACGGTTTGGATGTACCGTGCACTATTCAGTGTCCCCTCGACGATCACCAGTGGTGTACGGCCAGTGTAGATCGCTCCCCACACCATGATGCCGGGTGTTGGCCCTGTGTGCCTCGGTCGTATGCAGTCCTGATTGTGGCGCTCACCTGCACGGCGCCAAACACGCATACGACCATCATTGGCACCAAGGCAGAAGCGACTCTCACCGCTGAAGACGACACGTCTCCATTCGTCCCTCCATTCACGCCTGTCGCGACACCACTGGAGGCGGGCTGCACGATGTTGGGGCGTGAGCGGAAGACGGCCTAACGGTGTGCGGGACCGTAGCCCAGCTTCATGGAGACGGTTGCGAATGGTCCTCGCCGATACCCCAGGAGCAACAGTGTCCCTAATTCGCTGGGAAGTGGCGGTGCGGTCCCCTACGGCACTGCGTAGGATCCTGCGGTCTTGGCGTGCATCCGTGCGTCGCTGCGGTCCGGTCCCAGGTCGACGGGCATGTGCACCTTCCGCCGACCACTGGCGACAACATCGATGTACTGTGGAGACCTCACGCCCCACGTGTTGAGCAATTCGGCGGTACGTCCACCCGGCCTCCCGCATGCCCACTATACGCCCTCGCTCAAAGTCCGTCAACTACACATACGGTTCACGTCCACGCTGTCGCGGCATGCTACCAGTGTTAAAGACTGCGATGGAGCTCCGTATGCCACGGCAAACTGGCTGACACTGACGGCGGCGGTGCACAAATGCTGCGCAGCTAGCGCCATTCGACGGCCAACACCGCGGTTCCTGGTGTGTCCGCTGTGCCGTGCGTGTGATCATTGCTTGTACAGCCCTCTCGCAGTGTCCGGAGCAAGTATGGTGGGTCTGACACACCGGTGTCAATGTGTTCTTTTTTCCATTTCCAGGAGTGTACTTGTCTTAAAGCCATTGACACTACACAGTTCAGTACCTGAACATTTGCACCTTACATCAGTCACTATGAGCCCTGCTTCATCATAGGCTAGTTGAGACATCACTGCTGTTTTGGGCAAAGGGAATTTGACGGTATCCAATGCAGATACACAGCACTGTGTTCCCAAGTGCAACGTTGGATAAAATATAGTGGTACAGGAGAGTCCAGTAGGATTGGAGAAGCTTGGGGAAACAAAGTAGTTGTGCAACACCAAAAGCAGTACAATGTAACAACTTAAATGTTGTGTTTCTACCAAGTGACACGATTTGACCGTGGCTGGAGAGGAGGGGGCAAGGGAGATACTACAAATCAAACAGTCAGCTGTTGAGGAGAAGCGGTCAACTATACCAATTAGTGTTTGCTCAGGAAAATACATATTATGGTTGGAAGAATGTAATAATTTCCAATGGACCTGTATTTTCCACAGCAAATGATGGTCCAGTATGTGTATATAGCCTGTGTGATCCCAACCCCACATCAGTGTCACTTTACAGTGGCTATGACAGTTTGGTGCTGGATATGTTCCTGTGGACTTTGGTTGGCTTAATACAGGGCTTCACAACATACGTGCTCGCGGAGCAAGCTGTGAGCAGAAAGGTGCGAGCACGGAGCACGCTACCCCCACTACCGGACCAGAGCGGCGAGTGGGGAGAGAGTCACGTAGGGGCACACAACAGCTGCCGCCAGTCAATGTAAATCCGCGTACACCTGCAGGGATATCACTCACGAATTATTACTGTGACAAATGAAACAAAGGAGAATGTACACGTGCCACATAATTTTATTAGCTTAGTGTATGCCTCTACATTCGTATTAATTTGTGAACTGTTACACAATAAAAGGTGTCACTGAAGTGTGGGATTCTCGGTTATCTTGTACTTTTTGCCCTTTACAATTGCGTCTATGTTCGGAGTAATTGTTCTTGTGCATTGTAGGTGCAGCGTGCAGCTTAATTTCGATCAGAAAATGCGTTTCTCAGGCGCGTATTGTTACATTTCTTTGCAGAGAACAGTTGTTCAGAAACATACGTGGAACTGAACGTTGATATTATTGTAGCCGCCAGTTTGTGCAAATGAGGAAATCTATCCTGAGGGAAGTGTGTGTAGAATTCCAAAATGTTTTTCTTGTTCTGAAATTTGTCTCTATATTCTCTGTCACACTGCAGGTCAATAATTTCTAGTTGCAGCTCAGGACGAATCTCTTCAATATTCGCCGAATATGGAGAGGAGAACAGATCAAAATCACTGTCTAGTGCTGTCAGATCTTGAAAGCGTTGATCAAATTCTTCCTTAAGGGCAACTAAACTATCTGAATAACGTTCACAGTCTTTGTGAACATCTTGGATGGATGATAATTTAGGAAAATGAGCTAGATTTCCTGTTTCCAGCTGACTCACCCAAAGTGTCAATTTCATTTTAAAAGCTCGTATTCGATCTATGAAATGAGTAATTAGCAGATCTTTACCGTGTAGTGAAATGTTCAAAGCATTCAGATGGCTAGTTAAATCTGCCAAGAACGCGAGATCACATTTCCATGAAGGCTCTTTCAATTCAGGAACACACGTTATTTATTTCCATGAACATATTTATCTCATCTAATAGGCAAGACAATCGATTTAATAATTCGCCAGGACTAAGCCAGCAGACCTAGCTGTAATAAGGCATAGCTTTTAAATTGCCTGTGTTGTAGCCCATGTTTTCTTATATAATTGGTTGTACGAACAACAACACTCATCACATTTTTTAGAGCGATACTCTTTGCACATAAGTTTTCCTGATGGATCACACAGTGAACGCCCCTTATTTCATTCGGCACGGTCAGTTTTTGCATTTTCTCCTACAACAGCGCAACGAAACCTAATTTTTTCCCTGTCATCGCTGGTGCACCGTCTGTAGACACTGAAACTAAAGAATTCCACGACAATCCTATATTTTCAACACTTTCTTCAGCACTACTTAAAATATCACCTCCAGTTGTTGTGTTCTTCATGGCTACTACATCGAGGAGCTCCTCCCTCACCTGAAGATCTCTATTAACACCTCTAATAAATATGGCAAGCTGCGCTGTTCCAGTGATATCAACACTTTCGTCCAGAGCTAGAGAATACGCCATAAAATCTTTACAGATATTTGTAAGCTGGCTCTGGACGTCATCTGCCATGTCCTGTATGCGACTCATAATGGTCATGTTAGATAATGGCACAATCAGAAACTGTTCAACTTGAGATGGACACAAATGTTCCGCTGCAACTACCAAACATTCTTTTATTAAATCGCCATCAGTGAAGGGGCGCAGGGATTTTGCTAAAAGCAAAGCAATTTTGTAACTCACTCTGAGAGCTGCCTCAGATGATTTTTCTTCATCATCCGATCTTCTTCGGATAGCTTCCTTTTAAGTTTAATAACTTCCTGTGCACGATCTGGTCCATCACATTTTCCACGTCCGTAGTCTTTCGCGTGGTACGACATATAATGTCGCTGCAAATTAAATTTCCTAAAAGAGTTCAGCGTTTTGTGACATACTAAACATTTTGCAGCACCTTCTTTTTCTGCAAACAGATGCAATTCCTCCCAATGGGGGTTGAACTGCGAAAGCATGGTTGGGGTTACAACGGCGACTTCACATGATTCTTAACCATCGAAGTGACTGTTAGAGCTACATAGTCGGTGCGAATTCAATAGGCACGCTGCGGCCCTATTCAAACGTGCGCGAGCATTTCCCCTCCCTCCCTACTCCGCGACCTTGCACCTGCTCGCGAGCACTTGCCTGAGCAGACGCGAGTACTCGCGCTCAAAACCGGCCAGTTGTTAAGCCCTGGCTTAATACAATAGATGGCTGACTTCATTCTGCTCAATATACTCATTACAGATAATGTTTTAGTCTTATCAGTGCAACAACGCTACCCTGTGGGACATCTGTTCCAATGAAGGTCACTCACCAATACACATCAGCTATGATCAGCTGCAGAACAATGAAGTTTTATCTTCAAATGGCTTCCTCTTTCATCAAACTCAGTCAGGAAACATGGCTAGAGATGTAAAGGCCTGACCTTGCACCAATAATTAGATACAAGTTTTGGACCACCACCTCGGCAATCTGGGACGAGGTGGCTGAAAACGCCTCCTCTAAAAATGCAGATGGTCATTGACATGAAAGGGCTTTGGGCAGGGTGTTAACTAATAAAGAAATCATATTGTGTGTCCTTTTGACACCTGGAAAGGTGTTAAAAGGACCTGTTAACTGTTCATTGTTGATTTCATGTCTTATACAGATTCAACAAATAGTAACATACAAACAAAAATCTACGGCTTATATTCAGTTATTTCTTATTGCTGTTCAGCTTGATTCCACCTCAATTACAAGTGCCTTTTTCATGTCAAATCCTAGGAATGACAATGGGCAGGTTTTGTTGCACTTCTAGAGGGTGAAAGTGTCCTTTATTTTTATGAGCAGTAATACAGAGTATGTGAGTGGCTCCTGAGTAACAGGACTGCCAGTTGAAATTTCAGCAACTGATACTCTTTATGCTCTCAAGCATACACTGTCAAAGAAAATTGGAATTAATCAAGTGTTAGAAGTAACGTGATGTGTGAAAAACTATGAAAGTTTACGGTTTAGTGTTGTGTCTATGCCAAGGTTATTAGCAATAGAACCCAAGCCCATATAGCACTATCATGCTCACACACTAGACAGACCTGCATCCAGCTGGGTCATTACCAATGCATCATGGTTCAGTATTTCCATCACAATTCCACACATTACACAATTCTTAGAACATCTATTACCAAAACAAAAGACCCTTTATGACAATACTCACCCTTAACATGCCTGACAAATTTTACACAGAGGATGGATGTTTTTGTTGTTGTTAACATAATTACGAAGTATTTCTGCAACTGCTCAAGTCGGCTTCTGGAAATCTGATTCATAATACATATATATATATCATTTCCGTATGTTTATTTAGAAAAGAAAATGTGCAGTCGATTACATGATCAAGACAATCTTATGACATTTTGATGATTTGTATGCAGATCTTAAAACTACTTCCTTATGTTTACAGTGTTAAAAGTAACACTAAATTTGGACACAAATAACTGATCTGCTTTACAATACACAAAACAGAAATAAATCACGCAAGAACCTGTAACATACTTGTAATGGCATGTCAATTGATGAAACTGAACTGCTTATGTATGCAGCATTAAACTAATCAGTTTTATGTATTCAGTGATGGGTTCAAGCCTTAAGGGTGACACAGACCCAGATGCATGTGATACACTTCTTAGATAGTGAACAACCCAAAAGTTTTCCACTCAAAACTTTTTACTGTTAAGTTTAACTACAGCTTGTACAAAATTCTGCAAAAGATAAAAGGTCTTCTTCATACATTCAAATGTTTGCTACTGATCTAGCACAGAATCTTAAGCATTCTGTGATATAATATACTACTAAAATCTATACATAAAACAGAGTATGGGGCTAAACACTGACTATCAGATTCCTACCAAATATCAGCCTTTAACTACAGGATCCATATATTTTAGTATGCTTCAGTAATGAAACGTTCAGCAATATTGCCTACTTACGAATATCACACACACCTGTTTACAGATCTCTACATGAAAATTAAATGTATGCAGAGAATATACAAGCTGGGAGAAAGGGACAGCACAAGTGTTAGAAACTTTGGTGCCAGTGGCCTCTTTCCCTAACACCAGATTTCGAACAACCACACGCAGCACTTCATTATAACTGTCACCATGACAATGACATACTATAGATCAGATGGCAGCTAATCTAAAAACTTCAATCACATTGCTGATGTTACCTGTAACAGCAGTGTAAATGTACCCCATGCCATACAGACCACAATGTTTACTTTTTACATTACATGTTAAGTACCTGCAATAGCCAATCACACTAATTAAACTGGACTCATTGGCATTATTACATAACATTTTTAGCAACTGGTTTTTGAGGAAACAGTCCTTTTACTTTAGTGTTCCAAATCAAAATTTGCAATTTTTTTAAAGCCTTAATGTCTTTTTGCTCTGAGAGACCAGCCTAACAGATGCCATTACTGGTGTTTTATTCTATGATCAGAAGTATGGTATTTGCATTCCTACATATCAGTAGAGTATGTCTGCTACATAGACAATTTTCAGTGCCAGCGGCATGTGTTTTAAAGCAACATACTAAGGGCTGATATGTTGGATTAGTTTCTCCTATCC
Organism: Schistocerca nitens; assembly: GCF_023898315.1. Taxonomy (NCBI): domain Eukaryota; kingdom Metazoa; phylum Arthropoda; class Insecta; order Orthoptera; family Acrididae; genus Schistocerca; species Schistocerca nitens. Next base: position 948,227,196 of record NC_064616.1, read on the forward strand.
ATCAATCCATTATGACAAAAATGAAATGCCAGGATTCCAAGTTCTGTAGTTTATTTTCCACAGTTTTCCTGATAGACTTAATGACAATATAGAATTTAAACATTAAAATACTGGTTTTTCCTACTGAAAACAAACAATGGCTGCAAATGGCCTCCGAGTCACTGGTAAAATAAAAAGGCTGAACACACCGATATATCTCTAAACTTGAAAAATCTACACATGATTCCCATTAACGAAATTCCTTTTATATTGCAGAAGCTTAAAATATGTGTGTGATCAATGTTCTATATTTAGTTTCCAACTAGTAGTGCTGATATTCTATAAACTAGTAAGGAAAAATAAGGTGATTCTGGTAAATAACACTGACTGTTACAGTGAATAATTTAAAGTGAAGCAAAATTCCATAAATAAAATACATTAATTGTAATCCACTAGTCACAAAAAGCTGAACACTGTCATTGCCTCTGAATTATCCCCAACATGTAATCTTTTTCTAGATACCTGTGAAACGAAGTAATGCTGTGCACTTCACATTTGCTAAATACTGTAATTCTCATGAGGGAAAATATGCAGCTTCCACGAAAGAATACGGCCAGCACTTTTCACTGAGCTGACAAACTTAAAAAGTCCTTGTTAATTAAAAAGAAATTCATCCTATTCATTGAGATTCTGCACTAACTTACATATGAATACATCATAAAATAAAATATCGCCAGATTCACATACATCTGGGAGGATAAATTGAAACACTATGATTCCTATCAGACACACTTCACAAAATTAAGTGTCATATTGCACACACTACAAATAAAAATTGTCAACATAGTAGGTCACACAAAACAGGACTCAAACTTCGTTCTAAATCCATTTGTATGTGGCAGTGACATGACTGATTATTCTCGACTGTTTAAAAGAATTAACAACTATTCGCAATGAACTAATTCTACAATATAAGAAAGTTGCTAATGAATAACTTCAAATATTTTCAGTGTGTTCATTTAGCTGAGAACTCATCTGAAGGCTGGGATAAAACACAAAGAACAGGCATAAAAAATTATGTATGTTGGTATCTCCCACCCATACTGTGGAACTAAGCTTGGCCACTGTTTATAATGTAATGGAACAGCAACAGTCCTTTCCATGTAATTCCCCCAACATCTTTTGTCAAAACTTTTAATGTTGCCTCATATATATTTACTTATACAAAATGGGTAAGGGAACAACTGCAGTGTTATTTTATTAGAAGCAAGACCAGTCAAATGCCTTGCACTCTCGGGAAACTCCCTAACTTACTTTGCTTGCCTATAGGCATACTGCAACATTAACAGGTACAAATTTCTTATTTTTCACAGGTACACGCATATGAGATTCAAGAACCTGTAAGAAGGAACAAAAGGGGAAAGACAGGAAATGAAACTGTAGTGCACATTATTTCAATGAAATCTAAAATGGAAACCTTAAACATAGTTTTATAAATGGAACAAGGAGCTACTATTTTATGAAAGAACTGTACTGTGTCCAAATGTGTAGCAATGGAGTGAAGTGTCTCCAGGCTCTAATCCATAGTTAAGGACTTATAAAATCTGTACAGTTTAACACAGCCCACACACAAAGTTCAAAATGACAATGTTAAAAAACATGCATAAATGCAGTGAACACACCACCTCCCCTGCATCTGAACTGTCAATTCAGTACACCTCTAAAGACATAAACCTTATGGTCACAAACTCACTCCCTAAATAGTTGAACATACAGATTAAGAGCCCAAGCAATAAACATATTGCCCACTCACAACATAGTACACACATTATCAAATTTTGATCCCAAAGGAAGAGGATTTGTCGAAAATGTTACCACACTGTCACTTGACAAACAGTTCCAAAGAAAACAAATGCACTTTCAAATCTCAAGATTATTTTGATCTAAACCACTTGTCAAGTAGTGTGGGTTATATCATACACTGCTCATTAATCTTCCCCTTCTTCCTCTTCATCCTCATCAACTTCCTCCTCATCCCCACCAGATTCTTCTTTCTTATCTTCCTTCTTGGGACGACCACGAGCTCTGTTGCCAGGTTTCTGTTTGATAGAACATGCAATTTTTCAGTTTTGTGGCAATTTTATATCAAATTTATTAAAATAAATGCACTGCTGATTACATTTGTTAAATAAATTTTTTAAAATTTTCTATCTCAAACATATCAATCAACTGATGGTATATGATAAAACAAGATTGCAACAGTTGTAATTTACAATAATTTAATTACCTACAAAGTCTAACAAGTATATTTATGAATTACAAGAAGTAAATGAAACTTCAATCAGTTCCAAACATTACACCACTCCAATGCCAGGTTTGTTTCAGACAATTTTAAACTCTCAATACTACAAATATTTAGGAGAAGCACTACCCTGACAGGAAAGATACATGTCAAATAGTTCACAAATTTCACTTACAAGAAACATCTTACTCTGGCACTACTTCACATCATCAATTCTTTACAAGAAACCTGTACCTCAAATGCTCTTAAGTCAGTGAAAAACAAACCACCTCTAAAAATCTAATACCTGTCTTATTTTCATAAAAATAAAGCACATATCTTACAGAAAATGGAGTATTTTAGAATTCTCTAACTAAAATATTTCACATAGCTGACTAAATATTCCATTATAATATAAAAGGGTGGCTTCTCAAGTCTGTTAAATTTCCACGAAATAATGGAACATTTTTATTGTGCCTTCACAGCCATTCAATTGTTTCAAGGCTCGTATAAAAAATGTCAACAGTTAACAGCGTACAATTCACTGCCGACAGCAGTCTGAATGGGTCAGTGTGCCGACTGCAATTGGAAATGGAGAAAACTGGGTTTCGTACTGTTAAACATTTTCATTTTAAGGGCTGGGGCACCACACAAATCTAAGCAAAATTGGATGAAGTTCACATGGACTCTCCACCATCATTGAACACCATTTACTTTTGGATTAATGAATTTAAACATGACTGGGTAAGCACCAAAGACAAAGCGCACGCCAGCTGTTCAATTGAGGTCACCACAAAGGAAACCACTGACACAATCCACGATGTGGTAATGCAAGACTAGTCAATAAAAATTCATCAGACAACCGAGACTGTAGGCAACTTAACTGAGTGAGAGTATAATATCCTGCATAGAAATTGGCTATGAAGGAACTGGGTGCAAGGTGGATGCCACGATTGCTCAGTCGACCAAAAGCACATCCGGCACAACATTTCAACACAATGTCTGGCGAAGTTTAAGTCTCAATCTGCATAGTTTTTGCATCTATTTGTGACTGTTGAAACATGGATCCATCATTAGACACCAGAGTTAAAATGGCAGTCAAAACTATGGACGAAGGTTGGTGAAACAGCACTAAAAAAGAAAGACCATTTTCTCAGCTGGTAAGGTGATAGCCACTTCTTTAGAGATTCCACAGAATAATCCTTGGAAAAGGCACAAACATAACTCTACTATTATGCTTCATTGTTGGATCATTTGACAGTTACATTGGCAGGCAGAAAAAAAAGAAGGAAAATACGAAGCAAGGTTGGCACGCAATAAAGAGCTCTTTCACCAGAATAATGCACCATCCCATAAATCAGTGACAATGGAAAAGTGCACTAATTGGGATTTGAATTTAATTTCAATTCACTTGACTTAACCCCAAGTGTCTTCTTCCTGTCCCTGAAGTTTAAACTGGCTTGCTGGGAAAAAATTTCTATCGAATGAGGAAGTGATAGTTTCAGTCAACGAGTATTTTGCAGAGTTTGGCAGAACCTATTTTTTCGATGGGATGAAACAGCTCAATGATTACTGAATCACATATATCCCACGAAGGACATCAAGTTGAGAAGGTGAGCTGCTCATGAAAAACATTTTATTTATTTTTAAACATTTGTATCAAACCAGCCTCATTAGCACAAAAACCACACAATCAAAAGCAAATTTATTACTTTACAAAACAACCGATTTATCAGGTTTTAAAGTAAACCTTATTTCGAGTCTACAACACGAGACTTCATCATGAAGTGATGCCAGTAGTCACTCTGCCACATATCTGCAGGAAACTCACACAGAGAGTGTTATTTCACCAGGTAACAATCTGGTGCCATAAGAGGGAGTAGATATTATCAGCTACCAAAACTCTGCCGCTGAAATATGGGTTGAGTATGCCAACAGGATGACAAATGTGGCCACAGTCTATCAAAACATTTTTTTTTATCTCTGTTCAAGAAACAGGAGTTGTGGTCTTTACTGGTTACAATCCAACAACTTGTACCCAATATGTGATGCAATCATACACTGAGTGTACACTGCTTCAAAATTTCCTGCCAAATAAGCTACTGTTTTCGGGCAATACTTGTATTGACAGCTATGTAAGTAAAACATGACTGACAGCCACTGCTTTAATTCTGCCAGTACCTCCTGCTTAAGTAACTTCACAGAAGCTTTCTTATGTACCTCACCAGCCTTGAGCACACAAAGAAAGGACATTCCAGACAAAAGGTTCAGCTACAGCATACAGGCTGTTTTCAGATTGAATGTGTGTGTGCGCACCAGAATGGAGGTAAAAATATTAGTTTAACACAGCAGCAGCAATAACAGAGTGTGTATGTGCAACTGAGGAAGGATACAGGTAAGTATTTTCACATTAGCCTTGTGGGATCTGAAGGAAATGATTGAAAACTGATTTGCATGGCCAAACAGTGATCCAAATCACTTTCATCCCAACTGCGAAGTGACCTCAGTCAGTACTCTACCACTAAGAATGTGCCATTTTGATGTGTGGGCAGTTTAAAATTCTGCAAGCTCTAACCTAGAATGTCACCATTCATTGACAACATTCTTACCGACATCTATGTAAGAACACTTTACCCTTCCTCACAGCTCAGCACATAAGAGCACTGTTCACCAAAGGCAAGGTTCTGGACAGAGTACTGCACCAGTACACTGCTTCAATATACCAATAAGTGCCAAAACAATGCGCGCGCGCGCGCACACACACACACACACACACACACACACACACACACACACACACACACACACAGGCTGAATCAAAGATTCACCCTTTAACAAATCATTATGCCATGACTAAGCTACTTCTCCACAATATCATTTCTTCTGAAAGAGCCTCTGTAAAACTTGAAGAGTAAGAGTAAGATACTTGTGAAATTGAAGCCATCTAAATTGTGCCTGGACAACTCCGTAGGACAGAGTCCTGTCCAGGAAAATTGAGATTACAGGCTTGAGTCCTTGTGTCCTGCAGTTTCCAACTCACAAGAAGTTTCAGTGCCTTATTGCCATACATACTTCTTTCAGACCAATACCTAATGCACATCAGCTGCACTAAGGTTGAAGTGAAACCTATTAATAATTTATTGTTTTCCCTGTAATGAACCGCTGTGTTCTTCGAAATGTGACCAGTGTACCAAGAGGAAGTTGTGCTTAATAAATCCCTATGGCCAAGTATCCCTGTAAGAGCTGCAAAAACAGTGAAGCAACAATTTCTATATACGACCACTTTATGGTAATACATGTTCATTGATACATCTTCACATTTCATCTTTTGGTATGGTAACTATTACAAAGTAAATTACGACTCCATGCACTTTGACATAATTTCAGTGTGTCTCATTGATAACCATACTGTTTTGCAACACTGCTTTCTCAACTTATTTGATTTGGCTGTGTACTGCTAGGTAACAATTCCTCTAATTGTAACTGTTGGACATCCTGACCGGCTTACATTTCTAATGCCCTTCGGGAATACATTTTTACCGTTCTGATGAGCCATGTTAAAAACAATTACTGACCATCCTTTATGACTAGAAACATGTATCAGAACAATATGACAACTATCTTATCGTTTATAGTTGGTACTTCAACAAAATTATTTGTACCTAATGGGTTGGGATAGTAATAGGAAAAAGGCAAAGAAGTTTTATGTCAGCTCATTAAGTGCTCTTTAATAGTTCACAGGGCATACTATCCAAAGAGAAATCTGGTGTGACTCACTGTTCCACTCAATTTTATTTCTACATGAATTCCACTACAAAGGTTTCATTAATCATATCTCTCTCTCTCTCTCTCTCTCTCTCTCTCTCTCTCTCCCTCCCTCTCCCAATTCCTATAGTCTCTCCCTCCCCTCCCCCTTTCCCTAAATGCCCAATTCATTCCATGGACAAAAGTTGAGAAATTATTCCTTATGTTCACAATACATATAATCCCTTCTTTTTAAAGTTTAGCGTATGAAGTATGATAAGTATATTACTGCTTCTTTCACCTGCAGAATTTATTTTCAGAATGGTAAGGACTAATCTAGATCTGCAACCAATTCCAATAGCAATGAAACATTCCCAGAATGGAGTAGAACGATCACTAACTGCAGTAACAACAGCAATACACTTATCTGAAAGTATGCTACTCTAAGGGCCCTGCCTCACTGGGATGCCACGGCAAGTCTGCTGGCAGACACACCAGACAGAAGAATGAACGCAATGGAGCCTCTCGCACCAGGCAGCACCTGACAGTGTCAGCTCTGCCGGCAGAGTGGACAACACAAGGTTCTGCCAGAAGGCCTGCCACCGGAATACACGATTGCTTATGGCCACTCCCACGTCAGGATGCCAGTAGAGCTGCCAAGCACTACCTGCCACACACCTGTACCTAGTTTTATATGCTCACATGAGCATTATTGACAGTTTTGACACTGAATATTATCTGCGAGATTCACTTGGGACACTACATCTCAGAACTATTCAAAACATGAAGTGGAAGAAAGTGCTGGGAATTATGAGGGTCATAAATGAAGTTCAGTTTGAAGAACAAGTCTCCACATTACAATCACGTTCAAACTACTTACAATAATGCACTTTCTGGACTCTGGCTGGTTGGAGATAGTGGAAATTAACCAATTCTCAATTTCCTCACAGCCACTGTGTTTACTATCCGGGCTAAGTATGTTTTCCTCAAAACCTAAATCCAGACCAAAATAGCACAGCTACCTCTCCTGCTGCTGCAGCAAGTGATGCTTACGGACCAGATACAACAGACATGCCAGAATTATTTTAAAAAATATTTAAACAAAGGAGACAGATTTATAATAACATACTCTTCAAATAAAAACTGGAGAGCACTTCTATGTATACTTTACAGTTACAACTAAAACTGTAAATATAACTGCAGACTACACAGAAGTAGCTGCCAAGTACACAGGTCACTAAACTCTTTTCCTTTACTGAGACTACTTTCCTCAAAACAGTGACTTTTTTTCAGTTAATCTCGGAAGATCTCCACTACCTCGTCAATTGAACAGAATGACGTTATCAGGATACTAGAAAATTTAGCACTGCAACTTCTTTAATCATTATTAAGCGTGTCGAATAACATTACTGTCATGATCAGCAATTAAGGTATGTGCCCAGAAGTTCTTTTTCTGCATTCCCTTTTTATTTTGAACTTGTACACAATGCTTGTAGCTCCTCTTCTGAGCAGCGACTGGAGGCATTCCTCTGGCATCTCTGCTATCATCTTGTACTGTAGGACCTGAGTGCTGTCAAAAGTGCAACCAGCAGACCTGCTGTGGCACCCCAGTGCAGTACTTCACTAAGACTTGGCACCCACAATTACTGACTTGCCGGTAAAAAACATTTGATCTTTCTACCCCCAATTCTCAAACTGCAATGTACAGTACATTCACTTAACAGGGGTAGAATGGTCTACAAAATCAATTGCCCGACAGTTGTAATCTGATGCAGGAGATTCAAATTACATGTTGTTGTTCTGTTTTCATGTATACAGAAATTTCTGCTATGAAGATACTTTCTGAAATCAAGACCTTACTGGTTGGAACACAATTTGGCTATCTAGCTTCCTGTGACTCAAGTAACTACTTAACTAAACCAGTTATAATGTTCTTATACTCTGAAAGAAGAAAAGGCAAGTTAAAAACTAACAAGTCCTAAAATACTCATACCTTGGCAGCAGCCTTTCCTTTTCGCTTAGTGGAGCCCTTAGGCCGGCCACGGCCACGTTTAGCAGGAGTAGCACCATCAGTTTTTTTCACTTCTTTCTTATCTTCTGATGGAGCACGGCCACGTTTTTTGGCTTCCTTTGCAGGAGATTCCTGCATGGAAAGCGATAATTCGATTACTAAACAGCAAACAAATGACATATTCAAAATAATGGACTAATTTTTAAATACAGTTTGAGAAATGACAAGTTTTTGCAACTGCTGCAATGAAAATATACCACCCCACATTTCTATAACACTTTTCTTAGGAAATTCGACAGTGCATAATGCCGTAACACCATAACACTTTCACTGTAAGCATGAGTATAAGCAACTAACTCAGATGTTAGAAACTGGATGCAATGAGATGAATTACTAGAGTAAAATACTGTTAAGTTTGTGTTCTGTATATTTCTAATATCAACAGTTGACCATTTTACAGCTTTTTCCAGAGACAAATTATGGTCATTTTAGTTATGTCTTATAAGTAACAATATGAAAAGAGTATTTCTCATTTCATTTTCTGACATGGGGAGCGTAGGGCATACAGGGCTACTAATAAGCACCTCTGGTTCAGAAGATAACTGCACAAAAACTACAAGACATACAGAAAACAAACATCAGTGCCCAGAGTACCTCTCCAAGTTATTGACCTGGCTTCTTCTGGTTCGTAGGTTGGTTTAAAAGAGGGAGGAAGGGATCAAACTGCTAGGTCATCAAACCCTTGTTCCGAACAACAAAACAGATTACCATGGCTGGCTGACCAAAAGAATAAAAAGGAGAAGCCCGCCACTCTGCAACACATTAAAACCTCCACCCTATAAGCACTAGGGTGGAGGACACAGAAGGACAAAGGACATGCGCTAAAATTTAGATCAAATGATAAAACCCACCCTCACAAATAAAACCTAAAACTATATCTGCCAATGAGGTGTTGTCAGATAAAATTAGTGGCAACGAGTCCGATAAGCAAAGATTTCGTCGCAGGGCAGTCAAAGTGGGACAGTGCACCAGAATATGGGCCACTGTCAAATGGGCGCCGCATTGACACTGAGGCGGGTCTTCACGGTGCAGGAGGTATCCATGAGCTTGGCCAATGTGGAGCCGGCAGAGAACCACAGATTCCCTGCAAGAGGCCCGCATGGAGGACTGCCACACATTTGTAGTCTCCTTAATGGCACGCAGTTTGTTGTGCGTACTGAGACGATGCCAATCCATCTCCCAAAGCTGGAAAACCTTGTGGCATAATAACGAATGCAGGTGAGTTATTGAAATGCCAATCTCCATAAGCATTTTCTGTGCAGCCTGTTTGGCCAGCCTGTCAGCAAGTTTGTTTCCTGGGATTCCGACATCTCCTGTAGTCTACACAAACACCACTGAATGACCGGACCATTCCAGGGCATAGATGGACTCCTGGATGGTTGCTACCAAAGGATGACGAGGGTAGCACTGGTTGATAGCTTGTAGGCTGCTCAAGGTGTCAGTACACAGAAGAAATGACTCCCCATGGCAAGAACGGATGTGCTCAAAAGCACCACCAGCCTTGCAGTGAAACACTGCAGCCATCTGACAAGGAATGCTGTTCAATATTCCTCCATGGACATATGCGAAGCCGACGTGACCATCAGCCACCGAGCCATCTGTGTAATCCACATCATCGCCTTGGTACATGTCAAGAATTGAGAGGAAGGGACAGCAGAGAGCTGCGGGGTGAAATGTGTGTTTTGGGCCTCGTGAAAGGTCCAGGCAAAGCTGCGGTCTAGGTGTACACTATGGAGGTGTACGCAAATGGACCTCAAGAATAGGTGGTAAAGGCAAGGAATCCAGTTCAGATAGAAGGGACTGGACGCAAACTGCAACTGTAAGCCCTCACCTAGGCCACCGATGCAGGAGATGAACTGCCATGGGCGGGAAAAGGAGATTAATTCAAGTGTGCAGGAGAACTACGAATATGTGCAACATAACTGGTAAGCAGTTGTGCACATCTGACCTGCAATGGAGGGGGACTCCAGCTTCCACCAGGATGCTGGTCACCAGACTCGTCCTAAAAGCTCCCGTTGCTAGTCGAACGCCACAGTGGTGCACTGAATCGAGTGAACGCAAAGCTGAGGGTGCCGCCGAACCATAAATCAGACTCCCATACCGAACGCGGAATTTGCTCAGACTCTGCAGAGGGCATTGAGGTACTGCCAGTACTTCCGCTTAAGCTGACAAAAGGTGAGGAAGCCAAGTCAACTGGGCATCTAAAACCAGTCCTAAAAATCGATATGTCTCTACTACAGAGAGGGGATCATCAGTTAGGTAAAGTCCTGGTTCCAGATGAACAGTACAACACCGACAGAAGTGCATAACACACGACTTTGCGGCCGAAAACTGGAAGGGATGGCTCCCTGTAGGTGCTGCTCAGCAACACCAGTACTGGTGGAACAGTACAAAATGCAGAAGTTATCTGCATACAGAGAGGGTGAGACGGACAGCCCTACAACTGCTGTTTCACCATTAATGGCCACTAGAAATAGAGATACACTCAATACAGAGCCCTGCAGGACCCCATTCTCCTGGATAAGGGAGGCAGGGAGGGAGAACTATGGGAGGCACCAACTGCGACACAAAGTACGAAGCAACAGGAAATTCTGGATAAAAATCGGGAGCGGGCCTCTGAGACCCCACTCGTATAATCTGCCAAGGATATGGTGTCGACAGGTTGTGCCATACACTTTTCGTAAATAATAATAATAAAAAAAGGCAACAAGTTGTTGGCGTATGGAAAAGGCTGTTCGGATGGCAGACTCAAGGGACATAATCTTATCAATGGTAGAGCGACCCAGGCGGAAACCGCCCTGGCACAGATATTAGGCCACGTGACTTCAGGACCCGGCCCAACCCAACCACTGACACACCATACATTCCAGCAGCTTACAAAGAACGCCGGTGTGGCTGATGAGCCAATAGCTATCCACATCAAGCAGGTTTTTGCCGAGTCTGAGCACTGATATGATGGTGCTCTCGCCAGTGCGATGGAAAGAAGCCATCACACCAGATCCGGTCTGACACAATATGGGCAATGAGCTAGGGCACTGAAGAGCTCCCACTCTGTAAATGGGGTGTTATAAGGATCACTGTGACGTGTAGTGAATGAGAGGACTCACTTCCATCCACCGTTTGAGAGTACGATAGGCTTGGGGGGGGGTTGTAATTCTCTGATACAGAGGGGCGAGCATAGTGTTCAGCAAAGTGCTCAGGAATTGCATTTGCGTCGGTAGATAACACGCCATTTATGTTAACACTGGGAACACCTGTTTGAGCCTGGTACCCAAAAACTTGTTTGACCTTTGCCCAGACTTTGGAACACCTTCCTACGTACTGCGCCCAATTGTCGAGACATTTCTCCCACCACCACTGTTTCCATTGTTTATTAAGCTGGCGAATGTGGGCACGAAGCTGTTTAAATGTAGAGCTCGCCGGCACCCCTTAATTGCCTCAGCGACTTCCTGTGACCACCAAGGGACTGTCTTTCGCCAGGGGCACCCTAAAGAACGAGGTATCGCGTTTTCCACCACAGAAACAATTGTTTTAGTTACCATATCGATGTTACCATGTGGGGGTGATTCAACAGTGACAGCAGGCATCCCATTCTGCCTTGTTTAAAGCCCTTGAGGCAGGCATCCGTGCACCTGACACCGGGGCAGTGACAGGAAGATGGAGAAGTGGTCACTACCACATAGGTCATCATGTGCTCTCCAGTGGATAGATGGGAGAACACCAGGACTGCAAACCGGGAGATCAATGGCCGAATATGTGCCATGAGCCACACTGAAATGTGTGGGGGGCTTTCGACATCCCTGCCTCTGCCAGTAAGCACAGTGCCACCTCACAAGGGGATATGAGCGTTAATCTCCCCAAAGTAGGAAAGGTTTAGGGAGTTAATCAGTGCAGCCAATGCGTTCAGGAGTACTGCACCATTTAGAGGAAAAGATACATTACAGACAGTTATTTCCTGCATCGTCCTTATCCTGACAGCCACGGCTTCAAGAGGGATTTGAAGCAGCACAGGTTCGCTGCATACTGAGTTCAGGACAGACACAAACTCCACCTGACACTGTTATAGTCACTACGGTTCTTTTAATACCCCCCCCCCCCCCCCCCGATAGCTGCAGAGGGCAGGGGTCAACATTGCCAGGAACCAGGTTTCCTGAAGGGCTATGCAGAAAGCTGGTGTAGAGCTTAACAATTACCGTAGCTAAGCCAGGTGGCAGAAAAAACCGCCGCAATTCCACTGGAGGATGACCGTATCATGAGGCTGGGAAGGCATGAAGTCCGCAAGGAGGCAGGTTATGACTCAGGGTCACCTGCTGCCACCAATTGAGTATTCGTAGCCATTTCAATGGTGGTTGAGGCGCCAGTGAGATCCAGATCCACAGGGGACACCAAGGTCTCCACCGCATCCTCAGATGCGGAACTCATAGGGTGTGGTGGTGTTGGGGCCACCAGAGGCTCCTGGTTCTTAGCAGACTACTACTAAGTTTGCTTGCTCTCCCTTCTCTTTAGGGGCTTGCTGGGAAGATTTCTCTGAAGCAGCTTCAGATATGGAGGAAGACAGTGAAGTTATTCATTCAGCTTTCCGCTCCTTGAGCCATTGGCAAGTGTCTGCTGTGGCATTAGTGGAGTCTTGGAAGAGAGGGCCCCCAAGGGACCCCTTCCACACGAGAGGAGCTGGAAGAGGCTGTTGCTTCTCCAGCAGGGGGGAGGGGACCAATGTCCACTGCACTTGGGTGGGTGGAGGGGGGGCTTGCTCCCAAAGTAAGTGCTTTGGGAGCAATGGAGGAAGATTTGCCCCCTATCACCAAGGAGGCAGATGTATTCCGGTGGCTCGGAGGGCCCACTGTTCGTTGCACAGAGTGAGGAACCACTGGCACCTGGGACGGCAATGGTGATGTAGTTGCAGCGTATGTCGACATCAACCAAATGGGGTGTAATCTTTCAAATTTATGTTTAGATTCTGTGTAAGTTCCGATCCAGGGTCTGGTACCCCACAATTTTCCACTCCTTTTGGAGTACTGGGCAGTCTGGCTGGCAGGGAGACTGGTGCTCTCCACAGTTGATGCAAGTGGGACGAGGCGCATGAGCAGTATCTGGGTGCAGTGAATGTCCACAGTGCCTGAACTGCCAGCACTTAATGCGTCACATAAGGGGAGGGACATATGGTTTAACATCACAGCGGTAAACTATCACCTTGACCTTTTCAGGGAAGGAATCGCCCTCAAAGGCCAAGATTAAGGCACTGGTAGCAATCCTGTTGTCTTTGGATCCCCTGTAAATGCACCAGATGAAGTGAACACCCTGCTGTTGTCAATTGGTGCTTAGCTCCTTGTCAGACTGCAAGAGGAGACAGCAATGGAAAATGATCCCCTGGACCATATTGAGGCTTTCATGGGGAGTGACAGAAAATAGAATATCACCCAGCTTGTCACAGGCGAGTAACGCTTGGGATTGGGGTGGGGATGCTGTCTGAATCAAGACTGCACCGTTTCGCATCTTTGGCAGCGCCGTCACTTCTCCAGACTTATCCTAAAGGTGTTCAACAAAAAAATTTAGGCTTCGTAGGTAGAAAGGAGTCCCCATCAGTTCTGCTAACAGGTTAAAAACTGAGGCGAATATGGCTCTGTTCTGTAGCTCTACATTCCTCCCACGGTGTAGCAAGGAAGGTAAACAGTTTAGGGTCATACCTGTCGGCATTGTATTCGATCTTGCCCTTCTTAGAGACTGCCGATGCCGTTCGGTCACCAGCAAGAGATTACTTAGTCCGCTTCACTGCGGGTCATCCACCATCCCCACTCCGATAAGGGGCTCTCCCCACAGGCGCCACCCAGCCACAGCAAATGCCAACTGGCATGATGCCCCAAGGCATCTACTCCTTGGCATACACGGGAAGATTACAGCTCAGGCATCAGCAGTGCAATCCCTGTGTTGTCAGGGGGCTACCACCAAATGGGTACATGACAGCCCCACCACAACGGACTGGCTACCGTGCTGGATATTGGGCGCAGAGAAATCCAACATTGTCATGGGGGGTTAAAACAGGACAGGAGACAATGGAAGAAGATGACATACACCAGAAAGTGTCCTCGCCCAAATAGTTGAATCTCAGGTGGAGATGCAAAGCCATGACAAGAGATTCAGCAGATCGAATCTAAGGGCACTATGGATAACTCTTGCACCATGTAACGCGTCCTTCCCCATATGGCCCACACATCTGTAGAATTTTGAAAGTTGCAGGTCAATCCATAGAATGGGATCGGAACTCCGAGTGCCAAAAAGTGAAAGACTCCTTTTAGTCACCTCTTACGACAGGCGGGAATACCTCGGGCCTATTCTAACCCACGGACCCGCAGAGGGTGGCTTCTTCTGTTCACCTGAAGTGATTGTTTTTGCTAGCGCTGTTTTGGTCTTGTTTAGCTTTTTATGATGGCAAGTTTTAAGTGAAGAACGTGCAGCTCTGAAATTTAATTTTCTGCTTGGTAAAAATGCTGCTGAAACTGTTTTAATACTGAAAACAGCTTACCAAGATGACACTATGGGAAAAATTGTGTACAGGTGGTTTGCTTGATTAAAAATGGCAAGATGTCGATTGACGACGACCCTTGTTCTGGACGTCCAATTGCTTGAATCTATGAAAATATTGAAAAAATTTGAGAGCTTGTGCTCACAAGAGCATTGACAAATGTTTATTTGGAAGCGTTCATCAAAAACGACCCGATTTGTGGCAGAGAGGACACTAGTTTTTCCACCACAACACACTTGAACGAACAGCCATCTCAAACAGTTTTTGGCTAAAAATGGCAAGGCTCCAGTACTCCACACACCTTATTCGCCTGACTTGGCTCCATGCGACTTTCTTAGTTTCACACATGAAAAGGAGCATGAAAGGATATCGATTTCACAACCGTGAAAAGTTAAGAAAAAACGAGGGAGGAGCTGTCGGCCAATTCTTAAGACGACTACAAAAAAGTTTCAAGCAGTGGAAGCAGCAGAGGGACAAACATATTAGTTTTAATGGAGAGTATTTTGAATGGGATAAGGTTGTTTTTTAAACCATTTGAAAATATATAGCTTTTAAAAAATAATTCAACTTTTTTGGGTACCCATGTAGATATTAATGATAGACAAAGGGTTGAAGTTCACAGATGGGAGACAAAGGGTTGAAGTTCACAGATGGGAAGGTGGTGTTTGCTGCCATGTCAGCAGCACTGCTATCGTGTTCTGTCAGTATCCTTCAACTGGAAACACTTTTTACATCTCTCAATGCTTATTATTCTTTGGCTGGTTCCCATTTTGCATGATTTATGTTATGTGGTCTCATCACTATGAATTTCAACTGAAGGAAGTAGTCACAATCATTTAATTCTATAATTATACACCATTTTACTCCCGAAGCAATTTTAGCACTATTGACCACATTCTGACCGTTAGTGAAGTGATAAGCAGAGCAAATGAATACCAACTGCCTCTCTGCATTGCCTTTGTTGACTTTGAAAAGGCATTTGACTCCGTTAGCCATGTAGCTGTCCTCCAAGCTTTGAGTGAGCAAGGAGTGGGAGCAGCATACATTGAAGTGCTCAGGAAAATATACGAGAATTCTTCAGCTTATGTTAACATCGGCGAATCAACTCGAGAATTCCGCATCATGAGGGGTGTCAAGCAAGGCGATCCCATCTCCCCAAAACTGTTCTCTGCTGTATTGGAAATGGCTATGTCAAAGCTGAGCTGGGAAGGTAAGGGAATTAGAATTAATGGAAGAAGGCTTACCAACTTGAGATTTGCTGATGATATTGCCTTACTGGCCAAAGACTTCGCAGAGCTCCAAAACTTAGTTACAGATCTTGCATAGGAATGTCAGCTGGTTGGCTTGAACATGAACCTTTCCAAAACAAAAGTAATATCCAACAAATGGGTCCCAGCTGGAGATGTGAAAGTCAAGAACAACCTACTAGAAGAGGTCAGTGAATATGTCTACCTTGGCCAGATTATAAATATCAAGGGAGACGTAAGGCCAGAAATCTATCGACACATCAAGCTTGGCTGGCAAGCATTTGGGAAGAATTCAAAAGTATTCAGATCAAAAATGCCAGTAAATCTGAAGAAAGCAGTATTTGATCAATGCATTCTTCCTGTGATGATGTATGGCTGCGAGACATGGACACTGAACTCATTCACAAAAGGGAAACTTAGGACAGCACAGAGAGCCATGGAGAGATCAATGCTGGGCTATACAAGAAAGGACAGGAAAAGGGCAGATGACATCCGGTCTGTGATTAAGGTTAATGACATCTTAGAGAGAGTAGGTTCCTTGAAATGGCAGTGGGCTGGCCACATTGCAAGAAGAAAAGACAACAGATGGACGAAGCTAGTACTGGAGTGGAGTCCGAGAGAGCACCGGAGGCCTAGAGGAAGACCACCAGACAGATGGGACAAAGACATCAAGAAGATCGCTGGTAACACCTGGCAGAGAACTGCCCAAGACCGTCCCACTTGGAGAAGACTTCTGAAAGCCTACCTGAATCCACAACTCGAAGAGGCCACATCATATAATGATTGAATTGGCTGATGATGATGATTTGTTGTACAAGTAATGCAAACTGGAAAGTGCTATATCAATAATGTGGGAGAATAGTTTATTTCAAGCCAGTAAACTCCCACATAAATATGATAGCATATGCTCTGTCATATCAGTCTGACAGATTCACACTGTACAAAACCCTACTTTCAAGATTTACTGGCACTCTTATTATGCAATTCTGTCAATACTTCACCCATACGAACACGTGTGGGGTTAAATAAACCCCACAGTAGCTCTGATACATTGGAAGCGTTTTTACATAAATTCCAGTCATGATTTTCACATACCTTTCAACCAACTGTCCCTCCCTGCAACAATGTTAAATCTCCCAATGTCACACATTGTCTTACTGAGTAAATGTGCATCTGCTAACACCCAAGTTAAAAATACACCACGTGATAATGTAGCCACTGAACTTTGGAAACAGATTGCAGATTCTAACACTAATGACTGCCTTCCTACTCTAGGCATGTCTTTGAACTAGTAATTTCCTGTAGGGGAGGGGGGTGTTAGATTTAAGCCAGTACAGGTATGAGCTTCAGTGAGTTAACTTTTGCCCTTAGAAAATAAAAGTGTAGTCCACACACCTAACCTTGTCTTTCTTTGGAGCACACCTGAGAAGGTAAACAGCATACATAACAATTATATGGAATAACTACCTTCTTATTCAAGCAGCTATTCATGAAACTATTATTCAGTCAGACATTGGTGGCTTTTACTTTCACAGTGTAATTTCCAGATTACTAATACTAGTCTAACTAGCCTACCAAGAAATAATTTCTGTAAATAAATATTCCTGAAATTCAGTACAGAAGTTTAGTAGCTTGAATTTTTCTAATTCCAAAAATGTCTACTTCTACTAAAAACTTTATTAATTAGTCAATTTGGAAAACTCAAGTTTTCAGCAAATTTTGGTGGGCTATGGGAATCCCCATGGAAGCAAGAATAGTTTACATGAAATCATACCTATAATTTTGTCTTTTCTGGTAATACAGGTCATCGTTAAATCAACTTACTGTTTTGTTATTAGAATTATGCATTTTCTCATGTTAATATGCAATACTAATTTTTATTTTTAGGTATGTCTATAAGTATGCAGGTTAGTGATTCAATCAGTTTATGACTTGCATTCATTACATCAATACCACAGACAGTTTTGTGTTACAAAATATACAATCAGCCCTTGTAAATGTCGTGTGACTAGGGCTTCCCGTTGGGTAGATGGTTCGCTGGGTGCAAGTCTTTTGATTTGACACCACTTCGGTGACTTGGTCGTCAATGGGGATGAAAAATGATAATGATTAGGGCAACACAACACCCAGTCTGATCAACCATTAATTAATCCATGGGTACAGCTTACCAATCTGGCTTAAATATTGAGACTTTAGACATCAAAGGCTGATCATAATAAAACGAAACTGTGTTGCAATAAATATGAAGAAATTGGAAAGCACGAGCTCTAGTTGTGTGTGTATTCTTTAGCCCAGTGCAGTGCATTTTTAGATCCAATAGGGTTGTAGCTATTTCAAACTATAGTAATAATAATTTTCCATGTAAATATGATGTCAGTTTCTGCTCCTTACAATGCAAAACAAACTTTCCAGCATGTACTTTCCACCTTGTGTACTTTTATAAAATGTTCAAGACTGTTCAGCAGGGACATTTTAATGTCCTATTTATGCATTTTGTCTCATATATTGTCTGAAGAATTGCGGTTTCATCTAAAATAATTCAACAAATAATTATTAATTTAACCCTACTACTGCACTTATATTTTGTCTACAGGCATGAATGGGAAGCAGCAGTTGAGAAGGGAGTAAAACAAGGTTAAAGACTTTCCTCAACATTTTTCAGTCTGTACAGTGACCACATAGAAAGGGGAACAAATTAGAAAACTATGAGATTAACATGATCATGTAGCAGTTGCTGCTCATACTCTTCACTGTATCTGTATTTTGAAACCAAGAATGTTTCTTCTTGTATTCTTGTGACTTGACACTTACCACACTATTCATGTAATTTAATATCCAAGCCAAGTGTGCATCTTTCATTAACAGGTCTCCAGTTACAGATCTTAGACCCACCTTCCGTATCATCATTCACATCTTCATTCATTTCATGAACTACACAAATATGTTATCTGTAACTAATAGCTGTCCTGCCCAAGTGGCCAAATGTTCTGTAATCTTCCATTAACATACTTGCTGCAACTGGTGATACATGACAACACATGGTGACACTGACTGTCATAATAATTATTTCCATTTAACAGGAAGCAAGTCTCACTACATCAAAACTCACCAGCGGGCCTGAATAATTGCAGCGATGTTCCTGTAAATGACGTACAAAATGAAAGTAATTACAGGTGTTGTCTTGGCATTTCTCCCCACAAATGGACTGAAGTCAGGTGTTGGGCCCGTGTGTATTGCTACTACTTTATTGCTGACTGCAGTGGGCTGTCCTCTTTGTGGACTTTGGACAAAAATGTCATGGTGTTGCAGCAGCGTTTGGTTGAAGTTTCTCTAGAGTTTTCACATCAAATGTCCTGCGAAGAAGTTTGGCGGGTTTCTCTTCGAACCGCTTGCTCGGCCACCTCCTATCGTACACACCGCGTAATTGAGATAGTTGTCAATTTTCAGTTTACATTTTGTGTGCAGGAGAAACAGCATTCCCACTGCCAGCATACAGAAGACAATCTGGGTTGCCACACATCACACAGATGACCGGTTTTTCCAATTTTGAAACATTCACCCTACAGTAGTGTGGCCCTAGTGAACATGCAGCCTCTGTCACAGCATATTTGTTCAGCATCACTCACAGTGCAGGTGGCTGATTCCACACTGCTTTTGATGTCTATCATCGGTAGTGATGTTGGTGTCAGGGCTATGTTTAGTCCTTTCACTAAACAGCATTGCTGCATCATCAGTCTCTCTCTGATAAGTTGATCACATAGGTTCATGTGTCAATTCTTGATGCACTGTTAGCCTGTTGTACTCGCATGACAGTGTCAACCCATTCCCAAAAACTGGGAAAGAATGCTGACACAATCTTGAGGTGGAGGTGGTAACAGCCAAAGTATACACAACATTAAGCAGAGCAGCAGTCATTAGGAACCACTTTTCAATGACAACTAGACTAGGAAACCTCAGACTGCCTATCGAGTACCTTTACAGCCACAAATGAAGAGGCTGGACAAGAAGCAGATCAAGGAGTGGCTGTTCTGCTCACTCACATTTCTGCCTAGAGTCAATATAGTACTTGATAGCATCTTTTGTCTAGATATCCCACCACATAAGGACTGCAGCAGTCAGTCACATCACAAGATCCGCCAGCTTGGCACTGGTAAGATACAGAATTTGCTATACTTGTCATTGATTACCTACAACCTAAAAAAACTATTAGGTACTCATCTCAAGACAATTCTCTCACTTTATTTCTATGTCTGAAAGATGTCCAATACAAGTTTTGTGGAAGTTGCATAAGAGTGCTACTAGTAGCACCACTAGGAGGGTACAAATCACATTTGCTTTAAATATATGCTTTAATGGTCATGAGTGTCAGTTACTTTTGAGATTGGACATGGTGAGTTGATGTTAGTCAAGAATATCTTTAGGGCAACAAAGACACCAATATCAACACCTCACTGAGGTTGAATGAGGTCATGTAATAGGGCTATGATATTGTAGAAATACTTGGCAGGAATGTAGCCACTGTACAAGACTGGGCTCCAGATGGTTACATGGCACTACCGAGAGGTAAGACCATTTTGTTTGGCATACGACTGTTGGATCATACTGCACATGCAGCAGCATCTGAGCAGCGGTTTGCAATACAGTAACGATGAACAGTTACAGATATGCTACCTCATAGCCAGCTCCGAACCAGACACCCTGTAAGTGTGCTTTCCACTGATCCCAAACCACCACCATTTGTGACTTCAGTGGTGTCAAGCAATTGAGTTCACAGGAGGACAGGGTGGAGGTCTATTGTGTTTTCTGATGAAAGCTGGTTCTGCCTCAGTGCCAGCCATGGCCATGTGTTGACCAGGAGGTGCCAGTTGAGGGCCTTCAGCCAAGCTGTCTGCATGCTAGACACACCAGACCTATACCTGGAGTTATGGCCCAGTGTTCAATTTCATATGACAACCGTCACACACTTGTGTTTATCCCATACATCCTGACTGCAAATGTTATGTCAACCTGGAGATTCACCCTTCACCCTGCTGTGCTGCCATTCACGAACAGCAATCCAGGTTTTTTTTGTTTTTCTCCAAAATGATAACACTTGTCCACATACCATTGTTGTAACCTAACATGCTCTACGTGTTGACATTTTGCCTGGCCTGCTCGATCACCAGATCGCCTCTAACTCAGCACATATGGGAATCTCACAACTCCAGCATCATCCACAAACAGCATTAACTCTTTGAATTGACCAGCCTAGTGCAAACGGTATGGAACACCATCCCACAAACTGATACCTGGCACCTGTACAACATAATACATGTATATTTACATGCTTGCATTCAACATTCTGGCAGTTACATTGGTTATAAGTCTATCAGCATTTTACATCTGCAATGACTTCTCACGTTACATTAACCTGTGATCTTGCAATTTCAATCAAATATGTTACCTAGACAAATTTATTCCCAAAATTTCATTACTCTACATTAATTATTTTTTGGTGTTTGATTCCCCCCCCCAGTCATTATACGTTGTTAGGCAATTTAATTTTTTAGTCCTACACGCACCAACTCAACAATTATGACCCCTGGGACAAATTTCATTTCATATTCACATTTATGTTAAAGGGGTAATGCCAGTCCCATTCAGATTATATGTTGCACCTGTATCACAGAAGAAAGGTACCCGACAGTCAAATTTTTTATCTCATAATGCCTTAGGATTTTTCATCTTAATAAAATGGAAATGTATACCTCACAATACACATACATACTATTAACAGTATTAGAACAGGACAGGTGGTTGGCTGAAGCCTTGCTATAGAACTGTCCTGGCATTTGCCTGAAATGGTTTAGTAAAAACCTCATCAGGATGGCCTGACAGATTAAACACTCCTCCCAAATATGAAGTCACCACCTTAATAACTGCACTGCCTCATTCACCATGTCCCTATACTGTGTGTTCCACTCAAAACTTATCAGCTTTGTATGTCGTCATGATTCACTGAGAGCAGAAAGGCTTCAATGAATTCAGTTTCCAGTGTCAACTCTCAATAGTCATCACCACAAAATTTATATGACTGACCTACTGGTGATTTTATCATCTGGATCTTAAGGCTGGCCAGTGAGCACAACTGACTTTGTTGTTAGCTGCACTTATCTGCAAATGAACTTCAGCCTCCCAATGGTTATGGCCTCCAATTTACTTTAACATGACAGCCACTGTGTTCAGTAGAAGTTACAAATAATATATACGCTGATATGAAACTGCCTGGCAGATTAAAACTGTGTGCCGGACCGAGACTAACTCAGGACCTTTGCCTTTTGGGGGCAAGTGCTCTACCATCTGAGCTACCCAAGCATGACTCGTCTTCACAGCCTGAATTCTACCAGTACCTCGCCTCCTACCTTACAAATTTCACAGAAGAGCTTCTGTGAAGCTTGGAAGGTAGGAAACGAGGTACTGGTATAACTGATGATGAACAGATTATGGGGCATTTAACTGCAAGGTTACCAGCACCCGTGCAAATTCCCAACCTTTGCTCAGTCCAATCTCACCACTTGCATGAATGATGATAAAATGATGAGGACTACAGAAACACCGAGTCATCTCGAGGCAAATGAAAATCCCTGACCCCGCCAGGAATCAAGCCCAGGACGCCTTGGTAGAATTGAGGCTGTGAGGATAGGTCATGACTCGTGCTTGGGTAGCTCAGATGGTAGAGCACTTGTCAACGAAAGGCAAAGGTCTCAAGTACCAGTCTCGGTCCGGCACACAGTTTTAATCTGCCAGGAAGTTTCATATCAGTGCACACTCCATTGCAGAGTGAAAATCTCATTCTGAATATATATGCTGTTTGCATAACTTTTAAACTTCTATTCACTTTCAACTGGTAGGCATATTATTTTACTGAAAAATGTTGGCAATGCTAGTACATGTCAGAATGGAGCTAGCTCTTAACATGCCCCAGAATATTTAGTGAGTGGAATGAACATTCAGTGTAGTATTCCTTCCTCATCTGAAGACCCGAGCCTCAGTACATTTTCCATGATGTCTACAAATTCTATGTTGAGAAAACTATATAAAACCATTAA
The DNA here is from genome assembly GCF_023898315.1 of Schistocerca nitens. Lineage (NCBI taxonomy): Eukaryota > Metazoa > Arthropoda > Insecta > Orthoptera > Acrididae > Schistocerca > Schistocerca nitens. Next base: position 948,250,126 of record NC_064616.1, read on the forward strand.
AACAGTATTATGTAATATTAAAAAATTTTCCCACTTAATTCTTGCAATATTTTATTAAACAGATCAATTCTTAGAGAAGGAAACAGCAACCACCCATTTTCAATAATGCCATTTATTCACATAAATAGCACTCTTCTGTCTTCAACCAAAATGTTCACTATCAGATGGCTGATCACATTAAGGTACATATTTATTGTTTCTATTACTTTTCAATTTTTATTCCCTTTGTGGTGTGCCCTACAACCAAAATGTGAGGAACAGCCTCTTTTACTGTAGCTTTACTTAATAACAAATTAAAATAATGTAAACACATTTCTGCATCTACATATATTGTTTTCAATCATTAGTAGGTACAATTACAGTTAAAAAGGCTATTTCTCACATGCTTTTGTTGTAGGGCACCACCATCCCAGGAATTTTCACAAAAGGAATAGAAAGTGAATAGTAATGTGAACAAGAGTAAGTGTGTGTCAATGTTAACGGCTGCCTGACAATGAACCTGTCTGTCTGAAACCAGTGATGGTGCTATTTAAGTGAATAAATAAAATTATTAAATGATGAAAACACTGCAGACAGCTAGTAAACTTTGTTTTAACTGACCACACTACAGGTTTCGCCACTTACATTCTTCGTAAATATACTGCCATTCTGACAATGCCATCGATATTTAATAACTCGTCAAATGAAGGATAATTGAGACAGGTACAAGTATATCTCAAATCAGACATGGAAGGTTTAGCCTTGCAGAAGTAGGTCCTGGTCTTCACCAGCCACTAGGAAACACTGTCCAGGTAAATAATTTCATCACATGTGAAGTGGGATGAACAGTACTCTCAACCAATTTTGTGATCTGCTGACATTCACTAGTCAGCTCCTTGCACAAACTTTGTAACCAAACTTTTAGCAAAAAGATATTCAACACCAATTCTGGTTTTATATAGTAAGTAGCCAACGTCCATTAAGTTGCATCAGGTTCCAAAAAGCCCTGAAAATTATTTTGTAGGGTCAATCATGTGACAATGACTTAATTCTTAAGTTTTGAGAGAGTTAAAAGTGTGTAAAAAGTAAGGTTGGATTTGTCTAAACTCATTAGTGGAAAACAGGTGAAATGTTAAATGGGAACATATGATTGTCATTTGCACACTCCTATCAATGCATGAAAGTCTTTTCAGCAAAGGCAATTCCAATCCAAGCAATACAGAAGGATTTACAGCTTTTTCATAGTATATTTGATGGAAGACAATCACCCAGTGGTCAAAAAATTTGACGAATATGTATGTCACTTTCAGAAATTACAATGCAGTAACTTCCAGTAAAGCATCTTTCAGAGGCTCATAAATACTTCCCAATAGCAAACTTATCCCACATCTATTTTAAGGTTTTCATCCAGACTACATGGGTTTCCATCTCTTGCACTTTAGCAATACTCAATGATAGTCAAATGAATGTTGTGCAAGCTATCTCCTTTACAGACTGATTGCATTTTCCCAGTATTCTACCAATGAACCAGCCCACAAATAGCTTTACCAAAATATGAGCCTATGTGATCATCATTAAATTCATATCCAAACAAATAATGTAAGGAAAATAAAATTCACACATGCTGCAGGTATCCTCTCCAATGTGTCAAACTCCTCTGCATTTTTCATGATATACCCTCTTCAAACACAGTCAGAAAATTTTAAGTAGGGGAACTACTTCCACTGTGTAAACTAAGTTTTCTCCCCAATCTATTCTGCACTACACTCAACAGTTCGAAGAACACACACCTGACATGTGAAGCTTCCATTGGAAATAGCAAATACATGCTTAAGTGCATGACTTCCCACACACAATGGGAAAGATTGCTGTTTTTGCCCAATGACACTTTTCACCAGCTATAGTGCATGCCTACCTGTGTTGTGCACCTCAATTACCAGCAATTTTTGACAGTAACAAAAGTACACCAAGTTTTCTGAAGGCTAGAGGAGCAGAAAGCAAGTCCTGAGGAACTTTAGTTCAAAACATATGCTTTTGAAGTCTGAACATTGCAGCAAATGAAAATAAAATTAAGCCTGATATAAATTTTTTTTCTAGAAAACAAAAGTTTCACTATGTGCCACATTTATTAATATCAAACTGAACACAGTCCCTTAGAATCATCCTTATGTAATCCATGTTTCAGACTCAATCACAAAAATGCCCTGTTTACAAACAAAAAACTTAAGGAAATCACACCTGAATCACCTATTGTTAGGTAATTTTTTTCCATGTTATACCTGCACAAATTCAACAGCATTTAACAATCATGCCCAGAGTTGTGTGTTCTCAATATCCCAAACAATATGAAACTCCAACTGTGACATACAATTTGAATATAAAATTCTAAATATCTCTGCATATCTTGCAATACAGTAGGTCTTCTTCCCCAATGTTGCACCAAAAATTGGCTTGAATAAATAACTACGAATTTACAGAGATTACTGCACAAACACTGGCAACATGTACACAACAAGAGTGCATTTTTCAGTTTGTTGAACCAGTTTTTACATGTACAGTTCTGTTTGTGCTTCATCAAAGGAGACTTTAGTGGACATAAAGGCAACAAAGTGGTGGAAGGATCAACAATGCCAGAAGAGTTACATTCAACAAAAAGCACACCAAGGATAATAAATTTGAGAAATAGTAAGTGCCGTGTACCAAGTTAGAAGTTGATTGGTGACAATATTGTACATGTTGGAACCTTAAGTATTCATCTTCAGAGATTTGATATACTAGTATTGTAAAGAGATACCTTACTGCTGTGTGTGGTTTATGAAGCACTTACATTTTCAGCACAACACTGCAAAATTTACATTCTACTGTTCCTAAAAGTAGCTATACACTCATCTCATGTTAAAGGTACACAAAGTTATAATAAAGGATATTACTTCAGTTATATCATCAAAAAAGATCTCCAATCAATAGTGACTAAATGAGAACCATGTCCCTGTTGTTGCTTTGAGAGATGGAATAATGAAGGCAGCAGATAAACAGGCAAAAAGTCCTACTTAAAAGTCCTTAATAGCTTGGGAGAGGTTGAATTTAACAGACAAAATGAGAAAATATAAAAATGCAGCAGGCAAAAGGAAACATACAGGTCTGAAAAACAAGTGAGAGAAAATGCATAATGGCTCAGCAGTAACAACCCAGAGCACAACTGCAGAAACGTCAACTACAGGAGGTATGGACACCACCTACAGGAAACTGAAGAGACATTTTGAAAAAAAGATGGCTACTATACAAAACTGTCCCAACTGGTGTGCAAGATATGAGAGAAGCGAAATACCCTCAGACTCCAAGAAGACTATCATTTCACTTCCAAATAAATATGCCAACGTGTGTCAATATTACCAAATCATTAGTTTAACACTAGAACTGCCAATGCAGTCAAAATGACTGCAACACATTTTCAAAATTTTATTTTGACAGCACTTTGTTGTATTGCAATGAAGTTCAGTGACTTCAGGTTAAAGGTCAGAATCACATATACTACATATATTTTTTCAAAAATGGTTAGGATGATAAGTATACCTAGAACCATGAGAGCAGTCATTTTGACTGCTGTATTGATTATTGTAATATAATGTCTTACAATATTACCCGTTCCTCTGGTTGAGATTAAATCTATTAATCAGTCTCTAAACAGCAATAAAACACACAATAATGGAACTCTTAATTTACGTATGTCCATTGTTTGTCTCTGCACCTCCAGTAATATTGTCATTCGTTAGCTCGTAGTAACATAGTAATAATGGCTTGCAAATCTCAGTCGCTTACCGATGCAGAATTGTTTGGCTCTCTTACATGATATTCCAGATGATGAGTAAAGCAGAATGTGACCTAGATGCAGAATACCTAAGAGAAGATGCAGACAAAGATTGCTGACAACCAAACAATCACTCTGGAAGTGGTGATTCAGACTATGCTGAAAACTTACTTGTTCAGCCAAGTTGGTAATAATTTTGAACTGTTATTTACATGCCAAAATTCAACTTTCAAATAAAATTTAGATGACAATTTAGATAACAATTACTCTCAGCACACACTTCTAATTTGAAGTTTTCTATTGCTCCAGTACAGCAGCAGAAAATGTATAACGTAAAAGAAGATATCAGAATGGACATAACACATGCCTCTCAGGACCACATACCGTATTTACTTGAATCTAAGCCGCACTTTTTTCCCGGTTTTTGTAATCCAAAAAACCGCCTGCGGCTTAGAATCGGGTGCAAAGGAAGTGGAAGTTCTGAAAAATGTTGGTAGGTGTCGCCACAACTAACTTCTGCCATCAAATATATGTCACGCTATACAGGTATGCTTTGCAGGCACAAAGATAAATACTGGCGCCAAAACCTCTGCGCCAGTAAATAAATTAAAAGGTAGAAGAATGTAAACATTATGCCATGTATTCTTTCATGTTTGCTGCTATTTCATTTAAATCCTGTCTGCCTAATAAACTACGAAACTAGAACAGCAAACGCGGAAGGATATAAATATCATGTCATGTTTATATTCTTATTATTCTTATGCTGAATAGTGACACAGTCAGAAACTAAACACGGCAACTGAATAGATTTTTAAATCTAAGATGACCCTAATTTCTGGGCAGAATGTAATGTACTAAAGGGTCGTCTGCAAAGATTTTCAAACGGAATTTTTTTTTTCGCTAAACTCTCGTTCAGAACATCATCTATCATACGCAGTCTATTATTTGGTTCTTTTTTATCATTATCAAAGAAAGCAGCAGTTTAAGTAACAACAAATAGCAGACTCTCACCACTGTTTCGCTTATGAGAATTCCTCTGTTGCTGTTGTTGTAAGCCACAGTAGCAAGCACAAAAGCAAGCCTTGCCGCGAGCGGCGACAGGTCGTAAACAGGCATTATCAGAATGTGAAACAATGCACGACACAGTACAATAATGCATTTTCAGCTTACAGTGACAAACACCTATAACAAAGAGAACGGCACTTATCAGATCAAAGCAAAATAAGCAATCAATTCAAACCAGACGAAGCATGCGAAAAAGGAAGGGTACCCGTATAAATATGGACGGAGCTCCTGACACACAGCACTGGCTACCTGGTAAAACTTAACTGTTAAGCTTGCGACTTGAACCAAACTACTGTAGCTGTATCTTCATCCATTCGACCTCAATTGTGTATCACATTACAATGGACCAACTGTTTTTCAATTTGGAGGGGCTGTCAAACTTTTCTCTCACCTTGAATTTCGAGTCAAGTTTCAGGAGCGGCTTAGATTCGGGAAATTTTTTTTCCCTTGATTTCGAGTCATTTTTCAGGTGCGCCTTAGATTCGAGTAAATACGGTAATATGTTTCTTGGTACTGATGGCATCATGGAGTGGACTGTAGCAGAGTTAGGAAAGACCACACACAACTGGCAGATTGGCAAATCAACATCGTGGTAGGTTTCTGATGCCAGTGTAGTGCGCGCATGGCATCTGTTTTGTTGGAACAATTAGACAATCAAGAAGAGAAATCCTCATGCTGCAAAGGCAATGAAGACTAATGTTTACAACTCAGATCTCTTCAAACATTCCAGTAGCATTCTTACTGTATATCAAGGCAAATGAAACAAGAATGTGCTTCTGTTTAGCACTTTGCATTCAGAATTTGAACTTCACACTGGTCTAAAAAAAACTCTTCCAGAAACAATAGATTTCTACAACCATACAAAATATGGTGGTGGTGTGGTGAATCAAATAGCAAGAAAATACGCCGTTTGAGCTGGTACTCTTAGTGGGCCAGTTCATGTATTTTATAATATTCTTGACCTGGCTGCTATCAATTAATGGATCATTTTCAAGAAAGTAACAGGGATGAGGATCACTCATCGAAATTATATCCTGAAGCTAGCAGAGGAGCTTCATATGGGATACATGGACTCTAAGAGTAACTTGGTGGAAACAGAAGCTGAATCTGTAAACACTATGGAAGGAAATAAAATAATGAGACAACGTCAAATGAAGTTTAGAAATAAGACTAGTTATATCTGCAAAAACTGCAAACAGCAACTGTGTGGCTCTTGTTCAAAGGCCATAACTAATGACATGGTATGTAGTTTCTGCTACTAAAGATATGTAATTCACATCAGTGAGTGCAAATAAACTGAATAAAAAAAAAATCAAAATTTTACAGATATGTTATGGTATGTGGGTTTGGCAAACATATTTCATGACTACATAAAATAATTACTGTAATTAATTTCACAATAATTATTACACAATAAATATGTTAGCTTCTTTACTAAAAGAATTTGAAATAAAAAATCTGTTTATTAATTAGACAAAACATTTCTAAAAACTCCTAGTTTGTGATAAATGGAAAAAATAGTAAATTTGAGAAAATTTGTACAATTGATCTTATTTTAGTTTTATAAACCTAAAACACACATTTGAAACAATAATGAGAACAAAAATAATAATTTTCATATAGCAGTCAAAATGACCACATTGGTGGTCCTAGGTATGTAACATGTTCCGTCAGTTCTACTATTAATAAGTTGTGCCTCAAACTACTCTCAGATTTACAGAATGGCACACTGGCTGAAGCTGACCTCAGGGGAAATCAATTTGTGTTCCAAATACTGAGACAATACTGACCCTACAACTTTTTTTACAAAATGGGTTAAAGAAAGGCAAATTATGTTTACACCCTCAATAAATTTAGATAATGCTTTTGATAATGTTGACTAGAATACACACATTAAAATCCTGAAGGTAGAGAGCAAATGGTTATTCACAACTTGATCAAAAACCAGACCACAACTTTAAGAAAAATGACATGAATAGAAACAGTAGTTGCTGATGCAGTAATATAGGACTGTAACTCATCCCTACTTTTACTCAGTCTGAACACTGAGCAAACTGAAGGAACCACCATGAAATCAGAACAAATGAAAAAAACTTTGGTGTTTTCTGCTAACAGTGTAACTTTTCTGTTCTTAAAAGTTGAATGGAATGGATAGCGTCTTGGAAAGAGATTATAAGATGAATATGAACGAAAGTAAAACACGGGCAATGGAATATAGTCTAAATCATTTGACACAGACAGAATTAGACTAGGAAATTAAACACTACAAGAAGATGATTTGGCTATATGGTCAGCAAAATACTGATGAAGTACACAGGCTATAGAATACAGGTTGGAAATAGTAAGAATAGCACTGCCCAGCAAGGGATATTTGTTAACTTTTAAAGTAATGATTAAGAAGTATTCTCTGAAAATATTTCTCACATGGAGCCTTGTACAGAAGTGAAACATGGGCAACAACAGTTACGACATGAAGAGATTAAAAACTTTTGAAATGTGGTGCTATAGAACACATTCAGAGGCATCAAGGAATGATCAATTTTGTGACTGAGCAAAGAGGGTTGGCACAGGGCGGGGGGTCTAGAAGTTGTGGATTCAGATCAAAGGTTGACTACAGTTAGCAGGTTCAAATTCATGTAGGTTGCAGCAGGAACTGTGCAGAGATGAGCAGGTTTGCACAAGACATAATAGCATGGAGAGCCACATTCAAATGAGTGTTCAGGCTGATAACTTATTGCCCAGATACAGCTCTTCACACCAGTCTATCCAGTGCAGGCCCCTTCATCTCTGCATAACATTGAAGCCTACATTCATCTGAACCTGCTTACTGTACTCACTCCTTTGCTCCAATTCCACAATTATGTCTCTTTACACCACATTCCATTGCCGAACTGACAATTCTTTGACGACTCAGGATATGTCTTATCATCCAGTCAATCACTTCTTTAGGGCAACTCTTGCCATATATCTCTTTCCCCAGTTCAATTCAGTACCACCTCATTTGTTATTTGAGCTACCAATCACATCATCTGCATTCCTCTATACCAAAATTCTATATTTTTCTTCATGTCTGAACTCCTAATCACTTTACTTGCATACAAGGCTACATCCCTAAAATGAAGCAAAATACATTTCACAATTTTCTGTATCTAATGAGTAACACATGGGACATGAAATTTTGAAAATGTGTGGAACTACATTTTAGAATCGCAAAATTAACAGTAACAGTGTTGACAAAATATTCACATAAAAAACAGCATTCTAATGTTGATTTCTTTGAATTTGCAAAAAATTTGAGAGATTAGTACTTCATCCTGAATCAGATTTAAGTAGCAACATTACAAACGAACAGATGTGAAACTCTACGAAACATGCCTGAATGAATACGTCAATCAGTCTACAGTTTTATTACGTCTAACATCGTAACTTTACTGCAAAACATGTATGATATGATAACATATGCAGTTTTTGAACCTATGGGCACACACATTATTCCACACCTGAAGAAGGGTATTATGTAGCAAAGCCCACAATTATGGCACAGCTATCACGGGCATGCCAACAGAACTACATTGGATCAACGTAAGGTCACTAAAGTGGTATATTGTGTATATGTCAATGGATGGTTACTGCACGGACATCTTATGGTTCAACATGAGAAAACTACAAAGATATCACTGTTGCCCCTCCCTCCTCAAGATTTTATTACTACTGGTCTACTACTGGCACAGAAATCAAGCCCCCAAAAGATGCAGAATAAAGTTTAATCATAAGAACTCTATCTAGGACTGTGGGCAGTGTTACATTTATGGACATTTTGGTTACATTTATGGACATTTTGATCACTTTGGAGATACAGTAGACAAGAAATGTCAATGAAATGAGTGTATTAAGACAAGTCAATTCAAGCCTTACTGTAAATATGAGTTTCCACACTTTTCGTGGAAAAGCATATTTAACCAGGTCATACAAAAGGAGACACCTCAACATAAAATATCTTTCGAATGTTTATCAGTACTTAGGGTACAGTTAGCTACATATTTAAAAGGAAATTGTCACAGTCCAAGTTCATAATTAGCAATGCTTAAAGATTATGAGCTCTAAAATGTGGGGTGTAAATTACTCTTGTTTAAAGAAGCCAATGTCTCTTCCTATTACATTACATGTAATCACTGCTGCTCAACACATTTGTGAATAAAACCTACCAAAATGCAGCTAATTTCACACTTTATCAACATGAAAGAAATTAAGATTTTGCACTTTTTTCTCAAACCCTCAAAAACTGAGAAAGAATGGAGTATTAACTAGGTAAATACCACTAGTTTCCAGACATACATTGCTATACTTTTTTTTAACTTGGTCCAACTGTGTGCACAACAACCATCATATTGCTACAATATACTATCTTCCAGCCTTAAAAGTTCATGCAAAACAAAAATATTTCCAGTAAATGTTTACAAGTGTAGAGAAAACAGGAAAACTACATGGTACCAGATTGAGCAAATGCTTCAATGAATAACAAATATCAAAATACTATGGCAAATTAAAAAAATATATAAAAAAATAAAAATACAAAAATCAAGAGACTTATCACTGGCTGTAAAACTTATCTCCAGACAACCACAGGACTTTTCATCAATAAAATTTAACTATGTTAATGAGTGATAAGTTTCATATATAAATAATGGTAAACAATGCATGAAAACTTATGTTTTGCAATGTTTTTAAAACCTCATAAGCCTACTGGGAACTGGTCTTCTAATAAATCTTCCGTTCCCAGTTTTCACAAAAAAACTGTTTCCATTCAACCAGTTCACCACAACACTTAAAACACCTTAATCAAATTTTATATCCAGTTTTGCCCAAAATATTCTAAGAAAGATATGAAATTTTTCTTTTTAACATATTACAAATTTCTGCAAATTTATTAATGAAAATGCAAGCCAAAGATTAAACTGCCAATTTTCCGACAACATGTACTGCAAAAGAAGAAAAAAAATTAGGATAACCAATTGAAGATATAAAATTACTGGATACAAAAGCATCGCAATTACATTACAGAAGACATGGACCCCTCTAATATTTCCATGTGACTCCCGAAGAAATCTTAGCACACGTTTTACCTCAGCAAATACAATTATGCAGCATCATGTGAGACAACCTGAGCTTTTGTTTTTGAGCACCAATATGCTACAGAAATTTGTGTATTAAATATAAATTTATTTTTAATGAGTCATTTAAATTCGATGGGAGTGTGTATTAAATATAAATTTATTTTTAATTAGACATTTAAGTTCGATGGGGGGCGATACTGCATTCATAGCAAATACTTTGTCAACTGGTCAGGCATCACAGAGTGTAACAGATTTCTGACGCTACCTTCACTTCTCCTCCTTTCGCTGGCCGCCCTCTCTTCCTTTTAGTATCTTCAGCGGCTGAAGAATCGTTATCAGACATCTTGACTTTTCTCGTGGCTATTTTGACCCTGTAATAAATAAAAGCCGTACTGAAAGACTAATTTACGTACTGTCTATCATTAGCGGACAAAATTCATAACGCGCCATTATGGCGCGAAATCTCTCCGCCTCTCAAAAAGAACCACAAAAACATAAACTGCCAATCACATTCATGATACACAGCGATGAACTTTTATCCGCACACCCATTAATACATAAATTCTATGACTGTTCGTTACGTAAATACAAACAGCACTTCAGATTCCGTGCCCGCCATTTTCAAATCAAATATTTCTACAAAGAATATTGAAGCAATAATGCCCCTATTTATAGCAGATACTAAATCCACCGATAAAGGGCGAATATATAAAACACCAAAATTATATACCTCATATCTATCACTAATTAAGTGCAAGAAAAACCTTAAAATAATTCTAGTTTCACTTGAAATTTAACTACTTCGTCAAATAATCAGGCTACACCAGTCTTCGATCCACCGGACGCCATGGTTCTACTACAAAGCTTCCACAAACGCCAATAAAGTTTTAATTCATCCTACCTCATTTATGATCCCAACAATTCCAATAAAATTTTCAGTAAAATGTATAAATTTATTCCGTTGAGTTAAAGCGCCTCAGTTCTGTATCGAACGCACACAATAACGTGAAACCCCCGGCAATATACCTACTGCTCACCTCGCACCGGCGCGATGACGGCTTGGCAAGAAGTTAGTTCCAAAGCGTTCACACAGATAGCGCACGCTTCCCGCCGAAAATTCTGTTATCAATGGTTGAAATGAGAGAATGCGACAACGGAAAAAATATATAAACAGAGGCATTCTGTATTTTCGTTATTAAATATGGAATTTTGTCAATGTCACTTCGCTCAGAGATGAAAATGTATTTATTGAACAAAAAGAAATTCAACGTACAAACAACGTTACAGCCAAACAAAAAATTGTTACATCGGGAAAAAAGCAATTAAGACTAAAATTGTATTATTACGTATCCGAAATAAATTAAATTTTAAGTTTAGTTAGTTATCATTGAAGTTTACAGCTTTCAAAAAAACCTATGTATTTAATTTCAAATATAAATAAATACGACGCCATGAGTAGTTGGGTGACGGAATGGAAGTTTGTAACCATTTTCGTGGCAAAAAGAAAGACTCCAACATGAAGCGACAAGAAAACCAATATATTACGTTATAACAGAATATTTCTTCCTCTCATTAAAAGTAAAATTATAAATCGATTGCTCAAAGCTGTGAAGAAATTTTCTCAGCTAAAGTAAACGCACGATCCCAATACATGCTAACAACTATATAGGCGTACAAACATTGTATTGATTTAACCATCTGCTGTCTCAGGAGACAAAATTTTGTAGACATACTGGCGATACAGAGAGTTACGTCTGCTAATCGCTTACAGCCTCGTAGTGTAAAACAATTTTTGTATGTTGAAAGAATAAAGCGTTCGGACTTGAAGCAGAAAAATATAAACAGCCAGACTGAATTTGATCACATTAATTTCTTTTTGTTGGAAACAACACAGTTCATGCAGCTGAGTTTAAAGATAAAGTGATTTAAGGTCCTTATATTGGAAATAAAATAATTTATACGACTGAATCTCCAAAATACAAATCCAGAGCTAAATACGGGTAATTATTATTGTGGAGGCAGACATGCAATAGATCCTTCAGTTCGAGAAGGGACACAGACATGAAATTCTATATTTCACGTGTCATTTACGTGGATCTGCAAGGGCTAAAATTTTATTAGAAATCTTAATGGCAAAATAAGAGATTCGTTTACACAACGCTGTTTTGTCGAAAATTTACATTTTGAGAACCGCGGCTGAGACATAAGGTTTATAACTGGACCAGCAACTAATCACACTTGTGCTGTTTCAATTATAAACATGATAAACACAAAGCGTATCGCATTTTGCAGTACTGAGACACGCTGTATGACTACCGGTAATCTGAAAACTTTAATGAATTCGTGGTTAGAGATTTGAGAACTGGATGAAGGTCAATGGTGTTCGCTTCCTGATGGTATATGAACAGTCATTTATGAACAACATGAGGATGTTGATGGTATCTGCAAACCATTGATATAATTATATGTATTACTACCGGCTGAAATATGCTTAAAAATCGCAACAGCTTACCTCATGATCGTAAGCCTGTTATCACATTAGTCCCTGTCCTTGTCTCCAGACGGAGATATCTTAGTGAAGACGCAAAGAAAAATAATAATTAGTTTTGATTATAATACATTTACCCCAGAGGGGTATAGATTGGATTGGATTATATTAGATTCAGTTTTCGTTCCATAGATCCAAAAATGATTTGCTCCTCATGAATGTGGAACGAGTCAGGAAGTACAACGTAAAAAAAAATAGCACTGAATATCAACTGGCTGCTGCAGCTGGTAATACCACCAATTAAATTGTAAAAGTCAGCCGAGAACGTTGTAGTTATCGTGTAACGCTATAGAAAATTACGTTACTTTCATAAGAAATGAGTCGATCACAAAAATACATTTAAATACGAAAAAAAAGATTATGAGTAATAAATAACACGTGCATGTGAAGAATGTAGGTAACATGTAGTGTGCAAGAGATAAAGGAACTTATGAGTCATTCATTTAAAAAACAATGTCATTAATCTTTAAAAACCTCACTCCCAAACTCCGTAAACATCAAAGCTTTTCCTCTCTGTGGTGTATTGGCCATAATTACGGTCAAGCTATTGATTTTTATTTTATTTATTTATTTTTTTTAATGCAGAATGAGATATTAAATATAGAAATGGCTTACCAAGCAAGCTGACTAGATAAACAAGAATTGATTTCATCAAGTTGGCTTTGTTTCTATCTTCAACACAACTTTCTTTGTCTACCTGAGTTCTAGTATACAGCCATTTTTGATACGCCTTCTTTTTCCTTTTACAGGCTGCCTTGAGTGTGTCATTCCACCAAGCTGTTTGCTTCATCCTACCTTTACACACTACTGATCCAAGACATTCTTTAGCCACTTCTAGTACTGTGTCCCTGTACCTTGTCCATTCCTTTTCCAATGACTGTAATTGACTACATTCAACTAACTGGTACCTTTCTGAGATCACTGTTATGTACTTGTGCCTGATTTCCTTATTCTGAAGTTTCTCCACTCTTATCCTCCTACATATGGACCTGACCTCCTGCACTTTTGGCCTCACAATACCAATTTCACAGCAGATTAAATAGTGATCACTGTCATCAAAGAATCCCCTGAATACACGTGTGTCCCGCACAGCCTTCCTGAATTCCTGATCTGGTATTATATAGTCAATGACAGATCTGGTTCCCCTGCCTTCCCAAGTACACCGGTGAATGTTCTCATGTTTAAAAAAGGAGTTTGTGATTACTAAGCCCATACTGGCACAGAAATCCAAGAGTTGTTTCCTGTTCCTGTTGGCCTCCATATCCTCTCCAAATTTACCCATAACCTTTTCATACCCTTCTGTTTGATTTCCAATCCTGGCATTAAAATCCCCCATGAGCAGAACACTGTCCTTGTCCTTTACTCTAACAACTACATCACTGAGTGCATCATAAAAACTATACATCTTATCTTGATCTGTCCCTTCACAATGCGAATATACTGACACAATCCTAATTTTCTTGCTAGACACTGTCAAATCTATCCACATCAGTCGTTCGTTTACAGGCCTTATTGCAACTACGCTAGGTTCCATTTCTTTCCTGATGTAAAGCCCTACACCCCATTGTGCTATTCCTGCTTTGACTCCTGACAAGTAGACCTTGTATTCTCCCACTTCCTCTTCTTTCTCACTCCTTACCCAAATGTCACTAACCAATAAAATGTCCAACCCCATCTTACTTGCAACCTCTGCCAGCTCTACCTTCTTCCCAGAGTAGCCCCCATTGATATTAATAGCTCCCCATCTCGTTACCATTCGTTTGATGAGTCGTATCTTAGGAGTCCCTGGTTTGTCAATTAGAGGTGGGACTCTGTCACCTCCAAAGGTCCAAGGCATTTTGCTCTGATTGTTGCCAGCATCATATTTAAAGTACCAGGGAAGTGGGTTGCTAGCTTTACTTGCCCCGGGTCCCATTGAGTTTTACCCCTAACGGTTGAGGGACTAACCGATGGATTTGGTAGTCTTTGCCGTCTGAGCACAAAGGTCACCATGACTCAGAATATGTCCGAGATGCTCACTTTATTCCAAAGTAACTGGTATCCTGACTGTCAGGACCACTTACTTGGCCACTCATACGTTGCCCGTGGTTCATGAACTAGGACATGACAACAGGAACCCACACCATGAACCAGTCTGTTATGCACATAAAAAATAGCCCTAGTAATTACTGTGGAAATAACTTTGTTCATGACAGTGGAACAAGATCTAGACAGGATGTACATTTATCAATGAAGAATAAACGTAAAACTCAAAACAACTTTTTCTGTGAAGGAATAAAATTTTGCAACAATTTGCCCAAGGAAATTTAAGGGATTAGTAAAACTAACTCATTAAAAAAAAGACTGTTAAAAAGTAACTGTTAAGCAATAGATTCCATACAGTGAAGGATTACTTATATAACACAAAGTAGGGGGTCGGGTAAAAAATGTAAAGCAAATAAATAATAGCAACAATAATAAAACATGTTATTTCACATAACACATTCTCACTATGTTTCTTCCTTTTTTTATCTTTTATGGATAAACTTACTGCCAAAGCTATGCAATGAATAATACTAACACATTATTTTCTTTTTTAGCACATCATCTCATATCACTCATAATAAAGGGATTCTGACCCAGATTTTTAGTCTAGCAAATGGGAAGTTGTGGCACACAAAATGGAAACCAAACATAATTGCTATGGCCCTGGTGTCAGCTGATAATGTGTGCAGTGTTACAGTATGAAACAATGTGTGCATAGTATGTACAGTGACTGAGAGTGAGAAATAAATGGACACTGTAGCGCTAGCCTTTTACATTATTAAATAACGACTCTGCCAAACAATATTGTACACTTTAATCCAGTCAATGAAGGAAAATTAGGGGAAAAATTCATATAGTCACAAAATTTTGTACATTGGTAGGGGAAAGTGTCATGAACAACATACTAAACAACCCCCTCTGTGGCGTGTGAGTGTTGGGGTGGAGAGGGCATTTAAAAGTCGCTTTTTTATGTCTCTCTTGAATAACTCAAAAACCACAGCTTCTTATGAAAATGTTTCCCAGTACAAAATTAAACTGCATTAAATTTCCTAAAAAACAGGTCCTATTCATTTTTTCTCTAGAGCTAATAGTTTATCCCTTGCAGGGGATGGAAGAATTGCAAATTATTAAAAATAGTGTTTCAAAGATATAAAATTAATGTTTAATGCCCACTAAACTTTGAAATAACAAAAAATTTACATTAGTTATTATGAAATAACATATTATCTTTAATGGATACCTTTCGAAAATAAATAATTGTGTCATTATTATTATTATTATCATCATCATGATCATCATCAACATCATTATCATCATCTTTGCAGATCGAGTAATGGTGCACCATTCGTACGCGTATCATGGCATGTACTGCAAACCATGGAACATGTAATGCTTGCTTTTTGGCATCCACATCATGTGCTGAAAACAATGTGGCCCCCATACTTTTCTCTCAGTCTCTCCTGGACTGTCTTTATATGAGGTAATGCTACCGAAACTTGCTCTGACCACTCGTCTAGGTGAACTGGCACTCATCATTCCCCTCTGTGAAATTGAATATTTCCTCTATTGATGCATTAATTCCTTCATCCTCTGCTCAGAACACCCACTACTTCTAGATTTTGGTGCTGAGCCTATAAAGAACTTTTTATAGCAGTCGTCATAATGTATTGCATCTGTAGCATGTAGCTCCAACAGAGCAGATTTGTCTTCAGATAGTGCCTCTTCATTCATCCTTCCTCTCCTCTGCATGAAATGTAATTGCATTATTTTAACTGAAGGATCAAACACTGTAAACCTATTGCCACTGTTTCTGGTTTTTTTTCCCTCTGCTTATCAAAAGCTCCATGATCAATAGCTTCTGCACAAAACAGGCAGCTAGTTTTAAAATCAAATTCCACTTCAGCTGATTGTAAATGCTTGACTCTACCTGATGTTGAATGCTGTTCCTCTGAAACAGTCTCTCTTAGAAATCTTTTAATTGATTTATCTCTGGTGCACTCTTTTCTGTAAGATGCATGAGCAACACCATGTTTTTTGTTTCTGAAACTATCAGATGGTTCAAAATGGTTCAAATGTCTCTGAGCACTATGGGACTTAACATCTATGGTCATCAGTCCCATAGAACTTAGAACTACTTAAACCTAACTAACCTAAGGACATCACACACAGCCATGCCCGAAGCAGGATTCGAAACTATCAGATTTTCCATCTTTCCTCAGATAACTGGCATTTACCAATCCACATATTCCTTTCTCATCACCATTGCATAGGTTACTGACAACATCACTCACACAGATTAAACACATCTCAGCCATTGATAATAGGAACACAGTTTACATAAAAATCTATTAATTATGAGAAATAAATACTCACTTAATACACTGAAAGTCACTCCACTGTTTAAACACAAGCACACATAAGCAAAATGGACAGGAAATGCTGAGCAGGATGCAGTTCATTATTCTGTGTGTAAACTGCAGTTCTCTTGGTGCGGAAACTAACCTTTCCCAGAAGAAAGCTACAAAAGTCATACAGGATGACTAACAGTCAATTTCCCTATAAGCAATTTGAGGTGGTACGAGGAGATTTATGTAGATTCTATTTGAAAGTGTTATTTTATTAGTAACGCATAGCCATATTCAATTTAGCGTTAATGCATTTTGTGGAAAATAAATACTTCCAGGCTGTCAGCACACAACACATTTTCTGGAAAATAAATACTCTCCAGGAGTGTCCACACACTGCATCACTAGTGATTTACAAGGTGTGCTGTGGAAGTGTCGATATGATGGTGAAACAGTGTGTTGTTTGTTTCCTGCAATGTAGTGGTCTGCGAACTCATTTGCTCACTCTTCATTTTGAAGACACACAAATGGGGGAAGTAAGTTATCTAATTCTGATGACCTGCCTTCCTTCATACTTCTACCATCCACATCACCATCCCTTCCAGTACCACCATTCAAATCCCCAGAACACAATTTATCTCTCAATATGACTCTACTGTACTTAGACATGATACAGTCATTTATATTTGGTCTTCCCACTTCATTTACCAATAAACATTATTTTTATACCATTAAAACACTATTCTTAATAATGTGTGATTTTTTCATCCCCTGCAATGCAGAAACTATTAGCTCTAGAGAAAAAATGAATAGGACTTTTTTGTAAAAAAAATTGTGTAGTTTAATTTTATTCTGGGAAACATTTTCGCTAGAAGCCACAGTTTTTTATGTATTCAAGAAATACATAAAATAATAACCTTTAAACGCCCGTCCCCACTCCCCAATGCTCACATCATACTGGTGAGGATTTTTAGTATGTTCATCAGGGTATTCCCCCCCCCCCCCCCCCCCCCTCTCCAACCTTCCACTGTACAAAAATTTGTGACTACCTAAATTTTCTCCCATATTCGCCCTTTTTTGGTCTTTGTTGACTGGGCTAACTAGGGATAAACTGAATGAGGTATACTGTTTTAAATAGACTGGCCTCATATTTTGGAAGGTGGAAGCTCCAATCTTCATCCAGACATCCTGATTTGTGTTCAATGGTTTCTGAAAATAACTTCAGGAAAATGCCAAGAACCATCAGCTATGACAGACTACCTGTCTCACCCTTGTTAAACTCTACACATAAGTATTTAACTTTCAGTATTTATAAATTGTTTTTTTTTTTTTTTTTTTTTAAGTAATATATGGATAAATACTACTACTGCTACTAATATTACTGCTGCTGCAATAATTCTGGCATAGAATACTGCAGCACAACATTCTATTTTCAGTGGAGGATGGTACTGAAACATGCTGTAACACCAAGCAGCATTTCCACACCTGAGAATGTGCCGGGCACCGAGCTCCTGTCATAAGAGCACCAGTTGGAGCAAGTATATATGCTACCCACTAAGTGAATAGCAGCATTGCATTGGTGTTGTGCATCTGACTAGTACAGTCTTTGCACCTGTCATCAGTGAAATGTGTGGTCTGGCAGCTATAGCCTCAGTGAGCGGTATCATAGACTAGGAAAGCCACCAGTCTGTGAGCCGTCAGCTAGCAGTAATGGTTCCGAGCTTCAAACTGGGTCCACTGAGGTGGGTGCCGTTCGCTTGACACACTAGACAGTCTCCAAGGGTCCTGGGTATGACTCAGGGCACCTGCATGTTTGAGGCAGCTACCCTGGTCTACACGCAGTGTACACCAGTCCAGAGCAATGAACTTATTGTACCCAGCTTAGGTCAGGAAACCTGCCATTCTGCAGTATAGGATATTTCATCCCAAAGCTCCCCACAGACAGCACTTTGGAGGCAAAAGCAGCCATCCTGAAAAATAGTGTCAGACAACTGTACACTGGTGTCAGCATAGCAGTCGCCCTTTTTTGGTCTTTGTTGACTGGGCTAACTAGGGATAAACTGAATGAGGTATACTGTTTTAAATAGACTGGCCTCATATTTTGGAAGGTGGAAGCTCCAATCTTCATCCAGACATCCTGATTTGTGTTCAATGGTTTCTGAAAATAACTTCAGGAAAATGCCAAGAACCATCAGCTATGACAGACTACCTGTCTCACCCTTGTTAAACTCTACACATAAGTATTTAACTTTCAGTATTTATAAATTGTTTTTTTTTTTTTTTTTTTTTTTAAGTAATCTATGGATAAATACTACTACTGCTACTAATATTACTGCTGCTGCAATAATTCTGGCATAGAATACTGCAGCACAACATTCTATTTTCAGTGGAGGATGGTACTGAAACATGCTGTAACACCAAGCAGCATTTCCACACCTGAGAATGTGCCGGGCACCGAGCTCCTGTCATAAGAGCACCAGTTGGAGCAAGTATATATGCTACCCACTAAGTGAATAGCAGCATTGCATTGGTGTTGTGCATCTGACTAGTACAGTCTTTGCACCTGTCATCAGTGAAATGTGTGGTCTGGCAGCTATAGCCTCAGTGAGCGGTGTCATAGACTAGGAAAGCCACCAGTCTGTGAGCCGTCAGCTAGCAGTAATGGTTCCGAGCTTCAAACTGGGTCCACTGAGGTGGGTGCCGTTCGCTTGACACACTAGACAGTCTCCAAGGGTCCTGGGTATGACTCAGGGCACCTGCATGTTTGAGGCAGCTACCCTGGTCTACACGCAGTGTACACCAGTCCAGAGCAATGAACTTATTGTACCCAGCTTAGGTCAGGAAACCTGCCATTCTGCAGTATAGGATATTTCATCCCAAAGCTCCCCACAGACAGCACTTTGGAGGCAAAAGCAGCCATCCTGAAAAATAGTGTCAGACAACTGTACACTGGTGTCAGCATAGCAGTCATAGCACAACTTGACCGCTACATTTAGTGTAAGAAGAGCCAGTACCTACAAATGACACTATGGAATGACAATCTGCAGCATCAGTTCAGCCTGGTGAGTGAAAATGAATTGTTTTGCAGGAAATAGGGTTCAGTGCACAGTGCCTAATCACCAGAGTAGGAAGCCTAGACATTACGCTAGGGAATATAGGGAATGCCCACGATTAGCACTAAGATGTAGGAATTAGGTGTGTCCAGTGGCAGCATCTACCTTATCAGTCAGCAAAGAGGCATGTGCGCCAGCTACCAACATAATTCTGCAGATGAGTGCTGCAATAATGCTGGTACAGCATTCTGCAGTGCAATATTCTACGGACAGCTGTGGATGGGGTGGGTAAGTGCTGAGGTGCCGAGCAGCATTTTCACAGCTGACTACATGATGAGAACACAGCTCGTCGTAACACCCCCAGGAGGAGCAAGTACATCTGCCCTTGCTCAGCCATCAGCAGCATTCCATCAGTGCTGTGCAGACACTGGTCGAATGTGTGGCCTTGCAGCCACAGCCCTGTCGATCAGTGTCGGTAACCAGATGGTGTCATTGCTCTGTGAGCCTTCCTCTAGCCATGAAGGTTCTGGGTTCCAAACTGGGTCTGGTGAGGCTAGGTCATGTGGTGGGTGCCATCAGCTGACACTCCAGCTGGTCTCTGAGGATCCAGGTTCGAACTGGGACATCTGAACATTTGAGTCAATCACCTCTGCTGCATGCAGTGTGCCACAGTCCAGCCATACACTTGCTGTACAGCAGAGCTGACACTGCCTTGTGACAGCAGGACCACCATCATTGCTAGTCACTTCCCCAATGTACTTACTCACTGCCAGCTAGCCTCGGCGGCATCTGGATTACAGTCACTGGTATCCTGTACGAAAGCATCAATTAAAAGAGAATGTCATTGTTGAGTAAGTATTTTTGATTGTGTGTTCACTGCAGTACTGGAGATCTCATCCCATAGTTTCTTGCACATGCCACTTTGGAGGCAGAAGTGACCATTCTCCAACATTGGTGTCAAACAGCTTTACACTGATGTCAAAGAAGTGGTTATAGCATAACATGACAACAATGAGTATCACTGCATTTGCTTAATTTTGTTTTACAGACACATACAAAGTTGGGCTAAGAACTGCAAGCTGCACAAATACATTTACAGAAAAAAATCACAACACCAAGAAGGAGTTACGTGAGAAACAAAGGTTGGTAGACATGTTTCTACATCTGAAAGATGATGTCTATTCAAAGTTCATGCCAGTCGCGTGAGAGTGACACTAGTAGTGCCACTAAGAGGATGCAAACCAGGTTTACTTTTAAAATCGTGCTGTAACAGTCATGAGCATTTATTATCTTTGAGGCTGGACAAGGTAAGTTGAAGTCAGTAAGAATGCCTTTAAGGCATCAAAAACGCCATTATCAACACCTCACTGAGGTTCAAGAAGGTCACGTAATAGGGCTATGAGAAGCTGGATTTTTTTTCTGTGATATTGCAGAAAGACTTTGCAGGAATGTAGCCACTGTACATGACTGCTGGCAGTGGTGGTAACGAGAATATATGGTCGCATAAGGACTGAGCTCCAGATGGTCACATAGCACTACTGAGAGTGAAGACCATCATGTTTGGTGCATGGCTCTACTGCATTGTAGTGCATCATCAGCAGCAATCTGAGCAGTAGTTGTCATCAAAGTGACTCAATGAACTGTTACAAATTGTTTACTTCAAGCACAGCTCCAAGCCAGATGCCCTGTAGCATGTATTCCACTCCCCAAATCACCATTGTTTGTGACTTCAGTGGTGTCAAAGAAGAGCTCATTGGAGGGCAGGGTGGAGGTCTGTTGTATTTTCTGTTAAAGCTGGTTCTGCTTCAGAGCCATTGATGGTCATATGTTTGTTAGGAGAAGGCCTGTTGGCAGCTTGTAACCAACTTGTCTAGACACACTGGACCTACATCTGGAGTTATGATTTGGGATGCAATTTCATATGACAGCAGGAGCACCCTGACTGTGAATTTGTATGTCAATCTGCTGTTATGTGCTGCCAGTCATGAACAAGTTCTCCAACAGGATAATGCTCACCCACATCCTACTGTTGTAATTCAACATGCTCAAAAGAGTGTTGACATGTTGCCATGGCCTGCTCAATCACCAGGTCTGTCACCCATCGAGCACACATGGGATATCATGAGATGACAACCCCAGTGTCACCCACAAAAAGCATTAACTGTCCCTGTATTGACAGACTAAGTGCAAAACGCATGGAACTCCATCCCACAAACTAACATCTGGGACCTGTACAACACAATGGGTGCACATTTGCATGCTTGCATTCAACATTCTGGTGGTTACACCAGTTATTAATGTACCAGCATGTCACATTTGCAGTAGCTTATCTCATGCTTACATTAACCTGTGAGCCTGCAATTTTAATCACTTAAATATGTTACCTAGACAAATGAATTCCAGAAATTTCATTATTCCAAATTAATTATTTTTTGATGTTGCAATTTGTTTCCATTAGTCTATGGGACCACAAAATTACACTTCTCCAAACTCAATGTTAAATTTGCAGCTCCCAGTCTCAGGAATACTTCCCTTAGGTGTTGTATGTGCTTCTCCATACCACTTGTAAAGATGATTACACCATCAAGATAAACTATGTATTGATGCAGTTTCAAACCACCTGAGAAGTCTGTGCAACAACCTATGAAATTTTGCAGGGGCATTCTTCAACTTGAAAGGCATCCCCTGAATTGATAATGTCCCCATGGTGGAGAAATTGCTGTTTTCAGTCAGCCATCCAGAGCGACATCTAGCTGATTGTAGCCATTCCATATCTCCTCCTTTGGAAAATACTTGCATTGGCCTAAATAGTGTATGGTTTGCATAATGCTCACCTACAGTGAGTGCTATTGGTCCGCCCATCTATTCAATTGCCAAGTTCTTGACAACATTATTATGACCATATGTGGGCCAATTAGATTCTTATATCAAGAATTCAGCACATTTTATCAGTAAATTAAATGGCATAGTTGTACAGCCAGAGGACATATTACTTAGTTTTTATGTGACGTCACTATTCACTATGATTCCACTCAATGACGTGTGGCAACAGCTGAATTGGATTTTTCCTCGCGATGTTGCGGAACTGTTTAAATATTGCCTCACAACCACGTATTTCAAATGGGACAATGAGTTCAATGAACAGATGGATGGTGTCACTATGGGGAGCCCCTTAAGCCTGGTTATAGTGAACTTATTTATGGAAAAATTCGAGAAGAAGGCATTGGAAACTGTGAACAAGAAACTGAATATTTGGTTCTGTTATGTGGCTGATACATCTGTTTTGTGGCAGCATGGCAGGGAGGAACTGGTCGTTTTCACAAACATCTGAATGGGATCAATCTGAAGATTCAATCTATGAAGGAGGAGGAGGAGGAGGAGGAGGAGGAGGAGGAGGAGGAGGAGGAGGAGGAGGAGGCAGGCACAAGATTAAATTTTCTTGATGTACTAGTTTTGAAGAAAGAAGATGGTAGCTTGGGCTACACAGTTTACCGAAAACCCATGTACACAGACCATTACCTACACTGGGATTTGAACCACCACTCACAACAAAAGCGAGGTATCATAAAAATGTTGGTGGATAGAGCAAGGAAAATTTGTGAACCAGAGCTGCTTGATGCAAAATTAAAACATCTCACCACTGCATTGCTCAAGAATGGTTATTTGTTCGCTGAGGTGAAAAGAGCATTATGACCACTGCGTAGAAATCATAGTGATGCTCAAGCGCCGGTGAAATCTAAAGTTTTCCTGCCATTCATTAAGGATGTGACTGACCACATAGGAAAAATCTCGAGAAAGCGGAACATTGTGGTAATTTACACAACCATACGGAAGATACAAGGTAATCTAAAATCAGCCAAGGATGCTCGCCAACCACTGGAAAAAGCTGGAATTTATAGGATTTCATGTATTTGTGGGGAGGTGTATGTGGGTATTACAAAAAGAACTGATGAAAAGCAACTCAAAGAGCACAACAGCAATTGCATAAGAGGGGAGACTGACAGATTAGCTGTTGCAGAACATGCTTTATAGCCAGGATACCATCACATTCATTTTGACCGGACTCAAGTACTGGCAGCCACAAAGGCTATACAGAGAGATCATAGAGATTGTGAAACACCCCAGGAATTCTAATCGGAAGGAGCAGAGTGTGAAATTGAATGAAACTTGGATTCTGGTGCTGAAGATGATTTGTACCTGTCTTCCACTATGGGATGATAGTAAGAGTGGATGACAGC
Organism: Schistocerca nitens; assembly: GCF_023898315.1. Classification (NCBI taxonomy): domain Eukaryota; kingdom Metazoa; phylum Arthropoda; class Insecta; order Orthoptera; family Acrididae; genus Schistocerca; species Schistocerca nitens. The sequence goes on from NC_064616.1 coordinate 948,274,301, forward strand.
AGTTGACAACAGCCAGTTTCGCTCACCTATTCAAAACATGACGTCACACCACTGTGTGGAAGCTGGTGGACGCAGAAATTTGCTGTAGTCTGTAGCAAGCCAGGGTGTGAATTGGTCGTATAGCAAAGCCATGATCCCCCTTGAAAATGTCCTCTACAGATGGGGATGAAACGTCAGGTTTCAAAGTGAAATCTCTTAGACCACAGCACAACAGTCCAGTATAATTTATTAACTGTGACAATTCCAGCCATGAAAATTTACATTTTACAAATCAGATGTATACCATGGTGAAAGACTGTGTACATGAGGTAGAGGAGGGCCTATTAACTGAAACCAAATTAAAGCAAACTTTTACTGAAAAGATTCAGCCTATAATATATATTAAAGTGGGAGAAATGTATGAGACTGCTTTAGTGAGTACTGGGAGTTCTATTTGTGGGATAAAACAGAATTTTATGAGCACATTAAGAATAAAAATACAATTGAATTTTCAGGCACAGCAGTAAGAATAAAAAAAAAAGAAAAAACCATGGGAGTTATAGTAAGCCAGTGAGGAAGCAAGTAGTCTTAGATGTAAACATTGATGGAGAATCACTTATCCAAGAATTTCTTGTGGTATAAAATTTTAGCATAAACATGGTGCTGGGCATAAACTTCTTACACAAACATAGGACACACAGTGACTGTAAAGATCAGGTGCTGGAATAAAATAATAGTAAAGGAGACAGACCACTAAGAAAAAATTGGGGAGTTAATTAAGGGATTTAAAAATGTAGAGTTAACAACAAGCATGGATCTAACAACTATGTTCTGGCAGGTGCCTGAGGCAGTAGACAGCAAAAAATATACCACTTTTCTGTTTGAGTGCAAGGCATAATAATACCAAATAGCCCAATTAGGTCTGCATGTATCTGTTGCTGTATCTGTAATGGTACTGAATTATGTACATGGAATTGAGCTGATGAGAAGGCTTACTATTTATGTGGACAATATACTGATTGCAACATCAACTTGGGAGGAGCACTATTTCTATTTTTACAGCTTTGCATAGAGGTGGAATGATACTCAAGTTACAGAAATGTCAGTCTATCAAAGAGCAGATAAATTACGTGTGATATGTTTCTTTTTTCTTCTTCTTCCTTTTTTTTTTCCCAGATGTGCTTGTACCTAATGAAAACAAAACAGCAGCAACAGAAGAGCGTGCTAAACCAAGGAATCAGAAGCAGCTAAAAATCATATATAGGTGTAGTGAGCTTTTATCAAAAATTCTTAAGTGATTTAAGTCTCAATTCACCAAACTTGTCATGGCTATTAAAGAAACACATGTCACAGGTACGAACAGTTGAATGTGATAGGAATTTGAAAAAATAAAGTGTAGTTTATGTAACAGTAAGTTGCTCTATCATCCTGACACATCACTCTCATTTTATCTCACAACAAACAGCTCTGATTATGGTTTAGGTGCTGCTCTGTTCCAGAAGAAAATAGTTTATGGGTAGATAGAACACCAAAGTGTATCACTTGTCAATACACTGCCATCAAAGCACAAGCGAGTATATGGCATTTTAGAAAAGAAGTATTGGTTGTAATATGGGGCGTCATGAAATTTTGAATATGCCTGGAAGGACATGAAACTATAGTAATGACAGACACAAGGCTGTAAGTTATTTACAGGACTTTAAATTGTTAAATGTGAGGCTCACTCAGTGGGCACTGTTCTTACAGCAGTTTCAGTACCAGACCAAATACATCAGGGTACCAATAATGTAGTTGCTGAAGTGCTTTCATGCATGCCAGTTGGAGGAGATGATAATGTTAAGGAGGAAGAAGAAAGGATTGAATTTAAAATGATGTACGTAAAGGGGGTAGATGAGGAAAAACATATTACGAGTATATTGAAGGATATGAGATGGATACAGAACAATGATCGTAATCTGAAATGAGTGAAAACCAGTTTGTGGATTAAGTGGAAAGCAAAACTTACAAAATTTTATAAGATTTACAAAGGAGTAGTGTTCCACAAGTAAAACCAAAACAAGCAGGAGTAGTGTGTGTACTGGCCTGAAGAGCATGTACCACCATTGATTAGATACGTACATCTAAGTCATGGGCATTGTGGGGAACAGAAATGCACAGGCACGGCTATGTTCTATTTAAGAACAAGGACCATAGAGTAAGAAAACAGTTTGGTGCATGTGACAGTGCCAATTTGTAAGGCACAATACCATTGCCAGTCAAGGGGAGATACAAAACATTCTATCCACTAATGTAGGTGAACTACTGACCATTGATGTTTCCAGTTCATTACTAACTAGTAGGGGTGGTCAGAAATACGTTTCCCTTCCAGTAGATGTATTTTCTAAGCATGTAAAGTTCTGTGTGATGAAAAAGGCCTCTAGTAAAATAATGTTTCGGGAACTGGAGACAGACTATTTTATAAAGGTTGGGAAGCTAGAGGTACTGGTTTTGGATAATGGTTCACAATTTACTTCTAAGCTATGGGAACAATTTGTGCTGCAGGCAGGAGTGAAGCACATCAGAACATTAGCATGACACCTGGTAGGAAATCTGGGAGAATGCTATACACGTGAACTTGGATGAGCATGCTGTATATACTGCAGTCACAAAGACACATCATGGACTGAATAAATTTCTACATTTGAGGACATGATGAACAGTGTTAAAAGCAGTTTGATGAATTCACACAGTATGAGGTAATGTGGAATAAAAAAGCAATAAACCAGATACCTGAGGCAGTAGAGTTTCTGCCAGGAACCACAGTTTCAGAATAGGAGAGACTAAAGTCAGTGGTTGAAGAGATGGTAAGAGGATTCATACAATAAAAGTATCAGTATAACACTAGGTACAAACCAACCAGGTACATGGTGCATGACCTGGTGCTCATGAAGACCAAGGATCATTCAAAAGATACTGATGGTGAGATACACTGTGGGGTAAAAGTGATGGAATACTTCCTAATATTGTGTCGGACTTCTTTCTGCCTATCATAGTGTAGTGATTCAATGTTGCATGGACACAACAAGTCATTAGAAGTACCCTGCAGAAATACTGAGCCATGCTGCACTTATAGCCACCCATCATTGTGAAAGTGTTGTTGGTGCAGGGTGTTATGCTTGAACTGATCTCTTGATTACATTCCATAAATGTTTGGTGGGATTCATGTCAGATGATATGGGAGGTCGAATCATTCACTCAAATGATCCAGAATATTCTTCAAACAAGTTATGAACAATTGTGGGCTGGTGACACAACACTGTTGTTTGGGAACATGAAGTTCATGAATGGCTGCAAATGGTCTCCAAGTAGCTGAACATAACTATTTCCAATCAATGATCAGTTCAGTTGGACCAGAGGACCCAGTCCATTCCATGTAAATGCAGCCCACACCATTATAGAGCCACCATCAGCTTGCACAGTGTCTTGTTGACAACTTGGGTCGATGGTTGGTTGGTTGGTTTTTGGGGAAGGAGACCAGACAGCGTGGTCATCGGTCTCATCAGATTAGGGAAGGATGGGGAAGGAAGTCGGCCGTGCCCTTTCAGAGGAACCATCCCGGCATTTGCCTGGAGTGATTTAGGGAAATCACGGAAAACCTAAATCAGGATGGCCGGACGCGGGATTGAACCGTCGTCCTCCCGAATGCGAGTCCAGTGTCTTACCACTGCGCCACCTCGCTCGGTGGGGTCTATGGCTGCATGGGGTCTGTGCGACAATCAAACACTGCCATTGGCTCTCACCAACTGAAATCAGGACTCATCTGATGAGGCCATAGTTTTCCAGTCATCTAGTGTCCAACCAATACGGTCACGGGCCCAGGAGAGGCACTGCAGGTGATGTAACACTGTTAGCGAAGGTACTCCCTCTGGTTGTCTGCTGCCACAGCCCATTAACACCACATTTCACCACACTGTCCTAACGTATAAGTTTGTCATACATCCCACATTGACTTCTGCAGTTATTTCAACAGCATTGTTTGTCTGTTAGCACTGACAACTCTACACAAATGCTACTGCTCTCAGTCACTAAGTGAAGGCTGTTAGCCAATGCATTGTCCATAGTGAGAAGTAATGCCTGATATTTGATATTCTTGGCACACTCTTGGCAGTGTGGATCTTGGACTATTGAATTCTCTAACGATTTCCAAAATGGAATGTCCCAACTACCATTCCATGTTCAGAGTCTGTTAATTACCTTCTTGTGACCATTCTCACATTGGAAACCCTTTCACATGAATCATCTGATCTGAGTACAAATGACAGCTCCTCCAATGCACTGCCATTTTATACCTCGTGTATGTGATACTATTGCCATTTGTATATGTACATGTCTCTATCCCATGACTTTTGTCACCTCAGTGTAAAGAAGCTGTTAGAACTGTACCATGGTCATTGTGGTATGCTGCCCTCACCCAAATGCTTACAGATTGGAGTACCCAAAGTCGAGGAAGCATCTGGGACTCAGAAATTTGACTGAGCTATAACAGTACAGACAGCCAGTTTAAACTGTCTGACAGTAAGGATATTCTTATATATGTGTGTGTTTAATTTATTTATGTATGTTAAGATTAAGATTTTTGAGATATTATGGGAATTTGTGCTAGATTAATGTCTTGGTGGTCAATTTGTTATATATGTGTATGAGGCGCATTCAATAAATAATGCAACACAATTTTTTTTCTTGGCCAGTTTTGGCTGAAAAAATGAGGAATTTGTAGTGGGACATCATAGAACATCGTTTCATGAATTTCTGATAGGTGGTGGCATTATAAGTAGACTTCAAAATGTCATTGGTAACAGAGATGCATTCCAGGCAGAGAGCTGTTAATGAGTTTCATTTGGCAGAAAACCAGAGCATTGCAGATATTCATAGGCACTTGCAGGATATCTATGGAGACCTGGGAGTGAACAAAAGCATCATGAGTCATTGGGCATCTGCCATCATATCAACAAGGTCACGCAAACCTGTCTGATCTCCTGCATGCCAGCTGGCCACACACAGCTGTGACTCCTGCATTGTTGGTATATGTGGACAAACTCATTCGAGGTGATCAATGGGTCACAATCTAAGCACTGGACTGCACAACCTGACATCTCTGCTGGTAGTGCTAACACATTTGTCCACCAGTTGGCATGCTCAGAGGCATGTGTCTGCTGAGTTGTTCACCACCTAACAGAAGACCATGAAGAACAATGAAGGATCATCTGTGCAGAATAGCTTGTACGTTACAAGGCTGATTGTGACAATTTTTGTCAAACATCATCACAGGTGAGGAAATATGGGTTCATCGCTTTGAACCAGAAATAAAATAGCAATCCACTGAGTGATGCCACAGCACCTCTCCTCCAAAGAAAAAGTTCAAAGATTCACCCTCAGCCAATAAAGTCATGGCATCAGTCTTCTGGGACTCTGAAGGGGTTATTATGTTTAATGTATTACCTCATGATGCAAGATCAAATCAGAAGTGTATTGTGCTAACTTCAAGAAATTGAAGAAATGGCTTCAGCCCATTCATCGCCACAAAAATGCAAATAAATTTCTCCTTCTCCATGACAACAGAAGATGTTACACAAGTCTGCACACCAAAGAGGAGCTTACAAAACTTCACTGGACTGTTCTTCCTCATCCACCCTACAGCCTGTATCTCGCACCTTCTGACATCCATCTGTTTGCTCGAATGAAGGATGCACTCTGTGGGAAGCAGTGCATGGATGACTGCAGAAGTTAATAATGCAGCAAGACTTTGGCTCTGACATTGACCATTAGAGTGGTATGGGGGGGGGCTGTACAGGCCCTCCAAGTAAGGTGGCATAAGGCAGTCACATTGAATGGAGATTATGTTGAAAAATAGGGTTCTGTTACCAAAAGAGTGGGGAACAATATGGTGTCTTGGACTGCTGAATAAAATCAACCTGCTTTCAGAAAAACTATGTGTTGCATTACTTACTGAACGCCCCTTGCATACACAGGGCAAGTCACTTGATGTAACACCACATTTATTTTGTAAACAGTTACAAATACCAAACCAAGGTTCTCAGCAAACGATAGTACACAAAGAGGCATTTTCTTTGTTATGTGATAAAGAGTCTTAACTCTAGAATTGATTAAGATATTGAAGCAAGTATTATTTTTTAAATACAATGATAAACTTTTTTAAGAGAATCTGAAAGTGCTTGAAAAGAGGAGTACAGTGATATAATGCTTGTTTTATTTGAGGCTGAAACTGTTTGCAAAAGAAACTGATAAATATTCTAAAACTGAAAGGCTAGTTGGCTGGAATCGGAAATTGCATTGTAAGCACGCTCATGTCAGGCTACATCATTCTGTCAAGCCTTTCGACTGTTCATTTGTCTGCACTGCAGAACAAGCAGGAACTGTGTCTTCTATCGGCAGGTAATTTCTGCTTCAACATTCCTTGAATGGAGACATGTACACAATTGAGGGAAAGTTAGACATACTACTTTTATACTGTGAACGTCAAAGAAATACTGCCAATGCAGTACAGTGGTACAGGGATGTCTCTTCTGATCATCGTTGTCCACCATGTCCAGCAATTGCACAATTTATTAGGTCACTAGCAGAAACAGGCAGCTCCAACATCAAACAGAGGAAAAGAGTGAAGACTGCAAGTGACAGAGCATATGAAGAAGCTGTTCTGGCTATGACACATATTAATATGCATGGTGGTACAAGGCATATTGCCAAGAAATATGGGATTATCCAGATGAGTGTCATTCACATCATGCATCAGCATCTGCCACTACAATGGGCACTCAGAGGACATGATTTTGAACAGCGTATAGAATTTTGTCATTTTGCTCTGCAGCTGGAGCATACATGTATGGTGCACCATTGCAAGAAATTGGATTGTGGGACCTTACTTCATCCCAGGGATGTTGAATGGAAATACATATGCACACTTTCTTATGAACATTCTACCTGTTCTTCCAGAAGAGATGCCACTGGATAAGCAGTGCAGTTCCAATGTGTGTGGTTCCAACACAACAGCTGCCCAGCTCACTCTTCATGTGTTGCAACACATATACAGAATGGGAAGCTTCCTAACTGCTGGATAGGGTGGATTGCTCTAGTACAATGGCTGGCAAGGTCCACTGATTTGACCCCTCTTGATTTCTGTGTACGGGGAGCACTGAAAGATGCAGTCTCTCATGATGCCAAACTATGTTAGATGCCATGTGCTGTGAACCACCACAGCATGCAATGGTAAATCAGCCAATTTACTTTCACCTGTTTATCTAGCCCTCTAACAGAAATTACAAATGTGCCTTGTAGTCAACGGTAAACAATTTGAGCACAATCTTAGGTAAAGTGTAAAACTTTGTTTCATTAAGAAAAGTATTTGCTTTGTGAGTGACATATTGTCAGTCATTCTGAATAAGATGTTTAGTTTATTTAAAGTGTATTATGTGTAATTTTCATTTTGAATAGTATCTACACACACATTGTCTGACGGCAGGTGTTTTACGTTAAGAAGCATTTAGGTGTCCCGAGGCAAAGAGAGGTCAGGTATTATTTTTGTTTTTTGAAATCTAAGAAAGTTGATACAGTATATTAAGTATGAATGACCAATATCTCTGTTTCAGTTTAAAGCAGTAAGCAGCAATGTGGAGGGTTTAAATAGACAAATGCCTGACATAACTGTAGCTGTTTCCACAGAAACCTGAAAACATACATTCATTTGCAATAATTTTTCTGACCCCACACGATGCCCCACAAGCCAGCATATGCCAAACTTCCATATACAAAAATCATAGCTGACCCTGTATCTATGTTGCATAGGAAATGAAGTTTCATCTTAGTAGCGTAGACCTGTCTTGCTGCACGTAATGACAGAGGCTGGCTGCTTGGCATGAAATCTCTGCTGTCTGATGAAATTATGCTGTCTGTCAGACAAAAAGAAGAAGTTATTAATCTGTGGTGATTTCAATGTAAACTTTCTAAATAATTCTGAGAGGAAAAGTGAAATAGAAGTGTTATTAATAACATCTAACTTAGAATCAGTGATCAATTTCCCTAGACATATAGCTTAAGACAGTAGCACACTAATAGATAATGTATTTGTACATGAAGGGGATGTAAAACAAACACATGCTTTCCCTGTGGTAAATGGACTGTCAGATCATGATGCACAACTGATTAACTTACAAAACCTAACAGGGTGTACAGTTCAGAAATGGTTAAGTAAAAACGTGAGGTCGCTCAACCTGGTATCTATAGAGCACTTCAAAGAAAGCTTAAAAAATGTTAATTGGGGAGATGTATATAATGAGCCAAATGCTAATGATAAATGCAACATATTTCTTGATAAATTTATATCCCCTTTTGAACATTTTTTTCCAAAAGAAAAGTACTAAATGTAATACCACACACTTTTCAAAGAAACCTTGGATTACTACAGGTATTAAAGTGTCTTCAGAAAGAAAAAGGAAATTTTATGAGACAGCAAGAACCAGTAAAGATCCAGAAGTAGTTTCACACTATAAAAATTATTGTAACATACTGAAAAAAGTTGTAAGGAAATCAAGAAATATCTATGTTAGAGAAGAAATTAACAATTCAGACAATAAAATCAAATCTATATGGAATGTTGTTGGAAGGGAGACAGTAAAAGTAACCACTGGGGTAGATAATATTACTATTAAGGAGAATGAGACCATCCTAATCAACAGTACACAAGTAGCTAATGTATTTAACAACCATTTCTTAAGTGTAGGAGAAAAAATTAGTGAGAACAGTTCAAAAGAAAACGCCAGGCAGTATATGAAAGAATCTGTTTTGAAAAAATTTAGTCAGATTAAGTTTCACCTGACAACCTCTTGTGAAATAACGAAAATTATTACATCTTTGAAAAATAAATGTTCTATTGGACTAGATGACATCTCTAATAAGATATTAAAGCAATGTGGAGCAATTACAGCTGATGTTCTGAGTCACATATGTAATGCATCACTAACTCTAGGTATTTTCCCAGACAGACATATTTTAACATATGCCATTGTCAGGCCACTCTACAAAAAGGGGGACACCACAGATGTCAATAATTATTGGCCAGTATTTAGCCATCTCAGCGGTAATAGGATACCTAGTAAATCACAGTTCTGATTTCAGAAATCCTGTTCCACTGAGACAGCAATATACAATTTCACTGTCCACATAATACAGTCTTTAAATAGTAAAATGTCACCAATAGGAATTTTCTGTGACTTGTTCAAAGCATTTGATTGTGTGAACCATGACATTATGTTACAGAAATTACAATTCTATGGTACAAATGGAATAGCATCTGAGTGGTTTAAGTCATACCTACAGAACAGAAAGCAAAAAGTTTCCTTATATAGGTCGAGTGATTTAAATAAGTTTGCCACTTCATCTAACTGGGGTGAAATTACATTAGGTGTTCCACAGGGTTCAATCATGGGTCCCCTTCTGTTCTTGATATATGTGAATGACCTCCCTTCCTATCTGAAACAGGAAGCTGAACAATGTTTGCTGATGGTACAAGCATCTTTATTAATCCGGTAAAAGAAACTCCAATTGAAAATGATACAAATAAGGTCTTTGGAAAAGTCATTAATTGGTTTTCTGCGAATGGGCTTGCTCTAAACTTTGAAAAAACACAGTACATCCAATTTTCTTCTGCAAAAAGTACAGTTCCTTCAATAAATATAACACATCAACAGAAGTCAGTAGACAGAGTAGAGGATACTAAGTTTTTGGGTGTACACATAGATGAGAATCTTAATTGAAAAATTCATATTTTGGATCTTCTAAAGCGACTAGGTTCAGCAACTTTTGCAGTCAGAATAATTGCCAATTTTGAGGATACAGAAATTAGTAAGCTAACATAGTTTGCATACTTTCACTTTCTGATGTCATACGGAATAATATTTTGGGGTAACTAAACATTTAGACAAAAAGTATTCACTGCTCAAAAGAAAATGGTTAGAATAATGTGTGGGGTTCATAGTCACACATCTTATAGGCATCTTTTTAAAAGATTAGGAATTCTTACAACAGCCTCACAGTACATTTACTCACTAATGAAATTTGTTCTCAACAACATGGACCAGTTTAAAAACAACAGTGACATTCCTGATTATAATACCAGAAAAAAGAAAGACTTACACTATCCTTTACTCAACCTATCTTTGGCACAGAAAGGGGTAAAATATGCTGCTACAAAATTTTTTGACAAATTACCAGGTGAAATAAAATGTCTGACAGACAGCAGTAATAGCTTCAAAAATAAATTGAAATCATATCTCCTTGACAACTCCTTCTATACCATAGATGAATTTTTGAGTAGGAATAAATAAGTCTATAAATACAGTATATGCATTTTGTGCCATTTAAGGAAATGGGGTAAATAATAGAAATATTAATCTTTAACTCTGTATTTTAATATATATTTAAAAAAATCTTGTTTCATATGTGCATTTCTTGTGCACTTGACACGTTCCGCATCGTAACGGCTACTGTACCATGTGATTGATCAATGGAACACACAACTAACTAACTAACTAACTAACTAACTAACTCTGCTAGCAGTGTTTACACTGCAGTAGCCAACCCTGGTCACATTGTTTCCAGTTTTAATATATTTCTCAGATTCTTTTGTGAAATGTTTCAAAATTGCATTACACCGCTGAAATTGTCTTTCCAAGAGATACTGAATCTAGCTATGGAAGTTATACAGTCCCGTTAAGAAAAAAATACTTTCTTCAGTATCTCGATCAATACAAGAGTTGAAGATCACGTATCAAAGTACCAACCGAGGGGAGGGTAATGTGTTGTTCAATAAGCTGCAACAGGTGTACTTACTGTATAGTATCTGAATATGAATTTGAATATGCAAAGGGGTGATTTGTAATTCTCAGTTTGAAGACAATAAGTTTCTTTGAGTGGAAAAACTTTTGTCCACAAATCAGCATAGTTTTAGAAAGCATTGCTCATGCAAAAGTCAGCTTGCCCTTTTCTCACATGAGATCCTGTGAACCATGGAGGAACAACAACAGGCAGATTACATGTTCTTAGATTTCCATAAAGCACATAACACAGTGCCACACTCCCAACAGTAAATGAAAGTACGAGCATATGGAGTACGTTTCCAAGTACGTGAGTGGCTCAAAGACTCCGTAAGCTGCAAAACCCAGTATGTTGTCCACGATGGCAAGTGTTCATCAGTGATAAAGGGGTTTATAGATGTGTCACAGGAAAGTGTGATAGGACCACTCTTATTATCTATACACGTAAATGATCTGGCAGATGGGGTGAGCAGCAATCTGTAGCTGATGTGGTGGTGTATGGGAAGATGTCATTGTTTAGTTACTGTAGGAGGATACAAGATGACTTAAGACAGAATTTCTAGTTAGTATGATAAATGGCAGCCAGCTCTAAATGTAGAAAAATGTAGATTAATGCAGATAAGTAGGAAAAACAAACACATAATATTTGAATATAGTATAAGTAGTCTGGTACTTCAAATAGTCACATCAATTATATATCTAGGTATAATGTTGCAAAGAAATATGAAATGGAATGAGCATGTAAGTACTGTAGGAGGGAGAATTTGAGGAAAGTGAGGCTCATCTGTAAAGGAGACTGCATACAGGACACTGGCGTAACCCATCGTTGAGTACTATTTCGGTGTGTGGGATCTGTACCAGGTCAGATTAAAGGAAGAAATTGAAGCAATTTGGAGGCAGACTGCTATATTTTTTACTGGTAAGTTTGAACAACATGCAGGTATTATGAAGATGCTTCAATAACTCAAATGTGAATCACATGAGGAAAGGTGACATTCTTTTCAAGGAGCACTACTGAGAAAATTTAGAGAACCAGCATTTGAGGCTGATTGTAGGGCAGTTCTACTGCTACCAATGTACATGATGCATATGGACCAGGTAGATAAGATTCAAGAGATTTAGGGATCAAATGGAGGCATTAGACAATAATTTTCCATTTTCCCCTTATTCTATTTGCAAGTGGAATAGAACAGAAAGTGACTAGTAGTCATACAGGATACCCTCTGCCACGCACCATGTGGTGGATTGTGGATTATGTATGTAGATGTAGAAATAAGCAAATGTTGTGACAATCAAGAGGGCACGTTTTGATGGCTGTGGAGGCTGAGCTGAAGCACACTATTTTTGTGTTATTGTTGATATATGGTGGTACCTTTTGAGGAGCAGTGATTGGCACAGCTCTGAGTATGAGAAATCTAGAGTGCAGATCAGCTAGCTGGAGTCTCAGGCTGTGTGGTGGGAAAACCTGGTCATTAGCTTGAACTTCAAAAGGCACCCGCTATGGCCAATAGACAAGATACCAAATAAGGGTAACTCTAATAAAAATTATTAGGGAAGTACATGGAGAATTGGTTTTAATTTTATATTTTTATTGATAGCATAAGGACACAAAATATCCTCGACATGTACAAAACGATTATTTGTAACCAAGCCATTTAAGTTACGTAAAAACTACAATAGCTTTAGAAAGCAGGATAGCTTTAGAAAGCTGGTGACTAAGCAGCATTAAGTCAAAACACAAGTGTATTGGAAATATTTATAAGTATTTGGTCATAGACTTGTGATTTCCATGTGTTTTGATAGTGAACACATTGAAACATTTTCAACTTGCTTGCCGTTAATTCCTGTTGGTAAGAGTCAACCTAAAAAACTAATTCCTATCTGGAGCCTATTGAATGGCCTGAGAACATTCAACCCAAGCATTTTAAAAGCTTCTGTTGCTACTGGTAACCCCTGTAAATGTATTAACTTATGGCTCATTGTACACAACCCCTGATGAACCAACCCATATATCCTTCCCTACATATCCACCAGTAGCATTCTGCTACTAACCTATTTATTGTTTTACAACCACCAATGTCCTGACAATATGTGATTGTCTGCTTCTTTCAGCACTTCCTCTTTTAGCTCCAATGACACTACTAGTCACAACCCCAAACATTGAATTGTCCCTGTGATGCATACAGCCTATTGGGCTGCTTGCCACTGTGCAAGGTCATGACCCAGGGTCTGCATCACCTCTACTTTTCAGCTTAAACCATCTGGTTAGCCTCAGTGTCCACCTAGTCAGCCTACTAGAAGGTCCTTAAGTTCCAACATCCCCTCAAGAGTTGCATGGTCAGTTACCACTTAAAATATTTTCCTATACAAATAACGTTGGAAATACGTGATTGCCTATAGCACACTTAGCATATCTTTTTCAGTTATGGATTAGTTCTTCTCTGCCCTGTTCAACTGCTAAGAGGCACATGCTACTGGATGTTCCTCCCCATGCTGTGAATGCACCTTACAGCTTGATTAGAAGTGGCAGCTGACAAGATAAACTCTTTCTGGAAGTTTGGAAAAATTAGTAGTGGACTAGATGTCAAACTCCCTTTAACTCCTTGAATGTGTCTTGGTATTCCTTTGTCCATTTGAACTTCATCCCCTTTTTTAACAGTCGTGTAAGTGGTCCCCTTATATCCGCAAACCCGTTTATGAATTTTCTATAATAATTCCCTAAATGATAGTAACTCCTTGGTATTATTAGAAATCGGAAATTCCTGTATTGTCTGTATCAACCATGGATTTCTCTTGACCACCTCATTACTAGTAACATGCCCCAAGTAAGTAACTTCTTCCAATACCAAGTGACATTTTCCAAGCTTAATGTAACATTTTCTGCATGTAATCTTTTAAAAAAATCTTGCAAACGGTGCAGATGCTCTGCCATTTCCATCACAAAAACAATACCATGTAGGTATACCACACACTAGTGAGTCTTCTTAGCCCTCCACCCAGCAAATGCTGAAACATTGCCAGATCATTTTTTAATCCTAATGACATACTATAATGCTGAAAATGACCCAAGGGAATGGAGGGCACTGTTTTTGGATGGTCCTCTGGGTATACCTCAATGTCATGGTACTGTGGGGCGGCGGGTGGAAAATAAGAATTATATATATTATTTGTTGCCATTCTCAACACTGACTCTCTAACTACAATGTTGGCAACTAGAAAGGGATTAGCAAAAACGTGATGCCTGTATTTAGAGTTGACTGTGCCCACTCTGATGGAGAAAAAGTTATTGATTATTGAAGTTAGTTACTCTGAGGATTTAGGATGATGTCTGGTATTCATAGAAAATGCAGTTTACTATAACAGTTTTTGCTATATTCTGAAAACGATAAAGTGTAATATTCCAGACAAATGTATTGTACTACTAGAGCTGTTCAGAGTCTATTGCCCGAAACCTATTATCCCTAGATAACAAAACTGTTCAATAATCGTTATTGATGTAAATGTTCAAGTGAATGCTCACTAAAATTTGATGTTAATACTGATCAAACACCATGCTAGTAATGGTAGAAAGTCTGTCCTGTGGCAACACATGAAAATATGACATATGCAAACTGAAAATAAATCACTGGAGTCATTCCGTAATTAACACTTAACCCCAATGCGAACTCATTGTTAAGTGCATACTGAGTTACGTAACATGGCATCCAAGGCTGTTCCTGGCAACTGCACAAATGCGATGCAGCTTCCAACGTGGAGTGTGCACTGAAACAAATCTAGAAGAGAACTGGGGCCTTACTCTAGCTCACACGCCGTTATTTATATAGCCGCGGTGCAGACCGTCGAAGGTGCAGCCGACAACATTTGCCTTACTGACTAGCCGCTGGGGCTAGCAGAACACCACTTCAAGTTACTAAATAATTAATTGCTTCATTCACTGAAGGCCAATGAAGCTCTCTATTTAATTGTGTAATCAGCCCACAGGGAAGTATCTGTAATAAAATTCTGATGTGGCTACGTTAAATACTTTTGACAAGAGAATTATTTTAATTGTACTGCATGCAATAGATGAGCTCTGAACTTGCCCTTTGGAGAGATGCTACAGCTATAGTTTTATAGCTACCTTTTTGAAACTTCTCACATCTTTGTTATTATAGTGTATTTCCATTCTACCTAAATCTAAATATCCTAGCTTTATTTAATCACTTACTTAATCTATCTTGCTTCTGTACTTTTAGGACACAAGAACAGAAAATCTTGAATTTCAACCAAATATTACTTTGTGAGATCCAGCATGCTGTTTGCATTAAATTACAATGAAAAAGTAATCCAAATATAAATTTTGAAGTTTCTAACTCCTTGCTGTTGCGCCGATGATTTTTACATAAAATGCCCAAATTTCGAAAACCTGTTAAAGTTACCAAACTGAAACTTAAAACATTATCATTTTAGCATCATTTGTGACATGCTATCAACTTTTCAGATTATTTACTTTACTTTTAAGGTATTGTGAAACATTTGTGACATCTTAGCTAGTTACAGTGGACTAGGCTGGCACACAACAGAAAGCATATGAATTCTATATGGCGTGAGTAGGCTGCTTCCCTACATCACACTCTACTTAATTTTTTTGAATGTAAATGAAAAAAAAAATTACAAAAAGGGAAGCAAGAGTACAGCTTAACTCCCTATGAAAATGGAAAAATTGAAATATAATATTTAGAAATATTAAAAGAAAACTTATTATTTACTTCAATTATTTAGATTAAAATTGCAAAACTGATAAGAACATCTATAAAATAAGTAAACTACAGGTTGCAAAATTCATGGCACTAATGCCTTGCATATTAAATTATTCATGAAACAAGTACTAAACGGACAGCATGATACTGCCTAGAAAATCACTCAAAATTTTAAGTAGGCCTAATTTCGATAATCAATGAAACAATTTGGCATACATGTTGCCTCAAATACATAAACACATAAATATTTAAAATTATGAAAATGTCTGGCTCAAGTTTCACTTAATTAGGTGAAAATCTTAAACCTATTAAATTGTCTGTAGATATTTTTACATACATAGGTACAAAGAAAATGACATGGTTATTCTCATTACATAAATAAATAATGAAATCTTAGTAGTCTTTTCTACACCTGAAAGAGAATTTCACAAATCATAACACTTCCATTTTTACATACACTGTTGTAGCCGCTTTGGCTGGCATTCTACATTTTGATTCACAAGGGTAGGGGGGGGAGTTGCTATGGTGTGCGTCCTTCACATCCACTCTATACTACAACGGGGAAAGGGGAGGGGTCACTGTGAGTTGTGTCTAAGTCACTCCACACTTTCACGCAGCTACCAGGCTGCCATTATCTGGTTTGTCCTGTAGAACAAACAAAAAGAGTGCCTCAGACTCTGTCCACTTAATAACTAAGGGAAGGTCACAATGAAATGGGGATATATACATTTCACCTCTCACTCGTTACTGAAACAAAGTTAACAGAACAGTTTTCTATTTCAAACTCATGGTTACTTTACTGTAATTAAAGGTAAACAAATGGTTCAATATGCCATTAATCACGTGCCAAAGAAAAATTTATGCCCAAGGCATACACTCATGAAACCTTTAAATCTCAAATTATTATTTCTGGGCTGGAACACTGAACCAGTGCTCGGTACATTCCTGATACATCTGTATTTATTCACAGGATGACTCATCGTCAAATATCTCATTCATAGAGACAGTATGAGTATATTTAATTATTAGTTGTCATTCTTAGCTTCTCTGTACATTTGAGTAACTTGTGGTAATAGGAGTACAACTGATGAGTGTTCAAAACACACTATGATTAACCAATTACTAAATTAACTTATTGGTCTTTTGCTGCTGTGTCAGTTCCACCTTTCATTGAAGTTTAATTATGCAGAGCTATTAATGATGTTTCACATCTGCAGTTATGTTATTCAATTAGTTGCTAGTGTATGTACTTATGTAATACTCGCTCTATTAATAATTTAAAGCACAGGATAGCACATTGATTTTATTTCTATGGTATATTGCAGCTGATTAGTTTGCTCACGTGGCAATCTATTTCCACTCGATTGGATGCTGAAACCACAGGTAGTCTCTCTCGACTACCACTAAAGTGCATTAATCATGGATATGTGTTATGCTAAATTCCTTAAACCTATAGGGCACCATGAGCTGCTTTGTCTCATCTAACATAAGGGTACCTACGGTCGCATTCACACCTCCAACTCATAACCTTAATACATGTAGGCGTGTCCTAGCACACACTACACTAAAATAATGGCCAGCTCCAACCTCATAAATACTTCAAGGACGTGTCCTTCACGTCTCAACCACAAACACTGTTCAATTTCATTATTATTGCCATTCCTTGTTATACAAAGTGCGTTCATCATTACAACTCATCTGCATATATTCCATAACACTAAGCGATCTCTTCTACTATTTACTAGTTAGCTCTAATGCAGACAATAGGTCTCATCACCACTTCAGCTTATGCTTACAAACGAATTTGCATATCTTTTTAATATTACTGTGGAACTATTTCCAATAAAACAACACTTTGTACTTATAGTATTACCAAGGTTCTTCCTAAAATGTATATATACATATTTGTTACTCAGATACATTTATGTCTTCATTACTTCATACCTCTCTATTGTTTACTTGTCACTATTAGGTTTGTAACATACAGTAGTTTCTTCACTAATTGGTGGATAGAATTGTTACAGAACTCATGGTTTGTTACTGGCAATATTTGCAAAATTTGTTATGGGAAGAAGAAATCGAAATTTTGGGGTTAGTAAAGATGAAGAATGAGTGAGACCTGAAATGGGGAAAGAAGATCTCACACAGCTGGGACTGCACAGCTGCCACACTGTGTAGACGTTACAGAACAACCTCCTCCCTACAGAATTCATTGGCTTATTACTGGCTTGATAGCCATATCGGAAAATTTTAGTGTTGGAAAGAAGGGGTCAAAATTTTGGTGGATAGGAATAATGAAGAATGAGTGAGACCTGAAATGGGGAAAGAAGATCTCACACAGCTGGGACTGCACAGCTGCCACACTGTGTAGAGGTTACAGAACAAACTCTTCCCTACAGAATTCATTCACTACCTATGAATTTTTTTAGGTCAATTACGTTTCTGAGACCTAATACTTTTTTACTCTTCGGGTACTCCAGCCTATATGCATTTGCATGTGGTTTTCCTATAATCCTGAAAGGCCCTTGGTATACGAACATGAATTTCCTTGTTTCTGCTTCTGCTGTGTTCAACCTACCTTTACTAAGATCAACATCTCCGTCCCAATACCTTCTATTTTTCAGAACTCGTATAGGCAACTCCCAAGTCTCATCATTAGTTACTATGTGTTTGTCAATATATGGTACCGTAATTACTCTGGTTATTGGCAAGACAATTTTTAACTGGCTTCTTTCAAAGTCAACAACACCCTGATACTTTGACAAGAAATCTATGCCAATTAGAACCTCGATACTGAGATTGTTTACTATTAAGCATGGATGATCAATTACATTACCATTAACATTAAAGGGCAGCAAAGCTTCTTGCTTTACCGTTTTTGACACCTTGCCAGTAGCACCAATTATTCTCAGTCCTGATACCCTCATTACTGTAAGCTTATCTTTACTAGGTAATGCATCAATGAAAGACTGAGACAACGCACTCACCTCACTGCCACTGTCTAAGAGACAACGTACATTGATACCTAATATATTTACTAGTATTATAGGGTGGCTTATTCTGAGTTGTACAGGTGGTTCCTCAAATTCATCCAACAGTTCCTTTTGGATTTGTCTCCAGCTAAAGTGATCAACATCTGTCTTCATTACATTTAGGTCAAGGTGTGTAGGGGTTTCCTGAACCATATTTTCAGCTGCTTTTTCCAGTCGGTCTACTAATTTCAAATCAAAACACTGCACGACTTCATTACATTTAGTTTGCTGAATGTGGCCCAAATTATAGTGGTCAGAGCGACTCTGCGCCTCCAAACCAGGCAGAACACTAGTTACAGGTAAACCACTTTCATTATTATCGTTGGGTTCCTTCTCAAGTGACAACTGGTCACAGCCACTGGGTTCATCGACCCACAACACTCTACCCTCTACATTTTCACTTACCTCCTGCCCTAAATCTATCAGTACAGTGTCAACATGCTGCACAGGCACTTTAGATAAGAGCTCATCATTCTCATCGTAGATTTTAGCATGAATTTCTTCTACTAATTCACCTGACAATTCAGTACTTTGTAACTCTTCCCTAACATTACATTTCTGCACCTTCTCTTGCTCTTCCCACTTAGAAAGCGTCTCTAACACGGTATCAACTAAATACCGTGAGTGGTTTAATATTTCTGCTGTATCATTGGAGGCTACCGACTCATCATCTGAATGCTAGGTTTGAGTATTTTGATCTGTCTTACCAATCGCTGTAATTACTGGCTTAGGAAAAGTAACCACCTGGTGAGCGCCAGTGACCTCATAGATGGGAAATAGTTTTCCTGCCTCTGCCAACTACTGTTTCCTTTATTGCCATTATTGTTAACTGGAACAGTATTGCTTTCAACACCGTTGTTTACCTGCACATTTTCATTACGAACAAAATTACTATCATCAGGTTGCCATTGTTGGTTATGGCTATTATTTCTCCATTTCCTACCTTTCTTAGGATGGCAAACACCTACTGTTCGGATGTTTACATTCCCATTCTACTCATTCTTAAAATAACTATTAGCGCTATTACTATTTCTATAATTATGTGCCTGCTCCTCATTGGCAGCAACACACTCTACACATTCCAAATATTCAATGAAATGGTCATGATTGTCTCTAGGGGTGGATATGATTCTAGTCTGCCAATACCATGGCAATTTAGCTTCAAGACCTAGTATTATGATTTCAGGTTTCAGGTTTTCCGTCAAATGTGACAGACGTGAAATCCAAGATCTGGCAAACTCTTTGATAGATTCCCTGCCTGCATTGAAGCATTTCCCACTCCAAAATTCTCTCAACACCTCATTCTGCTTATGACTAGACCAGTATTCATTAGTGAAAGCTGTCTTAAATTCCGCTAATGTGCTACATTTCAACATGACATTAGCTGACCAACGCATTGCATCACCTGCCATATGACTTCTAATAAATGAAATTTACTCACATTCAGACCAAACTGATGGAAACACAACTTCAAAATCGTTCCAGAAATCTAGCGGATGGATATTTTTGTCTGGATCGAACCGTAAGAACTGCCGACACCCGATAAAAGTGGCATTTGCAGCTACAACTTGTTGGACACTACCATTACCAGAAGCTACTGAAGCTACTTTACTCTCAATTTTAGCAATGTTAGTGCTAATAGTTTCTACTTTCATTTCAATGTTACCTACTCTTTGCACACCATGGGTAGTATCCGTTTTAATTGCTTCTACCTCTGCTTGATATGTGTTCACTTTTACATTAACATCTTTAAATCTATCTGAGCACAGTTCAGATTCCGCCTCTATCTTTTCTGTTAACTTTTGCTCCAGTTTCACATCTTCATTTTGGAAGTCATTACGAACTTCGGACTTTGCTTTTTTATGCAGCTCAGATAATTGCTGAGCAACCTTTTTCTTAATGACAGCATGGTTGGAATCAATCTTATAATTTAAACTGTCCAGTTCTGCTTTCCTCCCCCCATGAACCATGGACCTTGCCATTGGTGGGGAGGCTTGTGTGCCTCGGCGATACAGATGGCTGTACCGTAGGTGCAACCACAATGGAGGGGTATCTGTTGAGGGGCCAGACAGCCTTTTCAGTAGTTGCAGGGGCAACAGTCTGGATGAATGACTGATCTGGCCTTGTAACACTAACCAAAATGGCCTTGCTGTGTTGGTACTGCAAACGGCAAAAAAGCAAGAGGAAACTACAGCCGTAATTTTTCCCGAGGGCATGTAGCTTTACTGTATGGTTAAATGATGATGGCGTCCTCTTGGGTAAAATATTCCGGAGGTAAAATAGTCCCCCATTTGGAACTCTGGGTGGGGACTACTCAAGAGGACGTCATTATCAGGAGAAAGAAAACTGGCGTTCTACAGATTGGAGCGTGGAATGTCAGATCTCTTAATCGGGCAGGTAGATTAGAAAATATTAAAAGGGATATGGATAGGTTAAAGTTAGATATAGTGGGAATAACTGAAGTTTGGTGACAGGAGTAACAAGACTTCTGTCCAAGTGAATACAGGGTTATAAATACAAAATCAAATAGGGGTAATGCAGGAGTAGGTTTAATAATGAATAAAAAACAGGAGTGTGGGTAAGCTACTAAAAACAGCATAGTGAATGCATTATTGTGGCCAAGATAGAAACAAAGCCCACGCCTACTACAGTAGTACAAGTTTATATGCCAATTAGCTCTGCAGATGATGAAGAGATTGATGAAATGTATGATGAGATAAAAGAAATTATTCAGGTAGTGAAGGGAAATGAAAAATTAATAGTCATGGGTGATTGGAATTTGAGAGTAGGAAAAGGGGGAGAAAGAAACATAGGTGAATATGGATTGAGGGTAAGAAATGAAAGAGGAAGCTGTCTCGTAGAATTTTGCACAGAGCATAAATTAATCATAGTTACCACTTGGTTCAAGAATCATAAAAGAAGGTTCTATACATCGAAGAATCCTGGAGATACTATAAGGTATCAGATAGATTATATAATGGTAAGACAGAGATTTAGGAACCAGGTTTTAAATTGTAAGACATTTCCAGGGGCAGATGTGGACTCTGACCACAATCTATTGGTTATGAACTGTAGATTAAAGCTGAAGAAACAGCAAAAAGTTGGGAATTTAAGGAGACGGGACCTGGATAAACTGACTAAAAAAGAGGTTGTACAGGATTTCAGGGAGAGCATAAGGGAACAATTGACAGGAATGGGGGAAAGAAATACAGTATAAGAAGAATGGGTAGCACTGAAGGATGAAGTAGTGAAGGCAGCAGAGGCTCAAGTAGGTAAAAAGATGAGGGCTAGTAGAAATCCTTGGGTAAAAGAAGAAATATTTAATTCAATTGATGAAAGGAGAAAATATAAAAATGTAGTAAATGAAGCAGGCAAAAAGGAATACAAACGTCTCAAAAATGAGATCGACAGGAAGTGCAAAATGGCTAAGCAGGGATGGCTAGAGGACAAATGTAAGGATGTAGAGGCTTATCTCACTAGGGGTAAGATAGATAGTGCCTAGAGGAAAATTAAAGAGACCTTCGGAGAAAAGAGAACCACTTGTATGAATATCAGGAGCTCAGATGGAGACCCAGTTCTAAGCAAAGAGGGGAAAGCAGAAAGGTGGAAGGAGTATATAGAGGGTCTATACAAGGGCAATGTACTTGAGGACAATATTATGGAAATGGAAGAGGATGTAGATGAAGATGAAATGGGAGATATGATACTGTGTGGAGAGTTTGACAGAGCACTGAAAGACCTAAGTCAAAACAATGCCCCAGGAGTAGAAAACATTCCATTAGAACTACTGTCAGCCTTGGGAGAGCCAGTCCTGACAAAACTCTACGAGCTGGTGAGCAAGATGTATGAGACAGGCGAAATTCCCTCAGGCTTCAAGAAGAATATAATAATTCCAATCCCAAAGAAAGCAGGTGTTGACAGATGTAAAAATTACTAAACTATCAGTTTAATAAGTCATGGCTGCAAAACACTTACATGAATTCTTTAGAGACGAATGGAAGAACTGGTAGAAGCCGATCTCAGGGAAGATCAGTTTGGATTCCGGAGAAATATTGGATCATGTGAGGCAATACTGACCCTATGACTTATCTTAGAAGATAGATTAAGGAAAGGCAAATCTACGTTTCTAGCATTTGTAGACTTAAAGAAAGCTTTTGACAATGTTGACTGGAATACTCTCTTCCAAATTCTGAAGGTGGCAGGGGTAAAATACAGGGAGTGAAAGGGTATTTACAGTTTGTACAGAAACCAGATGGCAGTTATAAGAGTCGAGGGACATGAAAGGGAAGCAGTGGTTGGGAAGGGAGTAAGACAGGGTTGTAGGCTCTCCACGATGTTATTCAATCTGTATATTGAGCAAGCAGTAAAGGAAACAAAAGAAAAATTTGGAGTAGGTATTAAAATCCATGGAGAAGAAATAAAAACTTTGAGGTTCGCCGATGACATTGTAATTCTGTCAGAGACAGCAAAGGACTTGGAAGAGCAGTTGAACGGAATGGATGGTGTCTTGAAGGGAGGATATAAGATGAACATCAACAAAAGCAAAATGAGGATAATGGAATGCAGTCGAATTAAGTCAGGCGATGCTGAGGGAATTAGATTAGGAAATTAAACACCTTAAGTAGTAAAGGAGTTTTGCTATTTGGGTAGCAAAATAACCTATAATGGTCAAAGTAGAGAGGATATAAAATGTAGACTGGCAATGGCAAGGAAAGTGTTTCTGAAGAAGAGAAATATGTTAACATCGAATATAGATTTAAGTGTCAGGAAGTCATTTCTGAAAGTATTTGTATGGAGTGTAGCCATGTATGGAAGTGAAACATGGACAATAAATAGTTTGTACAAGAAGAGAATAGGAGCTTTTGAAATGTGGTGCTACAGAAGAATGCTGAAGATTAGATGGGTAGATCACATAACTAATGAGGAGCTATTGAATAGAATTGAGGAGAAGAGGAGTTCGTGGCACAACTTGACAAGAAGGGACTAGTTGGTAGGACATGTTCTGAGGCATCAAGGGATCACAAATTTAGTATTGGAGGGCAGCGTCAAGGGTAAAAATCATAGAGGAGACCAAGAAATGAATACAGTAAGCAGATTCAGAAGGATGTAGGTTGCTGTAAGTACTGGGAGATGAAGAAGCTTGCACAGGATAGAGTAGCATGGGGAGCTGCATCAAACCAGTCTCAGGACTGAAGACCACCACAACAACAACAACAACAGTTCTGCTTTGAGTTCAGCTTTTAAATCCTCTTTCAAATTGGCTCTGAGCACTATGGGACTTAACATCTATGGTCATCAGTCCCCTAGAACATAGAACTACTTAAACCTAACTAACCTAAGGACATCACACACATCCATGCCCGAGGCAGGATTCGAACCTGCAACCGTAGCAGTCGCGTGGCTCCGGACTGAGCGCCTAGAACTGCTAGACCACCGCGGCCGGCAAATCCTCTTTCAACTTATTGTAGCCAGCCTTGAAGGTATTGTCCATTACCTCAAACCTTTTATTAATATTAGTTTGGTTGGGCTAAATTCTGTTATCTAAATCCTCTTTCAACTTATTGCAGCCAGCCTTGAAGGAAGTTTCTAATTCAGCTGTCATTTTAGCATTACTGGCTGATATTGCCTGCAATATTACATTTAAATCAATTGCCCCAGTATCTTGGGGTTGCTCATTAGCTGGTTTCTTATCACACTCAGGTGACGAAAAACTAGACCCAGTACCAGAATCATCAAAACTAAATGAAACATCTGATTTATCTGTTATATCTAACTTTTCCTTTTTAAACATTACCACCTCTGATGACTGTTTCATTTTTAAATCATCAGAGAAACTATCATCCAGTAAATTAACAGTCTCTGATTTCTGCTTTACTACAGGGGTTTCTGTTATTGAATCATTGCCTCTTTTCACATTATTGTCAGGGGACAGTGGTTCGGATTTCACTTTAACATCACTATTTTCAAGCAGATTTACATCTGAACCATTGTCTGGACTTTCTTCATCAGACATAGGTTCTGATTTAATTTTAACGTATGGTGATGCCGGCGTGGCGTACGAGGATTACTGCAGCTTCATCAATCCAGATGCGTTGTAATCGAAGGCGTTGTTAATCCAATTGCATCATCAATGTGCACACATAACACTGTTCATCACTGTCCTATTGTTCAGCTGCGTGTCGCATTTCACTCCCGAATTAAAATAATTAAAATCACTTTCACTCAGTTTAATAGTGTTTTTCCTAACTGATTAGCACCATATGTGGGGCGGCAGGTTGACAATAAGAATTATATATATTATTTGTTGCCATTCTCAACACAGGCTCTCTAACTACAATGTTGGCAACCAGAAAGTGATTAGCGAAAACGTGATGCCTGTAATTAGAATTGACTGTGCCCACTCTGATGGAGAAAAAGTTATTGATTATTAAAGTTCATTATGCTGAGGATTTAGGATTATGTCTGGTATTCATAGAAAATGCAGTTTACTATAACAATTTTCGCTATATTCTGAAAATGATAAAGCTTAATATTCCAGACAAATGATTACCCTTATCAGCTATTGTACTATCAGAGCTGTTCAGAGTCTATTGCACAGATCCTGTTATCCCTAGATAATGAAACTGTTCAATAATCATTATCGATGTAAATGTTCAAGTGAATGCTCACCAAAATTTGATGTTAATACTCATCAAACGCCACACTAGTTATGGTAGAAAGTCTGTCCTGCAGTGACACATGAAAATATGACATACGCAAACTGAGAATAAATCACTGGAGTCATTCCATAATTAACACTTAACCCCAATGCGAACCCATTGTTAAGTGCATTGTTAAGCGCATTGTTAAGTGCATTGTTAACTGCACAAACACGATGCGGCTTCCGACACAGAGTGCGCACTGATACGAATCTAGAAGAGAACTGGGGCCTTACTCTAGCTCGCATGCCCTTATCTATATAGCTGTGGTGCGGACCGCCGAAGGCGAGAGAATTATTTTAATTGTATTGCACGCAATAGATGAGCTCTGAACTTGCCCTTTGGAGAGACACTACAGCTATAGTTTTATAACTACCTTTTTGAAACTTCTCACATCTTTGTTATTATAGTGTATCTCCATTCTACCTAAATCTAAATATCCTAGCTTTAATTATTCACTCACTTAATCTATCTTGCTTCCATACTTTTAGGACAAAAAAACAGAAAATCTTGAATTTCAACCAAAATATTACTTTGTGAGATCCAGCATGCAGTTTCAATTAAATTACAATGAAAAAGGAATCCAAATATAAATTTTGAAGTTTCTAGCTCCTTCCTGTTGCTCCGATGAGTTTTAAATAAAATGTCCAAATTTCAAAAACCAGTTAAAGTTACCAAACTGAAACTTAAAACATTATCATTTTAGCATCATTCCTGACATGCTATCAGCTTTTCAGATTATTTACTTAACTTTTAAGATATTGCATAACATTTGTGACGTCATAGCTAGTTACAGCGGACTGGGCTGGCACACAATGGAAAGCATATCAATTCTATATGGCGTGAGTAGACTGCTTCCCTACAGTACTAACCTCTCAGATCTAAGGTAGAGAGGCATTTATACTCCCCAAATTGTCGACAGTTTTAGTGATGTTCTGGATTGGATATGCATTTGTTACAGTTCTGTTATTAAGATGTTTGAAGTCACAAAAATTCTATATCTTTTGGTCCCATCTCGTGACTTCTTTGGTATAACCACCATGGCTGCACTCCATGGAGTAGTGCTTCCTTCTGTTACTTCATCCACTAGCTGCTGATTAATGAACTCTTATAATATTGGTAACAAACATCACAGTATAAGGGAAGGTCAATGAAATACTGGTGACTAAGTCCCTGCAGGAATATTATGCTGTGGTTTAGGTGTTGCTGGAAAAGACCTTCTAGGAAAAAATAAATCCTCATATTCAGACAATAATTTCTCATCACAAATCTGTCTGTACCTCTAAGATCCTCCAGCTTCCTATGCAACACAGTTTTATCGGCAGTTTGCACACTATCCAGATGCACAATGACTGAGTCCCTACTCATATTTTGCAAGACTTCCAAATTAGTTACCAACATTCCTTTGGTGAGCTGTACTCCGTTGGTGCCAAAATTATGTAAATTCATTCACAGGCACTACTGTCCTGTCCAGTTCCTCCCATACATGTACTACGCTTCTCCTTAAAATGGAACATGAGGTGTCTAATACATCATTTTCTACCAGTGGTTCTATCAAGCACAATGCATTAACTAGCTATTGTGGTCTCACATTTACCCAGACCATTATAACGTTCAAATTAACCCTTAATGTTGTTGACTGCAGATCAGCCCTTAAGATTGATTCAACGTGCATCTGTACTTAATTGGCGACTGTCTCCCCTAGCTGGAACGTTGTCCCTCTAAAGTCAGTTACATGTCACCTAAGGTCAAGTTTAGCATGTTGCATTATCAGAAAGTGTAATCCTAAGATCATGTAGTAACCATCACTTACCTGGGGCATGACTTCCACACATTGGTTAAAATGCTGCATCTCCATCTGAAAATCTGCCATTGCTGAACCCAGAATCTCCAAATCACTATCTCCAATTTCACATATATTATAGTGTGGAGGGGTCTGTACTTGCCACTGACACATGTGGCCCTGTTGTGGGGCAGTGGCGCCATCTTTTATGAGAGCCTGGAAACTATTTTTGTGGTCAGCCAGAAAGAAATGGAGAATATACTGACCATAGTTTTCAGTCTGCAAGTCCACATCCTTGTCCAGCCCACTGAAAGAAATGTTTCTATTCTCTAGTCACTCAGCACGACCAGGAACTATCATTATAAGTGAATACTTTGAATTCTAATTGACAGATATATTTGATCACCTTTCACATGCACATTGTAATATTCTTCATGTTAAGACTAACAATAAACCTCTCTAATCTAAACAGCACTATGAGCAGTTCAGAGGCAACCTCTATGGTAAGTTCCCATTAAATGGTCTTTCGTCCTGACTTCTGATAATGAAAATAATTGCTCGTCACAGAAGTGGAAAATGACTGTCACCACTTCCCACACAGATTTGTTAACATTACAGGTGGCACATTAGCAGTTACTTCCATGAAATCTAAGCAATGCAGGACAGTGTACAGTCCTCACAATTTTACTTCCTATTTGAACCGAAAACATTAGTTTAGTTGCAGTCTGTCTGTGATATCATCCAAGGCAGTGCATACTCTGGCTTTTGACTGCTGCAGACCATACGGTAGCTGAGTGTGAAGTGAAGTCTTTTCACAAATATAAATGATCAAGGACGACATACAGTCCTCATGATTTCACTTTCTATTATTACTAAAAACATGCATTTGGTAGTGGCCAGGTTGTGACATCACCAGAGGCAGTGCATACTCAGGTGTTTGACTAGCACAGACTTTACTGTAGCTGGGTGCGAAGTGAAGTGAAGTCTTGCCTCTCAGGCCGTATTTACATATGGGTGCAGTGGACGGCCAAGGAAACACCTGCTGTCATCCGCTCTATGCCCCCAGTAGTAGCCTCTAAACGGCCACTTTTTGGGACACACAATATTATACAACACAGTTGTGTATTAATTTAGAATCTTTGTAATTTTTGTATGAATGTAGTTAAGTTGGCTATAGCCACAGAAAAAGATTTAGCTTGCCTACATATAAACATTGTCATCTAGAATTTTTAGAATGGACCTGAAAGTAGAAGATGACCTCTCAACTACAACTTTAAGAGACCTTTTTATGGTCGTGATCAGAACTTTCTAGCATTAATATAACAGATTCTTAATCTATTACAAATGAGGATGTTTTTGTTCCAAATTTAGTTTTCAGTAAATTACTTGGAAAGTATTAGAGGTAGCCCAATGGGGTCACGTAATTACTATTTTTATGTTTAACTGAAGCTTCATACAAATTTTCATATTTCTACATCTAATATTTAGCGCCTTCAATTTTTCTTAAAAACGTGGATTCTGACCAAAATATTGCTTTAATCATGTTGAGACTTGTACCAGTTGATTTTGACATACATCTGCAGATTCTGACCAATTTTTGGCTTCCTGGCTTTATTATTTACTGCCACATATTGTTTTCTTAAAACCATGTATTTAGGGAAAGATATTCATTTGCTCAATCTGAGATTTGACAGTTTAAGCATTAATATACTAAAGCACATGCTGACAAAATTAGGAAAAGTAACATCAACTTCTAATTTCATTCTTAAATTATGGTGCAATACTTGGGTGCTACGCACAGACGCGTTATGGTGACATGGCACTGCAAGCAATGAACTGAGGTAAGTTCCGGCACACTTGTTCACCTCTCTATCTCTCAAATGATACAGTGCTTGTTTCACCACACTGTGTCCAATAAAAACCTGTGCTTTTTACCCTTCATTATTCCCACTATACTACACTCTGTTTCTATATCTGAATTGGTTGCATCAACATTCATCGGTAACTTCATGTGACAGACCTGCCTTCTTTAACACCTGCTTACTGGTCCCCTGTTTACCCTTACCATTTCTACAATCACATTAGTGGTGTCCAACAACAAAACATCTACCATACTGAACCTTAATCTCCAGTACACTAAAGAACACCAAATACACTCACAACAGGCCTTATGACACAACATACACTTGCATCTTATGTCTTATCATCATGCATCCATCTTGACTCTGTGCACTGACTAACCATGTGCCCGTACTGATGACAGTTAATGCAAACTACTGGTACTGACTCCGTACAAGGTGTAGAATGCCCTGTGATGTTACATTGACCTTTTTCTCACAGATCGTAAGTAATTCTACTTTGTACTACCGTGAATTGTGAAAGATATTGGCTCCCTGTTCTCTGTGCATCACTTGCTTAGACTTAATGCTCTCCACATATAAAACAGGGAAAACAGCTAGAAATATCAATAGCCTGCTCATTCACCCCACTCTTTGACAAAAATGTGTACTGTGGTAATGAAGCCATGTTGTGTGGGGGTTAATTTTGCTGGTTCCAGCTGCCAAACAAGGTCTGTGTGTGCTTCTGACAACACTTTATAACAACCCAGGGTCAGTGACACTGCTGTGGTGTTGAGGTGGTGGAGTGGTAGGTTACGGAGGTTGTGGTGATGGCCAGAGTTCGAGTTATAACATTGGAGTGCTGCCAATGCCTCTGGATATACCCTCTCCAGGCGCACAGTCTGCCAGTGTTGCCGATTATATCAGAATGTCACAGTGGTAGGAAGGTCATCTAATGTCCACATCCTGCTTTGCTGACACGGTTTATCCCACTCAGCAGCACATGCCTGAATTAGCACCATGTGGCTCTGAGTGAGCAGTGTCAGTGACATCTACATCTACCGAAATCTCATAAGAGTTCACTGCTACCGGGCTAGATGCTCACCCTCATGTGGAAAGGTGGCAGCAGTACTGCTGTGAATGCTGCCCTCTGAGATAGAAGTTTGGTGCTGCCACGGAGCCTAGGGGATGGCTCATCCATTGTGTCATTCTAAGTCCACGGTTGCAGACACAGTAGAAATGTGAGCTGATCCGATGGAGCTGGCTGCCCAAACCTGTGTCGGCTGCTGACTGGCTCACAGCATGATGGAGTCTCATGTGTACACCACATCTCAGAGGGCGATACCAGACTGTGCATAATTATGCTAGAATAAGAGGGTATTTATAGTTATAAACAGCAGGCTTATTGTGTCAATACATTGCTTCCAGGCGCATCAAAATCAACAACCCCTTGTCTCCACAATATGTAAATACTCCGCAGGGTATTTCATAGTTGCAGGGGCTTTCCCCATTGTCACTATGAATGGGTGGCTTGGCCTGGCCACCTTGGTGTGTACAAACAGGCTCACTTGTAAAATTATATATCAGGGCTTCTGTGCCTGCCTACTTGCCTCACTCATAGTTGCTTTTAATTCAGTAACACCTAAAATTTAGCAATGCCATTACACCCCTCACTTCACTATTATTTACTTGTATACCTACAGGTACTTGGATACAAATAGTTTATCAATTAATTGAAACCAGTGGACACAGGGAACTCGACACACACATACAGCTGTAGACAATAGTTTTCTGACATTTGAGCCCCAACATATTCCAGGGGGCAGTAGAATTTTGTTGTTATAAACTTGACACGTAACACTGCAAAAGAATACAGAGCGTTGTTTAAAGAAATACAAGGAGTATACTCAATGAAACAGCATCTCCAGAATGAGAAATAATCAACAAAGGCGTACCATGGTGTTGATACAGGGCTTCCTCTTGTTGTTGTTGTTGTTGTTGTACAGGGTATTAAAAAAAGTATTTCATAATCTGAGAGGTGTTAGTATGGACCAAAACAAGGAAAAAAGTGCTCGGTAAACATATGCTCTACCATGTGTACCTTAAGAGCTGCAGGCACTTTTTCATCTTCGTTACAGTGATACATATCTCTTCTACTGCAAGCGCTACACTATTATGAATGAAAAATAGAATGCAGTAAACAAATGAGGACACATTCCTCTGTTACTGTCCATGGATACAGCATGTGGTAAATATTTATCAGCTTGTTTCTGTAAGCAAAATTCACAGTTCTGTATAAGGGCACGGTGGACATAAGTTCTAACGTGTAGTGTCACTACCTAGTTGTAAGAAAGCCATTGTGGAGTGTTGCAGCGGCTACTTCTGGCCATTAAGTGCAATGTGACAAAAATTTAGATTATAGCAAAATCTATGCAAGACGATTGCCAGACAGGCTAACTGTACTTGGAAAAACCTGCATTTTGAAGTGACAATAGCTGCAGTGGGCAGGATAGTATCACCACACCAGGGTAAGAACATGTTATGGGCTATGTGACTAGGTGCACATAATAGTGCAACAAATGTGCCCTGGACCCATATAAATAACTATGAATTTTCAGGCAGAGGTATCTGCAGTCCAGCAGCACTACCACAATGCCAGGGCTACACTAGACAATCAGACAATTGGGCACCACCGGCTCCAGCCACGAGTTCGATACATGGTCAGGGCAGTTGGGTTGGGTTGTTTTGGGGAAGAGACCAAACAGCGAGGTTATCAGTCTCATGGGATTAGGAAGGACAGGGAAGGAAGTTGGCCATGACCTTTCAAAGGAACCATCCTGGCATTTGCCTGGAGCAATTTAGGGAAATCACGGAAAACCTAAATCAGGATGGCCGAACGCGGGATTGAACTGTCATCCTCCTGAATGCGAGGCCAGTGTGCTAACCACTCAGGGCAGTTGCCTTTTGCACAAAATCCATCCTGTGGAATTTGGTGCCACAACACTGCTGACCATCCAACCATGCCTCCCACCACCAGACTCCTACCAGGGGTCAGGGGGTGGTGTCCCATGTGCGGCAGTTGTCCCTCATCATCATGGTGGACACGAGTTGGCCGTCAATGGCCCAGAGTGCCAGAGTGGAGTGTGTATGTTTCATGTTGACAAGGATGAGATGTGTAATTGAAGTACAACAAAGTATTTCTCTTGCCATAGAGACCATCACTGGGCCCCAATAGCCTGTCACTCCATCATTCACCACACTGAGTGGTGTCAGGAGAGCTGGCGTTGCTGCAAGTGAACAGCAAAGAGTGTAGCACCATGCACACCACTACATCTGAACTGCTGCCTACAACTGCCATCCATGGATAAAGATGATGACTGACTATTGCAGATATGCAGTTTTGTTGACACAAGGTGAGTGCAGCCTTTCAATCACCACTCCCCAATACCCCCCCCCCCCTCCCCCTCTCCCACTCCCTCTGAGTTGATTGTCTTGGTGAGCCAGCACAGGTTTTCAGTTGTTCTTGTACGCTCAATATGTGACAGGTGAAAACATGGTATTTTGAGGTGGTGTAAATATAAGTGTAAGTTTTCACCTGGTTGATATGGGCAATATGGATTTCATGAGTGAGAATTGTGGCTGATTGTCTAGTAATATGTAAGCTGCTGCCCCTGAGTAATGATTCAGGAGGAGAAGCTAAGTTTATTCACTCATGCAAGAGTAGATAACTTAAAGTAAGAAGTAACATAACAGTACTATGGTTAAAGTGTTCTCCTAATTTGATTTTGTTTTGTGCAGAGCAGGAAAAACAGAATGGAAGGAGAAATAGCTTATCCCAAAACTCTGGAGTATAGAGAGAAGTTGCGGAGAGAGCATGATGAATGGTTGATTAAAAACAGGCTGCAAGATGTGGGGAATATGCTGATTATGGAGAGAATGAAAAGAAGGGAAAGAGAGGAAGCAGAGAGGAAGAAGAGAGGAGGGGGAAGGGGGAAGCTGAATGTGATAAACCATAGTTACAACTACCTTTCACCATCTGCATTGCTCCAGATCCATATGCTGTGCTGACCGTACATGCAACTGGTCACATCATGACACTAAAAATGTACTTGATGCAATGAGTTAATGATCTCTAGCTGCCAATGTGGAAACAAACCAGAGGCTCCACCATCAGCTTCCAGCATGATTCCACAACACCAGCTGCATGTGCCAACTCAAAAATAGTGCCACCAATGTTAGTGATGTCTATACTTGTCTATATCTATGGCAGTATGAGCCTCCCAGCTCCAGTCTATGCTGTGATGTAAAATGTTACTTATCATGCAGCCCTCACGGATTGAACATTGTAATACTACTGCCTGATATAGCCTATGGGTAGTTTCACGATTCTACATTGTGTCATTATGTGTTGTAGTCTACCAATAAACAGATTATAAAAACCAGTGTTCATTCATGTTGTGTGCTACAACACAAATGGTACAACTGGTGGCTGCAGACTGAGCTTGGATGTATTTCCATCACTCAAACTGTGAAAACTTGCATACAAATTTCCGTGCATGACTGAAGCTTTAGGATAGTGCACCTTTCTGTGAACTAAGCCCTTCATGTGTTGAATGGGCACTGATGTTTCGTTTTTTCCAGTCACCATGGCTGAACCATCTCTTGCCAATGTTATGCAACAGCTGATGGCTCATAAAGTGAAAAGTTAAAATCATGTGGAGGACCTCATAGCCAGAGTACTGCAGCAGTTGATGGTCAATCCTTCACTGTTCCTGCCATATGAGGCAAAATTGGAAGACTGGGACTCATATTAATGAAGGCTGTGACAGCATTTTAAGGCATTTAAGGTAAATGATGATGATGATGATGATGCTAAATTCCTTTTAATGTCATGGATTTTGCCATAAATGTATTGGTTGTTGCGCAAGCTGGTGACTCTGACAGAACCTGATAAACTGATTTTCAATGATTTTTTATTTATTTATTTAATTTTTGTTAAGCGCTAACTATCAAAGACAGTGTCATGTGATTTCAGAACAGGAAGTAACTGAGTCAATCCTTTTGACTTTGGGCAGATGAACTCCAGGGACTAAGTTACCAATGCAAGTCTTTTATGCCCACCACCAAAGAATCTTATGCATAAGGCATGATCAGAGATGCAATCTTCCATACAGAAACTGACAAAGAGTTTCTGTTAAAAGTGTCACAGTTTGATGACCCTTCATTAGATGAGGCATTGCATTTAGCACAGCCCTACAAACTCACCCAAGTGTTGTGGCACCATTTAGATTCCTGGGTGGACATGGCTGTGTCAACAGTGAATCTCGACATGTGTAGGATTCAGCAGCCTGCGGCGAGGACATGTCAGAATACAAACAACAACGCATACTCCCTCCACATGTGGACAGTGGGTCTTATGACACCCAGGTCTGTGCCACCCTTACCTGTCCTGCCCGGACTGTTTTCAGAAACCAACTAGAGATGACTGTCCATTCTGGTGGGAGGATTGCACTAAATGCACAGGACTGGGTCACCTTGCATCTGTTTATCACCCATCCATTTCTGTCTCACGATCACAAGACTAAAGGGAGACTAATGTTCTACACCATCCACTCAGGCAGGTTCCTCCAATAAACGGCTCATTTCACTGCAGGTGGCTGGAAGACAGTCTGCTTTCAAATCAATTTGGGGGCCACCACCAGTCTCATCAATTTTCAAACATATTTACAATTAGGAGCACTGGTACTTACTTAATCAGTTTGAATGGCAAATTATAACAAGCAACATATTACATTGGAAGGTCAATTTACCACAGAAGCTATTTACAAAGATGTAACCAGGGACATAACTTTCTTAGTTATTGGTTGGTTTGTTTGGGGGAAGAGACCAAACAGTGAGTCATCGGTCTCATCGGATTAGGGAAGGATGGGGAAGGAAGTCATCCATGCCCTTTCAAAGGAACCATCCCAGCATTTGCCTGGAGAGATTTAGGGAAATCACGGAAAACCTAAATCAGGATGGCCAGACGCGGGATTGAACCGTCGTCCTCCCGAATGCGAGTCCAGTGTGTTTCTTAGTTATAATCAGTGCTGATACTGAGAACCTTTTCAGATTGCACACATTTATGTCTTTTGGATTTTATTTCAATGACACAGTAAACCTGATCTCAGAGAATGTTTCATATTCATAACTAGACATGCTCTGCACTGAATTCCCTGATGTTTTTTTCTTCTGGTCTGAGAAAAGCAAAGAAGTTCAAAGCTCCATTTTTGCTGAAATCTATGGCAAGGTCTCACTATTTTTGTCCTCAAGCAGTGCCATTGGCACATTGGGACCAGGTCAAGACCAAATTAAATAAGTTGCAGGGATTGTATGTGGTAGAACCTACGTCCCTGAGTCAGTGGACTACTCCCCTGATTGTCATTGCGAAACCATCAGGCAAGGTCAGAAAGTGTGGGGACTTCAAGGTTACGGTGAATACTCAATCCGATATGGACACGTACCCCATTCCAAAGCCAGAGGAACTGTATGCAAAGCTGGCAGGTGGACACTTCTTCTCCATAACTGACCTCACCAAGGCATACTTACAGCTCCCATTATAAAAACGTTCATTGATGATATTGGTGATTAACACACTGCACAGTTTATACAAATATAAGCAGTTGACCTTAGATGTCTCCAGTGCCCCGAAAATTTCCTAGAGTTTCCTGGAACAGCTGCTTTGCAACATGATGAGCTGCATTAACTAATTGGATGACACTACCATCATGGGAAATCCCACTGAGCAGCATTTGGTGAACCTGAAGACACCCTTTTTTTGTTTTGCAGACTGCAGGATTAAAGTATAATTTCAGCAAACATAAATTATTTCAGCCTTCAGTGGAGTATTTAGGCCACATCCTTTCTTGAAGGTATATTACCAAAGCCGTTGAACCTCAGGCAGCACCAGGCCTTTCTGGGAAAAATTTTATCTTGCGGAAAATTCATTCCAGCAGCAGCTCAGATACCTCATCCATTACATCACTTGTGTAAGAAGGGAGTGGTTTGTTTTCCCATGGTCAGCCATATGCGAAATGGCATTCCAGGAGCTCAAACAGTGTCTACTCTCAGCACCTTTTTTAGCAACATTCCAACCAAGGAAACAGACAGTGGTTGTGATGGACGCATTGGAATGGGTTGTGGGTTGTCCTCACTCACCAAGAATGTGATGGTTCAAAGCACCTCATAATTACACTTCAAAAACCCTCTCTCAAAACAAATGAAACATTCTCACTGTGAGAAAGGAGCACTGGCAATTGTATTTGCTTTGAAGACATTTCATGTCTTTCTTTAAGACACCAAGTTCCACCTGGTAATGGATCATAAGCCATTGATCTCACTGTTCAGCCCGACAGCTCATGTTCCAGATTGTACTGCTCATCAGCTCCAGCGCTGTGCATTATTCCTCTCAAGATATACTTATGAAATCCATTCCAGAAGCACATCCCAGCATACAAATGCAGACGCTCCTTCTTGTCTACCCCTGGGGCTGGACCACAACTTAGGTTAAAAGGGAATTTTTTGCTTCTACCTGGATGATGAAGCACAAGTTGTGGACAATTTTACCCTTTAAGCCTTCAAGGGAGCCCATATCAAACAGGTTTCACCTTCATCTTGAAGCGGTAGCCAGAGTGATGGGCCAGGCAACAGTCTACTCCTCTTCGGCATGGTTATGCGCTGTGGCATCGTTTGCTTCTAGTCATTGGAGTGATCCT
This sequence comes from Schistocerca nitens, assembly GCF_023898315.1. NCBI lineage: Eukaryota > Metazoa > Arthropoda > Insecta > Orthoptera > Acrididae > Schistocerca > Schistocerca nitens. The sequence continues at coordinate 948,310,989 of NC_064616.1, forward strand.
TTAGCCACAGACCACACTATGCGGCATGTTGTGATCACACCAACCTTATGACAACAGATCCTACAGTTGCTGCATCAGGGGCATTGGGCTGCTTCCAGGACCAAGCTGCTCACTTGGTGCCACACTTATTGGCCAGGCATCAACTGAGACATAGTGAGCCTCATCCATAAATGCACCATATATGTAGTACACCAAGTAGCCACACATCAGGCATTTTCATCTAGGGCAGCACCCACCAAACCTTGGGAACAAGTGCCTCTCAACTTTGCACGCATGTTTCTGAATACCATGTGACTCATCATGATTGACACTTTTCCCAGAGTCCCATGTATTGTTAAATGCCATTCAACCATGGCAGAATACACAGTGATGGAGATATCAAATATTTTCTCCATTGAGGGCCTGTCACAGACGCTAATGATATACAATAGACCATGGTTCAATTGAATGGAGAGGCAGGAAGATTCTATCAGACATTCAAACAGTAGATGAAGAAGTATGTACAAGATGCATCCACGGAGTAACACCATTTGGTGGCAAGAGCCTGTTGGAGCTCTTACATGGATGTCAACCTCATCCTCTCCTGCATTTACTGCTACCTGCACTCAGCCCTCTGGTTCCTCCCCACTCTCCAAAGATCTGGCCTGGCACACAAATGTGGGCCTGTGGGTTCAGCCAACCAACAATACTGATGGTTGGTGGTTCCCAGCCACCATTCATCAGCAATGAGGGTGACGGGTTTCTACAGATGATACCTGAGCCTGAGACTGAAACATAATCCAACATCAGAACCAGCTCTGGTTACGCAACTGCAACCCCCCCCCCCCCCTGCCCCCCGCCCCCCTTTCTCACGTCTCTTTCACACTAGTCCATCCACTGCACCCCATTTTCCCCGTCCTCGTCCTTGAGAGTACTCCCCTCATCCTCCTCCACCTGTTCCCCTCCAGTTGTTAGTTGTTTCAAGCTGCCGCCACTGCCGATGCCGCCAGGTGCAGTGGGGCCCCCTAGACCCGGGAAGAGAGGGGTGTGGTAAACCAAGATTTACAACTGCCTTTTGCCATCTGCCTCACTCTAGATTCATATACTGTGCTGGCCGCACATACAATTGGCTGGGACAGCACACCACAGATGTTACTTGATGCACTGAGCTAAAGTTCACTAGCCACAGATGCGACAATTGACACCAGAGGCTCCACTGTTGGCTTCCAGCATGATTCTACAACACAAGCTGGCTCAAAGCTGGCACTACCCACATCATTGATGTCCACACTTGTCCATATTTAGGCCAAAATGAGCCTCCAGGCTTCAGTCTATGCCATGCTGTAAACTATTACTTATCATGCAGCTCTCAAGATTTTGACATTGTTACGCTAATGACCTATCGCCTCCGAGCAGTTTCATGATTGTACATTGTCCCATCGTGTGTTTTAGTCTACCAGTAAACAAATTATAAAAACCAGTGTTCATTTGCATTGCATTGCATTGCATAATACTGATAAAGGGAGAGAAGCAGGCTTGTGGATAGTTCACCTGTTCCTGCAGGATGACCATCTACCCTTAACATAGTTAAAACTCTCAATCCTGTGAACAGTAGGGAAGAATGTCATGGATGCATGGACAATCTCTTGAGTGGGGAGTTTAAATTAACTGTAGATGGTGTCATAATACAAGTTCCTGAGAATGTAAGCAAGACACAGAATAATGATATTGCTGAAGTTAGGAGAGTACCAGCTCTGATATCCAGTGGAATTGAGGAGTCTGAGGTAGCAGGAATGAACGTGGGCTGTACTTAAGTGAATAAGAGTGGGGATAGCCACATGGGTGATCTAAGTGCTGTAGTATCTGCCCCATTGAATGATAATGAGTGTTGTGTTGAGGCCAGAGAGGCTTAACCAGATGCAAGTGCATTTTTGCATCATACAGAGAGGAATGCAGACACGTTTTAGGTACTATAGGGAATGCACAAGAAGCTGTTGATAGTTATGTGGCAGATGTTGTGGCCTAAACAATACAGGTACACATATTTCCTCAGAAACAGGTGTGCCAAACATATGGGACAAATTAGTTAAACCATGTAGAAATACAATAAGGAATGATTCACATAGTATAGTGTCACTGGCAAAAGGAAGTTGTTTTAGGGGAGCAGAAGTATAAGGAAACAAAACATTTTGAGGGGAATTCAGTCTGTAATGAATTATACAACAGGAAGAATAAGTGGGACTAATTGTTAAAGTGTTGTTAATGGCAGTGGTGTATGTGGTTTTCTCACGGGGGTATTCCTGGGAGTATGTTTACTGGAAAAGCATAAAGGGTACTGCTGCTGCAAAGTCAAAGTTCTGAAAGTTGTTTCAAAACAAAGAGTTAAAAAATCATCAGATAGACAGGTGAGGCACCAAGCATAAGAGTTTAGTGGAGCCATACTATATGCTGTTAAAGTTGGTATGTTAAGGATACAAAATTGTTAAGGCTTGGTGACTACTTCTTGACAAACTGCCTTTTGGCTTCTGTCTCGAGTTCTTCAGCCAACATTTGCTTGATGATTTTTCTGATGTTTTGCCAGCATGAATGGCTGGTAGTGTCAAAGCCTCATCCTCCAATGCTGGTGGTGGACTGGAGTCTAGATTATCACCACAGATCTCATGTAACTGGTGGACCAACATCCAAGGGATTTTCTGTGGTCATTTCCAGTGCAGTTCTCCTCTTGCTACCTGCAACAGTCATTTGCTGCAGCATGGGAATCCAGAATCTGTTCACCTTGAGGATTTCTTCTTTCTTGTTGAAGCTATTCTCATGTTTGTGTATTTCTATAGCTTCTCTCAACAAGTGGGTGTGATAGCTCTCCTCTACAGTCAGAAATTGTATGTCATGACCAACAACAGAAGAAGAAAGCACAATTGATGTTGTGTGTCACCTTTTTGTCACAGTACTGGGATGAAGGGGCTACACCAAAGTTCTTGAAATGTAAGCACCTATTCACCACTGCCCAAGCACATGATATCTATGACAAAGCACATAATATCTATGACAGAATGGAATTAGCTTTTCTTCATGAGTGAAGTCATGCAATGCGGAGATACCTGGCAAGAGTGGATAAGGAACTTTTAGACATTTTCTAGCAACTCAGTAGCAGAATGCATCAAGATGACTAGGACAAGATCAACAGCATCACTCACACAAGCATGCAGAACAAATTTGATCACTGCACTGAGCAACAGAAGAAAAAGTTTTCAAGATGTTGGAAGCAGATTGATAAGTTGATTCCTGACATGTCACACACAGTGGTCAACCTCAATGAATGATAGTTGACCAAAGAGTTACAGTCTGTCCTTCAAAAAGGAGGAAATATGCACTGAAACAGCCAGGATACTGTGCTGAGTAAAACCACCAACTTGCAACACAAAGAAAGAAGATGTACAAGCTATCAAGAATCTTCACACAGACAAAAGTATGTTGGTACTGACTGCTGAAAGGGGAAATGCGACCGTAATAATGAAGACCAAAGATTATAAGCAGAAGATCCAGGACCTATTAGATTGGATGACCTAGCAAAATCTAAGTGCAGACCCGATGCAGCAGATCACTTGGAATACAAACCGGTTAATCAAGGTGTCTTCTCTCTCAGCAGACATAGATGGGGACCTGTGCAACACCTTCACCCTACCACCACGGATGTATGAAATACCAAAGAGCCATAAGAATAATCCATTAAGACTGACTGTTAGAACTTTTGGCTTACCGATATACACTCCTGGAAATGGAAAAAAGAACACATTGACACCGGTGTGTCAGACCCACCATACTTGCTCCGGACACTGCAAGAGGGCTGTACAAGCAATGATCACACGCACGGCACAGCGGACACACCAGGAACCGCGGTGTTGGCCGTCGAATGGCGCTAGCTGCGCAGCATTTGTGCACCGCCGCCGTCAGTGTCAGCCAGTTTGCCGTGGCATACGGAGCTCCATCACAGTCTTTAACACTGGTAGCATGCCGCGACAGCGTGGACGTGAACCGTATGTGCAGTTGACGGACTTTGAGCGAGGGCGTATAGTGGGCATGTGGGAGGCCGGGTGGACGTACCGCCGAATTGCTCAACACGTGAGGCGTGAGGTCTCCACAGTACATCGATGTTGTCGCCAGTGGTCGGCGGAAGGTGCACGTGCCCGTCGACCTGGGACCGGACCGCAGCGACGCACGGATGCACGCCAAGACCGTAGGATCCTACGCAGTGCCGTAGGGGACCGCACCGCCACTTCCCAGCAAATTAGGGACACTGTTGCTCCTGGGGTATCGGCGAGGACCATTCGCAACCGTCTCCATGAAGCTGGGCTACGGTCCCGCACACCGTTAGGCCGTCTTCCGCTCACGCCCCAACATCGTGCAGCCCGCCTCCAGTGGTGTCGCGACAGGCGTGAATGGAGGGACGAATGGAGACGTGTCGTCTTCAGCGATGAGAGTCGCTTCTGCCTTGGTGCCAATGATGGTCGTATGCGTGTTTGGCGCCGTGCAGGTGAGCGCCACAATCAGGACTGCATACGACCGAGGCACACAGGGCCAACACCCGGCATCATGGTGTGGGGAGCGATCTCCTACACTGGCCGTACACCACTGGTGATCGTCGAGGGGACACTGAATAGTGCACGGTACATCCAAACCGTCATCGAATCCATCGTTCTACCATTCCTAGACCGGCAAGGGAACTTGCTGTTCCAACAGGACAATGCACGTCCGCATGTATCCCGTGCCACCCAACGTGCTCTAGAAGGTGTAAGTCAACTACCCTGGCCAGCAAGATCTCCGGATCTGTCCCCCATTGAGCATGTTTGGGACTGGATGAAGCGTCGTCTCACGCGGTCTGCACGTCCAGCACGAACGCTGGTCCAACTGAGGCGCCAGGTGGAAATGGCATGGCAAGCCGTTCCACAGGACTACATCCAGCATCTCTACGATCGTCTCCATGGGAGAATAGCAGCCTGCATTGCTGCGAAAGGTGGATATACACTGTACTAGTGCCGACATTGTGCATGCTCTGTTGCCTGTGTCTATGTGCCTGTGGTTCTGTCAGTGTGATCATGTGATGTATCTGACCCCAGGAATGTGTCAATAAAGTTTCCCCTTCCTGGGACAATGAATTCACGGTGTTCTTATTTCAATTTCCAGGAGTGTATAAAATGGTAAAACAATTGGTCTTTCCTCTCCAGTCACACTTGGGGGAGATTGACATATACATAACGGACTCAGGACATTTCACTGAGAAGCTGAAGAAACTAAAACTTGGACCAAATGACATCCTGGTCAACTTTAATGATGTTGCTTTGGTTACCAATGTGCCATTCAGTGAATCTCTGGAGTGAATCAGTTCCATTTTCACGCAAGGCATCACCAAGTGCTTTCATGCATGTCTCAGCACAAGCTATTTCATGTGGAATGGCAACTTCTGCGAACAGCTGGAAGGCATTGCCATTGGTTGTCCTCTTAGTACAGTGGTGGCTAACTTCTTCATGAAACATTTCAAAGCACAGGCAATGGAATCGGCACCTTGTAAACCTAAGGTGTGGTACAGATACGCCAATGATATCTTCGTTTATCCATGGTCAGGAACAGTTCAGATACTTGAACAGCCTCAATGCCAACATAAAATTTACCATGGAAGTAGAAAAGTCCAAACAGGTACCCTTTCTAGATGTGATGATCACAAGGGATGATGGAAACCTGAGACAGAGCATGTATCGAAAACGGAAACTACCTGCACAAACTATTAAATCACCACCCAAGCCAGAAAACAGGCACGGTTAATAAGCTCATAATGCGAGCAAGATGAATATGTGAGCTGCAGCACCTCAGATGCAAGATGCAACATGTGTAAAGCATTCTGAGAAGCAATGGGTACTCCACCAGTTATATAAGAAATATAACAGAATCAAACACTCGGTGAAGTGGCACACTGTAAAAAGAAATGTCGGGCACGGCCTTTCTGCCATATGCTCCCAGAAGGACAAACTGAATCGGTCAATTTAATGTTGTAAATGTGCAGTGTTTAAAATTGCCATTCTAGAATATCATTGATAGTGTGCCACTTACAATGGGGTAAGAAGTCATGGTGGGGAATTAGTCTTGAGCGAGAGCCAAGGGGCTGGGTCTTCCCCACGGAGGGGGAAATGTAGCGTTGCTATCTAGTTTTAAGTAAAGCTTGTGGGTATTTGTAAGAAAGTCACCACGGAGCATTGCATTAGCTGCTGGTGGACAGTAAGTCCAGTGTGGTGACATGTAGATTGTTGTAAGATGTAAGCAAAAGGACTGTGAGATGGGCTAGCCATGTTCAGTGAAATCTATGTTGCGCAGTGGTAACAGCCAGAGTGGGTGTGTCACCACACCACAGCAGGAACCACATTACGAAGCTACAAGAGTGGGTGCTGGGTAATACTGCAACAAATGTGCCACAAAGCCATATAAAAAACTGTGAATTTTGAGGCTGAGGCATTTGGAGTCCAACAGCACTACCACAATACCAGAACTATGTTAGATGACAAGACAACTGGGCACCGCCCAGCTGCAGCTGCTTCTCACACTAAGTCCACCCTGTGAGACTTGGTGCCACAGCACTGTCAACCTGCCATCCACATATGCTGCTGCCAGACTCCTGCCAGGGGGCAGCAAGTCACAACCTGTGCACGGAAGTTTACCCTTGTCACTGCGGTGGATGCAAGCTGAGGCCCAGGTGTTCAACAGCAGGAAGCTGTTGCAGCACACAAAGGAGAGTGTTGCTGAAATCAGGGCTTGGGCAACTGATGAGCCACTGGCTTGCTGTCAGCCTGACATCAACATTGCAGGGCACAGAAGTTTGTACCTCTTTGTTGGGGTGGAAGCTAGCCATCTACTGGCTATCACAGGCCTGCTGTGCTGGAATGGGGCATGTGTGCCTCACACTGGCAGTCATGAGATGTGTGTTGCTGGATTATAATGAAGTTTTTCTCTCAACCATTAGTCTGTTACTGGGCTCCACCACCCCATCTACATCTGCATAGAAACACCATAAGCCACCGTACATCGCACGGTGGCGGGTACCTTGCACCAACACTAGTCATTTCCTTTGCTGTTCCATTTGCAAATATAGTAACAGGAAAAACAGCTGTCTATATGTATCCATATGAGACCTAATTTCTCAAATCCTATCTTTGTGGTCCTTGTGTGCAATGTATGTTGGCGGCAGTAGAATCATTCAGCAGTCAACTCCAAATGCCAGTTCTCTAAATTTTCTCAATAGTGTTTCTCGAAAAGAACCACATTGTCTTTCCTCCAGGTATTCCTATTTGCATTCCTGAAGCAGCTCTGTAACACTTCCGTGTTGTTCAAACCTGCCGGTAACAAATCTAGCAGTCAGCCTCTGACTTATTTCAATGTCTTCCATCAATCTGACATGGTACAGATCCCAAACATTCAAGCAGTACTCAAGAATAGGTCACAATAAATTCCTATATGCAGTCTTCTTTACAGTTGAACCACTCTTTCCTAAAATTCTCCCAATAAATGAGTTGACCATTTGCATTTCTTAACACACTTGTACTCCACTACTCACTACACAAATGGATCTGTGGCGCCAATGAGATAGACCTCAGTATCGATCTGAGCATCATCTTTGAACTAAGCAAAACATTATCTTTGTGTAGTTCTGCCATCCAGTTCTCTGTAAGCCTTACTTGTGTGAAGAGGTAAATAAATGAACTCCTGATTATAAGGTGGTGTTTGGTGGATCTCACCCTAGCATCCACCTCACTGGTGACCCCGAGTTGTAACGTCTTCCGTTTTCTCCATTTTACTGTGTCCAGGGCCTCTGCGTTGGTTATTTTCACGTGTATTTTACGCCGGATTTTGTGATTGACATGCATTGCCGATTTCACCGGAAGTTTTTGTGCCTGCAACAATAAGTGAGGTTAGGAGTGTGCATGACTCCGGCTATCAGACGCCTTTGTTCCTGCCACATGTGCCCTCCCTCATCGAAGGTGCAGTTACCTCTTACGGATCTCTGTGCAGAGTGGGATCAATACCAATTTCTGAAAATGCTCCGTTGGATAACCTACCACTGCCAGGACAATGGTTTGCCACAGCGCAGTCCATGCAGTACCACGTGAATTCCTGCCACGTGGCCGGAACTGCTTTGTTCACAGGCAACCTCCTCAGCATCCGACCATGCCTGAGCCTGCCTCGGTTCAGCATCAGCACATGCCTTCCTGCTTCAATACCTCAGCCTGCAACAGGAACAATGGCTTGTTATCTGTGCCTGACCACCATCTCCATCCTACTGCTACGCATCAGTGTTTTGTGCCACGACATTCACCTTTTCCGCACACCGTTTTGAGTGAAGGGACTATGAACAGTGAACAGTCACACATTCCAGCCAATGTTCGACATCATTTTCCTCACTGTGCTTTTGGTCAGCCCACACCACCATGGCCTCCCTGCAACACAAGTGGCTCCGACTCTGATCGCACGTCAAGTTTTCCACGGACTGGCATGCATTTTCAAACTTTGAACTTTTTCTCACGTGTCGCCCCCCTGCCGGCTACAGTCGAACGTTCGCAACTGCAATTGACACATTATGGTGTCTCATCCGCGTCGGCTTTTCGTGTCGCGACAGATCGCGCTCGACCACAACGTGTCACCTTCACGCTGTGACCCGACCAGCTGTCATCGCCAAATACCCTGATGACACACTCTCCTGGAATACTGCAGCAACAAAATTTCATTTCAGGCAGTGCCCCAACAAATTCAACTCACCCTGATCTTCCGCACATTCTACAGTGCTTACTGATGCTGCCACCATTCAATCCCAACAGGGCAACAACCCGGTTCAAAATTATGGACGAAGTGTTCAACCATTTCAAGCTCAACGAATCAACCAGATTTCTGTGCCTCATCACCCACCTGCACGACCAGGAGGACTTGATTGCCGACCTGGTCGACGCCCCAGACTCAGCTACCCGGTACACTCTATCCAAAATGACAGTTCTACGTCGACTTGCGTGCTCAACTGAGACAGCAATATGGCAAATGCTCCACGTCGAGCAACTAGCCAACGACAACTCTTCACAACTTTGTAGACGACTACGGGCCCTGGTCAGTGATGATCTACTCTCTGACACAGCTCTCCTTGCCATCTGGACAGATAAACTACCTCCCCACATCCACTTTGCTCTGGCTCAGAGGTCCCCCGAACCTGTCGAGCAACGAATGACAATTGCTGACAAACTACATGAGGCATCACTGCTCTATTTCGCCAGCTACTGCTTTACCTGGCAAGTCTCAGGTTCAGACTCCTCGTCCAGCGGTCGGACGTGTCCGCGGCCGCACTGTACCGACTGTTCCGCTCGCTCCGGGAAGCAGTATACAAACAGCTGGGACATCACCGGCTCCGCCTTCGGTCACGCCCCCTCCTGCAACCGAACTGGCTGCGGCCTCCGAACCTTGACCACCGCCTCTAGCAACGAACTATCTGCAGGAAATGCAGCCGCACTACCCATACTGTTACTTCCACACATGGTTTGGTGAGGCGGTATGGAACTGCAGACCACCCTGCTGCCTCCCAAACGCAAATCGCAGGTAGGTCCGGGTGCCGACTCCCGCGCACAACATGACAGGCACCTCCCAGTGCTCCATTCTGTCCGGGAACAATTGGATAATTACAGACGACTTTATATTAAAGACATTTCGTCGGTATACTTTTTCCTAGTGGACACAGGCGCCGATGTTTCGCTGCTGCCTATGTCCTTAGTGTCGTCGAACATCCACCCTCATCATACTTCACTGCAAGCTGTGAATTCTACTAAACTACAATGCTCGGGTTCAACCTCCCACATCATCTCACTCTCTGCAAACTGCAAACTCGACCACACTTTTTTAGTGTGCAATATTGAGGAACCTATACTAGGCATTGCCTTCTTGCGACACCACAAACTTTCACCAGACCTAATGCGAAACACCGTGTTTCATCACCCACCTCGTAGCAGAGCACTTTGTGTGGAGAAATGTCAACAAGGACTGCCAGCAATGGGCATGATCCTGCGTCCCGTGCCAATGCTGCAAAGTACACAAGCACACTTCACCCCCCCCCCCCCCCCCCTCAGCGCCTTTTCGGTCCCTCCTGGGCATTTCCAGCATATTCATATTGACATTGTCAGCCCTCTCTCCATCTCTAACAGCTTTCATTATGTTCTTTCATCTATCGACCGAACAACTCGCTGGGTCGAGGCTGCCCCCTCCCCAATATTACAGCAGAAACTGTTGCTCGAGCTTTCGTCGAGTCATGGAATTCCCGTATCGGATGTCCAGCTGACCAGGGCAGACAATTTGAGTCGGCCCTGTTCAACAGGATTTGTAACATTTGCGGCATCCGGCGCAATCATACTACAGCATATCACCTGCAAAGTAATGGGCTAGTCGAGTGCTGGCACTGCACTTTCAAGGCAGCTCTTCGATGCCACTACTCTCTATGGATGGAGACCCTTCCTCTTGTGCTACTCGGAATTTGTGTGATCTATAAGGGAGACCTCAAAGGCACAATAGCCGAGTTCGTATACGGCCAGACCATTGTTCTCCCTGGCGAACTTGTGAGCCCTTCCATTTCTCTCCCTCAGTCTGACTTACCTTTCTTCATGGACCGCGTCAGACGCCACTTCATCAACCTCCATATCCCTCTGCCTGCCAGCCATTCCTGCCCTAAGGTTCACGTCCAGAAATCTCTGTATAATTGCGAGTACGTCATGCTCCGAGATGACACTGTCCGTGCTCCCCTCCAACCTCCATATACCTGCCTGTACCGAGTTCTCCGGCGCTCAGCCTACAACTATGACATCCAGATGAAAAATTCAGCTGTTACAGTCTCTCTCAACAGACTTAAGCCTGCTCATGTCGAGCCTTCTTCTACCCCCCTTCAGGCCACGACCACGCCCCTCACTGTTGTGGCTCACGACGTTCCGACCACTCCCCCCGTTGGACTTACACACTCTGTCGAGTGACTTCCAGCTCGAATTGTCAAGCTCTCCTCCATCCTCGCCCTCTACTCTGGTTTCACGCACTCCATCGAGTGATCACATGCTCCCCACGTTGAGCTTACCTAGGATCACGCCCTCCCCGCCGGGCCCTTTGCCCGTCCCTTCGACCTCTCCACCGTCGCCTGCCTCACCCTGTCGAGGTTTCTCTCGCCCCCCCAACTTGAACGTGTCCTCGCTTGAGGTGTTTGTGCCTATCCCTCCGGACATAATCCATGTCATCTCAGTAATACTGTGCGATTATACTCTGTTCGTCATTTGTTTTCCTTCATCCAGTGCTCATGACACAATCTCTGCCAATCCCTGCCACCTGGTGAAATGTGTTCCCCTCCCACCCGACATCGACCTGGACATGCTTTGTGTTTTCGCCATGCCCTCCAGAGACATTGTCGTCGTCGCTCCGTTCCACCCGCAAACTGCCGCCCTGCCTGTCGCTGTACGACCAGCACACCCAGTACGACGCCCGGCTTGCTTCAATGACTTTCAGGTTCAGTGGCTGAACTTCCCTTCACAACATCTACCCACACAGCTCCCCGATGACGCTATCAAGCTGACCGTGTCTGGCTCCCACGGACCACCCCTGCGAATGCCTAGCATCCCCCCCCCCCCCCCCCCCCAGCCACTCAAGAGTAGTCCATACTGTGGGGGAGGGTGGGTGTATGTGGCGCTGATGAGGTCGACACCAGCATCGATATGCATTTTGTTGAGTGGTACTTAAGATAAGTAAATAAATTAGTGAAATCAAAGTGGAGTAGAAATTAGAAAATAAATTAAATACTTAGTTTAGTTTAGTTGAATTACACACTGGCAAACAGCGGGCAGAGCAGCAGAGCAGAAGAGAAAATGACCATGAAGTCAGCAAGTTCAGAAGCCATCCCCCTCCCCACATAAGCGGACGCTGTCGATTCAGACGTCAGGGCATCGCCCGACCGGCTCATGTGTTTCTCAGTTGTCACATGTGAGCAAAGGCCCTCGCCTACATTCCAAGAGCCAATGACCGATGTTAAAAAGATTCTTCGAGAAGCTTTTCAACGTGACAGAAGAGGCAATGACTGTGAAGTCATTCACCTCCAGTAAACTGAAGTGAATAAATACGCGAGACGCAGTGGGCCCGACAGACGAAGGAAGAAGAGAAGAGTAGCAGTTGTTTTCAGTCAGTTTCGGTGCTGAAGACCGTCATGCAAGAAGAGACTACATCATACACAGATGCACCAAGTCCGCCACTGTAATGGAATAGCAAGCAGCAGCCTCGGCGCCAGAAGACAGAAGTTAAAAGGTATTTGAAGTCTGATTTTTACAAACCCGGGTGACTCGTGAGGACAGGAAGGAGACAGCCTCACATCAGCAGTCACCTGTGAGCTGGGAGGAAGATCAGACAGCCGAAGACTGGCAAGTGGGAGTCCATTGTTCGAGTCCGGGACACTGGCCTTCCCCCGCCGCGCCACTCCACTGGCCGACGCACAACACACGCGGCCGCTTAGAGAAGAGAAACACTGAGACACCACATCCAAGGTATCATCATCCGATGCACGACTTCGCTCTCAGTAATTAAACGGGCCACCACACGAGGCTCGTCTCCAGTCAACTGGGTGAGACGGCGACACGAGATACTCACCGCCAGGCGTAATCAGACGCCGCCACTGCCGCAGCAGAAGACTTCGCAAACGACACAGCTGCCGCTCTCTGAGCCAGAACATCCAGTAAGAAACAGTTGAACAAAACTTTCAATAAAAGTTATCTTATGTAAAAATGCTGTTTCATTCTACCTCATACCCGAGCCAAGAAAGAACCCACCCTGCCCACATGTTGTTAAGAGAGAAAAATTAATTAATTTAGTATTTTCACCCTGACATAATGCTTTAGAATCAAATGCCCTTTGCAGCAATGCTCATCCTGACAATTAACTAGCGTCAAAAGAGAAAACCCAGTTACATTTAATGTCAGAACTGTTACAGTTTGTCTTTGGACTCTGAGCATCGTCTTTGGACTCAAAGCATCGTCTTTGGGTTGTTCTGCCATGTTCAGCTTTTTGTGAGCCTTGCATGTGTTTAGGTGAATAAATGAACTACTGCAAAGTGGGTGTTGTTTGGTGTAGCCAACCCGAACTTCCCCCTCACATTCTTAGCTTCCATCCTCTTATGGTCATGGCAGATAGAGCACTAGACTCTAGCACTGGAGGTCCCTGGTTCAGTAGCTGATGGGGACAGTGATTTCTCCTTCAGGATAGCTCCAAGTCCACTCAACCTGTTGTCAAAATAAGTACTGGGGATCTCTCTTAGGGGTAAAAGGTGGGTCTGCTGAGGGGCCTTCCCTTTCCTTCCCTCCTAGTGGCCCACCAAATAAAAAGGTTGCACACTACCTGCAGTCAGGCAAATACTAATGCATAAAAATTAAATTACTGAAATAGAAATTTTCATATCACATAAATTGAGCGTAGCATTAGATGATTACTGTTCCTCACTATCTACATACAGGATCGTAGAAAGAGAGAGTGATCAATGAAAGGAAGTATGAATTCTATCTGCTGTGGAGGCGCTATTGACCAAGTAGTTTATTCACTAAAAATACTTTGTTCATAATTCATTTCTCCACTGGCTCCCCAACTAAGTCACACAGCACTGGGTGCAATCGCACTTTTATCATTCAAGTCAATTGCAAGCACAACTAAACACATATCAAAATCTTTGAACATGTCACAGTTTACAATACAGCCGCAATGTACATAGCATATGCCTTGAAAGCCACCTTCAGTAATTTGTGAACTTTGTTGCCAATTTCAAATGTTTTAGCTTTACTTAATACTGGGAATTTAACAACAGTTTTATTTATTTTATACCAAAGCCTACCTTTCCGATCTTTTCATTCTCTACCTCCATGCATTCCGCTATGGTTTTATTTACATTAATTTCAACTAATTGCCATCAATATAATCCACTGACAATATCAAAAGTCTTATACTCTTCTTTAACAATGTCATTTACTTTGTCAACATTTCCATTTACTACCTGCACATACTCTGAATCCACGTTATTAAAAGACTTTCACAATTTCCTTTTCCCTATATGCCATGTCATTACTTAAAGTTACTAATTTCAATCCCAAATTCTTTTTTACTTTTTCCAAATTATTTTCCCAACAAACTTTCACTGAATTTATCTTTATGTGCAAATAATTAATATTAATATTTAACACACTAATTTCTTTCTTAGTTTTGTCTAGTTTCAAATTCATTTTTCCATCTAAATTGTCATTGTCACTGTCATGGCCTCTGCTATTTCACAATTGCTTTTGCCCATGTTTACACTTAAATTGTCAATTTTTGAATTCATTTTTGAATTTAAGCTACACGTATAATTACTTACCTCTTCCATAATCTTCATTATCATGTTGTGCCTATAGAAACCCATTACTTTACCATTACCTTCACCACCACCACCACCACCACCACCACCACCACCGTCAGCATCAGAAAGTTCTATAAGCAATACCTTACGCATTTCATAAATTATTTGGCTAACATTTACCTCGTCATAAAAGATTGATTCCTCTGATTCTACCCCTTTATCAACATACAGCTCACTTTTAACTACCACATATCTTTCATCATTACAGCTAGCCTTTGCTCCCTATCCTCAGACATGCTGTCTTCCACTTTTTCATTACTCATTTTGAAAAATCTACTCAACACTTGCTAACATAAACACTTTTACCTTATATTTCTTCTGATTCAGTTGCTGCTGGAATGCATTTTGCCCCTATCTTTCAAGTTGATCTGTTGACACCAATCTGGTCCCTTATTTGCTGTGTCAATATGACTACCTTCTTCTCAATTTCCCATTACCTGGTTTCAAACATGTTAATGACCTTGTGTGGTCATATGTCTCTTCTGCCATGCATCAAACTTAACCTTGTTTTCCTTTTCTATCAATGCACTTTTTAATCGTATCATGATGTACAGTCACTTTTTAAGATCTTAAGTTGTTTTTCCCTAATACTGTAGTCTGTTCATACATTACAGTTTCTTACTTTAACTCTTGGAAATGATTATAAATTATAATAATTTCTTTCCACTGTCACTACACTTTCAACTATTATTGCTTTTGAGTCCCTTTTTTTCTAGTGACAAAGTGGGACTAGTCATCACCAAGAGGGGCATCACTTGTAACATGACAAATTTATATTTACTGGACCTTGGTAGCTGCTCTTTTAGTGTCCGGCACCTTGCTGTGATTTGATTTAATGACAAGTTTGAAAGGATGGATGCAACAGTGCACAGTAGTTAGCTTGACACTTTTCCACATTTACTGACACATGTAATGTTATGATGATCAGCGTGTATGTTGTTATTGTGCAGTATATTCATCACAGGTTAGCATGCACATTCCATTATGAAGTATTTGAAAGTGGTAACATAGTACCATTATACTTTCTATATACCGTTTTGATGTAAACACAAAATGAAATTAGGTTTTTTCGCATATTCACTACACGTACAAGCTGTTCACAGAGATTTACAAAACAATTGTAAATGGTGGACTGACTATCACAAAAATAATTACACATGGATGTGTGCATGTTGATAGCTAAGCAAGGATTTAGAGGTTTATGTATAGGTGTTAACAATTTAGCTATTATACACCTACTGACTTTGACACTTAGATTTTCCCATGTTGGTCACTAAACATGAACTGACTAAAGCATTGGTGACTACTCACGCTTATAATAATACATCGATTGCAGCCAAATAGCCATACAAGTTCCAAGTACAGTTATAAAAATACACAAAATTAGAAATTTGACATCTTGTGGTTTGCATGGTCATTTGTTGACCTTGCCCTTTTAGTACAGAGTTCTGTATGGTACCATTTGCATATTCAATGACACAGTTTGTACTCATGTTTTATGTTTGGTTCATGATATGATGTGTTGTTGCAAAATAGATGGTGACAATCTTGGTGATCACTTGTCCTCGGAGTTTTCCTTTACACTTTTTTGATCAGTCATGATGCCTGTGCTGTAAAATTCTGTTATGTGCTCCCTCTTTTTCCTTCAATGTTCTTAGTAGACTTTCTGTAGTGCTACAGTTGGGTCTGTAAGTCTTCAGTGAGGAAGGATTCTCTCACTAGCATGTGTATGAGTCTGGATTGTGTTGTTTTGGACACTCTGATCACTTCCTTTATATAGGTCACACATGCTCTTGCTAATGTCATTAGATTTTTCACTGTGTGATGTGGACCAATGATTTCTATGCCATACATCAGTATTGGTAAGATTTTGGTTCTGAATAGTGCCATTGCTGTCTTTAGGTTGAGGGATATAATGTCTTCTACTTCATGGATAGCCATTATTGCTTTCATTGCTTCCTCAGTCACATATTTTGTGAAACATTTTGCACTTGTTTGTAATGTGATGCCCTGGCATTTGAAGTCTGGTAAGGCTTGCAGTTTTCTCTCCCATATGCAGATCTCAACTGATGAAGGTGCTCTTCCAACATTTCTGGGCACCATCATTCCTGTTTTTGCCAATTTATTTCAAAGCCATGTTTGACACAACAATATTTCATATTGTTCATTGTTTCTTGTAGCTTTATAATGTCCTTTGAGCCTATTAGAATATTTTCTGCATATGCATATGAGATTACACCTCGTTTTGGGTTGTTCTGACAATTTCTTCCATTGCAAAGATAAATAACAGAGGACTTAGTGGGTCTCCCTGAAGTACTTCATTTCATTTGGGTATTGGCTCTGTTGGTTAAAGGTTGTCTGAGATCTTTATTTTGTTCCATCACAGTACTGTGCTTGCGATTTGTGTCCATTTGTTGTTTTAACTTATGGTTTCCTATAGTTTTTTGTCACTTGTTTTCTGTTTATAGTCAGAAGCTTTTGTGAAGTTTATAAATACTACATAAAACTTTTCTCTATCTTCAGTAGCTTCCCATACACTCTTCAGCAGCAGTCCTATTGCTGTCAGAGTTGATCTTCCTTTCTTGAATCCCATTTGGTTTTTTGGGTGGTGCCCAGTATTTGTTTCCTTTACTTTATCCATCATTTTTCATGACTATTTTGAAAGATAAGTTTTCCAATGCTATGCCTCTGTATTTGTTGGTGTCCTTGAGCCCCTTTCCCTTGATATAAAAGGTGGGCCAAATAAAAGTAGCCTAAAGAACAGAGTTCTAGGGAACAAACAAATAAACATAGCAGACAAAAGGAAATACAGTACTAACCTGACTATAACAGATGTTAAAAGTGACCACTATTCATTTCTTGATACTTTTGGGCCCTGGTCAGCAAGTCGCTGAAGGTGGATTGAAGTTGAATGGCTGCAGTCTCGTCAGAAATGTTCTGCTGCAGTTCTTGAAGACTATGAGGGTTGTTGCGATACACCTTAGACCTGACAGCTCCCCACACATAGTAGTTACACACTGACAGATCATGTGAGCTAAGTGGCCAGTCAGGACTGTGATCAGACTGACCTCTGCTTACAACTCCTGTCAGGTATGAAGATTGTGTAAATGTGCTCCAAGATCTGGCTGGCAGTATGAGCAGGTGTTCCATCCTGTTGGAAGTAAGAGTAGGTCTTTTCTTCCTCCATTAATGCTGTCACAAATGGTTTCAAAATGTCTGGGCTACTTTTATTTGCCAAACCCTCTAGTACTTTTATTATTCACTGTCTCCACTGTTCTGGAATGGAGGCTGTTTTATGCACTTATTACAGTGTTCTATCTACATTTCTGTTAGTATTTGGACTGTGTCTTTTAAATATTCACTATACAGTTAGTCAGTTGTTCTTGGTGCTGTTAATGGCATCTTTGACCTACAGCCAACGAGACACATTTCATACTTGTTTGTGGCAATGTCTCCTGTTTGCCCTCTGAGCTGCCTTTCAGTCTTTCCTTGTTCATTATGTTGTCGAAATGCATCTCCCATTCTTTCATATTGTTGTAATGTGTTTCAGCTTTATTTTTTTAAATACATCAGCTTTGTGTGGCTCCACCAGTTTCTTTCCTTCTTATCTTTTCTTTCAGCATTTCATATAGATATATCACTTTTTACTGTAAGTCCTGAAGAGTGTAGAGTTTTCTGCACACCATTTCAGTTGGTGTAGGCTTTTTAGTACATATTTTCTTTGGCTGTAATACATTGAGACAAATCTTTTTTTTTTTTTTTTTTTTTTTTTTTTTTTTTTTTTTTTTTTTTTTTTTTTTTTTTTCCCCTGGCATTGGCAGCTTATCTTAAGAATTCTAGTCGTTCTGTTGCTTCCTTTACTTGTGCATTTTCTATTGGCATTTCAATTTTTTTTACCTTGTATGACTTTGCTTCTACTTTCTCGATAGCTATTATTCTTGAAAATACTTGTTCCTCCTTTCCTCGTGCTTTTCGCCATTCTTCTTGGATATTTATTTCCAAAGGGATATGCTTTGAAATGGTGAATGGTTTACAGTCCAGAGAGGTGTTATATTGCCTCTGGGGGGTCCCCATATGAATAAAATGTTTGTTGCACTTTTGCTGTTGTGGGAAATATAAGTAGGTATATTGGTTTTGTTTAATAGCATAAAACCTTCGTAATGCAACTTTTACACCATTATTTTTGGTTTATAATTTTGTACATCCATTCTGCGGTTTAAGTCTACAGCAATTGTTGGTGGTTTATCATGTTTACTCTGAGTGATTAGCTTGGTTATTTCATCTATTACATCAATAGCTATTTTGTTTGGTTGGAAGTATATTGATATTGTTATAATGTATTTTATTTCTGTCAGGAGTGTATATTCCTGATTGATAGTTATGGTTATTGGAGCTAATTCCTGTTTTATTAGGACAGTTACTGGTCCCATATGTCTTCCTCTTTCACCTTGTTTTGCTTGAAGATGAGTGCAGTAAGAGTCTGTATGTTGCTAGTGTTCAGTTAAAATGTTTCTCTTAGGATTTACAGGTGTTTTACCTGTATAAAGTCTCTTGGAACCATGTTCATTACACTTTTTAGACTTTCTGTATTCCATACAAGGATCTTTAAGGTTCCTACTTCTTTGCGTTTTTCTGAGTGAAGTTCTTGTGTCTTATTCAAGGGACACCTCTACATTTTCTGAAAAAAATGGGGAAAGCTGAAGTGTCTGACAATGAACCGTGCTGGCCACAATTCAGCTTTATCTGCCAATTTTAATTTGTGAAAGGGGGTGCCTACTTTAAAGGATTTCATATTACTCTTGTTTGCCAGTTCTTCACATATCCCATTTTCTTTGATTCCTTCTTATGGACAAATTTCTTTATGAGTCTCGTGTTGTCTCAGGTTTCAGCAGGCTCTCATCTCTGCAGCTTGTAGATTTGCATCTCCTGGTACAGCACTAGTCAATGTCTCATGTTGCTTAGCTGGTCTCCTCTTATAGACACATGTATGAATAATAATTGAAATTTGGTATCACATTCTTATTAACAATAGGAAATCTAGTAAAATTAGAGGATATGGAATTATAAACAGCCAAGCAGTCACTTGGATAACTGAACATTGCTAAAATTATATGGACTATATTCTGAATACAATGTATACTGCTGCGGGGACTCACAACTCCTGCCAAAAAATGCTGAAATATGGAATTTTCTAGATAAAATAATTAACAAACTAACATGTTTCTCTAGTGTAAGTGGATATTTATATAATCAGAAAAATTAGGGACAAAAAAATATGTAACTGAATTTTAGAAATGAACATTAGTTAAAAATGGAACATTCTGGAAGATGAAAGCTTTAATTATGAATAATGCTTGAAATACGACATGCTTGGAAAAAGTAAGCTGTTTGTTAAGAAGGGGACATGGGCTTTAACCTTAGATGTAACATTTCATTCAGAACTATTTACGGGTTCACTTCAAACTCCATCTTTGTGTGTTCATGGAACAATGTGAAATTTTGAATTTTAAGTCTGACCAAAAATCATTTCTCCTGGACAACTCCTTCATTTCCAGGGCTGAATTTCTACTCAAAAACAGGTAGCCCACAAAAAAGTTATTAAGTGTCATTGCATGAGTAGGCATAAAAATATAATGTGTTCATTAATGTACAATATTCATGTGTACATAGACTGTTGTTGTTGTTCTGGTCTTCAGTCCTGAGACTGGTTTGATGCAGCTCTCCATGCTACTCTATCCTGTGCAAGCTTCTTCATCTCCCAGTACCTACTGCAAACTACATCCTTCTGAATCTGCTTAGTGTATTCATCTCTTGGTCTCCCCCTATGATTTTTACCCTCCACGCTGCCCTCCAATACTAAATTGGTGATCCCTTGATGCCTCAGAACATGTCCTACCAACCGATCCCTTCTTCTGGTCAAGTTGTGCCACAAACTCCTCTTCTCCCCAATCCTATTCAGTACCTCCTCATTAGTTATGTGATCTACCCATCTAATTTTCAGCATTCTTCTGTAGCACCACATTTCGAAAGCTTCTATTTTCTTCTTGTCCAAACTATTTACCGTCCATGTTTCACTTCCATACATGGCTACACTCCATACAAATACTTTCAGAAATGACTTCCTGACACTTAAATCTATACTCGATGTTAACATATTTCTCTTCTTCAGAAACGCTTTCCTTGCCATTGCCAGTCTACATTTTATATCCTCTCTACTTCGACCATCATCAGTTATTTTGCTCCCCAAATAGCAAAACTCCTTTACTACTTTAAGTGTCTCATTTCCTAATCTAATACCCTCAACATCACCCGACTTAATTCGACTACATTCCATTATCCTCGTTTTGCTTTTGTTGATGTTCATCTTATATCCTCCCTTCAAGACACCATCCATTCCGTTCAACTGCTCTTCCAAGTCCTTTGCTGTCTCTGACAGAATTACAATGTCATCGGCGAACCTCAAAGTTTTTATTTCTTCTCCATGGATTTTAATACGTACTCCAAATTTTTCTTTTGTTTCCTTTTCTGCTTGCTCAATATACAGATTGAATAACATCGTGGAGAGCCTACAACCCTGTCTCACTCCCTTTCCAACCACTGCTTCCCTTTCATGCCCCTCAACTCTTATAACTGCCATCTGGTTTCTGTACAAATTGTAAATAGCCTTTCGCTCCCTGTATTTTACCCCTGCCACCTTTAGAATTTGAAAGAGAGTATTCCAGTCAACATTGTCAAAGGCTTTCTCTAAATCCACAAATGCTAGAAACGTAGGTTTGCCTTTCCTTAATCTTTCTTCTAAGATAAGTCGTAAGGTCAGTATTGCCTCATGTGTTCCAGTATTTCTACGGAATCCAAACTGATCTTCCCCGAGGTTGGCTTCTACTAGTTTTTCCATTCGTCTGTAAAGAATTCGTGTTAGTATTTTGCAGCTGTGGCTTATTAAACTGATTGTTCGGTAATTCTCACATCTGTCAACACCTGCTTTCTTTGGGATTGGAATTATTATATTCTTCTTGAAGTCTGAGGGTATTTCGCCTGTTTCATACATCTTGCTCACCAGATGGTAGAGTTTTGTCAGGACTGGCTCTCCCAAGGCCGTCAGTAGTTCCAATGGAATGTTGTCTACTCCGGGGACCTTGTTTCGACTCAGGTCTTTCAGTGCTCTGTCAAACTCTTCACGCAGTATTGTATCTCCCATTTCATCTTCATCTACATCCTCTTCCATTTCCATAATATTGTCCTCAAGTTCATCGCCCTTGTATAGACCCTCTATATACTGTAAACTAACTGATTTCACATCATTTCACTGTGCCATCCATAAGATCAAATAAAGAACAAGCAATAATTATTGTCAGGAATGGTATAAGAATTAGTCAATGGTTCAACTTGTTCTGTTACAGCTGTGCACCCCTTTTTCTGCTAAAGACAAAAGTAATGTTGGCTAATGGATGTAATGTTTTTCTTCTGGTATTGCAATTATGTACATCATTGTCCCTTTCGAAATGCAATGGATTATTTACAACAAACTTGTGAGGGAATAAATATACTGTGAATCAGTAGCCAAAATACCTAACTTCTTAAACAAATGTTTAGAAGGTGGTCACAGGTTTTAAGGAGAACTGCTATCTCAAGGTTGAAACATGTTGATATTTTACTCCTTACTTACAGCTGGCTTGTGTAACTTTTGGAGCGAAGTGTGACATTTCCCTGAAGGAGCATTGTCTTGCTGTATAATGACAACATTGCCCTTGCAATACCGGTCACACACTGTTTTGATATATGTAAGACTGTCAGCGTAGAGCTCCTGCTTGGAGCATCCATGCACAGCTGTGTCATGTATAAGTTGTAGGAATAATATGGTAGAGAGGGGCATTAATAGTTGAAAGTGTTACATCAGTTTGTAGATAAAAAGTATTTTTTGTAATTCAGTTATCCAGGAAGTCAGACAGGATTAATTAAGAGAATTATGGCTGATATAGTGCTGTGAGTGAGAATCAGTAATCATTGTGGAGAAACATACTGACAGTAGAATTTAAGTGAAAAGCCTTCCATGAGCAGTGATTACTTGTTTAATTAATGTGGAAGCACAATGTAGCCATGGTTACTTCAGCGTGGATGTCAATCAAACATTGCTGTAGAAAATCCAGAATGAAATAATGACAATATTATGAAAAAGATAGACTGACACAAATGACCCCTGACTCAGGATGCTGAGACGAGGCTATGTGCGACAGTACATGTGTGGGGAAGCAATCTGAGAGGAGGGGATAAGGAGGAGGCTGGAACAGAGAGCGGAAAGGATAACAGGGTAGTGGTGGGAGACAGTAAAGTGCTGCTTGTGGGAGCATGCAGGGACAAGGTGGGGAGAGGGTAGGACAACTAGGTGCAGTCAGGAGGTTAGATGGAGGGTGGTAGGGGGAGGGATGAAAAAAGTGAGAAGTAAAAGACTGGGTGCGTTGGTGGAATAGAAGGCTGTGTGATGCTGGAGTTGGAACAGAGAAGCGGATAGGTGGGTGAAGGACAGTGACTAACAAAGTTTGAGGACAGGAGGGTTATGGGAACATAGGATGTATTGCAGGGTGATTTCCCAACTGTGCAAGTCAGAAAAGCTGGTGTTGGTAGGAAGCATAGAGAGAACACAGGCAGTTAAGCAGTTATTGAAATGAAGAATGTTATGTTGGGCAGTGTGCTCACAGCAACTGGGTGATCCAGCAGTTTCTTGGCCATAGTTTGTCAGTGGTCATTCATGCTGACAGACAGCTAGTTGGTTGTCATGCACATGTAGAACACAACACAGTGGTTGCAGCTTAGCTTGTAGAACACATGACTAGTTTCACAGGTAGCACTGCCTTAGACGGGATAAGTGAAACTTGTGACCAGACTGGAGTAGGTGGCGGTGGCGGTGGGAAGAGAATGTATTGGACAGTCTTTTCTGAACATGCTCAAACTGCTGTGATGTGATGCTGAACATTGGATATCCCTGTTCGAGAACAGTCATCCGAAAAATGAGACTGCAGTTCTATAGGTCTGTTTCTTTATTTCTTGCATCAGATTTTTTTGATGTGATTATCCAGATAAGTGGAACTATTAGAATTGTTGTTGTTGTGGTCTGCAGTCCAGAGATTGGTTTGATGCAGCTCTCCATGCTACTCTATCCTGTGCAAGCTTCTTCATCTCCCAGTACCTAATGCAACCTGCATCATTCTGAATCTGCTTGGTGAATACATCTCTTGGTCTCCCTCTACGATTTTTACCCTCCACGCTGCCATCCAAAACTAAATTGGTGATCCCGTGATGCCTCAGAACATGTCCTACCAACCGATCACTTCTTCTAGTCAAGTTGTACCACAAATTTCTCTTCTCCCCAATTCTAGGCAATACCTCCTCATTAGTTATGTGATCTACCCATCTAATCTTCAGCATTCTTCTGTAGCACCACATTTCAAAAGCTCCTATTCTCTTCTTGTACAAACTATTTATTGTCCATGTTTCACTTCCATACATGGCTACACTCCATACAAATACTTTCAGAAACGACTTCCTGACACTTAAATCTATATTCGATGTTAACATATTTCTCTTCTTCAGAAACACTTTCCTTGCCATTGCCAGTCTACATTTTATATCCTCTCTACTTTGACCATTATAGGTTATTTTGCTACCCAAATAGCAAAACTCCTTTACTACTTAAGGTGTTTCATTTCCTAATCTAATTCCCTCAGCATCGCCTGACTTAATTCGACTGCATTCCATTATCCTCGTTTTGCTTTTGTTGATGTTCATCTTATATCCTCCCTTCAAGACACCATCCATTCCATTCAACTGCTCTTCCAAGTCCTTTGTTGTCTCTGACAGAATTACAATGTCATCGGCGAACCTCAAAGTTTTTATTTCTTCTCCATGGATTTTAATACCTACTCCAAATTTTTCTTTTGTTTCCTTTACTGCTTGCTCAATATACAGATTGAATAACATCGTGGAGAGCCTACAACCCTGTCTTACTCCCTTCCCAACCACTGCTTCCCTTTCATGTCCCTCGACTCTTATAACTGCCATCTGGTTTCTGTACAAACTGTAAATACCCTTTCGCTCCCTGTATTTTACCCCTGCCACCTTCAGAATTCGGAAGAGAGTATTCCAGTCAACATTGTCAAAACCTTTCTTTAAGTCTACAAATTCTAGAAATGTAGGTTTGCCTTTCCTTAATCTATTTTCTAAGATAACTCGTAGGGTCAGTATTGCCTCACATGATCCAATATTTCTCCGGAATCCAAACTGATCTTCCCCGAGGTCAGCTTCTACCAGTTTTTCCATTCGTCTCTAAAGAATTCATGTTAGTATTTTGCAGCTGTGGCTTATTAAACTGATTGTTCGGTAATTCTCACATCTGTCAACACCTGCTTTCTTTGGGATTGGAATTATTATATTCTTCTTGAAGTCTGAGGGTATTTCGCCTGTTTCATACATCTTGCTCACCAGATGGTAGAGTTTTGTCAGGACTGGCTCTCCCAAGGCCGTCAGTAGTTCCAATGGAATGTTGTCTACTCCGGGGGCCTTGTTTCGACTCAGGTCTTTCAGTGCTCTGTCAAACTCTTCATGCAGTATCATATCTCCCATTTCATCTTCATCTACATCCTCTTCCATTCCAATAATATTGTCCTCAAGTACATTGCCCTTGTATAGACCCTCTATATACTCCTTCCACTTTTCTGCTTTCCCCTCTTTGCTTAGAACTGGGTTTCCATCTGAGCTCCTGATATTCATACAAGTGGTTCTCTTTTCTCCAAAGGTCTCTTTAATTTTCCTGTAGGCATTATCTATCTTACCCCTCATGAGATAAGCCTCTACATCCTTGCTCTTGTCCTCTAGCCATCCCTGCTTAGCCATTTTGCACTTCCTGTCGATCTCATTTTTGAGACGTTTGTATTCTTTTTTGCCTGCTTCATTTACTGTGTTTTTGTATTTTATCCTTTCATCAATTAAATTCAATATTTCTTCTGTTACCCAAGGATTCCTATTAGCCCTTGTCTTTTTACCTACTGCCTTCACTACTTCGTCCCTCAAAGCTACCCGTTCTTCTTATACTGTATTTCTTTCCCCCACTCTTGTCAATTGTTCCCTTATGCTCTCCCTGAAACTCTGTACAACCTCTGGTTTAGTCAGTTTATCCAGGTCCCATCTCCTTAAATTCCCACCTTTTTGCAGTTACTACAGTTTTAATCTACAGTTCATACCAAATAGTTTGTGGTCAGAGTCCACATCTGCCCCTGGAAATATCTTACAATTTAAAACCTGGTTCCTAAATCTCTGTCTTACCATTATATAATCTATCTGACACCTTCCAGTATCTCCAGGCTTCTTCCATGTATACAACCTTCTTTTATGACTCTTGAACCAAGTGTTAGCTATGATTAAGTTATGCTCTGTGCAAAATTCTACCAGGTGGCTTCCTCTTTCATTTCTTACTCCCAATCCATATTCACCTACTACATTTACTTATCTTCCTTTTCCTACTGTCGAATTCCAGCCACACATGACTATTAAATTTTCGTCTCCCTTCACTATCTGAATAATTTCTTTTATGTCATCATACATTTCACCAATCTCTTTGTCATCTGCAGAGCTATTTGGCGTATAAACTTGTACTACTGTAGTAGGCATGAGCTTTGTGTTTATCTTGGCTACAATAATGCGTTCACTATGCTGTTTGTAGTAGCTTACCTGCATTCCTATTTTCTTTATTCGTTATTTAACCTACTCCGGCATTTCCTCTATTTGATTTTGTATTTATAACCCTGTAATCACCTGGACAGAAGTCTTGTTACTCCTGCCACCGAAATTCACTAATTCCCACTATATCTAACTTTAACCTATCCATTTCCCTTTTTAAATTTTATAATCTACCTGCCTGATTAAGGAATCTGACATTCCATGCTCCAATTCATAGAATGCCAGTTTTCTTTCTCCTGGTAATGATGTCCTCTTGAGTAGTCCCTGCCCGGAGATCCGAATGGGGGACTATTTTGCCTCCGGACTATTTTACCCAAGAGGACGCCATCATCATTAAACCATACAGTAGAGATGCATTAGACTTATTCCCCATTTTCTGTTTTAGAGGTGAATGGAGACTGTTTATGCCTATTTTTGGGACATATTCAGTAACACCATGGAACCCCACATGATGCAAGGCTAATTACTCAGGGAGGTTACCTGGTATCCCCGAGGTTCCTTTAATGACAAAAGTTCCCATATGTCACACACCCCTGGCACGGGTTGCATCACACCTTGGGTTGAGCACGTAGGGAAATGGGGTAGGGCTATGGGATTGGATATGCGAGATATGCTGCTTTGTGGGACACACTTTGCCTGTTAAGAGCTGTCTAGCATGGGAGACCTTACAGGGTTGGGTTGTTTTGGGGAAGCAGACCAGACAGCGAGGTCAGCGGTCTCATCGGATTAGGGAAGGATGGGGAAGGAAGTCGGCTGTGCCCATTAAAATGAACCATCCCAGCATTTTCCTTGAGCGATCTAGGGAAATCAAGGAAAACCTAAATCAGGATGGCTGGACGCAACATTGAACCGTCGTCCTCCCGAAGACCTTACAGGTAGTGTGCTATTGCCAGCATAGCCCTCAGCTTCTTGTGAGCACGCAAGCCTCTCTGCTCACATAGACTTGCTTCTGCAAGGCTGTGTGCCCAGGAGAGGAATCTCACAGCATTACCACAGTTAGTACCTATCTCCTACCTGTGAGAGTGAGGTGCAAGTCATGCCTGCATAGTTTGCAATAGTCAAAGGTTACAGATTAGAGTCCAGGTCTACACGCAGTTTTAATCTGCCATGAAGTTTTGAATCAGCCCAACGCTCCACTGCAGAGTGGAAAATCATTCTGACATTAATTTGTAGTTCAACTACAACACCTACACTTTTAAGCATATTTTATTTATGCTGGAAATGTCTATGCAATTAGTAATGTTTTTATAGTTATACAGTCAGTTCCAATGTATAAATATATTTATAGAGCAAATAAAGGTATTGTGGCCTCATAATGTGCAAGATTTTACTCTTTCGATTTAGCTTGTGCAAGGTGCCAGATTAAAGGATGAAAAACTGAGTTTCAGTTTGAGTATACCTGTAGTTACAGCATGGAGAATTAAACTCTGAGTAGCTCAGACAGATGTTCTGAGTCATGAAAACAGTCTCTGGGGAGCTCCTGAGTGTGGGTTAGAGTGTGTGAGCAATGCTAAATATAGAACTCTTAAGATAATCAATTTTAAGCAGTGAGCTTGCAGCCCAGCTTGGAAAACTTTGGTCGCAGTTCTGTTAGAAATATTTGCAGGACAGGTTGTTTCTGTGTGTAAATGGGATTAAGGTATTTCTGGTTTCAAAAGTGAAAGGGGTGCTATTGTATTGAACGCATTCTGGTACGTCATGTAGTGTAGCTTTGATACTTAATGGCTGAAGCAGGTACATGGGGCTTAACAAGCAGACATTGACACACCATCACTGATACATATGAAACTTTTGCCACAAGCACATGAGGTGCAAATTCCCTCAAGTCATAATAATCATCTTGAGGTTGAAGCTCTTATGTCCGTGTTTGATTTTTACAATACATATGTTTTTGCAAGGGGTCCGCCTTTAGCAGAACACAATTTTCTTTTTTATCCCAAACATGTTTCACTGCAATTGCAGCATCATCAGTGGGCTTTTTTATGGCTGTTAAGCATAAAGAATGTTCTTTACTGTTTGTATACATGTAAATATTAGTTTTTAAAATCATAATTACAGATTTTTAAAGAAACACATAAAATTGTAAATTCATACCTCTTTACCACATGGTGCGGTTTTCCTGATGTGTTATGTTTTTATAGTGACTATTTTCTTTCACAGTTTGTCATCTGCAACCATATACAACGTAATGTAGACAAATTATTTAAGCAAAATTTACGATTTGGAAACTGTTATGGTGACGCTTGAAATTAGTTAATTCTATGTGGAAGGTTGTGTTTGTATATGTGTGTCTATTTACATTACGTTTCACTTATGTTTTCTTTTTTCCTCATCTTCTTCACTGTGAAGTTCTATATATTGTGCTGCCACTGTGACAGCGACAGCTCGGCATACAGAACTTCACAGTGAAGAAGATGAGGAAAAAAGAAAACATAAGTGAAACGTAATGTAAATTGTCACTGTCATTGTTTCACAGCTGGTAAACTCTTTGCCTCTACTTGAATCTCTTACTTCAAATAAAATCAAATTCATAGGAACCCTGAGAAATGACTGCTTGGAGAAGACACCCATGCCAGATATAAAGAAGGCACCATGAGGTACTGCTCATGTGTTACGTGATACAGGGAGTTCTATCACACTTGTAAGATGGGACGACAACATTCAAGTGATTCTGGGTACAAATGTACTGGATGAAGGTGTATTAGATGAAATTACATGCTTGAGGTGGAATACAGACTCAAGAAAGAAGGTTTCCACATCACAGCCTTCCCTTGTACAGGAATATAATCACCACAAAGGAGGGGTAGATATTTTTGACAATCTACAAAGTCTATACTGCATTTGAATAAGATCAAAGAAATGGTACTGGCCAATGATAAGGTTCTGCCTAAATGGTGCTGTTGTTAATATGTGGATCCTATACCAGCAGTTAAATAACGATGTAAGATTACTGGAATTTACCAGATGTACTGTACTTTCAATTCTGACTTCGTCCAACATTGAAAAGCCAAGAGATGTGAGGCCAAGAATTCTGTCACAGGTGCAAGAAGACATAAGATTTGATAATACTGGACACATGATTAATGAGCAAAGCATGAAAAGAAGATGTGGAAAGTGTGGTAAATGCACAAAATTTCGCTGTTTAAAATGCAATGTGAAGCTCCATCCAAATCGATGTTTCATTTTGTATCACTGGTGTTAAGAGACTAGGTTGCCTATTAAACTATTACTTTTGTCATTTGTCCTTTATTATTGCAACGTCTTACTTTATTCATGCAATGCAGTAAAGTTATTTTTTTGGTTCTACTATATGAATTTGCCATGTATACTTAATGTATAAATAAATAATGGAACCTTAAAATATAAATAAAACAAACAATGCAATACTTGGAAATTATTGTTGTACCTTTTCTTCATTTATTCACCGAATGATATCATGAAAAATTCAACATATTACTTGTGATAAAATTGTTTAAGGAATTCTACCACTAACTGCCCATCTTATGATATACCATACCTCAATAATTTTACCCCTTACTGCTCACCATATGATATATCATATGTTAAAAATAAATAAATAAATAAAAATAAAAAAATAAATAAAAAAAATTATGAATTGAAGGTAACCATCATAAATTAACACTCATAATGTGATTATTAACTCATGCGGGTAGGGTCTGAAATTTCATCAAAATCTAAAAAAAAAATGAATTCTGTGATATAATGGGTTAATCGGTGTTTTAGTATTTGTCCAAAAGTTGTATTAAACTGCAATGTCAGAAGGCTGACATATTTTTCCCAAGAGAATCAGCAACTGCATTTATATTTAAAACAATTCTCATTTATTCACAGCCTCAGTTGCACCTTTTTAATTACGTGACATGTTTCAATCTCTCTGGATTGTTTTCAGGTCCAAAACAAAGTGAAGCCAAATATGTTCTGTCTAATTTTTTACAATAATTAGAAAAGACCTGTAGAGAAATGTAGAATTTACCTAAGCAATTGCACCAGAAACCTGCCTTGTCTGTATCAGAATCTTATATCAGAGTACTGCATTTTGCAGCTGTGGTCAGTGTTTTGGTATGTGGTGAAAGTAGAGGAAAGAAGGGAAGAGGATGAAAAGGTGAAAATGGGCTGAGCGTAATTGTGACTGCAGTTGCAAAACACAATACTCTGATATGAGGTTCTAACACAGACAAGACAGGTTGCTGGCGCAACTACTCAGAAAAATTCTACATTTATGTACATTTATTTTCTACTTATTGTAAAATATTAGGCAGTACATATTGAGTTTTACTTTGTTTTAGATCTGAAGATGCTCCAAACATGTCATATAATTAAAACTGTGCAACTAAGACTGAAGAATAAATGAGATTTGTTTTAAATTGCAGTGTAATGCATGTCACTACGACAAAGTGGTACAATAGGTAATAGATTGAGGAGGATTACCGGGTTGGTTGCACCAATAATCACACTCATTTAGCAACAGTTCATTTATTAACCTTAACACATACAAGGATCACAAAGAACTGAACTTAACATGGTGGAACAGCCAAAGATAATGCTTAGAGTTGAAACATGAATGCATATTGATATTGGTGTAGATTTGATCAGAACCACATGCCCCCCCCCCCCCCCCTCCTGCAATACAGAGTACCCTTGTGAGGGCCGTGGGGGGGGGGGGGGTAAGGTATCGGCAGGGATGGTCCACGGGAGCCGGACCATGGTCAGCTTGACAGGGTCATCGGGTCATCGGGGAACTGTGTGGGTAGATGTCGTGAAGGAAGGTTCGGCCATCTAACCTGGAAGTTGTTGAAGCGAGCCGCGCGTCGTACTGGGCGTGCTGGTCGTGTGGAGACAGGTAGGCTGGTGGTTTGCGGGTGGAACGGAGCGACAACAACGATGTCTCCGGTGGGCGTGGCGAACACACAAAGCATGTCCAGGTCGACGTCGGGCGGGAGGGGAACACATTTCACCAGGTGGCAGGGAATGGCAAAGGTAATGTCATGAGCACTGGATTAAGAGAAACACACAACGAACAGTGTATAATCGCACAGTATTATTGAGATGTCGTGTATTATGTCCGGGGGCACAGGCACAAACACCTTGAGCAAGGGCACGTTCAAGATGGGGGCCTGAGAATCCTCGACAGGACGAGGCAGACAATGGTGGAGAGGTCGAAGGGACCGGCGAAGAGCCTGGCGGCAAGGGCGTGATCGTAGGTAAGCTCGATGTGGGGAGCATGTGGACACTCGACGGAGTGCGTGAGACTGGACTAGAGGGCGAGGTCAGAGGAGAGCTTGACGATTGGAGCTGGAAGTCACTCGACGGAGTGTGTAAGTCTGACGTGGAGGGAATGGTCGGAGCGTCGTGAGCCACGATAGTGAGTGGCGTGGTCGTGGCCTGAAGGGGGGTAGAAGAAGGCTCGACATGAGCAGGCTTAAGTCTGTTGAGAGAGACTGTAACAGCTGAATCTTTCATCTGGATGTCATAGATGTTGGCTGAGCACTGGAGAACTCGGTACGGGCTGGTATATGGAGGTTGGAGGGGAGCACGGACAGTGACATCTCGGAGCATGACGTACTCGCCATTGTCCAGAGATTTCGGGATGTGAACCTTAGGGTGGGAATGGCTGGCGGGCAGAGGGATATGGAGGTTGATGAAGTGGCGTCTGACGCGGTCCACAAAGGATGGTAAGTCAGACTGAGGGAGAGAAACGGAAGGGCTCATAAATTCGCCAGGGAGAACAATGTTCTGGCCATATACAAACTCAGCTATTGTGCCTTTGAGGTCTTCCTTATAGATCGCACAAATGCCAAGTAGCACAAGGGGAAGGGCCTCCACCCATAGAGAGTAGTGGCATCGAAGAGCCACCTTCAAAGTACGGTGCCAGTGCTCGACTAGCCCGTTACTTTGCTGGTGATATGCTGTGGTATGGATGCACCGGATGCCACAAATGTTACAAATCCCGTTGAACAGGGCCGACTCAAATTGTCTGCCCTGGTCAGGCGTGACGATAGCTGGAAATCCGAAACACGATACCCATGACTCGACGAAAGCTCGAGCAACAGTTTCTGCCGTAATATTGGGGAGGGGGACAGCCTCGACCCAGCGAGTTGTTCGGTTGATAGATGAAAGAACATAACGAAAGCTGTTAGAGGGGAAGATAGGGCTGACAATGTCAATATGAATATGCTGGAAACGCTCAGGAGGGATCGAAAAGGTGCCGAGGGGGGGTGGGGGGTGGGTGAAGTGTGCTTGTGGACTTTGCAGTGTTGGCACGCGACGCAGGAGTGTGCCCCTTGCTGGCAGTCCTTGTTGACATTTCTCCAAACAAAGTGCTCCGCTACGAGGTGGGCAGATGCACGAACACTGGGGTGGGCTAAATTATGCAATGCATTGAAGACAGCTCGACAGAGCATGGTTGGGATGAGGGGGCATAATGTGCCAGTACTGTCGTCGCATCAGATCTCACCAGAAATGCCAGGGAAGGTGGTGCGGGCGAAGTGTACTGAAGAAGTGGAGTCTGAAATCAGGTTTTGTGTTTCCTTGTCAGCGGGTTGGAGGTTAGGCAGTTCAGAGAGGTCTAACAGCGAATGGACAGTGTCGACTCATGAAAGGAAATGAGCAACTATATTGTCACCACCCTTTATGTGTCTGACATCTGTGGCGAACTGAGATATGAAGTCCATGTATCTGAAAAGGCGAAGAGGCAGGTCAGCTGGTGGGTTTGTAATGGCCGCAGCCAGGGGTTTGTGGCCCATTAAAACACAGAAAGGGCGTCCCTCAATGTCAGTCTTAAAATGCTTTATCGCTTCGTAGACCGCGAGCAACTCCCTGTCAAATGCAGAATATTTCCATTGTGCATTGGTGAGCTTGCGTGAGAAGAACTGCAGAGGCGAAGTTTGACCATCGATTGTCTGGCTAAGGACAGCGCCGATGGCAGTATCACTTGCGTCTGTGGTGATGAAAAGCTGCGCATTGGGATGAGGATGCACGATGGTGCAGGCCTCGGCAAGATGATTTTTGAGGGCAGTGAAAGAGTCAGTCATAGCAGGGGTCCAAAGAACGGGCCGAGATCCAGAAGTGTTGGTGCCTGCCAAGGCGTCCATCAGTGGAGCCTGAATCACTGCAGCCTGAGGTAGATGTTGGCGATAATAATTAAACGTCCCCAGAAAGCGCTGTAGCTCATTGAATGACGAAGGTCTGGGTAGGTTTAGTATTGTTTGTACTTTCTCAGGGGACTGTGAAATGTGGTCGACAGAGACCCGAAAACCAAGAAAAGTGACAGCGGGTTGATGTAGCTGCAATTTGTCCTGGTTGGTCTCGATGCCTGCTGCTGCGAGATTGTTCATAACAGTTTGCACATGTCGAATGTTGTCCTTGACGGAGCAGCTGAACACAAGAATGTCATCAAGATATGCAAAGCAGAACTTTAGGCCGAATAGCACTTCGTTGATGAAGTGTTGCCAGGTTTGGGTTGCGTTTTTAAGACCGAAGGGCATGAATAGAAACTGAAATAACCCGATTGGGGAGGAAGTGGTTGCTGTCTTCTCGATGTCTTCAGATGCCATGGGGATGTGGTGGTAGGCCCATTTGCAATCAATGACAGATAACGTGGTCACACATGCGAGGGAACTGGTAAAGTCAGTAATGTTGGGTATACGGTAGGTGTCCATAATTGTTCGTGCATTTAGTCGACGTTAGTCACCGCACCTGTGCCAGGACCTGTCTTTCTTGGGTGTCATATGTATGGGTGTAGACCAGATACTTGCAGAGGGTTCAATGACGCTGGAGCTTAGTAGTTCAAAAATCTGATTTTTAAGGTCAGAGAGGTGCTCGGGACAATGTTGACGTGGTTTACTGGAGATCGGGGGATCTGGCATGAGGCGAAGCTTGTGAACCATGCCATTGGTGACAACGGAAATGTTGCCGGCAGCATGGGAGGCGGTTTGTTTACAATGTGTGGGGGCAGGGCAGGCGAGGCGTGGTCATGGTGTTCGGAGCCACTCGGTGGATCCAATGGGAGCCGCGGCGGCAAAGTCTCCAGGAGTCAACGCGACAAGATGGCCGCCAGCCCGAAGCAGTGGTACCGTGGTCAAGTGAGCTCTGTAGAGCTCGTGAGCCGTTAGTGTGTCCATTGTCTGAGGGTGCAGCCTATGGCGGTACGGTCGCGGGTGAAATGCTTGGCACGAGTGTACTGTTTGTGTTGTCAGTGGTGGTCGCACAGCAGCACGCAGGAGCCGAAGTTGCATAGTTTGAGGTGCTGTCTGCGAGGGGCGGGGTAGGAGCCGTCAGTTTGGGAACATGCGACGCTCGTCACGCATGCCAACTTGTGTCCGGCCGAGTGTCAAATGCTGCCATGTTAGAAGGGTGTGGCCCTGCGGAACTGTCAGTACACTTTATGGCAGTCTTGATAGCACAGGTGCGAGGGGTAGTGGGAGGTAAACACACAGAGGTTTGATTACTGGGATTGCAAGCAGATTCGGCGCACTTACTGACATTGCCTTGTCCTTGCTGTAGTGTCTGTAATTCCTTTGCTGCATCGAAGAGAGTAGGAGCTGTGTTTCGTGGAGCCGGAGGGAGAGCTCAAAGTTTTCCTTGCGTAGCCGAGTGATGTGTTGAAGCTCGACAAGGCACTTGTGCATGATTTCTTGTAACGTCATCAACAGAGACGAGCATGTACGGATGAGATGAGCCCGGACTGATGTGTCACGGGGTGGGGGGGGGGGGGTTGCTAGACGGAGCACAGGGGAAGTGAGTCTTGGATGGATGATGAAACACACGGTGTTTCGCACTAGGTCCGGTGAAAGTTTATGGTGTGACAAGAAGTCAATACCTAGTATAGGTTCGGTATTTCGCACACTAAAAAAGTCCACTCGAGTTTGCAGTTTGCGGAGAGTGAGATGATGTGTGAAGTTGAACCCAAGCATTGTAGTTTAGTTGAATTCATGGGCGGATATTTCACAATGCTAAGGACGTAGGCAGCAGCGAAACATCGGCGCCTGTGTCCACTAGGAAAAGGTATCCTGACGAATTGTCTTTAATATAAAGTCGTCCACAATTATCTGTTCGTTCCTGGACAGAATGGAGCACTGGGGATGCCTGTCATGTTGTGCGCAGGAGGCAGCACCCGGACCTACCTGCGATAGCCGTTTGGGAAGTAGCAGGGTGATCTGCAGTTCCGTGCCGCCTCACCAAACCGTGTGTGGAAGTAACAGTATGGGTAGTGCGATTGCATTTCCTGCGGTAAGTTTGTTGTCAGTGGCGGTGTCCAAGGTTCGGTGGCTGCAACAGGTTCAGTTGCAGGAGAGGGCGTGACTGTGGGCAGAGCCGGTGATGTCCCAGTCACTTGTTTACTGCTTCCCAGAGCGAGCGGAATGGTCAGCACAGTACGGCCCCGGCTGCGTCCGGCCACAGGGCGATGAGCCTGAAACTGAGTCAGGTAGGCAGTGGCTGGCGAAATAGAGCAATGATGCCTCGTGTAGCTTGTCAGCAATTGTCATTCTTTGCTTGACAGGTTCAGGAGACCTTTGAGCCAGAGCAAAACGGATGTGAGGAGATAGTTTATCTGACAAGATGGCGAGGAGAGCTGTGTCAGAGAATAGAGATTGGCGCTGACCAGGGTATGTAGCTGTCTCCAGAGCTGGGAAGGTTTGTCGTTGCCTAGTTGTTCAAGCCGGAGCACTTTCCATATTGCTGCCTCAGTTGAGTGTGCAAGCCGACATAGAACTATCTTTTTGGCTAGAGTGTACCGGGTAGATGAGTCCGTGGCGTCGACCATGTCAGCAATCAAGTCCTCCTGGTCGTGCAGGTGGGTGATGAGGCACAGAAACCTGGTTGACTCATCAAGTTTGTAATGGTGGAACACTTCGTCCACGATTTTGAACCAGGTTGTTGCCCTGTCAGGATAAAATGGCGGAAGCGTCGGTAAGCGTTGTAGCATGTTTGGAAGAACAGGTTGACTTGAGTTCATCAGCGCACTGCCTGAATCAAGTTGTTGTTGCTGTAGTATTCCAGGAGAGTGTGCCTCCAGGGTATGTGGCAACGATGGCTGTTCTGGTGGCAGCGTGAAGTTGACACGTTGTGGTAGAGCATGATCTGTCACAACGCAGAAGGCTGACGTGGGTGATACACCGTAATGTGTCGATTGCGGTTGCGGAAGCTCAACACATTGCAAGTGTGTTTGGATTGACGTGTAGCGGAAGACCGACGTGGATGAGGCACCAAGATTTGCCGAGAATGGTAGTGGAAGCTCGACTGGAGCCGGTGTGGGGGCGACAGGTGAGAAAAAGTTCAAAGTTTGAGAAGGCGTGTTAGTCCGCGGAAAGCTCGACGTATGATCAGAGCCGGGGCCACCTGTGTTGCAGGGAGGCTGCGGAGGTGCGGGCTGTCCAGAGACACAGTGTGGGAAATGATGTTGAACATGGGACGGAATGTGTGAATGTTCATTGTTCATAGTCACTCCACTCAAAATGGTGTGCGGATAAGGTGAATGTTGTGGCACAAAGCACTGAGGCATAGCAGTGGGACGGAGGTGGAGGTCAGGCACAGATAACAAATTCTTGTTCATGTTGCAGGCCAAGGTATCGAAGTAGGAAGGCATGTGCTGATGCTGAACCGAGGCAGGCGCAAGTGTGGTCGGATGCTGAGGAGGTAGACCTGTGAACGAAGCAGTTCCGGCCATGTGGCAGGTATCCGCGTGGTACTGCAGGGGTTGCGGCGTGGCAAATTGTTTTCCTGGCGGTAGTAGGTTGTCCGACGAAGCATTTGCAGAAATCGGCATTGGTCCCGCACTGCACGGAAATCCCTAAGAGGTAACTGCACAGTCAATGAGGGAGGGCACATGTGGCGGGAACAAAGGCATTTGATAGCCAGAGTCATGCGCACTCCTAACCTCACTTACTGTTGCAGGCTCGAAAAAGTCCGGCGAAATCATCGAGTGAGAGGCATCATGTTGCAGTCCTGGTGGGTGTACATGACCCACAACATGATGTATGCCGATCACATAATCTGGCGCTGGGCTGAAGTCATTGTTCGAATGCTGTGTCAATGTAATACAAGCAAAAATAACCGATGCGAAGGTCGCAGACACAATGAAACGGTGAAAACGGAAGACGTTACAATTCGGGGTCACCAGTGAGGAGGATTACCAGGTTGGTTGCACCAATAATCACACCCATTTAGCAATAGTTCATTTATTAATCTTAACACATACAAGGATCACAAAGAACTGAACTGAACATGGCAGAACAACCAAAGATAATGCTCAGAGTCCAAAGATGAATGCATATTGCTGTTGGTGTCAATTTCATCGGCGCCACAAGATGATAGCATCGAATAGGAAGCAAGCTAAAATATCTAGTGCAGGTAATGCATAGTAAGATAGTCTCAGGTGCAGACATTTGGACATACCTTGTTTTTAGATTACAAGGGTGAGGAGCTCATGCAAGTTTGTTTGATTTGATTTCTGGGATGTAATAGGCTGAATACTGCAATTGTTGGGACTCTGATTATTTTGTGAGTCCAGTTCACATCATGACTTAGAATATTCCCATGAGTGAGACCATAGAGGAACTTTAATGTAATCACAGGGAAATCTGTAGATTCACATTGTTGAATTAACATTTTAAGCAATTGTTTGTGAATTGCAAGGGACACTTTCAGTTTGCTTTTTGTGAATTTGGTTGCCTGCTAGAATTGATGAGATATTTAGAGCTGCTACAAAAGAGTTTTAATGAATAAACTATTGAATTTCAAAGGTATTCCTTGTGTTGCCTAGATTATTTGATATAATCAGCTGCAGCTATATTCATTTACTTATATTGCAGTTAACAAGTCTGAAAAGAACTCACATACTTATATACTTAAAAAAAGTAACTGTTTTACAGTAGTATGCAACTGGTCTCTAAACTACACCATAAGGGCAAAAATCAATTCACTTAAATCTGTTCATACAGTTATGTTCCGTCCCAAGGTATATTTTTCACAAATGGTGGTAGCTAGCAAAAGGGTTGCAGCTGACATGAAAAAACTGCTATCTGTTGACTTAGTTACCGAGTTTGCTAAGTGTCACTTGTGTGGGAAAAAGTTATTTGATTTTCAGTTGGTGTTGGTTCTCAGTTTCATGTGTTATGTCTTCAGGCAGTTTATTAGTGGTTGGTAAAACACTTCACTCTAAGTCCCTGTAACTATCATAGTTACAGTTGCACTTCTGGATTTTATCTTTTTTAGACTTGGGTGTTTTTAAAGAACACATGCCTCAGCTGTTGCATGCTAAGGCTTTTCCAGACATTCTTTAGGATATTACACTTTCAATTATGTTAAATAATTTTACTCTTCAATGACTTTACTTATTCTTTTCATAGAATAAATACTGTACTCAATAAGCTTCAGATGCTATGCACCTTAAGATTGCCTCACATTATACAATGACAAGTGAGGTGGTATTTTTGAAAATACACACACAAATTCTTGCGAGTCATTGATAACTACAGCAACAGTTATGACTAGGTCTGAAGGACAGTATCTGCTGAGGTGTTCAAGGTAGCTCCTGATACAATATATGGTACCCAAAGAGTAAAATGTTGTATGTCAACATGCTGTTTTCTGCAACACTATTTTAAGAAATACCACCAAAACAATTTATTTTTGATAACTCTTCAATTCACTGGCCACTAGAAACAGCACTTTTTCATTGCATCAAAGTTATAAAACAAAAAGCAACCACATGAAACATTTTACCTTCAGATTGATAAAATCAAATTTCACATCAAAAATAACTTTAGGACTGAAAAGTAACTGTTTGGCTCACATCTATCTGCAATTTTCAATTTTCCTTCATCACCTGTTGGATAATATTTTTGGAATAATCACTAGTGTGCTCATTTCTCAATGGTAAGGGTGTATTTTAGACACTTTATATATAATGGAATTCAGTAACAAAAGCAACAAGTAATGAATATTTTAAATAGGTAAATGTCTTGAAAATAACAAATATATAAGGCAGAATATTTACTTGTTGCTTCTACTGCTCTAATTTTCCACAAGTGGAAATTGCTAACCTGGTGTCTCATGTTTCAAAATCATGTCTCCCAAAAGAAATCTGATAATTTCCACAGCTCTAGCAGTTTGTACAGGTAGCCATTGCACACTACTATCTATTTATTCCCATTTGTCAAACTGCGAAAAACTCCCAAGAGATCAATTCCAATCAGATGAAACGAAACTGCAGACCAATATCCCTACCTTCTATTTGCTGCAGAATCCTTGAACATATTCTCAGTTTGAATATAATAAACTTTGTTGAGACTGAGAAGATTATGTCCATGAGTCAGCATGGCTTTAGAAAGCATCGCTCGTATGAAACTCAGCTTGCCCTTTTCTCGCATGATATACTGCAAACTATGGATGGGGGGGCAACACAGATTGCATATTTCTAGATTTCTGGCAAGAATTTGACATGGAGCCCCATTGCAGGCTGTTAACGAAGGTACGAGCATATGGAATAAGTTTATAGATTTGTGAGTGGCTCAAAGACTTCTCAAATAGTAGACCCAGTATGTTGTCCTCAATGGCGAGTGTTCATCAGAGACACGGGTATTGTCACGAGTGCCACAGGGAAGTGTGATAGGACCATTGTTGTTCTCTATACACATAAACAATTTGACTGACAGGGTGAGCTGAAATCTGCAGTAGTTTGCTGATGATGCCATGGGGTATGGTAAGGTGTCAAAGTTGAGTGACTGTAGGGAGTTACAAGATGACTTAGACAAAATTTCCGTTTGGTATGATGAATGGCAGC
Organism: Schistocerca nitens; assembly: GCF_023898315.1. Lineage (NCBI taxonomy): Eukaryota > Metazoa > Arthropoda > Insecta > Orthoptera > Acrididae > Schistocerca > Schistocerca nitens. The sequence continues at coordinate 948,350,972 of NC_064616.1, forward strand.
TAGCCCTAAATGTGGAAAATGTAAGTTAATGCAGATGAGTACAAAGATCGAACCTGTAATTTTCAGATACAGTATTAGTAGTGCACTGCTTGACACCGTCAAGTTGTTTAAATATCTGGGTGTAACATTGCAAAGTGATATGAGATGGAACATGCATGTGAGAACTATGGTAGGGAAGGCAAATGGTCGACTTTGATTTGGTGGGAGAATTTTAGGAAAGAGTGGTTCACCTGTAAAGGAAACCGCATATAGGATACTGATGTGACCTATCTTGAGTACTGTTCAAGTGTTTGGGGTCTGTACCAGGTCAGATTGAAGGAAGACATTGAAGCAATTCAGAGGTGGGCTGCTAGATTTGTTACTGCTAGGTTTGAACAACACGTAAGTGGTATGGAGATCTTCATGAATTCAAATGGGAATCCCTGGTGGGAAGGTGACATTCTTTTCGAGAAACACTTTTGATAAAATATAGAGAACTGGCATTTGAAGCTGAGTGCCAGACAATTCTATACCGCCAACATACATTGTGCATAAGAACCACAAAGATAAGATATGAGAGATTAGGGCCCATACGGAGGCATACAGATAGTCGTTTTTCCCTCACTCTATTTGAGAGTGGAACAGGAGAGGAAATGACAAGTAGTGGTACAGTGGCTTGTGGAGTATCTATGGAGATGTAGATGTAGATGTAAATGTAAATGTAACTGTGGGAGGAGTTGGCTATAGATGTTCTGCGACTAGTTGAGACACATGCTTCACTCATTAGCATTCCTTACAGTGGCTATGTAAATCGCAGATTGGTAGGGACCTGCTCAATGTTGGGCCTTCACAAATCCCAGACAAACTGATGCAGATTTATGAAAAATACTTCAGTATGGCAAGGATGAGAAACAACCATTTCTGTCCCTTTGGGTCATCATTCCTTTTATTCAGTGTTCCATCTTTTAATCTGAATTCTCCTTTGACCGCTTCTTCCATCTCTAAAACCTCCTTGGTCTTCAGATATGTTAGATCTTACCTATGTTCAGTTGCAATGATCATCAGTGCAGCGATGATGCTCATCACCATAGAAATGTGCCTCCAATGGATTCTGTGAAAGGCAATTTGTGTCCTCTTGTTTGCATCCATTTTTGTATACTATTATTAAATGTTCCTGAAGCTTCAGGGCCAATTGTGCCAGTAATCCTGATGGATTCTTTAGGATTATCAGCCAGCATCAAGAATGATGGTCAACCACAACTTTAAATGTTTGCCATATAAATAGGGCGAGAACTTAATTACTGCCCAAACAACTGTAGTGCACTCTTTTTCATCTGCAGTGAAACTCTCGTCAGACTTGGAGAGAACTCTGGAGGCATAAGAAATCACTCTTTCAATACTTTCCTGGATTCAGAAGAACTGCATCTATCCTGTAGCTGCTAGAACCAGTGTGTAGTTCTACATCTACACATCTACATGACTTCTCTGCAAGTCACATTTAAGTGCTTGGCAGAGGGTTCGTCGAACCACAATCATACTATCTCTCTACCATTCCACTCCCGAACAGCGCGCGGGAAAAACGAACACCTAAACCTTTCTGTTCGAGCTCTGATTTCTCTTATTTTATTTTGATGATCATTCCTACCTATGTAGGTTGGGCTCAACAAAATATTTTCGCATTCGGAAGAGAAAGTAGGTGACTGAAATTCCGTAACTAGATCTCGCCGCGATGAAAAATGTCTTTGCTGTAATGACTTTCATCCCAATTCGCATATCATATCTGCCACACTCTCTCCCCTACTACGTGATAATACAAAACGAGCTGCCCTTTTTTGCACCCTTTCGATGTCCTCCATCAATCCCACCTGGTAAGGATCCCACACCGCGCAGCAATATTCTAACAGAGGACGAACGAGTGTAGTGTAAGCTGTCTCTTTAGTGGACTTGTTGCATCTTCTAAGTGTCCTGCCAATGAAACGCAACCTTTGGCTCGCCTTCCCCACAATATTATCTATGTGGTCTTTCCAACTGAAGTTGTTCGTAATTTTAACACCCAGGTACTTAGTTGAATTGACAGCCTTGAGAATTGTACTATTTATCGAGTAATCAAATTCCAACAGATTTCTTTTGGAACTCATGTGGATCACCTCACACTTTTCGTTATTTATCATCAACTGCCACCTGCCACACCATACAGCAATCTTTTCTAAATCGCTTTGCAACTGATACTGGTCTTCGGATGACCTTACTAGATGGTAAATTACAGCATCATCTGCGAACAACCTAAGAGAACTGCTCAGATTGTCACCCAGGTCATTTATATAGATCAGGAACAGCAGAGGTCCCAGGACGCTTCCCTGGGGAACACCTGATATCACTTCAGTTTTACTCGATGATTTGCCGTCTATTACTACGAACTGCGACCTTCCTGACAGGAAATCACGAATCCAGTCGCACAACTGAGACGATACCCCATAGGCCCACAGCTTGATTAGAAGTTGCTTGTGAGGAACGGTGTCTAAAGCTTTCCGGAAATCTAGAAATACGGAATCAACTTGAGATCCCCTGTCGATAGCGGCCATTACTTCGTGGGAATAAAGAGCTAGCTGCGTTGCACAAGAACGATGTTTTCTGAAACCATGCTGATTACGTATCACTAGATCGTTCCCTTCGAGGTGAATACAGTATATGCTCCAAAACTCTACTGCAAACCGACGTCAATGATATAGGTCTGTAGTTAGATGGATTACTCCTGCTACCCTTATTAAACACTGGTGTGACCTGCGCAATTTTCCAATCTGTAGGTACAGATTTATCGGTGAGCGAGCAGTTGTATATGAGTGCTAAGTAGGGAGCTATTGTGTCAGCGTAATCTGAAAGGAACCTAATCGGTATACAATCTGGACCTGAAGACTTGCCCGTATCAAGCGATTTGAGTTGCTTCGCAACCCCTGAGGTATCTACTTCTAAGAAACTCATGCTAGCAGCTGTTCGTGTTTCAAATTCTGGAATATTCCATTCATCTTCCCTGGTGAAGGAATTTCAGAAAACTGCGTTCAATAACTCCACTTTAGCGGCACAATCGTTGGTAACAGTACCATCGGCACTGCGCAGCAAAGGTATTGACTGCGTCTTGCCGCTTGTGTACTTTACATACGATCAGAATTTCTTCGGATTTTCTACCAAATTTCGAGACAATGTTTCATTGTGGAACCTATTAAAGGCATCTTGCATTGAAGTCCGTGCCAAATTTCGCGTGTCTGTAAATTTTAGCCAATCTTCGGGATTTCGCGTTCTTCTGAACTTCGCATGCTTTTTCCGTTGCCTCTGCAACAGAGTTCGGACCTGTTTTGTGTACCACGGGGGATCAGTTCCATCTCTTACCAATTTATGAGGTATGAATCTCTCAATTGCTGTTGCTACTATATCTTTGAATTTGAGCCACATCTCGTCTACATTTGCATAGTCAGTTCGGAAGGAATGGAGATTGTCTCTTAGGAAGGCTTCTAGTGACACTTTATCCGCTTTTTTAAATAAAATTATTTTACGTTTGTTTCTGGTGGATTTGGAAGAAATGGTATTGAGCCTAGCTACAACGACCTTGTGATCACTAATCTCTGTATCAGTCATGATGCTCTCTATCAGCTCTGGATTGTTTGTGGCTAAGAGGTCAAGTGTGTTTTCGCAACCATTTACAATTCACGTGGGTTCGTGGACTAACTGCTCAAAATAAGTTTTGGAGAAAGCATTTAGGACAATCTCGGAAGATGTTTTCTGCCTACCACCGGTTTTGAACAAGTATTTTTGCCAACATATCGAGGGAAGGTTGAAGTCCCCACCAACTATAACCGTATGAGTGGGGTATTTATTTGTTATGAGACTCAAATTTTCTCTGAACTATTCAGCAACTATATCATCAGAGTCTGGGGGTCGGTAGAAGGTGCCAATTATTAACTTAGTTCGGCTGTTAAGTATAACCTCCACCCATACCAATTCGCACGGAGTATCTACTTCGACTTCACTACAAGATAAACCACTACTGACAGACACAAACACTCCACCACCAATTCTGCCTAATCTATCTTTCCTGAACACCGTCTGAGACTTTGTAAAAATTTCTGCAGAACTTATTTCAGGCTTTAGCCAGCTTTCTGTACCTATAACGATTTCAGCTTCTGTGCTTTCTATTAGCGCTTGAAGCTCAGGGACTTTCCCAGCACAACTACAACAATTTACAACTACAATTCCGACTGTTCCTTGATCCAAGCACGTCCTGTATTTGCCATCCACCCTTTGAGATTGCTGCCCACCCCGTACTTTCCCGAGGCCTTCTAACCTAAAAAACCGGCCAGTCCACGCCACACAGCCTCCACTGCCCGTGTAGCCGCCAGCTGAGTGTAGTGAACTCCTGACCTATTCAGTGGAACCCGAAACCCCACCACCCTATGGCGCAAGTCAAGGAATCTGCAGCCAACACGGTCGCAAAACCGTCTGAGCCTCTGATTCAGACCCTCCACCCGGCTCTGCACCAAAGGTCCGCAGTTGGTTCTGTCTACGATGCTGCAGATGGTGAGCTCTGCCTTCATCTCGTAAGCAAGACCGGCAGCCTTCACCAAATCAGATAGCCGCTGGAATCCAGAGAGAATTTCCTCAGATCCAAAGTGACACATGTCATTAGTGCCGACATGTGCCACCACCTGCAGCTGGCTGCACCCTGTGCTCTTCATGGCATCTGGAAGGACCCTTTCCACATCAGGAATGACTCCACCCGGAATGCACACGGAGTGCACACTGGATTTCTTCCCCTCCTTAGCCGCCATATCCCTAAGGGGCCCCATTACGCGCCCAACATTGGAGCTCCCAACTACCAATAAGCCCACCCTCTGTGATTGCCCAGACCTTGAAGACTGAGAATCATCCTCTGAAACAGGGCAGGCAGCTGCATCTGGCTCAGCCAGAGACAGTGCCTGAAACCTGTTTGTCAGACGCACCGGGGAGGCTTTCTGATCAGCCTCCGGGGACGTCTTTCGCTGCCTGCCACGCGTTGGAACAACCTCCCAATGAACCACAGGTGAGGGCTCAGCCCCACTGCGGGCAGCAACCGGGGCAACCACAGCGGCAGACTGATCTGGGGACAGATGGGACGAGGTTGATATCCCCGTGATACCCAAGTCCGGCTCCCCACAGTGGTGCCCATTGGCAACAGCCTCAAGCTGCGCGACCGAAGTCAGCACCGCTTGCAGCTGTGAGCGAAGGGATGCCAACTCAGCCCTCATCCGAACACAGCAATCACAGTCCCTGTCCATTCTAATCGATGTTGAACAACAGTTACTGAAACACAAGTCAGTGCCTAGATAATGCAAGGGAATCACGCAAAGAATGTATTAACTAACCTGTACAAATGCCTAACGACTGTGCTACAATCTGCCTGAATTTACAATTACAGTAACTAAAACTCGAAATTACACCTCCTATACGAAACTCACACGCAATTTAAGTAAGAATCTACGAAGTAAACACTAAAGTGCGATGCTACAACTCTCAAATACCATAATACGCCTAAAATTTATGAATTAAACAATGCAAGTACCCAAAAACACGCAAAGAAATTAAGAATTAAACTTTATAACAAATAAGTAAGCTAGGGGTATATGAGTTGCTGCTGCAGCTGGTTATCCAACGGCGGCAGGGAGCACACTGGCTGTGACCAACCGACACTGACCATTCAGAACAAAAACAGAAGACAGACGACTACACGAATTTACACTATTCAGGTACTAAAGCGCGATGCTACAACTCTCAAATACTATAATACGCCCAAAATTTATGAATTAAACAATGCAAGTACCCAAAAACACGCAAAGAAATTAAGAATTATGCTATGTAGCAAATAAGTAAGCTGCTGCAGCTGCTTATCCAATGGCGGCAGGGAATTCCATCTCGGAATTCTCGTCAAAAAGTTTCAGGACTGGTGAAGATTTCAGTCATGGATGCATCAAGGATACAGAAACATATTTCTTCCTCTCCACTCCAAGAAAACATGACGTCACCATACAGAAATTTTTTATAGCAACTGTGCCTTGCAGCTGACACCTTTTGTGAAACATCTGCTGTAGGAGTGCATTCCACGGAAGCCAAATAGCTGGAAAATCTGATTATGTCTCTAACTTTTTCTTGGCCAGTACAGACTCCATTTCCGTTAACCAGGTGCCCCAAGAGTTTTATCAATTTCTTGGATTCAGGTGAAAGTCTGCATTGTAGGCACACTTCAGTAGAGTTGTCGAGTGTCTTAGATGCTCTTAAAATGTGTTCAAGAAAATAACAATGCCATCTAGGTAATGGAGACCCTTCATATATTTAAGATGTGAGAAGCTGACACATGAGACTAGATGGATACTAGTCTGCAATGACAATGTAACCACAATTGTGCTGACTGCTGAAGCTCCAGAAATTACAAAGTTCCTTGTAGAATACATCATTCTGAAGCCCAGATTACCCCTTGTGATGATCTCTGATTGTGGAAAAGTTTTTGAGGCAAGACTAGTATCACAGGCAATTTCAGCTACCACACCAGCCACAGGATGACAACTGACCACCACCCATAGATGAAGGGCCTCACAGAATGCTTTAATAATATGTTGGCAGATATCCTCTCTATGAACATTGTTCAACATCAGGAAGATTCGGATACAATACTGCCCATTACGAAATTTGTATGTAACACAACGAAGTAAATTACTACAGGCTTCATACCATTGTTTCCGCTCCACAGTTACATGGCCAAAACAGCAATGGATACGCTGTTCCCATTTCAATCGTATGATACTCAGGATGACTATGTGAATAACACCTCATCACCAGGACCAATCAAACAAGACCGCTGACTTGCATAAAGTCCCTGCACACCCAGCAGAAGGACTGAGAGCACTGTAACGCCAAGCTCAAGCGAGTGAGATATAGCATGGGAGACTTAGTATGGATTTTTACACCTGTGCACTAAGTGGGACTATTGGAAAAGTTACTAAAATGGTACTTTGTGCTGTATCACTTCTTTTATCACTTTTCAGACATCAAATATAAAGTCAAGACTAATGACCCTTCAGCAAGAATGCAAAACCATAGAGATATTATCAGTGTTCTCCATACGGAGCTCTGCTATAGTGCTGAAGCACAGATAGACAGTAGGGGCTTCTTGTTCAAGGAAAGGCCCACTTGACGATTGTGAAGCTTCGACGGAAGGGTCTCTCTTCAATGCTCATCATAGTTAAGAGGATGTTATATGTCCTGATCGTGAGGATCCTTTCATGCTGCCATACAGAGGATCACGGGCAAGATCTAGATTTCTAGTCACCTCCAGTGAGACTTTCTGAAGCAGTGGGTCACTGTTTCTCCAGGACAGGAAGCAACACTATGAGCTGTGCTGTACGTAATGCCGAGTAGTGGTTAGCGTCACTTGCGGGCATGCCACAAGCTGGTAGTTCAAGTCCAGTCACCAGAAGATGTTCGCTGTTTAGCATTTACCATTTCTTGTAGATACCCTTCTTTAGGTTAGGATCAGGATTCAGGCACCCTGTTTTCAAATAAGTCAAAATAACAGAAGAACCCCACAAAATACTTAAGAATGCACAGAAAAGTAAGGTTAGCTTATTCAACCAAAATACTGAGTTGCGATAGGCACAAAAAAATCACACAATTAGAGCTTTGGGGCATTAAGCATTAAAGCCTTTGCCAGCAGTAGACACACATATATACACGCCTTTGCCAGCAGTAGACACACATATACACACGCGAGCGCGCGCGCGCCCCCACACACACACACACACCACACACACCACACACACACACACACACACACACACACACACACACACACGTCTGCAGTCTCAGAGAGCTGAAACCACACTGCGAACAGCAGCACCAGTGCATGATGGGAGTGGTGACCGGGTGGGGGTAAGGAGGAGGCTGGGACGGGCAGGGGGAGGGATAGTATGGTGGGAGTGGTGGACAGTTAAGTGTTGCAGTTTAGACAGAGGGCAGGAGAGAAGGTGTGGAGGGGGGGAGGGGGTAAGTAGTGGAAAGGAGAGAAATAAAAAGAAATTAAAAGACTGGGTGTGGCGGTGAAATGATGGCTGTGTAGTGCTGGAATGGGAACAGGGAGGGGGCTGGATGGGTGAGGACAGTGATTAAGGTCTGTGGTGACTTCAATAAAGAATTCCTCAGGGATTTTGACAGAAAAAATGATCTGGAAACCTTATTTGGAACCTACAATTTGATCTCAGTAATTAACTTTCCAATGTGGGTAGATAAAGACAGTAGGACCCAAACTGTTGTTTTTTTGGTGAAGCTCATAGTGAGAAAATAACTGTTTAGCCAGTAACAAAACAATGCTCTTTCTGATCAGGATGCATAGTTAGTTAGGATAAATAAGATACTGCCTTGCAGTAGCAGTATGGATACTCCTCAGTAGAAATCAATCAGGATAATTAATGACTCCAGGGCAAAGGTTTTTAAGAATAGTTTACAAGAGGTGACCTGGGATGAAATTTATAAAAATCAATCTGTTCCATCTAAAATTCATACCATTATCTGAAAACAGCTTTCTGCATAAGCTAATCACAAACGACATGAAACAGCTATGTAATAAATCTTGGATCACTCGAAGGATTAAAGTATCTTGTGAAAGGAAAAGGAAAATGAATCTGTTTGCAAGAACAAGTGGAGATCTTGCAGTAATTCCACACTACAAAAACTACTCAAAATTACTAAGAAAAGTTATTAAAAATTCAAGGAACATGCACATTATGTCAGAAATCAGTAATTAAGACAACAGACAGAAGGCTGTATGGAATATGGTCAAAAGAGAGACAGGACAACCTCCTACAGAAGAGGATAACATCATTATTGAACTTAATGGAGGGGCTATGAATGATGAGTCACAGATTGCAAATATATTTAATAATCATTTATTAAATATAGTAGAAAGTATAGGGACAAACAATTCAAGAGAAAAATTGAAGCAGTATGTTGAAAAAGCAACAAAATTCAGCCACACAAATGTATCACCAACTTATCCTTCTGAAATTAAGAAAATTATATATTCTCTCAGGAATAAAAGCTCATCTGGATTTGATGGTGTTTCCAACATAACACTAAAGATTTGTCCACATAATAAGCTCTGTATTATCTGAAATATGTAATGCATTACTAACTGAAGGCATTTTTCCAGAGAGACTGAAATATACTGTTGTTAAACCCCTCCTTAACGCAGATGATAGGAGAGATGTCAAGACCTACTGACGTGTTTCACTGCTGACATCACTTTTCACAATTTTTGAGAAGGCAGTTATCTCAAATGAGGAACAATAATATCCTCAGCAAACCATGATTTGCATTTTAGAAAAACTGCACTACTGAGAGTGCCATTTACATGTTCACTCAGGAAATTTTAGAAGCATCAAAAAACAAAATAGCTCCAGCTAGTATTTTCTGCAGCCTATCGAAGGTATTTGACTGTGTGAATCACAATATTCTCCTCAACAAACAGAACTTTTATGGGATTGATGGTATAGCCAACCAATGGAAACCGTCATTCTAACCAAAACAATGCAGAAGTTTGTACCTGGTTATTTAAACCTGCAGTAATTCCACACAACAAAAACTACTCAAAATTACTAATAAAAGTTATTAAAAAATCAAGTAAAATGCACATTATGTCAGAAATCAGATGTCAAGACCTTATTTTGAGTGGGGAGAAACCACATATGGGGTTTTCCAAGGTTCAGTCTACGTCCACTATTATTCCTCTTATATGCAAACAATCTTCTGTCTCATATAATAAACAGAATTAATTCTTTTTGCGGATTACACTAGTACTGTAATCGTTTCAAGAATACATACAGCAACATAAGAAATGGTAAACAAGATTCTTTAAAGCATCATTGTCTGGTGTTCTGCTTATGGTCTCAGCCTCAATTTTGTTCTGCACATCTAGTGATACTACACCAATGATAAGCATATAAACACATTGTGAGGAAATAATAAATAGGGTGGAAATCTAAAAATACTGTCGTATCCATATTGATGAGTATCTAAACTGGAAAAGCCATTTTCAAACTCCTAAAACGACTTAGATCAGCCACATTTGCAGTTAGAACCTTGGGGAAACACAAATCAATAAATTCAACATACTGTAAGAATAATGTCTTGCTTACCCACACTCATCTTGCAGACATATGTTTAAGGAGTTGGGCATCCTGACTACTATTTCATTGTATATTTATGCCCTCATGAAGTTTGTTGCAAATAATCCACTGCAGTTCATAAGATGTTCATAATTACAACAGCAGAAGAAAAAATAATTAATTACTCCACATTAAAGTTGACTTTAGCACGAAAAGGGATGCACAGTGCTGTAGCTAAAATTTCTGATAACTTACCCAGTGATATAAAATGTCCAACAGTGAGCAAAGTAAAATTTGAGAAAAACTGAAAAAGCTTCCAGTGACAAATCCTATTATGTAGAAGAATTTCTGTTACCGTAATGTGTAAAAGGTGGTGAGTAAGAATAACTAACTCACATCTGCATATTTAATAATTATTATTTTTCAAAAAGACAAAAGTCTTATGAATGTTCAGCATATAACAATATTTAGAAATTAATTTGCAATTTGCATATAAAATGACTCATTCCACAGCATTAAACTTTATCGTGCAAATGATCCATGGCACATGAAACTAACTCTTACGTTTGTAATGTCTGCATATTCTGGAATATTCCATGTCCTTCTCTATCCTGGAAGCACTTCTGTCCTGTCTGTACATTGGTATCTATAATAAACACGCTATCAGTGCTAAGCATTGTACTTCATTGATAACCTTGCGTTTGGATTTGATTGTTGTTACGATGTGACAATATGCTACCAGTTATTATTATTTATTTTATGGCCTTCATTGGACCACTCTAGTCAAAAATACAAAGTTGTAAACAAGTTGTTACACAGGGATACAATTTGGCTCAACAATAACTTAATACGATATTTAGGTAATATAATTATTAGAGTCTTATTCTTATATGAAAGGTGTTTTGCTCTTCTGTCTGCCCAATATTTCTTCATTCTTTCAGATATTTTCTTTCTTTCTTCATCTGAGACCACTCTTCCTGTACTCCTTTTACTGATTTTCATTTGTAGTCTGGTTTGCGGGTCTTGCAGTATTCTGGTTCTCTCTGTCTTGTTTTTTGGGTCATCTACTGTAATTTGGAGTTCTTTTATATCTTCCTTAATTTCTGTGATCCATTTAATGTTGCTCTTGCTATTCCACAATTTTTGTATTATTTTTTTACTAATTCTGTTTTCTGGAGTTCTCATCAGATGGCCAAAGAATGAGATGCGTTTCTTCCTGATCGTGCTCATGACTGGTTCTATTTTCTTATATACTGTTTCATTTGATGCTATTCTCCAATGTCCATTTATTTTATACTGTTTATTTATACATGTCCTAATTATTCTTCTTTCTATTTTTAGTATTCTGTCAATTTCTGCTGTATTAGTTGTTTTGAAGATAAATTTGGAAGGTAGGAGACGAGGTACTGGCAGAAGTAAAGCTGTGAGTACCGGGCGTGAGTCGTGCTTTGGTAGCTCAGTTGGTAGAGCACTTGCCCGCGAAAGGCAAAGGTCCCGAGTTCGAGTCTCGGTCGGGCACACAGTTTTAATCTGCCAGGAAGTTTCATATCAGCGCACACTCCGCTGCAGAGTGAAAATCTCATTCTGTTTTGAAGATAGTTTCAGCTGCATACGTTATTTCTGGTTGTGTTGCTGTTTCATAGTGTTTTAATTTTGCATCTATAGATAGGCTCTTTTTGTTGTATGTAGTTTTGGTAATGTAGTTTGCATAGTTCAGTTTTTTAATTCTATTCTGCCATGATGGCTTCTCATTTAGATTGTATGTTATTATTTCACCTAAATATTTAAATTTATCAACAATTTTGATTTCCTGTTCTCCAATTGTAATTTTGTTTGCAAGTGGTGGATCAGTTAGCATAATCTCTGTTTTTTCAAATGATATTCTAAGGCCTACTTTCTCTGCCATTTCTTGTAGCGATTTCACTTGTTGCCTGGCTTCTTGAACGGTGTTGGCTAGGAGAGCAAGATCATCAGCGAATCCCAAGCAGTTTAAGCTAATATCATCTTTTGAACTTCCAATTCTTATCATCTTTGGATTGTCCTTGTACCATTCTCTCATTATGTATTCCAGTGCACAGTTGAACAGTAACGGTGATAGGCAGACACCTTGTCTTAAGCCTGTTTTTATGAGGAATGGTTCCAAAATTTCTCCTCTAAACTTCACTTTTGATTTGGTGTTGGTTAGAGTGAGTTGTATTATTTCAATGAATTTTGGATGGAGTCCTAGATTTCTTAAAATTTTTAATACTGAAGGTCTGTGGAGACAGTCATGTGCCTTCTTAAAATCTACAAATGTTATTGCCAGAGGTTTGTTCTGTTTCTTGTAGTATACCATAATCAATTTTAAACTAATTATCTGCTCTGCACAGCTTCTCCATGGATTGAAACCTCCCTGATATTCCCCTAACTCCTGTTCTAATTGCTCCTTGATTCTTTCATATAGGATCTTGGATAGAATTTTGTATATGCAATCTAGGAGAGAGATTCTTCTGTAGTTGTCTGGGTTGCTCTTATCTCCCTTTTTGTGTAGTGGGTGGATGATAGCTGTGGTCCAATGTTCGGGGAATCGTTCTGTTACCAAAATTTTTGTCAAAGCCATGTATAACGAGGTCTTGACTGTGTCACTTGCATATTTCCACATTTCAACAAAAACCTGATCTTCTCCACATGCCTTATAAGGCTTTTTTCTTTAAGAATCTTTTCTACTTCTTGGAAAGTTGGAGGGTCTAGTTTGTTAAGATTGATTTTTATTGAGGTACTTATGTCGATTTGTAAGGGTTCTTTGGGCTCTTCGCAATTCAGAAGTTGGTTACATGCTTTTGCCATGATTTCTGCATTTTCCTTGTTACTGTGCGTCATTCTTCCATCTTCATCTTTCAGTATTAGTGTAGGGGCCTCATATTGTTGTAGTTGTTTCCCAAAGATTTTATAGTAGTTCCTGGAGTTGGTTTTACGACAATTACCTTCTATAGAGTTTATAATATCTTTATGAAATCCGCTCTTGATTCTTCTAATATTTTGTGTGAATTTTTCTCTTTCATTTTTTAGGTTGATGGCATTTTCTTCAGTTTTGTGTGTTTGAAACTTTAACCATGCTTGGTGTCTATCTTCATGGAATTTGTCACATTCTGATATCCACCATGTATGTTTCCTTTGTGGGTTCAAGGGAGCTAGATTCTCTGCTTATTTTTTAAGATTAGGCTTTAGTTGTTCTAGATCATCTGTTAATTTGATGGTTTGTGTTATTTGTTGGTATTTATTATTTTTAATTAGCTGATGTGGGTCAAACCTCCTTTTTATTTTATTAGTTTTTCCGGTCCTCTTCTTTAACAGAGTGAATTTGGTTTTAATTTTAACTATATAATGGTCTGAGCCTTTGTCTACTCCTCTCAGTACTTTAACATTGTGGATCTCCTTATGAAAATTTTTGTCCATACAGACATGGTCTAGCTGCCACTGCCCCTTCCTCCAGTCTGGACGTTTCCATGTTTTAAGTTTACTTGGCTTCCTCTTAAAGTATGTTGATTTAGATAAAAGGTTATGTTCTCTGCAGAGTTCTACAAGTCTCTTACTGTTTTTGTTCGTAAATTTATGTGGACTCCATTTTCCAATTATATCTTTATATTTCTTTTCTTTACTATGGCATATTCCAAAAGCTCTATCCAGCAACTTTCATACAATAGTTCCTCCTGTAAGCAATTGAAAGTCTGTCTGATTTCAAAGCTTTGTGACTGCTGTACCAGAATGCATAATCCTACACACTCATTTCTTCTTTGAAAACTAGCAGCAAAATTGTAGACAGTGTTCATTTAAATTTCACAGAATTTGTGCTCTCTCTGATAGTCTGCCTGCATTTAGGTGCATCTGTCTGTATTTCTACATTGCATTCCTGCATTATTTTGTTATTTCTGGACCAAATCCCATGGGAATTGATCCACTTTATTAGTTGCTCTGTTAAGGAACACCCAGAATAGTAACAGATTTTGATAATGAGATGCATTTCCTTGTGAGCTCTGCTTACATCAGAAGCTAGTACTTTTTTTATTTTTATTTTTTGCAACATCTGTCGAGAAGCATACTACGTCATGTGACATTGCTAATGTCTAACAACTTAAAATTTGCAAATTTTGCACAACATTTTTCAGTTTCTAATTATTTAGTCTTATTTCTTTGTTAATGCATGGACGGCATGGTAGGTCATCCAGTCCAGTGTCTCAACTAGCAGACAATCTTGCTTAGCATGCCCCTCTGTTGTGTAACTTGTAATTATTGCTTTTCTTGTAAATAAAACCCTGTGAAATTTATGACTAAGATGTCTGAAACTCACATGTTTGAAGGGGCCTCAAATTTTGTAACTCACAATGCTACTGATAAAGACCCTCACAAATGGTGTCTGCAGTATATAAAAATGGCAAGAGTCCTGCAGTTTATGATCACATGGTACATGATCTGTGCTTAACTGTTCTTGAGATCTCACCATAAATATGAATAACTATTGAAAGTGGTCACAATAATGTTGTGGAGAGGTGTCAGTGGGGCAAGGCTCGTACTTTCTCAGTGAGTCAATGAAGGCCAGGAAGACATCTGTCAGCAACTGTTGTGTCATATTGAGGAAGAAGCAGCATTTTCTAGAAAAACGGTGATTTGTGGCACAATATGGGGCCACCATTATACACACAAGAATAAGACATAAGGGGTGGGAGAGAAAATGGAAGGAGTTGCTGACAATACCAGAACTGGCTTGAGAAAAGGGAAAGTTGTCATGACTATGTTCTGAGACTCAAAAGGTGTTGATTTTTCCAAAAGCCTTCAGTGGCAAGCCCTCTCTTTGCTTTGAGAGAATGAGCCATCAATCAGACTATGTTGCATGTACTGTATCATCAATCTAAAGACTGAACATAAGAGGCATTTACAATACACAAGGAATGCTCAGTATTTAAATGTTAAATTTTGGAATAATTATTGTTGTGTTTAAGATTTAATTATTTCTTGGCCTCATCACTGAACCTATGACACAGTTACACAGACAGGGATCTTAAATCTATTTCATTTATGAATTCTGTTTTGTCAAAAAAAAAAAAAAAAAAAAAAAAAAAGCACAACCCATTCAAGTTAATATCTCAAAACTCAGTTGCACCATAATAATACTGACTGGTGTCAAAGTAATACCAGTTATTTGAGTGGGACAAGTAATCAGTTGATTGTCACTTGGGGCAATCATGTGTGTGTACAAACAATGCCAAGTTGCACTGTGGTTCAGAGTCCACGATTAATAGTAGGTCCCCCTTAAAGGAAGGTGAGGGGGTGTCATCTCCAAAAGGACCGTGGTACTCACAAACTAACTTTCAGATCAAGAACAGCTTTTCCTTATCTCACCCACGTAGGGGAAAAACATTGTATTTTAACTGAGTGAAGGATGTAGTTTGTTGTAGGCATGGTTACAGCACAATGAACCATTTGCAATTGCAAATGAAACTAAGAATAGAGCAGTGGATTACACCTTTGCTTATGGTTAATACATCTTGAGAAAGCTCGTGACTCAGCTCCAACATGAAACTGATTTAGCCAATGATAGTATACTTGAATATTTTACCCATTCATGTCCAGTTCTCACTGTATCATATTTACTTCAAGTAATTTACACCATCACTGACATCACTGTGACTGGACCTCACCTTTGAATTTGCTTGTGCTGGGACATTCTTTGGATCACTTGTCTACATTACCGATACTGACAGCTGTCCAGAAATTTAGACTTCGACATAATGGTCACCATCTATCCTCTCTTGAGAGTGCTCCAATAGCTATGTTTAATGTGGCTATCAAAACTACATTCCACAGATATTTTTGAAATGCATGTCATTGTTAAAGAAAAATCCATTCCACATTTTCCCTGGGCACACCTCATCCCGTTCATTTTAATGACCTGTGGTCAAAGATGAAATGGAGAGATCGCAATCTCAAGGAGTAATAATGCCAGTTTCCTCAAGTGGGGTTCCAAGCCTATTATTAACACACAGCTGCTCATCAATACTTGCCCAAATCCATGTCAGATACAATTACTACCAAATTGTAGGGTTGTGAACTTCCCTGGAAATCGATGTTTCTGATGCATAGCAGCAAACATCTTTAGATGAGGCATTTGACATTCCTCATAATTAACACTTAGTTTCATTCTGTACTGTTACAAATGGTTAGCTAAGTCGTCTACATCACTCCTTATATTTTCCACCATTTCCTTCAACAGCTATGTAAGTACAATTCCTCATGTGTTAATTATGTTATACAACCATTACAGAAACATTACACTGAGGCCATCTCTAAAATTTTTGCACCCTCTAAGAGCATTACAAACTGCGGGCCTTCAGTGACATTGTGGCCCTTGCAATTGCAAATGAATAATTTAGGTAATATTTGTGGTGGAATTCAATCCACATCATACATGTAGAATAAACTGGCTGCCTAAATGAGCTGACAATTGTTTCTAAGGAAAGTGACGAGTTACACAAAATTATTCCCATGAGCAGCCCATAATGCGTACCCTATGAAATGATTGAAAAAAAAAAAAGGGGTCCAAGTTCATTTGGTTGATGGAATGAGGGATCACAGGTTTTGAACTCAAATATAAACTATAAATAACTTTGCCAGGCCACCTTTACACTCAGAAAGTAATGAGTACTGCACAGATCCTGCTCATATAAACCTGCCAATACTGAGCAACTGACGGTTTTAGAGTCTAATGCATGCTCTTCTGCTCAAAGGAATTGTTCCCAAACTGGAAAACATATTCTTGTAATAGTTTACACAGCAAAGAAGTTTTACATTTATCCTTTTGATTCAAAATTTCACTTAAACACTAGCCACAAACCTCTCCTTGCATTCATTGTTACCAGCTCCCATATACCAGATGAAACAGCACTGGGGTTCCAATATTTGCTCTGACTTATTCCTACCATTATATGATTCACCATAAATCCACCCAGCAGAATGCCAATGCTAATATCCTTTCAAAGAGGCTAATGGGACCGAGAACATGTCTGTTTTAAACTTGAAAATCCACTGCAATCTGTTCAGAATTTCCAGTTGTGCTATAATGTGCCACCTAGTCAATGAGTAATGACAAAATCCTGCAAACAGTGGTCTGTTATGAGCACAGATGGTCTGATCATTTACTCACCCAGACTCTGCACATTCTTCAGTACACATAATCGATTTCCCATGGTGAACAAAGTCATATAGCATGGCAATGATGTTTCACCAGGAACGGAATCTTGTACCTCTTCAATCCAATGTTCCTCTTGAAATCAAATACTATTGCTCAAAATGTGGTCCACATTTTCAAATGAAGAAAACACTTGATGAGGCTTCTTCTAAGGCCACATTCATACCCTTTCTCACCCTGTGTTGATCCATATATGCCAGTGAGAAAAATATGGAGTAGATCCTCTATGGACAGTCATTAGCTTCAGCTATCACTATTAGTTACCAACTATCAATATCCTGACACCATCATTAACCACATCAAGACCTGCAAACTTGGATACAGCCAGAGATGACACTCCATATTGCTCATCACAAAAAAATGTTGGCTCACTTTGAGTGGTGGGCACACATGTCAACCACTGGGTGATGACTCCCATCTGCCAAACAGCCTTGCCTACCATCAGGCACAAGTTTGCTGGTACCAATGTCAACAATGAAACTGGGGCTATGTAGCAGCTAACATATGCAAGTTGCCATCGACCTTTACTGCCAACATTGTCATTCATCATCAGCCCCACTGAACTGCAGATTCTTTTGCATCAGTCATCTCCTCTTGTGATGTTCACCTGCTTTATTTCTTCATTGATAGTCTTCAGTGTCAACGCACTGCATTGTTATACTGGCTGAAAAATGGGGGAGTGGAAGTTCAACACTGACTACTGTAAATGATGCAGCTGACAGTTGCACAATTGCATTTCACAGTTCTTTAATTTCACTGTTCACAACCCCTCAATATTACACAATTATATGGCCAGTTCATTATTGGTAAATGTTGATAAGCCTCATTAACAGGTTGCAGGCAAACATTAGCATACTGCTACAATAGTTTGCTGTTTAACATCTATGAGCAGTAAAAACCTAACCGCACAGTTCATAGTTCTTGCAGAATAATGCGATACGTGTGACACTATTTCTCAAATAAACTGAACAGACATTGTCATTAATTGTTTTAACACATGGTTTATTTGTGTTACACTAATTCCACTGTTAAGTTGATGTGTTATTGTTACTTTAACCAATACATGGAAGAGTCAGTTTTGAAAAATTTTAGTCAGATTAAGTTTTATCTAACAACCTCTTGTGAAATAACGAAAATTATTACATCTTTGAAAAATAAATGTTCTGTTGGAGTAGATGACATCTCTAATAAGATATTAAAGCAATGTGGAGCAATTACGGCTGATGTTCTGAGTCACATATGTAATGCATCACTAACTCTAGGTATTTTCCCAGACAGGTTAAAATATGCCATTGTCAGGCCACTCTACAAAAAGGGGGACACCACAGATGTCAATAATTATTGGCCAGTATCCTTGCTTACAGCATTTTCAAAAATCTTCGAGAAAGTAATGTACTCAAGAGTGGTTAGCCATCTCAACAGTAATGGGATACTTAGTAAATCACAGTTAGGATTTCAGAAATGTTGTTCCACTGAGACAGCAATACACAATTTCACTGTCCACATAATAGAGTCTTTAAATAGTATAATGTCACCAACAGGAATATTCTGTGACTTATCCAAAGCATCTGATTGTGTGAACCATGACATTATGTTAGAGAAATTACAATTCTATAGTATAAATGGAACAGCATATGAGTGGTTTAAGTTGTATCTACAGAACAGGAAGCAAAAAGTCGCTTTATATGCTTCAAGTGATTCAAAGGAGTTTGCCACTTCATCTAACTGGGGTGAAATTACATTACATTACATTAAATTACATTACAAAGTACGATCATGGGTCCCCCTCGTGTTCTTGATATATAGGAATGACCTCCCTTCTTATGTGAAACAAGATGCTGAACTGACACTGATGATACAAGCATAATTATTAATCCAGTAAAAGAAAGTCTGATAGAAAATGATACAAATAAGGTCTTTGGAAAAGTTATTAATTGGTTTTCTGCGAATGGGCTTGCTCTGAACTTTGAAAAAACACAGTACATCCAATGTTCTACTGCAAAAAGTATAATTCCTTCAATAAACATAACACACCAAAAGGAGTCAGTAGCCAGGGTAGAGCATACAAAGTTTTTGGGTGTACATATAGATGAGAATCTTAATTGGAAAAGTCATATTTTGGATCTCCTAAAGCAACTAGGTTCAGCAACTTTTGCAATCAGAATAATTGCCAATTCTGAGGATGTAGATATTAGTAAGCTAACATACTTTGCATACTTCCACTCTCTGATGTCATACGGAATAATATTCTGGGGCAACTCAACACTTAGGCAAAAGGTATTCACTGCTCAAAAGAAAGTACCATAGTTAGAATAATGTGTGGGATTCATAGTTGCACATCTTGTAGGCACCTGTTTAAAAGGTTAGGAATTCTTACAATTGCTTCACAGTACATTTACTCAGTAATGAATTTTTCTCTCAACAACATGGACCAGTTTAAAATCAACAGCGACATTCATGATTACAATACCAGAAAAAAGAAAGACCTACACTATTCTTTACTTAACCTATCTTTGGCACAGAAAGAGGTAAAAAATGCTGCTATAAAACTTTTTGATAAATTACCAGATGAAATAAAATGTCTGACAGACAGCAGTAATAGTTTCAAAAACACATTGAAATCATACCTCCTTGACAACTCCTTCTATACCATAAATGAATTCTTGAATATGAGTAAATAAATCTGGAGATATATGCATTTTTTACCATTTAAGGGAATGGAATAGATAATAGAAATATTTAGGTATAACAGCATAATGTAAAAAAATAAAAAATAAAAAAAATTAAAAAATAAATTAAAAAACTTGTTGTGCGCATTTCTTATGCATTTGACACGTACCACATCATAACAGTTTTTCCGTGCTATTGATCAATGGAACACATAACTAACTAACTTCCCGTCTGAAAATCAGCTGTGGACTGACTGTCTCGGGACCAAAAATCGGTCCTTTATATACACTCACAATAATAGGCACTAAAACTACACACTGTTTAAGTTACAGAAATTACAGTTAAAACATAACTTATTCAATTAACTGAATACACGAAAAATTCCTTCTTTTTAACATTTTCTTCTACCACAAAGTTTAGGTTGAATTATTTGTTTAAATAATGAAATTAACAGATATGGTCATACAAACAATAATTCTGACAAACCTGGTAATTATTTTGGAGTTAATTATGGGTTGGTTTTGCTAATATGTTCTCGAATAGAGCCAAATAAATACTTTGAGAATCCTAGTAGTCCTTCATCCAAATTTTTATAATTAGTACACAATTTCTATTTGTTTATAAGTCAATTATAGACTCTCAGACACAAAACAATTACCAATTTCACCCTATAACAAAACATATTAACTAGGAATGATCAAAATAAATTAGGAAATTAATTACATACACAAAACTAAGCACAAAATTACACCTGGTGCTTTATTCCTTAACACTCTGGACCAACCTTTCTATTTTATAGAAATGCAGATTATACTTATGTATGTTAATGGTAATTAGGCAAAAATGAAAATAAAATGAATTTAAGGTGGCAGATGGCAAAACAAGAGCAGAAGTAAAGAGATCTCAGCTTGCTTCATCACACTCTGTCTATTGATTTGGAGGTACCTCTAAAACAGAAGAGTGACTAGTCTGGCTTACACAGCCTGGATCAGGTGGCACACAGCTGTTCACTGTCCTAAAGATTGATGATCACAGCAAAATTCTGGTTGATTTTGAATATACGTGCCAGCCACAAGAGGAATGGACCTCTTGTCACCCAACAATGATTAGGATAGTTTGCCAGGAGTATGAAAAGTTGCTTCCTCCAAGTGGTACCATAAAATCTAATAATCAGTGGCTACATGGCATTACATAGGAGGAAAAACCCCCTAGCAGAACACCATCTAGAGGAATCATGCCATATAAGCCTACTTTGTAAAATACTGGACCACTAACAATAAATGACACATTTGTTGGTTACTTCACAGGCTGTGTTTTTTAATCTCAATAATGCATAGATTTATAGAATTCTAAAATGAGTACTTTGAGATAAGGAACCAATCACCACAAATGCGTATTTCAGGCAGTACAAAGTCTTGAATGTGCAGTGCATGTGAGCTATTTATTTTTCTGCATCAGTGGTGCTACCCTGAAAAACAATACACAATCTTCTGTAATGTGTGAATGATCAACCTTTTCTCCCTATGATGTTACATGTGTACTGGCTCTGACTCTTGACAGCTGGGAAAGCAGCTCAGCAATGAAACAAGACCACAGTGCAATACCCTGCCAGCTCAGCAATGCCAGCAGAGTCATGACTTCTACAGTCAGCACTTCCACAAGTCAACCAGAAGGATGTCATGCTGGGTGCTGCCACATGACTGAGCAACACGCTGATTGTGCCACACCTGGTCATCGAGCCTGCTCCATACGTTTCATCACAGTCTCAATAAATGGGCCTTCCACAACTTTCAGTACATGGAATGGGGGATTTAAACCACCAGGACCTGCCTGTCATGGTGTCATCACAGCTGGACCGTCTGACGACACACAGCCTATGCCAGTCATCACCACACCTACGACACTGTCTCCACCAGGATGCAACCAGTGACCACTGCTGGAGTGTCCAACCTGAGCACATGGGCATTGGCTCAGTGCCACACAACCCTCCAGCAGTCATCCGCCATAATCCCGTGGTAGTCAAGCCTCTGTTTCCATCCATGGAGAATGCCTGCATCAGTGCATCTGTGCCGGGGATAACCTCCTGTCATTTGCAGTCTCTCTGTTTCTGATGTGCTGAGCCATGGCTGTTCATGTCTATCAATAAACTGCCCTAACAACTGGTTGGCTGCATTCACTGCCTGCACCTCTGCTGACCTCCAGCTGACAACCACTCATCCACACCTCCCCTTACAGTACACCTATTACACACGAATGTTTTTTGGTGTATGAAATCCCAGTGTAACTAGAACAGGAACTGAGTGGTAGGGTCCTTGCTCCCTGTTTCATTGTATAACAAATAAAAATGATCTGTGAGCATCAACATTTTATGCACTGTTGGACAGCATGCCCTGAGAAAAGCTCAGAGCAAATTTTACTGTAAGGTGTAAGTTGTTTGTCAATAAAAAGCTAATTAGTGCTTTATGGCCATTCTATACATGTATGAACAAGTGAAATGGCAAAGTAGTAATGCACTGAAATAGCATTAGGGAGAAAAGTTGTTTGAATTTCGATCTGAGCTTGTTCTCCATCTCTAATAATCCTATTGTCAATGGGACATTAAATCCTTTTCCTTCCTCCCCCATATGTGTGTTGGAGACTAGTCCCATTTGTTTTGTTATCTGTTCTGTGGTGTTTGCCCACGAGAAATAACATCGGGAGTAACAGACAGAGAACTCTGCAGCAGGATACGTCTCAGCAGGAGTCTTTATCAGCAGGATGTTCCTCTGGGAGGTGTAATGGGCCATGATCCTAGAACAAATTGTGACCCAAGTTTCAGATCTTGTTGCTAATGCATGCATCCATAAAGGGAACTACTGTATACTGTATAATTTGTAAGCATATGATGTTGGTGAAATTCCCAATACTGAAGAGTTTTTTCTCTCATGATGATGTCACAAATAAAATACATGAGTGTTACCTCTATATATACGTTAGAAATAGGGAAGATGTCAGTAATTATTGATTTGTATCATTATCATCATCATCTCTACATCTTCAAACATACTCTGCAAACCACTGTGAAGTGCATGGCATAGAGTACTTACTTGTTATAGTTTCTTCCCATTTCCTCTTTATTTCTGCACACCATTTTATATGGGCACTAACCAACTGTCCACCAGAATGAATGGCCACTGCCACATTGTGGTCAAGAACAGAGTTGACGAGCGAGTGGCAGAACAAGCTATTTAGCACAACTTGCTCGATTCCAATGGCTGTTCCACAACCCATGCCAACCGGATCCTTCTCTCCACCTCCAGCTTTCCTGAACTCGGTATATGGAAGATATCCCAGCAACGCATCCTTCGCTCCTGTAATCCCCCTGGTCTCAGTCCCCACTAACCCTCGGGACATACGCCTTCCAAGTAACAGTTTCCCTTCTACTGTCCTGTCACCCTTCCATGTTGTCACATCATCGTCATCATCATCATCATCATGTGCTGAACAAACTCACCAGATTTGGTGCTCATGTGTTGTTTTCCATACTTGTGCACATGCTGCCTTTCCGTCCAGCATTCCTGTCCCTTAAACATGCCACCACTATTCAAACCGCAAGCTATCAGTTGCCAACCCATCGTTCCACTTCTCACCTCTTTCTCTCACTCCCCCATACCACCCAACACAACCACTCACCCCAGCCAAACAGTGTGTGTGTGTGTGTGTGTGTGTGTGTGTGTGTGTGTGTGTGTGTGGTGGTGGTGGTGGGGGGGGGGGGGCGCATGTGTGTGTGCATATACAGAATACTTTACACATATTTTACTTGTGTTAATTCCAATGCATAAACACAAAGTACTCAGATCCTAGCCCCTTACATTAAACTGTAATGCAAACAAAAAGGGCATGACTAAGTTTATCCCATGTTTACTGTAAAAAACCTGTGTTAATTCCAGTATGTAAACAGAATGTACTCAAATACTATTCCCTTACATAAAACTGATATGCAAGCAAACAGGGCCACACTAAGTTTTCCCTGTGCTTACAATAAATAAATTCAAAATGAAGCATGCAATTTCTCTTTTTATTAATTTTTCACTTTTAATGAGTAATATGA
Source organism: Schistocerca nitens (assembly GCF_023898315.1). Lineage (NCBI taxonomy): Eukaryota > Metazoa > Arthropoda > Insecta > Orthoptera > Acrididae > Schistocerca > Schistocerca nitens. Next base: position 948,375,114 of record NC_064616.1, read on the forward strand.
CTATGAGACTTATGTGTTATGAGTTGAAAGGACACTAATAATATGTAATATAGATAAATTAATTGTTAAAATCTGAATACTAATTCAATTTTATGATATCACAAAATGACAGCATCTCATCTGCAACCGGTGATATTAGAATATTACGTGTGAAACAAGATCCTAATAATAAATAAAAATGGTTTATTTCAATAAATTTTAGAACAGACATGATGATGAATTAGATGAGGACTTTCGTGTGGCTCATAATGCTGTAAATGTGTGAAATGTGGAAAAGTATAGGAGCAGAGAAAAAACTAATTGGAAATTTTGAAATGTAGTGTTACTAAGCAATGTTATGGACATAACAGGTGGTTGAACAACCAATGAAAAAGTAATACCTTGAGTAAAAGTAGAAACTGGTCAAGAGAATGTCTGAACTATGAGGAATGAATTGAGCACCTACTGACAGATGACTCTCTGATTATGACAATTTTAGAAGACAGAGTGGACAGAATGAATGATAAGTGATGCCCTTGTTTTGAAACATTTTGACCATCTGATAAAGGACAAAAGATGCAGCAAATACAATGAGTTGCAGAGGCTAGATTTGGGCAGAGTAGACTGGATGATAGCTACTTTAAAACAAATATGTTGGATGATCACAAAAAGCAATGAAAGGCTGCAAAATCTGAGATGGATGTTGCCAAGTTTGTATTCCCTATACTATTGTAGTGTCAAAAGAAAATTCACTTGAGAAAATAACAAAATTACACAGAGAATGGGCAGCCAATACTAACCTTCAAAAGGCAAAATTTCAGTACCGCTAATACGCACATTTGTAAGTGAAGAAATATTCCTAGCTTTTGGAACTATTAGTTCTTCCCTTAGGAAGAAAATGGGGACACGTTGTGGAAGGTTAGAAAGAGGAAACAGGTCATGCAGACCTCATGATGGGTTCACCCCATCCTTGAGCCCTGTTGCTCTTTCCTCCTTGAAGAGGTAATCAATAATTCAGAAACATGGGAAAAGTTTTTTTTCACTTTGAAATATGTCTATTGGCAGTAATGGAATTTTTCCTCATGTATATATTATATGCTGTCTCGTCACATTAATGTGACCACCAGTCAAAAGCTACAAGATGGGTAGAAAGAGAGTCAATAGGGTTATGGAAGGTACCAATGGGGATGTAGAGCCATGTCACTCCAGTGCCACGGCCAGATGTGCTATGTTTCTCAGGAGAGAATCAATGGCACGTAAGTTCGATTGTGATAGTCTCTCAGATGGGTTTAAATCTGATGAGTCTGGTGGCCAGCGGAGTATGGTAAACTCATCCTGGTGTTCTTTGAACCACACGTGTACAGTGCAAGCTCTGTGACTCATTACGCTGTCCTGCTGGTAGGTGCCATCGTGCCAAGGAAGAACAAACTTCTTGTGGGGGTGTAAATGGTCCTCAAGGATGGATGCACACTTGGTTGATCCATTGTGGTTTCCAGAATGCTGAAATCAGTCACAGAATAGCACAAAAACTTTCCCCAGACCATAACACTCTCTCCTCCGGCTTTTGTGTTTGCTTCCAAGTGTTTCACGCCTTACACACCAACGGCCATCTGTCCGATGGAGCATAAAACATGATTCATCTGAAATGGCCACCTGTTGCCACTCAGTGGAAGTCTGGTTGTGGTACTGGCAAGTAAATTCCAGTCTTTGTCACTGATGTACAGCAATCAGCATGAATGCATGAACTAGGCACCTGCTGTGGAGACTCATGCACAGCAATGTTCACTCAAAGGTCATTGATGAGACACTAGCCCCTTGGTTCATCTGGGCTGTCAGTTGCTCCACCCTTGTCATCTATGGCCCACAGTTCACAACAGTTGCCCCTGTGCAGAATTTGGATACCACAATTTCACCATGCAAGGTATACTTTAACCACGGCAGCACATAAACAGTTTACAAACTTAGCCATTTTTGGAATGCCTCCACCCTTGGCCCAAAAGACAAGGATCATGCCCTTTCGGGCATCAGATAAATCGCTCCATTTCCACATTATGACAACAACTGTACTGTTGTCCACTTTTTATATACCTTACACTGACATGCTGCGACCTGGTGTCTGTTAGTGGCTACTGATTGCATACTGTCAACAAACATGGGTGCTGATCACATTAATGTTACTGAACCACGTACTTCTGTACTTTATCATAACAGAGACTTCTTAAAGTTGTAAGAAATTCAGACTTATCTTTCAGGACTTTTTTCTTAGTAAATTACATCAAGGAAAAGCAGATATATTATGATGCTATCCAGAAACTGCACTTTCATTGCTTCACATATGATACTCCAAAAATTCTCAGAACTTTTCTTAGTAAGGAATAATCTGTAACAGTGTCAACAAAATTTTATAATTAACCTCAGACCAATAGCTGATGATTTTCTCTTTCTGGAAAGTGAGATAATCATATCCACCTGTTTATCAAAATACAAATGCTGGAACTTAAATAGTTGCAAATATTTATTCATAACCAATACAAAAAGAGTTACATGTTCGCACCTGTTGCTGTCCTTCAAAGTAGTCACCAGCATTGTGTAGAACCCGTTGCCAGTGAAGTGGAAGGCATAGTATACTGTTAGCAGAGCCTGTTCTGTTGATGGTGCGAATGGAGCGGTCTACTGCCTGTCGAATCTCTGGAACAGTTCTGAAGTGAATGCCACGAAGTGGTTCCTTCATCTTCAGAATCAAATCAAAGTCACAAGGACTTAAGTCTGGGGAGTATGGTGGGTGGTACAGTACTCTGCAGTCCCATCAACCAAACAGAGCAGCCACAGCTTGCGCTGTATGCGCCTGCGCATTGCCGTACAAAATGATGGGTGGGTTGTGCAGAAAGTGTCGCCGTTTCTTTTGCAAAGCTGGTCGCAGGTGATGACACTGTCATGATGTACGACCTCTGGCGTATTCAGTCTTGATCCAACTCTATTGTTCCTGTCTCGAAAACATAGTGACACCATTATGTTAGACCGATCGCTCACAAGTGACTGTGTTTCCCTTGATTGTGTGCATGCTGGTGACGTGGGACAGGCAAGTCTGTTTGCTTGGAGGTAAGGTAAGTATGTCAACAATGTGTGCTTTCAGTGACAATAGTAGATTCCATTGGATAGTGTCTCCACAGCAGTGTTGCCACCATTTAAGTTCCAACCTATGTAATTGTGAGGTGGGAAGCAAAAGTTCAACACAAAACTGCTATAAGAAATATTTACATTTGAGCTGTGAGGTCAGAAGTCTCCAGGGAAGTCAGTTAATACATTATATTATTCATCAAAGGATCTGAAAGCATATACACAATCCGCTATCTTCATACATGTGTTTTTCTGTCAGACTTAATCAACGGAGAGAAGAAAGGGAGCTCAAATGGGACATAATTTAGACTACCTCTTCGGGAATTTCACCAGTGAAATTTCATCAGAGGTACATGAGCTCTGGTTTATCATCAGTAATGTAATGTGACCAACCACCATTCTGGCAGGTCTAAGATATCAACAAAATGTGACATTTGTTAAAGCTCATGCACAGAGGCCTATAACACAACAATACTTCGGGAGGAAATACGGCTTCATTGTCAAGGTCTTATTGCCATCCACAAGGCACTATTAACAAGAACAAAAGCACAATGACACTTAAGAGTAGTGAAAACAATAGTGAGATAACAGGATTCAAATAAGTGAGTGTGGGCCTGACAGATGCCTGGTTACTATAGTGTGTTGTTAAAGCATTAAAATTTGATGAAGGTGGTCTGAATGGTTGGGGTTATTTCTTCTGATTTGGCTTCAGATTATTAATTTTGGTTGATGGCAGAATGAAAGTATCTATCAGTGTACACAGGTTTCTCAAGCGGTGGTTATAATTTATCATCAGACTTGTCCTGTTTCATCATGACAGTGCTGTTTCCCACAAAGTTCAGGAAGTCCAAACTAGAATAGCAGGACTGGCTAGACGAGAAATGTAAGGCCTAGAAACATGCATGACTATGGGACAGATAGATGCTGTATAAAATGAAAAAGTCACCTTTGGAGAAAAGGGAATCAGCTGTACGAATACTAAAGAGCTCACAATTGTGGACATTAGCTGTGCTTATCTTCCAAATTCTTGTGCTATTGAATAGGCTGCTTTGTATAGTAACTTTAATTGGCACTTTCTTCCAGCATAACTCAGTGGTTATGCTCTATTTGTGTACAGGTGATCTCTTTTTGTGTGTGATGATCATGGGCAATGCCCCGCAAGAATTGCCATTAACTCAGATTATTCAGTTGCAGGCTCAGCAGATACAACTTGTGGAATCCGTAAACAGACTATTAGCAATGGCAGCAAGCACAGTGCCACCGCCCCCAGCATCAACACATAAAGGAGCGCATGTTTCTATGCCACCATTGTGTGCATGTTATTCTCAACAAGGGAAATGGTTTGAGTACCTTGCACAGCCCAACTTGCACTTACAGGTGCATCACATTGATGGTAGGTGCAGGCAGTCATATTTTCTTGCAACAGCTGATATTTCTGTGTACCAATCAGCCTGCAAACTTCTTCCCACCACCTGCCCTGAAAGTGTTGCTTAAGATGAACTAATTGCTACGCTAGGCAAGTACTACAGTGAAGAGCCAAAGAAACTGGTACCCCTACCTAATATCATGTAGGGCCCCCGTAAGCTGCAATACGACATGGAATGGACTCTACTAATGTTTGAAGTAGTGCTAGAGGCAATTGACACCTTGAATCCTGCATGGCTGTCCATAAATCCATAAGAGTACGAGGGGGTGGACATCTCTTCTGAACAGCACATTGCAAGGCATCCCAGATATGCTCAATAATGTTCATGTCTGGGGAGTTTGGTGGCCAGTTGAAGTGTTTAAACTCAGAAGTGTGTTCCATGAGCCACTCTGGAGCAATTCTGGACGTGTGGGGTGTGGCATGGTCCTGCCGGAAAATCTGAAGCCCATCAGAATGCACAATGGACATGAATGGATGCAGGTGACAGGATGCTTACATATGTGTCACCTGTCAGAGTCGTATCTAGAGGTGTCAGGGGTACCATATCATTCTAACTCCACACCTCCAACACCATTACAGAGCCTCCACCAGTTTGGTCAGTCCCCTGCTGACATGCAGGGCCCACGGATTCATGAGGCTGTCTCCATACCCATACACATCCATCTGCTCAACACAATTTGAAATGAGACACGCCAGACCAGGCAACTTGTTTCCAATCATCAACAGTCCATTGTCAGTGTTGACGGACCCAGGTGAGGAATAAAGCTTTGTGTCATGCAGTCGTCGGCTCCAAAATCCCACATTGAAGATGGTTCATTGAATGATTCACACGCTGACACTTGTTGATTGCCCAACATTGAAATCTGCAGCAATTTGTCACACTCAATGCCATGGTACACTCGTGAAATGGTCATACGGGATAATTCCCACTCCCTTGCTACCTCAGACATTGTGTCTCGATAATAACACCACTTTCAAACTCACTTAAATGTTGATAATCTAGCATTATAGCAGCAGTAACCAATCTAACAACTGCACCAGATAATTGTTGTCTTATATAGGCATTGCTGACTGACGCACTGTATTCTGCCTGTTTACATACCTCTGTATTTCAATATGCATGTCTGTACAAGTTTCTTGGTACTTCAGTGTATGATCAGATTAATGTGGCATTTGCATATTTTAAATTATTTTGTTTGCATAGGCAACCCAATTGGACACAATCAGAGGATGGCTGATTTATTTGGACTTACACGGCTTTGAAATTTCAAGTGAGAGTTAGAGTGTTACCTTAGTGATACTGTAATTAGGGATGCTGTTACTAAAAATTTGTCCAATCCTCGCATCTGCGAACAGGTTCTGAAGTATTCTGATCTGATCCTAGGTTGAAACAGGTTTTGGAATTAGTGGAGCATGACAGTGCAGTCCCGGACTTTGACTCTGTTGCTATTTGTGTACCTCAGGGTAACGGTAAACAGGATTTGCCCTTCGTTCGCGTGCCACGGCACATGAAGTCCTCAACCTGGGCAGCATTGTAAATAACACCAGAATGCTAGGCAGCAGGCTAGCAGGGTTAAATCCTGTTCTCTGTGTTTTACGGCACACAAGCAACAAGCATGCCCCAGTCATGATGCTAAGTGATACCACTGTGGCAAGTACTGACATGTTCTTTCTCTCTATTTGCAGAAATGGAAGTCCAACAAGCACTCTGCACATTTTTCAGTACATCAGTCAATGGCTGTAAACAAAATATTTCCAAAGACACATAGTGATTCGAGTATCGCTAAGTGGAAGTCAAGAGCAGCAGTGAGGAAGACGTAGAATTCTTTCATCCAGTGTCATGTTAAGACATTATTTGTCACTTTACAGATTACCAAACACAATATCCATATGCAATTGGGCAATGGTGCACCTATGACTCTTGAATAGAAGCACATATGAACTGTTAGACATATGTCACAGCCAGTCATTGGGGGATTGTCAAGAACCCATCAGTTAAATTATGCTATGTGCAGATTTTAAGGTAATGGTAAATCCACAGATTATGAATGACTCTCTTTCTTTGCCATGGCCTGAGGAACTCGCGGACAAGCTTGGCGAGGTCACTCCTTTATTGATCTTCGTGACACTTATTTACAGCTTGCCTTGGATGCGTAGTCCCAACAAGTTTTTGTGATCAACACCCAGATGGGATTATTTAACTTTTTGTGGTTGCCGTTTGTCAGTGTATCAGTACCTGTAATTTTTAACGTTACTTAGAACAGTTGACTGCTATAGTTCCTTCCTGTAAAAATTATTTGGACCATATTGTAGTTTATGGTCTTTCTCCCGAAGAACAGTTTCCAATATCAGGAAATTGTTTCCAGTACTCTGAGGTGCTGAGTTAAAGCGTAACAAGGCCAAATCGTTCTTCTTCCGGATGGAGATTAAATATTTTGGACATGTTAACAACAGTCAGGGTATCCAACCTTCACCGTCACAATTAACTGCCATCTGAGACCTTCCAGCGCCTCAGAATATATGTGACCTCCACACTGTGTTGGGTCAACTCATTTATTACAACAGGTTCATTCCACATGTTGCACAGACTAAAGGTCCCCTGTATCATCTTCGACAAAAGAATGTTCTGTTTGAGTGGACTAGGGCGTATCAAGTTGCATTTCAGAAACTAAAGGATGCTTTATTGAGGGATTTCTGTTTGGTGCATTTCAATCCTGCTGAGCCAGTCATGCTGGTAATTGATGCATCCTCTTCAGGGATCAGCGCAGTCCACAGAGTTGGATCATTGGATAGGCCAACTGCCTTCACATCCAAACTCTTAACCAAAGCTCAGTGCTCAACTACCCACTGGGAAGGAAGCTCTTGCTATCATGTACACCGTGACCAAATTCCTACAGTATTTGTATGGCAGGAAGTTCTACTAAGTGATGGACCATAAGCCTTCATCCAATTTTCAGCCTTACAAAGCCAGTCCCCGCACGTGTAGCACAAAAGCTGCGGTGTTGGTTTCTCCTCCTCTCCAATCATCAACATCAAATTGTGTACAGGCCAACAGCTAAGCAGTCTATCGCGGGCAGTATTTCTTGCCTTCCAGTTTGCACTGATTTGGCATTCGACACCTCAGAAGATTCTTGCTTTCATATTGATGTCCAGGACAATGAAAGACTTGATGGTTTTCCCACCAACCACTGATGGACTGCTAAGATAATAGTTGCAGAACCCACACTCTAGATTCTATTGCAGTACCACCACACTGGTTGGCCACATACGATCAGGGCGATTAGTGATCTGGTCATACTCCATTATTTTGCACTTCAGTACAGCTTATCAGTCCAGCAGGGCGTCATCCTCTTACAGACAATGATCAGTCCTATATCGTCATGCCATGGTTGTTTCCGAAGGATGTTCTCTGTCTTCTCCATCCGGGTCATTAGGGCATTGTAGGAACTAAGCAACTTGTCCCACGCCATTGTGTATTAGTTGGGATAGATGATACAACAGAACAATTAACCCTACAATGTCTGACACTGCAACACCTGTTGGTTTCTTCTTACGGGTGCCTGTAACAAGTTTCCATCCCTGGAGCTCATGCACTCTACTATGACAGCAAGCACTATAAAGACTTTGTTGAAACTTTTCGCACTGAAGATTTACCAGAAGTGCTGGTTTTGAACAATGGACCACAGTTCACATCGGCAGAATTTCATCAGTTTTACGACATCAATGGCGTCAAGCATGTTATGAACGCATCATTATACCCTCCATGCAATGGTGAAGCGGAATGCTTTGACAGAACTTTCAGTAAACAGATGAACAAGTTCTCTCTCTTGTCCTACCATTACTAGCCACACAGCTTGCCAGCATGTGGAGCTCTTGAACACACGTGGACACAGGGCGCTGCTTCAGCAGCTGCATCCTCCACAGCCGTTGGCCCTTCCTTCACAGTAATAGTACAATACAATAAGTTTAGTGTGCGTGATTTGGTCTTTTTCAAAGATTTTAGCAGACACAGGTGCTGGGAACGGAGTATCACCAGAGTACTGGGCCATTCACTGTACATTGTACAGGAACCCACTGGGCTGCAAAAGGGCCATCAAAATCATCTTTGTTCTGGTGGGCTATGTGACCCTGTCGGAGGGTTTCTCATTTTGAGAGTCAGTGCCCCTGAGAACCCTGCAGCCTCCTCCACCTTCACCTCCCTTTGGTCCTGCACCACAAGCACTGGACATGGAGCTCATGGACTTTGATGCAGTGCCATTGCCATCACCAGAGTTCTGGCAGCCCCAGCCACAGGAGGTTGGTTCCCCTGGTGGACTGCTGTGGACCCTCCAGTCACCACTGTACTTCCACCAATGGGAGATGATACCCTGTCCCTCAGTGTGTGTGGGCACCCTATGGGTGTCAGGGTGAGGGCAGGAGCTTATCATCTGTTGGAGTTGCGGCTGCTGTCTCTCCAATGTGGAGAGCTGCATCAGGTCAGTCTTTTGATTGAAAACTACAACAACAAGGATGCACAGAAACCAATACAGCATTTTGTGTACCAGAACTTAAATAAAAACCTTTTCTATGGGTTAAATATTTTACAATTTCAAAATGACGTTCTATTTGCTGTAACTTGCTTAGCTAGCATCTTTAGAACAAACCCTAATGGTTCAATTATTTTCTGCTTATTGCAATGGGTGTTCAGTGACTTTAGGCCACACAGGGTATGTCTAACAAAGTTGCAAATTAAGCTTGCCAGATAGTCTCCACTACCAAATATCAGTAACTTGTTACTTACTGTTACGTGTTTGAGACAAATAATCCATCACTTAGGGAAAAACTTATGAAGCAGTAACTGATGCACTGAAACCCTCTTTCATACAGCCTCTTCACAAATAATCAAAAATAATCTCAAAAAAGAAAAAGTAACAATGTTACAGCACATATTTTTCTAAGACAGGTAGGGAATACCAACACAGTCACGAATTTGTAATTATATTAATTATGTATTTATTCACAAATAAATTTTACACACAGCCTCTACACAGATTAGTAAACTTGGCACTTCTGGGAGTTCATACATAAATTGGCACTGTATCACGAGATACAAGACAATTAGGACACATTATGTGAAGTCCATGTGCGACTAACAGGTGGGAAGTATATACTTATTTGAATCAGTAATTCTTCCTGTTTTAAAACTGCTGCTAAAGCTATCTGAGAGCAAAGTGTACCATGCTGGCTCTGTTGCCCATAACAACAACAACAGATCAGTCACAACTGAGATGTAAAATGCTTCTGTATGTTTCCCTCAGCACTGTAATCAGTCTAACTGAATGACTGTTAAATGCTTAAGTTACAGGAATGATTGACAGGTAGCTGTGCTAGGTACCACATAAGGGGATCAAGAGTTGTACTTCCAACACTGTACCACATATGGATATCAAGAGTTGTAATTTCAATGAAACTACTTCCCATGTACAAAATGCAGAATTTCTAAAGGCAATAGAGGCAAATTCATTTGCTGTTGTATCAGGCTTGTGGGACAGAGAAATAGGGAAGAATATGGATCCTTCGTGTGTGTGTGTGTGTGTGTGTGTGTGTGTGTGTGTGTGTGTGTGTGTGTGAGGGGAGCACACGAGTGCATACAAATCAACTGGTGTGGTGTGGTAGGAAATCTGATACACAGGAATGCATTTAGAAAAAAAAACTCAGATTAGGTAGTCACTACCAAACACGTTATGTAGTCACATCAAATATACATAAAATAGATGCTGATTTTTAAAATTACTAAAATCAGAGATGCGAATTTTCTTCTCCTTACATTTAGAGGATAACATAGTTCAAACTTCATTTTATTGGAAGTAAGTTCACATACAAAATTTTAGTTAACAATCTTTATAAATATTATATGTTAAAAATCATTAAACAAAGAAAAGTATTAATAAACTTCACATCACATGAAATTGTATATTAAATAACAAAATATTTATTTCATTAAATCTAATGAAAATTAAATGAACACAGTTTATATATCTGAAGAAACAACAACAAAATTGTATTCACTATTACTAACAAAAAAAATTTTTAGTATTACTCAATGCAGTGTGAAGAAAGGACCAACAATTCAGGCACAAGAGTATAATATTTCTGCTTAAGCAGAATAATCCTTTTTTATTATCTCTCAATATTCCAAACTACATGATGTCAACATTACCACTACTTTACATGGACAAAGAGAGAAATTGAACTTCTGAAGAAAATGACAAAAATTGTGCACAGCAATCCTAATAGCGAAAAACCAAAGAACAAGTTACGTAAAGGACCCCTTCATGCTTACACAGTGCAGTGTGGTGATCATCCATCTGTCCGATGGAGCACAAAATGTGATTTATTTGAAATTGACACCTGCAATTAGAATGCTATTGTCATCATAGCTGGAGGCAGTGAGAACTTTCGTTGCTTATGATTTAAAATTCTTAGATGGTTAAAATTCCGTTTTTAAATCACCAGCTATCACAATAAAATGAACTGAAATATATAACAGCAGTGGTGAAAAATGCTACCTCTATCAACACATCCATTTTATTACTATGTATTTTTTTTTCTTTTATTTACTGAGTGTTTAATGTATCTCCTACTCCTCTCTCACTGAGGTACTATCTTCTGGCCTTTGCAAAGCTGTTATCCATTCATCTCCTTTCTTATACGGTACTAAGTAAACAAGAGGAGTAAGTCACAGAGTAAATGCAAATATTTCACCAAAAATAGCATTTACACTAGATATTACATGTCACAAAAAGAACAATGTGTTGACTGGTCACAAATGAACGATGTATTTTGATTAAGGGTTTCCAGAAATAGCTGTAACCAGTTGCTTTTTGTGATTTTTCAATTTTTATCTACCATGACCAGTTTCAAATCACACAGTAATGGAAATAATGATTTATTTACTTTTTGTAATGCATGTGGGAGTTGCTAACTGTAGTAAAGTTTGTTTAGTTCAATAAATTAATATTACCAGAAAACAAACATTACATTTTCCAGAACAGTGTATGCACCAGAAATAAACCATTGGATGCTAATAATCCTACACAACATCCACAATGCTCCAAACAATCAATAAATGTGAAGCATCTGATGAATCACTAGGCAATTCAAAACTGGTCATGGTAAATAAAAATTAAAGAATCACAAAAGGCGACTGGTTGCAGTTATTTCTGGAAAGCTTTATTCAACACAGTCACAGTGTTCCACATCCACAATGAATAAAAGTGTTTTGATTGGTCAAAAGTTACCAATGAAATGAATTATCATTTGACAATTATACTACACAGTTCTACAGATTTAATCTATTTAAGCACTGATAGGTTTCTATCTGTCATATAACTTTAGTATGGTTACAATGAAGCATATAGGCACATTTTGGCTGCACCAAAGTAAGTTGTTTTGTTTTGATGAGAGGAAAGTGTTTGGACATACATTTATCTTTATTAATTTAGTTAGTACACATTTATGAAGCTAATCTGAATAGTACGTTTACAATGCAACATTATCTTTGCAAATCTGCCATAAAACTACAGATCACTACGAGAAAATTTTGAGACAGCAACTGTCCCTATAGTTTTCACCAACTGTTGAGGCTTAACTAATCAAGTAATGACAACAGATATCAAGAGGACGGAAGGATGTACAGGGGTTCTTAAACAGCCTCTTGCACAAGGAACTTGGCAAGTTTATCACGAAAATACGTACTGGGAAAGGCAGAACTGGAACGCAAGTGAATAACAGAATGTGTGTGTTCACTGTCACAGCAGATGCTTAGTATCACTACCGCATTATTAGTGAAGTGAGCTCAAAACTACAATGCCATGTAGTGAATACAGCGAACATCCATGAAAGTTCAAATAAGACATTATCATGAATTACAACTTTTCGTGTATATTTTCTTGCTCTGACGAGCTCATTTATTACTATGAAAGAATTTCTGGCAAAATTCTGGACAAAAAAAGTAAAGTGATACTGGCAGCTCACATCATGCAGTAGGACAGAAGGAGTGGTTCATTTTTCTAACTCATGTTACTGTCACTGAAATTTCATGAATTATTGGTCCTTATCATTCATACATCTCACTGTATAGCCTCCTTACAGATTCATGTACTACTTACAGTAGTCAGCACTTTTATCATATACTGCAACAGAATAGAACTCCTTTAGCACAAAATATTTGTTAACAGTTTTAAAACATTATCAAAATAATAATTTAGAGAGTTCAAATACGTCTCAGTTATATGAGCAATGGCGAACGAGTTAGTCTAGTTCACATAAGAAATACTAATTCTGATTAGAGGCAGCATTAGCCTTTCAAATATGCAACAAAGAGTCAAAGTCAGGCAATGAGGTATGAGGTATGAGGTTGTAGCAATTGGGATAAAAATTAACATAAATAAATAGTCTAACTGCAGGCATTACATTCTAATACTTAACACACAATTTGTGGGGCAGCAGTACACAACTGGGGAACAACTAATTAACATGTTTTCTCATTACAATTGCACTGGCTAAACTATAACTGCTATAATGCAAATTTAAACTGAAAACTTCTCTCTCCTCCTAGCTTGTTTCCTGCTATCCTTTGGCTCGACTATGTATTCTTATGAATGATAGATCAGATACAGACCACAGCACAGGTATCATCTGCCCACCTGTAGCTGAGCAATTCACAAATACCTTGAGACAGCAGCAAAAGCTGACACTACACAGCTTCCCTCAAGGAACTAAATCTCATTTCATAGAAAAAAAAATTGCTGAGTTATATTGGCATTGAAAATTTATATGTTTGCAGGTGAGATCCACACTGCTTCCACAGATTTAATTGTTGGGAACAACAGATGTACAATAAAAAGGGAGAGGGGAGGGGTGGCAGGACAGCAGTCCTCTCATCACGAAATCATGAATTAACTATTGACTTCTTCAGAATAATCATAGTATTTCAAGAAATACAGCTATTAAAGGATCTTATTAACTGGTTAGAAACAAATACAAGACTGTGTTAAGTAGATCTGTATCAAAAACACTATACAGTGTTTCATGCCACAGTGCTACTTTAATTTAGTTGTTAGAATTAGTAGTAGGCCAATTCAACCAATAGCTTTTCTTTTCTGCCTATGAACAAAATAGGAGAGATTACATTTACTGCGGATTATATCATGTGTACTAACTGAATATAGCATAACTGGACAAAGAATTTTGAAGCAAGAGGAGAGAATAAACAAATTGTTTACACATTTCATGTTTAGCCTAAAATACACATTATTAAATTCGTTGTTGGTTTTTCTTTTATTGTGTGTAACAGTAATCTGAAATGGCTTATTTGGAAATTCATATTTTTGAATAATTACATGGTAACAGCTTAAAATCAATCAAAAGGAGATATACATACTTTGTCTGAAAATGAAGCAATTTCTGTGTCTCTCTCCTACTCAGAACATCTGCTATTTGGTGAGTAATAGTCTATGAAGTTAAATCATTATTTAGCAAATACAGGATGTGCTGAGCAGCAGACAGACATACACAAATTACTTAGTTTTCAGGCGAACATATTTTTATCTACTTATCCATAGTTTGGTGGCTCTTATTTAGTGAGTAGTGTTCTATGCTCATATACACATATTCCCTCTTGGACTTTCTAATGACATATACTGCCTTCTGAAAGTAGAACGTTTTTCCCACATTGCTTTTCTTCGTTGGTGCCTCAACTGGACTGCACACTTGATTACACCACATTCAATTCGAACCCGCAAACAAGGTAAATACCAAAGCAGTTAATGGAGGAATGTCAAGCAGAATAGTTTCCAACAGAATGAGAACATCACTCTCCAGCTGAACTAAACACTGGCAAAATATTGTATTTGAAGACTGCTTGAAAACATCTACATAAAAGGAAGTCTGGAAAGAAAGGTTCAAGACAAACTCCAAGAGCCATAAAGCTATTTTGACTGTAGAATGGTTGCATGGTCAGATACATTTTTAAACAATAGTTACCAACTACAACATAAAATTGATGATACAATTTTGCAACATTTTATAGTTTCTTGGCACCACTTTGTTGTACATAAGTTTGTTCATCAACAGAGAACTGCACTGAAGTTACAGCATCCACAGTGAAATCAGTTTCCTACAGAAAGACAAGTGAAACAGAAATCATAAACTTGGGTTATAAATGTCTGGCTTATGATTTTAGTTTATCCTTTATTTTACTGTACACCATGACGGCTCTCAAAACATTCAACAGTTGATTAATAATTCATCCTGTACATGCAGAGTAGCCCAATGATCATGAGCAAAGTGCTCAAAAGTGGCAATGGAAAGAAAGAATAAGACATTTTAGAAATAGCTCTCCAATTTAGTGTGGTTGATAGCTGTTTCCTAAAAACTCATCAAGCCGAGAGAAAACTCATTGTGAAAGACCACCAGGCATGTTAAAAATCATATAGTCTCTTGTTGAAAACAATAACAAAAGATACATTTTATTACTTTGTTTTCAAAAGTGTCAGTGTTTCCAGCCACTCTAAAAAGCAAGTAGAATATATTTAATGATGAAAAGCCACACACTGTAGTACCGTAGTAAGATATACAGTAAATCACCAATGAAATGAGTCAAAGTACGAGAGAGAGAGAAATTGAACTTCTGAAGAAAATGACAACATCTGTGCACAGCAATCCTAACAGGGAGCAACCAAAGAACAAGTAAAGAAGCCCTCCATGCTTACACAGTGCAGTTTGGTAGACATTCTTTGGTTTATTCCATAATTAAATAATGCAGCAGACAAACATATTCTCATTTTATTAAGATTGTTTAAAACTTTAGTATTTTAAGTAATTTTAGATTATTTATATTTTACTTACTATGTTGATGTGTGTAATGTGTATATTTTTGTGTGTAAAGAAATGACCTTTCCCTGTTAAAATAAAATTAACTCTTTCATTGTATTTACGATGTGACTGAGTTGTGATCTGCGTTAAGTGAAGTCATTTTAAGAACAGTTCATGACTGTGTGTTGCCACTGAGATCAAAACTGGCATAGTATCTCAGGGTGTAGTATCTTTAACAGATTTTTTTTTTTTTTGTTAATGTATCGTGTTACTTTAATGTACATTCTTTTTAGTGCCAATTCACATTTCTTATTCTGCACGCTTTTGAAGAATCCTAATAAAATTGGCTGTTTTGCACTCACTCCTGTCTGTAATGATGTTGGTAAGAACAGGATTTGTGAAAATGAGGCAACTCTTGTAATGGCGGACTTGATTATATAACTTTTGTCCATTTTAACAAACTGTATTGCAAAGTTTATGAATGTATAAAATGGAACAACAAAATTCTCTGTTTACAAAGGGGACTAAACTTATTTGCATGATTATAGATCATATTAATGGAGAATTTTCTGTTGTGGAATATGTAATTTAATCATCATTTAAAAATTTAGTACTAATACTGAAGTTGAAATAACATGGAGAAAATACATGCATGCAAAAAGATACAGTTTGCTGTTTTGCTTTTTGAGTCACAAAATACACAATGGTGGTGTCATTTGAATTAGTCAAAATAAAATGAACAATAAAGATTCAAAACAAACAGGTAAATCAATGAATGTCACTCTTGGAATGATTTGTTTTGTCACACTGCAGAAACAAATGCAGAGATTAATGTGTTTACAGCTCAACTTTTCAGCACAGTTAATACTGCCAAACTGCTGAGTGCAGACTCTAACAGGTACAATGTGGTTTGATGGAGAGGTATGGAAATTATTTGGCTCCTACACTTAAAAGATATTTATGGTGTTAGGTGTTTCAGGCATAAGCCCTATAATAGGGTTAAACGGTACCAGTTCAACTTTTAAGTAAAAAGAACAAAGCATGTTTAATGTAAATGTGAGGGTTTCACAGGCATATTTGCAGTGTACTTTCCGTGAAGACCACAATGAACATAAAGTATGATTATAACTGTGAAAAGTGTGTAAATAAAATTAATACAATTTTCAATCATGTGAAATTTTTCCTGGACTATACACCTTAACAGCAAGTATGGGGACAGTTTACGTGCCATAAATATAAACATTTCAGTCACATTATCCAGTTAGCATATTCCAGACAACTGTTACAGGCTAAAATAGTGGTAAGAGCAATAGATTTAATTTATTACTAAACCACATAAGAAAGCAATGTACACAATGAAATGACTTTCATTAATACACAGCAAAAAAGTTGATTCTTTCCTGATAGGAAGACAGATTCAGATAAATGCTATGTTTATAACTGTGTATTTATCAAGCATAGGAAAATGGCTCATATAGATAATTATATGGGTACACATGAGATATTTTAATGAAAACCTATAAAAATCTGCAATAGATGTATATGTAAAATTGACTTTCTGTATTGAGTCAAATATGAAATAAGTATCATTAAATAAAATTAATATTTGCGGATAGCAACAGGCCACAGTACATGTCAGTCTTATTATAGGCACATAGCTACACTATTTACTTTAACACGAGATTTCCTTTGAAGAATATAAAGCATATGGCAATTCTATTTGCACCACCAGTTAGCATCAGACTTTTGATGGGACCACATGTTCCCATAAGTATACAGATACTATATCTAATATGTGCGTTGATAAATTGTTGTGCTGACATTTCTAAGTAAAACAGTATGGAACTCCCACAAGATTTTCAGACAGTGTGAATGAACACCTGTCTAATACAAAAATAAGCTTATAGTCACAGATCAATTGAGACAGGTAGCATAAAACAACACAGCAATTATTTTAAAATAGATTTGTGATTCAAGGCAATGACATGTTTTCAACACTGGAACAACGTCCTTGCACCATTAAGCCATAGAAGCGTACATGATTATCAAATACAAGTGCACAACATTGTCTTTACACACCATATAATATTTCTTGCACCTTACAATTATCTTTATTATGTCTTCAAGGCACCTTATAGTTAACAGAAGATATGACGTGAGAACCTAACAAAATATTTTTAGTTAAAATTAACAGTTGATATTTTCAGGATAGACAATGGAGATGAAAACGTATAATGAAACGAATGTTTATTTTGCACAACTATGAATCTGGAGACCAATAAAAATAATTATCTTAGCTATAATGCAAAACTTAGAGTGTAAAACTGAGTGACTGAATTGCTGTGCTTCATCTCCTTAGTTTCCACTGAACCTCCAGTTGCATGCTTACACTTTACAACTGGATCAGTTTTGAATTACAGACAACCAGCATTTGACATTTTTGTTTAGTTTTAAATGTAATAACTGTAAATACAGCACTATTTGTGTTTAAATGACAATTATCTGCATCAAGTTAATTGCTTTCTTCATTGCTATCAGCCATAATTCGGAAAGTACCCTGGTAACTTGTTTATTTACAGACATAAAACAAAATTCCTGTTCACATTTGATAATGTATCAAATGAAAGTATTAGAATATAGAAGGAGAGGAGGTACAACAGCATCTGAAGAAATGCCGTATCCATTTAGTGCACAAGAGACAAAAACATAACAACACGTATTCACATGCCAGCTCTGAACAGTGATGAATGTATATGGTACAATGATGACAAAACCAAAATCCATGACACACATCAATCAGTTTTAGTGTTGTGATTTCTCACACATTCAATCCACTAGCTACGGAAGACAATGTGTTCAGAAATTTCCACGAAAACTGTAATAAGATGGTAGCACTAGTTAAAGTTCATTGGGAACATGGATTTGTGACCTACAGTTCAAACATCAGTCCACTAGTGACAGAACAATAATGACTCATTTTTGAAGTTTCTGAAGTAAAGTACCCAATAAATAAACATTATTAAGCTATAGTCACAAAAACACACAATAATTCAATGGCACAATTAACATATTAGATACTGTGTTACGACATGGCAAATACAATAAGTTTTTATACCCTATTAGATAAATAAATGAAAAAGATTTTTGATAGTTCCATACAGTTTCCTCTTTTTTTTTTTTTTTAAAAAAATGTTTGCTACAGTACTCCACACAAAATTCTGCCTATTTCCTCTTACACTAATTTTAATAATCACTTAATAAAGGTGCCAAAATTTTGATGTCTACAGACACTTTATGCTGTCTGCTGTCAACCTACACAGCAAGTGCAGTCAATTTGCTTGCATGTTAACAATATCGATGTTAAAGCTGAATACTTACACAATTAGTCATCACGGCTTTTAATTTCTACCTTTTTTTCCCCATAGTGCACGGAGGGATCTAATGTCTTACTTCAACAATAAAGACAGATTAAAAATAAGATAGATGGACATTTGCTAGAACTAGTTGAGACTCTAAAAATATTTTCCTACATTTGCTTTGTATAGAGTAAATCTCATTCTGTGGAAAAGACCATTAAAAATTACCCCATTTTTCTAAACAATTATGAAAATAGGTATTCCTTTCTGCATCAAAAGGAACATTCTAGTGATTAAGAGTATCACCTGGATGCAGCAACATCAGCCGTTCAGGTCAACTAGTTTTTTGCAAATAACCTGAAACATAAATGAAAGTATACTATTAATAACATTTACCAATATTATTGTTATGAGGAAAAACTAAAGCACTTTCAGTGAAAAGTCATTTTTTGAACGACCTCAGTATACACACCCTACGTGAAGTAGTGTCTTTACATAGGAGGCACCTGTGAGTGGGTTGTGTGAGTAACTGTATCCAACCTTACAAATATATTACGTCCAAACATTGTATCCCTATTTTCATTAGAATTTGAGGCTCTGAACAGTTGTGTTTTACTGAAAACTTTGGCTCAGTGTACACTGTAGAATTTATACCATCAACTGAAAGAATATATTGTTAAATTTTGTTAAGATCTGCCATGACAGAATTGCATTCAGGAATTGTTGGCTATATATTGTAAGTTAAAGATATCTAACTGTTCACTGCACTGTGCTGACTGCAAAGAACTGTACATGGGAAGGCTCAGTTGTAGGTAGCCGAGGTGAGGTGAGAAACTGTACAAAGAGTTCATACTATGTTAATAATGCAGGATGATAATACTGTGGACCAGGAGCAACTTAAATCAATGGAAGAAAAAACCTGTGCAAAAGAGCAAAGGTACTGCTAAAATATTCAGAGGCTGCAAGTTGTGTAGCTTTTAGTATGTTCATTATTTCTTAACGTGTTTCTAATTGTGAAATTCTGACAGTGTACAAGTGCAGAATCACAGGAACTATTTTGGAGATTCTAGCATGAGCTCTCTTACTTTTCATTTCAAACAACAGGAGAACCAAAGTGTGTGTAAAATTATGTTGGAATTGCTGAGTGCTCATTAACCTAGAGGTTATCTCAACAGTAATCATACCCTAGTAATGAAAGTATTTTTTTCACAGATAAAAATGACCCATTTCTTTATATGATTACTGTGATATGAATTTGACAGTGCACGTTACAATTTACAGGACAGAAATTGGTTTGCTGCAGCTCTTTGTGCTAGTCTATCTGAAACATAGGACAAGTGCATATACTCCATTAGCTACACTGTTACCCCTTAAATAACTAATTATTTTCTTATCTGTTTACTGATTTCACTTATACGTGTAGTGTGCATACTAGTGAACAAAGCATTACCAGATTATTATTCATACAGTATTTTGTGTAATCTTGTTATTCCATTATAATTTACATCTTTTAATTCCAATGACATTGTTAGTTTTCTGTAAAATATTTTCCTTTAGTACAAGTTACTGAAATTTTTCCATTAATATGTTTTCATCAAAATGGTGTGAACTAATTACAAATTATTCAAAAATCCAACTCAATGGTTAGCACTCATGTGACACTTTTCAGTAACTTTTGTACTGTTCTAAAAGTCATTAGGAAGTAATTATGCACATTTTGCTACACTCAAAAATACTTTAATCACTTGAACCCTTAAGCTTGTTTATTTCCTAGTTCTGACAATATATTTTGTTTACCCTAATTTTTCTGAACTGGCTAGTGAGTTTGATTATCAAAACAATACACTAATTAAGAAATAAATATTTATGAACCTGGAAATTTTATATGACAATAGGAAATCCACCATGTAGGTATACAGTGTATCAATTAAACACACTAATGTGGAAGACTTAAAGGACAAAGTAAGCTTTCACATGATGTGTCACTGCCAAGCAACATAGTGCAATGAACACTGACCATATGTAGAACAAACAGCTACAGTATAATATAATACCATATAGTATAGTATAGTATAGTATAGTATAGCAGGTACCTGAAAGAAGTGTACTGAGACAAACAAAAAAAGACATTTTTATTCAGAGACAATAATTAGACTGATGTGACCATGATTTATAATTGTCCCCTGGACTTCAAAAATAGTGAGATACGATTCTTAAAAGGATTTATGATCAGCACGGACAGCAATGCATGCTCTGCTACATGTTCCCATGCTGGCCACAAGGTTGGTAAGGAGTTCGTGTGGTTGGGCATGACATTCTTACACCAGTACAGCCCCATTTGGCACTATAGTCATGCTGACCTCATTCCACATGATGACCAAATTTCTGCGCACAACTAAATGACCTCTAGCAATATGGTCCCAAACCCTCATCCATCAAGTATTTAATATGTTATCTTACTTTATCTATCTCATCCTTCAGTTTTGTAGAGTTGTGTAGAACATTAAATAATCATCTAACAAACAGTCGTCTGATTAATTATTGGTGAACAAAATAGGCTGAAACAACCACTAAATCTGACCCTTTTATTACTATAAATTAAAATACAATTAGTGAATTCACAAAATATTCATATGCCTGTCTTTATATACCCCCTCCACAGAATAAGCAGTCTGCATTTAGCCATCAACCAATCAACATCTTAATGTTAAAGTCCATGGGCATCACACAATATGAGCATATTGTGTAGTACCATGTATGAAAGTCCATGCTTTCAAATTGTCATGATAAAATCTGTGTGTAAAAAAGTTCACAGGTACAATTGACTCAATTAACATCTCTCTGTTGACGTGAATGTAAAACTCGATCCTAAGTTAAATGTGTTAACGATTCACTCTAAGAATTGTGCAGAACTGACTATTATCTCATGAACTGTGATTTGTGTAAGATTAATGTGCAAGCAGACAGTGCTGAGTTTATTACAGAACTACATATTAAATATGTTGCTCCTGAAAAGATCACAAAGTGTATGTCCTAACCCGTTACTGATGAAAAAAGAGAAGTGTAAGGTAAACTGGTCATCGCCCAAATATGGTTGAACTGGAATACATTTGTTAATAACTCAATCTTAAATTGAGGGTGTTTTGTCTGTTATTGGTTAACTTAGTTAAAAATTCAATACAGTTTTCAGCAAGAGACTATGAGTTTAATGGGCTCCTGAGGATAAACCATTTGCAATCAGGATAGTAACATTAAATATCCTCTGCAAGCCTTTTCATTCCTCATAACTTCTGCAATCAACATCCATTTGAGCCTCTTTACTGTAGTTAAGCTTTAACATCCCTCTATAATTTTCACCCCTCTACTTTCCACTATTAGCAAACTGATGATACTCTGACGATTTTATGATTACTTTACTCAAGTTGTGATATACATTTCCTTTCTCACCAGTTTGATTCAGTATATCTTATGTGGCACATTTCATACGTTTTTTTTTTTCCTCCCCTTGTCTGAAATGTTCATTGTCACTATTTCACTTGTGTACAAGGCTACAATTCACTCACGTATCTTCAGAAAAGACTTCCTCATGGATATTTGATATTAACAGATATATTATTGCCAGTCTGAATTTTATATTCTCTCTACATTGGCCTTCACTAGTTATTTTACTGTCCAAATAGAAAAAAAATTATCTACCACTTTTAAACTCTCATTTCCTAATCTAATTCCCTCAGTATTGCCTGATTTAATTTGTCTACATTCCACTGCCTTTGTTTTAATTTTGTTGATACACAACTAATAACCTCTTTCCAACATGCTATTCATTCTATTCAACTGATTTTCAAGCCCTTCACTGTCTCCGACAGAATTATAATGCCAAAGGCTAACCTCAAAGTTTTTAATACTTCTCCCTGAACTTTTATTCATTTCCTAATTTCTTGTTGGTTTTCATTGCTGCTTGCTCGGAGTACAGATTGTGTAATATCAGAGATAGACTATGAACCTGTCTCACACCCTTCTCAACTACTGGTTCCCAATCATGTCATTTTGACTCTAGCAACAGCAGTGAGTAGATAAACTTCTGCTTACAAATAACCTAAATTGGAATGATCACATAGATAATATTGTGGGTAGAGCAAACCAAAGACTGTGATTCACTGGCAGAACACTTAGAAGGTGCAACAGGTCTACTAAAGAGACTGCTTACACCATGCTTGTCTGTCCTATTCTAGAGTATTTGCTGTGCAGTGTGGGATCTGCATCAGGTGGGACTGACGGATGGCATCGAAAAAGTACAAAGAAGGGCAGCTCTTTTTTGTATTATTGCGAAATAGGGGAGATAGTGTCACAGACATGATACGTGAATTGGAGTGGCAATCATTAAAACAAAGACATTTTTCGTTGCGATGGGATCTCCTCATGAAATTTCAATGACCAGTTTTCTCCTCCGATTGCGAAAACATTCTGTTGGCACCTGCCTACATAGGGAGAAATGATCATCATGATAAAATAAGAGAAATCAGGGCTCGCACAGAAAAATTTAAGTGCTCATTTTCCCGCGTGCCGTTCGAGAGTGGAATGGTAGAGACAGCTTGAAGTTGGTTCACTGAACCCTCTGCCAGGAACTTTATTGTGAACAACTGGATAACAATATGTATTTATGAAACATAATGCTCTTCAAGCAATGGTGATGAAAAGTGATTAACAGTGTCAATCATGTGATATTTGCTGAAGTGAAACCAATTTTCCAGACCTGTGTTAACTCAATACTGTGTAAAAATAGCTTCTGTAAATTTACAAAACAATTTAGTTTGAATGAGCAAGTTAAGGATTTTGGCTGAAAGCTTAAATATTAAAAATTCCACTATTAAATGCGCCTGTCTGCTGACCCATGGCTCCTCTACATCTTGGGGAGAAATGTATCCTAACACATATTACTGTTATTCTATCATGGTTTTTCCAAAGCAATCAGTTACTAATTACAAGTGCTGAATCTTAGGTTCTTAATTGTTGTTGTTGTTGTTGTTGTTGTTGTGGTCTTCAGTCCTGAGAATGGTTTGATGCAGCTCTCCATGCTACTCTATCCTGTGCAAGCTTCTTCATCTCCCAGTAACTACTGCATCATACATCCTTCTGAATCTGCTTAGTGTATTCATCTCTTGGTCTCCCTCTACGATTTTTACCCTCCACGCTGCCCTCCAATACTAAATTGGTGATCCCTTGATGCCTTAGAACATGTCCTACCAACCGATCCCTTCTTCTAGTCAAGTTGTGCCACAAATTTCTCTTCTCCCCAATCCTATTCAATACCTCCTCATTAGTTCTTAATTAAACTGCTGATACTGGAGTAATTCTGAACAGGGTACTCACTTCTTTTCATTAAATGATATTACATGATCTTGCATTAGAAAGCCACCTCGCAGCATTAAATACTTTTTGAGGATTATTATTGTTGTGCTTGCATTATTATTTCTTGTCTTGTACCTTGCGTGCATCTGTGTGTGAGTGTGTGTGTGTGTGTGTGTGTGTGTGTGTGTGTGTGTGTGTAATGACAGTAAAGTGTGCATTTGTACAAATGTGGTTCTACAGCACTGTTGCTTTCCCTGTATGGTATCCGTTGAAGAATACGATACACAACCTTTCCCTGTAATCAGGTCTTGTACTTCATTTAGTACAGTAGTAAACTCTTACCTCACACATGACGATTTCTGTATTATTTAGTTTGTACTGGTGACAAGTTCTGTTAATCTATTATGTCATCTAACACCATGGCAGCAAGTCAAGTTGCCATATTCAAAATTAGGAAATCAGCGAGTATGATGCTACAGATATGGGTGATGTTGGCAGTAGCAGTTTGTAATGAGAGTAGTGGAAAGTAAGAAGTGTCACCAGGCATGGATGACACAAAGACATACTGATAGTTCCATAAAACATTATCTTAAAATTGTGTTGTTGAAATTGAAATTTTGACAGATTTTAAAATTTAGTATAAGAAAATGCAAAACAGAATACTGGACTACAAACATACAGATTTTAATGCAGATGATCAGGCAGTGATAGCTGAAGGCTTATAACAGCAAACCAACAAAAATAAAATACCATATACGGTATTGAGCAAAAGGTTTTGAACGCTAGACATATTTTTTGATTTAACTAAGGCATTTGATTGTGTTAACCACAAAATATTGCTCCAGAAGTTCGACCATTCCAGAATACGGAGAGTAGCTCACAGTTGGTTCACCTCTTACTTTAGCAACAGACAGCAAAAGGTCATTATTCACAGTGTTGGGAATAGCTGTGATGTGGGATCTGAGTGGGGCACAGTCAAGTGGGGGGTGCCCCAGGGATCAGTGTTGGGGCCACTCCTGTTCCTTATTTATATAAATGATATGCCCTATACCGAGCGAGGTGGCGCAGTGGTTAGCACACTGGACTCGCATTCGGGAGGACGACGGTTCAATCCCGTCTCCAGCCATCCTGATTTAGGTTTTCCGTGATTTCCCTAAATCGTTTCAGGCGAATGCCGGGATGGTTCCTTTGAAAGGGCACGGCCGATTTCCTTTCCCATCTTTCCCTAACCCGAGCTTGCGCTCCGTCTCTAATGACCTCGTTGTTGACGGGACGTTAAACAACACTAATCAATCATCATGATATGCCCTACAGTATTACAAGTAACTCAAAAATATTTCTGTTTGGTGATGATGCTAGCTTGGTAGTAAGGGATGTTGAGTGCATCATTAGCTAGGTTTCAAATAGTGCAGTTCGAATGGTATCTGAAGTGAGTGATCGTTCAACACAAAAATTAGTCTACTTTGCTTATGTCACATGGTATTATATTTTGGGGTAACTCTGCCCATTCTGAAAGGATATTTTTGGTTCAGAAACGGTTGGTTTGGGCAATAAACGGTATAAGTTCACAAATCTCTTGTCAATCCCTGTTAACGAGTCTGGGTATTTTGACATTAGCCTCTCAATATATATGTTCCTTACTGTCATTTCTTGTTAACAATATTAGCTTATTCCCAAGAATAAGCAGCTTTCATGATCATTTTATTTCACTCAGTTAACACTCGGCAGAAATCAAACCTGCATTTGGATCGCACTTAGTTAACTCTTGTGCAGAAAGGTGTGTAGTATACTGCTGCAGCCATTTTCAATAAGCCACCACTCAAATTCAAAAATCTTAGCAGTAATCCACGCGCTTTCAAATCGAAACTGAAGAGTTTCCTCGTGGGTCACTCCTCCTATTCTGTTGAGGAGCTCCTTGAAAAATTAAGCTGATTCTTGTTCTATTGTTGATTGCGTTTACTTAAATTTATGGATTGACTTTTTTCGGGTTCATAAACATTTTCTTTTTATCTGTTATTACTTTTGTGTTGTAATTTCATGTACTGACACGTTCCATGACCTTGGATATTTGCTCCTTAATTTGGTCCAATGGCACCTGACATGTAAATAAAATTAAAAAAAAATAGTCAATGACAGTACATCCACTTGCAATGATGACGCATCTGCATATAGCATATTCTCCAGATCTTCTCCAACTGTTGTTTAGCAGTTGCCCCAAAATGAAGAAAAATCTTGAAGAAGCAACAGCTGGTTTCACTAACACTTAGATAAAAAAGTGAAACTTCAAGTACACTGGACAGAAACACACAAAAATAATAAGCAGCAGCATATGATAAACGGGTGCTTTTATAGACTACCAGTGTCATGTGCAGTAGTGGTTAAGCACTCAAGAGAGAACATGTAGTATTTTGTGAATAAGTTTCCTGATCATGCTGTTGTTAACAGAGGGTGAGTCCAACTTGCCTGGTATAGAATACGAGAGTCAAGCGATCAAAACTGGTATCGGAGACAGATATTTGTGTGACATTATTCTGATATCGTGTCCAAAAGTTAATTCGAGCAGATAGTTAGAGAACCAACTGTGAAAGTAATGTCTTGACCTTCTAGCAACCAACAGACCTGAACTTTTTGAATCAGTCAACGTAGAGGAGGGTATCAGAGATCATAAGGCAGTTATAGCATCTATGATCACGAGTATTACAGGGAATGTTAAGAAGGGTAGGAAAATATTTTTGCTTAGTAAAAGTGACAGGATACAAATTACTGACTATCTGAGTAGTCAACATCAAATGCTGAGGATGAAGATGTAGAGCACATAAGGAAAAAAAAAAATTCAAAAACATTGTTCAATATGCCATAGACAAGAATGTCCTGAGCAAGGTATTAAGGGATGGGAAAGACCCACCATGGTTTAATAATCTTGTTAGAAAATGGCTTCATCACAGATTCATGAGAAGTCAAAAACTAACCCACAAACAAAACTTAAATGAAGATAAAATAAGCATAAGGAGAGGAATGAGGAAAGTGTTCAATGATTTTGAAAGTAAAATTCTTCCAATGGAGCTGACTCAAAACTCTAAGAGGTCTTTGTTTTAGTAAATGCAGTAAGAAAATCAAAATAATATATTCAGTCACTCAGGGACCCTACTAGAACTGAAACAGAAGATGATAAAGAGAAGTATGAAATACTGAATTCAGTGGAAAGGCATAATCAGGAACAGATGAATCTACTCTATCTAGCAGAAATAATCTCCTAGCCTTCTTGATTGATTCATTTAGTAACCATAGTCACTATGATGACATCATGGACACTAATCCCTGTCTCTATACTGATGCTGTCAAATCAGGTCAGGGCAGTTTGTAGCTACAAGGTCTAAAATGTGTCTATTGTGAGTGGGCTGTTGACATAGCTGCTCAAAACAGCTTTTGGAAAAGTTGTTTGAAAATATTTTGCAGGAATGTCTGTCTGTACCCCCTGTGGTGAATCCATAGACATCCTAGTCTACACTCAGTAGGTTAAAGTTGCCGCCAATAAATATGTCATGAACTGGGTACTTCTGCACTACTGTCCGTAGTAATTCAAAGAAAGACTAAAACTATCACTGTGGAATCGGATGGCTGGTAAAACATATAAAACATCCAACAATGAACTTTGTTTCACCTGTACCCATTACACGTGACCAAATAAGTTCACTATCACACTCAAATTTGACCCCAAGAGAGAGAATATTTTTGTCAAATGCAATAAACACTCCCATTCCTATGCCATCTAATCTGTCATTTCAATATATGCTCCATAAATTGCTAAATATCTTGGAGCTTACTGCAAGGGCATGCTGAGAAGCCTCAGAATTACTTGTGTGGAAACTCTTAAAGCTTCTAAATAAAACAAATGTTATTAATATTACACATCTTTATTCTTCATGTCTACATATTTATTTCTCAACATAGTTACCCTGGCAATGAACACATTTCTCCCAATGAGAGACCAGTTTGATGATACCACCACTGTAAAATGTTTCACTTTGTTGATGGAACCACAACCTCACGTTTCATCACTATGACGGCGTTCTTCAAGTTTTGCAAACAGATGAAAATTGGATGAGGTCAAATCGGGACTGTATGGAGGACGACTGAGGACAGTGAATCTCAGGTGTCCAATTGCTGCAGATGTCACAGTGCTCATGTGTGGTCTGGCATTATCATGATGAAGGGAGCTTGCTCCATGTGTGGACAAACTCTTTGAATTCGAAACTTGATTACAATGCACTGTTTCCCAGGCACTGATATAATTATGTCACACAACACCATGTTAAAGGATACGATTTGGAGCCCTTTATTCGCAGAGGCCTGCTAATACGTAGACATGAAGCATAAAGATGTAGAATGTTAACAGCATTCATTTCTTTCAAAAACCTTAAAGAGTTTTAAAATAAAACATTGGAGGTATTATTTTTCAGCATGCCCTCATACTTCAGGTTACAACCAGCTCTTGGTTCCAAGAATAATTTGAGCATGATAACTTTTCTGGAGGGCAATAAATTGGGGAAGCTTGTTAATTGTACTTCAATAATTTACTGACAAAATTTTGACAGTCAAAATGTCTTTACTCAAACTCGGTCTGATGTCTCTTTCTGCATATCAACTGGTGAGTATTTATCAGAGCACATCAAACTACTGGCTAGCCTAAGAAACCATCATGTGCACTGCACAAGTACCCTGCTACCCAAGTAGCTGCTTCCCTTGTGCAGTGCACCCCTGACGTAACAACAGTAGTCCTACAATTCACCACCCTATAATGCAGATCTAGAAATCTGCAGGCAAGACTGTCACAGAGTTGACAAAGGTTTTGGTTGAGACCCCCCACTCAGCTCCAAACCAAAGGACCCCGTCACCTCTGGGAATAAGCTGCAAATTGCAACCTCTGCTTACACCATCACATGTGAGGTCAGCAGCCTTCACCACCTCTAGCAGCTGCCTTTATGAACTGAAAATTGCCTCAGAACCCAAGCAACAGGCGTCATTACTGACAATTTAAGTCACAACTTGCAGATGAGTGCCCTTTCATGCTCGATAGCCAAAGGCAAGGGTCTGCCCCACATTTTAGATGAGGCCTCCCTGGCAGACATACCAAGTGCACATTGGCTTTCTTACTGGTCCTGCAGGCTATTTCCCCCAAGGGGAAAGCTCCATATAAGCTGCCCTTGTGTGCCTGCTTGGAACCTGCTGACAGAATGGCCACCTGTCCACTCAGAGTGAATAAGCAAGGCCTCACAGCCAGTCTACACATTGGCTCTCCACGTGAAGTGACGCAAATGTGTTACCACTCACCAATCATCCTGCTGTGAGGGCAGATCTACTGCATACGGTAAACTAGGGCCTGTGGGAGAATCAAGTGACACCTGAGGTGTCCAATGCAGTGCACCACATTTTCTGCCACTACTACACTCTGAGGCAGCAGTCTTAATAGAACTGACCGTAGCCAAAAGAATATCCAGCTGTTTTGGAACTGTGACCATCTTCACCTGCACCTGTACAAACCACGAACATGTCCTAATCATTCAACAAGGGTTGACTGAAAAGTAATGCCTCCACCTTCATAACTCTTCAACAGTTGGCAGCATTGGTATGCGGCAGGTACTGGCTTGTTCCTTAGCCTCTTCTCTACAGCTCCTTTTGGCGGGAAGCCTTAGCATTGAATGGTTGTGTTGTTACAGTGTAAAGTATGGAACCCTGTGCAGATGGTCGGTCAATGTGATTTAAGCAACATGCAGTCATTGAATTCTTGACAGGAGAAGGTGTCACCCCAAAGGAGATTCATCACAGAATGAAAGCAGTTTATGATGATTGTGTTGATGTGAGTACCGTGTGTCAGTGGGTGAATAAGTTTAAAGATGTTGAGGCGGAAACATCTGACCTGCGTGACAAACAAAGAGTTGGAAGTCCTGTAACAGCAACCAATGAGTTTCACAAGCAAAATGTTGACAGATCGATTCAGAACAATCGTCTTATCACTCAGAGAGAAACTGCAAGCACAATCGGCATTTCACAAGAATGTGTGGGTCACACTATTGCTTTGCTTGGCTATTGGAAGACCTGTGCACGGTTGGTACCCCGGATGCTGACTCCTGAAATGAAAGCACACAGACTTGAAATCTGCCAGGAACTCCTCTCATGTTCCGAGAATGAAGGTAACACCTTTCTCCATTAAACTGTGACAGGAGACAAAACATGGGTACGGGTACACCATTACAACCCGGAGACGAAACATCAGTGTATGGAATATCAACACAAAGACTCGCCCCAGAAAATGAAATTCAAGATGCAGACCTCAGCTGGAAAAATCATGGCCACAGTGTTCTGGGACACATGGTGTTATCCATGTTGATTTGCTTGATCGTGGAACAACAATAAATTCAGAGTGTTACATTACACTGCTGCGAACTCTGAAACGATGGCTAACAAGGGTCTGAAATGAAAAGGAAAATGTTTTCCTGCAACATGACAATGTCAAACCACACACTTCACATGCCACCACAGCAGAACTTCAGAGACTGAATCTCCATACAGTCCAGATTTAGCACCGTATGACTTCCATCTGTTCCCCATAATGAAAGACTATCTGCGGGGACATCATTATGCTTCTGATGAAGACGTTGAGAGAACTATGAGACTGTGTTTGTGGAAATAGTGTGTTGACTTCTTCCTTGATGGCTTCAGAAAATTTGTTCATTGTTGGCAGAAATGTATCCAATTGGCTGGTGATTATGTGGAAAAGTGAATATTGGTAATTAAAGATCACATTCTAAGGATTATTTCTGTGTTTGATATATTAAAATATTCCCATCCAAACCCAATTAACAAAGGTGGAGGCATTCTTTTTCATTCAACCCTCGGAGGATTACTAACGTAAGTACTGACCATAAAAGCGTAGACAGAAACCTAGATATGCGAACTGCTACCCTTCTGATGTGCCACTAATGGAGGCTGATGCCTTATGAGCTGTGCAGCTACCTGTTCAGAGGAAATGACAGTCATGCACAGATTGCCTGATGCAGATGTGTAACAGGCAACAGTTGGGGCCTGGCTTATTGGCTTACTAGGCTGAAACGAATGGTCCCTGGCACTTTAAAACAAATCAAAGCTGACTAGTGCTCTACAGACTGCCTGAATTTACACTTACAGTTACAAAATGCAAGAGCAAACCTCTTATATAGAAAACTACACACAAAATTTCAGAAATTTGGTACTAATAAAACTCAGAAAAGCTAAATATGGACCTTGTCGCTATGCAGGTATGTACCGGGCAACAATTGAAGCCTAATTGATTACCGAATAACAGACGACATTTGGGACTGGATTCAAGACTTCTTTGCAGAGAGAACTCTACGAATCACTCTTAATGGAACAAAACTGGCATATGTAATGGTAATTTCAGGAGTACCCCAAAAAAGTGTAACAGGACTGTTATTTTTTGCAATAATTATATAAGAAGTAGTCAAATGAAAATGAGACAGATGGGGAAAAAAGTAAGTAAACTGTTTATTATTTCAAATGTAATCACCATAACCATTAATCCAGTTATCCCACTGTGACACAAGATGGTTATTCTCTTGATGGAAAAATGTTTGCACTTGCACGATTGTATCCACACATGCACCTCTTCATTTGAAGCAAATCGATGGCCATGAATGTCTTTCTTTAGGGCTAAAAGAATATTGTACTTGCATGGAGAGAGATTGGGACTGTATGCAGGATATGAGAGTGGTTGCCAGCAAAACTTCGGAGGTGTACTTGAAACATCCTTGGCAAAATGTGAGCAGGTCATATTGCATCAGTATGTAACTCATCGTCAAACGTGGTGAACACAGTAGTATCGATGGACACAAACTGGATCTCTACAATGACTGCCTCCCCTAACAAACTGTTTATTGACTTGCATGCATTTAACAAACCAGTAAAAGTGTAAGTGGACAAAGGAGCTGCAGTGACTTTAGTAAACGCACAAACGTACGTGAACTTGGGCTCCTCTTCGCTCACACAGGTTTTACGGAAGCTGATAGCTACAATAAACAGCAGATTCCGATCTAGGTCAGTTTTCCAAGCCTGTCTCTTAAAAATCTGTTGCTCACTCTCTCACCTTCCTTGCTGGAGATCATTCCCACAGTGCAGACCTGTTCAGGTTAGATGTGTTTAACAGTCTTGATTTCTTCATTGCCGATGACAAAATTTTTGTCATACCAAGTTCCATATCAGAAACTGGAGTTCCTCTGCACTGAGTTTTTGTCTCTGTTTTCCCCTGCGCTTGGTTGTGCTATCGGTTTTCAGGCCGACATTACCAATTAAAGTCAGCCCCTCTCTTTTTCGGGTACGGCAGGTGCTATTTCCTCCAATGAATGGGCTACGCCATTGGTCATCATTAAGAAGTTGATGGGTAAGCTTTGTATCTGTGGAGACTCCAGTGTCACAATTCATGCACATTCCATGATAGATACATACTCTTTGCCCTGTCCTGACAAGTTGCTTGCAAAATTAACAGGGGCCACTACTTTTCCAAGTAGGTGCCTTCTTCTTATCAATACACCTTTCAGACTATACCAATATCAATGCTTCCCTTCTGGTATTGCTAGCATGCCTCAAATTTTTCAGCATTTCTTAGCACAGCTGACAGCCTCTGTGGCTGGCTGCATCAATTATCCTCGACAATACTGTGGTTTAGGGTTCTTCCACCAAAGACTATCTTAGAAATCTTTCTGTTTTGCAGTTTGTGGGTCTCGCCTCTTACACTTCCTGTGCTCAGCACAGGTGGCCCAGCAAGTCTCTTTGTCCCCTAGCTGATGCAGCAGCGCCCACTGGAGTGTCTACATGTCAATTTTGCTGGGCCATTCCTAAATCAGGATTGGCTCACTGTAGTGGATGCCTATTCCAAGTTTCCGTATGCGGCATATGCGACCATGTCCATGGCGGCCACTATTTTGGGCCTGTTTGAGAGCTTTGCAATTGAGGGATTTCCATGTACCATAGTTAACAATAATGGCTCCTAGTTTGTTTCTCAGGAATTTGCATCGTTTTGTCTGGCTAGTGGTGTTCACCATCTCACAGCTCCCCCAATTTCATCCTCAATCTAAAGGTGAGTCTGAATGCAAGATTTAAAACTCAGATGTGGACATATGTTTCTGG
The DNA here is from genome assembly GCF_023898315.1 of Schistocerca nitens. Taxonomy (NCBI): domain Eukaryota; kingdom Metazoa; phylum Arthropoda; class Insecta; order Orthoptera; family Acrididae; genus Schistocerca; species Schistocerca nitens. The sequence goes on from NC_064616.1 coordinate 948,408,378, forward strand.
CACATCCCCTGAAGCTGCTCTAGACCACTTTTTGGGTTCATACCATTTCAGTTCAGTGGGGGGACAAGAGCCAGGTGGAGCTGCTTTGTGGACGCCGACCACAGACCATCCTTCACCTGATGCATCTGACGCGATGTCCGCTGCCATCACCAGCTCTGCGAAGGTTCTGGCCGGGTGGGCCTGTCTGGTTTGTGGTTTTGGCTGCCGGTGTAACAGGGTTCCTACTGTCACCGAGCATCACCGGGGCCAGTGTCTGTGTGTCATCCGCACTCATGACAGGCAGATGTACTGTCACTTTGACCAGCTGCGACCATGCACAGCGGGGTCTGTTCTGGATGGTCTACCACCTCCCCACCACTGCCACTACCGATGCCTGTTCACGTGTCGCTTTGCACCGCGGGTCGCTGCCTGCCAGACTGCTGCCTCCGCCCCGCCGCCCCCTCCCCCTTCTTGACTGCTGTTGCTGGTGCAGACCCACTGCACCTAACACCGCAGCCACCGTCGCTCTGTTGCTGGGTTCCATGAGGCCATCATCTCCAATGTCCCAGCTGATGCCCCCGGTGCCAACTGCTGAGCTTTATGAGGACTTCAGTATGGAGATGCTATCCCTGTTCTGCCCTATGGCCTCTCACAAGAGAGGGTATGGCCTGCCAACCTGCCCCCCTCATCACTTCTGTCCCTACTTGTCAGTGACTGCCCACTATATGCTGCAGCCATCGTTGTCTTCGGCGATGAAATGGTCGTCAGTGCTATCATTGGTGTTTTACGCGACTCATAATATCAGTGTCTTTTTTTTTTTTTTTAACAATATCTGTGCTTTTTTTCTGTACCAATGCTTTTCTTTGTGCCTAGCATTTTCATGTTTGTATGTGGTTTTCCCATCCCCTAGAAGAGAGGAGTGCTGTACCTTCACTCATGATGCATGTGATTTCAGAGGTTGCGTGTCCATACAGTGCACAGGCCTGCTTATAGAGGCCACATGACCTGGGTCAGCCCCCTGGCATGCTCTGGTGGGCCGCCAAAGAAACAGTATTATTTAAACAATCACAAATGTTGGCTCAGCCTATTCTGTAGCCTGTATTACTGTTGTCTATACTTCGTTCATCACAAGAATAAATCTGATGCAAAAAAACACAAACACAATGATTGATCAGCAACTGTAGCTCTCGTACATTGGTGCTGTTTCGCTCTTGGAAGTAGGTCTAGCTTATGAATTCGATATCTTATTACTAGGTCACTGTAAATGAAGCTTTAAGACATTCTGATGTATTAAGAGGCAACATTTTTTGTAATCATAGTTTAGCTGCGTAATTCTTATTTAAAAAATCATGTAGAGTCACAGTCTCTGTATACGCTACTTGTGCTTTGATTGGGATGACACTGCTCCCTGCTTTGTAGTGAAACACATACACGGAATGGCGAGAAACAAGTTTTTATTTATGTTTTTCATAAGATTACAGAGAAAAATCAGCTTTGATGTTTTACGAGAAACATCATGTAACAAAAATAAGGGAGAGTATTATAACAATATGTGTTGCGAAATCGATAGCATCGTAGATTGGTAATCGTGTGCTTGCGGGCAACAGTTCACAACTCGTTTTGGCCTACAATTTTTTTTTGTTTGATTTGAACATTTAAATCATTTAAACAGGAAATTCATCAAATATATGGAAATTAACTCACACTTAACCACCATTTTTCAAGAACACTGTATGTCTTCTAGTTATAATTATATGACGCACACAAAATTCTGGTTTTCATTGCACATACACTTTCTTAGTATTGATATTTTATACATGATTGTTAAAGGTTTGTTGAAATTAAGAAAACATTACACAATTAAATTTCTTGGAGAAAAATCAAATACTCTTTGTCTGAATATGCCCATCGCTTTGTAGGACAGATGTGGTCACACACGAGCCACAGTGTTAAGCATCATAGAAACATGGAAAACAAACAATTTTCATGACGTCGGGCACACTGTACAAATGCTGCATTTTTACAGTTGTTACCTTAGCACTGCAATCTGAACTCAACGGAAATGATCTGAAGCCAAGTTAAGGGATTTGTTGTGAGAAGTAACTAGACTTTTAAATTGACAAATGCACTGGAACTAATGCACAAAGCTTCCTGTCACATCATTGCCAAACAATGGTGAAATGCAGAGCAGCATGTCATAAAAGACAAGGAAGAAATGTGGATTTTTTTGGTGGCTCGGGATTCTGCTGCTGAGCGTCTCTTTATCAGTGTAGCAGTACTGAAATGTATTCCTTGGAGTCTGATATGGAAGGAGTTCAGAGATTACCAGATGACTGACTATCAATATCTTCAGTGGCTTCAATTTTAACTACATGGTGAAATCCCAGCAGTGCGCTTTTATGCCACATATAGCTCCGCAGAAAAATTACCCTTGTGAAAGTCAGGAATTTTCATCACTCTTGTTTTTAATTACTATACTATGTTAGCTAAGATCTAGAGTATGTTATGTTTTCCATCCTGTCACCTAAGAAGCATATCACCTGAGTTTTACCATATCGTATTTCCTTCTGTTTAAAAATTAAATGACATTCAAAGCTATATTGTTCTCAGCTCATCTCTTTTTATGTCTTCACTGCACTTATTCCCATTACTGCAGGTCAGTTGGATCACTTGCCTGACTGGCCAGTGCTGACCTAGTCAAATGCGCTGGCCTCAAATTATCGCCAAGTCGATGTATGCATAACACACAGCATAAAACATATTCTTATTACCATACTTGACTGTACTCAAGACAGCTTGGCTTCCACTCCACGTGAAACAAAATCCAATGAAGTTCCAGCAAATGTGAAAGAATACACAGTGTAATGTTTACACGAGATTTATTCTTGTGATGAACGGAGTCAATGAGTTTAGTGCTATGCACAACCTGTACTTCATTGTGTCTTACGTTTTCCTCGTACCATAAATTGTGTTTGTTCTTGCTGTAGCAAATATATTCTTTGATAGCTAGCTACACATTTTCAAAATTCACCCTATGATTCTCAAATTGGTATTTGACATTCTCTGTGAGATTCCAGTTTAGTTCAGCTGCAAACAACTCTGAAAGACAAGATCAGGTATTTGACAAACGTTTCTTACAAGAGTAATTTTAGAAATAAGCACGAAGAAGCTGCCAATAATACATAATAGAAAGTGCAGTATTAGTTATTCCATAAATAATATGTTTTCTGGTGTTAAGCAGAGTTCACAATTTCACTGTCTCGCTAGAATCCAGATAGTGAACACATAGGAGGCCACAGATTGTGGCACCTGAGGAATACAAGATCGGTCAGTAGCTGAAAAATTCTGAACAAAAATGTTGTTATCACCAATTCTGATAGAAATCCAAAAACATACCATTAAACAGAAACTATATTCAGTAATTCACATTTACGTCTGAACTAAGAATTAGCAGTTTGATAAGAAAAATGTGCATACAAATAAGGTGACCTCTTAAATGAAATGTTTTACCTGTTACTGGAGAAGGAAATCTCAATACTGGTACCAGGGTTGCTTACGGACCCAGCGAAGCCTAATACCAGCATCTGTTCGTATCTTTATGGAAGCTGATTCAGCAGCACGCACAGTTTCCTTCACAGATTGCATAAGGTTTTGGGCATTTCCGACAAGCATATCTGTCGCTTCCTGATCCTCTTCAGTTCCTATGAAATGTGAATCAGTTTGTAAGTCCAACTTAATGTCATACATCTGGACTACTTTACGAATGTTTATCAGTCAAAATGCAGAAACAATTGGATGTAATTAATTTTCCATTGCCTAACTTGTGTGTAACTGCTAAGAATGGAAGTTCTGAATAAAATTGTTTGAAAATATGGTACAAAAATTATGTAAAACTACCGTGATGCAAGTACATTAAATATAATGGCATAATTACACAGGGCAAACACTGTTCAACATATAGGTGTATGCTGAAATGAAAGAATCAAAGTAGATGTAAGAAGAAAGCATTAAAATAAGTAAGACATTTCAAATCTGACAAGCTATTTCACAAACCTATGCCCCAAAATTGTCTTTCATAATTATAGGACATTAAATGGATTTTGGCAAAAACAAACTACAGGTAACAGGCTTCTGGTGAGGTATCTCACAAATAATTTCCTGTGTACATTTGTTTCTCATACATATTACAGACAAAAGTAAAAGTACAAAATAAAAACCCCATTGTAATGCAAATCATGCAAGAAATACAATTTGAAAAGAAAATGCTAATAACGTCTGTAATGATCCCTGACATGCATTAAATTTCTATTACTTCCACAAATATACATTATAACAACACAGAAGTAAACACTTTCTTAACTAGAATATTAGGGCACTCGCTTTACAGATATTTATTGTAGAGATCAAACATGTCTCCCTCCCATCAAAAATAGTAGAGTACACCACAAGTAACTACTATATCTGCAGTCCATACATTTTCATTTCTCCAACATGCAAAAATGCCAGCAAATAACCAAAAGATATGCATTAAAATTACTAAAAATGCTCAAAACACATGCTTTGAAATAAAAATAGGGTTACCCCCTCGAATCTCTCCCATGTCCATCCGTGGAATAGTTTCTGTTAGGGCAAAAGCAAACAGCATTATTAAGCAAATATACATACTTAGCCTCACTGAAAATAGAAAAAAAGCAAAATTAATTTAAAAAAAAAAGAGACAAACTGGTGAGATATAGTTAGCACTACTGGGCAATATGGATTTGTAAGATTAATTGTGAAAAGTTAATGAACACTGAATGGACGATGTGATTAAATCATTACACCTCAGCCTATGTCACTGTCTATGAACTGACAATGAGTAGTGGTGAAGCAAGTAAGCAAAGGCACAGGAACAATTGTGAAGCCTTTCTGGTATCCAAGGTTGTAGTCATTACACAATCGCCACACAGAAATGTAACATACAACAGAACTTTGTCACAACTAGCTTTTAAATACTGTGAAGCTGTGTATGTTATGGGTCATGTATGTATTAGAAAATATGATGTGTTCTGTTTCTTCTGATTTGACATTCAGTTTCTTTAGTAACAGAAAGTTTATGTATAACTGATTACAAATACATAGAAAACAAAGTGGCGTACACTCTCCAGGACTGTACACGTGAAACAAGACTTGTAATACTGTAGCTGTTATACCAAAGGTTCACCACATATACACATTCTGTGTCACTAAATTTACTTGTTGCAAGTACTGGAACTGTTTGCTAGGTATTATCTTTAGAATGCCAGATAATGACAGTTCATAATTTTATATATGTTTTCAGAGACTTCTGGACATCAGAAATATTAATAACTGTATTATTCTTTATAGGAAGTGTTAGTTTTATACTACATAAAAACACTTTTGATAGATATTTATGTATTCTGTTAAAATTTGTACATACTGAGTAATGTACCCTATTTTGTGTCATAATTTTGTTTGCTATTTTTCAATCTGCTAAATACTTTTTTAAAAATAATTATGTTTCTGCTCCCTGATTTGTTAAAAGAGAGTGACTTCTATCTGCACATCCTCATTTGTTTGGGGTTAATGAACCATACAATCAACAAATAACAATAGTTGAGACTAGTGAAATAAAAATTCTTCAGATTACAAAAAAATGGAACACCAAAATGATAAGCTAGTGGCAAAACAGAACATTGACAGAAATATGCAAATTGCTGGTAACAGGAACAGAAGAGCAAGATAGATAGATGTTTGCACTAGATAACCAATCCCTTTCATTTACAGCTATTTAACATCACATTTAGGTTGTCTAAATTTACAGTACCCCATGGCTGAAACAGCTCTACATTACATCACCCACTGGGTCATATGTTTCTACTAATATCACCTGTATCATCTCATACAGCACCAATATCTACGGTCGTGAAAACTTATACCATGATACATACTCTTGCCATCCCCAAATCACTATTGACCCATCAAGGCACAGTTAATATTAACTTTTCAGATACTTACTCCACAACTTTTCATACACTCATCTCATCTCACCAACTTAGTCTAGTCTGTGCCCATACTCTCAAAACTGCAAATCCTGTACCAGTCTCTTCTACTTCTTTTGGGATCTCTTCTTACCTTGACACATATTCCATCTACCCACTTCTAACTCAATCATCCCTCTTTTCTCTTACCTTCATATCTTGCTGTGCCTGACCATTATTTGAAACTGCTGCTGGTTGTATTGCCACTTACACACATTTGTTCTGACCTTCCACCAAGTCTTTGTTTATTATTAACTCATCTATCTTACTTCATTCCCTTCAGTTTCCCCAGCCACTAAACACACTACATGTCTCTACTAACAAACTACGAACTATGCTGTTTCCACTGATTCTGTCCATTTCCTATTTTACGTAATATTTTGCTGCCTCCTCCTCGTTCTCCTTTTTTAATTACCCGAAACAGGTCTGTCTTTTTTGTAAAATTTTATTCCATTACTAGTTCTGTTTATTTTCTATCACATGTAAGTATGCGTGACAGGACTTGGTTACAACATGATATTCAAACATCATATTCAAAGTGAGCTGATAGATATCCTCAATAGGGGTATCCATTACCGAATTTTGTTTCTTTGAAAATACAAGGAGCAGCTAAAGGTTCCAAATAAATATTAATTTTAGTAGGATAATATTGCAGGGAATAGGTGTTTGAGGGCAGTGAAGGAATGTTTGAATTTACAGAAAGAAAATTTTAATAATTGTAATATACTATTCTGCCAGTTGTAACTTCAGAAACTTTTTGGGGAAACTTGAAAATGTGTTAAGAATCTGATTTAGAGAAAAATATAAGTTACTGTAATTCAGAGGTTTCAATGCACTTTGTGGGGTATTTGGCTGAGAGGAAAGTAGCAGAACTCCATCTTTTCTCATTCAGTTTTCTGCCCAATCAGAAAATTTTCAGCAAGAATACAGGGAAGAAGGAGAACAGGAATGGAAAATATTTTCAATGGTGTCTCATCCGTGGATTATTCACAAAGAAATGGGTTACTAATGGGTTATATCATTATCATCATCATCATCATCATCATCATCATCATCACCACCACCATCAAGAAGCAGGAAATGATCTCATAGTAAGAGGTTTTAAAAGAGAGGTGCACGATACAATGTTACTGTAGAAAATTATAACAAGTCCATCTAAAGATAAACATTCGTAAAACTTGTGGAAGACCATTAATGCAAAGGAGTGCACTGTGCCCATACCAAAGACAATTGAATATTTTTTCCAAGAGATATTTATTATTTACTATGCAAGTATGCACATGAAAAATTCACCAGTCAGCAGTCTGACTGCTGTCCTCTGTCAAGACATGAAATTGAAGTCAGGACATGAAACTCTCCCTCGCCCCACAGCCTGCCTGTACTGCAAGTTGATCAGTGTGCATTTGGCTCTGTTCATGCTAACTGCCTAGTGTTTTGTGCTTGGTGACATTTTAAATAATTGTTATACAAACACAGTTATCATTTTACTTTTGAAACTATTGTGTGTGTGTGTGTGTGTGTGTGTGTGTGTGTGTGTGTGTGTGTGTGTGTGTGTGTTTCTTACCATGGAGATAACAGCAAGTTCAAGTAAAGATGAAACTAATTTTAAGTAGGTTCATTACTAAATTTTTCATGTGAAAATACCTCACTGACAAAAAGCAAGGACATTTATTTAATTTCGGAAAAGTTGTCTAAAGAAGAAATAGTAATTTTAGTTTGGCATTCTAATAAGCAGTACAGTGAAACAGATGATATTTGTTCCCATCATTTGTGTTATTTTTTAAAGTATTTTGAAAAAAAAAAAAAAAAAAAAAAAAAAAAAAAAAAAAAAAAAAAAAGAGACCACTAAAAGTCTTGTTGTGATAGGCGATAGATTTAAGAAACATTCTGTACCTTTAACAAAGAAGAAAGATTTGAGGATAATTACTCTGGAAGAAACAAAATATGTTAAGGAAAATAAGAACATTATTTTAGTGCCAGGAAAGCTGTTGTGCTGTTGAATGAGGCAATGAAGCAAATGAGAGTGAAATAACCAATGCAAAAAGAGTAGTAGAAGGAGAAAAGTTGAATGAAACTCTTTTAGGGTTGGCTGTGACACCACTTAAACTTCAGTCATTATCTACCCAATCGAAGAAACAATATGCTAAAAAAAGTTTATTAAGAGATATTTATTACATTTTATACACAAAACACAACTGCAAAAGCAATGGGCAGTGCGGACCATTAAAGGCATAGGAGTACCGTATACCATACAGAATAAAATGGCAACTACAGCACAGCTTGTGGGACTATCAAGAGCAATAAGCAGTATCTTGTTATAGACAATATTCTAAGATCAAAGGAAATTTTATTAGAGGGACTAACTACACGATGTATGTCAATAAAACACGTTGAGTTGCAGAAAGGCACAATGAAAAAACTGTTAGACATTGAGCTTCCAACCAAAGCCTCCATCAGAAATGAAAAACATGCATGTATTCACAAAAGCAAGCACACCTTGCACACACATTACCACTAACTATGGCTGCTTAAGCCAGACAAACTGTAATGCATCAAATGGTAGCAAAAATCTGTAATAGCATGTGGATGTGGGAGGGATAGCAGGGTACAGGTGGGGGAAGATGAAACAGTGCTGCCTGGCAGAGCATGGAAGGATTAGACGCAGCAGATAAGGCTACCTGGTACTGCATCAGCAGCCTGTGGGAGAGTGAGGTAAGGGGGAAGAATAGGGAGCAGAAAGGTGAGGAGCAGAGAAGTGGAAAAGGTCAGTGGCTGCACTGTAGGAGAGGAGTGCACAATGAGGGTGAGGGGACTTGAATTGGGAGAAGGTGATGGGCAGAGGGGACAGAAACTGTTGAGTGGAGGGTGCGGGGACAATAGGTTACCATACATTGAGGCCGAGATGATTTCAGGAGTGAATAACTCTGGAACTCTCAGTGTGTGTATGTGCTTGTACCACCAAAACATTGAGCTTTTAGCAAACGTTCTGAACCAGTATGATAAAGAATCAATACACACTATGATGGACAAATTGATTAGTGATAGACAAAACAGGGACTGTATAATAAGATGATGTGATGTGTGCCCAAAAACAAGTGAATCACTGCAGCTACATCTAAGAGAAATACTAGAAGACTACGATGAAGATGAAGACATTAAATTTTCGCAGTGGGTTTCAAGTGATGGCAGAATGACTTTACAAACAATGCTACTACCTTACAAGGAGTTTACTGATTATACTATTAAAAAATTGAGTCTGTGATACCTCATTCTTACATCACAGAAACTCAAAATTCTTACATGAAACAGAGAAAAGAAAATTTGGCATTTAATGAGGTTTTAGTTATTATGGATTTTGCAGAAAACTACAACTTCATTCTGCAAAATGAAGTGCCACTTGAGCTGGTCAGTTCATCCAGTAGTAATTTTTTTCTAAAAATGAAGATTCCACCATAAAGAAACATCATTGTGTTTCATTTCAGATGATCTAAAGCATGATATACCATTTGTTTATTCATTACAAGTAAAAAAAAATTAAAAAAATAAAAAAAAATAAAAAAATTACAAACCCATAGATTTCATAAAACAAAACTCTCCCGACATTGACCAAACAGAGTATTTCACAGATGGTTGCAGTGCTCAGTACAAAAACATGATAAATTTATGTTTTCATTATAAGATTTTAAATTAAGTGGAATCTGGTCATTTCACACTGCAAATCATGGTAAAACAACATGCAAATGGATAGGGGGCACAGTCAAGTGCACTGTTTTGTATGTATAATAAAAGACGGAAACATTCCACGTGGGAAAAATATATCTCAAAACAAAGATGATGTAACTTACCAAACGAAAGCGTTGGTATATTGATAGAGACACAAATAAACACAAACACACACACAAAATTCAAGCTTTCGCAACCCACGGTTGCTTTATCAGGAAAGAGGGAAGGAGAGGGAAAGACGAAAGGATGTGGGTTCTAAGGGAGAGGGTAAGGAGTCATTCCAATCCCGGGAGCGGAAAGATTTACCTTAGGGGGAAAAAAGGACAGGTATACACTCGCGCGCGCGCACGCCCACACACACACACACACACACACACACACACACACACACACACACACACATCCATCCGCACATATACAGACACAACCAGAAAATGTCTGCCATCAAAACTTTTAGTCCACTTGCTTGTTTCACTAAAACCATCAACATGAATTTTACTATTACAAGTGAATGATTAACTGTCACTTGCGCTAGATCTACAGTAAAGTAAAATTTTAACATTGAACGACATTACCTTTTTAGTAACGGATTAACGATAAGCGAAGTTAACTTTGTGACTAACGTTGCGGTACACAGATATGTTACAGAACCGCATCACCCCTAGCCTATGGGATAAATACCTGCTGGAATGTATGACGTTAATGCAGGATGGCAGCAGACCGTATTATACGTTTCAGACCTCTTGATAAGTATGGAAGTGTGATTACGCATGTCAATCACATCGCGATTACGGGCAGCACGGGGTTCACGCCTGAGCCTCAGGACGTGCGCTAGCAGCGCATGTCGGGTGTTTCAAGCGTCAACTTCGCATCTTAATATCTCGGGATGTAATGGGAATATTGCGATGCAATCAACGCCATTGTGTATGTGCTTTGTCATGCTATGGATTGCTGAAGAAAAAATATAGGAGGTCCATTTAAAAAAACATAAGTTTGTGTTAAAAAACACATATGCTTTCGTTTTAGAATGTTTCCAAATATGTACATTCATGGGCCCCAGCCCTACATTGATACCGGAGAAAGTCGTTTTCCAATAGCTGTTTCTCCCTTAAAACCCACATCCTTTCGTCTTTCCCTCTTTCCTGATAAAGCAACCGTGGGTTGCGAAAGCTTGAATTTTGTGTGTGTTTGTGTTTATTTGTGTCTCTATCAACGTACCAACGCTTTCATTTGGTAAGTCACATCATCTTTGTTTTTAGATATTTTTTGTCCCACGTGGAATGTTTCCCTGATGATGTGACTTACCAAGGCGTGATGATGTGACTTGGTAAGTCACATCATCATCATCATCTTTGTTTTTAGATGTATTTTTCCTACGTGGAATGTTTCCCTCGTGAGCGGATAATGAACACTGAATAAATGTACAATTTTTGCAAAAGTTTCTTCTCAAAAATATATTTTTTTCTTTTTAAAGGAAGAAGAAATTGAAACTGAAAGAACACTGCTTGAAACTGGATTTCAAATGGGTCAAACAATACCGGGTACAAGAAGTTTCCATTATTTTAAGCCAACTTCTTGTGAAGAAATCACAGCCAAATGAGTGAGTTCAGACTTGGAAATTTTGTTGAAACATAATATTTTTATGACTATCCCAATTATTAAACCTAACCTACATTCTTTTGTTGCAGACGTTTATGAGCAAAACTGGTGGATAGCAATGGTTCTGGGTTTCAATGAAGAAGAAGGGGACTATGACATTCTTTTTATGCACCCTCACGGACCAGCAGAAACTTTCTTTTGGCCCCAAACAGAAGACAGATGTCCTGTTCCACCAGCCCATCTTATATGTTTAATAGCTCCTCCGGAGTTTGGCAGATCATATAAAATTGATGCTAATTCCCAAAAGCAAACCATCAAAACATGGAACAATCAATGCTTTATTGTAAAAAAAAAAACCACCTTAACGGACATTTAAATGTAATTATTGTACATACTGCTTCATATAAACTTAGTATAATCCTTCAACTAAATAATTATTAAACTTTAAAGTCATCAAAAATTCTTTGTACAAAGGATTTGTTTGAAAATGAATAATCGCCAATTCATATATTCAAATGTAAGTAAACCTATTTTGCAAAATTCTCAATGTATGTATCTTTTATTTTAAAATAATCAATACATAAACTTCAGTTCATCTGGTATTTTCACAGTTGTACTGACTTCAAATATTTAATTATTCTATCGAGTATGTATTTTGCAAAGTAAATTACAAAATTTGACTTCAGTTTCTTATAAAATTGTTACAACTTAGAACATCACCAATTTTTTTGCACCATTTGAAAGGTAAATTCATGCTGTTTTGGAAAATATATGGTTGTATTGTGTTATCTGGAGAGAGATTTTAACTATTCGTTATTTTCTATGCCTACATCACAATTTTGAAATTAACAATATTTTGTGTTTCAGTACAGTTTTTCAATATGGATGAACATTAGAAATCGGAATATTGTAGATCTATCAGTTTCAGTGTTTAATCTAGAACAAAACAGTGAAACTTTCAAGGCTCTAGCTTCAAAACTAATGATTTTGCTTCAAATTCTGTAAAAGCCTGCAGGCTTTAGTTACGTCTCAATCGCATTTGGAAATACAATTAGCCTAAAACATTAAACAGTGACTTGTTAGAATTGGATGAAACTTGGAATAATTTTCTTGTCTTAATATGTGTACGATTCAAATATAAATTTTCATTAACATCTGTGACAAGTGGGTGTAGGACCCTGGATGACTTAGTATGGAGTGACCCAGTGGCTATTCATCCTGGTGGATAGCTAGTTGGTAGTCATACCAATGTAAAAAGCTGAGAAATGATTGCATCAGAGATGGTACACGACATAGCTGCTTTCAATGGTGCCCCAGCCTCCAATGGTGTAGGACAAACCTGTGATAGGACAGGAGCAGGAAGTTTTGGGTGGGTGGATTGGGCAGGTCTTGCCCCTGGGTTTTCCACAGGGACACGATTCCTGTGGCAAGGTGTTGGAATTGAGAGTGGTGTATGGATGGACTAGGATGTTGTGGAGGTTGGGTGGGCAACATAATACCACTTTAGGGGTGGTGGGAAGCATGCCGTCATATCGGGGCATGATGATAGATAATCAAGGCCCTGATGATGAGATGTGGTTCAGTTGTTCCAGTCCAGGGTGGTACTGGGTGAGGACGGGGACACTCGTTTGTAGCTGGTATTTGGGAGTGGTGGGAGGATTTGGGGTGTGGAGGGATATGGCACAGGAAAGCTATTTGCGGACTAGGTCTGGTGGTAGTGCCTGTCTGTGAAGGGCTTTGTGAGACCTGCAGCTTACTGGACAAGGGAGCGGTCTCACTGCAGATATGCCATCCCCATGTGGTTAGGCTGTATGGGAGGTATTTTTCTTATGTAGAAAGGGTGGCAACTGTTGAAATGCAGGTACTATTAGTGGTCTTAATGCAGACAGAGTTGTCAATGGAGCCCTCAGAGAGGCAATGATCAATGTCCAGGGAGGTGGCATGCTGGGTTGAGAAGCATCAAACGAAGCGGATGGGAGAGAAGGTGTTAAGCATTGAGGCAGTAAAGGAATGAGGACAGGGTGTCCTATCCCTGAGCTCAGATCATGAAGATATCATCAATGAACCTGAACAATATCAGGGGTTTGATGTTTTTGTAAGCTAGGAATGTTTGCTCTAGACGGTCCATTAACAGGTTGTCATAGGAGGGTGCCATGCAGGTGCCCAGTTGTATGTGCAAGATGGATAAATTTACTAACTATATTCTAAACCACAATTATCTCTCCTTTGAAGGAAGGTACACAAACAAATCTATGGCACAGCCATAGGTTCACCCTCATGGCACTCTCCTCTCTGAGGGCTCCATCCACACCTCTCTCTAATTAAACCCACCAGCCATCAACAGCACATGCACTTCGACAGTTGCAATCCACACCAAAAATCCCTCCCATATAGCCTAGCCACCCAGGAATGGTGTATCTGCAGCAATGACAGTTTCCTTGCCCAGTATGCTGAAGGCCACACAAAGGCATTCACAGACAGGCACTAACCCACAGACTGGAACAACTGAACCACATCCTTCGTCAAGGCTTTGAATGTCTACCATCATGCCCTGATGTGAGTGACATCCTATCCAAGATCCTTCCCACACCTCCTAAAGTGGTATTCTGTCACCCAACCAACATCCACAACATCCTAATCCCATCACTATGCCACTCCCAATCCCAATCCCTTGCCACAGGGATCATATCCCTGTGGAAGACCCACACAGCACTTCCTACTCTAGTCCTGTCATATGTTTATTCTACCCATCAGAGGCTGGGCTGCATGTGAAGGCAGCCCTGTCATGTACCATCTCTCCTGCAATCATTGCTCAGGTTTTTATATTGCTAAGACTACCAACCAGTTGTCCACCAGGATGAATGGCCACTGCCAAACTGTGGCCATGAGCAAAGTAGACCACCTTGTTACGTAACATGCTTGATTTCAATGGCTGCTTCAAAACCCTGGCCATCTGGATTCTATCCTCCACCTCCAGCTTTACTGAACTGTGCAAATGGAATTTATCCTAACAACACATTCTCCGCTTCCAAAATTATCATAGCCTCAACCTGTGGTAACCTACTGTCCCCACACCATCCACCCAACAATTTCAGCCTCCTTTGTCTTACCACCTCCTTCCAATTGAAGTCCCCTCACCCTCATTGTGCACTGCTCTCTGCCAATCTTTTCCCCTTCTCTACTCCTTTCCTTTCCACTCCCTTTTTTCCCCTTCCCTCCCTCCCCAGTCTCCCGACACTGCATCAGGTAGCCTTTCTTCTTTGACAACTCTAATCCCTGCACACTCTGGCAGGCAGCACTGTATCCTCTTCCCCCCTTGTACCCTGTTATCGCTGTCCCTTCCCTGCTCCACTACAGATTGTTGCTCCCCTTCCATGTGTTTCAGTTCCAGTAGGGCCTGAGCATCCAGAGATAGCAGTCATGTAAGTGTGAGGCGTGCTTGCCTGTATAAATGCATGTGTGTTTTTCTTTTCTGATGAAGGCTTTGGCTGGAAGCTTAATGCATAACAGTCTTTTCATTGTGCCCATCTGCAACTCAACGTGTCATCTTTATAGTGAGTAGCACTCCCCTTTCCGTAATTGTTGAATAACAAAGTAAATAATGTATACTTAAGCTGATTTTCTTTGTATAGGTCCATTACTTAACAGCCTACAGTTGGAAGTTTGGGGCAGTTCAGTTCAGGCACAAATTGTTTCTTGGCCAAAAGTATGTCATCTTGGCTATGCATCGTATCAATTCATAAAGTTATGTAGAACACTAATACACTGGGGATTCTGAGAATAGCATTGTAATTCATCTGGTGTCTCATAATGTTTGTTGTTGACAAAATACACTCATTTGAAAGGAACCGCAGCAGTCACTTAGCATGCAAAACATGAATGTTATAGAAAAACAGCGCTTCTTTCTTTGTCCAAGGGAGCTGTGTTTAATTCAATTTCTCACTGAAGAGGTAAAATATCTCAGATTGATATCGTCTAGTGACTATTTTTCTTTTTCCTAAGAAGTCTATGAGTATGATGCTCTTTGCATCCCAAAAATTACTTGCCATAACTTCTCACACTGGTGGTGCTGTCTTCACCTTCTTTGCAGCATATTCACTACCTACAAGCAACCCATTGTTTTGACTGATGTTCAGTTTCCACAGTATAATGACAAATCTAGGTCTCATGAATGGTGAAAATGTGACAAAAGTCATTCTGATTATGCTTAAATTGTTATAACCACAGCTTCAACTTTGGAAGCTGCACCTACTTGTTGTGTACCATTAGTAATGACAGCATTCATCAATCTGACGATTTTATCATTTAAAATATTAATTGCAATTCATGTCAGCACACTGGCTCTTCTGGTCATGTACACTTGTTTGATGATCGTCTAGAATCATGCCATGCACCTTTCTAGAATCATGTCGAGCTCCTTTTCAGTACTTTCTTCAATAACCATACCTACCTGGCATCCTGGATGTTTCTTATGAAAGTGATAAAGAAAAAAGATGTTTGACCACACTTTTTTAAAACAAATATTTAACTGTTGTCAATGATGGTGTATGGTTCCCATGAGCAGTAGTCAATTTCAAGAAGTGAATCACTGAATGGATCTGCACTTTTTACATACTGGTGAAAACTACACAGTACAGTTTACTGGAATGGCTGCCAAGAATGGCAGCACATGATGGCGATACGAACTTTTGTCGGCAACTATATCTGTCTTCAAACACAGGTACTTCTTGAACTACTCTTGTAAATGATTGACACATATTTATAACTCCATTTCTGCAGGCCATAACAAGAGTATAAATATTGCACTGGTAAATTTGTATTCACGATGATACTATGGATATGATCAATTAGCAGTATCAGTTTTTAACATCACAGGAAAACAAATGTGGAAACCTCAAATATGAACACACCTTAAACCAAAAGCTTCCTTGTTTCCATTAATACATGACATCTCAAATGTGGTCCATTTATTTATAGTTGACACAAAACTCAACCCAATGTATTACACTGGGTGTCCCAAACAGATTGCTGGGATTCTGAAAAAGTGCTATTTGTTTATCGTATTGTATGGGGCCAAATGTTGACCTTGACATGGGCAAAGGAGTTGAGCACTGGGGTGCCACCACAATGTTGACACTGAAACAGAAGACACAGCGTGTTCTTTGATACACTGAGTTTATTTAAACTATTAATGCGGAGTGTCGCTTTTGTGAAACTTATTCAGGACAAAATGCACCCGATGACAAAGCTATCCATCGATAGTTCAACCAGTTTCGAGATACAGGGAGTGCGTTGAATGGATATTCATCATGCTGGCCGAGAATAACTGAAGACAAAGTTGAAGAAATCTGGCAATCTTGTATCAGAAGCCCGAAAACAACTCTTGCTTGATGAAGTACTCAGTTAAAGATACCTAAACAATACTCTTCAATGTCATGCATAAAAGGTTATGATTGCATGCCTACAAAATTCAGATTAGACAAGAGAAAACCAACCCACTAGCCTAAGCATACAAACTTTGCTATTTTAACACTAATGAAATTGATGGAAATCCAAATTTTCTTAAAAAAATGCTGTTTTCGATAAAGCAACTTTCCATCAAATGGTTACATTAATCATCACAATTGCCAGATATGGGGTTCAGAACAACCTAACGTGCACAAACACGTCCATGATTCACTAAAAGTGAATGTGTGGTGTGGGTTACGTTATGACCAAGTTACACAGATGTCCTGATCTTACTACTTTCGACCCACTTTTCTTGGACTACGTAAAGAACAATGTCGATGCAGAAAAATTTTGAAAATGCAGGAGCAAATTTCGACAGCCATCATGACTAATGCCAGAGATGCTACAACACACATGGTGTGAAATCAAGTATCATCTTGATCTCTGCAGAGCAACAAATGGAGCTTGCACCAACACATATTGAGGTATGAAATTTTTAATTTGACACTTAAATCGTTTCATTATCTTGAACAGTTTTTCTGTAGCATTTGTTCAAAATCCTGGCATTCTTTTTGGAGCACACTGTATTACTTTCCTTTCCAATCTTTTCAGCACAGAATAAAAACCAAACTTTTTGCTGTATGGAATGACTTACACGTATTTCATTTTGCTTGCACTTTCTTAACCATCTGATCTAAATTTTCCACTTGAATTTTAGTTATACAACAGACAGAGTCATACCTTGAGCACCTAACATTGTTGCCTTCACCGTGGAAAGTATTTTCAGCTGTGTCCCAATTGTTGGAATACGTTCACACACCTGAAGGAGGTTCTGAAAACACAAAGCCTGACATTAGAAATAATTAATATATTTCAAGACTGTGATATAACTTACATGTGTTTCCCAAGAGAAAAGTTCAACAAGACTCTCAAACTGAGGATTAATGGTGTCTATGACTTGTGCCTCAAATTTCATTTTTTGTTTCATACTGTTTGACATCTATGTTTGTTTCTTTTCTTTATTGCAGAAAAGTTGTGAACAAAAAAATTTTCACCCAGCAGTTTCTATGGTGTTCAAACCCACTTCGTTTCAAAGACAAAATTTTTGTCTTCAATTGTTAGCTTCATTTCTAGTTACCACAATTATAATATCAATCCCAGGCTCATTTTTGCATCATCATCATCATCATCATCATCATCATCTAGATTTTGTGATTAATTACATGACCAAAAAAGTTAAAAAATATCATTTCACTTGATTACTAGGACTATAATGATTTACTAAGCTTGATGTTCAAATGGTTCAAATGACTCTGAGCACTATGGGACTTAACATCTGCGGTCATCAGTCCCCTAGAACTTAGAACTACTTAAACCTAACTAACCTAAGGACATCACACACATCCATGCCCGAGGCAGGATTCGAACCTGCGACCGTAGCAGTTGCGCAGTTCCGGACTGAGCGCCTAGAACCGCTAGACCACCGCGGCCGGCTAAGCTTGATGTAAACAAATCTTTCATAGAAAAGAAGTTACCAACTTTCAATAAATTTCATAACATGATGGAAACATTCAGTTGAAATAGTGAAATTAAACTGAATAGTGAAATTAATTAGAGACTACGTGGCTAATAAAAGAAATAACAGTATTTCAAACACCATTTTCAAACAAAATATCATTGCATTAATAACTAAAGAATGAAGAATTTTGGGACATGATTTATCTGAGCCTTTTTCTTGTTCTGGTGTGAGGAATGTGTGCCCACTCTCCTTCAAAATTTACAAAAGTCTACCTAATATACTACCGACACATTTGAGAGTTACAAAAAGACACCTACATCAAAATGACTTGAACATAAAAGAGGCCAAAGAAAATATTTCTTTTCTTGGCTGAGTATATTAATAATTTATACAAAGAAACAGACTGTGGATGAACTTATTTACATTGGGACAGAACATGTAGTCAGTCAATGCATGTGTTCTTGAGGCTCCACTCAGAGCACTGCTGATAAATACCACAGCAACCCTACCTTTCAGAATGATGGGTTCCTTCTTCAGGGAGGAGGGAGAAATTGATTGGGAGAGGTCAGGCATTAATGTCCTGCCATTTTATAAACACCTGTGCTGTAGAAGAGGGGAGGCAAAGATGAAGGCTGAGGCATCAGAACTGTAGGTAGTCAAAATATAATGCATTTGTATGTACTACACCAGTTCAGAGATGACAAAACATACAGACTGAGAAGTAAATGTAGATTTCATAATTCAATTAAAGAATAACAAATACAAATAAAGGGTAAGAGAGGAAGAGAGATGAACAAAAGCCTGGGATATGAAGACAGTGAGATTAATTAAACAATTAATAAATATAAAATAATGTACAATTATAATAAACATGAATAAAGGAAAGGAGTGAGATTGGGCTAACAGCAGGAGTCCTCAGATCTTCTGAGTCACACTCAATGTATACGAATGGGACATCGATTTGCAGTCAGTCATCCTGTATACCATGCAAGAGAGTAACGCTCTCTCACAACCACCAACCACAAAACTGTCCTCAACTCCTTCCCGACTTCCTAGACGGCAAACCCAGTTTGGATTCTTCAACTAACTTCCCAATCCAAAGACATCTCCCACCCAAGCTTCACCAGAGCTACAATCACACCTCAACTGCTCACTTCCTATGTAATTCCAAGCCTGTAATACAGATGCCCTTCTGGTTTAGAAAGAACTTCGTCAAAACACCCATCTGTCAATCCCATAACCCAATTTAACCAAACTAAAACTGGTTCCTGGACAGTTACTCAAACCTGGGACCTTTGCCTTTCGCTGCAGAGTAAAAAACTCATCCTGAAAACATCCAATAGGGTGTGGCTAAGCCATGTTTCCATAATATCCTTTCTCCCGGGAGTGTTAGTCCAACAAGTTACACCAGGAAAAACTCAGATGAAGTTTTGACGGTAGGAGTTGAAATACTGGTAGAAGCAAAGGTGTGAGGAAGGGTTGTAAGTCATGCTTGGGAAGCTCAGTCGGCAAAGCATTTGACTGCAAAAAGCAAAGGTTCCGGGTTTGAGTCCTGGACTGACACACAGTTTTAATCAGCCAGGAAGTTTGATATCCGTACACACACCACTGCAGAGTAAAAAATTCATTCTGCAAATTTAACCAGCCTGGCCTAGTTACAGATCTCTCTCACTTACTAGAGCCTGAATGAATAATTTGCTTCATCAGATCATTAAATCCCATGAAGCATTGAAATTTGCTCGAAACCATTCCAGCGCCAATGCCAAAGGGATGATCCTCTTTCTGACCCTCAAAAGACATCCTCTCCAGGAACTCCTCACTTTCAACAGTCACCCATTTCTTGTGGAAATTTTTCTCCAAAATCTCAAACCTTACTCCAGCTGAATTCCATGCCACTTGTAAACTGAAATCAGACTGCTCTATTATCATTTTCCCTATGGAAAAAGGCTCCACTACTGAGGTACTTGACTGATGAATATACAGCAAACTGGCTGTGTCAGCTAGCTGACATTTTGATACAAAACACTGTTTCTCATGATCCCACTCCTTCCATTCAGACTGAGCTGCAGAAAATCCTTAAAACCCTAGGACCCTCACAATACTTCAAATCTGCTTCCATTTAACTTATTACCCTTCCTCATCTCATACGTGCAACTGTACTTTCCATCTCGGACGGGGCGGGGGTTTGACACCACCACCACCACATTAGGTTTCACATTGTTACATACTTCAAATCACCAACTGAACACATGTTATGAACACATCTTAGCTTTGGTAGACTAGCAGATTCCTACTGAACATGGCATTCCGTTCACTATAAAACATAATTACCACTTTCAGGAGGATTACAAAATAATTTCCATCTTCCTTCCACCTGAAATCTCATTACCGTAGATGTAATAATTTCCTTACATCAACATGTCACATATACATACATATGGCCTTTCACTGCACTTGAATGTCTTTGAAAACTGAATTTCATTGTCACACTAGCAAACTTCATCCTTACCCACAACTTCTTCACTTTTTAAGATCAGACCGAATCACAAATCAGGGTGATGGCTATCAGAACCAGCATGATCCCATCTGCCAAATAATATGGTATTCCCACACCTATACACCCACAACAAGCTTCCTACCCTTGCAACTTGCAACTGTTACCACTGTAAAGCATGGCCAATGCACCAACCAATTACCACCAAATCAAGCCCCACCACTGGCAAATTTTACAACATTAGAGACAGGAAACTACTCTTCTTGCTTATCAGATTATACATATTTACTGTTCAGTTTTTGATATCGTGATGACCACAAAACTGTGAGAACAAATGAATGGGAACCAAAGGACAGTCAGCCTCGTACCCAGTTATTGAGTATTCACCACAGTATGACTCAAGAGACCTGAGTTCTTGTCACACCACACACACACAATATGCATCCCCCCAAACAGCACCTGTTTCCCCTCAACTCCAGATATGGCAACGTCATCCCAAACATATATTCTCACCTTTCACCCTTCCTTGACTTACTATTCAACAGTCTAACCCAATCATCCTCTTATATTGGTGTTTGAGGGAATCTTATTTCATTTTTATTCTTCATTCATACACCACCGCCGCTATGGCCTGTATGTGGACCCCACCATACTTCTCCCGTCCCCTCTTTCTCGTTTCTTTCTATTTATTATTATTTCCACTTTTAAATTTACTTTTTACTTGGTCCTTTCTATTATATCAAAACAGTAAGTGGCACAGTGTGTGCTAACATATGATCATTTTCACCGATGTTGTTGTATGCCTTTTCATTCATCTTAACATCTGTTTCTTGCCAATAATGGTGGGTAGTTCCTCTTAGTCTGTGTTGATGAATAACCAGAAACCCCCCCTCACCTTTTCCAATCCAACCTCACCAACACATTTCCTTTTTATACTTGAAAAATGAAGCTATTATTCTGAAAACTAGGGGTGCCGTGAACAATTATGTCTTTCCACCACTAAGTGATGGGAATTACATCCCCCGTCCCTTGAAGATAATAACTGACCAGACTTTGTCGCTTTTGTGATTTAAATTTTATGAACTGAATTTTCCATTTTATACAAAGGACAGATCTAGCATGAGTTAGAAGAGTTACATTTCCAGTATAACAAGATATGATAAAAATAATAAAAAGAAAAATACTATCTTACAGTGCGCATTCGTTTGTCAGTGCATTCTCTGGCAAGCTCTTTGGCAAGGCGCGTGACTTCTTCACTGGCTTCAGCTATTGATTTGGCACAGGCTATAAGATCCCGCTTGCTGCCACTGCCACCTTCCCCACGCACCAATTTACTAAGACGCCCCATCAATACTGCCATCTTCTTGGCAGCTGCAATAATGTCATTGTCTTTACTTGACCACTGACGGACTTCTTGATGTAGTCCATGAGCTGCTACCTGTGGGATTCAAAAGACAGAATGATTAAAAAAAATTCTGTGAGGTTGTGAATAATTTTATTTAGGAAGAGTATCAAATATGTGCTATTTGATTTTCATTATTTAATTGTAACACTGAGTTTCATGGCCACAGACTTCTGGAGACCACAAAGTCTTTATTTCTGTGAACAAAACTAAACTATGGGATTAATCTAGTGAACACTGTGGCTACAGAATAATTTAAGTCAATCTTTGGAAAATAATAATCACTTTCACAGCCCAGTGCTCATTTGAAAAATGTTGTTTACTTTTTAAATAAACTATGTCTTTATTTCTTTTTTTTTAAAGTACAGAGTGTCATGTTCAAGATATGCAAGAATATTGGATTCATGATCTGAGATGTGGTAAACTCTTAATGTCCAAAAACTTGCAATAACAACATTTGCTAAGGAAAGTTCTGGCAGAATGTAAATAGTATAATCAGAAAATTAACTACTTCATGTGTTCAAGACTGCAAAAAGAAAATAGAATAAGAGATTACATCACTGAACAGTGCAAGATAATTTACACCCTAAGTCATGTGGCCACTGCACACTGAACATTAGGCTGTGGGTAGGTGATAGTTGCATGTAAAGCTGAGGTATGGAATGACACAGTGGTAGAAGGCAGCCATGTTCGAAAAATAGTGACTGTCATATTACAAGGGAAGGTGATGCCATCTAGTGACTACTCACCACTAGTTGGCTTCATGTTCCCTTGTAATATGATTGTTACTTATTTTTGTGTGTGGCTGTTTCCTATCTCAGCTTTACACATGGCTATCACCCGCCCACAGCTTAATGTTCACATTGTGTCCCTCAAGGTATAAGTTATTTAACGCTGTTCGGTACGTGTTCTTAGTATTTCTCTCCGTTTTTCTTCCTTTGACTGCTCACATTCCTTAGGTTATTTACAGCTGTCTGGTGCAACACCTATGTTTTCATTCTAACTAACCTGTATCAACCTAATATTTATAGTTGGATAATGAATCCCTTCTATTATTATAACAGACAAGTGTTAAGTCTTATACAATAACTTATTATAGCTTCTTCATTTTTCCCTTTTGTATTCTTGTACACCTGAAGATGAGCTTATAATTGGCCAAAACCAGTTGTGACTGAACCAATAAAACTACTTAGAACTGAAGTGGTGAACTATCTGATTCTACTTGAAGCTCAGTTACAGACGTCCTCCTAATCAAATCTTAGAATATACATAATTTAGGAGTAAAGAAATCACTCACCTAACAATAGACATATGGAGTCGTAGACAGGCACACAAATAAGTACGAAAACTTCGCTAGTTTACGGACAAGTCTTTTAATGAGCGCGCGCGCGCGCATGCACACACACACACACACACACACACACACACACACACACATACCTGCACAACTATATTCGGGTGGGGTGAGAAGAGGGATATAGAGGTGGAAAGTGAGAGGAGCGATTGGTGAGGAGTAGCTGGTGCCCTGGAGGGAGGCAACAGGTGTTGGATAGGAATGCGGGAGGGAGACGCAGCAGGTACACGAACTAGGAATGCGACACATGGGCACTGGATCCATTGAATTTGTGCAGAACATGACGATGATGATGATGATGATGATGTGGAGAGAGTGACAGGCAGTGGTAGGGAAGACTGCTGGGTGGAGAGTGTGGGTGCAGTGGGATAGTGGGTGGAGAGTTTGGGTGCAGTGGGATAGCGGAGACTGAGAACAGGAGGATTTTGGGAGGAAACCCAGTACCTCATTATTTATGTACCTTAACAATTATACAGTCATACACAACTACCACTCCCCTTCAGAGGTGGCGGTCCAGATTGCTGTACACACTGGTACCTCTAATACCCAGTAGCACGTCCTCTTGCATTGATGCATGCCTGTCTTCATCATGACATACTATCCACAAGTTCATCAAGGCACTGTCGGTCCAGATTGTCCCACTCCTCAACAGCGATTCAGCATAGATCCCTCAGAGTGGTTGGTGGGTCACGTCATCCATAAACAGCACTTTTCAAACTATCCCAGGCATCTTCGGTAGGGTTCATGTCTGGAGAACATGCTGACCACTCTAGTTGAGCAATGTCATTATCCTGAAGGAAGTCATTCACAAGATGTGCACGATGGGGGCGCGAACTGTCATCCACGAAGATGAATGCCTCGCCAATATGCTGCTGATATGGTTGCACTATCAGTTGGAGGATGGCATTTACGTATCATACAGCTGTTACGGCACCTTCCATGACCAACAGCATCGTACGTTGGCCCCACATAACGCCACCCAAAACAGCGGGGAACCTCCACCTTGCTGCACTCGCTGGACAGTGTGTCCAAGGTGCTCAGCCTGACTGGGTTGCCTCTAAACACCTCTCCGACGATTGTCTGGTTGAAGTCTTATGTGGCACTCATCGGTGATGCCAATCCTGAGCAGTCCATTCAGCATGTTGTTGGGCCCACCTCTACTGCGCTGCATGATGTCATGGTTGCAAAGATGGACCTTGCCATGGACGCCAGGAGTGAAGTTGCACATCATGCAGCCTATTCTGCACAAAGCATTATTCAACATGGTGACATTGCTGTCAGGGTTCCTCTGAGCCATAATTCATAGGTAGTGGTCATTCATTGCAGCAGTAGCCCTTGGGAGACCTGAGCAAGGCATGTCATCGACAGTTCCTGCATCTCTGTATGTATCTCCTCCACGTCTGAACAACATCGCTTTGGTTCACTCCGAGACACCTGGTCACTTCCCTTGTTGAGAGCCCTTCCTGGTACAAAGTGACAATGCAGACGTGATCGAACCATAGTATTGACCGTCTAGGCATGGTTGAACTACAGACAACACAAGCCATGTATCTTTTCTTGGTGGAATGACTGGAACTGATCGGCTGTCACCCCCCCCCCCCCCCCCCCCGCCCCTTTCCCGTCTAATAGGTGATGGTTGATTACATCCTTGGGCAGGATTAGTGACATCTCTGAACAGTCAAAGGGACTGTGTCTGTGATACAATGTCCACAGTCAAACAGTCAACGTGTATCTTCAGGAGTTCTGGGAACTGTGGTGATGTAAACCTTTTTTTAATGTGTATATTTCTTCGAATTAAATACTTTCTGTTCTTTCTATGACACTATTATTCTGATAGTTGCTGACTAGTATGTTTCAGTGGTTTGAGATGATCTATGTACTGACAAAGATCCTACAATATTATCTGTAATCACAAATGATTGATCATTAACAGGAAGATTATTGGAGACTTTAGCTTGTTGGTCTGATTTGGGCTATAACACAGAAAACACAAAGCAGGTAATATTTTAAATTATCCTTATGTGTGTCTACCATCTTGCTATCTATCTTCCATCATTTCAGGACAACTATTCATACTAGAATTTATTCCTTGAGTATTCTTAAATGTTGTTTATCTTCTAACCAGGATGCAATTTTAAAATCTGCTGTAGCTATTCTCCACATCATTCTCTTGCTGCACTGGTCCTAAAATGGTTCAAATGGCTCTAAGCACTATGGGACTTAACATCTGAAGTCATCAGTCTCCTAGACTTAGAACTACCTAAACCTAACTAACCTAAGGACATCACACACATCCATGCCCGAGGCAGGATTCGAACCTGCAACTGTAGCAACAGCACGGTTCTGGACTGAAGCGCCTAGAACCGCTCAGCCACAGTGGCCGGCGCACTGGACCTAAAAATTTTAGCTTTATGATCAGTGCTCTCCTCTCTGTTCCTTCAGCAGTTTGCAATTCTGTTTCAAAGAAGTATAAAGTAAGTTGAGAATATTATTTCATGTTCCAGAGATCAAAATATTTTACAATACATCACTGATGGTTGTGCAAAATTTAGGAAGAAAGGGTATCCTATTGAAGATGGAGTCATTAGAGACAAGAGTGCAAGTTTAGGCTGAAAAAGGATGAAGGAAATTGGCCATGGTCTTTTGAAAAGAACCATCTCTGAGCACCTGCCTTAAGTAATTTAGAAAAACATTGAAAACCTGAATCTGGATGGCAAGACATGAATTCGAAGCCTGGTCTTCTGAATGAGAGTCCAATGTCTTTAATTATTGTGGAAGGCAGCACAGTATCAGCTGCATGGATCTGCTGATAATTACTATTTTAGTGGAAGAAGTCTCTGATTAGTTATTTCCAAATCACTAACTTCACGAGTCAATGAAATAGTCTCTCTTCCATTTAATGTCCTAGAATGGTTCGCTATCTTGCCTGACAACAATACTGCATGATGAAATAGAGTCCTCTGTCTTGACTATGCATTTAGCCCTATACCACGCTGTTCAAGCTCAACTGCCTGCATTTGGGCAGCTGGATGCCCACAGGCACAGGGGGGTCAATGATGGATCAACAACTGCCATGCGGACAGTTGGGCAGCCAACGTGTAATTTACATAATTGTGCTGCTCTGGTCGAGTGCACACCAGCATAGTTGGCCAAGTGGCTAGAACATGACGGGTAACCTGCAATAGCTATGCTTGCCCATGAGTGAGCTGACAGGTGAGAGGGTGTTTGCAGGTCTGGGGTCATCCTCATCCTATGGAGCACTGCTGGCACAGCATACCCTATAACAACGTACACAATTTCTGACTTTAACTCATTGCAGTAATAAAACTGAGATTGTATGCTGTGGTTAGTATATAAGATTGGGTGCATAAAACACACTAAAGTTGCAGTGATTAGAAAGATAAATGTGACTCCAATTGGACTTGATATGAAAGATTAGGTAAATGATAACACACAAATTAACAGAATCACACAACTGTAAATATTATCTGATTTCAAGAATTCAGTTTGGTGTGAAATCATTATTTTGTATAATAAGGGACCCTAAATGTCAGAGTGTGGGCGTGGATGCGCTCCATCCATAAAGCGTCAATAGTGCTTGCTGTACAACAATTACCGAGTTGTTAACCAGTCACATATTAAGAGAGGCACATAAGGCTGATGTGTGAATTAGTAGAATACTCATATATTCCTCAGTGCTTGTGGTTGGGCACTGTGCCGTGGTACTGGGGAATATGGAGTTGCCTGTAGGAGGGAAATTGGGCTCCAAAACTTCTTCATAGATGAGGCAGTTACTGTTCAAATATACTTCAAATATATTTGAGTTGAAACTAAGTCATAGCCAATGACAAACTGTCTATTTGCTTCTGTCTCGGGTTCTTCAGCTGACGTTCGCCTTATGATTTTACTGACGTTTCGCTAGCATGAGTGGCTGGTATTGTCAAAGCTTCACCCTCCATTGCCGGTGGTGAACTGGAGCCGAGCTTGTGGCCACACAGACTATATGTACCTGGCGCACCAACGTCTGAGGGCTTCTCCGCAGTCAATTCCGATGTGGTTCTCCTCTTGCTACCTGTGACGGTTGTTTGCTGCAGTATGGGAAGCCAGGATCCGTGTACCTTAAGGCTTTCCCCTTTCTTGTTGAAGCTGTTCCCATGTTTGTGTATTTCTACAGATTCTCTAAACAAGCGGGTGTGATAATGCTTCTCTGCAGCCAGAACTTCCGTGTCGGTGAATTTTATTACATGGTTGGTCTCACACAAGGCGTGCTCTGCCATGGCTGATTTCTCCACCTGCCACAACCTGCAATGTTCTTTGATCTTCCAGTCATTCTGACATAAACTTTTCCACATGTGCAGGGTAAGCAGTATATTCCCGACATTGCAAGTGGGTCCCTTTTATCCTTTGCCGATCTAAAACAGTCTTTGATCTTCCTTGTCGGTTTGAAAATTGTCTTTACGCCGTGTTTGTGCAAAATACGGCCGATTCTGCCCTTCACTCTGGGAATGTATGGCAGAAAGGCTGTACCCAACATTGGCTCTGTTACACTTCTAATATAATTTGTGGAGTATCCATTACTCCTCAACACTACCACAACCGCTTGTTTAGAGAAGCTATAGAAATACACAAACGCAGGAACAGCTTCAACAAGAAAGAGGAAAGCCTTAAGGTAAATGGATCCTGGCTTCCCATACTGCAGCGAATGATCATCGCAGGTAGCAAGAGGAGAACTGCACCGGAAATGACTGTGGAGAAGCCCTCGGATGTTGGCGTGCCAGGTACTTAAAGTTTGTGGCCGCGAGCTCGGCTCCAGTTCACCACCGGCAGCGGAGGGTGAAGCTTTGACAATGACAGCCACTCGTGCTAGTGAAACGTCAGTAAAATCATCAGACGAACATCAGCCGAAGAACCCGAGACAAAAGCAAATAGACAGTTTGCCAACAAGTGGCCACAAAAGCCTTAACAATTTTGTCATATCCAATGGTACCTCAAACCGTAACACTTAATGTTTATTTGCTAAATCACTCATCAACGTAGTGTGTCACTTTGAAGTTTGTGGGACTGGTCCAGAAACTGAGCATTCCAGAGAGGCACCACCTGAATTCCCATTTATGGTTTATGTTCAGTGGAGCAGACACATTAAATGTGCAAAAGATAGCATAGTGGCAATACGAAGTCATATGGTCCTGCAGACAATCCCACATCATAGTCATATTGTGCGATTGAGTGCCCACTCATCACTCTGTATGAGCCTCTATTATTCACTTGTTTCACATATGCATTACATATTGTAATAAGATTCTCTGCTCAGGCCGACACGTCAAGACATCACAAACTCGTTCCTGGAGACCCAACGTAATTCCCAATTTACACTCAACTCACACGCTGATTTAATTCTCTCTGATGCCATTAAGATATACTGACACTTACTTTCTGCAGGTTATTTACTGACACAGTTTTGTATGACCATTCAAGAGAGGGCATATCCCATCTTAATAGTCTATTGCTTATACACTAAACCATACAACCTCAGAGTTTGTATTCATTTGATTCACCCTGGGAGCTGCAATTTTCAAAGTTATCAGTGCATGTAACACATGCACGAAAGAGTTTTCACATTTAACTGAATATAACATTGATAATTTATGTCAGTGAAGGTATGAGAGTGATAACACCATAACTATACTTACCATAATAGGTTGATTAGGTAGAGGAGCATGTGAAAACATATCATCTTCATCATCTGTCTCAGGTGGAGGCGGTCTTGGTGGTGGAACTTCCCCTCCAGGCAAAGGTGGTCGTGGTGGAGCGTAATCTGCTTTAACATAACAACTACTAGTGACACATGTAATCAAAAATCACCACATTTGATACAATTAAGAATCAGTGACATTTACTTGATGGAAGCAAGTTTTCCTGCATCAAATCTCATAGTCAAAAGCTCATAGTAACTATCTGAGAAGATGGGGAGGGGGAGAGGGGGAGGGGGGGGGATGTTATGTATCTCGTTCAGTCTACTTTTAGCAACATTCTGCATAGTTAAATGTGAAATATGATAAACTGATATTACGGTCCACGAATCTAACTGAAAATATCATTCTTCATGGGCTGAGAAACGACTTAGGCTGTGAACTTTATCGTATGCAGTACATTTCTGTGCTATGCTGTGCAATAGTGTTACAGAAGACAAGATGTTCTATCAGTTTGATCAGTTAACTTTTTGCTTTTTCAAATCATTCTCTGACTAGTACACTCAGGATTAAATCATTTAAATTGTATTAATAATCACTCCTTTTCTCTTACAGCAAATTTATCTACCATGCTGAAACATCCATTTTCAGATATACTCTTCATATATTGTCTGTATCTGCTTGGCTGTTCATCCCAAAAGCATTAGGATGTTTAAATGCCTTTACACTAAAGATATTAAAAAAATGTTTAAACTTCCACATCTATGCAAATAATTTGTAATGCTGAGAGATAAATCAGTTCATATGGACTAAGCAGTTGGAATGACCAAATGATCTTTGTAAGAAGCTTGAAAAATTGTTTTGAATGATCCACTAACTTTTATTGTGAATATTATTTCTTCCATAGGGTTCCATGTATTTAAATGGAAAAAAAATTGCTGAAACATTAGATATTTAAGAATAATAAATATTAATGCAATAGGAACAGTTGATAGTGAACTTTTAGTGATGTTAGGTGAAAGAGCACTGGTATTGTTACTAGACTCTGGCATCAGTACTGAGATGAGTGTACCAGTGTCGACTGTCAAGAATTTTTTGGTTGCATGGCTGCACCACAGCAGGAATGGATTTCCCTTGACTTGCAAGACCGTCTGGCAGAAGTAAGTTAGGAGGATGGTGTGTGCACTTTCCTGATCCAATCGTGTTGATGTATCTGAAGCTTTTCAGTTGCCACAGTTACTATTACCACACAGTTACTCACTCGCTTTTGATTATTTTTCTGTTTGCTATTGTGGTTTTTTAGTACTTTGCTTTCATATTTTGGATTCCTTTTGGCTTGTCATTTTGGATTTATGTATGGTTTTTGCTGTCATTCACTCGGTCCTTTTGGACACTTTCCATTTTCTCAGAAACTCTCACAATTGTGTAGTATGTTACTAAAAGGGCATTTGTTATACAGAAATACTGAGTTCAGACATCTGATTATGAAAGTTATGAACAACAGCAAAGCAGTTTGCAGCCCAACTAATCATTATTGCAATGTTTTTGACATAGGAAATATGCAGCTTACTCACTGGTAAATGAAATACAAGTCAACAAGAAAAAACAATAATGAAAAGTGACATTAGAAACTTCAGGTATACCAACAGTTGCCAGCCATTTATGAGGGGTAATCATAAAGTCTTAATTATCACCTTGAAAAATAAAGTTATGTAATAAATTGTTTGCTTGTTTGCAGATATATTCCTGCAGTTCTGGTATACACTGAAATCCCCATGCCACAGTACCACAGTACACTGTTAGAGGAGCTAAATCAAAATGGTGCAGCCCATTGATAAAGTGGAGTATAGCAGGTAACTCTTTTTCTTGATTTGAAGGACAACAAAGTTGCAACAACCAATGCCAAATTGGTAGAAGTCTATAGCAACAATGCAATATCATATAACACTGGTTAGGTGATGTAGATGCCTCCAGTGTGGTCCAACTAATCTGAATGATGAAAAATGAAGTGGCAGACCATCTCTAAATGAAGAACCAGGAACTGCAAGAGAAGGAGAAGACCTGGTGCTCAACGACTGGCATATCAAAATTGAGTTGACAGTGAAAAAAGTGAAAATCAGTAACACATCAGTGTTCAACATCTTGCAAAACATTTGGAACTGACAAAGGTCACAGTTCACTGGGTTCTGTTCCTGTTCACACTCATTCAAGGCAGCAGCGAATATGTTGCAGCTGTGTTGGACCAGTGCAAGTGATTTCTTCAGCTTCCAAATTGCCATAAACAAGTGCTGAGTGCATCACTATGATCCTGAAACAAAGGAGCAAAGTAATCAGTGGATACATGTGGATTTACCATCACCAAAAAAGGCTAAAACCCAACAATCATTGGGCTAACAGATTATGTTTGTGAAGAGCAAACAATCACAGGAAAATATTATGAGGTTATGGGAGGCTGTCAAGATGAAATACCACAAAAACCTGTGTAAGAGGATGTTTTTGCTGCACAATGCCGCAGATCACTATATGCACGACAGTCACATATGCTGGTTCTTTGAGCTATCAAACTGCAGCAGGGGCTTTCACAACTAATATTGCAATGCTTTCCATTATCTAGATTTTAAGCCAAGGGGCTTTCACAACTAATATTGCAATGCTTCCTTATCTAGATTTTAAGCCAATGAGGCCTCATCTTCAGATGATTGGTATTTACTGCCACTTCACATTCCAAATACCTAAAGCTGCACCTTAAACAGCTCAAAAGCAAGTTAATGGGGAAAAAATCATTATACAATGACGGGCTGCAATCTTGATTCAAAGCACCTGATAAGTGACCCCAGGCAGTGGAACATTGAAAGATAGGAGGGGAAATAAAATACCTCCCACAGAAGAAAAAGGTTAGAGGGAAAACTCCAATGGCAAATCCAGCTATGATAGGGCCAGCAAGCCAGTAGTGGATAAAATAAGGTTCTCAAACTTGGAACAAGATTTCTAAGAATGGATAAAATGGGAGATTGCCCACCTATTCAGGACTAAGATTTCATAAATTGAACAAACAGATGCTGACAGGGAAAGTGGTGGACTAGCAGTGGACTTTATGAATAGAAGGAGGTGGAATAGTCTAGGATTGTGAGAAACCGGGTGGAAAGGTGAAGGAAGTAGGTAATGGAAGAGTGGATACAGGCTGCACTGGAGTGGAAATGAGGGAGAAGGGAGGCACAGAGTGGCATTAGTTATGAGAGGAGTGTTGAAAGAGATGGTGAAGGGAATAAGTCTCACGATGATAGTCACAGAAAAATGTGAATGGAAAGAAAAAGGAAACACTGCAAGTGTATGCACCACAAATTGGAGATTCTGTTAAAGAAGGGAGGACTTTGAAGAGGAAATGCTGAGAGAACTCACTGGGGAGAAGATTGTGATAAGGAGAGATTTGAATGCACACATGGGCATGGAAAGAGAAGGCAAGAATGGCGTGAGGAAGTATTGGGGAGTGGAAGAACCATGAAGGAGAACTGAGGAAGGAAAATAATTGCTAGACTGAGGGAAAAGAAATGGACTGGCTTCGGGCAACACTTGGTTTAAGAAGAAGGGAAGTTTTAAGGTGATGTGGTGTAGCCAATATTTGTTGAGTAAATCTGCAGTAAACAACAGAATATGTGACCACGACACAAGGAGAACAGTCACAGATGTTAAGGTAATACCTTCTGAAGCCCTAGACAGTGATTACAGACCTGTAGCAGTGATATTTAGGATTAAAGAAGAAAAGAGGGCAGAAAGAAAGGAACAATGTGACAAGGGATTACATGCAGTCAATAGAGGAGGAAAGGGGAAGATTTAAAACAACTACAGTGGAAGCAGCAGAAAAAATGTGTAGAAGAACAACTGATAAAAGAAGGTGCATAGAAACACCTTGGTAGAATGATAGAGTAAGGGAGGAAGTTGCAAAGAAAAACAAAGCATTCTTTATGTGATTGCTAGAGACAACAGAGGAAGGAAAAAGAGAATATGCTAAGAAGAAGGTGGTTAAGAGAGTTCTAGTAGGGGATAAGAAGAAATGAACGGAAGAGTGGGCAAATATGAAGGAAGATGGCAGTCAGAGGAGTAAGAAGAGGTCCTTTATGGAATGTTTACAGCTTAGAATAGATACACTGTGAAAAAGTCAGGAAAATCGATAAAGAAGGAAAGGAAGTTGAGGATGTACAGGAAATCACGGAGATATGGAAGGAATATTTCAAAAACCTCTAATGGAAACATGGAAGAGGAAAATGAGGGGCCTGGGGATGTAGAAAATGTTGAGTTGTACCTAATGTGGACAGAAGTGGAGGACGTGATAAACAACACAAACAGAGGAAAAGCACATGGATTGGATGAACTAAGTGTAGAGATAGTGAAAATAGGTGGTATTGTTGGAGTGCAGTGTTTCTATCAGGTTGTGAGAACAGAATGGAAGAAAAGGTCATATGAAGACTGGAAAAAGGTAATCATAGTGCCAATTTTTAAGAAGATCGGCAGGAAACTTTGTTAAAATTGTAGGGGAGTTATTTTGATGTGCCATGCTGCCATGGTATTTGAGAAGATCCTGGAAAAGAGAGTACGAATGTTATGAGGAAGAAGACTCAGATAAGAACAATATGGGTTTAGACCAGGAAGGTCAACAGTGGATCTAACTTTTCATGAAATACTGCTTCGCGAGAGACTACAAATATGGTAATGATTTAGTAATAATGTCCCCGAACATTGACAAGGCATTTGATAGCGTGAAAATGGGAATTGCATGTCCGAGTATGAGAAGAATAAATGTCATGTGTCAAGGACGTGTGAGTTGTGTAAAAGTAGGAAGGGAGAAGACAGACTGATTAGAACAGAAAAAATAGGTTCAAGTAAGGGAGTACACTATCTCTACTATTTTTGAACACCCTTATGGATGAAATAATAGCAAGAATGCAACTGCAAAAAAGAAATGAAAATATGAAAGCAATGGTGTTTTCAGATAATTAAATGGTGTTGGGAAATGGAAAGGAGAGGTCTAAGAAAGTCTAAATGTATGTGTAGTAGTGGTGGGAAAGTATGAACTGAAATTTAATGCAAAGTAGTATGAAGTGGTTGTGACAACAAGGAATTAGAGTAGTACTGAATTTAAGCACTATAGGGCAAGTACTGAACAAAGAGGAAAGTCTCAAGTACCTGGAGAGCACAATAGAAGACAATGGGTAAGGAATGATATTAATGAGAAAGAAAGGTAAGCACATGCGATTTCTGAAGAGTGTAAGAAATCTGGTATGGAATAAGAATGAACCACCAAAGAGCAAGCAAGCAAAACCTAAAAACAAAAATAAACATGTGACTGAGGACCAAACAACACCACAAATGAAAGGAATTTCTGCAATTTATCTATGACTGTTTCCTCACCAGTTTTGATAAAATGTAGGTCAAACTAATGATAATATTAATATAATTATGTACTATAAGCTTTGGTCAAACATTTTCTTCACTTTAAGAAGTGGCTGTTGCAGTGTTATAGAAAACATACACAAATAGTATTGCAGTATTCTTCTACAAGTCATGTGGCTTCCATGGAGATGTTTATGGCTCTAAATGCACAACTCTGCACTGACAAGGGGTTAATGATGATCTCTGCCTTAGATTAGTGTGTTGCAAAATTTAAATTTATGACTTAAATCACCACATGACTATGACGACTTAAATTTACAGTATATGAGTATCACATTTCATTTAGTATCAATACAATTAAAGACTGTGTAATAATAAAAATAGTAATAATTACTGCTATCACCACCACCACCACCACCACCACCACCACCACCACTAGAACTACTGCTGCTGTATCCACTACAGTTGCTGCAGCACAATAATGACCAGAGATCACAAATCAGTAAATAAACACGTTCCCACATTTGAATGTAGAATAAATTTAATTTTCATATGAAGCACATGCATTAAAGTCATTTGCTTAACACTGAAAACAATTAAGCATGCACATATAAAAGATTAGTATGAGCAATACATTTCAGCACAGAAGTAAGATGGGCAGAACAATCATGTAAATCTTGGAATACTTACCATGCACACTAGACTAATTAAAGAAACCAAAATCAAGTACCTGCATGGCAGGTAGATTTTCAGACAGTGCAGACTACATCAAGAAAATTGCTGTCAATGCAGGACTTCCATTTACTGAAAATATCATTGTAAGTCAGATTACTTATGTACTTAGGAGTGTACAAATAATACTGAGAAACATGGATCCACGTGCATTTCAATGCTTTTTGTACCTGTGTCTTTAAGTATATTTCTACCTGTTCTTTGGTTTTCTTCATTTTGAGTTTTACACCGAAGACCACAGCCATGTGCAGATTTTCTTCTAAATTTGTATTTTGTTCATAATGTCTCACACCCAAAACTTATCTTAATTAATAGTTTTGAATATTTGAAAACTTTTGGGTGGTAGTTAGTGTAAACTATCACATAATACTTTGTACCATATTTACAATGATCAACGGATGACTATAATGTGAGTGAGTATAGTGTCTGTAAGGAAGAGAGAGGAATGAAAGAAACATCAAAGTGCAATAGTCAGTTCATTAATTATTTCACAAAAAGGAATCTATCATAACAAGCTACAAAAATCATTCCATTGTTTCCTAAGTCATTATGTGTAAGCAACTTCAGTTGATCGCCAAATTCTTTCCCTGTTTATTTCATAGAAAACAAATATTGTATTTTTCATATTGTAGCTTTAGTTGAAGACCCATAACATGTACACACTGAAGCCAAGTCAGGACTATATTATGAAATACTACATGGTATAATAAGAAAAAGAAATATTATGAAGTGTCCGGAATGATTTAAGCCAACAACCAACAGGTATGACAGAAAAGACTATTCCCTAAATTGAGGGGGGGGGGGGGGAGGTGGAGAGAGGGAGAGAGATACGGGAAATCATCATAAAACTGAATGGTGTTGAACAATACAACAATCCTAGAGCAAGTGCAAAGTTTTCAAGTGAATACAACAGACTGAAGCGTATCCACCATGATTGAGCATTGTGGACAAAAAAATGTGGTATCAAACACCACAATAGCTGGATATTAATTAGCACCTGTAATTGTGCCTGAATGCTAGATGAAGAGTTTGCTACAGCTGTTCAGATTTCTATGGACTACAGCAATACACATTATAAAAGAAACAGAGAGATACGAAATGTATGTAGACAAGGAGGACTATCAAAGAGAAACAGTTTTATTAGTTAACTATGCCATAATATGTACAAAGAAATCAGTTTCAGAAAGCAAAGAAGATTTTGAAGGACATAATGCTGTACTGCATTCAAAATTTTTGGGGCCATCAGTGAACAGAAAAAGGTTATGCTGTAACAGTCACACGAAGAATACGCAATGAAAGTAAGAAAAGCTGGGTAAATCATATAGACCTTAATTCTTGAGACACAGAAATGATGATAAAGAATATGACAATTCAAAGGGCATGTACTGTATGCAATGAAATGTTACAAAATATTACAGTTACAAAAATCACTGAGACATAATTCAATATCTTTCCTTCTCATCCCGTATGGTAAGTATCCCCTGACCTGCAGTTCTGGGTGACTTTTTCAAAATCTACCCTTTTACCTAGACCTCTCCAGTCCTTTTCCTTCTTCCCCTTCAACCCTTATGCCTGAAGAAGGAGCTACTGGGTCCAAAAGCTTGCTAATCTCCACGTCTTTTATGTGTGTGTTCTGCTGCCACTTGGTGGGTAGATTTTTTATCTATCCAATTAAATAATATATATAGCCTATTGCTCACCATACTAGCCATCTCTCCCCCCCTCCCCAGCAATCTTATATTTATTAGTCTAGACTGCCATACCATATATGAAAAATCAGAATGAGAGAGAGAGAGAGAGAGAGAGAGAGAGAGAGAGAGAGAGATAAAATGGAAAAATATGAGTAAAAAGAAAAGAAAATAATGCAAACTAACCAACCCTGGTGTAATCTGAATCACATGGGGCAAACTGTTTAACAAATGCAGTTACAGAAAGAAAGAATAAATACAGAATGCTTTAATTACTTTGATAAGGGCTATTATTATGCAATTCACAGATATCATACACAATAATGCGAGTATATATACATATTGCTTATAATTCTTATGATTTACTTTTCTGTAAATTTCACTGCATTTAGTATAATACCATCACTTATACTTTCCCCTTTCATACTCACCTCAACTCATAAAAATGAGTTGCACAATGATTACGTCAGTTACTCTGTAAAATTACAGGAAGGTAGTGTGAACAAATCTTTCAAACAAAATTCTGAAGTCACAACAAACCTCTTAGAATGACACACAAATTAAACAATATGATTACATTATTTCACTCTTTCAAAAGCTGACCATATACTGAACCAAGCAGAATTTATTAAATAATTAGATGGATGAGATGTATCTTCCACCATAAGGAAGAGTCTTTTTTATATCTGATATCACATTGAAAGACATCAACTAATTTTCAGTACCAATGAAAAGAATGAACATTTGAGAAATAGTGCAGACTTGGATTTCTGGATACAACACGTGCTTGTTCTTATCCACAGGGTAATGCTTTCTGTTGCAGAGTGCACATACCCACATTGCTTGCATGCTTCAGAATAATTCAATGAAAAAGTTTCATCCAGTTGAGAACAATTTCTGAGAGGAAGGGCAATGCATGCAGCTACTCTGGTTTGAAAACAATGCAATAACCAAACTGGATTATAGTCCAGTATCAATCCTGATGAGCAAAATGCTTAAAAATTGTTTTTGGAACGTGCAATTTTAGAAAATTGTGACATGCAATAAATCGTGCAACCAGTAGGTCAAATGTTGACTGTGAAGGCTGATCAAAGTTCTGCACCTGTAACTGCATTCTGAGTCCATTTGCATAGAAAACATATGCACAAACTACAAAACAACAAAAATATTCTCTGCATGTATTTATATAACAATGGCAGGAAATGCTCATGTGATCATGACTATCCATTCTAAAGCATAAATTTTTTTCTTGAACCATGAACAGCCTTACAATAACCTGACCCAACCTTTGTTGAAGTATACCTCGTCCAGAGAAATCATCGGGTGACAGTTCTTGGTATAAGAGGTCTGCATTTTCGCCTGGAGAAACAGAAATACCATGCTGTTTACAACAGAGGGCAAGTTGATTTTTCATTTTATGTACTTTTATTTTTCTCACTTTTACAAATAACATTAAATTCAATAAGGGTCAAACACTTCATCCTGCATTCAGTGCTTCTTGCGAATTATGCTACAAACTGTACAGGGGACGGACAAAATAATATGAACATGATATATCCAGAAATCTTTTCCATCATATTCATAAAGTATTAATGCTTTACTTCTCCCCACTACCTCTCCTCATGTTATTGCTGTTGTCTCATGTTGAGCTCCTATCAAATCGATCTCTCAGACTTCGTAACAAGAGCTACTTCTTATTGGTGCCCTATTAATGAGTGAATGTGCTATGATGTTGGCAAATTTAGGTGTATTTAGTGTTTTCGTGTCTTGCCGCAGTGGATACACCGGTTCCCGTGAGATCAACGAAGTTAAGCGGTGTAGGGCGTGGCCGGCACTTGTATCGGTGACCATCCAGGCCGCTATGCACTGTTGCCATTTTTTGGGGTGCACTCAGCCTCGTGATGCCGATTGAGGAGCTACTCGACCGAATAGTAGCGGCTTCGGTCAAGAATATCATCATAACAGCCGGGAGAGCGGTGTGCTGACCCCACGCCTCTCCTATCCGCATCCTCCACTGAGGATGACGTGGCGGTTGGATGGTCCCGGTAGGCCACAAGACGGAGTGCTTTAGTGTTACCATAGCAGACAGAAACCAATTCCTTAAAACAACTGTAAAAGAAAAACTAAACTTCCTCTTAGAGGTAACTTGTCAATTTTATTGCCTCCTGCCTCCAACAAGATCACCAATACCAGAAAAATGCATCCCTGGCTTAGTACGCCTCTCGAAAATGCAGTTTCACTTGAAACAAGAACTGGTGGGGGGGATTGGTAGAACTCCTACTATTCAATCTCTTCTAAACAAGGTGAATGCAGAGAAGCTGCAATCACTGGTGCAAACAATTAAAAACATGGACTGCCAACTGATGGAAACATGGGAAACATGTAGTGAGGTCTGACACTTTTACTTTTACCTTGTTGGTTGGCACACGATATATCTACGTATGCCATACAAGAGCGCAACTTCGCAATACAAACCATTCTCTTCCATCAGTGAAGCATGGATGTTATGTAATGATTTGGAAGGCTACATACAGTTTGCATTGGACCTTATGATCATGAAGGAAAAAAAAAATTACTTAAATGGTTTGTGAAACCATTTGCGTGATCATGTGGACTGAAGTTCACAAAATAATAATGCGGCTGGAGATAATCTTGAGTGATTTAATGCTCATGAGGCTGATATATCTCATCTTTCCACATGTTGGCGAGAGCCAGATTTGAATATCACTGAGCCTTCTTTTTTTTTTTTTTTTTTTTTTTTTTCTTTACACGTCAAGTTCCACAGGGACCAAACTGAGGAGCAAATCTCCAAGGTCATGGAACATGTCAGTACATGAAATTATGACGTAAAAGTAATAACAGATAAAAATAAAATGTTTATGAATCCAAAAAAGTCAAGCCATAAGTTTAAGTAAATGCAATCAACAATATAACATAAGACTCAGCTTAATTTTTCAAGCAATTCCTCAACAGAATAGGAGTGACCCATGAATTTGAAAGCATGCAGATTACTGCAATCAATAGGGCTGTTTTATTGATCAGAGGTGGCCCTAAATCATCTTGGCTGACTGTTAATATTATTTTCTCCAACTCCTGTACAGACAGAGATTCTTTTCCTTGTGATGCTCACTACATTCTAAAGTAAGACAAATCATAGTAATAATAAGCTGAATTATCTTTAAATAGTTTAAAGGCTTGTAGTTTTTTTGGAAATATTCTAATAGTGAATACCTATTGCTAGCAGCTTTTGTATGTAGTGAAATACAAAGAAGAGTAACTAAATGAATAGCACCAAAAAATGGTATTATGTCTGAATTTACACATAATTCTGATGGTTAACTGAACACACACTCTTAATATAGTTTGCATGGTCAAACATTGATGTCTTGGAGGACAAAACTACTACCTACTGTACCAGCATAAAGATGTGCCTAAGCATACAGGAAGTTCCGTCCACATGGAAAAAGTTGGGAGTCTATGCACCCACCATTCCTCACACAGTCATTGTAGCAACTGAAGATATCCCCTTAAAAGATGGGTGATGGATGACTATTCAATTTCTGTCCCACAAACTGGGGCATCTATGTGAAAGAGGACAGTCTTTTGTTGATAAATCTATATTTTACTTCTTTCAGAATGTCTTCAGAACATAGAATTTCATTATATTCATTTGCTGTAGCGTGGGCTGATGGGAGATGGTATTGCATTCCTCTCCCCTCAAGTGATTAACAGCAAATATTAGCCATGAAATTATGTTGTATCCCTGCCTTTGACTACAACCTCTAGATTTAAAACTTGTAGATCTAAAATGTTGCCATAAACTTTGAACTACAAAGTATATCTAAGAACAAATGAAGACACTGCTTCAGTTTATACAGTCACAAGATATTATTTATAACATTATATTTTGTATTGATATGCCAAACAGATAATCAATCAATTCTTAGACCACACATTAGAGAAAATTTCAATTTTTATTCTACAGTTAATTTTCTTACAAGTGCACTGACACAGAAAAAGTTACAGGATCCGAAGAAATAGCTACTTTTACAATCACATAACTTCAATTCTAAGGCTCTCTCTCACAACTAGTCACTACTTAAACTCCATTTGTTGACTCTCAGACACGCAAAAATAGTGAGCAGTATGTTTACAAGGATAAGGAAAAAACTTTATAAAATGCACATCAAACAAACTGCAATATATGATTTAACACTAATATGGGATGAGCCAACTCCTTATGTAAATGTACATTGTTAGGAAGTTCACATGAAAAATTGGAGTGCACGCACAGAGAGAGAGAGAGAGAGAGAGAGAGAGAGAGAGAGAGAGAGAGAGAGAGAGAGAGAGAGATTATTATTACTATTATTATTATTATTTTTTTTTTTTTTCATTTTCAGATTACCATACTACAAATACCATCAAGTCCATGAAAACCCCCACTAAGCTGCTTCAGTTTCAATATATCAAGGAAAGATGACCCACATGTGCGTACCTCGAGCCCATTTGGGCAGAGGGCTGAGGGCAGCAGAACTGTGGGGTCGTGATCCGACAGGTGAAGCAGAAGTAGTAGCACCAACGTCCGATCCAAGCTGCTCACGGAGAGGCTGTCCCACTGTGCCACACACACTTCATTCTCATAACTTCAGCTTTAAAAATTTTTCATAAAACATTCGAACCATAAATACAGAACCATTACTTATAGTAATTTGTCAATGATAAATTGTTTTTACTTAACTTTTTAAATAGTAATTAAATATTTATCCATGTTTCACTAGAAAATGATTACTGCAAGGACAAAATCAAAGAATCCTTGCTTGTCGCTTTAGTATACTTCTGTGCCATGATTTCTCTGTCTTAATCTGAATATGAAGGAATAAATCCAATACGAAAAAGTGACAGTAAAGTTTTGAAGGGCAATGAGACAAAGTATGCAAAGAACTCTTTGACACTAGGATATTTTTAAAGAATACATAAACTATGTGAGTTATGGATTTTATAGTAGTATGACACTCTGCCTTCAGTACCATCATTATGATTATGTGCCTTTTACTTTCAAAAAGTAAATGATAAACATGCAAGGAATAGCAATCACATAAAAAAAATTGCTAATACCTAACAAATATCTAAAATGCGAAGTTCGTTTATCATTAATAGAAACTTCTCTCTTGTATTTTATTTCTTTTCTAAATATGTCTTACATGTGGTCTGTAATGAAAGAATAAATAAACAGGCAGCAAATGTTATCTACTTATGTAGGAACAGAACCGTTTACAATCACACTAACTAATGAGAGAAATCATTCAATAGCAACAGAAGAAAGAGACAGTCTACTTTCAGGTCATCAGAAATACTGAAAATTTGAAATACTGCCAGGACAGGTCTTACTTTTCAGAAAATATTCCATTACTACCACATCACAATAAAAAGCTGGGACAATGGTAACAGAACAGGGAAATGATTTTAGCAGTTTCAAATTTTCTTACTGTATGCCAAAAGTATGTTTTATTGTCTCAATTCAGTGTCAAGGTGCTTGCCTGAAGTAACCTAGAACCACTTAAAGAAATTTAATACAGATTTCATCAAATGAATTTAGCATCTCACAGACTCATTACCTCCCTTAGTTGCCAAAAGCATGCCACATTTAGCATGCTGACAGACTAATGGTATTTTAAATACAACAATCGTTACAGTCCAAAAGTTTGGAAAAATACAAGCATAGTACGAACTACTAAATGAGCCTTGCGATCACTTACGTGGCACCAGTAATCTATTGAAGACGTCACTAATGTGGTAACTCACTTTGTAAGTTATGGTACCAATTTCCACTGTAATTACCAGATGTTGTTGGCATAAAAATACCACACATTACAGAATCAACAACAAATTGTGAAACTACGATGGAATAATAAGAGTGTGACATTGATGCTATATAGATATAAGTAAACAAATCGACAAGCAAAAACAAATCACTCTTGTGTTAACATTGTGTAAAGCCACCTTGAGCCCAAATAGGAGCTCCAATAGGTAAAATCATCATCAAAGAGGCATTCATTATGTTTTGAAATATTACTTTCTTGTGCCCATTGGTGTGGTGGTTTTCCTTACATCTTACAGAGGCCAGTAACAGGTCATTCTTAAGTGGCAACAAGACAACAAGACATTCGATACATGTCAGCTTGCAATGTCTGAAAAATAGGAAGGTCAAGGGAGAAACATTTTGTGGTGTGCTGTGAAGAAGTAGTTGACATGAGTGTCCTATGGTTCCCATTTTATTGTAACAATCTGGTGTCAGTTGAATGCTGTGACTTGAGCAAGAGGCTTTGGGGGTATCTGCAGTTCTCAATAACCACAACTGTGTGTCTACTCTTTGACGTGGATAATTCTTCAAAAAATATATTAAAACATTCTAAATTGTTGATATCTTAAAATCAACAATGAGAGCTGGAATAGAACCGAATGCATGGAAAAGTGCAACAGGTGTATAGCCCGCAAAGTTTTGCTTGCCAGGAGATAAACTGATGCCTCCTTTTAGATTAGGCGATCACAATGTTCCAGTATACATATTTAAGCATCACTCTCAATGAACATAAAGCATGACAACACAGTGTGCCTTGGCTATT
Organism: Schistocerca nitens; assembly: GCF_023898315.1. Taxonomy (NCBI): domain Eukaryota; kingdom Metazoa; phylum Arthropoda; class Insecta; order Orthoptera; family Acrididae; genus Schistocerca; species Schistocerca nitens. The sequence continues at coordinate 948,452,058 of NC_064616.1, forward strand.
TTTGATCTACATCAAAACACAGCATATACACTGTAAGGTCAAATTTCCTTCAAGATGTGATGTCTGCACTGTATAGCTTACAACATGTTACATGATGTTATCTAGATACATAAGGGTACTGACATACAATCTGTATGCATTTCACTCACCTCTTTCAGTGACAAAAAGAGTTATTTCTCCTGGTTCCAAACAAGGATGCTCATCAAATTTTGGCTTGAGATTGGCACTACTAAAAGTTTGTAAGTAAACCAAGTATGAACTATCATAGTGGGAAGTTTACAGTTTAACATGAGACTGATGTCAAATGTGAAAATTGATGATGACTGAGCATGTTGGACCGCTACTGATTTGTGACAGCAGCCATCTACAAAAGCTCTCTTTTCAGCCTCGGTAGATGCCAGCATGCTCCACGAGGATGCCCACAAAATAAAAAAGGAAATTGCAACATCTGTTGCTAGAGCCCATGTGATGTTGGCAGTGTTATGATCTGTGGAATGGTGTAGCATTATTTATAACCATTAACCATGGGGAAGGCACACACTATTGATTCAATTACAAATCCCCACACATAATGATTACTTCCCTTTGCAGAATTAGATCTTTCACCAAGATCATGCGTCTTGCCACATAGCTAGAAGTATCTGTACAGAGAAGTGTTGACTCAGTACAAAGAACAACTGACTTGGTTCCATGTCAACAGTAAAATCTCTTTCACTGTTCCTTTATACAAGTCAGTTTCGAGCATCACACTCATTGATAAAGAGTTGGCACGACATGGCAAAAATTAAAAACAAAGTGGACAAGGTTATACTGCAGTTGAATCGCCAATCTTCAGTAGTCAGTACTAATGAACTGTAAAGTATTGAATGTGGCAGCAGTCAGCAACTGTAGAATTATGGATTCAGTGGGAATCATACAGGCAACCAGTTGCACATCAAAAGTTTATTCAAACCTTTACCTAGGTTTCAACACATATAAAGTTGTTTTCCTTAGAAGAATTAATAAAATGTGTCACATATTACATGAAAAGAGAAACGAAGTCATAGGGCTTACTCAACAGTAAGAATGATCCATGGCTACGTGATATGGCCAAATGGGTATGCCACAGCATTTATATAGATAATTTTGTTGTTGACTACACCCAATAACTTCATTTCACGCAATATATGACACAGGTTATTATTTCTTCCGAGAAAGACAGGTTTGTATCAGTCAAAACCTACATTAAGGTTTTAATAAATTTTTGACGTGCAACTGGCTGGCTGTGTGGTTCCTATTGTATCCATAATGAACTGTAGGCTGAGATCTGATATAATAAAGGTATTATTCTAAATTATTGTGCTGTCACAAAGTTTTGTGGGTACTTTTATTACCCAGAAACTTGAATAATTTGTCTCGTTACTATTCATTGTGGCTCAAACTTAATACTCCAGTGATGATTCCTTCATGACATTAGAATTTTGTTGCAGTAGTGTACTTGAGAGAAAAGAAAGCTTAAAAACATATCCTGTAGGCTCTTAACATATTTTTGCAAAATGTTCCTTTACATCTTTAATCTAGATTATAAGACTGACAGATGCTGTCTGCACAAGGAAATGTAACAAAACACTACTAAAGACATTCTTGATTAAAACAACTTACACTATTGTAGCTGGATCACAATAATAAAGTGACTGACAGCGGGATGTTTACATGACAAGAAACCATGGCAAAAATCAACAAAAGAATGAGTTTGATCCCCAGTTCTGCACTATTTGCTGTTTTCGTATCACTCGGATTCCTCAGGTGTCAGTTTCCACAGTTAGCTGTGTACAACAACTTTCATTTGATTAGCTGAGGATTAGGGAACTAAACAGTGATAACATCACATTCTCATTCATGGGATAGTCCATTTGGTGTTAGTTACATCAGCTAGAAATCTGATCTAATGTGATAGTATGTAGGAGTGATAAAATCAATGCACTGAGAGCAATACTTATACCAGAAATGGGGGAAACCTACATGGCAGAAATAAGCATATGGGTCAGGTTGGTGTGCAGGCCATGGAGCAGTGAGGGCCCCTCAGAGCTCATGTTTGACCCCACCAATTCCATGCAGATGCAAGACAATGAAATAAACAATTCCTGCAACCCAGTTGGAAAGGAGATCCATAACAATAAAAGTGAGAAGGCTAAAAGTGCAATGAAAACCATTAGGAATGAAAATAATGAAACAAGGTGACAGAAATAATCAACTCAGTAGGTTGGCAGGTGAAGTTCAGAGTACCCCAGGACCCAATCCAATAAAGTCATAGTATTAAAGAAGAGAACAGAACCCACTTTCTTGGAGGAAGTATAAAACCTGTTGAACTGGGTTGTTGTCTTCTGTCATTGGCCAATATCTAGGATAAAGGTTGCTTAAGGTCTCGCATTTATCTGAGCGCTATATGAAGCAGCACTTCCAAAAAAGTAAAATAGCGTGCAGCAGAAAAAGGACCAACCACACCAAAAGTAATTAAAAACAATAAAAGAGGGACCATGAGGAGCCAACATGAGGCAGGAGGTACCCCACCTACTAGTAGTCTGCTCCTGCCTTGAAAGTAGTTTCAAACATTACATTATAGAATAAAAATCACTTTCTCAGATGAAATGAAGAACCAGTTCAACTGTCTATATGTCATCTGCCAAGATTAGAGGCAAAGAATCCAGAAGGCCATGCTAGACATGGGGAGTTCGGAGGAGGTGGTATTCCACCTGAATGAGATGTACTGTCTGTAAGGCTCAACAACCACATGTTGGTGGCTCATTACATAACTTGAAACTATGGGTTACTCTGATATGGCCCATGCAGGGGACAAAAGATGCTGGATTCCTTCCAGGAGGAAACGAAAGAGGAATGCCATGCAACCAGTCTCCTGAATAGCACATAGTTTATTAGAGCAGGTAGTAGCCTATCAGATGATGTTCCATATCTGAGAGTAGAGGCCTTATCTGCAACTGCAAATCAATGCTCACGATCATAAAATTGAACACTGGGCAGAAAATCATTTCTCTAGCCAAACTATTGGCGAGCTTGTTCCCCAGAATATCCATGTGGTTGGGACCCAGAGAAAGTCAAATGAGTGAGTAGTGCCATCAATATCTTAGAGAAGCCTGAAGGCTACTCCTCTAGTCATTATTACATGTTCCCAGCAAGAAATACTGTTCCTTACTGATAGGAGATAAAGAATAGCTACCGAGCGAGGTGGCGCAGTGGCTAGCACACTGAACTCGCATTCGGGAGGACGATGGTTCAATCCCGCGTCCGGCCATTCTGATTTAGATTTTCTGTGATTTCCCTAAATCGCTCCAGCCAAATGCCGGGATGGTTCCTTTGATAGGGCACGGCCAGCTTCCTTCCCTGTCCTTCCCTAATCTGATGAGACTGATGACCTTGCTGTCTGGTCTCCTCCCCCCCAAACAATCCAATCCAATCCAATCCAAAGAATAGCTCATCCCCACCATGGTTTTACAGCCATCTGTGTAAATGATGGTAGTACCCTGATATTGTTGAAGATTGGAGAGAAATAGATGTCAAAAGGTCATAGGGGTGGTGAAGCTTTAAGTCCTAATAGCTTGTTCCTAATTCATGGTCTGGGTACTGACCAAGGAGGAAAGCACATACGTATATGGGGAGCAGGCTATAAGGGGGGTAGGAGAGTTCCTGGCCGAGGGTTGAGCATCCATCACTCGAAGGTGTCAGAGGATTAACACCTCCTGTACAAAAAAACGTTATTAAGCTAGATAATTAGGAAATTATGATATTGCAGTGCCTGTGCTGTTAAGAAGCATGATGCAATGTTCCTTTTAACATGCATACAGGTACTGCACCAACTTCAACCATCATGAAATACATGAAATGTAACCACAGCTGTGAATACAGATGACCATCAGCTGTATAATGGAATGATGACAACGAAAATTTGCATAGTGCTTCTTAACAACAGAGGTACTGCAATGCTATATTTATCCATCAATATCAAGCAGCGACCTTCAATTAAAATGTCCTTTCCCTGTACGGGAATTACACAATGTGTACGAGTGCAGTTTGTGACACATGAGTGATGACATATGGAAGTCATGAGTCGTAGATGAATAGGCAAAGCTGTTAAGGAGACCACTTGCGTAAAGCAGAAAATTAGGGTTTGAGTTGCAGTCTGGTACAAATTTTCATTGTCGCCATCCCATTGTACAGCTGATGGTTGCCTATTTGCAACTACAAATACATTTCATGATTAGGGAATTATTGTGTGGTGACTGTGTAAGTCAGCAAAAACTGGTATTGCTGGGATGAAAGATGTAAGACCCCTGCTTCGGTGACCAGACTGCCTATGACACTAGTCCAAAAGGTGCCAATGGCAAGTCTTCCTACAAAATGATGTACTGGGTCCAATAATTTTAAAGCCGAAGGTACCATTGAGCCATGAACCTGGTAACTACAATCCAGTCAGGATGAGACCAGAGCCAGTTAAATATGTTGTAGTGTAGTGTGAGCCACATAAGAGCTGTGGGCAAGGAAGCAGAAAGCATTAACCATTCACATGCAGGCAGCCTTAGGCTGACAAACGGGGCATAGCTGTATTAGCTTTTTATTATAGAGGAGTCCCAGAAACCATAACTGTGGAACTATGTCCAAGCACTGGGTACCCAAGAAGAGTTCTCAGTTGGGGTGAACATTCATATGACAGTAATGCATGATATGATGCGAAAAATGGAAGCCATGGCAAAGGGGTCAAGCAGAGGCCCTTCAGATGGCTCCTTGGAGGTGGTATTTAGTTAGGTTACACACTGGGTGCTATACCAAATGCAAAAGTCATCTACATAAAGCATGGGGGGAACCAGTGGTCCAACAGAGATGACTAGCCAATTTATGGTGATAAGGAGTGTAACTCAGCACGGAACCCTGAGGGTCACATTGGGGGTGGGAGCTGAGTGACATACCAACTCTGATCTGAAACAATGGAAGGGATGAAAACCCACAAATAGAAAGCTGTAGAGAGAATTGAAAGCCCCATGCACAGTCAGTACATAAACTGTTAGCACCAAGCAGTGTCGTATGTCATATGGAGGTGAGAAAGACTACAATGAAATGTTGGTGTTTGGGAAAAGTCTGACAATTGCTGTTTCCTACCTAACCAGATGATCGGTTGTGGACTGTGCCTCCCAGAAATAAAACTTATAAGGGGGAAAAGGCATCATGACTCAAGAACCTTACATAATCATCGGGCAACTACCCTTTCAAGCAGTTTGCAGAGGGTACTGGTGACACTAATCAGTTTGCAACTGTCAATGGACATTGAGTTTTTGGCTGGCTTAAGGATTGGGATGATGACGGTATCGATCCACTGTCAAGGGAAAACACGTTCTAAACAAATAGGTTGAAGACTGCGTAAATGGAGTCTGAAAGTCACATTCAGATATTTGACCATTTGATTGTGAATAAGATCAGGCCCCAGGACTGCATCATGAGACAAGTCAAGAGCCTGAAGCAATTCCTAGTCAGTGAAAGGTTCGTTATATAACACAGACTTACAGGGAGCAGAGGACAGGTAGATGTCTTCAACTTGTCTTCTATATCTTTGGAAGGCAGCCAGTTAAGAAGAGAACACCAATGCTGTTGCTAAGTGGGTTGCAATGTGTTCCACATGAGCCAACACATCAGCAGAAATATCATCATGAAGGAAGAGATATGGGGAAAGTTGTTGATCTTTTGCAGGACATTAGACTTTGGAGCTTGATCCACACCATTGGGAGAAGAGACGTACATTCCCAAGGAGGAGGTGTAGTGCTCTCAGCATTACTTCTTACTGTGTTTAATTAGATAGCAAGCCCTTGCATAGGACCACTTAAAAGTGATGAGGGCGATCTGTCAAGGCTGTCATTTGAAATGTTACAGGATCATTCAGTGATCCTCAATAGCTGTTGAAATGCCTTTGGTCCATAATGGTACCAATTGCAACTCTAGGGGACCTGTAGAAATGGGGACAGCAGTTTCAGCAGTGCAGGTGACCATGGTTACCGATAACCTCATCGATACACTCTGACACAGAGTGGATGAAGGCGATGGCAAGGTATACAACTGACAGTTGGTCCCTCAAAGACAGCTGAACATGGCAATTGATTTATCAGGCAGTGACATGGACATGACAGGATCACTGGTAAATGATTACTGTCACAAAAATCACCATACAGTGACAAGTGTAGTGAAACCAAAAGGAGTCACTGAGGAGAAGAGGATCAAGATCAGAAAGAAGTTCCTCTAACAGAAGGCATCTACCAGATGATGTACACCCCCATAGTGGGTATTGTGTATTCAAATCCCCAAGTACAATGAGGTATCGTAGGTGAGAGGGAGCAGTTGCTGGCTTACGGTGGCCATATGCAACTACCCTGTCTGAGGTGGATAGATGCTACAAATGGTAGTTGCTGTGGTTGTTTGTACTTTCACTGCTATCATTTCCAATGTGATGGTATCTGAGTAAATCAATGCACAAAATGCTCCAGATGCTACCTTGGGGACACTAAAATTCCTATAGAAGGCATTCTTAAGGGTTGGAGAATGGTCATCAGTGAAATGCATATCCCGGAGAGCAACACAAATCACAGAACAGAAGGACGATATTTGGCACAGTTCTGGCAATATACCCATTGTAGTTCCATTGAATTATCACATTAAGAGTTTCCTGGATGTGTTTGAAAGGGCAGAGAGACAGGTTGTGCACCACGATTGCAGTTTCACCTGTGGGTAGAGAACAACAGTAACAAACATAGGTTCCAAATCTTATGGTGTGGAGGTGATCTCTCAACATAGTAGCTTTCTCCCAATATTTCTTCCTTTTCTCCATAGCTGCTTTAGAAGGTCAAGACTTTTCCAAGGGCTTATCAGCTATAAGGGTATGAACTGAAGAATAGGCTGCCCTAGAATTCCCTCCAGCTAATGGCTGGTATTGGGTGATTGGTCTCTAGGTCTCCGGGGAGAGGGTGCCCTAAAGGGAATCTTGTCACCGGTACATACCAGAGGAAGATACTACTACTACTACTACTACTACTACTACCTCCAATAATAATAATAATAATCTGACCAGGTGCAGAGTGTCGAGATCCCTGAAGATGGTGCTGCAGGAACATTATGGGTTAGCCCAATGGCTAATTTTCTTGTATGACTACCATAGGTCAATGTCAGGGAAATGGAAGGACTAAGTACTTGACGTACTGTTGATGACATGGCAAATATAATGGCCAAATTGGATACCACTGGGATGGGATACCAGTGGTCATATTTTTCCCAGGGTCCAAACTATGGAAGACAACTGGAGACTGTAATTTAATGGCCTTTGGGATTTTACACTTCTTAATTAAAGTAGTACACTTTGAAGATAGGAGTGTGGGTGGGAGGGGGGGGGGGGAGGAGGTGGAGAAGGAAAGTGATTGTCTCTTCAACTGACACACAATACACAACGATGGTTGCTCACGTGACACATGGGAAGTTCTCATGAAGCTGTCATCCAGTCTCCATAAAAGGTGGGATATACGACTTCACATCACAAGTGTACATCATGATTTTAACTTTCTCAGAACATGAAACCCCCTCAAATACCAGGATGAATATGAGCAGGTGTCAAATTTATGCCTGGTGGGCCTTGACATACACAGTGTGTGAAAATGATTCCTTCACTTCAAGGTTTTGAATAATTCCTTATCTGTTCACAGCATTAAGGCTCAGAGACAAATTAAACCCAACGTAACAGGTTTATGCTCTAATGGCTTATCAAGATGAAATATATGACACCAAGTTTCCTAAACACAGTACCACTAAAGACTGGGTAGGAGTCACTGTTTCAATTAAGATAGACCATACTGTAGCTAACGAAGGGAAGAGATTTCTCCACACACATTTTTGGTATTATCTACAAAGATCATAAGACTTAGAAGTTAGAAAGGACCCTTCACCAGTCTGGATGCAAACCAAGAACTGAGAGGGGACAGTTTCTGTAGTTTGCTTGATTTTGCCCCCCCCCCCCCCCCCCCCCTCCCCCAATAGCATAGCCAAAGAGGGACAGTTCTTGGAGTCATATGTACTGAAACATTCAAATGTAGCTTTAACTTGGGTCTTTTCACTTGGCAAGATATCCACCTTGATACTGCCTACTCGTGTAAAGGGATTTCTCCAAAGGCATCACCAACCCACAGCAATTGTCACCTGGCTTGATGACTATTCCCTGGAGTCCCAGTGCCCCCAAAAGGAGGGACCTATTCCTCTGCATGTGCAGAGAGGTACCAGCTGAGATATCAATAACGCGATCCTTGTGTTGTCATGGGACTACCACAGAGCAGGTACCCCCCTGTGGACTGGCTAATATGGTAGATACTGGGAAAGCTTCCCCACAATGCACATACATTTGGAAAAGTGGTGGTGAAATGTGGATGTGGGGACCAAATATAAGTTTCAGATACTTTATGACAGCTGGCTGAATATAGACAATTTATTAATTTGCTAGGGGCAACCTTCCATGTAATGCCCATAAATCTTTAAAACTGCACATCAAAGGTGGATGTGGGCACCAAATGTAAGTGTTAGGATCTACATGGCACTTGGCTGCATTAGAACAATTTATTAATTTGCTACCGGTTTCAGTCAATGACCATCATCTGGCACATGAATCACCATTTTAAAACAGAAATGACAACAAAACATCAATGTACAAAATCTCATAGAGATATGTAATACAAAAACATAACTTTCAAAAAATTGGCTACTGCAAGTCACATGTCAATCATGTTTAACCATACAATTGCATTAACTGTCAATTTTATGAGAAATAATACAGAAGACCAATAATTTTCACACATAGCAACCTTCTTCATGCACACGCTACAGGAAACTGGCCATATATAGTCAGGACATGGCATGAGAAGCCACAAAACTTGTGGCCTCAAAGACAACATGAAGGGGGGAGGGAACCATTTTTGATAATTCATGTTTGTGATTTTTGTACATTTTTTACTTATAATTGTACTGTAATTATGATTTTTTTTATCATAAAATTATCTTTGTATGTTATGATTTATATCAACTGGACATCATCTTGGGTTGTCTTGGAAGTCACAAGTGATTTGGCTGCTCATGCTATGTACTGACTGCATATCACTAGTTTCCTGTTGAATGTCCATTAGGGAGGTTGCTGATGTATGAAAATTATTGTTCTCCTGTATTATTACTCACGAAATCGACAGTTAATGTGATTGTATGGTTTAACAGGACTGGCATGTGACTTGTAGTAACCGATTTTTTGTAAGTTATGTTTTTGTATTTCACATCTTTATGAGGTTTCATGTGTTAGGCTTTTGTTGCCATTTCTGTTTTATAATGTTCATTCAAACGCCAGATGATTATCGTTGAGCAAAAGTGGCAACAAATTAATAAAAAAAAAGGGATTAGCTGTAATATATGTCTTATAGGAAATCCTGGTTGCCAAAAATGAATATGTTCCCAGACCTAGTCTGAGAAAAGGTATAGTCAGAAAGTAAGATTGCAGGACAGATGCAGAAGTACTGCAATGGATTGGGGTCCCATTCTCGCCACACGCGTACTCATGAAAGAGTTGTGAGTCCCAGGACCGGAGGGGGATTTATGACAATTGCAGCCATTACCCAATAGTTGTGATTTGTTTTTGCAGTATACTTTGTTTTTCTATGTAGCCTGGTTACACAACAGAATGTCTGAAGCTACCAGTGGCAGTAGGCAGGCGAGTGATAAGGCTGTAACAGTCCTTTCTTTACCTATCTCTCTTTCCTCCCTAAGGAACAAACTAATAGTTCTGAAAGTATACAATACATTTTTGTCATCACTATGCAATATTCCAAGTTTCTTAGTTTAGTGCTTCTTTAATACATTTCTCTCCATACCTCTCACTCTTTCTCCATTTCTAATGCCTTTACATGGTTTCATATAATTTTATTGAATCCTTAGCTCTCCACACAATCATGTTTCTTTCTGTTGTAGGTGCAATTATTACAGCATTATTAAAATCTTTGCAATCTTTCCATATTTTTGTTAGGCTTTCTGTTTCACACCAACACAATCCCATTGGCAAGTCTTATACTCATATTCACTGTAACATAATTCTTTACCACTTTCTATGCTTGTCTTCTTCAGATTCAATGAGACTTGAATCTCCTCTTATTCTGAGTTATTGGAGGTTGCCTGTTAGATTGTTGTCATAACTACATTTTTAGTGAATGAAACTTCGATTAATAATTTCTGATAGTTTTCTATAGCATTCCTATCTGCTCCTGCACTCTCTGTTCATTTTTCTCACGGTCAATCAATTCTTCATAAAGCATTACATTTTATCCAGCATGTCCTCTTACATTTTTACTGTTATGTTACCTCTCATAATTTAGCATTAGCTGTGGCCCAACTTCTTGTTGATTTCTTTCTTTGCCATATCTGCCATATTTCTCTGTCACAACGATAAGTACATGAAGCTCCCAACAGAGTTGGGTAGCACACAGACAACTTGTTCTTTATTGTACACACAATAGATGAAGAAAAGTTGTCTTACCTAAATATTAAACTTTTTCATAGCTTCCTTGAACACCTCCTAACATGGGCAGTTAGACTTGCGAAATATCAGATTAGAGAATGCTCCTAAATTTTTTATACTTGCAAAATATCACATTAGAGAATGCACCTAAACTTTTTATACAATCTATCTTCCCTTCTTGATGAAAGGTAAAATATATTCCCTCTCTCAGGTTGCTGGGAAATTTCAGTCACTGCATTAACAGCTACAGATTAAGATGATGTTAACAGTGATATATAGGGTTTTCCATATTATTCAGAGGCGCTTAAAGATTTAGTGGGCAGTTTACAGTTAAAAACAGACAAGATACCAATTTATTACACAGCTGCAAAGGCAGATACATCTGTGTTATTGTTATTTAAGTTGAAATTGTTGTAGTGATTGTCACACTTCTTGGCTCTTGTTTCTGTAGCAAGGAATAAAAGAAACATCTCCACTGCATGTTGTCTGTCTGACATTCTAAAAGATAATTGATTAATATCATCACAATAACATGGTGACAAAGGATGATAGTAAAATAACGTTTGCCTGTACAAGAAAGTCCTAAACAATGCCAACCTTCACCCCCCCCCCCCCCCCCTCTTGAAGTGGAGCCAATTAAGTAACTTTCCGCTGCACTGCAGTAACAAACAGACAGCATGCAGATTGTATATTATATAAAATTAGTGTAAGATTCTTTTCTTTTACAATTACTAGTTATTAAATAAATAAATGCAAACAATGAAAGTGACGGACCAATCTCAGTGTCTCTCTGAAATGCTTTATCAGAATGAAAACAAGGTTATCACACACCACAAAGCATGCAAAGCTAAATTCTCCTCTACCTTTCTCAGTGAAGTAATTATACTGAAGCGAAGGCTGGAAAGGTTCTACAATTTCATCTGGAAAAGAAGATATTTACAAAGTTAATTGCACACAGAAGATTAAAAAGCTTGATATGTTCCACGATTTAAATATGGACAATGACCTCAATAAATGCTTCATAGTAAAGTACCCAAAACCAAGAAAGCATCACTACTATATACAGCCAAACACTATAAACAGGTGGGTACATTAAGGCATCATAAAGCTGTAAGCCATTTGGAACTGCTTAAGACCTGAAGCATATTAATTAGACAGTTTAATATTTCACTAACTGCAAACCACATATAGCCCACAAAATAATGGTATCTCTAACACCAACTATTTTCAGTTGTCTGTACATGCCTCAGATTTTGAACAGATAATGAGAATAATATTTATTTAAATACTCACAGTTGCTGTGATTGCACAGATCTTACCATTGATGTTAAGGCTGGACATATCTGGCGGTGGTGGCAGATCTGGTGAAACTGTTACAGCCTGTCGCACTTGTCCTACGGCTGTCAGGAGCTGAAAAAAAAAATAAATAAATAAATAAATAAATAAATAAATAAAAAATAAAAAAAATTATACACACACACACACACACACACACACACACACACGTAGGATGAAATTCTTAGTCAAGTGGTGGAGACTATTCTTCACATAATTCCACAATGTGTTGAGTAAAATTTGCATAGCTGTAACAGTCATCTAGAGGAGTCATACACAAAGTTTCATATACCGATTCTACAAAGAATGTCTAAATTATCTGTAAAGCACAAAAGGCAAATTAGTAAAACACCTGCAAAGCTGTTTAGTAAAATTTGAAGAATACTTTAAGTCACTACTGAATTAAATTTAGATCACTATCATGCACAGTAACAACCTCCAAAGAAATTATTCTGCAGTGAGAAATTTTACAAGAACAACATGAAACTAAGGCATGTTCAGCCACTGGATCACAGGCTGCTCTAAAATGTTATGTTGGATCAGCTGATGTCATTTGATGTTCATTCTACCTCTCTGACTCGGTTCAAACCTTATTCACATGTCTGTGAGTATTAAGAGCAACATGGTTGAGTACATGTTTGCAGGATACATCAACATGATCTCCCTGAATAATAAAGCTCACAGTAATGGAAGAGCTGCTCGTCACCTTTATCATGATCAATCTCTAGAACATCCAAGTCCAGCGCATACCCTTTTCGCCACATTTACACAATGGCTTCGAGAAAGGGTACCTTCACCATCAGCGGGTGTGACTGTGCTGCACACCCTAACTGGAAGAGGCTCTACTGCATCACGTTGAACGGCTACATGAGCAATTTCTTTGGCTGTTAATGAGTGGAATTGTAAAAAATGTGATGCACTGAGTCACACCCGATCAGTTACTTGTAAAAGTGGTCGCGTTACCAACATGTTTTCAAATTATCTGCTCACTCCCCTCTACAATTCCTAGAAGTTTGTAATGGGAATTTCCAAATATCCTGTTTCCAGTCTTGACCTTCCTCTACAGTTCTCACCTACTACAGCTCTCTCTAGTGCCACGGAAGTTATTTCTTTATGTCCTAATGAGTCCTATCATCCTGTCCCTTCTTCTTGTCAATATTTTGCACATATTTCTACCCTAGCTAATAGTGCAGACTATATCACATTACAATAGCAAATCGTTCAGATTTCGCCACTGTATGAATAATATTTTCCTGTTCATTTTAGCCTGACAAAGTCCCCAAAAATAATATGTCATTAGTTATAAAGTAATTTTCACAGTGGCACTAATGAATAGTTTTAGTTTATTCTGAACATATTTCAGCCCCTATCAATGACTAAAGAGCCGACATACATGTCACAATATCTGATATTTTTCACTTCTTTGATAATTTTATTTAGTTTTATAGTTGAAAAATACTTTTTGTAAACTACTTTATGATACTGTTCACAATTTTAATGTTAAGTTTGTTTTTACTTTTGCTTCTACTCTCTGCTATTAAGATAGTCATTCTGCATCTACATAGATACTCCGCAAGCCACCGTACAGAGTGTGGCAGAGGGTACCCTGTACCACTACTTGTCATTTCCCTTCCTGTTCCACTCGCAAATAAAGCGAGAGAAAAATGACTGACTGTATGCCTCCGTATAAGCCCTAATTTCTCATGTTTTATCTTCATGGTCCTTATGTGCATAAGGACCATGAAGATAAATTATGAGAAATGTTAATTAATGTTGGCAGCAGTAGAACCGTTCGGCAATCAGCTCAAATGCCGGTTCACTATATTTTCCCAATAGTGTTTCTCAAAAAGAACATCGCCTTCCCTCCAGGGATTCCCATTTGAGTTACCAAAGCACCTCTGTAACACTTACGTGTCATTCAGATCTACTGGTAACAAATCTAGTAGCCTGTCTCTGAATTGCTTCAATGTCTTCCTCAATGTGACCTAGTAAGTATCCCAAAGACTTGAGCAGCACTCAAGAACAGGTCGCACCAGTGTCCTATATGTGGCTTCCTTTACAGGTGAACCACTTTTTCCTAAAATTCTCCCAATAAATTGAAGTCTACCACTCGCCTTTCCTATTACAGTTCTCACATGCTTTTTCCACATCATATCGCTTTGCAATGTTACACCCAGATATTTAAACCACCATTAATGTGTCAAGCAGGACACTATGAAAATAAAAACTGATTAAAAGGGCGAGAGAAATGCAAGGTAGAAAGAATAATACAGTTAAGAATTAGGCAGAAAAGGAGGAGGAAAATGGTGAAAAAATTTAAAAAAAGAATTAAATTAAGAAAGAAAGACACAAGGGTAATTGTGGGGGATTAAAATAAACATAAGTAAATAATTGAGTAAATAATGAAATTCTATCACACATGAAAGGAAGACGAGGATTGATGATGGAGGTTAAATCGAGGAGGATGCAGGACGTGATGTAATTGTCTCTGTATCCACATGATGATGATGATGATGATGATGATGATGATGATGGTGATGATGTATTTAGAGCATTCAACAGCATGGTCATCAGCACACTTATTGGTTATTACCAGACACATCTCCTGGTTTGAACAATGCTGTCATAAATGAAATTGCTGTAACAATTCCCCAAGAACACATATTAGCAGTTTTCTTCACAATGTCTGTCTATGTTGACACAAATATCTGGGTAATCAATGATAAAATCAATTTATCAATTAATTACTGTTATGATGCAACAGCCTTCCCCAAGATTGTTATGAACTGTCCGATACCACCTTTTATTATATGCATCTGTGTATTTATTGTACGATTCAGTGGTTCCTACGGCCTTTTATGTGTATTTTTATAGGTATCGTTCAGTTCAGTTTTCCCAAAAAAACCTATTCTTCTTTGTAAATACATATAGAATATTCTGGAATGACATACATTCTCATGATTGTTAATAGATTGTTGTCATTAACAAAAATATGTACATATGCCGAATTAAATATCAGATTGTGAAATTGAAGTAATAAATGTATAGCAATAAATATTAAGAGGCTAAGGAAATGTTAGCATAAATAACTAATGCCTCTGATTACCATAATTGCAATTTGTAAATACGCCAACACAAAAACCTCATTATGATTCAAATGAAAATAACAATCATTACCCAGTGATGTAATTTCACTCATTATTCATTTTTATGTAATTCATTGTAATTAATGATGCTTGTAAACTACGCAGATATTTACCTCTTGTTAGTTACACCACCCAAATTTACGAAATTCCGGTATTTGAGAAAACGTGTGTATTTAATTTATGTAATCCGGCAAAGTACGAAATGTATACTTCAAACAAATGTTAGCAATAAAATCCATAAAGTCACTAATTACAAAATTAAAGTAACATCAAAAGATTGTTGAAATCAGATTGTGAATTAATTTTCACACATAAAACCAAGATGATGATATAAATGTTATATTATTTGACATTATATTTTATAACCTGTACAAATGTAACAGCAGTCAGCTTAGATGAAATTGTTTTTAATTGTAAGTTACATTTTGTAATAAATTAACAATGGTAGCAATTGTTAAAATTGTATTTAAAGCAACGCAGAGATGCTGCACAGGGGAGTCAGTTTTTTCAGTTGTTTTGCACATATGTCAATTCTGTCGATCAGCTGATGTCAATAAATAATTTGTCATACTTGAAATTTTCGTGATGTTCTCATTACTCGCAGCACCCACAACATCGATGAACCACAGGCCAACGCAAGTTAAGTAGTAACATTTAAAAGATCGTTACACTGTGTTATGTCCTAAAATCCATCAATCATTTGGAAAAAGTTCTTATGACAGTATGACACTTTCAATATGTAGTTCACTTGTTTCAAGGCGGGTGGTTAATTACACTGGTCTACAAATTTTCACCTTTTATGTCGCATATCAAGGTTAAAACTGTTTCCTATCTCAGGAATACAAGCAAATTACGTCTTTACATTTCACAGCCACACTTGTGGTACATTATAAGGGCTACATGCAAAGGCATAGTGACAAGTGTTCCTCTGCCATAAATGAGTGAGGTGGATGTTTCCAGTACATTTTGGAAACCCTGCTTAACACCATGACTCATGTGCACCATCCAGTCACGTGAGTGTTGTCAAATGCAGAAACCAGACATGATTTTAACTGTCATTTGTCATGGCTGTGTGCTCTTGTACTGCTTCAGTTCAATTGTTACTGGAACAGGTGTCATGGCAGTTCACAGTGAATGCATGAGGGGTGAAGGGTTCAAATTGAAGAATTGTGTTATGGTGTGCATGTACACTATGTGATCAAAAGTATCCGGACACCTGCCTGAAAATGACCTACAAGTTTGTGGCAACCTCCACCGGGAATGCTGGAATTCAGTATGGTGTTGGCCCACCCTTAGCCTTGATGACAGCTTCCACTCTCGCAGGCATACATTCAATCAGGTGCTGGAAGGTTTCTTGGGGAATGGTTGCCCATTCTTCACGGAGTGCTGCACTGAGGAGAGGTATCGAGGTCGGTCGGTGAGGCCTGGCACGAAGTCGGTGTTCCAAAACATCCGAAAGGTGTTCTATAGGATTCAGGTCAGGACTCTATATAGGCCAGTCCATTACAGGGATGTTATGTTGTGTAACCACTCTGACACAGGCCGTGCATTACGAACGGGTGCTCGATTGTGTTGAAAGGTGCAATCACCATCTCCGAATTGCTCTTCAACAGTGGGAAGTGAGTAGGTGCTTAAAACATCAATGTATGCCTGAGCTGTGATAATGTCATGCAAAACAACAAGGAGTGCAAGTGCTCCTCCATTAAAAACACGACCACACATAACACCACCACCTCCGAATTTTACTCTTGGCACTACACACGCTGGCAGATGATGTTCACTGAGCATTTGCCATACCCAAACCCTGCCAGTGGATCGCAACATGGTGTACCGTGATTTGTCATTCCATACAGTGTTTTTCCACTATTCAATCATCCAATGTTTACGCTCCTTACACCAAGCGAGGAATTGTTTGGCATTTACCGGTGTGATGTGTGGCTTATGAGCAGCCGCTCGACCATGAACTCATTCATGCTTATAACATCATTGGCTGCCACATGATTTTTAAGATGCTCTTTCTTTACTCCCACCTCAATGTATTCCAAGACAACTATGGTGCATTCAGTACTGAGCATGGCGAGTGGTTCCACCATAAGATTTCTCTCATGGAACAGCAGTACATGGGGCTGTGGACTACTATGTTGGCTGATTCCTGCTGGATGCTACAGAGAGATGCGCCAGACACACTCAGAACACTGTGGACCAGTGTTTCCAGTGAGTTTAGGTTATCTAAAAGCTAAGTTACTATGGTCCATAACATTTTTCTTGGAAAGTGAGCCAAAATACTTAAAATATAGCTTGTCTTCACATAAAAATGATTTGAGATGCTACTTTATGGAATGAGAAATAGCTGAATTAAAATGTTAAAGCTTCCTGCCATAAGCGGATAGCTGATCACTTAATAAAAAAATGCTGGCTGAGCCATCAACTCAGAGCTCTTTGATAGTACAGCCACTTAAAAATATCTTAGAATGGGTGTTATACTGTTGCAGTTGTGAGCTAGGATGGGGGACAGGCTCCAGGTAAGCTGCAGGTTTTCTTAAGTCAACATATGAATTACCTACAGCTAAAATATTTTGTATTGAAAATACTATTCCAGAAGCTTCACATACTGGTGCTTCATCCTGCTGGAGAAGGAAACTGTACATCAATGGAAAGTGTCGTATCCTTAATTTGGTGAACACCATTTCCTCCCACTTGTGGGGCTGGCATGAGATTTGTCTTGCTTGGGTGGTCAACTTGATTGTCTGCAGTTTGTAGTTTACCACGTCTGACGGCACATCTTCCCACTGAATATGATCCTTCTGTCTGTCAGACAGACAATGTGTTGTGGGATGGCACACTGAATCATGCCACCTTGGCTACTTTTGTCAGATTGTCAATACCTGTATCCCAGTGTGTCCCAATACCCAGCAGAATACCAACTTTTTGCCTTGGTTTTGCATGCACTGTAAGGAATCCTGGATAGTCTGAATCCTTTCTTCTACTGGATATATTTCTTATACAGATTGCAAGGAAATGATGGAAGCAGAACAGATGAAAAACTTTCCACTACAATGGCTTCTCATCTACTCCAGATCTTTCAGGCTCCATATACCTCAGCATCATAACTTGTTAGTTGTCTTGGAATGCATACTCTGAAGACCCCCACTAAGGAAAATTGCTGAACAACTGAGTATATTCCCCTTCTTAGACTCATCCATACAGATGACAATAAAATGTCGACACAATTTTAAAACTGAAGAAGACCAGCTTTAAGAAATGAATTCTGGAGTACAAGATTTCTTACACTCTGACAATGTTAAAATCACTTTGAATCTTTGAGTACACGCAGGCAGCAGATTTTTTCATTGATGACTTATTATCATGAGGTCTGATACCTTCAGAAATACAAGACATTCTACAGCAGAGATCCTGAATGGCAGGGTTGCAAGTGGCCAATTCCCGAACGTCGACTGTTCATCACACTACACTGAATTTCTATGGCTGACACAGTACTAATATTTTCAGGGTTTGTCATGTACTGAGGCAGCACTGCCATATTCTGAATAATGGTTTGCTAGTCTCTCTGCACATAGAATCAAAACAGTGCTGTTCCAACAGGTCCCTGTTGATAGCCTGATATCATCATGGTGGACAGCATCTAGCATCTTCAGGTAGAAGGCTCTTGCCAATCAGTAAACAATGCTGCCTTTATGCAGTTGGGATCTTAAAAATGCTCTACAGAACTGCAGGAGACATAGCCTGTCACTGCCCCAAGCCTCAATGCTGAGGCACTTAAAATGTTAGACAATTTTACGCTCTTTGCCCTCAAGGCTTTCAGATGTGGTAGCCAAATTAATATTGTGTCAAACATTAGGCTCAGAAATTTTATACGACCCTTACTGACGGTCAGCTGTAGTTGCACCTTTGTGGTTGTACAGTTGGATGAAGAGTAGAAATGGCAAATGCATCCACAAACATTGGACTTTCAACAAGGTTTCCAACTGTGGATGAGATGCTCTTGACAGCTATTAAAACAATGTTACACTTTGCACAGCTCCCTGGAAAATTAATTTCTCCCAAATGGGATTGCTAACATGGCAACGGTGTGCACACCTCATTCTTCTGACACACTACATACAGACATGTTGATTCCACCTGAATGCCTTGGCTGACACAGGGACTGGTTACTTGCTTGCAAAGGTTGGGCAAATGCATGACCCTGACTGTTGCTTGGTCATTACCATTATATACTGCTGTCTTAGGGGTGGGTAGCAAAAAATCACACTTATGCCCTGCAATTAAGTCATTTGAAAGTAAATAGCTTTTGTAAGTGAAGCTCCTGTTGAAATACTAAGTGCAGAAAATTTATCAATTAAATAATTGGTTAATGATAAATAATTGCGACAAATCCTTTAGGATCACTAATGGTAGGCTACACCAGTGATTTAAGTTTTGATGAATTTTATTCACCCACTAAACACAATAAGTAGAATGGTGGCCTTACAAAAAGTATGCAGGTATAGTGTCAAATCAACAGACAACAACGGTATACAGACAGTAAAGTTTATGTATATGCAGTTCAAGTAGAGGTAGGTTCCCTCAGTCATCTATTCATTGCATATGTTCATAATACAAAGTCCCATAACACATAAACAATTCATAAACCAACAGCTAACCCATACAGTTAAAGCTCAATAGTACATTAAACAAACTATAAGTTTCTTTAAGAATTAATAAAAAGTTTAAGACTAACAAGTAACAATTGTGAACAGGAGTGGAAATAATTCTAAGTCCCACACTCCTCACTGCCTTACACTCCCAGAAGTAAAGAGTTCCATCTGGCTGCCATATTCTCTAAGTTCAAGCTCATAACAGTGTTCACTAACAGAGGCATGTACATATGTTACTTTCTCGCCATCTCCCAACAGATGCCCTCAGTGTGCCTCGAGTGTGGCCTTACACGCCATCATGAGCTCACCCACCAAACTGCAGCAACTTATGTGTAATAAATACATGCTAACAGAAGCATCTTTCTTCATCTGTCCTTTCCAACCATGGTTCATTCATAAACACATGTACTTAATGTTTATGACAAATAAAACATGTCAAAATGTAAGGATACAAATGAACATGGTTCCTTATGTAGCATCTTTTTATGACCTTACTCATGATGGTTTCAGAATATGTGTAAGCTGTTCCAATTTCAATTGGTTTGCATCTTTATTAATGGCCAACTGACTATTTAACCAACAAAAGAAATCAAGCTAAGACTTACACATACTGGGAAACAGGACAAGGTAATGGATAAATGTGCTGCTCCATGATGAGTGGATGTGTGGAGGGACTGTTGTTCTGACACATTTGCATAATTTGCTGTGATCAAATGTGCTATAATTCAGGCTATGCATTAGTTAGCAATGCATGATGATCAATGACTATAGCTGATTCCCACAGCTATCGTCTGACACACTGGCTGTAATTATCACTCAATGCACTTACTAGTTATTAATTTTTCATTTCAATTATGTCTGTTGTAGAACATACTTAGTAACTGGGAACCGGATACCAGCTTACGGTGCGAATGACCAGAGAACCCCCCTTCCCAGTATTCTCCAATCAATACCCCATTCCTCCTTGATCAGGGAACATATAATTCCAAAAACCCAGATTAATATTTCCACTTTAACTGTTTTTACTGTTTGAACTATGAACTTCATTTGGTAAAAGTAATTTCTGTTCAGCTACTGTTTTCTTACAACTTTAGAATGTGTGGTGATAATTTTATACATTTTATTTGACAATTTTATCTCCTACAGTAGCTGGTTCCACAGTTACTACAAGAAAAGGAATAACAACTCCAACAGCCCTTGGAGTAGTGGTATCACCTGCTGTTGTTGTTGTGCATGCCTACTGGCTGATTACAACAACAACAACAACAACAACAACAGGAGCAGCAGCATTCTTGGCTGTTGCCTTCCTTCTATGACGCAAAATAAGACTGGTGCTCTCACATTCCCAACTGAGCAGAGCACACAGCTGTTTTCATGACAGTGGATATCAATATCTCCCTGCAGGTTGCCTAACTAATGGCTTCCATGTGCGAAAAAATTTGATTTTCAATAATTCACATGATATTGACTGAACTTAAAAAATTGAAACTCTTGTCAAAATATACTCATTAAGAGGAACAACCTAGCATTAAAAGTTTTAAGGCAGTAAGTCAAGTAAGTTAGAAACTGTGTGTATTTCTTGAGGCAGCATAAATCACAAAGTGCAAATTACCCAGACTCAATTCATCCAGTATTCAAGAATGAGAGCACTTGGCGACTTCCGACAAACTGTAGACCTAATTTCAAACTCAAATAAAATATTTCCCACTGACACACACACAAAAATAAAAGAATATATATATATATATATATATATATATATATATATATATAATAGAGGGAAACATTCCACGTGGGAAAAATTATTATAAAAACAAAGATGAGGTGACTTACCGAACGAAAGCGCTGGCAGGCCGATAGACACACAAACAAACACAAACATACACACAAAATTCTAGCTTTCGCAACCAACGGTTGCCTCGTCAGGAAAGAGGGAAGGAGAGGGAAAGATGAAAGGATGTGGGTTTTAAGGGAGAGGGTAAGGAGTCATTCCAATCCCGGGAGCGGAAAGACTTACCTTAGGGGGAAAAAAGGACAGGTATACACTCGCACACACACACATATCCATCCACACATACAGACACAAGCAGACATATTTAAAGACAAAGAGTTTGGGCAGAGATGTCAGTCGAGGTGGAAGTGTAGAGGCAAAGAAGTTGTTGAAAGATAGGTGAGGTATGAGTGGCGGAAACTTGAAATTGGCGGAGATTGAGGCCTGGTGGATAACGAGAAGAGAGGATATACTGAAGGGCAAGTTCCCATCTCCGGAGTTCGGATAGGCTGGTGTTGGTGGGAAGTATCCAGATAACCCGGACGGTGTAACACTGTGCCAAGATGTGCTGGCTGTGCACCAAGGCATGTTTAGCCACAGGGTGATCCTCATTACCAACAAACACTGTCTGCCTGTGTCCATTCATGCGAATGGACAGTTTGTTGCTGGTCATTCCCACATAGAATGCGTCACAGTGTGGGCAGGTCAGTTGGTAAATCACGTGGGTGCTTTCACACGTGGCTCTGCCTTTGATCGTGTACACCTTCCGGGTTACAGGACTGGAGTAGGTGGTGGTGGGAGGGTGCATGGGACAGGTTTTGCACCGGGGGCGGTTACAAGGATAGGAGCCAGAGGGTAGGGAAGGTGGTTTGGGGATTTCATAGGGATGAACTAACAGGTTACGAAGGTTAGGTGGACGGCGGAAAGACACTCTTGGCGGAGTGGGGAGGATTTCATGAAGGATGGATCTCATTTCAGGGCAGGATTTGAGGAAGTCGTATCCCTGCTGAAGAGCCACATTCAGAGTCTGGTCCAGTCCCGGCCACGTGTGAAAGCACCCACGTGATTTACCAACTGACCTGCCTACACTGTGACGCATTCTATGTGGGAATGACCAGCAACAAACTGTCCATTCGCATGAATGGACACAGGCAGACAGTGTTTGTTGGTAATGAGGATCACCCTGTGGCTAAACATGCCTTAGTGCACAGCCAGCACATCTTGGCACAGTGTTACACCGTCCGGGTTATCTGGATACTTCCCACCAACACCAACCTATCCGAACTCCGGAGATGGGAACTTGCCCTTCAGTATATCCTCTCTTCTCGTTATCCGCCAGGCCTCAATCTCCGCTAATTTCAAGTTTCCGCCACTCATACCTCACCTATCTTTCAACAACTTCTTTGCCTCTACACTTCCACCTCGACTGACATCTCTGCCCAAACTCTTTGTCTTTAAATATGTCTGCTTGTGTCTGTATGTGTGGATGGATATGTGTGTGTGTGCGAGTGTATACCTGTCCTTTTTTCCCCCTAAGGTAAGTCTTTCCGCTCCCGGGATTGGAATGACTCCTTACCCTCTCCCTTAAAACCCACATCCTTTCATCTTTCCCTCTCCTTCCCTCTTTCCTGACGAGGCAACCGTTGGTTGCGAAAGCTAGAATTTTGTGTGTATGTTTGTGTTTGTTTGTGTGTCTATCGGCCTGCCAGCGCTTTCGTTCGGTAAGTCACCTCATCTTTGTTTTTATAATAATATATATATATATATATATATATATATATATATATATCGCTTACTACTTTTTTGCTGCCCATACAGTAAAACTTCAGCATGGAGCATAACATTTTAATTTATTACTTATTTACTACAAATTCCATTCACAATACATTTTGCAGATAGTATCCACATATACCACTGAATGTATCTGCAAAATTATATCATTTCATGGCACACATTTCATGAGATATGATGTCACAAACATTGTGATGTGTGAAAAACTAGATTTTGCTTACAACAGAGTGCAAATTACATGGACTATACATGTCCAGTGTTTGAAAATGAGAGTACATAGTAACTTACAACAAGCTTTACACATAATATACAACTTTTCTAAACTTTTTCTCACTTAAAAACTCAATGTCAAATATTAGACACATTAACTCATTTGCAAAGTAATCAGACATTTGAAGCTGACTTATACATGTGAGTTCAATTCTTTAAAGAATCAGGTACAGGGAGTTTACTGGAAGAGGACTAGTATACTGTTTTCTTGTCCTGGGTAGACACAATATGGTAAGCATTGTTTTGCAAATAATCACCTTTGAATGAGCCAGTATATTTGCAGTTTGATGAAATTTGTACATTGTTTATTATAGTACACTGTTTAATGATTATTAGACACAGCAGTGTTGGGTGATGACAATGTATGTGCAATTCCTCTGGACAGAGAAGTCATACCTCATTTGTGTCACCAAGCTCTGCAGTCTCTGGCATAGGTGCTGTTTCTCTTGGGACTACCACAAATATACCAAAATCGTGTGGTAATCTACAATCAATGCATAAGTTAATTCACTGTCTGAATCAGCTCAGCAGTTTCACATCAACACACTACAATTCAATGACTGGATCAGATGAAGTGCTTGTTGAAGTTCAGGTGTTCAATGCCAGGCAAACTGATTCCGTCTTGGAAAAAGTTCATGTTGTGGTGTACATTAGTTTTCAGACGGTTACAATACTTCTAAAATAACATGAAGCTTAAGTCTCATCTTGGCTTTACTGCACATGGTATGGTATGGCATGCAGTAAGATAAATCAAAGAGAGGGTGGGACTATTTGGATGCTACTCTTTACGAAGGGGAGAAAATTCAAAAACGACCTGTGTGGTTCATCACACAGTTGTTAGTGGAACTGTTCAACCACCATGAGTACGAGACATCAAATGCAAAGCATTGTTTTTTTGAATGCTTCTCAGAAAATATTGAGAGAATAAATTTTAAGATAAGTCAAGAAACATATAACTTCCTCCTACATACATTTAATGTAATGAGTATGGTGGTAAAATGAGAGAAATTTGGGACATTTACAAATAGAATAACTAAAGGTGCAATGTCTAAACTGAAACAGGATTAGCCTGACATTCAGCAACACATTAAATTTTCTCCAGTCTACAACTTTAGGTTGGACTTTGTCTAGTAAACAACATTTTAAAATATGTACAATACTTTAACACTGACAAATGCAATTCTGTTGACATCACACAAGGATGTAAAATGCACTCCATTAACATGTGGTGTATTGAAATAAATTTTCTCCTTGGTCTTCTATACTGCTTGCTCAATGTACAGATTGAATAACAGTGTGGACAGACTAGAACATTGCCTCACTTCTGTCTCAACTACTGCTTCTCTTTCATGTCCTTTTGACTCATAACTGTAGTTTGGTTTCTGTACAAGTTGTACCTAACTTTTCACTCTTTGTTACTTTCAGAAATTTAAAGAGTGTACTTCAGTCATTATTGTCAAAAGCTTTCCAAAAATCTGCAAAGGCATTAGACATATGTTTTCCTTCTTCAATTTACCTTAAAAAACAATTCATGAAGTCAATGTTGCCTCGTGTGCTCCTACATTTCTCTGAAGCCCAAACTGTTCTTTCCTGATATTAGTTTCTTCCAGCTACAGGTTGAAAATACCACTACAGTTGTAAGGTTATTTTATTTAGGACACAACTGGTTTCAGGCTCTACACTCGCTGGTAGCACACCATGTCTTGTACTTGTCCACCATGGCACTTGGAGTCACACCACTAAGTTACAACCACCTGAAGATGGGTGTATAAGAGCCCAAAACCAGTTGTGTCCTAAATAAAAGAACCTTACAACTTTAGCGGTATTTTCAAACTCTGGTATAATGTTCAGTTGCAGATGTTCCTCCAACAGGATTGTTTGTAGTTTCTACCAGTTTTTCCTTTCTTCCGTAAATAATCTGTGGTAGTATTTTGCAACTACGACTTCATAAACTGCTGATTTGGTAATATTCACACATGTCAGCTTCCGTTTTCCCTATAAATTTACTTCAAGACATTCTTCTTGAAGGAAAGGGTATTTCACATGTCTCAAATCTTGCACACCAGTTGGGACAGTTTTGTTATGGCTGGCTCTCCAAAGGATCTCAATAATTCTTAGGGAATGGTACCTGTTCCAAAGCCTTTTCTGACTATGTCTTTCATTACTCTGTGAGAGTCTTCTTACACTATCAATCTCCGTATCATCTTCATCTCACACTCTTCTCTTTCTATGATATTTTCTTACAGTCTGTTTCTCTTATATAGACCATCTTTCCTCCATCTTTCGGCTTTCCCTCCTTTGCTTTGTCATATAAGCTGTTGATATTCATACAGCCACTATTGTTTTCTCCAAAGGCACCAATCTTTCCCCTACTCATGCATGTTTCCACATCCATTTTGCACCTTATGTCAATCTTATTTCTTAGATGTCTGTATTTTCTTTCACTTGCTTCATTTGGTATGTTTTTGTATTTTCTCCTTTCATCATTTAAATTCAGTATCTCGCGTAATCCAAGAATTTCTTCAAAGCCTTGTCATTTTGCCTATGTGATCCTCTGCTGCCTTCACTATTTCATCTCTCAAAACTACCCATTCATCTTCTGTAGTATTCCTTTCCTTGTTTTAGCCCATCATTGCCCAGCGTTTGCTTTGAAATTCTATACAACCACTGGTTCATTCAATTTAGCCAGGTCCCATACTTTCCTATGTTTTTGCAATTTTTTCGATTCTGTTATGCAATTCATAACCAATAAATTATGGCCAGATTTCACATCTACCTGTGTAAATGTTTTGCAGTTTAAAACCTAGTTTCCAAATCTCTGTTCTAACATTATTTAATCCATCTTAAACCTTTCAGTGTCTCCAGGTCTCTTCCATGTATACTGCCTACTGTCATGATTCTTAAACCAAGTTTAGACACACACTGCACTGAAATTGTAGTGATTATCTAAAATATTATAACAGAATACTTTAAAAACTACACTGAAAGCACCTTCTTTATTGAAGTTACTAAATCTAAAATAACTTTGTCTTGTAATAATAGCATAACACATGAATATCCCGACATTTAAAAAAAGCACAAAGACATTACAATGTCATTTTCCCAAAACATATTAAAGGCATAGAGCACAAACATCTACACGATGTTTTAATATTAACAAATGCAACATCAATTTCTAATACACAGATTTTTGTTCATATCCTGTAAGTCTCCTTTTCTAACAAAAGATTGTTAAAACATTGTTCGATGGGTAGGTGCCTGAGGTAATGAATAAATTGTCATATAGTGCATCTCATTGTTAATATTTATTTTATAGAGACCTGTCCCATCCTCATACTCCAAGTGGTTAAGTTAGGATTCCAATAACACTACAGCACCTCATTGTGGATACTGAAACATAGCCAGAGCTTACAGTTATAAAGGACTGATGGCAATCACCAGTTCCCAGATCAGAAACTTCAGGTTCATCAATCCTGCACACAGCCAACATTGTCTAAAAACCCGGGGGAGTCACTAGCACATCACACCCTGCTTAACTACAAGCTAGGCATTAAAATTGTGACTGCTCTGGTATTGGGGAACTGACCAGGCAGGTTCACTGAAAAAGAATGACATATACAATGTCCAGACTGCATTGGGTACCATGATGTGATGCACCGTTGCCTTCCTCCAACCTTTGAACTGACTTATACAGCCAGTTTTAGGGGAACCTAAAGATTATGGGCATTCTGAATAGGACTGCAACTCATCATGTTTCATATTAACACATCTTTGCAAAGGTGAAAGAAATGATATGTGACAGAAAAAAATCCTAGGACCATGTGTGCTACTACTATCAAGGATAATTTCTTGCAGTCTTTGCGGTAACTGCCCAGTGACCAGTTGGAAGTGACAATGTCTTTGATTCTGCTAGTACAGGGAGATGTACCACCACAACCAAGAGGCAGTTGGGAGTATCTTCCAACTTTTTGTCTTACCTTTCCCGACTGCTTCTTACATGATAAATGGGATGTTTCTAACACCTCATAGCAAATACAGTGAGATGGATTTGAACACTTTGGCTCAATAATTTAGACTATCTGTCATGGATATAAATCAACGAGACTTACCATGACAAGGAAGGGAATTTGAAGATTTACTGGGCCAACCAATTGCCCCAAGAAGATTAATGTGGCTGCCTGCTCTCCCATTTGTCTTCTGACTTCCATCCACTGACTGGTTGTTAGCACCATTTGATGATCTGACGTCCATGTTCAACAGAAGAACTATAAAAGATGAGTTGCTAGAAAACTCTCTCTGCATGACAATGAACTTCCCTTATTGGGGTCTTTCAGTAGCAAAGCTTGTTTCCTCTTCATAACAATACAAATACCAATGATGCTGCTGTTGGCATAGGTTTCCCCTTGTTCTAAAAACCCTTCTGAGTGCTGCAAATTTGTCATTTGTCTCTGTAATTTACCTACACTTTCCTGAAACTTTCAAACTTATTATACTGCAAATAATATTCTCTGGATATATACATTCCACTTTTTCTTGTTAAATCTATCTTCCATCTTAAAATGTGATGGTGGAGCAGTCTTTCAACAAATTTCACTTTTTCTAAATCTTTCCTGTCTACTACTCCAGTCAATAATTTAGATTCACAAATTGTTGAATCGACTGTGCGTCAGTTCTCATATCTGCGAACTATACAAAATTACACTCGTGCAAATGAAATGTATCAGAGCTACAGAAAAGTGAAATTAGGATTTACCAATTTTTACATGTTAACCACATTTTGACATAAAAAATAGATCATCTGCTTTTTACAAAAATGTTGATATGTGAAACTGTTACAATAGTTACCGCTCTGTTAGATTCTCGCCACCTTGCAACAGCAATAGAATCCTGAGTATTCATAGCAACTGCTTTTGCGCCATGTACCATGGGTGGCAGACCTGTAGATTAAAAACACACTTTGAACTTATTTTGCTATGTTTCAATATTTTCTTTAAACTATCAAGATTTCCACTTAATGAACAGTCAAAAGCAGATGAAGTTGAAGAGATGGGTGGGGGTGGAGGGATGTGTGTTCACACTCATAAGAGTTCTCAGAATTACAAGTCTTACCTATCAAATAATGGTAGACCATAAATTCAAGCAGAATACCAAAAGGCAAGGAACCATGTGGGAACAATAACTGGACAGGGATTATAAGGAGAGGAGAGTGAAAGCTTTTGCCAGCACTAGAAGTGTCACGAGTCACAGTGTTTACTCCCTTTGAAATGCAAAGCAGAGATAAGTGAAATATTTATGCTTCTTGCAGGTCACCTGTAAAAATTACGATTGATATACAAAATTCATGAATGCTTAAATCAGAGCTGATGTGGCCTTGTAAATTGTTGGATCGGCATAATAAGAAAGTGTGTGCCAAAAATAATTTTACGAACAGGTTCCTTACACCAAAGAAGAAAAAAGTTCATATAAACAAATGTCCAAAAATCCTTCATTTTCTAGCTATTAATGGAAGTTTACAATTTAGGTGATTTGAGCTCATCAACATATAAACTCATAATAGGTTTACATGACATGTCAATGAAGAGTTTCAGCATCCAAGTGGCCTGCTGCATAGACCAATTCTACAGATGTTGTTGCTATGGGTAGCCCTCTGTTTGCCTTAGAAGCTAACCTTTTTATGGAAGACTTCAAGGACAAAGCGCTTCAGTGGGTGTTTCTGGAGGTATACAGACAACACCTTTGTGGTATTGCCGCATGTAGCAGCAATGCTTCCTTTCTTTTTAGAACATCTAAATTCACCCTATCCAAACAATCATTTCGCCATGGAAATGAGAATGGAGACCTCTCACTTCCAGATGTCATGGTTTGTACAAGAGAAGATGGCTTCTTGGGCCACAGTGTTTTTTGTAAACTAAAACACACCAGTCTGTATTTGCAAGTGATGACCTCTTATAACCCACCCCAATGCAGCTGTGTATTATGGACATTTTCCATAGAGCTCAGGATATCTCAGATCAAGAGAGCTTTTAGCAGAGTTTAGCTATCTATCACCTATGTTTATTCAAAATCGGTAAACCAACAAGCAATTTCATCATACTTTTCAACAAGCAGATGCTGAACCTCACGAGCAGCCAAAAGAAATGGAAAACTTCACTATGACGATTTTCCTCCCTTATAGTGACTGCATGTCCTTGAAGACTGGCATACTCTTCAAGAAACACCAAGTAAAAAGTGTTTTCAGTCTTATGGCACAAGTGCAAATGGCACTGCGTTCCAAAAAGATGACCCAGTTCTAAGGAGACCAGGAATATATATGATTCTGTGCCTGTGTGCGATATCTTACATTGGTTGGACATGTCACACTGTTAAACACAGAAACAATGAACACAGATGTTACATCAGACTAGCTTGGCGAGCTAAATTTGTTGTAGCTGAAACTGTATTAATATGGGACACGACATCAATTATGAAGAGACCAAGATGATCTTGTCCACTTCCACACCCTGGGACTCAGTCATTAATGAACCAAATGACAATCACATAGTGAACGAATTAATTAAATGAGAGACAGACTTTCAGCTTAGTGAATTGGATTGACAGTACTAAGGCATTATCAGCCACAGACAAATTCAATAAGATAACACCAATACGGAATCAAGGCCAGGACAGCTATGCTGGGCACCAACGCACGTGCTGAGGTAAGCAGCTTGTGGCCAGGCTTTCCAGCACAGAGCGTATGGAATCCATGGCTTGTTTTTCTAGCAAGGTGCCCTGGACAATGTCTCCTGCAATGATGTTACAGCCATGCCTCCTGGTGGCTGTGTTTTTTTGTGGAACAGTATATAAGTTGGTGAGCCACAACGGACTGATACGGTTCCATCTGAAGACGATGAGCAGCTGCCTCACAAAAATATTGCAGAAATATTGTGCTGTTAGGCAACTTACTTCCTGTCACATAGTGCACTGGGAGCAGGTGTAGATAAATAAGTGCTTTTGGAGATGGGGACAAGAAAACCCAGAAGGTCATCTTTGAATGTGAAAATTGACTGTAGGAAAAGAATTCCGCAACAATGATTATGTGCAGTGCAGTCATAAGGAAGACTTCAGGCTTAATCTGCAGGAACTTTAGCCTGCAGGTATTTATAATTATGAATTTATGATTTTAGGTAAGTATAGCTGCTAACTGAACTTTATCATCTTTTGTGCGTGTTCTTCAGTGAATTATTTAGAAGCATTTGCCAAAATAATTGAGTATCAATTAGGTATTATACTAGCTATGGAGAAAATTGTAGGAGTGTTTATCAAGAGGCTATACATGTTTGTAAGTAACTGAACTGGTGAGTTGTCAGTAGATACAAAAAAATTGTTCTGCTACACAACACATATAAGCATGGTGTCGTGGAGTTGGCATGTAGCAACTGGCCACAGGGTGATAAAATACATACTGTTACAACATAATTTAGCCATTGACTGTGATCAGTAATTGAATTTGAATGTGCTGAAGATGAGCCATTTTTGAACCTGATGATGTTGATGAGGCAACTGGCATTCCATTTGCACAGGAAAGATGGTGTTATGCAAGTTTATATTATCATACTCATTACAGCAATAAAAAGAGTGTTTTATGAGCATACAGGTTTATTCATAATGTAACCAAAATATGACCACAAGAAAAATACAGCAAAGCAGACAATGGTGGGTATGCTTCATCTATATCTTGTCCATAATTTGCAGGCCAATGGCAGCTACTGGTGTAAAACAGTTTTTATTCATTAGGTATGTATTATAGACTTTTCTTTACATCATCTAGGTTGTTCTTTTTTATTGGAACAGGTCCACTGGAGCCTTTCTCTAACTCAATAATCTTCTAACAAGCACGTCTATTAATGGGACATGACCCCTGTTATACCATATGATTTGTATAGATCTATATATCAGTTATCTCTGGTAAACATTACTGGAAAAAAGCAGACATGACCACTTTTCCTAATCATTAATTCAACTGCAAAACGTTTCTGGACCATAACATTTTTTTCTGTTCAGCTTTTACTATCAAAAACTTACAAAAAAAAAAAATTGTTGTTACCATGGGCCATGCAATCTGCAAGAATAATGGCATAATTGTGAGTTTCTTTCATTTTGTGTACAATATTAGTCGTCATCTTCATGAGTTCTGAGCAGTGACCATATGTTCACTAGCAGCATAAATTCCAACTAGGAAACATCCTATCAATCAATCACGATCATAAAACCTCTGATATTACACACAGGGCATGAAATGATGTCATTTGAACCTTCAGAGGGGACCAGAGACCTTAATATCTAAATAAACTAAAAAACTCACAGTCTGGGTCACATTTTTATTTGTTATTACAAGTTTCAACTTTACAGCTATCATCAGATCTTAAAAAGAGCAGCCACACTCACAGGCTGTATTGTCATGAACTCAATTGACAGATTAGCAAGATGCATAATACCTAAATGCCAGATAAAAGACACAAATCTTGATGCCCATCTTAATAAACTAATGAAATGAAAAGATGTACAAAGTTGACCTAATGGGGCATAAAATACTTACTTCCTTGAACAGCTACAGAAGCACGATTAACACGGTCCACAAACTGAGGGTCTTCTGAGTTATCACTCTCCTGTTTGGCCACCATAAGTACACGGTTTGCAAGTCGTGCGATGCTCGATGTGTTGTCAACCATCTTTTGGCGTTGATTTGTGTGAATTGCATCCTCACAAAGAACTGTGTGTTTCTGTATTTGCTCCTCTGCAATACAGTAAGAATAGTTTTTACCAAGGGGAAGCAACTCTGTCTCACAATTTGACAGATGTGCATTATCTGTACATCACATATCAGTGAGGATTCGGATGAACATTAGTGAGAGTTCACATTGTTTTACTGTGTGTTGCATGCCAAACAAATATAACAGTTCATTTAACAATCTTTACCTCAATAAAGTCTATAAAATGGATAACATTAAGAAATAGTTGTAACTAAGACAAAAGTCAAATACACCCACATTACCTTTATGAACTGGGTGCTTCATAGCACCACAGCAAATGACAGTCAAAAACATCAACAGGGTATTTAGGCTTCACTAAGTACACGAAAGAACCAGACACTGGTGGTTCAGACAATAATCTATTGACAAGAGCAATGGAGTAATTGATATGGACATGCAATAAGTATTAATTCATTGCAGTCTGTAGACCCTTATCAAGAAGGAGAACCCTCAGGGATGTGGAATAAGTTAAAGTACACACCAACAAAAGACAAGCAAATCATGGAAACGTATTTGTATACTGTATTAATTATAAATTATCACTACACTGCTTAATGCTATTCATGCTTATGCAAACTAAATTTAATCAAATTAGGAAAAAAGCTTCTGTTTATCTTCTATTAATGTTCTTGATTACATTGGTATTTTGCGAAGAAAATAGTTACCTACATCATCAAATACTAAGTCCTGTTTACAGCACATTATTACTAGGCACACAGCTTCACAAATGAGACTGCTTCTTGCTATGTGGCTAACAGAACTTTTCAATCCTTGCCTCTAGATATTCAGATGCTTTTTCGAAGAGCAGTTATTGATACTTTTAATTTTCTTTTGAAGTGGCCGGGATTCTGAATGTCTTGCTTCATGTTAGATAGGAGCTCGTTGAATACCTTTGCATCAGGGCAGAGTCTCCACTCTGATCCCTAGACAAGGAGACAAAGTCTCTGTGAAAACTATTTGTACATCCTGTATTGTGATTCTGTAGCTCACATTACAGCTGAACTGATCCTTATCATCAACAACAGAACCATGAAGGAGTGAATTATTGGGAAGAGAGAGTAAGAATTCCAAGATTCTTAAAAAGGCTTCTGCAAGATGTGTGATTGTCTACTTTACACAATACTTTTACTGATCACTTCTGCTGATAACAAGGACTAAAAATTAAAAAAAATAAAAAAAAAAGCTGAGAGATGCTTCTATGGGCAAAACATACTGACCTCAGCTTCTTGATTAGTTTATCTATGCACTGACTCCATTTAACTTGTTATTGAATTGAATCCCGAGGGATTTTATACAGAGTGTATCGTATAGTGTATGGCTATTAATGTCTACTTCTTTTGCTAATAGGTAATTATTGCTTGTCTGAAATCATGTAATATGAGACAAACTGTTAGCTGTGAATTGTAGGCCTATTCAACTACCATCTCAGCTGTCTGGTAAGGTTGAGTTTTGACTTTTGATTAGTATGCTTGTGTCATCAGCAAAAGTCAAAGTTTTTCAGCTGTCATTTAAAGTCACTGGAAGATCATTTATGTAGGCTAAGAACACAAGTGGAGCCATTATCAATCCTTGTAGGATCGCCCCATGTTGTGTTTCCTATTCTGAGGTTATCTCCATATCTGTGACACAATCCTGTCACTGACACCCTTTGCTTTCTGTTATTTTTGTTTCATATTGTTTTTAAGCACAATATGAAATATAGTATAAATAACAACATACTTAATTTACAAACAAACATTAAAATTTTTAATACAATCATGTCGTCTGTTGTCGTCAGGAAATGATCAAAAGTTCTGCTTTCTGTTATGAAGGGAAGACTCCATCCATGCAAAATATATGTCACTAATACCATAACACTATTGAATGCTAGGTACTGTAGAATTTTGTGATTCATACAATCACTCACTTCTGCAAGGTTGTAGCTCCGCCAGAACTTCATTAGTGAGGTCCTGTATTGCTTTTGCCAAAGAGAACCACTTACAAAAGTCAAACTGAGAGGTAATTAACAAGTGCTGCTTAGTTAAATGAGTCAATATTCTATCACAAATGCCTTTTGAAAAAACTATAAGGGATGAAATAGGACTCTAATAAGAGGTAGTTTGTTATCTCTAGATGTCAATACAGCATATTTATGTCTGCCAGAAAATAAGTACACTACAGACTATAACAAACTGCAAGCTGCTGTATAAACAGACAGTAAAAGAAATAAAAACAGCATTATACTTTCATTATTCTAAAGTTTCCTCATACATGCAAAAAACCATGGGAAATGCAGAGATGTAAGTAAGTGGGTTCTCCAAAAATAAATGAACAAAATGCAATGTGTTGCTGAGTCTGTCATGTCTCTCTATATTCTTTAGCAAATGAAACATTACATTTCCTCAAACAGTACAGCTTTCATAATAAATTCCTGGAGTGTCAGTAGCAACTCAGAATATAGCTGAGGTGTTGACTGGCAGACAGGCACATAAAACAATACTGAACTTATAGTTAACTTTTAGAACAATGTCCTTCCTCACTTCATGGCATCCCTACCAATATTTTTTCCACATCTTAGAAATGGTATTCTGCTGCCCGCAAATCTCTCTATGAAATATCCTTGCCTATTCTTATGCTGCACCTACTTCGAAGCCCTTACCATATGAGTAGCATCTATTTTCGGCAAAACTTTAATCAATTTTTCTTACAGAATTCACATCTACTTTTGTTGAAATTTATATCTATATTCTTTGTAAATGATTAGATGCACAAATTTCAACAGTTGTCATGCTACAGAGTGAAGACAAACAGATTATTAGTTCTTTGAAATGGCCTGTTAAAAAATGTGCTGATTGAGAACTTTTTAACAGGAATGTATGGTTTCCCAAATACTTCAACACCTTTTTCTTCCGTAATGGCCAACATTTTCTTCGTTTGGCTGAATTTAAGCTTTCAAAAATGATTGTTCTGTTGAAAAGCACCATTTTCACACCAGTAAAGTGAATTTGTATCCAAATAAGGTGTTTCCGGACATTATTTGTCTTTTCCCACCCAATTTGAAGATCAAAAAAATCTGCAGACCACTAATTTTGACCTTTTGTGGGCATTCATGGACCTATGATACATCCTTCACAACACTACAGGTAGAACTGACAAGTCACTTAGCGTAGTAGTAGATCTGAGCATACAGCAACTCGTATTTAACGTTAGCGGAAGAATTTCAGCGCCATCAAAAAACGTTACACGTTTTGTTTTCGAATCGTTATACCGCAGAGGGCAGGCGCTGTAGGCTATTGTCACAGATGATCGTGAGTGTAAACAGACAAGAAGTTTGACCACCACAGGGGAAGGAGCAGTGCGGGGAAACAAACCTCGCCTCTCTTTTGTTGGGCAGCAGCCTACAGCAGAACTGACACATTGTCGCACAGATCGCCGATCCCTTCTGGTATTGTAATGATCGTAATTGAAATCTTTGGCAGACCACAATTAGTCGCTTCACTTATTTCAAAATAAGAAAAGAAAATGAGCAGCGCACAACACAAAGTATTCAGGGACTGCTACCGTGAAATTGTTTGTTGAAATCAGCAGAGTACTACTAAATTGTCCCCATTAAACTATTTTTTGAGCTTTAGCTAACAAACAAACATACGTGCATCTTTCTTATAAAATGCTAGGACCCATGACTAAGTACTACATTGCATTGCACGATGTGTATC
Source organism: Schistocerca nitens (assembly GCF_023898315.1). NCBI lineage: Eukaryota > Metazoa > Arthropoda > Insecta > Orthoptera > Acrididae > Schistocerca > Schistocerca nitens. The sequence continues at coordinate 948,488,074 of NC_064616.1, forward strand.
TTAGACTATTCAACTGTCCACAACTGGCATGGCACCAGATCACTGAGCACACTGACACATCATTGTGTTCATACATTTTATTTTGCAAGTAGGTTTCCAAATTTGGCTTCATCAGATGGTGTACAATGCCAGTAACTGCCTACATTTTTTGATGTTGTATTCAGAAAATAAAACTATTTCAAACTATCTTTGATGAATAGGTGATTTGGACACAATTCACTATGAAACAGTGTCTAATAAGTAATTTTGCACTTTCACATTTTGAGGCACAGTTCGCACTTACTTCGCATCTATCGCAAAATACGAATTTTTCCGGTCTCTAGGTATGAGTCATAGCCACGTGAGACATCCATTACAACCATCCAGAAAATCAGTTCCAGTCTTATAACAAACACATCCTTCCTACCTGATTGGAGGCAGGGCCAAGTGTGAAAGCACTCACATCATATAATGACTACTGAGTCTGCTGCAATTTCTGCACAGGCATGTGGGAATGACCAATGATCAGCTGCCCACCAGAATGAATGGCAGCTGCCAAAGTGTGGCCCATAGTAAAGTTGCATGCTATTGCGCACTACATGCTCAACTTCAGTAGCTGCTTCTCAACTTGTGCCATCTGGATATCACCGATTTCCCACAACCAGCTGCTCTGAATTGCACAGATGGAATTGTCCTTACAACATATCCTTCGATATCCCAATCCCTATGGTCTCAGCCTTTGCGAGCCTCTATACCACACCCACCTCCAACCATGTCCACATGCCTCGGCAACCTCCTCCTCTAGCACTTCACTCTTGTTCCATCCATCTAACCCTACTCAGTTTCCTTTGTGCTCTCTGTCAATTCTATTCACCTTCTCTGATCACACGCTTCTTACTTTTTATGTGTAGGTCACACAACTTTACCTACCTGCATTAGGGGAAGCTTGTTCCATTCCTTTTCTGCTTCTTCCTCCCTTTACCTCCCCACCTCTTTCTTCCTCTCATCAGTCCTTGATTCAATCTTCCTACACTACCACTTTCTAGCTCTGATATTGTGGTAACACCGGTCCATGTCATATCAACTGCTGTCGAGCTTGGCTAGCACATCGATGAGTGACCGTCCAGTTCTGCTGAGCACTGTTGGCCAATGGGGTGCATTCAGCCCTTGTGTAATCAGTTGAGGAGCTACTTGACTGGGAAGTAGTGGCTCCATTAATGAAAGCTGACAATAGCTGACAGAGCAGTGTGCAGACCATGTGTCCCTCCAAATTCACATTCAATGACGCCTATTGTCTGAGGATGAAACAGCAGTCAGTCAGTTGGTTGGTACAACTGAGCCTTCAGAGGCTTCATTGAATGGAGTTAGCTGTGAGGAAAGAAAGTGTCCTAAAGCTTAACTGTGAGTTTAATCTTCTTCTACGTGCCTGTTTACCACTCAATGCCACAATTATATGGTGAAAGGTTATCTTCACTTATTCCATTGTTTGGATTCCATCAACAACTTTCCAGTATTGCTTCAGCCAAAAAATGATAATCATGATATATTTCTGGTGTGCTGATAGCATTACTGACTACTTGTCTTTGAAGACTGACGAAATAAAGTACGTTGAAAAGTGATGTATTGTGCAGCACGAGCTGCATGTAATGTGAGTATGAAATAACTAGTTTACAGAAATGGAATTTAATGAATGTTACAAGTAAAGATAATCCCTTACCTTATATGAGGGCAAGGTGAAAAGTTTTTGGCTCGGTAGTGAAAGACTGTGTCATTTAAATACTTAATTTCAAAGTATTTCCCATTTAGTTCACTGTATTTGGACAAACATTCTACTACTTCTTTATCTGAAGTGCGATTTTGGAAGATCAGGAACATATACTATCTATCTCTATCATAACCTCTTAACCACAAATTCATGAGATGTGGAAATATGAGGCACATAGAAGGTATCAAATATGGTGGACAGAGAGGATCTTCCAGAAATTTCTCTCTCTCTGCTTTAAAGTAATCAATCAGTAGACTCAGTGACAGATGAATTTAACTTTTGCTTCTTTGGTGTAGGGCCACTTGCTTCCATCATCATTTTTGAATGTTGTTTAATTTAAGACATGTGGAATCACAGTACAAAATCAGCACACAATATTAGCTGAATAACAGTTCAAACATTACAGAGTAATTTGGTTTTGCATTTGATTTAGATCAGCAAACTAGGAAATGTGGCACCAACTTTGCACAAAACGTCCTCACAATTAACTCTTCCATTATAATGTACAGTACTCTCACTTCTGATATATTATATATTTGAAAATGCAGATCATCCAATATCATATTCTGCTCTCTCTCTCAGTGTATTCAGCTATGGCTGTAAGAAATTCTCAACATGGACGATTTTAAAAAGAAGTAAGATCATATTGGATTCATATGGTCATTTTTCAACTGTAGAAAATGAAGAGCAGACTCCTTACAAAGCTTCACCAACGCTGAATCAATTACCATTGGCAATCAACCACCCAAAAGAAAGAATTTTATGATGACACAGTATTCCACTTTATCAACTTGAACAGAAAACAATACAACTATGATAAGAAGCCATATACACAAAACTATTCCACATATCAAGTTGACACTAGGCTTAATTTACTGCATAGCAAATACCAATACAACAAAAACAAAATTTCATTGATACGAACACTTTTTCTGTGTTGGGCCAAGAACTTTTCACCTTTCCATGGCAGAGGGGAAGCACTGAGCTGTAGATATAAACAAGAAGTTTAAGATTACAGCACAGCTTACAAATTTTGTCAGCTTTAAGAGCAACAGGTCCCTCTTATCTTCTTCTTCTTCTTCTCCTCTCTCTCTCTCTCTCTCTCTCTCTCTCTCTCTCTCTCTCTCTCTCTCTCTCTCACACACACACACACACATACACATTCACATTCTGGTTTTTTATTATTATTATTATTATTACTACTACTACTGTTATTACAAAATCCAACATTTGCAACAATGTAATAGAAATAAAAGTGCCATAAATGTGTGCAAGTTCCCTTTACTTAACAAATTCCAACTTAAATATCAATTTCATGCTCAATGAAGTTGCACTTCTGTGACTTGCTTCAGTTTACAGTAAATGCTGTAAAAGTTGCAAAATGGGGAGAGAAATATATGCTTTTAATTTCAAGCAATAAAGATCTTTTCTATTTAACCAAAGTATAATTAACATAACAGACTATCTTTTCAATACATGTCATTCATATTGGGCTCTTCAAGCATGGAACCGGACATGCCAACAAAATTAAATAATTTGATCATTATAACACAAGGCAGAAGTCCAACAGAGCACTCACAAATCTGTTTCTACTTCTAATCAAACTATTGGGAGTAGTTACTTGCAAACTATAAATTAAGAAATAGTAAACCCCACTTAATTTTTTGTGAAAACTAAAATATAATACGAATCATTATTTTTAATACTATTATGTAGATTACCCATTCAGACAAATGATACACCTCATTCTTGCTCAATTGATGTACAACATGGAAAGCCTTTTCTGAATACATTATATGACCATTATACAGAGTGTGTATGTTTGTTTTCTTTCTAGCTATGAAGATTTCACCACTTGCTTTATAACAATCTCACTGGTCCAGCATTTAATGTTCTTTGATTCCTGCCTCATACCAAATGTGAAAATTGGCAGTTTTATCTCTGCTATTGACAGACTGGGTCTTTGTAATGAAACCAATTCAGTTACAATGTATTGAGGGTGTAACTATGTAACTCCTTCTTCTAGAACAGTTACTATTTTAAAAATAAATTTAGGGTTACACTCACCAGACATCTTGATAAAGTCAGCAGAATCAGTAGCTTCATCACAGAGAGCTCGTACTCGTTGAATGCTATCAGAATATTGGGAAACTAAATTTTCAAAGTGTTCATCAGCAGCTTTGCTCTCTGGATAGCTTTTACGAATACGGCCTGCATTGATCAGCTGAGGAGTCAAGCTTTCCACCTACGAATCAACATGCCACAGTTAATTAAAGTAACAACGATGCAGTAGTTATTCAACTCCGCATTGACTGATGTAATATGATGCATTATTTAGACAAATTTAATTTGCTTCATTTTAATGTGTATGCATTACTCAGAAAACAGACACTTGCATGTCAACAATTTAAATTAGTTCAGTTAACAGACTCTCCACCACTAAATGCATCTATTTTCTGTTAATCACAAGCGATAACAAATATGGCAATGAACCGTATTTACAACACTAATAAATTTAAGTACTATCTCAATGGTGCAAGTAAGATTTGTGTCTGCATTTGTACACTACTTTAATATAGAGAATCATGACAGATGTGCTGAGAAAATCTGATGGCCATCAATACCTTTATTCAAAAAAATTGCAACTGATAGGAATAGTCACAAATCTCCAAGTACTGAAGAGTGTCTCAGAAACAATCTCAGTTTAAAAAAGTCTATACTGCGAACAACAAATCAGTTGTGTTTGGTATGTATTCTAGCAATTAAATATTTAGACCTGTATAACTAAGCTGTCAAAACCACCCTGTGCCTCACTGCTGGAATATTGTGGAGACAGGAAAAAAAAACTTTGCAGCAGTAACAGTAAAGCCATTATCGACTTTCTTTATAGCACTAATGATTGCTATTATACCAAAGCGTCAACCAGATCTGGATAGTAGCAACCAATTCAGGCAAAGAACATTTAATGTATGTAGAGTCAAGTTCAGGCAAATAGTTCATCACACTCTGCACAAAATTATATCAGAGATTTGCTCTAATACAGAAACAACATTAAGGCAGCAACTATTTATATGAAACTTCCTGGCAGATTAAAACTGTGTGCGGGACTGAGACTCGAACTTGGGACCTTTGCCTTTTGCGGGCAAGTGCTCTACGTGTTCGCAGGAGAGCTTCTGTAAAGTTTGGAAAGTAGGAGACGAGGTACTGGCAGAAATAAAAGCTGTGAGGATAGGGTGTGAGTCATGCTTGGGTAGCTCAAATGATAGAGCACTTGCCGCCCATGAAAGGCAAAGGTCCCGAGTTCGAGTCTCGGTCAAGCACACAGTTTTAATCTGCCAGGAAGTTTCATATCAGTGCACACTCCACTGCAGAGTGAAAAATCTCATTTTGGAACTATTTATATAATTAAACACACACACACACACACACACACACACACACACACAAATAGCAACTGTTGCATCACAGCTGCATAGTAACACACACAACATCAAAATCCAATTGAAATTATGGTCCTATGGTAATGCAGCCAGTGATAAAAATTTTAGTTTCCAGACACTTATTAGTGACATGAGAACTAAATAGGACAAAAAAAAAATAAATGCCATAATGGTGATTTATATTTTCAAATATTTCATCATAACAGAAAATTATGTCATGTCGCCACCATTCCAGCCAGTGCAAAGACAAATGATGCAGATTTTAGCAAAAGTGTACCCAGAAAGCAGCTGAAACAATGAAACTCAACCAAGCCCCACTAGGTATTATGAAGTTTTATACTGAGTTCATAAGTAAACAAATCAGCTCCTGAATTTGGCACAGTTCAGCTGCAGAAATAACTGTTCCCACTGATAGAAACTGTGTGTACAGATATCACCTACATACAGTGAAGTATGCAGAACAGATTTACAGAATTATCACCCTGTGCTGTCTCCACAATGCATCTGTAAACTCAAGAGTCTATAAATAACATATAATTCCAATAATGAGTCACTATTTAATATCATTCAGTATTATTATAATTTTAAATAACATTGAATAATTTAATATTATTCAATATTATTTAATTACCCTCAACTGTAACCTATTAATAAACATTATGGATTCCAATAACATAACAAGATCCAGTTCCCATTTGCTACTGAATGTTGTAATCCACGTAAATCAGACATTCAACTGTGTGTAAGATATATTCACTTATGATTTCCATTACCACAATGACAAGAAGAAAGAGCAAACATGATGTCTGGAATAGAATACTGTTAACATTGTAAGCTGCCCCAAGTGGAAGACATGCTTTGCTGGTGCTCCACAAACTTCTGGATTTTCCTTTGTGTGAAACTGTGTGAGCCAGTCAGAATCAATCTGAAATTCTGGATTCTCATATTTTACAGCTTGTGTGGTTTTCTTAGAATCTTTCATGACTGTTTCAAGACTCATGTGTATCGTGATATAGTGTGTATTTTCGAAAATTTGTGAGTGCTGTGCAAAATTTCTATTATATTCTGAATTGTAAAATAAATTTCCGCCATTTAGAAACTTTTGGTAATAGTATACTCATTTGAAAATACCTGTTGCCTAATTTCATTGTGTATTTACATGATAAAAGATATATTTCTGATAATTTTTGGATGTTTAAGAATTTTGTGCGTAACATACTCGGAGCAAATTGCGAGCTACAGCAGTGAATTTTGTAAATTTTGGCAGCAACAGCTTTTCAGAAAATCATTTCCCTCTTATTGTAGAGTAAGTACTTACGTGTTTACTGCAATATTTACACTTTTTTTTTTCTACTCACTGATCTGTTTCTTTTGTGTCAGTGTCTAAGCTATTATGATCACAGTGTGAAATTAGCTTTTACATTTTCACTCTCTGTGTTGCAATATTCTGTTCTGTAATCATTTTTCAGACGTTTCAGATCTTCTTACTTTCTGTCTTGCTAAGCAAAATCTGAAGAGAAATTCTGCCTTATACAAGACACCATCTCACATAATATGGAATCTCCCTCCGGGTGTTCCATTTTAGAAATTAATACTGTTAACATTTTTTGTACATTAGCACTTTCCTCAACATTTTTACATGAGTTTGTTAGTGAGCACAATATGATGATGACGATAGTAAATACATAGAGACTCAGCTACATGGTTATTAGCCCCTCGATCCTCTCTTAGTATCTGAAGATATGAGACATGTTTCTATCTTTCTCTTTGTTTAATAGTAATAAAACCATCATAGGTTATGTACTAGGTACATGAATTCAAATGCAACCCAGTCACTAGTGTAAAGTAATAGTAACGATTTTATTAACTCAAAAATGAAGTTATATACAGTACACATAAGCAAAAATAGTTGCCAAAGCTGTTGGCATATTTATCCCATTGAGACACTAGCCGGTCGATTCCATCCTTGAAGAAGGTAGCAGGCTGCTGTCAGATCCAGGCCTGGACCCTGTCACACACTTCGTCGTCCATTGCGACTTGATGTCTGTGAATAGCTTGTTTTAGTGGTCCATGCTCATTCTGCGGTTTTTCAAGACTAAAGCATTCACTTCCACAACCATTTCCAGTGTGATGACACGATGAGCCTGTCTAGGATGAGCATCGTCTTCCAGTGACTCGCGCCCCCAAAAGAATCGTTTGCGCCATTCCAAAACACTTGAACAACTCAGACTGTACTCACTGTACACAGCCATTGTCCGTCAATCCATTTCACGGCCTCCAACTCCTTCCATAGCCAAAAATCAAATCACTCCTCGTTCTTCCTGCTTACTCGCCTGCATGTTTGGTAGTGGACAATAACTTGTGTGTCCACCTTCTCTTCAGCATTAAACCACACTGCTGTTATGCAACATCAAACGGTGTGCAAGTGTCAGTCTCTCTACCAATAGATAGCATAACTATACCCACAGTTACATGGTGCCACCTTATGTGTAAGGCAAAGGTAGACACACTGACCAGGTTTCATTTGAATGAATCTCATAGTTTACAAATTCAACTGTCAAAGTGCAAAACTAAGATAACTGCATAAAAGTTAAAATGGCAACCTCATATATGTAGTCAGTACTGTAGGTTTAGATATAGAAATAGGGATATTTTGACATCCACGGCACAGTGATATATGAAGAACTGATACTGTGGTGCTTGGGGCTAAATAGACAACAAGACGTTTCACCTCCACCTCATAAACTTACATGTAACAGTGCTGTCTTTAAATCTTGCTGCAATAGCCACATAATTCTAGGAAACATAGCACAAGTTTATACTCGTTTCATAAATCACTAGACACACTGATATGTGGTGTATTAGGTCCATTTGATGTTGCAGGTAATCATACCATCAATGTTTCTCTACACATCCACCACAATGATTCTTCTTGCAGTAGTAGTGACTCATTAGTTATTTTGGTATGTTCAATTCTGAGAGGGCATAAGGCAATACCTTCCCTTCTTGAGCTTCATAGTGAAGTCTGCCAAGACCTCAGTGGTGTGTGTGTGTGTGTGTGTGTGTGTGTGTGTGTGTGTGATGGGCTCTGGATTATTGGAGTGTGTACTATCTTTCAATTTGTCTTCCCACTGCTTTAGGGTGTGGCACTGAATGTGTGACCGTAAACCAGCACTTAGAATAGCTAATTTGAATGTTTTCACCTCCATTGTTCTTTGGCTGGTTTGTAAACCAGCTCATTACACTTAATGCAGATGGGAACTTCGTTTCCACAGGGAAACTGTGGATATTCCGGCTGAGGGCATACAGTTGGTCATGGGTGACAGACCAATGGATGTTCTGTACAGCACTTGTCCATTGTTTACGAAGCACACAAAGAGTTGCTGCATATTATTAAATTATGTCATGGGAAAGTTATCATGTTTTGTAGTGCTCTATGGATGGCCATAAATTCTGCATTCTTTTGGTATATAACACCATTCTTGATTCCAGTTGTGTACGCATTGTATTTACCAGATCACAAGAGAGGTTTTTTCCGAAAATTTATCACTCAAAAAACATACAGTCATCTTATATTTGGAAATTAAATCGCTGCTGTTGAGATCAACATTTTTATGCTGTTTCGTAGTGTATATATGGGCAGTTTTATATTACAGATGAATCTTTGGCTACTGAGGACACACACAGATTTATTTTGAAGAATTTGGAAGAGCAAGGCTCAGCGAACAATACTCACATTCCAATAGCCTCAAGATTCCCTGATACGCCGAACCACTTGATACAGTATCGACATTGCTCAAGCAGTCAGGTGGCTGACTCGCGTGACACTATTGTAAGAGATATGCGAGAAACTGTGAACTAGCCACTACAACCATCTACTGCTTTAATTAAAATTTGACAATTTTATGAAATACAGTAGAAATAGCATTAAATTCTATCACATTACAAACTTTTGTTGTATTTGAACAGGTTTGTAATAAACGTTCTCGTTCACATATGGATACTGTGTACAAACATTAATGCTGTTTTCTAAGTAAAGGCAACATTCAAAAATGGAGATGTTGTCCTTCAAAAAAACATCAGTTGATTCAGAACCCAGACCAATGTTTTATTTGGTTAGGAGAGATTGTAATGACTTACTAAGTGGATTGCAAATGAGAAATTTGGTCGCTGTTGACATATTAGAGCGCCGGGTAAAAAAATGTTACCAGCTTTTAATCAGGTTTAGAACAAGACAGTGACATTCAGTCGAAACAAGAAGGAAAATAATCCAGAATGACATGTCTAAGAAAGGAAATAAATCATGTTAAACTGACTGAAATTGTTATCATCAGTATAAATTACAGTGCAAGAGCTGTCACAGAGACAATACCAATAGATATCAATAAATGACAGGATGAACGAAAGTTTGAAAATGGGACTGAATCCTTACTGGGATCCTTTATTTATGTATTAGTTGGTGTGGTTACACATAACCTGCAAACTAGAAGATATTGCAGTGTTTTTCAGTCGCTCAAGCACAGCACTATGAAAGGGATGGACAGTGAATAAACATCAGCTTGGCTGAGAACTAGGGTGATTGTGGGGAGGGGAATGATGAGAGAGCAGCAAATTTCATCATTCTGCCAACCATGGGAATCTATACCACGTAATTTGGCTTTTTATAAACATATACCATGTTTAAACCGCAGTTTGCCTCAATCCATTTGTAGTCGGAATCAAACTGACTTCAAAACTGGACAAATACTCAAGAATAGTATTCATTTCTGCAGGAGATGGTAAAAGTCTAGATAGGGGACAGAGGTATACTTAAGCGCTTCATGCTGCAATGTTATCGACATTCGCCGTGATGTACGACGGGAATGAAAGGGGGTGTGTTAGCTGGTTCTACACAGCCAATGAGAGAGTGGCAGGCAGGTAATATGTTTGGAAACAAGAAACATTGTAACATTCTCACATCAGTACATGAGCAAAATCCGGTATGCATTCACGAGGTGGGGGGAACCCAGCTGGGTTCTCAGATTCCACCATAATGACAACCTCAGAAATTGCAACATGTTCGGACGAAACAGCCAAATATTTGTAACAATGTAAAGATATAAATTTCACAGCTGCATTATTATTTCTTCTTTCTTTTCTCAGACGTTATGTCTGGTCAAAAATGGAAAGTGACGCGGACCTTGATCAAGCGTGACTTCCTTTTAACTGTACGGTATATGTTATATTGCATTTAGGAACTTTCGGGTAATTGAACACATATCAATAATTACGGATTTCTGTAGTTGTATATATAAGTTTGGATGTAGCTGTATTGTGTTGATGTACTCATGGATATTGTGTGGTATGACTCCTGTAGTTGATAGTATAATTGGTATAATGTCAACTTTACCCTGATGCCACATGTCCTTGACTTTCTCAGCCAGTTGGATGTATTTTTCAATTTTTTCTCCTGTTTTCTTTTGTATATTTGTTGCATTGGGTATGGATATTTCGATTAGTTGTGTTAATTTCTTTTTTTTATTGGTCAGTATGATGTCAGGTTTGTTATGTGGTGGTGTTTTATCTGTTATAATGGTTCTGTTCCAGTATAATTTGTATTCATCATTCTCCAGTACATTTTGTAGTGCATACTTGTATGTGGGAACGTGTTGTTTTATAAGTTTATGTTGTAAGGCAAGCTGCTGATGTATTATTTTTGCTACATTGTTATGTCATATTTGGGATCTTTAATAATATGGTTGCTGTAATATCTGGTGTTTATTGTTTGATCCTGTACTGCAATCATGAATCCTTCCGTCTCACTGTATATATTGCCTTTCCTTAGCCATGTGTTGGATGCGTCTTGATCGATGTGTGGCTGTGTTAGATGATACGGGTGCTTGCCATGTAGTGTTTTCTTTTTCCAATTTACTTTCTTTGTATCTGTTGATGTAATGTGATCTAAAGAGTTGCAGAAATGGTTATGAAATTGCAGTGGTGTAGCTGGTGTATTTATATGAGTGATTGCTTTGTGTATTTTGCTAGTTTCTGCTCGTTCTAGAAAGAATTTTCTTAAATTGTCTACCTGTCCATAATGTAGGTTTTTTATGTCGATAAATCCCCTTCCTCCTTCCTTTCTGCTTAATGTGAATCTTTCTGTTGCTGAATGTATGTGATGTATTCTATATTTGTGGCATTGTGATCGTGTAAGTGTATTGAGTGCTTAGAGGTCTGTGTTACTCCATTTCATTACTCCAAATGAGTAGGTCAATATTGGTATAGCATACATATTTATAGCTTTTGTCTTGTTTCTTGCTGTCAATTCTGTTTTCAGTATTTTTGTTAGTCTTTGTCTATATTTTTCTTTCAGTTCTTCTTTAATATTTGTATTATCTATTGCTATTTTTTGACTGTATCTTAGATATTTATAGACATCTGTTTTTTCCATCACTTCTATGCAGTCGCTGTGGTTATCCACAATGTAATCTTCTTGTTTAGTGTGTTTTCCCTTGACTATGCTATTTTTCTTACATTTGTCTGTTCCAAAAGCCATATTTATATCATTGCTGAATACTTCTGTTATCTTTAGTAATTGGTTGAGTTGTTGTTTTGTTGCTGCCATTAGTTTTAGATCATCCACGTATAGCAAATGTGTGATTTTGTGTTGGTATGTTCCAGTAATATTGTATCCATAATTTTTATTATTTAGCAGGTTGGATAGTGGGTTCAGAGCAAGGCAGGACCAGAAAGGACTTAATGAGTCTCCTTGGTATATTCCACACTCAATCTGTATTGGCTGTGATGTGATATTATTTGAATCTGTTTGGATATTAAGTGTGGTTTTCCAATTTTTCATTACTATGTTTAGGAACTGTATCAATTTACGATTTGCTGTGTATATTTCCAATATTTGTAGTAACCATGAGTGGGGTACACTATCAAAAGCTTTTTGGTAATCAATGTATGCGTAGTGTAGCGACCTTTGTTTAGTTTTAGCTTGATATGTCACCTCTGCATCTATTATCAGTTGCTCTTTACATCCTCGTGCTCCTTTGCAACAGCCGTTTTGTTCTTCATTTATAATTTTGTTCTGTGTTGTACGTGTCATTAATTTCTGTGTAATGACTGAAGTTAATATTTTGTATATTGTTGGTAGGCATGTTATGGGGCGAGATTTAGCTGGGTTTGCTGTGTGTGCTTGATCTTTAGGTTTCAGATAAGTTATTCCATGTGAAAGTGTATCAGGGAATGTGTATGGGTCTGCAATGTAACTGTTAAATAATTTACAAGGGCAGTTCAATAAGTAATGCAACACATTTTTTTTCTGAAACAGGGGTTGTTTTATTCAGCATTGAAATACACCAGGTTATTCCCCAATCTTTTAGCTACACAACACTATTTTTCAACGTAATCTCCATTCAATGCTACGGCCTTACGCCACCTTGAAATGAGGGCCTGTATGCCTGCACGGTACCATTCCACTGGTCGATGTCGGAGCCAACGTCGTACTGCATCAATAACTTCTTCATCATCCGCGTAGTGCTTCCCACGGATTGCGTCCTTCATTGGGCCAAACATATGGAAATCCGACGGTGCGAGATCGGGGCTGTAGGGTGCATGAGGAAGAACAGTCCACTGAAGTTTTGTGAGCTCCTCTCGGGTGCGAAGACTTGTGTGAGGTCTTGCGTTGTCATGAAGAAGGAGAAGTTCGTTCAGATTTTTGTGCCTACGAACACGCTGAAGTCGTTTCTTCAATTTCTGAAGAGTAGCACAATACACTTCAGAGTTGATCGTTTGACCATGGGGAAGGACATCGAACAGAATAACCCCTTCAGCGTCCCAGAAGACTGTAACCATGACTTTACCGGCTGAGGGTATGGCTTTAAACTTTTTCTTGGTAGGGGAGAGGGTGTGGCGCCACTCCATTGATTGCCGTTTTGTTTCAGGTTCGAAGTGATGAACCCATGTTTCATTGCCTGTAACAATCTTTGACAGGAAATTGTCACCCTCAGCCACATGACGAGCAAGCAATTCCGCACAGATGGTTCTCCTTTGCTCTTTATGGTGTTCGGTTAGACAACGAGGGACCCAGCGGGAACAAACCTTTGAATATCCCAACTGGTGAACAATTGTGACAGCACTACCAACAGAGATGTCAAGTTGAGCACTGAGTTGTTTGATGGTGATCCGTCGATCATCTCGAACGAGTGTGTTCGCATGCTCCGCCATTGCAGGAGTCACAGCTGTGCACGGCCGGCCCGCACGCGGGAGATCAGACAGTCTTGCTTGACCTTGCGGCGATGATGACACACGCTTTGCCCAACGACTCACCGTGCTTTTGTCCACTGCCAGATCACCGTAGACATTCTGCACGTGCCTATGAATATCTGAGATGCCCTGGTTTTCCGCCAAAAGAAACTCGATCACTGCCCGTTGTTTGCAACGCACATCCGTTACAGACGCCATTTTAACAGCTCCGTACAGCGCTGCCACCTGTCGGAAGTCAATGAAACTATACGAGACGAAGCGGGAATGTTTGAAAATATTCCACAAGAAATTTCCGGTTTTTTCAACCAAAATTGGCCGAGAAAAAAAATGTGTTGCATTACTTATTGAACTGCCCTCATAGTTAGATGTGAATGTGTTGAGGTGAACTTCTTTAGCCAGAAATTTGGTATTTTATCTTTTCCAGGGTCTTTCCAATTGTGAGTAGAATTAATTGCTTGGGTGACTTCATGTTGCAAAATTATCACTTCAGGCATTTGTGGTATCATCTTGTATGTATCTGTTTCTGCTTGTATCCACCGTGCATGCCTGTTATGTTGTACCGGGTTTGACCATATGTTGCTCCAGAAGTGTTCCACGTTTGTTATGTTTGGTGGATTGTCTATTTTAATGTGTGTGTTATCTATTGTCTGGTAAAATTTCTTTTGGTTTGTGTTGAATGTTTGGTTTTGTTTTCTTCTATTTTCACTTTTTTTGTATCTTCTAAGTCGTTTGGCCAATGCTTGTAATTTCTGCTTCTTTTCATCTAATTGCTCTATCGCTTCTTGTTGTGAGATTTTACCTAACCTTTTTCGGTTTTTTTTTTTTTTCTGACATTTCATTTCTTATAAATTGTGTTAGCTGTCCGATGTCTTTTCTCAGTTTTTCTATTCTGATCTGTAGCCTGTGTTGCCATGCTGGTTTTGTGGGTTTCTTCTGTGTGTTGGTTGGTTCTGATCTCTGCCTAGTGTGTATATTTAGTGTAGTGAGTGCTCCTATATAAACCAGTAGTTGTAACTCTTCCATAGTAGTGTTTTCATTTATTTTGTTGTGTATGATTGTGTTGATAGTTTTTATTGTTGTTTCGATTTGTGGGTTATTTGGTGGTCTATGCAAGAATGGTCTAAAGTCTGTATTTGTGTCTTTGTATTCTATATATGACAGCTGAAATTTTTCTTCTATATCTAACATGTGTGTTACTTTGAGTTCTATTTGTGCTTGTTCTGGTGGCTGTCTTAAGATTTCATTTTCCTCTGATTGTTTAATTGATGTGTGTTGTTCTCTGTTTGTTTACTCTGGGATGTTTGAGTCCATTACTGTATTTTCTTCTTCTTCTGATTGCACATTATTTTGTTGTTGTACTTGTTGTTTGATGTTTTCTAATTCTGACTGGGGTATCCTGTTATTTTTGATTATTACACGGATCTGATCAGCTAGTCATTGTTCTGTTAAAAATTTTAATTCCGGGTATCTGATAATAAATGTTGTGTATACTTGTGATCTGTATCCAGTTGTGTTGGTTACTAGGTTTGTTGCTTGGTAATAACAGAACATGAGGTGTCGGTTAACTTCATCTGACCATCTCATCCTCTGTCTCTGGTTTCCTTCTAGGGTGGTTGCAGGAAGCATATCCTGCAAAACACCTCTATTTGGATTTAAATCATTTTCCAGTTGGCTAGCAGTGTCGTTACTATTGTGGGCGGGCATAGGGTTCAAGCGCTGTCCCCGACCATGACAGCGCTTGTCCAAGGCTTCTTTAGTTCTGTCCTGAACCAACTAATCACACTAAAAGGGGGGTTAGCCCTATTAGTGGTTTGTTCTTTTCGTCGCCTTTTACGACTGGCAGAACATACCGGAGGCCTATTCTTTTCCCGGGCCTCCACGGGGTGTATTATTATTATTATTATTATTATTATTAACAATAGTAATACCACAGACTACAGGGTTAGGAAGGAAAAATGGTAGAAAAGAAAAGAGTCTGAAAATTAGTGTAAGCCATTCCTTGTTTATTTTTGCCTCCTAGCATTATCACAATGTAAACAACCAATAAATGGCACACGTTTAAAACAGGTATAATGTAAACTTTCTGGCAGATACTTTATGGCAACAAACGGTTTGTTAAAAAATGAGGGTCCCCTTATATTCAGGGTTGTCTTATAAACGGGTAAATATGGTATACATAGCCAACTTACTCAATATCTTTGGAGTCATCTGTGTAAAGGAGTAAAGGATATTCTTGGATGACTGAATAAAATGCACAGTGATAGAAACTGCAAGATATATTGTCTCAGGTATCACATGATCGGTCCCTCCTTACTGATGGTTGGGGACCACACACGGAGTTGTTTGCGAATGAGAGTATTGCATACAGGTAACTGGGGAAAGCTGAAGCTCTTCCGGAGGTATTCCTGTTATACTGCTGCTGGCTGTCCTGTTCTAAGATGGTTCAAGAGCAAGCAGGTTGCTGGAGTAGTGAATAAAATGGGATGAGAGGGGAGGTGAGGCATTTGATTAATTTTGATTGCGTAGTTACATGAATTTTGTTGGCAGAATATTTTCAGTGGTGGTACTCCCACTTCTACAACAAAGCTATTGACTGGGCACATCTGGAAAGCTCCAATGGCAAAACAGATTGTGGTGAACAGGGTCTATTTCTATGATGAGTGATGCTGCTGACCCATAAACGATGCTGTCATAGCATAAATGGGATGAAATGGGTGTGAAAAGAAGAAGAAGTAGTTTGATTTTCACCCCAGGAAATCTTGCTGAGGAAATGCAGAGTACCGAGTTTCTTCATGTAAAACGCCATGAGTTGTCATATGTGGTAATGGTGTAAGTTCATGATCAAAAGATGTGCAGTGGACCACCTGTTTAGAGGGAATAAGGATGTAATATTCAAAATTCTTATCTCCTGGATTCATTTCAGTAATTAAGTTTGTTACTGTTGAGAAATCGCTCACAGCCCATTCACTGGCTCAGAATGTGATGCAGGGTTCCCACAGTGAGGACTGCTGACAGATGGATGCTTTGGCAAAGTCTCAGATGGAATCCTTTAACAACAGAAGCATAAGAAAGGATCATGTGGGACCTAAGATGTGGGCAGCTGAGAGCCAATGCAGAGATGCTTTGCTCTCTTGGCTGTTGTCTTCCTATCTGCTAACATATCCCTCTCCTGTTCTACATTCCCTTCGGAACTTTGGTCATAATGGCCCCTCCAAACATATAGTGGCTTCCCTATGTGCACCACATATGTAACTTAAAAATGCAATAAATGCCAAGGGATTTCCATCACATTAAGGACCAAAATGTGCAATTATCCTGGATGCCCACCTGTTTGCCATACTCATCCCATCAGCACATCTGGTGTCAACATAATGGTGTAGTTTCCACTATTTGATCCAATAACAGTTGTCTTTTTGCACTTTGATACTGCCACAAATGTGTTAGCCATGGACAGAACCCGTAGCCGCATTTGGCTTGTGTTAGCCAGTGTGGCAGGGCATGGGCTCTGTCTGTACCAATTGGTGAATTCCACTGGTGTCAGTCACTTGACACATGCACATGTGTGCCAGGTGTTCTCACCAACGGAGTGGGTTGCGGTCTCCAGACCATGCCACCTACCTGCTGGACACGGCCCCTGTGCTGCTGCACAGTACTTCTTACTCAGTCCACTACCTACTGTCGCCATCCAACAGCTCCATGTTGCATCGCATTCATTGTTGCTGCTAAGAGGGTCTGGGTGTCAATACTGGGGTCATCACTGTCCCATCAGCACAGTCACCACACTGCCGCCTAACTAAGGATCATCAAGGCCCCTTACTGTGCCATGCTGCACCAGCTCCCTGCAGCTAATGCAAGTGTTGCTAGCCTCTGCCTTTTGTTCCCTGCTGATGGTGAATGTTTGCACCAGTGTAGCAGTGCAGATCAGGAACCATTCTCCCCATAGGCATCGGTTTCTGCCTTTGCCACGATTGCATTACCATTGTTAAGTTTGTAATCGTGCCTCTAACAAGCTTCCAGAAAAAACATAACACTGAAGGTGCTAGCAAATACCTTGATGAATCTTTGTGAAGAGCAAGTCCATAAGCTTACAGTATGGAATATGGAGTTAGAGGAGTAGCTAATGTAGCTGAGATTACAGGCAACTGTGCCGAGGTCAAATTTTTGTTTCTTGTCAAATGTGGCTTGGCTGAAATTGACAGGAGATGCACAAACTTATTTCAGATTGGTTGAGGTACTGAAAAATGCCAAGAGATTGGCAACTTTGGTGAATGGCTCAGTGGAGCAGTACACCAATAAGAAAGCAACCAGTTGTTACTGTGACAAACACTCTAACCTCAGATAGAGGTCAGAGAAGATTTCAAGATCTCTTTCATGTCAGAATTAGGCTTTTGGTAGGGATTCAGTTTGCAATGAAGAGTTCTTGGAGGAGGCTGTTCTGAGCAGTTGACGTTTTTATTCGGGGGTTAACCCACAAAATGGTGGCAAAGTTAAGGTGGCCTTACCTACCTCCTTGCATGAGGCAGTTCACTTGCCACTATTGCATGGAGAAATGGGCTGATTCATTTCAACTCCATGCAATAATGAGCTAGGGTTCATCTTCACAAATCAAACTACTTGCAGACAATGTAGGTGAGTAAGTCATACAGCTGAAGAGGTGTACAGCTCTCTAAGTGAGGCACTTATCTATGGAGGTGAGGCCCCCACATATGAAAATCCACCATGGATGACAGTTACCAGATGACAGAAAATCTCACTGTTATCACGATTGATGGCCAATTAGTCTGGGCACTAGTCGACCTAGGGGCTTCTTTTTCTGTAATATCGCATGCTTATCATCTCCAGCCAATGAAGACTATGTTTCATGATACAAAAATGAGTGTGTTGAATGTAACAAATGAGAAAGACATCCAGCCAACAGCAACATGTATTGCAAGAATAACTATCAATGACCGAACACAACCCTTTCGTATTGGATGTTTTAACAGAATGCAGTCATGATGTTCTTCTCAGATAGAACTTCTTGCAGGCATCAAAAGTAATCGAACTGTATGAGATCAGAGATCCAGATTGACGAAGCTGTTACAACGAACACACATAGCTCCGGGCAGTTGTTTGCTGTTGAAGATGATGATGTCCTGCTGCCAGCAACAGATGAGTTCCAGTAGTCAACTGAGACACACAGTAAAACTGTGAAGATTTGTCGATTACAAAAATCTACTGAGGTTAAAGAAATCAACTTACCAGCGATGATCATAAGCATTGTAGGCAGTCCAGGAGAACTTTGGATCACTAACTGTCACGAGCAGCCACAAACCATCCCTAAATGTACGTGTGTTGGGGCATCTGAACCAGTCCATGAAGGGCAGCTTAGTGTCACTGAAGAATCATGCTCTATTACCACTACAGACAACACAGGGAAAGTCAGTTAAACTTCAAACTGCCAATAGGATATGGCCCGCATGTTTTTCTATTTAAGAAGTTTAATCTCTTTTTTTTTTTTGTAAGTGTACAACCGGGCACTCAGTGGCACAGTAGTTGCTCATTGGTTGGTTTGGGGGGGATTAAAGGGACCGGACTGCTACGGTCATCGGTCCCAGTTGCTCGTTTGTTTGTTTTCAACACAAGTGACCATTAGATTCAGCATAGTTAGCCTTTCAGTCCAGCTCCTACTGTCACCTGTGACATCACCAGGGCAGCAAGTTACGTATTTAGCTTTTTCTGTGTTCTCATAGTAGTACATATTGCTTTAATTTCATGCGTGTTTTTGTACTTAAGAGGTTTAATCTTGCATTTTGTAAGTGTACAGTCAAGCAATCTGTAGCTCAATTGTCATTTCTTCTGAACAGCCAGCTACACGGTTTATTAAGGTATCAGTGTCCATTGGTCATACTTGGATATCTAGGTATCTCTTAGTTTTTGTAGTTTACTTCTCAGTTTGTCTTGCTAGGATGTGTGCATGCTGCATGCTGATGAAAGAGGAGCTGCCATCATTTAGTTCCAGATGATGGACATAGAGGAATTGTGTGCAAAGTTTACACAGATAGTAATCATACTCTGGAAAAGTAAAGGAAGACAATTACTGAACTATATGAAAGAAATTGTCATAACTTCTGAACAGTTTGTGTTAGGGCATTCAAACTGCATGGTTGGCTGCAAGGCATGATGGGAATTAGTATGGTTTGGTTTAGCAATGAGGCCCACTGTCATTTGGATGCGTTCGTCAATAAGCAAAACTGCCGCATTTGGGGGACTGAGAATCCGTATTTCACGATCGAGCAGTCTATTCGCCCTAAATGGGTGCCTGTGTGATGTGCAATGTTCAGTCACAGGATAATTGGTGT
This sequence comes from Schistocerca nitens, assembly GCF_023898315.1. Lineage (NCBI taxonomy): Eukaryota > Metazoa > Arthropoda > Insecta > Orthoptera > Acrididae > Schistocerca > Schistocerca nitens. The sequence goes on from NC_064616.1 coordinate 948,507,846, forward strand.
GATATTCCTTGATGGCATGGAGACTATCGAATAGTACATGAAGGTTTCGAAAGATGATTTCATCCCCATTATCCAAAGTGACCCTGATTTAGACAAGATGAGGTTCATGCAAGATGAAGCTCGACCCCATCGAAGCAGGAGAGTGTTTGGTGTCCTGGAGAAGTACTCTGGGGACCGCAATCTGACTCAGGGGTACCCAGAGGCCACTGGCATGGGCCTTGATTGGCAACCACATGCTGCAGATCTGAACACATGACTATTTTTTGTGGGGCTAAATTAAAGACAAGGTGTACAGCAATAACCCCAAAACCATTGCTGAGCTAAAAAACATCCATTCAGACGGTCATCAACAGGACTGATGTCCGACACTTCAGCAGGTCATGCAGTGCTTCGCTATTGATCTGCATCACATCATTGCCAATGATGGTAGGCAAATTCATCATCTCAAAACCTAAACCCTAATATTTGTAGTGACATTTACATGTTGAATAAAGTGTGTGCATGCCGTAGTTTGTAATTAATTTACTTTTTTCATATAGTTCAATAATTGTCACCCTGTATGTGTGTAGTTAGTGGATTAAAGATGGAAAAAACCCACTGCGGTTAAACAATGGAATTCAGAAAATGTTAAGGAAGCAAAGGCTGCTGCACACACTGTTCAAAGAGAACACACAAATGTTGACAGGCAAAAATCAGTACAGATTTGTGCACCTGTGAAAATATCTATGTGCAAAGCATGCAACAACTGCCCCCATCACACCTTAACAAAAGATCTGGCTGAGAACCAGAGCAAATTTTGGTCCCTTGTAAAACTGCTGATCAGGTCTGAGGCTTATATCCAGTAATTCGTTGACCAGTACAGTGTGGCAGTTGAAGGTAGTCTGGAAAGAGATGCAGTACTTACAAGTCGCATTCTAAAAAAAATCTAAGCCGGAAAGACTGAATGTGACTTGTAAGTATTGCATCTCTTTCCAGTCAGTACACACTTTAGTTTATTAATGTCTTATATACCTATTATGTTTTAGAATAGTTAGTTTAATTCTGAAGACGACGCTCATAGTATCGTCGAAACCTGGTCAATTTTGACTTATTATTTGTGACTGAGGGCTTATTTGTTCAATATCATTTTAGATTATAAAAACATATAGTTTAGTACTGACTATGTGGTAAATAGGTGTATTAGTGTGCCTTTTAAGTGTATAATTAAAGGTTTCATTTTTCTTTACGTAATATATCAGAAAACATGAAAAGATCGTACAGTCATATTTTCTGTTTACATTTTGCTGCATCAAATCTATAGAATTTCGTTTAGTTGTTCTTTGCTCTCTCCAGCAATATAACTGTAGCGTGCCTCTTCATTAATTTACTCACACTTCCGGAAAGTAGTTTAAAGTTTGAGTTGTTGTTTCAGAAACTTTGCAATGTTGTTTTTGTTTACACGCAGTTGCGTACAGGCCAAATTTGTGGAACCATATTTTTGTGTTTATCTGTAATTTAACTGACTTATTCTTAATAAACTATTACGTTTATCAAGAGTGAAAAGTGCTTCACTTGCCGTAGAATTGTTAGGTTGTGGCTTTGGTGTGATGGGTGCTAGTTTTTTCCATGTGGGAAATAGGGGAAGTAAATGAGACTCATCAGTGGTTTTGTAGGATATGTCGTAGAGATAGGAAGATACTAGAACAAGAGGGGAAAATGGCTGCCCTTCAGGCTGAGTTAGACAAGGTCAGGGGAGATCTTGACAGGTTAAGGAGGGAGAAGGGTAAAGAGAGGTGGGAGTGGCAACAGGCAACAGGAGGAACAGACCTGACAGCTTCACAGTGAATGTGGAAAATAGATTTGACCTGTTGCTTCAGTTAGAAGCTGGTGAACCTCAAGCAGTTGCAGGCATAGACAGGGCACAACAAATTTTCAGCAGCAAATTGAAAAGTAAGAATGTAGGGAAATCAGTAAAGAGAAAGAAAGTGTTGTTGTTAGGTAGTTCCCATGGAAGAGGTGTTGGCCAACTTTTGCAGGATGAACTAGGATCAGAATACTTGACCACCAATTTTTTTAAACCTAGTGCTCGTCTGGAGCAGGTGACAGAGGATTTAGGATCACTTTGCAAGGATTTCACTAAGGAAGACACTGTGGTTATAGTGGGTGGGGCAGGTAATAGTACTGACAGAGATCCTGGGTACAGTATAGAGTGTGACCTGGTAAAGATTGCATCAGCATCGAAGCATACTAGTGTTGAGTTTGTATCTGTTCTTGGGCGCCATGACTGACCTCATATGAACTCTTCTGTCAAGAGAATTAATTTGGAGTTGGAACAGCTGCTTATGTCAGGTGCAGGGTCACACATTGGTGTGGTTTCTGTTGATTCTCTCAATAGGTGGGATTATACTAGGCATAACCTTCACCTCAACAGGAAAGGGAAGGGTAAACTGGCTGATAAAATAGCAGGAAAGTTAAAGGGGGGAGGCACTGTCATGAGTGATAAAATACCAGTGATTATAAGGTTCAGAAAAGACCCTTTTTTAGGGTCGGGAGGACAGAAAGAAACCAAATTTTAAGAGAGGTTAGGACTGAGACAAACCTTCGGTTGGAGAAAGAAACCAAAAAACATAATTCTAGTTTATTACATCAGTATAAACAGCTATTGGTTAAGAATTTTCAACAGTCAGCAGATATTTCAACTGTACCCAATTTTAACTCAGTCAATGTGAAAAGTCAGCTATCTTTATTGTATCAAAATATTCGAGGACTGAGAAATGAAATTAATGAATTAATTATCTGCATAGATTAATTAGAGTCCTCAAACCCAGATGACATAATTTGCATCTCTGAACATCATGTGACCACTGGTATAGAACTTTTAAGTGTTACAGGGTTTAGGTTAGCATCTCACTTTTGTAGAGCACAAATGTAGAAAGGAGGAGTTGCCACATTCATCAGGAACTGTCATAAATTTAGGAACATGGACATTCATAAATTTTGCCTAGAACAGCATATGGAAGCATGTGCCACAGAAGCAGAATTTCACAAAAAATCCCTCATAATATTAAGTGTATATTGAGCACCTGCAGGTAACTTTAATCTGTTCATAAACCACCTTGAAGCTGTACTGGCCCATTTAACAACCAAAAACAAAGAGATAGTGGTTGCTGGTGATTTCAATGTAGATTTTTTTTTTCCTTCCCCCTCTCCATACTCTGCAAGCCACCTGGCGGTGTGTGGCGGAGGGTACCCTGAGTACCTCTATCGGTTCTCCCTTCTATTCCAGTCTCGTATTGTTCGTGGAAAGAAGGATTGTCGGTATGCTTCTGTGTGGGCTCTAATCTCTCAGATTTTATCCTCATGGTCTCTTCACGAGATATACGTAGGAGGGAGCAAGATACTGCTTGACTCTTCGGTGAAGGTATGTTCTCGAAACTTTAACAAAAGCCCGTACCGAGCTACTGAGCGTCTCTGCTGCATGGTCTTCCACTGGAGTTTATCTATCATCTCCGTAACGCTTTCGCGATTACTAAATGATCCTGTAACGAAGCGCGCTGCTCTCCGTTGGATCTTCTCTATCTCTTCTATCAATCCTATCTGGTACGGATCCCACACTGCTGAGCAGTATTCAAGCAGTGGGCGAACAAGCGTATTGTAACCTAATGCCTTTGTTTTTGGATTGCATTACCTTAGGATTCTTCCAATGAATCTCAGTCTGGCATCTGCTTTACCGACGATCAACTTTATATGATCATTCCATTTTAAATCACTCCTAATGCGTACTCCCAGATAATTTATGGAATTAACTGCTTCCAGTTGCTGACCTGCTATTTTGTAGCTAAATGATAAGAGATCTATCTTTCTTTGTATTCGCAGCACATTACACTTGTCTACATTGAGATTGAATTGCCATTCCCTGCATCACGCGTCAATTTGCTGCAAATCCTACTGCATTTCAGTACAATTTTCCATTGCTACAACCTCCTTAAAGACTCTCCCAATAAGAACATATTTGAGTTAGTAACACTATCATTCAATTTAATTCCCACTGTAAAGTTCCCTACTAGGGTAGCCAATTGCTCACAAACAGCCATTGATAATATCTATTAAAAAGTCCAATGAACAAAATTATATTACAAAACCAATAGTCAATGGCCTCTTAGACTATGACATGCAGTTCATTCTGTTAAATGTTGATACTGAACAGGATATAAAATCTGTTAAGTCTGAGATTAAGAGGGTAATCAATAAGCCAAAAATTGATTATTTTAGGACAATTCTCAGAGACATTCACTGGAGTGATGTTTACAGTGCTCATGACATGAATGAAAAATATAACACTTTTGCTAATAAAGTGGGTACCTTATTTGAACACTCTTTTCCCCCAAAACTAACCAAGGTTTGAGCAAAGTCTACAAAGGAGCCATGGATTACTCAAGGAATAGGAGTATCTTGTAAAACAAAAAGAAAACTTTATCTGTCAATCCGAAACAGTTCTGATGTTGATGCTATAGCACATTACAAGAAATACTGCAAAATATTAAAGACAGTAATATGGACATCAAAGCAAATATATTACAAGAAAAAGATAGTCATATCATACAGCAAAATAAAGAGAATATGGGATATAGTTAAGGAGGAGAGCGGTAGAACCAGATATGAAGAGGGACAAATAACATTAAGAGTAAATGATACATTGGTGGCAGATGTGTGTAATGTTGCAGAACTTTTTAACAAACATTTTATAACTGTTACTGAAAAGATGGGGTTGTCAGGTTCTGTAGATGCTGCTATGGAATACCTCAGACCAGAAATTTCAAGTAACTTCCATAATATGAATTTGACCCTCACTACCCCAGCAGAAATGATGACCATCATAAAATCTTCAAAAAAAAAAAAACATCTAGTGGGTGTGATGAAATATCAGCAAAGTTAATTAAAGAATGTGATTCTGAGTTAAGTAACACATTAAGCTATCTGTGTTACCAGTCGTTTATAAGTGGAATACTTCCTGAACGGTTGAAATATGCTTAAGTTAAGCCACTGTTTAAGAAGGGAGAGTCACTTCTGCATCACTGACTGACAGGCAAGACATTGAGATATTAACCATTTGAACTCAGCAGTATAACGTTACCTCTGTGTACAAACCCCCAAAATCAGATTTTGTCTTTACTGAGCCTGGCAATTTCAGTTACCAAGACTTTAATTTTGTATTGGGCGATTTCAATTGTCAGAGCACTACATGGGGCTATAAAGAAACTAACAGTAGTGGAGTGGAACTAGAGACCTGGGCTGAGGTACATGATCTACTGCTCCTACATGACCTGAAACTGCCAAGCTCCTTTAATAGTGGCAGATGGAAGAAAGGGTACAATCCCGATAACATCTTTGTTAGCAAGAAACTCGCTGCCCAATGTGGAAAACTGACTGGGGAGCCAATTCCCCATACGCAGCATCGACCCATAATTTGCACAGTCAATGCAGTTGTTAAGCCTGAACAAGTTCCTTTCAAAAGAAGGTTCAATTTTAAAAAGGCCAATTGGAAGAAATTTAGAGAGCTCACTGATGTAGAAATAACAAAAATCCCTCACAACCTGAGATGTACAACTCTTTTGTCAAACTCATTCAGAAGGTGTCTAGGAAAATAATACCTTGAGGATGCAGAACACAGTATACAGGGTGATTCAAAAAGAATACCACAACTTTAGGAATTTAAAACTCTGCAACGACAAAAGGCAGAGCTAAGCACTATCTGTCGGCGAATTAAGGAAGCTATAAAGTTTCATTTAGTTGTACATTTGTTCACTTGAGGCGCTGTTGACTAGGCGTCAGCGTCAGTTGATGCTAAGATGGCGACCGCTCAACAGAAAGCTTTTTGTGTTACTGAGTACGGCAGAAGTGAATCGATGACAGTTGTTCAGTGTGCATTTCGAACGAAGTATGGTGTTAAACCTCCTGATAGGTGGTGTATTAAACGTTGGTATAAACCTGAACGTCAACTACCCGAGGCGATGGATCGGCCGCCAGGGAGCCCGTGACAGAGCACTTCATCACTGGCCTCCAAGAAGCCCTGATCTTACCCCCTGCGATTTTTTCTTATGGGGGTATGTTAAGGATATGGTGTTTCGGCCACCTCTCCCAGCCACCATTGATGATTTGAAACGAGAAATAACAGCAGCTATCCAAACTGTTACGCCTGATATGCTACAGAGAGTGTGGAACGAGTTGGAGTATCGGGTTGATATTGCTCGAGTGTCTGGAGGGGGCCATATTGAACATCTCTGAACTTGTTTTTGAGTGAAAAAAAAAACCTTTTTAAATACTCTTTGTAATGATGTATAACAGAAGGTTATATTATGTTTCTTTCATTAAATACACATTTTTAAAGTTGTGGTATTCTTTTTGAATCACCCTGTATTACGGGACTGTCTGAGGACGCAAAGCCACTACTGGAAAGATACCAGAAGCTCTTTGATAACGACCCAGTTGATGATGAGAGACTTCTAGCAAGCGATGAACTCATGTCAGTCACAGCTGAGAACCGCAAAGCCAAATGGTGTGACCTTGTGGAGAACCTGGACATGAAAGTGAACAGTAGGCGGGCTTGGAAACTGTTAAAGAACCTTAATGGTGACACCACAAAGTCAAATGATAAATTTACTAACGTCACGGCAGACCAAGTCACCACTACACTCCTTATGAATGGCAAAATCCATGGCAGAAAGTATCAGGAACCATTAGCAGAGGAAAATCATCACCTCAAGGCACCATTTACAATGTCAGAACTTACTGCAGCCATTTCCAGCTTGAAGATTAACAGAGCTCCTGGTATCGATGAACTTATAGTCGAGCAAATTAAAAACTTTGGCAGTAATACCCTACAGTGGCTGCTAGATTTGATTAACACATGTGTAGAAAGGCTCCATATTCCAAATATGTGGAGGAAAGCCCGAGTGGTTGCACTTCTGAAACCAGGAGAGGACTCTGATGATCCAAAAAACTTCTGGCCTGTGTCTCTTTTATGCCACTGTTTTAAGATCTTGGAACGCCTGACGCTAAGTTGCATAGAAAGCATCTTGGAACAACAGATCATCCCAAGGCAGGCAGGTTTCTGACCAGGCAAATCGTGCTGCGCTCCAAGTCCTGAACCTGACCCAACATATCGAGGATGGGTTTGAGAGGAAAGAGATCATGGGAGAGGAATTCATAGACGTTTCAGCTGCATATGATACTGTAAACCATTGGAGGCTCCTTAGGAAAGTATATAATGTGACAAGAGATTACCATTTAACATCACTGGTAGGTACTTTCCTGCATAATAGGAAATTTCTCGTCTGTCTCCGGGGCAAGAAGAGCAGGTGGAGAAATCAGAGGAATGGCCTACCTCAGGGAAACGACCTCGCCCCAGTCAGCTCTGTATAATATGTATACAGATGACCAACCAGTGCCAAACATCATGCGCCAATTTATGTACACCGATGACACTGCAGTTGCAGCCCAAGGTAACAACTTTATGGATGTAGAGGAGAAATTAACCAGTACCTTGGAAGCTCTCTCCAAGTATTATGAGGCAAACCACCTAAGGCCGAACCCTTCCAAGATGCACGTCTGTGCATTCCATTTCAAGAACAGGGAGGCAAATCGTGAATTAAATGTAATATGGAGAGGTGAACGTCTCGAGCATTGTAAAATGCCCAAATATCTTGGTGTCACGTTGGATCGCACACTGACCTATAAACATCATTGTAATGCCACAAGGGAAAAAGTCTCAACTAGAAACAACATCATCAGGAAACCAACCAGCGAATCCTGGGGTGCAAACACAAAAGTCCTGAGAACTTCAGCCATTACGCTCAGTGTGTCAGCCGTGGAATATGCCGCTCCAGTTATGGTCTGCATCAACACACGCGAGAAAAGTTGATGTCGTGGTGAATGAAATGGCACGGATTGTTACCGGATGCTTGAGGCCAACCCCAGAGCACAAGATGTACTTAATCATGGGGATCGCACTGCCCAACATACGACGTGACATCGCTGCCGAAGCCGAAAAAACCAAGCAAGAAAAGGACATGCGTCATCCTTTATATGGACACCAGCCTGCTGACTAATGGCTTTGTTCGAGGAAGAGTTTCCTGTCACGTACCTGAGCCCTGGAAGGGTCGGCTGCAGAGAATCATTTGAAAAGGTGGGAAATCGACCTGAGAAACCCCCATAAAAATGTAAAAGAAGAACTGGCGCCTGGTCGAGACCTACCATACACAGTCTGGAGAACTCTAAACCGTATGAGGGTAGAAGTACGAAAGTGCAAGACAAACCTGCAGCAATGGGGTTTCCTAAAAGAGAATGAGAACACACACTGTCTGTGTGGTTCTGTCCAGGATCCTTAACACCTGCTTATCTGTCCATATTTAGACCAGTCCTGCACAATGAATGACTTATGGTAGGCAAATGACAAGGCCATATTGGCTGCTGATTTTTGGAAGTCTGAAGTCTAGTTCCGGACACGGAAAGTAAGTAAGTAGAAGGGAGATAAAGAAATAGCATCAAATTTCTGTCCAATGTCACTTTCGCCAGCATTCTCAAAAATTTTAGAAAAAGTAATGTACAATCGGCTTTATAACCATCTTATCTCAAATAACATACTGTCAAAGTAACAGTTCGGATATCTAAAGGGTTCTGATATTCAGAAGGCTTTCTACACTTACAGTGAAAATGTGCTTAATTCATTAGACAAAAAATTGCAGGCAACTGTTATATTTTGTGATCTGTCAAAGGCGTTTTACTGTGTAAATCACAATATCCTTTTAAATAAATTAGAATATTATAGTGTAACAGGAAATGCTGCAAAATGGTTCAAATCTTATATCTCTGGCGGGAAACAAAGAGTGTTATTAGGAAAGAGACATGTATTAAGCTATCAGGCATCATCCAACTGGGAACTAATTACATGTGGGGTCCCACAAGGTTCCATTTTGGGGCCCTTACTTTTTCTTGTGTATATCAATGACCTTTCATCAGTAACATTACCAGATGCCAAGTTCATTTTGTTTGCCGATGATACAAACATTGCAGTAAATGGCAAATCAAGTGTAGTCTTAGAAAGATCGGCTAATAAAATATCTGTGGACATTAATCACTGGTTCCTAGCCAATTCTTTGTCACTAAACTTTTAAAAAACACACAACATGCAGTTCAGAACTTGTAAGGGGTGTCCCACGAGTATATGCCTAACATACAATGACAAGCAGATAGAAGAAGTGGACAGTGTTAAATTCTTGGGATTACAGCTTGATAATAAATTAAACTGGGAGGAGTACACCACAGAACTGTTGAAGTGTCTTAGCAAATCCCTATTTGCAATGCGAATTGTGTCAGATATAGAGGATATAAAAATGAAAAAGCTGGCATATTATGATTACTTTCATTCCATAATGTCATATGTGATTATTTTTTGGGATAATTCATCAAGCCAAGCTAAAGTTTTCTGGGCACAAAAACGTGCAGTAAGAGTTATATGTGGTGTGAACTCAAGAACATCCTGCAGAAGCCTGTTTAGGGAACTAGAGATACTAACTACTGCTTCACAATACATTTATTCCTTAAAGAAATTTGTCATTAAAAATATATAACTTTTTCAAACCAACAGCTCAATTCATGAAATCAACACTAGAAATAAGAATTATCTTCACAAGGATTTAAAGTCACTTACTCTTGTACAAAAAGGTGTGCATCATTCAGAAAAACACATTTTCAATAACTTGCCAGCAGCCATAAAAAGCTTAACAAACCAGTGAAATTCAGTTTAAGAGAAGCCTAAATGATTTATTGGTGGCCAACTCCTTCCACTCCATTGATGAATTTCTCAGTAGAACCAACTGATTTGTATATATATACACAATATAACTTCTGCACAATTTCCATGCAGTAATGTGTTCATTGTAAATAAGTGTGAAATAAGTATTATAGTAGTTCTATTGCATGTTTATTACCTTATAAATAAAAAAACTTTTTTTATTTTAAATTCAATGCATTAGTGTTTGTAAAATGATTCTTTTGTATAGTGTTCATTTTAAAAAATGATGATCATTCCACTTGGGCCATGTGGAATGGTACATCAGCTTATTTATTTGAGTTGTAAATATTTGTCATGTATTATTGTTTTTCTGACATGTTCTACATCCTGGAGGACCTCCTTACTATGGATCAATTGGAATGAAAGTAAATCTAATCTAATCAGAGGGAGATCACTCTGTAGTACATCCTTTATAGTATTGCACAGGTGACGAAATGGCTGGTATCGAAATAAGTGAATGGACTAGTAAAGCAAATTAAATCACTTAACAGAGGAAAGGCCACTGGACCTGATGGGACACCAATTCGATTCTATGCAGAGTATGTGAAAGAACTTGACCCTCTTCTAGTAACAGTGTACCACAGGGCTCTAGAAGAGTGAAGCATTCCTAATGACTGAGCACAGATCATTCATGTTTATAGAATAATTATCGAACAGACACACAATACTATACACCAAGGCGACAAAAGTCATGGGATAGTGGTATACACAGATACAGATGGTGCTAGTATTACATACACAAGGTATAAATGGGCAGTGCATTGGCATATTTGTCATTTGTGCTCAGGTGATTCACGTGAACAGGTTTCCAATGTGATTATGCCTGCACAGTGCAAATTAAAAGACTTTGAATGTGGAATGATATTTGGAGCTAGATGAATGGGACATTCCATTTTGGAAATCGTTCGCGAATTCAATATTCTGCAATTCACAGTGTCCAGAGTGTACCGATAATACTGAATTTCAGGCATTACCTTGCACCACAGACAACACAGTGGCCAACAGCCTTCACTTAATGACCACAAGAGTAGTGGCATTTGCATAGAGTTGTCAGTACTAACAGACAAGCAACAGTGTCAAATAACCACATAAATTAATGTGGAATTTACGTCGAACATATCCGTTAGGATAATGTGGTGAAATTTGATGTTAAGGGGCTATGGAAGCAGACAACCGATACGAGTGCCTTTGTTGACAGCACAAAATTGCCTGCAGTACCTCTCCTGGGCTTGTGACTATATCAGTTGGACACTAGACGACTGGAGAACAGTGGCCCAGTCAGATGAGTCCCCATTTCAGTTGGTAAGAGCTGATGGTCGGAAGCAGACCCCATGAAGCCATGGACCCAGATAGTCAATAAGGTACTGAGCAAACTGGTGGTGGATCCGTAATGGTGTGGGCTGTATTTACATGGACTGGGTCCTCTGTTCGAACTGATCCAAACATTGACAGGAAATGGTTATATATTCAGCTACTTGGAGACCATTTGCAGCTATTCATAAATTCCATGTTCTCAAACTACAATGGAATTTTTATGGATGACAATGTGTCATGTCATCAGGCCACAATTGTTCATGACTGGTTTGAAGAACATTCTGGTCAATTCAAGTGAATGACTCGGCCACTCAGATTATCCAACATGAATCCCATCACACATTTATGGTACATAATCAAGAGGTCAGTTCGTGTACAAAATCCTACATCAGCAATACTTTTTCATGTATTGACGTCCATAGACACAGCATGGATCACTATTTCTGCAGAAGGCTTCCAATGACTTTTTGAGTCCATGCCATATAGAGTTGTTGCACTACACCGAGCAAAAGGAGGTCCCATACAATATTAGGAGGTATCTCAGACTTTTGTCACCTCAGTGTAGACTCATATTTCTTATGTTGGCCTGTTGTAGAATTTTGGAACATGTTTTGCACTTGTGTAGTATGACATTTCTGGAGACTAAAAATCTCCCCTGCAGGAATCAACATGGGATACGACAAAAACGATCCTGTGAAACTCCGAAAGCAGTAGATACTGGCGCCCAGGCGGATGCCCTGTTCCTTGACTTCTGTAAGCCTTCTATCTGTGTCCATGTCCACACTGCCGTCTATTGAAAAAAATATGAGTGTACAAAATATCAGACCAATTGTGTGACTATACTGAAGAGTTTCTAGCAAACAGAACACTGCATGTCATTCTGAATGGAGAGAAGTCTTCAGAAGTAAAAGGAACTTTGGTCAAACCCTGAGGGAGTGCCACTCATTTGACAATCAGCAGCTGTGTGAATTATTATTCAGAAATTATTTGTTGAATGTACATTTCATTATGTCAGCTGCAATGTGTATCTATTAACCAACTGCGACACAAGCAAATTTATGCTGGACTGGGACTCAAACTTCCGTTTCCTGAGCGGTCGCCTTTACCATTTGACTATCCATGCATGCTCCCCTGCCCGTTCCAAATCTCAAAATGTCCTTGTCCACTTAGACCTAATTCAGGCCTGATCTCTTCCAGTATTTGACGCAATGATAATTCAAAACACCCCCATCTCACCAACACCAAAAATTGCTTCATTAAAGTCAACTTAAGCTAGCAGACAAACATATGCATTTCTCTGTTCTAATATACTACGTCCTGTGGTCGAATCTCATGTTGCATTACCAGCCTATCTTTAACACAGACCATTCAACTGCCCACAATTTTTGTGGCATCAGCCCATCGTGCACACTGATACATCATTGCATTCATGCATTTTTTGCTTTTGTAACCCCCAAATCCTCCAAAAATAAAAGAAAAGTATACCTATTTAAAAAAAAAAAAAAAAAAAAAAAGAAAAGCAGATAAAAATTCACTTGACGCCTTCCTGAGAGACAATCTCCACTCCTTCCAAATTAAAAATATAACTATAGACCAGATGTGTCTTGAATTCAAAGAAATAATATCGGCAGCAATTGAGAGACTTATACCAAATAAATTAACAAACGATGGAGCTGATCCTCCTTGGTACACAAAATGGGTCAGAACACTGTTGCAGAAACAACGAAACAAACATGCCAAATTTAGCAGACGTAAAATCGCCAAGATTGGTGATCTTGTACAGAAGCTCGAAATTTAGCGCAGACTTCAATGCGAGATACTTATAACAGTTTCCACAATGAAACTTTATCTCGAATCCTGGCAGAAAATCCAAAGAGATTCTGGTCGTATGTGAAGTATGTTAGCGGCAAGAAACAAGCAATGCTTTCTCTGTTCGATAGCAATGGAGATACTATCGAAGACAGTGCTCCGAAAGCAGAGTTACTAAACACAGTCTTTCAAAATGCCTTCACAAAAATAATGAAGTTAATATTCCAGAATTCAAATCAAGAACAGCTGCCAACATGAGTAACGTAGAAGTAAATATCCTCGGATTAGTGAAGCAACTTAAATCACTTAACAAAAGCAAGCCTTCTGGTCCAGACTGTATACCAATTAGGTTCCTTTCAGAATATGCTGATGCGTTAGCTCCATACTTAACAATCATATACAACCGTTCGCTCAACGAAAGATCCGTACCCAAAGACTGGAAAGTTGCATAGGTCACACCAACATTCAAGAAAGGTAGTAGGAGTAATCCACTTAATTACAGGCCTGTATCGTTAACATCGATATGCAGCAGGCTTTTGGAACATATATTGTGTTCGAACATAATGAATTACCTCGAGGAAAACGGTCTACTGACATACAGCAAACTCGGGTTTAGAAAATATCGTTCTTGTGAAATACAACTAGCTCTTTATTCACATGAAGTGTTGAGTGATACTGACAAGGGATTTCAGTTTGATTCCATGTTCCTGGATTTCCAGAAGGCTTTTGAGACTGTACCACACAAACAGCTTGTAGTGAAACTGCATGCTTATGGAATATTATCTCAGTTATGTCACTGGATTTGTGATTTCCCATCAGAGGGGTCACAGTTCGTAGTAACTGATGGAAAGTCATCGAGTAAAACAGAAGTGATTTCTGGCGTTCCCCAGGGTAGTGTTATAGGCCCTTTGCTGTTCCTCATCTATATAAGAGACAATCTGAGGAGCCATCTTAGGTTGTTTGCAGATGATGGTGTCATTTATCAACTAATAAAGGCATCATAAGATCACAACAATTTAGAAAAAGACATCTGAATGGTGTGAAAATTGGCAGTTGACCCTAAATAACAAAAAGTGTGAGATCATCCACATGAGTGCTAAAATGAATTTGTTAAACATCGGTTACACAATAAATCAGTCAAATCTAAAGGCCATAAATTCAACTAAATACCTAGGAATTAGAATTACGGACAACTTAATTTGGAAAGAGTGCATTGAAAATGTTGTGGGGAAGGCTAACCAAAGACTGCATTTTATTGGTATGACACTCAGAAAATGGAACAGATCTACTAAGGAGACTCCCTACACTACACTTGTCCATACTCTTTTAGAATACTGCTGCGCAGTGTGGGATCCTCACCCCAGAAAAAGTTCAAAGAAGAGCAGCACGTTTTGTATTGTAGCAGAAGTATCTGGATCATGCTATATTAGTTGGAGGCAACTTCAACCTACCTAGTATAAAATGGGATGTCTATGGATTCATTACAGGTGGTACAGACAAGCCGTTGTGTGAATTACTTTTGAACACATTATCCGAAAACTGTCTTGAGCAGCTAAATCGACTGCCAACATGTAATAGAAATATTTGAGATCTGGTAGCCACGAACAGACCAGACCTCATTGACGGTGTCAGTGTTGAAACAGGGATTAGTGATCATGATGTTGTCATTATGACCATAGTTAAAGTTAAAAAGTCGGTCAAGAAGGCTAGGAGAGTATTCTTACTAGAAAGAGCAGATAAGCAGTTGTTAGCATCCCACTTAGTAAATGAATCGACTTCATTTACTTCCGGTACGATGGACGTGGAAGAATTATGGGCAAATTTTAAACACATTGTAAATCACGCATTGGACAAGTATGTGCCGAAAAAGTGGGTTACGGACGGAAAAGACCCACCGTGGTTTAACAGCGCAATTTGGAGAATGCTCAGGAAGCAAAGACAGTTGCACTCGCGGTACAAGAAAGATCGGGAGAATGAGGACAGGCAAAAGTTAGTAGAGATTCGTGCTGCTGTAAAACGAGTGATGCGCGAAGCATTCAACCATTACCACTGTCATACCTGAGCAAAAGAGCTTGCTGAAAACCCAAGGAAATTCTGGTCTTACGTAAAATTGGTAAGCGGGTCGAAAGCTTCCATCCAGTCACTCACTGATCAGTCTGGCCTGTCAACGGAAGACAGCAAAACAAAAGCTGAAATTTTAAATTTAGCATTTGAGAAAGCTTGCACGCAGGAGGATCGTACAAACGTACTGCCGTTTGAGTCTTGTACAGATTCCCGTATGGAGCACATAGTGACAGACATCCCTGTAGTTGTGAAGCAGCTGAATGGGTTGAAAATAAATAAATCACCAGGTCCTGATGGGATTCCAATTCGGTTTTACAGAGAGTACTCTACTGCATTGGCTCCTTACTTAGCTTGCATTTATTGTGAATCTCTTGCCCAACGTAAAGTCCTGAGCGACTGGAAAAAAGCGCAGGTGACGTCTGTATATAAGAAGGGTAGAAGGATGGATCCTCAAAATTACAGACCAATATCGTTAACATCGGTTTGTTGCAGGATTCTCGAACATATTCTCAGTTCGAATATACTGAATTTCCTTGAGACAGAGAAGTTGCTGTCCATGCATTAGCGCGGCTTTAGAAAGCATCACTCGTGCAAAATGCATCTCATCCTTTTTTCCACATGATATCTTGCGAACCATGGATGAAGGGTATCAGACGGATGCCATATTCCTTGACTTCCGGAAAGCGTTTGACTTGGTGCCCCACTGCAGACTTCTAACTAAGGTACGAGCATATGGGATTGGTTCCCAAATATGTGAGTGGCTCGAAGACTTCTTAAGTAATAGAACCCAGTACGTTGTCCTCAATGGTGAGTGTTCATCGGAGGTGAGAGTATCATCTGGAGTGCGCCAGGGAAATGTGGTAGGTCCACTGTTGTTTTCCATCTACGTAAATGATCTTTTGGATAGGGTGGATAGCAATGTGTGGCTGTTTGCTGATGATGCTGTGGTGTACAGGAAGGTGTCGTCGTTGAGTGACTGTAGGAGGATACAAGATGACTCGGACAGGATTTGTGATTGGTGTAAAGAATGGCAGCTAACTCTAAATACAGATAAATATAAATTAATGCAGATGAATAGGAAAAAGAATCCTGTAATGTTTGAATACTCCATTAGTAGTGTAGCGCCTGATACAGTCACATCAATTAAATATTTGGGCGTAACATTGCAGAGCGATATGAAGTGGGACAAGCATGTAATGGCAGTTGTGGGGAAGGCGGATAGTCATCTTCAGTTCATTGGTAGAATTTTGGTAAGATGTGGTTCATCTATAAAGGAGACCGCTTATAAAACACTAATACGACCTATTCTTGAGTACTGATCGAGCATTTGGGATCCCTATCAGGTCGGATTGAGGGAGGACATACAAGCAATTCAGTTGGAACAAAATACTAAGCAGTAAAGACTCCATTTTAAGATACTGTGAATATAATTTTGTTTGCTTTTTTCTGCATGGCTTCAGTGATTTCTAGTAAGGGTCAACCACTCCTGTCTACATATCAAATGAAAATGCTCTCTATATCAATCTGAAAAATAATTATTCAGATTTACCAAATCATACCTGTGAAGCCGAACTAAGGAGTGCCTCAGCTAACTTCTTATTGCCACCACTGCCACCAGCTGCAACCATTCGAGCAGTTTTTGATGCACGGCTTGAAAAATTTTGCAGTTGTTTAGCCTTCTCTGCGAAGTTGTATTCAGCACCCGGAGTATCTGTAATACCATTTGTTTTACATGATGCATAATTTAGTATGTAGATATACATGAGTTAAAGACTAATGAAACAGCACAGAAACAAAGTGTCCTACTTCCTCAACATGTTTACAACACCTGAATTTGTTATTAGACATATTTCTCACTTTCTGGCAAAATCTTCTACATTTTCAATTCACTGAACACCACTTGCACAGTGCCTGAATTCTGGGCAAGGTGGGGCAGTGCAGTCCTCACAACCACTAGTGCACCACATGGAATACTTCTTCATTATATCAAAACTTCACAATGCCAACTGCTTCTCGAAGTGGTCCAAAAACATGGGGAATATGTCTGGTGAGAATTATGTATCAGCAAGCATTCCTTCCTTCCCAGCATGCTACCCAATCGAGGTAGAAAGGAGAGTGTCTGCAAAGTTCAGCAAGTAGGAGAGGAGGGATGGCAGAATTAAAGCTATGAGGGTGGCTCATGAGCTCTGCCCAGATAACTCAGAGTGTTTAATAAGTCATGGTTGCAAAATACTGACATGAATTATTTACAGAAGAATGGCCAAGGGAGGGGGGGAGGGAGGGGGGGGGGGGACTTGTAGAATTTGACCAAGGAGAAGATCAGTTTGGGTTCCAGAGAAATGTAGGCACACATGAGTCCATATTAAATCCATGGCTTGTCTTAGAAGATGGGTTAAAGAAAGGCAAATCTATGTTTATGGCATTTTTAGGCTTGGAGAACATTTCTGATACTGATGACTAAAATTCTGAAGATAGTAAGGAGAAAATACTGGGACCAGAACATTATCTACAATTGTACAAACACCAAATTGCAGTTACAAGCAGTTGACGGGCACGAAAGGGAAGCAGTGGTTGACCATGGGGTGACGGCAGCATTGCAGTCTCTTCCCAGTGTTATTTAATCTGTACTTCGTAGCAAGCAATTTATGACATCAAGGAGAAAATTGGAAAGGGAATTATAGTTCAGTGGAAAGTAGCAAAATGTTTGAAGCTAGCTAATGACATTGTAATTGTGTCACAGATGGAAAAGGACTTGAAAGAGCTGTATCTTGATAGGTGACTATAAGACAAGTATCAACAAAAGTAACACAGTATCGTCAAATCAAATCAAGTGATGCTGAGAGAATTGGGTTAGTATTTCAGAGACTAAAGTAATTAGATGAGTTTTGCTATTTGTGCAGTAAAAAACTGACAACAACCAAAGTAGAGTGGATATAAAATGTAGACTAGCAATAGCAAGAAAAGCATTTCTTAAAAGGAGGAATTTGTTATCATCTAACATAAATTAAAACTACATGTTTTCTGAAGGTACCTGTCTAAGTGTGTAGCCCTGAACAGAAGTTAAATGTGGAGGACAGGCAATTCAGACAAATAGAGGACTGAAGCTTTTGAAATGTGGTGCTACAAATGAATGCTGAACATTAGATGGGTAGATCAAATAACTGAGGAGTTAAAGAAATGAGTCGGGGAGAAAAGAAACCTATGGCACAAACTGACTAAAAGACATCCTGAGGCATCAAGCAATACTCAATTTGGTATCTGTTGGGGATGGGGTTGTAGAGAAAGACCAAAGCTTTACCACAGTAATTAGGTTCAAATGAATACATGTTCTAATAGTTATGCAGAGATGAAGAGGCTTGTTTGGTATAGACTAGTATGGAGAGCTATATCACCCAGGGGGAGGAGCAGGAGGAGGAGGAGGAGGAGGAGGAGGAGGAGGAGGACAATGACATTCTCAGTGGTGGTACAAAAAAAGAACAACAGATAAGACCACATGTCTACCACACAGATATCAGCAAACAATGGGAAGTCCAGGGTAGAATAACAAGTGTTATGAAAAGGACAGATCAATATTCACCATAGTGAGGAGATGATGTCGCACACAGGCGCAATGAAAAGACATACACTTAAGGTTTCATCCAAAAGGTCTTCATCTGAACTAGAAAATACACACACATTCACACAAGGAGAATGCACATATACAAGACTGATGTTTCTGACTGCTGAAGCCAGAGACTCGAGTCCAGCCTCAGTGGCCAAAGACAGTGGTCAGGCTTAAATGTACAGCAGTCTTCCCATTGTGCCTGTCTGTGACTTAATGTCTCCTCTATATAGTGATCAGCCCTCTATCCTTTTCATAATATTGACAAGGAGGAGGAGGAGGAGATTAGTGTTTAACGTCCCGACGACAACGAGATCATTAGAGACGGAGCGCAAGCTCGGGTGAGGGAAGGATGGGGAAGGAAATCGGCCGTGCCCTTTCAAAGGAACCATCCCGGCATTTGCCTGAAGCAATTTAGGGAAATCACGGAAAACCTAAATCAGGATGGCCGGAGACGGGATTGAACCGTCGTCCTCCCGAATGCGAGTCCAGTGTGCTAACCACTGCGCCACCTCGCTCGGTAATATTGACAAGGATACTAGCAAGTAAGAAGTATGTAATGAAAATAAGACAAGTGAGAAACAAATACAGCCAAAATGACTTCCACTTATCTCACAGAGATTTAAAGTTATGAGATTACAGTAACATACATATTACCAGACAGCATTGTGAGAATCTCTGAATACCTCAAAGATATTATACACACGTCACTTGTCTCCATCCAAAGTTCTGAACATTAATGTATCCAAGCGTCACATATTATGGAGAATTTTCCATCAGGAGTAGAATGGAATAACTGTACTGCACTAAGGATTGTTAACTGCAGCATTTCTGATTAATCTTAGAAAGCCAGAATATATTAAAATTGTATATTTATCATATGTTACTCATGCTCTTTCAACTAGGAGCAGTACAGGAGTGTAGTCATGATTACAATATAGTGAAGTATTTGTTTTAACAGTGATTTTCTTTTTGCCCAACGAGCTGCAAACATTAGATAATCTCTTACACACTATGAATTTTAGCCAGTGAACATCATTTTTTTCCTTTTACATCCAGATTTCATAGATAACTAGTGGCACACAGAACAGCCCACTAGCAGCAAAAGTTGTGGCAAGAACAGCATTTCTGGAGTTCAGCAGATGAGACTGTAGCAGTAGCCACGTAGTGAACGTTTAACGCTGAGCAGTATGTTGTGATGCAGACTACAGGAGATTCAGGGCAGCAGCCTCTTCCAATGCTACGTATAGCAGCAGCGGACATAAAGACTTTGAAAGTTGAGTACATTTGCACGTATGGAGTATTTATTGTAGTGTGCTGCAAAGTTTCTGTGTTCACTGCAATAATGGAGAACCATAATAACCTACAAGCAATTACGCGAGTGACGTGGGGTCAAAGATCATAATATCAGTATTATACAGATTCAAATACAACAAAGGAAATTATAAATGTTCCTGACAACTGCAGAGAAGTGTTAATGGAACTGAACACAGCACACAAGTGCAAGGTGAGTAATTATGAACCTAATCAAAACAGATGGACAAAGATTTAAAAATAGCATGAGCAAAATGAGAAACAGTATTTAGTATGTGGAGAATAATTTGAAAAAGATGCCGGCCAATATGGAACCCACGCGAAAATCAGAAATAGAGAAAAGTGCACGGGATGTGTTAGATAGAATAAGATATAAGGGAAGAAATTGTTAAGCTGGGTGAAAAATGCACAGCTGAAAATTCCAGACGGAACAAAGACTGAAAACAGAATTAGAAAGGAGTCACACGGTGATATCAAAAACTGTTAATGGGGTAGGAATCACTGTGAATAAATTATAGGTTGTCAATACTGTAATGTAAAAAAAAAGATTAGAAATGCTGAGTCAAAGATTGCAAAAAGGGAAAAGTGAAATGTTGGCAACATTGTAAATATGCTGCCAATAACTTGGTTCAATAATAATGATAGCAAGCATACCCTGTTGATTTTATTGCATATTTTATAGACAGCCTTGTGAATGGCATGTGTGACATGCAAAAGATTAAGTACACAAAAGGGGCATGGAAGGAGAAACCCCATCACAGGCAAATTCATAATAGGGACAATTTTCTTACATACAAAAATTCTGAGAGAGGATTTCTGAATAAATATAGGGAAGACATAAAACAATCTATAATTATAAATGATTTTCTAAATGGGCGAAGATACAGATATGAAAAGAAAATGAGATGTTTCTATGAGGAAAATTGAAAAGTTGGATGATTTGGACAAGCTAATAGCGCTATTAATGGTTACTTCTACTTTGAAGAGAAAATCACCCAGGATTTCTTAAATACTCCAGGAGTTAATGTAGATTTATTCAACTGATTATGTAGGGAAGATGGACAGCACTTCACCATTTAGAAATAGCAGGCAACATGTCCACATTGACAGAAATCATGATGGACAAAATGGGACAGAAATTTCAACACAGGTTTCAGGAATGATGGCATGATAAATTGAGGACCTAATAATAGAAGAGATTACAGCAGTCACATTACAATCACATCAACAGATCAACTGGCAGATCAGATAGACCTCAAAATGAAGGAAACTAGTAGGTACCCCCCCCCCCCCCCCCAGCTGAGGTCTAAGGTAGGATTTTATCACTGAGCCTGGGAAAAGACCAGGAGAGACATGCTGATTAAGAAACCCATGCACAAGCAAGTCAATTCATTTCATACACAGAACATTTTGGGTAAAGGTTGATCTTGGAGAGATTTATCTTAAACTGTTGTGCAGACAAGGAAAATAGGAAGAAAATTCAGGGAAAATACTGTAAATGAGAACATGAGTGAATTACTTCAATAGGCTGCAGCAAGTGATAGAATGGATGTTGAGAATTTTAATATGCAGGATATTTGTTTCAATAATTTTGTGTTTGCACTGGGGTTGTATGTATGTACTGATGGTGGTATGCAATAAGAGTAAGACATTGTACATGAACTTGCTGGTAATGATATTGGTGTACGATTGCATGTTGAAAAGTAATGCCTCCGAGTTTTTTATTCTGTTCTCAATATTGGTTAAGGTTTTACATGTTGTAACTTTCCCACTTCACTGACCTAAGTTGCAACCCTCTGCTGCTAGAAGATTCTGAATTGTAGTGTGTAACATGGTGGTGTGCGCAAGAAATGGAGTGCTGTAATCAAGTTTCTAACCACAGGAAATGTGTCTCCAATTGAAATCCTTGGAAGAATGAAAGCTATGTATGGTGATGACTGTATAGACATTGGTAATGAGTGACTTTGTGTTGTTCATGCTTGTAATAAAGCAACCAGTGAGCTGACCTCAACATGTGTGTCAGAGCTCAGAGTGGAAATAGCATGGAAACTGTTGAAATTCATTGGAACTGAGTTGATGAATTCATCAGAGAAAAACATCTGATACAACTCCCCCCCCCCCCCTCTCCCACACACACACACCTTTCAGGTAAATGTGGCATATTACAAAGAGTGTGTACAGGCTGTCATTGAAGAACTACACTACAGAAAACTGTGTGCATGATGGGTATCTCAAGTGTTCACTCCTGACGTGGAGCAGTGGAGACTGGACATCTGTGAACAGTTTCTTTCACATTTCCAATGCAACAGTGATGGATTCCTTGTCAGCACTGTGACAGGTGATGAAACTTGGTTAATAATTCTGACCCCGAAAACAAGACAGCATCAATGGTGTTCTGCCAAAAGGATCGCCAACACCAAAAGAGTTCAAGACCATGCAATCAGCAGGCAAAGTCATGTTCACAGTGTTCAAGGATTTACACGGAGAGGTACATTTGGAATTAATATCTAAAAGCACCACCATAAACTCTGCAAGGTACAATGAGATCCCCAGGAAACTGAAAGCACAAATTTGGAGAGTTTGTACAACATCTGCAACAGTCCGATACCTTGGGTTCTCTGTCATCGATCATCCTCCATACAGTCCTGACTTTCCCCCAGCCAATTTTCATCTGTTTCCAAAATTTAAAAAGCACTTTTGAGGACTTCACTTAGATAGTGATGAGGCAGTGCAAGCAGAAGAGAGGTTGTGGCTCTGTCAACAAAGTCAAACAGCTTGCAATGGTGGTATCAACAGAACAGGTCTCTCACTGGGTGATGTGTGTTCGTCGTCAGGGTGACTATGTTTTAAAATAAGTATGCAGACATGAAAAAAGAAGATGTAGAATGTTATTAACATTTGTTTTATTTAAAAAGCTTTAAGAGTTTTCACATAAAAAATTCAGAGGCTTTACTTTTCAGCATACCCTCACAGATAGAGACGTCAAGATGGTGTATATTTTGTGTGTCAATGTTGATTGTCTTGATGAAGTTGCTGATTGTAAATGTGCTATTTCAAGTGTCATTGAAGCTGATGTACCTTGGGGTGAAGGATCAGTTTCAAGTACTTGCTGATGCTATGAATAATGAACCTTGTGCCAAGAAAATTGCTAGTGTTATTGGGCTACTGTTCATTACAGAGAGGTGGAAGTGAATAGTGTAATCTAATGGATGAAAATACTGATCATGTGAAAGATATTATAAGAGATTTTCATGAAGTCACTGTTACGACTAATGCTCCCGATTATGGTTTTGATGTAAATGGTACTATTACAGGTGCAGGTACCTAGTATATTATTTATGTGATTGGTGAAGCAGCAAGTTCAGGCACTCATTAAATTTGTTATGAAGAGGTGGCAGAAGCAGATTTGCAATGCAAAGGTGGTAACAAGTAAAGATATAGTAAAAGCTGTCAACATGGTGGGATTTCATTTTCCTGTGTACCATGGCCAGGGATAGATGCATATAGTGGAGAATTTGCAAATGTAGTCAGCAGTTTAAAGCAACAGCTACAGAAGTGGCAACAAGAGAGAGGGGATGTGGCTCAATAGTACCCGTGACATGGAAATTTGTTTATCTCCCATTTGTTTAACCTGATCTTATTCAGTCCAACTTATCACCCTGCTGGACAACGACTTCGACCTCTCTGATGGTTACAGCCATTCCCCTGTCTGCATCAAGGCCACTAACCATTAACAGCATCTGTATCATGAGAGCTGTCACCCCTTTCACAACAAACTCTCATATTGTCTGGACATGCGTGGATGGCACATCTGCAGTGATAAGAATTTCCTTGCCCAATATACTGAAGGTCTCGCAAAGGCCTTCACAGATAGGTGCTACTAAACAAAGCCAGTCTACAGACAGACTCACCGTGCCATATCATCACACACCAGTAAGGATGTGTTATGCTCCCACCTCACTGCTTGCTGGCAATGTTGAAATACACCCACTGAGTCTTACTGGCCCATTTAACTTGCACTATTGCTGCTCAGCCTGCTGCTCACTACAACCTATCAGCAGGCTCTTCTTACAAGCTGCGGTCATTGGTGCATGTCCTGAAACTTGAGCCATAATTGGCTGCTTCAAGGTCACTCCAGCAGTGCCATGTGTGACTCTGATAGCTATGTTAACAGCTGCAGGGTAATTACTCCCAGTGAGCAGTGACCCTGCAGCATAAATGTAATACAGCTCCCAATGAGCAAAGGGGGGTGACATGCCAGCAGCGAGCCTGCAGAGCAAATGTACCCCATCACCATGACCACCCCAAGAACCAACTGCAAAGGAGCATCCAATAACAACCCAGACTGGAACAACCGAAACACATCTTTCACCACAGCTTTGACCATTTATCATTGTGGCTAGGAATCAGGGACATCCTACTCACAACCCTTCCCACCCCACCCAAATGGTATTCTGCCACCCATTAAATCTACACAATATCCTAATTCATCCTTATGCCACACCCACTCCCAACCTCTTGCTGCATGGGTCATATCCCTGTAGAAGACCCAGGTGCAAGACCTGCATGATGCACCCATCCAGTGATTCCTATTCCAGGCCTGTTACACAATATCCTAACTCATCAGGGGCAAGCGTGAAAGCAGTCATGCCATAAGCCAGCTCTGGTGCAATTGCCGCACAGCATTTTATGTGGGCATGATCACCAATCATCTGTCCACTAGAATGATGGCCACCCCCAAACTGTGGCCAAGAGCAAAGTTGACCATCCAGTGGCAGAACATGCTACTGAGTAAAATGTGCTTGATTTAACCCCTTAACATTAAACCCCAAGTTACTTGGTTTTTATTATTTTGGCACAAACTTAAAGTCCTGAGAATATTCAGCAAACTTAAGGACAGACCTTCGGAAAAATAAAATTCATCTTATATCCATTTCAGTACTGATAGTTAAGTGCTTGGCCACTAAAGAGCATCTGGTACTACATTTGTAGCCTGGCTGTTGCATTTTGGCCGAGGCTGTGGCCACTAGATATCATCTTTGTTGTGTGCCACTTTGGATACTCCAGAACAGAACTCCTGCTTTCAGATTCCCTCCAGTATTGTTGTTTAGGTAATGCTTTCAAAAAAGAATGGATGTAGTGATCCTGAGTTTGACACTGAATTTAGCAGCTCAGAAAAAGAAAAAGAATGTGATGTTAATTCATTAGAGACTGAAAGTGATGACAGTTAATCAGTTGTGTGACAAGGCCTTTGCAGACAAAGATTTATTCAACATGGAGGCTGCTGATCACAACAGAGGCTTTAAGTAGGGGTACCTCTTGTGTTTTTAAAGTGAAGGCATTGTAACTGGGTAGTCGATGGATGTCTGTGTTGGAGCGCTAGACAGAAAAACGAAATGGCCAGTAGTCTTAGTATTCTACAGTTTCCCCTTCCAAGAACTACAGCAAGGCCACTATACTATTGTCTTATTGTATGATAACATATCATGCTGAGTCCAGCTCTGGCAAAGTTAAAGAATTCAAGCAGCTGATTTAAGCCTATCCACTGGTTTTAGAGATGGTTGCACAACTCCACAACTTGCCTCAACTCTAAAGCAAGACTTCAACATACTAGTGCTTTGTGTCGGTGTATTCTTGATGAGGACAGATAAGTGCTGAAGAGAAAACTTGCAACGACTGGATAGTGGTAAATGTAGTGTGTCTCTAAAGGTACATGCTTAGTATTACTTTGGCTCTCTTTGCTTTGGTGTCACGTTCAAGTATAACTGGGGAAGTGCTATGCCCTTAATGTCCAATTTATGAAGCCACTTTGTTTTTAAGTAAATGGTAGTTCTTTTCTGACTAACTGACTGACATAAATCCTTTCCTGATGAATGCACTTGATGTCCCTTATACACATGTATAACAGAGAGCACAAATGATGTGCTTGTGTTTGCAATGATCAATAAGCAGATAGGTGCTGTAGAGCTCCGGTCCTCAAGTCAGTGGGGTGATACACAATATTAAGAAATAGTGCATTAAGGAGAGGCTTCATTTGCACTCCATCTGAGCACCAGCAGAAAGGTGGAGTAAATGTCTTCCTCATTCAGCCTATCTCACAGCTATGGCACACACTGGTGAGCCTGATATAGTAGAAATGTATGTTTTTCAATTTAATGTAGTGTAGTTGCAGTAGCAGATGCACGCAATACTGTTGTAAATGTTAGTAGCAATTGTGTCGAATCAGTACATAATGTCATTATTGAAAACAGTAATAAGGGAGATGATAGTTGTACTGAAATGCATACATCACATTCTGCTGACAAGATAAATGTTGTTGATGGTAACGAAAATGAAAAGTTTGTTTTGAAGCACAAATGGCTGCAGAAGAATATTGGGAGCTTTAATCAAGATGACTACTCTGATGTGTTTCTTTAGGTCTCTGTGCCCACATAATTTCTTTAATTTGTGTGTGTTTACTGTCATGCTGTGAAGAAAGTATGGATGCTGAAGTGGGGATATTTTATGTGTAATTTTGGAAGCGAACAGATTTCTATCATTTTAAGAGGGTAATGTTTCAACATTTTATCTTGCATGTGTCAAATGTACTTTTGAAGTGAATTTTACAACATAGATTTTAATTTGTGTGTGGTTAATGTACAACAGTCTGAAGGAAAGTTGGGCCATCTGACAGTTTTTATATGGGAAACAGTTGAGAGGAGAAAAAGAGATATTTGTGTGATATATGAGGAAGTGAGGGAATTTTTGGTTTTATTTGTGATGAGATGTCTGTTGTAACATAACATTTGGGAGTTGTACGACACTTTTCATTAGAGGTTCAGAACTAAATCCCATACCAAATGCTGGTTTGTGAATTGCATAAGTTTGTCTTGTTTTGATTGTTGACTGTTTTCACAGTAAATTTTTCTTTTTGAATAATATAGTTTGTCTAGCATTTATGGGTCTCTCCAAGTATTGAGAGGAGAAAAAGAGATATTTGTGTGATATATGAGGAAGTGAGGGAATTTTTGGTTTTATTTGTGATGAGATGTCTGTTGTAACATAACATTTGGGAGTTGTACGGCACTTTTCATTAGAGGTTCAGAACTAAATCCCATACCAAATGCTGGTTTGTGAATTGCATAAGTTTGTCTTGTTTTGATTGTTGACTGTTGTCACAGTAAATTTTTCTTTTTGAATAATATAGCTTGACTAGCATTTATGGGTCTCTCCAAGTATTTGTATAAACTGGAATAGATGAATGGGCCACAGACTTATAATGATGCTCTGCTTATGTTTGTTGTACAGTTACATTTTGCTCACCAAGGCAGAAGGATACACTTGAAGTTTCTGTGAAGTTGAGCAGTGAGCATACGGCTGCACACAGTGAGTGACTAAGATTGATCAAACCTGAAGAATTAGGGAGTGTTGAATAGCATGTATTGTGAATAGCAAAACTGAAAGCAGAGTACACAAAAAGTATAACATGCTACAGTGGTGCAAAGTGTATATATTTGTGGTTCTAAAGGAACAAAATTTTTTATTCACAAAATTTTATTAATTGGTAAAACTGTGTCATAAAATTTATTGTTTCCCCAAATTCTCTGAGAGAGAAGCCATTCATTTAAAATTTTTCAAAATCTCAAACTGGGTGCAAGTAAAATATGCATTCATGCACAGGGATTAATTAGCATGTTTTGGAAATTAATTTTGAGTACCTATCACGTATTTAACATTTAGTTTAAGATTTTTCTGTACATATATGAAATTAAGAGTTTATTATGTTTGCCTTACTTGTTGATGTCTTATATATTATTTATTTCTCATTTATTCTTCGTC
This sequence comes from Schistocerca nitens, assembly GCF_023898315.1. Lineage (NCBI taxonomy): Eukaryota > Metazoa > Arthropoda > Insecta > Orthoptera > Acrididae > Schistocerca > Schistocerca nitens. The sequence goes on from NC_064616.1 coordinate 948,535,598, forward strand.
AAATGTCTGAGTGAAGCAAAAACAAAGACTCCGTAGAAATTACACAATGGATTTTTGTCCGAATTTTCATAGCCAAGTGAAGCCTGGGAAATGGTCAAATGGGGGTATCAAACTGATCAGTGTCAGGTTCAGTTTTGCAGCAACAAAAAAGTTTACTTACTCGAAAGAAATCAGGGCAATTAAGAAAAATTTAATTAGTTATTTCAGGGAAAATGGAAATATTTCACAAACAGCTGCTGATAGCTATGTAAATGCAGTCTCAAAAATATCAACTCACAACATAAATTGAAATTTGTGTGCTTCCCATTTATCTATATACTCTTAGTAACAACACAATACTGATTGATACTGAAATATATTCTATTTCATGCTTTCTGAACAAAGCTTCGAGAAAAGGTCAAATGTTTTGTGAAATGATTTGTTTAAAGTCAGAAATAATACAGATTAATGAAACATTTGACACATCTTTGAATGATGCTCAAAAATCGTGTACAGCAAATGAACTGCCGATTCATAATTTAAAGTTCAATGTTCAACTTACAATTTTAGAATTTTAAAGAGTACTTGAGGATTCTTGTCTGGTAGAATTTCACTCAAGAGATCTCCTTACACCACTAGCATATGAACATCTCAGCTGATGTATGATCTTGTGCATCATCCAAAGGCATGTCAAATGCTTCTGTAATCTGTAACTTTCTTACTTTTAGACAAATCATTTCAGAAAAATTTGGCCATTTTTGTTCAATATTTTTTAATTATACTGGAATTTTCACCGGGAACACACATTTTCATTCTGAAGTGGTTGTTTGAAGTTAGTGTTGCTTTTGCATTGTAAGTAAATTTCCGGGCTGTTCTTTAAATTCTGACTGAATACTGAGATATTTTTAGTTCTCATTTGTGATTTGGGCAATATCTCTGCAGAGAGAGAGAGAGTAATTATGACACTATTGTAATGTATTTAACTTCTAGCAGACAACACTCCCAGATGTTCTGAATATGGCTATTTTTGTGAAAACTGACATTTTGAGAGCATGGATATGTACAAAATACAGGTTGATTATTGCAAAGAAGGAAACAGCAACCAGCTACTGTTATTAATGCTATTTATTCACACAAAATGACACTATTTCTGTAAATAAATAGCATTAACAAGAGCATTAACAAATGCTGTTTTCTTCTTTGCAAAAATCAACTTCCTTTGTGATTTGGACACACAACACAACCAAGAATGTTAGTACAACTTTATTACACTGTGGCATGTATGCCAATCTCCATATCATACATTGAACACAATAAGATAAGGCATATGTATGCAAGCAGTAATAACATGATAACTGAGAGCAAGCATGGCGCAGCAGGATTTAAATAGGCACTTGCCCATCACAGGTTCTATCAAAAGTTCACTGTATTGCTCTTCCAAGGCAACTCTTGGGGATAACAACTCACCGCTAATGCACATGGCTTTCAAGTGTGTGTGTGTGTGTGTGCGCGCGCATTACTTCCTCTTTCCTTCAGGAACAGCTCGGATTAACGAGATGTCCATGGTGTGTTCCTTCACGAGGCTCTGCCTGAGATGACGTGCTGATACTGGGGCGTATGGTTGGAGTATTTAGGGTGTGGGCAGCATTGCAGTCTGCCTTCTCATGTCAATCCATACGGCAGGATAGGTGATGCTGGGGCGAGCTCTATGTCCGCATCTGGTCCAGGGCCTCGTGGTGGTGGTGGTGGTGGTGACCGCACAGTTGGCAGCTGAGGTGGAGGAGACGGCTCCAGTGGGGATGGCGGATGCATTGGAGAATTGGGCTAGGTTCGTCCGCTGGTAACGGAGTGGGGGGGGGGGGGGGGGGGCTCGTACATTGTGGCAGGGACACAGCTGCATCAGGTACTCCATCTAGCAATGCAGATTGGCGAGGCGATATTGGTGTCCCAATCAGGGTTGTCCGGCTGTCCACGCACAGGCGCAACTGGTTGTAACAACATGCACAGAGGTCCTTGTCCAAGCAGACATCGCAGAGACATCAGGAGATGACGGTGGGAATATATTTTGGGTGACAAACAAACCTGCATGCCCAGACAGCTACCCTGCGCTGAAACAGGTGATGGCTGCACGAGTTGTTGCCAAACAGTGTGAACCGATAGTAAGACAGAAACTGATCTAAGACAACATTGGACAGGGACCAGGTCATGTACTTTTTCATTTGTGTTTTGAATGTTGTAATCAACGTTTCAGCCTCACTGCTGGACTGCAGGTGAAAGGGCAGGGCGAATATGTGGCAAATCCTGTGGGCTTTGCTGAAGGAGGCAAACTCTTGCGACACAAATTGAGCACTGTTATCAGATAACAATGTTCCCGGAATTCCTTCGAAGGAAAATATTTTCTACAGGGCTGCCACAATGGCAGATGTCCAAGTTGACAGGCAACGAACAACATATGGGAACCAAGAGACTGCATCAATTACTATTAGCCAGTATGCATTAGGGAAATGGAGGCGAAATCGATGTGGTCAGCCCCAGGCCTGTGAAGATTGCGACCACAGAGACAACGTTGCCCGCAGGACAGCTTGCTATGACGTGCATTGAGAACATGCTATAACCAAATGAGTGATGTAACCATCCAAATCAGGCCAAAAAACATGACTGGGCTAATGCCTTGGTGCGTGACAGAAGCGACACCTTTCCAAATTGTATTTTAACATGGTGGCCTGTAACACTGAAAAGAGCGTACATAAGCTGTTGAATTGTTCAGCAGTGGAGGAGCTGAAGACCACAATATCATCATGACAGTTGACAGAGCCACGCACAGACCTTGTGAGTAGTTCGAGAAACCGTTGAAAAATCACCAGGGGCACTGGCCATGCCAAATGGTAAATGCAAGTACTGATATAAGCCAAAAGGCGTATTAACGACCAAGAGCCGTTGAGAGTCAGCATCAATGGAAAGCTGCAAATATGCATCAGAGAGGTCGACCTTGGAAAAATACTGACCACCAATGAGCTTAGGAAAAAGTTCATCAGGACACAGTGATAGATAATGAACACTGCCAGAAAGTTTGAAATTGCCGCAAAGGTGTAACCATCCAAATGGCTTCTTGAAAATGACTAATGGGGCAGCCCATTCACTGGATTCAATCAGTTGGATGACTCGCGAGGCTGGGAGGCGGTTGAGCTCCACCTTGACTTTTTCAGAGAGTGCCATTGGCACCAGGTGAGCCTGAAAGAAATGGGGACTTACTGAAGGTTCCATGGTGTTGTGGGCTTTGAAATTATTAGCACAGGAAACAGGGTGGAAAATTCAGAGCATAAAGAGTTGAGTTGTGTATACAGCACTTCATCAGAGACGAGATTAACTTCATCGGAAATGGTAAACATGAAAAGGTTAAAGGTGTCCAAACCAAACAAATTTTCAGTGTGTGCATTGTTCACCACCAGAAAAGTCAGCAGACAAACCAAACATTTATATGTGACTGGGGCGGAGAAGCTATCTAAGATCAGAATGCTTTGTTTATTGTAGGTGACTAATGTATTTGACACTGGTGCTAAAGGGAGAGAACACAAATCCATGTAGGTTTGCAAGTTGAGTAGTGACAAGGCAGCAAAAGTGTCAATTTGCACATGCAATAACTTCTGATAAACCTTGACATTAATAAAAAGCTTATTGGGTGCAACAGAGAATGCCAATACACAATTGACACCCATGTCAATATCTGCAATAGGCTGCTGGAATTTTGCGTTACAAACAGGAGTCATGTGGCCTGTTTTGTTGCACTGGTGGAAAATAGCCCACCTCTTAGGACAATCCAACCTATCAGGAGAGACAGAACATGATGGACAAGAGGGAAGCATAGAGCACTTGCATTCTTGTTCATTATCAGGCTTGCTGAGCTGCTGCTGGAACTGTGGCTGCCACAGTAAGTTGGCTCAGCCGCCATGATGTTTTGCTCATGTGCGGACCAGTGCCACCATACCACCCCCTGTGAACTGTCCAACTAATGGTGGGTGAGCAGACGATGACGACTGAACTTCTGCAGCCTCACATCATGATTCAATCTGAGTACCCGCAGCCCTCGAAACCTCGAACAATTGTGCAATAGCCAGAACGTCGGAGAGGGAGGGGTTTTCACACTGGAGGGCCTGCTCACGAACCTCATGATTGGGGCCCAACCAAATGATTGCATCATGAACCATTTGGTTACCACATGACTCCTTATGTACATCAGTGACAAAGTGACAACGATGGCAAAAACCATGAAGCTCAGCTGCTCCCAGTCTTATAGGAATGTTCTGGTTTCTTGTGACACTGATAAAACAACTCAAGTGGCAATGATGTGTGCCTGCTTACAATAACAATAGTATTTTGAAACAAGGTTGCACATGTTATCACATAAGAGTAGAGACAGATCCTGCAGCAGGGTCAGTTGGCAAAAGAGTTAATATATGCAAGGAGATAACAAGACAAAAGAAAGCACGGCATAAGGTAACGTCAGTCAATCCAAGTGCACGAATATGCTGCCACAAATATTTTTTGTAGGTTTTCCATTCTTTGACAAACTCATTATAAGCCAGAAACGGCGGGGGATAAACAACCAGGGTAGCGACAGGCAAAACGAGGTGTAGGGAGCAACGCAGCAGCTGACGTAGATTGAGACAGATCCCAATTCGCCAAAACAGAGGTGAGTATTTGCAATACCTAGGTTTCATTGTGTTACACTGTGGCGAATGCTTCCTGCTGTTGACTGAGATGCTGCAAGACACAGTAAGAACCCCTTGCTGATCAACTAGCTGGCATAAAAACTCATCAGTAGCACCATCACACATTGTAGACACAACAGAGGAACAACCAGACTGAAAAGTGCACTGAGAACAATTTCACACTCATCATCACTTGTGTTGTGACTTGGTCACACAACACAGCCAAGAAAATTAGCACAACTTTATTAGACTGTGGCATGTATGCCAAACACCGTAACATGTACTGTACATAATAAGATAAGGCAAATGTGTGCAAGCAGTAATAACATGGTAACTGATTGCGAGTGTAGCGTGGCAGAGTTTAAATGGGCACTCACCCGTAGCGGGCTCTATCGGAAGTTCACACTATTACTCTTTTGAGGTGTATTCTCATGGATGACAACACACTGCTGATGCACACGACTTTCAAGTACGTGTGTATTACTTCAACTTCTATCTCTGAAGATTTGAAAGAACTTAGTTGTGGATGTCAGATGTCTCCGCCAGGAGTTCAGAGCTCTTAGGGACTGTAAGCATGATTCTATCAATTGTCACATAACGTTGACAATATGCCGCAATGAGTAGCATAGAACAATTCAATTTTTTAACAAGTACTTATTTTAGCATTTGTGATTAATCTCAAAATGTCAGAATGTGGGGAAATCATAGTATATTGTAGTTAGTTAGTAACTATTTTCTGTGACACAAGCAGCATGTTTTTGGAGAAGCCTAGGCACTGGTTGCTCATGGTCTTTACACTGGGAGCAGCCCTAGAGCACAACCATGATAGCAATGAAGAGAAGTAATTGTTAATAAAGTGAAGTAATTGTTTTAAAAGTGATTTTTTTGCCGAAGAGATTGAAAAAAGCATGAATTAATGTGATAACTAGCATCACACATTACATCATCTCTAGACAATATGAATTTCAGCCAGTGAAAATTTACATTTTGCCTTTTCCATGTACATTTCATAAATAGCAAGTGTTATATAGCATTATAAAGTCAAGGAGAAATGGGTAGATTTCAAACTAACTCAGGCGTGATATGAGAATAAATAAACTTGCTATTTTGAATAAAATAGTTTTGAGTATTGGGCCATGTCATTACATCTGCTAAAACAACTAAACTGCGAACTTTTCGACTTGCTGTGGTCCTCTTTGTGGCAGTAAATTGTGAACCACCCTGAAGAGGACCGCAGCAAGTCAGTCAGAAATGGCAGCAATTTAGCTGTTTTAGTAGTTACAATGACGTGGCCCAGTACCCAAAATTATTCTATCCAAAATGACTCCAAACTTTCTATTTCTCTAAGTAGTATTAATTTCGCATTATATATTCAAATATTTGTCTGTGAGAAAAATCTCCGTTTTTATGTGCTGGGTGGCATTTAATACACTGATAGGTTTGTATATCATTATCACAATGTAATGAATGGCCATAAAGAAGAAAATGGATCCATGATGTAATTCCAAGGATGTAATGAATTTAAACTATACTGGTGTCTTTTATGACATACACTGCCCTCTCCCTTTTCAACTAATCATCCTGTTGACAGTAATGACAATTACTATTGTCAATTTGAACATGTGAACACAGTACTGAATCAGCTACAACCATACTAAGTATTCAATATTTTCACCTTTACTTTCTTCAATTCCGTAAAAAAGTTTACATAATAGAACATGCAAATGGCAGCTATAGTTGATGACAGTGAAGTAGATGGTGGTATGTAATTTATACATATATAGCCTGACCTGTAGGACATTCAATTTTGTTTCTTTTGCTGTTCGATTTGATGTTAACTGAAAGTCTTGGCATCCACAAAAAGAAACATTATTAATGACACTAAAGGAAGCCCAGTGATATGACTGAAGTCTCATCATTTAGTGCTAGCAAATAATATGTTTGCTACAACATAAACACTATCAGCATTGTACAATTTACATAAAATAAAATAAGCTAGTTTGTAATACTGTACTTGCAAGTGAGTGAATCTGAATGTAGTAAGAGTATTTTGCAAACATATTAAGTTCTACATTAATTCAATATTAGACATGAAAGAAAAGTAATAATAATACGATGAACTATTCTGTCTGTGAAACTGAAGACTACTCCAAGGAGTATGAGCCTGATATATTTGTTTCTGACAGGCACTAATCTTTTAATAGCCTACCTTCAGGCAAATGGACAGCATCCGTAAATTGTTTGAGAGGAGTGCTAATGTCAACAAAATCTTCTACAACACGACTAACAACTGCATCCTGGATACGGTTCTTCAGTTCATAGAGCTTCTGTGATAGTGCCCTGTACAAACAACAGTTGAAAACAAGTTTTAATTAAAAGTACTACTGGCAGACAATTGTAAGTTATGAATCATATGGCTAAGATTGTCCAGAATGGCTTTTATATCCTCTGGCAGTCATAAACTATTTTGACAGAACACTAGTTTCTTCCAACACTAATATTCAAACTCCATCAAAAACGAAATCCTAAAAATATAATACAGCAGTGAAATGTTTCACAACAAACAGCAGTGACAAAGTACATATTTACTAATTAGCAACTTTGTAAAACATCACATTTTAAGAAAGTACACAGTTAGGGCTAAGAAATTACTTCCAGAAGTTGAATTTATGTAACTGAATAATAACTGTGATGACAATGATGTGCACTAAATTGGATATGCAGAATATAAGTACCTTGCAATATCTTGTGCACGGGCTGAATTACCAAGTCCCTGATGGCACAAATCACTTAACTGATGTGATAACATGTCAACCTCATCACAAAGCTGCAGTATTTCTGCTTTGTGCACTCCTGGCAATCCTTCAGCAACCTGTAAAAGGTCATGCAAGAATCTCTCAATTTTAATTTCAATTGATTTCTTACAATTTAAAGTAAAATCCCTTTCCAGTGAATCTCTGGTGACTGAAATAATTGTTCCTTTAATGGGGGAGAGGGTATCTTAAATAGGAGTTTACCTTATTTACAACAAATGGGTGACTAGAATGTAATTTCAGACTTTTTAGATGATAAAAGTCTTTGTTAATTACAAGCTACCACATGCTGGAATCTTCAAGTGAGTGTTGCCTAGCTTGAACTCAACAGGTTTCCACTTTCAGGTTACATATAAAATAACCAGTTTGCATTGTGATTTAAAGAAAGCATCCAAAAGCAAGTAGACATTGGTTTTATTCAGATGTGAGAAATGACACAGGATGAACATGATAATGGAAGTTAAAAAAGTCCTTAAGTAAGGTGTTTTGTTCAATTAAAAAAAATCAACAAAATTAGTTTGCTCCTTTCTTCCAAAATAACACACTGACAAGTGTGGTACACCAGTTGGTTGATTCTGGAAGAACTGACAGAACTGATGAAAAATAGAACTGACAGAACTGACGAAAAATAGCTACTGGAAATATCTTGTACGTCAATCACCATTTTCAGCATCATGATCATCATCCTCACTGTCACACCACCACCACCACCACCACCACCACCACCACCACCACCGCCGCCGCGGCCGCCGCCACCTTAATTTTAGGTTGTTCCTTCACAAGAGAATCATACATCTCACCTCCATCTGGGTTATGAATCAAATTGTCATGAGAAACAGTCCTGAACTGACTCACTTATTAAAACATCAGTAATGATTTTCTATTCCTCTTTCAGAAATTTATTTCAAATACAAATGATTTTGTAGCAAAGCCAGAATTAGCAAAACAGCTCAGTTTTGTGTTAGTCACACCATAGTGTGCAGTCTGTAAAATGATAAATTTCTCAAGGAACGAAATTCAACTCTGCACAAATGATGTGTTTTGCTTTCACAGAGTAAATTATGCTCCAGTCCAGAGGTGCAAGTGATTTGCACATTTAAGGTTGTAAGGGGAAAAAAATTATAATCTTCCTGACACATGAAGTTGTCTTCAAATGTAGTGTAATAAGAACACTATTCCTGACTCTGCTCTAATCTTAGTATCTAAAACTACTAAGTTATCTTCCAAAAATTCCTACAGTCATCCAGTCACTGCTATTAAAACTCAAGTGTAAGGTAGTACTCACATATTCTTACAGAGCCCAAGCTTACATTTTACAATTATTAATGTCATCATTTTCATCAATAGTATCACAGAAAAGGGCTGTCAATTTTTCTTTGCTCATTTTGTTTCTATCACATTTTCTTCTAGGTTCAATTTTTTTTTATTTTCTACCATATATTTTTTGTTTGACAAGAGAAGACTTTTGAGGGAACTAAAATGTAAAAGACCCGCAATGTTTTGGAACTGGAATTTTTTTCTGGCCCAGTGACACATTAGTCAACCCCAGTTGAACTTGTTAGACTGGAGTACCAAAATACTGGACAAAATGTTTAAGATCTACCTAGAAAACATAAGGATCGAAGCCTTCCAACCAAGTTAGAAATGAAAAAAAAAAAAAAAAAAAAAGGATTTAATTTGTTAATTGTTTCATATTCATTCATTAAAAGTGAACTTTTCCTAAATTAGGGTTCATTACAAATGGAGAATGTTGTTCTAAAGGCAGTTACATTGGACCAAAGGAAACATCCATTAAACATGAAAATTTCTTAAATATTGGTTCACTGACATGGGGTTTAACCGCATATCTGAAGAGCAAGCAGAAGTTCATTTCCTATAAACAGCAAAGAACTACAAATCTATTGACACATGTATATTTTCAAATTAAGGTAGTGATAGTGGCTGCTACAGCATGATCAGAACTTCCAGTGGTGGCTGGAAACATCACAAGTCTCTATTTGATACAATCATTTGGCTAAAGTTTACATACTATGGCTACAATACTATGCACTGCCATGCTTGTGGGCATATTGCACTACAATATTTTGCCATGTACAGTTTGTCAAAATGTGCTGAAAAACTGTAATTTGGTATAAACAATGGCTGGTACCACTTCTAGTGTTAGTTTGGACATTTTACAGAACAGTCAAACATGGTGCAAAAGGACTTTGTGCAACTGATAAAATGTCTCAGTTGAATAATTAATGCATGCAAAATTTGAGACTGGGCAGCATCTACATGACTACATTAACTAGATACATGTGAACACTAGCACAGCAATTTTATGGTAGTATAATTTCATTATAATGCTAGTAAGGTCACTGTTATTCACTACCACACAAATTGGACCACTAAAACAAAATAAAATGGAATGCTTTAGCTACTGAAAATCAATATTACTGGAAAAATATACCCTGTAAGAAGGTAAAATGAGTCACAGTCAGACTCGACTCCACTCCACTCCACTCATTAGCTTCAAACAAAAGCCCTAAGGAGCACTGCATTTCACTTCAACATTTCTTTAGTAATCTGTTGTATCATCCACGAGGGCAGGGATGTTCGTGAGTTTGCAACTGACATTTATATATAGTTGTAACTTGGTTATTGGTGGTGTATATCGAGTCAGGCAGACCTTGACCACAAGAAGTGGGCTAAGGTGAATCACAATAATCTGTCTTTTCCTGTTATCCTTATCCTCAACAGCCTTTGTTTGGATTAAGTATCTCAAAAGCTCTCATCATCCCTCCTCACTGCTTTGCTTTGTATAACTACCCTGACATCTGACCAATGCTTTCTAATATGGAAGATGATGGTCAGAACAGCTCTGAGAACGAAAGGGCCCAAGAGAGTCAACAACGGAGGAGAATTGTGCAAGCTTGACATCTTTGTGTGGTGCCAGTGAGGCAACCAAGATTAAAAGTATTACTGGTAGAAATAAAAACAGTTCTGGATTAGGTAGAGGATTTAATGATGAGGGATTAGGCTGGAATGGAATAAAAGATACAACAAACACAGTAAGATGATCATGAAATTTTAATGCGTACACCATTCAACAACAAAGGGTTGTTCAGCAGACATTGGAGAGATGTAATTAGGAAATTACTAGCCTTTGGACTGCTACAGATGTGCTCTCTGCCTTCTGATCTGAGTTTGGCTTTGTTGTAGCTGTGTTGCTTGACTAGTACTGCTATTATATGATTTTAAGAAAATGTATCTTGTGAAAAAAATTGAAATTTGCACATCTCACAATCTGATATCTTCCTCGATACAGGGGTGAATTCCCTTTCATTATTCATCATAATTACTGTGTTGCAACAAATTAAGTAAAGCATTGTATGAAATTTTGAAAAGTTGGAAGAGGTGTGATTGCTTTAGCTCATAAACTGCTGGAATCAAATGTAGGATAAGATAACAAAATTTTATTTAAAACTGAGAGCAGAATAATATCTCATTTCATTCTCACGTTACTGGTTTTTATCTCTGGTGGAAGCTTGTGTGCAGTGTACCCAATGTTTTCTCTCCAATGTTGGACTTGTCAAAGACCTACTATCCTTCTCCTGACCATTACAGTGGAAACATTTCTTTGCCATGAATACCCCAACCAAAGCCAACCCAGTCCCAACACTGAACCTTGCCTTTCCCAGCTTACACCACCATGTAACTGTGAACCTCTCCCCTCCCACTTAACCATCCCCATGGTCACCTTCCAGGAATTCTTTACCTCCAACTTGGCTTCACTATCCTTCCCCAGGTCCCTTCCCTGGAACACTAACCTTTCAGCAGAAGAAAGGACAGCCATACAGAACCTGAAAACAGATCCTAACCTAATCATCCTCTCTGCAGACAAAGGCTCCGCCACTGTAATGATGGACTTTAAAACACTGGCAAAACGAGTCTTTCAAAAAGCAAAGGAAGCTGGATTAGAAGTAAATGATGAGAAAATAAAATTTTTCAGGTCGGAATGAAATTACAGAGAAAAAAAGATGGGAAACTCTGCAGATCGATAACCACATGTTTGAAGAAGTAGATGAGTTTAAATATCTGGGGGTAGTTGTAAATAACAAAAACGATGAGAAGCCAGTAATAGAGGTGAGAATCAAAGCTGCATCCAGAGCATCACACTCACTCAACAAACTATTGTCATCCAAAATTTTTTCAAGAGGAACCAAAGTAAGAATATATAAAACCATAATCAGACAAGTATTACTATATGGGGGAGAAATATGGAGAACAGATAAATACATGGAGATAAAGATAAAAGTTTTTGAAAATAACATCCTGCAAAAGATATTTGGAACAATCTATGAGGGAGGAGAATGGCGAAGAAGAAAGAACAGGGAGGTCAGGGAGCGATACAATTAACCAGATGTAGTTGCAGAAGCCAAGACTTAGACAGGCTGGCCATGTTTATAGAAGAGAGCAGGGATCTTTACTGAGAGAAGTCTTAGAGAATAAATCAGAAGGACGAAGGCCTCTAGACAGGCCGAAAATGAGATGGAGAGACCAGGTATCCAAGGATCTCCAGGTACTGGGAGCAAGGAAAGAAGAAGCCAAAGACAGAATACTGGGGAAGAGGCAACTTGATGAGGTCATAAACTGGCTATGGTTTGTGGGGCCAGGAAAGTAAGAGTAGAAGTAAGTGCTGTCATGATGAGTTGCTGTGACTATCTGACTGAAGGCCTCCGCCAACTGTCTGACTTCTTCACCTACAAGTTCGCCACAGTGATTCCATCCCAGAAATCCAACAAACTTCAATCCCCATTGAAGTCCATTGGCCCTTCCCAGAAGCTCTCTCCTGAGTCCATCTCCCTCCTCACCCCAATAACATCCTGCACACCCACCTTCTACATGCTCCCTAAAATCCACAAACCTGGATGCCCTACTGTAGCTGGCTATTGTGCTCTCACTGAAAGAATTTGCACTCTTATTGACCAACACCTCCAATGAAATGCCCAAAACCTAGCCTCCCACATTAAAGATACTAACCACTTACTTCACCAACTTTCCACCATCCCCACACCTTTACCTCCTGCATTCCTACGTCACTGTTCATACCACACCCATCATGACCACTGCTTTGCCACTCTTTGACACTAGCTCTCCCAATGTCCTTACAACTCCAAACCCACCACCTCATTCCCTAAACACCTTACCAACTATATCCAGACCCACAACTACTTTTCCATTGAAGGGAAGTTATACAAACATCCCACAGCACAGCCATGGGCACCCCACATGACACCTTATTATGCCAACCTGTTTATGGGCCTCCCAAAAGGCCAAGCCCTTAGTCTGGTTCAGGTTCATTGATGATAACTTCATGATTTGGACTCAGGACTAACACATCCTATCTTCATTCCTTCACAACCTCAACATTTTTTCTCCCATCCACTTCACCTGGTCCTCCTCTACCCAATGCACCACATTCATGGACATCGACCTCCACCTCTCTCGTGGCTGCACCCACACCTCTGTCCACATTAAACTCACTAACTACCAACAATTCCTTTATTTTGAAAGCTTCCATCATTCCATGTCAAAAAATCCCTTCTGTACAGACTTATCACTCATGGATGTCATACCTGTGAAGATGAGAACTCCCTTGCCCAGTATGCTGAAGGCCTTCACAGACCAGACCTAGTCCACAAAAAGGGTTGCTGTGCTGTATCCTCACACACCGCCAAACCTCCCACCACCATTAAGAATCAGCTACACAGGAGTGCACCCCTTGTCACTCAGTAACATTCTGGTCTGGACCAACTGAATCATAGCCTTTGCCAGGGCTTCTGGAACCCTGTCCTGAAATGAGGGATATCATAGCCCCAGATCCTTCCCACACCTCCTAAAGTGGTGTTCCGTCACCCACCCAACATTCTAGTCCATCCCTACCTACACCACTTCTATTCCTAACCGCTTGACAAACCCCTTGGCACAGAGATCACATCCCTGTGGTCTTGCCACAGAGATCATATCTCTGTAGTAGACCGAGGTGCAAAACTTGCCGTATCTACCCCCCCCCCCCCGCCCCCCACTTCGTACACCAGTCCTGTCACAGGCTTATCCTACCCCACCAGTGGCTGGGCCACCTGTTAAAGAAACCATGTCATTTACCAACTCTGCTGCGAACACTGCACAGCTTTTTATGTACCAACCAACTATCCAATACAATGAATGGCCACCACCGCACTGTTGCCAAGAACAAAATTAACCACTCAGTGGCACAACATGTAGCTGTGTACAACATGCTCAGTTCAAATGGTTGCTTCACAACATGGGCCATCTGGATCCTTCCCTCCACCACTACCTCCTCTGAACTACAGAGATGGGCATTATCTTTACAACACATCTTCTGCTCCTGTAATCATCCTGGCCTCAATACCCACTGTCCCTGCACTCTCCACCCAATGGTTTCCCCTTCCTCTGTCTTGATGCCTTCTCCCAATTCATGTCCTCACGTCATCTTCAGCATGTGCTGCTCCCCACCAGCCCCTACAATCATGCTTTATGTGCCTCAATGCTTCTGCTTCAAAGTGAGTGGTCTGCTTTAATGCAAAAGTATTTCTTTCAGTTTAGGTTAACCATTAACCAGAGCTACTCTTCACACCATGTTCACTAATTTCTCACTCAGGTAGGAGGTATTCTTCAACTAACAAAGGCCTTTTTTTTTTATTAAAAAGATACAATTATCAATAAGTTTACATGTTTTCATTCACTGATGTCCTATGTTCTAATGTTTTGGCAAAACTTTTCATGGAAGCTACAATTATTCATGGCACAGATATAAAAGAATTAAAAGTATGTGTGGTGCTCACACATTTTGCTGGCATCCAAATAGTTGGGAATATTAATTATGGCTTCATGGTACATTATTCACTGATTAAGTTTGTTGTCAACATTATATTTGAGCTTGACAAGAAGGTAGATGTTCCCAATCTACATTTATACACCACAAGCCACCTTATGGTGTGTCACAGAATGCATATGGAGAAATTATAAGCACTACTCTTCAGTGAATCTAACTTTAAAACAGAAAAGAGTGAAGTATTAACACGGAAAGTTTCTACAAGAATTTAACCAGAGAAATAAAGTTTACTACCGTGCAGCCATGTTATTTTTTGATGTAGTATGTGCAACTTTTATTGCCTGCAATGTTCCAAATCATAATGTTTATCTTGGATAGGATTTTTGGAACATATAACTAATGAAACTAAACCAAACCTGATGACAGAAAGAAAAAATTTCCATTACACCCATCAATGGGATCACTTCCGTCTCCTCTAGATTCACCACACAACACAAGATCTGCCCAACACATTTACATTTTAATTCACATGGTTATTTAAACCTTCTGTATTGACTGTATGTCTTTTGTTAGTAGAAAATGGAAATTTTCAAGTTCCTGATATTGAAAATATTGGAGACATGTACAGAATTAATATGACAATGAACTCATCACTGCTACGTCACTATACCTCTGGGCTAATTTATAGAGATAGATTATATAGAAGTGTTTTAATGGTAAGTAATTTAAAAAAAGTGATCACAGGGAAGACAATACTGTGATCAAGGATTTTTGTCAACTCTGATTCAGTTACATGTAGAACTAATTAGACCATATGTTTATCACAAGTGTTTCAAAATATATTCTACTGAGCAGGAATCATTAAAAGCAAATATGTGAAAGCCAACTACGTATAGTTAAAAACTGTTGTAGGAAAAATGAAACTGTCTAAAATTAATAATTACATTCCATAGCACAATGACAGGAAATTTCAATATGCTCTGCATCTAATCCTCAGTTCTTCGTAACATTTTTCAGGCTGTCTATTTGTATGTGTACTATATATTTCCCCACCCCCACACTCATACTCTCTCTCTCTCTCTCTCTCTCTCTCTCTCTCTCTCTCTCTCTCTCTCTCTCACACACACACACACACACTTTTGCATATTAAAGATCTCTTTCAGCAGACTCAAAATTTTATGCAGGTTCACAGTTCGTGAAGGCTGTCATTGATAAAAAAGGTCATTCATTATAAAGCAGAAGCATACCCTGCTGATAAGAGTCAGTAATGTGCTGCCATATTAAACCTTGTAATCACACATCATCTTTGGAGATTATTCTTATTGTAGATGTCTTTTATTCCCTCTGGCACAGGAATGTTACTGCTCCTTGCCAATTACAGGGTTATCTATAACTATATATGACGGTAGTATCTGTTCTCGAAAGAACAGTTACCGTCGATGACCATGCAGCTTTGCTCGAAATGAAATGATAATTAAATAGACACCCTAGCTGCAAGCAGGCGTTGATACACTTCATTGGGGACATGTTGAAAATGTGTGCCCCGACCGGGACTCGAACCCGGGATCTCCTGCTTACATGGCAGACGCTCTATCCATCTGAGCCATCGCGGGCACAGAGGATAGTGCGTCTGCAGGGACTTATCCCTTGCGCGCTCCCCGTGAGATCCACATTCCCAACATGTCCACAACACTACATTCGTAGTGCGCCTAATAGATATTTGCCCATCATACTCATTACTCGTGGCAGATTAATCTACCAAGTCCCGTACGAGTTCGGGCATAGCGTGTGTGTTCGCACAAGAAGGTCAAAGGCCGGGAACCCATATTTTTAAAATATGGGTTCCCGGCCTTTGACCTTCTTGTGCGAACGCACACGCTATGCCCGAACTCGTACGGGACTTGGTAGAAAATATGGGTTCCCGGCCTTTGACCTTCTTGTGCGAACACACACGCTATGCCCGAACTCGTACGGGACTTGGTAGATTAATCTGCCACGAGTAATGAGTATGATGGGCAAACATCTATTAGGCGCACTACGAATGTAGTGTTGTGGACATGTTGGGAATGTGGATCTCACGGGGAGCGTGCAAGGGTTAAGTCCCTGCAGACGCACTATCCTCTGTGCCCGCGATGGCTCAGATGGATAGAGCGTCTGCCATGTAAGCAGGAGATCCCGGGTTCGAGTCCCAGTCGGGGCACACATTTTCAACATGTCCCCAATGAAGTGTATCAACGCCTGCTTGCAGCTAGGGTGTCTATTTAATTATCATTTCATTACAGGGTTATCTGTTCCTGTATTTAGTCTTTGTGGTTTATCTAATCAGAGTTGACATTTCTTTATGTAGTGTTTGACAGTTATGAAATCTGAAATGGAAGTAGCGCATAATCATCAGCAATTATTATCTGAATTATGACCTACTAACAGTTAGATGTCTCAATTTTGTCACTACATCACATAAAGAATCTGTAATTGAAAAATAATACAGGGTGATTTTACACAACTGAAGTACAAAGAAATTGCCACCATCTTTTATGAATTTTGCAAAAGTATCTTTTTACAGGTTTTAGTAACTTTTCTAAACATAACTGCCTTGAATGAAACATTTAAAGCAAGGAAAATAATTTAAAGTTACTTTTTTTTTTATAAAACTAACCTTTCTCTCATCCTGTAATACATGATGCATTCAAACAAGGAAAAAAATATGTCATTCAATGAAGTAAAGATCACTTCAATAACCTTAAAATATATTTGATGGGAGACAAAATTACTTGATTACAGGGAAAAAGTCAATACTGGTTTCAACGTCCTATTTATTGATACACATCTTGTGTTAACAGGACTACCAGATTGCAGCCCAAGCAGCATATTCCATTATTATTTCTGCCCAAGTTCTGAGTTAGTGTTTATGATACTTTGTGAATGGTAGTATAAATCAGTAAAAGGCTTCTTAAAAATATTACTACAATGAAACTGTACTGTAAATTAAACTACCAAAATTAATTCTATGACTAAAATGATTTAATAATAATACTAAGAAGAAAAAGTTATAACAGTTTCAGTTGTAACAACAATCTCAGGAAAACAGTTGCCCTCAATCTAAAAATTGAAATGGTTGTAATAACCATGACATTGTTCAATTTATAATAGTGATGTGCATCAATAAGATAAGAAAATATTTCATTGCCAGAAATATGGTTTCCTTGGTGTGATTGTATGTAGTACAGAAACTAATAGTAGAGTTCTATATTACAAAAACAAAAACTAGCACACCTGTGCAGTCAATAGCTCATAAAGTAAAATACATTCTGAAGATACACACGCAGTTTGGGGTAAGTCCTGGTCATGTTTCTGTCCGCACGATTTTAACAATTTTCTGGACTGAATTTTCCTTTTTATACAATCAATTCCTGCACGTCTCACAACTGTTTCCATCAATTATTTTTTATTGGTAGTGTAGTCAATACAAGTTCATCAAAACTGAACCTCACTTTTCATTTGCAGAAAAGGTGCTCAAGGCATTTTTAATCCAAAATGCCCAAGACTATGTTTGATGTCATCCAATGATCTATATCGATTCAGCGTACAGCACAACATAAGGAGATTATTTACACATAGTGATTGATACTTCACACAAATTTCAGATGGTGGGTTTTCAGATGCTTTATGCATAATAGTGCATTCGTATTCATTGGAAAGCCTTTAAAATTCAGAAATGTGACCTTTCACAATAGGTAATCAACAATGATTTTAGAAACTCTACACATTATCTAAGATTTGTATATTTGTACGTGGGATGTTAAATATGTAATGGAACTTTTTTCCCTGAAAGCAGATTGTTTTTATTCAGGATTCCAATATACCATGTTATTCCCAATTCTTTTGGCTATAAAACCTTATTTTCCAAAATAACCTCTGTTCAATGCAACAGCCTTAGGCCACCTTACTAGGAGGGCCTGTCTGCCCACATGGTACCGCTCCACTGATCAATGTCTGAGCCAATTTCTTGCTGCATCAATAACCTCCCCATCACCCATGAATTGCTTCCTATGGTGTGCATCCACCATTGGGGAAACATACGGAAGTCGAAAGGTGTGAGATCTGGGCTGTAGGATGGATGAGGAAGTACAATTTAATGAAGTTTTGTGAGCTCCTCTTGGGTGCGCAGACTTGTGTGAGGCCCTGCATTGTCATGGAGGAGGATAAGTTCATTTGCATTTTTTGTGATGACGAACATTCTGAAGTCTTTTCTTCAATTTCCTGAGGGTAGCACAATACACTTCCAAGTTGATCAATGCAGCATGATGTTGGACTTTAACAGGGTGTATACGTGGACGAGGGGGGTGGGGGGGGGGTGGGGGGTTGGGAGGGATGGATATCCTAGATTTTTCCCAGAATTTCCGGTTAAAAGTACACTTCCTCCCAGGTGAAAATACACTTTTTCTGTGTTAAGTGAGAGTATACTTTTCCTCCAATCTGTAAGAGTCATCAGTCTTTCGAACGGTTATGGTTTTATACACCGGTATAGAATTTCCCAGTACTTTAGCAAAAGAAACTCAGGGAACAAAACACGTTTTGGGAAGATGTCTGACGTGCAGCAACATGTACACCGTATTTTTGTATTACGAAAGTACAAATTCGAATTCCACCAAACACTGCATGTTATTTTTTGAAGCATTGAAATCGAGATTGCAATGTGCTTTTGTAAGCCAGTCATAGCTCACGTCACGTGATTTCGCCAGCGGATATTCAGAACATAGGACACGTGATGTAGTCAGCCAATAGCAACATCATCGTTAAGTAGTGCGAACATGCAAATAGGAAAAGTTAAAGGTTTAAATTAATATACGTAGTCTTGCTACAAGAAAAGAAAAGCTTTTACATATAATGTTGCCCCTTTTTGCATGTGTTACACTGTAATGTACATTACACAAATGTGCAAGTAAAATTTTTAAGTACAATATAAATGTCAGATCTTCTGGCTTCTAATTTATTCTAAATCAGTTACTCAAAGAGTTGATTTTTAAATAAGAGTCAAATGCTCTGTGATTTAAGAAATTCATCTTACATTCTCACACATAGTTCATCTTGCGTAAAAGGAAATTTACATTGAAAGTAACGCTTTTCAAACCACCATTCGTAATATTTTCCCGCAACCTGTTAGAAATAGGTTCATTTCAGCAGTTGCCAGAGAGCTCCAGATAACAAGCGTCACCGTGCTTGCACAGCTATGATGACACAGGAAGCCTGTACATGTGCAACATTAAAAGATCTTACAAAATGTCATAAAAGAAACAAGACATTAGATACTCCAAGAGCACGGGAATTTCATGAACCATACTAAAATGCATAATCCAGCTTTAAAGTGCACATTCGTATGTGCAGATTCGGATGTAAATTTTCTTGGAGTACCATTACTGTATTATCTCATGTTTGGTTCTTTATTATGACATAATGCCATACGTGCTAGAATATGAAAATGTGCACTTGAAATGCAGTGAACAGTTGAAACTAGCCAATAGGGTGGAATTAAGTGCTCCATATCAAATAAATTACCTGGCTCAGCAGAAAAGATTAATTAAAGCCAAATTTCTTTAGCAAATCGACAAAAATAACTTCATTGTTCTGCAAGGCAATTAACGCTTGACTGTCAGAAAGGAGGCATAAAATAAAATCTGAAACTAATAATGTATTTTAGCCTTCTGTCATTATGTAAATGTATTTTAATTCACTTGATAGTTCCAAGCCACAGAAATCCGTTTTGTTTTCATTTGATGTGAGAGCAATAAACGAAAAGGAAACAGCAAACTCACTAAACATAAACACAGGTCACATCAGGCTACCCACCTCCCGATTACAAGTTAAGACTGCTCTGTGGATCAGCCCCGGATCTACGATATTTCCGAACCGGGGCAATACTAGATAGTGGTGCCCCTCCTCCCTCGAGCGTTTGAAGTAGGATGCCAAAAATTTTAAAAACCGACTTTTCAAAAATATGTCCATTTTGTAGCGCACATCTTTCTGAAGATGTCTGATACATAAAATGTTTGTTTGAGGAAATGTTTGGTCTTAAATATGACGAAGTGCAGTGCCATGCCTCTTCAAACAGCATTTTTCTATCGCACGTCACTGTATTTCGCTCTGTGGAATTCAAATGGGTAACATTTTGTAAAAAAACCTCACAATAAATACTGGATGGGATTATTTGTAACTGGGAGAACAGGAACTCTTCACAAAATTTGCACTCTTTATTGCCTATCAGCTAATAACTTGATGTTTTGTGTGACATAAAAGTAAATACAGGATCCATAAAACTAGTAAAGACAATAGACAAGCAAGACAGTACACATTTCTTCAATTTTTAAGTCCTAGCATTGCTTTTCTCACTAACCTTAGTACAGCTTTACATGGCATGCTTTCCTTTTAGGAAAGCATCCATTAGCTCATCAAAATTCGTCAAAGGTTTTGCTACATGAAAAAACCAAATGTCGTCGTCTAATACTGAAAAAGATATTGATATGAATAATACCCAAGACTGGTGTGCTTTCTCTGCCTGATTACGTGTATTTTGTCAGTGTCTGCTAGATAACACGAAATAGGTCTGCCTAATATTGAAGCAATTGTAACACACACCGAATAAGTGATGCTGTTTTGGCACAAATGGTCATTTTTATAACACAACAGAATATAATCATGAAGTACCAATATCAAATGCCTATTAGGCCTACTACAAGCAAAAAGTTTCATGTTAGGAAATAGTTTCACATTTCATTCATACACTCTAGCTTCTGAAGCATGAGATCGAAATGTAGTAGCACAAATTTTTTTATAAATTTGGAACAGTCATATTCTTCCATAATTTGTGTGGTGTCCCCCATTTCTTCTCCTTCCTCATTCTAACAAACAATCTTGTCATTACAAACACTAACTATTCCTGCCAGGGTTAAAACTTATTCTCCGGTTAACTTGACTAACTCTGCCACAATTACTGGTTTAGTTATCCCACGTTTATTCTCCGGTTAGGTGTTATTACGTGTTCGTACAACGTGTTTTCTGCACTACTCCCAGAACAGAACTTTAGCGGCTGCTAGCTGGGGACTGTACAACTGGCCCTTACCAGTGTTGCATTCTAGCAAAAAATTTTCTGCCAAAATTTCATTTTCTTGGATACACCGAGAAGATAATATGTAATCTTTCTTACCTGTTATTCAACAGTGATGTGTTCCAAAATCATATAAATAATCGATAGACCGACGTGCGTGCTGGAGGCTAGGTGTTTTGTGAAACAGGCCGCCTCCCCCCCCCCCCCCTCCCAGAAATTGCCGCTGGGGGCAGATACCCCGGTTTGCCGCCCGCCCCCTATATCCAGGCACCTGTTGCACATGCATGAATCTGACAGCTTAAGTGCACCAGTAAATTTTTTTTCCGGGTAGCATCTGGCTGCTATTGCTTATACAGCTAACTGACACACTTCTGTAGCCAGAAGTGGGAGAAGGTGCTCCTCATACGCGACTCAACTGCGCATGTGCTCACTCGCAACAGTTCAAATAAATCTAATGTAAACAGTTGTGACGTTACACTCATCAGGGGCAATTTGTTGTTATGAAGCATTGCATAGTCTTCCTAAAGCCGTTGACACGTTTTGCTGTTGGCAGACGCTTGTGTGAGCACTGTGTTTTGTTGCTGTATATGGCACATTTCCTTAGCAACTTAGTTTTATTTTCTTTTTTTTTTTCTCTCTCTCTTTCGTGTTTCATTGTTGCAGTACTATTCTGCAGTAGCAAGATACAGTAGTATCTTTTGTTAGAGTATTGGTTCTTACCAGTCAATGTTACAAAAATTTAACTGAAAACTAAAACAATGAAAAATTCCTGGGTTTTTCCCAGTTTTCTCCTGGATGAAAAAATTCCCTGGTTTTTCCTGGATCTCCCAGGTCGTATACACCCTGTTTAAACAGAAAAACCTCTTCAGAGTCCCAGAAGACAGTTGCTATGACTTTACTGGCTGAGGGTGCAGCTTTGAACTTTTTCTTTGAAGGAGAGGTGGTGTGGCGCCACTCCATGGACTGCTGTTTTGTTTCTGGTACGAAGTGATAAACACGTTTCATAGCCTGTGACATTGTTTGACAAAAATTCTCACAATCAGCCACATAATGTGCAAGTAATCCTGCACAGATGGTCCTTTCTTGCACTTTGGATGGGTGAGTCAGCACTACCAACAGAGACATCCAGTTGTGAAGCGATGTGTTTGATTGTGATCTGTCGATCACCTTCAATGAGTGTGTCCACATGTTCCAACACTGCAAGTGTCAGAGCTGTGTACGGCCAATTGGCACATGGGAGACTGGACAGGTTTGCATGACGTCGTCGTGATGATGACAAACACCTCACCCAATGACTCTCAGTGCTTTTGTTCATTACCAGATCTACACCTACATTCTGCAACCACCAATGAATGTCTGTGATGCTCTGGTTTTCCACCAAAAGAAACTCAATTACAGCACTCTGTTTGGAACACGTCTACATTACAAATGTAATTTTAAAGGCTATGTGTAGTGCCACCATCTAAGTAGTGCCACCATCTATCAGAACTTCATGAAACTTTAGGGGCTGAAGCGCAAATATTCCGTGTTGCCCCACGATAAATTCTGCATTTTTTTTTCC
This sequence comes from Schistocerca nitens, assembly GCF_023898315.1. Taxonomy (NCBI): domain Eukaryota; kingdom Metazoa; phylum Arthropoda; class Insecta; order Orthoptera; family Acrididae; genus Schistocerca; species Schistocerca nitens. Next base: position 948,558,603 of record NC_064616.1, read on the forward strand.
CCAACCAAAATTGGCCGGAAAAAAAAGTATTACATTACACTGATTAGTTATGTGCACACAGTTCAACAGAATGATGTAATTTTGTTATGTTATGAGATTCGGAAGAAAACAGATCTAATTCTCACAATGTAAAATGGTTTTGTTTTGTGACCAAAAGAATTGTTTTGAAAATTTTAGCAATTTGTGCAATGAGGTTTCAAGGGGGTAAAAAGGATGGCTTATTCGCGATGGAATTGTTAACAATGGCAAGGAGGCGCAAGTCACTCTTGTAACAAGTAAGATGCCCATTACTGGTGGAAAGGTAGCAAGCAGGTTTCAAACAGTATATTGCTTAAATAACGAAACGGTATTTACAACATTAAATTTAGTACTGACAAAGAGTAGAGACTATTCTAAACTCGTATGTACTGAATGCAAATTATTTTCTGAACATAGCAATGGTTAAATATATTAAAGATAGAGTTGGCTGAAAATAAAAGAAACTAACCAATGGGAGGGTCCATTAGTGGTGGAAAGCTTGGAGGATGTGATGCTACAGTCATTGCTAATGACAGAACTGCTGGGGAGACGCAGGTAGATTTGTTGACAGTGACAGTTGCACATTATGAGGTGAGTGATCTGGGACAGCGGATGAGGCTTCAGAGGGCTGCCACCATTCATCTCAGCCTCCGGCAATGCAGTCCAGCATATCATCAGCCAACACAATCAGCTATCAGATTGAGAGACTCCAGCCAGAAACACGACTGAAATCAGCTCATGGCACACAGGTGGAATAGAGAAGAGACCCATCCTTAAAACTGTCAGCAGTTTATTGCATTAGTGGCTAGTAACAGTATAATGCATTGGTTCAGAACTGTTTTGTCAGTTAATGGGGAATAGTTTGTTCAAAATTGGTTTCTTGAAATGCCGACTTTTATTCCACAGAACTCTTAAATATTCTTAACCCTGTACTTCACTTTCTTGTGGAACTTGGCTTGGGGTATGAGGTAGGAGCATGTAGGACACGGCCCGACATCGTTGCACTGACACCTGCATCCTTAAGATCACGAAAAATAAGTGGCCATTAACAGTACTTACAGTTATAGCCATGTCCTTTCATTTGGTTGATTCTGTATCTGATGTGGATTGTTGTTGGAGCTGTCATTATGCTCTTTAGTCTTTTTCTCAGTATTAATAATAGTGCAAAAACTATTAGTAGTTTTGATTCTTAGTGGATAAGTTGGGCTTGACTTCTTCTTGGCTTCAATATTGGTATTCTGGCACTGCTATTCTGTCAGTTGTGCATGGTGTTGTTGTTGTTGTTGTTGACAGTAGGAAGTAGGAGCTTTGCGTCAAAAGTTAGTAGGGTGAAGTATTTTGATGCTATGAAAAAGGGAGTGTGTTCTGTCTGGCTGACGGTGAGTCACCACGGATTAGTTATCCCTCTGTTTTGTGTGTTTTACAGCCCTGAGGTGAACAGGTAAACCATGCACCCAACTGACATTAACGGATATGGCTGCTGAGAATTGTGATACATGCAACGAACATGCCCCAGGGGTGGAAAATGAGACCACTAAATCAAATAAATCTAGACTTCAAAATGGCATCCATCCTTAAACACTTTCCTAAAGCTGTCATCAGGCAGGAGAATGCCAATCCACATGTTGTGAGGACTGTTCAAACAAGAAAGGAAAATTAAGGTTACTTTCTTATCTGTGATTGAACACATGCTATGATTGGGGAATGAATTAAGCAGTGTCCTTTTCAAAGGAGCCACCTCAGCATTTGTCTTAAACAATTTAGGGATGCCAAGAAAAACTTAAACCTGGATTGATGAAAGGGGATTTAAGCAGCCATCCTCCCAAATGGGGATCCATTGTTCTCACCTGTCCTATCTGGCCTGGTAGGGATGCTGAAGACTATCTGCACTTCAGAGTCTCTTATACCACGGCTGACCATTCAATTTACATGTTGTCCACCAGACATAAGAGCTTTTGTCAGCATGCAATTATAACACTTGTCCAACAACTCGTAAATCTAAACTTTGACACTAAATAAACTATTAGCAGTGATAGTTTTCAGGGAGGCATTCACAGCCTTATTCGATTTGATGCCATTAAGTGTAGGGGCATGACAGCTAATGCAAGTATTGAATTTGGTCATTTACTGTAGTTTTATTGTTTGGTACATCTAATCCTTTCTTTCTGTTACTATAGGCCATACACAGACTAATTTTCCTCCATTCCCAATAATTTATTCATTGTATTATAACTTTCACAAATATTTAGGTATATATGGTCTAACAGATGTGGGCAAGGCAAATAGGCAGGTAAACAGGTGGTCAAACCACCAAGGAAGTATTTTGCTGGATTCTTGGAGACATCAAAAGTAAAAAGACCTAGTAGAAGATGGGTAGATGGTGTTACATAAAATATGGGGCAATATGTATAGCCATGTATACCTGAAGACCATAATGTGTGGATAGTTGTGGAGGAGGTGAATGTCAGATGGCTGCTGCTGCTGCTGCTGCTGAAGATGTGACACACTTAGTCAACATCAGAACTGATGCAGAGACACTCTGACTCAGATTATAAGGGATTTGGCAAGGAACAGGCAGTTTCATTCTGAAAGAGCAACCTAAATTGCAACTGCAGTTTGAAACTGTATGGCTGACCACCATTTTGTGCTGAACTACCACTTGCAAAAGTTTACAAGAAAGACCTTTTTTGTTGGTCAGTTAGTATTTTGCAGGTCATCCTTAAGTAAATATATGACAGAAACATCTTTGTTAATAATTTAAATACACTTTCTCTTCTCTGATCTATTGCATTTTCTGTTGCCATTGTAAAGCACAGATTACCTCGCCTATTCTCCATCCTCATTGACTCCCACCTCAAATAAAGGAACTGCATTTTGATTACTAAGCTAGTCAACATAGAAAGATTGAAACAGGTGCTACATCTGGAACAAATAAGGAGTGAACTTATAATCAGCATGATATTAGGGCTCAAACACAAGTTTTTACTGATATGAAAATTACAATGGATAGTTCGTTATTTCAAACCATTGGGGTGCATTTCTATGGAGAAATAAATATTACATATCCTTGCAGAATTAACTGCAATGGCAGCACCTTGAGTTAGATCCAAGGCAGATGACATAATGGGTGTGCTCTTGCAAAGAGAAAGGAAGCATGGAAAATAATGAGCACAATCCTGGACAATTGTGAGTGGGGCTCCTTCTCTGAGGGCTCTGTACGTACTTAATTACATATATAGACAGTTCATCTATAGGTTTGTGAGCATGGTGAGCAGTCAGAATGAGTGGACTGTTGAGAGAAAAGATTTTTTTTAAAAAAATTAATTCAGTTCATTTTTATTCTTGGGGCTCTGGCACTACATCTTATGAGAGAACAGTGACTGGACTAGGTTGGCACTGGATGTTGCTAGATATGCACTCACCCAAGCTCAGTTCGCGTGAGTAGCATTCCCAAAATGGGTACTGCTGAGCAGGGTATGCTATAGCAAATGCATTGCTGACAGAGGGACAAGATGATGTGCCCTCTGCCAGCCAATCAGAGGGCTAGAAACTGTCACATGGGGAACGCAGAGAGGGCTGGCAAGAGCCAGCTAATACCATGGGGTCTCTCCCTTGCCTACCAGCTCTCCTCACAGATGCATTTTCCTAGGTCCTTCGCTTGGGTGACATGCCCTCACTCTGGCTGCCACACCTCCTATTACTGCAGATCACATCACCTTTGTATCCGCTAGTAATAAGATTTGGAGCCAATAAACTTCAATAGTAGTTTTTTTAGAACTTTCCTGACAAACACAGATGCCCACAACCCAATCTCCATTATCCAAAAACTCATTCCAGCTGCGAGATTGGCCTCATCATTCAGTCCAGCTTGGCATATCCTTCTGTGGATAGTTTCTGCTGATTGATTTCACAGGAGAGAGCTGGTATGTTACAACATTCTTATCTTTTAGTGCTTGACACACTCTTATGTGACCACGTGTGTGTGTGTGTGTGTGTGTGTGTGTGTGTGTGTGTGTGTGTGTGTGTGTGTGTAATATGTACCACTGGCGCTGCCAAGCGTTTGGCTGTGTATGGCTCTCCCTTGCCATACTGGCACTCTCTTAGATCAGTCAGTCACTGCCTGCATGCCGCCTGCACCACATGCTTTGCTGCTGCTCTCACTGGCCCAGCCCAGTGAATGCCAACTTCGCCATCAATGGGAGCCGATGTCACATCCCATCATCTCCACATCATCAGCTGTGGGTCAGTGCCAATACTGACATCACTACCTACTTATCGCTAACTCTGCATGCCGTGCTCATGAATGAGCAACAAAATTTAAAACAAATGCCTCCACCACTGGTTAGGTTAGGTTAGGTTAAAGCGTTTGGCTGTGTATGGCTCTCCCTTGCCATACTGGCACTCTCTTAGATCCGTCAGTCACTGCCTGCTTGCCGCCTGCACCACATGCTTTGCTGCTGCTCTCACTGGCCCAGCCCAGTGAATGCCAACTTCGCCATCAATGGGAGCCGATGTCACATCCCATCATCTCCACATCATCAGCTGTGGGTCAGTGCCAATACTGACATCACTACCTACTTATCGCTAACTCTGCATGCCGTGCTCATGAATGAGCAACAAAATTTAAAACAAATGCCTCCACCATTGGCCCCACAAGCAGGGCTAATCAATACTTTTCTGGCAGTTGCTCTGGTTCTGCCATTTTCAGGGAAGTCCAGTGAGAATATTAATACTTTTCTTCAAATGATCAGCTATGTTAGTAATTTATAATCTTGGCTGGATGAATTCCAGTTATTGGTAATCAAACTGAAACTTTGAGATGACACACACACACACACACACACACACACACACACACACACCTATGTAGAATAAGGGGATGTGTTACGCTATGTGACATTCGATGATCTGGTGAAGGGATTAGCATAGCACTACCTCAATAAAAGAGTCATAAGTTATTATAGAGCTCATTTGCCCACTTTGTACCAGAAAAACACTCAGTACTTTGAGTCATTCTTATACAGGACACTAACTGTATTTTGTCATATGTATGAGTTGGGAAAGATGTCATGCACAACGAAATACTAACTGAAGAAGCTGAGGTGAGAGCCACTGACTTATTCATTTGTGGAATAAGCCAGCACACTGGTACTGAAGTTACGGTGGCCTCCTCTATCTCATTATACAAAGCCATAAGACTGGCTGTTATGTGAGGAGGCAATTCATTTGTCTTGCTTCTCTCATGGAGCAATGAGCCGCACCGTGTACTTGTGAATGATACAAATTGTCAGAGGTGTGGAAATACGAACCACACAGCTGAGTGCTGTCATGCCCCTTGTTGTATGATAGGGAAACAAGCAATGGCTGCCTGCCAAATCAGAGGAAAAATGAGTGTGGGGACAGTCCCTACAACCGGCCCTTGCCTACAATATGAATAATGAATCCTGTGAGGAAAGGAGTGATTGCTTTGGTGGCAAACAAAGATTTAGAAGGCAAGCTCAGAGGAAGGACAGCCAAAATGTTAATAGATTCAGGAGCTCAGATCAGAGTTTTATTTGTCTCAAAAAATGATAATTATATGCTCAATCCATTGAAGTATTAGTCTGTTAGGTGAAAAGGTAATAGTATCTGCAGGAACCTGTTCTGTGCATCTGCAAAGTGACTGGAATAAGTATAGGTTAGAAATGACAGTAGTGGGGAAACGCAGATGAGATTTCAATCTCACTTTTGGTAACGACTTCCTAAACCATTTTCAGGTGGTAATATATTATAAAACTGAGCTGTATATGTGGGCATTAAAAACTAGTAACCCTTTCAGAATCAGCAGAGGTATGGGAAAAGTTCTTTGGATTGATGTCAAAACCCAGACATCGCCAACATCAGACTTTCTGGTTGATCTGCTAAGCCATAACAATGTTCTCAACTGGTTGCAAATTCCTGTCAAAAGGGGAATAAGTAAATCAGAAGCATTGGGAAAGAAGTTTCGTGTGCCAATATGTGTCAATAACTTTTGATAAAGAGATACAGAAATTCCACAGGAACTATATAGGTGAGTGGTGAGGAAGTAAGGGAAGCTGAAGTTCAATGTGAAAAGCAAAAGGAAGCAGTTGCCAGTGAGAAATATTCATGCAATTTTGATTATATTAAAAATGAGTTACGAGAGACGTTAGTAAATTTGCTGAGTCAGAACAGAACCTTTTGGACTCAGTTCTTGAGGAATACGCGTGATTATTTGAGAAATAGCAGCATTTTTTTAGCAACTAACTTCATACAGCATGAAATTACCATGGAAAATACTAAAGTGGTTATGTCCAGAAAGTAATGCATCACAATTTTTTGTAACATGTCTACATGTAACAGAGCAGTCAGACCGGTTGGGGAGGATAGGGGTGGCCCTTAGCTTTCCAGCACAGGTCGCTCAGTTGTCGCCATGCTCTCGGACAGTTAGGGCAGCTTCTTCCATGAACCTCCATGTAGTGGTTGCATTGAGTTTAACATGGATAAATCTTTGGAGCAATGGTGTGCGATAAAGTTTTGTGTGAAGTTAAACAAGATGCCACTGGAAACTTTTGGAATGCTTAAGGAAGCCCCCAGGGATGATTGCCTTTCGAGTCAAATGGGTGGGACAAGATGTTTCAAGAAGGCTGGGAGGAGGTCGCCAATGAAGCCCAAGCGGGACACTTGTCGGCATCACGAACGGGTGATTCGTCTGTGCCAGTTACTAAATTCAGACTGTCAAATAAGTGTTCGCTTGGTGTCAGAAATATTGGACTTTCTCAGTTTTACAAGGCGGAGCTCCAGAGACTGAATTACAGGGTCACCTGCATCCGAAAGGAGTTCCATGCATTGTGGAAACTGCTCCGAGACAACGCACCTGCTCACACCGCCTTTGTTGTCACAACCTAACTGACCCACATCAGTGTGACAATGGTGCCACAGCCACGCTTTAGTCCCGACCTGGCCCCAGTGGTCAAATTTTTTTTTTTTTTTTTTTTTTGTTTGCTTGACTGAAAAGGAATCTCAAAGGAAAGCATCTCAAGTAGGTAGACATTTCGCAAACTACTTTGATGGCTTCTCTGAAGAGCATCCTAATTAAGGAGTCCCAGAAAGCTTAAAATGCATAGAAACTGTGCTGACAGAAATGTACTGATGCAGAAGGGTCATACTTCAAAGAATTTTAAGTTGTTGAACCTATCTAAGCAATTCAACAACAGCTGGCTGCAGGGATAATTTAACCTTCTGTGAACTCCTGATCATTACTGATCATTGTGATACCCTACCAAGAAGTCAATTAATGGGGAAAACCCTATAGCCTGTATGTTAAGATGTGAGTGGTAAATAAAGTCATGACCCCTGACACTTACCCTGTATCCTGTATCGATAAAACACTGGACATATCAGGGAGTTCTCCATATTTTACCACCCTTGGCATGCACTCTGGTTACCAACAAATTCTGATTGCATCGCAAGAGTGCACAAAGACCACTTTTGTGGTTCCTTCTAGACTGCATGAGTATCACTGCATGCCTTTTGATCTAAGGAATGCACCTGCCACTTTCCAAAGATTCACTGATTAGTTGTCTCGTATATTTAGAAGACATCATAAGTTTTTCAAGAATAACTGAGAACATGGGGAGAGGTTAAGAAGTATGTTGTCAAGGTTGCAGGATGCACATTGAAGCTTGAAAAATATTTAGAGAACAGTTCTCCTGTAAAATCGTAGGTTCAATACTTGGGACATGCCGTTAGTGCAGATGCAGTTAAGCCAGATCCGGGACCGACACAAGCAGTTGAGAATTTTCTCGATCTTGCTAACTATTATCATTGTTTTGTGAAGGATTGTGCCATGGTGGCTAAACCACTGACAAAGTTGTTGAAGAAAAGCACTGTGCTTGACTGTACAGAAGTGCGAGGCAGCTATGATACAAATTAAGGATGATTTGACACATTCACCTTTGCTGATTTATCCAGGTTTTGGGAAGCCCTTTATTCTTTCTACAGACACTTCAGATTATGCTACTGGACCTATCCTTACACAGGAGTATAAGGATGAAAAAATACCCATATGTTATGCTTCTAGGCAAATGAACACAGCCAAGATAAATTACAGTATTACCAAAAAGGAGTTGCTAGCCCTTATTTTAGGAGTAAACTATTTCAAATGCTATTTGTGCAGGCAGAAATTCACTGTGGTCACTGACCATGCTGTGCTTATGTGGATGTTAAGCTTAAAGGACATCCGTACTTACTTAACTCAGTGGGACTGGAACTCTGGGAATGCAACTAAGTAGTACACAATAAGCCAGGTCATTTACATCACAATGCTGATGTACTCAGCCATAAAGTCAGGGCTGTTCAGACAGATAATGTCTCAATAGAAGAAGCAAAAGGACAGGAAAGAGACAGAGAATTTCACTGGTATACTTACCCCTCAGATTTTGTCACATAAGATGACATGTTATACTGTAAGACCCCACTGGGTAACAGAGCAGTAATACCTAAAGAGCTGCAACAGTGCATAATGGCACAATGTCATGACAGATTGCAGGCATGCCATAATGGGTGATGTGCCACAAATGCTAGGATAACTTCCTATTTCTGGTGGAAAGACAGACAGACTGACATACAGAACAGTTTGCCTTGTGCTCAAAAGGCACCACTGTCAAGGACCAAAATACCTTTGCAAACCCTCCCAGAAGCCATTAGACCATTCCAAAAATTGTTTCCCTGGATATCATTGGTCCCTTTCTACAAAGCACACAGATTAACATATACATACTCTCCATCAATGATCATATCTCCAGGTGCAAAATTCTGACACGCCTTACACATATGACTGCAGAAACTGTTGCACATTGTTTTGTCAGTCATTTACTTCTGCTGTACGAAAGTCCAGACACTATTTTGACTGATGACGGAGTTAATTTTATGTTTGCCTTGTTCGTACAATAACGCAAATTGTTGCGAATCAAAACAATCGTGTACCACACCTTTTCATCCAAAAGCAAGTTAAATAAAATAGTTTCAAAGCTACTGAGAAACAGTTACAATGCAGCAACAAAGGGACTACACTTCCCCAGTACAAACCCAGAGACCTGGTTTTGCTCTAAAATCCGGAAGTACGAAGTTGCCTGTCCTATCACATGGGCAACTTATCCTGTGACTGCAGAAATCTTAGTGTCTGAGTATATTGAAGCAGCACATTTTGAACAATTAAAGCCGTACCGTTGTCCAGGTATGCCACCACTTACGGCACTGTAAGTTCTCCTGCAAATAATTCACAGCAGAGTAAGGACCCTGTGAAGAAGGTGAGTGAGAAAGAAGACAAGCTTTTGCCAGCACACCCTAGATATGCTTTAAGAAGCAAGCATCATTATGCTCCGAGATCCAGGGACTAATTTTGTTTTGTGTACAGAGTAGATATTTATCTTGTGAGACTTGTGGAGGAGTTGAAAATGATTTTTTTGTAAGCATGAGGAATAGTGATACGGTGTTGAGGTTTTTATTTTGTTGTTGTGATTCAGTTAACCATTCTTGCTCTTGGCATTTTGTACATGCTGAGGAAGTGTGTTGGATTGATAGAGTGGTTTTCAGTTGAAGGTAATTGCTGTTTCATTTTGCAGTTGTGCTTATTAGCAAGCTCATTGCGCTTCCATATAGTATACATGTGTGCAGTGCCACATCATAAGTTGTAGTGATAAGTGTTAGTAACCAAACCAATGGTAATGAGTAATGTAAATGTTCGAAATGTGTAGTACAGATTACTGTTTACGCAATGAACAGTTGAGCAGTAAGAGTTATCACAGTTTTATTATACTAATATCATTCAGTTGAGGAAAAGAAGTGAAGGTACTAACAGGAGTTGAAGTAAACCAGTAGAAACACACTGGAGTGGAGGTGCACACTAATGAATGACACTAGATACTGGAAAATTTAAGTTTTGATCAGTAAAGTCTTGTTTACCATGAAAGAGAAGTTTTCCAGATTCACTTGCATTGCTACAGACCGAGTTTAACTAACTGACCTATTATTGTGAGATACAAAGAGTAACTCTGAAACAGACAAATACTTTGCTATATCAACTTAGCAAACATATGCCTTTAGTAATGAAGATCTTTCCAAAACGTGGATTTATCCCCTCATTTGATTCATGGAACATGACTTTATTCCAGCCACACCACTGGCTATGCAGAATATTGCTCCCTACATTTCCATGGAAACACTGACAAATTTGGCATCCCTGTCATGACCTTAAGCTGTTGGCAATCCCGCAGGTTGGGGGCTTATCTATCATCCATAACATGGGTAATTAGTGGAGGTTCATCTGTTAGCAAAGCACCACTAAGATATGCATTTCCATATCTAGCCTGTTATGTGGGGAGACGAGCAAATTCCCAGAACTTGCGCAGCTATGTCGATGCAATTCAAATTCCATAAATGAAATTTATAGCTGCATCCGAAGTCTGTCCGAATTTAGATTCTATATTAACCCTGATACTACACTTATAATTGAAGACTGTTCTGTAACTTTCATCTAACTTGTTATTTATGAGACAAATCTGCCATGCCAAGGGCAGATGCATCAGTTAGTCATTATTTTTAGTGGAAACCACCAAAAATGCAATTGACATATCTTTGATGGAAGAACAGTATAAATGTAACCAATCCAACCTGGATATCAACTTAGTAAGCATTGAACAACCAGAAGAAATCTCTGTATGCCCTACTGTGATGCCACAGCCACTGCACTTGTGGTAGATCGGCATATTGCCGCTGGTCAGTCACGCGGGTGTGCCACAAGGAACTGCTGAGACACACATACCACAGCTTTGATCAGGAGCAACTCTGTGCCACAGGTGCACAATATCTGCTGCTGTAATGACACCATGCAACTGATTTAAGAATTTTACCTGCTAAAATCTGTGTACGTGATCCATTTAAAGATCATTGCAGTATTTCTTATTAATGAGCCTACCCTCAAGTAGCATCCACCATTTCTCTCCCATTTTATGGGAAGAGTTTTGTTTGCAAAATGAAAATGGTTAGGAAAAATTGGTACACCAACTAGTTTGGACCACGCTGCGACTCTGCCACCTTCTTGGTTGACCCACCCTGCAGAGAATGCTATATGTTGTTTGTTCAGACGCAGTTACAGGCCATGCAACTGCAGGGATAAAACTTGCCAGATGCCTCTCTTTGTAGAAGGAACTCCCACTGTGTCTTTCTACTGTCATGTTCTCTGGTCAAAGGAAGCCAGACTTAGGAGGCATTAGGCCTCACATTAACCTACTGAATGCAAGTGGAGTCTGAAGAACTTAACAATGAGACTGAAACAATTATCAGAAACTTCAGTACAGGCAAGAATAGTGAAACTACCCACTGTATCCCATATTATTGCTAGACAAATTATGCAATACTAGGAAACACTTTGTACCTAACAACAAAATACTAACAGCCAAACCTAAGGTGTAATGACACTCCACTACATGGTTGACACAATATGTTCCATTTATGCATCCTTTCTTTACTACACAGTGCAGGATAGCACCAAACAATGTACATGGCTGAAACATACATGAAGGTCAGTTCATGAGCGAGCTCACTGCCTTCACGAAGCAAGCATGTGACAACACCATAAAGTGGACTTCAGTCAGCTAACTTGGCATAAAGCTAGATGTTCTCTGTCACGTGTGCCTGAGGGCACTGCTTATTCAGACACAGCTATGTAAGTCTATGAAAACAATTTCAGTTCTATCATTGAATCAAGAATAGGAAACTAGCATGAAGTACAACATGTTATGACAAGTATCTTTCTCAGCAAGATGCCACACTTTTCAAAAGTTATGGTTACATAGTCATCAGCTATTGCACAACACCTGAAACAATGAGCATCAAGGATAAGTTTGTCGCAGAAGACACTGCTGTTGCTACTGCATCAAGACCACTGACCCAGTACAATGGAAAATAGGGCCTGACAGGTAGGTTGACAGACTATAAGCACAACAGTTACAAAGCTACGCAAGTGAGAGGTGAGGTACAGCACAAAACCTACTTGTAGAGAAGATGCACTATACACTAATTTGGTAGAATCAATGACGCTATCAACTACCCAGAAGAAGCACGTGAGAGAGCTGCTGAAAAGGTGTAGGTAGTTAGTTAAAGATAGCGTCTTAGTAGAAACATACAAGAAGCAATGTTGAGTTTCACACTGGTTTACATGGTATTAATACACAAACCATCTCACACATGTGAGTCAAATGTTCACGATACCTTCACTCTGTTAGGAAAAGTAGGAAATAGTAAAAGATTGTTCCGAAAATAATAGTGATGAGCTAACAAACCCTCTGCTGCTGTGGTTACTGGTAACACATGTTATTTTTATATATGTCACTTGTACTAGCTTACAGTTGTTGAGTTCTGCATTGCCATTTTGTATTGTGTGGACTGTGTTTTATACATTTCGTCCCAGAAAAAGTGAGAGCTTTCCTCCTTCCCTCTGACCTTAGCCATGAGTGTGAGTTATCCATATCTTTACACATCATGTAATGAACTGAATATTACTAAGAGTGGTATATTTCATTGTAGTTAGGCACTGCCATGTATGGGAAAGTATATCCAATGAGGTTACATGGAATGTATAATTCCTTATGTGTTTATTGGAAATAAGTACTTCAAGGGGCCTCCCAGTTGTAGGTTTACCCCTCCTGTTGCGAAATACTTAGTGATTGTTATTTTATGCCTATTAAGGAAGCACATACCATACACACTATAGCGGTATCTATTATTCTCCTTACTGAATTGTGCTACTGAAAAACGAGTGCACTCCGGTACATGGCGTCGCACTATAGTCCCTATCATATGGCAGCCAGTCAGGTGCATAAGTGTGAAAGAGAGAGGTTGTTCCCATGAGATCTGATGGTAGTTACCTAGTGTTTGTTTCTTTTAAGAGTTAATGGCCATGACGTTTACATTTTTTGTAACCATCTTTATTCTTGACATAATTCTTTGTAGCCACGAAATAGATACCTATGGCTTCACAAGACAAATTTAATAACTTTAAGTCACTGAGTACATCCTCATACTTATGCAGACAACAACTGCACCCTCACTCTGATTTACAACATAATAGATCTCTTGTGCATAACACCACTGAATTTTTTGTCAGGCACTCCATTTCACGGCATATTCTTGACAGAAGACATTCTGACATTCTATCATCACTCAAGTTTGTCATTAGTGTTCAGGGTCATTTTTCATATTCCTATGATTACTGCCTTTTCAGAGTAATGTTGTTGTGTTCCACTGCTGATTTGATCAGTACTAATGGAAATTGAGTAAAAAAAGTAGGCTCCTGAGTAGTTCTGAGATCTAAGATTAGATTGCCTTTAAAAAAACTGACCAATCCGCCATAATCACATACACCTTATTCTCCTACTGTGAACACTGGTTTCTGGTTCTTCATGTAGAAGGCCACCTGGTGTAGATGTGCAATATACTGGATTACCAGAACTGCTATGAGCTGATCACAATTGCCTTCTTAGCTCACCACAAATCCTTATTACATTTTCCTCTACATTTAAGTCTGGATTTATTGGTAATACCTATAAACAAGATCCTCATTACTTAGTCATTCATTACAAATCTATTCTACCTATTTCATAATTGAGCAACAAATTTGAATACTTGAGTAAAGTTTGGGATTCCTAGCCTCTGACAATATACTGTTACATCTGCCTCCTTGTGAGTGCTAACTATTGTGACTTCAATCCATCTTTGCGTACTGACCTAGTTCACCACCACCATGCTATGAATGTACTTCATCTTGTGAAGATTCAGTCACTAATTGAGTTCTTCATGTACTACACTGCCATCCTGTGAACACTGCCACTACTGCTAGCCACATAACAGTGCAAAGCTAACAATTTTCAGTCTATTTCCAGCTATCTTATGCAGGACATGCATTTACATCAGTTTAACAATCATCAAACATGGAACAATGATAGGATTTTCTCACTGTGACATGTTGTGTCATCGTATTCTAGGTAGTCAGAGTTGTGCTGGCTAGCGACACCACTGGCGCACTGTGAATTTGTGCTACTCAGACACACTGGGGTTTCTCACACTGCAGTACTTTCATCGTTTGTCACCAGCACAAAACATGAGGTGCTATATCATATTTACTATGTTTGTTAATTTCGTGGGTACTAGACCATTTCAGGACCATCCCTTGCCCTCCGGTATAAGGTTTGAATGGTTAGACAATTTGCTGTACATCCCTCAACGGTCATAATAGTGGCCTACTAAAAGAAATATTACCACTGAAAAAGGTTGCCAATCGCTTGATAGCATGTGGACCTCTATTAGGGAGATCAGCTCAAAGCGTAATGCTTCATACACTATGTGACATTAAACAGATACTTTCCGTTATCCAAGAATAACTGTGAGTATTTCAGATGCCATGCCACTCCATCACACCTGGTCAATGCAGGCAAAGCCATGTCATAAACAATATTCGGTACCCCCTGATGCTGATCGTTTGAACACAGCCCTACAGGCTACATTTTTTGCTGCTTAAAATCATGAGACCTTTGTACACCAGCTTGCGTGACTTTCGTATTTGAAGGTAATCTTCTGGCCTCTACCAGACAGTCCTGGAGTGTAGCTACTGAGATGATCAACAATTGAGGAACTTAAGAAATTGACCCAACGTGAGATAGTCACTGTGTACAGTGAACTGTCAAACCTAACTGCTTCCTTGGAAGTAACCGCGGTGTTGTAAATCCTGTTATACAATATGCACGCAAATCAGGTACATGTCAACACGCATACTACCATTCAGTGCTGAAACTTTCCTGCAGATGCTAAAAAATATTTATTTCCATTTATCGACACCAATGCAGATGATTTAGCCCATATGGAATTCAACAATTCTGCCATATTACTACACAACTGTCAGTAAACAACTGTCACAATTCCTATCCATGCTGAACATACAGATATCAATACCTGTAACTCATGCCAATTGTGAATTGAAATGCTACTATCTTCATTCCTTCCCAGTCACTTGAGCAGCTGTCTAGAACTAGCAATCCAGTGATATTTTAATGGTTAGCACAAACCGTCAAACACACTCGGTTATTCCACTTGATGCTATTCAATCATGCATTCACACTAATTGCTACCTGTGTTCTACCTTACAATTTGGAACTGAGGTAAGCAACTGATAATGCGCTACTCCTAGAGGAAACTAAAACACCTCCTTGCCATTGCACTGTTGTCGTGATATAAGGACCTTGATTCAGTGTTACTTTGTACCACAACCCATTATAGTGATTATACCTTGCTGTACTGATGTGTTTATACCTCAGACCTATCGGGTCACCTTGGCTGACAGTGGAGTTCTGTTTAACAGTTCCTCCTGTGATACAGTCACACCCACTGTTAAACTGGCTGCCCATATAACACACACACACACACACACACACACACACACACACACACACACACACACACACAATGCTAGTATTAAACCCTTTCTACTCTACCTGCCTGGAGCCCCCCTGGTGTTGCCTCACCCTGACATCCTGCTTGTGTTACCAAATAACCAAGGTTCATCTCCTAAAGACTATCAATGTTTTGTTAACTCGGGAACAAGGACAGATTATTCTTGATCATGCAACTGCACATACTGTCGAATGGAACACTAAGGAATACCTACATCAAGTGATTATTCCTAGTGCTACATCTGTTCCTCTAAGTCTGATCAGTATCAGTTTTGTTATTTGGGATCTACATACCCAGAGCTTTTGTAGATGTTGTAAATCACAATCACAAGCAATACCCGAGCATCAACCGTCAGGCGAATATCATGGCTGAAACACACTGGAATATGGTACCTTCCATGCATGACCATCACCTCCTAGATTATGATTAAGGACCTTTTCATTTTTTAATTCTCATGTAACCAATCTGAGTTATCATACAAGAACTGATTATTGCTTTTGTCTACAAACTTCTGGAAGTGTAACCACTGCTCCTTCTTGGTCACTTTGAAAGATTTTCTTTTCCAATTTAAAAAGCTCCCCAACAGAATAAGGCCCCACCAAATGTCGGCAAACATATTCATGGAAGCCCCAAATTCTTGCTATCAATTGTAGCTGTTATCTCATTTTCAGCCCTGTACATGGCTCCCATGGAAGGGGAAGAGGTGAGCATGGTGAGTACACACACTGAGAGGATTACTGTGAGCATTAAGGGAGTTTTCAAATTTTTAAAAATTGATTCATTTTTATTCCTGTGACTCTGGTACTGCATCTTGTGGAACCGTAAAAACTTACACATAATTACACCAGTAACATAAGTTTTTTGCACTTAAAATTCTTTAATACAACTATGATGCCTTAAGATAGGCATAGCTTTGACACATTATAAATTCAATTGTAGTAATTAAATCATATTCAGAAAGAGTATGTCAGGATGACTGGAAAAGGACCTCAAACTATTTAAAAAAAAAGAGGCTGGGGGTGGGGGCAGCTTGCCATGCCACAATGTGTTCCATAAACTACATGTCAACAGTGGGCCTAATGCAATTAAGTGCGTGGCAATCTTAGCTTAATGGCATGGATCGCAAATATGATAGAAGTCTCAATCTGAAGGCAAGATGCGAATCAATATAGTGAATAGATGTTGAAGCAAAGCACTAGCTACCAAGCTACCTATGAGACATGTGCCACACACCAGTGAATCATGTTTGCTTACATGTTTACAATTTTCCCCAAATTATCATGAACTTTCCTCCCATTTACGAGGTGCATTCAAGTTCTAAGGCCTCCGATTTTTTTTCTCCAGACTGGAAAGAGATAGAAACATGCGCATTGTTTTAAAATAAGGCCGCGTTCATTGTCAATACGTACCAGAGATGGCTGCACCGTACGGCAGATGGAATTTTACCGCCAGCGGTGAGAATGAGAACTGTTTTAAATACTTAAAATGGCGACGTTTTCCTTACTTGAACAGCGTGCAATCATTCGTTTTCTGAATTTGCGTGGTGTGAAACCAATTGAAATTCATCGACAGTTGAAGGAGACTTGTGGTGATGGAGTTATGGATGTGTCGAAAGTGCGTTCGTGGGTGCGACAGTTTAATGAAGGCAGAACATCATGTGACAACAAACCGAAACAACCTTGGGCTCGCACAAGCCGGTCTGACGACATGATCGAGAAAGTGGAGAGAATTGTTTTGGGGGATCGCCGAATGACTGTTGAACAGATCGCCTCCAGAGTTGGCATTTCTGTGGGTTCTGTGCACACAATCCTGCATGACGACCTGAAAATGCGAAAAGTGTCATCCAGGTGGGTGCCACGAATGCTGACGGACGACCACATGGCTGCCCGTGTGGCATGTTTGCAAGCAATGTTGACGCGCAATGACAGCATGAATGGGACTTTCTTTTCGTCGGTTGTGACAATGGATGAGACGTGGATGCCATTTTTCAATCCAGAAACAAAGCTCCAGTCAGCTCAATGGAAGCATACAGATTCACCGCCACCAAAAAAATTTCGGGTAACCGCCAGTGCTGAAAAAATGATGGTGTCCATGTTCTGGGACAGCGAGGGCGTAATCCTTACCCATTGCGTTCCAAAGGGCACTACGGTAACAGATGCATCCTACAAAAATGTTTTGAAGAACAAATTCCTTCCTGCACTGCAACAAAAACGTCCGGGAAGGTCTGCGCGTGTGCTGTTTCACCAAGACAACGCACCCGCACATCGAGCTAACGTTACGCAACAGTTTCTTCATTATAACAACTTTGAAGTGATTCCTCATGCTCCCTACTCACCTGAACTGGCTCCTAGTGACTTTTGGCTTTTTCCAACAATGAAAGACACTCTCCATGGCCGCACATTCACCAGCCGTGCTGCTATTGCCTCAGCGATTTTCCAGTGGTCAAAACAGACTCCTAAAGAAACCTTCGCCGCTGCCATGGAATCATGGCGTCAGCGTTGTGAAAAATGTGTACGTCTGCACGGCATTTACGTCGAGAAGTAACGCCAGTTTCATCGATTTCGGGTGAGTAGTTAATTAGAAAAAAAATCGGAGGCCTTAGAACTTGAATGCACCTCGTAGTAACTTAACAAAGACAGGTTTATATATGGTAATGGAAAGTCACCGATGGAATTTAATAATTTAAGGAGTAAAGTTAACAACTCACCAAATTTGTAAAACATTACATTGTTAGGTGAGGAGACACAGCAACATGCATTATTTATAAAAATGTTTAATGGTCTTGATTAGAATATAATGTATGTTATTACATTATATTGTGACCAAGAATAGCAAAATTTATAACAAGCTTACTAACACAAGATTGAGATCCTCTTTTAGCTTTCAGAAGAATCCTCCCCTCCCCCTGCACACACACATGCCTGTACAGCTACAATTGTCATCCAAAAGCTAACCAAGTTCCCAGTCTTGTTGTTGTGTCTATCAGCAACTCAGCCCCTCAACTAATCACTGAGCTGTTATCAGTGAACTGTTATCTTACTCCTTAAATCATTCATAAATGGGTTTAGGATGGGCAGGAAAGAACTAAAACCTTTACCGTAGGATAGACACTTGTGATGCTGGTTATAAAAATTGTATTTCAAAGATTCTGCCAATCAGGTGCTGAGAAATTATAAGCCATACAGAAACCTAGTGCTAAAGGTCTTTCAGATACTTGTCCAAAACAATCAGTACATCAAGCTGTCTCTAGGTGATTTTCCAACCATTGTAACTTATTCCAATGTGTCCCCCCCCACCCTCTCCACCCCTCCCCTGCCACAGTAAACTCTCCATGTTATGGGTAGTCTAGTACTAGGTGTAGATGTTTTAGCTTAACGATTTATTGGAGTGAGTATTTTTGTTTCCAAGTTATTGCTTCTGTCATCCACAAGCTCCCCATTTTCAATTTTCTTAGCAGCTTTTTGATTGATAATTTAAACTGTACAGCTAAAAGAATTGATTTGGATTTTTAACACACCCAAATTAAAACTAAATGTAGCTCATAACCTGCTTTAGATTTAAAGTGGATCAGGTCTACAAATGAGAAAACTCATTACAAATTGTTATCAGTGCTCTTCAGATCAAGACGCTGAAGAAGACAAACCAAAAAACTCTCTTCTGACGGTTTAAGTGAAACTGCATATCAATTTATCATTAAGTTTACCATAATTTTGAAAGTCACAGAGGCTTCAGCATTGTGTATCTGCTTCTGACAGAGGAAAGGAATAGGACAGAAGATGAATGGGTAACTTTGTGAGATGAAATAGTGAAGGTAGCATAGCGCCAAATTAATAAAATGACAAAGGCTACTATAAATCCTTGGATATCAGAGGAGATGCTGAATTTAATTGGTGAAAGGATAAAATGTAAAAATGCATAGAGGGGCCTTTTGAGAAAAGACAAACAGCTCTATGAATATCAAGGCTTCAAATGGAGAAAAGTACTAAGCAAAGAAGGGAAAGCTGAAAGGTGAAGTGAATACGTACCAGAGCTATACAAGGGAAATGAACTTTAAGTCAATATTACAGGAAGGGAGAGGAATAGATGAAGATGAGATGGAAGATACAATACTGCGAGAACAATCTGACAGAGCACTGAAAGACCTAAGTTCAAACAATGCCCTAGAGTAGATGACATTCCCGCAGAACTGCTCATATCCTTGGGAGAGACAGCCATGACTGAACTATTCCCCCTGGCGTGCAAGATGTGAGAGACAGGGGAGATACCTCCAGAGTTCAAGAAGAACATAATAATTCCAATTCCAAAAAAAGCATATGCTGACAAGTGTGAATATTACTGAACTACTGTTGTTGTTGTGGTCTTCAGTCCAGAGACTGGTTTGATGCAGCTCTCCATGCTACTCTATCCTGTGGAAGCTGCTTCATCTCCCAGAACCTATTGTAACCTACATCCTTCTGAATCTGTTTAGTGTATTCATCTCTTTGTCTCTCTCTACAATTTTTACCCTCCACACTGCCCTGGAATACTAAATTGGTAATCCGTTGATGCCTCAGAATATGCCCTACCAACCGATCCGTTCTTCTAGTTAAGTTTCTCTTCTCTCCAATTCCATTCAGTACCTCCTCATTAATTATGTGATCTACCCATCTAATCTCAGCATTCCTCTATAGCACCACATTTCAAAATCTTCTATTCTCTTCTTGTCTAAACTATTTATCATCCACATTTCATTTCCATACATGGCTACACTCCATACAAATACTTTCAGAAACGACTTCCTGACACTTAAATCTATACTTGATGTTAACAAATTTCTCTTCTTCAGAAACACTTTCCTCGCCATTGTCAGTCTACATTTTATATCCTCTCTACTTCAACCATCATCAGTTATTTTGCTCCCCAAATAGCAAAACTCATTTACTACTTTAAGTGTCTCATTTCCTAATCTAATTCCCGCGGCATCACCCGATTTAATTCGACTACATTCCATTATTCTCATTTTGCTTTTGTTGATGTTCACCTTATATCCGCCTCTCAAGACACTGTCCATTCCATTCAGCTGCTCTTCCAGGTCCTTTTCTGTCTCTGACAGAATTACAATGTCATAGGTGAACCTCAAAGATTTTATTTCTCCTCCATGGATTTTAATTCCTACTCTGAATTTTTCTTTTGTTTACTTTACTGCTTGCTCAATATACAGATTGAATAACATTGGGGCTAGGCTACAACCCTGTCTCACTCCCTTCCCAACCACTGCTTCCCTTTCATGTCCCTCGACTCTTATAATTGCCATCTGGTTCCTGTACAAATTGTAAATAGCCTTTCACTCCCTGTATTTTACCCCTGCCACCTTCAGAGTTTGAAAGAAAAAGTTGGAAAAGGAATAAATGTCCAGGAGAAGAAATAAAAACTTGAAGTATTTCCGATGACACTGTAGTTCTGTCAGAGTCAACAAAGGACTTGGAAGAGCAGTTAAAAGGAATGGACAGTGTCTCAAAATGAGAATATAAGATGAACATCAACAAAAGCAAAACAAGGATAGGGAATGTAGTCGAATTACATCAGGTGACGCTGAGAGAATTGGATTTGGAAATGAGATCTTAAAAATAATAGATGAGTTCTCCTGTTTGGGCAGTAAAATAACTGATTATGGCAGAAGTACAGAGAATATAAAATGTAGATTGACAATGCCGAGGAATGTGTTTCTGAAGAAGAGAAATTTGTTGAAACTGAAAATAAATTTAAATGTTAAGAAGTCTTTTCTGAAGGTATTTGTCTGGAACTGAAATGTGGACGATATGCATTTCAGACAAGAAGGGAATAAAAGGTTTTGAAATGTGATGCTACCGAAGAATGCTGAAGATTAGATGGGTAGATCGTGTACCTAATGTGGAAGTACTGAAATGAATCAAGGAGAAAAGAAATTTGTGGCATAACTTGACTAAAAGAATGGACTGGCTGATAGGAAACACTGTAATACATCAAGGAATCATCAGTTTAGTACTGGAGGGAAATGTGGGATAAAATTTGTAGAGGGAAACTAAGAGGCAAAGACAGTGAATTAGTAAGGAAGGCCACTTGGCAGATTCACTGGGAATAAGAGGCTAGTCAAAACATTTACAGGTTGAATATAAATACATGCTGCATACATTTGGTATGCTGTTGTTAGTGTTGAAGGACCTCATTATTCCATGTTTCTTTAACATTATCCGAAGCCTTCTGCATGCTGATTGGGAATAAATCCCGGTACTTCTGTTTTCTTCAATACGATGTCAACACTGTTGAAAGAGTCAGTAATATTTTGGTGTGTTCAAATGAATGTAAGAAACCACAAAAAAGTTTCATTTAAAAATGTGGAAATACCAAAACTGCATTACCTCTCCTAAATCATAGATTAAAAAACCACCCAGGCAAGTACCACCTTGTGTTTTTGTGGGGGTATGAAACATGTACTGAACCTGAGAGCACATCTGAGAATTTATTACACAACTTTAGAAAAGGCAACCCTAATCAGAGTAAAACAAATGGAGTAATATTAACATCAATGTTTAAAATTCTAAATTTACATTCACCCTACCTTTTTTATAAATAAATTACCTTTTTGCCCTCATCAACTATGAGTGCTATTGCACGCTGACCCAAACCACGGTCATCTCGCTCAGGATTTGCCAGCCATCGCCTTGCTTGCTCCAATCTCCCAGTAACAGTGTGAGCAGGTTGTTGGACACCAGATCTCTCCACAGACTGGACAGCTCGCCCAACAAGTGACTGCAATGCTGACAGTTTTTCCTAGAAAACATGTATGTCATATAAAATGTGTGCTACTTCAAAATCCAATAATGAGTTAACAGAAACCACAGTGCAAGCAGTTTCCCTGATAAGCTTCTTACTATTATTTTACATGTATGTTGTGAATTTCATACATCTCTTGTGAAACAGATTCAGAACTCAACAGGAAAACTTTCATGCTAATTAAAAGTAAAATTATAAAGTATAATCTTATACATTTTTATTTATTTATTTTTAGATCTGCTGCATGTGTTTAACGTATTACTACACACAGTCACTGTATCTAAGGCTTTTTTACCTCCTAGCGCCTTTGGTTTTAGGTTAGTAGCTGGCAAAGAGCTAAAAACTCACTTTCTTAGTTGTATCTTCCGAAAAACATTGTGACAACATTTTTTGCTGAAACATGACTAAATAAAATTATTCTACAGTCAGTAGACCCTGCCTCATCATCTCCAATATGCAAAAAATTTTCCACAGATGTTTCCGTAAAAAAAACACGAGAGTTTTAGCAATGGAAGGTGAAATCACCAGTTTTTACAATATTTTACCAAATTATGCATCTTCTCTGCTCCCACATAAAAAGTCATAAATCTGAAAGCTGCTTTTAGTTGCTGAGTGTTATTTAATGCAGAAATTGGAGCCCAGCTTTCTCCTTTAATACTGAGGATTGCATATAACCATAAAAATGATATTCACTTCCTACACAAAAAACTGAAGTTAAATGAAACAACAAGTTTACTGTTACCAGTCACAGTTTTATTTTTTCCACGACGCGTTTCGAAGGTTTAAACCTCCATCATCGGGTGGATTTACATTAGTTAGTATTACATATGTGTGTATGTTGTGTTACGATTTTGGAGGAACTTGTGGCACTGCCTCCAGTGGTCACAGGTTCCTTTTTCTGTCGTAACACTTCACATGTATACTGCCACATTTGTAAGCAAATATATGCTCACACATATTTGCTTACAAATGTGGCAGTATACATGTGAAGTGTTACGACAGAAAAAGGAACCTGTGACCACTGGAGGCAGTGCCACAAGTTCCTCCAAAATCGTAACACAACATACACACATATGTAATACTAACTAATGTAAATCCACCCGATGATAGAGGTTTAAACCTTCGAAACGCG
Source organism: Schistocerca nitens (assembly GCF_023898315.1). Lineage (NCBI taxonomy): Eukaryota > Metazoa > Arthropoda > Insecta > Orthoptera > Acrididae > Schistocerca > Schistocerca nitens. The sequence continues at coordinate 948,582,049 of NC_064616.1, forward strand.
CCGTGGAAAAAATAAAATGGTGACTGGTAACAGTAAACTTGTTGTTTTATTTAATGTCAGTAACAGTCACGGTAAAGCCTAACCTAAAAAGTTCGCATTTAAAAAAAAAACTGAAGCCCTATATGTAATGTCAGGTGAAAATACCCTACTTGTATCTCTTGTTGTCATATTTCCCATAATTTTTCACAACAAAGAGTGCTCATTAAAAGTGTTTTGGAGGATTCTTTAATGTGGTACATCAATTAATTAACCTGCATATTTTCCTACTATGTAAGCATATACACTAAAACAACCAAATATGGCAATTTAGCTTGGAAAACAAGTAAATCAACATGGTGTCTGCTCGGTTTTTTTATACCAGCCAGTCACTGCACAGGACGCGTGACTTCACAAAAACATCTCTACTGTTACTGTTAATTTAAATCATAAACAGTCTGAGCATACCAGCCAAGGACAACACAGTGATCATCTAGTAACAAAATTCTTTTATTATATTTTTCTGCCAATGTATCATAGCGAGTTTAAACTTCGTAGCAAGTGATCATAAAATGAGCCAAGTAAAAAGAAAGAAAAAGGAAATGGCAAATACTAGGAAACTAAATTACTGAATGTAACTTCTATAAATAACTACACAAACTTGAATATGTTACATACTAACTAGTCAAAGTAAAATTAGCAGGTCAGTAGGGCCATTCATAACATAAAAATATCTGTGCTCTGGTTGTTGGGATGAAGACTACCTGTGTAACTGTATGAAGTGTGTAATTACTAAATTGCAAATATAAGATTAAAAATATCTGAAATATAAAACTGATTGTGAGAATGACTTAAGAATTACAAAAAGCATGGATGTGTTTACAATGAGAGCATTTGTGTTCTGTTTGAAATGTAGCAAGGTGAAACAGCTCCACTAACTATAACCCCACTCCTTAATTTTTTCCTTCTTTGCTGCCCTCTATTTCATACATAACATGTGTATCGTGAATATGTGAAATATTCAATTTCTTATTCAAGCTGTATTTTTTAAAACTTGATTATTCTTATATAATTTGCAGTCTGCAGACAAAAAATGTGCAGATCAGGGATGTCCTGAATATGGGCTACAAAGGGATTTAATCTGGCCCATGCTTGAACAGGAGTAGTGCACGATTCTTTCTGCTCATGTAATTCTAAGAGGTGCTGCTATGAACACTGTACACTCAAAGTACATCAACATCACCTTCACTTGTTCATAACTGCAGAGATGTCCGCACAATACTGCCATGGAAATCCCACTGGAGCACTTTGGCTGCAGGTAACTGTGACTTACTGGCAGTGTTTGCAGTGATAGTGTGCTATTATTTCAAGTTTTCTTTGTTTGTAATATGTGTGCAATATGTAGTGAGTGTTGTACCTTCAATAAAATGTAGACCATGAAAATTTCATTACTGAGAAAGGCAACATACCCAGGTGTCTGTAATGAAGTTATTGCTGTTCTTAAAGAATACAATATTCATTGCCACTATGGTGCACAGTTTGAGAAATTCAAGGACAAGGTAAGTGAACATAAATTCAAACACTGAAATGTGGACTTCATTTTTAACAATACTTTTTAGGAAACATATTCAGGAACATGAAGCCATTGCAAAAGTAAGTTTACGAACTGCCCATGAAATTACGAAACACAGGAAGCTATTCACTGGTGGTTATTATTTAAAGAGATGCATTTCAATTACTACTGAAGAACTATTTCCTGACAAAACAAACACTGTAAAGCAGTTACTCTTTTAGCAGATACAGATGTCCATTGTGTTGCAGATATTACTTGTAATTTATCAAATCAGTTACAAGAAAAGGCATCTAAGGTTGCTTGGTACTCAACAGCCCTGGACAAATCTACTGACATCTCTTGATATTACTCAAGTCCTGTTGTTTTTTAGGGGTGTTAACAAAAACTTCAAAGTTAAAGAAAAGCTAGCTTATCTGATTTCCTGCACGGTACAACAAGAGGTGAGTATATCTTTTGAGGGGTACAGTTAACTTCAGCTGAAAAGAACAACCTTACTCTTTCTCAGCTGAAATGTGCTACAACAGATGGGTGGAGAAACATGTTTGGCAAATATGCAGGATTCGTTGGAAGAATAAATTCAGAATTAGAAGCCGGAGGAGTTACGAAAACTTTTGCAACACACTGTGTTCTTCATGTGGGAGAACTTAGTGCAAAGTTAGCCCATACGTCCTGTGTGATGGACCTTGTAATTTCTTTTGTCAGTTTCATTCGAAGTCATGGACTCAAACACTGTCAATTCAAAAAGTCTTTCCTAGAAGAGGTAGAATCACTGTCAAGTGATCTCCCATACCACATTGCAGTAAGTTTTGTAGAAGTAAGTATGCAGAAGTAAGTGTGGTAGAATTTCACAGGTCAAAGCAGACAGGTCGAATCCCAGTTTTTGGTCAACCGAAAATGTGTTATCTGGCCACCACTGAGGTTCGAAGCTTGATATGAGGCCCTCATGGTCAAGTAATATGGAGACACCTCTTGCAGACAGTTCCTGTAGAAGCACTGTATTAGAAAAGTACTTAAAATTTATAATTTGTGAAAACCATGTGCACTGCCATTTGAGCCACAAACAATGGATTGTTTTAGGATTGATGTATGTTATTTGAAGGCCCACAGCCCTGTCTTTCTAAAGAACATCTTATCTTCCTGAAAACTGTGTACTTCAAAAGTTATCTTTACTCAAAATTGTCGATTTCCAGAGTGTCTGAACCTTAATATGTGAGCCTTTCCTAATTTTAGTGTTATTGTCTCACAGTTCAAATTCTTCTGTTTCCAATAATGTATAATTTTTGTAGATTACATGTTAGTGGACAAAAGTTTTCAGTAAATTCTTAGCAGTCTTTTTTAGCCTAAAGTAAACACCTAAACTTCTGCCCCATAACCTACAGTTGTACACATTTTAGGACATTGAGCTAATTTTAATCAAAATAACTTCTCTCTCACTAACATGTGTATGCAGTATACACTTTTCCTATCTTTTACGTTTGTATCTAAAATGTAATAGCTTTAAATTTTAACATTGCATAATATCTGTTCTATGTGCACCTTTAAATATGTGTTCAACACAAAGCCATAGTTGGAGGTGAAACTTCAAAGCATATACATACTATGTCAAAGAACTCAATTATTATGTTACTAGTTAGTTCGTGTTTTTAGTCAGTCAGCACCCAGCATTAAGTATGTATAGTTCTGGGCCAATCAGCATATTTTCAAATGACCTTGTATTACGTAATTATTGATTACTGCCACTTGTATACAAGTTTGTTGTTCTGTTAAGTGAAACACGCGAGAACTTATCAGCTGATCATCATCTTGAGTGGTAAATAAAGGAATATAAATGTGAGAGCGTCATGCCAATTGCTATATTTCTCAGAACTGTGACACAGAAGTAGTAAAACTAAGACAAACTATAGTCCCATCCATGAACAATGGCAGTCTGCACAGCTCAAGACATGGACGGGGATTCCATTGTTGCTAGTTCCAAGCAGCAATTGCAGTAAATGCATACATGTTCTCTGCACTTGAAAAAAGTATGTATACTAAAAATTATGTCCCTCGTTTGCTTGTGCAAAAATTGTTGCTTACGACCACCATCAGTTGTAACAACTCATAACTAATGGAATAAAAATTCACTGAATAATTCGCTATGATCACGTTTAATGTTCGCATGACTACGGAATTCACAGTAGAGCACTGAGAAACTACTGAATCCTCACTTGTTGTCAGGGAATGCCTGATGTAGATGAGCAGAACAGGTCTAACCTACTCCAACTACAACAAAATTTACACATAAACAATATAATAAAAGACAAAATAATAGCATACAAATACGCTGTCAGTATTGTGCAATACCTGAATACCACGTGCCAAGCATTCAGCCTGTGGAGTGGCTCCCTTTCCATCTTGACGCAGTTCACAAAGAGCATCTGTCATTGTTGTCACTTCACCACACAACCGGTGAAGGGCCTCAGAATCACCAGGCAAGGCACGATCGGCTACCCTGTTGGCATGTTCCAGAACCTGCCTGACAGATTTCTCTCCTACTCCTCCTCGGAGGGCAAGTGGATCCTAAAACCAAAGCATAAAGTTTCTTTTTGCTTTATTATTAACTGCCATGTGCAATAACACCTGTATACACATAAGTATATATCTGTGCCATGTAATGACAAGTATTATTTACAGCACTCCTTACATAATAAGCTTCTTAGTGTCATCCATTTTACCTTCATTAAGCTGCTGTTATCCTATTTCTATTGCCTAACTGCCAGAGACAGCAGTCATGCGAGTGTGAGTTGCATTTGCGTGAATGTGTGAGTGTGTATGTTGGCTAATGCATGAAAGGACTTTTGGCCGAAGGCTTCTTGTTTAGCAGTCTTTTTGTTGTGCCTGTCTGCGACTCAGCATATAGTAAGTGACTATCTATATTGCCACTATTCCATCTTGGATTTTCCATTGTTTCTGTCAGAGGTGGAATTTTTCAGGACAATTAAGACAAGAAGGGTTGTGCCAAAATACAAGAAAGGAGGAGTTAAGGATGATGCCAACTACAAACTAGTTTCACTGCTATCAGGTTTCTCAAAATCCTGTAAATGCTTATATATAATAGATTAGTTGTTTATCTGGACAAACTTATCATCCTTGTACTTTCACAGTGCAGTTTCACATAGGGCAAATCTACAGAATCAACAATTGCAAGTCTGACGCAACAAATTATACAGGCCTTACATGAAAATTAAGTTTTATCTGCAATGTTTCTGGATCTCTCCAAAGCCTTCAAACACCACTCCCCATGAAATATTCATACAAAAATTGGAGAACTATGACATTTGAGGCCAAGCAGTAGAGTGGATACAATTATATATATCAACAGGAAACAGTATTATTAATAAGGAACTCACACTCGTCCAAAACCAAAGACTTCAAATATGAAGTGCTCCACAGGTCAGTAATGGGATATTGCTGTTTACTCTTTAAATGATACTGGTTTTGGAGACAAAGAGAAGACAATATTGTATCCAGATGACACAATAATACTGAGCAGTGACCAAAATATGGAACAGCTTGAGAGATGAGCATGTATTTCTGCAAACGTCACAGCTCAATGGCTCACAAAAATGAACTGATTATAGACCTGAGAAAAACCACGTTTTCAATGTTCAGAAACAAATAGGATCTGTGCATATCGATTTAGATCTGGGATAATACAAAGCTGGAAGAAGTGGAAGGCACTACACTATTAGGTTTTACTGTGGATAATGAACTGAAATGGTAATAGCAATTAATTCTGTCTGTTAGAAACTCAGCTCTATTATATTCATAATGAAGCAGCTATTGCAACATGCAGACAGCACAGGCTCTCTGAACCTTGCCTGTAGTATAGAATGACAGTGTTGGCAAACAACTATTCAAGAAACAAAATGAGGGTTCACATTACACAAAAAAGAAGCAAGCAGGTTCATTTTAAGAAACGCTTCTGAAACATGCAAAACTTCTTCAAAACTCTATATTAACTTTCGCATCTTTGTAGATACATAAAAACAATAATATATATATCACAAAATATGGTTCAGAGTAGATTACAAATGTAAGCATACACACCCACAACACATGAAGAAAGAACAATATACGAGGGCTATCCACAAAGTACATTACATTTTGGAATTAAAAATAAATAAAGTATTCGAAAATATTTTTATTATATACAGATGAAAGCCACACTTAAATACTACTTTTCTACATAGTTGCCATTTAAATTAAGGCACTTATTGTAGCGATGGACGAGCTTGGAAATTCCTTCATCGTAAAATTCGGCCGCCTGCGCCTTCAACCACGTGGTTACCTCTTTTGGGACAGAAAAGGCGTGCTTTTTGTGGATTTCCTGGAAAGAGGCACTACAATAAACTCTCAAAGGTATTGCCAAACTCTGCACAACCTCAGAAGAGCAATACAAAACAAGCGCAGGGGAAAGTTGGGCTCAAAGATCTTGCTGATTCACGACAACGCCCGGGCCCACACGGCAAATGCCACTCGTGAAGTTCTCGAATCTTTTAAGTGGGAGTTGTTTCCTCATCCGCCGTACAGTCCCGATCTGGCACCGAGCGACTTCCACTTATTCCCAGCAATGAAGAAGTGGTTGGCTATGCAGCGTTTTGACGACGACGCACAGCTTAAAGAAGAGGCAACCACGGGGTTGAAGGCGCAGGTGGCCGAATTTTATGATGAAGGAATTTCCAAGCTCGTCCATCGCTACGATAAGTGCCTTAATTTAAATGGCAACTATGTAGAAAAGTAGTATTTAAGTGGGGCTTTCATCTGTTTATAATAAAAATAATTTCCAATACTTTATTTATTTTTAATTCCAAAACGTAATGTACTTTGTGGATAGCCCTCGTAAAAAGCCTACCCCCCCTGACTGACAAGGCTTAAAAAAGGAACTCTGCATTTGGGTATCAAGTTGCTAATAAGTCTGCCTAAAAATCTGAATGACAGTATACAGGCTGCTAGTTTCCCAAAGAAGTTCAAAGATTATCTGGTGGAAAATATTAAAGTGTATCTACTAAATTACATTTATATATGCTGGTCTTTATAATCAGTCAGGTTGGGAAGTGTAATCAAAATGGTCACTCCTCAAGAAATAAGTGATGGTGAATGTTTTCTGCTTTTTAAGTGTCCTATATTACACATACAATTACTGTACACAATGTAATCCTACAGGATCAAATAAAATTCAATTCAACATATATTTAAGGTCATTTAAACTTCAATATTATTTACTAAGTTACTACTTCAAGGTGTAGCACTATGTTCATCACTATCATTGCAACTGCAATGAATGTATACTTCAGAAATTTTCATGTTATGTATTTACCTTTGTTAAAAATTGTACTGTACTGATGCTTACGAATAGTGACCAGAAAATGTAGCATCCATTTTGGTAAAATTCACATCTATTTTTGTCAAAATTTGCATATGTTTTTTGTTTGTAAATGATTATGCACACAAATTTAAAAGGTTGTCTTGCTACATGAATAATGACAAACAAACCCTTAGTATCCCCAAATTGACCGTTAAAAAAAGTGCCGATTGGGAGCTTTTTAACTGTAATATTTGCTTTCGAAGCTTCAACTGCCTCCCCCTCCCCGAAATGGCCTTTCTTTTTTCATAAGGCTGTATTTAAGCTTTCAAAAATGATTGTTCTGTTGAAAAGCAGCAGCATTTTCTCGCCAGTGAACTGGATGCATTTATGATTTAAGATGTTTCTCGACATTCTCTGTCTTTTCCCAGCCAATTCAATGATTATAAAACCTTAACTTCTACCTTTCATGGACATTCATAGTCATGTGACCCAAGCTTAACGATGCTACACACGAAACTGACAAGGCACTTAGTGTAGAAGTAGAACCGAAAGCAACTCTATTCACATGTTAGAGGAAGAAAAATATGTCATATATTGTTTTCCAGTAACCAGTTGCTACAGCGTACAACGCAGACAATGTCTAGTCGCTGCTGGCCACAAGCGTAAACAAACTAGAATTTTGAGAGCCCAATAGGAGAAGAGCAGTGCACGGATACAAGCCCTGCTTCCCTCTCACATGGCAGCAGCCTACAGGGCATTGAGTGCATTGATACACTGCTGTATTCATGCAGTTTTTAATTTGAAAACAGGTTCTGACGAACATTATCTTTCAAAATTGGGCTTTGCCAGATGACGTAAAATACCACTAACTGAAAATTTGTTACATTTTCATATCAATACGCTGAAAATAATACTATTTCAAACTACCTCTGATAAAATAGTTCCTCTGGATACAATTTGCTACAAAATAGCGTCTAATAGGTAAATTCACATTTTGGGGCACACTTTACATATATTTCACATTTATCACTAATTTCTTCAGTTCATACTTATGTGTAACATTTCTCTTTAAATATTAATGTGATTCACTCTCCCATCTTTCAGGTAACTATTGGAATACAACAAAAGATGTACTTTGAAATTCTATATTGATAGTGCTTTGGGTTTCTTTGACTAGGTTTGTCTTCCCCCTATTATCAGTTATATGTGGCTTTTAATTATGTGTTACTGCTAGAGTTCTTGCACCCATCACTCCACGCATTTTATATTTTAGATTGTGCACATTGATGATTGTCCTGTGCGCAGCTACGCATGACATGTGATTTCTTTTTGACAAGTATGTTGTATGTAATCACTGGTGGAGAAAACCGTACATGCACAGCAGTTGTACAGACTTTTATGTTTTATGGTGTGTTGTTCTGTTTGTAGATGTACTTGAGAATGAGCAATGCTTAATAAACTAGTATTTCAAAATACAGCCTGATGGAACAATGTCTTTTTCAAACTGTGAACATACTTAGAATTCAATTACATGATTGTAATCATTAAAGTAACTATTTCGAAATAGTTACAATTATACAAATAACAACAGTAACAACAACAGAGATGTTAACAACTATAATTAGAAACAACATCAATGATTGTAACAACTTTAGTATCTCTGAGGTTGCATTACTAGCATTTTGGGAGGGGAAATTATCCCAAAAGAGATATGGGTGATATTGGAGGGGAGAGAGGGTATAATAACTGTTAATATCCAAGAAGGGAGATTTATTTCAACTGAAGGCTATGTTGATAAAGAGCATAAGAATGCGGGTAACCAAAGTGAGTGAGATGCAAACACAGGGCAGAATTTGCATTTTCAATATCTACTTTTATTCCTGGTGACTTTCAGAGTCCTCCTCACTCAGCACCAATTTCCAACACACTTTATCCACTACTGCATCAAATGCTGTAGCCTTCTTCAACAAAATATCATTCTTGTTACATCCATTATTATCTACCATTTATCACAGACTTTGACAACAAATATTTATTCTTATTTATTCATGTTTACATCACAGTTGTGTGCTACTTCTTAGTGGTGACTAGTTTTGAACATTAATGTTCATTCTCAAAGTGTTGCTTACAGAAGTGCATTTATCATGCAGATCTGTTTTATGATGATGTCTTGTATGTGTATCAGTGAAATTACTCTCTAATAAACCCTTGAAATGCAGGTATGTCTTATTCAATATTTGAAGTACTGTGAGCTGTGCATATTGTATATTGATAATTGTTGCAATATTTTGCATTCCTTGTCCTTAATAATTCTATAACTTCTGCAGGCAATGGCCTGAGAATGAATATTAATGTTAAAAACTAGTCACCACCAAGAAATTGTACGGAACTGTGACATAAAGCAGAATAAATAACCACCAAATTTGAGTTGCTTGTCCTTTTATCAGCAAAATGTTGGAATTACATAAACATTTATTCATAAAAAGTATGGCTCCTAAAGTAATTACCTCAAGCCAGTCATGAGCTGCACGTATTTTTCCTTCAATAGCATTCTGAGCTTTCTTCATTACTGTAAGGTTATCAGCATCCCATTCTTCTTCATCATATGTTGTCAACTGTAGTACCCTAATAATCTCATTTATTTCATCTGTCATTCGTTGTGCCAAATAATTACGGTTCTCAGCAGCTTCTTCAGCACCTTTGCCACCTGGAATACATTGATAAATGACAGCAACTGCCAATGAATGTAGGTATTATTCTGGAAAAGCATTATATTCCTCAGCAAAAGGTAGACAGCTACCAAAAATGTGCATAATTTATGAACTAGAGTGTTTTGTAGATAAAAGGTTGTTTACATGGTTCAACTGCTGAGCTGATCCCATTATCATGTTTAAAACATAATTATATACTTTAATCATTAATTATACACTATCATTAACATGTGTATGGATTTCATTTAAGAAGGTTTTACTTAATTACAAAGAAATTTTGAATATGTAATGAAAGATCACTAGCAGCAAAAAAAAAAAAAAAAAAAGTAGTGTGGAACTGTAGAAAAGAATGATTACCAAAAAGTGTTCTTTTATTCATATCTGCTCAATGCTGCTCCTATTTAGTGAATATTGATCTATTCTGATTTTTGTGTGTATACAGGTATACACACTGCTGGCCATTAGAACTGCAAAGCCTTGAATGTAGCATGCAACAAACATCAGACTGGCATGGAATATAATACATGCTTGGATATGTAAATGATTATCATTTCAGCACAACTGCATAAAGAAGGTACAGTTAGTACCATCTACATTATGTACGTAAGGAAAAATTACGCAGTAGGATTCTCACTCAGAAATCACGTGTGTGTGTGTGTGTGTGTGTGTGTGTGTGGGCGCGCGCGCGCGCAATGACGTCATCTCCAACTATTTAATAAGTTATCTTTGCTCCTTAAACTTTTTTCCATTACCATATTTACATAACGTTTAAAATGAAATATTTTGTAAAAATTATAATGAATTATGTTATTGCAGTCATTATAACTGGCCACTCTCAAAAATATGTTGGAATTCCAATATTTTCATTAATTGGGTGTTAGTTGGTATTAGTGCCTCCCAAGTCAAAATTATTATAAGATTAATATTATTTATCTTACAAGTATCTGATTGTGACAAGAAAAATAATGAGTTATAGGGACCGAATTAATGCAATATCAATCAATGAAAGGAAATTATGCAAAAAGCTGTAAGACTGTGAAACACTTAAATACTCAGAAATGCTTATTGTCAGATCTAATTATAAGTAATTTTTATGAGGTAGTTCCATTCTGGACTCCACACAGACGCTCGTGTTATGAATTTTGTGAAAAGAACAAAATTTTGTGAAATGTTAGGATGGTTTGAATACTGTAGAAACAAAATTTGAGGATGATTTAAAAGAGAAAACTTTAAGCATTTCATTGATGACAACATATTATTGTGTGTGTGTAAAAAAAAAAAAAAAAAAAAAAAAAAAAAAAAAAAAAAAAATTCAATAACCCTCTTGTGGAAAGGAATCAGTCCAGATAACTGATGCAAAAAGAAAATCAAATTGAGAAGGATGAATAAAACATTTTCTGATACACAGAAAGCCTTTTCACTTCTCTTGATTCAAAGGTACATTACTCATTATACCTGCCACTCATATTCAAGGTATATTTCATTTGCATATGTTCAACTATAAGATTCTATGCCAATGCACACTAGTTTATCAATCAGCAATGAACAAATACAAGTCAGATTAGATTTCATAGTGTGTTATGGTGAGGAACAGTGAGATAGTTGACAGGAGAGTCGTGAGTTCAAAACTCACGTGCACTGAAACATTTTCATTTCTATCTTTGGTTCTTGTACATTCTAGAAGTATCCACAAATGGCAAGAATCATTGTACTGGAATGTTCTGTCACTGTATATATACCGTATGTGTTCTGGCCGGAGGCAGTTTGCTCCGCGCTCTTGTATGTGCAAGTGCTGAATAAACCTTTGTTAAGCGAAGTGAGTGTTCATCATTCCTCTGTTTAAACCTTCCTCTACCTGACATTCTCCTGGTGGAGGCACCGTGTATTGGAACTTGTGATACTGCACATTATCAATGACACAGTGGCTCCCATCAGGCCACGACAGAGCCGCCGTTTACGTGGTGAGAAACCCGAGTTCAATCCATATTCAACAGATTGCAATCTATCAGAGACAGAAGACGAAGAGGACATCACGAGGACAGCAACTGTGTGCCACCACATGAGACATCCTTCCGGGTTCTCGTGACAATGGCCAAGATCCAAAAAAGTGGCTGAAGGTATATGAGTGTATAGCCAAATTTAACAAATGGGATGACACCGTGTGTTTGGCTAACGTATTTTTCTACTTGGAGGGCAATGCCAAGCAATGGTATGAGAGCAACAAGGAGAAGTTCATAAACAGGGAAGTATTCCAGGCGGAACTGCGCAAGTATTTCAGCGACACACAATGACAGAAGTGCAAGGCTGAAGATAAATTAAAGTGTAGGGCACAGCGTCCAGGGGAAACGACAGCATCCTACATTCAAAACGTCTTGGAGCTGTGTAAAATAGTGGATCCTCGAATGAAGGAGGAAAATAAGGTTGCACATCTCATGAAGGGTGTTGCTGAGGACACGTATCAAGCCCTACTCCTGAAGGGGGTTTCAACAGCAAACAACTTCATAAAATGGTGCCAGTATATTGAGACAATGAATCAAAAAAGAATTACACGCAAGAAATTTGAATGGCTTCCAAACGCCGTATCTGCCATGGCGCGCACAGCCACACAAACGCAACGGTCGGCTACCACGGCAGAGTTAAGAGGCGCCTGCAACTTAGTACCAGCTCGTTCCGCCAGCCAGCACTAGAGGCGTTCCCGCCAAACATTCAATCAGCCACAAACTACGTATGCGCACGAGCCTTTTTCCAGCACGGATGGTCACACCATGGTATCACCATCCGCCAATCAGGGATCGCCAACAGCCGCCAATCATCACTCCGGAATCAGCGGAGGAAGACTGGAGCCGCCGTGTTAAATAGCCGGAAGATAGGAAAGCAGGCGTCTTTCGACCCGCCATGGACTGTCGCCTCGAATAGCCTTCAACGCAGCCAGAACGTCCAGGCGCCACGTCTTCGCTACGCCGGCCAATGAACCCCGACTCTGCGCCTGTCTACTTCCTCGGCATCCGCCGGAAAGCGTTGAGAGAAAACCCGACAAAGGAACGTAAACTCAGTTCAGTTGTTAATATTTCCATTCAATAAGGTGGCATAATTCTTTGGCTTGTTATAAAATTTTGGCAGAAGAAGCAGCTTATCTTTTTGTAAAACTGCAGTGGCCTTGCTCCACCTAATAAAATTTTTTTGTTCGCAGATGTGTGTTAATCTGTGGATATAACAGTATCAATGTCTGTGATAGAGCAATAAACTGATTTCACAACTGTTCTTCATCAGATAGTGAGAGAGGACGCTCAGAAGGCACTTGGATTGCGCGGTGAGCAAAAAACCAAGACACTTCAAGAAGTCATAAAGGAGGAAGTGGAACAGACATTGAACCCAGTCTCTCGTCCTTCATTTCCCTTTACAACAGTAAAAAAGTCGAGACCCAGGCGAAGTTAAATTCCTACAATGCCGCATGAGGAACCTGTTTGGGCACCAAGGAAGACTGATGTCTGGAGGTCCCAGGACAACCAACCAGTATGTTTCCACTGCAGACAACCAGGATATGTGGTGCGCTATTGTCGAGAAAGGTGGCAGATATTTGATGACATGTGCGCCAGAAGACAACAGACCGATCTCAGCTGGAAACTACATCGATATCCTCATGTATGGCCCACCAGCCCAAGCTCTTGTGGACTCTGGAGCATCATATTCAGTCATTTCGGAGAAGTACCGTCCCCAGTTGCAGAAAACGATATTCGTCGACAACAAAACATCTCTGCTGAAGGTGGCTAATGGGAAATATGTAATCATCATTCTTGCAGTCAGCGCCAGAAAGGTAACTGTCATGTGTCATGCCATGCATCAACCCATGTATCTTGTAGTGGAATGTAAGAGAAGCATACCACTGAAGAATAACTTTGTCATCCCAGCCTCTGTCGTCTCATTTACGAATGGATTTGGTGAATTGTGGATAGTTAACTGTCACCGAGAACCGCAGATCCTTCCAAGACGCATGTGCATAGCAAACACTGAGCCGGTAATTCCAGAACAGCTGAGTGTCATAGGCAACTCCCATGCCGAGTCTGTGGGTGAAATTAGTGACAAGATCTTCTAGATCAAGTATCACCAGATCTCACAAAGGAACAAGAGAAGAAGCTACTTGCCATTCTTCAAGAGTTCTCTGAATGCTTCAATCCACAGGTGAAGAGCAAATTAGACAGATCGACAGTGAAGCACAGGATTAGCACTGGAGACCATCAATCAATAAGCCAGAGAGCATACCGTGTGTCAGCAACGGAAAGTCGACTAATTCACGACGAGATAGAGAAAATGATGAAGAATGACATCATTCAGCCTTCGCAGAGCCCATGGTCGTCACCAGTGGTTCCCTCATGAAGAAGGATGGCAGTTGGCGCTTTTGTGTTGATTACAGGAAGCCTAATAAGATAACTAAAAAGGACATTTACCCTCTTCCACAAACTGACGATACACTAGATTGTCTGAAGGGGGCTAAGTTTTTCTCAACCATGGACAGGTATTCGGGATACTGGCAAACTGAAGTAGATGAAGCTGATCATAAGAAAACTGCATTCGTCACCCCTGAGGGCCAGTATGAGTTTAAGGTAATGCCATTTGGTTTGTATAATGCACCAGCAACTTTTGAACGAATGATGCATAATCTTCTAAGGCACCTGAAGTGGATGATGTGTCTTTGTTATTTAGATGATATCATAGTGTTCTCAGAGACATTTGATGAACACATAAAAAGACTGAGATCTGTTCTAAAGTGTCTTCAACAAGCCGGACTGAAACTTAATCCAAGAAAGTGTCTCATTGGAGCAAAAGAAATCAAAATACTTGGGCACCTTGTGTCGAACGAAGATGTACAGCCAGACCCAGAATAGGTGAGAGCTATAACGGAATTTCCTATTCCTAAAAGTATTTGGGATGTGAGAAGCTTCCTTGGATTGTGTTCTTATTACCATTGTTTTATCAAAGATTTTTGTATCAAAGCCAGGCCTATCAAAGAGTTGTTAAAAGCCAATGCTAAATCTATCTGGGATGGTGCTCAACAAGATTCTTTCGATGTGCTGTGAAAAGCTCTGATGACTGACCCTGTACTTGGGTCTGTATGATGAGAGAGCACCTGCAGAACTACACACAGATGCCAGTGGGTATGGGACTGGAGCTGTTCTGGTGCAGATTTCAGATGGAAAAGAGAAGGTTATAGCCTATGCTTCTCACACACTTACAAAAGCCAAGAGAAACTACTCAACTACAGAAAGGGAATGTCTTGCTGTGATCTGGGCCATGTGCAAAGTTCGACAGTATCTCTATCCATTCACAGTTTTTACAGACCATCATTCACTTTGTTGGTTGACAGGTCTTAAGGATCCAACAGGACGACTCGCCAGGTAGGCACTACGTCTTCAAGAGTATGACATTACCATAGTGTATGAAAGTGGAAGAAAACACCTAGATGCCGACTGTCTCTCAACAAACCCTGTGCAAGACCATCAGGACTTTGATGAAGATAGTGACTGTCTCGCTGCACTCCAGGATCTCTCTGCTGAGCAGGAGGAGGACGCCAATATATCTCAAATTATGCTTGCCTTAAATCAAGCAGAGGATGTGAAAGGGCAATTTAAGGTAGTTAATGGATTACTTTGCAAGAAAAACTTTGACCCATTTGGAAAGAGGTGGCTACCAGTGATTCCTAAACACATGTGCTTAGATATTCTACAGAAATTCCTGAGGCCAAACATTTAGGATTTATTAAGACATACGACAGGATCCGCAACAGATTTTTCTGGCCAGGTTTATTTAGGAGTGTCCGTCACTATGTGTCGCACTATCGAAAGTGCCAGAGGAGAGAGGCAGTTCCTCAGAAACCACCTTGCCAACTCATACCAATTCCACCAACTGTTACGCCTTTCCAGTGTGTTGGGATTGACCTCCGCGGATGATTTTCAATGTCTGCTAGTGGCAATAGATGGATTATTGTTTGCACTGCTTATCTGATGCGCTATGCCATTACAAAAGCTGTGAAAACAGCCAAAGCATTCGAGGTAGCCAAACTCATACTAGAAGACATTGTATTAAAACATGGTGCCCCAAGGTCGTTAATTACAGATCGAGGGCAAGTTTTTCAATTGAATCTTGTAACAGAGATAAACCGTCGGTGCAACATTACTCATCACATGACGACTGTCTACCGTCCGCAAACTAACGGGCTTACTGAATGCCTTAATAAGGCCTTAGCCGACATGCTATCAATGTTCATCAATGTTGAACAGAGCAACTGGGATGAGGTGCTACCTTTCGTGATGTTTGCCTACAACACCGCCGAACAAGACACCACAGGATTTACACCATTTTTCCTGGTGCATGGGCGTGAGGCGACAATGACAATGGACACTGTGTTTCCGTTACACCTGATGACGTGGACGACAACTCCATCGGCCAGGTGTTAACCAAAGCTGAGGAAGCTCGACAGTTAGCTCGACTCCACATGCTGCAGGCTCAAGAAAACCATCACCGAAGGTATAACAACCTGGTGACATCATCTGGATCTTCACTCCTGTTCGGAAGGTTGGTGTCTCTGAGATGCTTCTCAGGCACTACTTTGGACCTTATAAGGTTGTAAGACGCTTGTTTGATGTTACTTATGAAGTTGAAGATTTCGACCCTGACACAAGACGATGAAAGATCAGAGATACAGTCCACATCCTTAGAATGAAGCCCTATAAGGGTCCTGCAACGCAGGGTAAATTCAAAGCTCCAGCGACAGGCAACAAGCAGAAAGGTAACGAAAAACGTAGCAACAAGGGAAGTTCTAAGAAGATCACCGCCAGGGCAAACATCAGTCATTGGGAGTCGGTGTATGCAGGACCAATGACTCGTTCCCAGACTAGGAGGACATAACACCAAGACGCTGTTCTCTTAAGGAGGGAGCAATTTCACACAAGAAGGCGAGTAGCGCAGTCACCGTAGGGTAGTGGTTATGATACTAGATTATTGTATGGAGGGTCGTGAGTTCAAAACTCACCTGAACTGAAACATTTTAATTTCTAGCTTTGGTTCGAGTACATTCTAGAAGCATCCACAAATGGCAAGAATCACTGTACTGGAATGTTCTGCAGCAGTATATATATATCGTATGTGTTCTGGCCAGAGTTAGTTCGCTCCGTGCTCTTGTATGTGCAAGTGCTGAATAAACCTTTGTTAAGTGAAGTGAGTGTCCGTCATTCCTCTGCTTACACCTTCCTCTATGTGATAATATTTTGGTGAGCAGAACAAATCATTAAATACCATATTAACATTTGACTATCAGTAAACAGACTTTGTCTCGATTTCTTACCAGTTGTTGGTTCAATATGAATACTGACTGTTAGTGTGTTTCGTATGAATGAACTGGCGAGTGACACGATGAATTAACAGTAACTTTTATATCACAAACTGTATATCATAAATGTGTACTTGTGTTTTTAGTACTGACTTAGTCACAGGTTTTTGTGACTTTTCTATTTGAAAGTACAGCACAGTTTCAAAACTGCTGAACTCACTTAGTGAACCTAGACTTGACATATAGACTGAACTTTCAGGAGATTAATAGCCAGATAACAGAATGCAATCTAGAGACACATACAATACAGTCAACTGAATAACCAGGTAGGCTACCAGCACCTGCAAAATGTACAGCAAGAAATTCATAGTATTTGTTTCTGGGAATACGAGAACACTACTTACCCTGTGCAATGATATGAATGAATATCTTCATACTACATATAAGAATTGGTGCAAGCGTCTTAACTTGATCTAAGCATCTTATGAGGATTTCACGATGCACCTGATGAGTTAACTCTTTCTCTCGACCACCAACCTCACGAGAAACCTGAGCAGAAACCACATTAATATGTTATTTATCTGTATTTTAACACTCCAAATAACACACATACCAAATGTCACAAAGAAAACAAACAACCAGAAAGATTAACATGGAGCATTCGACAGACTTAACAATCCTCCATCAAAACATGCAATCGATAAAAAATACAATAGAACTATTAGAAGTTGGGCTCCAATCTTTGAACTGCACAGTAGTTTGTGTTACTTATGATTGGTGTAGAGAGACAGAAATCCAACATGTAGTGTTATAATCATATGAAAGGGCAAACTCTTACTGCATAACTGCTTTAAGCGGTGGAGGATCATGCATTTATATCAGAAAAGGTTCGGGTATGAAGAATGTCCGGTGAACGTCATCTGCCAACATGTGTAGTACCAACAGTAAAATTCGGAGGTGGTGGTATTATAGTGTGGTTGTGTTTTTCCAGGAGGGTGCTTGCACCCCTTGTTGTTTTGTGTGGCACTATCACAGCAGAGGCCTACATTATTGATGTTTTAAGCAACTTCTTGCTTCCCACTGTTGAAGAGCAATTCGGGGAGGGAATGCATCTTTCAACATGATCGAGCATCTGTTCATAGTGCACGGCCTGTGGGGTAGCGGTTACAAGAGAATAACATTCGTGTAATGGACTGGCCTACACAGAGTCTTGACCTGAATCCTACAGAACACCTCTGGGATGTTTTGGAATGCCGACTTCGTGCCAGGCCTCACTGACTGACATCGATACCTCTCCTCAGTGCAGCACTCCGTGAAAAATGGGCTGCAATTCAAGAAACCTTCCAGCACCTGATTGAATGAATGGCTGCGAGAGTGGAAGCTGTCATCAAGGCTACGGGTGGGCCAACACCATACTGAATTCCAGCATTACTAATGGAGGGCACCACAAACTTGTAAGTCATTTTCAGCCAGGTGTCTGGATACTTCTGATCATACAGTGTACATGTAGTGGACAGGATTTTGAGGGCTAGTTCTGTTGTAAGGCATTGGTATGGTGACTATTGTTGTTGTTGCTTTCAGTCCAAAGATTGGTTTGCTGCAGCTATTCATGTTAGTCTATCCTGTGCAAGCCTCTTCACCTCTGCATAACTACCACAACCTACATTCATTTGAACCTTCTTAATGTATTCAAGCCTCAGTCTCCCCCAAGAATTTTGACCCCCTTACACTTCCTTCCATTACCAAACTGATGATTCCTTTATAACGTCAAAATATGTCCTATCAACTGATCCCTTCTTTTAGTCATGCTGTGCAATAAATTTATTTTCTCCCCAAAATTCAGTGCCTCTCCTAATTATTTATGCAATTTACACATTTAATCTTCAGCATTCTTTAGTAACACCACATTTGTGAAGCTTCTATTCTCTTCTTGTCTGAACTATTTATTTTCTGTGTTTCATTTTCATACAAGGCTACATTGCAGACAAATACCTTTAAAGACTTCATAACACTTAAACCAATATTAGATGTTAATTCCTCTTTTCCAGAAATGCTGTGTTAAGGTACAATATTAAATATCCAGAAGATTCAGGCACAAGCACAGCTTCTGAGGTCACAACTGTTGTTGAATGTATATGTAAGGCTCAGTCAGCAGTGATTATAGTGGTTCCATTGGAGACCCCAGAATCTGTACAAACTGTTTACCAGCTAGTCAGTTGATTCCTGCTATTTGATTTCTCTGAGAATCTACAAGGCAATTTTTCCTAATATTTCTGTGTCTCCTTTGTCAGTGGCTTCACTCCAAGACCCAGAACAGCCTCCTGATACATCCACGTCTATCTGGCCAATAGCTCCTCTTCAAGCCCTGGCAAAGTCCTTTCATACTGCTGCATTTATACTGACTGTAGCTCCTCTTGGAACCCTGGGCAGTCTGTCTGGAGCAGCTTGAACTATCCCAAATACATATCCATTTTTTGGGCAGTAGCCAATGGATAATCTGAGAACTAGTTTTGCAAAGGATTCAGTGTCAGCAGTTGCAGGCTTCTCCGAGTTTTCTTGCTGGCTGTTATATGATGTTAAGCAGCATTTGTGAGCTAGAATCTAAACATGCTACACAGTTACTAAATGTTACCCTTTCTCACGTGGAAATTAAAATGTTTCTTTCAATTGTTTATTCATTATTTCTCTTGCAGATGTCCTTTCAAATGTTCATTGCCCTACACTCACTCATTTTTAATAGACCCTCTCAAGTAGTGAAAGTTTAATTATAACCACACTGTATTGTCATTTGTAGAAATTGTCTTATCATAAACAAAACATAAAAAAATGAACAAATTTTTGCTGCTACATGACCTTCAGCAACAAAATAAACAATCAAATATAGAGAGTAATAAAAAGCCTCATGCATCCAATACGAATATTTTGTGAAGCTTGCTGTGAGTGGATGTGAACATCTTAGCTCCAAATAAAACCAGCTTTGAACGTATCCCAGACAAACGGCTTTCAAAATTGTTCTACCTGTGTACTAAGTTTAGCTATATTGGCTGTTGACAAAATCCTGTGTCTTCAGTTAGTGAGATGTACAGTATGCACACATTCCATTACACAGCAGATGCTGCCAAAGTTTGAAGGCAGACAGTAGCATGCTGTCATCAATACTCTGCTTTTGTCAGTGGAACACTATGTTTTGGAGTCTTGACAAATTCGACACTTCCATGTTGGTCAGTGAGATACCATTTCACAATTATTGATGGCATTTTTTGAATGGTGGACCATGGAAAGTTCAGCTGTCTTAACCCTGTGGTGCATGAATTTCACTGCAGTGGACAACTTATAATGGTCAATTTTCTGGCGTGTTCAATCAGTCGTGAGGCTGCAAATGCATGCAGGACAAAACACCAGAAGGGAGTGCTGACTGCAGTGAACTGCGTGCATTTGCAGCCCCAGGACTGATTGTAAATGCCAAAGAAGCGACCATTAACAGCTGTCCACTGTAGTGGACCTTATGCGCCACAGGGTTAACACAGCTCATGCACTGCTTGAAGATTACACATTGTGTCCAGCATTCTCAGCCATGACAACAGTAACTTCTTCAATAATTTGTGGCACAATTGGTCATCAGCCACTCCCAGGAGCAATTCCCAAGTCGGCAGTTGATTCAGACTTCCAAACCACATTCTTCAACCCCAGTCCAGAAAGAAGACCTCTCCTTATTTCTTTAATGTGTTGATACCTGAGAAGAGTGGCATTACTGTTGCTGTTGTTTTGATAAAACAGCTTTATGAGTAAAGCCCTGCTCAGCATCTCCAAACCCATGTTGACTGACTGCAACTGTAATGCACATCGGTGCTTGTGTTTCAGCACTACGTTGTCATACCAGTACCAGTGCCTAACAGCAAGTAACAACACTAACACTAATAATGCAAATCCTGCAGTGCACGGTATGAACATCATTCCTATGAAGTTGGGTGCCAATATGGTAAACAGTTTTCCATCTACAATGGCTCAAGTAGAGAAAGTTTAATTGTAGCCACACTATACATAAACTTGTGAATTATTTCTTATGTTGTCAAAGCTGGGTTTTTGGTTAAGCTACAAGAGACCTATTTCCATACTTTTCCCACACAATCTACACATTTTACCCATCATATGAACCTCTAATTCATCAACCAATAACAGTGGGGTCCTTGCGGAATAATGCCTTGAATGTTGCAGAAATGATTATGGACGAAAGTAGTAGTTATAACAATAATAATAAGGCAACAGAATTTGTTTAGCATAAATTTCATTCTAATTTATACTTCCCTGTTTAGTTTTGGGATTAGCAACAATGTAAATGTAAGCATTGGTGCCAGCTAATGACAAAACAATATTTGGCTTTGGTGCATCACACATGAAAGGGTAACAAATCTGATGTACTTGCATACCAGCTGACTCACCTTGCTAAGGCAGGGGCTCAAATCTTTTAAGAATTGCACTAAATCCTCCATTGTCTCAATGACTTCTGCTACAGCCAGATAATCCAGCACTCTCTTGCATTCTCTAATGATCTTGCGAACCTCTGATTCATCAAAACACAGCAGGAGAGCTGATGTACCTTGCAGAATGCCACGAGAACCTTCAATCAGTTTCTTTCTGCAAAAACATTTGTACCAAATGATTAAAGTGAATAAACAATAACAAACAATAAAAATCATATATACAGTAAATTTGGTTGCACTTTTACGGGAAATTTTCCATCTTGTTCTTGCTCTGGTACAAACAAGACTGCAACTTCAGTAAAGATCAAAGTCATATTGATGCTGGGGTTACATTTACTTTGAGGTGATCAGAAATTAACAACAACCAGTCAACGTTTCCCCAGCATAGTGATTTATTTTGCCATAACAAATTTTGGCAACAGATTTTCAGATGGCAGTATAAATTAGATTAAACTATAAAAGTTTTCACAGAATCGTCCACATAAGCAAAAAGCCATTTCTCCACATCACAAGGAATCACAGTGCTGGACTGAAGATGAAATTTCACCACTTCACTTACCTATATACGATAGGCATCCACACTCAGCAATATGACGCCTACTTTATTGTCACTGTTATAGGAAAAAGCTAATTCTGATAGCCCAAATAATTTTATTTGTTGTGTACATGTACTTTGTTGGAAAGACATTAAAGCAAAGCCAATATTAGTGTGGTTATCATGTTTGGACCCTAAAGAATATCCAGTCACATGCAACAGCCTTATAGTTTTACTAAGTAATGCAAAGCACATGATACACAGGACACAGTTCAAATACTTTGGGCACCTTTGCTATATGTGAAGACTACAACATATCATTTTGCATGATCTCACAGTCACTAGTATCCAAACTAGTGACACACTAATATTTACTACGGACCCTCACAAAAAATACTATCAGATTTGCTGTAAAACATTCACAAATGCAGAAAAATTTTCAGCTGTCTCAAAATCTCATCAGAGTCTCTACATGACTGCAAGGAGTTTCACTACGACAGGTGAAATGTAACACAAAAACATACTCAAGCAGCACAGAAATGAAAGTTCTTTTAATTTAATTTAGGCCTTATTAGTAATTGTGGGTGATATGCTACATTTATAAAAGTTTCAACGCCCAGAAAGAATCCCTCACAAGAATCAGAAGTTGGCATGTCTGCATAGGACTGCACCAGTAAAAAGTGATCAAGACTGGAAAGAAATTATACACAAATGGACCTAGTAGCTGACCCTACTCTTCTTTTGTACAGCCAAGAAGGTCACTGTTACACCAAACTCAATCAGTGAATCATCTGCAATATCAACAACTGAGTAACTTCAAACAGGACAGAATGACTGGTCCCTAGGAAATGGTTTTCAGCTCATATGAGGCTTGATGCATGTTTGGAACCGGTGGATGTACTATGTGAGACAATTTGTGGTACCATTAGATACAACATGAAATATTGACTCCTACATATTGAGGCCAATCCATCAGCAACAGATTTTAAGAGCCTGAAACACTGCATTCATTCAAATAACTCCTATCATATCACTTCACCAGTTGTCGCAATCTCAGGCTTGCCACTAAGTGGCTACCCTCTGGCTTAGCAGTTATCACATTCTTTGGCACTCATTGTTCTTCCCTCCTCTACACAATATCTAACCACTGTAACATTTGTGCCTTCACATCTACATTGATTGATGGACTCTTATAAAGTTCATACAATTCTGCATAAGTACTAATTCTACTAGCACCATTTTCATACACTGCCCCATATATCTTGCATGTTACTTAATGTTCCCATTCATTCAAGGGCATTTTTGCCCTGTTGTGTTACCTGTGCACGTAACAAATGGTTTTATAATTTTTTTTTATAAACTGTCATCTTCAGCTGACTTGAAATGTTGGGGGATCGCAACACATTAAGGAAGCTGTAATAGCACCTGTTACGTGCAGCTATTCTTGCCTTTATCTCTGTTGGTACCACATTGTCTTCCATAACCATTCCTCTCAAATGCTTAAACTGATTTACTCTTTCCAACCCCTCAAACTGCTAAACACCTCTCCCCCTTGTTTTGTTTCTGATGCTGATTGTATACTTTGTAATTTCCTTACTTATGACCAAGCCAAGTGCAGCTGCTTCGTATTCCAAAACTATATAGTTTTCCAGCAAATATTCCCTATTTCCCTATGTCATCTGCAAATGTCATATTCTGAATCATCGTGATGCAAATAGTACCACATGTTTAGCTTGGCAGCTTTTGCATGACAGCCTCCAGAGCCAAGTTATGTATGTCAGTGATCCAGACTTTCCTTACTTAAATTCTTGAAAGATTGGAATATTTGCTATTAGCTTCTGAGGTATCCCCCGCTTCTGTAACAACTTGAAATGACCATTTATGCTGGCACCGATATAAACTGTTGTAAAATCCACATACAATTGAGAACCATTATACTGTACTCATAACACTTTTCTATTATTAATCTAAGGAGCCAACATCTGATCTATTGTTGCTGTTTCCTTCCTGAAACCACACTGGTATTCCCCAATCATGGCTTCTTCATATGGTTGTAGTTTCTTGTTCAGTATCTTAGCCAGTAATTTGAAGGCAGCATGCACCTGAGCTATTCCTCTATGGTTAATGGAATTTGTTCTATCATGCTTCTCATTTTTTTCACTTCTCTATATTTTCTGAACCACTTCACACATTTTCTTTATCTCTATGTCACCATATCTGAAAATTTCACTTGGTATCTTACCTTCCCTACAGCTTTGTAGTTTCTCATCTCCTTAACAGCTACAATCACTTCTTCAAACATTGGTTCCTCCTCATCCTCATTGCCACCAGCTTGCTCCACCTGCTCCTCTTCTTCAAATTCCAGAATTTCCCTAGATTTCAATAATTCTTTAAAATATACTTTTCATTTTTCTATGGTTTTAGTTTCATCACCATTCAACTTCCCTTTTTTATCCCTGTATATCATTGACCGGGGCTGCAATCCCTGTTTTCTCTCTTTTATTCCCTTAAACATTTTTCTAACATCCTTTTCACTTCTACATTTCTTTGTGCCTTTCAACCCATTCTTCTCAAATTCACTCTTTTTCCTTCTGCAAATAATTTTTGCTTTCCGTATCATTTCTTCATAATTTTGTCTAGCCAGTGTACATCACTAGAGCATCTTCTTCCTTGCGCTATTTTGTTCCTCAATAGCCCTTCTCATGGTTATCATCATGCCACTCACTTTGTCTTACTCTGTTTTCCAGTTCCAGCTTGACTCCCATCACCTGCTGTATTCTTCTTTCAATTAGTTGCCACTGCTCTTCAGGCCTAGCTTGCTCTTCAATGAAAATCACTCTCATCCCTCCATCCATTTCTCTTTGAAATTCTGCCTTTTCCTTCTCATTGGCGATGATTGGGCCTACATTATACTTCTTATCCATTTCTACATGATTAAAGATTTTTTTATATCCTCTGCTTATACTTGACAATCACAATATAGTGGTCGGAATCTACATCAGCCCACCTCCACACCTTAAGACCTGAGCCATGCCTTCTTTGGGTAAGTACATTATCTATCTGGTTGACAGTGTCTCCATCTGGAGATCTCCACATCCCTTTATGGATATTCTTTTGTTGGGATACGTTGCCATTTATGATACAGTTTTTGCTTACAGCAAATTAAACCAGCCTCAGTATATTGTCATTACACTCCTCATTTAGAATGTACTTTCCCACCTCGGCACTCATATCTCCCAGAATCACTTTCACACCATTTTCAGTATCGCATCGTATGTGACTTCATGCTAATCATAAAAGGTTTCTTAGGCTTCATCATATACTTTCTTTGTTGGTGCATAAGTGACAATTAAAATACACTCAGGCTTCATTCAATATGATCATAATACTGGAAAATGAAATTAACTAACTATTCCAAAGGCACAACAAAAAGACTGTCAGAACGTGAGCTTTTGGCCATCAAGGCCTTGCAAATGCAACTCACACACACATATGAGCACAATCTCTGGCTGCTGGTCTGGCCTCAGCAGCTGGAGACTGAGATCACGTGTGAGAGAGTTGCGTTTAGGTGTGTGTGTGTGTGTGTGTGTGTGTGTGTGTGTGTGTGTGTGTGTGTGTGTGTGTATTTTGTCTATTTTTGATGAAGGCATTGTTGCCCAAAAGCTCACGTTCTAACAATCTTATTGTTGTGCCTATCTGAGACTCAGCAGCTCTGCTATATGATGAGTAGCAACAACCCTTTTCGTAATATTGTTACATTCCATCCTGGATTTTCCATAGTTTGATTTTAACTATTTGAAAGACAGCAGACACTGATAGAATGAGAAAAGTGGTAGAAGCTGACCAGTTCAGGTTCTGGAGAAATGTTGGAACACACGATGCAACACTGACTTCATGATTTAGTTAAGAAAATTGAAGACTTTCATTTTTATTCTCAGTATGGACATCCCACTGTTTACGGCCTTAAAATTTGATTTTGCCAACTTGTAAGGCCTGTATACCAGGAAACTGGTTACATAGATTAGCTGTACCACTGCTGTAGAAAACATTCTGTAGTCACCAAAATCCAAGGTACAGATCTCCTTCCACCTAATCTTCTTTAATGCTGCTAATCCTATTAGGCACTTTTTCAGTCGGTCTTTCAAGTTTATAAACACCTCTGCTCTATTAAGACTCAGTACATTCCAAGTAGCCATTCTTTGACCAGTCAGTGTCTGTTACTTGATCATCATCATAGAGGTAGTCCTGTTTCCACATGTGCTCGACATTTTCATGGCACAGAAGTCATCCCTGTGCATTACCACCAGGGGCTCCCCTTCACCGACCATTGGGTGGCTGACTTTTCTGTAAGGAATGGTCCTTTACCCATTGAGGATCCCTCCTCTTCCTATAAGGCATCAGGTTCCTACTATTACCTCCCATAGGTAGGTGCCCCATTTGGATATAAAATGGAAAAATGAAAGAGACCCTCACACCTCCAAACCTGGTGTCAGAACAAAACAAGAGTTGGCCATGGAAAGCTGATAGGAAACAAAACAGAAGCCTGATACAAGTGGAAGTAATGTCACACTTAGCGAAGGGTCCATGTGGCTGCCACTCCACATGCTCCCATGAAGGGAGTGGAACATGAGACTAACTAACCATTACAAAGACAGCAGATGACAGAATGAGAAAACTGGTAGAAGCTGACACCAGGAAGATCAGTTTGGGTTCTGGAGAAATGAAAGAACACACAAGGCAACACTGACTTCACAACTTAGTTTATAAGGTAAGTCGAAGAAAGGCAAACCTATGTTTATAGCATTTGCAGATTTGAGAAAGTTTTTGCCAATGATGGATGAACTACACTTCCTAAAATTCTGATGGTAGCAGAGATAAAATACGGGAGTGAAAGCTTATCTACAACTTGTACAGAAACCAGACTTCACTTGTATGAATAGAACAACATGAAAGGAAAACAGTAGTTAAGAAGGAA
This sequence comes from Schistocerca nitens, assembly GCF_023898315.1. Lineage (NCBI taxonomy): Eukaryota > Metazoa > Arthropoda > Insecta > Orthoptera > Acrididae > Schistocerca > Schistocerca nitens. Next base: position 948,608,971 of record NC_064616.1, read on the forward strand.
GTGAAACAGGGTTATAGCGTCTCCCTGATGTTATTCAAATTATACTGTTTACAGCAGCAGATGGAGTATCATCTTATGCAGACAGAAGATACTGCTACCTCTGAATGTTCGCAAGTGTTGGACTCATTGACTTGGCCTGAAAATCCTGGAACAACATATGGTAAGACAAATATAAAAACCTTATGTAGTCATTTTGGTCTTCCAGAGAGAGGTACACTTAGAGGATTTAAGGACTATTTGATGGAGAAGAAAATGTGAACATCCATCATTTCTCTTCTCAACACGCTGAAATGTATTCCCATATCTACTAATTAATGTGAACAAGAATTTTCACAAATGAATCTCATCATTACACCTACAAGAGCTTCATTCCATCTTTCTACCACCAACAATCTGGTATCTGTCAAATTGGTTGGTCCTCCACTGCAGTTGTTTCAATCTATGGGTTATGTACGCTCTTGGATTATGAAAGGCAGACATCTTGCTACTGATGCCAAGAGTAAAGCAAGAAGGCACGAAGTCTACAGCAGCAATGAACTGATATCAATTTGGAAATTGTGATAGTGCTAGGTAATGTTAATTATAATGTACTTCAATAGTTAAATACATGACCTTTATTCGAAGTTTCAGTAATTGTCACTCCATTATCTCTAGTATGGAGTACCTCCGAACTTTATTTTAAAAATAGAGCACTGTCTGAGACTACTTGGATCAGCAGGTGGAAAGTAACAATCAACAACCCTTCAAATTTGTAGCACTATGGGATCTGATAATCAACAAATGCATACCTGAAAAAAAAATGTTGATTTTCAACCTCCCTGAATTAGGATCCTCATCAGGACTAGATGCTATGTTAAAAGGCATTAGCATGCTGTCTCCTGGGGTGGTGGTGGTGGTGGTGGTGGTGGTGGTGGTGGTGGTGGTTGGAGTGACTTGTTTTTGTTTGTTGTGCTTATATTCTATCTAGTCATTCATTCATACATACATTCATACATACATAGTGTTGTGTCAATCCCATCATGAAGATGAGCCTTCAGGGATGTGAAAGGAGTCACAAGTTATACAAAAGCAGGTAGAAGCAACTGCTGCTGGCTATTCCCGTGAAAGGGACTAAACTGCAAGGACATCAGTCCCTTCGTCCATTAAGTGGCAAACCAGACGTGGCCGTCACAGGAAGGAGGCAAAAGGCAAATCCTGGAAAGCCTCAGTGTAACTAATACAATATTTAAAAACAGACATAACAGCTCACAAAAAAGACTGAGTAGTCAAGTTGTCAAAAGATCAGTCAAGACAAACCAGTAAAACTGAGAAATGAAAAAGAATACAGAGAATAAAAAGGTGGGAAGGGTAGTCCAGGCTGGGACAACAAGCAAGGACCACCAACAGACCCCTGGGAAAGGGGGAGGAGGAGGAGGAGGAGGGGGAGGAGGAGGAGGAGCGGTGGCGGGGGCAAGAAAAGGGTGCCCCACCAGCCCCTCTCTGGCAGTCAAGGCAGCCAAAAAGCCCTACCTTACAGGGATGAATAGAAACCACCTATGTGGGCAAAATGTAATGCCAGGTCAGCCACTTTGGTGTTGTCTGCTAGCACCAGAGGTTGTGTGTCTGGAGGATTAAGATGTCACCTCAAAGCAGCCAAATTAGGGCAGTCTATGAGTAAGTGGGGCCCCATCAGATGGGCTCTGCATTGGCAGTGACGGGGATCGTCATGTCAGCCAAGTGTGGCCAATGTGGAGTCGACAGCGGACAGTGGACTCCCTGCAAGAAGCACACGTGAAAGAATGCCACATGGCTGTGGTCTCCTTAATTGTCCATTCTGAGTTTCAGACTTCCAACAATCTATGGCGTATAAATGACTGAACGTCCAGTTCTGGGACTCCCATTTCTAGAATCGGCTTCCTGGTGGCCAGCTAGGCCAACCAGTCAACTCATTCATTTCCCAAAATCCCAACATGACTGGGAGCCAAATGAAAATGACTGACCATCCGGTTTCATGGAGGTCAGAGACAATATCCTGGATAGCTGAAACCTGTGGGTGGGGAGAGTAGCATTGGGCTACAGCCTGAAGGCTGCTAAGGGAGCCACTACAGATTATGATACTCTTGCTAGTGCATGAACGAACACGGCTAAGGGCTAGTTTAATGGCCATCAATTCAGCACTGAATACAACCCTGTGATTTGGCAGAGAGAGGAGTTCACTGCAGCGTGCATGTACATAAGCAAACCCTGTTTTCCATCGACGTCTCAAGGACAGTCAAGAACCAGTGGCAAAAAATTGTGAATTCAGTGGAATCTTTTGGACCAAACAATACTTTGAGATACATCCAAGGTTGGGGCACAAGCCATGGGGGGGGGGGGGGGTTGGGTTGTTTGGGGGAGGAGACCAGACAGCCAGGTCATCGGTCTAATCGGATTAGGGAAGGATGTCGGCCATGCCCTTTCAAAGAAACCATCCCGGCATTTGCCTAGAGCGATTTAGGGAAATCACAGAAAACCTAAATCAGGATAGCCGGATGTGGGATTGAACAGTCGTCCTCCCGAATGCGAGCCCAGTGTGCTAACCACTGTGCCACACAAGCCATGGAGGCAGACCAGAAGGCACAGTGGAATAGTGTATGTGTTTGGATCTGATGGGCACCCAACAGTGAGGTCATCAGTGTCCTTACACTTATGAAAACAAACAAATGTGGAGATGAACTAAAAGTGTTGTACACGCATTCACTCAAAATGACCACACAGTCACTCTGCATCTCATGCACTGTCACACACACTAAAACCAGTTAGGAGGGAAGAGAGCTAATCAAGAAGTTAAAACACAGAGAAAACAAAACACAGAAGAACTAAAAGAAAAGCACGGGGAAATATGACTGGCTGACCACTTACAAAAAACTAGGGTGAGCCAGCCACCCTTTGGCAAATTAAGAACATCTCCCTAAAATCTTGCTAAAAATGTTGGACAGTCCACAAAACTTTAAAACCTTAACCACATTTGTTTGATCATTACGTAAAATAGATGGCAGACCCACCGACAAATTCGCTGCAGTCCATTGGTCGGCAAGTAAAATGGAGTCCAATAAAATGTGTTGCACCATGATCTGGATGCCACAAGCACCAAACACTGGAGGGTCCTCTCACCGGAGTAAGAATCCACGTGTTATATGGCTGTGGGCTATACGAAGGTGACTAAGGAGGACCTCATCCCATTGACATTGCTGGAAGGAAAGACTCCATGGCCAAGTTATGAGCTTGATGACACAGAGCTTGTTATTGGTCACTGCCAGCCACTCGTCTTCCCATCGACACATGACTTTGTACCCCAACAGAGAGGTGATAGCATGCAGGGGGATAGCACACCGAAATACTAGACAATCACAACACGCTTCCTTGGCTGCTTGATCCGCCCTTTCATTCCCCGCAGTCCCAATGTGCCCAGGTATCCAGCAGAAAGACACCTCCTTCCCCAGTCATTGTAGTTGTAGGAGGGCATCCTGGATATTCTGGGTTACTGTATCTGCTGACTACAAATATTGGAGAAAGTAAAGGGCACTCAGAGAATCTGAGCAGACGAGAAATTTAACACCAGGAGAACATCTCATCTGCTCCAATGCTCACAAGATCACATATAATTCTGCGCCGAAGACAGTAAATTCTGGAGGCAGTCTGACCTTGAGGACACGATCTGGGGAAATAACAGAGCAACCAAGAGAGCTCCATTGCTTAGACCCATCCGTAAAAACAGCTACATGATCGTGGTACTCAGATAACATATCAGAGAATACTGCATTAAAAATGGAAGCGGGAGTGCTCTCTCTCCTGTACCGCACCAAATCTAAAATCACTCTGGGCCTCTCCAGTAACCAGAGCAGCAGACAGTTAAAATCCTGGGTTTGGGGTCATACTGGCTCCACACCAAGTGACTCCTGCACACGTTGCATGCATATCCCAATTGGCATTGTGTCTTGTAGACAGCTGGGAAAAAGGCATTCCGGAGTTGGACAAGCAACAGTATGGTGTGTGGGTGATGTTGGGGCTACAACAAACTTACACGCCTGACACACCACGAGGAGCTGGCGTCAGATGGTAAGTGCTGGTTCCCCCGCCTCAACACAGATACTAGGTATGGGACTGGTCCGAAAAGCACCCGTGGCCAGCCGAAACCCCTCATGATGGACAGCGTCAATGGTCCGCAAGTAAGAGGGTCTCACTGATACATACACCCTGCAACCATAGACCAGCTGTGAATGCACAAAAGCCCGATAAAACTGAAGGAGATGCACCCTGTCTGCTCCCCAAGACCTGTGGCTAATGCACTTGATGATGTTCCGCGCCTTCAGGGTTCTGGCTTTCAGGTCTCGTAGGTGTGGTAACAACAAGAATCGGGAGTAAAAACTGAGGCCAAGGAACCGCACTGTGTCTCTAAAATGTAGGATGGTGTCCCCCATATTCCAGGCATCCAAATTAAAAATACAAAGAGAACGATTAAATGAACACACATGCACTTATCTGCAGAAAACTGGAAACCCATCTTTGCAGCCCACTCCACTAACCTCCGCACTGTAAGTTGCAACTGACGGATCGCCATTGCAACATTGGAGGAGGAACAGAAAACATCAAAATCGTCTACATGTAAGGAGCACTGTACAGGACTCCTTACCGTAGATGTGATGCTGTTGATGGATATGGCAAAGAGGGTAACACTTAAAACTCTGACCTGAGGAACACCATTCTCCTGCTCAAATCAATCAGACAGCTTGTCACCAACTCAGGTCCTAAAAAACCGCTGGGACAGGAAAGACCATATGAGGATGGGGAGGTAGCCACGAAAGCCCCATTGATGCAGCTGTGTGAGAATACAGTGTCTAAAGTAGTACTGTATGACTTACTTATATCGAAGAATATGCTGATACAGTGATGCTTATGGAGGAAAGCCTGCTGAATAGCTGCCTCTAGGAGGGTCAGATTGTCGACAGTGGACCGAAATCTTTGGAACCCACACTGAGAGCGGCTAAGGAGTTGCCTGGTCTCTAACAACCAGACCAGACAATGGTTAACCATTTGCTCCAGGCTCATTAAGATGACACTCCGGTAACCACTGGGACATGAGCAGTCCTTTCTTGTTTTGAGGAGAGGGATCAGAATTGCCTTCCTCCATGAGTTGGGGAAGTTGACTGTCCGCCATACTAGACTAAAACATTCAAGGAGGATTTCCTTTATGCCGCTGGCAAATGTTGAAGCGTGCAGTACTGTATTTGATCGTGACTGGGTGCAGTGTTACGAATCTCAGTCAGTGCTTATTTGAGCTCCGACATGGCGAAAGGGGAGTTGTAGCCCTCAGAACTGTTGGACCTGAAGTCCAACTTTTCCCTATCTACAGTCGCACAATAGCGACGAAATGCAGGATCCTGACTTGCATTGGCTGTAGTTTGTGCAAAATGTTTGGCCAGCGTCTGAGCAGTGTCTCTAGGTGTTGTTTGGAGGCACACCTGTTTCAGCACTGCTGCTATCATTAAAAGGCTGTGGTTACCGGAAATCCTCCAGATGGCTTTCCATACTTTTATAGAAGAAGTGGAGTGACTGATGGGGTCCAGGAACAATTGCCATGACGATTTCTTTCTCTCCCTAATGACGCGCCGAGCCTTGGCCCTTGCGACTCGAAAGGACCTAGGGTTGTCTGCTGTCGGTCAGCATTTAAAATGTCGAAGAGCCGCATGCCTTTCCCGAATCGCGGAATGGCACGCATCTGTCCACCAAGGTACTGGTCGAAGATGACCTGAGGACTATGCGATGGAGAGATCAGCGACATGATGGATCACTCAATATGGTCCACCCATCCTTGAATGCTGTCGCAGTGTTCAAACACAGCCAACTGGCTGAAACTCATCCAGTTAGCCCTGCTGACTATCTATTTTGGGGGCTTAAGTTCAGGTGGTGAGCCATTTAGTAGGTGAAGGTGGACTGGGAAGTGGTCACTGGAATGAATGTCATCGATGACCTCCCACAGAACAGAGTCAGCGAGGGCAGGAGAACAGAAAGAGACATTGATGGCTGAGAATAAACCAGTAGCAGTAGAGAAATGTGTGGGGATATCTGTGCTGAGGATGCATTACAGCTCATGAGATGTCATCAGGCCCTCCAAAACCCAACCCCAAGGGCAAGTATTGGTCAAGCCCCACAGGACATGATGGGCATTGAAGTCTTCCAGGAGGAGGAATGGTCACAGGAGTCATGTGACAAGATCCGTGAGAGCCTCAGAGTATAGTGCATCTTGTGGAGGTAAATACAGTGCGCAAACAGTGATCCTTTGACACACATGGATTTGAAGTGCAACTGCTTACAGGTCAGTAGCCAAGGGGAGAGCAGAGGAGTAGTGCACATTAGTGAAACACACTGTGACACCTCCCTTGGCCCTTTCCCACAATAGGTTGTCCTTGCAGTATAGTGTACATCCCTGGAGCACGGGGACATCTGTACCTTTAAAATGTGTTTCTTGTAAACAAAAGCACAAGGGATGTGCCTGTGCTAGGAGTTTCAGTTCCTACACATGAGTCCTGAACCCATTCATGTTCCATTGTAGTATGGAAGCCATGTCATCAGTGCAGTTTTAATTTACTCCTATCTTTGCATTGGGGAGGTGAAGCACTTGAAGAGTGAGGGGAAGTGGAGAGGCTGCCTGGATCCAAGGCATCTAACTCCACGATATCCTCTGCATCAGTCAGACGGGAAAGAATAATGTCTGATAGTGGTTGGGACAGCTTTTGACCTGAACATTGTCAGCCTTTCCCTGCACCCCGTCCCTTTGAGGATGAGGGGGAAAGGGGGGCTTTGAGAGACATTCTACTTTTCTTGTACCTTCTGGATGCTCACTGCTGAACTGTTGTTTGTCCTTCTTAGTGCAGCTGCTTGGCTTTGTCCTTACTCTTTTTCCCTTGACATGTACATGTGCAAGTACAGGTGCTTGTGGTGGATACAGGCACACTAGGCGTCACCTGTGACGAAGCGTCTGCCTTGGGAATAGGCTTCTGCACCATGGAAGAGTATGAGGTGGCAAAGACAGTGGGTTTCGTAGCCTTATATTCTTTTTTGACTTCAGCACTGGGGATCCATTTGGCCACTTTTATCTCCTGTATTTTGCGTTATTCAGCAAAAACAGGGCAGTCTCAGCTCCAGACTGGAGGGTTTCCAGAGCAGTTGATGCAGATCGCCAGAGACGGGCAGTCAGTCCCAGCGTCATGAGCAGCCTTTCTGCAGTACCCGCAGATCACTTCACCTCCACAACTCATGGTTGTATGGCCGAAATGCTGGCATTTATAGCATCACATAGTGTTTGGAATGTAAGGCTGAACATTAAGTCAAAGGAACCCCATCATAAGATGTTCACGCAGTGTGGGAGAATTGAATGTGACAATGAAAGTGGCAGTCTTTTCAGTTGCCCCATCATTCCTGCGAGTTCGTTGCTTCACATCGACTATTCCCTGGGATGCACATTCTTGCTTCAGTTCTGCTATGTCCATGTCAGTGATATCTTGGCATGTGACAATGCCATTACTGCAATTGAGAGAGGTGTGCATCTCAACAATGATATCATCGTCACCCAGTTTATGCGATTTCTTAAGAAGGTCTATCTGCTTTGAGCAGTTAGTTTCGACCAACAATGAACCATTACACAATCATTTTATAGATTTTAATGTTCCAGCAAGGCCTTCCAAACCCTTATGGATATAAAAGTGGGACAATTTTTCAAATGTTCCCTCGTTCCTCTTTATCACCACAAACACATTGTTATTCATGACTTCATGAGCCCTGTTGCTGCAATCCAAAGTATTCTTATTATCAGGAGGACTAGCCTCTCTCATTCTTTTGGATGAATAGGTGTGAATACTCCGATGTGGTACACCCTTCCTGATGGGAGGAGAAGAAGATGATTTCAAGGGTTCCATCTAGGTCCCACGAGCAGCTACGGAAATAAGGGTCCACTCAGACAGCCCTGCATGCCTGAGTAAGCCTTATACAACTGTGGTGCGGCAGATTCTACATCTACATGACTAGTCTGCAATTCACATTTAAGTGCTTGGCAGAGGGTTCATCGAACTACAATCATACTATCTCTCTACCATTCCACTCCCGAACAGCGTGCGGGAAAAACGAACACCTAAACCTTTCTGTTCGAGCTCTGATTTCTCTTATTTTATTTTGATGATCATTCCTACCTATGTAGGTTGGGTTCAACAAAATATTTTCGCATTCGGAAGATAAAGTTGGTGACTGAAATTTCGTAAATAGATCTCGCCACGACGAAAAATGTCTTTGCTTTAATGACTTCCATCCCAACTTGCATATCATATCTGCCACACTCTCTCCCCTATTACGTGATAATACAAAACGAGCTGCCCTTTTTTGCACCCTTTCGATGTCCTCCGTCAAACCCACCTGGTAAGGATCCCACACCGCGCAGCAATATTCAGAGGACGAACGAGTGTAGTGTAAGCTGTCTCTTTAGTGGACTTGTTACATCTTCTAAGTGTCCTGCCAATGAAACACAACCTTTGGCTCGCCTTCCCCACAATATTATCTATGTGGTCTTTCCAACTGAAGTTGTTTGTGATTTTAACACCCAGGTACTTAGTTGAATTGACAGCCTTGAGAATTGTACTATTTATCGAGTAATCGAATTCCAATGGATTTCTTTTGGAACTCATGTGGGTCACCTCACACTTTTCGTTATTTTGCGTCAACTGCCACCTGCCACACTAGACAGCAATCTTTTCTAAATCGCTTTGCAACTGATACTGATCTTCGGATGACCTTACTAGACGGTAAATTACAGCATCATCTGCGAACAACCTAAGAGAACTGCTCAGATTGTCACCCAGGTCATTTATATAGATCAAGAACAGCAGAGGTCCCAGGACGCTTCCCTGGGGAAAACCTGATATCACTTCAGTTTTACTCGATGATTTGCCGTCTATTACTAAAAACTGCGACCTTCCTGACAGGAAATCACAAATCCAGTCGCACAACTGAGACGATACCCCATAGGCCCGCAGCTTGATTAGAAGTCGCTTTTGAGGATTCCCCAGAGATTCCCCAGAGGTTGCTCACTAACGACTGTTCCACCTCAACAGCCATTCATTCCATCAGGCACAGCACACCTCGAGATTCAAGTAGAGGTTTATCTTGTCCTCGCAATCTGGGCAGTCAAGCCAATATCCCCGCTCCCTGAGATACACAACATTCCACTGCCACACGGTGGTTGCTGAAGTATGCCCAGAGCTTACAGTGAAGGGGGATTGGTGGCACTTACCAGTCCCCAGCTCAGGAACCCCAGGGTTGCCAAGCCTGTACACAGCAAATCAATGCTGAGCCCCTGAGGGCGACAGTGGAGGAAGTTGCAGTTCTGAACAGAGACACTGCGGCCTGCAGCAACTATAAACCCAGTTCTGAGTCACTGTTGTGGAAGGTGGAGCTACCTTCCAGAGAAAAGGACACAGTAATTGGGATATTCACGGAAGCTACAAATGCATGTAGTGTAATTCAGTAGCTGCTGTTGGTGTCTGATAGGTAACAGAGGGACTTTAGCCTTGACTAGTAGACTCTTCACAGGACTACTTCAGAAGGCTCCTGTCATAAGTCAGACCCCATAATGATGAATGAGGGCTAGTACCTACATGTTGAGTGTGATGCTGAACCATACACAAGACAGAATTAGGGCTTTGTAGAGCCGCAAAAAGATAGAGCACTCTGCACCTCAGCTAGTGTTACTGAGACAGGAAAGTGTATTGAGGTGTAACAAGCAATTTCGCTTACGTTTGTGAAGGTGGGGAAGCCACATCATATGGGAACTGAAGACCAGTCCCGTAAAGCGGTGCTTCTCAACTATAAATAGTAATTAATTGTCTAGGTAAAGCTCTGGGTGCTCGTGGGCGGTACTACAGTGACAGAAGTGCACAACACGAGTCTTGGTGGCTGAAAACCGAAAACCATGGGTGAGAGCTCATGACTGCGTCTTTCGTAGGGCATCCTGTAGACAACATTCAGCAACACCCATACTACAGGAACCATAAAAAAGCACAAATCATCGGCATATAAGGAGGGTGATACCAAAGATCCCACAGCCACTGCTAGATTGCTGATGGCTACCAGAAAGAGAGTGATGTTCGGTACGAGCCCTGCGGAAGCCCGGTTTCTTCGATATGGGGGGTACAGAATGAAGCACCCACTTGAACCCGGAACGTATGGTGTGATAAGAAGTTCTTGACAAAAATCGGGAGTGAACCTCGGAGACCCCACTCATGTAACATAGTACGGATGAGGTGACGCCATGGCATATCATAAGCCTTCTGTAGATCGAAAAAGACAATGATGAGGTGCTGACTAAGTGCAAAGGCCGTCCGAATGGTGGACTCCAGGTGAAACAAATTATCAGCAGTGGAGCGGCCTTTGCAAAAACTGCCGAGATGCAGCCAAAAGGCCCCGAGACTTAAGCAGCCAGCACAGCCACTTGCTCACCATGCATTTGAGCAACTTACAGAGAATGTCAGTAAGGCTGATTGGGCAATAACTGTCCGTCTAAAGGGGGTTCTTACCCGGTTTCAGTACTGGAACTATCACGATTTTTTGCCACTGAGATGGGAACTCACCCTCGTTCCAGATCCGATTAAAGAAGGTAAGGATGCGATGACACAGACAATCCACTGAGTGATGTTTCAGCATTTGGTTGTGTATACAGTTTGGCCCTGGGATTGAATCAGGGCAATGGGCTAGAGCACTGAAGAGTTCTTATTCACTGAATGGAGCATTATATGACTCCAGGTGGTGGGTAGTAAAAGATAAGCGCATTTGCTCCACCCACTGTTTTATGAACTGAAACGTGGGGTGGTAGTTCTCACATGCAAATGCGTGAGCACAATGCTCAGCAAAATGTTCAGTGACAGCGTTTTCCTCAGTATGAATGGCACCATCTAAGGAAATACTTGGTACACTTGCAGGGGACTGGAAGCTGTAGAGGCATCTAATCTTTGCCCACAGTTGAGATGGAGAGGTATGTAATTCAATGGTGGAAACATACCTTTCCCAAGATTTTTCCTTTTGTCATTTTATGAGGTAGCAGACACAGGCACAGAGCTGTTTAAAGGCAATAAGGTGCTCCACTGAAGGGTGCTGCTTATAGCATTGGAGAGCCTGCCTATGATCTCCAATGGCCACAGCGATCTCTATGGTCCATCAGGGTACAGTCTTTCGACAGGGGGATCCTGAGGAAGAAAGGATGGTTTGGTTGGCTGTCAAGAGAACAGCCATTGTATGCTAAACAGCTGCATCAATACTGCCTTGCAATGGGGAGTTTGGGGCAAGAGTAGAGGTGAAGCCATCCCATTCAGCATTAGGGAGAACTCATCTGAGTGGGCGTTCAGGGGAGCAACACTGAGGGAGGGGCAGGAAGATTGGGAAGTGGTCATTACCACACAGGTTATCGTGGGCCCTCCAGTCAATAGATGGTTGACCAGAGCTGCAAAAGGAAAGATCAATGGTCAAGTAAGTTCCATGTGCCACAATGAAGTGTGTGGAGGTACCAGAGTTCAAGAGGCAACGATCAAGCTGTGCCATTAAAGTTTCAATGTCTTTACCACAACCAGTGATCATTGTTTCACCTAACAAAGGGTTATGGGTGTTGAAGTCACCCAAGATTAGGAAAAGTAGGGGGAGCTGAGAGATTAATGCAGACAGTTCATCGTGGGATATGCCATCATCGGGAGGGAAATAAAAGTTAAGATAGTAAAATCCTTACGTGCCCTTAGCCAAAAGCCTCAAAAGGTGTATCAAGAGGCACAAGGTCACTATATATAACGTCCAGGACATATGTACAAACTCCACCTGATACCCTCTCATAGTCGGTATGATTCTTAAAATAGCCTCAGTAGCCATAAAGGGCAGGGGTCTGAGTGCTGAAAGCCGTGTTTCCTGAGTGAAAATACAGAATGCAGGGTAAGTGCTAAAAAGCTGCCATAGCTTACCATTGACATAGGTCCAGTGGTACATTGCTTGGGGAGATCTGTTACCTTGAGAGCCACCAGGATCTCTACCTTCGGCACAGAAGGAGTACATGCAGAGGCCAGTGGCGTGTGGGCCACCGGAGTTTCCTTCAGCTTAGAAGCCTTCCTTTTTTTCCTTCTTCTCCTCAGAAGACAGGGATTGGGAAGGTTTCCCTGAATTGGTTTCAGGGACAGTCAGCAGCCTGTGGTTCCTTCAGCCATCGGCTGGTGTCTGGTTGTGAACCAGTAGAAGCCGCGGAAGGGAGAACCTGAGGGACCTCTTCCCAGCTAGAGAAGCTGCAGGAATATGAGGCACCCACAGCTGGAGGATGTGAACAGGTGTCTCCAGTAGGTGGGAAGCCAATGCTTCCAAAGTGGGTGTGGTGAAAGCACCAGAAGGGCCCCCAACCGCCTGCAGAGCAGGCATTAGTGGGTGGCTCTGAGAACCCACTGTAAAAGGTGCAACAGAGGAAAGCACTGTCGACAGAGAAGCTGACAACATTGTGGCTGCAGCATAAGGTTGTGTCATATGTATGGGATTAAGACACTCATACTGTATTTTGGCTTCTCGATATGTGAGCTTGTCCAGGGTCTTATACTCCTGAATTTTCTTCTTACACTTAAAAATGCAGCAGTCTGGTCAGCAGGAAGAATGGAGCTCACTGCAGTTTACACAGATGGGGAGAGGGGCGCAAGGAACATTCGCATGCAACTGACACCCATAATCCCTGCAAACAGGGGTAGCGGTGCAATTAGAAGACATATGTCTGAACTTCATACACTTGAAGCATCTCATACGAGGAGGAACATATGGTTTCATGTCACATCAGTAGACCATCACTTTGACTCTCTCAGGCAATGTATCAGCCTCGAAGGCCAAGATGAAGGCCCTGGTAGCAACTCTGTTTTCCGTTGGCCCCCTATGGACACAACGGATGAAGTGCACTCCCCATCACTCTTAAAAGCTGGCCTGCACCTCATGGTGAAAGATGACGCCCTGGACCATATTGAGACACTTGCGGGGAGTGACAGTTACAAGAATGACACCCAACTTTTCACAAGAGAGCAGCGTCTGTAACTGGACAGGAAATGTTTTAATCAGGAGGGAACCGCTCTTCATCTTGAAGATGGTTGCAGCTTCTCTGCATTTGTCTTCAATGTGTTCGACAAAAAATAAAGACTTTGTGGCCAAAAAAGGTGTCCCCTATGATCCTGATGCAGACCACTTGTTGGGGGGAGTATTTTTCTCTTTGTCGTCTAGTCCTGTGTTCCTCCCATGACATAGCCTGGGAAGAGAACACGTTGGGAGCATATTCCGTTGCATCATACAAGGTATTTCCATTCAAAGAAACTGCTGGGGCAATGTGACCACCAGTGGGAGAAAGTTTAAGTCAATTTATGTACGAAGTATCTGCTATGGTGTCACCCACTCCAAATGGGGGCTGTCCCCATGGGTGCAACCCAGTTTCAGCAATGCCTGCCTAGCCAGTAATCCATTGCTGGGAGTCTACATGCCCAGTCATGACGGGCACATACTCCATGGCAAACATAGGGAGTGTGCACTGGGTGCACCAACAGTGCGATCCCTGCATGGTCAGGAAGCTGCTAAAGTGCAGGTACTTGATGATTCCCCATCAACAGGATGGCTACTGTGCTGGGTTTTCGGCATACTATGACAACAGGAAGGAAGGGCAGAAGGATATATAGGCAGAGCGTACACCACAGTGGGCGATCTGCATGGTGCACACTTCTGTAAAATTTGGAAAAGATGGGAGGTCAAACCCAATAATCGGTCCCATATAATTGTTAATGGAAGGTGAAGGCAGTGTTGGGAGCGAAACTGGAAATCAAGATCAAAATTGTGAACCAAGTCCAAGTACGGTCTGTGGACCATCCCACGAAAAGTCAGAGAATGTAAGAGAGAGCTGAAGTGCAACACAGAGAGAGGAAGTAGTGTTACAAAGGCTGGGGCCCTGCAGTAGCCAAGTATGTACTCACCAATGAGTGGTTAGTCCCCTTGGGGGGAGGATGGGAGTGTAAAGTATGCTAACTACAAATTGTGACAAGTGGTAATAAACTCAAACTGATAATTATGGTAACTACTTCTACATTACTTCTGCCTTATTTGTAGAAACCAGCTACTTTGAAAAAAGCAGCTGCTCTTCCTCCTAAAGTATTACTCAGCTTGGTTACTATCCAATAAGTTAAACGAAGCTTTTTAACTTGACACAGACCACTACTAGGTGGCTATATAATGGCAAAAATCAGAATTATCTGATACAAATGCTGGAGCTAGGCAGATTTTACATTCCTAATGAGATTTTCTTTATTTTGTGTTTAAATAGTTGAGGATTTTCAACTTCCTGCCTGATGTACACTGGCCACTTGTTATAGACTTTTGCACCAGAATATAAAATTCCAATCTGAACCCTAGAAACGGATGCATAGCTTATACGAAAATTATTTCTATTTCTAGTATTGTATATGTGAACTGCTGAGTTCATCCTAAATCCACTCTTGTTACTAATCACAAATACTGTTACAGTATCTATACATTGACATGTAAATGTAAGAAACCCTGGGTCCCTGAAGACACTTCTGGAAGATGTTCAGTTTGCAACTTTACACAACATTATTATTGCACACTTCTGTAGACTAAACACTTTTTCATCTTATTTCCCAAGGCCCTAGAAGAGTATGCTAGATTTGAGTAAATGTATGCACAGTATGCTAACAATGTTGTCTGTAGGTCAACACAGTGATTGAGGTGCCTGAGTGCACAACAGGTCCATTAATATACTTTCCAAAAACACACAATATAATGGAAAACTACCTTGCTGATCCACTCAATGGGTCCTGCTTGAGCATAGCAGATGCTTCCTCAAGTAGTTTTGATGCACCTTCTACTCTCATCAAAGCTGCTGGCATATCTTGCTTCAGAATTGGATCATCACTGCTGTTGATTGTTTCTCGTCCAACCTGAATATTCAATGGAAAATACAACTCTTCAAATATTATGCAAAATACAAAAACTTTATCAAATATTAAATAAATTTATATTATAAAACTACCATCATTTTCTCTCAATGCATTTCTGTGTAACAATAGTGACAAAACCACCAATTCCAGGGTGTTTTTTTTTTTTTTTTTTTTAATGAATACAACAGCTTACATTATAAGTCCCATTGGTCATGGACCCTGCACACTATTATAAGTAATTACTAGGAAACCTTACAATAAATACAGAAAACGTTTCACCAAATACAAACTTCATGAAATGAAACATATCCCTCCAGAAAATTAGCAGCTGATATAAAAAAACAAACTGTTTTTCTGCTTGTGTTTCAACTCTAGCCCATTAGTTTCAATTTTTCTGTAATGTATAGTCAGGTGCTCTCCTTTCTAACTAAAACTGTTGCTATGTAGCCTTCTTGTAAATATAATAAATAGTATAATCCATTGTCATAATCATACTTTCCCATTTGGAACTTATGTATAATTATGACTAGGCCATCTACACGGATCAGCCAGAATATTACGACCACCAATCTACTATCGATATAAACCTGTCCAGGTGATAGCAGTGTCACCTGGTTAGAAATGACTGCTAGTTAAACACATGCATGGTACATGTAGTATCAGTGAGCATACTGTCCATGAGTAGAATGGGGAAGACACGTGATCTACCCAAGTTTAACCAATGGCATATTGTGATGGCCTGGAGGCTAGGTACAAGCATTTCGGAAACTGTATGACTTGTTGGTGTTCAAAGAGTGCTGTGGTGAGTGTCTTCAAAATATGAAAATACCAAGGTGCTGGGCAGACCGGTAAAACAGGACAGGTGGTGAACTGTGGCAGATTTAACATCAGACTTTAATGCTGGGCAGAATAAAAATGTGTCTGAACACACAGTGCACTTAACACTCCCAACAATGGGCCTCAGCAGCCGATGACACAAGCATGTGCCGATGTTAACACCATGACCCCGGCAGCTATGACCGAAATGGGCATGTGATCATTGGCACTGGACATTGACGCTGTGGAAGAGCACTGCATGGTCTGATGAATCATGATACTTTCTTCTTCATGATGGCACGAAGCTGACATCTTCCAGAGGAACAGCTCCTAGACCTGTGTGACAGAGACAAGCTGGCGACGGCTCCATTACACTCTGGGGAACATTCACGTGGTCGTCCATGGGTCCAGTGGATTTCGTACAAGGCACCATGATGGCCAAGGAGTATCGTACACTGGTAGCAAACCACATACACCCTTTCATGACAATCATGTGTCTTGACAGCAGTGGCATTTTTCAACAAGATAATGCACCATATCACAAGGCCAGGAGTGTGATGGAGTGGTTCAAGGAACATAGTGGCAAGTTCCAATTGATATGCTGGCCGCCCCCCCCCCCCCCCCCCCCTCCAACTCGCAAGATTTGAAACCGGTCAAACACATCTAGGGTAAACATGGCATCACAGCTCATCGACCCCCCACCCCACCCCACACAGAATTTACAGAAATTAGGTAACTTTTGTAATGGCCAATTGATCGAAACTGAGCAAAATATTAAGGAGCTACAGTTCAGTAGCATCCAGACTGCGGAAAATATGTTGAGTGCACTATTAACTGAGATGGAAAACACGCTAAAGTCAGAGATAGGATGTAATTCAACCGAATGCATAAAGCTGAATGGCAAGGTTAGAAGTGAGGAAATCAGAAAAAATGTGCAATTTATGAGCTGAATGTTCCATATTGGAAGAAAGCGACGTGTATGAATGTTTGCACCAAACAGATAATGTGGGTGAAAGTGCAAGATTGAATGTAGCTGTTACTGAAGTGTTCACTGATTTGGGTCAAAATTCTATGGTTCAACAGATAAAAGATATTTATTATGACAATGTTACTGATTTTATGATTAGTGCTGTTGATAATTTCATTTGTGATAATACTGAAGAGAGTCGTAGAAATGTTGGAGTTTACTGGGATGCAGAAAGTTCTGTAGTTATTGATGACGTTTTATAGTAGTCAAAAATGTTCATGAAGCAGACACATTTTAAGTGATGCAATCAGATGCAGCAGATGGGAAAATGAAATTTGAAACTGTGAAACTAGGGGGATTACATGCTGTAACAGAAATTGTTAGAAAACATTGAGTGAGATGGCCGATACTGATGAAATAATGGAACTGGGAGATTTAGATGTAATGAATAAAGTTGTAATGAATAATATGATGCAGGAATGATATAAAAACACAGGCAGGGGTAAGCTTGCTTATGAAGATTACAGTCAGAGGGACTGGGAAGAGTTTGCATCTGTGTCAGCAGATTATTGGAAAGTCAATAAATTCAAGTTTGCCTGTGAGTTACAACACAAAGACAGACAGAATAGGTAATAAAAGCAGACTTATAAGAAACTATTTGATGGTGATGTGAAATGGAGCCACTGGAAAAGGAAACTAGGATAGCCACCACACAGCCAGTAATTTAAAAGGAAAAGTTTTAAGAAATTCTCAATTACTCATTATTATGAATGCCTAATTAGGCAAGTCATGGGAAAAAGGAATAAGAAGAAGAAAACAAAGGCCAAGTTCGACACTGAGGATCAAGGTTCAGTTAGAATTTAAAAAAAAAAAGTCTTTTTCATCAGTCATACATGAGGGGTATTCAATAAATAGAAGATTGGTTTTATTCAGGATTTCAATACACTGTATTATTCCCCTCTCTTTTGGTTACAAAACCCTATTTTTCAACATAATCTCCAGTCCATGTTAGAGCCTTACACCACCTTACTGTGAGGGCCTGTATGCCCACATGTTACCACCCTACTGGTCGATGTTCAAGCCAATGTCTTGCTGAATCAATAACCTCCCCATAATCCACTTAGTGCTTCCCATGGATTGCATCCTTCATTGGGTCAAACAGATGGAAGTTGGTAGGGGAAAGTTCTAGGCTGTAGTGTGGATAAGGAAGAACAGTTCAACGAAGTTTTGTGAGCTCCTCTTGGGTCGGCAGACTTCAGTGAGGCCTTGCATTATCATGGAGGAGGGGAAGTTCATTTGAATTTTTTGTGGCGATGAACACTCTAAAGTCGTTTCTTCAATTTCCTGAGGGTAGCAAAACACACTTGCAAGTTGATCATTCCCCAATGAGGCAGGACATCAAACAGAATAACTCCTTCAGAGTCTCAGAAGAGCATCACCATAACTTTACTGGATGATGGTGCAGCTTTGAACTTTTTCTTTGGAGGAGAGGTGGTGTGGGACCACTCCATGGAGTGCTGTTTTGTTTACAGTTTGAAGTGGTGAACCCATGTTTCTTCACCTGTGACAACGTTTGACAAAAAATTGTCATGATCAGCCCTGTAACATGCAAGAAATTCTGCACAGATGGTCCTTTGTTGCTCTTTATGGTCTTCTGTTAGGCAGAGATGAATCCAGCAGGCATACGCCTTAGAGTACCCCAACTGGTGTAGAAATGTGTCAGCACTAACAACAGATGTCCAGTTGAGCAGCGAGGTGTTTCACTGTGATCCATTGATCACCTCGAATGAGAGTGTCTGCACATTCCAACATTGCAGAAGTCACAACTGTGTGCCATTCGGCATGTGAGAGACTTGACAGGTTTGCACAACCTTGATGTGATGATGACAAACACCATGCCCAATGACTCACCGTGCTTTTGTTCACTGCCAGGCACCTACGAATAACGGCAAAGCTCTGGTTATTGATCAAAAGGAACTCAATGACAGCTCTCTGCATGAAATGCACCTCCATTACAGACACCATTTTGAAGGTCATGCATTGTGCCACCCCTATTGGAACTTCATGAAACTATAGGGGCTGAATAGGGAATATTCCATGATGAGTGGGAAAATTCCATGATGGCCCACAACAAAGTCTGCATTTTTTCTGTCTGAGAAAAAAAAAAGTTGCATTACTTATGCATTACATACTGCATATCATAAATTGGCTAAAGATTTCTTTTAACTTTACCATGGCCCACACCAATGCCTATATAGATAATTTCTCCTCAGTCTACAAGACTGTTAGGTTTAATAAATACTGGTGACTGGAAGATGCATGAAAGCTGAGAGGGTGATGAAATATTTGAGTAAAGACTGAAGCTAAATGAATAATAATTAACAGTTTTTTATTATGTGTTTGGCTGACTGTAAATTTTATTGCTTTCCTTCACTTGGAAAGTCTATTGGGAGTTTGGGGTGGGGGAGTAGTATTTAATGATTTAATGTCTTCATAATTTTATATGTGGTGATTATTTGTATATGTTACAGTGGTGTAAAGGATATGCTGATTACTAGGAAGTGAGAGTTATCATGTGACCACTGTTGAAACCTGGGGAAGGGAAGTATTGTGTGTTGATCAAATGGATGTTAAATTTATTATCTGTCACAAAGTTAATGTTTACTCAAGTGTGTGTGTGTGTGGGGGGGGGGGGGGGGGGGGGAAGTAGCATTGCTACATTTAGCTATGGCTAAACTAATGAATACACTGTGTTTATATGCAGTTACTTGTGTTACTCTACAACAGATTTCTTTTGTATGTGGCCAGTACATGAACAGGATATTTGAACATATCAGTACTTTCTGGAGATCAAATCTCGAGTTCAAGCACTGAAATGAGCATTCAGTTTTATGGCCCTAGTTTTTTTGTGCAATTTTCGATATTATTTATAATCAGAAGTACTTTTGTACTGTATCAGTTTGTTTTCAATTTTATTGTTAGACTGAATGTGAAGGAAGAATGTGATGAGCGAGTGAGTTACAGACTAGATGATACTTTAGGCTCATTTGGAGCTGTCCAGGGTCAGAGCAAGGAAGATCACTGTTGAGGTTTCGTGTTGGTGCTGTGTAATAAGAGAGCAGACTGAAGTATTTTGTGACAATGCACCCAGGAACTGAAGAAAATTTTAAGTTACTGTGATGTAAGAGGTTCAGAGAAAATTAAAAGTGAAGTTGTTTGACGGGTCTCTCCGGCTCTGTTACGAGTAATTTGTTATTGGCATCCCTACTATTTTAAGACTTTTTTACTACTACAACTGGGACCTCTTTTCTTTGTCCTTAATCCTTGTTCCTGTGACAATAACTTTCAAGACTAACCAGTAGTACCGATAATTATTTACTACTCTCAGTTATAGATATATAAATGAAAATGTGCAGGGAAAATAAGACTCTCATGATTTTACTGAAGTACTCATATATGCTTCATGATCTAAAATTGATTATTGGTGGCATTTACATTTACCATGATCACTGCAGGTCTGCTTTGCTAGACAGCCTACTTAGTAAATGCCACAAAATAAAACTGGACACAGTATGCTGCTGACTTCCACAAACCTTTGAACTGACATACCCAGCCCATTATATGGGGATCTACAGTTTAACACAGACCATGAGCTACAGTGCTACTCGGCATTTTTCACATTAACGAACATTTCAAGAGGTAAAAGAAATGGAAAGGGAAAAACCACAAGGACTGATTAGGGGATCCAACCTGATATCTCTGGAGCCTTAATGTGGCACTTTACCACAGAGCTACAACCATAAATAGTTTTAAGATGAATCTGTACTTTTATATTTTTGGTTTAATATTTTCATTGATAAGTGTCTTTAGCATATCATTACTATAAGTTTCTGTTTATTTCTTATGAAAATTGCTTTATGTTTAGAATATATATTTGTTGCCTTGTGATCCATAGTAACCCTTTTTTTCTTTTTTGCTACTCATTTTAATCCTATCAGTTTTTTGCAAGAGGAGGGATATGTATTGTGATGATACAGGGCACAACATTCTTGTAAATATAATCACTAATAAACTATATAATCACAGATATATTTTACGCATAATAGGATACGGGATGCAATAACAAGAGGAAACAATGACACTACAAGGAAGTTCAGCTATTCACTGAGGGAGGATTTGCACAGACTGGTACACAAGCACTGACCATCATAAGAAGTCATATTTTCATGCCAAACACCCATTACTTTTGAGATGTGGGTAGTAGAACTTTACACTGCTTCACACAAATTAAAATAACAGCTTTACTTTTCCTTCTCATGTCATACAGCTGCATACACAATAATGCAATTTTTTCCATTTTCTAATAATATACTGGAAACTACCTTCTTCAAGCACAAGTTCTTTACAGATGATGCAAGGCTGTGTCTTGTGGTGCCCAAGAACCAATACAGAGAAAGCAAGCCACACATGCGTCCATTATCTCCTTTCCTGTTCCACTCGCAAACAGAGCAAGGAAAAAAATGACTGCTATATGCCTCCATATGAGCCATAATTTCTGATATCTTAACTTCGTGGTCCTTAAGCGCAATGTATGTTGGAGGCAGCAGAATCATTCTGCAGTCAGCTTCAAATGCCAGTTCTCTAAATTTTCACAGTAGTGTTCTTACTATTCTCAGCAGGTAGCTTATTGGCTTTAGCCACACCAGACAAGTTAGGAGTGGCCTTGGAAAGAAGTTCTAGAAAATCGTTGTGCAATTTGGCACTTCAGATTGGTGTGGCAGTGGCATCTGGTCACGGAGCCCTCCACAATCTCAAACTGATAGCTTAAAACTAACAGTAGTGCACTGACTGACTAATTCAGATACTTTAACTATATGTATGTATTGCAACCCATTGAACTCATAGAGCAAATGATGTTGAGGTTCTGTAAAATCTTCTTCAGTTATGTGGTGATTGAAATATGTCTTCTTGATATTCGTTCTGCAGAATGCCAGGCACCTTTGTTTATTTCATCCTTTTTTTTTTTTTTTTTTTTTTTAAGTGCAACTCATCTTTACAGCTTTTACAGTTTTATATAATCTAAGTTTTATATAATCTAATGTTAATACATTTCTTAAAGGAGATGGTACACTGTGGATCACTGCACTGCTAACTAACAGTGTAGTTAATTTACTATTTTCATGCATGTCTGAAAGAATACACTGCTGATGAATCACAGCAGTATAAAATACTTTTAATACTTATTCACTAATTGTGACTTCCTTAACATCAGCTGTAACAGGTACAGATCGACTATGCAACAGTCACATATGGAGATTTGTGCCGGACTGTGACTTGAACCCAGATTTCCTGCTTGCTATGAGTGGTTGTCTTAACCACATCGGCTACATGCGCACACTCCCTGGACTGACCTAAACCTGCGTCCTGGCATGCGCACAGATAGCAGAAATGGTTATGGATTTAGGTCAGTTTGAGGAGTGTGCACAAATAACCAAAATGGTTCAGGCGACCGCTTGCGGTAAGTGGGAAATCTGGGTTTGAGTCCCAGTCCGACACAAGTTTTCATATGTCATTTTTGAGTAGTAAATCTACACTTAATACATCTGATGTCAAGAAAGTCACAGTCAGCAAATAAATTTTGAAAGTTAATCTACTATGATCTCTCACTACAAAATTGCAAATTTTTCGTCTTGAATTGTGTGGGTGAAGCCAACACTAAATTAAGTTTCGGATGTACAAGAAAAGTACTTTCAGATAGATACCTTTATTGTTTCATCTGTTCAAATATGAAAGATTTCAGAACAATTCTAACTCACAGTCAAATGAATACTACAAGGTTAAAAATACCCAAAAGAAAATGTTACACTCTTTCTCACATGGCAGTCGTGGTATCAACATTAATTGAGTACCTATTGTAAGTCACAGGGTATGGCTTGCAACATAAGCTGCATATCTGTCGTATGTATTTTGTACATATTCTACGACTGATGTTGAACTAAGACAGAGATGTTGCCAGCACCACTGATAATTCCACAATATCAATACAACCATCTTAATGGTACTGTTAAAATGAAATGTTAAAAGCACATTATGCTATCCCTGTACAGTTTTATATGCCTGTGAAACCCCATAATACTGATGACTTTTGGCTAGTACTGCCCACATAGTGAAATTCCTGTTGTGATTTCAACCTCTTGATCTTGGCTCCAGATCAATCACACAGGACCTACAATATATATATGAAAGATGAGTAGAGTATACAGTACCTTACAACAGGTACCAATTTAATGATAATTTGGTGCTGACTTATGAAGAAGACTTGAACATTTCCTTTTGACAACTATAAACCCAATGGTATGCTTGTAGCAATGAGCCATAGGTTGTATAACTCTTTGCACTGGAAATTATTTTCACTTGATATTTAGAGATACCACAGTCTGTGAGTAACAACAAAACATTTTACCTTGACTAAATTAGCAACAGCACGACTAACAGCCATTACAGGCCGTTCAAGATCAGGCATAGGATTGCCATCTTCTGCTTCTTCATGAAGGATCACCAAACGTGACACCTGCAAAAATAGTTCAAGGTACAATACAAGAATAATTTCTAACATGCAAGTTTTATAACAAACACTAAAGTGTGTATGGTGAAACATTTTAATCTGCATTCCACGTCAACAATTGTCTTATTAAGAAATGAATGATATTAGGAACATACATAGAAAATTATTCTCATCCTATAAAAGATATTCCTTCTAGAAGAGATTCACAAAATAGAATTTTTGAATGCAATGAACTAA
This sequence comes from Schistocerca nitens, assembly GCF_023898315.1. Classification (NCBI taxonomy): domain Eukaryota; kingdom Metazoa; phylum Arthropoda; class Insecta; order Orthoptera; family Acrididae; genus Schistocerca; species Schistocerca nitens. The sequence goes on from NC_064616.1 coordinate 948,632,558, forward strand.
ATACATCTGCTTGCAGCGGTTCTGGAACATAAATTGCAGTATGTGAGAAACATTTGTTTCCTATCATTACTTTATATAATATAAATCAATGAAACCACATCTTTGCATACACGTAATAATAAACTGATAACAATCTTAAGCCAATGCCTAGATTTAAAAGGAACCCATCATTCTTTCAGTGTCAGGCCTGGTGGTCTAGTGGTAAAATGAGTGCCTGGAAACCAAAAGGTCACAGGATCAAATCCTGGTTGGGCCATGGATTTTTCAGTCTATGTTTTAACCTAGTCAGCACCTCTCAGTGACGCAAGAAGTCACCAGGAAGGACATTCGGTTTGGATTCCATGTTAAACGGAAGTCTACTTTCCCCAGTTGGATAACTGTGGTAGGTTAGAGTCAAACAAGTCAGCAATGTGATGTACAAATGAAAGACCTGCACCACACCACTGAGCCAAATGAAATTACTATTCTTTTTTCAGTTAAATTTTCACCTTTTCACTATGTGAGTACAGTGAAACTGACTAGATGGACTGTAGTAGTATGTATCAATTAAAAACTATAATGAATTCATGCTGTGAGGTAATCTTTTTTAGAAAGACACTTCACACATTTAAAGGTAGTACACAAACAAGATGAAAGTTATGTCATAACATTTGTGGAAATTATACAATGAGTGGAGCACACTAATTCACTGAAGAGAGTAAAAAAGGGTCATGGTAAAATGATACTCTGCATACATAACACAGCTGAGGCACAACCACTCTTACCATGACAATCTGTAAATGGTATTATACAACACATTTTGGCATGGTATCACTCATTTGGGAGGATGATGTAAAATTGTTAAATATAAATAGTTAAACATACAAATAACTATATAGCAGCTTCAAATCATCATAAAACTCATTTCCCACAAATAAAAATATTTGGGATACTTCTAAAATCTAAAGGATATGAATGAATTGGGAAGCTCTCTTAGGGTGTTTGCAGATGATGCTGTCCTTTACTGTCTACTAATGTTATCAGTGGATCAAAACAAATTGCAATATGATTTTACAAACATATTTAAATGGTGTGAAAAGTCACAACTGGTCCTAAACAATAAAAAGTGTGAGGTACATAACAAGAGTAATATATAAAACACTTTGGTCACACAATAAACCACAAATATTTAAAGGTTGTTGATTCAACCAAATACCTACAGATTACAACTACAAACAACTTAAATTGGAGCCATCCCATAAAATATGTTGTTGAGGGGGGGAGGGGCTAACCAAAGACTGTGTTTTACTGGCAGAACTCTTAGAAGATACTACAAACCTAATACAGAAACAGCTTATAGTACATTTCATTTTTCACCCACTTCTTATTTGAGAGTGGAACGATTGAGAAATAGCCTGAAACTGGTTCTGTGAGCCTTTTACTGAATACATTAAGTGTGAGATTTCAAATTTTTTACTTATTCCATACCTTAGACAACCATTTTGTTTAGTTTATCCATATTTGTCATGTTACTGACAGAGTGTATCAGTGAACACAATAATTTTAACTATAAACTTCATTTCTGCCAATGCTTATGGAAATTCTTTAATAACTAAACCAGTTTTGAATAACTAGTCGTCATCAGCAACCCATAAATACTTCTTGGCTGATGGCTGTCAGAGAGTGCTAGTTGTCAACATTTCCATGAAGCTCCTACTAGAGGACTGGTATTCTCATAAGGGACTCATGGAAATGTCTACCTCCAGCATGCTCTGATGCAGTCATCGGCCTACTAGAGGACTGGTACTTTGTTAGCAACTCAAAGTGGAAGATGTCCTTTGTTGGCGCTAAATAATTTTTGCCATTTTGAATGGGATAAACTGACACAACAGTGTCCATCTGTCACACATTGGTGTAGAAGGTGTCGTAAATTCAGCCAAGTAGAAGAAAAAACTATGCATTTCACATGTACATTTATATTTATAAGCTGAATTCCAGTTTTTCGTTTGTGTGAGACCATTTGTGCCACACAGGTGCGTATCAAAATTCTAGTTTTAATATTTTACTTTTCATGTATTTTTTTTCATTCTCCTTCACTGAATGTGTCAAGGCTTGTGTGTACTGTGATATGTTGTGTATTTTTGAAAGTTCATGAGCACCACACAAAATTTGTACTACACAGTCAGCTGATGAAAAACTTCTCTGTTTCCTGCCTGATTGCAGTCTTACAGTCCTGCGCTATTTCCATGCTTTTCTGAGCTACTATCCTTTGTCTCTGTTGACCAGATTCTAGTGAATCTGTATTTCAGTGGCTTCTTTTATTATGCTGTCCCAATAGCCAATTGCTCGGCGTACCACAATGGTATTTTGAAAGTCAAAGGTGTGGTCTTCCTTGATGCATGCTCTACTTAAGTGAAGACAACCAGTCTCCTATATTTTCATAGGGAACACAATGTTTTTATGGATGCTGTTAAGGTGGTCCAGAAACTCATCCAGTGACTGACTGCTGTGCTCCCACACCACAAAAGTATTGTCTACATAGTGGAAGAAGTGTTTGGATTTCTGATGAGTGATATGAAGGGCCACCTCCTCACAGTATTCCATACAGAGATTTGCCACCCCTGGAGCTAATGGGATTCATATGTCGACAGTACAGTTTGGCAGATATGCACTGGATGAGTTTCTGGCCCACCTTAACACCCTCCATCAAAACAAAGCTTCCACTACAAGTAGAGGAGCATGGTTGTCTCCCTAACTTGGACATACCAGTAAAGAAGAAGATGGCATTCAGTACACAGGAGGAAGACTCATACAGACCTATACCTGCATGCAAAAAGCTGCCACCATCCAGTGCAATGGCAACAACACTGACCACCCTGGTATATATGGTACATAGAGGGGGGGGGGGGTTCCAATAAAGAATGCCTCTCAGTCAAACAATGCTACCTGAAGGCATCCAAGAGAGAAGACGTAACAAACCGGGAGGAGAAAGAAGAAAAGAGACTTGAGACTGATCTCAGCCTAAACTGCGAGCCTGTTTGAACAATCCGGCGTAAAAACTGTCTTCCGGCCACTATTGAAACCAGAAAAGTGGCTTAGTTCTGTGAAAGACCAATTTAAACAAAGTACTTGAGATTTACAGCATCACTTGCGAACGTGGCCAACAATACACTGGGCAAATACAACTCTGTATTTCAAAATGCTGCAAGGAGTACATCAGATGTGTGACTGGGACACATAGAAAAATCAGTGATAGCAGACCATGCATCAAGAAAGACAACACTTTGGACTTTCAGAACACCAATAAGATGTTATACTGAGCAACTGGCTATGGGTACAGGATCATAAAAGAATCAATTAAAATATTGATTCATGGGATTCTAGTCAACAGGGACAAAGGATACCATCTGAATGCAGCACATAATACCATGTTAACGGCAATCTAATGGGAGCTTGCTCAGCCTCATCCATCTCGCAATGTGCAGCCTTAATGCTCAGAGATGTGAATGCACACCCACTACCCCATCCACAGTAGCCACACCTCCTCCCCGCCCACTGGCTGGACATCCAGAACCAGGTGGACGGGGGTCAAAACACTACCATAAATATTACAGCATCCACAATATCTCAACACTCACCAGAATATGAGAAATATGAAAACATTTTGAAAGGTTGCGGTACTTTAACACTATCACTCGGCTCGAAACCCGAAAGCTTCTCATCAATAGCATTGGCAGGGAGTGAGTGCATTCCCATTTCATTATTTGCAAACTGTGTTTGTGCTTCTTATGAATTTTGGCACCAGTATCCTCATTCAATCATTCCCCCATAATTTCAAGGTGTATTTAAGTGAAAAAATGTATATTTTTGAGAATTTATGGGAGCTTAAGAGTTTTGGGCACAATGCACTCAGAGCAAACTTTGAGCGCCAGTGGTGTATTCTGTTAACTTTGGATCCAATATCTTTTCAAATATACTTTGTCACCTTATTGCACTGTAATTACTTATGTGACTTGTGCAATAACTTCATATTTTTTTCACTTACTGGCTTATTTCTTGCAAATCAATGTTTCAATTTTTAATATTGTAACATAAAATTAACACTTATGAATTCAACTGCTGCAGTGTAATGTTGTGCTTTACATGTATTATAACTGTCATATCATGTTCCACTTAGTTACCCCTTCAACAGTACAGCATGTTGCCGACACTTATCATATGTTAGCACTGTTTTTGACATTGTTACAGAAGTCTGTTAGCGAGTATAGCTTCAACAAAAGTTTGCAACACAAAGTTATTGTGTCGGCTGTACCTACCAATACTGGAAGTCAGCTTTATCCTCAAACATAATGACAATGTCGCATGTAACCTAATATATGCACAAGTGGAAAGAGAGCAGAACACTAAGAATATTTATCTTGCGTCTGTATTAGTTTTGGGGAATTTTAAATTTCAATTCAATTTATTGCCATAATCAAAACTACACATGTTCATCATTAGGAGATGCCCACAATCCTTATTTGTACAAAAATGTCCAATTTCAGTCTTCAGATAATTTTATTTATTTTTAAATGAAAAAAATAAATAAAAGTGATCTATTTTTAAATAAAAAAGACATATCAATTTTAAAACTGTTATCTTGAAACTCTTAAACAGGATGTACATATTCAGTACCTATGATAACACACCCTGCTTTATATTACACAAATATGGTACGGGAAGTCTGTTAGAATTTGAATGATTTAGGAGTAATGGAGACAACTCACCGAATAGTGGAAGCATTATTAACAGCAACTATTAGGTAGGAGACGAGGTACTGGCGGAAGTAAAGCTGTGAGCACGGGGTGCGAGTCATGCTTGGGTAGCTCAGTTGGTGAGCACTTGCCCGCGAAAGGCAAAGGTCCCGAGTTCGAGTCTTGGTCCGGCACACAGTTTTGATCTGCCAGGAAGTTTGTTAACAGCAACTATTCTTAATATTAATGAAGACATAAAACGGATGGTTAGAAATATAATCAACTAAAAACAACATGGAATACAGGGATGTAATTACAGTTCTAAGTGAACAGCTTCAAGCCTATATTATTCCATCTGTTGCTGGCAGCATCAAAAGAATGAGGTTTGCCAAATAACTGCAACTATACCTACACCTAAACCTATTGTTGACACACTATTCTACATTGCCTCCACTGGTATGTGCATGCATCAGAAATCCACAAGTCTACATGTACCTATGTGGGTGGCCACTGTATTGTTTTTATTTTTTAAATTTTTTATAGTTTCACTTAATTTAGATTTATTTGTGCCTATCATTCTCTATTATGGATGAAACACTTCTTGTTAGTCTTCTACTTTGTTCTTCTGGTAACTTTGTTTTAATATTCAGGGAATCAACTTAAAGACTGAAATGAAACTTCCTGGCAGATTAAAACTGTGTGCCAGACCGAGACTCGAACTCTGGACCTTTGCTTCTCGCGGGCAGCAGCTCTACCGACTGAGCTACCCAAGCATGACTCACAACCCATCGTAAAGCTTCAATTCTGCCAGTACCTCATCTCCTACCTTCCATACTTCACAGAAGCTCTCCTGCAAACCTTGCAGAACTCAAAGACTGAAAACTTTTTAGATACTCAATGTATAGTCATATTAACTGTAGTAAACAAGTTTCAGTCATTTACAACTGTTTGCAGATCATAGTCTGATTGTCTGCAGCCTCCCTCAACCTAGAAATGGGGATAACTGAAAATGATATGATCAGCAGGACCTTCCTTCTCTCCACGTCCACAGACTGACATGTTCCTACATACCACTTAGTGTTGATGTTTGGGGTATGTTAATAGATGCACCATATCTTGGGTAGGGTCAATGTTGTGCATACTGAGCCTGTTCTTAATGCTTGGGACTATGCTGTATACCCATCCTGCAGTGCTTCTAGTGTTGTTATCAGTCTGTTACTTGCCTAATGTCCAGATTCATAAATTTCTTTTATTAGAAATATGAGCTCCTGTGTTCTTATACACTAAAGCACATCTTCACGCCCCAACCAATACAATGCTGCCCTGTAACATAACACAATATCCACTACACATGTCCTAAGAATCAGCAACTGCAGATTGTGGTGCATGTTGAGACAAACAATGCGTGTCATTTGGGCTCTGATATCATACTTGGATCATTCCGGCATCTGAAAAAGAAGGTTGAGAATACCAGCCTTGCTCACAGAGGTTCAATAATGTCTGCAGCATTAGTTCGAAAACAGATGGTGACCCCTTGGTTCCGACTCTAGTGGAAGGCTTTACAGAGACTGTGAAGGTTCCGTGAAAAGGTAGGCTGTGACTCCCTAGACTTGTCCCATAGGGTCCAGACCTGTAAGAGCTCTCTAAATGGATCAGGTGTACACTACACATCAGAGGCTGCTACCCAGGTAGCTGTGTGTGGGGTGCATGGAGTGCACACAAAGATTTATTAGACTAGGCAATTCTCCATTCGACCCACATAATGACAGCTGTAGGAGACACAGAAGTGTAAGATCCAAAAGAATGCCTCAACAAGTGACAGGATTTAAATTCTAATAGTTAACTGCTGAGGATCCGCAACAAAGTGGCAGAGGTTGCGCCACTCCTGAAAAGTAGTGAAGATCACATAATACTAGGTACAGAAAGCTGGTTGAAAGCTGAAATTCATATCCTGACATTTTTGGGGAAAATTTAGGCATAAATCAAAAGGATAAGCTAAAGGGAAATGAAAGGGGTGTATCTGTTGCAGTAGACAAGAAACTCAAATCCACAGAGATAGAAATTACATGCAAGATCGTTTGGGCAAGGCTAAGTACCAGGGACAGCAATAATATTACAACTGGGTCCTTCTACCGGCCACTAGACTCATCTCCTGATGTAATAAAAAAACTTCAGAGAACAACCTCAGTTTGTTAGTACATAAGTACCACACTCATATTTTAATCATCAGAGGAGACTTTAAACATCAATCAATCAACTGGGGTAATTACAGCACACCCTGTGAAACATTTACTAAATCTCTTCTCTGAAAATCATCTAGAACAGATTTTTTGGACCCTCATTCATGACGGAAATATATTAGATCTAATGGCAATAAATGGACCTGACCTCTCCGGAGATGTCCATATCAAAAATGGTATCAGTGACCAAGAGGCAGTTGCAGCAACAATGACAACCAAAATACAAATAGCAACTAACACAAATAGACAGATTCATATGTTCAGTAAACATGTTAAAGATGTAGCAGTGTAATACCTCATTGAGAAACTTGAAACTTTTAGCTCGGGGCAATTGGTTTTAGGGGAACTATGGATCAAGTTTAAAAGAATAGTTGCCCATGCCCTGGATAGATACATACCCAGTAAAATACTTGGTGATGGGAAGGAACCACCATGGTATACAGTCACTGTAAAAAGACTCTTAAAGAAACAGAGACTACTGCATGACAGGTGTAAAACAAAGCATATGGTTACAGATAGAGAGATGCTGAATGAAACCACATTTGGCTGTCAAGAGAGCAATACACGAAGCCTTCAATGGTTACCATAGCAAAATACAGTTGAAAGATCTTTACAAAATCCAAAGGACCTTTGGTCATATGTAGAGGCTATTAGTGGCACCAAAGTTGCCATCTAATTACTCACAGGTGAAACAGGGACTGAAATTGAAGATAGTAAAGCAAACATAGCAATACTTAGCTCCATTTTTAAATGTTCTTTTTCAAAGGAATATCCAGGGATATTGCTGCAGTTTAATTCTCGTATCCCAGAAAAGATGAGTGAAACAGATACGGGTGTCAGTGGCGTGGAGAAACAGGTGAACTCACTAAAATTGAATAAAACTCTAGAGATTGATGGAATATGGAGTAAATGCAGGGCTAGGTCCCTGTATCGTTAGCCTCTCCTGTTTCTGGCACGATGCACGCACCTTGTGGGTTGCCACTCCGTACGCCGCAGGCACTACTCCTTCAGAGACAGTTACGCATCGTGCCAAAACTTTGTGTTATTGCATTCAGTGCTAACTGTAAACATTCTATTTACAGTCTCAACACTAGCAAGCACCACTAGGGACTGCTACCATCAAAAGTGTGTGCACCAACTACAGTGGCACTTGTATCAGTGACTGTCTTCTGTGAGCAGATCACATGTTCCTCAAGAGGCCACAGATACTCCTCCGCCGTGGTATACTTAAGCTGTGACAAATGTTCCAGTAGACAGCTGTAGTCGCAGCTCCACTCCAGGCCACTTGTGCCAGTTGCCTACAGCATTCCGTCTGTTGGGGCCTCCATCCACCTATGCACTATGCTATATAGCTCCACTTCGCCACCCAAAAGCCACCAGCACCTTCCCTGGGACCCAGTGCTATCGTGGAGTTGTCCAGCATCGATTATGTCACGACACAGGTCACAAGAGACTCTTGGTTTTGCCACACTCATACTAGATCGATGATCAATTCTGTCACTGTTATCTTTTGTGTAACTTTACTTCCCTGTTGTGAGGTTACAATAAACGTCAAACTAACTGTAAAAATATCAGTTATCTGTGTCCAATACAGATTATTGTCTAAATTATGGACATAAAAGAATCCCTATCAGATTTGTAACGCCTCACTAATTTTGAGCATTACTGGATGAGAAGCAGCTTGACTGCAGCTACATGCGAGACCTGCAGGCAGGCGAGGAAGTACTGACATGTAATTCCACAAGTGAGCCTGTTTGCACACCAGGGGCAAGCCGAACAGTCATTGTGACACTGCAGACTGGCCACGCAGCTACAAACCAGCCAGCAGAGCATTTCTACAGCACTGAGACACGAAGGTGTTGATCTGTATGTGCCTGGAAGCAATGTTGTGGCACAACAAGGTGCCATTAATCACTATAGATACCTTCAATTCCAGCAGCACTGTGTGCAGTCTGGCAGCACCCTCTGTGTCAAGGTTCTGGTCCACACCCACAGACTTGGAACGACACAACAAATTATCCATTGCCAGGCACCACCGTGGCAGCAACCTCCTGCCTAGCAGGGCAGTGGTTCACAGTCAGGGTGGTACTGCTGCTATCCTTACACACCAGGGCAAGCTTCTAACCTGGGTGTCGTAGATGCCTACGAGAAGTCAGTGGATGTTCGCATCGTGGGCAATGCTCACTATGGGCCATATAGTGCTAACTCAGGCACGTGCTTACTGAGTGGGGTAAACAGTGTCAGCAAAGCAGGATGCAGACATCAAATGGTCATCCTGCTGCCGTGACCTTCCAATGTCGACGGCACAACAGGTGGACCACACATCTAGAGAGGGCATATCTAGGAGCATCGCAGCAATTCAACATTGTAGCTCAAAACTACGTAAAATATGTTATATTTTGCAGTGGGGTTTTCCTAGCCACACACCACACCTTGCCAGGACCACCACCTCTACACCATAGCAGCCCCACTCACCCTGGGTTCCTATAGCAGTATTTTGATATCACTGGACCTCACCTGGCACAGCTTCCATGCAGCACAGCTTCACAATCACATTGCACAGTTTTGTTAAACAGTGGAGTGAGTGAGCAGACTATTCATTTTTGTGGCTGTTTTCCCTGTTTCATATGTACAGGACATGGAGTCTAAATGAGTGATGCACAGGGATTGAAGGGTTACGTTGGTGCAGCCAGGGGAACTGGCTGATCTTTTGCAATTCCTTGGTAATACAAAGGAGCATTATTTACAACCTGCGAGATGTGGTTAACGTAAATTTCCAGAGCATTTCGTGGAGTTAGTAGCAGTAGCAGTAGCAGTACCAGTAGTTTGTGTTAACTATCACTGATATGGGCATGTAGCTAGTCAGTGCACATAGTTAAGATGTATGATAAGATATAAGATTTAAGTGTGTGTTGAATCATAAGGCCTGAATGTGAGTGAATTTTGTGTTCCTTAGAGTGAATTGGAGATTAACCCTCCAGTCGTGGACAACGTGAACATGTCCATTCTGCTCTCTCCAGACAATTTTGCGCGCCTTGCTGTTACTGCATCAGATGCAATTTCTGCTCTGATTCCATGTCAGAAATTGTGATTTTTGCATAGAATAATTTTCTGTTGCTCTGGAACAGAGTAGGCTATTTTCGAACCAAATATTTTCCTGTCTGAAACATTGGGTGCTGCGTTTTACACGTTCTCCAGCCTCACTCACATACACACACACATGCCTTTTCAAGCCAGCAATTTTGTAATCTTATTCCAAATCTTGTTTATGGAATCTTGCTTTAATATGTACAACATTCGGAACAATTATGAATAACTTTATTCTGCTTTTATAATGTTGAATGCAATTTTTGCATTTCCCGCATTATTTACATTAACTGTCAATTAAATATCAACTCTAAGTCAAGGTGTTGGTTTTCCTGTTATGATCCTTTAATTCTATCCATACAACTATTTTAATTATTGAATAAAAATGCCCTGTGATTTTGTACAAAAAAATTAGAAAATTCCCCGCAGTTAGAGTATCAAGGTTCCACAATGGCAGATTCTCAAATACAGGGTGTCATTAGTCGGGAGGCAGTTCAAGCATTGATTAATGAAATGGCACAATTGAGAGGATGTAATACAGACTTGTGTAATAGGCTAGCAGCTGCAGATGAAGAGCTGGAATTGGCTCAGCAACCTACTCCTTTATTAGATCCAGCCACAGCTACTTTGATCATGCCCTTCTCCAGAAAGTCAAGTGGCAGTGTAATGTTTTTGTAAGTTACAAGTGTTGTTGATAACTTATTTCATAGCAAATCAGTGTCTGTGGTTCACAGTTATTGCCAAAGAATCGATCACCCCAAATCTCAGTGTACATCAATGTAAATAAATGTACATTTCTCAGAACTTTTGGAGGTTACCATTGACCTGCACATAAATCAGTTCACAGTAAATCGGTGTTTGTGATTTAGTTACTGTAGTACATACTGTAACATATTACATCTAGTTTTCCCTTTCACAAGGAGTAAAACTGTCTACATTTATCATAAATTAACTCTATTTTAAAGTTTTTTACTGACTATAACCAACCTCAAAAAGTTTTACATAACTAGTAATTTTTACCACAGGTTTTTCTATTGCCTTACCAGAAGGCTCATTTTGTGTATTTGCTTTAATTTTTATAGATAATTAATTTTTTTTTACCTCAACAGGTATCAGGCTGAGTTTAAAGTCATTTGTTCACTGTCTTGTAAGACACTGCACCAGCCACAACGCAGCCCCACTGTCAGTGGTCTTCTCGAATATGAGAAGAGTTAGCTGATGCTCGTAAGCAGCTAGAAACCACCCTGACGACTATCAAACATTTAGCAGCTGCTGCGAATTGGTCTGTGCGGAAGAGCTCATGAGAGTCACGTAATGCTATCTGTAGCAGAAAAGGTACCTCCAGTAATATCCTATTTTGTTGATGCTATATCCTTTGCAGGAAGTGTGGGATCTGTCACTACTCGTTCACTTTACTGCGAGAGGTGTGTCAATGGTAGATCCAGGCATCATATACAGGAACCAGGGAGGGCTCACAGAGTGTTATAGCGATACCCTAGTCTAATAACTTCAAGGTGCTGTCTTTCAGTGAAACTGAGCCAGTGGGATTCACTTGACCTCTTTTGGGGAAACCTGCTGCCTCAAGAGGAGGCAAATGATAAAGGGTACGGTCTATTAATTGTAGGCAGTTCAAACCTATGGAGAATAATGGTACCACCTAGGGGAATGGCAGAAAGGGATATGAAGGAACATTAGGTGCTCTAAGTGTGTTCTTGCCTGGGGGCATCATTCAACATGTTGAAGAAGCTTTTCCAACAGCCATTGAGGGAACAGGGTGCAGCCAACTGCAGATTGTGGTACATGATGGAACTAATAATGACTGTCATCTAGGCTCCGAGGTCACACGTGGAGCATTCTAGCAACTGATAGAGAATACCTACCTCGATCACAGAGGTTAACGATGTTTACAATTCGTAGCACTGTCCCCAGAACAGATCGTAGCCCCCTGGTTTTGACTCAAGTGGAAGGCTTGAAACAGAGACTTCAAAGATTCTGTGACAAGCTAGGCTGTGACTTCCTGGACTTGTCCTGTAGGGTTGAGAACCACAGGGTCCACCTAAATGGGTCACGTGAGCAGTACACATCGGGCTGCTACCCAAGTAGCTGACTTTGTGTGGGGGTGCACACAAGGGTTTTTTAAGATTAGGCTACTCTCCATCCAGTCCAAATAACGACAGCTGTAGGAGATCCAAAATCTCCCACAGGGAAGAATATTAAAATTCTAATAGTTAACTGCCGAAGCATTCACGGCAGAATGCCAGAGTTTGAAGCATTCCTGAAAAACAGTGAAGCTCACGTAACACTTGGCACAGAAAGCTGGTTAAAAGTTGGAATTGATAGCAGTGAAACTACTAAGGAAAATTTAAGTGTATGTCGAAACGATAGTCAAATGAGAAATGGAGGTGGTGTATTTGCCACAGTAGAGAAGAAACTCAAATCCAACACAATTAGAGATAGCAGCTACATGCGAGATTGTTTGAGTACAACTTTGTATTAGGGGAAGGCATAAACTGGTAACTGGATCCTATTGTCCACCAAACTAAACTCATAATGTAAGCAAAAACTTTAGAAAAAACCTCAGTTTACTTGTACACAAGTTCCCCAAACATACTGTAATCATCGAAGGAGACTTTAATGATCCAAAAATCAGTCGGGAAAATTACAGTTTTGTTAGTGGTGGGCACGACAAGATATCCAGTGAAACATTACTAAATCCCTTCTCTGAAAATTACCTAGAACAGACATTTCGGAACACCATTCATGATGGAAATATATTAGATCTAATGGTAACAAATAGACATGACCTCTTTCAAGATGACCACATAGAAACTGGTATCAGTGACCATGATGTGGTTGTGGCAACAATGACTACTGACGTACAAAGGAGAATTAAAACAAGCAAAAAGATATATACATTCAGTATACTAAATAGAAAAGCAGTACAGTCGTATCTCAACTTGAAACTTTCAGCACAGGACAGGAGCATGTAGAGCAACTATGCTCCAGTTTAAAAGAATAGTTGTCGATGCACTGGATAGATATTTACCCAGCAGAACAGTTTATAATGGGAGGTACTCTGAATAGTATATAGTCACCGTAAAGAAACACTAAAGGAACAGAGACTACTGCATAACAGGTGTAAAACAATGCATAAAGCCATAGGCAGAGAGAGACGCTGAATGTAACAATGGAAAGTCCAGATTGGACAATCAGCAGTCATAAAATGGACAGACTCTTACTCACTGTAAATATGACACGTTGGGTTGCAGACAGGTCAAAGAAAAGGCTGTTACACACTAGGCTTTCCGCCAAATCCTCCTTCAGAAAAGAAAATAAAACACACACACATTCACACAAGCAGATACACCTCATTCACACATGACTGCTATCTCAGGCTGCTATAGCCAGACTGAAACTGTTGTGTTGAATGAAAGCAGCAACTGACAGTGGGTCAGGGAATGGGGACAGAAAGCACAGTAAGGCTGGTAGGCTGGTGGGGGTGGGGGGGGGGGAGGGGGGAAGTGCTGTCTGATGGAGCATACAGAGACCAGATGGAGGCAGGACAAGGCTGCCAAGGGAAGCATCAGGAGGCTATGAGGGAGAGAAGGAGGCCTGTGAGCAGAAAAGACTGTTGCGTGCATTGGCAGAGCGCGAGCACAATGAGAATGAAGTGATGTGAATCAGGAGGAGCTTATAGGACAGAGGGGGCGGAAACTGTTGGATGGAGGATGTGTGGTGTTGGGTGTTGGGACAGTAGGTTATCGTAGGTTGAGGCTGGGATATTTTCGAGAGTGGATAATGTATTGTAAGGGTAGCTTCCATTTGTGCTGTTCAGGGAAGTTAGTGGTTGAAGGGAAGATACTGATGGACTGGGTTTTGAAGGTGCCATTAAAATAAAGCGTGTTATGTTCAGCTGCATGTTGTGCCATAGGGTGGTCTACTTTGCTCTTGGCCACAGTTCAGCGGTAGCCACTCATCCTGGTGGACAGCTGGTTGCTCACCATAGCAATATAAAAAGCTGTGAAATGATTGCAGCAAAGTTTGTATATGACATGGTTGCTTTCGTAGGTGGCCCTGCCTCTGATGGGGTAGGATAAGCTTGTGAGAGGACTGGAATGGGAAGTGGCGGGTGGGTGGATTGGGCAGGTCTTGTAACTGGATCCTCCACAGGGATATGACCCCTATGGTGTGGAGCTGCGATTGGCAGTGGCATAAGGATGATGTGGAGGTTGGGTGGATGATGAAACACCACTTTAGGAGGGCTGGAAAGGATCTTGGTTAGAATGTCCCTTGTTTCAGGGCATGAGTGGCTGGTTATTGAGGGTGGTGGGAGGGTTGTGGGTGTGTGGGGATATGGCAAGGGAAATCTGTTTTGTGAACCTGTGAAGGCCTTTCTAAGACCTTCAGCATACTTGCCAAGGGACTTCTTGTCACTGAATATACACCATTTCTGGCTGGCTTGTCCGTATGTGAGAGGGATTTTTTGGTGTGGAAGAGATGGCAGCTGTCAAAATACAGGCCTTGTTGAGGGTTGGTGGGTTTAATGTGGACAGAGGTGCGAATGGAGCCATCGAGAGGAAGGGGTCAACATCACGGAAGGTGGCATGCTGGATTGAGGACAAACTGGTGAAGCAGATGGAAGAAAAAGTGTTGAGGGTGTGAAGGAATGAGGATAGGTGTATTGGCCCTCAGGCCAGATCATGAAGGTATCATCAACGACCCTGAACTAGACCAGGGGTTTGGGGTTGTGGGAGGCTAGGAAGGTTTTCACTAGATGGCCTACAAACAGGTTGGCATAGGAGGGTACCATGCAGGTGCATATGGCTGTGCAGTGGGTTTGTCTGTATACCTTCCCTTCAAAGGAGAAATAGTTGTGTGTTAAGATAAATTTAGTAAGGTGTTTGAGGAATCAGGAGGTGGGTTTGGAGACTGAAGGACACTGGGAAGGGCAGTGTTCAACTGCGGCAAGAACACAGGCATGAGGTATGTTGGTATATAGGGAAATGGTGTCAACAATGATGAACAGGGATACAGGTGGTATAGGGGTGGGCATGGTGGAGAGTCAGTGAAGGAATTGGTTGGTATCTTTCACATGGGAGGCTAGAGTTTGGGCAATTGGTTGAAGATGTTGGTCAATAAATGCCGAAATTCTTTCAGCTACAATGGGATTGTTGGTGTTGGGGCTTTTGGGGAGCATGTAGAAGGTGGATGTGCAGGATGTCATGGGGTTGAGGAAGGAAATGGATTCAGGGGCAAGATTCTGCAAAGGGCCTAAGGCTTTAAGCAATAATTGGAGGTAATTTTGGATTTCTGGGATGTGATCACACTGGCAGAGTTTAGGGATTGAAGAGTCACACAATTGGAAAAGGCTTTCTGTCAAGTAGTCACTGTGATCCATAGCGATAGTATTGGAACCTTTGTCTCCAGGTAGATAATTAAGTGAAGATCTGTTCTGAGGCTAGGTATGACTGTCCTTTCTTCTGTTGTAAGTCTGATATTAGGAAGGTACTTGGGGAATGGTGGAGAGGCCAAGCTGGAGGTGAGGAATCCCTGGAAGATGACTGGTGGGGGAGGGAGGGGGGGGGTGGATGGCGGCATGATCAACAATCCGGGTTGGATGGTGGTATGAAGTGGGACATGCAGGGCCCAGTGTTGGGATTAGGCTGGCTTTTGATGGAGTGATTAGTGGCAAAGAAAAGTTTCCATTGCAGAGATTTTAAGAAGGATAGTAGGTCGTAGGCCAGTCCAACATGGTTAATTTTAGGTGTAGGCCTGAAACTGAGACTTTTGGATAGGATTGAAACTTCTATGGAGCTGAAGATTTTGGTGCAAAGGTTAACACCAGTGTTCCGGGAGTGTTACAGCTCGGGATTTGGTGGAGTGTTGGCGGGGAGTTTTGAGGGGGGTGGCCCTTATTGACCAACACATCCTAGAAATTGCTCAAAATCTGGCCTTCCACATCAAAGACACCAACGACTCTCTTCACCGACTCTCCACCATCCCCAGACCTTTACCTCTTGGATCCCTACTTGTCACTGTTGACGCAACCTCCCTGTACACAAACATCCCTCAGGCCCATGGTCCTGTCGCTATTTAACACTATCTCTCCAAATACCCTTAAGACTCCCAACCTATTACTTCATCCCTCATACATCTTATTAACTTTATCCTAATGCACAAGTGCTTCTGCTACGAAGGGAAGATCCAAACAAATCTGTGGCACAGCCATGTGGCACCCTCTTATGCCAACCTGTTTATAGGCCACCTAGAGGAAATCTTCCTAGCCTCCCACAAAGCCAAAACCCTGGTCTGGTTCAGGTACATTCATGATATCTTCATTATCTGGCCTCAGGGGCAACACACATTATCCTCATTTCTTCACAACCTCAACACTTTCCCTCCCACGCACTTCAGCTGGTACTCCATAATACAGCGTACTACTTCCCTCAACATTAACCAGGTCATCTCTCATGGCTTCATCCGCAACTCTGTTCATATTAAACCCACCAACCACCAACAGTGCCGGCATTTTGACAGCTGCCATCCCTTCCACACCTAAAAATTGCTACCACACAGCCTGGCAACCTGAGGATGGTGTATCTGCACTGACAAGAATTCCCTTGGCCAGTATGCTGAAAGTCTCACAAAGGCCTTCATAGGTATGCACTACTCCCCAGACCTAGTCTACAAACAGATTTCCTGTTCCATATCCCACACACCCCCAATCCTCCCACCATCCTTCAGAACCAGTTACAAAGGAACACCCCTTTCATCACCCACTATCACCAAGTACTATAACAACTGAACCACACACCCTTTGTCAGGGCTTTGATTATCTCTCACCATGCCCTGAAATAAGGGATATACTATCCGAGATCCTTCCCACCCCTTTTAAAGTGGTGGTCCACCTCCCAGTCCATCCCTACGCCATCCCCAAACACAACCCCTTGCCACAGTGATCATATCCCTGCGGAAGACCCAGGTGCAAGACCTGTCCAATCCATCCAGCCATCACCTACTATTCCAATCCTGTCACAGGCTTTTTTTAGATTAGATTTACTTTCATTCCAATTGATCCGTAGTGAGGAGGTCCTCCAGGATGTGGAACATGTCAGAAAAACAACAATACATAACAAATATTTACAACTGAAACAAATAAGCTAATGTACCATTCCACAGGTCCCAAGTGGAATGATCGTCATTTTTTAATGAACACTAAGAGTCATTTTACAAATACTAATGCACTGAATTTAAAATAAAAAAGTTTTTTATTTATTTATAAGGTAATACAACTACTGTAATACTTATTTACAATGAACACATTACTGCACTGAAATGGTGCAGAAGTTAGGTTATACTAACACACACACACACACACACACACACACACACACACACACACACACACAAATTTTCAATGAACACATTACTGCACTGAAATTGTGCAGAAGTTATGTTGCACTTATATACAAATCAGTTGGTTTTACTAAGAAATTCATCAATGGAGTAGAAGGAGTTGGCCACCAATAAATCCTTTAGGCTTCTCTTAAACTGAATTTCATTGGTTGTTAAGCTTTTTATGGCTGCTGGCAAGTTGTTGAAAATGTGTGTTCCTGAATAATGCACACCTTTTTGTACAAGACTAAGTGACTTTAAATCCTTGTGAAAATTATTCTTATTTCTAGTATTGATTCCATGAATTGAGCTGTTGGTTTGAAAAAGTGATATATTTTTAATGACAAATTTAATTAAGGAATAAATATATTGGGAAGCAGTAGTTAGTATCCCTAGTTCCCTAAACAGGCTTCTGCAGGATGTTCTTGAGTTCACACCACATATAACTCTCACTGCACGTTTTTGTGCCCGGAAAACTTTAGCTTGGCTTGATGAATTACCCCAAAAAATAATCCCATATGACATTATGGAATGAAAGTAAGCATAGTATGCCAGCTTTTTCATTTTTATATCCCCTATGTCTGACAAAATTCGCATTGCAAACAGAGATTTGTTAAGACGCTTCAGAAGTTCTGTGGTGTGCTCCTCCCAGTTGAATTTATTATCAAGCTGTAATCCCAAGAATTTAACACTGTCCACTTCTTCTTTCTTCCTGTCATCGTATGTTAGACATATACTCTTGGGACACCCCTTACAAGTTCTGAACTGCATGTAGTGTGTTTTTTCAAAGTTTAGTGACAAAGAATTGGCTAGGAACCAGTGATTAATGTCCACAAATATTTTATTGGCTGATCTTTCTAAGACTACATTTGACTTGCTATTTATTGCAATGTTTGTATCATCGGCAAACAAAACAAACTTGGCATCTGGTAATGTTACTGATGAAAGGTCATTGATATACACAAGAAAAAGTAAGCGCCCCAAAATGGAACCTTGTGGGACCCCACATGTAATTAGTTCCCAGTTGGATGAGGCCTGATAGCTTGATACATGTCTCTTTCCTAATAACACCCTTTGTTTCCTGCCAGAGATATAAGATTTGAACCATTTTGCAGCATTTCCTGTTATACTATAATATTCAAGTTTACTTAAAAGGATATTGTGATTTACACAGTCAAATGCCTTTGACAGATCACAAAATATACCAGTTGCCTGCAATTTTTTGTCTAATGAATTAAGCACATTTTCACTGTACGTGTAGATAGCCTTCTCAATATCAGAACCTTTTAGAAATCCAAACTGCTTATCCTACCCCGTCAGCAGCTGGGCCATCTGTGAAAAGAGCCTTGTCATATACCAACTGTGCTGCAGACACTGCACAGCTTTTTATGTAGCAACCAGGTGTCCACCAGAATGAATGGTCACTGCCAGACAGTTGCCAAGAACAAAATTGAGCACCCAGTGGCACAACATGCAGTTGAACAGAAAATGCTTGTTTTTAATGGCTGATTTACAACCCCGGCTGTCTGGATCCTCCCCTCCACCATCAACTTTTCTGAACTACACAGATGGGAGTTATCCTTACAAAACATTCTCCACTACTGAAATTATCCCAGCCTCAACCAATGATAACCTACTGTCCCCACTCCTTCCACCTAACAGTTTTTGCACTCTCTGTCCTGTAACTTCCTCCTCCCAATTCACGTCCCCTCACCTTCATTGTGCTCAGTCCCTACCAATGCATCCACTAGTCTTTTCTGCTCCCTCCCCCCACCCCTCCAGCCTCCGGCCAGTCCCCTGGCAGCCTTGTCCTGTCACCTTCTAGTCCCTGTACTCCCTGACAGTGTCCTCCTCTCCCCCCACCTGTACTCTGCTTTCACTCCCCCCTCTCTGCCCCACTCCCAACTGCCTCTTTTGTTCAATGTAATAGTAGCAATATGGCTACAGTGGCTAGAGCGGAAGGGGGTGGGGGGGAGGGGGGAGAGTGGAAGGGGGGTGGGGGGAGGGGGGAAGAGGAGAGAGGGAGAGGGAGAGGGAGAGGGAGAGGGAGAGGGAGAGGGAGAGAGAGAGAGAGAGACAATGCGCACATTTATTTTTCCCTTTCTTTTCTGTAGAAGGCTTTGGCCTAAAGCTGAATGTCTAGTGCTCTTTTCTTTATGCCTGCCTGCAACTCAACATTTCACCTTTACAGCGAGTAGCAATCTATCCTTTTCATAATGCTAAATGAAACTCTTTTCGTTGTGAAGAGAGAAATGCATGAAGCCTACCATAGCACAATATTGTCAAATGGTCTTTCAAATTCCCTGAGAAATTCCGATCCTATGTAAAGGCTGTTAGTGGCACCAAAGTTAGTGACCAGTCACATGCAAATGAAACGGGAACTGAAATAGAGGGTAGTAAAGCAAAAGTTGAAATGCTTAAGTCCATGTTCAAAGGCTTCTTTAAAAAGAAAAAATTACGAAAATTGCCTCAATTTAGTACTTGTAGCGCTAAAAAGATAGGCCCCTAAAAGAGTTATTGTCACAATGTTGAGGACAGCTGAAATCATTAAAACTGAACAAGGCTTCAGAACCCAATGAAACTCCTATCATTTCTATACTGAATTAGCTGAGTTAGCCCCTCTTCTAACTATAATCTACCATAGACACCTTGAATAAAAAAATCCTCTCCAGTAGTTGGAAGAAGGCACAGGTCACAACCTTTTACACGGGTAGTATAAGTACTAAACAAAACTACTGTTAAATTTCCTTGACATTGATTTGTTGTAGAATCTTAGAATATATTTTGAGTGCAAACATGTAATCAGGTATCTCTAATAGAATGAAGTCATCCCTGCAAACCAATGTGGGTTCCAAAAACAGTAATCATGAGAAATCCATCTCACACTTTCCTTATATGACATACTGAAATCTTTGGACCAAGGCAGTTAGTCCGATGCAGTATTTATTGATTTCCAAAAAGCATTTGACTCTGTACCACATTTACAGTTATTGGCAAAAGTACAAGTATTAAGCAAAATTTGTGACTGGATTGAGAATTTTATGGTAGGAAGGACACAGCATGTTATCATGGATGGAGAGTCATCAACAGATGTAGAAGTAACATCAAGTGTGCCCCAGCGAAGTATGTTGGTACCCTTGCTGTTCACATTGTATATTAACAACCTTGTGGACAATATTAACAGTTACCTCAGAATTTTTTCATAGGTGCAGTTACCTATAATGAAGTACAGTCTGAAAGACACTGCCTAAATATTCAGTCAGATATTGATAAGAGTTCAAAGTGGTATGAAGATCGGCAACTTGCTTTAAATGTTCATAAATGTAAAATTGTGCATGCCACAAAACAAAAACAATGTAGCATCATATGGCTATAATAACAATGAGTCACAGTTGGAATTGACCAACACATACAAATATTTGGATTTAAAACTCTGCAGGAATATGAAGTGGAATCATCATGTGGGTTCAGTCCTGAATAAAGCAGATGGTAGACTTCATTTTATCGGTAAACACTGGGGAAATGCAATCGGTCTATGAAGGAGACAAAGCATTTGAGTGACCCATTCTAGAATACTGCTCCAGTGTGTGGGAACCATACCAAATAGCAGGGGATACTGAACATATGCACACAAAGCCAGCACAATTTTTCGTAAGTTTTTTTTTTTTATCCACATAAGAGTTTCATAGAGATGCTGAAGAAATAAAACCAAGATAGGTGTTCACTATCCTGAGAAAGCCTATTTACAAAGTTTCAACAACCGGCTTTAAATAAAGCCCCTAGGAATATACTAAAACCCCCTACAAATCGGTCACAAAGGGACTGGGAGGACAATTAATTACAGCATACACAGAGGCATTTAAACAATCATTCTTCCCATGTTCCATATGTGAACTGAAAGAATTAGTACAATGGGACATACCTCCTGCCATGCGCTTCACAATGGTTGGCAGACGTAGTCGTAGGAGGTCATTTTTGGATGAGCTGCAGTTGGCAGTTACTACTGTGTGTGGTCGCAGGATCAGTTATTACACATGACAAAAGGATAGATAGCAGGGGAAGTCAAGACTTACGTCAGACGTACAGAGGGACTAATAGGTATGAAGATATTTGATGAATTGAAAGAAGGCCTACTATGAAGGCACAAGAAACAAAACAGTGCGAGGTTTTTCTGCAAACATTTGGATAGGCTGTCAAAGAACCATAATGAGTCGATAGAAAATTTTTGGGGACAGAATACAAAAGTGAATGTGCTTCCATGTGAATTATGGGACAGTGATGAGGTGAACAGAGTAATACTTCATGAAGAGAAACACAGGGCACTGAGTGCATTTTAATGGGCTTGCCACCTGATATGTCAAGAAATGTGGGAACCGGTACCCCGAAGGATTTATACTTTGTGGTCAGGTTAGCCATGGAGTTTGAAGAAATTTATGAAGCAACAGGAATGTGGGAAAAGAGAGGAGTATTCTTTTCCAATGTGAAATAGTATAGCTGTGGGAGGATGGGACATATGCAGAGGCTGTGTTGTCAACTTCAGTGTGGTAGATGTGGTGTTACTGTACACCACCACCATTACTGTAGGAATGGTAAGGAGAAATGGGGGATGAATAAGCTGGTGTTAAATACAAAAGGGAGTCCCAGGCCCACTGTGTGGAGTTCCCCATATAAATTTCAGTGCAACTAATATGGATGCAGAGGCAGAATGTAATATATGTGGGAATAGTGAAGGGTAGAAAGTACATGTTTTTATTGGACACAGGGACGCGTGTGTCAGTAGTAAGAATGGACTTCATGAATCAGAGGTGATTAAACCCTCCACGCAACATTTATGATGACTCTGAGATAGTGATGTGGAGTCTTTGGTTTCATTTTAGATTTTCATGTCGGGGTAAAGAATTTTAAATAAAGATGATACCATTGCAATGGAGTATTCCCTGTGTAGTATTTGGTGTTTTTTTTAAGATAGTTGTTGGTATATTTGTGAGTATTTTAATCTCACTTGTTTTTGGTTTTGGGGCTGTTAGTTCAATGGCTGCAATGGGGACTATATGCCTACCACCATAAAACTTTACAGTTGTATGGGTCTAATTGCCAATTGAGTTAAGTGTCGCCAGTGTGGCGAGTAAATGAAATTAACCAGAGTTCCTGATTACTGAACCAGAAACCTGTATATGCAGAGGTGTTGTCACAATAATGTTTGGAGTTACTTTAGGAGAGGTTTGTGGTTTGAGCAAGCTAGGCTGGCCATGCAGCATATTGTGTTGTTAACATATCATTGGTGTTATCAGTCTGCTACTTGGTTTCTGTGTGCATGAGAAGGGTGCGAGAGATAGGTGTGCACTGTATTGGTATTCTTTTCGCTGCGAGGTGTGTATTGAGTTTATTAAGTATAGTGGGTCTTCGGAGGGGTGGGGGGTGGGGGTGGGGGGGGGGGGAGTTGTAAAAGTTGATGAATTGCGGTTTGGGAAGGGGTATTCATCCTGTGGGAATATAGGTATGGGGTGCTGTTGTTTCCAGGGGTGGGTGTTCTGATGTTGCTTTTATGGTGGTTAGAGGTGGGGTTTTAGTTGGGTTAATAGAAGAGTATACTGCAGAGGGGTCAACTAGTTTCTGATTGCTTTTCTTCATATAGGGATCTGGGTGGCAGGGGGTTTTGTCATTTAATGATAAAGGATTGTGCACAGTTTGGAGATTATTCAATACTAGCTTGCACAAATACTATAGGGTGCTTTTGGGGACTGTTATGTCTGTTATAAGGAGGGTAAGAGGTGCACCTTGTGTTGTGGCGTAACAAGCTAGTCACGCCACACTGAGGAGGAAGCCGAAAGGCACGCGTACACACACGCCGACTGGCGTCAAGTCTGGAACAGGATACGTTATGACTGCTATAAAGAAAATACGTAGCTTTGGAATATACTTAACTTTTAATGCTTCCTTTGGTACATCTCTCTTGACTATACAAATGAGACTCGTAAGATACATGCACTGATACAATTGGCGCCTTGCTTGGTTGTAGCCATTAACTTAGCTGAAGGCTATTCTAACTGTCTCTCGGCAAATGAGAGCAAAGGCTTAGTCAGTATAGTCGCTAGCAACGTCGTCGTACAACTGGGGCGAGTTCTCGTACGTCTCTCGAGACCTGCCGTGTGGTGGCGCTCGGTCTGCGATCACACAGTGGCGACACGCGGGTCCGCATGTACTAATGGACCGCGGCCGATTTAAGCTACCACCTAGCAAGTGTGGTGTCTGGCAGTGACACCACACCTTGAGTCTACAATCTCGAAAGATGAGTATTGTTGGAGGAAAAGTGTACCAGAAAATTATTGCCTATCTGAACATTTTTTGAAGCTCGTGGGTAAAATGGTGAAAGAATAATGGATTGTGAATGATGTAGGTTATGTGTTAATAGTCTTTTTTTATGTGCATATTTTGTTGGGGACAGTTATCAGTTGGTAGGTGGGTGGTGGTGTTTTTTTTCATGGGGGGGGGGGAGGAGGAGGGGGAGGGTTAGAGAGATATGGTCAGTCTAGACCAAATTGGCAGTTGACTGTTGTTGGTAAGTATGTTTTTGATCTTTACTGTAAGAGTATAGTGGGTAATTCTCTTCGAGATGAAGGTTTTGTAATTTATCTTGGATTAGTATTATTCTGAGGTTTGGGTCAGTGGTTGAATTTGGTATATATTAGTTTTATTGGTGGGTGTCATGGAGTGGGGTCTGGTGTTATAAGTTAGTCGATTTTGGTTGAGTTATACAGACCAAGTGAAATTTGTGGTACCGGGTTTTTGAGTTGTGTTTGGGTTCCTGGTATCACTGTGTCACTTTGAGCTATAGAGGGTGTTTGCTTTAACTTCAGACAAGTAAATATATAAAAAACAACACATTATACAAAAACAATGTTCTTGTTGAAAAGTTGACATTAGTAAGGGGGACATCTATTTGTGCTACAACTGGCCACCTGCTAACCACCCCTCCTGCGTGGGTGGGGTCAACTTTGTATTTTCAAATGAGAGCACTCCATTTTTATTGCATATTCGTATTATACATCAAAAAGTATGTACCATTTACTCAAACCATTGCTCCCCATTCGTGGTAGATGGCACTGTAATCGAAAAGGATCATGTGTGCCTCTTTTGCAATTAAGAACCAATACATTTGATTCTAAATTTCATTTATGATGTAAATGTAAACCTTTGTTTTCTAACAGTTGACACTGATGTTCAAACGTTGTGTGTTGCAAATGTGATTGTAAAGTACAAATAATATGGCTAGACACTAAAATTTCTGGCAAATTAGATACTTGTATGATAACAGGGTTTTCTTTTCCTATGGGATTGATTGTGGTGAGCCCCCAAACCATCAAAATGCTCAAACTAAGTGGCCGCCCTCAAACTCCACCATCAGGGTGACTGATTTTGGTGCGCATTTCCATCCAACTGCTTTAACTCTTGTGCTGGCCACTATGCAGTGGAATACAAACCACAACCACTGTAATAAGATAAAATGTCCATGAAATTATGGTGACAGGTGCACCTAACATGGATGATCTCCAAAATCTACCACCCCAATGGTGTGAGGCAAGGGAACTCTGCAAAATCACACACCCAAATGGTGACAGGCAAGGGGACTCACCGAAATCAAGAATCCCGATGGGAACAGAATACTATTACATCCATGTTGTCATTTCTGGATCAACGCTAAACATAGTTTCTAACCAGACATTGAAACGGCTAACTGTATTGTAATGTGCAATCAAATTTGCAACACTAAAGTAAATTTTGAACACAAATATCAACTGTCAGAACACCAAGGTTTACATTTAGGACAAAATGTGTCAGTTCTTAATAGCAGAAGGAGGCACACTTGATAACTGTCAATTACAGTGCCATATATCACATATGAAAAACAATGGTTTGAATAAACTGTATGTATTTTTTGATATAGAATCTGAATATGGAATAAAAAATGGGGCTTCCCAGGTCAAAATTCAGAGTTGACCCTGGCCAAACAGAGTGATAGGTGGTGGCCAGTTGTAGCATAGACAGATGTCCTCTTTACTAGTATTAACTTTTCACATAGAACATTTTTTCATATTCTGAGCCATTTTTGAGATATTTGTTTTTCCTAAGTGAAAATAACCCCTCCCCCATATAGGTCAAGTGAAATTTAAGGTACCAGGTTTTGGAATTTGTGAGTTCCTGGTAGCTCTGTCTTCGATTGAGCTATATAGGTCAAGTCAAGTTTCTGGTACCAATAGTGGTGGTCCCCCCCCCCCCTTTCCACCCTCCCGATTGCTTGTTTGGGATTTCCCGTGCTTCATTTTTGGGTTAATACTTGTTTTGCAATTGTGTAATGATTTTTATTGTCATACATTTAGTTTGTCCTGGCCAAAACTCCCTACACCTCAGAGTTGTCCCATTACTTTCTACTCTAATGCTGGAGTTAAGTATTTTGTGTGTTATTTGTTTGCTCACTGGTGTAACAAGTAAAACTGTTGCTGGCATATTGTATAGGCTTGAAATAGATGTGCCCGGCATCTTGATGACATCACAGGACAAACCAAAAAGCTGGAATCGCAACTTTCAGTAATCCTGTTGTGGCTCTATAATATGTAATGCTCTTAATCACTTTTCTAATATTTTTGGGAAGGTAATGTACTCCAAGGTTGTTTGGATTTTGTTTGAACAGGAAAATGAAAACGACAGTGGTCCTAGCCCACTACTGCCCACACCAAAACAGGGTTTATTGTGCAGTTTCACTCCCCACAGTACTAGTAAAACCATACAATACCCTCCAACAGTAGTTGGAGGCCCTTAACCAGTTCTTTGTTAGAAACAGTTTACTCAGAACTTGACAATCTGAATATTCTGTCTTTTGATCTCCAACACTTTGCATTGGAAGATTAGGTATGGTGCAGTTTCATCACTCCTCACCACACAGCCTACACACAAGGGCTTATTTTTCTATACCCATCACATGTAGGTGTTTCTTAAAGCTCCCATAGCCTTACCACGAGTTTAATCGCTCTCTTGTTCAAGCCAAGGATTAAAGAACTTCTCTTAAATTGCGACTTTGGCATCATTAGCTTGACATGTTTTTGTTTCTGGATCATACTCCAATATTCTACATGCTACCTTCTGATGCAGTTTCGTAATTTTGGCTTAAATTCGGACAGGTTTCGGTCGAATAAATGGACTTGTCGGACCTGTCTTGGCTAGTCTATCGGCTTGTTCATTGACACTGATTCCTGTGTGACCAGGGACTCACAACAGTTTTACCCTGTTCCTTTCCCCTAGGCTCACAAGGTTTTGTGGCATTCTGCAACAATCTTTGATCTCACTGCAGGAGCTAATAAGATATTTCAGATCTGCTTGGCTGTATGAATAAATGTAGATGCTATAATTTCTGTAGTGCCTACACAAATTATTTGTTTCTTTTGTTTTAGGGTACAAAAACAACTAGGGTCATATGTGCCCATGTCAAAACTGTGAAACACAGAGACAAAGAGAGGAGTTAAAAAAGACAAAGAATCCCAATCGACGGAAGATAAGACAGCTAAAAACAGGGATGTTGAGAAAGGTCTACAAAATATGCCACAGAGGAACAGAGGTCCAGACCTGAAAATTAAATGGTCTTTGCGATATTGCTATGATGGACAAAAAGTAAAATGCGGTTGATAGCCCACATGTCGTTTGCTAAAATGACCCATAACTCAGATGGCAAAACCAAATGGGAATATAAACGGTTAAAAAAAAAGGGCACTCCATCACGAAATGGCAGACAGTTAAAAGTTGGGCGCAATGTGCACAAAGTGGTGGGGGAGCACCACTTAACAAATGGCGATGGCTAAAACGGCAGTGCCCAATACGCAAGCTACTTTAAATCACCTTCTCACGGCCAGAGAGCCGATAGGAGGTCGTCCAAGCCGCTGGGAGAGGCTTAATAACCCGTAGCTTATCCCATGAAGGAAGGACCAGTGGTGATGCCAAAGTGACACGATCTCCTGAAAGACGGCAACACAGAGAACTAGTGGGCTGAGGTACAAGGACTGCAGCCTTGGCAGCAGCACCAGTAGCCTCGTTTCCTGTCAGACCAACATGACCAGGAACTCACATAAACATCACATTGGCCCCATCAAGAATGAGCAAGTGACAGTTTTCTTGGACCCGTTGCACTAAGGGACGGACAGTGGACGGTGTACAGTGCACAGAGGCTTGGAAGGACGCTGAGAGAATACGAGCAGATGACACAATTGAAAAGTCTATGTCGCCAGATGTACTCTGTGGCCTGATACAGGGCGAAGCCTCTGCTGTAAATACTGAGCTGTGCGCCGAAAGCTGATAGCAAAAAACGTTGGCGCCAATGACGAAGGCACACCCAACACCACGGTCAGTCCAAGAGCCATTAGTGTACACAAACGTACTATCACGAAGTTCCGTGCGAAGATCGTGAAACCGAAGGTTACAAAGCGAGGCTGGAACAGTGTCGTTAGCAAGCAAATGAAGGCCAAGGTGAACAAGGACCGCTGCACAATTCCTAGGTGGTGAAGGGTTCACACCCGCTGGGTCAGTTGTAGGGAGTGTGCAGTTAATCTGCCAAAGCAAGAGCCAAAAGTGAACTCCACGAGGTAACACAGAAGAGGGACACGCCCATACTGGCGATCAAAGGAGTCATTGAAGGAGGTGGCATAGGATGGGTGGCCACACATAGCAGAAAAGCGGCATGCATATCTGCTAAGGAGAAATTCACAGCGCTAGTTCAGCAGCTTCTGCATACAGACTCTCAACTGAGCTAGTGTAAAAGGCGGCAGTGGCTAAACTCGTGCGACGATGGTGGATAGTATTGAGACAGCATAAGAGGGACGGACATGCAGATGCATAAACAAAGCACCCACAGTCTAGTTGGGAACGGACAAGGGACCGATACAAACAGAGGAGGGTAATTCGATCTGCACCCCAGGAAGTACCATTGAAGACACACAGGACATTGAGGGACTGCATACAGCGGGCTGCCAGGTAAGACACATGGGAGGACCAAGAGAGTTTCCTATTGAGCAGGGGCCCCAGGAATTTTGTAGTGGGAGAAACCAATTCTGGCACCAGAAATTCACACAAACGGTTTCGTCTGTGGAAAAAATGTAAGCCATTGTTGATGCTCCATGGGTAAAGACAATCGAGACAGCACTGAAGATGCCGCTCAATGAGACAGTTCCATGGAGAACTGTAATAGATGGCAAAATTGTCAGCAAAAAGGGAGCTGGAGAAGCTCAGCAGGAGACAGGCCAATGTTGGGTTAATGGCAATAGCAAAGAGGACAACCCATAGGACAGAACCCTGAGACACACCATTTTGCCGTATAAAGGTGTCCGACAGGGCAGAACTCACATATATCTTGAAAACTCGGTCTTTTAAAAATTCCTCAATGAAATGGGCAGACAGACACGGAAGTCACACGTGTAGTGTGTATGGAGGATACCAGTCCTACAGCTGGTGTTGTGGGCTTTCTGAAAATTGAAAAACACCCCCCATTCTGGGATTTCCACAGAAAACCATTCACGACAGGAGTGGGCAAAGTTACAAGATGGTGAACTGTAGAGCAGCATGCTCAAAATCCACACTGTGCAGTGGTTAGTGCTTCACACCAGCGTCTGGAAAATGTGCCCTCTGCCCAGATGAAATTGTATGTATTAAGCAGAAAGTGCTTGATTGCAAGCGAAAGGTGTTGCAACATCTGAATTTTAAAAGTGTCTGGCCCTGGGGTGGAGGATCTGGATGAAGTGAGAGCATGATCTAGCTCCCTCATAGTAAAGGCGGCATTGTAACACTCACGATTTTGAGAAGAGAAGGGTATCACCCGAGCCGCCGCCTCTTGTTTCCGATGGAGGAAGGCATGGTTATAGTGGGAGGAGCTCGAAATTTCCATAAAATGGCAGTCCAAGGTGTTGGAGATAGCAATGCGACTGTCGAAGAGGATTTTCGAGTCGGCAAAGGAGAAGACCGTTTGCCTTTGTTGGACTTCTTCGAGCCTTTCTGGTTAGCAGAAGACTCAGGTGTTGGTTGACTGGAGGGACTTATGAAGTCTTCTCAGGGGTAGTCCTTCTGTCCTTTCCACCCTGCTGGTTGTGTAGCTGGTGACATCACCCCATGAGGCAAGAATCTGATTGCATGTCTGCATGGCCATGTCCTTCATGGAGCGAGATGTAGCAAGAACAGTACTGTAAGTGCCAGACGGTAGAACGCAGGGTTTGCGACTAGCCAATAACTTGCGAGCGTCTGGGTAAGGTACTTTTTCCTTTATCCGGATCTCTTGGACAGCCCGCTCACTGAGATACAGCAGTCAATCTCAAGAGGAGGCAGTATGGTTGCAATTGCAGTTGATACAGCAGGGAGGAGGAGGTGGGCAATCACCCGCGTGCACATCCCTACCACAAGTTACACATCTGGCCATGTGTCGACAAGACATTTGAGTGTGGTTGAAACGATGACACTGGTAGCAACGCATCGTGTTGGGAATGAATGGTTGGACTATGATAACTTCATAGCCTGCTTTCATCTTGGATGGAAGCACCAATCTAACAAAGGCGAGAAAAAGAGTGCATGTGGGCGCTAAAGAGGCCTCTACCTTCTTCGCCATCTGATGGACGGCAATGACAGCCTGATTAGAGAGATATGTTTGGATTTTGGCCTCTGTCAGAGTGTCGAGCATCCTAGTGTAAATAACACCGCAGGAAGAATTCAGAGTTCTATGGACCATGGCACAAACACGATAGCCATGGTGGAGCAAAGCAGCAAGTAGTTGTTGTGCCTGAGAACCAGTAGTAGTCTCCAAAAGCAAAGTGCCATTCCGTAAACGAGAGCAGGATTTCACAGTGCTGGCAACTGCATCAACACCTTTCTGCATAATTAACAGATTTACTATTGCAAAGGACTGACTGTCTTCAGTATGTAAAACCATGAGGAACCAAGGTGCAGCTGGGAGGGACCTTGAATTGGGAGCTTCATTGCATTTACATTTGGTAGACGTGGACTGCAAAAATAATGACTGACTCATTGCAAGGAAATCCCCCATGATTGCCAGCATCTCTTGAGAGCATGCTCCTTCCAACTGGGGGCCCCTTCACAAGGGGATGCATCTGCCTTAGGTGACTGTTCACACCTCAGGTCACACTTTCCGAACACCTGACAAAGAGGGACCAATTGGCAGTTTGTGAAGGTAGCAGCTCGGGCAATCACCCTTCCCTGCGGCTTGCCTGTACCAAGGGTACATTCGAACGCTACCTGTCGGTTCAGGGTTGGGAATTACACGTTACTCAGTCACCTGTTATGCATCAGATGTGTGGGTGTGTGTGTGGGGGGGGGGGGGGGGGGAGGGGGCTTCAAGAGTGCAAAGGGAGGAAGAAGAAAAAAGAGGAGCTTTAAGCACCAAAGCAGAGGAAGAATAGGAGAGGGTGAACGAAGACAGGAAAAAGGAACAAAAAACAGGGGTGGGACTGTTCGTATGTCAGCTACAGACAGTGCGGAACATTCCCAAAAGCATCCCTGACATGTTCCCCAAGGGAGAGGACAGACATGCAGTACGGAAGTGAAAAGATGTTGCAAAGGATGAGGACCTGTGGTAGCCAAGCACAAACCCGCCAAAGAGCGGTGAGCCCCTGGGGGGGGGGGGGGGGGGGGCTTACACAAATTCTCCTCCACGTACACCATGACAGCAGATATTTCTGCCTTGAACAGTGTAGCCTGCTTCCATAGACAGATTGTGCTCTCTAACCTATGGTGCAACCCTTGTGCCCCATCATCTGCTTTCAACCCCAGATTGTGCTCTCTAACCTAGATTGTACTCTATGTATCCCAGCACCACTGTCTGTTTTCAGCCCATCAGTAAAGCAGACTATGTCTCCTCGCAGTGTCATGATTCATTCATGCACTGCTCCCTACTTTCAAATGTTACACTGGAAGGTTTATTAAAGCAGCTGGAAGTTATTTTATAGTCAGCTGGCATTTCTGTGACCATTCCTACAGTTACCACATTACCTATTTTGGTGTGGGATAGTGGATATCCTAATGGTACTCAATTATTTTTAGTTTTTAGCCTATATGCTCCTGCTAGTGCCTCCAGTTTAACCCACAGGTGTAATGAAGGCATGATCAACGTGGTCTCTATCCCAGCAATGGGCGTACTGCCAATTCTACCTGTTACAGCTAAGCAGGCTAGTCTCTGCACCTTGCCAAGCTCTTGGCAACCACCTTGTATTCTACTTTGTTCCACCATACTGTAGCCCTATAAATTATCATAGGTCTTGTTACAGTGGTGTGCATACAGTACATACTCCAAAGGTTTAGGTCCCAGGTTTTTCCCCACAGGATCTTCTGGTGCTCTTAAGGACACCTTTCACCTAGGGAAATACATTCCTTATGTGAGGGGGTCTATGTTTCACATCCAGGGTTACCCCTAGACACTCACTACAATCTCTATTTCATCAAGAAGCTTATGAATCCAGAATGTGGTGGATATGCTTCCCTTTAAATGATACTACAACCATTTTCTTAGTATTGAGCCTTAGATCCTGTTTCCTGCACCAGTTTTGCACAACGTTCAATGTACATTGTGCCACAGTTATAACAGTATTAGCAAATTTGCCAAGATTTACTATGACAAGCTGTCTGTGTATCCTTGGCAAAAGCAGCCTCTAGTATTTAGCTACTCATTGAGTTCATTCACCACTAGGTTCCAAAGTAGTGAGACAAAACCCCTCCTTGTGGACAGCCTTCTGTGGTGCTGATCACAATTTCTTCATTTATCATGGTGGCTTCTACCTTTGGACTATTCATCATGAAATAGATCCACCTGTATACAGTTGTCTGATTGCCATGCTCTTCTGCAGCTATAACCATGGATTCAAAGGGTGTACTGCTACAAGCTCCCTGGTATCCAGAAAGATGTAAAGAGAAATTTCCTGAAACCATGGCGCTTTTCCACTTCCCCAACTGGTGAAGTGCTGTTTCACATGATTTGCCTGGTTGATATCCTTGTTGGTTTACATGTAGAGGAACGTTAGTTAGTTTCCTTTGCCTAACATGCACATTAACCAGATTTTCTAGTGTCTTTAAAACAAAGGAGGACAGACTGTTCTCTCCCATATCCTTGGCCTTAGTATGATCAGTTCTCCCTGGCTTCAGAATGAAAACATCCCTCACTGTCCTCCAAGCTTTAGAAATGATTTCTTCTGTTAGGCTAATTCTAAACAGCCTACTTATGAGTTTAATTAAGCTCTCACCTGATTGCTGCAGTAGAGCTGGAAAGAATCAATTTGGGCCTGGTGACTAGTACAGATGAAACATTCCCACTGCCCACTAGATCTTTTTACCAATACATTCTCTAGTAGATTCCCAGTTCTCCCTTAGGTTACCTGTAAATTCAGGGTCTGAATCTTGATGCATGTTGTCTAACAGAGTGCACTGAGGAGAGTTAGTCTTGAGGAGCACATCCAGCACTTCATTTGCTGTACTTGTGAGATCACCATCTCCCTTCCTCTTATATTTTGTGAAGTCTGGGGCAAGTGGCTGTTATGTTCCACTTCCTCAAAAAATACCTTCCAGGATGATGGTTTCACTTGCTTCCCGGGTCGACAGAAGCATCCGATCCCACGCGTCTGCTTTGATCCGTGACGTAAGGGTGTTGTCGTGTGTGAGGTCATGACGGCGCGGAGTTAGGTTTGCGAGTGTGGCGTGTTTGTAGATGTCGTCGTGTTGTGGTTTGTTGTGCTCTCTGATGGTATGTTCAGGGTTTTCGTTTGTGTGGTGTAATGGGCTCAGTTTGCTTTTGCTCATTATCCAGAATTGTTCGAGTGTCGGCTGTGTTTGTAGTGTAATTCATTTCAGTGAGGTAACAATTTTGTGTGAAGGTTAATTTAGTGTTGTTCGCTGTACATCGTGTGGTAATTTTAGTAAAATTAATCTGTTGTTGTTTATGTTCACGAATGGATATGACGGATAAAATTAACAGTGCGCAGGTCAAGGGAAGTGTTCGATCCCAATGTGTGGCTGTGTATGTTGATATTAGTATCAAGAGATGTTTTTGAGCTATATAGGCCAAGGGAAGTGTTTGAACCTAACTTATGGGATCGGGAGCTGCTGTTGAGCTATATAGGTCAAGGGAAGTGTCCGATTCCAGATGATATTGTGTTTAGTGGTATTTGTGGAGTTTTGTGATGATGGTTTTTTTCGTCGTTTTGTGTGGTTTGTATGGGGGTGGGTGTCTAAATTTATTTATATTTAGTTTGCCCCCACCCAAAAACACCCCATTTCCCGCGCTTGTCCCATTAGTGTCATTAGGCTTTTTGTGGAAAGTGTGTGTTTGTTTTTTGACGTATTTTCGTTCTCATAATGTGTACGTACCGACTTTATATGCACAATATTGGAATCGTGGTTTATAGTCGTTTCATCCATATTTGTGACGTCATGGGTCAAAGCAGACGGGCGGGATCGGACGCTTCCGTATTTCCTGTTTCCCTTTGGCAAAGGGCTTCTCGATTCTTCTTGCAATACAGAATAGTCTTCTTACCTGCCTCCTTTGCAATTCCAGGTTGCTGTTGCACCAAGCTACATTCCTGTTTGTGAACTTCTTGATGATTTTGCAATTTTCTAAGTATGAAGTCATTATGGTAGGTGTCACTGTGTGTGACATTTCATTGAAATCTACTGGGTCTCTTATTGAAGCTTCAGATAAGCTGAACTGACTTTTTAACATTTGTTTTGGAACGGTGTTGTGTCGTCGTAGTCCCATTACGTTATTGCTGGAGTTATGTATTTTATATGTCATTGTTGGTTCATGGGTGTAATGAGAAAAACCATGGTCGCCATATTGTATGCGCCTGAAACAGAGGCATCCCCCATCTTGATGACACCAAGGGTCAAAGCAGATGAGGCAAATCGCAAATTTTGCAATCCCATTTTGGCCCTATAGTACCCCATGTTCTTAGTACTTTTCCAAAATTTTTGAGAAGGTAATGCAATCCAGGGTGGTTTCTCACAACCGTAGTAATGAGACACTTAGCCAATTACAGTTTGATTTCAAAATGAATACACTACTCAGACAGCTATTTATAAATTTACTGAGCAATTAATAAAGTCTTTAAATAATAAAATATCACCAGCTGTGATCTTCTGCTACTTCTCAAAGGCATCTGACTGTGTGGATTGCAAGATCCTATTACGAAAGTTATTTTTTTATAAACTAGGGCTATGTGATTCACCACATGCCTGGTTTAGTTCTTATTTAGAAACAGAATGCTGGAAGTTACCTCAGTTTGTTTCAGTAGTACAAAGAGGGATACCTGATCACCTGCTTTGGGAGAAATTAAGAAGTAATGGGAGTGTTCAACAATTCACCTCTCTGTCACCTTTCAACCTAAGCTGTACCTTGGGCTATGCTACAACTCAGTATGTGAGCACACATAAAATTTTGTATTGACATTCGTTGGTCATGCCAACTCTCAACCAAACTGTCAACTTCAAATGTAACCTAGACTTAGGGCTATGCACTAAGTAATGTCTCACATGCTGCACCATCATTAAATTAGAGATCAATGCCTACATCTGGTATTGGTAAGTCACACAGGGTTCAATCATTCACCAACTCCTTTCTTGCTTGATGTTAATGCTCTAGTATTTTATCTGAATCATGAGGCAGAATTAGAATGATTTGCAGATGATGCAAGCATTATTTTTAAGCCGATTACAAAAGATAGTACATGATGTTTCTGTGAATGTTACTGACTGCTATTGCACAAATAGGACAGCTGTAAACTTTGAGAAAACGTAGCTCACCAAGACTGAGACTCGAACTCGGGACCTTCGCCTTTCACAGGCAAGTGCTCTAACAACTGAGCTACCCAAGCACGACTCATGCCCCGTCCTCACAGTTTCAATTCCACCAGTACCTCATCTCCTACCCTCCAAACTTCGTAGGAGAGCTTCTGTGAAGTTTGGGAGGTAGGAGAAGAGGTATTGGCGGAACTGAAGCTGTGAGGCCGGGCGTGAGCCGTGCTTGGGTAGCTCAGTTGGTAGAGCATTTGCCCGCGAAAGGCAAAGGTCCCGAGTTCGAGTCTCGGTCCGACACACAGTTTTAATCTGCCAGGAAGTTTCATATCAGCGCACACTTCACTGTAGAGTGAAAATTTCATTCTAGTAGCTCACCCAGTTTTCTATTATCACAAACATCCCACCTCCTATTAACATAGGATAACAATATCAAATAATGAGCAGGATAAGAAATTCAGTGTTCTTCGATGTGCATATTGATGGAAACTTAAAAAAAAAAAAAAAAAAAAAAAAAAAAATAAACCTATGGTAGACTTGCTAAATCATACAGGTTTGGCTGTTTCTGTCATAGGAATGATTATTGACTTTGGGGATACAGAAGTCAGCAATTCAACAAGTTTTGCATATTTTTGTTCACTGAAATCTTGTGCAATAATATTCAAGGATAACTCCTCACTTTGGTAAAAAGCATTCACTGAACAAAATAAAGTACTTAGCATTATTTGACACAAAAAGAGGTAAAATGTACAAAGACTCTTACTACCTACCCATGGAAATAAAATACTCGATTGACAGCGGAAGTCTTTTTAAATGCCAATTAAAGATGTTTATCCTTAACAACTCTTTATTTACCACAGAAGAGTGCTTGATTACAAATAATAATTGCCATTTCTGCAGAAAAAGGCCTGTAAATGGCCAGCATGTAGCGATACAAACATTTTTTATAGGTGTGTTCTATGTTGGTTATGTCGAAATGCTGCACGTCACAGCGCTTATCAAAAATGAGATTTGTTGGACATGTAACTAACTATGTGAAAACACATTTCTCGATAAACACACAAAATCGCACCACAGGAGTCACCTGAGAAATGTCTATTATGTAATATAGGTCCTCTTAATTTACCTTCCAGTTGTATTTTTATATAACAAAACATGTTATATATGGTGTGGAACTAGACATCAGGCTACGTTCCAGTACATAACAACATCCTATACGTCTCATTCACATTCATTGACCTCTACAACTCAACCAAATTGTCTCCTTCCAAACTAATGTAGACCTCAGGCTAAATTAGAGAGTAAGG
Organism: Schistocerca nitens; assembly: GCF_023898315.1. Lineage (NCBI taxonomy): Eukaryota > Metazoa > Arthropoda > Insecta > Orthoptera > Acrididae > Schistocerca > Schistocerca nitens. The sequence continues at coordinate 948,669,116 of NC_064616.1, forward strand.
GAAGATGGCAATCACAGCCTCATCAACTTCTCTGTGAAATAATTCTTGTATCTATGTTTAGTATTTTTGGAATATACACAGACTTCACTTTCAGTTTCAGCTGGGAGGATGAAAGGTGTCAGTACATAGCTGCATAAATAGCAAGATTCTGTCAGGATGTTTTGAGTGTTGTGGTGAGTGTGACATGGAAATTTCTGCAATTTAAACTAACTGATTAATATATGTTGCAAGAAGGTGAGGCAGAATTACTGGTGCTGATTCCATTCACCAAATTCACTAAATATTATCAGCAAATACTTAAAAATGTCTAACAATCAAGTAATGGCACTAGTGTCTATTACGCCATGTGCTTTATTTGATCGTATATCACTGCAAGGTGGGCTCCAGCAGTTTTTTCCACCAGATACTGTGTTTATACAATTGTTGTGTACCGTGTTGCTTGGCATCACAACTGTAATAAATTGTTTAAACATTGGATAATTTGCACAAAATATTGCAGCTGAACTAATTCTGCATTTATTTCAGTACAATATTGGCAGCAACTATCTACTCGGGAAACACACACTCATATACAGCAATGGGTTAGAGATGCTGTTGTTACTAGCAATGAGTTTTCACAAATTGCACACGTTTGATATCCCATTGTAGAGATCTACATTCAAGCAGTAGTGCGGTCCTGGCTTTGAATAATATTACCTATTTTAGTTAATAGAGATACTTATAATGACAATAATAATAATCTATTCGCATATTTATACGGTATCTGGCGAACCGAACTGTGTTCAATCAGGTATACACGGGTGTTCACGTAATTTTGAATGTCTCATGGAGCTTGTAAAACCTCTACACACTAACAGCAATTATGGGAAATTTCTCATCAACCACTTGTTATGATATGCGGCGATGTACATCTTAAAGGAATCGATAGTGCCGTTCTCACACAGAACACAGGGACATGATCTACAAGGCTTGCGTATATTTATATATGACGTATAAGATGCGTCAAGAGTAACATTTAACGTGCCTTTGTTTCCTATTATCTTGAAAAATTCCACGAAAAATACGAGACTCTAAAATGGGGATGGTGTTTAAAAGTTCGTGAAGAACTTTAAACAATTTAAGATAAGGCTTCCAAGCGTTTCGTGTTTTACATGTCAACTGTGAACTTGGCTTGGTAACGCCCTTTATTGGGAAACGAGATCCAGAACTTATGAATTAATGAATGCGCTTCCCTCATGTCTAAATATGGGTTGAAACACAGTACTTTATGACGTAAAGTCACGTGACCTCCATCGTTTACTAAACGACACGCCCATTTGTCAACACTAAGCAAAGGGTCTGTTATAATGGACATGTTATTTGACAGTTCAAAATTTGATACATTAAGTACAAGCAATTTTCAACTTCGACCAAAAAACGTATTGAAAATGACTGAGTAATGATTACGATGAGGAATACATTACCTGCTGAGCAACAGGTTCCAAAATGCTCTCTATCGTTTTCGTATGAAACACAGGCATCTTGGCAACACGTTTTTGACTTCAAACAATAAACAATTTACCGATGTAATAACAAAAACACAGAAATTTACACAACAAACACTCTTCCCAACCTCCGCAACTTCCACCACTTCTATTCGATCAAAGTCGTTTGTCAAAACTAAGCATTCCACGAATCTCTGCAAAGATATAGAAAATCTAACATCTTTGGCGAAATTGATTAATCGTACACTCTGGCAATGTGTGAATTAGGGCTCTTACAATACAGTTACAGAATTACGAGTGACTTGTATGGTACATGATCACCGTAAGATAGTAAGCCAGTTATGTTCGTAAATCATGAGAAGTCTCTAAGCAACTGTTGCTCAAAACGACCACAAACATCACCAACATGCTGACAATTCTGATCGTTTGGCGAAGCGTCTAAACGGAGATATACGAATGCTGTATGGCCAGCAAACACTCCTGATCACTTGCGGAAACTTTCCATTCCAGCTGATAGCCATGTACGCAGAATGGTGTTAATGAAACATTAGCTGAGAAATTCACGAGTTTTGTCAAGCATGGGCCTCCCTCTCAGAGACAAGAATGATCACCCTGAAGAAATTGTCAAGTTGTCCTCAGACGACTTCGTAACCCTGTACGGCGGCTCTGACGACGTATAAAAAATCAAAACATCCACAGCTTGCTGTGAATTAAAGACGCGTCTAGCTCATAAATCCCGACATAAACGTTCTCTTCCTGAACATTTGGCACTACCGCTATCTGCCTCCATGGTATTGCGTAAACAAGAAATCGCTAGGTTTCCGGAAAGCATTCGACGAAGTGCTCCACTGAGGACTGCTGACGAAGGTCCGAGTATTCCCCCTCCCCAGCCCGCTCACCCCAAGATGGCGCCTAGAAATAGACGTTCTGTAACTAGAACTTAGAAAAATAACGAGTCTAACGCTATTCTATGCAAAAAGTGCTCCAACATAATTGCACAAGGCTTCGTGTTTGTAGTGGATGTGTAAAAACTAAAAACTGAGTCCCGTAACAGCCGGCCGATGTGGACGAGCGGTTCTAGGCGCTTCAGTCTGGAACCGCGCGACAGCTATGGTCGCAGATTCGAATCCTGCCTCGGACGTGAATGTGTGCGATGTCCTTAGGTTAGTTAGGTTTAAGTAGTTCTAACTTCTAGGGGGCTGTTGATCTCAGATGTTAAATCCCATAGTGCTCAGAGCCATTTGAACCAGTCCTGTAACAAGACGATCGAGAAATAAGGGTGTTGGAAGTGGAGCAACAGGCCTGAGTCCTGCATACAGCGTAGCGTCAGAAGTATTAACTTTAAAGTGTGGTGTTAATTGTGAGAATGGATTAGCGAGAACATAAAACATTATAAGCATTCTTTGCAAAGAAAAAGACGAACTGGTAGGAAAAACAAAGTCTTTAGAAAACTACATCAGTGAGCTCTCGATATACATTAAGGAAAAGAAAAACGCATGAAAATTGAACTTTGTTTGCGATTTTAAGTGAGACAGCATTCGTAAATCTGATAAACAAGATGCAAAAACAAACAGTGAAAGTGAAATCACGATAAGAACGAGTGAAGCGATAATGTTCAATTACTTATGTACTACTAATATGATTGCCCAAAGTTAAATGCTCAGAAATGAGAAATTCAATAAAAGTAAGGTACTTCTTTTATCGGATAGCCAGGAAAGAGGATGTGGATCACTTCTACAGGGGAAGTTAGAATCTTCTTATCAGGTGGAAGCGATCATCAGACTTGATGCACCTCTAAAGGAAATCACAAAAAAGTGATAAACCTAACAAACATTCACAACAGACGATAAATTAGTGGTAATGGAAGGTAAAATGAGTTTGATAACCCAATTCAAGGGGTTAAAAACAACATAAACAAAGCATTACAGTCTATATTGAAACGTAGTCATAAAATGGATACAATTTTTAATCCTACCCCAAAACGACATGATGTACAACATCTTAATTCAAAAATAGAAGCAACAAATCGTCATATGGTACTGACAGTAAATGAGTTAAGAAACGCAAACAAAAGAATAATCGCTGTTAATTTGGAAAAGGATAGACTAGGTTGAAACAAATTTATTTTACAAGGCTTCCATTTAAACAGAAAGGGCAAGAAACAGGTATATGAAAGACTAGCTTTTCGTATTAGTAAGAACAAGGTAAAAATCTCAAGTGTTAATATTACACCACAGAAACCCACACATAGGGAAATAAGAAAGGAGAAAACAGGAGGCATAGGAAAAAAATGTCTAAAACAGAACAACTACAACTGATTTGTAGATTTCGAAAAAATGGCAGAAGTCATGGGAAAGAAAGTAATCAGAACAATGGAAACTACAGTTGAACAATGCAAACTACAGTTGACCAGTGAATCAGCGTTACATAAAAAAGAAAAAAGACATTCAAGGATTTAACCAGGAACTGGACCAAAAAAACTATGCTGAAGAAAGAAGAGAGCAAGAGGTCAATCAGTACAACTGTGAACCTATCTTGTTTGTGAATAATGTTGTCCCAGTGACTAAAAAATCATATACTGTTACAAGACTTGTAATCTCTACGGAGACAAATACTTAAGCATCGGAAGAAATTTCAACAGGAACTGCAACGACCCCCCAAGAATCAAGAACCATCTCACCAACAGCATCTGCAACGACTTTAGTATTAGCACCAGACTCCGCTGCCACAAAAGGTGGTTCCACACAAACTGTTAGAGGAAACATGAGGCAGCCAAGTCATCTGAAGCTTAATTTATTGTCAAAAACATGAGCTACAACAGTTCAAAAAGAGCTACATTTAAGCCGAAGGTAAGTGGTACTGTAGATATTGCCACAAATTTCAGAATGAAAATCTTTCACCAAAATGTTCAGTTGCTATATAACAAGTTGATGATTCAAAGTTACTAATAATGCATGAAGTAAAATATATTTCTGTAATGTGTCTGGCTTTTCTTAACAAAATCTGTCACCCTACAAAATTTCTCTCTGGGTGACTACTATTGTAGACTGGGTAGTCAATATGGGGGGAGGAGGTAGCCATATTTGCCAAGGGTGATACAGAAGTTACTAATACACTCCTGGAAATGGAAAAAAGAACACATTGACACCGGTGTGTCAGACCCACTATACTTGCTCCGGACACTGCGAGAGGGCTGTACAAGCAATGATCACACGCACGGCACAGCGGACACACCAGGAACCGCGGTGTTGGCCGTCGAATGGCGCTAGCTGCGCAGCATTTGTGCACCGCCGCCGTCAGTGTCAGCCAGTTTGCCGTGGCATACGGAGCTCCATCGCAGTCTTTAACACTGGTAGCATGCCGCGACAGCGTGAACGTGAACCGTATGTGCAGTTGACGGACTTTGAGCGAGGGCGTATAGTGGGCATGCGGGAGGCCGGGTGGACGTACCGCCGAATTGCTCAACACGTGGGGCGTGAGGTCTCCACAGTACATCGATGTTGTCGCCAGTGGTCGGCGGAAGGTGCACGTGCCCGTCGACCTGGGACCGGACCGCAGCGACGCACGGATGCACGCCAAGACCGTAGGATCCTACGCAGTGCCGTAGGGGACCGCACCGCCACTTCCCAGCAAATTAGGGACACTGTTGCTCCTGGGGTATCGGCGAGGACCATTCGCAACCGTCTCCATGAAGCTGGGCTACGGTCCCGCACACCGTTAGGCCGTCTTCCGCTCACGCCCCAACATCGTGCAGCCCGCCTCCAGTGGTGTCGCGACAAGCGTGAATGGAGGGACGAATGGAGACGTGTCGTCTTCAGCGATGAGAGTCGCTTCTGCCTTGGTGCCAATGATGGTCGTATGCGTGTTTGGCGCCGTGCAGGTGAGCGCCACAATCGTGACTGCATACGACCGAGGCACACAGGGCCAACACCCGGCATCATGGTGTGGGGAGCGATCTCCTACACTGGCCGTACACCACTGGTGATCGTCGAGGGGACACTGAATAGTGCACGGTACATCCAAACCGTCATCGAACCCATCGTTCTACCATTCCTAGACCGGCAAGGGAACTTGCTGTTCCAACAGGACAATGCACGTCCGCATGTATGCCGTGCCACCCAACGTGCTCTAGAAGGTGTAAGTCAACTACCCTGGCCAGCAAGATCTCCGGATCTGTCCCCCATTGAGCATGTTTTGGACTGGATGAAGCGTCGTCTCACGCGGTCTGCACGTCCAGCACGAACGCTGGTCCAACTGAGGCGCCAGGTGGAAATGGCATGGCAAGCCATTCCACAGGACTACATCCAGCATCTCTACGATCGTCTCCATGGGAGAATAGCAGCCTGCATTGCTGCGAAAGGTGGATATACACTGTACTAGTGCCGATATTGTGCATGCTCTGTTGCCTGTGTCTATGTGCCTGTGGTTCTGCCAGTGTGAGCATGTGATGTATCTGACCCCAGGAATGTGTCAATAAAGTTTCCCCTTCCTGGGACAATGAATTCACGGTGTTCTTATTTCAATTTCCAGGAGTGTATAACTAATATTACCCACCAAAGTTGTGAAAAAGACTTCGAGATGGCAGTGGTAAAAGATAGAAAATTAAAATTGATACTAGCTACAGTGCACTGTTCCCCATCAGGGAAATTTGAGGTATTCCTAGAAAAAATTAAATGGTTCATAAATAGTCTAACTGCAAGAAGAAATTATCTTGTAATTTGTAGTGACTTTAACATAGATTTTCTCAGTAACAGTAAACAAAGAGCCACTCTAGTCAATCCCATCAAATCACATAGTTTTACTGCCACAATAGACCTTGCAACAAGAGTACCACCAACCAGTGGGACAGCCTTGGACCAAATCGTGTTTGACAAAGAGAAACTTAAGTAGTCTGTAAAAGTATTTAACACAGGTTTCAGTGCCATAAAGCTTTAATAATGACCATCACACTAAAGGAGGACACACAGCCAGCAACATACTTTGGATTAAACGAAGGATCTTATGTCAGGAAAGCATAAACCTCATTAATTAGTTACTGCACAATGAAGATTGGTCCACTGTTTACAAAAAGCAAAGTCTGAACACAAAATTCACCATAGTTCTGGAAAAACTGATAAAGCACTTTCATACAGCCTTTCATCTAAAAATAGTAAATATCAGAAAGAAGGCAAGAGGCAATGGCTGAATTACTAAGGGTATTACAATTTCTTGCCAGAAAAAACAGAAATGCACAAACTCTGCCAGGAAAATAATGTCACAGCAGATATGCAGACCCACTACAAAACATACACAAATTTTTTTTAAAAAACGTTATAAAACAGTCAAAAAGACTGCACAATGATAGGCAAGTAAAAAATTCTACAAGTAAGGTAAAAGCACTGTGGAAATCATAAATAAGGAAACAGGTAAGAAAAAGAAAACCAATGAGAATATCGTGTTATTACATGACAATAGAATGATTACTAAACCAAGTGAAACAGCAGATGTATCCAACAGCTACTTGCCGGCCAGGGTGGCCGAGCGGTTCTAGGTGCTACAGTCTCGAACCGCGCGACCGCTATGGTCGCAGGTTCGAATCCTGCCTCGGGCGTGGATATATGTGATGCCCTTTGGTTAGTTAGGTTTAAGTAGTTCTAAGTTCTAGGGGACTGATGACCTCAGAAGTTAAGTCCCATAGTGCTCAGAGCCATTTGAACCAACAGCTAATTCACTGGAGAAGCTGAAAATTTAATAAAAACTAATTTAGTTGGAAATCAACAGGCAGTAGAAAATCAGATCAACAGCTGTAAATTATCAATGTTTGCGGATCATGTAAGCAAGGAAGAAAGAGTGAATGCTGTTACAAATCTAAAACAACACACTCACCAGAAATTGATGACGTACCCAGCAGAGTATTACAGCTGTCCCTCCAATACATGACTGATACCCTCATTCTACATCTACATCTACATCTACATTTATACTCCGCAAGCCACCGAACGGTGTGTGGCGGAGGGCACTTTACGTGCCTCTGTCATTACCTCTCTTTCCTGTTCCAGTCGCGTATAGTTCGCAGGAAGAATGACTGTCTGAAAGCCTCCGTGCGCGCTCTAATCTCTCTAATTTTACATTCGTGATCTCCTCGGGAGGTATAAGTAGGGGGAAGCAATATATTCGATACCTCATCCAGAAACGCACCCTCTCGAAGCCTGGCGAGCAAGCTACACCGCGAAGCAGAGCGCCTCTCTTGCAGAGTCTGCCACTTGAGTTTATTAAACATCTCCATAACGCTATCACGGTTACCGAATAACCCTGTCACGAAACGCGCCGCTCTTCTTTGGATCTTCTCTATCTCCTCCGTCAACCCGATCTGGTACGGATCCCACACTGATGAGCAATACTCAAGTATAGGTTGAACGAGTGTTTTGTAAGCAACCTCCTTTGTTGATGGACTACATTTTCTAAGGACTCTCCCAATGAATCTCAACCTGGTACCCGCCTTACCAACAATTAATTTTATATGATCATTCCACTTCAAATCGTTCCGCATGCATACTCCCAGATATTTTACAGAAGTAACTGCTACCAGTGTTTGTTCCGCTATCATATAATCATACAATAAAGGATCCTTCTTTCTATGTATTCGCAATACATTACATTTGTCTATGTTAAGGGACAGTTGCCACCCCCTGCACCAAGTGCCTATCCGCTGCAGATCTTTCTGCATTTCGCTACAATTTTCTAATGCTGCAAGTTCTCTGTATACTGCAGCATCATCCGCGAAAAGCCGCATGGAACTTCCGACACTATCTACTAGGTCATTTATATATATTGTGAAAAGTAATGGTCCCATAACACTCCCCTGTGGCACGCCAGAGGTTACTTTAACGTCTGTAGACGTCTCTCCATTGATAACAACATGCTGTGTTCATATGTGTACCTGCTCATAAGAAACAGGCATCTTTCCTGGTCAGATAAAAACATTCGAAGTTGGTGACAAAGACCAAGTGACCCAGTTACATTAACACCCTGTTTTTCAAAAGTGCTGTAAAAATAATGTACAAAAAATTAATAAAGTTTACAAACAATAATGGAATATTAGCCAGTTCTCAACATGGTTTACGAAGTAAGAAATCAACTAAGATAGTAGTAGTAGTAGTAGTAGTAGTAGTAGCTTTATTCTCTTATCTCAAGGATATAGGACCTATCAGAGTATTTACAAGATTAGACAAATTTAAAAAACCTAATTCGTATACACATATATTTACAGACTTCTAGTTAGACATAATCATTAGATTTACTCCTGATATACAATACGTTTTTTACAAATAAATTATTAAATAATGTAATGCCAGACTGTTCACTCATACTGCACACACTACACACATTGTTTCATAACACTTCACTCACTACACACACACACACACACACACACACACACACACACACACACACACACACTGGTAATCTCTGAGCCATTTTCTGTACCCCAACTTCCCATTTGCTGTCCTAAAAAACTGAGTCAGCATCTCTCCATAATGAGTGATATGTTGAGCTCAGAAAGAGAAAGATGTGTTAGTATTGTGCCATACATAGCTTGGGGATAAGTATTTCTAGAAAAGAAAAAAGAAGGAAAACAACGTAAAGTGATGATGTTATGTGGAATGTTCGATGTTTTATAATCATTACTATTATTATTTATTTGTACAAAATTTTTTATCAAACCCCTACTCTGTTTTATCTAAGTAATACTTCGATGTCTAAAATGTATTGCATAACAGGTACTTTTTATCTGCCTTTTTAAATAAGTGTATTTTTGCACTTTCTTTTATCTGTTTTGGTAATTTATTGTTCAGTTTTATTCCTTGGTAGAAAATGCTGTTTTGAGTTTTACATAATTTTTTTGTTGGTAAATGTAAGTTGAGTCTATCTCTTGTTGCATGGTCATGGACAGAGCTGTTTGTGCAGTAATTACCAATGTTATTTTTGATGTGTATAACTGACTGGTAAATGTATTCACATGGAGCAGTTAAAACCCCAGTGTTTTGAACAGATCTTTACAATGAGCTTGACTAGTGTTTTTGGTTATTATTCTAATGCCGCTTTTCTAGAGTTTGAAAATTGTGTTCATATTTTGTGCATTTAACTCCCAAAAAAGAATTCCATAGCTAAGTATTGAGTGTACATATGAATAGTATAGTATGTAACTAAAAGACACTACATGTTACACACTGATGATAGGATTCTAATGGCATAACATGCTGATGACATTCTGTTTGCAAGTACCTTTGTGTGTTCACACCACTTCAACTGAGAGTCAATATTCTTTTCTAGAAATTTTCCATTTGTTATACAGTCTATAGATGTGCCATTTACATTTAATTTAAAATTGTCATTTTTCCTCTTCAAACTGAAATTTATGGCATTAGTTTAGTCATAAACTTCATTGACGTTCATCTGCTTTCTCTGCAAGGAGTTCTCTTGTTTTCTCAATGACTATAATATTGCTGTCATCAGTGAAGAGAATTTTTTAACCATGAGTAACACTACTGAGAAAGTCGTTGATGTGATTTGCTTAAAAGATTGTATTTATTCAGGTAATTCATTAATCTGTCTTTCATAATTGTTTCTATTATTCTTGAGAATGGTGACAGCAGGGAAACGGCCAGTAATTTTCTATGTCTTCTGCATAATGTTTCTTGAGCAGAGGTACAGCTCTTGCCTGTTTAAACTGCTTTGGAAATGTCCCCAATGTGAAGGATTAATTTATTATATTTGCTATGAGGCCTTGTATGATCTCTATGCATGCTTTTAGTACACACATTGGTACTTCATCTAAACCTACTGACTTTTTATTTTTTAGTTTTTGAGCAGTTTTATTGACTTCATTTTCAGTGGTTGGAAGTACCATCAATGTATTTAATGTAAGATTATTTACAGGTATTATATTTGCTTTGGGGAATTTTTGTTGTAACGTCTCTGTAATACTTGAAAAATGCTCATTTACATAGTTTGCTAAGTGTTGTGGACCATTTATTACCTTATCCCCCTCCCTTAGCCGTATGTGATTCTGTGTTTGCTTGCCTCCTTTTTTATAACACCCCAGACTGCTTTGCTTTTATTCTCTGCATTATGTATTATTTTGTCATTAAATGACTTTTTTGCAGCAATCAGCACCTTCCTATAAATCTTTTTGTATCTGTGGTAGAAATGTAAGAATTCTGGATCATTGCGAATCTTTTTCATGGAACTGAGGTATTTAAGTGTTTGGGGGGACTTCTTAATACCTGCTGTTATCAATCTGTTTTTGTGAGATATTAATACAGTCATGCATATTTTTGGAAATGCCTTTTCAAAGTTCAATTTAAATAATGTGAGAAATTAGAGAATTTCATATTCACATTGGTTTCATTATACGCTTCATCCCAGATTTGTTTTGCTAGTTAATTCGAAAAATCTTCTATTTTGATTCCTGATAGATGTTGTTAGTAGGCTTGTAGTTTAGGGAATGATTCAATGCCTGATTTTACTGTTGTTATTTGACAGAGATGGTCTGATAGTTCAAGATGTTTTACAGCTACATCACACTTTTCCCTGTCAATATTTGTGGCCACATGGTCAGTTACTGATGCAGTCATTGTGGTAACCCTTGCTGCACTATTGAGCAATAGGCTCATGCCAAAACTTTGAAGGATATTTATGAGGGTGCTACTGGATTCATTTATGATATTAGTGTTGATGTTAATGTCCCCACACAGAATTATGTTGACCTTTGTACTTGAGACTTTATCTAGAACTTCGATTAACTTATTGAAACAGGTGTCCACACTACCACTGGGAGATCTATGCACACACAAAATGATTAATTTCATGGTGATGTCAAGTCCTGGTAATTTAATAGCTGATATTTCAAAGTGTTTGTCTTCATGTACTGTACTGGGGTCATGTCTTGATTTGAACTGTGTTCCTTTTCTGATATAAATGCGTGAAACTCCACCCCATAAAGCAGTTCAGTAGTAAGAGTTTGCCCTTTCATATGATGATAACACTACATGTTGGATTTCTGTCTCTCTACACCATTGATACGTAACACAAACTACTGTGCAGTTCAAAGGTTGGAGCTCAATTTCTAATAGTTGTATTTTATTTTTTAATGATTGCATGTTTTGATGGAGGATTGTTAAGTCTGTGAAATGCCCCATGTACTCTTTCCAATGCTTTGTTTTCCTTTGTGACATCTGGTATGTGTGATATTTGAAGTGTTGAGATCTGTCTTGTGAGTGATTGTTTCAGTATTTTTTAAAGTGCTGGAGATACTCTTTAGGTAGAGGAACCTGTTGTCTGGATTTATCCTTAAAAAGACCTACTTTTCCTACGTATGACAACAGGTATTTGACCATGTGTGGCCCGAGATCCACCCCTTATACTTTCATGAATCAGCTACACCAATCTTCCCTTTCCATTTCTGTTTAAGTCTAGCCCATGCCTAGTGAGACCCCATCAATTGATAGTCCCAACGGGCATCAGAGAAACATGAGCATCACCCACCCCCCAGTGAAAATATTTCTTTCAAGATTGGCAACAAATCCCTTACTCACTACCCTATAACAGCTCCCACATTTCTCACTCATTGTCAGTTTCGAAAGAATAATTAAGTTTAAAGAATGTTTTAAATTTGTCAAGCATGCGAGATTGGCTGTGTCTAAACAAAACATGGCGGTGGTTGTTGTTTTTGTACTGATTTAGATATACAATGACAGAAGAATGAATTTGTAATTACTTTGCTTTTAGAGAATTTACGTTATCAGGCTTATTTGGTCAGGTTTTTAAACGTTTATAATTTGGAAAATTTAGGCCTAGATCGCGTCTAACTAACTGGTAAACAGTATGAAATGTGTTAGTTGAATACGGTTTAGAAAGGTTTAATTACACTTTTATTGTGACAATAGAAACTGATGGAACTAGTAGCTGTTTTTTTAAACGAATTTTGCACTATCAAAAAAACTTGAATAGAATGTTTTGTGTTTATGTGACGCAAAATTTCGGGTTATGTCGCGATTATCGGGTCTTCAGCTAAAGAATAAGCTTTTTCAAGAACAAGCTCTGTTGGGACGCTAATATTCAGTTGTGTGACAAGAACAGACACTACAGCAAGTATACAAAACAAAGAAAATTAAATTTGACTCTATTTCCTCTTAAATAAATTCTTTTAGCAGACAAAGAAAATACCTGTGATCTCACTCGGTGGTCATCTTCAAGAGACCATAGAGATAGTACTCTATAAACGCATAATCACTGTTTTAAAAGCCACTGATGAAAAACAGTAAACAGCAGGTATATTTTTAGACCTAACTAAAGCTTTCGACATGGTAAACTACAGAACTCTTCTAAAAAACTTGAATACTATGGCATTAATGGATTAGCAAATGAATGGATTCGTTCACTTCTCAGTGACAGCAAGCAAAATGTACACATTAGACACATAGATGAAAAAACCAAAATAGTCTCAGAATACATATCAGAAATATGACAAATCACCTATGGGGTACCTCAAGGGTCGGTAACGTGACCTCTTCTTTTCCTAATACATCAATCATTTGGATGTGCATGTTGACTCACACAAAATAATTCTCTTTGCTGGTGACTCAACAATATTAGTAAAAGCAGCAAAAAATGTTGATATGCAACATAAAGTAAACTCTGTTACAAATCAATTAAGTAAATGGTCTGCAATGAATCACCTTATAATAAATAACAAAAGGTCTAGCATTAAATTTATATAACTCTAAAAACAATACTCAGCATTACGCAAATATCACCATCAACCAACAACGGATCACCAATAAAGAAGTAACAAAATTTCTTGCCATTTGGATTCAAAGCTACCAAAAATGGGACGAACATATTGAACATGTTAAAGCCAAGCTGAATACAGGCTATCTTTTAAGAACTCTAAAAGAATGAATAAATGAACAGGCTCTAATATCTGCCTATTATGCATATTTTAATGCACACCTACTCCATGGGAATTCACCAGAAGTTCCGGGGACCTTTAAAATCCAAAAAAAGAGCTATTAGGATTATTACAGAGGGCAGAACTAGACAGTCACGTAAACCGATATTTAAAACACTGAAAGTGCCAGCACTCCATTGCATATTTATTCTTAACACACTAATGTATATTAAAAGAAATGTGATCAGAAATGATAACAGTATTAGAAAAAATTGTGACTTATATAATCACAGCAGTAGATTAAAAGGTAATTTTCATTTACTCCCAGCTAATACTAGTTCATATCAGAAAGGTGCATGCTACTTGGGAATAAAATTATTCAACAAGTTGCCAAATGATATAAAATGTGTACTGAATATTAATACTTTTTAAATATATGTTAGAGAATATTTAAGTACTACTGATTCTATTCAGTAAATGAATACTTGAACTGCAAGAAATGTATACAACTGTAACTTCTGTAATGTATGACACACACTACTATATACACTGAAGTGCCAAAGAAACTGTTATAGAAATTTAAATACAGCGATATGTAAACAGGCAGAATACGCTGCTGAGGTTGACAACGCCCATATAATACAACACGTGTCTGGCGCTGTTGTTAGATCGGCTACTGCTGCTACAATGGCAGATTATTAAGATTTAAGTGAGTTTGAAAGTCATGTTATAGTCGGTGCACGAGCGATGGGACACAGCATCTCTGTGGTACTGATGAATGGGGATTCTCCCATACGACCATTTCACGAGTCTACCATGAATATCAGGAATCCTGCAAGACATCAACTCTCCGACATTGCTGTGGCCGGAAAAAGATCGTGCAAGAACAGGACCAACGACGACTGAAGAGAATCGTTCAACGTGACAGAAGCGCAACCCTTCCGCAAATGGCTGCGAATTTCAATGCTGGGCTATCAACAAGTGTCAGCATGAGAACCATTCAACGAAACATCATCGACATGGGCTTTCGAGCCGAAGACCCACTTATGTACTCTTGATGACTGCACAACACAAAGCTTGACGCCTCGCCTAGACCTGTCAACATCGACATTGGGCTGTTGATGGCCGGAAAGATTGCCAGGTCGGACGAGTCTCATTTCAAATTTATCGAGCTGATGGACGTGTACGGGTACGGAGACAACCTCATGAAGCCACGTCAGCAGGAGACTGTTCAAGATGGTGGAAGCCCTGTAATGGGGTGGGGCGTGTGTAGTTGGAGTGATATGGACCCCTGATACATCTAGACGCTACTCTGACAGATGACACGTACGCTAGCATCCTGTCTGATCACCTGCATTCATTCATGTCCGTTATGCATTCCGACGTACTTGGACAAATTCAGCAGGACAATGCAACATCCTGTATGTCCTGAATTGCTACAGAGTAGCTTCTGGAACACTCTTTTAAGTTTAAACACTTCCGCTGGCTACCAAACTCCCCAGACATGAGCTTAATTGAGCATATCTGGGATGCCTTGCAACGTGCTGTTCAGAAGAGATCTCCAGCCCCCGTACTCTTCGGGTTTAAGGACAGTTCTCCGTCGAGCTCTATTTCAGACATTAGTTGAGTGCATGCCACATCGTGTTGCGGCACTTCTGCGTGCTCAAGGGGGTCCTACACGATATTAGGAAGATGTACCAGTTTCTTTGCCTCTTCGGTGTATAACACTGAAAAACTGTCTACTGTAATGACTACAATGAAATCCGTACAACATACTATCGAATGACTGAATAAATAAATAGATACAAGAGTGGATCGGCGACTTCTTATGAAATACAATCCAGGATATTGCCCTCAATGAGAGCGAGTGTTCGTCAGAACAAGAGTATAATAAGGAGTGCCCCCAGAGGAGTGTTATAGGTTCGCTGTTATTCTCTACATACATTAATGATCAGACAGATAGGGTGAGCAGCAAATTATGATTGTTTGCTCATGACGCTGTGGTGTACGAGAAGGTGTCGTCATTGAGTGAGTGTAGGAGGGTACAGGATGATTTAGAGAATGGCAGGTTGCTTTAAATGTAGGTCAGTACAGATAAACAGGAAATACAATCCTATGGTGTTCGAATACATCACTAGTAGTTTGCTGCTTGACACATTAACGTCGATTAGACATCTTGGCGTAATGTTGCAAAGTGATGTGAAGTGGAACAAGCACGCCAGGTTGGTAGTAAGGAAGGCGAATAGTCGACTTCACATTATTGGGAGAATTTTGGGAAAGTGTAAATCATCCATAAGGAAGACAGCATATAGAACACTAGTGCAGCCATTCTTGAGTACTGCTCGAGTAATTGGAATTACCACCAGGCTAGAGTAAAGTAAGACTTTGAAGCAGTTCAGAGGGATGTTCTTGGATTCGTCACCATTAGGTTCGGTCTGCCTGCCTATATTATCGAGATGCTTCGTGAACTCTAATGGGAATCCCTTGGAGGGAAGACGACGTTCTTTTAACGAAATTTATAGAACCAGCATTTGAGGCCAATGGCACAACGATTTTACTGCTGCCAACGTACACTTTACTTGAGGAGCTGGAAGATTAAAAAAAGAGAAATTAGGGCTTGTACAGAGGCTAATAGATAGTCGATTTTTCCTGCCTCTACTTGCGAGTGGAACTGGGAAGTAAATGATTAGTACTGGTATCCTCCGCCACGAACTGTACGGTGGCTCCTAGAGTACGTATGCAGGTGCAGATGTAGATCAAAGGTGCTAACGAACGTTTTTCGAGTATATGCAAACAATTAAAAATATTTTTATTGTAGATATTAGTGGCGTTGGGCAAAGAACTTCACATGTACTTCATTTGAATGGCCTTAGGAGCAAATTGTGGCGCAAAAATTACTGGAAAAGATCAAGAGGTACCAGGAACCATTTGTAGCACCAACAGCAGTAACAGTAACATCACCAAAAAAAGCAGGAACAATAACAACACAAATAGCAGCAACACCACTACCATGAATTGGATCTCACGCTACGAAATTCAAATTAAAGTCAATAATATGTTGATAACTATTCTTTATTTGATCAGTTTGTGGGACACACAATTCCCCCATTTGGGCAGACATCATGAGTGAATCCCCTCTCCTTACTCTCCATGACAGAATAACTGTAATCACCAGGGAATGGAATGAAGTGCGGTATAGTTGCCAGTGTTTGGGGTCTCCCGCATTTGTGTCCATCATCGTGGCGCCGTCACGAAGGTCGAACCAGTACAATGTCATAATTACAGATGACGTTACTAAGTACCACCGACCACGAACCAGATATTGACCTCCTTTGATCCTGTGGCCCCCACACAAAGCATTAAGTGGCGACATTCTATTAATCGGCAAATTCCAGACTCGGTTCTTGTTTCTGTCTCTCTGAAGTGGCCGCTCCCTGTGTATCTGTGTGAACCAACGTCTCCAAACTCTGAGATGGAGGTTTTCATCTCTCCTTAGAATACTGTATTCCTATTGCCTTATGCTGGAGACAAAGGGTAAGCTGACGCAATGCCGATAAAGAAAAGAGTGAAATAGTCCATTTGCACAACCCTATCAGATTAATTGCTTAACAATTTACAGGATTCAAATGGATGGCTTACAGCAGTCACTTCCACATTATGATGATTCTTTTTTATAATAAAACATATTTTCAATGTTTGAGTATCACATGCAAACATTATGCAAATAAAGGAATGAAATGCCGGTCACAAATAGATCGTAGCGCTAAATATATCCGAAGTCTTGTATGCACTGACGTTAGAGAACACAAACATCCTCCTCCACAACGACGTTTCCACTAAAAGTAACTGGTGGAAGAAAAAATCCTGCAGATCACACGAACTCGCGATCATGGAGCGCGTCGTCTGGCGACTGCAGGGTAGTCTCGTCATGCCCACCCGTACCAAACACATGTGTGCACGCAATACAATTATCGCAAACAATAAACTGATCAAGCGAGAATCTGACATCGCGGTTAGATTTTTAAAAGTTTTATAGACTTCGTAAATTGGTTCTCGCCACTACATTCGGAAGGAGGGACGAGGGTTCTACTGCGTGCCAGAATAGAGACATCAGCAAAGACCACTGAAAGACAGAGTCCACTTGGATAGACATCACGACTGCACCCCCGGCTTTGACATAATAACTATAATAATCAGGGAATGGAAGGAACAGCGATATAGTTGACAAGGTCTGGGGTCTCCCGCGTGTGTGTCTATCGTCAAAGCGCCGACACGAAGGTCAAAACAGTCCAATGTCCCAATTACAGATCACGTTACTAAATGCCACTGACAACGGACCGGATATCAGGCACCTTTGAACTTGGGGCCCCCAAACAAAGCATCAAGTGGCGGCATTCTGTTGATCAACAAATTCCAGACTTGCTTACTGTCTCTGACCCTCTCAAGAGGCCACTCCTTGTATATCTGTGGGAACCAACGTCTCCAAACATGAAGATGGAGCTTTTTATATCTCGTCAGAATACCATATTCCTATTGACTAATGCTGGAGACAAAGGTAAAGCTGACACAATTTAGATATCAAAAATAGAGTGAAATAATCCATTTGTATTACTCTATCATATTAATTGTTTAGCAACTTACAGGAGTCTAATAGATGGCTTAAAACACTCACTTCCAAATTATGATGATCCTTCTTCACAATAAAACATATTTCCAACGTTTGAGTATCACACGTGACCATTATGCAAATCAAGGAATGAAATTTCCATCTCAAATAGTTTGTAGCGCTAAATACATCAGAGGTCATGTATGTACCGACGTTTGAGAACACAAACACCCTTCTCCACCACAACGTTTTGACTAAACATATTTGGTGGAGAAAAAAATGTTGCCGATCATACAACCTCGGGATCATGAAGTGCACCGTTCACGCCGACTGCCGGGTAGCCCCGTACGCCCCGGCCGAGAGAGACACACACACCAACGCCAGCCATGCCCGCCCTTACCAAGCACATTCGTGCACGCAGTACAACTATAGGAAACAATAAATTGATCAATCTAGAATTTGACATCACGATTGCGTTTTAAAAAGTGCTATAGACTTCGTAAATCGGTTCTCGTCACTCCATTCGGAAGGAGGGACGAGGGTTCTACTGCGTGATAGAATAGAGACATCAGCAAATACCCCTAAAAGACAGAGTACACTGCGATGAACTGAGAAGCACTAAAGACGACACACTTAAGCAATGATCCACTCCATAATAATAAGTTGTCAAGGCTAGATGTCAGAGATCGCTATCAATCGGAAATTTGGCGACGGGACTAGTTTTTTAAAGCACCATAGAATTTCTAATTCGGTTCTCTCCGCTATATTCGGAAGGAGGAAGGCCTGTGGCATGATAGCACAGAGACAACAGGAAATACCACTGCAAGACAGGGTCCACTGTGATGCATTGAGAAGCACTAAGGACGACACATTTAAACGGCGACCCAGTCGATAGCAGTAGTTGCCATGGGTAGATGTTTGAAATTACCGAAAGACTTGCACATCCCGTGCACTCACCTCCCAGACGTCGCCCGTTCGCTCGTACACTGCCAGCGCGGAATGTCAGTGAAAACTGTCGTCGCGGCTGCAGCCACTGCCGTGGGTGCCAGTGTGCACCTACCATGGGCATGGAAGGCGTCTGGGTGATTGGAGTGGTAGGAATTCGGATGTTATCAATACAGACAGCCAAAATTTGAAATTCCCGCCACGACGTCACTGGCATGTTACCTCATCTATGGCCGCCAACTTGGATCTGCCATCTTGGATCCTCCATCTTGAATAAATATGGCAAGAATGCAGAGTGAGGCGACACTAGCATAGGGTGTCCATTTCATTTTCATTGTAAAAGGGGACATTTAAAATAGAGAAAAACTTGGGACAATGAAGAAAAAAAACGGGACATAAATATTGTATTGACTAAATTTAGTACACATACAAGTTTAACTTTACAACGTGCACTCAGATGATCCCAAATCACTTTTTACAATTATTCTGCCACACTATCACCGTACTTTTCACTTTTATGTACTTTATCAACAAGAGCATTTTCGTCTGAAATTGTATCATAAAAGTCAGTACACGATAGCTTCTTGTGCTGCCAGCTGCCTATCCATTTCTGTTACTGATTTTAAGTTTACATAGTAGTCACTCACGCATTTATTTGCTCTTTTCGTTTGATCACTGGTGCGATGTTTCTTCGTCTTAATGTGATTCACAATATCAGTCCTTCCACCGTGACCAATAGCAAATTTTGATCTGCACAACGTACATTCTACAGTTTCTCCACTACCAGTGATAAAAGGAAACTCGCTTTTTATACTGCTGTTAAAATTACACTTTCGGTTTGGCATAATGAAACAGTGATTGCACAGTGCAAAACATTAACAGTGTGATGACGAAAGCCAGAGAGCAAGTACCTGTGGTGTAGAGTATCTCTGGACCGAAAGGACGGATTCAGTGGGTCGATTTAGAAAAGAAGAATCTTTGTTATTCGTAACCTATAGTGCATTTAAATTTACTTGCGATTTTTGACAGTTCAGTACATGTTTGGGGTATGCTGAAAGTCATCCTAGCGTAAATAATTGCGCAGTTAATAGCAAGTCAAACAACCAGTAACGTAAAATACTCTAGCCAAGCGGAATAATAAAAAAAGAAAACGGGACATTTGAGCGTCCCCAAAAAACTTTCGGGACAGCGGGACATTTTGGCAAAAAACGGGACTGTCTCGGGAAGAATGGGACGAATGAACACCCTACACTAGCAGTAATGGACAGCCCGGTTGGCTGACTAGTGGGATAAGGATATCATGTAGAACAAAGGGGGAATTATATCAAAATGTTAGAAGTAGTCACAATCAAGTTGCAGTAGCCCATTACAAACAGTGCTTAAAAATGTTATTAGCAAGGCAAAAAGTATGTGGTATGCAAATAGAATAGCTAATTCACAGGATAAAATTAAAACCATATGGTCAGTTGTGAAGGAAGTGTCTGGTCAGCAGCACAAGGTCGATGATATAAAGTCAGTTCGCAGTAATAATAGTTCTGTTAGTGATAAATCAGATATATGTAAAGTATTCAACAATCATTTTCTGTGCATTGCTGGTGAATTAAATAAAAATTTAGTTTCTACAGGAAATCATATAAATTTCTTAGCAAATGCCTTTCCGAGATTGACATCTGAAATACTCCTCTGTGATAAAGACAAGAGGGAGATTGAGTCAATAATTAAATCACTGAAGACTAAGGACTCTCGTGGTTATGATGGAGTGTCTAGCAGAATATTAAAGTACTGTGCTGCACATGTTAGTCCTGTATTTAGCCATATTTGTAATTTTTCCTTTAGGAATGGTCAGTTTCCTGAGCGATTAAAGTGCTCAGTAGTAAAGCCGCTTTATAAAAAGGGAGAAGGGGATAATGTAAATAATTTTAGACTTATTTCTATGCCATCAGTGCTTGCAAAAGTTATCGAAAAGGCTGTGTATGTAAGGTTAATTGATCATTTTATATCACACGATTTGCTATCAAATGTACAGTTCGGCTTCAGAAGTCGTTTGACAACTGAACATGCTATATTCTCTTTTCTCTGTGAGGTACTGGATGGGCTAAACAAAAAGTTTCGAACGCTTGGCGTATTTTTTGATTTAACAAAGGCATTTAACTGTGTTGATCTCACAATATTGCTCCAGAAGTTGGACCATTACAGAATAAGGGGAGTAGCTCACAATTGGTTCACCTCTTACTTTAGCAACAGGCAGCAAAAGGTCATTATTCACAATGTTGATAATGGCTGTGATGTGGGATCTGAGTGGGGTACTATTAAGTGGGGGGTGCCCCAGGGATCAATGCTAGGGCCGCTTCTGTTCCTTATTTATATAAATGATATGCCCTCTAGTATTATGGGTAACTCCAAAATATTTCTGTTTGCTGATGACACTAGCTTGGTAGTAAAGGATGTTGTGTGCAACATTGACTCAGTTTCAAGTAGTGCAGTATATGACCTCAGATCATGGCTTGTAGAAAATAAACTAACATTAAATCACAGTAGGACTCAGTTTAACAGTTTCTAACACACAATTCAACAAAACCTGACGTTTTAATCTCACAGAACGGGCATATGATTAGTGAAAGTGAACAGTTCAATTTTCTAGGTGTTCAGACAGATAGTAAGCTGTCGTGGAAAGCCCATGTTCAGGATCTTGTTCAAAGACTTAATACTGCATTACTTTTGAATGCATTATGGGAACAGCAGTGATCAATGTCTTATAAATAATTACTATTAAAAACAGTCTTGATCACGATTTATTTAACAAGGTGACCGGTTTCGACCACTACTGTGGTCATCTTCAGACCATTGAGTAGGAACCTCTTTCTGTTGGATTCTCCAACAGAAAGAGGTTCAATGGTCTGAAGATGACCACAGTAGTGGTCGAAACCGATCACCTTGTTAAATAAATCGTGATCAAGACTGTTTTTAATAGTAATTACTTAATACTGCCATTTTCACTATTCGAACGGTATCAAAAGTGAGTGATACTTCGACACGTGAATTAGTCTACTTTGCTTATTTTGATTCACTTATGTCGTATGGTATTATGTTTTGGGGTAACACTTCCCATTCTAGTGAGAGGTGGCATGAGCCCCCTCTCATATTTCTATCTTACGATTCTCCTCTCTAGTTGCATGCGGTGGAGGGTTGCTTTTCCTTAACACGCGTACTTCCCACGCAGCGTCTCTCGTCACCCGGGTGGGCCGGTGACAGGCGGGCTCTGTGGAACTGGAGAGAGTTAAGCCGACGTGTGTGAGGCAGTCGAGTGAATGCTTTTCAGACGCCGACATTGTCAAGAGACACGCCCGCTGGGGTGTGAAGTAGCGGCTGGGCTAGAGGTTCCGTTACTTCAGAGAAACTTTGCGAAAACACTTTCTGGCGGGCTACCAGCGAGGCGTGGGAATGACTTGTGTACCCACGCAGTTGTGGCGGGAAAATTCCCGCACTTTCTGCAAAATCAGCACAGAAATTGGCGCCAAGAATCTCCATTGGTGGAATGGTAGTGCTCCGGCAATGGAGTGGAATTTCCGCCGGTTTTCGAGTTGCTGATTGGAACGTAACCACGGCCACTGTCGTGGGGGCGGGAATGTTCGGTGTTCGGCCTGTGCGGGTGCTCTGGGTAGTCGGCAGTCGCCTTTCGGTCGAGGACGTCGGAGCAACCAGCCCTCGCCTGCGGTACGCCAGATCGTGTTCTGGGAGATAAGAAGACTGTTGGTAATGTACGTCCGCAGCACCGGCAGATAGGGATTTTCCTAGGTGATAATCAGAGCTCAGCAGAGCGCGCCTGTTCATCCTTTTCTAACTTTGTTCAGTTTCGAGTAGCAGCAATTACTATTGGGTTAGCTGTGTGTCTCTCTTGAGATTTGAGTGGAAAGGAATTGGCTCCACATACCACTTCGTCTTAAACCTCACGATCTAAGTTAGGGACAACTTCACCTTTACTGTGTTTGTATGAATCTCCAATTTTAGCCAATTTGATGTTTTATATTTCCTGTGTCTCTTTTACTATTCTGCGTTTAATCTTAATAAATCATATTGTTATTTTGGACAGAACTTTCTTTCTGTTAATCAATAGAGCAACCCTATCATTCCTCACTATGCTAATGTGCCTTTGTTTATTTAACTTATTTATCAAATTAAATTATTGCAGGTGCCAAACTCTCTTCTACTCCACTAGCAGGGTTGATTAGAGTCAGTTCGCGTATTTGTTTTATCCTTGTGCAACAGCAAAAGTCGGAGTTAGAATAGGGGGGGCTTAGAGCATGATTTACACATGTGGATTCTAGTAGGATTTAGTGATAAATACACTACTAGCCCCGGCACCTCGCATAATATGGCGACCCTTGGCCTCGGATCTTTCCTGTGAATCTCTGATAAACAAACAGGATTCTTAGTAGGAACATTCAATTTTTTTTCTCTCTATTTTTTTTAATGATTAATACCCAAGTTTTTTTTGGTAGTTCCGCGTTTAGTTTTAAGTAGCGGCGCATGACTACAGTTTTTGTTTTCAGTGTATATATTTTTTGTTCATTGTTTTTTGTGTTTCGCTGATGTGGTGTCTGTACCGCATCGCACTTTGTCGGATTTGTGTGCGGTTTCTGTACCACATCAAATTGTGTTTGTGATTACAGCGTTGGAACAGCGTTGTTGAAATTTTATGTTTATGTGTAAAAAATATATGGAGTAGATTAATTTTATTGTGCATTTTAGATGAATTTGTTTTTATGAATGATAACGAGAAGTAAGGCACGACTATTATCGGGCGAAGCTAAAACAAAAGAGGATAGCATAATGGATAAGGGGCAGTTTACTGACGGGAATAGGTTCGGAGATGAGATGGGCACATTTTTAGCAGGACAGGACGCCAGGGGCATTGATGAGGAAGGTGATTTGGACGCGATCTCAGAGCAGCGTTGCGGCCGTGATTATGATAGTGAAGTAGAGGATGAAACAGAGACAGGCACACAGGTCGAGACGGTAGCAGAAGTTTATAGTCAAACGAACGAGTGCAGACAGAGGCCAGCTCGGTCACGTCAGAGCTCTAGCGCCCAGGTGTCCAGAGTTACATCGCCCATGTTTGAAGAGGATCAAGAAGATGACGTAAACCCAATACTGAGCTTCCTACGATCAATGAAAGAAGAAGCTGACGAACAGCGTAAGAAGCAGGAAGAAGCTGACGAACAGCGTAAGAGGGAGAAGGAAGAAGAGGAGAAACAACGTAAGAAGGAGAAGGAAGAAGCTGACGAACAGCGTAAGAGGGAGAAGGAAGAAGAGGAGAAACAACGTAAGAAGGAGAAGGAAGAAGCTGACGAACAGCGTAAGAAGGAGAAGGAAGAAGAGGAGAAACAACGTAAGAAGGAGAAGGAAGAAGAGGAGAAACAACGTAAGAAGGAGAAGGAAGAAGCTGACGAACAGCGTAAGAGGGACACTGAGGCAATAATCTCGCATATAGGGGCAATTCGTGGGGAATTATTAACAATAAAGAAAGAATGTGGAGAAGCAAAACAAATGTCAATGGTAGCACAAAAAGTAGCAGGCCTAGCCAAAACTGCAGCAACAGGGGCAATGAAAATCGCAAGAGTAACTTCTAAACTCGCAGGGCGCTTGCGACGTGCGACACAAGTCCACTCGAAATCCCTAGCGGCCTTAAAGACCCAAGGTAATATTGCGGTTACGAACATCACGAAACGAATGAAAGAAGTAGAGAGTCGGATAGCAAAACTAGAGCGAAATGGGCACACGAGCACTGCGCGTTCGGATACCAATGATGGAGCACACAGGATTGTGTCTCCGAGGAAAAGCCCGCCGTGCTCTAGCCCAGTGACAGCGTGCGGAACAAACAATGCACACGCAGAAACAGCGAGTAATAGCTCCAATAATTGCAGCCCACTTAGAAGAGTGAATGCTGAATGCCACTTCCACTGTGATACAGACGTAGCACATCACAGTTATCAGCAAGATAGATCAGGACACTCCGCAGACGTGCAAGTATCGGAAACGAGTGACAACACCAGTGCGAGGATCAGACAGGATTTTGATCACAATCACTTCCTGTCGATACTGAAATTCCAGAAGTTCAAAGAAAATGGAGGGTCGATGCATCCGAAGAGCTGGGTGATGCAGTTTACAAATTCATTACCGGCATCATGGCCAACCCAGGCAAAATTAGAATTCATGTGTGGACACATCGAAGGCCAAGCCGCGGAAAAGATGCGGGGTGTGGCAGTGACGTGTCGGACTTATCAGGAATTTGTTGGTGCATTCCTGCGGACCTACTGGTCAAAGGAAACGCAAGATAGGATTAAAGAGGAAATAATATTTTGTCCTGAACTGGAAGTGTCCGGGCATAGGAGCGCAACCAAATTTCTTGATGATTTACTCAAGAAGAATCAATTTTTAGATAGTCCATATAGTAACGGAGAAATCATTAAATTTTGCTTTTCCAAATTGCCAGTTAGGTACCAACAGACACTTGTCGGCAAGTGTGGAGCTGACATAGAAGCATTCAAGATTCTATTGCGCGAACTCGAAGTAGTCTTTGATAAACAAGACGCAAAGGACAGGAAGAAGGGGCAAAGTAACAAATACCACCGGCCAGGAACAGAAGACGACAGCAGATTGCATAATCGCACTGGTCAGTTAGGAAACCAGGGTTACGGAAGTCAAGGTTACGCTATTCAAGGTTATGGAAACCAAAGACACGGAAACCAGAACGTCAGGGAGCAGGGTCAATCTAGACAAGGAATCTGGGATAGAAGGAATAACGAACGGCAAAGCGACCGTAATTGGAGAGAGCGAAACCAAGGACAACGGTGGAACCAGGAGATTGAAACCAGACCCGCAAATCCTAATGCACGTCAGAGGAGGGGGAGCCTAACTAGGGATTGACGCCAGACTAGTGCGAACACAGGCCGCCGGAATTTCGCACGTAATCTCGGACCTGGCCAACTACGGATGATACATTACGAAGATTTATCAGAAATCCTGCTCGAGGAACATAAAGCAACTCCTCGACATGATCGGCAGCCTCTTATCACAGTAGCAATAGCTGAAAAGAGTCTGAATGCGATAATAGATAGTGGAAGCTACATAACAGCAATATCTGAGGCAGCATACAAGAGGTGCTCTCAGGAGATGGACTGGCCTGTCCTATCGGTTAAGAAAACCAAAATAAAAGGGGCATTAGCGGGTAAATGTACGGAGGTCACCCAACAAACAAGACTGGAATTCTCCTGCCAAGGACACAAAATAGAGTCTAACTTCTGGATCGTGCCAAATCTGGCGATCGACATGATAATAGGAACGGACTTCCTAAATGAACATGAAGCGATAGTTGATCTAGGACGAGGTGAAGTGGTTTTGAGGAAAGGGAATCCCGTCCACATTAAGTTCGACGATCAGCTGATCCCAGCTCAACTACCGTCTAACTGTGTTCGGATAAACTATGCGTGTCTGAAAGACAGAAAGGAAGAACAGGACGACGTTGCGGATAGGGGAGAGGACACGGATGAGAATGAAGTCGGAATAATGGGAGAAATAAAGGAGAAAATAGGAGAAAAAGTGGAAGCAATAAAGAATATAAGGGGCGAACACCGCAAAGAACTTCATAAATTACTAGTAGAACATGCGGAGGTCTTCCTTCCCAAGACAGGATCAATAAAGAACTTCCAATATGAATTTCGTGTACGTCCGCACAACCAGTTTCGTGTGCCACCCTATCCAATCCCCTTGGCATATCGACAGAAAGTAGCAGCTGAAATTACGCGAATGCTGAGTGAAGGAATAATAGAACCTACGGCTTCAGCCTATAATAACCCGTTAAGAGTAGTCGAGAAGGCAGATGGTAGTATTCGTTTAGTCTTGGACTCGCGACAAATTAATACCATAATAGAACCCGAAACAGACAGACCGGAACGATTAGAGGAACTCTTACAAAACTTCCATGGAATATCAATCTTCTCATCAGTTGATCTAAAATCGAGTTTCTGGCAGATCGAGCTCCATCCAAATTGCAGACAGTACACAGCCTTTTTAGCATTTGGAAGATGTTACCGGTTTCGTCGTCTACCATTTGGTTTGAACGTTTCATCTGCCGCATTCATTCGGGGGCTGGACGGCATACTAAGCGATAATTTGAAACGTCATGTCACCAGCTATGTGGACGATTTGCTGATCGCGGAGAAATCTTGGGGAGAGCACAATGCGGTCCTCGGTGAACTCCTAGCGACATTCAAGGAATACGGTGTGACTATCAATATCGAAAAATCGAATTTTGGGACGTCCTCTGTGAAATTTCTAGGACATATCATCACGGGTGAGGGCATTGCGCCAAATCCCGAAAAGATCGAAGCGATTGAAAAGTTTCCCATTCCTACGACAAAGAAGCAGTTAAGGGGGTTCTTGGGGATCATAAATTTTTACAACCGCTTTATACATGTCAAAACTCAGAGCAGTCCTCGGTTGCATCAACTTACAGGAAAGAAGATTCCTTGGGAATGGGATGAGGCGGCCGAATCCGAATGGAAAACATTAAAATTCGCATTATTACAAGCACCCATCCTATCACACCCTAATTTAGCTGAAGAGCTTTGCATAGTAACGGACAGTTCATACTCCGGTCTGGGTGTCATGGTGTTCCAAGACTATGTACATGAAGGAAACAGGGTGTGGAAGACAATTGCGTTTGCTAGCAGAGTACTAGCCAAGAGTGAGAGGAATTACTCAGTAACCGAGTTAGAGGCGCTGGCTATTGTATGGGCGTTTGAAAAATTCAGATACCTTCTGTTTGGTCGCCAGACGAAAGTCTACACAGACCACAAGGCACTCGAGTTCTTGATGACTGCAAAGCTTAATCACAGGCGGCTCATTAGGTGGGCATCATATCTACAGCAGTACAACTTTTCGATAGAATATATCCCCGGCAGTCAGAACATTATTGCAGACGCCTTATCACGGTCACCGATCGGATTTGAGCACAACATGGAAGAAGATCTAGAGGAAAATCACTACTGCCTTTACTATATGCAGAAAGTAGCCTTTGAGAATTTTATTACATGTAGTATGCAGGACATCAAGAAGGAGCAAGACAAGGACCCTGCCCTAGTGTTATTGAAGCAGAAATGGATAGACAGAAGACACGCCACCATCAGGCAGTTCTACCTCTTGCGTAAAGGCATAATTTTCCACCGAAATTATACCAATGACACTGAATGGGGGGTATGCATCCCTGAACACCTAATAAACAAGGTTATATGGCATACTCACCTTAGCTATGGACACTTCGGACCACGCAAGTGCAATCTCAAGCTAAGGACCATGTGTTACTTTCGAAACATGGAGCGTCGAATTCGGAGGGTACTGTCGGTGTGTAAAGACTGCCAAAAGGCTAAGCACACCACTGTGAGCATGCAGGCACCATTATACCCAATCGTACCGACCAAATTAAGACAATTAGCAGCAACAGATTTGATGGGACCTTTGCCAAGAACAAGAAGAGGATATACTTACGTATTAGTGTTTGTTGAACTAACGTCCAAATACGTTACCTTTACGCCACTGAAGAGGGCGACAGGACGAACTGTATCACGAGCCCTCATCCGGGATTTCCTACCACAGGTTGGTCATGTGAGTAGAATCATTTCTGATAACGGGCCACAGTTTAAGTCAAAAACATGGAAGGAGACGTTGCGTCGATGTAAAATTGATCCCATTTTTATATCTTCACACCATCCGAGCTCGAATGCTGCAGAACGGGTTATTAAAGAACTCGGAAACTTGTGCCGGTTGTACTGTAACAAACAGCACACGACATGGGACGTTTTCCTTAAAGACTTCCAGGAGGTGATCAATGAGGCACCCCATGGGATAACAAAATTGGCACCCATTACAGTACTAAAAAAACTGGATTCCTAAGGACTTGATAACCAAGGTCGTAAACTTCCCACCAAGGGCGCGAACGCAGCACCAAGCCATAGTGGATTTGGCTCTCAAGAGGATACGGGCTGCAGCAGAGGTCAGGAAGAGACGTGCCGACAGGGGAGCTCGTCTACGACACTTCCAAGTTGGACAAAAGGTGCTCGCTAAGTCTTTCCGACTTTCGAACAAACAAAAAATGAAATGCCAAAAATTCTATTCTGTTTACAACGGCCCGTACCGTATAAGGAGAGCAGCTCACCACAATGCTTATGAATTGGAGACGCTGAAAGGAAAGAAGTCCATAGGACTCCACCACATATCTCACATAAAGGAGTTCGTAGAATAGTAGTAGTGTAAGAAATGTACATAGTAGAATAGGCAAATATATGAACCTTTGTTCGGGGAACAATAATCGTTACATTAATAGATTAAGATTGCTAAAGTATTAACACGCTGCGTTGTCTTGCATAAGAATTTACTGCTGCTATCCTCTTTTGGTTTATGTTTGCGATCTCCAATGTCGATGGAGTAGGAGACACTACCTTTTCATGAGCAATGTTTTTGTCCTTTCCTATCTGGTGTCCATGTTAAGGGATAAGGATGAGTGACGAGACGTCGCACAAACGGGCGCATACAAGAACGTGCTCTTAGAAGCGTTCTGAGAGGTCGTGATACGCTCCATAGCGGCCACAACCAGTTCGTGAGACGTTCATACCAATGCTTGCAGGCACGCGTCAGTGCACTGCACGATTGTGGTATATTGCGCGATTTCGAGGGTGAATATGGGCAGTATAGTTTTTGCAGAGCTGCGCCGGTATCGTTGTCTTGCAAGTCGGGGTGAACCTGTGAGCATTTGACTCTAATGGTGCCCTAGACGAGAGAAATGAGGGCATAAAAGCCTACCATGCTAATGTGCTGGTTGGGGATTTAGCGTGCTGCTCGTTTTTGTCACAGATGAATCACCAAGGAATTGTACTTGGATATTCGTGACATACTGTGTAGCTGGCGTGTGTTGGGTGTCTGAATCCTCAACAGGAACCAGTCCTGGCTTGGTCATATTACATTGCTTCTGGAAAGGTGTACTTCGATCGCGAAAACCGCTTCACATAGAGAAGGAAGTTGCAACTATAAATTTATTGTCGTGTATAGCCATGGCTAACCCAGTCTCTGGAGTTTCAGTGAGGCGTAATGAAAACTCGGAGGTCATGTCGTACGGCGCGCACATCACTGTCGTCAATAGCGGCGAGCAGCAAGACATCTCAGCGTAACAGGAACTATGTAAGGGTATTGTATAAGGTAAATAAAAAAAATAAATAAATAAATAAATAAATAAATAAAATAAAATAAATAAATAAATAAATAAAAGGGAAAGTACGATACTAGGATAAGTTAAACTGTAGGATTTAACAATAACTAGATTAATATTGTGGGGGTTTTCTACCACAAGTGTGGCGCGCGCCTGTTGAGTTGCTATTTTTCAGGTCACCAAACCACAGACCCGAGATGGAGGGACGACGGGCGAGCGAAAGTAGCGTAGTTGCATGTTCTTTATAGCACAGTAAAACTTAGACCTGCATAACAACATAATTTAATTAAAAGACGTAGAATGTAGATCGTTGGGATATGGTAGTTAATTCTTGAAGCATGTCTACTGTCGATCTATATAATTAATAGTAATATTAGTGCGGGCCCGCACATTTAGTTGTTCATCCATTACAAAGCATCAGTTATCACACACCATGTACTTACTGAGATCGGTCTCCACACGTATATCAAAATAAATTATTTCCATGTCTAGATTAGATGTTATAATGATTGCCATAGATTAATAACTATAAAAGTAAAATAAGAGTGTCTGAAATGACAGACCATCAATGTTTCATTATGTAAATTTATTATAACATAGAAGGTCATGGGAAAAAGTTAGGCATAAGACTTTTGTAAGAATTGTACAGATGACGAGGAACGTGGCAATGCAGAGGCCAGCCAGCGCAAAAACAAGAGGTCTTCGGCTACCTGCTAGAGGGCGAGCGTCCCGTCCTACACGCTGACAGTCACCCGGCTGCCTACCTGAGGGATTACACGGGACCCTTGCCCCGCCACAAGCGAAAGTGGGGCTGGCCGTTGACCCTGACACGCGACAGCCTGCTAGCTCTCCGGACGCGGCAGCCGCTTGGAGGGATTCCCTGCGGCAGACCACGTTGTCGTGAGTACACGAAGAACATCACATATCGTGTCAGAACCTGCGCCTCATGTGCCTCAGGACAGAAAGGGACGCTCTATACTCACCTGTTTGGGTTTTTACAACTCACTAGCATTGGCCGATCTGCATACACAAAGCAGTATCGTGCCACACTAACAAATGTATGGTCTCATGTCTTACTTCTCCTCTCTATTAGAGAGCAGTTTTTAACAATAGTCGCTCCTAGTTCGATCCTGTATGGATGACCTCACACACTTGTGGAGTCACTCCACGTGCCATCATCCCTCGTCGAACTGCAATATTGGGAAACATAAAGTTCTGTCCAGCGAGAGAAGAGACCTAGACTAGTGATGTATCCCAACGAGTAGACCTCAGAGACAATTAATCGACGTGAGGAGAGCCTATCACTGTGTCTTCCTACCATACGGCCGTGATCATATGCGTGGGTCTGACTACAATCTCAACAGCGTACTGCAGACACTCCAGAACTCCCTATTGCTGTTGCCACAACGTAGCAACTACAACCGACGTTTAGCCTTATGTGATGTCAGTACAGTGGAATCAGTGAAGTGCCACGGATATTTCTAACAATGTGATTTAGTGCCTCATTCTCAGCACAGTCGTGAACTTTGTGCAATGTGCACGCACAATTTGATGCCCCATGAACCTTGTTTTTTTTGTTTTTCTTAAATTTCTTTCTCTTATGTTGTTTCTGTAATGTATGTTATACCTTGTATGCGTTTGTGTTTTACACTGTAATTCTTATTACAGATTACTGTATTGTTCTCCACATCATGTTTTTTTTGTATTTTGTGTTTATTGTTGTGTGTATGCTAACAGTGTGCCTGAAGTCCCCATAAACTGAAGCAGATACCACCACTGTCATTGTGAATGGACCATCAGTTCAGGGAACATTTTGTAAAGGTTATTCTTGCTGCAGGGAGACAGAATGAATCGGAGGTTGTAACTAGATTCTGAAAACTCACAAAGAGATTGTTAACTTAAATATTATCATGTGTGAGTGAGGTCAGGTTAGTTTAATGATTAAAATTGTTGTAACATCTTGGGCATTTAATTGCGGAGCACGCCAACTCTGATTGTAAAGAATAAACTGCTCCATATTTGGCTCAGATGCCCGGGCCATGTTTAGAGCGTGAATGTCTGCGTGAATCGGTGTTTGGAAGGGGCTCCCTGGGTATGGATGTGTGATGTGAGTGTTAGTGTTCCATATTAAGAAGGTGAAGTTGGCTACATCATAAATAATCCTCCCTCTATGAGTTGCATTTTTCAGTTGCAATGATCTTTTTTATAGAGTGCGGTATGTGGAGTCACTTTGTAAGATTGTTCTTGGGCGATTGACTCACTACCTTGCTCCTAAGTGAGCCAACCGCTCACCAATTACAATCTAAAATGGCGTAGGGGCAATGAGAGGTGGCATGAGCCCCCTCTCATATTTCTATCTTACGATTCTCCTCTCTAGTTGCATGCGGTGGAGGGTTGCTTTTCCTTAACACGCGTACTTCCCACGCAGCGTCTCTCGTCACCCGGGTGGGCCGGTGACAGGCGGGCTCTGTGGAACTGGAGAGAGTTAAGCCGACGTGTGTGAGGCAGTCGAGTGAATGCTTTTCAGACGCCGACATTGTCAAGAGACACGCCCGCTGGGGTGTGAAGTAGCGGCTGGGCTAGAGGTTCCGTTACTTCAGAGAAACTTTGCGAAAACACTTTCTGGCGGGCTACCAGCGAGGCGCGGGAATGACTTGTGTACCCACGCAGTTGTGGCGGGAAAATTCCCGCACTTTCTGCAAAATCAGCACAGAAATTGGCGCCAAGAATCTCCATTGGTGGAATGGTAGTGCTCCGGCAATGGAGTGGAATTTCCGCCGGTTTTCGAGTTGCTGATTGGAATGTAACCACGGCCACTGTCGTGGGGGCGGGAATGTTCGGTGTTCGGCCTGTGCGGGTGCTCTGGGTAGTCGGCAGTCGCCTTTCGGTCGAGGACGTCGGAGCAACCAGCCCTCGCCTGCGGTACGCCAGATCGTGTTCTGGGAGATAAGAAGACTGTTGGTAATGTACGTCCGCAGCACCGGCAGATAGGGATTTTCCTAGGTGATAATCAGAGCTCAGCAGAGCGCGCCTGTTCATCCTTTTCTAACTTTGTTCAGTTTCGAGTAGCAGCAATTACTATTGGGTTAGCTGTGTGTCTCTCTTGAGATTTGAGTGGAAAGGAATTGGCTCCACATACCACTTCGTCTTAAACCTCACGATCTAAGTTAGGGACAACTTCACCTTTACTGTGTTTGTATGAATCTCCAATTTTAGCCAATTTGATGTTTTATATTTCCTGTGTCTCTTTTACTATTCTGCGTTTAATCTTAATAAATCATATTGTTATTTTGGACAGAACTTTCTTTCTGTTAATCAATAGAGCAACCCTATCATTCCTCACTATGCTAATGTGCCTTTGTTTATTTAACTTATTTATCAAATTAAATTATTGCAGGTGCCAAACTCTCTTCTACTCCACTAGCAGGGTTGATTAGAGTCAGTTCGCGTATTTGTTTTATCCTTGTGCAACAGCAAAAGTCGGAGTTAGAATAGGGGGGGCTTAGAGCATGATTTACACATGTGGATTCTAGTAGGATTTAGTGATAAATACACTACTAGCCCCGGCACCTCGCACTAGAAGGATATTTTTGGCTCAGAAATGGGCGGTTCGGGCAATAAGTGGTGTGAGTTCACGAACTTCTTGTCGACCTCTGTTCACGAGTCTGGGTATTTTGACATTGGCCTTGCAATATGTACATGCCCTATTGTCGTTTCTTGTTACCAATATTAGTTTATTTCCAAGAATAAGCATCTTTCACTCAGATAATACTCGACAGAAATCAATCCTCCATTTGGATCGGACTTCCTTAACTCTTGTGCAAAAAGGTGTGCAGTATACTGCTGCATCCATTTTCAATAAGCTGCCACTCGAATTAAAAAATCTTAGCAGTGATCCACGCGCTTTCAAATCGAAACTGAAGAGTTTCCTCATGGGTCACTCCTTCTATTCTGTCGAGGAGTTCCTTGAAAAATTAAGCTGATTCTTATGGTATTGCTGATAGCGTTTACTTAAACTTATGGACTGACTTTTTTTCAGGTTCATGAACATTTATTTTTATCTGTTATTACTTTTATGTTGTAAGTTCATGTACTGACACGTTCCATGACCTTGGAGATTTGCTCCTCAATTTGGTCCTACGGAACTTGACGTGTAAATAAATAAATAAATAAATAAAACCACTTTAGTCCTACCAGATATGCTCCCATTTAAAACAACTGGGCAAAACATGGTCCTGTCGCATTAACTCAGTACACCCTTTTTCTCCATGGGTTGCAGAAGCTGGTAGATACGACTCTCTCCAGCTTTTGGTAATTACGACTTAAATGGACAGACAACACGACAAAGCTACAGGGAGGGGGCGCAGAGACTGAGGGGTAGTTACCAAGATACAGACTGTCTACAAAACCACGCTAGAGTTTCGCTGTTTGGGGTCCTTATTAGATAGATTCGAAAAAGGTGACTCGTTTTGAGATGTGGGAGTGCCACGAATGTGATCCACCAGTGGCTCTGATCGATAAAAGACATCTCCATAGGATCCAATGCAAGTATGTGGTTGAACAGATAGACTTGGTTCTAAATCACAGGTGACATTTTTACTGGAAAGCATAACACTATAGATCTGAAAAACTGTGTACTGGTCATATGATTTTGTACATTTGTGCAGCCTCAATTTAGTGACGGATTTTTTATAGTCGTTGGTCATGTAGCACACCATCTACTGTATGTGATCATTCCCTAACAACCCTCATATATCTTCTTAATACCATGTTCCTCAGCTGAATCACTTTGTGAATACAATGATAAGGGGGATTTTATTTGAGCTTACACCGCCAGCGACGTGCACCCACAGTTTCCATCTATTAATGCACACCCCAACGATCACCGTCTATATTCGATGCCGCGTTATTTATGTGGAATGCCACTTCATTTGGAAGCAATACCATACCTCAATTTATAACGCATCTAAAGTTTTAATCGCGGATATCGTTAGCGATACTTGTGTGTGCCTGTAGAACCAAGACCGCTTTTTATGCAGGCTGATAGTAATATGGTCGCTGCTGTCGTGCTTTTAGCATCTGGTCGCTTATAAGACGATTACGTCCCTTCCTAAGACACACTGGTACCACTCGCAAGAAAAACAAATGAAGCCTGTCCATCCATGGCAGGTTTTCGCTCAGTATTGTTTGTTGACACCAGCAATCAGTTATTGGCGAAGCATTATACTTAGTAGGGGATATGTGATAGATCTGCAATGATCGGCAGGCTTATAAAGGATGTGTTGGGGTGTACAGTTGCTGTGGTCATTGTTCCGACATGTGCACAGAATTGATTATCTCTGTCGTAAGGGAGGCATGGATTTGTCATGGGCGATTGCGATAGCTGTAAGTGGGATGAAAGATTTTATGTGGAAATTTATTATGTCCAGTCATAAGGATAGTATAGTTATTGATAATTCCAGAGCTACATCCATCAGGGGAAGGTGTTTTCGAAACTTCAGTCATTGTCAAATGCCATCAGATTTTGACTGCAATCGTAATATTTAATTTTAATTATAGTGATACATGTGTGGGGGGTTTCCAAGGAGTACACCTTTTGGCATCTGCATTTGTGGAACAGGGAAATGGTGGCCAGGACAAACTGACATTTCTGGCTTAAGGCCCTCACGGTTGGTGGGCACAAAGAAAAGTTCCAGCCAGGTGGCTAGTTAGCTCTTGCCTACAGCTGCAGGGAGGGGTCCCAGTGACAGCACTACCTGTATAGATGAATAGCGAACTACTACCTAGTATGTGTTGTGCTGTCTACGCGATTGTGTGTGTTGCATGTAGTTTCCATGGAAAACTGAGCGATTCAATATCGATCGCTGAAAAGTGTTGGAGCAGGACATACTCATAACTCCGAAATCCTACGATTCCAATCATCTCGGATGCCCTCCATGGCCAGAGATGGTGCACTCTTGCATACACGCGTGTCCACGAATGCGGCTGTACTCGTGGTGGTATTTTTCACTGGCCATTGAGCTATGGCGTTGACGGCGTGTGAGAGGATGGGCCACTGCGTGTGGACATCAGGACATGAGTGTGTGGGATGTATGAGTGTTTCAACGATCTCCGACATCTAGCCATGACAACTACTACTACCTTTTGGATTGTTGTTTAATTGTGTCGTGTTTAGTGCTTCGCAATATATCGCAGTGGACTCAGTCTTGCAGTTTTACTTTGTTGTCGCTATCCTATCACTCAGTAGGCCCCACCTCCTTCCAAATGTAGTGAAGGGAACCAATTTAAAAACCCAATCGCGACGTCAAATTACCGATTAATAGCGAGCTCTGATATCTAGCCATGACAACTTATTAGTGCGGATTGGATGATCGCAGTTTAAGTGTGCTGTGCCTAGTGTTCTCAATACAACACCGTGGTGTTGTTACATCCTATCACGCGATAGACCTTTCCTCCCTCCTTCTTCATCCTGGTGTGACTGAAACCAGTCAGTCTAGGAATTCTATAGTACTTTTAAAAATAAAATACACTTAGTACGCCTGTAGTGGTCAGGAACTATGTAACCGTGATGGTCTAAATTTAAATCGAAATTTGAAATTCCAACTTTCATTTCATACATCGCCACTTCCAATGGTGACGTTAAATAATAACACGTTTGGATTATTTAATGAATTTTCTCGTCAAAAACATAATACTATTGTTTAATTGTTTATGCATGCAAACTACTGTATAGTTTCGATATTTTTGTTTTGAGTAGTTTAATACTTTGTGTGTGTGTGTGTGTGTGTTTTTGTGGCAAATTGTTTAAACGCCTATTTTGACGACTTAATTAATATTTCCTGTACCACATCTTCTGGAACAACATTTGCGACGTCTTCAAGATATGATTTTCCACAACAGATTTAATAACTCCTGATGCAGTTCGTGAAGCGTAACAGAAGAAAGTGCTCCAGGAAGGCCGGGGCAGTTTAGAGCCCATGACAGGATGAAAAAGTGAAACTGTTTAAATATACCATGCTAGTTCCTAAGCCATCTGCATAGCAAACTACAGTTCCCTCTATCTCTTTGTATACAACGATCTTTTTTAAAGTGTATTTTGAATCAGCCTGCTACCAATTTTGTGACATCATCAGTGTGTGTGTGTGTGTGTGTGTGTGTGTGTGTGTGTGTGTGTGTGTAAAATAGCTGTCTCATCTGCGTTATATCCCCGACATCGCCATTATATGACCAGAAATTAATTATTTATTAACTTCAGCAGTATTTCTGCATCGATTCCCTATCAGGTATTTGCTTTTGAAGGAATGTGTCTTCCGTATGCACTGGTATCTGATAGGTTGGTTCAAGCATACTGACCACTTGAGATGGCAGGGGACACCGGCAGGATGTCTGGTTTATTCTGGGGATTAGTGCGGTACTTCACAGGGCTGTGGAGTGGCCGGCAGCCGACAGCGATGCGGCGAGCCTGCTGGCACTTCCAAGTTCCACTGGTACGCCCCGACTCTTGGCTGTCTGCGAGGATGGCGAGACGCGAGAAAGTTTTTCAGATGTGTTTAAGCGAGATCTCTGACAGTGTAATTACGTGTTTTCTTACGCGATCGGAATGAAAAAGTACTACAGTTATTTAAATATTGCGTACAGATCAATCGATTGGCTGAAACATTCTTTAAATAAACTGCATTTCATACACCATTCACATAAATTGTTTAAATAAACAGTATTCCATGTACAGCAGTCAATTTCCTGACAAATTCTTTATATAAATAAATAAACTATATTCCAAATACTGCCTTGTATCCCAAAAATTGTTTAAATAAACCATATTCCACACATTTTCTAAATTTTTTAAACAATATTACATACACTGCCTTCGATTTCCCGTGAAATGGTCAATCAACTGAGTGTTTCCCTCCAATTTCCAGGGGGGGGGGGAGGAGGGGAGGAGGAGCGCTGGGGAGTTTTCCAGAGAAGGAGGGGTTAATTAAGTGATGAAGTTAATTAGTCAATCAGATTGGTATCAAAAGTGTGCTTGTATCGGCTATGGGAGTTCCCAGAGTGGTTTTGGACTACTAGGGGATGGGGGAGGAAGAGGGGGTGGGATGGGAGTGATTTGGAGAACCACTTACCCAAACAATAGGTTAAGGACCTGTCATACAGAAGGATGGATTATCGCCAGGGGCTCATAATCCTCTTAACAGGACAATAGGTTAAGGACCTGCCAATCAAAAGAGAACGAAAGGTTTGCCCCTCAGTGTATACTTGCCCGTGATGTAGGTAACCCACAATGTGGGGTGACGCTATCTTTGTCCAACTAGTGCTACATAGATGTAGCCGTGTTTACAAATTAATTTGTTATGTGAATATAAAATGACTCATTGCAGTTCATCACATTTCTATCACAAATTCGAAACCACCACAACCTGACAGCTGGGCGTTCCATAGACATTTATGACGAGCAGTGCGATTTTTGAAACGGCAGACCATTATTTCGTCCTTCTTGAGAGTCAGATGTATGCACACAAGGTGGGAGTGCAGCACCCACACAATCCAAAAATGTTGATGGTGACTTAACGTCATCCAACAATCCATAAACATACATCCAATTATCAAGTTCCACACACTACAGTTGCAAACTTTAAGTAGGTGAAATTACTACCTTAGACACCCAGTGCAACATTGATTCTGTCTGATACAACCCATTTATAGGTTCCTGAAGGTGTATGAGAGCAAGTGTCACCAGCTCTAGACCAGAGCATATTTCATCACGACAAACATTCAGTAGGCCACAGCACACCGTAAATTTAACACCGATCGGAAGTCAGGAACGTTAATTTCGTGTTCCAGCAAATACTTGACTATATAATCTATGAGTAGATTTAAGATATATCCACGACAGAATGAGTCTCTCCACAGTGATGTATATCACAGAGCACAAGTCGTTTAGGTTCACCGCAATTGAACCCTTAAAGTTACTTGACAGAGGCACAGTTTCGTTCTTCCCCTGCTCCATATGCATGCTGCACAGCAGAAGGCGTCAAACCATTCATCTCTCTCTCTCTCTCTCTCTCTCTCTCTCTCTCTCTCTCTCAGTTGAGAAACTCAAGAGATGCACATATATCCTCGTGATGGTCGACCGTTTCGTTCTTATACACTACATCTCAACACCAAAAAGCTGTCACCAGACCACAGTACACCATTCATTTAACACCAACCAGAAACCAGGAACACTAATTTTGTTCTCCAACAAATACCTAATAACATAATCGAAGAGCATTTAAGATACAAGTATCATAGATACAGTCTCTTCATAGTGATCCATATTGCAGAGTACAAATCCCACAGGTTCAGCACAATTTAACGCTTAAAGTCACCTATCAGAGTCACATATTCCTTCTCCCGTTGCTCTAAACGCAAGTGGAAGAGAAAAAGTGACCGACTAGCAGTGACATAAGATAATCTTCACAATGTGTTGTATGAAGGCTAACTACCCTTGAAGAATATATTGGAGCAAAATTGCATCGAAGTTTTTAACACCACACACAGCTTTCACCAGAAACCACACATTGCGCCTCTTATTTCTGATGAACTATAGGGGTATTCCTACAGGAAAATGTGCTGTAATAGTTCATACAGATTAGATTAGATTAATACTAGTTCCATGGATCATGAATACGATATTTCGTAATGATGTGGAACGAGTCAAATTTTCCAATACATGACATAATTAAGTTAATTTAACAACATACTTAAGTTAATATAACAACTTTTTTATTTTTTGTGTTTTTTTATTTTTTTTATTTTTACTTTTTTAATATTTTTTGTTTTTTTCTTTTTTTCTTAATTTATATCTAAAAATTCCTCTATGGAGTAGAAGGAGTTGTCATTCAGAAATTATTTTAATTTCTTCTTAAATACTTGTTGGTTATCTGTCAGACTTTTGATACTATTTGGTAAGTGACCAAAGACTTAAGTGCCAGTATAATTCACCCCTTTCTGTGCCAAAGTTAGATTTAATCTTGAATAGTGAAAATCATCCTTTCTCCTAGTATTGCAGTTATGCACACTGCTATTACTTTTGAATTGGGTTTGGTTGTTAATAACAAATTTCATAAGAGAGTATATATACTGAGAATCTACTGTGAATATCCCTAGATCCTTAAATAAATGTCTGCAGGATGATCTTGGGTGGACTCCAGCTATTATTCTAATTACACGCTTTTGTGCAATAAATATTTTATTCCTCAATGATGAATTACCCCAAAATATGATGCCATATGAAAGCAATGAGTGAAAATAGGCATAGTAAGCTAATTTACTAAGATGTTTATCACCAAAATTAGCAATGACCCTTATTGCATAAGTAGCTGAACTCAAACGTTTCAGCAGATCATCAATGTGTTTCTTCCAATTTAATCTCTCATCAATGGACACACCTAAAAATTTGGAATATTCTACCTTAGCTATATGTTTCTGATTAAGGTCTATACTTATTAATGGCGTCGTACCATTCACTGTACGGAACTGTATGTACTGTGTGTTATCAAAATTCAGTGAGAGTCCCTTTACAAGGAACCACTTAGTAATTTTCTGCAAGACAGTATTGACAATTTCATCAGTTAATTCTTGTTTGTCAGGTGTGATTACTATACTTGTATCATCAGCAAAGAGAACTAACTTTGCCTCTTCATGAATATAGAATGGCAAGTCATTAATATATATTAAGAACAACAAAGGACCCAAGACTGACCCTTGTGGAACCCCATTCTTGATAGTTCCCCAGTTTGAGGAATTTGCTGATCTTTGCATATTATGAGAACTACTTAATTCAACTTTCTGCACTCTTCCAGTTAGGTACGAATTAAACCATTTCTGCACTGTCCCACTCATGCCACAATACTTGAGCTTGCCTAGCAGAATTTCATGTTTTACACAGTCAAAAGCCTTTGAGAGATCACAAAAAATCCCAATGGGTGGTGTTCGGTTATTCAGATCACTCAAAATTTGATTGGTGAAAGCATATATGGCATTTTCTGTTGAAAAACCTTTCTGGAAACTAAACTGACATTTTGTTAGTACTTCATTTTTACAGATATGTGAAGCTACTCTTGAATACATTACTTTCTCAAAAATTTAGGATAAAGCTGTTAGAAGGGAGATTGGACGGTAATTGTTGACATCAGATCTATCCCCCTTTTTATGCAAAGATATAACAATAGCATATTTCAGTCTATCAGGGAAAATGCCCTGTTCCAGAGAGCTATTACACAGGTGGTTGAGAATCTTACTTATCTGTTGAGAACAAACTTTTAGTATTTTGCTGGAAATGCCATCAATTCCATGTGAGTTTTTGCTTTTAAGCAAGTTTATTATTTTCCTAATTTCAGAGGGAGAAGTGGGTGAGATTTCAATTGTATCAAATTGCATAGGTATAGCCTCTTCCATTAACAGCCTAGCATCTTCTAATGACCACCTGGATCCTACTATATCCACAACATTTAGAAAATGATTATTAAAAATATTTTCAACTTCTGACTTTTTGTTCGTAAAGTTTTCATTCAATTTGATGGTAATACTGTCTACCTGTGCTCTTGGTTGACCTGTTTCTCTTTTAATAATATTCCAAATTGTTTTAATTTTATTATCAGAGTTGCTGATTTCAGACATGATACACATACTTCTGGATTTTTTAATAACTTTTCTTAATATAACACAGTAGTTTTTATAATGTTTGATAGTTCCTGGGTCACTACTCTTTCTTACTGTCAGATACATTTCCCTTTTCCGGTTACAAGATATTTTTATACCCTTAGTAAGCCATGGTTTGTTACAAGGTTTCTAACGAGTATATTTAACTACTTTCTTGGGGAAGCAGTTTTCAAATGCATTTACAAAAATGTCATGAAATAAATTATATTTTAAATTGGCATCAGGTTCACGGTACACCTCATCCCAGTCTAACTGCTGCAGGCTTTCCCTGAAATTTGCAATTGTTAAATCGTTGACTGAACGTACTACTTTGGAAGACTGTTTAGTATTGCTGAATGGAGCTGTGTCATATATTGTAACTAGCTGTGCACCATGATCAGAAAGACCATTCTCAACAGGCTGAGCATTTATCTGGTTAAACTAATCTTGGTCTATAAAGAAGTTATCTATCAGTGACCTGAGTAGGAAAATCAATAACGGGTGTCAAATTGAAAGAACTGAGTAATACTTCAAGGTCATTTTTCCTATTACCCTCTTTCAGAGAATCTACATTGAAGTCCCCACAAATAATAATTTGCTTCCCCCTGTCTGACAGATAGCACAACAAGGAGTCCAAATTTTTCAGAAGTAGATGAAAATTTCCTGATGGGGTCCTATATACAGTGACAATTATAAATGTGCCTTTATTTAATTTAAGCTCACAGGCACATGCTTCTATATGTTTCTCTACACAAAACTTTTTTATTTCTATACTTTTTGCACAATGATAACTTTTGACATATATGGCAACTCCTCCTTTCTCCATATTTTCTCTCATTACATGTGCAGAGAGCTTATATCCACTTTACCTTATCCATATCAGTAACAATGTGATGCTCAGACAGGCATAGTATATCTACACTCCTGGAAATTGAAATAAGAACACCGTGAATTCATTGTCCCAGGAAGGGGAAACTTTATTGACACATTCCTGGGGTCAGATACATCACATGATCACACTGACAGAACCACAGGCACA
The DNA here is from genome assembly GCF_023898315.1 of Schistocerca nitens. Classification (NCBI taxonomy): domain Eukaryota; kingdom Metazoa; phylum Arthropoda; class Insecta; order Orthoptera; family Acrididae; genus Schistocerca; species Schistocerca nitens. The sequence continues at coordinate 948,712,064 of NC_064616.1, forward strand.
TAGACACAGGCAACAGAGCATGCACAATGTCGGCACTAGTACAGTGTATATCCACCTTTCGCAGCAATGCAGGCTGCTATTCTCCCATGGAGACGATCGTAGAGATGCTGGATGTAGTCCTGTGGAACGGCTTGCCATGCCATTTCCACCTGGCGCCTCAGTTGGACCAGCGTTCGTGCCGGACGTGCAGACCGTGTGAGACGACGCTTCGTCCAGTCCCAAACATGCTCAATGGGGGACAGATCCAGAGATCTTGCTGGCCAGGGTAGTTGACTTACACCTTCTAGAGCACGTTGGGTGGCACGGGATACCTGCGGACGTGCATTGTCCTGTTGGAACAGCAAGTTCCCTTGCCGGTCTAGGAATGGTAGAACGATGGGTTCGATGACGGTTTGGATGTACCGTGCACTATTCAGTGTCCCCTCGACGATCACCAGTGGTGTACGGCCAGTGTAGGAGATCGCTCCCCACACCATGATGCCGGGTGTTGGCCCTGTGTGCCTCGGTCGTATGCAGTCCTGATTGTGGCGCTCACCTGCACGGCGCCAAACACGCGTACGACCATCATTGGCACCAAGGCAGAAGCGACTCTCATCGCTGAAGATGACACGTCTCCATTCGTCCCTCCATTCACGCCTGTCGCGACACCACTGGTGGCGGGCTGCACGATGTGGGGGCGTGAGCGGAAGACGGCCTAACGGTGTGCGGGACCGTAGCCCAGCTTCATGGAGACGGTTGCGAATGGTCCTCGCCGATACCCCAGGAGCAACAGTGTCCCTAATTTGCTGGGAAGTGGCGGTGCAGTCCCCTACGGCACTGCGTAGGATCCTACGGTCTTGGCGTGCATCCGTGCGTCGCTGCGGTCCGGTCCCAGGTCGACGGGCACGTCACCTTCCGCCGACCACTGGCGACAACATCGATGTACTGTGGAGACCTCACGCCCCACGTGTTGAGCAATTCGGCGGTACGTCCACCCGGCCTCCTGCATGCCCACTATACGCCCTCGCTCAAAGTCCGTCAACTGCACATACGGTTCACGTCCACGCAGTCGCGGCATGCTACCAGTGTTAAAGACTGCGATGGAGCTCCGTATGCCACGGCAAACTGGCTGACACTGACGGCGGCGGTGCACAAATGCTGCGCAGCTAGCGCCATTCGACGGCCAACACCGCGGTTCCTGGTGTGTCCGCTGTGCCGTGCGTGTGATCATTGCTTGTACAGCCCTCTCGCAGTGTCCGGAGCAAGTATGGTGGGTCTGACACACCGGTGTCAATGTGTTCTTTTTTCCATTTCCAGGAGTGTATTTTATCCTCAGCTTCTAAATCTTCTAAACCAGGCTGTTCCAACCGAGCTCCAGGGAGCCGGAGCGCTCCGGAGCGCTCCGGAGCGCTCACTGCGGCAGCTCGGAGCCCGCGTGGAGGGGGAAAGCGGACTCACTGCTCCCTGGCCGCATGCAGTCGCAACTGACGCAAAAATCCGTGTTCAATGACAGCTATGACAGCCGCGGGATCTCTGTACCTCTGTTGGAGGATACCTTTCTATTCGTTGAGAGGGATGGTCGCCACAGTGTGTTGTATGTCATAAAGTATTTAATTCTGCGAAGAGGTACAAAATACAACGACATTATACACGTCTTCACGCAGTGCACTACGATTAGGTAGAAGGCGTTGCACGCAGAGAACTGGTAGCCAGGCTTAAGAACGACCTACCAGGAGAAGTATGTTTAAAAACGGTTTCGTAATACGGAGGGTATCAAAACATGCAACATAGTTCGTGTTCTGTAATGCGTTTATAATTTTCAGGTGAATGAATGCGGAGAAAACACTACTGAATCTGAAATTAGAGTAAGCTACAGGGTCGCTCACATTATTGCGACGAGTGGCAAGCCTTTTTTGGTGGGACCACTCGTAAAACCGTGCATGGTAGCAGTTGCAGAATGTTTGTTTCCAAGGGAGTTGCAGGCAATTGAAGGGGTAATTGAAGGGGTTTGCCTGTCGAAGCAAACAATGTCTCGTCGAATCCTGGACATGATAACGGATTTAGAGACACAGCTCAGGAAAAAGGCGGATAGCTTTGTTGAATTTTCGCTAGCGCTGGACGAAAGCACCGACATATCGGACTGTGCTCAGCTTGCAGTCTTTGTGCGTGGTGTCGACATGGAGCTGCAAGTAACTGAAGAACTCTTGGATGTCGTACCACTCGATTGCACCGCAACAGGACGTGACATTTTTGAAGCTGTTTGTGAATCAGTGGACAATATGAATTTGCTGTGGGATAAGCTCCGTTCTGTAGAGACAGACGGTGCACCAAAAATGATCGGGCGTCACCAAGGTTTTGCTTCTCGTTTGAAAAATAAACTCAGGGACAAATTCGGAAAGACATTTTGACTCTTCATTGTTTTATTCACCAAGAGGCACTATGTGCTGAAACAGTAGAGCTAGGTGGCGTGATGAAAGATGTCGTGAAGTGTGTGAATTTTGTGCGGCGTCACGGTATGAATAATCGCCAATTCAAAGGATTCCTGAAAGATATTGAAGCGGAGTATGAGGATATACCTTACCACAATACAGTTCGTTGGATGAGTCGGGGAAAAGTTCTTGATGTTTTCTTTGCCATTCGTGAGGAAATATCCCTTTTTCTCGAAATGAAACGGGAAGAAATGCGTTGTCTGAAAGATAAAATGGATGTCAGACCTGGCGTTCCTAGCTGACATAACTATGCATCTGAATAATTTAAATCTGTCATTGCAAGGCAAAGAGCAGCTAATCGTTGACATGCACGACCAGATCAAAGCGTTCATGGAAAAGTAACGTTTACTTGAGAGGCAAATGAGTAGTGGACATTTAAAGTTCTTCAATCGTCTTGCTTCTTTAAAACTACCTGAAGGTACTACTTTCGGCTATTACCAAGCAAAGTGAAAGCAGCTCATCACGTCGTTTGAAACACGATTCCAAGACCTCACTAGTTTGAAAATGGAACTTAAGGTGTTCAGCACTCCTTTTTCAGTTTTCCCCGATGATTTGTCATCGTCACTTCAATTGGAGATTATTGATTTCCAAAATTCAACTTTGTTGAAAGAGAGGTACTACAACACGTTAGATTTGTCACGATGGTATCGTTCATTACAGCGAAAAACATTTCCCAAGCTTCACAACAATACCGCTCAGATCATTTGCATTTTTGGATCTACATATTGTTGTGAGCAGCTTTTCTCAGCAATGAAAAGAGTAAAAAGTAAGGAACGATAATTTCTTCAGGATGCAACAATGTAGGCCATCCTCCGCATTAACGCTGCGAAAACTTTGACGCCTGATATTTCCGATCTTGTAATGAAAAGAAAATGTCAAGCTACAGAGGCCCAATAAATTTAATATGCAACTTCTTGTAAAACAGTTGTTTCTTACTTATTTCCTGAACGTCGTATTTCCTGGTCTAAAATGTCACCATGTCGTAGCAGCTAAGAGTATGAGGTTGTCGATCTTGTAAGACGCAGCTGGCACATCAAAACCCTTGCCTTGCCGCCTGCCTCATCCAGCCGTGCAACGTGCCTTCGTGCCGGCCCACTTGAACGGTGCCTTCGTGCCGTCCTACTTGAACGGTCACAGCAAGCGACACGGCTCCATGGAGCAGGGAACGCTCCGCGGCTCACAACGGAGCCGACGAGCTGGAACAGCCTGTTCTAAACCAACCAGAAGCTCATCTATTTTATTCTTTAAACTCCCAATATTTTGATGAAATATACTTACATTATTTTTAATTATACTTTTATGAGAACCTTTCCTTATTCTAACATTTGCAGTACTCTCCTGTCTGAGTTTCTCATTGTGCTTAGGCCTAGTTCCTATACCAGTGGTCACATGGTGTTCAGAGAGGCAGATTATGTCAATTGGGTTGGGTGACTTTAATTCATTAATGCAATTACCTAGGACTGAGATACAACTTGGTGGAGATAAAATTTCTGGTGATTGGTGAAAATTTATAATTGACAGCTGTGATTTGTGATCCAATGTGCTAGAATTGTGCTGTTTAATTTCTTTCCTAAACTGAAGATTTGTTTCAATCCTGACCTCTCGTAGAACTTGACATCTTTCTGTCTTACCTATCCTAAAAAAGGTGCTGCTCCAACACCTGTAACCACTGGTATTTTACCATTCATGGCAGTGCCTCCCCCCCCCCCCCTTAAATTTCCTGCTATTACCCCAGCCAGTTTCCCCCTCCCTTTCCTGTTGAGATGTAGGCCGTGCCTGGTATAGTCCCACCTACTGAGAGAATCAACAGGAACCACACCAATATGAGACCCCGCGCCTGACCCAAGCGGCCGTTCCAACTCCAAATTAACTCTCCCAACAGAAGAGTTCAAATCAGGCCGGTCATGGCGTCTCAGGACAGATACAAATTCAACATTGCTGTGTCTCGATGCCGACGCAATCTTTACCAGGTCACACTCTATACTGTACCCAGGATCTCTGTCGATGCTGTTCCCAGGCCCTCCCGCAATAACCACGGTGTCTTCCCTGGTAAATCCTCTACAGAGTGAACCTAAGTCCTCTGTCACCTGATCCAGACTAGCACTTGGTTTGAAAAAATTTGTGACCTGGTATTCTGGTCCTAATTCCTCCTGCAGAATGTGGGTCACTTTGAATCTGTTGGTATAGTGCCATAGTAGCTTATGTGGTAGTAGATTCAATAGATTCAAACATTATGAACTATGACAAATTTAGATTGCAATAGAGTCCACACACTCTTTTCATGGGTGACACTATAACTTTTTAACTGACACAGATTTTTGCTGTAGCCATTTCTTGGTGTGATGGAAATTGGATATCGATGCAGTGGAACGTTAAATTCCAACCATACTTCCTATAAAGAGTATGTGGTCTAATTTTGGAACTGGTACTGCATTTTTAAGTGATTTCTCACCTGAATTATGAGTGTTTTTCCTTGTACATAGGACACCTGTAGCGTGCAGGCTTACTGCTCATCAAGAACAAAGTCTGTGCTATGAATTTTTGACATGTTAGTCTCATCTGACATTCCAACATAGTAAACCACTGAGCAGTCAAAAGATATTTCCATGTCATCCTGCAGGTACTAACCTGCATGGTTCTAACTTTAGACTCCGTGGCGCTTTCAGTGACGCCAGAATGCAAATGGAAGACCTGGGGATATGAAAACATGAACACAGGCCAAAATAGTTGTTTCCAATTCCCATGGCGCCCCCCCCCCTCCCCCTCTTTTCACTCATATAGGTACGAAACGAGGATTGCCTTGTTTTCAACTACCAATCTGTGTTAAAAGAGGCTAACAAAGAATTCGATTCTTCATGTGGGACGTATTAAACCTTTTAAGGACTGTCGGTGCACTGTCGTAGATACCAGTAGCATCTGCAGTACAGAATGCGAAGCCTCGTGGAACAAAGAAGGAACAGACGACTGATGACTGGAATACGTTAAAAATGCCTTACATGCTTAGGCCACGTCGATGCATAAGATTTAAGATCATTGCGTGCCTCTATTGCACTTCGTTTGTTCTAGTGTAGATTATTAGGAAGTCATACAGTTCTGTTTTGTTCTATCTATGGTGTGTTTAAAGTTTTTCTTTTTTCATTTTCGAGGGATCAGTACATTGTTGTTTTCGTTTTGACCAGTTAATCTCACTTGCTGAAGGGAGGAGGAGACAGTGATAAAAGTTCCTTTCTCTCACGTCGCATACCAAAATGGATACACGCACGGACCAAATATGTATTTAGAATTTCTGAGCAAATAAGTGGCTATGCTGTCATGTGGTTGGAAGCCCTAAGAACTGCCAGAGGGAAGGTGTTACGATATGCCCAAGTGTGATGATTCAGACTGGCGTACAGGCATACGAGCTCCAGGAATTCCTGGGAAACGCTGAAGTAATTGTGTATCAGAGGGAAGTGCCAACGCTATATCCACATTTCCAGAGAGTAGGCTTCCACTGGTTCTACTCAGTTTCTTCACCAGAAGAAGTCATAGTAAAGTGTTACGAACACAAAAAACCACAAGTATGAACAGAGTGGCATTACGGGATAGCAGTGTATAGAATAAATGGTATGACTTGTGAGTCATCGGGGGACAGTTTTCTATACCAGCTACGGTCCCTCGTTCGACGACACTAAACTGGGAACAACCAGTGTTGTACTGACCCAAGAAGCCGCTAGAGGTGCTGCCTACCTAAAACTTAACCTTCTTCAATAGTACCCTGAATATAGACATTCTACGCTCACTGGACAAATTAGCAGCAATACAAAGAGGAAGAATTGCAGTCCAACAAATTTTCCAGCACATACAGGAATACTGCAATAGGCAACACCATAGGATCACCACTATGAGCGTGACATCTACCATCGCTGTGGTGGTTCTGATTGACATTTGTGTAATTTACTTTTGTTTTTAACGAACTTCAATGCACAGTGCAGATTTACCTGTGCACCAAATACTCTAAACATCCTGCGTGGTGTCTGTTTGTTCTATATCGTGTCTCCCTACCACTTTCGCGCAACTCTGTGTTTTTTAGGGAATTGACTAGTTTGAACCTGGGACCAGTTGCTGGTAAGGAGACGTCAGACCACACATGACATGTAGAATTCAGAAGAGTTCAGTGACACTAGCGATGATATAACCAAATACTTAATGATCTCAGCGTCAGCTCCACTGCACTCCCTGTAAAAGAATCTTAATACTAACTAAATTTAGTGGAAGGGGTTCAAGGCTTTCCTTTTTTTAGTTAGCAGGTAAAATAACGTCGAAAAAACAGTTAAGTTTACCATTGGAAATTTTATTCTACTCACAAAACATCGTTTATAAAATGCACTATTGATAAAAGGAAATGTTTTAATACAGGATGATAAAAACCAACTGCGTTCAACAAAAATGTGAACGAATATTCCCTGAATGGGTTTCCAAGTTCTACAATGGATCGAAGGATGACCTATGCCATATCACATTTATAATCTATGTTTAAATTAAGTTTCACAAAAGAGAAAACTATCAAAATGGTCTACAGTGACCCTCAATTATCTTTAATTACTTATCTAACTTGTAAATTACAGTGGCTGATGTGGCTTCTCAATAACTATATAACAGAAAAATCATCGTGTTTCAGATTTTTACTTCAAGTGGCAAATGTGAACACCATGAGCTTTAATTGACAATCGACACTAGTATTACAAAAAAACGGGGTGTAACAGATGAGACTTCTGCAGTTCTGAGTGAAGCCTTATATGCGCTCAAAATGCGGCATCGCATGCGTTCATTACCTTGACAGTGTTCGTCAGGGGGCGACGGCCGGCGCAGCTCCGTCCAGCTCGCCCTCTCGGAAGCTACTCTCTCCTAACTTCTCCTTACTACAATTTACTGAAGTTGGTTTAAAAAAAAGTATCTGGCTGTGTTTTCATCTGACCAATCAGGGTCTCAATGTTAACCTTAAGCTCCGCCTACAAAAATTCTGTCTATCCAACGAGAAACGTTATACTTCTCGTGGTGGGGCAATGTTTTTTAAAGTTTGCAACGTAACAGAGACGCGTAAAAGTCTCACGCTAAAGCTTGCAGCTGGTGTGGTCCTTTTACCGTTATCGTAAGATCTATACTGTTCTTCTGGAGGGCTCTATCTTTTAACATGGGCTGGGGGGTGGTCCTAACGTAACAGAGACGCGAAAAGTCTCACGCTAAAAACTTGCGGGTGGTGTGGTCCTAGCAGTTAGCTGGCGACGTGGGTGTCCGTCCGTCCCTTATCGTAGGGCCTTCCAGTTTAATACGGTTCTGCTCTCTGCTTCTGTTCTCGTTTCTCCCCTCGGAACTGCTTCTAGTTCACGGTGGGAAGGTATGACATGCATTTAGGCATTCTTGTGTTAGTCTGTGGTATTCCATTTGCTCACTCATTACTCGTATTACTTTGGTTAATTTAATGTCACGATTTATTCGGAGCTATGTGACATACTACTGGATTTGCTTATCATGTCAGGGTTTTCATGGAAGATGTTGGATTTGCTTGACACCTTACATATCACCACCCTTCGAACTTAATTTTTGCACTGAATTTAGGCAATGATTGAATCGTTGTCTAAGTCAGTCAAAAATTATTTCTTTATCTAAATTTTGTTGCCTACTGTTCAGCCACTTTATTCTGGTTCTATGCTAGTTTGTATTACTAATTTATATTTCTATATTCTTCCACATTATTCTAAAAAATGACAAGAGAAGAATATTTTTATGCTATTATTGATTTTTAATTATTTTCTTTTTTATTTAAGTGTGAAGTTTGTTTTTTAAGAAGTTTGTTATCGAAAGTGAGGAGTCTTTCACATCGATTTTCTTAGAAATATTGTTATTATAAATGTAGTAATTAAGTAAAATATATTCCTAACACATTTTCTAAATATCATGTACAAGTAAAATGTTTTTGTTTCTAGACACTTATTTCAACATTGTTACACTAACAAATAAGAATTATTTTCAAGAATTGCTTTGACAAAGAAATATACATACACAAGTATTGAGATATTATCCTAACAAATGGTACAAATGTTAAGAAAAAGGGAAAACATCCAACAAGATAATTTTTTATTCTTTGTTTTTATAAGGAGAAAATAAGTAAAATACAGTTATTCTTTTATTTTTATGAGGAGAAAATAAGTGGCATAAAGTTTTAGTGTTTTTTATGCCTTACTTTTGTTCTTTATGTACTGTCCATTTCAGAATTAACGACTTATTTTTACCGATAGTCTATTTTTTAATTAAGTCCATAGTCAATGACTGTTATTTTGTAGTTTATTAGCTGTCTGGTGTGCTTAACTTATTTAGTTTTTCACACGTTTCTTTTGCACAATTCCTACATCAGATAATTTGATTTCACAGATTCACACAATCCTATAAATGTTTAAGCATGAGGTCGGCGAATGTTTTTGCACGAAGGTGATGGACTTGAGTAAGATGGATGTGGGCAAGTATTTGATGTACAGCTTCGTTCGTCGTTCCTTGTTAGCTTTGCAAGTGTGTGTTGCTGTTGTGGAGGTCCCATAATGGAATGGAGCTGTGAGTGCAGAATCTCGTGGTTTACTGGCTTTGTATGCGTGAAAGTCATCGTTATGTGTCACTGAAAGCAGTCGATTTTCGTTGTAATACTTCGCAGACGACTAGTTTACAATAGGATAGGGATTTGGGAAGGTATGTCGTCTATTCTTCACCCATCTTCTTTCTTGGTCTCAATCTTGCGAATCTTCAACTTCTGTTCTTCCTGCTTCTTCTCTGCTTCTTACTTGCTTATTGGTTCTTCTCTGGGCAGGATATGGAAATATTTATTTATAACTAGTCGCTTTGAAGTTCTCCTCTTAGTAACAGTTTGATAAATTGATTGGGCGTGTCATTTTTACTTTGTGGACGTTTTCTTCAGTTTCGTGCATCAGCGTGCTGTTTGATAGCGGTAGTGTGACTTTTACACATATTTTTTGCCAGTGGTGGCTTGCCCAAGCGGTCTTCTCGGTGGGCCATTTTTTTGCTCGCTCCGTTCATTCGGGGCGCTCGGAGACCATTCCGGCGTTTGGCATCCCCTCACGTCACTGCAGGGTGTTCCGTCCCAGCAGGGTTCCGCCTAGCGGTCAAATTTATTGCCCACTTCAGTTACAAGGGCCTTCTAGTGGTCTCGCTGTCCTTTCCCTTCTCTCGACGCTTCTGTCTTGTAGGAATCGTGTCTTGCTAATTACGTCCTTTTCTTTCTTGATACCTCTCACGTTGCAACTTGTGGGTCGTTGCATCTGGTCTTTGATGGAGTTTTTTCAATGGTTCTTACAAAAATATTTTTACTTATAATCATTTAACATATGTCTAGTACCTACATTATTTTGCGCCTTTTTAAAAGCTTTACAAATTTCTGCGTCCTTTCCAAGTTACAATTCTAAGATATTTTGAGTCTTAACTTATACAAGAAACCTCAATTTCGTTTTTTATTTTTGTGTAGTGTCGTGGTGTATAGCATTTTAGTATTTCATGCTGTTAGACTGTCTACGCTTTATCCCTTCACCTTGATCTATGGTACTATTGGTGTAATTTTTGTTTTTGTTTTTATTGAAACTACTTTCTTTTTCCCACCTTCCTCTCTCTTCTTTCTTCTTTCTCCTGACGATCTTATCTGCAACATAATCTTGAAATATTGTGCTGATTATTTACCAGTAATAAAATTAATCTTCAAACTTGTACTGAAAGTGTTTAATACTGCCAGTCTTAGGTAAAAATACCTCTGCTTTATCTCGTAAAATACCCTCTAATTCTCTTTTACTGTGTTCCGAAATACCTTGAACTTCTTGCAATTTTTCGTCGATTTCTTTATGGACTTCTAACTTGAGTTGAGGCGATTCCCCCTTTTGTGCATACCATTCTAATTCTTCATCCTCTTTATCTCACATCATTCTTAATTGTTTGTTTATAACTGGTATTTCTTCTAATTTTAGCTTTTGCTCAAAGAGAAGTGTGACATTCCCGAATGTTACGCTACCTTTCCCCATATCTATTATCGCTCGTCTCTCATTTAAAAAATCTGCACCTATAATCAAATCTACAGTTAGTTTAGGTATAATCACGAATTTGGCTTCGATCCTTTGACCTTGACACGAAAGAGTTAACCTTGTTTGTCTCGTAACATCCGCAGCATTGTTTCTAATAGGACCTCTTACTTTAATCTTACATGTTTTCAGAACTGGCAATTCCTCATTGGCATTACACTGCATGAATAAATTTTCTGAGATGGCAGTCAGTTCACTTCCGCTATCAATTACAATATTGAATGGAATATGCTTTACCATGGCCTTCACAATTGGTTGAATTTGAAAGGGTTGGTTCTGTTCTTCTTCTTCTTGCATCAACGAATCCTCCACTGAATCATACATGAGTCTTTTTAGGAATTTCCCTTGTGAATTCGAACTTTCTGTAGGATAAGCTTCGACTGCTACTTCTCTCTCTTTTATTTCCTCTTCTCTATTTCTTCCTTCATTTACGCTTTCTTCAACATCCTCTACTTTTTCCTCATCCTCGTCTATCTTCTCCTTCTTCGTCGCTACTTCCACATAATCGCATCTAAATGCTCTAATTATCGCTTCATAACTTCCTTCATTATATACGTTGGGTTGTGTGCCCACTCGTTACTTATTTTCAACTTCTGTCGACTGTACATTATCCTCATTGAATTCGCTTTCCCTGGTTTCCTTCTCAAATAGCTCTGCAATACTCATTACTTCGTCCTCTCCTCCTACATTCGTTGTGCATGCCTCTGGTAATTCATCTTCCTCGTAAGTATTCTCCCAATTAATTTCTCCCCAACACGGTATTGTTATTTTCTTGTCTTCGTTTTCATCTGGTCCCTGCGGATTTGTTTCTTCCTTCTTCTCTTCTCGTGATAAGATTTTTACTTCTCTGTTCAAGGTACTGCAATTGTCCTGGGTCGGTGCGTCATTCTCTTTGGCATGGGCGCTTAGCTGTCAATTCGAACGTTTATCGGGGTTTGGTGGTCCTATCTCCACCTCTTCTATCTGTATTCTCTTTTCTTGTTCAGCTTGTTGATAGTGGTTTCTTTCTTGATAGTTCGCCGGTCTATTGGTTCTCCAGTACCCGTTCCGGTTGTCGTTATTCCCTGTGTAATAGTTGTTCCCGTTCCTGGGTGAATTATAGTTATTGCCATATTCTCTTCTAAATCCATAACCGGTTCTTTGTTGAAATCTATTGTCGTTTCTTGGTGCGAAGTTATCACATGGTTCGTAATTATTGTTTCTTCGTACTGTGTCTTGTGGATTCCACTGCTTTTTGCTTTCGTTTTCACGTGCGCTTCGTCTTTTTCTTGCGTCATCTTCCGAAAATATGAACTCTAGTTCCCTTAGAATACCTTTAAATGCTTCGACGTCATTGTCTCCGCGACCTACTAACGATTGCTGGTATTTCAATGGTAGCTTCATCGCGCATAATTTAATCAACTCTCCGTCACTGTATGGTACATCTAAGCATTGATTTTTCTTTGCCATTAATTCGAAAAATTTCACGGGACTCTTCTCTCCTGAATTTTCAAAATATGGGTTCTGTAATAATCCGTACTTCACTCTGTTCTGTGCTTCGCTGGACCAATATCGTGAGAGAAACTTCTCTCTGAAATCTTCGTACGATCGGCATGTCGCTGCAACATTCTGCATGGTTTCTGCGACTGTTCCTGACATGTGTGCACATATAAAGTCTAATTTGTGTGCTAGCGTCCAGTGTTCTGGTAATCCTACTCGGAATTGATCAATAAAAGTTCGTGGATGTAATGAGTTTCCTTCTCGAAAGTGTTGAAATTTTCTGACTGTGATCGTTGTCGTATTTCGTCATTGTTCCATATGAAATTCGCGATTCTTCGCCACTTTTGTTTCTGATCATTTCTCCCGTCGTTCTTTCCGGTTGTGGTAGATCCATTGGAGATTATCCGCTGTAACTTTCGCCTACCCTTGCGTAGTATCGTTGGAGTGGTACGCAATAATTTTCTTCCATCGGTTGTGAACGTGTAGCTGAATGCATTGCATTGTACTCTTCGCGACCTGGCTTTCCACTGTCACGTATGTTACTTTCCGCCTGTGATTGGAATCGCAAATGCTTAATATCTTCGTTAATTGCTTGTTTTTCCGGTGCTATTACAGATACGGATGTGGTTGCAGACTCTGTGCTTGTTCGATCCTGTTCACTACGCTCTTCAATGGTTTGCAACAACTCTGTTCGCAATTTCTGAAATTGTCGCTTCGTTTGCGCTTCTATTTTGACTATGCGGTTATCATATCTTTTCAGCGCTGCTTTTGTGATACGCTCGCGTAACACACTGTTTTCAACAATTTCACGCGCTGTACCTGCTGCTTGTCTAGTAATTTCGTTTATCTGTTTCTCTAGTTTCTTGCCCGCATCTCGTGGTCGTGCGGTAGCGTTCTCGCTTCTCACGCCCGGGTTCCCGGGTTCGATTCCCGGCGGGGTCAGGGATTTTCTCTGCCTAGTGATGGCTGGGTGTTGTGTAATGTCCTTAGGTTAGTTAGGTTTAAGTAGTTCTAAGTTCTAGGGGACTGATGACCATAGATGTTAAGTCCCATAGTGCTCAGAGCCATTTGAACCATTTTTTTCTCTAGTTTCTTGACTTCTCCCTGGGTGTTGTTACGTAATGTTTTGATCTCGTCCTGAGTGTCATTACGCAATGTTTGTACGTCCACTTGTACCTTGTCAATGTCTGTTCTCAATTGATTGTGACCTGTTATTAAGTTTCCTATCACTTCTCGAGATTCTTTTGCCTCGTCTTCAATATGACTTGGGTGTAACTGAATTTTTTTGTTTTGTTCTTTAATCGCACGCATTTGTCTCGTGGTTTCTGCATTTTGTTTCGTCATTTCTGCATTCTGAATTTTAATTTGGTTCGCAATTTCTTTATTTTGTCTTGTCGTGGTTTCCGTCACTAATTGTAACAATTCTGCCAGATTGGTGGGTCCTATTGCGTTTTCTTCCGACGTCCTACGCTCTGTGTTTTCGCCCAAGTGTTGGTTCGCAACCGATTGCATTGAACTGTGCTGTGGCACGTGTCTGCTCGCATTCCTTGTACTCTGTGGTGAGGGAGCTCTGATTACTTGTACTATGGGTTCTACGTATTCAAGACGCAAGTTAGAATCCTCATCGACTGTCTCTCTACTTTCCTGCTCCTCTGTCGTATGCTGACCTAGGTTTTCTGTGCCTTGACGTACATTGTCCTCGTTATGGTGCGTTATATGTCCTATTTCTCGCGATACTGCATCGTCTGTTGTACTGTCCTCTATTCTCTGTCCATTTTCATGCTGGGTCTCTACCTCAATTCGGTCAAGGTCTCGATCTGCCATTGCTAATCTTTCCGAATCCCTTATTTTCTGTTTTAAAAGCAATTCACGCGCCCTACTTCGCGTCAACATGCGCTCATACGATCTCACGCGTTTCATAAACTTTTTGCACACACGACTTGACACTACCAAGACTGACTTACTTGTTGGGTCAGAACCAACTTGTCAACGATGTATCCGCCACCTGTGCGCTTGCATTGGAGAGAAAACTTAATTCTAACAATATTAAAATTCATAACTTAATTATGCTATTGTCTCTGCCAGACTCACTTTTTCTTGAATACTTTTACTATCTATCGCTGCAGCTACTGTTTTCGACTATGTCCAACTTTAGGAAAAAAAATTTTTTTTACTACGAAAATTTTTTAACAGGATATTTCTCTGACACAGTTAGGCATGTGGTCGACCTTCAATCATGGTATTATACCATCCTGGCAGGGTCGCCATTTTCTAACCATTCTGCATGGTGTCTGTTTGTTCTACATCGTGTCTCCCTACCACTTTCGCGCAATGATGCTCTGAGTGTGTTTTTTAGGGAATTGACTAGTTTGAACCTGGGACCAGTTGCTGGTAAGGAGACGTCAGACCACACATAACATGTAGAATTCAGATGAGTTCAGTGACACTAGCGATGATACAACCAAATACTTAATGATTTCAGCGTCAGCTCCACTGCACTCCCTGTAAAAGAATCTTAATACTAACTAAATTTAGTGGAAGGGGTTCAAGGCTTTCCCATTTCTAGTTAGCTGGTGAAATAACGTCGAAAAAGCAGTTAAGTTTACCATTGGAAAATTTATTCTACTCACAAAACATTGTTTATAAATTGCACTATTGATAAAAGGAAATGTTTTAATACAGGATGATAAAAACCAACTGCGTTCAACAAAAATGTGAACGAATATTCCCTGAATGGGTTTCCAAGTTCTACAATGGATCGAAGGATGACCTATGCCATATCACATCTATAATCTATGTTTAAATTAAGTTTCACAAAAGAGAAAACTATCAAAATGGTCTACAGTGACCCTCAATTATCTTTAATTACTTATCTAACTTGTAAATTACAGTGGCTGATGTGGCTTCTCAATAACTATATAACAGAAAAATCATCGTGTTTCAGATTTTTACTTCAAGTGGCAAATGTGAACACCATGAGCTTTAATTGACAATCGACACTAATATTACGCAAAAAAGGGGTGTAACAGATGAGACTTCTGCAGTTCTGAGTGAAGCCTTATGCGCTCAAAATGGGGCATCGCATGCGTTCATTACCTTGTTGGTGTTCGTCAGGGGGCGGCGGCCGGCACAGCTCTGTCCAGCTCGCCCTCTCGGAATCAACTCTCTCCTAACTTCTCCTTACTACAATTTACCGAAGTTGGTTTTAAAAAAAGTATCTGGCTGTGTTTTCATCTGACCAATCAGGGTCTCAATGTTAACCTTAAGCTCTGCCTACAAAAATTCTGTCTATCCAATGAGAAATGTTATACTTTTCGTGGTGGGGCAATGTTTTTTAAAGTTTGCAACGTAACAGAGACGCGTAAAAGTCTCACGCTAAAACTTGCAGCTGGTGTGGTCCTTTTACCGTTATCGTAAGATCTATACTGTTCTCCTGGAGGGCTCTATCTTTTAACATGGGCTGGGGGGTGGTCCTAACCTAACAGAGACGTGAAAAAGCCTCACCCTAAAACTTGTGGGTGGTGTAGCCCTTTTTGTGTTATCGTAAGATCTATACTGTTCTTCTGGAGGGCTCTAGCTTTTAACATGGGCTGGGGGGTGGTCCTAACGTAACAGAGATGCGAAAAAGTCTCACGCTAAAAACTTGCGGGTGGTGTGGTCCTAGCAGTTAGCTGGCGACGTGGGTGTCCGTCCGTCCCTTATCGTAGGGCTTTCCAGCTTAATACGGTTCTGCTCTCTGCTTCTGCTCTCGTTTCTCCCCTCGGAACTGCTTCTGTCTCACGGTGGGAAGGTATGACATGCATTTAGGCATTCTTGTGTTAGTCTGTGGTATTCCATTTGCTCACTCATTACTCGTATTACTTTGGTTAATTTAATGTCACGATTTATTCGGAGCTATGTGACATACTACTGGATTTGCTTATCATGTCACGGTTTTCATGGAAGGTGTTGGATTTGCCTGGCACCTTACAATACCCGTTGGCTGGTTACTAAATAAAGCTCAGACATGGTAAAGGAATTAGGTGTAAATTAATATATGAACCTATGAGTATATGAGTAATTGTGTTAGTCTTTAAGAAATGACTTCTCAAAGACCTACGTCAATGCTTAGATATATCAACAACTGAAAATCATGTAAATTAGCTGTAAGGTAATGGAAGAATATATGAAGTTGTATAATGTGTAACCAGTGGTGCAAAATACGTCCAAGTTCTACTTTGGCAACTGCTGGAAGGCAAACTGCCTGTGTAAATGACCAGCAGACTGCCAGTTAGAGGGAAATTCTGAGCGAATTGCGACAAACACGGGAGCTATAGCAGCACAGGAGAACGAGCGAGCGCCCAGATCTGCGAACGAAGCATAATGACATTATGGAAGCCGAGAGATACCGTCATACTAATGACCAAGCAGAGTTTCGTAAGAAAGGATTGGTACAACGCAACTTGAAGTATTCAGGGGTCGAGCCAGGAGAAAAGAACCTCTGAAAGGTGAAGCTGCGAAGTCACTAGGAGAGCGGACTGTGAGAAAAAACCAGGACATATAATGTCATAGCCATCCCCATCGCCGCAGAGCACACGAGAAGCGCCAACAGAAATGCAAATACCTGATTACGAGTGCTGACTGCCGACTGCCCAATGTGTATTCTCAGCCCTTGTGTCAGTTTCGGCTATCAAGTGTGAGGGGAGGCTGTAGAGATCGTCTATGGGGCACAAGTCTGGCTGGAGGGATACTGCCGCACTGCCAACCTTCGAGACAATGCTGATGAGGCGCGGAGACCGCCAGCACTCTGCAGGTCTCCTAGAGGCTTGACCTACATGACCTGGATACTGTCCATCATCTGCCTTCGAGAGGGGGGCACAGCTGCTGCTCATCCCATTCATGTGGCCGACAGTGATGCTGCTAGCCCCTGTCTCCTAAATGTGGGGCCGGGAGCCAAACCCTGCGAGCCAGTGAGTACTTCAGGTGGACCTGGGGACTGACTTTGAGTGCAAATCTTCGACGACAAGGAGTGCACTTTGGAGATCAATACGTAGAGCTGGGGCCGCCGCAGTCCACGGATCGACGGTCGCCATGTGACATAACAGCCGCCACCCATTGCTTTGCTGTGCTGACAGTACTGCAAGCTAGGGCAATTCCTATCAGCTCCAAATGTCGGTGTTGAAAAACTAATATCCTGTCGAAATTAATCACCACATCATGCATCCCTCAAGACTATGATGCAATTAGGCTTGTGATAGTAAGAATTAAACTGTATTGGCTCCATAGGAACTGATTTCATGCATTTCCGGTCATTTGTGAACTTTTTTAATCTCTCTTTTTGACATTCTTCCTGAGTCTATGTTGTGTACATAGTTCCGCGTAGTCAGCACGTACACAACTTTCCCACTACAGAGCGCCCCACTAAGCACAACAGCACAGGCGCAGCGCTCGTCCGTCTCCACACTACGAGATGGCACTGCCATAGAGACGGGCCAAATTCTGCTTCCGCTGATCCGCGTATTAATATGTAATGCAGCCAATGAGATTGCTGCTAACGTAGAACCTGTTCTCTTCGTGAATCACACTCGCACAGTAATACATGAAAGCGCGAGATATTATAACGAGTGTAAAGACCTCCGATTAGTCAAAATGGTTCAAATGGCTCTGAGCACTATGAGACTTAACATCTATGGTCATCAGTCCCCTAGAACTTAGAACTACTTAAACCTAACTAACCTAAGGACATCACACAACACCCAGCCATCACGAGGCAGAGAAAATCCCTGACCCCGCCGGGAATCGAACCCGGGAACCCGGGCGTGGGAAGCGAGAACGCTACCGCACGACCACGACATGCGGGCATCCGATTAGTCAGTCTGCATTTCTCTACACCAGTCTGTACCAGTCTGCATTAGTCTGTACCAGTCTGTACGAGTTCTAATTTTTCTGTACCAGTCTATAGTCAAGTTTCAGTCTGCGCCAAATAAGATTACCATATTCCTGTACATAGCCATGAAGATAAATGTATAGACACTTTTGTCAAGTATCAGAGATATATGTGAGAATAAGACTTACGTACCAATACCAAAGGAACTTCAGATTGTCAATTGTAAATAGCATCCAGAACCAAGTTAAGTAATTTTTATGCTTGTTAGTGTTTTGATAAATGTGTGTGAAACTTAATCAAGAACTGTTTAAAGTTGGTCACCGTCAATCTGCTACTTTAAGCGTGCAAGTGGCATTTCTATTGTCTGACCTAACGGCAGAAGATAAACACGCCACGATAAGACCACGAGATATATTGCTGACACTCGCCTACTTCGTTAGCGCGACAAGTCAAATAATCTGATGGTGTGTGTACTGAAGGTCTTACAGTACGCATACCACAGTCTATATCATTGCTGAGCTTTTAGAGGAAATTGTAGGATCAAGATGGGGACTGCATCACACTGGGACTGGAATGATGACATCGGATGACACACACTCTCCTCTGCGACCAAACATTACCAAAGCGGTTTAAAACGACTCGAAAAGATTTTTAATTACACTTGTTTGGCGTTCGTTAACTGTGTACGGGCGATTTCAAAAACAGACATACTTACCGCAGAAATGATTTCGGTCGCATCTCGAAATGTTTAATTTATTTCATCATCGATCAAATAGTTTAGGAGAAGATATTGAACATACTTACGAAGGCGTAACAAGTATGATTCGAAATTTAAATCTGGCGACTATAGTAGTGGACGGAAATGGGCGTGACATTTTCAAGATGTTGGTGGGGATGTTTGGAATAACACTGTGACGTAGCAGTTAGCGTAACGCCATGCTTGAGACAGGCCAGGAAGTGCAAACAATATTCTGCAGCTCATAATAATAAAGTTTCTCGCGAAAGAAGGCACCAAACTTGAGGAACTTTTGAGAAGGCTCCGTACTAATTTTAGGGGAGGAACTCTTTCTAAGATCTAAGTATGTGAATGGCACACAGCATTTGTGACAGAGTGGGTACCTGTGGGATACGCACTCCACCACGGACAAGCATTTCACCAGATAACATCCGTGCCATACAGGACCTTATTGCAAAAGATCGTAGTATAAACATTTCCGAAATTGCAACTGCCGGCTTTTGGTTCAGGCATATGCGATATACCGCAACAGATATTGCCAGCATCCGATCCGGAACGTAATTCTTGTGCATGAGAGTGCATGGCCGCATTCTGCTGCTTCAACAAAGGAAAAACTGGAGGAAAGTCGTTGGAATACGCTGAAGAATACTGTTTACAGTTTAGATTCATTACCTTGCGCCTGCCACATGTTTGGACCGCTGAAAGAAGAACTTGGGAGACACTGGTTTGATGACAACAGAGTGGTAGAGGCGTTTTGTGTGTAAGTGGCTGCACACACATGCATCTTCTTTCTTGAAGGATGGCGTCAAAAAGTTGGCAACTCGATGGGAAAAATGTGTAGCAAAGTCAGGTGGCTATGTAGAAAACTGAGATGGGTGTATGTCTTTTTGTACAAAGTTTACAGAAAACAGTTCTGGTTCATACACTCATGGAAATTGAAATAAGAACACCGTGAATTCATTGTCCCAGGAAGGGGAAACTTTATTGACACATTCCTGGGGTCAGATACATCACATGAGCACACTGACAGAACCACAGGCACATAGACACAGGCAACAGAGCATGCACAATGTCGGCACTAGTACAGTGTATATCCACCTTTCGCAGCAATGCAGGCTGCTATTCTCCCATGGAGACGATCGTAGAGATGCTGGATGTAGTCCTGTGGAACGGCTTGCCATGCCATTTCCACCTGGCGCCTCAGTTGGACCAGCGTTCGTGCTGGACGTGCAGACCGCGTGAGACGACACTTCATCCAGTCCCAAACATGCTCAATGGGGGACCGATCCGGAGATCTTGCTGGCCAGGGTAGTTGACTTACACCTTCTAGAGCACGTTGGGTGGCACGGGATACATGCGGACGTGCGTCCGCAGCTCGTGGTCGTGCGGTAGCGTTCTCGCTTCCCACGCCCGGGTTCCCGGGTTCGATTCCCGGCGGGGTCAGGGATTTTCTCTGCCTCGTGATGACTGGGTGTTGTGTGGTGTCCTTAGGTTAGTTAGGTTTAAGTAGTTCTAAGTTCTAGGGAACTGATGACCTTAGATGTTAAGTCCCATAGTGCTCAGAGCCATTTGAACCATTTTGAACAATGTGGACGTGCATTGTCCTGTTGGAACAGCAAGTTCCCTTGCCGGTCTAGGAATGGTAGAACGATGGGTTCGATGACGGTTTGGATGTACCGTGCACTATTCAGTGTCCCCTCGACGATCATCAGTGGTGTACGGCCAGTGTAGGAGATCGCTCCCCACACCATGATGCCGGGTGTTGGCCCTGTGTGCCTCGGTCGTATGCAGTCCTGATTGTGGCGCTCACCTGCACGGCGCCAAACACGCATACGACCATCATTGGCACCAAGGCAGAAGCGACTCTCATCGCTGAAGACGACACGTCTCCATTCGTCCCTCCATTCACGCCTGTCGCGACACCACTGGAGGCGGGCTGCACGATGTTGGGGCGTGAGCGGAAGACGGCCTAACGGTGTGCGGGACCGTAGCCCAGCTTCATGGAGACGGTTGCGAATGGTCCTCGCCGATACCCCAGGAGCAACAGTGTCCCTAATTTGCTGGGAAGTGGCGGTGCGGTCCCCTACGGCACTGCGTAGGATCCTACGGTCTTGGCGTGCATCCGTGCGTCGCTGCGGTCCGGTCCCAGGTCGACGGGCACGTGCACCTTCCGCCGACCACTGGCGACAACATCGATGTACTGTGGAGACCTCACGCCCCACGTGTTGAGCAATTCGGCGGTACGTCCACCCGGCCTCCCGCATGCCCACTATACGCTCTCGCTCAAAGTCCGTCAACTGCACATACGGTTCACGTCCACGCTGTCGCGGCATGCTACCAGTGTTAAAGACTGCGATGGAGCTCCGTATGCCACGGCAAACTGGCTGACACTGACGGCGGCGGTGCACAAATGCTGTGCAGCTAGCGCCATTCGACGGCCAACACCGCGGTTCCTGGTGTGTCCGCTGTGCCGTGCGTGTGATCATTGCTTGTACAGCCCTCTCGCAGTGTCCGGAGCAAGTATGGTGGGTCTGACACACCGGTGTCAATGTGTTCTTTTTTCCATTTCCAGGAGTGTATTTGATCTACCCTCGCATATACGTTTTTGTAAGGTAGAGCCATATAGATTTTCTTGAATCAATTAATACTGATGTTCTGAAGTCTCTCCACCACTTACCAAAAGGTGGCTCTCGGACAATAGATGTAAAAATGTTTGGATGTCATTTCCCTTGCTTTTTCAGTTGACAGCAGCATGGAAAATTTACCATAGATATTTTTTTCAGGCTAATACGTTGTGCGTTTGCCTTGGGGGCCTTAATAAACTATATCATTGCTAGTTTCTTAGATTTGATACTATGCTCCACTTTTGTAACATAGATGGTATCTCATAACCTTACTTTCTCATTTCAGTACTGGGCTAAGCAAAGTGATGTGCTAGCATTCTATCTAGTGTGAATATATATACTTTTGGAAATATAGTTGCCTTCCTTTCTGTTTGGTTGTAACCAGAGTGATTTCACAGTAATGTTATGTATAAAGTTCAAGAAGGCACAAAATCACAAAATTCATTACTATACCATTAACGACCGTAACGAGAAAAGGTTCATCTCCGATGTTATCAGATAATTCTAGTGTCCTCTCATCAACATCAATGTCACAACATTCTTCCTAGGAATCTTTTTCAATTTCATTACCTTAATTGTATTGCATGGATCCTATGGAGAGAAATCTGTGGATTGTGAAACTAAGATGCAAATTTAATTTAAGTAAAATGCAACAAAAGGATTTTACATTTTCTGCATGAAAGTGCTAATTTTAATAACAAAATATGTAAAAAAAAGTGAAATTTAAAGTGTCATCGAAGGTGAAAGTCAGTGTAGTGGAAGGAGTGGGTAACGGATTTTTTAAAATTCTGTCTTAAACTCCAGAACATTATAGGAGTCCAGTCTCAGACTGCTACAGTCGTGAGGAGAGAAGTGGGAGGATGTGGTGATGAAGACCTAGTTATGCACTAGAGCGCTAAAAAACATAAATGAAAATAACATAGGTATTAGGTAGTAATCCAGGATTGTCTTCAAAAGCGCCAAACCGCAGCCGTGCTGGCAGAACAGTGCCTCGTCAACAACGGAAGGCTGGTGTGTGCTCGACTTGCAGTACTGTTAGCACAGCGAAGCAATGGGTGGCGGCTGTTATGTCACATGGAGGACGTAGCCCCAGCTCTACGTATCGATCTCCAAAGTGCACTCCTTGTCGTCGAAGATTTGCACTCATGAGCCAGGCCCCAGGGTTCGGCTCTCAGCCCCACATTTAGGAGACATCAGCTGGCAGCATCAGTGTCGGCCACATGAATGGGATGAGTAGTAGCTGGCCCCCCACCACCTCCTCCACCCGCCCCCCTCACGAAGGCAGATGATGGACAGCATCTAGGTCACGCAGGTCAAAACTCTAGGAGTCCTGCAGGGCGATGACAGTCTCCTCACCTCATCAGCATTGTCTCGAAAGTTGGCAGATCAGTAGTATCCTTCTAGCCCGACTTGTGGTCCATAGACGATCGACGATAGCTAGGCATGCCAAGGGTGGACCTCCACAGCCTCCCTTACACTTGATAGCCGCAACTGACACAAGGGCTGAGATTACACATTGGTCAGTCGACAGTCAGCACTCGCAATCTCGTATTTGTATTTCTACTGGCGCTTCTCGTGCGCTCTGCGGCGATGGGAATGGCTGTGACATTATGTGTCCTGGTTTTCTCTATCTGTCAGCTCTCCTAGCGACGTCAGACATTCGCAACTTCACCTTTCAGAGGCTCTTTTCTCCTGGCTCGACCCCTGAAAACGCAACGTTGCGCTATACGTAGCGTTTCTTAAGAAACGCTGCTTCGTCATAAGTCTTCGTTCACAGATCTGGGCGCTCGGTCGTTCTCCTTTGCTGCTATAGCTTCCGCAATTCGCTCAGAATTTCCCTCTAAAAGGCAGTCCGCTGGTCATTTACACAGGCAGTTTGCCTTCCAACAGTTGCCAAAGTAGAACTTGGACGAATTTTTAGTGTCCACCGGGGTAGTAGCCTGGGGCGTAACATCTTCTCCTTCCTTCAGAAAATTCGTGTCAAATTTTTCAGTTCGTAGTACCTGTAATTAAAAAAATCCTACATATTTTGCACCAGTAGTTACACATTATATAACTTCATATATTCTTCCATTACCTTACAGCTAATTTACATAATTTTCAGCTGTTGATATATCTAAGCGTTAACGTAGGTCTTTCAGAAGTCATTTCTTATAGACTAACACAGTTTTTCGTATACTTATAGGTTCATATATTAATTTACACCTAATTCCTTTACCATGTCTGAACTTTATTTAGTAACTAACCAACGGGTATTTGGTGCACAGGTAAATCTGCACTGTGCATTGACGTTCGTTTAAAACAAAAGTAAATTACACAAATGTCAATCAGAACCACTACAGTGATGGTAGATGTCACGCTCATAGTGTTGATACTATGGTGTTGCCTACTGCAGTATTCCTGTATGTGCTGGAAAATTTGTTGGACTGCAATTCTTCCTTTTTGTATTGCTGCTAATTTGTCTAGTGAGAGTAGAATGTCTCGATTCAGGACACTATTGAAGACGGTTAAGTTTTAGGTAGGCAGCACCTCTAGCGGCTTCTGGGGTCAGTACAACACTGGTTGTTCCCAGTTTAGTGTCGTCGAACGAGGGACCGTAGCTGGTATAGAAAACTGTCCCCCGATGACTCACAAGTCATACCATTTATTCTATACACTGCTATCCCGTAATGCCACTCTGTTCATACTTGTGGTTTTTTGTGTTCGTAACACTTTACTATGACTTCTTCTGGTGAAGAAACTGAGTAGAACCAGTGGAAGCCTACTCTCTGGAAATGTGGATATAGCGTTGGCACTTCCCTCTGATACACAATTACTTCAGCGTTTCCCAGGAATTCCTGGAGCTCGTATGCCTGTACGCCAGTCTGAATCATCACACTTGGGCATATCGTAACACCTTCCCTCTGGCAGTTCTTAGGGCTTCCAACCACATGACAGCATAGCCACTTATTTGCTCAGAAATTCTAAATACATATTTGGTCCGTGCGTGTATCCATTTTGGTATGCGACGTGAGAGAAAGGAACTTTTATCACTATCTCCTCCTCCCTTCAGCAAGTGAGATTAACTGGTCAAAACGAAAACAACAATGTATTGATCCCTCGAAAATGAAAAAAGAAAAACTTTAAACACACCATAGATAGAACAAAACAGAACTGTATGACGTCCTAATAATCTACACTAGAACAAACGAAGTGCAATAGAGGCACGCAATGATCTTAAATCTTATGCATCGACGTGGCCTAAGGATGTAAGGCATTTTTAACGTATTCCAGTCATCAGTCGTCTTTTTCTTCTTTGTTCCACGAGGATTCGAACTCTGTACTGCAGATGCTAATCGTATCTATGGCGGTGCATCGCCAACTTCCTTAAAAGGTTTAAGACGAGAAGTCTTTGCTAGAATTTGTACCCTGCATTTTAACAGTGAATGGTCGTTGAAAGCAAGGCAATCCTCGTTTCGTACCTATATGAGTGAAAAGAGGGAAGGGGGGGGGGGGGGGGGGGTAGCGTAGACTCTCTGGGAATTGGAAACAACTATTTTGGCTTGTGTTCATTTGTTCATATCCCCAGGTCTGCCATTTGGATTCTGGCGTCACTGAAGACGTCATGGATTCTAAAGCTAGAACCATCCATGTTAGTACATGCAGGGTGACATCATGGAAATACCTTTTCCCTGCTCAGTGGTTTACTATGTTGGAA
Organism: Schistocerca nitens; assembly: GCF_023898315.1. Taxonomy (NCBI): domain Eukaryota; kingdom Metazoa; phylum Arthropoda; class Insecta; order Orthoptera; family Acrididae; genus Schistocerca; species Schistocerca nitens. The sequence continues at coordinate 948,737,042 of NC_064616.1, forward strand.
TATCAGATGAGAATAACATGTTAGAAATTCATAGCAGAGACTTTGTTCTTGATGGGGAGTAATTCTGAAACCTACAGGTGAGTAGTAGATAAAAATCTGTTGGAAATCGTATATGTCCTATGTACAACATAAAACACTCATAATTCAGGTGAGAAATTACTTAAAAATGCAGTGCCAGTTCCATATTAGACCACAAATTGTTCATAGGAAGGATGGTTGGAATTTAACATTCCACTGCATCGCTATCAAATTTCCATCACACCAAGATATGTCCACAGCGAAAATCTGTGTCAGTTAAAAAAGTCATAGTGTCACCAATGAAAAGTGTGTGGAACGTATTGCAATCTGAATTTGTCATAGGGCCTAATGTTTGAATCTCTGTACTGAATCTACTATTACAGAAGCTAATATGGTACTATACCATATGAGCCAAAGGGACTGACACATCTGTATGAACTGTTACTGCACATTTTCCTTTAGGAACACCGTTATAGTTAAACAGAAGTAAGAGGTGTGATATGTGGTTTCTGGTGGCTGCTATGTGTGGTGTTAAAGATCTCGATGTTATCTTGTTCCAATATATTCCTGATGGGTAGTAAGCCTGCATGCAACACATTGTGAAGAATATCATATGTCACTGCTAGTCGGTCACTTTTTCTATTCCACTTGCGTTTGGAGCAGTGGGAGAAGGAATATATGCCTCTGATAGGTAATTTTAAGCGTTGAGTTGTGCTGAACTTGTGGGACTTGTACTCTGCAATATGGATCACTATGATAAGACCGAATCTATGATGCTTGTACCTTAAATGCTCTTCGATTATCTTATTAAGTTCCCAGAATGAGATTTTCACTCTGCAGCGGAGTGTGCGCTGATATGAAACTTCCTGGCAGATTAAAACTGTGTGCACCGACCGAGACTCGAACTCGGGATCTTTGCCTTTCGAGGGCAAGTGCTCTACCATCTGAGCTACCGAAGCACAACTCACGCCCGGTCCTCACAGCTTTACTTCTGCCAGTATCTCGTCTCCTACCTTCCAAACTTTACAGAAGCTCTCCTGCGAACCTTGCAGAACTAGCACTCCTGAAAGAAAGAATACTGCGGAGACATGGCTTAGCCACAGCCTGGGGGATGTTTCCAGAATGAGATTTTCACTCTGCAGCGGAGTGTGCGCTGATATGAAACTTTCTGGCAGATTAAAACTGTGTGCACCGACCGAGACTCGACCTCTGCCAGGAAGTTTCATCTTATTAAGTATTTGTTGGAAAACAAAATTAGTGTTCCTGGTTTCTGGTTGGTGTTAAATGAATGGTGTGCTGTGGTCTGGGGACAGTATTTCGTGTTGAGATGTTGTGTATAAGAACGAAACGGTCGACCATCAGGAGGATAAATGTGCATCTATTTATTTTCTCAACAGAGAAAGAGAGAGATAAATGGTTTGACGCCTTCTTCTGTTCCTCGTGCATATGGAGCAGCGGGAAAACGGAACTGTGCCTTTGTCAAGTAACTTTAAGCGTTCAATTGCGGTGAACCTGAGCGACTTGTGCTCTGTGATATAGATCAGTTTGTAGAGACTCATTCTATCGTGGACATACCTTATAACTACACTTAGATTATGTTGTCAAGTATTTGTTGGAACATGAAGCTAACGTTCCTGACTTCCGGTCGGTGTTAAATATGTGGTGTGCTGTGGTCTACTGACTGTCTGTCATGTTGAAATATGCCCTGGTGACTGTTTTTCGTGTTGTAATGTCATGAATAAGAAGGGGACAGACAATTTTCACATAAGATATCGCTGTATCGTTACATATGTTTTCCCTCGCTGACGATTATTTTATAGGGGATGATGTGAACATATCACAGTTTTTGAACTGTGGTCAGATACGAGTTTCGTAAACAGTTGCTGTCATACACCTTCGCGAACCTATAAATGGGTTGTATCAGATAGAATCAATGTTGCACTGGGTGCCTAAGGTAGTAATTTCACCCTGTTGCGGCCACATGTAGTAAGCGTTGCTTCACGCAGTGGAGAATGGCAAAACAGAGGCACACCGGCGACCGAGGCATTGCGAAGTAGGCAGGCACAGATAGCCTTGCTGACAGCAGCAGTCTACCAACAGATTGACGCAAGGACGCACACAGACTGAGTGCCGAGCGAAGCCTGGAGAGTGCTGAGTAAGGGGAAGTGAGGCCCGCACGCTAAGCTACGCTGCAATATACTGCAGGAGTAATAAAAAGCTACCACTGAGGGTAAAAAACGTCCTCCTGCCAGATATTAATAGTGGAGCACAGGCAGCAACAGACAGAAGCCATTAGGAAGCAGTTCGGATCTGAGGACGGGCGTGGTCCGTGTCCGAATGTTCAATCTTCATAGGTGACGATTCCGGAAGTCTGTTCCAGCTCGCAGGAGTCATCTGTTCGCCGCCAGTGTCAACTTCAGCTCTGGAGGTCGGCCCGAGTTCGGTCGGCACCATGGCTGACTAACTACACCGAGAACTTACAGCAGGACGGGCCGCAGCGCGGTCTTGGTCACAGGCGGTCGGCCCGAGTTCTGTCGGCACCATGGCTGATTAACTACAGCGAGAACTTCCAGCAAGACCGGCCGCAGCGCGGTCTCGGTCACAGGCGCTGTCGGGGACTGACGCCCAGACTTCACGGCAACCCAGCCTCACGGCGCGTGGTCCGTCCATGACGGGACCTCGCGGACATCGCGACTGATGGCTTCCCAGTCGCCGGTGCAGCAGGCGCCGGCAGCTGACCTCAGGCCGACGCGGCTCCGTGGGCGTGCCCGTACTGGGGCGCCGAGTGGCTACGAGTTCATCTCAACCACATGGCATTCTGGCTTCAGCGGACCACTGGTGGCCTGAGGCTCCCGAGTGCGGTCAGCGGTGCGCATTGCACGCATTGTCGGAGAATCTACACAGCAGCAGCCAGGCGGAGGGATCCGCAGGGCTGGGCAGCGACGATGAGGGAGAAATTGTAAAGAAAGTTCAGTAAATAATTGTAAAACTCCTCGTCATCTCAGCCTTTGGCGCAGCCACTGTGTCTGCTGCTAACAAGTGGTGCAGAAGTCGTAACAACCCGCTTAAAGTTTGCGACTGTAGTGTGTGGAACTTGATAATTGGATGTACGTTTAAGGACTGTTGGATGGCCTTAAGTCACCATCAACATTTTTGGATTGTGTGTGTTCTCCACTCCCACTTCGTGTGCTTGCATCTGATTCTCAAGAAAGACGAAATAATGGTCTACCGGTTCAAAAATTGCACTGCTCCTCAGAAATGTGTATGAAACATTGAGCTGTCAGGTTGTGCGGCTTCGAATCTGTGGTAGAAGTGCGAACTTCGAAACGTGATAATTCACAGGATAGTACTATTATATGTCAGAATTACACGTGTTCTTTCAGTCTGAAGTTATTGTAGAAACGCAAAATGTACTATGTGAAGTATCATCAATTTCATCCATACAGTCAAAGGCCTGTATCGCTAGTGCTAGAGTGCTGTTCAGTTTTGAAGAATGTCTTATTCCCTTTCTGGGGACAGAAAAAAAACATGCATTCATCCTTTTCAGTCTATCAAGAACTTGGCTTATCCATGTAACACAGAATAGTGACGCTGAAAAGTGGTGGACTAACACAACAAAATTCAGTGTTAAGTTCCGAGATGTTACAACATGAGCAAAATACGGAATTATAAATGAACTGATGATTCCTAGCAAACGCCATTTTGTTATAAAGGCGGGGGCTCACTCTGTTCTTTCACGACCCTGGATAGCGTAACTTTCGACATGTTATTCGTTGATTTCACCATAAAATTGCCGTGAACCATCAATGGCTTGCTGCATGTATAATGCCTGTCGGCGTTTAGAAATCCTGTGGTGGCGGCTGACGTTAAGTATGTACCGTACAATTTCTGTGACATGACAGCAAATTCGGATGGCTGTGTCATCTAGGCATGCGCTGGCCCACAGATCGCTATCTTCAGAGCTGTTGATGCCCGGAGAGATGTAGTGCAGCCAGTGTGCATGAATCATACATGACGCTACACCGTAGACAGAGATTTCACGTCATTCTTATTAGCCTCTGCTCCCATTCTTAGGGCGTACCATTCATATTGCTTCCACCAGGTCGAACTAGCAACCTGTGCAGTGTCTCTGGGGAATATTACACTCGTCTACCACAAGTTGCCACTGCACCCTGTTGGCGGTGGCAGTTCAGTTTTTCGTCTTGAAATGTGATGTTAGAGTGTAGAGTAGACCGTTGCTATCGTAGAAAATATCATACTCCCCCGTCATATGTATTTGTCACATTTTAATGCGTATGTTTCAACTTGCAAATGTGTATAAGACCGTTTCAGTCTCATATGTCGATGCTACATAGCTTCTTCATATAAGTTTGCGTATGTGATAGCTGTGTGGTGGTTTGTTACGTTACTGTCACCAGCCTCTCCACACACATTTATGTCATGAAATTTTTTAGGCATAGTACCCGAGTGTTCTTTTCTTCTTCCTCCCTTCTTCATAGCCTGCACACATAGTGTCCAACGTCGGGAAGATGAATGTGCATCTCTTGATTTTTCAATTTCCATTCAGAATGTATGTATCTGTGGATTGCAGCTTCTCATTAGGTGTACTAGAATTCCTCTCTCATTCCCTATCGGGTAGACTTAGCTGGAGCAACTCTCTAGTGTTTCTCAGTACTAGACATCCCAGCACATTCCATATTGAGTAGACTTGGCTAGTGCTTCTCTATCCCAGCATTCCTCTCTCATTTCAGTTGCTGTTAGCCCTTGCCTACCACTTGGGTTAAAGTGGAAGTGTTTTCATGTCTCTCATCATTGTAACTCGTGACCATCGTGTCTTACGCAGCACGGCGAACCTTGCGGCCTTGTCTTATGACGTTGGCAGTGGTGCACGGTGACAGAGCTCTTAGCGTCCACGGCTAGACTTCTCGATCACGAACTTTACGATCATGGAAAGGAGGCTCCTCCTGGGCCTGGTATTTGTTTGTTTAAGCAAACATGAATTCTGAATTGTTACTATCCCACTCCCTGCAATTGTTTTAAACATAGCACATGCGGAGTTAAACTTAGGACAAGGAGTGAGGCTGTAGTGATATCCTTCGCTTCACTTGAGGCAGCTGAATCAACAGCATGCATAAGATTTCTCTATGCATGGAACTGTCACTGGTGCGGCTCCGGTCACTGGGCTTCTTAGAGGAATTTAAGTTAGGAGAAGCAGAATGCAGGCACTCTAAAAGTAACCATATAACTCTGAGTGAGAACTTTTCGCTCACTGTGTGGTGTTAAAGATATAAAGTAAAAAGAACCAAACTCAGAGCTAGGAGAAGAAGTGACCACACACCTCTGAGTGAATCATAGCTGAGGAAAACCTGTCAAGTAGGACTTGAACAAACATCCTTTGTCTCAAACGTTGTAGTGACAGTATGCTGGAACTTGGATTATGATGTCATAGAGCCTGTACCAGCATTCAGAGACTTGGATTCCCCCCCACCACCACCACCAGTACTCCAGATTGGCCATCTTGCTTCGTCATCTCGTATTCTGAAGTCATAGCAAGGCTTCACCAGTATTCCAAGTCTTTGGTTGTAATGTCACACAAGGACTGACCAGAATTCCAGGTCAGCCATCTTGTGTCGACTATATTTTATCTAGGTAGGCCACCTTGCATCGTCACTTGTATTCTGATGTTCAAATGGTTCAAATGGCTCTGAGCACTATGGGACTCAACTGCTGAGGTCATTAGTCCCCTAGAACTTAGAACTAGTTAAACCTAACTAACCTAAGGACATCACAAACATCCATGCCCGAGGCAGGATTCGAACCTGCGACCGTAGCGGTCTTGCGGTTCCAGACTGCAGCGCCTTTAACCGCACGGCCACTTCGGCCGGCTTATTCTGATGTCATAACAAGACTACACCAGTATTTCAAGTGTCAGATTCCCTGTCCCAGAATTCCAAGTCAGCCAATATCACAATGCAACATTTTGAATTTGATGCCAATTTATACCGAGGACAACAACAACCAGTGCATCTGGACTATTTTTTGAGTTTTCCGCCAAAAATTTAAAGTCTCACAAAAATTTGAATTCTCACAATTTTATACATAGGGCAGATGGCCTTTCTCAGATGGGAGTGGCGGTGGGCGTGACTCATCGATGACGTCATCAGTGACACACACTATGTTTGAGTGGCCCGTTATACTACTATAAACAACGTCCGGGTAAGGGTTTCTTAATCGGAAACAGGGGTGCCTCAACGATCGCGTGGCATATCCAGTAGAATAGAGCACTTCATCAACGTGTGCTTGTTAGACATAGTAAATGAGTTAGGTGTAGTAAATAGTGAGGAATAAGTTTTTGATAGGCATTGTTGCTCATGTGTCAGCCGACTATATGGACCTCTTAGACTAGAAGAGACTGAAGTCTCCATGACATAGGTTATGTGAGATAGATGAAAAAGATGTGACGACTTTAGGGACAACAGTGAAAACTTTAGCATTGGAATTAAAAGGTTCTAGAATCATGTGGAAATGTTGACACATGTTAATGTGGGAACTGTCCGACCTAGGACTCGACTATGAACATGACGAAAAACTGATCTTTCACAGTATACAGCAGAACTTTGATGGACATTGTTTTGACAGGGGAAAACAACAGGGGACAACACCTAAAAGTAAGACATTGTTGCAAAGTTCACTTATCATGAAGGTTGTACAAAATGAACTACGGACACATACGCTAAAAATCAGTTCACATGGTACCATACTGCACGGTACAGCAGAGTTAGTATGGGTTACTGTAGGTATGGACTTAACAAAGGTATGTCTTAATTGGGAAAAGATTGGGAATTTGTATGGGTGTTGACAACCGCGAAGTTAGCGCCCCACAAACCAAATATCATCATCATCATTATGTTAACAAAGGTAGTAGTGTCTGTTGTAGAGCAATCGGAAAGCAATAACGAATAGCATAAGTCACGCTGTTTTGTATACATATGAGATATAGATACTGCAAAAAAAAAGTTTTTTATGGTTTCAGTTAGACTTGATAATTTGGCCATGGACGAGGTGAGTCTGCTAATGGGTTCAGTGATTTATAATTCAGATGTTCGAGAGGAGTAAGATGTCATTGGGTAAGTTGAGGATCTTTCCTACAAGCAAACTGTTGATGTGTCTGCGTTATGCGAGAGGATAATGCACTTACAAGGAAATGATAGGAAAGCAATGTGCGGCGGCGCGGTTCTTTCCGTGCCTTTACCACGAACCTGCATCTACCTGTGAACATTGTCTCAGCATATCATCAGTAGGGAAGCCGAGCCCGCATCTCGTGGTCGTGCGGTAGCGTTCTCGCTTCCCACGCCCGGGTTCCCGGGTTCGATTCCCGGCGGGGTCAGGGATTTTCTCTGCCTCGTGATGGCTGGGTGTTGTGTGCTGTCCTTAGGTTAGTTAGGTTTAAGTAGTTCTAAGTTCTAGGGGACTTATGACCACAGCAGTTGAGTCCCATAGTGCTCAGAGCCATTTTTTTTTAGGGAAGCCGAGCGAAACCTACTGTACTTCGACGTGAACCAGGCTGCAATTAAATTCACTAATCTACGTTTCGGGAGAATGTTTTCAGACGAAATGAAAGGTTGGAAATTTTGTCCTCAATTAATATATTCTGAAACTTAGGTAAACAAATATCACTGCCAAGCCCGTGCTAGTCTTAACACAGTCACTCACAATCCCTTTCACTCACGTTAGCAAGTTTATGGTGTTGCATTTCCCGAAAATGTAATAGCTACAAAAATACTGGTTGTTTTTGATTGATGATGCTCGCCAAATACTAAGTCTGTCGGTACCAAATGCAGTCACAGTTTTTAGCCACCGACCTGCTCAATACACCACGCGGAATTTATGTCTTTTCTCGTCACAAAATTCACTTAGAAATTCCGAAATTACTACACGCCCATCGGAATAATTATGCCGTCACTTTACCACACTTTTGATGTATGAAACACTGCTAGATCAGGCAACTTATCGTTTCCATCGGAACTACTACTACACACGTCCGAACTGTTTCATGGCTAGGCTCCCACTCTTCTCTAGAATACTCTAAGTCTTCTCTACCAGCAGAGAAACGCGCGCGGAGAATATTGCTTTACCATTGGTCAGTTTATTCAACAGCCAATAGCAAAACAACATTCTCCCGCGTCAATCCGCGCTTTTCATCAATAACCAATCGCAAAATAGTAAACCTAACGACTGCACTTTTTACCGACGTAATTATCTAATATGCTGAAGTTTTGCTTAGGCATAAAGTTATTTACTGTTGTTATTTATACCAGAATTAGCTTTCCCTTTACCATAAACTTACTTTACAAATCTGTTCTACAAAAATCCCCTTTGTCCATAACGAGCGAGGTGGCGCAGTGGTTAGACACTGGACTCGCATTCGGGAGGACGTCGGTTCAATCCCGCGTCCGGCCATCCTGATTTAGGTTTTCCGTGATTTCCCTAAATCACTCCAGGCAAATGCCGGGATGGTTCCTCTCAAAGGGCACGGCCGACTTCCTTCCCCATTCTTCCCTAATCCGATGAGACCGATGACCACGCTGCCTGGTCTCCTTCACCAAACCAACCAACCAACCAACCCTTTGTCCATATCCATACTTCTTCGAAATGTTACCACACTAAATCCTACTACATAACTCCTTAAACAATTATCTTCATATTAACCTTAAACCATACTCACGCATCATTCATACTGCTAAAACACATTTATAACATTTTACATACACAAAAATACATAATAACATTTTATGAAAATACTAGAACAGTTTATGAAAAACATTCTATTACTTTAGTGCACTCTAGTGGGCACAATCGAAACTAAAATCCAGTCTCGCATCACCATCTGTCACTATCCAACTCTGAGACACCTCTCCTACCTTAACCGCCTCCAAGGCAGGATCGTTATACGGCGCTACGCCTCTAATGGAAGCTTTGATAATGTAATTTACGGATTTTTTGATGCAAGTGGTTCACTACCAACACCAGTCACACAGCACAGAATACCAAAGGACAATAATGCACTGGTATGTTGGAGACTGTACAGGATCCCAAGATGTCTGAAATCGTTGATGGAAGAGTTTATTGATCAGCAGGTTGCTGAAGGCATTATTGTACATAACGACAGTTCATGGGGTGCAGCCATGGTACTGGTCCCAAAAGAATCATCAGACGGAATTAAATAATTGATTTTGCTGTGATTATTCACACCTTCAGAGAAGAACTGTTACAAATGCATCTCCCACACCGTACATAACAGTGACTCTGGACAACTTGGTTTAGAGTAAATATCTTTCGACAATGGATTTGAAAAGTAGCTATCGCTAACTGAAGGTAGTGAAAGAGGACAGGCCAGTGACAGCCTTTAGGGTTCCCATGGGACCATTACCACTATTGGTGATTGCAGTTAAGATTCAGAAATGCACAAGCTACTTTTCAGAGACTGTTTGATGGAACGAATATGGGTTAAAACAAAACCCATGCATGGTGTATCTGGATAGTTGGTTTCATGTTCCATCATCTGCACAATAAATTGTTATGAAGTACAATGATTAATTTTACATTCACATCGCAAGTTAATTAGTAAACACGTCTACATCTACCTAGCACTAGTTGGACAAAGATAGCGTCACCCCACATCGTGGCTTACCTACATCAAGGCAAGTATACATTGAGGAACAAACATTTCGTTCTCTTTTGATTGATAGGTCCTTAACCTATTGTTCGGGCAAGTGGTTTTCCAAATCACTCCAATCCCACCCCCTCTTCCTCCCCCATCCCCTAGCACTCCAAAACCCCTCTGGGAACTCCCGTGGCCGATACAAGCACACTTTTGATATCAATCTGATTGACTAATTAATTAACTTGATCACTTAATTAATCCCTCCCGCTTTGGGACACTCTCCAACGCTCCTCCTCCCCTTGCTCCCCCTGGAAATTGGCGGAGAAACACTTAGTTGATTCTAACATTCTGCGTGGTGCCTGTCGTTCTACACTCCTGGAAATTGAAATAAGAACACCGTGAATTCATTGTCCCAGGAAGGGGAAACTTTATTGACACATTCCTGGGGTCAGATACATCACATGCTCACACTGACAGAACCACAGGCACATAGACACAGGCAACAGAGCATGCACAATGTCGGCACTAGTACAGTGTATATCCACCTTTTGCAGCAATGCAGGCTGCTATTCTCCCATGGAGACGATCGTAGAGATGCTGGATGTAGTCCTGTGGAACGGCTTGCCATGCCATTTCCACCTGGCGCCTCAGTTGGACCAGCGTTCGTGCTGGACGTGCAGACCGCGTGAGACGACGCTTCATCCAGTCCCAAACATGCTCAATGGGGGACAGATCCGGAGATCTTGCTGGCCAGGGTAGTTGACTTACACCTTCTAGAGCACGTTGGGTGGCACGGGATACATGCGGACGTGCATTGTCCTGTTGGAACAGCAAGTTCCCTTGCCGGTCTAGGAATGGTAGAACGATGGGTTCGATGACGGTTTGGATGTACGGTGCACTATTCAGTGTCCCCTCGACGATCACCAGTGGTGTACGGCCAGTGTAGGAGATCGCTCCCCACACCATGATGCCGGGTGTTGGCCCTGTGTGCCTCGGTCGTATGCAGTCCTGATTGTGGCGCTCACCTGCACGGCGCCAAACACGCATACGACCATCATTGGCACCAAGGCAGAAGCGACTCTCATCGCTGAAGACGACACGTCTCCATTCGTCCCTCCATTCACGCCTGCCGCGACACCACTGTAGGCGGGCTGCACGATGTTGGGGCGTGAGCGGAAGACGGCCTAACGGTGTGCGGGACCGTAGCCCAGCTTCATGGAGACGGTTGCGAATGGTCCTCGCCGATACCCCAGGAGCAACAGTGTCCCTAATTTGCTGGGAAGTGGCGGTGCGGTCCCCTACGGCACTGCGTAGGATCCTACGGTCTTGGCGTGCATCCGTGCGTCGCTGCGGTCCGGTCCCAGGTCGACGGGCACGTGCACCTTCCGCCGACCACTGGCGACAACATCGATGTACTGTGGAGACCTCACGCCCCACGTGTTGAGCAATTCGGCGGTACGTCCACCCGGCCTCCCGCATGCCCACTATACGCTCTCGCTCGAAGTCCGTCAACTGCACATACGGTTCACGTCCACGCTGTCGCGGCATGCTACCAGTGTTAAAGACTGCGATGGAGCTCCGTATGCCACGGCAAACTGGCTGACACTGACGGCGGCGGTGCACAAATGCTGCGCAGCTAGCGCCATTCGACGGCCAACACCGCGGTTCCTGGTGTGTCCGCTGTGCCGTGCGTGTGATCATTGCTTGTACAGCCCTCTCGCAGTGTCCGGAGCAAGTATGGTGGGTCTGACACACCGGTGTCAATGTGTTCTTTTTTCCATTTCCAGGAGTGTATGTCGTGTCTCTGAGCGTGTTTTTTAGGGAATTGACTAGTTTGAACCTGGGACCTGTTGCTGGTAAGGAGACGCCAGACCACACATGACATGTAGAGTTCAGAAGAGTTCAGTGACACTAGCGATGATATAACCAAATACGTAATGATTTCAGCGTCAGCTCCACTGCACTCCCTGTAAAAGAATCTTAATACTAACTAAATTTAGTGGAAGGGGTTCAGGGCTTTCCTATTTTTAGTTAGCTGGTAAAATAACGGCGAAAAAGCAGTTAAGTTTACCATTGGAAATTTTATTCTACTCACAAAGCATTGTTTATAAATTGCACTATTGATAAAAGGAAATGTTTTAATACAGGATGATAAAAACCAACTGCGTTCAACGAAAATGTGAACGAATATTCCCTGAATGGGTTTCCAAGTTCTACAATGGATCGAAGGATGACCTATGCCATATCACATCTATAATCTAGGTTTAAATTAAGTTTCACAAAGGAGAAAACTATCAAAATGGTCTACAGTGACCCTCAATTATCTTTAATTACTTATCTAACTTGTCGTAAATTACAGAGGCTCATGTGGCTTCTCAATAATTATATAAGAGAAAAATCATCGCGTTTCAGATTTTAACTTACGTAGCAAATGTGAATACCATGAGCTTTAATTGACGATCGACACTAGTATTACGCAAAACGGGGGTGTAACAGATGGGACTTCTGCAGTTCTGAGTGAAGCTTTATGCGCTGTTATGCGGCATCGCGTGCGTTTATTACCATGTCGTTGGTTACGCAGTGTCAGGGGGCGTCGGTCGGCACAGCTCCACGCACCTCGCCGACGCGGAAGCAACTCCCTCCCAACTTCTCCTTACTACAATTTACCGAAGTTGGTTTTAAAAAAAACTATCTGGCTGTGGTTTCATCTGACCAATCAGGGTCTCAATGTTAACCTTAAGCTCTGCCTACAAGAAATCTGTCTGTCCAATGAGAAACATGTTGGGGCAATGTTTTTAAAGTTTGCAACTTAACAGAGACGCGAAAAAGTCTCACGCTAAAACTTGCAGCTGGTGTGGCCCTTTTAGTGTTATCGTAAGATCTATACTGTTCTTCTGGAGGGCTGTATCTTTTAACATGGGCTGGGGGGTGGTCCTGGCGGTTACTTTTCGTGGTGGGGCAATGTTTTTAACGTTTGCAACGTGACAGAGACGCGAAAAAGTCTCACGCTAAAACTTGCGTCTGGTGTGGCCCTTTTAGTGTTATCGTGAGATCTATATTGTTCTTCTGGAGGGCTCTAGCTTTTAACATGGGCTGGGGGTGATCCTGGTGGTTAGCTGAAGGTGTAGGTGTCCGTCCCTTATCGTAGGGCCTTCTAGCTTAACACGGTTCTGCTCTCGGCTTCTGTTCTCGTTTCTCCCCTCGGAACTGCGTCTGTCTCACGGTGGGAAGGTATGACATGCATTTAGGCATTCTTGTGTTAGTTTGTGGTATTCCATTGCTCACTCGTTACTCGTACTACTTTGGTTAATTTAATTTCACGATTTATTCGGAGCTATGTGACATACTACTGGATTTGCTTATCATGTCACGGTTTTCGTGGAAGGTGTTGGATTTGTCTGAAATCTTACATGATTGGCCATTTGACGGGAAACCGATTGCAGTGTATGGAATATTGTTTAAACAATTTAGAAAATGTGTGGAATATGGTTTATTTAAATAATTTTTGGGATACAAGGCAGTATTTGGAATATAGTTTATGTATTTATTTAAAGAATTTGCCAGGAAGTTGACGTCTGTACATGGAATACTGTTTATTTAAATAATTTATGTGAATGGTGTATGAAATGCAGTTTATTTAAAGTTTTTTCAGCCAATCGATTTATCTGTACGCAATATTTAAATAACTGTAGTACTTTTTCATTCCGATCGCGTAAGAAAACACGTAATTACACTGTCAGAGATCGCTTAAACACATCTGAAAAACTTTCTCGCGTCTCGCCATCCTCGCAGACAGCCAAGAGTCGGGGCGTACCAGTGGAACTTGGAAGTGCCAGCAGGCTCGCCGCATCGCTGTCGGCTGCCGGCCACTCCACAGCCCTGTGAAGTACCGCACTAATCCCCAGAACAAACCAGACATCCTGCCGGTGTCCCCTGCCATCTCAAGTGGTCAGTATGCTTGAACCAACCTATCAGATACCAGTGCATCCCTGATAGGGAATCGATGCATAAATACTGCTGAAGTTAATAAATAATTAATTTCTGTAACTATTCAGGCTTTCCCGGCGATCTAATGACATCTTGGTTTTCGGGTGTTCTGCCGGATATCAGCGTCGTACTTGCACGATATTTCGGTCACGTATTTCGTAACCTTCATCAGGTGCGACCTGAGACTGCTCTTCGAGTGGACCTGGTCCAGTATTTATGCCTATGGCATATTAAGAAGATACATGCAACTTCCACTGGCCGCTGGTAGATATTTCCCACACTAACAAACAGTATTTGCATGCATTCTATATCGATGCCATGTCAGAGGTTCTGCAAGGAATGATGATGGTTGTTTAAAAATGATTGCATTGATGGTGTGCTACATGACGAACAACTTAAAAGAATGTATCACTATATTGAGGTGGCAAAAAATGTACAAAATTCTATGACCAATACACTGGCTTTTCAGAGCTATAGTTTTATGCTTTCCGATAGATATACCATCTGTGTTTTAGAACCTTGTCAATCCATTCAACCACATACTTGCTTCAGATCCTATGGAGATGTCTTTTAATGACTACCGCAACTGGTGGATCATTTTCGTGGCACTCTCATATCTCGGAACGAGTCACCTTTTTCGAATATATCTGGTAAGGACCCCATACAGCAAAACTCCTGCGTGATCTTGTAGACAGTCCCTCTGCATATTGGTAACTGATCCTCAGTCTCTGCACCCCCTCCCTGCAGCACTGTCCCGTTGTCAGTTCAATTTAAGTCGTTACTCACCAAAAGTCGGAGAGCACCATATCTACCACTTTCTGCAACCTATGGAGGAACAGGATGAGCTGAGTTAATGCAATAGGGCCATGTTTTGCCTGCTTGGTGTAAACAGAAGCATGTTTGGCGCTGTGGCCTCACTCTGCATTGTTGTCATATTTATTCGTGATTGTGGATCCAAGATGGCGGCCATATATGTGGTAACATCACAGTGATGTCATGGCGGAAATTTCAGATTTTGGCGAAAAAATAGGTGAGTTTGTTTACCTCCACTAACCTGACTCCACAACCCATCTCTCCCTCCCCATGCCGTGTCCCCCCTCCTCCTCTCCCTCGATATGGAAATTGGGTGGAAAAGGACTTACTCTGTGCTGGGCTGCTGGACAGGATGGACGTAAGTATTGGGACAACAGCGGTTCTGGATCACTCTGCATTGTTGCCAGATGTATCCAAGATGGCGGCGGTGACGTCATCCAAGACGGCGGCGTGTAGACTTGGCAACAGAGCATGACATCATCCAAGATCGCGGCTGTGACATCATTCACGATGGCGGATTTTGGCGGGAAGCAATTTCATGCAGGTGTGTTTGCCACTGGGTCTGGACTCCAACTGGCTTAGTACACATTGCCACCAGCAGAGGGCGCCCTCATGACGTCAGGTGGTGATGCAAGTACCGATATTCAAACTGGTGGCACCCGTTGTTTCCACCAAGAGGTAAAGAGCCCAACTGACTTAGTTCATATCGTCGCCACCAGAGGGCGCTATTGTGATGTTGGGTGATGACGCAAGTACCGTTATTCAAGATGGTTGCATACATTTTGTTTGCCACGTGATCTAGGACACAGAGCCACTACACAATTCGATTACATAACCCAAGATCATCTGCTTTCTCTCCCGTGTGTTTTAACGGCATACGAGTTGGGTCTGCAGCCCGTGAATGTGCGACCACTGATGTCACAGCCTCCAGCCCTCACTTTCATATTCACACCAGATGTAGTCTTCTGTAAATGTCCTAACTAATGTAACACCCACATTGCATGTCTAACGTATGAATTACCTAAGTACTTAATTCTATCTCCATTTTAAGAATATTCAATAACTGGATGTACCACTTCGATATTCAATGATCAAATGAAAAGTTTCATCTTTTCCTACTAAGGACGCAGGGCTCCTACATGACGTAGCATCCCCCCACCCCTAGAATGCTGCTCTCCTATTGGCTACTGCATTAGTCACGTGATTCGACATCATAGAACCTATATAAACCAAACCACATCCCAACTCACCCTCACTCTGCTCCTATACTTGCTTGAGTACATGTGTCGTCATCATCATTAAACTTTACCGTTCGATACGAAACGAACAGGATCCACCAGCAGCAGCGACAGCGCCAGTGGCAGCAGCAAACGCTGTTGCGTAGAGGAAGCTCAATTACCTGGTAAGTATACTTTCAGTGTTCAGATTGCTGAGTCGTTTAACAGGTTTTGTGTTTGTGTTACATGTTATATCTGTTTTCGACCGCGTTCTATGCAGAATGCTGTGACATTTAACAGTTTTTGTGTCTGTGTGTCTATGTGTTCTGTGTCTCTATGTTATATCTGTTTTAGACCGCACTCTATACAGATTGCTGTGTCATTTAACAGATTTTGTGTTTGTGTGTCTATGTGTTCTGTGACACTATGTTATATCTGTTTTGGACTGCACTCTGCCCAGAATTCTGAGTCATTTAACAGATTCTGTGTATGTCTGTCTATGTATTCTGTGTCTCTATGTTATATCTGCTTTTGGCCCACTGACTGCTGTACCCTTAAAGTGATTGCTCTTGCTCTACAGATTTTTTTTCCAATACTCGATATTATAGCCAGTCTTTTCCATCTTTATAGATTATATCCTGCAAATGCTGGATGAGCTATATTAGCAGCTAGAGATGGAGAGGACTCAAGCACAGCGCGAATGTAAGCACATTTGTAATAAAAACGTAGCTCTTAAATTAAATAATTTCCTTTAATATATATACTCCTTTTCCAGTTATCTAAATTGAGCTTTCTTAGACATATTCTTTTCTTTTCTTTCTAGATGATGATGATGATTCCATGCATGGGGAGGGGGACACCGAGGACGGCGTGCAAGGCAGGGGTAAAATCCCTGACTGGGTACATGAAAGGGCGGCCGCTGCAGAGCAATGGCGGTGAGAAGCAGAAAGGCGTTAAATTATGGACCTTTTAGAGGAGGAAGTCCAAATGCCTGAGTGGGTGGGAGACCTGACTGAATGTGCCAATGAGTTGCTCAAGCCATGGAGCCAAAGTGGAGAAGGTGAATACTTTTGAACTTTATCATTACAGCAAATAATTACCATTATTTAGTCTTATTATTACTATTTATTACTCTTTTAAATCTAGGTCATTCCATTTATTTTTTTCTTATTTATGTTACAGGTATATCACACAGCATATGCCAGATACGTAGAGTGGCGGTTTCGGGGATGGGAATCGGGGGCACACAGCCACAGAGGCATGGTGCGCCATGCGTAGCCCCCATCAGAGCTGTGTGAGAGGCAGCAGCCGCAGTGCCTCCCCCAACGCCACCCCAAGCCCTCTGGCACCCATGGGCAACACAGACGGCAGGAGAAGAACAGGTGCAACAGTCTCCTGTCCAGTAGTGGGAGCATTACACCACGGGGGCCATCACCGCAGCCCGGTTGATCCAGCCAGCCATCATCGCCTCCACCTCCTCCTCAATCAGCTCTCCCCCACCGCCAACGCATGGTGCCTGTGCCCGTGCCATACCACTCCCTGCAAATAACGCACCATCGCCAGCCCCATCTTTGACAGTCTGGACACCTAGTTGTAGTACCAATAATAATAGTGATTAAATGGTTCAAATGGTTCTGAGCACTATGGGACTCAACTGCTGTGGTCATCAGTCCCCTAGAACTTAGAACTACGTATACCTAACTAACCTAAGGACATCACACACATCCATGCCTGAGGCAGGATTCGAACCTGCGACCGTAGCAGTCGCACGGTTCCGGACTGCACGCCTAGAACCGCGAGACCAAATAGTGATTATCCTGTGGCTAGTGGTTGTGCTGTGCCCTGCCCTATTGATAGTGAAGTTGATCAGAATAATGTCGTAATGACCCCCTAGAATACTCAGCAGTTGCTAGGGCTTTTGAGGGGTGCATCTATTTCACGAGGATTGGGAATCCGGGAGGGAGGTACCACAACCCTGTCAGGTTTTTAGAGGCGTGCCTCCCTGTCTTGGAGACCAAGCTCCTCAAAGTCTTAGAGGATCCGAGATTTAATGCCGTTAAGTGTAGTGCAGTATTATGCTGTGAGTTGAGTCCCCCCCCCCCCCCCCCCTAAACATTAAGCTGACGCAGAGACAACAACTCTGCACTATATATTGGGTGATAATGGCGTTATTTCTCGGAGCACATCCATTGCTGAGTGGTATCGAGAATCCACCTTGAACACTATTATAGCCCGATTTTCGAAGATGGAAGTACGCAGGTCAGCTAAAGCGCTCAGCTGTATACCACATCTCGACATCCATATACATGTCTATGATCCAATAAATGAAGGGTTCAGTTATATTAAACTCCCTAAAGATATAGCAAACAAGAAGGCATGCATTAATGTCCAAAATAGAAACGATGAAACTTGTTTTGCACGGTCAGTCCTGACTTGTGAGAGAAATTACAGATATAATCCTCCGTGTCCAGGCAGTTACAAAGTCAATGATATTAAGACATATTATAACTTTGATGGTACAGAGTTCCCTCAAGCGGTTTTAGGCGTTTCAGTCTGGAACCGCGCGACCGCTACAGTCAAAGTTTCGAATCCTGTCTCAGGCATGGTTGTGTGTGATGTCCTTAGGTTAGTTAGGTTTAAGTAGTTCTAAGTTCCAGGGGACTGATGACCTCAGATGTTAAGTCCCATAGTGCCCAGAGCCATTTGAACAGAGTTCCCTGTGAAGATCCAGGACATACATAAGCTGGAGGCCCAGAATATCAGTTCACGTTTATGGCCTGGAGAAGAATAAGAGGACAAGCCAGATGAGCAAGACAAGCACACCGTAGTCAGTCCCCTCCATTTCTCAAAATTTGCAGGTGAGCTAGAGTTGCATGAAAATATACTGCTCTTCTCTGAAGGTGATAATTATCACTCTGTCTGGATCAAAGACATGTTCCGACTCCTTTACTCCCAGTTAAGTAGATATCAGCATAAAGAGCATATTTGTTTAAGGTGTCTGAATTATGTTTTGTCTTAAGAGTTATTGGCGATACATCTATTAGATTTTTCTTCCAAGGACGCAGTACATGTCATTATGTCTACTGAGGAAAATAACTTCATTAAATTTCAAAATGCTCACCACCAGCAGCGATGTCCTTTTGTAGTGTATGCAGACTTTGAATGTCTGCTGGCTTCTATTACTCGTTGTGAAGGGAACCCCATAGCCTAACATATTACCTTCACACAAAAACACGTACCTTATGCAGCAGCATTCCAAGCTGTATGTGGATATGATTCTAAACTTAACTGCTACCAGCCTTATGTAGGGAACGATCGGGCGGTTTAGCTTCACAATGAGCTTGAAAAACTTTCATTGGAAGTTGATAAGCTCTACAGCACCAAATCAAAGGAAGATGATGAATTGTATGAAAAGGGGTTAATTGTCGTATTTGTGGGCTAGCCTTAGATAGAAAAGTGGAAACTCCTTGTAGAGACCACTGTCATCTTAAAGGTAAGTTCCGCGGTGCAGCTCACAACACATGCAATTTGAAGTATAAGTTACCTTAACAGACACCCGTCTGTTTTTCATAATTTGAGTGGGTATGGCGCTCATTTTCTAGTTGAGCACTTGGCTAATTTCGGTATGAAGAACTATCAGGTCAGTGTCCTCCCTGAAAGTGTTGAGAAGTACATTTCTTTCTCAAAATGAATGACGCCCAGACTTACGCTCAGCTTCCTTGACTCTTTACACTTTATGCAGACTTCACTCCACAAACTGGTTGAAACTATACCTCAGAATGATATGCATATCACTCGATCTGCATTCCCCAATGAGGAAAAGTTCCAACTTGCTACTAGGAAAGGAGTTTCCCCATACGAGTATGTTGATAGTATGGCAAAACACAATGAAACCAAGCTTCTCGACATATCTGCATTAACCAGTACTTTCACAGGCGATGCCATAACTACAGCAGATTATGAGCATGCTATGAATGTCTGGTGGGAATTCAACATCCCCAGTTTGGGAGAATATGCAAGACTATACATAAACACGAACGTGCATTTGCTTGCAGATGTTTTCGAAAAGATCCAGAGTGTATGTATGACCACATACTCTCTGGCCCATTCCTTTTATTACATGGCACCTGGGTTGTCCTGGGACGCTATGCTAAAAAAACGGGGGGCAGCATTGAACTTTTGACTGATGCTGCAATGCTTCTATGTTTTGAGCGAGGGATCCGTGGGGGACTTTGTCAATGTGTTCACAGGCATGCCAAGGCAAATAACCAACGGATGGTTGTCGAGTTCAATGCATCCCTTCATTCTAGTTACATTATGTACTTAGATGTGAACAACTTTTACAGGCACGGCATGATGCAGCCACTGCGGGTTGGTGGGTTTCGATGGGTGCCCAATAACGAAATAATGGTTCTTGCACCCGATTCTGATGTAGGGTATGTGCTTGAGGCAGACACCACATATCCTAATAATTTGCATGGAGAGACAAGCGACTTGCCATTACGTCCAGAGCAACAAATTCCGCGAGGAAGCGCCATCCCTAAACTGTTGGCTACTGTTGGAGATAAGCAGAGGTGCATTATTCATTATCTTAACATCCAGCACTGCCTCAGATTAGGGATGAAGCTTTTTAAAAACACCTCGCCTTCAAGCAATCCCCCTGGCTGAAGGGGTATATTGAACTAAATACCGAAAAGAGGGCAGTCACGAGTAATGATTTTGAAAAAGATTTTTATAAATTAATGAATAATTCCATTTTCAGGAAGAGTATGCAAAGCGTAAGAAATGAATGCGATATTTTGGTTAGAACCGAATGGGACAGGCGTTATGGCGTGAGAAAGTGTATAGCCAGGCCAAATTTTAAGTGTGACACGATCTTCAACGAAAACTTTGTTGCTTTGGAGATTTCGAAGACTGCAGCAGTTTATGAAGCCTATTTATTTGGGGATGAGCATACTGGATATCTCCAAATTCTACATGTACTGATTCCACTACGAGTTTGTGAACCCTCATTTCGTAGACCAAAGTTGCTTTATATGGATACAGACAGCTTTATCTACTGAATCAAGAACTGTGATCCATATGAAGTAATTAGGTGCAATGGTAAAGAATTCGACATGTCTTCTTATGAGGCCGATAATCCTTATGGTATTGCTCCTCAGAACAAGAAAGTTATTGATCTCATGAATGACGTGGCGAATGGTTTACCGATTGTAGAGTTTGTGGGACTCAGGTCCAAAATGTATGCATGTCATACAGTAGACGGGGGCACTCAGAGGCGGACAAAGGGTGTTAGACATACGGCATCTCAAGCTCTTACGGTTGAAGACTATTTGCAGTGCCTGTATGGTCGCAGCAATCAAGGTGCTCATCCACACATGGTACAGCAAACTAGCATTCGATCACGAGGTCATAAGGTGTACACTGAGTTGCAGTCTAAAGTCGGATTGTCTCCCCATGACGATAAGCGCGTGACTGCGTGTGAGATCGCTCTCTAAGTTTTCAGCTATTTTTAGGTTTCAGATATGTATTTTAACTGTTTTTGTGATAATATTTACTATATAAGTGACTTATTAGTGGTTTCTTCATTCACCTCTGCATTTCTTGTGTTGTGGCCTGATATTTGTGAGTGTTTCGTATCGAGCAACTTAACCTCTTACCCGTGTTTACATTCCGCGCTGACCAGTTGCAGCTGTAGCGGCGCATCGAAAGCTAAGTACTAATTAATTGTTTGTGTATAGTAGTTTATTTAGGAACTTTAGTAGTCTTCAACCGGTGTTCTTGGTGTTTTCCGGTGAAATAACTTCAGAAGAAATTTTTGCGAACTACTTTCAGTTTCGTTGCTGTCATTAGACGTTTGATTTTCTTTCTGTGTTAGTATTTTGTTATATTCTCATTTGTTGTTGATTAATACTGTCAATAATAGTTGTTACTTCCCTTGTAGAGCAAGTTTGTGATTATTGTAGTCAGTTTTTAACATCTTCTTATTGTAGTAGCGGAACTTAGATAAAGTTGTTTTCTTGTTTCAATAATTGTAAAATTTTACCATGAGTGAGAAGTGTGGGCTTTGCCGTAGGTTCGTGAGCAGTGGATTGCGGTGTGAGACTTGTTCGAAGTATTTTCACTGGGGGGAATGCAGTGGGGAAGCCAGTGGGCATTCTGGTGAGATCCTCTCCTGGAACTGCAGGTTATGTAGCAAGAGTAAGTTGATAGAGGAGCAGGAGCGTAAGATCTGTGCCCTTCAGGTGCAGTTGAAAAACGCACATGAGGAGCTAGATAGCATGAGGAGGGCGAAGGGGGTTGGGGAATGGGAGCTGGCTGTTGGCAAGAGATGTGCTAGGAGAAGGAGATTTTCAGATAGTTTTACTATTGGTGTTTGTAATAGATATGACCAACTGTCAGAGTCTAGTGGAGAGGAATCTCTAGTAGCTGTAGATGTAGGAAGTATGCAGCAGACCTCAGCAGTTACGGTGGCTAGGACAGTTGCAAAGTCTAAGAGAAAGAAGAAGGTTCTGCTGTTAGGTAGTTCTCATGGTAGAGGTGTAGGCCAGCAGTTGCAGGAAGTTTTGGGGAGTGAGTACCAGGTCACCAGCATTGTGAAGCCTAATGCAGGATTGGCTCAGGTGACTTTTAACATAGGGGGGTTATGTAGGGATTTTACTAAAGAGGATCAGGTAGTGATTGTGGGTGGGGCTGGTAATAGTATTGATAGGGATGGGGAGTATGACATAGATGGTGACCTGGAAAAGATAGCCACTCAGACTGGCAACACGAATGTGCATTTCGTGGAACTGTTTCAGCGTCACGATCGGCCTTATCTTAATACAGCCATCAGGCGTAATAACATGAGACTTTGGGGTGCGCTGATGACAGAAGGCATGAGTCACATTTCAGTGGTGTCGGTGGAGTCTATCGGCAGGACGGGTTTCACTAGACATGGCCTACACCTCAACAGGTATGGGAAGGGGAGGTTGGCAAAACTTATAGGTGACAGCATAGGTGGGGGTGGTGGGATCACTCATGGGAAAATTCCGGTAGTTGTGGATGTTAGAGCTGTACCTTTTTTAGATTGAAGTCAGCTGATAGGTATTCCTGCTTAAGGGAAGTCTCTCTAACAAAGAAAACACTTTCTACAAAGCTTGGGTATCCGATTAATGAGGGAATTAGTATATTTCATCAAAATATACAAGGTATTAGAGATAAAGTTAGTGAACTGCTTATAGATGTTGACTCTGAAATTATTGGTATATCTGAACACTTCTTAAATAAGGAGATAATTCAGAGGCTTCCTTTACCAGGATACAGGCTGGCTGGCAGCTTTTGTAGGAGCTCTTTGCGGTGTGGGGGAGTAGCCATGTATGTGAAAAACGGTATCCCATTTGAGTCAATTGATGTTTCAAAGTACTGCACTGAAAAGGTGTTTGAATGTTGTGCAGGTGTGGTTAAATTTAGTGGAGCTAAACTTCTTACTGTTGTTATTTATAGATCCCCAGACTCCGATTTCACAACATTTTTGCTAAAGCTAGAGGAGGTTCTTGGTTCACTTTATAGGAAATACAAAAAGTTAGTTATATGTGGTGACTTCAATATTAATTGTATAAGTGATTGTGCAAGGAAAAGGATGCTGGTAGACCTCCTTAATTCATATAATCTTATGCAAACCGTATTCTTTCCAACGAGAGTGCAAGGGAACAGTAGAACAACCATAGACAATATTTTTGTTCATTCGTCATTATTAGAAGGGCATTCTGTTAGCAAAAAGGTGAATGGCCTTTCAGATCATGATGCACAAATTTTAAGTCTAAAAGATTTTTGTGCTGCAACACATGTTAAATATAGTTATCAACTTTTTAGGAAAGCTGATCCAGTTGCTGTACAGACTTTTGTAAACCTTATCAAGGAACAAGAGTGGCAAGATGTTTATAGTGCTGATACAGTAGACGATAAATATAATGCTTTCCTCAAGACTTTTCTCGTGCTCTTTGAAAGTTGCTTTCTGTTAGAACGTTCAAAACAGGGTACTAGCACAAACAGGCAGCCTGGGAGGCTGACTAAAGGGATAAGAATATCTTGTAGAACAAAGTGGCAATTATATCAAAACGTTAGAAACAGTCACAATCTAAATGCAGCAGCCCATTACAAACAGTATTGTAAGGTGCTTAAAAAAGTTATTAGGAAGGCAAAAAGTATGTGGTATGCAGATAGAATAGCTAAGTCTCAGGATAAAATTAAAACCATATGGTCAGTCGTAAATGAAGTGGCTGGTCTGCAGAGACAGGTCGAGAATATAGAATCAGTGCGTAGTGGGGATGTCCGTGTTACTGATAAGTCGCATATATGTACAGTACTTAATAATCACTTTCTGAATATAGCAGGTGAACTAAATAGAAACCTAGTCCCAACAGGGAAAAAGTGTTCCGAGACTGTTACCTGAAATGCTCCTGCATGATACTGACAAGAGGGAGATTGAGTTAATAATTAAATCTCTAAAGACCAAGAACTCTCATGGATATGACGGGGTATCTAGCAGAATACTGAAGTATTGTTCCACGTATGTTAGCTCAGTACTTAGCCATATCTGTAACTTTTCCTTTAGGAGTGGTCGGTTTCCTGACCAATTAAAGTACTCGGTAGTGAAGCCACTTTATAAAAAGGGAGACAGGGATAATGTTGACAATTATAGACCTATTTCTATGCCATCGGTGTTTGCTAAAGTTATCGAGAAGGTTGTATATACAAGGTTACTGCAGCATTTAAATTCACATAATTTGCTGTCAAATGTACAGTTTGGTTTTAGAAATGGCTTAACAACTGAAAATGCTATAGTCTCTTTTCTCTGTGAGGTTTTGGACGGATTAAATAAAAGGTTGCGAACGTTAGGTGTTTTCTTTGATTTAACGAAGGGTTTTGACTGTGTTGACCACAAAATATTACTGCAGAAGTTGGAACATTATGGAGTAAGGGGATTAGCTTACAATTGGTTCGCCTCCTACTTTAAGAACAGAAAGCAGAAGGTAATCCTCCGCAATATTGAGAGTGGTAATGATGTTCAGTCCCAATGGGGCACTGCTAAATGGGGCGTTCCCCAAGGGTCGGTGCTGGGGCCACTGCTGTTTCTTATTTATATAAATGATATGCCTTCTAGTATTACAGGTGATTCAAAAATATTTCTGTTTGCTGATGACACCACCTTGGTAGTGAAGGATATTGTGTGTAATATTGAAACACTATCAAATAATGTAGTTCATGATATAAGTTCGTGGCTTGTGGAAAATAATTTGATGCTAAATCACAGTAAGACTCAGTTTTTACAGTTTCTAACTCACAATTCAACAAGAACTGACATTTTAATCAGACAGAATGGGCATGTTATAAGCGAGACGGAACAGTTCAAGTTCCTAGGCGTATGGATAGATAGTAAGTTGTTGTGGAAAGCCCATGTTCAGGATCTTGTTCAGAAACTAAATGCCGCTTTATTTACCATTAGAACAGTATCTGAAATAAGTGACATTTCAACACGAAAAGTAGTATACTTCGCATATTTTCATACGCTTATGTCATATGGTATTATTTTTTGGGGTAATTCTTCTGATTGAAAAAGGGTATTTTTGGCTCAAAAACGGGCTGTTCGAGCTATGTATGGTGTAAGTTCGAAAACCTCTTGTCGACCCCTATTCAATAGTCTGGGAATTTTGACATTGCCCTCACAGTATGTATTTTCTTTAATGTCGTTTGTTGTTAGCAATATTAGCTTATTCCCAAGAGTTAGCAGCTTTCACTCAGTTAATACTAGGCAGAAATGAAATCTGCATGTGGAATGCACTTCCTTGACTCTTGTGCAGAAAGGAGTGCAGTATTCTGCTGCATCCATTTTCAATAAGCTACCACAAGAACTCAAAAACCTTAGCAGTAGCCCAAACACTTTTAAGTCTAAACTGAAGAGTTTCCTCATGGCTCACTCCTTCTATTCTGTCGAGGAGCTCCTGGAAGAGCTAAAAAATTAAGCAAATTCCAGTGTTACATTCTTGATTTTCTTTATTTAAACTAACGGCTTGTCGCCTGAATATGTTTTTTATATTTCATTTGATTCTGTTTCTACAATCGTGTTATAATTTCATGTATTGACTCGTTCCATGACCATGGAGACTTCTCCTAAATGTGGTACCACGGAACAATAAATAAATAAATAAAATAAATAAATAAAAGAGTCATTTGTGGGGATGGGGTGGAAACCCTCCCATACTCACACTATTTACTTGAAGCGAAAGTAGGGGTGAGGGACTCTGGTTGATTGATAGTGAGAGAATGAGCGTGTGAATGGGGTGATGGGGGGTTTATGCATCGAATAGTATGGCTCTTTTATCATATTGTAAATATTGGATGAATGTCTTGTGTGGTGTGTATCAGAATGCATGCTTCCGTGTATGTCTGAGTGTGCAAAGAGTGTGGGACTCTGTGTTAACTGTATGTCTGTGTAAATATATGTTCATTATTTTACAAAATAAAAAATTATAAAAACGAAAAAAATTTAAAAACTGAAAAAACTATCAAGAAAAAATTCTATGTTTGTAAATATTTTTCATCGGTATTACTAGTTTATATATCAAGAAAAAACCAAGTTTTCGCACTTCATATGTGCTTGTGTGTGAGTGGTTATAGATTAGATTTTAGTTTGTAAGTTTCACCTACCTCTAGCCATCCAGCCAGAACTAGTTTTAAGTATGTGACTTCCACTCAATTAAATAGATTATATATTTATGTTCACGTGCTTTTGTAGTGGACAATGTTTGGAACCACGCACTTTAGAAATATGTGTTCACTTGCTTGTGGTAGTGGAAAATGTTTAGAGCGACCAACTTCAAAGAAATAAATGTTCACTCACTTGTGGTAGTGGAAAATGCTTAGATCCACTCACTTCAAAGAAATATATGTTCACTCGCTTGTGGTAGTGGAAAACGTTTAGAGCCACCCACTTAAAAGAAATATGTTTGCCTTTACTTAAAAGTCTTTTCTTCTTCGGGTGGAACTTCACTAGTGATAGTACTTAGCATGTAAGATAGTGTAATTAGCTTGTAGTAGTAGTACCTCTGCATTAGTTGTAAACTCATATAATGTAAATGCGAATAATTTTTTATCTGAGCAGAATGTTCATATTTCTGAAGAAAATTCAGCTCTGAATAATGTATCTGTACACACATGTAATGTAATTCTGAATCATGTATCTGCAAACAGCAGAATGTTCATATTTCTGAAAAAAAAATGCAACTCTGAATAATGTATCAGTAAACTGGTGTAATGTAAAATCTGAATCACGTCTCTGAAAACAGCAGAACGTTCATATTTTTCGTCAAGACAATGTAAATCTGAATCATCTATCTGTCAACTGTAATAATGTAAACACTTAATCACATATCTGTAAACTGATATTTCGCAAACGATGTTAAAAATCTGAATTTAGTAATAAATTCACTTATTTTATTGTAAAAATGCCGAATGTTATTATTTCAAACATCAGTGATAACTCTTTATATTAAAACAATATAAATATATTTTTGAACAATGGGCTGTTACATCCGCATTGCAGAGCACATGTATATAACGCCTGTTGCTTTAAAACACTGTTTGAACGAGAGTTCTGAATGGCAAGCGTCCTGCGGCGGAGGCGCCGATCACATGCATGCGCTGCTGCTACATGACGTACTGACTTGAGCGCCCACACTTTCAGAGCCTTCCCTGCAGGTGTGGTGAAAGCGCATCTATTAATGGTGCAGGTAGCGTTACTAATCAGGTGAAAGGGCGCAAAGGCTGCGGTAGGTGGCTCAGACAGTTCCAGTGGAATGCACTTATAGATGGATTCAGGTATAGTATCGCCGATAAACTTACTTGCTAAGGATGTGGATGTCAAAGAAAAACAAAGAATACAACAGTGTTATGCAAGAAAAAATTATTTATTTCTTGATGGTGATGATGAGTCCCATACTCCTGTACAGAGCGTAGGGGAGCGACGCAGGAGACCTGCGCCGCCTTACTAGGCAAGGTCCTAGTGGAGGTGGTTTGCCATTGCCTTCCTCCAACTGTAATGGGGATGAATGATGATGATGAAGACGACACAACAACACCCAGTCATCTCGTGTCAGGAAAAATCTCTGACCCCGCCGGGAATCGAACCCGGGACCCCGTGCTCGGGAAGCGAGAACGCTACCGCGAGACCACGAGTTGTGGACATTTATTTTTTGTCCAATTTTTTGATAAATGTTCTTGAGTCGATGGATAGATGGACAGCCATAGAATTCCAGGTCTTGAATAGAGGCAAATCCTCTGTGTACACTACAAAATCGAAATTTTTAAATACGAACTGCCTAAACCCACCGTCATAGAATTCTTGAGCATCTGCAATGATGTTCACTCAGTGACACGTCATCGTCAAGTGATCTATGTATGGAGCAGTACGTATTCATTAATACAGCTCGCTGCACAACACCTGTGAGCAGACAGTAGCTGATTAGACGATTGTGTAGAACTAAAGCACATGTGGCAGTGTGTTCTGGGAAATTTGTCGATGATTCAATTTCAGTTCTCACATCTATAGGTCCAGACTTAATTATCTCATTCTGTTTAGAGCAGTCTGTTACAATGACCGCTGAAAGCTCTTTGAACTTACGTGGACCGCATAAACAACCCCCCCCCTCCCCCTCTCTTTCAGGAATTTCATAGTAAGAAGGGCGAAACCTTGCATACATGTCATATGCTGGGCTGTATATATTTTGATTCCACTGCAGATGTAGATTGTCATATGGGGAGAATTCCGAATTGAGGTAGACTTTGGCATTAGTTAACTTGCAGTTATCGAAGACGGTGGAATCATTTGCTGTACTACCTCTCCTATCAGTCTGAAACGCAAGTATGATTAATCTGGGTGTCTCTAGATGGCTGGAAGTTTTAATAGCCCATGTTTGTCTGCTCGCTGTCGGTAACACTAGGTTCTCGAAAATCTCCCAAGAGCGAAATGTCAGTGACAGAAATGTACCTGAATTCAGGACTTTTAAAAGCTTCAAACGCTCCTCGTTGGATACACTAATGTGAGGCATTCTCCATATTGTCTTGCTGACTGTGATCATATTCTCCTCATGAGCTCCTTGAATGTATGAGTTATTGTCTGTCGCACTCTGCACCAAAATGAGTTCTTGTTTAGCGTTCATAATAATCTGCCTCATGTCCTCAAAGTATCCCATAAGCATTTTTGGAGGTATGCATGCAGTAAATCGCTTGTACTCTTCAACTACTCTATCCTCTGGCTCGTCTATGAACCATCCAGCATTTTCTAAACTATGCAAATCCGCTGGTCCGAGACGTATGTTTTAAGGGTTGATGTTATGCCTACATTGCGTGTACAGTCGATCTCAGACCCATTTAGTTCATAGCCTTGGAAGAGGAATGCTAAAGAGTTACATGTCAGATTGGATCCCACTGCATCGCTGCCGTCCGTTTTCTTGAATGATCCTTCTAGATATACGAAACTCTTGCACAGAAGCGTGAGTGCGTCTTGGCACTGGATGACCATCCTGATTTCATCATTTTTGTTAAACGTGGCTGAAGCGTAAGGTTTATGAGAGAAGTATTCCTGAAGTATAATTCTCTCATCATACTCTATTGGACTGGTTATATTGAGTGATGACGTCATTGCGAAGCTTCAGACCAACCGATTTAAGAAATTCGTAGTTCGAAGGTGTTATCACTCTGCTGTTCGGTAGCGAAGTGGCGCACTGTGGATTGCGTGCAGGGCGGCCTATGGTGGCCGAGCGGTTCTGGCGCTACAGTCTGGAACCGCGCGACCGCTACGGTCGCAGGTTCGAATCCTGCCTCGGGCATGGATGTGTGTGTTGTCCTTAGGTTAGTTAGGTTTAAGTAGTTCTAAGTTCTAGGGGACTTATGACCTCAGCAGTTGAGTCCCATAGTGCTCAGAGCCATTTGAACCATTTTTTTTTTTTTTTTTTTTTTTTTTTGATTGCGTGCACTTGACTGATACCGTATGCCCATCCTGCTTAGATGAAATAGTACAATGATTTCCTCACCGCGAAAGTCTACAAGTTGATTATTCTGGTCAACAATACGCAGCTCCAAATAGTCCCATGTCAGAGCTGTCACTGGAAGGTATATTGCATTGGCAGGGGTCTTAACAATCTTATACCCTGTTCCAGCTGAGGGAAAGAATCCATAAATGGTGTGAATGAGACTATCGTTGAGGTCAGAGTTTGATGCAGTGTTACACGACACGGATTGTGCTCACTGGGTATATGTACACTGTCTGATTCGACTTGTAAAATTTACTTGGATCCTTCTTCAAAATCTGTGCTTTTGTGAATCCCAGCAGGCGCCCTATTGAACCTTTCTGGTTGAAGTCAATGGTTGCATTTACACTCCTTATTTCAGATTTAAGTGTGTTGTTGTTTGCACATAGTTCAATACCTTTTCCAGACTGTTTTAAGACTTCGTTTAAATCGTCGATATCGTATGCACCTATTTCTATTTCCACAATATCTTTTTCACCATCAATATCCAGATGCAGTTTATTGTTAGTCTCGGTGTAATTCAAGATGCTGTTGTACACCTCCAGTCCAATCAATGCAATACTCCATTGACCAGCATTCAGATCTATTGGCGGGAAGTAAATTGCACGCAATACAGATGATCATCGTTTTAACATCAAAGTGTACGACATTGCATCTGAACCGCAACTGATGAATGAATCTTTAAACCTCCTCCTTACATAGTGTACTTCTTCTTCTTCTTCTTTGTGAACGTCAAGAGAAACATGATGCATAGATGTCCATAGAGGTCGGTAATAAAGTCCTGATAGCGTCGATGATTGTAGAGCACATGTATTCTGTGAGTGAAGTATTGTTGTAATTCTTCTGGTGGCTGCAGGTCACCAAATGAGTCGAAATAGTAGACCCTATCCGGGTCTTTCATAACATATGATGCCCAGCGGGTGCCGGGGCCTCCAGCAACATCTAAATTCACAATACCGCATTTACCAGCTTTCCACATAGCCTTCGGTAATGTATCCCGCATAAACACACCACGGGATCTTGGTATCTTGAATTTATCTCTAACAAATTAAAGAAGGTCTGTATTTGTGAGTGGTCGATATGGTAGGACCGCTAGTGGGCTTCTTTTTTTTTTTTTTTTTTTTTTAATTTATGAATAGACCAAGCCCTTTCCTGTACGGTTTCAAGTATAGTCGTTTTCCGACGGCTGCGGCTTCCATCATGCGGTTATGTCTTCTCGCCTGTTCTAACTGTGCTTGGGAGTTTTGCGCGTTATGGACCGTTCGAGCAATAGCTGCAGCACCACCGGAGAGGGAACCTACCGCCGAGAGCGTGGAGAGGGCTGGGATGAGAAAAGGAATAAAACCACCGGATATCTTGGGTATTGATAGAACGCGAGGTGCTTTAACGGATCTTCTTCTTCTTCCCGCATCTTTCTGATTCATTGTGTTTCTAGCTGCAAACATCGCTGTCAGGATACAGTTCTTCAAACAGCACTTCTTGTTCCTGTTCTTCTTCTTGTTTAGTGCGCAACGTGCAGCGTTCATAACTCGCTTGAAATTCATCACCCCTAAACCCAACTTGATTTTTGCATGCATGGTTTTATCAACTGCAAATGCTGCGATGCGTTTACCTATACCAATATTCTTTCATCTCCGTATTGCCTTAGACTTATCAGCTAAAATCCTATCTGCAATGTGACGATAGATCTTTATTTGCTGCGTATGCAATGTCGTGTTTCACACACGCTTCGTCGAGCAGATTGACTTCCTTATCACCTCGCGCCAAGCGTTTCTGAAGCTTTGTGCCAGGTCCACAATAATTATACCCAGGGACGTGTAATTCCACAGGTAGTTTGTCTAGAATACCACCACCTCTTCTAATGTGTCTTCTAGTGTGCATGTAACGCTACTGTGGTGCTTGTGCACAATGCACGCCCATTATATAGCAAATCGCCGGCATCAAAACAACTGTATCGTGTAGCAGGAAAACTAAGCCATTTAAACAGTGCCTTATTTCCCCGACGACTTATGACTCTCTCCACGAGAAAAACAACTGGTTCTGAGCTTTTCTGCATCTCCTCAGTGTAGAAGGAGCCTGCAGTTTCTTCACCTTTACTGTCCTTCAATATATAAGTTCTAGGATTCGTTCGTTGCACCTTTGAAACTGTAAATATCTCAGTTGACCAGTTCGGTAGGTATGATTTCTCAAATGCCGTCTTGTGTTTTGAGATACGCAGCAAATCACCTACATTAAATTTCTGTTTGCGTGGATCCAGCATCTTAATGCGGTAGTACACCGTATCCATGAATCCATTATCACGAACATCGATTGGTCTAATTTTGATTGTGCTATGTTTTGTTCTATTATACAGACAGATTTTTTCAGGCAGGATATCTGTCCGTTTGCACGAGCCGCGAAGGTTAAAACGCATCCACATTCAACCTTTTATTGTTCTGTTCAGGCGCACTATGGGACCTAACTTCTGAGGTCACCAGTCCCCGAGAACTTAGAACTACATAAACCTAACTAACCTAAGGATATCACACACACTCATGTCCGAGGCATGATTCGAACCTGCAACTGTAGCGGTCGCGCGGTTCCAGACTGTAGTGCCTAGAACCGCTCGGCCACTTCGGCCGGCTCACAGTGAAGAGTTCTACAATAGGTATTTCGAGACAGTGATGCAGCGGTACGGAATACATCACTACTCGACATTCATTCACTGTGAAATTTGATTGTTCACTGCTTTATGCTCAATGACAATACCATCACCGCTACTGCCGTCAACTTGTTGTTTTCGCCTTCAAGTATTGGTTTTATAATCGTTTTATATTTCTTGTTGCTCAGGCTTTTCATGATCCTGTGTACACCAGTCATGTGCAGTATTTCACAGTACATTTCCCTATCATTAACTGATTAATTTATAGGTTTTTCGGTTGGTCTTAGGAAAATAAGATTCATTAAGCTGGGTGTTCTCTCAAACTGTCACCAATCTGTCTTCAGTTAGAGTTATAGGATGCATACCAAACATGTATGGTCTTCCCCTGCTAACGCCAAATGTTCTATCTATCTGACCTGCGGTGTGACGAATAATGAATTCATCAATGGCAACACCCTCGTTATCGTGTGTTTTTGTTTTTGCTGAGAGCTGCCGGAGATATTCAGTAACTGGTTTAAATGTCTCTCTTAGTGCTTGTTGTCAGTCCATATGACCTAACCTGAGCAGCCGTAATTTCTCACGAACTGCTTTATGCGCCTGAATAATTATCTGCTTCGTCGACATCTCGGTGTATACTAATCAGATATCTCCGCAGCGTGAGGCTTTATATATCCGGTCATTTTCTTCCTCCTCTTACTATGATCGTGAACGCCCCTCTCAACAACAAGGAAGTCTACATCTATTTTCTCCTGAACAGCATCGACCTTTTCAGTTAAGTTGGTTACTTTCTTATTGATTTGATTAACTAGCTCATTTAAGGCATTCACCATTCTCAGAAGAGTCTGATAATACATCACTGGTTCCCTGTGCATACCTGCAACTTTATGCGCCATAGCCTGAATTTTAGCATCCAAGTACAAGTGAATGTTCTGTCTGTGTACACCCATCCTCTCGTATTGAGAGGTGGACATACGCGCGAATTTGTCCATGGTGTAGCGTAGACTGATATAGTGACCTCTATTACCGTGCTATATATGCAAAAACTCTTGAAAGTTTCGCCTGTATCTTCCATCACTCAGTGTTCTTGTTTTATCAATAACGAGAAACCCATACTGTGAATGATTCCAGCAATCTGCACATATCTTTACAAAATCATTGAAGGACATGTCCGTTCGGACATGTGCTTGGAAAATGTGTTTTAAATTCAGGTTGTCTTGTTTCGAGGCTATAATGATGTTTGTGTTATCCTTAAGAAGCCGTTTGGGGATTCTGAAATATGTTTGACTTAGGTAAAATACATCAGCACCCATATGACGACCGAAACAGAAATATTTTCGAATTTGGTCTTGGTTTTCCACAGCAACATCGCCAAATATGAAGACTGTGTTTGGTTTTGATTTTTCAGGTGGGGGGATATCACCCCTTTCACTGAATGTTGTGTATGTAACACCATCTACACCTCGCAATATCTCATGCAATAGCTGATAATTGGGTTGAAACAGTGTTTTTCAGAATACACAAACATGTTCAAAGAGTACCCAATCTCCGTGTGTTAGCAGAGTCATGAGGAAATTAGTCTTCCCACAATTGGAAGGGCCTACAATAATTGCTCGTATATTATCAGAAGGAGAATTCCTTTCTTCTTGTTCTTCTTCTTCAGGTCTTCATTTGCATCTTCACAGGACCAGTCACCAACAACAAAGTCCTTCTACATCTACATCTACATCTACATGACTACTCTGCAATTCACATTTAAGTTCTTGGCAGAGGGTTCGTCTAACCACAATCATACTATCTCTCTACCATTCCACTCCCGAACAGTGCGCTGGAAAAACGAACACCTAAACCTTTCTGTTCGAGCTCTGATTTATCGTATTTTATTTTGATGATCATTCCTACCTATGTAGGTTGGGCTCAACAAAATATTTTCGCATTTGGAAGACAAAGTTGGTGACTGAAATTTCGTAAATAGATCTCGCTGCGACGAAAAACGTCTTTGCTGTAATGACTTCCATCCCAATTCGCGTATCATATCTGCCACACTCTCTCCCCTACTACGTGATAATACAAAATGAGCTGCCCTTTTTTGCACCCTTTCGATGTCCTCCGTCAATCCCACCTGGTAAGGATCCCACACTGCGCAGCAATATTCTAACAGAGGACGAACGAGTGTAGTGTAAGCTGTCTCTTTAGTGGACTTGTTGCATCTTCTAAGTGTCCTGCCAATGAAACACAACCTTTGGCTCGCCTTCCTTATGGCAAGGGTGCTTCACCCAGCCTACCATGATACTAAATGCATCGGGTACAGACATGTAGTGACCTATATATATATATATATATATATATATATATATATATATATATATATATATATATATATATATGTGTGTGTGTGTGTGTGTGTGTGTGTGTGTGTGTGTGTGTATATATATATATATATACACCTGAAAGGATAATAATAGTATTTGTGTGTAGCCTTCCATCACTTAGCCGATTGAGCTATATTGACTACACAGAGAAAACAGCTACATATTTTACCCTTGAAGAGTAACATGATCATGTAAGTAATTTGTATAGTATTTAAAAACATAATTGTAATAGTTTGATTATAATGAGAGAGAGGTATGAAATAAAACACAAACATGGTTTGAGATTACACATAAAGTTATTTAAAAATCATACATAGGGTGTAGTATTTCAGGACTATCATTAGAATCTGTATATATTTTCTTGTTCTTCACATCTATACAGTGTTTACCAGATAAAGCTTTTTTGAAAGCAATAAATTCGGTGCGTATCTCACTCAAGCCAATAGGCGACTCACAGTACTCAGGTTTTTCACACACACATTTTATCTGATGCTCTTTAGGTCTGGGCTTCATGCGTGAACAAAGGTGTGGCTTAAGACCGTCAACATGTATACTATGCACACATAGGGAGTTTACAACATCATTGTATGCAGAGTCTATGCTAGGCAAGCAACGATTCAGTCTGTC
Source organism: Schistocerca nitens (assembly GCF_023898315.1). Lineage (NCBI taxonomy): Eukaryota > Metazoa > Arthropoda > Insecta > Orthoptera > Acrididae > Schistocerca > Schistocerca nitens. The sequence continues at coordinate 948,772,447 of NC_064616.1, forward strand.
CAGTGCAAGATGTATGGAAGAGTCCAGATCGTATAACTTCATAACTGAGGGATATCTTAGATAAACAAAGTTGTCACCTGATTTCGCACATAATGCACAGTCATCATACACTGTTGTAATAGAAAGTGTCACACCAGTAAGGCGAATGTCTGGGGGAGATTGAGTTGGATAATATTCTGTTGTCATCTGCTGATTGACGTAGCGCTTTGCACCACGTATTTCATCCCAGTCGAACTCGGAAATTGGCACTGTAACACATCTGGATACATTTTCAATCTCCATTCTAGCATGCAACCCCCAGATATGATGCACTTCCATAGCAATGTTCTTACGTTTCGATCCACTGGGAGTTAAATTGTAAGTGGTGGTGAAAAGCGTAGGTGCACTTGACGCCCTCTTCTTATCCACAGTATCTGCACCCTGTGGGTGCGCTATCACAGGGTTGTTCTCCTGGGATGGGTCATATGTTGGCGACCAGTACTGACCATCATCATGTTGTTGTTTAACACCGCCAGTGACAGCATTCGATGTGTCATGTGAAGAGCGTGTGTCCTCATCATATAAATCGATGAGTGGGATGGACAGCAGCTACTCTTTGTCATGATCCAGCAAGTGTGCTATGCATGCTACCGGATCCCATGTGGATGCTACTTGTACAGACGTGCTGGAGACTGTTGTTGTAGGTCTCAACGAGATGGCAGGCGAGGTTGGTACAGGTCCAGACGTGTGAGCAGAACTAGGCATGTTGGCGCTGAACTCTGTTGAACAAAGGCGAGGAAGGATTAGATATGAGTGAATATGTGAAAACTTTGAATAATAATAATGGTAATAAGGCTAACCAGAGAGAGAATAATGTGATGTGGGATACATTGGATACTTACTTTTCTGTTTAATCCTGTTCTGCATCACTGTGCTGGAGTTTGACTGCTCTTGGCAGTTCATGGTTCTTGTTGTTGTTGTTGTTGTTGTTCTTCTTCTTCTCCTGACTGACTGAATAAGACAAGGCTCCGGAGCTGCTGAGCTTCACCTATATCTGCTGCAATGACGTCATCCAGCTACTTGAGTCCTACTGGCTGAAGTCAAACACGTGACTGGTTTAAGGGTTCCTATTGGCTCCCACCATTTCCCCCACTCCAGAACGTCATCAACTGACATGACGGTAGTGCCCTCTGGTGGTGGCGATATGAACTAGACCACGTGGCGAAAAAAATGTATGCACCCATCTTGAATAATGGTACTTGAGTCATCATCCGATGTCACAGTAGTGTCCTCTTGTGGCGACGATATGAAATAGGTCAGTTGTGGTCTGGACCTCATGGTGGACAAGCTGGGTGCCGCCATTTTGAATAACGGTACTTGCGTCACCACCTGACGTCATGAAGGCACCCTGTACTGTTGGCGATGTGTACTAAGCGAGTTGGAGTCCAGACCCAGTGGCTAACACACCTGCATGGAATCGTTTAAATAATAAAGACAAGTCCTTTTCCCCACGAATCCTTAGGCGGAAATGGTGACTGAGGTTAGCACAAGTGTGCATTATTTCTCGCAATTTTCTTAACTTGGTGACCATTCTTTACCGCCAAAATTCAAGCGTGGCGCCAGTTCATAGGATGAAGTGGCGGTCGGGTGAGTTAGGTTAGTCCAAGTGACCTATCATCCCAAGATTTTCTTTGCTTAGTAGAGTTAACCGAGGTGTGGTGCATTAACCTGTTGAAATTTGAACTTCCCGCCATTTTTGTGGGGGAGGGGGTGTTAGGTTACTGGAAGGAGGCCATTTGACCTTGTTGCCACCAAAATTAAAACTTCCCGCCAAAATCCGCCATCTTGAATGACATCATGGCCGCCATCTTGGATGATGTCATTCGCTGTTGCCAAGTCTACACGCCGCTATCTTGGATGACGTCATCGCCGCTATCTTGGATACATCTGGCAACAATACTGAGTGATCCAGAACTGCTGTTGTCCCAATACTGACATAAGTCCTTATACTGTATGCATCGTTTTTAAGTTGTTGTAGACAGTAGCATCATCCAACAATATGTTCAGCTTGAGGTTTGGAGACACAATGGCCTAGTTCACAACACCACCATCAAGAGGCACTGTATCCCTTCCCCCTCTGCCCACCTGTGATGGAATCCATGATAAAGTTCTGGGGAAATTCGCTCGCTTTGTGTCTAGCTGCTAACCTGGGAGTATGGATCTAATTGTTTACTGTGTTTACTATATGTTCAGTGGATGAGGTGTCTCTGCTGGAGAAGGAGGAGTTTAATGGGTATATTAGCTGTGATCATGCAGCTGAGGATTGTATACCTAGCCACCTGCACGATGCTTGGGAAGCAATGATATTTGCTAAATGTATGAAGAAGCTAAATACGCTTCATCATCAAATAATGAAAATGCAGCAGGATGGGATAAGTTACATTTCGCAACTCATGTTGATAAATGTGTATGCTGTGTTTATCATTCGATAAAGCTCCAATCAGTCTCCAAAAGTGCAAGGGGCAGGAAGTACACGCACTCCAGCGTGTTGTGTCTCCAAGCGGAGGCTCTGGGGCAGAGACTGTGCCGGGCTCACAATGTTGGCGCGCGGTAGCCACGGGGTGGCCACACAGTAAGTTCTCCCTGTTGCATTGCGTTGGAAATACCCACAGCCTCCCCTCTCACCCCTTGCGCATGGATACCCTTTGGTGTTGAACACAAACTGCTTCAGGATTTAATACATCTGGTGTTTATGCAGTGTGCTGGATATTGCGACATACATAACATGAAGATGTCACAGGAACTAAACGTAGCACTGCACAAAGTGAGAGTGAGCTTTGCAGATGACACAATAATAGCTTGTTTGAAGGCACAGCCAGAGAGAGAGAGAAAAAAAATTTCTGAGTCCTACAGCTGCTGTGGTGTTTATCACTTTTCTGAAACAGTGAGTGGGCTTAGTTTATATTTTCTGCCGGCATCAGGGACGTTATATACCTCACTTCTCGAAGCACACACTGGCGCCTAAGCATAGACGTTAAAGTCAGAACAATTAGACAAACAGTTTCGAAACACTGTCCTACAGATGAGAAAAATGGCTGGAATTTTCGGTGAATTTTCAATGTCCTACAGCTGCTTGTCTGCCGATGCTCTAAAGCCTTAATGGCGGGTGAGGGACAGCATCCCTCCTATCTGAGCCAAAGAAGGATTGTCTGCTTGGACTTGTCTCTGAACACACGAACAAAGAAGACTTCACACGATATACAGCCGTCATAGAACTGTCCGTAGATACCTCGCCCCCATCTTGTTTGAACAAGTCTGTAGAGGCTCCTACGCCCACACAAACAATGTCTTGTGACTTTTTGCCGTTGTGGAACTTCTTGTGAATGGAGCACTCTCATTAATTGTTACACAGCACTGGTTGGGAGCATGGTCTGCCATTTTCTGCAGGCAAAGAAACTACGGGACTTTCAGCGGCAGGACTATTTTGTACAGATCGACAAAAAAAAAGAAAAAAAGCAACAGTCATATTGTAATATTGTACTGACAGTTAAACCCTGCAAAAGTGGTCTATAGATCATGAAATGCGGAAACCACCACAAAAGACGATTCCTCAGTTACACTGCTCTGCTACTGTCGAGGAAAGCTTCAATTGTTCAGCGTGAAACTGGTCTCCAACCGGGCTATGTCACCACATACCATAATGATGTTGTAAACACTATTCGTATCCTGTACTATAAAAAATCATCACTTGTGCATCCAGCATATAGCTAGCAGCCAACAGACAGTCCTACGTATACAGCGAAGGCAGACAGATCCCAAAGCATAGGCACTTGCACCGTGTATAGTCCTCGTAGCACTAGGCATTTCCAATGAGGTTGGTCGGTCATCCATCATTGCGGTCACAAGTCAACTGCCCACAGCACACGCTGGTCCAGTGCGCCATCAGAACGGCCACCATGGACAGTGTCACTCTCCGAACTTGTGTACTAAGTCTGGGCTGGTTCACCTCAGCAGAAACGTGTTAGATTAGATTAGATTAGTTTTTCGTTCCATAGATCCGTGCTGAGGAGATCCTTGTGGATGTGGAACATGTCAATTTTTTTAAAGCTGAAATAACAATACTAATAATATGAATAAATACAATACATCATTTGTTTCTATTAAAAAATTCGTCAATGGAGTAGAAGGAGTTGGCCACTAGTAAGTCTTTCAGGCTCCTTTTAAACTGATTTTTATTTGTAACTAAATTTTTTATGTTTGCTGGCAAATTATTGAAGATGAGAGTTCCTGAGTAGTGGACCCCTTTTTGAACTAAAGTAAGTGCTTTTAAGTCCTTGTGCAGATCATTTTTGTTCCTAGTATTGTATGTATGAACTGATGAACTGAGCTGTTTGTTGGAAAAAGAGATATATTACTTAGGACAAATTTCATTAAGGAGTAAATATACTGAAAGGCAGTAGTCAGTATACCCAGTTCTTTGAAGAGGTTTCTACAGGACGTAAGTGAATTTACTTCACAAATAATATGTATTACACGCTTTTGGACACTGAAAACTTTTGTTTGACTTGAAGAGTTACCCCAAAATATTATACCAAATGGCATTATGGAATGAAAGTAGGCAAAGTATGCAAGCTCTTTCATCTTTATGTCGCCTATGTCTGCTAACACTCGAATTGCAAATACAGATTTGTTAAGGCGTTTCTGCAGTTCTGTGGTGTGCTCCTCCCAACTGAATTTATTATCAAGTTTTAATCCCAGGAATTTAAGACTGTCAACCTCTTGTATCTGCTCTTCTTCATACTTTATGCATATGCTGGGTGGAAACCTCTTACAGGTTCGGAATTGCATATAGTGAGTCTTTTCAAAGTTTAATGTCAGTGAGTTGGCCTTAAACCAGTTATTAATATCCATGAAAATATCATTAGCAGATCTTTCTAGAACTACACTCGATATACTATTTATTGCAATACTTGCGTCATCTGCAAACAAAACGAACTCTGCTTCTGGCAGTGTAACTGATGAGAGATCATTAATGTACACAAGAAAAAGCAATGGCCCTAAGAAGGATCCTTGTGGGACACCACATGTAATTTCTTCCCATTCTGATGATGACTGATGACTTAATTCAGTAGTCCCTTGCACTGACACCCTTTGTTTCCTGTTAGCGAGGTATGACTTGAACCATTTTGCAGCACTGCCCGTGACACCATAGAATTCTAATTTATTTAGAAGGATGTTGTGGTTCACCAGCCCTGACCAGCTTGTTTGCTTGCTGCCATGTTTTCTGCAGCCATATCCAGACTCTGGGATTACGATAACATATGTATTTTAACGTGGTTTGTCAGAATATCACACATTTTACGCGATTTTTGTCAATATGAACCACATAGCAGTATACTACCGATCACCTGCACGGTAAATTCCGAAGATAAAGAGGGGAAATTATGTCTTTAGAAACTTGAAACGTTAGTGAGGTGCAGCAAGGTGGAACATGTTGCAAACCACTGAGTAACTAGAAACTATCTCGTCTGCAAAGATCTTTATGGGAAAACTCGGAAGTAGAGGAAGCAGGTAGTTCCAGTCATCGAATACTGATCTGAAGGACATAACAGAGTCCAGATCATCCTTCTACTTTACAAAGCAAACTAAAATGTTTCTCATGTTTAGAGAACCAGCAAACGCCTCTTCCACTTGTCTTTCGCCATCTTGATGCACGTAACACACACAACAATCGAAGTTCTCCCAACCAAATGAAGATGGGAACTGTTAACAAATTTTCAATCGAACATTTTATATGGGAGGGAATAAAAGTCCAGCGCAAACACACTGCCCTATTGAGTCATCTCAAATTTCCACAGAGAACACACGCTTTCACGAAGCATGCCCAACACATACTGAGTATTAGTTCGCTATTCAGCCGCCTAGTGGGCGAATGGTTAGGTCAGCCACATGTACATGTATCATTTGTTTTTCTCTCGAGTGGTACCAGTGTGTCTCAAGAAGAAGGATGCAATCGTCTTATAAGTGATCAGCTATTAAAAAATACACCACCGCAAAGATTATGTTACTGTCACCCTGGAAACGAGCGGTCTTGTTTCTACCGACGCAAACAAGTATCGCTAACGATATCCATGTTAAAAACTATACAAGGTTTATTAATCAGATATGGTGTTGCTTCCGAATGAAGTGGTCTTCCACACAAATACCGCGATATTGAACATAGACGGCGATCGCTTGGGTATCTATTAACAGAGTGAAAGCACAGGTGCAGGGTACCAGCAGTTTAAGTTCGTAATAAAATCACCGAATTTAGAAAGTGATTTGTGTAAGGAACCTGACATTCAGCTAGTATTTGCAACTCCCACATGCCACCACTAGATATTTCTTACGCTAAGAAACAGTATTTGTAACGCATTCTATCCCGATACCATGTCACAGGTTCTGGCATATAACCACTGGGTTATAAGCGAGGGAGGGTGATCGTTGATTGAGAATGATCACATACAGTAGATGGTATGCTATGAGATGAATCACTTAAATAAATTGACTGAGGCCATAAGAAATACACAGAACCCCGTGAGCAATACACTGGTTTTTTATAACTGCAGTGTTACACCTTCTGGTAGAAATGCTGTCTGTGAATTGGAATCAAGTCTCTCCATTCAATCACCCACTTATGTTGGATGCTATGGAGATGTCTTTTAACGACTCCAACGTCTCCAATGAGCTTTTAGACAGCCCCTCTACATCTTGTAACTGTTCCTCGGTCTCTCCCCACCATTCTTGCAGCTTTGTCCAAGTGATCGTCTCAATTTAAGTCAGAACTGCGCAGCAGCTAGAGAGTGCTATATCTACCATCTTCTGCAAACCGTCGAGAAACAGGTTGAGCTGAGTTAATGCGACATAGCTGTGTTTTCTTCATTCTTTTTTTTTCTATATTTTTTTTAACCACTCAGTGGAAGTGGGAACATGTTGCAGTAGCTCCACCGGCTGTGTACGATGTGTTCACCGCCAAAACGAAGCTTTCTCCTGCAGCATGATACAGTAGAAAAGACAGTACAGGAATTGGATGAACGATTGGAAGAAGGACAAGGATTTGGATGATATATCGCTGTGCATCTCCAAACTACACACAAGTACTGCAGTCTGAAGGAGATCTGTGTCCCTCAGCGTGCATTCACGTCTGTCACCCAAACACTCTCTCTATAACCGTTATTTTGAATCATCCAACAGAGATAAACTACGAACTATAAAAGCTCCGCTGACCTTATCCAACTGAGGACTCGATAAGAATTTATGGCATGTCTCTTCTGATACACCGAAAACAAATACCATCAGGGTGCTGGCATCGAATATATATGGCGATCCTATTAAATATACACGTATTGATCCACTGGAGCAAGTGGCCAATGATCAAAGTCGCTTGAACAGACCAGTCAAAAGTTTCAGCGCCTGTGCTGTAGGATGACCATATCCCACAGAGTATCAGTCGCAAGAGAGTGTCCCTGTATTGTTGCATAACACATTTCCTTTTTCTACTGTAACACATGAAAACAGTGTATGACTGCAGCTTTGTGCACTGCCATACATGTCGTTTTTCCCACCACGACATTGAGGTCTGTGTCAGGTAATAAACTGTCAATAACACATTTCAATCCACTGGCTCTCACAGAAAACTGGACATTGCATGGTGTAAATCATGTTGCTGCTCTCCCCATAACATGCACAGAATGTGCATAACATGCACAGGATGACTAAAGTAAAAGGCAGAGGTAGTGTTCCGTAGTGACAAATGTGCATAAGACATCATAACGTGTGGGAACTGGAAGGGTCTTGCAGCATTGTGAAGTGTTTGCAAACAGCTGTCCAAAGGTGACTGATGACCTGTACATTTAAACTAATGTTTCACAGAGATGAGGTAGCAGTGGGCTTTGCATTCCATTTCGATTGATTCCTCATTTTGCAACCATGTACGCGATCACCGTTTTGGTGCTAGCCACCAAGGCTCTCTCTCCATCTGAAACAAATGGTGTCAGTCAGTCATTATGTGGTAATCAACAGTGTACTAGTGGACAGATAGGATGGAGAACATGTCGTCGATGTACTATAACAAGCATATAGTGCGACCAGCTTTAGCAGTTTTCCTAGTTTTTTTCCTAAATTTCAACAATGACCATTTCAAAGCCAACAAATGACACACTAGCATGCTTCCCAATATCTGTATCATCGCTAGACCACCCCTCCACTATTTCGCTAGTACCATTGCGAATGTAGATAGCCGACTGCAGTATGTCCAATCATTGTTAATTCTGAAACACACACACACACACACACACACACACACACACACACACACACACACACACACACATATATATATATATATATATATATATATATATATATATATATAGTGTACATAAAGTCTTGGAACACTATCAATTATTTATTGCACAAGAACTAAACATTGTACAGATGTCGTATATATTGCATTTTGAAGAGAAACTCTGGAAGTTTTTTTTTTTACAAACATTCGATATGCGAAACATCAGCGACACAGCAGACATCAATATGGTAATCGAATTCTTGTCATACCTGTCCTAACATGGCATTGTCGATGCCATACGCTACCCATATTCTCTCCCAGAGCTCTGCTACGTCACATGGTAGAGGCAGTACAAACACCACATCTTTAATGTGTCCCCACAGAAAAAAGTCACATGGAGTGGGATCTGGTGATCTGGAAGACCGTTTAATGAAACAGCTGTCCCTTTCTGTAGCATCGTCAATCCATTGTTGTGGCACCTCGGTGTTCAGGTACCCACAAACTTTGCGATGAAAATGGTGTGGAGACCCATCCTGCTGAAAGATGAACAGAGAGTCCGATTGCATTTGAGGCGTCAGCCGTTACTCCAACATGTCCAAATAGGAATATCCAGTGACATTGCTCTTGGCGAAGAAGAATGGCCCGTACAGTTTTCGAAGTGACAAGACACAAAAAAATTTACCTTTAGGGAATCACGCTCAAATTCAATGCATTCATGTGGATGCTTTGTACCTCAGATTCGCCAATTATGTCTGTTCACTTTCCCATTAGTGTGAAAAGTGGCTTCCTCGCTAAAAATTAAGCGATCAACAACACCATCCCCATCCTCATTCAATTCCTGCAACTGTGAACAAAACTCAAAATGCTTGTCTTTGTTGTCGTCATTGAGCTTCTGCGCTAGCTCCAATTTGAACGGTTTCATAGACAGCTTCTGTTGCAGGACTTCCCACATTGTCATTGGAGCCATTTCGAGTTCACGGGATGTATGACGTACCGATTTCTTTGGACTCCTTATGAATGTCTCTCATATGCACTCTACGTTCACTTCACTCACACTGGGACGTCCGCTTCTCTTTGCCGGCACAAGCAACGCCTCGTAACGAAGATGTTGTGCGAGTGGTAAATGGCCTTCCTTGTTGGTGGCTTCTTACCGTGCTTGGTTCTAAACATCCGTTGAACAGCTGTAGCACACTTGTTTTTGTTGAACTCCAACGCACATAAAGCTCGCTCCGCACCTGAACTCGCCATGTTTGCAACTAGCGCTGACTATCGGCAAATTACCAAACTACGCCATGGTGGTACACATAAAAAACAACTTTCAGGGTTTCTCTTCAAAACGACATATGTATCATATCTGTACAATGTTTGGTTCTTGTGCAATAAATAACTGAATGTGTTCCCAGACTTTATGTACACACCAAAATATACCAGACATATTGATATATCAATCTACATTTTTCTAGCACTCTGATCATAGTGCGTAATTTACGATTACGATTTCCCATCTTCCCCTATGCCAGTGGGAGGTACGGATCATTCTCGCATTCTTAGGATAAAGTTAGAGACTGAAAGCTCTCCACACATTGTTGCTGAGCAACCTTCCCTGGAACATTGTCACCGATTTCTTTAGCAGATCACCAGAAATAGACTGCTACATTTCACATGACGAAGGAACAGAGCAAGCCAAATCTGCAACTGCTGTTCAGGGAAGATTGTTGTGCACCAATATTTTCAGAGATAATTCTTAAAATACATTACTATGAAGTATAATTTTAGAAAAGAATATTCAAGACTCTATACAAATCGAGTGTTACATATTTAAAGCAATTTTTAAGTTAAAATATATAGTAAACGGTTCTAACCGTACTTAAGTAATTGAATCTTATTCTAACTCGTGGGTTAAGCCCACTACTTAAATATTGTGAGGCCGCGTTAGGCGCGGAAACTTAAGTGTATCACCTTAAGATTAATCCCGCGATAGGCGCGGCCTTAATTATTTCAGACCGGGGAGGTTTGGAGCTAGTTTAGGATCTATTTTGTTTTTATATCATTCTTCTCCATGCCCTGACAGCACACTGCACATGCACGGCTGCCAGCGGCTGGTGCGCCACGCGCGCAGGCGGGTCACACTCAACCGGACTTCTCCCCTCTGTCCGCCTTGCGGCAGACGTCACTGGGGTGTCGTGGCAGGAGGGCGTTGCTTCCCACGCTGGCTGGAGACTGCCGGGCAGTAGGCACACGTACGGCGCCGCCTAGCACCGCGCCAACCGAGGTGGGGCCATATTCGGCGGACACCACGGAGGGAGGGGCATCAGGCAGCACCGCACGCACCGCTACTGACTCGGCACTGCTGCAGTGCGGCGCGAAGATGGTGTAGCGCCGCAGATCCCGCGTCGTGAAGGAGCATCTCGACACCGCCGTCACGAAGGCACCGACCTCGAAGTTCTCCGACGACTGCAGTCTCGAGGGTCTCGCAACCTGACGTCAGAGCATGCCACAGTCTAGGGGGACACATACTGGCGGTAGCCAGTGATGTGTTCCACGTAAATGTCGCGGGACCACTTGATGGTGTCAGACACCACCAGCCGCCGCATCAGTTGGCAGTAGCGGCTAGCGATGCCTAAGTGCCGAAGCACTGCATCGTTCTGGCGGTCCCACGCCCCCAGACTGCCAACAACCAGGGCGTCGACAGTGACGGAATAGCCGCGAGCAACTAGTCCGCGCGCAACGTCGGCGTATTTAATCTTCTTCAGTTGCCGAGCGTTGTCGAGCGCAATCCGCCTATTCTCGAAGGGGATTGTCACATCGACGATGGTCACAGTCTTCGCGGCCTCGTCAGTTATTACGAGGTCCGGACGCAGCCCACAGCTGTCCCCTATGACGGCTTGGTTGATCCTGATATCAGGAACAGCAGTGTTTCCTCTTCTTGGCCGCCCAGCGACTGCTGTCGCAAGGCGGTTGAGGACCGCGTTGTGGCGATACTGCAGGGCTGCTGAGTGCACCATACACGCGTTGATCACGTGTGGGAGCGTCTCATTGTTGTGGCCACAGCGTCGGCAGGCTTTGTTGTTGTTTGCCCGCCCATCAAAGCGGCGACAACCGTTCAGAGGCACGACTCCGAGCCTGGCGCGATGAATAAAGCGCCAGTCCGCGAAGCGAGTGTATTTGCCTCCCGCTATGAAGTGGTTGGACGCTGTGGACTCCCTGGTGCACTCGAACACCTTCCCCTGGTCAGGTTTTCTGAGTAGGAGGTTGCGTAGTCGCTGCCTCAGACACTGGCGGAGCGTCCGCGAGAGAAGACGTTTGGCGCCCCCTCCCACCCGGACATGCTCAACGCCAGTGTTGACGGTGCGTCCCACGCTGTCATCATCGTGCTGCGGTCCATCGCCGCCATCTTCGAGGTGTCGTGTGGTCCCGGGCGCCGTCCTCTCCGTGGCCGGCTGCGTCACCCCTCCGATGCCGCCGTGTTCCGCGTCGTCCGTGATGGCGGGTCGGCCGCTGACCTCCACCTGCAACTCAGACAACAGTTCACTCCAGCGCCAGGTGACGCCACGCGGCGCTAGGCGCCTTGTGGCGTTCCTGACGCGTGTCCACAGTGACTGGATGTCGCCTCCGTCTCGTGCGAGGTCGCCCTCAGTGCTGCCGCTAAGGTAGGTGGCCAAATCGGATCGACTCGGCTCCCTCCCCAGCCGGCGGCGCGCGGCCGTAGATAGAGTGGCCCAGGCGATGTCTCGGACGGTGGCGTCGTCGCAGTGCAGCATGCGGAAGCCGTGGACGATCGTCGAGATGTCCGCAGCGTCCGCGAGCGGCGTCAGGCCGCATCCTCCCTCTCCCAGCGCGAGGTACAGCTGTTCAGTGGACGCGCGCTGTGGAAGGAAGAGCCATGATTTGACAGCCGCTTTCACTGCCTTGTCGAGTGCAGATAGCGGCCCCTTGCGGACCGCTCCGCCCCGCATGACGAAGTCAAGCCTGGGGAGGAGGAAGACACGCACAGCGTCAATCTTCTGCCAGGGAGCCAGCAGGGAAGCGTCCAGGAGCTGCAAGTCACGCCGAATTGCCGCGATCGCATCCGTTGGCGTCTGTGAGACTTTGTACCCGGTGGGAACGCCAAGATGGAGGTAGGCGTCACCCGCACCGAGCACGGCTGGTTCTCCCCCTTGCAGGGCGAATACCGAGCCTAGTGTCTGCCGACGGCGGATGTGAAGCGTGGCCCACTTCGACGGCTTGAAGGTAAGCCCGGCCCACGTTGCCGCCTCACCCACAACATTGAGGAGCGTCTGCATCGCCTCTGAATCCCGCGCCAGAAGCACGATATCGTCCACATACGCCAGTGCACTCACACTGACGCCGCAAAGCGGAATACCACACTCATTTCTGAGTGAGGTTGCGGCGCGAAGTACCGGCTCGAGCGCGAGATTCAAGACGATGGGCGACAGTGGACAGCCCTGCTTGACCCCCGCCTGGATCTCAATCTCCTCCGTTAGTCCGTCAGATGTACGGACGCGGGTGGAGCAACCATCGTACATGTCGGCAATTAGATGGTGCAATTGCTCTGGCAGTCCCATCCTGCTCAGTACTCCAAGGAGGTGAGCGTGAGGCACTGAGCCGAAAGCATTCGCCAGATCAAGCCAAGCAAAGCATGCTTGGCCTCCCCTGCGCCTTGCATCATCGATTGCCGTCTGCACAATGAAGTTGTGCTCATAGCAGCCTTCAAACGTGCGGAAGCCCTTCTGTTCTGGGGAGAGCAGGTTCAAACGCTCCGCCCAGAGGGAAGTGCGGTCCGCAACGATTGCAGCAAAGAGCTTAGAGATGGTGGAGCTCAATGCTAAAGGCCGCCAGTTCGTCACGTCCGAGACGTCCCCTTTCTTGTGGATGAGGACGGTAGTGGATACTTTCCACTGCACCGGAGTCTTCCGCTCATTCCAGCAGCGCGAGAAGATCTTAGCTAGCACATGGCAGCCAGGATCCTCACGTCGCAAGTCCGAGTAGGTGACTCCGTCTGCCCCAGGAGCAGTGTTGCTCGCCTTCTGGAGCCGCTGTTGCACCTCTGAAGGGGTGATCGGCAGCAGGACCTCCTCGCTGACATCAGGAGGCGTGGTGGCGGCAAAGTCCGGGACAGCAGCTGGTGAATGTGTAACAGAGAAGTCAGATTCAGCGTATATTTTCTTGAAGTGCTCCGTGAGCACGTTGCCATCGATTTGGCAGTACGGCGACGTCTCGCCAAGGACGCGCTGCATCGCCTTGCGCCGGTCCGCGCGGTACAGCTTCTGAATCTCAGACGCTGCACTCGCGTCGTACCGACGCTCGGCGGCCGCCGCACGCCGTGCGCCACGTCCACCGCGCTGCCCACCGCGGCCGCGTGTAGGGGCAGGGGGAGGGGGATTGGCAGCAGCGTCGGCGCGGCCCTGGCCGCGGTGCGCTGCTGCTGGTGGCCCATCCTGTCGATCTCCGGCTGCCTGGCGTTGTGGCTTCGTCTCGGCGATCTCGGAGATGAAGTCCTCGACGACCGTGACGAATGCGTCCCACTGCTGGTCGTGGACGCTGTGCAGGGCCGCCAGCTAGCGCCGCTGCCTCTCCGTTAGCCGAGCGTCGGCCAGGGGGGGGGGGCGGAGCTGCCTCGGTTGCGCCCTGTTCGGAGGGTACAGGGGGGGCTGTTGGGTTTGGTGGAGGACGGGAGTTTTGCGGAGGGAGGTCAGGACTGGGACGGTTGTTACGGCGTCGGCATCTCCTCTTCTTGCTGCCATGTCTCGGAGATGCAGCTGCAGTCCCTCCGTTCACGTCGCGCTGCTCCGTCGTCTGCGTCGGTGGTGGTGCCGCGCTGCCATCTGGCGTGGACCGCGCAGTGCTGCTTTCGGTCGCCGCGCCATTGACAGGTGGTGCAGCGGTAGCAGCAGGGGCCGGTGTAGCTCGCTCCGGCCTGGCGCTCGGGTCGGGCGCACCGCGGCTGGTGTTCGCCGCGCCGCCAACAGATGGCCCGGCGGTCGCCCGCGCCCGACCGCCGGCGCGAGATACACAAGGTGTAGCTCGCGCCGGCCGCCGAGACGCGTTGGCACGCGCAGGGCCGCTATTACGCGGACTGGGCGGTATAATGCGCCGTCGGTCCGGAGGTGGCGGTCTGCGTCCTGTAGCACGGCGTCTGTCCCTCCGTGGGGTGACTATGTGCCACTCATTATCTGCAACAAGAGCTGTTTTGTTAGTAACACTCCCTGCCTGAGCGGAGACGGGCGTCACTCGACGTGGCCGCCGGCAGGGCAGAGGAAACGCGGCGCGTATACGTCTGCGACCGCACAAGCACCACACCCTCCGGTGCATCCGCCGAACTCGCGGCCTTTGGTGCGTCAGCCAGCGGCGCGGCTGCGCCGTGAATGACACCACCATCGGTCGCGGCGAGCGAGGCATTTTTTTTTTTTTTGTGTGTGTGTGTGTGGTGGTGCTGAAGTCTGATCAACTTCGTTGAATTTTACTTCTGTAGGGAATGGAAGGGGTAAAAATTTTCTCTTTATTTATTTATTCTTCTTTCAGCTTTAGTTTGGGCACACAGAAGGTTCCCTTAACTCGCTGCTTTTGGTGTGTGTTTGAAAACATGTGTGTAGAAGTGCTAAAGGACGATATGTCCTTAAATTATGGAGAATTACGTTGGGATATCATTTACGGAGGCTCAAATACTATCGCCTTCGGTACTTTATATTTATGGTTGCGTAAGGGTTCTACCGCACCTACTGTGGTGAGTTGTGGTGTACTGTCACGTATCATGTCCAACTTCCGAAATAAGGTTCGTGCCTTCTCCTTGACCTTGTCTGAGAGGTAGGATTCGCTTAAGGCTCGATGAATGTCATGATTTCGGATCCACCATTGGGCTCCTGTGATCCATCGTAGGCATCTGCTTTGTACAACCTGTAGCTTCTTGTAGTTAGTGGCACACGTAGTACCCCAAGAGGTCGATCCATACAAAATAGATGGTTCGACTGTGGCATGGTACAACTGGAGTTTCGTGCGTTGGCTGAGGTATGAGCTCTTCAGAAATGGGAGGAGAGCTCCCAGCATTTTGAGGCTAGACGTCTTCTTCTCCATAATGTGATGACTATACAACAGTTTGGCGTCCAGATGCACTCCCAGGTATTTTACAGTTGTTGCCCAGGGGAGTGGCTGGTCTGATATCCGTAGGCGTTCATTGACGATGGGTCTCCGACGTGTGAAGACAATAACTTTGGTTTTCTCTGCATTGACCGTTATTTTGTTCATGTGGGTCCAGTGGGCCACTAAATCTAGTTGGCGCTGCATCCGTGTGACGAGGTGGTCCATTCTGGTGCCTGCAGTCAGGAGGGCTGTGTCGTCGGCATAGAAACTGGCAGTAACATGTGGCACCGTCGGGAGGTCGTTAATATATAAATTAAACAGCAGTGGAGATATGACCGATCCTTGTGGAAGTCCTTCAAGGACAGGCCGTGTTGTTGAATTGTTGTCTTCAATGCGAACATATAATCTGCGATCCTGAAGAAAATTATCGAGAAGTTTTAAGTAGCAGTCTGGTAGGGGAGTGGTACGTCGGAGCTTGACGATCAAGTTGCGTCGCCATACTTTATCGTAAGCCTTCTCTATATCGAGAAATACTCCAATAGTATGTCGTTTCTTGTTGAAATTGTCTTGGATAGATTCCGTGATGCGCAGTAGTTGTAACTCAGCCGATAGCTTCGCCTGGAAGCCAAACTGCTCCGGTCGGATGATGTTGTGTGCCACAAGGATGTCCAGCATGCGTTTCAGTAGGACACGTTCCAGGACCTTTCCCAGCGTTGGCAGTAGACTTATGGGTCTGTAGCTGTCAGGGTGTGAGAGATCCTTGCCCTTTGGTATTGGCACTATTCTGGCAATCTTCCGTGCCTCTGGGAAGTATCCAGTCCTGAGGCAGCTGTTCACTATCCGGGTGAGAAGCACAACAGGCTTTCTCGGGAGGTGTTTCAATTCCGTATTGCTGATTCTATCTGCTCCAGGTGAGGTGTGTTTGCTATACTTGATAATCCTCCGAATTTCCTCCGGCGTTGTCAGCCGGGGCATAGCGTTAGTCGGGGCGTCCCGAATAGCTTCCCATTCCGCCGCTGTGTCCTCCTCTGCACGGTGGAGTGCATCATCTCCATCCTCCGTGGTGGGCGTAGTCATCTGTTGTTGGTATGTGTCCGCATACAGCTCCGCCTGCGCCAGTGAGTCGTACAAGAGGCCATGGGGTCCGCGAGTTGCCCTTTTGGGGGGCTGTTGCTGTCTGAGACTTTTAACTATTCGCCATTCATCTTTGGTGCGTAATAGAAAGTTGTCCATTTTGAGTTCCCACGTGTGTTGCTTCCAGTTCTGAACCTTCCGCCGGAGTTCTCGGGTTAGTCTGTGAGTCTCCCGTCTATCATCCGGATGGTGGTAACGGACCCATCGTTTCCGAAATCGATTGCGCCTTGTCTTAAGTTCCTGCAGTGGTGGTGGAAAATCGTCATAATTGACTTCTGGTTGCAGGTGCTCCGTGAGTGCTCGTTGTTTCGCATTGTTAATCTTCTTCGTGAGTACTGCGACTGCCACATCAATCGCTTCTCTGGTAGTAACAACCTGGGTTGGTCGCACATTGTTGTTGAGGTACGCTTGGAACTGCTGCCAGTCGTAAGTTCTTGTCGTCGGCAGTGGGAGTTGCAAAGTAGCCCTCTCTATGAGTCCTAACACCGGTCTGTGGTCCGACGAAAGATCATCCAGCGTCCGCAGTTGGAGATTCGGGTTGATGTTCTTGATTATGGCGATGTCTAGAACATCAGGGTCTTGTGTCTGGACGTAAGGTATCCTCGTCGGTTCCCGTGGTCCATGGACGGAAACATGTAAATTCTCAGCCAGTGCAAACAACATATGTCCTTTTGGGTTAGTCTTACGGGAATTCCAGGCAACATGTTTACTATTAAGATCCCCTCCAAGGAGGATCTTGTCGTAACCCTCTGTAACGGCGTAAAGATCTTCTGGGTGGAGAGGCTTCTTTGGGCTAAGTTAAGCCGCAATACAGGCAATGTTTCCGAGCGTCGTGTGGATTGATACTGCCGTGGCCTCTAAAGTCTGGAGTTGGGGTAAACGTTCTTGGTGGTGACGAATACATTTTTTGATCAGAACTGCGGTCCCTCCACCCCGTTGGTCCCATCTGTCCGTCCGGTAGATGTGCATGTTCCTCAAGCGGAGGTCGGTTGACTCGCGGAGATGTGTTTCGGAGACAAACGCTACGTCTATCTTGTGGCGATGTAAGAAGTCCGTGAATTCTATTTTCTTCAGTTTCAGGCCGTTGGCATTCCAAATGCAGATGTTAAGATTCCTCGTGTGATGCCGTCTATCCATTTAGGGTGTTTGAAAAGCTGTCAGTACGCTTTCTACAAGCGAGAGGATAGACGTCAGCGCCGGCCGCGGTGGTCTCGCGGTTCTAGGCGCGCAGTCCGGAACCGTGCGACTGCTACGGTCGCAGGTTCGAATCCTGCCTCGGGCATGGATGTGTGTGATGTCCTTAGATTAGTTAGGTTTAAGTAGTTCTAAGTTCTAGGGGACTAATGACCACAGCAGTTGAGTCCCATAGTGCTCAGAGCCAGCTTCGGCTGGAGGGCGGTGAGTAGTTGAAGAATATCTGTTAACGCTGGTGTAAAGGTGGTCGACCAGGCAGATGATGTCTCCGCTGGTGTTGCCGTCGGTGGATGGGCATGTATTGCTTCGGAGTACGAGCGCTGTTGTCTTGTCTGTCGTAGAGTCACTCTGGGTGCCGGTTGTGGTCGAGAGGCGATTGTTTCCACAGGGAGAGGTGCCGCTTGTTGTTGGGTGGCCGGAATCGCTGCCATGGCCGAGTTCTTAACAATTATAGGCCGTTGTGGGGTCGACTTCTTTGGTGTCCTTCTACACTCCTGGAAATGGAAAAAAGAACACATTGACACCGGTGTGTCAGACCCACCATACTTGCTCCGGACACTGCGAGAGGGCTGTACAAGCAATGATCACACACACGGCACAGCGGACACACCAGGAACCGCGGTGTTGGCCGTCGAATGGCGCTAGCTGCGCAGCATTTGTGCACCGCCGCCGTCAGTGTCAGCCAGTTTGCCGTGGCATACGGAGCTCCATCGCAGTCTTTAACACTGGTAGCGTGCTGCGACAGCGTGGACGTGAACCGTATGTGCAGTTGACGGACTTTGAGCGAGGGCGTATAGTGGGCATGCGGGAGGCCGGGTGGACGTACCGCCGAATTGCTCAACACGTGGGGCGTGAGGTCTCCACAGTACATCGATATTGTCGCCAGTGGTCGGCGGAAGGTGCACGAGCCCGTCGACCTGGGACCGGGCCGCAGCGACGCACGGATGCACGCCAAGACCGTAGGATCCTACGCAGTGCCGTAGGGGACCGCACTGCCACTTCCGAGCAAATTAGGGACACTGTTGCTCCTGGGGTATCGGCGAGGACCATTCGCAACCGTCTCCATGAAGCTGGGCTACGGTCCCGCACACCGTTAGGCCGTCTTCCACTCACGCCCCAACATCGTGCAGCCCGCCTCCAGTGGTGTCGCGACAGGCGTGAATGGAGGGACGAATGGAGACGTGTCGTCTTCAGCGATGAGAGTCGCTTCTGCCTTGGTGCCAATGATGGTCGTATGCGTGTTTGGCGCCGTGCAGGTGAGCGCCACAATCAGGACTGCATACGACCGAGGCACACAGGGCCAACACCCGGCATCATGGTGTGGGGAGCGATCTCCTACACTGGCCGTACACCACTGGTGATCGTCGAGGGGACACTGAATAGTGCACGGTACATCCAAACCGTCATCGAACCCATCGTTCTACCATTCCTAGACCGGCAAGGGAACTTGCTGTTCCAACAGGACAATGCACGTCCGCATGTATCCCGTGCCACCCAACGTGCTCTAGAAGGTGTAAGTCAACTACCCTGGCCAGCAAGATCTCCGGATCTGTCCCCCATTGAGCATGTTTGGGACTGGATGAAGCGTCGTCTCACGCGGTCTGCACGTCCAGCACGAACGCTGGTCCAACTGAGGCGCCAGGTGGAAATGGCATGGCAAGCCGTTCCACAGGACTACATCCAGCAGCTCTACGATCGTCTCCATGGGAGAATAGTAGCCTGCATTGCTGCGAAAGGTGGATATACACTGTACTAGTGCCGACATTGTGCATGCTCTGTTGCCTGTGTCTATGTGCCTGTGGTTCTGTCAGTGTGATCATGTGATGTATCTGACCCCAGGAATGTGTCAATAAAGTTTCCCCTTCCTGGGACAATGAATTCACGGTGTTCTTATTTCAATTTCCAGGAGTGTAGTATATTTCCGTAGGAGTTCTTGAAATTTGGGGCAGCCACGGAAGTTCGCTGGATGTTCTTGATCACAATTGGCGCACTTTGGGGGCGCCGTCCTAGGATGGGTACAATTCGATGATTTATGGGATCCACCGCAGCGGAAGCAGCGTGCTGGCATGCTGCAGTAGTTCGCTGTATGCTCGAAACGTTGGCAATGTCGGCACTGGACTGGTCCTTCTTTACTATTATAGGTTTCTATTATCACTCGTGTGTAGAGCAGGTATTTGACATCATAGATCCTGTCACTGTCTTTTCCGGATGGGAGGGTGACTCGGTACACAGGTTGCGCTATCAATTGTTTCGTCTTCTCGTCGCGTTCCTTAAATTGGTAGACTTGTAGCACTTTGAAGCCTTTTTCCTTGAGGGCAAAGGAAAGTTGTTCTTCGGTAACTTCCGCCGGAAGGCGGTTGACAACTACTTTCAGTTCCCTGTCGTCTGGTGCTTGATGCGTAAAATAGGAGAAGCTGTGGTCCATGAAGAATTTTATTGCACGCCTTTGGTCTTCGAAGGACTCAAAGTGGTATTTGATGCGGTCCTTTTGATATATAGCTTTAAGGTTGCCCTCTAGAAGTCCGTTGAGCGTTTCATTGAGGTGAACGTAATCCTTTGTGTAATAAATCGTGACTGGGGGCACTTTGCGAAGCACATTCTTGTCTCTGTCCACAGCTTCTGCGGCATTAGAAGTTTGTGCCTGCGGCTTGTTGGTGGTTGATGGAGGCGCAGCTTGAGGTGCCAGTGGGGCGAATCGGTTCGTTGTGGGGATGGTCTCCGTTCGTCTCTTAGCCGGGTTGGCTAAGTCCTTGTCTAATGCGTTGCTTCTGCGCCGTTTGTTATATACGAGTGTAAAGTCCCCCTCTGCGTGTGGGGAATCGTTGTCGTTGTCTGCTGGAAAGGCCGCTGCAATCTCCGCGTCGTCGACCGTTTGGTGGGAGTGCTGTGATTCGACATCTGAGTCCACAGATGGAGATGCCAGACAGGTGTCGTTATCCTGCTCTTGCGTGTCCCGTGAATAGCGGATAAGGCGTTGTATGTCCTTCAGCGTTTCTTTGTCCTCCTCCCGACATATATCGAGTCTTCTGGCGTAGTCCTGGCGGTCGTCTTCATTGCTGCGTCCGTCGTGATGTGATGTATGGCCGACGTCCGAATACGGTTTCGTCGTGTGGTGTGTAGTCTTCTGCGGTCGAATAGCGCCTGTCGATCGTCGTTCTATCCTGTCATGAACCGGTGCCGTAGCCTGGGTCGTCAACCTGGGATCCGTCCTGTGTGGAGCGGCCGCTGGAACGTCCGTCGGGCCAGGCCCAACCAACCGACCAGCGGCCGACTCCGGCGCGTCCGAGGCGGCTGCCCCGGCCGCGCGCGCATCGTCCTCGCTCGTCGGCATCGCGAACTCGACTCTGGATGCGAGCGAGGCAGCCTGCCTGCCACTGCCCACCCGCATCGCAGAGCCACCTGTTGGCGGCGTAGCAAATGCGGGCGGCAGTCCCAGGCCGGTACCCACGCTCCCGACAGATGGCGGGCGGGAGGCGCCTGCGGCAGCCGCACGACGTGGCCAGCGTACGCCACTGGGTGCAATGGCCGGCGCGGGCAGCGGCGAGCCGCGGCCTTTGCCAGACACTGCGCCTCTGGCCGGAGCGACGCGTTCGGCGGCAGGCGTCGGCAGCGTGCTGCCTTCACCTCCCGAACTTGCGCTCGGCACTCGTGGCGACGCGGTTGACGTCGCGGAGCGTATCAGCAGGGGGATGCCAGACCACCTCGGCGTGCGCACACACAGTACGCACGACGCGGGGGTAGCAACCACCGCCGTCCTGGGTGTCACCGACGCCTGCACACTCACACAGGGTGAGGGCAAGGCAGCCTGTGAACCCACCACGCTGCTGCGGGTCAGGACCGCCGCGTATGTTAATCCTAAGTCCAGCCGGTCTGTCCTACTAGCTTCGGGGACCGGACTGGGCTGTGGCCATAGCCCCTCTCTATTATCTAAGGCTAGGCGGCCTATGGTACTAGCTTCCCGAGCCGCTTTCGCCTGTGGCTTTTGCCCAGCACTAACTAAGGACGAAGGGCCTGTCCTACTAGCTTCGGGGGCCCTCGCCTGTGACCGCCGGCCGACCTCTCTGGGTGCCCCAGAGAGCCAGACACGGCATCGTGTCCCATACTCACACTCCCCCGACTGGCAGCGGCAGGGGTGGCGGACTCTGCATTGCAGGACCGCTGATGTGCACGTAGCGTCTTCAGCCGCGGGTCGCGTCGGCCGCAAAACGCGCACTCGAAAACGGGGGCCGTTTCCGGGTCGTGCAGCCTCCTGTAGTGGCGGAGAAGGGCCGAGTGGTCCTTGTACTCGCCAAAAGTTGGCCTTCCTGCAGCCTTGGTGACGAAGCAGATCCGGCAGCGGAAGACGTCCGCCGGCAGCGTCACCACGAGCTCCATTGTTCAGGTCGCAGACCTGAAACAGGAAAATAAGCGCGACCGCTTCCCGGTGCAGAAATCAGTCCATATTAGCTCATATTAAGCTGATAAGAACAGATTTTTATTTTCCGAGATAATTCTTAGTTACAATCTTACGAAGTATAAATTTAAGAAAAGAATATCCATGACTCTATACAATGCGAGTTTTACAGGTTTATTAAGTTTAGATAAAATTTTAGAAAAACGGTTCTAACCGTACTTAAGTATTGTATTGTTATTCTAGTTCGTGGGTTAAGCCCACTACTTAAATATCATGAGGCCGCGTTAGGCGCGGAATCTTAAGTATATTACCTTAAGATTAATCCCGCGATAGGCGCGGCCTTACTTATGTCAGACCAGGGGTAATTTGGACCTAATTTAGGAGCTATTTTATATTTATTTGATTCATCTCCATGCCCTGACAGCACACTGCACATGCACGGCTGCCAGCGGCTGGTGCGCCACGCACGCAGGCGGGTCACACTCAGCCGGACTTCTCCCCTCTGTCCGCCTTGCGGCAGACGTCACTGGGGTGTCGTGGCAGGAGGGTGTTGCTTCCCACGCTGGCTGGAGACTGCGGGGCAGTAGGCACAAATACTGCGCCGCCCAGCACCGCGCCAACCGAGGTGGGGGCCATATTCGGCGGCCACCACAGAGGGAGGGGCAGCAGGCAGCACCGCAAGCACCGCTACTGACTCGGCACTGCTGCAGTGCGACGCGAGGATAATGTAGCGCCGCAGGTCCCGCGTCGTGTAGGAGAATCTCGACACCGCCGTCACGAAGGCACCGACCTCGAAGTTCTCCGACGACTGCAGTCTCGAGGGTCTCGCAGCCTGACGTCAGAGCATGCCACAGTCTAGGGGGACACATACTGGCGATGGCCAGTGATGTGTTCAACGTAGATGTCGCGGGACCACTTGATGGTGTCGGACACCATCAATCGCCGCATCAGTTGGCAGTAGCGGCTGGCGATGCCTAGGTGCCGAAGCACCGCATCGTTCTGGCGGTCCCACGCCCCCAGACTGCCGACAACCAGGGCGTCGACAGTGACGGAATAGCCGCGAGCGGCTAATCCGCGCGCAACGTCGGCGTACCTTTTTTTTTTAAAAAAAAAAATTCTTTATTTCATTTCATAATAATTATACAATAATAACCTACCACCTTAATGATTAGTGGGTCCTATTTTTCTAGATTTACAATAGCAGCTTAACATCTTTTCTTTACTACAGACAGTTCTACAATTTCTACTAAGCAGACTACTTCTTAGTTTACTAGCTAGCATAAACATCTAGTTACTACTACAGGTTAATTCTAACTCTAACTGCCTGCAGCGTTACAATTGTGCCAGTTGATGATATAAACCTACCTGATGCCCTGCTCATAGAGCTAATCCCTATGAGCAAGCCCCTGGCACAGGGCAGGCAAGGATTAATTATCGCTGCAGGTTCCTAACTTACTATCCTATTCTAATTAACTAGGTCTACTTCCTACTCTATGTCATTATCGGTGCGTTGTATTTATCAGGATTTGCCCCAGTCCCCCTGGTCCTAATCGTGGCGGATTCCAACTGTAAGTCGACCTGTCCACGAACCGGCGGTATGGGATTGGGGCGGTGGTCGCATTCAGTGTTGTCTATTACTTAAACATGAAGTTCACTCAAAAAAGTTGTCAATACTTTTTGTGATACCTCATTTGCCAATGTATTTAGTCTGTGAAATGTCTCTTCCTGTCTTAACAGGTCATAAGTGTTTGTGCTAGGTAGTTGCCGTCTTAATGTCCCGGCTACATCATCGAAAAGGGGGCACTCGTAAACCACATGGTCGGGAGTACCCTCCAGTGCGCCACATTCACACGCAGGCGTAGCCTTTTTCCCAAACAGACAAAGATATGTTGGATAGGGGCCATGACCGGTGAGAAAGTGGAACAATCCCCGAGTTGGTTCGAAATACTTCATTTTCAGTCTGTCTCTTACATCTGGTAGGAACTGAAAGGTTCTTCTACCCGTTTCATCCATCTCCCATATTTCCTGCTACAGGTTTACCCCTCTTTCCCTAATCTCCCCTTTGTCCCTGACCGGTGCTCCCATAATTTCTTCTACCTTGGTGATAACCCCCTTTTTCACCCAGTACCAGGCAGCCTGTTCCCTAATCTTTATATCTAGGGGACAGAGTCCCATTATGATTAACAAGGCTCCTCCTGGAGATGTTCTGTAAGCTCCCACAGACCTTAATATCATGTTCCTTTGTACTCTTCTCACCGTCACAGCAGGCACCACCCTCGTGAGCCTGTGAGCCCAGACTCCCGAACCGTAACCCACTATTGACGTCAGTATACTGTTGTGGTAAAGTTTAATTAGTTGAGGCGGGAGGTGGAATCTCTTGTGTCCTATGGTAATCAGATTATTTAGTGATTGTAGTGCTTTCTGGGTCACAGTTTCTATGTGCTTTGCAAAATTCCACCTTTCATCGATGATGATTCCTAAGTATCGTGTCTCTCATCTTCTAAGAACAGGCATACCGTCAATTCTCACAGTCGGGTTTCTTATTAACTGTCCTTTGAGTAGTAAGTAAGTCGATTTGGTTGGTGAAATGGTCATTTTGGTCCTACGACACCATAGTTGCAGTATGTCTATTGCTCTCTCTATTTTTGGCTCTATGTCCTCACGACTTCGGCCGCCAACCAGCAGGAGGAGGTCGTCGGCGTAGGCTATCACCTCTAGCACATCTTCGCTCTGTTGTAAGCTCTCCAGAAGTGGCTCCATGTGGATGTCCCAAAAAAGGGGACCCAACACAGAACCCTGGGGGCAACCCTTGGTGATGGTTTTCCGGACTTTCCCGCTAGGGGATGATAGCCATACCTCCCGGTCTTCACAATAGCTCCTCAGACACCCATATAGTGGCCCTGGGCACTCATTCTCCCGTAAGCAGGAGAAGAGCGAAGGCCACCACAGGTTGTCGAAGGCGCCACTGATATCCACCATGACGCCAACAACATACTTACACGAGGCTGCGCCACAGACCTCGGCCGCTAGGGCGATTGCATCAGATGCCGATCGCCCCGGCCTGAAACCGAATTGCCTGTCGCTCACCCGGTGCAGCATGCGGTGAGCAGTCAGTCTGTTCGCTAATAGCTTTTCAAGTAGATTGCCAAAGCCGTCCAGCAGGCAAATGGGCCTGTATGATTTGGCCTCTACAGGGTCCTTCTCGGGGCCCTTCTTAATGATCACCACATTCGCAGTTTTCCATAT
Source organism: Schistocerca nitens (assembly GCF_023898315.1). Lineage (NCBI taxonomy): Eukaryota > Metazoa > Arthropoda > Insecta > Orthoptera > Acrididae > Schistocerca > Schistocerca nitens. Next base: position 948,797,796 of record NC_064616.1, read on the forward strand.
TTTTGGAAATTTGCCTTGCCTGAGGCATGCATTAAAAATATGTGTGAGTGGGGCAACTAACTGTGGGGCTAAGAACTGCACCACCTCCGCCACAATGCCGTCTGGCCCGGGGGCTTTTCCCTTCTTTAGGGACTTGATAAGAGCAGCAACTTCCTCTTCAGAGAAGGGGAGGACCGCCACATCATTTCCATACCTATGTAGGTCTTCAGCTCGTAATTGGCGCTGCTCTTCAGTGTCTTCATTTCTATCATCGTCAGGCAACAGCGACCGGAGGAGAACCTCGGCAGTTTCCTGCCAGGATTCCGTCATCCCGTCCCCGCGCCTGAGCGTTGATATCATTGTTGGGGAGCGAATCTTCTCCCTTACCAATCTGTATGGCACGCCCCAAGGGTCGAGGGCCAGCTGACTGGTTACGAAATTTTCCCAACTAGTTGTTCTGGTCTTTTGTAATTCATTTTGGAAATTCTCTTTTGCCTCCCGGTATAACTGGAGCCATCTTTGCTTTTCCCACCAGACGACACTGCGCTGGTAGTGCTTCCTCAGTCTCCTGACTGACTGACGTAGTTCTTGCAGTTCGGCTGACCATGGTGCCGGTGTGGCCGCCACGGCTCTCCTCCTGGTTGGTACGGCCGCCTCAATCGCTCTTGTTAATGCTCGTACCAGTCCTTCTGCTCTGTCGTCCACATTCAAGTCTCGTCCTTCGTCTCCTTCTGGTAATGGAGGGATGTCGCACTCTCTGGCTAGGCGTTCCCAATCTGTTTTCCTGAAGTTCCTTTGTACCTCCCACCCCATGGCCCAGCGGCACTCTCTATCTCCCACAATGAAAGTGATTAGATTATGATCACTAGTGGTGGCATTGTCTTCCACTTTCCACTCTTTGAGTATATTCACTATGTTTGGCGTGACCAACGTCACGTCAATGTTGGTACCCTGTCCTCCTCCAGCTACGTAGGTTAGGGGATTTCCCGGTCTATTTGCCACCACTAGTTGGAGAGCCATTATCATTTCTTCAGCTTTGGCTCCATTCTCATCCCTTGTGCCACTGAACCGTAGGGGGGATTTGGCATTTATGTCAGCAGTTATAATGATTTTGCGTCCCCGCAACGCCGTGGCCATACTCATTAGATGGTCTATATGTTGTTCGATTCTCTCTCCGTACTGGAAGTACATATTAATAATGATAACAGTTCCAGCCGGAAATTGTATCTCCACGGACTATTGGAGAACTGTGACAGGGGGGTTGCACGCAGTGCCGTGTTTGTTATTAGGATAGCTGCTCTGGGGTTGTCCCCACTGCTAACAGTTTGCCATGTTGCGGCAGTGAACGCAACTTTTCCAGCCAGAGAGTACGGCTCCTGCAAACAGAGTACGTCCAGTCTCTTTTCCACCACTTCCTTTCAGAGCTCCTGCATCACTAGTCGACTGTTATGACTGTTAAGTTGTCCGATTTTTATTTTAGTCGTCATTGAAAGTAGGTATGTATGTGGTCATGTGGCCAGTTTTTATTCCAGTCATATGCCAGTCGTCCGTGTGCTATCACTGATTGATAGTAAATGTCGTTCAGGTTAAATTTCTCTCCCCGTCTTTCAAAGACTTTTATGAGTAGGTCCCGTAGTGCTCCGAAGTCAGTGGGGAGGTTCACCGACTTTAATTGTATCCTGTCTACAGCCTCCATCACCGAGAAGGTTATTCTTCGTCCGTACTCATGTCCAACCCGGACCACATGACGTAAGGCAGTGGTCAGGGTAGTCGGCTGCTCCAGTCTTGCTAATTGCATGGTGTACTCAAGATTTGGGTACACTCTCACCGGGTCCACGGGTGGCAACCTGACCACCGGACTGTCTTTGGTATCGGAGTTGGCGGTGGAGCTTGTTATTATGCTTTCTTGTATTGGTTTTGCAATTTTATTTGTCACAACCACAGGATGCTCTTGCCGTTGTGGATTTTTAATCGGCAGCGTGTCCCGGCATTGGGAGGAGGGTGCTCTAACCTCTGAGGGGAGCTCAGTTTGAATACCAATGTCCCTGGTGGGGGACTCTGTCTGTATGGCTTCGTCAACTGTTTGAATGTCTACGCTGATGAGCGACTTCAGGAAGTTCCTGAACCTACTTGCTCTTATTGCATCCCTCCTCCTTTTGCTCGGGGATTTATGCTTTGGCATCCTGCATGGTATGCCGTTTTCAGCCATAGTCGATACGTGAAATCAGTCTTTGTTCGAGCATCCTGTAGGTTGGGCAGTTTCGTCCTGTGGCTCCACAAGACTTCTTGCCACGACTCTTACAAGGGATGCAGACACCTGTGGCCTTACAATCTTTCCGTGTATGTCCATTATCACCACATTTGGAGCAAGCCGACCCCCTGGTGCAGTGCCTCAGTATGTGGTCCAAGTCGCCGCAGTTATGACAGCGAGGTACCACAATGTAGTCTTTAGTGTTAATAGCGTGGAATCCCACGTATAGTCTGCCCAGTAGTGTTATCTTTCTCCACATTGTTGCGGAGACCTCGGCAACGTGATGTACGACATCCCGGTCCCGAGGACCCGTTTTAAATCTTAGTTTAAAGCTGCTTTGGAATTCCCTTTCATCTATATCCTCAAAATTCTGTTTTCTTATTGCTTCAGACAGTTCCTCATTTGTCATTACTGTTGGAACGTCATACAATATGACTAACGGGTTCCTTTTCTTCGGGGGTTCACATTTAACAACTGCATTTAGTTTAGGATTTTCTAGCAATTTGGTTTTGTCTTCTTCGGACGCAACTTCTACTATCACCGAGTTGCGGCTTGATTTGACACGTTTAATCCTAATTTTGTCTTTGACAGGGTCGATTGTGGTAGTCAGGAGTTCCTGTATTCTTTTGACACTTGTGTCTTTTCCATGCAAGGTCCTGAGAAAGACCACCGTCTCCTGTTTCTTTGTTACCCTGTCTATTGCTTCTTTAGTATTATTTTGTCTGGTGGGGGCTTGTGCAGCCACCGCCGCCCAAGTCTTGCTTGGTTGTTGTTGTTGTTGTCTTAGCCGGGTATTATCTTTCTCTAACTCTTCTACTCTACCTTCTAATTTGGCATGAGCAATTGCCCATGCAGCCAATTCATTCTTTATTTGCAATATTGCTGCCTGGCTTATTTTGCCATTTTTAATGCTTTGCTCCAGGAGCAACGTAATTTTTGAATGTCTCCTCATTACTGTGTAATCCTCCTCAGCCTGTCCCACCTCGTCCTGTAGAGAGCGATCAGGCGCAACAGAAGCTCTCAAAGGCGCACTAATATCACTCGTCTCTGGTGTGGCCATTGTATACGAGTGATAAAAAGAGACGTGGGAGCCCGTCTCTTGCCCCGGACCGGCTCCTCTGGCATGGGGGGGGGGGGGGACTTCTGCAGCTCGCCCACCGACCTCGCCCCTAGGTCAAGGGCACTCCAGAGCTGCCGGGTTCAGCACGCCGTCGCCCGCGCACTGGTCCCCATCGATGGCCCCGTCGTCGACGATTTCACACGACGCTCCTCGGCAACTGCACCCCGCACTCCGGAGAGGCGGATGCACCCCTCGCCCTTCGCCGCCTACTTGCCCGAGCTTCCACCAGAAGGCCAAGGACCCACTCCTACTCAGGTGGTGGGTTGGTCCCCCAGTCGTTCAGCGGTCTGGGACCATCTAACCTAGCCCAGGCGATGTCACCACCTCCTGGGTTTGGCAGAACACGCCCCGGTTACCCAGGGGCGCGGCGAAGCACCCTTGCCGATTCGCGCCGTGATCCCACGCCGACAAACGAAGCCGCCGGCATACAGAGCACCTGCTGGTCTGTGCCCTGCGAACAGAAAGGGACTGGTGTTCGGTCCCTCGACACAGCTCCCACTGTGCCACGCACCCTTCGCTTTCGCATCGGGTTGGGTCGCAGCTCTCCCTTTTGTCGCAAGGCAGAATGCCAAGCTTAACATCTGGCACCACGGGAAGGCGGAAAGAGCCACTTGGGAAGGAGAGGCTATGAGAGACGCAACACTTCCCCTGTGAGGACTGCCACGGCACACCCGACTGGAAAGCGATACGCCCCAGTGCGAGCTTCCGTGCCTTACGGCGCGCCGGCAACGGGCAGGCCCGCGCCGAAACGCGCCGTCGAGTGACTGACCTCACGCCAGACGTACTTTATCCTCTTCAGTTGCCGAGCGTTGTCGAGCGCAATCCGCCTATTCTCGAAGGGGATTGTCACATCGACGATGGTCACAGCCTTCGCGGCCTCATCAGTTATTACGAGGTCCGGACGCAGCCCACTGCTGTCCCCTATGACGGCTTGGTTGATCCTGATGTCAGGAACAGCAGTGTTTCCTCTTCTTGGTCGCCCAGCGACTGCTGTTGCAAGGCGGTTGAGGACTGCGTTGTGGCGATACTGCAGGGCTGCTGAGTGCACCATACACGCGTTGATTACGTGTGGGAGCGTCTCATTGTTGTGGCCACAGCGTCGGCAGGCTTTGTTGGTATTTATCCGCCCATCAAAGCGGCGACATCCGTTCAGAGGCACGACTCCGAGCCTGGCGCGATGAATAAAGCGCCAGTCCGCGAAGCGAGTGTATTTGCCTCCCGCTATGAAGAGGTTGGACGCTGTGGACTCCCTGGTGCACTCGAACACCTTCCCCTGGTCCGGTTTCCTGAGTAGGATGTGGCGCAGGCGCTGCCTCAGACACTGGCGGAGCGTCCGCGAGAGAAGACGTTTGGCGCCCCCTCCCACCCGGACATGCTCAACACCAGTGTTGACGGTGCGTCCCACGCTGTCATCATCGTGCTGCGGTCGATCGCCGCCATCTTCGAGGTGTCGTGTAGTCCCGGGCGCCGTCCTCTCCGTGGCCGGCTGCGTCACCCCTCCGATGCCGCCGTGTTCCGCGTCGTCCGTGATGGCGGGTCGGCCGCTGACCTCCACCTGCAACTCAGACAACAGTTCACTCCAGCGCCAGGTGACGCCACGCGGTGCTAGGCGCCTTGTGGCGTTCCTGACGCGTGTCCACAGTGACTGAATGTCGCCTCCGTCTCGTGCGAGGTCGCCCTCAGTGCTGCCGCTAAGGTAGGTGGCCAAATCGGATCGACTCGGCTCCCTCCCCAGCCGGCGGCGCGCGGCCGTAGATAGAGTGGCCCAGGCGATGTCTCGGACGGTGGCGTCGTCGCAGTGCAGCATGCGGAAGCCGTGGACGATCGTCGAGATGTCCGCAGCGTCCGCGAGCGGCGTCAGGCCGCATCCTCCCTCTCCCAGCGCGAGGTACAGCTGTTCAGTGGACGCGCGCTGTGGAAGGAAGAGCCATGATTTGACAGCCGCTTTCACTGCCTTGTCGAGTGCAGATAGCGGCCCCTTGCGTACCGCTCCGCCCCGCATGACAAAGTCGAGCCTAGGGAGGAGCAAGACACGCACAGCGTCAATCTTCTGCCAGGGAACCAGCAGGGAAGCGTCCAGGTGCTGCAAGTCACGTCGAATTGCCGCGATCGCATCCGTTGGCGTCTGCGTGACTTTGTACCCGGTGGGAACGCCAAGATGGAGGTAGGCGTCACCCGCACCGAGCACGGCTGGTTCTCCCCCTTGCAGGGCGAATACCGAGCCTAGTGTCTGCCGACGGCGGATGTGAAGCGTGGCACACTTCGACGGCTTGAAGGTAAGCCCGGCCCACGTTGCCGCCTCACCCACAACATTGAGGAGCGTCTGCATCGCCTCTGAATCCCGCGCCAGAAGCACGATATCGTCCACATACGCCAGTGCACTCACACTGACGCCGCAAAGCGGAATACCACACTCATTTCTGAGTGAGGTTGCGGCGCGAAGTACCGGCTCGAGCGCGAGATTAAAGACGATGGGCGACAGTGGACAGCCCTGCTTGACCCCCGCCTGGATCTCAATCTCCTCCGTTAGTCCGTCAGATGTACGGACGCGGGTGGAGCAACCATCGTACATGTCGGCAATCAGATGGTGCAATTGCTCTGGCAGTCCCATCGTGCTCAGTACTCCAAGGAGGTGAGCGTGAGGCACTGAACCGGAAGCATTCGCCAGATCAAGCCAAGCAAAGCATGCTTGGCCTCCCCTGCGCCTTGCATCATCGATTGCCGTCTGCACAATGAAGTTGTGCACATTGCAGCCTTCAAACGTGCGGAAGCCCTTCTGTTCTGGGGAGAGCAGGCTCAAACGCTCCGCCCAGAGGGAAGTGCGGTCCGCAACGATTGCAGCAAAGAGCTTAGAGATGGTGGAGCTCAATGCTAAAGGCCGCCAGTTCGTCACGTCCGAGACGTCCCCTTTCTTGTGGATGAGGACGGTAGTGGATACTTTCCACTGCACCGGAGTCTTCCGCTCATTCCAGCAGCGCGAGAAGATCTTAGCTAGCACCTGGCAGCCAGGATCCTCACGTCGTAGGTCCGAGTAGGTGACTCCGTCTGCCCCAGGAGCAGTATTGCTCGCCTTCTGGAGCCGCTGTTGCACCTCTGAAGCGGTGATCGGTGGCAGGACCTCCTCGCTGACATCAGGAGGCGTGGTGGCGACAAAGTCCGGGACAGCAGCTGGTGGATCTGAAACAGAATAGTCAGATTCAGCGAATATTTTCTTGAAGTGCTCCGTGAGCACGTTGCCATCGATTTGGCAGTACGGCGACGTCTCGCCAAGGACGCGCTGCATCGCCTTGCGCCGGTCCGTGCGGTACAGCTTCTGAATCTCAGACGCTGCACTCGCGTCGTACCGACGCTCGGCGGCCGCCGCACGCCGTGCGCCACGTCCACCGCGCTGCCCACCGCGGCCGCGTGTAGGGGCGGGCGGAGGGGGATTGGCAGCAGCGTCGGCGCGGCCCTGGCCGCGGTGCGCTGCTGCTGGTGGCCCCTCCTGTCGATCTCCGGCTGCCTGGCGTTGTGGCTTCGTCTCGGCGATCTCGGAGATGAAGTCCTCGACGACCGCGACGAATGCGTCCCATTGCTGGTCGTGGACGCTGTCCAGGGCCGCCAGCCAGCGCCGCTGCCTCTCCGTTAGCCGAGCGTCGGCCGGGGGAGGGGGAGGCGGAGCTGCCTCGGTTGCGCCCTGTTCGGAGGGTACAGGGGGGCCTGTCGGGTTTGGTGGAGGACGGGAGTTTTGCGGCGGAAGGTCAGGACTGGGACGCTTGTTACGGCGTCGGCATCTCCTCTTCTTGCTGCCATGTCTCGGAGATGCAGCTGCAGTCCCTCCGTTCATGTCGCGCTGCTCCGTCGTCTGCATCGGTGGTGGTGCCGCGCTGCCATCTGGCGTGGACCGCGCAGTGCTGCTTTCGGTCGCCGCGCCGTTGACAGGTGACGCAGCGGTAGCAGCGGGGGCCGGTGTAGCTCGCTCCGGCCCGGCGCTCGGGTCGGGCGCACCGCGGCTGGTGTTCGCCGCGCCGCCAACAGATGGCCCGGCGGTCGCCAGGGGCCCGCCGCCGGCGCAAGAAACACGAGGTGTAGCTCGCGCCGGCCGACAGGACGCGCCGGTTCGCCCCGGGCCGCTGTTACGCGGACTGGGTGCCCGACGGTCGCTACCAGATGGCGCAGTGGTCGCAGAGGTGGTCGGCGTAGCCTGCACCGGCCGGGCACCTCCAGGTGTAGCTCGCGCCGGCCTGGCACTCAGGCCCGGCGCACCGCGGCTGTTGTTCGCCGCGCCGCCAACAGATGGCCCAGCGGTCACCCGCGTCCCGCCGCCGGCGCGAGAAACACGTGGTGTAGCTCGCGCCGGCCTGGCGCGCGGGCCCAGCGCACCGCGGCTGCTGTTCGCCGCGCCGCGAAAGGAGGGCCCAGCGGTCGCCCGCGCCCGACCGCCGGCGCGAGATACACAAGGTGTAGGCCGTGCCGGCCGCCCAGACGCGTTGGCTCGCGCAGGGCCGCTGTTACGCGGACTGGGCGGTATAATGCGCCGTCGGTCCGGAATTGGCGGTCTGCGTCCTGTAGCACGGCGTCTGTCCCTCCGTGGGGTGACTATGTGCCACTCATTATCTGTAACAAGAGCTGTTTTGTTAGTAACACTCCCTGCCTGAGCGGTGACGGAGTGACGGGCGTCACTCGACGTGGCCGCCGGCAGGGCACAGGAAACGCGGCGCGTATACGTCTGCGACCGCACAAGCACCACACCGTCCGGTACATCCGCCGGGCTCCCGGCCGTTGGTGCGTCAAACAGCGGCGCGGCTGCGCCGTGAGTAACAACACCACCGGTCTGGCGGTCCCATCCTGTTCAGTACTCCAAGGAGGTGAGCGTGAGGCACTGAACCGAAAGCATTCGCCAGATCAAGCCAAGCAAAGCATGCTTGGCCTCCCCTGCGCCTTGCATCATCAATTGCCGTCTGCACAATGAAGTTGTGCTCATAGCAGCCTTCAAACGTGCGGAAGCCCTTCTGTTCTGGGGAGAGCAGGTTCAGACGCTCTGCCCCGAGTGAAGTACGGTCCGCAACGATTGTAGCAAAGAGCTTAGAGATGGTAGAGCTCAATGCTAGAGGCCGCCAGTTTGTCACGTCCGAGACGTCCCCTTTCTTGCGGATGAGGACGGTAGTGGATATTTTCCACTGCACCGGAGTCTTCCGCTCATTCCAGCAGCGCGAGAAGATCCTAGCTAGCACATGGCAGCCAGGATCCTCACGTCGCAAGTCCGAGTAGGTGACTCCGTCTGCCCCAGGAGCAGTGTTGCTCGCCTTTTGGAGCCGCTGTTGCAGCTCTGAAGGGGTGATCGGCAGCAGGACCTCCTCGCTGACATCAGGAGGCGTGGTGGCGGCAAAGTCCGGGACAGCAGCTGGTGCATCTGAAACAGAGAAGTCAGATTCAGCGAATATTTTCTTGAAGTGCTCCGTAAGCACGTTGCCATCGATTTGGCAGTACGGCGACGTCTCGCCAAGGACGCGCTGCATCGCCTTGCGCCGGTCCGCACGGTACAGCTTCTGAATCTCAGACACTGCATTTGCGTCGTACCGACGCTCGGCGGTCGCCGCGCGCCGTGCGCCACGTCTACCGCGCTGCCCACCGTGGCCGCGTGTAGGGGCAAGGGGAGGGGGATTGGCAGCAGCGTCGGCGCGGCCCTGGCCGCGGTGCGCTGCTGCTGGTGGCCCCTCCTGTCGATCTCCGGCTGCCTGGCGTTGTGGCTTCATCTCGGCGATCTCGGAGATTAAGTCCTCGATGACCGCGACGAATGCATCCCACCGCTGGTCGTGGACGCTCTCCAGGGCCGCCAGCCAGCGCCGCTGCCTCTCCGTTAGGCGGGCGTTGGCCAGGGGGGGGGGGGGGGCGGAGCTGCCTCTGCTGCGCCCTGTTCGGAGGGTACAGGAGGGTCTGTCGGGTTAGGTGGAGGACGGGAGTTTTGCGGTGGGAGGTTGGGACTGGGATGGTCGTTACGACGTCGGCGTCTCCTCTTCTTGCTGCCATGTGTAGGAGACGCTGCTGCAGTCCCTCCGCTCATGTCGCGCCGCTCCGTCGTCTGCGTCGGTGGTGGTGGTGCCGTGCTGCCATCTGGCGTGGGCCGCACAGTGCTGCTTTCAGTCGCCGCACCGGTAACAGGTGGCGCAGCGGTAGCAGCGGGGGCCGGTGTAGCTCGCGCCGACCGGGCGCTCGAGTCGGGCGTACTGCGGCTGGTGTTCGCCGCGCTGCCAACAGATGGCCCGGCGGTCACCAGCGGCCCGCCAACGGCGCAAGAAACACGAGGTGTAGCTCGCGCCGGCCGACCGGACGCGCCGGCTCGCCCCGGGCCGCTGTTACGCGGACTGGGTGCCCGACGGTCGCTACCAGATGGCGCAGTGGTCGCAGAGGTGGTCGGCGTAGCCAGCGCCGGCCGGGCGTCTCCGGGTGTAGCTCGCGCCGGCCTGGCGCTCGGACCCGGCGCACCGCGGGTGTTGTTCGCCGCGCCGCGAAAGGAGGGCCCAGCGGTCGCCCGCGCCCGACCGCCGGCGCGAGATACACAAGGTGTAGACCGTGCCGGCCGCCCAGACGCGTTGGCTCGCGCAGGGCCGCTGTTACGCGGACTGGGCGGTATGATGCGCCGTCGGTCAGGAGGTGGCGGTCTGCGACCTGTAGCACGGCGTCTGTCCCTCCGTGGGGTGACTATGTGCCACTCATTGTCTGAAACTGGAGCTTTTTGATTATTAGCACTCCCTGCCTGAGCGGAGACGGAGTGACGGGCGTCACTCGAGGTGGCCGCCGGCAGGGCAGAGGAAACGCGGCGCGTATACGTCTGTGACCGCAGAAGCACCACACCGTCCGGTACATCCGCCGGGCTCGCGGCCTTTGGTGCGTCAAACAGCGGCGCGGCTGCGCCGTGAGTAACAACACCACCGGTCGCGGCGAGCGAGGCAGCCTGCCTGCCACTGTCCACCCGCATCGCAGAGCCACCTGTTGGCGGCGTAGCGAATGCGGGCGGCAGCCCCAGCCCGGTACCCACGCTCCCGACAGATGGCGGGCGGGAGGCGCCTGCGGCAGCCGCACGACGTGGCCAGCGTACACCACTGGGGGCAATGACCGGCGCGGGCAGCGGCGAGCCGCGGCCTTTGCCGGACACTGCGCCTCTGGCCGGAGCGACGCGTTCGGCGGCAGGCGTCGGCAGCGTGCTGCCTTCACCTCCCGAACTTGCGCTCGGCACTCGTGGCGACGCGGTGCGCTGCTGCTGGTGGCCCATCCTGTCGATCTCCGGCTGCCTGGCGTTGTGGCTTCGTCTCGGCGATCTCGGAGATGAAGTCCTCGACGACCGCGACGAATGCGTCCCACTGCTGGTCGTGGACGCTGTCCAGGGCCGCCAGCCAGCGCCGCTGCCTCTCCGTTAGCCGGGCGTTGGCTAGGTTGGGGGGGAGGGGGCGGAGCTGCCTCTGTTGCGCCCTGTTCGGAGGGTACAGGAGGGCCTGTCAGGTTAGGTGGAGGACGGGAGTTTTGCGGCGGGAGGTTGGGACTGGGACGGTCGTTACGACGTCGGCGTCTCCTCTTCTTGCTGCCATGTCTCGGAGACGCAGCTGCAGTCCCTCCGCTCACGTCGCGCCGCTCCGTCGTCTGCGTCGGTGGTAGTGCCGCGCTGCCATCTGGCGTGGACCGCGCAGTGCTGCTTTCAGTTGCCGCGCCGTTGACAGGTGGCGCAGCGGTAGCAGCAGGGGCCGGTGTAGCTCGCGCCGGCCTGGTGCTCGGGTCGGGCGCACCGCGGCTGATGTTCGCCGCGCCAGCAACAGATGGCCCGGCGGTCGCCAGCGGCCCGCCGCCGGCGCAAGAAACACGAGGTGTAGCTCGCGCCGGCCGACCGGACGCGCCGGCTCGCCCCGGGCCGCTGTTACGCGGACTGGGTGCCCGACGGTCGCTACCAGATGGCGCAGTGGTCGCAGAGGTTGTCGGAGTAGCCTGCGCCGGCCGGGCGTCTCCAGGTGTAGCTCGCGCCGGCCTGGCGCTCGGGCCCGGCGCACCGCGGCTGTTGTTCGCCGCGCCGCCAACAGATGGCCCAGCGGTCGCCCGCGCCCGGCCGCCGGCGCGAGATACACCAGGTGTAGCTCGCGCCGGCTGCCCAGACGCGTTGGCTCGCGCCGGGCCGCTGTTACGCGGACTGGGCGGTATAATGCGCCGTCGGTCAGGAGGTGGCGGTCTGCGTCCTGTAGCACGGCGTTTGTCCCTCCGGGGGGTGACTATGTGCCACTCATTATCTGCAACAAGAGCTGTTTTGCTAGTAACACTCCCTGCCTGAGCGGAGACGGAGTGACGGGCGTCACTCGAGGTGGCCGCCGGCAGGGCAGAGGAAACGCGGCGCGTATACGTCTGTGACCGCAGAAGCACCACACCGTCCGGTACATCCGCCGGGCTCGCGGCCTTTGGTGCGTCAAACAGCGGCGCGGCTGCGCCGTGAGTAACAACACCACCGGTCGCGGCGAGCGAGGCAGCCTGCCTGCCACTGTCCACCCGCATCGCAGAGCCACCTGTTGGCGGCGTAGCGAATGCGGGCGGCAGCCCCAGCCCGGTACCCACGCTCCCGACAGATGGCGGGCGGGAGGCGCCTGCGGCAGCCGCACGACGTGGCCAGCGTACACCACTGGGGGCAATGACCGGCGCGGGCAGCGGCGAGCCGCGGCCTTTGCCGGACACTGCGCCTCTGGCCGGAGCGACGCGTTCGGCGGCAGGCGTCGGCAGCGTGCTGCCTTCACCTCCCGAACTTGCGCTCGGCACTCGTGGCGACGCGGTGCGCTGCTGCTGGTGGCCCATCCTGTCGATCTCCGGCTGCCTGGCGTTGTGGCTTCGTCTCGGCGATCTCGGAGATGAAGTCCTCGACGACCGCGACGAATGCGTCCCACTGCTGGTCGTGGACGCCGCTGTCCAGGGCCGCCAGCCAGCGCCGCTGCCTCTCCGTTAGCCGGGCGTTGGCTAGGTTGGGGGGGAGGGGGCGGAGCTGCCTCTGTTGCGCCCTGTTCGGAGGGTACAGGAGGGCCTGTCAGGTTAGGTGGAGGACGGGAGTTTTGCGGCGGGAGGTTGGGACTGGGACGGTCGTTACGACGTCGGCGTCTCCTCTTCTTGCTGCCATGTCTCGGAGACGCAGCTGCAGTCCCTCCGCTCACGTCGCGCCGCTCCGTCGTCTGCGTCGGTGGTGGTGCCGCGCTGCCATCTGGCGTGGACCGCGCAGTGCTGCTTTCAGTTGCCGCGCCGTTGACAGGTGGCGCAGCGGTAGCAGCAGGGGCCGGTGTAGCTCGCGCCGGCCTGGTGCTCGGGTCGGGCGCACAGCGGGTGGTGTTCGCCGCGCCGGCAACAGATGGCCCGGCGGTCGCCAGCGTCCCGCCGCCGGCGCAAGAAACACGAGGTGTAGCTCGCGCCGGCCGACCGGACGCGCCGGCTCGCCCCGGGCCGCTGTTACGCGGACTGGGTGCCCGACGGTCGCTACCAGATGGCGCAGTGGTCGCAGAGGTTGTCGGCGTAGCCTGCGCCGGCCGGGCGTCTCCAGGTGTAGCTCGCGCCGGCCTGGCGCTCGGGCCCGGCGCACCGCGGCTGTTGTTCGCCGCGCCGCCAACAGATGGCCCAGCGGTCGCCCGCGCCCGGCCGCCGGCGCGAGATACACCAGGTGTAGCTCGCGCCGGCTGCCCAGACGCGTTGGCTCGCGCCGGGCCGCTGTTACGCGGACTGGGCGGTATAATGCGCCGTCGGTCAGGAGGTGGCGGTCTGCGTCCTGTAGCACGGCGTTTGTCCCTCCGGGGGGTGACTATGTGCCACTCATTATCTGCAACAAGAGCTGTTTTGCTAGTAACACTCCCTGCCTGAGCGGAGACGGAGTGACGGGCGTCACTCGAGGTGGCCGCCGGCAGGGCAGAGGAAACGCGGCGCGTATACGTCTGTGACCGCACAAGCACCACACCGTCCGGTACATCCGCCGGGCTCGCGGCCTTTGGTGCGTCAAACAGCGGCGCGGCTGCGCCGTGAGTAACAACACCACCGGTCGCGGCGAGCGAGGCAGCCTGCCTGCCACTGTCCACCCGCATCGCAGAGCCACCTGTTGGCGGCGTAGCGAATGCGGGCGGCAGCCCCAGCCCGGTACCCACGCTCCCGACAGATGGCGGGCGGGAGGCGCCTGCGGCAGCCGCACGACGTGGCCAGCGTACACCACTGGGGGCAATGACCGGCGCGGGCAGCGGCGAGCCGCGGCCTTTGCCGGACACTGCGCCTCTGGCCGGAGCGACGCGTTCGGCGGCAGGCGTCGGCAGCGTGCTGCCTTCACCTCCCGAACTTGCGCTCGGCACTCGTGGCGACGCGGTGCGCTGCTGCTGGTGGCCCATCCTGTCGATCTCCGGCTGCCTGGCGTTGTGGCTTCGTCTCGGCGATCTCGGAGATGAAGTCCTCGACGACCGCGACGAATGCGTCCCACTGCTGGTCGTGGACGCTGTCCAGGGCCGCCAGCCAGCGCCGCTGCCTCTCCGTTAGCCGGGCGTTGGCTAGGTTGGGGGGGAGGGGGCGGAGCTGCCTCTGTTGCGCCCTGTTCGGAGGGTACAGGAGGGCCTGTCAGGTTAGGTGGAGGACGGGAGTTTTGCGGCGGGAGGTTGGGACTGGGACGGTCGTTACGACGTCGGCGTCTCCTCTTCTTGCTGCCATGTCTCGGAGACGCAGCTGCAGTCCCTCCGCTCACGTCGCGCCGCTCCGTCGTCTGCGTCGGTGGTGGTGCCGCGCTGCCATCTGGCGTGGACCGCGCAGTGCTGCTTTCAGTTGCCGCGCCGTTGACAGGTGGCGCAGCGGTAGCAGCAGGGGCCGGTGTAGCTCGCGCCGGCCTGGTGCTCGGGTCGGGCGCACAGCGGGTGGTGTTCGCCGCGCCGGCAACAGATGGCCCGGCGGTCGCCAGCGTCCCGCCGCCGGCGCAAGAAACACGAGGTGTAGCTCGCGCCGGCCGACCGGACGCGCCGGCTCGCCCCGGGCCGCTGTTACGCGGACTGGGTGCCCGACGGTCGCTACCAGATGGCGCAGTGGTCGCAGAGGTTGTCGGCGTAGCCTGCGCCGGCCGGGCGTCTCCAGGTGTAGCTCGCGCCGGCCTGACGCTCGGGCCCGGCGCACCGCGGCTGTTTTTCGCCGCGCCGCCAACAGATGGCACAGCGGTCGCCCGCGCCCGGCCGCCGGCGCGAGATACACCAGGTGTAGCTCGCGCCGGCTGCCCAGACGCGTTGGCTCGCGCCGGGCCGCTGTTACGCGGACTGGGCGGTATAATGCGCCGTCGGTCAGGAGGTGGCGGTCTGCGTCCTGTAGCACGGCGTTTGTCCCTCCGGGGGGTGACTATGTGCCACTCATTATCTGCAACAAGAGCTGTTTTGCTAGTAACACTCCCTGCCTGAGCGGAGACGGAGTGACGGGCGTCACTCGACGTGGCCGCCGGCAGGGCTGAGGAAACGCGGCGCGTATACGTCTGTGACCGCACAAGCACCACACTGTCCGGTACATCCGCCGGGCTCGCGGCCTTTGGTGCGTCAAACAGCGGCGCGGCTGCGCCGTGAGTAACAACACCACCGGTCGCGGCGAGCGAGGCAGCCTGCCTGCCACTGTCCACCCGCATCGCAGAGCCACCTGTTGGCGGCGTAGCGAATGCGGGCGGCAGCCCCAGCCCGGTACCCACGCTCCCGACAGATGGCGGGCGGGAGGCGCCTGCGGCAGCCGCACGACGTGGCCAGCGTACACCACTGGGGGCAATGACCGGCGCGGGCAGCGGCGAGCCGCGGCCTTTGCCGGACACTGCGCCTCTGGCCGGAGCGACGCGTTCGGCGGCAGGCGTCGGCAGCGTGCTGCCTTCACCTCCCGAACTTGCGCTCGGCACTCGTGGCGACGCGGTGCGCTGCTGCTGGTGGCCCATCCTGTCGATCTCCGGCTGCCTGGAGTTGTGGCTTCGTCTCGGCGATCTCGGAGATGAAGTCCTCGACGACCGCGACGAATGCGTCCCACTGCTGGTCGTGGACGCTGTCCAGGGCCGCCAGCCAGCGCCGCTGCCTCTCCGTTAGCCGGGCGTTGGCTAGGTTGGGGGGGAGGGGGCGGAGCTGCCTCTGTTGCGCCCTGTTCGGAGGGTACAGGAGGGCCTGTCAGGTTAGGTGGAGGACGGGAGTTTTGCGGCGGGAGGTTGGGACTGGGACGGTCGTTACGACGTCGGCGTCTCCTCTTCTTGCTGCCATGTCTCGGAGACGCAGCTGCAGTCCCTCCGCTCACGTCGCGCCGCTCCGTCGTCTGCGTCGGTGGTGGTGCCGCGCTACCATCTGGCGTGGACCGCGCAGTGCTGCTTTCAGTTGCCGCGCCGTTGACAGGTGGCGCAGCGGTAGCAGCAGGGGCCGGTGTAGCTCGCGCCGGCCTGGTGCTCGGGTCGGGCGCACAGCGGCTGGTGTTCGCCGCGCCGGCAACAGATGGCCCGGCGGTCGCCAGCGGCCCGCCGCCGGCGCAAGAAACACGAGGTGTAGCTCGCGCCGGCCGACCGGACGCGCCGGCTCGCCCCGGGCCGCTGTTATGCGGACTGGGTGCCCGACGGTCGCTACCAGATGGCGCAGTGGTCGCAGGGGTTGTCGGCGTAGCCTGCGTCGGCCGGGCGTCTCCAGGTGTAGCTCGCGCCGGCCTGGCGCTCGGGCCCGGCGCACCGCGGCTGTTGTTCGCCGCGCCGCCAACAGATGGCACAGCGGTCGCCCGCGCCCGGCCGCCGGCGCGAGATACACCAGGTGTAGCTCGCGCCGGCTGCCCAGACGCGTTGGCTCGCGCCGGGTCGCTGTTACGCGGACTGGGCGGTATAATGCGCCGTCGGTCAGGAGGTGGCGGTCTGCGTCCTGTAGCACGGCGTTTGTCCCTCCGGGGGGTGACTATGTGCCACTCATTATCTGCAACAGGAGCTGTTTTGCTAGTAACACTCCCTGCCTGAGCGGAGACGGAGTGACGGGCGTCACTCGACGTGGCCGCCGGCAGGGCAGAGGAAACGCGGCGCGTATACGTCTGTGACCGCACAAGCACCACACCGTCCGGTACATCCGCCGGGCTCGCGGCCTTTGGTGCGTCAAACAGCGGCGCGGCTGCGCCGTGAGTAACAACACCACCGGTCGCGGCGAGCGAGGCAGCCTGCCTGCCACTGTCCACCCGCATCGCAGAGCCACCTGTTGGCGGCGTAGCGAATGCGGGCGGCAGCCCCAGGCCGGTACCCACGCTCCCGACAGATGGCGGGCGGGAGGCGCCTGCGGCAGCCGCACGACGTGGCCAGCGTAAGAACAGATTTTTATTTTCCGAGATAATTCTTAGTTACAATCTTACGAAGTATAAATTTAAGAAAAGAATATCCATGACTCTATACAATACGAGTTTTACAGATTTATTAAGTTTAGATAAAATTTAAGAAAAACGGTTCTAACCGTACTTAAGTATTGTATTGCTATTCTAGTTCGTGGGTTAAGCCCACTACTTAAATATCATGAGGCAGCGTTAGGCGCGGATACTTAAGTATATTACCTTAAGATTAATCCCGCGGTAGGCGCGGCGTTATTTATATCAGATCAGGGGTAATTTGGACCTAATTTAGGAGCTATTTTATATTTATTTGATTCATCTCCATGCCCTGACAGCGCACTGCACATGCACGGCTGCCAGCGGCTGGTGCGCCACGCACGCAGGCGGGTCACACTCAGCCGGACTTCTCCCCTCTGTCCGCCTTGCGGCGGACGTCACTGGGGTGTCGTGGCAGGAGGGTGTTGCTTCCCACGCTGGCTGGAGACTGCCGGGCAGTAGGCACATGCACGGCGCCGCCTAGCACCGCGCCAACCAAGGTGGGGGCCATATTCGGCGGACACCACGGAGGGAGGGGCACCAGGCAGCACTGCACGCACCGCTACTGACTCGGCACTGCTGCAGTGCGGCGCGAAGATGGTGTAGCGCCGCAGGTCCCGCGTCGTGAAGGAGAATCTCGACACCGACGTCACGAAGGCACCGACCTCGAAGTTCTCCGACGACTGCAGTCTCGAGGGTCTCGCAGCCTGACGTCAGAGCATGCCACAGTCTAGGGGGACACATACTGGCGGTGGCCAGTGATGTGTTCAACGTAGATGTCGCGGGACCACTTGATGGTGTCGGACACCATCAATCGCCGCATCAGTTGGCAGTAGCGGCTAGCGATGCCTAGGTGCCGAAGCACTGCATCGTTCTGGCGGTCCCACGCCCCCAGACTGCCGACAACCAGGGCGTCGACAGTGACGGAATAGCCGCGAGCGGCTAATCCGCGCGCAACGTCGGCGTACTTTATCCTCTTCAGTTGCCGAGCGTTGTCGAGCGCAATCCGCCTATTCTCGAAGGGGATTGTCACATCGACGATGGTCACAGTCTTCGCGGCCTCGTCAGTTATTACGAGGTCCGGACGCAGCCCACTGCTGTCCCCTATGACGGCTTGGTTGATCCTGATGTCAGGAACAGCAGTGTTTCCTCTCCTTGGCCGCCCAGCGACTGCTGTCGCGAGGCGGTTGAGGACCGCGTTGTGACGATACTGCAGGGCTGCTGAGTGTACCATACACGCGTTAATCACGTGTGGGAGCGTCTCGTTGTTGTGGCCACAGCGTCGGCAGGCTTTGTTGTTGTTTGCCCGCCCATCAAAGCGGCGGCAGCCGTTGAGAGGCACGACTCCGAGCCTGGCGCGATGAATGAAGCGCCAGTCTGCGAAGCGCGTGTATTTGCCTCCCGCTATGAAGTGGTTGGACGCTGTGGACTCCCTGGTGCACTCGAACACCTTCCCCTGGTCCGGTTTCCTGAGTAGGATGTGGCGCAGGCGCTGCCTCAGACACTCGCGGAGCGTCCGCGAGAGAATACGTTTGGCGCCCCCTCCCACCCGGACATGCTCGACGCCAGTGTTGACGGTGCGTCCCACGCTGTCATCATCGTGCTGCGGTCCATCGCCGCCATCTTCGAGGTGTCGTGTAGTCCCGGGCGCCGTCCTCTCCGTGGCCGGCTGCGTCACCCCACCGATGCCGCCGTGTCCCGCGTCGTCCGCGATGGCGGGTCGGCCGCTGACCTCCACCTGCAACTCAGACAACAGTTCACTCCAGCGCCAGGTGACGCCACGCGGTGCTAGGCGCCTTGTGGCGTTCCTGACGCGTGTCCACAGTGACTGAATGTCGCCTCCGTCTCGTGCGAGGTCGCCCTCAGTGCTGCCGCTAAGGTAGGTGGCCAAATCGGATCGACTCGGCTCCCTCCCCAGCCGGCGGCGCGCGGCCGTAGATAGAGTGGCCCAGGCGATGTCTCGGACGGTGGCGTCGTCGCAGTGCAGCATGCGGAAGCCGTGGACGATCGTCGAGATGTCCGCAGCGTCCGCGAGCGGCGTCAGGCCGCATCCTCCCTCTCCCAGCGCGAGGTACAGCTGTTCAGTGGACGCACGCTGTGGAAGGAAGAGCCATGATTTGACAGCCGCTTTCACTGCCTTGTCGAGTGCAGATAGCGGCCCCTTGCGTACCGCTCCGCCCCGCATGACAAAGTCAAGCCTAGGGAGGAGGAAGACACGCACAGCGTCAATCTTCTGCCAGGGAGCCAGCAGGGAAGCGTCCAGGTGCTGCAAGTCACGTCGAATTGCCGCGATCGCATCCGTTGGCGTCTGCGTGACTTTGTACCCGGTGGGAACGCCAAGATGGAGGTAGGCGTCGCCCGCACCGAGCACGGCTGGTTCTCCCCCTTGCAGGGCGAATACCGAGCCTAGTGTCTGCCGACGGCGGATGTGAAGCGTGGCACACTTCGACGGCTTGAAGGAAAGCCCGGCCCACGTTGCCGCCTCACCCACAAAATTGAGGAGCGTCTGCATCGCCTCTGAATCCCGCGCCAGAAGCACGATATCGTCCGCATACGCCAGTGCACTCACACTGACGCCGCAAAGCGGAATACCACACTCATTTCTGAGCGAGGTTGCGGCGCGAAGTACCGGCTCGAGCGCGAGATTAAAGACGATGGGCGACAGTGGACAGCCCTGCTTGACCCCCGCCTGGATCTCAATCTCCTCCGTTAGTCCGTCAGATGTACGGACACGGGTGGAGCAACCATCGTACATGTCGGCAATTAGATGGTGCAATTGCTCTGGTAGTCCCATCCTGCTCAGTACTCCAAGGAGGTGAGCGTGAGGCACTGAGCCGAAAGCATTCGCCAGATCAAGCCAAGCAAAGCATGCTTGGCCTCCCCTGCGCCTTGCATCATCAATTGCCGTCTGCACAATGAAGTTGTGCTCATAGCAGCCTTCAAACGTGCGGAAGCCCGTCTGTTCTGGGGAGAGCAGGTTCAAACGCTCTGCCCAGAGTGAAGTGCGGTCCGCAACGATTGCAGCAAAGAGCTTAGAGATTGTAGAGCTCAATGCTAGAGGCCGCCAGTTTGTCACGTCCGAGACGTCCCCTTTCTTGTGGATGAGGACGGTAGTGAATATTGTCCACTGCACCGGAGTCTTCCGCTCATTCCAGCAGCGCGAGAAGATCCTAGCTAGCACATGGCAGCCAGGATCCTCACGTCGCAAGTCCGAGTAGGTGACTCTGTCTGCCCCAGGAGCAGTGTTGCTCGCCTTTTGGAGCCGCTGTTGCACCTCTGAAGGGGTGATCGGCAGCAGGACCTCCTCGCTGACATCAGGAGGCGTGGTGGCGGCAAAATCCGGGACAGCAGCTGGTGCATCTGAAACAGAGAAGTCAGATTTAGCATATGTTTTCTTGAAGTGCTCCGTAAGCACGTTGCCATCGATTTGGCAGTACGGCGACGTCTCTCCAAGGACGCGCTGCATCGCCTTGCGCCGGTCCGCGCGGTACAGCTTCTGAATCTCAGACGCTGCACTCGCGTCGTACCGACGCTCGGCGGCCGCCGCACGCCGTGCGCCACGTCCGCCGCGATGCCCACCGCGGCCGCGTGTTGGGGCAGGGGGAGGGGGATTGGCAGCAGCGTCGGCGCGGCCCTGGCCGCGGTGCGCTGCTGCTGGTGGCCCATCCTGTCGATCTCCGGCTGCCTGGCGTTGTGGCTTCGTCTCGGCGATCTCGGAGATGAAGTCCTCGACGACCGCGACGAATGCGTCCCATTGCTGGTCGTGGACGCTGTCCAGAGCCGCCAGCCAGCGCCGCTGCCTCTCCGTTAGCCGGGCGGGGGGGGGGGGGGGCGGAGCTGCCTCTGTTGCGCCCTGTTCGGAGGGTACAGGAGGGCCTGTCAGGTTAGGTGGAGGACGGGAGTTTTGCGGCGGGAGGTTGGGACTGGGACGGTCGTTACGACGTCGGCGTCTCCTCTTCTTGCTGCCATGTCTCGGAGACGCTGCTGCAGTCCCTCCGCTCACGTCGCGCCGCTCCGTCGTCTGCGTCGGTGGTGGTGCCGCGCTGCCATCTGGCGTGGACCGCGCAGTGCTGCTTTCAGTTGCCGCGCCGTTGAAAGGTGGCGCAGCGGTAGCAGCAAGGGGCCGGTGTAGCTCGCGCCAGCCTGGCGCTCGGGTCGGGCGCACCGCGGCTGGTGTTCGCCGCGCCGCCAACAGATGGCCCGGCGGTCGCCAGCGGCCCGCCGCCGGCGCAAGAAACACGAGGTGTAGCTCGCGCCGGCCGACCGGGCGCGCCGGCTCGCCCCGGGCCGCTGTTACGCGGACTGGGTGCCCGACGATCGCTACCAGATGGCGCAGTGGTCGCAGAGGTTGTCGGCGTAGCCTGCGCCGGCCAGGCGTCTCCAGGTGTAGCTCGCGCCGGCCTGGCGCTCGGGCCCGGCGCACCGCGGCTGCTGTTCGCCGCGCCGCCAACAGATGGCCCAGCGGTCGCCCGCGCCCCGCCGCCGGCGCGAGAAACACGAGGTGTAGCTCGGGCCAGCCTGGCGCTCGGGCCCAGCGCACCGCGGCTGTTGTTCGCCGCGCCGCCAACAGATGGCCCAGCGGTCGCCCGCGCCCGGCCGCCGGCGCGAGATACACGAGGTGTAGCTCGCGCCGGCCGCCCAGACGCGTTGGCTCGCGCAGGGCCGCTGTTACGCGGACTGGGCGGTATGATGCGCCGTCGGTCAGGAGGTGGCGGTCTGCGACCTGTAGCACGGCGTTTGTCCCTCCGGGGGGTGACTATGTGCCACTCATCATCTGCAACAAGAGCTGTTTTGTTAGTAACACTCCCTGCCTGAGCGGAGACGGAGTGACGGGCGTCACTCGACGTGGCCGCCGGCAGGGCAGAGGAAACGCGGCGCGTATACGTCTGCGACCGCACAAGCACCACACCGTCCGGTACATCCGCCGGGCTCGCGGCCTTTGGTGCGTCAAACAGCGGCGCGGCTGCGCCGTGAGTAACAACACCACCGGTCGCGGCGAGCGAGGCAGCCTGCCTGCCACTGTCCACCCGCATCGCAGAGCCACCTGTTGGCGGCGTAGCGAATGCGGGCGGCAGTCCCAGGCCGGTACCCACGCTCCCGACAGATGGCGGGCGGGAGGTGCCTGCGGCAGCCGCACGACGTGGCCAGCGTACGCCACTGGGTGCAATGGCCGGCGCGGGCAGCGGCGAGCCGCGGCCTTTGCCAGACACTGCGCCTCTGGCCGGAGCGACGCGTTCGGCGGCAGGCGTCGGCAGCGTGCTGCCTTCACCTCCCGAACTTGCGCTCGGCACTCGTGGCGACGCGGTTGACGTCGCGGAGCGTATCAGCAGGGGGATGCCAGACCACCTCGGCGTGCGCACACACAGTACGCACGACGCGGGGGTAGCAACCACCGCCGTCCTGGGTGTCACCGACGCCTGCACACTCACACATGGTGAGGGCAAGGCAGCCTGTGAACCCACCACGCTGCTGCGGGTCTGGACCGCCGCGTATGTTAAACCTAAGTCCAGCCGGTTTGTCCTACTAGCTTCGGGGACCGGACTGGGCTGTGGCTATAGCCCCTCTCTATTATCTAAGGCTAGGCGGCCTATGGTACTAGCTTCCCGAGCCGCTTTCGCCTGTGGCTTTCGCCCAGCACTAACTAAGGACGAAGGGCCTGTCCTACTAGCTTCGGGGGCCCTCGCCTGTGACCTCCCGCCGGCCGACCTGTCTGGGTGCCCCAGAGAGTCAGACACGGCATCGTGTCCCATACTCACACTCCCCCGACTGGCAGCGCCGGGGGTGGCGGACTCTGCATTGCAGGACCGCTGATGCGTCCGCAGCTTCTTCAGTTGCGGGTCGCGTCGGCCGCAAAACGCGCACTCGAAAACGGGGACCGTTTCCGGGTCGTGCAGCCTCCTGTAGTGGCGAAGAAGGGCCGAGTGGTCCTTGTATTCGCCAAAAGTTGGCCTGCCTGCAGCCTTGGTGACGAAGCAGATCCGGCAGCGAAAGACGTCCGCCGGCAGCGTCACCACGAGCTCCATTGTTCAGGTCGCGGACCTGAAACAAGAGAATAAGCGCGACCGCTTCCCGGTGCAGAAATCAGCCCATATCAGCTCGTATTAAGCTGATAAGAACAGATTTTTTAGTCATTGAGGTAATATTTGGGAAGGAAGCTTAGGAAAGGTTCAACTTCGGT
Organism: Schistocerca nitens; assembly: GCF_023898315.1. Classification (NCBI taxonomy): domain Eukaryota; kingdom Metazoa; phylum Arthropoda; class Insecta; order Orthoptera; family Acrididae; genus Schistocerca; species Schistocerca nitens. The sequence continues at coordinate 948,820,671 of NC_064616.1, forward strand.
AGCCCATATCAGCTCGTATTAAGCTGATAAGAACAGATTTTTATTTTCCGAGATAATTCTTAGTTACAATCTTACGAAGTATAAATTTAAGAAAAGAATATCCATGACTCTATACAATACGAGTTTTACAGGTTTATTAAGTTTAGATAAATTTAAGAAAAAACGGTACTAACCGTACTTAAGTATTTGATCACTATTCTAGTTCGTGGGTTAAGCCCACTACTTAAATATCATGAGGCCGCGTTAGGCGCGGATACTTAAGTATATTACCTTAAGATTAATCCCGCGGTAGGCGCGGCCTTACTTATGTCAGATCAGGGGTAGTTTGGACCTAATTTAGGAGCTATTTTGTGTTTATTTGATTCATCTCCATGCCCTGACAGCACACTGCACATGCACGGCTGCCAGCGGCTGGTGCGCCACGCACGCAGGCGGGTCACACTCAGCCGGACTTCTCCCCTCTGTCCGCCTTGCGGCGGACGTCACTGGGGTGTCGTGGCAGGAGGGTGTTGCTTCCCACGCTGGCTGGAGACTGCCGGGCAGTAGGCACACGTACGGCGCCGCCCAGCACCGCGCCAACCGAGGTGGGGGCCATATTCGGCGGCCACCACGGAGGGAGGGGCACCAGGCAGCACCGCACGCACCGCTACTGACTCGGCACTGCTGCAGTGCGGCGCGAAGATGGTGTAGCGCCGCAGGTCCCGCGTCGTGAAGGAGAATCTCGACACCGACGACACGAAGGCACCGACCTCGAAGTTCTCCGACGACTGCAGTCTCGAGGGTCTCGCAGCCTGACGTCAGAGCATGCCACAGTCTAGGGGGACACATACTGGCGGTGGCCAGTGATGTGTTCAACGTAGATGTCGCGAGACCACTTGATGGTGTCGGACACCATCAATCGCCGCATCAGTTGGCAGTAGCGGCTGGCGATGCCTAGGTGCCGAAGCACCGCATCGTTCTGGCGGTCCCACGCCCCCAGACTGCCGACAACCAGGGCGTCGACAGTGACGGAATAGCCGCGAGCGGCTAATCCGCGCGCAACGTCGGCGTACTTTATCCTCTTCAGTTGCCGAGCGTTGTCGAGCGCAATCCGCCTATTCTCGAAGGGGATTGTCACATCGACGATGGTCACAGTCTTCGCGGCCTCGTCAGTTATTACGAGGTCCGGACGCAGCCCACTGCTGTCCCCTATGACGGCTTGGTTGATCCTGATGTCAGGAACAGCAGTGTTTCCTCTCCTTGGCCGCCCAGCGACTGCTGTCGCGAGGCGGTTGAGGACCGCGTTGTGGCGATACTGCAGGGCTGCTGAGTGCACCATACACGCGTTGATTACGTGCGGGAGCGTCTCATTGTTGTGGCCACAGCGTCGGCAGGCTTTGTTGGTATTTGCCCGCCCATCAAAGCGGCGACATCCGTTCAGAGGCACGACTCCGAGCCTGGCGCGATGAATGAAGCGCCAGTCTGCGAAGCGAGTGTATTTGCCTCCCGCTATGAAGTGGTTGGACGCTGTGGACTCCCTGGTGCACTCGAACACCTTCCCCTGGTCCGGTTTTCTGAGTAGGATGTGGCGCAGGCGCTGCCTCAGACACTCGCGGAGCGTCCGCGAGAGAAGACGTTTGGCGCCCCCTCCCACCCGGACATGCTCGACGCCAGTGTTGACGGTGCGTCCCACGCTGTCATCATCGTGTTGCGGTCCATCGCCGCCATCTTCGAGGTGTCGTGTAGTCCCCGGCGCCGTCCTCTCCGTGGCCGGCTGCGTCACCCCTCCGATGCCGTCGTGTTCCGCGTCGTCAGCGATGGCGGGTCGGCCGCCGACCTCCACCTGCAACTCAGACAACAGTTCACTCCAGCGCCAGGTGACGCCACGCGGCGCTAGGCGCCTTGTGGCGTTCCTGACGCGTGTCCACAGTGACTGGATGTCACCTCCGTCACGTGCGAGGTCGCCCTCAGTGCTGCCGCTAAGGTAGGTGGCCAAGTCGGATCGACTCGGCTCCCTCCCCAGTCGGCGGCGCACGGCCGTGGATAGAGTGGCCCAGGCGATGTCGCGGACGGTGGCGTCGTCGCAGTGCAGCATGCGGAAGCCGTGGACGATGGTGGAGATGTCCGCAGCGTCCGCGAGCGGCGTCAGGCCGCATCCTCCCTCTCCCAGCGCGAGGTACAGCTGTTCAGTGGACGCGCGCTGTGGAAGGAAGAGCCATGATTTGACAGCCGCTTTCACTGCCTTGTCAAGTGCAGATAGCGGCCCCTTGCGTACCGCTCCGCCCCGCATGACAAAGTCAAGCCTGGGAAGGAGGAAGACACGCACAGCGTCGATCTTCTGCCAGGGAGCCAGCAGGGAAGCGTCCAGGTGCTGCAAGTCGCGTCGAATTGCCGCGATCGCATCCGTTGGCGTCTGCGCGACTTTGTACCCGGTGGGGACGCCAAGATGGAGGTAGGCGTCACCCGCACCGAGCACGGCTGGTTCTCCCCCTTGCAGGGCGAATACCGAGCCTAGTGTCTGCCGACGGCGGATGTGAAGCGTGGCACACTTCGACGGCTTGAAGGTAAGCCCGGCCCACGTCGCCGCCTCACCCACAACATTGAGGAGCGTCTGCATCGCCTCTGAATCCCGCGCCAGAAGCACGATATCGTCCGCATACGCCAGTGCACTCACACTGACGCCGCAAAGCGGAATACCACACTCATTTCTGAGCGAGGTTGCGGCGCGAAGTACCGGCTCAAGCGCGAGGTTAAAGACGATGGGCGACAGTGGACAGCCCTGCTTGACCCCCGCCAGGATCTCTATCTCCTCCGTTAGTCCGTCAGATGTACGGACACGGGTGGAGCAACCATCGTACATATCGGCAATTAGCTGATGCAATTGCTCTGGTAGTCCCATCCTGCTCAGTACTCCAAGGAGGTGAGCGTGAGGCACTGAACCGAAAGCATTCGCCAGGTCAAGCCAAGCAAAGCATGCTTGGCCTCCCCTGCGCCTTGCATCATCAATTGCCGTCTGCACAATGAAGTTGTGCTCATAGCAGCCTTCAAACGTGCGGAAGCCCTTCTGTTCCGGAGAGAGCAGGTTCAACCGCTCTGCCCAGAGAGAAGTGCGGTCCGCAACGATTGCAGCAAAGAGCTTAGAGATGGTGGAGCTCAATGCTAAAGGCCGCCAGTTCGTCACGTCCGAGACGTCCCCTTTCTTGTGGATGAGGACGGTAGTGGATACTTTCCACTGCACCGGAGTCTTCCGCTCATTCCAGCAGCGCGAGAAGATCTTAGCCAGCACATGGCAGCCAGGATCCTCACGTCGCAGGTCCGAGTAGGTGACTCCGTCTGCCCCAGGAGCAGTATTGCTCGCCTTCTGGAGCCGCTGTTGCACCTCCGCGGAGGTGATCAGCGACAGGACCTCCTCGCTGACATCAGGAGGCGTGGTGGCGGCAAAGTCCGGGACAGCAGCTGGTAAATCTGTAACAGAAAAAACAGATTTAGAATATACCCCCTTAAAGTGCTCCGTGAGCACGTTGCCATCGATTTGGCAGTACGGCGACGTCTCGCCAAGGACGCGCTGCATCGCCTTGCGCCGGTCCGCGCGGTACAGCTTCTGAATCTCAGACGCTGCACTCGCGTCGTACCGACGCTCGGCGGCCGCCGCGCGCCGTGCGCCACGTCTACCGCGCTGCCCACCGCGGCCGCGTGTAGGGGCAGGAGGAGGGGGATTGGCAGCAGCGTCGGCGCGGCCCTGGCCGTGGTGCGCTGCTGCTGGTGGCCCATCCTGTCGATCTCCGGCTGCCTGGCGTTGTGGCTTCGTCTCGGCGATCTCGGAGATGAAGTCCTCGACGACCGCGACGAATGCGTCCCATGGTTGGTTGTGGACGCTCTCCAGGGCCGCCAGCCAGCGCCGCTGCCTCTCCGTTAGCCGAGCGTCGGCCGGGGGAGGGGGGGGCGGAGCTGCCTGTGTTGCGCCCTGTTCGGAGGGTACAGGAGGGTCTGTCAGGTCAGGTGGAGGACGGGAGTTTTGCGGCGGGAGGTTGGGACTGGGACGGTCGTTACGACGTCGGCGTCTCCTCTTCTTGCTGCCATGTGTAGGAGACGCAGCTGCAGTCCCTCCGCTCACGTCGCGCCGCTCCGTCGTCTGCGTCGGTGGTGGTGCCGTGCTGCCATCTGGTGTGGGCCGCGCAGCGCTGCTGTCGGTCGCCGCGCCGATGACAGGTGGCGCAGCGGTAGCAGCAGGGGCCGGTGTAGCTCGCGCCGGTCTGGCGCTCGGGTCGGGCGCACTGCGGCTGGTGTTCGCCGCGCCGCCAACAGATGGCCCGGCGGTCGCCAGCGGCCCGCCGCCGGCGCAAGAAACACGAGGTGTAGCTCGCGCCGGCCGACCGGGCGCGCTGGCTCGCCCCGGGCCGCTGTTACGCGGACTGGGTGCCCGACGGTCGCTACCCGATGGCGCAGGGGTCGCAGAGGTAGTCGGCGTAGCCCGCGCCGGCCGGGCGTCTCCAGGTGTAGCTCGCGCCGGCCTGGCGCTCGGGCCCGGCGCACCGCGGCTGCTGTTTGCCGCGCCGCCAACAGATGGCCCAGCGGTCGCCCGCGCCCCGCCGCCGGCGCGAGAAACACGAGGTGTAGCTCGCGCCGGCCTGGCGCTCGGGCCCAGCGCACCGCGGCTGATGTTCGCCGCGCCGTCAACAGATGGCCCAGCGGTCGCCCGTGCCCGGCCGCCGGCGCGAGATACACGAGGTGTAGCTCGCGCCGGCCGCCCAGACGCGTTGGCTCGCGCAGGGCCGCTGTTACGCGGACTGGGCGGTATGATGCGCCGTCGGTCAGGAGGTGGCGGTCTGCGACCTGTAGCACGGCGTTTGTCCCTCCGGGGGGTGACTACGTGCCACTCATCATCTGCAACAGGAGCTGTTTTGTTAGTAACACTCCCTGCCTGAGCGGAAACGGAGTGACGGGCGTCACTCGACGTGGCCGCCGGCAGGGCAGAGGAAACGCGGCGCGTGTACGTCTGCGACCGCACAAGCACCACACCGTCCGGTACATCCGTCGGGCTCGCGGCCTTTGGTGCGTCAACCAGCGGCGCGGCTGCGCCGTGAGTAACAACACCACCGGTCGCGGCGAGCGAGGCAGCCTGCCTGCCACTGTCCGCCCGCATCGCAGAGCCACCTGTTGGCGGCGTAGCGAATGCGGGCGGCAGTCCCAGGCCGGTACCCACGCTCCCGACAGATGGCGGGCGGGAGGCGCCTGCGGCAGCCGCACGACGTGGCCAGCGTACGCCACTGGGTGCAATGGCCGGCGCGGGCAGCGGCGAGCCGCGGCCTTTGCCAGACACTGCGCCTCTGGCCGGAGCGACGCGTTCGGCGGCAGGCGTCGGCAGCGTGCTGCCTTCACCTCCCGAACTTGCGCTCGGCACTCGTGGCGACGCGGTTGACGTCGCGGAGCGTATCAGCAGGGGGATGCCAGACCACCTCGGCGTGCGCACACACAGTACGCACGACGCGGGGGTAGCAACCACCGCCGTCCTGGGTGTCACCGACGCCTGCACACTCACACAGGGTGAGGGCAAGGCAGCCTGTGAACCCACCACGCTGCTGCGGGTCAGGACCGCCGCGTATGTTAAACCTAAGTCCAGCCGGTCTGTCCTACTAGCTTCGGGGACCGGACTGGGCTGTGGCCATAGCCCCTCTCTATTATCTAAGGCTAGGCGGCCTATGGTACTAGCTTCCCGAGCCGCTTTCGCCTGTGGCTTTCGCCCAGCACTAACTAAGGACGAAGGGCCTGTCCTACTAGCTTCGGGGGCCCTTGCCTGTGACCTCCCGCCGGCCGACCTCTCTGGGTGCCCCAGAGAGTCAGACACGGCATCGTGTCCCATACTCACACTCCCCCGACTGGCAGCGCCGGGGGTGGCGGACTCTGCATTGCAGGACCGCTGATGCGTCCGCAGCTTCTTCAGCTGCGGGTCGCGTCGGCCGCAAAACGCGCACTCGAAAATGGGGACCGTTTCCGGGTCGTGCAGCCTCCTGTAGTGGCGAAGAAGGGCCGAGTGGTCCTTGTACTCGCCAAAAGTTGGTCTCCCAGCAGCCTTGGTGACGAAACAGATCCGGCAGCGGAAGACGTCCGCCGGCAGCGTCACCACAAGCTCCATTGTTCAGGTCGCGGACCTGAAACAAGAGAATAAGCGCGACCGCTTCCCGGTGCAGAGATCAGCCCATATCAGCTCGTATTAAGCTGATAAGAACAGATACTACACTTTGATCTTAGCCAAAAGGCCGAGAAGCGATACTACACTTTGATCTTAGCCAAAAGGCCGCCACTCATCCAAGTGCACAAAATCTCTCCAGATGCTCTCATGTCTAGGAGGTTAGCACCCTTTATCAGTGTATAGTAGATATGAGAGTGTTGTGGTGATATAACAAACGCCTATGAAGAAGAAAGGTGTGGTTTCTACCCATGATTCAGATGCAGACGGTTTGAGTTTGAAGGTTTTTACATACAGGGTTACAATTATTGAACTATATGAAATGTTTTGGTTGGCAGGAGAGCCAACACCGTGTTACTAGAGGAGGTCGAAAGTCACGCGTTGCTCACGCAAGCTGGCGTGAGGTCTGGAACAGGACAAGGAAATTAGAATTTAGAAAAAAGGACGTAGCTGGTGGAATACTTAACTTTAATCCATTAATGGTGAACGTCGGTCTGAACGGTACATGATTCATAATATCAAGAGCAAGTGATAATGGCGCCTTGCTAGGTCGCAGCAAATGACGTAGCTGAAGGCTTAAACTATCGTCTCGGCATATGAGAGCGTATTTTGTCAGTGATCCATCGCTAGCAAAGTCGGTTGTACAACTGGGGCGAGTGCTAGGAAGTCTCTCTAGACCTGCCGTGTGGCGGCGCTCGGTCTGCAATCACTGATAGTGGCGACACGCGGGTCCGACGTATACTAACGGACCGCGGCCCATTTAAAGGCTACCACCTAGCAAGTGTGGTGTCTGGCGGTGACAGCACATGAAATAAAATCGTCATATTTATGAATGGTTTGCATTAGGACGTTCAAACTGCACAGCCGGTAGCAGGGCATGATGGGAATTAGTATGGCTGTGTATATGGTTTGGTTTAGCGACAGAGCTCACTTTGATTTGGATCGGTTCGTCAGTAAGCAAAACTGGTGCATTTGGGGGACTGAGAATCCACATTTCGCGGTAGAGAAGTCTCTTCACCCTCCATACCAAAGTCTCTTCACCTTCATGTAGGGAATGGTATGTGAAGATTTTGGACGACGATTTCATCCCCATTATCCAAAGTGACCCTGATTTCGACAAGAAGTGGTTCATGCAAGAGGAAACTCGACCCCATCGAAGTAGGAGAACGTCTGATGTCCTGGAGGAGCACTTTTGGGACCGCATCTGGCTCAGGGGTACCCAGAGGCCACTGGCATGGGCCTCGATTGGCCGCCTTATTCTCCGGATCTGAACACATGTGACTCCTTTCTGTGGGGCTGTATTAAAGACAAGATGTATAACAATAACTCCAAAACCATTGCTGAGCTGAAAACAACCATTCAGGAGGTCATCGACAGCATCGACTTCCCGACACTTCAGCTGGTCATGCAGAATTTTGCTATTCGTCTGCGCCACATCATCGTCAATGATGGCAGGCATATCAAGCATGTCATAACATAAATTCGAATATTTGTAGTGACGTTAACATAATGAATAAAAGCCTTTGCACGCTGTTGTTTGTAACTAATTAACTTTTTTTCATAATTTTTTTTCATAATCATAATCTTTTCATAATCATAATAATAATAAGCTTTTTTTCATAATCGTCAGCCTGTAAATCAACTGCGCTACGAATTCTAAGGCATTGTTCGAGCTCTGATGCCAGTAACAAGAAGGTATTGGTAAGAGAGTATTGATCATAGAACAAAAACACACATGCATTCTTATGCGGGACATAAATGTCCAGCATTTGACAGTCATTCACCCTACAAGTTTTCTTTCCTACTCACTACGGAGATAAACTTTAAAAAGATAAAACTGGTTCCATCTACACCAAAAGGAAAAACATAGAGTCTTTGTGACACATTCACAGTATAGCTTTCAAGAGGTGTATAGCGCCCACTGTTCACATACGATCCAATCACAGTTCAGAAATTATACTGTGCTCGCATCAGTCCTGTAAAGAATGATCGTCAGCAATGGAGAGTGCCTCTCACAAGAAAGTAGACAAATGCACAGCAGCGGTGTTTAACGTGTGAATTACACGCCATGCTGCCACTAACTCCATAATCAGGGCATCTGTCAAGCAGATATATACACAGGGATTGGGGTACCTCACAAACGCCTGCCACTAACTTAGAATCACCATAGTTATGAAACTGAAGACTTGGTTTTATGCCCAAGATGTGGCAGGAGAATGGAGTACGTCACATAAATCTTCATTCATCTAGAAGAGGGTGCCGAAACAGGATGGACATATTTCATCATCACCACACATGAGTTGGATGTCCTCTGATGATTGAGAGGATTGCTGTTAAGGAACACTGGTAGATAGTGCTCTAAGTCACACACATACAACAAGCAATTGTATTCGAGTCAAACGTAGGTTATAGCACACAACTGATACACCCTCAATAGAACATCGGAAAAAACGGTTAAATACGCGATACATGGTCTGCAGCAACATCTCCCTCTCTCTAGATTGCATCATCAGTCTATCATTAAAATTATACCTCGTTAGAACCCCATCTAAACCCATCACTGAATCCACTTTCTGTCATCCTTTAACGCAGATGCACTTAAGTTTAGAGGCAAGTGGTTCTTCTTTTTCCAGGAAAGCACCAAAGACAGCAGTCAGCTCACATGTATCACTATTACCTCAACAGAAATACAGTAGAATGTTACCATACAGCAACTATTTGTTAGCTGACACCGCAGTGTTGTGGTTGGTGGAGAGTACAGAGGAGCACATTGCAATTACTGTTTGTTAGGGTTTGAAACACGTAATCAGTATCGCACAGGGTAAAACACGCGATCCATTCTTTAGTTATATGTTGCAGTCCCTCAACTGGTAATGCAACGCTCACTAGCTAAGGACACTTTATAAAAATCTATAAAGTGGTTGCCGATAAATTTAGTGACACACCCGGACTTGTGATCTGGCATATATAAAAATTTATTACTGTCCATTTGAACAATACTTTACAATTGATAGCACAGTTGATTTATGTAATGTGCTTCAAACTCCATCTGTCTGGAGCTTCATCAGGAGTAAACCCCACACGTTTCTTCTTCATGGCCACCTGTTATATCACCATACACTCTCATATCTACCATACACTGATAAGGGGTGCTAACCTACTCGATATCCACGCATCTGGAGAGATTTTGTGCACTTGGATGGGTGTGTGAGTAAGACTGATCCAGAACAGGCTTTGGGCCGCTTGTACATCGCCCGGTTAAATCCAAGGTCAGCTAACCACAGAATAAGTTAACCACGGTATAACTTTGACAGCGCGTTGTACAATTCCATGTTATTCTCTTCTTAGTTAACCCTGGAATAGCGATCTCGTTCAGTTAAGTTGGCAGCAGCAGGAGAGCACTCTGGGAATTTCGCGCGTTTTTTAAGTTTATTTATGTCTCGTCGTCCTTAAAAAGAACTCGATTAAAATGAGTGAAAAGCGATCGAGAGCCCAAAACTATTCCCTGAAGCCGACCGGAGTGACCGAGTGGTTCTAGGCGCTACAGTCTGGACCCGCGCGACCGCTACGGTCGCAGGTTCGAATCCTGCCTCGGGCATGGATGTGTTTGATTTCCTTAGGTTAGTTAGGTTTAAGTAGTTCTAAGTTCTAGGGGACCGATGACCTTAGAAGTTAAGTCCCATATTGCTCAGAGCCATTTGGACCATTTTATTCCCTGGAACATGTATTAAAGCTTGTCGATATCGTTCACGATTTCAGAAGCATAATAGATAACCAGAAAACGGATGCAGTATCATGTAGTGAAAAGGTCAGTCAAAACATTTAACTAAGCTTGTAATGTATGTATAATGAAATATCTCTTGAAATTGGTTACATGATTAAGTTTTCCTTGTTTGACCAATAAGATATCCTTCCAAATTTCAGAACAAAGCATGGGAGAAAGTATGCGATCTCTATAATTCACAAACAACATCATGCAGAACCAGTGATCAGCTGCGACAGAAATATGACACGCTAAAGAAAGAGAACAGAAAATATTATGCTGCATTAATGCAGCATAGGCTCCAGACTGGCGGTGGGCCTTTTGTCGAACTTAAATTTGTGATTGTGTACACAAAAATTCACAATTGAATTAAACTTTCTTCAGATGGCTACACTAGTCACTTTGATTCTGACGCAACGTTTCTAGGTAAAAATATTCCGTCCAATATGGTAGATGATGAATTTTTCGTAGGCAGCTAATGTAGTAACTATTTTGAAAGGCAAGCAGTTTTTTGAAATAATAAACGTCATGTCATCTTTTCAGAGACTGCAACAACCAGCGACAACACAGGCGTCACGGACTTTAATTTGACCGATAATTCTTAAGTGTGTTATTTACGGGCTAGCTCTCTGTCGTAATTAAATTTTAGAATGATTAATTCACTACAGTAGCAATGGGTGTTTTACAGGAAGTATGGTACATTTACTGAATTATTGAACACTGTTTGTTCCTCCACTTCTGCTGCTTCTTTTTTTCCATGTACAAATACCATTTTTATGATGAGTTGGTAATTAAATATTATATTGGGGGATACACATGGAGAATAGGTTGTCAACATTTATAGTGGACACCAATACACCTCTTTATATTGCTTGGGTATAATTAATGTACTTATGGGTCATATCTTAACTAGAGGCTGTTGTCATTTAATGTCTTCTAAATATATAAGTAACAGTTGCTTTTAGATATATAATTATGGCTTTACAATTATCTCTAGCATCTATGTGTAATATAGAGGGAGGGGGAAGTAACGGGAGAAGTAAGATCTTCACTCTGTTCTTCCGTGTTTTCTACAATAATCTCTACTTAAAAGTCTCACTTTTGTTTTCAGATTATAAATCCCTATTCACAAATGTCTGTAGTAAGCGTGCCATTGCTTGTGGAGACACATCCAACAGGTAAGGAACATGAAAACTACTTCAAAATAAGTCATTATACGGTAGCACTTCGTACAGTTGTCTCAAAAGTGAATGTTGTAATATTCTAGCGCCCCATTTCTGTGCATAATGAAACACAGTAGTTTCAAATGATATATTCATTTACAAATATGTTGTGTCTCATGCATAAGATCAATGCAAACAATTTTCTTGTTGAATTAAATTAGTTAAACTCTGTGCAACTCATTGAGCTGTAGTCCATCAGATGATAAATTACATAAAATGTAAGGAGTTGAGCACTGCATATTAATCAACATCTGCACTACAAAATGTGAATTGCATACAAAGTAGCTCTAATCTAATGTCTTTTTGTGTTATTGTCAACTGCATGATTTGATTTCAGATAACACAACTTGCAAAAATCCAATACGAGTTTTAAGAAGCCCACTACGTCCTACATTGGATCTAAATGCAAGTTCTTTATATGAATCTGACTCTAGTTCTGCAAGCTTGCAGTTACTGCGAAATGAAACAACTCGTAAGCAAATTAATTAGTCTGTTCATAAATTTTCTCAGTATTGTAATGTAAACTTCAAATTTTGCATTACCTGTTGACATCATCCTCTGCCACCCAAAATCTAAATCTTATGTAGGGGGAACTGTAAACTTATTTTTACAGTAGGGTCAGCAGTGCTTATAATTATAGTTTCACAAAATAATATTTTGTTGGCAGCACAATACTTGATGTTGAGTGAAAATATTTTTACAGCCTAGAGGGTTCACACCAATTAACTTAAAAAATTTGGGAAATGTAATTTACAATTTGTGCTAAGGTAGAATCTATGTTACTGTGTCTGTCTCACAAAGCTGTAAATATGCTTGCCCTCTTACATAACGTGATGTCTTAAGATATTACAATGTATATTCTATATTATAGTGCCATAAACTGGGGTTACTTTACCCTTTGCAGGTAACAGTCCCTATAGTCAGATAAAGTCTTACATTTTCTTTTCCCCAGTGAAAGTAATCATCATTAGCAAGGAATAAACAAGGCAACACGCATTCACAATGTGGAAAGAATGATCCTGAAAGATGATATTATTTTGTCAAACTATTTTGTTGGCAGTACAATACTTGATGTTGAATGTAAATATTTTAACAGCCTGGAGGGTCCACACCAGTTAACTTAAAAAATTAGGTAAATGTAATTTAAAATTCCGTCATTTCTGTGAAACAAACATTTTTAATTCTTTTCTTCAACAGTTGACATAAAGGGGACAGATAATCCAGGAGGTGGTCCATCAGCTACACATGTATCAGTACCTCACAATAATGTTCTTTGCATGCTGTAGTTGAGTTCCAGGTTTTCACAACACATAGGCATAAGTGTAACACTAATGCCAACAATCCACATCATAAAATATACTGCCTTTCTAAAGAAATTAATCATGTCTTTCTAAAAACTGAAGCACATTCATTATCATTTATAGCCACAAAGGTCTCACATAGAATTTAACCCATTTCTAATGCTAAAACAACATGAATATTTATTTATTGCAGGAGACCAGTCAGGCCGAAGCAAGCAGAAACGGCAGAGGGTATCACTGTCTGCGTCAGCTAAACAGTTGGGTCCGTGGGCCAATGCGAAGAGAGAGTTAGTTGAACTACAACTGGTGCTGCTCCAAAAGCAGCATGACGAGTTCCAGAGGAGAGAAGAAGAACTCTTTCAATTAAAGAAAGAAAGCCTAGAGCTGAAAATTAAGATTAGAAAAGAAAAACTAAAGAAATTAATGTCTGAATAAAAACAAATTCATGTAAACATTTTATTTTCAATTAAGTCAGATAAAATAAAATTGCCATTTAATTACAAAAGAGAATTGAAGTAATTAACAAATGTGTCTCTTGTGGCATGCTGTCCATTGTCTTGTGCATCCTGAGCTCTTTCATCTGCAATAGACATAACAATGGCTGCCTGGAATACAGGATCGAGAGGAGGCAATCCCTTATGTCTATTGCCATATTGTGCAGTACAGCACATGCAACAATTATTGCCTCAGCTCTTTCAGTCTGTAGTGTTATTCCGTTAGATAGAACTGGAAAATGTCTCTTCCAAACACCGTACGGCTTCTCTACCACATTTCTTGTTCTTATATGAGATTCATTGTAAATATTTTCAGCTCTTGTCCTTGGATTGGTTATCGGAGGAAGAAGGTAATGACACGCTGCATAATCAGAACCACACAACAACACACGATTACCCCTTTCACCGCTTTCAAGCCGAGCTTTCAGCCTAGAATTATTTAAAATGGTCTGATCATGTGCTGAACCTGGCCACCTACAGACAATGCCCAATATTTTTAAATCATAGCTGGCCACTGTTTGCACATTCAAAGAAAAATATCCTTTTCTGCCTCTATATTCTTCCGCATTGTCACCACCTGGAGACTTAATTCTTATGTTTGCAATCTATGGCGCCAAAAACTCTTGGAAATGACGCTATTCTGAAGAAATTCTCCAGTGCTCTTGCAATTTCCTCTTGTGTGTTCGAAAATTTGATGAATGCTGGCGCTAGGCAAGCAATGGACACTGAGACCTTTTTCATAATTCTGCTGGCTGTCCCCTTGTCGATTCCAGTGAAATCTCCAACAGATATCAGAAAATCGCCCGAGGCAAAATATCTTAGTGTTAATAGTAATTAGTTCATTGGTGGAACAGCATCATTCCTGAAAGAAAGAAAGAAAGAAAGAAAGAAAAAGGAATAAAGTAATCTGTAACAACTGAGCTATTTTCTTAATACATAATTCAAGGTAAGTAAGTTGCTTACAGCCTCCTTTGAAGCTGAAACACCCATGCATTCAGTTTTAAACTCACAAAGACTCAAGTACTAATTAATTCATACACTTCTGTAAATCTGTCATAAAGAGCATGGAAGGTAGTAGAACAAGTTATTAAGGTGCAGAAGTGGACTCAGGAAGCTAGTTATGGTAAAGCAGACGAATAACACATTCTAAATGATGATAATCTATCATGAAAATTACTTTACAAATATGTATCTTAGGAGGATACAATTCCTTTTTAAAACAGCTAATGCCCTTCTACAGTTACTCAGCTACTATTTTGAAATAAAGCATTAATGTGACATTAGACAGATCTCTATGGACTGTATAGGCAAAATCAAAGCCTGTTTAATACAGTTATTCAAAATTAACATCTGGAAGTCATATAAAGTATACACAGATAAACTGAAGAAGAGGTCGAGGTGTTTTCAGATGGGCTGGTGTGGATAATACTAATGTTGAGAAACACAACAACTATGTTCCATAGTTTCCTGATAATCTTACTGTGTTAAACTTGGCTTGAGTAAGCACAAATAGTTCACAGATTTCAGTGAAGAATGGTTGGATACAATTTTGTTGCTCTGAAGCAAAAATGGGCCTCTCATCCAAATATACTCACTAAAGGCTGAAGTTGTTCTTACTAACTCCTAAAGGTAACTGTCAACAGCTTTTATGTATTTGAAACAATCCATTTTCTTGCCATCAGGTGTACATTGTAACTTTATTCTCAACCAGTTCCGGTTTTTTCAACCATCATCAAGGAAGAAAAGTAATACACAAAGATGGTTCAAAAATACATTGTGTAATTACTGTGTTATTATTATAAAATCTGCAGTGGTCAAACAGCTGATCATTAAGAGTAACAAACACTGCAGATTTTATAACAACACAGTAATTACACAATGTATTTAAAAAATAAAGTTGGTCTGAGACTGCTGTGGTGTTTACAAAAAGGATCATTTCCAATAGAAAACATTGTATATCAATATTGACGTCATGTGCCTGAAATTGGGACACTACTGTTTTATCAAAGCGTTTTGCAACATGAGAATTCACGTTTTTGTTAAAACTGCCATACAAATAGTAGCCATAACTGGTGTGGATTTTCGATTTCGTAAAGTCTATTGTGGGACTGTCTTCTAAATAAAACGAGTCAATTCTTTCTACTACTGCAACAACTGTAACACACGCCAGATACGCAAGGCTATTTTGGCACTAATCGTCGTTTTAATGTGCCTAATTTACAGAAATAACACAACGAAATTCACGAGGTACGGAAAGGAAATACATTTTACACAATTTAACAGTATTATCTTAGAAAACAGAGAAATAGTTTCACCTTTCCACCCTATGTTCCAGTTTCTGACATACAAGATTGAAAAGACGAAGCACGGTTTCCTTTGGCAAGCGAAATCTGCATATAAATTCTGAGTCGTCAAATTCATCAAAATAATTCGGGCGGCGTCTCACTTTCTTCTCCTTCCTCATTTTTATGAACACTTTAGCCAAAAACTCGTCACCGCTGTCTGAATCTATGGGTATTCCTACCATCCTTAAAACTTATTCCGTGGTTAAGCTCGCTAACCGGCCAGAAATCACCGGCTCAGCTATCCCCGAGTTTATTCTCCGGTTAGGCGTTAGCCCGGGTTCGTACAACGCGTTTCTCGCGCTATTCCGGGGTTAGAGCTTAACCGGCTGCTAACTGGGCCCTTCGCTGAACAGTAGTCATGGACTCGGCTCACTCTGTTCCTTCTTGGTATGAAATGTAGCAGTCTACTTCTGATCAACTGCTACTTAAATCGGTGATAGGGAGGTTTGGTCAGGAACAATGTGAGGAGAGCTTTCAGTCTCTAACTTTATCCTAAGAATGCGAGAATGATCTACACCTTATAACACTAGCGTGTATGTCGCTCTTCCCTAACAATCAAACCTTAGTCCTCTCACGGGAAAAAGCACATATAAAACTAACGTGCCGCGAAACACGCTAGTGTTACCCTCTGAGAGGATTTCGAAAACTGACCGCGCGTGTGTCTAATTGACAAAGGTATCGGACTATAACTTTGAATATGGTGAAAGCAACAGAAAAATTAAACGGATTTTAACCTTCGGAGTTAATGAAAGTGGTAAAATCATGAGTGAATAAAAGAATGAATGGTCGCCAGCCCAGTTAGGCAAATTAATTTGGAAATATATGTTTAAGAAATTTGATTATTGGTTATTGAAGTCACTTTCGTTTACATTTCCCTTTGAATAGCACACAAGATACAAACTGTCACAGTGCACTCTGAACTGTGTGTAGTACTGGTGACAGCTACTCTCAGGAGCATTACTTAATCAAATACTGAAATGTTACTGCATGAAGTTCAGAACTAAATTTGGACATGAGGGCCTTTTATCTTAACTGACACGAAAAAAACAAAGAAATAAAGATTAATAATATCATAAATACACAGTTTTAACTCTTCTACATATATCAGTTTTCCTTAGCAACAGTAATAGTTCAATTTTCTTTTCTAACATGTGGGGAATATTGATGGAGACCCATAAACTAGTATAGTTTCACTAGTCAAGCTCTCTGATTATTACAGTAGAAAAGACTAATTCGAAAGCTAATCATTCACTTCAAGTCGAGTAGTTCAGAATTTACTTTGCGAGACAATAAAATTCTACACTGGACTTAATTAACGTAAAAAAAGGAACCATTCATGATAGAAATCAAAACCACACTATTTTTAAAATGAGCTTAACTTATTTGTCTTTTTATCACCGGTGAAGCAGGTATTCTAGACAACAATATTTACACAGTCTTGCACTGTAATCCTACAAAACTAAATTTTGTAATAAACTAAGGGTACTTTAGCAAAAGCCTATCCAACATCACTTTGGTGGTTTTAACTTTGACCTTTACTACTCCTTTTACATTCGACAAAAAATACTTTGAAACACTTTAATGCAACAATTGTTCATTTAACCCTTTCGTGAGCCGTTGGAAACATGTTTCCCACTACAATGAATTCGCTCTTAGTCCCGTGGGATTCACAGTTCCCATCTCTGTATGGTGCTACTATCTAGTGAACAGTATAGGGTACTACTTCCAATCGGAAGTTCCCTCCGTTTTTGCTGTACCTTCGCGCAGAGACATTGTATAGCTGAGTGTTGCTCTGTAGAGGAGCCTTTCAGTGCTGTTTGCGTGACATTTTGTGATTTTTACCTCAAAGCTATAGTATAAGGTAAATACTTTTGATTTATCCAAATTTATGAAGGAAAACGTAAAATTGGAACGAGGAGCATTCCAGTTTGAAACAAAAGGAGCCATTTCTGCAGTAAAATGGATGGATAACCGTCCAGTCACTTTCCTGTCCTCGATTCATGACCCATGAGAAACAGCCACAGTGAAAAGGAAAAACAAGGATGGTACTAGTATAGAGATTTCTTGTCCTGAAGTTGTGGCAGAATACAACAAAATAATGGGTGGTGTCGATAAGTTTGATCAATTGCGAGAAAGGTATGCTATTGGCAGACGTTCTGTAAAATGGTGGCACAGAATATTTTATTTCCTGGTGGACGTTGCTACAGTGAACAGTTTTATCCTGTGGAAAATAAGTTAAAGAGAAAGTGGACAGCATGATCAGCTCGCATACAGGATCCATCTAGCCAGACAATTGATCGCTGGCTTCTCATCCCAAAAAAGGCGTGGACAAAAACCTGTCTTTCTGGCAAAAAGGGGTAAAGTACCTGAAGATTTTCGTCATGTGGCTGTAGGGGAGCATCAACCCAGTTTAGGAGAAACCTACTGGACGTGCCGTCATTGTAGTACCAAAGCTGCGGAAAAGAGCACTCGCTGTGTTTGTACATATTGTCAAATACCACTTTACATAGACCCATGTTTCAGAAAATTTCATGGCAAGTAATTGTGGACAATCATTGTAACAAGAGAAGCAAATTTATCAAATAAATATGACATATATTGGAAAAGTTGTTTTTGTCATTTAACTCCAAGGAAGGGCAGTGGGAAGAATACTTCCCACCTTGTTGTGTGACCTCACTTTCACAGTTGGAGCAAATTTGATATTGTGTATGATACATATACGTATCTGTTAACTACTATCTGCTCTCCATTCATTAAAAAAAAAAAAAAAAAAAAAAACTGCTCAATAATTTTGTCCACGATAGGGTTGAATTAGGATACCGTGAGGACCCTGCATACGTTCGTCATAACGATAGAAAATATGGTTCCAGACACGGATTTATGATGTTTTGGTTATTATTATTATTATAACCACACACAAATTAACTAGTTCACGCCCATATACATTACAGAATGTATGAAGTTAGTGAAGCAGTGGCGACGATTGGTGGCAAGCGAGATGGGGGCTAACTGTACTCACGGCTCTTGATGTTCGAATGTTCTATAAAATCTCTTCTTCGCGTCTGATTTTCAACATATTAGAGCCATTCCTAATGCCGAGAATACCAAATATGGTCGAGCGGTTCTAAGCGCTCAAGTCTGGAACCGCGAGACCGCTACGGTTGCAGGTTCGAATCCTGCCTCGGGCATGGATGTTTGTGATGTCCTTAGGTTAGTTAGGTTTAAGTAGTTCTAAGTTCTTGGGGACTGATGATCTCAGATGTTAAGTCCCATAGTGCTCAGAGCCAATACCAAATAATAGCCAGATCCACATCTGAGGCAAATCCTTTGTAAAGCAGCTTCCGATTGCCTCTCTTGGCACCGTCGAAGTGTACTGTGCTACGGCTAGCCACATACTGTGTACCGTTCACACAAAGGAGCCGCTCAGTTCGACCGCCAAAATCACCTTTTACATCGCGCCATTCCACTTCCATTGCGCGGGGACTTCCCTACAGCGTTTACATGATGCAAATACAAGTGCCCTAAGCATGAACCAGCTTTCAATAAACATTTTCTTTTTATGAACATACACATATCATAATAATTTATTATTTTAACATATCATTTTGCTTCTTTTACATATATACATTACAAAATTCTAATTTTCTTGTCACATATCAAGGAGTGTAAATAAATCGGAATACACACTGCACAATTGCAGGTACACAGTTACATAATATAAACCTACTTCTAATCGATGTGTTACAGCCTCCCATCTGCATAGGGAAAGAAGGCGATCGTAATCATAAATTACGCACTACGATCGAAGTGCTACAAATATGTAGATTGGTGTCGGACACAGTCTGGTATACTTTGAGAATTAACAATGAGTGGACGTGCTGCACAGTCATCTATCTACGTTCACAATGGTAGTCGCGAAGCAGTGGAGAGGTGATTTAGAGACAATAAAGAAATTGGTAAGCAAGCTGCCGTGTCATTTGATGGCGATGAAATTACGGAAAAAAACTGGGAAAACTGGTAAAATTTGTCACACTATCAACTTTGATATGCTTTTACAGTACATTGAGGTTGTCTTTTCCATCCCATCTGTCCGCTGGTATGCTATCGATTACCACATAACGATTGATTGACATCATTTGTTTGAGGTAGAGACGGAGTCTTGGTGTCTTGCACCGAAACAGTGATCGCACACATGATTGCAATATGAGGAATCACTCTAAACGGAACACCAAGCCCTTCTGCTAGTCCATCACTGTGAAAGAAGAATTTAAAATGTATAGGTCATCAGTCACCTTCAGAAAGCTGTTTGGAAATGCTGCACAGTGCCGTAAAGCTCTTCCAATTTCCATATATCGTGATGGCTTCCACAGTTTTGTCAAATAGAAACACCACCTCTGCCTTTTATTTCAGTCATCCTGTGTGTGTGTGTGTCATGGGAGGAGCAGCAACATAATTTACACGATGCGATGTCCAGTATTCTGCGAGAGCCAGTGGATCGAAAAGTTTAGAACCTGACAGAGACCTCCAAGCCGTGGTGGGAAAAACTAAATGTATGACCGTGTACAAAGCTGTAGTCATACACCGCTTGGACAAGTTACAGCAGACAAAAGTAAATGTATCAAACCGTAACACAGGGACCCTCTCTTGCAACTGATAATCAGTTGAGTGTGGTCCTCCTACAGTATAGGTGATAAAACTATGCACTAGTCTGTGAAGTGACTTTAATCACTGGCCATCCGGTCCAGTGGATCAGTACCTGTATACTTAATAACATAGCACCACATGCTCGATGCCAGCACACTGACAGTATTTGCTTTCGATATGTCATAAGAGAGACGCGGCAAAATATTATCGAGTTCTCTGTCGAATAAAGTTAGCAGAGCTTTTACAGTTCATAGTCTTTCTCTGTTGGATGATACAAAATAACGATGATTGAGAGAATGATTGGCTCACAGACGTGAATGCACCCTGAGGAACGCAGATCTCCTTCAGACTGCAGTACTTATATGTAGTTGGAGCTGCACCACAATACAATAGCAAAATCCTCGTCCTTCTTACAATCATTCTTCCAGTTTCTTCTACTGCCTTTTCTACTATATTGTGTTGCAGGAGGAAAAAAAAAAAAAAAAAAAAAAAACAATCCTGTCGCATTACCTCAGCTCAGCCTGTTTCTCCACAGGTTGCAGAAGGTGGTTAACACAGCGTTTTCCGATTACTGCTCAGTTCTAACTTCAATTGCGATGATCACATGGACAAAGCTGCAGGTATAGTGGGGAGAGACTGAGGATCAGTTACAAAATGTAAAAGGGCTGTCTGAAACCACGTTGGAGTTTTACTGTAGAAGACAGGTTCGAAAAAGGTGACTTGTTTCGAGATATGAGTGCAACGAATATGATTCACTAATGGCTGTAATCATTAAATGATGTCTCCATAGGATCCAACCCTGGTATGTGGTTGAGTGGAAAGACTTGATTCCAAACCACAGACAGAATTTCTACTGGAAAACGTTACACTATAGATCTGAAAAGCCGGTGTATTGCTCACAGGATTTTGTGCATATTTTACGATCTCAATCTAGCGTTGCATTGCTTTATGTGATTCGTCTCGTAGCATATCATCTACTTCATGTGACCATTCCCAATAAACCATCATCTTCCCACGCCTATAACGGTGTGGATATATCGCAGAACCTGTGACATGGCATCAGAACAGAAGGCATTACAGACACTATTTCATAGTGTGAGAAATATTTAGCAGCGGCTTGAGGGAGTTGCAAATACTGGCTTACTGCCATGCTCCTTAGCCAAATTATTTTTTTCTAAATTCGGTGATTTTATTGTGAGCTTACGCCATTGGCAACATGTACCCGAGCTTTCGGTCTGTTAATAGATACCCCATCGATCACTATGTTCACTATCGCGGTATTTGTGTGGAAGACAACTTCATTCAGAAGCAATAACATATCTCGATTTGTAAAGCTGGTATAGTTTTTAACATTTACATCGTTAGCGATACTTGTGTGTGCCAGTAGAACCAAGACCACTTTTTATTCAGGGTGACAGTAACATGGTCGTCGTGGTCTCGTTTCTTTTAATAGGTGGTCGTTTATAAGACGATTACGTCTTTCGTCCTAAAACACACTGGTACAGCTCTCAAGAAAAAGAAATGAGACATGTCCATCCGTGGCGGATTTTTACTCACTATTGTTTAGTGTCATCAACATTCAGTTATTGGAGAAGTTTTGTGATAGATTTGCTGTGATCAGCAGGCTTATAAAATATGTGTACTGTCGCCAGTGATCCAACAAGTGCAAAGAAAATCGTTTTGTCCTGTCGTAAGGGGAGTATTTATGCACTTGATGTGGAAAATTGCGATAGCCATAAGGAGGATGAAAAACATTTTACGTCGAATATTATATCCACTCATAAGAATGGTACAGATTTTCGTATTTCCAGAGTCACGGCCGTTAGGAGGCGGTAATTCACTCTTGTCGAATATCCTAATTTCCTGGGACGATTCTGCCAAGGGTGGCGGCGCATGGCGGTGGTTGCCTGTGGCCAGAACAACGATAATTCAGGATTACAGTGGGAGCCGTCCGAACTGGAAAGAGTGGCTGCAGTACAGTAATGTAGCTGACCTAACCGTGTCGCCCTCTAGGTGGCTGAATAGCGAACTAATACTCAGTATGTGTTGGCAAGCCTTCGTGATGACGCGTGTTCCCCATGGAAATTTGAGATGATTCGTTATGGAAGTGTGTATACGGTGGACAATTATTCCCTCCCATGTAAATTGTCAGATTGATTTCTTGTACACATTTCGCATCTTTATTTCGATGGGAGAACGTCGATTGTGGTGTGTGTTGTATGCATCTAGATGGTGAAAAATAGATGGAAGAGGCGTTTGCTGGTTCTCTACAAATGCGAAAAACCTTAGTTGACTTTGTAAAGTAGAAGGATGGTTTGGAATCTGATATATCATTGACATCAGTATTCGTTAAAAAAATATGAGTGGACTACCAGTCTCCTCTATTGGTTCAAATGGCTCTGAGCACTATGGGACTCAACATCTGTGGTCATCAGTCCCCTAGAACTTAGAACTACTTAAACCTAACTAACCTAAGACATCACACACATCCATGCCCGAGGCAGGATTCGAACCTGCGACCGTAGCGGTCACGCGGTTCCAGACTGACGCGCCTAGAACCGCACGGCCACACCGGCCGGCAGTCTCCTCTATTTTCGAGTTTTCCTGTAAAGATGTATGCACATGACGTAAGTTTTAAGTTCCTCAGTGGTTTGCAGCACATTCCGTATCGTTGCACCTCACCAAGGTTTCGTGTTTCTAGAGATATAATTTCCACTCTTTGTCTTCGGAATCATACTGTGCAAGCGATCGGTAGCATACTGCTATGTGGCTGATATCGAGAAATATCACGTAAATGGTATGTTATTCTGGCAGACCATGTGAAAATACGTATCTTCTTGTAATCCCAGGGTCTGAATATGATTGCAAAAAGCATGGCAGCAAACAGGCAAGCAGGTTGGGGCCGGAAATAGTAACATTGTTGTGTCAAGAGGAACCAGCCCAGCCTTTACACGACAGTTCGGAGAGTGACCGCTGTCCATGGAGGGCGATCTGATCGTGCACGGGGCCAGCATGTGCAGTGGGCAGTTGACTCGCAGCCACCACCGTGGATGATCGACGGATAACGTGGCAAATACACTCCTGGAAATTGAAATAAGAACACCGTGAATTCATTGTCCCAGGAAGGGGAAACTTTATTGACACACCGCCCGCATCTCGTGGTCGTGCGGTAGCGTTCTCGCTTCCCACGCCCGGGTTCCCGGGTTCGATTCCCGGCGGGGTCAGGGATTTTCTCTGCCCCGTGATGGCTGGGTGTTGTGTGCTGTCCTTAGGTTAGTTAGGTTTAAGTAGTTCTAAGTTCTAGGGGACTTATGACCACAGCAGTTGAGTCCCATAGTGCTCAGAGCCATTTGAACCATTTTTTTTATTGACACATTCCTGGGGTCAGATACATCACATGATCACACTGACAGAACCACAGGCACATAGACACAGGCAACAGAGCATGCACAATGTCGGCACTAGTACAGTGTATATCCACCTTTCGCAGCAATGCAGGCTGCTATTCTCCCATGGAGACGATCGTAGAGATGCTGGATGTAGTCCTGTGGAACGGCTTGCCATGCCATTTCCACCTGGCGCCTCAGTTGGACCAGCGTTCGTGCCGGACGTGCAGACCGCGTGAGACGACGCTTCATCCAGTCCCAAACATGCTCAATGGGGGACAGATCCGGAGATCTTGCTGGCCAGGGTAGTTGACTTACACCTTCTAGAGCACGTTGGGTGGCACGGGATACATGCGGACGTGCATTGTCCTGTTGGAACAGCAAGTTCCCTTGCCGGTCTAGGAATGGTAGAACGATGGGTTCGATGACGGTTTGGATGTACCGTGCACTATTCAGTGTCCCCTCGACGATCACCAGTGGTGTACGGCCAGTGTAGGAGATCGCTCCCCACACCATGATGCCGGGTGTTGGCCCTGTGTGCCTCGGTCGTATGCAGTCCTGATTGTGGCGCTCACCTGCACGGCGCCAAACACGCATACGACCATCATTGGCACCAAGGCAGAAGCGACTCTCATCGCTGAAGACGACACGTCTCCATTCGTCCCTCCATTCACGCCTGTCGCGACACCACTGGAGGCGGGCTGCACGATGTTGGGGCGTGAGCGGAAGACGGCCTAACGGTGTGCGGGACCGTAGCCCAGCTTCATGGAGACGGTTGCGAATGGTCCTCGCCGATACCCCAGGAGCAACAGTGTCCCTAATTTGCTGGGAAGTGGCGGTGCGGTCCCCTACGGCACTGCGTAGGATCCTACGGTCTTGGCGTGCATCCGTGCGTCGCTGCAGTCCGGTCTCAGGTCGACGGGCACGTGCACCTTCCGCCGACCACTGGCGACAACATCGATGTACTGTGAAGACCTCACGCCCCACGTGTTGAGCAATTCGGCGGTACGTCCACCCGGCCTCCCGCATGCCCACTATACGCCCTCGCTCAAAGTCCGTCAACTGCACATACGGTTCACGTCCACGCTGTCGCGGCATGCTACCAGTGTTAAAGACTGCGATGGAGCTCCGTATGCCACGGCAAACTGGCTGACACTGACGGCGGCGGTGCACAGATGCTGCGCAGCTAGCGCCATTCGACGGCCAACACCGCGGTTCCTGGTGTGTCCGCTGTGCCGTGCGTGTGATCATTGCTTGTACAGCCCTCTCGCAGTGTCCGGAGCAAGTATGGTGGGTCTGACACACCGGTGTCAATGTGTTCTTTTTTCCATTTCCAGGAGTGTATTTAGGGCTGTATATGGTGGATGTGCTTATGTTTTTTGGGATCTGTCTGTCTTCGCAGTATATGTACAAGTGTCTAGTGGCCGATAGCTATATGCAGGAAGCAGAAGTGATGATTTTGTATGGTACAGGATATGCATGATGTTTACTACATCATTATGGTATGTGGTGACGTAGCCTGGTTGTAGATCGGTTGCACGTTGAAAAATTCAAACTTTCCTCGACAGTAGCAGAGCAATGTAATTGAGGAATTGCCATTTACGTTGGTTTCTGTATTTCATGCCCTGTAGACAACTTTTGCAGGGTTTAACTATCAGTGCAATATGACTGCTACGTGGTTTTTTTCCGAACTGCACAAAATAGTTTTGCCGCTATAAGTCTAGTAATTTGTCCATCTGCAGAAAATGGCGGACAGTACTCCCACACTGGCAGCAGCAGTTTGGCGGGTTTCACACCGAAAATAGCAGAGTAATGTAATTCAGGAAGTGTCTTTGGCAATACTTTCCGTATTTTGTGATATGTAGATGACTTTTGGAGGGTTTAACTGTCAGTACAAGATGACTGCTGCATGTTTTCTTTGTCGATCCATACAAAAGTCTTGCCGCTGAAAGTCTTGTAGTTTGTCTGTCTGCAGAAAATGACAGGCAGTGCTCCCAACCAGTGCTCGGTGACAACCAATGAGAGTGCCCCATTCATAAGAAGTACCATGACGTCAGCGAGTCACAAGACATAGTTTGTGTGGGACCTAGGAGCCTCTACAGACTGGTTTGAACAAGAGGGGGGCGAGGTATATATGCAAACTTCTGTGCTGTATGTGAGTTGTGTGATGTCTTCTTTGTTCGAGTGTCCAGAGACATATCCGCTCAAGCCATCCTCCCCTGGCTCAGACAGGTAGGATGCTGTCCCTCAGCCGCCATTGAGGCTTTAGAGCATCAGCAGACAAGCAGCTGTAGGACATGGAAAACTCCAGGCATTTTTCTCATCTGTAGGACAGTGTTTCGAATTCTGTTTGTGTAATTGTTCTGATATTCCCATCTGTGCTTAGATACCAGTGTGTGCTTCGAGAAGTGAGGTATATAACGTCTCTGACGCCGACAGAAAATATAAACTAAACCCACTCACCATTTCAGAAAAGTGATAAACACCACAGCAGCTGAAGGACTCAGAAAAATTTTTTTCTCTCTCTCTGGCAGTGCCTTGAAACAAGCAGCTAAGACTCAAAAAGTTGTGAGCATCCTGTTTAGAGTTACGGAGATACTTATTTCAGCTTCCAAATATCGTTGTTTTGGCGTGTAAAGTCAGATATTGTAGCCGATATCAGTTTTGGGATCTATTTCCCACAAAACTGTGTGAAGTGTGTCTGGGAGGTTTCACAAGTGTGCAGCGATCCTTTTAGAGTCTGTGTTCAAGTGTGGCGGTATACATCACAATATTGAAGCAAATTACCGTGCAGCGATCTTTTTGAAAGTGTGTTTATAGACATATTCAGTTGGATTTAATAGCTCCTGAAGCAGCCTGTACTCAAAGACAAGGGAAGGTTGTAGTATTTCCAACAAAAGCTGTATGGTCACAGCTAATATGCCCATTAAACTCCTCCTCCACCAGCACAGACACCTCATCCATTGAAAACATAGTACACACAATAAACAATTATGTCCGTCCTCACAGTTCAGCAGCTAGACATGAAGTGATAGAATTTCCCGCCATTTTCCACCAGAACATCGTCTTGGATTACGTCACAGGAGGGGAGATGGGAGGGCCAACAGCGCCCTCTGGTGGAGGTGTTGTGAACTAGGTCAGTTGGTCTTCAAACCTCAAGGTGAACGCACTAGAAGGAGCTACTGTCTATGACAACTAAAATCGTTGAAACAAGCAATGTATACACAATAATGACTTATGTTTGTCCTATCCAGTGGCCCAGCTCAGACTAAGTCCTTTTCCTACCAATTTTTAGATGGGAGAGGTTAGTGGGAGAGGAGGGAGCAAGGGGGAGGGGGGAGGGTAGTGGAGGGGATTGAGTTAGGTTAGTGGAGGTAACCCTATTAACTTATTTTCCTGCCAAAATTTGAAATTCCAATGATATAACTGCGATATTACCACATCTATGGCTGCGCAACTGACCTATTTTCCTGCCAAAATTTGAAATTCCTGCTATGACATAAGTGAGAAATTACCACATCTATGGCTGCCATCTTGGATCTGCCATCTCGAATAAATTTGGCAATAATGCAGATTGGGGCGATACCATCATTTCCCTACTACAGGGTGTTTCAAAAATGACCAGTATATTTGAAACGGCAATAAAAACTAAACGAGCAGCGATAGAAATACACCGTTTGTTGCAATATGCTTGGGACAACAGTACATTTTCAGGCAGACAAACTTTCGAAATTACAGTAGTTACAATTTTCAACAACAGATGGCGCTGCGGTCTGGGAAACTCTATAGTACGATATTTTCCACATATCCACCATGCGTAGCAATAATATGGCGTAGTCTCTGAATGAAATTACCCGAAACCTTTGACAACGTGTCTGGCGGAATGGCTTCACATGCAGATGAGATGTACTGCTTCAGCTGTTCAATTGTTTCTGGATTCTGGCGGTACACCTGGTCTTTCAAGTGTCCCCACAGAAAGAAGTCACAGGGGTTCATGTCTGGCGAATAGGGAGGCCAATCCACGCCGCCTCCTGTATGTTTCGGATAGCCCAAAGCAATCACACGATCATCAAAATATTCATTCAGGAAATTAAAGACGTCGGCCGTGCGATGTGGCCGGGCACCATCTTGCATAAACCACGAGGTGTTCGCAGTGTCGTCTAAGGCATTTTGTACCGCCACAAATTCACGAAGAATGTCCAGATAGCGTGATGCAGTAATCGTTTCGGATCTGAAAAATGGGCCAATGATTCCTTTGGAAGAAATGCCGGCCCAGACCCGTACTTTTTGAGGATGCAGGGACGATGGGACTGCAACATGGGGCTTTTCGGTTCCCCATATGCGCCAGTTCTGTTTATTGACGAAGCCGTCCAGGTAAAAATAAGCTTCGTCAGTTTCCGTAACATGATACGTTTTATAAGCTATGATGTCTCTGTCCACAAAACTTTCCAAACCAGTAACACTTGATACACCACTTCCACCTCGTACAATGGCTACAGTCAACCAGCCGTTCCCATGTGTAAATGTGTCATTAACATCTATGCTGAAATTAAGTCTGCAACCACAAAACACAGATGGTCCATCCAACAAAGCGTGTGCTGCAACTGATTTAACTGTATTGCTCCTCTTGTCTGCAGCTGATGTTTTCAATTCAACGTCTTCGATTGTCTTATATACAGTTTGTCTTGCGCAACGTCGTAGCCTTCTATATCTCATGCCGCGGAGTCTGCATATCGCCGTCATCAATCCTGTGCACTATATCGTTAGCGAATGTCTCTCGTGCAGCAATGGTAGCGGCGCTGAGGGGTTGCCGCGTTTGAATTTTGTATGGATAGAGGTGTAAACTCTGGCGCATGAGACGATACGTGGACGTTGGCGTCATTTGGACCGCAGCTGCAACACGGCGAACGGAAACCCGAGGCCGCTGTTGGATCACCTGCTGCACTAGCTGCGCGTTGCCCTCTGTGGTTGCCGTACGCGGTCGCCCTACTTTTCCAGCACGTTCATCCGTCACGTTCCCAGTCCGTTGAAATTTTTCAAACAGATCCTTTATTGTATCGCTTTTCGGTCCTTTGGTTACATTAAACCTCCGTTGAAAACTTCGTCTTGTTGCAACAACACTGTGTTCTAGGCGGTGGAATTCCAACACCAGAAAAATCCTCTGTTCTAAGGAATAAACCATGTTGTCTACAGCACACTTGCACGTTGTGAACAGCACACGCTTACAGCAGAAAGACGACGTACAGAATGGCGCACCCACAGACTGCGTTGTCTTCTATATCTTTCACATCACTTGCAGCGCCATCTGTTGTTGAAAATTGTAACTACTGTAATTTCGAAAGTTTGTCCGCCTGAAAATGTACTGTTGTCCCAAGCATATTGCAACAAACGGTGTATTTCTATCGCTGCTCGTTTAGTTTTTATTGGCGTTTCAAATATACCGGTTATTTTTGAAACACCCTGTACTAACGTGTTATCGTAGCTCCGCCAAATGTGTACCTTTCTCCCACAACTCAAGGTAGTAGAAAACACATTACACACAGTTACGGCGGTGTTCCTTATCAGGAAACATAGGAAAACTCCACATCATATGCGAAATGCAAGAAGGACTAAGATTTCGCTACTGCATTGTGGAGTGTCTCCAACTACATACAGGCACTGCAGTCCAAAGGAGGTCTGTATCCCTCAATGTGCATTCCTGTCTGTCATCGAAACATTCTCTCTATCCTCGTTATTTTGAACCATCCAACAAAGAAAAAACTAAGAACAATAAATAAAAATCTCCGCTAACATCACCTGGTAGAGGACTCAATAAGATATTACTGCATCCCCCTCTTTTGATATATTGGGAAATAAATATGATCTGCATGTTGACATCGAGCATATATTGCGGTCGCATTAAATATACAAGTATTGGTCCATTGGAGCATCTGGCCCGTAATTGAAGTCACTTTCACAGACCACTGTAAAAGTTTCGTCACCTGTACTGTCAGACGACCATATCCCACAGAGTGTCAGTCACAAGAGAAGCACCCTGTGTTGTTCTTTCATAAGCAGTCTGATACATTGTTCTTTTCTGCTGTAACACGTCTAAGCAGTATATGACTACAGCTGCGTAAACAGCCATACATTTTGTTTTTCTCCATCACGACTTTGAGGTTGTAATACTGCAGCCACTTTCGCCAAGTCGCCGCGAGCGGCCGTGGAGAAGGAAGAGGCTGGACTTCGGAGCGAGCCCCCAGGTGCAGTCATTCTGCAAGCACACAGCGGGAAGCTGCCAGCCGGAGTGACCGAGCGGTTCTAGGCGCTACAGTCTGGAACCGCGCAACCGCTACGGTCGCAGGTTCGAATCCTGCCTCGGTCATCGATGTGTGTGATGTCCTTAGGTTAGTTAGGTTTAAGTAGTTCTAAGTTCTAGGGGACTGATGACCTCAGAAGTTAAGTCCCATAGTGCTCAGAGCCATTTGAACCATTTTTTGAGCGGGGAGCTGGGCTGACGTCCTCGCCTCGCTCAAGAAGGGACATGATGCGAAGGGCCCGTCTGACATCTACATCTACATCTACATCTACATGATTACTCTGCAATTCACACTCAAGTGCTTGGCAGAGGGCTCATCGAACCACAATGATACTATCTCCCTACCATTCCACTCCCGAACAGCGCGCGTGAAAAACGAACACCTAAACCTTTCTGTTCGAGCTCTGATTCATCTTATTTTATTTTGATGATCATTCCTACCTATGTAGGTTGGGCTCAGCAAAATATTTTCGCATTCGGAAGAGAAAGCTGGTGACTGAAATTTCGTAAATAGATCTCGCCGCGACGAAAAACGTCTTTGATTTAAACACTTCCATCCCAACTCGCGTATCATATCTACCACACTCTCTCCCCTATTACGTGATAATACAAAACCAGCTGCCCTTTTTTGCACCCTTTCGATGTCCTCCGTCAATCCCACCTGGTTCAAATGGTTCAAATGGCTCTGAGAACTATGGGACTCAACATCTTAGGTCATAAGTCCCCTAGAACTTAGAACTACTTAAACCTAACTAACCTAAGGACATCACACACACCCATGCCCGAGGCAGGATTCGAACCTGCGACCGTAGCAGCCCCGCGGTTCCGGACTGCAGCGCCAGAACCGCACGGCCACCGCGGCCGGCAATCCCACCTGGTAAGGATCCCACACCGCGCAGCAATATTCTAACAGAGGACGAACGAGTGTAGTGTAAGCTGTCTCTTTAGTGGACTTGTTGCATCTTCTAAGTGTCCTGCCAATGAAACGCAACCTTTGGCTCGCCTTCCCCACAATATTATCTATGTGGACTTTCCAACTGAAGTTGTTCGTAATTTTTACACCCAGGTACTTAGTTGAATTGACAGCCTTGAGAATTGTACTATTTATCGAGTAATCGAATTCCAACGGATTTCTTTTGGAACTCATGTGGATCACCTCACACTTTTCGTTATTTAGCGTCAACTGCCACCTGCCACACCATACAGCAATCTTTTCTAAATCGCTTTGCAACTGATACTGGTCTTCGGATGACCTTACTAGATGGTAAATTACAGCATCATCTGCGAGCAACCCAAGAAAACTGCTCAGATTGTCAATCAGGTCATTTATATAGATCAGGAACAGCAGAGGTCCCAGGACGCTTCCCTGGGGAACACCTGATATCACTTCAGTTTTACTCGATGATTTGCCATATATTACTACGAACTGCGACCTTCCTGACAGGAAATCACGAATCCAGTCGCACAACTGAGACGATACCCCAACTGAGACAATGGGAAGCGTGCCGTTGCAGCAGTCGTTTTACCTGCCTTAGAAAACAGGGACGTGCCGACAATTCCAACACCCCACGGGCACAGGGAGAAGCGTGCAAAAAAGGACGGGGAATCGGCGCAGGGATTTATGTGAAAGAAGCCAGCATTCTTAAGAAGATGTTTTGTCGACAGTGAGGACATTCCTTGAAAATGACGGACACCGGCAGATTTTGAGACGGAGCCCAAACATGAGTCTGTCCAGTGTTCACGCAAAGAGAGCAGTTATAAAGAAGTGTTGTGTAGCTGCTCTCCCGACAGCCTCAGAATGCACGAAAACATCTTAAAAATGTGAAATCGTGAGAAAGATGCCGATTCACGAGGCACACGCCAGCCCACGCCAGAGATAGAAAATTTCCGCCCTGCACGGAGAGGCGTGGCAATGAAATGGCGATCTGTCATTGGGCTATATTGAAAATTTCGTCCGCCAATGACAATGCCGAAAGGAATAATGTTTCGAAGAGGAGTTGAGCTGAGAGAGGGATGAGAAGAGAAATAGTGGAGTCGTGGAGACACCGCGGAAGCGAGAGGACATGGGCACTCTTCCACCCATCGCCAACATCCGCCTTCCGATGCCGTGATAGCACAGCTTAGGCCACGCAACCGACGACGGGCAGACAACGCGGAGATCGCACCTGGGACCCGCCGCAACGCCGCGATTGCTAATGAGGGCAGCCGACTCGTGCAGAACAGCTACGATGCGACGCGCCGCAGCGCCTGCCGCCGACAGCAGTATACGACGAACGATAACGAGAATGGTGAGACGATTCGTTCCCTCGTCTTTCCCCTTAATAAATGAGTCGCGTCCACGCCCAGTCAAATCGGCCCTGAGATTTATGATTTTCTTTTGTTTTGTGTAAACAGCACGAAAATAAATACATTTCTTTCATGGCTCAAATGGCTCTGAGCACTATGCGACTTAACTTCTGAGGTCATCAGTCGCCTAGAACTTAGAACTAATTAAACCTAACTAAACTAAAGACATCACACACATCCATGCCCGAGGCAGGATTCGAACCTGCGACCGTAGCAGTCACGCGGTTCCCGACTGAAGCACCTAGAACCGCACGGCCACAACGGCCGGCCTTTCTTTCATGTTTTGAACATTTAAGCAGTCTTTTATATTCATACACGAACTCCTTAATTTTGGGCCCTTTGCGTTTGATTTCATTTAATTTCTCGAATTCACCACAATTTTTGGCGCCCAACTTGGGGCATCGATTTGACTTTATTCTCACGTTGTTGTTAGTGTGAGAACTTCTTGGTTTCAAGACACGACTCAGTTAAGAATCCCCATTCCATTATTAACATATGTTAACCTCATTGTGTGAGATGTCTGACGCACGGATAGTGTGTTTGCATGTGCTAAGTGCGTTGCAAATGAACATATAAAATAGATATAGCGGTAGCCAGTGTAGTCAGTTTTGTGTCGTAGAGCCTCCTCGTACTTTTGTTTCGTAGTTTTAGAATGTGTAGTTTGTTGTTGTGAATATTCTGTTCTACGATTTCTATTGTTCTGTTCGCTGTTACCAGCGTTGTCATCAGCGTTGTACTGTCTCTGTTCAAAAATGGCTCTGAGCACTATGGGACTCAACTGCTGAGGTCATTAGTCCCCTAGAACTTAGAACTAGTTAAACCTAACTAACCTAAAGACATCACAAACATCCATGCCCGAGGCAGGATTCGAACCTGCGACCGTAGCGGTCTTGCGGTTCCAGACGGCAGCGCCTTTAACCGCACGGCCACTTCGGCCGGCACTGTCTCTGTTCGTTCTGTGTAGTGCTGTTGGCTTTTAGTTTAGTTTCTCTATGCAACTGAGGTCTGGGAGACTGATAAATATGGAAACAGTCAAGCCAGTTGAGGAAAGTTCAGGGGCGTGCGTGGAAACACAAGGCACGTTTATGGGGGGATACGCAAAGTCAGAGTCCACTAGATCGGATTCTCTCGATATTAGAAAACCAGACGTCACTGTTAACAGCCATAAGGGAGGAGAATAAAACGCGGTTTGAAAGACTCGAAACGGAGCTAAAATTTTGCAATCAAAAGCTTGATCGGCAGATTAGAGAAGTTAGGCACGAATTGGAGACCGAAACCGAGAAGACACGGACGGAGATCATCAACAACCTAAACGAAGTGAGGAAAGAGTGTGAAACGAAGGTTGACAACTTAGAAACGCGGGCAAATGCAAAGATGACTGATATCTCTGTGCGCCTAGATGAGGAAAGTAAATCATCCAACGAAACACAAACGCGAGTGTCAGTCCTCGAGCAAGAAGTGTCTGTAATGTGACGAGGTAACATCCTTGTAACGCAGGTCATGCCAACGAATTTTCAGGCCGCACTTCCACTGCACAAGTTCGCCCGAATGCGCAGCACTCACCCGAAGGGATACCTAAAGAATTTAGACGCGTATCTGCGTGCGAAAGGAGTGGCGGAATGTAACGCTTTACTCGTTGCGCGCCAGACGCTCTGTCAGGAGGAGGCTGCGTGGTTTGACGTTACAATTTGCGAGAACAGTAGTTACAAGGATTGCTGCACTAAGTTTGTGGCAACATATTACGGGGACAGTATGCGCCACTGTCACGCCAATCCATGGCAACCTATGCTGCTCACTTTGTCGTTCTGGCGGGATACTTGGATGACAAAATGTCAGATGGGGAATGGTGCAGCTCGATGCGCTTACATTTTCCTGCTCATGTACAACGTGCACTCGTCGGGGCACTGTCGAGAGAACAGTTCCTCGATACTTTAAGGGCCTTTGACGAAATCGAGGAGCAGGAGAAGCAAAGGACAGCAGATGGGTACGCAATTAGGACAGAAAATAGGGCGCCACAAGGGTTTGTGCTCCGCAATGACAGACAGAATTGGCGCAATAACGGACGATGGAGAGTAGAGAGGAATAGGCGAGAGCGAGGTAGACGTCGTGGTCCTCACCATGGAGAACAAGGCAGCAACGAGGTGCCAAACCAAAGACGCCACGTGAACTGCGTGAAAGCGTCGCATAATGGGAGAGACCGTGAGAATAATGCAGTTTCACCACCTCTCACCCCAGCTCAGGCAGATGAGCGTGAGATCACGTAAATTAAAGATCAAAGGGGTCACCACGGTAGAGAAGGGTCATCACATGCGCAGTGTGTGTACTGGTAACGACAAGCGCAAGACGACATTGACCAGTACTGTGATGAAGCAGAGTTGCCGGGAAAAGCGGGCTATCGGTGTTCCCTCATTGAAATAACTGTGGAATGAATTAAGACGAGAGCATGTCTGGATTCTGCGTCGGAAGTGACAGCATTTTCAACGTCTTTTTACTCAAAGCTGGTAGAAAGTGGTAGTAAATTAGCTGAGATAGCCGTAAAAGGAATCTCACTAAATCCCGCTTTTTGGGCGAAAATAAAGAAGGTAGAGAAACAGGTCTTGGCGTCGTTAAGCGACAGATGGAGTACCTTCCAGGTGAATGCAATTGTCATCTGTTGGTTGTCGCTTGATTTTATAATCAGGAATGACATTCTCTCGAGTAGAACGGTGGTCATGGATTGGACCACTAAAACCGTGGTCAGTTTCTTCGAAGATCCG
Source organism: Schistocerca nitens (assembly GCF_023898315.1). NCBI lineage: Eukaryota > Metazoa > Arthropoda > Insecta > Orthoptera > Acrididae > Schistocerca > Schistocerca nitens. Next base: position 948,855,393 of record NC_064616.1, read on the forward strand.
ATTGCATGGGGTGCAGAGGGCACTAAGAGCACAGTTAATTTGGTAAAATGTAGGGAGAACGAGGAAAGATTCATAGATGGGCCACGGTAGCTAAAAGGTGATTTATTAGACGGAACATGGGTTCCAGATGAAGTCAGTTTGCCGTCCGCAACTCGTGATGAGAATTCCACGAACACAGCTGACGAAAGTGAATCTGACGGACATGATGCGACTGGTCACGGATTAGAGACCCTCGCACATGTACTATTAGGATTTACAGGGCCAGAGGCCGATAATGGGTACGATCCCATGACACAGCAAGTCACCCATGCGAATATGGAAGACACGAACAAAAAGGAACAAGATAATATGCAGAGCGAGACCACAGTCAAATGCCGTGACGATGAGCGCGCCGAGAAAATGAAAAAGGTTGAAGGCGAAGCCCCCACAGCAACAGAGAAGCTCATGTGGAATAGCAAATGCGAAAGTGATTGCAGAGTGGCAGAGAAGCACTGTGAAGTACGCCACAGAAGTACTAACGCCCACTCGCCAGTAGTAGAAGACAATGTTGTTCCCTCCACGGTCGCAATATGTGAAATTATATACAGTATGGCAACGCAACTCAAGATATGGACAAGAAGATAGAGAGTGTACAATCCACAAAGTTTTTGGGCATGCACATTGATCAAAACTTAAGCTGGAAAGACCATCTCAAGTACTTATCCCAAAGGCTCAATTCGGCATGTTTTGCATTGAGGATATTATCTAGAGTATGCAGCACAGACTGTACTAGACTAGTGTATTTTGCTTACTTTCAGTCCATCGTGTCTTACGGCATAGTGTTCTGGGGTAAAACTAAATCAAGCTTAACAGATATCTTCAAATTTCAGAAAAGAGCTATAGGAATCATAACACATAACTCTCCAAGAACTCACTGTAGGCCCCTTTCCAAAGAATTGCAAATACTCACAATACCATAACTGTATGTTTTTAAAATCATTCTGTGTACAAGAGCACATATGAAAAATCTACGTACAAATGAGGACTGCCATAATTATAATACTAGAACTCGTAAGAATTTGTATGTAGAAAGGGTAAGGACAACACAAACCCAAAAGCATGTAAGTTATTTTGGAATAAAACTCTACAATGCTCTGCCAGTGTACATGAAGGCAATAACAGATGAAGTACAATTTAAGACTGAGCTTAAAAATTACCTTTTAAGCAAAACTTTCTATGATGTAGATGAGTACTTTGATTGTGTGTAAATTTATTGCCAAAAATTTTAATTTATATGTCTAAATTTGTACTTTTAAAAAAATGCCTTGAAAGTGATGTTCCATTATTATGTCTGTAGTACTTGTACTAGTATGATAACTTTGTTGTGACAATTCCTACATCATGTAAATGATATACAGGAAGATAATAAAATGAAATGAAATGAAATGAAAATGAAAAAGTCAGACGGTTTTCGGAAGATCGCCGGTGTTTCCACGCTTCCAAGTGGCGAGAAAAACTGACGTCTCAGTCGAAAGCAGGGGAGACTGCAGACAACAACGATTTCTTATACTATTTATGATGACGAGAACGAGGTTCAAATTTTTAACGCCCTCAGCCTGAAAGCGTACGTGACTCAATAGAGTATTGTACGGCAGTAGTGGTGTAGAAAATTGTAGTTGGCTGTTGACAGCGCGCTGTATCTTGTGAACAGACTTTCTGTTGTAATAATACGTAGTTTCTGTGCTTAGATAGTAGTTTTTGAGCGTGTATGGACTGTGAGCCACTTGGTGTGAATATGGAGAGATGATATGACGGTTGGATGTGTGTATGCCTGGGTTCCGTGCTCCGTCGCGACGCGCCGCGCAAGGCTGAGAGGAGCCGCTCGCATTTCACAGAATGATATACCTCCCACAACACGGGATTATCAAGTAGCTCATGCCAGCATATTGCCATTTCCATGTCATTCAATTTCTATTTGTTTATCTATTTAATTGTAATGCAGTGCGATGGATACATGCTGCATTGTATTACAATGCCAGGCGTTCAGTGTAATGACTCTAGCGTGAAGTGCGAAAACCAGACACGCTCTAACATTTGGTGAGATTTCTGTTGCAACATACTGAGGCATCCAATAAGTACCTTGCAGTCGTCGGAGAAGACATTTTACCTTCGCAAAGTAGTGCACGAACCGTTGATTGAAGCAGGTTAGGATTATTATTCATGTTAGAATTTAAGGGTTGGGTAAAATGTCGCGAGTGTACAAAATAGGTACACGAAAGATTAGTTTTTAGATTATTAACATTCGAGATCGTTCTCGCGGCTTGCACAGCTGGCACTATTGAATTTAGTTAAAAAAATTGCATGATTACTTCTTCAGCAAGGCGTTGTACTCCATGAGCAAAGCATGTCGCATGAATCCAATTGGGATAAAATATGCAGAGGGCTTTTCCTGCTTTGATCATATGGGGAGCAGCATCCGAAATAAACACAAACACCCTTTCATCTGCAGAAGATTCTGGAAATATTTTTCTAATACCCTCATTCACGAATCTGGCGATTCTAGTGCATTAAAAAGTTTGATGCCTTGAGTACATACATATTTCTGACTTCGTGTCCTTGTTACAGCTTGTAAGTGGAGATCTTTACATTGCCATGTATCGTAATGATGGTAGTCTGTAAAGGTTTTCATTTTGTCCTGATTTCTTTTGATCACCAACAGACATTTCAGAATGTATAAAGATGGAATTGTTAAAATTTTCAATGCTTTAAAAAGGGGCCTACAATGTGTCTGAGGTGGGCTCTGGGTCATTACCCTAATAGCGCATTTTTGTAATTTGAAAATCTCATTTAGACGACAATTTGTTTTTCACCAGAATACTATCCCATAGGATGCAATGGACTGAAAATAGCCAAAACATACTAATCTGGTACAGTCATTACTACAAACTCTTGAAGTTATTCTAAGTACAAAACATGCTGAATTTAGCATAGTGCTAAGCTCACCACATGGTCCTTCCAGTTTATTTTCTCATCCAAGTGCATACCCAGGAATTTTTCACACTGTACTCTTTGGTGTTGTTTGCCCTCCATGGTGGGGTTCAGGTCGTCATGGTCACTTATTTTTCCATATTGTGCATAATTAGTTTTTTTTTGCATTCGGTGTTAGCCTGTTTGCACTAAACCATTTTTGTATATCTTGTAGGACGTGGTCCACAGTACTGTGCAATGACTGCTTCATATCACCAACTATTAAACTAGTATCATCAGCAAATAACATGATTCTAGCTTTTCTCTCTGACACCTGAATATCATGAACGTAAATGAGGAACAGCAAGGGGCCTAATACACTTCCTTGGGGTACTCCTACTGTGACCTCCCTTGGATCTGATCTTAGTTTAAGTTTTTGGTTAATATTTGGTGCTGTAATTTCAACCACCTGTATCCACTTTTCCAGATACGACTCAAACCACTTTTTTACCGGTCCCTGATACCTATACTTCAAGCTTTTCAAAAAGTATGCTGTGGTCAGCAGTGTCAAAGGCTTTTAACAGATCTAGATTTATCCCGACTACACTTTTTCCCTCTTCCAAATTACTGATTATTTCTTTTGTGTATTCCAGTACAGCTGTTTCAGTACTTCTCCCAGCTTGAAACCAATGCTGATTGCGGTTTATCAGATTGTGGATATTAAGATAATGTGTGACTCTATATTTCATTAGTGTCTCTAAAACCTTAGAGAAAGTTGGGAGAAGTGAGACAGGTCTGTTGTTTTCCATTTTAAGCTTATCACCCTTTTTCAACAGGGGAACGACTTTAGAAATTTTCAGTTTCTGTGGAAATACACCCTCAGCCATTGAGAAGTTTGATATGTGCGCCAATGGTTACGCTATTTGATTAGCTGTTTTCTTTACTAGTATTATTGGCACCTCATCTACTCCAGCTGACATCTTGGACTTCAGACTTTTAATCACTTTTAAAACTTCCTTTTCGTTTGTTGGGACTGCCATAATATTGCTGGCTGCCTTGGGTGCTGCTCTCTTAATTTGCTCCCCAAAATTCCTGCTTAATGTCTGGGGTATATTTAAAAAGTAATTATTATATAATTAGGCATGGCATATTTATCAACCATTTTATTCTCCTCATCTTTTAGAATAATTTCCTTATCTTTGATAGGTACTGCCGTTTCTTTTCTGTGTTATGTAAATACAAAACCAGGATGTTTTAAAGTTAAAAACATAAAGATATGTAAACCTAAAATAAGCCTTATTGATTAAAAATCATTGTTGGTACCCAAACATGCTCTAAAGATAGAGAACATAAAGTCATAAAAAACTTGGTTTTAACTGGCCAACTGATCACTGAGTAAGTGAGTAAGACATCATTTCTGGTATATAAGTGCGTAACAATTTCAGTTTCTTGCAGAAGGTTAAGTGTCCTCCCTTTGTGAGCACCGTGTAAAATCGTTAGGTTCCTGAATGTGAGTAGGCAGATGACCACTAGACTTGCAATGGAATAATAAAGTTTCAAATTGAGGAAGTTGAGAACTCCCACTATTAAAAACTTCATGTGTCGAAATCATCTTACCATGGAATCCATTAAAATGCTCTGCCAGATGTGTAATGTCACACAGATTACTATAAAACGCCATGCAAATGTCATCCACATAACATCTATAAAAACAGGTTTTAGTGGAAGTAACAGAGGCCAACAAAAAATAATTACATTCGAAATAGTTGACAAATATGACAATGATAAGGCCCATGGATAAACCATCTGACTGCCTGTAAAATTTATTATCAAAAGTAAAATAATGGTATGACAACAAAAGTCTAAGTAGAGTTATAATCTCCACAGCTGCATCAATTCTCAAACATCTTCTAATGGATAGATTTGTTATCTCCAAAGAGAACAAATTACTGCCCACTGGGAAAGATTTGCTGTGCAACAGTTTTATGAGCTCATTTGTATTACATATAGCAAAATTATCACTAGATAAATTCTTACTGTGGGTCAATCTAAGCGAATACCTGGAAATATGCTCACCTGAATTCCCAACCCCATTAATAACTGGATGTATTGGAAAGTCCTTCTCACGAGTCTTAATTTGGACTTACGTATTAGGGGCCTTTGGATTCATTACCCTAAAATTCTGTACTCTGTCAGGGAGATGATGTATTTACAACCTTTGAGGCAAACCTTTAACTTCTTATTGTAGGTATTGGAAGCGTCATCATCTATTTCATGCATACTGCTCTGTTGGAAAAGCTGTGAGGTTTTGTCAATTTAGTTTTTTTCATCAACAATAACCACAGTATTCCTCTTATCCATTCATACAATTATGCCATTCTCTGCATGGAGCTTTTTGTTAATAGATGTCAAAATCATGTGGTCCCTATTATCATGTTTCATGTGGGCAGACTTCTCAATAAGTTCACTAGGTTTGGAAGTGACTCTTATTTTGAGTTATGGCAAGTGGTGGTGTCAAGGGCAGTTATAACATCTGCTACCAAGGAGATGGCAGCAGCTTTATCCAGACGTGGTTAGATGCAATATTTAAGGCCTTTGTTGATGATATGAAAGCAAGTTGCATTAGGTTCACAACATATTCTGCAAAAGGAAATTGGGCCTTCAGTTCCTAACCTGTTGCTGGGCTGTACTGGAATAAATGTTTCTAAGATTTTGAAGCTCTTGTGTACTATTGATCAGCTGGCAGGTCTCCCAACTACAGCAATTTAAACACTAAGCGGATCATCAAAGACAGTATCTGCGTACATCTTGCACCTAAATATAAGTAGTAAAAGCTAAATAGTTAATATTATCTCTCACTTTGTACACACACCTCATTTCCTTATTAATAAGGATCTTCACACAGTGAAACACATAGGAGACAGCCTTTGATGCCTCAATATCCCGAACTGCTGGTGGATAAAAGTTGGGATAAGCTTCTTAGTGGGGCATTGCCTATTAAATCTTATATTTAATTTCATTATCTTGTACTTCATTTTATGAAAAGAGGACACTTGAAACAGCAAACCATCATAAAATTTATTTCAGTACTTCGTGACTTCATGGTAAGATGGTACAACAACCTTATAATGTGATTTAAAAAAATGCTCACAGGTTGCAAATGTATTTTATTGGTTCAAAAATGATGCATTTTACCCAGGTAGGGCATCGTCAGGTTACACTGTAGTGCAACAGAAAATGATGAAGATCTGAACATAGACTGCAACCAAATTGAAACAACAAAGGGAACACCATATAAAGCAGGGTGATTGTGTTTCAGTGATCTTATTCTTTTCATAGATAGCCTCTAAGACAAAAGTTGAACATGATAATTTCTTACTACAGTACATGAGAGTGCACTTGTAAAAGACATAGAAGGAAGGAAGATGATAAAAATAAATGAAGATCTGTGTCCATTTCAGTCTACATAAGAGAAGAAGAAGAAGATAGAGAGAATCCTGTATGTCCCTCAAAATTCAGAAATGTAACAGGTGAATCAGACTTTATTTACAGACTAAACAAACATTTTGTAGAACGAAAATAATTGTATGAACAGTTTATATTTATTTCATGCGTTTTTTCAAGAAGTGTCCAGAGACAGACTCAGGCATATTTCCAAAAGATAGAAGATGAAGGGTGTGCCAACTAAAGAGAAAAGAGATGGACAGACTGACAAGCTTCAGAAAAGGGATGAAGAGCACATACAGTTCCTTAAGAAGGATATACTTAAGTATAAATGCAAATTCTGAGATTACTCTAGAAGTAAAGTTAAGTGGTCACATCTTCCACCAGAATTAAATTTAAAAAAATGCATGATAGGTACAGTACTTCTTGAGTTAAACAAGGGTTGTTAGGTAGCTCTCTTTTGAAGTATAGAGGGGCAATCTACAAACATTTCAACCTTGGCTTTGAAGATCCTCATACTGATAGTTGCACAGCTTGTGCACACTTTGTTGTTGAGTTAGAGTCAGCTCAAGGTTTGGAATTAAAACATAATATAAGAAAAGATTATAGGTTACATAAAATAAGGGCAAAAAGATTTTTCAGTATTTTAAATGAAAAAAAAATTGTTTTGACTGTCAGGAGAATCAAGCCTTATCCAGACAGTTTATTGGAGAGTTATTTTACTCCAGACAGGTCTGGATGTATAACTGTATGATCTTAAAATACTCACAAAAGAAAGCACACAAAGTGTTTAATCACACATGGCCTGAGACTGATTCAGGAAGGGACAAATGAAATTGTATCTGCTGTGAGAGACTATTTAAATTCTTTAACGCAAGATATATTGTAAAAAGGTGCAGAAAATACTTAGTGTCTAGTGTGATTTTCTGATTCTTGTGGCTCCCAAACCAAACACTCTACAATGATAGAAATGCTTAAGAGTTGCATTGAAAGTCTAAAGATATCAGAAGGAGTTCTGAATTATTTCCCAATACATGTGTATCGCTATTTTGCCTCCTGACAGGGGTTTTGGCCTTATTGTAAAAGAAATAAGAAAACATGAAAAAGTCCATCTGCCTTCAAAATATTACGACATTTTGGGAAAGTTTGGGGAGGTTAAAGTTTGTGGTAGAGACAGGTTTAGTTATAATATGAAATCAATGTCTAAAGATGCGATGAAAGCAAAATTGCTTTTTAAGATATCTGAGGCAAGAGTACTGCATTATGTAAGAAGATCTCTAAGATCAGGACACAATGCATTTTTCAAAATAATTTGAGGTGCTGAAACCTGGAATGAGAAGTGCTTCAATAATGCCTGAAGCAGCTCAACTTCCATCAGCGAATTACCTAACTGAAAATAAAGCTAATGACTTGTAGAACTTCAGGTCATATTTTGAAAATGAATCAGAAGCAGTTAAAGAGTTCTATTCAAAAGTTGTCAGAGGGAATGCTAATTATACTGAAGAGAAAGTTCTGTATTATGAAGAAACTTTTCACTAAACAGGACAAAGTTTCATTAAAGAGGACTATATGTGTGTGTTGTTTTGGACTTCATACAAGACTCAATGCAAACATTCTGTTAAAATATGTAGTATTGTTTTAGTTCAAATTTTACTATCAGTTCCACAATAATTCTAAGATGTGAGAAACAGATTTTGTTACAGTGGAAATTTCTGTTCATGTGTTAACTTACAAGAAAAATATAAATTTACTAATTCTGACATTATCTACAAACTGTAAAGTACTAAACATCCCTTTAGATTTAAATGCTTAGAATGTGTATTTGTAGCACCTAGACATGCAGGATTAGCCGAGCGGTCTAAGGCACTGCAGTCATGGACTGTGCGGCTGCTCCTGGTGGAGGTTCAAGTCCTCCCTCGGGAATGGGTATGTGTGTTTGTCCTTAGGATAATTTAGGTTAAGTAGTGTGTAAGCTTAGGGACTGATGACCTTAAGCATTTTTTTGTAACACCTAGCTTAATAAAATGAAGAAGAACCATGAAATAAGTGGATATTTTGAGTTTTGTAAAAATTTGTGATATGTTACTTTTTAATTTTAGTGTAATGAATCAAAAAGCCCCTACCTAGTATGTGAGTGCAAATTAAGACACATAAGAAGGACTTTCTAGTACATCCCATTATTAATGAGATTCAGAACCTAGGTGAGCAGATCTCAAGGTATTTGTGTAAACTGATCCCTAATAAGTATGTCTTTTCTGATAATTTTGCTATAATTAATAGAAAAAGTTCATAAAACTTTTTTATGGGAAATCTTTCCCAGTGGGCAGCAGTTTTGTTGCTTTGGATATAAAAAATCTATATATGAACCTTCTGTTAGAATAGACTATCTCTATTAATCAAGAAAATTTGTTTAGTTTCTGAAGCTTGGGAACTGATGCAACTGTAAATATTATAACTTTACATAGACTTTCGCTGTCATACAATTATTTTGCTTTTGATAATAAATTTTACAGCAAGTCAGATGGTGTAGTCATGGGGAATTGTCTTGTGGAGCTTCTCACTAGCATATTGTCAACTATTTGGAATGTAATTATTTTGTCTGGGCTGCTGCTACTTCCAGTAAAATACACATTTAAGTGGATGATATTTGCATGGTATTTGATGATGATGAGCATGACAATGCATATCTGGTAGAACAGTTGAATGACCTCCATGGTAAAATGATCTTTATACATGATGTTATGAATAGCATGGGAGAACTTAGCTTGCTCCATTTGAAACTGTTCTCCATTTGTGATGAAGCTAACTGGGATAATTTTACTTCCCTCTTGTTTTGCCAATCGCCTCTTTAAAATTCATTTTTTCATGTCTGACTAATTACCATTAACATATGTGTATTTTCATAAAAGAGAAAGGTTGACCCTCAGTTTTAAAGGATACAGCACCACATCTAATTTTATGCTTAGTTTTGTGTATGTCATCAATTTCCTAACTTATTTTGACTAATCCTAGTTAATACTTTTGTGAGGGAGTGAAATCAGTAATTGTTTCATAACTGAAATTCTATTGTTGACTTACAAACAAATAAAAATTCTGTACTAATTATGAACATTTGGAAGATGAAACACTCTCATCCTTAAAGTATTTATTTGGCTCTATTCGAAAACATGTTAGCAAAGCCAGCCCTTAATTAATTCCAAAGTAATTACCAGTTTTGTCAAAAGTATTGTTTGTATAACTATATCTGTTAATTTCATCATTCAAACAAATAACTCGGTGTAACCCTTGTAGTAGAAGAAACTGTTAAAAAGAAAGAATTATTCCATGTTTACAGTTATTTTAATGAGGTATGTTTTAATTGTAATTTCTGTAAATTAAACATTGAACAGTATGTAGTTTCAGTGCCTATTATTATGATGATATATAAGGGCCCGATTTTTGGCCCCAAAACAGTCAGTCCACGGCTGAGTTTTAGACAAGGAACCCGTATTGCTTAGATCAAAAACAATGCATCAACTTGAATTGAATTGAATTTTATTTGACCCTGTAAGATTACATTGTGTACAGTAAATGTACTTGTAATATAGGACATGTCAAAGTATTAAAATTCTTTATCACTTATTTTTCTACACCTTTAGCCTACATTTTTACATCACTGATAATGAGTAACGATATATACAAATTTAATGGCATAAGTATTCTGCAACACTGTAAAACCCTTTTTCAATGAGATAGTCTTTAAGTTTCTTTGCAAAGTCATTGTGAAGTGCACTATCTTGCAGGGTTTTGGGCTGACTTCTTAGTAGTCTGATACCAGAGTACTGGGGTCCTTTTTCTAGCATTGCCAGTCGGTGGGGTATGCTCCGTACTTCATTCTTCTTTCTTGTATTGTGGGTGTGTACACTAGCATTTGTAATCCAGTCCTCACTACATTTTGTGATGTACATTATTGTTTTGTATATATACAACGATGAAAAAGTTAAGATACCTAAATTCTTGAAACAGTTTCTGCATGTTTCAGAGGTCTTTCTTCTTAAAATGGTCCTAATTGCTTTTTTTTTTTTGTAATGTGAACACTTGTTTTGTCTCTTGTTTGTTTGAGTTTCCCCACACAGTCACTCCATACTGTAAGTATGGTTCGAAAAGTCCATGATACACTGTACACAGAAGGTTCTTGTCAGAATACTGTGATAGCTGCATCATTAAGAATATGACAGAGCTCAGTTTCTTACAGACATTATTAATATGTTTTTTCCATTTCACTTCATTATCCACAAGAATACCTAAGAATCTAGCAGATTCTACTTCTTCCAGCCTTGTTCCATCAAATTCTAAATCCATGTCTACAGCCTTTTCCTTGTTTTTAAACACTGCATACATAGTCTTTTTTAGATTTATAACCAGTTCATTTTCCAACAGCCATTGAGTTGTGACATATGCAGATATGTATGCTCTTCTCTCAAGCTGTTCCATATTTTGGTCACTATTTAGTAATGTCATGTCATCAGCATACAATATTTTCTTTTCTTCCTCCTCAACACCTATATCATTAACAAATACATTAAATAACAATGGCCCCATTACCGAACCCTGTGGCACTCCATATTTGATGGAATAAGTGTAACACAAATAGGCCATATGTCAAATCAATGACAGTGTCTGTTCAATATGTACCGTATTATACTACAAGAACTGTGAACTGTGTGGTTAGGTTTTTACTGCTCATACACTCCTGGAAATGGAAAAAAGAACACATTGACACCGGTGTGTCAGACCCACCATACTTGCTCCGGACACTGCGAGAGGGCTGTACAAGCAATGATCACACGCACGGCACAGCGGACACACCAGGAACCGCGGTGTTGGCCGTCGAATGGCGCTAGCTGCGCAGCATTTGTGCACCGCCGCCGTCAGTGTCAGCCAGTTTGCCGTGGCATACGGAGCTCCATCGCAGTCTTTAACACTGGTAGCATGCCGCGACAGCGTGGACGTGAACCGTATGTGCAGTTGACGGACTTTGAGCGAGGGCGTATAGTGGGCATGCGGGAGGCCGGGTGGACGTACCGCCGAATTGCTCAACACGTGGGGCGTAAGGTCTCCACAGTACATCGATGTTGTCGCCAGTGGTCGGCGGAAGGTGCACGTGCCCGTCGACCTGGGACCGGACCGCAGCGACGCACGGATGCACGCCAAGACCGTAGGATCCTACGCAGTGCCATAGGGGACCGCACCGCCACTTCCCAGCAAATTAGGGACACTGTTGCTCCTGGGGTATCGGCGAGGACCATTCGCAACCGTCTCCATGAAGCTGGGCTACGGTCCCGCACACCGTTAGGCCGTCTTCCGCTCACGCCTCAACATCGTGCAGCCCGCCTCCAGTGGTGTTGCGACAGGCGTGAATGGAGGGACGAATGGAGACGTGTCGTCTTCAGCGATGAGAGTCGCTTCTGCCTTGGTGCCAATGATGGTCGTATGCGTGTTTGGCGCCGTGCAGGTGAGTGCCACAATCAGGACTGCATACGACCGAGGCACACAGGGCCAACACCCGGCATCATGGTGTGGGGAGCGATCTCCTACACTGGCCGTACACCACTGGTGATCATCGAGGGGACACTGAATAGTGCACGGTACATCCAAACCGTCATCGAACCCATCATTCTACCATTCCTAGACTGGCAAGGGAACTTGCTGTTCCAACACGACAATGCACGTCCGCATGTATCCCGTGCCACCCAACGTGCTCTAGAAGGTGTAAGTCAACTACCCTGGCCAGCAAGATCTCTGGATCTGTCCCCCATTGAGCATGTTTGGGACTGGATGAAGCGTCGTCTCACGCGGTCTGCACGTCCAGCACGAACGCTGGTCCAACTGAGGCGCCAGGTGGAAATGGCATGGCAAGCCGTTCCACAGGACTACATCCAGCATCTCTACGATCGTCTCCATGGGAGAATAGCAGCCTGCATTGCTGCGAAAGGTGGATATACACTGTACCAGTGCCGACATTGTGCATGCTCTGTTGCCTGTGTCTATGTGCCTGTGGTTCTGTCAGTGTGATCATGTGATGTATCTGACCCCAGGAATGTGTCAATAAAGTTTCCCCTTCCTGGGACAATGAATTCACGGTGTTCTTATTTCAATTTCCAGGAGTGTAGATATTCAACAGCAAACAATTGTAGCAGTAAGCTGACATATGCCTACAACCTATTAATGAGGCTTATCATTTTCCAATAGTTAACCGGCCATATTAACTGTGTATATTGGGGAGTTATGAACAGTGAAAGTAAAGAACTTTGAAACACAACTGTGCATCTGTCAGCTACATTATTTGCAGTAGTCAATGTTGAAATTCCACCCCACATTTTTCAGCCAGTATCACAACACAGTATGTCAACACTGAGGACCATCAAGCAGGTGAACATCTCACATTGACAATGTCATCAAATTTGATATTTACCATAAGCCTTTGACAAGAAATCCCATCATACAGGTAACACCTTGTCATTCTCATAAACATAAGGTGGTTACCTTAGAGTCATATACATTGTATTAGTGAAATTGTAGTTATGGTTGAATCAATTAATAGAGAGCTGAAAAATTTAAAATATGTGAGTTCCAATAATGAATACAGTCTTTCCATCACTGACAAGTTGTATAGGCTAAAATGAACGCCAAGTGAGCTTGGAGATGCCATCAGCTCTTTATTGCAGGATTATAGGTGTTCTAAGCTCCCATGCTTGGGAGCCTAATGATTTTACACCATGCTCTCGAAGGCAGGAGGCAACCTTCTGGAAGAAATTGAAATCATTAAGCTCTCATACACTAGAAAGGCTGCCTTACTCGGTCATTGATTGGCCTATAAAAACCAAGCTTTTTATGACTCTATGTTTCCTATCTGTAAAAAATTTTTGGGTTCGGACAATGATCCTTAAGGTTTGTTTTACGTTTGTGGTGCCGATGAGGTTGACACCAGCATCGAGCTGAGTATCATCTTTGAACTAAGCTAAGATTGTCTTTGCTCTCTTCTGCCATCACCAGTTCTTTGTAAGCCTTGCTTGTGTAAAGACATGAATAAATGAGCTACTATTAATAAGGTGTTGTTTGGTGTAACTGACCCGAACAACCACCTCAGGTTTTTATCTCTTCACGTTTTCCACCTTAAAAAATCTTTGTTTTGGATTTACATGATTCTCTGTAGTACTTGGGGTTCATAGTTTTTCTTGTTTTATACTGAAGGTTCGTGCTATTTACAGCAGAGTCATATGGCAATTCTTAGCAAATGAATTAATCCTATAGTCTATATACTGTTCACAGTCATAGTTTCTGCCTTTGCTACAGTCATTTTACTTAATTTTACTGATATGTGCTCTTCGTTATGTGTTCTAGCCCACCCCTCAGTGTATAATATTTTATGGTGAAGGTACTGTATTTAACCCACCCCCCTCCCCCCCCATGAACCATGGACCTTACCATTGGTGGGGAGGCTTGCATGCCTCAGCGATACAGATAGCCGTACCGTAGGTGCAACCACAATGGAGGGGTATCTGTTGAGAGGCCAGACAAACACGTGGTTCCTGAAGAGGGGCAGCAGCCTTTTCAGTAGTTGCAGGGGCAACAGTCTGGATGATGACTGATCTGGCCTTGTAACACTAACCAAAACGGCCTTGCTGTGCTGGTACTGTGAATGGTTGAAAGCAAGGGGAAACTACAACCGTAATTTTTCCGAGGGCATGCAGCTTTATTGTATGGTTAAATGATGATGGCGTCCTCTTGGGTAAAATATTCCGGAGGTAAAATAGTCCCCCATTTGGAACTCTGGGTGTGGACTACTCAAGAGGATGTCGTTATCAGGAGAAAGAAAACTGGTGGTCTACAGATTGGAGTGTGGAATGTCAGATCCCTTAATCGGGCACGTAGGTTAGAAAATTTAAAAAGGGATATGAATAGGTTAAAGTTAGATATAGTGGGAATTAGTGAAAGTTTGGTGACAGGAGTAACAAGGTTTCTGTCCAGGTGAATATAGGGTTATAAATACAAAATCAAATAGGGGTAATGCAGGAGTAGGTTTAATAATGAATAAAAAAATAGGAGTGCAGGTAAGCTACTAAAAACAGCATAGTGAACGCATTATTGTGGCCAAGATAGAAACAAAGCCCACGCCTACTACAGTAGTACAAGTTTATATGCCAACTAGCTCTGCAGATGATGAACAGATTGATGAAATGTATGATGAGATAAAAGAAATTATTCAGGTAGTGAAGGGAAATGAAAATTTAATAGTCATGGGTGACTGGAATTCGAGAGTAGGAAAAGGGGGAGAAGGAAACATAGGTGAATATGGATAGAGGGTAAGAAATGAAAGAGGAGGCCGCCTGGTAGAATTTTGCACAGAGCACAACTTAATCATAGCTAACACTTGGTTCAATAATCATAAAAGAAGGTTGTATACATGGAAGAAGCCTGGAGATACTGACAAATTTCAGATAGATTATATAATGGTAAGGCAGAGATTTAAGAACCATGTTTTAAATTGTAAGACATTTCCAGGTGCAGATGTGGACTCTGACCACAATCTATTGGTTATGAACTGTAGATTAAAACTGAAGAAACTGCCAAAAGGTGGGAATTTAAGGAGATGGGACCTGGATAAACTGACTAAACCAGAGGTTGTACAGAGTTTCAGGGAGAGTGTAAGGGAACAAATGGCAGGAATGGGGGAAAGAAATACAGTAGAAGAAGAATGGGTAGCTTTGATGGATGAAGTAGTGAAGGCAGCAGAGGACCAAATAGGTAAAAAGACGAGGGCTAGTAGAAACCCTTGGGTAACAGAAGAAATATTGAATTTAATTGATGAAAGGAGAAAATATAAAAATGCAGTAAATGAAGCAGGCAAAAAGGAATACCAACGTCTCAAAAATGAGATTGACAGGAAGTGCAAAATGGCTAAGCAGGGATGGCTAGAGGATAAATGTAAGGATGAGAGGCTTATCTCACTAGGGGTAAGATAGATACTGCCTACAGGAAAATTAAAGAGACCTTTGGAGAAAGGAGAACCACTTGTATGAATATCAAGAGCTCAGATGGAAACCCAGTTCTAAGCAAAGAAGGGAAAGCAGAAAGATGGAAGGAGTATATAGAGGGTCTATACAAGGGTGATGTACTTGAGGACAATATTATGGAAATGGAAGAGAATGTAGATGAAGATGAAATGGGAGATATGATACTGCGTGAAGAGTTTGGCAGAGCACTGAAAGACCTGAGTCGAAACAAGGCCCCGGGAGTAGACAACGTTCCATTAGAACTACTGACAGCCTTGGGAGAGCCAGTCTGACGAAACTCCATCTGGTGAGCAAGATGTATGAGACAGGCGAAATACCCTCAGATTTCAAGAAGAATATAATAATTCCAATCCCAAAGAAAGGAGGTGTTGACAGATGTGAAAATTACCGAACTATCAGTTTAATAAGTCACGGCTGCAAAATACTAATGCGAATTCTTTACAGACGAATGGAAAAACTAGTAGAAGCCGACCTTGGGGAAGATCAGTTTGGATTCCGTAGAAATGTTGGAACACGTGAGGCAATACTGACCCTACGACTTATCTTAGAAGCTAGATTAAGGAAAGGCAAACCTACATTTCTAGCATTTGTAGACTTAGAGAAATCTTTTGACAATGTTGACTGGAATACTCTCTTTCAAATTCTGAAGGTGTCAGGGGTGAAATATAGGGAGCAAAAGGCTATTTACAATTTGTATAGAAACCGAATGGCAGTTATAAGAGTTGAGGGGCATGAAAGGGAAGCAGTGGTTGGGAAGGGAGTGAGACAGGGTTGTAGCCTCTCCCCAATGTTATTCAATCTGTTTATTGAGCAAGCAGTGAAGGAAACAAAAGAAAAATTCGGAGTAGGTATTAAAATCCATGGAGAAGAAATAAAAACTTTGAGGTTCGCCGATGACATTGTAATTCTGTCAGAGACAGCAAAGGACTTGGAAGAGCAGTTGAACGGATTGGATAGTGTCTTGAAAGGAGGATATAAGATGAACATCAACAAAAGCAAAATGAGGATAATGGAATGTAGTCGAATTAAGTCAGGTGATGCTGAGGGTATAAGATTAGAAATGAGACACTTAAAGTAGTAACGGAGTATTGCTATTTGGGGAGCAAAATAACTGATGATGGTCGAAGTAGAGAGGATATAAAATGTAGACTGGCAAGCGTTCCTGAAGAAGAGAAATTTGTTAACATCGGGTATAGATTTAAGTGTCAGGAAGTCGTTTCTGAAAGTATTTGTATGGAGTGTAGCCATGTATGGAAGTGAAACATGGATGATAAATAGTTTAGACAAGAAGAAAATAGAAACTTTCGAAATGTGGTGCTACAGAAGAATGCTGAAGATTAGATGGGTAGATCACATAGCTAATGAGGAGGTATTGAATAGAATTGGAGAGAAGTTTGTGCCACAACTTGACAAAAAGAAGGGACCGGTTGGTAGGACATGTTCTGAGGCATCAAGGGATCACATTTTTAGCATCGGAGGGCAGCGTGGAGGATAAAAATCGTAGAGGGAGACCAAGAGATGAATACACCAAGCAGATTCAGAAGGATGTAGGTTGCAGTAGGTACTGGGAGATGAAGAAGCTTGCACAGGATAGAGTAACATGGAGAGCTGCATCAAACCAGTCTCAGGACTGAAGACCACAACAACAACAACAACAACAACAACAACAACAACTGTATTTAATTTATAAGGTTTGTTTTATGGTTTTATTTTAAAAAATTCTAGTGTTGTAATTGCATTATACTTTATGGAATATTTGGGGTTTGGAGGTTTGTCTTGTTTTATGCTGAAGGTTCCTGCTCATGACATCTGAACTAGTCAATTTTAAAATTTTAAACTAATTGTGTTTTGGGCTATAGCTTCTAGACAATTATTGACCCTCTTTTAGTTTTAGTTATTCTGCATAATTTTTTATTGATAGACATTCCAACTTATGTACTTTTTAACTCATGGCCTGCATAATTTTAATTACAAATATTTTTGTTTCGATGTTGTATTGTATAACTCTTTTTACTTTACCTTCTTATTGTATATCAGCTTTTCAACTATGTTTATTGTATTTTGTACCTCCACTGCATTTCATTCCCTGTTTTTTCTGTAATAATATTTATAAAATTTATTTCTTATTTTTATGTGTATGTATCTCACTTGTGGTAATTTCTTTGTCTCTATGATAATAATTCTTTACCTATGGCTTTTTACCTACATTTGGCGCCACCTATTGCTTGTTATCTTTACTGATGCTTAGTGTCACTTCTGATTCCATCATTATTGTGCATACACAGTGTGAATGCAGATTGGCCCCTGGAGCTTTGGCTTGGGGTCATGTTTACAGTGTATCACCATAGCCTTATTCTATACTGGTGTGGCTTATGACACACATCACATGAGGTAAACGAATGGTTACACTTTTTAGGTATTCTTCTGTAGATTTATTCTTGGTGGTCTTTATGCTATCTCCTGTGGTGTTCTTCATGTTTGGTTACCAGATATTTTAGGCATATTTGACAAATGCTTTTTGACAGTAATTATAATAATTTCTACATGCTTTCCTGTCTTTTTCATCTTCTATATTTAATTTTTTTCTTTTAACTATTGAGTATAATAGTTTAGGGCACTACCATGGTTGGTTATTTATTATTCTCAGTGATTTTTATATTGTATATTGTATTTTATATTTTCTGTTGCATTTTCAGATAACCTGATGATGACCTACCTGGGTGAAAAAGATTGTTTTTGAACCAGTGAAGGACATGTAATGTGGGACTGTTTATTAATGTTAAGGTATTTAATTGCTCATTTTTTATCAAATGTTTTCCAATATGGTTAAGAGTATCAATGTTCATCACAACCTTCATGGCCTTAAACACTGACTGTCACCCAGGAATACATGTGTTGCATAATTTTTCAACAAAGAGAAAACAATTAAAATTTTATATGCACATTTAAATATAGTTTTCTTAAACAATAGACCATCTATAACACATTAAAGACCATCTTGACTGAAAAATTTTCCTTTTGATCAACAACAAAATTTGCAGGCTGAGTTTATGTTATTAACCATTGGTTTCTTTGCAGTAATGTTCGTTACAAATGTTATGTTGCAAAGTGTATAAAGGTAATATACACGCATCAAAAAAGTTTTGCATCACACGTGTTTGTTGGACGCAATCCACATATAATTCTTAAAGCTCGCTACTGTGCAATGAACACATTCCTTGCCAATGCCTGGTTGCCCCAAAAAATAATGCCATATTCAATGAGTGAGTAAAAATAGTCATAGTATGCCACTTTTGCAGTGTTAGGTTTGTGACACCGATGAGGTTGACACCAGCATTGATAAACGTTTGTCTCTAGACTCTGAGCATCGTCTTTGGATGCAGAGCTTTGTCTTTGGGCTTTTCTGCCATGTTAGTTCTTTGTGAGCCTTTGATGTGTTTAGGTGAATAAATAAACTACTGTTAAATTGGTGTTGTTTGGTGTAACCAACCCAAACATCTACCTCACTGGTGACACCGAGTTGTAACGTCTTCCGTTTTCACCGTTGTACTGTGTCCGCAACCTCCGCATTGGTTATTTTTGCGTGTATCACATCAACATAGCATTCGAACAATGACTTCGGCCCAGCGCCTAAGGCCGGATTTTGTGATCTACACGCATTGCGTTGCGGCCGATGTACACCTGCCAGGACTGAAACACGATGCCTCTTACTCAACAATTACGCCGATTTCGCCAGACGTTTTCGAGCCTACAACAATAAGTGAGGGTAGGAGTGTGCATGGCTCCAGCTATCAGACGCCTTTGTTCCCACCACATGTGCCCTCCCTCATCGACAGTGCAGTTACCTCTTATGGATCTCCGTGCAGTGCGGGACCAATGCCGATTTCTGCAAATGGTTCGTTGGACAACCTACCACCGCCGGGACAACGATTTGCCATGCCGCAATCCATGCAGTACCACGCGGATACCTGCCACATGGGCGGAACTGCTTCGTTCACAGGTCAACCTCCTCAGCATCCAACCACACCCGTGCCTGCCTCGGTTCAGCATCAGCGCATGCCTTCCTACTTCGATACCTCGGCCTGCAACAGTAACAATAACTTGTTATCTGTGCCTGACCTCCATCTCTGTCCCACTGCTATGCCTCAGTGTTTTGTGCCACGACATTCACCTTATCCACACACCATTTTCAGTGGACAGACTATGAACAGTGAACATTCACACATTCCGTTCCACGTTCGACATCATTTCCCACATTGTGCTTCTGGACAGTCCACACCTCCACAGCCTCCCTGCAACACAGGTGGCCCCGGCTCTGTTCATACGTCGAGCTTTCCGCGGACTAATACGCATTCTCAAACTTTGAACTTTTTCTCACCTGTCGCCCACATGCCGGCTCCAGTCGAGCTTCCACTACCGTTCTCGGCACATCTTGGTGCCTCATCCACGTCGGTCTTCCGTGACGTGTCAATCTGAACACACCCACAACATGTTGAGCTTCCGCAACTGCAATCGACACATTACGGTGTCTCACCCACGTCGGCCTTCCGCGTCGCGATGGATCGCACTCAACCACAATTCGTCACCTTCACGCTGCCACCCAAACAGCCCTCGTCGCCACATCCCCTGGTGGCTCACTCTCCTGGAATACTACAGCAACAACAGCTCGTTTCAGGCAGTGTCACAACGAACTCAACTCAACCTGTTCTTTCGAACATTCTACAATGCTTACCGACGCTGCCGCCATTTAATCCTGACAGAGCAACAACCCGGTTCAAAATTGTGGACGAAGTGTTCTACCATTACAAACTCGACGAGTCAACCAGGTTTATGTGCCTCATCACCCACCTGCACGACCAGGAGGATTTCATTGCTGACCTGGTCGCCACCTCGGCTTGCACGCTCAACTGAGGCAGCAATACAGCAAGTGCTCCACGTCGAGCAACTAGGCAATGACAAACCTTCCCAGCTCTGGAGACGGCTACGTGCCCTGGTCACTGATGATCTACTATCTGACACAGCTCTCCTCGCCATCTGGTCAGATAAACTATCTCCTCACATCCGCTTTGTTCTGGCTCAGAGGTCTCCCGAACCTGTCGAGCAAATAATGACAATTGCTGAAAAGCTACATGACGCATCACTGCTCTATTTCTCCAGCCACTGCCTACCTGACAAGTCTCAGGTTCAGGCTTATCATGCTGCGGCCGGACACAGCTGGGGCCGCACTGTTCCGACTGTTCTGCTCGCTCCGGGGAGCAGTAAACAAGCACCTGGGACGTCACCGGCTCTGCCCACGGTCACGCCCCCTCCTGAAAACGAACCTGCTGCAGCCACTGAACCTCAGCCACCGACTCTGGCAACGAACTTTCCACAGGAAATGCAACCGCACTACCCATACTGTTACTTCCACACACGGTTTGGTGAGACAGCACGGAACTGCAGATCACCCTACTACTTCCCAAACGCCAATCGCAGGTAGGTATGGGTGCCACCTCCTGCGCACAGCATGACAAGCACCCCCCAGTGCTCCACTCTGTCTGGGAACGATCGGATAATTGCGGACAACTTTACATTAAAGACATTTCGTCGGGATACCTTTTCTTAGTGGACACAGGCATCGATGTTTCGCTGCTGCCTACGTCCTTAGTGTCGTCGAACTTCCGCACTCATCATACTTCACTGCAGGCCGTGAATTCAACTAAACTACAATGCTCGGGTTCAACTTCCCACGTCGTCTCACTCTCCGCAAACTGCAAACTTGAGTGGACTTTTTTGGTGTGCGAAATTGACGAACCTATACTAGGCACTGACTTATTGCGACACCACAAACTTTCACCAGACCTAGTGCGAAACACCACGTTTCATCACCTGTCCAAGACTCACTTCCCCTGTGCTCCGTCGAGCAAACCCTCCGTGACACATCAGTCCGGGCTCATCTCATCCATACATGCTCGTCTCTGTCAACGACGTTACAAGAAACAACGCACAAGTGCCTTGTCGAGCTTGAAAACGTCGCTCGCCTACGCAAGGAAACTTCGAACTCTTCCTCCGGCTCCATCAAACTCAGCTGCAGCTCTCCGATGCAGCAAAGCAATTACAGACACTACAGCAAGGACAAAGCAAGGTCAGTAAGTGCGCCGAATCTGCTTGCAGTCCCAGCAATCGAGCCTCCATGTGTTTTAACCTCCTATTACCCCTCGCAACTGTGCTATCAAGACTGCCATAACATGTACTAACAGCTCCGCAGGACCACACCCTCCTAACACAGCAGCGTTTGATACTCGGCCCAACAAGAGTGCGCATGCGCGACGAGCGTCACGTGTTCCCGAACTGACGGCTCCTACCCCGCCCCTTGCGGATAGCACCTCAAACTATGCAACTTCGGCTCCTGCGCGCCGCCGTGTGACCGCCACTGACAACAGAAACAGTGCACTCGTGCCAAGCATTTCGCCCGCGACCGTGCTGCCAAAGGCTGTGCCCTCGGACAATGGACTCTCTAACGGCTCACAAGCTCTACCGAGCTCACCCGCCCACGGTGCCACTGCTTCGGGGCGGCGGCCATCTTGTCACGTTGACTCCTGGGACACTTTCGCGCCTCGGCTCTCTTTGGATCCGCCGAGTGGCTGCGAACACCACGACCACGCCTCGCCTGCCCCGCCCGTGATACAATGTAAACAAACCGCCTCCCGCGCCGCCGGCAACATTTCCGTCGTCACCAACGGCACAGTTCATAAGCTTCGCCTCACGCCAGGTCCCCCGATCTCCAGTAAACCACGTCCACTTTGTCCCGAGCGCCTCTCCAACCTTAAAAATCAGATTTCTGAACTACTAAGCTCCGCCGTCATTGAACCATCTGCCAGTAGCTGGTCGATGCCCATACATACAACACCCAAGAAAGACGGGTCCTGGCGCATGTGCGGAGACTACCGTCGACTAGACGCAGCCAGCCGGAGTGGCCGAGCGATTAAAGGCGCTACAGTCTGGAACCGCACGACCGCTACGGTCGCAGGTTCGAATCCTGCCTCGGGCATGGATGTGTGTGATGTCCTTAGGTTAGTTAGGTTTAAGTAGTTCTAAGTTCTAGGGGACTTATGACCACAGCAGTTGAGTCCCATAGTGCTCAGAGCCATTTGAACCATTTGACTAGACGCATGAACAATTATGGACACCTACCCCATACCCAACATTGCCGACTTTACCAGTTCCCTCACAGGTGCGACCACGTCCTCCGTCATTGATTGCAAATGGGCCTACCACCAGATCCCCATAGCACCTGAAGACATCGAGAAGACAGCAATCACCACCCCGATCGGGTTATTTCAGTTTCGATTCATGCCCTTCAGTTTGAAAAACGCAACCCAGACCTGTCAATGCTTCATCAACGAAGTGCTATTCGACCTAAAATTCTGCTTTGCATATCTTGATGAAATTCTTGTGTTCAGCTCCTCCATCGAGGACAACATTTGACATGTGCAAACTGTTACAAACACTCTCGCGGCAGCAGGCATCGAGACCAACCAGGACAAATTGCAGCTACATCAATCCACTGTCACTTTTCTTGGTTTTCGAGTCTCTGCCGACGGCATTTCACCACCCGCTGAGAAAGTACAAACAATACTAAACCTACCCAGACCTTCGTCATTCAAAGAGCTCCGGCGCTTTCTGGGGACGGTTAATTATTATTGCTGACATCTACCTCAGGCTGCGGAGATTCAGGTTCCACTGACGGACGCCTTGGCAGGCACCAACACTTCTGGATCTCGGCCCGTTCCATGGCCCCCTGCTATGACTGACTCTTTCATTGCCCTCAAAAATCTTCTTGCCGAGGCCTGCACCATCGCGCATCCTCATCCCAATGCGCAGCTTTTCATCACCACAGACGTGAGCAATACTGCCATCGGCGCTGTCCTTACCCAGACAATCAACGGCACACTTCGCCTCTGCAGTTCTTGCGCAAGCTCACCAACGCACAACAGAAATATTCCGTGTTTGACAAGGAGTTGCTTGCGGTCTACGAAGTGATCAGGCATCTTAAGACTGATCTTGAGGGACACCCTTTCTATGTCTTAACGGACCACAAACCCCTGGCTGCGGCCATTACAAACCCGCCAGCTGACCCGCCTCCTCGCCGCTTCAGATACATAGACTTCATATCTCAGTTCACCACCGAAGTCAGACACATAAAGGGTGCTGACAATATAGTTGCTGGTTTCCTTTCACGAGTCGACGCCGTCCATTCGCTGTTAGACCTCTCTGAACTGCCTAACCTCCAACCCGCCGACAAGGAAACACAAAACCTGATTTCAGACTCTACCTCTTCACTACTCTTTGTCCGCACCACCTTCCCTGGCATTTCTGGTGAGATCTGGTGCGACGGCAGTATGGGCACGTTACACTCCCTCATCCCAACCATGCTCCGTCGAGCTGTCTTCAACGCATTGCGTGATTTAGCCCACCCCGGTGTTTGTGCGTCCGCTCGTGTTGTAGTGGAGCGCTTTGTGTGGAGAAATGTCAACGAGGACTGCCAGCACTGGGCACGCTCCTGCGTCACGTGCCAACGCTGCAAAGTACACATGCACACTTCAGCCCCCCCTCGGCGCCTTTTCGATCCCTCCTGGGCGTTTCCAGCGTATTCATACTGACATTGTCGGTCCTCTCCCCCCCTCTAACGGCTTTCGCTATGTTCTCTCGCCAATCGACCGAACAACTCACTGGATCGAGGCTGTCCCCCTCCCCAATATTACGGCAGAAACTGTTGCTCTAGCTTTTGTCGAGTCATGGGTATCGCGTTTCGGATGTCCAGATATCATCACGACTGACCAGGGCAGACAATTTGAGTTGGCTCTGTGCAACGAGATTTGTAACATTTGCGGCATCCGGCGCATCCATACCACAGCATATCACCCGCAAAGTAACGGGCTAGTTGAGCGCTGGCACCGCACTTTCAAGGCGGCTCTTCAATGCCACGACTCTCTATGGACGGGGTCCCCTCCCCTTGTGCTACTCGGCATTCGTGCGATGTATAAGGAAGACCTCAAAGGCACAATAGCCGAGTTTGTATACGACCAGAACATTGTTCTCCCTGGCGAACTTGTGAGCCCTCCCGCTTCTCTCCCTCAGTCTGACTTACCTTCCTTTGTGGACCACATCAGATGTCACTTCATCAATCTCCACATCCCTCCGCCTGCCAGCCATTCCCGCCCTAAGGTTCATGTCCTGGTTAATTGCGAGCCCTCGCTCGAGGTGTTTGTGCCTGTCCTCCAGGACATAATCCACGACATCTCAATAATACTACACGATTATACACTGTTCGTCATGTGTTTCCCTTCATCCAGTGCTCATGACGCAACCTCCGCCATTTCCTGCCACCTGGTGAAATGTGTTCCCCTCTCGCCCGACGTCGACCTAGACGTGCTACGTGTGTTCGCCACGCCCTCTGGAGACATCGTCGTTGTCGCTCCGTTCCACCTGCAAACCGCCAGCCTACCTGTCGCCGCATGATCAGCATGCCCAATACGACGCCCGGTTCGCTTCAACGACTTCCAGGATCGGTGGCCGAACCTTCCTTCATGACATCTACCCACTCAGCTCCCCGACGATGCTGTCGAGCTGACTGTGTTCCAGCTCCCGCAGACCACCCCTGCCGACACCTTAGTCACCCCTCCCCCCCCCCCCCCCAAGCCTCTCAATAGTGCTCTGTACTGCGTGAGGGGGGGGGGGGGCTATGTGGCGCTGATGAGGTCGACACCAGCATCAACATACGTTTGTCTCTAGACTCCAAGCATCATCTGTGGACACAGAGCTTTGTCTTTGGGCTTTTCTGCCATGTTAGTTCTTTGTGAGCCTTTGATGTGTTTAGGTGAATAAACGAACTACTGTTAAATTGGTGTTGTTTGGTGTAACCAACCCAAACATCTACCTCAGGTTCAACACATGTAGTGACAACCAGTAAAGCATATGTAGTAGAGCTAAACCTTTTACAGAAATCTATAATATATGAAGGCCAGTTCATTTTCTTGTCAATGTGCACTCCAAGAAATTTGGTTGTTGCCATTCTTTCTGTTGGCTGATGCCACATGTCACACTTATCTCTCTTTTTCTGTTTTTGTACAGAACTGAATAAAGCTGGTCTTACTGGAATTTATTGAGAGACCATTCACCTTGAACCAATTAACCACATCTGAGAGTATGTGATTAATGAGTTCCTCAAGATTACTATCTGTTCTACTGCTCATAAAAATTGTGGTATCATCTGCAAATAATGTAAATTTACACGGCAGGCTTGTCCCTGATGGTAGATCATTTATAAAACATCATGAATAATAGTGGCCCAAGAATTGAGCCCTGAGGCACTCCACACGTAATGGAACTCCATTCAGAATGTGAGGAAACGTCACATACTCCACGTGAGCTATTCAAGACAACTTTTTGTTTTCTGTCTTCGAGGTACGACTGTAGCCAATTGCTTGCAACACCAATTATTCATACTAATTTTGCTTTTTGCAAGAGAATCTGGTGATCAACACAGTCAAACACTTTGGAAAAATCACAGAAGACACCAAGTGCTAACATTTTTTTCATTAAGGGTTTCTAGGACTTCATTTGCAAGTACGTAGACCGTGTCTTCTGTTGAATGGCCCTTTTGAAAGCCAAATTGGCTCTTGCTGAGAACTCCAGTCTTCATGAGATGATAAGTAATTCTTACATGTATTAGCTTTTCTAGAATTTTTGGAGAAAGCTGTCAGGAAAGAGATAGGTTGATAGTTAGTTCAGCTTTATCGGCCTTTTTGTACAGGGGCTTCACAATGGCATACTTAAGTCTACTGGGAACAACACCTTTGTGTTATGACTCAAACTGTGCACAATAGGCTGCATGATGCACAACTTCACTCCCGACTCAATGGCAAGGTCCATCTTTGCAAACACAGCACCATGCAGCATGGTACTAATGGGCCCAACAGCATGCCGAATGGATCGCTCAAGATTGGCATCATGTTTTCTTCACCAACAAGTGCTGCAAATGCCTTCAACCAGACAACCATTGGAGATGTGTTTCGAGGCAACCTGGTGAGGCTGAATGCCTTAGACTCACTGTCCAGCGAGTGCAGCAAGGTGAAGGTTCCCTTCTATTTTGGGGTGGCATTATGTGGGGCCAAAGTATGCTGCTGGTGGTCATGGTAGTCGCCGTAAAGGCTGTATGATACATGAATGCCATCCTCTGACCGATAGTGCAACCATTTTGGCAGCATATTGGTGAGGCATACGTCTTCATGGACAACAATTCGTGTCCCCATCATGCACATCTTGTGAATTACTTCCTTCTGGATAATGACATCGCTCAACTAGAGTGGCCAGCATGTTCTCCAGACATGAACCCTATCGAACATGCCTGGGGCAGATTGAAAAGGGCTGTTTATGGACGATGTGACCCACCAGTCACTCTGAGGGATCTATGCTGAATCGTCGTTGAGGAGTGGGACAATCTGGAACAACAGTGACTTGATGAACTTGTGGATAGTATGCCACGACAAATGCAGGCATCCAGCAATGCAAGAGGACATGCTACTGGGTATTAGATGTACCTGTGTGTACAGCAGTCTGGATCACCACCTCTGAAGGTCTCGCTGTATAGTAGTACAACATGCAATGTGTGGTTTTCATGAGCAATAAAAAGGGTGGAAATAATGTTTATGTTGATCTCTGTTCCAATTTTCTGTACAGGTTCTGGAACTCTCAGAACTGAGGTGATGCAAAACTTTTTCTGATGTGTGTATTTCCCAACAATCCACGACATTGTTAAGTGTGTCAAACATTCATAATACAAAGAAAACTGAAATAACCATCATTGTGTGGTCTATGTACAGCATAAACCACAATACTTAAATCTAAGTAGTTATAGTGCAGCATAGCTTTCTATCTTAGTATAACACAGTAAAGTCTATAGATCATTCAGTAAAATATCGTTTTAAATTCTCAATAAGAGATGTTTATGTTCATCACTGATGTTTTTTCTAACACATACCACCTGTCTGGTGGTTTCTTGTGTTTTTTAATAACTGCATCATGTGGTGTCTTTTCCATCATATGCTTTGATGTAGTAAGGCTTTTTCAGATACACTGAACTCTGTATTTTTATTGTTCAGAATGCTTCTACATCTATTTATAGCTGAATCACTTATCTTTTTCATCTAATTAATGCCTGTATCAAAGTCTTCCCTAAAAACGCAATTAAATCTTCAATCACCACTTCCTAACCTTTAGATGATACATAAATTTTATTTTCATTTTTTTCTCACCAGTCAGGGTAAATTCTGTTGCATAAGATCACAAACTTTTTCCAAAGTATGGCACTAAGAAACTCTTCCCAATGCTTGTGAAATTGTGAACATAAAAGTTTCATTACCAACTTCAGGATTTTGAACTGAAGACTGATCAGACAATTCTGATATATATTTGTTCTCAATATTAGTATAACTAAGTTATGAGCATTATTGATATTAGTACATATAACAGACTCAGGCCCTTCATTTACAATTCTAATTATGTCTGTCAATGTAATGAATGAGATGGACTCCTTTTCCATGAGATGGACTCCTTTTCCACCTCATTTAATATATCTTCTTTAAAGGCAACAAATGATCCACATTTTGTTTTCATTATTCTTAATTCCTTCCTCATCAATTACATCACAAATGTTAGTTGTATCTTCATCAACCATATGTTCCTCATTCTGCTCATGTTCCAGTACATCTTCACATTTGGAAAGATCTCATAAACATTTCAGCTATCAATACCAGTTTCATTCAGATTTTCTCCCATATCAAAATTTTAAAATCTTTCTAAATCCCTTTCTGCAGCTCACAGCTGAGATTATTTACTTGATATTCCTGTCCAATTAGCAGTCGTTTTGTGTAGCAATTCTATTGTCCTTATTAGTCCATGTATTGAACTTAATTTCCTTCTTCCTCACACTGTGGACCTCCAATGGAGTGATACTTAGTTTAAATGTTAATTTTAGCATCCTGGTTGAAATTTTGAGGTTGATGTTGATTATGATTACAGTTTCTGTAACCTTGTTCATATTATCTATTTTAGTGTATCCTTGTGTTATCAAAATCTCTTGGTGGTTCCCCTTGTGCATTTATACTATTTTTATGATCATTCCTGCAATGATAGTTGTTGTTTCCCCAATTTCCACTGTAATCACCGTGTCTGAAATGATTGGAACCAATACCCTATCTTATTTCTATCAAATGGTCTATCCAACTTATCTACATATTTAAGGATCTGTTCAACTCATTGATCAGGCTCAAACACCAATCCCATCGATCATTTTCAGATAGTCAGTGTCAGTCAATTAAAAGGCTGATTTAAATAAACGAGTTTCTTTAATTAAATGTTATGAAATTCTTTCATGGCCCCATAGTGATCTCTGTAAATTGACCTACTGTCAAATTCACTTTTAGTTCTACCTTGTTCTGACTGACCAAGTTTGGTAAAATATCACATCCTACTGTGTGGAGAAGTCTGTAGCTACCAGCTGCACATCCTCATCCAACAGGAATCGTTGACACTTTAACACCTTTTTTTAAGGGACTGAAGGTGTGACAGTCACATGGACTGGAGATCAGGACTACAGCATGTATGCTCAAGTGTCTCCCACTTCTGCTGGCCAGGCTTCCAGATTGGCCAGCATATTGTGTCAAATTGCGACCAGCACGGAACTCTACAAAACAGTCCACAACTGAGGTTTTTCACAGACCTGTTGCCCCATACACATTCTTCATTCTCTGGTGGATGTCTACCAGTGTTTGTCCTCCAGCAGCGAAGAAAGAACAGCATGTTGGTCAACTTTGGACACATTTGATAATAATTATGCCATAGTTCACATTTCCACATTTGCCTCATGTTCATTGGAAAGATACGAATGCATCACTAATCGCTTTCCCACATTTCGGTGCTTATATACCTGCTTGGTTGTTGTGCTATGTTGCATATTCATTGCAACAATGTCATCACAAGGAAATTTTTTGTCACCCCTTATATGTTCACTAATATTTACACAAACTTAACTATGAACAAAAGATATGGATACCTTCAGAAGTACTAAAAAACACAATAGTTCCATTTACAGTATGTCTTCCACCAACACTGTCCATTTCACGTCTTTTCCCCTCTAAGACTGTCGATTTACAACTACTCTGCCACAAGTCTGTGCACAATAGAGAAGGACAGGGATGTAATATAAAATCAAGTGTTTACAATTTTGTTGATAATAGTTGCTCATACCTCTTTGAAATGATAAATAAATATGAATTTACAGAAATTTAAATAAAATGCTTCAACATTAATTCAAATTGTCTCTTGTATGTACAATCTAGGTACAGTTAATAATCTGGTTTCTTTCAATATATTCTTACAGGATTCTCAAGGCCTATGTACTTGATGGATTTGTTTTGAAGATTCAAAATTCGCTGAATACGTACATCTGCTGTTCCTCTCCATATTGGTATGCAGTTTAATATATGTGGGAAGAAAGGTCTATAACATATTTTAAGAAAAGTTTCTGTGTACACTGGGCAGAGCATTTTCTACATCAAAACTACACTGATGACTTAATATATTTTGACAATCTACTTAATAGTGTGTTAGTCCACATTTGGAATCCAATAATGCAGCAGTTCTGCATGTAATAGATGTTGTGGTTGACAGGAGAGCCAACACCGTGTTACTAGAGGAGGCCGAAAGGCACACGTTTTAGCTCATGCAGGCTGGCATGAGGTCTGGAAGATGATAAGGAAATTAGAATTTAGAAAAATGGACGTAGCTGGTGGAATACTTAACTTTAATCCATTAATGATGAACGTCGCTCTTGACGGTACACGATTCACAATATCAATAGTAACTGAATATGGCGCCTTGCTAGGTCGTAGCAAATGAC
Organism: Schistocerca nitens; assembly: GCF_023898315.1. Classification (NCBI taxonomy): domain Eukaryota; kingdom Metazoa; phylum Arthropoda; class Insecta; order Orthoptera; family Acrididae; genus Schistocerca; species Schistocerca nitens. Next base: position 948,885,780 of record NC_064616.1, read on the forward strand.
GTAACTGAAGGCTATGCTAAACTATCGTCTCGGCAAATGAGAGCGTATTTTGTCAGTGAACCATTGATAGCAAAGTCGGTTGTACAACTGGGGCGAGTGCTAGGAAGTCTCTCTAGACCTGCCGTGTGGCTGCGCTCGGTCTGCAATCACTGATAGTGGCGACACGCGGGTCCGACGTATACTAACGGACGGCGGCCGATTTAAAGGCTACCACCTAGCAAGTGTGGTGTCTGGCTGGGGGGGGGGGGAAAAAAAAAAAAAAAAAAAAAAAAAAAAAAAAAAAAAAAAAAAAAAAACTTGGTAGGTTTCTAGAGATATGTGGCACCAGATATTTACTCTCAGATTATGGAATTTCCTTAAATTATGGGTGTGGAGAGACCATCTGCTAGTTTCCCAGCCATGCAGAGTAGCCGCGCGAGTAAAGGCGCCATGTCACAGATTGCCACTCCCGCCAGAGGTTCGAGTCCTCCCTCAGGCCTGGGTGTGTGTTTCATACTAAGCATAAGTTAGTTTAAGTAGTGTGGAAGTCTAGGGACTGATGACCTCAGCAGTTTGGCCCCTTAGGAATTCACACACATTTGAGCATAGTATCCCCAGATGTATTCCATTGGGTTCATATTGGGCAAATTTGGTGGCCAAGATGTCAACATAAGTTCACTATCCTGCTCCTTTAACTAGTGTAGCATGATTCTGGTGCAGTGACATGGACAGTTATCCCACTGAAAGACATCATTGCTGTTGAAGAAGACTACAAGCATGAAGGGATGCATGTGGTCCACAACAATGGCACATAATCCACAGCTATCATGGTGTCTTTGATTACTACCACAGGTCTCATGGAAGCCTATGTGAATATTCCCCATGGCATAATACTCTACCAGTGATCTATGTCTGTAATGCAGTGCATGTTTTGAGGAGCAGTTTGCTGGAAGACAGTATATCTGGGTGTGACCATTGACCTGCTGTAACAAGAAACATTATTCATCTTATCACATTCATTTCCATTGATCCATGGTCCAGTATTGATGATTTAATAGTTGCTGAAAAGGTAGTCCATAATGCTTTTGGGTAAACAAGGCAATACTTAGGGATTGTTGGCTGAGGAGCACCATGTTCAACAATCTGTACTGGACAGAGTGTTCTGAAACATTTCAGCATGTACCAGCATTTAACTCTGTCATGAGACCTGATCTGCCACTTGAAATGTAGCTGAGGGGAAGTTGGAAAGGGTGGGGAGGGGGGGGGGTTATAGTGGAAATGTGGTTAATTAAGTATACCTACATTTGCATACATACTCCGCAAGCCACTACATGCTATACAGTGCATGGGGGAGGCTATCTCATAACAGTACTAGTCATTTCCTTTCTTGTTCAACTTGCAAATAGTGAGTAAAATGATTGTCTATTCTAATTCTTCTTACCTTGTCTTCATGCTCCTTGTGCAAAATGTACATTGGCAGTAGTAGAATTGTTATGCTGTCAGCTTCAAATGATTTTCTTAATAATGTTCCTCAAAATGAATGTTTTCTTACCTCCAGGGATGACCATTTGAGTTCCCTATGCATACTACATATCATGCTCACTTTCTGATAGGAGACTGTACATGAAAAGATATTATTTTGATCACATGGAAATAATTACTTCAGTTATTTTGGATCAGAATCAACAGAAGCATTCTGTTTGGTTTTTGTCAACTACAATTTGTAGGTGTAACATGCAATAATAAAGTTCCATCATCCTATCATTTATTTTGGAATATCAAAAGTAAAAGAAAACGAAAGTAGGAGATTCCTATTGAATCAACACCTGGTATTTTATTTTTACACTCTGTTGAAATATGTAATGACAGGTATTCATATTTACAAAATTGTGGAAGTTTTTTTAAAAAAGGTTTTAATTTAAACTTTGTTATTTATTACTTATTTCCCATCTACTACTCATAAATTCATAATTAATTTGGTTGAAAACATGTTATTTAAAGAAATAGAATTAAAATTTGAATATAAACAAAATTTGTATTACATAAATTTCCTACAGTACTGAAAATTATCTGAATTAAGAATTGAAGTTTCATTATCTTCTTTTGAGTAAAATTTTTCCTCTGTCTGAAAAGTTATTGGTTAAAAAGTTATTGGTATTCCAAATTTTGATGTTCTAGAGTTTTCTACGCACAAAATGAATTTTTTTACAAAATTATTTATTATAGTTTAATAGCCCTACATTTTCTGTTTGAATATATGTATATTCTCTTAAAAATACATATTTTAATTATAAAGTTATTGTAACTAAAAGATTTGTTTGTATGTCATTCTGGCACCAAACAATGACTTACTGGTATAAACAGACTTGTAGTGCACCAACTGCATATTCAGTTTGGGTTTTGTTTTTGTGCAAGTTTACTGCTCACTGTGCCTCCAGTTTACAATGTATTTAGATGTCTATGCTTTATGCTGTTATGAGTTTTGTAAAACAGATTTTTTTAAAAAGTGATTTCGGAAGAAAACAAATGAAATAAGGAAATTTGCAGAGAAGTGTTTCAATCTCAAAGAATGGAAACCTACACCATATAGATTATAAAGCCAATATTTATCTGTATCTATTCTACCAAATAATGAGGAAAAGCTAAGTACCATTAATAGAGACTGTAAGTATTCCCTCCCAGTGACAACTATAGCGTGCTATATTGGTTGTTTATCAAACCATAACTGCAGTTATAATGATCCAAATTGGAAGTTCTATTCAACAGTATTCAGCTACAAGTGAAGATTTTGAAGAGTGAAACATTAATATTTTATGTAAATAATTTGGGGAAGGAAAATTACTCACTGATTATCATTTATCTTGCTTTATAGAATGGGTAAGCCTCTGACCTCCACATTCTATGGGGAGGCAAGGATATCTAACACCTTGTTGCCTACTCATGGTCTCACCACCCTTCAAGCTCTTTCAATAGATGGTAATGAACACTCAAACACCTTCATTGTTTCCAAGAAGCTCATTCCCAGACACTGGGCCATAAGAGTCTGCTGTTTGTCAGAGTCATCTAAGTCATTGTATATTTCCCATTTGCACGCCATATAATTGTTACGCACTCATCTTTGCTCCACTTATATACTTTTCTTACGATGCCACATGCCCAAAACACCATAAAGTAGGTTTGACTCTCATGATGAACATTTCAGAAGTTTGTCCACCTCTATTCCTAAGAATTTGTTACAGCCCACTTCTCTTAGGTCTAAATCACCAATGCTAAGAATAAAATCCTCTGTGTTGTTGGATGTTTCAGTATTGGTGCTACCTTGCTCCTTTTTAGGCTCTTTTCACAAAATTACTTCTTTTGTTAGCAGATTTATCAAATATTTTAGAACCTTTGTAAGATATTTAGAACAGTATTTAAGCTTTTTGTTTATAACCTGTCCAGTCCCTGAGCATTTTAATTTAGTAGCATCATAATAATGTCTGAATCTTCCAAGACATCCACTGAAAATAGGAACAAAGTACTTGCCACTGGTTTGGGACTGTTCGTACTCTTTGGTACTGATACAGGTTTCTTAGAAGTTTCTCAACTTATGCCTAAGTAGTGCTGATTTGAGTTGGTGCAGATTTTTCATGAATCTGTCTCTGTTTTCTTTAGTAACTTTGCCATGTGTGCAAATGGAAGATATGGTCATCATGTCAATATGTGTAACATCATCCACAAGTTGTAAGAGTTTTGCAGCAAGTACACTGCTAATATTGCTGATTGGTCAAGCGAATTTCCATAGTGGGGAAATACAAGGCCACACGGTGGCAGCCTCTTCCTCAGTTGCTGCTCTCTAACTTACCTCTACCTGTGGACTCTGACTGACATGACTGTTTACTGTGTACATTTTGCTATTAATTACAAACTTGTGGCTTCCACCACTTCTAGTTGTAATAGTACTTTCATTACTAAATGCATGCTAATTGGATAATTAGTGCTTGTAGTTTATTCAACTCAATCAGGAACTATTTCATGTATGAAATATTCAGAAATGAAACTTCAGAAGCCACTCACGAATTTAAACAAAATACTGACACTTCACTCATGCAAATGTCGTGATAATGACCATTCCACACTTATATGACTTGCCTCCATGGTACTGTGTAAACAGAAGGATAAATGCTGTAACTGTGTTTATCTCAAAAATACCCATGCAGTATGAAAATAAAGAAGCTATTGATCTTAGTGGTATAGGTCATAGACTCCACACTATGCACAGACTACACTTAAATCGGCTAAGGAGGCAGCTTTTGCTGAAAAAAATATTCAAATGTGTTATCAAGAAATCTGAGATAAGGTATACAGCAACAAAGGCAATAGCTGGATCATCGTACCTCTTATGCGAAAGTGGCGCAAAGCACAGTGTCAGAACAGACTTGGACTCCGACATGACAGAAGAAAATTCCAAGCACCCACACAGATGATGTTTTGTTGATAGGTCCTTAACAAACAAGGATGAGGTAGGTGGTGTAACAAATCTCCCTTAGGAACTTTAGATGTTAATTTAAAAATCAGGATTGGTAGTCATATAAATTACAGCAACAAATGTCTTTCAGTTTGATATGAAAATGTCAAGTAAAACGAATTTTTAGATATAGATATTTTGCTAAATGTGAAACAGCTGGCTAGAGATTGAACAGATTGCATCTTTTTCTAGACCAGGATATCTACTACCAAATTATTTCTCTAGAAGCACTTATAAAAATGGAGGTACTGTACTATTAATCAAAAAAAAGGTTGAAACAAGAAACTATTAATATGTTTCAGCATCCCAACATACAAAGGGACTTGGAGCTGACACTCTTCGAAGTCAGTGATGGGAAGACAATTGTAATACAAATATCACTCACCAAATGGAAATTTTGACTCATTCCTAAAAAAGTTTAAATCTGTGCTAAATAGGCTTCATCTAGACAACAAATCAATAGACTGTGATAGGCTGTGTGGAGACACTGATTTTCTTGGAAACAGCAGTTGGAAATAGTTATTGCTGAACTTTAAACATACTTTAAAAAAAAACAGACAATAACAACTCCAACAACAATGACAAAAACTAATATTATTGTCCTGGATTAGATATTTGTGAACACAAGTTATAGTGTTAAAAGTGTAAATCATTAAGTCAAAGTTGTTAACCACCCCACCCCCAAGCAACTAGCTGTCCACCACAACCATGAAAGAATTGAAACAGCAAGGAGAGTCAATGCACTTAATATAGAAACATTCAAGGTGGGAAGAAATTTTACAAATAGATGACAGCAGCAAAAAGTCTGAGAAATTATCTAACATTTTCGGTGCTTACTTTGAAATTGCTTTCCTTCTTGAGTCATGTGTAATAAGAGCCACAACTCCATAAGTAAAGAAATAATTAACAACAGGCACCAAAATCTTAAGTGCAAGAAAAGACAACTGCTCAAATACAGATAAAATGATAACATACCCCCCCCCCCTCCTCTCCAGAACAATTACATTCAGAAAGAAATTCAGATCTACAGAAAAGCTATAAACCAGCCCAGAAGACGGGTAATGATAAGTTCACAAAAGAGTCAACAAATAAAAGCCAAGCCCTCTGGAAAGCAATAAAGAAGGAAGAAAATACAGTGTTTCCTAAAATGCAAAATATCACTCTGAACCATGAGAACAAGAGGGTTACTGATTCCAAACATACTGCAAATCTTTTCGTGTGTTACTATGTACATATTACAAACAATTTAACAGTCAATGGTAAAAGTGATAGTACACACAAACAGAAAAATACATCAAAGCATTTCGAAGGTGGACTGCTAGATTTATTACTAATAGGTTCGATCAATATGCTGTTATTATGAGATGCTTCAGGAACTCTAAGTGGGATCCCTGGAGGGAAGGCAAGGTTCTTTTCAAGGAACACTATTGAGAAAATATAGAGAACAGGCATTTGAAGCTGACTGCAGAAAACTTCTGCTGCTGCCAACATAAATTTCACATAAGAACCATGGAGACAAGATAAGAGAAATTAAGGGTTTTATGGGAGCATATAGACAGTCACTTCTCCCTCACTCTATTTGTGACTGTAACAGGAAGTGGTGGAAGGTACATCTGCCATGCAACATACAGTGGCTTGTGAAATGGAAATGGAAATGAAGTCCCATGCTTCTTTACAGAGCGTAGGGGAACGATGCGGGAGACCCGCACCGCCTTACTAGGCAAGGTCCTAATGGAGGTGGTTTGCCGTTACCTTCCTCCGACCGTAATGGAGATGAATGATGATGATGAAGACGACACAACAACACCCAGTCATCTCGAGGCAGGAAAAATCCCTGACCCCGCCGGGAATCGAACCCGGGACCCCGTGCTCAGGAAGCAAGAACGCTACCGTGAGACCACGAGAGGCGGACGGCTTGTGAAATACATTTGTACATATATAGAAATACTGTATATCAGGTTAGTGAAAGTTATGGTAAAAAAAAATTTCACTGATATTCAACATGGCTTTGGGCAAAACAAATCAATTAGTGGCACCTATGATTTTGTTCAAAACATTTTAGAAATAGTGAGGGGAAAAAAAAGGAACAGCTGTTGTGCTGTGTTTAGACCTAAGCAAATCCTTCAGCATTCTGTAGCATGACACAGCATTGGAGAAGCTTCCGGTATATGACACTGTATTGAAATTGTTCTTGTTGTAGTTGACAAACAGGTAGCAGAAAATAGAAATAAAATGAGAACGAAAGGAAAATACCAGGACATATTTCCCAGGTGCTGACATTATAAAAAAGGAGTTTCCCAAGCTCCCATTCTTGGCCTAATCCTCTTCCTCCTGTATATAAATGATCCAGACCTGAACAATGAGTTACAAACAAATACTTTTCTTGCAGTTGAAATAAGCATGCCTACTACAAAATGCATCCTAAGTCAATTACAAGCAGCATAGAGCTTAATAAATTTTACCTAGAGCAGCAAAACTAAATGGATGGATGGATTGTTTGTGGGAATAAGCTGTTGATTAAAAACAAACAAATAAATAAATACAAACTAAGCTTTTTTTTAAAAAAAATGTGATGGATGCAACACGAGTATGACAATAGTCTACATCTTCTTTAGAAATAAAGTTTTTGAGCATTTGGTTTATAAATCGCTTCAAGTGGCATTCACATAGGAACAAAATAAATCAAACGCTAAATAAAATATGTTATAGTATACATTTACTTTCTGTTAAAACAAGTTTTCACACTGGTTGAATTGCCTACTTTGCCCAGTCTTGCAGTATCATGGAATATGGAATCATATTCTGGGATAATATGCCACTTAGTTCAATCATTCCCTTAATTCAGAAAATAGCTGTAAAAGCAATGTAACATGCTAAAAACATTTTTGCGAACCCCTCTTTCAAAAGTTGTCAGTCCTTCCACTTCCGTGTATGTATATGCAAAAGTAAAAGCTCAAGTCTGTGACACAAACATGTGACTGGGCTATTGGCCTGTTTGCATGTAGAGTGATACCTTTCTTCATTGTGGCACTAGGAGAAGGAGGTTTGCAGGCCCACTACCTCACCTACCTTTTACCTCTGGGAAGATCCCCAGTACTCATCTGATAGCAGGCTGAGTGGAACTGGGGCCATCATGGACATGGAGGGACTGGAATGAGTAAAAGTACCTGTCCCTATCTAGGATTTAAAATGAGGCCTCCAAGGCCAGAGCCTATTGCTCTACTAGACCATCCTGGCCACATGTAAATACAAGGAACTTGTGAATATGTTAGAAGAACTTTTCTAAGAAAGACATCATGGTTGTAGTGAGTGGATTGGGCAATAGTACTGGCAGAGATCCTGGGTAGAATACAGAGCATGACCTGGTAAAGACTGCACCAGCATTGAGGCATACCAGTGTTGATTTTGTACCTATTTGAGATACCTTGACTGACATTACTTGAAAATTTCTGTCAGGAAAGTTAATTTGAAGTTGGGAGAGCTGCTTAGGTCAGGTGTAGAGTCACATATTGATTGGCATGGTTCCTGTTGATTCTTCTAGAAGATGAGGTTATACTAGGCAACACTTTCATGTCAAAAGAAAAGGGAAGGGTAAACTGCCTGGACTAGTAGCAGAAAATTTAGAAGTGGCGGTGGGGGCAAACACTGTTGTGAGTGGTTGCAGGTGTCAGGAACAGGTAGAAAACAGAAAGAAATAAAATTTTATGGAGGAGGTTAGGACTGAAAGAAATCTCCAGAATGAGAAAGAATCTTAACAACATAATTCTGCTATACTGCACTAGTAGAAATTGCTGTTAAAAATTGTCAGCAACTGATAGATATTTTTATTTCCTCCCAATTATATCTGTCACTGTGAAATCTGTCACTGTGAAATGCCAGCTATCTTTATTGCATTGGAATATTTGAAAACTAAGAAGCAAAATTAATGGACTACAAGTCAACATCAATGAATTAAAATCATCAAACCCAGTTGACATGATCTGCTCCTCTGAACATTATAAGCCCACTGGTATGAATGGATTGTATGTTACAGGATTTAGCCTAGCATCTCTCTTTTGTAGATCAGAAATGGAGAAAGGAGGAGTTACCATAGTGATAAGTAATTGTCAAAAATTTAAGAGCATAGACCTTAATAAATTTTACCTAGAGCAACATATTGAAGCATTTGCATCAGAAGTAGAATGTCATAATGAATATACCTGGACTTGCAAGTAATTTTAATCATTAGTGCAGTCTTGTTTGGTGGCATATTAGATCAGAGTTTCATGAATATGTTACATTTATACACTTCACCCAGTCACTGATTCATAAAGACATGAAGTTAATGAGTTATTAAATACGCAGAGACTAAGTACATGTTATTGTTAACCCACAACTGAATAAACATGATGTGTATTTTTCGATAACTGAACCATAAGTACCTGAAATACACTAGTGACATAGACATGTTGACAGTTTAGCTGTTGGCCACTTACTAACAGAAGAATTGTCCTGTACAACTACTTATAGATCTGCTTAAGAATAAAAATCAATATCTGTTACTATACTTTAATTTACAACAGGGAAGTGAGCAAAGTCAGAGGAAACAAATTTATAATAAGCAAAACAATAACTCTGTTTAACTATGACCCAGATAAGGAGAAAATTAAGAAAATAATTTATTTCTCCATGAAGATTCACAGAACCCAACAAAGATCACTAAAAAATGAAAATTTCCTGACCAAACAATTGGCTAACTAACAAGTTTTTGTGGTGTAAGTAGACATTTTTTTAATCAGAAATATCTGAGCTACCAAATAACGGAATTGGATTTTATAAATAACCATTACTTAAGGTTCAAATACTCTGGGACATGAGAAATTTGATTATGAATAAGTTTTGAAATAGAATGTGTTTGGAAAAAGTAAGATGTTTATGGAGAAGAGGAAAATGAGGATTTTCAGATGAGGTCTACCAATTTATAAACAAACATTTATTTGTTCATTAAGAATTTAACTCTATGTACTTCTTAAAAATCTTAAATTATGAATATACTTTATGAAAATTATTCCTGGGTTCAGTAATTAGACTGTGGTCTCCATTAATCAGTAAATTACACAGAGTAATATGACTTTCTCAATTTCTACTTCAATAAGAAAGTACATAATTTGTGTAACAATAGTATATGTGCCATTTGTAAAACTGGATCAAGTGAAGAAAAACATTACAGTGTTGTCAGAAGTAGTTCAGTAACAAGTAGGATGGTTTCACCTTGCTCTGTTACATGTTTATAAATTAACTTGGAGCTCTATCAACCTGCTTAACATCAAGAAGCAAAGAAATAGTGGTTGCTGCTGATTTAAATATAGATCTTCTTAAAAACTCTTCCAGTAAGAAATTGTTGCAGTCAGTAGTATTATCATTCAACTTAACTCCTACAATACACTTACTAGCTAGGATAGCTAATAGCTCAAAAACAGCCACTGATAATATCTTTACAGAAAGTTCTAATGAATAAAGTTATACAACAAAACTGATAGAGAATGGCCTCTAAGAGTTTGACCTGCAGTTCCTTTGTTAAATGTTAAAACTGATCAGAATAAATCTACTAAATCTACACTCCTGGAAATTGAAATAAGAACACCGTGAATTCATTGTCCCAGGAAGGGGAAACTTTATTGACACATTCCTGGGGTCAGATACATCACATGATCACACTGACAGAACCACAGGCACATAGACACAGGCAACAGAGCATGCACAATGTCGGCACTAGTACAGTGTACATCCACCTTTCGCAGCAATGCAGGCTGCTATTCTCCCATGGAGACGATCGTAGAGATGCTGGATGTAGTCCTGTGGAACGGCTTGCCATGCCATTTCCACCTGGCACCTCAGTTGGACCAGCGTTCGTGCTGGACGTGCAGACCGCGTGAGACGACGCTTCATCCAGTCCCAAACATGCTCAATGGGGGACAGATCCGGAGATCTTGCTGGCCAGGGTAGTTGACTTACACCTTCTAGAGCACATTGGGTGGCACGGGATACATGCGGACGTGCATTGTCCTGTTGGAACAGCAAGTTCCCTTGCCGGTCTAGGAATGGTAGAACGATGGGTTCGATGACGGTTTGGATGTACCGTGCACTATTCAGTGTCCCCTCGACGATCACCAGTGGTGTACGGCCAGTGTAGGAGATCACTCCCCACACCATGATGCCGGGTGTTGGCCCTGTGTGCCTCGGTCGTATGCAGTCCTGATTATGGCGCTCACCTGCTCGGCGCCAAACACGCATACGACCATCATTGGCACCAAGGCAGAAGCGACTCTCATCGCTGAAGACGACACGTCTCCATTCGTCCCTCCATTCACGCCTGTCGCGACACCACTGGAGGCGGGCTGCACGATGTTGGGGCGTGAGCGGAAGACGGCCTAACGGTGTGCGGGACCATAGCCCAGCTTCATGGAGACGGTTGCGAATGGTCCTCGCCGATACCCCAGGAGCAACAGTGTCCCTAATTTGCTGGGAAGTGGTGGTGCGGTCCCCTACAGCACTGCGTAGGATCCTACGGTCTTGGCGTGCATCCGTGCGTCGCTGCGGTCTGGTCCCAGGTCGACGGGCACGTGCACCTTCCGCCGACCACTGGCGACAACATCGATGTACTGTGGAGACCTCACGCCCCACGTGTCGAGCAATTCGGCGGTACGTCCACCCGGCCTCCCGCATGCCCACTATACGCCCTCGCTCAAAGTCCGTCAACTGCACATACGGTTCACGTCCACGCTGTCGCGGCATGCTATCAGTGTTAAAGACTGCGATGGAGCTCCGTATGCCACGGCAAACTGGCTGACACTGACGGCGGCGGTGCACAAATGCTGCGCAGCTAGCGCCATTCGACGGCCAACACCGCGGTTCCTGGTGTGTCCGCTGTGCCGTGCGTGTGATCATTGCTTGTACAGCCCTCTCGCAGTGTCTGGAGCAAGTATGGTGGGTCTGACACACCGGTGTCAATGTGTTCTTTTTTCCATTTCCAGGAGTGTAAATTCAAGAGAGTAGTCAGCATGGGCATCCACAGAATTTTTTTCAAGATGGGGCAAGATTCAGAACTTGACAGTTTTTGTATAATTGCTTTTATAAGATTGAAAACAAGTTGTACGGTAAGAATAAAATTTGACAAGAAATACATAAAACTTATTGTATCTCAAAAGTTGGTAGTTATTTACTTATTATTTTTGAGGTGGGTTGCTTAAGGTAGCTAATCAGTAAGCGTATTTCAATATTATATGCAAAGTACAACTATTTACATTATTAATGTGAATATTACATTCTCATGTGACTGAATCCAGGGAATCCAATAAGTTATGAAATAAAAGTAGAAAATATTCACAAACACAATTTGTTCCTAGATCTATTATGTTAGATTGAATCTGAAAATTACAGGTCTGGAATAGGACAAAAATTCAGAATGACTGAGAACACTCTGCTGGATATCGGCTAAAATATCACATTAATAAGTGTTGAAGACCATTCAGGATAGTCAAGTGTTTCAGCATGCCGCTTCTGGGATTCAGGGAGCATGCCAACCACGGATTGTATTTGCCCAGAGGATTAACGATGATAGCCAGTGTTCTGGTCAGCCTATTTATGGCACTGTGTTTCATCCATAGACTTTGAGAATGTCCCTGTCATGGAGAGAACATTTTTTCAAACTTGAAATTCACACTCCCCCCCCCTACCCCTCTTCCTTTTTCCACTGATGTGTTTCAGCTTAAATATATATGTAGAATATAGCACAGCTGCATTTTCCAGTGTGTAAAACTGATTACAGAATCAGCAGGCAGATTGAAAACATTATTTTGACTGGCCACTCTTCTGACTGTAGATTAGATCTGTGCTGAAACTGCAGTAGCATCAAGGAAACAGCTTAATTTACCATGAACAGAGAGACAACTAAGAAAACCCAAGATGTGTAGTGACTGCTAAAGCTGCGGTATTTTCTGGTGCGATTGGCAGTGTTAAATCTGTAGGTGAGTGGAGTCGTAGACAGTGGTTACTAAGAATTTGAGAGAATTCTATGATGAATAAAAATGCTATACCAAGTTTGGGGTAAGTATCCCCTCTTGCCACCCCCCCACCCCTCCCCCCTCTCCCTGTTGTGGACGACTATGATAGTCCGTAGGCCACAAATTGATTATTTTAGGAAACTCCCCAAAGACGTGAAGTGGGGTGATATATACAGTCCTCATGGCTTGAATGCATTAATAACTAAATTGTTTCCTGATTTTTCATTCTATTTGCAATACAGTATTACACATAACATGAGAAAAGTACAAGGTTATGTCAAAATATTTCTTGGACAAACTTTCATTTAAATTTATCGATCAGTTGGTTCTGTTGATCTTCCTGATTACTATGAAGCAATTAATTTCAAGAGACGCTCAATTATTTAAAAATTATAGGTAATTGAACAATTTACGGTACATAACGAAAAAAAAAATATTTCGAGCTAAGAGGCACAATACAAAGTGCAGTTGCCATTCATTAAAAGTAGATATTTCATTCTTCCTGAGAGTATACTTAAAATTATCTGAAACTAATGAACTGAAGGAATAACTGAAAGTGAAAATTGTACTGTCATAATGTCAATTGTGTATTTGACTGTTTTCTGGAAATTGTCTTAAATGATTAACTATGTTATTTTCTGTTCCTAACATGTTTTTTCTTCTCTTGAATTTCAGTATTCTTTTATAAAAACAGAAATGAATTTCAAGTAATTTGAAGGCCCTCTAAAACGCTCTATTCAAGTCATGTGATGCCTGCGACATCTCTGGCTAGCTCGCTGCTCCTACTATGTAATGATAATTCACAGTGATGTCTTGTTTTGGAATTTCCGTTTCAGAAAATTGATTGCAAATGGTGTGTAGTACAACACTTTACATATACATCTACAAAATATCCTGAAAAGTTGGTTTTGAGTGTTCCGGAGAATCAGAGAATGAGAAGATGCATAAAATGTGGTTTCACCACCACGCCAACGAGCAAGTTCACTTACTTAATTAAATATGCTCTCCCACTGTTACAATGAAGGACAGCATCATTCAATAAAATTAAACTCCTAGTGAAAATTGTCATTTTAGGTCATTCATTTCCATGCCCAATCAGCATTTCCAAAAAATAGGAACTGCGATAGCTTCGTCATTTCCTTCATGAACATCTTGTACTGTGCACAGGTTGTCCAGGAGGGGACTTTCAGACATGCTCCATCGGGGGACGCCCACTCTTAGGCGATTGAGGGACCTCCATATACAGGCTATTGTAGGTTTGTGCCAGGAGCTAGTTGTTCTTTTGGTGATATGTTTACGGGCAGTGAGCCCTTCCATGTTGCAAGACGTTTGCCTCTGGCGCTCCCTCCAGTGACGCAGTCCTACCAAGGAAACTCTTGTGGGTTTAAGGCAGGATCCTGCTGCCTGGTGACCATACAGAGGATGTCGGTGGTCATTCTCTTGCTTTGTTCTCTCATTGTCCGCTGCAGTGCCCCTCGTGATATTGGGTGGGGCTATTCCAACTATCGGATACAGTTTCTGCACTGGTGTTGGCTTCAAGCATCCTGAGATGATCCTTGTAGTATCATTGACTGCAATGTTGACTTGCTTAACATGAGCTGAAGCGTTCCATACAGGAGCAGCACACTCAGCGGCTGATACACAAAGCGCAAGTGCAGAAGTTGGCTCCCCAGCTGCTGCCAATCAGCTTCTTAAGTATCCCATTGTGAGCAATGACTTTCTGTTTCATGTTTAGACATTGCTGTCTGTACATTAGAGCGTGTCCAGTGTGACACCTAGGTAGACTGGTACTGGGCAATGTTTCAGCTGCTCTCCTTGCCATGTGATGTCCAGCTTTTGCTTCACTTCCCTGTTTCATAAGTGGAAGGCGCTCACTTGAGTTTTACTGGGATTGGACTTCACGTGGTTTGCATCATAGTATTTGGAGATTTCATCCATTGCTAGAGACAGTTTTCCCTCCACTTCTTTAAAGGTTGGCCCCTGAACACCTACTGCTGTGTCATCAGCATAGATGAAGAGCCTAGTACTTGCTGGTATTGGCTGATCATTTGTGTAGATATTGTACAGTGCTGGAGCAAGCACACTGCCTTGGGTGAGACCGTTCTTCTGCATTCACCATCTACTCCTCTTACCCTGTAATGAAACTTGGAACCTTCTGTTCTGAAGGAAGGTGCTAATGAGGGATGTTAGTTGGTAGTCCTTGGTAAGGTCATACACGTTCTTTAACAGTTTTCTATTATTCACAGTGTCGTAAGCAGCTGTTAGATCAACAAAAGCGACTCCAGTAATCTCACCATGCTCAAAACCATCATTGATGTGCTGGGTTAGGTTCAAGATCTGACTACAGCATGATTTGCCAGCACGAAAGCCTGCTTGTTGTGGGATAAACTTCACTTCTAGGGTGGCACTAATTCGGTTCAGTACCAGCCTTTTTAATATCTTGAAGGTGTGGCATAAAAGGGAGGTAGGTCAAAAATTTTTCAGATCATTTGGTCCCTTCCCAGGCTTAAGTATTGCAATGACTCGAGACTTCCGCCACATTTTGGGGATGCGTAGCATGGCAACACGTGTGTTTAAGGGCTTAGTAACCACTCCATCATTTTACAGCCGAAGTTCTTTATCTGTTCAACTCTAAGATCATCGACACCTGCAGCCTTATGCATCTTCAAACTGGAGATGGCGGCTTCGTGTTCAGCCGTGGAGCAGGGATCCCTAAGAAAATAATGCTGTGCCTCTGGGTCGCACTGAAGAACTTCTTTGGACGTCCTTCCTTTTCTTTTGCTGTTCTGCAGGAGCTAGGTTGCCACTTCATCAGGTATCACACTCGTAAATTGTCTTGTGATTTTACAGCCTCACCACTCAGGTTTCTAAGCACTTTCCAGGCTTGTCTACTGTTCAGCTTCATATCGAGGTTCTCTAATAGGTTACTCGTTGTTGTTAGAGCGGTAAACCATCGATTAGATTAGATTAGATTATATTAGATTAGTACTTGTTTCATAGATCATAAATACAACACTTCGTAATGATGTGGAAAGTGTCAGGTTAATAAAAGGTGTCTATACAAGATATTAAATTACACAAAATATTACATGACACTTAATATTTTTAATTTTTTTTTGTGGGGGTTGGGGAAATTACCTACTTACTATATCCAAAAATTCATCTAATGAGTAGAAGGAATTGCCATTAAGAAATTCTTTTAATTTCCTTTTAAATGCTATATGGCTATCTGTCAGACTTTTGATGCTATTAGGTAAGTGACCAAAGACTTTTGTGGCAGCATAATTTACACCCTTCTGAGCCAAAGTTAGATTTAACCTTGAGCAGTGAAGATCATCCTTTCTCCTAGTGTTGTAGCCATGTACACTGCTATTACTTTTGAATTTGTTCAGATTGTTAATAACAAATTTCATAAGTGAATAGATATACAGGGTGTTACAAAAAGGTACGGCCAAACTTTCAGGGAACATTCCTCACACACAAAGAAAGAAAATATGTTATGTGGACATGTGTCCGGAAACGCTTACTTTCCATGTTAGAGCTCATTTTATTACTTCTCTTCAAATCACATTAATCATGGAATGGAAACACACAGCAACAGAACATACCAGCGTGACTTAAAACACTTTGTTACAGGAAATGTTCAAAATGTCCTCCGTTAGCAAGGATACATGCATCCACCCTCCGTCGCATGGAATCCCTGATGCGCTGATGCAGCCCTGGAGAATGGCGTATTGTATCACAGCCATCCATAATACGAGCATGAAGAGTCTCTACATTTGTTACCTGGGTTGCGTAGACAAGAGCTTTCAAACGCCCCCATAAATGAAAGTCAAGAGGGTTGAGGTCAAGAGATTGTGGAGGCCATGGAATTGGTCTGCCTCTACCAATCCATCGGTCACCGAATCTGTTGTTGAGAAGCATATGAACTCTTCGACTGAAATGTGCAGGAGGTCCATCGTGCATGAACCACATGTTGTGTCGTACTTGTAAAGGCACATGTTCTAGCAGCACAGGTAGAGTATCCCGTATGAAATCATGATAACGTGCTCCATTGAGCGTAGGTGGAAGAACATGGGGCCCAATCAAGACATCACCAACAATGCCTGCCCAAACGTTCACAGAAAATCTGTGTTGATGACATGATTGCACAATTGCGTGTGGATTCTCGTCAGCCCACACATGTTGATTGTGAAAATTTACAATTTGATCACATTGGAATGAAGCCTCATTTGCACTGAAATGAGGATTGACACATTGTTGGATGAACCATTCGCAGAAGTGTACCCGTGGAGGCCAATCAGCTGCTGATAGTGCCTGCACACGCCGTACGTGGTACGGAAACAACTGGTTCTCCCGTAGCTCTCTCCATACAGTGATGTGGTCAACGTTACCTTGTACAGCAGCAACTTCTCTGACGCTGACATTAGGGTTATCGTCAACTGCATGAAGAATTGCCTCGTCCATTGCAGATGTCCTCTTTGTTCTAGGTCTTCCCCAGTCGCGAGTCATAGGCTGGAATGTTCCATGCTCCCTAAGACGCCGGCCGATCAATTGCTTCGAACGTCTTCCTGTCGGGACACCTTCGTTCTGGAAATCTGTCTCGATACAAACGTACTGCGCCACGGCTATTGCCCCATGCTAATCCATACATCAAATGGGCATCTGCCAACTCCGCATTTGTAAACATTGCACTGACTGCAAAACCACGTTCGTGATGAACACTAACCTGTTGATGCTACGTACTGATGTGCTTGATGCTAGTACTGTAGAGCAATGAGTCACATTTCAACAGAAGCACTGAAGTCAACATTAACTTCCTTCAGTTGGGCCAACTGGTGGTGAATCGAGGAAGTACAGTACATACTGACGAAACTAAAATGAGCTCTAACATGGAAATTAAGTGTTTCCGGACACATGTCCACATAACATCTTTTCTTTATTTGTGTGTGAGGAATATTTCCTGAAAGTTTAGCCGTACCTTTTTGTAACACCCTGTATTGTGAGGCTACAGTGAAGATCTCTAGCTCTTTAAATATGTGTCTGCAGGATGATCTTGGATGAGCTCCAGCAATTATTCTGATTACACGCTTTTGTGCAATGAACATTATTTTACTCAATGATGAGTTACTCCAGAATATGATGCCATATGAAAGCAGAGAATGAAAATAGGTGTGGTAAGCTAATTTGCTGAGATGTATATCGCCAAAATTTGCAATGACCCTAATAGCATAAGCAGCTGAACTCAAACGTTTCAGCAGATCCTCAGTGTGTTTTTTTCCAGTTCAACCCCTCATCAATGCATACACCTAGAAATTTTGAATATTCTACCTTAGCTTCCGATTTCTGATCGAAGTCTATATTTATTAATGGTGTCATTCCATTTACTGTGTGGAACTGTATATACTGTGTTTTGTCAAAGTTTAATGAGAGCCCATTTGCAGAGAAACACTTACCGGTAATGATTTTCTGAAAAACATTGTTTACAATTTCACCAGTTAATTCTTGTCTGTTGGGTGTGATAGCTATACTTGTATCATTGGCAAAAAGTACCAGCTTTGCATCTTTGTGAATATAGAATGGCAAGTCACTAATATATATTAAGAACAGCAGAGGACCCAAGACCGAATTTTAAAAGACGATGTCCATAGATCGCTGGTTCGAATCTACCTCAAAAGAACATTTTAACTTATTTGTAAAACAAATCGACAGGCCTCTCATATGAAAACCAAATCAAAATTACAAAACTTCCCACACGGAACAGAAACAGAATATTACTGTGTTTTCCTTGCTGTTTACATGCGTTTATGTTTGTAATCGCTGTTCACACATGTTACGTTCAATAAAATATTTTCTAGTTAATGTGACCATACACTTTTTACTATATTAGAAGCAATTTTTTTATCTTCGTACTGTCTAGCAGGGATCCTTATTGTTTGAACTTTTGCAGTTTCATCATCTCACATAAAGTAAGTCTGCTCACAAACATCATAGCCCTTAATGTCTGTGTCACCTGCATGTTGTACATGCATTACATCTCCCAGTGTAACATCATCGTCCTACACCTCATTGTACTGTGGACGTATGGTCATATTTTCAGTACTAGCAGTGCTTTCCAAGAAAGTGAATTATTTGTTCACAAAGTAAATGCATTTATCCTCTGCTGTCTGTTTCCCTAAGACTAATGTGAAGCTATATACGGTATAACACATCCTACAATCGAAACAACTGCTATAATAAATTATTGCTAATGCTTTTTCGTAATCCGTGTAAAACTTTTAAAAATACATAATCCTTCCAGGATTCGAAAATGTAACTTCTGTACTTACAGCCAAATGCGCTATTGATTGCGCTACACAACTTCTTCTCCCAGATGCCATCCCTCCTGCCTTCCACAAACGAAATCGGCGCTAAGTTTTGTCAAGAAAAACTTCGTTGTGCTTTGTGTCGTAGATCATGACTGATAACCGACAATCTAGTTATAGTATACGGGCACATTTGCAAAAGTTCCACAATTCCTTAGTTCTGAGCAAGTTTAATAACGTTGTAGGGAGCAGGGAAAAGAATATAACATTGTCCGTCATTACACATAGCGGTGCTCTAAATGTGTGGAGCATAAACGCATCGACTTTTGCATGGTTTCCATCAGCGTACATAAAATTCCTTTCTATTGTTATTTAATATTGTTATTGCGTTTTCCATCAATAATAGCGAAACTGATTGCAGTAAAAGTACATAAGAACCTCGTAACTTTGGGTAACGCTCCTATTACACACGCATAGCTTCGTCTTACTTCTAGCCTGTGATTTAATGATTTTAATGAATTTTAAGCTTTAATTACATAAAAATAACAGATACTTTGTGAGAATATTGACCGTAAATGCTATTTACATGTTATAATCAATCTGAATAACAACAATCCGAACAATATTTTTAACGAAGGAAAATAGCTTATTGCCTATTTTGCTATAGTGCTTACTAGATACCGACTTTTAACACTGTGCATTTCTCATTATTTTTATCTGAATCAGGTGATGCCTCTCATTAATTAATTAAGCAACTAATTACAATTTTGCATAAATTGTCGTTATGTGAAATTATTTTCAAGATGTACGCCACAGTAGTAAATAGGGAAATCCCATCTCAGAAGCATGATAATGTTCCATATATCTTCATAATTTACTAATCTTTAAGGTTTTTCATAAATCAGACAACAGTCAAGTATTATAGTCCATTCAAAATTTAAAAAATCTAACCTAGCCAATTTTCGAAACAGTACCCATATGTAGTTTTCAAGACCACATTATGTTCTTATGCCAGTCTTTAAATAGTCAACCTTCCCCAAAATTACCAGTCAATGGAATTCCAGTTACAGCCACTGGAGATGGCAGTCATGTGCGCTTGAGGTGTGCTTGCTTGTGTGGATGTGTGTCTTTGTTTTCTTTTATAAAGAAGGCTTTGGCCTAAAGCTGATATCTACAGTGTTTTCACTGTGCCTGTCTGCAACTCAATGTGTCATCTTTGTGAAGAGTACCAATGTACCCTTTTCCTAACACTGTTAATTGGTACATCTGTGGCCACTAATCATACAGTTAAGATCTGTGTCAAAAAAGTCTGGGTATGGATAGCAACTGTGTAATGTTTATTAATCTGAGTGAGCTAATAGTGATGCATTAGTATTTGTGCATGCAACAAATATGTCAATCTGTATGGAAAATCTGTATGCAGTAATTCCAGTAGGGACAGTGTTAACTAGTGTGAACATCCTTCCACTGTACTATCATATTTAAGTGTAATGTTTTTTGCTCAACATAAAAAACAGTGTGTTATTCTAATGAAATTACTCTACCACTCAACATAATGGTTAATATTTTGACTGTTATATTGATAGTACTTCTGACACAATGAACAATTCCTAATTATTTCATCAAGGTCTGCTGCATAAAAGCTGTAACCAAGTTCAGTATGTAACATTCCTTTCCCTGCATTCAAAATAAATCTGTGAAATCTGAACTGGTCATCAACTATTAATATTTCAGAAAATGTATTAAAAGTGACTACTATCCAACATTAAATACTGTGTGGGCCATATTATTGTAACTATCCTTCTGTCACCAATGTTTTCAGAGATCGTGAGAGGAAATGCCAGTTAACGAGAGCACTGAAGCAGGTAAAGTGAATCAGCTATAATCTGAAAAATGTTTTCACTGAAAGCTAACCCAGATTAGCTCAAAGTCTAAAAAGAAGCCGTAGAGTACTCAAGAATTAAAGATATCTTAAAAGACGAAAGATAAACTACAACAGTAAGTCAGAAACAGCTCTGATGTTGATGCCATAACTCAATACAAGATATACTGCAAAATACTGAAATAGTAGTACAGACATCGAATCAGATGTGTTATGAAGGAATGATAGTCACATCAGATAATGTAATAAAGACACTATGGGACATAGAACATGACCAGACTGTTAGAACCAAAGATGAAAAGGAGTAGATAAAATTTAGAGTAAATGATTTATTGATGACGGATACGTGAAGTGTTTCAAAACTTGTAGCAAGCATTTCATAACTGTTCCTGAAAAGATGGGGTTATGAGATTCAATAGAAGCTGACACTGAATGTCTCAGATGAGTCATTTCAAGTAACTTCAGTAATATGAGCATGACCGTCACTACACCAATAGAAAAAACGTCCACCATAGAATCTTTAAAATCGAAAAGATCCAGTGGCTGTGATAAAATACCAGCAAAATTTTTGAAAAGTGGCCATCTGAGTTTAGTAATACAATAAGCTACTTGTGTAACCAGACACTTATGAGTGGAGTGGAAGATTTCCTCAATGTTTAAAATATGCTGAAGCTAAACCTTTGTTTAAAAATCGAGATAAAGAAATACCATCAAATTTCCATCCAATTTCACGTTTGTCACCATTCTTGAAAATCATAGAAAAGGTAATATACAAAAGGCTTTTCAACCATCGGACAACAAATAATATACATACTGTCAAAGTCACAGTTGAGATTGGTAAAGGGCTCTAATGTTGAAAAGGCTATCTACACATACAGTGAGAATATACCTATTGTATTGTATTGTATGTTAACCGGGGACCTAGAAATGATGGAGAGGCTCCATCCCCGCCGCAGCCGCAGTGGTCCACAACCCCACGATGACTATGGCAGTCCACTTCACCCCTCTGCCGCCCCGCACCAAACCCATGATTATTGTGTGGTTTGGCCCCCAGTGGACCCCCCGGGGAACTTCTCACAACAGATGAGTGTAACCCCTATGTTTGCATGGTAGAGTAATGGTGGTGTTCGCGTACGTGGAGAACTTGTTTGCACAACAATCGCCGACATAGTGTAACTGAGGCGGAATAAGGGAAACCAGCCCGTATTTGCCGAGGCAGATGGAAAACCACCTAAAAACCATCCACAGACTGGCCGGTTCATCGGACTTCGACACAAATCCGCTGGGCGGATTCGTGCCGGGGACCAGGCGCTCCTTCCCGCCCGGAAAGAGAGTACACCTAAGTCATTAGACAATAAATTAACAGCCACTGGTATATTTTATGAACTGTCAAAGGCATTTGACTATGTAATTCACAAAATCCTTTTAAGTAAATTAGAGTGCAGGAAATAGTGTACCAGGAAATGCTGCAAAATGGTTCAAATCATATATCACTGTCCGCAGCTCGTGGTCTTGCGGTAGCATTCTCGCTTCCTGCGCATGAGGTCCCGGGTTCGATTCCCGGCGGGGTCAGGGATTTTCTCTGCCTCCTGATGACTGGGTGTTGTGTGTTCTTCATCATCATTGACTCGTAAGTCACCGAAGTGGCGTCAACTAAAAAGGACTTGCAATACGGTGGCCGAACTTCCCCGCATGGGGTCTCCCGGCCAACAATGCCATACGATCATTCATTCATTCATTCATATATCACTGATAAGAAAGAAAGTGTGTCAATATGAAAGAGTCATGTCTTAAGCTATCAGGTATCATCCAAATGGGAAGTAATTACATATGATGTTGTATTAAGTTTCATCTTAGAGCCCTGACTTTTCCTTATGTATATAAATTACCTTTCATGGAACGAGATGCCAAGTTCGTTTTGCAGATGATACAAACATTGTATTAAGTAACATATCAAGTGTAGTCTTAGAAGGGTAAGTTAATGAAATTTTTATGTATAATATTACATGGTTCCTAGCCAATTGTTTGTTGTTAAACTTTGAAAACACACACTATATGCTGTTTAGAATGTGTTAAAGGGTTTCTTTCCCATTATATAACTTCAATATTATTACAAGCAAACAGAATAAGTTAATATTGTTAAATTATTGGGATTAAAGCTTGGTAATAAATTCAGCTGGCAGGAGCATACCACAGAACAGCTGAAGTGCTAAAAAATCTGTATTTGTTATGCAAATGTTGGCAGACATAGGAGATATGAAAAATAAAAAGCTAACATACTTTGCATGCTTTTGCAAATGGGGTCATTTTCATGGAGTAACTCATCACGTCAACTTAAAATTTTCCAAGTCCAAAAAATGTATTATGAATCATTTGTAGTCTGAACTCGAGAGGCCTGCTTAAGGAACTGGTGATATTAAGTACTGCTTTCCAATATATTTATTGCTTAGTGAAATTTGCAATTAAACTGCAGTGTGGAAGACCTGTGTAATAATTTCACTGATTCAGAATCACTAATCACAAAGTATTATGATTTGTACAGAATGAAAGGCAAACAAAAATAGATGAGTATCCCTTAGGATAAGGCACCTAAATGTGCAATATCTTAGAAATAAGCTCAATTTCCTCAAGTGTTTGTGGATGAGCACTCATCACACATGTTAGTAATAACAGAACATGGACTGAAAATAAATGAAACTGAGTATCACAATTAGATGGTCCTGTATTAACATATAATTACTGCGGGCAATGACACAACATACACTCCTGGAAATTGAAATAAGAACACCGTGAATTCATTGTCCCAGGAAGAGGAAACTTTATTGACACATTCCTGGGGTCAGATACATCACATGATCACACTGACAGAACCACAGGCACATAGACACAGGCAACAGAGCATGCACAATGTCGGCACTAGTACAGTGTATATCCACCTTTCGCAGCAATGCAGGCTGCTATTCTCCCATGGAGACGATCGTAGAGATGCTGGATGTAGTCCTGTGGAACGGCTTGCCATGCCATTTCCACCTGGCGCCTCAGTTGGACCAGCGTTCGTGCTGGACGTGCAGACCGCGTGAGACGACGCTTCATCCAGTCCCAAACATGCTCAATGGGGGACAGATCCGGAGATCTTGCTGGCCAGGGTGGTTGACTTACACCTTCTAGAGCACGTTGGGTGGCACGGGATACATGCGGACGTGCATTGTCCCGTTGGAACAGCAAGTTCCCTTGCCGGTCTAGGAATGGTAGAACGATGGGTTCGATGACGGTTTGGATGTACCGTGCACTATTCAGTGTCCCCTCGACGATCACCAGTGGTGTACGGCCAGTGTAGGAGATCGCTCCCCACACCATGATGCCGGGTGTTGGCCCTGTGTGCCTCGGTCGTATGCAGTCCTGATTGTGGCGCTCACCTGCACGGCGCCAAACACGCATACGACCATCATTGGCACCAAGGCAGAAGCGACTCTCATCGCTGAAGATGACACGTCTCCATTCGTCCCTCCATTCACGCCTGTCACGACACCACTGGAAGCGGGCTGCACGATGTTGGGGCGTGAGCGGAAGACGGCCTAACGGTGTGCGGGACCGTAGCCCAGCTTCATGGAGACGGTTGCGAATGGTCCTCGCCGATACCCCAGGAGCAACAGTGTCCCTAATTTGCTGGGAAGTGGCGGTGCGGTCCCCTACGGCACTGCGTAGGATCCTACGGTCTTGGCGTGCATCCGTGCGTCGCTGCGGTCCGGTCCCAGGTCAACGGGCATGTGCACCTTCCGCCGACCACTGGCGACAACATCGATGTACTGTGGAGACCTGACGCCCCACGTGTTGAGCAATTCGGCGGTACGTCCACCCGGCCTCCCGCATGCCCACTATACGCCCTCGCTCAAAGTCCGTCAACTGCACATACGGTTCACGTCCACGCTGTTGCGGCATGCTACCAGTGTTAAAGACTGCGATGGAGCTCCGTATGCCACGGCAAACTGGCTGACACTGACGGCGGCGGTGCACAAATGCTGCGCAGCTAGCGCCATTCGACGGCCAACACCGCGGTTCCTGGTGTGTCCGCTGTGCCGTGCGTGTGATCATTGCTTGTACAGCCCTCTTGCAGTGTCCGGAGCAAGTATGGTGGGTCTGACACACCGGTGTCAATGTGTTCTTTTTTCCATTTCCAGGAGTGTATGTTTAAAAGAATCTCATTTGCTGAACAAAACACAAAAGAGGGAACAAGTGAAATGGCTAGTGTTGTGGCCTACATAAACACACATTGAAGTGGATTAGCTAATGATAGAGGTATTGGAATGTACCACCCATTCAAATACTGAAGTGTTATACTATCCTGATAGACTTGACAAAACCATTAGACATACAGGCACCACTGACCTTAGTATAACTGGAGACCTAAATATAGACCCAAACTCCAGTAGTATAACCTACACGAGACTATCAGATATATTAAATTCATAGATAGTCTGCAAAAATCAGCAGAGTCATGTAACTGGGGAGGTATCAGGAATGGTGTAGCACAGGGATCAGTCGTAGCTCCCTTATTGTTCTTGGTATATATTAATGACTTGCCATACTATATTAATGAAGATGCAAAGCTAATTCTTTGTGCTGATGATGCAAATACAGTAATCACACCCAACAAACAAGAATCAGCTGAGGAAATTGTATACAGGCTGAGTCACTAACTATTGTCACGTAGAATAACTCTGAAAGTATGATAGGAGCTGAAAAGTTTGTGGGACAAATGTTGCATGGGACAACAGGGGCCATAATCTAATGTTGGTATTTTGTTGCTTGGTGGGGTCACTTCAGAGATATGATGGTCAACTTTGTTTTTTTAAATGGAATGCTATAGTTTGGTACTTATTTTCTGATAGCAGCCATTGAGACAAATCCAGTAATATGCAAGGTCAACGAAGGTCACAAAGGTGGTATGAACGTCCATTTACAGAAGTTGTTCAAAGTGGTAACTGTTGGTATCAATGTAGTGCTGCAATCATCTTATCATGGATTGAGTGGTATTCCTTATCACATCGGCACTTATCGAATCACATGCTCTGACAATTCTCTCTGACATATCTTCAGGTGTAGTTGGAATGTTTTTATAAACAATGTCTTTTACAGGGAAAAAATCCAGAGGTGTCAAGTCTGACGAACGAGCTGGCTGGCCATGACACATCTCCTCCACAACAAATCTAATGATTTGGGAATTGTGTCTGCAACTCATTTCTAGCCATCAGCGAAAAATGTGCCAGACACTCATTGTGTTGATACCACATTTTGTTCCTTGTTCCTAAAGGTATTTCTTCCAATAACAGACCTAATGTTTCTTGCAGGAATGTGGTGTACTTATTACCATTGAGATTTCCTTTGATGAAATAGGGGCCTAAATTCTGTCCTACAGAATCCCACACCACACATTAACCGACCACAGTTTTTGATGTGCAACTTGCCGCAGCCAACATGGATTTTCAGTTGCCCAATAATGCATGTTATGTAAATTAACATTTCCATGGTTCGTGAATGTAGCCTTGTCAGTAAATAAAATCAAATTAATAAATGTGTCATCCCTCTGAATCTGAAGTTGAACCCTTTGGCAGAATTCAATGTGACGCATACAGTCCATACTAGTTAATTCTTGGTGGAGAGTGGTATGGTAAGGACAATAGTTTTGGTGATGCAGAACATGGACAACACTACTCTGGCTCATGCCAGATTCCCTTGCGATTTGATGTGAACACAAGGATCTCGAACCTCAGTGGCAAGAGTACCAATTTCCGTTTCCTCATTAGTAACTTTCCTTAGCTGGATATGTTTCTGATGCTTTAAAGACCCAGTTGTTCTCAATTTATCATACACATATTTAAATGTACGACATGTAGGGTGAGTACATTGAGGATATCTTTCAGCGAATGATCTCTAGCTCTCACTGAATTTCGTTGACATTCTCTGTAAATGAGAAGCATATCGACTTGTTCTTTGAAGAAATATGTCATTCATATTTGCTTCAGTCAACGATACTAGTCTAACTCTTCCTGTTAGTGTTGTATTGTGAAACTGTCAAATGGTGTGTACATGTCAATGGCACGTTAGATGGATGAGCCGTATCCGGCGAATATTTACTATTTGCAGGATATACGAGAGAGAATTGTCAGAGCATGTGCTTTGATAAGTGGCGAAGTGATAAGGAATACCACTCAATCCATGATAAAAAGATTGCAGCACTGCATTGATACCAATGGTCACCACTTCGAACACCTTCTGTAAATTGACGTTCATGTCGTTGACCTTCAAAGACCTTACTGTTACATATAATTGGATTCTTCTCAATAGCTGCTATTAGAAAATAAGTACCAAACTATAGCACCCCATTAAAAAAAAAAACAAAGTTGGCCTTCATATCTCCGATGTGACTCCAGCTAGCAACAAAAAACCAATGTCATATTATTGCCCCCATTGTGCCACACAACACTTGTCGCACAAACTTTTCACCTACTATCATACTTTTGGAGTTATTCTAGGTGGCAATAGTTAGTGACTCACCCTGTATTGTCTTTCAGAAAACTATTAAGTAGTTCTCTGCAAATGCAATTTCACCAAAGTTTGAGAAAACACACTATATACAATTCTGTAGAGTAAATGGCATTACATTATTGATAAATATAGACTACAAACAGAAGTCTGTTGCTAAGGAAGACTATTCAAAATTTCTGGGTGTGTGCATTGCTGAGAAACTGAATTGCAAGAAACACATTGATGATCTGCTGAAATAGGTAATTCATCACTAACAGAAAAAGTATTCATTGCGCCAAAAGAGTGTAATCAGAATAATAGCTGTAGCCCAGCAAAGATCACCTTGCAGACATTTATTCAAGGAATTCAAGAAATTCACAGTACCTTTGTAATACATATGTTCACTAATAAAATTTGTTATTAATAACACATCCCAATTCAAAAATAATAATGAAGTGCATAGCTACAACACTAGAAGAAAGGATGATCTTCACTACTCTGTGTTAAATCTGACTTTGGCATAGAAAGGGGTGACTTATGCTGCCACAAAAATCTTTGGTCATTTCCTAAATAACATTAAAGTCTGACAAATAGCCAACCAACATTTAAAAACATATTAAAAGAATTTGTGAATAACAACTCCTCCTACTCAATAGATGAATTTTTAGATATGAAGTTGTAATTGAAAAAAAAATTTTATTACATAAAGAAAACTTACAGTGAAGTGGCACGTTCCACATCATTATGAAATGTTGTAGTCATGCTCTGGGGAACAATTATTAATGTAATGTAATGTATAATCTTACAAATATACTAAGCTCTAATACTAGAGCAATAGAGTCAAGCTCCAGTAAAATAGATTATGCAACAGTTAGCAGAAATGTAAAAGACTGTGCTCACTGCCGCACTGTTGATTTTCATTACTTTGATCTCTGTTGCCAGTTGGTAGAGTACTCAAGCTTTACTGTACCAAAAGCAACTAAAATAATTGAAGAAGAAGCAGATTCTGAGTGGTGCTAACATCAGCACCTTCAAAAATAGGTTTTTAGATGAAAAGTGGGACACTATTTACCAAACTAAAGGGTGGGATGACTTCTATAGAACCCTGTTGAAGCTGTTTGAATACTGCTGCCCTTTCAAAGAAATAACTAGGCACTAACAAACTGTCACACTAAAAGTAATACTAGACTCAAGCTTCTGTAATGGCTATATAAGTTGAGGCAGAATATTTACAATCTTGACTACTCATATAAAGAAACAAATCTCTTGCACTTGAGGACACAGACAGACAATGACACAATAGAGCATTCAAAAAAATGGTTCAAATGGCTCTGAGCACTATGGGACTTAACTTCTGAGGTCATCAGTCCCCTAGAACTTAGAACTACTTAAACCTAACTAACCTAAGGACATCACACACATCCATGCCCAAGGCAGGATTCGAACCTGCAACCGTAGCGGTTGTGCGGTTCCAGACTGTAGCACCTAGAACCATTCGGCCACTCCGGCCGGCAATAGAGCATTCAGCCATTGTAGGTAAGTTAACCTGTAGATTAATCAATAAGTATTGTAAAACCACCAGCAAGCATCCTCACCATAGATCAATTGTGCTGCAGAGCATCTGACATCTCCTTTTAATGTACAGTACTATGTAGTCCCAGCAAAAGCAATGGTAGGACAGCCATCCTTGCTCCACCATGACAAGTCAGGATGCAGTGCATACATTCTACCATTCCATTGCTACAGGGATGGTAGCTCATAGTTTGCAAATACTTGCAACCTGTCGGGAACACTATTTCGTGAAATAATTGAGAATCAAGTTGCCATCCTCTGTCATAAGTAATTGCCATTGGAATACCAAACTGGGTGAACCATGATGATATGATAGCCCTGGCAATGGAGCAAGCAGAAAAGTCAAATACTGGGCACATCTCGGTCTACCTGGTAAATCTGTACATTTAGAATGATGGCATAACAGATCACCTCTGAACATGGGAAGGGTCCTACAGAGTCAACATGAATGTGAACAAATTGGCCTGCATGTGACAGGAAGGAGTCCACAGGAGAAGTCATATGATGGACTACTTTATTTTTCTGACACAGAATGCAACTTCGTGCCCAGCACCGGCAGTCCTTCCATACTACCAGCCATACCATACTGGAAGCTACTAACTCAGACAGAGAGTAAATGCCAGGGTGTGATAAGATGTGTAGAACGTCAAAGATAGCCCGTCACCAATGAAATGGAATGAGAGGTCGCAACATATTGTGAGATGTGTCACACTATAAGCAGCATTGAGAACCCCGTAATAGAACATATTCAAGTTTCAGTCTGACAGTTGCAGGACTGAAGTGTCATTTCTGCAAAAATGCATTGAAATCATGGTCTGTTGTGATAGCTACCCAACTGATACATGTCAAAGCTGGACAACTGTGGGACAAGCAGTCTGCAAGAACATTGCTGGACCCTGAGATGTGGTTGACGTCAGTAGAATACTGGGCAATAAATTCTGTGGGATATACCTGATGTTGGGTTCAAATAGCTCTGAGCACTATGGGATTTAACTTCTGAGGTCATCAGTTCCCTAGAACTTAGAACTACTTAAACCTAACTACCCTAAGGACATCACACACATCCATGCCTGAGGCAGGATTCGAACCTGCGACCATAGCGGTCGCACGGTTCCAGACTGTAGCGCCTAGAACTGCTCGGCCACCCCGGTCGGCCCCTGATGTTGGGAATTTAATTCAGAAACCCATTAAGAAACAGAAGTTAAGAGTTTGTGGTCTGTGTAGACTTTGAAATCTACGCCTTTCGAGTATTGCCAAAAATGTTTGATAGAGAGATACATAGCAAGCAGCTCTCTGTTGAATTCACTCTAATTCTTTTGCTGTGGTGATAGACCTTCAGAATAGAGGGCTAGTGGTTGCCAAGCTTCTGAAGCCCACTACTGAAATGGTGCACCTATGGCAACTGGCTAGTATTGACAAAAAGTGCTACCTGAGTACCACTGACAGGATGAACCAATAATGCAGCATTCACTAAGGCCAGCTTAAAGGGTTTTGAAGACCTCCCTGGCACTACTCATCCACAGAACCTTCCTGACACAGGAGTTATGCTTGCCTTTCAATAAGTCATTGACAGGTTCTATAATTCCAGCAAGCCTTGGTATGTGTCAGCGATAATACTTAATCTTTCCAACACACCTGCATAAGCCTTTGTAAGTGGTGGGATGCGGCATATTTAAAATATCCTCCACCTTCTGAGGAGTAGCAGACATATCATCTTTGGATACTAGGTAACCCAAGAAATGCAGTCTGTCCTAAGGAAATACACATTTGTGTCTATTAATTTTGGTGCTGTATGTATTCAGATGGGAGAAAAGATTGCATGTTCAAATTGTGTCAGGATCACCACAGCTGGATGATGAGACATGCAACAAGCATTTTAACACACCTTTTTTTCACACAGATCAATCTCATTACATCGAACAGGAGCACATGTACAGCAAGCATCACATCATAAGTGGGTACAAAGCAACTGAACTCATCCGTTCAAAGGTATGACATACATATACTGTACAGTTATGACTAATATGATCTATCTCAGTCATTGGTTACTGCACTCATTGCACATTCCACAAAAACATACATCTAAGTGTCTTAGAAACAAGTGAAGTTCAACTAGTACGTAAGAAGGGAAGTAAGGAAGTGGTTTCTAATTATAGACAGATATCAGTATCCCCGGATCAGAATAACAAACTGATTGACATCTACCTGCTCACAGGGGCGCTACCACAGCAACAACCAATCATAAAATGTTGCTGGCCAGACCTCCTGTTCCATTCACCATTGTCAAATCTCCCTGCTACTGCAGGTAGTGGTTACTGTAGCCAGTTGTACATGATGCTCGTGGATGGTGACATAAATAGCTGTGGTACGTTTTGGTGTGTGCTTTGTTTCTCTGTGTGGCAATTTTATTTTGCACTACAGAATGTCTGAAGCTTGTTGTGGAAGTGTGCAAAAAAGTGTGGCTCCTAAATGGAAAGTTCAGCGATCTACATATGTTTTGCATGGTCAGAAACGTGAGTTTGTGTGCTCAGTGCAAGAACACTTTGACAAAGAGACAATGGTGCAACTCTATTGCCTTTAACAAAGGTAGTCAAAAGATCTGCAGATACCTTGAAGATACACAAAAATACTTTTGTCAAAATTTGTACGGAGAAATACTGTGCAAAAGGGGAAGAGCCTGATGGCCCAAAAGGAGAGACATCTCAAGCTAGTGCAGAGGTATTATCAAAACTGGGTAGCAACTAGTAGTTGTTACTAAGGCATAAGGAGCGAGCCCTGCAGTCCATTCCCTTTTTTCTCTTCTGCCCAGTGACACATGAACCCTCCACTGTCCACCATTCACTCTCAAGAGAAGACAATCTGGTCAGATGTTGCTTATTGAACGATGCAGTGATATCCACATCCCCATGGGATTCCAACAGCACCAAAGGTATTACAGGTCTTATCACTGCCCCTCAGATGTTGCTAGAGCTTTGAACAGTAGCCAGAAGCATGTCAACTGTGGTCAACACAGCCTACAGTAATTTATGGACAGCAGCTAATTTTCCTTGTGTCCATTCACAACAAGCAAAATAACTATCCATATTGTGTTGCATAAAAAACTGAGTAACATTTCCAAACAAAGAGGTGAGGAGTAACTGAGAAAGTATAAACAGACTCCTGCAAAAGTGAAAACTAACCAACTGTGCCGCTACTGAGGATGCAAAATATAAATGAGGAGAATAAACAAACTCTAAACTCTCTTCTGCAGAGTTCTCACTGTACCTTAAGATAATTAGATCCACTAGCTCTTAAAACAGAAATAAATTTCTCTACTGAAGATGGCTGTATCAACAGTAATTTTTTACTAGAAACTTTGCTTACACAAAAACTACTGTGCAAAATAAATATGCAAGCTCTACAGCACTGTCCTAAACTATATGCTGTGTATTAAGAAGAGATTTAAATGGAGTCATGTGACGTAGTGCTTCTGATGGCAGGAAGCTACCTGAGAAAGTTGGCTCACACAAAATGCACTAAAATTAATGCAGTCACAATCCTTTTCCTTACCAAAGTAGTTGAGAAACAGAAGCTAAACTAAAAGCACTGATGACCTTACTGTTTAGTGCCATCATCCAAAAATAATCATGAGCTAAATTAAATTAAAGCAGATAAACTGGTACTGCTACAGGTGTATCCTCACTGCTCTGTGACTTAAGAAGACTGAAAACTAAATTGAAAGTGTCCTGTGCTGGATTTTCAAACAAGTGAAACTAAATGTCCACATCACCAATGGGCCTTTCTTCTGTCTAACGAATCCTCAATTACATTACTTGCTTCAAAAGTTAGCTGTGTTTTCTGATCCATAAGTGTTAACATTGTCACACATATTCTCTTTATTATCTGAGCATTTTTCCAACGAAATGCATCAGGTAATGGCAAGTGTAGAAGTCTTACATTAAAAGATAGGCACTGTAAGTAATGTATCTTGGATTGTGTATTTGTTGGGGTTGAGTCAGTAATGTTCATTCATATGCTAGTTTGTTAGTTCATGTTCCATGGATCATTTACATATAAATCATAATGGTGTGGAATGAGTCACTTTTCATTCACATCACAAATTAATTTGTAAATATGCCTACATGCTGAACATTTATAAGTTTACTACTACTACTACTACTACCACCGCCACCGCCACCGCCACCGCCACCGCCACCGCCACCGCCACCGCCACCGCCACCGCCACCACTACTACTAGAGTTAGTAATTCCTACCCACCACATTTTACACATTATAATAACAGAAATTCTTCTATAGAATAGAAAGAGTTGTCAAGGAGAAACTTTTTCAATTTTTTTCAAATTCCTTTATTGTTTATCAAACATTTTGTATCACTGGGTAAGCTGTGAAAAATTTTACTTGCAGCATCGTCCATCCCTTTTTGTGCTAAAGACAACCTTAATGTGGAGTAATGAATGTCATTTTTCCTTCTGGTATCATAATTATGAACATTATTGTTCTTTTTGAACTGCAGTGGATTACTTACATCAAACTTTATGAGGAAATAAGTATAATGTGAAGCAGTAGTCAGAATGCCCAATTCCTTAAACAGATGTCTACAAGATGACCATCAGTGAGCACAACATATTATTCTTCCAACATGTTTTTGAGTAATTAAACCTTTCCTTTTTAAAGATGAGTTACCCCAGAACATTATTTCATGTGAAACTATTAAATGAATATATGCCAAATATATCAGCTTTCTGATTAGCTCTCTCCAAGATTTTAAATGGTTATAAGTCGAAATGTGGCTGTTTTAGGAGTTCCAAAATGTCCTCTTTCCAGTTTAACTTCTCATCAGTTTGGACACCTAAGAATTTTGAAATTTCCACCTCATTTATTATTTCGTCATTGTAGTAAATTATATGTGGAAGGTTAAAATGTGATGCAGTGATTCCCTTGCAAAGATCAGGAAGTCTGCACACAAGCTTTATGGCAGTCTGATCCCCCTCTGGCTGAAGTTAGTACTGTGAATTGCACATGCATTTGAAATATTTAAGTGGCCAAACAATTTTTTTCAGCAGACTTTGATATTTTACATGGGTCCAAAGTCATGCTGATGTAATACAGAGAGTTTCCCCAATAAACTCTAAAGTAGTTAAAAAATGCAGTTCAGTTATGTTCATCCAGATGTGTTCTCCACAAACTTGGGCTAGTGGCAGCCATTGTTCATGGTGATATACTTTATTCCCCAGTCACACAGACTGTTTCTTTTTTTTGTGCATCCCAGATGGTAATGTCCACATTATAAGACCAAATATTATAAGAGTTTATTTAGAGGCCACAATGCAGAAGTAAGCCATAGCACAGTGAGCACCAGACAGCACCCTCAGCCAGTTTAGATCAATAGCATGCTAGCAGATACTGGCACTGCACAAGACTTTGTTACAGGCAAGAGGGCAAGACATTCCAGTGACTTTTTGTTTAAATAGTGGAGCATCAGTCTCAGCTATAAAGAAATCTACATATGATAGTGTGGTCACTCCCTTGGCTCTGTGAAGTACAATTAAAGTTGTGACTATACGGCTACCACGAGGTGGCCCTTCTAGGTCATGTGCAACTGATGACCAATTCAATCAGATATCGTGGAGATTATCATTTTTGGTTGTACCAGATCCATTGGTCAATAATGTATGTGATCCTTGACCCAAATTCTGCATTTGGAGTTTCATTAAATCATAAATACACTTCCTCAGAATGTTAGTACCACATGTTACCATTGCTACACTTTGTATTCACTTTTCACAACTGCCTGAAACTGGTTTGTGGAAACCAGTTGACTTTTAAGCCCACATTGACTTAAAACCATAGAAAGTCTGAGTTTTTGAAAAGGTCCACCCATTTCCATTGGTCATTCAGAATGAGGTTAAGAATACACTAAATACACTAGCACAACCACAAGTTCTGTCCCCCATGTCCTACAGTCAGTGGGCTTTACTGTTAGTGCTGGCCAGGAAGCCTGGGGGATCTCTTTAGTTGTGCGAGGACTTTAAGCAAACAACGACTGCCCAAGTGGACACTGATCCTTATCTGTTGACTCATTCAGATAAACTCTTCTATAAACTTTCTGAAGGTAAACTGTACTCAAAAAACAGTGTAGCAGAGTTTCAGTTTCGTTTTGATGAAGAGGATACTAGTCTTGTATGAATAAAATAGGTTGCCTTTTTGGCATGGATAGTGTGCTACCATACTTGAGAGGTTTCTTGAACAGACTATTGCAGAGATTCTGTATTGTGTGAATTATCTTGGCAATATTCTGGTCTCTGGTCACATGAAATATGATCATTTTTGCATCTGGTTTTGTGGATCTTGCACAAAAAGGCCTTAAGTGTAACTTTTCCAAATGTACCATACCTTCTTTCAACCAGTGATCACTTATTTATGTTATATCCTCAGTAAAGAGGCTTTCAGCACACCACTGAATATGCAGAGGCTATTCAAAATATGCCTGTGCCTAAATCCATTAATTACTTTCAATGATTTCTAGGAAAAGTGACTCATTATGTGCGATTTATTCCCCAGGCAGTTTCCATAGCCCATCTTTTAAACCACCTTCATGAAAAGGGAGTTACTTTACCATTTGCCATTGTTATTGCCAATAGATGTATCCCCAAACAGCATCAGGGCTGTACTCTCTCATAGATTAGAGGATGGTAGAGAGAGGCAAATTGTGTTTATGTTACAGACATTTCCTCCAAATCAGAAACTTTATTCTCAGATTGAAAGGTAACTATTGGCATCATCTTCGGTGCTCATAAATTTTGCATTTGTTTTTATAGTCACAAATTTAATCTTGTCACTGATCATAAACTGATACTGTAAATTTTTGGACCCAGGTTCAGGTTTGGCACGATACGATGCTCCTTACAGAAGATGATGAAAAGTGCTAGGCGGTCATATCATCCTCCTTGCAACATCAGCTGCTTCAGCTCATGCATCATTCCCATTGGTGGATTTACAGGGTGAAACAACAGATGTTCTGCTACATGCCTTACCTTGTATGAAAAAAGATGTTTTGCACAGGTGGTTCAACAGTATACTATCTGCCCATCAATCTGGCCAGCACTGATTGATGCAGCTTTGGATTGCGTTCATGGTGAATCTGTAGACTGTTTCTTGGGTTCAACGTTGTTAATCAACATGGACTGTATTGCAGGACCTAGAGTTACTGGTGGGGATTGAGTTGTTACCAGCTAAAAACATTTGGTCTGTTTTGGCAGCAGAGTTGTCACTTGGCATGTTAATGTATAAGGTGGAAACCATTGCAAGATGTTTGCAACACAATGCCGGCAGTGCAGAAACAAAATGATACGGGGTAGATGGACAGGGTGCATGGCCCCAAACTGTGCATCATAGGGATGGAGCAGCCCAGTGGCCCTGGACCATGCATTCTAAGCATTGCACACTTAACAACCATAGATCAACTGGCTGTGAGCAAGGAAGATCTGAGTGCTGAAATTGTGACACTTAAAAACATGCAACAGACTGATGATGTGAGGCATACTAAGTGGCATAAAGCATCCTTTTTCCATGATCAAGGTGATAAGAGTCATGTTGAGAAATTCAGCTGGTGCTGATATCACTAATGATTGGGAAACACAGCTTAAAAATGTGTGTCACTCTGCAGTGACGCAAACATTTCTGATGGCCACCAAAGCATGCCAGTGGCTGACACACACTTTTAAATAGCTGCATTACCCACCATCCTCATTCAGCAGCCATTGGTTGGTAAGTCTCAAGAATTACACTCACAATATTTCC
The DNA here is from genome assembly GCF_023898315.1 of Schistocerca nitens. Taxonomy (NCBI): domain Eukaryota; kingdom Metazoa; phylum Arthropoda; class Insecta; order Orthoptera; family Acrididae; genus Schistocerca; species Schistocerca nitens. The sequence goes on from NC_064616.1 coordinate 948,922,392, forward strand.
CAAGAAGTGCAGCTGGTCGCACCATGCAAGGAGATGTTCATCTTGTTATGGCAAATTCCCTTCAATGCTACTATCTTGACAGACTGGTGGTAGAACATGGAAAGCAACAAATAAACTGGACTTGAGTGGCTCTGGCTTCTCCTGCAACTGATCAGCTCAAATCCATTTGAAACCAAATGGAGGCAAGTGCCACAGACTTTTCCTCAAGGTAGGATATTGTTAATATTCACAAACTAAAGTTCACTCCTATTGTACCTTCCAATACAACAGCCATGGATGGAGTTCCAAAACCAGTAACCAGAAGATACCATTACTTAACCTTCATGGCAGATTTTGGTGACTTAAGCTTCAAAGAAATGAGCTTCAAAAATCAGAAGAATTTGGGGCCTCCCACAATGACTTGTTCAGAGAACTGAGGAGAATTGGTTTCACACAGTCAGCTGAAAATGACTGTAAAAGACTAGTTGTGGGAGATAAGTTAACAGGATACAAATTCCTCACTGACACAGGATCTGATCTCAGTGTACTCTCACATCGCATTTTCAGTGCAGACAATTCTACAAGATCACAATGTTTAACGACAGCTAATAACTCACTTATTCAAACGTGTGGAAGGAAGCAGTTGTATTTGGACCTCGGTTTGGACAGGAAGTTCTGGTGGACCTTCACAGTTGTGAATATTTTCAAACCTATGATAGGGAATGGTTTCCTTCACCACAATGGTAAACTAATATCATTAGCAACAGTAGAATCAACATAGTGCAAATGGACTTGGATAGCATCACAGAAGAATTTACAGAGATTAAGCAATAGAAAAAGCAAGGCACTTGAACAAACACAATATTGTGCATTGCATTTGGACATCGTCTGGACTATTGGTGGCCACCAAGCCACGCCCCGTAATGCCCAAAAAATTTGCAGCTGTGCAAGAAGACATTAGTAAGCAAGTCCAAAAGGGCACGATGGCACCTTTGGGCAGTCAGTGGCCCTCACCACTACAAATGGCATTAAAGTGGAACAATACATATAGTTTGTGTGGTGACTACAGAGTTCTGAATGCTAGAACTGTGCTGTACTGATATCATATTACACATGTAATGGATTTCAACAAAGCTACTGCAAAAGCTCGAATATTCAACATAATCAATTGTGAACAGGTGATTCACAAATACTGGTTGCACTCACAGGTATAAAAAAAGACAGTCATCACAGTTCTGTTTGGCCTGATTGAGTGGTACCACTTCATGCCTTATGGTTTGAAAAAATGGGGCACAAACATGTCAGCATTTTTTTTCACCAGATTCTCAGAGAAATTGATTTTGTGTTGGTTACATGGATTATACTCTAGTGTTTTCAGAGATGCTAGAGCAGTATGAGAATTATCTCAGACAGCTTTTCCAACATCTATGGAAACACAGGGTTGTCATCAACAAAGAAAAATGTGTCTTGGAAAAGCAATGCGAATTTTCTGTTTTAATGTGTCAGAAGCAGGCATAGCTCCAATACCTGGGTGGGTAGAAAATGTTTGTAAAGTGCCAATATCACAAATATACAAAGATATCTGATGTTCCTTGGAATGCTTAATTATTTTAGAAGCCATCTACTGAAATAGTAGAACTGCAGGCACCACTCATGGAGTTGCTGAAAGGAAAATATGCAGCCAACAGAAGAAATGTGAAGTGGGTTCAAGAACAATTGGTGGCATTCAACACAATTAAGTAATATACAGCTAAAGCAGTGCTCCTCACACACCCACATCAGAATGCACTGATGGCATTAGTGGTGGACATGAGCCAGATAATGGTCAGAGCCACCTTACAGCAACTCTTACATGGAGCCTGGAAGCTATTAGTGTTTTTTTTTCTTAAATTCTTATGACAGTATAGCAAAAATGGAGTGCAATAGTCAGGGAGTTTAACACTATATATGCTGCAATACAAAATTTCTGTGACTCAGTAGGAGGCAAACACTTCATCATCCACATGGACTGTGCTGTACCTATTGCCTTATTTTTTACAGTCACTACACATGGATCACCAAGAAAATGTACATAACCTAAATACATTTCTTAATTCACTACAGATGTAAAACACATCAGAGGCTGCCGAAATATTGTTACTGGTTTTTATCACATTGTTGTGCAAGCATGAGGGCCATTTTGTGCGATAGCATTGCATAATAACAACAGAATAACAACAACCTATGTTTTCTGCTTCTGTAACAGAAGTCCAGCCTCAACTTGTCACACATCGATGTACCTGAACTGCAAGCTTCACTGTTGTGAGACACATCACACAATCTACTGTGTGCTTTTTATACCCACAAAATTCCTGTGTCAAGTTTTTGTGGCCTTACACAATTTAGCACATAGTGAGAGCTACTATTAAATTAACAAAAAAGTGGTTTGGCTGGGCATTAAGAAAGAAAATGGTCTCAAGCATGCACCAGATGCCAACAGTGCAAGATTGGCAGGCATGTATTGATGCCCCTCAGCACCATTATCACAGCTATGGCATGCTTCAAGCATTTTATGTTGACTTGGCAGGACCTTTTTTATGTATGGGACAGTGTATAGTTACTTATTAACAGCAGCTGACAGATTTACATGACTGCCTGAGGCCTTACTGAGTACTGGCCTTGCCGCAGAAACTATGGCAAGAGCTTGGAAATTTTCTGTGATATATCTAAAACATCACATTAAGGTAGCTTGCCCAAGTGTATGTAGAACTATTAGTAGTAAATTTGTAGGATTTTTATGTTCACAGAGTATACAGACAATACAATGCTTAGGTAGAAATGATCTTGCAATACATATGTTTATTTTACTTTACTTTACACCACATGAAAACTTCTTACAACAAGTGAAAGTACATTATCAGTAAGAAATCGCAAAGGGTGCAACACAGAAAAACATTGCACAGAATTTGTCTTTTGTTTCTTTACAACTAATCAGTCAGTCCTGAGATCACTACACCAGTCCCTTCCTTTTCTGAACCCTCGAGAACTAGGAATTTCAGGCAGCTGGTGTTTTACTGCTCTTCTCAGTCTATCACTGCTTGTCATGTTGGTGGAGGTGTTTTTAGCTGCGGTACTTGTGCACCAGCGAATCTGTTGTTGACGTAAATATCAACCCTGTTTCCAGTTTTAGCAAGATTTCTAGCCCACTCAAATTTCCTAGTTTAGTTTGTTTTATTTTTATTTACTCACCATTGTGCTTTTGTGTTACTTATCTCATCTTACACTTCAATTGTTCACCCAAAATTGTCTTTGAGAACAGTGTTTCCAATCCGTACTTATTGTCTGTCAATGAGTATATGTGACAGAACATGGTCCATTATTAACATTATACATCCATTGCCTTACAGTGTATCTCTACGAAGGTCACCTGTTATTGCTACAAAAGTGAATTTCTTTGTGACTTTGTCCAATAATACAGCAAATTTCAGTAAAAATCTTTCAACGCTTGAGCTAAGTGATCAACACATTCTTATCATAAGGCAGTTATACCCCCATAAACTTAATCTGTGCTGCTGTTACTTCAAGGATGAATTTTGTGTAATTTGATATATGCTGTGGAATGCAGTCACTTACCTTGCTATTAACATATATTGCTATTCCTCACTTTTGTGGTTAGTTCTGCAATAGTATGCTATGTTCTTGCATCTCACTGGATTAAAAAAATTTGATTCATTTTTCTTTGATGCATGATCTGCCATTATGAAAAAACTGGATACTTCAGCAGCTAAAAATACTTCTTTCTGATTTTCTTAAAAAATTATTTAAAAAATTCTATATTTGTAACAAAAAATCAGTGATTTCTTTAAAAGTCTCACAAAAAACTTTGTGGTGTGTGCTTTCTTTGTATTCTACTTTATTTGTTCCAGTGTTTATGTGTCCAGCAAATAAAAATGCCTTGTTCATTGAGTTTGATTTTTTATTCATTGACCCAAAACTAAATACTTCTAAGATATTTATATTTTGTGAAGAGTTAGTGTTGGACACATAATAGTAATCCACATATAACTGTACCTCACGAGGTTAGTTTTCAAGCCATGTACAAAGAGAAAAGTAATTTAACCTCAAGATGGATCCACATAAATAAGCTTAAAAGTTAGAAAATTGGACTGCTTGGATGCTTCAAGTATACATAATTAAAAAATCTGTTGTGGGTGGTAGGTATAAGCCTGGACAAAGACGACAGCTCATCAAATCACTGTGATATCAGTTGTGGCTGAAAGTTCAGGCAGTTTACAAAATCAAGTAGTTGTCACTGCTGTCTAGCAGTCTGGTACCAAGATTTACCATTGAGAGAGACAGAATGAACACAAATGTGAAAAGATGAAATTTAGCATATGCTCCAATTAACAGATTTCATGAAAACTGTGGCAAAATAACCCAAGGATGTTACAAAATTGGGTGTTACCCACTAGGGCAGGTCACAGGATCTGTGATTACAGAAAGGAAAAATCTCCCACTAGAAAGCAGTCATCAGCTTATGAATAAGCTCTCACTATGGATGCAATATTCACTGCAGGTGATGCAGGTGCATCTGGAGAAATGTGGTACAGGGATTTAGGAGCAACTGATCACATGTCCAGTCACTGTTCATGGTTCACCATCTACAAAGAATTCCAGGGGAAAGATGTGTTCATATTGATGATAAGAAATGCATTCTTGCTATTGGCTCTGGATATATTGGTATGCTGACATATACTGGAAAGAAATGGAAGGAAGAGCAGTTCACTAAAGCTTTAGATATGCAGGAGTGATCCTCCAACCTTTTTATTTCAGGTGCAGCCATCAATAAATGTATAGCACAATAGTCTGATAACAAAAAATATAAATTTTTAAAGGATGGAAGTGTTGCTGCAGTGTGAGAATGATAGGACAAACTGTTTAAAATGAAATTGAATGATATGTCAATTCATGAGTGTTGTGCAAATATTGTTGTCTGTGAACCTCTCTTTTTGTGGCATGGCAGAATGGCACCTCAGAATACAACACAAGTTATATGGATTTTGATAACTGCCAAGATAGAGTTTAGAGGCCAGAAATTTCATTGTGAACATTACTGCATTTTTGGTAAAATGCATAAATTGCCATTTCTGTCCAATGATCAAACCAAGTAAGTGAGCTTGTGCATGAATATTTGTATGGGAAAATGCAAGAAGACTCCATGGGTGGTGAAAGATATTTCTTAATGTTAAAAGATGACTAAAGTCACCAGGAAATTTTGTGCTTCATCAAGAATAAATCTTATACAGCCAATTGTTTGAGAAAGTTTTTTAAAGTGAGCAAGAAATATTTGGGCAGAGCATGAAGACATTATGTGCCCTTAATGGATTAGTTTTCTTATCAGAGGGTAACAAAATGATTATTCAACAAGGCATTTTGCATAAAATAACAGTGCCATAGAGCCCACAACAAAACAGAACCAATGAAGATGAAAACAGAATTGATACTGAATTGACCACGAATTGCCTGCATGCATGTCTATTGCCAATTAAAATGTGGACAGAAGCACAGCATTCACACTCTACTGGAGTGGGTCAAGTAGGAAAAAATGCAGCTGTGCCATATGAACTGTGGATAGGGGAGAAATGAAACTTAAAATTTCTCAGAACATTTGGTGTACAAATTTATGTAAAAGTTTTGTTGAAACCAAAATCCAGAAAGTTACCATGTATCATTTCTGGAGCTTTGACAAGTAAGACTCCACAAATATGTTACTTTTATAGGAAAACTGTTTAAAGCCAATTGCAGTGCAGGAGAAATGTCAACATTAAAAGTAGTGAGTTTTTTTCTACTGGAAAATAACTTGTCACTTACAGATGACCTCCTTCAGCATGCTCCTGTGATGCAAAATTTTACAGAAGTCACTGAGAGGAGAGAGAACCATGCAATTTCTCATGATGTCAGTGAACAAGGAGCAGTAAGATGACAGACTGTTCAGTCTGTGGTGGTTATTGACCACAAGCAATCGACCGACTCATCTTTGAACTAACTTCATTGAAAAATTGCGTAGGTTAGCATTCGCCATGTTGTCGAATCAAGTGACTGTGGATTTTCAATGTGTCACTTCGTGTAGCTATTTCTAGTAACAATAAAAGTATTCAATTGATTAAGTGGTATGTTTCGGTTCTACAACTTCTATACGACCCAACAACCACAATTCTAATAGGCAATATAATTTAAGTGATTGTAGACTATTAAGACTGACAGCAGTAGATGAGAATCATGTACCTGTTTTAAATATTGTTGAAATACAGATGTATCATGAAACAGTGAAAAAGCAAAAAAATGGGGAAAAGGCCATGATGATTTAGTTTATTTCTGGAAAGTTAATCAAACCCAGAAGTTAATTAATCCTCCTATACTTCAGCAGGTATTAGATAAGAACTGAGTGTACAAAATCAAGTATTCAAGCCTCAATAATGCTCCATATTTCAAAACAAGACTTTTGGCTTGAGGTTTCATGTAAGTTGTATGTACAGATTAGCATAAAACATATAGACCATTGTCTAGATTTGAATCAGTTTGGATTATATTATCAACTTAAGCCTCCAGAAACATGTATCTTGAGCAACTTGATCTCCAAACTGCTATTATTTATTGAAATTAAGCTGAAACTATTTCAATGAATCAATCAGTATGTTTTTAAGATGGAACTAGAGTGGATGTAAAATAAATGAATATCCTGGAGCAAATTTCTAAGTGCTGGAACAATCATTTCAGAACAGTTTTACGCAATAGTTCATTTTTTGAGACTAGATCTACGATATTAAATCATGTATCAATATTTCAACTGACAGTCTTTCAGACAATCTCAAGGTGACTCCCATGCAAGATTTTTAACATGCTTTACTCTGTGGAGTAAACGTGTGAATCAAAAATAATATTTTTGGTAACAAGAGTATCCTCTAAGAGGAAAACAAAGCATGTGCAGAATCAGAAAATCCACAGTTATTACAAAGTATTTGGTTGATTATTATGGATGCTATATGCTGCAGTGCCAGGCAGTGAAAATCTAGAACAGTATTCCCTTTGAGAGTGCAGACATGAAATAAAGGCTTTCTATGATTTGCTAAGCTGGAAACCTTCGTCTTGGTTGAGCAGGTTGTCTGCTAACTATGTTTCCACAACTTCCTTGAACACTGAATCCCAGTATGGTGAGGCTATGACCAGTATCTTAACTTTCCTGTAATCCATGAAGTGACCAGTGGAAATACAACATTCAGCCATTGGTCTATAGTAGTTGAGAGTATCACTAGTGTTCAATGCAACATTCTTTTACAGTGCATACTCACAAGGAATTTTGTATATACTTGCCTTTTCTGAAAGCAAACCATCCTTCACAGATCTCAGAGGAGTTGCAGTCTTGGCACATGGTAGGAAGATCACATCAGCTTTATTCTTCTTCATTATTCTTTCGAACTATGACTGCACTTAAATACTTAAAACTATAATACACATGACTCATGTAATGACTGATACTGGTAGTCTACAAAGTGAACTGTGACACCGTGAAGAAATATCCTGTAAGAGTGGATACACAAAACAAATTAAGAGAGCTCTGCAAGCAAAACTGCCAGGGCAACCAAAGAAGAGCAAGAAGAAAGAGATAAAAAGTTCATGGCCTCTCTGTCATATGTGGGAAATATTTCTTCAAAAATTGCAGTAACAATGAAGAAAAATAAAACTGATGAGGTCTTCCTGCCACTAGGATTCAGTGTTGAAGGAAGCTGTGGAAATGCAGTTAGGAGACAACCCATCCAATCAAGATGAGGGTTTCCAGCTTGACAAATCACAGAAAAACCTCACTTCACATCTGTACTCTCAAAGGCTGTATTGTTCTAGGTTTTACCTGCCTGGCATTACAACATATCCATCAATAATACTTTGCAAACACTGGGGATTCACTGACTCTGCACTCTTAGAAACATTAAGTTTATCTATGACTTCACCTTGAGAATGGCTGAGAGGTTGTTAGCCAAAATATCAGTACATGATTAAATAATATCCCAGATGCACTCCCAAAAAATGGTGGAATATTTGATCTGCTGGGAAAACTTAAAAAAATACAGTTTTATTCAAGTCTGGATGACACCGACAAATGCAGAACCATGTATATTTATCAACTATGGCACAAATAATCTATTAATATTCACAGTTATTTTGGACTGTGGTCTGATAATTGCTAAGGATCCATTTACTATTAACCTTTTGTGGAATGAATTACAAAGACAATTTGACATCACATCTAGAAAACTAGATACTTACTTGGGCCTGCAGGTAGAATGGTTATCAGATGCTTCTGTTTTTCCGCATCAAGAGGCCTTTGCCATGAAGATTCCAAGCTGCTTCAGAGTAGAGGATTTTAACCTTGTAGAATTTCCAGCAGGTCATCATCATAAAGTGCATGCTGAGATGCACAGTCTCCAATGTACATGTCCAACATACCACACAGGCAAGCTTTGGGTAGCATATTTGTCAATAGAAACAGCCACCGGTGCCTGTCAGAATGTTGAGAAACCAATGCAGATTAATTGGAATGCTAGGAAAAGGGTCATGGAATATGTTAAGGGCACTGTGGATTATGGACTTAACTTTCCTTCAAAACAGAAAAATTACTTTCAGACCTACAGCAATGCAGACTATGCTGGTGATATGGGATCCAGGAAATTCACAACTGGTATGTTGTTAAGCTTGGTGAATCCACTATTACACAGGGTTCTACAAAGCAAAGTGTGGCAGGGCTCTCTTCAATAGGGGCTGAATACATTTTAGTCAGAGGAGCAGTGAGAAAATGTGTCTGGGGTATGAGTTTGCTCAATGACTTAGCGTTGTTTGAAAACATAAAAATAATATTAAACACTGATAATTTTAGTACAGTAAAACATATTAAAAACTAGGAGTTTAACTGAAAAAGTGAGCACAGCAATGTGTTACGATATTGTGCAAGGTCGGGGAAGAAGGCCAGTGTTCACTCTGTCTGCTTGCCGGGGGGTCTCATCCGAGATGTGGAGGAGGCCCTACCAGCGGCAATAGAGAGCACTGGGTGCACCCGACTGCAAATTGTTGCTTATGTCGGCACCAATGACTCCTGCCATCTGGGTTCAGAGGTCATCCTCAGTTCGTACAGGCGGTTGGCGGAATTGGTGAAGGCGGAAAGCCTCGCTCGCGGGGTGGAATCAGAGCTAACTATTTGTAGTATTGTTCCCAGAACCGATCGTGGTCCTCTGGTTTGGAGCCGAGTGGAAGGCTTAAACCAGAGGCTCAGACGATTCTGGGGAGATCTGGGGTGCAAATTTCTCGACCTCCGCTATCGGGTGGAGAAATGTAGGGTCCCCCTGAATAGGTCAGGCGTGCACTACACGCCGGAAGCGGCTACAAGGGTAGTGGAGTATATGTGGAGTGCACATGGGGGTTTTTTAGGTTAGAGAATTCCCTCCCTAGGCCCGACAAGACACCTCCTGAGATGCGGCAAGGTAGGAGTAGGCAAAATGCAACAGGGAATAACAATATTAATGTGCTAATAGTAAACTGCAGGAGCGTCTATAGAAAGGTCCCAGAACTGCTCTCATTAATAAACGGTCAGAATGCCCATATAGTACTAGGGGCAGAAAGTTGGCTGAAACCAGATGTAAACAGTAATGAAATCCTAAACTCAGATTGGAATGTATACCGCAGAGACAGGCTGGACAGTGAAGGGGGAGGCGTGTTTATAGCGATAAGAAGTACAATAGTATCGAAGGAAATTGATGGAGATCCGAAATGTGAAATGATTTGGGTGAAGGTCACGGTAAAGCAGGCTCAGACATGGTAATTGGATGTCTCTATAGGCCCCCTGGCTCAGCAGCTGTTGTGGCTGAGCACCTGAAGGATAATTTGGAAAATATTTCGAGTAGATTTCCCCGCCATGTTATAGTTCTGGGTGGAGATTTTAATTTGCCGGATATAGATTGGGAGACTCAAACGTTCATAACGGGTGGCAGGGACAAAGAATCCAGTGAAATTTTTGTAAGTGCTTTATCTGAAAACTACCTTGAGCAGTTAAACAGAGAACCGACTTGTGGTGATAACATATTGGACCTTCTGGTGACAAACAGACCCGAACTATTTGAAATAGTTAACGCAGAACAGGGAATCAGCGATCATAAAGTGGTTACGGCATTGATGATTTCAGCCATAAATAGAAATATTAAAAAAGGTAGGAAGATTTTTCTGTTTAGCAAAAGTGACAAAAAGCAGATTACAGAGTACCTGACGGCTCAACACAAAAGTTTTGTCTCAAGTATAGATAGTGTTGAGGATCAGTGGACAAAGTTCAAAACCATCGTACGATATGCGTTAGATGAGTATGTGCCAAGCAAGATCGTAAGAGATGGAAAAGAGGCACCGTGGTACTACAACCGAGTTAGAAAACTGCTGCGGAAGCAAAGGGAACTTCACAGCAAACATAAACATAGCCTAAGCCTTGCAGACAAACAAAAATTACGCGAAGCGAAATGTAGTGTGAGGAGGGCTATGCGAGAGGGGTTCAATGACTTCGAAAGTAAAGTTCTATGTACTGACTTGGCAGAAAATCCTAAGAAATTTTGGTCTTATGTCAAAGCGGTAGGTGGATCAAAACAAAATGTCCAGACACTCTGTGACCAAAATGGTACTGAAACAGAGGATGACAGACTAAAGGCTGAAATACTAAATGTCTTTTCCAAAGCTGTTTCACAGAGGAAGAGTGCACTGTAGTTCCTTCTCTAGATTGTCGCACAGATGACAAAATGGTAGATATCGAAATAGACAACAGAACGCAGCATGTCATTCTCAATGGAGAGAAATCTTCCGAAGTAAGAGTGATTTCAGGTGTGCTGCAGGGTAGTGTCATAGGACCGTTGCTATTCACAATATACATAAATGACCTTGTGGATGACATCGGAAGCTCACTGAGGCTTTTTGCAGATGATGCTGTGGTGTATCGAGAGGTTGTAACAATGGAAAATTGTACTGAAATGCAGGAGGATCTGCAGCGAATTGACGCATGGTGCAGGGAATGGCAATTGAATCTCAGTGTAGACAAGTGTAATGTGCTGCGAATACATAGAAAGATAGATCCCTTAACATTTAGCTACAAAATAGCAGGTCAGCAACTGGAAACAGTTAATTCCATAAATTATCTTGGAGTATGCATTAAGAGTGATTTAAAATGGAATGATCATATAAAGTTGATCGTCGGTAAAGCAGATGCCAGACTCAGATTCATTGGAAGAATCCTAAGTAAATACAATCCGAAAACAAAGGAAGTAGGTTACAGTACGCTTGTTCGCTCACTGCTTGAATACTGCTCAGCAGTGTGGGATCCGTACCAGATAGGGTTGATAGAAGAGATAGAGAAGATCCAACGGAGAGCAGTGCGCTTCGTTACAGGAGCATTTAGTAATCGCGAAAGCGTTACAGAGACGATAGATAAACTCCAGTGGAAGACTCTGCGGGAGAGACGCTCAGTAGCTCGGTACGGGCTTTTGTTAAAGTTTCGAGAACATACCTTCACCGAAGAGTCAAGCAGTATATTGCTCCCTCCTACGTATATCTCGTGAAGAGACCATGAGGATAAAATCAGAGAGATTAGAGCCCACACAGAAGCATACCGACAATCCTTCTTTCCACAAACGATACGAGACTGGAATAGAAGGGAGAACCGATAGAGGTACTCAGGGTACCCTCCGCCACACACTGTCAGGTGGCCTGCGGAGTATGGATGTAGATGTAGATGTAGAAGTTCAAGGAGAATGAATCCATAAGGGAATGAGTTCATTTCAAAGACGAGTAAGCTGATTTACTATTGAAGTAAGCACCAAAAGTGATGCTTCAGAGACAGAGGAAGATGCTGAATATCTGAAGCTTTTGGGAGACTTGTGAGAGATAATAATAAATTTATGCTCAGATTGAGTGGATATGTTAAAAGTATGTAATAAAAGGACAAATTTATTTACGTGAGAAACTTAACTGATGCTTCCAGCAAATATGATAAAACTCAGGCAAAACATCCAGGACCTGGATGTGTTACATAAGTCAACAAACCTGCAGGTTTTTAAGGCAAGTACAATGAAGCCAAGAAAATCTTCAAGAAAGATCTTTCAAATCTAAGAAAACAGATATACAGCAGTGAAATAGGTCAATCAGACAATATAGCCAAGACCTCATGGAGAATTGTAAATCAATTTCACAAAGCCACACCGAAGCCAGAAACACAATTAAAGATCCTAATAAAGTCTGCAATGTTTTCAATAAATACTTTATATCTGCAGCTGTTAGTCCAGTTAATAACACAATTGTGAGTAGTGAGGTAAAGCTTTGCCCCTTTGAAGAGCCACCTTTTGAATTCAAACAAGTAAGTGAAAAAGAAATAAGCAGGATAATAAAAAACCTAAAGAATAAGTTCTCATCTGGATGGGATGGTTTGAGTAGTATCAGGAATAAAAAATGTAATAAGGAATTAGTTAAAATAATCACCCACCTGGTAAACTGCAGTATTAGAGAACATATATTTCCAAATGTATTGAAATGGAGCACAGTTAAACCAGTGCATAAAAAAGGATCCAAGGAAGAAGTTTCAAATTTCAGGCCTATATCATTAATACCCGTCTTCAGCAAAGTATTTGAAGTTGTGCTGCTGACACAACTTAGTGACTATTTCTTGAAAAATAAGTTCCTAACGGAGACACAACATGGATTCCGAAAAGATCATAGTACTATCACAGCAATTACGGAACTTTTTCACAAAACGTATGGTGCCCTTGATTAAGGAATGCAAACAGCTCGCATATTCTAGACCTTACTAAAGCCTTTGACTCGGTAAACCATGAGTTACTTTTAAGTAAACTTGAGTCATACAATGTAAATGCTGCATCCATGCAATTACTGGCTACATATTTATTTAAGTGCAAGCAGTGTACAAAGCTGACTTACAAAATCAATAATCAGATCATTAATTTCCAGTCCAAATATGAGACAGTCACACAAGGTGTACCCCAGGGCTCAATTTTGGGCCCTTTCCTTTTCCTAGTGTACATAAATGTTATAGAACAACCTTTCAACTCCCAATTGGTAACCTATGCAGATGATACCTCACTGTTATTTCTTGGTAAACAAAATGATGAGTTAACATTGGTAGCAACTGAGGGACTACGTCAAATAACTACTTATTTCCAAGATCAAGGTTTGAAAGTTAATATCAGTAAATCTCAGTTATTGCCATTTAAACTTACAAACTCACACCAAACCTCTATCAGTAACATAGGTGGAATTGAAGTAGTGGACACAGAAGGCCGCAGATTTCTAGATATTCACCTAGATGAAAATCTAAGATGGGTAAACCATATCAAATTTTTATGCAATAAAATCAGCAGTTCATTACATCTAATCAGCCAGTTAGCAAAAGTAGTCCCACATGAGACATTAAAAACAATTTATTATGGAACCATTTTTGCACAGATTAATTACGGGATAGAGATATGGGGTTGTGCTGTCGACATACATATGAACAGAATATTGACCCTACAGAAAAGAGCAATCAGAATTATCCATGGATTAGGGTATAGAGATTCATGCAGAGAAATCTTTGTTCATCATAAATACCTCACAGTCTACTCACTGTATCTTTACAAATTAATTATATTTTTTGTGACACATCAAAACAAAGCAACAAAGTGCTCCGATATGCACGCCTATAATACAAGAAATAAAGACTGCTACTGCAGACAAAGAACAAAATTAAAAACAACAGACCATAGTCCATGCATTAGTGGTCAAATATGGTACAACAGATTACCGAGCTCTATAAGGTGCCATAAAGGGAACTTATTCAAAGTGAAACTGAAATATTTCTTGATTGACAAGTGTTTATATTCTTTAAGTGAATATTAATATGAAACATATATATATATATATATATATATACATATATATATAGAAGGAAACATTCCACATGGGAAAAAATATATCTAAAAACAAAGATGATGTGACTTACCAAACAAAAGCGCTGGCACGTCGATAGACACACACACAAACAAACACAAACATACACACAAAATTCTAGCTTTCGCAACCAACGGTTGCTTCGTCAGGAAAGAGGGAAGGAGAGGGAAAGACGAAAGGATGTGGTTTTTAAAGGAGAGGGTAAGGAGTCATTCCAATCCCGGGAGCGGAAAGACTTACCTTAGGGGGAAAGAAGGACTGGTATACACTCGCACACACACACATATCCATCCACACATATACAGACACAAGCAGACATATTGAAACTCTTTGCCTTTTAATACATCTGCCTGTGTCCGCACACGTGCGGACGGACATGCGCGCGTGCGCGAGCGCACACCAGTCCCTTCCCCCCCCCCCTCCCCCCCCCCCACGAGGCAAGTCCTTCCGCTCCCGGGACTGGAACGACTCCCCACCCTCTCCCCCAAAACCCACATCCCCTCGTCCCTCCCCCTCCCTCCCTCCCCCCCCCATGAAGCAACCGCTGGCCACAAAAGTCAGAATCCTGCGTGCATACCTGTGCCCGCCCGTGTGTCCATCGACGTGCCAGCGATCTCGCCCGGCAAGTCATACCATCTGTTTTTTTTTTGTTTTTAAAAAACGAATCTGCTCCAGTCCGGAATCCCTGAACCATTACACCAACAACCGGACAACAGCTTTCGCATCCCGCAACTATATATATATATATATATATATATATATATATATATATATATATATATATATATATATAAAAAAACAAGGATGGTGTGACTTGCCGGGCGAGATCGCTGGCACGTCGATGGACACACGGGCGGCCAGTGGTTGCTTCGTCGGGAGGGAGGGGGTGGGATGAGGGGATGTGGGTTTTGGGGGAGAGGGTGGGGAGTCGTTCCAGTCCTGGGAGCGGAAGGACTTGCCTTGGGGGGGGGGGGGGGGAGGGAAAGGGACTGGTGTGCGCTCGCGCATGCGCGCATGTCCGTCCGCACGTGTGCGACCACAGGCAGACGTATTAAAAGGCGAAGAGTTTCAATATGTCTGCTTGTGTCTGTATATGTGTGGATGGATATGTGTGTGTGTGCGAGTGTATACCAGTCCTTTTTTCCCCCTAAGGTAAGTCTTTCCGCTCCCGGGATTGGAATGACTCCTTACCCTCTCCTTTAAAACCCACATCCTTTCGTCTTTCCCTCTCCTTCCCTCTTTCCTGACGGAGCAACCGTTGGTTGCGAAAGCTAGAATTTTGTGTGTATTATTTGTGTGTCTATCGATGTGCCAGCACTTTTGTTTGGTAAGTCACTATATATATATATAGTGTAAGTCACAGCATCTTTGTGTATATATATATATATATATATATATATATATATATATATATATATATATATATATATATATATATATATATATATATTTTTTTTTTTTTTTGCATGGAGACACCAACTGGTGTCTTTTGCAAACGTCATAACATTTTTTTTTACAAGTTTAGTACAGTCATATATACATATGTGATTACATATACATGATACAAATGTACCATTGTATCTAATAAGGCACAATATTGGGTGTTACATCGTACCTATTACAAATATTCAGATTTTACACACACACACACACACACACACACACACACACACACACACACACACACACACACACACACACACACAGAGAGAGAGTGTGTGTGTGTGTGTGTGTGTGTGTGTGTGTGTGTGTGTGTGTGTGTGTGTGTGTGTGTGTGTGTGTGTGTGTGTGTGTGTGTGTGTGTAAAATCTGAATATTTGTAATAGGTATGATGTAACACCCAATATTGTGCCTTATTAGGTACAATGGTACATTTGTATCATGTATATGTAATCACATATGTATATATGACTGTACTAAACTTGTAAAAAAAATGTTATGACGTTTGCAAAAGACACCAGTTGGTGTCTCCATGCAAAAAATACAATAAATAAATAAATGATATTTGTTGTTGTTGTTGGAACTCATAAAAATCTTACAGTCTACAATTTATTTGTATCTTGTTATAGTCTGCTGTAAGTATTCCAATGCTTAGATGTCTAGTCAATAAAAATCCAACTTCATATTGTTTGGTTCATTATTCATTGATCCAAAACTAATTATTTCTAACAGATCTGTAAGATACGTGTTGAATACTTTGATGCAGTATTTTTAAATTAAAATAATTTTAAACTTTTATTCTGGTCATTACATAGCTTTTTCCATACCTCTGGACACCAAAAAGTTTGGTCCTGTTGTGTGAATTTCTTGCTCCTAATGCCCCTTCGCAGGGTCCGTGTATTTCCCAGCAGCAAATGTCAGATCTGTTGCTAACTTTTTTTCTGCTCTTTCTGAACCTGACAGCTGTTCCTTTTTCTCCTTCTGCTACTTATGGTGCCTCTGTTGATGCTGTTGGTAGCAATGCTTCATCTTTTCCATGCTTATTTATTGCTGTTGCAGTCATTTCTTGTAGCCATCCCACATCCTGGGGCACAATTGAAGTTGCTTCTTTCTCTATGCTGCCCGAGTCGGCGATGGTACATGTCCTTCCTCAAATGCTGCTGCTGCTACTACTTTGTCTTCTGAAGCTGCAGCTGGAAATATTACTTCTTTATATGCTGAGGTGATGGTGCATCGTCCTCTTCTTTTGAAGCTGGGGCTGTTGTTTATGATTTTGTTTGTAGTACTGGAAATGGGTTTAGGATTTCACCTTTGAACGTAAAAGTTTAAGAAGAGTCCTGAGCCAATGGTTCAGCTGTGATTTGCTCACTTTGATCAAATGAATTCCTTATTTCATGAAATGTCTTCTCTCTGTTTCTTCTTTGGTAAGAAATAACAGCCATTTGTGTTTGAATAACAGAGCTTTTCGAATATCCTGCTTGGTTTTTGTATCTTCATAGTAACACATGAAAACACTATGAGATCATGTCTATGTTGTATATATATTATTATCACTTTCTGGTCCACTGTTTTGACAAGACTGTCTCAGGATTTGAGTTTATTCCTGCAAACATCATTTGTACTGCCAAATATTATAGTATATTTTTTTTTGACACAATATGGCAGTTTTGTAAGAAATTCTCCATACAAGCTCCTGGCTTCACAACAAAAATTGAAGCACTGATCTCCATCATAATATTTCTGCAAGTCCTTTACCCAGACTTAGACATCACATTTCACAAGTAAATATAACAGATGGCACAGTAACTAACAATAGAGACAAAATAGTAAGTAGTTGATAGATTGCTTCAAATGTTTAAGTAGTCCAACAGATGAATCATGAACACAGCTGGATAATAATGATATCACAGTAGTCAGAGGATATCTAAAACCTATTCAAAGCATGAAGAAAGATAACATGCTTGGAAATGATGATGGTAAAACTGCCTGCCTATGGTAACAGCAATTAATTATCCTAAGGAATATTTCATTATTTATTTCTTGACAGAAAGAATGAAAATTATAAAGTAAATTGAAGTTAAGAAACAGAGAGATGGTCAAAACTGTTTCAGAGTCAACAGCTGATGGAAACTCACAGTGATTGCAATAAAGGAAACCATTTTTGCATTGTGACAAAAAAGATAAATGTTCTTATGTAGTTTTTGGAAGAAACTTTTACTGTCATCCAACTTGGACTCGAGTAACAAATTGCGTTTCATTTGGATGATAGCCCACACAAACAGTTTGCATATCTTTATTGATATTGTCCATCTTGTGATTTGTCAGTTGCCTGACCATATCATTACAGTTCTGCGGCCCCTGCTGGACCATACTTACTGTAGCAATCAATCTCACTGGAAGTGCAAATGAAAGAGACAGAGGTAACAATATGCATAACATTGTCCACGTCTAGTGAGGGTGTCTCTGGTAGGTAAGCCACCAATGTCTCAGACCTCTCATGTGAAATTCCATAGGGGCCAGTATAAGTCTCCACAGCACCTGATTTTCCCCCTAGTTTTTCCTGCACTAACTGCTTTTAGCCAACACCACCTCTACAAAGGGAAATACAACTGCCACTATTGTTTACCTGGGCTGGATTGGACTTGAGTTTGGACAGTGGCTAACTTGCTTTCCAATTTGCTGCATGACTAGAGTAATGGGCCTGTTATTTGCATACCATGGGTTGACATAACATTTCTATATAGTGTTCTATATGCTGAGTATTTCGTTTTCATCACCATTAAGACTAATCTGGAACTGTGCTTTATGTTATAACTACTATATGCATACACAACAAAGTAGTCATGCTTGGACTTATACTAATTTCAATTTCGGTTAGTGTTTGGTCTTGTTGACTAATGGGCAATGTAATCCGTTGTTACAGAACACTAATTTTGTGTTCAATAAATGGTTGCTGGTCCTAAAAACGGTTACAATCGTTACTATCATGGCTCAGATCAGCTGAGAAATAAATGACAAATTATGAAGTCAACAAAAAGACAGGTAAAGATCTCTTTACCTGTCTGATAATTGGTTCCCTTTACATGTAATTTTATTTTTGATTGGCCAGTGAGAAGCTGAGATTATTTATTTATTCACTTCATTCAAGGATCATCTCACTATGACACAGGAGATGTTAGGGTAACACAATAAAAACCAATACCTCAAAATTTAGATATACACAGAATACTTAAGTATGCTCTATAAGGACAGGACAAGTGGTCAGCTGTGGCCTTAATGAAGAAACCAAATTAGGATGGCTGGAGAGTGCAAACTCCATCCTCCCAAACATGAGGTCAGCACCTTGACAGCTCCACCGCCGCACTTGGTTAGACACTGTTATAGAGTGTTCTCTGATTTACACACAAATATTTTCTGGTAACTAATAATATAAAAAGGTAGTTTTGTTCTTCATTACTGCACCCATGAAGGAAACCTGCTGATGGCTTCTGGGCTATGAAGATGCTGTGCTGTCCCTTGTGATAACTCCACCCTGTTCAGATGACCAATTCCTAGGTTTCCAACATTCAAGTGTGCTCCATGTTTCCTTCACATACTCCCCTCTGTCCATCTGAAAAAAACTCCATCAGCTAGAGATTACTAGCATGCCCTTTAAATGCTGACAAGACATTCTCACAAAAGAAGTAAACCATGACTACCCATTGAAATTTGACAGTGTTGTAATTAACCCCTTTCATTATTATCCACTGTTCTGAGTCATCCAAATAATTTTTGATTACATAGTAGGCATCAGTTATGAAGAATCTTTCAATTGTCTTTCAGTGGATGTATTTTAGTAATGCCTTTCATTTCATTGGGAAATGTATTAAACAATTCTATTCCCTGATAGAAAATACTGATTTGAACTATTTTTTAATGTTTATTTTATTTTATTTTATTTTTATTTATTTATTTATTTTTTTGATAAATGAAGTCTATACTGGCTTTTGTTTGATGATTATCTATAAAATAGAACTATTTGTGGAAAACTTAGCAATGTCACCCACAATATGCAGCACATATTGCACACACACACACACACACACACACACACACACACACACACACACACACACACACACACACACACACACACACACACACACACACACACACACACACACACACAAATATATATATATATATATCCACCCGCACATATACAGACACAAGCAGACATATGTAAAGGCAAAGAGTTTGTTTGTGTGTCTATCAACATACCAAAGCTTTAGCTTGGTAAGTTACAATTCCATGTGGGAAAAATATATCTAACAACTAAGATTCTGTGACTTACCAAAGGAAAGCGTTGGTACGTTGATAGAGACAATAACAAACACAAACACACACACAAATTTCAAGCTTTCGCAACCCAAGGTTGCTTCATCAGGACAGACATATATGTCTGCTTGTGTGTGTGTGTGTGTGTGTGTGTGTGTGTGTGTGTGTGTGTGTGTGTGTGTTTGTGTGTGTGTGTGTGTGTGTGTGTGTGTGTGTGTGTGTGTGTGTACCTGTCCCTTTTCCCCCCATGGTAAGTCTTTCTGCTCCCGGGATTGGAATGACTCCTTACCCTCTCCCTTAAAACCCACATCCTTTCGTCTTTTCCTCTCCTTCCCTCTTTCCTGATGAATCAACCGTAGGTTGCGAAAGCTTGAAATTTGTGTGTGTGTGTTTGTTATTGTCTCTATCAACATACCAACGCTTTCGTTTGGTAAGAACAAAACTGGACCAAGTAAACTACCCTGAGCAACATCTATTTCTACATGTTTCTTGTCTTACAATTGTTTTACTGGAACCTTTTCACCAGCAGATGTGTGGACTATATTTACCATGTTTTCCAGCTAACACTCAAACTTCTTTTTCACTATTCCTCTTAGCACAAAGTGTTTCTAGCTTAACAGTATTTTATGGTCAGCAGTGTCAAAGGATTGGAGAAATCTAAGAAAATGCTCAAAACACAGTGATGCATTTCAAGAGTTTCGAGTACCACTTTTGTGAACTCAAAATGGTCAAGACTGTACTCCTCCCGCTTTAGAAATAAAAATAGTCCCCCATTCAGATGTCCGGGTGGGGACTACTCAGGAGGACGTCGTTATCAGGAGAAAGAAAACTGGCGTTCTACGGATCGGAGCATGGAATGTCAGATCCCTTATACGAGCAGGTAGGTTAGAAAATTTAAAAAGGGAAATGGATAGGTTGAGGTTAGATATAGTGGGAATTAGTGAAGTTCGGTGACAAGAGGAACAAGACTTTTGGTCAGGTGACTACATGGTTATAAATACAAAATCAAATAGGGGTAATGCAGGAGTATGTTTAATAATGAATAAAAAAATAGGAGTGCGGGTAAGCTACTACCAACAGCATAGTGAACGCATTATTGTGGCCAAGATAGACACGAAGCCCATGCCTACTACAGTAGTACAAGTTTATATGCCAACTAGCTCTGCAGATGATGAAGAAATTGATGAAATGTATGATGAGAAAAAAGAAATTATTCAGGTAGTGAAGGGAGACGAAAATTTAATAGTCATGGGTGGCTGGAATTCATCAGTAGGAAAAGGGAGAGAAGAAAACATAGTAGGTGAATATGGATTGGCGGAAATAAATGAAAGAGGAATCCGTCTGGCAGAATTTTGCACAGAGCATAACTTAATCATAGCTAATACTTGGTTCAAGAACCATAGAAGAAGGTTGTATACATGGAAGAATCCTGGAGATACTAAAAAGTATCAGATTGATTATATAATGGTAAGACAGATTTAGGAACCAGGTTTTAAATTTTAAGACATTTCCAGGGGCAGATGTGGACTCTGACCACAATCTATTGGTTATGACCTGTAGATTAAAACTGAAGAAACTGCAAAAAGGTGGGAATTTAAGGAGATGGGACCTGGATAAACTGAAAGAACCAGAGGTTGTACAGAGTTTCAGGGAGAGCATAAGGGAACAATTGACAGTAGTGGGGGAAAGAAGTACAGTAGAAGAAGGATGGGTAGCTCTGAGGGATGAAGTAGTGAAGGCAGCAGAGGATAAAGTAGGTAAAAAGACGAGGGCTAGTAGAAATCTTGGGAAACAGAAGAGATATAGAATTTGACGAAAGGAGAAAATATAAAAATGCAGTAAATGAAGCAGACAAAAAGGAATAAAAACGTCTCAAAAATGAGATATCAACAGGATGTGCAAAATGGCTAAGCAGTGATGGCTAGAGGACAAATGTAAGGATGTAGAAGTGTGTATGACAACAGGCAAGGTAGACACTGCCTATAGGAAAATTAAAGAGATCTTTGGAGAAAAGAGAACCACTTGCATGAATATCAAGAGCTCAGATGGAAAACCCATCCTAAGCAAAGAAGGGAAAGCAGAAAGGTGGAAGGAGCATATAGAGGTTTTATACAAGGGCGATGTACTCGAGGGCAATATTATGGAAATGGAAGAGGACGTAGATGAAGATGAAATGGAAGATGTGATACTGAGTGTAGAATTTGACAGAACACTGAAAGACCTAAGTCAAAAGAAGGCCCAGGAGTAGACAACATTCCATTAGAACTATTGATAGCCTTGGGGGAGCCGGTCATGACAAAACTCTTCCATCTGATGAGCAAGATGTATGAGACTGGCGAATTACCCTCAGACTTCAATAAGAATATAATAATTCCAATCCCAAAGAAAGCAGGTGTTGGTTGACAGGTGTGAAAATTACCCAACTATCAGTAAGTCACAGTTGGAAAATAGTAAAACAAATTCTGTGCAGATGAATGGAAAACCTGGTAGGAGCCGACCTTGGTGAAGATCAGTTTGGATTCCACAGAAATGTTGGAACACATGGGGGCAATACTGACCCTACAGCTTATCTTAGAAGATAGGTTAAGGAAAGGCAAACCTATGTTTCTAGCATTTGTAGACTTAGAGAAAGCTGTTTGACAATGTTGACTGGAATACTGTCTTTCAGATTCTGAAGGCGGCAGGGTTAAAAGACAGGGGCTGGCCGAAGTGGCCGTGCGGTTAAAGGCGCTGCAGTCTGGAACCGCAAGACCGCTACGGTCGCAGGTTCGAATCCTGCCTCGGGCATGGATGTTTGTGATGTCCTTAGGTTAGTTAGGTTTAACTAGTTCTAAGTTCTAGGGGACTAATGACCTCAGCAGTTGAGTTCCATAGTGCTCAGAGCCATTTGAACCATTTGAATTTTAAAAGACAGGGAGAGAAAGGCTATTTACAATATGTACAGAAACTAGATGGCAGTCATGAGTCGAGGGGCATGAAAGAGAAACAATGGTTGAGAAGGGTGTGAAACATGGTTGCAGCCTATCCCTGATGTTATTCAATCTGTACATTTGGCAAGCAGTAAAGGAAACAAAAGAAAAATTCGGAGTAGGAATTAAAATACTTTAAGAAGAAATAAAAACTTCGTGGTTTGCTGACGACACTAATTCTGTCAGAGACAGCAAAGGACCTGGAAGAGCAGCTGAACGGAATGGACAGTGTCTTGAAATGAGGATATAAGATGAACATCAACAAAAGCAAAACGAGGATAGTGGAATGTAGTCGAATGATGGCGGCAAATAACAATGGTAAAGTTCTTGGCTTACGTAAAAACTCATGTTTTGACGAGGAAAAGTGTAAAAAATGTGAAAAAGTACTGAAAACCGGAATCACGTGCAAAAGTGGACTCACCTGTGAAAGAAAATAATGAATTTATAACATGCTGGAACTGTAGGCCCTAGTTAGTGCTGTATTAAGAACTCAGATAACTATCATAAAGCAAAAATTTGTGACTCTAGGTGTGAATTATCTGGACTAGTCGACGATATGGTAAGTGAAATCCAGAGCCTAAAGGCTGAGGGTACTCTCTGAAATAAGAAGGTGTGTGAATTTGAACAACGGCGCCTGATGAACGACTGTAGGCCTAAACTAAAACAAAGGAAAGCTTTCATGCCGTCATTACTCAAAACAGGTTTCAAATTCTCGATGAAATAGTGGAAAAAGAACAAGTTGAGTCCGTGAAAACTAGAACTAATCCTTCAAGCAACAAAAAAAACTGTCAGTGATAAGTTCAGAAAACACCATGTCCCAAACTCGTGTGCAAACCGTGAAAGTGAACATAAACAAACCGTCCAAGGAAATGGAATCTGCGAAAGAACATGCAAGAAATCGTCCCTAGAGAAAAACCGAAGAAACGACGAGAATCAGAAACACAAGAAGGCCGTATTCTATTATATGGAGACAGCCATGGACGTGAAGTAGCGCAAAACATCGCAAATATGCAAGACAACTTTGCAGCTGTAGCCCCTCTTTCTGCTGGAGTGAAGCCGTGCATGCAGGATTGTGACACCTCCTCATCCAATGACTGTCTCGTCATTATTATGGGAGGTTCAAATGATGTAGCAAGAAATCAAGCAAATGATGCAATTAGACATATGGAAATGGTACTGGGTAAGTTAAATGGCACTAAAACAACTGTCAATTATTTTAATCATGGCAGCAACACCAGCAACCGTTACGAAATTGTTTCGAATGAAAAACCGCCCACAGTTGCACTAATCATGTCTATACTAAATCTTGACCATGGTTTCAACTATAATAATAAAGCCTTCTTCAGAAGTCCTAAAAAGTGATCAAAATAACATGTAGACCAGTAATACAATCTATACATAAACTTCTAAAATTACGTATGTGATAACATATTACATAAGCTTTTAAAAATGAAAAACGTCGTAGCTGCGTCCCGATCAATAAAATAAAATAACTTCAACAGACATAAGTAAAACTACATATGGCACCGTATGTCCTCCGCCACTACATCTGTTATTCTAGACGCACGGTCGTCAAATGTACCACATCCCGCGCGCGATAGGTGGCGCTCCACACATTGAGCTACAACGCACCGTTTATCAGGACACTAGTCGATATCTATGATAAAGTGTTAATAACAAGCTTACAAGTGCAACTGAAGGACCATATACTTATTAATACGACTGTCCAACAGTTAAAATGCTGTTGCATACGATCACTGAAGTGGTCAAACATTAACAAATTCATATAACAAAGTTTGCATCACTATTTGAAGCATCATTAAAAAACGGGGCTATTATATGCAAATAAAACTCCAGCTTACATCATACGCTCTAACCGCTTATAGGGTTAATTCTACCAGCCGACCTTAATTGTTGTACATAGGCACACTACTAATGAATGACGATAGTTCTACGAATAACAGTCTAGTGCGTAAGTGCGGTAACATGGCCCAAGACAATGAAAGGCAAATTAACATAACTGTCTCAACAAAATGGTTCAAATGGCTCTAAGCACTATGGGACTTAACATCTAAGGTCATCAGTACCCTAGACTTACACCTACTTAAACCTAACTAACCTACAGACATCAGACACACCCATGCCCGATGCGGAATTCGAACATGCGACCGTAGCGGCAGCGTGGTTCCGGACTGAAGTGCCTAGAACCGCTCAGCCACAACAGCCGGCTAACTGTCTCAACATAAACTATTGTTAACATAATAGCAGCTCATGCCTCTTTAGGACAAATTCCTACTGGAGCATTGTCCTAAAACAGTAGTTTATCTCAAATAATCATATAACACTATGACACAATCGAGTCACCACTAGTGCCCATCTGCTATGCCCAATACAGGTATGCCCCCATTCTATCGATGCCAATCTAAATGGTGCAATGTATGCTGATTTCCTACGTAATGATCTACCAATGTTACTACAAGATGTTTCACTGCATGACAGAATGGCGACGTACTCCCAACATGATGGATGTCCGGCACATAGTTCATGTGCAGTTGAAGTGGTATTGAATAGCATATTTCATGACAGGTGGATTGGTCGTTGAAACACCATACCATTGTCCACGCGTTCATCGGATCTGACGTCCCCGGATTTCTTTCTGTGGGGAGAGTTGAAGGATATTTGCTATCGTGATCCACCGACATCGTCTGACAACTTGCGTCAGCGCATAGTCAATGCATGTGCAAACATGAACATTACGTAAGGCGAACTACTCGCTGTTGAGAGGAATGTCGTTACGCGTATTGCCAAATGCATTGAGGTTTGACGGACATTAATTTGAGCATTTATTGCATTAATGTGGTATTTAAAGGTAATCACGCTATAACAGCATTTGTTCTCAGAAATGATAAGTTCACAAAGGTACATGTATCATATTGGAACAACCGAAATAAAATGTTCAAATGTACCTGTGTTCTGTATTTTAATTTAAAAAATCTACCTGTTACCAACTGTTCATCTAAAATTGTGAGCCATATGTTTGTGACTATTACAGCGCCATCTATCACAAAGCGACAAAAGTGGTCCAACTAAAACATTCATATTTCTTTACGTACTACACGAATATGTAATAAAAAATGGGAGTTCCTATTTAAAGAAACGCAGTTGACCTATGGAAGCGCCATCTAACGGGCCAACCATAGCGCCATCTGGTTTCCCCCTTCAAGCTAGATGAGTTTCGTTCTTTGTAGTTTTTTCGTTTGATGCTTATTTCGTGAGATATTTGGCCCGGTCACTATCAATGGACCACCCTGTAGAGACGAGCATGAAAGACTCTGCCCCATTCGTGACCTCAGCTGAAGCAGTCGACATCATCGAGTAGGACTCAAGTGTTATACAAGTCTCAGAAGGAAATGTACTTTTGTAAATGTTGGACATTGTTCTTCAAGAGAAAAAGTTTGTTAATTAGTGAATCGAGTTATGCTTTAATACCCAGTGACAGTTGTAAATTATTAAGCATTCCTGTGGCAAAGGATTGTTTGAAGTTAAGTAGGTATTTCCGTCATTCATGTAGTCAAGTGAACTAATATTTTATCTGTTGTAGTTCTGATAAGTCATTTCCCAGAGAAATCAAAGAATGCAAAGGGCCATACAGTTGTGGTTTTGTCTGGACATAACAAATAGGTGGAAAAGATATGGTCAATGTGGTGAGAAAATCGCAGGGGATGGGATGATTAGGTCAGATATAGGTAGTGGCACAGGTAATGGTTAGGGTTTTGAAGAATAGGGTAAGGATAAGGTCCACAAGCAGTATTGCATATGGATTGTGATTAAACAGGGATGTTCTTGTCATGACGAGTTGTAACTCCACCTCTGACAAGAGGAAGAGGAGTAGCTGTATAGGGGAAGATGTAAGGAGCGGTTTTGATAGTGTGATAGTGTTGCAGGAATGTCTTATTAAGGACCTTGTGTTGGGACAAGGTATGCATTAAAAGATGCTTGTTGGTGGGTGGGGAGCAGATGTGGTGCAGGATACTGTAGTACTGTTGCAGCATTATAGGGATACAAGTAGTGTGTGTCGGTGATGACTGGAGGGGGTATAGACTAAGGTATCAAGGCGAGTGAAGATGACATGGACGTGGTGTGGGAGTAGATGGCCTGAGTATTGAGAGGGAAGATGAAGCACCCAGAAAGCGAGATTTGTTGGAGGGTGTGTGGGCTTTGGAATGGATGTATGTTCTGGAGGAAGATTGTCATGAATTCGGCAGCAGGGGTCAGGAGGGATGGAGTTGTTGGGGTGAATGGAGGTATCAGTGGCACAGGTCGGGACAGTGAGTTAAAGTTTGGTTGGTTAAGGCTTGGCGTTGCATTTCTCAGAATAGGTGGGGCGGGAGTCATTGCAGGTGTTCCAGGTAGGAGTAAAAGCAATATTAGGGCACTATTTAAGAAAATAGGAGTCTTTGCAGTGTAGACATGTAGGTGGGTTTTACAGTCGGCATTTAAGTGATCATTCTAGTGAAGACACTTTTGACAGTGGTAGAGCTGAGAGTGGAATTTGGAAGGTTCTATCTTGTGGTGGTGGTGGTATATCAAGGTTTCCTTTTCAAAGAGAAGATACTATTTCAACTGTGTGTGTGCTCACCAGTTTAATTTTTAAATTTATTGCATGTTTGATTGTTTACTAGGCACAGACTTTCATTTTAACAGCAGTGTAGTGTAAAGTTCCACTGCTTGTATTGACCCTCATACTGCCACAGAATTTTCTTTGTTTTGGTTAGAACAGCTCAGGTTTGGTCAGACCATCAGTGAGAGAGCTCCTCAAGTTCCTGCAGAAGATCAGATGAGTATATCATTCATTTGTGAATTACTTTTACATGCTCAAAGAGGAGCAACTTATTTGCAGTTATCTGTGTGTTCACGGTCTAGATTGTAGTTCTGCCATCTTTAGTGTGGATTGGGACTATGATTGCTGTGTTCAGATGTCAGCTGAATTAATGGCCCTTTGCTCACAGCCGCAGGTGGTGTTGGCTTTGTAAGGGGTCCGCAGGCCCTTACTACTAAATCTGCGCTCACACAGGTCGACAGGGCAACTATCGAATAGTGTGTGTGCAGGTTGCGAGAGCGAAAGGGGATTCACCGGAGTGCCGAGTGCTGTTTGGGTAGATTCCCGCGAGGCGGGAAGAACTGGGCGGCAGTTAGAGTGTGGAGAGTGCGGAGTCAGGGTGTGGTAGGTTCCCGCGAGGCGGGCAGAGCTGTGCAGAAGCCAGCAGTTGAATTAATGCAAATTATCGACAAAGGGAGTGGCCATCGCCGCGGTTTAACCACTTTGTGTTAGTATTATACGGGAAAGTGAGAAAGTTTAATTACAGAGTGATTTCAGTGATATTAAGTGCCGCTATTGAACTTCCGCGTCTACCGCGCCGGCATTACTTGGATTACAGTGATTGGATGTTGCGTGTGACGATTAAGAATAACTAGAGAAACCTGTGCTGAAATTAGCCGTCATTTACAGTGTATTGACGAAGGCAGTGGCTGTCTCCTTATTTTGTGCTTTTGCTGAGAATATAGATCTTGTTTGTGAAACTGTGTTGTGTCCTTCTTACCACCAAACAGTACGTATTACCATATTTGCGAAGGACAATACGGAATGTAACATCCCCTGAGCAGTCCAATCCGATTGCCAGCCCATTAGGTACACGGTCACATTAATCAATTATCTAATTTTGGGCTGCTATTTTGATCCCGAACGAGCGGATAAATAAAAGGGCGTGTTACACCCTTGGCTTACCGTGAAAGGACAAGTGCAATTTTCGGACGAGTCGTACTAATTTTTCAACGTGGAATTGTGCATTTTTTGAACAATATGAAGTAGTAATATCGCACGATTGTGACTAAACTGTTTTTCTTGCCTTATTAAATAGAACAATAGCGTCAATAAACTGTGTTGTAAAGTGCAAATGCAAAAATTCGCACGAAAAACTGTGAAAAGTGGACGCTAAAGAAAGACACGTGTGAACAGTAAAATAGTGAGACGAGCCAAGATTTCGTCATACAAGTCGTCAGAAAGGTGTTTAATGATAACATGTTGACTGAAATTGCTTTTTGAACGGTGAAAATCGGACGGTTTCGTGTGGACCCATAAACTGGTATGCTGACGATTACGTATTGTGGCGACGCAATTAGTGAATGACGTCACGCAGCCGCGTAGCAGTTGCACCAAAGAGCTTCGATCCGCGAGGTGATTTCACACAGCATCACGGCGAGCGACGCGACTTCGAGATACCGAGCGCAATCCCGGCATCTAGCGGCCGAACTACAAACTACGCCCGCCTACAGCGCCACGGAGCGACGCAACTTCGAGACAACGAGCGCAGTTCCGGCATCTAGCGGCCGAACTACGAACTACGCCGACTACAGCGCCACGGAGCGGCCGACGGGGAACTACGTCGCCTTGCAGCTGATCTTCAACTTCACGCGAGCTCCAGCGGCGGCACAGCCACGCCCATCTCCAACGTCAAAACATCGCGACTCGTGGTAACGTCAGTTGGTGAGTGAAGACGACGGGTTAAAATAACAGTAAATTGCAGTGGGCAGTATTCGCAATAAATAAACAGTTTTTAAATGATATTTACGTTAAGAAAAGTGCTCAATTGCAGTAATTTCAGAAAAGTTGTGAAGCATACTCTGAAGTCTAGCATGCTTACCTATGCACACTGCACTGAATAAATGGTAATTGTTTTGATGAATTTGCATTTATAGATTTTGTTTGAAACATTTTTACATAAACTGTGTATGTGGAAATTGTTACTGGAAATTTAGGTTTTTGAGGGCTGTTATGTTCAGTACCCATGCATGTTGTATCATTTTGGGAATTAACTGAAAGGATTGCAGGGACTGTTTGATTAGTTTCACGGTAATTAGGAGTGTTTTGGGTTATTGGAGGTTATTTTGTAATACTTGCCTGGGCATTAAATATAAACCAAAAATGTCTTCTGAAGATAAGCAGGTCTGTGAGGCAGTAGTTGAAAGAAAAGGAATAGGACAGTAAGATAGAGATGATTCGGGATTCAGTGATTGTGGATTGTCATTAGGTAGCCCATTAGCAAATTCAACTAATTATCCCGAAATACCGGGACAAGCGATGAGAGCTAGGCCAGTTTCAGAGGATGCTGATAGGTGGTCGATGTTGATAGACTTGATAAAGAAGACTAGTGAATCAGTAGGCTTGATAGAGAAGAGTTCACAAGAAACAAGAGAAGCGTTAGAGAAGCATTTACAAGAAACTAACGCGTCGTTAGAAAAGAATTCACAAGAAACCAAAGAAAGCCTGGAGTCATTTAAGGAAACTATAGCCCAAGAGATCCAAACATCGCAAATGAAGATAGAATATAATCTGAAGAAGGAGATGCAGGAATTACAGGAACGACTGAAGATGGACATCAACGAGAAAGAGAAGATGCTACAGAAGAGCATAGACCAAGTCCAGGGAGACGTGGAAAAGGTGGAAGGAAAGTTAACAAAAAAGATAGAAGACGATATTGAAGAAACGAAAGTCGAGTTGGGAGAAAGAATCAACGAAGTGGAAACAAATTGCAATCATCGAATCGCCGAGGTGACGCAGATGCAAAAACAATGCAACGAGGCGGTTAAGGGGATAGGAGATAGGCAAAACCAACTAGCTGTCAATCTGAGAAATGCTATAGCCGTGCAACGAGAAGAGGATAACAAGAGGGTTGAAATGGAGGTCAAGCAGTTACACCAGGGAGTGCAGCAATTGGAAAGCAAAACAGAAGAAATTGATAGACGAATTAGCAATGCCGCCTTAGCCGTTGGGGAAGGTAAGGTCGTTACACTAATGAGCAGTGATAATCGGTGCATCCAAAGTAATACAGGGCAGAAATTTAGACCGAAAGGAGGGTTGCACCCAATGATATTTATGAAATGGCTAAAAGGAGTTTTCCCAGCACATCTTAAGGACTCAGACAAGATTCAATTTGCAGTAGATAGAATGGAAGGTGAGGCATTCACTTGGGGGGTCCGGAAGAAGGAAGGAACTACTAGTTATGACCAGTTTGAAGAGGAATTCTTGAAGAAATACTGGTCCACAAGTCATCAATGTGCAGCAATTGAAGACCTACTCCATCGCAAATCACTTAGTACATGGAGGGGAACGTTGAGAGAGTTTGCCGAACACTTGTGGGAATTGAACGAGACCTTGGAACAACCCCTAAGTGATAACGTTATGATATCTGCGATAAAAAGAAGATTGAATCAGAAAATGCAAGAAACTATATCCGGGAGCCTAATTAAAAATAGGGAGGCCTTGATGGAGATACTGGAACAGTTGGAATCTGTTCGATCACAGGGACACAACAACCTAATGATCAAAACCGAGGGGGAGGTAATGACCCCAGGAATCATTTCGGTAATTCGTCTAATTATAGAGGAAGAGGTGGTAGTCATAGATACAGGAACCAGGGTGGTGAACGTCAATGGAGAAATGATTGGAGAAGGAATGAAGACCCAAGAGATCATGAGAGAAGATGGGATAGACGCATGAATGACACGATGCATATAGAAGAGGAGGAGAGACCGGAAAACTGAATGGCACTCCAGATGAGGTCCGATCGGGAATGAGAACTACGAGGACCAGAATAAACCTACTAAGACACGACAATGGTGGAGACCTCAGAGAAGATCTACTGGAGGAAAGAAGTGGGATCCCCAAAGAACCCAGGCTACCCATGATAGGGATCAAGTTATGTGGACTGAATATCGAGGCATTAGTTGATACAGGAAGTGAAGCATGTGCAATATCCAAATGGTTATATGAACAGATACTAAAAGCGAATATTAACTTGCCTAGTTTCCCAGTGAGTGGAGTGAGAATAGTGAACACATTGGGTGCAAAGAGTAAACCTATTAAAGAACAAGTGTTAATTACATTCAAGATAGAGGAAGAAGAATACGAAGCAACATTTTTGGTAGTGACCGGATTGAACACATCGATTATTTTAGGGATAGATTGGTTGAATGAAGTTGATGCAGTAGTGAGTTTTGATGAAGGTACTATCAAAGTCAAAGGAAGAAAGGGAGAAGAGAAGAGGTTGAAATTTGCTGAGGGGAGTGCAATCGAAGAAGAGGAAGAATTCAGAAGAATAAATTTATGTCACGAAGAGGAACCCACCACAGGATACGGGGAAGAGGAACCAGGAGCAGAAGTGTTGATATACCTTGAGGGACTAGCACGAGAGGATAGACATAAAGAGGACAAAATCAGAAAAAAATTGGAGGAGATGACGCACCTAGATGAGAGGACTAAGAAGAATTTAGCCACAGTATTATACAAGCATTGTAAAGTATTTTCTCAACGGCCAGGTATCATGCAAGGAGTGGAGTGTAAGTTAAAGATAAAGAACCATAAACCGTTCAATATAAAACAGTATCCCATTCCCCAGGCGAAACGAAAAGCAGTAGATGAAGAAATACAGAGGATGATGGACCTTGGGGTTATAGAACGGGCCAATAGTCAATACAACAACCCCCTATTTGTTGTTGATAAGAAGGATGGAAAGGTGAGGATAGTTTTGGATGCACGAACGGTGAACAAAATCATCGAACCGGAGAGGGACAAACCAGAAACTATAGAAGAACTGATTCAAAAATTCCGAGGAGCAAAGGTGCTTAGTAGTATCGATTTGACTGCTGGGTACTGGCAGATACCATTGGCCACAGAGTCTCGCCAGTATACAGCATTTACTTATGGAGGAAAGTGCTATCAATTTAGAGTGTTGCCATTTGGACTTAATGTGTCAGTGTCTGAGTTTATAAGAGCAATGGATAAGATACTAGGCGAGGAGTTACTTAAGAAGGTCACCGTCTACGTAGATGACCTCTTGATAGCAAGCGAATCGTGGGAAGAGCATTTGGATAGACTGGATGCAATCTTGGCAGCTTTTGAAACCGCAGGGGTAACTGTAAATCTGGACAAGTCGGAATTTGGCAAATCAAAGATAAAATTTCTGGGCCATATAATATCCGAGGAGGGTATCTATCCTGATCCTAGTAAAATGGAGGCTATTAAAAATTTTCCGGCTCCTCATAGTAAGAAGCAGTTGCGAGCATTCTTTGGGGTCTGCGAGTTTTATAGAAAGTTTGTCAAAGGACCTATGCTTAATGCCCCAAATATGAGGGAATTGACCAAGACGAGGATGCCGTGGCATTGGAGTGCAGAGTGCCAAACCCAGTTTGAGAATATTAAGGAAGCACTATATAATGCAGATATATTGTGCCACCCAGATTTTTCCAAGGAGTTTTATTTAGGGGCATACAGCTCTGACTATGGACTAGGAATACATTTGTACCAAATAGAGAGGAGCGGAAATGGTGAGAGTGTGAGAACAATAGCGTTCGGTAGCAGAAGTTTAAATGCTTGGGAGAGAAAATATTCGATTACTGAAAGGGAAGCATTGGCAATTGTGTGGGGGTTTAAACGTTTCCGGTATTATTTGGCCGGGAGGCATGTGAAAGTCGTGACTGACCACAAGGCCCTTACATTTCTGACTACCAGTAAATTGAGGCATAGCAGACTAACGCGATGGGCCCTAGCATTACAAGACTATGACTTCGAGATAATTTATGAACCAGGAGCAACACATATAATACCTGATGCGTTGTCAAGATTACCAGCTGACTCAAGAGGAATGTTGGTGGACAGGCCGGAAGGAGAAGGAGTTAGAATTAACCTGATGAGGGGAGTACAGTATGAAGAATTCATAAGGAAGTTCCTAAGGAATGTGCGTAGGGAACAGAACGAGGACGAGAAATTAAAGACAATTAAAAACAAATACAGGTGTGCAGGAGAGGAAAGAATTCGCACATTCTATTATATTCACAATGGGATACTTTATAAAAGAAACAAGGAGAGTGAGGAGAACTGGAAACTCTGTGTGCCTGAGCATGTGGTAGAAAAATTAATTTGGTATACGCACTATAGTATTGCGCATTATGGACCAAAGAAGTGTCTGGAAAAGTTGAAGTTGGATTGTGCTTTCAACAACATGGGAAGGCATATACGTAAAATACTGAATACATGTGACACCTGTCAGAAATCTAAGACGACTACAGAACAGCACAAGGGATATATGCATCCAATTGTACCAACAGCAATTA
Organism: Schistocerca nitens; assembly: GCF_023898315.1. Taxonomy (NCBI): domain Eukaryota; kingdom Metazoa; phylum Arthropoda; class Insecta; order Orthoptera; family Acrididae; genus Schistocerca; species Schistocerca nitens. The sequence goes on from NC_064616.1 coordinate 948,956,261, forward strand.
AGGACATAGTTGCAGTGGATCTATTTGGGCCATTTCCTGCCTCGCGAGGGAATTACACACAAATCTTAGTAGCGGAAGAACTGGTTTCCAAGTACATAAAAATTTTACCCGTTGAAGAAAGCTACTAGTAGAGCCATCATTAACCAATTTGAGAAAGACTATTTTCAAAAGGTGTGTATACCTAAGCGAATATTAAGTGATAATGGGTCACAGTTCAGGTCAAAGGAATGGACAGAAATGCTAAGTGAGCACGGAATAGAGCAAATTGCCATTTCTAGGTATAGGCCAGCTTCTAACCCAGCGGAACGAACAATGAAGGAATTGAACCGTTTATGCCGAACCTACTGTCATAGGAAGCATGGTTCATGGAAAGAATATCTGGAAGAATTTGAGCGGGTTAAGAATCACCTCCCACATGATTCCACAGGGTTTGCACCATGTGAAGTATTGTTCAATCAGGAACCCGATAGTATTTTTCGTGAATTGGTAGTCTACCCACCAGGAAGTTCATTGACCTGGGAAAGGAAATTGGAGCTGGTGGAATTAAGTATGAAGGAGAAGGCTAGGAAAAGACAGGAAAGACACGACAAACTAGTGAAACCGATAACTTACCAAGTAGGAGACCTGGTATTAGTAAAGGTTCATGCTAGATCAAAGAAAAGAAACTCTGAAATACATAAGTTTAACCACGTTTATAAAGGACCATACAGAATTATAAAAATTGGTCATCCTAACACTGTGGAGTTGGAATATGCACGGACAAAGAGAGTGCATGGTAAAGAGCATGTGGAAAACATAAAAAGGTACTACTCACACGAGAACCGAAATAACCCAGATGAGGAAGAGGAACTCGATTAGGGCAAATGTATGAACTGAGAGTATCTAAGCTCCTTGAAGTAGTGTGTAGGACATGATTAGGACAATTAGCTGTAAAATGGACTTTTGAAAAAGGGAAGTGTTTATTTACATTGTGTTTTGTGATGTATTACAATTAGAGTTGCATATTTCATATCAAAAATTAGCTAAGGATGAATATAAAACCTGTAATAGCTAAATGGTAGTATAGAATTCATATATTCTGTGTTTAGATAATAATTTTTGAGTGTATATGTTGTGTGTTTTCATTTTGATATTGGACTATAGAGGACTATTGCTGGTTGAGATGAAAAATTGTAATTTTGGACAATGCTATTTATGTGATGTAATAACCTTTTGTAAATTATTGTGGAGGCAGCCCACTACCGGAGTCCAGGACTACTTTAACAATTGTAAATTCATTAATTATTTGTACTGTATGTACTGTTCAAATGTAACCATGTTCTTAAATCCCTTGCCGATTCTTTTTCACCTGCGGTTCAAAAGAAGTTTTTGAGGGCGGGGATGTAAGGGGTCCGCAGGCCCTTACTACTAAATTTGCGCTCACACAGGTCGACAGGGCAACTATCGAATAGTGTGTGTGCAGGTTGCGAGAGCGAAAGGGGATTCACCGGAGTGCCGAGCGCTGCTTGGGTAGATTCCCGCGAGGCGGGAAGAACTGGGCGGCAGTTAGAGTGTGGAGAGTGCGGAGTCAGGGTGTGGTAGGTTCCCGCGAGGCGGGCAGAGCTGTGCAGAAGCCAGCAGTTGAATTAATGCAAATTATCGACAAAGGGAGTGGCCATCGCCGCGGTTTAACCCCTTTGTGTTAGTATTATACGGGAAAGTGAGAAAGTTTAATTACAGAGTGATTTCAGTGATATTAAGTGCCGCTATTGAACTTCCGCGTCTACCGCGCCGGCATTACTTGGATTACAGTGATTGGATGTTGCGTGTGACGATTAAGAATAACTAGAGAAACCTGTGCTGAAATTAGCCGTCATTTACAGTGTATTGACGAAGGCAGTGGCTGTCTCCTTATTTTGTGCTTTTGCTGAGAATATAGATCTTGTTTGTGAAACTGTGTTGTGTCCTTCTTACCACCAAACAGTACGTATTACCATATTTGCGAAGGACAATACGGAATGTAACATCCCCTGAGCAGTCCAATCCGATTGCCAGCCCATTAGGTACACGGTCACATTAATCAATTATCTAATTTTGGGCTGCTATTTTGATCCCGAACGAGCGGATAAATAAAAGGGTATGTTACAGCTTCAGTAGCACAACTTCAGGCTGTTGCCAATGGGCGTGACTGTGGGGGGCCAGACATGGGGATCTGAGGAACATCCAGTATGTTCCACATGTCCCACAATCGACTCACTACTGTGGCTGCCAAGGGTACTTTCTGCACTGAGGTTGATCCCTCACCTGTGGTCAAATGGCAGGTCGTTCCAAGGTATGACAGACAGTGAAAGAATTTCTGGGGCCTGATCAGAGGGTCTCCTGACAAAAACCATGAGCCAGATGCAGTCACTTACCCTGTTCCAGAGGAAGCCTTGTGGCCCGCAAGGTCTGGGCATTCACAGAGGGCGCAATTACTGACAGTAGGAAGCTCCAACATTAGGTGTGTAATGGAGCCCAAGTAGTATAGTAAGGGGCATTAACAGACAACAAAGGATGCCACTCCCCCTCCCCCTTATGACGTCATCGATAATGTCATGGGATTTCCCCATCTCCTAACTCTGAGTCTCTCCACATGTATCTTCATTTAAGCAAACACTGGGAGGGACAGACCTACTGGACATCACACCCCCCTCCCCCCTCGACTTATCACCCTAAGTACACTGTTCAGTACCCTAAGTTGAAGTCCAAACTGTGCACTGTTAAGTTGGAACACTTGTTCCTTTAATTAAACTAATACCTTTTCAGGGAGATCCCTTTGCATGGTCGAGAAGTTGGTCACCGTGCACCGCTAATGCTCTCAGAAGGTTGGGCAGAGCTGTCAGTCGCTGGAATCGCTGAGCTGCCTAAGACATAAGAGTCGCGCAGCCAGTAGTCTGCCCACCATCCTTCAGTGTCAGCTCTGGACAGACAAAGACACCTCACGCATACTACGGATTTGATAACCTATTGTCAAATGGAGTAGAGAATCTCTGATTCCTAATGCTATGGTGAATACCTGTGTGATGGCTCTGAAGCCAAAAAAGAAAATCTGTTAAGGCGCTATGCTTGTTAAATTCACCACAAAACCAAACTTTGTGAGAAATGGATGGTGGTTATTTATCTCCAGCACATAACCAACATAAACAGAGCTGTCAAACACGTTAACTTATATGTACCAGGCATGTAGCAGCAGCATTTTGGAATGAAACACGTTTATACCTATTTAAAACTCGAATAGTAGCCATAAAAAAATGCGGCAAATACATATGATGGCAAAGTGCGATTTTTTTTGTACAAGAATTGTTGTTGATACCGTACTTTTACACGACGTTTCAAGACGAAAAGTTAAGCTGCAATCACCAACAGTGTCTTGTGACATCTAATGGGTGTAATATGCAGCCGGCCGCGGTGGTCTAGCGGTTCTGGCGCTGCAGTCCGGAACCGCAGGACTGCTACGGTTGCAGGTTCGAATCCTGCCTCGGGCATGGGTGTGTGTGATGTCCTTAGGTTAGTTAGGTTTAAGTAGTTCTAAGTTCTAGGGGACTTATGACCTAAGATGTTGAGTCCCATAGTGCTCAGAGCCATTTGAACCATTTTGTAATATGCAGTCAACAGCCTTCGCCACGCTTTCTCAGCACATAAGAAAAGCTTCACGTTTCCACAAATACAATATACTTACGTGATTCACACACACACCTGAGCTCATAGCACAGGAGTTCTGTGGCGAGTGATCAGCTTCCAGCATCGGCCACATACGCAAGCTGATCGAATTTTCTGGCATGTATGGTACTTTTACATCTAAGGGACTGCTGTTATATTTTCGACCGACACACGTTTGGTGTGAGTTAAAGTAGTTACTTGATGCTTTGCAGCAGAATGATCTGTATCTCATATAAGGACCTCTGCTAAGATATCGTTACTCGATCTCCAATATCAAAGAAAATTTGCACCTACAGAAGTGTAAACTCCCCTCTCTAGATGCTTTGGAAACGAATGTTGTACCGACAACACTGAATGTCCTGTTACAAATAACGAATACAGTACCGAAATCAGCCGTTCGATTTGCAGGCAGTATCCTAATTTCACCTCTCTCTTTGGACATGACTGTGTGAGAATATAGCATTTCGATCCCACCTATTGCCGGCCGGTGTGGCTGAGCGCTTCTAGGCGCTTCAGTCCGGAACCGCGCGACCGCTCCGATCGCAGGTTCGAATCCTGTGTGTGATGTCCTTAGGTTAGTTAGGTTTAAGTAGTTCTACGTTCTAGGAGACTGATGACCTCAGATGTTAAGTACCATAGTGCTCAGAGCCATTTGAACCATTTGATTCCGCCTATTAGTCTGTAATAGGCACACACCTCTGAATTAGTCTGTAATTCAGAGGTGTTTGGACGTTTATTTCGCGAAACATTAATGCTAAACTTTACAAAACCTACAGCTTGGACACACAATAGAACGATCCACATCTCAGGTAAGCACCTCGCTAAAGGGGTTTGTAAAATTCAAGCCATATTAGCGTAGAATTAATAGTGGCTGTTTCACTGGCTGTTATGAAATTGTGCTTATAAGCCATTGACATGGAGTGGTACTTCTGTTAGCAGTTTGAAACAGAGAATGGTCCATCTCTTTCCAGTGTCACAATACTGTATTATACGGATTGGAAAAGCTCTTGGTAGGTTAAAAGGGAAGGAATAAATGTTGTTATTCTATCTCCAGAAAGGGCATAGGACATTTTCCAAAACTGAGCAGCAGCCGAGTATAGTCGGAGCCAAGATTAGGGTTGTTCTGAGCATCTGGCGTGACGTCATCCTCCGACAGCCAATGAACTTCCAGTAGTTTTCTCAGCGCTCTACTGTGAACGTCTTGGCCAGTGTGAGCGTTAAAAAATGGTTCAAATGGCTCTGAGCACTATGCGACTTAACTTCTAAGGTCATCAGTCGCCTAGAACTTAGAACTAATTAAACCTAACTAACCTAAGGACATCACACACATCCATTCCCGAGGCAGGATTCGAACCTGCGACCGTAGCGTGAGCGTTAAACGTGGGCGTGGCATTTATTCGGTGAATTTTTGTTCAGTTTGTTGGGATTTGTCACGGATTATGGTGGCGAGAGACAGATTTTACAGGATACACGCTTTCTTCGAGTATGAAGCAGAAAACGGTGGACCTGTCACAGATGTTGCCAGATCTCAGAAACGCACTGCACAGGCGAGTGGCGTCAGCTTGGGAACTGTTCAGCGGACTGTCAGTGAAGGTAATTTATCTGTCCAGACCAGTGGAAGCCCAGTTTTCAGATCCCCAGGGAAACATCACAGTCGTGAGAAGCCTGTCACGAATTTAGACGATTTTGAAAAAGATGTTCTAAGGTCAGTTTTGCTAAATATGTACATGACAGGCGAATTTCCTACTGTTAAAAAAATTACGTTGAAAATGCGAGAAACTATAAATTTTCAAGGCAGTGTTACATCAGTGCGAAGAGTACTGAAAGACATTGAACTCAAATATGTAAATGCAAATGTTAAACGAAAATTTTGAATGGAACTTTGTGATGTATCTACTTCAAGTGCACACTTTTTAAGAAGTAATCTTCAAATAAGAAAATCTGCCAATCCGAAAATTTTTTAGTTGGACGAAACATGGGTAAACCAGGTTCATACAGAGAAAACGTAGTGGAATGTGTGGTTTTAAAGTACCAATTGGTAAAGGGGAACAAGTAACTGTGTTTCACGCTGGTTCTGCTTCCGGATTCATTCCAGAAAGGAAATTAGTGTAGCGTGTAAAAAAGATCAATTCAGGTGATTACCATTCTGAAATGAAGTCAAGAGACATTTACATTATAGTTTAGGGAACAGTTTCCCCTAACGTGAGTGCAAATCAGCGATTGCTATGGTCAGTGCGAGTTATCACTCAGTTGTTGATGGCAAGGCTCCCACAACAAGTACAAAAAAAGCCGATATCATGTTGTGGGTTGCAAGTAAAAAGATACCACACACTGCCGCTCAAATTAGGGCTTAATTTTTAAATCTTGTGGGGATTCATAAGTCTCTTGTAAAAGTGTATGAAATCGATTGTATTGCACAGGAACGTGGACATACAGTTTTGCATTTGCCACCATATCATTGCTAGTACAATCCGATAGAGCTCAGCTGGTATAGTACTAACGGTTATTGTAGTAGAAATAGTAGTAGCAGATTCAATTCATTTTAACAGTAGGTCTCATCATGATTTCAGACTGCAATAGGTTCCCAACTAGCTGTAGGATTCTCAGCCAGCTGTACTGCAGCAATCAACACTCTCTTTTAATGGATGAGAATATGATTTTTTTAACGAACACCGATTTTCACTGTAGATACACCTTGGTGTGACGGAAATTTAACATTGATGAAGACGAAATGTTAAAATCCAAGCATCCTTCCTATAAACAGAATGTGACCTAATGTCCAGACCAGCACTACATTTTTAAGTATTGCTTCACACAAATTATGTATTCAGTTTTCGTAGGACATCTAACATTCCCATCAGATTTCTATCTACCTCTCACCTGTAGCGTCCAGGCTAGCCATCAAGAATATACTGCTCAACTTTACTACCCTGATATAAGACTCGACTGCAGTGGTGGAACTGACAGATCACCAACTAGCATTGTAAAGTATGGAAGGCTCATGTGGTGGTGAGAACACTGAGAGTGTCGATGACGATGACGACGACGATGATGATGATGGAAGCTGTAGTATGTGAAGCATTTTGCTGCAGGTGGGGTGTATTTTGTTGGACATTTTGGCTTAGTAAGGAGACATTTTGATACATTGTTTTCTGCCGTTCATGTATGAGGTGAAGTATTATTTAGTCTCCATTGATCATTTTCCAGCTTCATATAAATTCCTCAAAGTCCAAACTTATCTGAAATATTTTAGATTTATCAGAATACTTCATAAGAAGTCTCTGGTATGAACTTACAGCATGTCATACACATGTGACATTCGAACACAGTATACATCTGAGCAGATAACATTATTTCTATGACAGGCTACAGGTATGAACTTGCTCAGTTCTAAGTTTAGAATCCATGCTGCTTTCAATAACGTCAGAATGCAAGATGGCTGATCTGGGGATATGAATGCAGTCCAAAATAGCTGTTACAATTCCCGTGGCACTGCAGTCAGCTACTGCCACAACTCATCCTCAGTGCAGGCTTACTAGCAATCAAGTGAACCCACCATTCGTGCTCTATTCTCCGTGGTGAAAGACTGATCATCATCATCATGAAGCAACATCAGATACCTACCGCCTCCAGGCAGAAGAAAATGGCGTGCACACTTGACTGTAAGTATTAAACCATTCCTTTACCTCAATGTTTATTATTCTTTATGTGTGTATGCGTATGTATATGTTTTTCATGGTTTTCTTTTATTTCTCCCACACTTCAACAGCTCAATGCAGTGCCTGATACATTTGAGAAGCAGCAGCAGGAGGTATCAAGCCAGCACGCAGACAAGCTCTCAACATGCTAGAGTGGAAATCAAGTCAGCATGGAGAACTGTTTCCAGAGTTCGAGTTTCCACTAGATCCACCAAGTCAGCATGCAGACAAGCTCCCTGATGCAGTGCCTGATATATTGCAGTAGGACATGAAACTGTTTCCAGACTTCAACATTCCACTATATCCAACACCTGGACCATTCATTGAACCTCAGCTAAGTCATTACAGAGTGTTGTTATTCAACACCACTTATCAGCTGACTGCCAATGGATTGAAGCATGTTAATATAGTTTGGCACCTGACATAGACCTCATAGTTATAGTGGAAATAGAGAATGTCTAACTGGGTATAAAAGTGCATTTTAGTGATATGTAGTGGGCTCAGCTGAGCAGCAAGCTTAAATAAATGAGGACTGCATGCCAACTGAGAACAATCCATTCTCTTGAGACATCAGCATCTTTGGCAGCAACAGTGTATCCATTGTTGACATGTTTTGGGTGTGATACGATGACATTACCATTTCAAGACCTGGTGGAATGTGTATATTTCAAGCATCCAAGTATCATAAATCTGCATGGTCTGTAAAATTCAATAAGGATTGCCACAGAGAGAGTCAGTCTCTGATGAAGATGTGTTAAACTACTCTTTAATCATACTGTCAATTATCTATTGGAACATGAAGTTCATCATGAGGATGAGGAATTAAATGTGTGTATAGCTGTGTGTATGTATACTATACCTAACTCTGCTGGTATTACTCCTATAAACAGAAATTCCATGCAAGTGGAGTTTACAGAAGGCATTATTAAGTCTATTAGTGATCCTGTCGGATTGCATGAAATAAATGCTGATTTAAAGCCTATAAAAACAGTTATTTGGGAAGCATTGCAGAGTGATGAATGGGGTTGTTGTAGAAAAAAGAGAATGACAGTTTTTTTAAAGGTGGTGATTTATTTCCCACAGTTCACGCAGTACCAAATGTATGTTGACAATGGATAGAAATTGTATCCAAAAGATATATAATAATAAATAATATTTCTCTTTTAGAATTTTTAATATGTTGTATTCCATCATACACGTTAATTATGAGACCCAACACTTCAGATGTTGTAGAGAGAGCTTTAGTAGTTCACACATTTTCAATGTGAGAGAGACTTTACAGTTCATTCACTTCTATATCAGAGGAACTTAGCACTTCCATAACCTTCACAGTCATATACTGTTCAAATAACAATACACCCAATGCTTTAGGAATAGCAACCATTGCAGATTCCTGAAGTTTAATATTAGCTGCGTCACTTGCTGTAATTAATATGCCTTTGATCCAACATACAGTATGTATTAGAAACCATCCTCATGAAATTTACTCCATACATGACTTCTATGGAATTCATCCAGCACAGGTGACAACATTTTGGACATGGAAGTAACTACGATCATGGCCTGCCTGTTCCCATGGCCGAATATGTGCAGAATGATAGACAAATTACTGAACAATTAATATGTAAACTGTCTCACATTCTCGTTCTCCTGCAAAATATACTTTTTGCTTTTTCTTACAAGACAAAGCAAAAGGTGTACTCATGGCTTAAGACTTCTTACATATACTTCAAAATCCGAGATAAAAACACCTCCCATGGTAGATAGTTCATTCTACATATACCAATCTGATGTATGCACGAACCCATGTGATATAATGAATGAAAATCATGTATAACTGGAATTATGTATGAAACAGGTGAACAACACAAGGTATTTGTGGTGGGGAGAGGGTGGTACTGCCCCTCGATGGTTGGTGGGTTCACTTGATGGCTAGTAAGTGTGCGCTGAGGATGAGTGGTGAGGGTAGGTGACCAAAACACCGTGGGAGTTGGAACAACTGTTTTGGACTGAGTTCGTATCCTGAGGTCAGCCATCATGAATTTTGACATCATCAAAGATGTCAAGAGTTCTAGAGCCATGTTGGTTAGCAACTGTGGGGCAACATCATAGAAATACCTTCGCACTACTCATAATAAATAAATAACTAAATAAATATATTTATTTATTTATTTATTTATTATGAGTAGTGCAAAGGTATTTCTATGATGTTGCCCCACAGTTATATATATATATATATATATATATATATATATATATATATATATATATATATATATAGGAAGAGTCACCTAACGTTACCGCTGGATATATTTCGTAAACCACATCAAATACTGACGAACCGATTCCACAGACCGAACGTGAGGAGAGGGGCTAGTGTAATTGGTTAATACAAACCATACAAAAATGCACGGAAGAATGTTTTTCAACACAAACCTACGTTTTTTTTAATGGAACCACGTTAGTTTTGTTGGCACATCTGAACATATAAACAAATACGTAATCAGTGCCGTTTGTTGCATTGTAAAATGTTAATTACATCCGTAGATATTGTAACCTAAAGTTGACGCTTGAAACCTCCGACGTTCAGTTGCGTGTTGTAACAAACACGGGCATAAATTGGCCAGCCCGTTCTCCTGATCTTACATCTCTGGACTCCTTTCTGTGGGGTACGTTAAAGGAGAATGTGTACCGTGATGTGCCTACAACCCCAGAGGATATGAAACAACGTATTGTGGCAGCCTGCGGCGACATTACACCAGATGTACTGCGGCGTGTACGACATTCATTACGCCAGAGACTGCAATTGTGTGCAGCAAATAATGGCCACCACATTGAACATCTATTGGCCTGACATGTCGGGACACACTCTATTCCACTCTGTAATTGAAAACGGAAACCACGTGTGTACGTGTACCTCACCCTTCATGATAATGTTCATGTGCGTCAGTGAAAAAGACCAATAAAAAGGTGTTAGCATGTGGACGTAATGTGCTGTTCCAGTCTCTTCTGTACCTAAGGTCCATCACCGTTCCCTTTGGATCCCTACGTAATTCGGTGCTCTCCGATACATACGATCGAACAGCAGAGGAGTGGTACTCAAGCGTCAACTTTAAGTTACAATATCTCCGGATGTAATTAACATTTTACGATGCAACAAACGGCACTGATTACGTATTTGTTTATATGTTCAGATGTGCTAACAAAACTAACGGGGTTCCATTTAAAAAAACGTAGGTTTGTGTTAAAAAACATACTTCCGTGCATTTTTTTATGGTTTGTATTAACCAATTACACTAGCCTCCCTCCTCACGTTCGGTCTGTCGAATCGATTCGTCAGTATTTGATGTGGTTTACGAAATATATCTAGCGGTAATGTTAGGTGACTCACCCTGTACATATACACTCCTGGAAATGGAAAAAAGAACACATTGACACCGGTGTGTCAGACCCACCATACTTGCTCCGGACACTGCGAGAGGGCTGTACAAGCAATGATCACACGCACGGCACAGCGGACACACCAGGAACCGCGGTGTTGGCCGTCGAATGGCGCTAGCTGCGCAGCATTTGTGCACAGCCGCCGTCAGTGTCAGTCAGTTTGCCGTGGCATACGGAGCTCCATCGCAGTCTTTAACACTGGTAGCATGCCGCGACAGCGTGGACGTGAACCGTATGTGCAGTTGACGGACTTTGAGCGAGGGCGTATAGTGGGCATGCGGGAGGCCGGGTGGACGTACCGCCGAATTGCTCAACACGTGGGGCGTCAGGTCTCCACAGTACATCGATGTTGTCGCCAGTGGTCGGCGGAAGGTGCACGTGCCCGTCGACCTGGGACCGGACCGCAGCGACGCACGGATGCACACCAAGACCGTAGGATCCTACGCAGTGCCGTAGGGGACCGCACCGCCACTTCCCAGCAAATTAGGGACACTGTTGCTCCTGGGGTATCGGCGAGGACCATTCGCAACCGTCTCCATGAAGCTGGGCTACGGTCCCGCACACCGTTAGGCCGTCTTCCGCTCACGCCCCAACATCGTGCAGCCCGCCTCCAGTGGTGTCGCGACAGGCGTGAATGGAGGGACGAATGGAGACGTGTCGTCTTCAGCGATGAGAGTCGCTTCTGCCTTGGTGCCAATGATGGTCGTATGCGTGTTTGGCGCCGTGCAGGTGAGCGCCACAATCAGGACTGCATACGACCGAGGCACACAGGGCCAACACCCGGCATCATGGTGTGGGGAGCGATCTCCTACACTGGCCGTACACCACTGGTGATCGTCGAGGGGACACTGAATAGTGCACGGTACATCCAAACCGTCATCGAACCCATCGTTCTACCATTCCTAGACCGGCAAGGGAACTTGCTGTTCCAACAGGACAATGCACGTCCGCATGTATCCCGTGCCACCCAACGTGCTCTAGAAGGTGTAAGTCAACTACCCTGGCCAGCAAGATCTCCGGATCTGTCCCCCATTGAGCATGTTTGGGACTGGATGAAGCGTCGTCTCACGCGGTCTGCACGTCCAGCACGAACGCTGGTCCAACTGAGGCGCCAGGTGGAAATGGCATGGCAAGCCGTTCCACAGGACTACATCCAGCATCTCTACGATCGTCTCCATGGGAGAATAGCAGCCTGCATTGCTGCGAAAGGTGGATATACACTGTACTAATGCCGACATTGTGCATGCTCTGTTGCCTGTGTCTATGTGCCTGTGGTTCTGTCAGTGTGATCATGTGATGTATCTGACCCCAGGAATGTGTCAATAAAGTTTCCCCTTCCTGGGACAATGAATTCACGGTGTTCTTATTTCAATTTCCAGGAGTGTATATATATATGTTCTGCCAGTGTTCATTGAAAAACTTGACTTCGATATATGTACAATATTAACATGGTTTGCATGCTGTTACGGAATACACCGTTTTGTCTGTTTAGAAGATTTGAGAATGGGTTCAAGTAATCCAAAAAGTAAAAAAACTGAATTTCAGACCTTTGGCTGTTTTCTACACCTAACTTCAAAAACTGTTTTAATGTCTTCATAAGTGACATACTGAGGTGGGGCCTTTTGGTACAATACTCATTGTAGCAAGCATAAGATCACATCTGTAGAGTTTATACTTATGCAGTAATGACACTTTAGCAAGGCCCTAAGTGAGGTGTGTATCACTATGCTGCAAACCATCAAGTAAGTACATTTAGCTCACACCAAATGTGTATCAGTCGAAAATTGAATAACAGTCCCTTGGACAAAAAAGTAGCCATGACACGACAGAAAATTCGTTTCTCTTGTGTATTGGTGCGATGTTGGCGACCAGCCACTAGCTACATGCAAGTCTCTTTCACTACGAGCTAAAGTGTTTGTGTGAATCATATAACGGTCTATTTGTGGAAGGGCAAAGCTTTCCACTTGTGCTGTTGACTGTATATTGCAACTCGTAGGTGGAACAAGACTCTGTTGGTGATTGTAGTTCAGTTTTTCGTCTTTAAATGTGTATAAATACAGCACTGAACACAATTATTGTAGAAAAAATCGTACTTTCACATTATATGTATTTGCCGCATGTTTTAAAAATAAGTATAAACGTGTTTCATTCCAAAATGCTGCTGCTACATGACTGGTACATATAAGTTAGCGTGTGAGACAGCTTTGTTTATGTTGGTTATGTGACTGATGGTAAATAGCCACCGTTCATTTCTCACACAATTTCGTTTTGTGGTAAATTTAACAAGCATAGGGCCTTAACAGATTTTCTTTTTTGGCTTCAGAGCCATCACACAGGTATTCACCATATCATTTGGAATAAGAGATTCTATATTGCATTTGACAATAGGTTATCAAATCCATAGTATGCGTGTGGTGTTCCTGCCTGTCCAGAGCTATCACTGAAGGATGGTGGGCTGACTTCTGGCTGCTTGATTTCTTAGGCAACTCAGCAACTCCGGCGGCTGACAGCTCTGCCCAACCTTCTGAGAGCTTTAGTGGTATGCAGTGACCGACTTCTCGATCATGGAAAGGGTGCTCACCCTGAACAAGTATTTGTTTAAATAAAGAAACAAGTGTTCCTACCATGTGGTGTACAGTTTGGACTTTAACTTAGGGGATTAAGTCGAGAGAGGATACCATGTCCAGAGGGTCTGCCCTTCCTGGAGTTTGTTTAAATAAAGATGCATGTGGAGAGGCTCAGAGTTGGGAGGTGAGGGAATCCCATGACTTCATCCATGACATGATGAGGTTTATGGCATCTTTTGTTGTCCATGAAAGCCCCTTACTATACCCTTAGTGATGTATCTGCCAAGGAGGGGAAGGAATACAGTGTGCACTCTGTGTACCGGGAGGAGCCATTCCATATGTGGAAAGGCCGCTTGCAAACGCCATGAAGAGCATGGGGTGTAGCCAGCTGTAGGTGATGGCTCATATAAGTACTAATGATGTGTGTCGTTTAGGATCAGAAGAGAGTCGTTCTGGCTTGTGAGATGAGGCAGAGCTTACCATGTGTAGCATCATCAACACAACCATCTGTGGCCCTTTAGTACAGCACCTGGTGGAGGGTCTGAATTAGAGGCTCAGATGGTTCTGTGATCATGTAGGCTGCAGATTTGTCGCAGGGGTCCACTACACACGTAAAGTGTCTAATTTACCTCCAGTTCTTCTCTTGCCTATTGATGGTGGAGACTTGGCATGGGTATGTACAAGTGATAATTTGTGCAATGGATATTTTAACGCTACTGAAGTCGCCCTGACACTTATACGTCCCCCGGAAGGTATGTAAATTGTCGTGAGATTACCTACCCGTTTCCTAATCTTATCCTGTGGATACGATAGAATGTCAGGACACACTGACAAAATGCAGTCCCCCTTCTAAAGAATAAGTTATAAAATGCATAAAATGTACACAAGAGACGAGATTAATTTGTACAGAAAAATACTATCTACTAAAAGATAAATGCCGTGATATCAACACATTTATTCATCATAAAAAAGAATTTAAAGACACTAAACAATAATTACAAATCTCAGGTTCTCCCTGTATTAATACTGGCCCTTAAACTGTCTGGGTCTGCCCTATAATGTACTTGTGATCTTTGATTAGGCGCAGAATAACTAACATCCCCAGTTGTACTAAATAGCAAGAAGGATCTACTATGTCAATGAGAAGTGTGAAACCTCAGTGCAGAACGTAGTAGAACACGTGATTCGCCAATGTAAATTCACTTTCCTACCCGTCGGTGCATAAGCACGATCACCGTAATGATCAGAAGCTATAACCGCAGAACTTCTCGCCTTAGCGAGATAATAGCAAAATTGTACTTCACCAAAATTACAGCCGAAGACGTCCGTCGACTGCCGTGGACATCCAAAACGACTCTCCTGTTCCACGATCCCGCAGCGATTCCTCTTTTTTTTCCTCTTTCGCTGCTCAAAGCCTTTTCTCACCCTTAAATTTGGGTGGCGAGTCATCTTTCCGGAAGGCGCTCGTTCCTGAACGCCGACCAATCGCAGTTTAGAATCCAGACCGAACTTTCTGGAAGTTTTTTCTATGTCCGTAGGGAAGTACGCAAATACATGCTGCCATGTGTTTTTGGTCGACCTGGCCGCCTTCTCACGCCTGCCCGCCGTTTTGCAGGTGGTCCAACTCACGGGCGGGTCCCGGGATTAGCACCGGAAGCGGCTGTGTTGTCCTGTTGTCCGAAGGAATGAGTTAGCTTCCTGTGTCCTTCCGTTCTACCATGAGTTTCACAGCTCTGCTTGTTTCCCAGTTACCCAAAATGCAGACAGTATACAATAAATTAAATGTACTAGACTATGTCAGTCACATACATGTTTTTAATGAACGAGCACAAACCTGTCTTTTCTATCATTGAAGGGGCTCACTTATGTCGTACTGGATGTAAACGTGGTTTGTAAGTTGTAAAATAACGCCACCTTACAAGTGGCTAAACATATAGTGGGGGCTGTGTGGAGGGAACTGGGCGGTTGTTTAGGTTAGAGAGTCTCTGGAAACTACAGAAGGGGCTTCAGTCTACAAGAGCGCAGGGCAAATACAGGAAGGTAGGCCTAGCAACAATCGGTATTGTAGTTGTAGATTGTTGTAGGTGTGTTTGGAAAGAACCAGACTCCAAACGCTAATAGAAAGCACTCAAACTCAAATTGTTGTAGGTATTGAAAGCTAGTTAAAGCTGAAATTTTTACGAAGGACCTAACTGTGACAGAAAGGATAGATTAAATGTAGTTGGCGGTGGAATGTTTATTGCTGCTAGAAGTAGTTTTCTTTGTATTGAAATTGAAGAAGGCAGTTCCTGTGAGATGCCAATGGCCTTTCCGCAATGGGAACACAGGTTCCCATCAGATCGTCGGAGTAAAGCGCTGTCGGGCATGGCTAGCACTTGGACGGGCACCATCTGGGTCTGTTGGCAAGCGGGGTGCACTCAGCCCTTGTGAGACCAATTGAGGAGCTACCTGTTTGAGCAGTAGCAGCACCAGTCACGAAAACTGACAACATGCCCCTCTCCCCCCCCCCCCCCCCCCCCCCCATAACCGCATCTGGTGTCTGGTGATGCCCAAGTGCTGAGAATGACACAACGTCCAGCAGGTACTGTTGGACCTTCAAGCCTGTTCCGACGGCTTTTTTTTTTTTTGAGTTAGCATGGGTAGAGACTATGCTTGACAACCGGAATAAATTATTTATTCGTGTCTTTTACCGACTCCCTGCTCAAAAGCTACATTTGCTAAACAGTTCAAAGAAACCTTCAGTCTCATTTCAAATAGGTACTTCATTCATACAATTATACATGATGGTGACTTCAATCTACCACCAATATATTGGCGAAAATACATGTTTAGAGCTGGTGGTAGGCGTAAAACATCGTCCAAAATCGTACTGAATGCTTTCTTTGAAAATTATTTTAAATAGTTAGCTCAGGAGCCCACTCGAAGTGTACCATAAATGGTTGCAAAAACATACTTGACCTCTTAGCAAGAAAAAAACCTGAGCAAATAAGGAGGATCATGACGCATACCGGGATTTAGTAGCAAGACTGAATACCATAACATCCAAACCTATCAAAATAAACACAGAATACGTTTGTTCAAAAAACGGATAAAAGTTCGCTTGACGCCTTCCTAAGAAAGTCTCCACTCCTTCCCAACTAACTATGTAAGTGTAGACCAGATGTGGTTTAAATTCCAAGAAATGGACTGGTGTTCACAATTAAAGCAATAAACTGAAATTTTGCAATGTTGCGACTATTTTGCCACAGAACAGTATAAACGGGAGATGGTAAAGTAGAAACAGTGTAAAGAATTTAGAACGTAAACATTTGCAATATGCGTAATGGTATACAAGAGCCCTCCTTTTTTTTCAGCCTGACGGATTTGCGCACACATTCCAACAACTAGTTAATGAGCCCCGAAGGGAGTGCGACCACCTGTGGCAGCAATAAAGGTCTGACAACGACGGGGCTGGCTGTGAATGCTGTCATCAAAGTCATGTTGTGGCAATAACGCCCATTCTTCCTGCAGAACTGCTCGCAAGTGTTGGAGAGTGGTTGATGGATGCTGACGTGATGCAACCCGTCTCCCTAGTGCATCCCAGAGATGCCAAGAAAACATTAACCACCCGTGCTCTATGAGGTCGAGCATAATCATTCATCAACACGAAGTCTGAGCGTACAACACCTTGCAACGACCGCACATTAGGTCGCAAGATCTCTTCACGATATCTGACATCAGTTAAACCTCATCGATTCACTTGTAGAATTCCATGTAGAGTTGAAACTTCCTGGCAGATTAAAACTGTGGGCCGGACCGAGACTCGAACTCGGGACCTTTGCCTTTCGCGGGCAAGTGCTCTACCACTAAGCTACCCAAGCATGACTCACGCCCCGTCCTCACAGCTTTACTTCTGCCAGTACCTCGTCTCTTTCCACAATGTTTGGGTCCTAAAATCGTGTTCTACGTTCCCTCCAGATGAGAATACGTCGGGATTCACTCTCCAGACCAAATCGGGACTCATCTATAAAGATAACGTTGGCGCACTGCTCGACCATCCAGGTGGCATGTTGATAACTCCATTCTAGGCGTTCCCTTCTGTGAAAACGCATTAGAGATGCACATACAGCAGGTCTCTGACAGTAAGGGCCACCTGCTGGAGCCTTCAGTAAAAACCGTTTGCCTCGATACAACACGTCCAGGGGTTGCTGCTAGGTCAGATGCTAGTTGCCGTGCAGTACTAAGGGGGTACTATTGTGCCCTTACAGCCAAATAACGGTCCTTTGTTTGTGATATCACGCGTGGTTGACCCTACGCTAGTCTTCGGAATTCACTTTTGGTCTCTATAAACTGTCGCCATACCCGAGAATCAACAGAGCGATTCCAATTGAGCCATCAGGCCACATCAGTTTGCGACTGTCCCGTTGCCATTCTTCCTACGGCCCTCGACAGAGTCTGGAGGCGTCTTCTCTGTGCCATACTGCACCGTCTGTGACTGCGTACACAGTGATTGTGTATGTGGGACTACCTGGCAAACACTAGCCCGTTTGATAGGTGCCATGACGTCATCGTTGGAATTGTCCGTTGGCCGTAATGCCGTCTTCCGTGCAGAACGCGATCCTACGGACATCTGTTGAGAGTCTGTATGTTTATATCGTGAATTAGACATAGGGTTGGAAATATCGGTTTGTTGCTTTAATTTTGGACACCAGTGTAGTATCTGACTAACTGAAACATTTATACTAAATAAGTTAATAAGAGATAGTACTGATCCTCAATGGTACACAAAACAGGTGAGAATATTGTTGGGAAGCAACGAGAAAAGCATGCCCAATTTTAAAGAACGTCAAACCCCCAAGACTGGCGAAGTTTTACGAAAGCTCGAAATTTAGTGCAATCTTCAATGTGAGATGCTTTTAATAGTTTCCACAACGAAACTGGCAGAAAATCGAAGAAATTCTGGTTGTATGTAAAGCGCATCACCACCAAGAGGAAATCAATACATCCATTGCTCGATAACAAGGTGATGTTGCTGATGATAGTGCCACTAAAATAGAGTTAATAAACACAGTTTTCCGAAATTACTTCACCAAAGAAGACGAAATAAACATTCCAGAATTCGAATCGAGAATGATGTCCTCCGTGCACTGAAACAGCTTAAATCGTTTAATAAAGGCAAGGCATCTGATCCACATTGTATACCAGTCGGGTTTATTTTAGAGTATGCTGATACAATAGTTCCATACTCAGCAATCACATACAACCGCTAGCGACATCTACATCAACATGGATACTCTGCAAATCACATTTAAGTGCCTGGCCTAGGGTTCATCGAACCACCTTCACAATTCTCTGTTATTCCACTCTCGTACAGTGCATGCTAAGAACGAACACCTATATCTTTCCGTGCGAACGCTGATTTCAATTATTTTAACATGATGATCGTTTCTCCCTATATAGGCTGGTGTCAACAAAATATTTTCGCATTCGGAGGAGAAAGCTGGTGATTGAAATTTCGTGAAAGGTTCCGCCGCAACGTAAAACGCCTTTGTTTAAAGGGGAGCCGGAACGATCCATCTCCTCCATGTTAATTTTAGCAAATAGAAGGAACATTTTTTCTAAAATCATTAAACATATTGCTCTGAAATTTGGACTACATGTTCAGTGAACATTTCTCTACAAAGTTATAATGTCATGTTAAGAAATATTTATTGGTTTTTGTTTTACCATTTTTTAAACAGATGCTTATTTTTTTCTCTAAAATGTTGCACTTTTTCTTCTGTAACTTTTGTATTATACAATATTTTTTTACAATTTGTTACAAAAATGAGGGAAAAGAAGTAAACAATATTGTTTATAAATTTCATTGATATACTGTTAGCAGTTTTTGAGAAAATGTTCCTCAGAGATGAAAATTTTAAAGTTATGGGAAATGGCTTCCAAAGTATTTTAATACATTCCTACCCCGTATGATGAATTATCAGCATCCTCTTCTTTTCCCAGTGTTAGTTTCCTTTTCACTGGTCTTTTCTTCCCTTTTGCTGCATGTTCTAGGTTTTTGTCTATTCTTCCTGCACCTCTCAGTCTTTCTTCATCAATTAGGCGCATTGTGGAAATGGTGTTGTGACTTGGTTGGAAACCTAAACATTTCAGCACATCACATTTGATAATGTTTCCTTCATTGTTTGTTGCCACTGCATCATACACTCCAAAATGCAATGTTTTTATCTGTACAAACACTCTTTTGGGAATCCTAATCCAAATTAAATTATTTACACTTTCATTTGGATTTTGTATTTTCACTTGTAAACACTTTTCGAATAAACTTGACTGTGATAAATCTCTGAATATGGGCTTAATTATAACAATTACAGCATTTGGCAAACTGTTTTTATGGGCATATTCCATTCCTTATTGGTACTTACACCACGAGTCATCACCTGTGGGGCACAGTGCATGTTGTGGGTGCTCATTTGTTATGCACTATGAAAAAATTATGCCCATACTGCTTTCCTCATATGCTCAATGCTTCTTGTATTTTGCCTAATTGCACACCCGTAATACCTCTGCAATCTATCAATTGCTTGATTTGTCAATCTTCCTCGTCCTCCAAGGGTCTTACCATCACTAAGCTTCTGGGATCCTAATGTCTGCCTTAGTTTGCACAAGCGAGCCCCCATGCGCTTCTGCACATGACCAATGCACTCCTGTTTTTTAATGTGAATTTCATTGCCAGAAGATTTCTGTTCCTCTACAGCTTTATATCCCTTAGAATCACCATCTACTAGATAGTTAGAGTATCGTATGTTATACCACTCCTGTGATCTGGAAAAAATTGCTTTCACTCCGTTCGTTCTTGGTATTGCCCTTACATCTACAATGTTTTTAGAGAATAGCAACATCATTTACTTTGCAATTGTCTCCACTGGCAGCTGTCACAACTCCATTTAGAGATTTATGACCTCTACGTTGCCATGATCCATCTAAAGGAACAGTTAAATCTCTACAATTCCCATTATCTGTCACAGCTTCTTCAACTGCTTTCTTCATTGTTGCCTGAGCAATATCTTCAGCAGAAGATCCCACCAATTCATTATAAAATCCAAACTTGGTTGGTGGTTTTGGTAAGTTCATAATTCCACATAACATTGTCCCTGTAGCACTGCCCTTGCCATTGTAAGGCAAGCCATACACTAGCCTAACATTTAAATCATACACCATCTTTCCACTATTACCACTATGACGAATGCTTTTAGAATTAGAAAACGAAACTTCTGCAGCACATTTGCTGTTGTTGTTGTTGTGGTCTTCAGTCCTGAGACTGGTTTGATGCAGCTCTCCATGTTACTCTATCCTGTGCAAGCTTCTTCATCTCCCAGTACCTACTGCAGCCTACATCCTTCTGAATCTGCTTAGTGTATTCATCTCTTGGTCTCCCTCTACGATTTTTACCCTCCACGCTGCCCTCCAGTACTAAATTGGTGATTCCTTGAGGCCTCAGAAGATGTCCTACCAAACGATCCCTTCTTCTGGTCAAGTTGTGCCACAAGCTCCTCTTCTCCCCAATTCTACTCAATACCTCCTCATTAGTTATGTGATCTACTCATCTAATCTTCAGCATTCTTCTGTAGCACTACATTTCGAAAGCTTCTATTCTCTTCTTGTCTAAACTATTTATCGTCCACGTTTCACTTCCATACGTGGCTACACTCCATACAAATACTTTCAGAAACGACTTCCTGACATTTAAATCTATACTCGATGTTAACAAATTTCTCTTCTTCAGAAACGCTTTCCTTGCCATTGCCAGTCTACATTTTATATCCTCTCTACTTCGACCATCATCAGTTATTTTGCTCCCCAAATAGCAATACTCCGTTACTACTTTAAGTGTCTCATTTCCTGATCTAATTCCCTCAGCATCACCCGACTTAATTCGACTACATTCCATTATCCTCGTTTTGCTTTTGTCGATGTTCATCTTATACCCTCCTTTCAAGACACTGTCCATTCCGTTCAGTTGCTCTTCCAGGCCCTTTGCTGTCTCTGACAGAATTACAATGTCATCGGCGAACCTTAAAGTTTTTATTTCTTCTCCATGGATTTTAATACCTACTCCGAATTTTTCTTTTGTTTCCTTTATTGCTTGCTCAATATACAGATTGAATAACATCGGGGAGTGGCTACAAACCTGTCTTACTCCCTTCCCAACCACTGCTTCCCTTTCATACCCCTCGACCCGTATGACTGCCATCTGGTTTCTGTACAAATTGTAAATAGCCTTTCGCTCCCTGTATTTTACCCATGCCACTTTCAGAATTTGAAAGAGAGTATTCCAATCAACATTGTCAAAAGCTTTCTCTAAGTCTACAAATGCTAGAAACATAAGTTTGCCTTTCCTTAATGTTTTTCTAAGATAAGTCGTAGGGTCAGTATTGCGTCACGTGTTCCAGTATTTCTACGGAATCCAAACTGATCTTCCTCGAGGTCGGCTTCTATCAGTTTTTCTATTCGTCTGTAAAGAATTCGCGTTAGTATTTTGCAGCTGTAACTTACTAAACTGATAGTTCGGTAATTTTCACATCTGTCAACACCTGCTTTCTTTGGGATTGGAATTATTATATTCTTCTTGAAGTCTGAGGGTATTTCGCATGTCTCATACATCTTGCTCACCAGATGGTAGAGTTTTGTCAGGACTGGCTCTCCCAAAGCTGTCGTCACATTTGTTACACTTCAATAACATTTTACACGCCAAACCAATGTGTGAAGTTATTTTCAATTCCAGTCCTCTTTCTTTGCAAACTTGGCATAATACGTTATGTTTCAAAATAAGAGATAGCAAGGAAATGTTAATTATTTCATTCATATCATTACTGTCACTTTCATAGTTTTCAAATTTTTCTTTGCTATCACAAAGTTTCTTGCTGGAAGAAGTTTTGTCACAGTCATTTTGAGTAGTAGATTTCTTCGTCCACTCATTGCCCCTTTTCTTAAACACTCGATTGCTGAAACGGGGCATATTGATATCCACAAACCAAATACGTAAAACAGGTACGAGCAAAATTCGTCAAATACGCAAAATTGAACAGCTACACAACACAAAGCAAACTCCACAAGTCAACACAGTCACACACGGTATACCGTTTATGTTTACCGATATGAACAATCACTTGTCACAGAGACAAAGCCATACAACGTTGGAAAACAAAACACTGTCTAATTCCTCAAAAAGACCCTGCTTGCAGCCAGCGAGCGGCGCCCTCAAAGGTGACACACCAAGTCGCTACAACCGTTTACGCGGCGCGTCAACTTTGCAGCGATAAAAAAACACACTTAGAATTCACTTAGAAGGGTGAAACTTGATTTGTTTTTTTTTTTCAGAAAACGCCAAATAATTTTATAACGAAAAAAAACAAAAAACGTTAGTTATGTCATTTTCATCGTTCTGGCTCCCCTTAATGTTGTCCACCCAAGTCCTACATCAGGTCCGTGACACTCTCTCGCCTCTTTCGGGATAATACAAAACGTGCTGATCTTCTTTGAACGTTCTCGATGTATTCCGTTAATCCTATCTGGTTGGGATCTGAGACCGCGCAGCATACCTTTAAAAGAGGACGGACAAGCGTGGTGTAGACATTGTCTTTAGCAGATCTCTTACATTTTCTAAGTGTCCTGTCAGTAAAACGTAATATTTGGTTTGCCTTCCCCACAACATTTTGTGTGCGTTCTATTCAATTTAAATTAATCGTAATTGTTATTCCTAGGTATTTAGTCGAATTTATGGCCTTTAGATTTGACTGAATTATCGTGTGAACGAAGTTTAACGAGTTCCTTTTAGCACTCATGTGGATGACCTCACACTTTTCATTATTTAGGGTCAATCGCCAAATAACGCACCATTCAGATATCTTTTCTAAAACGTTTTGCAATTTGTTTTCATCTTCTGATGAGTTTACTAGATGTTAATCGACAGCATCAACTGCAAACAACGTCAGATGGCTGCTCAAATTGTCTCCTAAATCTTTTATATAGACCAGGTACTGAAGAGGGTCTATAACACTACCTTGGGGAACGCCAGAACTCCCTTCTGTTTTACTCGAAGACTTTCCGTCAGTTAGTACGAACTGTGACCTTTCTGACAGGAAATCACGAATCCAGTCACGTAACTGAGATGATGTTCCATTAGCACGCGATTTCACTACAAGCCGCTTGTGCCGTAAATTGTCAAAAGCCTTCCGGAAATCCAGGAATTCGGAATCAATTTGAAATCCCTTGTCAATAGCACTCAACACTTTATGCGAGTAAAGAGCTAGCTGCCTTTCACTAGAACGATATTTTCTAAATCCAAGTTGACTGTATGTCAATAGACTGTTTTCTTCGAGGTAATTTATAATGTTGGAACACAATATATGTTCCAGAATCCTGCTGCATATAGGCGTTAATGATATGGGCCTGTGATTCAGTTGATTACTCCTACTACCTTTCTTGAATATTGGTGTGACCTGTGCAATTTTCCAGTCTTTGGTTACGGATCATTGGTCGAGCGAACGGTTGTATATGATTGTTAAGTATGGAGCTATTGCATCAGCATACTCTGAAAGGAACCTAATTGGTTCGTCGAAAGATCCCTACTTAACGACTGGAAAGTTGCAGAAGTCATTCCAGTACCGAAGAAAGGAAAACAGGAGTAATCCGCTGAATTACAGACCCATATCACCAACGTTAATTTGCATTAGGATTTTGGAACATGTACTATGTTCATTCGAACGTTATGACTTACCTGGATGATGGTTCAAATGGCTCTGAGCACTATGGGACTTAACTTCTGAGGTCATCAGTCCCCTAGAACTTAGAACTACTTAAACCTAACTAACCTAAGGACATCACACACATCCATGCCCGCGGCAGGATTCGAACCTGCGACCGTAGTGGTCGCGCGGTTCCAGACTGTAGCGCCTAGAACCGCTCGGCCACCCCGGCCGGCTTACCTCGATGAAAACGGTTTATTGACAAACAGCCAACATGAACTAAGAAAATATTGTTTTGTGAAACACAACTAGCTCTTTGTTCTGATGAATTAATGAGTCTTATAGACTGGGAATGTCAAATTGATTCCATATTTTTAGATTTCCCGAAGGCTTTGGACATCGTTCCTCATAAGTGACTTCTAATAAAATAGCATACCTATGGAGTATCGTCTCCTCCTGTGGAGCAATAGCTGTGTGGTGTGGGATCCACATTGGACAGGATTGATGGAGGACATCGAAAGGTAGCTCGTTTTGTTTTATCGCGAAATAGGGGAGAGAGTGGCACAGATATGATAAGTGGGGTGGCTATAATTAAAACAAAGGCGTTTTTTGTTGTGGCAGGATCTTCTCATGGAATCTCAATCACTAACTTTATCCGTATACTATTATATTGGCGCCCACCTACATAGGGAGAAATAACCATCATTATATAAAAAAAGAAAGAAATCAGGTCTCGCACAGAATGATTTGAGTTCGTTTTTCTCATACACAGTTCGAGAATGGAAAGGTAGAGTAATTGCATGAACGTGTTTTGTGGGCCCTCTGTGAATTGCAGAGTAATCATGTAGTTTATTTACAAGTGGAGGAGAGAATTCATTGAAAATACGGATGAGGTGAGTGGGACCACGGTAATTGTTGATCCGAAGGGTTTTTCGAATTTCTGAATACGGGTTGTTGTTCAGTTCAGATTCTACTTCCTCATCTGTAATCTCAAGGTGGACTTTGGCGATTATTGCAGTGAGGTTGGGAAGCCAGGAGGAAGACTGGGGTTGTTTGGCATGGGGTGTTGTGGTGCGAATTATTAAGGAGGCTTGGGACCAAAGGTAATTCGAGGAATTTTGGAACAGAGGCCAGTGTGAATGGTGGGTCTGGGACTTTAGTAATATAAAGTATTTGCTTGGAATGATTTGTTAGATGTTAGATACTGAGTCTTGGTAGGCATTTTTTGGTTTTGAGGATGAGGGATTTGGATTTGAGGAATTTTGGGTCTGTGCTGGAGAGGATGTAGGTGTGGATGGTAGGGGAATATTTTGGAGGGGGAGGAGTTGTTTTTATATTCTTAGTGTTGCTGGGTTCAGTTTGTAGCCTTTTGGTGTGAGAGTGGGTGACATGTCAATGCTTTGACATTTTGTTAGTTTTCTTAATGGCAGTTGGAGGGAAGGGTAGTTGTGGGATGTGTGGTGTTAGGATGCTGAGGCTTATCTGGGAGAAGTGCGGGGCCTTCAGCAAGGCTTATGCTGGTTGCCATGGTGAGGCTTGCAGAAGTGGTGCTTGCGATGTCGTCTGTGGTGACTGTTGCTTGGTGGGCTGTTACACGTGCAGCAGTGTTGGATGTGGTGGCTGGTGAGTCATGAGTGAAAGAGAAAAAGGACATCGAGCTGAGGATGGAGAGAGATGGATATGTTACTGTTGTGGTGAGAGAGGATACTGTAAGTAAGGGAGGACATACGGCATATGGTTGCAGTAGGAGCAGAAGATGGAGAAGTGTAGATGGTAATTCTTGTGGGACGATCCATGACGGTAGACACTGATGAATGATGTTGACTGGGGTGGACAGCTGCCAAAGTGGCGCTAGGACGATAGTGATAGGATGCGGTGGAGTTGTGAATGATTAGAATGTCTTTGATGTGACAGGGATGGCAGCACGATGTGTAGGGTGATGCAGTGACGAAAACTAACAGATGGAGGTGGTTATGACGAAAAACCGATGGAGGTGGCATTGAATGTGGCGGTAAAGATGGGGGCAGTGATGGCGACGGTGGAGGCGAAAGGCAATTGATAGGTGATTGATGGTTGACATCATCGACAGTGACGGTGGTGGATGTCGTGAGATGGAGACAGTGGCAGTGACAGTGATCCACCAAATAAGGTAACAGTGAACACACACACACACACACACACACACAGCAGAAGTTTTGATAATGCGAATAAGACACACACAAGAACGTTTCGATGACACAAGCAAACTACACAGATGAACAGGTACTGAAACAAAGCATAGGGCAGTACCCCTACTAGTCTACGTAACATGGAGAGTAGCAGCAAGCGAACTGGTAAGACGGAGTACCGTAGCTGGTCTAGTCTGCTACTGCCGGAAAATGTCACTTTTTTTTTATTGTTATTTTAATACCTGTACAAATCAGGTAGGCTGGCAGTGGCACACTACGCCGCTCTTCAGCCATAGTGTGTACAATAGTATAAGAACGGAGAATGATAATGAACACAGTGACGGGCAAAAGAGAGAGGTCACAGAGACACAAAAAACACGGAGTCGTTCACACGTGACGATAACAACACTGAAAACAAGTTGGCACGGCGCACAGAACAATGATGAATCCGACGGCACAAGTGAACGTAGTAGTGGGACGGCGGACACCAAAAACACTAAACGATGTCACACACACGAGACACAGAAGGCGATGATCTCGGGCGCGCGAATGTTCACTATGCATGTGCGAGTCCGGGGACCTGCCAAGAGAGGAGGAGGAGGAAGGGGAGTGGGAGAGCGAGAGGGGAGAGCAGAGATGCCACGGGCAGGGGAGATAGGGGGAAGGGAGGAAGGGGGAGAGGAAGTCCGGGGGAAGAGGGGGGAGGGAGGGGACGGGGAAAAGGAAAAAGAAGGGAAGAGAAGAGAAGGGAGGGAGGGTGCCGAAAGGAAAGGACACCGGAATTGGGGGGCGGGGCAGGGTCAAAGTTGATAGGAGGGGTAAAGGTCACTCCTGAGGTGTAGCATTCATATTTCTACCACCCGATGAAGGTACTGCCTGTAGTTAAAGTGATCAGCCATCGGCGATCAGTGATGTTCTGTGTGAGCCATGAGTGGCAACTGCCATATAAATGGAAGAGTTTACGGATGGGGTGGGTTCTATTGAGCATCACTGGACCTCTTTGTTTGACATTCAGTCAGTAGATTGATTAGTGCTGTGTTGCTGGCGATCGCTACAGTCATCTGCCGTCAGTTGGCACTGAATCCTGTTGTGAAGGTAGTTGGGTTTTTTCGTGGTGAAATATCTCGCGCAAAATGGTTACAGACCGCTGCTCTCGTAAAAATGCCGTTCTTTTGCATCATATGTATATACCACGATTTTGATGGTTGGGATTCTCTTTGTCATTTCATATGAATGTGTTTAGCTCTCAAATCTTATTGCTGCATGCCTCTTATGGATAAGTTCTCCTGTTTGATGTCTCTGTGCACCCCTCCGCTGGGAGAGGGGGTTAGTGCATGAGGAGACCATGATGAGTCATTCCCCCCACCTCCCACTCCCAGCGTTCGTTTAAAGAAAAATGCAATTGTTCCTGCTACACAGCATACAGTTTGGACTTTATGTTAGGGGGATAATAGTCTTATTATGCTGTATGATTATGTGCAGGCCAAACTTAAGCAATTATGTAAATAGTGACTTCAGAGGGGAATTGCTGAACTTATGACAGACAGGATGGAACGCCACAATGACATGACTGTTATAAATAACCCTACATGTCTCTACAGGCAAGATACTTCCCTTTGACCCAGTATCTCGGATTCTGATTTCATAGAGCAGTGCCAGTATACCACAGTCAGCAGTCTCGTTCACCTCCTTAGCTGAGTGGTCAGCACATCCGACAGTAATGCAACAGGTGCAGGTTCGATTCCCAGCCGGTTTGGAGATTTTCTCCACTCAGGGACTGGATGTTGTCCTCATCATCAGTTCTTCATAGTTGACATGCCAGTCGCGCAGTGTGGGCTCACCTGAAAAGACTTACAACTCAGTGACCGAACTTCCCAAGGTGAGGGAGTCTGGCCATCAATGCCATATGATCATTTCATTTCATTTCAGCCATCTTGGCCGCGCAAGATTAGCCGAGCGGTCTAGGCCGCTGCAGTATGGACTGTGCGGCTGGTCCCGGCGGAGGTTCGAGTCCTCCTTTGGGCATGGGTGTTTGTGTTTGTCCTTAGGATAATTTAGGTTAAGTAGTGTGTAAGCTTAGGGACTGATGACCTTAGCAGTTAAGTCCCATAAGATTTCACACACATTTGAACATTTTTAGCCATATTGAATTCTATACTTAGCACAAGTGACCGATTTTTACCAGCATGACAATGCAACATCTTGGCTATTTTAATTTCCCAGCAATTTATGCTTAGGACAACAGTCCTACTTCCACAGTGAGGGCATAGGAGTGGGGGAAACACCCCTCCCCCATTTTTGGATCGCCGGTCAAAATTTGAATTTCACCCCATGTTATATATTGGGCAATCAGGTTTTGTCAGCGGTGGGAGGGGCAGCCCAGTGACTCATCAATTACATCATCGATGATGTCATAGGGAGAGGGTTTGGGATGGCAGTCTCTTTTCTTCTAGTTCTCTCACTGTTATACTATTTCTGGTGCATTTGACGTTTGATTATGATATGATATGATAACATTTTGTATTTTCATAGAGTATTTGCTGGTTAGTTATTTTATTTTTGTTTACAGATCTGAGGATGCCTCATGTTGAGCGAAAACTGGCCTTTTTAAAAAATTGAAAAATGAATGCAATCAGGATGGGTAATAAAACAAAGGACAGATTCAGTCTCACAAGCTCGCCTGCTAACAGGTTGTGCGTTACACTATACGAGCCGATACGCGCGAAAATATTTATAAAATAGTATTTCTAGTTTTTCTGCATCTCCACTGATTTCATACAGATGTTATACATCGCCTGACAAAAAAAGTAAGAGACCCAGAAGGGGAGGAGGAAAACGAAATTAAACTTCATGGGTTTAAGATGTTATTTCAGTGATTACAAAATCGAGTCAAATTTAGGCAGAACTTCGCAATATGTGTCCATCTATCAGTATGACGTAACACCCTCTTTGGCCTGAGTACATGTACTAAATCGATTGGGAAGGGTGTCGTACAGCCATTCTATCCTCTCTTGAGACAAGCTGGTCCACAACTGTTCCTTGATATCCTGCTGGATACTGGCACTGGGACAGAGTTGATGTTCGAGCTGGTCCCACAAATTGTCTATCAATGACAGATCTGTGGATCTTGCTGCCAACGGAAATTCCTCAACGCCACATGGACAGTCCATAAACACACGACACGTGTGGGCGAGCATTTGAGGCGTAGCGCCGTATACCGATCCTGCCTTGGAGGCGGTTAAGTGGGAGATGTGTTTCAGAGCTGGATAGTGACAGATGGTGACGCGAGACTGGACGCGCACGTAGTTTATGGTTCAAAATGGTTCAAATGGCTCTGAGCACTGTGGGACTTAACATCTTAGGTCATCAGTCCCCTACAACTTAGAACTACTTAAACCTAACTAACCTAAGGACATCACACACATCCATGCCCGAGGCAGGATTCGAACCTGCAACCGTAGCAGTCCCGCGGTTCCGGACTGCAGCGGCTAGAACCGCACGGCCACAGCGGCCGGCGTGGTTTATGTATCAGCCGATAGAGGACAGTATTGGGTAAGGGACTGTGGTTTAGTTTTGATTGTGCCCAGTAGAGTGCACTAAAGTAATAGAATGTTTTTCATAAACTAAAAAATGGTTCATGAGGATCTCCGTTACGCTCTCGTGCTTACTAATCAAACGCATAACGAAAACAACAAGACTTTTTTGGATCTACTCCACCTCTTTTATTAATCCACCCTAATAAGAATACCACACAGGGTGTTTTGTAAGCCACTTCTTTCTTGGATGAATTATATTTTCAAAAATGGTTCAAATGGCTCTGAGCACTATGGGACTTAACTTCTGAGGTCATCAGTCCCCTAGAACTTAGAACTACTTAAACCTAACTAACCTAAGGACATCAGACATATCCATGCCCGAAGCAGGATTCGAACCTGCGACCGTAGCGGACACGCGAATCCAGACTGTAGCGCCTAGAACCGCACGGCCACCCCGGCCGGCTTTTCATAAACTGTTCTAGAATTTTCATAAAGTGTTATTATGTCTTTTTGTGTATGTAAAATGTTATAAATGTGTTTTAGCAGTATGAATGATGCGTGGTTTAAGGTTAATATGAAGATAATTGTTTAACGAGTTATGTAGTGGGATTTAGTGTGGGAACATTTCGAAGAAGTATGGATGTGGACAAAGGGGATTGTTGTAGAATAGATTTGTAAAGTAAGTTTATGGTAAAGGGAAAGTTAATTCAGGTATAAATAACAACAATAAATAACTTTATGCATAAACAAATCTTCAGCATATTAGATAATTACGTCGGTAAAAAGTGCAGTCGTTATGTTTACTATTTTGCGATTGGTTATTGATGAAAAGCGCGGACTGACGCGGGAGTATGTTGTTTTGCTATTGGCTGTTGAGTAAACTGACCAATGGTAAAGCAATATTCTTCGCGAGCCTTTCTTTGCTGGTAGAGAAGATTTAGAGTATTCTAGAGAAGAGTCGGAGCCTAGCCATGAAACAGTTCGGACGTGTGTAGTAGTAGTTCCGATGGAAATGAGAAGTTGCCGGATCTAGCAGTGTTTCATACATCGAAAGTGTTGTAAAGTGACATCGTAATTATTCCGATGGGTGTGTAGAAATTTCGGAATTTTTAAATGAATTGTGTGACGGCAAAAGACATAAATTCCGCGTGGGATATAGAGCAGGTCGGTGGCTAAAAACTGTGAGTGCATTAGGTCCCGACATACTTAATATTTGGCGAGCATTCTCAATCAAAAACAAGCCGTATTTTTGTAGCTATTACGTTTTCGGGAAATGCAACACCATAAACGTGCTACCGTTAGTGAAAGGGATTGTGAGTAACTGTGATAAGAGTAGCACGGACTTGGCAGTGATACTTGTTCACCTAAGTTTCAGAATATATTAATTGAGGACAAAATTTCCAACCTTTCATTTCGTGTTTCTCCCGAAACGTTGATTAGTGACTTTAATTGCAGCCTGGTTCACGTCGAAGTACAGTAGGTTTCGCTCGGCTTCCCTACTGATGATCTGCTGAGACAATGTTCACTGGTAGGTGCAGGTTCGTCGTAAAGGGACGGCCGGAACTGCGCCGCCGCACGTTGTCCTTCTGATACCGTCATGTGGGAGGTAACACATGGGAACACAGGATGTCTGTGATATAACATTGTGCTATTAGAGTTTCCTCAAACACTACCAGCTGTAATCCGAAGCCACGACCAATGGCTACTCATATCATGAAGCTAGGAATAACACCGCTGTGCCTCCCAAAATATTGGGTGAATGGGATCTCTCACCAGATGGCCGCCATATTCTTCGTCGATGGTAATCCAGTGTAGTGTAGAACCGTGAATCACAGTATGATGCCATTCATCAGCAGTCCATGCTTCTTGGTCACAGCACCACTCCTAATGCATGTTGTAGTGTTAATAGCAACCTATGCATAGGATGATGACTACTGGTGCAGGATGACACAGAATATTGCAGGGAGTCCATTTCTTGTTCTCAGATGTGAAGGGGTTACGATATGCTTGGTACACAATACGGCGATCCTTCTTTGTGGTGGTCGCCGAGAACCTTGACGACGAGTATGCCTGCCATCACTTTGTCATGTAGTCAAAGATGGGGTCAGTGTCACATCCGAATACCCCACAAATCTGGATGTTGTGTGATTCGACCAGCCTGACATACTGAGGCCCACAATGAGGCCCATTTCAGGCTCCGTCAGTTGCTGATAATGCTGCCTCGCATGTGTATGTGGCATCTCTGTATCCTTCACAGACGTCGCAAAACATCTGACGGTGTTCACGCCACTTATATATCCTACCAGGACTAATGACCACGCTAAACACTTACAACAGTAATTCACGCTAGCGGCTGTTCTGTCACAGAGAACTGTAACCCTAATTATTAGCTGCCAATGGTGTGTATGTGTACAAAGTTACAGTGACATGAGAGCACGTATTTTTGGCGCTTCACTTTTATTGCCTGGCAGTGTATACTACTGCTCAGATACTAAGTTTTCCTTAGAGAGAGCTGTCAGTTGCTGGAAAAATAGTGAAATTAGCCAGGTGCCTATCTGAACAGAAAAATTGTTTTAGTTTGCGAATCTCTTGTTCCGCCGTCACTATGTACTCACAAGGAACACGGCCATACGGCTCGACTCATTTTTGGCAGGTCGCTGGTGTAGGCCTACATCCTAAAATGAAAGACTACGATCTTTTGGGTTAGCAGCCTTCCCCCTCCCCCTTGCTTTTAACCAGCGCTGAAGTTCATGACGTTTTATCGACTCAAAATTGACGGGATCGATAGGTAATTGAAAACTTAGCATTTTTCAGTATCATATGTGGGATCCACAAACACGTATTTTCCTACAAATCGAGGGAAGAAAGTGTTAAGGCTGTTGGTTACGTACGCATAAACTAAACGTCATCCAACGACAGCGTTGTTGGCTTAGCCACCAAGGCATCTGGCTAGGGAGCAGAGAATATTTATTCGATTCCAAATGCGGTCTGGAGTTTTTTTATTTGTATTTTTTCCGAACTGAAACTAGTAGGAGTAGGAGCGTTGATATGGTAATCAACAAGTAATAATAACAACGTAATCAAATAAATTTCTGAAACGACTTGGATTAGTAAAGAACTAACATTTTAATCCTGGTTGCTTTACAATGACTCTCACTCACTCTAATTAATGTCCTCTCTTTCCTTCAAACAACTGTGTGGATGGTACTTGTCATATAAAGAATCGGAGGAAATATACTCGAGACATGAAGGACTCAAATGAATGCAATCTTCACGCAGCTACATCGTTCCTTCCGATTATTGGCGGTAAGAAGGCTACGTTTACATTTTAAAATATTTCAGTTTCGGGAATTAATTTTAATGCGTACTACGCATGAAAAATCGGTGCTGGAAGTTGATCATGAATTACGCCGCGCGATTGTGTAATTCCCGCTGGGTTTCCGGTAGCACATTTAAATTTTAAAACCTTCAAATGAAATTCTGCAGCCGGTTGTATGTGGTCTGTCGTGACGAATTCTCAGCAGTCTTACTCGGAATTGTGAGTCTTAAAATTTAAATTCTTTACTAAACAAAGCAGCTGGAGAAATTTATTTGCCTATCTTGTTATTATCCCTTATTGATTACCTTATTAACCTTGCCATTCCTACCAATTTCGGCAGGGAAAAAATACAAATAAAGGAACTGCAGAATGCATCTGGACTCGAACAAAGATTCTGTGCTCTGCAAACACATGCTCGATTGCTACGACAGCAGCGCTTTCGATGGATAAGGTTTACCTTGTGGTACATAAGCAGCGGATGTAACGCTTTCTTTCCCCGATTTCTAGGAAAACATGCGGTTGCAGACCCCACATATGATGATGAAGAATGCTAAGTTTTCAATTATCTATCGATCCCGTCAATTTTGAATCGATAAAGCGTCATGAACTTTAGGCGTGGTTTTCTCAAAATCTGCGAGGGGAGGGAGGTATTGACAGAAAACGTCTTAGAGTCTTTAGGTTGTACACAAGCGATCTGCTAAATATGAACCTAATAGGTTGGCCGTGTTTGAGCCCTCTCCCTTGTCATACCCGAAGAATAGCATGTAGCGTCTCAACGGTCATTACAAGCTCCTTCCATGCTAAACTCTGGCGTGACCGTTTCAAACTTCACATATAAGAATTTTATTCACTAAGCAGCTCGATGTGGGCGGGCATTGTTATCCACGAAAAGGATCTTTGAACCAACAGCAACTCTGAAGTTTCGCTCATGTGGTTGCCTAATGTCATATCTCTAGTTGTGGGCTGTAAGAGGTTTTCTCCGACTACCAGCGAATATATGAATTTTAGTACGTTCATGTGACATAAAGCCTCCACACAACGAGACCCTACTGCCACAAAATTGTCCTCTTTCCTTGATGCTTCTGTGTTTGTAATGGCTATTATTTTCTCTTCTCACGGTTCTGCAAATTCTGAGAATCGAAGCGGGATTTAGCCGCGAAGAGCGCATTCCTCTATTGATCCGTGATCCAGTTCCGGTTTTACTGTCATACGAGCTGGATTCCGCATTGCCGAGCGCAACACTCACTGTGAATTTGTGACATGGAAACTACTCTGAAAGTTCAATGTAAAACGTGCAACTTCTGACACAGAATATGGTCTGCTGACAACTGTCTTTCAGACGACATCGGATTACATAGCGAAATTAATGGTTACTCTTGGTCGACCTGAACATTTCTTGAGACGCAGAAACATTGGCAAAGCCTTAAAACTGCACTTTGTTGACCTATCACCGCTGCTAATTTTGTATCTTGTCTGATCTGCTCAAGGATTCCGAGGAATCCACTATGCAGGAAAAAGTATAAATAGTGTCGTTTTTGGCTTTAAGTTTTAAACTTCGCCAAGAGACTGCTCTCTACTGATGAAAATGTAAACTCCATCAGGCAATAGGGATCAGATGCACAGCTTTACGTTAGCTTTGAGATATGTTGCTGTTGGGAGTAGGGAGGACAGAGAGCACAATTTCATTAATCCTAACGGCAATTTACAGCGATTGCGAGCCTTTCGTACTTTTTCGGACTATGATTAGTAATTAATAGAAACAATGTCCTATCAACACAAGCACTTTCTACACTCCTGGAAATTGAAATAAGAACACCGTGAATTCATTGTCCCAGGAAGGGGAAACTTTATTGACACATTCCTGGGGTCAGATACATCACATGATCACACTGACATAACCACAGGCACATAGACACAGGCAACAGAGCATGCACAATGTCGGCACTAGTACAGTGTATATCCACCTTTCGCAGCAATGCAGGCTGCTATTCTCCCATGGAGACGATCGTAGAGATGCTGGATGTAGTCCTGTGGAACGGCTTGCCATGCCATTTCCACCTGGCGCCTCAGTTGGACCAGCGTTCGTGCTGGACGTGCAGACCGCGTGAGACGACGCTTCATCCAGTCCCAAACATGCTCAATGGGGGACATATCCGGAGATCTTGCTTGCCAGGGTAGTTGACTTACACCTTCTAGAGCACGTTGGGTGGCACGGGATACATGCGGACGTGCATTGTCCTGTTGGAACAGCAAGTTCCCTTGCCGGTCTAGGAATGGTAGAACGATGGGATCGATGACGGTTTGGATGTACCGTGCACTATTCAGTGTCCCCTCGACGATCACCAGTGGTGTACGGCCAGTGTAGGAGATCGCTCCCCACACCATGATGCCGGGTGTTGGCCCTGTGTGCCTCGGTCGTATGCAGTCCTGATTGTGGCGCTCACCTGCACGGCGCCAAACACGCATACGACCATCATTGGCACCAAGGCAGAAGCGACTCTCATCGCTGAAGACGACACGTCTCCATTCGTCCCTCCATTCACGCCTGTCGCGACACCACTGGAGGCGGGCTGCACGATGTTGGGGCGTGAGCGGAAGACGGCCTAACGGTGTGCGGGACCGTAGCCCAGCTTCATGGAGACGGTTGCGAATGGTCCTCGCCGATACCCCAGGAGCAACAGTGTCCCTAATTTGCTGGGAAGTGGTGGTGCGGTCCCCTACGGCACTGCGTAGGATCCTACGGTCTTGGCGTGCATCTGTGCGTCGCTGCGGTCCGGTCCCAGGTCGACGGGCACGTGCACCTTCCGCCGACCACTGGCGACAACATCGATGTACTGTGGAGACCTCACGCCCCACGTGTTGAGCAATTCGGCGGTACGTCCACCCGGCCTCCCGCATGCCCACTATACGCCCTCGCTCAAAGTCCGTCAACTGCACATACGGTTCACGTCCACGCTGTCGCGGCATGCTACCAGTGTTAAAGACTGCGATGGAGCTCCGTATGCCACGGCAAACTGGCTGACACTGACGGCGGCGGTGCACAAATGCTGCGCAGCTAGCGCCATTCGACGGCCAACACCGCGGTTCCTGGTGTGTCCACTGTGCCGTGCGTGTGATCATTGCTTGTACAGCCCTCTCGCAGTGTCCGGAGCAAGTATGGTGGGTCTGACACACCGGTGTCAATGTGTTCCTTTTTCCATTTCCAGGAGTGTATTAGGGTGAAGAAGAATAATATTTTTGATTTTCTACTTTGGGTATAAGTGCTATTTAATCCACCACTATCACTTTCATCTCAATTGCCAAGCCCACAGACGCTCTAGAGCCAGAGTTTCATGTCGCTGTGCGAAAAAGGAATGCTCAGTTAGAAACGTTTGTAAATGAGCGTTCCTGTGATAATTGTGGATGCAAATTAGAGAGGATGGAAGGTTGATGGATAATGTTTCGTAGACATCAACGTCACAGGAGACAGAACTTGATTTCACACTGGACAGAGATGAAAACAAAATCAGGCTGACTTTGTGTGTGGAACAATTTCAACAGTGATCTCTTGCGACTGAAAAGAAATGAGGAAATATGGTCGGATGCTGAACTGAACACACGAATTCAGTGTCTTAAACACTGGGTCACCTATCTCGATTTCTGTCAGTGCAGTAGTACAGAGAGGCTAGAGAAGGAAACGGCGAAATTTGAGACCTGAATGTTGATTGACCATACACTCTCAGTAACGTGATAAATTTTCACAAAAAAGTTAACTTTCGGTAGCCAGCGGCTGGCTAACTTCTGAAATTATGGCTGAATTGCATTAATGGTGAGTGTTCGTTGTGTACATTTGAAGAAAACTTGGTTTTGGTAGCCAAGCGTTCCTTTTGCCTCCTGTGTCCGTACTCATACGCTCTTCCCCTTCCCGCAGTCGTTCGAGCCCTCAAGTGGCTCGGTTTGGGGTTCTTTGCGGTAGAGCCGTGACCTTTACAGCGGAAGTTGGAAGCAGGGAGCCGCTCCTGCTGTACGATTCTGGAGAAGAGGTGCTGCACTTTGCAGAGCGGCGGGATCGTAAAACCGGCGCGCCGCGACAGTGACAGACCAGTCCTTTCATCTCTGCCGCGCAGCCGCCCCCATCTCCACGTCCCGTGGGCGTCCGCGGTCAGAGATAAGCGCCCACCTTACTTTCGCTGCAGAGATCCGCTACAGGTAGGATTTATAGCTAGCCTAGGACAAGTTTGTATAAGGAAATTCCGAGTATGTGCACTTTTATCGGTCGAAGTTACATATACGTTTATTTCTGTAGATGAGGATAGCGGTAATGTATCTGCAGGATTTCAGATGAAAATTTCACTTGATTATACCAGGGCAAGACGGCTTGTAAGTTGCGTTCACATTGTGAGAGGAGTTAAAAATTTGGCGAATCACAACTTCGATCAACGCACAGGCTTTCGCGGGGAATGGTGACTCTTTCGACGATACTCTCGATTCTACACAAAGCTTCAGCACATCTCTGAATCCTCCATATAGAAGACTTGTGAGTGAGTGCGTCAGGTGCAACCTGGTGCCTAGGGCAGGGCTCCAGAACGACAGGCGCTTGGATTTGAGCTCCGTGGCGTACCTGCTACACCATGTAATCAAAAGTATCCGGACAACTGGCTGAAAATGACTTACAAGTTCGTGGCGCCCTCCATCGGTAGTGCTGGAATTCAATATGGTGTTGGCCCACACTTAGCCTTGATGACAGCTTCCACTCTCGCATGCATACGTTCAATGATGCACTGGAAGGTTTCTTGGGGAATGGCAGCCCATTCTTCACGGACTGCTGCACTGAGGAGAGGTGTCGATGTCGGTCGGTGAGGCCTGGCACGTAGTCGGGGTTCCAAAACATTCCAAAGGCATTCTGTGGGATTCAGGTCAGTACTCTGTGCAGGCCAGTCCATTACAGGGAAGTTATTGTCGTGTAACAACTCCGCCACAGGATGCAATCGCCATCCTCGAATTGCTCTTCAGCAGTGGGAAGCAGGAAGGTGCTTAAAATATCAGAGTAGGCCTGTGCTGTGATAGTGCCATGAAAAACAACAATGAAAAACACGACCACGCTTTAACACCACCGCCTCCGAATTTTACTGTTAGCAGTACACACGCTGGAAGATGATGTTCACCGAGCATTCGCCATACCCACACCCTGCCATCGCATCCCCATATAGTGTACCGTGATTCGTTACTCCACACAACGTTTTTCCACTGTTCAATCGTCCAATGTTTACTCTCCTTACACCAAGCTAGGCGTCGTTTGGCGTTTACCGGCGTGATGTGTGGCTTATGAGCAGCCGCTCGACCATGACATTCAAGTTTTCTCACCTCCCACCTAATTGCCATAGTACTTGCAGTGGATCCTGATGCAGTTTGGAATCCCTGTGTGATGGTCTGGATAGATGTCTGCCTATTACACATTACGACCCTCTTCAACTGCCGGCGGTCTCTGTCAGTCAACAGGCGAGGTCGGCCTGTACGCTTTTATGCTGTACAATTCCCTTCGCGTTTCCACATCACTATCACATCATAAACAGTGGACCTAGGGATGTTTAGGAGTGTGGTAACCTCGCGTACAGACGTATGACACAAGTGACACCCAATTAACTGACCACGTTCGAAGTCCGTGAGTTCCACGGAGCACCCGATTCTGGTCTCTCACGATGTCTAATGACTACTGAGGTCGCTTATATGGAGTACCTGGTAGTAGGTGGCACCACAATGCACCTAATATGTAAAACGTATGTTTTTGGGGGTGTCTGGATACTTTTGATCACATAGTGTATCCGTACTGGTGGATGTCCCTAAACGGATCTCACAAACGAACGATTGCAGCAGTTTGTTGGACAATCAACAAAGGGCCGGACAAATAAGCCAATTGTCTCTAGTGTGAGTCGATAAACCGAGAAGTGCTTTATGTCAAAGCAGTTACATGGGTTAGGTTTAATTCTGTTCTGGTGAAAGAGATAACTGAAGTCTGTGTAAATTTTGCTACGGTTGTGATAGTAAGGCCACATCGAATCCTCATACACGCATTGTTAAAGATCATCTTCATCATCGTCAACCAGTTGG
Organism: Schistocerca nitens; assembly: GCF_023898315.1. NCBI lineage: Eukaryota > Metazoa > Arthropoda > Insecta > Orthoptera > Acrididae > Schistocerca > Schistocerca nitens. Next base: position 948,995,482 of record NC_064616.1, read on the forward strand.
CAACCCACTGCTGGATAAAGGTTTCAAATGGCTCTGAGCACTATGGGACTTAACATCCATGGTCATCAGTCCCCTAGAACTTAGAACTACTTAAACCTAACTAACCTAAGGACATCACACAACACCAAGTCATCACGAGGCAGAGAAAATCCCTGACCTCGCCGGGAATCGAACCCGGGAACCCGGGCGCGGGAAACGAGAACGCTATCGCACGACCACGAGCTGCGGACGATAAAGGTTTCCATCATACTTTTGCACACATTAGAATCTTTAGATATACGCATACATGTTAATCCTGCATGTTTTCTTATCTGGTCTAAACACATTACATCACGTCACCGTCTCCGTCTTTTATTATATCTTGAAATCAAGCAAAGTACTTCCTTGATCCATCTAGCATCTATTCATCTTGTTCCATGTCCCGACCAACTCCATCTGAGTTTCAGTACAGTCATACACTCTTCCACTGTAGTATGTTCCTTTATCTGACCGTTTCCCATCTCTCCAAGTAATTGCAGACATACATCTTCCTCATGCGCACTTACGCGTCACTGCTGTAAGTCAAAACTGATAAAACAAACAGGATGTAAACTTTCCGTGTCAGTCACACCTCAAGTCTGGTGTTGCAAGTCCTGTAAAGTTGACCGAGAGAACTCGAGTCTATTTTTACTCTCCCTGTTCGTTAATTTTGCTTCCCATCAAGTGATTGTCTTTAATAACTGCCCCATACACAGAAACTTATAAACTAGTTTTACGACTTCAACGTTAATTTGGATTAGTTTTTCAGTTTATTTATTATATATTATTTTCATTTTATCTATATCTACATGGATACTCAGTAAATCACGTTTAAGGGCCTGGCAGAGGGATCATCGAACCACGTGCACTATAATTCTCTATTATTCCAATCTCGTATAGCGCATGGTAAGAACGAACACCTATATATTTCAGTGCGAACTCTGACTTCAATTATTTTAACATGATGATCGTTTCTACCTCTGTAGGTCTGTGCCAACAAAATATTTTCGCATTCGGAGGAGAAAGCTGGTGATTGAAATTTCGTGAAAGCTTCCGCTGCAACGTAAAACGCCTTTGTTTTAATGTTATTTACCCAAGTCCTGCATGAGGTTCGTGACACTCTCTCGCCTCTTTCGGAATAATATAAAACGTGCTCTCTTCTTTGAACGTTCTCGATGCCACTCTGTAGCAATTCTGGACGTGTGGGGTGTCATATTGTCCAGCTGAAATTGCCCAAGTCCGTCGGAATGCACAATGGACATGAATGAATGCAGGCGATGAGACAGGATGCTTACGTACGTGTCACATGTCAGAGTCGTACATAGACGTATCTGAAATCCCATATCAATCCAACTGAACACGCCCCACACCATTGCAGAGCCTCCACCAGCTTGAACAGTCCCCTGCTGACATTCAGGGTCCATGGATTCATGAGGCTGTCTCCATACTCGTACACGTCCGTCCGCTCGACACAATTTGTAACGAGACTCCGACTAGGCAACATGTTTCCAGTCATCAACAGTCTGCTGTCAGTGTTGGAGGGGCAAGACGAGCATAATGCTTTGTGTCGTGCAGTCATCAAGGGTACACGAGTGGGCCTTCGGCTCCGGAAGCCCATGTCGATGATATTTTGTTGAATGGTTCTCACGCTGGCGCTTGTTTATGTCCCCGCACTGAAATCTGTAGCAATTTGCGGAAGGGTTCCACATCTGTCACGTTGAACGATTCTCTTCCGTTGTCGTTGGTCCCGTACCTGCAGGATCTTTTTCCGGACTCAGCGATGTCGGAGATTTGATGTTTTACCGGGTTCCTGATATCCACGGTACACTCACGAAATGGTCGTACGGGAAAATCCCCACTTCATCGCTACCTCGGAGATGCTGTGTCGCATCGCTCGTGCGCCGACTGTAACACCACTTTCAAACTCACTTAAATCCTGATAACCTGCCATTTCGCAGCAGTAACCGATCTAACAACTGCGCCAGACACTTGTCATATAGACGTTGCCGACCTCAGCGCCATATTCTGCCTGTTTACATATCTCTGAATTTGAATACGCATACCTATAGCAAATTTAAATTCTCAGTCGACACCTCATTTGCTATACATGACCTCGAGCATCATTCAAAGCCTCGTCAAATGTTCCTCTAATCTATTTTATTTTTTGCTTTTAGACAAATCATTTCCCAAAAATGTTTTTGACACTGTACCACACAAGCGGCTTGTAGTGAAATTGCGTGCTTATCATCTCAGTTACGTGACTGGATTGGTGGCTTCCTATCAGAGAGCTCAAGAGTTCGTAGTAACTGACCGTAAGTCGTCGAGTGAAACATAAGTGATTTCTGGCGTTCCCCAAGGTAGTGTTATAGGCCCTCTGCAGTTCCTTATCTATATTAACGATTTAGAAGACAATCTGAGTAGTTATCTTAGGTTGTGTGCAGATGACGCTCTCGATTATCGTCTAGTAAACTCATCAGAAGATCAAAAAAAGTTGCAAAACGTTTTAGAATAGATATCTGAATGGTGCGTTAATTGGCGATTGACCATAAATAATGAAAAGTGTGAGGTCATCCACATGAGTGCTAAAAGGAATTCGTTGAACTTCGTTTACACGATAAATCAGGCAAATCTAAAGGCCATAAATTCAACTAAATACCTAGGAATTAGTGCTACAAACAATATAAATTGAATACAACGCACACAAAATGTTATGGGGAAGGCAAACCAAATATTACGTTTTACTGACACGACATTTAGAAAATGTAAGACATCTGCTAAAGAGACTGCCTACACCATGCTTGTCCGTCCTCTTTTGGAGTACTGCTGCGCGGTCTGAGATCCCTACCAGATAGGATTAGCCGGCCGCGGTGGTCTAGCGGTTCTATGAGCTGAGTCAGGAACCGCGCGACTGCTACGGTCGCAGGTTCGAATCCTGCCTCGGGCATGGATGTGTGTGATGTCCTTAGGTTAGTTAGGTTTAAGTAGTTCTAAGTTCTAGGGGACTTATGACCACCGATGTTGAGTCCCATAGTGCTCAGAGCCATTTTGAACCAGATAGGATTAACGGAACATTCTTCTGAGTTTAAACACTTACGCTGCCACCAGACTCTCCAGACATGAACATTATTGAGCATATCTGGGGTGCCTTGCAACGTGCTGTTCAGATGAGATCTCTACCCCTCGAACTCTTACGGATTTATGGACAGCCCTGCAGGATTCGTGGTGTCAGTTCCCTCCCGCAGCACTTCAGATATTAGTCGAGTCCATGCCATGTCGAGTTGAAGCACTTCTGCGTGCTCGCGGGGACCCTACACGATATAAGGCAGGCGTACCAGTTTCTTTGGCTCTTCAGAAAGAGAGAAAGAATCTGACATGATACGAGACCTTATATATATATATATATATATATATATATATATATATATATATATATATATATAATCATTTGTTTGTCTGTACATGTAAATCACATCTACCGATATTAGTCCTTTATAACGACGCACCGCGAAGGAATTATCCGAGTGGTACGGAAATCAGTAGATGTGAGTCAATAAGACGTTGGTCCGCCTCTGATCCCTATGCAAGCAGTTATTCGGCTTGGCATTGATTGACAGAGTAGTTGAATGTCGTGCGGATTCTGTTCAATTGATGCACTACATCGTCAAAATCCCGAGCTGGTTGGTGGGCGCTGCTCGCGATAGACCAAATGTTGTCAGTTGTGGAGAGAATCTCTCGCTGTGTGCGGGCGGGCATTACCTTGCTGAAGTGTAAGCCTAGATGTCTTACCACGAATGGCAACAAAACGGGGTTTAGCATATCGTTGACGTACCGCTGTGCTGTAAGGGTGCCTCGGATAGCAACCAAAGGGATCCTGCTATGAAGAGGAATGGCACCCCAGACCATCAGTCTAGGTTGTCGGGCTGTATGGAGGGTGACAGCCAGGTTGATATCCCGTCGTTGTCTGGGGAGTCTCCACGCACGTCTTCGGCCTGGAATCTCACTGACGTCGATACCGAGGATGTTCGACTGGTGCCTTGACCAGCACGTTTCCAGACTCCCATCCATCGGAAACATCTGGTAATGGGATGCAGATAGACAGGTTCGTCACCACTCACCAGCTACTACGATTAACGAACTATGTCATAGAGTTGAAGCAACAGTGAGTGACGTCTGCCTGTCTGTCATGTGACAGAGAAACCATATGGCAATTGGGTACATGAAGTTCAGAACTCAAATATCGATCTTTCAAAGCACTTAAATGAAATTCTAAGAAATTATAGGGAAAATTGACTTTGAATCTGTCCGAGTAGCTTTAATATCCAAATGAAAATAATTTTTGCAACAAGCAGCGTAGTTCTGTGGTAGAATGATCGCCTACCACGCAGAGAGCCTGGATTAGATTCCTGGCCGGTGAAAATTTTTTAAACAAAATTGCATGTTCAATGAACATTCCCGCGAAGCTTAAAATACTTAAAGAAAGGAAAAATCTATGGTCCGCCCATCCCCCTCCCCGAACTGGTAACGGCTGGATCATTAGTTCGAGTCTCGGTTCGGTCATTATTTTTTCGTTCATTCTGTTCACTTCGACGACCTACGTCATTTACACGGAAAATTAATCACATGTATAACAATCAACATAATATATAATTGTCATATTTATAAGAGTACAAGTAGACCACACGGCAATCGGATTGATGTAATTTTTTATATTTGTTGTTGTATCGGCTTCTGTGGGAGTCAGTACGGACACAAACGAGGCAGGAATCAAAAATGATCTGTACTTTAAACTTTCTAATTACAGTGTAGCGCACGAAATATGTTACCAATTGTTTCTTTCACAATTTACGACGCACATTAGATATCCCGCTGGGATCTCTACAGCAGTACCAGCAGGGCTTGGAAAAACAAAAGAGTTACGAAATGACGTGTAATTCACGATACTGCCGCTAGGAGACTAGTAAGCAGCAATGGCTGACAATGGAAGACTGACGACACAGCAACGATCGGCAGTTGTGTTACTTTTTCAAAAACGAAAAGCCTTGTAGTGACTCAGATGCATTTTCAACAACAGTTTAACACACGATGGGTCCGTTGCAAGAAGACCAACGCATTCTTAAAAGTGACCTCCATATGTACCCATACAGGATGATCTGTGCACAGAAGCTCACTGAAGAACACAAGCATCTGAGACTACTGTTTGCTCAGTGGGCGGAGGATAGGGAAGAAACTCTCAACAACGTTTGGTTTTCAGACGAGGCGCATTTTCATTTAGACAGTGTGGTTAACAAACAAAATGTACGCTTTTGGGCCATTGAAAACCCACAAGTACTTAATGAACGACAACATTATGCTCCGAGGATTACAGCGTGGGCAGCAATTTCCAGTCACGGACTTATGGGACCCTTTTTCTTTGAAGAAATTGTGAACAGCGAGCGGTATTTGAGCATGCTTCGCAATAGCTTCATTCCACAGCTTCTTGCTACTGTTTTACCCTTCAACACGCAGTGGTTCATGCAAAATGCTGCAAGGCCACATACTGCAAACACTGTGTTGGAGTTTTTACACTAGCATTTCGACATGTGGATCATTTCACTCAGGTTTCCAGGTCGCTTCAATGACGGACAAAATTGCCCCCCCCCCCCCCCCCCAATAGTCCAGACCTCAATCCATGTGACTTTTTTCTTGGGGGTACCTAAAAGAAAAAAATTTCCCGAAACGTTCACGTGATTTAATGGAGCTCAGAAGACTTATTCTTCAAGCTTGTAGTGAAATTACGGAAGACATGTGCCGTAGGGTAATCACTAACTTCAGTGTTCGTTTGAAGGAAGTTAGGAAACGAAATGGTGGACATATTGAGCATGTGCTGAGTTAGAACAAATCTCCATGGACGGCTCTTCATTGTAGTATATGTTCCTTTCAGATTGTATTGACAATAAAGTTTATATTCAAAACCAAAATGGTAACACATTTCGTGCGCCACCCTCTAGTATGATACTTTATTTCTAAAGAGAAAATAAACATAACTCAACTTGCTTCCTATTTTAGCCACGGAGGGCATAAACCAACAACTAGAAAAAAAAAAGAAGAGAAAACTTCACAGGGAAATGACTCTGAACTTACAGAATTCTATGCGACGCACCCCAGAGTTATACTAACTTGTACCACATGTGAGGTAAAATGACATAGTTGTGAGGTGTTTTACGAACTGAGCGTAGAATTTTAATTGATATCTCATCACTAATTACTAGCGGAAGAGTAACACTATCAGCAGCATCACTCACAGACAAGTAGGCAGTAAGTATGACGAGGAAAATTAAACAAGTCAAAATTAAGGACTATGCAAACTACAGCCGGTTTTCCCACAATCTTTCTTTTCATTCTGCACTCCAAGGGGCAGAGAGGGATGTCTGGGGTCCGGCCAGTTACAGAGCTTCGTTTCGTTTCCGCCAACTACCAGGCGAGCTGATGGTGGGGCAGACTGTTCCCAATAGGAAATGAGAAAAAGCGTTCAGTGACTTTGAAAGTAAAATTTTGTGGATCGATCTGAGTGAAAACCCTAAGAGGTTTTGGTCTTATGTAAAATCAGTAAGCAGTTCGAAATCCTCTATTCATTCACTTTGTTATCATGCTGGCACTGAAACGGATGATAACAGAGAGAAGATCGAAATACTGAATTCGGTCTTCCGAAATTGTTTCACCGCTGAAGATCGTGACACAGTCCCTCCTTTCAATCTTCATACGATGTAGTGTGATAACATATAAAGATGAATAAGGAAGTACACAAAATTTGTGAGAGAGGTAGCGATTAAAGCGGCATAATTGATTTAAGATCGTGATATGTGTTGCTTTGATATATAAGTGAAGTTCGAATATCTGCCCAGGGAATACGTAATTTTAATGGCAAATTAATTGAAATATTTTGATTTATCATGTATATTTTGTAAGATGTTTGGAAATTGATGATGGATAATTGTAAAAGTTATCTTAAAAAAGGGTAAATTATTTGCTTGTAGAAAGTTCTAAGTGCATATTAAGTTCTGTGTAGAGTAGCCTATAAGTTGCTGAAAGAATGTCCAGTGGGAGGAAACTTACACAGCATCTTTATTTGAAAGTTATAAAGTGACATGATTTATGATAATGGATAGTAATTGTTGCCTGTTTACCTGATGGATTCTTCTAATACGAAAACCTTGTTTTCTAGTAGGAGAGTGGAATGAATGTTGGAAGGCTGGGCGGAGTGGCCGAGCGGTTCTAGGCGCTTCAGTCTGGCACCGCGCGACCGCTACGGTCGCAGGTTCGAATCCTGCCTCGGGCATGGATGTGTGTGATGTCCTTAGGTTAGTTAGGTTTAAGTAGTTCTAAGTTCTGGAGGACTGATGACCTCAGATGTTAAGTCCCATAGTGCTCAGAGCGATTTGAATGTTGGAAGGATTTACTCTGTATTTTGCCAATGTCCTAAGTAATTTTCCGTTGCTGTTTAGCTTGTGTACTCATATGTTTCGATTCCACTGGGGAGGGCGTTCAGAACCTGATCTACGGTATTTCGTTGTAACACATCATTAGGAGTAGGAAACTTTACTAGGGTCGTATCTCGATAGCTTTTAATCTTCAATCCTGATTAGAGATGGGCAAACCGAAGCATGTAACTGTTTCGAAGCAAATGAAACAGTACAGTGTAATGAAACTTCCTGGCAGATTAAAACTGTGTGCCCTACCGAGACTCGAACTCGGGACCTTTGCCTTTCGCGGGCAAGTGCTCTACCAACTGAGCTACCGAAGCACGACTCACGCCCGGTACGCACAGCTTTACTTCTGCCAGTACCTCGTCTCCTACCTTCCAAACTTTACAGAAGCTCTCCTGCGAACCTTGCAGAACTAGCACTCCTGAAAGAAAGGATATTGCGGAGACATGGCTTAGCCACAGCCTGGGGGATGTTTCCAGAATGAGATTTTCACTCTGCAGCGGAGTGTGCGCTGATATGAAACTTCCTGGCAGATTAAAACTGTGTGCCCGACCGAGACTCGAACTCGGGACCTTTGCCTTTCGCAGGACAGCTTCTGTAAAGTTTGGAAGGTAGGAGACGAGGTACTGGCAGATGTAAAGCTGTGAGTACAAAGCGTGAGTCGTGCTTCGGTAGCTCGGTTGGTAGAGCACTTGCCCGCGAAGGGCAAAGGTCCCGAGTTCGAGTCTCGGTCGGGCACAAAGTTTTAATCTGCCAGGAAGTTACATATCAGCGCACACTCCGCTGCAGAGTGAAAATCTCATTCTGAGTACAGTGTAATGTTTCGAAACGCTGTTTCGAAACAGTGGAACAGTTTGTGTGTTGTAGTCGTATAGGCGTACACTTTATATAATTTTGAGTGTCTACTGTATAAATATTGCCATATAAACACAAATGAAGTGCGCGAGCGCCAATCATATCGCAGAAAATATTAAACTTTTAGTCAGGTGTCTTGGTAGCTTCGTATTTCCTGCGCCAAATGCGCTGCCTTCGTGTCATGTGACTTTCATGCTTTCCAATTGGCTGATGATAGACGTTTATATGTTTGACATAATAGATTCTGCCAAACTCACTGCCCTGTATTCTAGTGCCTAATTGACTCTTTTCACATCCCAGAGACTCCTCTCCAAGGGATCCATGGAAAACGATAAATGTAATGTAATGTAAATGATAGATTTTATGAGTGATAATCTGCATGTGCTCTTGAAAAGGCATATCGTGAGATATAATTTGTTGAGATAGCATTCTGGGAGTGAGGCACTGAATTAAGAAATTATACCATAAGGTCTGCAGTAATTTAACCATCATTTATTTAGTGACTGGATGGTAACATAACAATAGGGACACGTGTTTCTTAGCGACATTTTACCAGCATGAATTATAGCTAAAAATGTGCTTTTAAAAATTCTTCCTATTGGCAGCATCCAGAAGCTATTGATTCTTGTAAACTTGGAATTAAATGACAGAAAAATGAAAAATTTTGGTATCAGTCCCTTAATCTTAATTCAGTCACATTTGTTATACTGCATAATAATATGGACCAGAGCAGCAAATGTACGTATATAAACAGGCTGTAAAAGCATCAGCAGAAATCAATAATTTGTGTTGCATGGCTGTTACACAGACTGTCCTGCAGGAATAATTTTAATGAATACTGAATACTAACGGTTCCCTACGTGTACCTATATAGAAGGATCATGTTTTTAAAAGTAAACAGTATGCTTATGTTAAACAAAGAAGGGCACAATTATCACACAAGAGACAAAAATAATTATTATATTAACATTTCAAGACACAAACTTGCCGATAAAGATCCCACAAAGGTGTTATGCTTATTATTCAGTAGTCTAACTGAGAGTGTGAAATATGTGGAAGCGTTACCAGACTTCAAAAGATAAGTTAGAGAATACTTGAATACAGCAGTTTTCTTCAAATGGTTCAAATGGCTCTAAGCACTATGGGACTTAACATCTGAGGTCATCAGTCCCCTAGAATTAGAACTACTTAAACCTAACTAACCTAAGGACATCACACACATCCATGCCCGAGGCAGGATTCGAACCTGCGACTGTAGCGGCAGCGCGGTTCCAGACTGAAGCGCCTAGAACAGCTCGGTCAAACGGCCGGCGCAGTTTTCTTCATTGTGGAGAAATATTTACAGGCCAGTCCAAAAGAACTAGAACAATCATTGGGGTTCTAAACCAGTTCGAGTAATACTTTTATTTATAGAGTTGATTAAAAACTTCTAAATTTTTTTATGAAGCTTATATTTTATTAATTTTAAACATTCAACAGTAGAAAATGCCAAGTGCTCCCAGAGCAGGCCTGCAAAGTGACTGATGCACACAGATCAAAAGATTACCATAACAGACTGGAGCATGTAACACAGCGGTGAAGTATGGCAGTTTTTCATCAAACATTCAAAAGTCGGCTGGATACAGCTAATAATATGTACACTTGATAGAAGTGGAAAACATGTTAAAACATTTTAACCTAATTGAAATGCAGAGATCGGTATGTTTCCTTGAAGTATAAAATCCAGACTAAAATTTAATACCTATGTATACCAAGGCTATCTGGCTTTACACCACTTACAATTCATTATAAAGAAGTTTGTTTGATATACAGGTATATGGGGTTCTCTGAAGTACTCACAGCAAGCAGATATATTATCATTTTATTATTAAAATCAGAGACGAAGTTAAGCTGCTGTTGGAACGCAATTTTTATCACAGTATCTGAACGCCAAAAACAAAACTATCAACGTGCAGTTGTTGATTTGCCTGAGAATTATTTGTGATACACAAGTATTAAGATGCTTATGTTGTGTAATAACCAAACATAGTACATTTACAAAAATAAACACACAAACATATCCATACATAAATCAGATAATTGTTCTCAAACACATAAATAAATAAACATACTCAAAAATATTAAACTCATTAAATGGCGATAAATAACGTAAGTGTCTTCTGTGTGCAACAAATTTGAGAAAAATGTTCCTGAAGGTAGCTAAATGTAACATTTAGTGTACTAAACAAAATACAGTCAAATAAAAATTCAGTGCCCATTGTCCAGAGAAGAATAAAATCAACTGAAATTTTACTGTTACGTTTTTGAGTAAATCTACTGTACCCATTCTAAGCTGTAGCTTAGAAATATCATTTTTGATACTTTTTCGCTTGAAATATGGGATCGTCTGTCTGTTATTGTTGGCTCCTACTTGAAAAATATGCACTTACATGGAACAGAGGTAGCCATAATACAAAGACGTCGTTTTGTTATTTCAAACAGCATAGGAAACAACACATGATTTTCTTTCCACCAAAGCGAACGATCTTGTGATCTGTGTATCAGGGCATCTTCATATACCAGTATTTAGCAAGGTCGACTATACTTGTAGTGCGTGGATTGTCAACACTTTGGATGAACTCTCCTACAGCTTGATCAAAATGTTGCCAAATGTTGCCACTGCTAGAGTTGAGCGTGCTCACCGCAACTGGTTTGGCTGATTGTGGATTATTGTAGAATATCAAGTGGATTTCTGTCGTATTCCACAGATGGCATCTTTTGTTTCTTTTAACCGATGTCCAGTTTTTGGAAATCCGTGCTCCCTGAAGCGAGGCTCCAGTAATGTTGCTTCACAAGCAATTGCTTTATCTGCAAACTTTTGAACGAGATGGGTGCAGATTCCATCCTCAAGTTTATCAGTCACTGTTTTAATGGCTTCTTTGCTGTAACTTGTGTTTTTCAGTCTCAGAATTGCTTAAGAAGGTAACTTTTGACAAGGTTACGTTTCTTTCGCTGCTAATTTCAGTTGTTACTTGCTCAAAAGGAAGTAGTATTTCACAAGATTCTTCAATAACTGACCAATCTTTATTGGACACTTTTGTTTGTGAATCCACACTGAGGATGGCGAGGGTGCTTCGCAAAGGCTCTTTAATTTTCAAAAGCCTGTCAAACATTTCATATGTGGAATTCCATCTCGTGGTACAATCATGTTTCGGTGTCAAAATAGGGAAGCCCATTTGCTTCTGAATGTTGTGTAATTTCTCAAGTGCTTGAGGACTCCTTTTGAAAAATTCCGCTATTGATTTCACTTTTGCCCTTGTGTCTGTAATGGGTTCAAGGCTTGCTTGCACAATTAAATTGAGTGTATGTGCAAGGCAGGTACGTGCCACCATTTACATATCATCACTGCCTTCACCATATTAGGTGCATTATCTGTAGTGCAAGCTACGGCCAAGTTGAAGTCACATTTTGTAATTCACTGGAAATGTTTCCAGCTGTATGCTTGTCATGGAATTTAAAACTAGATAACAAATGGGACTTCAGATTGCAGATATCATCAATGAAGTGAGCAGGCACTGCAATGTAATTCTCATTTTTCACAGATGTCCATCCATCAGTCGTAGTGCAGATGTAGGATGTAGCTTGCACTGCAGATCTTACTCGCACTAGTGTGTTGTAGAACACTTGAGAGAGTAAACTATTGGAGAGGGTTTGTCTACTGGGCGGTACATGGTTTTCATTTAATAAATACGTCCTTCTTCTAAACTCTACACTCTCAATTACATTAAACTGAAAATATTCTTTAACAACAAGTCTTAAAATCTGTTCGTCTATTGTGGCTCTTTTGGATGAAGGCACTGGTCTTGATGCAAATCCAGTAATCATTGTTTGTCTACCACACCTATGTGAACTGAACCGGTAGAAGTGCTGGGTATTTCTTGCACAGATAGTTCATCTTCACGCACAGCCACTGAAACGGCAGATTCCTGATCAGTTGCTGTGGAAGCTGAACTGGGTTCGTCACTGCCGGAGATTCATAAAAACTGGTTCCGGAGAAGTTTCACTTAAATTAATTGTTGGATGCTTATATAGCAAATGTCTGTTTAAGCAAGAAGTAGAGCTACTTTTAAACGACAACACTGCCGAGCATAAATTACACTTAATTTTCTCAGGATTAATCTTCATAAAATAACCCCACACCGGGCATCGAAATGCCATACATGAAGACAGAAGTATACCCGTTAGTATGAGTAATATACCCATACTGCTAATGTTCATGCACACAAAAGGAATCATGGTGGACAATAGACACATTGACTATAGACTCATAAATAACGCCACGTATTTAGAATAAATAAAAAATATAAGAGAAAAAATTTTTGTTCCCTAGGTGTTTCGAACCATTACTATAAATTCACCATGCTTCCCAGCCCTTCCCGTTCACCATTACACCATCAATGATCCGTCAACCATTTGCTTGCAATCATACCTACATCCAATTTATGTATAGTCTAAAAACTGCCCCTTTACGTCTTCTTTTATTCAAAAGGTTGCAGGTTTGTTTGCGTTTCTTAATATGGTTATTATACATGAACAGAGAATGTTTTTCACGCTTTTATTATTTTGAATGCGAATAGTGTGCGTTACTTTATTGTTTGTTAGTGTTTATAAAACAGATATTACGCCATTTCCGAATAGGGCAGTCAATTAGAAACGAAGCTTTATTTTCGGAAATCTTAAGCTTCATGCTGTTGTTTGTCAAAAATATTTCGACATTCTTGAAAGTGTTTCATGAAGAGGTATATTAAATGTGTTTCAGTATCTGCGCCGAGCCCGAAACTCGTCCGAGACAGTGTAATGAAACATCACTGTTTCGATACAATTCGTCCGTTCCAAGCACATGTGGAATGAAGCAGCGTTATTTTCAAACAACGATACAGTTTCTGGTCCCGTTATCGAGACAGAGCGGAATGAAACATCACCGTTTCGAAACAGTGAAACATAGCCGTTTCGAAACACTGAAACAGTTCCACGTATCGATACACTGTATCGAAACATAGGACAAGTCTAATCCTGACTGTGGCGAAACGACGCACTTTAGGCGCAGTAATGAGCGGATTACCAGTTTATAACGAAGGGAAACAACCCTAAAACCAAGGTCTTGAAAGTATTTTAATTTTGCCTCTGGGATAATGTTCTCAATGAACCCAGAAAAATGCTTTAAGACGTGTGTGTGTGTGTGTGTGTGTGTGTGTGTGTGTGTGGTGCTTGTTACAATTTCTTTCTTCTATAAAATTTACTCTGCGTCTTCTGGCACCCCTTTGCAGATATCTTCATGGAGATTTGTTTACCGCGGCATGTTCCCGTTATCGTTTACTTCAAACACACGCCTTCTTCGTAATTGTTGTCTTGCATTACATGAGACGTGATTTGCTGTTATGTTCTTCATATTTGATGCTGTTTGGTTCAGTACTCTTCTTAAATAATTGCCTCTTTTCTTTATGCCTCTGTTATCTTTATTTTCTAAAATTATGAACTTTTTACTTAGTTTAGTCTGATATACCTTCTTATTCGTAGACAAATTCTCATAAACTACATCTATGAGTTTCAGTATAATGAATCTGTTTATTTCTAGCTTTGTACCTATTTTGCTCCGGATACTATTACTCTATGATCACGGACCCTGTATGATTTTTATATTGCTTTTCTATTTGCTTCCTGTCAGCAATGAGTAAAATTACAGTTTTAAGTAGAATATTCACAAATTTAAAAACATAACTTTTTTATCCCTTGTTAACACATTCTGCGCTTTCTGCAGCTTTCTGTTGTTTGCATTGCAGCAGTTTTTCAATTGCAATTTGCCATTTGCAACGGTAGAGAACTGAATCTAGAAAACTTATTTATTGAATTTTCTCATTATGAGAGTGCTAAAGGGCGATCTGTTTTAATTCCTAAAAACCAGTCAAAAACCAGGGTCGTACAAAATATTTTTTATTCAAGACAACCAGTTTCAACAGCCTTAACTATCATCTTCAGTTCCTAAACTTTTTTGGAGAAAAATATGTTTATTTTACGCTGAATTTCATTCAAAATATGTCAAGTGGATAAAACTCAGCACATTATGGAAGCTTAAGTATTTATAAACATACAACACCTTGTCCAAAAGGCCTTGTCCATGTACATAATCCTCATAGACGCTTGCTACATGATACAGGTACTGAAAGTATGTGGACATAGCCTTTTCGACAAGATACTGTGCGTTTTTAAATATTTTAGCGATGATAAATGTTTATAAAGCGGTGGGTTTTGTCCAACTGACATCTTGTGCATGAGGTTCAGCGTAAAATGAACATGTTTTACTACGAAGAAATGTTTAAGACGTGAAGATGACAGCTAAAGCTGTTGAAACCGGTTGTCTTGAATAAAAAATATTTTGTGCGATATTGCCTTTTCGAATGGTTTTTATCAATTAAAACTTATTTATATCGAAAATTACGTTCGGGAATGTTTAATTGCTGTTGTAACATTATTTTATCCTGTATGAAAGATTGTGCATCCTAAACAAATAACGCAATACAGAGGAAAGTAAGGACACACTGACAAACACAGTACATGTAGTGTTTTCTTCTCACATGTCAAGACTGCAGTCCAGTTTATACTGTACGGGAAACAGAAATTTCAATATAAGGTACACATTACACGAAAAGCACTAAAACTGGTCGTGTTACATTTACAAAACACCTTATGGATGAGGATCACAGACCAACAGACACAAAAATCACCCAAAATTTTCAAAGGCAGCAACAGCCTCCCACAGAAACTAATAATTGAAGAAAACTACCAAATACAGAAAGATATAGTAGAAGGAAAGGAAATGGTAAAAGAATACACAACTGTCTACAATGGAACTCTCTTTTCTGATATCAGAGAACTATCAGGTGACCCAACCCATAAACAAACATACAAACGCACACACACACACACACACGCACGCACACACACACACACACACACACACACACACGCACACACACACACACACACACACACACACACACACACACACATTCAAAACTTCTCTCAAAACCTAACACCAAAACAAGATTCAAAACTCCCGCCCAGAACCCATTCAGCTGTTCGGCGTCTTGTAAACAGTGAGACAGAATAGAGTGCAGTTTCAGAGTGAAGACAATCAGCACACCTACTAAAGTTGACACATATTGCATACGCACATACAAACACGCACACAGGCACACAACCTTTCATATAGAGCAGAGTAATTTAAAACACAACAGTCTAACATCCCCAAATGTAATTTTAGATGTAAATAAATTACTATATTAAGTTCTCTATAGTTGCTCATGACAAAAGATAAAAGGAAAACACGTATAATGCGAAGTACAGAAAACTGCAGAAACGACAGCTAATGTTAACAAGGTATAAACAAGTTTCTGTTTCAAATTTGTGAGTAATTTACTTAAAAAACTGTAATTCTTTATAAACAGAGGGTAAAAAGCAATTTTTTCTCTTATTTGACAGAAAGGAAATATAAGAGCCAGTGATGACGTTGTGACTTCAATGAAACATGTCTGGGTGAAAAAGAAGAAAAAAAATGTATTTGCTCATGGCGGAACCTATTCATAAATAAATTTGTTTTCTCTGAAATACCTTTTGGCTTATTAAAGATCCTGTCAGATTGTTTTCACTTAGGAGAACAGTCGCAAGGGATTTATGAAACAACGAACAATGTAATTTTTTAAAATTTTAATTTGTTGGTATCTGATATAAATAACAGACAGTCAGCAACTTATTTTATGAGTGATACAACTGACTGTTAAACAATCGTAAGGAAATAAATACAAATCTCGAGTAAAAATTGAAAGAATGGTACAAATTAACTATTTTATTCTGAAAGAAAATCGTACAAATGAATGGTGCAGATTGACTATTTTGTTCTGAAAAGAAACAGCTATCTGATTTTCTGATTACACCGTTAAGTGCCCAGAGCAAAGATGAAACAATATGTTGTGGTGTAACATGCTACTACTGCAGTATAATGCCCTTCTATTGGAGCCGAAATTGCTGTAAATAGAAAACGCGCTGAGGTGCAGGGAGTAACTAATCATTAATTTTTGCTTCGTGCCAGGCGTGATCGTCATTAATCAAATAGAACGTCACCCCTTTGCAGAAATAAGACTTTTAGTCTTGGATGTGCGCAATGTACATGAACTTCTAAGAAGTAAACAGGGGTAGTTGTATCAAACATCACTTTATTAAAATAAGGAAGTGAATATAAAATTCATAAAAGGATACTGTATTTCAGGTCGCATTGACTGGGCAGACACGTTACAATGACTCGGTTTCAGGACGCTGATGAGCTAGCTTCGCGGTTTGATCTCACCCACGTATTGTATCGGCTGTCAACGGCGAAGAATTGGCGGTCGCAGCGCGATGACGCACGGTGGCGTGTTTTATGGATATATGGGAGAGCGGTTGCCTTATGATTGACTGCTGTCGCGAGTTGAACGCTTTGGTCCTTTTGTGCGGATAAAACGGATTAACACCCTTGTCTGTTGACGGAGGCTACTAGGCAAGATCTCCTAGCCGTTAGAGCAGGACTGGAGTGGCATGTAGAAAGGTTAAGCACGGAACGGAATTGCAGAAGGAGAAACAAAGTAATCGGAATTGAACACGATGGAAGTGCTCGTGAGATTGACTCATTGGCGGTAGAGTCAAAAGTTGAGTCCGTACTGGAATGTGATGGCAAACGCAGAAGCTGAATCAGAGTCGGATGAATGGTATCAGAAACGGAAACAATGTCGAATGATCGGGAAATTGAGCCTCAAATGGAATGAAATCCAGCATAGACTGGAATGGTAATTGCTTCAGCATGGAATACAGTAAATCAAAATGGGATCTAATCATAATGAAATCTTCCATAAGAAATGCGTCAAGACGAATTTTAGGTACCAAGTTCGCTTTTACTCCTCGGGTCGGTGGTTTTTGACCAACATCTTCCACCTCTTGCGCTCGAAGAAAGCTGAACCTTTGTCATTTCATTTTATCATTAGCTAACGACCTAATGGAGCCAGCCAACAGACCTTCCCTACTGTGCAGTTCTCCTCTACTTAATTTCTCGTTATAGGGTACCAAATTTCTTCTGGACTACGCCAGAAGCCGCTAAAATTTTGTATTTGCTGTGAACGGTCGCGTCCTCCAATCCCGCAAACGTTCTCACCGTGTCGTATTCACTGAAGGGATCTCCTTCGGCGCCAGATTTATGCGATTGAATGATCTTGAATGGTCACAGAGAGGTGGAACACCTGTGAGAAAGTAGCCCGTCCGTTGTGTTTCTGTAGGACGCAATGAAATCCATCAACATCTACATGACTACTCTGCAGTTAAAAATTAACCCCTTAGCACCTGAATACATTTCTAGATGAAAGACAAAAATAAAAAATCGTGGTGCTTTAAGGTACCCGAAACACTCAGGGGAATGCAGCACTTGTCAGAAGCGTTGGTAGCTCACGAAGGAGGACCATCTGTCGGCTCTGGCATTCAAAAAAAGTTAACCCTAGTTTTTAGCACAACATTGGTATGATGCGAATTCGCGACACTCGACATTAAGGGGTTAAATGCCTGCCTGACGATTCATCAATCCAATTTCAAGCTATATCTCTACCGTTTCACTCTTGAACAGCGCCCGAAAAAAATCAGTACTAAATCCTTTCGTGCGAGCTCTGATTTATTTTATTATGAGGACGATTTCGTGAAAAGATCCTACCGTAACGAAAAACGCCTTTGCTTTAATGATTAGCACTGCAACTCCCGCATCATATTCGTGACACTCTCTCCTCTTTTTCCCGATAACACAAAACGAGCCACCCCTCTTTGAACTTTTTAAATGTTGTCCAAAATCAATCCTATCTGATGTGAATTCCACACTGCACAACAGTACTCCAGAAGAGGACGTACAAGCTTCGTTTAGGCAATCTTTTTGGTATGCCTGTTGCATCTTCTAAGTATACTACCAATAAAACACTGTCTTTTGTTGGCTTGCTCCACAACATTATCTATATTATCGTTCCAATTTAAATTATTCGTGATGTCTAAATATTTCACTGAATTAAAACCTTTAACTGTATGTGACTTATCGTGTAGCCGAAATGTAACGAATTCCTCTTAGTATTCATGTGAATGACTTCACACTTTTCGTCACTTAGAGTAAATTGCCACTTTCCGCACCATACAGATATCGCGTCTAAATCATTTTGGAATGGTTTTTATCTTCTGATGACTTTAAGAGACGGTAAAGGACAGCATCATGTACAGATAATCTAAGAGTGTTGCTCAGATTATCTTCTAAATCGTTTATACAGTATAGATTAGGTACAGCAGTGGGCCTATAATACTTCCTTGGGGAACGCCTGATACCACTTCAATTTTTCTCGATGTCTTCCCGTCAATTATTAGAAACTGTGACCTTTCTGACAGAAAATCTCGCGTCCAGTCGCACAACTGAGACGATACTCCGTAGGCATGCAATTAGGTTAAAAGTTGCTTGTGGAGAACAGTGCCAAAATCCTTCTGGAAATTTAGAAATATGGAATCAATTTGAGACTCCCTTGTCGACAGCACTCATTACGTCTGTGAATAAAGAGCTAGTTGTGTTTCACAAGAACGATATTTTCTGAGCCCGTGGTGACTATTTGTCAACAGTTCGTTTTCTTGTAGGTAATTAATAATGTTCTGAAACAGTGTAACGTCCCAAAATCCTACGGCAAATCGACGTTACTGATATGGGTCTGTAATTCAGCGGAATACTCCTATTATTTTTCTGGGGTGTTCGTACGAGCTGTTCAGCTCTCTAGTCCTTGAGCGAACGGTTGTATATGATTTCTAACTATGGAGATATTGAATCAGCGTACTGTGAAAGGAACCTAACTGGCATACGATGTGTACCTGAGGTCTTGCGTTTATTAAGTGATTGAAGCTGCTTCACTATACCGAGGATATATACTTCAGAGTTCCTCATGTTTGCACTTGTTTTTGTGGTGTGCGTACTGTAAGACCTTCGGTACACACCCCATCAGATTATTTGACTTGTCGCTCTAACGAAGTAGGCGAGTGTCAGCAATGTGTCTCGTGGTCTTATCGTGGTGTGTTTATCTTCTGCCGTTAGGTCAGACGATAGAAATGCCACTTGCACGCTTAGAGTAGCAGATTGACGGTGGCCAACTTTAAACAGAACTTGATTAATTTTCACACACATTTATTAAAATAATAAAAAGCATAGACATTACGTAACTTGATTCTGGATGCTGTTTACAATTGACAATCTGAAGTTCCTTTGGTCTTGGTACGTTAATCTTATTCTCACATATCTCTGATACTTGACAAAGTGTCTATTCATTTATCTTCATGGCTATGTACAGGAATATGGTAATCTTATTAGGCGCAGACTGAAACTTGACTATAGACTGGTACAGACTGGTTCAGACTAATGCAGACTCGCATTCGGGAGGACGACGGTTCAATCCCGTCTCCAGCCATCCTGATTTAGGTTTTCCGTGATTTCCCTAAATAGTTTCAGGCAAATGCCGGAATGGTTCCTTTGAAAGGGCACGGCCGATTTCCTTCCCCATCCTTCCCTAACCCGAGCTTGCGCTCCGTCTCTAATGACCTCGTTGTCGACGAGACGTTAAAACAACACTAACCCTAACCCCTAACTAATGCAGACTAATGCAGACTGGTGCAGACTAATGCAGACTGACTAATAGGAGGTCTGTACACTCGTGATAATAACTCGCGCGTTCAGGTATCACTGCGCGAGTGTGATCCGCGAGGAGAAAAGGTTCTACGTTAGCAGCAATCTCATCGGCTGCGTTACATATTAATACGTGGATCGGCTGAAGCAGAATTTGGTGCGTCTCTATGACATCGCCATCTCGTAGTGCGGAGACGGACGAGCGCTGCGCCTGCGCTGTTGTCCTTAGCGGGACGCGCTCTAGTGGGAAAGTTGTGCACGCGCTGACTACGCGGAACTATGTACACAACAGTTTTTGATTCGAATTCTGGAATATTTACTTCGTCTTCTCTGATGAAGAAATGTTGGAAAACCGTGTTTGGTAACTCCTCTTTACTGGCACTGTCATCGTTGACATTACCAGTACTTAGCGAAAGGATGTTGTTTTCAAGTGAAGAAAAGTGTAAGCCGATCTGAGCTCCAGTGGTCATACACCCGAACAACAAGAATCTCTCCTGTTTAGTCATGCTAAGCTGACGGCGCGTCCTTCCTGCCAGTCACCTTTCTTTGTCTCCAGGGAGAAACTGTAAGCAACCCGTCAGTCCACCCTGTCCGTACTGGTGTTTCGAGGAATGTTTCCCCAACACAACGTCAAGAGATTAAGTATCCCGTTTTGTATATAACGCCTGTTACACGCTACCATTCTTTCACATTCACGACAATGTAGACATGACACGATGGCTTATTGCAGGGAGTAAATTACTTATTCCTGAATGTCAGACACAGATGTGAGGGGTTACCACGTACTCGGTGCACAGTACTGTGATCCTCGCTTCTTGTAGTCAGATGTGGTCGCACTGGAAACTGGAAGACGAGAATACCTGCCCTCACGTTCCAGTGGAGTCTAATACTGGACCACTATCACATCTGAATGGCACACAAATTGGAGATTCAACCTGTCGGATGTACTGAGACCCACAATGAGGCCCCATTCAAACCCTGTTAGGAGCTGGTAACGCTGTCTCACACGAGTACGTGGATCTTCCGTTTGTTTCACAGAGATCACCCAACATTTGACGCTGTTCACTCCCCTTATATACCCTACCAGGTCTGCTGACAATACTAAACACCAACAACACTAATTCACTGTGGAGGCCGTTCTAAGTGTCACAGACAAGTGTAACTCTAATTATTACATACCTATCTAAGGTGTGTACGTGTATGAAGCTACAGTGACAAACGACTTTGTCGTCTGGGTGATTCACTTTTATTGCATGGCGTGTATACAGCTGCTCTGACAGTATGTTTGCCCTAGAGATAGCTGTTTGTTACTTGCAAAACAGTTGAATTAATCAGGTGCCTTTCTGAATAGGAAAACTTCTGTAATTTGCGAATCCCTTGACCGGCGGTCGCCCTGCACTGAGAATGGGAAGGCCATAGGGTCACAGGGCCTCAATTCTCAGTCGGCCCCAGGATTAATTCTTCAACTATTGCTTCTTACCACGTTGATAACCATTTGTCAACGTGAAAAGTGCCAAGTTCACTATGAATTGGAGCCCCACGTTAGACTTCAGCTCCTATATAAGTGGCTAAATAAAGCACATCATCTACAATAGCATCACACCTCTTAAACGTCGAGTTCAGGAAACCAACCTTCGGGTTGAAGACATCTTTAGTTTTATTATAGTACAGAATGTACAATATGTACATTCTTCACTGTTCAATCTACTGTGGCAGCTCCTCCAGCCAAAGAACGGATTGCTTATACTGCTACAAACACTGGAATCACAAAAACAATGATTTCAAAAAAACGGTCCAAATGGCTCTGAGCACTATGGGACTCAACTTCTGACGTCATTAGTCCCCCAGAACTTAGAACTAGTTAAACCTAACTAACCTAAGGACATTACAAACATCCATGCCCGAGGCAGGATTCGAACCTGCGACCGTAGCGGTCCTGCGGTTCCAGACTGCAGCGCCTTTAACCGCACGGCCACTTCGGCCGGCAATGATTTCACCAGATGTCTCAAGTAGTGGTAGAGCCCTTGGCATTTAAACATGCTTCTTCTGTTTCTCCTCTGCTTCAAAGGATTTTTAGTTGCTGCCATCGGTGACTGGATGCAATGTTTTTAAAGCACACTCCTTTAGTATACAACGAGCTGGTTACATAATTTGTATGAAATTCAGTTCACCATCCAATTTAAGTTTAGTATGCATTGCTTTATCAACTACAAATGTTGCAGTATGCGGTCCTCCAAGCCTATATAGAAATATAGAAAGCTAAAAGGCATAATAGAACATTGGAGGCTATCACTATCGGTAAAGGAATACAATTAAAAACATACAAGAAAGGATTTGGACTGCGTATGAAAAGCGCCCACTGACTATACTACCAGACAGACCTCTTACCAAAACAGATCTGCGTAAGTTCGTCAAGAAAATTAAAATCCTCTGTTTTTGTGGAGTTTTTATGCGGGATTCGTTGCCAAAGATGATGTGGAAATGCAAGGAATCTGGGGCTTAATTTATGTGTTACAAGAGGATACCGAAAGACCATCGACTAATTCCACTTATTTGGTGATTTGAGACTTCCTTGTGAATAGGGCCAATACTTCACTGACAAAAACCACGTGTTTCACAATTATCAACGTTACTAAGTTCATATCGCTGCTGCCATTTCTGTCTAATGTTTTCATGATGAATGTATAAAAACAAAATGTATAAAATGTAAAAACAAAACAATGTATGTAAAAACAAAATGTATAAAAACACAACAATTACATCAGTTGAGGTTAAGATGTGATGTACACTCTTACTTTAAAATAGTGCTCATAGGTATGAAGAGGGAACTATTTTCCCACAACACATTTAAGCACAGTGGACTGAAGCATTGCACTGATCATCTGGAAACCTATAACAGCATGCCTATCATCACAGAGGCGAATAGCAAACTGTAGCTGTGTAAATACCTCCTAGTTCACATGATATTGAGACTAAAGTGTGTAAATAAAGCAAATTGTACAAGGCTTTGTGTTATGTGCAAACACTAATACGCTTAAAACAGAGTTAAAAACAACAAAACAGACAACAGGTTTCAGCCAGGAAGGTTCACTGGATTGCTGCTGGACTTCTCGAGGAGCCAAGTGTTACTGGATAATACAGAATTCTGTCATTCATCTCACCTTTTCTAGCTCCTACCTCAATAAAACTTTCGAGTCCCATTACCTCTGCGTTGATTGTCTCGGTTTTTTGTCAATGTGTAGACTCATGTACTCTGCACCCCCAGAATGAGTGTACAACACAAATGCAAATTTCTCGGTTGTATGCAGTATGCTGATGTAGTTGCATATTGGTGCATTACCTTTTAAGCACAAATTCATTGAAGTCTTATTTATATTGATCACCATTCAATTTCCTCATGTTACCAGTCACCAGAAAGCCATACTGCGTGCAATTCCAGCAATCAGTGCATGTGCTAAAAAATTTATCGAAAATTACTTTCGATTCCTACATGCTGTTCGTAAATATGTTTTAAATTTATATTTTTCTCTTTTTTCTCTTTGAATACGATAATAAAGTTTGCATTATCCCTTCCAGCTGCTTTGGAATCCTGGAATCTGTCTGGCTCAAATAAATGGCAGTTCAAGTGTATCTGCATATTAGATCCTGGTTTTCCACTAGGTTCTCGTCAAATATGACTACACTGTTTCATTTTACTTTCTCAGGTGGTGAAATATCAGTGTTTTCATTGAATTTCTGGTAGGTTACTCTATCAATGACTGTAATAATTGTTATTTATGCTGAAATAGAGTTTTTGAAAATATACATACATACTCGAAGTGAATGCCTTTAGTATGTATAAACAATGACAGAACAAGACTACCCTTCCTGCAGCAGATGGTCTGACAATCAAAGAACGTATATTAACAGGATGTAGCGAACCATTCATCTTCGTCTTCTGTTTTCCGTTATCACTACAGGACCAATCGCTTACCAGAAGATGAGAAGGTAAGGTTGCCGTAAACTCAATTCACTTGTGAGTTTGCTAGTTTAGGAGCGAGACCTGCTGTTTGTTTTGAGCTCTCTCTCTCTCTCTCTCAGTTTGTTATCTTCACGTATTCCGTGTGCTAAGACGTCATTGGCTTGTGTATGGTTTCAATTGGTTTAGTTCTTTGGACGTTATAACACTCGATATTGACAGCTTGATATGATCTGTGTCCTGCACCAATATATCAACTGCTGCAGTAAAGAGTCTGTTTGTGTGCTACTCCAGTGCATCAGGGAGCCGTTACACTAAGGGAAAAGTAATAAGTGAAAACCGTGAAAACACAATAAATACTACTACTACTAATAATAAGAAACATAGAGCGGTGTTAATTCTCACAATAAAGTATGAGAGTCGGTTTCTTCAGTCTGGACGAAGCAGATTTTTGATGTTGTTTTATGACGATCAACCTTTCACTATGAGCTAATGATGTGGATGAGTGGTGGGTGTAGGCAACTGCAGCATCAGAGAAAGTGGAACAACTATTTTCGGTCTCACCCATGTCCCCACGTTTACCATCCTGGATTGCCGTCTTGGATTCTAGCACAGGTGACCATCTTCCACTGTGACGATACAGGAAAACCCAGTAGGACAAGCGAAATCTGGCAACCAGGCAGATTGCGCCAGCTATGGAATGTTTGTGAGCTATGAATAGATCCTAGAACTGTTAAACCATGTTGCATGTGACTGTGTTGGAGCTAAGATGTCTTTGGTAGCAGCACCAAACACTTATGAATGCTATGACACTGCACCTATTAATAGCCTCCATACCAGCAATGTCGGTAAGTAAGTGACACAGAACTTGTACCAACCTGTCACGTTCGGTCTGCAGTCTGCACTGAATTTTCATGTAACATGGTGGTGCATTGGATAATTTGCTAACATTTTGCTGTAACATTCGCCATTTTGTTATATATTACAAATGAATGCCTTTTCATTGATTGTGAATGTAACTCTCAGGTAATCTTTATGATGACAGTCTACACTGATATCCGTAACATGAAGCATACTTGGCACTGATGACAAATTACTGTAGCCATAACATCTAGAAACTTTATACTGCCGAGTGCAAACATTTCAGTATGGAATTACATTGAATATTCCCTGTCAAGTGGCTCCATATACATTTTGAGGAAAATGTTAGAAGTCTATACAATGCTGATAGGCAGGTGTCTACGAGACCAATGCAGCACTGTTGAGATGATTTTACTTTTGTAATAGGGTAAACCACGTCAGTGCTGAAACCTGAAGGCAGTGCCCGGGACCAGGGCATTGTCTGCCAACCTGTTGATGGCCCACGTATTTTCTGTCTCAGCAGAAGTCACTGCTCCCATGTCAGCACACTTCTGACCGTCAACATCCAGGGAGTGGAAGAGTTTACAAGAAGCCTTCCCAGTTTGGCCACCTGCTATGTCCTGAAAGCCTCTATTGTCATTGGCTCTGTTCTAGAGATTTCTGTGGTGACACAAAAACGCTGCACTTCTGCAACGTCAGCCTGGAGCAGCTACATTTAAACCTGTCAACAGCCATTCAGGAATCGCTGAGCAGCCGGACAGTTATGTGATGTCCTGTCTGTATCGTTCAGCACTGTACTGATGTCGTTACTGTCTCTACCATTACCGGTCCCCGAACATGACCACCTGGTCATCTTGGCAGATATCAACAGTGGGCCTCCTCGCCCTGTACCACTGGGGCGAGACGCAGCCTGGTTTATCCCCAAAAGAGCAGCCGCCAGACCATGGTGACCACGCCTTCTTCAATGCAGCAGCCTCATCGGGACTGTGCAGTCAGTGCTTTTACCATAATGTCTGGCTGGATCTTGGCGTACTGGAGGATGCTGGGTGGCTTATTCACTTTGCTTGTCATCGATGCCAGCAGCTCAGTCTAATAATTGTAAAGAAACAACAACTAAGACGTACTTGTCTATATAAACTGTCTATTTCTGCAGCATCTGCATCCATCTTTGGCAAACTACCGCCGCCTAGATCTGCTCTTTCACAGAAACTCCTTTATAACTGGTGCCAGAAGAATCACCTGTCCTGCTGCACCCGTTGTAACTAGTGGTTCAAATGGCTCTGAGCACTATGGGACTCAACATCTTAGGTCATAAGTCCCCTAGAACTTAGAACTACTTAAACCTAACTAACCTAAGGACATCACACACACCCATGCCCGAGGCAGGATTCGAACCTGCGACCGTAGCAGTCCCGCGGTTCCGGACTGCAGCGCCAGAACCGCTAGACCACCGCGGCCGGCTGTAACTAGTGTCAGAAGAACAACTGAAGATGAAGTTGGACAGCAAACAGAAGACAGCAGCTGGTTTCGTGGTTCTGTAGCAGAGACACCCTATGCAGAAATATGAGTAATGGTCGAATTTATAGTTTTTTGGACCTGTTCGGTCGTTTCTCTATTCTTTCTCGTTCCTTTCCATTTTATGTCGGATATACACACATCAAAAAAGTTTTGAATCACCTCGGTTCCGAGAGTTCTGGAACCTGCACAGAAAATTGGAATAGAGATCAACATAAACACCATTTCCGCCCTTTTTATTGCTCATGAAAACCACACATTGCATGTTGTACCACCATACAGCGAGACCTTCAGAGGTGGTGGTCCAGGTTGCTGTAGACACCAGTACCTCTAATACACAGTAGCACGTCCTCTTGCATTGTTGCATGCCTGTATTCGTCGTGGCATACTATCCGAAAGTTCGTCAAGTCACTATTGGTCAAGACTGCCCCACTCCTCAACGGCGATTCGGCGTAGATCCCTCAGAGTGGTTGGTGGGTCACGTCGTCCATAAACAGTCCTTTTAAGCCTATCCCAGACATTGTCGATAGGGTTCATGTCTGGAGAACATGCTGGCCACTCTAGTCGAGCTATGTCGTTATCCTGAAGGAAGTCATTCAGATGTGCACGATGGGGGCACGTATTGTTGTCCAAGAAGACGAATGCCTCGCCAATATGCTGCCGATGTAGTTGCACTATCGGTCGAAGGATGGTATTCACGTATCGTAAAGCCGTTACGGCGCCTTCCATGACCACCAGCGGCGTACGTCGGCCCCACATAATGCCACCACAAAACAGCAGGGAACCTCCACGTTGCTGCATTCCATGGACAGTGTGTCTAAGGCGTTCAGCCTGACCGGGTGCCGTCAAACACGTCTCCGACGATTGTCTTATTGAAGGCATATGCGACATTCATCGGTGAAGAGATCGTGATGCCAGTCCTGAGCGGTCCATTCGGCATGTTGCTGGGCCCATTTGTACCGCGCTGCATGGTGTCGTGGTTGGAAAGATGGACCTCGCCATGGACGTCGGGAGTAAAGTTGCGCATCATGCAGCCTATTGTGCACAGTTTGAGTCATAACACAATGTCTTGTGGCTGCACGAAAAGCATTATTCAACATGGTGATGTTGCTGTCAGGGTTCCTCTGAGCCATAATCTGTAGGTAGTGGTCATCCACTGCAGTAGTAGTCCTTGGGCGGCCTGAGCGAGGTGCGTCATCGACACTTCCGGCCTCTGTGTATCTCCTCCATGTCCGAACAACATCGCTTTGGCTGACTCCTTCAAATGGTTCAAATGGCTCTGAGCACTATGGGACTTAGCCGGCCGGAGTGGCCGTGCGGTTCTGGGCGCTACAGCCTGGAGCCGAGCGACCGCTACGGTCGCAGGTTCGAATCCTGCCTCGGGCATGGATGTGTGTGATGTCCTTAAGTTAGTTAGGTTTAATTAGTTCTAAGTTCTAGGCGACTGATGACCTCGGAAGTTAAGTCGCATAGTGCTCAGAGCCATTTTTTGAACTATGGGACTTAACATCTGTGGTCATCAGTCCCCTAGAACTTAGAACTACTTAATCGTAAATAACCTAAGGACATCAAAGACATCCATGCCCGAGGCAGGATTCGAACCTGCGACCGTAGCGGTCACGCGGTTCCAGACTGAAGCGCCTAGAATCACACGGCCACGCCGGTCGGCGGTTCACTCCTAGACGCCTGGACACTTTCCTTGTTGAGAGCCCTTCCTGGCACAAAGTAACAACGCGGACGCGATCGCCCGCAGTATTGACCATCTAGGCATGGTTGAACGAGCCGTGTACCTCCTTCTTGGTGGAATGACTGGAACTGATCGGCTGGCAGACCCTCTCCGTCTAATTGGCGCTGCTCATGCATGGTTGTTTACATCTTAGGGCGGATTTAGTTACATCTCTGAACAGTCAAAGGGACTGTGTATGTAATGAAATATCCACAGCCAACGTCTGTCTTCAGGAGTTCTGGGAACTGGGGTGATGCAAAACTTTTTTTGATGTGTGTGCTATATGCCTGAGTTGGTAGTACGTAGGCAATATGGATAAACAGGTTTCGGCTCAAGATGCAACTCAGCATCTGACAGAAGATGTAGTTCAGTTACAGACAGAGTTTGGAGGACTAAGGGAGGAAAGGAGGGTACGGTCTCATTCTAGTGCGCCTATAATTGATACTAACATCTCCTCGCTTTGTCACACCATTATCTGGGAAATCAGGGGGAAATGTTTTTGCGTTATTTGATAACTTAGATGCAACTGCTAGATTTGTAAATTACAGTAATGAGCACTAACTGAGTGCAGCTAAACTGAAGTTAACAGGAGATACTAGGGCATATGTAATGTGCCACTAGAAATTAAGAGAAGTGCAGTTGGTTGACGACTTCAGGGAGAGTTGGCAGAAAGATATAGGTGTAAAAATACATTCAGATACTATTGTGAGCAGCTTAACGGTGTATTTCAGAAACATGCGGAAATAGTAGAGAACATCATGGATTGCATTCGCAAAATTAATATCGGTACATATGAGCCCACTGACAATGATAGTGTGAATAAGGCTACGTTTCCAGGAAGATGAGCAGAGAGCAAGCGTTTTTACGGGATTTACTACCAGAAAGTCATTCAGAGTTCATATGGAATTTCAAAAGCTCTGAATGAAGCAGCAGAAACTGCGGTAGCACTAGTTGAAAGTGATGTGGTCGCCAAATCACGGGAAGAGAGAGTAAAATTTAATACAGGTACCAGTTTTTTTTTATATGGTCATATAGGTTATGTGAAGCCTAGTTGCAGGGAATAACAGTGTCGTAAATGAACACTTTGGACATTTCAAACGGAATTGTACAAATGAAAGTTCGCAGTGACAAGGGAAGTTGCCACAAGGTGGGCCTTGTACCCTGCCATCAGACGAGGCAGAGAGCGGTGTGTCCAATATACAATACCCCAGTAAGAGTTAGCATGGGTCACCTCTGAGTGGAATCAGTGACCGACTTTTTCCTACCGGTTACGTGAAAGGAATGCTGCAAATTCTTATTAGATACGGGATCTCATGACTGACTCAGTTTGATGGTGCTAGGATTCCGAGTGTGGGGAAGTAACTTCTGGGTTACTGTAGAAGTTCTCCCTATGGTTGGCAGTGGCTGTGATGTCATGCTTGGTTTAGATTTCCTAGTTGCACATCATGCCAAATCTGACTTGTAACGGCATGTAGTATAACTGGATCAGACACTGTGTCTTCTAGGTTTTACGAGCAGGAACCATTGCAGTCGTAAGGATCACCCCTGCCACCTAAGCTGTGTACAAAGTCCCTTAAAGTCAATTCATGGGATATCATATCGAAAAGGTACCGGAAAATTAATCCGGGATGACTTAGAAGCTAATCTTCCAGTTAACTCTTTGTGTATTGTTGACCCATTGCCTGAGAATGAAGATTTAAATGAAGCACAGTATTTTACATGATGTAATTTACCCTATATATGGGATATTGAGGGAATACAGTTGTGCCTGTAAAAACTGATAACCTTAGTACTGAGGAGGTGGAGCTATCACTAGGTACTCTGATAACCTGTTTAGAGAGGAGCTACGTAGGAATTTCACAGCAACCCATGCGACACCGCAACGCTCTGTTAGATGAACTGCACTGTGGAGGAAAGTATCACATCTAGAGGGACAGGATATGGAGGACAAGAAGAGACTATTAGAAGAATAACTAAAACTAACGAAACTGCTCCAAGCAGGCTATGAAGGCCCAACGGTACTGATCGGCCGCTGTGTCATCCTCAGCTCATAGGCGTCACTGGATGCGGATATGGAGGGGCATGTGGTCAGCCCACCACTCCCAGTTTCCGAGACCTGAGCCGCCACTTCTCAATGAAGTGGCTCCTCAGTTTGCCTCAGAAGGGCTGAGTGCACCTCCCTTGCCAACAGCGTTCGGCAAACCGGATGGGTCACCCATGCAAGTGCTACCCCAGCCCGACAGCTCTCAACTTCGGTGATCGGACGGGAACCGGTGTTACCACTGCGGCAAGACCATCGGCATTAGAAGAATACAATGAGTTATTAGATCCTCTTGGACCAGTACTTGCCAAGCCATCAATTCAACACCATATCCCCACTGGAAATGAGTCCCCTGTCTACAAGAAAGCACACAGTACCACAACATATTAAAACTGTCATAGAAGAGTTTATACATCAACAACTTCAAGATGGGATCATAGAAGAGATTAATAGCCACAGGTCTTCACCTCTTATCATCATACTAAGAAAATCATCAGATGGAAGTAAAGCACACAGGTTTTATTGCAACTACCATTACCGTACTTAAAGCTGAAAACAACGACATATACCTACCCCGTGTCCAACGTAACAGAGACTTTAGATAATCTAGGCCAGTGTCATTATTTTACAACTGTAGACTTATGAAGTGAGTGCCATCAGTCAGAGGCAGTGCCTGAAGATCGCCCAAAAAAAGCATTTTCGAATCTGTGTAGCCATTATAAATATCGTTGCATGTCTTTTCTACTGAAAAATGTGGCAGGAACTTTCCAGCACATGTTAGATGGTGCACTGCGTGGTTTGAAACCAATGTAAAGCATTGCCTACTTAAATTATATCATTTTGTTCGTCATGGCCATCCAGGAGCGTATAATACGTTTACACAAAGTCTCTGACTGTTTATATGCAGCACAACTAACACTGAGCTTGGAAGAATGTCGTTTTGTTCTGCAAGAAGTCCGTTGCTTAAGTCATATTATGAACCAGAACGCTGTATGCGCCGATCTGTGACTTGTTAATGCCGTAAAAGATTTTCCAAGATCCCCTACAGCAAATAAATTGCAGTCATATTTAGGCCTAGTCAGTTTTTATCGGAAATTGAATACAAAATCCTTACTGCATGACACGTCTCATCCATTTACTGAAAAAAGGAGAGATCTTTCAATGGTCTCCAAATTGTGAAACAGCATTTGTAAAACTAAAAGATTTATCGACCTGTAGTCCAGTTGTCACTTTTCCAGATCACCAGAAAGAATTTATACTGGCATCTGATGCTAACAGTTTTTCTTGGAGTGCATTTTATATCAAGAGGCGAATGGAGAAGAACATTCAAAAGCATGTGTGTCAAGACAATTTAAGAAGGCAAAAAAAAAAAAAAATTATTTAACCTCTGAGGAAGAAATGATAGTACTATTATATGGAATAATTTGTTTCTGCTTTTATTTGTATGGACGATGATTTAAAGTAAATAACTGTTCATGCAAAGTTGAAATGGTTACTAAGACTTGAAAATCCAACTAGTCCTCTCACTTGATGGGTCTTACGACTTAGTGAATTAGAGTCTGAAGTAGTGCAATGACTGGGTAAGTCAAATGGAAAAGCTGACTGTCTCAGTCGGAAAATCCGCGCCATGCATACGCTGGGGTACAAACGGCAGAATGAAGTGAGGCCGAAAGCACTGACCAGGACTGTCTGCTGTTTGCGAAGCAACTACAATTTAGCACGGAAGCGGTGTGCAGTACAGGAAGACAATGTATGGTACACATAGTGGTACCTGCGAAATTACGAAACGAGGTGCTGAGGCAGGCTCATGATCGAGTGCTTTTACATTTTACATTACATTTATCGTTTCTAGCTGCATACAGTGGCAACAGAGCAATAAAATGCAGAGTGGCGCAAAGTTGCTGGTGGATGACAAGCAAATAGAATGTCTATTGTTATGTAAAAAATTGTGTCCCATGCGCTCAGAGAGCAGAAGTCAGTCTTCAAAAGATTTCATTGTAGAGGTTACCAGAGGCAGATAAATCCTATCAGACGATTCACACGGACATATTCGGACTGTTTGCTTAAACGATAGGGAGAAACCGAAAGTGCTAACGATAATGGTTCTAATGGCTCTAAGCACTATGGGGCAACATCTGAGGTCATCAGTCCCCTAGACGTAGAACTACTTAGACCTAACTAACCTAAGGACATCACATACATCCATGCCCGAGGCAGGATTCGAACCTGCGACCGTAGCAGCAGCGGGGTTCTGGACTGAAGCGCCTAGAACCGCTCGGCCACAATTGCCGGCTGCTAACGATAACTGAGCAATTTTCGCATTTCGTGTGTGTGATAGCAATACTTAACCAGCAGGCATAAACAGTGGCGCAAGTGAGTGTCAACAAATGGATACTAAAGTTTGGAACACCTGAGACAGTGATAACTTATCAAGAGACTAATTTTATGTCCAATTTAATGAAGCAGTTGTGCCATTTATTACTGATTCAGAAACTCAGAACCACTGCGTTATACCCGCAGGGAGATGGACATACTGAGGTAGCCCATTGTATGGCATTAAAAAATGTTAGGTTGCCATGTTAACAGCCAGCAAAATGACTGGGTCTCCTTACTCCGACATGTTTTTACAACACACAATTAAAAAATCCACAAGAGTACAGAACTATTTCCCTATGAAGTTGCTTCCAGTCAGACGGTGCCATCTCCTTCACTAAAAACTTCTCGTAAAAGTTAAAGAATATTTGGCACCAGATTGAAAAGATGAATACAAAATCCTTGAAATGACGGGAAAGTACTCAGAACAAAAAGCAGTATGACCAAAGTATAATGTGGGACATTGGGTTATGTTAACCAACTCCTATATATCAAACAGAAACACAAAAGGACATGTTACGCATTGCGAAGACGCTGTCAATTGATAGAAATTACGAGTATATCAGCTATTAACGTCTACATCTAGATCTACACGGGGGAAGAACGACTGCCGGAAAGCCTCCGTGCGCGCTCGAATCTCTCTAATTTTACATTCATGATCTCCTCGGGAGGTATAAGTAGGGGGAAGCAATATATTCGATACCTCATCCAGAAACGCACCCTCTCGAAACCTGGACTGCAAGATACACTGCGATGCAGAGCTCCTCTCTTGCAGAGTCTGCCACTTAAGTTTGCTAAACATCTCCGTTACGCTATCACGCTTACCAAATAACCCTGTGACGAAACGCGCCGCTCTTCTTTGGATCTTCTCTATCTCCTCTGTCAACCCGACCTGGTACGGATCCC
Organism: Schistocerca nitens; assembly: GCF_023898315.1. Taxonomy (NCBI): domain Eukaryota; kingdom Metazoa; phylum Arthropoda; class Insecta; order Orthoptera; family Acrididae; genus Schistocerca; species Schistocerca nitens. Next base: position 949,028,944 of record NC_064616.1, read on the forward strand.
ACACTGATGAGCAATACTCAAGTATAGGTCGAATCTGTGTTTTGTTAGCCACCTCCTTTGTTGATGGACTACATTTTCTAAGGACTCTCCCAATGAATCTCAACCTGGCACCCGCCTTACCAACAATTAATTTTATATGATCATTCAACTTCAAATCGTTCCGCACGCATACTACCAGATATTTTACAGAAGTAACTGCTACCAGTGTTTGTTCCGCTATCATATAATCATACAATAAAGGATCTTTCTTTCTATGTATTCGCAATACATTACATTTGTCTATGTTAAAGGTCAGTTGCCACTCCCTGAACCAAGTGCCTATCCGCTGCAGATCTTCCTGCATTTCGCTACAATTTTCTAATGCTGCAACTTCTCTGTATACTACAGCATCATCCGCGAAAAGCCGCATGGAACTTCCGACACTATCTACTAGGTCATTTATATATATTGTGAAAAGCAATGGTCCCATAACACTCCCCTGTGGCACGCCAGAGGTTACTTTAACATCTGTAGACGTTTCTCCATTGATAACAACATGCTGTGTTCTGTTTGCTAAAAACTTTTCAATCCAGCCACACAGCTAGTCTGATATTCCGTGGGCTCTTACTTTGTTTATGAGGCGACAGTGCGGAACTGTATCGAACGCCTTCCGGAAGTCAAGGAAAATGGCATCTACCTGGGAGCCTGTATCTAATATTTTCTGGGTCTCATGAACAAATATAGCGAGTTAGGTCTCACACGATCGCTGTTTCCGGAATCCATGTTGATTCATACAGAGTAGATTCTGGGTTTCCAGAAATGACATGACACGCGAGCAAAAAACATGTTCTAAAATTGTACAACAGATCGATGTCAGAGATATAGGTCTATAGTTTTGCGCATCTACTCGACAACCCTTCTTGAAGACTGGGACTACCTGCTCTTTTCCAATCATTTGGAACCTTCCGTTCCTCTAGAGACTTTCGGTACACGGCTGTTAGAAGGGGGCAAGTTCTTGCGCGTACTCTGTGTAGAATCGAATTGGTATCCCGTCAGGTTGAGTGGACTTTCCTCTGTTGAGTGATTTCAATTGATTTTCTATTCCTTGGACACTTATTTCGATGTCAGCCAGTTTTTCGTTTGTGCGAGGATTTAGAGAAGGAACTGCAGTGCGGTCTTCCTCTGTGAAACAGCTTTGGAAAATGTGTTTAGTATTTCAGCTTTACGCGTGTCATCCTCTGTTTCAATGCTATCATCATCCCAGAGTGTCTGGATATGCTGTTTCGAGCCACTTACTGATTTAACCTAAGACTAGAACTTCCTAAGATTTTCTGTCAAGTCGGTACATAGAGTTTTACTTTCGAATTCACTGAACGCTTCACACATAGCCCTCCTTACGCTAACTTTGACACCGTTTAGCTTCTGTTTGTCTGAGAGGTTTTGGCTGCGTTGAAACTTGCAGTGAAGCTGTCTTTGCTTTCGCAGTAGTTTCCTAACTTTTTTGTTGAACCACGCTGGGTTTTTCCCGTCCCTCACAAATTTACTCGGCACGTACCTGTCTAAAACACATTTTAATTGCCTTGAACTTTTTCCATAAACACTCAACATTGTCAGTGTCGGAACAGAAATTTTCGTTTTGATCTGTTAGGTAGTCTGAAATCTGCCTTCTATTACTCTTGCTAAACAGATAAACCTTCCTCCCATTTTTTATATTCCTATTTATTTCCATATTCAGGGATGCTGCAACCGCCTTATGATCACCGATTCCCTATTCTGCACTTACAGAGTCGAAAACTTCGCGTCTGTTTGTTATCAGTAGGTCCAAGATGTTATCTCCACGAGCCGGTTCTCTGTTTAATTGGTCGAGGTAATTTTCGAATAGTACACTCAGTATAATGTCACTCGATGCTCTGTCCTTACCACCCGTCCTAAACAGCTGAGTGTCCCAGTCTATATGTGGTAAACTGAAATCTCCACCTAAGACTATAACATGCTGAGAAAATTTATGTGAAATGTATTCCAAATTTTCTCTCAGTTGTTCTGCCACTAATGCTGCTGAGTCGGGAGGTCGGTAAAAGGAGCCAATTATGAACCTAGCTCGGTTGTTGGGTCTAACCTCCACCCATAATAATTCACAGGAACTATCCACTTCTACTTCACTACAGGATAAACTACTACTAATAGCGACAAACACGGCACCACCGATTGCGTGCAATCTATCCTTTCTAAACACCGTCTGTGCCTTTGTAAAAATTTCGGCAGAATTTATCTCTGGCCTCAGCCAGCTTTCCATATCTATAACGATTTCAGCTTCGGTGCTTTCTATCAGCGCTTGAAGTTCCGGTACTTTACCAACGCAGCTTCGACAGTTTACAATTACAATACCGATTGCTGCTTGGTCCCTGCATGTCCTGACTTTGCCCCGCACCCTTTGAGGCTGTTGCCCTTTCTGTACTTGCCCGAGGCCATCTAACCTAAAAAACCGCCCAGTCCAGGCCACACAACCCCTGCTACCCGTGGAGCCGCCTGCTGTGTATAGTGGACTCCTGGCCTATCCAGTGGAATCCGAAACCCCACCACCCTATGGCGCAAGTCGAGAAATCTGCAGCCCACTCGGTCGCAGAACCGTCTCAGCCTCTGATTCAGACCCTCCACTCGGCTCTGTACCAAATTTCCGCAATCACTCCTGTCGACGATGCTGCAGATTGTGTGCTCTGCTTTCATCCCGCTAGCGAGACTGGCAGTCTTCACCAAATCAGATAGCCACCGGAAGCCAGAGAGGCTTTCCTCCGATCCATAGCGACACACATCATTGGTGCCGACATGAGCGACCACCTGCAGATTGGTGCACCCTGTACCCTTCATGGCATCCGGAAGGACCCTTTCCACATCTGGAATGACTCCCCCCGGTATGCACACGGAGTGCACGTTGGTTTTCTTCCCCTCTCTTGCTGCCATTTCCCTAAGGGGCCCCATTACGCGCCTGACGTTGGAGCTCCCAACTACCAGTAAGTCCACCCTCTGCGACTGCCCGGATCTTGCAGACTGAGCGGCAACCGCTGGAACAGGACAAGCAGCCATGTCCGGCCGAATATCAGTATCAGCCGGAGACAGAGCCTGAAACTGGTTCGTCAGACAAACTGGAGAGGCCTTCCATTTAGCACTCCAGAATGTCTTTCGCCCCCTGCCACACCTTGAGACGACCTCCCACTCTACCACAGGTGAGGGATCAGCCTCAATGCGGGCAGTATCCCGGGCAACCACAGTCGTAGTCCGATCGGGGGATGCGTGGGACGAGCTGGCCGTCCCCGACAAACCCCCATCCGGACCCCCACAGTGATGCCCATTGGCAACAGCCTCAAGCTGTGTGACCGAAGCCAACACTGCCTGAAGCTGGGAGCGAAAGGATGCCAACTCAGCCCGCATCCGAACACAGCAGTCGCAGTCCCTATCCATGCTAAATATTGTTGTGCAAAGAACGTCTGAGCTAATCTACAGAGAGCACAAATAATTCGACACAAAATTTAAACGGTTATTAAAATACATGATTGCCTAGTAAACGCAGTAATGCTGCTACTTGGGCGCTGCTGATACACTGCTCGGCGGCAGAAGGAGACTACGCGATTTTACACAATTCAGGTACTAAAACGCGATGCTACATTTCTCAAATACTATAATACGCCGGAAATCTATGAATTAAACAATGCAAGTACCCAAAAACACGCAAAGAAATTAAGAATTAAACTATGTAACAAATAAGTGAGCTAAGAGTATACGACTTACTGCTGGCAGCTGCTTATCCAGCGGCGGCAGGGAGCACACTGGCTGTGACCAACAGGCACTGGCTGTTCAAAACAAAAACAGAAGACCGACGACTACGCGAATTTACACTATTCAGGTACTAAAACGCGGTGCTACAACTCTCAAATACTATAATACACCCGAAATTTATGAATTAAACAATGCAAGTACTCAAAAACACGCAAAGAAATTAAGAATTAAACTATGTAACAAATAAGAGAGCTAAGAGTATACGACTTGCTGCTGGCAGCTGCTTATCCAACGGCGGCAGGCTACAGCTTCTAACTAGCGGCACGATGGTTCACTTAAATCATGTCTGTCCGTTTAAAGGAATCTCAGGGGTGCTGCGTCAATTTCCAACGGCACCATTAGAAGGGAGGAGGAGAGTGCCTGAGAAAAAGGAAAAGAAGGTGACAATTAGGCAAGAGAAGCAGGTCACTTCTCCAGATATTCTGCCACATCGCTATGCACATAGTCCACAAACAGGAATAATAAACTAATGACATGATGTCCTATTTATTTAGTGCGCTGTACGGTTCTATCCCTGGAAAGGTGGGAGCAGCTCCAGCTCCAGGCACTGAACACATGACAAAAGGGAAAAAGACATAGAGAATCAGACCCCTATGCTGTTGCAGGTTGGCAGAAGCCCTTAAGCATATCCTCTCACAAGTGGCATATTGTTTACCCGACAAATAGCCATAATAACGTCAGATCATCAGTGGACCCTAAAGTTGGATCGCAATTTTTGGGTAACTCATGATGGAAAACCAGACAAGAATGCACGATGCACAGGGAGAGTATCCGTTGCTACAGTTAGCTTTTACATTATTACAGAAACAGCTACGCCAAACTACGGAGGTAGCCTCCCCAAGTCCGACCTAAAAGAGGATGGTGATACGCTGGCGGTCGAATTCTGAAAACCGTTTCCGGTACTTCCGACTCAGAGGATCTAAAAAAGATAAGGCTTTGCTGCAATGATGTAGAACGCAACCAGGGAGCAGTAAACCTATACAGTATGCGGCTCGCCAGCCTGAAAGAGGACGTAATAAACAATACCAGACAGCTACGTCAACTGGCTGCGAAGGTAAAATCCCACATTCGGACATCGGCAGACACTACTTGGACATTCTCAGGAACCCTTTGGGTATTGTAAATATTTAGTTAACGATTTAAAAGCTACTCCATGCCTTCGCTGATGGCATTACTGACTCACGTATAGAAACGACCAAAATGTAAGAGTGGAACGAAATTACCCGTACCACTAGAATTACTAACAGCAGCAGTGGAGGAGGAATTTTTATCGCTATGCTACCGTTAGCCGCCGTAACGAGCATGCAAGTGGTTCCCGGACTGAAAATTTATATGCAAATATCATTTATTTGCAGGGCATGCGGATTTGTGTGTTATGCCCCCTGTACTTACCCAGTAGTCTGGAAAGTCTTGCAAAAGTTGATGTGTCTGACAGTACACGAAATACTACTAGTGAACCTGAACGGACAGTCCAATGCTCTGCTCTCCATCCAGGGATTAGTGCACTGATGAGCCGCTCCAATCACCATCTGCCCTACACAACGCGTACACACCGACTCCAGGTCGCGTGAGGTCTCCTAATTCTGTTCCCTGAAATCTTCGACAGAATGTTCTAAAGACATAATCGCAGACAAAACAGATTTATTCTAACTAGTGGATCTGTTTTAAATATAGCAAACCCAGTGGCTATTATTTTTTTACGACCAGAGACGCTACTGTGGCACACAGCGAATAAGTTACAGGGTCAAGGGTTACTGATTAACGGCATCCAATGTGATATTTCCCTACCAACTTTTCGATTCCCTGCTACCATCACTGAACCTACCTCCCTTTATATCATCCACACATTAATTTACCCACCAGACGTACCCTTAGCGATCCTACCCACTGAAAAACTGACTTACATAAACAACACTTTAGACCCGACGCTGCTCACCTCCCTAGATGTTAGCTGCGCGAAATGGCCGCATATCGATAGAGAACTTTTTAGACCACACAACAAGGAATCATATGGAACATTATAGCCAACCCAGAACTATATGAACCTCAGCCTCAGCTGCCTGCAGGATTTTAGCTGTTATAGCTGTTGCTCATTACCAGTTCAAACGGAAAGTTGCCCAAATTCCATCCGTGCCAGTGTTCAGACTACGATTTCAAACCAGTAGTAATGGCACCTACGAGGAAAGGTCTGACAATGAACAGAATACATTGTGAATAAAAACTCAGGTGTGAACAGAGCTAATGGGGTCGAAAATGAAGTGGAAATATTGTAAAGGACCAAGTATCACCGTAAGCGAAATAGGGCACATAAAGCGTAAATACGTCTAAATAAAACGATGTTACAGCTAGCTTTCAACAAAGATATGGATACTAGAATATTTTTAGGAGGGAGGGACTTTAACAGGATAAACCACAGTAGTGCTTAGATCCAAAGGCAGTGGTCCAGGATCCAGGCATTGTCCACCGGTTGGTCGACCACCCCATGTACTGAGCACCTCAGCAGAAGTCACGACTCTCTTGTCATTAGCCTTCCGTATGTCAAGAGCCCGGAAGTGCAACAGCCTACGAGAAGCTGGCAGTCGTTACTGTCATTGCCTCTGTTCTAGACCTTTCTGCTGCGACACAAAAACGCTGGACTTCCACAATGTCAGCCCAGAGCAACTGCATTTCAACCCGAGCGTGACCAGCCCATCATCTTCGAACAGCTGGATAGTTATGTGACGTACAGTCTGTGTCGTTCAGCGCAGTGCCAATGGCGCTGCCCCCTCTACCGCCTGACCACCTGGACAGCACAACACCCTGCCACCTTCTCTGGACTACGATGTTGGGGCTCCGCCAGCCTCGGCCCTGCCGAGGTATCAACGAGGACTTCCTCGCCCCGTACCACTTTGGGCGAAATGCAGCCAGGCCTCTACACAACGGGGCAGCCGCCTGGCCGCGCCGACCATGTCACGGCCGAGGAACGCGAGGCTCACCAGACGCAGCAGCCCTTTAAGCCCTATCAGTGTTTTACACTGGAAAAACGTCGTCTTGCCTCTATGGATTCTCATTTGAGTTCCTGAAGCATCTCCCCTAATACTCTCGTGTTGATCGAACTTATCGGTAACAAGTCTAGCAACACGCCTCAGAATTACTTCGATGTCTACCTTTAATTCGACCTGGTGCGGATCCCATATATTCGAGCAGTACAGAAGAATGGATCCCACTAGTGTTCTATACGGGGTCTCCATTATAGATGAGCTACACTTCCCTGGAATTCTCCCAGTAAACCGAAGTCGACCATTCGCCTTCTCTATTATTGACCTTATCTCTTCTTTCCATTTCACATCGCTTTGCAGCGTTGCGTCTAAATATTTAATCTAAGTGACTGTTCAAGAAGCACAGCACCAATATTGCAGGATTACTTCTCCTACTCGTCTTTGTTAACCTGCGTTTTTCTACATTTGGAGCAAACAGTCATTCATCACAACAAATATAAATTCTGTCTAAATCATCGAGTGTCCTTCTACAGTCACTCAACGACGCCACTTTTTCCGTACACTACAGCGTCTTCGCCGGCCGCGGTGGCCGATCGGTTCTAGACGCTTCAGTCCGGTACCGCGCTGCTGCTACGGTCGCAGGTTCGAATCCTGCCTCGAGCATGGATGTGTGTGATGTCCTTAGGTTAGTTAGGTTTAAGTAGTTCTAAGTTCTAGGGGACTGATGACCTCAGAAGTTAAGTCCCATAGTGCTTAGAGCCATTTGAACCATTTGAATAGCTTCTTCAGCAAACAGTTGCTCAGTGCTGCTCACCTTATCCGTCAGGTGGTTTATGTATATAGAGAACAAGAGTAGTCCTACCACATTTCCGTCAAGCACTCGTGGCTGTACTCTTCTGTCTGATGAACACTCACCTCTTAGGACAACGTACTAGGTTCTACTACTGAAGAAGTCTTGGAGCCATTCAGGTATCCGAGAACCTATTCCGATTGCTCCGACCTTCGTTAACAGTATCCAATGGGGCACTGTGTCAAACGCGTCTCCGTGAATCTAGAAGTATGAAATCTGCATGTTACCATTCATCCATGGTTCGCAGATAATCGTACCAGAAAAGGATAAACTGAGTTTCACACGAGCGATGCATTCTAAATCCATGCTGATTTGTGTTAAGAAGTTTTTCTGTCTCAAGCGAATTTATTATATTCGAACTTGCGATATATTCAAGAATTTTGCAGCAGACCTATCTTAAGATTACTAGACAGCAAATTTTGCATGTCTGTCCTTTTACCCTTCTTTTGTTAAGCACCCACCTGCTCTTTTCCTGTCAATTGGGTCTTTGGTCTGGGTGAGGGATTCACGATAAATACTAGCTAAGTGATGGGCTAATGCCGAAGAGTACTCTCTGTCAAATCGAATTTAGATTCCTATTTGTTTTCAACTCTTTCAGTAGCTTCCCAACGCCAGGGATATCTATGTCTATGTCCTCCAGACGGGAGTCTGTGCGACTGTCAATCCATGGTATGTCTTTAAGATTCTTTTGCGTGAATGATTACGTCAACGTGAATTTAAAACTTCAGCTTTCCTTTTCCTGTCCTGCGGCACTCAAGACCGGTCGACAAGTGACTATATAGAATCCGCTTAATGAATTTACGTAGGATTAGAATTTGGTCGGGTTCTCTCTTTCACTCAGATATGACGGTGGAAGTCGGTGTATGCTTCGGGCATCGATCTTTTTATAAACGCAAGAATTTCTAATAACTTTTGCCTGTAGACATTTATGCGATTTTTTTTTAACTGTTAGTAAAGCAATCTCTGTTTTCTCAGCATTTTTCGAATTTTGATCCTTAATCCATTTACTCGGCACATACTTTTCTGCAGCGTGATTTACAATCAGTTTCAACTTTGGCCTTAAGTCCTCTACGTCCATCATATTCGACCAAAATGATGCCCTTTAACTGTCGTAACAGGAGGCTAATAACTTTTTATCTGCTCTTTCCAGCATAAAAACTTTCTTAGACCTCTTGGAGAATTTATTAACTTTAGTAACCGTCGTCAGTACGTTGATATCATTATCACTGACCTCTGTCTCTATACTGATACTTTCAGTAAGGTCAGGTGTGTTTGTGACTACAAGGTCAAAAATATTTCAAATGGGTGTGGATTATTGTATTAACTGCTGAAGACAGTTTTGGGAAATATGGTCAGAAGTACTTCCGAAGACTGTCCGTGTTTTCCACCTGCAATGAATCCATAGAATTCCTAGTCTATACTCGGTAGGTTACACTTGTTTCCAAATAATATTGTACGGTCGGGACATTCTTTGAACGATCCTGTAAGCTACAACTATTACGGCGGTATCGGGTGGCCGATAAAAACCTCCGACGATTAACTTGAGTTAACATGTGCCGGTTACCCGCGTCCAGATAACTTTACAGTCAGAATCAATTTCGACCTTGTAACCTTCCAACAGAAAAATATAGTTATAATATTCACATTTAGTGTAACCTCCCAACAGAAAAAAAACTCCTTTTAGTTCCCAGCAAAAAATTTCTTTCCAAAATAAAATTTCAAGTTTTAATGTGACCTTCCATTAAAGACTGACTGCCTATCGAGATTAATAAGTTTTGACGTCAGCAGCGCTGCGTCATGGCCCTGTGAAATCATCCTGAATAAACTGAAAAATTCTTACCTCACAATGATGTCGCCGGATAACGCAATCTACATATCTGCTCATATAAGAAATTTTTTGGCACAGCCCAGGGCAATGCTGACCACTAGATTTTCATTTGTAGGAAAACAACTGATTTTCTTTTGCTTAATCAACATGAGCACGCACAGGAGAAATTCGTAAAATCTTTAAACTCAGGTAAATGACTGGCAAAAGTTTTCTTCAGAACAAAAGTTATTATTGAAAAATTTCTGCAAGTAATTACATGGGACTTTAACATTATAATTGTGGTTTAATCGGTTGTGGCAATTAACATATGCGCGCAGCAACAAAGAACAATAATATTTTTTTTCTTTTACCTGCACGACCGGCCCAACACAAGTCAACCGCTGCACTACCCTGTCCGAACTCCATAACTCAAGTGCTCTGTGCGAGCTGCAAAACACGACTCCTCTCTGCGATCTACTAAACTCGACTACTGCCAACACTGCTCTGACCTGCGATTCTATTTAGCATAGATATTCCATATCGCAGGCAGCGCGTGAGCAATCCATCGAAATTACATCTGCTCAAGTGCGCTAGCGAATAGTAGCGAACCCCTAATGAACCCCTTAGATAACCCTCCACTGGGGGTTAAAATTTGGCAGTGATGGTGAGTCAATTGGACTTGCCATCAGCAACAAATTTTTCTATCGCAGATAGATATAACGTATTTAGTTTACTAAGTCTACAGTCAGAGAGTATATATGACATTATTGATTAATAATATAAGTGCAGAACATATTAAGAAAGTCATAAAGTGCACACGCACTGTAAAAGTCTTTTAACATTTTTACAAGAATCGAACATATTAAGAAGTGACATGAAGTGCACATGCACTGTAAATGTCTTTAACATCTTTACATGAACTGATCACATTAAGAGATGAAATAAAGTCCATATGCACTGCAAAAGTCTTAAGCATTTTTACAAGAACTGAACACATTAAGAAATGAAATAAAGTGCACACGCACTGTAAAAGTCTTTAGCATGTTTAGGAGAACTGAGCATATTAACAAATGAAATGAAGTGCACACGCACTGTATAAGTCTTTAGCATGTTTAGGAGAACTGATCATATTAACAAATGAAATGAAGTGCACACGTTCTGTATAAGTCTTTAGCAGTTTTACAAGAACTGGGAAAGGAATGGGAAGGATAGCATCATGGTTGAAGCACAGTGGGTTGCACATAGCTGCACCAAAAGTCCATATCTTTACACAGAAGCACGACACCAAGTGAGACAATCTGACGTTCTCTTCCCTGCAGTATTTATCAGTGTAGCCAAGACACGGAAATGTTGTATTAATACTGTATGTTATCATTTTGGTAGTACATTAGGTACACCAAACAGTAGCTCCATACTAACATCTCCGTCGTTCAAGGTGATGGACAGCTTGATATGTCAACACCACATTGTTGTAGAATTCATACGCTCACATCAACGTAGAATTAGTGCAAAGCCAAACAGAGTGCTCTATGACCATGAGGATGGACAGGATAAAGGGATGCCTCAGTAATTGGTGGTAATTAGGTCAGAAGGTGAAGGATACATTGAGTCTTATACTAAGCATCATTCAGAAGTACATATTGGTATATCATCTTAATTAAATAAGTGTTGGCACTCAGTTGCCTGTTGTTTCATTATGTATTACAAATGATATAGAAGTCATTCTCCAAAAACAAGAGTTATTGCGTGTAGCAATAAGCTGCTAATGAGTACATATGATATTATGCAAGTGACATAAGATATACTTAACATGTAAGACATTTGACCTAGTACTCAAGGTGCTTAGCGTAATAATACATACAGGTAATGGAATCCATACGTCAGACAGAATGGAATGTTGCATTATATTTTGGACTAGCAATATTTTTTAGATTGGTAACATTATTTATTTGTGTACTGGTAATAGTTGGGACTAGTAAAAATTTTTTGTGTACTAACAATGCATTGAATTAGGATTAATATTTAATTGCTGGAACAAGAAAATTTTTGTCTTTTATCTAATGCTGCAAATAAAGTAATGAAAGTCGTTTGTTATTCGTCATGAGTCAGCTGCAGCAAGATTAGCAAACAAGTATAGTATATGTGATCACATTCATGAATCACAGAAACAACTGGGTAAACTGCAAGTACTGGAACAGGTTTAATAACTAAGTGCCTGTAGTTCCTCTAGTGTTTGTGGGCGATCAGTTTCATTAATAATAATGTCGTTAACATGACGGGACTCAAGTACGAGGCGAAGTGAGCCATCCTTTTTCGTAACAATATGGAGCGGGTTTATATACCTTGTTGCCGAGCGTTATTATTCGGCGGAGCCGATGCTGTACGTGCAGGTGGCGAAACATTAAAGCCTGCCTGACCCTGTAAACCAGATTGTTGGTTAGGTATGCCAACTGGTTGGTTTAGTTGCTGTTGTGGGGAAAAGCCTCGATTGTTACCAAAATGTGTTTGCGGTTGCTGATAATTTTGAGGATACTGATGATTAAAATTTTGTTTGTTATTAAAGTTGCGGTAGTTGTTATTTCTGGAGCGTCTATCTGTTTTGCTATTAAAATAGCGTGGTTGGTCGTAGTTGTCGTATACCTGTTGGCCTTGGTTATGTCGTGAAAAATTTTTATTGATGAAAGAATAATCTGACCGCTGAACTTCCAAAAGCTGTAATAAATCTCTAAAAGCCGAAATTTTTTCTTTCTGTTGTCCAGTTAAGAGCGAAACTCTTAACGATAGTGGTAATTTTGAAATATATAGTTGGATTAATGCTGACTCACTGTATGGTTCGCATAAATATTGGTTTTGCTGTACCATATGTTCAAAAACTTGCCTGATAGTGGAGAAATTTGTGTTTTCATAATTTGGTAGGCTAATTAATTGATCTTTAATTTCGCGCTGTGTCGTCTTCGACCAATACGCTGTCAGAAAAGCATTTTGAAATTCTCTTACCGAGTAACATCGTCTCGCGATCGGTCTCATACGAATTGCCGGTTCGCCTTCCAAAAACCTGCAAATAAATTCTAATTTGTGTGTTACAGGCCAAGTTGGTGGAAATGCAAAAGTAAATTGTTGTATCCAGTCCAAAGGGTGAATCTGTGTTCTGTAATTCTTAAATACGTTAAATTTTCTCACGGACAAAAAGTGCTTGTAATCAAAATTATCGTTTCTAAATGTCTGATCAAGATCAGGGTTGTATAAGAATCTGTTTGTCTGTGTCTTTTCGGAATTTAAGTCACGTACTCCTTGTAATCTGCCTAAGTTGTATTGACTGTGGGAGTGTGACAAATGTTCAGAATGCGGCGTAAGTTGTGACGTGTTAGAGGTTGAATCATTTATTATTTCTGTCACTTCATGATGTAAAGATGACATTTTTCGACGTAGTATATTATTTGATGTGCCTAGCTCACTGTTTGTTTGCTGTATATTTTGGAATTCGGGTGTCTGATTGAAGGAAACTGGTGACGTATTGTCTGATCTAGTCTCATTATTGTTTTCGATAACATTAATTCGACTGGCCAATTCATCAAATTTTTCAGCCAGTGCTTTTAGCTGATTGTAATTTTTGGTGTCACAAGCATCAATTTGTTTTTGCATTTTACGTGTGGTTTTGTTTAATTTCTTAACATCTGCTTTAATGGTATCGGGATCCTGTACTAATTCCAGTTGTTCAAGTCTGTTGCTAACTGTCTGAAAGTCTTCTATGTATTTATTTTCCAAGGTCTGAATACTAGTGTCTGTTTTTGTTTTCAGATCGGTAAGTTCATTCTGTAGCTCTGTGTTCGATTGTTTGACTGTGTTAATCTCATCTGATATTGTAGCAATGTTTGTGTCTACATATATTTTTACTTTCGCGAACAATTTACGCCTGTCTTCCTGTCTCTGTATAGTAATTGTTTCCATGACTTGTTTCTTTACTTTATTCTGTTCCTCTATGAATTTGCGGTAATGCGTTTCATTGTTTTGTAGGTGGTGATTAAAACGTTCGTCAATTTGGGTGTTCTGTTGTTCAAATTTCTCGTCAACTTTCGCATCCAAGGCGCGTGAAAGTTCTGCTGCTACTGCTTTAAGCTCATCGTGTAACCGTGTTGTTTTTTCCGAACATTGTTTAGCGACTGTGCTGATTTCATCTCTAAGTAATTTTGTTGTGGCTTCGTGTGTTTTGGCTATCTGTTGAGCAACGGATGTAATTTCCTCACTGCTGTTCCTGGCACAAGTCTTAATTGCCTCACGTAATTGTTCTTTAGTTTCATTATATTGCACAGCAATGGTTGTAATCTGTTCATTAATCTGTTTGAAGTTTTAATTAGTTTGTTTGATCGACCTGTCGTATTTTTCATTCGACTGTTTGATAGTTTGATGAAGTTGTTTGTTCGATTCACTGAGTTGTAGCAATATTGCCATAATTTGATCAACGTCAAATTTAGCGTCTCTGTTTCCTGTGCTGTGTGATAGTGTATCTGCATTTGATACGTGTTCTGTAACCATTTGGTCATTGTCTGATTCATGAAAAGGTTTGCTGATTGGTTGTGCACTGTTGTCCACTATATCGGAATTAAATAAACCTGACATATTTTGAGTAAATTGATCATCTTCATTATTAACATTTATCTACTCACTGTGCAAATTTTGCACATCTGATGTGTCAAACTGGGCAGCGTTCGTTGTGGTGGAACGTGCCACGTCATCAATTATTGTTAAATTTGCAGTGGACATAATTAAATTTGTTTGCTCATCATTTAAATTTGAATTGTTACTGGTGGTTGGCACACACCGATTGTCTAAAGTTGCGAGATTAGAATTATGACACTGAGTATCTCTAATATTGTCAGTCAAACTGTTCAGGTCGGTGCTTTCATTACTTACACTTCGCGATGTACTGTTTGCAGTTTTTCGCGGCATTTTTCATAAATCAAAGGTGGACACAAAATCAAACAAAGACAAAGCGGACACAAAGTGGAACGAATACAATGACAACAAAGAGCAATAAATTGCCAATGATCTGTGAAAAAATATGACAAATAGCAAACGCGTTACACCAGATTCAAACTACACTTAACACTAGATAAATAAGACTAGATATATAGCTGACTACTTCTCAGAAAATTCTCAAAATACAACCCTGGCCGGATGTCGACAAGTGTAACCTCCCAACAGAAAAATATTATAATATTCACATTTAGTGTAACCACCCAACAGAAAAATCTCTTTTAAGTTCCCAACAGAGAAATTTCTTTTCAATAATAAAATTTCAAGTTTTAATGTGACCTTCCATTAAAGACTGACTGCATATCGAGATTAATAAGTTTTGACGTCAGCAGCGCTGCGTAATGGCCCTGTGAAATCATCCTGAATAAACTGAAAAATTCTTACCTCACAATGATGTCGCCAGATAACGCTATCTATATATCTGCTCATATAAGAAATTTTTTGGCACAGCCCAGGGCAATGCTGGCCACTAGATTTTCATTTGTAGGAAAACAACTGATTTTCTTTTGCTTAATCAACATGAGCACGCACAGGAGAAATTCGTAAAATCTTTAAACTCAGGTAAATGACTGGCAAAAGTTTTCTTCAGAACAAAAGTTATTATTGAAACATTTCTGCGATGAATTACATGGGACTTTAACATCACAATTGTGCTTAAATCAGTTGTGGCAATTAACATATGCGCGCGGCAACAAAACACAATAATTTTTTTTTTCTTTTACCCTATACCACATCGCTCAGACACCGCCATCGTTCTGCACGACCGGCCCAACACAAGTCGACCGCTGCACTGCCCTGTCCAAACTCCATAACTCAAGTGCTCTGTCCGAGCTACAAAACACCACTGCTCTCTGCGATCTACTAAACTCGACTACTGCCAACACTGCTCTGACCTGCGGTTCTATTTAGCATAGGTATTCCATATCGCAGGCAGCGCGTGAGCAATCCATTGAAATTATATCTGCTCAAGTGCGCTAGCGAATATTAATGAACGTCTAGTGAAACCCTCACAACCCTGATAGCCCCAATATTTTGGTGGAGTGCAATGAACACTCCCCCCCCCCCCCTTTCCTACGGCGTGTAACCCTGCGTTTCGATCTATATTCTATGCCTCGTGAAATATTTCGGCGCTTTCTGCTCCGGGCTTCATCCAGCTTTTGGTTCGGAATACAATTTTAGCTTGGCGCTATCACAGAGTGCAGTGTATGCAGGGTATTTGCCACGAATTCTTCGGAAATGTACTGTTACAATTTTAACATTCGAAGTTTCTTTACTTTGTACGCGACCTGATTTTCTTTTCTGGGTATCGACTGGTGAGCGTTCATCAGAGGACCCCAAACTATCTGCTAGCCTACAAAACCCCATGTGCACTCCACATGTACTCTGCTACGCAAGTAGCAGTTCCTTCTGCATAATGCATCCCTGATCTATCAAAGGGAAACCTACATTTCTCTCATCCATAAAGCAGGTCCAAACTCTGCAGCCAAGATTGTCACAGAATCGGTGGAGACTGGGGTTGCGATCTCCCATTTGCTTTCTCCACTTCCGCCAGCCACCCATACGAACTGTGGATAGCCTCATGGTTTCAGATCCCAAACGAAATGCGTCGTTGTTGCTGACATGAGCCATAACTTGGAGATGCATCCTCGATAGCCGCACAAAGGATCGCCTGCGCATCTTGGATGATGACCCCCGGCAGAAACATCGAGTGCACATTGGTCTTCCATCCAGTCCTGGACACTATTTCCCTGAGGGGCTCCACACGCGCCCAACATTTGAACACCCGATAAGAGTCGTTATGTGTCCATTCACAGGGTGAATGGCCGAGGTCAGACGGCTGTTGGCTGTTCGTCTCAACCGATGCGAACGCGTTACAACCTGCCACTCCCTCTGCGGTGGGCGCGTTTCCTCCGCATCGGGCACGCTGGAAAATACTTCGGCAGCAGAGTTCGTGGCCGGCACTAACGACACTCGACGCGCGACTCGCCAGTTTCAAAAAATGGTTCAAATAGCTCTGAGCACTATTGGACTTGACTTCTGAAGTCATCAGATCCCTAGAACTTCGAACTACACTAATGACCATTAAAATTGCTACACCACGAAGATGACGTGTTGCAGACGGGAAATTTAGCCGACAGAAAGAAGATGCTGAGATATGCAAATGATTAGCTTTTCAGAGCATTCGCACAAGGTTGGGGCCGGTGGCGACACCTACAACGTGCCGACATGAGGAAAGTTTCCAACCGATTTCTCATACACAAACAGCAGTTGACCGGCGTTGCCTCGTGAAACGTTGTTGTGATGCCTCGTGTAAGGAGGAGAAATGCGTACCATCACGTTTCCGACTTTATCAAAGGTCGGATTGTAGCCTATCGCGATTGCGGTTTATCGTATCGCGACTTTGTTGCTCGCGTTGGTCGACATCCAATGACTGTTAGCAGAATATGGAATCGGTGGGTTCAGGAGGGTAATACGGAACGCTGTGCTGGATCCCAACGACCTCGTATCACTAGCAGTCGAGATGACAGGCATCTTATCCGCATGGCTGTAACGGATCGTGCAGCCACGTGTCGATCTCTGAGTCAACAGATGGGGACGTTTGCAAGACAACAACCATCTGCACGAACAGTTCGACAACGTTTGCAGCGGCATGGACTATCAGCTCGTGTTGAAGCTGCATGGGCAGCTGTATCTGTACACGCCATCCAAGCTCTGTTTGACTCAATGCCCATGCGTGTCAAGACCGTTATTACGGCCAGAGGTGGTTGTTCTGGGTACTGATTCCTCAGGATCTGTGCACCCAAATTGCGTGAAAATGTAATCACATATCAATTCTAGTATAATATATTTGTCCAATGAATACCCGTTTATCATCTGCATTTCTTCTTGTTGTAGAAATTTTAATGGCCAGTAGTGTACTTAAACCTAACTAACCTAAGGACATTACACACATCCATGCCCGAGGCAGGATTCGAACCTGCGGCCGTAGCGGTCGCGCGTTCCAGACTGTAGCGCCTAGAAGCGCTCTGCCATGCCGGCCGGCACTCGCCAGTTTCTCCACTGCCGCTACATCCCGAGACAGCAGCCTGCAGACAGCTGACCGTAGCCATAGGCGTCTTCAACTGCCCGCGAACTGGGGCCAGCTCCTCCTGCGTCCACACACAGCATGCAGACTCCCTATCCATCTTGCTACTAAAATTCAAATGAAAACAGTGGGTAAAAATAAGCCCTGTTGTCTTTTGGACAAGGATTTGTACTTCCAAACATAAAAAAACGCAATGTACTATTAAACACTAAACCTTTCATCGACACTAGTTCACTGTTCGCTGGTAGACAAGCAAATGCAAATAGATCGCGGAATCAAATAAATAAAGCAACAATAACGACTGCTGTGGCAGAAAACTTCACTGCAGAGTTAACTGACTCTACACAAACTGTTGAAAAATACGCAGTCTCTTGCAACAAAATAAACAGTACTGCTGAAAACAGATAAATAAATTACTTTTCACTTCAGCATGTAAGAACACCACTTAATTAAACGATGTATACAGCGTGTATACAAACGGTAAGTGCTGCTGCTGGACTCCGCCCTGTTGTGAGGCTGGAGCCCTACTGAATGTCTACTGTTTGCAATGGCCATAGAACTTGTGGTGTGGCATTATTGCACAATAACTGATTAACAGTTGCTTCGTTGACTGTGGTACTCTCCGAGTGAATATAATGCACATTAATCACATAATTTTACCACGTGTAAATAGCGCAGCACATAGGCGATCTATGATGACTTAACAGTACGAAGTAATGCAGTTGGTAGAATAGATATAGACTCAACATCAAAAAGAAGTGGATTACTGGAGAAATATACTTAAACGGATGGTAGCTGCTGTAAAGTTTTTGGCATCGAGAGGGATTCCATCTTCCATTCCGATGTGACAATGAAGTCCTAGGATCTCCCAACAAAGGAAATTATTTGGGATGTGTAGAATTATTTAGTGAATTCGATCCATTCTTTGCTTGCGGAACTTTGGGAATCCTGGAACAGGTAACACTTCTTACTTATCAGCGAATATCTGTAAGGAGTTTATGGATGTAATGGGAAAACAGGTTCTAAAAAAATTATAAATGAAGTTAAATTAGCAAAATATTTTTCCGTTAGCGTCAACAATACGCCCGAACTATCTCGTATTGATCACCTAACTTTTATAATTCGATACGTAAGAGACCGTGTTCCTGTTGAAAGGTTCCTGAAATTTATAACTATTAAACACCATAAATCTGAGTATTTAGCGGAAACCATCTTGAATTTTTTGGACAATCATGATGTTCCCATAAAATATTGCAGAGGACAAAGCTACGCCAATGCTTCAAATATGTCGGGGAAGTATACTGGTCTACAAGCAAGAATCAAGGAGAAATGTGAATTTTCCACCTTTGTACTATGTGCGGGACATTCAACAAACTTGGTGGGTGTCCACACAGATTTTAGCTTAGGCAGAGAATTAACAAGTGGTGAAATCAAGAAAATTAGAGAAGGAGATGAATAAAAATTACAAAAAAGTTCACCAGGATATTATATAACCAATTAGGTGAAGACAATGAAGAAGGGTTTATTATAAAGTATATTAAAGATATTGAGCAACAATTGGATAATCAAATAAAACTTGTATGCACTGCAAATTTCAATTCTGTTATCTATTGTGGTCCTGGGAAGAAATAAAAATATTTCTGTATAAAAAAAATCTATGTAATTTACAAGATGTCACCATTCTTAGAGGGTGTCAATCATTGAACTACATTAAAAGAAACATACATTAGTTACAAACTACAGAGAGCAAACACTTTATGAAACATGTAAACGTCACTACTGATATTCGGATTTAGTTTAAGACATGTTCGATATGCCTGCCATCATTGGAGATGATGTGTCACAGACGAATAGCAAAAGTCTGCAACACCTGCTGAAGTGTCAGAACGTCGATGCTGTCGAAGACCTCCTGAATGGCTGTTTTCAGCTCAGCAATGGTTTTGGGGTTATTACTGTACACCTTGTCTGTAATATAGCCCCACAACAAGCAGTGGCATGTGTTCAGATCCAGAGAATATGGTGGTCAATTGTGACCCATGCCAGTGGCCTCTAGGTACCCCATAGCCAGAATGCGGTCCCCAAAGTGCTCCTCCAAGACATCAAACACTCTCCTGCTGCGATGCAGTTGAACTACATCTTGCATGAATCACATCTTGTCGAAATCAGTGTCACTTTGGTTAATGTGGATGAAATCATCTTCCGAAACCTTCATGTACCATTTGGTAGTCACCATGCCATCAAGGAATATCGCACCGATTATTCCGTGACTGAACATTGCACACTGCACAGTCACCCATTGAGGGTGAAGAGACTTCTCGGTGGCGAAATGCGGATTCTTAGTCCCACAAATTCGCTAATTTAGCTTATTGACGAACCCATCCAAATGAAAGTGAGCTTCATCACTAAACCAAACCATACAGTACATACTAATTCCCATCACGCCTCACAGTCAACCGTGCAGTTTGAACATCCTAACGTAAACGATTCAGAATTGATGATGATTTTATTTCATGTAATTCAATTATTGTCATCCTGTAGGATCATCATATTTCTGTGATAAATGTAACAAAATACAGGGTGATTATAATTAAGGTTAAACGTTCAAACCGCTGTCGAAATAACACCACTGGTCAGAATGATGTCAAGTTGCAACGGAATATTATTGGAGAATGGGGAAAACGTATCACAGAAGAAAAATAAATAGTTACAAAATGTAGCAATAGATGGCGGTGTAAACACAATAATTATTTCAACAGTGGTCGACTACAAATGACAAATGAATCATACATCAATGCCTCAGGTGTACATTTGAAGTTCAACAAACTGTACTACTCAGTGTGCATGGGTGTACAGGTGTTATACTGTTAGTTATGTAAGCACACCCACCCCGGCAATATCATATCACACTGGATGGGAAAAAACGGGTTTTAGTTGTGTCGAAACCAAAAACTGCATAAAAAGCATCAATCAAAATCAAATCGTGTTATTAATTTCCGTGTGACTGGCGCAAAACATGTTCAATGTGCTCTCCACCGTTTTCTTCAACAAGCTGAAATCGAGAAACAGCATGAGCGCGCTGCTCTCCGTTGGATCTTCTCAATCTCTTCTATCAACCCTATCTGGTACGGATCCCACACCGGTGAGCAGTATGCAAGCAGTGGTCGAACAAATGTACTGTAACCTACTTCCTTTGTTTTCGGACTGTATTTCCTTAGGATTCTTCCAATGAATCTCAGTGTGGCATTTTCTTTACCGACGATTAATTTGATATGGTCATTCCACTTTAAATCACTCCTAATGCCTACTCCCAGATAATTTATGGAATTAACTGCTTCCAGCTGCTGACCTGCTGTATTGTAGCTAAATGATAAAAGATCTTTCTTTCTATGTATTCGCAGCACATTACACTTGTCTACATTGAGATTCAGTTGCCATTCCCTGCACCATGCGTCAATTCGTCGCAGATCCTCCTGCATTTCAGTACAATTTTCCATTGTTACAACCTCTCGATATACTACAGCATCATCCGCAAAAAGCCTCAGTGAACTTCCGATTTTATCCACAAGATCATTTGTATATATTGTGAATAGCAACGGTCCTATGACACTCCCCTGCGGCACACCTGAAATCACTTACTTCGGAAGACTCCTCTCCATTGAGAATGACATGCTGCGTTCAGTTATCTAGGAACTCTTCAATACAATCACACAATTGGTCTGATAGTCCATATGCTCTCACTTTGTTCATTAAACGACTGTGGGGAACTGTATCAAACGCCTTGCGGAAGTCAAGAAACACGGCATCTACCTGTGAACCCGTGTCTATGGCCCTCTGAGTGTCGTGGACGAATAGCGCGAGCTGGGTTTCACACGATAGTCTTTTTCGAAACCCATGCTGATTCTACAGAGTAGATTTCTGGTCTCCAGAAAAGTCGCTATATCCTGTCAGATGGGAGTGGGCTTCGTCTGTCCACAAAATCTTCCACGGCCAATCATTGTTCACATCCACGAGAGCAAGAAATTCTAAAGCAAAGGTCTCTCTTGTTGGCAGGTCAACAGGAAGCAACTCGTGCACATGGGTAAGTTTGAATGGATATCAAAGAAGGATGTTTAGTAGAATTTTACGCACCATGCTCACTGGTATGTCCACTGTTCAGCCAATTCTCTGTGCACTACACATTTGCACACCACCACTCGTATCCTCCTGCATTGCTGTGGCCACTGTTTCCACTGACATCGAATCAATTTGTTTCCTCCCTCTACCAGGTTGTACACCAAAAGAACCCGTCTTTTCGAATTTCCGAATCATTTTCTCCAGACTCAGGGTAGTCATAGGACCAATGCCTTTTTTCAAACCCTTCAGTGTCCGGGACTTGTGGAGAACGACATGTGCACAGTCATCGGTCTTGTAATGCAGCTTTACAAGCAGACCGCGAACCTGGATTGAGCCAGTCATGACGAACGTCGCAGACGGGAAAGGAGGAAAAGCCGCGTACCCGCCGTGTTTATACCAACTTCAGTGGGTCGTGCGCATGACAGGTGTTTTCATTTACGTATTCTGACACATATAGTGTGCCAATTATTGATCAATTTTCGCAATATTTTTTTCTTCCGTCATGTGTTTTTCCCCTTCTCCAACAATATTCCGTTGCAATTTGACATCATTCTGACGAGTGGTATTATTTCTACAGCGTCTTGAGAGTTTAATTATAATCACCTGGTATATTTCAACAAGAACGAAAATAAATGGAAAATACAAAGAAAAATATGTATGTTATCCAATGGTCCAGAACACAATGCTGTGCAAAATAAGATATATTGTGAAAACTGTAACAGATATTGTTATAATGAAGAATGATTGAACAATTACCAAGAAGTTTGTAATGTAGCTTATAAATGTGAAAAATGTAAAAGAATTTGTTTGTGATCTAAAGAGCATAAGTCAGCTTTGAAATATGTGGACACTGTGGTCTAGTAGTAGAAATTAAAAATTATACATGTTACATAGAATACAAATTAAAAACGATGGTGTATGTGAAACAAAATTTAGATTTTGAATACATAATGAAACATAGTAAAAATGGTTGTACTGTTAATAAATATAAAAATAATTATATTTTTGAATGTTCAAAATGCAGTAATATAGTTACAGGAAAACAGCTTAAGTGTTGCAGGAAAGGATTCCCAAAGAGAGTTCCTTGTACCTATACTGAAAAGTACATGTGGTTTGATGCTGAAGCTCAGTAAGAAACAGGAATAACCTTTAAAATCTCATAAGAGTTCACAATTTTAATTGTGATACTCTTCACAAATTTAAAATAAATGATGAATTCTGTAATTGGACTATATCTAATAATTGTAATGATTATTCATTTACATATCATTATGCTAAAGATAAAGATTCACAATTCATTCTGAAGTACTGTGTTGAAAATACAATGAAGCCATGTACTATCTACACAAGAATTAAATTAATCACTGGAGATAAAACAATTGGGTCTAAAAATTACATATAGCAGCAATTTTATACAAAGAAATCATAGTATATATCCAGAAAGGTCTGATTTGAAAGAATTAAACAAAGGTTACTTCCCACATTTATTCAACATATGGGAAAATTACATAGGACTGAGGCAGACAATATTATTGTGTTGCTACTATGAAACTGGAAGAGAGGGAACTATTTTTCATATGGAATAGTCAAATAGTTATGGAGAATTATGTGTTCAATGTGAAGAAAGAAATTAATGAATTCTGACAGAGATATAGTGAGAAGAGGTTGTTTAGGTCTAAGAAAACAATTTCTTGAAGTAGCTAATATAGAATCATTCTGTTATTTAAGAATTGCTGGAGTTTGTATGGCTATATACAGATCTAAATATTTACTTAATAGAAGAATAGCTACATTGGATAAAGAAGAAACAGAAAATTATAGTAAAGAACCTATAGCTTGGTGATAGAGTATAAACAATAAAGACATTCAACGTGCTCTTAATGGTGGTGAAGTAAACATAGCTGGAGCAAAAGTAGATGGTTTTGATAAAGAATCCAACACGCTTATGAGGATCATGACTGTTTTTGGCATGGTTGTAAAAATGTATTAAACATGAAATTGTTAACTACAAAAATCGATAGTAAATAGACGATTCATATCGGAAGACTTTAACAATGAGTACAGAAATACGAAATTCAGAGTATATTTTAGGAGACATGTAGGAATGTAATTCGATAAACTCAGCAGCCTACAAAAAGCTTAAGAAATTGAAATAGTTAACAGAAGTTGTTGTGCCACTGAATCCTTGAGATGCTTTTAGTGGGGTCATACAAACACAACAAAATTAAGAGCTAAATCAGATAGTGTTTCACAAAAGTAAAATATATCAATGTATGTAGTCTTTATCCATCAGTATAATATTATGATTATTACCCTGAGCGACACCCAACAAAAATATGTAAGCCAAGATATTATTCTAAAAATTGTATGGACTCATAAAATGTAAAGTAGAGGCACCTAGTGGATAGTATCATCCTGTTTTACTTGTTCTAATGAAGACAGATTGTAACCTCCCCCTCACTTATCGACCTTAATGACAGTGAAAATTTAAACCGCGTATACCTAATGGAAATTTGGGAAAAGCAATCGTCACCGAAGTTAATTTGAAAGTAAAGAGGGAGGAAAGGGTTACATCTAAATGAAAGGAAAAATGCAAATGAAACTGGTGGAAATTAATTTTGAAAAGGGGTAAAGTTAATAAAGAAAGTAAATGTGCGGCCGTTACGTCAACAATTAACCAGCGG
Organism: Schistocerca nitens; assembly: GCF_023898315.1. Taxonomy (NCBI): domain Eukaryota; kingdom Metazoa; phylum Arthropoda; class Insecta; order Orthoptera; family Acrididae; genus Schistocerca; species Schistocerca nitens. The sequence goes on from NC_064616.1 coordinate 949,053,305, forward strand.
TAATTAGATATTTGAGATCTGGGGGAAATTATGGTCGCCAGTCCTAAGGACAATTACTATAGTAACTGAAAAAGAAAGGTTATTACACATATAATTAGCACTAGAAGCGTGGCAACTGAAGGTTGACACGTGTAGTGTGAAAACTGAAAGTTTGTCAGAAGTAATAAATTTCGCTACACTCTGACTTAATTTAGCAAAAGAATTAATAAAACAAGAAAATTGAAAGTTAATTTAGTGACTGAAATTAATAGTGAACTTTGTTTCTGAAGCATATTGAAATTCAGTAAAATACAGTTAGTCTTGGGCTACCTCAACAATCATTTCAAAAGCTACTTGAATCTACGCAATTTAGAAATAAGAGATTTAACTTCGAACTTGAATTAAATGATTCTGAACAATTAACAATAGTAAAATTTTGTACGTACCAAGCTGAGCTGCAGTCGCAGATAAGCTAAAATACGGTAACAAAACTCGCACTCTTATTTTGTGCTTGTGTAATCTAAATATTGTAGCCAGCTATAAATACTTTAACTGAACTTTGAAATTAAAGCAGTGAAATTGAATTATATTATTTTAATGCTTGCGTTTGAATTTCAACGACACTCGGGTTCATTTCGGAAAAGGAAGGGACCCTGCTTGGCAATGCAATTGGGACAACGAGCAACAAAGGTTCATGCTACGTTGCTGTAATTTTGTGATTTGAACAGTTTGAAAAGCTGAGGTCTGCCATACAGTTCTGAAACTTTACGTGCTTTTAGTCTTCCTTGCTGGTTGATTGAAGGTTTGAAGTCGCCGATCGAGGAGGTGGCGACAGTCACTCATTGTCGGCCGTCGCTGTTGCAGAAGCTGGATGCTGGCGCGCCTTCTTCTCGACACGGTCACCAGGCGAAACGGGCTCTTGATGTGTGCCAGCTAATGCTTCCCGTCCGCGACACCGTACTAGAAACTACCATAGCCAGTCGATCGCAATTACATGCTGCCAAACCCCGAAAGCCCGGCAACTTGCGGGAGCGTCACACAACACACCTGCTCAATCGCACTACTCCAACCAGACTCTCCCTCGCTGCCCGCGCTTCACGCGGCAGAGTTAACACTACCAAAGATCCTACACACTTTCGTTCTTCACACGACCTATCGATGTATTCGTTCGATAGCATAGTTTTCCCTAGGCAAGACCCAGCGTAAAATACAAATAATATTTACAAAACAAACCAATTATACATCGACAATATTAAAACAATTACAATATATAAAGACACAGAAATGTTATATCTTCAGGTAACAAAATAAGGAAAAAATTATGGTACAATAGATGGAAATAGGAGGATATGCATTTCCGGCGTTACAAGATAAAAATGAAAAACTGTTGTTTCCTTTATGTGTAAAATGTGCAGAAGAAAGTATAAAAATGTAATCACAATGATGATGAAAGAAGTTCTATTGGAATCTGAACAACTAATAAAGTAATTAAGGCTATAGAAAAGGACATAAAAGTTTAGATATCTACAAAGTGTAGAATTTCAGAAATAGAAGCAACATGTTCTTTAAAAATTAAGTGAAAGTTTTTATGAACATAAAATTGGATACCAGTCCCCCACCATTTTGAAACTAATAAGATGTATATAAAATTTGTAAAAGAAAATATAGGTATTGAGTTAGATTTAGATAAAATAAAAGTAAATCCAAAAAACAAGTTGTTGCTAAGATATATCTGAATTCATTGTAGGGAAATTTGGAAAACATCGAAGTATGAGTAAAACTGAGTATGTTTCAAAATGATGCTTAAAATAATGGTAATAAATTTCATGATCTAGAATTTTTGGTTTAAATTTTTTTCAGATTTTTACATATTTATTTTCAGTTTGTTTTTTAGCTTGTGGACGTTTGAGAAGAATATTAACAAATTTACACCCAAAGGTATCAAATGGGCCCACTTAGTAGTTAGAATCAGAGATGATAAAAAAATCATAAAATTTTATTGTTTTCATAAAGTAAAGTGCTTTTTTTACCTTTGGTTTAATTATTTGACTCAATTTTTAAAAAAAAAATTGATTGTAGCGCACTCAAAATTGATGCCGCTTTATATATAGCAGTAGTGAGTGGGTACTTTGAGCACAGATGCCATGTTTTTATTGCATACCCTTTCTATGGTGAACTAATAAAATTAATATTGTTTTAATATGAATTAATTAAACTGAGTTTTTAAATTAATTTTTAAAATTTTTAATTACTTAATCAAAATAGGGTGTGCAATAAAAACATGTCAACTGCACTCAACATACCCATTTAATTCTATCACACTTGGCGTTTGTCTGCTATGCCACTTAACAACACAGTTTGGTCACTAGCTTTCACCATAGCTTTCACCATGGCGGCGTCCAGTGCGTATGGGATTACTGTAAAAGAAGTTGGAGTGGGACTTGTCCAAAAACACTACATTTTGCCACTCAGCACACTGGTGTTGCCCTTCATGTGGCCATTGCAGTCTGTGGCGTTGGTGGGTTATGGTCAATGGCAACCAAAGCAATGGCATGTGTGCCACCCGTCCAGCCCATAGAAGACAGCCTCATACCACCAATGCAGACATATCCTTTATAGTGCTCCAACGTTGTGCCCAAATTGTGGACGAAACTGTTCGGTCCATTGCGGCCAAGCGGACAATGGGAGGTCATCTTGTGCTGTGGTCAGATCGTGTCATACAGTACCCTATCGGCGCTGTGTACAGCCCTCTTCCCTCAACTGGTTCCACAAAACGCCTCACTGTTGAAACAGTGTTTCCTGTACGAGCCGCAATATCACGTAATGACAAACCCGTCTCCTGGAGACCAAACATACAGCCCCATTTGAAGGTACTCACATGCCGATATTCCACCCTGAGATGTCGGCGAGGAATAATGACACTTGGTTACAAGTTTCCTCTTTGTATGATGGCTCTGCACTGACTGCGAGTTGTGTAATACTGACATGTCTAGTCACATAAAAGAGAGCGCTGTTGGGAGTACGTGCAGGCCACCTCCCTGCCATTTAAATCACATATTTGTTTCTTCTGTACTACAAGTTCTCTTATCGTAGTGCGTTGCAGACCATTACTCTTGAGTGTTTCACCTGATACAAACATTAATGTATCAACTTTCAAGAAGCAGCAACTGTGTTTGAAAACTGGAATTACGCAAGTGCAGTTACTTCTCCTCCAAACATTATGAGACAGTACAGAATTACTGCCCCTTGTGACTCAGCAGCCAGTCAATGCAAATATCAGCACCAGCACCTACGATCTGCAGCAACGAACATGTGCCATAACGAGAATGCTGTAGACGTCAGGAACGGTGACTCCAGTGAATTAATAGTCGATACTACCGCCTCCACCTCCCATAATGCATGCCCAACTACACGCTCAACAACGTGTAAATTCTATGGAACATAGAGGACCCCAACAAAGCGTCGTCCCCTGGGACCAATTGTACCAACCAGAACTCGGCCTCACTTTTGCTCCAATGGATCCCAAACCCTATCCACCACAATATCACAGACTGATCTGGATTTCGATCCAAAATATACTGCTGGAGAAAAAGTAGTAGACTCTTCTAGAGTTTTCCAATTCACTCAAGATTTATTGATGCAACAGTGCATATGGAGTACACGAAATGACTATATTTACAGGTCAAAAGCGCAGGCGCTTCTGAGGTGCCAGGTGGTGACCCATGCTGAAACACCCATATTAGTATGTGGTGTAGTTTCCATGGGGGACAATGCAGGGGCTGACTCTAGATTCTGGTCGATCGTATAGACCACGAATACTGTCCTGAGATCCGAGGATGGTTGCCTGCTCGAACTATTCACGTAGTTCTGTAAGAGTTGACAGTTGATGAGTCGCACGAGTCACTGCTCATCCCATTATATTCCACACATACTTGACTGAAGACAAGTCCAGAGATCATGCTGGGCAAGGAACTTGCTGCACATCTTGCTGAGCACGTTGAGTTTCATGGGCAGTGGGTGAGCGAGCATTATACCGTTGCAACAACTCATCACATTCCCGTTGCGCCGCGCGGGATAGTCGCGTGGTCTAAGGCTTCTTGCCACGGCCCGCCCGGCTCCCCCCGTCGGAGGTCGGAGGTCGGAGGTTCGAGTCCTCCTCCGGGCATGGGTGTGTGTTTTGTCCTTAGCGTAAGTTAGTTCAAGCTACGAGGGTCACTCCAAAAGAAATTAACACTTTTTTTTTTAAATCCATCTTTTATTCTACATGTTTGTGAGTTTTACAGTGTGTAGATACATCCTTTAGGAACAATATTTTCATTTCTCCACATAATTTCCATCCCTATCAACTGCCTTATGCTATCTTGGAATCAGCGCCTGTATACCCGCACGGTAAAATTCTGGACCAACCTGTTGGAGCCACTGTTTAGCAGCATGCACAAGGGAGTCATCATCTTCAAACCTTGTCACACGAAGAGAGTCTTTCAGTTTCCCAAAGAGATGATAGTCACATGGAGCCAGGTCAGGACTGTAAGGTGGGTGTTTCAGTGTAGTGCATCCGAGTTTTGTGATCGCTTCCATGGTTTTCTGACTGACATGTGGCCGTGCATTGTCGTGCAACAGCAAAACATCCTGCTTTTGCCGATGTGGTCCAACACGACTCAGTCGAGCTTGAAGTTTCTTCAGTGTCGTCACATACGCATCAGAATTTATGGTGGTTCCACTTGCCATGATGTCCACAAGCAAGAGTCCTTCGGAATCGAAAAACTCTGTAGCCATAACTTTTTCAGAAGAAGGTGCGGTTTTGAATTTTTTTTTCTTGAGTGAATTTGCATGATGCCACTCCATTGATTGCCTCTTCGTCTCTGGTGAAAAATGATGGAGACATGTTTCATCACCTGTCACAACTCTTCCAAGAAATTCATCTCCAGCATTCTCGTACTGTTCCAAAAGTTCGCTGCATACCGTTTTTCTTGTTTCTTTGTGAGCCACTGTCAACATCCTGGGAACCCACCTGGCACAAACCTTTTTAACGCCAACACTTTCAGTATTCTGTAAACACTTCCTTCCCCTATCCCAACGTAGCGTAACAATTCGTTCACTGTGATGCGTCTGTCAGCAGTCACCAATTCGTTAACTCTCTGCACATTGTCTGGAGTGTGTGCAGTACGAGGCCTGCCGCTGCGAGGACAATCCTCAATATTGCCGTGCCCGCTTTCATCACGTAACCTGCTCGCCCACCGACTAACTGTACTGCGATCGACAGCAGCATCTCCATACACCTTTTTCAACCTCTTGTGGATGTTTCCCACTGTCTCGTTTTCACAGCACAGGAATTCTATGACAGCACGTTGCTTGTGACGAACGTCAAGTGTAGCAGCCATCTTGAAGACATGCTGTGACGGCACCACTCACGGGAACAGGTTGAACTAAGTTTGAAAACAAGCGGGAAGGATGTATCTACGTACTGTAAAACTTTCACACATGCAGAATGAAAACGGTATTTTTACAAAAATAGTGTGATTTCTTTTGGAGTGACACTCGTAGATTAAGAAGTGCGTAACCTTAGGGACCGATGACCTCTGCAGTTTGGTCCCATAAGACCTAACCACAAATTTCCAAAAAATGTCCAATGCAAGAACAGCAGTCGAATGGGTGCACATACTGAGCGCCGGCTAACGACCCAGAAACTTCAAAGTTGAATGAGGGTTGTAGCTTATCGCACCTGGGGTGGGGCCAGATCTAAATTGCACACGCAGACGACCATCACATGCGTGCAGGCATAATCTGCTTTCATTGCTGAAGACCATGGAGTGCCAGTCCATCTCCAAGTGATCCTCTGACGGCAACAATGAGTGGAAGATGAGCGAGATCTGTGCGGCCTCGTTGTCCTGCTGCTAATAAATGGTTCGCAACAGTTCATGTTGACATGTCTGGGCTCACAAGCCCTCTTATCTGTGCTGTGGTAGCTGTACGATCTGCCACTACTGCCCTTACAATACTACAAACCTGGCGGCCATCTGTATTGCACGGACATGCAGTCTCGCTAGCGGGATGAAAGCAGAGCTCACCATCTGCAGCATCGTCGACAGGACTGACTGCGGACCTTTGGTACAGAGCCGAGTGGAGGGTCTGAATCAGAGGCTGAGACGGTTCTGCGACCATGTGGGCTGCAGATTCCTCGACTTGCGCCATAGGGTGGTGGGGTTTCGGGTTCCGCTGGATAGGTCAGGAGTCCACTACACGCAGCAAGCGGCTACACGGATAGCAGGGGTTGTGTGGCGTGGACTGGGCGGTTTTTTAGGTTAGATGGCCTCGGGCAAGTACAAAAAGGGCAACAGCCTCAAAGGGTGCGGAGCAAAGTCAGGACATGCGGGGACCAAGCAGCAATCGGTATTGTAATTGTAAACTGTCGAAGCTGCGTTGGTAAAGTACCGGAATTTCAAGCGCTGATAGAAAGCACCGAAGCTGAAATCGTTATAGGTACAGAGAGCTGGCTTAAGCCAGAGATAAATTCTGCCGAAATTTTTACAAAGGTACAGACGGTGTTTAGGAAGGATAGATTGCATGCAACCGGTGGTGGAGTGTTCGTCGCTGTTAGCAGTAGTTTATCCTGTAGTGAAGTAGTAGTGGATAGTTCCTGTGAATTATTATGGGTGGAGGTTACACTCAACAACCGAGCTGGGTTAATAATTAGCTCCTTTTACCGACCTCCCGACTCAGCAGCGTTAGTGGCAGAACAACTGAGAGAAAACTTGGAATACATTTCACATAAATTTCCTCAGCATGTTATAGTCTTAGGTGGAGATTTCAATTTACCAGATATAGACTGGGACACTCAGATGTTTAGGACAGGTGGTAGGGACAGAGCATCGAGTGACATTATACTGAGTGCACTATTCGAAAATTACCTCGACCAATTAAACAGAGAACCGACTCGTGGAGATAACATCTTGGACCTACTGATAACAAATAGACCCGAACTTTTCGACTCCGTAAGTGCAGAACAGGGAATCAGTGATCATAAGGCCGTTGTAGCATCCCTGAATATGGAAGTTAATAGGAATATAAAAAAAGGGAGGAAGGTTTATCTGTTTAGCAAGAGTAATAGAAGGCAGATTTCAGACTACCTAACAGATCAAAACGAAAATTTCTGTTCCGACACTGACAATGTTGAGTGTTTATGGAAAAAGTTCAAGGCAATCGTAAAATGCGTTTTAGACAGGTACGTGCCGAGTAAAACTGTGAGGGACGGGAAAAACCCACCGTGGTACAACAACAAAGTTATGAAACTACTGCGAAAGCAAAGAGAGCTTCACTCCAAGTTTAAACGCAGCCAAAACCTCTCAGACAAACAGAAGCTAAGCGATGTCAAAGTTAGCGTAAGGAGGGCTATGCGAGAAGCGTTCAGGGAATTCGAAAGTAAAATTCTATGTTCAGACTTGACAGAAAATCCTAGGAAGTTCTGGTCTTACGTTAAATCAGTAAGTGGCTCGAAACAGCATATCCAGACACTCCGGGATGATGATGGCATTGAAACAGAGGACGACACGCGTAAAGCTGAAATACTAAACACCTTTTTCCAAAGCTGTTTCACAGAGGAAGACCGCACTGCAGTTCCTTCTCTAAATCCTCGCACAAACGAAAAAATGGCTGACATCGAAATAAGTGTCCAAGGAATAGAAAAGCAACTGAAATCACTCAACAGAGGAAAGTCCACTGGACCTGACGGGATACCAATTCGATTCTACGCAGAGTACGCGAAAGAACTTGCCCCCCTTCTAACAGCCGTGTACCGCAAGTCTCTAGAGGAACGGAGGGTTCCAAATGATTGGAAAAGAGCACAGGTAGTCCCAGTCTTCAAGAAGGGTCGTCGAGCAGATGCGCAAAACTATAGACCTATATCTCTGACGTCGATCTGTTGTAGAATTTTAGAACATGTTTTTTGCTCGAGTATCATGTCGTTTTTGGAAACCCAGAATCTACTATGTAGGAATCAACATGGATTCCGGAAACAGCGATCGTGTGAGACCCAACTCGCGTTATTTGTTCATGAGACCCAGAAAATATTAGATACAGGCTCCCAGGTAGATGCTATTTTTCTTGACTTCCGGAAGGCGTTCGATACAGTTCCGCACTGTCGCTTGATAAACAAAGTAAGAGCCTACGGAATATCAGACCAGCTGTGTGGCTGGATTGAAGAGTTTTTAGCAAACAGAACACAGCATGTTGTTATCAATGGAGAGACATCTACAGACGTTAAAATAACCTCTGGCGTGCCACAGGGGAGTGTTATGGGACCATTGCTTTTCACAATATATATAAATGACCTAGTAGATAGTGTCGGAAGTTCCATGCGGCTTTTCGCGGATGATGCTGTAGTATACAGAGAAGTTGCAGCATTAGAAAATTGTAGCGAAATGCAGGAAGATCTGCAGCGGATAGTCACTTGGTGCAGGGAGTGGCAACTGTCCCTTAACATAGACAAATGTAATGTATTGCGAATACATAGAAAGAAGGATCCTTTATTGTATGATTATATGATAGCGGAACAAACACTGGTAGCAGTTACTTCTGTAAAATATCTGGTAGTATGCGTGCGGAACGATTTGAAGTGGAATGATCATATAAAATTAATTGTTGGTAAGGCGGGTGCCAGGTTGAGATTCGTTGGGAGAGTGCTTAGAAAATGTAGTCCATCAACAAAGGAGGTGGCTTACAAAACACTCGTTCGACCTATACTTGAGTATTGCTCATCAGTGTGGGATCCGTACCAGATCGGGTTGACGGAGGAGATAGAGAAGATCCAAAGAAGAGCGGCGCGTTTCGTCACAGAGTTATTTGGTAACCGTGATAGCGTTACGGAGATGTTTAGTAAACTCAAGTGGCAGACTCTGCAAGAGAGGCGCTCTGCATCGCGGTGTAGCTTGCTCGCCAGGTTTCGAGAGGGTGCGTGTCTGGATGAGGTATCGAGTATATTGCTTCCCCCTACTTATACCTCCCGAGGAGATCACGAATGTAAAATTAGAGAGATTAGAGCGCGCACGGAGGCTTTCAGACAGTCGTTCTTCCCGCGAACCATACGCGACTGGAACAGGAAAGGGAGGTAATGACAGTGGCACGTAAAGTGCCCTCCGCCACACACCGTTGGGTGGCTTGCGGAGTATGAACGTAGATGTAGATGTAGAACCTCGTATATGGGTGTGAGAATGTTCACATAACCACTGATACCGGCATCACTGCAGCATATCCATCTTAGGTGGAAGGCCAAAATTTGACCGTTTCAAACTCGCTCAGTTGGTTGTAGGAAGCACGATGCGTCATAGTGGCATGGTTGCCTGCTTCCTTTACACGTTTCCACCAGACTGAACCTTCTGGCTGTGAGCATTCGTTATTAAATGGTAGACGCAGATGGAGCTCTGGTTCAAATGGCTCTGAGCACTATGGGACTTAACATCTGAGGTCATGAGTCCCCTAGAACTTAGAACTACTTAAACCTAACTAACCTAAGGACATCACACACATCCATGCCCGAGGCAGGCTTCGAACCTGCGACCGTAGCAGTCGCGGGGTTCCGGTCTGAAGCGCCTAGAACGGCACGGCCACCGCGGCTGGCTGGCGCTCTAGTATGTTGACATTACACTATCGGTTGCTGGAAGACGTTGAAACGATTATCAGTACACCTACTATCTCCTGGGTGGCATATGCCATATTGGATCAAAATCGACGTCGTTTTTCCAGACGTACTGATTTGTTTTTTAGCAGTGTATGTTGACCCCCCACTTTACACCCCAAAATGGCCTATAAAACCATCCAGCGAAACCTAAGACCTCTCAAGGCTAACAAAGACAGCCTTCGATATTTTTCTGCTCGAAACTAACGTGTAAATTTGTTCCATCCCTGAAGGATGGTTAAAAACAAACGAACCGTTCGCACTCCCAAGCTAGTGTGTCATTAGTGAAGGGAGAGGTGACGCGTTGTTGATAAAACAAGATATCCACTTTTACGTTGTCCATACTGGCAATCAGCGTGATTCATCGCAAATGGCGAGTATCCATCCGCGGATGAAGGAACTCTGAATTTGGTCTCAGCGTAAAAAGCAACTAATTACAGACTTTTCATACGACAGTTAACAACAAAAATTGAATCCATAGGGAAACACCATCTCCTACTAGGTTACTATAACAGCTGTCAAACACAGTGGGGCTGCAGAAATGGTGGCTAAATGGAAAAATTATAATGAATGTATTAGATTCAGAATGATGGCTCAACAGTACGAATATTCAGATCAAAATAAGTCCCGACGGCAGTAGACTTGAGCACAGCATCCCCTGCACTGTCTACCGGAGCAACATGGGAAGTGATAGCGGATACTTTAGGGTCGTATCACTTGCCAATTTAACTCTGAATAAACGCACAAGCTATTGAGGCCGTGAAACACACCATCAGCCGGAAATGGAACACAAACAAAGACAATTGGCGCCTATACAAAACATTACTGGAAGAAAACCTGAAATCGATCATGCAAACTGAGGATTCCGAAAGAGATTATGGGGTTTTGGTGTTGCTTATCAATGAAGCAGCGAAAGTCTCAATACCTCAAAGAGGACATAAGCGAACTACTGATAAGCCATCACCCTGTTGATTGGATTCAGACAGTGACGGAACCCTCAAGGAACGAAAGAAAGCATTATGAAAATACAAAACCCTTTCTAACAATGAAAACTTTATGCCTCTGAAGAAAGCATTTGATACAGTCAAGAAACATTCAAGTAAAAGAAAAGAAAAAAAGGAAATAGTGGCAAAATTTCTGCACTGCAATCTGCAAAGAAACATCACTAACCAGAATCTGGTGTGTGGTAAGGAACGTAAAAAACGGTCTAATAATTAGACTTGGGCACATCTCCATCATCGCCGGCCGGCGTGGCCGAGCGGTTCTAGGCGCTTCCGTCTGGAACCGCGCGACCGCTACGGTCGCAGGTACGAATCCTGCCTCGGGCATGGACGTGTGTGCTGTCCTTAGGTTAGTTAGGTTTAAGTAGTTCTCAGTTCTAGGGGACTGATGACCTCAGATGTTAAGTCCCATAGTGCTCAGTGCCATTTGAACCAAGCCATCTCCACCATCCGATGAACTTTGAGATTCTCTCTTGTGTACTTAATGGACAGGGAAGACGAGGTGGATTAAGAAGAGGACAACATATTATACAACTCGTTTCGCTGGAAGAACTTCAGACTGCGCTCTCCCAAGGCAAGGGTTCTGCAAGGATTCTGGTCCAGATTGTATTGACTACCCAATGCTAAGACACATTCCACACAAAGTGACACTGCTGCTGCTCCAAATTTACAATAGCATTTGACCTCAGAAGATCAAAATCGACTCGCTGAAAACAAGTGTCGTCCCAATCCATAAATGGGAAAACAAGTGATAAAACCGAGTCGTATCGTCCTATTACCTACCGTGTTCGGCGAAGGTATTGGAAAGTATTATTATGCGACGCTTGGAATGGTGTGTGAAAACAAGAAGTATTACCGGCAAAACAACTTCGATTTCGGAAAGAAAAAGAGACCAATGAAACCTTTCTACCGTTAATTAGTGACAGACAACAAAATTTATCCTGGAATTATTATACGGCATGATAGTTGCGTTCGTCGACCTTTCCAAAGCATTCTACGTCGCCGTCAATCTCAGGGAAAAAACTGGAGAAACCTCAGACTCCAAAACCACTAGTGTGTAACATTATAGGCTACCTGAGCAATAAAAAGACAATCATTATGCAACATCGAACAACACTGGGACTCAGAGTACACCCGCAGGTATTAGTCTTGGCTCCCTTTTTATTCAATCTCAGTACTGCAGATCATCATGACATCTTTGCCAGTGACATTTAAATATTACAATACGCAGACGACGTAAGTATATATTCCGAAGATAGTACTCTTCAGTCTTGTTATCTGAAAATGCAGCTCTCATACGTCTTTATGAGTGGCGTGCAGAAAGTGACTCAGAAATCTTTGATAGCAAGTCTACTCTAATGATCTTTACTCGCCACAGGATTTCACTTCGTCAAACAATACAACTTGGACAACATACTTTTTGAGTTTAGAAAACAATGCAGTATGTTGAGATAATTGAGAGGTTTATTGCAGAAATGGTGTAACCCACAATTTTCATGTTGTTAGAAAAAAGGAGTGAAAGTTAAGGAAAGCGTATAAATTAATTATTACTGCTACAAAAATTGTTCTTTGTACTTGGAATGATATTATTAAATGTAAATATTTGCTGCCTACATGAACTTAAAAACTGCACTTTCAGTGCCAAAATTTCGAGTTACACCATTTTACCTCCAAGAGAAATTTGAAACTTTGTTGGTGTATTCCACATTTTTGTACTTTTATACGTTATTCTTGCTCTCTATGAACAAAATACATATTTACTGCCAGAATGAAGTAACCTACATTATCATAGTTTTAAGAAAAATGGTGGAAATAACAATATTTGAGTTAAATAAACAGTAAGCATTAAAGAAAATAAACATTTATTTCACATTTTTCGACAACCATGGGCTGCAAAGTATAACTTCTTTCTTTACTGACACTGGTATGCAAACTAATTTTTTAATGTAATATTACAAAAAACATCTAGACATTTCTCCCAGTAAACAAGCAATCACTCATTTTCGCCTTATTCACTCAAAGATATGTCTGTATCAGACTCTGGAAATGTAGCCTGTGAATTAATAATATCTTCATAAAAGCTGTGATGAATGGGAAGAACATATTTCATAATCTTCCTTAAATTTTTAGCTTTAGCATGTGTTATTGTAGGTTTTTTCTTGTCAGATAAATTCAAAAGCGTGACACAACCTGGTTGATAAATTTGGCGTCATTTTCAGTTTTTCCTGCAATTCATGGACCTGTATGGCATATCTCGATTTACTGTTTTAGAGAAATCGATTTAAAAAGGTTTTTCCTTGCGAAATGTCAGCCGCTGTGTCTGCAGCCAGTTGATTTTGTAACCGTTCATCCATATTTTCTTCTTAACAGTTATATTTTTCAAAGGCTTGATGCTTTTAAAGTTGTCTCCATGTAGATGAGTGACTTGAAATTTGTTTCATTTCTTCTTTGCCGCCTCAGTAATTCTAATAAGACTTTCAGCATCAAAAATATATTGTTCTTTCTTCGTCTCATTATTTATACATGAAACATCCTGGTCACAGGCCATGAAAGAGTATCCTGATATAAAAAAATTCGGCTCAATTGTCTCAACACTAACTCCAGGATTCATGACAATATACAGCGACATAAGAGACAGATTGAAGTCTCGGTTTTATTTCCCACTGTAGCAGACCAATTTCTTTATATGCAAGGGAAGATATTTCACATAATGTCAAATACATGGAAGCTTTGTCACCACTAGATTGTGGATACAGAAGTTGAAGCAGCTTAACTGCTGTAGATAGTATATCTCAGAAACTGGGAGCAGAGGCAATGAAAGGACACTCTGCAAATCAAATGCTATAACACATATCTCACAATCAGATGTGGCTAGTGCTTACATCTTCCTTCATTTCGGACCTCGCCAGTTCAGCTTTTCCAAGGTGTAGTTGATGTGACAGTTCCAGCATTTTCTTTCCGTTTTCATCAGTTGAAGGTGCTATTTCTGTTTTCTTAATTTCACAACTTTTACACGTATCAGAATGTGGTGGATGGAAAGAAAAATTGAATTTTGATGTAAATACCCGACGATAAAGAGATTCCTTTACTGGGGTGTAATCTCGTTCTTTACACCCACCCAAATACAAACGATGCATTTTGGCAATTAAAGTATTCTCGATTTGGTTTATCCTTTCTGGAATAGGTATTTGTGGGTTACATCGTTTCTGCACCAAACCCCACAATTATCGATGATTATTTGATATCTCATTAACAGAAGCGAGAAAGCACGCAATCTCATCAGAGCTACGACTGGAGTATGGTGGGGCTCCGAACGGCGTACAGCGATGACTTTATACCGGTTCCTATCATGAACTGATTATGGACACATGTGCTGCGAGTCAGCGTTAGACAGCACGCCCCAAAGACTCGACAAGAGACAATACAAACTTAGTGGGGCGTTCATGTCAACCCCAACCAACTCATTATTGGTTGAAGCGAATGAACCTCTGTAATGCTGCGACGGATATTCCTGTGCAAGAAATCCCTCCTGTGCCTCTATTTCGACAGTCCCGTGACGAAAAAATACGTGAATTAACGTCCCACTGGGTGTGCAGAAGATATTGGCTAACTAAGCAACATCCACCATATGGAGAAGCAAGTATTTAGGCATAAGGTGTGGAAAAGTTCTCTTCTACCGCACTGCAACAGGGACGGATTTCAAGTTTCACCAACACCCAACTAACGCAATGGCAATTGAATTCCTGCCTCACTATCACGATGCGTGCATAGTATATGCAGATGAGTCCAAAAGCTGGATCCCCACTCCACTATTATGACAGTCAAGCTGATTGTCATTTTCGAAGCTCTGCTATTCGCACAGAGGACTACAGTAGACACAATAGTCATAATTTCTGATAGCATGTCAGCCATACAGCTGATTAGAAACCATCATAATAGTAATAATGTATTAACCCCATGGCTGCAGCAATTATTGTCGTTTCGTTTCTGGCGCAGAGGAACAATCACAATGTCGTAATGGTATGAATGAAAGGGCACTCTTGAATACCTGGAAATGAACAAGTAGATGTCCTTGCAAAGCAAACATCTCTATGCGGAATTATTAAATATGGTAAACTATCTATCACAGATTTGGTACCCGCGTTCAGAAAACGATTGTTATTGAACTGGCAAGAAGAATGGTCGAAGACAGCCAAAATCAAAGACAGTCGCTACGAACTGATTCAGTCCACGATTTCAAGAGTAGTATGATATAATAAGCCATACACACTGAGGAGCTTCAAGACAGTTATAACACCGCTGGAACTTTATTACTGGAAGTTCAACAAACACCTTTATCGGTTCAATTTAAGCCTCACCCCTCTATCTGTTTGCGAGAGAGAAAGAACTTCTAAACGATATATTCCTACAATATCCTCGGAACACGTATCACATAAAAGTATTTGTAAGCTATCTTCGGGCTCTTCCCAAGCAGCCTCTAAGCTTTGTTAGCATCCAACTATATAGAACGCATAACATACTGAGTTCATCAACAGTGCCAGTATCTCGATATAAATCCCTGGCTGCTAAGCTAATGCTCCTGGTAATCAGAATGCCAAGGGAGGACCAAAGGACAATTAACTAACAATATTACAGCGTGCTACGTAGTAGCATATGGACGCTTAGCCTTGCTAATTTAGATACACAGTCATTAATATGGATTGAAGTGGGAATATCCAAAATGTGTAACAATAGCGGTTTATCACTTCCGATTGTGTTACATTTTCGTCTTGTTTATTCGTTTTAGTACACTGTGGATGTAAAATTTGTGTTATGTCGTGATCAGTCTTTTGTAAGCCTATCTAACCTTGCACCAGGGTACGATAACGTTTCAGTGTTGAGATAGCTGTGAAACGTACCCTTTCTGCAATTATACACAGGACTGTGCTTAAACTGACGCACAATATTTTTTAGCGCAACGCAATCTGACTTTCAACACACAATGTTTTGTTAGCGCAACGCAATCTGACTTTCAAAATTCTCTACAAGAGAATGGCCCTGACTAACATTAAACTATACGTCTCACAAATCACTTACCTCACAAAAATCTTCGCTCTCAAGCTACTGCAATACAGCGAGCGCCACTACTGCCAGCTAAATAAAAGATTCAAACTATGGAAGGCACTAACTACTGATAGGGATAGTTAGCAAATGAAAGATATTAATAGAGAACAAACAATGTATTTACTGTAGTGTTAGGCAGCTGGCTGTGAACAGCGCGTAGCGTTAGGCAGTTGGAGGTGAGCTGTTGCCGACCGACCGATCGATAATGCTTCCCTGCTCACTGATTGTTTCACTGTCTACGCCATTGTTTGCAACCCGCTCCATCTCCCTATGCGCAATTACCAAATTACTACTTTTAACATTAGTTAATTCACTACTCTGCGGCGCTAACATACTGCTTTCGTCTTCACTGTCATTTCTCAATTTAGTTTGGAGCCTAGTGTTACGTTTTTCACACGCCATTATTGTCACAGTATTTCACACGACAACACAGAAAAACACAATTTGAAGAGCAAAAATAAGAGAACACATTAACATAACACTGAAAATAATATCTAGTTAATTGCAGCTGCGAAATACTTGGTGCAAATCTACATGCATGCCACAACTGTTTTACTGTACAACAATGAAAAACTACAACTACAATGGAAATTCTCTCTATAATTACGCACTGGCAATAAACAAAATCTACACTAATTACACAAACTACAAGGAAAAAATCAGAAGATTCCAGTGAGGTATCCTAGGCTAAGGGTCGACATATGAAACGTACCCTTTCTGCAATTATACACAGGACTGTGCTTAAACTGACGCACAATATTTTTTAGCGCAACGCAATCTGACTTTCAACACACAATGTTTTGTTAGCGCAACGCAATCTGACTTTCAAAATTCTCTACAAGAGAATGGCCCTGACTAACATTAAACTATACGTCTCACAAATCACTTACCTCACAAAAATCTTCGCTCTCAAGCTACTGCAATACAGCGAGCGCCACTACTGCCAGCTAAATA
The DNA here is from genome assembly GCF_023898315.1 of Schistocerca nitens. Lineage (NCBI taxonomy): Eukaryota > Metazoa > Arthropoda > Insecta > Orthoptera > Acrididae > Schistocerca > Schistocerca nitens. The sequence goes on from NC_064616.1 coordinate 949,070,012, forward strand.
AAAGATTCAAACTATGGAAGGCACTAACTACTGATAGGGATAGTTAGCAAATGAAAGATATTAATAGAGAACAAACAATGTATTTACCTTGATATCATGACAAATTACAAAACTCCGCCATCTCTCTCCCCACATCCACCACTGCTGGCGGCTCACCTCCAACTGCCTAACGCTACGCGCTGTTCACAGCCAGCTGCCTAACACTACAATGGCGAGTATTACAACAATGCAAAGCAGTCACAGACTGCACACAGCACAGCCAGTGATTTTCATACAGAGGTGGCGTTACTAATAAAAAAACCTAAACAGCCTACTTACAGCTGCATGAGCACATTCCGAACCTCCCCCCCCCCCCCCGCCCCCCTACATACATACTATCATTTTAAGTATGATGGCGTGTCTTAGGAGGGAGCAATGACTTGTAAGGAATATTTGTATGGAGAAGGCAGTGCCTTGTAAGGAATATTTATTTGAAACTGCTTTCAAACTCAGAACTGGGGAGAAAGACCTGCATTAGATACATTCGACCGCCTACTGTTCTCCTGCAGAAGTATGTTCCAGCAACTGGATATAACGACTACTGCATCACAGTATATTAATAAAAATTTGTCATAAATAATAATCTGTCCTTTAGACCAACACCTGTCTTCACAGAGTTAATACCAGGAATAAGAAAATTACATAAAGACTCTCAATCACGTCTCCTGTATGACTCAGAAGTGCTCACGTAAATCTAACGAATAGAAAATTCAAGGAATGTATGAGCATTATCAGTATTATTGTAATGTCGACCACTACACACTTTCTATTTAACCATATACCTCCAACAGAATTGCATCAAGAAAATGCGCCTGTGCGAGAAAAATCTGTACTCGACTTGAAGGTTACTTTGAGTAAAGCTGTGCTATACTAGGCATGGTCTTATTAGAATTGATATGCCAGTGTCTTCCTCAGACGTTTGAACTCAGTTAACCAGCCTGTTGTTGAGGACCTAGAGTTTAATGTGGACTCGGGACAATTGTGAAGCTTGGAATTTTTCACATATACAAATCATTGTCAGAGATGCAAAACGCGATACGTATCAGAAAAAAAGTTAGGACTGATGGATGGCTGAATCCTAAGCCTTTAGGATTTGTAGTCTGACACTTATCAACTGAGCTACATCTTATGGACCTCATCCTTTAGGATTTGTAATCTGTCCAGTGGGATACATCTTGTGAGACAGTACAGCAAAATCTTGGCTTAGTAATACTCGAACGAACTTTGTGACTTTTCCTCTGCCATTAATAAAGTTTCGCAAACACGTCGGACAATTCGGCTGAGCGCCTGAAAGCTCACTGTTAATCAATCACGCCTAGAAAACCTGAGAGATCACGCTATAATGTTGTATGAAGTTCTTGGACTTATTTGTTGAGGTGAAAACAAATTAAAATTACCATCAACGCGTCGGAAAAATATTTGAGGCGAAAACAGTACGTGCGTGAAACCCTACATCCTCCTTTCAACCTGTCTTTTCCGTGACTAGTGGAAAATTATAAGGGTTATTAGAATGTTTTGGAAGCGTTTATCTTATCAGGGTTTTTAGTCTCTCCTTAGCATTATCTGTTATAAATATTTTATAGCTTATCTACAAGGCCAGTAAAGACGAAATATTAGCTGTGCTTAAAGAAGGATAAAGGAAATCGGCTGTGATCTTTTCAGAGGAAGGAACATAACATTGACCTTACCCTTTCGGTCACGAATTATTCTTTCCTGAAAAAAAAAACCATGGCTTTGTATCCAGTTCGTCGGACTAAATTATTATTTTGCAGATGTATAAAGTATTCCGAGGTGCCTCCCAAGGGGGGATACAACACGTCCACAAATGAGGACATTGTGTTCAAGTGGATGCCGTATAAGTCGAAAAGTCAAACTATTTAATTTAATTTTATTTCACCAAAATACATAAATTACACAAAACTTACCTAATGATTATATACACAAACTGTGGTTTTACACTTGTGAAGAATGATAATCAAAGAAACATTTTTCTTCTATCCAGACATAAGTGAATGTTACACTTTACACACTAAAATGTGGTTTTGCCTTTGCAGCCCGGTTTCTTGCACCCGTCAAATGATTTTTGTCACTGACCAGTGGAAGAAGCCAATGTTGTCCAAACCAGCATCAACTTCTGGACGAACTTCCGCTTTGGCTCGTTTTGAAGTTCTTGGAGACGGCATTGGACTCTCACAAGTGGGACGCTCCCTTCACCTGGGAGCTGGCTTACCTATTTTTGTCAGTACTTTGGCCACACATACCCTAAAATGAAGTAAATCAAGGGTCTTATATGTAGGAACACTTAATTCTGATGCATTTTTCTTGTACTCAATCCATGCATTTACACAAGCAATATCAATTGCATGAGCAAAAGTGCGAAGCGTGCACTTTCGCGATCTGACGAATGTGCGATAAATTGTGATCACAAAATCCATCTTGTCGACCCCTCTCATACGTTGACTGTAAACTTGAATGACTTCTGGCCGGTCGATTTCAGCATATGTCACCATACCCTATAGTAAAAAATGCTATTACGAAAAGAAAAACTCATAAAAAAGGTACATCTGAGTAACCCAGATGATAAAGCCGCTAAGTTAATTTTATGTCGATTTTGAGGTGGGCAAACGACCGTATAATTTTATCAGCAACTAAGTGATGGAATATGTTTCAGGTTGCAAAACTGGCTATAAACCTTCGAAAATGGCTGTTGAAAATCGTGTTCGGTTTCAACAGCAGCTAACTGCTGTCTTCGGATGCAAAGCCCGCTAAATGGCCATGGCCATTCCGCCCTGCCATGATGCAAAGCGTATGAACAGACATCAGACTTATCAATACGGACAGTCGAAGCTACCTTTCTGTCTGTGACGATTAGAATGGATATATTTTTTTATTTAGCTTTAGGTTGGCTGCGCTGTAAGAAATTCGTACGCAACAATAACATTCTCGCTGCCAATGCATAGTCGCTTGGATGGGACGAGTGTTTCGTGATTATCTCAGAGTTACTAATCATGCAGTCAGCGGGCTTTCCGTCTAGGCTACTTAGCTGACAATATACCGAATTACAATGAAATGAACACCTTAGCTGCTTACAGGCGTTGACATACGTCAACGGGGACAGATGAAAATGTGTGTCCCGACTGGGACTCGAACCCGGGATCTCCTGCTTACATGGCAGACGCTATCCATCTGAGCCACCGAGTCCCGGTCGGGACACACATTTTCATCTGTCCCCGCTGACGTATGTCAACGCCTGTAAGCAGTTAAGGGTGTTCATTTCATTGTAATTTCATTCTAACGAGCTGCATGGCGACCGATGGTATCTGTTCTTTCGGACGATACCATCTTAGTATATATATAATTAAGGCTCACCGGCTACTTGACCATCTTCTTCTTCTGTGTGAATGCACAAACAGTGCCCGAACTCTTACGGGAATCGGCAACACGCCGCTAGTAATGAGTATAATGGGCGGGGGCACTACGAATGTAGTGCGAGACAATACGTTGAGAATGTGGGTTTCGCGGGAGGCGTGCCAGAGATAAATCCCTGCAGTCGCGCTATCCTCTCTATCCTCGGTGGCTCAGATGGATAGAGCGTCTGCCATGTAAGCAGGAGATCCCGGGTTCGAGTCCTGGTCGGGGCACACATTTTCATCTGTCCCCGTTGACGTATGTCAACGCCTGTAAGAAGCTAAGGGTGTTCATTTCATTCTAACTAGCTGCATGTCCGAAAGAACAGATACCATCTTAGTATGTAAATATACCGTATGATATAAAACGTCTAACGTTACCTCCATCATTGTCCTCTTGTTCAAAATTATCTCCAGAATTATCGGATAGATCGTCAATTTCAGATGAATTAAGGAGCTCTGTAATTTCTTCTTCTGTAAGTGACCTTCGTCTATATTGGATTCGGGGCATTGTGAAATCACGGTTAGATGACTAAAAAGACAGCAAAATAATGTCCTAAATTTCTATGCTATTACAACCTTTCAATCATAATGTCCTCATTTGGAGAAGTGTATAAAGTTATAAATACACTCCTGGAAATGGAAAAAAGAACACATTGACACCGGTGTGTCAGACCCACCACACTTGCTCCGGACACTGCGAGAGGGCTGTACAAGCAATGATCACACGCACGGCACAGCGGACACACCAGGAACCGCGGTGTTGGCCGTCGAATGGCGCTAGCTGCGCAGCATTTGTGCACCGCCGCCGTCAGTGTCAGCCAGTTTGCCGTGGCATACGGAGCTCCATCGCAGTCTTTAACACTGGTAGCATGCCGCGACAGCGTGGACGTGAACCGTATGTGCAGTTGACGGACTTTGAGCGAGGGCGTATAGTGGGCATGCGGGAGGCCGGGTGGACGTACCGCCGAATTGCTCAACACGTGGGGCGTGAGGTCTCCACAGTACATCGATGTTGTCGCCAGTGGTCGGCGGAAGGTGCACGTGCCCGTCGACCTGGCACCGGACCGCAGCGACGCACGGATGCACGCCAAGACCGTAGGATCCTACGCAGTGCCGTAGGGGACCGCACCGCCACTTCCCAGCAAATTAGGGACACTGTTGCTCCTGGGGTATCGGCGAGGACCATTCGCAACCGTCTCCATGAAGCTGGGCTACGGTCCCGCACACCGTTAGGCCGTCTTCCGCTCACGCCCCAACATCGTGCAGCCCGCCTCCAGTGGTGTCGCGACAGGCGTGAATGGAGGGACGAATGGAGACGTGTCGTCTTCAGCGATGAGAGTCGCTTCTGCCTTGGTGCCAATGATGGTCGTATGCGTGTTTGGCGCCGTGCAGGTGAGCGCCACAATCAGGACTGCATACGACCGAGGCACACAGGGCCAACACCCGGCATCATGGTGTGGGGAGCGATCTCCTACACTGGCCGTACACCACTGGTGATCGTCGAGGGGACACTGAATAGTGCACGGTACATCCAAACCGTCATCGAACCCATCGTTCTACCATTCCTAGACCGGCAAGGGAACTTGCTGTTCCAACAGGACAATGCACGTCCGCATGTATCCCGTGCCACCCAACGTGCTCTAGAAGGTGTAAGTCAACTACCCTGGCCAGCAAGATCTCCGGATCTGTCCCCCATTGAGCATGTTTGGGACTGGATGAAGCGTCGTCTCACGTGGTCTGCACGTCCAGCACGAACGCTGGTCCAACTGAGGCGCCAGGTGGAAATGGCATGGCAAGCCGTTCCACAGGACTACATCCAGCATCTCTACGATCGTCTCCATGGGAGAATAGCAGCCTGCATTGCTGCGAAAGGTGGATATACACTGTACTAGTGCCGACATTGTGCATGCTCTGTTGCCTGTGTCTATGTGCCTGTGGTTCTGTCAGTGTGATCATGTGATGTATCTGACCCCAGGAATGTGTCAATAAAGTTTCCCCTTCCTGGGACAATTAATTCACGGTGTTCTTATTTCAATTTCCAGGAGTGTATGTCACTTACCTTTCGTTCTGAAAGAATGCACCTTCCTACGCACAAATAATTTTTTTTATCTACACTCAGAAAATATTAACCGGTTGATGGGACTTACAAAGATTACTGGGAAGCGCCCATGTGACTGTGCACATTCAGTATTGTTTTGTGGTATCACAGATTGACAGGACATGTCGACACTGTTCTCAAATAAATTCTCTGCTTGTGGCAATAAGAGGACAACAGTCACAAATGGTAAAATTTAACTAATTGTAATATGCTAAGCATTTATTTAGTATGTCCTTATATGAGGAAGCCATGACCGAAAGGGTTAAAGGATGTAAGTAAACCACGGAAAAGCTGTGGCTGGGTAAAGGGATGGGGATTCGCATAGAGCACCCCTTAAAACATTTGAGTCCAGAATTTTAATTAATGCGCCCCCTCGCTCGGTTTTTCCTTTTGTATGTAAGCGGCGCTAGAATCATTATTGATTAACTTGCGAGGACAACAAGATACTAGGTTTTCTAATTCTGATCATAAGCAAGTTCTGTATATTTCGATGCTCTTTGTATTTTATCCTCTGTTTCTCATTGAGGATGTTGAAAATATTAGCTATAGATTGTTATTACGATTTTTTTAACACTGTTGCAATTTAGACTACAGACGATTATCATGTATCATACTAAAAAAACATAGAAATGAATTAAACGAAACAGATTTCTTTAGTGGATATTCTAGCAGACTCACACTGTTCAAAAGAATTAGAGGAACACGTGTATCAACGTCCGCTATGTTAAGTCTATTTTGATACAGGCGGTATTGCGTGGCTTGAGATCTTTGATTTCAGTGTAGGCAACAATCAGAATCATTCGCCATCTATTGTCTGTTGTTTTGCATTAAACTGTCAGGTGACTCTGCGGAAGGAAGTGAGTATGGATGTCCCAGTGTTTCCTATAGACGTACAGAGATGGCAGTTGTCATTTGTGGACGTCGTATTTAATCAAGCACATGCAATACATCTTAATGCAGTTAAAGTTGCAACGGCCGCCTGGTTGATCCAAAAAGGATGTACATTTGCTGTACATGCAAAGACTCTCCATGGGCCATCCATAGGTTGTGGACACGCTGCAGGGAGACAGGTCAGTACACGAGGCTGGTTGGACAAGGCCGCCAGCGCATTATAGCCCCACGTCAAGCCATATCTGGCCATCTCAGCGTTGCGGCGGCGTTCGGATACAGCCAGAGTACTGCAAGACGATCTCAGAAAGGCCACTGGAGCCGCTGTGTCCGATCAGACTGTAATGAACCGGTTACGAGAAAGCACCGTACGACTCAGATGTCCTGTTCCAGAACCCCACTTCACGCGACAACACGTTGCAGCTCCCCTTCAGTTCTGCCGCTGTGTCGATCAGACTGTAATGAACAGGTTGCGAGGAAGAACCGCACGACTCAGATGTCCTGTTCCAGAACCGCACTTGACACGACAACACCTTACAGCTCGCCTTCAGTTCTGCTGTTCCCATGTCAACTGGCAACTTAGGCACTGTCGAAACGTGTGATTCACAGACGAGTCCAGATATCCCCTAACGCAAGGCAATGGCAGTATTCGTGTGTGCAGACCCATGATGAGCGCAACCTGCCGAATGTCGTCCAGGAAATCGACAGTTTTCCAAGGTTCTGTGATGTTGTGTGACGCTTCAGACTTGACAGGCAAACGGATCATGCGGCTGTCCACGGTCGACTAACTACCAGACAGTACATCGAACAAATCTTGTTGGACCATGGTTGACGGCAGTTCCTTCTAATGTCAAGGCCCATGTGGCAGGAGTCGGCAGGAATGACTTGCGAAGCCTGGACATTGAAGAAACTGAGTGAATCCCGACCTAAACCCTTTGTGCATAGAGAGTGACAATTATTGAACAATATGAAAGTAAATTAGAATGAGATTTTCACTCTGCAGCGGAGTGGGCGCTGATATGAAACTTCCTGGCAGATTAAAACTGTGTGCCCGACCGAGACTCGAACTCGGGACCTTTGCCTTTCGCGGGCAAGTGCTCTACCAACTGAGCTACCGAAGCACGACTCACGGCCGGTACTCACAGCTTTACTTCTGTCAGTACCTCGTCTCCTACCTTCCAAACTTTACAGAAGCTCTCCTGCGAACCTTGCAGAACTAGCACTCCTGAAAGAAAGGATATTGCGGAGACATGGCTTAGCCACAGCCTGGTTCGTTGTTGAACTAGTGTAGCACAATTGTGATTTGGTAATAGTGAAGCTCCGCCAATAACATCAAGACAGTCTACTAATCTCTTCTTGAATAATATATGGTTTCGTATAATTCGTGGTTTGCTGAGTTGTTTGATCCCTAGTCGTAGGGCTCTAATGAAGAGGTACATTACTGTGAAAGGCAATGCAAGCATCGGTGGCGCCTGTAAAGCCCCATGCCATTATTAGATTAACCTTGGTCCTTAAATAGCAGCTTCTTTAGTTTGATGTCGTAATGGGTTGCACTGGAGTTGATCTTGACAGCATTAGTGGGCAGCTTCACTTCCAAGATACATGTATCACAGAAATAAGGTTCCCAATCGTGTGCCTAAGTGCCATGTGTCATATCTAATTCCAACACTCACTACTCCACATAACTAAGTGAGTAATACATGAAATATGATGAGGAAGGTGTCTTGAAATCAGAGCAGTTTATGCTGGACACTGTGTTTATTAGTACTGTATTTAGCAATTATTTACAAACGCACGCTCACAGAAAGATCCGTACCTAAAGACTGGAAAATTGCTCAAGTCACATCTATAACCAAAAAGGGAAGCAGGAGTAATCCGTTGAACTACAGGCCCATATCACTAACATCGATTTTTAGTAGGGTTTTGGAACATATACTGTATACGAACATTATGAAATACCTCGAAGGAAACGATTGATTGACACGTAGTCAGCACAGATTCAGAAAATATCTTTATACTTACGAAGTAATGAGTGCTGTCGACAGGGGATGTCCAATTGATTCCATATTTTTAGATTTCCGGAAGGCTTTCGACACCGTTCCTCACAAGCGGCTTCCAACCAAACTGCATGCCTATGGAATATCGCCTCAGTTGTGCGACTGGATTCGTGATTTCCTCTCAGAGAGGTCACAGTTCGTAGGAATAGACGTAAATTCATCGAGTAAAACAGAAATAATATCCGGCGTTCCCCAAGGAAGTGTTATAGGCCATCCATTGTTCCTGATCTGTCTTAACGACATACGAGACAATCTCAGTAGCCGTCATAGATTGTTTGCAGAAGATGCTGTCATTTACCGTCTTGTACAGATGTACCGTCAGATGACCAAAACGAATCGCAAAATGATTTAGATAAGATATATGTAGGGTGCGAAAACTGGCAATTGACCTTGAATAAAGAAAAGTGTGAAGTTATCCACATGAGTACTAAAAGAAATCCGCTAAATTTCGATTACGCGATAAGTCACACTTAGGGATTACAGTTACAAATATCCTACATTGGGACGATCACATAGATAATGTTGTGGGTAGAGCCAAACAAAGACTGCGATTCATTGGCAGAACACATCTACTACAGATCTACTAAAGAGACTGCTTACACCACGCTTGTCCACCGTATTATGGAGTATTGCTGTGCGGTGTGGGATCCGCATCAGATGAGACTGACGGATGACATCAAAAAAGTACAAAGAAAGGCAGCTCGTTTTGTATTATCGCGATTTACCGTGAATTGGAGTGGAAATCATTAAAACAAAGGCGTTTTTCGTTGCGACGGGATCTCCTCATGAAATTTCAATCCCTAGTTTTCTGCAGGCCGGAGTGGCCGAGCGGTTCTAGGCGCTTCAGTTTGGAACCGCGCGACTGCTACGGTCTTAAGTTCGAATCCTGCCTCGGGCATGGATGTGTGTGATGTTCTTAGGTTAGTTAGGTTTAAGTAGTTCTAAGTTCTAGGGGACTGATGACCATAGAAGTTATGTCCCATAGTGCTCAGAGTCATTTGATCCAACCCAGTTTTCTCCTCCGATTGCGAAAACATTCTGTTGGCACCCACCTACATAGGGAGAAATGATCATCACGGTAAAATAAGAGAAATCAGGGCTCGCACAGAAAAATTTAAGTGCTCGTTTTTCCCGCTCGCAGTTCGAGAGAAAGCTCGAAAGTGGTTCATTGAACCCTCTGCCAGGCACTTTATTGTGAATAGCAGAGTAGTCACGTAGATGTAGACGTAGATGTATTATACGTTAAGTTCACAGAAAATGTTCCTATGATATCTAAAGCCCATTCATAGTATATTAGCATTCACATGTTTCTACAACCCCCCTCAAGTTACCCAACGCATTTCTGATTCAGCCAAGTCGCCGAAAAACGCTACCTGCTGTCTCATTTCATACGAAACTGGACATTGTTTTTATAAAACAGATCTGAAGATCGTCGTTATAGACCGGAACCCGTAATCTGTTGACAAAAAAATTTGTGACCATAGACGTAAAGTAAAGGAAATTTATCATACGAAACTAATGTGAATCAACCATTACCAACATTCGTAGCTATTTTTAAAACTGTGATTCGTACCTGTGCACATCACGATAACCTGGAACTCATTCTGCAGACTCCCTCTGACCAACTGCCACGTGCCAAATCGACAGGTGTCACACTGCTCCTACATCACATATATGGTGCATCCTCGCACTACTTGTGGTCTCTGGCCCGGCAGAGATGGATAAGAGCAATGTTCGATACGTAAGAACTGTATCGATATCTTTACTGTTACATCCTCCCCTCTAGAATTTTTCCAAAATGCGAAAACCGAAAGTTTTAGAAAACGAGAAAATAAACTCTCCAGGTAACTAACGAAAAACCTAAAAATTTAGGCAATACGACTCCAAAAGACAAAAATTCCCGAAGAATAACAAATTTCAGGTAGAATACCAAATAGCAATGGCGCCCTCTTAACTCAAGCATAGTACACGGTGCGTGGTCTTAAAGTCTCCATCCATTTCCAAAAAATAATGGACGCATTTCCATAATACATAATTATAATCCCGTTCTGTGATAACGTGGGCCTATTTTTTTCTGGATAATGAATAAGAATTATTATGATATGCGAACGTGTGGCTGTTGTTAGCGTGTGATTATGTGATTTTTCTTATCTGGAAGTGGAACAGGAATTCGCTCGGAAATTTCAAAAGTTAGTACCAACAAGAGCAAGCATCCGGTTACTTGTCCTTAACTTCCAAAGAACTGGAAACGTTGCCGATGAATCACGCTCAAGGAGACCAGCTATATCATAAGAGGCTGTTCAGCGAATCAGAGAAGCAATCGAAAGAAGTCTGACTTCTTCAACTCGTCGTTTAGGCAACAAGTTAGACAGCCAAAATCAAAGATTATGGAAGTTTTACACTTTACACTACAGAAAAAAGTGTATGTGAATTCTTAAGGAACCAAACTGCGAGGTCATCGCTCCCTAGTCTTAAACACTACTTAAACTAAGTTAATCTAACTTACGCTAAGAACAACAAAGACACCCATGCCCGAGGAAGGACTCGAGCCTCCGGCGGGAGGGGCCACGCAATTAGTGACACGGCGCTTCTAACAAAACAGTGTATCACAATCAGATGCTTCACGAATTAGACTACAAAGATTATTCAATTCAGCAAGCTGCGTGTTACGATTTGATAGGTGGTGCACACAACGAACACCTTGACTGTCTCGGTAGATTTGGGGTCAGTGCAACAGGGACGCGGTTCGATTCCCGGTCGTGTCAGAGATTTTTGACTACTACGGGACTGTACTGTGTTGTACTTGCCTCCATACCGTCACTATTGACACTAAAAAAATTGCCCAACTGGCGGTGCATCACAAGTCTCAAGCATATGTAATTCCGTACCAGGGCACGACTTCAGACTTCGTCTCTTCTGCGTTGTCAAAACAAACACTGGTATATCGTCTTTTATTTATGATATGGGTGTGTGGACATCAACTGAAAAAAATCAAACATAACTGCCTCATACAGGGTAGCAAGCCACCTAGCGCTACTACTGAATATCAAGGAGCAATTCCTGGTACCACAGCTTCAGCAAGAAGGCATTGCTGGCAGTATTGTGTCCTATCAGGATGGAGCGTCCCCTTATATTGCCCTCACAATAAAAGAGTACCAAAATCGAAGATTCGCCAATAGGTGGGTAGTAGAGGTTCAGCAAGACTGCGACCACCGCATTTACCTGATTGGACATCCTCGGAAGTATTTTTTTCTTGGCGCTACATGAAGTCAAGGGCGTACAAAGCAAAGGTAAGGGCTTGCCAGGTTATAAGTGCTCGAATCCACGATTCAGCATCGGCTGCATCACAAGATATGCTTCGGAATGTATTTAGGTCTGCCGTTCAACTATGCGATTAATGCTTCGAAATAGTCAGAGGCAAACATGAAGTGCAATGAAAATACGTACATACATTGCCAGCAAAGATACATGCGTATTATGAAAGTGAATCCATTAGGTTTTGGAAATGGATCGAGACTTTTTGACCACCTTGAACAGAAAATTTTGATCATGAAATAGGAAAGGTAATTATTACCTTCACTATATATATATATAGGGTGACTCACCTAAAACTTGCACCGCGGATATTGCGGAAGTGGAAGGTGCTATCGATGTGAGGGTCTTGTATTGTTAGCCAATCAACAGATTGTAATAATACTTTTAGAGTGTATTTTTCGTGCAAACATAAAGTTTTTTAAAAGGAACAGTGCCACTGACATTAACAAAAAACTGAAAGTAATGTAATTTAGAATGTCAGTGTTGTTTGTTGCATGATTCTAGTGCGAGTAGTTTACGAGATATCGTATTTCGAAAAGTTTGAACACCGATAATTGTTTTTGGCATTCAACCTGTGTAGTTGCTAGTATAATGTTGTTACATATGCTTACCTTGTGCTTGTGTGTTCCTTGAATGCACTGCGACTTGGTAGTCAGTGTGTGACAGTCCAAGCAGTCGGTTGTCAGTGGACGATGGGATTTACCAATGCAGAAAAAGCCGACATGCTCATGGTGTATGGAAAGTGTTGGAAGATCGTAGTTTGTTCTTGAATGGCGTATGAAACAAGATATCCCAATAGACGCCAACCATCTCCGCAATTATTTATCAACCTCCTCAACCAGTTACGTGAAAGTGGTAGTGTAACACCTAGACAAGGTAACATAAAAAACAAGTGACGACGAAAGAGGGGGAAATTAATGTTCTTGCTGCTGTTACAGGCGATCCGTACGATAGCTCCCACACAAACGCACGAGGAAGTGGCATGAGTGAGGCAAGTGTCCTACGCACTCTCCATCCACATACGCTCCATTCCTATCACATCTCTCTCTATCAAGAGTTGCACGTAAACGATTATGAGAGTCGTGTTCACTTTTGTGTATAGGAATTAAGACGGGATACTTCAGATATATCATGTATCTAGTTTAGTGATGAAGCCACATTTACCAATCGTTGTTGTTGTTGTGGTCTTCAGTCCTGAGACTGGTTTGATTCAGCTCTCCATGCTACCCTATCCTGTGCAAGCTCCTTCATCTCCCAGTACTTACTGCAACCTGCATCCTTCTGAATCTGCTTAGTGTATTCATCTCTTGGTCTCCCTCTACGATTTTTACCCTCCACGCTGCTCTCCAATGCTAAATTTGTGATCCCTTTATGCCTCAGAACATGTCCTACCAACCGGCCCCTTCTTTTTGTCAAGTTGTGCCACAAACTCCTCTTCGCCCCAATTCTATTCAATACCTCTTCATTAGTTATGTGATCTACCCGTCCAATCTTCAGTATTCTTCTGTAGCACCACATTTCGAAAGCTTATATTCTCTTCTTGTCCAAACTATTTATCGTCCATGGTTCACTTCCATACATGGCTACACTCCATACAAATACTTTCATAAACGACTTCCTGACACTTAAATCTATACTCGATGTTGGCTCTGAGCACTATGGGACTTAACATCTGTGGTCATCAGTCCCCTAGAACTTAGAACTACTTAAACCTAACTAACCTAAGGACATCACACACATCCATGCCCGAGGCAGGATTCGAACCAGCGACCGTAGCGGTTTCGCGGGTCCAGACTGTAGCGCCTAGAACCGCTCGGCCACTCCGACCGGCTATACTCGATGTTAACAAATTTGTCTTCTTCAGAAACGCTTTCCTTGCCATTGCCAATCTACATTTTATATCCTCTCTACTTCGATCATCATCAGTTATTTTGCTCCCCAAATAGCGAAACTCCTTTACTACTTTAAGTGTCTCATTTCCGAATCTAATTCCCTCAGCATCCCCCGACTTAATTCGACTTCATTCCATTATCCTCGTTTTGCTTTTGTTGATGTTCATTTTATACCCTCCTTTCAAGACACTGTCCATTCCGTTCAACTGCTCTTCCAAGTCCTTTGCTGTCTCTGACAGAATTACAATGTCATCGGCGAACCTCAAAGTTTTTTCTTCTTCTCCATTGATTTTAATACCTACTCCAAATTTTTCTTTTGTTTCCTTTACTACTTGCTCAATATACAGATTGAATAACATCGGGGAGAGGCTACAACCCTGTCTCACTCCCTTCCCAACCACTGCTTCCCTTTCATGCCCCTCGACTCTTATAACTGCCATATGGTTTCTGTACAAATTGTAAATAGCCTTTCGCTGCCTGTATTTTACCCCTGCCACCTTTAGAATTTGAAAGAGAATATTCCAGTCAACATTGTCAAAAGCTTTCTCTAAGTCTAGAAATGCTAGAAACGTAGGTTTGCCATTCCTTAATCTTTCTTCTAAGATAAGTCGTAAGGTCAGTACTGACTCACTTGTTCCAATATTTCTACGGAATCCAATCCAATCCAATCATGACCAGGTAAACCGCCAAAACATGCGTTAATGGTCTGTTGATAATCCCTGTTGGCTTCGTGAGATGGAATGTCAGCGTCCATGGAGTGTAAAAGTGTGGTGTATGATAGTGAAACATCAGCTCATAGGCCCGCGTTTCACAGACGGAACACTAAACGTATCGCAGCCTCGTAACAGACCACCTTCTACCTATGATGGAAGACGTTCCGGCCGGCCAGTGTGGCCGAGCGGTTCTAGGCGCTACAGTCTGGAACCGCGCGACCGCTACGGTCGCAAGTTCGAATCCTGCCTCGGGCATGGATGTGTGTGATGTCCTTAGGTTAGTTAGGTTTAAATAGTTCTAAGTTCTAGGGGACTGATGACCTCAGATGTTAAGTCCCATAGTGCTCAGAGCCATTTGAACCATTTTTGAAGTTCCTCTGTATACTAGGAGGAACATGTGGTTCCAATACGATGGCTGTCCAGTCCATAGTGGAAGAAGTATTACGGCATGTCTTGACGAACCGTTTCCAAATCCTTGGATTGGACGCAGACGACCTGCGTCTTGACCAGCCCGTTCCCCGTATTTGACGCCTGTAGGTCTTTTTCTGTGGAGAAAGCTCAAAGACACTATCTACAAAGACATTCCAAGTATACCAACTACAGCCGATGATACGCAACGGTGACTGCTACGGTCGCAGGTTCGAATCCTGCCTCGGGCATGGATGTGTGTGATGTCCTTAGGTTAGTTAGGTTTAATTAGTTCTAAGTTCTAGGCGACTGATGACCTCAGAAGTTGAGTCGCATAGTGCTCAGAGCCATTTTTGATACGTAACGACGTATTACTGCAGCCTGCTTGGACGCCTCCGCTGAACTGCTAGCACGTGTGCAGCAGTCACTTCATACCAGACTGGAAGCGTGTACTGCCGCTGCCGGAGCACAGCATGTGGTGGTAAATTTTCTCCTAACTTGTAGAATCCACATATTTAGTATCAGCACTTTTGTTGTTCTTTAGTGTGTGCTACCACAAGTATTGTGCAAGTGTCGATGTTGGAACTTTTCAAAATACGGTATCTCGTAAACGACTCGCTCTAAAAACCTGAAACAAACACTGCTGACGTCCTAATTTGCCCTACTTTTAGTTTTTTAATGTCAATACGCATTGTTCCATTTAAAAAGTGCATCATTACAATAATCCGTTTATTGGCTAACAAGGCGAGCCCCTGACTATCAATCCATTCTGTGAAACCCACAGTCAGCAGCACTTTCCAAAAAATGGTTCAAATGGCTCTATGCGACTTAACTTCTGAGGTCATCAGTCGCCTAGAACTAATTAAACCTAACTAACCTAAGGACATCACACACATCCATGCCCGAGGCAAGATTCGAACCTGCGACCGCAGCGGTCACTCGGTTCCAGACTGTAGCGCCTAGAACCGCACGGCCTCTCCGGCCGGCCAGCGCTTTCCATTCATATATGGCGTATCGGGTATAAGTCCAGATATTTGTGTTGGTGGCTGAGGACGTGTTCTGAACAACAGTACATCTGTATTTACGTCATCTACAGACTAATAGTTACAGCTATTACAAGTCGTATGTTTTTACAGGTAGTACCTCCACTTACGCGTAGCACAAGCAAGTCATTAATTTCTATTTGCCCCGAGATGAGGGGAGGAATTATTAAGAGGGGTAAACCGCTGCGGCACGCCCCACAATAAGGAATGTAGAGGTCACTCTCCCGCGACTAACAACAAATGGAGGAATATTTCAGGGTTCGCACTTACCACGAAAAGCATCAATTGTCGTACATATATGTTTAGTGTGAAATAACAATCATGTGTCAATCATTATTTGTGTTATACAGGTAGATTAACGAAGATATGCTAATATTTGAATATGTTATTCTACGAGTACCACTAAATAAAGTAAGTTCATATTAACATAGGTTCGCAAATGTTTAGTTAAGGAGCTACGGCTAATAAAAAATTCTGCCTGAAATTTAGCAACTTCGCTAATATGAAATCATAGCAAAACTGTACGAGGTTAAAACACGATTTCCATTTATTTTGTGGTTATTGGTCTAGTGAATCTAATAAAACATGTCCCAGACGTGTATCTGCAGTAGTTTTCCTGAACATCAAGAGAAGCAAATATTAACATACAAGTAAATTTGTTTACTTTCCATTAAGAATGCAGAAACGTTTGTCATTGTTGGCAACCGTTTGTGAGTTGTTTCAATCATTTCCTAACCTTGAAACGAGTTAGTTCTCTGCATTGTTCAGAGAAATAATATGACAACAGCAGTATATTTAAGTTAAACCACATAGTAACTGTTGTAGTTTGCAGATTATTTGTGAAATAGGAATCCCTTTCAAATTTACGACAGAGGAATACGCCGATACGGCGTTTATTTATGGCAAATGTGGTGGTAACGCTACGGCTGCAGTTAACGAATATCGCGTACGTTATCCAACTCGGAGGATTCCAAATGCACGAACCATTAGCTGGGTATTTCGAATGTTACGGGAGACTGGTTCTCTACCTAGCGTTCGTAATCAGTACGAGCGCTCGATACGTGAAGACACTGATGAGGATATTATGGCTGCTGTTCAACGTAGCCCGGACATCAGTACAAGACGTATCTCTCAACGTTTAGGCATTTCACATTCTAAGATATGGTGTACACTGAAGTCCAATAATCTGTATGCTTATCATAAACGAAAAATGGATCATTTACGTCCGGGAGATCCTGCCCTTCGCTTGGAGTTACGCAACTAGTTAAATACTAATCGGCAGTTACACAAAACATTTTATTTACTGCTGAGGCACAGTTTACTCGATATGCTATAAACAATTTACATAACGAGCACGTATGGTCTGAAGCAAACTCACGTGCAACAATGCAACGCAATTTCCAGCAGCGATTTAGCATAAATGTGTGGTGTGGTATGAACAACACTCACTTTATTGGACCATTCATTTTTCCAGGACCTCTAACTGGCGAGACGTACTTACATTTCCTTCAAGAAGAAATGCTCCGCTTGCTCGAAGATGTTGTACTTGCTACGCGATTGCAAATGTATTTTCAACATGATGGCCCGCCTCCACATTTTACCAACGACGTTACTACACTACATGAACATTTGTCGTGGTGCTACACGTCTGTGGCCACCCAGATTGCCCGATGTAACAACAATGGATTTTTGTGTATGGGGATGGATGAAAGACATAGTTTATGAGGACAAAGTCAATACATGTGAGGCATTATGTCCTCGCATTATGACTGCAATAGACGAAATTAAGAACAGCCCTGTGAAACTGAAACGAGCAACAAAATCTGCCCATACACGTGCAGCTAAATGCATTGAACTCGGTGAAGGCATTTTTAAACATTTATTGTGAATGTATTACGAAATTGCCTGTACACTGTACAACTTCCTTAACATTGAGCTTTGTTTTTTTTCGGTTTAACATGAATTCACGTGTGCTATGGTATTAATAAAAGCAGATTATCTGACTCATTCATACAGTTCCAGTCAACGTTATTATCATCATTTTTCCAAAATTAAATTCTCTACAACTTTTGTTCAAAACTTCGTGCAATTCTCTAGAATTTAAAAAACAAATTGGGCCAAGTAGTTAATAAATTAAAAATTTTACGAAATTACGTCTTTGCTTCTCTGTATGTTCGCCGGCCGGTATAGTCGAGCGGTTCTAGGCGCTACAGTCTGGAACCGCTACGGTCGCAGGTTCGAATCCTGCCTCGGGCATGGGTGTGTGTGATGTCCTTAGTTAGTTAGGTTTAATTAGTTCTAAGCACTAGGGAACTGATGACCTCAGAAGTTAAGTCCCATAGTGCTGAGAGCCACTTTTTTCTCTGTATGTTCTGGAAAACTACTGCAGATACACGTCTGGGACATGTTTTATTAGATTCACCGGACCAATAACAAAAAAATAACATCGTGCAGTTTTGCGGTGGCTTCATATTAGCGAAGTTGCTAAATTTCTTCGTGAATCACCCTGCGTCATCATCACAAACGAGGTCAAAACTGAATACGGGGCTGTAATAACGTTTAACTGAGGATGTGAAGCTTATCCTGGCATTGCCAGTGGTTATCCTTGCATTGTTTCTATTAAGATGCATAACACTGATGAGTTATGCCAAACCAGAAAACAAGCCAAAAATAGGAAGACAACGTACATAATACAGAACTTTACTTGCGATCCAAAACAAAAGAATATTCCACATTCTGTGAGTCGAAAGATAATCGGAACACCAGAAATTAAGGCACTTATGAGTTACCATAACAGAATAACAACAATGATTTCTGTCACATAGTTCAAAGCAAGTATTGGAAACGGTCTCTGCCTGAAGCGGGGCAGGCTTTTGTGCGACGATACAACCTGACGTGCCGAACGTCTTATACTTAAGAGTGCGTTGTTCTACTATACAGGGTGTTACAAAATGGTACGGCCAAACTTTCGGGAAACATTCCTCACACACAAATAAAGAAAAGATGTTATGTGGGCATGTGTCCGGAAACGCTTAATTTCCATGTTAGAGCTCATTTTAGTTTCGTCAGTATGTACTGTACTTCCTCGATTCACCGCCAGTTGGCGCAATTGAAGGAAGGTAATGTTGACTTCGGTGCTTGTGTTGACATGCGACTCATTGCTCTACAGTGTTAGCATCAAGCACATCAGTACGTAGCATCAACAGGTTAGTGTTCATCACGAACGTGGTTTTGCAGTCAGTGCAATGTTTACAAATGCGGAGTTGGCAGATGCCCATTTGATGTATGGATTAGCACGGGGCAATAGCCGTGGCGCTGTACGTTTGTATCGAGACAGATTTCCAGAACGAAGGTGACCCGACAGGAAGACGTTCGAAGCAATTGATCGGCGTCTTAGGGAGCACGGAACATTCCAGCCTATGACTCGCGACTGGGTAAGACCTAGAACGACGCGGACACCTGCAATGGACGAGGCAGCTCTTCGTGCAGTTGACGATAACCCTAATGTCAGCGTCAGAGAAGTTGCTGCTGTACAAGGTAACGTTGACCACGTCACTGTATGGAGAGTGCTACGGGAGAACCAGTTGTTTCCGTATCATGTACAGCGTGTGCAGGCACTATCAACAGCTGATTGGCCTCCACGGGTACACTTCTGCGAAGGGTTCATCCAACAATGTGTCAATCCTCGTTTCAGTGCTAATGTTCTCTTTACGGATGAGGCTTCATTCCAACGTGATCAAATTGTAAATTTTCACAATCAACATGTGTGGGCTGACGAGAATCCGCACGCAATTGTGCAATCACGTCATCAACACAGATTTTCTGTGAACGTTTGGGCAGGCATTGTCGGTGATGTCTTGATTGGGCCCCATGTTCTTCCACCTACGCTCAATGGAGCACGTTATAATGATTTCATACGGGACACTCTACCTGTGCTGCTAGAACATGTGCCTTTACAAGTACGACACAACATGTGGTTCATGCACGATGCAGCTCCTGCACATTTCAGTCGAAGTGTTCGTACGCTTCTCAACAACAGATTCGGTGACCGATGGATTGGTAGAGGCGGACCAATTCCTTGGCCTCCACGCTCTCCTGACCTCAACCCTCTTGACTTTCATTTATGGGGGCATTTGAAAGCTCTTGTCTACGCAACCCCGTTACCAAATGTAGAGACTCTTCGTGCTCGTATTGTGGACAGCTGTGATACAATACGCCATTCTCCAGGGCTGCATCAGCGCATCAGGGATTCCATGCGACGGAGGGTGGATGCATGTATCCTCGCTAACGGAGGACATTTTGAACATTTCCTGTAACAAAGTGTTTGAAGTCACGCTGGTACGTTCTGTTGCTGTGTGTTTCCATTCCATGATTAATGTGATTTGAAGAGAAGTAATAAAATGAGCTCTAACATGGAAAGTAAGCGTTTCCGGACACATTTCCAAATGGTTCAAATGGCTCTGAGCACTATGGGACTCAACTGCTGAGGTCATTAGTCCCCTAGAACTTAGAACTAGTTAAACGTAACTAACCTAAGGACATCACAAACATCCATGCCCGAGGCAGGATTCGAACCTGCGACCGTAGCGGTCTTGCGGTTCCAGACTGCAGCGCCTTTAACCGCACGGCCACTTCGGCCGGCTGACACATTTCCACATAACATATTTTCTTTCTGTGTGTGTGGGGAATGTTTCCTGAAAGTTTGGCCGTACCTTTTTGTAACACCCTGTATGTAGAATTTCCTCGTCACGTCGTAATGCTACAGCATCACGTTGTGGCGCACGAGCATCGCATCGAGGGAGAAGAGATCCCGTGTTTCGTATTCGTTGGTGCACTGCAACGGAGGTTCTTGCGTTCGAAATTCGACGAGATGGAAATGTGCCCTTACTGCAGATTGCCCAGCTTCTCCATAAATTAGGTGCATATCAGCTAATTCTGCAAAAGTGTATGCCTCCATTATGTCGGAGCTGTGTTTGCGTGCTTTCCCTAAGGCTAAAGGCCCTCGAGTACGTGGGCAGCGGGCTGTTATTGAGATGTGGTCGCAATGAGCGAAACGGATACTCCCGGAAGTCGTTCACTTCGCGGCCCAGGTATGACCACGCAGAAAAAAATCAGGCCGTAAAGTTTGTGACGTACTTGTGGGAAGACTGGTCAACGCAGAGAAAAAACAACCAACACACTGATGTGTGTACATATTAAAGTAACACATACAAAAATATCTGCAATTAAATCCGAAACGCACTATTTATACTGGATGGTCAGAAACAGTCTGAAAGCATGTAAGGATGCTGTCCAGTAAACATGGGCTATAAAGTGCATACGTTAAGACGCTACTGTAAAACACACCTCTTCTACTGAACAAGTGCGCACAACTCTCAAGGTATGCACTTTAGAGCCCATCTTTGCTCGATATTTTTTCTTGTTTGGGAACATATACCCCCTTCTAAAATATGGGAAGCTATGAGTCTGCAACAGAAGAGGTGTTTTACAGTACGAAGATAAACTAGGGGTCATAACTCTTAAGATATGCATTTCACAGCCCATGTTTACTGGACTTTTTACCTTTCATTGGTCTTAGGAACATAGCCCCAAATATCTAAAACGTCATTCTGAAACATCCAGTATATACGCAGAGAGATTGAGCGACGATGATACAAAACTTCATGGTGATGTAGAAGGTCGGGAAACGACCAAGTCGGAATTTATAAGCGAAAGTCATTCTGATACCTCTGGCGGTTGAAGTAATGTACCGGTACTGTTATTAAGACTGTAGGCAGCCTACAGAGGTGGTAGAAGGGACCAAAACAAGAAAACAATGTGAAGTAAACATGGGCTCTAAAATCCTTACCTAAACGCTATGAGCACTTGTTCACTTTCGCTACTGTGACACATATCTCTTCTACCGAAGAAGTGGCCATAGCTCTCAAATTATGCGTTTTGGAGCTCATGTTTAACAGGCATCTTTTTTTCTTGTTTTGGTACATACTACCACCTCTTGTGGGCTTTAAAAAAAAACGAAATGGTGTGGTGGCCCTCAACTACGTACCCTCTGACTCAGAGTTGAAATATTAAAAGTTTTGGCTGGTTTCGTTGTTTAGGAGATGGGATACGTAGTTGCCGCATTACAAGCTTAATACTACCTGAGTCTACAGTACACATATGAATCGAATGGTCGAAGTTTCCTAACACTCAGCAATTACGAATTTTGAACGTAACATAGACATTTATAAATGAAAGATTGCAATTAAATAAATTCTGCAGGTACTATTTTAACGACTTTAAATGATGAGTATACAGCAGAGTACCTTTAAAACTGTCCTTTATTACTGTATAACACTTGTTGGTGTCGATGGTCCAGCAATTAAATAAAATATAAACGGAATAACAGGAAAACAATAGATTCCTACTTCACGTAATTAGTTAAGAGTAACAACATAGCTCGCAAAATATTCACTTCTAAACACATACTACACCTTCACTGCAATAGCTACGTAAATCTCACAAGTGCACAAGTCGGCACTACGAAATAATTCTATCTCTCGTGACCATGTGCAGACTGCTTCCCTCTCCAAGTCTTTCTCGCAACTCTGTGTCCGTCGCGACGTACTGTTCAGGACTCTCTCGTGTCCTCTCCTGTACTGTCCCTCACGCCGCACTGTCCAGAACTGCCTCGTGCCCTCTCCAGAAACGATGCTCCTCCCCAACCTCCATACGTCTGTCCAAGTGTCCTTTTTGGAAACGATTGCTGTGATTGGCTAAAGCGCTCCCGCCCTGTCTCCAAACCAACACACGATCACAAACATAATGAAACACATACGAAATACTGGATTTACATTTAAATAACTTGAAATTAAATAAATATTCCTACAGCTGGACCATAAACACGCTCTAAGACACATTAGTAAACACATGAACAAATTAAATAAACATATGTCAAAGGAACAGAAACAAAATTAGGCCAGTAGCCTAATGTCTCTGTGCTTTCTAAAATACAGTAAATATTTGACCAATTTCTTCATGAATAGTATATATCTGATATAATCAAAGACATAGACGAATAAATATATTCATAAGCATGCTGCTACCGTTTTTTCGTGTAACTGTGGAGTACTTATGGCCTGACGCGATCGATAGTAATCGGCCACTTTGACCTCCAATAAATCATGTGCTATTCAAGTTACATGCCTGTAATTTATAGCAATTTAGTTTTACACTAATAGCTTTCTAAAGACACGTCGATCGACAAAATCGGATGAACCGTTTAGATTTTGGAAATTCGTTGCTGGGTGTTACTTCTATAATTTCTCGTCAGGTACTAAACTTTAAACTAATAAAGATATTGAAAATGTGATTACATCATCAGAATCGTCATGCAGATAATGGTAATGAACATGTTTCTTTTTGAGGTATCATGATTCATCTGGCTACTATTAATTCCTATACGAACTGTGAAATGTCTGCCGTTAAGGTTTCACAAAGTCCGCCATCTTCGGGACTCCCAGCATGTCTCCCTGAGCGACATATGGAATGCCCAGCCACGCTGTCGGCCTGGACCCCAGATACCACTCAGCACCACACGGCTGCCGACGTGCCACGGCCAGCCGAGAGGCCCCAGCACTGCCACGCCAACTCCGAACTTTTTCAGGGCGCCACAACTTGTCTGTTACCTCACACACCTCTACCTATTAACATTCTGGCTTGCCAGAATGTTCAGAAGTAGCACCCTTCAGATCATACAAGAACATATAAAACAAATTACAAAGAACAGAATTAAACGGTTAAAACGTCAGTAGTGTTTACAAATTTTTTGTAGTGGTGTGGAAGCAGCATGAATTTCGAAATAAACTTAAACTAACACAAATTATGACTGAAACGGTATATTAAATAAATGCATAAATAAATTTTTGGACAAGAAATAAAATTTTTTAATGCACTTGTACTTATGTGCGATTTTGTAAGTACTTCTTGTGCCACTCACTCATCGCTAAGGCTCCTTCATGCATTAATTTTCTCCGTCGCATTACACACACACACACACACGCCGATTTTAGCACGAAGTATTGATCAATTCACATTAGCTTTTGACCAAGTGCCAAGCAGAAATCGTGTCTGCCTCTGAATTCCGAGTTCCACTGTTTATCGTGACAAATCTGTCTACAACGAAAAACAAAAGTAGATACCCGTCAATAAATCATTTCCTAAACCAACCAGGATCCTCGCTGAAGATTCTCTCCATTGGAAACGATACTTTAGTAACAAAGTCACAAGGCAAACGACTGAATCACAGTAAGCTCAAATTCCCACAAGTTCTATTTATTTGACTTTAATAAATCCTTCCTACCTCCACACACCAAAAATTACATGCACATACAGTTACAATTTTAATACCCTTCAAATTGACCACTACATTCTTTGTCACATACTTATACAAAGCATAAATCAATACATATTTTACTTAAATTCACGAGGTCACTGACCTCCACGCAGCCTCAGTGCCTAAACTTCCCCCTCTTGCACACGTACAGTGCCACAATAAACTAACAAATTACTAATGAATCCCCAAATAAACATGTAAATTATCCATCCAAATTACTACCACAAATTACAGATTAGAATAGCTTTTCACTTCTGCCCTTTCTCTATATACCCTTAACAATTTTAAACTTCGTTCCTTTCCACATATGCAGCAGCAACGACCATAACATTATACCGTACCAATGCCAATCAGTCTCACTAGAATCACACTCCTCCTTCATGTACCAATTTGTACAAAATTCATTACACGAACTATCCCCATCCACAGTATTTACTTCAACCTTCTCTAAATTTTCTTTTAGTTGTTCCACACATTTCGTCAATTCGCTACCCACAGCATGCACAATTTTACTGTTTTTCTCCTCCAAAATATCGACACTTGCAGCTTCAATAAAATTACATATCAATTCACTGTTAAACACTTTATCTTCCTGAAATAATACATCTATGCCTAAGCTACCATCACCATAAATATTCATCTCAGCAACCTTACCTGCTGATACACCATTTAAATCACTACAAATATTCACATCAGAAACCTTACTTTCCTCTGTTTACAAATTAGCTTTATGTGGATCGTAGTCAACTTCATTCTCCGGCGTTACATTACACAAATTGCTGCTACATTGTTGCACAGTTTTGGGACTTCCAGACTTGCTACATTCCGCTGTGAAAAATCAGCACACACTGTTATTTCTACACACTTTTCATCCAGATTAACCTCCCGATCCTACTTTACATACATTCTCACATTCATACTCTGACAAACGTTTTAGATCCACACATTCATCAATAAGTTTCGCTTCGCCTTCATTCGTGACTAGAAATGCGTAAATTCCTTCCTCCGAAGTATGAATACCAGTAGCTTTTACATCATGACATAAATTACAATTACTCTGTTCCTTTAAACAGAAATCATCTACCTCCGCCGATACATTTTTAACTTCAACTGCTGGCGAGACCAATGCTAAGCCTCCCTTAGGAACATTGGCGCTTTCCACCGAAACACAATCACCCTCACTTGCAGCTGGCGAGACCAAAGCTACGCCATCTTCACTAACATCGACGCTTTTCGCCGACTCACAAATACTTGCTACTGCAACACCTTCCTTACTGAAATTGCTACTATTTGCTAATACCTGTTCAGAACTCTCCACTGAATTTACTTTCACAAAATCCATCTCCTCTTTAACTTTTTTTTGAACCACTGACTCTTTCCATTCATCACCATTCACACACTCATTCATTACACATTCGTAGCTTCCATCATTCCATGCAAATTTATTCCCATTACTTTTACTCAAATCTTTCACAAATCTATTCTTCCGCCGTTCGCGCTTTTATTGAAAGAGCCACCTATATAGCCTTTATCTTTAACATACTCCGCCGGCCTAACGGTTCTAGGCACTTAAGTCCGGAACCGCGTGACTGCTACGGTCGCAGGTTCGAATCCTGCCTCAGGAATGGATGTGTGTGTTGTCTTTAGGTTTAAGTAGTTCTAAGTCTAGAGGACTGATGACCTCAGATGTTAAGTCCCACAGTGCTCAGAGCCATTTGAACCCTTTAACATACTCCATATTAGATATTTGTTGCCTTTCTCCAAACTTATCAACATTTCTACCGTTACCAGTATCTCCAGTCCTTTTCATCGCCTGTTCAGATCGCCATCCCCGGACCTGATATGTGACGAACATCAGTTTCCCGATCGGTTGTTACGCGATTGCACTTCGCGCGAATTTCCCCCGTCAAATCTGCGATCTTTGCTTGGGTCCCGTTCATGGAAGTTATCACTCCCGTTCGTTGTCTGACCATTCTGCTCATTCCAGCTACTATCTCCCTGCGAGTTCCTTTGATTTCTCTCACGATTATTATTTTGGTGATGATTATTTGGATTCCCATTTTGATAATTACTACCCCGTTTGGTCTGAGGTTTCAACTTCAAAGAACTCTCTAATGTTTCTACAAATTCTGGAAATTCGTCCATGGAATCACATGGACTATGGACAAGATCCCACTGCAAATATTCGGGTAATCGCCTTTTTAACGTGGTGATTTCCGTTAACACACCGAACGGATGTTTCACATGCACAAGCTTGCCAAGTTCGCACTTGCAAAAATCTCTCATCGTCCCATTATCGTACCTGGAACTCGACCAGTTTAAAAATTCATTTTGGATCCGCATCTGTTTCGCCTCACTCCAAAATTTATTCAAAAAAGCACTTTTAGATCTCTTCGTATGATTCGCATGAACTACATTTAACATTTGCCCAAGACTGTGGGTCTCCCTCCAAATGCCATTTAACGTCTTTTATTTCCGCTTCGTCTGAGATGCCATGAACAGCAGGCGAGAAATTTACTGGATGATATCTTCCGTCATCTGTGTAACACTTCACAAATCCAGTATTTGCCCAAGGGATATCCATCACTGGCGTGCCTGTTGCGAGGCTAACGAATTCAAATCACTTTTTATCTCTTGCTTTTTTAAAAATTAATTTTCACTAGTGGTAATGGACTCTATTTCATCTTTAATTTTGCCCAGTTCTTTCTCCCCCTCACCTACACGATTGGCAATGTCACTAATTGGTAAATTTATATTGCTTTTATGAGCATCTTGCGCTTTTATACAATCGCTTACCTTGCTCCCAAGTTCTGTCTGTAACTTATCCTTTTTTCCCCCAAGATCTTTTCCCACTGATTCGATTTGAAATTTTACTATTTCAACTACGTGTGTAATTTTTCCCATATCCACTCGGACACATTTTAATTTATCATCAATTGCTTTTTCTAGGTTACCTATAATTTTTTCATCTTCCTCTTCCATAGAGGAAACTAGTTTAGTTCGCATTGTACCCATATCAGTCCGAATTGCAGTGATATTATTTGCCACTGTATTCATATTATTTCCCAATCTCTGGATCATTTCCATTAGCTGATACATCATATCTCTCCCACATTCATTCCCCTTGCCTGAATTCCTACCTTCATGCTGTGATTTCAGACTAACCGGCTCACTTCCATTTTCAGAATTACACATACTAGGGGACTGTTTTATATTCGTGAGATCTGTAAGTGGAGCTAGAACTTCAGAATTAAACACTATCTCACTACTTGCGTAGGCACTTATCTGATCTGAGATGGTTCCCTCTGCCATGGTGATGCCGTCGGTTGTAGTGGAAGTTGACATTGAAGACTGCCCTGGAGTACTCAGAGATGCTGCCATCGTACTGCTGTTGGTCTGCGTCGGCCACTGGAGAAGTAACTGTAGCTGCTGCCGGTTCCAGCCATCTGCAATACTGCTGTCTGTTAAACGCGCTAACCGCTACTGTTCCCTGCACTCAACTTATTTCGACTCTGAGCCCCCACGTAAACTGCCTTTAACGTGATAGATTAGGACCTCTATCGACAGCATGTGTTAGTTGTGAAAATTACTGCGTAATTTCACTTTTTCCAGAAACCTACTTGCGGAAAAAATCCGATCTCTCACTGTGTTTTGTGAGAGGTTCTTTCTACAGAAATCTCTACTGGTTTTGCAAAGGTTTTTCCACTTCGAATAGTAGGCTGAGTTACAGAGAACAAAGGAATTACCACTTTGCAGGACACAAGTCCCGGACGAGAAACGTCGAGTTGCGGGTTTTCAAAAAATAAATGAAATGTGGTGATGGCCCTCAACTATGTACCCGTGACTCAGAGTTGAAGTATTAAAAGTTTTGGCTGGTTTCGTTGTCTAGGGGCTGGGATACGTAGTACGGGTACTGTTAATTTCTATACGAACTGTGAAATGTCTGCCATTAGGTTTCACAAAGTCCACCATCGTTGGTACTCCCGAAATGTCTGCTTCATCGGCACAGGATCACCATGGATTTCCCAGCCACGCTGTCGACCTGGACCCCAGCTGACGTTGGGCACCGCGCGGCCGCCAACGTGCCGTGGCCCGCCGAGAGGCCCCAGCGCGGCCACGTGAACTCCGAACTTAGAATATTTTCAGGGCGCCACAACTCGCCCATTATCTCACACTCCGAAAGTTGCCTACCCAACCATCTTAGCATCATCAGTATCGATACTTTTATTCCGCTGCCACAGGTATAAGAACGATTTTTGCTTATAACCGAAGGCTCTGTCGTTTCCGGACCAGGGTCCTTACCTCACGTTGTTGTTGTTGTGGTCTTCAGTCCAGAGACTGGCTTGATGCAGCTCTCCATGCTACTCTATCCTGTGCAAGCTTCTTCATCTCCCAGTACCTACTGCAATCCACATCCTTCTGAATCTGCTTAGTGTATTCATCTCTTGGTCTCCCTCTACGATTTTTATCCTCCACGCTGCCCTCCGATGCTAAATTTGTCATCCCGTGATGCCTCAGAACATGTCCTACCAACCGGCCCCTTCTTTTTGTCAAGTTGTGGCACAAACTCCGCTTCTCCCCAATTCTATTCAATACCTCCTCATTAGTTATGTGATCTACCCATCTAATCTTCAGCATTCTTCTGTAGCACCACATTTCGAAAGCTTCTATTCTCTTCTTGTCCAAACTATTTATCGTTTATCTTTCACTTCCATACACGGCTACACTCCATACAAATACTTTCAGAAACGACTTCCTGACACTTAAATCTATACTCGATGTTAACAAATTTCTCTTCTTCAGAAACGCTTTCCTTGCCATTGCCAGTCTACATTTTATATCCTCTCTACTTCGACCATCATCAGTTATTTTGCTCCCCAAATAGCAAAACTCCTTTACTACTTTAAGTGCCTCATTTCGTAATCTAATTCCCTCAGCATCACCCGATTTAATTCGACTACATTCCATTATCCTCGTTTTGCTTTTGTTGATGTTTATCTTATATCCTCCTTTCAAGACACTGTCCATTCCGTTCAACTGCTCTTCCAAGTCCTTTGCTGTCTCTGACAGAATTACAATGTCATCGGCGAACCTCAAAGTTTTTATTTCTTCTCCATGGATTTTAATACCTACTCCGAATTTTTCTTTTGTTTCCTTCACTGCTTGCTCAATATACAGATTGAATAACATCGGGGAGTGGCTACAACCCTGTCTCACTCCCATCCCAACAGCTGCTTCCCTTTCATGCCCCTCGACTATTATAACTACCATCTGGTTTCTGTATAAATTGTAAATAGCCTTTCGCTCCTTGTATTTTACCCCTGCCACCTTTAGAATTTGAAAGAGAGTATTCCAGTCAACATTGTCAAAAGCTTTCTCTAAGTCTAGAAATGCTAGAAACGTAGGTTTACCTTTCCTTAATCTATTTTCTAAGATAAGTCGTAAGGTCAGTATTGCCTCACGTGTTCCAACATTTCTACGGAATCCAAACTGATCTTCCCCGAGGTCGGCTTCTAACAGTTTTTCCATTCGTCTGTAAAGAATTAGCGTTAGTATTTTGCAGTACCTCACACTGATACATTTACCTGTCCACATCATCTGTGGAAATTTGAAGCCTCAGCACGGTATCAGCATACATATACAGGGTGTCCCGAAAATGTTGCGACAAACTTTTTGGGGAGTTGTGGGACATCGGAAGTATTGAGAAGTGCATAGCAACCGACAGCTCAAACGTCGCCGTACGCCACTAGGTGGTACTGTACACAAGAGTACTTGAGGGTAACGTGTGGATTCCCTCATTCAAGAGCTGAGCTGCATAAGAGGAGTCCGGAATTATATACGAAAGATGAGCTTTCAGACATGCGCTTAATGTATAAAGTAATTGAGTGCAATGGGCGACATCAACCGCACCACAGTTGGCATGCACATCTGCATCGAAGTTTGTGCGAGTACGGGTCATTAAGGGCTAGTGAGGGCTGGCCACTACCTACTCATTCAGTCGTTTGGGAAGAAAGTGTGTTGGACGCGATGGAGACTAATCCAAACACCAGCATATGTGCCGTTGCCTCGCACTTAAAAATGTCTCGTGGCACTGTTCAGTGTGTTTTGAATGCCGAGTCCTTAGACGCCTTTCGACTTTAAAGAGTGCAGGTATTGTAGCCCGATGACCAACCTACATGTGTGCGTTTCACACAGTGGTTTCTGCAACAAAGTGGCCGAGATGTCAATTTCCAAGCTTATGTGTTGTTCACTGATGAGGCCACATTCATTATGGATGGTGTCTTCACTCACCACAACGAGCATCTGTTGCCACCAGGAAACCGCCATGCTGTGCAGCACCATGTGACACTTTGTTGCTTCACAGTTAATGTGTGGCCGGGTTTGGTCGGGAACTTCTGAGTCAGGCCATACCTTTCGCCATTCCGCTTGACTGCTGCGCATTATCAGACCTTTCTGGAACAGGTTAAATGGCTGTTTGTTTGAAGATGATCCAACAAACGTGAGGCGCAGCACGTTGTTCCTACATGATGGGGTGCCACCTCATTTTGGACTGGGTGTTTGTAGACATTTGAACAAGCAGTTTCTGCATCGATAGACTGGGTGTAGTGTACCAGTAAGCTCACCGGATTTATCGAGCCTTGATTTCTTTCTGTGGGGAGCCATGAAATCTCTCATGTATCGCGATCCTGTGAAATCTGAAATGGATCTCGTGGCAAGAACCGTATGCGCAGCTGCTATAAACCAAAGAAACTCCTGGTATGTTCAAGAGTGTCCAACAGTTAATGCTCCCTCAGTGTCAGGTATGCGTGGGGTCTGATGGTGCAAACATAAAGCATCTGTTGTAACACTGGAGCTGCACTGATGTACACCTTGTGTACTTCCGATCTTCGACCTCCACTGCCACTTATCCCCGACTTTTGCAACCACGTGGTGCCATGCAGTTTTCAGTCTTTGTGACGGGCCCCATTTACCCTAGAAATATATTTCAGAATTATGCAGCAGAGTAGGGATCACAAGTGCAACAGAAACAACATAAAATTAATTCTTCTCGAAAAGCAATGATACAAAATAACCCGAAATTCAACTCAACTACGAACTGTATTCTTACCCCAAGATATGTTCAAAATTATGTCCATGTAGACGAATAATAATAATTGACAACCACTGCTGTACAATCGCAATAAAGTCATGAGATGTTCAATTGACTCTTTTATTGAAATATGATACGACTTCCTGGATTACACGCATCTTCAGACATCTGTGACAAAAAAGTACAAAACATAAGTGAACAGCACATTCAACACATCTCAACGTTACAGAAAAGGAGATCGGGTCATATGAGTTACATACCACAAACTACAACTCCTTCCTAACCAACCAGGCGTGCAGCCTTGACAACTCAAAGAAAGTGTCCAATAACATATAACTGCAACACAAGCAGTCTTGAAGCAGAGCGTACACTGACGCTAAACAAGTCAACTAGCAACGAAACGCCCTCGGTAGGGGCGCTGCATGGTCATGTGCTCCATGCATTCACATGTAATTTAATAATAATATACTCAGCATGTCACAATTAACAGGGTGTAATTACGACTAGCAACCGGAATGAAACTTTTGTACACGTTAACACTAAAGGATTTTTTAATTTTTTTTTAAAAACTCCAAATTTTTACATTGCCATACTATACCTATAGCCAGTAGTGGCACTAAGCACAACTCAAACCATATGTCAATATAAAATAAATAATAGGGGGGGGGGTTCCTTCATGAATCTCTAAAATAATACCACCAAATTAAATATAACCAACAGTATCCATCATAAACTAAAACCCTGTAATCATCTCGCGTACGCAAACGTCTTAGGTGCCATCTGTTGAAGCCAAGTCGGTGGCAGCCATCCGCCTATCGAATTACAGCCAAGTGGTATTCATGGGCCATGACTGCCCAAATAGAAGCCTTCAAACAACAGCTTACACCCCTCTACCACACGGAAAAAGTTAATGGCGAGAGGAAGAACATTTTCATAAAATCCCAAAACACACACGTGGGTTATATTTCATACATTCCTTATATAAACTAGTGGCACGACAATTGCCCGAGTCCTACCTACACTATCCGGATATTGGGGAACTCCAGATTTTTAAAAAAACAAAACAAAAACATTTAAAGTGTTAAAATTTTAAAGTCTAAAATCAATAAAGTAAACCGTTGTGTCACCAAGGACCACCCAAAGGGTACGATGGTGAACAAATGCGTATATGCCATCCAATCTACCCATGTAACTTTCCCTGTATGACGTTAAGCTAGCCAACCACTCAGCAGAAAACCTAGCCTATCATAACGGTACATGCACAGAACACCACCAGCTCTAATAAAATACACTATCATAACTTCTTATGAGGGGCTAACAGACACCAAACTCAAAAGCATTGGTTGCCAATTATTAACATAAAAATGATCGCAAGCCTCGGACGGGATATTATGTCCTGTATATCATTTAGACGAAGACAGTGACGTGCTCTTATCGTTCTCGGAATCTTATAAGCTCTGTTCATCTCATTCTGCGCAGTTACATACCTATTTCCATTTCACTGCTGTAGTTGTGCTGCATTCTCAGTTGCAACATCATACACGTGCTCTTTCAGACGTCGCCAGAGGTAAAGTCCAGTGGTGAAGATCCGGACAGATGGCAGGCCAAGCAACTGGTCCTGCACGACCTGACCACTTATCTGGGTAAGCAGCTTTGAGACACTCTCTTGCCTCCTGACTGAAATGTGCAGGGCCACCGTCGACAAAGCAACATCAGCGAACACGACACGCAGAAAGCCTGTAATGGTCAATGGTGTAAAGTCTACCACGAATGACATTATGCATCATAACTCGGAAATAAAGCAGTTTCAGACAAAAATTTATTTAAGACTTTTCTCTTATTTTGATCCATACATTACACCCACTAAGTGCGTATAGTTATTTTCGAATCACACTGAGGTGACGAAAGTCACAGGATATCGATATGTACATATACTGACGTGATTATGGCTGCACGACGGGAACCGCGGACAACCCAGTACCGCGACGGCCTTCACTTAACAACCGAGAGCAATGGTGTTTGCGTAGAGGTTTCAGTATTAACATACAAGGAACAATGCGTGAAATAATCGCAGAAATCGGTGTGGGATATACGACGAACGTATTCGTTAGGACAGTGTGGCGAAATTTGCCGTTAATGGGCTATGACAGCAGACGACCTTCGCGAGTGTCTTTGCTGACACCACGACATCGCCTGCAGCGCCTGTCCTCGGCTCGTGACCGTATCGGTTGGACCCTAGACGGCTGGAAAACCGTAGCCTAATCAGATAAGTCCCGACTGTAGTTGGAACGAGCTGATGGTAGGGTTCGAGTGTGGCGCAGACTCAACGAAGCCATGGATCCAAGTTGTCAACAAGGCACTGTGCAAGCTGGTGGTGGCTACATGATGGAGTGGGCTGTGTTTATATGGAATGGACTGGGTCCTCTGGTACAACTGAACCGATTATCTATCGGAAATGGTTTTTTTCGGCTACTTAGAGACGATCTGCAGCGAACAGCGATGGAATTTTTATGGATGACAATTTTTCGCGACTGGTTTGAAGCACATTCTGGACAATTCGAGGAACATGAATCCTAGCCAGCCCAGTTGGCCGTGCGGTCTAGCGCACGGCTTTCCGAGCGGGAAGGAGTGCCTGGTCCCCGGCACGAATCCGCCCAGCGGAC
Organism: Schistocerca nitens; assembly: GCF_023898315.1. NCBI lineage: Eukaryota > Metazoa > Arthropoda > Insecta > Orthoptera > Acrididae > Schistocerca > Schistocerca nitens. Next base: position 949,104,002 of record NC_064616.1, read on the forward strand.
TTGTCTGGAGGTCTGGTGACCCGGCCAGTTTGTGGATGGTTTTTAGGCGGTTTTCCATCTGCCTCGGAGAATGCGGGCTGGTTCCCCTTATTCCGTCTCGGTTACACTATGTCGGCGATTGCTGCGCAAACATGTTCTCCACGTACGCGTACACCACCATTACTCTACCACGCAAATATAGGGGTTACACTCGTTTGGTGTGAGACGTTCCCTGGGGGGGTCCACCGGGGTCCCAACTGCACAATAACCCTGGGTTCAGTGTGGGGCGGCGGAGGGTTGAAATGGACTGCGGTAGTCGTCGTGGGGTTGTGGAGTCTCTCCGTCGTTTCTAGGTCCCCGGTTAACATACAATACTACACAATACAACATGAATCCCCTCTATCATTTATGGGACATAATCGAGAGGTCAATTCGTGCACAAAATACTTCACCGGCAACACTTTCGCAATTATGGACGGCTATAGTGGCACCACGGCTCAATTTTTCTGCAGGGGACTTCCAACGATTTGTTGATTCCACACCACGTCGAGTTGCAGCACTTATCTGGGCAAAAGGAGGCCCGACACGATATTAGGAGGTATGCAATGACTTTTGCCCCTCAGTATATATAACTAACGCACAATGTGGTAACACTGTTTGATGTGGGGCACGCACGTGCTCACTTAAAGTGTGTTACGCACTACCAACTATCGCAGGAGATTGCTGAAACGCCAGAAAACCCGCTGAAAGCCTTTGAAGCTTCCCCTTTGACCGACTGCTTCCAACTACTACGTGGTGTCGGCCACTGTTGGCAGCTACTCTGCAGTGGTCACGCACCAGTTTTGTTGTCCCAATTGACTGGCGCTTGTTTCACTTTGTGGCCCGCAACGTGCCAGGAAGAACATAACTTGCGTTGCTTTGTTGCGCTGATGACGTCATGTTTAATTAATTATGCTCTGACGTGACGGTTCTTATGAATTAATGAATGTGCAAATATGTCTACAACCAAATATTGTTCGAAACACTTCTTCAACAACATCATACAATAATATACCGTTCACAGTTGACATTCAAGTATAAAACACAAATATAAATAACACGTTCTCACTTCTCTGTTCTAATAGCAGTTGATTAATTACGTCAATTTTTACTCTCCTCCTGCATCTCCGGCGGTAATTCGGTTGAATACCGTCCTTCGATTGTGCTCTTCTGGTACCAATCAAAGCGTTAGGTGTTGCAGGTTCCAGCCAGCCAGCCAGCCTGCCAACCCGTCGGCGTGCAGCAGTCCAGCCAGCAGCGGTCCCCGCCTGCATCCAGCAGCCAGCAGAGGTCCGCGCCAGCAGCCAGCAGTGGTCCCCGCCAGCAGCCAGCTGCGGTCCCCGCCAGCAGCCCACAGCGGTCCTCGCCAGCACCGGTCCCGGCCAGCAGCCACCAGTGGTCGCAGACACCAGCGGTCGCAGCCGGCAGCCAGCAGTGGTCCTAGCTGCCCCCAGCACCACCAGCAGCAGCAGCAGCAGGAGCAGGAGCAGGAGCAGCAGCAGCAGCAGCAGCAGCGCCGCCACCACCAGCAGCAGCAGCTGCAGCTGCAGCGGAGGCGTCCCCACCGTCCTGCCAGCCGGGTCGCCCACCCCGCCAGCAGCAGAAGAGTGGGGCTTTGGCCCCAGTCTCCTTCGTCATTCTCCGTCACTTTCTACTCTGTGTCTCTCGTCGCCCTGCCCGTCTCACGTCTGCTTCTTGTCTTGTCCTGGTTTTCTCCCCTTCTCATAATGTCGACCCCCACCACCTCTTCTACAGCCACCACCACTGGCATCATATACACCTCCCCCTCCACCGCTGCCACCACTATCACGTGGTGTGCCGCGTCACTCCCCCCTCAGTCCATCCCCCCACTCCTCACTCTCCCGTCTCCCTCCCTCTTTGTCGCCCCATCCCCGGCTCCTCCCTCCCGCACCTCCTCTGATCCCTTCCCTCCACTCCCTCCCTCTGCTCCTTCCGTTTCTGCGGCCCCCGCTCGCGTAGTCGCCCAGAAGGCTATAGCCCACGCTCCACTCTCCCCTTCGCCTTCATCGTCATCGTCTTCACCGTCGCCTTCGCCATCGCCCTCACCATCTCCAGCGCCGCCTCCAGCACCGGGACCTGCCACTCCCCGCCACCTTCCAGGCGCTCCCATCCCCCACACCTCCTCCATCGCCGTCAAGCGCCCCAGTGGCACCCCTGCCTCCTCTAGTCCCAAAAAGGCTCCGCCTCGTCCCCCTTCCCCTACCCATGATGCCATGGATGTCTCCCCGCCTGTCTCTGCCCCCTCCTCCTCCTCCTCATCTACCCCATCCTCCTACCGCTACCTCCTCTCCCGTCCTGATCCCTCCCTTCTTGAAGCCCGGAACCTCACCCTCTTCCTTCGCCAGAATTTTCCTGGTGCCCCCATCTCCCTCCTCACTCCTCGCCGTGATTCGGTGCTCATCTCCTCCCCCAGCCCTACTCTCCACACAGACCTCCTTTGCCGCATCCCTGTCACCCGCTTTGGCCCTAATGCCTCCCTCACCCCTGCTCCTTCCCCGCCTCTCTCCCCCCAACCCCCGCGTCGCCCACCGACCCTCACCGCCGTGATCACTCGGCTTAGTCCGATGATCACGGAGGAGGAGGTGTTGGCGGAGCTTCAGGCACATCCCCATCTGGAGGCGCGTGCGGTTCGTCGCATACACAATGCTGCCGGCCCCACCCGCCTTATGTGGGTCTTTTCCAAGCACGCTCCCTCCATAGACCATCTCCTGAAGGAGGGTGCCCTCCTTTTTAACCAACGTTATAAAGTTGACCCCTCCCGTTCCCCTCCTCAATCCCTCCACTGCCAAAGGTGCTTGCGGTATAATGCACACCCGACATCTGAGTGCCGTGAGGCCCCCACCTGCCCGCACTGTAGGCAAGCCCACTTTTTACGGCAGTGCCCCAATCTCCAGTGCCCCCCCCTTCTGTAATACCTGCAACCTCCCTCATCCTACCTACTCCCAGAAATGTAAGGCCCGACCCCCTCCTACCACTCCTGAACTCACCGTTCCTGTCTGCTCTTTGGACGCCCCCACCCCTCCCGGCAATTCCCTTCGCCCACCCCCTACCGCTGAGGACATCATCAGATTCCTCACCATCGTCCTTCATAATGTTCATCCTTTCCAGCGCCCGCACACCCTCCAACAGATCTCCCTTGCCACCTGTTCCGTTTTCCAGCTCAAAATGTATGCCACCTACTCCAACAACCAGGCCCATTTCACCTTCTCCCGTCTTGACACCCTCGTTTAAATCCCTGTCATGGCATGACAGCACCGTATCCTTTTCAACAACATCCGCTTCCTTCCCGGCAACAAAAACCTCTTCCTGCACACCCTTGCCACCCACCACGTGGATGCCTTCCTCCTCAATGAAACCTTCCTCCAACCCCACCACACCGTCCACACTTCGCCCTACCTCCTCCACCGCTCCGATAATCCCCTCCCAATTGCGCGTGGCGGAGTTGCCATTGGTCACCACCGCCAGATCCCCGTTCGGCTCCAACCTCTCCTTCCCGACCCCACCGAACACCTGATCCTTAGTCTCTTCTTCCCCGGCCTTACCGTTACCTGCGCCACCATCTATGTCCGTCCTAACGCCCCTATTCCCTTCGACTTCCTCTCCCACATTGACCGTACCTTCTCCTCCTACGTGATCGCCGCCGACCTCAACATCCATAGTCGTTCCGCCGCCCAGTTACGGCTGTGGCATCGGTTTCTCTCCTCCCTTCAAGGCGACCGCATCCCCATCCCCCAGCACACCCGTCCCGAATCCAACTCCACTCCCGATGTTATCCTTTCCTCCTCCAACCTCCTTGGCCGCATAATGGTGGATGTCGTGGAGCCTATTGGTAGCGACCATCTCCCTGTCCTCCTCACCGTTTCAGACGGTCGTCGCCCCTGCCCTGACCCTCGTAAGGACCTTCCCCCTAAGGACATCCATGACTATTCCTGTGCCAACTGGAATGCCTACCGGGATACCCTTTCCACCCAGGTCGATAGCCACCACTTAACCTACCACCACCCTGACGATGTAACCCATGCTGCCTCCTTTCTCCAGCAGACCTTGTCTGAGGCCGTGGAGGCCCACGTCCCTACTATCGCCGTCCACCCCCACAGGCCGTCCTCCTCCTCCGTGAATCCCGCCGTCTCTACCGAGCCTTCCTCCACATGCATGACCCGGACACACTACGACGCCACCGGCAACTCAAGCGACACATTCGTAATTTTCTCGCGGCTAAGAAACGCCGGGACTGGCGACAGACATGCACCCGTTTAAATACTACCCTACCTATCAACTCGTCCAAGTTCTGGTCAGCCTTCCATCGCCTTACCGGAACTAAACCCTCCCCCTACTATCCTCTTCTCCATGATGATCACCCCTTCCCTGACTCCCTTAGTAAGGCCAATCACTTTGCCTCTCACCTCTCCGATGTGTTTTCCATCCCCGATGATCCCCAGTTCGATTACTCCCTCTTCCCGGATGTCCGCGATCGAACTGACACCTCTGTCCCTCCCCTCGCTCCTGGTTTCCAGTACTTGGACAACATTGCACACACGGAACTCAATGCCCCTATCACTACACAGGATCTCATTGCTACACTCTGCACGAAACGCAACACCGCTCCTGGTCACTATCGTGTCACCTACCGTCACCTTCGTGAAGCTCCTGTCTCTTTCCTCTCCTCCCTGGCCAGGCTCTACAATGTAGTCCTGTCCACCGGTTACTACCCCGACCTGTGGAAAACCTCCCGTATCCTGATGTTCCTTAAACCTGGAAAACCGCCGTCCGCCGTCTCCTCCTACCGTCCCATCAGCCTTACCCTGGTCTTCAGCAAGGTCCTGGAATATATCCTCACCCGCCGCATCCACCAGCATCTCCGACAGCACCGCCTCCTTCCCGTTACCCAGTGTGGCTTTCGGCCGTCCTTCTCTTCCGACGATCTTCTCCTCCACCTCACTCATCTCCTTTCCGACCAGCTTAATTCCCGTCGCTCTGCAATCTTCCTCTCCCTGTACCTCGAACGAGCTTATGACCGCATATGGCATTCCGGTCTCCTCTTCAAGCTCCAAACCTTCGCCCTTCCCATTAACTACGTCTGTCTGATCGGCTCCTTTCTCTCCCACCGTCCTTCCTACGTCACCATCCATAACAGCGACTCCTACACCTTTTTCCCCTCTGCCAGTGTGCCCCAAGGCTCCGTCCTCTCCCTCCTTCTGTACCTTTTGTATACGGCGGACATGCCGCCGCCGTCACCCCCCCGTCCACCTCCTCCAGTTTGCCGATGACACCGCCTTCCTTGCCCTTGCCCCCACCCTGCAGCGCTCCCAACACCTTCTCCAATCCCATCTTGACCGGTTCACCGCTTGGTACAACCAGTGGTTGCTCAAGGTAAATCCCTCCAAAACCCAGGCGATCATTGTAGGCAAAACCACCCCTTCCTTCCGCCTCCTTGATTTCTATCTCACCATCTATGGCTGTCCTATCGCCCTCACTCCCACCCTTAAGTACCTTGGCGTCACCCTCGACCGTCGCCTCTCCTGGACTCCCCATCTCCGGACAATCCAAGCCAAGGCACGCTCCCGACTCCGTCTGGCCGTACGTGGGGTCTGGACCCCTCCACCATCCTTCACACCTATAAATCCCTCATCCGCCCTATCCTTTGTTACGCCCATCCGGCCTGGATCTCCGCCCCCCCCCCCCTATCTTTTATAGATCCCTCATTTGGATGGATGCCATGCTCTCCGCCTCGCCTATCGCATCCGTCTCCCCTTCCCCACGTGGATCCTGTATGATCTTATCCCCTTCCCCCACCTCCTCCTCTTCCTTGAAAGGATACGGATCCTGTACACCTCCCGCAAACTCGATCCTCCTCATCTGCTTGTCTCACCAATCCTCTCCCACCTCCGCTCGCTGCCGCGCCTTTATTCCCACGTCCCAACTGGACTCCATCTCTCCACCCTCCTTACCCTTTCCCAAGGTGGCTTCCGCCAGCTCCCCCCCCCCCCCCCACTGATGATGTCCTCCTCCCCTCCATCTACCCCTCCTATCAACTTTGATCCTCCCCCCCACTTTCTGTGTCCTTTCCTTTAGGCACCCTCCCTCCCTTCTCTTTCCTTTTCCCCCGTACCCTCCCTCCACCCCTCCTCCCCTGGGCTTCCCCTCCCCCTTCCTCCCTTCCCCCTATCTCCCCTGCCCATGGCATCTGCTCTCCCCTCTCTCTCTCCCACCCCCCCCCTCCTCCTCTCTTGGCATGTCCCCGGACTCGTACACAGTTAGTGAACATTCGCGCGCCGGAGATCAACGCCTCGTGTTCTGTGTGCGCCGTCGTTTTGTGCTTAAGTGGTTCAGTGTTTTTCGTTTTGTGCACCTACGTTCACGTGTGACAATTTTCGTCTCTGTCTGTGTCCAAGTGTCTGAACAATTTTATCTTGGACTCTACGCCCGTGAACGGCACCTTGTATTTTAAAAAGTGTTTGTCTCCGTTTATAGGTCCACCATGTTTTTTCTCTAAATGTCTTCATTTGTATATTTGTGTTTCTCTGCGGCCAAAGAGCGGCGTCGTATGCTGCTGCAGGCCTGCCTGTAATACAGGTTTCAAAATAACAATAAAGAAAAAAAAACTCTTCTCCTGTGGCACCGCCTCTTTTGCGGAAATACTCTTTTGTAAGAGCTCCAAAATCATGTTCGATTTCCACTTTTGCAGATTTTACCACTTTCAATGTATTTAGACATTTAGTTTCAGTCATCCTATAAGATTCCTTATACATGGTGTGTTAGAAGGTATGGTCAATCCTTAAGGAAACTGTTGTGTCGGCTACAGTGGGAGTCAGCAGCGAAGCAAACAAGGAAGCAGAGAAGCTGCTATGGCCTATGGCATAAGATTCTCAAATTAAAAGAACTTTTTTTTTTCTTTATGAAGTGGCTTAATGTGCCTGAGGTGCTTCCTGTGTCTCATACAAGCAGTTACTTTGTACTATTACTACTCGCAGAATGCAGGCTAAATATCGTCTCCTTATTACCCAGTACTGATGCTCTCGAAGTCTGCGACCGAACTGGGGCCGGCCAGCAATGGCCAGCGTGATAAATCAGCTGGATGTATCGCGCTACCTGCTGTTTGCATTGGTGCGCGGCTTCTAACACTTATATTGACTAGAAGCATGTTTATATTATGTAACTGTGTATCTACAATTACGAAATGTTCATTCTTTGTTAGTTAAGATTATTGATTTGTGACAAGAAATTTAAGGTATTGTAATGTATATATGGAAAAGATAAATGATTGTTTAAAATAATGAAATTTTATAATATGTGTAAGTTTATAAGATAAGCAATGTGTATTGGAGGCTAGTTCATGCATAGGGCACTTATATTATAAAATGTAAAAGATGTAGGGAAGTCCCTCCACAACAGAAGTGGCACGGCTCGTTAAAAATCCGCCGCCGAGAAGAAATTTTATAGAGCATTCAAACATCGAGAGCCGTGACTACAGTTAGCCGACATGTCGCATGCCACCACAACTTCGCCACTGCTCCACGATCTGCATGCATATAGATATGTGTCAGAGCATGGACCAGTTAATTTGTGTGAGTGTGTGTGTGAAATCTTATGGGACTGAACTGCTAAGGTCATCAGCCCCTAAGCTTACACACTACTTAACCTAAATTATCCTAAGGACAAACACACACATCCATGCCCGAGGGAGGACTCGAACCTACGCAGGGACCAGCCGCACAGTCCATGACTGCAGCGCCTAGACCGCTCAGCTAATCCCGCGCGGCTAATTTGTGTGATTTTAATAATAATCCAAGTGCTATAAAACTGTGTTTGGAACCATAACTTTTATCCTGATCACGAACCTGCGTAGGATGCCCTCCCATCCGCAGCTCGTGGTCGTGCGGTAGCGTTCTCGCTTCCCGCGCAGAGGTTCCCGGGTTCGATTCCCGGCGTGGTCAGGGATTTTCTCTGCCTCGTGATGACTGGGTGTTGTGTGCTGTAGTTAGGTTTAAGTAGTTCTAAGTTCTAGGGGACTGATGACCATAGCTGTTAAGTCCCATAGTGCTCAGAGCCATTTGAACCATTTTGATCCCCTCCTAAGTGTTTATAAAACCGAGTATCCTGTTTCAAAACCACTATTATTGTTTATTTATGTTTGTCAGATATGCAAGGATTTTTAAAAGTGAAGCTAGTTAGAATTTTACTAAAATACTGTCAACTTATTGCAAAGTATCGTTATGCAAAAATTCAGTGCCAGACTGTGTAAATGTTACTGTCTAAAATTACTGCTTCACAGGTGATGAACGAATTTTTAAAGTTAATTGAGCTCAGTGTTGAATAATTTACCTTGAAAAGTAAAAACATAAACTATTCCAAGTGAAGCTAAGAATTAAATTTAGGTGAATTGAATTTTGCTACTGGAATAATCATAGAGTTTGACTAGTGATACAATATCAGTTTATGGGTCCCCATCATATTCTTCTCATATTAGAAAGGTATTTCGAATATTATTGCTACTAAGAAAATTTGACACATTTCTATAAATGGGAGTACAAACAGTGTAATTGTGGTATTATTTATTTTTATTTGTGGTATTTATATGTCAATTAAGTCAGAACCCCCTCCTGACCAATTTTAGTTCTGCACTTCTTGTAGTAACATTTCAGTAATGATCCAAGTAACAATCTTGAGTATAGCTCTTATTAGTGTGAGTTTGGTTCAAATTTTGCTTTCTATGATTACTAGTTTGTGCATTATTGGTGACTGCTGCTACACACAGATCAGAGTGCCCTGTGTCCGTTTGTACCCTGTGTACTACTCAAAGGGAAATACAGGGTGATCAAAAGGTTAGCATAAATTTGAAAACTTAATAAACCACGGAATAATGTAGATGGAGAGGTAAAAATTGACACACATGCTTGGAATGACATGGGGTTTTATTAGAACAAAGAAAAAAAAAAAAAAACAAAGTTCACAAAATGTCCGACAGATGGCGCTGGACAGCAAAACTTCAGTAGCTGCTAACGCGACGGGTGGGAGGTACGCCGATATGTTACAGAATCGCATCTTCCCCAGCCTGGCTGATAAACACCTGCTGGAACGTACGATGTTTATGCAGGATGGCACTCCACCCCATATTGCTAGACGCGTGAAAGATCTCTTGCGCGCGTCGTTTGGTGGTGATGATCGTGTGCTCAGCCGTCACTTTCGTCATGCTTGGCCTCCCGGGTCCCCAGACCTCAGTCCGTGCGATTATTGGCATTGGGGTTACCTGAAGTCGCAAGTGTAACGCGATCGACCGACATCTCCAGGGATGCTGAAAGACAACATCCGACGCCAATGCCTCACCATAACTCCGGACATGCTTTACAGTGCTGTTCACAACATTATTCCTCGACTACAGGTATTGTTGAGGAATGATGGTGGACATATTGAGCATTTCCTGTAAAGAACATCATCTTCGCTTTGTCTTACTTCGTTATGCTAATTATTGCTATTCTGATCAGATGAAGCGCCATCTGTCGGACATTTTTGAACTTTTGTATTTTTTTGGTTCTAATAAAACCACATGTCATTCGAAGCATGTGTGTCAATTTGTACCTCTCTATCTACATTATTCCGTGATTTATTCAGTTTTCAAATTTATACTGACTTTTTGATCACCCGGTATTAATGAAAGTAACTAATATTTAATTTTCTTCAACATATAGTTCCACATTCATGTGCCTAATTGGGCTGGCGACCGTTCATTTTTTCATTCGTATACGAAATTTACTACTTTCGTTAAATCACAAAGTTTAAAGCCTGTTTAGTTTTGCTGTTAAATTCACCATATTCAAAATTACTGTCCGATACCTTTATCCGTTAGACATACACGCACGGTCAAAATTATAAATCCTGTCAGAGGGTAACATTAGTTTGTGTCACGACAGGCTAGTGTTATATGCTCAGCGCCTTTCTGACGCCGTTCCGCGGCGCTGCGTTGGTCGGTGTGCATTCGATGCTTTAGGACTGCACAGAGATGAGAGACGACCTTACTAGCTACATAAAATGTTAATAGCATTTTTCTATATTTGCCCTCATACACGAGTGTTTGAGAGATTGTGAATTTGCCTGGCACACTGAATGTCAAACTTTGACAGCCATTGTGAGAGTTTCATTACCTGCCATTTGTGTATGGCTCTGTAGTTAATACAGCATTCAGTGTTACTGATACTGTGTTTCTTTTGTTTAGCCTTGGGTACTCTTGGATGAGGCGGCTGAAGTAATCAGTTGCGATTTGAACATCGACAATGTTTACTATCGAGGAAGACTGGGACATGCACTTTGTTTACTGATTCTGTAATGGTAATGCGGCCACGGCTGAAAGAGAATACCGAGAGAGGTTTCCACAAGGAAGCCGTCCAAGGACACAGGCATTTCAAGCTCTTCACAAATGTATGGGGGATACTGGAATGCTACAACCTAAGCATTTTTTGGTCAACCACGACATGTTGGATATCATGAAGAAGAAATAATTGATACTGTAGAAGCACGTCCATCTATCAATACAAGGCGTCTTTGGCAAAATGTTGGACTCCCTCACTCGTCTGTGTGGTGAGTACTTCGTCAGCAAGGTCTTCATCTGTACCATCTGAACCCTATGGAAGAATTAGTCACAAGATCACGGCCATTGTCACGCTTACTGTCAGTGGTTTTTACAGATGATTAATGACCAACCAAATTTCGTGAACCACATTTTTGTGGCCTTATACTGACGAAAATCATAATGTAACTCCTTCCAATTCACTCCAAAATGTGATTTAGTGTTAATGCTGCCAGTATGGACCGAAAAATTCCTGACATCATCATCTGAAATTGTGGAATCGTTGATGTTAGCTTCAGCTTTTCCCAGAATAGCCGACGACAGCATCCTGTCCTCATGCAATGACATCATTCCTGGAATTCGCTCCTCTCTCTTTCCCGTGTAGCTAATGGCGTTACGAATTTTTCGAAAATACGGGGTGGCCAGTGGCGTGCAATCTCGACCCTACACTCTTAGAGCAATTTTGATTTTTATACTTCGATTGAACGATTGCTGTCATTTCATCGCTGTATGCACATAAGTCTATGTCGTATGTGTTCAGTTGACAAGACACTTTCATTGAGTAAAGAAGACTTTAAGAACTATATTTGTTGTAAACATTTGTCAGAGAGCCCGCATCTCGTGGTCGTGCGGTAGCGTTCTCGCTTCCCACGCCCGGGTTCCCGGGTTCGATTCCCGGCGGGGTCAGGGATTTTCTCTGCCTCGTGATGGCTGGGTGTTGTGTGCCGTCCTTAGGTTAGTTAGGTTTAAGTAGTTCTAAGTTCTAGGGGACTTATGACCACAGCAGTTGAGTCCCATAGTGCTCAGAGCCATTTGAACCATTTTTTTGTCAGAGAAATGTGCTCACAGCTTTCTGATCAAGAATGGAAAGATATGATAATGGAGGAGCGTTTGGCTATGGACAGACAGAATATTGTTCAACAAATTATGGCAGTGCAAGTTAATGACAAGAAGGTGCATTACCTGACTGGTTCCGCCACCTCTGCATGTGGCAATTGCTAGAATTGCAAAAAAATGGTTGAAATGGCTCTGAGCACTATGGGACTTAACTTCTGAGGTCATCAGTCCCCTAGAACTTAGAACTACTTAAACCTAACTAACCTAAGGACATCACACACATCCATGCCCGAGGCAGGATTCGAACCTGCGACCGTAGCGGTCGCGCGGTTCCAGACTGTAGCGCCTAGAACCGCTCGGCCACACCGGCCGGCGCTAGAATTGCATATCCTTTTTCAAATATGTATCCAGCTTCCCACCAAACAAAAATTAGCTGTGAGCTGTACTGGAAATAGCTCTAAGTAAGTATTTGCCAATTCTTTTTATTATAAAAAATTGGTTATTTTGCGTGTGTGCATCACAGCACTTCAACATTATCCTGCTGTGTTATAAATTAATAATGATTACATTTAGATTCTTTGTTGTTACAGATGAGGACATGCGCAGGTTCATGCTTGACTCAAAAGTATTTGAACGATCTGATAGCATCTCATTGGCATTGCAATGACGTAGTGTTGGCGTCATTCTGGCGTCACACTGAAGTCATGTCAGCATCTGCTGTCACATTGATATCACGATGGCATTGCAATGGAGTCACGCTGGCATCACACCGGCGTCACAGTGGCATCGCATCGGTGTCTGGCATCGTGCCAGTGTCACATTGGCGTCGCGCTGGCGTCACGATGGCGTCATAATGACGTCGCGACGGCATCATACCGGTGTCACACCGGCGTCACAGTGACGTAGCACCGGCCTCTAGCATCGCGATGGCGTCGTGATGGCGTTATGCTGGCGTCACACTGGCGTCACATTGGCGTTGTATTGACGCGTGGCGTCGCCCCAGCATCGGACGGCGACATGCAAACATCGCGCTGGCATCATACCGGCACCAGGCGTCGTACGTACGGCACACACCAGCACAGTGACATCATGTACACACAAGTTGCAAATTTTATATATACATTGAAGGAAAAAAAATCGCAACAACGAAAAATAATTAATTTAGAGTAATGATAATTCGAAAATACACTCCTGGAAATGGAAAAAAGAACACATTGACACCGGTGTGTCAGACCCACCATACTTGCTCCGGACACTGCGAGAGGGCTGTACAAGCAATGATCACACGCACGGCACAGCGGACACACCAGGAACCGCGGTGTTGGCCGTCGAATGGCGCTAGCTGCGCAGCATTTGTGCACCGCCGCCGTCAGTGTCAGCCAGTTTGCCGTGGCATACGGAGCTCCATCGCAGTCTTTAACACTGGTAGCATGCCGCGACAGCGTGGACGTGAACCGTATGTGCAGTTGACGGACTTTGAGCGAGGGCGTATAGTGGGCATGCGGGAGGCCGGGTGGACGTACCGCCGAATTGCTCAACACGTGGGGCGTGAGGTCTCCACAGTACATCGATGTTGTCGCCAGTGGTCGGCGGAAGGTGCACGTGCCCGTCGACCTGGGACCGGACCGCAGCGACGCACGGATGCACGCCAAGACCGTAGGATCCTACGCAGTGCCGTAGGGGACCGCACCGCCACTTCCCAGCAAATTAGGGACACTGTTGCTCCTGGGGTATCGGCGAGGACCATTCGCAACCGTCTCCATGAAGCTGGGCTACGGTCCCGCACACCGTTAGGCCGTCTTCCGCTCACGCCCCAACATCGTGCAGCCCGCCTCCAGTGGTGTCGCGACAGGCGTGAATGGAGGGACGAATGGAGACGTGTCGTCTTCAGCGATGAGAGTCGCTTCTGCCTTGGTGCCAATGATGGTCGTATGCGTGTTTGGCGCCGTGCGGGTGAGCGCCACAATAAGGACTGCATACGACCGAGGCACACAGGGCCAACACCCGGCATCATGGTGTGGGGAGCGATCTCCTACACTGGCCGTACACCACTGGTGATCGTCGAGGGGACACTGAATAGTGCACGGTACATGCAAACCGTCATCGAACCCATCGTTCTACCATTCGTAGACCGGCAAGGGAACTTGCTGTTCCAACAGGACAATGCACGTCGGCATGTATCGCGTGCCACCCAACGTGCTCTAGAAGGTGTAAGTCAACTACCCTGGCCAGCAAGATCTCCGGATCTGTCCCCCATTGAGCATGTTTGGGACTGGATGAAACGTCGTCTCACGCGGTCTGCACGTCCAGCACGAACGCTGGTCCAACTGAGGCGCCAGGTGGAAATGGCATGGCAAGCCGTTCCACAGGACTACATCCAGCATCTCTACGATCGTCTCCATGGGAGAATAGCAGCCTGCATTGCTGCGAAAGGTGGATATACACTGTACTAGTGCCGACATTGTGCATGCTCTGTTGCCTGTGTCTATGTTCCTGTGGTTCTGTCAGTGTGATCATGTGATGTATCTGACCCCAGGAATGTGTCAATAAAGTTTCCCCTTCCTGGGACAATGAATTCACGGTGTTCTTATTTCAATTTCCAGGAGTGTAAATTTGTCTAGGTAGTTAAGTGATTAACATTGCAAGATCACAGGTTAATGTAAACGCCAGACAAGCCATTACAAATGTGAAATGCTGGTACATTAATAACCGGTGCGCCGGCCGGGGTGGCCGAGCGGTTCTAGGCGATACAGCCTGGAACCACGCGACCGCTACGGTCTCAGGTTCGAATCCTGCCTCGGGCATGGATGTGTGTGATGTCCTTAGGTTAGTTAGGTTCAAGTAGTTCTAAGTTCTAGGGGACTGATGACCTCAGAAGTTAGGTCCCATAGTGCTCAGAGCCATTTGAACCCAATAACCGGTGCTACCACCAGAATGTTGAATGCAAGCGCGCAAACGTGAATGCGCAGTGTATACTACTGGTGCCAGATGTCAGTTTGTGGGATGGGGCTCCATGCCTGTTGCTCTTGGTCGGTCAATACAGGGACGGTAAACGTTGGTCGTGCATGACGCTGAAGTTGTCGTCCTATAATGTGAGATACGTGCTCGATTGGAGACAGATCTGGTGATCGAGCAGGCAAAGGCAACATGTCGACACTCTTTAGAGCGTGTTGGGTTACAACGGCGGTGTGTGGGCGAGCGTTATCGTGTTGGAAAGCACATCCTGGGATGCTGTTCATGGGTATCAGCACAAAAGGTCGAATCACCAGACTGACGTGCAAATTTGCAGTCAGGGGTCGTGGGATAACCACGAGAGTGCTCATGCTGTCATACGAAATCGCACGCCAGACAATAACTACCGGTGTAGGTCCAGTGTGTCTAGCACACAAACAAGTTGGTTGCAGGCCACCCTGCTCTCCAACGAGCTCTCGCTTGACACCACTGAAGTCGTAAACGGCGCTGGTCTGGGGTCAGTGGAACGCACGTTACAGGACATCTGTCTCGGATCTGTCCTTGAAGTAACCGATTTGTAAGAGTTCGCTGTATCACTGTGGCTCCAACTGCTGCTGAAATTGCTGTTGCAGATGCAGTACGAGACGCCAGAGCCATCCGCCAAACCCACTGTCTTTCCTCTTGGGAGTACCAGGTGGCCGTCTAGAGCCCGGTCTTCGTGCGGCCGAACATTTCTCTAACTACCACTGCCAGCAATCATGTGCAGTCGCTCCATCCCTGCCAACTGTTTCTCCAATATTACGGTAGGAACATCCAGGTTCTCGTAGCCCTATTAAACGACCTCTTTCAAACTCAGTGATGTGTTGATAATGGTATCTTCATCAGGCCGGCCGGAGTGGCCATGTGGTTCTAGGCGCTACAGTCTGGAGCCGAGCGACCGCTACGGTCGCAGGTTCGAATCCTGTCTCGGGCATGGATGTATGTGATGTCCTTAGGTTAGTTAGGTTTAATTAGTTCTAAGTTCTAGGCGACTGATGACCTCAGAAGTTAAGTCGCATAGTGATCAGAGCCATTTATCTTCATCATCCTAAAGATATTCTTGACTGACATCAAATCACCACGTCCACTCTCAAAGGTAACTAACGCTCATGAATGTTACAGTGTTATTGAAGGTAAACCTGATTTGCGTCCTCATAGTTGCGCTACTAGCACCACTCTTATGCGACCTCATGTTTCAGATGTAGAATTATCTTTCAGATGCAGAAGAACACCTACCAACTTTCGTTAATTCGCACACCTCCTTCTTCGTGTTGCAATTTTTTTCCGCCTGTGTATCTACAGCGATTGATAAATGGTTCAAATGGCTCTGAGCACTATGGGACTTAACATCTGAGGTCATCAGTCCCCTAGAACTTAGAACTACTTAAACCTAACTAACCTAAGGACACCACACACATCGATACCCGAGGCAGGATTCGAAGCTGCGGCCGTAGCGGTCGCGCGGTTCCAGTCTGAAGCGCCTAAAACCGCTCGGTCACACTGGCCGGCGATTGATAAATAATTTGCCCACTTATGAGAGAACCACAGACGGGTAAAGATGAAGAAACATATATCAACAACTGCCCCGAGGCAGTGTAAGTATTAGTGCTGATGTCGATGAATAATTATGTAGGCAAAAAAAATAAAAGAAATCTTCATTAATAATTTTTTTCCTTGACGATGAGCTGAAGTCAGTGCAGCAGCGGCCACGTGGTGTGAAACAGTTCTGTTCAGTCAAAGATACAATTTAAGCACCAGTGGCAATGACGGTATGATATCGAATTGGGAATTCTACCCGATGGTGGTCTTTGAAAACCCCCGATTTAGCATCAAAGTAATATTATGCATGGGTGAATGTTTTCGGTTACGTGATGTAGCAATGTAGATTTTACCTTGTTTCACAGAAACGTTCACTGTTTGTCAGTGATAATGGGTTATCATACAATCTCTGCAGCGGACTTACCACAAATAGTTAAACTATTTCACGACATGGAGTACATACATCTACAGGAGCAGAATTTTAAGAATCTAATGGATAGCAGCTCTGCGATGCGGCATAATCTAGAGTGTCAGTTAAGGTGGCAGCCATATGTCCACGAAGTTTACGAGACGTTGAGGAGCTGGATCCGACATGGAAATATTTTTGTTTCGGTCATCATATGAAAGCTGGTGTATTTTATTTGAGTCAGACTTGCTGAAGGTTAGCAGAGCAGTTGGTGTGGCGTAATACAAACATTTTTATCGCATTCAAACAGGACAATACAAATCTGAAACACATTGGCCAAGCACATGTTAGAGCTGACATGATGTTTAACGAATCTGTTAGCTGATTGATGGAATCGCACACAGTATGATTTTTTGGTGATGTATAAAATAAAGAAACTGAATGATGGCGATTGATGTAAATGAAACTTCCAGGGGTTTCTGCATGAAAAGTAATGCCCTAATACACAATTGCATCAGTATAGTGAAGACTATGGCCAAATTTGCACGTGTGGTTTACACTGGTCCTGTGGGTGTGGAGCACATGCGACTATATATTGAACAAAAAATCGAGACAATCAGCTAAAAATAATGGAACTGGAAAGTTTTATAGAGGCAGTAGCTAAAAATGATGAGATGTTCGTGTGGTTGAATGCTAGAATCCAGCAATGTGAACTATATTTTAATGAGAAAATCGAAGAGGTCAACACAAAACTAACGGACATGCTTATATATATCAAGGCAACAGCTAAGGCACCTGACTCGCGTCACAAGTCTCAGAATACATTTATTCATTTAACAGTCGTCTGAGTTTGAGACTAACTCTCTAGAAAGAAAAATGATCTGTGTTACCACTTAATGACACTAACTTTGGTACAGAAGTGGACGGCTATAAAAGTCTTTGACAATCTGCCCACAGAATGTCTTCCGGATAGCAAAAATATTTTCAAATATGGATTAAAGATGCATCTCCAAACAGTTCCTACTGTACCATAGAGAAATTCATCAATAGATATAATTAGTCATTATTACAGAAAAAAACATGTGAATGGGCAGCATTTAGTCATACACATACATATTCTTTTAATTTTTTAATGTGTTGTGTGTTTATTCAGTGGCTTTTCCACATCGTAACGTTTATCTTCAACTTAGTCTACGGAACACTTAACTAACATCTAATGGAATTACCTTTTTGTATTTCTTCATGTATGTAATGAACTGTTTCTTCTACATAATTTGCTCTGTGACACGTTGCATAGTTCAGAATTGGCATTAGCTGAAACGTATCCTAAGATTATAATAAAGATTCATAATGCAGCTACATGCCATTTAAAAAACGTGCCTTTTCACCAGCAATAACAGTCATAATTCACTGGCCTAGCTGAGTATGCCTTCGTTTCTAGAGTAATGTATACCAAAAATGTAATGAAAAGTGTCTTTCAGCATCTTGTATTACTTATATCCCCCATCCAAAGAAAAAGACGAAGAGTCTCATGTGGGTGTGAATTGATGTCCAGAATGAAAGGCACTGTCTCGCCTCTGTTTCGGTCACAGCAATGGCTAGCGTGTTAGCACGCCTGCACGCCAGGAGACTCGCTTATTGAAACAACCGAGCTGCTGGCTGTATGTTAATTATACAAGAAGCGGAGAGTTTCCCCATCTCGCTCTAGAGCCTTCCATCTGTGTAAATTCGATTGTAGACAACTATAATACCTCCGAACTTTATGTTTTCAATGTGTATGTAGCAAACTTATATGTAAAACAAATAGCATGATTTTGCAATAAATAAGTTACTTCAGTATCTTTTGGAAAAATCACAAAAATGATAATAACTTGCCTAAGACATCATACTATGAGCGCAGTTGGTATTACTCATCTACACAATGATGTAGAAATAACTGAAGTTAATTTAGTAGTTGGCATTAGTAGCAATAATTTCACATAGTGTGCAGCATTAATAATAACCTTTAAACATTTTACAACATGGTGAGCAACTGTACAGTAGTCTGTTCAGCAAACGGATATACCTTATCTGAGATAATTAATATCTTTAGAAAACCATGTCCTCCTTAAACCGAAAAACAGTAAACTGTTTACACTCATCAAGGATAAGCAACATTATTAGACTTTGTAAAGTAAGTGTTGATAGTGTCTTATGTTGTGAGTAGACTAACACTAGAGAGGAACATATTGGAAAGCTACTGAAGCAGTTGCTGTTCATGTCACTGTCTTTCAAGAGTTAATTAGTAAATCGAAATAGTCAGCATCATCGTCAGCTAGCACTCTCAAGAATTATAGCAACTACTGCTACAGATAGACATTGTGTCAGTCAGTTCAGAAATTGTGGAAAGTCACTACAGAAACAGTACCTTCCTTTTGAAATAATTTCTCTCTCTTACATCATTCATGGTACCTCTGACTGAAGATTAATACAGGTATTTCATTGTCCTAGGCTCGATAAAAATATATGCATTACGTTATTGCAAGTTAAGGTGGAAAGTCTTTTTCAGTTTAAAACTAACGTTTATTAAATACAGTTTAGAAAAATTAGAGAGAGAGCACAATTTGATACAATATTTTCAGTTCGTTTGCGATTAATGCACAATAGGCAGGATCATTACTCACAAAAAAGGCACCACACCTAACGTCCATCCTGCACTTACGTTGGCAGCCATTTACGATGGTATTTTGAGCTCTTTCTACTATACTATTGATGTGAGGTCAGATTATTTTTCCAGAAGTTTGCCAATTGCTATCTGACGACTATACTAGCTCTCAGTTCAGATTTTACCGTTTATGGCCTCATCAACATAATATGATAATCGAACATTATTTGCACTAATCCTTTGTCTGAAGTTCGTCTTTTTTGGTATCGTCGAAGATTCTCGTCGATCGTTGTGGGCTGAATGTTTTTCATAACATTTAATACTTTTTCTTTATTGTTTTTCATCTCTCTTGACCCATATGTGTGAGGAGTCGGCTGTCAGAGGTGCAATCAACCCACACTTCAGTGAAAGGATAAGTAAGTTTCAAAAAGACGAGAAACAATACATTAAAAGGTAAGATGTTCAGAAATGATTTTAAAATTTGTAACGGATGAATTTAGTGAAGATTTTATACAAACTAAATTAGATGTTCTTCATTTCTTTAAATTAAACAAGAAAACTAAAAGTTAAAAACATCTAAAATGCATTATGATAAAGGTGATCTTTAAAACGAAGCAGCGCATTTTCACCAAAAGTTGAAGAACACGACCTGGGAAGATATAGTCTGTTGTTGGATGGGAAAATATAAGATATTTAGCAGGTAGGAGATTGTGAGTGTAAGTATGGTGGACTGATGGGTTGGTATCGATGGAGAAGGAGTGGATGTTTGGAAGACTGAAGGGGGGGGGGGTAGTAATTTGGAATTTCGGTAGGCCATAATACAAATGGAAAAAGGGGTAGGGAAAGATGGGGAAAAGAGGGAGCCCCGATGAGGCAAGATGGATGGGACGAGATTATGGCTTCTAGGAAGGATAACTGTTGGGACGAATTTCTGTTTCTGGGAGAGGGAGACGCTTGAAATTTCGTTGGAAGAGGATGCGAGATGTGTGTAGGTGTAGAGCTGATGGAATGTGTCGGTAGAGGCGGGGCTGTGTACTAGGAACGGAAATTATTGCAGTCGAATTTGCGGATGGTGTAAGTCATTCGAAGGTATTTAAGTGAGAAGAGATGAGAATTTGATGAAATGGTAAAGAATCCACATGGGGAGGGTAAATGGATGCTGCAAGTGGAGCGGAGTGCATAACGTTCAAGGAATTAGAGGGACTGGTTGAACTTGAGTGGAGCGGATATCAATGCAACATTTGCACAGGTGAGGATAGGTCAGATCCATGTTTTGTAGATGTGGGGAGTAATGAAGGGGCGTAATCCCCACGTTTGTCCAGTAAGTAGTTCTAATCTATCTTGTTCTTTCCGTTTGATTATTAGCTGTATCAGTTAACTGGATAGGACAACTGTAAATGGTGAAGTAAAAGTCATGGAAGAAAAAGCTGAGTGTGGTTCTTCCTATCATTATTACTTGGGTTTTGGATGGGCTGATCTTGAGGAATCACTGGTCACACGAAAAGGTAAATTAATTAATGAGGATCTGGTGGGATCATTCGAATTTCTGGAGTGTAAGCCGCCATCATCGGTATACTGAACGAGATGGCCCTGTGGATGTGGTTTGGGCATATAGGCTGTGTAGAGGACGTAAAGGAACGAGAGTGGACGAAGCCTAGGAGAAGGAAGTTGAACGGTAAGTAATATAGTACATTAATGGCCATTAAAATTGCTACACCAAGAAGAAATGCAGATTCATTGGACAAATATATTATACTAGAACTGACACGTGATTATATTTTCACGCAATTTGGGTGCATAGATCCTGAGAAATCAGTACCCAGAACAACCACCTCTGGCCGTAATAACGGTCTTGGTACCCCTGGGCATTGAGTCAAACAGAGCTTGGATGGCGTGTACAGGTACAGCTACTCATGCAGCTTCAACACGATACCACAGTTCATCAAGAGTAGTGACTGGCGTAATGTGACGAGCCAGTTGCTCGGCCAACATTGACCAGACGCTTTCAATTGATGAGAGATCTGGAGAATGTGCTGGCCAGGGCAGCAGTCGAACATTTTCTGTACCCACAAAGGCCCGTACAGGACCTGCAACATGCGGTCGTGCATTATCCTGCTGAAATGTAGGGTTTCGCAGGGATCGAATGAAGGCTAGAGCCACGGGTCGTAACACATCTGAAATGTAACGTCCACTGTTCAAGGTGCCGTCAATGCGAACAAGAGGTGACCGAGACGTGTAACCAATGGCACCCCATACCATCACGCCGGGTGATACGCCAGTATGGCGATTACGAATACACGCTTCAAATGTGCGTTCACCACGATGTCGCCAAACACGGATGCGACCATCATGATGCTGTAAACAGAACCTGGATTCATCCGAAAAAATGAGGTTTTGCCATTCGTGCACCCAGGTTCGTCGTTGAGTACACCATCGCAGGCGCTTCTGTCTGTGATGCAGCGTCAAGGGTAACCGCAGCCATGGTCTCCGAGCTGATAGTCCATGCTGCTGCAAACGTCGTCGAACTGTTCGTGCAGATGGTTGTTGTCTTGCAAACTTCCCCATCTGTTGACTCAGGGTTCAAGACGTGGCTGCACGATCCGTTACAGCCATGTGGATAAGATGCCTGTCATCTCGACTGCTAGTGATAAGAGGCCGTTGGGATCCAGCACGGCGTTCTGTATTACCCTCCTGAACCCACCGATTCCATTTCTGCTGACAGTCATTGGATCTCGACCAACGTGAGCAGCAATGTCACGATACGATAGACCGCAATCGCGATAGGCTACAATCCGACCTTTATCAAAGTCGGAAATGTGATGGTACGCATTTCTCCTCCATACACGGGGCATCACAACAACGTTTCACCAGGCAACGTCGGTCAACTGCTGTTTGTGTATGAGAAATCGGTTGGAAACTTTACTCATGTCAGCACGTTGTAGGTGTCGCCACCGGCGCCAGCCTTGTGTGAATGCTCTGAAAAGCTAATCATTTGCATATCACAGCATCGTCTTCCTGTCGGTTAAATTTCGCGTCTGTAGCACGTCACCTTCGTGGTGTAGCAATTTTAATGGCTAGTAGTGTATAAATAATGCTCTTAATATCCAGTATACTGAAAGGCATACTGAAGATATGATCAATACGCTACGTATTCAGATTTAATTCAATGGGAATTTAATGGAAATTTAAATTTAATTCTATGTGAAAGCGGAGGATAAACCTCTCATCAGTAAATAGTGCACATTCAAAGAATTAGTTCTTTGGTTCTGCGGTACGTTGAATTTATATCACTCACATCATATATTTGCTATAAATCAAACAGCTAATCGGCTCCTAGGTTGATTACTTTATAGTATTATTTAACAAGTAAAGAAATGAATGGACCTGTGTATGTTTGAAAAAGGTAAAACGCTTTCGGACGTATGCTATGGGACAAAGATTGGGATGTGTAGTATGAATTACCAACAGTAACTTTGAGATTCCTATTTAATTCCTACTGAACATTTATTTTACCATAAACAAATAGAAGAGCACTAAACATTTATATAAAAAAATAATAGTGGCTGGTGTCTGTCTTAAACCGTCATCTGAGTGCAACAAATAATCCGATACCTTACCTAATGGGCCTGTAAAAAATTAGGGCTGCATAAAACAGGAATAATTAAATTTCAGGAGTCACACATGCACTTCGCATTCACACAAACACCACGCAGAAGATAAAAAAGAAACTAGAAGAACTACAACATGAACCACAAACACATAGCCGTGGAAGTGAGCAAGAATTACGATCCGAAATGCAAATCAGGTCGGGAATGCATGTAAGACACAACACACCTGTGCAGGCAATATAATTTAAGTCCTACCGCTATAGAATGAGAACTGAAAACCGACGAACTAAAGGCTCGTTTGTTTTTTAAACATGTGATGCAAACCACACAGAGCCAGACCAAGAAAATAATATAAAAATCACAAAAAGTCGATTACTCTGTGGAAGGAACTAACAACATAAGTAAATTACTGATAATTAATTGAAACCCTCAGCTGCCGACATGTGTTGTTGATATACCTCGATGGGGTCAGGTGAAAATGTGTGCCCCGACTGGGACCCGAACCCGGGATCTCCTGCTTACATGGCAGACGCTGTATCCATCTTTTTTTTTTTTTTACATACAACTTAGTATACAGAGTTGTAATTGTAACTGAGTCAGTAAAAATATAAGAACGACCCAGAATTTTCTTCTATTTTTTGCTTTTTTTTGACAAAGAAAATAAAAATCTCTGGTGTTATACAATAAATGACGGCCTTCTGCATAAAATAAAAAAAAATATTTCTAGAAAATTTAAAGAAGTATACTTTTTCGGTATCAGGTTTTTGTTTTCTTGTCATGTATCATATTAATTAATTAATTTTTATATATTCGTTGAGATCACATAGGACGTCCTCCAGGCGAAAAACAATTATGTGTAATTACCACCAATAACAAACAAAATAAAATGGGAATTACAGAATTTAAAGAAAACGCCCTCCTGGCAGGACCGACAAAATGGCATCCGCGTCCCGTCAACTTGTGGGTAGACGCACACTGAATCCCAAGGCAGTCAGGCATGTTCCAGGCACGTCTTCATGAAGAATATTGCATTTGCCGATATATTGGATCGAGTCCTGGTATTACACAATCTCACTGAAGTCACCTTCTCATACCTGGGACACCCAGCTGCAGGGGGGGGGGGGGGGGGGATCGCAGTAGGCACTACCTAAAAAGTTGGCATAGTACTGACGGTATCGCGGATGGTGCACGAGAAAAGTAAAGCGATCTTGCAGGAGCGTCCAAAAATCGAGAACACTCTTATCACCTTCATGGAACAAGTAAGAGATCGAGAGGCCTTTTATCCAGATCACAGCGTTGGTCTTCGTACGTGGGAAGTATGTCTCATCTGGGAACAGAAGAGATTGCGGTGTAATGGCATGGGGAGCCGTATGTAGAAGAAAGCCAAGCATCTTCTGACTCAGCTGCCACACCTGTGCAGAAGATCCACACATCAGTCGATGTTCGTCCGTAACAGGCGTGTGACAACGAGGGCACAGCGGCGAGTCTGTCATTTTTGTGGCATGTAGACGAAGTTTTGTCATGTATTTTCCATTAAAGACCAGATACCAGGTCACAGGAGCGCTCGTGTCGAGGAGGATATGGTGCACAGAACGCCAAACCACGGGCCATACGATCGTAGGATGTCGGCTTTACACAACATTCCTAGTATAATTTCTCATCGTTAGGCGGTAAACATCACGTGCGGTAGGGTTTCTGGTACTAGGCAAGTCGGCATGGACATAACTGTATTCGATGAAAAAGGTCCTGACATATGAGAACGAGGAAGAAATATGGGCTACTGCAACAGGTGCCACTCGAGAGGGAGGGGCCAGTTCGTCAATCAGGCTTCCCGATAACCCGGTTCGGCGGCGGGTCCACGACTTAACCATCGTACTTACATAAAGGGCAGCTGCTCTCGCTTGGACGTTGACAAGGTCGAGGCCGCCTTCTCGAGGAGCAAGTGTCAGCGTGTCGTAGCGGAATTTGAGGATAAGCCCCGCCCTTACAAAGTAGCCGAACGCCGCCTTAAGTCTGTGTGCCATTGCCTTTGGCATCGGTAAAATCTGTGCTACATGGGCAGTCGCGAGACTAGATGAGTGTAAACAAAATACAACCTTTGTAACATGTCCAATGCTCTCAGGAGGTTGCCACGAACGTGTTTGCGGATAGCTTGAAGCAGGCGTTTATAGTTAAATGAGATCGTGCGCTGTATATCACGCTTGACGGTGATCCCCAAACATTTGAGCTTGTCCACTAATGGCAATGGAGCCACTCTCTGCTGGAAGACCTCTACCGACGGATTTAGCACTAGATCTTGTCAGGTTCACACGGCTGCCCGCAGCAGTCCCGTACCGATCTATCCATGTCAGTGGCTCTCGCACTTCATCCTTCGAGAGAACAAAGAACACCACGTCATCCGCGAAGGCGCAGCAGATGAAAGTATTCCCCCCTCATTGTTATCCCTGTGAGCCGGCTCCTCAAACCGTGTAACAGTGGCTCAAGGGCGATGGCGAAAAGCAGCATCGACAGCGGACGGACATTAATAGGGCCCGCCAAATGGCCATTGACCAGCACTCGCGACGTGGCACCTCGGAGGAGCCGCAAGACGATGTGTATAAACCTGTGGGTTCAAATGGCTCTGAGCACTATGGGACTTAACATCTGTGGTCATCAGTCCCCTAGAACTTAGAACTACTTAAACCTAACTAACCTAAGGACATCACACACATCAATGCCCGAGGCAGGATTCGAACCTGCGACCGTAGCGGTCACGCGGTTCCAGACTGAAGCGCCTAGAACCGCACGGCCACACCGACCGGCCTAAACCTGTGGGGAAAGGCCATCCGTCTGAGTACGTTTTCTAGAAAGGCATGGCTCACCCTATCAAAGGCGTGGTCGAAGTCCACTGTCACTAAGGCACCGCGACTGCGGCAGGTCGTGGCCAGTGCTATGACGTCACGGTAATGGCTGAGTGCCGCCTGAATATTACTGTCACCACCAAAGCACGTTTCATCCAGAGAGATGACTTGAGGAATGACGCGCCGAAGGCGAGCGGTAAGAATCCGGGTAAAAATCTTGAAGTCACCATTTAACATGGTCAACGGCCGATAACGTCCTACTCCCCGACCTCCCGATGGCTTGGGGACCGGGATAAGCATGCCTTCTACGAATTCGGGTGGGAGGGGAAGGTCAGGGTTCATCAGTTCTTCATACATCGCAGTCCAGCGTCAACCCATGATGTCGTGGAATGTGCGGTAAAACTCCAGCGGGAACCCATCTGGACCTGGCGCTTCATTCGACGCACCCTTATGACGTCATCAGACGTAATTCTCGCTGTGAGAATCTCTGCAGCAGCTTCATCCAGGGTACCCGTCAAGGAACAGAGGACATCAGTCGTTACCGCTATGTTCTGGTCCTCTGCTGCATAGAACAGGTTGTAGTGATCCACAAAGGCTTTTGCAATGTCATTCTGGGACGTCAATCGACAAGCAGGCTTGGTGCAGTCGAGCCACCAACTGAGTGTTGAAGGATACGCTGGAAGGCGTCTCACACAGTTGTTCCACGTCGTTTCTACGACCTGCCTGCGTTAAGGATCCTTGAGATGGGCGACACCTTCTGCCTCTGGAGCGAAACAGTGCAAATGTAGGCGATATGGTCGGAAAAGGCGGTAGGCCATAACTCAGCGTCGAGCGTGGCAGTTACGATTCCTTGGGAAACGTAGACACGGTCAAGACGACTTGCTGAATAGCTGGTGACGTACGTATATCCAGGCCGATCACCATGCACGCGCTCCCAAGTTTCGGTGAGGTTCAGTTCATGCACGAGCAGCTTGAGTTCCTGGCATGTGGTAAAATGGAGATGTTGGTCCTTCTGGGATAACACACAACTGAAGTCGCCGCCAAGAATAATATGGTCGTAGCGGCCTACAAACAAATGAGCGACCTGTTCTGAATAGAATCGCGACCGTTCCCGTCGCTTGGCGTACCCGAGAGAGTGTAAGCATTGATGACTCGGACACTGTGGAAAGTCACAGCAAGACCCCTAGCCGATGGTAGGTACATCACGTCGTCTATCTCAATGCCTTCCTTTAAAAGAATTGCAGTCCCACTGCCTTCGTCAGCACACGGCGTGAGGTTGGACACATAGCCATAGATATTAGGAAACGTCGCCAGGCAAATTTCCTGCAAAAGGGCAACATCGACGTCCGATGCCCTCAACATTTCACGGAGCAATTGTAGTTTAACAGGGGTGGCAATGGTGTTCATTGATGGAGCCAATCCTGTAAGTTGTCGTGGAATAGGGACTACTGGGACGCTCATGGAGGCACGAAGAGCAGCAGCGAACAGGAGTGTTGTCCCAGTAGGCTGCACATTCCCATCCAGTAACCCTGTCGATTAGCAGTCGTGAGTTGGAGCAGCAGCATTCGCTGCTGTCTCAACGGTGGATGCTTCGTCGTCTATATCGTCAGACCACGCAAAGGTGCGTGGATGGTGTGCGTCCAGTGGAGTACCTGTGGAGTCCAAAGGCGGCGTCACATGTTTGTGTGTGCAGGCTTAAATCAGTCGCGGGAAGAAAGTAGACACGGCGGACGAACGGCACCGACAAGTACCTGTCGGGCAATCCATAGATGTTTTAGTGAGTGTGTAAGGAACAACCATGGAGTTTATATGCAGCTCTGTGCTTACTGTGATGGCTCAGTTGCTGTTCAACGTCCATAGGTACGGCGTCTGGTGCATGCAGAGATGGTCTTGAGACTGCGTCCTGCAGGTGTCAGACGGGGCGATTCACCGTTTCCGACGTCTCTTCGGCGACCGTTGCTTGCGCATGTGATCTTCAGTGTCCGAAGACGCCCGGGGATCCGGATGTTCGGGCACGAAAGCAGCGATAGGCACAACCATGGAATCAAGGGCCCTCCCCGCTCCTAGAGATTGCTCACCAATGCGCATGGCGAGAGGAGGAGGCAAAGGGGTCGGTCCTTCCGCAACAACCTGAGGCATTACCGGAGACGACGATGTGGCAGTAGTAGGAGCCAGTGGTGATCGCAGTCGGGGGTCGTTATGGAGAACTTCGACAAACGTCAGCGGTAGCGTCGTCGGAGCGGTCGTGGCCGGCAGGTCCCCAGGCGGTAACTGTGTGATTCTGCGTTGGAGACAGCTGGAACGGAAGTGTCCTACCTTGCCACATTCCGAGCATGTCTTCGGCTGGCCATCATAAATAATAATTGCACGGCAGCCACCAATATATAAGTAGGACGGCACATGTTTGGTTAGCTCCATGCGGATCTGTCGTACTCCATTGAGAACCGGGTGTGTAGTGAACTGAACCCACTTTTCAGCTCTATGACTGATCACCTTTCCATATTGGCGGAATGCAGATACCACTACCTCTGAAGGCACCTCGAAAGGGAGTTCAAATACACGTATCGTCCGCAGTCCAAGTCCCACATGTTCCACAATTACGTCACCGATGTGTCCATCAGAGTGACGGAACTTAAGACCACTTCGAGTTGCACTTAGAATTTTGTCACATATGTCTTCGTTAACCAATTTCACGCATACCACACTGCTCACTATAGACAGGTGGATGCCAACAAGATCGTTGCAGTCAATCTTGACTTCATCTCTGATAAACTGTTCGATTTTCAGTGCTTTTGGTCGGGCATATTCAGGTGCAAAGCTAATCTTCAGTGTCGATTTTTTGTGGGCATAAGCCATTCTCTGTCGAAGGAAATATAGCGCCCTAAAGCCGTCGGCACACGGACCGTGCTGTCGAAAGTTAACGTTGAGCGTGCCAAGTTCAACGTGCTGCTGAACGCTCAGGAACGATGCCACTTGTGCATACGGTACGTGGGCCCCAACGTGGTATACGCGATCGCAACGCACTCGAGCGGCAGTTGAGGAATGTTTCTAATTCGTAAATCACACTGTTTACTCAATGGACGCGCGTAAAATTCCCACGTTAGCTCTATTAAAACGCACATTTCCTCCATCGTCCACGAAAAGGAAAGTACCATGTCCAATCAATAAGCACACCAGCTTATTAAAGTTCCATTACAAACAGTGCGTTACAAATTTGGAATAATTCTCCGCATAAGATAAACATTATTTCATCATTCCCACATTTTAGTATAACTTCAAGGTCAGTCTTACTTCATAACTGCTCCTAACCCGTAGCAGAATCTTTGCAACATGCGAGTTATGAAGCGTAAAAGAAAAAGGAGGAAAATATCTTTATACAAGTAGCGCAAGCTGTCCTTTAGATTAAGCCAATCGAACAAAGTCACCCCTCAAAAAAAGGTGAACTTATATTTACATAACATCAAATATTATAGTATATACTTATATTAAACTAATAATAAAGTATCAGAACCTAATAAAAACGCGAATGTTAGGAAAAAAATTTGGTTGTGTCAAGACGCGAACCACCGACCCAACAAAATTACTCCGTGTTGGCCAGTGCCGACATCAAACCTTTCGATCTTAATCTTAGTTTCTTAGCCCTTGCTGAAAACCTTAATCGTAGATATGTTATTAACTGAAACAATGCGCTTTGGGTGGATATTCAGTGTATCGTTGCCTTCAAATAGCCTACTCTCATAATATGCAACTTACAATAATTCTTTTGCCACGAATATTATGCTTCTCATTATTTTATTGCAACGAATCACACATTTAACAACGGGTTTTCCAGTGATTCTCAATTTGCTGGTGCTCAGAAACGGCATAATTATATACATGTAGGCTTAAAATGAATGCCAATATGGCGCCTCACAACTCTGTACTGAAGGGAGATGGCGTGCGTGTGACGTAGGTGGCGTTGTGCTATCTCACTGGTCAACGCTCAGACGCACGCTCAAAATATCTGACATGCCAGATATTGCTCTGCACGTTCGGAAAGACTACCGAACGTGCTATTCCACGCTGTGACGTCAGAAACTCGGCACGCTCAACGCTCAACGTTCGGATGCACGGTCCGTGTGCCGACGGCTTAAGGCGGCAGAATCACGTAAACAACTCCGCGAGCGAGCTGCGCGGCGAGGACGTAAACAAGACCGTGCCGAAAGGCGACTGTCCATCTGAGCCACCGAGGACACATGAATAGCGCGACAGCAGGGACTTATCCCTTGCACGCCTCCCGTGAGACCTACATTCCCAACTGTCCACAATCTACATACGTAATGTTCCAATTAGATATTTGCCCATCGACTCATTACTCGCGCCAATTAAGGTGACGATTCCCGTAAAAGTTTGGGCAACCTGTGCGCATTCGCACAGACGAAGGTCAATGGCCGGGTAGCCTTTAACTGTATACGGAGATAGTAACTGTTCTCGGAGTTCTGTATGAGTGAATGAGTTTTAAATATGTCAGTTTTGAGGCAGAGAGTTTCTTTTCTCTCATGCAGAGGAATGTCAACTTTGCAGAGCTCCTTCAAAATTGTCTGACAGTGTAGTTACCTCTCGATCCTGAGCTGTCCCTCTCTTTTTGTCCGTGCAATTAGATAGAGGACCGCCTCCACTCTGCTGAAAAAAACTGGTCCTCGAGGCAACGGCCAGTTGGCTGGCGCTTTTTTAACTTACTCATGGATCTGCCCCCGAGCTGTGAGATTGAGTTTGTTCCCGAGAAAACGCTTGGTATGATTTCATTTGACGTAGTTAACCTTAACGGTTATTTTCAGTTAGGGAATTATTCAGCTGTTCAGTTATGTGTTGCGATATGTTTTTGATTTTCTTTATGGTGTAAGTCCTCCTCATGTACTGTGAAATGAGTGAACTTAACATTGCCCTTTGTTCTAACTGGACATATCCACGTGCCTTCGGCAATTGTGTCTGTTAACTTGAATCTCTTCATGTGTATCTAAAAATTAATATCTCTCAACTCGTGAGCATTATACGTTGTTGAATGAAGTATTTAAAATGAAAGTTTTGGGAAGTAAGATAGTGATCTTGAGTGATAAAAGGCAGTATCGCACCCACATTGTGTAAATTTTACCGTTTCATTGCGTAACCGCAATTTGTGTCTCAACTTCAGTGTCGTGCAATGGCCACGAGTGATGAAAGTGACGTTTTCATGGTAACATCAATATAAATGAATAGACCAGAGTATTGTATACAGAATGAATCCATGTTTGTGTGGGAGAAACCAACGTAAATGAAGTTTATAGGATTTATTGACTCTTCAGGGAAAGCTCTTATGTCGAATTCTAGCCCACTGGAATTCACCCCCTTTTTCTTTTGTCTGTACGGTTCTATAGTATGTGGATAAGGTTTTAAAATTTGTAGGATCTCTGTGGTGCACTTGATTATACACACATCCTCACAAGTTATGAATGCAACAATCTCACTTATGTTTTCACAGAGTGTAATTATTATTCATGTTAAGGAACTATTCTTCTTTCCATATTGATTGAATAATCTTTTAAGTGTTTTGTGTGGGTGTTCAGATTATTGTAAAAACATCCTATTTCGATCACAACTGACTTGGAAATGTTCAGGCCCATCACACATTTCCATATCCTACGAAATCCCCCCCAAAGACCAATAGCTCATGCTTTTCAGATAATTCTCACCATGGGTGAAACAGATTACTTAATGGGTATATCGTATCAGCGTGTTTGGACTGTACCAATAGCATCCATCCATTGTGCAATGTAAATTGTGGACTTAATAAAATATGTACGCTACCAGAAACGAACGACACTGCTCGCATGATGGACGAGTGTCATATACAAGAAATAAATAAACTACTAGCGTCTCCATTTCGAGTCCATGGAGAGCAGAAAGTTCATGGTTTTACGCCAAAAAGTGGGTATACTAAGGTTACCGCAAATTTCACAATTATAATTGGTAGAATACATGGTCGAAAAAAGGAGTAGGGTGGTATTCACCTACCGACACCACCTCCCCCCTTACAATTACGTGAAATAGAACTAACATAGTTTACAACGTTGATTCTGGTGCTTGTCTGGCTCGAGTTCCAGAGTCTTTGAGCATTTAATAAGTTTGTGATGTTGCCTCTGTATTTGATGTTGACGAGTGAACGTGCCACAGTCACGGGTTCATAGAACAGAGCGATATAGGCGACAGGACCCTAGAAGTGGAGTGGGTAACTTCTAATTTTGGTAGCTACAGATTCGCAGTAAGCATTCCAGTTGGTGTAGGAGTAGTCTTGCACAACTTTAGGACTGATAATCAGATGGGGTGCATAGGGGATGAGGTAGTGTGTAGGGGATGGTGAGTAGAACATGGAAGTGGTCAATTCCAATTTGATCGAGGACTGCTGCAGTGGGCAGCTAAGGAGGTTGGGAGACTCTCAGGCCACAGCTGGAGTTGTGTTTCCTTCAGGACGTGTCTACTGTGGTGTGGGGACTATGTCAACTTGGAGGAAGCATTTAATTGTTTCCTTATTGTTATTTCATCCCCTGATAACCCATATGGCTGGAAAGGGGGGGGGGGCGTCGACAGTACATTCAACATGCTCTTCAGCCAACTGACAAGTAAAACTATATGAGATAAAATAACACGAACGTAAAGTTAGATATTTGCAAATGTTTAAAAAAAATATTTAAGGATGAGGGTAATGGAAATATTTATATGTATAAAACATGGTTTTCTTCAAGTTTACATTGAAACAGTAATAATAAAAGGGCGAAACGAAAAACGAAAAGGGTATATGAAAATATTTAAAATACGATTTTTAAAAGCCTCTGATCTTAAAAGGAAGCACTTCACTGCCACTAAAACTGGAGGGACCCACCCTGAGATTGGTAGTTTGTTTTTGAAGAGGAAAAATTTGGCCGTGAACGAGGGTAAGAGGGTGGTAGCGTAAGGATGGAGGACTGGGGCGTCGTATAGATGAGGTAGAAGAGGCAACTGGGAGGCAAGAGCGGGGGAATAGGTAGGGATATTGGGGAGGCTAAAATTCGGAGTGGAAAAGTAAGTACGGAAAGCAGGAGGAAGGGGGAAAAGGGGTAGGGAAATATAGGGCGAGGAGGGAGGGTAAGCCCTGTGAATAAATGGGGAAGGGGGGGGGGTTGGATTTAAGGTTGATAGGATGGATAAATGGCAGGAAAGAGTTCATGACCTGGGAGGGGGAGACACTTCAAATTTCTTGGAGAGCGTGTGTGGGGGTGTGAAAGTGCAGCATTGATAGGACTTATTGGTAGAGGAGCGTAGATGCGTACAAGGATTGGAAAGTAGAGGGGAAACTATAGAATTATTGGAGTCGAGTTTGTAGATGATGTAGGTTGATCGGAAATGTTCAGTGTGAGTGAGGAGAGGAAGAAATTTGATGAGCTGGTAAATTATCGTTGTGGGGAAAGTAAACAGATGCAGAAAGCGAGGTAGAGTGCATGGTGTACCGAGATCTGGAGGGGTGGGACAGATATCCGTGCAACATTCACATAGCAATGGATGGGTTGGATCAAGATTTTATATCTACAGACGACATTGGAGAGGTGCACTCCCCAAGTTCGGCCAGTTAGTGGTTTTACTAATTTTAGTAAAAAAAAATGGCTCAAATGGCTCTGAGCACTATGGGACTTCTGAGGTCGTAAGTCCCCTAGAACTTAGAACTACTTAAACCTAACTAACCCAAGGACGTCACACACATCCATGCCCGAGGCAGGATTCGAACCTGCGACCGCAGCGGTCTCGCGGTTCCAGACTGTAGCGCCTAGAACCGCTCGGCCACTACGGCCGGCTAATTTTAGCCATTTGGGATTTTTATTGGATGAATAGTAGGCGAGGTTTCTACGTTAGTTGACGACTGCTTGTTAGCCAAAGAGATTTTGGTGTATTAGTTAACTCAGTGGGACGGTTGTAAATGAGGATGTAGAGACAGAAGGACTGGATGGTATCCCATAATTATTATGTGGGTCTTGAGAGGGTTGATCTTCAGGAGCCATTGGTTACACCAGGAAGTCAACTAACTGAGGTGGATTTGGAGGGATCGTTGGGCTTTCTGGAGTGTAGGATAGAGGTAAAAAAAAGCGCCTTCATCAGTGTACTGGAGGAAACGGCTGGTGGATATGGCTTTTGCATATCAGCAGTGTAGAACAGATAGAGGAGAGAGGACAGAGCCATGAGGCATGCTTGCTGCGGAACAGAAGGCACAGGAATCGATGTTATTATGTCGCGATGCTCGTTGTCAAATATTGGGTGTCTAGGAATCCTTCGTACTCGGTTCGCTAGTCAATCAAATCAAACAAGTCGTATTAATGAACTTTATTACAAAATGTAAAGAGACAATACTTAACTTTGCAATTTAACAGATGTATCGCAAGCAATGGACGACATACAAAATAAGCTATCTCTTCAGTATAACAATCCCCTAGTATGTGTTATGTAGAGTGTACAGGCGAAGTAACGAGCATTGACGCTTCTATCCGAGTCACTAGTCATGAAGCTGCTACTGAACTGGGGCGTCGCCAGTCGGTCCTCTCCACATAGGGGCCGCTGCTGTCGCGTTGTCGTCCTGGAGAGGGGTCGGTCAGCATGTGATTGGCTGACGTCTTCTCACAGCCATATCCTCTCTATCGTTCCAGACTGGCGTGCTGGCGCCTGACTTTACGCCGTAACAGATATTATTAATGCTGACAAAGCATGGGCGATTAGGGGAAGGATGCAATAAGGTGTGAATAATTAATTAGAGGTGCATATGTCTGGAGTTTTAAAACAAGACCACAATGCCATACATGGTTATAGCAGATTTACAGGTCTTGAGCTGGTGGGATAAAAGGTGGGTGAGTCGCAGGAGCTGGTCATCAGAGGAGAAGGTGGGACAGAAGCCACACTGGTTAATGGGAAGGTGGTTGTGGGTTTAGGTGCTGATGGATGCATCAGGAGAGGATGGATTCGAAGACCTTGCTGAGCACTGAGGTAAAGCAGATGGGGCAGTAGGAGGAGCTAACTTTAGGGGCTTCGAGGAAATGTAGTATTTGGGAGGTTTTACACAGTTCAGGATAGTAACCTGCGGAGAGGATAGTGGTATAAGGGGTTGCAAGGGTGACTAGAAAGAAGATAGGGCACTCTTTAAGGTGTGGGTACATAGTGCTGTTGTTACCACGGATGTAATGGGTTTTGTGTGAAGTACTTGTTTTGTGTCATGTTATGTGAATGGGGCGTTTAATTCTGTTTGTGGCTTGTTGTCCAAACGCTGGAAGCAGCGAACCAGGGGTGGGAAGTCAGTATTTTTGTATTGGTGGTAGGGAATAGGGAGTAATCAAAGTATGGGCCATCATGGATCGAGAAGATGTCACAGAGATAGGATTAAAAGTTGTCAGCTTTGCTCAGATTGTCAGGTAAGGCATGGTTGTTGTGGAAGAGTGGATTGTGGGTGATGTAAAGACTGTCAGTGACCCAGTGAAATGTTTCCCAGTGCTTAGAAGAGTTAATGGGGAGTGGATCGTTGAGCCTGTTGCATGTCTGGTGCCAGTCCTGACGTTTTCTTAGCATTGAGTAAATTCCTTAACTCTCTATTTTCCCAGTATTGTGTGAGTGTGTTCTGGTAACGAGTCCATAAGAAGGAGTGCTATAAGCGATGGGGTCGTCACAGGAGTAGGCTTTGCGGATTTGGGGGGGGGGGGGGGGGGAGAGTGAGATGATAGGGGTATCTGTGGAACTGGTTTCCAAAAGGTACCAAACCCAACTGGGCAAATTTATGTGTAGAGCAGAAAAATTCCCTGTAGCCACAATAGTTCTCGTTGGCAAACTGTAGCTGATATACAATTTGTATGAGACTCACTGATATGTCTTTTAGAATAATTTAAGGTATTCTTCATTTTATTGCACAGTCATTAGGAATTTAATTTTGGATTTGGTACTTTTAGTCATAAAAATTATTTTAAAAGGGTACAGATGGTACACAGGAAACAAATGACACTTAATACTAATATATTTAATGACATTTATTGCACATAACTCTAGAGGATACATTTTACGACGAAAAAAATATCTTTGTCTTACTTATATTAATTCTCCACTGGATCTTCTTGTAGAAAATTCTTGTTCTGATGTAATCACACAGAACAGAAATAAAACACAATAATTTTTTGTTCCAAGATGCACAACTGTCGCAAAACAGTCGAATACACATAGTATTATGTTCATTAGAGTATGGTTTTAAGACTGACTGGAAAAAACGTGACAGAAATGGACTAATTTCCCTCAGAGCCCTATCACCTTCAATCTCAAGTAACTTCTAAAAATGTACCCTCAGACTCAGAGTTGAAATATTAAAAGTTGTGGTTGGTTTCGTTGTCTAGGGGCTGGGATACGTAATTGCTGCATTACAAGCCAAATACTGCCGAGTCTACAGTATACAATATGAATATACACATGAAACGAATGATCGAAGGTTCCTATCATTCGGCAGTTGCGAATTTTCAATGTAACATAGAAATTTATAAATGAAAAACATCACGACAATCATGGTCGGCTATGGACTGTAGTTGTTTCATTTACATGATTAATAAAACCATAGCCCAGACCCTTTTATCAGATGTGCAGATGTTTTACTTCAATATTATTATTGCTTGTCAAATGTTTTACGAGTCAATTTAACAGAATAAACCGAATCAATTGTAATTATTGTATCATTTAGTATCCACTGAATTCCTAATTAAATATTTTGGAGGGTGTCTTATTAATTTATGTCAAATAAAAGGTCCAATTTACATACCTCCACTTTAGAAGACGACCTGTCCCCAGCAGTTACCTTTGGCCTCATGCTTTCCTCACTCCTTTCAACACTTCCTCCCCATCCAAACAACTCCAGCCACCTTGCCATCCCACCACCACTTCTGGTATAACGAAGCTTGGTCCTGAGCTCATGGCAGAGGAGCTGGTGTTCAAACTCAATTCAGAAATATGGCTCCACGATCGATCAACTCCTTACATAATAAAATCGGACCCTCCAAATCCCTCCCACAGTCCTACCACTGTCAAAATGCATCCGTTACAATGACCACCTCACTCTTGATTGAAAAAATCCTCCCATCTGATCTCGCTGTAAAGAATCGTACTTCCTTAAACAATGTCTGAACCTTGCCTCCCCTCCCACATGCAACACCTGGAATGATGACCACGCGAGTGACCCAGACGAATAGAAAGCGAAACATTCACTGTCAATACAGAATTAACTCTGCATGTCCATCCTATTGATCATCCTATCTATCCCAGTAACTTTCTCTACCCACCTCCTGCTGCCAAGGATATCGACCGATTCCTTACCATAACCCTCTAGATTATCTACCCCTTCCAATGGCTGCATACACCACAAAAAATTTCTCTTGCCTCTCACTTCGTGTTCCACCTCAATACACTATCCATCTACTCCACGAACCAAGTCCACTTCGTTTTCACCCATCTCAACACCCTCGTTCAAGCCTGTCCACACCCTCAGCCACACAGCCTACTCACTACACCTTCATCTTGGCCCGACAGCAAAACAACATCCTATATCAAAAGGTCTGCTCCCTACTAGCAAAAAACCTCTTTTAATACATACTGTGTCCCAGCACAACATCAGTACCTTCTTTCTTAATGACGAACTATCACACCATCCAGATCTTTCCCTATAACCTCCATCATAGAGATAACCCCTTCCATGGCCTGAGGTGGAGTTTCAGTTGACCACCACAAGAACATCCTTACTCACTCACAACCTTCACTTAATAATTCCACCAAACACCTTATTCTTAACGTTTTTTTTCAGAATGTTAATTGTCACATGTGCTAATGTCTACAACTGACCTAATTGTCGCATCCCCTGCAATTTCTTCACCCACATCCACCATACCTTTTCCACCTATATTATTTCCACTGACCTCAACGTCTAAGTAAATTCAATGCAGAACTCCAGCGGTAGCATAAGTTTACAGAGTCCCTCAAAGATGACATAGATCACTTCCCACAGCACACCTGTCCTGGGAGCAACATCACCATAGGTATCATCCTAGCATTTCGCTGCCTCCTTGAACACCTCACTGCAGGGGTCCTCAGTCCAATTGCAAGTGTCCACCAGCCTATTCTCCTTAACCAACTCCTACACACTAACTCATCCCCATGCACCCCATCCTAGTCTCGATCCAAAAGCTACTACTCCTGCAGCAACTGGAATGCCTACTGGGAACCTATAGATACTCAGATTTGAAGGCACCCCTAACCTCCCTGCAATCTGACGGTATCCTCACCCCCCCCCTCCCCATCCCCGCATGGCATTCTTGCAGCAGACCTTGTGAGACGCTGTCTCATCCCACATTCCTACCAAGGCCATATGTCGAGCTTGTTTGCAAAAGGTACCAAATGCAAAAAAATTCAAAAAAATTACTTAGAGATTGCAGCCCCTACCTAATAGCTTGCTGGATCTAACAAGTAAATATTTTCTTGCAAAGAATACCAAATCCCTTATGAGGACGTCAAATCCAGCATTTTCCACCAAATTTTACCAAATCCATTAGAACTTTCATAGCTAAAAGTACCAAATCTTCTTGCACTGGTCTGGTGGAGTACTGTGACGTCGTAAATGAGTGGGCCAATGTAGAATGTCTGTGCGATCACGTGATTACAGTTTCAGTAATGACTGCCTTCAATTTGTTAATGTGATATTTCATATAATACACTTCTGTTTTTTGTTGTGTTTGTTTATACTTAAATACACTTAAAATGAATTCTGATATGTCCAATGAAAATGTCCATGTGCCTGAATTTACAGAACTGCCAAGGAAACGTAAAAGATCTGTAAATATGTGGAAGCAGAGTGTTTTGAAATACGAAAAACATAATGCTGGTGCAAGTGCAAAATCTCAAATCACGTGTAAGCATTATGCTTATCAGAAGATTACATGATACGTGAAAGTAACAGATATTGTTACAATACAGATACTATGAGTCAGAAAAACTTGGTAATGGGGTATATTGAGACGGACTATCCTAAAAGAAGAAGGCCTAAGCAAGTTAAGAAAGAATGTTAAAGCCAAAAGAAAACTATAAACTACAGCATACATACTGCTCTTCAGGGACAAAGAAGGGTAAGCATGCAGCTGATTTACTTGCCTCTAGAATTAACCAAATGTAAGATGAGGAATTTATTTGGCAAGGAGATAGTAACTGCACGTACAACTGCAACAAAAATCTGTTTATGCAATGTATTAAAAGGTGAGCAAAATTAATTATCTAGTAGATTTGATATGATGAGCTGAAAATAAGAAGTTAGATCCATATTATGCGTAAAGCCACTGCCTACTGAAAGAAATTTCGAATTACCTGTTTTTTTATTTTTTTTCCGATTTTTATCTCCAAATTCAATCTGTGGTTTACAAAATAAAACAGAGCACCTGCAATGACTGGCTGATATTCAAAGTTCCTTCTAAAGCTGTTATTGATGAGGACATGAAGAAAAAGAGTCTTGTGGAAATACTTATCTACAAACTAAAAGCAAAGGTTTTTTTAGATCGTCGATAGATTTCCTGATGGCTGTGTAACAGTGAACTTTGATTTGATACAGGATCAGCCTTTACCAAAGACACATAGTAATAGAGCGTATTACTCACGTCAAGTACGGTATCATAATATATTGAAAAAGCCGCCTGAGTTGCGAAAAATTTCTGGTCTTTACCCAGGTTTCGGATAGAACGATCTAGCCCTCTTCAGAAGCATAAAATTACTATAACATGTCAGAGTAAGGCACAGTCAACATTAAAAATTAAGACCTATAGTACCGTGGTACCGTGTCAAATTAAAACTACTTAACTGAAGTCCAGCCCCGGCATCACTTCACCACGCGGTCGGTTGGCAGCGGCATAGGGGCTCGTCCGGGATTTGTGTCGAGCAAAGTGGTAATTCCTTTGCTCTCTGTTCATTCAGCGTACTATGCGAAGCCGGTCGTTGTAGCCGAGTGGTTCTAGGCGCTTCAGTCCGGAACCGCGCCGCTGTTACGGTCGCAGGTTCGAATCCTGCCTCGGGCATGGATGTGTGTGATGTCCTTAGGCTAGTTAGGTTTAAGTAGTTCTAAGTCTAGGGGACTGATGACCTAAGATTTTAAGTCCCATAGTGCTTAGAGCCATTTGAACCATATGATTTGTACTATGCGAAGTGTAAAAACCTTTGCAAAACCAGTAGAGATTTCTGTAGAGTGAACCTCTCACAAAACACAGTGTGAGATCGGTTTTTTTCCGCAAGTAGGTTTCTGGAAATAGTGAAATTACGCAGTAATTTTCACAACTAACACATGCTATTAATAGAGGCCTTAATCTATCATGTTAAAGGCAATTTGCGTGGGGGCTTAGAGTCTAAATAAGTTGAGTGTAGGGAACAATAGCGGTTAGAGCGTTTAAAGGACAGTGGCATCGGAGACGGTTGGAACACGCGGTAAGCGGCAGCAGTTACATTTACATAGGCGATTTCTCCAGTGGCGGACGAAGTTAAACAGCAGTACGACGGCAGGGTCTTCGAGCAATCCAGGGCAGTCTTCAATGTCGACTTGCACTACAACCGAAGGCATAATCATGGCAGAGGGAACCATCTCAGATCGGGTAAGTGCCTGTGCAAATAGTGAGACAGCGATATAAACTCCGAAGTTCAAGCTCCACTTATAGATCTCGAGAATATAAAACAGTCACCTAGTATGAGTAATTCTGAAAACGGAAGTGAGCCGGTTAGTCCGAAGTCAGACACCGAAAGCGTAACTGGTAGGAATTCAGGCAAGGGGAATGAATGTGGGGGAGATATGATGTCTCAGCTTATGCAAATGATCCAGGGATTGGAAAATAATATGAATACAATGCCAAATAATATCAGTACAATTCGAACAGATATGGGTACATTGCGAACATATCTGTGCTTACTGCAAACAGTTATGGATACAATTGGGACTGATCTGGATACAATGCAAACTGAAATAAGATCCGCTATGAAAGAGGAAGTTGAAAAAATTATGAGTAACCTTGAAAAAGCAACTGATGATAAATTAAAATGTATCCGAGTGGATACGCGGAATAGTAAAATCTAAAATCGAATCAGTAGAAAAAGATCTTGGGGAAAATATGGATAAGACACAGACGGAACTTGGGGGGGGGGGGGGGGGGGCAAGGTAAGCGACTGAATAAAAGCGCAAGATGCTCATAAAAGTGATATAAATTTAGCATTTAGTGACATTGCCAATCGTGTAGGTGAGGGGGAGAAAGAAGTGGACAAAGTTAAAGATAAAATAGAGTCCAGTATCACTAGTGAAAATGAATTTAAAAAACCAATGCAACAGATAAAAAGTGATTTAAATTCGTTAGCCTCCCGACAGGCCACGCCGGTAATAAATATTCCTTGGGCAGATACCGGATCTGTGAAATGTTACACAGATGACGGAAGAAATCACCCAGTAAATTTCTTAGCAGCGTGTAGGGGCGCTTTTGTTCACGGCATGGGGGACAAAGCGAAAATAAAATACGTTAAATGGCATTTGGAGGGAGACCCACACTCTTGGGCAAATATTAAATGTAGTTCGTGCGAATCGTATGTACAGTTCGAAAAGTGTTTTTTGAACAAATTTTGGAGCAAGGCAAAACAAACGCGGATAGAAAATGAATTTTTAAACAGGCCGAGTTACAGGTACGGAAATGGGACGATGAGAGATTTTTGCAAGCGCGAACTTGGCAAGCTTATGCAAAAAAAAAAAAAAAAAAAAAAAATGGTTCAAATGGCTCTGAGCACTATGGGACTCAACTGCTGAGGTCATAAGTCCCCTAGAACTTAGAACTACTTAAACCTAACTAACCTAAGGACAACACACACATCCATGCCCGAGGCAGGATTCGAACCTGCGACCGTAGCGGTCGCGCGGTTCCAGACTGTAGCGCCAGAACCACTCGGCCACCAGCGGCCGGCGCAAGCTTATGCATGTGAAACGAAACACCCGTTGGGGGTTTTAACTGAAATAACCACGTTAAAAAGGTGATTACCCGAAAATTTTCTGTGGAATCTTGTCCATAGTCAACGTGATTCCGTGGACGAATTTCTAGAATTTGTAGAAAAATTAGAGGGGGCTTTGAAGTTCAAACCTCAGAGCAATCCGGGTGGTAGTTAGGGAAATCAAAGGAATTCTGAGGGAGATAGTAGCTGGAATGAGCATAATGGTCGGAGAACGAACGGGAGTGATATCTTCCTTGAACGGGACCCAAGTAAAGAAGGCAGATTTGACGGGGGAAATTCGCGCGAAGTGCAGTCGC
Organism: Schistocerca nitens; assembly: GCF_023898315.1. NCBI lineage: Eukaryota > Metazoa > Arthropoda > Insecta > Orthoptera > Acrididae > Schistocerca > Schistocerca nitens. Next base: position 949,145,825 of record NC_064616.1, read on the forward strand.
GTAACGACCGATCGGGAAACTGATGTTCGCCACATGTCAGGTCCGGGGATGGCGATCTGAACAGGTGATAAAAAGGACTGGAGATAATGGTAGGTTTGGAGAAAGGCAACAAATATGTAATATGGAGTATGTTAAAGAGGAAGGCTATATAGTTGGCTCTTTCAATAAAAGCAGGAGCGAACGACAGAAGCATAGACTTGTGAGAGATTTAAGTAAAAGTAATAGGAATAAATTTTCGGGGAATGGTTTAGGTTATGAATGCATAATGATACTTCGGAGGAAGGAATTTACGCGTTTGTAGTGAAGCAGAAACGAAAACGCCTACTTGGAACAAGATGTGCTATAGAAAGATGCGGTACTGTAAGGTGCAGTGTTATTAGTAATGAATCCATGTTCAATTTTTTGCTAATGTACAGAGAGCATGAATGGATTTTATATCTAACAAGTCCAACAGATCAGTAAGTGTGAACTAAGACAATTCTACAAAAGAAAACAGAAGTCAAATTTTAAACACATTTTTCGTCAGAGAAAATTTGTTATAGTAAATTTTCGAAATTCCTGTCTCGGCAATAGCAATAAAGTTGATATAGTCGAAAAAATGATTGGCGCTCCCCTCGAAAATTCCTGCCAAGTTGCGAATTATTGGCGTGATCTCGAACGTGCTTGTATGCGAGGAAAATCTTTGCATTTATTTATTGATGCTATATGGTGGGCCAACTACCCCACAAGGAAAAACAAATTATGAAACTAGAGGTAATTACGAACCACTGCAAATCATTTGATCATAATGAACCCTTTTCTTTATGTGTATATGATAAAGCTATCATATTGAAAAAGCTACTTTGTCACATTGAAGCACACTATTATCATTATTATTTTTTCAGTATTTTGCTTAAGGTGGTCATATTACACGTCTCTCCCCTTTGAACTATTATCTACATGGATACGTTTTGGTATTAGCTACGCTAAAATTTATTTCATTTATGTTTTACACGAAATAATTACCTTGCTGGAGAGACCATCGAAAGTAGTCAGATTTCGAAAGAGTGATACCTTAAAGTAAAATTGAGATACAGTTGACTGTAGTGAGGACAATAACTGATTAGCAACAGATGTGCCCAGTCCATTAGAAAATGAAAATTGCCACGTGTCTCTCCTCCACATTCATGTCAAAGAAAGCTAGTGCTAAACCGCACTGTTAACGAACTTGAGAAAATTTTCTCAGTTTCATCACTCATAGCCAAATTACATATTATTTTTACGTAAACGTAACGAAATATGAGAAATGAAATATTACGAAGAAATATACATGGTACGTGCTTCAAGTTACGAGGTCCTGCTGCAGATTAATTCCTCCGGATTTTTATGTGAAAACGCTTGAAGCTTTTTAAAGAAAACAATCGTTATTAAAATTTTGTATCTTTATTCTACATCTTTATTTCTCAGCGTAGTCACCCTCACGACAAACACATTTCTCCCAACAAGAGACCACTTTATTGATATCGTTACTGTATATCGTTGGAATTTGCTGGCGGAGCCACAGCGTCACCTCTGTTTGCACTGTTTCATCATTATTAAAGTGAAGTCCTAGAATGTATTATTTAAGTTTGGATACAGTCCCAAGTCGCGACTGTATGGAGAATGATCGCTGACAGTGAACCCAAGGCGTCGGATTGTTCCACATGTAGCAGCGCGCCGGCCGTTGTGGGCGAGCGGTTCTAGGCGCTTCAGTCCGGAACCGCGCTGCTGCTACGGTCGCAGGTTCGAATCCTGCCTCGGGCATGGATGTGTGTGATGTCCTTAGGTTAGTTAGGTTTAAGTAGTTCTAAGTCTAGGGGACTGATGACCTCAGATGTTAAGTCCCATAGTGCTCAGAGCCATTTGAACAATTTGTAGCAGCGCTCGTGAGCGATCTGGCGCTGTCAAGCTGAAGGACAAGATGCTTCATATGTGGGCGAACTCATCGAATTCTAAACTCGATTACAGTACGCTGTTCCTCACACACCGAAATAGTTTCGTTACACACTGCCATATTACACTCCACAATTCGGAATCCTCTAGCGACAGATGGTCCTAAATACAGTGCCGAAAAAAAAAATCGCAACACCAAAAGTAATTAATGTAAAGTAATGAATTTTTGGAAATACATTTGTCTAGGTAACATATTTAAGTGATTAACATTACAAAATAACAGATTATTGTAAGAGAGAGACAAGCTATTGCAAATGTGAAGTGTTGGCAAATTAATAACTAGTGTAACCGTCAGAATGATGAATGCAAGCATGCAAACGTGCATGAATTATGTTGTACAGGTGCCGGATGTTAGTTTGTGGGGTGGAGTTCCATGCCTGTTACACGTGGTCGGTCAACACAGGGACGGTTAATACTGTTGGTGGATGACGCTGGAGTTATCGTCTCATGATGTCCCATAAGCGCTGGATTGGAGACACACCTGGTGATTGAGCAGGCAAAGGTAACATGTCGACACTATGTATAACATATTGGGTTACAGCAGCGGTATGTGGGCGAGCGTTATACTGTTGGAAAACACCTCTGGAATACTATTTATGAACGACAGCATAACAGATCGAATCACCAGACTTGACGAACAAATTTGCAGCCAGAGTGCGAGGGATAACCAAAAGAGTGCTCCTGCTGTAACACGAAATCGCATCCTGGACCGTAACTCAAGGTGTACATCCAGCCTGTCCTCAACTTGTCTCCTTCCAACCAACATACGACCATCACTGGCACAGAAGCAGAACCAGCTTTCATCAGAAAACACTAGACACCTCCACTCTGCCCTCCAATGAGCTCTCGCTTGACACCACTGAAGTCACAAACAGCTGTGGTTTGGGCTCAGTGGAATGCACGCTGTATGGCGTCTGCCTCGGAGCTATCCTAGAAGTAACCAATTTGTAACACTGTCACTGTGGTGCTCCTTCCCCAAATGGCTGTCCAGAGCCTGGTCTTCGTTTGACCGTACATTCTCGTGACCATCGCTGCCAGCAATCATCTACAGTGGCTACATTCCTGCCAAGTCTTTCTGTAAAATCGTAGGAGTAATATCCATCTTCTCGTAGTCATATTACGCGACATCAATCAAACTCACTGAGGTATTGATAATGGCGTCATTGTCGCCTTAGAAGCATTTTTTACTAACATCAACTCACCACGTCCAATCTCAAAGGTAACTAACGCTCATAATCGTTACAGTATGTATTTAAAGCAAGCATGATTTGCATCCTCATAATAGTGCTACCAGCTCCTCCCTTATGCGACCGACGCAAAATTGGAATGGACATCTTTCTTCAGATGTAGAAATACGCCTATCTACTTTCGTTTCTGACGTACAACTCCTTCTTTGTGTTGCAATTTTTTCCGTCAGTGTACATAGACAAGAAAAATAAAGACTTCGAATAACGTTAATTGAAAAAGCTTTAAGAATTTACCCATGCAAAATTCGGAAGCATTGCTTTTCCCTACGCCATCGTTCCTATAAGAGCTAAAGGGAACTTTATTTAAGTATAAAAACGAATGTCTTACCTAAGTATGTCGTTTAAATTTCCTGAACGTCTGAACGGCGGGTATATTGGCTGAAATGTAAAGTGTTTCACAATGAACACCTTTAGCGAATGCTACTGAACTGATACACCATTGTGTATATGCCTGTGAGATATGTTGATTAAAGTGTTATTCTTATATGAAGTTACTGTCAGCATTTTCAATAGAGAAAAAGCCATTGTCACTGTTGAAGAATTGCTTGCGCTTATGATCGCTGGTGAGTGCCTAATGTTATTTGAACTTTTCAGGTGCTTTTCGCATCTGAGTATGCCCCGAGGACGTGGACATGCAGGTTATCATCATCTTTCAGACACTGATAAATGCCGAATCTCTATGATGAAAGGATATGGGAGCATCATTACCGACCGGTCGCATAGACAGTCGGCTGCTGTGTAATGACTGCAGAGCAAGTGGAAACGAGATGGCCTCAAGACTGCAGAGTGGCAACAACAGTAGGCACGGGTACTACCAGATGCACCAAGAGAAGATCGTAAGATTGCTTTACGGGCTCTGAGGAATAGGTCAAATCCGGGCAGAGGTTACAGCGGACTGTCACCACGAATCGCCGGGAATAGATTACTGGAATCTGTGTGGAGATCTTGTGTTGCCATTCACATACCACAATCGACAGAGACTCACATGGTGCAGAGATAGCATCAAATGGGACAATGAGTAGCATTCTGTGATGTTTAGCTTCGAGTCTCGCCGCTGTTTGTGGCAGTCAGGTGGGCGCCAAACTGTCCGTGGATGGCCTTCTGTAAGGTCACAGGAAGCAGCGATTCTTGGGACACATATCTCTCCAATTCCTTGTATCATGGTACGGAAAGGTCAGTTAACAAAAACAATCACAAACAAAGCAAACACCTACTGTGGCGAAGCAAACTTCCTTAAAATTAAAAAAAAAAAATAAAAAATAAAAATAAAAATGGTTCAAATGGCTCTGAGCACTATGGGACTCAACTGCTGAGGTCATTAGTCCCCTACAACTTAGAACTAGTTAAACCTAACTAACCTAAGGACATCAAAAACATCCATGCCCAAGGCAGGATTCGAGCCTGCGACAGTAGCGGTCTTGCGGTTCCAGACTGCAGCGCCTTTAACCGCACGGCCACTTCGGCCGGCCTTAAAATTACATTTTAGTAATATGTACAGCGTATGTCACAAGAGAAATTCACTAACGATTTAACTGACGAGCCAACGGGGCAGAGTGTAACGTCATTTTTCGGAATACGAACCGTCTTGAAACATTTTTATGGTACGTTCCTCAGATGTCATGTACGCTGATGAAAAATGAAGGAATGCTTCTTGCTAATTCCAAGATCGTTAGATACCGTGTCTTAGCTCAACTGAAAAAAAAATCTTGAAGAAATCGTCGGTGACATTGTCGAAGCAGTCATTATTCCATTCGCTTTGAATTATTTGTGACAATCGTGGAAAAGCTCAATTAATGGAGCTAAACAAGGATTTGAGGCCCGACGTTCAAGCGAAAGCCGTAATTGCCGCTAGAGGCGGAGAAATTGGCTGCGTCTGTATTTTATTCCATTTCTTATCTCTTATCCAGGCGTCTCGCGGTTCTAGGCGCGCAGTCCGGAACCGTGCGACTGCTACGGTCGCAGGTTCGAATCCTGCCTCGGGCATGGCTGTGTGTGATGTCCTTAGGTCAGTTAGGTTTAAGTAGTTCTAAGTTCTAGGGGACTGATGACCACAGCAGTTGAGTCCCATAGTGCTCAGAGCCATTTTCTTATCCAGGCCCTAACAAAGTTTAAATATCTTTAGAGATTAGGATTTTCTAATAAATAAGTGAAGTGAAAGAAGGCAAAGTAAATTTGCACAGTCCAGTGTATAAATGATGTATAAAGACTCACCTGACTCTGCCGGATGATGAAGTACTTATTTTCAGTTGCGTTATTTACTGAACCTGCCAACATTGAGAACACGGCGCAATACTTCGGTTTGCGGCCATTAACTGCTCCGTTGGCTCTGTTTACGTGTGACGCCTCAGCTCCACTCCCAGAGGACCAGCCCAATTTCCTGTACAAGCAGCCTGGCAGCTTCTTAAAAGACCAGCAATTTCGCCGAGGTATATTTTTTTCCACGTCTGTATGATACACTCTGTAAGCGTGTTGCATTCGTCTGACGATCTGCGGATAGATGGTATTTTGATATTTTTACATTTAGTTATTTACCTTTGAATATGGAACGTAAGCGGTTTAATTTAATGATATTCATACTCGATATCACGTTATCATGTAACTGTTACAAATCAAATGTCAAATAAAATACACAACGTACAGTCAGTACTATTATTTGCATGTTCCACGATGAATATGAGACCCTTAAGAAACTCATCATGGAACAAACAACACAACGAAAATAACTAAGTTCTCTGCATTTGAGTTTTTCAGTAGACAATCTGTCGCACGTCTCTTGGCCGTGACTAATATAACATAAAGGGTTCAACAAGTCGAAACAAGCTTTGCGGTAAGTGGCAATATCAACGAAAAAGGAAATTCTGCCACATCTGTTACTACTCTTAACTTTTTCTTTTGCTGAGGTGTTAAGGTAACTATACTTTCTCAGAATTCATCACTGAACCTAGTAGTTCATGAAAACTGAAATAGCTGTTGTGATTACTCACTGCGAAAAACGTCGTAAAATTATCACTGAAATGAGGTGAAATATAAGGCAAAAGTGTACCGGGATTGTATAACTGCACTCCCACTACTCAGTAAAAATCGTAAAACGTGGCTAAAAGTGAGTTGACCTGGTAAACGTCAGCGTCATATTTTTCTCATGTTCTGGATATTTCTGGGAAAAGTATCTCTGAGAATATTGACATATTATATGACCTTACTCCTTACACAGTCTGGGGAGTACTATTTAAAAACATTAAACGTATATAGCAACGTAAGAAGAAATAACACGAAGATGGCTAGGTACCTGGTTTCTGGGTCCAGTGGAGAAAAATTAGGGACAAAATAGTTTGTCTATGAAAGCGGTAGTATAAAACTTGAGGCGTCACGCGTAAAAAGTGTCAGGGGAGCATGTAATGGGAGGAAAAATAAGTCAACCAGGGCTGTGCAGAATCCTTAATGTTCGAAAAAAGGTTTTTTGCATGCTTGACACAAAATAGAATAAACGATTTTACAATACGTCCTGCACTAGTAGCCATTAAAAGTATAACATAATTAAGGATTAACTTCAAAGCATTAAAATTTTGTTAGTAGTTACATATTTATAATGAAATCAATGAATGTAAAACCCAAAGCTGTGCTCATAAATAAATATAGTTAGCAAGTTCTGTAACTGCTAACCGCTATTCCTACCTGTGTTCTGGTGGCTTAACGTTGAAAGTGGTGAGATATGTAAGGCTAACTGAGACAGCCTTAGGACGACGTTTTCTAACATTTGACACAAGACATTTCAAATCAGGATGACTGAATGGAGTTTAATTACAGTTCTTTTTAAAAATGGACCTAGTAACAAACCATTAAACTCTATCACCAGTCTGGAACATACACTTCAACTTATATCATAGTTTTTAGTGATCATTAATGAATTAAATGACATAATATCATAACACACGTCAACCTAAAATTATATATAAACTTTTATTCTCACCAGGTTTATAAGATAACTTTCTGAACATCATGAGACCACTGGTATAGCCGTATCAAGTGCTTTGGTTAGCATCTCACTTTTGTAGAACAGAAATGGAGAAAGGGGTAGTTGGCACCAAATACCTGCAAGAAATTTTAAGCTATGCATAAATCACCTTGATGCTCTATTAGCCTATTTAACAGAAGAAACTATAAAATAGTATCTGTTGGTGATTTTGAAGTATATTTTATTAAAAACTCTTCCAGTAAGAATTTACTACTGTTAGTAACGTTATCATTCTACTTAATTCCTACAGGAAACTTCTCAACTGGGCTAGCCAATTACTCAAAAACAGTCATTGATAATGTATTTATACAAATGTATAATGAATAAAACTACATTACATAACCATTAGTCAATGTTCTATCAGCCCGTAACACACAATTCCAGTCAGTATTGGACAAGGTATAAAATCTAGTAAATCTGAGTTCGAAAGAGTATCCAGGTGATTTTGCAGTGAAAAAGGGAATAAACTCGAAATAAATAAACTTGTTATTTTATTTTCATCGAGGTACTTGTTTTATAACCCGTACAATTCAGTTTAATAGGAGGTAGACCATCAATCTCATACAGTGCATTTACCAATAATAGTATTTAGAGAAAGTCATCAGTCTGAAAGACAAATGGCATCACAATTAAAGTCGTTGTCATTTTAGTGCAACCTCTTCGTTGTACCAATAGTGACAATAAATGAGCCAAATGTGCTTTTACTGGTATAGAATAATAATACAGACAATTCAGAAGTGGCAATAACTTTGTAACACTTAATTTGAGGATCCAAAATGATTTCCTAGGCGTCAGGTGTATCTTAATCTGTAAAAATTTCTTTGTTTATTTATGCCACTGTGTTGCCACTGTATTGCCAACGTAAAAGATTATTTCATCTTTCGATTTTAGCCAATAGCTTGGCAGTTTCAAATGTTTAACTGTTGTGACAGATAAATAAAGATAACTAAATTCACATGTACATCGATTGAAAATGGAAAATGAATGAAAGGAAGAAGAAATTAGTACAAATCATAAAGACAAAATTGTATTTAAAATGACATGACATAAGATTAAAAATAAAGCAATAACACTGAAGCCAGTTAACTGAATAAAAATAATGACCAACATCATTTCGATAAGGATTTAAAACAATATGTTCCAAGTACCTGTGGAAATATGCAACAAAAATCTTATATGAGGAAAGTGGAATCTGTGCAGGATACGGTGGCTGGTGTGTAGTGACCAATTTTCGAGCGATGCGCGAGGCGAGTTCATTTGTTTGCTAGAAGGGGAGGCCGAGTTTGTTTGCCCACTTTCAGCTAGTTGGGGATGCACACCGTTGCCAGAATCGAGGAGCCTGCCCTGCAATCTTTGTGGAACGATTTTACAAAAGCTATCCGGTTTAAAAATTTAATTTCTGCGTTATTTACAGATCAGTATGTTAACTTCATGCTGGCGTGCCCATTATTTCGTTAATGGTCACAGTTACTGCGATATTTGCATTTATGTAAGACACCTTGCGAAATTCGAAAAAGTTTGCACTGAAAAATAGGGGTCGTTATGATTTTGAGTTTGGTGTATGTTGAAAATATAGTGCAGCATGTGGAATTTAGTTAACATATTGAATTATTCTCTAGATTCGACAGCAGGTCTTTGTGTCTCACCGATCTCGAGAAATTTGGTCTCATGTAGCGCATCCATTTGCTATCTCGCGTGCCAGTGATAAAGTCAGAACGAAATATCCATAACATTCTCATAACTGAAAAATGGTTTGATGTATCAGAACGAGATTGTAGTGCATGATAGCATGTAAAGAGGAGAATATCTTGTCATATGGTTATTATGCAAAACTTCATTATCTACTGTGTTATTCCACCAACTGCAGACTTTTCCGCTGAAAGAATGTACACTCCTGGAAATTGAAATAAGAACACCGTGAATTCATTGTCCCAGGAAGGGGAAACTTTATTGACACATTCCTGGGGTCAGATACATCACATGATCACACTAACAGAACCACAGGCACATGGACACAGGCAACAGAGCATGCACAATGTCGGCACTAGTACAGTGTATATCCACCTTTCGCAGCAATGCAGGCTGCTATTCTCCCATGGAGACGATCGTAGAGATGCTGGATGTAGTCCTGTGGAACGGCTTGCCATGCCATTTCCACCTGGCGCCTCAGTTGGACCAGCGTTCGTGCTGGACGTGCAGACCGCGTGAGACGACGCTTCATCCAGTCCCAAACATGCTCAATGGGGGACAGATCCGGAGATCTTGCTGGCCAGGGTAGTTGACTTACACCTTCTAGAGCACGTTGGGTGGCACGGGATACATGCGGACGTACATTGTCCTGTTGGAACAGCAAGTTCCCTTGCCGGTCTAGGAATGGTAGAACGATGGGTTCGATGACGGTTTGGATGTACCGTGCACTATTCAGTGTCCCCTCGACGATCACCAGTGGTGTACGGCCAGTGTAGGAGATCGCTCCCCACACCATGATGCCGGGTGTTGGCCCTGTGTGCCTCGGTCGTATGCAGTCCTGATTGTGGCGCTCACCTGCACGGCGCCAAACACGCATACGACCATCATTGGCACCAAGGCAGAAGCGACTCTCATCACTGAAGACGACACGTCTCCATTCGTCCCTCCATTCACGCCTGTCGCGACACCACTGGAGGCGGGCTGCACGATGTTGGGGCGTGAGCGGAAGAGGGCCTAACGGTGTGCGGGACCGTAGCCCAGCTTCATGGAGACGGTTGCGAATGGTCCTCGCCGATACCCCAGGAGCAACAGTGTCCCTAATTTGCTGGGAAGTGGCGGTGCGGTCCCCTACGGCACTGCGTAGGATCCTACGGTCTTGGCGTGCATCCGTGCGTCGCTGCTGTCCGGTCCCAAGTCGACGGGCACGTGCACCTTCCGCCGACCACTGGCGACAACATCGATGTACTGTGGAGACCTCACGCCCCACGTGTTGAGCAATTCGGCGGTACGTCCACCCGGCCTCCCGCATGCCCACTATACGCCCTCGCTCAAAGTCCGTCAACTGCACATACGGTTCACGTCCACGCTGTCGCGGCATGCTACCAGTGTTAAAGACTGCGATGGAGCTCCGTATGCCACGGCATACTGACGGCGGCGGTGCACAAATGCTGCGCAGCTAGCGCCATTCGACGGCCAACACCGCGGTTCCTGGTGTGTCCGCTGTGCCGTGCGTGTGATCATTGCTTGTACAGCCCTCTCGCAGTGTCCGGAGCAAGTATGGTGGGTCTGACACACCGGTGTCAATGTGTTCTTTTTTCCATTTCGAGGAGTGTATTTTTAAGGGCCCTCGATAGTTGGTTAAATGAGAAAAGCTGTGTGCTTTCTGACAACATAAGCGAAGACATTAAAAATTAATTTTTGTACCCAGGATGTGCTTTCACATAAGCTTGCTTGTCCTCAGTTGATCACTTAACAAACTTAATATGCCACTGTTTCAGATTTATCTCGCAGTTGCGTCAGCACAATATGTTAGTGAGGTGACATTGAGTAATCTCCACTGTGTTTCAGCAAAAGAATAAAAAATTAACATGGCAACAAGAGAACTTTAGGTTTTACTCCAAATTCGCCAGAATGCTTCTCTGAAAGTTACAAATGGTTAACAAAGCAAGGGAAAATAAATCACTACCTTTGTTGCATTTACAGCGAAATTCTTTTTAGATACAGTAGCAAAGGTGACAGTAGATCTTGTGGTATGGACATCATGCAAGTGTGGGTGTGGAGGGGTTCCACTTAATATTTTCACAAAATATGAGCATAGGCTTCAGTTTAGAATGGCATTTCCCCTATAGTGCGTGACTGCCTGCCTGCAACGGGCACCACTACTGCTCTCCCCACACTTGCCCTCCCGACAGAACATCTAACGGTTATATTATTCTGCATAAACTCGCCAACCATTACGGTACACCACTAGTGTGTAGAAGTCTCCTATATTGAAACATGTAGAACATCGAGCGAGATTACGAAATTTTTATTCGACAATTACTCTCAGCGAGGGCTCCTTCGCTGTATGGAGAGATACCTGGGACCCAGAACAACAATACCAAATGGATGATTTCAAAAAATTGATCCCACTGCTGTGGATCTCTCCTTGTAAGCAGAGAAACGGAACATAAAATTTGACGGGTGTAGCAAGCTATTAAAGGTGTCATTTGTCGTATGTGTAAATATCGGATTCTTGCTGCAATGGGGTGTTAGTGACGAAGTTCATTTGGAAAAACTATATAGCATTGCTATCTATGTGCACTGTAAGAATATTAAGAGCTTCAGCTGCACCGAGGCACTAACTGATTGGAATGCTTTAAGAAACAGCTGTATCTCATTGTTAAGTGCATAAAGATTACTTGCCGCAAAACAAGCAGTTTATTATGAGCCTTGATGAGCAAGAATGGTTTTGAACAGCAGAAATTCGCCAGATCTGCAAGATACACTTCAAGCAAACTGGTGTGAAACACAGAGATCATTGTTATTTCACAAGCAGATTTAGATGAGTTCTCATGATAGCTGCAACTTAAATAACAGTCCTAATTGTATGGCGCCTGTTATGTTTCATAGACTGAAAAATTACTATTCTCATTTTAGAAGTATGAACCAGTGGGAACAAGTGGGTAAATCCGAGCGCAATAAAACGGTGAAAATAAATCCAAGCCATGTTTCTGTGGTTGTGACAAATATGGGAAAGTATAAAACATTTATTTAATTATCACAGTACAACATCATCAGGACACAAAATTTCGGTGTATAGATTCCGTCGACGTTTTGGCTTGCTCTCTATAAAATGTGTCACATAATTAGAACCTGATCAACTGAAAATAACAAACAAATATCTTCCTGTCAGTGAACAGATTAAACTGACCAGTAAGAAAGACAAGCCTCCATACTAGCATGTAGCTGATGAATACGTTTTGTTGGATGAATAGTTGTTCAAAAGTTTGCTGATCACTGAAAGAGTAGTCAGTGAATACCAAAGAGTGTGTACAATGTGGTGTTTATTTGACTGCAAGACATTAGAAAACTACTCATATTTATATTTGGAAACCAGTATTGCTACAGTCCGATGTCTCTGAAAATTTCCGCGCAATCTGTCTCAAAATGTACGAACTGAAATCACTTGTTGTTGTTGTGGTCTTCAGTCCTGAGACTGGTTTGATGCAGCTCTCCATGCTACTCTATCCTGTGCAAGCTTCTTCATCTCCCAGTACCTACTGCAACCTACATCCTTCTGAATTTGCTTAGTGTATGCATCTCTTGGTCTCCCCCTACGATTTTTACCCTCCACGCTGCCCTCCAATACTAAATTGGTGATCCCTTGATGCCTCAGAACATGTCCTACCAACCGATCCCTTCTTCTGGTCAAGTTGTGCCACAAACTCCTCTTCTCCCCAATCCTGTTCAGTACCTCCTCATTAGTTATGTGATCTACCCATCTAATCTTCAGCATTCTTCTGTAGCACCACATTTCGAAAGCTTCTATTCTCTTCTTGTCCAAACTATTTATCGTCCATGTTTCACTTCCATACATGGCTACACTCCATACAAATACTTTCAGAAAAGACTTCCTGACACTTAAATCTATACTCGATGTTAACAAATTTCTCTTCTTCAGAAACGCTTTCCTTGCCATTGCCAGTCTACATTTTATATCCTCTCTACTTCGACCATCATCAGTTATTTTGCTCCCCAAATAGCAAAACTCCTTTACTACTTTAAGTGTCTCATTTCCTAATCTAATACCCTCAACATCACCCGACTTAATTCGACTACATTCCATTATCCTCGTTTTGCTTTTGTTGATGTTCATCTTATATCCTCCCTTCAAGACACCATCCATTCCATTCAACTGCTCTTCCAAGTCCTTTGCTGTCTCTGACAGAATTACAATGTCATCGGCGAACCTCAAAGTTTTTATTTCTTCTCCATGGATTTTAATACCTACTCCGAATTTTTCTTTTGTTTCCTTTACTGCTTGCTCAATATACAGATTGAATAACATCGGGGAGAGGCTACAACCCTGTCTTACTCCCTTCCCAACCACTGCTTCCCTTTCCTGTCCCTCGACTCTTATAACTGCCATCTGGTTTCTGTACAAATTGTAAATAGCCCTTCGCTCCCTGTATTTTACCCCTGCCACCTTTAGAATTTGAAAGAGAGTATTCCAGTCAACATTGTCGAAAGCTTTCTCTAAGTCTACAAATGCTAGAAACGTAGGTTTGCCTTTCCTTAATCTTTCTTCTAAGATAAGTCGTAAGGTCAGTATTGCCTCACGTGTCCCAGTATTTCTACGGAATCCAAACTGATCTTCCCCGAGGTCAGCTTCTACCAGTTTTTCCATTCGTCTGTAAAGAATTCGTGTTAGTATTTTGCAGCTGTGGCTTATTAAACTGATTGTTCGGTAATTCTCACATCTGTCAACACCTGCTTTCTTTGGGATTGGAATTATTATATTCTTCTTGAAGTCTGAGGGTATTTCGCCTGTTTCATACATCTTGCTCACCAGATGGTAGAGTTTTGTCAGGACTGGCTCTCCCAAGGCCGTCAGTAGTTCCAATGGAATGTTGTCTACTCCGGGGGCCTTGTTTCGACTCAGGTCTTTCAGTGCTCTGTCAAACTCTTCACGCAGTATCGTATCTCCCATTTCATCTTCATCTACATCCTCTTCCATTTCCATAATATTGTCCTCAAGTACATCGCCCTTGTATAGACCCTCTATATACTCCTTCCACCTTTCTGCTTTCCCTTCTTTGCTTAGAACTGGGTTTCCATCTGAGCTCTTGATGTTCATACAAGTGGTTCTCTTATCTCCAAAGGTCTCTTTAATTTTCCTGTAGGCAGTATCTATCTTACCCCTAGTAAGATAAGCCTCTACATCCTTACATTTGTCCTCTAGCCATCCCTGCTTAGCCATTTTGCACTTCCTGTCGATCTCATTTTTGAGACGTTTGTATTCCTTTTTGCCTGCTTCATTTACTGCATTTTTATATTTTCTCCTTTCATCAATTAAATTCAATATTTCTTCTGTTACCCAAGGATTTCTACTAGCCCTCGTCTTTTTACCTACTTGATCCTCTGCTGCCTTCACTACTTCATCCCTCAAAGCTACCCATTCTTCTTCTACTGTATTTCTTTCCCCCATTCCTGTCAATTGTTCCCTTATGCTCTCCCTGAAACTCTGTACAACCTCTGGTTCTTTCAGTTTATCCAGGTCCCATCTCCTTAAATTCCCACCTTTTTGCAGTTTCTTCAGTTTTAATCTACAGGTCATAACCAATAGATTGTGGTCAGAGTCTACATCTGCCCCTGGAAATGTCTTACAATTTAAAACCTGGTTCCTAAATCTCTGTCTTACCATTATGTAATCAATCTGATACCTTTTAGTATCTCCAGGGTTCTTCCATGTATACAACCTTCTATCATGATTCTTAAACCAAGTGTTAGCTATGATTAAATTGTGCTCTGTGCAAAATTCTACCAGGCGGCTTCCTCTTTCATTTCTTAGCCCCAATCCATATTCACCTACTACGTTTCCTTCTCTCCCTTTTCCTACACTCGAATTCCAGTCACCCATAACTATTAAATTTTCGTCTCCCTTCAGAATCTGAATAATTTCTTTTATTTCATCATACATTTCTTCAATTTCTTCGTCATCTGCGGAGCTGGTTGGCATATAAACTTGTACTACCGTAGTAGGTGTGGGCTTCGTATCTATCTTGGCCACAATAATGCGTTCACTAAGCTGTTTGTAGTAGCTTACCCGCGTTCCTATTTTCCTATTCATTATTAAACCTACTCCTGCATTACCCCTATTTGACTTTGTGTTTATAACCCTGTAGTCACCTGACCAGAAGTCTTGTTCCTCCTGCCACCGAACTTCACTAATTCCCACTATATCTAACTTTAACCTATCCATTTCCCTTTTCAAATTTTCTAACCTACCTGCCCGATTAAGGGATCTGACATTCCACGCTCCGATCCGTAGAACGCCAGTTTTCTTTCTCCTGATAACGACATCCTCTTGAGTAGTCCCCGCCCGGAGATCCGAATGGGGGACTATTTTACCTCCGGAATATTTTACCCAAGAGGACGCCATCATCATTTAATCATACAGTAAAGCTGCATGCCCTCGGGAAAAATTACGGCCGTAGTTTCCCCTTGCTTTCAGCCGTTCGCAGTACCAGCACAGCAAGGCCGTTTTGGTTATTGTTACAAGGCCAGATCAGTCAATCATCCAGACTGTTGCCCTTGCAACTACTGAAAAGGCTGCTGCCCCTCTTCAGGAACCACACGTTTGTCTGGCCTCTCAACAGATACCCCTCCGTTGTGGTTGTACCTACGGTACGGCTATCTGTATCGCTGAGGCACGCAAGCCTCCCCACCAACGGCAAGGTCCATGGTTCATGGGGGGAGGCTGAAATCACTACACTATGTGAATTTATCTGCTGATAATGGATGCTTTAATGAAAACCGCTAATGTAAAACTGCAACTTACTACGGTCACAGAAATATTACAAGTTTCTGAACGTGGCATCAGAAGTAGTGTCGTTAACTGTTTGTATAAACATGCTATTGCTGGCACAATCGAAAGAAATTGTCCCAATGTTCTGGTCATACTTACAGACAACTTCAAAAGCACACTCCAGTTGTTTGAATGTAATCTTTTGTACTGGAAACCCATCATGTATGACTGACAAGTTACTCTACTGTCCTTCATTACCCTCTGGAGGTAACAAGGGAAGATAAATCACATAATAGTATTCAATACAAGTACACGTAAATCTGTCAAGGGCGATATCATCATATATCACATTAAACGGAAATTATATTAGTGGAGGCATGTGCCCATGAAAAAAGTCATATTCCCACTAAAATACACTTCTTTATAACGTTCAGGACTGCAGGAGCTCAGTGTTAACTCTGACGTGGCTCAGGTAACACCAGGCTCAAACTGGAAACCTGGAATTTTTATGTACCACAAACGGCATTCCTTCTTGTCATGTGGCAACTTCGATTTAAAAACACATTCTACTGCTAGCGTTGAGTTGCAGTTTTACTTCCCTATGGTTAATTTTCAAATATTCTTCGTTAATTCTCGTATGAGAGACGTATCATATATCTCTTAAACAAGTTATGTGTGGCTGGGCCCTTAAGAGTAATGGGACTTGATCAACTGATTGATTTAGGTTTAATAGTATAATTTTATACATTTATTGATAACATCAACCAATGGCAATATACAGATACAGATTTTAATATATCAGAACACTCCGATAACTCATAGAATTCATAAATAGAATACTTCCAAAATAACAACATTACAACAGTGGCAAATTAGCAATAAAAATTGAGATTATACAACATTTAAATGAATTTAGCACTATAATTAAAACAGCAGCGGCATAAGAAAATTAGCCTGTGCATAAGCCTGTGCAAGGGAGCTTCAGAAATATATTGAGTCTAAAAGGTCAAAAATGGTTCAAATGGCTCTGAGCACTATGGGACTCAACTGCTGTGGTCATAAGTCCCCTAGAACTTAGAACTACTTAAACCTAACTAACCTAAGGACAGCACACACATCCATGCCCGAGGCAGGATTCGAACCTGCGACCGTAGCGGTCGTGCGGTTCCAGACTGTAGCGCCTTTAACCGCTCGGCCACTCCGGCCGGCTCTAAAAGGTCAAAAGTTTACAATAATAACTACAACAATTAAGGAGGATGTAACTGAAAATGTAATCATTTATTTAAAAAATCATTACAGCCATATTTATTAATGAACAAATCTAAAATTTTGCATGTGTAAAGCAAAAGAGCTTTGTTTTAACGGAAAAATATATTAAAATATGCAGGATAAATATTTTGCAAGAAATTTGAATTTTTTTCTTGTCTTTTTTATAAAAAAACTAACTCAAATTCGAATCATGCAATTAATCTGAAAATTTATTGTAGTGTCCTGAGAAGGCTATAAGACAACTGAACTACAGTTATTCATTTATGATACGAATTGTATTATTAACAGAGTTTTTAATTTTGCACATCCAAAATTAACTTTTTTTTCTACATATAATCATCTAAAAATCAGAACGTAATTGCAGGATCTCGTATTTTTTTAGTTCCAGGGAGACAGCAAGATGTGTCGAACTGTATCTGAAAATTCATGCATTAGCGGATATACTTTTTGAGGAACGGCTTCTGATAACGAAAAAAAATGCAAAACAGAGAAAATGAGGTTCAAAGATTTTCTTCTCATACTTCTACATGTAATAAGCTTACCTCTGTTTTAAAAGCCACCATACTGAGACGCCTCATCCTCCAGGTTCCTTTTCTCTCTTCGAATCTGCCTGACCTGTATGTACAGGTAAGACACTGCTGATATGTTAGCTTTCCTGATCCTGCTCTCGTCGATGGTGTAAAACGCTTCTGTTGTAAACACACCAGGATCTATTCAGCACTATTTCCGTTATTGTAACATAAAACTGCATCATATACACCTATTTTGAGCACTTCAAGTCCACAGAATGTCCTTTTTGAGCATCTAATCCAAATAAAATTATTGAGGCTTTCATTTGCATTTTGTGTCTTTCCGTGAAGAAGCTTCCTTAATAAATCAGGAATTAATTTCATTCATAACAGGTTCTGGTAATGAGTGTTTATGTGAATATGTCTCATTTCTGTTGCTGAATTTACATCAATCATCTTTTGGACACAGATTATGCATTGGTGTTTGGTCCGTGGATGGTTTGTGGAAAAAAGCTGCCCACAGAGCATTCCTCATTGCCTCTAAATTATGTGTGTTTTTCCTGATAGCTATCCAATAAAATAACTGAAAAGAATTAATTTCTTTAAGAGTAAGCCTGTCTTTTCCTCTTAGTGGTTTTTCCATCCTCAAATACTTCACCTTTCATCTCTTTCAGCAAGTGACGAAGCCTACCACCAAGCCTCTTTTGGATGTGGCCAACGCATTACAACTTTTCTATTGTTGTATTGTATGGATTTTTATGTTAATGCTTTGAACGAAGAGGAGTGTCTATCACCAAGGTATTTAGTATATCTAATGTGTAAAAGGTGGTGGGCGAGAATTACTAAATCACATCTCTCTCTCTCTTTCTCTCTCTGAATATATATATTCATCACATAGTCACATTTACAAATTAACTTGTGATGTGAGTATAAAATGTATTATTAATGTCATTACAGTCTATGGTACAAATGATCTATGGGACATGAAACCAACTGACTAGCAAAGCACTATTTATCAGTCATAGGTAAAAAAATAACGATTTTAGGAAACACAATAATACAGTGCCCGTTATGACTATCATGCTGCATCTCATAGCTAGGTGTATACATCTCAGTAGTAGGGCAAACAGAGTTCTGGTACAGTTCCCGTATCAAATTAATGTGCTAATTCATTAAATTGTCAAGTGAAGCACCACTCTCCCCATTATCCTGTTGTTCAGCTAAGTGGCTTATGACCCACTGGGCAGTGATTTACAATCCCCTGGGAATAATCAGTTCTTCTGAGAAACTGTCATCTGTTCACCTCCTCCTCCTTCTCCCAGTCCCTGGGAAAAGGGGAACTTGTTCAGATCTGAGCTTCATGTTCACCTCCAGGGAAACCTCCAGCCCTCCACTTCCCTCCACACTTCCCTCCTTCCCTTCCCCACCTGGAAATTGGCAGGAAAATGCTCAGTCTGTGTTGGAGAGAAACGATCTCATGACATGAAATTCAAATCAATATCAATAATATATAACTGCATAGTCTTTATTTAATCAGTTTTCGGGAGACAAGGTTCCTCCCTGGTCGAAATTAACTGAGTTGTAGTACCTACACACTTATAACATCAAGTCACATCCTACTGGTGGATAATGGTCCAGTTATGTCAAAATCCTTCGTGTATCGGTCCCACAAACTATTTGTTCCCCAGAAATATTGAGGCATTTTTGATTGATCATTTGCATATTTAATGGGTAATGTCTCTTCAAATTGATTGACGTTGTGGAATATTGAATTCTATGGGAAAAACACTCAGCATATATCCGAGGTTTCGTATGCACCAATGTATGATTACACAAGTACCTCACTCCCCTACCACAATCCGTATCTGGCGGAACCAACCACTGGGCAGATGTGACGGAAACTGCAGCTGCACTGGCCACCTTGTTTATTCCCATGCGTGCAGGTCAGCAGAAAGGTCTGTACACACAGCTTTCTTATGGGGCACAGACCAGATGTCAACCTGATTCCAAAACAAAGTGACAGGTAATGCCAACCCTTTCCACTGTGTTACCATCAGGAGAGAGGTGGTAGGAAACACTAGCTTTCCACTGACACAAACATCAGGCATCGTGTCTTGCTATGATTACAATCCTACAGATTGGCGGTGGGAATAACATATAAGAAAAAAAAAGAACACACTCATAAAGAACTAAACATTCCACAAAGATCATGCAAAAACTCCTCCTAACAGATATACTGCAAACAGACTCTATAAAGTATGCACCCACTAACAGGTCCGAGGAGATACATGGTACTAGTAAAATAACTCCCTTACTGCACATTGCTGGGGTCATCACAACATCATGTCTGCCTCCCATGGTGTCCACAAGCCTTGTGCCCAGTTCCGCAGACAACTAGTGAACAAGCCCATCGCCACAACGACATTGATTTGAACTGCTGACTGGTAATCACATAACAAACAGTGATGTGGCCCATACCCTCATGTATAGACAGACGAAAGTAAATCAAGTAATTAAATTTCAAAAATACTCGCCATGTATCGGGGGTCTGTATATGGAGATGTCTGAGAACAGAAGCACCCCCCTCCACGCATTGTCCGTAACCGACACGATCATGAAGGCAGACAAATGGATACTGAGCAGCAGTTCATTATTCAGTCATCCCGAGAGCACCTTTAACGTCGTCACCTGGACAATTCAGCGACCACAGAGCAGAAGTGGGGGTTCTTTGGCATTTGGTACCAGGAAAACTACATCCGCTCTATCTCAAGTGGCTACTTCCTGTTTGTGCGTGAACCAATGTTTCCAAACACACAGACAGAGGTTTTCATCACTCCCCATAATACTGTGTTCCTATTGGCTAAGGCAAGGAACAATGTAAGAGCTTGAGCAACAGCAATATAAGAAATGGCAGGAAGTAGTCTATTTGCACTACCTTATCAAATTAATTGGTTAACAACTAATTCGGTAATATACATTGAAATTACAGAAAACCCGGTAAAATTAAGAAAAATAATGGAAAAAACACGTAACTGATAAAAATATGACGAAAATGTGGAAACGTCAGGGTACTTTATTACTCGCCTGGGTGTATGAAAATCATTCCATTTATCCAACTAAATTGTCATTTTATTGTATTTTATGGTTTTATTAGCACGTTTTCTTAGTTTTTACGTGGTTTATAGATATGTCCATTGAAACTAAACTCGCCTTATGTGTGTTCAATGGTGCAATAATATGTATGTGAAGAGCTGTGGCAGCTTTCTTGTTGCATGCTCCTGAGTCCGTTTAAAATCGCCGCGTTTATTTGCAGGTTCATTCTCCAGTATCCCCAGCATCTCTTCACTTCCACGTCGACGTAGTGTGACTGAAACTTTCTATAATAATTAGAATGACTAGAAAGAGTAATATTTACGTTCGAGTCTCACATAATTATTTATCAGAGATGAGTACTTGTGTATTTCCTACTTGAATGCAACTTTTACTATCGAGTTGTAATACGTAATATTCACAATTACAAGTTCATTTTCTCTTTATCATAGCAAGAACAAAAACGGAGTCATTAACGTTACATTCACAATAATACTAATAGGTAATACGATGAAAACGTTTTCTCTTCTTATGCAAGGAGTAATGTCTTCGGTTCCTACACAGAGCACAGTATCTATCACATAATAAAGTGTGATGTTACACACTGGTAGAATTCACAACTGGTGTAGCATACTAACTGTGCTCTATGGGTTTATGTGCTGATAAATATTTCCTTGTTTCACATGTGGTTATGCATTGTAATTCATAAAAATGAAAGGCGCAGCATCCAAAGATTTGGAGGCCAGGATGACCACCACCTATGACACCAAAACAGTGGTCATATACCTGGGTGCAACATGCATCACCAATATCAAGAATCAGTGCTTTTGGTATCTTCGAAAATGGAACACTACGATATTAGCTACCTCATCACAATGGAAGATGAGATTAAATGTAGAGGTCATCGCCCTTGGACAGCTGTTTGGAAACGCTCTACAATGCCTCAGACTCTTTCAGTTACCATAAGTTGTGATGTGTTACAAATTTTTGTCAATAAGAAACACCACCTCTGACTTTTATTTCAACAATCCTGTGTGTTCTGGGAACAGTTTAGTTTACCCATGTCATGTCCAACTTTCTGTGAGAGCCAATGGATCAAAACATATTAATGACGGTTTAGCACCTGACACAGACTTCAAACTCATGATAGAAAAAAAAGATGCACAATTTTATACGCAACTTTAGTAATACTCTTCTTCGATGTGTTACATCACAAAACCATGTATCAAATTGCTTATGAAGCAAAAACACAAGAACCCTCAATTGTGATTGATAGTGTGTGGGATATGGCCTTCCTTCAGTACAGGCGACAAAACTTTACACAGATCCATGGAAGCAACCTCGATGACTGGCCGCCTGCTCCAGTGGACGAATACATGTATATACATTGGGATCACCACATATGGTCGATATCAACGCGCATATGATATTTGTTTCCTTTATACCGGACGAGAGTGAGCCGGTAAAATCTTATTGAGTTTTCTACCAGGTGATGTTAGCGATGTTTTATAGTTCGTAGTTTTACTCCGTTAGATGTTGCAAAAATAACAAGGAGAGAGAGAGGGAGAGAAAGGAGATAGAGAGAGACACTGTGCTGTCAAATAAGTCTGTGACACAATTACACTGTCGTATTTCCAGCGTGGTAATCATACAAATGAGGTAAAGGAGATTAGTACATGAACAGGGGGATATTGATAGACTGTCATTCGATATTGATGATATTGATGAGCTATATGTGTTATGCTTATGAATTTCTTTGTGCAATCTACGTATACTATGCATAGTTCTGAATTCCCTCCTGTAAGTTAGTGTGCTATTTTTCATATAGTTATAGCTCTCTACCTAGTCAGTGACAGGTGGATGACTAGACAGCTTTCTAACTATGGAACAGTGTTCTCGAAACATGAATGGATCTTTAGAGAATTAGCAGGGGTCTGTGACTTGGCTAGAGGTATCAGTTCTTCTTGCTCTGGGAAACGCTGACTATCGTCCAAGAACGCACGTAACATACATAAAAGACATGAGGGCTCTTTAATTGTAATTACACCATTTACTGCTTAACGAATATGCGATAACGACGATGTGGCGAGAGATTTTTGCTACTGGGAAGCTGTGGTAGACCGTGCAAAATGACACCCAGCTGGTGTGAGTGTGGACATACAATAATTTTTTGGATGCTGTATAGCTATAAATGGCAATCAAGCTACCTGTCTGGAATGTTATGCTGTTGTAACTTAAAGTTACTGTGGTTAGTGTTCCAACATATCACCAGATGTGTGTGGGAGGTGATCACACTAGTAATTCCTGTAAAAAACTACGTAAATCTAGCCATGATGGAGGGACAGATTTGATGGAAAAGGGGGGGGGGGGAATTGCGATTTCAATGCACTGACGAGGATATCTGACCACAAGGGAAGATAGATTCATTTCATAAACAGCTGCATAATATAGCAATGCAATAGTTCATATGGATCTGCTAGAGGGTGCAAACAGGGCACGTAATACAGCTGTAACAACATCGATATGCAGAATGTCCTTTCATCGGCTCCACTAAGCGATCCTCACATGTCCTTTGTCACACTATCGACAGCAGTGTTTGTTACAGTACACCTTCCCATACCAGTGACATCTTTCCAAACCTTTCATCTGTGGGAGCACTGTTAATTAACACATAATGCCGGACGCCTCTGCTTTACAACACTTCTTTCAGAGAATGTGGGCGGGATGAAACACCTTCTGGAAGTGCTGATTGAGAATACCTGCAGTATGTTGTTGAATGTAATTGGCAGGAAGACCTAAACGACAAATAATATTCTAGAGCTCAGGAGAATCGAGACACCTAGAATGAGTGAGTGTGGGCACACCATTGTTTTTTTGGGCGCTTTACACATATAAACGATAATTGCACAGCTTGTATGAAACGTGTATGTATTCGAGCTTAAAGTTAATATGGTCAGTGTTCTGTCATGTACAAAGAAAATTATGAGTGTTGGACTATGTCTGGCCATAAGGGAGATATAGATTTGACATGAAGAGCTGGATCAATAGCTGTGAGGGGTTGTTGTTGTTTTGGTCTTCAGTCCTGAGACTGGTTTGATGCAGCTCTCCATGCTGCTGTGAGGGGTATGAAAGATTTTACGTGAAAAATTATGTCCAGTCATGAGAAGGATATAGATTTACATGGGAAACTGATATTTCCAGAGCCACAGTCGTCATAAGGAGTTATTTCTGATGCTTTGCTCATTGTCAGACTTCACCAGATTGGCACTGCAGTCGTAATATGTAATAAATAATTGGGTAGTTTCCTAGGGCGACTCTGTTGGCGACCAGTTGCATGGCGGAGGTAGCCAGTGCCCGGAACAAATGGACATTTCTGGCTTGAGGCGCGAGCCACTGGTGAGCTTCTGAAGAAGCGGGCAGGCGGGATATGAGGGTGTAGTTGACCTAACCGTGTTGCCATCTGAGGGGGTGAATAGCTGGGTAAACACTGTATGTGTTTGGTATCATTCGCGATCACATGTGTTGTGCATATTCTTCGATTTTTATCTAGAATTTTCAGAAGATTCAATGTGGTGAGTGTTTGCACTGGTCGATTCTTCCCCTCATGTAAATTGACCAGCTACTGTTTGGCAGTCACAGTAACAGTCTCTCCTGCCTCTGAGCATCTCGTACAGCTAGAGATGTGTACACAAGTGCAGGAATGATCGATGCATGTGCTGGCCTCTCCCAACCAGTGCGAACATGAGGACGCAATTTCCTGACTGGCACGGCAGTCGCCAGATGTTGTGTGCACCACAATCGTGAGCGTGTGCGGTCGGAGGGTTGTTTTTCGCCAGATTTGTTTAGTGGAAACATTGTGGAGGAGGAGGATGTCTGTGTTCACAAACATAGGTGCATACAAGACCTTCGACATATTCAGTGCTATGATCTATATGTGCGGAAATTTACTTACTTTATTTGTATAATGTTTGTGTGCTATTTTCAAACGTTGAAAACATGTATTATTATGAAGAAGGATCAACATACGGTGTTGGGGAATGGTTTAAGTGATCTATTTGACTCCTGCAAATTGACAAACAATTCATTTGATGGGGTACTGCAAATGGACTATTCCCCACCAATTTTTATATCACAATTGCGTGAACTCTCCTTTTATCCCCTGTATTAGCCAATAGGAACACAGTATTCTGAAACGTGACGAAAAATTCTGTCTGCCTATTCGGAGATGTTGATTAATTCACAAACAGGAAATAGATAATTCAGAGAGAGTGGGTGTGGTTTTCCAGGTATCAAATGTCAAAGGATCCCAGCATCAGCTCCCCGGTAGCTGGACTGTCCAGCTGTCAATACTCGAGGCACCCTAAAGCCGTCGGCACACGGACCGTGCTGTCGAACGTTAACGTTGAGCGTGCCAAGTTCAACGTGCTGCTGAACGCTTAGGAACGATGCGACCTGTGCATACGGTAGGCGGGTCCCAACGTGGTATACACGATCGCAACGCACTCCAGCGGCAGTTTGAGGGATGTTTCTAGTTCGTAAATCACACTGTTTACTCAACGGGCGCGCGTAAAATTCCCACGTTAGCTCTATTAAAACGCACATTTTCTCTATCGTCCACGAAAAGGAAAGTGCCATGTCCAATCAATAAGGACACGGGCTTATAAAAGTTCCATTACAAACAGTGTGGTACAAATTTAGAATACTTCTCCGAATAAGATAAACATTATTTCATCATTCCCACATTTTAGTAAAACCCCAAGGTCAGTCTTACTTGATCACTGCTCCTACCAAGCAGCAGAATCTCTGCAACATGTGAATTACGAAGCGTAAAAGAAAAAGGAGCAAAATATCTTTATACAAGTAGCGCAAGCTGTCCTGTAGATGAAGCCAATCCAACAAAGTCACCCCTCATAAAAAGGTGAACTTATATTCACATAACATCAAATATTGTAGCATATTCTTATATTAAACTAATAATAAAGTATCAGAACCTAATAAAAACGCGAATGTTGGGAAACAAAATTTGGAACTGTTCAGACGCGAACAACCACCCCAACAAAAGTTCGTTACTGGATACAGACGCTACTCATTACGCTAAACATACAACACAATCTTCTTTCTTCATCATATTGGATTACCCCTTCCCAGAAACGTTAATAGTAGATAATTATGTTACTAATTGAAATTTAATTATAACAAACTGTACGAAGAACAATGCGTTTTGAATGGATCTTCAGTGTGTCGCTGCCTTCAAATAGCCTACTCTCATAATACGCTCGTTACAATAATTCTTTTGCCACGACTATGATGTTTCTCATTATTTTATTGGAACGAATCACACAGTTAACAACGGGGTTCCCAGTGATTCTCACTTCGCTGGTGCTCAGAAACGGCATATACATGTATAGACTCGAAATGAATGCCAATACGGCACCTCACAACTCTGTGCTGATCGGAGGCGGCGTGCGTGTGACGTAGGTGGCGTTGTGCTATCTCATTGGTCAACGCTCAGACGCACGCTCAGAATATCCGACATGCTAGATATTGCTCTGCACGTTCGGAAAGACTCCCGAGCGTGCTATTCCACGCTATGACGTCAGAAACTGGGCACGCTCAACGCTCAACGTTCGGATGCACGGTCCGTGTGCCGACGGCTTAAGGGTGAATGAATATTGAACTACTGCTCAGTATGCATTTGGCTATTTTTGTGATCACGTGCATGGAGGAGGGTGCTTGTGTTCTCAAACATTGCTACATGCAGACCCCTGATATATGGTGAGTGTTTTTCAAATTTAATTACTTGATGTGCTTTCATCTGTCTGTATACATGGGTTTGGACCATGTTACTCTTTGTGATATGATTGCCTGCCAGTAATTCATAGTGACTGCACTTGGGGGGCTGGTATTGTTCGCTATTTGTCTGTGGGCCCGTGCGTAAGGCTTCCAGACTCCATGGGAGGCAGATATGTTGTTGCAACAGTTCCACCTAAGTACAGAAAGGGTGTTATTTTTTTTAGCACGTTGCATCTCCTTGGATCTGTTAGCGGATGCATACTTTATAGAGACTGTTTGCAGTAGATGTGTCAGGCAAGTCTTTTCGAGATCTTTGTAGAATATTTAGGTGTTTATGAGCGACGTTTTTCTTGTGATATGTTATTCCCGCCTCCAATATGCAGCGTTGTAATCAGAGCACAACATCACGTCTGATGTTTGTGCCAGTGGAAAGCTAGTGCTTCCTATAATCTCTTACCTATTAGCACAACAGTGCAGAAGGTTACCATCACTTGTCGTTTTCTTCATGGATTAGCACGACTTCTACTCTGCCCTCGTGTGGGCCTTCCTCCCGACCTGTACATGCAGAATACGCAGTCAGTGTGAAGCTGTGATTGGAAGGCTTCCTTTGCTGGATATCGGTTGTGGTGGCGGAGGAGGGTGTTTGTGTAATCACACATTGGTGTATACAGGACCTCGGATATATGATAAGTGTATTTCCGTAAATTGCAATATTCCACACAGTCAATCAATTTGACAAGACTTTTCCTGCCAAATATGCAAGCAATCAATCAAAATTGCCTCAATATTTCTGGGGAACCAATGGGTTATGGTATCGATGCAGTAAGAATTTTGACCTAACTGCACCAGTATCCTCCAATAGGATGTAACGTGATGTTGTAAAAGTGAAGGTTCGACAATTGAGTTATTTCCCACCAGGGAGAAGTCTTGTCTCCTGCGAACTGATTAAATAAAGAGTATGCAGCAATATAATATTGACACTGTTTTGAATTTAATGTTATGAGATCCTTCCTCTCGAGCAAAGACTGAGTTTTTTCCCACAAATTTCCAGGGGGGAGGGGAGGGGTAAGTGGGGGAGAGAAGTGGAGGGCTGGGGGATTTCCCAGGAGGGGGAGAGGTGGCTCAGATCTAAACGAGTACGCCTCTTCTCAGTGAATGGGGGAGGAGGGGGAAGGGGAGAGGTGGGGGTTTCTCAGAAGAACTGATTATTCCCAGGCAAACGTAAATCACTGCCCAGGGGTCATAGCCCCATCAGCAGAATAATAGGGTAGGGGGAGGGGTGTTTTAATTGATCAACTTAGTGAATTAGCACATCAATTTGATATGAAAAATGCGCCAGAACTCCCTTTGCTGTTCTGCTCATCTCATGTTGACAGCATAAGTCTGTGTGTCTCACATGCAAGGGAAAACCAACACAATACGACAAATATGAATTAGTCACAGCTTCTGGTAAGTCAGATTTGCTTAGCTCAGCAGACCCACAGTACTGCCACACGTGTGAGTGACCTCTGACCAACAAGGCTGTTCTCGTCTTACAGCCAACCAGCACTGTCCACACTCGTGAATCTGTTCACAGTACCACGTCTGAGCACTGTACACTGGCAGATAACTCCTTACTCGAGCAGAGAGTCCATGCCACGCTACCAGCGATTACCAACAGGAAGCAGTGCCAGCTTACATCAAATAGTGCCACACTTGGCACAAACATGAAGCATCAGCGACAGAAGATTTTCAAATTAGCAGAATTTAGACATCTAAATTCAGAACTTCCGTATTCAGTACAAATGTGAAGGATACATGTGATATGCCAACATAATTTTTTAAAAGAAAGCAGTTACTAAGAATACATTTTAACCAATTATGAAACAAAAGATATTACGCATTTTTTCCCATTGTATGGAGATGAGAAAGCTGAATACTGAAACATGGCAAGAAAAGAAAAAAATAATGACATCAGAATTCAATATTTCAACCTTGCAGTATAATGATACTTAATGCAGTTTCTTACATCACAGCTGAGAAACCAGGACCACTGTACCAACACTGAAAACATAAATTCCCAAAATGTAAAAAGCATTGGATCACAAATGGCGCAAAAATATTTATCTTCCAAACTCTTACTAAAATTTCTTCTAAGCCAAAACTTACAATAAATACAAAATTTATTTCAGTAACGTGAGATGCTCTACTGGCTGTTATTTACCAGTCAAGAAGGTAGTGTGCAGGACAGTCAAACGATCAGATTGTAACAGTGAAATGGAGATAATGCTACAATTGCCTGAGAACTTCGTTGTTCTCAGTCAGATACAAAAGAACTGTGAGCCTACGAGGATGATACTGAACCTCCATGAAAGTCAAACAGCGATAGTATTTCATACCACGGAAAATAACAACTGAAAAATACACATTTAAAAAATACTGCCATCCTCCTGCAGTGTGTCTGGACGCTCCGGTGACACCTGTCAAAAAGGAATACAAACAGAATATAATTATGACGAAGTCTTGGCGAGCTGCTCTTCTTCGTCGGCAATATGAGTTAGTGGCGTCTTCTGTACAGCAATTTCTCGTGTCGAGCCTGCAGCAGGCTGACAGCCTGTCATTCATTTACAGTTTGTATTCTAGATGTACATCAACAGCAATAAACAGCGATGCCACGATGTGGTCTCCAGTGGCGGACACTGGCGCAGAAAACTTTTTGGTGGTTGTCAACTGGAGCGGCGTGGCTTCGCTGGACTCACCTACGGCAGTGTGGTGCATAATGTGGTGAGATTGTAGATTCGTGAGAGCTGGACCCATCAGAATAAAAGGAGGTGGGGAGTATTGTGTTGTCAGTAGAGAAGCGGTAACAGCAGATGGGTCAGCCAGGAGGGCTCAGTGACAGTGATTGGATGTCACTGAGAGACAAATCCGTCAGGGAAACAACAGCAGCTAAACCAAGGCGAGGCAGAAAAATGGTTCAAATGGCTCTGAGCACTATGGGATTTAACTTCTGAGGTCATCAGTCCCCTAGAACTTAGAACTACTTAAACTTAACTAACCTAAGGACATCACACACATCCATACCGGAGGAAGGATTAGAATCTGCGACCGTAGCTGTCGCGCGGTTCCAGACTGTAGCGCCCAGAACCGCTCGGCCACTCCGGCCGGCCAAGACGAGGCAGACCTCATTTACTGACCAGCAGGGACCGCTGAGCATCGCAGAAGCTGGTTGCAAAAAATTGAATGAAATCAGCGGAAGGAACTGCTTGTCAGTTCCATGGTGCTACCAGTAGTCCACTTGTCACAATGACTTTCGTAAGGAGTTAGAAAGAATGGGACACAATAGCTGCACATGAGCCACAAAATTCTGTAGTGAATACTTAGCGATGTAAAGAGCTACGCCACTGGACAGTGGATGACTGACATTCCAATGAAAGGGTTTGGGTTTAGTGAATGACTGGAGAACGTTACCTGCCATAATGTCTCGTGCCAGCTGCGAAATATGGACAAGGTTTTGTGATGGTATGGAGGTGTTTTTGGCAGTTAAGATAACGCTAAATTTGAAACTATATGAAAAACTTTACAGCGTCATATACAGCAGACAGTAGAGGAACAGGTCAGATACGATAATTGTTTTTATCAGCAAGACAATGCACCCTGTCATAAAGCAGCATCTATGAGGCAATTGCTTTTGGGGCATAACATTCCTGAAATGGACTGACCTGCCCAGAGTTCGGCCTTAACCCAATGGAACAGCTTTTGGATGCATTAAAACATCAGTTTCTCTCTAGACCTCAAGGTCTATCATCACTACATTTTCTGGTTTAGGAGCTTAAGGCAGAATTGGCTGCCATTCCTCAAATGGTTCATATGGCTCTGAGCACTATGGGAGTCAACATCTGAGGTCATCAGTCCCCTAGAACTTAGAACTACTTAAACCTAATTAACCTAAGGACATCACACACATCCATGCCCGAGGCAGGATTCGAACCTGCGACCGTAGCAGTCGCGCGGTTCCGGACTGAAGCGCCTATAACCGCTCGGTCACCGCAGCCGGCTGCCATTCCTCCACAGACTGTCAGAATGATAACTGAAAGTGTCCTCTGCATAGTACAAGCCGTCACAAAGGTCAAGGGTAGACACACTTCATATTAATGTTCACTAACAGGTGTCTGGATGGTTTTTCAGCAGACAGTGTATGCAAGTCACACAGGCAACGAGGGTGGGCGACCAACAGTTCGAAGATACCAGAAAGGAACTGTGCTATTTCAAGGGCAAAAGATGAGTAATAGAGAGAGGAGCGTCGCATGTTATAACAGGGGCAGACGAAGACGCAAAATACGAGGGAGACAGAGGCAGACGATGCATTTGCAGCATGTTTACACTTACCTTTACAGATTTGCACCTTGTCTTCACTGTGAAACTGCACTTGTAACTTGCACTGTCTCACTTTGAAGGGAATTTGAAAACCGCTAAAAGTAAGAGTCAACATATTGCATAAAAAATTTTCAAATGTGTGTGAATTCCTAAGGGACCAAACTGCTTAGGTCATGGGTCCCAAGCCTTATACACTTCTTAAATTAACTTAAACTAACTTATGCTAAGAACAACACAGACACCCATGCCTGAGGGAGGACTCGAGCCTCCGGCGGGAGGGACTGCGCAATCCGTGCATGGCGCCTCCAACCGCGCGGCCACTCCGCGCGGCCGTATTGTATATACAGACACAAAAACACACATGCGGACATCCAATCTTTCACAACAGTTTAACTTTCCAGGAGTAATTTTCGATGTAAATAAGTTTTCTATAAAAAGTTCTCTACGGATGCAGGATGATAAACTGTAGAAGAATAACAAGTGTACTTCAAGGTACATAAACCACAGCATGTGTAAACAAACCATAAAAAATTGTTTTGTTCTTCAGTTAGTGAATACTTTACTTTAGAAACTGAAGTTATATATATGTAGACAGTAAAAATTAACTGGCGGAAATAAAGCCACGAGGAGGTAGAGCACTTGACTGTGAAAGGCAAAAGTCCCGATTTCGATTCTCGGTCCGGCAAGCAGATTTAATTTGCCAGGAAGCTTCATATGAGTGCACACTACACTGCAGAATGAAAATTTCTTTCCAATAAAAAACTCACTGAAGATGCTCCTACTTCGACGAAACATGTATGCGTAAAAAAAAAGGCGCAACATATCCAAAAGCAAATTTATTTGTAGGCTAACGCGGATAAAAAGTTCAGAACCAATAAATTTGTAAATAAATCTATAGTACCATTGATTCCGGGGTTCATTTTTCTTTTCCATCGTTACCGAACGAGATGGCGCAGTGACAGGCAACTGTACTACTCGGGAGAACGGCCATTCAAATTGCCGTCAGGCATTCCTCATTTAGGTTTCCCGTGAGTTTCCTAATTCACTTAAAACGAATACCTGGATAATTCTTTGAAAAAGACACAGTAGATTTCCTTCCCTACTCCTAACCTGTGCTCGCTCTCTAATGACCTCGTCGTTAACGAGACGTCGAATCCTAATCTTCCTTTCTTTCCACTGCTGTACGTATTGTATGTAGAAACAACATTAGGTATGCATAAAGCTTTCTTTAATTTGTTACAATTTATTTTTATTTCAGTATTTGTTTTTCTATTTTTTCCCTTGTTGGTTTATATTGTGCACAATGTTACGCGTCAATCGATACGATAAATCGTTATTGTTTCTCATTGCTAGAGAAAACTTAAAATCACTTTTATAACTACGATACTGAAGAATTGCAAGAGAGCAAAATTCCAGAAAATTGGAGATATGCATACCTTCATTTCTTTATTATTTACAATAGTGAACATCTCGGTGTTGTGCTAGCAGTTTAAGAGTGAAAGGGAACAGAGACAAAGTGACCGTTACTGATAAGGGACGCGTGTTCCCAACATAAACTAAATCAGCTTAATGTGGAAACGATGGCGCCGTTTTTAGCCCACTCTTTAATTCCTGAGGCGAATCGTAGCGTTCTCGTGTTCCCTCATTAACGACTCGCACCTGCGCCAAAGACTTGTGTCCTCCAGCCATTACGTGACTCGGAAAGCTGCGCTTGCCGGAACAATTACTTTAATGCCGTCTTCCTGGAGTAATCTAAAAATTGTACAAACAGAGCGCGGTCGATTCATTTATGGGAGCGGCGTGGCTGCAAATTGTTGCAGGATTCTTCGTTTCTTTCTTGTTCCTTTTTTGTAATACATACCAGCTTGAAAATGCGTGTTTTCGAGAAGAAAGCGGTCACATTTACACAGTAGACTCTAATGGTGTGTCTCACATAGCGCGATTAAGAGTTAGACGATTTTTTAAAAACATGTTTCGTATTTGCTTTCATACCAAACTGTGAGAATAAACACTTTCTATCATTAGCTGTGTCTCGTTGGAGCTGTTACAGTGGGAAAATGTTAATAATGGACTTTAAAAGTAATAAATGATGTACAGTCGTGGACAAAACGAGCGAGACCCCTCGCCTTTTCGTTATGCTGATCCGCACAGCTTTAAAGTCTGCTACACAGCATAACAGGCAAGGCGACGAAGTGCTACCAACATACTACGCACAGGCGTGAAATTGAAAAACTATCCGAAATTTGTCAGACTGTTTTCAATCATGTGTTCAAAATGGCTCTGAGCACTTTGGGACTCAACTGCTGTGGTCATCAGTCCCCTAGAACTTAGAACTACTTAAACCTAACTAACCTAAGGACATCACACGCATCCATGCCCGAGGCAGGATTCGAACCTGCGACCGTAGCGGTCGCGCCGTTCCAGACTGTAGCGCCTAGAACCGCTCGGCCACCCCGGCCGGCCCAATCATGTGTAAGACTATATCAATGCTGATTAGTGTCTTAACCACAACACCTAAATATAAGATATAAATGAAACAAGAAACGCTAATTAGTATGAACTGTACTAATAAAAATGAATTTTAGCTTATTGAGATAACGTAACTGTTTTAGGAAGACAAAGTATCCCAGATCGTTACGAATTAGCAAAATATTATGCGCATTCAGCTGCGAAATGGTCTGTGTCAACGTTCAGACCAGTCATACTAGATTACCACTGCTGACCTACCATGAAAGTGTGCCAATTTAGCAATGCGTGAAGATTCATAACGAAATTCAGCTAAAAATCATTCAGTGCCACACTTAAGTCAATTCAATTGTTGACGGAAGCGAAAAAAGTAAGCAGTAACAAGTATGAAATTCTACAAGAGTTTCATATCGACATCCACGGGGCGCCGGTACAGAATAAAGGTAGCAATAAAACGCATTGGGAGCGCGAGAATTTCTTAAAATTCCTTAACTGATAGTCTGTCTGCCTCCATCGAGGTTAGAAGCGGAAACAAACCAGACCTCCCTTGCAGAAGCAAACACCTTTCGCTACGCTAGCGGACAACCCAGGCAAACAGCCCTGTATTATCACCAAAGACATGAATAAACCGGCAATTTCGCAATGAAAATGGCAAAATTATCTGCAGTTTCTGTTGCACAGAGCTTTCTGGACTCAAAAACATGAATTGTCTACCTTTATGTGACAGTCATTCGGGATGTTTATCGAAATAACAAAAATCTGTTATAGCGAGTAAATTTAGTAGCATAATTCTGCACCACCCCAGGAAATAAACGGTGACGTAGCTGCCAAACGTATTCTACAATGTTTCGAATTCTCCATTAGACGTGCCACAGCCAGAAAACGTTCATTAGCCGAAGTGTTCTTTAAGGTAGCTAGTAATGGGAATGCTCGCACATCTACAACGCAGTGGCATTAATAGTGGGATCTGAACTACCACGTGTATAAGCAAATGGATTTTATTTGCATACCTGTAAACGTGATAGCTACGATTAATATGCTGATGTATCGACTGCAACTGGAATATTTCGAATAAAGAGATGGGGAAATTATTATGCGGCCCTCTTCTTCAGTAACTGTGGTAGCTATTTTCGTTGTTGGTTTTCCTCATGTAAATCGGTAAAAATAGAGCCCTACTAGTCTCACTTTCCTGACCGTCTATCTGTCTACCCAACCCTTAAAACCCGTTTACCTCGAGTACAAGTGGACATAATAAGCGGAAATGTATCGCACTTCCTGCGGTATACGGTCCCTTGGTGGTGTAAAAAAGTGAGCTATGTCAACGCAATCTAAAGATACGGCCGTTTATGCAAAGAAAATTTACGCGAAAGGTCAAAAAATGACTAAGAACTACGCCACCAAACTGCTTAGGTCATCAGTCCCCTAGATCTAGAACTACTTCAACCTACCGAACCTATCACACATCCATGCCCGGGGAAGGATTCGAACTGATGGCGCAAGGAGCCACGCGGTCTGCGATATGACGCCGTTAAGCGCACGGCTAACCCGCGCCGGCAAGCTGTTAATATCATCTGGTGTTACTAAAAAGTTATTCACTTCTGGTGAATGATTTTCTACGCAGTTCATTTAAGAAAGAATAACTAAAATATATTTGCTGTTACGGAAGAGGAAGGACGCCTAATTCATTTCCCCTTGTCTTTATTCATGATGTTAGATTCGCAATCTGAGCATACGTACTATCCATAACTACACTTCAGGTCCAAGTCATAGTCACAGATATGCGAATACAACACATTGGCTTATACTTGAGGTATTTCGTTTTTCACGAAGTGCTGGCAGACGATGTTATGGCGTCTTCGAAGCGCGAGTTTCTCCAGTGATAGCTATCTCAGTACATCAGCTGAGCGAACTTGCATAGTACGTTGGTAGCACTTCGTCGCCTTGCCTGTTATGTTGTGTAGCAGACTTTAAAGCTGTGCGGCTCAGCATAACGAAAAGGCGAGGGGTCTCGCTCGTTTTGTCCACGACTGTACCTTCGTAACGAGAGATATGAATTTTTCCTACTAAGCCTACAGTTGTATGAAGAGAATATGCGGGTTTCATTGTGTGTTTTTCCTTACTTTTCTTGCGTTCTATACTTACATTTATAATTTTAGAATCACAGCATGACATCCATTACTACATTTTTATCTCTTCATATCTGTTAACTATATACTATTTTAAGGTAAATACCTGACGATGGATTCAATTACCTGTGCCATACATTTACGATGTTCATTAAGCTAATGCTGGTTTGTTGACTTGGTAGTGAGCTCATACGAGTATATCCACACGGTACTAACGAATTGATATTAATGATTTGCTCCTTTAGCAGATGAATACGAGTTCCTTGGAAATCAAGCAGTGGACTGTGGTCTGTCGTTTTCGTTAGTAAAGGAAGCAGTAGTTCCTACAAAATTCAAAATACTCAGTAAATATGTTCAGATAGTAGTCTGTTATACATTATCGTTCTTTGAGGTGCTCGCTGGCTTACGTTCGCTACGGAAGAGCTCTAATTTCTGACTGTGAAAGTGAGGAATCATATGATATCCAAACCTCTATAAAGGCAAAAGTATGTTCGTTTGATTACAGTTTCACTGAATGTTCTAGACTACATCGTGTTCCCCATCGAATATAGGGGAGAGAGTTGTACCTGGAGGGTAGTGTACCTACCAGTAGTGATGTTTCCTTGTCGCTGTTTCAATATAGCGACTGATTATAGAACAACATGGAGGAATTTGCACTAGAAATCACCATAAACAGTTTCCGGCATTTTCTTACTATTCTTGTTATTTTGTGCAGTGTGTGTGAATATTACCAGTTTTAAATAGATAAGTACCGTAGTATATAATTCAGTGGTGGACAAAACTTAAGGATGAACGTAACTTTCGAGTAATGTGTCACTGCCAAGTACCATAGCCGGTTAAAACTTGCACCATATATAGAAAGAACTGCTAGAGTATACACAGAAAGTAACTGAAAGAAATGCGCAATGAGACGAACAAAAATGACACTTTTATTTACGTCTGAAGTCACGGTGATTTTTGATGGTCCCCCGGACATTACAAAAGGCGATATATGATTTTTAATAGGGTGCGGACGGCAATACATGCCCTGAAACGTGCTCACATGCTGGCCACAAGGTTGGTAAGGAGTCATTGTGCTCCATTCCTCCACCAGTTCGGTAGACAGCTGCTGGGTGGTCGTTCTTCCACGTCGACATGCTGCAAGACGTCTCCCCAACGCAAACCGCACATGCTCGATGATATTGAAGTCGGGGAAACGGACAGGACAGTCCAATATCTGCGCCACCTATGTTCGATATTTTCGAAACGGTAGCTTATTGTCGCTGGTGCATGTGGAGTTACAGCACAAGAACTGCTTACCAACCCAGTGATCGGCGTGGGAGAAAGTTGCACTACATGCAATCATGTACACTCCTGGAAATGGAAAAAAGAACACATTGACACCGGTGTGTCAGACCCACCATACTTGCTCCGGACACTGCGAGAGGGCTGTACAAGCAATGATCACACGCACGGGCAGCGAACACACCAGGAACCGCGGTGTTGGCCGTCGAATGGCGCTAGCTGCGCAGCATTTGTGCACCGCCGCCGTCAGTGTCAGCCAGTTTTCCGTGGCATACGGAGCTCCATCGCAGTCTTTAACACTGGTAGCATGCCGCGACAGCGTGGACGTGAACCGTATGTGCAGTTGACGGACTTTGAGCGAGGGCGTATAGTGGGCATGCGGGAGGCCGGGTGGACGTACCGCCGAATTGCTCAACACGTGGGGCGTGAGGTCTCCACAGTACATCGATGTTGTCGCCAGTGGTCGGCGGAAGGTGCACGTGCCCGTCGACCTCGGACCGGACCGCAGCGACGCACGGATGCACGCCAAGACCGTAGGATCCTACACAGTGCCGTAGGGGACCGCACCGCCACCTCCCAGCAAATTAGGGACACTGTTGCTCCTGGGGTATCGGCGAGGACCATTCGCAACCGTCTCCATGAAGCTGGGCTACGGTCCCGCACACCGTTAGGCCGTCTTCCGCTCACGCCCCAACATCGTGCAGCCCGCCTCCAGTGGTGTCGCGACAGGCGTGAATGGAGGGACGAATGGAGACGTGTCGTCTTCAGCGATGAGAGTCGCTTCTGCCTTGGTGCCAATGATGGTCGTATGCGTGTTTGGCGCCGTGCAGGTGAGCGCCACAATCAGGACTGCATACGACCGAGGCACACAGGGCCAACACCCGGCATCATGGTGTGGGGAGCGATCTCCTACACTGGCCGTACACCACTGGTGATCGTCGAGGGGACACTGAATAGTGCACGGTACATCCAAACCGTCATCGAACCCATCGTTCTACCATTCCTAGACCGGCAAGGGAACTTGATGTTCCAACAGGACAATGCACGTCCGCATGTATCCCGTGCCACCCAACGTGCTCTAGAAGGTGTAAGTCAATTACCCTGGCCAGCAAGATCTCCGGATCTGTCTCCCATTGAGCATGTTTGGGACTGGATGAAGCGTCGTCTCACGCGGTCTGCACGTCCAGCACGAACGCTGGTCCAACTGAGGCGCCAGGTGGAAATGGCATGGCAAGCCGCTCCACAGGACTACATCCAGCATCTCTACGATCGTCTCCATTGCTGCGAAAGGTGGATATACACTGTACTAGTGCCGACATTGTGCATGCTCTGTTGCCTGTGTCTATGTGCCTGTGGTTCTGTCAGTGTGATCATGTGATGTATCTGACCCCAGGAATGTGTCAATAAAGTTTCCCCTTCCTTGGACAATGAATTCACGGTGTTCTTATTTCAATTTCCAGGAGTGTATGTGGTGATCACACACTCTATTCAGAACCATGTTCTGCCTTTTGTAATGCTCAGGGGACTCTCACAAATGCCGGCCGGTGTGGCCGAGCAGTTATAAGCGCTTCAGTCTGGAACCGCGCGTCCGCTACGGTCGCAGGTTCGAATCCTGCCTCGGGCATGGATGTGTGTGATGTCAGGTTAGTTAGGTTTAAGTAGTTCTAAGTTCTAGGGGACTGATGACCTCACAAGGGAACCTCCCCATCGCACCATCCTCACATTTAGTTATAACTTGGCACAGTGGATAGGCCTTGAAAAACTGAACACAGATCAATCGAGAAAACAGGAAGAAGTTGTGTGGAACTATGAAAAAATTAAGCAAAATATACGAACTGAGTACTCCATGCGCAAGATAGGCAACATCAAGGATAGTCTGACTCAGGGGCGCCGTGGTCCCATGGTTAGCATTAGCAGCTACGGAACGAAAGGTACTTGGTTCAAGTCTTCCCTTGAGTGAAAAGTTTACTTTTTTTATTTTCGCAAAGTTATGATCTGTTCGTTTGTTCATTGACGTCTCTGTTCACTCTAACAAGTTTAGTGTATGTGTTTTGCGACCACACCGCAAAACCGTGTGATTAGTAGACTAAAGGACGCGCCTCTCCAATGGGAACCGAAAACA
This sequence comes from Schistocerca nitens, assembly GCF_023898315.1. Taxonomy (NCBI): domain Eukaryota; kingdom Metazoa; phylum Arthropoda; class Insecta; order Orthoptera; family Acrididae; genus Schistocerca; species Schistocerca nitens. The sequence goes on from NC_064616.1 coordinate 949,184,549, forward strand.
TTTGATCGCAAGGTTGCGAGGTGCCGGGGCTAACAGTGTATTTAACACTAAATTCTTCTCGAATCTTCATATGGAAATGATGCTCTAAGCCCCCCCTTTTCTAACTCCTACTTTTGCTGTTGCACATGGATTAAGAAGAAACGCGAACTGACTGTAATCGACCCTGCAAGTGGAGTAGAAAAGAGTTTGGCACCTGCAATAATTTAATTTGATAGACATTAATTAAATAAAGGAAAGTTTCAGTAACGTAGTGAGAAATGAAAGGGTTGCTCAACCGATTAACAGAATGAAAGTTCTGTCCCAAATAACAATTTGATTTATTATGACTAAACTCAAAATCATAAACAAAACACATGAAACATTTACAATACATCAAATTGGATACTCAAATAAATGCTGTGATGGTGAAGTTGTCCATAAACTAGATTGTGACATTTATGACGAAGTGGTATGTGGAGTCAACCCCTTGCAACTCAAATCTTAAGAGAAACACCCAGCCAACGCAACATTAATTGCTGCTACAGTAGTGAGAACTCAGACAATGAACATCCAAGACAGAACCACGTAAGAAAAGACGGGAACAGGCGCGCTCTGCTGAGCTCTGATTATCACAGAACAAATTCCCTAATCTGCCGATGCTGCGGACATACATTACCAAGCTGTCTTCTTAACTGCAAGGACACGATCTGGCGTACCGGAAGCGATGGCTGGTTGCTTCAACATCCCGTCGTGGTGATGATAATGTCGTGAGTATAGCCGGAAACAAATTATCCTGGTCTGGTTGTTCCAGACTAAAGACTTCCTATCAATACAAATGCGCCTCTGAGGGAGACGAAGAAGGCTCATCACACAATCACTGATGGTACAGTGATTGATTTTAACAAGCGAAGTCACACAGTAACTCCGATACAGTCAACTTTAGCCAAAACTGCTCAAGGCAGACAACATAGGCCGCTTGTACGCAGAACGCTCAATTGCCAACTGAACTCGGAAAGTTACGTTGAAGTCCAAAATTCAGCAACTTCGTCAAACAATTACAATTAAATAAAAGTATATTAGACAGCCAACGGAAGGCAGACTGTCCTGAGCAGCGAGAGATCGGTATTGTAATCTACTCTGACCGAAAGGCGAGAGCCGACTCCCACAAGAGCACCCGTACAAACCGAACACAGAACATTCCCGCCCCCACGACAGTGGCCGTGGTTAAATGTCCCAATCAGCAACTCGAAAACCGGCGGAAAATTCCACTCTATTGCCGAAGCACTACCATTCCACCAATGGAGATTCTTGGCGCCAATTTCTGCGCCGATTTTGCTACGTCACGGAGCTATGCCCTGAAATAGCCAATCACAGTTACGATTTTGCAGAAAACGCGGGAATTTGCCCGCGAAGACTGCCTGGGAACACCAGTCATTCCCACGCCTCGCTGGTAGCCCGCCAGAAAGTGTTTTCATAAAGTTTCTGCGAAGTAACGGAATCTCTAGCCCAGCCGCCCCTTCCGGCGCATCTGGGCGTGTCGCTCCCGCTCTTATGACAATGTCGGCGTCTGGAAAGCATCCACTCGACTCCCTCACTCCCTCGGCTTAACCCTTTCAAGCTCAGCGGAACTCGCCTGTCACCGGACCACCTGGGTGACGAGAGACGCTGTGTGGGAAGTCCGCGTGTGAAGGAATAGCAACTTTTCACAGTATGCAATTAGAGAGGAAAATCGAATTACTCAGAGTAAGATAGAAATATGAAAGGTTGGCTTCTGCCACCTCTCATAGCCCCTACGCCATTTTAGATTGTAATTGGTGAGTGGTTGGCTCACTGAGGAGCAAGGTAGTGAGTCAATTGCCCAAGAACAATCTTGCAAACTGACTCCACATGCCGCACTCTATAAAAAATCACTGTGACTGAAAAATGCAGCTCATAGAGGGAGGATTGTTTATGATGTAGCCAACTTCACCTTCTTAATATGTAACTCTAACACTCACATCACGCATCCATACCCAGGGAGCCCCTTCCAAACACCGATTCACACAGACATTCACGCTCTAAATATGGCCCGGGCATGTGAGCCAAATATGGAGCAGTTTATTCTTTACAATCAGAGTTGGAGTGTTCCGCAATTAAATGCCCAAGATGTTACAACAATTCAATGATTAAACTAACCTGAACTCATTCACACATGATAATATTTATGTTAACGATCTCTTTGTGAGCTTTCAGAATCTAATTACAACCTCCGATTCATTCTGTCTCCCTGCAGCAAGAATAACCTTTACAAAATGTTCCATGAACTGATGGTCCATCCACAATGACAGTGGCGGTATCTGCTTCAGTTTATGGGGACTTCAGGCACACTGTTTGCATACACACAACAAAAAGATACAGAATACAAAAAAAACATGGTGTAGAGAACAATACAGTAATTTGTAGTTTGTGCGCCCTACTCTATCACTTACATAAGAATTATAGTGCAAATTCACAAACACATACAAGGTATAACATACATTACAAAAACAACCATAGAGAAAGAAATTTAAGAAAAAAAATAAGGTTCATGGGGTGTCAAGTTGTGCTTGCACATTGCACAATGTTCACGACTGTGCTGAGAATGAGGCACCAAATCACATTGTTAGAAATATTCAAAGCACTTCACAAATTCGTTAGTTTCTCTGAGGGGGTTGGTGTTTTGAGTCATATACTTTGATGCACGTGGTTGCATGTCTTGAGCATTGGACGGGGGCTTTTGGGATGGGGCCACAGCACTGACATCACATAGGGCTAAACGTTGGGTGTTGTTGCAACGTTGTTGCAACAGCAATAGGGTGTGCTGGAGCATCTGCAGTACGCTGTTGAGATTGCAACAAGACCCACACATATGATCATGGCAGTACGGTAGGAAGACATAGTGATAGGCTCTCCTCACGTCGATTAATTGTCTCTGAGGTCTACTAGTTGGGATACATCACTAGTACAGATCTCTTCTCTCCCTGGACAGTACGTTTCCCAATATTGCAGTTCGACGAGGCATGATGGCACGTGGAGTGACTCCACAAGTGTGTGAGGTCATCCAGACAGGATCGAACTAGGAGCGACGATTGATACAACTGCTCTCTAAGTGAGAGGAGAAGTTAGAAATGAGACAATCCATTTGTTAGAGTTTGTGGCACGATACTGCTTTGGCCAATGCTAGTGAGTTGTAAAAACTCAAACAGATGATTATATAGCGTCCCTTTCTGTCCTGAGGCACATTAGGTGCAGGTTCTGACACCCTATGTGATCTTCTTCGTGTACTCACGACAATGTGGTCTGCTGCAGGGAATCCCTCCAAACGGCTGCCGCGTCCAGAGAGCTAGCTGGCAGTTGCGTGCTGGTCGCGTGTCAGTGTCAACAGCCAGCCTCACTTTCGCTTGTGGCCCGGCGACGGTTGGTCCCCGCCTAATCCCTCAGGTATACGGCCCGGTGACTGTCAGCTTGTAGGACCGGACGCTCCCGCATCCTACTCGTCAGGTGGCGCGCTGACGCTCCCCTTCTTGCAGGTAGCCGATGACCTCTTGTTTTTGCTCCGGCTGGCCTCTGCAATGCCACGATTCCCGTAATCTGCACAATTCTGACAAAAATCTTATGCCTAACGTTTTCCCATGACCTTCTATGTTATAATAAATGTACATAACGATACATTGATGGTCTGTCATTTCAGACACTCTTATTTTAATTTTATAGTTATCAATCTATGGCTATCATTATAACAAAATATCGGTGTATCTAATCTAGACATGGAAATAATTTATCTTGATATTTGTGTAAAGAACGATCTCACTACTGTACATGATGTGTGACAACTGATGCTATGTATTGGATGAACAACAAAATGTGCGGGCCCGCACTAATATTACTATTACTTATATAGATCGACAGTAGACATGCTCAAGAATTAACTACCATATGCCAAAGATCTACATTCTATGTCTTTTGAATAAATTATGTTATTATGCAGGTTGAAGTTTTACTAAGCTATAAAGAACATGCAACTATTCTACGTTCGCTCGCCGGTCGTCCCTCCATCTCGGGTTTGTGATTTGGGGACCTGAGAAATAGCATCCCAAAAGGCGCGCGCCAAACATTCCTACTTGTTGTAGAAAACCGCAACAATATTGATCTAGTTATTGTTAATCCTACAGTTTAACTTATCCCAGTATATTGTACCTTTTTTTTACCTTATACAATACTCTTACATAATTCCTCTTACACTGAGATGTCTCGCTGCTCACCGCTATTGACGACAGTGATGTGCGCGCTGTACGACACGGCCTCCGAGTTCTCACTACGCCTCACTGAAACTCCAGACTGGGTTAGCCATGGTTATACAAGACAATAAATTTATAGTTGCAACTTCTTTTTGTACGTGAAGTGGTTTTCGTGATCAAAGCACACCTTTCCAGAGACAATGTAATATGACCAAGCCAGGACTGTTTCCTGTTGAGGATTCCGTCGCCCACCACACACCAGCTACACAGTATGTCACGAATCTCCAAGTATAATTCCTTGGTTTTTCATCTGTGACAGTCACGAGCAGCGAACATAAACCAAAATGGATAGCAGCAGTAAATTCTTATGCGAGACAACGCAGCGTATTAATACTTTAACAATCTTAATCTATTCATTCATACCTGGAAGCATTGGTATGAACGCCTCACGAACTGGTTGTGGCCGCTATGGAGCGTATCACTACTTTCCAGAACGCTTCTAAAAGCACGTTCTTGTATGCGCCCGTTTGTCCGGCACCTCCTCACTCATCATTATCCCTCAACATGGATCCCAGACAGGAAAGGACAAAAACATTGCTCATGGAATGGTAGTGCCTCCTAGTTCATCGACATTGTAAGTCGCGAACATAAACCAAAATGGATAGCAGCAGTAAATTCTTATGCGAGACAACGCAGCGTATTAATACTTTAACAATCTTAATCTATTCATTCAACGATTATTGTTCCCCGAAGAAAGGCACATTGGCATGGTAGGCTTTATGCCCGCATTTCTACCGTCTAGGGCATCATTGGAGCCACACGCTCACACGTTCACCCCGACTTGCAAGACAACGATTCTGGCGCATCTCTGTAAAAACTATACTGCCCATCCTCGAAATCACGCAATATACCACAATCTTGCAGTGCACTGACGCATACCTGGAAGCATTGGTATGAACGCCTCACGAACTGGTTGTGGCCGCTATGGAGCGTATCACTACTTTCCAGAACGCTTCTAAAAGCACGTTCTTGTATGCGCCCGTTTGTCCGGCACCTCCTCACTCATCATTATCCCTCAACATGGATCCCAGACAGGAAAGGACAAAAACATTGCTCATGGAATGGTAGTGCCTCCTAGTTCATCGACATTGTAAGTCGCGAACATAAACCAAAATGGATAGCAGCAGTAAATTCTTATGCGAGACAACGTAGCGTATTAATACTTTAACAATCTTAATCTATTCATTCAACGATTATTGTTCCCCGAAGAAAGGTTCATATATTTGCCTATTCTACTATGTACACTACTTAAACTAATATTATTCCACGAACTTCTTTGTGTGAGAGATGTGGAGGAGTCCTATGGACTAACGCCAACCCCTTGTTAGACTCTCCCTCATCTGACGTGCATTAGGATTTGCAGATCTAATTTCAATCTCCTGGTTCTCCTGTTGTCCTTGATTTCGCTCTCTCCAATTACGGTCGTTGTGCCGTTCGTTAATCCTCCTGTCCCCACTTCCTTGTCTAGCATGACCCTGTTCCCTGACGTTCTGGTTCCTGTGTCTCTGGTTTCCAAAACCTTGATTAGCGTAATCTTGATTTCTGTAACCCTGGTTTCCTAAATGACCAGTACGATTATGCCATCTGTTGTCGTCCTCCCTTGCTGGTCGTTGGTATTTGTTACTCTGCCCCTTCTTCCTGTCCTTTGCGTCTTGTTTGTCAAAGACAACTTCGAGTTCACGCAATAGACTCTTGAATGCTTCTATGTTAGATCCACACTTCCCGACAAGTGTCTGTTGGTACCTAACTGGCAATTTGGAAAAACAAAATTTGATGATTTCTCCTTTGCTATATGGACTATCCAAAAATTGATTCTTCTTGAGTAAATCATCAAAAAATTTTGGTTGCGCTCCTTTGCCCAGACACTTCCAGTTCAGGGCAAAATATTATTTCCTCTTTAATCCTGTCTTGCTTTTCCTTTGACCAGCAGATCCGCAGGAACGCATCAACAAATTCCTGATAAGTCTGACACGTCGCTGCCACACCTCGCATCTTTTCCGCGGCTTGGCCTTCGATGTGTCCACACATGAATTCTAATTTTGCCAGGGTTGGCCATGACGACGGTAATGAATTTGTAAACTGCATCACCCAGCTCTTGGGATACATCGACCCTCCATTATCTCTGAACTTTTGGAATTTTATTATCGACAGGAAGTGATTGTGATCAAAATCCTGTTCGATCCTCGCACTGGTGTTGTCACTCGTTTCCGATACTTGCGCGTCTGCTGAGTGTCCTGATCTATCTTGCTGATAACTGTGATGTGCTACCTCTGTATCACAGTGGAAGTGGCATTCAGCATTCACTTTTCTAAGTGGGCTGCAATTATTGGAGCTATTACTCGCTGTTTCTGCGTATGCATTGTTAGTTCCGCATTCTGTCACTGGGCTAGAGCACGGCGGGCTTTTCCTTGGAGACACAATTCAGTGTACTCCATCACTGGTATCCGAACGCGTAGTGCTCGTGTGCCCGTTTCGCTCTAGTTTTGCTATCCGACTCTCTACTTCTTTCATTCGCTTCGTGATGTTCGTAACCGCGACATTACCTTGAGTTTTTAAGAACGCTAGGGATTTTGAGTGGGCTTGTGTCGCATGTCGCAAGCGCCCTGCGAGTTGAGAAGTTACTTTTGCGATTTTCATTGTCCCTGTTGCTGCCGTTTTGGCTAGGCCTGCTACTTTTTGTGCTACCATTGACATTTGTTTTGCTTCTCTACATTCTTTCTTTATTGTTACTAATTCCCCAAGAATTTCCCCTATATGCGAAATTATTGCCTCAGTGTCCTTCTTACGCTGTTCGTCAGCTTCTTCCTTCTCCTTCTCACGCTGTTTCTCATCTTCTTCCTTCTCCTTCTTACGTTGTTCGTCAGCTTCCTCTTTCATCGATCGTAGGAAGCTCAGTATTGGGTTAATGTCATCTTTTTGAGCCTCGTCACACATCGGCGATGTAATTCTGGACACCTGGGCGCTAGAGCTCTGACGTGACCGAGCTGGCCCTGTCTGCTCTCTTTCGTTCCATTATAAACTTCTGCTACCGTCTAGACCTGTGTGCCTGTCACTGTTTCATCCTCTAACTCACTATCATAATCACGGCCGCGACGTTGCTGTAAGATCGCGTCCAAATCACCTTCCTCATCAATGAACCTGCCACCCTGTCCTGCTAAAAATGTGCCCATCTCATCTCCGAAACTATCCCCGACAGTAACCTGCACCTTATCCATTATGCTATCCTCTTTTGTTTCAGCTTCGCTCGCTAATAGTCGTGCCTTACTTCTCGTGATCATTCATGAAACACAAATTTATCTAAAATGCACAATAAAAATAATCTACACCCTATATTTTTACACACAGACATAAAATTTCAACAACGCCGTTCCAACGCTGTAATAACATGCACGATTTGTTGTGGTATAGAAACCGCACACAAACCCGACAAAGTGTGATGTGGTACGGACACCACATCAAAGAAACACAAAAACAATGAACAAACAAAAAATATATACACTGAAAACATAAACTGTAATCATGCGCCGCTAATTAAAAACTAATCGCGGAACTACAAGAAAAAGAACTTGGGTATTAATCATTAAAAAAAATAGAGAAAAAAATTTGAATGTTCCTACTAAGAATACTGTTTGCTTATCATTGATTCACAGGAAAGATCCGAGGCTCAGGGTCGGCATTTTATGCGAGGTGCCGGGGCTAACAGTGTATTTAACACTAAATTCTTCTCGAATCTTCATATGGAAATGATGCTCTAAGCCCCCCCTTTTCTAACTCCTACTTTTGCTGTTGCACATGGATTAAGAAGAAACGCGAACTGACTGTAATCGACCCTGCAAGTGGAGTAGAAAAGAGTTTGGCACCTGCAATAATTTAATTTGATAGACATTAATTAAATAAAGGAAAGTTTCAGTAACGTAGTGAGAAATGAAAGGGTTGCTCAACCGATTAACAGAATGAAAGTTCTGTCCCAAATAACAATTTGATTTATTATGACTAAACTCAAAATCATAAACAAAACACATGAAACATTTACAATACACCAAATTGGATACTCAAATAAATGCTGTGATGGTGAAGTTGTCCATAAACTAGATTGTGACATTTATGACGAAGTGGTATGTGGAGCCAACCCCTTGCAACTAAAATCTTAAGAGAAACACCCAGCCAACGCAACATTAATTGTTGCTACAGTAGTGAGAACTCAGACAATGAACATCCAAGACAGAACCACGTAAGAAAAGACGGGAACAGGCGCGCTCTGCTGAGCTCTGATTATCACAGAACAAATTCCCTAATCTGCCGATGCTGCGGACATACATTACCAAGCTGTCTTCTTAACTGCAAGGACATGATCTGGCGTACCGGAAGCGATGGATGGTTGCTTCGACGTCCCGTCGTGGTGATGATAATGTCATGAGTATAGCCGGAAACAAATTATCCTGGTCTGGTTGTTCCAGACTAAAGACTTTCTATCAATACAAATGCGCCTCTGAGGGAGACGAAGAAGGCTCGTCACACAATCACTGATGGTACAGTGATTGATTTTAACAAGCGAAGTCACACAGTAACTCCGATACAGTCAACTTTAGCCAAAACTGCTCAAGACAGACAACATAGGCCGCTTGTACGCAGAACGCTCAATTGCCAACTGAACTCGGAAAGTTACGTTGAAGTCCAAAATTCAGCAACTTCGTCAAACAGTTACAATTAATTAAAAGTATATTAGACAGCCAACGGAAGGCAGACTGTCCAGAGCAGCGAGAGATCGGTCTTGTAACCTACTCCGACCGAAAGGCGAGAGCCGACTCCCACAAGAGCACCCGTACAAACTGAACACAGAACATTCCCGCCCCCACGACAGTGGCCGTGGTTAAACGTCCCAATCAGCAACTCGAAAACCGGCGGAAAATTCCACTCTATTGCCGAAGCACTACCATTCCACCAATGGAGATTCTTGGCGCCAATTTCTGCGCCGATTTTGCTACGTCACGGAGCTATGCCCTAAACAAGCCAATCACTGTTACGATTTTGCAGAAAACGCGGGAATTTGCCCGCGAAGACTGCCTGGGAACACCAGTCATTCCCACGCCTCGCTGGTAGCCCGCCAGAAAGTGTTTTCACAAAGTTTCTGCGAAGTAACGGAATCTCTAGCCCAGCCGCCCCTTCCGGCGCATCTGGGCGTGTCGCTCCCGCTCTTGTGACAATGTCGGCGTCTGGAAAGCAGCCACTCGACTCCCTCACACCCTCGGCTTAACCCTTTCAAGCTCAGCGGAACTCGCCTGTCACCGGACCACCCGGGTGACGAGAGATGCTGCATGGGAAGTCCGCGTGTGAATGAATAGCAACTTTTCACAGCAAGCAATTAGAGAGGAAAATCGAATTACTCAGAGTAAGATAGAAATATGAGAGGGGGCTTCCGCCACCTCTCAAGGAGATAGGTCAACCGATTCCTCCACAGGAAAACACGTCTGATATATTCTATACGACACTGGTGACGGAATGTGCGTCCCAGGACAGGAATATGTTGTCGACCCACCTAACTTGTACACTTGGCAAATGGGTAAAAAGATTCTTCTACCTTGCCCGATTTAGGTTTTCTTGTGGATGTGATAATCGCTCCCAAAAAAGTGATGAAAACATAAGAGTTTGTCAGATAATAATTGTCTGAAAACAAAAAAATTAAACTTTTCACTCGAGAGAATACTTGCACCTAGGACCTCTCGTTCTACTGTTGCTCACGCTAACCACGGGACCACGGCGCTCCTCTCCTTGATGTACCTACCTTACACATGGACTACTCAGTTTGTATATTTTACTTATTATTCTCATAGTTCCACACAACTTCTTCCTGTTTTCTCGATTGACCTGTGTTCAGTTTTTCAAGGCCTATCCGCTGTGCCAACTCGTAACTAAATGTGCGGGGGGTGCGATGGTGAGGTTCCCTTGTCCGATGTTAAGTCCCATAGTGCTCAGAGCCAACCAGAACAAATCGGGGTGACTTCAGTACAATTGTTTCCTTTGAATAAAAGGGTAATTTCTGTTTGTCTCATTGCGTATTTCTTTCAGTTACCTCCTGTACTATACTGTATCTGTTTTTTCTGTGTATGATCCTAGTTTCATTTAGCTGCTGTGTGACTTGACAGTGACATATAAGACGGAAGTTCGCACAGACTATTAACGGAATAAAGGAAAGTAGTTAGCTTTGTTTCTGTGTTTCTGCATCTGAAAGATGATGTCCATTAAAATTTCGCACCAGTCGCTAGCATCGCCACTATGAGGATGCAAATTAGGCTTGATTTAAATACTTGCTAGCTGTCGTGAGCGTTAGTTACCTCTGAGATTGGACGTGGTGAGTTGATGTTAGTCAAGAATGCCTTTAAGACGACAAAGACGCCATTACCCACACCTCACTGAGTCTGAACGAGGTCATGTATTAGGGCTGGGAGAAGCTGGATGTTCATTCTGCGATTCTGCAGAAAGATCTGACAGGACTGTGGCGACTGTACATGACTGTTGACAGCGGTGGTCATGAGAAGGTACGGTAGTACAAGACCGAACTCCGGAAGGCCACGTGGCACTACCGAGAGGGAAGATCGTCGATATATGGCTTTCGCGCATCCTACTGCATCTACAGCAGCCATTTGAGCAGCAGCTGACACCACAGTGACACAACGAACTGTTACAAGTCGGTTACTTCAGTTACAGCTCGGAGGGAGACGCCTTGTAGCGTGCATTCCACTGACCCCAAACCACCGCCATTTGCCACTTCAGTGGTGTCAAGTGAGAGCTCTTTGAAGGGCAGGACGTACGTCTGTTGTGTTTTCTGATGAAGTTTGGTTCTGTCTCGGTGCCAGTGATGGCCGTGTGTTGGTTCGAAGGAGGTCAGTTGAGGACCTACAACTAACCTGTCTGCATGCTTGACACACTGGATCTGCACTTGGAATTATGGCCTGGTGTGCTATTTTGTATGACAGCAAGAGCACTCTTGGTTATCCCACGCACCCTGACTGCAAATTTGTACGTCAGTCTGGTAATTCCACCTGTTGTACTGCCATTCATGCACAGCATTCCAGGGGGTGTTTTCCAACAGGGTAACACTGGCCCACATACCACTGTTGTGACAAAACATGCTCTACAGAGTGGCGACATGTTGTCTTGCCCTGCTCGATCATCAGATCTGTCTCCAATCGAGTATATATGGGACACCAGCAAACGACAACTCCAGCGTTATCCACAACTAGCATTAACTGTCGCCGTATTGACCGACCAAGTGCAACAGGAACGGAACTCCATCTGACAAACTGGCATGCGACACGTGTGCAGTACAATGCATGCACGTTTGCATGCTTGTATTCAACATTCTGACGGTTACACCGGTTATTAATGTACTGGGATTTCACATTTGCAATGGCTTGTCTCGCGCTTACATTAACCTTTGATATTACAGTGTTGATCACTTATATATGTTACCTAACAAACGTCGTCCCGAAATAGTTACGGCTAATAAAAGATTTTGCCTGAAATTTAGCAACTTCGCTAATATTAAGCTGTCCCAAAACTGTACGAGCTTAAAGTAAAGCACGATTTCCATTTATTTTGTTTTTATTGATCTGGTGAATCTAATAAAACATGCCCCAGACGTGTATCTGCAATAGTTTTCGAGAACATCCAGAGAAACAAAGAAGTAACTTCGCAAAATTTTCAATTTGTTTACTACTTGGCCCAATTTGTTTTTTACATTCCAGACAATTACACAAAGTTTTTAACAGAAGTTGTAGATAACTTAATTTTGGAAAAATGATGGTAACAACGTTAACTGAAACTGTATGAATGTGTCAGATGATCTACAAACTACTACTGTTACTATGTGGTTTCACTTAAATACACTGTTGTTATTATGTTCTTTCACTGAACAATACAGAAAACTAATTCGTTTCAAGGTTAGGAAAAGACCGAAACAACTCACTAATGGTTGCCAACACTGACATAGACGCTTCTGCGTTCTTAATGGAAAGTAAACAATTTTGTGTATAATAATCTTTGGTTCTCTGGATGTTCTGGAAAACTACTGCAGATACACGTCTGGGACATGTTTTAACAAAATAAATGGAAATTATGTTTCACTACGAGGGCAGTTCAATAAGTAATGCAACACATTATTTTTCTCGGCCAATTTTGGTTGAAAAAACCGGAAATTTCTTGTGGAATATTTTCAAACATTCCCGCTTCGTCTCGTATAGTTTCATTGACTTCCGACAGGTGGCAGCGCTGTACGGAGCTGTTAAAATGGCGTCTGTAACGGATGTGCGTTGCAAACAACGGGCAGTGATCGAGTTTCTTTTGGCGGAAAACCAGGGCATCTCAGATATTTATAGGCGCTTGCAGAATGTCTACGGTGATCTGGCAGTGGACAAAAGCATGGTGTGTCGTTGGGCAAAGCGTGTGTCATCATCGCCGCAAGGTCAAGCAAGACTGACTGATCTCCCGCGTGCGGGCCGGCCGTGCACAGCTGTGACTTCTGCAATGGCGGAGTGTGCGAACACACTCGTTCGAGATGATCGACGGATCACCATCAAACAACTCAGTGCTCAACTTGACATCTCTGTTGGTAGTGCTGTCACAATTGTTCACCAGTTGGGATATTCAAAGGTTTGTTCCCGCTGGGTCCCTCGTTGTCTAACCGAACACCATAAAGAGCAAAGGAGAACCATCTGTTCGGAATTGCTTGCTCCTCATGTGGCTGAGGGTGACAATTTCTTGTCAAAGATTGTTACAGGCGATGAAACATGGGTTCATCACTTCGAACCTGAAACAAAACGGCAATCAATGGAGTGGCGCCACACCCACTCCCCTACCAAGAAAAAGTTTAAAGCCATACCCTCAGCCGGTAAAGTCGCGGTTACAGTCTTCTGGGACGCTGAAGGGGTTATTCTGTTCGATGTCCTTCCCCATGGTCAAACGATCAACTCTGAAGTGTATTGTGCTACTCGTCAGAAATTGAAGAAACGACTTCAGCGTGTTCGTAGGCACAAAAATCTGAACGAACTTCTCCTTCTTCATGACAACGCAAGACCTCAAACAAGTCTTCGCACCCGAGAGGAGCTCACAAAACTTCAGTGGACTGTTCTTCCTCATGCACCCTACAGCCCCGATCTCGCACCGTCGGATTTCCATATGTTTGGCCCAATGAAGGACGCAATCCGTGGGAGGCACTACGCGGATGATGAAGAAGTTATTGATGCAGTACGACGTTGGCTCCGACATCGACCAGTGGAATGGTACTGTGCAGGCATACAGGCCCTCATTTCAAGGTGGCGTAAGGCCGTAGCATTGAATGGAGATTACGTTGAAAAATAGTGTTGTGTAGCTAAAAGATTGGGGAATAACCTGGTGTATTTCAATGCTGAATAAAACAACCCCTGTTTCAGAAAAAAAATGTGTTCCATTACTTATTGAACTGCCCTCGTATAATGTCGTACAGTTCTGCGATAGCTTCATATTAGGGAAGTTGCTAAATTTCAGGCAAAATCTTTTATTAGGCGTAACTCCGTAACTAAAGATTTGCGGATATATGTTTGTATGAATTTAGTTTTACTTGTAGAATAACATATTAAAATACTTGCCAATCTTCTTGAATCACCCAATATATATATATATATATATATATATATATATATATATATATATATATATATATATATATATATATATATATCGTCTGCATATTACGGTATCTGGGCCTGAGTTGTCACACAGCGATTCGATTACAGTGGGTCTTATGCAAAACATTTGCAGTTACGTACTAGTCGTGGACGCGAGTTGTTTCGCACCACTGCATCTACAAGATTCGTAACTTTTTTGTGTGTACTCTCCCCCAATGGTCCCATCGATTAATACCAACTATTATTCTTGCCACGTTCAGGTCCATTGCATTTTGTTAGGGCCTTACGTCACCAGTAGGGCTAGCAACGTGTTTTGCAAATAATTGTGCAGTACCCAGATATGTGCGGGTGTTTGGATTTGACAGTAGGCCAATGTTGGACTGTAGGGAACGTGAGGGCAGACATACTCGCCGTCTAAGTTCCGGTCTTTCACGTCTAACCACCACAAGTAGGGAGCTCCGTATTGTGCACCAAGCACAATGTAACATCCTCACATCTGCGCCTGTCGTCCGAGAACAAGTAATAGACTCCTAACTACATTACATGTCATCCAGCACCATTTTCAGGAGACAAGCAGTAGCCAGACTAGGGAATTACCGTTCCATGCATAGGCTGCCGTTTACACCACACTCAAAATCGGTTCCATTGGGGATTGTGCCATGACCTGGAAGCATGGACTGCTGGTGAAGGGCGTCACATTGTGTTCAGCGATTAACGGCGGCTCTGCATTACCCCGGATGACCATCGTCGACGAGTGTGACAGCGATCTGGGGAGAGGTCTTGGCACACTCCCGGTGTCATGTTGTGGGACCTCAAAGGGTCAAGTCTGGCAGTGATTGAGGGACTTCTGGCGCCAAAACTGCACGTTACTGATGTCTTGCATCCTCATGTGATACATTACTTTGGTTGGAAGTCGCAGGTGACGTTTCTTCCGTGCTTTCAAATTAATACAAAACACAATTTATTTATTTTTTATGTATAGAAACATGTTTCAACACCTATATATAATCTTCAGTTGGTCTAGATTTATTTCTGTAAAATATAATACATGTTTCACGGTTGTTTCTTCTATCTTAGGCCTACAAACTATAACGAATGCATTTTGTTTAATTTGTTTCGTGCGCTCAGCTCGAGTTACGTTGCTTGTGAAAATTGAATTTTACAGCTCATGTGTTATCTCCCTTTTGACAATAACATCGTGCCATTTTTCGACAGGACAATGCTCTGTCTACATGATGGTGATGTACAGTCACTGCCAGCGTGATGTCCTGATTTGTCTCTGATACAAGCTGTGTAAGGTCAGCTACTCCACCCAGTGACAGTGCCCAGGATACGCTACAACAGTCATATGCCAGTTAGCTGCAGGAATAGATACAATGGCTTTATGACACATTCCCCAACCGAATCAGTGCTTGCTTCCAGATGAGAGGGGTACAACATCATAATGATAAGAGGGCCCAAACTACCAAGTTCTTTCTACACTACTGGCCATTAAAATTGCTACACCATGAATATGACGTGTTACAGACGCGAAATTTAACCGACAGGAAGAAGATGCTGTGACATGCAAATGATTAGCTTTTCAGAGCATTCACACAAGATTGGCGCCTGTGGCGACACCTACAACGTGCTGACATGTGGAAAGTTTCCAACCGATTTCTCATACACAAACAGCAGTTGACCGGCGTTGCCTGGTGAAACGTTGTTGTGATGCCTCGTGTAAGAAGGAGAAATGCGTACCATCACGTTTCCGACATTGATAAAGGTCGGATTGCAGCCTATCGCGATTGCGGTTTATCGTATCACGACATTGCTGCTCGCGTTGGTCGAGATCCAATGACTGTTAGCAGAATATGGAATCGTTGGGTTCAGGAGGGTAATACGGAACGCCGTGTTGGATCCCAACGGTCTCGTATCACTAGCAGTCGAGATGACAGGCATGGCTGTAACGGATTGTGCAGCCACGTCTCGATCCCTGGGCCAACAGGTGGGGATGTTTGCAAGACGACAACCATCTGCACGAACAGTTCGACGACGTTTGCAGCAGCGTGGACTATCAGCTTGGACACCATGGCTGCGGTTACCCTTGACGCTGCATCACAGACAGAAGCGCCTGTGATGGTGTACTCAACGACGAACCTGGGTGCACGAATGGCAAAACGTCATTTTTTCGGATGAATCCAGGTTCTGTTTACAGCATCATGATGGTCGCATCCGTGTTTGGCGACATCGCGGTGAACGCACATTGGAAGCGTGTACTCGTCATCGTCTTACTGGCATATCATCCGGCGTGATGGTATGGAGTGCCATTGGTTACACGTCTCGGTCACCTCTTGTTCGCATTGACGGCACTTTGAACAGTGGACGTTACTTTCAGATGTGTTACGACCCGTGGCTCTACCCTTCATTCGATCCCTGCGAAACCCTACATTTCAACATGTTGCTGGTGCTGTACGGGCCTTTCTAGATACAGAAAATGTTCGACTGCTGCCCTGGCCAGCACACTCTCCAGATCACTCACCAACTGAAAACGTCTGGTCAATGGTGGCCGAGCAACTGGCTCGTCACAATGCGCCAGTCACTACTCTTGATGAACTGTGGTATCGTGTTGAAGCTGCATGGGCAGCTGTACCTGTACACGCCATCCACGCTCTGTTTGACTCAGTGCCCAGGCGTATCAAGGCAGTTATTACGGCCAGAGGTGATTGTTCTGGGTATTGATTTCTCAGGATCTATGCACCCAAACTGCGTGAAAATGTAATCACATGTCAGTTCTAGTATAATATATTTGTCCAATGAATACCCGTTTATCATCTGCATTTCTTCTTGGTGTAGCAATTTTAGTGGCCAGTAGTGTAAATTTGCTTCGATTTTGTAATCACTAAACTCATTTGGAAACACATACGTTGGCAACAACAAGTACAATATGTTGCTGGAATTCTAAAACTCAGTAACAACAGCACTGGTACATGTATGTCATCGTCAGAAGTGTCAGAACCATTTTTGCTTATAGCTTTCGACTGGGTCGTTTCCGGACCAGGGTTCATTACCTCAATTTAATACGTTTATCCTTCTGCATCATACCTGATTGTTTGTTACATCATTATGGGATGATCCTGAAGAAGCATATACAGGGTGAGTCACGAAGACGTAACACTACTTTTATTTCGTGAACGGTTCCACATATCGAAGCGCGGTTTTCGGCAAATGTTAGAGCGTCGAGGAGCACGTATGTTTTGGTTTGCTTTTACCGCTGGTATCAACTGAGATACTGCAGTAAGTACGTTTCCTTAAATGGGACCGTATGCTTTTTATAACTGGGTTCGATAGCTCTTGAGAAGACAGTTCAGTGATACAGCGTTTGTTAATGTTGGGGCTGAAATACATCTTAAAAAATTTCGTGAGATGTCCTAGAATGTGCCGGAGTCGGCATTTGCGATGCAAACGCTTCCAGACAGGCGTCTCCGACCAGGCTCCGTCGTTGTATAGCATAAGGTGGGCTTGTGGTGTAAATTCTTTATTTCTTCTTGAATCAACTTACGACCTAGATGCACGTTCACCTACGGATGTTATATATGGAAATATGAATTGTCTAGAAGTTAGCGCATCACAAAGGGCTTAGGAAAAATATTTCACATTTGTGTACCCTCCCAGATTTACGTGGGCTGAAACAGAGAAATGAGTTGTTCATTCTTCAAAAATAAAGAGATCTTACATTCTCCAATATTGACTACATTCGTTGAACTAAACAGTTTATTAAAAATACTTTGGTGATCACCTGCACACCGCAAAATATATATTCTTCTTAACGAAACGTAGTTTCATGCTGAAGTCAGGCGCGTAATGACAGTCTTACCGGATACGTGAAATACACACTGTTGACTTACTTGACACTGCACTGCAATTTCTTACACACATTAATGCAGTAAACAATTTACTAAAAATGATTTGGTAACCACCCAAATCACATAAAATCCATTTTGTCTTCTAAGAAAGTAACTTTATCCTTTATTTAAGAATGTGTTCAAACTGTTGACCACGGACTGAAAGGCACATTTGCAATCGCCGTTCGGAAGAACAATGAACAGGTGTAATTGCAGTGGATGATACGATAGGGCATGCACTAGCGATTCGACGACACAGATCTTCTGCCGTAGTTGGGGCTTCGTCACAGGCTGCATCTTTGAGTGCTCCCCAACGAAAGAAATCGAGAGGAGTCAAATCGGGGGACCGTTTTACAACAGAACTTCCTACTGTGCAAAGTCCAGGAAAGTTTTCATTCAGTATCTGCGTTGCTACACGGGACGAGTGAGCTGGACAACCGTTGTGTTGCAGCCACATACACTGCCAGTATCCAGTGGTACCTCTTTTAGAAGTACTGGAAAAATGTTCGTCAGAATGTGTTCGTACGAATGTCCTTTTAGAAGGCCTAAGATGAAGTGGGGTCCCACAAAGTAACTTCCTATGATGCCAGATCATACGTTTACGCTCCACGGCCATTGGTGTTGCACCTGACAAAGCTAGTAAGGATTTTCGGCTGCCCAGTTGTGTATGTTACGCAAATTTACATTAGCATGGTTAATAAGCGTTGCTTCATTAGTAAAGGGCACCCTTTGGAAAAACGAAGGGTCGTCTCTCAGTTGCTGAAGAGAAAACTGACAAAATTCCGTACGACGTTCAAAATCACGGCCTGATGACACTCGTCTGGCTGATTTCACATTCCTTGTCAATATGTCTCGTACTACTGGACGGATTCATTAGCGTCGTAGCCAGAACGCTTCTTCTTATTCTCAGTCAGCTGCAGTCTTCTTTCTTGTCCTCTTTTTGACGTTCAAGCAGCCTGTCCTCACTAGCGTCTTAATAATTCGTGAAAATGCCTGGCGCGGCGGACAATGGCAATCCTGATAGATCACCATATACCACTGTACTGTTTTTGCGGGATTTCTTTTACATTCACCATATAAAAGCAGTATACCCGACTTCTCGTAGTTGGTGTACATGTCGGCACGCAACGAATGTTGAAGCAGAAATAAGTGGCCTGCGGTGCAGACAAGTAAACAGGTAAATGTGTTGACATTCTGACACAGCGTAAACGAGAGCTCTGCTTGGTGGTGTTCGCACCGCTAATGCCGATTCCGGTCACCGTTCTCGCAAATTCCAGGATATTTCTCGAATTTTTTTACAGCAGGCTTCAACTTGAACATAAACAAACGCTATATCACTGTAAATGTCTTCTCAAGTGCTATCACATGCAGTTATAAAAACTACAGGGTTCCATTTAAGAAAATGTACTTGCTTCAGTATCTCCGTTGATATCAGTGCTAAAAACATAAACAAACAAGAAATTGAAAACAAAATAAAGATACGTGCTCCTTGAATCTAAGATTTGCCGAAAACTGTGTTTCAATATAGGTAACTGTTCACGAAATAAAAGGGGAGTTACGTCTTATGTGACTCACCCTGTATACAACTAGGGGAAAGGTGGGTACCGCCGATACGAAAAGCAGCCGTATAAATTTCAAGAGCTCAGATACAAAGCAAGTACTAAGCAAAAAAGGGAAATATGAAAGGTGGAAATGGAAGAATTATATGCAGGCGCTATACAAGGGAAATAGACTTGAAAGCTACATTATAAAAAAGAAAGAGGACGTAGGTGAAAATGCGATGGGGGATATGATACTGCCAAAAACATGTAACAGAGCACTGAAAGATCAAAGTCGAAACTAGGCCCTTGGAGTAGACCTTCCTTTAGAATTAATGGTATCCTTGAGAGAGCCAACAATGACTAAACTGTTCCACATGTTGTGCAAGATGTGTGAGACAGGCGAAACACACTTGGACTTCAGGAAGAGTTTAATAATTCCTACTCCAAACAAAGAAAGTGCTGACAGGTGTGAATATTACCGAAGTATCAGTTTTAATAAGTCGTGCTTCCAAAATACTAATAGGAATTATTTACAGAAAAGCGGAAAAATTGACAGAAGCCGACAGCGGGAAGGATTAGTTTGGATTCCAGAGAAATGTTAGAACACACGAGGCAATACTGACCCTACGACTTCTCATGGAGGATAGGTTAAGGAGAAGAAAACTTACGTTTGTAGCATTTGTAGACTTAGAGAAGGCTTTTGTCTCTGTTGACTGGAATACACTCGGAAATTCTGAAAATAGCGGGGGTCGAATACAGGCAGAGAACGGCTATTTACAACTTACAGTTATAAGAGTGGAAGAACTTGAAAGGGAAGCACTGGTTGAGTAGTATGTGAGACAAGGTCGTAGCCTGTTTGTGATGTTATTCAGTCAGTACACAGAGCAAGCTGTAAAGAAAACCAAAGAGAAATTGCTGAAGGAAGTAAAGTTCATGGAGAAGAAATAAAAACTTTGATGTTTGCAGATGAGATTTTTATTCTATCAGAGACAGAAAATGACTTGGATGGACAGTTGAACGGTACTGGACAGTGTCTTGAAAAGAGGCTATAAGATCAACGTCAACGAAAGCGAAACAAGAGTAATGGAATGTAGCCGAATTCCATCAGGAGATGCTGCAGGAATAGATTAGGGAACGATACACTAAAATTAGTAAATTAGTTTTGCTATTTGGGCACCAAAATAAATGATGATGGCCAAAATAGGCAGGATATCAAATGTGGATTGGCAATGTAAAAAAAAGCGTTTCTGAAGAAGAGAAATTTGTTAACATCGAATATTTAAGATTTAAGTGTCAGAAAGTTTTATCTGAAGATGTTTGTCTGGAGTATAGCCTCGTATAGAAGTGAAAGGTGGACAATAAATAGTTCAGACAAGAACAGAATAATGCTTTTGAAATATGGTACTACAGAAGAATTGTGAAGAACAGATGGGTAGATCATGCAACTAATAAGGTCTGAATAATATTAAGACGAAAAGAAATCTGTACCACAACTTGGTTAGAAGAAGGAGGCAAGCGTGGAGGGTAAAAATTGTAGAGGGAGACTAACAAGGGGAAGGCCTCAGACACGGCCAACGGATTCGGCTCAAATTTGGCAGGTCGCTTGTGTACAGCCTAACACGAAGGAATCTAAATTATTTTGGGTCAACACCCCCGCGGTTTTGAGAAAATCATCCCTAAAGGTTGTGAAGAGCAATCGACTCAAAATTGGAGGGATCGATAGATAATTGTAAATAGAGCATTTTTCATCATCGGGTATGGGGTCCGCAAACGCAAACTTCTCCAGAAATTGAGGAAAGAAACTTGTATAACTGCCGCTTCTGTACCCACATAGTAAATGCTATTCGCCGACAGAGCTGTTAGCGCACCGGCCAAGGTAACTGGCTGGGACTCGAAGAACCCGGGTTCAAATCTCGAAAGATATGACACAACAAACAATAACTAGTTACTACAGCGTAAACAGACGAGCTAATTACTACAAACTCCATACAGTACTCGTCATATATTACTTACGGAAGGACACTGTTGTTATTGTGGTCTTCAGTCCTGAGACTGGTTTGATGCAGCTCTCCATGCTACTCTATCCTGTGCAAGCTTCTTCATCTCCCAGTACCTACCGCTACCTACATCCTTCTGAATCTGCTTGGTGTGTTCATCTCTTGGTCTCCCTCTATGATTTTTACTCTCCACGCTGCCCTCCAATACTAAATTGGTGATCCCTTGATGCCCAGAACATGTTCTACCAACCGATCCCTTCTTCTAGTCAAGTTGGGCCACAAACTTCTCTTCTCCCCAATCCTATTCAACACCTCCTCATTAGTTATGTGATCTACCCATATAATCTTCAGCATTCTCCTGTAGCACCACATTTCAAAAGCTTCTATTCTCTTCTTGTCTAAACTATTTATCGTCCATGTTTCACTTCCATACATGGCTACACTCCATACAAATACTTTCAGAAACGACTTCCTAACACTTAAATCAATACTCGATGTTAACAAATATCTCTTCTTCAGAAACGCTTTCCTTCCCATTGCCAGCCTACATTTTATATCCTATCTACTTCGACCATCATCAGTTATTTTGCTCCCTAAATAGCAAAACTCCTTTACTACTTTAAGTGTCTCATTTCCTAATCTAATACCCTCAACATCACCCGACTTAATTCGACTACATTCCATTATCCTCGTTTTGCTTTTGTTGATGTTCATCTTATATCCTCCCTTCAAGACACCATCCATTGCGTTCAACTGCTCTTCCAAGTCCTTTGCTGTCTCTGACAGAATTACAATGTCATCGGCGAACCTCAAAGTTTTTATTTCTTCTCAATGGATTTTAATGCCTACTCCGAATTTTTCTTTTGTTTCCTTCACTGCTTGCTAAATATACAGATTGAATAACATCGGGGAGAGGCTACAACCCTGTCTCACTCCCTTCCCAACCACTGCTTCCCTTTCATGCCCCTCAACTATTATAACTGCCATCTGGTTTCTATACAAATTGTAAATAGCCTTTCGCTCCCTATATTTCACCCCTGCCACCTTCAGAATTTGAAAGAGAGTATTCCAGTCAACATTGTCAAAAGCTTTCTCTAAGTCTACAAATGCTAGAAACGTAGGTTTGCCTTTCCTTAATCTAGCTTCTAAGATAAGCCGTAGGGCCAGTATTGCCTCACGTGTTCCAATATTTCTACGGAATCCAAACTGATCTTCCCCAAGGTCGGCTTCTACTAGTTTTTCCATTCGTCTGTAAAGAATTCGCTTTAGTATTTTGCAGCCGTGACCTATTAAACTGATAATTTGGTAATTTTCACATCTGTCAACACCTGCTTTCTTTTGGATTGGGATTATTATATTCTTCTTGAAGTCTGAGGGTATTTCGCCTGTCTCATACATCTTGCTCACCAGATGGTAGAGTTTTGTCAGGACTGGCTCTCCCAAGGCCGTCAGTAGTTCTAATGGAATGTTGTCTACTCCCGGGGCCTTGTTTCGACTCAGGTCTTTCAGTGCTCTGTCGAACTCTTGACGCAGTATCATATCTCCCATTTCATATTCATCTACATCGTCTTCCATTTCCATAATATTGTCCTCAAGTACATCGCCCTTGTATAGACCCTCTATATACTCCTTCCACATTTCTGCTTTCGCTTCTTTGCTTAGAACTGGGTTTCCATCTGAGCTCTTGATATTCATACAAGTGGTTCTTTTTTCTCCAAAGGTCTCTTTAATTTTCCTGTAGGCACTATCTATCTTACCCCTAGTGAGATGAGCCTCTACATCCTTACATTTATCCTCTAGCCATCCCTGCTTAGCCATTTTGCACTTCCTGTCGATCTCATTTTTGAGACGTTTGTATTCTTTTTTGCCTGCTTCATTTACTGCATTTTTATATTTTCTCCTTTCATCAATTAAATTCAATATTTCTTCTGTTACCCAAAGATTTCTACTAGCCCTCGTCTTTTTTACCTACATGATCCTCTGCTGACTTCACTACTTCATCCCTCAAAGCTACCCATTCTTCTTCTACTGTATTTCTTTCCCACATTCCTGCCATTTCTTCCCTTACGCTCTCCCTGAAACTCTGTACAACCTCTGGTTTAGTCAGTTTATCCAGGTCCCATCTCCTTAAATTCCCACCATTTTGCAGTTTCTTCAGTTTTAATCTACAGTTCATAACCAATAGATTGTGATCAGAGTCGACATCTGCCCCTGGAAATGTCTTACAGTTTAAAACCTGGTTCCTAAATCTCTGTCTTACCATTATATAATCTATCTGAAACCTTTTAGTATCTCCAGGGTTCTTCCATGTATACAACCTTCTTTCATGATTCTTGAACCAAGTGTTAGCTATGATTAAGTTATGCTCTGCACAAAATTCTACCAGGCGGCTTCCTCTTTCATTTCTTACCCCCAATCCATATTCATCTACTACGTTTCCTTCTCTCCATTTTCCTACTACCGAATTCCAGTCACCCATGACTATTAAATTTTCGTCTCCCTTCACTATCTGAATAATTTCTTTTATTTCATCATACATTTCTTCAATTTCTTCGTCATCTGCAGAGCTAGTTGGCATATAAACCTGTACTATTGTAGTAGGCGTGGGCTTCGTGTCTATCGTGGCCACAATAATGCGTTCACTGTGCTGTTTGTAATAGCTTACCCACATTCCTATTTTTTTATTCATTATTAAACCTACTCGTGCAATACCCCTATTTGACTTTTTATTTACAACCCTGTATTCGCCTGACCAAAAGTCTTGTTCCTCCTGCCACCGAACTTCACTAATTCCCACTATATCTAACTTTAACCTATTGTAACGCTGGAAATGCATATCCTCCTATTTCCATCTATTGTACTATAATTTGTTTTCCTTATTTTTGTTACCCGAATATATGACGTTTCTGTGTCTTTGTATATTGTAATTATTTTACTATTTGTGTATATATGCATTTATGTCGATGTATAATTGGTTTGTTGTGTAAAGATTATTTGTATTTTTACGCTGGGTCTGGCCTAGGGAAAACTGCTATCGAACGATTACATCGATAGGTCGTGTGAAGAATCAAAGTGTGTAGGATCTTTGGTAGTGAACTCTGCCGCGTGGAGCGCGGGCTGAGCATAGAGAGTCTGGCGGGAGTAGCGAGTGGAGCAGGTGTGTTGTGTGAAGCTCCCGCGAGTTGCCGCGCTTTCGGGGTTTGGCAGCATGTAATTGCGCTCGACTTGCGATGATAGTTTCTGACATGGTGTCGCGGACGGGAAGCATTAGCTGGCGCACATCAAGAGCCCGTTTCGCCTGGTGACCGTGTCGAGAAGAAGGCGCGCCAGCATCCAGCTTCTGCAACAGCGACGGCCGACAGTGAGTGACTGTCGCCACCTCCTCGATCGACGACTTCAAACCTTCAATCAACCAACAAGGAAGACTGGAAGCACGTAAAGTTTCAGAACCGTATGGCAGACCTCAGCTTTTCAAACTTTTAAAATTGTTGCATCACAAAATTACAGCTACTTAGCATGAACCTTTGTTGCTCATTGTCCCAATTGCATTACCAAGCAGGGTCCCTTCCTTTTCCGAAATGAACCCGAGTGTCGTTGAAATTCAAACGCCAGCATAATTCCATTTCACTGCTTTAATTTCAAAGTTCAGTTAAAGTATTCATAGCTGGCTACAATACTTAGATTACACAAGCACAAATTAAGAGTGCTAGTTTTGTTACCATATTTTAGCTTACCTGTGACTGCAGCTCAGCTTGGTACGTACTAAATTTTACTATTGTTAATTGTTCAGAATCATTTAATTCAAGTTCAAAGTTAAATCTCTTATTTCTAAATTGCGTAGATTCAAGTAGCTTTTGAAATGATTGTTGAGGTAGTCCAAGACTAACCGTATTTTACTGAATTTCGATGTGCTTCAGAAAGAAAGCTCACTATTAACTTCAGTCACTAAATTAACTTTCGATTTTCCGGTTTTATTAATTCTTTTGCTAAATTAAGTGTAGCGAAATTTTTTACTTCTGACAAACTTTCAGTTTTCACACTACACTTGTCAACCTTCAGTTGCCACGCTTCTAGTGCTAATTATATGTGTAATAATCTTTCTTTTTCAGTTACTATAGTAATTGTCCTTAGGACTGGCGACCGTAATTTCCCCCAAATCTCAAATATCTAATTACCGCTAGTTGATTGTTAACGTAACGGCTGCACATTTACTTTCTTTATTAACTTTACCCCTATTTCAAAATTAATTTCCACCAGTTTCATTTACATTTTTCCTTTCATTTAGATGTAACCCTTTCCTCCCTCTTTACCGACAAATTGGCCGGCCGAAGTGGCCGTGCGGTTAAAGGCGCTGCAGTCTGGAACCGCAAGACCGCTACGGTCGCAGGTTCGAATCCTGCCTCGGGCATGGATGTTTGTGATGTCCTTAGGTTAGTTAGGTTTAACTAGTTCTAAGTTCTAGGGGACTAATGACCTCAGCAGTTGAGTCCCATAGTGCTCAGAGCCATTTCCACCATTTACCGACATATTAACCTCGGTGACGATTGCTTTTCCCAAATTTCCATTAGGTACACGCGGTTTAATTTTTCACTGTCATTAAGGTCGATAAGTGAGGGGGAGGCTACACTATCCATTTCCCTTTTTAAATTTTCTAACCTACCTGCCCGATTAAGGGATCTGACATTCCACGCTCCGATCCGTAGAACGCCAGTTTTCTTTCTCCCGATAACGAAGTCCTCTTGAGTAGTCCTCGCCCGGAGATCCGAATGGGGGACTATTTTACCTCCGTAATATTTTACCCAAGAGGACGCCATCATCATTAACCATACAGTAAAGCTGCATGCCCTCGGGAAAAATTACGGCTGTACCTTCCCCTTGCTTTCAACCGTTCGCAGTACCAGCACAGCAAGGCCGTTTTGGTTAGTGTCACAAGGCCAAATCAGTCAATCATCCAGACTGTTGCCCTTGCAACTACTGAAAAGGCTACTGCCCCTCTTCAGGAACCATGCGTTTGTCTGGCCTCTCAACAGATACCCCTCCGTTGTGGTTGCACCTACGGTACGGCTATCTGTATCGCTGAGGCACGCAAGCCTCCCCACCAACGGCAAGGTCCATGGTTCATGGGATGGAAGGACACTGAATTCATTCACAAAATGTATTTCATTCGGCGCATTAACGATGGAAAAATTACTACATGTATCCGCGAGGTTCGCAGCAGCCTAATGACGGAAAACAACTCTTTCCGATTGACTTCTATAAGGCTCGTGCTGGAAACCTTCACTCTTCCAGGTTCACAACTATGATATGACGAAGAGGCAATCGGGATAACTTAACTCTCCGCGCGTGCATTCCGTCCCGTGCCTCGCTGTAAACAAGCGTCGCGCGGTTGGCTATCTGTGATCCCTCGTGAGGAATTCGCAGCACTCTTAGTCGGAGTTGCTTTCATGTGACAAGATTTAAAAGTTTAATACTTTACTAACTCACGGCGTTTGGGAAATTAATTTGCCTACCTTATTATTATCATTCCTTATTGATTTACTTACCTTATTAACCCTCCTATCCCTATCAATTGAGATATGGAAAAATACAAACGAAAAGAATAACATCCGCTAGATTTCTTCGAAATTCAAACCCGGGTTCTCCCATTCCGACCCAGTTACCTTGGCCATTGCGCCATCGGCGCTGCCGGCGAAAAGCGTTTTGCATGTCTGTACAGAATCGGCAGTTGTAAAAGTTTCTCACCCCCATTTCTGGAAAAGTATGCGTTTTGGGACCCCATACCTGATGATGAAAAATACTCTACTTACAATTATCTATCGATCCCGCCAATTTTGAGTTAATTGCTCGTCATAACCTTTAGGGGTGATTTTCTCAAAAACGAGGGGGTGTTGACCCAAAATATCTTAGATTCCTTCGTTTTAGGTTGTACACAACCGACCTACCAAATTTGAGCCGAATCGGTTGGCTGTGTCTGAGGCCTTCCCCTTGTAAGAGATGAATACAGTAAGCAGGTTCAAAATGATGTAGGTTGCAGTAGGTTTTCGGTGCTAAAGAGGCTTTCACAGAATAGAGAAGCGTGGAGACCTGTACCAGTCAGATCACAGCAGAGAAACGCAGCATGGCAAAGAAGAAGAAAGAGAAGAGAGTAGATACGTTGAGTGTGTCCCTAGTAAGTGTCGTCAGCGTATATCCTACGGTGTTTCGGCAGATATTTACATTACACTTTTGTAATACGCATCTGGAGTCAGCCTCAACATTCTCATCATGTCTTTCATGCAACGCCTAGTGTCGACGGAAAGCGCAGGTTTGTTTCTCGTTAGAAACAAACTGATTTTAAAGCAGAATTTTACATTCCCATTCGATAGAGCCGTCCCAAATAAGTATAGTGTGATATTCTTTTAATCGATATGTGTTAAAAGGGGCAGTAAAACGCGAAAAACATGTAGTAATCCAGCAACGACAACATCGCCCCGGCCCGCGCTGAGAGCTGCCGCCATGCAGCAATGCTGCTCAGTCGCTGCTGTAAGTATTAGGGGCTTTGAATAAGTAATGCAACACATTTTCTCGTCCAATTTCGCTCGAAAAAGGGTCACTACGACCTGCATAAAGTAATAAGATGGCAGGCTCTAGCAGTCATAAAGCAGCTTGGAGAAAAGAAAAAACTGCCCCACAACCAGTAGGAAGAAGGAAGGAAGTTTGGGTTTAACGTCGCATGGACATCGAAGTCATTATAGACGAAGCACATACTCGGAATGTATCAAGGATACAGAAGGAAATCGGCAGTGCCCTTCCGAAGCAACCATTCCGGAATTTTGCTCGAACGGTTTACGGAAATCACGGGAAACCTAAATCTGGATGGCCTGACGCGGGTATGAACCGTCGTCCTCCCGAATGCGCCCGTAACCAGACAGCGAGTGATAGTTGCAATAGCCATGCATCGTAACTCTAGTTTGTTCTAGTACCTTGTTACGAATTTTTCCTCAAGAGTTGCTCTTTCCTAACGGCGCATGATCACTTCGTCCACTACGAGCAAGAAATGATCATACGAAGCATCTTCACAAATGTAGACTTGGCTTGAGGAATACTTGACTAATAGAACAAAGTACGTTATACAGGAGAGTGAAATTTCCACAAAAACTAAAAAATAGTTCAAATGGCTCTAAGCACTATGGGACTTAACATCTGAGGTCATCAGTCCCCTAGACTTAGAACTACTTAAACCTAACTAACCTAAGGACATCACACATATCCATGTCCGAGGCAGGATTCGAACCTGCGACCGTAGCAGCAGCGCGGTTCCGGACTGAAGCGCCTAGAACCGCTCGGCCACAGCGGCCGGCACAAAAACTAACGTATCATCGAGTGGGCCCTAAGGAAGAGTAATAGGACGCCTGTTCTTTTTAGTAAATTTAAACAATTTATAGTAGTGAGCTAGTCGATGACATTGGTGGCCCCGTGAGGTTACTCAATAGGGACGATACTGTTGTCTACAGCAAGGTTGCAGCTTCTGGAGATCGGGAACTGGACAGGACAGTTGAACTGAAAATAATAGACGTAGATTATTGCTCATAAATAGGCGAAGAGATTCGCTACGGTTCGATTACATTATTGGCGACAAATCACTGGAAACAGTGACTTTTATAAAATACCTAGGAATGACCGTCCGAAGAGACCTAAAGTAGAATGAGTACGTAAAAGAAACAGTAGGAAAAGTAAATGTCAGGCGGAGATACACATGGAGAACCTAAAGGTAATGCAATTCATCCACGAAGAAGTGGCTCAGAAAACGTTGGCTCGACCGATTCTTGGGTACTGTTCATCAGTCTGGGCCTTTTACCACGTAGTGTGCCACTTATGTCGATTATCGATACTATAACGTCTGTAGTATGTAACGTCTTTGAGTTAAGATGTATGCAAATACGAGTATAAGGGGGATCAAAAATTTTCAGTTCGAGGGGGTAACTGCAGTGTATATGCAACGTAGCCCGACTCCGATGCGGGTATATAGGCACCGAACTGTAGGCAAGGGATTAGTGTGGCATTCATGTCTTTACGATGTGCGTTCGGTAAATACGGAAACGTGAACTATGACAACGTTATTACGGAATGCGTCCAAACAGGACCAAAGTGCTACCGAAGAAAAAAACACCCGTAGATAGCCATCGGAGAATAAAGAATGTGTATGGAACAGCATGTCTATCAGAAACCACCGTTGTTGAATGGTGCACCATGGGGTGCTGTTGGTTCATGATAACGAACGTTCCCATTTCTCAAATGTCGTAACGCAGAAGTTAAACCATCTCGAACACCCTCCCTGTGGTCCCGATCTCTCTCCATGCGATTATCATGCCTTTGCTCCCTTAAAAAAAGGGCTGAAGGTTCGACGATTTCTGTCGCACTAGGCGGACAGCTGCGGACTTTTTCACACAGCAGGACACTGTTTTATGAAATGGGTAACTCCAACCTGTTGCATCTGAGGCATGATTATCTCACTGCTCACGGCGATTTTGCGTGATTGGCTGCCGATTCTGGACAGTACGGCATTCGAGAGGTAACTTTATTGATCGCCCCTTACACTTTTTCTCATTCTGTAATTTGATGTAGGCTCGAAATGTGAGTGCGTGCTGAAAAGTAATACCTTCGATATTTTTTGTATGAAAACTCTTGAGACTTATTAAATGAAACATCTTTATTGACATTTCACGTCTTTATTCTTGATGTCTATATACGTATTTCTCAACATAGTCACCCTGGCGACGAACGCATTTCTCCCAACGACAGACCAGTTTGTTGATACGGTCATTATAGAACATTCCTATTGACAGGGTCACAACCTCACCTCTGGTTGCACCGCCTAATCACTATCAAAGTGAAATTCTCGAATGTCTTGTTTAATTTTTGGAAACATGAAAAACGGATGGGCCCAAGTTGGGACTCCATGGAGGACGACCGATGACAGTGAACCCAAGGCGTTGGATTATTGCAGATGTCGCAGCGCTTGTGTGTAGTCTGGAACTGTCAAGGAGAGGGTACTCAATGTGTGGACACTTAGAAACTCAATTACAGCACACAGCTTGTAAATCACCGACACAGTTACATTACACGCCGCCATGTTAAAAGCTGCAATTCGGAGCCCTCTAGCAGTAGAGTGCTGATTATATGTAGACATGAATAATAAGGATACAGAATGACCCATTTTTTATTTAAAAGGCTTTAAGAGTTTTCACATAAAACATTCGAAGGCAATAGTTTTCTTCACGTCCTCGTATTTTTTACTGTTATTTCTGAAGCTACATCATGCTATGAACTAAATTGTAATATGTAACTAACTACACCATGTTTAGTGACAAGAAATACGTTTAACAGATTACAAGAGAGTTGCATTGATGATAAATACAATTGTTCTTCATCTCAGAACGGCGGGCTGCCGGGGGCGAGGGGGTTGTGTCTACTGTGGGTGGTCGCTGGATACAGCCATGGGGTGAGGCTATATTTTAGATTGAATAAGTTCCACTTGGGGTGGCCGTCCTTTTTTCTCCTCCTGTTTAGTTGACTATACATGCTTTTGTGTTGGTGAAGGAGCGTCGCCTGAAGGTGGTTAGTGACCACACAAAGCACATTAGAGCAGCTGGCCGTTTGAAAGAAACCTGTGTCGTCCCCATAGGTGGATGGATGGAGAAAGGGAGGGAGGGAAGGTATGAGGGGAGGTAACGGTGCCTCGATTTTCGGCAATTTGTGAGTGCATATCGATGAGAACTCACGTTCAACTACCGCCCCCTCTACAGTGTTTTAGAACGATGATATTCCGCAGTACACGTGTTGCATTATGACCTGATGATCGCGAGAGCTGGTTTTTTCATGACAATTTCGAAGTGTAATTGGAACTGTGATGCATTTTTTCCATCAGTTGTGGTAGCATCTACTTCCAAATATGTGTCAGATTTGTTAAACCTCTTACACTATTGGCCAGAATTTCTAATTTTGAGGGAAATTTCGAATTTTCTTGGGAATTTCTTTGTCCCAGGGCTGTGTTCACGTCCCTCCCCACCCCCACCCAGGAATTGGCGGGAAATTAAAAATGACGGTACCCTTTCTGGAACTTGAACACTGTTCCTTCTAAATGGAAAGCCCAAGTGCACCCTCTAACACAGTTATACCACCAGAGGCACACAGAATTGACCGGAAATTAAAAATAGTTGTGCCCTTTCTGGGACTCGAACCCTGGCTCTACTGAATGGAAAGGCCAAGTGCACCCCCCCAACACGTGGAAACTGTCCAGATGCAGGAGAGTAAGGTTAGGTTAATGTACTTTATTTATTTTGGTCATAAAAATGAAGTAAAGATAGATCCTAATTACATAATTAATCATAAAGGTCGGACTAATTACACAAGGACGGCCTAAAATCGTAATACAACTACAAAAAACTGATGATACCGTACAACTGGTGTTATCCCGCTGGGAAAAAATTTCGCAGTACCACTCGAAACTAGTAACAACTCAAACTCTACCCTTCACCTGCAAGATTGTAGAAAAAGGCGGGGGTGTAAGGTACTATCTTTATTCTTTTTGGCTCGAAATACACTCCTGGAAATGGAAAAAAGAACACATTGACACCGGTGTGTCAGACCCACCATACTTGCTCCGGACACTGCGAGAGGGCTGTACAAGCAATGATCACACGCACGGCACAGCGGACACACCAGGAACCGCGGTGTTGGCCGTCGAATGGCGCTAGCTGCGCAGCATTTGTGCACCGCCGCCGTCAGTGTCAGCGTTTGCCGTGGCATACGGAGCTCCATCGCAGTCTTTAACACTGGTAGCATGCCGCGACAGCGTGGACGTGAACCGTATGTGCAGTTGACGGACTTTGAGCGAGGGCGTATAGTGGGCATGCGGGAGGCCGGGTGGACGTACCGCCGAATTGCTCAACACGTGGGGCGTGAGGTCTCCACAGTACATCGATGTTGTCGCCAGTGGTCGGCGGAAGGTGCACGTGCCCGTCGACCTGGGACCGGACCGCAGCGATCAAAATCTGCAGATGTAGAGGTAATTTCGGGAGTACCGCAAGGAAGCGTGATAGGACCTTTATTGTTTACAATATACATAAATGACTTAGTTGACAACATCGGTAGCTCCGTGAGGCTATTTGCAGATGACACGGTTGTCTACAAGAAAGTAGCAACATCAGAAGACTCGTACGTACTCCAGGAAGACCTGCAGAGGATTAATGAATGGTGCGACAGCTGGCAGCTTTCCCTAAATGTAGATAAATGTAATATAATGCGCATACATAGGGGCAGAAATCCATTCCAGTACGATTATGCCATAGGTGGTAAATCATTGGAAGCGGTAACGACCGTAAAATACTTAGGAGTTACTATCCGGAGCGATCTGAAGTGGAATGATCACATAAAACAAATAGTGGGAAAAGCAGGCGCCAGGTTGAGATTCATAGGAAGAATTCTAAGAAAATGTGACTCATCGACGAAAGAAGTAGCTTACAAAACGCTTGTTCGTCCGATTCTTGAGTATTGCTCATCAGTATGGGACCCTTACCAGGTTGGATTAATAGAAGAGATAGACATGATCCAGCGAAAAGCAGCGCGATTCGTCATGGGGACATTTAGTCAGCGCGAGAGCGTTACGGAGATGCTGAACAAGCTCCAGTGGCAGACACTTCAAGAAAGGCGTTACGCAATACGGAGAGGTTTATTATCGAAATTACGAGAGAGCACATTCCGGGAAGAGATGGGCAACATATTACTACCGCCCACATATATCTCGCGTAATGATCACAACGAAAAGATCCGAGAAATTAGAGCAAATACGGAGACTTACAAGCAGTCGTTCTTCCCACGCACAATTCGTGAATGGAACAGGGAAGGGGGGATCAGATAGTGGTACAATAAGTACCCTCCGCCACACACCGTAAGGTGGCTCGCGGAGTATAGATGTAGATGATGTAGATAGAAGACCGTAGGATCCTACGCAGTGCCGTAAGGGACCGCACCGCCACTTCCCAGCAAATTAGGGACACTGTTGCTCCTGGGGTATCGGCGAGGACCATTCGCAACCGTCTCCATGAAGCTGGGCTACGGTCCCGCACACCGTTAGGCCGTCTTCCGCTCACGCCCCAACATCGTGCAGCCCGCCTCCAGTGGTGTCGCGACAGGCGTGAATGGAGGGACGAATGCAGACGTGTCGTCTTCAGCGATGAGTGTCGCTTCTGCCTTGGTGCCAATGATGGTCGTATGCGTGTTTGGCGCCGTGCAGGTGAGCGCCACAATCAGGACTGCATACGACCGAGGCACACAGGGCCAACACCCGGCATCATGGTGTGGGGAGCGATCTCCTACACTGGCCGTACACCACTGGTGA
This sequence comes from Schistocerca nitens, assembly GCF_023898315.1. Taxonomy (NCBI): domain Eukaryota; kingdom Metazoa; phylum Arthropoda; class Insecta; order Orthoptera; family Acrididae; genus Schistocerca; species Schistocerca nitens. The sequence continues at coordinate 949,218,307 of NC_064616.1, forward strand.
TCGTCGAGGGGACACTGAATAGTGCACGGTACATCCAAACCGTCATCGAACCCATCGTTCTACCATTCCTAGACCGGCAAGGGAACTTGCTGTTCCAACAGGACAATGCACGTCCGCATGTATCCCGTGCCACCCAACATGCTATAGAAGGTGTAAGTCAACTACCCTGGCCAGCAAGATCTCCGGATCTGTCCCCCATTGAGCATGTTTGGGACTGGATGAAGCGTCGTCTCACGCGGTCTGCACGTCCAGCACGAACTCTGGTCCAACTGAGGCGCCAGGTGGAAATGGCATGGCAAGCCGTTCCACAGGACTACATCCAGCATCTCTACGATCGTCTCCATGGGAGAATAGCAGCCTGCATTGCTGCGAAAGGTGGATATACACTGTACTAGTGCCGACATTGTGCATGCTCTGTTGCCTGTGTCCATGTGCCTGTGGTTCTGTCAGTGTGATCATGTGATGTATCTGACCCCAGGAATGTGTCAATAAAGTTTCCCCTTCCTGGGACAATGAATTCACGGTGTTATTATTTCAATTTCCAGGAGTGTATGTTCAAGAGACTAGATGCTGGTGTTGGACAGAGAGGAGTTTAAAAAATGTATTACCTGTGAACATATAGTATCTATCGTTGCTTGACACCAGAGTTTGCGGCAGTTGCTTCCTCAAAAACTACCCTGCAACCCAGCTAACGGAAGCCAATGCTAGCTACAGGCTCAGCAGTGTGCAATGCTAGCCATAATACTTTAAACGCACATGAAATTCATTTGGCTGATAAACGGGAACATTTAAGAAAATCCAACTTCTTTGAAAAATATATGACCTGGACTGGGAGGCGGTACTGATAATGGTGAATTACTAACACTCACAAGGAAACCTTCCCATCGCACCCCCCTCATATTTAGTTATAAGCTGGCACAGTGGATAGGTCTTGAAAAACTGAACACAGATCAATCGAGAAAACAGGAAGAAGTTGTGTGGAACTATGAAAAAAATAAGCAAAATATACAAACTTAGTAGTCCATATGCAAGATAGGCAACAACAAGGATGTGCTGAGCTCAGGAGCGCCGTGGTCCCGTGGTTAGCGTGAGCAGCTGCGGAGTGAGAGGTCCTTGGTTCAAGTCTTCCCTCGAGTGAAATAATTTCATTCTTTATTTTCGCAAAGTTATGATCTGTCCGTTCGTTCATTGACGTCTCTGTTCACTGTAATAAGTTTAGTGTCTGTGTTTTGCGACCGCACCGCAAAACCGTGCGATGAGTAGACGAAAGGACGTGGCTCTCCAATGGGAACCGAAAACATTTGATCGCAAGGTCATAGGTCAACCGATTCCTCCACAGGAAAACACGTCTGATATATTCTATACGAGACTGGTGACGGCATGTGCGTCACATGACAGGAAAATGTTGTCGGCCCACCTAACTTGTACACTTGGCGAATGGGTAAAAAGATTCTTCTACCTTGCCCGATTTAGGTTTTCTTGTGGATGTGATAATCACTCCCAAAAAAGTGATGATAACATAAGAGTTTGTCACATAAACTACAACAAATGAATGCAACAGTTTCACAGTCGCACAGTTTTCCTTGTGTTCTGTCAAAACATAAGTTTTTAACGTTTTAAATTTTTTCCGCGTGTAGACCGTCAAATCCTGCATATGTGCAAGCAAATCTGAACATGTCCTGAAATTTTGGAGAGCGAAGTTGACTTTGTGTAAGTGCCTCAACTTTGATAATTGTCTGAAAATAAAAAATTAAAATTTTCGCTGCAGGGAAGACTTCTACATCTACATCTATACTCCGCGAGCTACCTTACGGTGTGTGGCGGAGGGTACTTATTGTACCACTATCTGATCCCCCCTGAATCAAGGACCTCTCGTTCCGCAGCTGCTCACGCTAACCACGGGATCACGGCGTTGCTGAGCCAATATTTACATTTATATTGCATATGTTGCACATGATGGACTACTCAGTGTGTATATTTTGCGTATTTTTTTCATAGTTCCAGACAATTTCTTCCTGTTTTCTCGATTAATCTGTGTACAGTTTTTCAAGGCCTATCCACTGTGCCACCTTATAACTAAATCTGAGGGGGGTGCGATGGGGAGGTTCCCTTGTCAGTTCTTTTAAGCAAAATTATATTGCAAGTTAAGATTGGCTTTTTAAAAATCTCTGAAAATTCAAGTTACATTACTCATAATTGATTCATAAACAATGGGATTTAAACAGCAAGTATTATCTAACTTCATTAATCCAACATAGATGCAAATCATCAAATTACCCACAGCTCTGTTAACAAATCTTAAAAGCATTACAAAAATGAGATATCAAAATAGCCTTTTTATCAAAAACGTTTACGTACATTCTGGGGCTACTCAACAATTACAAATTATCAGCTAATACATTTATTCTAACGCGCTGGCAAAAACAGAAATCATTATTATTGAACATCTTTACCTCATTTGCCTGAAGACTTCTGCTTCCATGTTCAACAAGATTGACATACCTACATTAATCAAACTCTTGGTGACTTCACACAGCACACCCTACAACTGTGCGCCTAGCACTCTCTTACTCCAGTATCTTTGGCTCTGCGGTCTCGCTCAGTCAAAGATCCGCATTCATAAGTTTATTGTATACTAGTTTCATTTTAATTTATTAATATTCTCATCTTATTCTGGTGCCACATACAAGTGTTCCCCACTATACTCCTTTCACAATCCTCCAGCGGGGTTTAACAAAATTGACACATATTTGGAAGTACCTTGTACAACAAATATGTGGTAAATTTATCTAACTCTATAACTTCATTAAACTCGACAGAATTGATAGTACTCAGGTGTTCTAGTGTAATTCATAATCTGGTTATAAACTGAGTAAATTGTATCGTAAACAAGGCTGCTGACAAATAAGTCATGTAGAGCAGAATCAGTATGCATTCTTAATCGTCAAGATAATGATATAGGATTGGGCAGGGGAAAGGAAGAGTCATGGATGAACCCTATGAGCATGTTGAAGTGACTGCATCATAAAGTCCACTTGTTTTTGCTTTGTGCTGGTTCAACATCTGCATTCAGCGTACCAAGACATCTGAACTCCATATTATTTTCCTCAGTCATGTGCAGAGGTACATGAGGTACTCGGCAAAAGATTGCCGATAACCATAGTTCGCGATTACCATAATAACAGTAATGTGATGACCATCATCATCGCTGCTCTTCACAGTAGAGATTCTTCTGAGATCCAAACAACATATATAGTCACTTACGTTGAAGTATGAATACCAGTAGTAAATTGCTCCAATACCATGAACAGAGGTAGGAGACTGGACAAAGGAGGGTACAAAAAAGTAGCAAAGGTAACGTAGTGGAAAATGACCATTTCTACTCAGGCAAATCCAACACCTTCCATGAAAACACTGTCATGATAGCAAATCCGGCAGTATGTCACGTAGTTCCGAATAAATCCTGACATTAAATTAACCAAAGTAATACGATCAACGAGTGAGCAAATGGAATACCACAGACTAACACAAGAACGCCTAAACGCATGTCATACCTTCCCACCGTGAAACAGACGCAGTTCCGAGGGGAGAAATGAGAACAGAAGCCCAGAGCAGAACTGTGTTAAGCTAGAAGGTCCTGCGATAAGGGACGGACACCCACATCGCCGGCCAACCGCCAAAACCACCCCCCCCCCCCCCCCAGCCCACGTTAAAAGATAGAACCCTCCAGGAGAACAGTATAGATCTTATGATAACACTAAAAGGGCCACACCAGCTGCAAGTTTTAGCGTGAGACTTTTTCGCGTCTCTGTTACATTGCAATCGTTAAAAACATTGCCCCACCATGAAAAGTATAACGTTTCACATTGGATAGACAGAATTTTTGTAGGCGGAGCTTAAGGTTAACATTGAGAGCCTGATTGGTCAGTTGAAAACACAGCCAGATAGCTTTTTTTAAACTAACTTCAGTAAATTGTAGTAAAGAGAAGTTACGAGAGAGTTGCTTCCGAGACGGCGACATGTGTGGAGCTGCACCGCCCGCCGCCCCCTGACGCTGCCTAAACACCAACAAGGTAATGAACGCACGTGATGCCGCATTACAGCGCATAACGCTTCACTCAGAACTGCAGAAGTCTCATCTGTTACACCCCCTTTTCATGTAATACTAGTGTCGATCGTCAGTTACGCTCCTGGTATTCACATTTGCTACGTGAAGCTAAAATCTGAAACGCAATGATTTTTCTGTTATATAATTATTGAGAAGCCACATCAGCCACTGTAATTTACGACAAGTTAGATAAGTAATTAAAGATAATTGAGGATCACTGTAGATCATTTGGATGGTTTTCTCTTTTATGAAACTTAACTTAAATCTAGATTATAGATGTGATATGGCATAGGTCATCCTTCGATCCATTGTACAACTTGGAAACCCATTCAGGGAATATTCGTTCACATTTTTGTTGAACGCAGTTTGTTTTTATCATTCTGTATTAAAATATTTCCTTTTATCAATAGCGCAATTTATAAACAATGTTTTGTGAGTAGAATAAAATTTCCAATGGTAAACTTAACTGCTTTCTCGACGTTATTTTACCAGCTAACTAAAAATAGGAAAGCCTTGAACCCCTTCCACTACATTTATTTAGTATTAAGACACTTTTACAGGGAGTGCAGTAGAGTTGACGCTGAAATCATTAAGTATTTGATTATATCATCGCTAGTGTCACTGAACTCTTCTGAACTCTACATGTCATGTGTGGTCTGGCGTCTCCTTACCAGCAACAGGTCCCAGGTTCAAACTAGTCAATTCCCTAAAAAACACGCTCAGAGCATCATTGCGCTAAAGTGGTAGGGAGACACGATTTAGAACAAACAGACTCCACGCAGAATGTTAGAGAACGGCGACCCTGCCAGGATGGTAAAATACCATGATTGAAGGTCGACCACATGCCCAACTAGGTCAGAAAAATATCCTGTTAAAAATTTTTCGTAATAAATTTTTTTTTGAAAGGCATAAACGGTTGAAAACAGTAGCTGCAGCGATAGATAGTAAGAAAGTATTCAATAGAAAGTGAGACATTCTAGCAGAGACAATAGCATAATTAAGTTATGAATTTTAATATTGTTAGAGTTAAGTTTTCTCTCCAATGCAAGCGCACAGGTGGCGGATACATCGTTGACAAGTTGGTTGTAACCCAACAAGTAAGTGGATGGATTGTCAGTCTTGGGTATAATAAGTGTCAAGTCGTGTGAAGAAAAAGTTTATGAAACGCGTGAGATCCTATGAGCGCATGTTGACGCGAAGTAGGGCGCGTGAATTGCTTTTAAAACAGAAAATAATGGATTCGGAAAGACTAGCAATGGCAGATCGAGACCTTGACCGAATTGAGGTAGAGACCCAGCATGAAGACGGCAGAGAATAGAGGACAGTACAGCAGTCGATGCAGTATCGCTAGAAGTAGGACAGATAACGCACCATAACGGGGATAATGTACGCCAAGGCACAGGAAACCTAGGTCAGCATACGACAGAGGAGCAGGAAAGTAGAGAGACAGTCGATGAGGATTCTAACTTGCGTCTTGAATACGTAGAACCCATAGTACAAGTAATCAGAGCTCCCTCACAACAGAGTACAAGGAATTCGAGCAGAAACGTGTCACCGCACAGTTCAATGCAATCGGTTGCGAACCAACACTTGGGCGAAAACACAGAGCGTAGGACGTCGGAAGAAAACGCAATAGGACCCACCAATCTGGCAGAATTATTACGACAAATTACGGAAACCATGACGAGACAAAATAAAGAAATTGCGATCCAAATTAAAATTTAGAATGCAGAAACGACGAAACAAATTGCAGAAACCACGAGACAAATGCGTGAGATTAAAGAACAAAACAAAAAATTCAGTTACACCTAAGTCATATTGAAGACGAGGCAAAAGAATCTCGAGAAGTGATAGGAAACTTAATAACAGGTCACAATCAATTGAGAGCAGACATTGACAAGGTACAAGTGGACGTACAAACATTGTGTAATGACACTCAGGACGAGATCAAAACATTACGTAACAACACCCAGGGAGAAGTCAAGAAACTAGAGAAACAGATAAACTTAATTATTAGACAAGCAGCAGGTACAGCGCGTGAAATTGTTGAAAACAGTGTGTTACACAAACGTATCACAAAAGCAGCGCTGAAAAAATATGATAACCGCATAGTCAAAATAGAAGCGCAAATGAAGCAACAATTTCAGAAATTGCGGGCAGAGTTGTTGCAAACCATTGAAGAGCGTAGTGAACAAGATCGAACAAGCACTGTGTCTGCAATCACATCCGTATCTGTAACAGCACCGGAAAAACAAGCAGTTAACGAAGATATCATGCATTTTCGATTCCAATCACAGGCGGAAAGTAACATACGTGAAATCAGACAGCCCGCACCGCAACAAACACGTTTCGAAATTCTTGATGAACAAACGGCACCACAAACATATGTAGAACCAGAAATGCATGTTTCAAGACAGTCTGGATCGTGCAATGAAGCGGCAAGGTTAGTCAGACAAGATACCGAACCAATACGTGACAATGGAAAGCCAGATCGCGAAGAGTACAGTGCAATGCATTCAGCTACACGTTCACAACCAATGGAAGAAAATTATTGCGTACCACTCCAACGATACTACGCAAGGGTAGGCGAAAGTTACAGTGGACAATATCCAATGGATCTACCACAACCGGAAAGAACGACGGGAGAAATGATAAGAAACAAAAATGGGGAAGAATCGCGAATTTCATATTGAACTATGACGAAATACGACAACGATCACAGTCAGAAAATTTCAACACTTTCGAGAAGGAAACTCATTACATCCACGAACTTTTATTGATCAATTTCGAGTAGGATTACCAGAACACTGGACGCTAGCACACAAACTAGACTTTATATGTGCACACATGTCAAGAACAATCGCAGAAACCATGCAGAATGTTGCAGCGACATGCCGATCGTACGACGATTTCAGAGAGAAGTTTCTCTCACGATATTGGTCCAGCGAAGCACAGAACAGAGTGAAGTACGAATTATTAAAGAACCCGTATTTTGAAAATTCAGGAGGGAAGAGACCCGTGACATTTTTCGAAGTAATGGCAAAGAAAAATCAATGCTTAGATGTACCATACAGTGGCGGAGAGTTGATTAAATGATGCGCGATGAAGTTACCATTGAAATACCAGCAATCATTAGTAGGTCGCGGAGACAATGACGTCGAAGCACTTAAAGGAATTCTAAGGGAACTAGAGTTTATATTTTCGGAAGATGACGCAAGAAAAAGACGAAGCGCACGTGAAAACGAAAGCAAAAAGCAGTGGAATCCACAAGACACAGTACGACGAAACAATAATTACGAACCACGTGATAACTTCACACCAAGAAACGATAACAGATTTCAACAAAGAAACGGTTATGGATTTAGAAGAGAATATGGCAATAACTATAATTCATCCAGGAACGGAAACAACTATTACAGAGAGAACAATGACAACCGGAACGGGTATTGGAGAACCAATAGACCGACAAATTATCAACAAAGAAACCAATATCAACAAGCGGAGCAAGAAAAGAGAATACAGATAGAAGAGGTGGAGGTAAGACCACCAAACCCCGAAAAACGTTCGAATTGACAGCTAAGCGCCCATGCCAAAGAGAATGACGCGCCGACCCAGGATAATTGCAGCACCTTGAACAGAGAAGTAAATACCTTATCACGAGAAGAGAAGAAGGAAGAAACAAAACCGCAGGGACCAGATGAAAATGAAGACAAGAAAATAACAATATGATGTCGGCAGGTAATTAATTGGGAGAATACTGACGAGGAAGATGAATTACCAGAGGCATGCACAACGAATGTAGGAGGAAACGACGAAGTAATGAGTATTGCAGAGCTATTTGAGATGGAAACCAGGGAAAGCGAATTCAATGAGGATAATGCGCAGTTGACAGAAGTTGAAAATAAGTTACTAGTGGACACACAACACAACGTATATAATGAAGGAATTTATGAAGCGATAATTAGAGCATTTAAATGCGATTATGTGGAAGTAGCGGCGAAGAAGGAGAAGATAGACGAAGATGAGGAAAAAGTAGAGGATGTTGAAGAAAGCGTAAATGAAGGAAGAAATAGACAAGAGGAAATAAAAGTGAGAGAAGTAGCAGTCGAAGCTTATCCTACAGAAAGTTCGAATTCACAAGGGAAATTCCTGAAAAGACTCATGTATGATTCAGTGGATGTTGCAAGGAGAAGAATTACAGAACCAACCCTTTCAAATTCAACAAATTGTGAAAGCTATGATGAAACAGATCCCAGTTAATATTGTAATTGATAGCGGAAGTGAACTGACCGCGATCTCAGAAAATTTATACATGCAGTGTAATGCCAATGAGGAATTGCCAGTTCTGAAAACATGTAAGATTAAAGTAAGAGGTCCTATTAGAAACAATGCTGCGGAAGTTACGAGACAAACAAGGTTAACTCCTTCATGCCAAGGTCAAAAGATCGAAGCCAACTTCGTGATTATACCTAAACTAACTGTAGATTTGATTATAGGTGCAGATTTTTTAAATGAGAGTCGAGCGATAATAGATATGGGGAAAGGTAGCATAACATTCGGGAATGTCACACTTCTCTTTGAGCAAAAGCTAAAATTAGAAGAAATACCAGTTATAAACAAACAATTAAGAATGATGTGAGATAAAGAGGATGAAGAATTAGAATGGTATGCACAAAAGGGGGAATCGCCTCAACTCATATTAGAAGTCCAGAAAGAAATTGACGAAAAATTGCAAGAAGCTCAGGTAAATAATCAGCAAAATATTTCAGGTTTTTGTTGCAGATAAGATCGTCAGGAGAAAGAAGAATGAAGAAAGAGTAAGGTGGGGAAAAGAAAGTAGTTTCAATAAAAACATAAACAAAAATAACACAAATAGTAGCATAGATTAAGGTGAAGGGATAAAGCATAGATAGTCTAACAGCATGAAATACTAAAATGCTATACACCACGACACTACACAAAAATAAAAGACGAATTTGACGATTCTTGTAGAAGTTAAGACTCAAAATATCTTAGAATTGTAACATGGAAAGGGTGCCGAAATTTGTAAAGCTTTTTAAAAAGGCGTAAAACAATGTAGGTACTAGACATATGTTAGATGAATATAAGTAAAACTTCTTGTAAGAACCATTGTAAAAACTCCAGCAAGGACCAGATGCAATGACCCACAAGTTGCAACACCAGAAGTATCAAGAAAGAAAAGGACGTAATTAGCAAGACACGATTACTACAAGGCAGAAGCATTGAGAGAAGGGAAAGGACAGTGAGACCAACAAAGTATCCGAAATGGGCAGTAAATCTGCTGCTAAGCGGAACCACAGAGTGGCGGAACCCTGCTGGGGCAGAACACGGTAGGCCAAGAAGGTCCCGGGGCGCCCCGACTCAGCAGAGCGAGCAAAAAACGGCCCGACGAGAAGACGGCTTGGGCAAGCCACCACAGGCAAAAAATATGTGTAAAAGTCACACTACTGCTATTAAACAGCACGCTGCAGTACGAAACTGAAGAAAACTTCCACAAAGTAAAAATGGCACGTCCAAACAATTTATCAAACTGTCACTAAGAGGAGAACTTCAAATAAATATTCCCATATCCTGCCCAGAGAAGAACCAAGAATCAAGTAAGAAGCAGAGAAAAAGCAGGAAGAACAGAAGTTGAAGATTCGCAAGATTGATACCAAGAAAGAAGATGGGTGAAGAACAGACGACATACCTTCCCAAATCCCTATCCAATTGTAAACTAGTCGTCTGCGAAGTATTACAACGAAAACCGACCGCTTTCAGCGACACATAACGATGACTTTCATGCATACAAAACCAGTAAAGCACGAGATTCTGCACTCACAGCGCCATTCCATTATGGGACCGCCACAACAGCAATACACCGTTGCAAAGCCAACAAAGAACGACGAACGAAGCTGAACATCAAATACTTGCCCACATCCATCTTGCTCAAGTCCATCACCTTCGTGCAAAAACATTCGCCAACCTCATGCTTAAACATTCATAGGATTGTGTGAATATGTGAAATCAAATTATATGATGTAGGAATTGTGCAAAAGAAATGTGCGGAAAGCTAAATAAGTTAAGCACACCAGACAGCTAATAAACTACAAAATAACAGTCATTGACTATGGACTTAAGTAAAAAATAGACTATCGATACAAATAAGTCATTAGTTCTGAAATGGACAGTATATAAAGAACAAAAGTAAGGCATAATAAACACTAAAACTATATGCCACTTATTTTCTCCTCATAAAAATAAAAGAATAACTATATTTTACAATTATCTCCTTATAAACACAAAGAATAAAAAATTATCTTGTTGGATGTTTTCCCTGTTTTTAAACATTTGTACCATTTGTTAGGATAATATCTCAATACTTGTGTATGTATATTTCTTTGTCAAAGCAACTCTTGGAAATAATTCTTATTTGTTTAGTGTAACAATGTTGAAATGAGTGTCTAGAAACAAAAACATTTTACTTGTACATGATATTTAGAATATGTGTTAGGAATAGATTTTACTTAATTACTACATTTATAAAAAAAATATTTCTAAGAATATCGATGTGAAAGACTCCTCACTATGAATAACAAACCTCTTAAAAAACAAACTTCACACTTAAATAAAGACAGAAAATAATTAAAAATTAACAATGATAATAGCATAAAAATATTCTTCTCTTGTCAATATAAACATATTTTTGAGAATAATGTGGAAGAATATAAAAATATAAATTAGTAATACAAACTAGCATAGAACAAGAATAACGTGGCTGAACAGTAGGCAACAAAATTTAGATAAAGGAATAACTTTTGACTGACTTAGACAACAATTCAATCATTGCCTAACTTCAGTGCAAAAATTAAGTTCGAAGGGTGGTGATATGTAGGGTGTCAGGCAAATCCAACACCTTCCATGAAAACCCTGACATGATAGCAAATCCGGCAGTATGTCACGTAGTCCCGAATAAATCCTGACATTAAATTAACCAAAGTAATACGATCAACGAGTGAGCAAATGGAATACCACAGACTAACACAAGAACGCCTAAATGCATGTCATACCTTCCCACCGTGAAACAGACGCAGTTCCGAGGGGAGAAACGAGAACAGAAGCCCAGAGCAGAACTGTGTTAAGCTAGAAGGCCCTACGATAAGGGACGGACACCCACATCGCCGGCCAACCGCCAAAACCACCACCCCCCCCCCCAGCCCACGTTAAAAGATAGAGCCCTCCAGGAGAACAGTATAGATCTTATGATAACACTAAAAGGGCCACACCAGCTGCAAGTTTTAGCGTGAGACTTTTTCGCGTCTCTGTTACATTGCAATCGTTAAAAACATTGCCCCACCATGAAAAGTATAACGTTTCACATTGGATAGACAGAATTTTTGTAGGCGGAGCTTAAGGTTAACATTGAGAGCCTGATTGGTCAGTTGAAAACACAGCCAGATAGCTTTTTTTAAACTAACTTCAGTAAATTGTAGTAAAGAGAAGTTACGAGAGAGTTGCTTCCGAGACGGCGACATGTGTGGAGCTGCGCCGCCCGCCGCCACCTGACGCTGCCTAAACACCAACAAGGTAATGAACGCACGTGATGCCGCATTACAGCGCATAACGCTTCACTCAGAACTGCAGAAGTCTCATCTGTTACACCCCCTTTTCATGTAATACTAGTGTCGATCGTCAGTTACGCACCTGGTATTCACATTTGCTACGTGAAGCTAAAATCTGAAACACAATGATTTTTCTGTTATATAATTATTGAGAAGCCACATCAGCCACTGTAATTTACGACAAGTTAGATAAGTAATTAAAGATAATTGAGGATCACTGTAGATCATTTGGATAGTTTTCTCTTTTATGAAACTTAACTTAAATCGAGATTATAGATGTGATATGGCATAGGTCATCCTTTGATCCATTGTACAACTTGGAAACCCATTCAGGGAATATTCGTTCACATTTTTGTTGAACGCAGTTTGTTTTTATCATTCTGTATTAAAATATTTCCTTTTATCAATAGTGCAATTTATAAACAATGTTTTGTGAGTAGAATAAAATTTCCAATGGTAAACTTAACTGCTTTTTCGACGTTATTTTACCAGCTAACTAAAAATAGGAAAGCCTTGAACCCCTTCCACTACATTTATTTAGTATTAAGACACTTTTACAGGGAGTGCTGTGGAGCTGACGCTGAAATCATTAAGTATTTGATTATATCATCGCTAGTGTCACTGAACTCTTCTGAACTCTACATGTCATGTGTGGACTGGCGTCTCCTTACCAGCAACAGGTCCCAGGTTCAAACTAGTCAATTCCCTAAAAAACACGCTCAGAGCATCATTGCGCGAAAGTGGTAGGGAGACACGATTTAGAACAAAGAGACCCCATGCAGAATGTTAGACTATGTTAAAATCGAGTAATTTGTCTGATCAGAAAACGGTCACTATCCTAATGAAATTACGGACTGGATGAAGCAACAAGGCTTTACATCAGAGTGAACAGTCAAAATTGCAAGTGAACTCTGAATAAGATAACAGCAATAAGTGTGGCATCAGGCTGCCAATTAGACATAGAATACCCTAACATTACACAGAACTTCACTGGTTCGTAACATTATACTGTAGCTCTCAGTGGCCTTGTACGTGCAATATTAAGAAAACCTAAGAGTAAAATCAAGAATTGAATGGCTCCAGGTGGCCCTGTAATAGGAATACATGCAAATCTTAATAACCAAAACAATTATAGAGAAAATATCAATCACATTCTCCAAGTGGCCCTTCTACATACATAAATGCTGATCTTAATAGCTGTAAATTGATTGGGGCTGCAAGTGGTCTAGCACATGGAATACATTCTAATCTTAATATCTATAACGATTATAGAGAAAATATCAATCAGAGACTCCAAGTTGCATTTTTACGTGCATAAATGTTACAGACATCATATTTCTGGCTGAAAGTGACCTTAATAACTAAAAGTGACAAAATCTTCTTTGAGGCTCACAGTAGCCTGGTTTTGCATGAAATAAATGCTGATCTTAATATCAAATGTCACAGAAAACATCTCTCTGGCTCAAGGTAGCCTAGTTTTACATAGTATAAACTGCAAAGCTGAGAATGTATCATAAAATATCATTTACGTATAACTTTTTATGCCACTCAGAGGCCTGTGCATAATTCATAATGAGAATATGTAACTTGGCATTGCGTTTTACAAGAATAAATTGCATAAAAAGCAGTATTATATAAATGTATGGCTCTGTATGGCCTGTGAGAGTACATATTAGACAAATAGGGCCATAAAATCAATATATGGCATTGTATGAGTACAGACACAATATTTATATGTTGTATAGCACCCTCAGGGCTTCATAAAACTATATATTATATGACCTGTATTTCTAACAATGTGCGTATCTACAGGGTAGGATATGGGAATGATTGATAAGGGCAGTGTACTTTATCTGTAAAGAAAGTTATTAACAGTCAGTCGTCATTCGTCTTGAGTCAAGAACTGCTAGGGCCAAAGAAAAAAAATATTATGATTACAGTTTATGCAAACATAAAGACAGGAGCAGTAAGTGCAATATATCTTTGTGACTAGGTAAATATAACATATCACAGTGAATCACGAGATAAATATGCAAAGATGAGAGTAAACTGCAGAGATAGTGCGAGCTGTAAATGTGATTAGTAACCTGGAAAGAAAGGCAGACATGCATGCTAACATAAGAAGGCAGTTTCATATGCAATCTCACTAGGAATGGTGAAAAAAAAATGTTTTTAGGTGTAAAGCTTCTGTGACAGTCTCCCACAAACACCTCCAGTTATTTGACACAAGGTAAGACAGATTCTCCTAGAAAGGACACAACATACACTAAATACATATTAGCATCATACAATATCATTAAAAAAAATCAATACGTCAATATAATTCTCATTATTGGTGTGCAGCTAAGAGCATTAACATTCATTAAACATCAATATTCCATCATTATTCCATAAAATTGGTACAGCTCATCTAACAATACCGTATACCTAACGCAAAATGCAGAGAAAAAATATCCGTAATCCTAAATCTTTATAGGCATTCTGCCTAATTTACCTAGTACACCAATAGGAGAATGGTTATAAAAGCCTAAAAGGAAACAGTGTGAGAAGTGTCAATGGTGTTTAATGCTCCATGTAAGTTGTTTATGTCGTGCTTTTTATGTACTGCATTTCTTGCACTTCCATGTGCTTCTATTTATGAGCATAATGTCTCGTTTGGATACAATGAGACTTTGGTACATTGGTTTTGCAAAATATACAAAATGGATGAGTATCTGCTATGGGCATGAGTTACAGGATGCACTGATTTCTTAAATCTACGTAGGTGAAAGCAAATAAACTAGTGACATCATCCAGTACAAGAGATATACAGCAAATCAGAGCACAAGACTGGACATAAATGAAACATGGCAACATTATAAAGTACAAAGAGTGACTGACCTAACAATAAATGTAATAATTCATCAGACAATAGCATAAATGCCAGTAGTCACATTACCTTGCATAGACTGTGCAATAACGGCAAAGTGAAGTAGCATAGCATCATAAAAAAGGCACATTTCATGGTATCAGTAAAGACCAAATAGCATTAGAAATAAATGAACATAAGATTTATAGAGGCTATATACGAAGAGGACACAAATTATTATTACGTAAAAAGAAATGTTTGAGTTACAGTTCGCAGCAGTCAGACCACTCGAGGAATATGATCCGTTGTACACATGTGGTGTCTCTTTGAGTTGTTGTTTTCATGTACATGAATATGAAAACAGAAAAATGTGCAAGGCCTAAGCTTACGTTAAGAGAACTGACATGCAAGATTCTCCCTACCGGGCACGTCGCCACATAATGAAATGCTGAATAATCGAGGAATCGTGAAAACAAGGTACCAATAGAATTTGTGTAATCATGGGAAATACGTCAGGTAAAAAAACCTGTGTTGTGTCATGTTATTATGTACACTCTAAAGGAAATCAGAATAAGCATAAATGAAAGCTGGCAATATAAATACGCACATCAGTAAAAGTTTGGCAATTAGCATAGTTCCTGAAAAAAAAGCAAAAAAAAAAGTTGTACCAAGCTGAACCGCGAAAAAATAAGTAGTTATGGTATGTGATCATCAAAAGTTCTATCTAGCTACGTGAAATGAAGCAAAGTAAAATTTATTCTATAAAGTGCTTGACGTTGACAATGTGATGATTGCCTCGCGATTTTCTCGTTCGTAAAGTTTCAATGTGAACCACATTGGGATAAGGCGTATTAAGTATCCTAAAAGGTCCAGAATATAAAAATTCAATTTACAGCAACGAAGTTTTCCTCTGTTAGATAGTTAGTGAGTGCGTATCAACACTTTTTGTCGATACGGAAATCCTGGAGGTTACTCACCTGTTTTTGGTGACGTTTGCGGCGCTGTGCTGTACGCTTTATATTGTTAAGAGCGATGTCTATAATTTCATGGTGGCGTAATCTTCCCGTAGAAGGAAAAGAAACAATTTCACGCATTTTGTTAAGTGGATCTGTATTTCTCAACACAAGATACGGCGAAAGCATGGTGGACTCGTTTGGTAAGGAATTGATGACGTCCTGAAAATCTGAAATGTGCTTGTCCCAATCAATATGTTTTTTGTGACTGTAGATACGACATAGTTTTCCAGTCTCTTTCATGACGCGATCTGATGGGTTGGAGGAAGCATGGTATCTGGAAATAAAAATGGGTGTAACATTTCTAGCTTGCAGTGTGCGTTTCCATATTGATGAGCGAAATTGCAGTACATTGTCGGAGACTACCTTCTGAACATGTCCAAAATTAGGCAAAAAGTTTAGTAAAAGCATTAGAAATAGTTCTAGCAGTGGCTTTTCGTAACGGAGCGAAAGATACAAATTTTGAAGTTAGTTTTACAGCAACGAAAATGTAACAGAAACCTTTGTTAGTTCTTGGAATGGATCCAAATAGTTCAACAGGTGCCATATGTCTTAATTTCACAAGCACAATGGGGTACAGAGGGGCAATGTGAGATACTATAGAAGATTTAGCTTTTTGACAAATTTTGCAAGTCGCTAAGACTCGTCGAAAACGCTTTTCTATATTTGTGAAATAACAGTTTTGTCGCAGTATCAAAAAGCATTTGCGAGGACCAGAATGTGCGTAACTCCAGTGTATGTACCAGATTAATTTATTGACAAGTTCTTCAGATATGCAGAGAGTCCAATTATCGCTGTCACGTCGAGCGCGGCGAAGCAGAATATAACTGTGCACGGTGTAGTGATTTCTGATAGTTTTCTGGCTCGTGTCACGCCACAGAAGTTTGATCTCTTTCCAGAGTCGTCTTTGCTCTACTCTGTGGCGATGTCTTTTAATGATGCTGAAATAAAATTTTCAAAAACTACCTGTTTAATGTAGAGAATGCTGAAATAAGTTTGATATAAGTTAGCGGCGATTTCTTGCTGGTTACTGCACAGTGAACGAGAAAGCGCATCTGCTACAGTATTCTGGGTTCCTGAGATGTGGACAATCGTAAAATCAAATTCCTGCAAATGAAGTTTCCAACGACTAAGTCTGCCATGTGTGAATTTAGCCGATAAAAGAAATTGAATAGCTCTGTGATCTGTGTATACTGTTAGGTGTGACGAAGTTTAGTGAAAGCCCAAACAACACATAACGTTTCGAGTTCGGTGACAGAATAATTTATTTCAGCCTATGTAAGGATGCGGCTAGCAAATGGATGTTCTTCTTAACAGTTGTACCATTTTCCACTATTCCCTGAAATACATGGACACGAAGAGCAGTCTTGGAACTGTGTGTAGCAATCGAATAATTCTTTGTCGGGTCAGGATGTGATAGAAGTGGAGCGTTAAGTAAAGCCTTTTTCAGATTGAGAAACTCGGACTGTGCTTGGTCGTCCCACGACCAGATAGTATTTTTACTACTAAGGTGACACAATGTGGGGGTATCTAGTGCAGAGTGGTGTATGAAACTGCGAAAAAAATTTATCAAACCGAGGAAGCTGCGAAGTTGGTTTTTGGTAGACGGAATTGTAATGTCACTAGATATGTAATGGAAGTCTTGCCTAAATGAGATTTACTAAGGTTCACGGTAACACCTTCTGTAAGAAAAGTTTGCAATAGCATGCGAAGAGCAGAATTATGTTCCGACCACGAAGGTTCTGAAATTAGAATTTCGTCATTGTATGTGGTGATTCTGTCTTTCAGTTCATTTGGAAGAATTGTATTCATCGTACGGATGAAAACAGCGGAGCTAATTGTTAAACCAAAGGAGAATTTACAAAATTAATAGCAATTATCGAAACAAAGGAAAGCAGTGTATTTTCTGCACATAGAATGCAGTTGAATTTGCCAGAATCCAGATTTTAGGTCCAGAATAGAATAGATTGACGTTTCGTGAAGTTTTTGCAAGAACTCTTCCAGCGTTTGCGGAGGATCGGTTTCAGCAATAACGATTTCGTTGATCTGGCGTGAATCCAACAGAAGACGAAGTGAGCCATCTTTCTTGTTAACAACGTGAAGAGGGTTAATATATTGACTATCGGCTGGTTCAATGGTACCTTGGTCTAACATAGCCTGAAGTTCTAGCTTGACTTGGTCTCTATAGATGAACGGAATGGAATAATGTTTTGCCTTAAATGTATCATGCGGTTTTACTTGGAAATCGTAAACAAAACTGGACTAGTTCCCGGTACACTGTTAAATACTTCAGAGTGCTGTAAAATAATATTGTGTAACTCTTGGCACTCATCGTCGGTCGAAGCTTTACATTCATTTACCTTACTGTTGATCGTCTGCAAAACGTCGTATTCAAAATCATCAGAGGTATTGTTACTACGGAAATACGTGTCCGTAAAGAATGTTGTACGCCAATTAGTATTCTTAGATGCTGAAATGACCTCCACTCTCTTAATGTCTTGCTCCTCAGCTGACAAAGAATTCTGAAAAGTGACAGATAGTTGTTGCGTATCGGATTTCAATATAAGCAATGACTTCTTAAAGTTGATAACAGCGTCATGTTCAACAAGGAAATCCATGCTAAGTATGGCATCGGTTGTTAAGAGAGGAACGATCCAGAAATTAGCATGGAATGTGTGATCAACAAGTATAAAAAGTAGACGGGTTTGCAGTTTCACATCTAAACCCTTGTTGGAAACTGCACCTCAAACTTCCGTTGTACCAAGCGGAGAAGTGGGACACGTTACATTTTTGAAATGCTGTTTCATTTATCATCGTTACCGATGAACCAGAGTCGATCACTACAGAAAATAAATACAAGCTAATTTTAATTTCAGCTATGGAATAAGAAATATTCTTTTGAGTCTGGTGTCTCTCTTGCAATAGTGTGTCCCTGATGTCGTCGGAAGTTATGACGTTGTGCTGAACAGTACCATGAGTAGCAGAATAACAATGTGCGTTTTCCAATTGAACAGCGTCGGTAGTTTCTAGTCATGCATGCGTGAGCTGATTGGTGGCAGAAGGTTGCTGTGATGGTTCAATTATAAGTACTGTACGCTTGTTTTGGTCTGCAGAATGCGCGGTGGATGAAAACGAACATTAGGTTAATTAAGAATGAACTGAGACTGCTGGGCTGATTTCATATATAAATATTTACTTAATTTCAAGTTATTTAAATGTAAATCCAGTATATTTCGTATGTGTTTCAATTTGTTTGTGAGTGTGTGTTGGCTTGGAGACATGGCGGCAGAACTCTAACCTATCACAGCGCTTGTTACTATGGTAGGCGACTACCTAAGTCAATGGAGAGACTGTATGGAAGTGGGCCATTGGGTCACACAGGACAGGGAGTGCTGGACGGGAAGAATAGACGGACGGTCGCAAGAAATACTTGGAGAGTGTTAGGCAGCTTGCGCGTGGTCGCGGGAGATAGAAAAATTTCGTAGTGCCGACTTGTGCACTTGTAAGATTTCCATGGTTTCTGCAGTGAAGACCTAGTATGCATTTCGAAATGAATATCTCGTGAGCTATGTTGTTGCTCATAACTAATTACGTGAAGTAGGAAACTATTGCTTCCCTGTTTTCAACTTATATTTTATTTAACTGCTGGCGACATCAGTTAAGTGTTTTGCAGTAATAAACGGCATTCTTAAAGGCAATTCTGCTATCGTAATCATAATTTAAAGTCGTTAAAAATATTACTAGCAGATTTTATTTAATTGCAATCTTTCCTTTATAAATTTCTATGTTACATTCAAAATTCGCAATTTCCGAGCATTCGATTCATGTGTATATTCATATTGTATACTGTAGACTCAGCAGTATTTGGCTTGTAATGCGGCAACTACGTATCCCAGCCCCTAGACATCGAAACCACCCAAAACTTTTCATATTTCAACTCTGAGTCTGAGGGTACGTAGTTGAGTGCCACCATTGATTTTTTTTTTGAAAGCCTGCAGACTGCAGTTCGCTGTCTGTGTCAAAATATTGTCTTCATAGCCAGTGGTTCATTTTAGCAGAGATGAACCTCATTGGTAGCCAATTATGGGCTGTATTGTGGGTGATCAAACATTTCCCATCGAAAACGCTGTAGGAGCATCTTCATTGCCCCTGCAGAGTGCGGCCGAGAATTGTCATGTAGAATGAACCGCATGACAGTTATGTAATGTGGATTGCATAGCTTCAGGCGATATCTTTCTCCAGGCCCTTATACTTGGCGGGAGACACTAATTTCTAGCCTTCTTTACGTTCTCACTGTGAGCTCAGAACTGAAAAGAGCGACATGATACGATCGACGGGCGTACTAGATACAGTGCCCAACGCATCTCTGCAAAGCTTCATCAGATTTTAACTGTATTTTCCATTTCGCGACCGATCGTTCCTTACTTTCCAAATAATCCTCGTATATGACCTGGGCTGGGAGGCGGTACTGATTATGATGAATTACTAACACTCAGTTTTTTTAGCAAAATTATATTGCGAGTTAAGTTTGGATTTTCAAAAACATCTCACAATTCAAGTTAGATTACTCACAATTGATTCACAAACAATGAGATTTAAACAGCAAGTATTTATCTAACTTCATTCATCCAAGATAAATGGAAATCATCAGATTACACATAGCTCTGTTAACAAATCCTAAAAGCATTACAAAAATGAAATATCCAACTAGCCTTTTTATCAAAACCTTTTACATACATTCTGGGGTTACTCAACAATTACAAATTATCAGACAAAATATCTATACTAACGCGCTGGCAAAAACAGAAACCATAATTATTGAACATCATTACCTTATTTGTCTGAAGACTTCTGCTTCCATGCTCAACAATATTGACATACCTACATTACTCTAACTCTTGGTGGCTTTACACAGCACACCCCAAAAAAGCGCCTACTCCATCGTCTTTCCCTCACAGACAGCTAACTACATCTGTGCGCCCAGCAATCTCTTGCTCCAACACTAGCAGTATCTTTGGCTCTGCGGTGGCGCACAGTCAGCGATATGCATTATCGAGCTTATCAGAGACATTCATCGTTTATTGTATACTAGTTTCATTTTAATTTATTAATATTCTTATCTTATTCTGGTGTCACATAAAAGTGTGCCCCAATATACTCCTCTCAACCCCTTAAAATATACCTTTTAGTGTCCAAAGTTGTTCGTACTAATTCGCTGCTAAGGCCTATTAAGCCTGTTTTTATAGTGTTTTTAGTAGTCCAGGATGCATTTGAGGTAAGTTACAAACGACGCTGTAACCGTGAATTACCAACTGTGAGGGCCAACTTTTCGAATGCAGAAGACGAGTGACTTTACAAATTTGGCGGCATGTGTAATTTTGCCTGCGACGGCCTACTATCAAATTATTACCTTCAGCTCCATCCTTACGTCCTTCGAACTGATGTCGAACGGAGTTATTTCAGTTTGGTGTCTGAAAGTGATTAGCAGAATTCGAGGACATCTAAGCCTGCCTGCGTGGGTTCTGCTGTGTTTTAATCAGAGTAAGGGGAATTGCGCGCTTTACTTGTAGCGCTACTTTGTTTTCGTTACTCTGGAACATCTTATAATGTTATTTGGCCAGTGCATAATTTTTCACCGTCTCTCTCTAAAAAAATATGGTAAACAGAGAAAACATATGGAGAAGCAGCTGACTAGCTGTAGAGTCTTATGGTGACTTTTCATACTTTGACGACATCCTACAAATCTGTCGCATTCGGGAGGACGATGGTTCAATCCCGCGTCCGGCCATCCTGATTTAGGTTTTCCATGATTTTCCTAAATCGCTCCAGGCAAATGCCGGGATGGTTCCTTTGAAAGGGCACGGCCGACTTCCTTCCCCATCCTTCCCTCATCAGATGAGACCGATAACCTCGCTGTCTGGTCTCCTTCACCAAACAACCCAACCCAACCCAACAAATCTGTAAGTTAGATCCTGCGTAGCCTTGAGTATGGTCTTCCTGAAATGATTGGTTCCGTAATTGCGTGACAGTCATGGCATCCTGGCCACCTTGAGCAGAAATATCACTGAACGATAAAGCAGTCTTGATAAGTCACCATCGAACTGCTGTAGAATTCCAACATCCACTAGTAGGTGTTTCTCCTTCTTGCACCCAACATTTAAATACAATTTCTGAATGAGAAAACTTCTGTGTAATCTTTCATTATACAGGGTGTAACGGGTATTAGTGCAGATATGTTTACATGTGATACCTTAATATGTGCACACATCAGTGTGTTGGTTCTTCTTTGTTTGTGTCCAACGGTCTTCCTACAGACATGACACAAACTTTACGACCCAGTGCTTCCTGCTTGGCTATAACTGCACCGCTAAATGGACTATGCCTGTCGGTACAGACTTACGGTTTTGCATCCACGCATGCACACTTCAGTACCTGACCAGCTGCCCAGGTTAAAATGAACATTAATGGTCTTCTCCTGCCAAACGGTCTTGGAGGTTCTACCCAACATCAAAAACACACGACTTGTAATACCTATAATTATTAATCTAAAAATGGCGTAAAAACTGGTTTAATGTTGATCAGTTCACCATACTCAGTCACCAAAAGAAACATCTGCACTTATACGCTCTACACCCTGTACAGACGACGTCACTACTAACTAATTTGCGGAATGCATGTGTTCCGCTAGTCTCAAAGTTATCAGTTGCTGATTTCCTTGGAAGAGGCACATTTCAATATAGTTACTGGTAACCGACAATAAATTGAAAATTTTATGAAATTTCGGTTTACTGGAGACGTTTTTTGTCTGGCATCGTGAACGACGAGGTTGCAGCTACAGTAAGAACTTTCACTGATCTTGGTCTTGTAAGGCCAAATTAGTCGTCGATACTGTACTAGACTGACAAGTTGCCGAAAAGTTTACAATACACAGTCAATATTAGACCGAAGTTGGGCCAAATAAATTATACAAAAGGACGATCTTCCATTTAGACGGTAATAATTAAAGAAATCGTCATAGTAATGGCGTGAAATTGGTGGGTAACGTGAGGTTGTTACCAATGGGGTCACTTATATGGCTGGACTGGGAAGACGTAACTAAGGGCCAGGCAGTCACCATCAGATTCAAAAGTAAACAGGTTGCGGTGTTGAGATTGGTGAGAACAGCTTTCACCAACATTATGATTAAGTATTATTAACTCGTGTGCGTTTCGTAAACTGTAATCCATTATTTTACAATGACTAGTAGATCTTACTGCTAATTGTCAAGTAACAATGAAGATCAGAAGGAAATTTTCGTTCTGCAGCAGGGTGTGCGGTGATATGAAACTTCCTGACAGATTAAACTGTGTATCGAGCCGAGACTCGAACTCGAGACCTTTGCCTTTGGCGGGCAAGTGCTGTACCGACTGATATACCCAAGCACGACTCACAGCCCATCCCCACAGCTTCAATTCTGCGAGTATCTCGTCTCCTACCTTCCAAACTTCACAGAAACTCTCCTCCGAACCTTTCAGAACTAGCCCTTCTGGAAGAAGTGACTCCTACCATCGAACGACGCCTTTTCTGGAGCCAGCATATCAGGATCTCGTTCTTAGGACAAGCCGATAACTTCGGTAGCTGTCTCTGTTCTTGACACCCCACTACAATAATTACAGCAAGTAAAAAAAAGTGAGTACATGGCGTACCCGTTAGAAACAGTCTCTCCCGTAATGAACAGTGACCACTACATCCGTCCGCCCCCGGTAGCTGAATGGTCAGCGTGACGGATTGTCAATCCTCTGGGTCCGGGTTCGATTCCCGGTTGGGTCGAGGAATTTTCTTCTCCCAGTGACTGGGTGTTGTGCTGTCCTCATCATCATCCTCATCGACTGCAGGTCGCCGAAGTGACGTCAAATTGAAAGACCGGCACCCGGCGAACAGCCTGCCCGACGGGGGGCCCTAGCCATACGATTAAATGAATAAATAAAACCATTACATCTCATACATACATTTATACAGTACAAAAATTTTCTGCACGCAGCACTCACTGATAACAATTGAAGCAAGGGAAGACTGCAGATGAGAGGGGATAGTGCTCCTACCACTTCGAGTGTGTGACAGCACATACTATCCATGTATGTCGTTGTCTTTCGCTAATCCTTCTCGATGTCGACAATGTGGTTATAAATTCACAAGGCAGTGGACTGCATAGGGCAAGCACGGTAGGGCACGCCACTAGTTACGCAATCTGCCGCGTCGAGCTTTATCCTGTGACACAGCAGTGCGCACTGCTTGCGATCGTCTATGCCGCCGAGTCGGATCTCTCTAGTATAAGCGGGTGTTACGTCGGTCACCGTGTCTGTTGAACGCTGCTCGACCATTCGGATATCTCTGGCATTTCAGAGTCTGTACGGTCAAAGGACCCACTAGCCCGCAAAAGTTCCTTTATGTAGCGTTTCGCGCGGGTTTAGCAACTGGATATTTTTGCATCTTTCGCTAGCGCTCTCGGAGTTCCTTCTAATAAGCAATGGCTGCGTTATCCAGTTCGGAAGTTAATGGTATGATAATGCAAATTTAGGAGGAGGAGTTAGTTAACACCTCCCAGTCCCCATGTCCGAGAGCAAAAAGCAAAGTTTGGAATAATTTTTATGTACTGAAAAATGTATAAAATGCTATTATTTGTAGATAAAATGATCTGTTTGTATAGCGAGTGTTTACAGCTAACACTTATTATCATGACATGTAATGAAATACCTGGTTTTCGTCCACATCTAATGTATATGGCCTACACCAAATGTGGCTTCATATGTGGAATAGTAATTTGATTTATATGCGACGTCATGTGCTGGTTATCCACATGTGCTTTAAAATGACACAACTTCGAAATCGGTCGATCGCACAGCATACTACGGACTATGTTTTCCATTATAAAATGTTGCGTGTTAATTATAGATCTATAAAAAAACGACGGTAGGAATCTTGATAGTGGCGCCTATTTATTTACAGATTACCCAATATCCATACATGCTTCAGAGATTTACTGCCCTTGGAAATAGTCGCCTGCATTGTGTATGACCTGTTGCCAGAGACGTGGAAGTCGTAGGATGCACTTAGTAGCGCCACATGTGTTGATAGTTTCAGTGGAGCGGTCTGTTTCTCTGATATACTCTGTAACACATCTGAAGCGAATGCCATGAAGTGCTCCCTTCAGCTTAGGAATCAAGTTGATGTCGTAAGGACTTGATCAGCCCTGGGAGGGGCACTTACCAGCCCCATCGATCGAACAGACCAGTAACAATTACTGCCATATGCTCCCGACCACTGTCCTGTAAAATGATGGGGGAGTCCTGCGGAAAGTGTTGGTTCTTTCTCTAAGCTCTTAATTTTTGGAATACAAACTGCGACCAGCTTAGAGAAAGACGCAGCAGAACTCGTTTATCACTTTACAGGACAATACTCGGGCATATACGGCACAAGTTGTGACTGATTTTCTCGATCGATGGAGCTGGGAAGTGCTGCACCACCCATCACACTCACTGGACTACTGAAACCATTGTAATTCCAAAATTGAGGGGAGCACTCCCTTCAGAACTGTTATAGAGATTCGTCGAGCAATAGACAGCACCACTCGAATTAACAACAGAAGTGGCCTGCTAAGTGCATCCTTTGATCACATCGCTGGTAACGGGTTACACACAATGCTGGTGACTACTGTGAAGGGCAGTAAAACTCTAAAAACATACATCTATTTTGTATAAGTTGTAAATAAATAGTAGCCACTGTTAAAGTTCCAACCGTCGCAAAATGCACAAAAAAGCATGGTTATTTTGATTAAATAAAAATTCATCACTTATTAACACATCGAGCTTTTCACCTTTACTCTGCTACACAGTACGGTAAAATTTGCTCGTATCACCTTTCGGAATTTGTTATTTATTTGTTCAACATTCGTAAGCATTACATACGTTTCTGATGTGACTGTAAATGATTTACATACTCTGTTGCGACAAGAGGGAAACGAGCACTTCCACAAAATAATGTGGGTCTGAGTCGGGTATCAGGTATGAAATCGGGCGGATACCGGCGAGTGTATGCTTTCGGGTACAAACCCGACTCTGTCGGCCACAGTCCCGAGTGAAATCTACAGGTGCCAGCCAAACACTCCCCCCGCCCCCCCCACCCCCTCCTACTTCCCGCAACCGCCGTTTGCAGATATTCGTCCGACTGACAACCTCTTTTTTCATTTTATCTGTCAGTATCTGCAACATAGTTCTTTCTGCAACATAGTTCTCCCGGCGACTGATATCTCGACGCAGTTCGATCAAGTTCAGTATCCCAACTGTCTTCTCTTTTCACGATGTAAGAGACCTACAAAGTTGCTAGTTTTGTCTGGTAGTTTTATGTAGCACTACTGGTTTGACAAAATATTCTACTTTAGTTTCAGTTGCTTCATGTTATACGGAGATGGTATTTTTGTTATTGACCTCATATTTGTAGAACCATGCGTACCTCAAAGATGCATTAGTGTACGTTCTACCTCAGAGGTCATTTGAATGCTACGTTATTTTCTATAAGGAGTTCCGCTGAGTTGCTTTTTACAACTCATTTTAGCGAAGTGCAACATATTCTTACTGTCCATCGACTTGCAATGCGCTGTTCGGATACTAGCTCCAAGGGTCACTAACGGAACATCTGATTTCAGAATCTGTCGGTTGGAAATTGTTTCATTACTGCTCATCAACCACTGATCGGTCACATAAAATGAGGACGGGAGTTTTCGAATGAGTCTGTCTCAGCGGTACTTCTCACAAGAAGAAGAAGAAGAAAAGAACAATATCTGAGAGAATTAGCTCACTCCAGAACATCAAAAGAGCTGAAATAGATTGAGATGTAGTTTCCGATGACCTTGTTTCTTTATGACAGCGATGAGAGGTTAGGTACGTCAGCTTTAATTACCAAAATGCAATAGCTCTATTTTAGTTTCAGTTTGTGATCGTAAGAGTGCAGGGAAGTATTTTCTTCGCTGGCTCTGTTTCGACATCGGAGTATCCGTCAGCTGACAATTGTGACGCCTTTACAAAACAGAGAGCTATACACAAGTATTGCTACCATTTCTACTGGGCCTGTCATTCCAGGAGGAACGTAATGATACACGGCATCTCCTATTCCTTACCATAGATTCAGAATGACCTTCCAGTCGTTGAACTGTTAAGTGCAATGAACAACTGTTAAAATGGGAGTCTTTAATTCAGTAGCTATATAGAAGGAGGGAGGGAGTGAGTGGAGAGAAAGAGAGAGAGAGAGAGAGAGAGAGAGAGAGAGAGAGAGAGAAATAGAGACTGACAGACAGAGAGAATTATGAAACAGAACCAGTGACGTTAGCCATGCGGTTTCTTAAACGCAAATGTCACTGAAACTAAACAGCATTAGTAATGGTTTAATCACCGATAAAAACCTACTAGCGCTACTCACTCGTCACCACAATAAACAGCTTTGCACGTTACAAAACATTCCATTAATATTTTGGCACGACGCACAACGTAAACATCAAACTGGAACAACATCTTAGCGTATATCCCATTATATTTTTTAATTAAGGGTACCCTAATATTGAGAGACGTTGTAGGAAGAAGGGTTCAAAAACGGAAGTCGATTTCATAAAACATTAAATTTTTATCCAATTTTAAAAACAAGATGAAATCCTGCAACATTGTTACTATTGGAAATCAAAACACAGAAAATTAACATGAATAACTGAAGCTAATAATCTGGCACTTTGATTGGCATTGTTTGAAAGATTGAAAGAAGAACAAATCAGAGTTCCTCATCCGTGCAAATTGCGTTTCCAAACATATTGCAGAAATGGCCCAATGAACTCCGCATCCAGGATGCACAAGCAACCAGATAAATGCAAGCTGCTTGGAGAACGGACGCTGAGATATGAAACTAACACCTCATTCTGTAACAAAAAGTGACACTTATATCCTAAAAATGGACTTTCAGCACGGGTCGACATCTAGGAAGCGAATGCTAGCCAGCTCAGAATGAATCCCAGGACACAAAATCCTCTGTACTCAGCCCATACTCTGTTTGGAGAGGCGTCAGGAAGCTTGTACCCAATGTGAGGAATGAAAAAGTGCCTCTAAGTAAGAAAATAGAGATTAACGCTGCAAAATTGTCCCTGACATGGGGTATAATTACATATAAACAATTTACTGTGTTGGTGCAGAGCTTGAACTGTCTTTTACTATTGTCTGACGAAGCCTAAACAGTGTCTAGAAATAGAGACAATACAGGGGAGTGGCTAAACAGAAAACACAGTTGACAAGGTGCTAAATTACACAAGTTTCATGTTAAGTGATGACATCCATATTAAATAGATACTTGCTACGTCTCAAATGGGCGCTTAGGGGCTAAGGTAGCGCTACTCCCGAGGAGATCACGAATGTAAAATTAGAGAGATTCGAGCACGCACGGAGGCATTCAGACAGTCTTTCTTCCCGCGAACCATACGCGACTGGAACAGAAAAGGGAGGTAATGACAGTGGCACGTAAAGTGCCCCCCGCCACACACCGTTGGGTGGCTTGCGGAGTATAAATGTAGATGTAGATGTAGATGTCAGGGCTTAGTCCCGTAAACTACAACTTCAGGATGCACCGAGCAGGTCATGGGAACCATCACAGAATTGCCACCCAAGTTGAGAAAAGCCTTTTTGCTGCAACTCAACGGTAGACAGATTTCGTATTAGCTGAAGATCATCACGAAAATGTCATCTGTAGCACTGACAATGTCGATCATCAATGAAAAATGTTCAAGGACATCGTTCAACACGCTTTAGACAAATATGTACCGAGCAGAATTGTGGCGGACGGAAAAGACCCATCGTGGTTTCACAACCTTGTTAGAAAGCTGCTGTGAAAAGCAAAGAGATCTCTACTGCAAATTTAGACGTAGCCAAAGTCTCAATGTTTTCCAAAATTGTTTCATAGAAGAAAATCACACTGCAGTTCGTCTTTTAAGTCGTCGCACGAATGACAAAATGGCACATACCGGAATAAGTGATCAAGAGACAGAACAGCTACGGAAATCGCTCAACAGAGGAAAGGCCACTGGACTTCACGAGATACGAATTCGATTCTACACAGAGTATGAGAAGGAACTCGCCCTCTTCTAGCAGTAGTGGACCGTAGGTCTCTAGAGGGGCGAAGCGTTCCTATTGATTGAAAAAAACCACATGTCAATCCCGTTTTCAAAAATTGTCGTCGAACAGACGCACAAAACTACAGGCCTATATCTCTGACGTCGGTATGCTGTAGAAATTTAGGAAGCATTTTATGGTAGCATATTATGGCATTTCTACAGGCCGAAAATCTTCTCTGTTGGAACGAAAATGGGTTCTGGAAACAACCGTCGTGCTAAACCCAGTTTGCCCGTTTCGTCGACGACACCCAGAAAGCAACAGATACAGGAGGCCTGATATACGCTGTGTTCCATGACTTCCGCAAGGCATTCGATACAGTTCCGCACTGCCAGCTAAAGAACAAAATACGAAAGTATGAAATATGAGACTAACTGTGTGACTGAATTGAAGAGGTTCTAGCAAACGGAACACATTTCATTCTAAACAGAGATAAGTCTTCAGATGTAAAAGTAACTTCAAGTGTGCCCCATGAGAGTGTTACAGGACCTTTACTTTTCACAGTATATGTAACTGGCCTAGTAGATAACGTTGGAAGTTCCATGAGGCTTTTCGCGGATGATGCTGTTGTGTATAGAGAAATCGCGGCGCTAGAACATTTCAGCGAAATGCAGGAAGACCTGCAGAGGATCGACGCTTGGCGCACTTCCATAAAATATCTAGGAGTATGCGTAAGGAGCGATCTGAGGTGGAATGACCACATAAAATTAATCGCGAGGAAGGCAGATCTCAGACTGAGATCCATTGGAAGAATCCTTGCAAAATGTGGTCCATCAACAAAGAAAGTAGCGTACAAAACACACTTTCGATCAGTACTCGAATACTGCTCATCCGTATGTGAAACGTACCGGATAGGACTGATAGAGGAAACAGAGAAGATCAAAAGAAGAGCAACACGTTTCGTTACAGGTTCACTTAGTAAGCGCGAAAGCATCACAGAGGTGCACAGCCATCTGCAATGGCAAATACTGCAAGAGAGGCGTTCTGCATCACGCTATGGTCACTGTTTAACTTGCGAGACCATACGTTCCTAGAACGGTTTGGCTAGAAAGGTATTGCTTCCACCTACGTATATCTCGTGAGAGGAGAATCAAGAAAAAATCACAGAGATTCGAGCCCACACGGATGCTTACCAAAAATCGTCCTTCCCACGAACCATACGCGGCTGGAACAGGCAAAGGTGGAAGTGACACTGGCACACAAGGTACCCTCCGCCACACACTGTAAGGTGTCTTGCGGAGTATAGATGTAGATACTGATGTACGCACGGGATATCCCAGAATACGGAAATTCACGTGAGTACCTTCCAGCCATCACTCAGCAGACAGTACTGCCCGCTTTGTATATGAAATAAAATGTAACTGATATCGTATTGAGCAGTAGTCTCTGGCTGGAGAGGTGAAAAAAGGCGTTTAAATAATGGAAAAATTCGCTGAGGCAGGTAAGTTCTTCTTTAGAAATGGTTCACATTGCTACATTACGTTTTAACTCTCTTATTTAAAGGAGAGCTTTTCCTAGTGTCGTGCTCCAGCACGTCTTGCGCAACTTAATTTCTACTCACCAATTTTCAGTGGCCATTTCGAGTATACGTACTCGACTCCACAAAGTTTCATTCATTTGATGCAGGCTTCAAACACTATTATTTGGGAGCATAGTGACTATGTTGCGTTAAGTAAACCTACAAACAACAATCATATTATTTTCACTTATTGCTGTGTGCATTACGTGTTGTATATTCGTATTTAAATCTTGCCACATGCGGAAATAGTTTACATATGCGACAGTCACTCTAATTCCACAGATATTTAGAAATTAAATGGATTTCTGTTTACAGTTTTAATAATAGCTCTGTAAAGCATTTTTCTGTTATGGGGCAATATCTGTACCAGTTTATGAATGCTACAGTTTAATTGTTTTATATTTTAGTGTGAACTGCTCATACAGTTAACGGATGGTTCAAAAATGGTTCAAATGGCTCTGAGCACTATGGGACTTAACATCTGAGGTCATCAGTCCCCTAGAACTTAGAACTACTTGAACCTAACTAACCTAAGGACATCATACACATCCAAGCCCGAGGCAGGATACGAACCTGCGACAATAGCGGTCGCGCGGTTCCGGACTGAAGCCTCGAGAACCCCTCGGCCACACTGGCCGGCAGTTAACGGATGGGCATGTTTCATTTGCAACAAATAACTCCCGAATATTCTGGCTGTTTACTTATGTAACATACAGAGTGTCCCAAAAATAATGTATACACTCTTTGAAACATAATATCTCTTTAATTAAAGGAGCCAGAAATACAATTTTCATGGGTAATAATTTAGAAGACGGTGCAAAACATAACAATGCTTTCTTTTGTTTCAGGATTGTCTGCATACATGGCGTTATCGTTTGAACAACGGAAATAGGTGCTACAGTGTTATTGGAAAACAGAGAATGTGAGTGCTTTACGCCGATGTTGGAGAGTTGAGTTTGTAACACCACCACCGACAAGAGTAACAATTACTATAATCAGAGAAAAGTTTGAAGTCGAAGGAACGGTGCACGATATGAAGAAGGGACATAGCGGACGAAAGTGAAATTCAACAGACAATGAAAATTTTGATGCAGTAATCCAAGCATACACACGATCACCGAAGAAATCTGTGAGGCAATACTCTAGTGAGACTGGGATCTGTGTAAGCAGTGTTCATAGAATTTTGTGTCTCAGAACTTTAAGCCTTACATGCCAAGACTTCTCCATGCTCTTAACGTGGATGATCCTGATAGGCGAAGCGAATTTTGCAAGTGGTTCATTAAAAGATGTGAAGAAGAGCAACGTTTCCAAGATCGAATTCTTAGCTTAGATGAAACTGCGTTTAAACTTGATGGAAGAATTAACAGCCATAATTGCGTGCACTGGGCCAGGGAAAATCCATACGTAGCCGAGCAAAGGCATGTTAATCTACCAGGAGTAACAGTCTGGCGTGGTCTGTCTTCTTGAGGGTTAATCGGGCCGTAATTCTTTGACAACACTATCACGGGCGACTCGTACTTGGAAATGTTGGAAATGATAACTCCTGGTCTTAGCGTTGTGTTTGGAAATGAAGATTATTACCTTCTAAAGGATGGGGCGCCATTTCACTTTCATCTGGATGTGAGGTCATTTCTCAATCGTACATTCTCTGCCAGATGGATACGACGAAGAGGGAGTGTGGAGTATCCCACTCGATCTCCAGATTTAACTCCCTAGACTTCTTTCTGTGGGGTAATCTCAAGCATACAGTTTACGCTGCGAAACCATAAACACTGGACGATCTTAGAGAGCAAATTGAGCAAGCCTGTGATGCTATTCCCTTGGAAACAATAAAGTTGGCATGTCGCTCAGCCGTAAGTCGTTGTTGACGGTGTATTGCGATCGACGGACACCAATTGGAACATTTACCACCATAAGTCGGACCGTGAGGCACCTAACACCGCTAAAATAGTATTTCTAAACCCTTCCATTAACGAGATGTTCAGTTTCAAAGAGTGTATACATTATTTAGGGACACCCTTATGTCGTACTAGTTTGAACAGTAGTATGCACACGTGTCGTCATAGCTTCTTCTAGCAGCGGTTTTCATATACAGTTCATTTTCATTTATTGCTCCAATACTGCACTTGGAAGCAGATATCGGGTTCTCGAATCTTCATATACGCTAATTGGTCTCGGTTATATCATATGAATTAATGATACACACTAAAAAATAATGAATTAGGAATTCAATGACTACTAAATGAAATAAGAGTCACAATTAGTTCTGTTTATTGCGTTAAGGTGACTCATTTATCATCTGACAAACGATAGTAATTTTAAAGTAAAAACCTGGCACATCTAACTGAAGGATCTGGAAGTAAGATTTTAATAATCGCGAGGAAAAAAATGAAACAGCAGTCTCAAAGTTGTATTGTGATTGTCGTAATGTTTGTGTAAATGACAGATTGTACTAGGGAAGGGAATGCATTGCATCTGTGGCCAGAATTGGAAGCGTATTTGTCAATCGAAAATTCAGAGTGAAGCTTGAGGTTATTGAAATTCTATAAACTGTGTCTATATTTAATCTCGCTATCGCGATTCGATTGCACAGTACCAGTCTGTAGGAGGAGACTGAAGCGGCCGCGAAATCAGTCAGCGGAGAAGTGTGACGGTGAAGGCTCCCGGAGATTGGGAAATCGTAGAGTCGACTGCTGAAAAACGAATGAAGTTGTACCGACTGCTTCCTAAAAGGAAAACTCATGTTTCTTCATTTTTCGTTCATTATTCTGTTGAGACTGGATAGGCTAGGGTTATTCCGAGCAGCGACCAGTAAAAAGATTCCTTAAAAGAGGCTGTTGCCCTTACCTCAGCTTTTCTTCAGGCAGTTAACCAGTACTGTGTTTCCCACCGTTTAGTCCTGAAAAAAGGACTGTCAGTCTCTCTCTATTCCTTTCTGCTGCCAGTGAGGTTTGATCTCGGCAGCACAGTTGAGATCTCTCTCTGACTTACAATTTATTAACATTAGCCAATCGTAGCAGTTAATATATTGCATAAACATTTCTTTGTTGTGGATAGAACTCTACCCAGTATGACAAACTTACAAAGAGGTTCCAAACTGGGGGGTCTCACTCCCTTTTATGGGTGTTATCTGTGGCGTCCAGAGCATCCCAGAGAACCACAATGTTCAACGTTTTGTTCACAGCAGTGCGTTTCCTGGACCTTGCTAAAAACAGCGTTTCGACTATTTCCACCTCTGAGTCATAAAACAGTCACTGCAGGAGGCCTTACGCCACAGGAGATCATATCTATGTTGCCTGTGATGTCTGCGATGTTTTCGGAAAAACGTAACATCACCCCTTCCTGCTGTTTCTTAAATGTATGTCAATGCATTTGTGCAAAAAAAATTTGTTAAAGGGTAAGTTCATCAGATAAAGTTAGGGCCTATATGGTCCTGGGATTACATTCTCTGTTGAGACGCCGTTTAGGATCTGGATATTGCCAAGATTAAACATACTACATGTTCCTGTAAAATCCCTTAATTAATCCACCAATACATCGAACATTCATTCTTCTATTTTGCTGGTGCAATTTTAACTTGTTCTTTATCAAACATGACAGTTATATTCGTTACCAGCTAACACTCATCAACTCTTTAAAACTGACATTACAAATTATCTCCTGTTATCATACATTCACACTAAATACAAGATTTATATAAAGTCGAATACACAGAATAACAATGTTATCAACTCAAACACAACTGTAAAATTCATTCGATATACAAAATACACTTGTGTTACTATGTGTGAAATTAAATTACGAGTCTGTAAACAAGATTTACATAGGTATGTTCAGTGTTAAGTTAAAGTCTGGTCGAGTTCAACATCTCCACAAGTAGACTCTCCACAAAAAATGATGATTATTGTTGTTGTGGTCTTCAGTCCGAAGACTGTTTTTTATGCAGCTCTCCGTATCTGAATAACTACATCTTTCTGAATTCGTTTACTGTACTGATCTCTTGGTCTCCCTTTATGATTTTTACCTCTCACACATCCAATAAATACTAAACTGTGATCTCTTGATATCTCAGAATGTGTCTTATCACCCAATCCCTTCTTTTGGTCAAATTGTGCCACAAATTTCTTCTCTCCCCTATTCTACTGAGTACTTCCTCATTAGTTACGTGATCAACTCATTTCATCTTCAGCATTCTTGTGTAGCACCACATTTCGAAAGCTTCCATTCACTTCTTATCTAACTGTTTATCGTTCATGTTGTACTATCTCACATGGCTACGCTCTAGACAAATACCTTCAGAACAAACTTCCAAAGATTTAAATCTGTATTTGGCGTTAACAAATTTCTCTTCTTCAAATACACTTTTCTTGCCATGGTCAGTCTACATTTTATATTCTCTCTACTTTGGCTGTCATTATTTTGCTGCTCAAATAGCAGAACTCATCTATTACTTAACGTGTCTTGTTTCCTAATCTAATTTCTTCATCATCACCTGATTTAATTCGACAACATTCCATTTTACTTGCTTTGTTTTTTGTTGATATTCATCTTCCAATCTCCTTTTAGACACTGTCCATTCCGTTAAAATGGTCAGCCAAGTTCTTAGCTGTCTCTGAAAGACTTAAAATGTCATTGGAAAACCTAGGAATTTTATTCCTTCTCCTTGGACTTTAATTCTTGCTCTATATTTTTCTTTGGTTTCCTTTACTGCTTACTCAATGTACAGATTGAATAACATCGGGGCTACAACCCCGCCCTACTCCCTTGTCAACCGCTGCATCTCTTTCGTGTCCCTAGACTCTTATATCTACCGTCTGGTTTCTGTACAAGCTGCAAGTAGCCTTTCTCTCCATGTATTTTACCCCTGCTACCTTCAGAATTTCAAAGAGAGTATTCCGGGCAATACTGTCAAAATCCTTCTCCATGTCTACAGATTTATAAACGTAGGTTTGCCTTTCTTTATTCTATCTTCTAAGATAAGCCATAGTGTCAGTATTGCCTCGAACGTTCCTACATTTCTCCGGAATCCAAACTGATCTCTGATTTTACCAGTTTTTCCACTCTTCTGCAAAGAATTCGCGTTGGTATTTTGCAGCCATGACTTATTAAACAGTTACTTTGGTAATTTTCACATGTCAGGAATTACTTTTTTGGAATTGTAATTCTTCTTGAAGCTTGAGGGTATTTCACCTTTCTCGTAAATCTTGCACACCAGATGGAAGTGTTTTCTCATGGCTGGCCTCCCAAGGCTATCAGTAGTTCTGACGGAATATCGTCCACTCCCACGGCTTTGTTTTGACTTAGATCTTTCGATGCTTTGTCAAATGCTTCTGGCAGTATAGTATCTCCTATCTTATCTACATATACGTCCACTTCTCTTTCTATAGCACTGATTTCGAGTTCATCTCCTTTTATAGACACTCTGTATATTCCTTCCGCCGTTCAACTTTCCTTTCTTCGCTTAGGACTGGTTTACCATCTGAGCTCTTGATATTCATACAACTGATTCTCTTTTCCCCAAAGGTCTCTTTAATTTTCCTGTATGCGGTATCAGTCTTTTCTCTAGTAAATATTCTTCTAAATCCTTACATTTGTCCTCTAGCCAGTCCTGCTTAGCAATTTTGCACTTCGTGTCAGTCTCATTTTTTAAAAGTTTCTATTCCCTTTCGCCTCCTTCATTTGCTGCATTTTAAAATTTTCTCCTTTCATCAGCTAAATTGCTTATATGTTGTGTTATCCAAGATTTTCTACTAGGCATTGTCTTTTTACCTATTTGATCCTCTGCTGCAAACACTATTTCATCTCTTAAAGCTACCCATTCATCTTCTACTGTATTCCTTTCCACTGTTCTAGTCAACCGATGCCTAACGATCTGTCTGAAACTCTCAACAACCTCTGGTTCATTCAATTTATCTAGGTGCCATCTCCTTAATTTCCTACTGTTTTCAAATTTATTATGTATTAATCTACAGTTCATAAATAATAAAATGTGGTCAGAGCACACGTTCGCCCCTGGAAATGTGTTAAAATTTAAAATCTTGTTCCTAAATCTCAGTCTAACCATTATATAGGGAGGTATCCCCTGTGTATACAAGCTTCTTGTATGTTTCTTAAACCAAGTGTTAGCGATGAATAAATTACATGTTGAGCAAAATTCTACCAGACGTCATCCTCATTCAATTATTTCGGTGTCCATATTCACCTAATATTTTTCCTTTTCTTCCTTTTCATACTATTGATTCCAGTTCCTCATCACAATTAAATTTTCGCCTTTTTAACTATCTGAGTAATTTCTTTTATATCATCATACATTTCTTCAACATCTTCGTCATCTGCGGAGCTATTCGGTGTATAAACTTGTACCACTGTGGTAAGCTTGGGCTCTTTGTGTATTTTGGCTACGGTAATGCGTTGACAATGCTGTTCATAGTTGCTTACCAGCATCCCTATTTTCTTATTTATTGTTAATCCCACTCCTCCATTACCCCTATTTGACTTTACATTTCCCTGTATTCACTTGACCAGAAGTCCTGTTCCTCCTGCTACTGAACTTCACTAATTCCCACTATATGTAGCGTCAACCTACCCATTTCCGTTTTCACTGTTTCTAACTTACCTGCCCGGTTAAAGGGTCTAACGTTCCATACTCCGATCCATATAAGATCGGTCTTGTTTCTCCTGGTGCCGAATCTTCCTGAGTAGTCCCCGCCCGGAGATCCGAAAAGGGGACTATTTTACCTCCGAAATATTTCATCCAAGGGGATACTATCATATTTTAACCATATAGCAGAGCTGTATGTCCTCGGGAAAAATTATGGCATCACTTTCCCCTTGCACTGAGCCCTTCACAGTACCTGCACAGCAAAGCCGTTTTTGTTGATGTTACAAGGCCATATCAGTCAGTCTGTGTGGTAACGGGCGAGTTGTGGTGCCCTGGAAATATTCTAAGTTCGGAGTTGGCGTGGCCGCGCTGGGGCCTCTCGGCAGCGTTAGCCGGGGTCCAGCGGCCGCGTGGCTGGGAATTCCATGGTGACACTGTGTCGATGAAAGAGACTTGTATGCCGAGAGTGACAAAAATGGCGGCTTTGTGAAACCATCAGGGCAGACATTTCACAGTTCGTATAGAAATTAATAGTAGCCAGATGAATCATTATACCTCAAAAGGAAACACGTACATTACCATTATTTGCATGACGATTCTGATGGTGTAATCAGATTTTCAATATATTTATTAGTTTAAAGTTTAGTATCTGACTGTAAATTATACAAGTAACACTCAGTAAAGAATTTCCAAAATCTAAACAGTTCATCCGATTGCGTTGATGACTTGTCTTTAAAAATATATTAGTGTAAACCTAAATTGGTGTAAATTACAGACATGTAACTTGAATAGTACATGAGTTATTGGAGATCAAAATGGCTGATTACTATCGATCGCGTCAGGCCATAAGTACCCCACAGTTACACGAGAAAACGGTAGCAGCATGCTTATAAATACATTTATTCATCTATGTCTTTGTTTATATCCGATATATACTATTCATGAAGAAAGTGGTCAAATATTTACTGTTTTTTTTGAAAGCACAGAGACATTAGGCTACTGGCCTACTTTTGCTTGCTGTTCCTTTGATATATGTTTATTCAA
The DNA here is from genome assembly GCF_023898315.1 of Schistocerca nitens. Taxonomy (NCBI): domain Eukaryota; kingdom Metazoa; phylum Arthropoda; class Insecta; order Orthoptera; family Acrididae; genus Schistocerca; species Schistocerca nitens. Next base: position 949,256,240 of record NC_064616.1, read on the forward strand.
TTTGTTTATGTATTTAATAATGTATGTTAGAGCGTGTTTATGGTCCAGCCGTAGGAATATTTATTTAACTTCAAGTTATTTAAATGTAAATCCACTTCCGAATGTGTTGTATTATATTTGTGAATGTGTGTTGGCTTGAAGACATGGGGGGGGGGGGGGGGAGCGCTATAGCCAATCACAGCGATCGTGAATGTGGAGACTGGATGGAAGCGGCAGTTCTGAACAGGACGGCGCGAGAACAGGTTCGCACAGTGCACGGGCGATGCTGGACGCGCGACGGAGGTACGGTCGCACAGAGTGTGAAGCGGTTTGCGCGTGGTTGTGGCAGATGGAAATACTTCAGAGAGCCGACCTGTGCACTTGTTAGATGTCCGTAGCTTCTACAGTGAAGACGTAGTGTGTGTTTAGAAGCGAATATCTCGCGAGATATATTGTTGTTCATAATTAATTACGTGCAGTAGCAATCTATTGTTTCCCTGTTATTCAACTTACATATTATTTAATTGCTGGACCATCGACACCAATAAGTGTTTTGCAGAAATATACCGCATTCTCAAAAGTACTTCTACTGTCGTACTATCATTTAAAGTCGTTAAGATAGTACCTGCATTGCCGCAGTGGATACACCGGTTCCCGTGAGATCACCGAAGTTAAGCGCTGTTGCCATTTTTCGGGGTGCACTCAGCCTCGTGACGCCAATTGAGGAGCTACTCGACCGAATAGTAGCGGCTTCGGTCAAGAATACCATATTACGACCGGGAGAGCGGTGTACTGACCCCATGCCCCTCCTATCCACATCCTCCATTAGGATGACACGGCGGTCGGATGGTCCCGGTAGGCCACTCGTAGCCTGAAGACGGAGTGCTAAGATAGTAACTGCAGATTTTATTTAATTGCAATTTTTCATTTATAAAATTCTCAATTGCCGAGTGATAGTAACCTTTGACCATTCGAGTCATGTGTATACACATATTGTATTCTGTAGACTCAGCAGTATTAGGCTTGTAATGCGGCAACTACATATCCCAGCCCATATAGAACGAAACCAGCCAAAACTTTTAATATTTCATCACCGAGTCAGATGGTATGTAGTTGAGGGCCACCATCACACCAGTTCATTTTAATATATTTGAAAGCCCGCAAGTCATCCACACTGTTGTAACCGCAACTACTGAAAAGGCTGCTGACACTCTTGAGGAACCACACGTTTTTCTGGTCTCTCAACAGAATTCCCTCCTTGTGGTTGTACTTAGGGTACGGCTATCTACAGGGTGGTCCATTGATCGTGACCGGGCCAAATATCTCACGAAATAAGCGTCAAATGAAAAAACTACAGAGAACGAAACTCGTCTAGCTTGAAGGGGGAAACCAAATGGCGCTATGGTTGGTCCGATAGATGGCGCTGCCATAGGTCAAACGGATATAAACTGCGTTTTTTAAATATGAACCCCCATTTTTATTACATATTCGTGTAGTACGTAAAGAAATATGAATGTTCTAGTTGGACCACTTTTTTCGCTTTGTGATAGATGGCGATATAATAGTCACACTCCTATAAGTACGTGGTATCACGTAACATTCCCCCAGTGCGGACGATATTTGCTTCGTGATACAGTACCCATGTTATAATGGACCGTTTACCAATTGCGGAAAAGGTCGATATCGGGTTGATGTATGGCCATTGTGATCAAAATGCCCAACGGGCGTGTGATATGTATGCTGCACTGTATCCTGGACGACATCATCCAAGTGTCCGGATCGTTCGCCGGATACATATGTTATTTAAGAAAACAGGAAGTGTTCAGCCACGTGTGAAACGTCATCCACGACCTGCAACAAACGATGATGCCCAAATAGGTGTTTTAGCTGCTGTCGCGGCTAACCCGCACATCAGTAGCAGATAAACTGCGCGAGAATGGGGAATCTCAACAACGTCGGTGTTGAGAATGTTACATGAGAATCGATTGCACCCGTACCACATTTCTATGCACCAGGAACACTGTGTCTTAAACCAGAGATGTTGGTCAGAGAGAGTCAGAGGTACCAGTAGTTTATGTTGGACAATCTGGCAATGTACTTGTCTGAAAGGACAGATACTGGCCTGCTGTGTAGTGGCGGCAGCGTTATTTAAAAAAGGATTTTGTAATAATGTGTTTTGAGGAAGAATATTGAGCAAATGAGATTATATTAATGAAAGAATGATAAAAGCTAACTTTTAAGGTAGTGCAGTTTTTTTATTTATAACTGTGTAGCCTCTTATTGTTAGAACATTGAGTATGGTTGAAGTATGCTGTAGAAATTTTATAATGCAGCATATGATTTTTTCTTCTAATTGAAACAAGTGTCAAGGAAGGCTATTGTACACAGGAGAGTTATTAAGAATTTTTTTTTGCTAAATTGTCTAGGTGTGAGAATTTTATGAAAAGGTGTTTTGTTGTCATGACTTAATGAAGCGTGGTTAAAAACATGGATGCTTCGTACTCAATTATCAATCTTTAAGATTATTTCCTCAATTTCATTTTTACTTTCATAATTCTGTTTGCACACTCGCATTACACATGGCGAGTTGTGTACTGAAAAGTATTTTGAAAGCTGCTAACATGACATCGTGCATTGCACGTCATAAGTACGGCAAATTAAATTTGTTTCTTGACAGTCACATTATTATTCCTAACACCGAGAAGTTTCAGAGCAGATGAGCATTCTGTGCGCGCAGGAGGGGCAATAAATTTAATTACCACCAAAGTTCATGTACACTGTAAAGCCAGTGATGGTCAGAGTGTAATTGTGAAAATAATATCATATCATTTCAGAGGCTTATTACCTGTGGAAGAGTTCAGTAAAGTGCCATCTTATGAATGTTCAAGCAGTTTTAACAGAAAGTCAGATGAGTTAAGCTTTTATATTGATATGCTGTGTAATTACATGAATAGATCTAGCACAGTGATTCTTTTCAAGACTAAAGATAAATATTAGCAACATTCAGGGTCAACATTTTAATCTGAGTTATTTTGTTTTGCAGACAAATGGCATATGTAAATCTCTTTGAAAACGGATTGCTTTCTCGCAGATGAATTGTTTGATGTACCGGTTAGTCTGGATTTCACATCGTGTAGCGTGACCGTTCAAAATTAAATTTTCACATAGTTCTATTGCCCTGCACTGAGATTTACTTTTTTCGGTATCAAAATAAGTTTTACACATTTCTCAGATACCAACTTGACTCTTAAATACGCTTGACGAGCTTAAATACAGAAAAAACTTTGAATAAGGAATCTTAAGTTTAATTGTTCAGAGCGTCTGTGACCTTAATGTGTCTATGAGTCCAAAGTTATGATCAGATCACAGCTGTGCACATTTTTTTAGTGCAGGCGTTGCAATAAGTTGGAACAGTCTGTTTGACACTGAAGGACTATTGTCCTTCTACGCCCAGTATTGAAGATTATGACCAGCGGTCTGACCCCTGCTCTCACACAACAGTTCGTAAGTTCATTTTGCATGAAATCACAGTCTCATTGTACTTTAAGCATGGAAACACAGTATTATTTTCTCTTGTTAATGCACAGTTGTTTGTTGATAGGCTTCGTGAACTTTTCCTTTGACATCATAAACAGTGCTTAAGCACACAGCGCTGCTGGCGCTCTCTAGTCTGTGTAGCGGCGAAGCTACGGGACCCTCTAGCTTCCAGACAGCGAACCGATGACGTTGTAGCAGTCCCTTGGCGTGACGGCTTTTGTCGCGAGCGTCCTCTCCCCCCAACCCCTTTCCCGCCTTCTTTTGCCGACATGTAAGCGCCGGGCGCGTGGACGCTGCAGAAAGCAGTTTCAAGTGGCAGGTAGTTACCTCAGCCACGTGCCACAGCTTCCAGCCTGCTGGCCCAGTTTTGCATGGCCCGTGTCTGTGTGTGTGTGTGTGTGTGTGGGTGTGGAGTCCAGATGCTGTTCAGTCGTGGTTCGTGGTCCATCCATTCTCTCATTTCATCTCTAATTTGAATTTCTTTCGTATCTTCTTCCCTCTTGTGATTGTTGTGACCTGAAGAACTTCGAAAACATATATTAAACGTCAATACATCACTGTTACTCATGCATTTGTTTAATTTTACATCAAGTAATGTCACTATCACTTTTAATGAGCTGACTTAAACATTAACTTATAGTTTTTATGCAAAACTTTAAATAACAATTAGCTGTTGGCTCTTTACTACTAGATTTTCACAAAATCAAATTCCATTATTAATAAATCCTAACTTCCTACAGTGTCTACGTTACAATTTTTATGAAAATTCATTATATCTTAGAAAGTTCTTAAAATACTATACAGAATTCTTTTGGTTGGGAGCTCAGATGAGGTTACGGTAGTTATTAGTTATTCACGCAGTTACCTCTCATTGCATGTAATACAAGTTACACCATAAAGGTCCACCAGTAATCAATAGCCTACTGTGGCCACACTACAATTACCCAGCACATGTATGCCACGCCGCATAAACAGTTCTCTACCAGGCGAACAGAATTAAGTCATGCCCTCGGTGCTATTCACGGTATAAATGCCAAGACTGCCCGTCCAGACAAGCACAGTGTTACGTTTGTGGCAAGAAAGGTCACGTACAATCCACATGTTTGCAACGGTACATAAGAATTCCTCCCACTCACATAAATCTAGTCACAAGGCTCATGTCATCAACGCAGAGTATTTAAAGCCTGCTGCAGGCATTAGCAAAACTAGCAAGCAAACAGTTTCTTCAGTGCTACGCCAGTCCAAGAAACTTTTTGTTCATTTGCATATTAGTGGAAAACGTGTGAAATTTCAGTTGGAAAAGGGTGCCTCTGATGCACTGCTGAATCGTAACAGATATGAATTGTTAGGTTCCCCACGCCTGTCTAAAACTAGCATGCACCTGATGCCTTATAATGGACAAGACATTCCCGTTCTCGGAAAATGTACCTTGATGTATCGCTCACTTAAGCGAACTGTGACTTTCACTGTGCTACAATCACGCGATTATGAGAACATATTTGACCTTAATTCGTTTGATTTGTTCGGCCTTCAAATTCAGGACAAAGTGTTGTCAGTGACTGCATTCAATGCAAAAGTTAGTGTAGCTAGTTTGGTGGAAGAGCTTCCGGAACTCTTTTCTGAATGTTTAGGCAAGGCTAACAATTGTTTTGCACGTATTACTCTGAAGGACAATGCTCAGCTGAAATTTTACCGTGCCAGAAATGTTCCGGTTGCATTACGGGGCAATGTCGCTGCTGAACTTAAAAGAATTGCAAGACAGCAGAGCTATTGCACCCCTACAGTCTAGTCAATGGGCAAGTCCACTAGTTTTGCTCCCCAAACTGTCAGGTCGCATTCGCCTCTGTGCTGACTTCATATCTACAGTCAACCCACAAACTGTGACTGATACTTATCCATTGCCAAGCCCAGAGAATCTCATGGACTGATTCCCTAAATCGCTTCAGGCAAATGCCAGGATGGTTCCTTTGAAAGGGCACGGCCGATTTCCTTCCCAATCCTTCCCTAACCCGAGCATGAGCTTCGTCTCTAATGACCTCGTTGTCGACGGGACGTTAAACACTAACCACCACCATGGACTGATTGGGCGCTGGTCGTTACTTTTCAAAAAACTGATTTGCGCGACGGATATCTTCAGATACCACTAGATGAAGAATCTCTGAAAGTTTGTGTTGTGAACACTCATTTGGGCTTGTTTAAATATTTGCGTTTGCCTTTTGGCAGTGCTTCCGCATCAGCCATTTTCCCATGGTATTGGGAACAGCTGACTGTTCAAGTACCTAACTGTTCAAACTATTTCGACGATATTGTCGCAGCAGGTCGTTCACCTGAAGAACACATTGCAAATTTGCGTGCTTTGTTTCGTGTGTTATCTGATGCAGGACTAAAGTGTAGATTGGACAACTGTGATTTTCTTAAACCTGGGTTGCAGTATGTTGGTCATGTCATAGACAGTCAACCTTTACATCCTTTTGTCACTTTTGTTAACCATATGTGACCTTCCAGTTCCTCGCAATATCACAGAATTGCAGTCAGTTTTAGGAAAAATGAACTATTATATTCGGTTCATACCGAATGATGCTCAAAACGCAGCTCCACTGCATCGCTTGCATCGCAAGAACGTCCCTTTTGTTAGGATAGATGAGTGCCAAGAAGCTTTCTAAAAGCTAACGATACATTGCTCAGTGCTCGATGCTTGATTCGCTTTGATCCTGACAAATCAGTTGTGTTGCAAGTTGACGCTTCCTCTTACGGAATCGGTGCAGTACTTTCGCACAGATTTGGTGATAAAGGCAGGCCTATTGCTTTCACATCAAAATTGTTGTGCAAAGCTCAGAGTAACTATTCACAAATAGAGAAAGAGCCATTGGCTATTGTGTATGGCATCACCAAATTCCATCACTATTTTTATGGCAGAAAATTCTACTTAGTAACGACTCACAAGCCATTCATCCGATGAAGCTGGTTCCTGTACGAACTGTCCAAAAATTGCAGAGATGGGCTTTGTTGTTGTCTCAATACCACTACGAGATTGTGTATCGTCCGACAGCTCAACATTGTAATGATAAAGCACTTTCACGTATTCCGACTGGACCTGAAACAGACATTCACGCTTCTGCTGCATCTTGTTGTCACATCGATGCTCAGGATTTGGAATTGCTTCAATCCTTTCCTCTGAACTGTAGGAAAATTGCACAGGCCATGGAAGCTGATTCAGATTTCAAAATTTTGCTAAAATACGTACATTCGCACATCTCGACCTCGTTCGTTGCATAGCATAAAGCACAAAGAACTCTGTAGTGCGCCGATACTTTGCACGTCGCCATAGTCTCGGTTTACAAATGTTCAAGTGTGTGTGAATTCCTAAGGGACCAAACTACTGACGTCATCGGTCCCTAGACTTACACACTACTTAAACTAACTTAACGCTAAGGACAACACTCACACCCACGCCCGAGGGAGGACTCTAACCTCCAGCGGAAGGGGCCGCACGATTAGTTCAAATGGTTCAAATGGTTCTGAGCACTATGGGACTCAACATCTGTGGTCATCAGTCCCATAGAACTTAGAACTACTTAAACCTAACTAACCCAAGGACATAACACACATACATGCCCGAGGCAGGATTCGAACCTGCGACCGGAGCGACTGAAGCGCCTAGAACCGCTCGGCTACCACGGCCAGCGCACGATTAGTGACATGGCGCCTCTAGCCGCGCGGACACTCCGCGCGGCCTCGGTTTACAGCAAGGTGTGATTCTTGTTCAGAATGACAGTGGACAGTCACGCGTGTCGATCCCTAAAGCTTTGCAAAAAGAAGTGTGACAGTTACTTCACCAAGGACACTGGAGGATTGTTCGTACGAAACGTTTAGCGCGTTGATACTGCACTTGGCAGGGTATGGAAACCCAAATAGAACAGATGATGTCACAGTGTCAGGCATGTACGGAAAATCAGCCCACTCCGCCACAAAAAGTCTCTACTTGGCCTAAGTCGCAATCACCATGGCAACGTGTGTGTGAAGACTTTGCGGGGCCTTTTTGGAACATTCGTTGGTTGATTGTGGTAGACTCCTATAGCGAGTTTCCTTCTTCTGTGCCAATGAACCCGTCAAAGTCACGTAGTACAATTCAGGCGTTGTCCTCTATTTTATTCATGTTCTCCACCTGCTCCACGGTGCCGAAGGAAGGCCGCAACTACCGCTTCGAGCCGCATGATGTGTTTTTCAGGGTTTTTAGCGACAGCAGACGGTGGGCGCGAGGCGAGATCCTTCTTCGACTTGGCGCATGCATGTATCACGTTTCAGGCCCTGACGGATTGCAGCGCTGACATCACAATCAAATTCGCCACTGTCATGTGCACTGTGATCCTTCTGTATCTCATCCCCCAGATTCACGGATCCCAAGGACAGTGGCGACAGCAGCCGCCATAGGGTGTCATCCCGACAACGTGGGACGACCCCATGGAGACGGAGCCCTTGCCTCCTTCGCCTCCTCTAGTCCTACCGGTGGAGCTGTATCCGCCCACGCCGCAACAGCCGACGCCTTCTACATCTTCGTATGGGCCTCAGGAGATGGAAACGTACCCTTCTGGTCGTATTCCAGGGGACGTTTCCACCAGAGCGAAGGCCGGATGGCGGGGTACGACCGGAAGTCTGACGTCCCTTGCAGCCACAGCTTCCGGTCCATCAAAGCGTCCACGCTCCTGCCTCCCCCGGCGTTGTCAAGCTCCCTATATGACGACCGTCCATCGCTTTGGGGGGGAGGACTGTTACGGCGTAAAGTCAAGCTCCGGCACAGCAGACGGGTACGATAGAAAAGAGATGGCTGTGAGAAAACGTCAGCCAATCGCACGCTGACCGACCCCTCTCCAGGACGACAACGCGACGGCAGCTGCCCCTATGCGAAGGGGACATAAGCGCCCGTCCGACTGGTCGTGGCCCAGTTCATCAGTAGCTTCGAGACTAGTGACTTGTATAGCAGCGATTTAGGATAGTCAATAAGGAAGAAACTTGATCATTTCGTATGTTTCGCTTGCAACACATCTGTGTAATCGGTAAGTTAAGTATTGTCTCTTTTCATTTTGTAATAAAACTCATTAATACGATTTCTTTGTCAATTTTAAATTTGTGGAAAGATCTTACGGGAGCAAACTGCTTAGGTCATCGGTCCCTAAGCTTACACACTACTTAATGTAACTTAAACTAATTTACGCTATGGACAACATACACACCGATGCCCGAGGGAGGACTCGAACTTCCGCCGGAGGGAGCCGAGCGGACCGTGACAAGAGGCCTCAGACCGCGTGGGTTCAGAGCGCGGCCATGATTTCTTTGAATTGTTTGTCTAGCGGACCGACAAGTGAAGCTCCCTAGACCCCACATATTTGACAACCAGCAGGGAGACATAAAAAGAGGCCATTCTCTGTTTGCCTGCATGAACCAACACCCCAAAACATGCAGACGCAGGTTTTCCTCTCTCATCAGAATACAGTGTCCCTATCGGCTAATGCTGGACACAAAGGGAGAGCTGACAGAATTTCGATATCAAAAATCGAGTGAAATAAGCCATTTTGACTACTCTATCAAATTAATTGTTTAACAGTTACAGGAGTCCAGTAGAATGATGAAAACAGTCACCTCCACCTTCCGATTTTGCTTCTTCGTAAAAAAAAATAAAAAAAGCATATTTTGAACGTTTGAGTATCACACACAAACATTATGCAAATGAAGTAATGAAATTTCCTCCAAAAAAAGATCATAGTGCAAAATATATCCTTAGTCCTTTATGCACCATCGTTTGAGAGCACAAATACTCTCCTCCACCACAACGTTCCACTAAACATATCTGGTGAAAAAAATGCTACCCATAAGAGAAACTAGCGATCGAGAAGCGAGCGCTGTTCGTCTCCTACAGAGAGAGAGAGAGAGAGAGACAACCACTCCGGCCATGCCTACCCATACAGAACGCATGCATGCTCGCTATACAACTATCGGAAACAATAAACTGATGAATTTGACTTCGCAACTGGGTTTTTAGAAGTACTATAGAATTCTTGGGTTGAATAGTTTTCTCAACCACACTAGGACAAAGAAGGAGGGACGAAAGGTTCTTCTGCGCGATAGGATAGAGACAATAGCAAATACCACTATAGCACAGTGCCCACTGCTATGTATTGAGAAGCACTAAACACGACAGACTCAAATCGAGTTTCAGTGCGTAGTAATAAGTTGTCATGGCTAGATGTCAGAGATCACTATCAATTGGGAGTCTGACGCCGCGATTTCGTTTTTAAAGCACTATAGAATTCCTAAATTGGTTCTTCCCACTGTATTCGGAAGGAGGAAGGAATGCTGCATGATAGGATAAAGACAACAGCAAATACCGCTGCAAGACATAGTCCATTACCATGAATGAGAAGCACTAAACGCGACAGAATTAAACCACGATCCAGTCCGTAGCAGTACTTACCACGTGTGGATGTCGGAGTTCACTGAAACACTTGCACGTCCTGCGCACTAGTCTCCCAAGGTCCACACACAGCGCGTCAAACCCCTCATTCGTCACTGACACGAACTCTCAGAGCTAAATGAAAACTACCGCCATGATCGCAGCCTCATTCATGGATGCGGGCGTATGCCACAGAGCACCGCCACGAAGGGCATCTGGGGATGATTGGAGAGGTAGGAATTCGGATGTTATCAACAGGTGCAGTGCAAACACCCAACATTTTGTATCTTCTGTTACGCAGCACACACATTCACTTCTGTCGCTCTCACCCAACACACTGGTTACCTCGCCTGCCCTCACTGGCGCGAGCAATATCAGACAGGTTGGCGCATTCTTTGTACCCATCACAGGCTGGGCTAATTCGCAACTTCTGGTCGCCGAAGCATGACAGCCCTTGCAGCCAACCGCAGTGCAGTGTGAAACGAGCAGCCGCAGCCTGGACGTATACAGTAGATCCAACCAATTCCACCTCAACATAGACGCCCAATTTTTAAAAAATCCACTTTACCCAATTCGAGACAGCGATGCTGTTCACCAGAAACCTCGAATTTCTCACGTGAAATGAACATTCCTCTCCTTTACACAAATCGTTTTCGAAGACAAGAAATCGAGGCATACACGCTTTATCACATCGCAGAAGTATCGTTACTTGTTGCAAAAATTATGTAACAGTAAATTTCTACTAAATATTTTCTCATCAAGTGATAAAAAATCTTTTGTTACCTGGTACATCATGCATCATTTTTGCCTCATGATGGAGTGCTAAGATCTACCACCTTCACAGAACGCCTCCTCACTTTCGACCTCTCTTTTGAAGTAGTGAAATGCTACACCACATACTAAATCTCTTAAGGCAACAGCACAGAGAAGCTGTAAATGTCAGGTTTACCCTAGCTATCACTTTATAAATTCGGTAATACATTTGATTTTGTTCCGATGATCATCTCTCCTTGTGCAGGTGGTAGATTGAAATACCGTTAAAAGATATTGCCGCAACGAAAAAAAAGCCTGTTTATTGCTCCACTCCCGAATCATATCCGTTGTACCCTACCCATCGCTTCCACCAGCCAGGCGGAATGTCATTGATACCAAATTAATTAAAATTAATTAAATTGATCATCGGAGTCACTTTGCACGGTGAATAATCCAGCTCTCAGATTATACTCACTAGGTAGTTCAAATGGGAATCCGTGGAGGGAAGACGATGTCTTTTCGAGGGACACTATTGATAACCGACATTATAAGCTGACCAAAGAAGGATTCTAATGAGAGCAATATACATTTCGCGTCAGGATCGCGATTTTAAACACACAATCACAACGACTGTGTAAGAGTCACACTGCATAAAAGCGGTCTTGGTTCTACAGGAAAGCACACAAAAGCCGTTAATAGCATTACGCTTTCTGGTAGAAATTCTGTCTGTTCAAGAAAATGTTCAAATGTGTTTGAATTCCTATGGGACCAAACTGCTGAGGTCACCGGTCCCTAGACTTACACACTCCTTAAACTATGCTAAGAACAACACACACACCCATGCCCGAGGGAGGACTCGAACCTCTGGCGGGAGGGACCGCGCAGTCAGTGACATGGTGCCTCTAACCTCGCGACCATTCCGCGTGGCAGATTCTGTCTGGTTTGGAATCAAGTTCAAATGGTTCAAATGGCTCTGAGCACTACGAGACTTAACATCTGACGTAATCAGTCCCCTAGAACTTAGAACTACTTAAACCTAACTAACCTAAGGACATCACACACATCCATGCCCGAGGCAGGATTGGAACCTGCGACCGTAGCGGTCGCGCGGTTCCAGACTGTAGCGCCTAGAACCGCTCGGCCACTCCGGCAGGCTGGAATCAAGTCTTTCCATTCAACCACATACTTGCGTTGGATCCTATGGAGATGTATTTTAATGATTACAGCCACTGGTGAATTATATTTGTGGCACTCTCATATTTCAAAACGAGTCACCTTTTTGAAATCTATCTGCTTCAGTAAAACTCCATCGTGGTTTTAGACAGCCGCTATGCATTTTGTAACTAGAATGAGATTTTCACTCTGCAGCTGATATGAAACTTCCTGGCAGATTAAAACTGGCAGAAGTAAAGCTGTGAGGACGGGGCGTGACTCGTGCTTCGGTAGCTCAGATGGTAGAGCACGTGCCCGCGAAAGGCAAAGGTCCCAACTTCGAGTCTCGGTCGGGGACACAGTTTTAATCTGCCAGGAAGTTTCATTTTGTAACTGGTCCTCAGTCTCTGCCCCACCCTTCCTTCAGCTTTGTCCATGTGATCGTTCCCATTTAAGTCAGAACTAAGTAGAAGTCGGAGAGCGCTATATCTAAGACCTTCTGCATCCCATGGAGAAACGGGGTGCGCTGAGTTAATACGACAGGACCGCCGCTTTTGACCACTTGGTGGAAATGGGAAGTTGTTGCCTTAGCTCCGTCAACCATGACGATGTGTAAGGCCATTGCCAAATGAAGCTTTCTCCTGTAACACGAGGTAGTTGGAAAAGACAGTACGAGCAGTTGCGGTGGTGTTTCTTATCAGGAAAATTAGGAAGACTCTACATCTTACAGGAACTGAAAGAAGGACAAGGATTTCGCTACTCCTCTGTGTTGTGTCTCCAAATTACATACAGGTACTGAAGTCCGAACGAGATCTGCGTTTTTCAGAGTGCATTCACGTCTGTCACCCAAAGATTCTCTCCATCCTCGTTATTTTGTACCATCAAACCGAGAAAAACTACGAACTACAAAAACTCCACAAACGTCATCCGATAGAGAGCTTGACAAGATATTCACGTCCGTGTCTTCTGATATATCGAAAACAAATACCATCTGTGCGATGGCACTGATCATATGCGGCGTTCCTATTAAATATACAGGTATTGGTTAATTGGAGCAGATGGCTTGTGATCAAAGTCGCTTTCACAGACCAGTATAAACTTTTGTCACCTGTGCTGTAGAAGGACTGTATCCCACAGACTACCAGTGGTAATAGAGGGTCCCTGCTTTGCTGTTTCATGCATATATTTTTCTACTGTAACGTGTCAAAGTAGTGTATGACTACAGGTACATATATCGCCATCACTTTGTTTTTCTCCACCAAGACTTCGAGGTCTGTTTCAGGTGCTAAAAAAACATTATGTTTCGATCAGTTGGCTCTCACAGAAAAATGGACATCGCACAGTGTAAATTATGCTGCTGCTTCCACAATACACACAGGATGATGGAAATAAAAGCCAGGGGCTGTGTTTCTTATTGACAAAAAACTGCGGAAGATATTACAACTTTTGGTAAACAGTTTCTGAGGCATTGTGGGGCGTTTCCAAACAGCTGTCTGAGGGCCGTTGAAGACATCTATATTTAAGGTCATCTTTCACAGCGACAGGGTAGGAGATATCTAATTGTTCCGTTTCAGTTGATCCCTGATATTGCAGTGATGTATGCGAACACTGTTTTGGTTCAAGCCATCCTGAGAGTGTCTTGCCCCAAGACTGTGACTCTCTTTCCATTTCAAACACGAGATGTCAGTCAATCATTATGCGATAATCAGCAGCGAATCACTGGGTGGAAGGGATGGAAAAGGCACCGTTAATGTACTGTATCAAGCATCATTGTTGATAGTGCGATCAATTTTAGAAAATTTACCAGTTAGTTTCCGTAAATCTAACGCCAACCAATGATACGGCAGCATGCTTCCCACTTTTTTTATCATCATTAAAGCATTCCTCTTCTACACTCCGATTACCATATACTAGATTGCAAATGTAGATAGGTGACTGTGCAGTACGTCCATTCATTGTTAATTCTCCAACGCTTACACACCCAACTATCCCAGACAGTCTTCTATAACGATCTACACATTTCTACGACATTGATGGTAGTGCATAATTTACGATTGTGATTGCCCATCTTTCCCGAAGTCACAGAGAATTCTCTCATTTTTATCATAAAGTTAGGGAGACAAAGATCTCCCCGCATTGTCTTTGCCAACCATCCCTGCAATACTGTCACCGATTTAATTTGCAGCTGACCAGCAGTAGACTGCTACATTACAAGTCTCATGGAGAAACAGAGCGACCTGAGTCCTTAACTACCATTAAGCACCACTATTACTCACGGCATCCATCCAACTGCACAAGATCTCTCCAGATGCGCAAATATCAAGGAGGTTAGCACCCCTTATCGGTGTATAGTAGATATGAGAGTGTTGTATTTATTGCCGTCAGAGGTAGTCTGCCTTGTAGCGAAATTGAAGTAGGTAGTTCGTGGGAAATACACTCCTGGAAATTGAAATAAGAACACCGTGAATTCATTGTCCCAGGAAGGGGAAACTTTATTGACACATTCCTGGGGTCAGATACATCACATGATCACATTGACAGAACCACAGGCACATAGACACAGGCAACAGAGCATGCACAATGTCGGCACTAGTACAGTGTATATCCACCTTTCGCAGCAATGCAGGCTGCTATTCTCCCATGGAGACGATCGTAGAGATGCTGGATGTAGTCCTGTGGAACGGCTTGCCATGCCATTTCCACCTGGCGCCTCAGTTGGACCAGCGTTCGTGCTGGACGTGCAGACCGCGTGAGACGACGCTTCATCCAGTCCCAAACATGCTCAATGGGGGGCAGATCCGGAGATCTTGCTGGCCAGGGTAGTTGACTTACACCTTCTAGAGCACGTTGGGTGGCACGGGATACATGCGGACGTGCATTGTCCTGTTGGAACAGCAAGTTCCCTTGCCGGTCTCGGAATGGTAGAACGATGGGTTCGATGACGGTTTGGATGTACCGTGCACTATTCAGTGTCCCCTCGACGATCACCAGTGGTGTACGCCCAGTGTAGGAGATCGCTCCCCACACCATGATGCCGGGTGTTGGCCCTGTGTGCCTCGGTCGTATGCAGTCCTGATTGTGGCGCTCACCTGCACGGCGCCAAACACGCATACGACCATCATTGGCACCAAGGCAGAAGCGACTCTCATCGCTGAAGACGACACGTCTTCATTCGTCCCTCCATTCACGCCTGTCACGACACCACTGGAGGCGGACTGCACGATGTTGGGGCGTGAGCGGAAGACGGCCTAACGGTGTGCGGGACCGTAGCCCAGCTTCATGGAGACGGTTGCGAATGGTCCTCGCCGATACCCCAGGAGCAACAGTGTCCCTAATTTGCTGGGAAGCGGCGGTGCGGTCCCCTACGGCACTGCGTAGGATCCTACGGTCTTGGCGTGCATCCGTGCGTCGCTGCGGTCCGGTCCCAGGTCGACGGGCACGTGCACCTTCCGCCGACCACTGGCGACAACATCGATGTACTGTGGAGACCTCACGCCCCACGTGTTGAGCAATTCGGCGGTACGTCCACCCGGCCTCCCGCATGCCCACTATACGCCCTCGCTCAAAGTCCGTCAACTGCACATACGGTTCACGTCCACGCTGTCGCGGCATGCTACCAGTGTTAAAGACTGCGATGGAGCTCCGTATGCCACGGCAAACTGGCTGACACTGACGGCGGCAGTGCACAAATGCTGCGCAGCTAGCGCCACTCGACGGCCAACACCGCGGTTCCTGGTGTGTCCGCTGAGCCGTGCGTGTGATCATTGCTTGTACAGCCCTCTCGCAGTGTCCGGAGCAAGTATGGTGGGTCTGACACACCGGTGTCAATGTGTTCTTTTTTCCATTTCCAGGAGTGTAGTATGGGTAGAGGTTATACCTGACAATCGGACTAAACTATTGACTGGATCGTTTTACCGACCCCCCGACTCAAAAGATATAGTTGCTGAACAGTTCAAAGAAAACTTGAGTCTCATTTCAAATAAGTACCCCACTCATACAATTATAGTCGGTGGTGACATCAATCTACCCTCGATGTGCTGGAAAAATTATACGTTTAAAGCCGGTGGCAGGCATAAAATGTCATCCGAAATTGTACTGAATGCTTTCTCAGAAAATTATTTTGAACGATGAGTTCATGAGTCCACTCGAAACGTAAATGGTTGCGAAAGCATACTTGACCTTTTAGCAATAAATAATTCTGGACAGATAGTGAGTATTGTGACGAATACAGGGATTAGCGACCACTAGGCAGTTGCTGCTAGGCTGAATACTGTAACACCTACAACCATCAAAAAGAAACGCAAAGTATATCTATTTAAAAAAGCTGATAAAAATACTCTTAACGCCTTTTTAAGAGACAATCTTCACCCCTTCCGTTCTGATCATGTAATTATAGAAAAGTTGAGAGATATATATAACATAAATTAATAAGTGATGGTACTGACCCCCATGGTACACAAAACGGGTCAGATCGTTGTTGCAGAAGCCACTGAAAAAGCATGCCAAATTCAAAAGAACGCAAATTCCCCAAGATTGGCAACGTTTTGCAGACGTTCGAAATATAGCGTGTACTTCAATGCGAGATGCTTTTAATAATTTCAACAACGAAATTCTGTCTCGAAATCTGGCAGAAAACCCAAAGAGATTCCGGTCATACATAAAGCACACCAGTGACAACACGCAATCAGTACCTTCACTGCGCGATAACAACGGTCAAGTCACTGATGACAGTGCCACAAGCTGAGTTATTAAACACAGTTTTCCGCAACTCCTTCACCAAAGAAGATGAAGTAAATATTCCTGAATTCCGATCAAGAACAACTACCAACATGAGAAACATAGATATCCTCGGTGCAACAAAGCAGCTTAAATCACCTAATAAAATCAAGGCCTCCGGTTCAGATTGTATACCAGTCAGGTTCTTCTCAGAGTATGCTGATGAAATAGCCCCATATTTAGCAATCATATACAACCGCTAGCTCACAGAAAGATCCGCACCTAAAGACTGGAAAATTGATCAGGTCACACCAATACCCAAAAAGGGAAGTAGGAGTAATCCTCTGAATTTCATGCCTATATCACTAACGTCGATTTGCAGTACGGTTTTGGGGCATATACTGTATTCGAACATTATGAAGTACCTCGAAGAAAACGATTTATTGACACATAGTCAGCACGGATTCACACAACTAGCTCTTTATACTCATGAAGTAATAAGTACTATCGACAGGGGATGTCAAATTGATTCCACATTTTTAGATTTCCAGAAGGCTTTCGACACCGTTCCTCACAAGCGTCTTCTAACCAAACTGCGTGCCTACGGAGTATCGCCTCAGTTGTGCGACTGGATTCGTGATTTCCTGTCAGAAAGGTCACAGTTCGTAGTAATAGAGGGAAAGTCGTCGAGTAAAACAGAAGTAATATCCGGCGTTCCCCAAGGAAGTGTTATAGGCCCTCTATTGTTCCTGTTCTATGTTAGCCGGCCGGGATGACCGAGCGGTTCTAGGCGCTACAGTCTGGAGCCGCGCGACCGCTACGGTCGCAGGTACGAATCCTGCCTCGGGCATGGATGTGTGTGATGTCCTTAGGTTAGTTAGGTTTAAGTAGTTCTAAGTTATAGGGGACTGATGACCTCAGAAGTTAAGTCCCATAGTGCTCAGAGCCATTTGAACCATTTTTGTTGTATGTTAACGACATAGAAGACAATCTCAGTAGCCGTCTCCGATTGTTTGCAGATGATGCTGTCATTTACCGTCTTGTAAAGTCATCAGATGACCAAAACGACTTGCAAAATGATTTATATAAGATATCTGTATGGTGCGAAAAGTGGCAATTGACCCTGAATAAAGAAAAGTGTGAAGTTATTCACATGAGTACTAAAAGAAATCAGCTAAATTTCGATTGCGCGATAAGTTACACAAATTTGAAGGCTGCAAATTCAGCTAAATACTTAGGGATTACAATTACATATAACCTAAATTGGAACGATCACATAGATAATATTGTGGGTAGAGCAAAACAAAGACTGCGATTCATTGGCAGAACACTTAGAAGGTGCAACAGGTAGAGTAAAGAGACTGCTTACACCACGCTTGTCCACCCTATTCTGGAGTGTTGCTGTGCGGTGTGCGATCCGCATCAGGTGGAACTGACGGATGACATCGAAAAAGTACAAAGAAGGGCAATACATTGCAGTGGGCTCTGTATTAGAGTGGTATTTGCTATTGTCTCTATTCTATCACGCAGAACAACCTTTCATTCCTCCTTCTCAGTCCTGGTGTAAATAAGAAAACCAATCAACCTAGGAAATCTACAGTACTTCTAAAAACCCAGTTGCAACGTCAAATTTCCGACTGATCAATTTATTGTTTCCGATAGTTGTACTGCAAGCACGCATGCGTTCGGTACGGGTAGCCATGGCCGGGCGTGTGATTGTTTCTCTCTCTAGGCTGGTGCAGATGGGGCTACACTGTAGAGGGCGAACGGCTCTCACCTCGCGAATGCTACAACTTTTCTACACTTACATGATCAGAACGGGAGGAGTGAAGATTGTCTCTTAAAAAGGCGTTTAGAGAATTTTTATCAACTTTTAAAAATATATATACTTTGCGTTTCTTTCACCAGATGTGTTTAGTGGAACGTTGTGATGGAAGACGGTGTTTGTGCTCTCAAACGTTGGTGCATGAATACCATGGATATATCTTGCAGTACGATCTATTTTTGGTAGAAATTTCATTACTTGATTTGCGTAATGTATGTGTGAGATACTCAAACGCCATAAATATTTTTTTTTACGGAGGTGGATAATAGTAAGGTGGAGGTGAGAGTTTTAAGAGATATATTTGATTCCTGTAGCTCTTAAACAATTAATTTGATAGGATAACAAACGGCAGTTTCACTCTATTTCTGATGTCGAAACTGCATCATCTCTCCCATTTGTCTCCAGCATAATGCAATAGGGACACTGTATTCTGAGGAGACAGGAATACCTCCGTCTGCATGTTTCAGGACGTTGGTTCACACATTCCAGACAGGAAGCGATTACGGAATTTTCTTATCTACAGAATACTGCCACTTGATGCTTTATGGGCCGAAACACCAAAGTAGGCCAATGTGCGGTCCCTGGCCTGTGGAATTTATTAATGTGATCTGTAATTAGGACATTGGGCAGTTTTAACGTTGGTGGTGGTGCCCTGATGATAGACAGCAAGGGAGACCTACTATACTGCACTTCATTCCATTCATGATTTGTAGATAACTTTAAGAGGTTTAACTGTCAGTGCAATATGACTGCTGTATATTTCCCGATCTGTGCAAAATAGTTTGTCGCTGAGATGCTAGTAATTTGTCTGTCTGCAGAAAAGTTTCGGTGGGTTTCGAAACATGTCACAAACTTTTAGATATGTAATTGTTCTGATTTTCCCATCTTTTTTAGATACCAGTGTGCTTCGAGAAGTGGGGAAAATAAAAAATAAGAGCCTTAACATCCCTGACTCCAGCAGCAAATATAAACGAAGTCTACTCAGCGATTCCACGCGTGTTCAGAATAAGAAAGCACCAAAATTGTATAAATATTCCAAACCGCAATCGATTTCCTGACAAATATTTGAATAAACTGTATTCTATACTCTATCTTGTATTCTGCAAATAGTTTAAATAAACGGTATTCCATACACTGCTGTCAGTTTCCTGACGAATTCTTTAACTGAATAAATAAACTATACTCTACTTTGTATCTGATAAATAGTTTAAATAAACAATGTTTCACACACTGTCTAAATTGTTTAAATAATATTCCATGCACTGAAATCAATATCCCGCCAAATGGCCAATCAGCTGTGTCTTTTTCCTGCCAGTTTCCAGGTGGGGAAAGAAGGGGACGGGATGGGGGTTTCCCACAGAGGAAGGGGTTAATTAATAGATCGGTTTAATTAATTATTCAATGAAATTGATATCAAAAGTGTGCTTGTATCGGTGAGGGGAGTTCGCAGGGAGGTGAGGGAAGAGGAGGGGGTGCGGAGGAGTTGTGGGGGTTTCTTTGAAAACCACTTAACAAAAGGTTAAACACCTGTCAATGAAATGGACGGATTATTCTCAGGGGGTCATAATCCACTTAGCAGAACAATAGGTTAATGACCTGTCAATCAAAAGAGAAAAATATGTTTGCCTCTGAATGTATGCTAGTCTCTGATGTAGACAACCTGCACTATCAAAATGCCTTCGTAGCCCTGTTGCCCTTCTACTAATATCATCTCACACCCTAAATGCTTAGACATGTGAAATATGGTTTCCGGTCGTCTAATGCTTTTGCAGAGTTTCCAGTTCCACAATGAGACGGCAGACAATTTATCGTGCACGGTAAGGCCCACGAAATATTTAGAGAAAATTGCTGTATATACTCACTCTTCTTTGACTTGACCTTGACCTTAGTAAAACTTAACTCCCACAGTGATTGTTTCTCTCCTTTATAACAGGTGGGTCATTCAAAATTTACGTCCCTCAAAATTATTGCATAAAATTTTGTCTGTCATTACTACATTACGCTATTCACCTTCATAAGGTTCCCATCTCATTTTTCGTATGTAGTTCATCTTTACCTGAATAGGCCGTCCCACAATTGTCATAGGATACCATTTTATTGATCTCTTCATAATAACTCTTCGCTATTCCGAGTATTCCCCAACGTCTGAAATCTCCACACCTTCGCACCGTGTTCTTCCTATTACGATACGTTCAACACTGCTTCAACAAAGTCTCTTAACTCAAAGACCGGAAAACCCCTTTTTTGCTTAGTTACAGCCCACATACTCCTTCTCTTCGTCTTCTGATCCGTATATCTTCCCATTCATGGTTGTCTTCGACATCTTGTTCTAGCTAATTTATTCTCTTCTGGACTACTGCAACCGAAGTTCGGGCCACGTCTTTTGTTGGCTCCTGACTCTCTGCTGTCAAAACTAAAGCTACACCTTCCATTGTATCATTGGTTTCTCTGGTTAAACCTGGAGCAAAAATTTCCGACAAGTTCTCTGACTTCATCTGCAGGTAATTCGGTTGTTCCTCTTATTTCTTCTCTGCTGTTTTCTCCTATGATGGAAGGCAACCCTATAAATAACTTTTTTCATCTGTGGGTTCTATATTATCTAGGAATTTAAAATGACCTCCTCGTCATTTAATTTTGCTAGCGCAGATTTTAGAAAATTGTGTCCAAATATAGCCTTCACTGACAAATTTGTTGCTATCAAATCGAAATCTGGTCGTACCTGTTCCTTAATTTCCGCACTTTTACTGTACACCACACACCGTATCTTCAAGCCCTGCATTTTAAATAATGGCCACTGCTTGCCCTTGTCCCAAAATTCATATAATTCGTTATCCGGCACCGAGACTTGGTTGCCTGAGTCGAATAAGCATTGCACCACTTGCCCCCTCCCCCCCCTCGCCCCACCACCACCGTCGCACTTAAAATCGGATACAAGATACTCTGTATTTTTATTACACACTTTAATACTATCAGATAACTTTTTTTCCCATTACAATCCATGAAAGCTGCTGTCATCAAACTAGCTGTGCTTAACTGTGATGCCGGAACGTCCGCTGCTCCTTACAATCCACGAATACTGTGGTCATCAAACTGGCCGTGGCTAACTGTGATGCCGGAGCGTCAGCAGCAGGGATCCGCATTTCGTACCTCCGACGCTATAGTACATCCATCTCAGTAAGCTTCTTGGAGTGTTTCCGCTTCACTCTGCGATCGTAGGTGTGAGTTTAGCAGACAAAAGCAGCGTTGAAGAAAAGTCGACTAAATATCTACCAAGTAAAGGCCGAATAACTCGGCATCCGTAAGTTCGTAAAAATTTCTAGCGTGTGGGATTCTAAATAACCTGAGTAAAAATGTTTGAAGTTCCATTAATTAGGCCTTATTGCCTTTAAAACAGATGTTAAATAGCTATCAAGTCTGTATTTACTGCCAAAACTATTACTGGCACAAATTGGTTACTGTCTTTACTACACGTTTTCACACGAAGCAGTCAATAGTTCACTAGTCCGACGTGAATGATTTTCACGTTGTACACAGTCATTGACATACAGTTCTTCGCGAGTTACTACACAAGTCATTCTGTGGTCCTTTTAAAAATAAGTGCTCGCCCAAATGTTTGTATATGTTCATGAAACACACCATGGGGATTTGGAGAACAACAATAAAGTTCACACGCAAATAACTTCTAAACGAAGTTATTCAAAATTCTCAGATCTTCACTAAAATGTTCAAAACAGCAGTCGCTTTCCAGTTACAATTAAATAATCGGCAGAGCACATCTTATCCAAAGTTTTTATGTTATGTTTTAATGTCTTCTACACTGTAAGATGGTTTCGAAGTGACTCTTAGACACAGAACTGTAGCAGAAAGCTCAACACAGCGGGCGGGAACTGCTGCATACCCACTGGCCTATGATTTAGGCAACCAGTCAGATAAGCTGGAGCCCTCAGATACTCCCAGTAATTCTTAATCTACCCTATAGAATAACAGAAATCAATTTATAAAGGAAACTCTGAATTCACGAAATAAAATTTAATTTAAATGAAATAAAGTATAAATTAACTCCAAAACTGAAATACTAATCGATTTAACACCTAACTTTACTTCTAGCTGATTTTATAGAAAAGCATACACATTAGGCATTCGTATAGTATGTCACATGATTCATGATTGCAGACAAATTTTCGACGAATACATTTTCATAGCTTTTAATAAAAAAATAAAACATCCACTTTTACATATCCCCCTTATACATTCTCTCACTCTCTCCAAACGCTCGCACAACAACAGATAATTAAATAATAATTTTAAAAATTGTTATTCTTGAGTCATCAAGCTACTGTAATGAAAGCAAAACAAATTCTGGAAAAATAGTTTGAACTGAATCTTTTTGGTTACCGTTTCAAATGAGATTATAAGTGAATGCAATTTCTAGTTCTGGTTTTGTAGTACTAGAAAAGTTATCATGGTTTTAGGCAAATTTTTATATCTTCAATAGCACTGAAAATAATAAACTGAGATATTTACAGCACTGTTGTAGTGTCGGTACAAGTCTGTATATGGAGTATAAAAAATTGGAACAAAATTTAATACTATATCTTTCTATTTGTTTGGAGAGTGCACAACGCGAATCGATCAGCTGTGCTGATGTGAAAAAAAAACCTGATTTCTCTCTGCTGGCTGCGTGACCAGACACAATCTTGGCTCGCATCCTTTAATGTGAGGTATAAAGACTGTGACTAACCTGCCATGTTATACACTGCTAGTCAGCTTATCAGCAGGTTTTCTCGTTTCTCGATTCTCCTGTCATTTTTGGGTCCTGGTCCACGTATATAAACAGTCTCTACTCTTCCCTCTTCTCCCTCATCTCGTCTTTCATTATCAGTTTTGGGTCCTGGTCCACGTATATTAACACTCTCTACTCTTCCTTCTTCTCCGTCATCTCGTCTTTCATTATTTATTCGGTCGTCACACCTCTAGTTGTTTCTTCAGTCATCTGGCCGATTGTGAGATCCCCAGCCTCGGCTACTCCCTCCATTTCAGTAACATAGTGATGAGTACCTTGCCATCCAGTTCTGATTGCTCATTTGTTGATTTTCCAGCGGAAAGTTCGTCCGAATGAAGTGTGCCCGGTCTACCACTTGTCGACCCCTGTTCCACTCCAGTACGTGGGGTAGGAATCTGATACTGTCCTGCATGTTTCTACCTGATATCGCAATCTATTTCTGTATCTGATGTGGGAGCTTCGTCGAGCAGAGGTGTAAGAGTTTCGTTGGCAGACACGGATCGTCTAAAAATTGGCTATTTGAAAAACTGAACGGGCTCCGGCCAACTCGACTGTACGTAACTTTCTGTTATCATTATCCCCATATTCGTCTGTTCTTACGTTTCATTCGACCAATACTGTTCGAGGAAGGCTCGCGTAAATTCATCATAGGTCTCGCACAGTTCCCCAATTACTTGCAACTTCGTTGCTGCCATTGAACACACAAGAATGCAATTTTTAAAATGTATGGCCAGAATCTCAGTGATGTTTCACGGAATGCTTCAGTCCATTGTTTCGGATGTAGGCGATTCACAGCGTCCTGAAACAAAGAATACTTTTGCATCGACACGAATTGCTCCCTAATTTCCTCCTCGTCCATGTTGCATAAGACAGTTTCTGCACCAACCGTGGTAATTACTGGTGGAATTGAGTGTGTCGGCACCCAGTAAACTCTCAGAACTCTTGTTCTTACCTGTTGCGTTGTTCCTCACTACGAATCGTTATTACTCGTCGAAAATCTACTACTCTCCTTACCTTTATGAGCGCGTCTAACGCCTCCCTATACCTGCAATTAATGTTGCTCAGCGTGTCCTTAAATTACACTAAATCTCTTACCTCGGCATGTTTGTTTATGTTTATTGGTACTGTTCCGTCAGATGTTGTTTCATTATGATTCTATAGCTGCTTAGAGGCCTTGGTTAATACCTCGACTTGCTCTACTGCTTTCCCCATTATATTTTTCTGTGAGTCTGAAACGCCATCATCGAAACTACTCACATTGTCGGCAGTACGAAAAAGCAACCTACATCAACATCCAAAATGTGTATAATTTATGTTATGTCGGATGTAACGCAGATAGTAGTAGTGAACATTAAAGTTCCACTTGAAGTCGCCTTGATTAAGTATGCTCTCTATGCATAACCCAAGAAAATAATGTTATTACACATATGTAATGATATGATGTACAAAGAAGCAATGGATTTGACATTCATAGAAAAGAGAAACAACAATGGGCTAAAGGAAGTAGAGGCAGCAGACGGTAAAATGGTGAGTGAACCCCAAGAAATAATGAGAAAATGGGAAGAATATATAGCATGGCTATACGCTACAGACAGCCGACCAAGTGAAGAAGACCTTGGGATAGAAGAAGAAGATAAAGTTGCAGATGATGACAAAGGAAATGCAGTACTAACTAGTGAGACTGAAGAATCTATGGAGATGAAAAATGGAAAGGCAATGAGATTCCTGCGGAACTGTTAAAGTCATTGGAGAAAGAAGGGAAAAGGGAGTCAATTGAAATGTGTAATCAAATATACATGACAGGAAAATGGCCAAAGGACTTTACAGAAAGTATCTTAATACCTATAGGAAAGAAA
The DNA here is from genome assembly GCF_023898315.1 of Schistocerca nitens. NCBI lineage: Eukaryota > Metazoa > Arthropoda > Insecta > Orthoptera > Acrididae > Schistocerca > Schistocerca nitens. The sequence continues at coordinate 949,281,289 of NC_064616.1, forward strand.
AAGAACAGCAAAAAGTGTGAGGAACATAGAGCAGTGAGCCTGATGTCGCATGCAGCCAAAGTCTTGCTAAGGACGCTCAACGGAAGGCTATATGGAAAGCTGAATTGCGTAATAGAATATGAAAAATTTGGTTTCAGGTGAGGACTGGGAACTAGAGATGTCATTGGGCTACTGAGAGCGATAGGGGAGAGGCACATGGAGAAGAAGAGGAAGGTGTGTGTTGTGTTCATTGATCTTGACAAGGCTTTTGACTTTGTCAGATGGGACAAACTGATGGAAATCCTAAGGAAACACGGAGTTGACTGGAGGGATAGACGGCTAATTAGAAATTTTTATTTGAACCAGAGAGCAAGAGTAAGAATAGGAGCTGTGATGAGTGAAGAAATTGAACTGGGAAGAGGTGTAAGACAAGGTTATTGTTTATCGCCAACACTGTTCAATATATATCTGGAGGAAATTATTAGTGAAAGTTTTGATGGAAGGAGAGGAGTTTGCATAGGGGGTCGGAGAGTGGAGTGTATAAGATTTGCAGACGACATGGTTGTGATGGCAGAGAGTGCAAGAGAGATGGAACAAATGTTAGATGGTCTAAACACAAAATTAAAAGAATATGGAATGAATATTAACAAAAAGAAAACGAAAAGCATGGTAATTGGAGGGAAAGGGAGAAAATGCCTTATGAAAATAGGGGGAGAGGAAATAGAGCAAGTGAGTAACTTCAATTACTAGGGAAGTGTAATAATGAATGATATGTATTGCTCAACAGAAATTAGAAAAAGAATTGCAATGGCAAAAGAAGGATTCAAGAGGAAACAGAAATTACTTTGTGGACCACTAAACAAAGATCTGAGGAAAAGACTTGCCGAATGTTACATCTGGAGCGTTGCACTATTGGTGCGGAGACCTGGACATTGAGGAAGGAAGATGAAAGAAGATTGGAGGCACTAGAGATGTGGATATGGAGAAGAAGGGAAAAAGTGAAATGGGGAGACCGTGTAAGGAATGAAGAAGTATTAAGAAAAGGCGGAGAAGAAAGAAACATGCTGAAAGTCATCAGAAAGAGAAGACGGAACTACATTGGACATTATTTGAGGAGGGTCTGTTTATTGAAGGAAGGAATAGAAGGAATGGTGGAGGGAAAAAGGGAAAGAGGAAAAAGAAGATATCAAATGCTGTAAAATATCAAAGGAGACAAATACTCAGAAATGAAAAGACTAGCTATGGACAGACAAAAGTGACAAGACCTGCTGTAAGGCAGCATACCATACTACTACACGTTCTGACTGCTCACAGGCGTGATTAATCACAGACACATACTGTATATGTAATATAACGGGAATTCTTTTGGCATCTGGAACATCTACTACTGATTGTGAGCTACTAATGTAACGTTGTAAGAAAAATCAATAACGAGGCAATAGAGCAGCTGCTGTCCAGAAATTCTCAAAGCAAACTTACATTCTTTAATATGAAAATAATTTACTATTGCTAAGAATGGTTTATATCTTAATAATCGTTACGAGCGAAACACATGCCGAGTGAGACATTAACTGAATTAACTAAAGAAATAATTAGCTTAGTTACTTCCACATAGGTACATATGCAAGGCCTTAAATTTGCTCACATCGATGATCTCACAGATCGCTTAACTCAATGTGTGAATAATATGCATCCGAAATAGAGGTATAGCGATGGAGTTAACTTTGGATTATTATTGCTCTTTAAGGGCGTAAAAGTTTACATAAGGCATAGTGATTAAAGAGTAAATGACTCATGTGCTGTTCTCAGCACACCCATACTAAGATAAATTCTTCAATGTGCATTTTAAAATCACGTAAGACACACAACCTATTTGATGAATGAAATACCGGCTTGATAAACCTGTCATGAATCAAATAGAACACGTAAACGGATAGGAATCTGCCCCACATTGATCGTAATCATGAGCTCCAGCTGTTAGTTTTTCGATAACAACGCCTAAGCAATGGCACTGTTCTAGTGCATCAAACAGATAAATGTGGAAAATATGCTTAGAGAGGACTTGTGTATGCTTGTTATTATCAGTTGCTCAATAGAAGCACACTGCTGCTTTCAAGAGTCGTTAACTCTCTCGTTCTCAGTATACGCTAATGCCGCAATAGAAGTACCACGCCATATCACACACAAGTAAAACATAGCTTTACTCCAGAGCAGCCAGATGGAAGAAACTAAAGTAGAATCCCTTTACTTCCTACCGAACTGGCAAGCCGTGTTTGATGAGCACGCTCTAACTAGACAAAGCCGCTCTCGCCTCAAAGACATCTGGCAGATACACTTGTGAAGACATAGCAACCGTTCAAAAGCGGAAGTCAGTCAGTGAGCCACAGATATAATAACAAAGACTGTTCGTGAGACAAAGCTACGTAAAAAAAGGATATATGGAAGATGGCTGGTTTTAGCTGATACCTTTCATAGGACCCCTAGGAATTGGAGAGCAGACTTGGAATGTTTCCTGTAGAGTAAATTACCAGAAGACGTTCCAAGCTTAGCTTAAGAAGTATCATAGTCAGAAAAATGGTCCCCATTCACCAGATTGGAAGAGAGCTAACTTAGTTCAAGTTTCATTGAATATGAAATTAACTTTATGACAGAGTCCTGATAAATCATAATCTCTTAGTACATCAGTTCTTCGAAAGAGCAATGGGCTTTCATGGTCTGACTATTAAAATACTACTATGAGGATCATACAAAAACCATAAATTTATAAAAATGTAAAATAATTTTAAGCATACAACGAGCAACGTAATTTCTGCTGGAAATGTGAACATACTGTGGCCTGAATTACTGATATGTAATAAACGAGACTCATTAAATAGAAAAATGTTATGTTCAAAAAGCATACGTAAATTAAAAAAGAATGGTAGATGAGTATTTTAATATGGCTCCACTGTAGCCTTAATGACACAGTTTTAACATACTCCATAAAATATATAAGCTGAACAGGAATTATTCTTCTAGAAAACGACTGTGGCTGTGACGTCACAACTTGAACATCCTCAGAAATATTTATAATTCCAACAAAATTATTATCTTGAAAAATGTAATAATGGTAGATGAAATATGGCTTCTCTGTAGACATGATGTTACACAACTGAATGTGAAGATCCTACAATTACGTATAACGTTAGATTTTCCTTTACTGTAGTTGTTAGTATGTTTCATACACTGAGTGCACTCCTTCTGCAGGTCTCATTATCATTTCAGTCACGTCTATAAAAGTATAGTCAGATCTGTTGCTGGAATGAAATTTTCAATCTGCAGCGGAGTGTGCGCTGATATGAAACTTCCTGGCAGTTTAAAACTGTATGCCGGAACGAGACTCAAACTCTGGGACCCTTGCCTTTTGCGGGAAATTGCTCTAACATATGAGGTACCCAAGCACAACTGACGCCCCGTTCTCACAGCTTTACTTCCGCCAGTACCTCGTCTTGTACCTTCCAAACTTCACAGAGCACAGAGAACTTGCCCGCGAAAGGCAAAGGTCCCGAGTTCGAGACTCGGTCTGGCACACAGTTTTAATCTGGCACGAAGTTTCATATTAGCGCACACTCCGCTGCAGAGTGAAAATTTCATTCTGGAAACAACCCCTTGGGTGTGGCAAAGCCATATCTTCACAATATCCTTTCTTCCAGGAGTGCTAGTTCTGCAGGTTTCGTAGGAGAGCTTCTGTGAAGTTTGGAAAATAGGAGTCGAGGTACTGGCGGAAGTAAAACTGTGAGGAGGTGACGTGAGCTGTGCTTGGGTAGCTCAGATGGTAGAGCACTTGCCGCGAAAGCCAAAGGTCCCGAGTTCGAGTTTCGGTCCGGCACACAATTTTAATCTGCCAAGAAGTTTCAACTCTGTTACTACTTACCACACCAGTCTAAACCTAGTTGTACAAACTACATATTCTAAACTACTTACTGATAACAAATGCACCCACTTACCACATCATTCAAACACAAAACTCAGTTAACGGCTGCAAATAGGGCAGCAGTTATGAGTAACTATCAAGTCAGTAACAATTCCATTCAGTTCCTGTGGAGAAAACACTCCTAATAACAAATGGGAAGATGCAATAAACAGTATTCAATGAACATGACTAAGTAACTTCCAAACGCAATGAACACACAAGAATAAATGATTCCCTAAACTAATCACATTACAAGGGATGCCTGAGGACGTAACATAATACAGATAAGATCATGGCCATGTTCATTATAACTAACAACATATCATCATAGTCAGAAAGCGTCTGCACTGACAAGTGCTTCAACTATCGTATCATAAGCAGGGAATATGGAGACTAATAATATAACCAGGTATCTCAGAACTAAAAAAATGAAATATTATCTGCTAAACATTATCAAGGTAAGCATACAAAAAAATTCCTCATTAACCCATTCCCAACTTACAGTTTCAACACCATTATTCAGGTACAAGGTGCAATACCTTGCTATTATTAATGTCTAGATTATCGTTTACTTTCCCCTGTGATGGCTACACTACGTTGATTCCTATGCCTCTGTTCAAAGTAGCAATATGGCTTCACTCTGTAAAATAAATTAGTGTGCTATCAAACTTACAGTTAAATACAAGTTTAGCTTCTTTATCTGCATAAATGACTGAAGTGGGTTTTTTCATCCTCATAGTCATTAGTACACGGCCTGAATCCTCTCTGTGCATAAACACTAAGCTACCATACCACAAACACAAGAAAACACTTTAATAATCCTTGCCTTGGCCCTCATCAATTCATACTATCAGTATTAAAATTCTCAATTCACAAACAGGCTAAACTGCTCCTGACACCAGCAAAATACTTTATATTCATCCCCTCATGATATATAATTCAATCTCATCATGGAGAAAATTCTTAACTGCACCAAATTAACTTCAGGTATCCTCCTAATCGCAGTGTACTGCTCAGTCACAACCAAAATATTCACCTCAACTATTTCAGACGTTATTCATTCACCACCACACTCTTAAGATGTCGTTAATCAAACTACATAATCAACATTTACTGGACAGTACCCAGTTCATTGTCTCATTTAATAATATTCATTCCCTGACACTACTTCTAATGGTTCACAACTTGCAACACAACCAATTCGTTTATAATTAATGAAAGATACATTCAAATCCATTATATTATTTATTTTCACAAGGTATTCTTCAGTACCTATCATTACTGCAATTAGTCTCAGATCTTAATGCTCAAATCACTTTAAATAAAATTTGACCTAAACACACACTTTAAGATCTACCTCGCTTCACATATTCATAATCAGCTTCATAGTCGATTCATAATACTTGATTAATGATGACACAGGCTAAATATCCTTCACATCAAGTGATAACTAATAACACAGAAAAATATCCACTCATGGTCATATGTCATAGTTCAAAATCCAACATGTATACCTGTTCATGGCTATTGTTTGTCATATAACAGTATTCAATTTAGATGCAAACTATAATTGTCAGGAACATGGCGACAGACTATGTACAAGCACATTATTCCACAGATCAGGTGATTACACCTCCCAAAGGTGCAGCCTTCGATCTCTGTCATTGCCATGTGATCCAATCTTTTATACTGATGCCTCCATCTGCCACTGACATTGTCACTTTGTTAATCATATTTCTATTTTGTTGTGACCTATAATTTGAATAAACAAATTGATTATTATTCCTACCATGACCATTTTCATTACCACTGGCATACTCCAGCTACTGTATCAAACTTTGGAATCTTCTTTCACATGACTACCAAGAACTGAAAGTTTCATAAGACAAATATGATTCATATCAGCAGGGCTGTAAGGATAATATAAGAATTGATTTTTCAACATGTATTCAAGTAATCTTGCTGGACTTTAAAATTCAGAGTTTCTAATATTTTACATTAACAGAATACTAGGCTTGACCCTTTCTTGTGGTGCTTCAGAGGATCATGCAGGCAAGAATAAGTGCCTAAAGTCTTCATATGATTCACAATTTCTAATCAGTGTATGCATATGTACAGCAGATCCAAATTCTGACTAACTTCATGTAAAGTCAGTCTTGGAGCCAGCAGGGCAAGTAGGCACTGACGAACCAACCAAGCATGAGGATGAATGCCATTGGTTGAATTTCTAAACATTTTAAACTTTTTGGCAGTTAAGAAATGATTATAGTCCAAACTAGACAGGCTCTCACTGTGTGCATCGTCTCAATGAAAGTCACTAGAACTATGCTGTATTGTCCTTCTCTCATAATGAACTAAAGAATCTAGCTTATCTTCCTGGTCTAACTCTACCTCATCATTTTGTTCATGAAATGGACCTTCACCAACAACTTTACGTATCAACCTTTGGTAATCTCTCATTTAATTTTTGTACTAATTCCCTCCTCCTATTAATCTCCATTTGACCCTCTTTAAATCTGGACAATGATATTATTCCTCTGACTAATTAATCCCAAAAGGGGCAGTACCACTTGTACTCTGCTGTGAATTAATCACCAATTGAGCAAAAAAGGAATCCAAGTCATCAAACTTCCTTACTGTTTACTGAATCTCTTTCTCAGTTCCAAGCTTTAACTTTTCAAAATTGTTTTCTAAACCTTCCTAAAATATGGCATGACAAAATCTGTTATCTAATTAGAATAAACATTTGCTGATCAGGTACCATCTCAATTTTCTCTGACAATGCTGTTTTACACTTGTCACATTATTTCCTTAAATTTTGGAAATTATTTTGCAAGTGCTGAATTTGTTGGTTAATAATCAATGGAAATCAACTGACTTCTTCCATAGTAGCAAGTTTTCCTTCAACATTAGAAATTCTACTATCCAATTCGAAACGTAACTCATCCTTTAATTCATACATAATTCAGTAGGTGTCTAAACGCAGTACAGTTACTGCCTGCAGACTCAAAACAGTGTGTGCTCAGACAGGCCTCCTGAGCACCAGCTGATCGCTTATAACCGTAACAAGTAAATCATTAACATCACAACCACTCAGTGTGCATATATTATATCATGGCGCCACTCAACAGAGTCCTTGAGGGTATCGCATTTTTTTTTCGGGCAGTGTACATTAATGCTGCCACAGCATATCACACGTGACCAAAACACACCTTTATTCCAGAGCAACCAAAATGGGATAGACTGAAGCGGAGCGCCTTGAGTTCCTTCCAAAACGAAAAACCATGTGTGGCAACCACGTGACGCACTCGCTAGACATTGGCCGAAGCCAGTCTCATCTCAAAGACAACACTTGTGTAGCGGTAGCAGCCTTTAACATGGGATAGTCGATCAGTGTGTCACAAATATAATACCAACGATGATCTCGAGACGAAAAATATAGAGAAGATGGTCGATTATAATGGACACCTTTCAGGTCTCACAAAGTAATATTCAACGCATCAATACGCAACTACCTCAAGCAACTGTTATAAGAATCAACAAGCAAGACAAATATTTTAGGCCTGCTGGGTAAAAACAGACGTGATTGTTTTCTGAAATGTCGATGAAGAGACATGCATTAATTATCGTGTTGTTATTGCAGTCACGATGACCACCAAAAGCAATAAATTCACGAATTATCCGAGGAGAATATGTGTGTTTAGGGGACAGCCACTAAGATCTTACTTGTATGACGAATTGAGAACATTTGGTTGAAATTCGACAAACGTAGAGATGTTCTGATTGAAGCTCGAACGCATCACAAATGACGCTCTAGACCAGTGACAATAAATCCAGCTCCTACAGCCCACTAGTGGTCGTTACAGCTCTCATGGTGGGTGGTGACAGTACGGGTTTTAAAATAATTTCAACTGGGTTTTCATAAAATTTTGACATAAAATATTTGCTTACTAATTATTGTTATATGCTTTAACCTGCTGTAACTTTGCTTCATAAGCCTTGCAAGGTAAAGATTCATTCCTATTTTCTAAATCATCATTACTGAGAGAGTGCTGAGCGGCTAGAAAATTGTACAGCTAACAGAGATACAAAAGTTAGTGGTAGGTACGAAAGATTGACTACCCCTGCTCTAGATGAGTATGTGCGAAGTAATAGAATAAAAAACGATATCAACCCAGTTTGGTTTAATGCTGCCTCTCGAAGGATGTTGTGAAAGGATAGATTATAACATTTTCGCTCTAAAAGAGACTATTGGGAAACGGATAAACATAGCAATTATGAGCAATTTGGGGTCTTTAAGAAGGGCTTTACTTGAAGCCTGCAAAAATTTCCTTGTGTGTTCCGCCCCATTGACCTCGTTGCGTTGAACTAATGGGTGCTTGTTTCCTTGCATGTGTAATTTACTCGGCTGAAACATGTTTCACCAAGCAAGTGATGCTCAGTAATCGTAATGGGCACGTATGGCCCGTTGAGAAACCCCAGTAGAAAAAAAGCATCGACGCAGGCTTGCAATGAACTTATCGTCAGGCATAGTCAACGAATGATTAATAGATCCGTATCTGCTTCCTGCCGAATTAACTGCATCAGTGCCTATTGTGCTCATAAGAGACCTACCTACACTCGATCTTCCTGCACGATGCGGCTCCCTAATGCTGGAAGCCCTTTGCATATTTTTCTCATGACGCATAAGCGTCAGACGTTCTGGGATAGGTGTATAAGCCGGCCGCGGTGGTCTCGCGGTTCTAGGCGCGCAGTCCGGAACCGTGGGACTGCTACGGTCGCAGGTTCGAATCCTGCCTCGGGCATGGATGTGTGTGATGTCCTTAGGTTAGTTAGGTTTAAGTAGTTCTAAGTTCTAGGGGACTGATAACCACAGCAGTTGAGTCCCATAGTGCTCAGAGCCATTTGAACCATAGGTGTATAAGAAGAGAAGGTTGTGTTTCGTGGCTAGCTCCTTTTCTACTTGCATTCCTAGCGTCATGTGAGCGATACACCTGTCGAAGCTAGAGAGGATGTTCTGGCACAAATTCTCAGCGAATGTGTCAGTACTCGGAAGCCATCCGGATTGTTGAATAAACTTGGTGTGATTACCTCATGCCTTCATAGATGCTCTGGGGCACCACTGTGAACGGTTGTGAGTGTATCGCGTTGTGCAACTTCGGCACATAAATTAGATTATTACATTAATACACCTATTTGTTTTTTTATTACTTTCAACACAGCAACGGTAAATTTGAAATCTACTCATTTTCGCTTACAACTTTCCACTTAATCATATAGGGACTGGGGTTTCCCATCTCAAATGGAAGCTTTCCATTCCACAGTTCGTAAAATTTTGTGTCATCAACATGGAAACACAATGTTCTATTTTAGCGCGTTTTTGCAATTTGTGACTACTTTTCTAATCCAAATATTTGTTTTTCATAACAACACACACGAGGAAACTTATTTCCTACTGTGGTAAAGTGTATACTTTTCAACATAATATGTTGTTGTTGTTGTGGTCTTCAGTCCTGAGACTGGTTTGATGCAGCTCCCTGCCGCCGTTGGATAAGCAGCTGCAGCAGAAAGTCGTATACTCTTAGCTCACTCATTTGTTACATAGTTTAATTCTTAATTTCTTTGCGTGTTTTTGGTACTTGCATTGTTTAATTCATAAATTTCGGGCGTATTATAGTATTTGAGAGTTGTAGCATCGCGTTTTAGTACCTGAATAGTGTAAATTCGCGTAGTCGTTTGTCTTTTGTTTTTGTTTTGAACGGCCAGTGTCGGTTGGTCACAGTCAGTGTGCTCCCTGCCGCCGTTGGATAAGCAGCTGCAGCAGCAAGTCGTATACTCCTAGCTCACTCATTTGTTACATAGTTTAATTCTTAATTTCTTTGCGTGTTTTTGGTACTTGCATTGTTTAATTCATAAATTGCGGGCGTATTATAGTATTTGAGAGTTGTAGCATCGCGTTTTAGTACCTGAATAGTGTAAAATCGCGTAGTCTCCCTCCGCCGCCGAGCAGTGTGTCAGCAGTGCGCAAGTAGCAGCATTACTGCATTTACTAGGCAATCTTGTATTTTAATAACCGTTTAAATTTTGTCGATTTGTTTGCACCCTCTGTAGATTAGTTCAGACGTTCTTTGCACAACAGTTTTTAGCATGGATAGGGACTGCAACCGCGGTGTTCGGATGCAGGCTGAGTTGGCATCCCTTCGCTCCCAGCTTCAGGCAGTGTTGGCCTCGGTCACACAGCTTGAGGCTGTTGCCAATGGGCATCACTGTGGGGGTCCGGATGGGGGTTTGTTGGGGACGGCCAGCTCGTCCCACGCATCCCCCGATCGGACTACGACTGTGGTTGCCCGGGATACTGCCCGCATTGAGGCTGATCCCTCACCTGTGGTAGAGGGGGAGGTCGTCTCAAGGTGTGGCAGGGGGCGAAAGACATTCCGGAGGGCTGGACAGAAGGCCTCTCCAGTTTGTCTGACCAACCGGTTTCAGGCTCTGTCTCAGGCTGATACTGATCTTCGGCCTGACATGGCTGCTTGTCCTGTTCCAGAGGTTGCCCCTCAGTCTGCAAGATCCGGGCGGTCGCAGAGGGTGGGCTTACTGGTAGTTGGGAGCTCCAAGGTCAGGCACGTAATGGGGCCCCTTAGGGAAATGGCAGCAATGTGCACTCCGTGTGCATACCGGGGGGAGTCATTCCAGATGTGGAAAGGGTCCTTCCGGATGCCATGAAGGGTACAGGGTGCACCCATCTGCAGGTGGTCGCTCGTGTCGGCACCAATGTTGTGTGTCGCTATGGATCAGAGGAAATCCTCTCTGGCTTCCGGCGGCTATCTGATTTGGTGAAGACTGCCAGTCTCGCTAGCGGGATGAAAGCAGAGCTCACCATCTGCAGCATCGTCGACAGGACTGACTGCGGACCTTTGGTACAGAGCCGAGTGGAGGGTCTGAATCAGAGGCTGAGACGGTTCTGCGACCATGTGGGCTGCAGATTCCTCGACTTGCGCCATAGGGTGGTGGGGTTTCGGGTTCCGCTGGATAGGTCAGGAGTCCACTACACGCAACAAGTGGCTACACCGGTAGCAGGGGTTGTGTGGCGTGGGCTGGGCGGTTTTTTAGGTTAGATGGCCTTGGGAAAGCACAGAGAGGGCAACAGCCTCAAAGGGTGCGGGGCAAAGTCAGGACATGCGGGGACCAAGCAGCAATCGGTATTGTAATTGTCAACTGTCGAAGCTGCGTTGGTAAAGTACCGGAACTTCAAGCGCTGATTGAAAGCACCGAAGCTGAAATCGTTATAGGTACAGAAAGCTGGCTGAAGCCAGAGATAAATTCTGCCGAAATTTTTACAAAGGCACAGACGGTGTTTAGAAAGGATAGATTGCATGCAACCGGTGGTGGAGTGTTCGTCGCTGTTAGTAGTAGTTTATCCTGTAGTGAAGTAGAAGTGGATAGTTGCTGTGAATTATTATGGGTGGAGGTTACACTCAACAACCGAGCTAGGTTAATAATTGGCACCTTTTACCGACCTCCCGACTCAGCAGCATTAGTGGCAGAACAACTGAGAGAAAATTTGGAATACATTTCACATAAATTTTCTCAGCATGTTATAGTCTTAGGTGGAGATTTCAATTTACCAGCTATAGACTGGGACACTCAGATGTTTAGGACGGGTGGTAGGGACAGAGCATCGAGTGACATTATACTGAGTGCACTATCCGAAAATTACCTCGAGCAATTAAACAGAGAACCGACTCGTGGGGATAACATATTGGACCTACTGATAACAAACAGACCCGAACTTTTCGACTCTATGTGCAGAACAGGGAATCAGTGATCATAAGGCCGTTGCAGCATCCCTGAATATGGAAGTTAATAGGAATACAAAAAAAGGGAGGAAGGTTTATCTGTTTAGCAAGAGTAATAGAAGGCAGATTTCAGACTACCTAACAGATCAAAACGAAAATTTCTGTTCCGACACTGACAATGTTGAGTGTTTATGGAAAAAGTTCAAGGCAATCCTAAAATGCGTTTTAGACAGGTACGTGCCGAGTAAAACTGTGAGGGACGGGAAAAACCCACCGTGGTACAACAACAAAGTTAGGAAACTACTGCGAAAGCAAAGAGAGCTTCATTCCAAGTTTAAACGCAGCCAAAACCTCTCAGACAAACAGAAGCTAAACGATGTCAAAGTTAGCGTAAGGAGGGCTATGCGTGAAGCGTTCAGTGAATTCGAAAGTAAAATTCTATGTACCGACTTGACAGAAAATCCTAGGAAGTTCTGGTCTTACGTTAAATCAGTAAGTGGCTCGAAACAGCATATCCAGACACTCCGGGATGATGATGGCATTGAAACAGAGGATGACACGCGTAAAGCTGAAATACTAAACACCTTTTTCCAAAGCTGTTTCACAGAGGAAGACCGCACTGCAGTTCCTTCTCTAAATCCCCGCACAAACGAAAAAATGGCTGACATCGAAATAAGTGTCCAAGGAATAGAAAAGCAACTGGAATCACTCAACAGAAGAAAGTCCACTGGACCTGACGGGATACCAATTCGATTCTACACAGAGTACGCGAAAGAACTTGCCCCCCTTCTAACAGCCGTGTACCGCAAGTCTCTAGAGGAACGGAGGGTTCCAAATGATTGGCAAAGAGCACAGGTAGTCCCAGTCTTCAAGAAGGGTCGTCGAGCAGATACGCAAAACTATAGACCTATATCTCTGACGTCGATCTGTTGTAGAATTTTAGAACATGTTTTTTGCTCGAGTATCATGTCGTTTTGGGAAACCCAGAATCTACTATGTAGGAATCAACATGGATTCCGGAAACAGCGATCGTGTGAGACCCAACTCGCTTTATTTGTTCATGAGACCCAGAAAATTTTAGATACAGGCTCCCAGGTAGATGCTATTTTTCTTGACTTACGGAAGGCGTTCGATACAGTTCCGCACTGTCGCCTGATAAACAAAGTAAGAGCCTACGGAATATCAGACCAGCTGTGTGGCTGAATTGAAGAGATTTTAGCAAACAGAACACAGCATTTTGTTATCAATGGCGAGACGTCTACAGACGTTAAAGTAACCTCTGGCGTGCCACAGGGGAGTGTTATGGGACCATTGCTATTCACAATATATATAAATGACCTAGTAGATAGTGTCGGAAGTTCCATGCGGCTTTTCGCGGATGATGCTATAGTATACCGAGACGTTGCAGCATTAGAAAATCGTAGCGAAATGCAGGAAGATCTGCAGCGGATAGGCACTTGGTGCAGGGAGTGGCAACTGTCCCTTAACATAGACAAATGTAATGTATTGCGAATACATAGAAAGAAGGATCCTTTATTGTATGGTTATATGATAGCGGAACAAACACTGGTAGCAGTTACTTCTGTAAAATATCTGGGAGTATGCGTGCGGAACGATTTGAAGTGTTATGATCATATAAAATTAATTGTTGGTAAGGCGGGTACCAGGTTGAGATTCATTGAGAGAGTGCTTAGAAAATGTAGTTCATCAACAAATGAGGTGGCTTACAAAACACTCGTTCGACCTATACTTGAGTATTGCTCATCAGTGTGAGATCCGTACCAGATCGGGTTGACGGAGGAGGTAGAGAAGATCCAAAGAAGAGCGGCGCGTTTCGTCACAGGGTTATTTGGTAACTGTGATAGCGTTACGGAGATGTTTAATAAACTCAAGTGGCAGACTCTGCAAGAGAGGCGCTCTGCATCGCGGTGTAGCTTGCTCGCCAGGTTTCGAGAGGGTGCGTTTCTGGATGAGGTATCGAATATATTACTTCCCCCTACTTATACCTACCGAGGAGATCACGAATGTAAAATTAGAGAGATTAGAGCGCGCACGAAGGCTTTCCGGCAGTCGTTCTTCCCGCGAACCATACGCGACTGGAACAGGAAAGGGAGGTAATGACAGTGGAACGTAAAGTGCCCTCCGCCACACACCGTTGGGTGGCTTGCGGAGTATAAATGTAGATGTAGATGTAAATCTATCCTGTGCAAGCTCCTTCATCTCCCAGTACCTACTGCAGCCTACATCCTTCTGAATCTGCTTAGTGTATTCATCTCTTGGTCTCCCTCTACGATTTTTACCCTCCACGCTGCCCTCCAATGCTAAATTTGTGATCCCTTGATGCCTCAGGACATGTCCTACCAACCGATCCCTTCTTCTAGTCAAGTTGTGCCACAAACTTCTCTTCTCCCCAATTCTATTCAATACCTCCTCATTAGTTACGAGATCTACCCACCTAATCTTCAGCATTCTTCTGTAGCACCACTTTCGAAAGCTTCTATTCTCTTCTTGTCCAAACTATTTATTGTCCATGTTTCACTTCCATACATGGCTACACTCCATACAAATACTTTCAGACAGGACTTCCTCACACTTAAATCTATACTCGATGTTAACAAATTTCTCTTCTTCAGAAACTCTTTCCTTGCCATTGCCAGTCTACATTTTATATCCTCTCTGCTTCGACCATCATCATTTATTTTGCTCCCCAAATAGCAAAACTCCTTTACTACTTCAAGCGTCTCATTTCCTAATCTAATTCCCTCAGCATCACCCGATTTAATTCGACTACATTCCATTATCCTTGTTTTGCTTTTGTTGATGTTCATCTTATATCCTCCTTTCAAGACACTGTCCATTCCATTCTACTGCTCTTCCAAGTCCTTTGCTGTCTCTGACAGAAATGCAATGTCATCGGCGAACCTCAAAGTTTTTATTTCTTCTCCCTGGATTTTAATACCTACTCCCAATTTTTCTTTTGTTTCCTTTACTGCTTGCTCAATATACAGATTGAGTAACATCGAGGATAGGCTACAACCCTGTCTCACTCCCTTCCCAACCACTGCTTCCCTTTCATGCCCCTCGACTCTTATAACTGACATCTGGTTTCTGTACAAATTGTAAATAGCCTTTCCCTCCCTGTATTTTGCCCCTGCCACCTGTAGAATTTGAAAGAGAGCATTCCAGTCAACATTGTCAAAAGCTTTCTCTAAGTCTACAAATGCTAGAAACGTAGGTTTGCCTTTCCTTAATCTTTCTTCTAAGATAAGTCGTAAGGTCAGTATTGCCTCACGTGTTCCAACATTTCT
This sequence comes from Schistocerca nitens, assembly GCF_023898315.1. NCBI lineage: Eukaryota > Metazoa > Arthropoda > Insecta > Orthoptera > Acrididae > Schistocerca > Schistocerca nitens. The sequence continues at coordinate 949,296,324 of NC_064616.1, forward strand.
ACGGAATCCAAACTGATCTTCCCCGAGGTCGGCTTCTACCAGTTTTTCCATTCGTCTGTAAATAATTCGCGTTAGTATTTTCCAGCTGTGACTTATTAAACTGATAGTTCGGCAATTTCCGCATCTGTCAACACCTGCTTTCTTTGGGATGGGAATTATTATATTCTTCTTGATGTCTGAGGGTATTTCGCCTGTCTCGAACATCTTGCTCACCAGATGGTAGTGTTTGGTCAGGACTGGCTCTCCCAAGGCCGTCAGTAGTTCTAATGGAATGTTGTCTACTCCCGGGGCCTTGTTTCGACTCAGGTCTTTCAGTGCTCTGTCAAACTCTTCACGCAGTATCGTATCTCCCATTTCATCTTCATCTACATCCTCTTCCATTTCCATAATATTGTCCTCAAGTACATCGCCCTTGTATAGACCCTCTATATACTCCTTCCACCTTTCTGCTTTCCCCTCTTTGCTTAGAACTGGGTTTCCATCTGAGCTCTTGATATTCATACAAGTGGCTCTCTTTTCTCCAAAGGTCTCTTTAATTTTCCTGTAGGCTGTATCTATCTTACCCCTAGTGAGATAAGCCTCTACATCCTTACATTTGTCCTCTAGCCATGCCTGCGTAGCCATTTTGCACTTCCTGTTGATCTCATTTCTGATATATGCAAGAGTATTATCTGATTAATGGCTGCAGCGTGCAAGCTATTTCGGTACATTTTGCTATTTGCTGCGTATAGAAAGTATTACGGCGCTAGTGGTGAACTCTTATGAACGCAACATGTATTATAGGGATCTGTGCATTGGAAGTGTCCGTTCTATGCAATTCCATTGAATGAATAATTATTTAAATAGAAATAAATTTTTAACGTAATACGTTTAGAAATCAGACTTCTTCTCTTCTTCTTCTTTTGCTGGTGCCTTGTTCTGCAGTTTTGCAGCATCGGCATTGTTAGGAACGGATTTGGCAAGGTTAATTATAAGGGGTGGCCCGATACCCTTCCTGTTACCACCCAGAATTAGTGTACTCCAGCTGTTTGCGACTAGTGTAATCCATGGAATAGGGCAAACGTGTTCAGATGTCTGCGAGTAGTGTAACTGAGGTGGAACGTGGGGACCAGCACGTTATTCACTTATCGGGATGTGAAAAACTGCCTAAAAGCCACATCCAGGCTGGCCAGCACACTGGCCGATGTTGGTAATCCGCCAGGCGGATTCGGTCCGGGGCCAGTGCGCCTACCCGAGTCCAGGAAGTAGCGCATTAGCGCTCTCGGCTAACCCAGCGAGTGTTTAGAAATCAGACTAAAAAGTATATGGCCGAGCAGATCTAGGCACTTCAGTTTGGAACCGCACGACCGCTAGGTCGCAGGTTCGAATCCTGCCTCAGGCATGGATGTGTGTGATGTCCTTAGATTAGTTAGGTTTAAGTGGTTCTAACTTCTAGGGGACTGATGACCTCAGATGTATAGTCCCATAGTGCTCAGAGCCATTTGAACCATTTTTTTTTGAAAAGTATAAAATAATTTCTCGTATCCCCATGCCGATTCCTAACTTCTTACAGATAGTTCTGAAAATTTGTGGTTGTAAATTTTTATTAATTACGAAAATACTTGTAACATTTATAATGAGAAACGTGAGGCGCATGCAATAGCAATAATCAGGAGATAAACTATACATGGATCAGTTACGAACTGCATGTACCTCACATTTTTACTTATAAATCCAACAAGTATTTTTATAGCCACTAAAAACTCACAATTACAGATTTCCAGTACTATCTCTGTGGGATTAGGAATTTGTATGATGTTAGGAGAAATTACACTGGTGTCCAAATCTAAAGCAACAAATTAAATTTTGCAAGATTGCATTTATTTTGCCACAAAACATTATAAACCGGTATTAGTAAAGTAGAAATAATGTAAAGAATAAAGAACATATAAACAACTGCAACATGCACAACGGCAGACAAATATGCTCTTCGTTTTTCTCAACTTAATGGATCTGCACACACATTCCGACAACTTGTTAATGTGTTCAGTACAGAGTGTGACCAGGCAGCAATACAGGCCTGACAACGATGGGGCATGTTGTGGATGATGTAATCAATCTTATGTCGAGACAGTAACGTCCTTTCTTCGTGCAGAGCTGATCGCAAGTCCTGAAGAGTTGTTGGTGGATGCTTCCTAGACATGTTCTATGAGGTTCAGATCGGGAGAGCGAGCAGGCCACGTCATGCGTGCAATAACTTCCATTCCCAAGAAAATATTAGCCACCTCTGCTCTATGAAGTCGACCATTATCGTCCATCACTACGACCTCTGAGCCCACAGCTCCTCGCAACAACCGCACATGAGGTCCCAAGGTATCGTTATGATAGCTGACAGCAGTTAAACCTTGCCGATTAACCTATACAATATCTTGAAGAGGTGTTCGAGTGGTCAACATAAACCCTGCAAAAATCACTAGGGACCCTTCCCGATATCGGTCTCTTTCCACAATGTTTGTGGCCCGAAATCGTGTTCCACGGTCCCTCCAGATGCGAATCTGCCGTGAATCGCTCTCCACACTAAATCGGGACTCATCTGTGGGAAGTACATTGGCCCACTGTTCGATCATCCAGTAGCATGATGACGCCTCCACTCTAGACGTTCCCTTCTGAGAAGAAGCGTCAGAAGTACACTTACAGCAGGTCTCTGACAATAAAGGCCACTCTGCCTCGTTACAACACGTCCGGTGGATGCTGCAAGGTCAGATGCCAGTTGCCGTGCAGTACTAAGGCGGTATCGTCGTGCCCCTACAGTCAAATATCGTCCTCGTTTTCTGATACATCATGTAGTCGCTCGTGTCCTGATCTTCGGGATATACAGGGTGGCGCACGAAATGTGCTACCAATTGTTTCTTTCACAATTTACGACGCACATTAGATATCCCGCTGGGATCTCTACAGCAGTACCAGCAGAGCTTGGAAAAACAAATGAGTTACGAAATGACGTGTAATTCACGATACTGCCGCTAGGAGACTAGTAAGCAGCAAAGACTGACGACACAGCAACGATCGGCAATTCTGTTACTTTTTCATGAAACGAAAAGCCTTGTTGTGACTCAGAGGCGTTTTCGACAACAGTTTAACACACCATGGCTCCCCTGCAAGAAGACCATCCACAGGTTGTACGATAAATTTGTACAGGAAGGAACAGTATTGGAAGCGAAGCGACCTCGGCCTAAGCCTGTTTGTTCGCCGGAGAATATTGAAGCGGTACGAGTTGCTGTACAGAGAAGTCCCAGGAAATCGTGTAGAAAGGCAGCAGTGCAACTGGGAATACCCAGACGCTCTGTTCAACGCATTCTTAATACAAGATGACCTGTGCACAGTAGCTCACTGAAGAACACAAGCAGCAGAGACTACTGTTTGCTCAGTGGGCGGAGGATAGGGAAGAAACTCTCAACAACGTTTGATTTTCAGACGAGGCGCATTTTCATATAGACGGTGTGGTTAACAAACAAAATGTACGCTTTTGGGTCACTGAAAACCCGCAAATGCTTCATGAACGACAACATTATGCTCCGATGATTACAGCATGGGCAGCAATTTCCAGTCACGGACTTACTGGACTCTTTTTCTTTGAAGAAACTGTGAACAGCGAGCGTTATTTGAGCATGCTTCGCAATAGCTTCATTCCACAGCTTTTTGCTACTGCCTTGCCCTTCAACACGCAGTGGTTCATGCAAGATGGAGCAAGGCCACATACTGCAAACACTGTGTTGGAGTTTTTACACGAGCATTTCGACATACGGATCATTTCACTCAGGTTTCCAGGTCGCTTCAATGACGGACACAATTGGCACCCCAATAGTCCCAATAGTCCATGTGACTTTTTTTCTTTGGGGGTACCTAAAGGAAAAAAATTTCCAGAAACGTCCACGTGATTTAATGGAGCTCAGAAGACTTATTCTTCAAGCTTGCAGTGAAATTACGGAAGACATGTGCTGTAGTGTAATCACTAACTTCAGTGTTCGTTTGAAGGCAGTTAGAATATTAGATGGTGGACATATTGAGCATGTGCTGAGTTAGAACAAATCTCCATGGACGGCTCTTTATTGTAGTATATGTTCCTTTCAGATTGTATTGACAATAAAGTTTATATTCAAAAACAAAATGGTAAAACATTTCGTGCGCCACCCTGTAGCTTCGGTCTCTATAAAGTATCACCACATCTGAGAAGCAACAGAACGATTTACACTAAGCCACAGGGCCACGTCAGTTTTTAACTGGGTTTTCCCATTCTTCCTGTGGCCCTCGACCGCAGAGCGTCTGGTAGGCGTCGTCTCTGTGACATACTGCACCGTCTGTGACTGTGTAGACAGCGGTTGCCAACGTGGGACTACACAGCAAACAGTAACCAGTTTGATAAGTGCCCTGACGTCATCGTTGGCGCGGTTGTTCGTTGACCGGAATCCCATCTTGCGTGCAGAACACGATCGTACGGACATCTGTTGGCAGTTTGTATGACTATATCTTGAATTAGACACAGGATGGGTAAATAGCGGTTTGTTGCTTTAATTTTGGACACCAATGTATATTATACATTTCAGTCCGATTTAGGAACGTTTTACATTAACGGTTACTTATCTACCAACGTAAGTTCACTATAATGTTCCTCAAATCACTGTAGCATTGTTCTGGCTTCGAGACACGGATAATTATATTGCTGAAAGATGGCATCGTCGTCGGGGAAGACATGAGGCATTTAGGGAGGCAGCTGGTCCGCAGCTGTCAGCCTCTCTTTGATTACTGCCCAGGCAAGCGCAAGAGAATGTCTGCCATAGCATAATACGCTCCCACCGGCCCGCGTCCGTGGCGCGCTGCACATTTCGTGCCACCGTTCACCTCGATGACGGCGTTTGTGGAGGCGACCACTGGCCTAGTGTAGCAAAAATGTAATTTACCTGAAGAGCAGACTCGTTTCCATTGATCGACGGTCGAATCCCGGTGGTCGTGTATGGTCGTGTCTCCTTCATCAACATAGCATCGCCATGGAATTCCCAGCCACGCAGCTGGACCCCTCTTGCTTCGGCCAGCGTCTGGAACTACGTGGTCGACCTGCCGTGCTGCCCGCGCCCGCCAAGTGGCCCGTGCGGCCACTGCTTCCTCTAAACACAACTCGCCCGTTTCCTCACACACCTTCACTTATTAACATTCTGGCTTTTCAGAATGTTCAGAAGTAGCACCCTTCAGTTCATACCAGTCCATATAAAACAAGTTTCAAAGAACAGAAACAAATGATTAAAACGCCAGGCCAATAGTGTTTACAAGATATTTGTAGTGGTGTGGGAGCAGCATGAATTTGAAATAAACTTAAACTAACACAAATTATCAAGGTAACAGCAAATTAAATAAATGCCTGCATTTCGTTATGCATAATCAAGCATGAATTTCGAAATAAACTAACACAAACTATGAACGAAATGGCATTTAAATAAATGCCTGCTTTCAATATGCCTAAATAATTTTTTGGACAACAAATAAAATTTTTTAAAGGCACTTTTACTTACGTGCGATTTTGTAAGCACTTCTTGTGCCACTCACTCAGCGATAATGCTCCTTCATGCACTAATTTTTTCTGTCGCACTGCCGGCCGGCGTGGCCGAGCGGTTAAAGGCGCTACAGTCTGGAACCGCACGACCGCTACGGTCGCAGGTTCGAATCCTGCCTCGGGCATGGATGTGTGTGATGTCCTTAGGTTAGTTAGGTTTAAGTAGTTCTAAGTTCTAGGGGACTTATGACCACAGCAGTTGAGTCCCATAGTGCTCAGAGCCATTTCTGTCGCACTACACACGCTCACACGGATTTTAGCACGAAGTATTGATCAACTCACATCAGTCTTTTGACCAAGTGCCTCGCAGAAATCGTGTCTGCCTCTGAATTCAGAGCTCCACCGTTTATCGTGACAAATCAGTCAACAACGAAAACCAAAAGTAGAAACCCCTCAACAAACCCTTTCCCAAAACCATCCAGGATCCTCGCTTAAGTTTCCCTTCACCGGAAAACGATACTTTAGGAGTAAAGTCACAAGGCAAATGACTGAATCACAGTAAGCTCAGATTCCCAGAAGTTCTATTTAATTGACTTTGATAAATCCTTTCTACCTTCATGCACCAAAAATTGCGTGCACATACAATTACAATTGTAATACCTTTCAAACTGACCACTAAATTCATTGCCACACTTTTGTACAAAGCATAAATCAATACATATTTTACTAAAATCCGCGAGGTCACTGACCTCCACGCACCCTCAGTGCCTAAACTTCCCCCTTTTGCACACGTACAATGCCACAATAAACTAACAAATGACTAATGAATCCGCAAGTAAAATATAAAATTATTCCTCCAAAATTACTACCTCTAATTACAAATTAGAACAGCTTTTCATTTCTGCCCCTTCTCTATATACCCTTTGTAATTTTAAACTTCTCTCGTTTCCACAGATGTGGTAGCAACGACCGCAACGTTCTACCATACTAACGCCAATCAGTCTCACTGGAATCACAATCCTCCTCACATACCAATTTGTGCGAACTTCATCACACAAACTATCCCCATCAACACTATTCATTTCAGCCCTCTCTAAATTATCTGTTTGTTTTTCCACACGTTTCACCGATTCACTACCCACAGCATGCACTACTTCCCTGTTTTTCCCCTCCAAAATATCGACACTTGCAGCTTCAACAAATTTACACATCAATTCACTGTTAAACACTGTATCTCCCTGAAATAGTACATCGATGCCTAAACCATCATCAGCATAAGTATTCATCTCAGCAATCTTACCTTCTGATTCACCATTTAAATCACTGCATAAATTCACGTCATAAACCTTACTTTCCTCCATCGGCAAATTAACTTTACGTGAATCGTACACAACTTTATCCTCTGCCGCTACATCACACAAATTGCTGCTACCTTGCACACTCTGCCATTTCTGCACACTTTTCATCCAGATAACCACTGATCCTACCTTACAACAGTCTCACATTCACACTGTGACAAACGTTTTAGATCCACACATTCATCAACAAGTGTCGTTTCGCCTTCATTCGTGACTAGAAATGCGCAAATTCCTTCCTCCAAAATATCAATAATAGTAGCCTTTACATCATTGCATAAATTGCCATTACTCTATTCCTTTAAACAAAAATCATCTACCTCTGCATATACATTTTTAACTTCAACTGCTGGCGAGACAAACGCTAAGCCTCCCTTAGTAACATTGACGCCTTCCGCCGAAACACAGTCACCCTCACTTGCAGCTGGCGAGACCAAAGCTACGCCTCCTTCACTAACATCGACGCTTTTCGCCGACTCACAAACACTTGCTACTACAACACCTTCCTTACTGCAATTGCTACTATCTGCTAATACCTCTTCAGAACTGGCTAAATGGTTCAAATGGCTCTGAGCACTATGGGACTTAACATCTATGGTCATCAGTCCCATAGAACTTAGAACTACTTAAACCTAACTAACCTAAGGACATCACACAACACCCAGTCATCACGAGGCAGAGAAAATCCCTGACCCTGCCGGGAATCGAACCCGGGAACCCGGGCGCGGGAAGCGAGAACGCTACCGCACGACCACGAGCTGCTCTTCAGAAGTCTCCACAAAATTTGCTTTCACAAAATTCATCTCATCTTTAACTTCTTTTTGAACCATTGAATCTTTCCATTCGTCACCATTCACACTCTCATTTCATTACACACCCATAACTTACATCATTCCCCGCAAATTTTCTCCCATTACTTTTCCTTAAATCTCTCACAAATCTACGCTTCCGCCGTTCGCGCCTGCTTTTACTGAAAGAGCCACCTATATAGCCTTCCTCTTTAGTATACTCCATATTACATATTTGTTGCCTTTCTCCAAACATACCAACATTTCTGTCATTTTCAGTGCCTGTTTAGATTGCTATCCCCAGACCTGAGATGTGGCGAACATCAGTTTCCCGGCTGGTTGTTACGCGATTGCACTTTGCGCGAATTTCTCCCGTAAAATCTGCTTTCTTTACTCGGATCCCGTTCACGGAAGTTATCACTCCCGTTCGTTCTCCGACCATTCTGCTCATTCCAGCTACTATCTCCCTGAGAATTCCTTTGAATTCTCTCACGATTATTATTTTCGCGGTGATTATTTGGATTCTAATTTTGATAACTACCACTCGGCTAGCTCTGAGGTTTGTACTTCAAAGCCCTCTCTAATTTTTCTACAAATTCTAGAAATTTGTCCACGGAATCACGTGGACTATGGACAAGATCCCACTGCAAATCTTCGGGTAATAGCCTTTTTAACGTAGTGATTTCCGTTAAAATCCCCATTGGATTTTTCACATGCATATGTTTGCCAAGTTCGCACTTGCAAAAATCTCTCATCGTCCCATTACCGTACCTGTAACTCGGCCCGTTAAGAACTCATTTTGGATATGTGTCTGTTTTGCCTCACTACAAAATTTATTCAGAAAACACTTTTCGAACTCTTCGTATGATTCGCATGAACTACATTTAACGTTTGCCCAAGACTGAGGGTCTCCCTCCAAAAGCCGTTTAACGTATTTTATTTTAGCTTTGTCCGATATGCCATGAACAAAAACGTCTCTACATGCAGCCAAGAAATTTACTGAGTGATATCTTCCGTCATCTGTGTAACATTTCACAGGTCCGGTATTTGCCCAAGGGATATTTATAACCGCCGTGGCCTGTTGCGAGGTTAATGAGTTTAACTCACATTTTATCTGTCGCATTTGTTTTTTAAATACATTTTCACTAGTGATACTGGACTCTATTTTATCTTTAATTTTGCCCACTTCTTTCTAACCCTCACCTACACAGTTGGCAATGTCACTAATAGCTAAATTTATATCGCTTTTATGGGCATCTTGCGCTTTTATACAGTCGCTTACCTTGCCCCCAAGTTCTGTCCGTATCTTATCCATTTTCTCCCCAACATCTATTTCCACTGATTCGATTTTAGATTTTACTATTACAACTTCGTCTGTAATTTTCCCCGTACCCACTCGGACACATTTTATTTTATCATCAATTGCTTTTTCAAGGTTACCCATAATTTTTTCAACTTCCTCTTTCAGAACAGAACCTATTTCAGTTCGCATTGTACCTATATCAATCCGAATTGTATCCTTAACTGTCTGAATTGTACTGATGTTATTTGCGATTTTATTTATATTATTTTCCAATCCCTGGATCATTTGCATTACCTGAGACATCATATCTCCCCCACATTCATTCCCCTTGCCTGAATTCCTACTAGTTACACTTTCGGTGTCTGATTTCGGACTAAGCGGGTCACTTCCGTTTTCAGAATTACACATACGAGATAACTGTTTTAAATCCGTAAGATTTATAAGTGGAGTTTGAAGTTCAGAAACATACACTATCTCTCTATTTGCACAGGCACTTATCTGATCTGAGATGGTTCCCTCTGCCATGGTGACGCCGTCGGTTGTAGTGGAAGTCGACATTGAAGAATACCCTGGAGTACTCGAAGAAACTGCCATCGCACTGCTGTTGAGCTGCGTCTTCCTCTGGAGAAATAGCCTGATGTAGTTGTAGCTGCTGCCAGATACCGCGTGCTCCAACCGTCTCCGATAACGCTGTCCGTTAAAGGCGCTAACCGCTATTGTTCCCTACACTCAACTTATTTATACTCTGAGCCCCCACGCAAATTGCTTTTAACGCGATAGATTAGGACCTCTATTGGTAGCATTTGTTAGTTGTGAAAATTGCTGCGTAATTTCACTATTTCCACAAACCTACTTGCGGAAAAAATCGATCTCACATGGTTTTTGTGATAAGCGAGCACCTAACTGCGGGCTTTCAAATAACTACGCACCCTCCGACTCAACGTTGCAATATTAAAAGTTTTGTCTGGTTTCTTTGTCTATGGGCTGGGACACGTAGTTGGCGCATTACAGGCCAAATACTGCTGAGTCTACCGTGTACGATAAGAATACACACATGAATCGATTGGTCGAAGGTTTCTATCACTCGGCAATTGTTAATTATGAAAGTAACATACAAATTTATACATGAAAGATTGCAATTAAATAAAATCTGCAGGTACTATCTTAACGACTTTAAATGATGAGTACGATAGTAGAAGTACTTTTGAGAATGCGGTATATTTCTGCAAAACACTTATGGTCCAGAAATTAAATAAGATATAAGTTGAATAACAGGGAAACAATAGATTCCTACTGCAAGTAATTAGCTATGAACAACAAAATAGCTCGCGAGATATTCACTTCTAAACGCACACTACGTCTTCACTGTAGAAGCCACTGAAATCTCACTAGTGCACAAGTCAGCACTACGAAATATTTCTGTCTACCGCGACCACGCGTTAACCGCTCCACACTCTGTAAGTCCCTCTCGTCCAGCACTTCTATCTCCTGTCCAGTACTCTCTCGCGCCGCCCCTTCAGAACTACCTAACGTCCTCTCTCTAAGCGATCCTCCTCCCCCACTTACATATAGTCTCACCATTCACGAGCGCTGCGATTGGCTAGAGCGCTCGCCCCATGTCTTCAAGGCCAACGCACCCACACAAACATGAAGAACCACATCGAAATACTGAATTTACATTTAAATAACTTGAAATTAAATAAATATTCCAACGGCTGGACCATAAACACGCTCTAAGACACCTCATTAGATACATAAACAAATTAAATAAACATATATCAAAGGAATAGCAACAAAAGATAGGACAGTAGCCTAATGTCTCTGTGCTTTCTAAAACACAGTAAATGTTTAACCAATTTCTTCATGAATAGTATATATCGGATATAAACAAAGACATAGACGAATAAATATATTTACAAGCAAGCTGCTACCGTTTTTACGTGTAACTGTGGAGTACTTATGACCTGACGGGATCGAGAGTAATTGGCCACTTTGACCTTCAATAACTCATATACTATTGAAGTTACATGCCTGTAATGTATACCAATTTAGGTTTATACTAATAGCTTTCTAAAGGCACGTAGATCGACGAAACCGGATGTACCGTTTATATTTTGTAAATTCGTTGCTGGGTGTTACTTGTATAATTTACCGTCAGATACTAAACTTTAAACTAATAAATATGTTGAAAATCTGATTACACCATCAGAATCGTCGTTCAAATAATGGTGATGTACATTTTTCCTTTTGAGGTATCATGATTCATCTGGTTACTATTAATTTCTATACAAAGTGTGAAATATCTGCCCCGCCATCTTTGGCACTCCCGGCGTGTCTCCTTCATCAACATAGCGTCGCCATGGAATTCCCTGGACCCCTCTTGCTTTAGCCAGCATCCAGCACCACGTGGTCGGCCTGCCGAGTGGCCCGTGCCTGCCAAGCAGCCCGTGCGGCCGCTGCTTCCTCCCAACTTAGAATATTTCCAGGGCGGCACAACTCACCCGTTACCTCACACTACACACATTTCACGCTGTCCCACCTCTCCCTCCTCTCCTTCATTTAGAATCTAGTATTAAAACGTAAGAGCCAATTACAATATCGCCCTGTCTGGGTCGTGTGCTCAAAAATGTCTCAACGACGTGGATTATTTATGACGAAGAAAATATATCACACCCCTCTGTCTCCGTTCCTCCAGCCATACGATAAACCACAATCGCGATAGGCTACAATCCGACCTTTATCAAAGTCGGAAACGTAACGGTACGCATTTCTCCTCCTTACACGAGGCATCACAACAACGTTTCACCAGGCAACGCCGGTCAACAGCTGTTTGTGTATGAGAATTCGGTTGGAAACTTTCCTCATGTCAGCACGTTGTAGGTCTCGCTACCTGCGCCAACCTTGTATGAATGCTCTGAAAAGCTAATCATTTGTATATCACAGCATCTTCTTCCTGTGGGTTAAATTTCGCGTCTGTAGCTCGTCATCTTCGGGGTGTAGCAATTTTAATGGCCAGTAGTGCATATGCCACGGGGGAAGGGGAGAGTGAAGGTAATGTATCACTAGAAAATATAATCGATATCAATTATTGCACAAATGATTGGGCATCTAGATGAAATTACGTACAAAAAAACATTGTAAGGCTCAAGTTAAATACCTTACCTCAGCTATGCTGTCACAATATTCTAAACTGCGTCAGAAAATGTAATGTTTACGTTGCTACTGTATTTGAGTACGCAAATTGTATTCAGTTTAAGCGGGGAGCAAAGTTAATACATCACAAGAAAAAACGCAATCGGTGACCATTACTTCAAAGAGCTGCTACTGCGTCCAGAGCTATGGCTCACTAAAATAAAGCCTGTGATCAACTACATCAACATCTAGTAAATTTATCAATCCACACACACACACACATATGCTCTCACAACACGGTTTTCTTAGGGCAGCAAAGAATAAGCTGTGACTCTTCAAGCTTTCCCGTGGGATATGTTGTAAATAGTCTTCACAGGTTTGCCGCCGGATCACGTTGTGCAAATTCCACAATATTTCCTATAAGCAACTGTAAGACATCTTCAGGTGGTTCAACCTTGCTGTTGCCTAGGTACGACTGACGGTATCCGGACGTCGACGCCCCGTTTCTAGAATAGGCGCGCGAAGAATGCGCAGGCGCGGAAATCGCGCATGCGCAATAATTTGCAGAATAATCTGCTTTATTACGGTGTATCACTTAAACTGTGGAACGACATGGACTGTTTACAATCACACGTTCACGATATAGACGAAAAAAAGATGGTAACATTGAGAGATGTGATATCTCCAAAGACAACGTCAAAGGTGATATATCGAAAATGACTAAAATTATTTATCCTTTATTAGGAGAACTCCCACACTTTGAAAACATAAAAAATAAAATATATTGCCAGAAAAAGAAAGTTACTGCATCCTTTTAGAGGTTTCCAGTTCACTCAAGATTTATTGTTGCACCAGTGCATATTGAGTAAATCAAATGATTTCATTTACAGATCAATAGCACAAGCGGTTCTGAGGAAACACCCACAGTAACACGTGGTGTGCGGCCGGCCAGGGTGGCCGAGCGGTTCTAGGCGCGGCAGTCTGGAACCGCGCGAGCGCTACGGTCGCAGGTTCGAATCCTGCCTCGGGCATGGATGTGTGTGATGTCCTTAGGTTAGTTAGGTTTAATTAGTTCTAAGTTCTAGGCGACTGATGACCTGAGAAGTTAAGTCGCATAGTGCTCAGAGCCATTTGAACACATGGTGTGCCCTCTACGAGAGGCAACGCAGGCACTGACTCTCATCTAATCGATCGTAGAGATGACAGATGGTGTCCTAGAATACATTATCCCGCGCCTGCTCGACCTGTTCATGTAGGGAGAGTTGTTGGTTGACGAGTCATACCAGTCACTTCTCATCTCATCATGTCCCACACGTGCTCGATTGGAGACAAGTCTGGAGATTGTGCTGGCCAGGGAAATTGCCACATTTTTTTCAGAGGACGTTGAGTTTCACGGGCACTCTGTGGGCGAGCGTTATTCTGCTGGAACAACACATCAACTTTCCGTTGCAAGTAAGGCAAAAGAATAGGCCTAACAACATTCTGCATGTACCGAGCGCTGGTTAGTGTCCTTCCCAAAAACACCAAAGGTGAACGAGGGTTATAGCTTATTGCGCCCCAGACTGTAAGGCCTGGGCAGAGGCCAGTGTGTCTTGGACAAATACACTCTACGAAACAGCGCTCCCCTGGCCTACGGCAAACGTGTTCAGTCAGAATCTGCTTTCATTGCCGAAGACCACGGCGTGGCATTTCATCTTTCAAGTGATCCTCTAACAGCACCAGTACAGCCATACACATCAGTGCTGTTGCCTGAGTAGAAAACGGGCCAACGATGTGCATGCCTGTAGTCTCACTGCTAGGCCTAATATCCGGTACGCAACAGTTCATGCTGACACATCTGGGCTCACGAGCCCTCTTGCCTCTGCGGTGATAGCTGTACGACCTACTACTGCTGCCATTACAGTACAACGATCCTGGCGGGCGGCTGTCCTGAGTGGACATCCAGAACCTCATGGATGGGTGTGAGAATGTTCACGTGGCCACACATACCAGCATCGTTGCACAGCTGACACAGCACATTCAACTAGTGTGGCAATTCTCTGAAAGGGCCATCCCGCCATTCGGATGGCCACAATTTGACCCTTTCAAAGTCGCTCGAGTGGCTGTAGGAATCACAGGTGGATCTCCGTGGCATAGTTGCCTGCTTGCTTCACACGTTTGCAGCTTTCTGAGCTCTCTAGCGTGAGCATTCCCTGTTAAAGAGTAGCACAGATGGCACTCTGGTAGTTATGCCACTACGCTATTTGTATAGGGGATGACTTAGACACTATTATCAGTACATCTACTATCACCAAGTGGCATATGCCATCATCCGATCAAAATCGACGTCGTCTTACCAGGTGAACAAACTTTTTTCTGACACCGTATTTCAGCATCTAAATTGTCTGCATTATTTATTTAAATGCACACAGCTTCCACGTTTATCGCAATAAAGCCAAGATCTCTATGAAAATTTGAGTAAAATAAAAATGACGTCATTAAATGCAAAATTTCTCACATACTTCCAGAACAGTGAAGTTTAAAATTAAATATTGTCACATACAAGTTGCCTTTATTACTTATTAAAACAATGTCAGCTTCCATATCGTCACTATTAACAGGATATCTTAGGTTAAGCAGGACTCATCTGTGATGAAACTTCGATATGTGTACCACCCCTAATGCCTATGAACATATGAACTAAAAATTTTTCCCCTTTTGAAGCGTCTGCGTAACTTATTAAAATGCACACAGCTTGCATGCTTATTACAATACGCAAGGCTTCTATGAAAATTCGAGCAAAAATAAACTTCTATTACATGTAAAATTTCACACTCTTTGCAAGCTTTAAGTTAAATATATTTGCACTTAAATTGTCTGTATTACTTATTAAAATACTAAGAGCTTGCATATGGACACTACTGATGAAAGAAATTTAGGTTAAGGAGCACTCTTAAGTGTGTTACACCTAAGTCTACTACTATAAGAAGGGAAACGTATTTCATTCTTTTAACATTAGTGATTTATTTTTCATAGAGAAAGTACAAAGATGTATATTAAAATCCATTTTATACGTCAAAAATGTTTATTGACACTGAATTTATTATGACAAATATGCTATTAATGTATCCACAAGAAGATTCTCACACACAGTGCATGGGGAAAAGGAAGGTTCACATTTAACACAAACAGCGATGTGTCTGCATGGGGAAGGATAGCACTTCCTTTTCATCTGGAAAACAAATTTTACACCGGCGATCAGTGTCAAAATAAAGCCCTTAGCATTCTGTGTTAAAAGTTATTGGATTCTTTCATCATGGTTGGCATCAGTGCCTTCAGTGCTGAAGCACGTGGATTTGATTCCCGGTAGCTTCTCAGGTTTTCTTACGTAGGGAATGTGGAGCTTGATTTCACAAGGTAGGGAGATGTGGAGCTTGGATGCACTGGGTAGGGTAGTCTGTAGCTTGGATGCACAGGTCCTCTTGATGTTTACACATAGGAAAATACAATGTAGATATATATAAGGCAACTTCATACAGATTAAGGTATAATTTAACACACTTTTGGAGCAAGTTGATACACTGTAAGGTTGACAGAGATTGGGGGTATTCTGATGCAGTTGATTATTCCACACAGCATCCCTTATTTATACATCACAGTAATTTTCTTCTCTCTCATTGTAAAGCTTATGTTATTGAGGCAATAAACTAGACTGTGTTGACTTGGTAAGTCTCAACATGCTTGTACTTGTCGCAACTTGCAAGAAAAAGTCGCAACTTGCTTAGTAAATAACATGTTGATGTCGGCACACATACATTGATGCAGACTTCAGGTATGTATAAAAAGGCAAGATATGGGCTGTTTTTTTCATACTGTTGCCATTTGTTGTTCATGTAAAATGATAAAATATAAAAGGAGATAAACGGAGGCATGACACCATATGAAACATATAGGGAAGCTGAAAAAGTGTAATAGCAGGTTCTTCACTGAGAAAAGCGCTAATAAATATGGAATGCATTTTCATTACACTTTATCTATTCTGTCAAAATATGAACACTGATTCTACTGGTAATAATATTTTACGTAAAGTAACTGAATGAATACTTCAGTTTTCAGGCATCCACGTGAGTCTCCTACCGTCACTCGGTGTAGATACATTAGTCTCAGTTTCAGACCCTCATCCAGCTGTACGTAATGTTAGATGCAAAAAATCTTACCAGGTTTTGCCAGAGGAGGAGATGATGCAATAAATTCAACTTCAGGTCAAACTCAGTGAGTAAAAAAACGTAAAAAGAACAATTATTATATAGGTGCTAACTATTAATTAACAGAGAAGGGAGTCAAAGATATTGAAAAATTCGTATTTGTGAAAGCAGAAAGTGATGAATAAGAAGAAGAAGAGGATGATTCAAAAGAGATAAATAATGATATAGATGAATAATATGAAGAGGATGATATTCACCATTGGATATTAGTCTCCAACAAATCACTACCTGATATCGATCCTAACGAACTGGTAGAGCGATTAGTATTCTTGCTGGCTTCGAGAGTGGTGGTCAATAATTCAGACGATAATGAAATACAATATACGGAAGAGAAACTTCGATAAGCATCGATTACCATCTGACGTTGGAGGAAAAAATAAAGTGAAGTTCCATATGAGAACATTAATTAAGACCAAGACTCAGTAGGATGATGAAGGAAAAGTTTCACTCGAGCACTCAGCCATTTCTCCATGTACTCTGCGTCACAATCCTGTTTTAGCTACAGTAAGAACATATTTGTCATAATAAATTCAATACCAGTGAACAGTTTTGACATATAAAAGAATTGTTAGTACACATTTCTGTACTTTGTTATACGTGAAAAATAAACTACTGTTGGTAAAAGAACGTAATTCGTTTTCTTTTTTGTAGTAGAAGACTTAGGTATAACACATTGTGTAACTCTTATGAGTGCTGCTTAACGTAAATGTTTTTATAAATAGTGCCAATATGCCAGCTGTGAGTATTTTAATAAGTAATATAGACAGTTACAGCAGTATTTAATATGAAACTTCATTGTACTTGGAAAGTGTGAAAAATATTGTATGTAATGACGCCATTTTTCTTTTACTCGAATTTGGTGGAGATCTTGCATATGTTACAATAACCATGCAAGCAGTATGCATTTTAATGTGCAAAGCTGACAATTTAAATGCTGAAATATTTAGTTTTTGAAGCTTCATTGCACTTTACAATTGCGAGATATATGACAATAAATTATGAATAATTTCGTTTATTTTCCAGATATCGACTGTCACATTATCTTTGAAAATGTCACACCTCCCTCCGTTCCTGTCTTTGGTCGTCTCTCTCATCAGTGTTTGTTTAGAAACAGTCCATTATATTCTAGAATTTGACATCCATCGTAATAAAATACGAGTACTTTATTCCTTCCTAAAATCGAACACCTTATTCCTTCGTTTCCTAAAAGAAAAGGTGTTGTGTGTGTGTGTGTGTGTGTGTGTGTGTGTGTGTATGTGTGCGTATGTATGTACGCGGTGGTGCTTTCATTATACACTGAACCGCCAAAGAAAATGGAACAGGCATGCGTATTCAAATACGGATATATGTAAACAGGCAGAGTACGGCGCTGCGGTCGGCAACACCTATGTAAGATAAGAAGTGTCTGGCGCAGTTGTTAGATCTGTTATTGCTGGTACCATGGTAGGTTATCAAGATTTAAGTGAGTTTGAACGTGGTGTTACAGTTGGCGTATGAGAGATGGGGCATAGCATCTCCGAGGTAGAGGTGAAGTGGGATTTTCCCATACGATCATTTCACGAGTGTATTGTGAATCCAGTAAAACATCAAATCTCCAACATCGCTGCGGCCGGAGAAAGATCCTGCAAGAACGGGGCCAACGACGACTGAGGAGAATCGTTCAACGTTACAGAAGTGCAACCCTTCTGCAAATTGTTACAGCTTTCAATGCAGGGCCATCAACAAGTGTCTGCGTGTGAACCATTCAACGAAACATCATCAAAATGAGCTTTCGGAGCCGAAGGCGTACTCGTATACCCTTAATGACTGCACAACATAAAGCTTTGCGCCTTGCCTGGGCCCGTCAACATCGACATTGGACTGTTGATGACTGGAAACTGGTCGGATGGGCCTCGTTTCAAATTGTATCGAGTGGATGAGCGTGTACGGGTATGGAAACAACCTCATAAATTCATGGATCCTGCATATCAGCAGAGGACTGTGCAAGCTGGTGGAGGCTCTGTAATGGTGTGGTGTGTGTGCAGTTGGAGTGATATGGGGCCCCTCATACATCTACGTACGACTCTGACAGGTGACGTGTACGTAAGTATCCTGTGTGATCACCTGCATCCATTCATGTCCATTGTGCTTTCCGATGGACTTTTGCAATTCAAGCAGGACAATGCGACACTCCACACATACAGAATTGCTACAGAGTGACTCCAGGAATACTCTTCTGAGTTTAAACACTTCCGCTGGCCACCAAACTCCCCAGACATGAATATTATTGACTATATCTGGGATGCCTTGCAACGAGCTGTTCAGAAGAGATCTCCACCCTCTCGCACTCTTACGGATTTATGGACAGCCCTGCAGTATTCATGGTGTCAGTTCCCTCCAGCACTATTTCACACATTAGTCAAGTCCATTCCAGGTGTGTTGGGGCACTTCTGCGTGCTCGCGGGGGCTCTACATGATATTAGGCAGGTTTACCAGTTTCTTTGGCTCTTCAGTGTATGTTGGTTTACCTGATTACAGGCTTTTAGCTAGCTATAGATCTGAATGCAGCAACAGCGGTTTGTTTGTAATACATGTTGTCGATTGTATTTTTTCTTGTGATATATTATCTTCACTAGCGCCCAAAACTGGAGATGAAAGTAACAACGACAGATGATGGCAATCCCCCATGCGGGTCCGGGGTAAGAATAGGCCCGAGGTATTCCTGCCTGTCGTAAGAGGCGACTAAAAGGAGTTTCAACCATTTCGGCCTTCCATGTGATGGTCCCCCTTGGGGTTTGACCTCCACTTTTCAAAATTCTACAGAAGTACGAGCCTTTTGGGGAAGGACGCCTTACGTGGTGTCTCACTGGTCCTCAGTGCACTAAGACCTTGGCACTCAGCATTGTAACGGCGTTGTAACCACACCCGCTATTCCTCAAATTGGGCCTAAACGCCTGATGGGTTGCACAAGTTACGCCCATAGTGCGTCCCCATCTGCACCTACGATCATGATGGACTTTCCATGGCACCCGAAACCCAGCACGGTAGCCAGCCCGTTGTGGTGGGGTCGTCATGTACCCTCTAGGTTGTAGCCCCTTGACAACACAGGGATCATACTGCCGATACCTGAGTTGCATCCTCCCCACGTTGGCCAAGGAGTAGATGCCCGTCTCCTTTGGGCATCAGGACTCCCGGCAACGGTCATCCTGCCAGGTGGCCCTTGCTGAGGCTGGGTGGCGCCCGTGGGGAGAGCCCCTGGTCGGAGTGGGTGGTATTGGGGCGGACGTTTCGCAGATGAAACGTCAACATGTATTGGGTCGCTCTGCAGCCGAGTCTTTTAAAAAGAAAGGTACTGTCTCTGGTTCTGGTTCTCCTGCCCCTTCCCCCTTGGCCACTCCCTGGGAGGAAGGACAGGCCCGCCGGCTTGGGGCGAAGTACACTCCTGGAAATGGAAAAAAGAACACATTGACACCGGTGTGTCAGACCCACCATACGTGCTCAGGACACTGCGAGAGGGCTGTACAAGCAATGATCACACGCACGGCACAGCGGACACACCAGGAACCGCGGTGTTGGCCGTCGAATGGCGCTAGCTGCGCAGCATTTGTGCACCGCCGCCGTCAGTGTCAGCCAGTTTGCCGTGGCATACGGAGCTCCATCGCAGTCTTTAACACTGGTAGCATGCCGCGACAGCGTGGACGTGAACCGTATGTGCAGTTGACGGACTTTGAGCGAGGGCGTATAGTGGGCATGCGGGAGGCCGGGTGGACGTACCGCCGAATTGCTCAACACGTGGGGCGTGAGGTCTCCACAGTACATCGATGTTGTCGCCAGTGGTCGGCGGAAGGTGCACGTGCCCGTCGACCTGGGACCGGACCGCAGCGACGCACGGATGCACGCCAAGACCGTAGGATCCTACGCAGTGCCGTAGGGGACCGCACCGCCACTTCCCAGCAAATTAGGGACACTGTTGCTCCTGGGGTATCGGCGAGGACCATTCGCAACCGTCTCCATGAAGCTGGGCTACGGTCCCGCACACCGTTAGGCCGTCTTCCGCTCACGCCCCAACATCGTGCAGCCCGCCTCCAGTGGTGTCGCGACAGGCGTGAATGGAGGGACGAATGGAGACGTGTCGTCTTCAGCGATGAGAGTCGCTTCTGCCTTGGTGCCAATGATGGTCGTATGCGTGTTTGGCGCCGTGCAGGTGAGCGCCACAATCAGGACTGCATACGACAGAGGCACACAGGGCCAACACCCGGCATCATGGTGTGGGGAGCGATCTCCTACACTGGCCGTACACCACTGGTGATCGTCGAGGGGACACTGAATAGTGCACGGTACATCCAAACCGTCATCGAACCCATCGTTCTACCATTCCTAGACCGGCAAGGGAACTTGCTGTTCCAACAGGACAATGCACGTCCGCATGTATCCCGTGCCACCCAACGTGCTCTAGAAGGTGTAAGTCAACTACCCTGGCCAGCAAGATCTCCGGATCTGTCCCCCATTGAGCATGTTTGGGACTGGATGAAGCGTCGTCTCACGCGGTCTGCACGTCCAGCACGAACGCTGGTCCAACTGAGGCGCCAGGTGGAAATGACATGGCAAGCCGTTCCACAGGACTACATCCAGCATCTCTACGATCGTCTCCATGGGAGAATAGCAGCCTGCATTGCTGCGAAAGGTGGATATACACTGTACTAGTGCCGACATTGTGCATGCTCTGTTGCCTGTGTCTATGTGCCTGTGGTTCTGTCAGTGTGATCATGTGATGTATCTGACCCCAGGAATGTGTCAATAAAGTTTCCCCTTCCTGGGACAAAGAATTCACGGTGTTCTTATTTCAATTTCCAGGAGTGTACTTCCCCCGCTATTTAGTCTGTTCTCGGTCCGATGGGGGGATGTTCGCCACCTCCAAGCCCATGTTCTTTGTCCAGCACATCGAGGACATCTTCGGGGAAATCGAGGGTCTCAGTAAAATGCGTTCGGGGTCTGTTCTTATAAAGACCACCTTCGCCACTCAGTCGGCGGCGCTCCAGGCGTGCGAGCGACTAGGGGACATCCCAGTGTCCATTGTCCCGCATCTGGCACTGAATAGGACACAGGGGGTTATTTTTCTTCGGGACCTCCTGCTGCAATCTGATGAGGAGCTCAGGGCCAACCTGGAGCGCCGAGGCGAGCATTTCGTCCGGCGAGTCCAGCGCGGCCCCAAAGACCATCGCATCGACACCGGGGCCTTTATCCTCGCCTTCGAGGGGGACGTTCTCCCAGAGAAGGTAAAGGTGATGTGCTACCAGTGCGACGTGCGACCTTACGTCCCGCCTCCTATGCGCTGCTTTCGGTGTTTGCACATTGGGGACATGTCGTCACAGTGTGAGGCTGAGCCCCTTTGTGGCGATTGTGGACGTCCTCTTCGTGAGGAACATACATGCACCCCACCACCTCGGTGCGTCAATTGTCCTGGCATCCACTCACCTAGATCTTTAGACTGCCCCGCGTATCAGATGGAGAAGAAGATTCAAGAATTAAAAACTTTGGATCGCCTCTCTTATTCTGAGGCCAGGAAAAAGTATGACCGCCTCCATCCCGTGACGTTGACAACTTCGTTTGCCTCAGTCGTCCAGTCCTTCTACAGTATCCTCACCCCTATCCTGTCCCCCCTCCACCTCCTCACCCCATCTGGGGTCTATGCCTCCGCCTCCCAAATCCCTCCCTTCCAAATCCTCCTCCCTCGTGGCCCCTGCCCCCTCTGCCCCAGGGGCAACCCTTCCTCCGCCGCCTGAGAAGCGATCCTCTTCTCAGGCCATTCATTGGGGAAACGTTCCGGACCCCGGCTTACGAGGTCTGGCGTTCCAAAACGGACCCCGCGCGTGAGGACGTTCTTCGGGTCCAGCCCACCATCCCCATGCCTCATCGGACTTCCCAGAAGGCCTCGAAGAAGAAGTCTTTATCCCCCTCTCCACCCCGGCGCGTTTCGTCTGACGCTCCCTCCGTGAGTCGCTGCTCCTGGCCGTCCTCAGTTTCGCCGGGACGCTCTGCTGCCAGGCGCTCAGCTGGCCTCTCGTCGGCGAATGATGCTGCCCCTCCTACGCAACCCGGGAAAGCGGCCGCAGCTGACGACGACTCGATGGAACAGGATCCGCCTCCCGCCGGTTGTAGCGTTGTTCCCTCGAAACCTGGCCCTCCGCGGCCGTCGAGGTGACCAGCTCTTCACCCGTTTCGTTCCCCCTTTTTTCTGACTAGCGATGGCTTTGTTACATTGGAACATAAGAGGTATTCGATCTAATCGGGAGGAATTACAACTGCTCATCCGCCTTCACTGTCCGCTCGTCCTTGGTCTCCAGGAAACCAAGTTGCGCCCAACTGACCGTATTGCTTTTACCCACTATACCTCGGAGCGGTCTGACTTCACCCCTGTGGACGGTATTCCAGCTCATGGTGGGGTCATATTGCTCGTTCGGGACGATGTCTATTACCATCCCATCCCAGTGACCACCCCACTCCAAGCAATAGCAGTCTGTATTACTCTTTCTGCCTTTACTTTTTCCGTTTGTACCGTCTACACTCCATCGTCATCCGCGGTTAGTCGGGCTGACATGATGCACCTGATTGTTCAGCTTCCTCCGCCGTTTTTATTATTTGGCGTCTTCAATGCCCATCATCCCCTTTGGGGCTCTCCTGCATCCTGTCAGAGAGGCTCCCTCTTGGCGGATGCCTTCAACCATCTCAATCTTGTCTGCCTCAATACTGGCGCCCCGACTTTCCTCTCGGACTCTACTCATACCTACTCCCACTTGGACCTCTCGATCTGTTCTACCACTCTTGCCCGTTGGTTCGAGTGGTATGTCCTTTCTGACACCTATTCGAGCGACAACTTCCCCTGTGTCGTTCGTCTCCTGCACCACACCCCATCCCCACGTCCTTCGAGTTGGAACATACCGAAAGCTGACTGGGGACTTTACTCCTCCCTGGCGACCTTTCCGGACCACGATTTTCTCAGTTGTGACAGTCAGGTCGAATACCTCACGGCTGTTATCATCAATGCTGCCGAACGTTCCATTCCTCGTACTACCTCTTCTTCACGTCGCGTCTCCGTCCCCTGGTGGAATGAGGCTTGTAGAGACGCTATCCGTGCTCGACGACGTGCTTTACGCACCTTTCGCCGCCATCCTACGTTGGCGAATTGTATTGGATACAAACGACTCCGAGCGCAATGCCGTAGAGTCATCAAAGACAGCAAAAAAGCTTGTTGGGCCTCTTTCACCAGCTCCTTTAACAGTTTTACTCCCTCTTCTGTCGTCTGGGGTGGTCTGCGCCGGCTGTCGGGCATTAAGACCCACTCCTCGGTACCTGGCCTGACTTCAGGTAATGAGGTCCTTGTTGATCCTGTGGATGTCTCCAACGCCTTCGGCCGCTTTTTCGCGGAGGTTTCAAGCTCCGCCCATTACCAAACTGCCTTCCTTCCCAGGAAAGAGGCAGAAGAGGCTCGGCGACCTTCCTTCCACTCGCTGAATCTGGAAAATTATAATGCCCTCTTTACTATGCGGGAACTCGAACGTGCACTTGCACTGTCCCGGTCTTCTGCTCCGGGGCCAGATGCCATTCACGTTCAGATGCTGGCCCACCTTTCTCCGGCAGGCAAAAGCTTCCTTCTTCGTACCTACAATCGCGTCTGGACCGAAGGTCAAGTCCCCATGCGTTGGCGTGAGACCGTCGTTGTTCCTATACCCAAACCCGGGAAGGATAGACACCTTCCTTCTAGTTACCGCCCCATTTCTCTTACAAGCTGTGTCTGTAAGGTGATGGAGCGCATGGTTAACGCTCAGTTAGTTTGGATTCTTGAATCTCGACGGCTACTTACCAATGTTCAATGCGGCTTTCGTCGCCGCCGCTCCGCTGTTGACCACCTTGTGACCTTGTCGACATTCATCATGAACAACTTTTTGCGAAAGCGCCAAACGGTAGCCGTGTTCTTCGATTTGGAGAAGGCTTATGATACCTGTCGGAGAGGAGGTATCCTCCGCACTATGCACAGGTGGGGTCTACGCGGTCGCCTGCCCCTTTTTATTGATTCCTTTTTAACAGATCGAAAGTTTAGGGTACGTGTGGGTTCCGTATTGTCCAATGTCTTCCTCCAGGAGAACGGAGTGCCTCAGGGCTCCGTCTTGCGCGTAGCCCTTTTTGCCATAGCGATCAATCCAATTATGGACTGCATTCCACCTAATGTCTCAGGCTCTCTTTTTGTCGATGACTTCGCGATCTACTGCAGTGCCCAGAGAACATGCCTCCTGGAGCGCTGCCTTCAGCGTTGTCTAGACAGCCTATACTCATGGAGTGTGGCAAATGGCTTCCGGTTCTCTGAAGAGAAGACGGTTTGCATCAACTTTTGGCGATATAAAGCGTTCCTTCCGCCATCCTTACATCTCGGTCCCGTTGTTCTCCCATTCGTGGAAACAACTAAGTTTCTAGGGCTCACACTGGACAGGAAACTTTGTTGGTCTCCGCACGTCTCTTATTTGGCTGCCCGTTGTACACGTTCCCTTAATGTCCTCAGAGTTCTTAGTGGTTCATCTTGGGGAGCGGATCGCACTGTCCTGCTTCGCTTGTATCGGTCCGTAGTCCGATCAAAGCTGGATTATGGGAGCCTCGTCTACTCGTCTGCTCGACCATCCCTCTTACGCCGTCTCAACTCCATCCACCATTGGGGGTTACGTCTTGCGACCGGAGCATTCTACACTAGTCCCGTCGAGAGTCTTTATGCTGAAGCTGCCGAATTACCATTGACCTACCGGCGCGACGTACTGCTTTGTCGGTCTCCTGCCGGCTGTTGTCAATGTCCGACCACCCCTCTTATCAGTCCTTCTTCGCCGATTCTCTCGACCGTCAGTATGGGTTGTATGTGTCTGCCCTGCTGCCCCCTGGAGTCCACTTTCGTCGCCTGCTTCGACAATTGGATTTTGCCCTCCCTACCACCTTCAGAGAGGGTGAGAGCTCGACACCACCATGGCTCCAGGCTCCGGTTCATATTTATCTCGACCTCAGCTCGCTCCCGAAGGAGGGTACTCCGGCTGCAGTGTATTGCTCACGGTTTGTCGAACTTCGTGCGCGACTTGCCAGTCACACCTTTATTTACACTGGTGGCTCCAAAACTGACGATGGTGTCGGCTGTGCCTTTGTCGTCGGGGCCGGCACCTTTAAATACCGGCTCCTCGACCAGTGTTCCAGCTTTACGGCCGAGCTTTTTGCTCTCCATCAGGCCGTTCAGTATGCCCGCCGCCACCGCCATTCATCGTATGTACTCTGCTCTGATTCACTCAGTGCTCTTCAGAGCCTTGGAGCTCCATATCCGGTCCATCCCTTGGTGCAACGGATCCAGCAGTCCCTCCATTCTTCTGCTGCTGATGGCTCTCCTGTCAGCTTTCTGTGGGTTCCCGGCCATGTAGGAGTGCCTGGGAATGAGGCTGCTGATGCAGCAGCCAAGGCTGCAGTCCTCCTGCCTCGGCCAGCCTCCCATTGTGTCCCGTCATCTGACATTAGTGGGGTTGTTTGTAAGAGGCTTGTGTCTTTGTGGTGGGATACTTGGTCATCACTTCAAGGAAACAAGCTCCGGGCAGTAAAACCGTTCCCAACTGCTTGGACAACCTCCTCCCGACCATCTCGGCGAGAAGAGGTCCTTCTGACCAGGTTGCGGATTGGGCATTGCCGGTTTAGCCACTGCTACCTGCTCTCCGGTGACCCAGTACCGCAGTGCCCTTGTGGTCATGCATTAACAGTGCGCCATGTTTTATTGTCGTGTCCCCATTTTAGTCAATCTCGTGTAGTCCTGTCTCTGCCATCTACTTTACAGGATATTTTAGCTGATGACGCTCGAGCAGCTGCTCGTGTTCTTCGTTTCATTACTTTGACTGGCTTGTCCAAAGACATCTAACACCTTCACCTCTTTTATCGGCCCGCATCTCGTGGTCGTGCGGTAGCGTTCTCGCTTCCCACGCCCGGGTTCCCGGGTTCGATTCCCGGCGGGGTCAGGGATTTTCTCTGCCTCGTGATGGCTGGGTGTTGTGAGCTGTCCTTAGGTTAGTTAGGTTTAAGTAGTTCTAAGTTCTAGGGGACTGATGACCATAGATGTTAAGTCCCATAGTGCTCAGAGCCATTTGAACCATTTGAACTTCTTTTATCTGCATCTTTGTAAGAACTTTCTGGTGTCCCCCCCCCCCCCCCCCTTGAGTTTTACTAGATTCTAACAATTGTGACTGGGCGCTAACGACCTCAGTAGTTGAGCGCCCTTAAACAAAAAAAAAAAAAATGATGGCATTACACACTTTATCAGGATGAAAATACTTTACGTAAACATTATATTTTCTGAGGCATTTTGAAATATTGTGGCATCATAGCAGAGGTAAAGTAATTAATTTGAGCCTTACAAGGTTTTTCTTGCAGTTAACTCCAACATGTCCCAATCATTTTTTCGACAATGGTTATCTATTATATTTTTGTAGTCATACATTACCAGCACTCTCCCCCTCCCAATGACGTGTACTTTAGAGTGCGTAATCATGATGAATATGTTTGGAAAGTAACTGTGATCTAGACAGTGTGATAATCACAGTTTTTGCACAGATTGTATACGTTTTACGTACTTAGATACTGTCGCAATGTAAATATTATATTTTGTTATTCATTTTAAAATATTGTGAGATCATACATTAGACAAAGTAATTAGTTTGAGCTCTCAACTTCTTTTCTTGTAATTAATCTCAAATAGGTCCCATATAATCGATGTAAACACCGCTCTTTTTGCGTTGTCGGTATTTGCATATCTTGCCGAAATGTTAAAATATCGTGACATCATAGATGTGGAACATAATTAATTTAAGTCTCTGTTGTGTCTTACGACAAGTGTGGTTCATAGACTGTATTCTGAATGTTTTTATCCAGCACAGACACCTATTGGTTGTAACCTCCCCCTCACTTATCGACCTTAATGACAGTGAAAAATTAAACCGCGTGTACCTAATGGGAATTTTGGAAAAGCAATCGTCACCGAAGTTAATCTGTCGGTAAAGAGGGAGGAAAGGGTTACATCTAAATGAAAGGAAAAATGCAAATGAAACTGGTGGAAATTAATTTTGAAAAGGGGTAAAGTTAATAAAGAAAGTAAATGTGCGGCCGTTACGTCAACAATTAACTAGCGGTAATTAGATATTTGAGATTTGGGGGAAATCACGGTCGCCAGTCCTAAGGACAATTACTATAGTAACTGAAAAAGAAAGGTTATTACACATATAATTAGCACTAGAAGCGTGGCAACTGAAGGTTGACACGTGTAGTGTGAAAACTGAAAGTTTGTCAGAAGTAATAAATTTCGCTACACTCTGACTTAATTTAGCAAAAGAATTAATAAAACCGGAAAATCGAAAGTTAATTTAGTGACTGAAGTTAATAGTGAGCTTTCTTTCTGAAGCACATCGAAATCCAGCAGAATACGGTTAGTCTTGGACTACCTCAACAATCATTTCAAAAGCAACTTGACTCTACGCAATTTAGAAACAAGAGATTTAACTTTGAACTTGAATTAAATGATTCTGAATAATTAACAATAATAAAATTTAGTACGTACCAAGCTGAGCTGCAGTCACAGGTAAGCTAAAATATGCTAACAAAACTCGCACTCTTAATTTGTGCTTGTGTAATCTAACTATTGTAGCCAGCTATGCTTTAACTGCACTTCATGCTGAGTTGCTGTAATTTTGCGAGGCAAATGGAACAATTTGAAAAGCTGAGGACTGCCATACAGTTCTGAAACTTTACGTGCTTTTAGTCTTCCTTGTTAGTTGATTGAAGGTTTGAAGCCGTCGATCGAGGAGGTGGCGACGGTCACTCATTGTCGGCCGTCGCTGTTGCAGAAGCTGGATGTTGGCGCGCCTTCTTCTCGGCACGGCCACCAAACGAAACGGGCTCTTGATGTGCGCCGGCTAATGCTTCCCGTCCGCGACACCGTGCCAGAAACTAACATAGCAAGTCGAGCGCAATTACATGCTGCTAAACCCCGAAAAGCGCGGCAACTCGCGGGAGCGTCACACCACACACCTGCTCCACTCGCTACTCCAGCCAGACCCCAACTGCTCTGCCAGCGCTCCACGCGGCAGAGTTAACCCTACCAAAGATCCTACACACTTTGATTCTTCACACGACCTATCGATGTAATCGTTCGATAGCAGTTTTCCCTAGGCAAGACCCAGCGTAAAAATACAAATAATATATACGAAACAAACCAATTATACATCGACATAAATACATATATATATATATATATATATATATATATATATATATATATATATATATATATATACAAATAGTAAACCAATTACAATATATAAAGGCACAGAAATGTCATCTATTCAGGTAACAAATTAAGGAAAAAACTTACAGTACAATAGATGGAAATAGGAGGATATGCATTTCCGGCGTTACACGTGCCCCACATTGTCTGAGGATGTTCGTGTAATCTAAACAGACTCATAAAATGTCCCAAAAAATAAACAGCGGAAATGCATATGCTCAAAACATCATCAAAATTTAGCATTCGTCTAATTAAGCATAAATCAATTTTTTAGACCATAAAAATTGAGTGGAGACAGTCCTAATCTTATTCCACTCTGTCATCTTGCACAAAATAAAACAGGTTGACAACATATTAAAATTCATAGAAAGCATAGAAAATGGTTTAGCTATTCCAAAATCATTAAAATTCGTAATACTATAAGAAATGGAATACTATTTGCAAAATTAATTAGAGTACATGGTCATAAAAACAGGTAGATCAAAATACGCAAATTAATAATTAATTACTTAGAATACGTATTTTATATAAACTTTTCATAATTAATATTCTCGTCATGAGTGTGCACTTGACGCTAAACAAGAAAATAATATACAGCAGATCGACAAAAACATAAATGTTGACAACAGAATTCTTTCATATCAGCTGTCCGGGACGAAAAACAACTCCGCCTTCCGTACTCGCAAGTACAAAGAATGCCGACAGCGGCACAGGAGCCGACAGCGACCCGAGAGCCGACAGCGGCTCCACCTTGCCAGTATTGTTGCGCCCGCCTGTGCGGCACGCTTGATCTCACTCGCCTGTGTAGCGGCATTTCCAGAACGTCCGTTTCACTGAATTCTTTAGGAAAACTCACTCCCGAGTAATCTCAAGGAGTCCCTTAATACTATCACAGTGGATAACTCAACACTGTCCATCATCACACGCATGTACTAGCCTGAAACTTAAAACAGCGTCTAAGTACATCGGCAATGACTAGTAAAACACACATTCATGAAATCTGACAGCTAGTTACAAAAGCATATTTACATTCCTTAATCTACTGTGACTCAGCTGAAAACTTAAACTAGCAGCTTGGATTTTTCAATTGGTTAAAACGTCTAATCAAAAATTAATTACTTGTTAATTACAAGTTCTTTAATGACCTCTAGGTCAGGCAAAAGCATAGCAACATGGCACATCCTTAAATCTTACACTCTATATTACATACTGTACAAATTACCCATTCTGTGGTATTAATCAATCCTAGGTTGGTACAATTTCAAGTCTACAATATTCCGTATACCTAATCGTTTTCCAGAGCTTGGATACTCTAAGCAATAAGCATTTGTGTGAGGTATACCAATGACTTTATATGGTCCATTATACACAAACTTAAATTTAGAGATTTCATTGTCTATCTCGCTCGATTTCTCGTGAGCTTTTACAAGAACTAAGTCTCCGATTGCAAACTTAGCAAAACGCGCTTTAGCGTCATGACGACGTATGCGAGCATCAGCTTTTAGCTTCATTACTTCTCGCAAACGATCTTTTTTCACACCAATACTAATGTCAATCCGTGGAGGGAATTTGATTATCTCTTCCACTAAACTTTTACTTCTGTCATCCAACAGGATTTCCTCTGGAGAAAATCCCGTAGATTCATGTCTCAAGGTTTTCATAATTCTCTCAAATACTGCTACATATTTGCCCCATGCCCTATGGTTGTGATGGCAATAGGTACGGCAAAGTCGGCCTAGCTCGCGCATATACCTCTCAGCGGGATTCCCAGCCGGACAATAAGCTGAAATATGGATCACCTCGACCCCATTACTTTCCATGCCTTCATTCCACAACTTAGAAGTAAATTGTGCCCCATTGTCTGATAGAATCGCCTTGGGCTTACCAATATGAACAAAATAATCGTTCACAAGCTTGCTATAGACCGCTTTGGCTGTAGCTTTCCTAATCGGGTATAGCTTGATGAACTTGGAAAAAGCTTCTAGCACTACTAAAATGTAGGCAAAGTTTCCTGATGACTTGGGCAAAGGTCCGTACAAGTCCACGCACAGTAATTCAAAGGTGTCGTTAGGCCTTATACTTTGCATAGGACCACGACTCGTACAGTTGGTAACCTTCACCTTCTGACATAAATCGCAAGTTTTCACTCTGTCAGTAACGCGTTTTAACATGTTGTTAAAATGCACTACTTCATACAGCTTTTCCGTACATTTCTTCGGTCCACAGTGACCATACGCCAAATGGTAGTAGTCTATTATTTCCGTGACGAATTTGGTGGGCCAGCATACCCGCCAAATATTACTATCTTCACCCTTACGTATGTACAAGATATGATCGTATATCTTGTAATACTTCCTTAATTTCTCTCCTTCTGGACTCCTTTCGTCATATCGGGTTTTCACCATATTTAAACAACCATCCTCGTTCTGATGACGACGTAGATTCTTACAGATGTTCACTATTAATTTGCGTCCCTCAACTTCTTTAAAATAGTATAATTTGACCACTCCATCTGACTCCTCTTTCAATACATCTTGATTAGACTCGGGCAACCGCGACAGCGCATCCGCAACGCAATTGTCGGTCCCTTTTACGTAACAGATGTCATAGTTAAATTGCTGTAAATACAGCGACCACCTAGTCAGTCTTTCTTGAAGGAGTTTACAATCCTTCAGATAAGTGAGCGCCTTATGGTCCGTATGAATAATCACCTTACGGTCCCATAGGTAACCCTTGAACTTCTTGAATCCCCACACGATAGCGAGACACTCTTTCTCAGAAATCGTGTAGTTTCGCTCACTTTTTGATAAAGTTCGACTCGCGAACGCTATCGTCCGGTGTTCCTTATCCTCTCCTTTATCAACTTCTTGGAACAGTTCTACCCCCACCCCGTAATTCGACGAATCCGTTCCCAGATGGAAGGGTAGCGATAAATCAGGATGAAATAGTATGTTAGATCTTAACAACTCGTCTTTTAATTTCTCGAAAGCGGCCTGACACCCGTCAGTCCACACAAACGGAACATTTTTGCGTAAGAGGTTATTCAAATTTTCATCATTAAACACTTGTCCTTTTACAAATTTACGGTAAAATCCTGTGAGCCCTAGAAAACTTTTTAACTGTTTCCTAGACTTGGGTGGGGGACAATTCATTATTGCCTCTAGTTTCTCTGGGTCCTTCGTAATACCAGCAGTGGTAATTACATGCCCTAAAAATTTCAGTTCCTGCTTTACAAATTCGCATTTCTTTAGCTTTAGAGTCATTCCGCCACGGCGCAATGCTCTAAAAACTTCATCTAACAGGTCACAATGGTCATGCCAAGTGGCATTGGCCAACAATAGGTCGTCAACATATACAGTTAACCTTGAACTCAAAGCCGATCCGAGCACTTTATCTAGGGCCCTGATGAATACGGACACAGATATATTAAGTCCAAACGGCAGTACTCTATACTGATAACACCTGCCCGCAAACAAGAAGGCAGTGTATGGCCTAGATTCTTCTTCGAGTTCTATTTGCCAGTAACTAGCCGTCAGATCGAGGCTAGTCATGAACTTAACGTCATGAAAACGTTGCAAAATCTCCTCCATACTCTATGGTCTGTCTGTTTCACGTTGAACGACCCTATTCAACGTGCGTGCGTCAATCACAATACGCACACTACCATCCCGTTTTGCTACAATGACCAAACCGTTATTGTATGGACTCGTACTTCTTTCAATCACTCCCCATTCGATCATCGTATCTATCTCCCGTTGCACTGCTTCCTTTTTGGACAGCGGTATAGCATACGGTCTCACGAAGAATGGTTCGTGCGGAATTACATGCAACTTGCATTTATACCCTTCCACAAGTCCCGGTTTGTCTGAAAACACACTCTTATTCCTCATTATCACTTCATACAGGCCTCGTCTTTGTTCGTGTGTTACGTTGGATTCACCGTCTACAATACTTTCCAATGCAGTTTCTACACTATTGTCAATGCCGAGATTCCTCACATTACAGTAGTTCAAATTCATACCTACATCAATACCATTCGGCCAGTTAACAATGTGTATAGGCTGGTATTGCCTATGCACACCGTCTCCTGCCTCGTCAAAGCTAACTACTATTGTTTTATCTTGTGACGTACATGTCAAAGTTTTGCTTTCGCAATTAATCACTGCACGGTACTTTAATAGCCAATCTAACCCGATAATTACTTCCGTAGTTAAGTCTGGCACGACGACAAACTCTTGCTCAAATCGTGCCCCACATATCTCGAAGTTGACAAAAATCTGTTTTGTGACCGGTTTACTGGCCTTCCCAGTAGCACCGATAATTTTCACTCCTGTTACTGGCATAACTACGATACCAGGTCTGTCTTTCAGTAACTCAAATATTTTCCCAGATACAGCACTCAATTCTGCACCGGTGTCAATTAACACGTTTAGTTGTAGGTCGTGCATATTAACAGACACTACTATC
Organism: Schistocerca nitens; assembly: GCF_023898315.1. Classification (NCBI taxonomy): domain Eukaryota; kingdom Metazoa; phylum Arthropoda; class Insecta; order Orthoptera; family Acrididae; genus Schistocerca; species Schistocerca nitens. The sequence continues at coordinate 949,329,459 of NC_064616.1, forward strand.
TGTCTACACTTGTCCTCGACTGTTTCTTTATTTTCCCACAATAAATCCTCGTCTATATCCAGGTCATTCCAGAAAAAACCATCCGGCTTTGATCCTAAATCCGGTTTATCTGGCGGCCTTTTCAGCCTCTGTTCACATACAGTCTTAATTTCAACACGTCTGTCCTGAGGCTTAGTCTGTAGCTTGGCCTCCAATACCGAAACCTTTTACTCTAACTCGTCAACTAGTGAGTGTTGCCCTGCTATCATTTCACTAACTGTCACCTTCGTTGATTCCACTTTGGCCAGATTGATATCATCCGCCAATCTACCTGGAGGAATGTGCCCAGTAGTATCTGCAATTACTCCCTCTGGATCCGCGCAACCCACATTGCTACCGTCCGACCGTATAACGTCAGCTCTAACCTCATACACGCTGTAATCTACGTGCTTTTCTACCAATCGTGTCCGGCTATCACTAAAATTCTCGTAATCTTTCTCCTCAATACTTTCGCAATGTTTAAACTGGAGTTTTGCGTCGGATGGGTCGGCTACTTCTACCACTGTAACTTTCGGTAAAGTCTGCCGGTTAGGGCCAGAACTTTCCGTTACTACTTCAACAGCCAACTCCTGCGGGACGAAACACGACGAATCTTGCTCGTGCTCCCCATTAACATCAACTATTTCTAGTAAAGTCTGCCGGTTAGGGCCAGAACTTCCTATCACTTCACAAATACTATCTTCCTGTGGGACGAAACGCGGCAAATCCTGCCCGCGCTCCCCATAAACGCTTCTCCCATACAGACCCCTATAATCTCTTAGTTCGTCGAATAAGCGACCGAACTGCCTTAACCAGACCTCATCCCTCTCTGCATCCCCTCGCTCGATGACGGACGTTTTATCCGACATCTGATCTTCTCTCAACACTTGCGAATCATTCTTAAACTCAATCTCCAGTTCCGCTGTGGGTATTACAGCTACCACTTTATAATCGATTTCCGGAACACTACTTAAATTGTTCTCACTGACAGTGAATGTACTTCCTACTGCCGTGTATACAGCTGATTTACTACCTGTGGGCGCACTCCTTTCTCCTAACACTGGCACACTCTCCCGCCGTTGATTATTCCACACGGAATTTTCATAACGACGACACCTGGGTTTTCTACTGTTAGTGGGCCGCCAAAATTTCTCCACGCCCGGTCGGCCCCTCACCGGCGCGGCTAATGGTTTCCCTGTCTCGTCCCAGCAGATACGCTCCCCGGATGCTGCTGAGGCGGCTGATCACACACTCTGGCGTTATTACTATTCTGCGAAGCCCGTATCACGCTAGTATGATACTAGTTTCCGTCATTCCTGTTATTATTTGCATTGTATCGATTGTCATTACGGCCCGAACCACTATTGTTACTGCTGCCAAGATTGCGGTATGCATTATTCCCATAGTTATGATTGTTGTGGTTGCTGTGGTACCCGTTGTTGTTACCACGGCCTCTACCAGTATCGCGATTATTGCGCCAATTGTCCTCGTCCTCAACTCTTTCCAGGAAATGATTGATTGTCCTGTAATTGCTTCCTACGTAGCGTTTTGTATCATCTGGAAGCTTCTTGTAGAGTTCCCAGACTATTTCGGATTCCGTGCGGCGATCACGCAAATATTCCAACTTGCGGATCCAGCCCTCACAAAACTCCTTCATCGAGCCGCGCGAATTCGCATCGAAAGGCCTCGATACGACAAATTCGCGCCAGACACTTTGCTGTTTTTGCTCTGACCAGTATTCAGCCAGAAACAAATTTTTAAACTCGTCAAAGGTCAGGTTCGTAATGTTGAGGTTTAAGCCCCAACGCTTGGCATCACCAGCCAACACATCAATAACCGCATTAATTTTTCTCTCATTAGTCCATGATCTGGGTAAAACTCTTTCACAGTTTTTAATGAAATCCGTCGCGTGTATACCGCCTTTTTTCAAGGGGTCGAACCGCTCCTCTTTCGTCAACAATTCCGAACTATGTGCACAGATTGGCACATAGCTCTGTTTTTCTTCAAGTTTCTTTTCTAATTCCGACACTCTCGTAATCACTTGGCAAGTGGTTGTCGCAAGCGTTTCCACTTCCCTCTTTTTCTCTTCGCAGGTATTAACCTGCTTCCTCACTTTGGTATCTACTTCGGATACTAAAACCTTTAAAGTTTCCACCTTCTGTTGATCGTCTTTTCTCACTAATTGAATTTGTTCCGTCACCTTATTCTCGATGATCGGAGCAACTGCGTCTCCAACACTTTTCTCGATTCTGCTAATTTCTGAATTAAAACGCGTATTTATGCTCGCAATTTCCGCCTGAACGCCTATCATTTCCTGTTTAAGATTACCGATTTCGGTATTAATCACAACAATATCTTCTTTGATTTTATCAACTTTTGTGTTAACAACTCCAACATTGTTGTTAACAACATTAATAGCTTTGTTCTGATTGTCTAGCTTCCTGTCAATTTTTTCAGACTGAGCTTTAATTTCTGCCGATTGAGTTTCTATCTTGCTAGACTGAGCCTTGATTTCGTTAATCAAAACATTCAATAAATCAGTTAAATTCCCGGAAACTACCGGTTTTACTTCCGTAGCGGCTTCCTCTTTAATTGTCCCCCCGTATTCGTCATCAAGGGATTCCGATTTGATTTTCACTTCCGATTCCGAAACATTTTCTAATGTTTGGAATTCCATTTCTGCTCTTTGTTGCGTCTCGGCGGTCGCGTCTTTCATGCTAGCCGCCTGCCCCTGAACAATGGGTACCGCGGTGCGTGTTTCCCACTGTTCGACCGATTGTTCCGTACCCAAGTCTACCAAATTTTGGTAATTGTTGCCTTCACTCATTTTAATAATTTTCAATATAAATAACAAATCTCAAATCTAATTAGGATTCCTCAGACTAATATTCTCGCTGACGTATCGACCATTTCGTAACCAGTACTTTGTTACGAGATTTGCACAATGCAAAATTCGTGTCCAGAACAACCTCAAATTTGAAGATTGTCCTGTCACCAGGTCGCCACGTGTAACCTCCCCCTCACTTATCGACCTTAATGACAGTGAAAAATTAAACCGCGTGTACCTAATGGGAATTTTGGAAAAGCAATCGTCACCGAAGTTAATCTGTCGGTAAAGAGGGAGGAAAGGGTTACATCTAAATGAAAGGAAAAATGCAAATGAAACTGGTGGAAATTAATTTTGAAAAGGGGTAAAGTTAATAAAGAAAGTAAATGTGCGGCCGTTACGTCAACAATTAACTAGCGGTAATTAGATATTTGAGATTTGGGGGAAATCACGGTCGCCAGTCCTAAGGACAATTACTATAGTAACTGAAAAAGAAAGGTTATTACACATATAATTAGCACTAGAAGCGTGGCAACTGAAGGTTGACACGTGTAGTGTGAAAACTGAAAGTTTGTCAGAAGTAATAAATTTCGCTACACTCTGACTTAATTTAGCAAAAGAATTAATAAAACCGGAAAATCGAAAGTTAATTTAGTGACTGAAGTTAATAGTGAGCTTTCTTTCTGAAGCACATCGAAATCCAGCAGAATACGGTTAGTCTTGGACTACCTCAACAATCATTTCAAAAGCAACTTGACTCTACGCAATTTAGAAACAAGAGATTTAACTTTGAACTTGAATTAAATGATTCTGAATAATTAACAATAATAAAATTTAGTACGTACCAAGCTGAGCTGCAGTCACAGGTAAGCTAAAATATGCTAACAAAACTCGCACTCTTAATTTGTGCTTGTGTAATCTAACTATTGTAGCCAGCTATGCTTTAACTGCACTTGGAAACTAAAGTAATGAAATGCAATGATAGTACTTTAATGCTGGCGTCTGAATTTCAACGACACTCGGTTTCATTTCGGAAAAGGAAGGGACCCTGCTTGGTAATGCAATTGGGACAATGAGCAACAAAGGTTCATGCTGAGTTGCTGTAATTTTGCGAGGCAAATGGAACAATTTGAAAAGCTGAGGTCTGCCATACAGTTCTGAAACTTTACGTGCTTTTAGTCTTCCTTGTTAGTTGATTGAAGGTTTGAAGCCGTCGATCGAGGAGGTGGCGACGGTCACTCATTGTCGGCCGTCGCTGTTGCAGAAGCTGGATGTTGGCGCGCCTTCTTCTCGACACGGTCACCAAACGAAACGGGCTCTTGATGTGCGCCGGCTAATGCTTCCCGTCCGCGACACCGTGCCAGAAACTAACATAGCAAGTCGAGCGCAATTACATGCTGCTAAACCCCGAAAAGCGCGGCAACTCGCGGGAGCGTCACACCACACGCCTGCTCCACTCGCTACTCCAGCCAGACCCCAACTGCTCTGCCCGCGCTCCACGCGGCAGAGATAACCCTACCAAAGATCCTACACACTTTGATTCTTCACACGACCTATCGATGTAATCGTTCGATAGCAGTTTTCCCTAGGCAAGACCCAGCGTAAAAATACAAATAATATTTACGAAACAAACCAATTATACATCGACATAAATGCATACATACATACATATATATATATATATATATATATATACAAATAGTAAACCAATTACAATATATAAAGGCACAGAAATGTCATCTATTCAGGTAACAAATTAAGGAAAAAACTTACAGTACAATAGATGGAAATAGGAGGATATGCATTTCCGGCGTTACATGGTGACAGCGAGAACAACTCTTGGTACAGAGATCGAAATTTTGTTTCTTTTTAATAGTGGAGCCATCTGTTGGTGGTATGTTAATTGGGTTCTGATTTTATTTCACATTTTCACGGTTTATGGAATTGTATTTAAGGTAGAACTCCTGACTGACAGCTATATAATCTTAATTTGTCATTTATGTTTTACAACAAATGTTGATGTGTAATTATTTATAGAGACTGCGTTATATACTCGCTCCAGTATTCCGTAGCAAATGATATGTATCTTCAAATGAAGATTGCAAACGTGACTGGTGAGCCTGTCGATAGTCACCGTAAGTCACTACAAACTGCAGTTTAGTGACAATTAAGGGAAACGATACGTCATTGGGTCAACCTGTATTTACTGCTAATCACCAACTGCCAGGATACTGGTAGGTTGGTATAGCTGATAGAGCTGACACTCTGGTCCCATACGAAACTTCCAAAATTCATTCATCCAGTTACTCAGAAGAGATTCAGAGGAAGGAATGTGGATGAAATATGCACCATTACATTACACACACATTTTCCCACTTATTCTTCCTTCAGCATTTGCCACAACAGTAAAGGAGTGAGATTTAGTGTGATACATACAATAGCAATCTCTAAAATCGCAAATGCAAAAATTATTAAACGGGACTGGCAGCACACCTGCATTCAAGTAAAAAGGGCAAGCACTGTTTTCCCAATGGAAGGGCAGTATCAAGCATTCTTTTGTGTAGACATGGGTAATGAGGAGGGGACTTCAAGCTCCTGGTACTTAACAAGTACCTAATACATATAATTCAGAAATGAAACAGGAGGAAACACAAAAATGAAAAGGTCATACACCCGAATACAGATTCATCACTAGTGTTGTGTACAGTTGAGTATTATTGGTATGATCATTGGTCTGGAGATTTGGGAATACTTCTTATGTTCATAAAGCAAACATCGCCACAAACAAATTTCGTACCATGTAACATTAGTAGCGAGTGTTCCCAAGACACTACTTTGTCATGACAAATCAATGAAATCACCATCAAAGAATACTGTACTACATAGGCAATACTGAAAAAACAGAATAGTGTGACACTTTAACTACAAAACGCTTCCATAAAAAGTTCTAACAACATAAGGAACGGGATTTCATAAAATCAATGATTTTGTTGTACAAAGAGCAATAATAAGAAAATGTATACCCCTAACATCAGATCAGCGAAATTACACATTAACAAAAGGGCACATCTAAAAATATAGATGTAATAAAAAAGGAAAGTAATGAATAATGTGATCGTGATGTAATTCTTCAGGCTTTCCCGGCGATCTAATGACACCTTGGGTTGTTGGGTGTTGTGCCGGATATCAGCGTCGTACTTGCACGATATTTCGGTAGCGTAGCTCGTTATCTTCATCAGGTGCGACCTGATGAAGGTAACGTGCTACGCTACCGAAATAACGTGCAAGTACGACGCTGATATCCGGCGCAACACCCGACAATCCAAGATGTCAATAATGTTCTCTGTTTTAAATTCTATGACTGATTAAAAAGGTGGGCAGCTGAAGTTGGTGTACTTAACATGATCGTGATGGGACACAAAAAAAAACAACTCAATATGACAATTGTTTAAGAGTACAGTCCAAGATAGTGAAGGAAAAAATAAATAAATACAAAACTGACATCGTTGGTGAATTCGGAGTAATCACAACCTAATCGTAAATAATTCTTTTAAAAGTCCAATCGTGAAGAAAAAAAATCAGTTTATCGCATTCACTTCTGATAATGACATACTCATTTTGATGACTTCACATTGACAAGTAATTTCACAAAGGGGAAAGTACATAGGCCATCGTAGGGGAAGATTACACACGCCAACGGTGGAAAAACTTTTTGGCTGAAAATACCTTATTCCTATGTTTTTATGGTGGGAAATTCAAATATGATACTTAAAAAACTGTATCACCCATCATTTCATCATGTTTTACAGTTACATTTATTAAATTAAGCGATTTTTAAAAAATTTAACCGCTTTTATATATAATTCTTCAGGCTTTCCAGGCGAGATCTTGACATGTGGAATAATTGGGTCTACTGCTGTCGCTCTTGCTGGACAAGATCCTCCAATACGGCAGTCTCAGTTAGCACCTGAAGAAGGAACGAGTTACGTGGCCGAAATATTGTGCCAGAGCGACACAAACATCCGACAGTAGACCCGATTATTCCACATGTCAGCTTTTCTATACTTAAAATAATTTAAAAGGATGGTGTAATGAATGTAGATGACGTTGGTGGCACTGCTGAAAAACATTTTCTGGCAAAACAAGGTCGATTCTATTTTTGTGTTAACCTCACTTTCCCGTTTCCTGCACATGTGCTCAGTACAATGTCTAATTGTGGTTGTAAAACTCTGCTGACAGTTTCTGTTATATTTATGGTGAATCTGTGATTAAAAAACACCAAAGAAACATTACAAATTTTGTGAAAAAGCTTTATCTATCATATTTTGGATCTGAACTTCGTAATCAAGATAAATCTTCGGGCGCCGCATAAGGTATGTTATGTGTGTATTGAAGATCTGAGAAAATGGTCCAAAAATGAGAAAAAAGCCTTTAGATTTACTGTTCCTATGATATGGAGGGAACTAAGAAATCATTCCAATGATTGCTACTTTTGCAGTGTTGATATTACGGGCCATAATTCAGAAAACAAGAAGGTAATAAGCTACCCTATCCTTTGGTCTGCCATCTGATAAGTAGGGCATGGTTTAGATTTGACAGTTCCTTAACCACCAGATGATTTAAATTCTATTCCAACAGAAATATTTTCTGATGTATAATCTGATTTACATGAACCAGATGATGATGGTGCGGGGTGTTTTATTGATATCCATGAAAATTTCTAGTTGTTTCAAGAGGTCCATTTTTATTTATTTGTCTACAATATGCAGAGTGTAGAGGTTGGTTTTTATGTCCATGATTGAATGACGACACCATCTTAAATGAACAAATTAATTTAGCAAATAACTCATTCTTCCAAAATATTAAATAGTCCTTAAATTTGAAAAACTAATAAATACTGTACTCATCCACTCCCATACCCATTCCCACCTCGCTCATACCACACCTAAACACCATCCTCTCTACCTCTTTTTTACACACACACACACACACACACACACACACACATAATCTCCTCCCCCCTCTCTCTCTCTCCCCCTCCCTCCCTTCCCCTCCCATCCCTCCCTCCCCCCTTCCCCCCACCCCCTCATTCCCCCTCCCCATATGTATACTATCCTTTTTATTGAGCGATGAGAAACATGACAAACATAACTTCACTACCAGAAATATTGTCCTAAACACTTTGCTGTAGCTTTTGCAAATAGCAAAAAAATTTTGCATTGTAAAAAACATAATACTAATTTTTATAAAGAAAGTAACGTAATAAATATATATCTTATTACGAATGCCACACAAAACGAAAAATGAGCAAAGAAAATCTCTGCCTCCACAAAACGCTTTGGAGACAACAGCCACACTCTTTGGTTTGTTTATATTTCTTAAAGTATGTAAGAGTAGCCATCGGAGGAAAAGTGCCTATTTCTTTTGATATTTTACGATACTGGAAAACATACATTATGTTTTCCAGAGCAGTGCTTGCAACAAGAATAAAACAGTGAGTAATATCACCAAATTAATCTTACTCTCAATATCCTTCCGACATACAGGCTCACTTTTTCGTCTCTATATTTGCCACAGATGCACAACCCCCACAATACTCCAAACTAAATTCTATCATCTGATGATGAATCGCTATGCGATTCACAACCGGTCATGAATAAATAAAAATTGAAGAAAAAACGGCGATTGGTTGCAGTAACTCCAGAAACCTTTAACAAGACGGTCGCCGTCTTCCAAATCCAGAACTGATAAAGTTTTAGGATGTTTAATGAGCCTGAAAGTTCACTTTTTGAACAGTCACCTTGATTACGTCCCGGAGAATATGGGAGATGTTAGTGAGTAGCAAGGAGAATATTTTCACCAGGACATTAAAGTGATGGAAAAACGCTACCAAGGCTGCTGGAACACCAACATGATGAGGCACTACTGTTGGGCACTTCACCGAGAAGTTAAGCAAGGGACTCATCGTAGAAAAAGCTACACAAGAAGCTTCAAAGAAAAAAGAGAAAGAAAATACAAAGCATTTCCAGCTGACAAGTGAAACCTCTATTAACACATATCATTATTTTAGGTAGCTTAGTGTAAATACAAACCAAGCTTAAGCTGTAACAAAGCGTTTCAATAATTTCCCCGTTTTCCGTGTAGCATAGGATTTTTATACTATATAATAAAAAACATGTTGCTCGAAAACTATAGGTGATACAAATAAACTAAGGCTAGATTTGGATTCTGCTCATAAAAATCTGTAAAGATCAACTATCAAAGTAAAAACGATTTTCAAAAAAAAATTTTCGTTGGCCTGTGTTATCAACTTACGAGTACTTAGTGGACAGACACAGGGTGGGAATCGTATTGACAGAGTCTTTTCACTACACGAAAATGTTCTTCATGAACAGCTGCGCCTGTGTCAATCCACTGTCCCAACTCTCCACAGCATGGTGTTGACATTCAACCTTCCATTTTCTCTCCGCACATTTGGCACAGAAAGGGGTAAAATATGCTGCTATAAAATTTTTTGACATATTATCAGACGAAATAAAATGCCTGATAGACAGCAGTAATAGCTTCAAAAATAAATTGAAATCATATCTCCTTGAAAACTCCTTCTATACCATAAACGAATTCTTGAATAGGGTTGGGGGGTTGGGTTGGGTTGTTTGGGGAAGAAGACCAGACAGCGAGGTCATCGGTCTCATTGGAGTAGGGAAGGACGGGGAAGGAAGTCGGCCGTGCCCTTTCAAAGGAACCATCCCGGCATTTGTCTGGAACGATTTAGGGAAATCACGGAAAACCTAAATCAGGATGGCCGGACGCGGGATTGAACCGTCGTCCTCCCGAATACGAGTCCAGTGTCTAACCACTGCGCCACCTCGCTAGGTTCTTGAATAGGAATAAATAAATCTATAAATGTGTAAATGCATGTTGTGCCATTCAAGGTAATGATGTAAGTAATAGAAATATTAATCTTTAACACTGTGCTGTAATATTTATTTATTTATTGTTCAGCTAATTCAATCTATACAAAATGTAGCCTTTTTAAGTTATGAAATACATTTTTAAGAGGTTTTTCCATGCATATCAGTCAGCTGCTGTCTTTTTCCAGTTGAAGCCCGCATCTTTCCTGAGTTTATCCCAGCGATCAGGTGGTCTCCCTGGTGGTCTTCGTTTTTGTCTGGGACTCCACTCTAAAACTGATTTTGTCCCTGTTCCATCTTTCGTTCGTGCAATATGTCCTGTCCATTGTACTTCCTTCATTTAATGTCCAAGTTTCACACCCGTACGTTAAAACCGTTAGGACACACTGATCAAAACCTGTCTTTTTTAAGTAGACTGGCATGTTAGATTTGAAAACTGTTGCATTCCTTCCCTCCAACCCAATTTAATCCGACGAAAAATTTCAGGTTTCAAATCCTCTTTTATACCAATTAATTGCCCCAGATAAATGTATTCTGTAACATTGCGTAGGATGTTGCCGTTCAGTGTTACTTGTCCTGCAGCTACCCAATTATTATGCATAACCTTAGTTTAGTGATTTATTTTAAGTCCAACTTCCTGGCAACGATCTGTTTAGTCTTTTATAGAAGACTGCGTTTCCACCATACTGTTAGCTAGGATCACTATATCGTCAGCAAATCTCAGGTTTGCGAGCCTTTTACCATTTATCCTTATTCCTCTGTTGTTCCAAATAATTTTGGACATAGCCATCTCGAGAACTGCTATAAATAACTTCGGGGATACAGGATCGCCCTGCTTTACTCCTTCTCCAATAGGAAATTCGCACTTGTTTTTTCCTATGTTTTGATGCTACAGACGTGTCATAAATGTTCCACAATATGTTTATCTATTTTGTTTCCACTCCCTACTCGGCAGGTGCTTGTATGACTGCAGTGTGGCTGACAGAATCGAAGTCTTTTTCAAAGTCAATGAAGGCTATGCATAGTGGCATTTCATATTCATTGGCTCGACTAATTACCTCACGGAGTGTGTTTATATGGTCATTTGTACAGAAAGCACTGCGGAATCCAGTTTGTTCTATGGGCTGTGCAGTCTCCACTACCATTTTAATGCGACTTAACAGGACTTTAGTGAACAATTATATATAACAGAAAGTAAGCTAATGGGGCGGTAGTTCTTCAGATCGTGAATACTTCCCTTCTTATGTAGTAAGATTATGTTTACTTTGTTCCAACAGGTTGAGATGCTGCCATTCTGTATACACCAAGTAAAAACTTTATCCAGATGTTTTTCTGTTTCCTCCCCTGTAAGCTTCAGTACGTCAATCGTCAGTCCATCATGACCCCCTGCTTTGCCAGTCTGCATCTCCTTTGTAGTTTTTCCTATTTCTTCGGGGAGGATTTTGGGGACTTCATCATCATTTGCGTAAGGTTTTACTAGTGGTTCATGTGTTCTTTCATATAATTTACTATAGAAATTCTTTACGTGCTTTAGAATTTCTTCCTTTTCTGTTATGCGCCCATTATCACCGTGAATTGCTATGATTTCCTTTTTACCAATCATAAGCTTTTGCTTAGCTTTCTTGCAGTTACTTTTATTCTCTAACACTAATTTTATGGTGTTTTCATTGTATTTTTGTATGACGGCTTTCATATTCTTCCTTATACACTTACACAGTTCTGAATATTCTACCTTGTCACAAGAAGTTTTATTTTTCATCTCTCGTCTTTTTACGAGTAAAGCTTTGGTTTCCGCCCTTAACTTTCCTGTTTGTTTAATAATTGTTGTCAGTCCACCTATTTCTTTTTCAGTTTCCATTATCGTTTCAACTAGATTTTCTTCTGTTGACTCACTCGAAGGGCATACTGAAAATCCTTTTTCCTTTCGTTCAATTTATCGATACCTATAATTTCTTTTTTTCTGTGATATTAGTTTTCTTCGTTCTTGTTGAGTATTAATGTTTATTTTCGCTCTTACCAGCATATGGTCACTACCAGTATTAAATTGATTTAAAACCAAAACATCTTTGATTATTTTGGTGTGATCTGAGATGATAAAATCTACACTCCTGGAAATTGAAATAAGAACACCGTGAATTCATTGTCCCAGGAAGGGGAAACTTTATTGTCACATTCCTGGGGTCAGATACATCACATGATCACACTGACAGAACCACAGGCACATAGACACAGGCAACAGAGCATGCACAATGTCGGCACTAGTACAGTGTATATCCACCTTTCGCAGCAATGCAGGCTGCTATTCTCCCATGGAGACGATCGTAGAGATGCTGGATGTAGTCCTGTGGAACGGCTTGCCATGCCATTTCCACCTGGCGCCTCAGTTGGACCAGCGTTCGTGCTGGACGTGCAGACCGCGTGAGACGACGCTTCATCCAGTCCCAAACATGCTCAATGGGGGACAGATCCGGAGATCTTGCTGGCCAGGGTAGTTGACTTACACCTTCTAGAGCACGTTGGGTGGCACGGGATACATGCGGACGTGCATTGTCCTGTTGGAACAGCAAGTACCCTTGCCGGTCTAGGAATGGTAGAACGATGGGTTCGATGACGGTTTGGATGTACCGTGCACTATTCAGTGTCCCCTCGACGATCACCAGTGGTGTACGGCCAGTGTAGGAGATCGCTCCCCACACCATGATGCCGGGTGTTGGCCCTGTGTGCCTCGGTCGTATGCAGTCCTGATTGTGGCGCTCACCTGCACGGCGCCAAACACGCATACGACCATCATTGGCACCAAGGCAGAAGCGACTCTCATCGCTGAAGACGACACGTCTCCATTCGTCCCTCCATTCACGCCTGTCGCGACACCACTGGAGGCGGGCTGCACGATGTTGGGGCGTGAGCGGAAGACGGCCTAACGGTGTGCGGGACCGTAGCCCAGCTTCATGGAGACGGTTGCGAATGGTCCTCGCCGATACCCCAGGAGCAACAGTGTCCCTAATTTGCTGGGAAGTGGCGGTGCGGTCCCCTACGGCACTGCGTAGGATCCTACGGTCTTGGCGTGCATCCGTGCGTCGCTGCGGTCCGGTCCCAGGTCGACGGGCACGTGCACCTTCCGCCGACCACTGGCGACAACATCGATGTACTGTGGAGACCTCACGCCCCACGTGTTGAGCAATTCGGCGGTACGTCCACCCGGCCTCCCGCATGCCCACTATACGCCCTCGCTCAAAGTCCGTCAACTGCACATACGGTTCACGTCCACGCTGTCGCGGCATGCTACCAGTGTTAAAGACTGCGATGGAGCTCCGTATGCCACGGCAAACTGGCTGACACTGACGGCGGCGGTGCACAAATGCTGCGCAGCTAGCGCCATTCGACGGCCAACACCGCGGTTCCTGGTGTGTCCGCTGTGCCGTGCGTGTGATCATTGCTTGTACAGCCCTCTCGCAGTGTCCGGAGCAAGTATGGTGGGTCTGACACACCGGTGTCAATGTGTTCTTTTTTTCCATTTCCAGGAGTGTATTTCATTGTGGGTCTCATGGTTTGGGGTTCTCCACGTCCATTTCCTATTATGGTGTTTCTTAAAAAATGTGTTCATGATGAATAATTTATTTTCGTCGATTCCATGGCAGCCTACTGAGACATCACCCTGGTTTTTAGTACCAACCTTGGCATTTAAGTCTCCAACTACCAGTTTAAAGTGGCAGTCTCGTCCTTTGTTATGTGCATTTTTTTACTTCTTCATGAAATGCTTCTACTTCATCATCCGAATATCTTGCTGTAGGTGCGCATGCTTGAACCATTTGTAGTTTGTATCTTTTTGATATTTTAATAACAAGCCTTGCTACTCTACTTGATGTTCCTTCTATTATTGATGCGTTGTCTTTTACATCTTTATTTGTTAGGAAACCTACCCCCTTTGTTCTACCATCTTCTTCTCCTAAGTGACACAGAACATTTCCTGACTTCAGAGTTACACACTGTTCCCCTTTACGACGTACTTCACTCAGACCAACTAGAGTCCATTTTATTTTCTTCAATTCTTCTTCAATTTCCCTTAGTCTGTATTCACCCACAAGTGACCTGCAGTTATATGTGCAGATGTACAGAGATCTGGTGTTTTCCTCTTTAATGGTTTTCTGTATGTGTGACGCTAAAGCAGTCCCCTCCCGGAGATCCGATAGGTGGGGGACTAATTCGGAATCTTTTGCATTAGCGGTACTCATCACAATAACAAGTCTTAAAGGTTTGAAGCGTAATCGCCACGCCTGCTTCAGAACGGATTGGCGATATTATATTGAGTCCGCTCCTAACCTGGGGTACAGACGCCCATGGCTGACCGTCCCTCTGGAGTACAGACGCCGCCTTTAGCGCTAGTTTTGGTCTGCCTCGGGTATTTGATTTCCCCGGTACCACCCATACCTGGGAGTGTTAAGGCAGATGGCCACTTGGTACGACTTCTGCTGTACTTGTTACGGCAGACACAATGGCTGAGCCAAAGACTGAGACGGCGTGGAGTTTTCCAATTATTTATTGAACTTCTTTTACAATTTCTCCCTCGTCGTCGCTGCCCAGCCCTGCGGATCCCTCCGCCTGGCTGCTGCTGTGTAGATTCTCCGACAATGTGCCCTACGTGCGCCGCTGATCGCACTCGGACCCTCAGGCCACCAGTGCTCCGCTGAAGCCAGGATGCCCTGTGGTTGAGATGAACTCGTCGCCGCTAGCCACCCCCCGTACGGGCACGCCCACGGAGCCGCGTCGCCGTGAGATCAGCTGCCGACGCCTGCTGCACCGGCGGCTGGGAAGCCGTCAGTCGCGATGTCCGCGTGGTCCCGTCATAGACGGACCACGCGCTGTGGGGCCGGGTTGCCGTGAAGTCCGGGCGTCAGTCCCCGGCGGCGACTGTGACCGAGACCGCGCTGCGGCCGGTCCTGCTGGAAGTTCTCGCTGTAGTTAGTCAGTCATGGTGCCGACCGCACTCGGGCCAACCTCCAGAGCTGAAGTGGACATCTGGAGGCGATCGTATGACTCCTGCGAGCTGGAACATACTTCCGGAATCGTCACCTACGATGATTGAACATTCGGACACGGACCACTTCCGTCCTCAGATCCGAACTGCTTCCTAGTGGCTTCTGTCCGTCGCTGCCTGCGCTCCACTATTTATATCCGGCAGGAGGACGTTTTTTACCCTCGGTGGCAGCTTCTTGTTATTACTCCCGCAGTATATTGCAGCGTAACTTAGCGTGCTGGCCTCACTCCCCTTACTCAGCACTCTCCAGGCTTCGCTCGGCGCTCAGTCTGTGTCCATCCTTGCGTCCCGATTGGTAGTGTGTTACTGTCAGCAAGGCTATCTGTGTCGTGCTTACTTCGCAATGCTGCGATCGCCAACTGCCTCTGTTTTGCCATTCTCCACTGTGTGAAGCAATGCTTACTACATGTGGCTGCAACAGGGAGGCTTTCCCCTGCACTTCTGCACTTGAAAAATTCCACATCATAACAGCTACCGTACTCTGCGACTGATCAATGAAACATACAACCAACTAACTAACTAACGCCACATTTTACAGCCAGCACTATGAAATTTGTGGATTCCGCGGAATATATCCACAAATCGTTCTGTGTTTGAATATGATCATTGGACGTGACTGTGCCACAAATTTGCCGAGTGTATGCTGTTTCTTTAGGAGATCCATAAGAAATAAAGGGGTGGATAACGTATTCATATGATTCCGCATGGTGGACAATGTATTCATATGTTTCCGCCTTTAGAGTTCTCTTAAGCGTGAAAATGGGACCACACCCTAGCCACAAAAGCAGTGTCATTCCGTAACACCACCTCCTCCGAGCTTCACTGTTGGCACTACGGGTCTTCTAGTTTTCTTCTATTTATTGTGCCTGTCCAGGGTTGGCAAGGCTATTAACGGATTTGACATAGGTAAATTAAGGGGTAGACGGAAGCACTTCCTGTCGGCAACCCGTACCCCCTCGGACAGGATATGTGTACCTTAACTGTCTGCATGCAGTTTCATTCATATGAAAGTGAGCGAAAGTTGTTCTCAATCTTTGCGAATCATCAGACAGGGGTGGCACTAGGGCAGCAACTCGGTATTCTCCTAGTGGGATGTGGGGAACTGCCTAAAACCCACAACCAGGCTCGCTGCCCGTCGTCGTTAATCCAGCATGCGGATTAAATCTGGGGCCGGCGCACCTCCACGTCCCAGAACCGGCGCCTATACTCACACGGCTGTCCAGGCGGTTTATGTTGGCACTACACGTGATAGCAGGTAACTTTCTCCAGACATTCGCCAAACCTAAAACCTTCCATTGGGCCGGCCGCGGTGGCCGAGCGGTTCTAGGCACTTGTTTCTGGAACCGCGCGACTGCTGCGGTCCCAGGTTCGAATCCTGCTTCGGGCATGGAAGTGTGTGATGTCCTTAGGTTAGTCAGGTTTAAGTAGCTGTAAGTCTAGGGGACTCATGACCTCAGATGTTAAGTCCCATAGTGCTTAGAGCCATTTCAATCATTTTCTGAAACTGACAGGTCCACGTGGAGCGACCTGCTGCTGACGAATCGCTCGACGCCGTCTCCCTCCCCACTCTAGCCCGTTGTCTGGCTGACAAGGGGAAGGCCTCAGACATGGCCAACCGATTCGGCTCAGATTTTGCAGGTCGCTTGTGTACAACCTAAAACGAAGGAATCTAAGATATTTTGGGTCAACACCCCCGCAATTTTGAGAAAATCACCCCTAAAGGTTATGACGAGCAATCGACTCAAAATTGGAGGGATCGAAGGATAATTGTAAATAGAGCATTTTTCATCATCAGGTCCGCAAACGCAAACTTTTCCGGAAATCGAGGAAAGAAACTTTTACAACTGGCGCTTCTGTAGCCTCATGGTAAACGATTTTCGCCGATAGCGGTGATAGCGCAACGGCCAAGGTAACTGGCTGGGAATCGGAAAACCCTGGTTCGAATCTCGAAGAAACCTCGCGGATGTTATTCTTTTCGTTTGTATTTTTCCATATCTCAGTTGAGAGGGATAGGAGGGTTAATAAGGTAAGTAAATCAATAAGGAATGATAATAATAAGGTAGGCAAACTAATTTCCCAAACGCCGTCAGTTAGTAAAGTATTAAACTTTTAAGCCTTGTCACATGAAAACAGCTCCGAATAAGAGTGCTGCGAATTCTTCACGAGGGATCACAGATAGCCAACTGCGCGACGCTTGTTTACAAAGAGGCACGGGACAGAATGCACGGGACGGAATGCACGCGGGGAGAGTTATGTTGTCCCAGTTGCCTCTTCGTCATATCATAGTTGTGAACCTGGGAGAGTGAAGGTGTCCAGCACGAGCCTTATAGAAGTCAATCGGAAAGAGTTGTTTTCCGTCATTAGGCTGCCGCGAACCTCGTGGAAACATGCAGTGATTTTTCCATCGTTAATGCGCCGAATGAAATACGTTTTGTGAATGAATACAGTGTTCTTCCGTAAGTAACTATGACGAGTACTGTATGTAGTTTGTAGTAATTAGCTCGTCTGTTTATGTCGTAGTAACTAGTTATTGTTTGTTGTGTCATATCTTTCAGGTGCATAATCTGAATAATGGAGGATTTACACCCTTCCACTAGCGCTGTAATGTATAGTTGGGAGCCTGTCACAAATGATGGCAAGCGGGATGTTACCGACGCTGTGTTTTGGTTTGTAAAAGTGTTGCAAGACAAATGCATTATCAATGCACTACCGGAAGCAGACAGTTCTGTTTCTCAGCGTTTCAGATTGACAGGAGCGGCTATCATCCAGCGATTTTTGGAGCTGACGAACGAAATGACTTTTGTTGATACTGAAGTACTATACCATGAAGACGAAGCAGAAGGTGCTTCAGTGGAAGATATCCCGACTAGTGAATCGCAAAATGGTCGTAACACTTTGGAAATCTCCACGTCACTGGGAATATGTGCTTCATCTGTTCCCGATCAGTATTATGGTTGGTTCAAATGGTTCTGAGCACTATGGGACTTAACATCTGTGGTCATCAGTCCCCTAGAACTTAGAACTACGTAAACCTAACTAACCTAAGGACATCACACACATCCATGCCCGAGGCAGGATTCGAACCTGCGACCGTAGCAGTCGCGCGGTTCCGGACTGCGCGCCTAGAACCGCTAGACCACCGCGGCCGGCGATCAGTATTATGAACCGGTTACTAAACGATTGAACTACGGCGCTATACCCCTTGAAGTGAAAGTAAAGGCGGTAGCGCTAGCCAGGAATAATCCAAACTGGAACTTACAAACACTGCAAAAGAATGGAGCAACAACAGCCCTGAAAAGGAAGAAGGACTTGAAATTGTGGGAAAGTGATATCGTTAAAGGATGGACAAGATACGACAAATACCAGGCGATAAATAAGTGGACATGCGACAGATTTGTCGAATCTCGTTGTCGTAACGAGAATGTAACAACGAGAATACTTCAGGAGTTGGCTGCAGGTGCAGCGCTTCAATATACGGCCAACAAGGATTTTACGTTTGCTGCATCATTATCTTGGGCAAGAAATTTCAAATCGGAGTATAAAATTCGTCAACGGCACGTCACTAAATACGCCTCTCATAAGGAGGTACAAAATATAGTAGATATACAGAAAGTGGCGGCTCTTTTCAACACGCAAACGGCGTCACTTATGACCGGTTTTAATCGTGATTACGTGATCAACACCGATCAAACAGGATGCGAGTATCGGGTGAACATTCGATGCACGTTACCGCATAAGGGAGAAAAACGAACCCTTGTCGCAGTTGGTAGTAAAAACAAACTAACATATTCGTACACGGCGCAATAGGCCATCACAGCCTCTGGAAAAGTGTTGCCTAAGGTTTTCCTGTGTTTACAAGAAACGAATGTTACATTTGGTCCTCGGGTTATAGAAGAGGTCAATCGTTTAACCGACTCGTTGAAAAATGTTTACATTACCTGCTCCAAATCCGGGAAACTGACGAATGCGATTTACAGAACATTTCTTGAGAATGTTTTAAAACCATACGTTTCTGATACCAAGTTTTGTCTAATATTGGATTCCTGGAGTGGACAAATTAACACTACAATATATGACACAATGTTTAGAGATGGCGAGGGTCAGCCGGAGTGCACAGTAAAAGTAATACCGCCAAACTGCACACCTGTATGCCAACCGTGTGATGTTTATTTCTATCGCCAGGTTAAAAACTTTATTTCCAGGCTTCAGAATTGTAGTGTGCTTCTGGAAACCCAGCGAGAATTGCACAACCGCACGGATGCAATAACTATTCACGGCATAATTCATAACCAACTTTCAGCACCGATTTTTCAGGCAATGATATCGTATACGTGGTACGCATCAAAATTAATTACCGTAAAAGACGTATTTTTAAATGTAAACCGAGTTTGTTTTCCGACAACTCTTCGGAAGGAACAGTGTAGCTGTCGAAAGATTGCATTCATTAGATGTTCTTGGTGCCGTGAGTATATTTATTTCGAATGTTTATATGACAAGTACCATCCATCTAGTTGTTCGAAGAAAAGTGTGGACACGTAACAGTGACTGGAAGAGCCATTGTAAAGTGACGTGAAGTATCATTTTAGTTGTTTACTATCCCAAGAGGTTTGAGAAATTTATTTGCCTACCTTATTATTATCATTCCTTATTGATTTACTTACCTTATTAACCCTCCTATCCCTATCAATTGAGATATGGAAAAATACAAACGAAAAGAAAAACACCCGGTGGCTTTCTTCGAGATTCGAACCCGGGTTATCCAATTCCCAGCCCGTTACCCTGGCCGTTGCGCTATTTTTTTTTTTTACAAGCGCTCTACCGACGTTTTTTTTTAATTGAACAAACGGAGAGTATATATATATATATATATATATATATATACACTCCTGGAAATGGAAAAAAGAACACATTGACACCGGTGTGTCAGACCCACCATACTTGCTCCGGACACTGCGAGAGGGCTGTACAAGCAATGATCACACGCACGGCACAGCGGACACACCAGGAACCGCGGTGTTGGCCGTCGAATGGCGCTAGCTGCGCAGCATTTGTGCACCGCCGCCGTCAGTGTCAGCCAGTTTGCCGTGGCATACGGAGCTCCATCGCAGTCTTTAACACTGGTAGCATGCCGCGACAGCGTGGACGTGAACCGTATGTGCAGTTGACGGACTTTGAGCGAGGGCGTATAGTGGGCATGCGGGAGGCCGGGTGGACGTACCGCCGAATTGCTCAACACGTGGGGCGTGAGGTCTCCACAGTACATCGATGTTGTCGCCAGTGGTCGGCGGAAGGTGCACGTGCCCGTCGACCTGGGACCGGACCGCAGCGACGCACGGATGCACGCCAAGACCGTAGGATCCTACGCAGTGCCGTAGGGGACCGCACCGCCACTTCCCAGCAAATTAGGGACAATGTTGCTCCTGGGGTATCGGCGAGGACCATTCGCAACCGTCTCCATGAAGCTGGGCTACGGTCTCGCACACCGTTAGGCCGTCTTCCGCTCACGCCCCAACATCGTGCAGCCCGCCTCCAGTGGTGTCGCGACAGGCGTGAATGGAGGGACGAATGGAGACGTGTCGTCTTCAGCGATGAGAGTCGCTTCTGCCTTGGTGCCAATGATGGTCGTATGCGTGTTTGGCACCGTGCAGGTGAGCGCCACAATCAGGACTGCATACGACCGAGGCACACAGGGCCAACACCCGGCATCATGGTGTGGGGAGCGATCTCCTACACTGGCCGTACACCACTGGTGATCGTCGAGGGGACACTGAATAGTGCACGGTACATCCAAACCGTCATCGAACCCATCGTTCTACCATTCCTAGACCGGCAAGGGAACGTGCTGTTCCAACAGGACAATGCACGTCTGCATGTATCCCGTGCCACCCAACGTGCTGTAGAAGGTGTAAGTCAACTACCCTGGCCAGCAAGATCTCCGGATCTGTCCCCCATTGAGCATGTTTGGGACTGGATGAAGCGTCGTCTCACGCGGTCTGCACGTCCAGCACGAACGCTGGTCCAACCGAGGCGCCAGGTGGAAATGGCATGGCAAGCCGTTCCACAGGACTACATCCAGCATCTCTACGATCGTCTCCATGGGAAATAGCAGCCTGCATTGCTGCGAAAGGTGGATATACACTGTACTAGTGCCGACATTGTGCATGCTCTGTTGCTTGTGTCTATGTGCCTGTGGTTCTGTCAGTGTGATCATGTGATGTATCTGACCCCAGGAATGTGTCAATAAAGTTTCCCCTTCCTGGGACAATGAATTCACGGTGTTCTTATTTCAATTTCCAGGAGTGTATATATATATATATATATATATATATATATATATATATATATATATATATATAAGGAATAGTTCTTCAAGGTACCAGTTAAACATATACAAATGAGTGTTAGGTAAACAAATTATTAGAATAACATTAAATACAACAAAATATAACACACCCTGTTTTCTTTTTCTTTTTCTTTTTTTTGTTCTTTTTTTTTTAATAATTTGTATTGAACAAACTAAAAGTACATATATTTTCACTATGCAAGAGTTCTTCAAGGTACCATTTAAACATATACAAATGACTGTTAGTTAAACAAAAAAATATTAAAAAGAAAAACATTAAATACAACAAAATATAACATATTCTGTCCTCTTTTTTTTTTTTTTTTTTTTTTTGATCGATGCATGAGAACGTGGATAAGGGTGTTGCATCATGTGACAGGTAGGCATGGTACACCGCAACTTTGAGGGGGTTCAAGGAAGACGCTGCGGAGATAACCGGCAAAAGTTTGTCGGTGAGATGGTTTTCAGGTGAGCGTGCTATGCGCGGTCACAACTTTGTACCAGAAGTCAAGGACTGTATGCGGACCACTCTGAAAGAGGTATTCTAAAGCCTGTCCTCGAAACCAGATTAGGGCATGGTGCTTAGCAAGAGGGTAGTGAAATGTCTGGGGCAACAACAGGAAATCCGGGGTTCCCGTCGTTGGCGGGGCACGGAGGTAAAAGCCCACGATTCGTTGGATGAGGAGCCATACGTTTTGTTTCAGGGGCCACGTAAGACGGTGCTCGTCGGTGTCTTAGAGCTGACGGTCAGGGCAGAGTGGGGAGGTGGCCAGTCCTATGCGATAAAGTCGACTATTAGTCGGGAATTTTCCATAGACTAAAACATACCAGAGTGCAGACACAGACGACGGTAAAAAGGGTGCATGCACACACCCCCAAACCGTGCGCCAGTTAATGTCAGGATGCTGTAGCACCATGGGGTCGCAAGGGTTGGACAGCATAAACAAACGATAATATTCTTTTGTACGGGGAGGACGGGTGACTGGAAGATCGGCCCGAACGTAGCTGAGTTCTATGAAACAATTGGCGACGTGGTACAATAATGGAGAAATAGGTGCCACATTCATCGGTGGATCGAGAGAAGCTGGTCGGAGGATATCTAAGAGACTGCGTGTTAAGGACGGGACCGGCCCCTGCCAGTGTCGCAACAGAGTGTGGACAAAGAGTGCAGATCGTGCCCGCACGTTGACGAGTCCGAGGCCACCTTTTGCAGGAGGCAGTGTTAGAGTGTTGTAGCGGACTTTGAAAAGTGTCACTGCTGACACGAAATATCAAAAGGCTGATTGGATGCGGCGGCCAAGGAGTAACGGCATTGGGAGGATCTGGGCGACGTGTACCAGTTTAGGGGCGACATACATGTTGACATAGGACAAACGTTGGAATTGGTTTAAGTTACGGTGCACTTGACCGCGGACACGGTGCCGAATCGACTGCAAAAACCGCCGGTAAGCCAGGGCCACTGTGCGGTGTGTGGAGCTCGTAAATTCGATACGCAAGTAACGAAGGGTGGCACTGACTGGGAGTGGGGTCGGCACCATAGCCGGGAGGCCGCGCCCAACGTGCATCATAGTCGATTTACGGACATTAAGAATGCTACCAGAAAGACGTCCATACTGGTGGATCCATTGGATGGCGTCACTGAGTTCCGTGGAGGAGCAGGTGAGAAAGAGGAGATCGTCCGCATGAGCCCTACAGTGAAAGGTGTAGTAACGCAAAGTGAGGCCCTGCAGTCTAGAGGTAAGTCCAGTGATGAGGGGCTCAAGTGCAATGGCATATAGTAAAGTAGACATAGGGCATCCTTGACGCACAGAGCGGCGTATAGGAATCGGTCCTACAAGCCTCCCATTGACTTGTACCATCGAGACCGCGGGAAGTAGTAACCGGCGAATGGCATCGACAAAAAGTAATGGGAACCCCATACGTGTCGCCACCATGAGGAGGAATGGGTGTCGAACGCGATCAAAGGCACTCGTGAAATCGGCGGATACCAGTGCTGCACGAAGGCGAGAAACCGACGCCAGTGCAATGAGGTCACGGCATTCTCCTAGGGCTGTTTATAAGGTGGCCCCACAACCACGTGCAATCTGCTCAGGTGAAAGGACCGTAGGTAAGACGGTGCGTAGGCGCACTGCTAAGAGGCGTGCATATATTTTATAGTCTGCATTCAGTAGTGTAAGGGGGCGATATGCAGAGACATGAGACCCTCCCTTCGGTTTAGGCACAGGTAGAAGAATGCCAGTGACGAATTCAGGTGGAATTGGAAAGGACGGAGTAAAGAGTTCCTGAATCATTTCCGTCCAGCGAGGAAGCATTAACGTGGTGAACGCCCGGTAAAACTCCACTGGGAGACCATCTGGTACGGGTGATTTGTTCTTGGCCCCTTTGTTGATCGCATCTACCACCTCTTCTGCGGTGATTGCAGACATCATGGACGTTGACTCCGCTACGGTGAGGGTCCGATCAGGGGAAGGACAGAGATCATCAGGAGTGGGCGTCGCCATCGGTTCATCATCATAAATTGGCGATAATGGTCAGCAAAGGCAGACACCGCTGCCGCCTGTGTTGTGGGGTGAACACCATCGGAGGTCATGATGTTGGGGACGAAAAGTCGACGTCGACGACTATGGTCGGATGCGGCATGGATTGTGGATTGGGTTTCGTCGTGGAGGAAGTCTTGTCGTCGGGAACGCACCACGACACCATGCAGTCGTGCACGTTGAAGAGAGAGGAGACGAGCTTTAGTACGTTGTCGTTCCCTATGGGTGTCAGATGATGGTGGGAGCGCATCGAGCTCACGGAGGACGGCGTAATGAAAATTTGTGGTGTCTCGATGCCATGCTGCTGCTTCCTTGCCACATTGTATGAAGGCCTTTCTGATCGCAGGTTTGGCACATTTGAGCCACCAATGGAACGTGGATGTGTACTGCGGAAGGCGTCTTTGGCAAGACGCCCATGTAGTGGCAATAAATTGTCGGCAGTGTGGATCATTAAGGAGGGAGGTATTAAGCTTCCAGTAACCTCTGCTGCGCCACACTGACTGAGGTGGCAGAGCCAGGGAGCAAATGACGGCGCAGTGGTCCAAAAATGCAAGGGGCCATCGTTCAGCTTGGGCGACTTCATTGCCAAGGTGGGCAGAGACGTAAAACCGGTCCAGTCTGCTCGCAGAATGTGCTGTATAATGGGTAAAACCGTGGGTATTGCCATGAATTTTCTCCCAAACGTCCACTAGATGAAAATCTTCGATTAAGGTGAGCAGCGCCGGGCATGGCGAATAACCAGGCATTTGGTCCTGCGGATGGAGGACACAGTTGAAATCGCCTCCCATGATAAGGCGATCATAGCGTCCAGAAAACAGGGGCGCCACGTCATGTCCGAAGAAAGTGGACCGCTGCCGACGGTTCGTGGAGCCAGACGGAGCGTAGATATTGATGACACGCGTGTCGAAGATGGTAACAGCCATGCCTCTTCCACAGGGAAGGATTGTCGTGTCCTTGAGTGGGATTCCTTCGCGTATGTAGAAAGCCACTCCACGCCCTGATTGATCACATGTGGACGTGTATGAGTCGTAGCCGTAGACTGGTGGTAGTGTGGCAACGCGTACTTCCTGAAGAAGGGCGACGTCGACGTCAGAGGCCCGAAGCATGTCACATAGGAGTTGCAGCTTGGGTGCAGTGCAGATCATGTTGATGTTCAGTGTGGCAAACCGGTACGTTTGTTTCAGTGGTGGTGGACGCGCATCACCAAGGGAAGTAAGAGGAGGGCACCGACAGGAAGTCCCGTCCCATCAGCTGCAGTGCCTCGCTTTTGATGTTAACAGGCAGCCTTGTCCGGCGGAGGCAACTCATCCGGAGGAGGGGGCGTATCTTCGTCAATGTCGTCGGCGCATGCTCCTGTGACGTGGGTCTGTCCAATGTCCATGGGAATTGCGTCGTGGTGAGAGAGATCTGGAGTTGTCGGCGGGTAGACAGGCGTCTCAACCGGCGCACCGATCGTTACATTGTGCGTGGCGACCTCCATAGTGGTCCCGTCCTGCGAAACGTCTTGTTCATCGTGAAAGTTGTCCGCCGACCTCTGTGTGGAAATGTCGGCTGGTTGGGTGTCGTCTTCGTCGTCGCGGGTGGCGACGCTTTGAGAGCCCGTGGGTGAACGGCGACGGCGTTTCCGCCTACGTGGCGAGCGTTGTTTGCGCACGTGTTCCTCAGTGTCGGACGACGGCAAGGAGGAGCGTCGACCTGGTTCGAAGGCGTCGGTGGGTACAATGAAATTGTCAAACAGCTGTTGTGAAGAAGTACTGTTCTCCTCAGCGTCCGGTGCGGGAGCATGTTCGGCGGCAAGGTTGTCAGGTGGGACGTCCGCACCGTCCATAGGTGACTGGGACGGTGGGACGTGCCGATCAGAAGGACCGGGCGACGGACTGGACGAAACTGTAGACGTGGCAAGAACCGCTGCGTAAGTGACCGGTAGGGCGGTCATCGTGGGTGTGACGGACGCTTCTGACAACGGGAGCTGCGCGACACGTCGTTGAATGCATTCAGACCGTAGGTGACCTTCTTTCCCGCAACCGGAACAGGTCCGAGGTTGGCCGTCGTACATTATAATGGCGCGGCAGCCTCCGATACGTAGATAGGAAGGCACGTGTTTCTGCAACTCGATGCGGACCTGTCGAACACCGTTTAAAACGGGATAGGTTTGAAATTGTACCCATCGTTCGGCAACATGTTCCAGAACGTTGCCATAGGGACGGAGCGCCTCGATGACGACGTCTGCAGGTAGTTCGAACGACAGTTCGAAGATCCTTATCGTCCGTGTGCCGAGACCTGCGTGATCGACGGTAACGGGTCCGACGTTGCCGTCGGAATGACAGAAGCGCAGTCCACGTTTTGCCTCTTGAAGCACCTTGTTGCACGCCGCATCGTTGATCATTTTGACGTAGACGGTACTGCTAACTATGGACAAGTGGATACCAATTAGATCCGTTGGTGGTATTTTAACTTCATCGCGAATAAATCGTTCTACCTCCAGGGCCTTGGGTCGGGCGAAGTCGGAACAAAAGTTGAAACGTAATTTCTTCTTGCGATAGTTGTGGTTCAAATGGCTCTCAGCACTATGGGACTTAACATCTGTGGTCATCAGTCCCCTAGAACTTAGAACTACTTAAACCTAACCAACCTAAGGACATCACACACATCCATGCCCGAGGCAGGATTCGAAACTGCGACCGTAGCAGTCGCGCGGTTCCGGACTGAGCGCCTAGAACCGCTAGACCACCGCGGCCGGCGATAGTTGTGCGCCATGGTGGTCTAGAAGGGAAAACGGCACTTACAGCGGCCGAAGTAAACATAAACACACCGTGCGCGCCTCGCCCGCAGCGCTCTGGCGCGTGACCGCCTCGCAGCACTGCCGGCGGCAGACTGATGGTGGCGAAGAAGCGTTTACCATGTGGGTACAGAAGCGTCAGTTGTAAAGGTTTCTTATCTCGATTTCTGGAAGAGTATGCGTTTTTGGACCCCATACCTGACGATGAAACATGCTCTATTTACTATTATCTATCGATCCCGCCAATTTTGAGTCTGTTGCTCTTCATAACCTTTAGGGGTGATTTTCTCAAAAACGCGGGGGTGTTGACCAAAAATATCTCAGATTCCTTCGTTTTAGGTTGTACACAAGCGACCTGCCAAACCTGAGCCGATTCGGTTGGCGGTGTCTGAGGCCTTCCCCTTGTGAGCCGGCCTCACCGGTCGCCATGCGCGCGCCATTTAACACTCGAACGCCCAGGGGGATCAAAATGTGCGTGTGCAAGCAGAACGAGAGGTGCCATTTTCTGCAGTCAGACACAGAACTTTTGGTCATATTTCAGATTCATACATACTACTCCTAGTTATGGTGAGGAAGAATTCCATAGTCAAAGCGTCTTCATATGGAATCAACAATGCTAATATGTGCAGGGTTCGACTCCTAGTCAGCACATAATCTTTCGTTGCGTTATGTCCAGTTCAGATACGTGCACATTCACTACTGGTGAAACAAACCGATGTTTAA
This sequence comes from Schistocerca nitens, assembly GCF_023898315.1. Taxonomy (NCBI): domain Eukaryota; kingdom Metazoa; phylum Arthropoda; class Insecta; order Orthoptera; family Acrididae; genus Schistocerca; species Schistocerca nitens. Next base: position 949,356,635 of record NC_064616.1, read on the forward strand.
TGTCTATTCGTAATTAGAAAACAGCGACGATATGTTTTGGTTTCGAATCCTGGTGAGGCAAAACGTTTTCGTCTCGTTATTTTAGTTTCAATAATTTCGTTACTGCCGAAAAATATTGATACCTAACTTTTCACTGTGTTTAATTAACAATCCAATCAGGTGCTGGGTTCGACTCCAAGTCCAACACAGAACTTTACGTCACGTCCTGTCAAGTATAAATATGCGCAGACATTGTGATTGAAACCATGTACGAGATACTCTTTTGTGTGTCCATCCTTGTGATTGGAGATCTGAGGGATTTCGCCCATTCACTTATGTAATGAAATGGAACATCCACAACAGTCCTTACGATGTTATTTATTATGTGGTTACCAGCTTCGGTGCTTCAGTGCGACGCTGAGGGGGTTAACTCCAATCATGTACAGGAATCATCAGTGGCCAACATCTATGAACGGGTATTCGCAGACTCCCTGTAACAATGATGTTGCCTCCAACGATACTGATGGTTGGAGACAGAACATCGTTGTTACAGGTAGTCTGCGTAAACCAGTTTATAGATGCCGGCCACTGACAAACTGTGCATTTGATCGGAGTTAAACCCCTCAGCGTCAGTTAAGCACCGAAGATGGTGCACTGATGAACGGAAACTGGTAGCCATATAATAAATAACATCGTAAGGACAGCTGTAAGTGTCCCACTTCATTACACATATGAGAGATTTCGTGGTTAGTTAACAGGGACAATAGCTGGTGGACTGGAGTGACGGTAGCCAGTCCAGTACACATTTCGTCATATAATTTCAAATTGAAATTTGCTTTTTGAAATGTCATTTATTGCAATAAAATCTAGTTTAAATGTGTTAAAGATCGTGTCATCTCTAGTAACATGTTTTCTGATATTTGAATCGTTGTGGTATTTATTTACAGCTGCATTGATAGTGATATAGACTTGCTCTCTCTAATAGTTGCTTACAGTAAGCATATTATACAGTCAAATGACTACCTAAAAGAGAGCAGAGGACTTGCAAGGCAATTACGTTAGGGTTGCATATACACCAAGCCAATCGGAATTTAGTTCGTTCGGATACTTTTGAGCATGACAGCGCCAGCACGATGGGCGCCCCGTTCATTTCTAGTTAGGGAAGCTGTCACACGGTTCTCTCCTGATCAATCGGTAGGACGTGAAGGCATTATCTGCTAGCCTGCGTTGTCACCTAATCTGATATCCTTGGACTTTTTTCTCTGGGACAAACTCAAAGATGAAATCAATACACAAATCCCAACAACCCAAGAGCATTTACAACGTAACATTGTTGTATAATGTACAATGAAATCGAAGGAATATGATCAGTTTGTCAGGAATACTTGTACCTGCGATTGCAAACGTGTATCGCAATAGACGATGGGCATTCCGGATACTTCATAATATAAATGAAATTTTGTGGAAGTGTTTATGACCTCAATATTTTTAGATTTTCCTTTTTCTGTTGTCGACATATGTTTTTCGAACGTAATTGTGTATCTTGACATTAAACTCAAGTCAGGAGGTTACTATTTAATAAACTTTATACCTCCTTATTCTAGCAATCAATGCAGTGCTTGATGTGCACCTATTTTGCAAAGTTCTAGCAGAAACTAGAGAAGAAGTTTTACTATAGTTAAGCGGTGAATTACCCCGAAATTATATGGTCTTTGCCTTCCAGTTGGTGTGTAGGTCCAGTCACATATAGAATCTGTCAATTTTGAATTATACTTTATCCATTATTCCGCTTTCGTAAATAAACTCTTTTCCCTGCGTCAAGAAGTAGAGCATTGACTGCCTGGCTTCACAGTTCTGTATAACAAGACGAGCTTCAATATAGGATAGACATCTGTTTCATGTTGCAAATAGAAAAAAAAATCCTAAGTTCCTGATACTATTATTTCTCCGAAATCGATGATCAGAGGTTGAAGTGTCAGACACGTTGAACTTGACCTTTTTTAGTATTACGTTACTAATAGCAGAAATTAGTGTTATTCCATTGAAAAAAATGAGAGAGTGTTACCGATATATCTTTAAGTAATATACGTATGAAAAGAACCTATACGTTATCTAGTGAGGATGTTTTGACATATCATTTGCGTAAAAACAGAATTACGATATCTTTCAGGATGTATCTGAAGAGAATCACTCTATATAATTTCATATCGATGACAAATAAATGATAATTTCCAACGTAACGACCATTATTTTCAATATTTAACGGTCATGTCTGTGTTTTGCGTCCTTCTGTTTTGAGGCCGTTTTGCCAGTATGGTACAGCTGAAAATTAAATTCCCTTCATCCACGTTCCAGAATAGCGCAATTTCCGCTCAATTCCAGGCTACCTGATGACTGTCTATTTACACAGTATTGTGCGATTAAATTCTGTGTATCTTTCCGCCGAACGGCGCAATTTCCTCATTGTTCTAGTATATCAGATCACACTCTGTTTGCGCTTCATTGTACTTCTAACCAAGCAAAAATTTATTGCATGTCTTTCCATTTCAATCTTTTCTGCTCTTATCAGTGCTCACATTCACAACTCGAAGCCAGCTGTCGATGCAGTTAATATCTCTTTGAGCTTTACGTCTCCCTTCTTGCATCGATACTTTATTACTACCTCTCACTCTGTTTGTCTAGCAAACTAGTCGTTACCTTCCGCTACTTCGTAATTTCTGGTGCAGCTGTGAGCCAGAGAAGGGTGAAAGTCATGGAATAATCTCATAGCTTTTAAATCTCTCCCCCCTTCAGACAGGAAAACACAGAATACATTTAGCTCTCTTAAAAGGAAACTTAATCATGAGGTTAATAAAATTTGAAGTAAAATATTGAAAATATATTCTCGTGGTACAGCTGCTATATCCATCACGTATGTGAAAAAGTAATGGCTCTAATTTCAGAATGTATTTTCATAGGGAGTCTTAGGCTTACCGCTGTCCGACCCTCTTCTAAGCAAAGTATTGAAACGTCCCCTTTTAACAATTTTTTACAACTGTGCTTAACCTGACACACAATATTTTTTTTTTAGCGCAACGCAATCTGACTTTCAAAATCTCTAGAAGAGAATGGCCCTGACTAACATTAAACTATCTCTTTCACAAATCACTTACCTCACAAAAATCTTCGCTGCTCAAGCTACTGCAATACAGCGAGCGCCACTACTGCCAGCTAAATAAAAGATTCAAACTATGGAAGGCACTAACTACTGATAGGGATAGTTAGCAAATGAAAGATGTTAATAGAGAACAAACAATGTATTTACCTTAATATCATATATAGAGCAGTTCATGACAAATTACAAAATTCCGCCATCTCTCTCCCCACATCCACCACTGCTGGCGGCTCACCTCCAACTGCCCAACGCTACGCGCTGTTCACAGCCAGCTGCCTAACACTACAATGGTTGAGTATTACAACAATGCAAAGCAGCCACAGACTGCACACGGCACAGCCGGTGATTTTCATACTGAGGTGGCGTTATCAATAAAAAAACCTAAACAGCCTACTTACAGTATTGGGATTCTTATTAGTACATCGGCAGATTTCGTTATGACCGTTCTGCTCTAAAACGTTGGAAAAGTAATGTACTTAATTGAGGTATCGCATGATAATGTTCTGAGTCATTCAAAATTTAGATTTAAGTAGAGCCTATATACTGAATATGATGTACGTATCCCATTTCACTGACTGACTAAATATTAAAAAACGAAAACAGCAAAATTTCACCTAAAGGTGCTATTTGTGATTTATATAGGACATTTGTCTGTGGGATAGTAATGACCAGAAGCAGAAAGTTGTAGGGATTTAAGGTACAGTGAGTAAATGGTTAATTTAACAATTAATGGTAGGAAACAGAGAATCGCGTGCTACGGCTGAGAAAGTTTTTATGACAAATCACCTCTTGACTGGGGACTTACAACTACAGATGTTCAGCACTGAACGAATTTGGGTTCACTGCTGCTGCTGTTTCTGTACATACTTGACGTCCCAAAAAATACTGATAAAAATGAAAAAGTAATTGTTTCTGTAGACGCACGAATCATAATCTGAGCCAGTAGAGTCGCATAAACAGAAGGACTGAGAACAGAAATTTTCGTTCAATAGCGTGTGGTGAAAAGAAATATATAAAACAAAATGTCCAAAATTCTTGGGTGTGCATGCCAATAAGAGCTGGAATTCAAAGTCACCTACTACAGACCTAAATCTCTTAGGTTCAGCCACATTTTCATTGAGTGTGATTGCTAATTCGGTGTTGAAAACCTCACAGTGTTGAAAGCTTACTTCGTGGTATGGTGTACAGTAACACCTTGCTGCAATTCCGCAGAAAGGAGGGATTCCACAGAGACGTAGAGGAGTACACTTGCACCTGTGCATCCCTCGCCAAGACACAAGCAAACGAACAACTGCATGCCAAGCGATTGCAGTCAAACTCCGGTAGAAGCACCCCATAATACTCCAATATAAAAGTGCCCCTTTTACTAGCAGCAGCAGCCGCAGCAGGAACAATTGTTTAGAGAGAAAGGTGAAATCCCAGAAAGAATTCCAGTTGCTGAGTTAATGGAATACCTTTCGCGTCGTAATCCATGTGAGGATGTAGTGAAAGGGATACAGATGTAAGTAGTATGCTATTTAAAAACTTGACTCGTATTTTAGCTAATTATTTCGAAGCAATACTTTATCTTAGCCGATCATTGACATCGGGGCAAAATACAACACACCGAAAGGGTACACCAGACGCGGCAACATTAGCTCTGATGTGAACAGCTTCCTGAGTATGATGTACATTTCAGTGTATCTACTGCACCGATAGCCTCGAAACATCAACCCAGAAGTTTGGCACGCTCTTATAGCTCTAGATAGCTACACTAAAGTAAGCAGATGACTACTTCATGTTTATTTATCTGTAGAACAAAACACTTGGACGATGTTTAATGTTTACATTCAGTAGTGCAGAATATTGAAATATGCATTCATTTGTAGACATATAACACAGTAGAGGTCCGTGGAATGGAAGCGCTAAATGATAACATATTTCCAATTATACATACGCCATTCAAATTACACCAGAGTTGGTGTGTATGTATAAAAGGTGTTGGGTCCTACTTAGTCAAAAGCATTTGATTACATGATGTGAGTTACTTTACTCTTTACTTTCCCCTTGCAAACTCTGGAGAACAGTGCTGGATATCACGGGAAATTCTGAGGTGATGTTTTGACTCCCGACACTGACAGGTGTCTTTAGATGGGTAACCAGGATTTTTGCATCATTGACAACATATTTCTGTCAGATATAATTGTGTTAAGTTTCTCAGCAAGGCCTCTTCTTTTCTGCAACGAGCAAGCAAAGCGGCTTGTAGAGGAACCAGGACAGCTTTGGCACATCAAGGTCGCCAAAAGTACTCTTCTCGTCCTACAATGTTCGTTGTGTCTCCATCGGAAGTACGAACCATGGAATTTTATTTTCGTCGCAATTCAAGTTAATCCATTTGAAAATACAAAATGTGGCGCACGAAACTCGCAGCCAGAGTCAAAGTTCGGTTCAACACTGACGTAAGTGAAATACAGCATGCTATTTTCTAGTATTACATCAGTGGTGGGAAATTAATTAATTGATCAATTAATTACCCCCACCCCATGAAGGTGTCATGGGTTTTACCCAGACAGCACGTGAGTCCTCCCCAAGGAACACCCAGCCCCCTCCCCTCCCATGACATAAACCGAGGATGGCCTGGGAAAAATGGGGGGAAATTCAAATTTATTGGTGGAAATATCAGATTCTGGATGTTCACCTTGAAGTTCACACCACCATCAGAGGGCGCTGTTGACCCTCTCACCCTCCCCCCTCTCTCCCCCTTCCCCCTGTGCTCCCCCTCCCCATCTCCTCCTCTCTCTCCTCCCCCTTTCTGTGTTCCCCCTTTCCCTTCCCTCTGGGAATTGGTGAGAAAATAACCCAGTCTGTGCTGGCTGAAGGATAAGCCTTTATTCTTTTGTATGCAGAGCGGTATATTGCTTATTTAAACAATTTGTGTTGCCATTGATCAAGCACTAGACCGTAGCTCCATCCAGTTTCGTCAATAACTGCTAGATGTTGAGTGGATATTTTCACTATTATATGATAGACACATGGTTGACGACATATGTAAGTTTGGGTCTGGCTGTGAGTCATGCACGGATAGCCAAATGGTAAAGCGATTGCTCGCGATAAGTGGGGAATCTGGGTTCGAGTCTCGGTCTGTCACAAATTTTCATTGTTGTCATTCCATTCTACAGCTGATGGTTGCTCTTACTCGCAATTGCGAATGCATTTAATGTATTTTCACTATTGCTCCAGCCAATCTGGCCATTAGGAGGGAGAGAAGGTGGACGAGGTTAAGGAATTTGTGTTTGATGGAGAAGGAAGGTCAGAAGCCGCACTGGGTAAGGGGAAGGAGGTGGTGTTGATTAAGGTGGTGATGGATATGATGAGACAGGATGGATTTGAAGACCTGACTGTGCCCTTTTTTTTCTTTATTATAATTTTTGCTCCTGCCCCATATGGGCAGGGGAGAACTGGCAGTGGCACAGTTCGCCACTCGTCAGCTGAGTGGCTTTACAGAAACATATGAAAAGAGGAACTCATATATAAATAGGGCAAAAAAGGGACATAACACAGAAAATGGAGATAATGGAAGTTAAAATATACACCAATATGGGGACATGCTCTGGGAAATGGTTAAAAAGTCGATATAAAGTTAAAAGAACACAGCTGTCAATTCGTGGGGCACTTAAAATACACTGGAGTCAGGCACAAGTTATGAGTTGGCCACAGTATAATAAACACACAGAGCGAGCCACTTAATAAACCACTGTAAATGACAGAGCACACACAAAGAATAAAAACCACTGGTAGGGACCTGCCGAGGGACAGGACACTGGAGAGGAGGGAAAAAGAGGGGAGGAAGGTGTGGAGGGGGGTCTGGTGGGAGGAGAAGAGGAAAAGGGGAGCAGTGGGCGCACCAAAACACAGGAGATGTGTTGGGTGGGAGATGATGAGGGAAGACAAAGCAGGAGGGAGAGCAGAGACACAGAAGTCGGTGTGGGAAAGGTAGGGAGTGGAGGAGGGAGGAAAATCGCCAAGGGGAAGGGAAAGGGAGGTGAGAGGCAGCCCTGCTGAGTAGGGGGAGGAAGGTAAGGTTAGAATTGGTAGGAGGGACAGGTGTCAGAGAAAAGCTCATCATCTGGGAGGGGCAGGTGCTGTAAGTTGCATTGGGCAAGGAGGTGGAGGGTGTGGAGCTGGAGAGAGGGCAGGTCACAACGGTAAAGGCGTGGCAACAGGCTGAGGGTGGAAGGGAAGGGGGCACAAAGATGTGTGGGGGATCGAGTTGGTGGACAATGTACAGGGTGTGGATGTGTATGAGGAAAAGAAGAAGGTGGGAGAAGGGGATGAGATCGTAGAGGAGATGCATGGAGGATGGAGGCATGGGGCATGGTGTTCCAGGATTAGAGGGCTTTATGGAATCTGGGAGGGAAGGAAATCCAAGCAAAACTGGCATAACAAAGGATGGGGCGGATGAAGGCTTTGTAAGTGTGAAGGATGGTGGAAGGATGCAGTCCCCATGTCTGGCAGACAGGATTTTCAGGAGACAGAGTATATTGTGGGCTTTGTATTGGCTCTTAAAGAGATGGGGAGTCCAGGTGAGGTGGCAGTCAATGGCGAGGCCAAGGTATTTTAGGGTAGGAGTGAGGTGAATAGGACGACCATAAACGGTTAGGTAGAAATCATGGAGACAGAGGGAGCAGATGGTGTGGCCTATTATGATTGCCCGTATCTTGGATTGTTGATATGGAGGGGCCACTGGTTGCTCCAAGTGGTGAACTGGTCAAGGTGGGTTTGGGGGGTATGTTGGGACTGTTGAAGGTTAGGATAAAGGGCCAGGAAGGCAGTGTCATCAGCAATTTGGAGGAGATGAACAGGTGGGGAGGGGGGAGGTTTGGGCATATTGGCAGCACACAGGAGATAGAGGAGAGGAGACAGGTCGGAGCCTAGGGGCACGCCAGCAGTGGGATGGAAAGTACAGGAGTTGGAATTGTGGATAGTGACATAGGAGGGACGATGGGAGAGGAAGCAGGCAACGAGATGGACGAAATTGATAGGGGGAGCACAGGTCTGGAGTTTGAAGATGAGCCCGGGATGCCAGAAATGATCATAGGTGTATGGAGGTCGAGGGAAACAAAGGTAGCAGAGCAGTGGGAGTTAAGTTGGGGGGAAAGAAGATTGGTAAGGTTAAGGAGCTGGTCATCAGCTGAGGAGGAGGGCTAGAAGCCACACTGGGTAAGGCAGGAGAGGATGGACTCGAAGACCTTACTGAACACAGAGGTGAGGCAGATAGGACGATGGGATGAAGTGCCAGAGGGGGGGTTTGTTGGGTTTAGGGGACAGCAGGGCACTGAAAGACTTCCACAGGTCAGGGTAAAAGCCCGTGGAGAGGAGGACATTGTACAGTGCAGCAAGGGCAGCCAGAAAGGATGGGGAGGATTCGTTGAGATGACAGTAGGTGACACTGTCGTGACGAGGGGTGGTGTTGTATTTGGAATGAAGGATGAGTGTGATATTGTGAGCGGTGATGGGTGTGTTTATGTCAAACGGGGGTAACTGATATAAGTACTGGAAACTAGTGGCAAGCAGTCGGACAGAGGTATCAGTGGGTTCAAGAACAGTGGAGAAGAGTGAGTAATCAAAATGGGAATCGGCAGGAGTGGAGAAGACCTTGGATAGGTGGGAAGCAAAATGGTTAGCCTTACTGAGGTTGTCAGGGAAGGGGTGGTTGTCATGGAGAAGAGGGTAATACAGGGTGGGATCGCTACCAGTAAGGCAGTAGAAGACTGACCAGTACTTGGAGGAGTTGACAGGGAGGGTGGAGTTGAGGTATGTACATATCTGGCACCAGTCCTGGTGGATGTGTCACTGTAATTGATGGTGGTGCAGGAGTGTATACTGGCCATGGGTACAGAGGAAGGAGCGGTAGAGCCTGTGGGATTCACAAAGAAGGAAGACAGCCTGTGGAGGAATCATAGGGCAGTGAGGTTAGATGAGTTTGGTAGGAACGTGGGCCTCCACAGTGTCAGTGATGGTCTTCTGGAGGGAGGAAGAGGCATGGGTGATGTCAACGGGATGGTGAAAGGTAAGGGGGTGGCCTTGGACCTGCGAGGCAACGGATTCCAGGTAGGTATCCCAGTCGGTGTGGTGGTAGTCGTGGATGGACTTCAGATGGGCAACAGGGAGGGGGGGATGGAGGAGGGCCACAAGCAGAGGAAATGGTGAGAAGGATGGGGAGGTGGTCATTAACAATGGGATCGAGAACATCCGCGGTGATATGACCAAGGAGGTTGGGGGAAGGGAGGATAACGTATGGGGTGGAGTTACTTTCAGGGCGGGTGAGTTGTGGGAGAGGAACAAAGTTGGTCTGTGTAACTCATTGGTACTTTTTTAATTCAGTGTACTACGGCTCCGAAATATGCCATTTTTTGTTTTCGGAGGTGGCAAGGTGAGTTGTCAATGCTGACATCTGTGGTGGTAGGTTTTCTGTAAATACTAAATTGATGTCTATGATTACTATTACAAATCTTCAGGTCAAGAAAGTTAATGCTTTCGTTAGTTTCGTGTTCAACTGTGAATTTAATATTTTTGTGCATTTTGCTTAGATCTGTTGCTAATGTATCAGTTTCATTGTTTGTACGATCAAAAAGCAAGATTGTGTCATCGACATATCCTCTGTAGTAGATTATTTTGTTTAGGATGTGCTGGTTGGTTGAGAAGAATTTTTGTTCTATATGGTTGATGTAAATATCAGCCGATATCCCAGCTCAGCTACTTCTCATATCCAAACCATCATGTTGTTGGTACAGCATGTTGTTGAAGCTAAAGTAATTATGCTCTAGAAGTATTTCTAAGAGTCCATAGATCTGTTCAATACCAATTTTCTTATATTTAAGCAGATACTTTCTTATGATGTTAATAGTCTCTTTGACAGAGATGTTCATGTATAGGTTGACTATGTCTAGTGATGCTAATTTCGCTGTTGGTGGGATGTGGATATCTTTAATTAAGCTTATGAGTTGATGTGTGTTATGTATGGTGTATTTATTTTCAAATATTTAGTGTATGGTAATGAGGCCTTTTAGTTTACGGCTTCTGTAGTATGCAGGGCTATTTCTTGAGTTAGTAATCTGGCGAATGGGACAATTTTCTTTATGAACCTTTGGCTATGCACGAAGTTTTGGTGATGAGAGATTCATTGCTATGCAGTTTCGTATTTCATATTTGTTCAGTAAAAAGTTACAGTTTTGTAGTAGCTTACGGAGTTTAGTTTGGAATTTTATTGTAGGATCTGACTTTATTTCAGTAATATTGTTGCTATGGAAAAATAGTAAGGTTTTCTCTATGTATTCTCTTTCATGCATTACGACTAAAGAATTCCCTTTTTCGGCCTTTACTATGAGTGCTTTACTTTCAGATAGTTTGCTGTTAAAATTTTCAAATCTTTAAGTTCAGTGTTTTGGTGGGTACTATTTGTTTTTAGTTGTTTCATCATCAGTTTATTCGGCTTGTATGCGAGTACATTTTTCTCACATGTGTCTAGTTTTGTTGTGTCACATGCAAGTTCTGTGCAGGCTAGGAGATTTTTAACTCTGTGATTATTGAGATTTGCTATATTTACAGCGGTGCCTTGTGATTTAATTTTTCTCGTAAAAGAAAATTTTTGCTAAGTTTCCTAACAAATAGGATAAGTCGACAGGCTCTATAGTTTTAACTCTCATTACAGTCTCCGAAAAAAAAGACAAGAAACGTTCACCAAATCGAGTGGAATTTTCAGTCGTGATTAACAGTAAGCCACGACGTTTCCCTTACTCGGAACGGAAGTATCTGTGATAGTTATCAGTGGTTCTATGAGTGCAATGGAGGAAACGGATTTGAGAAAATTAGTTGAAGCCCAGAAAAGGAAAACCCAAGATCCGTACTACCACACGAAATCCGAATACGTAATTCTTCTCTTAGTAAAAAATATGTACAGGGGGATTGCAAATCTGTTCTTATGTGGGAGTAGATTTCAGTAAAAGAAGGAATGCAAATAAACATTATGTTTTATCACAAACGAAGCTTGGTCTTATACAAACATAGAATTATCTTGCTACTCAAACGTACTCTACTACAAAGGAAACTTGGTCTTCTACAAACACAGAAATATCTCCGTACTGAGGCCTATCATAGCAAAATTTCATATGATATTTGGTGGAAGAAACAACTGTCTCAGCAGCCTAGCCTCTCCACAATAGCGAAGGAAACATTACTGGAAAGGAATCATGGAACCCGATCGTTGTGACCAAACAGTTACGCTATTGACCAACAAGAAAAAGAAATTAGCATCATGCAACCGTCATTAGTGATAAACAGAAGAAAAGATCGGCACAAAAATAGTAAAGTAGCAAAGTCGTCTCCCATCCGCAAATGAAGGAAATAGGGATAAAATCCATTACATGGCTTTTTGTCTGAGAAATACAGATTGAGCCACCGCAAGTGCAAGCAGTTGCTCTGAGATTAATTTAAAATAAGACCGACCACACGACACGTGGTAACGTGGTCTAACGCAAAGGAATATGGGCCTATCTCACAAAACTATCTTTTGTAAAATGTTAGCTCCACACGCATATATGGAAAATTATTAGCAAATGACGCTGAAGACGATACATTAACTTCAAGAACAGATATTTCTATTCTAACATGGACAAAGACAGGCTTCGCGAACTTGAATTACTTAATGCGCAAAGATCTGACGCCAAGTGCTGAATAACTTAGAAATCACTGACTTCACGAGGTGAATTGCAAAATAAACGGAAAGTACCATGACTGATAAATAACGGATCCCCCAACGCTCTAAATGTATCCAAAGTAAGGAATTTGGTGTTCACCGAAAACACGCATGTTTATCAAGCAAGGTCTGCAACATATAGATTTCGCCCGCTACCTTGTCTTCAGAGGAGTGGAGAACTGGCGGACTCCTAAACTGGCCACTCGAAGGGCACAGTTTTCTGCTGCAGACTACATGCCGCTCTAGCTGGCAGCTCGAACTTAGAGGAATGGCTCATGATTCGCCAGAATTCGGTCAGAGTTTCGTCAGGGTGATGTCTTTACAGCACCAAAAGTGTGGGTCAGAAGTGAAAGCTGCAAAGTTGGTACTATAACTTCTGAGAATAAGAAAAAGGACTACTTTGGTGTCTACAGACCATTCAAACCGCTGGCCCAATCTTTCGAGAACAAAGATCAAAGAGGGAAAAAGAACCTACCATGGTTACACCAGGGAGACTGCTGAGTTGAACGTAAAGAAATAAAATAAAATAAAGTAAAATAAAATAAATAAAAAAAGATCTTGCTCCCTTACTCTCTCGCCTAACAGACAGTGTGAAATCAGCATAGAAAATTGTCTAGCCACACAGACATGCTACTGCAAATTATAGATTCACGGCAGAATACATATTTTCATTAACAAAAAAGAAAATTAAAAAATTTGGAAGGGGTGCGTAGTGAATGAGAACGAATCACACTGGCCTATGAAAGAAGATTTTAGCGGGATTCGCATTTTGGAAAAGATATGACGATTTCGAAAATCTTTTTGTGCCGACATACCATTTGGGACAAAAAGGGGGTGAATGGACTCAGCCAAGTTTGACCTATTTCGTTTTATTTTGGGGGTGGTTTACTCCTTATTGTTATTTCTCCTTCCTTCTTAGATAAACATATGACAAGACACAATGAGACAAGTAACAGGAATACAAACAAGAACATTGACATACAAGTGTTGTCCCCATTGGGTACCACATGACATAGGATACATCTCAATACAACATAAGTTAAACTGGAAATAAAAGAGAGGTACAGAAATTATTACTAACCAACGACATGGCCTTCTGCATGTTAAAATTGTATACTGGAGGCAAAATATGAACGTTTCTAGGAACAGCAAAACATCTTACTTAGTATGGACTTAAAGTTAGGATGAAATTTGTCGGCAGGTGGCGTATTGGCTATGTGTGTCACTGTTTACTATGTATAAAAACTACGTAATGAAGGGAAGGAAGGTAGAGCTCTAAGGGTTTATTTTATTGGACTACCACTAGAGCACAACACCAGATAGGCAGTATACACGAAGTTACATGATATATGATGATAATGAAATGTTGTGTGACTAGGGCCTCCCGTCGGGCAGACCGTTCGCCTGGTGCAAGTCTTTCTATTTGACGCCACTTCGGCGACTTGCGCGTCGATGGGGATGAAAATGATGATGATTAGGACAACACAACACCCAGTCCCTGAACGGAGAAAATCTCCGACCCAGCCGGGAATCGAACCCGGGCCCTTAGCACTGACATGCTGTCGCGCTGACCACTTTATTTTTTAGTCTCATTTTGTTCGTTTTAATTCGTTGCATCTGCTCGGGGCGGACGTCGCAAGACACCCGTTTCAGTTCGTCGTTGATCCATTAACTTAGTTTTTTTTATTACCGAGGGCAGCTAACCCTGTGACCGAACACGCTGAACTACCGTGCCGGCGCCACTCAGCTACCGGGGGATCTTTAGTTCATAGATAATGAGTACCACAAATTACCCTGGGTACGTTGATTTTAATCAGAAAAACAGAATTGGTGAAAGTAGTAGTATACGAAAGCTACTCAAAATATCGAAGAGTACATTTGTATAAAAGGGAGAAGATACAAAAAGAAAAATCAGAAAAGAACTCCTAACTAAACATAAAAACAAACAAAAAATAAACAGGACACACTAAAGTAAATTTTTATCAAAGAAATGTTCAGACACATTCTAACTAAGACACAAATGTGCCAGCAGAGCACATCAAAACAACATACATTAAAACACTGTTCCTGGCACAATGTGATCAGATACAGAATGGTGCACATGCTTTACTCTTGTGGAATTATGAACACACGCAATAAAAAGATAAACACCTGAAAAGGAATGAAACACTCAGTAGGGCACTAGATTGGGAAGAATTACTGACTTATGAGTCAAAGAGTTTGGAGGTTACAGGAGGGCTCGAACTGTTGTCTCAGATGTGGGACTGGTGAAGTTTCGTTTCGCTGGAGCGCTCCCATTGGGTGCAAACGTCACAGTCTAACCATCACAGTCCAGGGATTACAGATCTGTTTGCCCAGATGTCCCTCAATAGCCTTCATTGTATGTTACAGCGTTAGTGACAAGCCTCCCCCAATACTACGCACCGTGCCCATTAGAGTTAGTAGTAGAATTGTCCTCATCATGATAACATCAATTCGGAACTGTTTCACAAGATCTCCTGCACAGCTCGTTTATTAACATAAGTGGCAAATGTAGCCACGATTCTCCAATGAGTGGAGCGGTCATGCATGTTCGAACTCAGTTGATCCACAATCAGCATGGATAATAGAGAGTCGCAATAAGGTTCTCAAAATCTCGGTGATCTTCGTATAAAAAGGACTATTGGGTTCACTACACATCACTAGACTGTCTACAGGCACTAAAAATTATCATGATACTATTACCTCAACAATACTATAGGGAGAAATATAGTCCCTTCTTAAAACAAGAACAGTCAACACTAATAAAAACACTAAAGTTCGTCACCCAATCATTTACACAAAACACAAATTCATTACAGAAAGCGTTATTTTGATCTACACAATCGGTAGAAAATACACAGCTGAAGGGTATACGTTATGTAGCGTTAATACATGAGAATTTCATGAAGTCCACAGAAGTTCGATGTTCCTCATATGATCAGCAGTGTCACCTGCTAGGCGTCATAGCTCGATATGTCGATAAAGCTCAGTTTCATCACTGCAGAGCATTCCTTTTTGTGCGACACGATTGAGGGAAAGTATACGGTAATATCTTAATATCTGTAGGGCATTAACTACCCCTCTAATACAAAGTTCCTTGAAGACGAAATGACAGAGAGTGAGATGCGTTGGCAGCATTCAGTGCCGGCCCAGTCTTGATGTTAATACAGGCAGCATCTCGTAGGCTCACAGACTCTCGGATGATGCCAGGAAATCCTTCCCTTCGGCCTCGTGCATGACGTGTGGGCGGGCGTGGCGCGGAGGACGTCGCTGCGGCGTGTACAACGAAGAGGTGCTCAGCAGATGGCTCAGTGGGGGCGTGATGGCTGGCAAAAGGCAACTACGCTTGCACAGCATGAAGAGCGCACCTGCCGGTGTTGCCACAACTGGACCACTGCGGGGGATGGAGGTGGCGTGTCACAGGACGGGCACCCGAGCAGCACTGGCTGACATCTCCAATTCCCAATGCATTCCTCCGACGACATGTAACATAGTGTCACAACATCATAGCAACTCACACAAGAAGAGTAATCTGGAAGATGATAAACTGACCTATGAAAAGAACTTAACACTAATGGAGAGAAAAACAAACAAGACTACAATGATCACAAAAATATTTACAATAACATAAGTCTGAAAGGAGCATGAGGCTATCTGACTTTGCATGAAACTTAGCACAATACATTTAACAGTTTGCAATGATTCAATGTCCAGTGGGAGCACTGAACAGTTAATGTAATCTTTGGCCAGTAAGTTTTACAAAGTTACTGGCCTGACAGAATTTACAAGTTACATATCATAGAATATGTGAACAAACAATTCTCGCTTTACACAACAAGGTTAGAGAGCGTTAATTAACATAAAGATGGAATTACATTATGCATCTGATGAAATGGTAAGTCAACATCTCAGTTACATTATGGAGAATATAGAGTAAGAGAAGAGGGGGATGTCACGTGGGAGAAGGAGGTAAAAGTTACACTGATTCAATACCATCATCTGGAAGCAGAGCCACCATTTAGTTTCCATTATAGTCAGAATGCAACTATATTTAATACGCAGCACCTGCTATCATTGCAGCATGGCGCTGTGTACTTTAAACAGACACTATAAAGTGCATCAGAGGGTTATAGTGTCAATTTACTTCCTGTTCCAATTACTTCATTATCCCAATTTTGGTCTCACATCACTTGTTTCTTGCTTAAGCACCATATCTTTAGGTTACTCTAGGGACTACTACTGGCCTTTGCCTCGGCATGTCAACATGGAATCCCATCATCACACCTTTAGTGTCAAGGTTCCTGCAGTTTCAATACAGATATTACGTTATCCCATACATTAAACTTAGGTTAGGCTTCTGAAACACACATAAAAGTTGGCTTCAACAAACACTTAACAATATGCACCCTCTCTCCTTTGATTCATAAAACTTAAATAAGAAACTGAGCTGTAGTAGCGAACTCGTCTGCTCTCCTGTTGGCGTGTTAACTCACCTCCTTGGTCCTTTTATTAGTTGGTATATCTTAATATGTTGTAGTTGGTATCCCTTTTCTTTTCAATAGTTCAACATTTAACTGCATTATGGGCTTCTTTTGATCAGTATATCAATACCGTACTTCATCTGCTCTCCTGAAATGTCCTCCCAGATGAGTTCCGATTAATCATTCGTCTTCTGAGAAAAAGGTCTAATTGATAAACTGTGCACAGAGCATCCATTCCTGTACCTGGAAAATAAATCAACATTACAATACACCTCAGCAATTTTCTATAAATCCTTATTCCATTAGACCTCCTCTAACAAGTCATGATTCCTCCTCTTCCATCCAAAGATCAACCCACAGCAGAAGAACTAACTGTGTACTGCATCTCCGACCTCGACGGTCCAATGAGATGTATATGCTTCAGAAAAACTTAAACTACAAGATTAAAAACAGTAATATGAGGACACATTATAACACTAAACAATACAACCCTTATTAGCACTATTATTATAAGAACGCCTCCGAGCATCTGCTATTCATTGGCATAATCACCTTGGTCACAGCTCTTAGAACTCCATCACGTTTGTTGCATGTTGCATACCATGTGAGCATTTGGTTCTTAGCGTTTCAATTCCTGCCACATTCGGATGGATAATTTTATGGACCCTAAACAGACCAGAGAATACATTACAGAACTTCTTGCTGAACCATTACTGCTTCTGTGATAGCCGGCAGAATTTTACCAAAATCTCTTTCTCTACTGCTAAGTGCATTTCCTAATGGTCCTTGTGTATTATTCCTTCCTTTTCTGGACAAGCCATCCCACCTCCGTATGTCTACTACGTGCTGTAGTGGAAAAGTTAAGTAGTTCCCGAATTCGATCGGTTAGCGGCCTATCGTTCACTACGACGATAGGAGTCTTGCACGTGGACCTAAGTGGCAAATTCTTAATTACCTTTTGCAGTTCATCGAGGTACTCGTCCAATTTCTGGTGACGCTTGTTTCTATAGAGCCTTAATAACTCATTCACTCATGTTCGAATGGATTTGGAAGAGATATACACTGTCTTTATGCCTCTCCTATGTAGTATCTCTTGCAATCTATGGGATCGAAACTGTACCCCATTGTCAGAGATAATTTACCTTTCCAATGGGTTTTTTTCCACAAAAGCTTAGCCACTTGTCTTATTGTCGCATATCACAGTGGGGCGAAAGTAATATATTTAGATGTTAAGTCTACTGTTACAAGCACATACTTGGATGTTAATTCTACTGCCACGAGCAAGTAACGAAAACCTGCCACAGTTACTGGCAGCAAGCCCTGGCAAATTGGTTGTTACAGATTGTTTCAGTCTATTAGGAATTACGGGAAATAGTGAAGTGTGGTGGCAAACCGTCGAAGGCTTAGCCTTTTGACATGCCAGGCAGGTTTCCAGGACCCTGTAGTACTGAAGTGGGGTGATGGTCTAAACCTCAGAAAACACTTGCGCAGCCTGAAATGAGCATAACTAAGATGTGTGTACCACACTAACTTGTTGATAAACTCTTTGGGTATAAGCAATACCCACACATTCTTGTTTACGCTCTGTCTGCGGAACAATAGTCTACTGTTGATGGTATATAATCGCTGAATGTTGACCTATTTCTTGTCTGTCTACTTTCCCCTTACATATTTCCACACTTGGTCTCTGTCCTGTTCTTCACTGATATTGATCAGTCCTCTCTACACATAGTTCTCCAAAGAGACCTGCTTCAAGAACATGACATCAAATCTTTATTCATTCACGTGGTCAGCACCACTTCATGGTTACCCTCTCGGCACTCGAGACACATATGAGTTATTATGTTGTCTTTTTCCCAGCAGATAGTGGACGATGAATCGGAAATCCTGCAAGTACATAGGCCATCGAGCAAGCCGCTGATGTGTAAGTTTCACTGTTATGATGACCTATAGGGCCTTAGACGTCTGCACATACGAAAATAATCTGAATTTGGCGATAACTCACACAATGGTGAGACCCTCTAACTGTGTCAGCAAGCAGTTCCTCTATGACATGTGTAAAACTCAGCTGGCAAATGCAATTGTACGTTGTGTTATAGTGCCATCTTGCAACAACTCCTGGAATAGGTGGACTCCAGTACCATCCTGGGAGCTGTCTGAGACAAGACAAAACACTTGCTCCAGTCTGGGTGCACCAGAATCGGTGCATTATTGATAGCGCATTTTAAGAGCCTCAAACTCGCATTGTGCTCATTCGATCCATATCTTGCGCAGCATTCTTGCACGTCTGCTGGCAGAGATAGGGAGTAATCACCGTATTTTAATAAATTTTCTATAAAAGTTAACTAATCAAGGAAGTGGAGAACTTGTTTCTTAGAGATAGTGATGGTATATTCTTGTGTAGCCTGTATGTTTACTGTACCTGAATTGATTCCTGTGGACAAGACCTAATGTCTGAGAACCTTTATCTCCCTGCATCCAAAGTCGGATTTCTTTATATTTAAGGTTACTCTGTGCACTCTGAAGAACTGTAGTAACCAAGCTAATATCTCACTATTGGCACCCCAAGATTTCCCTGCTGTTAACATATCGCCGATGAATGGGGTTAACCTCCCCCTCAGTTCTTCAGGAGTCAGAGTGTTAAAACCATGTATGATAGCTGTCGATGAGATATTCATTCCGAATGACAACTTTTGGAACTGTAAACATCGGCTGTAGCACGAGAAGGCGGTAAATCGCGGCACTCGGGGTGCAAAGCCATTTGCCAGTAGCTAGAGCGAAGGTCAACGGATGTTAAGACTCTTACACCATTAAAGTGCTACAACAGCTTGTCCATCGTTTCTGGTCGATCATTCCCAGTCGCATTGATCTTATTTATCTGCCGAGAATCGAGGCTCAACCTGACTAAGCCATTGTGCTTCCTTACAATATGTAGTTGATAGTTGTAGGATGAAGTGATGGGCTCCATCACTCCTTGATCTAACATGGCTTTTATTTCTGCTTCCACCTGGCTTTTAAATACCAGAGGGCTCGAGTACAGGGGGTACAATGAATTTTCTGTGTGCTTTACATTTGTACAGGAAATCCTTAATCATACAGGTAGCATAAAAAAAAAAAAACTCTCTATGGTGAGTCAGCAGACCTCTCGGGTTAGGAGGTTCCATATGAAGTCCAGCATTACTTTTAACGACCTAGAGGCAGGGGGGCCATTTATTTCTAAAATCTCTTATTCATAAACCCTTAGAATGGCCATCCCCTGTTCTGTTGCCATCCACAACCCATGTGCTAGTCTCTTACTCCTGAGTGCATGATACGACCACCATTAGTATATGTACATATCGCTATCACATTACTTTCCTCACCTCAGTGTAACGATGAAAATAACATTAGCACCATGGCATCATATCTGAGGTGCCCAGGCATAGTTTATATAAGTAGTCTGTTTAGACACATTTTGTTTGTTTGGGTTGCATACATTCAGGGTCAAGCATACATCCAGGGGCAAACCTATTGTTATGCTAATTGATTTAGTGCCTGCTGGAGATAATCCAGCCTTCTAAGAAATCCTCACCCTTCATCCTCACCTTTCTCCTCCACCACCTCTCTGCAAAATTCCCAACCCTCCCCCTCCCTCTCGCCAATTCAAGCACACTTTTGATGTAAATTTTATTGTCTGATTAATTAAATTAGTCAGTTAACTACCCTTCCCATCTTGGAAAATCCCCAAGTGCTCACCTCTCCCACTTTCCTCCTCGCCACCCAGGAAAAAATTGATGGGAAAAAGGCTCAACATGTGCTGCAGAGAAAGGATCTCACAACACAAAATTCACATCAATGTCGATTACATAGCAAAGGAAATACTGTTTATTAATAAAATTCAGATCAGAGTGGCGGTATCTCTTTTATTTGGTGGGAAAATCTCATCATTCTATGCTATATATTTAATTTTGGAAGATGAAAGTCTTGTAAAATACATCAAAAAAAAGGTACCAAATATGTAAGTAGATCACACAAGGAACATCACAAAATTGTTGTCACTGTAACTCACCACACTCAAGTACACCGTTATGCATCTTCTGATTGCGCTATCACATCGACCACAGGGCAGACATGCCAGAGGCCACTCTGGCCAGGACATTGTGTCTTCACATACCCATGCACTGGCTGCTTCACTATGACTCCACCATGCAACACTGGCACCAGCTGGGGTAGGACTGGAGGTCCACATGTGCTTCAACCCCTCTCAAGTGGCTACTTCCTCTGAAACAGAGTATCAGAGTATCAGGTGGCAGCAATCCGATGATATTTGATATCTATGGAACCACCACCTCTCCCTCCCTCTCTCTCTCTCTCTCTCTCTCTCTCTCTCTCTCCCTCTCTCAAGTGTGTCTGAACCAATATGTACAAACACACACAGACCAAATGTTCGCCTCACCCACCCCATCCGTCATGCAGACCTGGTATTGGTAGTCAGAATACCCCTTTATTCTCACACTTCCAGCGCTATCGAATCAAAATGGGTGTTGATAGGTGAGAGGTGAGCTCTATACAGCTTATTCTAAGTACTGTGGGTAAACATATTATATCCACTAACATACATCTTGTGAAGTGATTGCAATGAGAAAATTAGAGGCTAACACAAAGATTTTTTGCTGCAATAAAATCAGCAGTGGAAGTTCCATCATCAGTTTTTTTTGGTAAATTAGAGAGAACATTCTTACATGAGTTTTGTGTGCCTATAATTGGATGGACTGACACCTTAAATAGGCAGACTAAATGTACATCTAAATTTATGAACATGCTTTGCAGGCCATCGTTCAGTGTGTGGTGACTACTAGTCATTTCCTTCCCTATTCCACTTTCAAATAAAGCAAGGTGGAAAAAGACTAACTATATGGCTCCATATGAGTGCTGATTTCTCCTATCTTCGTGATCCTTACACAAAAGTCTCTTTGCGGCAGCAGAATCCTTCTGTAGTCAGCTTCAAAAGTCAGTTCTCTAATTTTTCTCAGTAGTGTTTCTTGAAAATGACATCTCTTTCCCTCCAGGGATTGCCATTTCAGTTCTCAAAGCATCTGCCCACTAATTTGGTGAGAGCCAACAGGAATGCTTATACATGTATTCTGTGGGCTCATACCAATTGGATGGGGTGGTCAGCAGACAGATATCTTGCTGTTGTCCTCTGGGTCAGCCTTTCTGGCATTTCTCGAAAACACATCTTAGAACATTTCAGTTTGCAGTTGTGAGGAGGGAAGGCATATTGTTCAACATCCTGGTATCTACCTCAGAGACATTTAAGCATCCAGTCTTTCGTAGAAGGATAGGACAGCTTTTGAAAATCTGGAATCCTAAACAGCTGTCTGGCACAGCGAGAGGAGGCTCATTGGGTGGTAGCAGTGCAGCCCTGATGTGCGGGTGGAGGTTCATGATGTGGTGACAGCAGTGGCAGCAGTTCCCATATGACCCAGTGGCAGTGATTCTGTGGTGTTATTTGGCTACTTTAAGAGTCTTCGTAGGTGATAAAGCATCTGGTGACCTTAAGAGAATTCTAAAGAGGACGCATTCTGTGGCAGAGGTAGAGCATACTCTTAACACTCTGTCATTAGTCAAAAATGGGTGAATATACTAGTCCCTTGTTGCAGGACGTAAGAGATCTTAAGAGGTTAAGAACAGATTTTTTTACCAATGGGAGAATACTTAGAGGTAATAGAGCCCATGTCCAAGTGTTGTACAAGGTTTTCACACTAAGAATCAACAATTAAAAATACTGTAGGGATGTGCAAACGCTTGTATGCTCCGATTTCTTCTGTCTTCGAAAATACACACACCAAAGTGAGGAATCTACATTTCGTGTGAGAAATTTGAGGTGGCTGAACAACAACATATCCATGTTGGATTGGGTAAGGTGGTTATCTCAATCTGGGGAGTCTATGTCAGAGGTGAAACTGCAGTTATAACTGCAGAAGCCACATCTGCATGTGATGCAGCGGACCTGTCATGACCAGGCAGGTAAAAAGAAAGGCTCTGGCTGGTCAGCTCTTTAGGTACACAGTACACTAGGTAGATGGTGCTGAACTAGGCTGGAGGTGACTGGCCATATTTTTCGTCTTGAAATGTCGTGTTCAAGTAACATAACGAGGACTAAACTCATAAAACAATATCTCACGACATATTACCCACGTTTCTGTTGGCTAGGATGTGACTTGCGACTTAAAAGTGTGTTTCAGTCCCCAATGCTTTAGGTACATGGAAATTTTGAAAATTTGTGATAAGTTCTATGGGGGGGAGAATTAAATGACAGGCAGGACTCGCGTGTGTGACGAATATGATCTTAGTATTACTTTGCGTGTTATGTTTCCGTGGGACGCTAGATTCAAACTCTAATACTCTGAGAGAGTAGCAAGGTGAGTCAGCCGTCTATCCAGCAACGCCACTTGGCTTGCATATATCCTCCAGAGTTCGTAGTAGGAAAGAAAAGTAACAAAGTGGGGCAATGTCGTCTGAAACTGGGATGAATACTAATTGAAGTGGGAAAGCTGAAAGTGAAGTGATTCTAACGTTGTGACTACCCTTTGTGATGTATTATATGTTGCCAGTGTGACGTATTCCATGTAATTTAAGTATGTGTGGTTTGCATGGGAGAGTAGCAAGATAGGTTCAGAGGCAGTGGGTTATGCATGTTCCTTTTTGTACCGTTCGGTCTGGAGGAAATTTTCGTGATGATGGGTGTGAGAGTCGAAGTGTGAAATATAGCAAAAGATCCACCATCCTATCCAGAAAATGCACTGTAGCGTCAGATAATTACGAGACCATAAGTTAAAAAAATCACCAATGTAAAGCCATGCCCGCCAATTCAACCTTCCACACACACCTTCTGTCCTAGCTTCCACACATCACCTTTGGACCTCGTGCTTCTCTCATTCCTTCCATGCTGACATCCCATCCAAACAACCCCAGCTCCCTCACTATCACCCCACACTCACTGTGGTGATTATGAACTTGGCACCAAGATCATTCCGTAGATATCCACACTGCCTACAGTATTTACAGTGATTCCGGACCAAACTTCCTCATGTGAATATTTTATAGCATGCTCCCACCATAGAACACTTCCACATGGAGGAAACCCTCATCTGCAACGACTATCACGAAATCGAACCCTCCAAATCCTCCTTCCACCCAATCCTACATATCCCAAAAATGCCTCCTCTATAATGATCACCTTACTCCAGACTGCAAGAATCCTCCCACAAGCCTTCACAAGTAAGCATTACCTGCCCACTTGCAATACCTGTGATGATGTACACCCTAGATATTTCATCAAGTGCAAGTCCAAACCTCCACCTATAAAACCTGAATTAACTATACCTCTCTGTCTGATTGACCATCCCATCCCTTCTAACAACCCTCTCTGCGCACCTGCCACTGCTGAGGACATAATCTGTTTCCTTATTATAGTACTCCTAAATACCCACCCCTGCCAGTGCCCGTACACTCTTAGCCAAATATTCTTGCTGACCACTCTGTATTCCACCTAAATACCCAACTCACTTACTCTTGAAACCAAGTCCAATTTGTTTTCACTCGTATCGACACCCCAGTGCAAACCACTCCACCCTAACTCATGCAACCAGATAATTAGCCTCTCACCACGGCACGACAGCGCTACAGCATCCTATAAAGCAACATCTGTTTCCTCCTCACGAAAAGGCCTCTTCTTACACATACCCTTTCCCAGCACAACGTTGAATCTTTCGTCTTCAATGAAACGTTCCTCCAAACACACCACACCATCCATACATGTCTCTGTCTCCTCCACCGCACTGATAACCACGTCCCCTGGCCTGATGTGGACTAGCAATTGGCCATCACAGGAATATCCCCATTCAGCCACAACTTTTACTGAATAACCCCACCAAACATCTGATCCTCAACCTCTTCTTTAAAACCCTAATCATTACCTGTGCTACCATTTACATCTTACCTAATTATCCCAAACCCTATGATTTCCTTACCCACATTAATCATACCTTTTCAACCTATATTATTATTACCAACCTCAAAATCCATAGCTGATCCCCCACAGAACACCAGTGGTGGCATCAGTTTACTGACTTCCTCCAAGGTGATGTTGTCCCCATCCCACACCATCTGTCCTGAAAGCAACACTACCCTAGATGTTGTCCTAGCATCTCCCTACTTCCTTGGGTGTCTCACTGCAGAATTTCCCAAGCCAGATGCAAGTGACAACCTAAATCTCCTCCTCAGTTTATCCCAAACCTTACTCCACCAGCATGCACCCCATTCCAATCCCTGTCCAAACTTGTCAATGACTATTCTTGTACCAACTGGAATGCCTACCAGAAATCCATAGATACCAGGTGGGAAGCCATCCCCTAATCTAGCAGTAGCCCAAGAATCTCACCCATGCCACAACCTTCCTGCAGCAGACCCTGTCAGATGCTATCTCCACCCACATCCCTACTAAAGCCATGTATCCTCATCGCCCCCCACTCCCACTGCAGGCTGTATTCATTCTCCATGAATCCTGGTATTTATATTGCTCCTTCCAGTGGACTCAAGACCAGGACGCACTCACAGACCACTGGCAGATACAGCGACACATTAGAGATTTATTCAACGTCAAGAAACGCTGTGACTGGCGACAGATATGCACCAGCCTCAATACTACACTCCCCATTAACTCCTCTATGTACTGGAAAGGATTTCACTGACTTTCTGACACCCATCCCATCTCTCACTAACAGATCTTTCACAACAATCTTCCATTACCTGATGACTTTAGCAAAAGCAATAACTTTGCATCCTATCTTTCTGACATCTTCTCCATCCTACACATCCTCACTTCGACTACTCCCAATTCCCTACTGCCAATTCATGTACAGATGCCACTGTCCCAGTCCTGGCAGCCAGCTTCCATTACTTGAACAGCACACCAGATAGAGGATTAGATACCTCAATCACAGCACAGTAAATGAAACAAGTACTTCACTGAAAACACAACATGTCCTCTGGTCATGACCATATTACGTATAGACACAGACACATGAAAGAATGCTCTCTATCCTTTCACATTGCCCTTGCCACTATGTGTAGCATTATGTTCTGCACCACCTATTATCTCGACCTGTGGAAAACCTCCAAAAATCTCCTTTACCTCAAACCAAACAAACCTCATTGATACTTCTTCATACTGCCTCATAAGCCTCACCTCACTGTTCAACAAGATCTTTGAATGCATCCTCTCCCAACGTATCTGCTGCCATTTGCACCAACACCACCTGCTTCTTATTACCCAGTGTGGCTACCATCCCTCGTTCTCTGCTTATGACCAACTCTTGAACCTCACTCATCTCCTATCTCTACAGCTCAACAACAATAAATCCACCATATTTGTCTCCCTTGACGTAGAGAATGAACAAGACTGTGTATGGCACTCAGACCTCCTTTTCTGACTCCAGACTTATGCCCTTCCAGTCAACTGTATCCACCTTATTGCATCCTTTCTCTCCAGTTGCCTGTCCTATGTCACTGTAAACAACACCAATTCCCATACCTTCCACCCCATTGCAGAAATGCCCCAAGGTCCTGTTCTCTACCCTCTCCTTTACTTCTTATACACTGCCAACATGCCCAAACCATCTCCTCCCATTCTTCTCTGTCAGTATGCTGATGATACTGCTTTCTACCTCTACCCTATGTTCCAGAAGTCCCAAAGATCACTCCAACTCCACCTCAATCAGTTTACGTCCTGGTTTAATGATAGGCTCTTCAAGATTAACCCATCCAAAACCCAGGCAATAGTTGTAGGACACACCACCCACAGCATCCATTTCCAGATCTTCTTCCTGACCCTTACGATCATCCTATCCACATCACTAACATATCAAAATATGTTGGACTAACCTTTGACTGGCAACTAACATGGAAACCTCACTTACTAACCATCCAACAGAAGGCTCCCAATAGACTAAAACTACTAAAACTTGCCAAACATGGGGACTACACCCCTCCACTATCCTTCACACATACAAATTCCTGATCTGCCCCATTCTTTGCTGTGCGAGTTTTGCCTGGATATCTACCCCATCCAAGTTCTATAAGTCTCTCCAGGTCCTTGAACGTCATGCTTTCTGCCTTGCTTTCTGCATCCGCTTATCTTGCCCCACAAGGATTCTTTACCAACTCATCATCACATTCTCTCCTCTCCTCACTCACATAGAACCTGTCCGGATAGTCTACACCACCTGCAAACTCGTCTATAACAATCATCTTGTGTCCCCTCTCCTCTCCAATCGTACAGTGTATAACACTCCTACCTGCTACTGCTATACCATAACCTCGAAATTGGAGGCAGTTTGCAAACAGAATTATTATGTTAGAGTAATAATGTTATAAAGCAACAGAGCAGTGTTACCCTCTGAGAGGAATTTTGTTATGATGACCGTGCTGTACCTAACGGAGGTGGCTTATCGGAAGTGAAAGTCAGAATTACGTAAATATTTGAACAGTAACAAACAAAATTTTGCCTATCTGCACTGTTTAACGGATAAAGAAAACGGTCGCCAGCCTAACTAGGCAAGAAAATGATTAACATTCTCGTTCAAGAAAATAGTTATTAGTAACTTTAATGGATAAACACAACCTATACTTTGTCACACGCGAGTGCAGTGAACTCTGACACATACGTATGTTTACGTTAAGATTGAAGCTAACAACTGGAGCAGCACAGACTATTTGCAAAATTATAACAGATACTGAAGCACACTATTACTTTCAGGCCTTGTTCAAACTGAATGGTATTTATATCATTACTATTAACATTCACTGCAGGATCATAAATTGTACATATGTGAAGTCTCTCTCAGTTAAATACTTTACTATTTAAAATGAAAGTTAGTTGAAATTCACTGACAGGTTACTTATCACTGTCTTTCTAATAAATAGATTATGGTTTTCAAAAATAGAGATCTTTCCGTTACTTGTTACCTAGCATTAGCACAATAGACAAACTGTGGACCCTTTTATACTATTAATATGCACTTCTAATACACAAGAGAGACAAACACTTAGCAAACATGAGTATATAACGTTTCACAACTGCAGCTTTCCACTTTTACTACAGTGAGACACAAAATTAACATATATGTAAGATACTGACTCACTTTCTGCGATTTACAACAGGCAGTAATGTGATCATTTACTTTATAAGCCTCAGTCTTAAGAACTTTTAATTTTGAAGTTGGCAACAGCACTTTAATAAGCAGTTTTAATAGGAATATTTTCAGCAAGCATCATTAACTTTAACTCACTCTCTTGCCACATTAACTTTAACTTTCTCTTTACTATGTTCAAGAGGCATTAATTAGAAAATTGGGTTTTAATGTACTTTCAGTAAGGACACTCGGTAATCACTTTAGTTCAATCGGAGAGGAACCTGAGAGGTGTTATGATGAGGAGAAAAATCAAGGTAGGTACATAAATTCAGATATAAATTACCTTATATTTGAGCACATTAGCACATCCATCAAGCTGATCCTTCACTGTACATCATTAATGTATTACGTTACAGTGATTGCGCAACGTGGTGGCAACTGCATGTTGGTAGGTGGATTCGCAGACAGAATTGCTGGACTCTGGCCCTTCTTGGTGGCGATGATGAATACCAAATCCAGAATCGTTCCAGCTATTTATCCATCCATCCGAGGCATTGTAAAGTAGCAGAAAAGCCTCTCTCGGAACCAGCACAATATGCATCTTTTACATGGCAGTGCACAGTTTAGTAGCTCGTCCTCGACTCATAGCTTGTCCACGACTCATAGCTCGTCCCCGACTCATAGCTCGTCCCCGACTGACTATCAGTTCCACCTTTTCTACCTAGGCTAACCACAATTTGCGCGCGCTACACAGTTCCGTTCCCGAGGGGAACCACTACACCTTTTACATACAAACTAACTAAGAACCCTAAGTGAGGATCAGCAGTTTACATAACAGCAAACGATCATTTTAAACAAAACAGCACATTTGCACATATAGACATTTCTACAAAAAATTATTCACACAAAATTACAATTATATACAGTAAGTTTTGTTCCCTCCAAATGAGACAAAGAATTTAAATGACAGATACACTAAATTGCATAGAACCAAACCATGACATCAAAGTTTGTACAAAGAAAGGAATATACAGTTGTCGATTCAATCACACACATTTACAGAAGCTCAGCGATGTAACATTAAATGAAACAAAAGCGAAATAAATCAGTACAACATTAGAGCTATGGTGTTACAAGTGCTGCTGCGACTTTACCTACACATCCCACCGACACTTCACCTGCACACACTCCACATCCTTCCCAAAGAAATTTCAACCATCTCCCTCTCCCAGATCATGAACTTCATCCGAAAATATACCCATCCTACCAACTCTGAATCCACCCCACCCTCTCCATCCTTCAGGGGCTCCATCCTAATCCTTTCCCCCTTTCCACATCTCCTCCTCTTCCCCCTCCCAATCATCCCCCCCCCCTTTTCCTTTCAAATTCAGATTCCAATGACAGCTACCCATCTCCCCTCGACCCCCAACAGCCCATCGCTATTCGTTGTCATTGCCACTTCTTACTAGCCCTAAGTTCCTATCCCAATCACTCGCCTCTCTCCTTCCGTAATTACTTTTCCTTTCGCCTACGATACCAGGGAGGGCCATTCGAGTTTTCTGTGCTTCGTTTTAATGTCCAGTGTCTCTTCTGTATTGTTAGGTATTGTTCGAGTGTTTTTTCAAGAGTTTTTAGTCTTCTTAATGTTGTTTTTTAGCTGTGCTGTCTGACCATGTTAATATCACTGCTTTTAAGGTATTCAGTCAGCCTTATTACACTACTGGCCATTAAAATTGCTACACCACGAAGATGACGTGCTACAGACGCGAAATTTAACCGACAGGAAGAAGATGCTCTGATATGCAAATGATTAGCTTTTCAGAGCATTCACACAAGGTTGGCGCCGGTGGCGACACCTACAACGTGCTGACATCAGGAAAGTTTCCAACCGATTTCTCATGCACAAACAGCAGTTGACCAGCGTTGCCTGGTGAAACGTTGTTGTGATGCCTCGTGTAAGGAGGAGAAATGTGTACCCTCACGTTTTCGACTTTGATAAAGGTCGGATTGTAGCCTATCGCGATTGCAGTTTATCGTATCGCGACGTTGCTGCTCGCGTTGGTCGAGATCCAATGACTGTTAGCAGAATATGGAATCAGTGGGTTCAGGAGGGTAATACGAAACTCCGTGCTGGATCCCAACGGATTCGTATCACTAGCAGTCGAGATGACAGGCATCTTATCCACATGGCTGTAACGGATCGTGCAGCCACGTCTCGATCCCTGAGTCAACAGATGGGGACGGGACGTTTGCAAGACAACAACCATCTGCACGAACAGTTCGACGACGTTTGCAGCAGCATGGACTATCAACTCGGGGACCAAGGCTGCGGTTACCCTTGACGCTTCTGCATCACACACAGGAGCGGCTGCGATGGTATACTCAACGACGAACCTGGGTGTACGAATGGCAAAACGTCATTTTTTCGTATGAATCCAGGTTCTCTTTACAGAATCATGTTGGTCGCATACGTGTTTGGCGACATCGCGGTGAACGCACATTGGAAGCGTGTATTCGTCATCGCCATACTGGCGTATCACCCGGCGTGATGGTATGGGGTGCCATTGGTTACACGTCTCGGTCACCTCTTGTTCGCATTGACGGCACTTTGAACAGTGGACGTTCCATTTTGGATGTGCTACGCTTCATTAGATCCCTGTGAAACCCTACATTTCAGCAGGTTAGTGCACCACCGCATGTTGCAGGTCCTGTACGGGCCTTTCTGGATACAGAAAATGTTCGACTGCTGCCCTGGCCAGCACATTCTACAGATCTCTCACCAATTGAAAACGTCTGGTCAATGGTGGCGGAGCAACTGGCTCGTCACAATACGCCAGTCACTACTCTTGATGAACTGTGATATCGTGTTGAAGCTTCGTGGGCAGCTGTACCTGTACACGCCATCCAAGGTCTGTTTGACTCAATGCCCAGGGGTATCAAGGCCGTTATTACGGCCAGAGGTGTTCTGGGTACTGATTTCTCAGGATCTATGCACCCAAATTGCGTGAAAATGTAATCACATGTCAGTTCTAGTATAATATATTTGTCCAATGAATACCCGTTTATCATCTACATTCCTTCTTGGTGTAGCAATTTTAATGACCAGTAGTGTATATTGATCTTTCACAATCGACATATTTCACCACTATTTTAAAATCACTGACATCATGTCTTCATGTTTGTATATTAGTGCCTAAGTGTGTGTAGTCCTCTGGCTGAAGAATGGACTTAGTGAACTGCTGCCAGCACCCGACCCCACCCACATGGGGCGAGGGTGGAGGATATCACAATAAAGAAGAAAAAGTAGCATCAGTGGGGAATGGGTCACTATCCTAATTTAATTACCTTCTCAGCAGCTGTAATTCAGCAGGAGGCTACTCCCTTGCACTTCAATAATAGTCAGCTGTCATATTATTATTACCTGTCTTGCTGACATATGGCTGTTGGTTAGACTGGCTGCAAAATCTCTCTGTGCTGGACTAACAGCGAAAATATCCTCTCTATATACAGCACTTATTGACGAGACTGGCTAGAACTACTCTCTAGCGCTCGATCAATGGCAAATACCCCTTTTCAATCCCAATGCTTCACAGCCAGAGGAAAAAAAAAAATTAATTTCCCCACAAAATTTTTAACTTCCCGCCAATAGGAGGAGGGGAATTATACTGCACCAGTATTCTGGGTTGGCCATCTTGGACTGTGACACCATAGCTAGACTGTTCTACTATTCCAAAGATGATGAAATAAAGAGAGTACCTTTCAATCTTCCACACCAGCGAAATAAAAATCGAATTTTTATAAAGAATGAATACATTACTATAATTATTACGTCCTGTGTAGTGGAAAGTAATGTAATTAGCGTTTTTATTTACGGCTAAAATTCGAATTTACCGTGATAATTTGAATTTCCTGCCGGATTTGAATTTCCTGCCGAATTTGAATTTCCTGCCGAATTTGAATTTTCCGCCATTTGTCCACGCGGAGGAGAGAGGAGGAGGAGGAGTTAACTGATTAATTTAATTAATTAGTAAATTAATTTGATATCAATTTGATTTCTAAATTATGTTTTTAAACCCCTTGTCCTACTACTTTACTTCAGCTGGTCGAATTACTCCCTGTATCTCATTCCGCACTTCTACTGTCATCCATGTTACTGCCTTTTAATCTGCCACTCTCTGAGCTTTTATTTCATTCTACATTGATTCTGGGCCCATACGCCCCTCTGCAATCGCTGTTGGGAATATTCTCTTGGAAGCTTTCCTCGACATGTGATCGTTTTAATGTTGGACTATCGTTCTAGATTGTACTCAGGATTTTATCTATTACACACGTTGGAATGTTGCCTATCATTCCATTGACCTCTACCCTCGGCACAGCTGGCAAGGTGTCAAACGAACTGCTTGCAGAAGTGTTAGAGTAGCCTCGAACACGCAAATAGTGTCCATCTGCTTTGAGACGTGTTATCTGTCCCCGACGTCCCGTTTACCTTCCCCCTGTCACACCTGCAGGCCGTCTTTCGCACGAAACCCGGTTCACTTCTTATGTTACGATCCGAAATACAATTTTAAATATTAACTTTTCCTAAGTTCATTACAGCCTGGGGTGGCCGAGCGGTTCTAGGCGCTACAGTCTGGATGTGTGTGATGTCCTGAGGTTAGTTAGGTTTAAGTAGTTCTAAGTTCTAGGGGACTGATGACCTCAGCAGTTAAGTCCCATAGTGCTCAGAGCAATTTGAACCATTTGAAACTGAACACTATGCGGCTGATCCCGGCGGCGGTTCGAGTCCTCCCTCGGGCATGGGTGTGTGTGTTTGTCCTTAGGACAATTTAGTTTAAGTAGTGTGTAAGCTTAGGGACTGATGACCTTAGCAGTTTAGTCCCATAAGATTTCACACACATTTGAACATTTTTTTGAAATTGAACAATGAATGTACGCAGATGTATCTCGACAGAGGAGTCAGAAAAATACTGTATTTATACACTGAGATGAAGTGTGTAGGTTAGTCATGTTCCTCAGCTGCACTGAAAAGCTCATCGTGTCGTGACCCATCTGGCGGATTGTATTCTTGTAGTCGACATAATCTCTCGTCAGAATCTTTGAATTCACACTCATTTACGGTCCTTGTAATACGATAATCACTGCTTTCTCTACTTAGAGCTGGAGTCTCTCCCTGCATCACATTTTCTTATCTAGTGAGTTTATGCAACTCATACAGTATTGCTCGGTTCACCCTGTTACTTTCCGCCTGCTTTTCCTTAAAAAGTAGCCGCGATTCACCCTCATTACCATGGCGGCTTGCTATCGGTTAAACTCAGTCCGAGACTTCATTATTACTCGTGGACAGCTGTTCGACTGCCGTTGTCAAAATTTGCAGCTGTTCACTGACTCGATTAACCTCCTCGTCGCCGGCTGGAGTGGCCGAGCGGTTCTAAGCACTACATCCATGCCTCGGGCATGGATGTGTGTGACGTCCTTAGGTTTAAGTAGTTCTAAGTTCTAGGGGACTGATGACCTCAGACGTTAAGTCCCATAGTGCTCAGAGCCATTTGAACCATTTTTGAACCTCCTCGTCATTACGAGAGACCTTTTGAAAAACTTCCTGTACTAATGCAAATTGTTCCTCATTAAAATCCACCATCATGTAGCGAATTTTGTCCATCTCAGCCGTGGCTGCACCATCTATTGCACCACTTTCGATAGAGTTCATGCGTTCTTCCAGACACATTTTTAACTCTCAATAACCCCGCCTACATATTTGCAGAAATCCACCTTCCGAGATTCTACGACTTCTAGACCCTATTTTTTCTCATCAACTTCCTTCCTGAGGTCTATTGCCACATTCTGCGTCTCAGCTATAAATGAGTCTAACCCAGTGTTCTGATTATCTAGTTTCTCTTCGAGGTTCAAAGTCTCAGCTTTCCACTCTCCCGCAGTCCGCCCCCGGTAGCTGAGTGGTCAGTGCGAAGGGATGTCAATCCTAAGGGCACGGGTTCGATTCCCGGCGGGGTCGGAGATTTTCTCCGCTCAGGGGAGTGGGTATTGTGTTGTCCTAATCATCATCATTTCATCCCCATCGACTCGCAAGTCGCCAAAGTGGCGTCAAATCGAAAGACTTGCAACCGGCAAACGGTATACCCGACGGGAGGCCCTGGTCACGCGACATTATTATTATTATACTCTCCCGCAGCAGCTTTTGCTATGTCCACAACAGCTTCCTGTCCTGCCAGTTGCCGCTCGGAGTGGCCGCATGGTTTGAAGCGCAGTGTCACGCATTGCGCGGCCCCTACCGCTGGAGGTTGGAGTCCCTCGGGCATGCGTGTGTGTGTGAGTGTGTGTGTTGCTTTTAGTTTAAGTAGTGTGTACGTCTAGGGACGATGACCTCAGCAGTTTTTTCCCTTAGGAATTCACACACATTTTTCCTGCAAGTAATTAACGCCTGCAGCACTGACAGGTAGAAGGCAATCGTTGCCGTTTGGCTAGCGGAATGCGCCCCATAGGAGGTTGTGGGTTCAAGGGTCTCTGTTTCTACCTTCATGAGCTAACAAGGGAATGGTCCAATAAGGCATATCGAAAACAACCCTGAATTTTTTTACACACGAATAAGTCAACGAACGAAACACACTGTTAAAATTTTAGTTGCTAAGAGGCAGTGCAAGTATTACAAAAAATAGCTGAAAATTGCCAAATTCGTAGCGCGGCGGGCGGCGGTAGAAATGTACACCCCTGCTGGCGCTGTAGCTACTGCGCATGCACAACTAGGCATACACAACCTCCGACGGGGGGAGCCGCGCGAACCGTGACAAGGCGCCCTAGATCGCTCGGCTACCTCGCGCAGCTAAAGCTCAATTAATATTTATTGTACTTTCGCAATTCATGCCAGATAACATTGGAACACGTGAGACAATACTGACCTTACGACTTACCTTAGAAGAAAGATTAAGGAAAGGCAAACCTACGGTTCTAGCATTTGTAGACTTAGAGAAAGCTTTTGAGAATGTTGACTGGAATACTCTCTTTCAAATTCTAAAGGTGGCAGGGGTAAAATACAGAGAGCGAAAGACTATTTATAATTTGTGGAGAAACCAGATGGCAGTTATAAGAGTCGAGGGGCACGAAAGGGAGGCGGTGGTTGGGAAGGGAGTGAGACAGGGTTGTAACCTCTCCCCGATGTTATTCAATCTGTATACTGAGCGAGCAGTAAAGGAAACAAAAGAAAAGTTCGGAGTAGGTATTAAAATCCATGTAGAAGAAATAAAAACTTTGAGGTTCGCCGATGACATTGTAATTCTGTCAGAGACAGCAAAGGACTTGGAAGAGCAGTTGAACGGAATGAACACTGTTTTTAAAGGAGGATATAAGATGAACATCAACAAAAGCAAAACGAGGATAATGGAATGTAGTCTAATTAAATCAGGCGATGCTGAGGGAATTAGATTAGGAAATGAGACACGTAAAGTAGTAAATGAGTTTTGTCAATTGGGGAGCAAAATAACTGATGATGGTCGAAGTAGAGAGGATATAAACTGTAGACCGGCAATAGCAAGGAAAGAGTTTCTTAAGAAGAGAAATTTGTTAACATCGAGTATAGATTTAAGTGTCAGGAAGTCATTTCTGGAAATATTTGTATGGAGTTTAGCCATGTATGGAAGTGAAACATGGACGATAAATAGTTTGTACAAGAAGAGAATAGAAGCTTTCGAAATGTGGTGCTACAGAAGAAATGAAGATTAGATGGGTAGATCACATAACTAATGAGGAGGTATTGAATATAACTGGGGAGAAGAGGAGTTTGTGGCACAACTTGACTAGAAGAAGGGATCGGTTGGTAGGACATATTCTGAGGCATCAGGGGATCACAAATTTAACATTGGACGGCAGTGTGGAGGGTAAAAATCGTAGAGGGAGACAAAGAGATGAATACACTAAGCAGCTTCAGAAGGATATAGGTTGCAGTAAGTACTGGGAGATGAAGAAGCTTGCACAGGATAGAGTAGCATGGAGAGCTGCATCAGACCAGTCTCAGGACTGAAGACCACAACAACAACAACAGTACATTTTTTTCTTCCAGTTTCACAGTAATGTGGAATCTAACTAACGTTCTCAGTTTAGTAATGATGAAGTATGGAGAACGTGATTTCCAGCCGAAATCACCTACTTCTTCTTTGAAATTGTGGATACGTTAGAAGAAATAGGATATAACTCTGACGATTCCACGAATTATGGTTCAGGCGACGTCAGCCGTGCCAGTAACAGTTCTGAAAAAGTATATTTTTAAAACCTTAAAAAAAACACGTACTGCAAAAGCTTCCAGCAACAAAGAAAAGGCAGTGAAATATTGGATAAACGATGGAGTGTAAAAACGCCTGAAGGTACAAAGCGTGCAAAGGCGTTTTCGTTTCGTAAAGTACAAATGGAAGAGCGAATTACATGAAGTAAGAAACAGGCGCCAAACGGAAATCCGAAACCATATGTATGAAAAACTGTTCGAAAGATTTAGAGCTGCTTGTGAGAAGCTTTGCACCATTAGCGATGGAGATCTACGAGACGGGGCCCTCCGAATTGCCTCTGACATGAATTTTGCTAATTTCCGGGCATCGTCGACCTGGGTACGAAGGTTCAAGAAATCGTACAGAATAGGAAGTTGCACTATTACGAAGATTATGTCACGTAAACGTGTAGAACAGCTGCCAGTGATATACAATGCTATAGAGAAATTCATAGCTGACGCAAAGCCGAAACTTGCAGTTATCTCCTGCAACTGCTGTTTATAATGCTGATCATTGATGCCTCGTGAAAGAACTGCGTGCATACCTCACTTTATCATTTTGGGGTGAACAAAAGATGGAGTCAGTTGCCCAATCAATGAATGCAATGACACATTCATATACGATAAGCTAGTGATAAGTATGAGTGGTTTATTGTTTCAGCACCTCTATATCTGTCTTCAAGAACCGCAAGGAAAACTAGGACCGAAAATAAAAACTGGACTGTTTAGTAGCAAAAATCTTGTAATCGACGTATAAAAATCTGGAGATGGAATAATTTTCAACATATCGTTCGAAACGTATTTATACCATCTCCAGAAACTAATTCATTGCTTTTGTTGGATTCATGGTCTGTACATAACGACGTCTCTGGTTTTGTGGAGGATGACAAAAAATCTGTAGATGTAATGTGCATTTCGCCTGGAACTGCTAGTGTGATTCAACTGTGGAAAGCATTTTCAGGAAATTATTAGACGACAAAATTTCCGCTACCTCTCTCGCATTTCAGGTATATCAGCGGAATAGTATTCTTATGCTCCGGTCGTTTGTTCATTACCAGTTTTCTTCGCCACTCTTGACGAATTTGATCAAGTATGCCTGATATGCAGCGCAATATGCAGAACAACGGCCGGGACCATCTCTGACTCCGTCCCAGTTCTGTCTGAATAGAACTAGCGTTTACTGCGAAGTGCCTGACTGCATCAATTTTTCCTTTGTCCGTTGTGCCTGGTGCAAGGAAAATGTTTGTTTTTGTCATTTAATAGACACATCGCATTTTATAACGACTACGACAGTCAAATGTACAACATTCAAACATTATTATAAGGAATGGCCACAGGAATTATTAGAAAATGTAGTACTGCAAGACACATTTCATTTCAATAAATTATAAGTCCTCGGTGATGGAAGTCGTCTGTGACTTCAAACACTGCCGTGATTTTATTTTCTCTGATATCCACTTTTATCAGAATTAAATGTGCAAGAATTGAACTGGTGATACAAAGGTATTCAAAAAAATGTTTGCATAGCTTAAGCCAGGTTTTCATTGGAGCAAACAAGCTAACAAGCACGAGCAAAAGAGAATTCATTCTGGTGTACCCGGTATGCCTCTTGAAGGTCTTTCAAATGGAGCCCACTGCAGCTACTTACGTGTCCGTAACCTTACCCATTTACCTAATCGGGAAATGGAGAGCTGCATTTTAACGTAGAATCCGAACCACATGTACTTTGTGGCCACTCCATCATCTGTGAGAAAATGACACTTGGTTAAAAATCATAGTGAAAAAGTTGTGGTCTGAACTGGATTTGATCGCGCGCTCTCTGATCACGAAGCGCACCCATTGCCACTAGATCATTTTTGTTTTATAAAAAAAAAAAGAAGAAGAAGAATATGACCATTAGACCTTACACGCGTAGTGGAAACGCTAGCTCTGCTCGACGTCGTTGATTAGTGTTCTGTTTATATATTTCCCCTCAGTGCTAATGAGAAGCCTGGGAAAAATGTCAGCCGACATACTAGGCAAATTTTGGACCAGTGTGCCTTCTTCATTCTTTCTTTCCCCTATCGGGAGTCCACCTACCTCAATATGCTTCTTTCTGCCGTCCCTTCACTCTGTAGTAGCAGACACGTGGTAGGCAGTTAAAACAGCGTTGATGAATCCACTACCTAATACCTACCACACAGAGGCCACGTAACTCGAGTTGAAAGACAGTTCCTGAAAGTTCACATTTAAAAAATTGGGCATTTGGAGGATCCAGTCTACTAGCAAAAACTTTTGAAATTAGATTGATTCTATTTTTTATTCGCATGGAAACACATGATATGCCTATCAAGTCCGTAATTAATATGGTAATGCTCTGTCATTCAAAGTTCACTGTCTGTACAACATAGTTTCACCCTAAAAGCAGCCAGAATTTATGCAAGTCCGACCCGACTAATTTTCACGTTCTACCAGGTACCGACCCACAACTATTCGCGAGTTAAACATTCGATCGTTTCAGTGGTCTTCTTCGAAAGAAGTTTTCGCCAAAGTATTTCGTACAGAGCATGAAACATGCCACGCGGAGTTGTTACTACGACCAGAAAGTTCACACGCTCATAACTCTCAAACTATTTAATTTAGAAACACCAAACTTTCATTATAATATTCGTAACTCCAGTCGCTTCAGTCACGAAGTATTCCAACCGCAATTAACTCACAATTTCTTCATTTTTCAGAGTATTTTTACGGGGCTATCTAACATGGTATAACCCGTAGGCCGGTTAGCAATCGACTATATCGAACTATTCGACTCACTGCCCATTCCACTATATTCGCGAGGGAACAGCTTAATTCTGATTGGCTGTTGATCTAAACGACCAATTAGATTGTTCCTTCCAGATCATTTTCGCGGCAAAACTTGCCTTATCCAATCAATAATCTGATAGTAATTGACGTCATTAAAACTTCAGTTTCTAGTATAATATTTGATCAAAATAAGTGAAGTACGGATTATTCTCCAAATTGATAAATAAACTTATTCCGTCTCTAACTTTCATTCTGGCTACTTTTATACAAAAGCAAGCACACGCCGACGTACGTCACCTGAATCATGGTTGCACCATAACTTTCCCACGGTCTATTTGTACACGGTTTATGAAATATGACATATTAAGGTTTAACGTATGTCTTACATACACTCTCTCAATCATTCTCACACACTCACACAACAAAAATAATCAAATAATAATTTTGACTGATTTTTGTATTACGTAACGCACAGTGACTACAGTGTCAAAAAAGAAAATCTGTATTTGTTCCTAACATAGTAAAAAAAACAAGCATTGGTTTTAGGATTTTTAGGTAATTTTCTTTATCTCTGGCACTATAATAAACAAAAGTCTGAAATTTGGCAGCATCTTTCCAATAATAACAAAAGGCTGTGTACCAAAATTGAACAAAATCGGATAATAACAAACGTGAATTATTTAGATTCGTAGAGGGTATGAATCTTTGTATTGACTGAGTGTTACGCTATGCAGTTTTCATGGCAGGCTGCGTCAGCTGCGCTGTGAGTAAAGCGATGAAAAAAACATAGCCATCCTGCAGCCACCGTACCAAACTGCTGCATGCCTTACTGCAACGAATGTCATCTCATAATAACTTGCACCGTTACACACACTCCAAGAATCTAAAATTACTTTTAAGTGCATTTATGGTTCATATAACAGCAATGTACACTCCTGGAAATGGAAAAAAGAACACATTGACACCGGTGTGTCAGACCCACCATACTTGCTCCGGACACTGCGAGAGGGCTGTACAAGCAATGATCACACGCACGGCACAGCGGACACACCAGGAACCGCGGTGTTGGCCGTCGAATGGCGCTAGCTGCGCAGCATTTGTGCACCGCCGCCGTCAGTGTCAGCCAGTTTGCCGTGGCATACGGAGCTCCATCGCAGTCTTTAACACTGGTAGCATGCCGCGACAGCGTGGACGTGAACCGTATGTGCAGTTGACGGACTTTGAGCGAGGGCGTATAGTGGGCATGCGGGAGGCCGGGTGGACGTACCGCCAAATTGCTCAACACGTGGGGCGTGAGGTCTCCACTAGAGATGGGGGA
The DNA here is from genome assembly GCF_023898315.1 of Schistocerca nitens. NCBI lineage: Eukaryota > Metazoa > Arthropoda > Insecta > Orthoptera > Acrididae > Schistocerca > Schistocerca nitens. The sequence continues at coordinate 949,396,552 of NC_064616.1, forward strand.
TCCGCTCTTGAACTAATTCATAGAGTTGAATCTTTCAAAGGAGTGAACAATCAGTGATTCAGAAAAAAAGAACGGTAGCTCCAAACGTTTCCCACGGCAGTGAGAGAGAGAGAGAGAGAGAGAGAGAGAGACGGAGCATATCAGCAGCGCCTCTGCTGGTCAGAGCACAGTGCACGCCACACAACACAGCCAGCGCCGGCCTCTGCCCTGCTTCTACCTTGGCTGCCAGCATTGTGCAGTGCCCCATTGGATTTTGTGTTTCACATATGCCGTGCCGTCTCTGTGCGTCGTCTGCCGTGTGCAGTGTCTGGCGCAGCTTAACTTCGCATCGCACTCTGTCGGCGATCGTTTCAGTCGCACGTCCTGCCCTCTGGGCAGTTGATGCGAGCAACAGGACAGAGAGCCACCTAGCGGATAACATAGGAACTACTTGCAAAAACCTGCTCGCAAGGGAACCGACGATTTGGCTTGGAGCGGGTGAGCTCCCCCCACCCTCGGAACTCGCCCGCTCAACGCTCACCCCACCGTCTCGACTCTAGCCAGAGCGTTGAGCAAAGCGACTCTGGTGTCACTCTGGTCTCTGCGGTCTCAGCTCATGCAGTAATACAGCTCGCGGCTCGACCTGCTCGACTCAGCGCCTCTGCATCGGAGTTCCTCTCTACTGGATATTGTTCTTCGTAGTAATACCGCTATGTATATTACATTATTATGTTATGGATACATCAATCGTTTTTATTTTATTTTTATTTGTTTAAACTGATTAGATTAGGTTCCTGATGACTCCTCTTACCATAGGATTTTTATTATGGATACTCGAATTTACGCCTTAATTACGAGCGAACCGATAAACGTATCGCAAAATGTGATACACCAATATTTTCCTTGTTTTATTCTGCGTAAGGCTATATGCAGCACTTTCGTTTTACAGTCAAATTTATATTTTTTTTTCTTATTCTGGTACGGATTTTGCGATTTTAGGCGTCTTCGGAAGGAAACGTTCACTTTAAAAATATATGGCTTGCGATGTATTTGTATGAGGTTAATGAAATTTTAATACATTATAGCCAAATATATTGTTAATGTAAATCTCAAGTTACAACATTTTCCGATCACCCAAAAAACCACGATAGTGCAAAATAAATCAATAATCAAAAACTTTGTTATATCGTGGAAATTTCAATAAACAATACAAAATTCTTACTCATTATCTGTGTTACTTCAAAATAGGATCAAATAAGATCAAAATACAGGTATAGTACTGGAATAAACCAAGTTTAAAGGGCAATGTGCCTTCCATTTATTTTCTATTGTAAGTGAGTGGTGAGTCATGAAAAAGAGCTAATTCATTTCAGGGAGCGAACAGTTCTGATCCAATCTCTGAAAAGAACAGTTTTGCCCATCTCTAGTCTCCACAGTACATCGATGTTGTCGCCAGTGGTCGGCGGAAGGTGCACGTGCCCGTCGACCTGCGACCGGACCGCAGCGACGCACGGATGCACGCCAAGACCGTAGGATCCTACGCAGTGCCGTAGGGGACCGCACCGCCACTTCCCAGCAAATTAGGGACACTGTTGCTCCTGGGGTATCGGCGAGGACCATTCGCAACCGTCTGTATGAAGCTGGGCTACGGTCCCGCACACCGTTAGGCCGTCTTCCGCTCACGCCCCAACATCGTGCAGCCTGCCTCCAGTGGTGTCGCGACAGGCGTGAATGGAGGGACGAATGGAGACGTGTCGTCTTCAGCGATGAGAGTCGCTTCTGCCTTGGTGCCAATGATGGTCGTATGCGTGTTTGGCGCCGTGCAGGTGAGCGCCACAATCAGGACTGCATACGACCGAGGCACACAGGGCCAACACCCGGCATCATGGTGTGGGGAGCGATCTCCTACACTGGCCGTACACCACTGGTGATCGTCGAGGGGACACTGAACAGTGCACGGTACATCCAAACCGTCATCGAACCCATCGTTCTACCATTCCTAGACCGGCAAGGGAACTTGCTGTTCCAACAGGACAATGCACGTCCGCATGTATCCCGTGCCACCCAACGTGCTCTAGAAGGTGTAAGTCAACTACCCTGGCCAGCAAGATCTCCGGATCTGTCCCCCATTGAGCATGTTTGGGACTGGATGAAGCGTCGTCTCACGCGGTCTGCACGTCCAGCACGAACGCTGGTCCAACTGAGGCGCCAGGTGGAAATGGCATGGCAAGCCGTTCCACAGGACTACATCCAGCATCTCTACGATCGTCTCCATGGGAGAACAGCAGCCTGCATTGCTGCGAAAGGTGGATATACACTGTACTAGTGCCGACATTGTGCATGCTCTGTTGCCTGTGTCTATGTGCCTGTGGTTCTGTCAGTGTGATCATGTGATGTATCTGACCCCAGGAATGTGTCAATAAAGTTTCCCCTTCCTGGGACAATGAATTCACGGTGTTCTTATTTCAATTTCCAGGAGTGTATTACTGAATTCTTTAACTGAATTTATCTATGTGATTTTTAACGAAAATTGTTCCAATTTACAGTTTTTTCAAATGAACGGAAAATCAAAAATACATTACATTTTTTGCAGTGTTACATCAAATTTCAAAGGCATTAAATAAACCATTTACTGCTCTTTGCATTCACTATGTTAGCGTTCATGAAATCTAATATATTATTATACAAAAGATTCGCCTTGACCAGCGTTAGTTCACAAAATTTTCTAGCAGGAATACCCTAGCTTTTATCATTGCTGTGAATTAAATGTTTCTTTTGTTATATTATTCTCACTTAGGGAAGCGTCTTTTTTACATATTAAAAAAACACTTTCTGTAACAGCACTGGGGTATAACATGTTTTCTTTTTCACACGTACACTTTGGTTGCTTTAGAGGCACTTCACTATGATACAGCGACCAGTCATCAGTCCTACAGCTGGTTTCCTATAGTCTTGTATCAGGTTTCTCCAGATTTCGTACCTGCATGATACAGTATGTCTAAGACACCATTCTTAAATTTTGCACCCTAACTTTACACATATACAAGTGTCATAGTTCGTATTTTTTGTTCTCAAATCTAAAGGAAAAACTTTGTGAGGAATCTTCCAGAATTTTAGTGTATTCAAAATATGCTGCTTATTTTCAGAAAACTTTTTTTCAAGAGACTCAGTATTCATTGAAATTCAAAATCTTTTTCAGTTGTCTTATACAGTAGTAATTATTTCCAATAAAGAATGAATTAACCATTATCCAAAAATAACAACAATACCCAAATTGGCACTATGACTTCACTCTTTTCCAAAAAAATTATTATATGCATTTTATAGTGGGAGAATTCTTAAGCAAATTCCTGCTGAAAGCAATACTTATTACTACGTAAGCAAATAAAAACATTTTTTCAAAAATGTATAAACATTTTCTTTAACTTTTCATTTCAGAATAAATATTTACCTTTCAGTTCCGATTAAATATCTCATGACTTTACATAAAACAAGCTATTATACACAGAGGGTGCAAACTTACAGAAAATTTTGAAAATATTTACGTCACCTTATGTGCCTTTCAAAGAAACATCAGGTACATAATCTGTTTACTTGCTTCTATTAGGCACATTCCTTACGCCTCTTACCACAAACATCTTCTAACATCATTTCTACATATCCTGAAATTGGTTTAGAAATCACATATTATGGAGTCACATTACATTATTTTTTCCAGTTTACCTTATTACATCACTTTCATTGCACATTCATTTGTGTTAGTGTTTAGTAATCATATACCTCCTAAAATATCTTTCTTTTAGCAGTTCTCTTATTTTCGAATGGTATTTACTTCCTATCTACATTTTATCTACCTTATTTAATACAATAGGGAGGAAGGAAAGAAACTAGAAATAAGGTTCCAAATGATGAAAAGTTACACTGAAAATATGAAACAAAAAGGAAATAATATTGCCAACAACTCGGGATGCCTGGTGTTTGTCAAACACCTTACGACGCTAAGAATGCCCATCCCCTCAGGCCAGGTAGTTTCTACTGTCCCCATCATCCTTCTGTATGTACTTCTTCCAATCAGTGATATTTCGCAATCCCTCTACCTAAGAAGGATCTACTTCCTTACTTTCGCCGTACTCATTATACCCCACAATATCTTCTTTCTTTGTGCAGTAATGTACAGGTATGTCACTTTGGTCGTCGGATTCATATTGCCTTTTACCAATAAAAGGAATAGCTACTGTTCTTACCTGTACCACAATGACCGCTTCATTACGTCAAAAATCCACTTTTCCTTTGTACTTTTGTAAGAAATCTGCTCCCACCAGCATTTTCACACTTAAGCCATTTATTATTAAAAAATGTTGGTCCAACTCTACATCACCGATCCTGACAGGTATTATAAATTAATGTTTGACTACTTTCTTACTTTTCCCTGTGGCTACAATAATATTTATGCCACTCACTGGCATTGTAACCACATTGCTATTAGCAGGAAGAGCATTTACGAAACCCTGTGACTCTGCACATAAATCGCAACCACTATCCAGTAAACAAGGAAACTTCTCATAAAAAAATAGTAACTTCTATTATAGATTGTCCTGCAGTTTTTTCTCTGCCTTCAGAATCAGGTTCGTCTAACAAATCTTGTACTACATCACATCTATTGAATCCTACACCTTCTGTGGAAATTATGCACATATTCACAGAGTCTTCTTCCTCTCTAACTGTGGCAGCTTTTATTAGTCTGTCCACCACTGACATACTAAAACACTTCTCCAAGCACTCTCCTTCTGTAATAATAATAATATCAGAGTCTGCTACCCTTTCTACCGTGTTGACAGAATGACCAAAATAACCCCCTACTTTTTCCATTTCTGTTCCTTTTTCATCACTATCAGAAACTACTCCTTCTACTCTTTGTAAAACTTCCTCTGCCCTTCTATATTCTTCCTCAGTTACCTCTAATGCCGTTTTCCCTATTATAGTGCTAACTTCACAGTTCACTGTCAGTTCCTCATCTGCATTGCAGTGCTCTCTCACACTAACATCCTGTTCTGAATAGTTATTTTCTAGTATCTGTTCCTCATTAACCTGGTTCCTTTTATGACCTTTTCTTTCGCAAGAATCTACTATACTTCCTTGAAAACACAATTTTAACAGTGTCCCTCTCCTCTGCAACATATGTTTCTACGATACCACCCTGAAGATGTTCCGCTGGTAGCTGCCTTCCACAAGGTTTTGCTAGCGGATTTAGCCTATGCTGCCGCAGTCTCATTACAGTCTGCCATTAGTTTTCCCCCTCTATTACTTGGTCATTGCCACTGATATTCCTTTTTGCTGGCGGTCTGCGCCACTCCACCCAGTCAGTGGACTGCTGCTGTCTCTATTCAAGGTTTCGTTTCTGTCATTATATCTACTTCCAACAGGACCCCTCTCCCTCGGTACCTGCTTCTGCAATTACTGGATCTTTGCACTCCTATTGTACTCACATGTGCCTCGGTTCTGTTTACATTTGTCTTAACGGGAGGCCTATAATACCTCCCGGCATTCTCCTCCTCCTTTAAAAGATTTTCTACCCTCTCAAGAAAATAATAAATTTATAAATATCATCCCTAGGTGCCGATATTATTTTATTATGCCAGTATGAAGGCAACTATCCCCATAATGATATGTTCTGTCTTCACTTTAGAGCTCAAATATGACAAAGTTGTGACCCATTTTCGCACAAACCTTTTAATAGTATCTTTCCTCGGATCATATTTTTCACTTCTTCAAAATTTGTTTAAAACTTCCATCTGCTTCCGTTTGCCCCAGTATTCCTAAAAAAATGTCTGTTTAAAATCCTCCATCTTGTCATACCTATCTACTACCCAGTTTCCCCACACTCTAGCTTCTCCCATCAAATTTTACGTAATGAAACCAATTTTTTGCTTATCATTCCATGATTTGGGCAAGACGTCCTTAAACCCACCCCAAAATTCTTTAGGATGTACATTTTTACTTGGATCGAATTGCAAAAACCGAAGATGTGTCACATATGCAATTTCTGAGGATTGTACCACACCATTAGATATTACATAGCCGATACTGTTAGGAACACATGTTTTTACTCTTTTTAGTCTACGATCATGGTTACGCAGTTGTTAATCTACAGCTGTACTAAACTGATTCATGTTAGTTTCCAGGTTAGTAATATTAGCAGCCACTTCCACACCAACTTTCTCACACACAAAAAAAGAAAATGGTTCAAATGGCTCTGAGCACTATGGGACTTAACATCTGAGGTCATCAGTCCCCTAGAACTTAGAACTACTTAAACCTAACTAAGCTAAGGACATCACACACATCCATGCCCGAGGCAGGATTCGAACCTGCGACCGTAGCGATCGCGCGGTTCCAGACTTAAGCGCCTAGAACCGCTTGGCCAGCGCGGCCGGTGTTCTCACACACATCCCTTCCTTCCTTGATTTGATTCTCCATAATAATGTGACTATCCTCACATTATTTTCCACATTATTTGATTGTTCCTGCATTTCATTTAACTCTGCATTTACTTGTTCCCTTAACTCTTTGCTGTTATCAGCAACTTGTTTAATCTGAGAGGTCAATGCATTTTTTACTGTTACAACAGCGTTACCTTACTAATTTCACTTTTTACACTGTCCCTAAACAAAATCATGTCTTTTTCCATGAATCTCTTAATTTAGAAATTTTGTTTTCCATTCTGGATTCCATATCAATTGACAAGTTAGTAGACGCTTGATTAACTTCAGAATGCAAGCCTTTCATGTTAGTGTTTATTTTATAACCCAATCCATTAACTACAGTATGCAATCCATTCATTTTAGTGTTCATATCCCCCATATGTTTCAAAATATTTGCTGACATTTCTGAAGCACTCTCCTTCTGCTCACAAGCAATTGGCAATGATTCCTGCTTTATGTCTCTGTTGCAGTAACAGGTATATACTTGACATCAGTTTCCACCATGTTCTGTTCAGCTACGCTGCTGCTTTTAAAGTTCGCGCTGACTTAAAATTCACATTTCCCGGACGCTAAATGTACCAATTGCGGCAGGACAGGGCCGGTCGTTTGCTTTCTCTCTTTCCCTCATCGAAAGTCCACTTACCTCAATATGCTTCTTTCCGACGTCCTTTCACTCTGTAGTAGCGGATATGCGCTAGGCAGTGTAAAGCAGCGTTGACCAAGTAACTCGAGTTGAAAGTCAGTTCCTGGAAGTTCAGATTTAAAAAATTGGGCATTCGGAGAATTCAGTCTACTAGCAGAAACCATTTACAATTAGATTGAATCTACTTTTTATTCGCATGGAACACATGAAATGGCTATCAAGTCCGTAATTAATATGGTAATTCTCTATCATTCAAAGTTCACTGTGTGTACAACATAGTTTCACTCGAAAAGGAGCCAGAATTTATGCAAGTCCGACCCGACTAATTTTCCCACGGTCTATTTATACACGTTTTATGAAATATGACATATTACGTTTTAACGTATGTCTCACATACACTCTCTCAATCATTCTCACAGACTCAAGCAACAAAATAATCAAATAATAATTTTGACTGATTTTTGTATTACGTAATGCACAGTGACTAAAGTTTTAAAAAAGTTAATTCTAATTAATTAATTTTTATGCACTGGTAACTTTGTAATGGGTTCAAATGATAATGCAAGTCAATCTGTATTTGTTCCTAACATGGTTTTAAAAAACAAGCATTGGTTTTAGGATTTTTAGGTAGTTTTCTTTATCTCCGGCACTATAATAAATAAAAATCTGAAATTTGGCAGCATCATTCCAATAATAACAAAATCGGATAATAACTAATATGAATTATTTAGATTCGTAGAGGGTATAACTGACTGTTACGCTATGCAGTTCTCACAGCATGCAGCGACAGCGCTCTGAGTAAAGCGACGAAAAAAACATAGCCATCCTGCAGCCACTGTACATAAGGGCTGCATGCCTTACTGCAACGCATGTCATTTCGTAATAACGTGCTACGTTACAAGTGCTAAGGACAGATGGAGATGCAATTCCGTGTAAAGTGCACCGTCTCCAAGCATGTCACGCTTCCAAACAAATTGCGGCACTTAAATTCTTCCTTCCCTGCGTCATTTTGCATACTCCGTCAAGAGCAGTGGGCTCCTCACCGTATATAAACGTTTCGCTCTAACAAGATAGAACTGTATCCTGTATTCCGAATATTAGCTCCAAAAACTAAAATTTAATAACACAGCCGTCATGGGCGATGTTCGATAATTCGTGTTCTCTTCCGTTCCTTCTAGTATAAACGATTGCACCCATATAGAAGCAAATGGTAGTGCATTTTCTGCAAATGCTCATTCGCACGTGTTCACTTCCATTTGCTCCATTGTAAATCAGGCTTTAGGTGCTTAAAATTGGTGTCTATAAACTCCGAATTCCGCTACGGGGCGCTGCGTGAGTGATTCGCCGAGTCGCGTCCTAGCTGCACGAACCGCTAATATAAGCTGTTCTTCGCGCGGCAAAAATGTGTAAATTCAACACTGTTTACAAAGTACTTGCAGTGCCTCGTAGCAGCTAATACGTTGTCAGTGCATTTCTTTCGTTGCCTTCTTGCCGTGTAAAAATTTTCTGGGTAGGTATCAACATGTCTTGTTGGACCATTCCCTTGTGAGTGTTCGTGCCGGCAGCCACAGCGTTGTCCTGTGGGCGCGGAAGGGTTAGCTGACCTGGCCTGGCAGGCTGACGCCAGATAAAAGCCGTGCACTGTGATTTAATTTCTCTGGTAAAAGGAAATTTTCGGCAAATTTCCTAACAAACAGGTTGAGTGGACAGGCTGTGGCTATTTTGGCAGTGCAGCTTTATTATAATTAGTGATTTTACGCATCTGCCTTACGAAAACTGCCTCTATAAAAGCTAATAGCTCTACAGTCTCAACACTAATTACAACCCACTCAATCCCGCGTCCAGCCATCCTGATTTAGGTTTTTCGTGATTTCCCTAAATCGCTCCAGGCAAATGCCGGGATGGTTCATTTGAAAGGGCACGGCCGACTTCCTTCCCCGTTCTTCCCTAATCCGATGAAACCGATGACCTCGCTGTCTGGTCTCTTCCCCCAAACAATCCAATCCAATCCAACCCACTCAGAAAAGGCTATCAGCTTTCATCAAATCGAGTGAGATTGTTACTGGTGTCTACCAGTAGACCACGAGGTAAGTGTTTGTTATGATTATTAGTTATTCCGTATGTGTAATGGTCTACACGGATATGAGAAAATTAATTGCGCCCTTGCAACGGAAAACGCGTGATCTGTAAGACCATACGAAAACAGAATACCACAATTCTTTCACTTTTTAAGTTCTTTACTTAGCAAAAACATTTACATGGGTTCTGCAGATCTGTTTTTCTGTGGGAATAGATATCATGAAAAGAAGGAATACAAATCAACATTACGTTTTATTACAAAGGAAACTTGGTCTTATACAAACACAGAAATATCTCCTTACTGAGACCTATTGTGATGCAATTTGACATGATATTTGGGGCAAGAAACAATTATCTCGGCAGCCTAGCCTCTCCACAATAGTGAAGGAAACGTTTCGGGAAAGGAATCATGGAACCCGATAGTTGAGACTAAACAATTACGTTATCAGTCGACAAGAGAATGAAATTATCATCGTGCAACTATCACTAATGAAGAACAAAGAGGGAAAAGATCGGTACAAGAATAGTGAAGTGGCTAAGTTGCCCCCATCCGCAAATCAAGAAAATATCGACAAAATACATCACACGGTTTTTCGTTTGAAAAATATAGATTACATTACAGCGAGTGCAAGCAGTGGCTATGAGAATAATTTAATGTAAGACCAACCTCTCACCACGTGGAAGCGTGATCTAATATAAAGTAACACAGGCATATTTCAGAAACACTAAGTTGTATTAAATGTTAGTCCACACGCACATATCGAGAAAGCATAGCAAAGACGCGGAAGGAGATACACAAACTTTAAGAATAGAAATTTCTGGTCTAACGCGCACTTGAATTACTTAATGGACAAAGGTCTGATTCCAGGTGCAGGATCACTTAGAAATCAGTAACTTAAACAGGGAGAATTGCAAAATAAACGGAAAATACCAATGTTCGCAACTAAATGAATTTCATATTCATGGAGAACAAGTGTTCTTAAGAATCCAAGGTCTGCAATATTTCGCTTGTACCCACTAGGAGCAACTGACGTCGTTCGCTTGTCTCCAGAGGAGAGCTGGCTCCGTGGGGTCGAGAACCGTCTCACCCCTAAGCCGACCAATCAGAGGGCACAGCTATTTGTCACGAACTAGATAACGTTCTAGCTGGCAGCCCGAACTTAGAGGGATGACACGTAATTTGCCAAAATTCGGTCAGAGTTTCGTCGGGGATAGCTCTTTAAAGTAGCAAAGGTTTGTGTAAGAAGTGAAAGTGACGAAGTTGGTACAACCACTTGAGAGAATAAGGAAAGAGACTACTTTGGCCTCTACAGAGCATTCAAACTGCTGGCCCATGCGTTCGAGAACAACGATCACGGAGGGACATGGAAGCCATCATGGCTACACCAGAGGGCCTATAGAAGTGAATGTAAAAAAATAAAAAATAAAGTCTTGCTCCCATCCTCTCTCACTAACCAGTCTGCCGGCCGCTGGTGGCCGAGCGGTTCTGGCGCTACAGTCTGGAACCGCGCGACCGCTACGGTCGCAGGTTCGAATCCTGCCTCGGGCATGGATGTGTGTGTTGTCCTTAGGTTAGTTAGGTTTTAGTAGTTCTAAGTGCTAGGGGACTTATGACCTCAGCAGTTGAGTCCCATAGTGCTCAGAGCCATTTGAACCATTTGAACTAACCAGTCTGCAATTAGCACAGAAAATTATCTAGTCATACAGGCACGTTAATGCAAATTATAGATTGATGAAAGAATACTATATTTTCGTTAGTAAATAAGAAAACTAAAATAAAAAAATAAGAATGGCGTGCAAAATGTATGAGAATGAATGCACGTCTTTCAATAAGAATTGCAGTTAAAATTTTTTTTTAATATAGTGTGAGAAATGTAACTGACCAGCCAAAGGCATTCGTTGACAGTTTAGTGGATTGCGTTCTGCGGAATTTAGTAGGAACCGGAAATGGACTGTAGGACGTTGATCGTTACCCAGCAATCAAAGATGCTGTGCGTCTTCCGTAATGCTTTCGGTTCGGCCGTATATCATCTTATATTTTCGTTGATGCAAGTCATCCTTAAGCGCCGACCGTCAATACTGCGTTGAGTGCCATGCACTGCAGGAAACCATAGTCCAGCCTCACAAGAGACACGACCAACCACACATACGGAATGCTGTGTAGTCACTGTTATGAATTTAATTACAAATCACTATTTAAAATTTTTTTGCATTGCCGCTAAAATATATAGGAACTGACTCACTAAAAAAGAATTTTTCATGAGTATATTCTGGTATCCACAAAATATCACAGAATGCAGTCCACTTGCGTGTCAACGAATGTCTTTGTTGCTCAAGTACATTTTTCGACGTTATATTATATTACGTTTTAACTGTGTAACATATAAATTTTTATTTTATGTGATGTTACTTCCTATATATTTTAACTCTAATGCAGGAAAAGTTTACGAACAGTTATTTGTATTTAAAATCAGGACAAAGATTACACTGGTTTCTGTATGTATTACTATGGTAGCTGTGTTACTGGTGATGCTGGACGATGGTTACAGTGGTTTTCTGCAGCAAATGGCACTGCATAAAATGTTGGCTGTCGACACTGGCGAATGACTAAGAACCATCGCAAATATAAAGATCATACACGGCCAGACTGAAAGCAGTATGGGTGCAATGTAGCTTCTTTGATCGCTATCGGTAAGGCGTCCACGTCGCTAGGTAACCAATGGCGCCCTACACACTATGTTTGGTGTACACAAATTCCCACAGAGGCCGTCTAGTAATATAATTCCACTGGATGCTCAGTTATACTTTTTAACATAATGTTAAGTAAAATTTTAACTGTGTGACATATAAAGTGTTACTTAGAATTAACTAACGAAAATACCCATTGTATTATATTCATGCTGTATGAAATGTATCGCATATGTTGTACCTCATTAGTTTAAGATGACGTACGTTGTTAGGCAAAGGGTGGGGCTTCCGCTATTTAACTTCATGACACCGCCACATACTCAGCAGTCGACATCAGTGTCAGACTCTGATCCATAAAAGTGTCTCCACATGTCATCACTGGATATAACATATTTTAATTTATGTTTCACATCATGTTGACATCATGTTCTGCCAGTACCTCGTCTCCTACCTTCCAAACTTTACAGAAACTCTCCTGCTTACAAATACTTTTGAAATATGACAAAACAAAAATAAGTTACTGATTTAGCTGTGGAAATGGCTATAGCCTCAAACGTTTTCTCTCTGAAAATCTGGAAATACGGGAACAAGCTACCATTTGTTTACGACACCTACTGAGTTAGCATATATATGTTTAGAGACACACTACTGACAATAGATATATCGGAAAATGTAGTAAAGAAGCAGGCTCCAATTGCTGCATACATTGCAGCCGGATCATCAGACTCCAGATGTGAGTTCTTCACAGGTTGTTTAACTCATGAAAAGGGTTGTGTCTGACGCTGTGTGATTCCAGTACCTGGAAGGCAGGATCTGATAGCAGTATACACTGTGATCTCGTCGTCGAACTCTGGCTAGTGACATTTGTTTATCCAATTAGTTAGTAGGGAGCTTGACAAGAAGTTTGAGAAAATCGTAGCACCTTATAGTACCTTAGATTAGGTATTAAATAATGTTCATAAAGCGATTGTTTAGTACGTAATTTCATCCAGGCCGCATACAGTTTCCACTACAAAGCAGTATAAATTGGCACTATTGGCAAAACAACAAAAATGCTTTATACTCCATGATAATGTGAGTACTGTGGCATGGGGACAACAGCCTGCGTGAACCTTGAACGTAGACGACAGCTATTCACAAGTTTATACAGTGTAAATTCACTAGACACATAGAACGAAGTAGGAGAAAGCAAATGAGGGAGAAGGGGTTCAGAGACCGAAGTACATGAACAAAGATGGCTTACCAGGGGTCATAGATCGACTTAGGAAGTCAAAGTGGCTGCTTTGTGGTTCATAGAATGAACTACCGTTGTAAAGTTTTTGTTCTAAGCATGGTATGGCACTAAGTTTATAAACTGTGACCCAGAATCACTATAGCTTTACTACTAGCGTGCATCAATGTTACTGCCTGCATCGTGTATCAAACCATCAGCACGAGGTAGGAGATATTACTACACGTTCTGTGTTATCTTTATTCACTCTGTCCACGAACAGAATTGTACAGAGTGATCGTGATATTGATACGGACGACCCTGTTGTGCAATGATCGGCGGCGTATAGAGTATTTTCCAGACATCGATGCAGACTTCGAGATCAACGGAACATTAATCTCTGTGACGCTAGCTACTGTCATTCACTTCTGACACTGCGCTTCCTTTCGTACAGATAGTGGCGTTCTACTGTACCACTTATTTCAGGGCAGTTATCGGTCGCTCCGAACAAATTTCATCTGTGCCTTTCTCTTTCTCCTTTTCTGAAAATTTTGTTAGCATCTCCTGCAGACGAAGGAGATTTCTACAGAAATTAAAACCGATGAGAAGTGAAGTAACTGTTTCCAATAATATTCTTAAGGGAAGATTCGTAGAATTCGGTTCTGAATACAGAGTGGTGAGAATGTAGTAGCGGTGTGGTACACAGCTTGCGGCGCAAGCAGAGTTTCGAAGTATGGCGGCATAATTTCCATTAAATCGCAGTAATAGTGAGACGAAAGTGGGGAGTGGAAACTGCGAAAATTCACACTACCGTGCATAATTAGCGGCATGGAAAAATGGAGAAGAGGCGAAGGCTGGTCCTGGCGCAGCGCGGGCTCGGCGAGATGCGTTTGCATAGAATTATTATTAATCCGACGCGGCCCTGGGGAGTTGTGCGTTCCCTTCTTTCTTGCCCTTCCTGCGGAATACTTCCGCAGCAATAACCGAACCTGCTCCTCCTGTATTACGCCCAGAAAGTAAAAATGAAAAGTTTTGTGTTTACGCATAACGCGTTGCGAAAAAAGTTGCTTCGTATATAATCTCACTTCATTTTAAATTTAGTTTTCAGATATGTCTATTTCTCTTGCTGTATTTAGGAATATATTTTGTCTTTCTTAATTGCTCTCTATATCCAATATAGACTGATGAGCCAAAACATTATGATCACCTGCTTAACAGCTCGTTTGCCCGTTTTTGGAACGAAATACATCACTTATTCTGCCTAACAAGGATCCGACAGTTTGTTGTCAGGTTTGTGGAGGTATATGATGTCTACGCTCAGGTCATGTAATTCGCGTAAATAGCGGGCCGTTGATCTGCGTAAGCGGTAATGCACCCGGGAGAGACCCAGATGGATTCTATACGATTTACATCAGGTTTTGTGTTAGCAGAAGAGCCAACACCGTGTTACGAGTGGAGGCCGAAATGCACGCGTTTTAGCTCAAGCAGGCTAGCGTGAGGAGGGAAGAACTATACTGACGTGAGGTCTGGAACATGACAAGGAATGAGAATTCAGAAAGCGGACGTAATTAGTTTGATACTTAACTTTAATCCATTAACGATGAACGTCGCTCTTGACGGTACTTGATTTACAATATGTGTTCAGAATACATTCTTGAAGATATTACTTACAGTAACTGAATATGGCGCCTTTCTAGGTCGTAGCAAATGACGTAGCTGAAGACTACGCTAAACTGTCGTCTCTACAAATGAGAGCGTATGTAGACAGTGAACCATCGCTAGCAAAGTCGGCTGTAAAACTGGGGCGAGTGCTAGGGAGTCTCTCTAGACTAGACCTGCCGTGTGGCGGCGCTCGGTCTGCAATTACTGATAGTGGCTACATGCGGGTCCGACGTATACTAACGGACCGCGGCCGATTTAAATGCTACCACCTAGCAAGTGTGGTGTCTGGCGGTGACATCACACCAGCCAAAGTTGGCCGAGGAGACATCAACGTGAGTTCACTATAATGCTCCTCAAACCACTGTAGCACTGTTCTGACTCCGAAACACGGAGAATTATCCTGCGGAAAGATGACATCGTCGTCGGGGATGACATCAAGCATGAAGGGATGCAGGTGGTTCGCAACTGCCAGCGTGTCTTCGATTAGGTGGTGACCTGGTAAAGATAGCTACTCAACCTGGTGGCACTAATGTGCACCTCGTTCCACAGTTTCAACGTCATGATCAGCCTCACATTAATGCTGCTGTTAGGCGTGTTAACATGTGGCTGGAGAAGGCGCTGATGGCGGAGGGCATTGCTCACATTGCAATGGTGCCACCTGAGGCTATCAATAGATCGGGTTTCACTGGACATGACCTGCACCTCAATAGATATGGGAAGGGGGGCTGGCAAAGCTTATAGGTGACAGTGTAGTGGGCGTTCGTGGGATCACTCATGGGAAAACTCCAGTAGTAGTTGGTGTTAGAGCTGCACCTTTTTTACACTGAAGTCAGATGATAGGTATCCCTGCTTAAAAGTAGTCCCTCTAACAAAGGAATCATCTTCAAAGGAGGTCAGATATCCATGTAGTGAAGGAATTAGCATATTTCATCAAAATATAAGAGGTACTAGAAATAAAGTTAGTGAACTGCTTATAGATGTTGACGCTTACATTATTGGTTTATCGGAGCACCACTTAAATAATTTGACAATTCAGAGGATTACTTTAGCAGAATACAGATTAGCTGGTTGTTTTTCAATGAGTTCTTTGCGGAGTGGGAGAGTGACCATGTAGGTAAAAAACAGTATTCCATTTGAATCCGTAGACGTATCACGGCGCTGCACTGTACAGACATTTGAATATTGTGCAGGGGCAGTTGAATATAGTGAAACTAAACTTCTGATTGTTGTTTTTGTATGGATTCCATAACTCTGAATTCAGAGCATTCCTGCTCAAGCTAGGGAGGGTTCTTGGGTCAGTTTATAGGAAGTACCAAAAATTAGTCATATTTGGTGACTTCAATATTAATTTTGTATGTGATTGCGCAAGAAAAAGGATGTTGGAAGATCTCCTAAATTCATATGATCTCATGCAGACTATTTTTTCCAACCAGGGTGCAGAGGAACAGTAGCACAGTCACTGCGAATATTTTTATTCGTTCTTCATTACTAGACGGGCATTCTGTTAGTAAAAGGGTGAATGGTCCTTCAGACCACGATGGAAACTTTTTAACACAGAATGGTTTTTGTACTCAAACAAATGTCATATATATTTACGAACTACGTGGGAAAGCTAATCCAAGGGCAACAGAGAGTTTTTAAACCTCGTTAAGGAAAAAGAGTGGCAGGATGTTTATAATGCCGATAACATAGATGACGAATGTAATGCTTTTCTTAACACATTTCTCATGCTCTTTGTGAGTTGCTTTCCACTAGTACGTTCTAAACTGGATAGTGTCAGTAAAAGGCAGCCTGGGTGTCTGACTATTGGGATAAGGATATCATGTAGAACAAAGCGGGAATTGTATCGAACTGTTAGACGTAGTCACAATCGAGCTACAGTAGGCCATTACAAACAGTATTGTAAGGCGCTTAAAAATGTTATTAGGGAGGCAAAGAGTATGTGGTGCGCAAATAGAATAGCTACTTCACAGGATAAAATTAAAACCTTATGGTCAGTCGTGAAGGAAGTGTCTGATCAGCAGCACAAGGGCGATAATATAAAATCAGTTCATGGTTAAAATATTTCTGTTACTGGAAAGTCAGATATATGTATAGTATTTAACAATAACCTTTCGAGCATTGCTGGTGAATTAGATACAAACTTAGGTTCTAAAGGGAATCATATAACTCTCTTGGGAAAGGTTTCGAACGCTAGGCATTTTTTTTATTTAACTAAGGCGTTTGATTGTGTTGATCACAAAATATTCACACAGAAGTTGGATGATTATGGAATACGGGGAGTGGCTCACAACCAGTTCACCTCTTTCTTTAACAACAGACAGCAGGAGGTCATTGTCCATAGTGTTGAGAATGGATATGATGTGGGTTCTGAGTGGGACACGGTCAAATGGGGGGTGCCCCAGATACCAGTGCTGGGCCACTCCTGCTCCTTATTTACATAAATGATATGCCCTCTAGTATTACAGGTGATTCTAAAATATTTCTGTTTGCTGATGAAGCTGTGCAACGTTGGCATTTTTCAAATAGTGCAGTTCATGACTTAAGTTCACGACTTGTGGATTATAAACTAACGCTAAATCACAGTAAGACTTCGTTTTTATAGTTTCTAACACACAATTCAACAAAACACAAAGTTCCAATTTCACAGAATGCTCTTATGATTAGTGAAACCGGACAGTTCAAATTTCTAGGTGTTCAGAGAGATGGTAAACTCTCGTGGAAAACCCACCTTCAGGATCTTGTTGAAAGACTTAATGCTGCCATTTTCACTATTCTAATGGTATTTGAAGTACATGATAGTGCGACACGAAAAGTAGTCTACTTTGCTTTTTTTATTCGCTTATGACATAAGGCATTGTATTTGGGGTAACTCTTCCCGTTCTCAAAGGAAACGAGCGGTTTGTAGGTTCTAGAATCTCTTGTCGACCCATGTTCATTAGTCTGGGTATTCTGACATTGGATGCTCAGTGTATATATTCTCCACTGTCGTTTCTTGTTAACAATATCCATTTTCTATAAGCTACCACAAGAATTCAAAAATCTTAGGAATAATCGAAATTGAAGAGTTTCTTCATGGTTTCAAACGGTTCAAATGGCTCTGAGCACTATTGGACTTAACTGCTGTGGTCATCAGTCCCCTAGAACATAGAACTACTTAAACCTAACTAACCTAAGGACGTCACACACATCCATGCTCGAGGCATGATTCGAACCTGCTACCGTAGCGGTCACGTGGTTCCAGACTGTAGCGCCTAGAACCGCACGGCCACTTCGGCCGGCTTTCTTCATGGGTGCTATTCTGACGAGGAGTTCTTTGAAAAATTAAGCTTATTCCTATGTTATACTGTTGAGTGCGTTCACATAAACTTATGGGTAGTCTTTTTTTGGGTTCATAAACATTTTATTTAATCTGTTATTACTTTTATGTTGTAATTCCATGTACTGACACGTTCCATTACCTTAGGGATTTGCTTATCAGCTTGGTCCTACGGAACTAGATGTGTAAAATAAAAATAAATAAAACTACCACAAGTCCCCTGCAAGCGCAGGAGAATGTCTCCCATAGCATGATACCGCTCCCACCAGCCTGTGTCTGTGGCGTGCTGCACGTTTCGAGTCGCCGTTCACATCGATGACGGCTTTTGTGGAGACGGCCATCGACTTAGTGTAACAAAAATGTGATCCACCCGAAGAGCTGATACGTTTCCATTGATCGACGGTCGAACCCTGATGGCCCCGAGCCCGCTGCAGTCATAACTATGTTGTTGGGTCAACATTTGAACATGTAGGCGTGGTCTACTGCGGAACTCCATGTTCGACAGTGTACGTTAACGGCGTGCTCCGAAGCATTTGTGCGTGCACCAGCACTGTGCTCTTTCTGCGGCCATGTCACAGATCACCATCTGTCCTACTTCACGGAGCAGAAAGGCTTCCGAACCCCACATTCTGTAAAGAGTCGTGTTCGTCCAACCATCTGGCGTCTATTGGAGGTTTCAGTGTCCTTATACCTCTTTCTGTAGATGCTCAAGACAGTAGAACTTGAACATACGACCAGCTTAGCCGTCCACGAGACACTCGTTCACAGGCTCTGCGTAATAATAATCTGCCCTATGTCAAAGTCGCTTATCCCAATGGATTTCCCCATTTGCATCATATCTTCTCTAAGGGGCATTCCCATCCGTGTCTGCTCCCCTTACATACTTTTGTTACGACGTCACGTTCCCGCAGCGCCACAATGTGGCATACAACGCCGGGGTGGGCAGTTGTCACAATGTTTTGACTCCTCAGTGTAATCAGAAAAGTGAACCATACAGGCATAAACCATCGAAATACAGAGGCCTTTGTTTGTCCTCCTCATCACTCTGGTTCCTAGAAAGATATAGTAAACCAGTTTATCAAAAATACAGGATTTTGTTAAACACTGGATGTGTCAATAAAGAACCAAATCCTGCGCAACAGTGTCCTTAGTTAACTAGTAGTTAGTAAACTAATTTTTACAAAATTACAGGATTTTATTAAACAGTAGATGTGCGAATAAATAAAAGAGGAACCATTAATAATTATTGTTATTTGCTCGCAAGAACCAAATCCTGTGCAATAGTGACCTTAGTTAATCTTCATATTTACTCGTGTTCAGAATATCTGTGACCGTCTGGGGATTATCGTGTCTAGCCTCTGATAAGGGAACCTGGATATCCTCACATCACCATTCAGCTCAGGCTGTCAGTCTTTGAGTTAAGACCAGACCAGTAATTAAGCAACGTCCTAGTTTCACGGGTGACCATTCAGTACTCACCGGCCTGCTGTTTCATCTCTTGCCCGTGGCTTCATTCGGATGCAGTAGAAAGCGCACCTCCTCAAGAAGTCATCAAATTCCCTGACCTTTGAGACTCAAGGTACCGCTCAAGCAGCTGCTCAACTGAAAATGCGAAGCGAAAATTATCCACTTTCAGTCCTCCCACAGAGGGAAAGTTCCTGGCAGTATGAGGAATTGAACCCGAGACTTTCTTATACCAGACAGATACACGTACATCACTGAGTTACGGAGGCAGGTGCCACTCCACAAGTTCCGCTTAATTATCCTAGATACTTGTGATCTCTTAACAGCCAATCGTAATGTACACTGAACAGCCAAAGAAACTGTTACACCTGCATAATATAGTGTAGGGCCCCAGCGAGCACGCAGAAGTGCCGGAACACGACTTGGCGTGGACTCGACTAATGTCTGAAGTAGCGCTGGCTGGAATTGACACCATGAATCCTGCAGGGCTGTCCATAAATCTGTAAGAGTACGAGGGGGTGGAGGTCTCTTCTGAACAGCACGTTGCAAGGAATCCCAGATATGCTCAATAATGTTCATTTCTGGGGAGTTTGGTAACCAGCGGAAGTGTTTAAACTCAAAGAGTGTTCCTGGAGCCACTCTGTAGTAACTCTGAACGTGTGGGATGTCGCATTGCCCTGCTGGAGTTGCCCAAGTCCGTCGGAACGCACAATGGACATGAATGGATGCAGGTGATCACACAGGATGCTTTCGTATGTGTCTCCTGTCAGGGTCGTATCCAGACGGATCAGGATCCCATTTCACTCCAACTACACTCGCCCCACACCATTACAGAGCCTCCACCACCTTGAACAGTCCCCTGCTGACGTGCAGAGTCCATGAATTCATGAGGTTGTCTTCATATCCGTACACGTCCATCCGCTCGATAGAATTTGAGACGCGACTCGTCCGACCAGGCAACATGTTTACAGCCTTCAACAGTCCATTGTCAGTTTTGACGGGCCCAGGCGAGGCTAAAGCTTTGTGTCGTACAGCCATCAAGGGTACACGAGTGGGCTTTCGGCTCCGAAAGCCCATATCGATGATGTTTCTTTGATTGGCTCACACGCTGACACTTGTTGATGACCCAGCACTGAAATCTGCAGCAATTTGTGTAAGGTTTGCACTTCTGTCACGCTGAACGATTCTCTTCAGTCGTCGTTGGTCCCGTTCTTGTAGGAGCTTTTTCCAGCCGCCCGGATTCCTGATATGCACGGTACGCTCGTGATATGGTCGTACTGCAAAATGCCCACTTCATCGCTACCTGGGAGATGCTGTGTCCCATTGCTCGTGCGCCGACTATAACACTACGTTCAAACTCACTTAAATCTTGATAACCTACCATTGTAGCACAGTAACTAATCTAACAACTGCGCCAGACACTTGTTGTCTTATATAGATGTTGCCGACCGCAGCACTGTATTCTGCCTATTTACATATCTCCGAATACGTGTGCCTATACCAGTTTCTTTGGTACTTCAGTGTATAATTTTCTTTGCATGGCTTCTGTCATGACTGTTATTAATACAGGAGTGATAATCCATCGCATCAGTATTTCTTCTTATTCTGATTAGTCTTCCCAGCTATCAGTGTTGAATACTGTCGAGCTAATGATAGAGCTGATCATGCTTCTAATTGACAGCGTAGAGCTCTCAATTGCGATATATTGGAAGTGTTGTGGCGTAACAAGCTAGCTACGCCACACTGAAGTAGCCGAAAGGGCACGCGTCAACTCACGCCGTCTTGCGTTAAGTCTGAAACAGGATACGTGATGAAAGCTATAAAGAAAAGAACGGAGCTTCTCGTATACTTAACTTTAATTTCTTGTTGTACATTGCTCTTGATAATACAAGTGAGACTCTCTCCAGATATGGTTAATGCGCCTTGCTAGGTCGTAGCCATGGACTTAGCTGAAGGCTATTCTAACTGTCTCTCGGCAAATGAGAGAAAGGCTTCGTACGTGTAGTCGCTAGCAATGTCGTCCGTACAACTGGGGCGAGTGCTCGTACGTCTCTCGAGACCTGCCGTGTGGTGGCGCTCGGTCTGCGATCACTGCCAGTGGCGACACGCGGGTCCGACATGTACTAATGGACCGCGGCCGATTTAAGCTACCACCTAGCAAGTGTGGTGTCTAGCGGTGACACCACAGGAAGTCTTTGTTTTCTACTCCATAATGAAGTCTGCACCATTACGGGTGGCGAACCATCCACTCAGTCATTTCCCTTTCGACTCATGTTTCTATAATGAGCTAATGCTATTCCCTCATATGTTGAAGGCGGGTTTCTTGAAGGGACGACGACGGTCGAGCTTATTACCGGTTTTACTGAAGAATTTTTCGATCTCTTCCAGCCACTTTCACTAATCAAGACCTGTTCTACAGGTAGGTGCAGTATTTTCCTGAAAAATTTGCCCTTGCACAGTTGCACAGGGTTTACAAACATCATGCAGACTGAATGTTTGCAGTCACATATTCCGAAAAATTTTATTGACCGTAATAGAGAATTCCTTAGAAACATTTTCCTGACCGTAGTGCTCAACTCAACGTAGATGCCCATGAACAGTTCGTAAAACGCGCTGATCCATTATTACTGAGCCCCTCGATCTGTAAGTTTGAGATCATCTCTAGTTTTTAAGTCGGAGAAAGCTCAGTCACAGCAGCAATGAACCAAATATTTACAAACATGTAAGTTCCTCCCTGTCTAGTTTGCCTTTACACATCACTAACACACAACTTCTAGTACCGCCCCCCCCCCCCGCCCCCCTGGGCATCAGGTCCAAGTATGAGTCAGATTAGTATGCATCGAACCTTTATGTACTTGTCTGGATATATTTCTCCGAAAATACCACTTGGTATTCACAGAATCATTACCGAATTTTTCCTTGCACATCGACTGTGTAAAAATCTGAATCATAAGAAAGTGATTTCGTCTAATTAGTAACTGTAAACTATATCCCTTCCATCTATCTGCCCATCTGCTCTTGCCCCCTCCCCCCCCCCCCCTCCCAAAAAAAATACGTCTCTGTTCCCTTATAGATCTTGAATAAGAGATCATTTGTTGTGTTTAGGACGAGCGATTTATATTCTGAGTACATTTTCGTGTGGTTCTGAGCCCTCGAGACCATGCACTTCCCTTGGAAGACTGGCACAACAGACAGTAAGGAGATCAAGATTATTTAGTATAGTGAGACAAATTAGACAAGGCCTTAAACACAGAACTACACAGTTTCAGGGCTTCTATATTCACACAGCCATTTTTTTAATATTATTTACGTGATCGATAACTGTTCCTAAATATGATTTCACTCTGACTAAAGCAGTCCATTGCATGTGATGAAATTTGAAGTCTCGACCTCTATCATATGCCACAAATTCTAGATATTCGACAGCAAATAGTCTATTTTCTGTGGCATAAATTCAGAGTAATTTATTTTAAAATTAATATAAGAACAGATTACATGAAAGTAGGAGGGTATTCAAATGTTCAAATGTGTGTGAAATCTTATGGGACTTAACTGCTAAGGTCATCAGTCCCTAAGCTTACACACTACTTAAACTAAATTATCCTAAGGAAAAACTCACACACCCATGCCCGAGGGAGGACTCGAACCTCCGCCGGGACCAGCCGCACAGTCCATGACTACAGCGCCTTAGACCGCTCGGCTAATCCCGCGCGCCAGGAGAGTATTAAATAACCACCACCACTTAGAACACCATTCTTGAAACCGTTCATCTATCACCTCGCCGAAGTACCCGTGATATTACAAGCAGTTCCAGACATCTCAAAGATTGGTTTTTGAAGTGTTGCACAATGAAGACCTGCATCCACACCGTTACCCATTAACTAATCACCAGCGGCCAGCAGACCTCATTCGATGAGCACAATTTTATGAATGTCTTTTGCACTACGTGGAAGACAATGAACATTTCAGAAATGACGTGGTATGGACTGACGAATTTGGCTTCACTCGAGGAGGTATTTTCAACCTCCACGACAACCATTATTGGTCACCCGTGAACACGGCTTTCAGCCACGCTTTGGCATAAACCCGTGGTTTGGAATCGTGGGAGGAGTACTTTTGGACCCTTACCTATTGTTCGAGAAGCTGAATGGGCCCCTGTATCGTACGTTTCTTCGCAATACCTTGCCTGATGCCTTAGAAAACGTTCCATTAGGTATTCGGTGACAGCTGTTGTTTCAGCACGATGGTGCACTGCCACACTTTGGAATGGATGTGCGTAAGCCGGCCGAGGTGGCCGTGCGGTTCTAGGCGCTACAGTCTGGAACCCCGCGACCGACACGGTCGCAGGTTCGAATCCTGCCTAGGGCATGGATGTGTGTGATGTCCTTAGGTTAGTTAGGTTTAAGTAGTTCTAAGTTCTAGGGGACTGATGACCTCAGAAGTTAAGTCCCATAGTGCTCAAAGCCATTTGAACAATTGTTTTTGAATGTGCGTAGCTGTTTAAATGACGTATTTATATGGAAACTAATTGGCCGTGGAGGTCCAAAGTTCGCGCATCCACGTTCCGCGGAACTTAATCCACTAGATTTATATTTGTGAGGAATTTAAAGAAACAAGTTTATAGTATGATCCCCTTGGACGTGCACGACCTAATAGCTCGCTTGCATGCCGCTTCGGCTATAGTGGATACAGGTATGTTGCGTAGGTTCCAGCGAAGTGTGACTCAGAGAGTGGCGAAGTGTTTCCAAATGCAAGGTGGTCGCTTTAAACACCTTTTCCGAAGCGAACGTTGCTCCTACGTGTACGTACCGACTCTGTGAAGGTCATCCTGGACGTTGAACGTACAGAATGGAATTATTGTGCATTTCATAATGCGCAACGTAGTGTAGCCTATCTGTTGTATTTTTTGTAACCCAATGGATAGAGATGATGTTACTGTATCTATTATTTTCTATTGGATTTATTTGTATCATGAGCAAACAAAGTTGTTGATTACGTCTGTAAGAATTTCATGTTATGTCTTAATGGTTAAACAAAGGTAACGGTAACAGAAACAAATGCACAAGATACCGCACTGTAGTGGTGTAAAGTGGATACAATTTGATGGTGTAACTGAAAAAAAAAGTACTTGCCGCAAATACGACTTGACCATCAGTGAGTCTGCCTGTCTATTCCTCACGACATAGTCTCATCTCACTTTTTTTTCACCCTAAAAGCTAACTAGGAAGGTTCTTTGCCAACACTTCAGGCTCCACCCATGAACAAAAATTAAGTACGCCTCTGAACGTTTTATCAAAGAAAAGAAAAGGCTAAAGGAAGGGGTCCAATACTTTTATTATATTTGATTTATTTTTTATGTTTTTGTTATGTTCTTATTTTTAATTCTTTTTTTATCTTTTTTAAATTTTTTTTCTTCTTTCGGTTGTGTCCACAGCAGCCTGATGGCGGGATGTCCTGGTCGTCTCCTCGGCCATCGAGGGTGAAACACCCCATAATTACCGTTGCTGTCTCTCATCTGTCCATCATGTGCCATATCTCAGTCTCTTCTCACAACCACTATATCCCAATGGTCTGAAGGGAGCGTAAACAACGACCCCAAGTAATACGCAATTTGCGCCGTAAAACCGTGTAGTTGCTCGTTAAATAACGCCAAAAATCTAACAACCTTGTAACGCTCTCACTAAAAAAGTATGAAGTGCCATACTCTTAACCCACGCCGTGGCGTTGTGACGAGTAGCAAGGAAGTAAGTGACGTCGGGATTGATCAGTTCGGTGGGCTCTACGGACTCTGGTGTCCGTCGCAGCAACAATGCCAACATGCGGTGTGTGAGGAGCCAGCAGTCGGCAGTCGTACCAGAAATGAAACGGTGCAAATCGGTGTCGACAGCGGCGTATCTGGGGCAGAGAGGGTCCTCGGCAAGATGTATCATGTGTAAACGTTGTCGGGTGGGGAATTTTTCAGTCGTTATCCCATATCACAGCACCCTGACCGTTGTGGGAAGGAAAGGCGACTGTATGTTACTTCACACCTGTCCCCGGCCAGCCGCCGGGTGGCGGCGTTCAACAACATTAGCAGGCAACGTCCGTTGAAAGAAGTGGAAGTCCGTGGCTCTAGGATCCCGCGGGATCGGTAGGACATCCAAAAGATGACTCATGTCGACCAGACAGGTGCGAATGTGACACAGTGCTGGCGTGATATGCCCAACAGGAAACTGCGGCCGAAGGGATTGAGGCACCACCTCCTGAATCAATGTACCAAGGAGGCTGTCCGTTGAAAGAAGTGGAAGTCCGTGGCTCTAGGATCCCGCGGGATCGGTAGGACATCCAAAAGATGACTCATGTCGACCAGACAGGTGCGAATGTGACACAGTGCTGGCGTGATATGCCCAACAGGAATCTGCGGCCGAAGGGATTGAGGCACCACCTCCTGAATCAATGTACCAAGGAGGGTGTCCTTGTCCGTAACACGTAGGCGATGCATCGTCCGCAGGAAGAGAGCGCTCGCCCTGTTGTCTACGTTTGTCATTCCAATGCTGCCTGCAAGTGTGGGCAACGCTAGCGTCTCGTAACGGTTCTTGAACACCCTACCCTTGCTGACGAAGTGACCTAAGGCCGCCTGGAACTTGGCAGCTACGATAGTGGCCATTGGGAGAACGTGTGTGTAATGATTAAGTTTCGGAACGAGGTAGACGTTGACAAAATGTACCCGCATGATCAAGTCAAGCGTTCGTAAGTTATGGAGACGAACTAGCTTGCGGATCACATTAAGTAGTCTGCGATACGTATCTGCTACTGTACGCTGCTTGCCCCACGGAAGGTCGCTCCCAAACATTTCATCACCGGGACATTGGTAATAAGCACGCTGAAGCCACGAGATCGCAGTATTTATATCTTCTGCCAACCTCGCCAAGAAGATTACATCGTCCGCATAGGCACAACAAAAAATGGTTCAAATGGCTCTGAGCACTATGGGACTTAACATCTGTGGTCATCAGTCCCATAGAACTTAGAACTACTTAAACCTAACTAACCTAAGGACATCACACACATCCATGCCCGAGGCAGGATTCGAACCTGCGACCGTAGGGGTCACGCGGTTCCAGACTGAAGTGCCTAGAACCGCACGGCCACACCGTCCGGCATAGGCACAACATTTGACGTGCACATTGCGGAAGCGAATGCCCTCCAAACGCTGTCGTAGACAATGACGTCCAGGCTCGAGGGCAACGGCGGATAGAAAGGCTGACAGAGGACAGCCTTGTCGCACTGAGCGCTCAATAGTGAACGGTGGCGAGCGGCAGGTATTGACCAGGACTGTGGAAGGGGCTCCGTGGATGAGACGGAGAACCACACCTGCCGATACTGGGGACGGCCTCATCTTCTCTAAGATAGTTTTCAAGAAGTGGTGCTCAACTCGATCAAATGCGTGGTCTAGGTCAACTGCCACGAGGGCGTCTTCTAAGCGGCATGCCGACATGAGCGCCACAACATCTCTATACGAGCTTAACGCCGTGTGTATATTACTGCCACCTCCCAGACATGTTTGATCGGCATGACTGGCATCTTTGCCAACGGCGAGGAGATGGGCGAACATCTTGTAATCCGAATTCACTAACGTGAACTGCCGGATGTCTTGCGGTCTGCACCCCCGTTTTGTTTTGGCACAGGCATGATCATGCGCTCAAAAAATTCTGGGGTGGGGGGGGGGGGGGGACGCGAAAGTCCGTATCCAGCAGTTTGCAGCATATCTGCCACCAAACTTCCCCCATCAGGTAAGAAAAGGTGCACAAGGGGGGATTTATTTCTAGCGCCCCGTGACATGTTTATGTGCATTTATTCCCAAGTGACGGCCTCCAAGAATGTGGGGTCGCCTTGCGCCCTACCCGAAAGTGGCATGTCGTGCAGGACGTCCTCAATGTCATTGTCACGCCATTCATCTGCTTGATAGAGAGTGCGGTAATAATCTGCGAGGGCACGGGAAATGGCGTTGTATGTCTCTGCGCGTTGCCCGTCTGCAAAAGTAACTGCTGTGATGAGTCGTCTCTTACGGTGTCTCCGTTCTCTGATGATGTGATAAGGAGAAGCGCGTTCCTCTGGGATGGAATATTGCAGTCTCACACGAACACGCGTGCCGTCCAATCTGTCAGCCGTGATCTGCCGAAGCCGTGCCTGTGTCTGGTGGACGGCCATTTGGCTCTCTGGCGAAGGCTGTTGCGGCGCTAGTTCTCGTAAGACCGTGTAGTAAAACTCAGGGGTCGATCGGAGCCGAAGCGCCCTGTTTCGTCCATACGGCCTGAGCGTGCGGCGAAGAGCTGGTTTGGTGCAGTATGTCCACAATCGTGTTTTGGAATCATAGGTATGACGCCGTCTCTCACATTAGTGCCAAATAGCAGTGACGGCTACATGGCAAGCCTCTTCCTGGAGAATGTTGACGTTGACAGTCCAAAGTCCTCCACTTCAGGTCGAATGTTGTCGTGGCAGAGTCACGGCGCAGATAAAGGTCTGATGGTCGGCGAATGCAGTGGGCCACAGCTCAGCACCGGCAGTCACTGCCCGAAGACCTCTTGTCCAACCTGCTGGCCGACTAGCTGGTGAAGTCTGCATATCCGCGTCGGTCACCGTGGATTAGTGTACATGTATCATGCAAAGCGAGATCCCTGACCATAGCATGAAGGGCTGGACGTGGTACATGGTGAGGGATCTGATGCTCAGGGCGTAAGACACAGTTAAAGTCTCCGCCCACCACGAAGTGCTCTGTAGTGCCTTGAAACAATGGAGATACCTCAGTGGAGTAATAGAGTGTTCGCTCTGGACGCTTCGCAGTACCAGACGGGGTATACAGATTCACAAGGCGGACTGCGCCGATGGGGTGCGCAGTGCCTCTCGCTGATGGCAAATACTGAATATCCGTTGGTTTGATGCCATCGCGTAGTACTATGGCTGTACCGCCCTCACCGTCGGAAATGGGGTTGACGAAAGACGCGTATCCATAAACATCCAGGCGCAGATCATGCTGCACCTCTTGAAGGAACACGATATCAATGTCCGCCGCCAGAATCATGTCCTTTAACAACTGGGATTTGATCATGGAACTAATGCCGTTGACAATGACTGTTCCTGTCCGATACACCTGGGTCATTTATAGTACGATCACGCAGTCTGCTGTCATTTAAGCCAGTAAACGCCACGTCTCCCGTCCGACCGTCCCTGCCACCCACACCGGATACAGGGTGTTACAAAAGGTACGGCCAAACTTTCAGGAAACATTCCTCACACACAAGAAAGACAATATGTTATATGGACATGTGTCTGGAAACGTTTACTTTCCATGTTAGAGCTCATTTTGTTACTTCTCTTCAAATCACATTAATCATGGAATGGAAACACACAGCAACAGAACGTACCAGCGTGACTTCAAACACTTTGTTACAGGAAATGTTCAAAATGTCTTCCTTTAGCGAGGATACATGCATCCACCCTCCGTCGCATGGAATCCCTGATGCGCTGATGCAGCCCTGGAGAATGGTGTATTGTATCGCAGCCGTCCACAATACGAGCGCGAAGAGTCTCTACATTTGGTACCGGGGTTGCGTAGACAAGAGCTTTCAAATGCCCCCATAAATGAAAGTCAAGGGGGTTGCCATGGAATTGGTCCGCCTCTACCAATCCATCGGTCACCGAATCTGTTGTTGATAAGCGTACGAACACTTCGACTGAAATGTGCAGGAGCTCTATCGTGCATGAACCACATTTTGTGTCGTACTTGTAAAGCCACATGTTCTAGCAGCACAGGTAGAGTATCAATTGGGCCAACTGGCGGTGAATCGAGGACGTACAGTACATACTGACGAAACTAAAATGAGCTCTAACACGGAAATTAAGCGTTTCCGGACACATGTCCACATAACATCTTTTCTTTATTTGTGTGTGAGGAATGTTTCCTGAAAGTCTGGCCGTACCTTTTTGTAACACCCTGTATATTATTAATCGGCTGCGACAAGATGGCCATTCAACGATCCACCAGCTACGGGATTTTGGTTGTCGTTCGAGTGTGATATCATTCTTTCGATTTCCATCTCGGACGTCCAATCACCAAGTTTGAGGGGTGGTACGTTAGGCGAAGTATGACGTTCATCTGATGTCTTAGCAGCAAAATCCCCAAGGGGCTCGTCGGTCAATTGACCATCGTCAGCTTGGCTTTGTCCCTGGGCGGACGTTGCCAGCAGGGAACCAGGAACCGTTGGAGTGAGGTCCACAGCCCGGGCTGTTGATGGATTTTCCTCATCCTGCTGCAACGTGTCACCATCTCGCGAAGCATTTCCTGCAGACAGCCTCCTCTTCTTTCGTCGCTTGGGAGACTTCTGCTTGCGGGAACGTGCGTCCGGGTCCTGTGGATCACGACAAACAGTAGGCACCTCCCGCATCTCCGTGTCCGAGTTGGAATCGATCTTCCGCTGCTCTCCTTCCTCACACGGCTGGAGTGCAGACGTGGTCGCTGCGGCTGAGCATGCCGACGGTTCCGATGCAGGCCATGGCGACGTGGGCGCGGAAAATGGGCCCGCGGAGGTCGTTAACTGGAACGCAACAACGTCTGCGTCCGTCACGTTGCTCCCTGCCTCAACGTATGTAGTAGGCAGCTTCGTCTGTCACGTCGTAGGCGTCGTGTCCGCACGTGATATCTGGTATCGTTGCAGGCACTGAGAGCGTACATGCTCTTCCTGCCCGCACCCTGAACAAGTCCGCGGTTGACCGTCATAAATGACGATAGCTCGACAGCCAGCAACGGTCACGTACGGCTGGATGTGATTCTGCGGTTCGATTCGCACCTGACGCACTCCATTCAGTACAGGATACGTCTCGAACGTATGCCACTTTTCTTCCACGTGACTTAGTACTTCCCCGTAAGGCCGCAGCGCGTTCACGACAAGCGTGGCCGGAACTTCGAACGGCAGCACGAAAATTCCGATGTTCCGAACGCTGAGTCCTGCATGGTCGACAGTCACTACACCCACGTTGCCGTCCGAGCGGTGGAAGCGATATCCATCGGTGGAACGGCGAATAAGCCGTTTGCACACTGCTTCATCGACAAATTTCAGGTAAACTGTGCTGGAGACGATCGAAAGATGTATACCGAGAAGTTCCTGTGGATCGACGTGCACTACTGCATGTAGGAAACGCTCTACTTCGTATGCCTTAAGTCTTGCGTACTGTGCATGGAATGTTTATTTAATCGTGGCCTTTCTATAAGAAAGTGCCATCGTCGTTCGAGGTGATATGTTTACACTGCAAAACCACTACCCACGCGAGTAAACAACATCAGGAAAAGAAGGGCAAAGTTCTATGGACACGTACACTGCATGAACGAAACCAGACTGACCAAGAATATTTTTAACATAGTGACGATTAATAGAGTGAAAACTAACTTGGTAAAGGAAGACATGGAAGATCTCAAGAACCTATACATCTCCGTAGAAGACATGACAGACACGAAAGAATACAGAGAAAAAAATCAAGAAACAGGTATTTTAGCAAATTCACAGAGAGAAGAAAACAGGATAGAAGTGAACAGTAGAGAGAAAGAGGAAGCTCAGTGAATATATGAGATGTTTTTGGGAAGATAAAAGAAAAAGACATAAAAAGACCACTAAACTTGATTGTATTTTAACGCTCTCCTTAAGGGTAAATTAAAGGTAATAATAATAATATATCTCAGTGTGGCATTTGCAGTGAATATCAAATAAAAAATTTGTTCTAGCAGTTGCAAGAGTCTAATTAAAGTATATTATAAGTGTAGTTATTACCACAAAATCTGTCTTATTGTGGACCACAGATAAAGGATATTAAAGAGAGATTAAAAGGAAACAATAATATCAATAATTTTATCCATTTGCTTTCCTCTGAGGCAAGCAGAATAAAGACGCTCAGATTTTGTGCGCTATTGTACATATGTATTAGTATACGGTTGACAACAACAGTCTGAGAAGCATGTAAGGGTGTTTCAGGATACATTATACTGAGAAATAATCGTTAAGAATAAATTCGATATGTTGCGCAGTTTCCGAGTGCGGAGACGGTATCACTAGACGTGATTTTCATTTATTTACCTAAAAACGAACAAGAGAGCCATACAAAATTGGGAAATGGGACAGTAGTAGCGGTCGAGCCCGAGCCAAATGCTGAGCAGTTGTGTGCGCAGTGAGAACAACTGACACCAGTTGTATCTCTCGGGCAGCTTGAATTTGCGCACGCAACGGCCTCATTGGCTAACTTCAATGCTAATCAACTCGGAAATGGCGCAACGTATCCAATTTTATCTTAACAATTATTTCCCAGCACCACCTGATATATCGCCTCCTTGGTACAAGTAGATAACTTAAAATAGATATTGTTTAAAGAAGTGCATTTGAAAATTTCTGGGAATTTTAAGGCTGTACACAAAGTGTTTGAAGTAATTCTGATCAGATATGTCGATTTTGTTTCAGGTCAGTACTCCCAGGTTTTTTTTCTGATTTTCCTTTCAAAATTGATTCATTATGCTAAAACGGGACTTACCTACTTGTTGCACTGGTCCAGTTGGCTTGTTATATACTTGGGATTTCCAAAACAAACGAACTGCTAACTGATATAAACATTTTATTTGCAAAGAAATACATACAGATCTTGAACTATCGAAGAAATGTTTTAATAATACACTGTAATGTTGTATCTTCAGAAGTACACTATTAATCATTTACTTTTTCACTTTCAAATGTGCGACAGAATACCAAATACAGTTGTCATACAAAGGTCCCATCCGAGTTCTGCACTCACTTGTTATCTTGTTTCTTCTCCTTTCAAATTCTGTCTTTTGCTTAAGGTTAAAGTTATAGTCAGATGCAAGTTTATCTTTATTGATCCCAGCGGTACTTTAGGACATGCATAGACGATACAGGTCGTTCTTGGCATTGTGAAAACCGGGATTATACTCCTCTGAAAGTAGCTTCCTGTAAATATGGGCTTTAATTGTTCAACACAATTTTCTGTGCATGCAGATTTCTAAAAGAAGAACATGAGTGTGATATTAAATGAAGGACTTTCGAATTATCTTTTTATCCTAGACTGACAATAGTGGAATTAAAAAACTGCAGTATTTTCACTGTGATTCGTCATACTATACAGAAGTTCTGGCAAAGTGGATTTCCTTACCTGATGATCCCTTTTCCTCCCTCATCTGTATTTCCAGACAATCTTTTCTTCATTCCTATATCCGCCACTCCTTCATGGATTCCAAGTGTATTCAAAATCGTATTCTTACAACTTGGATTCGTCCTGTTCTTCGTGGCAAGTAGAAGACAACAGTGATGTTCCTTTTTGAATTTGTAGGTGTACTAGTCTTTTTAAAGTTCTTGTCTGTGCTACTGTGAAGAAACTCCCTTTTTCTCTCAGACATCTCTAATTTATAATATCTTTCAAAAACATTCAGCGCTTCTGCATGTGTAACCTTTTTATCACACTTCCCTCTGCAGTTGTCTCGACGTGGATTTTTCATACATACTCTTGGAACATCCACTTTCCTGGATGAAATGTAGAATTCTTCGTGTTGCCGTCTGGTCTTACAAACATTTCTAGTACACTGTTCTATCTGTTTTAATTTTGTCCTAGAGTTGCTTGTTCTTAGGGGAGTTTCTCTGATATCTTTTAAATTTTCTTCTCTACAGGTCTGCACATATGTAATGTCATCATTTTGCCAGTAGCTTTTGTTCTACTTGATTAGCATCGCCTGGCTCTAAATGCTTCAAATGAACACTCACTCTTCTTTATGCCTCTACATCTGATTCATCATGAGATAATGGGAGGAGATATGTAAGATGTGGGGTTCGAATAATGACTGTCATCACTAGGAAGCAAAATAATTCGGGTGGTTTTACCATTATGACATGGAAAGAAGAAGAGAAATGTGTTTTACCATATTGTCTATTTTATATCTAAAACATTCATAACCATTGAGCTTCACAAAAATTACAAGAAATTGATAAGCAAATTTTCAAAGTTTCTACATAACGTCTATAGAAAACAAGAAAAAGAGGAAAGAGAAATAAAGCGCAGCAATATGATTCCAAAACTATGATATTTCAGAACAATATTGTAATACTTACCAGCATAAGAGTCGAAATTCCATAGAAAAGCTTCCACCATTAAATTTTTCTCCTTCCTGAATCCGTAACAAACAAGTTAACACTATAAGAAAGCTCTGAAATCAACCATACCTGATTTATTAACTCTTTACAGCGTAAACTGGACAAACATGTAAGGAACGGGAGAAAGAATCCTTGCCAAACACTGTTGACAATGTAGACAGTATTACTGATGCACAGGCTACATAAACATCCCAGTATTGTACGCTAGTAACGTATTACATCTAGGTACCGACAACTCAAGATACCTACTTCAAGCATTACAGTAACCTGATCAGTGGCCATTCGTATTAAGGCACAGTTGGGCAACTCAAGATATCTGTTTGTAGCGTACAAATACTTACTGGTTTAGTACTTACCTATTTGTTGGACAGCACAATGTGTCCCAACAGCAAATCCCGAAAGGTATCCCGTTGTACCAATGAACAGAGCACATCAAGTTGGCGAGACCCATGCAGATAACTCAAAAATGGAAAAATTGAGTTACCTTTGTTGTAGTAAGGTGACGGTGACTATACAGTGTGTATTTATACTGTGTGTGTGTATATAAATATTGCAATAAAACTTTTTCGGAGACTGCTGTAAATCTATTTTAATACATGCTCTCTATTCCTGGAAAGTATAACAATTATGTTGACTTCCACACTTTCGACAAGTTACCGAGTATAACGACAGTAGAAGAAGAACGATGACATATGTTCTCTAAAAAGGCGTTAAATGTTAAAATAAATTTACAGCAACCTTAAAAAATTACAGAATTTAATGATAAATTACGCAACTCACTATTAGCCCATAAACATTGGTAAAACATGCAAATTCCAATATGGCGACAAGAAAAGGGTAGGCGTTACTACTCGCCACTGATTACACACTACTGCACACTTAATGAAGGGAATGAGTTAACAAGTACAATGCGACAGCAGCGCCATCATTTTCAGACTCGTCGTACTTACAGAAATATTGCGGGAAGGGGGAAGACAGTAGAGCATTGATGTAATGGCATCACCTTGATCTCTAATGTATCCAGCCCTCAACAGTGGATTCGTACGTACTCAGTTTCTTATCTCTAGCTCTTAACAGGGACTCACCACAGCATCATACAGCCATCTGGATTTAGGTTTTCTTTGGTTTTCTACATTTGAGGTTTTCGATCGTTTCCTAAAACGGTTAAAGCAAATTTTATGTTGGTTTCTCTCCAAGAAACAAAGCAGATTTTCGGACATTCGCCTTCAGTCTGAAATTATGCTAGATCTCGAATGTCCATTGTGCAGATGGGACATTCAACTATTTTCTTCTTTGAAGTTGTTGACTAGTGCCTCAAACTTGGATTTACAAAACCTGCAAATTTAAGATTTCCAGCGAGAAATAAGATGTACATCCACTGTGAACTTTTACATTACATTGATTTACAGAAATCCACATAATGACGTATGGTGGCTGCCACAGATATGACAATCCTCTCTATTTTATTGTAATTAAGTACACTCTAGCATACTTCTGAAACCAATACAACTGAAGTAACTTAATGAAATACATCGCTTGTGTGGCATTACATGCTCATTAGCAAAGAAAACATGACGTTTAGTGAGGCGCAAAGATCTAACTTTTGTTCTACAGAGTTTTACATGAACTATCGCATCAATTTAATGCAAAATTCCTGATACTAACAGCTTTCAGTACAATTCCTAAACATTTTCATTATGTTGTGGCAACATTCATCGTCTGTTTGATCGATTTATAAAAGTACGTTGTAATCCAAAAATGCTTTCACTGTGACACTCTAGCATTTATAAATACCATGTGTAATGTCTGTATAATACTACAATGGAAGCGAATCAATAATCAACAAAGTGCAGTTGTCAAGTTTTGTATGCTCATCACGTATTATATGTGACTAATGAGGCAGATCGGCAGAAATTTGAATGAGCAAGACCTGAACCATTTCCATGGCTGGTCCACAGTTCACATCAACGATTTACGAAAGTAGGTTACAGGCCAAAATACAGAGGCAGTTGCATACTAGCACATACAAGAAAGGATTCATTTATTGCTCACGTTAAAAGTGTCTGGACCTCTAGAAACAAAGATGATGAATTATGTTTTCCCCAGAATACACGTCCACTGGCACAGAAAATGTGTCTTTGCGGTAAGACACAAAATACTGAAACTATGGAAATAGCTATACTTTGGTATAAAAGCAGAATGGAAATTGATATAAAAGCTTTGCTTTAAAGGCCAGATAGAAATTAAAATAAAGCGAAGTCACTACACAGGCAGGTTGGAGATAACTGAATAGGTGTTAATGACATAAAGGTTGGATAAAAGTTACTAAAACTTACTGATGCTCTCAAATAGGGCGAATTTTTGAGTCTGAAATAATGTAAGGAATTCTTGTTAGTTGGCGAAAATAAAGCCAGCATTGCAAAAAGTAGCTGGACTGACGCCAATGACAAAAATGACCTTTGAACAATCAAAAAGTCGCATTCCCAAGTCTGGGGACTATGCTAAAATTGAGGAAGCAGAAGATAGTAGTGCCGCCCGAGGTGGCCCAGCGGTTCTAGGCGTTTCTGTCCGGAACCACGCGGCTGCTACGGTCGCAGGTTCGAATCCTGCCTCCGGCATGGATGTGTGTGATGTCCATAGGTTAGTTAGGTTTAAGTAGTTCTAAGTTCTAGTGGACTGATGACCTCAGCTGTTAAGTCCCATAGTGCTTAAGAGCCATTTGAGCCATTTGAAGGACAGTGGTATCGATGCAGATGGGCCAAACGTAACTGCTTACCTATTGTTACTCCGTCGCCAGGGGATGTCAGGACGCCTAGCGGGATGCCGCCTTCATAGGCCAGGCTTTATCATATGATCGCAGCCAAACGCTAATAGAGAGAGGCGCCGTGGGCAGCGGATTCCGACTGTCTCGCACTCAGTGTTATCATATTTCCAAGATAATTTTTGGTAAGAATTTCAACCTCTGACTTTGTAGGCGTTTCGTCACTGTATGCCACCCAAATGCCTTTAAGAATTATACCATTGTAACATTCACTTATTGTATTTCTCCAATGTTCTGATAATCGATTTCGATTTCTTAGGAGTTATCAAAAGTGATTTTCATCAAGTTGAGGAAAATGCGCACGATATCCCAGGTTTTCATACATACTTAGAGCAAAAGATCAGCATGCAATCTGCTTTCTAATGTATGTGAAAGATTTAAAGAAATTGTATGGATTGAATTCTGAAATATTAAGTTTGCGTTCTTCAAAGAGATGTGTGGGTAAGGAAACTATGATAAATGGTAAAGGATAATGAGATGAAGAGTGAAAGGAGCAGCTGACGTATAGCTACAAACATGCGTATGAAAGAGTGACGAAAATTACCTATGAAGTTAACGGCGGCCTTGGGAATACTAAATAATTTAACATATATCGATAAGTGTAAGAAAAATTAAGCAACAATGGAAGTGCAAAAACAACTACAGCAGCATGAGAAATAAAGCGAATGGCTAAATGTTATGAAGGTTATAATTAGATAAGAAAAGAGGTAAGAAATGAAGCAGTATAAAGCATGAGGGATGGAAAAATATTACAAAGATTATCTCTAAAAGATAGAAAAAGGTAAAGAAAAGTTATGAGAAGTGGGGAAGAAATAAAAGTTTAAGAAAAAAACACGGCACGTGAAAGGATATCTAAATTAGCAGCTAGTAGAACTGAGAAAAAGTCTATGAGAAGAGTTTATGACGAACGTATCACAATATGAAATCAGATGATATGTGAAATAATATTATCTTGGCTTCTTGTACAACACCTATCACTGCTTACAAATACCAAGCAATTATTTGATTATTTAGAAGGATTTTACAGCTTTGGTCTCTAGTGAATTTATTCATTATAGTGTTCCACTTATGCTGGGGTGTTTTGAACTACGAGCTGGCAAGAAATATTCAGGAAGAGAACTAGGGATAGAAGGCTCTTCATTCCCGGTTATAATTTAACGAGCAAAATTTTAAATTTCGTCACTTTGAAAGATAAAATATGTGACTATGTTCCCGCTTTAATGATCGCCAACGGCTCGTGACTACGTGAACAACGTACCGCCTTGCGAATCAACAAATGGTACAAAGCCCAGTGTCTTTCGTTAATCGCTGATGTTGTACAAGTGACGCAGAGCTCAAAAGATGAACCGGTTTTATAACTCCCTCCCTTCTGTCGCAGAGAGAACAAGATTGACGCAGGAAGGCAAAAGAGAGTGGAGCGAGCGGTAGGGCATTGTTTTGCCAATAGCATCTCTCAAAGGCGGCGTAACACAGCGGCCGTTACTGTAACAAGATAACGATGTCATCGGCTACGGCTCCAGGACAAAGAAATACTGCTTCGCTAACAAGTATATCTATTGCTTCTACGGTCGTCTTCACCGAAAAGAAATCTGACGGAAGTAATTAACGAAGTTTGTACTCTCGCGAAATTTCCGACCAACTTAACTCTATCGAATATCGTAAAGAAGAAAATTAAAGCGAGGGTACAGCAGGCACTACCATATCGTTTAGCTCTGTCTCAATTCCGACTGCCTGCCTATATTATGGACCGTCCTCATGCATTCCTCTCATACAACGACGAATATTTAGCCATCGCATTGGGTAAGGTCTAGATTAGTTCATTACCTCAATCTATAGCCAGGAGTAGAGAGCAGTATGTAATCAGTGATTATGGTGAACTGAACTTTTTTTATTCATTCTAGTAGGCTTGTATGATAGCAACAAGGGACCGTTACAGATAATATTTCATTTGTGTAAATCATTATAGAAATCACTGTAGAGTTCTTTTTTTTCTGTACTGTATCTTGAACTGTTTAGAATTTTGTAATATCTATTTTTATTTGTGTCCGTTACTGACTCTAACATTTCGATGGTTATCCATGCCTTACTGTAGATGCTGTTTTGCTATGATACCTTTTCCACTGTGAGTCGGATGTTGTTTCCCTGTTACTGAAAAAGAACCTTAGGTTTTCGTTACGATGTGTCTCTTTTAACTAATTTTTCTACGTCACCTACTGATGTTACAACAGCAATACCTACAAGTACATGTACAACAATAGCAACAACAAAACCAACAACAGCAAAGACAAGAACAACAATTTCTACCATTTCAAACGTCAGGAGGCTATGTAAGTACTACCATCACAACTCTGGTTATACACAGCCTTGTGACTGAGGTATTATATTGTGACAACATGGTACTCCATCCTTTAATTCTTAAATATCGTAATTCGGGTCAACATTCAACGTATAGCTCTGCTGTTGTGTGATCATGCAACGTACTGCCATTAGCTATGGAAGCTACAAGTACGTGTATTTCACCTGAGCTGGTCACAAAGCCATTTAGTTGTAGGGTTAAACCACGTGTTTGTAGAGTTCTTGGAAACTTTCTGCTACTGCCGACAACTTCGAATAGCTAATTAACTGAAGGTAAGCGGATATTATTAAGTTACATGTTCAGATAAAGCTGTATAGGAGTCAGAATTTCCAAAAAATATCTTCGGTGAATAACTTATTTCCATAGATTAGGTGGGTAGCTTTGTGACAGCACATGTATCTGCAGAAACAAGTGTGTCAATTGAAATCGTAGGAAACAAGTCTTATTAATGAAATATTGTCATTTTAGAATGAGGTAGCACAAAAGAGAAAGTTTTATTTTTAATTATAACTTTGTTTCTAAGTATAACACACAGTTGCTCAGAATATTGAGGTGAATGTGTTATGGCTTTATTCTTTCTCTATCACTAAAACTGGAAGTCTAATAGTTTGAACGAATTACATTGCCCATAGGATTTTGTGTTGGATGTGTTGTGACTACTCTTTCTTTCACTGAATAGATGCATAAAGAAGTGTATAAAAGTTTTCTTTTGTTACTTTGCTTAATGCAGTTTACTTCTTTCAGTTATTTGGTTTAGATGAGGATAGGCCCATAATTGTTTGGATATGAAGAAAATCAGGAAAATAAATCTCACCAAACTGGTAAACTTTGAGACAAATGTTTTTCCGTGTATAGATAAACCAAATCTCATGAAACATGACAAATGTGTGGCAAAGTTTTAATTGTGTAACATAAAGAAACACAATGAAATTCCATCTATGTGGAAATTAAATGTTGCAGACCACTTTTGTGTAAGTTATGCGAGAGAAAGTGCTAAAAGTGTCACAAAGTTGCCCACTTTTAGGGTAATACTGAACTTCTACAGTTGTTAATTTTAGATAAGGTTTAGGTCGCTTCTCCTAAGAATATATTTAAATAGTCCCCTGTCTGATATTATGACACTCTTTTTCTCTTCGCTGGAAGCTGAGAAAGACAAACCCACGTTGCTGTTATTGGATTATATAACTTCTCTGGTTTCTCACTACGTTCAGTACAGATATGTTGCTGCTTCCAGACCTCAAGCCAGCTGATGAGGGTGCATCACTGAGAACCACTGATTCTTCTCGTTCTTCTCAGATGCTCGTGTATCGCATGCGGACCAAGCGGCCGTAGATGTATTAAGCTTCGTTCTCGTTCCATAGGCTCGCCTACAGTCCTTTCTCGTTTGTGCTCTGGTATCTTGTTGGCTATAACTACGCCTTGGTTTTTTTGAGACAGCGTTGGCTAGAAAAGTTACAAAGTCAATGTCCACTTTTATATTATTTATTCCGTAAAAAGTTCACCCTATTAAAAGCTGCCTAACGGTCCTCGTTATAACTTCAGCTAAGAGAGATTCCCATAGATCACGAATGAATTCCAAGTATGGTACACGAGTGGCCACAGTTTCCACATTTCAACGTTTTAGTTACGGTTGAGTAAACCACATTAAACGTCGTCTAAAAGCTGGTGGTTGTGTCTGACCCTGTAGTAGTTTCGGCGAAAAAGCAACAGATTTGTTGAACAGATTATAGCTACTTATGAATTCTTGTAACAGTTTCTCATATTCCTCCCTTCGCCCATCCTGCAGCGACATTCTCAGCGTGTTTGGACGCATGGAATGCAATAAAAACCCGAGGAGGCTAGAAACTCAGGCCTCGTGGTAACCCATTTCGGCAACGGAAGACACACGAGCTCAGTATATATTATGATTATGTTACTGTGGTGAATGGATGCAGTGTCTTCTTTTATCATTTACATTCGGTTGAGTATTTACCGTTTACGTGCATATGAGCTTGGTTTGTTTAAAAATATGTTACGTGTAAATGATTGCATAGAAAAAAACTCACTCAAGAACAAATCTGCAACAGAAATAAAGCATATGTGTCTTGTAAGTGTTTATGGGGTTATTGTTAAATAAATTTTAGTTGGTCATTTATTTATTCAATCAGAAATTTAAGGACCATGATAAGCTTCTAGCACTATGACAGTTGTCCTCATTTATCTATTTTCTTTTATGCCAGACATTTTTCGTCAATTCACTTCGTATAGAACGCGGTTATGCGAACGTTGTCCCGGAAATTAGCTGTTATGGATACTTCACGGTTTGATGTATCTTCTGGTTGCATAACCCATTAGCTCTAGATGGTTTTTCACATTCATGAACCAGGATATTCCTTTTCTCAATTTCGCGTTATGCACATTGAAGACGGAGTTGTGTGTTAGGACATACTCCTCCTTCATATGTGGCCATAAAACCGAATCCTACATTTGCGTATTGAGTCCATAATTTTGTACGTTTTAGAATATATTTTTTGATTGGGTCTTTCATATAATCCCATGTCTTAAATTTTTTACCGGGACACTGTGGAAGGTTTACTCTCTGCTTTGTTTTTGCCATTCGCTAGAAGGCATCTCTCAGATAAAATAAGACACTCAGATGCATATAAATACACTACTGGCCATTACAATTGCTACACCAAGAAGAAATGCAGATGATAAACGGGTATTCATTGGACAAATATATTATACTAGAACTGACATGTGATTACATTTTCACGCAATTTGGGTGCATAAAATGTTCAAATGTGTGTGAAATCTTATGGGACTTAACTGCTAAGGTCATCAGTCCCTAAGCTTACACACTACTTAACCTAAATTATCCTAAGGACAAACACACACGCCCATGCCAGAGGGAGGACTCGAAACTCCACCGAGACCAGCCGCACAGTCCATGACTGCAGCGCCATAGACCGCTCGGCTAATCCCGCACGGCGATTTGGGTGCATAGATCCTGAGAAATCAGTACCCAGAACAACCACCTCTGGCCGTAATAACGGCCTTGATACGCCTGGGCATTGAGTCAAACAGAGCTTGGATGGCGTGTACAGGTACAGCTGCCCATGCAGCTTCAACACGATACCACAGTTCATCAAGAGTAGTGACTGCCGTATTCTAACGAGCCAGTTGCTCGGCCACCATTGACCAGACGTTTTCAGTTGGTGAGAGTTCTGGAGAATGTGCTGGCCAGGGCAGCATTCGAACACTTTCTGTATCCAGAAAGGCCCGTACACGACCTGCAACATGCGGTCGTGCATTATCCTGCTGAAATGTAGGGTTTCGCAGGGATCGAATGAAGGGTAGAGCCACGGGTCGTAACACATCTGAAATGTAGCGTCCACTGTTCAAAGTGCCGTCAATTCTAACAAGAGACGACCGAGACGTGTAACCAATGGCACCCCATATCGTCGGGTGATATGCCAGTATGGCGATTACAAATTCACGCTTCCAATGTGCGTTCACCGCGATGTCGCCAAACACGGTTGGGACCATCATGGTGCGATAAACAGAACCTGGATTCATCCGAAAAAATGACGTTTTGCCATTCGTGCACCTAGGTTCGTTGTTGAGTACACCATCTGTTGACTCAGGGATCGAGACGTGGCTGCACAATCCGTTACAGCCATGCTGATAAGATGCCCGTCATCTCGACTGCTAGTGATACGAGGCCGTTGGGATCCAGCACGGCGTTCCGTATTACCCTCCTGAACTCACCGATTCCATAATCTGCTAACAGTCATTGGACCTCGACGAACGTGAGCAGAAATGTCGCGATAAGACAAACCGCAATCGCGATAGGCTACAAACCGACCTTTATCAAAGTCGGAAACGTGATGGTACGGATTTCTCCTCCGTACACGAGGCATCACAACAACGTTTCACCAGGTAACGCCGGTCAACTGCTGTTTGCGTATGAGAAATCGGTTGGAAACTTTCCTCGTGTCAACACGTTGTAGGCGTCGCCACCGGCGCCAACCTTGTGTGAATGCTCTGAAAAGCTAATCATTTGCATATCACAGCATCTTCTTCCTGTCGAGCCGCACAGTGGTCAGGGGCGCCTGTAGTACGCTGAGACTCAAGGGCTACCCGTACGCATGCTAGTCTAAGAGCAGGGCATGACTCATCTTTCAACGCTTCCACCTACAGCAGGCCAGTTCCCACACACGGGGCCAATGGACAAACTGGGCGTCTACAAT
This sequence comes from Schistocerca nitens, assembly GCF_023898315.1. Taxonomy (NCBI): domain Eukaryota; kingdom Metazoa; phylum Arthropoda; class Insecta; order Orthoptera; family Acrididae; genus Schistocerca; species Schistocerca nitens. The sequence continues at coordinate 949,439,664 of NC_064616.1, forward strand.
GACACTGACGCGCAGGATGCCTCACTTGCCTCTCTGTGGGCATTACTGCTGGGGAACCAAGACGTCTCTGTCCCTTTACTTGCTACACAGACGCCAGCTAACTTCCAAATTGTGAGAAATTTGGTTCTGACACTGATTCACCTCCGAATAGTTGCCATTCGATAGCCCACACAAACACGAGGGCTGCAACACACCCGCATGCTCCCTTGTGGGCAGCGTTCATGTGACCACCCACTCTCTTCACCATCTGATCTCTCGCCACGCCATCGTCACAACACTTAAGTTTGTATCACAAAAGAAAGACGCAGCATGTGGTGAACGTGTATAATGTTAGGACTGTATCTGCAGATTAAGTTTTTACAAACGTAAGGTCAGGGCACGAAGTTACATATTCTGCGATCACAACTCATCTTAGTAGAAAATATATATTTTGTGTTTCCACTCTTGTCAGACATATTACGTGTACACCATTTATGTTTTTCAGTATTTCCTTTTTACATTTATGGCAAAGTATCATATGTTGTATGTAATTTATATTGCAAAATACATTTCCTTAATTCTTGATCCTCACACTAGCTACCTTTAATATAATTGGATACTGTCTACCTTATTTGAAGTGGTCACCATTGATTACAAATTTTACATCGACTTGTCACGTTTTCTGCATATCTATATTTCATAACTGTATTCTTTTGTCCTTAATATAGGTGTGAGTACCGAATACGGGTTGCTTATTACCTATTTAACCATGAAAGATGTTGAAACTTCCTGGCAGATTAAAACTGTGTGCCGGACCGAGACTCGAACTCGGGACCTTTGCCTTTTGCGGGCAATTGCTCTACAAACTGAGCTACCCAAGCACGACTCACACCCAGTCCTCACAGCTTTACTTCTGCCAGTACCTCGTCTCCTACCTTCCAAACTTAACGGAAGCTCTCCTGCGAACCTTGCAGAACTAGCACTCCTGAAAGAAAGGTTCGCAGGAGAGGTTCTGCAAAGTTCGGAAGTTAGGAGACGAGGTACTGGCAGAAGTAAAGCTGTGAGGACGGGGCGTGAGTCGTGCTTGGGTAACTCAGTTGGTAAAGCACTTGCCTGCAAAAGGCAAAGGTCTCGACTTCGAGTCTCGGTCTGGCACCATAGCGGTCGCACGGTTCTAGTCGCTACAGTCTGGAACCGTGCGACCGCTATGGTCGCAGGTTCGAATCCTGCCTCGGGCATGGATGTGTGTGATGTCCTTAGGTTAGTTAGGTTTAAGTAGTTCCGTGGGACTGATGACTACAGCAGTTAAGTCCCATAGTGCTCAGAGCAATTTGAACTATTTTTTACATATAGGTGCCTCATGACAATTTGCTCAGGTAGGTCCTCTATTGGATTATGCCTGTACCTCTATTCATTTTTGTTCTTCAATTTGTCAGTAACTCACTGTGGTTATGATTCTCGTACTGTTAATATTTTAGTGTCATGCTCATGTTTGTCTTTGAGTGAATAAATTTGACTGTAATACTCCAGGTTAGAATTTTCTCTGTGAACTATACAATTCCCCTGCATCTAGACCCGTCATATTTTGTAGAGGAAATAATAATCAATCTCTTAATTAAATTTATCTGCTGTTTAGCCGGCTCAAGACAGGTTGCACTGGGGCCAAATTAATTCAGCATCTTTCCATGAGTGTGGTATGCAACAGAGCTTCAGTCTGGTCCCAATTAGCGCGTCAATTAGTGATACCCATATGCAACCACAGGCTGACTGCCTGTGCTACCGTCAAGAAATTGCAGAGCTACTTGAGCGTGCTCGTTGCCACTAAAATGCAAACGAACTTCTTCTTCTCCATAACAAGCCTGCGCACCTGAGAAGAGCTCACAAAGCGTGACTGGTATGTTACTTCTCATCCATCCTACAAAGCAGTACGTAGATGATGTGAAGGTTATCGTTACTACAAGACGTTGGCTGCGACGTCGACCACTAGAGTGGCAGCATGCAGGCGTAGAGGCCCTCCCACGACGTCTCATTGAAAGGAGATTATGTTGAAAAATAGGATTTTGTAGCCACAGGAGTGGGGAATAACACTGTGTACTGGAATCCCGAATAAAACCAATCTGCTTTCAGAAAAAATGTACTGCTTTACTTATTGAGCAGCCTTATTACTTGTTTATGACCTTCAATTTACCTCGAATTATTTCTGTTCTTTTCTATCCCCGTTGACCTGTAGTGTGTCTAATCTACAGCACCACCTTTGTGAACCATAGGCAAAGTTTAATCTTGTTAACTAAAGTATAAGGGGCAAGCCAATGAAAACGAGCCAGGTGGTAAAAAGGTAAGTAAACTGTTTATTGTTTCCAGTGTAATCGCCTTAATAAATATACCCCGTTGTGAGACAAAATGGTTAATGCTTCTGTGCAGAAATGTTTGCGGTTGCTTAAGGAACCATGACTGTACCCACGCTTGCACCTCTTCGGTCAAAACGAATAGACAGCCATGATTGTCTTTCTTCAGGTCTACAAAAATAATGGAAATCGCATGGGGAGAGACCGGGACTGTAGGAAGAGTGTGTAAGGGCTTCCCAGCGAAAATTCTGCAGCTCAGTCGAAACAATCTTGGCAAAATGTGGACGGGCATTATCCTGCTACAGAAAGACGCCGTCTGTCAAAATTCCTGAGCGTTAGGTCCTGACGGCGTGCTTAATTTTTTGCAAAGTGTCAATGAACCGCTGCTCGTTAATTGTGGTGCCGTGTTTCTAGAAATTCAATGAGAAGTGAGTCCTTGCATTCCAAGAAAAGGGTAATCATGACTTTCCCGGAGCTGGCGTGCATGTTGTTGCGACTACGCTGCACGAGTTTCGTTGGGAATTCCTGATACATCCTCCATGCATTCCTGGTCTCTCCCCTTGCGAATTCCATACTTATAGAATCCTGAAGATAGACATTTGTGGCCGTCGATCTGACTCGGACGAAGAATTGCACTCCTGGGTACAATCATGGTTTCGTAGGCAACCGCAAACATTTTTCAACGAAGGCAAGTACAGTTTTGCCTCACAGTGTGATAAATGTATTATAGCGCTTACTTTTGAAATAAAAACCTGTATTTCTTACTTTTTTCTATCTGCCTCGGTTTCATGTGATTGCCTCTTACAGATTTATCCAGTACAATATCAATTTGCGGACAGAGATTGTTGCGAGATCTTTTGCTCCTTGCATGTCAGAGATCGTCGGCTGAAATTTGTTTGAATGCAGTGGAGTTATTTTAGATACGAAAGGAACATCGTTCATAGGTGTTGATGTTGTATCTGTGGGCCACGATTTGAGGCACCACGTTGTGGGCTTGGGATCAGTGAAAGCGGTTCTTGACATTACAGAAGGCCTAACTTAGCAATTTCTTTAAACCCCAAATATGTTTTATTGTAACAATGTAGCCAGGGCGTGACAGTTATCGTTTGTTGACGTGACTGTTAAATTTAACGGAAGAAGGCCGAGACGCGAACAAATGTCTGTTCTCTTTACCCTCGCCAGATGTTGTTGTTGTGGTCTTCAGTCCTGAGACTGGTTTGATGCAGCTCTCCATGCTACTTTATCCTGTGCAAGCTTCTTCATCTCCCAGTACCTACTGCAACCTACATCCTTCTGAATCTGCTTAGTGTATTGATCTCTTGGTCTCCCTCTACGATTTTTACCCTCCAAGCTGCCCTACAATGCTAAAGTTGTGATCCCTTGATGCCTCAAAACATGTCCTACCAACCGATCCCTTCTTTTAGTCAAGTTGTGCCACAAACTTCTCTTCTCCCCAATCCTATTCAATACCTCCTCATTAGTTACGTGATCTACCCACCTTATCTTCAGCATTCTTCTGTAGCACCACATTTCGAAACCTTCTATTCTCTTCTTCTCCAAACTAGTTATCGTCCATGTCTCACTTCCATACATGGCTACACTCCATACAAATACTTTCAGAAACGACTTCCTGACACCTAAATCTATACTCGATGTTAACAAATTTCTCTTCTTCAGAAACGATTTCCTTGCCATTGCCAGTCTACATTTTATATCCTCTCTACTTCGACCATCATCGGTTATTTTACTCCCTAAATAGCAAAACTCCTTTACTACTTTAAGTGTCTCATTTCCTAATCTAATTCCCTCAGCATCACCCGACTTAATTTGACTACATTCCATTATCCTCGTTTTGCTTTTGTTGATGTTCATCTTATATCCTCCTTTCAAGACATTGTCCATTCCGTTCAAATGCTCTTCCAAGTCCTTTGCTGTCTCTGACAGAATTACAATGTCATCGGCGAACCTCAAAGTTTTTACTTCTTCTCCATGAATTTTAATACCTACTCCGAACTTTTCTTTTGTTTCCTTTACTGCTTGCTCAATATACAGATTGAATAACATCGGGGAGAGGCTACAACCCTGTCTCACTCCTTTCCCAACCACCGCCTCCCTTTCATGCCCCTCGACTCTTATAACTGCCATCTTGTTTCTGTACAAATTGTAAATAGCCTTTCGCTCCCTGTATTTTACCCCTGCCACCTTCAGAATTTGAAAGAGAGTATTCCAGTCAACATTGTCAAAAGCTTTCTCTAAGTCTACAAATGCTAGAAACGTAGGTTTGCCTTTTCTTAATCTTTCTTCCAAGATAAGTCGTAAGGTCAGTATTGCCTCACGTGTTCCAACATTTCTACGGAATCCAAACTGATCTTCCCCGAGGTCGGCTTCTACCAGTTTTTCCATTCGTCTGTAAAGAATTCGCGTTAGTATTTTGCAGCTGTGACTTATTAAACTGATAGTTCGGTAATTTTCACATCTGTCAACACCTGCTTTCTTTGGGATTGGAATTATTATATTCTTCTTGAAGTCTGAGGGTATTTCACCTGTCTCATACATCGTGCTCACTAGATGGTAGAGTTTTGTCATGACTGGCTCTCCCGAGGCCATCAGTAGTTCTAGTGGAATGTTGTCTACTCCCGGGGCCTTGTTTCGACTCAGGTCTTTCAGTGCTCTGTCAAACTCTTCACGCAGTATCTTATCTCCCATTTCGTCTTCATCTACATCCTCTTCCATTTCCATAATATTGTCCTCGAGTACATCTCCCTTGTATAAACCCTCTATATACTCCTTCCACCTTTCTGCCTTCCCTTCTTTGCTTAGAACTGGGTTTCCATCTGAGCTCTTGATATTCATACAAGTGGTTCTCTTCTCTCCAAAGGTCTCTTTAATTTTCCTGTAGGCAGTATCTATCTTACCCCTAGTGAGACAAGCCTCTACATCCTTACATTTGTCCTCTAGCCATCCCTGCTTAGCCATTTTGTTGCACTTCCTGTCGATTTCATTTTTGAGACGTTTGTATTCCTTTTTGCCTGCTTCATTTACTGCATTTTTATATTTTCTCCTTTCATCAATTAAATTCAATATTTCTTCTGTTACCCAAGGATTTCTATTAGCCCTCGTCTTTTTACCTACTTGATCGTCTGCTGCCTTCACCACTTCATCCCTCAGAGCTACCCATTCTTCTTCTACTGTATTTCTTTCCCCCATTCCTGTCAATTGTCCCCTTATGCTCTCCCTGAAACTCTCTACAACCTCTGGTTCTTTCAGTTTATCCAGGTCCCATCTCCTTAAATTCCCACCTTTTTGCAGTTTCTTCAGTTTCAATCTGCAGTTCATAACCAATAGATTGTGGTCAGAATCCACATCTGCCCCAGGAAATGTCTTACAATTTAAAACCTGGTTCCTAAATCTCTGTCTTACCATTATATAATCTATCTGAAACCTGTCAGTATCTCCTGGCTTCTTCCATGTATACAGCCTCCTTTCATGATTCTTGAACCAAGTGTTAGCTATGATTAAGTTATGCTCTGTGCAAAATTCTACAAGGCGGCTTCCTCTTTCATTCCTTCCCCCCAATCCATATTCACCTACTATGTTTCCTTCTCTCCCTTTTCCTACTGACGAATTCCAGTCACCCATGACTATTAAATTTTCGTCTCCCTTCCCTACCTGAATAATTTCTTTTATCTCGTCATACATTTCATCTATTTCTTCATCATCTGCAGAGTTAGTTGGCATATAAACTTGTACTACTGTAGTAGGCATGGGCTTTGTGTCTATCTTGGCCACAATAATGCGTTCACTATGCTGTTTGTAGTAGCTAACCCGCACTCCTATTTTTTTATTCATTATTAAACCTACTCCTGCATTACCCCTATTTGATTTTGTATTTATAACCCTGTAATCACCTGACCAAAAGTCTTGTTCCTCCTGCCACCGAACTTCACTAATTCCCACTATATCTAACTTTAACCTATCCATTTCCCTTTTCAAATTTTCTAACCTACCTGCCCGATTAAGTGATCTGACATTCCACGCTCCGATCCGTAGAACGCCAGTTTTCTTTCTCCTGATAACGACGTCCTCTTGAGTAGTCCCCGCCCGGAGATCCGAATGGGGGACTATTTTACCTCCGGAATATTTTACCCAAGAGGACGCCATCATCATTTAATCATACAGTAGAGCTGCATGTCCTCGGGAAAAATTACGGCTGTAGTTTCCCCTTGCTTTCAGCCGTTCGCAGTACCAGCACAGCAAGGCCGTTTTGGTTAATGTTACAAGGCCAGATCAGTCAATCATCCAGACTGTTGCCTCTGCAACTACTGAAAAGGCTGCTGCCCCTCTTCAGGAACCACATGTTTGTCTGGCCTCTCAACAGATACCCCTCCGTTGTGGTTGCACCTACGGTACGGCCATCTGTATCGCTGAGGCACGCAAGCCTCCCCACCAACAGCAAGGTCCATGGTTCATGGGGGGGTCTCGCCAGATAAGAAAGTTGTAATTTAGAAACTTACTTGCAAGCTCCAAATATGAATGTACACTTGCGTCTTCGATGTTTGTTCACTAGATGAAACAGCTAGCATGTAAAACTTTGGGATTTTTGGTTGACTGTTAGCTGCTGTAATTACTCGTATCGTTATCTGATTCCTTAGCAAAGGGAGAAAACCGATGGTGCACGGAACACAGAGACAAATATAGGGCATAAAACGAAGCAGGCATGATGAATATATGAACAGACTTTCTCAGTATCCGTGAAAAACAGTAGCATCACCAAAATCGCTGTATAAATGTGAATGAAATAATAAATTTATTTTACTTACAGTAAGCAGGCGTGCAGTCAACTAACAATATATTGAAAGCTGGAAGGTAAATGGTACACAGGGAGTAGGTTGACCAGACGAATCTGACACACACACACACACACACACACACACACACACACACACACATATATATATATATATATATATATATATATATATATATATATATATTATTCACGTTTGGGCCCTACTGGACCACGCGAAGTGCAATCACGGGGCATTCAGTTATTTTCTTTTAGACTTTCTCTCTGCCCAAATTGTTTTCATTCTCTCGGAATGAGCTCTTTTTCTTTCATCAGACCATGTGGTTCCAGTTTTCTTTGGTTTTTCAGCTTGACCAACTACCCAGTCATGAATTTTTTCCTAAATAATTTTCTGTCTTGAATTTCATCTTGTTTTATATCTGCCTCTTTCATGTCCTCTTTTATAGCAGCAATCCATTTTATTGTCTCAAATTTAGCTTTACTTCGATTTTCGTAGAATTCCACTACTTGTTTAGTTAGTCTGGTAGCATCCATTCTTTTAATATGCCCTTAAAATTTTAATCTTCGTTTTTTCATATCTGAATATATGCTGGTGTATTGTTGAATTTCACTATTTGCTCTTAGCCTGTATGTTCCTTCTTCAGTATATTTTGGACCTAGAATTTTTCTGATTACTTTTCTTTCTCTTTTTTGGATTTCTTGAATGTCCTTTTTTCTGTTTAAAATTAGCGTTTCAGCCCCATAAAGGCACTCTGGTTTTATGACCGTGTTGTAATGTCTCAATTTAGAGTACCTCGAGAGACATTTTTTGTTGTAGATGTCTTTTGTAAGTCTAAAAGCTGTCTCCATCTTTTGACAACGAATTTCATTTCCAATTTTTTCTAGACCAGTCTCTGAGATTGTTTCACATAAATATCTGAATTGCGAAACTCTTTTGATTTTTCCATACTTAGTTTCCAAAAGTTTGGGTGCCAGTTTGTTGCTAGTCATATACTGTGTTTTTTCAAATGAGATTTGGAGACCTACTCTTTCTGCTGTTTCTTTAAGGATTTCTATTTGTTTCTGAGCAATTTGGATGTCCTGCGTTAGAATAACCAAGTCGTCTGCAAAGGCCAAACAGTCTATTCGAATATTTGTTCGTCCTAATTTCACTGGTTGGTCAATTTTGAACTCCAATTTTCGTTCGCGCCACTCTTGTATTACTTTTTCTAGAACGCAGTTAAATAGCAACGGAGAGAGTCCATCACCTTGCCTCACGCCTGTTTTTATTTCAAAGGATTCTGAAATTTCTCCTCTGAACTTTACTTTTGATTTTGTACCAGTTAGCGTGTCTCTGATAATTGCCGTGGTTTTAGGATCCAGGCCTTGTTCTTTCACAATTTGGAAAAGAGATTCACGATCCACTGAGTCATAAGCCTTTCTAAAATCTACAAAGGTACAAACTAGTTTTTTATTGTAAATTTTTTGATGTCTGAGAATTAGTTTGAGGACTAAAATCTGTTCTGGGCAAGATCTATTTGGCCTGAAACTTGCTTGATATTCGCCAATTTTCCATTCAAGTTGCTGTTGTGCTCGGTTCAGAAGACATTGAGAGAGGATTTTGTATGTGACTGGAAGAAGAGAAATTCCTCTGTAATTATTAACATCAGTTTTGTCTCCCTTCTTATGAAGTGGGTGAATCAAGGCGGTTTTCCATTCATCAGGAATTTTTTCAGTTTGCCAAATGTTTTGCATGATTGAAGTAATTTCTTTAACGGTTTTTGGACCAGCTGCCTTTTAAAGTTCTGCAACAATTCCATCATCACCAGATGCTTTGTTGTTTTTCAACCTATGAATTTCTTTAATGATTTCCTCTTCATTTGGTGCAAGTGAAACTGGATTGCATTGTTGGGGAATTTTTGGTGGAAATCTTTCTGTGGGCTCGGGGCAATTTAGAAGATTCTTAAAATATTTAGAAAGTTCTTTGCAATTTTCTTGGTTGTTAAGAGCCAACTGTCCATTTTCCTTCTTGAAGCAAAGATTCTGGGGTTGGTACCCCTTTATTTTGGTTTTAAAAGTTTTATAAAAATTTCTGGTATTGTATTTCTGAAAATCTTCTTCAATTTCTAAGAGTTGACTATTCTCATATTGTCTTTTTGTTTGTCTAATTAGTTTTGAAGTGTCTTTTCTAGTTGCCATGAATGTATCATATGTGTCTTCTGTCTTGTTGCTATTCCATGCTTTAAATGCCTCTTGTCTGGCTTTAATTGCATGATCACAGTTTTCATTCCACCAAGCATGTTTCTTGTGTTTTCGTAAAGGAATTTGATATTGAGCTGTTTTGATAATCTTGTGTTTGAGTTGTTCCCAATTTTGTGCACTTGTTTTGTCAAATTCGTCTGCTAATAATGATGGTTGGATTTTACTGGTGTCAAATTTGGGGATTAATGGTGTCCTTTTGTTGAAATTTTGGGGTTTTAGCTTTAGTTTCACACAGGTTAAGTAATGGTCTGAGTCAATATTGGCGCCTTTACGAACTTGAACATTTAAAATTTCTTTGTGACATGGATACGAGATTGCAATATGGTCAATTTGGAATTCACCTATGTCCTTGTTAGGTGATCGCCATGTCTTTTGTTTTGAAGGTTTTTTCTTAAAATGACTTGACATAATTTTGAGATTGAAATTTCTGCAAAATTCTACCAGCCTCTTTCCATTTTGCTTGGTCCATTTATGTGCAGGGAATTCACCGACCGTTTTTCTAAATTTTCTCTCTTTCCCTAACTGCGCATTAAAATCACCCATTAAAATCTTTACATAATTGTGAGGAATTTTGGAGACTGTATTCTCTAACACTTCCCATGACTTATTTACTTTTTCTGGATTTGTTTTATTCTCCTGGTTGATAGGCATGTGTGCGTTAATTAAACAGTACATTTTATTTGCACATTTCATGGAAATTGTCATTAGTCTGTTGTTTACTGGATTTACTTCGATTACGGAGCCAAGAATGTCTCGCGAAATTGCGAATGCAACACCCAGATGCGGAGTGTTTTTAAGAATTCTTTTGTCTGTTTTACTTTTAAACAATCGGTAGTTTCCAAAATCCATGGTATTCTCATCAGGCAACCTTGTTTCTTGCAGGGCTAAAATTTTGATATTTTGTTCTTTTAGTGTGTCTCCTAATTTATAGAGTTTTCCTGGTGTTAAGAGAGAGTTAATATTGATAGTGCCAAAAAATGTTTCGACCTTGGGCATGAGTCGGTCAAAAGACTTCGATTTCCTCTGGTTTGGGATATAGCGTTTCAGCCTAGTCTCCCCAGAATCCGATAGACTAGTTGCGCCACTGATGGCGGAGGATTTGTTACCACCTGGGGTAATTTTGTAATTACTCAAACGCTCCATAATAGTACTTAGAATCAAAGGGTTGAGCTCAGAAAAGCTCAGTGGTTAAGACTGGAGTGGTTAGTTCCAGAATTTGTATTACGGCCGCACCTCTGGTGAACAGACGCCGACCACAGTGCCGCTTGTTACAAGTCAGACGCAAGGTGGATTTATTGTATTATGAGCCTCTTCCGCTAGTTCCACCGTACCGAGATTCGTTCTCTCCGCCTTCACTACCGTTGAGGTCTTCGCTGTAACCCTAGCAATGGGCCCTGACAGAGTACTATCACCCGGGCCAGGTGAACTCTGGTTTTTTAAACGAGGTTGTTACTCCTCCCCCTCCTCCTTCCTCATCACTTGCATAATGAGGCCCCGGGCTTGGGACCGGTACAGCGGAGTTATATATATATATATATATATATATATATATATATATATAATGATAATCGAGATTTTTTAAAATCCAGTACCACACTAAAATCTAATGAGGAAAATAAGTTCTTGTCAGACACCTAGCAATGAGATAGATAGTGTGGATTCCGAATTTGTTGATTGGTACAAAGTTGTACGCAATTCAGTGCGAAGACCTATACACGGCATTATAGCATTAACAGCTCGCTGAGCACAAAGCGAAATCGCACAAGCCCGCTGCAGACTGGGACAATAGTGGCGACCAGTGCTGGAAGCCAGTGAACTGGGAGGGACAGTAGGTTTACACACGGAGACAGTAATGGATTTCGGTGAAAGTGTTCTTTCTAGTGGCAGCCAGTTGCTCGTTTGTCTGTGATCGTGATAAGTGCAACATTGTCCAATGATGTGTGAGAACATGGAGGAGAATGATGTAGAGTGAGAGGAAGCTGTTCATGAGACTGTGTGCGAAATGTTACATTGTTGAAGTGGCAATCTCGAAGAAATATTAGTCAAAAAAGGGTCGTGCTGTGTTAAAGACGAAGTGCGTGGTAGAGATGAACTGGGAGCTTCGTCTACAATACATCGGAGAGGGGAAATTCAACGAAATGAATAGTTTAATTGAACATAAAATATCATAAACAAATGTGTGAATGAGAAATGCAGTTCCTCACCGTCCAAAACCAGAGGCTGCTTTACGATTTATAGCTAGCGGTGACAGTTACCAAACCCTAGCCATAATGTTTCCAAAACTAATCAAAACCATTTCAAGTTTTATGCCTGAAGTACTTACAGCAATGACTACAGCATTGCAAGAATATATGAAGGTGAGAGCTCACACGTTATTGCTTTCTATCTAGTTAGTTTATAGTAATTATGCGGTAGATATGTAATAAACATATCTGCAATAAATGTATCTGACACGAGGAGCACATTATTAGCAATACTAGTGCGTTACATGTAAATAAATGCACAAATATGCATATAGAGGGAGGAAAAAAAATGTGTCACGAAATTTTAATCCTGAATAGCTGATGGCAGTAGGAACCCAAAACTACTAATTTTGTGTAGGCCGACAACGCACAATTTTTAATTTACGGGAACTTGGCGCCACGCGCTCCGATAGGCCGCGGGATTGCTCTGTTGCCGGGTGCTCTGGATAACGGATGACAGCGAATGCTTTGCCTGCCGGAGATCGCGATGTATCCAAGGCGGTGGTAGCGCGCCAGCCTATCACTCTGGCGGCCTGGGGCGAATCCGCCATGGCCCCGACACATCCATTGTGGTTTCGTGCTAAGACGTACCGGGAATAAGCCCATCAACAGCTGTTAGTTCGTGTACAGAAAGTCTTTCACAAATTGTGTCGGCCCTGAAGAGGACCTTTTTTGTTTATGTAAAGCAGGTGCTCGAACTGGCGACCCTCTGACACGACACGAACTTGGTAACGTCGAACGGTGTTTTGCCGAACTCTTTCAAAGATTCCTGGCATTTCCCTGATGTGACTGGCGGCATGTTGAATGCAATCCATTAATTCCTCTTCGTATCTAGGTGGTTCTCGTGCGGGTGGGTTTTTCCCCACAGGAAGAAGTCCGGTGGCGTGAGGTCTGGTGATCGCGGGGATCATGTCCTTCGAGCACCTCTGCCAATTACCCGGCCGTAGAAGAGCTCATTTAAATATCTGTGCGCAGCACGACTATTCTGTGTGGGCGCCTCATCATGCTGCAACCACGTGCGTATCCTTATGTCCAGAACAACATCTTCCAGCAGGTCAGGTAGAGTTTCTTGCAAAACGTGGAGGTAATTTTCCCTGGTAAGTTGATGAGGTAGATGGACCGGCCCAGTCAAATGGTCATCCACAATGCCTGCCCAAATGTTGAGCGAAAGTCGTTCCTGGTGTCCGTGGACATATCTGACGCGAGGATTCCCCTGGCCCGGTAATGAACGTTTCGAGTGTTGTAAAGGCCTCGTGATGGAAGGTACACTCGACTGTAAACAACACAATGACTGAAAGTCGGGATCTTGTGCAACACGTCGCAGAAACCACCGGCAAAACCCTAGCCTCTGTTCGTAGTCCGCCACAGGATTTAAGTCTTGGACATGGTGGAAACTAAATGGATGCTGGCTGTCACCCCTCAAAACCTCCCAGACTAATCCATGAGTGACCTCCATGTCGTGTCCAACCGCTCGAGTACTTGTCGTAGGTGCTTCCTCGAAGTGCTCGAGAACAGTCTCTTCAAATGAAGGATCCCATCGTGTTGGAGGTCTTCCAGCATCACCATCATATCCCGCTAACGAGCCTGTTTCTGCAAGTCGCCGGTGAATCGCTGTAAACCTTTGCGGGTGTGGGTGGCGTCTTGCTGGGTACTGCTCCTCAGACAACCGTCGAGCTTCGTGCACATTACCGACGGCTAGCCCATAAACAAAAACGATGTTTTGCTGTCATTGAAACTAATACTGTGCCGCCATATTTACTGTATGACTAAATCGCAGGTGACGTGTGTGTGACCGGCCGGTGTGGCCGAGCGGTTCTAGGCGCTTCAGTCTCGAACCGAGCCACTGGAACCGAGCCACCGCTACGGTCGCAGGTTCGAATCCTGCCTCGGGCATGTGTGTGATGTCCTTAGGTTACTTAGGTTTAAGTAGTTCTAAGTTCCAGGGGACTGATGACCTCAGATGTTAAGTCCCATAGTGCTCAGAGCCATTTGAACCATTTTTGACGTGTGTGTGCTCCGAAGCGAAGATTACGTGTGAATGCCTCTGACGTGAGTTGGAGACGAACAGCAATACCTATTCGACATGTGTGCGTATCACGTTGGCGCAGTGACGGGGCCAGGGACGTTTGTATGTGTGAACCGACAACCACAGCGCTGCTCGTCAACCGACGAACGGCAACAGGGCAATCCCACGGCTAATTGGAGCGCTTGGCAACAAGTGTCCGTAGTTTAAAAATGGTGCGTTTTCGAACTACACAACATTAGCAATTTTGGTTCCTACTGCTATCAGCTATTCAGGGTTAAAATTTCATGAGAGACTTTTTCTCCGGCCTGTATATTTTGACGTTGTCGTTCGCATCAACTATGCCAACTACAAAAGAGGCGATTAAACAAAATATTTAAATTTTATTTGGTGCAATTTGTTATTAAATATTGGATACAGAACAAAACGTGATTGACCGGTAATGACATTTTACTGTGAATGTCTATTGTGGTGTCGTAAGCACAGCGCACACCATCAGGCAGCACGACAGGCGTCAGTAGGTCAACAACCCACGCCAGAGACGGTGTATAGCCCAACGATTGCCGCACCAAGAAGTCGCAGCCGTGGTGTCGCCAGAGAAGAGATATGCGCCGGCGCCGGCGCCACAGCAGAGCGGGCAGTTCCAAGTCAGCGTGACTACTGAGAAGACCGTCTTCTGCTTGTGCACTTCGCGTCGCATCACCTGCTAATAGCGGGTCCACACCAGCCCGTGTAGAATAAATATTGTAGTGGTACAAGAACTGTTTACTACCCAGCCTCAGATTCTAGAATAGTAGTTGAACTTCAGGACTTGGTGCCTGATCCGATTTGTACAAGCTCACCTACCCGTCGATAAATTTGTGTGTTCTTGTCACTAATCGTTATGTCCGCCCCCGGTAGCTGAGTGGTCAGTGCGACAGAATGTTAATCCTAAGGGTCCGGGCTCGATTCCAGGCTGGGTTGGAGATTTTCTCCGCTCAGGGACTGGGTGTTGTGTTGTCATAATCATCATCATTTCATCCCCCTCGATGCGCAAGTCGCTGAAGTGGCATCAAATCGAGACTTGCCCCCGGCGAACGGTCTAACCGACGGGAGGCCCTAGTCAAATGGTTCAAATGGCTCTGAGCACTATGGGACTTAACTTCTGAGGTCATCAGTCCCCGAGAACTTAGAACTACTTAAACCTAACTGACCTAAGGACATCACACACATCCATGCCTCAGGCAGGATTGGAACCTGCGACCGTAGGCCCTAGTCATACGACATTTTTATTTACTGATCGTTATCAGAGTTTCGGTGTTCTCCTTGTTCTCCTCACACAATGTTTCCTTCAGCACACTATAAATAGTTGAGGGTGGCGACGAACAAAGTCTCCTGCGGTTGTATCAATAGTAATATACAACAGCTGGAGCCGAGGAGCGATAGGATTAATATTTGTTTTGTCTACTCACCCACCCTGGTTAATTGTTATTTATTTCGTGCTGTTTCTTTTATATGTCTAGTACATTAGTGTGTGGATTTTCGACTCAGGACGGACACTACTACTGAGACGATTGTGATATTTTGTGTGTGGCGTCTAATCCAAATTCCTTACAGGCATGGTTTCTGGGCCACAAGACGGTTCTCTAATGAGTGTTATTCAGTTACAGAGCGAGCAAATCCGGCAGTTGCTGCAAGCCGTGTTGCAGCTTAAAGAACAACAACAACACAGAATTAGCTGCAGCCTCCATAAGCCAATCCAACATTCTGAAGTCAACAAACAAATGAGGACTGACCTGATGAATCATATGGAGGCATACCAATTGCTAGGTACGAAGAGCAAAGCATTTTTTATTTTTGTAATGGGTGCGGAGGCTTATGGTGTCATAGTGAAATTGTTCCGTGACAAATAACCAGAATAGTTAGAGTTTCAGGCTTTAGTTAGCAAGCTAACCATTTACTTTGATGAAATGGTTCAAATGGCTCTGAGCACTATGGGACTTAACATCTGTGGTCATCAGTCCCATAGAACTTAGAACTACTTAAACCTAACTAACCTAAGGACATCACACACATTCATGCTCGAGGCAGGATTCGAACCTGCGACCGTAGCAGTCCCGCGGTTCCGGACTGCAGCGCCGGAACCGCACGGCCACCGCGGCCGGCTACTTTGATGAACAAACAGTTTAACATAGTAATCGTGCTCCAATCCGCCGTTTTCGGCCAGCACTCCAACATATGGCCAGTTACCACTGCTCTTCACAGTAAATACTATTTTCTTATATTCCTCAGTCGTAGCCAGATTTCTTCGTACATTGTGTTTGAAGCCATATGTAAACTGAAACACCCCCGTTATGTCCTTTATTGGGTTTTGTGTGATTTACTGAAGCCGCCAAACAGTTAATTATTATGAATATATGACCGTGTGCTTAATGGATGAAACGCCATAGGTTTTTCGGCTGTGGTTTTGGGGGTATTTCAACAGAATGCGGCTGTTCTGAGACGGAATAGTTGATGATTGAAACTGTTTCTATTATTAAAGACCACAAAGGGTGCGATATACAAACTGATATGTATTTTCTATTAACACACAAATTCTGAGGCAGTTGCTACCTCCGCCTTACACGTTTAGTTACGGTTATATCTTTTATTGGTTGCTGATTTTAAGTACTTTGTCACACGCAATGATGATGGTTAACATTCACAACAATCCTCACTGCAATCCATGGTTGTTGCTGGCCGACGCGGTTGACGCGAAACACGTAATTCGCACTTGTCACTTTTGGTTGTATATCACTCGCGAATCGGTATTGATGAGGGTCAACCCCACGACGATAAGGGGATGCGTTCATTTGTCACACTCCAGTAAATTTACAATTTCATCCTCACTTGGCACATCCATCATTGATACCGTACTCAGCTCGACCACAATTTTTTCATCTTTGCAAATCTTCCCAGTACTGTTTTCACTCGACACTAATCTCACTGCCTCCTGCAGCGCTCGAGAATCGACTCCTGTCTGCTATCGACCTTGGTGTCGGATACTAATATCTACATTTGTGGGATCACGGATCCCTTACATAACCTTGCCGGCACATTCGCAATAGCCTCTTCCTTTTCCATTTCCATGTTTTCTTTTTATGGCAGTTGTCTTCCCTATATACTCGAGTTTTCTTTTCTTTACGTGGGTGTCCTCCATTTCTAGTTTCTTTTCCATGCAAATAACACATTAACTGTACTTAAATGTGCAATATCTTTAATGGGGAATGGATTAAGTCCTTGTCTTACATTTACTGTTTTTCTTAGGACTTGTGGAATTATATTCCACATATCAACCAGTCCCAATTCTGCAATATCTATATCGAACAGTATTGAGGAGAACAGTGTTCTAGACTGATAAAAATAAGTTTCTCCTGCTTTAACATAACACTTCTGTGTAATAGTTATATTGTCTTTTTTGGGGCCAGAGTTAAGAACCTCCTTGTAGTTTACAGGTAGATAATTAAAACTGTTCGCAGACAGAACATACCTGATTAGCTTTCCTCGGTCTGGAGCATCTGGAAGACCTACTTGTACACCTCTCTATTTCCGGGTATTCTTATTACCCCAGCACACAAACAGCAGAACGTTATTAAACAGAACACAACAGCTGTTCTGTACGTTATCTGTTAACTGACGCCACATGGAAGCGAGTGGCAGAGTAGACCCGAGTTAGTGTTCGAGTGAGGATATGCCGCGCGTAATATCTGGAGCGATTTGGGGATGCAGAGCCACAGTATATTACATCCAGGATAGGGTTTGAAAGGTAGATCTGCCCCGCGTTACGTTCGGAGATGTGTTCTATGTTCGAAGTTGGATCCACCAGCGGTAAGGCCGGGTCATGGTAGCCTTCAACGACACAGAGATACAGAAAACAGAGCAAATACGCTGCAGCTGTAGATTATATGGCCGGAGGTGACAGAATGGCTTCGAGTACAGTGCTATATTATGCCGTCCGAGCAGAAAATAGTGCATTTGCGTTCGGTATTGGCAACTGTCCTAGAAGTAATTTTAGAATACGGAATGAGCAGTAATGTCATGATTGCATGGGTAGAAGTGACATAAAATCGATAAAATTACGAAAAATGACGGAAAATACGTATAAATTGAGGGAAAATACGTCGAAATGTGGGGAAATATAATGAGTACTTGCATGTCTTCTGCTTGGTGTAGAACAATTCTTGTACATGGGAACGAGTATGCACCAGCAAGAGGAATACGAGGAAACGTTGACATGGAAGCACCAGGAACCAGGGAAACAGTCATTTTTTTCGTCAGGGCAACAGTCTGTGTATCTCTATTGAGGTAATAGTGATAAACGTGTACTGACTGCTGTCTTTGATACTTTAGATGTAAAAGAGAACCATCTGCCTCTAAACATTCTTGCATCTGCGTTAAAGGATGAAGAAGAGTGAATGGAGTGATCCGTAGAGATGGAGTCGTAACGAGGTATGATTTAATTGTAGACTGACGATACATTCTAGATAGAGAGGGAGATGTTGCTGCAAGTCATTTGACAATTTCTTTCTGTTGCTCTGTCAGCATGCATCAATTCTGACACAACCTGCTTTCGACTCATATACAACTGCGTGTTCTGTGTGTGACGTAGAGCACTGTCTACATGCGATCGTTAACAGCAAACATCTCAGTCATGAGAGGACATCCATTTCATGTGCATTCTGTTTCGACAAATTCCTCTAGACGAACGAAGATTTATGCGACGTACTCCATCCCCCTGCCGCACCTTAGGCATAAAATTGCGGCTTCAGATACATAACTACGGTCTATCTATGTTAGCGACAGGTGTTTGTGAGGAACAGCAATCCCTGTGTATGTATCTGCTTGGCAGTTGGCCTTTTTATACAGTTAGTGGCAGCATGATGTGTAATTTCATATGCGCTTGTCTCATTCTTTGTAACAGGTATTCTCTGTTACTAACGATCATTTTATTTAGGACTGATATGACCATAGTACAATTTCTGAACCGTGATCGGGGGAACTACACACCTCTGGAAAGCTACACTACTCGCTATTAAAATTGCTACACCACGAAGATGATGTGCTACAGACGCGAAATTAAGCCGACAGGAAGAAGATGCTGTGATATGCAAATGATTAGCTTTTCAAAGCATTCACACAAGGTTGGCGCCGGTGGCGACACCTACAACGTGCTGACATGAGGAAAGTTTCCAACCGATTTCTCATACACAAACAGCAGTTGACAGGCGTTGCCTGTTGAAACGTTGTTGTGATGCCTCGTGTAAGGAGGAGAAATGCGTACCATTACGTTTCCGACTTTGATAAAGGTCGGATTGTAGCCTATCGCGATTGCGGTTTATCGTATCGCGACATTTCTGCTCTTGTTGGTCGAGATCCAATGGCTGTTAGCAGAATATGGAATCGGTGGGTTCTGGAGGATAATACGAAACGTCGTGCTGCATCCCAACGGCGTGGTTTCACTAGCAGTCGAGACGACAGGCATCTTATCCGTATGGCTGTAACGGATCGTGCAGCCACGTCTCCATCCCTGAGTCAACAGATGGGAACGTTTGCAAGACAACAACCATCTGCACGAACAATTCGACGACGTTTGCAGCAGCATGGACTATCAGCTCGGAGACCATGGCTGCGGCTGCCCTTGACGCTGCATCACAACAGGAGCGCCTGCGATGGTGTACTCAACGACGAACCTGGGTGCACGAATGGTAAAACGTAATTTTTTCCGATGAATCCAGATTCTGTTTACAGCATCATGATGGTTGCATCCGTGTTTGGCGACATCGCGGTGAACGCACATTGGAAGCGTGTATTAGTCATCGCCATACTGGCGTATCACCTGGCGTGATGCTATGGGGTGCTATTGGTTACACGTCTTGGTCACCTCTTGTTCGCATTGACGTCACTTTGAACAGTGGACGTTACATTTCAGATGTGTTACGACCCGTGGCTTTACCCTTCATTCGATCCCTGCGAAACCCTACATTTCAGCAGGATAATGCACGACCGCATGTTGCAGGTCCTGTACGGGCCTTTGTGGGTACAGAAAATGTTCGACTGCTGCCCTGACCAGCACATTCTCCAGATCTCTCATCAATTGAAAGCGTCTGGTCAATGTTGGCCGAGCAACTGGCTCGTCACAATACGCCAGTCACTACTCTTGATGAACTGTGGTATCGCGTTGAAGCTGCATGAGTAGCTGTACCTGTACACGCCATCCAAGCTCTGTTTGACTCAATGCCCTGGCGTATCAAGGCCGTTATTACGGCCAGAGGTGGTTGTTCTGGGCATTGATTTCTCAGGATCTATGCACCCAAATTGCGTGAAAATGTAATCACATGTCAGTTCTAGTATAATATATTTGTCCAATGAATACCCAGTTTATCATCTGCTTTCTTCTTGGTGTAGCAATTTTAATATCCAGTAGTGTATACTGTGCATGTAGCACATAGAATCTATTTTTTAAGGAAGTAGTTTTCTCATTTTACACTTTGTCACCATAGTTTATAGTAGAGAAATCTGCAAGGAGGATGTATCTCGTGTGCTGGAAATATACTTCTTACATTGGAATATTAAGAGCGTTGCATTCCACATGAAAAACAGGTCTGAAACGGCATCAGTCTAACATTACAGCTTGTCTTAAGTGCAGAACCGTGTAGCCTTAGGAGTGGATGTATTTATGTTCTCTCTTACAAATACCTTCTTGGTACTGATCCCAGACACTAGAAAAACACTTTAGAATTAATAGCGCAGTTGATTTACGTAAAATGCTTCTCACTCCGTACACCTGGAGCTCCATCATGCATAAAAACCACGCGTGTCTTCATCTTCTCAACTATCTGCTATTACATCTCAACAATTGCAGATCTACTTCTATACACCGATAAGGGTTGCAGACCTCTTCAACATGCATGCGTCTGGGCAAATCTTGTGCTCTTGTATGGGTGCGAAACAGCACTTACGGACTCGGCTCACTCTTTTCCTTAACGATACGCGGAATGTAGCGTTCTACTTCTGGTCAGCAGAAGATGAAATGAGTGACAGTGCTGCAGGAAGGGTTGGTCAAAGACAATACGTGGAGATCTTTCGGTCTCCAACTTTATCCGAAGAATGCGAGAATTCTCTATGACTCTCATGTGCATAGAGAAAGATCGTAAATTACGCACCATGCTCGAAGTGCTAGAAATAAGTAGTTCGCTGTTTGGTATACTTTGATGTATATGTTCGAGAATTAACAATGAATGGGCATTGAGACGTGCTTCTGTCCGTCTCGTTTAAACACGCGCCCTAGTTACGCCTTGGCTTCCCGCCGGCGCTTTTCCGCGTGGCGGCGCCCTCTGTTCTCGTCTCACGCCGCGCCCTCTAGGCCGGGGAGTGGAGTGACTGAGTCGTGAAGCGTGGCAGTACGCCATCGACTCCGGAAGTGCTTGTTTGTCTTACTTGCAGTGGTTTGTATGGTGTCGGCCGGCTCATTCCACCGTGAGGTACTGCGGCATAGCGTGTCTGACTTGGAGAGGCCGTTAGCTCCGATTATCCTTGTTCTTGTCGGAAGAGAATTGAAATAAGGAGCTGTGGTGTTGCTGTTCCGGAGAATAGTGGGAGTGCCGAGGACGGTTGCTCCGGGAATGTTTTGAGCACTGAAGGTGGCAGGTTTTCCTCCGGGACTGAAGTTTAGTATTTTTCGCTATTGCCGTTGTGCTTTTGACTTGCTATTGCCTTGTATTAGGGTGGTGTTTGCGACTTCCTTTATGTTGCTGCCGCCGACATTGTGTGTTTTCCGTCCACCGGTTTAGCTCGCCGGTTCTGAACCTATGAAGGAAAAGGTTGAATGCTAGTTCTGCACTGCGTTTGCGGAGATTGACTTCGAGTGTGCAGGTTGTCCTTGTACTGCTGGGCTGGTTCCTCGGTTAGGCGCCGACGTGAGCGTGAATTGCTTGGTTAAAAATTTGCAGTAGGCACTCCGGGCATGGTCGATGCTGTACGAGGATAGTAGAACATGGTGAATCAAGGGCTATGAATGTGAAGTGTTGCTCTGTCATGTCACACTAGGAGACTGTCAAATTAGGTACTGATGTATTGGTGGCTATCTATTGATTCTTGTGACCAATTTGGTAGTCAGTTCCAAGCCTACGTGTTCTATGTATGTGAGAGAAAGAAGAGAAATTTGTGAAGTACGTGGCTGTGCACACCTTAAAAGTTGATGGTGCATGTGTTTATCTCAAAGATTGTTTTAATACCGTATGTTATTATCAGCCCCTTTTAGACTGAAAATTTTACAGGGTTAGAGAATTTTATTTGTATGTTTGCCTATATGAACAGTGTCGATTGAGCTGGTGGCTTTTACGCCAGTTTGTGAAATGTGGCAGCTTTACGCTGCGGTTTAATGATTTGTAATTGAAGGGCATCATTTAATTCCTCTTTGGGGCTCGCCTTGTATTTTTCCTGTTTCGTACTACCTGAAGATTGTAAATCATGATATTGGGGCACGATGACTGATTGGTAGCCTTGCAGCTGCTTGTATTTCATACTCAGCAACTGTGGTTAAACTTTTGTAAATTTGCTGGCCATGTTGGTGTGCGATTTTTTGCATTTTAAATTTAGATTTTATGCAAGTTTACCTTTTAGAAGTATATGCATGTATTGTTGTCCCTAGGTTTTAAGCTGGATAGTATCAATTGATTTATTTAAGGTTGCTAAGTTTTAGGGAATTGCTTCGCTGTATGATAGTTCTTAATGCTTAATGTGGATTCTAAATGTACTGTGGCCCTTAAGGCTCGATTACTGATAAATTTGTTGATTTGCCTTCTATTTTTGAGAACTTGCCTAACCTTAACCATCGGCCAGCCCTTCAGGCTGCGCTGTTTATTAAGTATCTTGATGAATTGGCCCTTCAGGCCCCCCTTTTGGAAGCTCTACAGCCCTTAAGGTTTTGAAATCCAGTTTTAATACTTAACCTCCCTTGTTAGTGTACAGGGGCCCTTAAGGCCAGCTTACTGATAAATTCCTGGCCATTACTTACCTATTGCAAAATTTGTTTGACTAATTTCATTTATTACCTGGCCCATAAGGTCGAGTTGTTAATAAGCACTTGTTGTTTTCCAGTTGATATTTTTAAGATTTTCTTAATTTGGCCCTTCAGACCCCTTACTTGGAAGTTGCACGGCCCTTCAGGCCTCTTTATTGTTTCACACTGCCTTGCCTAAACTGTTGGAAAATCTGCTCTTTAGCTAAAGTCTATTTAACTATTTTGGTGGCCCTTCAGGCTCAGACCTTCTGTTCATACGTTTATATTTGAATATTTTCTTTGTCTGTGGTATTGGCCTTTTATATCTTAAATTTTGAAGTGAAGTGAATTTTGATTTGCAAATTTACTAGCCATTCAGGCTGAACACGTTATATGTATTCTTGCTAAATTAGCCCTTCAGGCTTTCTTTGCGATTGCAGCCGTTAAGGCATACGCAGTACTATGTTGCGTGGTACAATATTAAATTATTGATGAACTAGTTTCTTAAGATTTGTCTCTCCCTATTTTCTTTATCTTGGCAGATTGTATATTGTATTTTAGCTAGTTTTAATAACTGCATTAGAAGTAAGGTGTGGTGTTACTTCTACCAGCGCTTGGCCCTGCTTCCTCGCCCGATCCCAGTGGCTCCCTACTTCCTTGATTGTTAGACTTTTTGCCCGTTAGCAACTATTATCGGTTTCAGGCAATCTGTACAGTCATTTATCTACATTCACAATGGTATTCACAAAGTAGAGGAGGTACGTTTTAGTGATGATACATGCACTGGGAAGCATGCTGCCATGTCATTGTGCGGTGTTGAAATTACGATAAAATTGCTAAAATTGATCGCACTATTAACTGTGAAGTTTATTACAGTACATCGATTCTGTCTTTTCCATCCCATCTGTTCACTGGTATGGTGTTGACTACTACACAATGACTGACTGACATTGCTTGTTTGAGGTGGAGAATGAGACTTGGTGGAGGTGCAACACCTTCTGGGGATATCTAGCACCGTAACAGTGACCGCGTGCGTAACTGCAAGATGAGGAATCAATCGAAACGGAACACAGAGCCATGAGCTGTTCGATCACTGTGAAAGATGGGTTTAAATGTAGAGCCCATCAACCTTCGGACGGCAGTTTTCAAAAGCTCTACAACGCTGCAAAACTCTTCCAGTTTCCATATGTTGCCACTGTCTATTATTTAAAATCATCCAGTGTGGTAGCAGCAGCAACATAATTTACACTGTACTACATCTAGTTTTCTGTGAGAGTCACTGGATGAAAACGTGTTAGTGTCAGTTTAGAATCTGACTCAGACCTCATAGCAGTGGGGGAAAAAACAAAATGTATGGCAGTGACCAAAGCGTGTTACAGCAGAAAAAAACAGTGTATCAAACAACAAAACAGAGGCCCTCTCTTGCGACTGATAGTCTGTGGGATATGGTTCTTATACAGCACAGGTGATGAAACCTTACACAGGTCTGTGCACACGACTTCGATCACTGCCGACTTGCTCCAATGGATTGTAGTGGCACTACCTTTTGGGATAGGAAAAGTCAGTTTTGGTTAGATATTTCTGAGTGCACGAGTTACAGCCAGGCACTGCCCTGTTTACAGTGAGTTACGCTCACCAGCAGTTGCAAAGTAAAATAGAGGCCACAGGGGTGTAGAACTGCCAGAAAAAGTACACACAGCAGTTTGCATGGTGCAAGTCACAGGCAGAAGGAGCACACTGGCCAACCTAAGTGTTATGAGTGCGTGACGCAGAGCGGCACGTTTAGCAAAACAGAGGCCCACAGCCGCATATAAAAAGGTGCCAGTTCAATAACAAAGCATTCAAGTGTGGCAGCTCTCCTGAACGGTGGGGCATGACACACCACCGGCTACACACAGCAGCAGATGGGGCGTCAGCGTTCCAATCCACGGCAGGTCACTGGTTCAACCCTCTGAGGCCAATGATGGTTCCGTAGCCAGCCAGGGGTAGGCCACTCCACGGCTCGCTACCTCGGGCAGTCGTCTTGTATCCCAACATGCACCGGAGACATCCAGGGTGAGGACTGCAGGTTCAGCTGCTGGACCGAGGGCGCTTGTTGTCGCTGCAATCATAGCCATGCCGGCGAAGAAGCACGCAGTGGGCCCCAGTAAGTGGCGCTGAGGTGGCAGGGGCAGAGACCACTGAGTTGGCAGCTGGCGCATCCTGACATCGACGCAACTCCACGGCCGTACTACGCTGACACATTAGCAGAGCATTGGACGGGGTCGCTGAGGTGGCGTCCTCAGCATCGCGGGACTTTTATTCCGATTGCATAAGGAATACTGTCATGAAACGCCCATCACACTAATTACGCTGTTAAAAATCACTCGATCGCGAAGCACGCACCGTCCGCTGTCCCCTGCTCACTGGACAGCACCCAATTCCGGCCTGCGCCACCGCATATGCAGCTCGCTCGGGGTTCTGCAAAGCGACGCTCCAGTGAACGTTGTCCTGAAATCCGCACCCGGTGAAATTCACACTCAGAAAAGGTCGAGGAAAGGTCCTTTAATCTCTGCGTCCGATCTCCGCCCGTTTGGTAGAATCGGCGCTCGGCAGGTAAGAGGGCCGAAGGCCCTATTTCACGACAATGTGTGGCCGCAATAGTGTTGCCAGCAACGTTGCTGCAAAGCGCCAATGCTCAAGCCATATCCGTCTCAGTTCTTGCCTGTATGTGTTTGCCTTTCACTCTCAGCCTCGATTATTTTTCCTCAACCGACAGGGCTGCTGTGTCAAGTCACGTTGCTGGAGATTAGGTTCGTCTAATGAATTACACGAAACACTGCTCCACGAATACAGAAGCAGCTACAGCTACGTAAAATTGGGCCAAAGAGACAATCAACGAGAAATCCATGAACATGATAAATATGTCTACAGCTAGAGCGAGAGAAACAGAAAGTAGTGTATACAAACAGCGAATTCTGAAAAAGGACGTTCTCAACGCTATCGTTTTAGAAGATCTACAGTACTGAACAGAAATTTTATTCTATATCGGTTATTAAAATGCCTGAACGTTTTTGTAGCTTTTTCACACGTTTTAAAGGGGCATCAATTTACCAACCATTATTACTTTATTGCGATGGTTGGATACGTTACTTTGCACGCCCTATAACTCTGGTCATCTCTGGTCTACTACTTTAATAAATTCTTTGAGCTCTTCCACCAAAACATTGCAAATGCCTTGTAAAAAATGGCTCTGAGCACTATAGGAGTTAACATCTGAGGTCATCAGTCCCCTAGAACTTAGAACTACTTAAACCTAGCTAACCTAAGGACATCACACACATCCATGCCCGAGGCAGGATTCGAACCTGTGACCGTAGCGGTCGCGCGGTTCCAGATTGAAGTGCCTAGAAACTTACGGCCACAACGGCCGGCAAATGCCTTGTACCAAGAAGCGTATGGAAGAGAAATGAATATTAAAGATATAAAATTTTTCACAGCGTCGCGTCGGGCAGCTCAAAAATGTGCAATAAAAGACATTTTTAAACACTTGCATCAAAGTTGCTAATTAATTATTTAGTGTTGGTTTTCGTAAGCCACTTCTTACGCAGAAAAAAAATATGTTACCGTTGGATGCGTTGATTGCAGATAATAAAGGTATTATAAATAATATGGTTCATATGGTAATTATTTACGTATTTTGTATGTAGGATGTGTTTGGTGTGGACAGTTCTATTTCTGTCACCACACTTGAAGGTATCTCACATCTGCGTTCGTAAATGCCAAAATTGTGTTTACAGCTACCTTACTGTACAGTATTTTGTTAATGTATGTGCAATATATATATGGTCCATTGATCGTGACTGGGCCAAATATCTCACGAAATAAGCGCCAAACGAAAAAACTAAAAAGAACGAAACTTGTCTAGCTTGAAGGTGGAAACCAGATGGCGCTATCGTTGGCCCGCTAGATGGCGCTGCCATAGGTCAAACGGATATCAACTGCGTTTTTTTTTTAATAGGAACCCCCATTTTTATTACATATTCGTGTAGTATGTAAAGAAATATGAATGTTTTAGTTGGACCACTTTTTTCGCTTTGTGATAGATGGCTCTGTAATAGTCACAAACACATGGCTCACAATTTCAGACGAACAGTTGGTAACAGGAAGTTTTTTTAATTTAAAAACGTAGGTACGTTTGAAAATTTTGTTTCCGTTGTTCCAATGTGATACATGTACCTTTGTGAACTTATCATTTCTGAGAACGCATGCTGTTACATCGTGATTACCTGTAAATACCACATTAATGCAATAAATGCTCAAAATGATGTCCCTCAACCTCAGTGCATTTGGCAATACGTGTAACGACATTCCTCTCAACAGCGAGTAGTTCGCCTTCCGTAATGTTCGCACATGCATTGACAATGCGCTGACGCATGTTGTCAGGCGTTGTCGGTGGATCACGATGGCTAATATCCTTCAACTTTGCCGGCCGGAGTAGCCGAGCGGTTCTAGGCTCTACAGTCTGGAGCCCCGCGACCCCTACGGTCACAGGTTCGAATCCTGCCTCGGGCATGGATGTGTGTGTCGTCCTTAGGTTAGTTAGGTTTAAGTAGTTCTAAGTTTTAGGGGACTGATGACCTCAGCAGTTAAGTCCCATAGTGCTCAGAGCCATTTTTAGCCATCCTTCAACTTTCCCCACAGAAAGAAATCCGGGGACGTCAGTTCCGGTGAACGTGCGGGCCATGGTATAGTGCTTCGACGACCAACCCATCTGTCATGAAATATGCTATTCAATACCGCTTCTACCGCACGCGAGCTGTGTGCGGGATATCCATCATGTTGGAAGTACATCGCCATTCTGTCATGTAGTGAAACATCTTGTAGTACCTCCCATAATGTTGCACCATACATTAACCCGCCAAGGTCGCTGATGTTCCACTTGTCGCAGCCATCGTGGATTTTCCATTGCCCAATAGCGCATATTATACCGGGTTACGTTACCACTGTTGGTGAATAACGCTTTGTCGCTAAATAGAACGCATGCAAAAAATCTGTCATAGTCCCGTAATTTCTCTTGTGCCCAGTGGCAGAACTGTAAACGACGTTCAAAGTCGTCTCCATGCAATTCCTGGTGCATAGAAATCTGGTACGGGTGCAATCGATGTTGATGTAGCATTCCCAACACCGAAATTTTTGAGATTCCTTCTTCTCGCGCAATTTGTCTGCTACTGATGTGCGGATTAGCCGCGACAGCAGCTAAAACACCTACTTGGACATCATCATTTGTTGCAGGTCGTGTTTGATGTTATACGTGTGGCTGAACACTTCCTGTTTCCTTAAATAACGTAACTATCCGGCGAACGGTCCGGACACTTGGATGATGTCGTCCAGGATACCGAGCAGCATACATAGCACACGCCCGTTGGGAATTTTGATCACAATAGCCATAGTTCAACACGATATCGACCTTTTCCGCAATTGGTAAACGGTCCATTTTAACACGGGTAATGTATCACGAAGCAAATACCGTCCCCACTGGCGGAATGTTACGTAATACCACGTACTTATACGTTTGTGACTATTACAGCGACATCTATCACAAAGCGAAAAACGTGGTCCGACTAAAACATTCATATTTCTTAACGTACTACACGAATATGTAATAAAAATGGGGGTTCCTATTAAAAAAACGCAGTTGATATCCGTTTGACCTATGGCAGGGCCATCTAACGGGCCAACCATGGCGCCATGTGGTTTCCCCCTTCAAGCTAAGTTTCGTTCTTCGTAGTTATTTCGTGAGATATTTGGCCAGATCACTATCAATGGACCACCCTGGCACCTTGATTACCCAGCATGATGTGATCCACGTGACAACGATATTTTGTATGCAGTGGAGAATTGTTCTCATTCGATTACGCTGGTTTATTTATTGCAGGCATTATCGCAGTTTTGACAGAAACACAAACGAGACTAACATCATTTATAAAGTAGCCGAAACGTGACGATATAAATATTCTGGCAGTTACAAAAACGAATACAACGAATGTAAGAAAGCCTAAGTTGGACAGAAGGACGTTTTTAGAGGACCTGGACGTAAAATGACTGAAATTTTCGAAAACATATTTTTGCACCATGTGAAAGATAAATTTCTCCCGCTTCAGAAAATGTATTTTTATCTACTTTTCAGTTGTTGATTTGGTCTTAAAGGCTCTTTGAACAAATGTCTGTGAACCAGCCACGCTCATGCGACAGGGAAGGAATATCATTATAAACATTTCTTGCCTGCTACAGTCATGGAAACAATAAAGCCTATATACAGGGCCCTTGCAGATAAAAAATTATTTAGCAGATGTCTACATGGCCATACACCAAACCCTAATTAGAGTTTCAACAGCTGCGTGTGGGAATGAGTACCAAAAACAGTGACTGACAGTACTCAGGTGAAATGGATGCTGTCATCTGTTTCAGTGATGGTGTAATACCAAGACAAAACTAATGGACAAATTAGTCATCCAACCAGGAAATAATGTGATAGCGGTGTTGAATGCCAAAGATTATCAGCAAATAGTTGCAGCTGAAAGGGTTGCGAAAGCGAGCACTGACGGTCCAGAGTAAGGAAAAGATTCCTCAAAGTGTCTACAGAGGACGAAGAACTAGCCGGGGAGCAAGAATAATGCTGCTGGAATGTTCTGAAAGAGGCATACGGTAAGTCAAAAACACTGACAACAATATTTTCTTCTTTTCTGGAAACTACGCTAGTTACATATACCTTGAAAAAGATTTGAGCTATGTTCACCAAATTCATCCAAAGTGAACCGTCTATTATATAGAATATCGTATTTCGTAAACTATAATAGCTAATTAACTAGCTTTCCTTGTACAGCTTTAGTTAATGTCATTCAGTGTTGGTACAAAACCGCAACTTCCTTCGCACTATAGATCAAGAGTAACAGGCGATGAAAGCGAGGCGTAGATATGCAGCCCATTGAACACCAGGTCCCATTCAAACGAGATATATAGGTTACATAAACAGAAGCACGCAAGTCAGAGAATAATACACACGCCATTGAAAATATCGACAGAAATTTCAGAACTTTACAGATGTCTCCAAAGGCCAATTGATGGCCATTCTAGAAGAAATAACTGTACAAATCTACATTCACACGACTAAGCTCCCAGAAAAAATGTTAAATCAACAATCAGAATCGCGCAGCAGAAAAATCTTAGAAAATGTCCATAGCACCTTGACTAGCACACGAAAGGCACTCGACCATGCATTAATCGTCAAATACGGGACTACAAACGATTCATAGAAAGCTGCAAGAGTACCTTAATCTGCATATGAATCTCAATCTATACAGGGAGAATTATAACAGCAGAATGCTACTGTACGTAGATTCCATTGAAATACAAATTGAATAATATGCTTGCTTTCAAAAAGTGCTGAAAGGAAATGAAATATTTGTTGTACAACTGGGATGTGATGAAACAATGTCTTACACTGGATACAGTCATTGATCTTAATACAATCGCGAAGTAAATTGAATTCATCAAAGAGTATATAAGACATTATAAAATTCATTGCATCAACATCTGTCAAACTTGTGATAATATTTACGATAAATACGCCTGCGTGACGCACAGTGCAGTTCATTGAAGAACTTCTCCATTGTATATAAAATATCGTTGTCACGAGAATCACATCATGCTTGGTAATGAAGGCACAACAATTAAGGAAAATATGTATTATGCAGATATGTAAACATAATACAGTAAGTGTAACTACAGTTGTGAGTTATTTTAATGCAGATCTGAGATACATGTAAGTATTATGACATAAATAGAACTGTCCACACCAAAGATATCCTAAATACAAAATAGGTAATTAGTTACCATGTGAACCATACTATTACCGATAGGCTACATTTATTATCCACATTCAACTCATTGACTCATTACAAATTTTATTCTCTCTAACAGGTGGCATCTGAAAATAGGCAAAGCCCGAAACTTGTCAACCAACACTAAATAACTAGCAGCTCTGATGTAAACTTTTAAAAATGTATTTTTTTTCAGCTATGAAAGAGACCTCTATATCAACCCCCACTAGCCGAAAACTGGACGGTTGCAAATCGTATATAGTGGATAATAGTGGGATTGTTTTCACCAAGTCACGGAGCAGTTACCTTTAAACGATATATGCCAGATCGGATTTCGGCGTTCTGGAAAAGGTACGTTCCCAGAATCAATTAAAAAGCTAAAGTTTGGGAAGCAGTTCGCCTGATTTATAAAAGAGGGCGTCCATGATGCCCTATTTTTTTGTTCTTGCTAATTTTTTTCCTTGTAGAATGCAAATGCAAGAGAGCTCCACTCACATCTACTACCTTGCTTTTGTTCATTACGTGGCAATAGCGTGGCACATGTAAACACATTTGGCTCTGAAATGATTTGCCGCAAACATTGCTGGGCAACAGTGGCTGGCAATTTTGCCGTACATTTGGCTGTAATTCCTGTGGCCGTGATATTGCCAGACAATACAGCCAGCCTATACTGTCAGTAAGAGCCAATTTTTACAGTCCATGTAAACGTACTTTTATGTGGTGTACAGGTGAAGGGGACTAGTATGATCGAATAAGATTCCTAATAACACATTACTTATTACGAGAAGTGATAATTTTTTCTGTGAGATGATTTTTAATTAGTACTATATCTTCAGCGACTACAATCGAAAACACAAAAACCAATTCACAACCACAGAATTTAAAGATATAACCCCTTCTACTTCACAAAGAATACTTTAAAATAAACGTAAAGTAAAAGATGGTTCACAACCATAGTTCGGCAGGTGGTACATGTGTAAGGTGGCAGCTTGAATGAATGTTAATTTCGCACCTTACGTGAGATTTTATACGGCGTAACAAGTAGAGGGATGTGTCACCTGACATACTTCGACGATAGTGAGCAGATTTACCTATCAAACGTACAGTAGGTATTGCCAATAGGGATGACACTCGATTCGACGGTATTAACACACCGAACCCAAATCCTGCATATCCGTGAGCAAAAAGTGAAAAAAGCTGCTGCAAAAAAAGTTTTAGTTTGGGGGCAGACGCGAGTTGATCCTTCACTGCCTGCATACAACGGAAGGACACACGTGGGGCACAGTTCGTTGCGAAAGACACAATACCGAAAACTTCGAGTGCTCTCTTCTGAACCAGCGTCAAGTGTAGAAAAGGATGCATCACGCCCTGTGCGACGCCAAAAGATGAATTTTTGTTTGAACACTGCGTTCACTTTGGCTAACATTCAGCTAGAAATTAGCTGAAGAGTCGTTGAGCTCCGATAGCCGAGAAACGAAACAGCCACGTAGTTAACCATTCTTGCGAGACCTGAGAGGGCATTCAATCATACACGCTGCTCCATCTGTACACGTGTATATCGCCATATTTTCCAGACTAGGGATGATTGCGTGTTTTCTCACCTAACGAGAAACATAGAACAGTTTAAGCTGGTAAAATCAGTAAAGATTTTGATTAGCTTTTTATAGGATTTCCAGAGTGCAAGGGCAGCCATGCAGCCGACATCACGTCGCAGCTAAAGGTAAATGTCACTTGCAGAGGCTTAAAATTGTTGGATCACCAGATTGCATCCACTGTGAACTCGAGCTTGATCTTTTGCTCATCTTGTCACAAAAACTTACCATCCTCTGTAGACTTGATTGTCATTCTAAATAGTACCAAACCGAGAACTGGAATCGGACGATCTGTCGTAATCTTTAGTTGAAACTTCCGTGCTGAGAGGAGTGGTCGATGCATAAAATTTCCACCTAACGTTTCGTCTCCGTCTGCGGGAGACATCTTCTGAGGTCGTCCGGCTACTGCCTCTGAGGCTCCAGGTACTCTCGCATTTATAGAGCGCATAGAGGGCACCACCATGCCGACGGTATGCCTATCTTTGGAAGGCGTCATCATTCTCGATTAAGAGTCATCGATTGTCATTCTGCTGGCGCAACGTCGACATCCATATTTTGTCTAACTTTCAAACTTCCTATTTTCTATTAAAATTGTTATGGTGTTTGTGAATCTCTATTGCTTCTCTATACATGCGCGCATGATAATGGGATGTTCGTGTTAGAACGCTTGTCTCATTAAATTTAATTTCGTGGTTCCCATCTCGAAAAACATGCTCAGCTACGGCCATTTTTTCGGTTTGTCCTAAGCGACGATTTCTTTTATGTTTGGCTAAGCAGGTGTTTACACCTCTTTTTGTTGTTCCAATATATACTTGTCCACAACTGCATGGAATTTTGTATACCCCAGGCGTTGCTAGGAGATGTCGGGCGTCTTTTGCAGTTCTGAAATATTCCTTAATCTTCTTAGTGGGTCTGAAGATTGTTTCGGTCCCATACTTGGCCAGATCTTTCCCGATACGGTCCGTGACTTTATTAATGAACGGTAGGAAAACTTTTCCAGTAGGTGACCGTTGTTGCTCTGGACTTCTGGCTTCTTTTATTCTTTGATGGAGGGCTCGATCAATTTCCTTGTTTTTGTATAAAGGCTGACCGTAAGTGGTTTAATTCATCTTGTAAGTAAGCCGGCTCGCAGATTTTGTTGGCTCTGTCCACCAAGGTTTCCATGACACCTCTTTTTTGCCTAGGAAGATGGTTTGATCCCTTGTGGAGGTATCAATCCGTATGCGTGTTCTTTCTATATACCTTGTGGCCCAGCGTCCCATCCACCCGTTTAATTACCGACACATCCAGGAAATTGAGTTGACCGTTGATCTCTTTTTCCATAGTAAACTGTATTTTCTGGTTAATACTGTTCAGATGCACCAAGAAGACATCCAGCTCTTCTTCACCATGAGTCAGCACTACAAATGTGTCATCAACATAGCGGTACCACTTAGCTGGCTTTTTTACTGGTCTGTCTGCAGCGCTCGCTGTTGGAAGATCTCCATAAATAAATTGGCAACAGCTGGAATGAGAGGACTTCCCATCACCACCCCGTCGATCTGTTCGTAAAACTCGTTGTTGCCCTGGAAATAAGTTGTCGTCAGGCAGTGTTTAAATAAAGCCACTATGTCAGTCGGAAAAATATCTGCTATATATGACATAGCTTCGTTTACAGGCACCATGGTAAACAACGACACTACATCGAACCTTACAAGAATATCACTTGAGCTGACGTTAATCACCTTCAGTTTTTCAACAAAATGCGCCGAGTTTTTAATGTAACTGTACGTTCTGCCAACGTATGGCTGCAGCAAGCAGGCGAGATATCTGGCCACCTATTGTGTTGGAGATTCTATAGCACTCACAATCGGTCTCAACAGGGCCTGTGGTTTATGTACTTTTGGGAGTCCATATAATCTGGGTGGATAAGCTTCCGTTCTGCAGAGTTGTTTTTTATCATCCGAAGAAAGAGAAGATTGTTTTATCAGTTGACTGGTATTCCTCAAAATTTTGGTTTTAGGATCCTTCTGAAGCTTTTTATACGTTTTGGGATCCAGAAGGTTACTAATCTTCTTACGATAATCTTCGGTGTTCAGCAAAACCGTAGCATTTCCTTTATCAACTGCAAGTACAATAATGCTCTTGTCCGCATTGATCTCCCTCAGTGCCCTCCTTTCCGCTTGAGACAAATTGCTGGTAGGTGGTTTCTCTTGGCGTAATATTTTGGCTGTTTCAGTCCTGATGTCATCTGCGGAATACGATGCTACCAATGGATTCCTAACTCCACATTCGCTATAATGTTCTCCATAGGAACCTTTAGTGGCGTGACTGCAAAGTTGCCTCCTTTCGATAGAACTGAATGTTCCTCTTTTGTGAATTCTCTCTCAGACATGTTAATCACAGTTCGAGAGTTACCAGCGACTGATGTTTCACGTCTCCCTTTCTTTAGGCCATTGAATTTCCTCTTCTGCCTATTAGTTGCCATTTCTGCACTGAGCTCCATGGTCCTGAACGTTAGACAGTCCATCTTATTCCAGTCATAACACTGTATTATGTTACTGATATATAAATAGAGATATAACAGCTTACTGCTAGTTTCCGCTAGTTTTCGCCGCTTCTGGTGAATTCGTTCCCGTAGCATCGCTAGTTCCATGCGGTGGTAAATACGGTGCGTTTGCGCCGAGTGAAACATTCTCCCCGCCTTCAGAAACTTCGGCACTGCCCCGGTGTCCCGGCAGCGTAGCAGGAAAATAAGTGTACACAGTTGTTGTGCTTTCTTCTTCCGCAAAATTCCATGCGGTTGTGGAAAAGTATATATTGGAACAACAAAAAGAGGTGTAAACACCCGCTTAGCCGAACATAAAAGAAATTGTCGCTTAGGACAAATCGAAAAATTGGCCATAGCTGAGCATGTTTTTCGTGATGGGAACCACGAAATTAAATTTAATGAGACAAGCGTTCTAGCACGAACATCCCATTATCATGCGCGCATGTACAGAGAAGCAATAGAGATTCACAAACACCATAACAATTTTAATAGAAAATAGGAAGTTTTAAAGTTAGACAAAATATGGATGTCGACGTTGCGCCAGCAGAATGACAATCGATGACTCTTAATCGAGAATGATGACGCCATCCAAAGATAGGCATACTGTTGGCATCCTTAAATAAGGAAATAATTCAGAGGCTTCCTTTACCAGGATACAGGTTGGCTGGCAGCTTTTCTAGGAGCTCTTTGCGGTGTGGGGGAGTAGCCATGTATGTGAAAAACGGTATCCCATTTGAGTCAATTGATGTTTCAAAGTACTGCACTGAAAAGGTGTTCGAATGTTGTGCAGGTGTGGTTAAATTTAGTGGAGCTAAACTTCTTACTGTTGTTATTTATAGATCCCCAGACTCCGATTTCACAACATTTTTGCTAAAGCTAGAGGAGGTTCTTGGTTCACTTTATAGGAAATACAAAAAGTTAGTTATATGTGGTGACTTCAATATTAATTGTATAAGTGATTGTGCAAGGAAAAGGATGCTGGTAGACCTCCTTAATTCATTTAATCTTATGCAAACCGTATTCTTTCCAACGAGAGTGCAAGGGAACAGTAGAACAACCATAGACAATATTTTTGTTCATTCGTCATTATTAGAAGGGCATTCTGTTAGCAAAAAGGTGAATGGCCTTTCAGATCATGATGCACAAATTTTAAGTCTAAAAGATTTTTGTGCTGCAACACATGTTAAATATAGTTCCCAACTTTTTAGGAAAGCTGATCCAGTTGCTGTACAGACTTTTGTAAACCTTATCAAGGAACAAGAGTGGCAAGATGTTTATAGTGCTGATACAGTAGACGATAAATATAATGCTTTCCTCAAGACTTTTCTCGTGCTCTTTGAAAGTTGCTTTCCATTAGAACGTTCAAACCAGGGCACTAGCACAAACAGGCAGCCTGGGTGGCTGACTAATGGGATAAGAATATCTTGTAGAACAAAGTGGCAATTATATCAAAACGTTAGAAACAGTCACAATCTAAATGCAGCAGCCCATTACAAACAGTATTGTAAGGTGCTTAAAAAAGTTATTAGGAAGGCAAAAAGTATGTGGTATGCAGATAGAATAGCTAAGTCTCAGGATAAAATTAAAACCATATGGTCAGTCGTAAAGGAAGTGGCTGGTCTGCAGAGACAGGTCGAGAATATAGAATCAGTGCGTAGTGGGGATGTCCGTGTTACTGATAAGTCGCATATATGTACAGTACTTAATAATCACTTTCTGAATATAGCAGGTGAACTAAATAGAAACCTAGTCCCAACAGGGAATCATATAGCGCTCTTAGAAAAAAGTGTTCCGAGACTGTTATCTGAAATGCTCCTCCATGATACTGACAAGAGGGAGATTGAGTTAATAATTAAATCACTAAAGACCAAGAACTCTCATGGATATGACGGGGTATCTAGCAGAATACTGAAGTATTGTTCCACGTATGTTAGCCCAGTACTTAGCCATATCTGTAACTTTTCCTTTAGGAGTGGTCGGTTTCCTGACCGATTAAAGTACTCGGTAGTGAAGCCACTTTATAAAAAGGGAGACAGGGATAATGTTGACAATTATAGACCTATTTCTATGCCATCGGTGTTTGCTAAAGTTATCGAGAGGGTTGTATATACAAGGTTACTGCAGCATTTAAATTCACATAATTTGCTGTCAAATGTACAGTTTGGTTTTAGAAATGGCTTAACAACTGAAAATGCTATAGTCTCTTTTCTTTTGAGGTTTTGGACGGATTAAATAAAAGGTTGCGAACGTTAGGTGTTTTCTTTGATTTAACGAAGGCTTTTGACTGTGTTGACCACAAAATATTACTGCAGAAGTTGGACCATTATGGAGTAAGGGGAGTAGCTTACAATTGGTTCGCCTCCTACTTTAAGAACAGAAAGCAGAAGGTAATCCTCCGCAATATTGAGAGTGGTAATGATGTTCAGTCCCAATGGGGCACTGTTAAATGGGGCGTTCCCAAGGGGTCGGTGCTGGGGCCACTGCTGTTTCTTGTTTATATAAATGATATGCCTTCTAGTATTA
This sequence comes from Schistocerca nitens, assembly GCF_023898315.1. NCBI lineage: Eukaryota > Metazoa > Arthropoda > Insecta > Orthoptera > Acrididae > Schistocerca > Schistocerca nitens. Next base: position 949,476,828 of record NC_064616.1, read on the forward strand.
CAGGTGATTCAAAAATATTTCTGTTTGCTGATGACACCACCTTGGTAGTGAAGGATCTTGTGTGTAATATTGAAACATTATCAAATAATGTAGTTCATGATATAAGTTCGTGGCTTGTGGAAAATAATTTGATGCTAAATCACAGTAAGACTCAGTTTTTACAGTTTCTAACTCACAATTCAACAAGAACTGACATTTTAATCAGACAGAATGGGCATGTTATAAGCGAGACGGAACAGTTCAAGTTCCTAGGCGTACGGATAGATAGTAAGCTGTTGTGGAAAGCCCATGTTCAGGATCTTGTTCAGAAACTAAATGCCGCTTTATTTACCATTAGAACAGTATCTGAAATAAGTGACATTTCAACACGAAAAGTAGTATACTTCGCATATTTTCATACGCTTATGTCATATGGTATTATTTTTTGGGGTAATTCTTCTGATTCAAAAAGGGTATTTTTGGCTCAAAAACGGGCTGTTCGAGCTATGTATGGTGTAAGTTCGAAAACCTCTTGTCGACCCCTATTCAATAGTCTGGGAATTTTGACATTGCCCTCACAGTATGTATTTTCTTTAATGTCGTTTGTTGTTAGCAATATTAGCTTATTCCCAAGAGTTAGCAGCTTTCACTCAGTTAATACTAGGCAGAAATCAAATCTGCATGTGGAATGCACTTCCTTGACTCTTGTGCAGAAAGGAGTGCAGTATTCTGCTGCATCCATTTTCAATAAGCTACCACAAGAACTCAAAAATCTTAGCAGTAGCCCAAACACTTTTAAGTCTAAACTGAAGAGTTTCCTCATGGCTCACTCCTTCTATTCTGTCGAGGAGCTCCTGGAAGAGCTAAAAAATTAAGCAAATTCCAGTGTTACATTCTTGATTTTCTTTATTTAAACTAACGACTTGTCGCCTGAATATGTTTCTTATATTTCATTTTATCTGTTTCTACAATCGTGTTATAATTTCATGTATTGACTCGTTCCATGACCATGGAGACTTCTCCTAAATGTGGTCCCACGGAACAATAACTAAATAAATAAATAAATGGTGGTGCCCACTCTACACTCTATAAATGCGAGAGTACCTGGAGCCTCAGTCACCCCCCGGTTGCTCCTCTCCTCTCCCATCCCCGCCCCCTGCCACGCCATCACTGTTGTGTCCCCCCTACCCTCCATCACTACACCCTGGGAAAGGAGATGAATGTGGCTTCCATCAACTCCCCCTCCCGGATGATGCCCTCTCTCCCTCCATTTATCCCTCCTATTATCTCTGATCCTCACCCCCCTCCTTTCCTCCATCATTTCCCTGGGCTCCCTCTTCCCCCTTCCATCCTGTGTTTCTCCCCGCCTAACCTCTCCCTACCTTCCTTCCCCCTCCCCCCCCCCTGAGTCCCTTTGTATTCTGGTCCTCTGCCTTCCCCACTCCTAGTCGCGTCTGCCCAGCACCCCCACCCCTCTTATGGGTCCTCATCCTCCATTGGCTCCTTTCCCCCCTCCCCCCACCCTTCGCTTTTCCTCACCTTCCCCACTTTTTTATCTTCCCCTCATCTGTCTAGTTTCCCCCCACGTGCTCTCGGCTGTGGTATGTCATACTTTAGCGCAGTGTTCCAGTGAATGTTCAGTGTTGTTTCGTCTTTTCCCATGTTGCGGATAGAAACCATGCTGTCGCTGGGTGTGAATTTTTTGTCTTTGCGAACAGAAACCAGACTGTTGCGTGTTTTTTTTTATTGTCTGTCTATTAGTTTACCTGTCTGCTTTGTATGTATTTTTATTAGCATCATCATCCCTTCGTTCTATGTTTTAAGTTCCATGATTTTTCACCATGTTACCCTTTAAGTCTTCGATTTTATCGTCTGTTTTTTTATTATATATTATCTTCACCTTTTTAAAACTAAGTCTGTAGGCTGAAAAGCGGCATACTAAGCTGCTGCCAGCCTGCCCCCTTTGGGGGTAATCGAAATACAATGAAGTAAAAAAAAAAAGAGCCTCAGTGGCAGTAGCCAGATGACCTCAGAAGATGTCTCCCGCAGATGGAGACGAAACGTTAGGTGGAAATTTTATACATCGACCACGACCTCTCAGCCCGGAAGTTTCAACTGAAGACAACAACGGCCGTGAAAGCCTACATTGTATGATCTGTCGTAATATCGGCCAACTTCACTGTATAGAAGTAAGAAAGTAAGAACCTTCCAGTTAAATTTGATATTGTTGTGTTCAGTGTTATTTCTGATAAACAGGACGCAATGTGTTATATTGACAATTGTCCTGAAATTGTCATGTCACAATCTATGTAAACCCGTGTGCTTATTTGACAATAATAGAGAAATTAAACGAGTTTTACAGCTAAACACCTTTGTGCTCTGTCATAGAATAAGTGTCCACTCCTAGCCCCAAAAAGTTATTCTAGTAATGCTCACGCACACACAGGATGTTTTTGCTGAAGTCTGACAAACCTGAAAAGGAGTGGAGTGTTAGACATATGCAGCACAGTACTTTAAAATTCAACTGGGTACTCCATCATTTCCATGAGAGTCCTTAGTCTTCAGTGATTTACTTATTGATCTCAATCTCCCCCTTGTCGGTGTCACAGCGGAGTAATTCAGATATCAGTCTCGGAAAGGAATTTTCCAAGAGAGTCATATGATTCCCAGTAGAAAGAAAGTTTTTATTTAATTCGTCAGCAATGCTCAGAAAGTAATTGTTAAATACAATACGTATTTCTGACTTATCAATAACTGAAATATTCTTAGTACGAACTGACTTTATATCATCGACCTTGTGATACTGACCAGACACTTCCTTCACGACTGACCATACGGTTTTAATTTTATCCTGTGATTAACTATTCTATTTGCATACCACCTACTCTTTGCCTTCATAATAACAGTTTCAAGCACCTTAATATACTGTTTGTAATGGGCTACTGTAGCTCGCTTGTGACTACGCCTAACAATTCGATACAATTCCCACTTTGTTCTACATGATATCCTTATCCCACTAGTCAGCCATTCAGGCTGCTTCTTATTGCTAGTATCCTGTTTCGAACGTTCTAATGGAAAGCAACTGTCTAAGAACACGAGAAATGTGTTAAGGAGAGTAATATATTTGTCTTCTACGTTGTCGGCACAATAAACATCCTGCCACACTTCATCCTTAACGAGGTTTTAAAATCTCTCTATTGTCTTTGGATTAGCTTTTCTACGTTGTTTGTGATTATATATGCAGTGCTGTGATACGTCTACAGACTCAAATGGAAAACTGTTTTTTACGTACATGGCCACTCCTTCACTCCGCAAAGAACTCCTTGAAAAACAACCAGTTACCTTGTATAACGGCAAAGGAAGCCACCGAATCGTCAAATTATTGAACTGGTGCTCCAATATACCAACAATGTCAGAGTCAACATGTATAAGCAGTTGACTAGCTTTATCTCTAATACCTATTATACTTTTATGAAATATGCTAACTCCTTCACTACCTGGATACCTGACCTTCTTTGAAGGTGATTTGTTTGTTAGAGAGACTTCCTTAAAGCAGGGATTCCTATGAGCTGACTTAAATCTGAAAAAGATGCAGCTCTAACACCATCTTTCCCATGAGTGATCCCATTACCGCTCGCTACACTGTCACCTATAAGCTTTGCCAGCGTCCCCTTCCCATACCTGTTGAGGTGCAGGTCATGCCTAGTGAAACCTGATCTATTGGTAGATTCAACTGGCACCACTTAATCTGAACCACGCCCTCTGCCATCAATGCCTTCTCCAAATCCATATTAACACACCTATCAGCAGCATTAAGATGAGGCCGATCATGATGCTGGTACAGTTTGCACAAAGTGCACATTAGTTCCACCAGTCTGAGTAGCTGTCTTTACCAGGTCACCAGCTATATCATACTTCCCGTCCCTATCAAGACTATTCCCAGCTCCAGCCACAATCACTACCTGATCCTCTTTTGTAAAATTCCTACAGAATTCCCCTGTCTTAAGAGGCACCTGAACCAATCCTGCACTAGGCTTCACAATGCTGGTGACCTGGCACTCTCTCCCCAACGCTTCGCCGGCCGGAGTGGCCGTGCGGTTCTGGGTGCTACAGTCTGGAGCCGAGCGCCCGCTACGGTCGCAGGTTCGAATCCTGCCTCGGGCATGGATGTGTGTGATGTCCTTAGGTTAGTTAGGTTTAATTAGTTCTAAGTTCTAGGCGACTGATGACCATAGCAGTTACGTCGCATAGTGCTCAGAGCCATTTGGACCCAACACTTCATGCTACTGCTGACCCACATCTCTGTCATGCAAACTACCTAGCCGCAGACACGTAAACAGCTCCTAATTTTCCCAAATAATTTCAGTACATACCGGCAATCTGCTCCTAAATAATGCAGTACAATGATGTGTAGACATGCACAGTACTCGTAAACTGTCCAAATAGTGCATGGCACAGGCTACAGGCCTGCTCGCAAAATAATGCAATCAACACGCGCAGTTACGGACCTCCCCACACCCTGTGAGCTAGAGTGTGAATTGATGCGGCCATCAGTCATAAAACAACGCGGAGGCCCCCTCTCGGGTCCCACAAACATGAGGTAGCGACATCTCATTTATACTTGGCACCTGAGAAATTCATATCTAAATACGTATTCACCTAGACACCACAGCCCACATAAACTCACAGGAGCGCAAACGCTCAAGGGGGTGCGCACAGCTGTGAGCCACTGCTGAACACAGGTGAAAGTTGCCTGCCTCTATTTTTGTGTATACAGTCACACTTATACTAATGTCACAGAATTCCAAGACATGCTCACACGAGACACCTCCGAGCAGCAGATGTCTTTACCACATGACAGAATAGCACAGGGCGCATTCCTGCTAGGACGACAGGACACACCCATTTAACCATACGTAACTATCCAGCGTGGTTCTCGCATCGCCGCGAAACGTCTGCGTGGCGACTCACCATCTAAAATGTTCTAAATGTTATTCTTTTGTCACATTGCTTAAAAAAAAAAAAGAGTCAAGTCGACCACTCGGGAATTGTATTATGTCCCAGAAATAGTTAACGCTCGGTTTCTACATGTCTCAGCTTGTACGCACGGAAATTCTCACCCTAACAGAACCTGTTTACGAAAATAACATCCAATTCACTAGTCCCAGCGCACATAACGTGATACCCTTCCTGCTCTCAACATACGCGAACGTCCTCGACGCTATCACGCCAGTCCCCTCATACGCCGCCAGTGCCTATGCTCAGAGGTCGGTGAAAACTACCCCTGCAGCCGCAAACGTGAAAGCACGTGTATGCCAGACTGCACGACCCCCAGCCATGGTGGGCATCTGGGATCGATCGGAGTGGTACGAATTCGGACATTGTCAATATGTCCAACACCAGCACTTGGAAATGACTGATATTGAATTGCTCAATTTTCCACGGAAAATACATGCAACACCCGCGATTGCGCAGACAGCCCATTGCATACTGAGTATTAGTTCGGTATTCAGCTATGCAGATAGGGTTGACATTCAGACCTGCCCCTGCAGCTGCTGGCAAGAACCATTTGTGAGGGCCTTAAGCTGGAAATACCCATTTGTTCTGCTCACAGGCACACACCCCAAGGTGTCAAACGGTGTCATTCTACGAAACCAGTCACACATTTCTCGTTGTAAGTACAATTAAATAGTACTACTGCTCCCAATCAGATGACATTCAACAATGAGCAGAGAATTGAAAATATCTACTCCTGACGGCTGTAGATCAGTAAATATCAATAACTATATCCCTCTTATGACTAGACATAATTTTCCACATAGAATCCTTCTGCCTTCCTTACGGCTGTCCATACGTTAAATCGCAGTCCCCAGCATCAGATCCTCACCTCCCTTTAGGCCGCCCATAGTCAATATACACATGTTGGTACAATGACCATTGTAATTTTACACCCCAACAGAAGCTCAATAAACCTACCGATAACACCGAATCCCCTATTAAGTATAATACTTCACAAATAATTGGTTGCTGGTGGCACCAAAAAATACTGAGTGAATATCCTCGATTGTTGGACATGCCTCATTTGTTTTTCTTGTGAGTGGTACCAGTGACTCTTAGGAAGAGAGACGTAATCGTCTTATAAGCGACCAGATGTTAAAAGCACTATCACAACTGTGCCCCTACATATGAAACGCGGCCTTGTTTCTATAGGCACACACAAGTATCACTGACGAGGTCCGCGTTAAAAATTATACATGTTTCATAAATCAAGGTATGGAATTGCTTTCACACAAATACCGCAATACTGAACTTAGAAAGTGATCAAGGGGTGTGTATTAACAGACCGAAATCGTGGATGCATGTTGCCAGAGGTGTAAGCTCGTAAAACAATCACCCTTATCATTGAATTTAGAAAGTGGTTCGGCTAAGGACCGTGACATTAAGCCAATATTTGCAACACTCTCTTATTCCTGCTAGATATTTTCCACACTAACAAACAGTATTTGTATCGCGTTCTATATAGATACCATGTCAGAGGTTCTGCGATATATTCACGGGGTTATAGATCACGGATGATGATGGTTGACTGAGTAGATGGTGTGCTAGGTGAGGAATCACTTAAAAATGAATTTATAGATTGAACTCATAAAAAATGTACAAAATCCTACGAGCAATACACTAGCCTTTCAGGTCTATAGTGTAATACCCTCTGGCAGAAATGCTGTCCGCTATTCGCAATCAAGTCTATGTATTCAGCAACATACTTGCATTCGATCTTGTGGAGAAGTCTTTTAGTGATTACAGCAACTGATGAATCATATTCATAGCTCTCTCATATCTCAAAACGAGCTACCTTTTTCGAGCCTATCTGCTAGGGATCCCGTACAAAAACACCAGTGTGGTTTTTTAGAGATTTCCTCTGCATCCCGTAACTCTTCCTCAGTTTCCGCCACAACCTCCCTGCACCTTTGTCCATGTGATTGGTCCAATTTAAGTCTGAACTAAGATCTTCCGCATCCTGTGGAGAAACAGGGTGAGCTGCGTTAATGTGACAGGATTGTATTTTGACCACTCGGGAGAAATGAGAACATTTTGTCGTAGTTCTAGCAACCATGTACAGTGTGTAAGGCCAGTGCCAAATGAAGCTTTCTCCCACAACACGAGTTAGTAGAAAAGACAGTCTGAGCAGTTATGGTGGTGTTTCTCATTGGGAAAATTAGGGACACTCCGCATCATATGGGAACTGGAAGAAAGAAGAGGATTTTGCTACTGTATTGCAATGCGTCTCCAAACTACTGTCCGAAGGAGATCTGCATCTGTCAGGGTGCATTCATATCTGTTATCAAAACATTCTCTCTATCCTCATTATTTTGTACCATAGGACACAGATAAATACGAACTATAAAAATTCCGCTAATGCCACCTGGTAGAGAACTTGATAAGATATTACCATGTACCTCTCTTCCGATACATCGAAAATAAATACCGTTTTGCATGCTGACAACAAGCATATGGGGCGATCCTATTAAATATACAGGTAATGATACGTTGGAGCAGGTTGCCAGTGATCAAAATCGCTTCCACAGAGCAGTGTCAAGTTCTGTCGCCTGTACTGTAGGAGGACCATATCCCACAGACTGTCGAACACAAGAGAGAGTCCCTGTGTTGTTCTTCCATAAACAGTTGAGATATTGTTTTTTCTGCTGTAACACATCCAAGCAGTGTGTGACTACAGCTGTATACACTGCCTTACATTTTGTTTTTCTCCACCACGACTTTGACGAATGTGTCAGATCTTTAACCAGCATTAACATGTTTCGATCCATTGGCTGTTACAGAAAGCTAGACATCACATATTGCAAATTTGCTGCTCTCCTAACACACAGGATGACTGAAATAAAAGACAAAGGTGTTGTTTATTGTTGACAAAAATGTGAATGACATTGTAACATATGGAAACTGTAAGAGTTTACGGCAATGCAGAGTGTTTCCAAACAGTTGCCTGAAGGTGATGACCTCCACATTTCATCTCATCTTCCACTGTGATGCGATAGCAGATGTACATGTGTTCCACTTCGAAGAGAGCAAGAGAATTAATTGCTTATATTGCTTGCATGTGTGTGATCACTGTTTCAGTGCTGGTTATACCCAGGAGGCGTTGTTCCCAAAAGACCCTCTCCATTTCAAACAAGTGATGTCAGTCAATCATAATGTGCCAATCAACAGCATACCAGTGGATGGATGTGATGGAAAAGACACCATCGATGTACCGTAATAAGCACCATAGTAGAGAGAGCGACCAGTTTTAATAATTTTCCCAGTTTTTCCATAATTTCATTGCCGACCAATGACATGTCAGCATGGTTCCCAATTTCTGTACCATCGCAAAACCTCCTCTACGTCTACTGTATGTTAGATTGCAAATGTAGATTGATGCAGTATAACCATTCATGGTTGTTTCTCGAACATATACACCAAAATATACTAGACAGCATCCTGTATCTAGGTAGTTAGGTTATCTATATATTTGTAGCACATCAATCACCATCTTTCCCTGTATGAGTGGGAGTCATAGAGTATTCTCACATTCTTAGGATAAAGTTGGAGACTGAAAGGTCCCTGCATTGTCTTTGACCAACCCTCCCTACAACACTGTCGTCGATTTAATTTGCAGCTGACCAGAAGTATGAGGATACAGCCAATGGATCGAAACATGTTAATGTTTGTTAAAGATCTGACACATTCGTCCCAGTCTTGTGAACGAACAAAGTGAGAACTGCTGCTCAGCGAAGACTGCACCACTCTTACTCAAGGTACCCATCCAAGTGCACAAGATCTCTCCAGATGCGCGCTTGTTGAGGAGGTTAGGACCCGTTACTGGTGTATAGTAGATACGAGAGTGTTGTGATGATATAACTGACATTTAAGAAGTAATGTTTGTTTATGCATGACGGACCTCCAGACGAACATGGTTTGAAACATCTTATATAAATCAACTGTGCTACGAGTTCTGAAGTATTGTTCCAATGTTTAGTGTCCATACTAAGAAGATTTCAGAAACAGAGAAATGATCGTGGAACGTAAACACTTTCCAGGGGCTAACCTGTTCTGTGCTGTAACACACTATAATGATAGAGAGGTGTGATTTCTGACCTTTTAGCCACATTGAATGTAACGTGGTTAATCTTCCAATGTAAGAAATATATTTCCTTTGCATGACATACATTCTCCCTGATTCTTTACCTACACTAAAACAACTACCTTGCACACCAAAGAAAACATCAATTCTTTGTAACACAAACAGTGCATAGGTTTCTGAAGGTGTGTGACGTGTGCTGTTTACAAAGTACAAGCCCAATTACGGTTCAGAAATTATGATATTTTCACAACAGCCCTATAAAATGATCGTTAGCAGCCGAAAATGCGTACAAAGAAACAGTGACATCTGACAAGGAAATAAACACCACGATTGGTTGCCAGAGGAGATTTAAAAGTCTTATCAGAGTGTCCCACCATTCCTGGTAACCTTCCACTTGCAAACAGAAGCTATGGTCCAATGTCGGTTGTATTGCTCATGTGCGGGATAATATTCTCGTTTTTCCTTGACACCACATCTCTAGAATGCCTCCTCTTTCCATTACTAAGGTGTGTATATGTAGCATCAGTCTGCTCTCCTCCTCCAGAACATACAATTTTATTGATTTCGCTCAGTATTCATTTCATGATATTTTTTTCTAATTTTACGTATTCTTAGTCAGTTTCCGTAATTTCACTCGGCTTTCACAATTTTACATATTTCATCTTATTTCACTCAATTTTTACGTATTTCATAACAATTTTCATGATTATACCAGGTTTTCCTTTAATTTTACCGCTTTAATGTCTTTTTCATATTTTTCCAAAGTTTTCCATATGTATATGGCCATACTGTTGATACACTCATGTGCTTTTAGATTTTCTATGAGAATATTTGCACATCTTATACATCAACCTACTAAAAACTCCTAAGACTTGTCCTCTACCCGATGATCGATATGCATGGAAATTGTATAGGATGATCATGAAGAGTATAGTAACAGTTGCTTCATGGCCTTTGTAGCACACTGCAGGACATGACCACTTCAGAGAGAGAGAGAGAGAGAGAGAGAGAGAAAGCATGTGTTTTGGCATGAATTTCTCGGGTATCGTATGTCAAAGGGTTGCCACCACCAGAAGTTTTTGTTTGGGGATTAGTGCAACTGCCAGTCTGCGTGTCACGTGAGGTATGTGACAGCTAACATGGCAGTAGTTGTAGGGTCCTGAAAAGGGGTATTATGGTGTCTGGTATATCTGTACATGGTGCAACCTGGCGGACAACACGTTTTTTGTGATCGAAATATTTTTAACAGTATAATTACATGTGAAAAGTTATGTCGGTAGTATTCCTTGTGTGATCGATTTAATTAATTCTTTTCGAAGTATTTTACAAGACCTGCATGTTCCCAAACAACAAAGCATGATGACCTATAGAGATCCAGCTCCTGCCAACTGAATTTTATAAATAACCAATATACCCTCTCCTACGTAATTGAATTGCCTGTCATGAGATTCCTCCTCTCCACCAGAGAGCCGCCAAATTCCAGGTGGGAGAGGAGGGGGATGGGACTGGAGGGTTGGGTGATTTACCAGAGAGGGAGGAGCTAATTACTTGATCAATTTATTTAATTAGTCAATCAAATTGATAGAGTGGGAGGGGACAGTTCGAATACGTCAGGCCTGAAAGTGTACTTGTATCTGCAAGAGGGACTGGGAGGGTTGGAGGTTTCCAGAGGAGTTGGTAGAAGGAAGCGGAGGAGAAGGAGTGAGGGAGATTTCTGAGGAGGAAAAATTATCCCCAGGGGCTCATTTTCCACTAAGCAGAATAACAGGTTAAGGATCTGCGAATCAAAAGAGAACAATAGGTTTGGCCCTGAATGTATACTTGCCTCTGACGTAAGCAACCCACGTTAATAAATTCTGCTGATGCTCTCTTTGCCCTACTACTGACGGCCTGTCATGAACTGCACCAGAACAGGGTGTTTAATATAGTCGACGTATTACTTTGCTGTTCTGGTGCCGCAGATGACAACCAAAGGGGTCCTGCTATGAAATGAAATGGCACCACAGGTCATCACTCCAGGTTGTTGTGCATTATGGCGAGCGACAATCAGACTGGTACCCCATCACTCTCTGGGGCACTTCCAGGCAAGTCTTCGTTGGTCACCGAGGCTGAGTTCTAAGCACGACTCATTACTGAAGACAATTCTACTCCAGTCAATAAGATTCCAGGCCGAAGCCGTGGCTGGAGATGCCACAGATAGTGGTGGGATACCAATCCGACTGCCACCTGACTTGTGGCCGACAAAAAGGAGGGTGCCATTTCTTTTCATAGCAGGACCCCTTTGGTTGTCATCTGCAGCGTCCAAGGACAGCACAGTGGTACGTCGACGACATTCTAACATGCACATGTATATCAGATCTATCGACTTCAGTACCATTCGAAAAATTTCTTACTTGCTGCGCCGTTTTCTTTTTCCCATGGAGTGTATATAAAGACGGCTGATAATACACTACTGGCCATTAAAATTGCTGCACGAAGATGACGTGCTACAGACGCGAAATTTAACCGACAGGAAGAAGATGCTGTGATATGCAAATGATTAGCTTTTCAGAGCATTCACACAAGGTTGGCGCCGGTGGCGACACCTACAACGTGCTGACATGAGGAAAGTTTCCAACCGATTTCTCATACACAAACAGCAGTTACCGGCGTTGCCTGGTGAAACGTTGTTGTGATGCCTCGTGCAAGGAGAAGAAATGCGTACCATCACGTTTCCGACTCTGATAAAAGTCGGATTGTAGCCTATCGCGATTGCGGTTTATCGTATCGCGGCATTTCTGCTCGCGTTGGTCGAGATCCAATGACTGTTAGCAGAATATGGAATCGGTGGGTTCAGAAGGGTAATACGGAACGCCGTGCTGAATCCCAACGGCCTCGTATCACTAGCAGTCGAGATGACAGGCATCTTATCCGCATGGCTGTAACGGTTCGTGCAGCAACGTCTCGATCCCTGAGTCAACAGATGGGGACGGGACGTTTGCAAGACAACAACAATCTACACGAACAATTCGACGACGTTTGCAGCAGCATGGACTATCAGCTCGAAGACCATGGCTGCCGTTACCCTTGACGCTGCATCACGGACAGGAGCGCCTGCGATGGTGTACTCCACGACGAACCTGGGTGCACGAATGGCAAAACGTCATTTTTTCGGATGAATCCAGGTTCTGTTTACAGCATCATGTTGGTCGAATCCGTGTTTGGCGTCATCGCGGTGAACGCACATTGGAAGCGTGTGTTCGTCATCGCCATACTGGCGTATCACCCGGCGTGATGGTATGGGATGCCATTGGTTACACGTCTCGGTCACCTCTTGTTCGCATTGACGGCACTTTGAACAGTGGACGTTACATTTCAGATGTGTTATGACCCGTGGCTCTACCCTTCATTCGATCCCTGCGAAACCCTATATTTCAGCAGGATAATGCACGACCGCATGTTACAAGTCCTGTACGGGCCTTTCTGGATACAGAAAATGTTCGGCTGCTGCCCTGGCCAGCACATTCTACAGATCTCTCACCAATTGAAAACGTCTGGTCAATGGTGGCCGAGCAATTGGCTCGTCACAATACGCCAGTCACTACTCTTGATGAACTATGGTATCGTGTTGAAGCTGCATGGGCAGCTGTATCTGTACACGCCATCCAAGCTCAGTTTGACTCAATGCCCAGGCGTATCGAGGTCGTTATTACGGCCAGAGGTGGTTGTTCTGGGTACTGATTTCTCAGGATCTATGCACCCAAATTGCGTGAAAATGTAATCGCTTGTCAGTTCTAGTATAATATATTTGTCCAACGAATACCCGTTTATTATCTGCATTTCTTCTTGAAGAAGCAATTTTAATGGCCACTAGTGTACATAAGGATCACTCGATGCCTCTTTCCACTCTTGTGAAGCAGATTTATGTTCACTTTTGTACTTTAAATAAAGTTCCCACTCACATTAGCTATACTGGAAACAGAGGGCAAAGAGCCTGGAGAAATGGTTGTATTGCTACGACTGCTCCAGTGACATACATCAGTCCTTTAAACTAGTTATTTAGGTGCAAATAAATGTTGTCATCACTGGATGCAAAACTGTCACCTTGTGTTTAGTTTCGAGCTCTTTTAGCCTATCTCATTTCAATTGGTTCGTTACGCAATTTACACTCAAGGGCTCATATTTCACAGCTGCTGAAATTTTCGTCAAGTTGTTTGTCGAAATATCATTTCATGCAAACTATTTTTGATAGCAACCGAGTGAAATGTCGCAGTGGTAAAACGCTCGGCTTGAATTCTGGAGGAACTGTCACCTTGTGTTTAGTTTCGAGCTCTTTTAGCCTATCTCATTTCAATTGGTTCGTTACGCAATTTACACTCAAGGGCTCATATTTCACAGCTGCTGAAATTTTCGTCAAGTTGTTTGTCGAAATATCATTTCATGCAAACTATTTTTGATAGCAACCGAGTGAAATGTCGCAGTGGTAAAACGCTCGGCTTGAATTCTGGAGGAACTGTCACCTTGTGTTTAGTTTCGAGCTCTTTTAGCCTATCTCATTTCAATTGGTTCGTTACGCAATTTACACTCAAGGGCTCATATTTCACAGCTGCTGAAATTTTCGTCAAGTTGTTTGTCGAAATATCATTTCATGCAAACTATTTTTGATAGCAACCGAGTGAAATGTCGCAGTGGTAAAACGCTCGGCTTGAATTCTGGAGGACAGCGATTCAGATCCTCGTCGGACCATCCAGAGTGAGGTTTCCCCTTAGTTCCTAAAATCGCTTGAGATTAATGTCATGATGGTTCCTTGGAAGAAAATACGTCCGATTTCCTTTCTCACCCGTCCCCCATTCGAGTTTGTGCACTATCTTTATTGACCTCGTCGTTGACGGACCGTTAAAGCCCAACTTCTACCTTTATTTCCAACAGCGCCGTACCTACGAACGTTGCAGCTGCAACGGCCATACCGTCCGACTGCAAGGCTTTAGGGGCTGTTGTATTTCTTTCAAGTAGTTGATTTTAAATCTCAAAAAGGTAAGATTATGTTTTTAAGATATTTTTCCACATTTATTTTGTTACATGTCGTACTCTTATGAATTATTTTTTTCAGAGTCCTAATATGCTTTGAATTTCGTGTCTTTCTTGTTACGTTGAAAGTACTCACAGAACAAATTTTAAATGTTAACACCGAAGCGTGCTGTGACAAAAAAAAACTGTTGTAAAGTATTTGGAGATACAGAACGCCTCTTAACCTCTAAAGCGCCTTTTAAGGACTAAACTTAAATCGTGTCATTATTATTTTGTGCACAGCAGTGAATAAGCCACTCATGAGAGGTGCTCATTACAGGTATGGTCGAAATACTTGCTCACATCTAATCAATCCCCCCCCCATGAAACGTTCATACAACCATATGAAACAGTCAGAAAAATCCTTCTTAGGAATATTGTTTAACTCGACTTCACAATAACTTGAATGGCGTTTACGTCGTCAAAGCGTTGACTCCTCGTGGGTCGTTTTGTATTAGGTTCGTACTGAAAACATCAGTTCTCGTCCCATATCATAACTTTCTCCAGAAAAGAATGGTCGGCATTTTGCATTTCAGCCAAATCGCGGCAGACGTCACTGCATCGTTGTTTTTATTCTGGAGTCAAGGTGTGCTGGACAAACTGTGCAAATACTTTTTCTTTCTTCAAGACATTCTGCAGAATTACTTTAATACTTTATTTAGAGATGTTGTACCATGGTGAATTCTGAGACAAGGACATCGGCACACTACTTAACACTGCCTGCTCGCAACTACCTTGTCGAATGCACATCTGTTGTATTTGCATTTATTAGTGCAACCTGCCACCATAGTTACTCTGATGACGTCGCTTATACGCCAGGAATAAATCAATCCTCGATCTTTCTCGACGGACTGTTATAAATTAAATTAATTGATATTTTTGTCCTAATACAGAGTTATGTTTAACCTGGTTAAAGGAAGTAAATGATTCGCATATTTTTACGTCAAAATGATTTCCAAAACAGTCTTTCACTATTTTAACGTAGTGGAAGACTTCTCTTAACAGACTAATTATACTAAATTTTCTACATTTCCTTTCTGTTTTAACTGTTGCTCATTTTTTCTTTCCTTAGGCATCTTATGCTCTGTGACATTAGCCCGGCTGTCCTAGCCTAGCTTCCTCCCTGCTACTATCGTAAGATAGTTTCCTAGATTGTGAGGTTATTATTATCCGCATGCCTTCCTGGAGTATACGGCGACTTGCCGCACTTTACGCCAATACAAGAGGTCCTGTAGCGGCGCATCCCGTTGTATAGGATCAATCTGAGACGAGGCGTTTGGCGAGCGACATGGATGTATCCGTCCCCAGTCAGAGAAATCGTAAGAAAACCGTGAAATGCAGTAGGAACACGGAGCCACGAAAGCAGCCAGAAAGTAATCCATTTGACTTCTGTTAAGTCACCTAACCTATAGGCATCAAATCGATTGCAACTTTCTGCGGACGCGTAACATATATTCTCACTGGCCTGTATAATTAATGAATAAGGAGGTCTTCGACACTAGAATTATATTCAAACAGATTTGGATTTGCAAATCAATAATCGAGACATTTTAATGAGGCTCTTCTGAAGCATTTTGTGTTGGAAAAGCATGAATTATATAAATTTTGCAATAACGGGGAAATCAAGATACTCCAAGCTGTACATTCTCCTACAAAGTTCCCGAGCCTCATATCCCTCTATTCGCTCGTGCAGATTTGTTCGACAAATCGAATGTGTTAACGTGGTGTCTTGAAACGCATGTTTTATATGCACATATAAAAAAAAACCTTCTACAAAAATTTCTAAGGATTATAGACGAAATTCAAATATTAAGCTGTATTTTGATAGAAAAGTAATTTACCTTTTCAGTCAGAAGCATCTTCTAATTGATAAGAAATTGTTGTTTATGCATACCTATAACAAAATAAGGTGGGTCAGCTTTCGTCTTTGTACTAGTGCATTTTATATCCTCAAATCCAGTACAGTGTGCCCACTTTTTTTTAGCCTTCTCGTCTCCCTAGAATTAACTCGGTAGAAGCCTCCGGAATTCGCTATGCTTATAATTTATGTTGCTTGTTATAACTGCCAACTTTAGCAATCAAATGATACTGTGTGCGATAAGTCTGACATTAGAGTCGTCATTTATTAAACCTAAGTTTCATTTATTAATGATATTCCTGTAGTCTTTAACCCAGTGTGTTACTCCTGCTTTCGTTTAATAGTACATAGACTCAATGACACAGCAAAGGTCTGTCAGCTGAAGCTGACTAAATGATTTGCATATCTTTACGTCTGCGTGACTTCGAAAACCAACTGTGATTATCTTAACGCAGTTCACTTGACTGGTCGATTTTTGTAAGTCGTCCTTGTTTTTTTTTTTGGTTCCTTTCTTTCTGTCGCCAGGGGCACCTCATAGTCGGGGGAGTGCCCCAGTTGGCACAATCTAGTTAAGGCCCTGGCAGTAATAGCATCGAAATTTCCTTTCAATTAATAGCAAACTTTTGATAAAGTCCTAAGATTGCATATGTAGAATTTTAATAAGTTTCATATATTTAGCGTTTTACTTCTACAAAATTTAAGAAGTTCACTACACAGCAGATTTAAAGATTTATAGAAAGGGCTTAAAACTAATGGCAGGTAATCTAAACAGTTTTTATAACATTTAATGAACAAGCAATAATTTCAGAACAATTTTCTCAAAATGAAATATATTTCTGAATGGGCACAAGGAATTTTTGCATTTCCCATTGGCCATAAACTTATCGAAGAAACACCAATCTCTCTAAAGTTATAAGTTTAATCTTAAGGAAACTTTGCATAATATGCTTTATGAATAGACTCTGTGCGTTGATAATATTATATTCACCGCAAAAACTTCCAATAGCGGCCGTAAAATGGTAGCACAAGACCCGGCATCTGCGTGGACGGCGGTCGGAGCTGTAGCTTGTGTCTAAAAGCTGGTAGTGACTAGGAGAAGGCCTTACTGGCTTCCCCACCACACAGAGATTCTAGTTTTGAAAACTTTACTACTGTCAAAATGGACATGAAAGCTCTCAATACATAAGTTCTGTGGTGACATAGGAAAATTATGTGGCAGAGAAAAGCTACAAAATGACATGTTAATATGGAAGGATGAATGGGACGATAAGAAAATAAATTATTAGTCCAATAAGATAAGGTGCAAAATGAAATTAGTGAAAAATTTTGTCAGGTAGTTGGATGAAGCATAAGTAGTGGGGGCATACAGAAGGAGAAATAAGGAAACCTTGAAGAAGACGGAATAGAAATTAAAGGTAGCTTATTTATTCCTAAAAAACGAACAGATAATGGAGAGTAGCTGGGGTCAGTTATGTACAGTCAGAAGGGCAAACAGTGATGTAGAAGACAAGCTAAAAGAAGATAATTATAACGCTCAAATGTAAACGGAGAATTCACATTTAGCGAAATGTTTCGATTTGGCCTTAGGTAACAGATTAATTACGTTTCGCGCACAAAGCATAGAAGTCTTCTAATTAATACATGTAGCATTTCCAGCGATAGCGATAGTTTTGAAAGAATTTCGCAACTGTACCACCCTTTCTCATTACGTTATATTCTACTCCTGGTACGGTTTTTTCTCAAAAAAAGTTTAGCCAGAGGATTCCAGCTTTTGCTACCCATTCTGCAAACACTATTAACTTCACAGGGCTAATTTACTTTCCTGAATTGTGTTGTGCTGGATTATTTTCAAACGTAGCTCCCTCAGTCTGTCCAGGATATAGATCTCCGTTTCTGTCTATCGGTGGTTGTGACTTGTAAA
This sequence comes from Schistocerca nitens, assembly GCF_023898315.1. Classification (NCBI taxonomy): domain Eukaryota; kingdom Metazoa; phylum Arthropoda; class Insecta; order Orthoptera; family Acrididae; genus Schistocerca; species Schistocerca nitens. The sequence goes on from NC_064616.1 coordinate 949,494,771, forward strand.
TAGTTCCTTGGTCTCTATTCACAGACCTACGCGGTGAACAACTGCAACCATTCGTGGATTACCAGCTTACTTAACATCTGCATCTATACTCCGCAAACCATACTATGTCGTATGGTGGTACCTTGTGTATCAGTTTCACTCCTTCTTTCTCCACCAGGCGCGAATGGTTCCCAGGGTCAATGCTTGCTGGCAAGCCTCCGCGTGATCCCGAAACTGCCATATTTTGCCTTCATGGTCTTTTCGCGAGATATATGTAGGAGAAACAATACATTGGTGGACTCTTCCAGGAACGTATGCTCTCGGAACCTTAGCAGGAAACTACTCCGTGATGCAGAATGCCTCCGACTGGAGTTGGAGGAGCATCTCCGCTACGCTTTAGTGTTACTAAATGCATCTCTAACGAAACGCACTGAGCTTCTTTTGATAGTTTCTGTTTCCTCTCTCAATCGTAACTGGCACGGATTCCAGACTTACGAGCACTATCCAGCTACAATTCAAGCGAATATTTTGTCAGCTACCGCTTTTGTGGATAAACTGCTTTTCGTGACGATTCTTTCAATGAGCCTCAGTCTAACATTAGCCTTACTTGCACTTGGCTTTAAGTAGTCTTTCCACTTTAAATCGCTCCGTAGGCACACTCCCAGATATTTTACGGGTGTGTCTGCTTCCAGTGGCCGTTCTGAAACCGTTCGGTCATACAATAATGGGTCTTACGCCTATTTATGTTCATTACGTTACATTTGTTTATTTTGAGCCAATCAGTATGTATTCTATAGCCACCATCTTGTTCTCTGTACCCCATTTGGTGGCAAAACCCAAATGTGGTTTGATATTTTTGCCCATTTGGTGCAAGGCACATTGAACCTTCAAATTAAGGGTCACAGTGATATTTACATATCTAAATTGTCTGTATTATTTATCGAAATACGCAAAGATTTGTTGTACGCCAAAATCCGACTGTAGGCTCTGAGCACTATGGGACTCAACTGCTGAGGTCATCAGTCCCCTAGAACTTAGAACTAGTTAAACCTAACTAGCCTAAGGACATCACAAACATCCATGCCCGAGGCAGGATTCGAACCTGCGACCGTAGCGGTCTTGCGGTTCCAGACTGTAGCGCCTTTAACCGCACGGCCACTTCGAATCCGACTGTAGTTCGATCTTTGTATCTATTAGGTGCAAGGCACAACGGATCCTTAAATTAATTGCCATAACTTTGTCTGCATGATTCGTGAATGTTCACAAAAGAGCCACGCCGTAAAGTGAAAAAAACCGTGGTGGATTAGGGACAGATTTAGAAGACATGAAGTTAGCAAGCCTCTACTTGATTATATAGGGAATAATCACGCGCAGTTGGCTTGGATTTACCTGTGCAATTCATTCAACATAGGCCTCCATATTCGATCTTCCACAGACTAAAACTTGCATAGTAATTGTATGTGATGTAGGAATACGTCATTTTGGATATTCACACTGTAAGAGGGAAAACCTACCATAAGTATATCAGTATTAATCCCAAACACTGGAGCCACGACATTTCCAAAGTATTTCGTGTGTAACATCTCATTACATTACTTTCCCCCCCCATATGATTTACTAACAAGTTTCGTTTTATCTAAATACCACTTACTACATTCCACTGGCATCTGCCTCAGTTTCAATAATCATAGTATTCAGTGTAACTCGTTTCAATCAAGATTCTTTCTGTATTGCATCGCGCCATTCTTCCGTACTTTACTTTCGGCACCTACCCTATGACTGCATCTGACTATCAGCAAACAGACACGTGTTGAACTCGAAAAACTTGCAATTTCGGGACGGCGATATCCCTTCAGGAACTTGTAATCCCGATCGATATGGTATCCTTACAGTTTATAATGCTTCAAGAAAATGTTAATATTTTCGCCAGGTAATACTTCATTTTTGGCTGTTGTGGATTTTCTGGTCAGCACAGTTTATTAGACGGAATTGTTTTTTAATTGTATTGTGAAACTGCATATTTAGCTTTGTTAACGTTCAAACATCGTTTCAACACAAATGCAGAGGTTAACAGGTACATGACCTTCATAGGTAATAGAAAAGACACATATCCGTATTTTAAAATAATTTTAATTTCCTTACAAACTTTCTTTCCTTGATAAGAACGAGACTTAAGGTAATTGAAGTGACAAACCTAAGTACAGATGCACGCCTGAGGAAATGGAACTACAGATGCAAGTAGACGAAATGGCTTCATTGTCACTTACATATTCATAGGTTGTGATACTGGATGTGAGTTGGCGTTAAAACAGGACGCGGCTCGCAGCCGGCGCGCCTGCCTCCCTCGCAGGGCAGCCAAGCCGCCACCTGAGCAGAGTTTGAGTTCGCCGAGCGGAAATGAGCCTCTCGCTTGTGCGCTTCCTACTTTGTCGTGGAAGTAACAGCAACCCTGCCTCCCAGAGATAGCACCTTGCCATTCCCACTCGCCGACGAAAAGTAGTTTTTGTTTGTGGAAAAATGAGGACGTCATAGAGCCTCGGCGCTGTAATGCAGTTCGTGAAGAACTGTATGTGCACAAGAAAGCAACTCATTGCCATGGCGTCGGGAGACATACAGCATAAATTACATCACAGGCGGACCTGATTTTATTGAGAAAATTATTATTATTCAATTATAATTATTGGTTCGCATGTGACGTGTACTCTTGCCGACGTGAAGGCCCAACAGATAAGCCAGATGTTCCGCCAGGGTATATGTTGGTTCCCGATTGTTGCTCACTGTTGGTCGAATACCGTCTTTGTGGATGTTTGGCAGGCCATATAATCTTAGTGGCACACCAATGCGCTGGCGTGACGTACGTAACTCGTGTTTCATGAGTCGCTTGGAGGAGCTAAGGCTGCAGGAGCCCGATTTACGGTCATCTTTAATGTCGTTTCACTTTTCATTTGGAAGACTCCAAGAAACTAACCAACAAGAAGTTCAGCCTTGAGCTGACGCAGCTCTATAGACACGTTCTGATATGGACCTCTTTAATTTTCAATGTACAATACTAGGAGCCGACTGATGGCGTAGTCATGGGCTCCCTCCTTTCATTGTGTGTAGCAAATTTGTTCATGGAGTACTTCGACGACAGAGCACTGGAAACCGCCGAACTAAAACCTGTTTGTTTCTTTCTGTAGACCTAAGTCAACGACACCTTTGTCATCCGACCTCGTGGACCCGAAAAACTAAATAAATTCTTAGAACATCTGAATTCGATCCATAAAAACATCAAGTTTACCATGGGAGTAGAAATAGGTGACAAACTTCTTTTCTCGACGACCGAATTGTAGGCCCGACGGCTCGCTTGCCAACAGTGGATACCGCAGGCTAACGCAGGTGGATTTATTTTTCATGCTTCCGCCTGCCACCATCCCTGGACTGGTAGGCATAAATACCGCCAGCACGCATCAGACACATCATTCTATCAGCACCACCTGATGATGGCGGAACGGTTATTCGACGAAATACCGTTGACCTTTGACGACCGGATGCGGTAGTACGACAGAGAACGTTGAAAACAGCATATACGCAAGGAAAGCCTCAGATCACAAGCAGATGGTATAGCTTATTATTGACAACCTTTTTTTTACAGAATTATGAAGCAGTAAATTGCGAGTGCTACCTACAACTCCTTCTTAAAAAGGAAATGTGGCTATCAACATTGAGGGTAGATATTTCTTACAGTTCTTTCTTCCTCTGTAGTACTCCTCACCCTACAGGCACTTGCTTTACCCATAACCAGCTCCAAGTCAAAATGTGTGCACTATACTTACTGTTTGTAAATCACTTGATTGTTGGACTCCCTACTTACGAAATAGTAGAAACTGGAAGACTTCAAGCTGCCAATGCCTTTTTTCTAATTAATGTCACTAATAATAATAACAGTAATAATACTTGTAGGCTCTACTGCAATGCTGCTATTGTTACTGTTGTGTTTTGCTGTCAGGTAGCTGTTTACGTATTGTAAATAATGAATTAATTTCCGGTCCATCGCGAGAATTACATACAACTCGAAGAAGGCATTTTCATGAGATATTTAAGCGTACTTGACACATAAGTCTCGATTTTACTATCACAGACGGCAATGCACAAAGTAAAAAGTGTAAGTGTATTGGATGAACAATGTAATGAATATGATGATCATACGTTATTTTCACAGGCTGTAACCTCCACTGCACCGCGTCGCGTGTTAATGGTAGCAGTTGAAATAAATGTATTACAGGATTACGAAATAGTAATGATCTTTCAAAAATAATTTAGTTTCGTGACCGAAACACAGTGGAATCCCTTTGCTTTAATTCCTCAGAAAATTTAATTTCACCCCTTAAGGGGTAATTACCCCCTGGTTGGAACCATTCTCTTATAGGCAATGAACGTACGACGATACTTGAAAATTCAGAGCCTCTCAAAAAGAATTACTCGATTTCAGAAGACTGTATCTTCTGCATGAATGAATATAGAAATTTGGGTAAATTTTAATTTATGTGTGGGACAACAAAATTCTTCTTTCCAAAAGAATCATTCGATTTCGTGAGGGTATATTCTTTACATACAATGATGACATATTTTTTACAGTTACGTTTAGGATCAATGTTTTTATTACTTTTCACAAATGTTTAATGTGCATCGTCGTCTACCAGACGCACGACAAACGTCTGAAACCTTTTCGAGCATGTCTCGAGTTCCTACATTCAATGCTGTTGCTACGCGGCGTAGTAGTGTAACAAAAGTTGTTGTAAGGTGATACTCACACAACAGAGGCCCATGGTATAATGCGAAATCAGTACAACCCTTACGCTGAAGGAAGTTCAGTGCCGTGCTTTAGAAGAAAATTACGCCTTATAGTAGTAACCGAATTTCAGCTTTTGAAACCAAGAACACAAAACGCCTTCTGCTGCTGTGTTATCGCCATCCCGACTCAACGCACATTGGGTAATGAAGGAACGCGAGAACGAGCTGGCTTTACTGGGGAGATCTCTACCACATGAACCACAAGAACCGGCAACTTACCCCCGGAGACAACACAAATATTAATTTCAATGCGTAAGTTATAATTAACCTCAAGTTTTTATGTTAGATCGTATACAGGATATAGTCTTGTGAAAGCAAATTAAACTCTTTGAAACAAGCAGTGTAAGTGCAACTATTCCGCTAAAGCGTCATTCTACCACTAAACGCATTTCTATCGGCAAAACTTTTTCCAACATTCTCTCTCGGTCCATACCTGGACTGTTTATCAATACGAAGGACATTTACTCCGCTTCTTATAATGGCTATAGCTGATGGAAGCTACTGTTAACAGTACTCCGAACAGTGATTTAGCAATTTTATATCTGGAAACAAATCAGTTATTATGACTAACGTCAAAGACAACTTAAATTACTGTGATACCTCTGTGGTGAACACAACAGTCATCCAGTGGCCTAAGACACCGGGAACCTGATACTAAAACTCACAAAGAGGCGTCTGGGTGTTTAGTTGTTCTGGGTAAAAGCTCACTGCATTATTCCGTGACGTGAGACGGGAGGCAAAATGACGAAATCAAGCACTTACGACAGAGAATAGGAACATATACCAACACCAACAGCGGATCTCTTGCATATCCTGGAACTGGTGTTCAGAGATAAATGGACTGCATAGCGGCAAAGGGTCATCCAAATAGTGCCAAAATTAATCCCAGTACAGTCGACTAAATCCTGACATGAGGAATGCATAAAAACATTAAAGATCACTGTAACAAAAGTCATGTTCATCCCTGGTTGCTATAGGAAAACCTACATCGCTTTGCCTTGGTGTCATCCCTGTAATACGACTGCGATAAACTGGAGAGTTCCAACCAGGCCTTTTTTGGCGTCCGATCAGGGTCAATAACTGCAACGTATCTTCAACGTGGCCTGCTCACTGCCCAATTCTATAAGCATGCTGATTATATGGAGGGCATCGGAACGTCTCAGATGATGGGTGAAGAAAACCTGCTCTCGGGGACAGTATAAAAGCTTAGGAGACTAAAACTGTGAAATAAAAACCGTGTAGTGTCTGTTCTCCACGTTAGCAGCCGCTGTTCTACAGGTTACAACAAGAGTTTTAAATCTGAGGAATCAGCAGTCATCATCCTCTGTTTTCAACTTCAGTCATAATGCAAACACTTTCGGTAGAGACTGCTACAGGAGGTAACCGTAAACGGAAATTCTCCACCTCCAAGAGAGGTGCAACCAGGTCATCGGGTTGACTAGTCAAAACTTCTCGGAATCTCCACACAGAAGATAAGAACCAACCGAAATTGTCTGCTCGGAATCTTAAACACCAAAACCCCTCCTGCAGACAGAAAAATGAAAGCCGCTGATCAATGTGTTGGATGTGAGAAACATCTATATACCTGGATGAGCACCCTATGAATTCAGAAAGTTACACAATCTGCAAGGAAAAACCTGTGTTAAAAAATAGCTCAAACGTAACTGTTCTAGAAACTCTTTACAGTTGAAAAGAAAATAACTGAATCCATGATTAGTTTTATGTCACCTTCAGAGAGAGTTTCATTTCTGTTCTGTATGTCTGGAAATAAAGGGTACTCTATTACCAATACGCATGCTAGTATAAATGAGAATAACAGAAAGAGACTCAGAAAATGGGGACATCATTTAGGGAACCCCAAGATGCAACATCTAAAATTTGTCACTCACCAGCATGTTAAAAACTTGCTCGGTGACTTCAGTGCCCAAGTGGGTAGGGAAAATGAATATCGATAAAAATGGCGAAAGACTTTTCGCATTCGGTAGACATGTAATATGCGGCTAATTTCCAAAGACCTGCCCTCGCCCCTCCCCCCTCCCCAAGGAAGAGGAAAACATGTGGTTCTAACAACACAGTGCTAGGGGAATTGTAAATTGACCATGTTGGAATAACAGTCCGATACAGAAGAAAAATACTAAACGTTTAAGTAAGAAAGAATGCCTACATCGATTCAGGTCACTACCTGAAGATCAAGGTAAGCCTACTAAGATCAAGGTAAGCCGTAGATTAAAGAGTGACCCAGAATCAACACGGAGACACTGAAGCAAAGAAAAGATAAGTACATTAACAATCTGCCTAATACGGAGATGAACATCCGGGAATAAATCATAGAAACCTTTACAAAGGCATCCAAAGTTTTCGTAGACCCTTCACGAAAACGGAAGCACAAGTGGTGGAACGAAAAGTTCGACGAAGTGATTGAAAGAAGATTAAAATCCTGGAAATTCTAAAAAGACTGATGAAAAATGGTAAGATATCAAGAATTAAAGGAAAGAAACAGTCAAGCCCGTAAAAGCAATGAAGATGAAACGTGACAAAATTTAGATCGAAAAGATGGAAGAATATCTCAGAAACGACAACACCGAGGAGATTTACGGGACCTCCAAAGAGGAACTGCAAGGGCATGAACCACCATATTTCTGATCTATTCGAACGGATGGAAACATGATCAAACGACAAACGCAAATATCAGCTCTGGTCAGATTACTTCACAGTGCTGCTAAACTGTGAAAAGCCTCGGGCAAAACTAGACGCTTAGAAGCAAATCCACAGTAATTTAGGTTACTAACCATAAGTCCCCTGTGAAATCGAACAGATAATGATGGATATACTTGGAAGGAGAGACACCATTGGTCGTATATTTTTGTTTATTATCGCAAAATCGATTGACACCAGTGCTTACTAATTTAAGTTGTACACTCCTGGAAATTGAAATAAGAACACCGTGAATTCATTGTCCCAGGAAGGGGAAACTTTATTGACACATTCCTGGTGTCAGATACATCACATGATCACACTGACAGAACCACAGGCACATAGACACAGGCAACAGAGCATGCACAATGTCGGCACTAGTACAGTGTACATCCACCTTTCGCAGCAATGCAGGCTGCTATTCTCCCATGGAGACGATCGTAGAGATGCTGGATGTAGTCCTGTGGAACGGCTTGCCATGCCATTTCCACCTGGCGCCTCAGTTGGACCAGCGTTCGTGCTGGACGTGCAGACCGCGTGAGACGACGCTTCATCCAGTCCCAAACATGCTCAATGGGGGACAGATCCGGAGATCTTGCTGGCCAGGGTAGTTGACTTACACCTTCTAGAGCACGTTGGGTGGCACGGGATACATGCGGACGTGCATTGTCCTGTTGGAACAGCAAGTTCCCTTGCCGGTCTAGGAATGGTAGAACGATGGGTTCGATGACGGTTTGGATGTACCGTGCACTATTCAGTGTCCCCTCGACGATCACCAGTGGTGTACGGCCAGTGTAGGAGATCGCTCCCCACACCATGATGCCGGGTGTTGGCCCTGTGTGCCTCGGTCGTATGCAGTCCTGTTTGTGGCGCTCACCTGCACGGCGCCAAACACGCATACGACCATCATTGGCACCAAGGCAGAAGCGACTCTCATCGCTGAAGACGACACGTCTCCATTCGTCCCTCCATTCACGCCTGTCGCGACACCACTGGAGGCTGGCTGCACGATGTTGGGGCGTGAGCGGAAGACGGCCTAACGGTGTGCGGGACCGTAGCCCAGCTTCATGGAGACGGTTGCGAATGGTCCTCGCCGATACCCCAGGAGCAACAGTGTCCCTAATTTGCTGGGAAGTGGCGGTGCGGTCCCCTACGGCACTGCGTAGGATCCTACGGTCTTGGCGTGCATCCGTGCGTCGCTGCGGTCCGGTCCCAGGTCGACGGGCACGTGCACCTTCCGCCGACCACTGGCGACAACATCGATGTACTGTGGAGACCTCACGCCCCACGTGTTGAGCAATTCGGCGGTACGTCCACCCGGCCTCCCGCATGCCCACTATACGCCCTCGCTCAAAGTCCGTCAACTGCACATACGGTTCACGTCCACGCTCCCCCCTGCGGGTCCGGGGATTAGAATAGGCCCGAGGTATTCCTGCCTGTCGTAAGAGGCGACTAAAAGGAGACCATCCCCCTCACGGGGGTAGTTAGCGCCTGCGTCCGGAGACGGACGGTTTCCCGACCTATAATCGTGGTCTTTTTGGTTTTTCACTTCTCGTTTCTTCATTCCTTTTGTTGGTTCCTTTTTTTGCTCTTCTCCACTTCACTGTCTTCCTTACTCTTTCCCTTGACTTCTCCTTGCCTTCCCATTGCCTTTTTCTCCTTGCCTTCTCATTGCCTTTTTCTCCTTGCCTTCTCATTGCCTTTTTCTCCTTGCCTTCTCATTGCCTTTTTCTCCTTGCCTTCTCATTGCCTTTTTCTCCTTGCCTTCTCATTGCCTTTTTCTCCTTGCCTTCTCATTGCCTTCTTCTCCTTGCCTTCTCCTTGCCTCCTTCTCCTTGCTTTCTCATTGCCTTCTTCTCCTTGCCTTCTCTGGTCTCCGCCTCGGCGTTTGAGACAGTCTGTCCTCTTTCTCCCTCTCTCTTCTTTTTCCTCTTCTTCCTTCCTCCCTGTGCGTGTCTGAAGGCCGACCCACGCGTTCGCACGCGTAGCCGGTGACGGGGTAACGCGTAAGTCCCCGCCCTGGGTAGACATGTAAGGCACGCGCGTACCCCCTGGTAAAGGCCAGGCCCGGGGAGGGGTGATTGCCTGAGCTGATACCTTCTGACCATGCCGATTGGTCCCTCCGTCTGTTTCTCGGGAGGTGTGACCTGAGGTGTAAACATTCACCTAAGGCGGGAGTGCCCTCTGAGAGGGTCCCCACAAGGAAGGAGCGCGCCATCGGAGACGCTGGCAATCATGGGGGATTCCTCCGCAATGGATTCTACTCCATCGCTTTCGACTTCGACCCACAAACGGAAACGTGACCAGCCAACAGTGACAAAAATACTACCGCCTGCCCCACAGTTCCTCGTCGTTTCTCGATCCAGAAGGGCGTCGATGCCATAGCTGGATCTGTCAAATCTTGTACCAGATTGCGTAACGGTACCCTATTACTCGAAACTGAGAGCGCCTTTCAGGCACAAAAACTGCTTCGGGCCACACTCCTTTACACATTCCCTGTCCGGGTGGAGGCTCACCGAACTTTGAATTCGTCTCGTGGTGTGGTCTATACTAGATCCCTCGACGGCTTGACTGACGAGGAGATTCAATCTTTCCTCGCTGAGCAGGGCGTGACGGCTGTCCATAGGGTCATGAAAAAGGTCAACAATGACCTTGTACCGACCCGGACACTTTTCTTAACCTTCGATAGTGTTAAGCTGCCATCGCGCATCAAGGCGGGCTACGAGGTCATTTCAGTTCGCCCCTATGTCCCGACACCTACGCGCTGCTACCAGTGTCAGCGTTTCAATCACACTCGACAGTCTTGTTCCAATGCGGCTAAATGTGTCACTTGTGGCAGGGATGCCCATGAGGGTGACTGTCCACCTCCGTCTCCTCGTTGTGTGAACTGTCAGGGTGACCATGCCGCATCCTCCCGCGACTGTCCTGTCTATAAGGAAGAACGCTGTATCCAGGAAATTCGGGTCAAAGAGAAAGTGTCCACCTCGGCTGCTCGCAAGCTATTGGCTAGTAGGAAGCCCACGCTGCTCCCAGCGGGGAAATACAGCACTGTCCTCGCCTCTCCTCGGACTACCCGGGAGGTAGCAACCCAGACATGCGATCTGACCTTCAGCACCACGGTCGTCCGTTCGGCCAGTGCTAAGATCGCGCGGTCGACGTCTCCTCTTCCTCCCATCACCCCACAGACACCAGCCACTTCCTCAGCTTCTGCTCAGTCGAAGACCGCGAAGTCAGATGCACGGGCCTTCAAGAAGGAACCATCCCGTGCAGACTTCCTCCGTTCCTCGACCTCCCAGCCTTCGACCGGTACTTCCACCAAACGTCCTTCTAAAAAGGCGCATAGGAAGCACAGTTCTCCTTCTCCGCCGCGGCGCCTTTCTTCTCCTGCGCCACCCAGCGGTTGCCGCCCCAGGCCGTCATCCGTTTCGCCTGGCCGCACCGCTGGTAGCCGAACGTCTGGCCGTTCACCGGCGGAGGAAGCTCCCCCTCCCGGCCATCCTCCTGAGATGGCCGATGACCCTATAGACCCCATGGACGATGACTGTCCGCCTCCTGCTAGCGGCGGCAGTGCTCGCTCGAAGCCAGGCCCTAAGCGGCCTTCGAGGTGACCCCTTCTCTCATCTTCCTTTTCTTACGATGGCACTTATTACCTGGAATATTCGCAGCATTCGCTCCAACCGAGAGGACTTGAAGTTGCTGCTCCGCTCGCATCGTCCGCTCGTCGTAGCCCTCCAGGAAACGAAGCTACGCCCATGCGATCAAATTGCCTTGGCGCACTACACCTCTGTGCGTTTTGACCTACCCCCTGTGGTAGGTATCCCAGCTCATGGAGGGGTTATGTTGCTGGTCCGGGATGATATTTACTACGATCCCATCACGTTGCACACCGGCCTGCAGGCAGTAGCCATCCGCATTACTCTCCCCACTTTCACGTTTTCCTTTTGTACCGTTTACGCTCCATCGTCATCTGCCGTTACCAGGGCAGACATGACGCAACTTATTACTCAGCTACCTGTACCATTTTTGTTAACTGGAGACTTCAATGCCCACCATCCTCTTTGGGGCTCTCCAGCATCCTGCCCGAGGGGCTCCTTGTTAGCAGACCTTTTCAACCAGCTCAATCTTGTCTGCCTCAATACTGGCGCCCCTACTTTTCTTTCGGACACATCTCATACCTATTCCCATTTAGACCTCTCTATATGTACTCCCCAACTTGCACGCCGGTTTGAGTGGTATGCACTTGCTGATGCATATTCGAGCGACCACTTCCCGTGTGTTATCCATCTCCTGCAGCATACTCCCTCTCCGTGCTCCTCTCGTTGGACCATCTCCAAGGCAGACTGGGGGCTCTTCTCTTCCAGGGCGACCTTTCAGGATCAAACCTTCACAAGCTGCGATCGTCAGGTCGCACACCTCACGGAAGTCATTCTCGCTGCTGCTGAATATTCCATCCCTCACCCTACTTCTTCTCCACGTCGCGTACCGGTCCCCTGGTGGACCGCAGCATGTAGGGACGCTTTACGTGCTCGTCGACGTGCTTTACGCACCTTTAAACGCCACCCTACAGTGGCGAATTGCATTAATTATAAACGATTACGTGCTCAGTGTCGTCGTATTATTAAAGAAAGCAAGAAAGCCAGCTGGGCTGCTTTCACCAGCACCTTCAACAGTTCTACTCCTTCTTCTGTTGTCTGGGGTAGCCTGCGCCGGCTATCTGGCACTAAGGTCCACTCCCCAGTTTCTGGCTTGAAGGTCGCGAATGAAGTCCTTGTGGCCCCTGAGGCTGTCTCCAATGCCTTCGGCCGCTTTTTCGCCGAGGTTTCGAGCTCCGCTCATTACCACCCTGCCTTCCTCCCCCGCAAACAGGCAGAGGTGGCGAGGCCACCTAACTTCCGCTCCTCGAATCGTGAAGGTTATAATGCCCCATTCACCATGCGGGAACTGGAAAACGCACTTGGCCGATCACGGTCCTCCGCTCCAGGGCCTGATTCTATTCATATCCAGATGCTGAAGAACCTTTCTCCTGCGGGTAAAGGTTTTCTTCTTCGTACTTACAATCGCATCTGGATTGAGGGACATGTTCCCGCATGCTGGCGCGAGTCTATTGTTGTCCCGATTCCTAAGCCGGGGAAGGACAAGCACTTGCCTTCCAGTTATCGACCTATCTCGCTTACCAGCTGTGTCTGTAAAGTGATGGAGCGAATGGTTAACTCTCGATTGGTTTGGCTGCTCGAGTCTCGACGCCTACTTACCAATGTACAATGTGGATTTCGAAGGCGCCGCTCTGCTGTCGACCATCTGGTTACCTTGTCGACCTTCATCATGAATAACTTCTTGCGGAAGCGCCCGACCGCGGCTGTGTTCTTTGATTTGGAGAAGGCTTACGACACCTGTTGGAGGGCGGGCATTCTCCGCACCATGCATACATGGGGCTTTCGCGGTCGCCTCCCTCTTTTTATTCGTTCCTTTTTAATGGATCGACAGTTTCGGGTACGTGTGGGTTCTGTCCTGTCCGACACCTTTCGCCAGGAGAATGGGGTGCCACAGGGCTCAGTTTTGAGCGTCGCTCTCTTCGCCATCGCGATCAATCCAATAATGGATTGCCTCCCAGCTGATGTATCAGGCTCCCTTTTCGTGGACGATTTTACCATCTATTGCAGCGCGCAGTGTCCACGTGTCTTGGAGCGCTGTCTTCAGCGTTCTCTTGACCGTCTTTACTCCTGGAGTGTCGCCAATGGCTTCCGTTTTTCTGCCGAGAAGACGGTCTGTATTAACTTCTGGCGCTACAAAGAGTTTCTCCCACCGTCCTTACGACTCGGTCCCGTTGCTCTCCCACTCGTGGAGACAATCAAATTTTTAGGCCTTACCTTTGACAGGAAACTTAGCTGGTCTCCACATGTGTCATATTTGGCCGCCCGTTGTACCCGTTCTTTAAATGTCCTCCGTGTTCTCAGTGGTATGTCGTGGGGAGCGGATCGAACCGTCCTCCTTCGCCTATATCGGTCGATCGTCCGCTCCAAGCTGGATTATGGGAGCTTCGTATACTCCTCTGCACGGCCATCCATCTTCCGCCGCCTCAACTCCATACAACATCGGGGTTTACGACTTGCGATCGGAGCATTTTATACCAGTCCCGTAGAGAGTCTTCATGCTGATGCTGGCGAATTGCCACTCACCTACCGGCGCGATATACTGCTTTGTCGGTATGCCTGTCGGCTACTGTCAATGCCCGACCATCCTTCTTATCGTTCCTTTTTTGACGACTCTCTTGACCTTCAATACGGGTTGTATGTCTCTGCCTTGCTACCCCCTGGAGTTCGCTTTCGTCGCCTCCTTCAACACCTTGATTTTTCACTCCCTGCAACCTTCAGAGTGGGCGAGAGCCGCACGCCACCTTGGCTCCAGGCTCAGGTCCGCGTTCACCTCGACCTCAGCTCGCTCCCAAAAGAGGTCACCTCCGGTTCGGTCTACCACTCCCGTTTTTTGGAACTTCGTTCGAAGTTCAACAACATGACTTTCATTTATACAGACGGCTCTAAGACCAATGACGGGGTCGGGTGTTCCTTTATTGTCGGGGCACAAAGTTTCCAATACCGGCTCCATGGCCATTGTTCGGTCTTCACAGCTGAGCTCTTTGCCCTCTACCAGGCTGTTATGTACATCTGCCGCCACCGACATTCTGCTTATGTCATCTGCTCAGATTCCCTGAGCGCCATCCAGAGCCTCAGTGATCCGTACCCGGTTCACCCTTTCGTACACCGGATCCAACGCTCTCTTCAGCAGCTGGTGGACGTCGGTACGCCGGTTAGCTTTATGTGGGTTCCTGGCCATGTCGGTATCCCTGGGAACGAAGCTGCAGATGCCGCGGCCAAGGCTGCGGTCCTCCAGCCTCGGACAGCTTCTTGTTGTGTCCCTTCGTCCGATTTTAGCAGGGTCATTTGTCGGCGCGTTGTGTCGCTGTGGCATGCCGATTGGGCTGCACTTACCGACAACAAGCTTCGGGCCTTAAAACCTCTTCCCGTGGCTTGGACGTCCTCCTCACGCCCTTCTCGGCGGGAGGAGGTCGTTTTAGCAAGGTTAAGAATTGGACACTGCCGGTTCAGCCATCGCCATCTGCTGACGGCTGCGCCGGCGCCGTTCTGCCCATGTGGGCACTTGCTGACGGTTAGTCACATTTTAATGTCCTGTCCCGATCTTAAAACACTGCGCCTCGATCTTAACCTGCCTACTACTTTAGATGCCATTTTAGCGGATGACCCACGAGCAGCTGCTCGTGTTCTTTGTTTTATCAATTTGACAAACCTCGCTAAGGACATTTGATGATGTTTTTTAATCCTATGCCTGTCAGTCTGTCTTTTATTGTGTTTTCCCTTTTAGTTGTTGTTGTCAACTTGTGCCTCGCGGTGCATTCTTAGAGTAGTCAGGGCGCTAATGACCATTGAAGTTGTGCGCCCGAAAACCACAAAAAAAAAAAAAAAAAAAAAACGTCCACGCTGTCGCGGCATGCTACCAGTGTTAAAGACTGCGATGGAGCTCCGTATGCCACGGCAAACTGGCTGACACTGACGGCGGCGGTGCACAAATGCTGCGCAGCTAGCGCCATTCGACGGCCAACACCGCGGTTCCTGGTGTGTCCGCTGTGCCGTGCGTGTGATCATTGCTTGTACAGCCCTCTCGCAGTGTCCGGAGCAAGTATGGTGGGTCTGACACACCGGTGTCAATGTGTTCTTTTTTCCATTTCCAGGAGTGTATATTACAGCACTGAAGATGGTCACGAAGTGACCGAAAATCGATTTTGCGATAATAAAAAAAAATATACGACCAATGCTGTCTCTCCTTCCAAGCATACCCATTATCTGGTCGTAGTGCACGCGACACTATGGAGTCGCCAATCCAGATAATGATGGAGTTCAACAATAATAAAGCACCAGCTGAGGATTGTATAGTGACAGAAATACGGAAGACTGGAAAGGAAGTTGCTGTAGATGTAATACACCACGTTATAGAAGAATCATGGAAACATGAAAAGACACCGATAGGCTAAAAATGTGCGTTCATGTAGCCACTTCACAAGAAAGACAATCGAACAACTCTAGAGGTATCTCCTTACTTTCAGTTGCTTATAAGGTACACTTCAAAGTCCCGCTGTGAAGAGTTGAACAGTCTGACCACCTCACTGGAGAATTTCGAGGTGGCTTTGTAGGGAAGCAGTCTACTCACGCCGTAATAAACTCACATCAGTCTTTCCATTGTGTGCCAGCCAGTCCGCTGTAACTAGCTCTGACGTCATAAATGTTGCGCAATACTTTAAAAATCAAGCAAATATCCTAAAACATTTCTAGCATGTCAGGAGTAATATTAAATTAATATGTGTTGAATGTCAGTTCAATAACTTTAACCATTTTCGAAAATTTGGACGTTTTTCTGTAAAAATCATTGCTACAACAGAAAAGAGCTAGAGACTTAAAATTTTTATTTAGATTCCTTTTCCGTAATAATTTAATAGAAACAGTACTTTGGATCTCACAAATTAAGATTTTAGTTGAAATTCATAATTTTCTGGTTTTTGTCTTAAAAATTAAGGAAGCAAGATAGATTAAGTAGGCTAATAAATAAGGCTAGGATGTTTATATTTAAGTAGAATGGAGATCCGCTATAACCATAAAGATGTGAGAAGTTTCATTTGAATAACTATAAAACTATAGCGATAGCGTATTTCCAAAGGGCAAGTTCAGAGCTCGTCTACTGCGTGCTGTGTAATTAAATTAATTCTCTCGCCCAAAATATTTAACTTAGCAACGTCAGACATTTATTATGATTACTTACCTGTTTGTTGAATGCACATTTAAATTGAGAGCTTCATCGGCCATCAGCAAAAGAAGCTATGATTTATTCAATAACTTAATGTGGTGCATTACTAGCCCAGCGGCTAGTCGGGAGAGCCGATTTGATCAGGCGTTCCCTTAGCCGTCAGCACCGTGGCTTTATATATAAGAACGCTGCGCGAGGAAGCAAGGCCCCAGTTCTCTCCAGACGCTGAATAGCACACCATCTGTGTCGGGAGTCGCGTCGCGTCGGTATCATTGCTATAAACAGCCTCGGATACCGTATTAAGTTACTCGGGATACGCGTAACCATGAAATCATTTTCGAGTGAAGTGTTAATTCTGGGATGACTTTAATAATCTATCTTCAGTTTGCGTATGTCGTATTTTCACGTGCCGCCGCGGGACAGACATTCTACCATTATTTAGCGTGGCGTTTGATGAGCATTATCATCAAATTATGGCGAGCATTCACTTAAACATTTAATCTGGATAGTTATAGTTGCATCAGCGCATTAGACTCTGAACTGCTCTGTTAATCAGATTGTGTGGATTCTTTTTTTTTTTTTTTTTTTTTTCATCTGTGACTTTCATAATACAGAGAACGTTTTTACACGATCGTTTTTTGCTTATGAATCCCAGACAATCTCCTAATTCCTCAGAGCTATAAGTTGTAGCTACGAGGGCCGTTCAGAAAGTAACCTCCGGTTGATTTAAAAAAATACACCAAGTTAAATAAAAATATTTTAATATATACATCTTACAACTACATCTTTGCACTATTTTTCTACATAGTCTCCATAGCGATTGAGGCACTTATCGTATCTCTTCACAAGCTTTGAAATTCCTTCTGCATAAAAATCACCCGCTTGTGCCTGGAGCCAGCCTGTGACCGCATCTTTGAGCTCTTCGTCATCATCAAACCGCTGTGACCCAAGCCATTTCTTCAAATGCATGAAGAGGTGATAATCACTTGGCGCCAGGTCTGGGCTGTAAGGTGGATGGTTGATAACGTCCCACTTGAAGGACTCAAGAAGGGCCGTTGTTCTGCGAGCAGAGTGAGGACGGGCGTTATCGTGCAAAAAAAACGATACAGGAAGTCAGCATACCACGGCGTTTGTTCTGTATAGCCCGTCGTAACTTTTTTATTGTTTCACAGTACACGTCTTGATTAATGGTCGTACCACGTTCCATGAATTCAACCAACAACACCCCTTTGGCATCCCAAAACACCGTTGCCATCAGTTTTCTGGCAGAAAAATCTTGCGAGTCTTTTCTTGGTTTGGTAGGCGAATTTGAATGTGCCCACATCTTTGATTGTTCTTTTGTCTCAGGGTTCACGTACTTAATCCAGGTTTCGTCACCGGTCACGATTCTGTTTAACAATGGTTCTCCTTCGTCCTCATAACGTGACAGAAAGTCTAATGCAGAGGCCATTCTTTGAGTTTTGTGATGGTCGGTAAGAATTTTGGGCACCCATCGTGCACAGAACTTACGGTAACCCAATCTTGCTGTCACTATCTCGTACAAGAGAGTCTTAGAAATCTGTGGAAAACCAGTAGACAACTCCGACATTGAGAAATGTCGATTTTCACGAACTTTTGCATCAACTGTCTGAACGAGTTCGTCAGTCACCAATGATGGTCTACCACTCCTCTCTTCATCATGAACGTTTTCTCGTCCACTTTTAAATAAACGTACCCATTCACGGACAACTCCTTCACTCATAACTCTTGGTCCGTACACGGCACAAAGCTCACGATGAATAGCTGCTGCAGAATATCCTTTGGCTGTAAAAAAACCTTATGACAGCACACACTTCACATTTGGCGGGGTTTTCTATTGCAGCACACATTTCAAACTGCCACAAAAACTAAACTAGCGCAGGTACGACGTTCACTCGACCACGGCTTGATGCCGTCTGACCTGTTGAGTGCGTGAACGCACAGATGGCGTCGCTACTCCCCCCACAACCCGCACTGTGACCAATCGGAGGTTACTTTCTGAACCGCCCTCGTATAAGTGTATTTCTCAGATGAAGTGGGCACTAGGAATTCTAATTACAGGCTTCACGTTTTGCTAATCACTTTCTGGTTGCCAAAATTGTAGTTAGAGGGCAAGTGTTGAGAATGGCAAAACAACAGCATAAATAATAGGAACACTTATATAACAATTAATTCCACCCGCCGCCCCACATATGGTTAATCGGCCGTGAAGTGTTTCTACATTCTACAAAATTTTAAACCACCATTAAGTTCCACCAGCCGCCCCACAGCTTCCGATAAGCCAGGTCATGAAGGAAACAGATATTCAAGCTCAAGAACATTCTGAGAATTAGAGCAATAAGAAGAGAGAACGCAGTAATAATTATGTCTACTTCAGAAAAGCATACGACTCAGATGACAAACTAAATTTAACTAACGTTTTAGATGCATTTGGAATTGACAGAAGAAAGAGGGACATCATAAAAAGACAACCTACAATCACCGTCTTGAAAGTTAAATTTTTATGGCGCACTCTCCGGCCCTTTGAGATAAAGAAAGGTGTCGGACAAGGAGACGGTTTATTCCAAAATTCTCTGCAATGTCATCCAGGAAAAACTGTGAAAACCTGGGAATAAGCCCAGAATTTGGTAGGAATACGTGTGCAGCACTTTGGTAAGAAAGGAAACAACTTGGGAATCAGGTGTTTATGTTTTGTCGATTAGCTTGCCATTTTAGCCAGAAACCGGAAGAATGCTCAAAAGATTCTTGGAGATCTTCCATGACATCGCTATAAAACGAGTCCCATATGAAAACACGAAATATATGGAACACAGACACCAACGGCAGATATACTTGGAATTAAACACTCGGAATTTTAAAACGACAGATAAATTCAGATACTTAGGAGAATGGACTGGATAAAGAGGCTATCAAACGAAGAGCCAGAAAATTAAAACTTGCTTATGAACTAATACAGAACAGTTACAACAAACGAGCGATACCTTATAATGCCAAAATCGGTCACCATAAATCAGTTATGAAACAAGAAGGACTGTATACTTCGGAGTGTCTTATTTTAAACAAGAGGGGGTAGTTGGAAAAAGACGGAAGGAATGGAAGAGAGAGTCTCAGGAAAATTCTGGAAGCCCAGAAGACTACTGATGAGACTTGGACTGGTGGAAAAAACGACGATCTCTTCAAGTACTCCGAAAAAGTCATGGACACAGTGCGGAAACGGGGCTTGAAATTTTATGCACACCTAGCAAGAATGGATGAAAATCAAATGAGTAAAAAGATCTTCAATTACGTCACATCATTAAAGTCCACCTCCAAATAGGAAGAAAAGGTCAAAGAAGATTCACATGATCTTAAGCAGAAAATAATTCAGAAACGAAGTCAACAGCATAAAATTATTTGAAGAGAAACCACATAAAGGAGGTTCACTATATCTCTAAGGAAGAGAGGAAGAAAAGAAATGAAAAAAATGAACAGGTTCTGGGAAGTAAAGAGGATAAAGTCCAAGAAGCTTTAAGTGCTGCGTGGTCCATAGTTGGTCAAATTCGAAAGAAAGAAGCAGAGGATCTTCATCTGACATCGATAAGAACCAATGGCAAGAATGCTATCTGTTACGGTTTTGTTGTGGCCTCAAGGGCTGCATGTGATGTCTCGGACTTCGAGCTACGGCTTAGGTGTAATTAAGCTTCGCCATAGGTTTGTTTTAATGTCCAGGAGAAAGTAAAGGTGCAACAGTAACACAGGGGAGAGCAGTGAAACAGGAAAAAAAACTGTTCGTAACCCGTTTATTGTCAGATCTCTTTCCTCCTCTCTCTTTCTCTCTCTCTCTCTGTGTGCTCTTGCAACCAGTCCACCTTGCAACCATCACCTTCGCTGTAATCGGGACAGCCATAGGCTTCATCCTTTATTTAGTATCAACTCCCTTCTACTGTTCCACCAAAGAGTTTATTATGTGACAGTTTAAACAGAAAGGAAATACTGCACACACAAAACTACCCTCAGCTTCCGCTGCTGTTGAGCGTTATACACTGGTCTTCCACTAAAATATACACACTTCAACATCTCAGGCGCGTGGACTTACGGTAACAGAGAGCCTGCGTCCCTAAGACGCTTATTAGGTGGCTCTGTACCACATGGATATTTTCAGCATACAGAGTACGGAATTCCATGCGACTCCCATTTATTAAACCTGAGCACACATTCATGTTCTCCCTGTCATTTGTGAGATAGTAAGCTTCCATTGCCAACAATTGATGGAAAGGTAAAAAAAAAAAAAAATATTAATGAGCCATTCGTACATACAAACGGTAAATACATAAATTGAAGTGATCTGTTTAAGTAGGTAAGGTACCATGATATCTTCCCAAAGTTGTGAGTAATTTTCTTTACAGTAACACACACTAACGTGACCGACCTACGGTATAATACAACTCCAACCACCCAACAGATTGCAGACTAAGTAATACTCAGACAAACCCGTGATACGTGCAGATATCTGAACACGGTGCTGAGACTGGCCGGCCGCTGTGGCCGAGCTGTTCTAGGCGCTTCAGTCCGGAATCACGCGGCTACTACGGTCGCAGGTTCGAATCCTGCCTCAGGCAAGGATGTGTGTGATGTCCTTAGGTGAGTTAGGTTATAAGTAGTTCGAAGTCTAGGGGACTGATGACCTCAGATGTTAAGTCCCATAGTGCTTAGAGCCATTTGAAGCATTTTTTTGCTGAGCCTGTTGACGAAGCGGCGAGGCAAAGACTGAGCTCATATCGGCAACTAAGCACATTTCAGTCACTCCTACAGACAAATGGTCAATGTGGATTGGGTCATTCCACGTCAAATCGTCTAATTGCTGAACATTTTCCCGCTCGACCATCACAGATTTCTACGAAATTTTATGTCAATATTCGCAGATGCCCCCGATGAATACTGGTGAATATCAACGTTCGTCCAAGCAGTAATGGCCGAAATATAGTTAGCTGTTTGACTGCATGATCGACTTTGTACAGAGCGAACGTGAATTTCTGGAGACTTTGAGCTGTCAAATCTCCAACAACGTTTTGTTGAATGAAATGAAATTTGGCCATCTTTTAGAATTGTAGAACTGGAAAGGTTCTCTAAAGAATAATAATGGAGCGAATTATACAAGCCATCTCAGCCAGAAAAACTTAGACAAAATAGCTGAAAAAATCGCACCTGAATTAATTTCAAAGATAAGCTTGTTATCTCTCAGGGACTAAAGGCATGACGAACCTGAAACTTGGAATGTAGTAACCTAAGAACACAATATTCCCAAATATAAAGTTTCATTTATGTCCCATATACCAATACAGATTAACTTAAGGGCAGATTTGAAGATTTTGTAAAAAAGCATTGTATTCGACCTGATTTAGCGAATGTTGTATTCTACAAAACTCCCCAACTTGAGCTCATTAGAAAGACCATGGTTTTAAACGCCTAAGAAAGCGCATTTGATTATCCAACGCTGACTAATAATGCTAGGTAATTTGAATCAATGTCGGGCACGAAAATCGCTCCATGAAAAAATGTAAATTTTGGATTCTTACATCTCGTAGAGTAAACGTATGCTGAACATGAACTTTATCATGCAATAGCCCGGTAGCACAAGGATGAGGAATACAAAATTTCATTCACCTACTATTTCCGCATTTTGAGCAATTTCGTCTAAGAGACGGCGGTTTTTGTAAGAAAGTGAAAATAATGTAACTTCAACACTTCTCTTACAAATACAGTTTTCTATTAAAGCTTTAAAACCAGTGTAATTCGAAATATCGTATTTTAAGCCGCTCTGCGACAGTAGGTAAAATTTCCGACTTAAGCTAACAATGCTACGTAAATTGAGGCAAACTAGCTGGAAAAATAGCGCTGCAAATAAGGTTATAAATTTGGCTTTTTGTATCTAGTTGATTGAAAGCATGATAAATGTAAAACTTTGGACACAAAAACTTAGTAACATACGGTTTTCAAGTGTAAAATATCATTCAGGAAATGCTTTCTATAGTTTCTACAAAATGAGTTCAAATTTTATTTTCATAAAAATTGCAAGAAAATGGATCATATTCAGTTTGCCTCCAGAAAATCTGTTTTACATAATTGATTTCATGCTATTAAAAGTTGTAAAGAGCATGATTCAAGCATTCAGAATACGACGTTCGATTTTCCAATGCACGATGTCAATATCTGAAAACCATAGACAAATTTGAAGGAATGTGCCATGGCAACAGACTACATTGCAGCGACCTGTTGTCCGTGTTTCGCTGCATGTCGTCTTTATATTTAAATTCAAAAGTAATATCTCCCTATACTGCGTTGATCCGTGGTGACACTGTCACTAGTAGTAGAAGAACATGAACCGGCATCTCAATCGCCTTGCTGTAATGCCAGACATTTGTGCAATAATAGCCACCGGTGGCTTTCTTCATACTGGCTCACAACCCTCTAATTTGGTGTCTTAATTTAGGTTCTAAAACCTTGTGGTGGTGCCTGTGTGCTTACAAAGCCATTTGCTAAGTACCTTATCTCTAATTCTCAAATATGCATGACTATCTCACGTATGCGGAAAGCAAAAATTAATATCGAATTTGATTTTAAACTTTTCAAAACTGCAACACTAGTGACAGATGAACGGAAAAAATGATGCACTGACAAAATTTATGCATCCTCAACGACCGTCTCATTCATTTTATTGGCTCGAAAGACAGAATGCTTGTTGGGTATCAGAACAATACCTCATTCCTAAGCTCTCCGTTCCTTCAATGTCTTCACTTACGTGACGGTATCTTTTTCAAGAAAATGAACTGGAGAAAGGGGCTAAAAACTTGGGAAAATGTAAACGCCACGTTGAGAAGTTTAAAATCAAAATTGGTATTACTTTTAGCTTGCTGCCTGTGTGAGAAACTTCTACAGATTTGAGAATCAGAGATAAGGTACTTAGAAAAAAGTTTGGTAAGCAGACAGGTACCATCAAAAGCTTTGGAATTTCAGTTAATTTCACCAAATTGTAGGATTGGAGACCTCTATGAAGAACCCACACATGTTTGGTATTGCAAAGCTATCGGGCGTGACCACTAAAACGATGGGGTTGCTTGTTCATGTTCTCGAACCGATAGAGACAATGTCGCCATGGACCAACGCAATGTAGTGAGATATTCGTTTTCACTTTAAAAATAAAAACCATATGCTGCAGCGTAGCCTGTTGTTGTGGTACATTCCCTCAAATTTGTCCGTCATTTTCTGGTATTGTTAATGCGCTACCCACTGTTCTGGAGGGTCTTAAAATGTTTTGTTTGGAATGAGATTGGTTTTGAAGCTTTAACAGGAAACTGTATTTGTAAAAGAAGTGTGGAATATCACTATTTTCACCTTCTCACGGTTATTTTCGTCTTTCGATGAAATTGCAGATTACTGGAAAATAGTAGGTGAATGAAATTTTATATTCCACATCCTTGTGCTACCAAGCTATTGCATGTTAAGTTTCACGTTTAGCAAGCGTTGACTCTGCAAGACGTAAGAATCCAAAGTTTACATGTTTTTCGTTCCGGGAGTTTCGCGCCCAACATTTATTCAAATTATCTTGTATTGTAAGACGGCATTACATTATGAAATACAGTTTTTAGGCGGTTTTAACTGTGGTATTTCTGATAACCCGAGTTTGTAGATTTTTATAGATCTGTGTTTTTTGCAAAATCAGGGCGAAAATAGACCGTTTCTTATCTTTTTACAGAATCTTCAGCTTTTAAGTTAATTTACTCTGTATTAAAAATTAGACATAAAATAAATCTCATATCTGAGAACATATACATCTACATCTACACCCATACTCCGCAAGCCACCTGACGGTGTGTGGCGGACGGTACCTTAAGTACCTCTATCGGTTCTCCCTTCTATTCCAGTCTCGCATTGTTCGTGGAAAGAATTGTCGGTACGCCTCTGTGTGGGCTCTAATCTCTCTGATTTTATCCTCATGGTCTCTTCGCGAGATATACGTAGGAGGGAGCAATATACTGCTTGACTACTCGGTGAAGGTATGTTCTCGAAACTTCAACAAAAGCCCTAACCGAGCTACTGAGCGTCTCTCCTGCAGAGTCTTCCACTGGAGTTTATCTATCATCTCCGTAACGCTTTCGCGATTACTAAATGATCCTGTAACGAAGCGCGCTGCTCTCCGTTGTATCTTCTCTATATCTTCTATCAAACCTACCTGGTACGGATCCCACACTGCTGAGCAGTATTCAAGCAGTGGGCGAATAAGCGTACTGTAACCTACTTCTTTTGTTTTCGAATTGCATTTCCTTAGGATTCTTCCAATGAATCTCAGTCTGGCATCTGCTTTACCGACGATCAACTTTATATGATCATTCCATTTTAAATCACTCCTAATGCGTATTCCCAGATAATTTGTGGAATAAACTGCTTACAGTTGCTGACATGCTATATTGTAGCTAAATGATAAGGGATCTTTCTTTCTATAAATTCGCAGCACATTACACTTGTCTACATTGAGATTCAATTGCCATTCCCTACACCATGCGTCAATTTGCTGCAGATCCTCCTGCATTTCAGTACAATTTTCCATTGTTACAACCCCTCGATATACCACAGCATCATCCGCAAAAAGCGTCAGTGAACTTCCGATGTTATCCACAAGGTCATTTATGTACACTCCTGGAAATGGAAAAAAGAACACATTGACACCGGTGTGTCAGACCCACCATACTTGCTCCGGACACTGCGAGAGGGCTGTACAAGCAATGATCACACGCACGGCACAGCGGACACACCAGGAACCGCGGTGTTGGCCGTCGAATGGCGCTAGCTGCGCAGCATTTGTGCACCGCCGCCGTCAGTGTCAGCCAGTTTGCCGTGGCATACGGAGCTCCATCGCAGTCTTTAACACTGGTAGCATGCCGCGACAGCGTGGACGTGAACCGTATGTGCAGTTGACGGACTTTGAGCGAGGGCGTATAGTGGGCATGCGGGAGGCCGGGTGGACGTACCGCCGAATTGCTCAACACGTGGGGCGTGAGGCCTCCACAGTACATCGATGTTGTCGCCAGTGGTCGGCGGAAGGTGCACGTGCCCGTCGACCTGGGACCGGACCGCAGCGACGCACGGATGCACGCCAAGACCGTAGGATCCTACGCAGTGCCGTAGGGGACCGCACCGCCACTTCCCAGCAAATTAGGGACACTGTTGCTCCTGGGGTATCGGCGAGGACCATTCGCAACCGTCTCCATGAAGCTGGGCTACGGTCCCGCACACCGTTAGGCCGTCTTCCGCTCACGCCCCAACATCGTGCAGCCCGCCTCCAGTGGTGTCGCGACAGGCGTGAATGGAGGGACGAATGGAGACGTGTCGTCTTCAGCGATGAGAGTCGCTTCTGCCTTGGTGCCAATGATGGTCGTATGCGTGTTTGGCGCCGTGCAGGTGAGCGCCACAATCAGGACTGCATACGACCGAGGCACACAGGGCCAACACCCGGCATCATGGTGTGGGGAGCGATCTCCTACACTGGCCGTACACCACTGGTGATCGTCGAGGGGACACTGAATAGTGCACGGTACATCCAAACCGTCATCGAACCCATCGTTCTACCATTCCTAGACCGGCAAGGGAACTTGCTGTTCCAACAGGACAATGCACGTCCGCATGTATCCCGTGCCACCCAACGTGCTCTAGAAGGTGTAAGTCAACTACCCTGGCCAGCAAGATCTCCGGATCTGTCCCCCATTGAGCATGTTTGGGACTGGATGAAGCGTCGTCTCACGCGGTCTGCACGTCCAGCACGAACGCTGGTCCAACTGAGGCGCCAGGTGGAAAAGGCATGGCAAGCCGTTCCACAGGACTACATCCAGCATCTCTACGATCGTCTCCATGGGAGAATAGCAGCATGCATTGCTGCGAAAGGTGGATATACACTGTACTAGTGCCGACATTGTGCATGCTCTGTTGCCTGTGTCTGTGTGCCTGTGGTTCTGTCAGTGGGATCATGTGATGTATCTGACCCCAGGAATGTGTCAATAAAGTTTCCCCTTCCTGGGACAATGAATTCACGGTGTTCTTATTTCAATTTCCAGGAGTGTATATTGTGAATAGCAACGGTCCTACGACACTTCCCTGAAATCACTCTTACTTCGAAAGACTTATCTCCATTGAGAATGACATGGTGCGTTCTGTTATCTAGGAACTCTTCAATCCAATCACACAATTGGTCTGATAGTCCATATGCCCTTACTTTGTTCATTAAACGACTGTGGGGAACTGTATCGAACGCCTTGCGGAAGTCAAGAAACACGAAATATACCTGAGAACCCGTGTCTGTAGGCCTCTGAGTCTCGTGGACGAATAGCGCGAGCTGGGTTTCACACAATCGTCTTTTTCAAAACCCATGCTGATCCCTACAGAGTAGATTTCTTGTCTCCAGAAAGGCCATTGTACTCGAACATAATACGTGTTCCAAAATTCTACAACTGATCGACGTTAGAGATATAGGTCTATAGTTCTGCACATCTGTTCGACGTCCGTTCTTGAAAACGGGGATGGCCTGTGCCCTTTTCCAATCCTTTGGAACGCTACGCTCTTCTAGAGACCTACGGTACACCGCTGCAAGAAGGGGGGCAAGTTCCTTCGCCTACTCTGTCTAAAATCGAACTGGTATCCCATCAGGTCCAGCGGCCTTTCCTCTTTTGAGCGATTTTTATTGTTTCTCTATCCCTCTGTCGTCTATTTCGATATCTACCATTTTGTCATCTGTGCGACAATCTAGAGAAGGAACTACAGTGCAGTCTTCCTCTGTGAAACAGCTTTGGAAAAAGACATTTAGTATTTCGGCCTTTAGTCTGCCATCCTCTGTTTCAGTACCATGTTGGTCACAGAGTGTCTGGACATTTTGTTTTGATCCACCTACTTGTTTGACATAAGACCAAAATTTCTTAGGATTTTCTGCCAAGTCAATACATAGAGCTTTACTTTCGAATTCACTGAACGCCTCTCGCATAGCCCTCCTCACACTACATTTCGCTTCGCGTAATTTTTGTTTGTCTGCAAGGCTTTGGCTATGTTTTTGTTTGCTGTGAAGCTCCCTTTGCTTCCGCTGCAGTTTTCTAACTCGGTTGTTGTACCACGGTGGCTCTTTTCCATCTCTTACGATCTTGCTTGGCACATACTCATGTAACGCATATTGTATGATGGTTTTGAACTTTGTCCACTGATCCTCTATACTATCTGTACTAGAGACAAAACTTTTGTGTTGAGCCGTCAGGTAGTCTGAAATCTGATTTTTGTCACTTTTGCTAAACAGAAAAATCTTCCTACCTTTTTTTAACATTTATATTTACGGCTGATATCATCGATGCAGTAACCGCTTTATGATCGCTGATTCCCTGTTCTGCGTTAACAGTTTCAAATAGTTCTGGTCTGTTTGTCACCAGAAGGTCTAATATGCAATCGCCATGAGTCGGTTCTCTGTTTAACTGCTCAAGGTAGATTTCAGATAAAGCATTTAAAAAAATTTCACTGGATTCTTTGTCCCTGTCGCCCGTTATGAACATTTGAGTCTCCCAGTCTATATCCGGCAAATTAAAATCTCCACCAAGAACTATAACATGGCGGGGAAATCTACTCGAAATATTTTCCGAATTATCCTTCAGGTACTCAGCTACAACAGCTGCTGAGCCAGGGGGCCTATAGAGACATCCAGTTACCATGTCTGAGCCTGCTTTAACCGTGACCTTCACCCAAATTATTTCTCATTTCTTATCTCCGTCAATTTCCTTCGATACTATTGCACTTCTTTTCGCTATAAGCACGCCTCCCCCTTCACCGTGCAACCTGTTTCTGCGGTATACATTCAAATCTGAGTTTAGAATTTCATTACTGGTGCATCTGGTTTCAACCAACTTACTGTCCCTAGTACTATGTGGGCATTGTGACCGTTCATTAATGAGAGCAGTTCTGGGACCTTTCTTTACACAATCCTGCAGTTTACTATTTCCACATTAATATTGTTGTTCCCTGTTGCATTTTGCCTACTCTCACCTTGCCGCGTCCCAGGAGGCGTCTTGCCGGGCCTAGGGAGGGAATTCTCTAACCTAAAAACATGTGCACCAGACACGTACTCCGCTACCCTTGTAGCCGCTTCCTGCGTGTAGTGCACGCCTGACCTATTCAGGGGGACCCTACGTTTCTCCACCCGATAGCGGACGTCGAGAAATTTGCACCTCAGATCTCCGCAGAATCGTCTGAGCCTCTGGTTTAAGCCTTCCACTCGGCTCCAAACCAGAGGACCGCGATCGGTTCTGGGAACGATACTACAAATAGTTAGCTCAGATTCCACCCCGCGAGTGAGGCTTTCCGCCTTCACCAACTCCGCCAACCGCCTGTATGAGCGGAGGATGACCTCTGAACCCAGACGGCAGGAGTCATTGGTGCCGACATGAGCAACAATTTCCGGTCAGGTGCACCCAGTGCTCTCTATCGCCGCCGGCAGGGCCTCCTCCACATCTCGAATGAGACCCCCTGGCAAGCAGACATAGTGAACACTGGCCTTCTTCCCCGACCTTTCCGCTATTTCCCTAAGGGGCTCCATCACCCGCCTAACGTTGGAGCTCCCAATCACTAATAAACCCATCCCCCCGTGTGCCTGCTCGGACCTTGCTGAAGGAGCGGCCACATGTCCACTCACAGGCAGAGCGAGCGATGCCACACGGCTAGCCTCCACATTGACCCTCCGCTGCTCGACTCGCTGCGGCTCACTTCGTTAGAGTCGCTTGCGCACGCCAACGCCATTAGCCCAAAGCCATGCCGAGACGTAGGAATGCAGGAAGAGGCAAGATTGCTGCTGCTGTTGAGCTTCTGCTAAACGCAGTCGGGAGTAACGGTTGCGGCAACAAGAAGAAGAAGCGGAAGCCTGTGGCACAATTACGGTGCTATAAGTGTCAAAAGCTGGTACACATAGCCAGGGAATGTGACGGCGTGGTTGCGTGTCTTAAGTGCGGGAAACCGCACGACACGTGAAACTGCACCAAACCGAGAGGTACTGCAGCAGCGTGCGTAAATTGTGGTGGCTCGCACGCCGCAAACGCGCGCAGCTGCAGCTATCTGAAGACGTGGAAGCAGCGGAAGTTGGCCACCAAACACGAAGAGGTGGCCAAACAAGAAGAAAAGGTGGACACCCCGCCCTCCTACGTTGGTAGGGGAAGCGGGCTGCGCCACAAAGACGACGTGGACGCCTTCCACCAAGCACTGTGGGAAGCCAACGAGGACGCAATCACCGCGCTCAAATCCGCCATGGCGGAGGAGAGTGCGGCCCTGAGAGCGGAACTAGAAGAGACGCGTCGGGAGGTGACTCAAAAGAGTCGCCCTGTACCTCGCGTCCCGCACGACGCCGGACGTGGCACCGACCCCCACCAGTACGGGGGTAGACGCGGCAACACAAACGGCCGCCTCCCTGGACGACGCGGCAACACAGGTTGCTAGGGAGGTGGTCATGCAGTCGGGGAAAACCGCCGACAACAAGGAGACGGCCCCCTCGGAAGCAGTCGTCACTCCTGTCTCTGCGGAAACGCAGACGACACAGGAAATGCCGATGGAAACCGAGGGAGAAGAAGAAGACGAGCCGTTCGAGTGCCCCCCCCCCCACCCCTACAAGACGTGTGTGAGGGAGGTGCTCACGAAGATCGCAGATTCCCTGCGCGACGGTAGCTACCCCCATCATGGCCATTCCTACCCTTTCATGGTAGGCAACATCCCTCCCCTACCTCATAAACCATATCCATTCTACTGCGGGTGCGAACCCTTAAATCAGAAGATTCACGGGAGGGAACTCGTCAGGCGTGCAGATCTGGAGCTGATAAATAAGCACCCGATCTTCACCGATGAGGACTGGCGGTACATGACTAACCAAGCAGTCCTGTACATCCAACAACAGACGCCGCCAGTGGACTTCTCCTGCCTGAAGAAGATAGAATTCGGGCAGAATGGAAGCAGCAAGAAAAAGAAGCATCCGGCAGATAAATTCTTTCATCTACAGAAACCAGAGGCCAATCCAAAACGAGAAGAAAAACATTCCGAACAGAGAGGATTTCAGGAGGAACAGCTCAACCAGCTTAAACTCCTACACCTCGGGCCAAGGCAGGCCTGTCAATATAGTGAGTGAGTGAGTGAGTATTGACCCTCCGCCTCGTGCGCCGCGAACGCCATTGAACCCGCCACTCCCCTTGGGGAGAGGGTGGCCCAACCGCGCCCGGTACCCGCGAAGAAGCATGTAACACCTGGGGTGTACCAAGCGACGCACCACACTCCCCACTGCCGCTACACTCCGAGGCAGCAGCCTGAAGGCGGCTGACCGCGGCCATCAACACGTTCAGCTATTCACGAACAGTGGCCAGCTCCTCCTGCGTCCGTACACAGCAGCCACACATCCTATCCATACTAAGAAATCAATTTACTGTTGAGAGTTTTTAACTAGACTGCCAATTCACTAAAGGAAGCTGATAGTTGACTAAACTGTGGTTACTAGACACTTCTTGTAGAAAACAATGAAAATAGCACTACCTGTCTCTGGACTGTATTCAAAAGAAATACTAGCACTACTGGCTGACTAAAGGGACTCTCTCTGACTGTATTCAAAACAAACACGAAATCTATGGAACACTATTACTAGCACTCGACAATTAAAGCTTCCTAGAAGCAAAAACACACGGAAGAAGAAGTGACAAGTAAGAAAAATACAGTTAATACTTAAATTAACGTTGCTCGCTGCACAGCAGACGTGAAGCAGACGGCAGTTACGACACACACATTGTGTTGTTAGCTTACTACATTCTAAGTTTCGCTTTTTTCATACCTTTATTCCCTGAGCGATAAGAGGCCAAACTTTAAATTTTTTTTCCGCTGATTTTTTCAGGCTACTTTGTCTAAATTTTTGTGGCTGAATGCGGCTCGTAAAATTCATTCAATTCTTATTCTTAAGAGAACGCTCCGCTCACATTTGTAGAAGACGGCTAAATTTCATTTCTTTGTGAGTGTGGGGTTGGTCTGTTATTCTGTTATTCTGCGCAACGGATGTTCTGAGATGTACCCTTTACCCTGTGGCTCCCGCAAGATGAAATTTCCACCCCCACACTACTACAGAAGTCAGACAGACACTCTTAACGTTCTAAAGAGAAATGCCTGAAAAACTTTCAGCAATAAATATCTTCTGGAGTCGTCTGCTGCAAGGAAATGACACAAAAACTCACAAAATTTCTTACGTAACTAGTGGGATACTTGGGTACTGGAGTAGTGCTAGTTAGTGTAAGAAAAACATGAAACTAACGAAAGTTATTATTTATTTTGCAAAAATTCTGAGAAATCACAATGGCACTTTTAGTTATGAATTGAACAAGTTATATCCTGGTTCTTTTCAGAATGTGAAGTTACCTCTCAAGGATAGGATTCGCTAATGAAATTTCTATACAAAGTTTAAAATGGTTGTTGTCTTGGCAGAATGGCTGAGAGGTGCGCCTACTCAACTTGAATAATTATCCTTTAGAATGTTGCTAGGTACAGTCAAGGCTGTCGCGTGTGAAATGCAGTGAAGTGTAGTGTTGTGAAGGAAATATGGGGCTCGCAATAGCTGTAGTGCACAATACCGTAAGCTGAGATGACTGCTGTTTGCGCCGCTTGCTGCTGACAAATAAGATAACTCTCGTTCTATCTGGATTGACCTTCGCCAATCAAACTCTCCCTATGCTTTGATGAAGTCAAGGATTCCTATTCACCCCTAGTCTAACTATTAGCGTGGTACACCGGTCAGATAACCAGTCCACCGCGATGCCACTCAAAATTTGCTCGCAGGTGTTTAACTATAACTCTGTCCGTTCACACCGCACAATAAGTGTGTCAGCCAACATAGTGAACAACGCTTAATCGTGAGGACTCAATATAGAGTAGCACTTCGATTCGCCCTCGACAAAGGTGCTCTCCCAGTGAAGTACTGAGGAGAGACTTGTTCCTCACTCCAAGAGCGACAACGGAACGGCGCCTCTCCACGCCAGATGTGAAGGGGTATATCTTTTGGTCTCTTCCATTATTCCTTCAGCTCAAGGCGTCAGAAATATTGTCTGTCAATCAGCATTGCTCTTCTAAAACGGGAGAATGACGTTTCATTTAAGGCGACCAATCCAGAAACCTGTAGCATTGGCGTTTGGCGTTTGCTGTCTCCCTGTGAAAATCTCTGAAACTGCGTGCTATGTGAAAAGAATGCGTAGGCTGGCCACTCCCACACAATGTAGCGGAGTTTGCTTTTAAGCCGAACATGGGGTCATTCCCCCTTTTCACTCGGGCCCACGCTGTCCGCTACACGGGTGGTCACTGGCCGACATAGGCTGGGTCACGCTCTGAAGGGACCAGCGTCCCGTTGTGCGGTTTCTCTCCAGAACTAAAAGCTTCTGAGACCGTCGTTTCTGGAATGTATGTGTGTACACCAGCCTTGAGTATTTCAACCATGGTGCGCTTACTTGTTAATTGCCTATCGTTTACATGAATTCATACAACATTGACTTTATCTTATCGAGTTTGGGTTCGAATGAAGCGTCTTTATGTGCGCAAAATGATTGTGAGGGCTGAATATGTAAGCAATGAAGGTCAGGAGGCCACGACGTCTTACATCTTTCCACAAAATATTGCCGAAGATATAGCAGGTGAAAGTCACCAGAAATTTACGCTCGCTCTGCGCAAAATCACGCATGGAGTAAACAAGTAACAATATCTCGGTCAGCATTGCTTTGACGAACGTTAATTTTCACCAATGTTCATCGTGGACATGAGCGAATATTCACGTAAAATTTCGTTGAAATCCGTGTTGGTCGATCAGGGAGGACCAAGTAGGTTGACGTGAAATGTCTCACTTCCGCGACCCATGATTACTGAACTTGCTTTATTTTCTTTGTATGTACTGCCACCTCTGAAAATACTCGAGCTTTCTTTCTTTTTATGCTGTAGAGGAATATCATTGCCCTGAAAGGTTTGCACTTGCCGACAAATATAGACCTAATATAAAAGAAAGTAATTAACATCTTGTCGACGACGTGATGATTCATGTATTCCCCGTAAGTGATTTATCGAATCCACAGAAAATTCAACCTACATAACTAGACGCTGTTGCATTCCAAACATAGTAGAGTAATCCAAAGTAAGACACACTCTATCTGAATATTGTAGCAGAGTATTGTTTTTCTTTTATCAATTAATTCATTAAATCATTCATCTTGGGAGAATATTTTTCGTATCCGTATGTTCCGTTACGATACAGGTTACATGCTCGACTGGAATGCCTATAGGTTTTACCATAATACATTCATCATCAGTTGAAATAGACACACCTATGTAGTGAAGCTTAGAATCCACTTTCAACCTCATGATAGCTACGACTCTTCCGTGAGACACAGAAAGCGTTGATCCGTGACAACTCTGCCGCCTCCCATTAGTCAGGGAAAGCTGGGACCTAGGTGAACGCATCTCACTCGATAACTTCCAAATGGTTCTCAAGGGAATTGCTATCCAGTTAGCTTGGAGCTTAAAAATCGCTATGTCTGCTGAGTCTTCCTCAACAGTGATGGTGCTCCGCTGGCACCCATACCGATAACACAAAATACACGATATTCTCGAATATGGCTGAAATAGAGGGCAACCAAACCTCTGTTTATGGGTCTACGTCATTTACGGGGTATGCGCTTTGAGTTCAAATCCCCGAAATGTGGCTACTTGTACCTCCTGAGGAGACTGGTGGCTGCCGTATCGAATTACATTATAACGATCTATATCTCGGTCATATTTCACTTTACTAAAATTGTTAATCGATTTTGCCTCTGTAGCCATCGTCACATCAAAAATTACCAGAATGAATCTCTTCTGAGAGCAGTGGGTTTCTCGAGTCTGGCTTCGATGGCGTTATTACTGTCATTATGTTCTTCTCAAATACTCTGCACATTGTAATGCTGAGTCACGAAGGTTGGTTTAAAAGAGCGAGGGACGGACCGAACTGCTAGGTCATCGGCCCTGAGTCATGAAGGATAGCTGGCCACATGTAAGAGAGGACCTAAACGTTCTAACTTTGCCACGTCAAATAAATGGGTAAATAAATGCATAAATCTAGTTTTAAAGGAAACAGGTGCTAGAGTGACATTGATTCTACACCTAAATCTACGCTGATGTGCAAAACCTGCGGAATAAAGTAACTTCCGCAGGATGTGCCACCGTCAAGTAACATAGCTCGATGAAACTTGGACCATATATAGGAAGAGCTGCTACTGTACAGTAAATAATGTAACTGAAACAAAGACGCAATGAGGCCAACAGAAGCAACAATTTTATCCAAATAAAATAATCACCCTGAAGTCACTGTGATTCGTGATGGTCCCATGGATATTGCAAAAGGCGTGACGTGGTTCTGAATAGGGTCTGTGATCGCCATGGGGAACAGTGTATGGTGTGCAACGTGCTAGGAAGTTGGTCACGAGGTGCATAAGGTGTTCCTGTGGTTTGCCGTTCAGTTCCTCCACCAGCGCGGTTAACAACTGTTGGAAGGTCGTTTGCGCATGTGGAGGTGCCGCAATATGTCTCTTTAACGCATCTCCCACGTGGTCTATGCGATTTAATGGGCGGAAACGGGTGGAGCAGTACATTCTCCGAGCAGCCTCTCGTTTCAAGACCTCTTCCACCTGCGCTGCTCGACGCATTCGCGCATAACCATCCATTTAAGTGAAGTCAGGGTCAAATGAAGCCCTAAAATAACGTGAATGGGGACGGTGTACAGTGTCACAATAACTTTGACAGTGTTAAAAGATTTGGAGCTCAGTAGTTCATGAAACACTATGCCTCCCAACATCATAAAATCTGGACCACCAAAACCATCATGTTCGATAGTGCTGAACACCTGATGCCACTAGGAACATCCTCGAATCTCCTTTGTATTTTCAATACGTTATACATTACACCCGTCATTAAATATTTGTCACTATCTACTTCGGGTTTCATCTAGCTCTCGGTTCCGATTATAAGTTGAGTCGGACAGCATTCCTACAGGGCGGTAAATTCAGAAACGATTATAAGAACGTTTCGGGACTTTATTGTTAAATTTTAGACATTCTAAGTGTTTTCACTTTGTATACTGTCTGATTTCAATCTCTGCGTATAGTGTGGCAAGCGTTCATTAGAGGACCTCAGGTTGTACTGCATAGAGAAAAAATAAATATTTGGAATTTTGCTTCCCGAGTAGCTCCTACCTCTGTGTGGAGCGCCCACGAACTATCATGGGGAATTCTATGATTCCCCATCCTATAACACCGGTGCAGGAATCTGCCACTAAGACAGTCACAAAATCCCTGTTGAATACGACAGCCAATCAGTTGCAATAAATGGTGGTATTCAATTAACCTTAACAATGGCTTCAACGGATTTAAACGCGTCTTCTTCAGACGGCCAAGGAACAAACTGCACATTGGCAAACAGTCAGTTATTAAAGCGATCTAACATCTCAACATGATATGAGTAGGCAACGATCTGTACATCTATTTTTAAAACTTAAGGCCTCTCAATTGAACGGCTTGTCAGGCCAGTAAAATGAATCACATAAAATGCTAGACCATGTTAAGAGCTGCCTTAAGTTTTACAAATGGATGTATATATCATTACTGACACATTTCGTGTGGATATGTTAGATCGCTTTACTAGCTGACTGTTTGCTAATGTGAAATTTGTTTCTTGTCCTTCTGAAAAAGACGGGGTTAAATCCGTTGAATCCATGGTTAAGGTTAACTGAATATAACTATTTATTCCAACCGGTTGGCTGTCTTAGTCACCTGCTGTTCTGTAACAGTTTCTTAGGTACAGCCATGTTCAAAATACTTAAGTCACAAAATCGATGGAAACTCTGGTTGAGACCCTACACACTCAGCTCTAAACCAAAGGTCTAATAAATTCCAGGTATGGTACTGCTAATCATAAGCTCTGCCTGCATGACGCGTGTTAGCTGAAGTTGTTGTTACGTTGTAAATTGGGAGACCCGTCCAAACTAAATTAATTCCCATCTATAAATGGGACTTCCAGTATGGTTAAAGTTAACATCAGTGATAAGCGTGGCAAACTACTACAATCCCATGTGAATTTCTTATTGTGCATTTTTGTGTAAATGCGTAATTTGGAATGCTGTTGAATACATGTTGAACACAGGCCAACAGCAAAAGGGACAGCGAGCCAGTGTTGAGCTTCAGACTACAGGCACGGCCACTACTAGAAGGCAAGGAGGATACAGGTACAAGAACTGGTGACTGTATATTGCCTCTGTGCAAAGTACCTCCGGACAGGTGTCATCTGTGATTGGGTCCTAAATGACGGTAACCTAATGGGCACTGTTTTTAATGATCTGCATCCACTGGCACCAAGGAGGCATATCGCAAGCTAACAGCAATGGGGCGTGCAGTATCATAACGTTCTGCGCCCTACAGGAAGCACATATTCCGGGAACCACCAGACAGAGGACGGTGGAAAGATAATATGTAGAAAGTGGAGTAAAGGAGAGACCTTCCGGATCTTTTGTGTTTAAGAGCATGGTATCTGCAGCTATCAGGCTGGTGCCAAGCAACTGAATTGTGGCAGACGCTGCTAAGAAAATGCAAGAGCAGCAACCATTGTCTAATGTAAATAAATTCTGGATTGGGAGAGCAGAACTCGCTTGTTCATAAGTGGAAAAGGCCTTATTAGTGGAAACGTGAAGTAGGTTAGATAGTGGGTGTCAGAGGTAACCTGTTCCTGAGATCCTGCACTAAAAACCCCTAACATTGGTTAATTATTCTAAAACTAAGCATGATGCCTTATTATAATGTATCTGGTCGGGTGGCACTCGGAAGAATCACTCTGAATGTTGATCGAAATCATGCAAAAGTCTCACACTGGAAAAGATAGAGCAAAGGTTCAGCTTCTTTCGGGAGCGCTCTGTAGAAGTACTTCTTCCGTCCCAGACTCACCAGGGGACACTTTACCTAAGAGAGGAACTTCGATTCTGGACCCTGATGGAGAGCAACCGTCGCCGTTGGTCAGATGACTGAGTTTTTGGGCCACTACAGCAGCCACTTGCGGGCACTGGTCAGCAACTGCAGTGTTCGCAACGTGTACAGGTTGACGTTAGAGCTTTCATATTTTTAATTCAAGTATGTATATTATCCATGGCGAGCTCAACATTCGTTCCATAAGAACACTAGGTCCATGCGTGATTCATTTGGTAATTCTTTCTTTCCTCTTTCATTAACATTCAGCAATCACAGTGCGACTTCATCGAATTTAATTGTTTCCACAAATGTTGTCTTGACTCTAACGTATTCACCTCAGACCCATTACCCGATCTTGGACAAGCTGTTGATATAATATTTCCTTTGTAATCAGTGTTAATACTTAAGGAGTGTAACAGTTTCCTGTCTTTGTGCATCCGTGTTCGATCTGAAGTTCACAGGGACTTCTAATACATGTGGTTTTACAGTGACCCTCTCTTCATTCAATAGTTTGAGTAACTCCCTATTTTTATCATCTCGTGAGCTACAGCACAAATGTTTCACTTATACTAGGGACACCCTGGTTAATAAACTCAATTCATTAAGTTATGTGTTGAGCGACATCAGTATTCAAATTCGCGTTATGCTATGGGAAGCGATCTGTTTATCGATAAAGTCACCTGGTACAGATCCTCCTGACATCCACAGGGCTATAGCGATGGCTCGATCTTAATTTCACACTATGTAATTCCTTGTTGAAAGAGGCAACTCATAAAACTCTCGATTTACCTATTCTTGAGTATTTTTATTCGTGGTAGACCATCACCAAGTTGTATTACCGCGTGAGAGAGATAATATGCAGAGAAGATCTCTGGGATGCACTAGCAACATTTTTTTTAGTGAGCACAAGAGATTCACAGATAAATAATCCATGTCAGGAAACACACTTCTCACTCCCACATACAACTCGAATAAGGACGATTATAGCCGGCCGGGGTGGCCGAGCGGTTCTAGGCGCTACAGTCTGGAACCTCGTGGCCGCTACGGTCGCAGGTTCGAATCCTGCCTCGGGCATGGATGTGTGTGATGTCCTTAGGTTAGTTAGGTTTAAGTAGTTCTAAGTTCTAGGGGACTGATCCCCTCAGAAGTTAAGTCCCATAGTGCTCAGAGCCACTTGAACAATTGAAGGACGATTATAGACATTTTAGAGAAACTCTTGATGTACTAATTGTAGTTTATCATGCAGCATAGTGGGGAAAACTTGTAGAAGACGCGCCCTCCGTCGTATATACTACGATGGTTCCCGGTTAACTAAAGTAAATGCACGTGTAGGTGCACAATAATGTTTTGCAATATTAGTTTCAACGCCTGAAGTTCAATGTAAGACTAGAAAAATGGAACTCTTTTGCCTCTCTTTCAATGCATTTGGTAAGTTATGGTCGTTTTTCCGTTTTAACTCGCTACTTCTTCACGAAATTCCTGTATGTTAGCTCGTGTGTAATTATTTCTCGATGCCAGGCGCACAGAATGCGCCTTGATATTAAAGCAACGGTCGGGGCTTTCGGCGAGGCTGCAATCTAGGCGGGCGGCCTGAGCTCCTGGGACATTACTCTGGCACGAGAACACGCC
Source organism: Schistocerca nitens (assembly GCF_023898315.1). NCBI lineage: Eukaryota > Metazoa > Arthropoda > Insecta > Orthoptera > Acrididae > Schistocerca > Schistocerca nitens. The sequence continues at coordinate 949,533,770 of NC_064616.1, forward strand.
GCCATAATCCATATCGATTGCGCAGCTTCTGGCCCTCCGTTTCATGAGGGCACTGCTTCATTTAGCCAGAGCGGCGGCGTTGGCGACGCCAGTTAGCGGCTCTGCCCTGTTTAGTGCGCAGCGTAGCCTCTGAATGCTGGGCCTGTTTTCTCGCGCCCGCTGCTTCACCTCCTCTCCGTGTCTGGTACTCTTCTCCCTATCTCTCTCGCTCCTTCTACCCGCGTCAGTGTGAGAGCGACTGGCACCTGGGAGAAGACGCTATGCTTGTTGACAGAGGGATCCGTATCCGACTAAGGGATTATCTATTACAGGTGCACTGAGACCCAGCCATGTAGTTGAGTGAAACATTGTGTTCTCATTTAGAGCAAAACTTACACCAAATATAAATGTCGAATGGACAACCATAATGCGAGTAATGGATTACCTGTAACACAGATCCATCCTCTTTCTTTGTCTGAAATTCCCTATGTGCCTTCTTTTCGGCATAAGAAGTGTTTCGATGCCTGGTGTGAAATAAATAATGAGTTTTTTGATGTTCAGGAACTACAAAATACTCTATTACTATATTTAACGTAACCGCCGCCTCTACAAATAACAACAAAATCTCCTACATTGTGGAATGTCTTGTAACAGCTGTTGAATACAAACGCATACCTTAATTTATTCTTTTTTTTTTTTTTAGAGCGATCTAGCAGTTGCTTTTCGTCACGCTACAGTAGCCCATTACAAACTGTATTGTAAGGCGCTAAAAAATGTTATTAGGAAGGCAAAGAGTTTGTGATATGCAAATACAACAGCTAATTCACAGGATAAAATTAAAAACGTATGGTCAGTTGTGAAGGAAGTGTCTGGTCAGCAGCAAAAGGTCGACGATGTAAAGTCAGTTCGTAGTAAAAATATTTCTGTTACTGAAAAATCAGATATATGTACAGTAGTTAACAATCATTTTATGAGCATTGTTGGTGAATTAAATAAAAATTCAGTTTCTACAGGGAATCACATAACTTTCTTGGCAAATATCTTTCTACATCTACATGGTTACACTGCAATTCACACTTAAGTGCCTGGCAGAGGGTTCATCGAGCCATTTTCGTACTACTTCTCTACGATTCCACTCTCGAATGGCGTGTGGGAAAAAGGAACACCTAAATCTTTCCGTTCGAGCTCTGATTTCTCTTATTTTATTATAATGACCATTTCTCCCTACGTAGGTGGGTGTCAACAAAATGTTTTCGCATTCGGAAGAGAAAGTTGGTGACTGAAATTTCGTAAATAGATCTCACCGAAAAAACAAAAAAAAAAAACAAAAAAAAAACGCCTTCTTTTCGGTGACTGTCACCCCAACTCGCGTATCATATCAGTGACACTCTCAACCCTATTGCGCGATAACACTAAACGATCTGCCCTTCTTTGCCCTTTTTCGATGTCCTCCGTCAATCCTATCTGGTAAGGATCCCACACCACGCTGCAATATTCCAGCAGAGGACGGACAAGTGTAATTTAGGCTGTCTCTTTAGTGGGTTTGGCGCATCTTCTAAATGTTCTGCCAACAAAGCGCAGTCTTTGTTTCGCCTTCCGCACAATATTATTTATGTGGTCTTTCCAATTTAAGTTGCTCGTAATTGTAATTCCTAGGTATTTAGTCGATTTGACAGCCCTTAGATTTGTGCGATTTATCGTATACCCAAAATTTATCGGATTTCTTTTAGTACCCATGTGGATGACCTCGCACTTTCCTTTGTTTAGTGCCGAGATTGATGTCTGAAATACTCCTCTGTGATACAGACAAGGGGGAGATTGAGTCAATAATTAAATCATTGGAGACTAAGGACTCTCATGGATACGATGGAGTGTCTAGAAGAATATTAAAGTACTGTGCTGCACATGTCAGCCCTGTATTTAGCCATATTTGTAATTTTTCCTTTAGGAATGGTCAAGTTTCCTGAACGATTAAAGGATTCAGTAGTAAAGCGGCTTTATAAAAAGGGAGAAAGGTATAATGTAGACAATTTTAGACCTATTTCTATGCCATCAGTGTTTGCTAAAGTTATTGAGTTACTGAAAACGCTGTGTATGTAAGGATAATTGATCAATTTCATTTGCTATCAAACGTACACTTCGGCTTTGGAAATCGTTCAACAACTGAAAATTCTATATTCTCTTTTCTCTCTGAGGTGGTGGATGGGCTAAACAAAAGGTTTCGAAAGCTAGGCATATTTTTCGATGAAACTAAGGCTTTTGATTATGTTTATCACAAAATATTGCTCCAGAAGTTGGACTATTATGGAATACGGGAGTAGCTCATAATTGGTTCATCTCTTACTTTAGCAACAGACAGCAAAAGTTTTTTATTCACAATGTTGAGAACGGCTGTGATGTGGGGTCTGAGTGGGGTACAGTCGAGTGGGGTGTGCCCCAGGGATAAGTGTTGTGGCGACTAATGTTCCTTATTTATGTAGATGATATATCATCTAGTATTATGGGTGACTCTAAAATATTTCTGTTTGCTGATGACACTAGCTTGGTAGTAAAGGATGCTGAATGCAGCATTGGCTCGGTTTCAAGTAGTGCAGTTTATGACCTACGTTCATGGCTAGTAGAAAATAAACTAACGCTAAATCACAGTAAGACTCAATAACACACAATTCAACAAAACCTGACGTTTTAATTTCACAGACTGGGCATATGATTAGTGAAACTGAAGAGTTCAAATTTCTAGTTGTTCAGATAGATAGTAAACTGTCGTGGAAAGCCCACGTTCAGGGTCTTGTTCAAAGAATTAATGCTGCCATTTTTATTCTTCGAACGGTGTCTGAAGTGAATGATCTTCGAATCGAAAATTAGTCTACTTTGCTTATTTTCATACGCTTATGTCTTATGGTATTATATTTTGGGGTAACTCTTCCCATTCTAAAAGGACATTTCTGGCACAGAAACGGGCGGTTCGGGCAATAAGTGGTATAAGTTCACGAACCTCTTGTCGAACTCTGTTCACGAGTCTGAGTATTTTGACATTGGCCTCTCAATATATATATATATATTCCTTACTGTTATTTCTTATTAACAATATTAGCTTATTCCCAAGAATTAGCAGCTTTCAATATCATTTCATTTCACTTAGTTAATACTCGGCAGAAATCAAACCTTTACTTGGATCGGGCTTCCTTAACTCTTGTGCAGAAAGGTGTGCAGTATACTGCTGCTGTATCCATTTTCAGTAACCTACCACTCTAATTCAAAAATCTTAGCAGTAATACGCGTACTTTCAAATCCAAACTAAAGAGTTTCCTCATGGGCCACTCTTTCTATTCTGCCGAGGAGTTCCTTGAAAAATTAAGCTGATTCTTATTGTATTGTTACTGCGTTTACTGAAACCTATGCATTGACTTTTTTCGGGTTCATAAACGTTTTATTTTTATCTGTTATTATTTTTATGTTGCGATTACATATAATGAGGCATTCCATGACTTTGGAAATTTGCTCCTCAATTTGATCCTACGGCACTTGACGTGTAAATAAATAAGAGGAAATGGTTGTTTTCATGTATTCGTATGAATGATAGACGAAACTTTACGTCGGAGGTGATGTATTGTGGATGTTATTGACCTGTAGATTATCTTTCGGTAAATTAAAGATCTAGTCACTTGTTTCTACTAAAAGGTAAATGATAAAGTAAAGTGATAGACATATTTCGTAAGAACTACTGTTCGTCATTACAAAACTCAAATACAACTCATATCATTTCTTAAAAGTCGGAAAAATATTAAAAGATATCCTTCTCAGCCAGCTTGTTAAGTTCAGATTATTAAGTCCAAGGCCTATGAGCCATAAAAAATTCCGTCATGAACGTTCATCAAATACAAAAATGTAACTGGGGACTCAGAGTCTTCCTGTGGATAAGTGGTAGTTCACAGCGACATATTTTTGATACCGTTATCAGGATGTAACTACGATGTTATGCAACATTACAGCAGGATGTACGTGTGGTAGCAGGTGCGTTTTTGAGAGTTTGTTATAGAAAATACCGCGATCTCTCGTTTGTTAATTCTGTCGATCACTCATCTGAGGGACGTCACGTGACATCTTTGTAAATAAAAAAAATCACACCTACGTGTTTTGAGACACATGCTTGTCCAGCGTTTTCTCATTTCTAATTTCTGTCGACCTCCCGTCTGAGGGCCTTCACGTGACACTTTTGAAAATAAAACTGTCACATCTACCTATGTTGAGACACAAGCTTCTCCAGGTAAATTACAAATAACTTAAACTGAAGGTTATGGAAACTGTACCAGTTGTTTACGTGCAGGGCAGAAGACTAGGAACAAAATTACAAACGGGAGCTTGTGTCTGGTGCCAGCTAGGGTAAACCGTACTTGCATGCTCAAAAGGCTGTTTTGCGGATGGACATTTTGGAATTGGAGATTGTTTTCAGGCAGCCTGTTGCGCTAATATAATTACCTACGAAGGATTGTAATGATTTCTTAATTACTTTTTTTATTACGGTAAGAGCAAAGAGTTAGATCTCAAATCTGCAATGCAAGAAAAATATGAAATCATATAATCATAAGCAATGGTTTGTATCTTGTGTGTATGAAACCTTTACAGACATCAAAAAGAATTTAGTGTGTTACACTACAGGGAAATGTGTAGAACTAACAACACTTAATATTTAGAGACAAGTTTTCCAGCAGCAAACATAGACGGTAGGCGTTTGATAATTGATTTTGCAATATCAAATATCTTTAGTAACGATCTATTCCTTCTTCTGATACCAGTTATTTGATATCTGCAGTTATACATGGTGAGTCACTAACTATTGCCACCAAGAATAACTTCGAAAGTATGATAGGGACTGAAAAGTTTGTGGGACAAAAGTTGCAATAGGACAACGGGTGCCATGATATGACGTTAGTTTTTTGTTGCTAGGTGGGGTCGCTTCAGAGATGTGAAGGTCAACTTTGTTTTTTTAAATAGGATGCTATAGTTTGGTACTTATTTTCTGATAGCGGCTATCGAGACGAATACAATGATGTGTAACAGTAAGGTCTTTGAAGGTCAACGAAGGTCACAAAGGTGGCATAAATGTCCATTTACAGAAGGTGTTCGAAGAGATGATCATTGGTGCATCAATGCACTGCTGCAGTCTTCTTATCATCGATTGAGTGGTATCCCTTATCACATCGGCACATGCTCTGACAATTCTCTCTCGCATATCTTCAGGTGTAGTTGTAACGTCTTTATCAATGTCTTTTACGAATCCCCACAAGAAAAAAATCCTGAGGCGTCAAGTCTGGCGAACGAGTCGGCCACGACACATCTCCTCCACGTCCAGTCCAACAATTTCGGAGTTGTGTCTGCAACTCATTCCTAGCCGTAAGCGAAAAATGTGGTGGACACCTATCGTATGGATACCACATTCTGTTCCTTCTTCCTAAACGTATTTCTTCCAATAACAGACTGAGATTTCCTTCGATGAAATAGGTGCCTATAATTCTGTTCTCCAGAATCCCACACCATACATTCACCGACCACGGTTTTTGGTGTGCAACTTGCTGCAGCCAACGTGGATTTTCAGTTGCCCAATAATGCATGTTATGCAAATTAACATTTCCATGGTTCGTGAATGTAGCCTCGTCAGTAAATAAAATCAAATTAATAGATGTGTCATCCCTCTGATTCTGAAGCTGAGCCCATCGGCAGAAATCAATCGACTTGTTCTTCGAAGGAATACATGACTCAAATTCGCTTGATTCGACGATACCAGTGTTACCGTTCCTATTAGTGTTGTATTGCGAAACCGTCGAATGGTGTTTACGTGTCAATGGCACGTTAGATGGATACGCCGTATTACTATTCGCACGATATACGAGAGAGAATTGTCAGAGCATGTGCTTCGATAAGTGCCGCAGTGATAAGAAATACCACTCAGTCACTGATAAGAAGATTGCATCACTACACTGATACCAATGGTCATCACTTCGAGCATCTTCTGTAAAAGGACGTTCATGCCACATGCCACCTTTTTGACCTTCAAAGACCTTACTGTTACATAACACTGGATTCATCTCGACAGCCGCTATCAGAAAATAAATACCAAACTATAGCATCCCGTTTAAGAAAACTAAGTTGACCTTCATATCTCTGACGTTATCCCACCTAGCAACAAAAGACTAACATCGTATTATGGCCCCTGTTGTCCCATGCAACATTTGTCCCACAAACTTTTCTGCTACTATTATAGTTTCGGAGATATTCTAGGTGGTAATAATTAGTGACTCACTATTTTGAAAGATAAAAAACGTGGCCTGACTAAAAAGCCGGGAGAGGTCATACGGTTTTTCTGCCATAATGAATCAAAGGACGACAAACATGTCTTATGTTTGGAATACTTCTTCGAATCATTAAAATCGTCTGCTGAAAAGTTAAATTACATTCAAGCCTCAGATTTTTCAGTACCAGAAAGAAGTACACCTCTAGAAAGTAAAAAAATATAAGATTACCTTTAACAAGAATTTGTTGTCCCGATAGAAAGGTACATATATACAGCGAATAGCCAAAGAAACTCGTACACAGGCCAAATATCGTGCAGGGCCGCAAACACGCAGAAATGCAGCAACAGGACGTTGCGTGGACTCGGCTAATGTCTGAAGTAGTCCTGGAAGGAACTAACACCATGAATCCTGCAGGGCTGTCCATAAGTAATAAGAGGACGAGGCGGTGAAGATCTCTTCTGAACAGAAAGTTGCAAGGCATCCCAGATATGCTCAGTAATGTTCATGTCTGCGGAGTTTGGTGACCAGCGGAAGCTTTTAAACTCAGAAGAGTGTTCCTGGAGCCACTCTGTACCAATTCTGAGCGTGTGAGTTGTCGCGTTGTACTGCTGGAATTGCCTAAGATCGTCGGAATGCACAGTGGACATTGATCGATATAGGTGATGAGACAGGATGCTTACGTACGTGTCACCTGTCAGAGTCGTATCTAGACGTAACAGGGGTCCCATAACACTGCAGCTGCTCATGCTCCATTCCATTACAGATCCTCCATCAACTTGAACAGTCCCCTACTGACATGCAGGGTCTATGGATTCATGGGGTTATCTCCATACCTGTACACGTCCATCCGCTCAATACAATTTGAGACGAAACTAGTCCGACCAGGCAACATGTTTCCAGTCACCAACAGTCAAATGTGGGTGTTGACTGGTCCAGGTGAGGCGTAAAGCTTTGTGTCGTGCAGTCATCAAGGGTACACGAGTGGGCTTTCGGCTCTGAAAGCCCATATCGATGATGTTTCGTTGATTGGTTCTCATGCTGACAGTTGTAGATGGCCCATTATTGAAGTCTCCAGCAATTTGCGGAAGGGTTGCACTTCTGTCATGTTGAAAGTTTCTCTTTAGTCCTCGTTGGTCCCATTCTTGCAGAATCTTTTTCCGGCCGCAGCGATGTCGGAGACTAGATGTTTTACCGGATTCCTGATATTCACAGTACATTCGTGAAATGGTTGTACGGGAAAATCCCCACTTCATCGCTATCTGGGACATGTTGTGTCCCATCGCTAGTGCGCTGACTATAACACCACGTCCAACTCACTTAGATCTTGATAACCCGGGATTGAAGCAGCAGTAACCGATCTAACTACTGCGCCAGGCACTTTTGTCTTATATGGGCATTGCCGACCACAGCGCCTATTCTACCTGTTTACATATCTCTGTATTTGAATACGCATGCCTATACCAGTTTCTTTGGCGCTTCAGTGTATATATTTACACAGTGACACTTTATATGTTGTAAATAGAGTCTTCATTCCGATGGAAAGTAGTTGTACGCGAAGCACTACGTGCTGTAGTAAATTGGTATTCACGTGGTATCAGACTGAGCAGCCGAAAATGATGTTGTCGATATCGTCGTCAGCGTAAATATCAGTTTTAGCCGATAGAGCTTGTGTCGGAACCATCCGTGTTTAAATCGGAGGGGGAATATAGTGTATAGGAACTTTCCGCAGTACATACCAAGGGAGTATTACGATCGTGTAGGGAGACTTGGTAGTATAGTAGCGTAATGTCCTCCCCTATGCTGGTAAAATGTTGTTGTTTTTGTGGTCTTCAGTCCTAAGACTGGTTTGATGCAGCTCTCCAGGCTACTCTATCCTGCCCAAGCTTCTTCATCTCCCAGTACCTACTGCAACCTACATCCTTCTGAATCTGCTTAGTGTATTGATCTCTTGGTCTCCCTCTACGATTTTTACCCTCCACGCTGCCCTCCAATGCTAAATTTGTGATCCCTTGATGCCTCAAAACATGTCCTACCAACCGATCCCTTCTTCTAGTCAAGTTGTGCCACAAACTTCTCTTCTCCCCAATCCTATTCAATACCTCCTCATTAGTTACGTGATCTACCCACCTTATCTTCAGCATTCTTCTGTAGCACCACATTTCGAAAGCTTCTATTCTCTTCTTGTCCAAACTATTTATCGTCCATGTTTCATTTCCATACATGGCTTGTAACACCATAGCTCTAATGCTATATTCATCTAATTTTATTTTTTTTCATTTAATATTACATCGTTAAGAAACTGTAAATGTTTTTGATTGAATAGATAACACAAAATTGTATACTCTTTTCTTTGTTAAAACTTTGATGTCGTAGTTTGTTTCAATGCAAAGTAGTGTATCTGTAATGTAAAATTCTTTGTCCCATTTGGAGGGAACAAATCTTACTGTATATAATTGTAATTTTGTATGAATAATCTTTTGTAGAGGTGTCAATATGTGAAAATGTTCTGTTTTATTTGATGTGTTTGTTTGCTGTTATGTAAACTGCTGACCTTCACTTAGGACTCTTAGTTATTCTGTATGTAAAAGGTGTAGTGGTTCCCCTCGGGAACGGAAATGTGTAGCGCGCGCAAATTGTGGTTGGCCTAGGTGGAAAAGGTGGAACGTATAGTCAGTCGGGGACGAGCAGTCAGTCGGGGACGAGCAAGCAGTCAGAGATGAGCTACGAGTCCGTGCACAGCCGTGTAAAAGTGCATAGTGCTGGTTTCGAGACAGGCTTTTCTGTTATTTTCCAATGCCTCGGATGGATGGATAAATAGCTGGGCTATTCTGGAATTTGTACCTATCATCGCCACCAAGAAATGACAGAGTCCAGCAATTCTGCCTGCAATTTCACCTACCAACCTGCAGTTGCCACCACATTGCGCAATCATTGCAACATAACACCATAATGATGTACAGTGAAGGATCAGCTTAATGGATGTGTTATTGTGCTGAAATATAAGGTAATTTATATCTGAATTTATGTACCTACCTTGACTTTTTTCCTCATCATAACACCTCTCAGGGTCCTCTCCGTTTGAACTAAAGTGATTACCGAGTGTCCTTACTGAAAGCACGTTAAAATTCCAGTTTTCTAATTAATGCCTCTTGAACGTAGTAAAGTTAAAGTTAATGTGGCAAGAAAGTGAGTTAGAGTTAATGATGCTTGCTGAAAGTAATATTCTTAGTAAAAATGCTTATTAATGTTTTGTTGCCAACTTCAAATTAAAATTTCTCAAGACTGAGGCTTATAACGTTTTGCTTAGTAACTGATCACATTACTACCTGCTGTTAATCGTAGAAAGTGAGACAGTATCTTACATTAATATTGATTTTATGTCTCATGGTAGTAAAAGTGGAAAATTGCATAGTAGGAAATTATATACTCATGATTACTAAGTGTTTGTCTCTCTTGTGTGCATATTAACAGTATAAGACCCCTCAGTTTGTGTAAGCCCTGAAAGTGATAGTGTTTTTCTGTACGTGTTATAACTGTGCAAATAGTTTATTTGTGCTGCTCCAGTTGTTAGCTTCAATCTTAAAACATATGTGTATCAGAGTTCATTGCACTCGCGTGTGGCCAAGTCTAGGTTGTGTTTGTCCGTTATAGTTACTTATACCTACTTTCTTAAACGAGAATGTTAATCATTCTCTTGCCTAGTTAGGCTGGCGGCCGTTTTCTTTATCTGTTGAACAGTGCAGATAGGCAAAATTTTGTTTGGTACTGTTCAAATATTTACGTAATTCTAACTTTCATTTCCGGTAAGCCATTTCCGGTAGGTACAACACGGTCAACTTAACAAAAATCCTCCCAGAGGGTAACACTGCTCTGTTGCTTTATACCATAATTGCTATAACAAAATAGTTTTATTTCAAAACCTGTTTCCAGCTTTAAGGTTATGGTACAATAGTAGCAGACGGGGAGTGTTATAGGCTACACTCCATACAAATACTTTCAGAAATGACTTCCTGACACTTAAATCTATACTCGATGTTAACAAATTTCTCTTCTTCAGAAACGATTTCCTTGCCATTGCCAGTCTACATTTTATATCCTCTCTACTTCGACCATCAACAGTTATTTTACTCCCTAAATAGCAAAACTCCTTTACTACTTTAAGTGTCTCATTTCCTAATCTAATCCCCTCAGCATCACCCGATTTAATTTGACTACATTCCATTATCCTCGTTTTGCTTTTGTTGATGTTCATCTTATATCCTCCTTTCAAGACACTGTCCATTCCGTTCAACTGCTCTTCCAAGTCCTTTGCTGTCTCTGACAGAATTACAATGTCATCGGCAAACCTCAAAGTTTTTACTTCTTCTCCATGAATTTTAATACCTACTCCGAATTTTTCTTTTGTTTCCTTTACTGCTTGCTCAATATACAGATTGAATAACATCGGGGAGAGGCTACAACCCTGTCTCACTCCTTTCCCAACCACTGCTTCCCTTTCGTGCCCCTCGACTCTTATAACTGCCATCTGGTTTCTGTGTTGTTGTTGTGGTCTTCAGTCCTGAGACTGGTTTGATGCAGCTCTCCATGCTACTCTATCCTGTGCAAGCTTCTTCATCTCCCAGTACCTACTGCAACCTACATCCTTCTGAATTTGCTTAGTGTATGCATCTCTTGGTCTCCCCCTACGATTTTTACCCTCCACGCTCCCCTCCAATACTACATTGGTGATCCCTTGATGCCTCAGAACATGTCCTACCAACCGATCCCTTCTTCTGGTCAAGTTGTGCCACAAACTCCTCTTCTCCCCAATCCTGTCCAGTACCTCCTCATTAGTTATGTGATCTACCCATCTAATCTTCAGCATTCTTCTGTAGCACCACATTTCGAAAGCTTCTATTCTCTTCTTGTCCAAACTATTTATCGTCCATGTTTCACTTCCATACATGGCTACACTCCATACAAATACTTTCAGAAATGACTTCCTGACACTTAAATCTATACTCGATGTTAACAAATTTCTCTTCTTCAGAAACGCTTTCCTTGCCATTGCCAGTCTACATTTTATATCCTCTCTACTTCGACCATCATCAGTTATTTTGCTCCCCAAATAGCAAAACTCCTTTACAACTTTAAGTGTCTCATTTCCTAATCTAATACCCTCAACATCACCCGACTTAATTCGACTACATTCCATTATCCTCGTTTTGCTTTTGTTGATGTTCATCTTATATCCTCCCTTCAAGACACCATCCATTCCATTCAACTGCTCTTCCAAGTCCTTTGCTGTCTCTGACAGAATTACAATGTCATCGGCGAACCTCAAAGTTTTTATTTCTTCTCCATGGATTTTAATACCTACTCCGAATTTTTCTTTTGTTTCCTTTACTGCTTGCTCAATATACAGATTGAATAACATCGGGGAGAGGCTACAACCCTGTCTTACTCCCTTCCCAACCACTGCTTCCCTTTCCTGTCCCTCAACTCTTATAACTGCCATCTGGTTTCTGTACAAATTGTAAATAGCCTTTCGCTCCCTGTATTTTACCCCTGCCACCTTTAGAATTTGAAAGAGAGTATTCCAGTCAACATTGTCAAAAGCTTTCTCTAAGTCTACAAATGCTAGAAACGTAGGTTTGCCTTTCCTTAATCTTTCTTCTAAGATAAGTCGTAAGGTCAGTATTGCCTCACGTGTCCCAGTATTTCTACGGAATCCAAACTGATCTTCCCCGTGGTCGGCTTCCACTAGTTTTTCCATTCGTCTGTAAAGAATTCGTGTTAGTATTTTGCAGCTGTGGCTTATTAAACTGATTGTTCGGTAATTCTCGCATCTGTCAACACCTGCTTTCTTTGGGATTGGAATTATTATATTCTTCTTGAAGTCTGAGGGTATTTCGCCTGTTTCATACATCTTGCTCACCAGATGGTAGAGTTTTGTCAGGACTGGCTCTCCCAAGGCCGTCAGTAGTTCCAATGGAATGTTGTCTACTCCGGGGGCCTTGTTTCGACTCAGGTCTTTCAGTGCTCTGTCAAACTCTTCACGCAGTATCTTATCTCCCATTTCATGTTCATCTACATCCTCTTCCATTTCCATAATATTGTCCTCAAGTACATCGCCCTTGTATAGACCCTCTATATACTCCTTCCACCTTTCTGCTTTCCCTTCTTTGCTTAGAACTGGGTTTCCATCTGAGCTCTTGATGTTCATACAAGTGGTTCTCTTATCTCCAAAGGTCTCTTTAATTTTCCTGTAGGCAGTATCTATCTTGCCCCTAGTAAGATAAGCCTCTACATCCTTACATTTGTCCTCTAGCCATTCCTGCTTAGCCATTTTGCACTTCCTGTCGATCTCATTTTTGAGACGTTTGTATTCCTTTTTGCTTGCTTCATTTACTACATTTTTATATTTTCTCCTTTCATCAATTAAATTCAATATTTCGTCTGTTACCCAAGGATTTCTACTAGCCCTCGTCTTTTTACCTACTTGATCCTCTGCTGCCTTCACTACTTCATCCCTCAAAGCTACCCATTCTTCTTCTACTGTATTTCTTTCCCCCATTCCTGTCAATTGTTCCCTTATGCTCTCCCTGAAACTCTGTACAACCTCTGGTTCTTTCAGTTTATCCAGGTCCCATCTCCTTAAATTCCCACCTTTTTGCAGTTTCTTCAGTTTTAATCTACAGCTCATAACCAATAGATTGTGGTCAGAGTCCACATCTGCCCCTGGAAATGTCTTACAATTTAAAACCTGGTTCCTAAATCTCTGTCTTACCATTATATAATCAATCTGATACCTTTTAGTATCTCCAGGGTTCTTCCATGTATACAACCTTCTATCATGATTCTTAAACCAAGTGTTAGCTATGATTAAATTGTGCTCTGTGCAAAATTCTACCAGGCGGCTTCCTCTTTCATTTCTTAGCCCCAATCCATATTCACCTACTACGTTTCCTTCTCTCCCTTTTCCTACACTCGAATTCCAGTCACCCATAACTATTAAATTTTCGTCTCCCTTCACAATCTGAATAATTTCTTTTATTTCATCATACATTTCTTCAATTTCTTCATCATCTGCAGAGCTGGTTGGCATATAAACTTGTACTACTGTAGTAGGTGTGGGCTTCGTATCTATCTTGGCCACAATAATGCGTTCACTATGCTGTTTGTAGTAGCTTACCCGCGTTCCTATTTTCCTATTCATTATTAAACCTACTCCTGCATTACCCCTATTTGACTTTGTGTTTATAACCCTGTAGTCACCTGACCAGAAGTCTTGTTCCTCCTGCCACCGAACTTCACTAATTCCCACTATATCTAACTTTAACCTATCCATTTCCCTTTTCAAATTTTCTAACCTACCTGCCCGATTAAGGGACCTGACATTCCACGCTCCGATCCGTAGAACGCCAGTTTTCTTTCTCCTGATAACGACATCCTCTTGAGTAGTCCCCGCCCGGAGATCCGAATGGGGGACTATTTTACCTCCGGAATATTTTACCCAAGAGGACGCCATCATCATTTAATCATACAGTAAAGCTGCATGCCCTCGGGAAAAATTACGGCCGTAGTTTCCCCTTGCTTTCAGCCGTTCGCAGTACCAGCACAGCAAGGCCGTTTTGGTTATTGTTACAAGGCCAGATCAGTCAATCATCCAGACTGTTGCCCTTGCAACTACTGAAAAGGCTGCTGCCCCTCTTCAGGAACCACACGTTTGTCTGGCCTCTCAACAGATACCCCTCCGTTGTGGTTGTACCTACGGTACGGCTATCTGTATCGCTGAGGCACGCAAGCCTCCCCACCAACGGCAAGGTCCATGGTTCATGGGGGGGCTGGTTTCTGTACAAATTGTAAATAGCCTTTCGCTCCTTGTATTTTAACCCTGCCACCTTCAGAATTTGAAAGAGAGTATTCCAGTTAACGTTGTCAAAAGCTTTCTCTAAGTCTACTAATGCTAGAAACGTAGGTTTACCTTTTCTTAATCTTTCTTCTAAGATAAGTCGTAAGGTTAGTAATGCCTCACGTGTTCCAAAATTTCTATGGAATCCAAACTGATCTTACCCGAGGTCCGCTTCTACCAGTTTTTCCATTCGTCTGTAAAGAATTCGCGTTAGTATTTTGCATCTGTGACTTATTAAACTGATAGTTCGGTAATTTTCACATCTGTCAACACCTGCTTTCTTTGGGACTGGAATTATTATATTCTTCTTGAAGTCTGTGGGTATTTCGCCTGTCTCATACATCTTGCTCACCAGATGGTAGAGTTTTGTCATGACTGGCTCTCCCAAGGCCATCAGTAGTTCTAATGGAATGTTGTCTATTCCCGGGGCCTTGTTTCGACTCAGGTCTTTCAGTGTTCTGTCAAACTCTTCACGCAGTATCTTATCTCCCATTTCATCTTCATCTACATCCTTTTCCATTTCCATAATATTGTCCTCAAGTACATCGCCCTTGTATAAACACTCTACAGGTATATACACTTTCCACCTTTCTGCCTTCCCATCTTTGCTTAGAACTGGGTTGCCATCTGAGCTCTTGATATTCATACAAGTGGTTCTCTTCTCTCCAAAGGTCTCTTAAATTTTCCTGTAGGCAGTATCTATCTTACCCCTAGTGAGACATGACTCTACATCCTTACATTTGTCCTCTAGCCATCCCTGCTTAGCCATTTTGCACTTTCTGTCGATCTCATTTTTGAGACGTTTGTATTCCTTTTTGCCTGCTTCATTTACTGCATTTTTATATTTTCTCCTTTTATCAATTAAATTCAATATTTCTTCTGTTACCCAAGGATTTCTATTAGCTCTCGTCTTTTTACCTACTTGATCCTTTGCTGCCTTCACTACTTTATCCCTCAGAGCTACCCATTCTTCTTCTACTGTATTTCTTTCCCCCATTCCTGTCAATTGTTCCCTTATGCTCTCCCTGAAACTCTCTACAACCTCTGGTTCTTTCAGTTTATCCAGGTCCCATCTCCTTAAATTCCCACCTTTCTGCAGTTTCTTCAGTTTCAATCTGCAGTTCATAACCAATAGATTGTGGTCAGAATCCACATCTGCCCCTGGAAATGTTTTACAATTTAAAACCTGGTTCCTAAATCTCTGTCTTACCATTATATAATCTATCTGATACCTTTTAGTATCTCCAGGATTCTTCCAGGTATACAACCTTCTGAATCATAAAAGAAGGCTGGTAAAATCGGCGCCACTTATTCTTCTATAAGTACTGAGGATTCTGGAGGGAAGTGACATTGGCCACTATGACATCTACGTTCGTTTCGAAAAAGTTCTTTAACAATTGGGTGCTCATATTAGGGTTCATGTATGGTGAATTGGTACGAATGTCTGTACATGTGAAACGTCCCCTTTGAACAATTATACATGACTGTGCTTAAACTGACACACAATATTTTTAGCGCAACGCAATCTGACTTTCAAAATTCCCTACAAAAGGATGGCCCTGACTAACATTAACCTATACTTTTCACAAATCACTTACCTCACGAAAATCTTCGTTGCTCGAAGTACTGCAATACAGCGAGCGCCACTATTGCCAGCTAAATAAAACATTCAAACTACTGAAGGCACTAACTACTGATAGGGATAGTTAGCAAATGAAAGATTTTGATAGAGAACAAACAATGTATTTACCTTAATAGTGTTCAAAAGTCAATATATATATATATCAGTTCATGAGATCCAGTCTTACAAATTTACTGTCTCTGATGGACACAGGTCCAGATCATCCGCTCTCAAAAATCCGCCATCTCACTTCCCCACATCCACCACTGCTGGCGGCTCACCTCCAACTGCGCAACACTACGCACTGTTAACATCCAGCTGCCCAACACTACAATGCAGACAACAATGCAAATTAGCCACAAACTGCACACAGCACAGCCAGTGATTTTCATACAGAGCACTACGTGGCGTTACCAGTAAGAAAACCTAAACAGCCTACTTACATAGCCCGCATGCTCCCCACAAAAAATTTTACAAATTGTTTTGGGCAGTGGCCAATACATATTTGTTAAAATTTTTCACAATTACAATAACAAAGCAATCAAACGCACACACTTATTAATACAATGTTGGTCAAAAGCTAAAATTTTCTCACTGTCCATAAAGACAGTCCTGATCGTTCACCACAGTAAAATAGCAGTGTTTTTCTCAAAGTCTGAGCAGTAAAAGAAAATGCACACGGAAGTAGTGGATTTCCATGCAGTCTTGAAGAAGTAGTGTTGTCCTTCCAGCGGAAAGACAGTGCTGACTCTCGACATGCAGACAGGTAATGGGCCACAACAGAGCAAACCCACCGCAGAGTCAGTCGAAGTTTTGAAGAATATTGGTAGGTAGGTCATCACAGAGTAGACCCACTGTAGTCCTGGTAGAGATTACGGTATTGGTGGGCCACCAGAGGTGCAGACCCAGTGCAGTCCTTGTAGAAATAAAGGTATTGGTGGGCCATCAAAGATGCAGTCCTTGTAGAGACGGCCAGCAGCCATCTGTCGTGACTGTGCAGGTGCACAATCACCATCGAAGAGTCTTGCGGAGAATATAGCAAGTCCATAACCACCACTTGTGCACTCACAAAGTTTTTGGAATTGTCCTTAGAACCAGCAATGCTGTTAATCAGTCCCTTGCTGAATTATTAACACATGTGCAAACACTAACAGTTCCAACTTCTCACATATTGTGCATTACTATGACCAACAGAAACGTGTGCAGTGAAATGTAACTTAATTTGAAGAACTGGTGTCTATACAATTATAAATTTATAACATAAGAATAAAATTACAAAGGTACAAAATACACCATTAAAGAACATAACAGTACACATAACATTTGTAGTAACACAGGCTTTACAAAAGAATAGAAATAAACATATACATCAGTGTTACAGGAATTATGACATAAGTACATATATAAAAGACAAGAATAACTTTCGAAACATCAACTTCACACGTGAGCATTAAAACAAAACAGAATAAATAATGTCTAAACATCTTTACCAAGAATAATAACATATTATCAGAAAAATTCTACAACATAAATATTATTAGCTAAACACATAAAGACAGGAAAAACCCAAATACACAAGGGTCACAAAAACATAGCGGAATAACTCAAAAGGAAAGGACAGGGTTCGTTTTCAATGTAACATTTGGTACTGCAGTCTAACCCAAACATTAATTCCATAGATCTTTCGTTTTATTTCAACATTTGTTTCCACCACAAAAATCCTATCAAAGCATACTTTCTGTATTTATATACTCACATATTTCTTACCTCATTATTTATTTTCCTTTATCTTGCCTCATCATTTATTTCCAAGAAAATCCTACCTAAACCTGTTGTCCCTAAACCCTACTTTTTTGTTCTTATCCTCTTTCATAGTACTTTTTTGGCCAAACCATTTTCTTATAGCTTCTCAATGCATTTCTTCCAATTCATCGCAACGCATTCTCTTATATAGCCTTAAATCTACTGAGCTCAGATCCTAAACTAAGGGACGAGGCAATGCAGCAGCACAAAATATTAACACAAAACGGCAATGCCAAAAAAATGCAAATTGGCAAAGCAAGCAGCAATAAATATAAATAAGCAAAGCAATTGCAATATTACAACTAATACAAGGCAATGTGCAGCAATCAAGAAAAATTTATCAGTAGTAAAACTGGCTTAACACAAGGTAAAATTCAGTAGGACAATGCCTGACAAACAGCAGCAGCAAATGCAATAACTGATATCTAAACATGACAAAGCTCAAGCAGAAAAAATAGTACACTAAAGACAACAATGCAGATAAGGGAAATGTCTATTTACACCTTAATATCTATGTCATTAAAGTGGTGCACCACAAGAAGTTATTCTACCAAAAAAATTACCAAGTAGTTGAAAAGAAAATTATGTATGCAGTAACTGTTATTAATCCCTTCTTATTGTTCTTTCCTTTCCAAGTGCTCCTTTTTCGAAGAATGTGGATCATAAAATTATTATTTAATAGATCTGTTGACAGAAAGTGTTCACATTAGCAAATGCATTTAATTTTATTTTATAAAACCAATGTTGCAACACAGCTGGAAACCAAATATCAAATGAAATAAACAACTATGTACAAAGTAGAGCATAAAAATATCATTCAATAGTCATGTGGCATTTCATAAGTTAGTAGAAATTCTCTCAACTCTTGTAGAAAGACGCTTGTCATAATCAGATGTGCAGATGTAAGTATATTTCCCATCAGTTCATAAGCATTTCAGTAAGTAGCACATAGTACAATATTTTTCCAAGTAATGAGCGTGTCGTATTTGCGATGCTTTCTACAAAGGAATGGGAATAGCGAGGATAATGGCCTCTTTTTTTTCACCTAATGGCTTTCTTTTGTCAGACGACTATCTCTGAGCTGGGCGCCCAAAACGCATTACGTCAAGGTGACCTACCTTCATTACCGAAATATTTACATCAGTTTCCGCTACAGTGACAGTCTCATATAAAAATTTCACAGGTCGAAAATTTGCGTTACAAATGTGTAGAAACAAAATCCTGTAAATATAACAGTGTCCAAAAAATTTTCGTCGGCATTGTGGTACATTCACGCATTTATACACATTTCATAACTCTTAAAGTACGATTCTTGGTTTCCAACAACCTTTTTCACAAGTCAGAGTCCCTAACCACTACTCATTATTCCTTACCTTATTACACATATACATATTCGTCGACACTTCTTCAATATTTCATCATAATAAATACGTAGCATAATCAAATTTCTCATAAAGCATCAGCTTATTGATCATAAACATACCTCAACAGCAAAATACACATGGTCGTCGTAATAATAACATCATAAAAACTCAGCCAAATCTCAAAAACGTCGTAGCTTTCTGCAATAATTTCAAAACCTAAAAAATTATTCTCTGCTCATTTCAGTAGTGTCATCCACCTAAAACGTACTTTAAAAATCATGATCCCATACCAAATACATCATTCAAAGCTCTCATAATATCACAATGGTTCCGAAAAAATATGAATAGTTCACAAAGTACAGGAAAAATACAGTTTCATAAGTGTGAAGTTATCCAACTGTGTAATTGTGTAAACATGTGTCACTGATGTAGTAAAAAGATGTTTGTTTCTCTGTCAAATAATCAGATAGTTGTGTAATTCTGTTTTAGAGGAATATGGTATCGATGTGTAAAGTTGTATAAGCAAATACTATATTATCTAGGGCTCCTTGTGTTTGACACACATGGTACACAAAGTAAGCGTGTACCCCCCTGAGGATTAATGTAATTATACCATCAATTGTTACAAATTACAGCAATGGAATGAAATGTATCATGGAAAACTTTTGTATCTTTGTAATTCAAAAATCTTTAAAAATAAATGTTTTTAGTACAAAATTAATCACTCAAATACGTGTACTGTAGCGCTAAACTGTGCGTCTTGTTGTAAGATAATCTCTGTGGAAGTGTCGTAGTTATCGTCCTCCGAAAGCTAAGTTCTGCAGAAGTCAATGTACTTACCTCATGATAAACAAAAGTGAAATGCTTTGCGTATAGATATCTTACTTATTACGCTTATTGCCGTGATGAAGAAAGTACTGTGCTGTAACGTATTGTTATGCTACGGAAAAGGCTGTCTCATTGTAGCTATACCACAAAAGTTACTACTAAAACATGTTTTCCTTTCCAGAGGAATTCAAAAAAACTGTGCAGATATAAGACAGAAACACCGCAAAAGCAACATTGTAAATTGTCACTCATTAGTAGCGTCGTGATCAAATCGTGTAGCTGTCACATAAACTAACCTCTGTGTCATCTGGTATCTCACTGAAAGTACTTTAAATCCAGGATGTATTTTCAAGTAAACCAAAATGTTGCATTAAAATCTCATTAGCAGTACCAGTATATGTTCTAAGTATGTAAGCCTGATACTCGTTACGTAATCGTGCAACTAACAAGCAAGAATGTACAAATAACAACAATGTGTCGTCTGTTCACTATAACAACCCATTCGTAATTTCTGTTTAAAAATGTTCCCTAGGTTCTAGACTGGATAGTTAACTCTAAAACATTGTTGCATGTTAACAGTTTCTCAGTGTGACAAATTGTACTAGTAGCGCGAAGTGAAAAGTTTTATGGCAAAGACTAAGTTAAAAAACAGATTATCTATCAATAAACGGTTTTACATGTGAAATGTGGTGTAAACCTTTACTGTTCCTAGTACGCAGAGTTTCAACTTCAACGCAATTATCATGTGGTATACGTCGGATTCTGTAAGGTCCATTGTAAACTAGAAAGAATTTGTGACTCAAGTGTTTCTTCTTATGTGACAATGAATGAGCTTTAATGAGAACTTTCTGACCAATATGTAATACCTTTGCATTTGCTTTACCGTGTAGTTTTCTCCTTTTGTCTGCTGCAGATTTTATATTTTTAATAGCCAAATCAATTATGTCTTTGTGTCGAAATTTACGTGTATTCGGGAAAGGTACAAGCTCTCTGATTCTGTTCGGTGGTTCTTCATTCTTCAGTACAAGAATAGGTGGTAAAGCAGTGGAGTCATGAGGCATTTCATTCAGCACGTTTTGAAATAAGTGTAAATATCTGTCCCAATACTGATGCTTTCTGTGACAATAAAGTCTGCAAAGCTTATTGATTTCTTTCATAATCCGTTCAGACGAATTACAATGTGGTGAGTACAATTAAATAAAAACAGGTTTGTTTTTATGGTTCCAAAGCATGCGTGACCAAACAGCAGATCTGAATTGCGGTCCGTTATCTGAAATGACTTTAATAACGTGTCCAGCTTCACGTAAGAAATTTTTAACAAAGGCGTTGGATACAGACCGTCCAGTGGCTTTACGTAACGGAGTGAAACAAATTTTGAAGTAAGTTCAACAGCGATTAGAACGTACGAAAATCCATTAGATGTTCTGACAAGGGGTCCCAAGAGATCAACAGCAGCAAATTCTTTTAATTTAGAAGGAATGATGGGAAACAACGGAGCCCGATGTGAGACAGTAGATGGTTTAACCTTTTGACAAAGTTCACAAATAGACAAGACTCTTCGAATTCTCTTTTCCATATTGTTAAAATAACATGTCGTCCGAAGAATATGATAACATTTTCGTGGAGCAAAATGTGCATAGCTGAAATGAATGTACCAAATGAGCTTATTAACAAAATCGTCAGGAATGCAAAGTACCCATAGCTTGTCATCAACAGTGCAGCGTTTGAACAGTATGTTGTTTCTAACCAGATAATAATGCCGAATCTGTGTGCGTGACTTTTCATGCCATTTACTTTTGATGTCTTTCCAAATCGGATCTTTATCTTGTTCATGAGTAATGTCCTTTAAAGATGTGGTAATGAAGTTTTCAAAGACGACTTTTTGAATGTAAAGAATACTGAAATTTTTTCGAGGTTGCCTTCTGTGTTACTTTTCTCAAGCCCAGCCGGCGCGCGTGACAGAGCGTCCGGAACAATGTTCTTACCGGGAATGTAGACTATTGTGAAGTGGAATTCTTGCAGACACAATACCCAACGTTTTAACCTGTCATGATTTAATTTTGAAGACATAAGAAATTGTAATGCACGATGATCACTGTATACTTTTACGTGCTTACCAGAAAGAAAGAAACGGAATTTGTTAAATGCCCAAACGATAGCTAAAGCTTCTAATTCAGTAACGGAATAATTGTTTTCAGATTTTGTTAGCACTCGGCTAGCAAAAGCAATGGTTTTCTGAACAGTAGTGTCATTTTCTATGGCTTCTTGAATTAAATGGGCACCAAGACCGACTTTAGAAGAATCCGTGCTAAGGCAGAAATCTTGTGACAGATCTGGATGAGCTAGTACTGGCGCGTTAAGTAACGCTTCTTTCAAAGAATTGAATTCCAACTGTGCTTGTTCGTCCCAGTTCCAAATAGTATTTTTTCCAGTGAGAGAATACAGTTTTGGTGTAACTAGAATTTGCATATTCAGAAAACGACGGTAAAAATTTACGAGACCTAGAAAACTGCGGAGTTGTTCTTTTGTGGATGGAACTGGAATGGCTCTGATTGCTTCTAACTTTTCAGGATACGGCTGAATGCCTTCAGAAGAAATAATGTGTCCCAAAAACTTCACCTTTGTCCTACCGAATTCAGACTTTTCCAAGTTAACTGTAATTCCAGATTCTGCAAAAATATGTAACACGCTGTTGAGGATGCGATTGTGTTGTTCCCATGTTGTCTGTTTCTCTGATTGTCTCTGTGATAGTCACTACCACGGAGAGGTGATCTTTCCCTGTAATTATTACTACTGTGCCAACGGTTGTCATACGGGTGGTGTCTGTTTTGGTCACGATTTGTGTTGTGAGAGTAGCCTTGTCGTGTCCAGTTATTATTTCTTTCATCGCGGAATTGCGACGGATGTGACCTGTAATTGTTGTGTTCCTGTTTTCGCGTCCCGCGATTGTCAGTGTCAATTTCTAATTCTTGTAAGAGTCCCTGAAAAGCTTCAATGTCGTCTTTGCAACGTCCTGCCAAAATAATATGTCGTAAATGTTCAGGTAATTTGATTAAGCAAATGCGGATGAGTTCTGAGGGTCTGTATGGGTTTGACAGGTACTGATTCTTATGCAACATGTCTTCAAAATATTTCACAAGACTGGAAAATTCAGATTGTTCGAAATGTTTCATCATTATGATGCTATGTTTTACTCTGTCTTGTGTAGCTTGAGACCAATATGCTGAGAGGAAGGCATGATAAAATTCTCCTTCACTGTGACAATCGTGAATGACCGATCGCATTCTTACAGCTGGTTCATTCTCTAAATAGCCACACATAAATTCTAATCTGTGCTCTAATGACCGGTTGGGAGGAAAACAATGAGAGAATTGATGAAGCCACGCTTGTGGATGAATGTCGTTGCCGGAATTCTTAAATGTTTTGAATTTACTCGTAGTAATAAACAGCTTATAGTCAAAATCATCATGTCGGCGAGTCACATGTCGGTCATTGTTACGTCGTTTCGGCGATTCCACCTCAAAATTCGGTGTACCTTGCCAATTTCTTTCATAATTTCCGAAGTGCCCTGTGTTATTATTTTGTGGCTGTTCCGTATATCTATGTCCTTCTTCCCGTATTGGAGCGCGAGTGTCCTCTAAAATATGTAATTTTTGTATTACCTGTGTCAACTGATCTTATACTTCCCGGATTTCTCTTTGGAGTTGCGTATTAATTTGATTCTGATTTTGTTTGAATTTCCTAATTTTTCTGTACTCTTCTGTATCATTAAAGACTACCGGTCTTGTGTCATTCAGATTATCATCTACCTTCGTAGATAAATTATTTAGCTGATCCGAAAGTTCGACTACTTTCTCTGATAATGAACTAATTTCCTCCATGCGTCTTTCTGAACCAATTTTCAGAGTATCTACTGTGTCCTTTAAGTTTTCCTAAGTTTTTGCAAGTAGCGTAACCGAATCGGTAGATGCAACTGAGTCAATTTTAGCCCGCAAGGTCTCGTGATTTTCATGACCAATAGTTTGCAGTTTTTTTATGGCTGGTTCGTGATTCTGTAATGCATTTTCATGCTGCAAAAAATAGGTAGAAATGCTCACAAATTTGTGTTTTTACGTCATTACAGACATTTTGACATTCCGATTCGATGTTATGTAACTCAGTAGTTAAATCTTCACGTGTTTGTTCAAGCGTGGTATCTAACTTTGGAAGATTTTGTTCCATTGTGTCTAACTTTTGAAGCTTTTGCTGTGTTTGTCTCTGATTTTGTTCCATTTTGTCTAACGTTTGAAGCTTTTGTCCCATTTGTTGTATTAATTGTAATAACAATGCACTGGTGTCTGAAACATGTTCCTCAGTGCTTTTCTGCAGTGAATTTGCTCAGGCAACATTCACATTTTGACAAGCAGAAAATGTGTCTTGACTTATTTGCGAAAACGGTGAGGACCCAAAACCTGAATCTACAATATTTGCGAGATTGTGTCCTGTCATTTCGGATTCCTGAGGCGAGCTGTTGCAGACCCATCCATCGATAATGCTTCCCTGTTCACTAATTGTTTCACTGTCTACACCATTATTTGCAGCCCGCTCCATTTCCCTATGCACAATTACCAAATTACTACTTTGAACATTAGTTAATTCATTACACGGTGGCGCTAACACACTGCTTTCGTCTTCCCTGTCATTTCTCAGTTTACTTTGGAGCCTAGTATTACGTTTTTTACACGCCATTATTGTCACAATATTTCACACGATAACACAGAAAAGCACAATTTGAAGAGCAAAATAAGAAAACACATTAACATAGCATTGAAATTAATATCTCCTTGCAAGCGCAGCTGCGAAATACTTGGTGAAAATCTACATGCATGCCCCAACTGTTTTACTGTAAAACAATGAAAAACTACAATTGCAAAGGAAATTCTCTCTATAATTACGCGCTAGCAATAAACAACAGCTACACTAAATACAGAAACTACAAGAAAAAAATCAGAAGATTCCAGTGAGGTATCCTCGGCTAAGGGTCGACATATGAAACGTCCCCTTAGAAAAATTAATGAATTACTGTGCTGATAAATCTCTTACATTATTTGATTTTCAAACAGCTGAACAGAACTGAATGTGCTCAGACATTTCGCTCTTTACCTATTCTGATCAACACTAAACTGACACACAATATTTTTAGCGCAACGCAATCTGACTTTCAAAAATCCCTACAAAAGAATGGCCCTGACTAACATTAACCTATACGTTTCACAAATCACTTACCTCACAAAAATCTTCGTTACTCGAACTACTGCAATACAGCGAGCGCCACTACTGCCAGCTAAATAAAAGATTCAAACTACTGAAGGCACTAACTACTGATAGGCGTAGTTGTCAAATGAAAGATTTTGATAGAGAACAAACAATGTATTTACCTTAATAGTCATAATATATATAGCAGTTCATGCCATCCAGTCTTATAAATTTCAAAACTCCGCCATTTCTCTCCCCACATCCACCACTGCTGGCGGCTCACCTCCAACTGCGCAACGCTACGCGCTGTTAACATCCAGCTGCCCAACACTACAATGCAGACAACAATGCAAACTAGCCACAGACTGCACACAGCACAGCCAGTGATTTTAATACAGAGCACTACGTGGCGTTAGCAATAACAAAACCTAAACAGCCTACTTACAC
Source organism: Schistocerca nitens (assembly GCF_023898315.1). NCBI lineage: Eukaryota > Metazoa > Arthropoda > Insecta > Orthoptera > Acrididae > Schistocerca > Schistocerca nitens. The sequence continues at coordinate 949,559,234 of NC_064616.1, forward strand.
ATGTTGTCGTATTCCTGTAAGGTATCAGGATCTGACCTTGTAACACTAACCAAAACGGCCTTGCTGTGCTGGTACTGCAAACGGCTGAAAGCAACGGGAAACTACAGCCGTAATTTTTCCCGAGCTTTACTGTACTGTACAGCTTTACTGTACTGATGATGGTCGAAGTAGAGAGGATATAAAATGTAAACTGGCAATGGCAAGGAAAGAGTTTCTGAAGAAGAGAAATTTGTTAACATCGAGTATAGATTTAAGTGTCAGGAAGTCGTTTCTGAAAGTATTTGTATGGAGTGTAGCCATGTATGGAAGTGAAACATGTACGATAAATAGTTTGGACTAGAAGAGAATAGAAGCTTTCGAAATGTGGTGCTACAGAAGAATGCTGAAGAATAGATGGGTAGATCACGTAACTAACGAGGAGGTGTTGAACAGAATTGGGGAGAAGAGGAGTTTGTGGCACAACTTGATAAGAAGAAGGGACCGGTTGGTAGGACATGTTCTGAGGCATCAGGGAATCACAAATTTAGCGTTGGAGGGCAGCGTGGAAGGTAAAAATCGTAGAGGAAGACGAGGAGATTAATACACTAAGCAGATTCAGAAAGATGTAGGTTACAGTAAGTACTGGGAGATGAAGAAGCTTGCATAGGATAGAGTAGCATGGAGTGCTGCATCAAACCAGTCTCAGGACTGAAGACTACAACAACAACATCAGGAAGCTGTGCCGCAGCAAAGGAAACCATAGACCACATACGGCCGAATTAGCGTACAATACAGAGTGAGTCAGTTAGCAACCCGCCGATCGTAACGGAATGAGAAAACCTAATTTCCATTTCACATTCTTGCAGATTGTAATTCATGTGCGTGGATCTAGAGACCAAGCTGTTTCACAGTTTGTTCGACGATGGTACGAACCGAACCCATGAACATTGTTCTTGGTTCTCGCGATCTATCTCGCGTGCAAATTCATGCCGCGTATTTATCTGACAATATTTCCAAGGAACTCCGATGAAATACTGAAACTTTTCTGTAGCAAGCGGAATCTGAAGCTGGTGTTACATAATAATTTCGCTTCTAGTAGAGTAGCACAGATCGTCTGCATATTGTATCACGTTAATATTGCGATGCAGTAGAGAATGTAAATACTCAGTGTATAGATTAAATACGTAATAGCAGCGATAATGTCGATCCTTGTGACAAACATTTGCTCATGTATTGGGACTCATTGTATCCATCATCTTGACGTATAATTATTGCTCCATTGATCAGTAAGTAATATAGATTGCGGATAAACATACATAGCATGACAAGGTCCCGTAATTGTGACGTTAATCGTGGGAGCAGCAGACGGTTATAGGCTTTGGTGAGGTCCTTGCAAACAGCTAGTAAATATTTACTGTCACTAAGTAAAATCAGGATGTTTGTAACTGAAGCAATGAATGCTTCAGAGTCAAATAACATGGAGTCTACCCGCATACACATATTTTTTTGTTCTAAGGTGAAAGTATGACGATCCATTGATCGTTGTAAGTATGATTTTCAATCTTTTGCAGTCAAATTTTCAATTAACAACTTATTTCAAAATACGCTACATATTTTGCGTTCACAGATTTTAGAAAATTTTAGTTGTATTTATACTAACAAATGATAAATGCGTCAATTCTTCTTAGTTTTCGAATAAAAAGTATGATGTTAATTTCTCTCCAGTAATTAAAGTGCGAGCGATTTCTACACTGCTGTGACATTCATTGACTGGAGCAAGTTGCCGGCAACGCTCTTAATCGCTTTCGCTTCACGCAGTAAGCTCTTTTATTAGGAGGATTATCTTAGGATATCGAGGGAAATGTTTCCGGAGAGCTTTCCGCTGTTCTTCCAGATGGTGCTCGTCCGGCGCCTTCCAGCCGATTGCTCTCGCAACCAGCCACTTTTTTCGCCTCTTTAATGTTATCTCTCCATCGCCTCTCATTTGCCAAATCCGACCCTGGCGCGTGACGTAGCTGCTGAATAGAGTCATTTATCACGACTCTCGGCCTTTTATCCTCGATACGTATATTTAATATTTTCATTTTCAGCTCTCGAGACAATTTCTCTAAGTTTCAATTTTTCAGTCATTTCTTGTGTGCATCTCGGTTTTTCCGAAGCAGTTTTCGCCGTCAGAACGTCCCCAGAAATATGCTCACAGAAGACGTATTCATTTTACTGTTCACAAAATGGCACACTTGTACTCTTTCGTATGTAAAAGCAACGAAACAGAAATTTTTCTCTAGAGCGAACAAACTGCGATGATATTTGTATTTTGTTGCCCTGATATAAATTCGACGTTCTATAGGCCTCCTTGTTGATGCAGTGCTTTTCTTGTGTACATTATACCAATATTGGCAACAGAAGTTTAATAACAGATCTATTTGTGAATGAAAAGACTGTAAGTTTAGAAGGTGTTTAATTTTACGTGACTGATTTATAAAACTGAATATTGGATCATATTAGCAATCAGTATATCGAAAACAAATTGTTGCTAAATTCCAAGAAAATGCTATGGTTAGAGCTCTTCACGAGAAAGACGAAGTACGCTAACTACTACACTCCGCTATCATTATTACCTGTATTGTCGAAATATTTGGAAAAGTGAGTATACAATAGCAAAGTAGCCTGCTTCAGCCATCATAACTTACTGACAGGCACACAAATTGGTTACAAGACTAGTTAGTTGATAAGAAAATTAATTCCGTCTTATGTGAGTAACAGAGGACTCTAACACAAATTTGTAGCCATTGAATCTATCTGGTGACTTTTGGTTAGAGAAATCACTAAAATTACAGAACCACTGAAGCTGAAGAAAATTATAATCCCAGAAAGGAATCTATGACGATTTTGACTGAACGTCACGATGTAGCGTTTTTGCTACGATAAAACTTATATCTTTACTTGACATTGCGCAATATCCTTAGTAGAAACGAAAGGTATTCTCCGATACGCCTGGGAAGTGTGTCCGTTAGTGTTTCAAAGTAACGATCTGTGTACCGCAAGTATCCACATCATTTTTAATCATCACAAAGACTTTGTACTTAACAGACACGACGGTTCATGTACTCTAGCTGATCAAACGTATTTGAACACACCTATGTAAATTGGAACTGAAAACTAGATGTCACGAGAGATGTACCCGTCAGTATAAAAGGAGACGAGGGGTATCGTGTTCTCATTAGATAAGCGGTACCGAGACAATGGGGCGGTCAGGAAGGCATAATGACTTCAAAAGTGACCTAATTATTGGTTGTCTCCTGAGTGACAAATCCATCAGGGAAATTTCAACCTTCCTGAAGCTGCCAAAGTCTATTGTTTGTGACATGACTGTGAAGTGGAAATGCGAAGCAACAGCAACAGCTAAACCAATAGTAGACACACTTCATACGCTATCGGGCAGGGACCGTCGAGCGTTGCGTAGAGTGCTATCAGCAATACAGCCAGCACAATAACTATGCATATAGACCTAAGGAAGTGGGGTCCAATGATCGAGCAGCTCTTCATAAGCAGCAAGCATATCCATGTAGTCATGGCTAAGCGATGCATGAGGTGCTGTAAAGAGCGACACCACTGGGGAGTGGGTGGCTGGAAATGAGTGATGAACCAAGCCATACCCTGGAAATCCGATGAAGTCGTATGGCTTTGACTAATTCCTGGAGAACGTTGCCTATCAACACGTGGAGTGCCAAGACTCAAGTACGGAGAAGGTGTTGTTACGGTATAGGTATTTTTTCCGCATAGTTAGGATGCAGCCATCTTATTGCGCTCAGGGGAATGCTAAATGCGGAAGGATATAAGCACATTCTACACCATTGTCTACTGCATAAGGTAGAGGTACATTTCGGAGACGACGATTGTTTGCAACCAGTCGAGAAGTAGCATTTATGACGTTACGGTTTGTGAACAAAAAAATTCCCTTAAATGCAGTGGTATGCCCGTAGCTCAACCTGAACCCAATGTAACTCCTTTGGGATGTGTCAGAACGTCGACTTTGTCCCAGGCACCAGCGCGCTCTGGTGTCGGCTCTTGAAGAATAACGGCCTGTCATAACTCCACAGATATTCAGACACCTCAATTAAAGTGTAACCAGTAAAGATCAATGGTTCAAATGGCCCCGAGCACTATTGGACTTAAATTCTGAGGTCATCAGTCCCCTAGAACTTAGAATTAATTAAACCTAAGTAACCTAAGGACATCACACACATTCATGCCCGATGCAGGATTCGAACCTGCGACTGTAGAGTTACAAAAATGGACGAATTCTAGTCATTTTCGTAGAATGCAGACAGATCCAGGGGTGTGCCTTACTTAGCTCAAGAAGAAAAGTGTCAGAGGCGGATAATTTAGAAATCCAAAACGTTCCTATTTATATTAAACTTTTCAGCTGTTGTTGAATGCAAATAGATAATATTGTAATAATTGATTCATTTGTCATGGTAAGATACTAACTTTATATGAATACATGACCCATGCAATTGATGAACTTATTGAAGGAAAAGGGAAGTGTAAAAGGGAAGCAACAAGAACTCTTCTTATTGGAGCGAAGCAATGGAACTGAGGCCGCAGAGGCCGTTTTTGTGAGATGACAGAAAGTCTCTGGTGAGGGTAAAACGAGGCAGCTGATGGGATCGCCTGCAGTCGTAGCTTTGACAGGTGCTCCTCTCCGACGCTCCAGCTCAAATTACACGATATGGGGGCTCTGCTAATAATTCATTGTTCACACACACAAAAAAAACTATGGAATACTTTTTTTTTTCAAAGTTGTTAAACTTTTAATGTGACTTTGAATTTTGTTTGTAAGCTCTATTTTTAAGATATAGTGATTTCATGTAGAAATACTACAAATACACTTCTAAATTCTTTTCTTTCTGAAAATTCTAAACTACTCTAATTTTGGATCGAGAAAAATGAATGTGACATTAGATAATCTCTAGTAGATATAACTCTGGGTTTATAGCTTCACTAATTTTGAACAAAAGAACTTACTGACGAGGACGTCTTCTCTTTGCTAGTCGCTCTACTCATTTTGTGGGTCTTCTCTTGTCACTGTCCACTTACAGCACCACTGTTGTCAGGGAGGAAGTCCCCCTGAGAATCTAGGAAATGGAGTTTTAAGTGACATGTTGCAGCAATATTTATGATACTTTTCTAGAAGATTATTCACAAGCGCAACGCACTCACAGTATCTTTAAATGCTTCCCATGCTGCTTTCTGATGTCTCTTTTAGAAGATGACGATGAATTTCCTTGAGAGAAAAGGTACCGTCTTTAACATCAGCTTTAGTGGTATGTGGAAATTGTCCTTAGAGATACTGAACCATTTCTCCACCCTGTTTCATCCCTTCACAAAGTCCTTAGTTACCTCAAGTCTTATGAATAGATGGTGTAAAGGAATTTGGCACCTTTATACTACAGGATCATGGTGGACATTTTTCTCTCCCGGGGAGAGGTTTTCCCTTGGGGTCTTGACCTTTACCTTGGAGTGAGATAAGCTAACCTGACTCTCCCACTGCATAAAAAACAGCAGCACTTTGTGTTGCCCTACTTAAAGTCTCCTCAGAAATGACACTGATGTTCTATGTATTTAATTGCTGTCGTAAGTGGTTTTACATTTTCATTGGTTTCTTTCATCTGGACAGAATGGTCGACAGAAACTGGAGGGAGAGAAATTGCCATTGTGTAAAAGTAGAGTTTTTAAACTTAACTTCGAACAGTTTATAAATAGTCTCTAGTTCTTTGGACTGTGCTGCAAATTCAACCCTTGTGTCCACACTCAAGAAGTTATACTTTCATCTATAACCAGGTTACTGGGGTGACGAAATTCCTAGTTTATCTTTCAATTGTAACGAGCAGCAATATTTAGTAGCTACATGATATTATGTAACTTACTGTGTCATGTACAGTAAAACCCTGTTGTGCTTTGCACATATTTATTACTATGTCTGTTATAGTATTACTCGGTTTATAACACCATACTGCATCGCGTATTATATCAACATACAATGTGTATTACTAAATATGGTATTACGATGCAGTAAATGTTACCCTCTTGGAGGATTTAAGTAAAATTGACCGTGCGGTACCTAATGTGTTTGGCTTATCGAATCTGAATTTATTAATACAGAAGAAACCAAAAGCTAAAGACTGAAATTTGGAAAATATTTTAAGTAACCAAGTTTACTTAAATGAAATAAAATACGATCGGCAGCCTAATTAGCCATAGTAATACGAAAAATTACTTTTAAAGAATCTGTATTGAATTTTGGTAAAGGAAACCTACCATTACTTCTTTCCCAGAGAAGTGCAATGAAACTCTACTATAATAAGATAATTGATACAGTGAATACAAGGAGTCATAAATAGTATGTATAAGCTCTCACAGGAACAATTGACACTTTATTTCTTCTCAACAGTAGTACTTTGTCATATATAAATTATCTCATCATCAAATGTTGTGAAAGACACTACTAAACCAAAAATGGACATGGCCATGGTCCTGTTTCAATAGTTACTTTTCATATAGTACAAACAGAATTAAATGTCACAGGCAACAGGATTTTTACACTCACTATGAAGTAATCTTATTTCTATTTGTATGAATAAAAGCAATTACTGTAACTTTATCTTTTATAGGCAAAGACTTAGGTGGGGCCCTCAAACTATTTCCAATTTTGACTACACAAAGCACACAAAACTCAAAATTTCCTTCAACTGCAATTAATATATTCATTATTCAAGAATGTTTATTCACTTTAAGCAACTCTAAATTGGAGACTCTTAAACTGTTCATTACCATAAAGCAAACTAAACACACTTTTCTGAGACAATTTGTAAGATGCAAATTTAGGTATTACTCTTTCACTAATTTCACTCACCTTACAGGACTTTTAAAACAGTTAATGCCAGTGATTTTTCATACAGGTTCTCAAGTACGACTTTAATTGCATTTTACTCTAGCTAACCTCAAAATAACGTGCTGTTTTATTGCCATTTATACAACCAGTAATTTTCACTAGCAGGATTTAATGCAGTTAATCTTTATAGCACAAACACTTTGAAATAAAGCAAATCAATCACTATGGAGGTTTTCGTAAATGCGACACTAACTTCCTCCCTTAGCTTCAATTGAAACCACAGTATCTCTAGATGTCTCTTACCAATCAGAATTGTGCAAATAATCAACAATTTATTTTCATTAGATTTTAACACATAGAATACTCGGATGTCAGTATTTATGTGGAGTGGATGCTAAGAGGTATCATGAGAGGAACCAAATCAAGGATCGGACACAAATTTCACAGAATTTGTCTTATTATTGCAATTTAAACAACACTTAAATGTATTGGTTCATACTTTGACAAAATTCTGACCTCTTATAACTGCTGAAGTGATTGCACAATATTGGTGGCGATTATATGGTGGCTACCTGGTCTCTCCTCTAGATGTAATTGGCTCTAATATCTTCTTCTTGGCGACGACATTTCCAACATAAGAGCCTTTTCCATTAATAGAGCACCACTTATTGCAGTACACACATCTGAGGCCTTTCCATATTACATCTAGGTAGTGGAAGCCTCACCTTGCACCTGAGAAAATCACTCTATTGCTGTTGAGACGAAAAATATCCAGTAGCTAGCTGCTGACTGACTGTGTTGTCTCACTTGGCGCCCAGACTGAGCGCCACATCAACCTTTTAGCACGCGCCAATCATATTTTCGTGCCCAGCAACTCGCTTCCGTACAAATGGGAAGTACTGTTGCTTTCCATTTTATACAATGCAAGTTCCTAGGTATGAACCAGCTTGTACGTAGCTGTAAACAAACGTATTTTAAAAAATCTCGATATTTAATTACATTAACATGTCAACACAAAAGCTACATAATCACATAACATTTTCCTTCAATTAATACAAAGAATTTAAATAGTAAAGAGAAAACATTTTAGACAACTTTTCACTTCATTACAATAGGTCAAAGACATTACATGGGGAAAAATACATACTTGACATTGAACAGAATGAATCAGTACAAAATATTTATAGTATTAATTATGGTGTTACAGGTTGACTAATAAGTAATAAAACTGTTAATATGTTATATAAAATGAAGTATTTCATTTGTGAACTTCACACCTGTTCTAATGCTGATATTTGGCTTTTTGGGTATCCTGAACATAGTTTAGAGAGTGCATTATGTTCATTCCCATTTAAATGCTCTACTTTGAAAGTATTCAGATTTCCCTTTATTGCGACATTTGTCAAGATGCAAATGAGAAAAAACCTGAGGCTTGTGTACACTAGTTCCAGTACACCCGAAAAATTGGCTGTTATAGTGTTAAAGGTTATTCAGATAGCCCAATGTGGACGCAAGGGGTAAAGCTGTCTTTAACTACTCACGTTGCAACAGGCAACAAGTGTTTTTTTGATTTTTCTAGTGCTGACGCAAATGATCTTGCCGTGTTCTATACATAAACACTTTGACGTTAGGTTGCAAAAAATTCGTTCTTGAAGTATCTTCTTCATCTTTAGACAGGTCCAAGTCTCTAATAAATTCACTTCGTTCAGTCTGGATAAACATCTGTGGCTAAATAGTTAGTTTATTTTCAGGCACAAAATCAGTATCCTCTGAAGATGAACAATGAGATAATTTCTCCCTTCCGCAGTCTTTTTCTACGTCTGACTACTGAGTGAACTCTCCTGGAGAGAGTGGTTCAGGAAGACAGTCTCCTCGTGGTACTGGTCGATTGGCTGATGGGATTTTGGGGTGTTTTACAGTCTGTTTCTTTTTTTCTCTATATGTCATGCAGGACGGAGAGGGCGTGGGGTGGGGGGGGGGAGAAATAGCAATCGCTTATGTGGCTTGAAGGTTATTTCAAATTTTCAAATCATTAGCACTGCAAAAGGCACGGAACGAACTTTTTTGTTTAACCAACCTCGTAAGTTCACAGTACATGTATTACAGACTGTATGGGATGCCCACTACTCATACAGATCTCCTAATTGTATCCCTAAATAGTGATGATATGCTTTCTTTATGAATGGAGTAATTCAAAGTTTCTGGAGAGCTAATGTCACCTCACCACACACATCACAAGAAGTATGAAGAGAGTTTTGATGTGGCAGCCTTGTTTCTATGTAACCTGAAATAAAAGCAAAAACGTGACTTCTACACTATGTTACGACTTCTGGCACCACTTGTTAGCAGCAGACACAGTAGCTGCGCCAAAGACTGAGACGGCGTGGAGTTTTACAATTATTTATTGAACTTCCTTTACAATTTCTCCATCTTTGTCGCTGCCCAGCCCTGTGGATCCCTCTGCCTGGCTGCTGCTGTGTAGATTCTCTGACAATGCGCGCAACGCGCACCGCTGATCGCACTCGGGAGCCTCAGGCCACCTGTGCTCCGCTGAAGCCAGGATGTGGTTGTGATGAACTCGTCGCCGCTCAGCGCCCCAATATGGGCACGCCCACGGAGCCGCATTGCCGTGAGGTCAGCTGCCGATGCCTGCTGCACAGCTGGGAAGCCGTCAGTCGCGATGTCCACGAGGTCCCGTCATGAACGGAACACGCGCCGTGGGGCCGGGTTGCCGTGAAGTCCGGGCGTCAGTCCCCGGCAGCGCCTGTGACCAAGACTGCGCTGTGGCCGGTCCTGCTGAAAGTTCTCGCTGTAGTTAGTCAGCCATGGTGCCGACCGAACTCGGACCGACCTCCAGAGCTGAAGTTGACATCTGGCGGCGAATGGATGACTCCTGCGAGCTGGAACGGACTTCCAGAATCGTCACCTACGAAGATTGAACATTCAGACACGGACCACATCCGTCCTCAGATCCGAACTGCTTCCTAATGGCTTCTGTCTGTTGCTGCTTGCGCTCCACTATTTATATCCGGCAGGAGGACGTTTTTTACCCTCGGTGGTAGCTTTTTGTTATTACTCCCGCAGTATATTGCAGCGTAACTTACGTGTTGGCCTCACTTCCCCTTACTCAGCACTCTCCAGGTTTCGCTTGGCGCTCAGTCTGTGTGCATCTTTGCGTCAACCTGTTGGTAGACTGCTGCTGTCAGCAAGGCTATCTGTGCTTGGCTACTTCGCAACGCCTCGGTCGCCCGCGTGCCTCTGTTTTGCCATTCTCCACTGCATGAAGCAACGCTTACTACATGTGGCCGCAACAACTAAGTAAAAGAAACTAAACTCAATTCAATACCTGGCACAAGCTATACAGAGCACAATTCACAAAACATTAGCAAGAATGACAAATTTCACAAAACATTAGCAAGCACAATAGGTAATTCCTGCATTCAGTTTTGCTAATTTTATCTCTAGATTCTAAGTTTTCCTACTAGCTATAAGAACTGCTGCTAACCTATCACTTCTGTGTTCTGATGTGCCAACACAGTCTCCAGGCGTCAAATATTGTAAAAATTATCCCTATAACGTAAATGGGCCATATCTGAGAACCAAGAGATGCTGGAAGGTTTAACCTCAGCACTACCAAGGCATTTGCCATAATGCCCATTACCAATGAAGGGGCAGGGGGTACTTCATGCCTGCCCTAAGAAAAAATGTAAAGGAAACAAAATTCGTTAATTGTTTTGAAGTATATTAACAACATACGTTTCAAAGACGCACTGATTTGTAAGTATGGTCCAGAAACCGAAAATACCTTTTAGCGTACTCTTAGCAATATCGACACACTTCAATTACGTGTACTGTCGATGAAAACTTTAACAATGTAAATTTTGTTCATTCTGATTGATTTTTACCGTTAAGATACTTCTTAAAGAGATTTTGATGTATATGCAAGGTACTTAACCTGCAAATATTGACTACGACATCCCCTACTGACACTCAAATTGATGCGTTAAATTTAACTGAAAAATTTGAAATACATATGGGTTCTGGTAGAAGAATTTGTTAAATAAAACAATTCATAATTTCAGACTGTAAACTAACTAACTGTATTAAAATATCTTTAGAAATCAAAATACGACGACAGGTTTATATAAAGCCCCCCCCCCCCCCCATCCCCCTTGATAATACTAGGGCGAAATGTCATTTTCGTTTTATGTATGATGAAATGAATAAAGTACATTTATTTTCAAATCGCAAATATTTTCACTGCTGACCAGTGTAGTGTTCAGGCACGTTTTAATCTCTAGGATGTTTATGGTTGCCATTTGCGCAACAGCGTAGACTGTAGAGGAAGAACGCAGCCGCTATATTTGAAACATCTTAAGGAAATCAGAGGTTTTGATTGTGGAAAGACGCTTTAACTATTCACAGGTGCGTGGTTGTGGTCCATAGTTCCACTTTTTGGTCTCAAGCAGCATAATGCTTCCTTCCATTAAACATATGGGACTTGCAATTACAGATATATCCCTCAATTCACTGAAAAGATGATACCCCTATGTACTGATACTAAAATAATTACTTAATATGGCGGTTACGTCTTATATATCTTACATTACAGTCGGTTTTCTAATATTTGGCATGCATATATTAAAATGTTGTGTAAGTAGGCTATTTAGGTTTTTTTTTATTGGTAACGCCACGTAGCGCTCTGTATGAAAATCACTGGCTGTGCTGTGTGCAGTCTGTGGCTAGTTTGCATTGTTGTCTGCCATTGTAGCGTTGGGCAGTTGGCTGTTAACAGCGCGTAGCGTTGCGCAGTTGGAGGTGAGCCGCCAGCAGTGGTGGATGTGGGGAGAGAAATGGCGGAGTTTTGAAATTTGTAAGACTGGATGTCATGAACTGCTATGTATATTATGAGTTTTCAACACTATTAAGGTAAATACACTGTTTGTTCTCTATTAAAATCTTTCATTTGCTAACTATGCCTATCAGTAGTTAGTGCCTTCCGTAGTTTGAATCTTTTATTTAGCTGGCAGTAGTGGCGCTCGCTGTATTGCAGTAGTTCGAGTAACGAAGATTTTTGTGAGGTAAGTGATTTGTGAAAGGTATAGGTTAATGTTAGTCAGGGCCATTCTTTTGTAGGGATTTTTGAAAGTCAGATTGCGTTGCGCTAAAAATATTGTATGTCAGTTTAAACACAGTCATGTATAATTGTTATAAGGGGACGGTTCAGTTGTACCTCATACGTCCAGAGGAACCGAAAATGTACGCTGCCATTATTATTTGTTATTGATTGTGAATTTTATACTCCATAATTATTACACTAAAAGCATCGAGTGATAATCACTGATTGTAACACGAATTTCTCTGTTATTTTATTGGCGAGATACGTCGGGTGAAATACGTTCCCCTCGTTCAAATGTAATCAGAACTGAGCCGCCACTTTTCAGTAATTTTTAACCTCATATGGTTTAAGACAATAACAACTTAATTTTCACCTAGCTGCTGGAGCGATATCTTTTTTTCTGCGATGCTGTAGAGTACTTGTATATTAAATTAACACGAGTAAGATGGAACGACACATAGGATCTACTTATTGCGTAAATCGTATAGCATTTGGCGTAGCTCATTGCGTAAATCGTACAGCATTTGGCGTAGCGTTGAGTTAAAAATTACCCTACTAAAATTCAATCCCCTATTCATTTCTAACCTGTGCTTACTACTGAAAAGAAATAATACAAAAGTTGGCACATATTACATCTCTCCCCAACTTTTCCTCATACGAAAGATGCTCATGAGCCTTTTACCCCATTCACACATGGCCTATGCCACTGTTCCTCTCCACTAGTTTGCAGCTAACGCTCAAAAGCATCCGCGTATCAGAGAGTCAAAGCATACTACTTTGCATATATTACGGCACCGTAGATTACTCGTGCAGTACCAGCTATTAGTATATCATTATGTTCGATGTGCTGGCTCTGGCTGGATCTGTCATGAACTCTACCATAGAACTACCGAAACGGGCAAACGACCAGTGCTTAGATTTTTTACAATGACAACTATAATGACGGTCTTCAGCTTTTGCAGCCAGTTTATATTCATGTTTATTCTCACAGTTCCTTTAACTGTAGTTATCGCGCAATGACGTCAGTATTAGGCAGTATCCCGGTCCTTATTATTAGCGCATCCGCTAGATGACTCTGCCATCGGCCCTACTGCCTCATGCGCCGTGATATACATGCAACATAAGATACAACAGCGACAAACATACATTTGAATACACAATCACAAAATTTACATACGTTGTCACAGGAAAATGTCTTTGATAAGCGGGTCGACATTTTGGTGGGTGGAAATGTGCAATAGATCGAAGTGGTATCCCGCACGAAAATATCGCCTATTCAGTACCAACACAGTACTGTGACCAGCAAAGGCTGTTGGAGAACTGAACTGTTGTATCAATACTGATTGCCATTTTTATTAGTTAACTCTGCCACATTAACTTACTGCCGAAACACTTACATTCATACGTAACATTTTTGAGTGGACCAGCAAACGCCTTATACCTCTTCTACTACTATTTGCTAATTATAACTTCTGAGAAGTTCAGTTGCGTCTTTTAGCTTTGTTGTCTAATGGTCGTACCCGGAGCCTGATTTCATCTGAAATGCTGGAATAAGTAGCTTAAGTTTAACTGTTTCGGGGTGGCTGCCATTGTTTCGCCCCTCCCCTTCCGTCCCCCCCCCCCCCACCTCAGTTGCAAACATGGAAAGGGAGTCGAAGAAAGCCTGTTGCACGCCTCTCGCGGGTAGCGAGCAGTTTTCTATGTGATAATAATTTACTGAGAGATAGCGCCCTGCATAAATTTATATGCACCGGCAGACTACAGTACAATACGCACATTCCCCCTGGTCAACAGCATTCTACATACGACAGCGACAGTGTTAAGTCATTGTATCAGCGCAAAATCATGAAGAAAGTCTGCTTGATAATCTGTAGTTTCGGTTTAAAGGAATGTACAGCTTTTCGTTCCTGATATTGCACATTCTTAGCATTGTCGCACCCTTCGTGTATTGCCTACGTAAGTTTTCGTTATTTGTTCCTCTATTTTTGTGTTGTTCTTTTTCTTTAGTTTTCGCGTCTTTTTTAGGAGTACAGGCCACGTCTGCATGCAGTGTGTTCCAAGGCTGTGTGACCACATTACTGTGATCGTATGGAATTAAAATACACTGAAATAAATTCCTGACTCAAAATCTGTGTTCTTTTTAGAAGGAGAAGAAAAAACACTACATTAGGTACCATATTGTTAATTACTAGGAAGGAAATCTCTTCTGCGCAGGTCTCTATATAACGGCCGCAACCTGCATCCATTTGAATCTGGTTATTGTACTCGAACCTTGGTCTCCGTCTAATACTTTTATCCGCCGCTCTCCCCTCCATTATCAATTAGATGATACCTTGACGGCCCAAAATGTCTCGTACATACCGATCACACCTTACAGTCACTTTGTTCTAAAAATTTCTTGCCAACCAGTTCGATTCAGTACCTCCTCACCAGCTAGTCTATCTGTCCATTTAATCTTTAGTACACTTCTTTAGAACCGTATTTAAAAAGCATACAGTCGCTTCTTTTCTGAACTGCTTACTGTCCACGTTTCAGTTCCTTACATGTTTAGATAGCAGGCAAATCAAACAAACAAACTAAGGCTGAACAGGCCTTGAAGGCCCAACGCTATCGACCGACATCCGTGTCATCCTCAGCCCATAGGCATAAATGGATGCAGATACGGAGGGACATGTGGAGAGCACACCGCTCTCCCAGCCGTTGCTAGTTTTCATGACCGGAGTTGCTACTTCTCAATCAAGTAACTCCTCAATTGGCTTCACAAGGGCTGTGTACAATCCGTTTAACAACAGGGCTCGGCAGTTAACCATTCATCTTCTAGTGTGTTTGTTTTCTCTGCTTGAATAAATCATTGTCTACCCCTCCCTTTTTAAATCTCAAAAACCTTATGGTTCCCTAAACTTATCCAGGTTCAGTCACCTTAATTTCCTAACTTTCTTCTATATCTTCATTCTAAATCTGAAGTTCATGTTAAGTAAATCATGTTCAGCGTCCACACCTGACCTTGGAAATATTTAGCAAATTAAAATCCTGTTTCTAAATCTCTGTCTTATGATTGAGTAAACTGTCTGAAACATTATGTCTCCAAGTCTCTTCCACGTATATAAAATTCATTAATGATTCCTAAAACAAGTATTTGCCTGTGTAAATTACTTTTTGTACAGAAGTCTACCAGGTGGCTTCCCCTTAGATTCCTTTCCCTCAGACAACTTTCTGCTACTGTATTGCCTTCTCTTTAGTCTCTCTATCCAATTCCATTTCAAGCAGCCACTGCTAGCTGGGGCCACAGTCATAAAAAAAGTGGCACCCATGGGAAATTAAAAAAATGCACGATTGTATTGGTGGGAAAATCTAAGAATGCAAGCTGGTACCAGTAGCCTCACTGCGCTAACAAGGAACACAAAACCTCCAATGTGATGAAACCATTCAACATGTGGTAGTGGTCGTTATGGTGTCATATTCAAAAATATCAGAACATTGTGAATTATTTATCAAAATATGTACAGAACTTGACATACAGCATTCCCACTTTAAAATTTCTTTAAGACACACACACACACAAACTCCCTCCCTCTCTCTCTCTCTCTCTCTCTCACACACACACACACACACACACTGGCGTACTGCCCTGTCTGTTAATTTGACCTCACAATAATAATAACTATTCTTGAACAATTATTTGATATGTGTAACTTTTTATTTGTTCATTTGTATTATTTATGGAAAATATGTAAGTTCCTAAAATTTCAACGAATCAGTATCTCTGTTAAAATAACATGCTAAGTATGCATGTCAAAAAATACACGAACCACACACATAAACTATATCAAGGTTCACAATGATATTTTCACATCAAAAATATCTATGGAAATACATAAAGAGTGTCCATTTCAATCTTAGGCTTACTTGACACTATGCTACTGGTGTTAAATAGATCAAACTTTCGTCACCTGACCGTTTACAATAATTCTTCACCTCATCTACATGATTTACACATGTACGCGATTACTCTGCTATTCACAATAAAGTGTCTGGCAGCACCACGCTAGGGGGGAAGAAAATAAGGCACCATATTCTATATTAGAAAAATATAACTGACAACACTTATTGGCTAATATACGTTTTAATTATTCTTTTTATCTTACACCTACCCAGGGTTATATGCCACTGGTGTTCCGTACACTGACATCACATTTTCTGACACTGCATAAATTCATAGTAACAGCATTATTTTACCAGCCATTAAAACAAAACAGCCAATCACGTTATAGCAGCCATCTGCGACTGCGACTTCATGTAGGCGAGATCAGTGAGCCACACATGATGTCCCGATGATATCGCAGTAACGGGATCACTGCTTGTGATGTCATGGACTGGATAGTGTTGTGGGGCACATGACATCACGAATCTGACTAACCATTTTGCTGGTTGGATCAAGTCTTGACTTGCTGGCACTTACAAGTCTAAAGTTGTTGACCAGTCACTTTTGCGTGTTGAAACAAGTCGCAGCTTCGATGAAACAATATCAACCTCCACAGTTGGCGATGTAAGGGGAAAACTGTTATAATTCTAACATCCTGATGTATGGGATACTTTGTTACAACTATGTATAACAATGGTGATGCATGGGATAATTTGTTAAAATTTCTTATACGTGTGGTGAAGCATAGAGTAATTTGCTTTTATTCCGTGTAACATGGCTATATACGAGGTGTGGCTAGAAAAAAACCGGACTAGTACTGGTGAAACAATAAAACGAATGCAATATGGCTGAAAGTCGCGTGGCCTGTCACGTGACTCTCGCTCCGCCTACTGCTCGAGTTTCATCTGCCTCCTGCACTCAGTCTGCCCGTGGCGTCTGTTTTAAGTAGTTGACGTTTTGTCTGTGCATCGGAAAATGTTGAGTGTACAGAAAGAACAGCGTGTTAACATAAAATTTTGTTTCAAACTAGGAAAATCTGCAAGTGAAACGTTTGTAATGTAACAACAAGTGTACGGCGATGATTGTTTATCGCGAACACAAGTGTCTGAGTGGTTTAAACGATTTAAAGATGGCCGCGAAGACACCAGTGATGACACTCGCACTGGCAGACCATTGTCAGCAAAAACTGATGCAAACATTGAAAAAATCGGTAAACTTGTTCGACACTTTCCTTGTCAACTCCTGTTAACTCAGACACTGCTCTGATTGTTAAACGGCGATCTTGTCGAACAAGTTTACCGATTTTTTCAATGTTTGCATCAGTTTTTGCTGACAATGGTCTGCCAGTGCGAGTGTCATCACTGGTGTCTTCGCGGCCATCTTTAAATCGTTTAAACCACTCAAACACTTGTGTTCGCGATAAACAATCATCGCCGTACACTTGTTGTTACATTACAAACGTTTCACTTGCAGATTTTCCTAGTTTGAAACAAAATTTTATGTTAACTCGCTGTTCTTTCTGTACACTCAACATTTTCCGACGCACAGACAAAACGTCAACTACTTAAAACAGACGCCACGGGCAGACTGAGTGCAGGAGGCAGATGAAACTCGAGCAGTAGGCGGAGCGAGAGTCACGTGACAGGCCACGCGACTTTCAGCCTTATTGCATTCGTTTTATTGTTTCACCAGTACTAGTCCGGTTTTTTTCTAGCCACACCTCGTATCAGGCAATTTGTTACAATTTTGTTATAAAATGACGATGAATAGTTCAGTTTTTTACTGTTTGATTCTAACATAGCGATTTACAGGGCAGTGAGTCACTATTTCTTTTGGGTTAGTTGTTTTCCAGTACAGTAGAGGTGGGCTCCAATCACCTCATATGCTGCACCCTGATCTTTGGACCGTGATCCAACTGTTGTACAGGGTGTGCATAAGTGCTGTGTCCAACACTGAACGGATTCCAGTACAGGGAAGGAAGGCTGTGATCATCAGATTCTGGTAGGTTGTAACATTTACCAGAATCGATTGTTGTAGTGAAGTTTCTCTTTTTCTTGATCCAAAAGCTCTGTTTACTCATATTGTGAATTACGTTTCTTCTACTATTAAATCACAAAAGTCTGCTTGATTCGATTTTGAGTATTATTTATTAATATAAATCAGTTCACCATTGTACAAACACTTCAGAATGCACAATTTTGCTAAGATTGTATGTCACAAATTAACTCTATAAACATGAATCTGTCTAGGTCCCAAAAGAGGTGGCGAGAGGTGGATGTGAAGACCTAGGGAAGAATTGTACCGGAACATGAGAACAATATCCGGGGAAATAAGACTCAAAAGGGCAAGGTTTGCTGGACATGTAGTTAGGATGATTATGAACAGAATGACGAAGAGAGTGTGGGAAACAACAGGGAGGACAAGGGGAAAGACAGCAACCAAGTGGGTTGTTGAACTTGGGAAGGACTGGTTGGACTTGGGGATCAAGGTCGAAGGAAAGGAAAATTGGAGGAACAAATATACACCGACAAATATGCCGTAGAGCAATGGCAGAGAAGAATATAGGAAAAGATTAGAGTGTCACCAGAGGAGCCGACAGGAGAAACGGAAACTGAAGATCTGGGAAGAAGATCGGGAGAAAAGAAGGGAAAGAATAAAGAGGTTCTGGGAGAAGAAGAGGAAAATGCAGTCCATGAAGGGGTTACCCGTGGTCCTACAGAGGCTGTAACGCAAGAAGAAGAAGAAGAAGAATCTGTCTTTCCATCATAATTCACCATGATTCACACAAAAGTCTCTCACATACTGCCGATCCTACGACACATAATTTTTGGCAACAACTATTATATTGCATTCATTACATGAAGGTACTGTTCCCTTACACAGCCTCACCAATATTAATTTCTTTTACACAATTTGTATTATGATATGAAATTTGAATTGAATGTGAAAACAATAACACTCAGAAATGAAATATATTGATTATTTTAATAATAATTTGCTATTAATTATTCATGTTTAATTAGTAACTGCTCTAGCCATCAAATAATTACCATGAATGAGTGACATACTGATATCTAGTCACATACAAAATGTCAAAACTATGTGTGTGATGGAGTAATTATACATTAGCTGCACACATATACAATTTAGAAGCATTAAACATTAACATTTATTGCGCTATGTCTAAGAAAGTTTACTGAGACAAAATAATAAGTAATCTGATAAAAGTAATGTTAAATATTCTACAAGTTACATTAACACAGCAAGAAATGTCCAATTAAAAACAGATGCACAGCACATAATTACTCTAAGTTACGTCACAACTTGACACAGAGTACCTGAATGCACATAAATGTATCAGTAAAAGTGTCATATACAATTTGCAAAGAATATGTATATTTCTAGTGAAGCATTTCCCTTAATCAAAAGTAGCAAACGATGGCAAATAAACTGTACAATGGCAGTCTACTATAGTGTATTTTAAATGAGACTGCTTTCATTTATCTCAACTGATTTATATTCATCCCTAAAGTTAACAAATGACTGAAAATAGTCTAATGCTTAGACACAATAAAACTGAGATATGTATGTTGAACCACTATTATCAGCATAATATTGCAAAAACCTCAAAGGTAAGTAGACAAGTCGTTTTTTAATTATATAAGTGAAAATAATACATACATTGCATTTGTAATAAATGCAAGTATGTCAAAAAGGTAGGATTAAACAAAAACCATTTGTAACTGTGGTATTTTATGACTGTTAAATAAAATTTTACTGGGAAGAATATGTATGTCAATATATGCATCTCACTATTGGAAAAGAATATCATGGCATTATATATGTTTTAACAATTGAATGAATGTTACCATTTTAAAAAATTAACTAACAATTCACTTTCTACTCATAAAAGAATATACATATTCATATACCTTGAATTGATCCACCCACATATGGATGGGGAAATAATTCATTTATAATACATTATGAACTACTGGTTATCAATGGTATGCACTGTAATGTAGCACACATCATTAGTTATTATGCCTTTAACAACCTGCCTACATGTAGAACGACTCTCCACACATATTTACACAATTTCTTCAAGCAGGGAGCTGTGACATATTGACGCTGGGAAATGCAAAAAATGTAAAAACGTCGCAAGCATATCTCTAACAGTTCTCCTTTTAATACTTTCCCTGTGGGTTGAGCCATGATTCACATGCCATTACATGAGTTCTTGAAGCAATGTGCTGTGGCATTGACATCGCTGTATACTACAGAAGGCACTCTGGTGAGCATGGTGGCTTAAGAAGTCTGGGACAGAAGTAGTGTCTTAACACCTCTTCTGTCTGTAGACAAGTGTAGTAACAGTGACATCAGCTTCTTGTGGCACACAAAATTATGGCAGAATTGTGAATAATACGTAATCGGACTAAACGCTTGTCAACGCACATTGCTGTCTGTCTGTATGGAAGTTGGCAAAATACGCTCACGAGGTGCACTGCCAGTAAATTCTGCAGCAATGCTCGCTGAACTACAGTATCTGAAAGCGATGGTGTAGCAGTCAAATAGGCAACAAGCTCAATGGAGCTTACTACTAATTCACAGCAACTACATGTTAATATCGATTAGCCTAGGCTCACAATAGTTACCAAAATTCAGCCTGCTGTATACAATAGTATTTTCCAGACTTTACTTACATCATTCCAACACAATTTGGGTAAACGGTATATCTTATTTCAAAACTGTCAATTGTAATATTGATTAAACTTATTTACTTGTTTGTTCCTTCTGGAGTGTTTCACATGGACTTTCATTAATACACAGTCACAATCTTCGTAAGTAATTGGTTTCACAATTCTGACATGTGCACGTTTCCTTTCTTCTGTTCATTTCGTTATCGACTCTAATGCTTTGAGTCGTTGTTCTTATATTAGCTCATTCCTCAGTGGAAAATTAATACACTCATCAAAATCACTGCCCAGTTTCTTACTAAAGCGAACGGGGCATAGTTGCATAGTTGTGTTCCAGCTGAATCATGATATAAATACTGATAACTATTCCAAAGTCGTCTAATTTTTCAATCCATGCCTTGTGTCTTTTTCCACAGTGACCACATAACAAATGTTCCAAGTCATGGATTAGTCATTCTGATGGATGTGATGATGGTCTGCAGAAGAACAAAATGTACTGTATTCTTGCATAAAACCTTTCCAGATATTTTAGCGAAACAGAGATCCACTGTCTGACAAAGTGTGGCCTGGTGTGATGGTATTTACTAAGAATTCATCTTTAAAATTTTATCATAACTTTGACATTAGATTTTTGTAAGATACAGAGGTCTACAAATATCGAAACTTTGTCCAGAATGACCATAACTTGACTTATGATTCCCTTAGATCTCTGCAAAGGGCTGTTAATATCAGCTGCTAACATTTCTGCAGGGCTCTTTTATATGGTGCTGTGCGTAAAACTTTTATGTTGAACTGCAGAAACTTCATCAGTTCGCCTATTGTCCTCAGAGGATGCCTTCCGCAGTCGAAGGCGAAACGTCAGGGGAGAGTCTTATGTATGGACCACGGCATCTCAGCCCGTAAGTGTTAAGTGATGACAACATCTGCCGTGAAAGCCTTCATTCTATGGTGCAGAAACTTCAGTTCTTTGACAAATGTCGCAAGACTTTAACAATACTCTTACTTTTCCGGTAATGCTGTTGAAACTGCACTTGCTTGCCTCTTCTAAATTTCTTTTATGTGGACAGCAACATTAATAGCTTCATTTTCCTTTGATAGTCTTTAAAGAGTTGTTGTTGTTGTTGTTGTCTTCAGTCCTGAGACTGGTTTGATGCAGCTCTCCAGGCTACTCTATCCTGCCCAAGCTTCTTCATCTCCCCGTACTTACTGCAACCTACATCCTTCTGAATCTGCGTAGTGTATTCATCTCTTGGTCTCCCTCTACGATTTTTACCATCCACGCTGCCCTCCAATGCTAAATTTGTGATCGTTTGATGCCTCAGAACATGTCTTACCAACCGATCCCTTCTTCTAGTCAAGTTGTGCCACAAACTCCTCTTCTCCCCAATTCTAATCAATACCTCCTCATTAGTTATGTGATCTATCAATCTAATCTTCAGCATTCTTCTGTAGCACCACATTTCAAAAGCTTCTATCCTCTTCTTGTCCAAACTATTTGCCGTCCGTGTTTCACTTCCATACAAATACTTTCAGAAACGACTTCCTGACATTTAAATCTATACTCGATGTTAACAAATTTCTCTTCTTCAGAAACGCTTTTCTTGCCATTGCCAGCTACATTTTATATCCTCTCTTCTTCGACCATCGTCAGTTATTTTGCTCCCCAAATAGCAAAACTCCTTTACTACTTTAAGTGTCTCATTTCCTAATCTAATTCCCTCACCATCAACGACTTAAATCGACTACATTCCATTATCCTCGTTTAGATTTTGTTGATGTTCATCTAATATCCTCCTTTCAAGACACTGTCCATTCCGTCCAACAGCTCTTCCAAGTCCTTTGCTGCCTCTGACAGAATTACAATGTTATCAGCGAACCTCAACGTTTTTATTTCTTCTCCATGAATGTTAATACCTTCACCGAATTTTTCTTTTGTTTCCTTTACTGCTTGCTCAATATACAGATTGAATAACATTGGGGAGAGGCTATAACCCTGTCTCACTCCCTTCCCAACCGCTGCTTCCCTTTCTTGCCCCTCGAGTCTTATAAGTGCCATCTGGTTTCTGTACCAATTGTAAATAGCTTTTCGCTCACTGTATTTTACCCCTGCCAACATTGTCAAAAGCTTTCTCTAAGTCTACAAATGCTAGAAATGTAGGTTTGCCTTTCCTTAATCTTTCTTCTAAGATACGTCGTAGGGTCAGTAGTACCTCACGTGTTCCAACATTTCTGCGGAATCCAAACTGATCTTCGCCGATGTCGGCTTCTACCAGTTTTGCCATTCGTCTGTAAAGAATTCGCGTTAGTATTTTGCAGCTGTGACTTATTAAACTGATAGTTCGGTAATTTTCACATCTGTTAACACCTGCTTTCTTTGGGATTGGAATTATTATATTCTTCGTGAAGTCTGAGGGTATTTCGCCTGTCTCATACATCTTGCTCACCAGATGGTAGAGCTTTTTCAGGACTGGCTCTCCCAAGGCCGTCATAGTTCTAATGGAATGTTGTCTACTCCCAGGGCCTTGTTTCGACTCAGGTCTTTCAGTGCTCTGTCAAACTCTTCACGCAGTATCATATCTCCCATTTCATCTACATCGTCTTCCATTTCCATCATATTGTCCTCAAGTACATCGCCCTTGTATAGACCCTCTATATACTCCTTCCACCTTTCTGCTTTCCCTTCTTTGTTTAGAACTGGGTTGCCCTCTGAGCTCTTGATATTCATACAAGTGGCTCTCTTATCTCCAAAGGTCTCTTTAATTTTCCTGTAGGCAGTATCTGTGTTACCCCTAGTGAGATAAGCCTCTACATCCTTACATTTGTCCTCTAGCCATCGCTGCTTAGCCATTTTGCACTTCCTGTCGATCTCATTTTTGAGACGTTTACTGCGTTTTTATATTTTCTCCTTTCATCAATTAAAATCAATATTTCTTCTGTTACCCAAGGATTTCTACTAGCCCTCGTCTTTTTACCTACTTGATCCTCTGCTGCCTTCACTATGTCATTCCTCAAAGCTACCCATTCTTCTTCTACTGCATGTCTTTCCCCCATTCGTGTCAATTATTCCCTTATGCTCTCCTGAAACCTCTGGTTCTTTCAGTTTATCCAGGTCCCATCTCCTTAAATTCCCACTTTTTTGCAGTTTCTTCAGTTTTCATCCACAGTTCATAAACAATAGATTGTGGTCAGAGTCCACATCTGCCCCTGGAACTGTCTTACGATTTAAAATCTGGTTCCTAAATCTCTGTCTTACCATTATATAATCTATCTGAAACCTTCTATATCTCCAGGGTTCTTCCATGTATACAACCTTCTTTCATGATTCTTGAACCTAGTGATAGCTATGATTAAGTTATGCTCTGTGCAAAATTCTACCAGGCGGCTTCCTCTTTCATTTCTTAGCGCCAATCCGTATTCACCTACTACGTTTCCTTCTCTTCCTTTTCCTACTGTCTAATTCCAGTCACCGATGACTATTAAATGTTCGTCTCCCTTCACTACCTGAATAATTTCTTTTATCTCATCATACATTTCATCAATATCTTCATCATCTGCAAAGCTAGATGGCATATAAACTTGTACTAATGTAGTAGGCATGGGCTTCGTGTCTGTCTTGGTCACAATAATGCGTTCACTATGCTGTTGGTAGTAGCTTACCCGCACTCCTTTCCTATTGTTTTATGCATTATTAAACCTACTCCTGCATTACCCCTATTTGATTTTGTATTTATAACCCTGTATTCACCTGACCAAAAGTCTTGTTCCTCCTGCCACCGAACTTCACTAATTCCTACTTTATCTTACTTCAACCTATCGATTTCCCTTTTTAAATTTTCTAATCTACCTGCCCGATTAAGGGATCTGACATTCCACGCTCCGATCCGTGCAACGCTAGTTTTCTTTCTCCTGATAACGACGTCCTCTTGAGTAGTCCCCATCCGGAGATCCGAATGGGGGATTATTTTACCTCCGGAATATTTTACCCAAGAGGACGCCATCATCATTTAACCATACAGTAAAGCTGCATGCCCTCTGGAAAAATTACGGCTGTAGTTTCCCCTTGCTTTCAGCCGTTCTCAGTACCAACACAGCAAGGCCGGTTTGGTTAGTGTTGCAAGGCCAGATCAGTCAATCATCCAGACTGTTGCCCCTGCAACTACTGAAAAGGCTGCTGCCTCTCTTCAGGAACCACATGTTTGTCTGGCCTCTCAACAGATACCCCTCCATTGTGGTTGCACCTACGGTACGGCCATCAGTATCGCTGAGGCACCCAAGCCTCCCCACCAACCGAAAGGTCCATGGTTCATGGGGGTAGGTGAAGAATAGGTGAAGAGTATACGGTAGAATATTTTGACATCTTCTACATCTAGGTGTACATCTACAAAGACACTCCGCGAGCCACCGTACGGTGCGTGGCGGAGGGTACCCTGTACCACTGCCTGTCATTTCCTTTCCTGTTCTACTCACAAATAGAGCGAGGGAAATACGACTATCTATACGACTTTGTATGAGGCCTAATTTCTCGTGTCCTATCACCATGGCCTTTATGCGCAATGTATGTTGGCGGCGGTAGAATCTTTCGGTAGTGAGCTATAAATTTTCTCAATAGCGTTTCTCGAAAAGAACGTCTCCTTTTCTCTAGGGTTTCCCATCTGAGTTCCCGAACCATCTCAGTAACACTTACGTGTTGTTCGAACCTACCAATAACAAATCTGGCAGTCCGGCTGTGACTTCCTTGAATGGCTTCCTTCAATACCACCTGGTACGGATCCCAAAGACTTGAGTAAAACGCAAGAATAGGTCGGACTAGAGTCCCATATGCGGTCTCCTTTACAGGTGAACCACTCTTACATAAAATTCTCCCAATAAACCAAAGTGGACCATTCGCCTTCGCTTCTACAGTTGTCCCATGCTCGTCCCTCCTCATATCGCTTTGCAGTATTACGCCCAGATATTTAAATGACTTGACTGTGTCGAGCAGGTCCCTAGTAATACCGTATCCGAACATTACAGGTTTCTTATTCCTACCCATCCGCATTAACTTACTTTTTTACGCATTTACAGCTAGCTGCCATTCTTCAAGCCAACTAAAATTTTTTTTCTAAGTCGTCTTGTATCTTCGTACAGCCACTCAACTTCGACACTTTACAGTACACCACATTAGCAGTCAACCGCAGATTGCTGCCCACCCTGTCCACCAAATCATTAATGTATATAGAGAAGAGCAGTGGTCTTCTCTTCCTTGAGGAACTCCTGATGACACCCTTGTCTCCGATGAACACTCGCCGCGAGAACAGGATAGCGGGTTCTATTATTTAAGATGTCTTCGAACCCCTCACATATCCACGAACTTCTTCTACCTGCTTGTACCTTCGTTAACAACCTGGAATTAAGCAGCGTCTCTGATGCTTTCCGGAAATCTAGGAATATGGAATCTGTCTTTTGCCTTTAGCCCACAGCTCTCAGTATAGCGTGTGATAAAAGGGAAAGCTGAATTTTGCACGACCGACGCTTTTTCGTGGACATAAGCTTGTCAGTCTCAAGAAATCTTATTATATTTGAAATGAGAATATAATGAACTGGTGTATAATGAATTTACAAATAATATTCGTGAAGTGCTAATGGCCACCGTGTTAGCATGTTGTGATTTAGTTACCAATTTATTAATGAAAGTGGCTTATGATCTCTAACAACAATAGAATGTCTGCTTAGCAATAAGAAACGAAACTTTTCAAAATCCCATAAAACACTATCTATTTCTGTTTATGTGACAGTGTATTTTTTATCCCAGTTAGTAAGAACACTGCTTGCAGATGTGTGAGAATGATACTTCATTACTCTGTTAACTTCAGTTAGTTGGTACAGTTCGGAATCAAGAGTATACTCGCTGCAGGCTGT
This sequence comes from Schistocerca nitens, assembly GCF_023898315.1. Classification (NCBI taxonomy): domain Eukaryota; kingdom Metazoa; phylum Arthropoda; class Insecta; order Orthoptera; family Acrididae; genus Schistocerca; species Schistocerca nitens. The sequence continues at coordinate 949,585,744 of NC_064616.1, forward strand.
ACTAAGTTAGAAATTTCCATATTTTCTAATTGATTCAAACACATCTTGATGTTCATTATGTCATTTCCACAATAATAATGTTTTAAAAGCTCCACGAGTACAGGCAATGATGCTTAGTATCCTGAAATGAATTGGCGACAGAAATTGTAAAATTCAAGATAAGGTTTGAGATTGGTAGGTTGGCTGGCTGATTTAGGGGAGGGAACCAAACAGCGAAGTCATTGGTCCCATCGGATTAGGGCAGGATGGGGAAGGAATTCGGCAGCGCCCTTTCAAAGGATCCCTCCTGGCATTTGCCTGAAGCGATTTAGGGAGATCATGGAAAACCTAAATCAGGATGGTCAGACGCTGGTTTGAACCGTCGTTCTCCCGATTGCGCCATTTTGTCGGCCTTTAGTGTGGAGAAATTTCACATTGATTCCATTTTAATTGGATCAGATTCTATTCCACAGGGAGAAATTGTATACCCTTAGAATTTTTTCTATGATATAGCGAATTCCGCTTTGTCCAAACTGATTATTATACCATATATCGTAAAAGTTTGTAGTACTTGGCATTGAATTTCAAAGTGTTCTTCCCATGAAGTGGCGCTAATTCGAATACCATCTATGTAAAGTTTTACATGTTTCAATAATTCTTCTTCCAGAAGTGTTCTCATTAAGTTAATATTTAAGAATGTTAAAACCTTTTCAGTAGAGAGATCCTTAAATATTAACAATGCATTTCTTAGCTGTGGCTGCCCTATAAACAAATAGCATGCTCTCATAAAGGTTGCTGATGACAGTGAATAACCATAAAACATCCTTGAAACTGATAGCATCTTCCATTACGTAACAAGTTGGTGTATTTTCTGTTATCGTCATCTAACATTGGTTGCTTTTAACTGCTCGTTTGAACAAGATTCTTCATGTACCAAGTGTTTTCTCCTTTGAATTTTTCTAGGAGACATTCCATAGTTTCTTGTTGGTTACTTTGTGGCAAAATGGTGCGGTTCACTGTATGAGTGTCGATAACTATTTGGACTATGCCGTCCTTCTGGTTGTGGTGTGTATCAAGCTAGGATATCACCATTCAGTTTTATGATTGTTCAATATGCTCTTAATTTCCTTACTGGCGGCTTCTCCCTTGGCGAAAGGTACCAGATAAGGTTCACAGTGTAATGGTTCATGATCATTGACCTTTAATTTGCAGGTGCATCCTTCGAACAAACTGAGTGTTTAGGAAAATAAATCGGCTTAGTACCTCAATAAGTCTCTCTTCCTGTTTAACTTCAGGCAGGCCCACCAACGTTTGAATCTTATTTTGAATGCTAGTCAGAGGATATTTATCATCATTATTCTTTAACAGTTCTCTATTCTCCTCTGAGATATTTAAAACCAGAGTTCCCTCTCCTTCTCCAAAATACATTAGCCTCATATAGATACATACAGCGACTGTATCATCCTCACTGACGATTCCCTTAAATCTAATTCTCTTGCCTCTAGTATTTTGCACCACACGTAGACAGCTCTCTTCAAAAGCTATAGTACATTTAAACTGAGTCAACCAGTCAATACTGAGAACGGAACTGACGTTAAGAGATTCAACAATCAGCAATCTCTACTTGTACTGAACTTCATTAATTCTGAGCTTTAAGAGTGCCTGATTTGTGGTAGGTTTCCTTAGATTCCATACAACACTGTCAAGACAGATAACATTAAGAGGAATTGTTGGGAATGCTGCCAGATTACTCAGTTACCAAAATAAATTTTCTAAGACAGCAGTCATCTTATTCATTGAATCCACTAAGGTGTTCGTACTTATCCCTCATATCGGCATTTCTAAGGAAGGCATTAAAATTTCTCTATCGATATCTTCTTTCTCTCGATATAAATCTTCCTTCACATCTGCGATATGTTCATATTTGATGCAATTCATAGTAATTTCTTGCCCATTTATAGTAACCTTACTTCTGAAGCGGGCCATTTCGGAAACTTTATTTACTCTACTGGACGTGAATGGTGGGAAGTGGCTACAGGGCAATGTTCAACGTTACTATGTGATAAATAGCGTACGTGAGTACTTTCTTGTTTCATTCAAAAAGCTGGCTATTTAAAAGTTTAATATACACCTCACAGTTGTGGGATCGAATAGTTTATATGAACTCTTATTATATTATTTTTTGTACAGACTGACTGTGGATGCTCCGATAAGTGGTGCGAAACCGGTCGCAGATTTAATCAAAATCATTCATACAGCCAGTGCGGAACTTTCTTTGAAAAAATGTCGAAGTTTGGCTGTTGTTGCCCGCCCTACAAAACAACTTTATTTAGTTTTTCAGTGCACAGTCTCATGGATTACGATACTTGCTTCTAGTACGTTCTGGCAATTAATTCTGCGCTGTGCGTATGGACTAAGTTGTCCCTTTGGTTTATGATTCGATTTAAATCCGTTCGAAATGCTTTATTCGCCCCTTCTGTACATTCCGTTGTCTCGTCAGTCGAATTTACTAGGTTATCAGTAATTCTGATATTCTCTTCGCGCCAGGTCAGTGTAGCGATTTTGACGATTGTTGCTATTTCTTTCTTGTTGTTCTCCTTTTGCTGCTAGGATTTCAGTTCGATCAATCATTCATTATACCTGATCCATTTCAAGTGCAGCGTCAGTGCCAACTTTTCAGGTGCTTCCTATGTACCCGGAATCTCGAGGTAGGTATTGTCAATCCAATATTTCAGCATATACTCTCGCAAAGTGCCATGATGTCTTGCGTAGTTTGCTGGTGTAGGAATATTTTATTGTATGTCCCATTGTTTTCTCGTGATCAAACATTATTTAAGAATAAGTTTCGTAATTTTTGTATGTATTCCACATTTTCAGATACATTGATGCCCCAGATATGTGCACATTTGATGTAGCTGAAACTATTCTATTCTGTAAAACGGTTCGGAAATGCATGTTTAAACAGTTTGATAAAGCTGTGGCGTGGATACCTTGTTGGGCTCAAATTCTTGAAAATTTCGTGTCATCATACCAAAGTCTACAATCACCTGAGGCGCGTTGACAATATTACTATATATATTACACGTAACGCTACATCAAACTCTCCCCTTTTAAACTTTTTATATATTTAGTTCGATCCATTTTCACAATGTAAAACTTTACAGCGAATTTAGTCTACTTCTGTTTCCAGCTCACTGTACTGTGGCTGAACATCGCTGATTAACTAACAATCGTCTCCTTGTTGCTGTTGCAGTTGTACTATGTTGCTCATTAATTTTATCATCAGTCTCATTAATCAACGTTCTCGTTGGTTCCCATAGCTCGGCAGTCTATGTCCCAGCATGCTGAATTTCGGTTTTGAGTCCATCATGTTTGACCTGAAATTCATTTCCGAGATCGTTATGCTTTTGATTAAATGTATTAGCAGGCTCCGCTTGAAAACTACCGATTGCATTCCGTTACGTACTGTTAAGTATCGTGCACTGCCCTGCTAAATACTTGACCATTGTCTGTAACTTCTTGATGAATGTCTCTAACTTCTAGATTAGTTACCTGAAAAATGTGGTAATATGTAGACCCATTTGCTGAGAAGGGGTTTTAATTTCTTATAGTATTCGGAACTTTAAATTGTTGCTAACAACTGTTTTTATCATATTCTGACTGGTAATGTCGAGTTATGCAATCCAAATGGCAGATGCCACTATTCTCTCTTTCACAACCCGGAGAATTAGCAAACTCAAACAACTTGAGAATTGCAAGGCCTTCCATAACCTGCCTCTTCTCATTTTTTTTTGTAACTATATACAATCAATAATTCGACAAATCATGTTCAGATACTGCGAATTTTTTTTCTAATTTAGTCAGAGAGTAACATCTGGTATTGTGAGCTTAATCCCCTCCTTCTTCTCTATTTAACAATATGGTGTTACGTAGAAGTTGTATTTCGCTTTGAAACGCATTTTGATGGAGCTGTGAGAGCGAAGCACAGATAGCGGGCCAGTAGACTGCAGACGCATAGACGCACCGTAGGGAGGCCGCTCAGCTGAAAGGCGAGCCGACAAAGGACAGAGGTAGGTGCCCAGCAAATGTACTCAGGGAAGTCGGCACTGTGCAGCCTGGACCAGCTTTTGCCAGCTAACTAACAGAGTGGCCCCCCATTGAAACGGCACCATAACAAATCATCGCAGCAGAGAAGTGACCTTCTGTGCGGTTTGGCCCTTCTACGAAAACAAGGTCTGTCTTCTGAGCTATTGTGCGTTCGGCGAATTCGTGGAAGCAGGGAGTAGTGGAATACTTATCTACAGATTTCCACCTTTACCCCAGTCTGAAAACAAGTATTATATTCCAACAAACTAGGCGCTTCCGTCTGGAACCGCGCGATCGCTACGGTCGCAGGTTCGAATCCTGCCTCGGGCATGGATGTGTGTGATGTCCTTAGGTTAGTTAGGTTGAAGTAGTACAAGTTCTAGGCAACTGATGACCTCAGATGTTAAGTCCCATAGTGCTCAGAGCCATTTGAACTAACAATCTGTGTGTCGTTCTCATCACACAGAGCAGAGACTAACATCTGGCACCATGAAAGTGGGATGATAGAAAGACGCATCCTCAAAACTCATGATAAACAAAGTACCATTCTGCAGTTCTTTTTCATGCGAAACGACTGGGCACTGGCCGACCAAAGAACACGCTTTCGTGATGGAGGTTCAAGGCGCAGAATTCTTAGAACAGAATGGACTAACAGACACCAGACTGGAAATTGTGTTTTGCGCAGTCCATGGTGGAAGTAAAGCTGCAAACTAACAAAAATATTATTCGCAGAAGCTAGCAAAAATTCTGCCATCTGTGGACACAGCTTTTCTTTTATCGCGAAAACACACGTAGGGCCAACACTGGGAGCACGATGTTCATTCCATTTCACTCTTTGATGCAGCATACACGACTTGAGATGCAGGCAGTGCACTGTTCACTTCACTTCACTGCCTATGCAGGACAGTCTGGTACTTAGAGATGGAGAGAGTCGAAGGCGATATCTGCAATCAGACTGGTAACATTATGAATTCTGGTGACCTCCACCTACAAGTGTGCAGTCGTATCATTATTATCACAATTATAGTAAGACCGTACAACAGCTTTTACGGTTTAAGTCGAAATAAAGACTCAAGTAAACTCAGGCAGTCTCACCATGGCTGAGTTCAGAGACGTAGTACACGTGTACTTCCTCCCCTTTCTCTCGATCATGCACTTACTGTATTCACACAGCTCTGTTATATATAATGAATCAGTTAGCAAGTGGTTTATTATTGTCATACATATCGATAACAGAATCGTTCCCAGACTCTCAGTGTTGTCTATCATGCAATCGATGTCATGTGTCAGGTAAACGTTCGGGAAGAGGGTAATTAAATGTTGCGATTTTTTCTATTAATCTGTACACAAACAATTACTTGTAATAAAGTTGACTTTTAATCGTTTGCATAACCTCATTAGGTATTAGGATATGGCATGCTCAAATGAGGCATATTTCATAAATTTTCTGACCCTGGCCTGAGTAGTGTTTATTACTTGGATATTCTGTGATGCAGACACAAAATTTAGCAAGGTTGGGATTTATTAATAGGATATTAAGTGATGCAATGAAGAACCGTTGATTTAAAGTAGATTGTGATTACATTTCTGTACAAGCACAAACATAGAATAAGTTCCTGGCACCAATACTTAACACATATTTTCTCTTCCAGTTTTCACAGAGGGTTTACGGATTCTGCTCCACTTCACATTGATTTACCTGCTTTGATACCAGCATCGGTAATTTTGGAGAGGTTCTTTTCATATGTGTGACAATGAAAAATGCTGAAGTGAGGGCTTTTTTTGCAAATGAGAACGGGAAGCCAGACAGATTACACAGAATACTAGTGGAAAATAATCATTCAGAAATCAAGGGAGCAGATGAGGGTAGAGGAGAAATTGTGACAGAGTACAGATGACGTTTCCAACTGAGCATTTAAACGTGATGAACTATATCAGATACCAAATGGAGTCTGGCCACTCCATTGCTAAGTAGATCACACAAGGGCTGTAAAGAAGAAATCAAACGAAGAAACGTCTAGAAAATCTGGAGCAGTGAACAACAGAGGAAGCTAAAGAGGCGATAGAGGATATGAAACACACAAGGATCTAATGGGATGAAGTGTCTAGACGAAATAACGAGACAATTACAACAAATCCCTAGGTTACAGACAGACGTCAGCGAGGTACAAGAGAGCTAAGAAAAAAAGGACCAAATGATAGAGCAACTAGAGAAACACGTTAATAGACTCTGAGATAGGCTCATTATCCCGCCAGACATCTTAGAAACACACCTACGTGAAACTACAAAGCTGCTAGCAATTGAAAACCGCAAAATTGTGGAATTCGAGGTTTGAATAGTACTTGGGAGTTCAGATGGAAAATGTCTTGCTTTGAATGCATAATCCGCAGAAGTACAAGAATTTTTTGCATTTAAGGAACACAAGAGGCACTTAATAGGCGCCAAGAGAAGGTTAATTAAATGTTTCTGCCAGAGTGTGGTGCAATTAGGGTGAGAGTAGTGCAAGTGTGTAGCTGGCAGGAAGCAGTGAATGTTGAAGTAATTTCATTCCTCTTAGTTGAAGTCATGTGCAGAAGGCAAGCAGTAGTAACTCACGAGAGAGCCTGGGTCCAGAACATAAGGTCAATTCACGTAGCTTACGTGGAACTTATAATTCATAGTAGAGAAACAATAAGAAGTGAACGAGAGGAACAAGAATATGATTATAAACACTTCCTTCCAGTTCGGATAACTGTCTGTCTTGAAGCTCTGAAATAACTGATATCATTTCATTCATGTGCACTGTATTCCCTGCTGCAGCTGATACTGTCATTAGGCGTTCTATGATTTCATTCAAGTCTACTCAAGAGGCAGAGTGCTCAGTCTTTTATATTGAGAGTCAGTGCCTTCACCTGCAGTGTATATACCTTTTAAAGCAGGTTTCATAATATTATTACGTATTTATTACTTTTAGAATCTTTTATTCATCATTTTGGGTTGTTGTCTTCACTATGGGCATTAGTCTTTCTAAATATTTCAGGATATGCCTGCTTCCCATTCTACAGACACTTATCAGCACTTGAAGTTTTGAAGAATGTCAGTTTCAATAAACCCAGTCTTTTCTCATATTTAGTAGTCTCAAACTCTATTGCATTCTTAGCTAATTATATAGGGTTGATACTCAGCAGATATGGCTCATCCTTGGTGGCACCATTTATGGGCTAATTCTCTATCGTTGTGTACGATAATTTAATCAGAAATAATGCTTCCTTCTTTTCTCCTCTTCTGCCTAATCGATGATTTGTGATAGTGTTTCCAGTTACTGGTTTGAACATTACTGAGAGCGACTATTCTTGTTGGAAATGTCCCAAGTTTAGCAATCGTAATTTCCATAGAATAGTTTTTCATGCTTTGATAACTTCATGCTTTGATGTCGACATGGTGCCGAGATAACGTCTTTGTTATATATATTCAGAGAATACTGATGGTGATGGGAGTCATGTGTTTTAGCTATCACCTTGATATATCCATAAATATCAGTTAGTTTTGTTTTGACTTCTTCGTATTTCTCGATGATATACAGTTCAAATTGCGTTCAACATCTAGCAGCACATCACCATTTCTCTCCACCACCTCCATAGGCCTTCCCAGTTGCATTAACTTTGCACTGATTGGCTCGATTTCTCTGTCAGAATTTAGATGCTTGTGCGTCATGTCTGCGAACGAGAGTATTACACATGTGTAAATTTGCATATAGACTGTAGTATACTGATATAGTTGCACAGTATTATACTACCTTTTAAGCAGACTCTAACGAAAGCTTCGTCTGTATCGCCCTTCAATCAATTTCCTCTTTTTATCAATTACCAGAAACCTATATTGCCTGTGATTCCAGCAACCAGTGCATATGCTAACATGTTCATTGAACGCCATGTTGGTTCCTACATGTGCATGCGAAATATGGTTTAAATTCGTGTTATCCTGTTTGAATCCGATAATAAGATTCACGTTGTCCTTCGCAAACTACTTTGAATCTTGGAATACATCTTTCTCAAGTAATATTTGCATATGTGAACTTGGTCTTACACTACTACATAATCAAAAATGAACATGCTTTATGGATTTCCTTTTTCGGGCCATGGAATATCATTGCTTTCACCATATTTCTGCTAGGTTACTTAATCAATGCCATGAAGTATCTCATGTAATAGCCCGTAATTGGATTAAAAAGAAACTTCCTGTCAGATTAAAACTGTGTGCCGGACCGAGACTCGAACTCGGGACCTTTGCCTTTCGCAGGCAAGTGCTCTACCAACTGTGCTACCCAAGCACGACTCACGCCCCGTCCTTACAGCTTTACTGCTGCCAGTACCTCGTCTCCTATCTTCCAAACTTTACAGAAGCTCTTATGCGAACCTTTGAGAACTAGCACTCCTGAAAGAAAGGATATTGCGGATACATTTCTTAGCCACAGCCTGGGGGATGTTTCCAGAATGAGATTTTCACTCTGCAGTGGAGTGTGCGCTGATATGAAACTTCCTGGCAGATTAAAACTGTCTGCCGGACCGAGACTCGAACTCGGGACCTTTGCCTTTCGCGCGCAAGTGCTCTACCATCCCCCAGGCTGTGGCTAAGCCATGTCTCCGCAATATCCTTTCTTTCAGGAGTGCTAGTTCTGCAAGGTTCGCAGGAGAGCTTCTGTAAAGTTTGGAAGGTAGGAGTCGAGGTACTGGCAGGTTCGAGTCTCGGTCCGGCACACAGTTTTAATCTGCCAGGAAGTTTCATATCAGCGCACACTCCGCTGCAGAGTGAAAATCTCATTCTGGAAACATGCCCCCGGCTGTGGCTAAGCCATGTCTACGCAATATCCTTTCTTTCAGGAGTGCTAGTTCTGCAAGGTTCGCAGGAGAGCTTCTGTAAAGTTTGTAAGGTAGGAGACGAGGTACTGGCAGGAGTAAAGCTGTGAGGACGGGGCGTGAGTCGTGCTTGGGTAGCACAGTTGGTAGAGCACTTGCCCGCGAAAGGCAAAGGTCCCGAGTTCAAGTATCGGTCCGGAACTCAGTTTTAGTCTGCCAGGAAGTTTCATATCAGTGCACACTCCGCTGCAGAGTGAAAATCTCATTCTGCATTAAAAAGAGTTTTTGAAAATATATATACATGATCGAAGGGAATCCCCTCAGGGTTTGTTGACAGTGACAGAATAGGATTAACTTTCTCACAACCTGCAGGCCTGAAAATCGAAGTATGTATATTATCAGGCAGTAGTGAACCATTCCGCATCTCCTCCCAGTTTCCAGCATCACTGTATAGCCAGTCACGTACTGGAATGGTCTTGTGGTTGGGCAGCATCATCCACTTAGTAATGCTGATGACTATATATTTGCATTAACATGCAGGGGTTTTTATGGCTACACTTCTTTTGCTTTATAAACTCTCACATACAGCAGAGTATGTAAAGGTACTTAAATAGAGATTGCAGTTATATGCCCATGTTTAATTCATAGATTTCGTTTCTTCTTGCATCAATGTGGAACATGGGATGTAAAGTTGACCAGTGGTTCTTTCTCATGCACGAAGAGTTTTGAGCATAATCTCCAGCAGTTTGTCCAACAGTTTCATGTATAATCGATAGACGTATGTCTGCCAGCTTTGCTGATAGTCAAGAGGATGCTGAAATGCAGGACTGGAATATATTAAATTCTTAAAATTGTGGTTCTGTAGATGAGTGCACTCTCTCTCGCTAAATAGTTTAACTTTTGATGGGATGTCTCCGACTGTGATACTGTGAACATCTAGTATCACTGAGGGGGACAGCGTGTTTGCATGGAAAATGCTGCAATCTGCATTGAATCACAAAATAGACGATTCCACGCATCTAGGGAGAATACTTCTTCAGTGTCACTATACTGCGTATTTTCGAATACCGCCACCGGATGAAACCCACTATCCAACATCATACCATGCTGACACATTTAAAAGCGCTCTAGTTTAAGGTGTAACACATGTGACACAACACATGTCTGCATGCACTGGCGTCATCTCATAGAGCTGCTATGCAATGCTACACTTGCAGAAAACCGTAATTCCTGTATATGAAAAGGGCAGAATTATCACGCACATAGCGCATCATCTCCATGTGTTCGCAAAATTTCAATCCAGTAGCGTGTCAGAGTAGTTCTGCATGACGCTACAGCTGCAGAAAAACCACAGCAAACGTGTACACTAAGGTCAAGGGAATGTTACAATGGTGATACAGCTCAGGTAACAGCGCATTATATCACTGACATAGGAAGCACCAGCATAATGCTCGTGTGATGTCGGCAACGTGTCAGGGAGGCGATTGTTTCATGTAATTGGAATAATTTCTTGCAGCAATAAAGAAATTGATCAAAGGGCCGTCTCATTGCAGAGTACAGAACTCGAATGATTCTTGTTGGATGAGAGCAAAAGAGAGGATAGGAGGGAGCTCAGTTTCCATTTGATGACCTCCCCTCCCCTCCACCCCTTCCGTATGGTTCGGTTCCCTCCCCTCCTCTCCCCTACGTGACTTTGCCATGTGTCGCCAGTGACCTTCAATATGATATGCACAGATATAATGTGACACTGGCCAAAATGAGCTGACAGATGGTGATTGAGGGATTTGAGCCAGAAACCAGAGTGAACCTCTGCTCACAATGCACCATGACTGCTCGCTGATTGACACATCTTCTCTTTTCTTGTTCCTTCTACTCTCCCATGTTGCAGGGCCAATTCTATTTGGCGCTCTTATCACGTTGACCTCACACCATGTGACCTTCTGATAACTTGCTCCTGCAAATAATTCATATGCACCAAGTAGGTAATAAGTTATGTTACTTAATCGACGTCGTCCATGTTATAAGTCCCAGGGCCTTTGCAGCATGCTTATCGCAGCATTAGAGGCATTTTTGGTATATCTTTCAGTACTTACCATAACAGTCTTATAACTTTATTTACAAACATTGGTACAAATTCTGGAGGTCGAAAGGTTCTTCTTTAATCTAACTACAAAATGAAGCACATTTATTACTAATTTGTTTATGATTTTATGTAAATTTCAATAAATGTAAAATTTCTTTGTACATTCTTGTTACTAAAATCAACGACAATTAATCCTTATATGGCACAGTTTGAAACACTCTGGAATATCCCTTACTTTGCAAACTACTCACCTTATTGAAGAAGATATTTTGCTAAATGACAGCCCTTGCCCTTATTATTTCTCCTTTCAGCATACTTCTTAGTTTATACCTTGATGTGCTTTATTATTGATTTAGTGAGGAAAAATTGATAAAATGTCCAGAACACTGCCACACACCCAATTTCTGTTTCGAGCTCAGGCAATAACGGTTGCACGTCTAATACGGTCCATTCTGATTCCGCATCTGAATGTTTGGCAACACTGGCACATCTTCTCTTACATGGTGGCTGTAAAGACGGCACTTCATACGAAGTACTGATTTGATTATTAGGAAGTATACCACATTATGTATTTTTTGAGGTAGAAATTCGTCTGAAAATGCGATTGAAAGATAACTTACATGGTTGACTTATCAAACAAAATAATACAGGTAGATGGAACAGTAATACTGATATAATAATATTTTCGTATTCGAGTCTGATTCAGAAACATAATCTCTTTGCTTGCTTTCAAAGACGACCACTTGGGAAACATAGTCTTCAAATAGTACGTTCAATAGTTTCTCGATCTCACAACTGGTCAAAAAGTTTCACATATTTATCGGAAAACGCACTGTTACCGCGACGAGAAACCACAGAAAAACTAAGGCGCCACGCGTCAGTGCGTGTTTTTAAGCAAGTGAGGATTGTCCATCAGAATGCCAAAACAGTTACAGAAAATCCACACGATGCCAGCATCATGCACAGGTCAGTCCGCCCGAAAAGAAGCCATTGTTTCTCACCACTGGTGCTTATTACCATGTCACTGATACAGGAGTCTGTCCAATGGTCAAATGGTTGTGTTTGTACGATTGTCCCATGTGAACCACTTCCTGAATGTGATACTTAAAACTTCGGGTTTAATTTTGCTATGCTCAACTGCCACACCAGACAGGTCAACAAGGGACTGAATGGAAGCCTTTGATCCACTTAGCGATTTTACGTAAGACCAGAATTCCTTGGGTTCTCGGCAAGATCTTTTGCGCAGGTGTGGCAGTGATTGTTGTTGTATGCTTCAGGCATAGATCTTTTCATAGATGCCCAAATTTCTACAAATCTTCGCTTGTCGTCATTTGTGCGTTCTCTTTTAAACCGAGAGTTCAACAACCTAAGGTTCCTCAATATCCGCTGATATTCATTATTAGACCTTGGTGGGTCTTTCGCATCCTTTATCCACTTACTAGGCACATAACTCTCCAGACCACGATTTATAGTCTAAGTGAGATACAAATTACTGCTTATCTGCTCTCTCTGGCAGAAACACTCTCCTAGCCTTCTTCACTGATTTATTAACTTTTGTAATCATAGTTGCTATAATAACAACACGAGCACTAATTCTTGTTTCCATACTGACATTGTAGATTAACTGTGGCCTATATGTAGCTACAGGGTCTAAGATATTTCCACTGAATGTGGACATCTGAGCTAGCTATTCAAGAGAGATTTCAGAAAACACATTCAAAAGTATGTGGCATGTCTGCCTACCTGTACCCCCACAATGAATTCATCGACATACCACTCTATATTTGGTAGGTTACAGTGGCCTCCATCTAGTATTGCATGATCTGGATATTTACATGCTATTCAGCCTAGACTTCCTTTGAAAGTCTAGGGTGCCTTGGAAGCAGAGCCCATTGTCAAAACAAATTTATTTATTATTTATTGTTTTCCTTGAAATTGTAGGAAGAATCTTGTTTGTTTCTATTAGTAAAAAATCGTTTAAATTTCTGTCTTCAGGAGTAGTAGGAAATAGAGTATTAAATTTAGAAATCTACGTTTTTACTTGTTTTATAAAATATTAATATTTTACAGATATTAACTATCTGTTGCTTCTCCAACCTAAATAAAATTCACTGGTAAAAGGTTAAAGTTAAAAGAAAATATTTCATAATTTATATTAATTTATTTCCTCTTCTTTATTATGTGGTAATTTTATTTGTATTACTATTAAATTTGATATGTATAAATTCCATACTAAATATACTGTAAAATAGAATTAATATCTACCGAATGAATCTTTTGCAATGAAGTTTTTAGTTTATTCCACATTTATATATAGGAACAAAATAAAATTGTGTATAATTATTCTTAATTTCGTTTTTGTAATTTTATGCAATCATATATAGGTTCCAATTCTTTACTGTTTTGTAAATTTTCACTAATATAATTATAAATCGTTGCTTCTAACTTCGTAATTCAATTATTTTAGCTGAATCAGAAAAAAAGTGTTTCTTTTAGTCTTTTATCAAGACAGTTAGCAAAATTTACAATATGATTAACTAAGCTTTTATTTATTGCAGGAACTGTGATCTGACAAACAAATTCACTATAGATTTTTATTCTATAACTATGAATTACCAATTTTAAACAATCTTTTCCAACAGTTTCATCATTATCTACAATAATTATAGAAGCTTTTTGTATTCCATTTTGTTTGCAGAAGTTAAAATGTTTAACAAATAATAAGTCATTTCTACTATGTTAGGAACCTCTGAAAGATCTTATGGTATAACTAAATCAAGCATATTATAATATTCAGTAGCTAATTGTTCTAATATATCTGGCCTTTCTTTTAATAATGTTAGTAGTGCTACATTCGCAAATTCAATTTTATGTGGAATTGCTAGTGGATTTTATATTTCTCGTATATTAATTCACTATGTTTGCATATTAATTGTTCAATTATTTCCAACTTTGCATATAAATTGTTCAACTACATTTATTATATTAGCATTTCTGTTTTAAATTTGCGGCAATTTGGAATTAACATCATGGTTTGCTAATGATAATTTAGAAAATTTGCCTTTTAAGTAACTGTTAAATGATCTACAAGCATTTTTATAGCAATTTTCCTTAAATCTGTAGAATATGTTACTTTAACAGTCATAATATTATCACCAAAAGATTGTGTATTTTATTTCAATTTTATTAATCTTTTTTATTCATCTTTTGAAAAGTATATGTAATCAATATTTGCAATTAAATTGTTGCTATGTAAATTTTCAGTAACTATAAATAATTTTTATATTTGCAGCTCTTATTTACACAGTAAAAATTGTAATTTGAATTTTATCATTAAGTAGTTTTTAGATATATCTATAATTTTCGAAATATAATATAGATTTTTAATAGAAATAATCAATAAACTTAATAATTTCTAAATAAATATAGGCATCTGTAATTTATTTCAAAGGTTTTGGTTCTTATTAGAATTTAGAATATAAACCAATTTCATTAATAAATTATGTATTTGCGTGTAAGAGTACAACTTCTTATACTTTAATTCTTTGTAGTCTTCTGTATATTTAGTTAGGAGAGCGAATCAGTCATGGAGAATTATTTCGATTTATAGAATTGTGTCATGCAGTAAGGTTTCTGTAATTCTGTTAGAATTATAAGATAGCTGAAATTTATTGACTTAATAAATTACATATTTTACTTACGTTTTTGAAATTTTATTTGTTATTTTTGGAAATGTTTATTAATTTCATTAATATTCGCCAACAATTACAGTTTTTAAAGTAACTGAAAAGTAGCATAGCAACCATCCTTTCTTACACATTTGGAAAAAAATTATGGATACTGAAATGAATAAGAGAATATTTTTTCCATAATATCATGAGATTCTACAGCTTTAGAAGGAAAATTATTGGAACAAGATCCTGAGGTCATTTAGCAGCTATATAAGAAGTCAATTTTCTAAATTTCTATTACCAAAAAATTTCGTTAAACTAAATTGCTACATATTTAGATAAAGAACTAATAAAATATAGGGAATTGAACAAATAACATGCAAAGATAACGAAATAGTATACAAAGAGTATAAAAATCTAGTAGCGAATCCATATTAACTTGAGTTAAGTACTGATCATTTCTAGCAACACTCTTTCATTTCTGCATGACTTTTCTACTGATCTAGCCTTAACATCGGTCCGACAACTATGGTGCACCCTATTAAGCTGATAACATGGTTGAGGATCTTCTGCTGCATGTATTAAGTCGAATTGACTGCTTTGGAATCTTCTAAAATCTGATGTCTGGGGTTTACAGCTTTTGCCTATTATCGATCACCCTCTCCCAGCTGCTACTGTCTCTTTCTCAATTCAGCCCATGTAATTCAAAATATATCACTTCTTATTCTATATATATGACGGTAGTATCTGTTCCCGAAAGAACAGTTACCGTGGATGACCATGCAGCTTTGCTGGAAATGAAATGATAATTAAATGGACACCCTAGCTGCAAACAGGCGTTGGTGTACTTCATTGGGGACATGTTGAAAATGTGTGCCCGGACCGGGACTCGAACCCGGGATCTCCTGCTTACATGGCAGGCGCTCTATCCATCTGAGCCACCGTGGGCACAGAGGATAGTGCGTCTGCAGGGACTTATCCCTTGCACGCTCCCCGTGACATCCACATTCCCAAGATGTCCACACCACTACATTAGGCGCACTACGAATGTAGTGGTGTGGACATGTTGGGAATGTGGATCTCACGGGGAGCGTGCAAGGGATAAGTCCCTGCAGACGCACTATCCTCTGTGCCCACGGTGGCTCAGATGGATAGAGCGCCTGCCATGTAAGCAGGAGATCCCGGGTTCGAGTCCCAGTCTGGGCACACATTTCCAGCATGTCCCCAATGAAGTACACCAACGCTTGTTTGCAGCTAGGGTGTCCATTTAATTATCATTTCACTTCTTATTCTGTCTGGAGGGCGCAAATCTTTCTTCTCCATTCCACGATTTTCTTGTCTCGACTATATAATCTACAGCTCCATGGAATAGCCTCATCTGACATTTGTATAGCTTCTTCGCTGCAGTCGCCACAGTGAAACTCCAACCCACATTCCTGACATGTTTCTCCCACACCAGCTAACCTACCGCATTATTCACATTTGTCACACATGACGGTACTCTTACAGTAAACTAAATAGCACTACCACATACTTAAACTGTAATAAAGTAATAACCAGCAAAAGCTTATCTTTAGTTGTACAGCTAACTTCTCAGATACACATAGAATAACATGCTCGAAGTTCTTTGAACGTAGGTAGTAATTGTGGGATGCAAATGGCGGATTGAACTGATCTGGACAATTCTGAGAATTTCTTACCTGAGAACAGGTCGACATATGCCTCGTCACAGAGGCTTATTTAAGGGAAAGCGGAAAAAATGTTTGCTGTCAAAGGTAGCGTCGCAAATTATTGCTGTTACGCAAATTATCGTCCGACTAGAGGCAGTAAAACCGCTACCTACATAAAGTCATTATGTCCCGCAACTACCTGCCCTGGAGACAACAGAAGCGTCTGGAATAGGACTCATCTCAGGGCCCTTATAAACTAATACAGGCGCCAAGAAAATTCTCGATCCCGTTAATATTGCGATTCACTTAGCATTGCATGATCAGTGGAGATTTTAACGCAGAAACATCATTTTGACTTTCAGGTAAGAAAAACAAATGACCGCCGGCTTCGGAGAGTCGTGGAAATAAACGACGCCATCATCATCGACCCACATCTTTCCACGTCTTATCCCACTAAATGGAGGAAGCCCAGAATTCTTTAATATAGGCACTGCAAACTCGTTATCATGCGATGTCAGGGTGAGTATGTAGGACCATGTACCGATAACATTCGAATTGCAGGCCGATGCCGTGCCAACAAGACGCACGGCGCTTGATGCTTGACCGTACGATGGGAAACTAATCAACAAAGATCGAAGACGTTCCCAACCCTCAAAACGCCGGAGAAGATGCAGTTTTCAACATGTAATGCAAGGACACTCTCGGCCGCCCTTGACACCGCTCCAGCACAAGTAGATGAAGAAAACAGAAGGCATAGACAGCCTGTCCAACCCTCACATGCTAAACTCCATTAAAAAATGTTAACTGATCCGGACACCAAGCGATTACTGAACAGCATGAGGGGGGAAAATTAAAGCTGCAGTGGATGAAGAGAGAATTCAATCAGGGACAGACAGTCTTATCAACCTGTCGCTTAAAAGTGGAATGGTTTGGAAACAGAAGCGTCCGTTCATAAAAGGCCAAGCAAAATCCTACCGCTTCTAGTTCACAACAACGCCGCCTGTAAAGCTGATGCGAAAGCGAAAGTCCAAGCTGACATTTCCTTGTAATTTTACGCCGATTACAGACCCATTGCATCCACAGCATGTCGAACGCGTATATAAACGACTTCCAATATTCCTAGATGAACGGGATGATATAGAACCAATAACACAGTAAAAAATCTACAAACAGTAGAACTCCCTCGACGTCAAAGAAGTAAGAGTCCTGCACTTACTAATCTCCTACGAAGACACCTACCAACTGTAGCAGCTGACCATTTAGTAATAACGTTCACTCGAGTATCCAACTCAGGGGAATACCCGATCGGCTGGGAACATGCTGAGATCGTCGAACATCCGAAGGTGGAAAGTATGACCGATCTCCAAAAACATTTGAAGCTGGCAAAAATGACCGATCTCCAATGAGCTATTGACAACTAAGCTGTTTTAGATGTTATAACTGATATGTATCTATAGGGACAACAGCACAGAAAGGCTCCTCCCAGAATACCATTTCGGTTCCCGACGTGGCCACACTACTGTTTTTTCCACATATCGAAGGTATTTGCTTGCTATTACATATCCGTCTTCAGTATTCATTTGTACATTGTTTATTTATTGTGCCATAACCATATTTTATGTATTTCTGTGAAGTAATATTATCAACTGACGTCTCAGTTTTGCGATGTTTACATATTTTGGGTTTTATACAGCTTGACACTTTCATTTAAGTAGGAGAATACTTATTAGAAAAGTGTAAAACATATGTACTAGTGAAGATAATGATGATGACTTACTACAATTAATAGCAACTAAAGATAAATCAGATGTACTGCCTCTAATTACCTTTTCTATGAATTCATTACATTGGTAGAATGTACTAGTCTGGGAAAATATAACATACCATTAGTGAATCTGACTGCAGAATTTATTCCTTTAGGCAGTATAGAAAATCGTATGTGTATATTGCCACAGATTTCATTCTTTATACTGCAGTCATCCACCTCTGCATCGAAAAGATACATGTATGTTCTCTATCAGTATGTGTTTACTAAACTATTTAATACAAAATCATTATGTAATCCTGTACTAGATATTGACTCTGGGTATTCTGGGATTAATTGTAACAAAAGTAATTTTGCCATGTGTATCATAACACAACTTTGTCACTTCATCTTTTGTATATTCCACGTATCATTTGTGTATCTTGGGGAGTTGTTCACAAATCTAGCACAGTCTGAAGCTGGCCTTAGCAGTTGCTTCATCAAGAACAAGCTTACACACAATGGAAAGCAAGTATTTGTGATGACTGATAAAACGATTAATCTTTTGTTTAGGTCTAAGAATGTTGCTGGAATTTTTGAAAATAAGATGTGTCTAAATGCTATCCAGAAACATGTAGATGGTGAACGTAAGGTATATCTTGCTGATTTTAAAGGGATTCCCGATCCAGCGATCCCTCACAATTCACAACCTCATACAATATTTACCAATTAATCTATCTAAATTCTTTAATGCTCAGCCTCAGATCTGAATTTCTTCTGGAGGAAAGGAAATGTTTCTTTATGTGGTAATGCTCTTAGTTGATTTTCTAATGATTTTATATGCAATATTAACACAACAATAAGTACCAATTTTCAAAACATACTTGTACATCTGGATTAATTTTATTGACTAAAACAACTAATTACGAAATATTCTCTACTGTAATATATAATAAAATGAGTAATCAATAATTAAAATGCCAAATAACAATAACTAATTATGCAGGGGAATACGGGGAACCAACCACATCCATGTATTCTGGTGGTCACAAGCTGCTATGCACCGCTACACTGACTTGCCAATATTTTCATAATAAGACCCAACAGTTAGAAGCACTAGCACGTGATGAAAAGGTTGAATATTCACAAATGTGTACTACACGTTGCCACTGGGAAAAACTACTCTTGTTGCAGGTAACACAGAATAAAATTTAATACACACAATTGTAGCCAGTGGGTCTAAAAGGGTTAAATCACCAAAGGAAGAAGCAAAATTATTTGAAAAAAGGGGTTGCCAGTGAATTTTTGCCTTAAATTACAAAACATTATGAATATACGATAAAGGAAGATGCAAGGTATTTCTATGGAGATGTAACATATAATAAAGACAGAATAATGAAATTCAAGTATATCACTTAAAAGATCGAAACAAAATTAAAGATAATTACATACAAAAATCGGAAGAGTATTTTAATAAATCTACATAAATATTAACAACAAGAAATAATATAATGGAAGAAAGTGATCAACGTATTGTTTATCAAACAACTAATGAAGATTTAACCCTTTGACTGCTGAAGACACGCCACCCGCTTGGCGCACTGAGGCGCCGCGGCCTGCTGCGTAATCCGTCTACCTGCGCTACGTGCCTGTATCACGGAGCCGCCGCCGGGCCGGATAGGCCCGCGTTGCTCAACCCGCCCTTTGCTGAATATTTCTCGGCTGAATACGATCTGCGCGCGGCAGCGCGAACTTTTGACGATTTTGAGCTGTAATATCTCGGGCAGTAGTTTTTGTAAAGAAGTAAAATTTGGCCACCTTGTACAACTTTATACGTTCTCTTAAGAATAATAATGAAAATAATTTTACGAGCCATATTGAGCCAGAAAATTGTAGGTAAATCGGCCAAAAAAATAGGCGCCCGAAACAATTTCGAAGTTTGCCTTCTTGCATCTCCTGAACTAATGCTATGACAAACGTGAAACTTGACATGTAGTAACCTAACAACGCAAGGTTATTAAATATAAAGTTTCATTTCCATAGCACTTTTCAATACTGAATGAATTAAGGACAAAAACTGAAGAATTTGTAAAAACAGCAAAAATGCGATATTTTCATTCCTAGTTTTCTAAAAAACTATGCTCCATAAAACATACGAAGCTGTAGAACTGGAATGAAAGTTGGGCGCGAAAATCAGGCCTGAAAACCATGTAAACTTCGGGTTAGCATGTCTAGTAGTGTGAGCGCATGATGAAATTTAGAGTGCAATAGATTGACTGCACAACGATAAGGAATAAAAATTTTTATCCCCCTACTATTTTCCAATAATCTACAAATTAGTCGAGAAGATGTTGATTTTTATGAAAAGTTGAAAGCAGGGTGTATTCGATACTTCTTTTTCAAATACCGTTTTCTATTAATGCTTCAAAGCCAGTCTCATTCTAACAACAAATTTTAAGCTCCCACGCTCCCAGAACCATGAGTTTAATTTTCAATATTGGATAACAACAGAGGCAAATTAGCAAGAAAAATCGCACTGAGAAAAGAGTTTTAACTTTGGCATGTTGTTTCTCGTTGATCAAAGGTGTCTAAATCAGTTATGGAAAAAATGCTGTTTACAAGTAGACCCAGTGTGATCTACATTTGTACTACTAAGGATAAAAGAATATAACTGTCCATGTTACGTGTTAATAATTTAAATGTATCGTACGCAGATTAATGTATGGGTTTTGTTATACTGGCACAATGTACTCGGCGTAATTACATTTGCCATAGTACAGATATTGCGCATCTCAATCACCAAGTCCGTTCATTTGCCAGTAAACTGCTACAAATGAAGAAGTCAGGCGTCGTTTGATTAAGTTTACACCTGTTGCTTCTATTTCCCACCCTTCTTTTCGATTCGGGCTTTGGACCAGCAGTGGCGAAGTCAAAAATAGATTTACTTTTCTTTTTTTTTTTTACATTTTTGCCTTTCTTTTAGTAATTCATTCAGAAGCGTCAATAAATTTTCTCAGATTTAGTTCCGAATGATCAGTAATGCTTCTTTGTATAAGTCTCAAAGCAGGATGCAATACATAATGGAACGTTGCAAGTTTTGCATTGGTAACTAGTTTCCCGGCGCACTCTGTTTCGTGCAAATCACGCATCTGCGCATTAGCGAACTTTCCTGCGAATGTTCACTCACGATAACAGCAGGAAAATGTCTCCCTGTGAATCGCAGAGGATTCTCGTCATCGTAGTGCCTTCCCCTACCAGATTTTCTCCGTTCTGTAGGATATTTTTCTAAAATCTCCCTTACGAGAGAGAGGTGAAACTCTGAGAGTGCCGGTTTTCGCCCTGTTACCGAATGGTGGAGAGTATGAGCATTTAGAATGCACAAATCCAGAATGTGAAAAAAAAATATTTCTTATACCATTTTACAGTCTTTCGTACTGACCCCACTGAGCTCAGTAACATATACAACGGTCAATTGTACCAATACTCGAACTGTAATCTACAATACATTGCCATTTGTTTATTTTTTCGCCAGTATTTCTCTCAGTCATCTCTGTTTCAACCATTTCTTAACTTGCGTCATTAGAAGGCAAACAGCTAAAAAACAATACATTTCCTCAAATCCAGTGCCTTTCCACTTTGACAGTCGAGAATTCACAGATTCTCTAGTATTTTCTCTGGTGTAAACGTAAAAATGATTTATTTCGTCTGCAATAAATTGCGACAGTTCTTGAGACATAATTATCACAAAAAATGGAAGAATGATTGGGTCAGTATGTAACTGACATTTGTATCCTGAACTCTAGTAATCAAAGTATTGGTTTAAAGGCTGGAAATCGGTTTCTTTCCAGTCAAATGTGTCGCTTAAGCGCGCTTTTTTCTGAATCATTTCACTGTCACTTCCTGATTCCTTGGATTCAGAGGAACTGCTGACTGTAATACTTGCTCTCCCCTCTGATGTAAAGGGCTGAGGACTACAGCTTCGAGATTCTGTTGAAGACTCATCACTGTTAGCAACGTCAGATAATTCACACTCACTGTCGCTCTTAGTGACCATATCCAGGATTTATTTATGTGTGCAACCACGGCGACGTGACATTTTTCACGTAGAAAACAAGCAAACTGACGAAAATACAGGAATGTAAGTCGAATTCGGCAAAGAGCGAACACAGCAATGATGATATACGCACTCTCCAACAGTCAGACCACTGAACAGTAACTACAAGAGCAGGGCGGAAAGACAGCTCTGCGTGTATACACGTCCGTAGCGCTCAGGTAGCTGTGACAGCGCGCCTAAACTCGTCCCTAGCAATGAGAAGGCCGCTGGTGCGGGACGCGTTAACACATCGTTAGCGCTGTAGGGAAGACACGTCAGGTGCGCCAGGGGAACGGCGAGGCATGATGAGTTAACACGCCCGCAGCAGTCAAAGGGTTAAGACTAGCATTTGTTTTTCTAAGATTATTTGACAAAATTTCTGAATATAATTATTATATCAGTAGTTTAAAAAATTGACAACAGACATCCCAATTTTGAAGGAATGTTAAGACTTAATTGTTACCCTAATTTGATAAATTTGTACCCAAGTACGAAAGAAAATTTACACATTGCTGTCGTAATTATTTTTATATTTTGAGTGATTGCACGCTAGAATTACTGCTTAGTGATACATCAAATCTTTGATGCAGTCTAAGATTGCTTTAGCTTTCGCTTCACTAGACACAGAATTTTTAGCATTACATTCTCTTAATAACATTTCTACACACTGTAGAAGAAGAATAACCTTTTAATCATTTATCAACACATTTTATATTGAACATATGCTGACTTTCCTTTTCTCGAAATTGTCGATTTTCGTCGAGTAAACGTATAGAACAAACGCTGCCTTAAGGCTGCTGCATTATTTTGTGGGCTTCATTACTTTTTGTGTGAATGATGCTGATACATTTTAACATTCCAAAATGGCATCCCAATAAAGTTTATCTTTAAATTCTATTATAAAATCTTCAGACAATAATTGATCAGCTGATATATCTTCCCAATTTCATTTATCTTGAAATTCTTTCGCAAAATAAACAGATAAAATTTGCATTACTGATATAGTATTCCAATTTATTCTTTCTTGAAATTTTCTGAGAATTGTTACGCCTTGACATATTTTGCCAGTCTAATTTCTCCTAAAATTCTCTAATAAAATCTTGAGACGGTTTCTGTGTAGATGATATACTTTTCCAGTTTATTTTATTCTGAAATTCTGTTATAAATTATTCAGATAATTTTTTGTTTGGTATATATGTCCCATTTAATTTATCATGAAATTCGTTTATCAGATTTTTAGTTAAGTTGCTTTGTGATATTGTACTCCAATTTATTCTGCTCTGAAATTTTCTCTTAAAATCTTCAAATAAATTTTTTGTTACTAATGTAGTTTCAAAATTTGTTCTATCCTCAACTTCTCTCATAAAATCTTGAGACAATGTGTAATGTCTTGATATAAACTTTCATTCAGCTTTGTTCGATTTATTATTCTTTTTAAAAGGATTGAGGAGTTTATTTCCATACTTTTCAGTTGTTGAATACAATCCACAATCCACAAAATAAAAATTTCAAAATCGTAATTAATCAATGAAATAAGTTGTTCCTTTTTTGGTTCAGAGTATGCTTGAATTCCTAGTTGCATTGCTTTAGATTTCAGTTCCATTACAGTATAGCTGATAATTTCATTGTTGTTTTCTCAGCTGATAGTGTTGTTGATGAGATAAGTAAGGCGGTGGTTCCTGATTTTGGAATATCTTCTATATCCAAGTAGTCTGACTCTAGCTATTAGGGCTTGTATGCTCTCCATTTATTAGATTTATATTTTAACAAGAAAATAAAAAAGAACAACTAAGGACGTTTTATGCTTAATTTATGAAGAGTTTCAGATGGGTAAAGATTTAGCCCAGAGCATTCAAAGGGATGCACTGAAAATATAGACATTATTAAAAGGAATTTCATTAACTACTTAAAAATATGATGTAAAATGTACTGAAATAAAACACAACAGTTCATTATCTTTATAATACAAGTACATTCAAAATCCTTTTTGTATTACATTGGATTAACTTATAAATGGCATGATTTCCAAGCACATTTAATTTCTTCTTGCTGCTCAGAAGCACCTATGATTACCATTTTAGAATTTATTGTCTATAATAACTGTTAACTAAATTTAGGTAGATGTTTCAAGGACATTTTGGGTTCCATTGTTTGAGAAAAATATCGTGTTGATAAATAATGATACTTCATGTTTATTCAATATGGGATTTCCACCAATATGGTGCCATCAGCTGAAAATTGTTCACATAACAATAGAAACGCAGTTCAGTCATTAATATAGACGATCTTGAACACACAGAAATAAAATATAATGATACTCCTGCTTCAGAATACACATACAGTCAAAATATAGTTTCCTGTTAAATTTTATTTCTTTATAAATGGAATCAACTCCAAACACACATAACGCTACTTACATTTCAATGAATATATTTTTAATTTATTCAGAAGAACAACCATCAACTAAATGAAGGCATGTAGTTTCAAGATATTTGGTTTCTATTCTTTGAAGAAAAAAAGTTTAAGTCACAAATAATATTATGTGTTTTACTCATTACAGCTTAAACAATTACACAGGCCCTACTACCATAGGACCTGAAAAACTAATAAACTGAAGTCTAGTCTGGAACACAATTATCTACTTTCATTCGAATATGAATAATCTAAATGAAGTAAAAACATTAGAAGCAAACAATTTTTTTTAAAGAAACATGAATTCTCTTAGGTGTGAAAAATTTCAAGAGACTTCTAATAAGCTTAAAAACTAAAGTAGCTGATGAAATTAAAGCTTATTGTATAGCCCTTGATTGTATATTATCAGATTATCTGAAGTGTACTGCAGTTGTTGAAAAAAAAATCTCAAAAATTTACTGAACATGCTGTAGAATTTGAAAACAGAGTAAAAACATAAGATGAACAAATGAAACAACTACAACGACACTTAAAAGATGACAATAATGAATGCTTACAACTGAAAATTTGATAACTGATGTTATAGAGATGTAGAAAAGACAGGTTATTTACATTGCCATATTTAAGCGTATGCTGAGAAAAACTAGTTTAAAGTTGGTGGTAAATTGTCTAAAAATAATTTATTAGGAAGATTACCAATTTATAGCAGTTGAAGGCCTAAAGAAGAATCTACGACTGCACAGAATATAAATTAATAAAATATATGCTTAAATCTTATTTTTTAGTGTATACAGAGTAGGTAAAAGTAAATCACTTCAATAATCTGTCCAGCTTTCTTGAGAAACTATCCACACAAACGAGCAACATTGTTGATGAAATACGTGAGAGGGGAAAAAGTAATTATGAAGAAATTTTGACTGAGCTTAATAGAAAATTTGATCAAACTTTAATCAAAGAAGAAACCCAAAACCTATTCTGTTAGATAATTTGCATAGAGAGGAATTAATTCCAATAATTTTTAAAATAGACAAAAAATATCCAGAAAAGCTTAATCTTGTTAGAAAGGCACTAGAAGATGCTCTTCAGTCTAAAGGATGGAAATTTTTTTAAAGATCTTTTGATTCCTTCAGCTGCCATTCTCTTTATTTCATGTATGATTGTCCAATTTCGGCCTTAGGAAATTTTCAAGTATTTAATGGATCATTTTTTAGTTGTAGATTATGTAATGTACTTTGTAGATACTGTTCTATCATGTTATGCTCACAAAATAAATCCGAGATGTTCACGCTATTTTAGGAGCATATTGGTTATGAGCAGTTCTTGTAGAATTACACGTGAAATAAAGAGAATGGAAAATGAAGGAATCAAGAGATCTTCCAAAAAATTCATCACAGCAGCACACCCTATCGCAATGAAAATTATAGGATACAAGATTAATGTAGAGATAATGATATGGAATGTAGGAAGGAATATTGTAACAGCAGTTAATGTACAATTAAACTTTAAGTAGCAGTAGTGTGTTCTTTAAGGTATTCATGAACAATACATATTCGCTCTTCATGTAGATTATATAAATAATTCACATTCTCATCGGTTAATTAATTTATGAATGTAGATATAGCTTCATCATAAGGATAAAATGGAGATAAGAAAACCTGAGAGTGTTAATTATCTTATTTATAATGTAGGCATTTATACATACCACAATGTATGAAAATTGAATCAAGTATGTAAGTCATTTTAAGTTATTTATAATGATATCACTGAATTTATTTGTTAACATTTGTATTATTCCTACTTCCTTATGATAATTTTTATTCCAGCTACTCTTTCACCATGAATTACCGCTAATTCATCAAATATATTCAACCAGCTTTTCAGTATACCTTCTTATTCAATCATCCATTTATAGTCAACTGGTTTTTCAGTATACTTTCTTATTAACCTTTCACCTCTTTCTGCATCCAAATAATCTGAACACACTGAATTTGGTTGAAGTAGTCTTAATTGTGGGAACTAGATACTCACAATATCTTTTGTCAAACATTTGTATTTTTCACCTTTACCTGATTTCCGTTTATTCAGATTAATATCAAAAATAATGTTCCTGAATTGCATGATATATCTGCAAAGTTAATAAATCAACACTAATAAACTTTGTACCCATACATCCACAGTAATTTGCCTTTTAGTTATGAGATTCAGCAGTCCATCTGTTCTTTCATATTATTTTTCACCAGTTGTTAATTTATCACTATTGAATTGTATTGACAAAGTACAAATAAATTTAAATATATCAATAGTTTTAATCTAAGAACTTTATCATTGATATCCTTAATTCATTTTAACATTATATCACTTAATCTTCTTTTTTAACATCACTCTCTCTATTCTCTTCAGTCTGTATTTTTTTACTTTTTTCTCTCCTCTTAGTATTTATTCAATGCACCATGTTGTGTAAACAAACAGTGGACTTTCATAATGTTTAATTTGTGACACATGTCAAAGATCTTCTGAAAGAGAAGGGGTATGATGGTGGGCATATGGAATCTTTTTTTTCAGCTTTTCTATTTATTCAACAGCTTTCAGAACATTGTCACCTCAGCCTTCAACAGATTATTTTATGTGCTAGATTGCCTCAATACAGGGTAATATTTTTTATAATTTAAATATTCTGTTCTTGGCAGTTGTTCCCAAAGTTCCAATCCTTTTTTCATTTCTTCAAATTTTTTCTAATTAATTTATTTTTTAACAACATGTGAGTCGTATCCATTCTGTGTACTATTCTTTTAAGGATGGTCATTTTTCATGAATATTACCAAAGTCAAAAAGAAACATTAATGAAATATATTTTATATTTTAAATTTATGATTGTGATAATGTTGTAAATTTTTTTATTTTTCCTTTATTTGGTTTCATAGTCATGTTTGTCATGAAAAATCCAAACTAATCCCCACTCCAGCATTTACTACAATATTCTTTAAAACCATCAAACCTTAAATCACCACCAACCAAAATATGGTAAATATGCTTTAAATGCGAACATTTTTAGGTTAGGCTTTTCCATGACTGTTACTGACATTAAATGAAACAACAAGTTCACTGTTACCAGACACCATTGTAATTAAAGTCTGTAACATTTCACATAATTGTTATCAACAAGTATGAAGTTTAAGCCATTTTAACATTTCACCTGATTGTATAAACGAATACGAATGTTTACCTGTTTTAACTTGTCAGAATTGGATTTATACACCACCTGAAGTACACACACATATATTTGACACCTCAAAACAAACACCGCCAAATGCTTAAAGCAATTATTCTGTAATAATGTTGTTACGATGTATATTCTTTGCACATTGCGATTATGTCTTCTCTTCTGCTATACGAACCTTGCACCCAGCTGATTCCAGACGCCATATTTGTTTACAAATGTGGCAGTATACATGTGATGTGTTATGACAGAAAAAGGAACCTGTGACCACTGAAGCGACTCTAATTTAGTTATTTAATGTTTACCACTAGATATCAGTTTAATTTTTTGTCAAAAGTAATCCTAAACCATATTCTGAAATAGTGTCTTGTTTCTCTACTAGGCAGTGCCACAAGTTATTCCAAAAATCGTAACACAACATACACACAAATGTAATACTTACTAATGTAAATCCACACGATGATGGAGGTTTAAACCTTCGAAACGTGTCGTGGAAATAAATAAAACGGTGACTGCTAACAGTGAACTTGTTGTTGCATTTAATGGTAAATTTGATTTACATTTGTATTTCATTGTCTAAATATATTTAAAAATTTGGAATATCCCACACAAATTGTTTTGGTATTTTTGAATATATTTGAACCAAACAAAAACAATCTATTCCTTTGATATATCTCATGTAAGACATTGTCTGACCAAATCCTGATTATCGAGAATTAACTCATTGAATACTACAAGTAAATTTTTTTGACATTGATCCCGTGGTATGATCTCATAATTATTTCCAGTAAAATGGTAATAAACTTTGCATTATTTTTCTCTTCCACTTTTTACACTTTTGATAAACTGGTGATGTTCTGGTTAATATGAACCTTTAGAGTAAACATACAGATCAATCTCTTTACTCCAATTCAGCCATCCTGGACGCGGAATGTAGTTGTCAATCGTTAATGTTTTTTTTTTCCTCATCTGCTTAAAGCTATCACTCTACATTGAAGAGAATTATGTAAAAGTTTGTCATTCTTATTTTTTTAATTTCTGGCTGGAATTCTTATTTTTGGTTCCCAATCACTTTCCTTTTAAGTAATAATACTTTCATTAATACTAAATGATTTGCCTATTGGAATTGAGTGATACCTCATCTGTTCTCAAAACAAGAATTAACTGTACCTATAGGGCACAGCTATACTATTGTTGAACTAGTCCATTTTTATTCAACATTTTTAATTCCAAGTATTACATCAAATATCAATAAGTTGTGTTGTGATGGAGGGACTAAATTAGATTCGTATTGGCAAGTGTACTTTGATAAGTATAGAAACATTAAGACAAATGAAATTTTAAATAGAATTATTAAAGAAACTGATGTTAAACTGTGTTTGGATATAAATGACAATATTGCAAGTGGGCTTGGATTTAGTAGATTAACTATTCTTTCTAATGAAAAGAGTATTGTTAACAATATTCCTAAAGTTTTCTCTAGCTGATGGAATTTTCGGGAAGCATACTGATTACTTTCATTGAGAAACTACTATCATTCCTTCATTCATACCTAATGCTGAATCTGGTGAACAACTAATTCATGAATCACGTTATCCTGTATTTATTAGAGTTGATAATAAAATTCAGGACTTCGAAATAACATAAGTTGCTGATAATGGTAACTGGATTGACTTCATTGGTACTAGTGTCACAGTTGTTTTAGAGATGGGTTAATACAATTCATACTTATTAAATGAAAAAGATTGAAAGCTATTAGTTTTAGTCTTTCCCTGTGAATGAAAAACAAATAAAAGTAATCTAAGTGTTCCTAACAAGGAGATAGGTTCACCCTAATCATGCTCAGTGCTACATGGGCTTTATTATTGTCAAAGCTGATGGATCAGATTACCAATTATATAACGGAAAATCCACTAAAAAATTAATGGACGATTATATTGCAAAGCTGTTTTATTTTACACTGAAGAGGCAAAGAAACTGATACACCTGCCTAATACTCTGTAGGGCACCACGAAAGCAAGCATAAGTGCCGCAACACGACGTGGCATGGACTCGACCAATGTCCGAATTAGTGTTGGAGGGAATTCACATCATGAATCCTGCAGGGTTGTCCATAAATCCGTAAGAGTATGAGGGTGTGGAGATCTCTCCTGAACAGAACATTTCAAGGCATCACAGATATGCTCAATAATGTTCACGTCTGGGGAGATAGGTGGCCAGCGGAAATGTTTAAAATAAGAAGCGTTCCTGGAGACACTCTGTAGCAGTTCTGGATGTGTGGGGTGTCGCATTGTCCTGCTGGAATTGTCCAAGTAC
The DNA here is from genome assembly GCF_023898315.1 of Schistocerca nitens. Classification (NCBI taxonomy): domain Eukaryota; kingdom Metazoa; phylum Arthropoda; class Insecta; order Orthoptera; family Acrididae; genus Schistocerca; species Schistocerca nitens. The sequence continues at coordinate 949,615,851 of NC_064616.1, forward strand.
GTCGGAATGCACAATGGACAAGAATGGACGCAGGTTTGGAAATTTGTGGTAAGGTATTATGGGACCAAACTGCTGAGGCCATCGGGCCCTAAGCTTACACACTACTTAATCTAACTTAAAGTAACTTACGCTAAGGACAACACACACTCCCATGCCTGATGGAGGACTCGACCCTCCGACGGGGGAAGCCACGAGGACCGTGACATGGTGCTCAGGACCTCGCAGTTACCCCGCGCAGCCATGGATGCAGGTTATCAGACAGGATACTAACGTACTTGTCACCTGTCAGCGTCGTCTGTAGACGTATCAAGGGTCCCATATCACTTCGACTGCACACGCCGCAAACGATTACAGAGCCTCCACTTGGTTGAACAGTCCCCTGCTGACGTGTATGGTCCATACATTTATGAGATTATCTCTATATCTGTACACGTCCATGCAGTCGATACAATTTGAAATGAGAGTCGTCCAACCAGACAACAGATTTCCAGTCATTAACAGTCCGGTGTCAGCGTTAGCGGGCTCAGGCGAGGCGTAAAGATTTGTGTCGTGCAGTCATCATGGGTGCACGAGTGGACCTTCGGTTCCGAAAGCCCATATCGATGATGTTTCGTTGAAAGGTTCGCATGCTGACACTTGTTGATGGCCCAGCATTGAAATCTGCTGTAATTTGCGGAAGGGTTGTCCTTCAGTCACGTCGAAGGATTCTCTTCAATATTCGTAGGTCCCGTTCTTGCATAATCTTTTTGAGGCCGCAGCGATGTCGGAGATTTGATGTTTTACCGGATTCCTGATTTTCACAGTACACTCGTGAAATGGTCGTACGGGAAAATCCCCACTTCATAACTACCTCGGAGATACTGTGTCCCATCGCTCGTGCGCCGACTGTAACACCGCTTTCATACTCACTTAAATGTTGATAACCTTCCATTGTAGCAGCAGTAGCCGATCTAGCAACTGCGGCAGACCTTTGTTGTCTTTAATAGGCACTTCAGACCGCAGGCCCGTATTATGCCTGTTTACATATCCATGTATTTGAACACACATGCCTATACCAGTTTCCTTGGCGTTTCAGTCGATAACCATTAAGTAAAGAAAAAATGTTTTACTTAGAACTGAACACCCTTTTACTTCATCATCAGTTTTGTTGCATTCTATTTCATCTGTTGCTGTCAAAATGAGCATGGAATGTCATATACTTAACAATGGAGATGAAAAGAGGAAGAAAAATGAGGTACTTCATCCATCCGTTTTCAAAGATTGTGAAGAGGTCATGTGGTAAGGCAGCCTTTATGTAGTTTTCACTGGTCTTCAAGTGCTGGAGATCTTGTTCTTAGGAGAGATGATAGACATGATGCTGGAATTGAAATAAAGGATACTCATCCAAATGACGGTAGAATTGTTGTAGAACCTATGGAAATTCGTATACCTATAGGTAAATGCCAACCTAGTTATGAGCTTGAACAATATGTTTCGAAAAGGCAAAATTCGGATATCTTATATGGACTACAAACTGTGGAAGTTGCTAAATTGTGTGGAAAGAAGAATATTGAGTTGTTGTTGTGGTCTTCATTCCAAAGACTGGTTTGATGCAGCTTTCCACGCTACTTCGTCCTGTGCAAGCCCCTTATCTCCAAATAACTGCTGCAACCTAGATCCTTCTGAATCTGCTTAGTGCATTCATCTCTTGGTCTCCCCCTACGACTATTACCCTCCACGCTTCCCTCTGATACTAAATTGGTGAAACCTTGATGCTTCAGAACGTGCCCTACCAATTGATCCCTCCTTCTAGTCAAGTTGTGCTACAAATTCCTCATCTCCCCAATTCTGTTCTGTCCCTCCTCATTAGTTACGTGATTTACCCATCTAAGCATTCTTCCGTAGCACCACATTTCAAAGGCTTCTATGCTCTTCTTGCCTAAACGGTTTATCGTCCATGTTTTACACCCTTACATGGCTAACTCGATAGAAATACTTTCAGAAAATAATTCTTGTGATACTTAAATATATACTCGATGTTAACAGATTTATCTTTTCCAGAAACGCTTTCCTTCCCATCGGTAATCTACGTTTTATATTCTCTCTGCTTCGACCATCCTTAGTTATTTTGCAGCCCAAATAGCAAAACTCATCTACTATTTTAAGTGTATCATTTCCTAATCTAATTCCCTCAGCATCTTCTGATTTAATTCAGCTACATCCCACTAGCTTAGTTTTACTTTTTTTTATGTTTATCTAACAGCCTCTTTCCAAGATACTTTCCATTCCATTCAATGGCTCTTCCAAGTTCTTTGCTGTCTCCAATAGAATTACACTGTCCTCGGCAAAGCTTAAGGTTTTTATTTCATCTCCCTGGATTTTAATTCCTACCTCAAACTTTTCTCTGGTTTCCTTTACTGTTTGCTCAGTGTGCAGATTGAAAAACACTGGGGATAGGCTACAACCCTGTCCCACTTGCTACGAAACCATTACTTTCCTTTCATGCCCCTTGACTCTTGCAACTGTCTTCTGGTAAATTTTGAGTTAGATATTATGAATTTCTATAACTCAGCAGAATTTGGCATCTCTTGCCACATATTTGTTACGTTTCACGCAAATCGAAAAAATAATCAATTGTTTGATTCATCGTTATTTGGTCATGTTGAGCTATGCACACCTTATCTGAAGAATGGAAGAACATTTTTCTGCAAGAAAGGTGGTACTAAGATCTGCCTAATAATTATGTGAAGGCTCAAGACTCATTTCTAGCTTTTAAACGATTTACACAACTGAAAAACATATGTCGATATAAATCCATTAAACTTCATAACGAATTACCCAAATTACGTCATAAATATGATTCGTTGAAAATATATTTTTACAGGTCACAAGATGATGATGAAACTGTGTGCAGATTTTACTCGTAAAATTCCTGCAGACAACCTAGCATGTCTAATCAAGTATAAAGGAAAATTTAACATATGATGCATAACACAAAACATTAACAGAGAATTTTGGAGCATATGAAAATATGACTCCTTATGCTCCATTCTAATATTTTATTCATACTTTTTATGTTGTAACAGAGCTTATGCCAGCAGAGATCTTTCCTTTACAGGCATGGTTAGTCAGCTGAATGAAACTGGAGCTGTATGGCTGAAAAGTGGAAGAGGAAATGAGATTCAGCCCAAAGGTTAATATTAGGTGTTCCAAAATAACGCCGAGCACTTGTGCTGCCTGAGATATGTAGTTAAAGTGACTTACACTGCTCTATGTGGTTGGCTCAGCTTTTAAGATGATTTTGTTTCCTATCATGAAGTATTTCCTGGAGACATTTCACAGTTCGAATCTTGTTCAAACACAGGGCATTTTAAAAAAAATCCTGGCTTATGTAGCCCAGAGTTTCTTCACATGAGATGGGAGTTTTGCTGATGAAACTAAGTTCTGAGTAGTAAATTTTCAGCTAAGATTTACATCTACATCTACATGGATACTTTGCAAATCACATTTAAGTGCCTGGCAGAGGGTTCATTGAACCACCTTCACAAGTCTCTATTATTCCAATTTCGCATAGCGCGCGGAAAGAACGCGGTCTGATTTCCCTTATTTTATCCTGGTGATCGTTTCTCCCTATGTAGGTAGGTGTCAACAAAATATTTTCGCATTCGGAGGAGAAAGTTGGTGATTGGAATTTCGTGAGAAGATTCCGTCGCAACGAAAAACGCCTTTCTTTTAATGATTTTCAGCCCAGATCCTGTATCATTTCTGTGACACTCTCTCCGATATTTCGCGATAGTACAAAACGCGCTGCCTTTCTTTGAACTTTTTCGATGTACTCTGTCAGTCGTATCTGGTAAGGATCCCACACTTCGCAGCAGTATTCTATAAGAGGACGGACAAGCGTAGTGTAGGCGGTCTCCATAGTAGGTCTGTTACATTTTCTAAGTGTCCTGCTAATAAAACGCAGTCTTTGGTTAGACTTCCCCACAACATTTTCTATGTGCTCCTTCCAATTTCAGTTGTTCGTAATAGTAATACCTAGGTATTTAGTTGAATTAACGGCTTTTAGATTAGATTGGTTTATCGTGTAACAGAAGTTTAACGAGTTCCTTTTAGCACTCATGAGGGTGACCTCACAAGTTTCGTTATTTAGGGACAACTGCCATTTTTCGCACCATTCAGATTTTTTTTCTAAATATTTTTGCAGTTTTGTTTGATCTTCTGGTGACTTTATTAGTCGATGAACGACAGGGTCATCTGCAAACAACCGAAAACGGCTGCTCAGCTTGTCTCCCAAATAGTTTATATAGATAAGGAATAGCAAAGGGCCTATAACAGTACCTTGGCGATCGCCAGAAATCATTTTTGTTTTACTCGATGACTTTCCGTCAATTACTACTAACTGTGACTTCTCTGACAGGAAATCACAAGTTCAGTCACATAACTGATATGATATTCCATAAGTACGCAATTTCACTACGAGCTGCTTGTGTGGTACGGTGTCAAAAGCCTTCCGGAAATCCAGAAATACGGAATCGATATGAAATCCGTTGTCTATAGCACTCAACACTTCGTGTGAATAAAGAGCTAGTTGTGTTTCACAGGAACGATGTTTTCTAAACCCATGTTGACTGTGTGTCAATAGACCGTTTTCTTCGAGGTAATTAAAATGTTCGAACGCAATATATGTTCTAAAATCCTACTGCATATCGACGTTAACGATATGGGCCTGTAATTTAGTGGATTACTCCTACTAAACGAAGAAATAAAATTAAATGTGGTTACTAACGTCAGTGTGTTTGCAGGTTGTCAAATTCTTGACAACATGGAAATCTTCATAAATAAATGTATAACAAAATACATATTAAACCTAAAATTGATCAGTTCTCTGCTCATTTACTTATATATTTTTCTTAGGGTTGAAGTGAATGAGGGGAATGATTCGAAAGAAAGTAGTGTAGTTTTGTTAGTTCTGGGTTATATTTTCTAAAAAAAAATCATAAATTGCTAAATTCTACAACTACATGGATACTCTGCAAATCACATTTGCCTGGCAGAGAGTTCATCGAACCACCTTCACAACAATTCCTATTATTCAAATCTCGTACAGCGTGCGGAAAAAAGGAACACCTACATCTTTCTGTGCGAGCTCTGATTTCCCTTACTTTATTATGATGATCGTTTCTTCCTATGTAGGTCGGCATCAGAAAAATATTTTCGTATTCAGAGGAGAAAATCAGTGATAGAAATTTCGTGAGAAGATTCTGCAGCAACAAAAAATTCCTTTGTTTTAATGATGTCCACCCCAAATGCTGTATCATTTCAGTAACACTCTCTCCCATATTTCACGATAATACGAAACGTACTACCTTCTTTGAACTTTCTCAATGTATTCTGTCAAACCTATCTGGTAAGGATCCCACAATGCACAGCAGTTTTCTAAAAAAGGACGGACAAGCGTAATGTTGGCAGCCTCTTTAATAGATCTGTTACATTTTCTAAGTGTCCTGCCAATAAAACACAGTCTTTGGTTAGCCTTCCCCACAACATTTTCTACGTCTTCCTTCTAATTTAAGTGGTTCGTAATTGTAATTCCTAGGCATTTAGTTAAATTTATGGGCTTTAAATTTGACTGATTTATCGTTTAAGCGAGGTTTAATGGATTTCTTTTAGCACTCATGTGGATTACCTCACACTTTTCGTTATTTAAGGGTAATTACCGATTTTTGTACCGTACAAATATCTTTTCTAAATTTTGTTGCAATTTGTTTTGATCTTCTGATGACTTTATTAGTCGGTAAACGACAGCATCATCTGCAGAAAACCTAAGACGGTTGCTCAGATTGTCTAGCAAATCGTTTACACAGAAAATGAACAGCAAAGGGCCTATAACACTACCCTTGGAAACGCCAAAAATCACATTTGTTTTACTTCATGGTTTTCCGTCAGTGACTACGAGCTGTGACATCTCTGCCAGGAAACGTCAAATCAAATTACAGAACTGAGAATATATTCCACAAGCACGCAATTTCACTACAAGCTGCTTGTGTGATACGGTATGAAAACCTTCTGGAAATATAGAAATAAGGAATCAATTTGAAATCCCTTGTCAATAGCACTCAACCCTTCATGTTAGTAAAGAACTAGTTGTGTTCACAAAAACGATGTTTTCTAAATCCGTGTCAATAGACCAGTCTCTTCAAGGTAATGTTCGAACACAATACATGTTCCAATATCCATATATGATAAATTAATTATATGAGCTTGTAATTTAGTGGATTACTCCTACTGCCTTTCATGAATATTTGTCTGACCTTTGCAACTTTCCAGTCTTTGGATACCGATCTTCCGTGAAGCGATTGTTACGTATGGTGCTATTGATCAGGATACTGTGAAAGGAACGTAACTGGTGTACAGTCTGGACCGGAAGACATACTTTTGTTCATGTTAGTAAAGAACTAGTTGTGTTCACAAAAACGATGTTTTCTAAATCCGTGTCAATAGACCATTCTCTTCAAGGTAATGTTCGAACACAATACATGTTCCAATATCCATATATGATAAATTAATTATATGAGCTTGTAATTTAGTGGATTACTCCTACTGCCTTTCATGAATATTTGTCTGACCTTTGCAACTTTCCAGTCTTTGGATACCGATCTTCCGTGAAGCGATTGTTACGTATGGTGCTATTGATCAGGATACTGTGAAAGGAACGTAACTGGTGTACAGTCTCGACCGGAAGACACACTTTTGTTAAGTGATTTAACTTGCTTTACTACTCCGAGGATATCTCCATCTTCGTTACTCATGTTGGCAGCTGTTATTGATTGGAATTATGGAGTATTTTGCCGGCCGAAGTGGCCGTGCGGTTAAAGGCGCTGCAGTCTGGAACCGCAGGACCGCTACGGTCGCAGGTTCGAATCCTGCCTCGGGCATGGATGTTTGTGATGTCCTTAGGTTAGTTAGGTTTAACTAGTTCTAAGTTCTAGGGGACTAATGACCTCAGCAGTTGAGTCCCATAGTGCTCAGAGCCATATGGAGTATTTACATTGTCCTCTTTGGTGAAGGAATGAGGGACGGCTGTGTTTAGTAACTCTGTTTTGGCAGCACTGTCGTCTATAATATTTCCATTGCTATCTCGCAGAGAAGGCATTGACTGTGTATTGCCGCTAGCATACTTCACTTGCGACAATAATCTCTTTGGATTTTCTACCAGTTTCGAGACAAAGTTTCGTTGTGGAAACTTTTGTAAGCACCTCTCATTGAAGTCCGCGCTGAATTTCGAGCTCCTGTAAAAGATCACCTGTCTTGGAGATTTGCCTCCGTTTAAATTTGACATGTTTTTTCGTTGTTTCTGCAACAGTGTTTTGACCCGTTTTGTGTACCAAGGGAGATCAGCTGCGTTGTTTGTTAATTTATTTGGTATAAATCTCTCAGTTGCTGCCGATACTATTTTTTTGAATTCAAGCCACATCTGCTATACATTTATATTGTTAATTTGGAAGGAGTGGAAATTATCTCTCAGGAAAGAGTCAAGTGAATTTCATCTGCTTTTGTGAATAGGTATATTTTTCGTTTACGTTTGGAGTCGTTGGGGGTTACAATTTCCAGTCTAGTTACGACAACCATGTGTTCGCTAGTCCCTGTATTCGTTTTCATGCTAGTTATTATCTCAGGACTATTTGTTGCTAAGAGGTCAAGTGTGTTTTCACAACTGTTTGTTATTCGCGTGAGCTCATGAAGTAACTGCTAGAAATAATTTTCAGAGTATGGTTTAAGTACAATTTCGGATGATGTTGTCTGCATACCTACGGATTTAGACATGTATTTTCGCGAGAATATTGAGGGTAAATTAAAGCCACCACCAACTATTGTTATTGTATGAGTCAGGTTCGTGTTTGAAATTAAACTCAAGATTACTTTGAAACTTTCAACAACTGTATCATCCGAATCGGGAGGTAGGTAAAAGGATCCAATTATTATGTTATTTCAGTTGCTATGAATTACCACTGCCCTCACTAATTCACAGGAACTATCTACTTAAATTTCACAACAAGCTAAACTACTTCTAACAGCAAGAAACACGCCACCGCCAACGGTGTTTAGCCTATCATTTCGAAACACTGTTGGATTTTTCTGTGGAAATCCGAGGGTTTTGTGATTAATTGAGATTTTTGCTTCATTTTCTGTTAAATAAAGTCAATTCCCTTTTTCTCTTATAACGTCTCTCGGGAATATTAGAAGAAAATAAAATGAAAATTTTAAAAATTGATGAAAAGTTCTTAAAGGTCATTTTCCCAAAAAATCGGAAAAAATCATGAAATTTCGAGGGAATCAGAGGAATTTTACGATTTTCTAACGATTTGGGAAATATGAGCATGAACCTACCAAATGTATCTACTTACGACCACCAAGGCAGAACTACATAGCGACGCGAACACAACACTACACTAAAGTGTTCCAGAACTCATTGCAGACATCCACATGATACAGCTACACACTTTGCACTTCATGACACTCAGAGGGAAACAGTGACAACCCTGACCATTGTGACCTTGCAGTGAGTGATTATTGCGTCCATATATGGAAATTATTCGAATACATTTCTAACGGTGAGATTAAGTGGATAAAGTGATGATTCAAAAAGTTTTGCCCACAAATGAATGTTTTGAGAATAGAGTGATTATTCCTCTCTCTGGACAAAAATAATCCTTATTTATTCATTGTTAGTAATTGTAGCTAATAAATAACATAGACTACCAAGGTATTTTCTTCTTTACTTCTCGATCAACCCTCTTTCTCGTATAGCGAGTCTGTTTTTCCTGTGAATCAGCACGGTTTCTGCTAGATAAATAATTTTTTAATTCTTAGTATAGATTCGTGGTTCAGTGGGTCGTTACTTAAGTCTGGATTGTTCGATTGTACTTTGGAAAACAGGAAACCTCGTTTTTTAGTAGGGCTTTCGTTTGATGTCATCTAAAGTAGACGTTAAGCTTAAGTCCGGTTTGTTCCATTTCATTTCGTACAACAAGAAACGTTGCTCGTTTGTGGGACTTCAGTTTTCTGTTGTCGAAAGTAGAAGTTAAGTTAAAAGCTTTTGCAAACTTGCAGCGCTGATAAGCAAGTCCTCTGGTATTTCTTAAGCTAGAAGATACCGTAATTTAATAGAATAACGCGAATCTGAGAATTGTAAATGAGAACCTATTCAAAGTAATGTTCTCAAATTGAATTCAAAATGTAGGTAATATTATATATAGGGAGGTGGTAGTCTTAGAACTGAAATGTTCTGCAATTTCGAACACGTTTCATTGTTTTTCTGAGAAATGCAAATTTAAATTTTTAAAAAAATTATCCCATATTATTCAACATTTGATTTACAAACTTTACGAGTCAATTTTTTATAGTCTCTTCAGTGTAGAGCTACAGAAAAAAATACAAAATAAGTAGAATGAGCGGCCATGGATCATGTTGAGACCATTGTTGATCACCTGCTGTTTGTATTTCACATCAGCTCTTTGTAAACTAAGTACACTGTGATCTTACGTATTTATTACTCAATTATTTTCTTCCACTTTCCAGACAAAGGTCTCCATAATACTGAAAACTGAAGTCAATGTGTAATAAAAAGAGGGTCAAGCCAATAAAAGTTTAATCTTTTGTGAAAATTTTATTTATGTTTCATAAGTGAATAATATTTTTTTAAATGCATATAATTTAGTATTGTAATATTTTTATATATCTCCATAAATAACAGACATTCAGCTTCAAAATTAATCTTAATTTACTGAAATCAGATATAAAGTTCTTGATGTACACGGCAGATAAATTGTCCCGTTCGGAAAACAGCACGAACTTTACATTCTAAAAATGGAAAGATATGGGTTGCGAGCCCCAGTTGACAACTTATTGCTTATTTCAGTCCTGGCATTGATTTGTTATTCTGAAAAATTCTAGCAGCACCATGGGTCAGCTTTAAACTACATGTTTCCTGTAACTAGTTGTGTAAATCACAGGGAGAGAATATCATACTATCTCCAGTGTGACTATATCTGGCACATCTCTACGTATTCAAATCTACCTTCAGGTGAAACACATGTGTACTTGTATTATAGCGTAACAAGTTTTACTTAAAGTGTTTTGTAGAAAAGTGGCCTTACCAGTTACGCTACAAGCGAGGTCCAATTCATCTGACACTACAGGTTCCAATACTTCTTCCTCTTCCTTTCCCTATCCCCTGCCAACACAGATAGCACTGCTAATGGTAAACGATGTGAATCCATTTCTTATAGTTACGCAATTACCTGATTTTTGTAGTACTACAAAATGAATGAACACAGTAAGGACTCTGAAGATGATAAGACTCATCATCAAAAGAGTACAAATGAGAAGCTTCAACAACGACATGTTTAGATGACAGAAAACTTAAATTAATTTTTAGGTTTTTAATTGTATTTGGGAAGTGAAATCGACATGTAACTACAACTAAGTTTTTCGCCAAAAAGTAGAGTATAATATTTTAATGGACACTATATTCGGCATTAACTGTAGAAATTATTTATTCCACAAATGCAATTTCGACCTTTGCGTCTTTTTCGAGTGACACTGCATTTTTAAGTGTAAACAGTGTGTTAGAACATTTATCTACATCTACATCTAAATTTGTACTCCGCAAGCCACCCAACGGTGTGTGGCGGAGGGCACTTTACGTGCCACTGTCTTTACCTCCCTTTCCTGATCCACTCGCGTCTGGTTCGCGGGAAGAACGACTGCCGGAAAGCCTCCGTGCGCGCTCGAATCTCTCTAATTTTACATTCGTGATTTCCTCGGGAGGTATAAGTAGGGGGAAGCAATATATTCGATACCTCGTCCAGAAACGCACCCTCTCGAAACCTGGACAGCAAACTACACCGCGATGCAGAGCGCCTCTCTTACAGAGTCTGCCAGTTGAGTTTGCTAAACATCTCCGTAACGCTATCTAGCTTACCAAATAACCCTGTGATGAAACGCGCCGCCCTTCTTTGGATCTTCTCTGTCAACCCGACTTGATACGGCTCCCACACTGATGAGCAATACTCAAGTGTAGGCCGAACGAGTGTTTTGTAAGCCACCTCCTTTGTTGATGGACTACATTTTCTAAGGACTCTCCCAATGAATCTCAACCTGGTACCCGCCTTACCAACAATTAATTTTATATGATCATTCCATTTCAAATCGTTCCGTATGCATACTCCCAGATGTTATACAGAAGTAACTGCTACCAGTGTTTATTCCGCCATCATATAATCATACAGTATAGGGTCCTTCTTTCTATGTATTCGCAATACATTACATTTGTCTATGTTAAGGGTCAGTTGCCACTCCCTGCACCAACTGCTTATCCGATGCAGATCTTCCTGCATTTCGGTGCAATTTTCTAATGCTGCAACTTCTCTGTGTACTACAGCATCATCCGCGAAAAGCCGCGTGGAACTTCCGACACTATCTACTAGGTCATTTATATATATTGTGAAAAGCAATGGTCCCATAACACTCCCCTGTGGCACGCCAGAGGTTACTTTAACGTATGTAGACGTCTCTCCATTGAGAACAACATGCTGTCTTCTGTTTGCTAAAAATTCTTCAATCCAGTCTCACAGCTGATCTGATATTCCGTAGGCTCTTACTTTGTTTATCAGGCGACAGTGCGGAACTGTATCGAACGCCTTCCGGAAGTCAAGGAAAATGGCATCTACCTGGGAACCTGTGTCTAATATTTTCTGGGTCTGATGAACAAATAAAGCGAGTTGGATCTCACTCGATCGCTGTTTCCAGAATCCATGTTGATTCCTACAGAATAGATTCTGGGTTTTCAGAAATGACATGATACGCGAGCAAAAAACACGTTCTAAAATTCTACAACAGATCGATGTCAGATATATAGGCCTATAGTTGTGCGCATCTGCTCGACGACCCTTCTTGAAAACTGGAACTACCTGTGCTCTTTTCCAATCATTTGGAACCTTCCGTTCCTCTAGAGACTTGCGGTACACGGCTGTTAGAAGGGGAGCAATTTCTTTCGCGTAGTCTATGTAGAATCGAATTGGTATCCCGTCACGTCCAGTGGACTTTCCTCTGTTGAGTGATTTCAGTTGCTTTTCTATTACTTGGACACTTCTTTCGATGTCAGCCATTTTTTCGTTTGTGCGAGGATTTAGAGAAGGAACTGCAGTGCGGTCTTCCTCTGTGAAACAGCTTTGGAAAAAGGTGTTTAGTATTTCAGCTTTACGCCTGTCATCCTCTGTTTCAATGCCATCATCATTCCAGAGTGTCTGGATATGCTGTTTCGATCCACTTACTGATTTAACGTAAGACCAGAATTTGCTAGAATTTTCTGTCTAGTCGGTACATAGAATTTTACTTTAGAATTCACTGAACGCTTCACGCATAGCCCTCCTTACGCTAACTTTGACATCGTTTAGCTTCTGTTTGTCTGAGAGGTTCCGGCTGCGTTTAAACTTGCAGTGAAGCTCTCTTTGCCCGTCGCAGTGGTTTCCTAACTTTGTTGTTGAAGCGATTTACGTGAAGGATGTTAACATTGGTAACAGCCCACGAAATTTAGAACGCTTCACGATGTACAGAGCTTCGCATTCGTTTGGTGTTACCGTATTTCAATGGCGAAAAGTCGTATTTTTAAAGAAGACATATACATGTCGGCAGATTGTAATGTCTAACATGTGCTGAAGCAAAATCTTGTCCAGTACCACTTGGAAATAGCACACAAGCCAAAATTGTAACTGCGAAATATATACCATCTACTGTCAATGGAGAATATGATATCTTATAAAAAAATTCTACCTGACGGTGAACCTCGACATTTGAAGATAATTAGAGTATAACTGACGACTGCTCATTCTTTTTGGCTGACTAAGATCGTAATGTGACGGTCTTAAGATATTTATCGTCAAATGAAGTTGATTTTCACAATGTAACAACGATACGCTCATTGGCAACTGTGGAACATAAGTTTTTTTATATCTAAAAATTCGAAATCTCCCATTACAAAAGAAATTCAGAGGTGGTATTTGAAAAAAGTTGTTCTGAAATCTAATCTAAATGTAATGATGAGTACGCTTACTTTGTAAATGTCAGTTAACTGCAGTAGTAAATTTTTTGGGTTTTAATTTTATCTGTGAATGGTATATTCTTTTATTCACGTATAACAAATAACTGTTTTTATTGATTTAAATTAACAATTTTTCGTTTAAATATTTGTATTTGCCATTCAGTAATAACAAACAATAATTTGTGCATTTGTTAGTCGTCTCTTCAACAAACGACGCTTAAACTCTGTATGAGCCTGTCCTCAACGTTCATTTCATGAGTATGACGCCGAATATTTACTTGCACAAGACTTCCTTAACCATTGCACGAAAAGACGTGTACCACTCCATAAATACCATTGTCAATAGTTTCTCTTCGTAAAATTAAAGGCGGGCGCTTTGGTTGAGCGATGCTTCAGTCCGGAACCGCGCTGCTGATACGGTCGCAGGTTCGAATCCTGCCTCGGGTACGGAAGTGTGTGATGTCCTTAGGTTAGTTAGGTTTAAGTAGTTCTTAGTCTAGGGGACTGATGAACTCAGATGTTAAGTCCTATAGTGCTTAGAGCCATTTGAAAATAAAAATATGAATGATAAATCTCATATCATCATTTCATATCTGAAAGTCTTCCTTATGGCAATCTTCTGATAGTCTGTGCAGAAGTTACTCGGTTTAGTTTAAAACCTCTTGATTCATGTAGCACTCACCTTGTCACCAAGTTCATCCCACAGCTCATGACACAAGGGCAGAAACACCTTCACCTCGCAATCGGAGAAGAGCTTTTGGATCGAGCTAATGGGAAGCAGATGTACCTTAAGAGAATCATAACTGGTGATGAGACGTGAGTCTACGGTTACGATGTTTACACCAAGGTTCGGTCTTTACAATGGTTAATTTGTGTGGCCACATTGTCCGTAGTTGTTTTATAATTCTTGAGGGTATTTTTGGTCTGTTGTTGCAAAAAAAAAAAAAAACAACCAGCTGCCTCATGAAGAAACAGATGAAACCATAAAATTATCACCATTAATAACACTACAAAATTATTTTGAGTTCAATGAAGAATACTACATACAAGAACAAGGATAACCCATGGATTCACCTATCTCAGGAACATTAGCCTACATTTTCATGAATTACATAGAAAAATCAATATTTGAAGACATTATAACAAAGAAAAGCTACAATGTCATCTACTGGTTCAGGCACATGGATGACATAATATGCGTGATAGATGAACCTAAAAACAGAATACAGCAAGGACCTAAATACTGTACATAAAAACATAAAGTTCACAGTAGAAGAAGAACAAGATAACACACTCAACTTTTTAGACATAATCATAAGAAAAGACAATACTAAGCAAACATTTGACATATACAGAAAACCCACAACAAGTGACATTATCTTAAATGAAAGTTCAAACCAAACACAGAACCACAAACAAGCAGCAATCAGATACGTGTTAAACAGGTTGAACAGGATCCTCCTAAACAATTCTAATTACCAGAAAGAGTTAGCCATTATAAAACAAATAGCATTAAAAATGGACACAAAGAAACAATGGTAGACAAACTAAACAAAAAGATAAAGAGACAAATAGTGAAAAAATTCTAACCAAACCACACAACTCATACAACTTGCACTACACCAAAAACTGGCATACATTGACCTACCACAATAAATTCACTCATAAAATAGGAAACATATTCAAAAAATAGGACATAAACGTTGGTTAGCAAACAAACAATTCCATACAAAAGCACAGCCCAAAACTAAAATCAAAGCCAGACAGATACTAACAATGTGGTACCTATCAGCTCAGTTGCACAGATTGTGAGAAAATATACATTGGAATGACTGGCAGGATATTTGACACAAGATATGAAGAAAACATCAGAGCATTCAAATATAGTACAAATCATTCAACATTTGCGGATCATCTATAAGAAGAACACCATAGACCAAGAAATATTGAAAACGGTATGAAAATCATAAAAATCAGTAAAGACAAACACCTCCTCCCTTTCCAAGAACATTTCCACATACAAAAAGCACTAACACAAAATAAACAGTTGTTCAATGACCAGATAAATATTGGAAACCAGACTCTCTATAGAATAATCGATGAAATTACATGAAAAAGAGAAGGGCCATTTCCATCCTTCACCCCCACCCACTCTTCCACAAACCCCTCCACCCCTCTCCGCTCAAAGCATCATTTTGCTTCTGGCTCCTCACCTTCTCCTCTAACTCACACTCCACCACACTGCTGTATACTTATGTCCACTCATCATAGTTTCCCCCTCCCCTAAAAAAAAGTAATAATAATAATAAAATCTCTACATCGCTATTGCTTCTCTACTCGTACACAGTGCATAAATATACAGAAACATAATTAAATAGAATTAGACACATTCAACAATCTAATTTTAAAAAATGTTGTAGGACAAAGACAAAGTAGCGGGAAGTCAAGTTGGCAACATTACAAAACACAAACAACAACACTCGAAGTAGAAAAAGAAACAGAATACAGTGTTGTGCATAAAAGTGTGGTGTGAGAAATGCATAGTGCTGCAGAACATCTAAAATTTAGACGAAAATTACCAGTGTCAAAAACAGAAAACATCGATGTGCTAGCAGATCGCATTTCCCGTTGTAAACGAGAAATCAGCCGAAAAATCACCGTAAGTACAAATCAGCCTATTCTTAACGAACCGTTTTTGATCTAAAAAGCAAATCAAAAAGTAAATAACTTAATTACAGACCACTGATGATGCTTTACCTCAATGAAGCAAACACGTCTGGTGAAAAAATCACGCATTTTTGTAGTTACAACGATAGACGAAAAATACCCTCAAGAACAAAAAAAAGCTCATCAGATCATTTCAAATGTCAAAGCCATGCTGATACTTTTCTTTGATTTTGAAGGATTAGTTCATCATGAATTCGTGCCACAGGGACAAAAAGTTCATTCATGATACTATCAAAACATTTTGTGACTCCTGCAAGAAAATGTGAGAAGGAAACGGCGTAAAATGTGGCGAGACAATTCATGGCGCTTGGATCACGATAACGTACCTGCTCATCCCTGTCGGTGCGTGACTGTTGCTCAAAAAACGAAATCACTGTGCTGCGTCACGCTCCGTACACTCCAGACGTGACCCCTCCAGACCTTTTTATCTCCAGAGTCGAAAACCCCATTGAATGGACGAATATTTGCAATGGTAGACGAGACAAAAGAAAATTCGCAGGCGGCGCCCCACGCGATCCAGTAAGAGACTTACAATGACTGCTTCAGGAAGTGGAAACGGCATTGGTAGCGGTGTATTAATTGTGGAGGAGAGTATTTCGAAGGAGATCATGAAAAATAAGTAAATGGTAAGCGCAGAAAAATTTTGTGGACGAAGTTCCGAAAGTTTTTTGAAGAGACCTCGTACTAAAATTTGGTACTGATATCACCTCTGATGGTCGCAGCAAATAAATAACTAATCATATTAATGTTGATGTGCAAAGATTTTCAAGAAGCCAATCTCTTGTGAATTATCAAACTAAGAATAAGTCAAATACCGTCACTGCAAGATCTTTTCAATAAATATGGAGAATTTGCCACTCTATAAAACAATATTGGTCGCATGAAATCAATAGGCAACACAAGGGGCGTGAACGTTGTTACGGGTTACGGAATTAAGCAGCATTATCTCAGAACCAAATTCCAACACCATTTTTATCAGTTTTCGGTTGGTTGGTTGGTTTGGGGGAAGAGACCAAACTGCGAGGTCATCGGTCTCATCGGATTAGGGAAGGACGGGGAAGGAATTCGGCCGTGCCCTTTGAAAGGAACCATCCAGGCATTTGCCTGGAGCGATTTAGGGAAATCACGGAAAACCTAAATCAGGATGGCCGGACGCGGGATTTAACCGTCGTCCTCCCGAATGCGAGTCCAGTGTGCTAACCACTGCGCCACCTCGCTCGTTTTATCAGTTTATTCACTGGGCGTGGAATGCTTTTGGACTCATCCTTTCACTGTGACATTTTGTTTCCTCATAAAAAATATGTACGAATACTCCATTATATATTTTCCATTTACAAGCAGCTTAACTGGGAAAATAATACTTTACATGCATTTTACTTCAAGACAGTAATGAAACTTTTATGAAGACTAACAATTAAAACGAAAAAAACATAAACATATCTTTTTATTAGAGCTTTATAAATATAGATTACGAACCAGAAACTGGGGACAAAGTGTTCCATTACAGGGAGCTTGATTGCAATGACTCTGAAATATCATCATCCACTACACGCCATTACATTTCATCTCGCCTTTTTAATCAGTACGTCGCTGACAAGAGCTATTCCAGATCGCACAGTACAACAAATTCATTCATTGATGATATGATGCAGCCCTTTCACTGCCATGCAAGATGTGGACGAGGCACAGAGCCGAGAGCTCTTCTTCAACACCATGTTACAATATTTTATTTCTCTGCGAATTATGTGGGTTCCATGACGGAGAAGTTTTGGCCTATGCAGTTTTACAGAGCACGAGAGAATAAAATTAAAACAAAAAGCCGTCGGAGCAGGGGACATTTACTGTAGTAGACGAATTATGAACCACAAACATTTCGTAAAATCGTTATCTGTTTCCTTTTCCTATAGCATTTGTTTCAGGTGGCTTCAGTCGTGGGATATCACTGTTGCCTGAAGAAGCGCCCACCGAGAGAGACGCTGTCCCGATCTACGACCTCCAGAAGATTGTTCTGTGGCGCCGCGGTTGGTTTGCCCATAACACGTTTTGCCCTCCCCTTCTACACATTTTCGCAGCGCTGCGAGGCGGTCCTTGCATGCGGGATGGAAATCGATGGAAGAACATTTCCCAACTGTTCCAGAAAACACTCCAGCAAAATTTTCTAGCAGCTGAGTAAACCCGCAATTGCGAGAATCATCCATACTTTAACTCGTACGTGTTTCACAGGTTACTGAAATAATAACGGTTTCGTTTCCATTCACCAAGTGAAATATGTTAAATTACATTTACACGTTTAGTTTTCGTTGTAAAAATTTAGAAATAAGTACCTCTGACGCTGCAGTACAATTTATTTCACATCGTAAACGGACCTACATAAACTGCAATTGTACATCAGTATTCATAATGAAAATTCTTTTTTGTTTCTGTATACCTCAATAATAAGTTCATTTTAAAATGAGGCTAAAACTCTCAATAAAGAGCTCGATAACTGTATTTAATATTATTATTGTTAGCGAATGTCCCTATTGGATAACGGTAAGGAGGTTTTTTTTTAGCCTTTTTCAGAGTTTTTCGTATTTTCCTAATATTTCTTCATTTTCTCCAGAACACCTTCTTTCTTTCATCGGTCCATTTTGGTCGGTATGGCTTTCGTCCCATCTCTGAGTAAACTTCTACTTATAAATTTTGCTTCTGAATTTATGCCTGTCTGATGTGCTTGTTTCATCAACTTTTGCTTTTGCCAAATTCTTGTTAACTTCAGTTATGAATGGTATTTATAAGTGATGTCACGTGCTCCAATAGACGTTTAGTTAGTCTGTTTTCAGGTGTCCACAGAACTTCATTCGTCTTTTTCTGATGTAAATTTCGATGTTTAATACTTCGTATGTTGTCTCGATGATCTGCAGTCTGTATCCATCTTTTGTGTATCGTGGTCCCAGGATTTTTCTTATAATCTTTCTCTCTACTTTCTTAATTTTTTGGAAATCTAGTTTTGGATTCAGTGAGTGCTTCACTTGCATATGTGACGGTCGGTTTGGTTACTGTGTTTTAGCGTCTGATTTTAGGGTCTTTTGACAAGCATTTTTTGTTATACAAATCTGAAACAAGTCCGGGCGCTTTCTTAATTTTCTGCAATCTGTTTTTGTGCTATTTTTTCAACACCTATTAGTTCAATTATTTCACCTAGATACTTAAATTGTTTGACTCTGTTGATTTCACCACAATTTGTTCTAAGTTTAGGAATATCTAACTGGGAACACGTGAATTCAGTGTTCCCAGATGAGCTATTCAGGCCAACCTTCTCCGCATATTCTTTGAGAGTCTCGATTTGTTTTACTGCTTTTTCTTCACTGTCGGTTAGAGTCGCTGAGTCATCTGCAAACGCTAAATACGAAACGTTAAATTTTCCTTTACCTCTTCCTAGTTCGTTTGGCTTCCAAAAGTTTTGTTTTCTTAGTTCCATTTTCCATTCCTTCACTACTTTGTCTAGAACTATGTTCAACAATAGTGGCGAGATCACATTTCCTTGTCTTACTCCTGTTTTAACTAAGAATGTTTCCGAAATTACATCTATGAATTTAAGTTTTGATTTGGTTTCTGACAGTGTTTGTTCGATCAGTTTTCCAGTTTTTGTCTCCAGTCCGCGTTCTTCATAGAATCGTATGCTTTTTTAAAATCAACAAATGTGAGTATTATTGATTTCGGCCTGATTTCGTTAATTTTTAAAGTAGTTCTAAGGTTAAAGATCTATTCCGGGCACGATTGATTAGGTCGAAACCCTGCTTGATAATCTGAAATTGTATGTTCTAGTAGTTCTTGTGCCCTCTTTAGAAGAGATGTGGATAAAATTTTGTAAGTGACTGGCAAAAGGGAACTGCCTCTGTAGTTGTTTGCAACTGATTTCTCTCCTTCTTTTTGCAATGGATGAATTAGTGCACATTTCCAATCCTCTGGAATATTTTCTGTCTGCCTAATTTCTTGGATGATTTGAATGATCTCTTTTAAGGAATTTGGACCAAGCGTCTTCAGTAGTTCAGCTACAGTTCCATCTTACCCCGATGACTTATTATTTTTGAGCGTTTTAATGTGGCTACAAATTTCTTCTCGAGTTGATGGAAGTGAAATTTCATTCGTGTATTATGGTTGTAATCTGAGGAATCTCTTACTTCGTTGTGAGCAGTTTGGAACTTTTGAGAAATATTTGGCTATTCCGGACAATTTTCTCCGTTAGCTAGTACCAGTTTTCCATTTTGTTTCCTGAAACAGAGATTTAGTGGAGTGTGTCATTTGATACGATTTGCAAACGTTTTGTAAAAGTGGTGTGTTTTGTGGTTCCTAAGGTCTTCTTCAGTTGACTTTAGTTCCTCATTAAGATACTTTCTCTTAGTCTGTCTAAGTATTTTACCTGTTTCTTTTCTGAGTTCGGGATATTTCTCTTGTTACTTTTATGATTCGTCACAACTGTGGTTTAAGAAGGGTCGCTGTCTCTCTTCCATTGCATTATCATAATTTGAATTTCTCCATGGATATTTGGATTTTTTATTTAATGGGATCATTTCTCTGGCTTTCTGTATAATTTACGTTTGGAAATATCTCCAGTTACTTGTAGGCTGTTTTCCCCATACTTCAGTAATTTTCGATTCTTGGATTTTCTTCAAAAAAATTTGTGAATTAGTGGCGTTTTCCTTCAGCATTTCCTTTTTGGTGTGAATCTAATTCGGACTCCGGTAAGATACTGGTCAGAATCTATATTTGCCCCTTTGCGTGTATTTCTTTTTTGAAATCATACGAGATTCCAACATGGTCTAGTTGAAATTCACCTAGCTGAAGGATCGGAGATCGCTATATCTTTTGTTTTTTATGGTTCTTTCGAAGTGATGTCGACATGATTTTAGACTGTTTTGTTGGGGCAGTTCGATGAGCTGGACGCCATTCTTGTTCGTGAATTTGTGAGCAGGTTAATTGCCGACGGTTTTCTTATGTTTCCTTTCTCTGCCAATTTGTGCCATGAAATCACCGAGAAAATTTTTACGTCTTCTTTCGGGGTTTTGGACATTTAAATTTCAAGTTTTTCCCAAAATTTTTCTGTCTTCTCATGTTCTTTTTGGTTGTCAATGTTAGTAGGAGTGTGAACATTAATAACTATGTTTCGTTTGTGTGCTTAAATCTAATGGTTATTAGTCTGTCGCTGATTTGATTTATATCTGTAACAGAGTCAGGGATGTCCTTATTCACAATAAAGGCCATGCCAAATAATGCAGCTTCTTTGTATATTCTCTTGTCTGTTTCGCTTTTAAAGATATGGTAGTAGTGGTAGTCTGTTGTTTCCGAATCGGTGAATCTAGTCTCTTGAAGTGCAAGGACTTGAATTTTCTGTCTGTTGACTTCTGTAGTACGATTCTGTAATTTTTCAGTCTGTAAAGTGTTCGGATGTTATTAATGGCAATATATGAGTGAGATTTCCCTGGAAATTTAGCAGAGAACTCTGACTTTCTCTGTCGTACCAGCCCAATTTCCCAAGAATCCGATGGCTTGGTTGTCGCCACAGGGAGAGTGGATTGATCACCTGGGTAATGTTAATATTCGGTGTACGAATCATTCTGCTTGTAATTAGTTTCCAGCTAATGATGGTTTGATAGAACCATGGACTGTTAGTTCCTGGAGCCCGGCGTCCAGCCGCACCTCACATGGTGGACAGACGCTGGCCAGCGTAGCGGTGGTTAACACACAGACGTGCCTGGGTTTATAAATATGCTTTATCTTCTTTATAAAGCTTGCCTCTTCCACCAGTTCCACCCTTTCGATGATCTGCATTTCCTCTTTCACTGCCGTTGAGGTCTTCGCCGTTATCCTGGCAAGGAATCCTTACAGTTACTGTCACCCGGGTCAGGTGAACGAAGGTTTTTCAACGAGGTGTCACTCCTCCCCCTCCTCCTTTTTCAACCTGGCTTCGGAAAGCTTTGGCCGAGTTAACTGCATTTAATAATAATATCGTTGTAATTAATTTGGTTGTTGTGGTCGTCAATACGAAGACTAATCCGTCCCCTACTGTACAATTTTCAGCCCCTAAACTACCTTCCACTACAAACTGACGAATCCTTGATGCCGCAGGGTCTGCCCTATCAAGCGATCCCTTCTCTTTGCAAAGTTGAGCCACAAATTTCTTTTCTCCTCTATCCGATTCATTACCTCGTCATTAGTTATTCAGCCTATTCATACCTGTAGCGTCACATTTCAAACCATCGCATATTATTTAAGATCCTCTGGGCCATATTTCTTTTCCGTAACGTCTACGCCCTAGACAAATACTTTTAGAAAACAGCTCCAACATATAAATCTATATAGAGTGATAAAAAATTTCTCTTTAACAGAAAAGCATTTCTTACTGTTGCCAGTATGGATTTTGCATCCCATCTACCTCCACCACGTTCTGTTACTTATCTTCCTGAACAACAAATCCCATCTATTAGTTGTAGCGCAACGTTTCCTAATTCTATTGCCATCAACACTGCGGGATTTAATTCAAATATACTGCATCGACCTTCTTTTATTTCTGTAGATGTTTTCCTGACATTAGATGTCTCTGACATAATGACAATGTCTTTGACAAAACCCGAAGTTTTAACTTCTTATCTTTGAACTATAACTCCTTTAGTAAATTTCTCTTTAATTTCCTTCACTGGTACTTCAACGTATACACTGAATTCTTCCGGACAGGCCTTGGAAGGCCCAACGGTAACGATCGGCTGCCGTGTCATCCTCAACCCACAGGCGTCACTGGATGCGAATATGGAGGGGCATGTGGTCAGCACACCGCTCTCCCGGACGTACGTCAGTTTACGAGAACGGAGCCACTACGTCTCTATCAAGTAGCTCCCCAGTTGACCTCACAAGGGCTGAGTGCACCCCGCTTGCCAAGAGCGCTTGGCAGACCGCAGAGTCACCCATCCACGTGCTAGCCCAGCTCGACAGCCCTTAACTTCGGTGATCTGACGGGAACCGGTGTTAGCACTGCGGCAAGGCCGTTGGCTATACATTGAATAATGTCTAGTATATGCTACAACCCTGTCCCACTCCATTCTCAAGCACTGCTCCCCTATCATACCCTTAGACTCCACAAAATGCAGTCAAGTTGTAGACAACCTTTCGGTCCCGGTAGCATATCCATGCTACCTTTAAAATTTCAAAGAGTACTTCGGAGCCATTATTGCCACGGCTTTTCGTAAATCTAAAACTGCTGTTATGGCTCATTTGCCTTTCTTCAAACTGTCACCTAAGATAAGTCGTAGAGACACTATGCCCCCACGTTCATTTACGTCTCTGGAACTCAGCATGGTCTTCCGCAAAGTCATCTTTTACCAGTTTCTCTATTCATCCGCAAACAAAACGTTTCACTGTTTTGTAACAATTACTTATTAAGACCCTCTTCTTGAGATGTGAGGAAATTTCGCCTCTCTCAAACAACATGCACGCCATGTGGAATAGTTGTTTCAGGGCTGGCTTCCACATGGACTTAAGTCATACAGTGCTCTGTCGAATTCTTCTCGCTGTATAATATGCCTCTTCTCATTTTCATCTGCTTGGCCAGCATGTTCTCCAGACATGAACCCTATATAACATGCCTAGGATAGATTGAAAAGGGCTGTTTATGGACGACGTGATTTACTAACCTCTCTGAGGGATCTACGCTGAATCGCCGTGGAGGAGTGGGACAATATGGACCAACAGTGCCTTGATGAACTTGTGAATAGTATGCCATGACGAATACAGGCATGCATCAGTGCAAGAGGACGTGCTACTGGGTATTAGAGGTACCGGTGTGTACAGCAATCTGGACCACCACCTCCGAAGGTGTTGCTGTGTGATGGTACAACATGCAATGTGTGTTTATCATGAGCAATATAAAGGGCGGAAATGATGTTTGTGTTGATCTCCATTCCAATTTTCTGTACAGGTACCAGAACTCTCAAAACCTAGGTGATGCAAAAATTTTTTTGATGTGTGTATTATGCCATCAGTTAACTGTTCGGTGATAAACTGTTCTAAAATTGGCTGCGGAGACAATGGTATTCTGTACAGCCTCTTGTACACAGCCATGTACCGCAAGTCTCTAGAGGAACGGAAGGTTCCAAATGATTGGAGAAGAGCACAGGTAGTTCCAGTTTTCAAGAAGGGTCGTCGTGCAGATGCGCACAACTATAGGCCTATATCTCTGACATCGATCTGTTGTAGAATTTTAGAACGTGTTTTTTGCTCGCGTATCATGTCATTTCTGAAAACCCAGAATGTGCTCTCTAGGAATCAACATGGATTCCGGAAACAGCGATCGTGTGCGACCCAACTCGCTTTATTTGTTCATGAGACCCAGAAAATATTAGACACAGGCTCCCAGGTAGATGCTATTTTCCTTGACTTCCGGAAGGCGTTCGATACAGTTCCGCACTGTCACCTGTTAGACAAAGTAAGAGCCTACGGAATATCAGACCAGCTGTGTGACTGGATTGAAGAGTTTTTAGCAAACAGAACACAGCATGTTGTACTCAATGGAGAGACGTCTACAGACGTTAAAGTAACCTCTGGCGTGCCACAGGGGAGTGCTATGGGACCATTGCTTTTCACAATATATATAAATGACCTAGTAAATAATGTCGGGAGTTACATGCGGCTTTTCACGGATGATGCTGTAGTATACAGAGAAGTGGCAGCATTAGAAAATTGCAGCGAAATGCAGAAAGATCTGCAGCGGATAAGCAGTTGGTGCAGGGAGTGGCAACTGACCCTTAACATAGACAAATGTAATGTATTGCGAATACATAGAAAGAAGGATCCTTTATTATATGATTATATGACAGCGGAACAAACACTGGTAGCAGTTACTTCTGTAAAATATCTTGGAGTATGCGTACGGAACGATTTGAAGTGGAAGAATCACATAAAATTAATTGTTGGTAAGGCGGGTGCGAGGTTGAGATTCACTGGGAGAGTCCTTAGGAAATGTAGTCCATCAACAAAGGAGGTAGCTTACAAAACACTCGTTCCACCTATACTTGAGTATTGCTCATCAGTGTGGGATCCGTACCAGGTCGGGGTGACAGAGGAGATAGAGAAGATCCAAAGAAGAGCGGCGCGTTTAGTCACAGGGTTATTTGGTAAGCGTGATAGCGTTACGGAGATGTTTAGCAAACTGAAGTGGCAGACTCTGCAAGAGAGGCGCTCTGCATCGCGGTGTAGTTTGCTGTCCAGGTTTCGAGAGGGTGCGTTTCTGGATGAGGTTCAAATGGTTCAAATGGCTCTGAGCACTGTGAGACTTAACATCTGTGGTCATCAGTCCCCTAGAACTTAGAACTACTTAAACCTAACTAACCTAAGGACATCACACACATCCATGCCCGAGGCAGGATTCGAACCTGCGACCGTAGCAATCCCTCGGCTCCGGACTGAGCGCCTAGAACCGCGAGACCACTGCGGCCGGCTCTGGATGAGGTATCGAATATATTGCTTCCCCCTACTTATACCTCCCGAGGAAATCACGAATGTAAAATTAGAGAGATTCGGGCGCGCACGGAGGCTTTCCGGCAGTCGTTCTTTCCGCGAACCATGCGCAACTGGAACAGGAAAGGGAGGTAATGATACTGGCACGTAAAGTGCCCTCCGCCACACACCGTTGGGTGGCTTGCGGAGTATACATGTAGATGCAGATGTAGATGAACACTTTCATTGCGTTCCCCCTAGGAATCCTGTGTTCTCTCATGGGCATTGCTGATATGGACCTTGTGACCTTGTGGTAAGAACAAGTCTTGAAGATCTAACAACCGTTCTTCACACTATGCCCTCTCTATCCCCCTCAAATGCTTAACCTTCTCACGCAATGCAATGTTAGCAACATGCTGTGCCTGTTGAGAGCTCACACCTCCTGTGCAGCAATATTCCTCTTGTGAAATTTCTAACGTTCCCACTAACATTCCCTTCATCAGCTTAACCTCCTCAGCACCAAAAGTATCTAAACTGACAGGAATTACCTAGCCCCTGTGTTTTTCCTGTAAATGTACAGTATGTTGTCTTACTGAACAACGCACTGAATCTAATACGTCATTAACCTCCGGTGTTTCTAGTATACACAACTCACCAGCTGGTACGGTGGGCACCACAACTCACAGCAACAACCCAATGACTCTCAACTCACAGTCATGTCAATTAAGTCTTAATATCATTGCTCGCAGTTTAACTGGATTGCCTTGTACAACAGATGCTCCTTTCAACACTTCAATATTGTCGACAGCTTCCCCTAGCCGAGATATCTTCCCACAAAGCTCCAACACGTCGCCATAGTCAATTATGGCATGATGCTGATGCAGGAAGTCTAACCCTAGGATCACGTTGTAGTCCTCGCTCGCATGAGACATCACTTCTCGTCCAGATGAGACACCACTTCTACACTCAGTCTAAACTTGGTTTCCTCCAATTGAAAATGCAATATTACCGATACCAGTGGCTGTGTATCTTTATCCCCCACCCTACGCAATTTATGACGTGATTGGTCTCATTGCCTCCTACCCACTAAATCTCTTGAGGCCACCGACACATGTGACCCTGTGCCTAGCGAACTTTTTACCATGTATTACAACCACTATGGTACATTAACTTTTACAGCAATTTTTCTTACTGGGAACGCCTTACAGCGGTTCTTGGGTTCCCTTTTGAGTTAAACGGGTGCTTATTATCAACCAGACCACCCCTATAGTTCTGCAGCTTGCAGCACTCCCTCTGCACATTCTCTGTATGCCCACTATTGAAGCGTCTTGTATTTGATGAAACACATTTCGTCGATGCTTACCCTTGTTGCAACACCAGTTTCTTCAAAATCTGTTGCTAGCTCAACTACTGCAAGGATTCCTTAGTGCACCACTGTGCATTCTGCTAGACATGGCTGGTGTCAAACCCCTCAGGAAAGCATCGAGTGCCCTTTTCTCAGCTTCCTGTAACAACATCATATTTGCCTCATCACTCTGCATCAACTGATATGGCCTCTTAGCAATTGCATTTTACTGCTCCCCGATAAACACTGTAGTATTCTGCTTCTGACATCTTTGCACCAATCCTTGCATGAGCTGTTCAAAAGCTTCTGCCTTGTTTGTTGCCTCTATTCGTCATTGTCGAGTGCCTTCATTCGTCATTCGGAGGACATCACTTCACCCAAAAGGATCATTCTTGCTATCTGCAACAACTGTTTGTCTCACCAACCCCCTACCTCACCCAGTGACAAGCGATGCTCCTCAAATGTTGACACATCCTCAGATGGCCTACTGGAAAAGGGAGGAACAAGGTACACAACAGCTGGATCTACCTCTAGTCTCTGTTATTTCAACAACCCCAACTTCTCATTTTACTCTGGTGGCTTGTTGTTTGCAAATGTTTTCTCTGCTCTCAGCCAGACTATATCATTAACTAATGACTGCATAGTTTTCTGGCCCATGACACCTTGTGTCTCTGATTGTCCCATTGGAATACCATTACTCATATTAACGAATCCCGCAAATTCGATGCAACAATGAAAAGAAAAGAACACTCCTCAGTTAGTAACACTAACACACTTAGTTCTTACGTTTAATCATGACACTCTTGTACTCCCTACATTTCCTCGTCATATGACCAAAATGATGACATGGAAAACAAAAAACTGCCACATATTCGGTACAAGGGACAGGTTACCCAAGTAAATTACACTGTGCATCTCACAAGGGCTCTACCCACTGACCTTTACAATTACTGTGAAGCTGGGAGATATCCACTGGTTCCTCTGGCCTCACAAAAGTAACTTTGCAATTGTGATGACCTTCAGCTCTTGGACCCATGACAGTTTCCAAAAAAAAGACAATAGTTGGATTCATCCCACAACAAAGATGCCATAGTCTGCGGTTTGGAAGTTGTGCTGTGGGAATGGTCTGCCCTCCACTGGGCGGCGGCGGTGGCGTCAGTTCATCTGAAACCACTCCATAGGGTGAGCAGTGGAGTGATGGGCTGGTGCGGCCCACTGTAAGACTGGTGGTCGAGGGATATACTTTATTATACTTCAATTAAACATCTCGCTGATGTCAAAGTGAGGCAGACATGCTCCTTTCCAGGGCGGTGGGTCGGCTATGACCAGTGATTGGCTGGATTCTGCCATGACAATGAGGTACATACGCCAGTACCTCGTGATGCTGATATCAGGATGGTAGCACACCAGTGGCTCGTCAATCGACCTAGGCCCGTATGTCAGTGGCACTCTCCTTCTTGGGCTGCAATGGTGTTCGTGTGTAGATCACCTGTGACCAGGTGACTGAGACCTGACTCACATGCACAGTGGTGTCGAGGTAAGGCAGTCATGGATGGGACATAGGGTACTTCCCCCTGGTAGATGTCTGGCAGCGGCAGTCGTGGACGGAAGGTGATCTCGAGCATCGCACCAAGTCCCACAGGGTAGACCTAGTGCAAGAGGTGACTGCTCTGATCTACTGTGGATCAGTTGGCAGTCCTTGAAACCTGGTAGTACTGAGCGAGGTGCCGCAATAGTTAGCACGCTGTACTCTAATTGAGGAGGATGGTAGTTCAAACCCACATCCGGCCATTCAGACTTAGGTTTCCTGTAATTTCACTAAACAGCCCCAGGCAAATGCCGGAAAGATTCCTCCGAAAGGTCATGGTCTATTTCCTTCCCCTTACGTGACGCTATGTAAGCTAATGGTCTGTCCCTAATGACCTCGATGTTTATGGGATGTTAAACCCAATCTTCCTTTCCTTTTTCGCATACCTAGTAACCACTTCAAAGCACCATGATCACTCACTACCTCAAATTTTCTCCCATAAGGATAACACCAGAAATATGTAGCTCCATACGCAAAGCAAAACATCTCCCTCTCGGTAGTAGAATAGTTTATCTCGGCTCTATTTAGTTGTCTCCATTGACATCTCTGCTCAAAATGCACCCGAGAGCATACTTTGACACAGCCCACGATAATATAAATTTCTTCTCAAAATCCGCAAACATCAACAGTGAACTCAATGTCAATATTTTCTTTAACCTGTCAAATTCTTTATGATACTCCAAAGAAAACGCAAACTTCATACCCTGTCTCGGCAATTGTGTAAACGAACATGCTATCTCCATGAACCCTTTCAAAAATTTCCTATTATAGTTCACGGGGCCAGGTAAGATTATAATGCTTTGCATGTCCCTGGTAGTGGAAAATCTTGTACTGTCTGTATCAATCATGGATCGGGCACCACACAGTCCTTAATAATTACATGTTCCGAGTATTCACTTCTTCCAATGCAAAACTACATTTTTCGGTACTCAACGTTAAATGTGCAGCCTGTAACCTCCTGAACACTTCACTCAGTGACAGCCTATGTGAAAATACAGTTATGTCGCCTAAATACACTAAACTTTGAGGAGGCTTTAATACCTTCAGCACTCTGTCGAACAAACACTGAATGTTACCTTACGTCAATGTCCCCAATGTAATGAAAACGCAGTCTTTGGTCTGTCTTCTGGAATCACCTCCAAGTGATCATACTCATTCCTCAAATCCGTCATCGAGAAATACTAGCATTGCCTAAGATTATCAGTTATTTCGTGATGTTTAGAATGTGTTAAGCTTCTCAGGCCATCTCAACGTTCAAATGGCATCAGTCGCAGTGGAATCGATACTTCCTTCAACTGCCGACAGATGTTTTTTAAGTACAGCTACAATCGCTGCCCTCTACGGGATACTAACTCTCCTCTGTTCGGCTGCTGGTTATGTGTACAGATTTCTGTACACTAGACCTCCATTCCTGTACACTAGACCTCCATTCCTGTGGGAATCATGTGTTGGATCACATACATAACAGGCAATGGCCTTCTTCCGTAATAAAATTTCTGTGGCATCTTGTGCTGCTTTTATTTATTTATTTACACATCAAGTTCCGTAGGACCAAATTGAAGAGCAAATCTGCAACGTCATGGAACTTGTCAGTGCATGAAATTGCAACATAAAAGTAATAACAGATGAAAATAACATATTTATGAACCCGAAAAAAGTCAAGCCACAAGTTTATGTAAACGCAATCAACAATACAACAAGAACCACCTTAATTTTTTCAAGGAACTCCTCGACAGAATAGAAGGAGTGACCTATGAGGAAACTCTTCAGTTTCGATTTGAAAGCGCGTGGATTACTTCTAAGGTTTTTGAATTCTTGTGGTAGCTTATTTAAAATGGATCCAGCAGTATACTACACACCTTTCTGCACACCTTATGTGCAGCAATCAGCCTCTTCCATAGTTTCTAAAATTGCCACTGAAACTCCTCAGCGCCAAAAGTGTCCAAATTGACAGATGTTACCTTACGTCAATGCTTTTCCTGCACACGTACACTTCGTCTCACTAAACGGCATTCAACATCCAATAAATCACTACCTACAGTGGTCCCACTACACATAAAATACCAACTGGCAAGGCAGGTTCCACATTCACTCACAGAAACTTCCCAGTGTCACTCAACACACAGTTGTGCGAATTAAGCCCTATTGTCA
Source organism: Schistocerca nitens (assembly GCF_023898315.1). Taxonomy (NCBI): domain Eukaryota; kingdom Metazoa; phylum Arthropoda; class Insecta; order Orthoptera; family Acrididae; genus Schistocerca; species Schistocerca nitens. The sequence goes on from NC_064616.1 coordinate 949,646,214, forward strand.
TTGCCAGCAGTTAAACTGAAGTGCCTACTATGACAGATGCTCCTCGCAACAGATCAACATTGACAGCAATTACCCCCAGCCATAATGTCTTCCCACTAACTTCCACCACATGTCATCGAAGGCCAGTTATGACATTATGCTAATGCAGAATATCTAATACTAGGATCATGTTATAGGGTTACATGAGATACCAATTCTGCACACTGACTAAACTCTGTAACCCCCCTCCCCCACTTAAAATTCACCGTTATTGACCCCAGTGGCCATATATCGTTATCTCCCACCCCATAACGTGGTAGTACCCACTGCCTCCTACCCAGTAAATCTCTCAAGGTTGACGACACATGCCTGTATGTCCAATGGAAATTTATACTTTTAACGGCTATTACATCCACTATACCGGCTCTGGATTCGTATTTGCTGCATTTGGTTGTATTGGGAACTCCTTATAGCAGATCTTGGCTTTCCTTGTGAGTTCGGCGAGTGCTTACCACCTCTATTGTTTTCCACATAACACTGCTGATGGTTCATAACAGCCCTGTTCTTCCAAGGATGGTGGCACTGTCTCTGCACATACCACATACAAGCATAATTGAAACATTTTACATTCGCTGTAAACACTCTTTGTCTATCTCATACCACTAGTGAAACATCAGTTTCTTCAAATTTTGTTTGCTAGTTTCACTACTGAATAGAGGTCGCTATGTGTAACACTGAAAATACTCATTCCTGGTGCTAGAACCCCCCAGGAGAGTATCGAGTGCTCTTTGTGCAGGTTTCTGTAACAACACTTTGTTCACCTCACCGTTCTATATTACATTGTATGTACACGCATTAATTTCCTAACCGTGTTTCAAACATCCTTTATGACCTGGTGTCCCTCACAAAACATAAATAACAGTTTCACTCACCCCACAATGCAGGTACTGTAGATTGTGGCTTGGACGTCGCATTGTGGGGATCACGTCCTCTGCTGTCCACTGGCAGTGACGTCAGCGGTCCTGACACCATTCTATACCGTGGCACTCACTGGTACTACTCAGAAGGGACGGGAACTCTGTGAGGTGACCCAGCTGGCCGATGGTGGGGCTGAGTGGTGGGCCAGCGGGGCTTAGTGATTCACTTGTGGTAGGTAAAAACGGTTTCATACTTTACAGTTACGCGTTTCTCTGTCATCAATGAGAGGCAAGCATGCCCCTTATTGTGTGGCAGGTTGACAATGGGTGGACGGATGGCCTCCGTGAGACGGTGCACGCGCGGCCAGGACAGCAAGCCACTGGTCCACCAGCAGGCCAAGGCCTGACATCAGTCACACGCTTCCTCTTCTTGTTCCATCTGACTTCTGCTATTGAACGCCGACACCCAGACGACTCAGGCATGACTTGCACCTTCCGCAGCGATAAGTGAAGACTGGAGGTGGTAGGGGGAGATGGCAGGTCTATGGCACTGTGACGCCAAGTCCCACAGGGTGAACTTAGTGCGAGAGGCGGCTGCCAAAACCCGGTTTTGAATTCATGGCAGCAGCTAGCGATGCTAGTTTAGCGTAGACCTGGGTCATAGTACTCATGGGCTCTCAATGAATCTTTGTCAAAATTCACAGTTATTTACAAGGCTCCATTTGTTGCAGCAATGCCCGGCACCTGCTCATGTAGTTCATAAAATGATTCTTGCTCTAGTATGGTTATACCGTCCTACCCATTCTGGCTCTTACCGCTGCACAGATCATGGTTACCCAACTTTGCGATTCTTTTGCATACGTGTTGGTACGAGCTGCTTGTCGCCACACTTGGCTTACCGGCCAGTGTTAGCTAACGCAGTACCTCAGAGTGGATTCTTACAAAGATTTACAAGTTTCACCGAAGACTAGATAGCGACGCTACAACTGCTATGATAAACTTTTCGTAAAATTAAGAGGCTAAAACGTTATAGATATTCAAGTACTAAATAATTTTATAACCCTCTCTATATGATTACAGGTTTTAAATATGCTCGTGTGCAAAACTCAAGGACGAAAGCAGCATGTTGTATCGCTGCCAAGTTACATAGCTGGATGAAATTTGTACAGTGCATAGAAAGAATTGACGCAGTATAATTCAGAAGGTAACTGAAAGAAATACGGAATGAGATGAACAGAAACCACAGTTTTATTCAAAGATAATACTAACAGTGAAGTCGCTGTGTTTTATGATGAATCCCTCGACATATAAAAGTCGAGACATGATAGGGTGTGTGATAAACAGAGACAGCAAAGTGTGGTCTGTAACGTGCTCCCATGCTGGCCACAAGGCTGACGAGAAGTTCTCGTTGTCTGACGTTGCACTGCTCCACCAGCGTTGCTGACTACTGCCGGGTGATTGTTGTTGCACGTGGAGTGCTGCGATAAGTCTACCCACAGCATCCCACAGTACTCGATATGATTTAAGTCAAGGGAACCAGCAGGCCAATCGATTCACCTAATATCCTCTCGTTTCAAGAGCTCCTACACATGGGTTCTTCGAAGCAGTCGTATATTGTCACCGACACGATATAAATAAAAGGTACCTGGAAAATCGGTGTAGTCAGGCTCACTTTCTCTGACGTTTCGGCAGTTCATTGTTTACGTGGTGTGTGTGACTTTTGTGAATGGTTATTCCTCATTATATCGACTTTTATGTTAATTTAAGTGTTTTTGCTAGCGGCTCCGATCTCTTCGTTGTCAACGTGTCGTCCAAATTAATCCCACGGAAAGGTACTCTTAGCGTTGCATTTGACGAGTCCTCCCGTAATGTGCAGCCAAGTTCCCTCGAAATTCATGATTGGTTTGTGCAAACGTTTAGTATTACTTTAGGTCAGGTTCACACCGCTTATCTTGACACGAAACTTTATGTCCTCTTTACAAAATTCAGGAACCCCCTCCAAGTAGACAGGTTGTTACATCAACACGGCAACCACGTTTCTTTCCGCCATTGAGATGGGTCAGTTAGTGTTTGGCTCCTTGCCAATGGTGATGTTTAATACACCAATGTGTGGGTTTTCTACTTACCGCCGGAAGTATATGATCAATATCTTAAGGGTGTTGGTCACATTTCGTGATTTTTAGGGCATTCACTGGGAACGCTAGTCAAGTCAACACCGCTTTCAGTGCTGTAGTGATATACCTTTGAGGCACAAAACAGTCACTGCATTTCAGGTGGAAATTGATTAAATAAAATCAAATACACAATAAAGAAATAAAAATGACAATTTATTAATTTTTTGGTACATTTGCATACAAGTTATGGGGTGGCTTTATGTGAAGCCACTGTGGTAAATCTTAGCGACATACACAATACATGAAAAAGACACACAACATACTCTGAATAAACCCAAAATAACTAATTATGGTAAGGAATGAAACAATTCCTGTCAAATGACAAGCATACGCCTACATCACATGTTTTACAGCTCCATCTGGATCTGTGAGGGTTCTATTTCGTTCTACAATACCTACAACTTTTCGGAGGCCCACGCTGCAGCATGAAGACACATCGTCATCACTGCTAAAACTATTATCATAATCACTTTCACTCTCAGAAATTATTATGGCTCCCGGGATTTTGAGTGGTGGTACCTCGATATTACTTTCTTCGGCAGTAACGTCCAGAACAGGATCAGGATTGGCATTATGGTCACATTCGTCACTTGTTAATTCGGGTTCAGATGTAACTTGGTCCAAAATTCTAATATTTCTTTCTCAGACAGCGTTGTCCCAGACATTATGTTCTGGGGAGACAAAATATAGGTTAGGTTTTGGACCCATATGGTCAAGTACAGTGGTCCCACATGAAGCCACCATACTATTGCGCATACTGTGTTAACTATATATTTTGCTTCGTGTATTAACATATTACATATTACATGTACAACTTTTTCGAACATAAATATCTAGGAACATATCGTACATATGCACAAGCACTGTTTGCTTGAGTAAACTGAACAGCAACCACCATAATTGAATTGCAGACTATTATTAGAAACTTTCTTAAGACAACAAAACAGACTACTTCTATTTACAAAACTTCACGCAGATGACAGAATGACATAGGACTGGGAGCAGGTGGATTCAGTTGAAGTACTATGTCAGTCTGCTGAGAAAAAATGAAACTCTGATTTACGTCTTGCTGTTTTCCGTCGGTTTGTTTATGATTCAGGTGGAGATATTTTGTTCTTGAAGGAAGAGCTTTTTTAATGTAGCACCTGGAGATTCAACAATAACTGTTCTGTTTTGTCATGAGGGTATTCCTGTCACTAAGACTGAAGTTTTCGGTTCTGGTAGCGGAATTAGTTGTCGGTTTTTTGACCTTCCCCTGGCTGTTCTTTATGTACAGTCTGGGACAGGTAAAACGATGACCTGCTCGAAATTTTACGGAGAGGAGCTTCCTTACCCTTTGTTTATGAACCCTCGGAACCTTTTACTGAGTGATGACTTTAACTGCGTGTTGCGTCCCATTGACCAGTCTCCTCATTTTAGTTTTAGACGTGATCTCCATGAATTCGTCCGTACGATGCATTTGAGAGATATTTGAACATAAATTTCCGACGTTAGTGAAATTCACATTTTTCACTCCGACGTCTAGTAGCAAACTTGACAGTTTTTATTAGCCCAATGTTTTGTGTCATCAGATTCTCGCATTCGACATATTTCCTGCGCTTTTCAGTGATCACTGTGCTGTTGCAGCGACTGTCAACTTTTCCTGACAACCCATGAAATGGTATCGTGCTCAGTGGACGCTCAGCGTTTCCTATCTTGCTGATGAACCCGTTGATGCTGTGATTTGTGCTGACTGAGAATTTTGCCTCCGTTCGGTAGAGCGCTACCCATCCTTACAAGGGAACCTCCCCATCGCACCCCCCTCAGATTTAGTTATAAGTTGGCACAGTGGATAGACCTTGAAAAACTGAAAACAGATCAATTGAGAAAACAGGAAGAAGTTGTGTGGAACTGTGAAAAAATAAGCAAAATATACAAACTGAGTAGTTCATGGGAAGATATGCAATGTCAAGGAGACTTACAACGGCGGAGCGCCGTGGTCTCGTGGTAACGTGAGCAGCTGCAGAACGAAAGGTCGTAGGTTCAAGTCTACTATCGAGTGAAAACTTTAATTTTTTATTTTCAGTTTATGTGACAAACTCTTATGTTTTCATCACTTTTTTGGGAGTGATTATCGCATCCACAAGAAAACCTAAATCGGGCAAGGTAGAAGAATCTTTTTACCCCTTCGCCATGTGTACAAGTTAGGTGGGTCGACAACATATTCCTGTCATGTGACGCACATGCCGTCACCAGTGTCGTATAGAATATATCAGATGTGTTTTCCTGTGGAGGAATCGTTTGACCTATGACCTTGCGATCAAATGTTTTCGGTTCCCATTGGAGAGGCACGTCCTTTCGTCTACTAATCGCACGGTTTTGCGATGCGGTCGCAAAACACAGACACTAAACTTATTACAGTGAACAAAGACGTCAATGAAGGAACGGACAGATAATAACTATGCAAAAATGAAGAAAATAAAATTTTCACTCGAGGGAAGACTTGAACCAAGGACCTCTCGTTCAGCAGCTGCTCACGCTACCACGGGACCACTATGCTCCTGAGCTCGTTTTGTCCATGATGTTGCCTATGCGACCCGTGGACTACTCAGTTTGTATATTTTGCTTATTTTTTCACACTTCCACACAACTTCTTCCTATTTTCTCAATTGATCTGTGTTCAGTTTATCAAGGCCTATCCACTGTGCCAACTTATAACTAAATCTGAGGGGGGTGCGATGGGGAGGTTCCCTTGTTAGTGGGATGGTATCTGAGTATGCAAAACCGCAAATCCGAAGAACGCTGTTATGTTATTGTGCTGCAAGGGCGAGAGACTTTCGGAAACCGTATGAGTTTTATTATATCGTTCTTCGTGAATTATATGCTAGAGCAGGTGGTGTTCCTCTGAGGATCACTAAAGTTCGGCAGATCAACGCTAATTTGCTCCTGATTAAGGAGCAACATATGGAAGGGTTGAGGGAGAAATCCAAGCCACGTCCTCTCGTTAACAAGGGACTGACGTCATCGTATCACCTGCTTCACCATCACACTCTTCGACTCTTCGTCGTCATTCTCTTATTACCTTCCTCTCCGCACATGATGGCCGTCAGTTGACCACTGAAGGTGAGGTGACAAGCCTTACATCAGTACTATGCACGTTGTATGTAGCGGATAACACCAGGGGCGCCCTTCCGATGCTAAATTTGGGACTCTCCGTGAGATGATTAAGTCTGATTAAAATTTCGATTTGTTGGCGGATTTTCAGGTGGATGAAGTCTTTGATTTTATTACTAATTCTCCCTCCCATAAATCCCCCATTCCGGACGACCTTCCTACACAAAGGTATTTACAGTTTTGGCATCTCTTCGGTTCTACTTTTACTTCCGTTTTAAAGGAGATTTTGGGGGCAGAGCTGTGTCTGAGAGCTTCAAGCTGGGAAAAATTACTCGCATTCCGAAGCATCGTGGCCATTTAACAGTGGCTTAATTTCGCTCTCTAGTGCTACTCAGTTTTGAGCACAAAACTGTTGTATGGTATGTGATTAGCAGATGGTCCTTATTACTTGGTCGTGTGATTGGTAAACATCAATGTTGCCTCCCTGGCGCACGGTTTTGACTCTGGAGGCAGAATGTGGGGATGTTGTTTCGGTAGCGGCTGTTACAACTATTCATTGTGCTGTCGTCTTCTTAGATTTGTTTAAGGCAGTTGATCGCGCTAGTGACGCGTATCTCGATCGTTCGTTTTAAATTATTGGCTTTACCGCTTTTACATGTGTCATTCTTTCTAACTTCTACAAGAACACTGCAGCAACTCCGCCGGTTTTTCTCTTGTAGGGGAGTGCCTCAGGGCAGTCCACTCTCTATGTCTTTGTGTGTCCAGTCTCTTGAACTGTTGTTGCGGGAAGTTGCCGATCGGTCGTTAGGTTTAAAACTCTCAGGAAGAAACCCAACACTTAGGGCGAATGCCGATGACGTCGAAATGAGTAAATGCTCTTGCTAAAAGTAATAACTGATGTTTTGTTTCGTACTTCAGTGTGCGCACTTACATGAAGACAGATCCAAATTCCTCAACCTACACAGTTTCGAGGACGCTGCCCTTTCTTGAGCACGTTTTGTGGATCAGAATACGTCTTTTGGGGAGGGGGGTGGGGATGGCATTGCATATTGAAGATGGTGGCTTAGAACTTGAAATTTCTTACTGATAAAATTCAGGGTGCCTAACTGGAACGTGAACAACGCTCGCTTACTATTTTGCAGAAGGTACGAATACTGGTTACCTATACTTTGTGTAAGACATGTTACATTGCCTAGATGTTTCCTCTTCCAAAACTGGTAGCGAAGAAATTACGGCAACTGTCTTGCCGATTTATATAGAAAGGCAACATATCTAAACTGTGTTTACGAAATTCTGACGAGGCACACAAGGAGGCTTGTCTCTCTCAGATATCACACACAAGGCGTCTGCATTGTATGTCCGACGCATGATACTGATTGCTGCCATTGCACTGCATACTATCACGCCACGATTCCTCACTCTTGTACAACCAGTGAGTTTTGCTTCTGCTGTTGACGTAGGTCGCATTAGTTTGAAATTGCGCCACGTTCGAGAATTTTATAATGCGGTGAGCTATCTCGGTGACAACACGTTGATGCGACAAGTGGTCACGACACAATTACTGCTTGCTCAAGGGGACCGGGTTGCCTATGGCAGCCAACTCTCCCATATTTACCGGGATCTCCCACATTAAAGGGATTTTTTACCCACCCGTCTCTCTTATTGATCGCCTGTTTCTGTTGTATATTTAGTCAGTGATTGCTTTTATAAATTTTCGTCCCGCAAAGTACTGTCGATAATTCAAGTTCCTTGACCCACAGACCTCGAAAAGTTTTCGGATGGAAGTCGATAGTATTCTCGGTTAGTGTTCGTGTTTCTGCGCAAAGAAGGGAATGCGTGGAGCAGACGATGAATGACAAGCGTCTACGGGCGTCTTGATGGGGGATTGTTTACCTCTTTCTTTGCCCTTATTGGCAACCCACGGATGCTCTCGCCTCGTACCGATCAGCAGCTGTGATAGAAATAACAAAATAAAGTAACAAGGACTCATGAAAGAGGAATGTAGAAACTTTCGTGTTTAAACACACTCGTTTCATTATTTTTCGCTCACACAACACAACATTCGACAACGCTACGAAAGAGCGAGTACTAGTGTAGTCTTCTTTGTCTTTCCGTAATCGTACCTTCTGCTCAGCGTTAATGTGTGTTTTCGTATGGTTTTAAAGTGACTTCGTTTCCATCACGTGTTCTCGCAGTGAAAATGAAAACCTAAAAATCCCATGAAGTAAGGAGACCAAATACTCGTGTGTTTATTCGAAGAAGTGCGAGGAAAGATAACCTCGGTTAAAGCCCATGGCCTCCAACGTTATCCGAGCTTACTTTGTGCTATGTAAGCGTCACTTTAGCATCGCTTATGGGGGTAATGCTGACAGCACCAACATTCTTGTACAGAATTTCGTAAGCGGAACGACAGAGAAACGAAGGCAGACTCAGATTTACTCAGGTATTTTGGTAATTTCAGCGAGGACATGAAAAACGTGGCAGGTGAGCTACCAATAGTTTTTAATACTGTCAAACATAATAGCAGCTACAGGAGTATGCATAGTGGAAATTAATTAGCGAAGAATATTTTCATGACTGTAATTTGGCTAATATGATGTCATAAGGAAGAACTAAGGCAGAAACAATTGTGAAAAAGGTTTTCGTTGCAAGAAGTGTTACTAATTTCACTTCTGGTTGTAAGATACTTCGATTCTGAAAACGTAGTGAGAAATAGACTTCTGGTCTTAATTGAGCAGGCTGGTGAGGCAGCTAATGCTGTTCACAGCCTAATCGAGTGTTCACTGAAAATAATTTGGATGTAAAGACCCTCACTGCATGCTGTGCAAATAATGCAGATGTAAATTACGTGAAGCGTAATTCTGTGTTTAACTATTGTGCATTAGATGTAGATATTGTAATTCTTGTCTTGAAAATATATGGGTATCGACCTTTATCTGAAAAAAGAAGAGAAGAGTTGCTGTCATTCTACGATTTTGTTGATACTGAGTGGCTGGAGATTGTTCGTCATGTCTCTATCCGTTCGCTTTCTTAAACATCTGCTGTGAACAGACTAATATAGAGCTGGTTACCCATTAAAAGTTACTTTGATGATGTACATGACTGTCCAGAAGTATCAACAAAAATGTTTAGTGAGGAAGATCCATAAAAGGAATGTGTTACTGAGGTACACCTAAATTATTTTGTAATATAGATACTTTACTTGTCTTGTCTGGGAAAACCCTCGAAGCTTCAAAAGTTTGCCACATGGAATGCTATGGAGTGATGAAAAATCTATGTAATAAGATTCCACAGGGAACTGAACAAAATTCTTTTTCTCTTTGGTACTATCACTGAAAAATTATTGATCCACCCATGGAATAGTGTATCAGAAATGATTTTTTTGACTATTACCACTGTTTAAATAATTATAGAACTATAAATATTGATATGTATCAGAGATGATTTTATTAACTACTGCCGTTGTTTAAATAATTATATAACCACAAATATTGAAATAGCAAACGCAAATCCAGTTCACTGTCTTTTATCATTCAAGTTGATCTCTGAACTTGCTTTCAGGCAGTTAGAATTCATAGTCAAAGAATTTGCTCTTGATTTTGTGAATGAGGATACTCTATATGAAGAGATTTCTAGTGCAAAATGTGCGCTGAGTATGGCGAAAAACGGCACAACAGAAAATTGGGTTATAATTTTTAAAGATTTAAAACCCGATGAAATTGATGTTACAAATCTTAGTAAAATCAGAAGATTTGTATTAAGTATCCCAGGAACAAATACTCAAACAGAATGAGATTCTTCTCTTAGGAACAGTATATGGACTCATTAGACAAACAGCTGCAGCTTGGAACTGATTAAACCAACGCTTTTGATTGAAATCAATTTTGATTATAATTGCAGAGAGATTTTTTTAAATTTGCGCAGGCAGATTAAAAGTTGCAGAGTTCTGCAGCCTCTGTAAATAAGTACTTGGAAGGTACACATGATGTATGTGTAAGTTTGTTACGTTTTATTGTGAGTATATTTTTACATTACGTGCCATAAAAAATAGTTTTCTTTAGATTAGATTCATTTTTCTTTCCATAGCTCAAAAATGAGGGGTGTAATACTTGTGGCCTTACAGACAGCATATTCAGCTGCAAGAAGCTTTTCACAGAGCAGCTGAGAAAGCAGCACTGGGAAGATGACGTAATGTGTGGGGTACCGGTGACAGATGGTTTATTCGGTACGTGTGTTGTGAGAAAGACCGCCTAAATTGTGGTCCTTCGCGATTTTGTGCTGTGTTCGGACGCAGTGCGCCAAAATGATAAACTTCTATTATTAATACTGCAAAAACAAAACAGTGAATTAACTTGGGTTTTATATAAAAGCATCTCTCGATAGCAGGCTACCATCCCATTATTTCAAAAGTGTTAATTACTAATAGAATAATAAACAATAGCTAAACGAAAATGCAGACCAAGCACTTGGGATATCTTCGTATAGTGCCTTGGATTGCGGGGGAGGTGATTCGGCTGTAAGATCAGAGCTGGACCGGCAGTGTCGGATGACAGACATGGGGTCTACCGCCCTCGTTATCAGTTAAGACATAATTAGCCACTTCTGATTTTCGAATGTAACAGCTCGATCGGTAGTTTCGGAGGACAGACATGTTGTCTGATCAGGTCGGTATTGGTTAAGAATTTAATTAGGAATCACTGGTTTATTTGACATATAATTGAGAACTAGGATGATAGTAATCACACAAACACGCAAGTCATTATTTCGTTTATTTTCTGTGAAAGTGTGAAGAATGGAAATTATTTGTGATTTATGAAATGGACTATAATTGTGCATTTCCGTTGTATCTTTTAATAAAAAGTGAGTGGCATCCCATATAAGCAAACCACTTCAAAATTTAATTATTTTTACAGTACCAGTTCCTCGATAATAGTTTATTGGAGCCTCAAGATTAGGAACTCACGACGCACGTCCTGCTTTCCGTGCAGGGGACAACAATTATAGAAAACTGAAGGTTGGTGAACAGTATTCAGCACTCACGCATTCCACTCAGGGCTATGGAAGCAACTAGGCACCTCGCGTGTACTGCAATCTTAGTACAAATGAGATACGTGACATGTCACTTGTGGGAGCACAGAGGAGATACGAAGGGAGGAAATTTTCGAGGGAAGGGATTTATCATACACACGTAAATCCGTCTTGCTATCTCTATCTCTCTCATTCTCTCTTTCACTTGCCATACTGGATCCTCGTAGGGATGGAACACGTCAGAAAACGTAACAAACGTATATCGAACGCATGAGTATAGTACACATGTCAGTGATCTTTAGTCAGGAAGATGTCAAGATATGTAAGAAGGTTAAAATAAATTGGAACTTGTGATGTTCACAGACTGAATACAACGCCAGAAGGAAGCATAAACATGCGCCGTTAATATATTGATCATACACAAAAGTACCTCGCTGCTTGACGATTGCCTCCAAATACTGTAAAAAAATGTAATGGAAATTTTTACTTAAATTTGTCTAACACTTTCTACTAAATGATTTAGTATCGAGTGGAAGATGTTGGCCACCAAACAATCTTTCAAACTCTTTCTAAACTCTGCTTTGTCTGAAGCTAAGCACTTAATGGCTGCTGGCAACGTACTGAAAATATTTGTTCCCGAGTCATTGACCTCTTTTCGCCCAAAGTTGAGTCATTTCAAGTCTTTCTGTATATTGTTTTTACTGCTAGTTTTGATGTTGTGTACATACCTGTTGGCTGTAAAAAGAAATATATTACTAAAAAAAAACTTTATTAAGGAATAAATATACTGAAAAGTAGTAATTTGAATATCGTTTTCTTTGAATAGCTTTAAGGTTGCTGTTCTTGAATTTACACCACAAATGTCTTACTAACACTTCTCCACTCTTAAAAACATTCTCTCGGTTTGTAGAAGATATCGCATGACACAATGGATTAGAAGTAAACAAAGTATGCTAATTTTTTTATTTCTATATCCCTATTGTCACCCATTCCTCTTAAATGCAAATAGTTGTTCAAATGGTTCAAATGGCTCTGAGCACTATGGGATTTCATTGCTGAGGTCATCAGTCCCCTAGAACTTAGAACTACTTAAACCTAACTAACCTAGGGACATCACACACATCCATGCCCGAGGCAGGATTTGAACCTGCGTCCGTAGCGGTCGCGCGGTTCCGGACTGTAGCGCCTAGAATCGCTTGGCCACCCCGGCCGGCGCAAATAGTTGTGCAGTTGAAATTTATTGCTAATAAATCACCATTAAACGTCCCTTAAAACCATGCTCAGATGTTGGTCATCTCCCTTAAATCCGTGATCCAAAGATGGTCGCCCCGGTGGTCTGGCCCAATCCCGTAGAACTGTTATCACCGTATGTTCGTTGGAAGGTTTTATGGATCAACATGAGTCTCCCGATTCACACAATGGAATAGGTATTCTATTGCTACACAGTCGTTAATAACTTATTACCTACTAGAGAACGTCTACACCAGTTTGGACTTAGTGACACGGCTACATGTTGTCGATGAGGTTCCTTGCACACGATTCTGTATAGATTTACTTGCTGTGGTCATCTCTCGAACTGGTTCTAAATGCGGAATCAATTTGCTTTCGTCAACAGGACCACTGGCACTGCTCACTGCACCGACATTATCCTGCGGCAAGATTTCTCCTTCTTTCCAAAGTCGAAGTATAATTCCAAATGTTCAAATGTGTGTGAAATCTTATGGGACTTAACTGCTAAGTTCATCAGTCCCTAAGTTTACACACTACTTAACCTAAACTATCCTAAGGACAAACACATACACCTATGCCCGAGGGAGGACTCGAACCTCCGCTGGGACCAGCCGCACAGTCCATGACTGCAGCGCCCTAGACCGCTCGGCTAATCCCGCACGGCGTATAATTCCATGATATGGTTAATTGCTCATTTTGTACAGTTTTTGTTGCTGGTGTGTATATGGGTATGTCTTTTTGATGTTTCAGCAGCACATGCTTACTGCATATTATAACGCTTCGCAGTGCCCATGTAGGGACAATTTTTCTAACACGCTAAATCTCATCTTTACCAGACAGGTTGTTGGTTAAAGTGGTCAGCGGGTGTGGCCATGTGACAGAGATCTCGAGGGGCAGATGACCCTTATTATTTCTCTCTTCTATCTCTGCAAACTGTTTCGCCGGTTGTGTTCTATGTCATATATATGAGAAAAAACACGTTTAGAGTGGTGTTTTGTCTTTTAGCTGATTTTTTCTGCAGCTGCTGTTTACGCAAAGATAGAACTTAGCGATCAGGCTCATTTTTGTGTTTTTTATTTATACACATATTTTTTCAACATTGGTGGCACCGTTTCGTATATACTGCATTTGAGGGCTATTGTGGTGAAGAGACGCGTGTGCTCGCATGGAATTTTGTTGGATTTCAGAAGTTATTCAAAGAAAAGTAGAGAAGTGGTCAGCGTGACTGACTGCTACGCGGTAAAAAAAACAGCGGTCGAGACGTTACATTACCTCACCGCTGGTCCGTGTTCGATTCTTATACGTGCCTCATCTCATATTCGACACTTTTTTCGGTGCATCTGGTAATATTCCGCTCTGTACTGGCAAGAGGAAAGAGTGGCAAAGCGTGTGCCTGGAAACCGATCGAATTTCGGTTGGACCAGGAGTTTTTCAGTCTTAGTTTTATCAAAGCGTTATCTCTCAACGATTTGAGGAGTCTCTAGAAACGACACGTGGTAAAAGCTTTCACGTTAAACTGTCGGTCCCCTTTCCATAATTGGATAACTGGTGCATGTTAGGATCGTGCAAGTCGCTTAAGTGGAAAGACGTGCACCAAGCCACTGAGCCACAAGAAATGGTTATTATATATATGAAGATAGTAACTCTTCTCGAAAGAACAGATACCATTGACGACCGTGCAGCTTCTCTAGAATAAATGATAATTAATTGAAACCCTCAGCTGCCGACAGGTGTTATTGATTTACCTCGATGGGAACAGCTGAAAATGTGTGCTCCGACCGGGGCACCAGCCGATTTGCCACTATAGTCTCCCTGCACTCATGCCAAGTGTCGTCCTGCTTCGTGTATGCGACTGGGAGGCCTCTGGAAACGTAGGCCCGCACTTTTATTCGTTTCGACTTGTGGGTAACATGTTATGTTACTTTCGCTATGCCACCCTTAAGTTTTGCACATCAGTGTACGAGTGTGGTAGACTTCCCGCGACCTGTGAATTCCACAATCAATTAATCGTTTTATTGCGACGAGTAAAAGGGATAATCATAGAAATGAACATTGTGTAGTCTCGACCGTCCATGAATCTCAATACAGCAGCGCAGCTAAATGAAAACACGTACATTTGAATGTATTGAGTACTGAGTGAAGTATACTGGCTCGTTGAATGTCGTCAGCATATCTGAACGTTACATTCATTCTTTATCCTTCCCTCTTCAGATATTCCTGACACTAAAACTCTTAAATGAGTTACCGAGCGAGGTGGCGCAGTGGTTAGCACACTGGACTCGCATTCGGGAGGACGACGGTTCAATCCCGTCTCCGGCCATCCTGATTTAGGTTTTCCGTGATTTCCCTAAATCGTTTCAGGCAAATGCCGGGATGGTTCCTTTGAAAGGGCACGGCCGATTTCCTTCCCCATCCTTACATAACCCGAGCTTGCGCTCCGTCTCTAATGACCTCGTTGTCGACGGAACGTTAAACACCACTAACCTAACCTAACCTCTTAAATGAGATAGTAATTGTGTTTCAGAGTCCGATACGCACAAGATTCTTCCAATTTTTCTTAGGGTCGGGCAGTGCCAAATTAAAGACCCCTTGTCTTTCTTAAGATTGAACCAGATTTCCCGGTGTAATTCCAGAAGGATATCGTAGGGCACAGCAGAATGGAGGTAACATTTTCTCTCCCGGATATACTGTAGATGCTCTAAGGTGACGGGCATAAAACATCTGGCTTCTGTTAGCTCACTAAAGTTAATGAATTAATGGCAAATGTCTGGCGTATTAAATATCTTCATAAGCTAAACTACAAGAAATTACATTAGAGGAGGAATAGTATACATCAAAATGAAGTACTAACTTTCAGTAGAAACAAACAAATTTCAACATGTTTGCACTAATCATACAAATAGGCGTCGCAGCAATGTGCAGAATTTATCCTGTATTTATCCACTAAGGCAACCTCACGGTAATACAACAGTTCGCATGTTGGCTGCTGCAATTTATCGTAATGTACTTCATTAGTGTGCGCCTAGATTCTCACTGTGCCGCACAACACGGAGCCAGGCGGTTGTAGCAAAACACCACCTTTGGTGTTTGTGGGACGGCAATAAGGTTTCTGTGAAACGTATTTTGATCCCGATTGCCGTCCAGTACCTGTACGCAGGTTTGCGTGGTTCCCAAAATTCCTTACATCAAAGGGTCAGTATTCTGACAGTGTTCTGCAGGACGGTGTTTCATTTCGTTTTCAGATTCTATTTACCTGGGGGTCTAACACATCAGAATTTTTCTCTGTTTCTGAAAGAAAAAGAGATCGGTGTCATGCGACGAGGAGTAGCCTACATTTGAAGAAGTTGTAGATAGTGAACCGGAACTCCATCGACAGAATTTCAAAGGTTGTTCAGGGATACCTCATTAGCATTTTGGTATAAGGAACCCACGGTCTCCACGGGTCGTTACGGAGTTGTTATGATTTGTTAGGTCTGTTACCGATTTTTACAGCAGTTTGACTTTCTATTCTTTTTATGTCAAACCATGCATTTGTAAAAGAAAGTGATGGTCGCTGTACATTTAAACTCAAAAAAGGTAATTTTGACTGCATCAACAATTCCAAAATCTTGTCTCAAATTTCCACCCTCTCATGTTTCAACTTATAGACTCCCTTCAGTAAATAGCCATTAACAAGCTGGACTACTCTGAAGTCATGAGTAACAAATGAAAACTGTCCCGCAGTTCTCTATCAGTTAAAAAAGGTAGGTAGCATCAACCAGAAGAGAATTCTCCTAGATGCTCTTATTTCCTACAATTCTTCAAAAATAACCTGAAAATATATTTTCACTGTGCTACCAGATAGTTTACTTTTCAGGTATAATTCCTTGAAGCATGCAAGTTATAATTTCTTTTTTTTTTTTGCTTTCAGAGTAATGATACAATAAAACACACAAAATCACGCATTAATAGTATTTCTGCAGAAGATGAAATAAATCTCGCCTCTTGTGTTATCTTCAGTTCGGAACTGCGCTGCTGCTACGATCGCAGGTTCGAATCCTGCCTGGGGCATGGATGTGTGTGATGTCCTTGGGTTAATTAGGTTTAAGTAATTCTAGGTCTAGGGGACTAATGACCACAGATATTAAGTCCCATAGTGTTCAGAGCCATTTGAACCATCTTGTGTTATCTGTACAAATAATGGCACACTGTAATAAACTGTCTGTACAACTCATAACTGCTTCAGTGAAAACGAAGTTACTGCCAGACAAAAGAAAATCCTCATATACACTGATAATATTACTAATTAAATAAATAAATGGTATCTCTTTAAAAAACAGAGATAAAACTAAATCCATATTGATTATTATGTTAGGGTCGCCTAGATGTAATCTACATGTTGTTACGAAATGAACTGAGTGTACGTCGAAATCCCAACTGAAACGTGCCCAGCACAATCTGATTTCCAGAACAATCCAACACAGGTAAATTTACCTAATGCAACTGTAATTGTTGGACATCTGATTTTATTTATTGATTAATAGTGCACAAATTCTCTATCATTGAAGCAGACGCATGAAGAAACATTTTATAAAATTTTCAGTATAATCTCATATACAAAAACCTGAGACTGTGTTCATACATCACTCTCCTTTCTTCTCAGCCTAAACCAAAGCAACTCATGAGCCTCCAACCTCTGCTTATATTACACATCATAGGGAAAGCTAGTGGAAGGAGCAGCTCGACTCTTGCTTGTAATACGGGACACTCTTTTATAAGTAAGATGATAACACAAGATTTCTACAAAAATTAAATGGAACATGGCACTATCACTGCAGATACGAAATTCTCGCCGTAAACTTACCTTTTGCACATTTCGCTCTAAAAAATATATAAAAAAATTATAAAAAGCTATATGCTGTGAATTAATTGTTCTGAAAATATCAGTCATGCTGACTGCACTACATCGCAATTTCATTGTCTTACCTGCACTATATAAGTGCTCTAGCTTCGTGTATATTGAAGACAAACTTTAAAAGAAATGCAACTTTGTCCGTAATTTGATCATGGAGTAACATGTAAACAGATGCAACAGAATTGATAATATCAATTGTTTATTAAAATTCACAAGGTACAAATACTTTTACAAACGACCTCATGGCTACTATCATGAAAACCACGTGCTACACAAGGCAACATTGAGACAGAGACTTCATCTATAGAGTAGTTATGAAACCAACAAAATGCAAGACGCCCTTCCTGAATGAAATACATGTTGGTTCAACTCGTTTAGGAATCAAATACACCATACGAAGAGAACGGAAACTGCCCCAAATTAACTGCAACCGCTGGACCCACTCTACTGTTCATGTGGATTCAGTACCCAACGGATATGGCGCGCCAAGTTCGTAGTTATAGGAAAAACAAACCTAGTCTTCCAGAGCAGACGCATGAAGAAACGTTTTACAAAATTTTCAGTGTAATCTCATATACCAAAACCTGAGGCTGTGTTTACACATCACTCTCCTTTCTTCTCATCGTAAACCAAAGCAGCTAGACTAATTACCACACCGTAAGACATACAAGCAAATACACAGCACCATCCGCTAGTACAGAGTTGAACAGAATAGGCTGCAGAAAGCTTGTCCCTCTTGAACTTGCAAGCCATATAGACAGTAACCTCAGATTCAGTTCACTTTGGCCGAGCCTTCACTCGCCTCGAAGATCTCAGTTAAGACAAACCAGCGCAGCTGAAACATGATTGACTGCATTGACAATTGATCACTGGGAGCAGATATTAGAGCAAAGAGTGCTCTCGAGTAACAGATGTGTAAAACGTGATACATGCAAGTTAGCAAATCATAACAGACAATTTTCAATCTACACGGTATATTCTCCAAGTTGGCCTCTGCGGCGCATGATGTCTAGGTAAAACTACCATTTCCCTTATAGTAGAATGACATTGGCACTGGCAGAGGAACATTGTCAAAAATGTGCAAGAAAGCGATGGACGCCATTTAGACGAAATATAAAACTCCCGAGGATATCCCGTATAAAGTGGTTTTGGCTGACAGTAAAATGACTGTACTAAACAATCAGCTGCCTGGGCTGTTGCAGCATCTTTGCGTAGACCTGTGTTACTTTCTGTACTTTGATGTACTGCAAGGTTTTTTTGGGATTTTTAACAAAATGGAGATGAGTTATTGCCTAACATCAAACAACGGTATCTTTGTACAAGAAGACTATCAAAGAAACAGCATTGTGGCTGTGAAGAACAATAAGACAGATCAGGGCCGGCCAGAAATTGTGCACGCGTGCAGTGCTCGTGCACATGTGCAACTTTCGGGTCACAGCGTGCACGCCGCAGCCGTCAGCGTTCATGTAGTGCATGTTTCTACGCACAGATGTCGCTTTATCCACTTGCTGGGATACTCTGTACCGGCGAATTCTAGTGCTCTTTCCACAGCTTGCAAGCCAACCATGGGAAGGTATTTCGCGTATTAAACATTACTGTCACTGCTCATTGAGACGTCTACTTTTATTTTAACAGTTTAACCCAGTAAGACAAGTAATACAGTTAACAACCGTGGGTTTTTATTAAGGCAGCTTGACTGACGGCACGTAAATACGTGTAATGTTTTTGAGCTAGTATTTAAGAAAGAGAGCACTTAGCGACTTCCAGCGAACCTTATTCATGATTTCAAATAACATTAAACTAATGCATATCTCCTATAACTAATTCTCGGTGCCCAGAGTTACATCCACATAATTTCTGTCTCACTGATCTTTGAACAGAATGATAACCGCAGACCTCTCGATGATGACCGGTTATTTCAGTACCATTATTGCTACATCTTTCATCAGTTCCGTCTCAAATCTGCATAATAACCGACAATTAGATGAATGTTATGTTTTATCGACTTCAGTTGAGCATAGCCCTTCACACATTAATAAAAACCCCTAAATGTAAGTATACATTGGAACAATCCGTTTAATGACCAATTTTCCTTATAATAATGTAACATGGAGCAGAATGAGGCAATAATGCACAATTAGTTAACAGTAATTTTTAATTATGAAAGGAATAAATCCGAAAACGTTTATCACTGGTCATGAGAAATATAGTTAAAATCGTGCGCAAAAGCCCGGCTCATTGAAAAACGCAAGCAGTTGCGAAGATTTTCATCACTTATGCTTAATCGAAACCTTGATTTACTCATTTTCATCACCGAGAAAAATCTTTCACAAACAAGCTCTTGCTTGTACCACATAAACAGGGAAGTGGAGCCGCCGCCGTTCATTTAGGACACATGTCTAATAACAGATGTCGCTGTTGCTCGCTGTCGCACACGTGCGCACATGTGCAGCACTTCCGCACGTCTGCACACTGTGCAGCGTTTGGCCGGCCCTGAGATAGATGGAACTGCTGTTTAACATGCATGAGCTCTAATTGAAGAATAAAGACATATAACAAACTTATATCGCAAATCACAAGCCCAAGAGTAAATAAAGAGATCAGCAACCATTTTATCGATTTTATAAAGAGCCCTGATATGCATCTACTAGAAAATTTCATGTTTTCTTTCTCTAAGGACTATATTACCAGATTTCCCCGATCAATGACTATAGACTGGACGGTGTGTTCGACCCTGCGGAATATTACCCACGTGTATTAAATGCCAACAGACGGTATTTACAATGTACTCCACAGTACTTTGTGCCAATCGCTTCTGTGCCCTTACAGAACACTTGCTGTGTTGTGTTTAACAACAGTGTTTTACAATTTGTCTACTAGGATAACACAGAAAGTTGCCTGATGTACAAGTAAACTTTCCAATAATAGATAAGGATATAGTCTGTCTGTTTATAGTTTCAATTATTTACCGGATAAATATCTGAACGTTGTTGACACAGTCACCCATGCCGCCTCCTTTCTCCAGCAGACCTTGTCTGAGGCCGTGGAGGCCCACGTCCCTACTGTCGCCATCCACCCCCACCGTCCTACCTTACCCCCACAGGCCGTTCTCCTCCTCCGTGAATCCCGTCGTCTCTACCGTGCCTTCCTCCGCACGCGTGACCCGGACACACTACGACGCCACCGGCAACTCCAGCGACACATTCGTAACTTGCTCGCGGCTAAGAAACGCCGGGACTGGCGACAGACATGCACCCGTTTAAATGCTACCCTACCAATCAACTCGTCCAAGTTCTGGTCGGCCTTCCGTCGCCTTACCGGCACTAAACCCTCCCCCTATTATCCTCTTCTCCATGATGATCACCCTTTCCCTGACTCCCTTAGTAAGGCCAATCACTTTGCCTCCTACCTCTCCGATGTATTTTCCATCCCCGATGATCCCCAGTTCGATTACTCCCTCTTCCCGGATATCCGCGATCGAACTGACACCTCTGTCCCTCCCCTCGCTCCTGGTTTCCAGTACTTGGACAACATTGCACACACGGACCTCAATGCCCCTATCACTACACAGGATCTCATTGCTACAATCCGCACAAAACGCAACACCGCTCCTGGTCACGATCGTGTCACCTACCCTCACCTTCGTGAAGCTCCTGTCTCTTTCCTCTCCACCCTGGCCAGGCTCTACAATGTAGTCCTGTCCACCGGTTACTACCCCGACCTGTGGAAAACCTCCCGTATCCTCATGTTCCTTAAACCCGGCAAACCGCCGTCCGCCGTCTCCTCCTACCGCCCCATCAGCCTTACCTCGGTCTTCAGCAAGGTCCTGGAATCTATCCTCACCCGCCGCATCCACCAGCATCTCCGCCAGCACCGCCTCCTTCCCGATACCCAGTGTGGCTTTCGGCCGTCCTTCTCTTCCGACGACCTTCTCCTTCACCTCACTCATCTCCTTTCCGAACAGCTTAATTCCCGTCGCTCTGCGATCTTCCTCTCCCTGGACCTCGAACGTGCCTATGACCGCGTATGGCATTCCGGTCTCCTCTTCAAGCTCCAAACCTTCGCCCTTCCCATTAACTACGTCCGTCTGATCAGCTCCTTTCTCTCCCGCCGTCCTTCCTATGTCACCATCCATAACACAGATTCCTACACCTTTTTCCCCTCCACCGGTGTGCCCCCAAGGCTCCGTCCTCTCCCCCCTCCTGTACCTTTTATACACGGCGGACATGCCGCCGCCGTCACCGCCCGTCCACCTTCTCCAGTTTGCCGATGACAACGCCTTCCTTGCCCTTGCCCCCACCCTGCAGCACTCCCAACACCTTCTCCAATCCCATCTTGACCGGTTCACCGCTTGGTGCAACCAGTGGTTGCTCAAGGTAAATCCCTCCAAAACCCAGGCGATCATTGTTGGCAAAACCACCCCTTCCTTCCGCCTCCTTGATTTCTACATCACCATCTATGGCCGTCCTATCGCCCTCACTCCCACCCTTAAGTACCTTGGCGTCACCCTCGACCGTCGCCTCTCCTGGACTCCCCACCTCCGGACAATCCAAGCCAAGGCACGCTCCCGACTCAGTCTCCTCAAGCTCCTCTCCGGCCGCACGTGGGGTCTGGACCCCTCCACCATCCTCCACACTTCTCAATCCTTCATCCGCCCTGTCCTTTGTTATGCCCATCCGGCTTGGATCTCCGCCCCCCCCCCTTCCTTTTATAAATCCCTCCAAATCTTTGAACGCCATGCTCTCTGCCTCGCCTATCGCATCCGTCTCCCCTCCCCTACGCGGATCCTGTACGATCTCCTCCCCTTCCCCCACCTCCTCCTTTTCCTTGAAAGGATACGGATCCTGTACACCTCCCGTAAACTCGATCCTCCTCACCCGCTCGTCTCCCCGATCCTCTCCCACCCCCGCCCGCTGCCGCGCCTGTATGCCCACGTCCCACCTGGTCTCCATCTCTCCACCCTCATTACCCTCTCCCAAGGTGGCTTCCGCCAGCTCCCCCTCCCTGATGATGTCCTCCTCCCTTCCATCTACCCCTCCTATCAACTTTGATCCTCCCCCCCACCTCCTGTGTCCTTTCCTTTAGGCACCCTCCCTCCCTCCTTTCCCTTCCCTTCTCTTTCCTTTCCCCCCTCCCTCCTCCCCTCTCCCCCAGGCTTCCCCTCCCCCTTCCTCCCTCCCCCTCTCTCTCCTTTGCCCATGGCATCTCTGCTCTCCCCTCTCGCTCTCCCACTCCCCTTCCTCCTCCTCCTCTCTTGGCAGGTCCCCGGACTCGCACACGCATAGTGAACATTCGCGCGCCGGAGATCATCGCCTTCTGTGTCTCGTGTGTGTGATGTCGTTTAGTGTTTTTGGTGTCCGCCGTCCCACTACTACATTCACTTGAGCCGTCGGATTCGTCAGTGTTCTGTGCGCCGTGCCAACGTGTTTTCAGTGTTGTTATCGTCACGTGTGAACGACTCCGTGTTTTTTTGTGTCTCTGTGACCTCTCTCTTTTGCTCGTCACTTTGTTCATTATCATTCTCCGTTTTTATACTATTGTAAAACGCTATGGCTGAAGAGCGGCGTAGTGTGCCGCTGCCAGCCTACCTGATTTGTACAGGTTTTAAAATAACAATAAAGTAAAAAAAAATTGACACAGACTCCTATTAGAAATTGTGCATCCAGTAACAGAAAACACATCTACACGATTTAAATCTGAAAGGGTAACTACTTTTAACACTAATTCGTTATAGAAGTTGTAAACGTAAAGTTCTAAAAGGATTGCTCTAGAATATATGGAAGAGTTAGAAACGCATACCAGAGAGAACATGGAATGCCTCAACAACATAAAAAATTAAAATACATGAACGCTCTCCGTTAGAAGAATTATTGTACAGAGCATTTCACGTACAATACAAGTGGTCTGTTTGATATTGTACTACACCTGGAAGTGAGTGGCGATGAAGTATTTTAATTATATTGTGTATTTTCTCAGGGCGTTCGATCTCACACAGAGAGAGAGATTGATTCTGAAAGGTACTGAGAACAAGATGGCAGATCTTTAATCATAAATTAATGTAAGAGAACAAGATGGCAGATCACGTGTCAGAGATCGGACTAACAGAGCAAAATGGTAGATCTGCGGTACATACAACGAACTTAGAGAGCAGCATGGTGGAACTGGGGTTGCAGAACGAACTAGCAAATGAAAATGATGGAGCACGGATCAGAGACCGAACTACGACAATAGGGTGGTGGACGAGGGGCTAGGGATTGACCTACAGGCCAAGATGAAGGAGGAAGAGCACGGGTGTTACAACGAATTGTCGCACCTTATGACATGCTGTGCACGAACACGTGTGTGTGTGTGTCTAGGTGTACGCAGCAATATACATCGCGCTGTCAACGTCAAAGGTACGGCTGGAGTGTATAATTTATGTATTTTCTCAGAGAGCTTGATCTCACAGAAAGATGGAGAGCGTTTATGAGAGATAGTGATGGGATAGTGTAGTTACGGTCTAGGCATTAACAATAAACGCTGCAGACGTTTGTCCTCCTACTTACAAAGATGAAAAGTCTAACATGGTCGCTGCCTACTTTATTCATAGGGGGAATTCTAAATTAATGTGTTATGTCGTTAATATATGGGGCAGTCACATGAAAACAAGACAGTTGGAAAAAAGTAATTATATTGTTCATTATTTCAAAACTATCGCTACAATTGTTGATACATATATGCAACTGTGAGATAAGACAGTAAATGCCATCACGGAAAACTGTTTGTGGTAGCCTACGGAATCATGATTGTACCCGGGAATGGACGACCACGAATGTCTGTCTTCAGGACTCCAAAAATATGGAAATCACATTGTAAGAGATCGGTACCGTATGGAGGACGTGTAACGGCTTCCCATCGAAACTTCTGGAGAGTACTCGAAGCAGATGTGGCAACATATGGGTGGGAATTATCTTGCAACATAATGATGTTGGCCGTCAAAACTGTACTTGATGGTGCCCTTCAATTTTTGTAAAGTGTCCACGTACCACTGTGCATTAATTGTGGCTCCCTGCTCCTGAAAGACAATGAGAAGCGAGTCAAATAAAGATCATCAGGACTCTCCCAGAGCTGATGTGCCTGTTGCGTCGGCTGGACGGCAGAAGTTTTACTTGGAAGTGCTTACACTTTCTCTATAGAGAGCCCCAACCGCTCCTCACGCGATTTCCATATTTTAGAGGCACAAGGAAGACGTTCGCGGCTGTCAACTTGTTTCGGACGAAGGGATGAAACGCCTTGTTGCAATCGTGATTCCATAGGTAACGGCACACATTTTTCCATGAAATCAACGATCGTCTTGTCTCACAGTCGCATAAATATTTTAACAGTTATTGCGAATCCTTTTGTAATAATATGACGTTTGCTTACGTTTCCCCACCTCTCTCTTTTTCATTTGCTGACTCTCGTATTTATGCAGGTAAGTAAATATAATGCAACAAACTCAGTTTTACTTATTTCTCTTCCCCAAATTCTCCCCCTCCACTTCTCTTGCTGAGTTGTTTGGTGTCGTTAATGGACTTTTAAGCACCATATAAAGAGGAAATTCATTAATGCTAGACACATTTAGAATATTAAATTTTCCGTTTGTTTCTTCATCGCACACACACTAACAAAATCATCAGTTGATTCTAGATAGAAATCCCTTCCCTCGACTACGTGGTAATCATACCCTTGGTCTTACAAATACGTAAAGAGAGTAATGCCATCTTTCAGTAATTTATACCCAAAAGTATCTGAAGGACCTGAATTACGTTCCGTCCGATTTGCATTAATCCCACGTAACGTAAGCTGTCTTTCGGTACCGCCAACGTCGTTGTGGTAGTATGGTTTGACTATACAAAACGTTTGCCACAAGAGACCATTAGAAAACGCTACTCTCTATGGCAATCAATCCAAGTGTACATTAATATCACGATATCGCAGATACTAGGAAACGGTCTGTAACGCTTATAAACTCAGCTTTATTACAATGAGTGACATTTCAGGAATATTACCAAAGTCATATACAGGGTAGTCCACTGATCGTGACCGGGCCAAATATCTCACGAAATAAGCGTCAAACGAATAAACTACAAAGAACGAAACTTCTGTAACTTGAAGGGGGAAAATAGATGGCGCTATGGTTGGCCGGCTAGATGGCGCTGCCATAGGTCAAACGGTTATCAACTGCGTTTTTTTTAAATAGGAGCCCCCATTTTTATTACATATTCGTGTAGTACGTAAAGAAATATGAATGCTTTAGTTGGACCATTTTTTTCGCTTTGTGATACATGGCGCTGTAATAGTCACGAACATATGGCTCACAACTTTAGATGAACAGTTGGTAACAGGTAGGTTTTATAAATTAAAATACAGAACGTAGGTACGTTTAAACATTTTATTTCGGTTGTTCCAATGTGATACATGTACCTTTGTGGAGTTATCATTTCTGAGAACGCATGCTGTTACAGCGTGATTACCTGTAAATACCACATTAATGCAATAAATGCTCAAAATGATGTCCGTCAACCTCAATGCATTTGGAAATACGTGCAACGACATTCCTCTCAACAGAGAGTAGTTCCCTACCGTAATGTTCGCACATGCATTGACAATGCGCTGACGCATGTTGTCAGGCGTTGTCGGTAGATCACGATAGCTAATGTCCTTTAACTTTCCCCACAGAAAGAAATCCGAAGACGTCAGATCTGGTGAACTTGCGGGCCATGGTATGGTGCTTCGACGACAAATCCACCTGTCATGAAATATGCTATTCAACACCGCTTCAACCGCACGCGAGCTATGTGCCGGACATCCATCAAGTTGGAAGTACATCGCCATTCTCTCATGCAGTGAAACATCTTGTAATAACATACGTAGGAAATCAGCATACATTGCACCATTTAGATTGCCATCGATAAAATGGGGGCCAATTATCCTTCCTCCCATAATGCCGCACCATACATTAACCCGCCGAGGTCGCTGATGTTCCACGCGTGAAAAAATCTGTCATCGTCCCGTAATTTCTCTTGT
This sequence comes from Schistocerca nitens, assembly GCF_023898315.1. Lineage (NCBI taxonomy): Eukaryota > Metazoa > Arthropoda > Insecta > Orthoptera > Acrididae > Schistocerca > Schistocerca nitens. The sequence continues at coordinate 949,672,577 of NC_064616.1, forward strand.
GCTCAGTGGCAGAACTGTACACGACGTTCTAAGTCGTTGCCATGCAATTCCTGGTGCACAGAAATATGGTACGGGTGCAATCGATGTTGATGTAGCATTCTCAACACCGACGTTTTTGAGATTCACGATTCTCGCGCAATTTGTCTGCCACTGATGTGCGGATTAGCCGTGACAGCAGCTAAAACACCTACTTGGGCATCATCATTTGTTGCAGGTCATGGTTGACGTTTCACATGTGGCTGAACACTTCCTGTTTCCTTAAATAACGTAACTATCCGGCTAGCGGTCCGGACACTTGGATGATGTCGTCCAGGATACCGAGCAGCATACATAGCACACGCCCGTTGGGCGTTTTGATTACAATAGCCATACATCAACACGATATCGACCTTTTCCGCAATTGGTAAACGGTCCATTTTAACAAGGGTAATGTATCACGAAGCAAATACCGCCCGCACTGGCGGAATGTTACGTGAAACCACGTATTTATACGTTTGTCACTATTACAGCGCCATCTATCACAAAGCGAAAAAAGTAGTCCAACTAAAACTTTCATATTTCTTTACTACACGAATATGTAATAAAAAATGGGGATTCCTATTTAAAAAAACCGCAGTTGATATACGTTTGACCTATGGCAGCGTCATCTAGCGGCCAACCATAGCGCCATCTGGTTTCCCCTTCAAGCTAGGCGAGTTTCGTTCTTTGTAGTGTTACGTTTGATGCTTATTTCGTGAGATATTTTGGCCGGTCACTATCAATGGACCACCCTGTATATATAACAACATCGGTGCTGTCACACTTTCCAGGGCCACTCCTGACGATATCCTTGTGTCTGATGAACATCCGCCGCTGAGGACAACACACTGGGTTCTGTTACTTAAGATGTCTTCGTGCCAGTTTCATATATGTGAACTTATTCCATAAGCTGGTACTTCCGTTAACAGCTAGCCATGGCGCACAGTATCAAATACTTTCTGGAAATCTAGAAATATGGAATCTTCCTGTTACCCTTCAAGCATAACTCGCAGTATATCATTTTAGAAAACGGGAATCTGAGTTTCGCAGGAGCCATTCTTTCTGAAACCAAGCTGATTCGTGCACATAAGCTTGTAAGTCTCAAGAAAATTTACTATATTCGAACTGAGAATATGTTAAAGGATTCTGCAGCAAACGGAAGTTAGGGATATTGGTCTATAATTTTGCAAAAATGGTTCGAATGGCTCTGAGCACTATGGCACTTAACCTCTAAGGTCATCAGCCCTAGAACTTAGAACTACTTAAGCCTAACTAACCTGAGGACATCACACACATCCATGCCCGAGGCAGGATTCGAACCTGCGACCGTGGCGGTCACGCGCTTCCAGACTGTAGCGCCTAGAACCGCTCGGCCACCCAGGCCGGCTGTAATTTTGCGGGTCCGTTCTTTTACCCTTCTTATATAAGAGAGTCACCTGCGCTTTTTTCTAATTGCTTGGGACTTTGTACTGAGCGAGAGATTCGTGATAAATTCTAGCTAGGTAAGAGACCAACGCCTTAGAGAACCCATTGAAAATTCGAATTGGGATTCCATCTGGAACTGGACACTTATTTGCCTTCAAATCTTTCAGTTATTTCTCGGCGCCAAAAATGCATATTTCTATGTCATCGATATGGGAACCTGTCCAACGGTGTGTTTGTACGCCTATCCTGCGTGAATGATTTCTTGAACGCGCACTTTAAAACTTCAGCTTTCGTTCTGTTGTTTTCTGCTGCAACAGCAGACTGGCCAACAAGGGACTGACAGGAAGTATTAGACCCACTTACCGAGTTTACATAGGACCAGAATTTTCTCGGGTTCTCTACCAGATCTTTTGATAAGGTACGACGGTTGTAATTGTTGTATGACTCGCGCATAGAACTTTCTACAAAGGAAAGAATCTCTACTAAACTTTTCTTGTCGTCATCTGTGCGTTCCCTTTCGAGAAGAGAGTGCAACAGCCTCTGCTTCCTCAGCATCTTCCGAATTTTGTTATTAGAGCATTGTAGGTCTTTTCCATCCTTAATTCACTTACTAGGCTTTCTAGAAACATAACCCTTGTGGATCTTTTCCATCCTTAATCCAGTCACTAGTAGACACATAACTCTTCAGCTTGAACTTTGTCCATAAACCCTCAACGTCCACCGTACTAGATTTAAGTGACGTCAGCCCATTCTCCCGTCGGAGGTTCGAGTCCTCCCTCGGGCATAGGTGTGTGTGTTGTCTTTAGCGTAAGTTAGTTTAAGTTAGATTAGGGATCGATGACCTCAGCAGTTTGCTCCCATAAGACCTTACCATAAATTTCCGAAATTCAGTTCACTCTGTAAGTAAGGGGCTAACAATTGCTTATCTGCTCTGTCTCGTAGAAACACTCTCTTATCTATCTCGACTGATTCATTAACTTCAGTACCCACAGTTGCTATAGTGACATCATGACCGCTAATCCCGTTTCCATCTTGATATCGTCTATAAAATCTGGACTATTTGTAGCTACAAGCTCCAAGATATTTCCACTGCATATGGGCTGCCTAGATAAATGCTCAAGGCAGTATTCAGAAAACGAATTCAAAAGTATTTCTCAGGACTGTCGGTCTGTACCCCCAGCAATGAATCTATAGACATCCCAGTCTATGCTTTGTAGGTTACAGTCATCTCCAACTAGTATTGCATGATCTGAGTATTTATGTGCTACTGACAGTAGAATTTCTTTGAATGGCTTAAGAACTGTCACAGCAGAATCGTGTGGTCGATAAAAGCGTTCAACAGTTAACTAGATTTCATCTGCACATGTTATACGCTACCAGATAACTTCACTGTTGCACTCCACTTCGACCTCTACAGAGACAATACTTTTGTCAACTGCAGTGGCCTCTAATCTGTCTCTCCGTTACACGTTCCATGACTCGCTAAATATCTCAGAACTTTCCACTTTGGGTTTCAGCCAGCTCTCGGTCCCAAGAATAATTTGAATGCGAGAGCTTTCCTGGAGGCAGTAAATTCGGGAATTTGTCTACATATACTTCGACAGTTTACTGATAAAATTTTGACAGCGCAAGTGTCTTTAATCTGATCGCTGTCTGACTTCACTTGCTGCGTACTGACTGGCGAGTGCTCACCAGAGTACCTCAAACTACCACCTAGTCTAAAAGGCCCTCAAGTACCCTGCTGCTTCTTTCGTGTACTGCACCCCTGATCTATCAAGGGAATCCTACAAACCCCACCCAATAACGGAAGTCTAGAAATCTGGAGCCAAGACCGCCACAGAGTCAACGAAGCCTTTGACTGAGGCGAGGGGTATCAGTCAAACCAAAGGACAACTCTGGGAACAATGGTGCAAATTGCAAGCTCTGAGTGTACCTTGTGCGCGAGGCCAGCCATCTCCGGCAGCCGCCTGCATAAACAGAGTATGGTCTCAGAACCCATGCAACACACATCGTTGGTGCCGACGTGAGCCACAATTTGCATACGACTGCACCCTACGTGCTCGATAGTTGCAGGCAGATCCACCTCCACATCTCGAATGAGGCACCCCGGCAAACATACTCCTATCGAATGCACATGGGCTTTCTTTCCAGCCCAGAGCGCTGTCTAAATGGGCTCCGTAACACGCCTACGTTGGAGCTCACGGTAACTAGTAAACCGCTACCCCATGTGCCTGCTCGGACGCTCACATGTTCACTCATAGGGTGAATGGACGAGGCCAGACAGCCAGCCCCAAATTGGCCCTCCGCCTCGAGCGACGCGAACGCGTTACCATCCGCCACTCACCCTGTGGTGAGGGCGGATCCAGCGCGGCAGCAGAGCCCGGGGGAAAAACAAGCGAACCTGAGGTGTCCCATGCGACGCCCCAGATTCTCCGCCCCCGTTACATCCTGAGGCAGCAGGCTGAAGGTACCCGTAGACAAAAGTGCGTTCAGCAGTTCACGAACTACGGCCAGCACCTCCTGCATTCGCATACAACATGCACACATCCTAACCATACTAGCAAATCGAACAGAGGAAATAAACTATAAAAGCTGACAGAATCCCAGATATGCAACTTGCTACCCTCCTGATGTGACACCAGTGGACAATGATGTGTTAATGAGCTATGCAGCTGGCTGTTCAGTGAGCAACTGCTGCGCTACAGACTGAATTAATTTACCCTTACAAAAACGCGACATTAAACTTCTTAAACAGAACAACACGAACGAAATTTAATGGATATACTACGAGGAAAAGACAGAAAAAGATAAATACTTAGCTCCCCGCTCTGCAGATGTATATCAGCCGTGAGCTGCGGCCTCGTTAAAAGCACGTTTCGAAGCGAGCCTCTAAAGCACGCTCTTCTTTCTTCGCTTCATATTATGTGTTTGTGTCTCATGACTTGCCGTACTCTGTTTAGTTTGATATGGCGTAGGACTGAAACAACAGTTTGATTCGAAGCAGCATGGATAGCATAAGATCTCCAGTCCCAAAATCTTTTTGTGTTATATGTAGTACCACCATCATTCGTACCCTCCATTATCTTTCAGAGACAACTTCTGTCTTAAAAGTTGTCAAGTAATCTGAAATATTCCTTTGTTTATTAGGTCGCGCCCCTGTCTGTCTGCTGTTCGGTACAAATTTTGTGACTGATTTTAAATTAACTTTCCAGTGACCTGGAGATTTTGAAGTTTAAACGTAACTCAGAAATGCATGAGAATGCATTTTTAATTCGCTTTCATGTCAGTCTGCTCTGTATGTTTGGGAGTTGGAAAGGTTGGGAACTCCTTACATCTAGCGTTCCCTGAACGTCCAGCGTGTTGGGTGTCTAATATTGAAATCCGATTCATGAAGTGTACGTGCAGATGGGCACGGCTAAGCAGTGAGACGGGGGAGAGGGCGGGAGGAGGAGTTGGCCAGAGATAGGCGGGGAAGGTGATGTACAAATGAGACAGGGTGTTAAAATGGTGAGAGATTGTGTGGCGAGGGGGAGGATACCGGCAGAGAAACGCGGCAGGAGGAGATGTGTGCGTCATACGTGACCTATGAGTACAAGTGCGAAAACACTGTTCATGCGATAGGTATAACAGTAAAGTTGATATAATCATCTTATAAGAAGCATATAAAATTAATTTTCTTTGTTTCTTTACTTTAGTTTCTAGGCAAATAGCAGTTCAACAGACTGATGTATTATTAGTTATTAGTACCTAACTATAATGCCATTCCGTTCAAGATCCGAGGCTTAGACATAAATATGGAAACATCGCGAGAAATACATGTTTTGAACATAAGCGCAGATGCTAGCCCAGACCACAGGTTACTCCATTGTATCTGACCACCAACGGCACCGGTGAAATGTCCTCCATACAATGCAATTATTAGTCGTGGGAAGATCACTATTCTACGTAGTTCCGAGTGCATTTTGTGGGAGCAAGTGAATTGGAACGTGTGCAAATTGTTGGTACGCGTATGCTAAGTGCTTCCGTAAACAAGGAAACCGAAGACCCACCATAAGGAATATTTACACTGCGTACAGGGAAACCGGGAAAACTCCCGGCGAAGGTTCGAGTCCTCCTTCGGGCATGGGTGAGTGTGTTTATCCTTAGGATAATTTAGGTTAAGTAGTGTGTAAGCATAGGGACTGGTAACCTTAGCAGTTAAGTCCCATAAGATTTCACACACACACATTTTTGAAACTGGAAAAAATCAGCCGCTAAGTCACAACGCGAATGAAATTGTGTGCTGAGTTATAGTGAAGAGGATTTTGACGAAAAATAAGGTGACGACGGCTGCTAAAGTCAGTGCAGAACTGAATGTTACAATCGCTAACCACGTCAGCACCAAAACAACAGGAAGGGACCTCCATAAGTAAGGAACTTCACGGCGAGCTGGAATTCCAAAACTACTCATCACTGATGTAGATGCTCATAACAAACGTGGTGCCAAAGCTTTAGGACCTCTCTGTCGAGCAATGGAAGAATGTAATTTGGTTGGATTGGCCTTGTTTTAAACAGTTTCCAACTTTTGGCCAATTTTACGCCTCAGGAGTGAAACACGGCGGGGTTCGATCATGATTTTGACAGACATATCGTGGTACTCCATAGGCCGCATGCTTACTCTGCGTGGTTGCATTACTGCCAAGGATTAACATATGTGACTGTTTTGGCTGATCAGATCCATCCGATGGCACAACTTTTGTTCCCCAATGGTGACGCTGTGTTCGCCCCGATTCATACAGATCGTCCAAAACTGGTTCTGTAGGCATGAGGATGAATTGTCGCATTTCCCCTGACCGTCACACTCACTAGATATCTATATTATTGAGCCTTAGTGGTCTGCTTTGGAGTGAAGTGTATGTGACCGCCATCCACCTCCATCGTCGTTACCCGAACTTGCCAGTATTTTGTAGGAAGAATGGTACAAGCTTCCCTTTAAAACCACATAGTGCCTGTATTTAGCCATTTAGAGATGATTGGAAGCTGTTTTGAAAGTTAAAAGTTTTCCTACACCGTACTAGGCATGATAATATGCTGTGATTTTGGTGTTCCCATGTTATACGAAATAAACCTGAAACTTAACACGTCTCCCTTATAACCTCATACATTTTGTTTAAAATCCATTGAAATATTCTCTCACGCATAAGACTAAAAAGCAGAAAAGATTATTTAAATAATAATAAAATTTTTATGTATCACGTTTCTCAACCGGACTCAAAAGTATAAAATAATATCTCCTAGACCCATAGAGATTCATAATATCATGCGGATAGCCCTGAAAATTTGTGATTGTGAATTTTAATAAGTATGAAAACGCTTGTCTTTTATCTTGATCGATTTTTCCTATTCCTCATGTGATTGCTTTGCCTTATTATTTATTTAAAACTACGAGCGTGGTGTTCATGCAATATATACTAGTAAGGAGGCGACCTATTCGTGCACCAATAATTATGTACTGCATGTGCTCCGCGTTTCTCGTTTTCAGTCTTACAACTATTAGCATTGCTATTAAAAATTCATGATCATATTTTTTGGGACTATCTGTATAGCCCATCCCTCAGCCCCAGAAACCATGTACCACAGCAATACAATGCCACACTCCAAACGTATGTTTTCAGAAACCTTTTTCCAAATCTGTAGAATTTTACTTGTTTTGTTTAGTATTTCCGTATTTTAATCGAAGACACGTTTTGCTTGAGAAGTTTTGCCTTTTACTTTTTCTCTTCTATCGTCCATTTCTAGTGATTTTGCTTAGTAAATAAATAAATGAGTCAACCTGTTGCAATAGCTTGTCACGTACGTATACTCCGTCTTCGGCTTACCCACCATTGTCGCAGACCACCACTTTTGTGACTCTTTTATTTTGATACTATGTGGTATTCTCATAACATTGATCTTCCCACTTAACATGGCTTCAACATCTTTTTTCAGCTAAAACAGCTATGTCACCATGATATCTATTATTTTTCCGTGTATTACTGCACATACCTTCATTCATTCTCTGGATTACTAAGAGCTTCATCTATACATTTAAAATAATTCGTGATTTGTGTTTTATGGACATTAAATGGTTAGGCGGCCATCGAAATTACACCCATTTCCATAGAATCAGTTTTCGTGGCACAGTCCTTCATTACTTGCTTTACTCATAAATGTCTGCATTTCAAAGATGTTATAACATGAGACACATTCATGTTGAACATACTGCATCGTTCTTTAAAGTAGAGGAGGACTATTTTTTCGTTAAGCTTTTTTTTTTCATTAAGGATATTTTACGCGTATTCCACTGTAGCTGATAGTACTTCAACGATATATAAATTTCTATAAATAATTACGGAAAGAGGAAAATTGAGCAGCCGTATATTTGCGAGAAAAGTACTGGCCTCTATTGCAATTTGCTGCTATACTCGTACATCAACGAGCGTTTAAAGAAATGACTTGAAAAGAACGGCACAGAAGTTGGAGAAGTTTGCGAAAAGCTTTTGGGCCCGAGGCGGCAAAAGTTTGCGCGTTTTTGGGGGCCCGGCTCCACAGTCCTGTAAGTCGACGAGGAGACAACTAATTAAGCGGCCGCCACTCGAGCCTACGCGTGTCGTCGCAAGTCAAACAAAGCCGGCGGAAATCCCGCCGATGGAATCGATACGCCGTACCGCTTCTCAGCATTCACGGCCAACTGGCGCATCCGAGGCGGAGGGGTGACGCTTCAAACCCACGTCCGTCCATCCTCACTGACATTTTCCGTAATTTTCCGAAAACGATGGAACAGATCACGGTATGCTTACTTTTGGAAGACGGATGTATGGTCATATGCCTAAACGATGCGACTCTTGAAGTGAGCAGTAATCTTCGACTGTTTGTTGATGGCATGTAGTGCCCGGCAAAGCATCGGCGTTAAGTGGCTGTAGGAGGATACAGGATGACTTGGATAGATTTTCTGCGTGGTGTGATGAATGGCAGATTGCTCTTAATGTGGAAAAAGCATATTAACACAGAGAAGAAGGAAAAACAATCTTCTAATCCTTAAATACAATATTTGTGGTGTGCTTACCCTTAATTCACAGTCAAATTACATATAAAACTTGCAATATGAAATCAAAAGAAAAGGGAAGTGTAGCTCAGCTATACTGCAGATCGCGTATAAAACCCCAATGTGACCCAGTCTTGAGTACTGTCAGTACTGCTCGAGCGATTCGGATCCCCTCAAGGTCGGATTAAAGGAAGATATCGCAACAATAATTTAGAGGCATGCTGCTAGATTTTTTACTGGTAGGTTTGACCAACAAGTTGCGTGAGCTCGCCGGCCGGAGTAGCCGAGCGGTTCTAGGCGCTACAGTCTGGAACCGCGTGACCGCTACGGTCGCAGGTTCGAATCCTGCCTCGGGCATGGATGTGTGTGATGTCCTTAGGTTAGTTAGGTTTAAGTGGTTCTAAGTTCTAGGGGACTGATGACCTCAGCAGTTAAGTCCCATAGTGCTCAGAGCCATTTGAACCATTTTTTTGCGTGAGCTCAAATAAGAATCCGTTGAGGGAAGAAGACGTTCTTTACGCTGAACACTATTCTGAAGTACTCTAAGCGGCATCTGCGACAGAGCGCAGAACAATTCTACACCCACCAACATACAACTCGCGTAAGGACTGCAAAATCAAGAGAAGAGAAATCAGGGTTCCTACGGAAGAATATAGTCAGCCATTTTTCACTCGTCCCGTATGCGGTCGAACAGGAAAGGAAATGGGTATCAATGGTACTAGGTACCCTCCACCATGCACCGTATGGTGGATTGCGGTGTATGTATGTAGACGTGGATGCAGAAGGATGTTTCCGATTTCCTTTTCCATTTTTCCTATATCTGGACTAGTGCTCCGTCTCTAATGACCTCTTCGTCGAAAGTACGTAAAATCCTAATCTTCCTTTCGAATACACTTCTCGGGTTGCAGAACTGCACTCGTGTTAATGCCTCATTTTTCTGCTTCTGTGACCTATGTTGACTTAATTATGACATTGAATGATTTGTTAACAGTATTTCGCTATGTATCTACCCCTACTGCTACGTAGCATACTTTTGTAATAGCCCTTCCTTAACACTATTTCAATATGACCGTGGATTAAATGTAGATATAGGCCGCTTCGAAGCCGAAATTGCTTATTCTCCTGCTAATACGTGACAATTTGGGATACTTTGTTGTATGAAAAGATGTTGTTGTTGTGGTCTTCAGTCCTGAGACTGGTTTGATGCAGCTCTCCATGCTACTCTATCCTGTGCAAGCTTCTTCATCTCCCAGTACCTACTGCAACCTACATCCTTCTTAATCTGCTTAGTGTATTCATCTCTTGGTCTCCCCCTACGATTTTTACCCTCCACGCTGCCCTCCAATACTAAATTGGTGATCCCTTGATGCCTCAGAACATGTCCGACCAACCGATTCCTTCTTCTGGTCAAGTTGTGCCACAAACTCCTCTTCTCCTCAATCCTATTCAGTACCTCCTCATTAGTTATGTGATCTACCCATCTAATCTTCAGCATTCTTCTGTAGCACCACATTTCGAAAGCTTCTATTCTCTTCTTGTCCAAACTATTTACCGTCCATGTTTCACTTCCATACATGGCTACACTCCATACAAATACTTTCAGAAATGACTTCCTGACACTTAAATCTATATTCGATGTTAACAAATTTCTCTTCTTCAGAAACGCTTTCCTTGCCATTGCCAGTCTACATTTCATATCCTCTCTACTTCTACCATCATCAGTTATTTTGCTCCCCAAATAGCAAAACTCCTTTACTACTTTAAGTGTCTCATTTCCTAATCTAATACCCTCAACATCACCCGACTTAATTCGACTACATTCCATTATTCTCGTTTTGCTTTTGTTGATGTTCATCTTATATCCTCCCTTCAAGACACCATCCATTCCGTTCAACTGCTCTTCCAAGTCCTTTGCTGTCTCTGACAGAATTACAATGTCATCGGCGAACCTCAAGGTTTTTATTTCTTCTCCATGGATTTTAATACCTATTCCGAATTTTTCTTTTGTTTCCTTTACTGGTTGCTCAATATACAGATTGAATAACATCGGGGAGAGGCTACAACCCTGTCTTACTCCCTTCCCAACCACTGCTTCCCTTTCATGTCCCTCGACTCTTATAACTGCCATCTGGTTTCTGTACAAATTGTAAATAGCCTTTCGCTCCCTGTATTTTACCCCTGCCACCTTTAGAATTTGAAAGAGAGTATTCCAGTCAACATTGTCAAAAGCTTTCTCTAAGTCTACAAATGCTAGAAATGTAGGTTTGCCTTTCCTTAATCTTTCTTCTAAGATAAGTCGTAAGGTCAGTATTGCCTCACGTGTTCCAGTATTTCTACGGAATCCAAACTGATCTTCCCCGAGGTCGGCTTCTACTAGTTTTTCCATTCGTCTGTAAAGAATTCGTGTTAGTATTTTGTAGCTGTGGCTTATTAAACTGATCGTTCGGTAATTTTCACATCTGTCAACACCTGCTTTCTTTGGGATTGGAATTATTATATTGTTCTAGAAGTCTGAGGGTATTTCGCCTGTTTCATACATCTTGCTCACCAGATGGTAGAGTTTTGTCAGGACTGGCTCTCCCAAGGCCGTCAGTAGTTCCGATGGAATGTTGTCTACTCCGGGGGCCTTGTTTCGACTCAGGTCTTTCAGTGCTCTGTCAAACTCTTCACGCAGTATCGTATCTCCCATTTCATCTTCATCTACATCGTCTTCCATTTCCATAATATTGTCCTCAAGTACATCGCCCTTGTATAAACCCTCTGTATACTCCTTCCACCTTTCTGCTTTCCCTTCTTTGCTTAGAACTGGGTTGCCATCTGAGCTCTTGATGTTCATACAAGTGGTTCTCTTATCTCCAAAGGTCTCTTTAATTTTCCTGTAGGCAGTATCTATCTTACCCCTAGTGAGATAAACCTGTACATCCTTACATTTGTCCTCTAGCCATCCCTGCTTAGCCATTTTGCACTTCCTGTCGATCTCATTTTTGAGACGTTTGTATTCCTTTTTGCCTGCTTCATTTACTGCATTTTTATATTTTCTCCTTTCATCAATTAAATTCAATATTTCTTCTGTTACCCAAGGATTTCTATTAGCCCTCGTCTTTTTACCTATTTGATCCTCTGCTGCCTTCACTACTTCATCCCTCAAAGCTACCCATTCTTCTTCTACTGTATTCATTTGCATAAATACAGTGCATCTTGGTTTCTTACATTTATTGAACACAACAATTAAATATAAGAGATAAATTAACCTGCAGCACTATAATCTCCCACATCGTCTAAAACATGGATGCATGTCTGAAGGAACAGAAACTGTTGAAGATCTAGAGCCTTATTAAGTTATGAAATGCGTGCATGTCTGAAGGACATTTGCATCGAACTATACAGACACTGTCAAATACAGACACTGCACAAACTTTATTTCAAGCCAAAGCAAGGAACCCTGACAAGAAAAACATTCTCTTTCCTAAGCGGGAATCACGCGAATGATGTACGAGCATTGTTTGCAAGTGTGTCCCGAGAAAACATACAGTAACACTTAGTTTTAGCAAATCCATGCGTTACGTGCACCTCGAATTTTTGGAGATTCATAACTGGCATTCTCCGAAATGAAAGGGACCACTTTATATCCAATTTAGAAGATTCACGTTAGCTGATCTCGTTTCTCCTACTCACGAAATTCGTGCCACGTCTTCCCCAGGTGAGATGGAACAACTACGGGACGCACGGCTTACTGCTATTGAATTCTCCCTATTACCCTCGCAGCACGGTCCTGAAATTGGTGTTGCCGAGGCAGCAGTGTCTGCGGTGCAATATAAGAGACTTCGTACGCAGGATGGTGAAGAATTGGATGTGTCTTCTCCTCACCTACCCCTTCCTGAAATAAGTTTGTCAGTTGATGTATCTTGTACTGCTGAGTCCTGCGCTCTTGATGGCGTCGGTGGTGCGAAATCAGCTGCTGAGTCTCTACTGTTACTCTCTGTGTTCATCCTGCAGTTCAGATAACTTCTCTGGAGCCTCCCGTGGGTGAGGAAGTCGATGGGCCTTCTTAGGTATCAGTGATTTAATAGCAACAATCTGAGACCCCTCTAAAGCCACTTGTTTCTTTGTTGTCACCCATGCGAGTGAGCCCAGAACGGCCTACCGTTGCTACTCCCTTGGAGGCGATTAGTAGCCATGAAATACTACCTATCGACCCAGAGGTTATGTTGCCTGACTCCTCTCCTGTGCGTCCATATAAATTGAAAGGATTCCATCCTACCGAGTGGCCCCTTGGGGCTACTTGTTTGTCACCTATTCTGGATAACGTTCAAGAACCGCCTATGTCCCAGACTGCAGTTGTATTGCCTCAACGCGTGCAACCTGAGCGTGCGTGGCGCGTAAAAAGAAGAAACATAAAGATTCCACAGCGATCAAGCTTACTAGCAAGCTCCACAGCTTCGGACACTTCAATGGACTCGGCAAAGGATGATGACGCAGTTAAGTAGTTCAGAGTTAAAGTATGCTTGTTGCTCAAGTATGCAGGCTTATACATTTATTTCCTTTAATGTTAACCCGATGGAATCGGAACTGCGGCTAGCTTCGTTGGGCAAATTATCTGTGATTGCTGTGACGACGTCTTATTCTTAAAGAGGTTTATATGTCTCGTTTTCCTCTTCCTGGTGTTTACATTGTGTTTAATGTGGCTCCCGAATGTTCTAAGGGGACTCTGTTGTCTTTTTTAGGGAGGGCATTCCCATTGAAATGGTTAAAGTTTTAGATAACCTTAGAGCTGTAGGATATACTTTTCTTCACCTGACCTTGGTTTTCCGTTGTGCACTGTCTTTTTTTTTTCTTTTTCTTCGTGGCATGTTGTGTCCAAAGAGTGATCGCCTTTGGTGATTTTTTCTTCTGGAGTGGCAAGGTGTGAGAAATAGTTTCACTTTATTGTGTATAAGCTCGCAAAGGGACTTGAGCTCTCTGTGGGTCCTTGAGTCCTTTGAGGGTGTTGGTTAGGTAGTCGTACGAGTGATGGACAGTAACTATTTACATGTAAAACGTAGAATAACTGAAGATTGCATCATCTTTGATGGCCGTGTGGGGGTACAATAAAGGCTCGAGGCACCTTGTATTTGTGCCAATGTTGTGGTAGGGCCTGGCCTACATTCGCAAGTTGGCGGACATTTCCACGATACTCGTATAATTTGTGAAAAAAACGAGTTGCCGGGTCTTTTATCTTCTCAGCGACATATTTTTCTCCAGTCAGCTCGTGTATTTCTCTCGTCCTGGCCCACCGTGGGGCGCCTACGCTCCACTTCAAACACCTGTTTTGTAGTGGTTGCAAACTGCGTAGATTACAGTCATATGTTGTTGCCCGAGACGTACAGCAGGGACGCTTGTGCCGTTGCTCTATAAAGTTTTAATTTCGTTGACGGGTTTAGATTACTGCTCGTGAAAAACGGCGTCAGTGCCCGCATCATCTTCATAGTATTCACTTTTCTATCTTGTATTTGTGGGTTAAAAGTCATCTCTTTATGCAGTATCACTCCCAGGTATTTCGTCGTCGTAGTCCAGGGTATTTGCTGTCGATTGATGGCAAGTCGCCTCCTCAGTTCCGGCCGTTTCTTCGTAAACAGTCTTGCTGCAGTTTTCGTAGGGTTTAGGGTGATTTTATTTCTCTTTGCCCATTGCTCTGTGACGAAAGTTGTTGCTGCATCGTGTTGACGAGTTGTTCGATGTTTCTTCCAGAGGTTAGGAAGGCCGTGTCATCGGCGTACAGACTAGCGGTGAGGTGCTGAATGGTGCGAATGTCGTTAATATACAAATTAAACAGGCATGACGATATCACCGCTCACTGTGGGATACCTGCTGAGACAGTTTTCAGTGATGATTTCTTCCCACCTATTTGTACAAACAGACGCCTGTCCTGCAGAAAACTATCAATTAGCTTGATGTAACAGTCGGGGAGACGGGTTTGGTTTGACTATAAGCTTGTCACGCCACACCCGATCATATGCCTTTTCCATCTCCAGGAAAACTCCAACTGTGGAGTTCCGTCCATTCTGGTTGAGTTGTATGGACTCTGTGTTTCGAAGCAGCTGAAGCTTCGCCGATAACCGTAGCTGGAAGCCAAACTGTTCGTGGCGGATGCTGTTAATTTCTTCCAGATAGTCTCAGAGACGCTGTAGTAGCACCCGTTCCAGTATTTTTCCGAGTATGGACAAGAGACTAATCGGGCGGTAGGTGTCTGGCAACTTTGGATTTTTTCCTCCTTTGGGAATAGGAATCGACTTCACCGTCTTACAGTCTGTTTGGAAGTAGCCACTGAGTAAGCAGCTGTTGATAATTCTAGTTAAGAGAACGATGGCCTTTCTCGGAAGATGCTTAATATCGGCGTTAGTCACAGAGTCCTTGCTAGGCGCCGAGTTGTTCATCTTCCTGATGAGTTTTCTAACGTCAGCGGGAGTGCTAAGATCAGGCCTCTGTTGTATATGGAGTTGGTGTAAGTCGGCGACTCGCTGTCGGATACGGTCATCTTTCCTTGCGTCCTCTGCATCCTGTGGGAGAGGAGCTATCGTGTGGTGTTCATACACGTCGGCATACAATTCAGCTTGACCAAGAGAGTCGTATAAGAGGCCATCGGAGCCTCGTATTGCTCCCTTTGGTGGTCTCGGTTGGCGTAGTGCCCTGACAAGTTGCCACTCTTCCCTAGTCTGAAGAAACATTTAGTCCATCTTTGTTTCCGAGAAGTCTTGCAGCCATTCTTCAGCTCGGCGGCGTAGCTCCGGGGACAAACGATGCATCAGCCGTCTATCTTCTCGATTTCTGTTTCGTTGCCATCGTTTTCTGTGAGTATACCGGCGATGTTTGATGTCGGTGAGATGAGGACGGAATGTTTCAAATTGATGCTCATGACGAAAGATATCAGTCGCTGCACGTCTTGTTGCCCATTGGATTTAAGCTGTCAGAGTAGCCACAGCGGTGTCAATCTCCAAAATTGTAGAGATTGCTTGGGTCGGTCGGACGTTATTCTTAAGGTACGTCGCAAAGAGATCCCAGTTATTAGCTCTGGAGCTAGGAGGAGGTATTTGGAGGCCGCCACCCTCGAGAAGTCTGAGAATTAGTAGATGATCAGATGACAGGTCATGGATGATCTTGAGCTGTAGATTTGCGGCGATATTTTTAACAATAGCTATATCAAGAACGTTAGCCTCCTGGACGGTGAACTCAGCGTTGCATGTTGGCTCCCATGGCCCATAGATGAAGATAGTTCTCTAGATTATAGAGTTGCTGTCCCTTTCAGTTGGCCCTCCTTGAATGCCAAGCCCCATGTTTGGAGTTAAGGTCTCCTCCCAGCAAGACCTTATTGAATCGGTTGAAGACAGCATGAAGATCTCTGACACCAACTGTTTCTTGGGGCTAGGATACGTCGCTTAGAGTTTTATGTTTCCTATTGCCGAGAAGATTGTAACCGCTGTGGCTTACAATGATTCCAGGGGCGGTAGGTCCACCTGATGATGTCGTATGGTGTTTTTGACGAACACTGCAGTACCGCCACCTCGTTGTCCAACCCGGTCCGTCCTTTAGCCATGCATGTGGCGTAATTTGAAACTAGCCATCTCCGTCACGTGCGTTTCCGATATCAGAACCATGTCCGACCTGCGCCGACTAACAAATTCTTTCAGTTTAATTTGTTTACGTGTTGCTCCTTTGGCATTCCATATGCAGAGTCGGAGGTGTCTTGTTCTGCGGCCGTTATCCATTCCTTAAGAAGCGATAAGTGCCTTGATTATTCCGTCCGCCAGCGTGAGGATTCCTGTCAGTTTTTGTTGAAGTTGTACAAGTAGGGCTGCGATGTCCGATATGGCTGGTGTGAAGATGCCTAGGGTAGCTGTAGTGGAAGCAGATGTTGCAGGTTGGTCTCTCCTAGGCGACAGTGTGTCTGCATAGGATCGTGAAATTTGTCGTCCTGGAGTCTTCTGTAGGGTAACTGATATTAGGCGCTGTCCGGGTGGCTGTTGTTCTGGTACCTCACAGTCCATCTTGCTGGTCGTCGCTGGCGTTGTCGATTGTTGATAGATCTTCACTGTTGGTTTCTAGGCCTGCTGTTGCGACTGGACTTTATATTTCCGTAGGAGTGGTTGGTATCTTTCGCAGCCGCGCCATGAGCCGCAGTGGTCTTTGTCACAATTAGCACATTTTGCTTTGGAGGTGCAGGGCAGGCTGCAGTCTTTGGTTCGATGGTCTCCAGCGCACTTCACGCAGCGGCAATAATTTACCGTATGCTCGAAGCGTTGACAGTTTTTGCAGTGTGTCGGCCCATTCTTGGACCGATAAACTTCAATCCGCACCCTCCTATAGAGAAGGTACCGGATGTCGTACATTTTATGGTTGTCTTTTTCCTTAGGAAGGCTGACGCAGTACGTGGGCAGCTTAACTAATTCACCACTGACTTGATCGCCCTCTCTTCTTTTATATTCATGTACCCCGGCGTGGGGGAATCCTTTTTCATTTCATTCCTCCTGGAGTTGACGTTCTGTGACCTGTGCAGGCAGTCGTTTAATCACCACCTTAAGTTCCTTTTCCTCCAAAGATTGATGTGTGAAGTGTGGCAAGTCGTAGCTCTCAAAAATGTCAGAGCCTTTCTTTGATCCTCAAAGTACTCGAAATGGTACTTAATCCGGTCCTTCTGGAAGATAGCCTTCAGGGTTCCGGAGAGTTGTTGTTGTAGCGCATTATTCAGTTCCACATACTGGCCAATATAATACACCGTCACTGGTGGAACCTGTTTTTGGTTTTCTGCGGCAAATGCAGCAGCGGCTTGTTGTTCCGACGTTTCTAGTTCGAGGTGCTGTGTCTGCGTGGAGTCCCTTGTGGTCATCTCTGGGGGTAATAGGTGTGAACCTATTGGCAGTCTCAATCGTCTCAGCTCGTCGCGTCTGAGGGTTCACGTCTTCCTTCGAGTTTCTCCGATAGTGCAGTTTGTGTTGCACTAGCTAGAAATCATCCGTTTCTGGCAAAGCTGTTGTCTCTTTCCAGTGGTTCTTGGTCCATCAATTCGACGTTCTCACCGAATTCCAGCGGTGTTGTCCTGTCCTGTTCCACATCAGGTTCGTCGTTAAGGATGCTACCGCGCGGAGGGTACGGGTTTTCTTCGTCCGTGAAGGTTACAATATTGCGCGGCGCCGCCGGCTTCCGCGAACGCTCTTGTTTACCGATAGAAGCGGCTGTTGGTGCCAAAAAAATGGTTCAAATGGCTTTGAGCACTATGGGACTTAACATCTGAGGTCATCAGTCCCCTAGACTTAGAACTACTTAAACCTAACTAACCTAAGGACATCACACACATCCATGCCCGAGGCAGGATTCGAACCTGCGACCGTAGCGGTCGCACGATTCCAGACAGACGCGCCTAGAACCGCTCGGCCACGCTGGCCGGCGCTGTTGGTGTCAGTTCGGCGAGTTGTTCTCTTGTCGCCGCGGCGCCAGGCAGTTGCACAGCTCCGCCCGAGTGAAACGTTGAACTCTCATAAACCAATTCGATAGCCTGTGTCATCTCCCTGCGACGTCCATCTGCCGGTGCCGATGTCGTCATAACTGGAGTGGCCGATGGGGTCTGAGGCGGGGCAGAAGCCGCCGACCGGCGATCGACCCTTCCTGTGTGCGCGCTGCACGGTTTGCTCGCTCTCGACGGGCACCTTTCTGTTCAGAACGCACATACCGTTCCAGATGTTATAAGGAAGAGATAGTTTATTTGTTACAGAAAAGCCCACAGAGTATTTTGATAAGTGGTGATTTCAACTGTACTTTGCGTCCTGTGGATCAGTCACCCTGTTTTAATTTCTGTCGGGAATTGCAATGTCTAGTTCGTTCCATGGAGCTACAAAGGCGTTTGGGTCTGTAAATATCCGACCCTTGTCAAATTTACTTATTTCACTTGTACTTCTAGCAGTAGGCTTAACAGATTTTATTTATCTCATTAGATACATCATAGGATATTGGCTGTTGATGTCATCTGCGCCAGCTTCATAGACCACTGCGCAGTGACTAATAATTTCAATCATGCGCTACAGTCGGTGCACTTGTTTCGATCGCCTTGGATGCTGTATGTGGTTCAGTGGGAGGATCTCTCGCTAGATGAGGTGAACGGAGAAGTGCGGGGCAGTAGTTCAAATGGCTCTGAGCACTATGGGACTCAACATCTGTGGTCATAAGTCCCCTAGAACTACTTAAACCTAACTAACCTAAGGACATCACACACATCCATGCCCGAGGCAGGACTTGAACCTGCGACCGTAGCAGTCGCGCGGTTCCTGACTGAGCGCCTAGAACCGCTAGACCACCGCGGTCGGCGCGGGGCAGTAGTCTCTGTTCAACTGCGCAATACACTTCCGTTTTGGAATGACGCATTCAATTGGAAAAGCCAACGCTCCGACAAAAACTGATACGGCTACGAAGTCTTTCGCGACGTATTTCTTGAGTAAAAATCTCTCGGTGTACATGCCGCGTCAAATCAGGATAAAACTCCAAGCTTTCGACCACTACCTCCACTTAGCAACACTTGGAAGAGTGCACTGGATAAAGAAAAATCGCAGAGAAAAACTTCTCGCACTTTACCTCCTGATTCAAGGGATGGCGCTGTAAGCAACGCGGGATAGCAACTACATCTATGGAAGTAGAGGGCACCACTTCACTACGCGCCATATCGCTGACGTATTCTAGCCAATCAGAAGCCGTCCTTTGCATATAAAAGTGGGAACCTCGCTAGTTCACGACGATCAGAGGGTTGGATCCCCTCAGTCGACGACGTCAGGTTGCAACGCCTGGGCTACTCTCAGGTTGTAATCTCCGTCTTCGGCGGTTGTGTCTGTCTGTCTGTCTGTCTGTCTGCCTGCCTGCCTGCCCGTCGCTTCCTGCTGTCTGCTGTCTGCTCGCTGTCCGTCCGTCCGTCTGCTCGCTGTCCACCGCCGCCGCTGCTGCCTGCTGTCCGTCCGTCCGTCCGTCCGTCCGTCTGCCTGTTCGCCGCCGTCTGCTGTCCGTCCGTCCGTCTGTTCGTCGCCGCCGCCGCCGCCGCCGCCGCCAGTGCCCGCCGCCGCCGGTGCCCGACGCCGGTGCCCGCCGCCGCCGCCACCGCCGCCATCCGGTGCCGCCTGGTCGCCGCCGTCGCCGCCGTCCTGACCCTGGTCTACGGCCGTCATCGTCTTCATCCGTCTTCGTCTTTGTCTGTCCCCAGTTTCTGTCCTTTCCTCTCCGTTCTGTTCGTTATTGTTTCTGTCTACCATCATGTCCGCCCCCACCACCGCTGCCACCGCTACCACCACCGCCATAGTTTATACTTCCCCTTCCGCCGCCTCCACCACTATAACTTGGTGTGCCCAGTCCCACCCCCCTCCTTCCATCCCACCTCTCCTCACTCTCCCTTCACCCTCTATCTTTGTCGCCCCCTCTCCCGCTTCTTCCTCTCGCCCCTCTCGTTCTGATCCTTTCCCTCCACTCCCCCAGCCTGTCACGGCAGCTCCGGCTTGGGTGGTGGCCCGTCGGGCCACTGTCCACGCCCAGCTTTCACCGTCACCTTCGCCATCACCGCCGCCACTGCCACCGTCATCGCCGTCGCTTTCGCCTTCGCCTTCACCGTCACCATCACCATCTCCGGCGCCGACTCCGGCCCCGGGACCTGCCCCTCCCCGCCACATTCCCGTTGTTCCCATCCCCCACACCTCCTCCACCGCCGTCAAGCGCCCCAGTGGCACCCCTGCTTCCTCTGCTTCCAAAAAGGCTCCGCCTCGTCCTCCTTCCCCCACCCATGATGCCATGGATGTCTCCCCGCCTGTCCCTGCCCCCTCCTCCTCCTCCTCTACCCCCTCCTCCTACCGCTACCTCCTCTCCCGTCCTGATCCCTCTCTCCTTGAAGCCCGGAACCTCACCCTCTTCCTTCGCCAGCATTGTCCTGGTGCCCCCATCTCCCTCCTCACCCCTCGCCGTGATTCGGTCCTCATCTCCTCCCCCAGCCCAACCCTCCACACATACCTCCTTTCCCGCATCCCTGTCACCCGCTTTGGCCCTCATGCCTCTCTCACCCCTGCTCCTTCCCCACCTCCCTCCCGCCAACCCCAACCTCCGCGTCGCCCGCCAACTCTCACCGCCGTGATCACTCGGCTTAGTCCAGTGATCACGGAGGAGGAGGTGTTGGCGGAGCTCCAGGCGCATCCCCATTTGGAGGTGCGTGCGGTTCGCCGCATACATAACGCTGCCGGCCCCACCCGCCTTATGCGGGTTTTTTCTGAGCACGCTCCCTCCATTGACCGTCTCCTGAAGGAGGGTGCCCTCCTTTTTAACCAGCGGTACAAGGTCGACCCCTCCTGTTCCCCTCCTCAATCCCTGTGCTGCCAGAGGTGTCTGCGCTATAACGCGCACCCCACAGCTGAGTGCCGCGAGGCCCCCACCTGCCCGCATTGTCGCCAAGCGCACTTCCTCCGGCAGTGCCCTAACCTCCAATCCCCTCCTTCCTGCAATACCTGCAATCTCCCCCATCCCACCTACTCCCAAAAGTGTAAAGCCCGACCCCCTCCAACCACTCCTGAACTCACCGTCCCTGTCCGTCCCCTGGACGCCCCCACCCCTCCTGGCAATTCCCTTCGTCCCCCCCCCCCCCCACCGCTGAGGACATCATCAGGTTCCTAACCATCGTCCTCCAGAATGTTCATCCCTTTCAGCGCCCCCACACCCTCCAGCAGATCTCCCTTGCCGCCCGTACCGTATTCCAACTCAAGATGTACGCCACCTACTCCAACAACCAGGCCCATTTCACCTTCTCCCGCCTTGACACCCTCGTCTAAATCCCGATCCTGGCGCGACAGCAACGTATCCTTTTCAACAACATCCGCTCCCTACCCGCCAACAGGAACCTCTTCCTGCACACCCTTGCCGCCCACCGCGTGGATGCCTTCCTCCTTAATGAAACCTTCCTCCAACCCCACCACACCATTCACACTTCGCCCTACCTCCTCCACCGCTCCGATAATCCCCTCCCAATTGCGCGTGGCGGAGTTGCCATTGGTCACCACCGCCAGATCCCCGTTCGGCTCCAACCTCTCCTTCCCGACCCCACCGAACACCTGATCCTTAGTCTCTTCTTCCCCGGCCTTACCGTTACCTGCGCCACCATCTATGTCCGCCCCAACGCTCCTATTCCCTTCGACTTCCTCTCCCACGTCGATCGTACCTTTTCCTCCTACGTGATCGCCGCCGACCTCAACATCCATAGTCGTTCCGCCGCCCAGTTACGGCGGTGGCATCGGTTCCTCTCCTCTCTTCAAGGCGACCTCATTCCCATCCCCCAGCACACCCGCCCCGAATCCAACTCCACTCCTGATGTTATCCTCTCCTCCCCCAACCTCCTTGGCCGCATAACGGTGGATGTCCTGGAGCCTATTGGCAGCGACCATCTCCCTGTCCTCCTCACCGTTTCAGACAGTCGTCGCCCCCGCCCTGACCCTCGTAATGACCCTCCCCCTAAGTATGTCCATGACTACTCCCGTGCCGACTGGAATGCCTGCCGGGATACCGTTTCCACCCAGGTCGATAGCCACCCCTTCACCTACCACCACCCTGACGATGTTACCCATGCCGCTTCCTTTCTCCTGCAGACCTTGTCTGAGGCCGTGGAGGCCCACGTCCCTACTGTCGCCATCCACCCCCACCGTCCTACCTTACCCCCACAGGCCATCCTCCTCCTCCGTGAATCCCGTCGTCTCTACCGTGCCTTCCTCCGCACGCGTGAGCCGGACACACTACGACGCCACCGGCAACTCCAGCGACACATTCGTAATTTGCTCGCGGCTAAGAAACGCCGGGACTGGCGACAGACATGCACCCGTTTAAATGCTACCCTACCAATCAACTCGTCCAAGTTCTGGTCGGCCTTCCGTCGCCTTACTGGAACTAAGCCCTCCCCTTATTATCCTCTTCTCCATGATGATCACCCTTTCCCTGACTCCCTTAGTAAGGCCAACCACTTTGCCTCCTACCTCTCTGATGTATTTTCCATTCCCGATGATCCGCAGTTCGATTACTCCCTCTTCCCGGATATCCGCGATCGAACTGACACATCTGTCCCTCCCCTCGCTCCTGGTTTCCAGTACTTGGACAACATTGCACACACGGAACTCAATGCCCCTATCACTACACAGGATCTCATTGCTACACTCCGCACGAAACACAACACCGCTCCTGGCCACGATCGTGTCACCTACCGTCACCTTCGTGAAGCTCCTGTCTCTTTCCTCTCCACCCTGGCCAGGCTCTACAATGTAGTCCTGTCCACCGGTTACTACCCCGACCTGTGGAAAACCTCCCGTATCCTCATGTTTCTTAAACCTGGCAAACCACCGTCAGCCGTCTCCTCCTACCGCCCCATCTGCCTTACCTCGGTCTTCAGCAAGGTCCTGGAATCTATCCTCACCCGCCGCATGCACCAGCATCTCCGCCAGCACCGCCTCCTTCCCGTTACCCAGTGTGGCTTTCGGCCGTCCTTCTCTTCCGACGACCTTCTCCTTCACCTCACTCATCTCCTTACCGAACAGCTTAATTCCCGTCGCTCCGCAATCTTCCTCTCCCTGGACCTCGAACGTGCCTATGACCGCGTATGGCATTCCGGTCTCCTCTTCTAGCTCCAAACCTTCGTCCTTCCCATTAACTACGTCCGTCTGATAGGATCCTTTCTCTCCCGCCGTCCTTCCTATGTCACCGTCCATAACACAGATTCCTACACCTTTTTCCCCTCTGCCGGTGTGCCCCAAGGCTCCGTCCTCTCCCCCCTTCTGTACCTCTTGTACACGGCGGATATGCCGCCGCCGTCAGCCCCCGTCCACCTTCTCCAGTTTGCCGATGACACCGCCTTCCTTGCCCTTGCCCCCACCCTACAGCGCTCCCAACACCTTCTCCAATCCCATCTTGACCGGTTCACCGCTTGGTGCAACCAGTGGTTGCTCAAGGTCAATCCCTCCAAAACCCAGGCGATCATTGTAGGCAAAACCACCCCTTCCTTCCGCCTCCTTGATTTCTACATCACCATCTATGGCCGTCCTATCGCCCTCACTCCCACCCTTAAGTACCTTGGCGTGACCCTCGACCGTCGCCTCTCCTGGACTCCCCACCTCCGGACAATCCAAGCCAAGGCACGTTCCCGACTCAATCTCCTCAAGCTCCTCTCTGGCCGTACGTGGGGTCTGGGCCCCTCCACCATCCTCCACACCTATAAATCCCTCATCCGCCCTATCGTTTGTTATGCCCATCCGGCTTGGATCTCCGCCCCCCCTCCCTTTTATAAATCCCTCCAAATCCTTGAACGCCATGCTCTCCGCCTTGCCTATCGCATCCGTCTCCCCTCCCCCACGCGGATCCTGTATGATCTCATCCCCTTCCCCCACCTCCTGCTTTTCCTTGAAAGGATACGGATCCTGTACACCTCCTGTAAACTCGACCCTCCTCACCCGCTCGTCTCCCCGATCCTCTCCCACCCCCGCCCGCTGCCGCGCCTGTATGCCCACGTCCCACCTGGTCTCCATCTCTCCACCCTCCTTACCCTCTCCCAAGGTGGCTTCCGCCAGCTCCCCCTCCCTGATGATGTCTTCCTCCCCTCCATCTACCCCTCCTACCAACTTTGACCCTGCCCCCCCCCACTTCCTGTGTCCTTTCCTTTAGGCACCCTCCCTCCCTTCTCTTCCCTTCCCTTCCCATCCCTTCTCTTTCCTTTTTCCCCGTCACCTCCCTCCACCGCTCTTCCCCCGGGCTTCCCCTCCCCCTTCCTCCCTCCCCCCTTTCTCCCCTGCCCGTGGCATCTCTGCTCTCCCCTCTCGCTCTCCCACTCCCCTTCCTCCTCCTCCTCTCTTGGCAGGTCCCTGGACTCGGACACGCATAGTGAACATTCGCGCGCCGGAGGTCATCGCCATTAGTGTCTCGTGTGTGTGTCTTCGTTTGTGTTTAGTGTTTGTTCGCCGGAACGCCGCCACTGTTCACGTGTACCGTCGCCATCGTCCCTGTTTTGTGCGCCGTGTCCACTAGTGTCAGTGATGTTTTCTCATCAGGCGTGAACGGCTCCGTGTTTTTTGTTTTTTGGTGTCTACATTGTTTTGCCCGCCATTTTTGATTGTATTCTCTGTGTCCCCTCTATTTCTTACTTATTGTCAATCTCAAGGCTGAAGAGCGGCGTTCTCAGCTGCTGCCAGCCCGCCTTATGTAAGGTGATAAAAATTACAATAAAGGAAAAAAAAATAGTTCACGACAGTCAGTTTTAGCCCGGACGACGACCATGGAGGTAGTGGTCGAAAGCTTGGAGTTTTATCCTGATTTGACGCGGCATGTACACCGAGAGATTTTTACTCAAAAAATTGATACGATTCTGCGCTGATAGAGCGTGAGGATTTCGGATTACCCAAGAATTTTTAACGCTTATTAGGCTCCCCTTCGTATTTCGGACGTTAGGCGTGTGAAGACGCAGTTGTTACAGTTGAAGCAGCCCCAAGTGGAAGGGTTACGCATAGTATCAGAATCATGTTCCTTGGTAGCGGATGAACTGACGTGTCTATATCATATGATTGGACATCAGGCTTGCCGTATACGTGCGTGTAAGTGTTGGGCTGTATGGGGTACCTGTTCCTGTCAATGTGTCACTCGATTTGCCTGTTCGGTCTCTGGATCATAGATTTACACCTGCACATAAAGCTGCGTATTTAGATCTTTTTCAATTTGAAAATGTTTATGACCTTTGAAAAGGGGATTTGTGTCTATGTCTTTTAAGGTTCGGAAAATTGCGTTAATCCCTAAAGGTTCTGGTCGAGCAGCAACTGCTAATTTCGCCCAGTTACCTTATTAAATTCTGATTATAAGACTATGGTGAGTTTGAGGAATAGCCGGCTGTTTGCGTTGCTGGAAAAAGTTGTTGTTGACCATGAAAGTTGTATTCTGTTGTAAAGTTGTCAGAAAAGACGGCAAACGCTTCTTGTTGAATCACTGGACGTACCATCGTTGACACGCTGACAGATATTATCAACGTTTGCGTAATGTATGCCTTTCTATCCGAAAATCTGAAAAATAAGGAGACTGCTGAAAAACAGTCACTTTGCGTTAAACGAAGAAACTGAGAACACAGATCGCACTGTGGGGACAGGCATTGTGGTGGAGGAAATTTTCCTATCCTCGGAGGTAAATTTTTGCCCGTACCCACCAGAAAGGTTTCAGCAGCCTTTTTAACACTCCATATACTTACGTATTGATAGTAGTACCCTCTAGGGGACATTCATGTGGTCCACGGCTTCCTATTGCAGATACTGGGAGCTGTTGTATTCATTACTGACACGAAAAGTGTCTTCTATAATTTGTTTACGGGTATCCAACCGGCGGTGGCTGTCGGTGGACAAATGACACCCTCGATTAACGCCCGTCTGAGTATTCCTCACGGAAGTCGACTTTCGGCATCGTTGGTCGTCCTATCACTTGAGACCCTTCTTCGAAGTATCTCTGCTCATTTACACAGATGGACGTCCTGGACGAGACGACCTCGGTGCACGTATAATACAGACCACATGATGCTGCTACTTCGTTCTCCTGCTAAGATTCCGTTGGTCAACGCTACAGTTGACGCCTTTTGCCTTGTACCTGGTGTCCGCATGAACGAAGGCAAATGTCGAGTGATGATACGGGGTTATGTTAATGCTGTCATTTCGTGGGCAACAGAGGTTGATCGACATAAGTCTTTGGTAGAATAATTGACTGTTCTCCAATTAACATGGCTACACTTGATCCAAAGTCATTTGCGCGCAAGGTACAAGGTGCAGTCCTGGGACATGAACGGCGTTCCTTAACCTGCTTCAGAAAATTCGGAACCTGGATATGTATGTCTTGTGCAAAGCATACAACATCGGTCATGTCTTTCACCTTCCTGAGATGATGGATGGCTAGGAAACGGAAACAGCTGTCATCTTTTTTTACGAAAGCGTTCTATTTTTCAATTACGATACCAGGTAAAGCACATACGCGTCCCCCCGGGGGTTTGGAAATCTCTTGCGGCGGGGCGGGTTAAAATATCGGTCGTAGTTCTGTTCAAAATAAACGTCCACCTACCTCAATACGGCTTCCGATCGACGTCCCTTCACTCTGCAAGCGTAGGTACTTACTAGACGGCGAAAGAGCCGCGTTGAAGAAAACGCTACATAATATCTGTCCTGCAAAGTCCGCATAAGCTTTAGTCGTATTTCAGTTCCTGCAATCTCACATATATCAAGAATTCGGGTAGTGACATGATGCATTTTTTCTCACAGTAAATGTTCAACAAAATGGTAGATAAGCCTTTTTATTGCTTCTAGCACACATGAAAATGGGCTGTCAAGCCTGTATTGACCTAACTAACGTATCTATAGTTCTCTGTTCACAGTTCATACAACCAATTTCACACACAAAGCAGCCAGAAATTTACACAAGTCCGACCAGATTGATGACGCGATCTCACAGTCACAGGTCCGCTATTATAAATAAGTTTAACATTCGGTCCTTCTCAGTGTGTTTCTTTAAAAGAAACTGCTCACCAAATACTCCATAACTGAATACAGAGCATGCCACACGGAATTTTCATAAAGGCCGAAAGTTTACATGCTACTAACTTTCCAACAAAACACTCCCGAAACTCTAGACTTTCTTCAAACGACGTGTATTAAACGCGAGGAACTCAATATTGCTTCATTTTACACATAATGAGAATCATCACATTTAACATGTCCTTTCGCATCCGAAGAAGGCGAGCGACTTCCCCAATGCTGCCTCACTCTCGGCATATCTAACTAGCTGTGCGCGGGAACTACTTAATTCTGATTGGCTGATCAGTCTGACGGACCAATCAGAATGATCCTTCGAGATCCTTCTCGCGGCAAAACTCGCCTAGGCCAATCACTGTTCAGAAAGTAATTTACGTCATCCCAAAATGCAAATACTAACACAATGTTTAATTAAACAAAGCGTATTAAAATTAATCTTGAAAATAATTTAGAAAACGTTTGCACTTTAAACTGATATTTTGGCTGCCTTCTTATAAAAACAATCACTCCTAGACATATGTCTCAGCAATGTGGGTAAATTATATCTTTCCACGCTCCAATTACGTAATTTTATACATAATATAATATTGAATTTTTTCGTATGTCGTACATACACCATCTCACCCATTCTCATTTATTCACACAACAACATAGTAAACAGACACTAATTTTTTCTCAATTTTTATACTACGAAATGAAGAATAATTAAAGTTTTGAAAATAAAAATCCAAACTAATTGATTTGATGTATTGAGAACTCTGTGAATAAATTCAAATGGTAACAAAAGACAAACTGTAATCGTTCCTAACTGAATTTTTCACCCTGAGTGTCGGTTTGGTGGGTTTTAGGTAATTTTCTGAATCTCTGAAACTATTACATGTACAGCTTTGAAATTTGGAGGAGATCTTCTTCTGAATAGCAAAAATTAGTATACCAAGTTTTAAAACAATCGGTTAATATTTAATATGTTTTATTTAGATTCGTAGGGGGGATGCATATACGGTCTTTCTAAGTGACACAGAAGCCCGTTCTCACGCTGACTAGTAGCGACAGATGTGCTATGAGTCACTCGTGATGGCTGGGTGTTGTGTGCTGTCCTTAGGTTAGTTAGGTTTAAGTAGTTCTAAGTTATAGGGGACTTATGACCACAGCAGTTGAGTCCCATAGTGCTCAGAGCCATTTGAACCATTTTTTTTTTTGTGCTATGAGTCATCGCTAAGACACATGTTTGCAGCCTCCTGTACGTTCACCGGGTTCCACGTCTAGGTATCTTACTACAATAAATGTTATCTCATAATATCTTGCGACGTCAGACTCTGATATTCAATGGAAAGCATCTGTGTTATTTGTTCATGGCACCCTGTTGACTACCTCTCACGCAATCCACACTATCAGGTCTTATTTGTTTTACTGTCTGCCGCCAGGCAGCCTTGATCGGCCTGTCGATGTCAGTCAGTTCAGTTTTCAGTTAAAACATGTCCGTGAATTCTATGTTGCTGTCAGTTACCTTGAGTCCGATTTTCTAAACAGGCCACATCTCACTACCAAATTTTTGATAATGCACGAGCGAGGGTTTGGTTGTACGGCACCTGTTGAACGAGCTTCACCGAAGACTTGGAGGGTGGTGTGGTATCACCTTAGCCTTCCTGTTCTACCAATGGTGGTGGCGTCATCGTGGTATGAGTGAGCGCCTATTTCGTATTGGACTTAGTGTCACGGTTCAGTGCAGTCGCTGTCCCACCATAAACACGTACAACGTAGAATTACGTGTCATTGTCACAAAGCAAACCAGCACTGGCTTGAAAGACAAGTAGCGTTTATAACTTAATCGCTTGAGACTGCCCTTTCAGCTGATAAGTTGTGTCCGGAAGCAGTTGGCTTTTTTGGTATTACCAGACGCTATTAACGTTATGAATAATTAACACTCATTTCAATATTATATAACTGAAAACAGGTTTCCTCAATAACCCTGTCAGTGGCACCACCTCTAACACATAACAATACGAGTGAAAAGACGAAGTTACAATGGTTAGAAAATGCAGACATCCACAATGGAATTTCATAAGTTGCGAATAACATATAGTTTCAAATAAAAAAACATACCATACAAGGTATCTTTCGTAATTAGCGAAAAATAGAACTCACAAGCCACGAAGAAAATTAAACAATTGGGTGGCTGTACTACAAGTACGATGCCAACTTCTGATAACTTGAAAGAAGAATCAATTGTGATGAGAATGTGAAACAAGAAACAAAATGTGCTGACAGTAATTTCTATAATATGTATTCTTAAGCAAAGATGTTACTCATTATATAAAAAACGGAAGGAACTAGAAGTATCCTCTACGCGTAACATTACGATATAATCTCTGATGATGCCTTGTCAATAAAGCGAAAAGCGCCTAGTAATGAGGTTTTCAATTCTCATACAATTCAAGATGAAGTGGAACGAAAATACCAAGAAGAAATTATCCTAGGTGCCCGCGGTATGGGATTTTTCTGCAGTATCTCGCAGCTGGTGCAGTTTGCTCATAGTTTATTTTCCAGTTCTTTCTCACTAACGAATCCTCTAGACTGTCACAACAGTCATGTGAGAATTATTGAAGTGTATTGTTAAAACAGGCTCTATTTTAAATGTTATGGAACTTGTAGTCGAATCTGACTCAGTGCACAACGCCAGTTTTAGTTTCGTTTTGGAGAGTACTGGAAAGGCTCCTGATACAATTGCTCATCATCTCTTGCTTAATTAAAAAGTTGTGGGTCACATAAAAAGGGCAAAAGCAGAAGCACAAACAGACGCTGAGACTGGACACCAAACTCTTTAAATCACTATGGAATAACTTCAAAAAACTAAATTGATAAAGCATAAGGTACCGAATTTAGATGAAATGAGATTGATGAAATAAATTAAGCATTTCGAGATCAAACCTAAATCAGTTTTTCCGTAATTATTACCGTTTTTGCCGCTACACAGCTAAAAGACACCAAATATGTCATTGAAGATATCTTCGAGTCGTTTTAGACATTTATTTTGTTAACTTCAGGTCGCGGTGGGAAGTTACCGCCACCTGATACTGTTCTGAAGGTAGTCCCAGTATGATGCAGCATGCAATCTCCTTACATTACGTTTCCTTCGTGCTAACGAAATGGTTTACATAAGGCTCAGCAGCCTAGCCTTGACCCGAGAGGTGAGGTTAATGAATCCCTCACTTCTGTACTACCGTCATGTCTGTAACAGCAGGATTACCTTCATATAGGTTCCAAATTCGTACTACTGAAGCAGAAAGATGCACCGCTTCGAATCTCTACATAACGGCCAAGTAGCATCTTGCAGTTTCATGAGAAAGCACGGTGAAAAAGGGCAACAAAGGGATATAGCTGAATCTTCGCTTGGTGAAAGAAGCGTCTTAGGCGGCTGCACTTAATATTTTCCGAGAAAATGGTAGTAAAAATTTTAATGCTATTACATCAGCTCGTGAGTGTAGTGTTTAAGAGCTCAGTTTCGATTTTTTGTGCTCTGTATTCAAATCCAATAGTATGTTGTTAGGTATATGGCATCAACGAAATCAATATTTTTTGTGAAATCAAGAAATGCAATGGTATTGTTGACAAAAGAGAGAAGCATTTCAAATCTCATTAAGAATTAATTTTATCATCACAAATATTATAAAGCCGTATATAATTCAAAGTAACTGAAAATGATAGATGTGTAAATTCTAGTATATCAGTTTTTGCTTTAATCGCTTTTTTTTATTTTCTTATTGTTCATTTTTATTTATTTTTTCTTACTTTTATACACCGACAGAACCTATGCGTTCACCGGAGTGGTACGTATCATTTCAGAAAGCATAAAATTTAACATCAACACAAACAACGTGTAAAGGCATGTAAGCTTCAGTCACAGATATCTTATCTAAATCATTTTGCAACTCATTTTGATAATCTGATGACTGTAGAATACGGTAAATGACAGAATTATCTGCAAACAACCTAAGACGGCTACTCAGATTGTCTCCTATTTCGATGTTCCTTGGGGAACGCCGGATATTACTTCTGTTTCACTCGACGACTTTCCGTCTATTACTACGAACTGTGACCTTTCTGACAGGAAATCACGAATCCAGTCGCACAACTGAGGCGATACCCCGTAGGCACGCAGTTTGGTTAGAAGACGCTTGTGTGGAACGGTGTCGAAAGCCTTCTGGAAATCTAAAAGTATGGATCACTTTGACATCCCCTATCGATAGCAGTTATTACTTCATCACTATAGAGAGCTAGTTGTGTTTTACAAGAACGATATTTTCTGAAACCGTGCTGACTATGTGTCTATAAATCGTTTTCTTCGAGGTACTTCATAATGTTCGGATACAGTATATGTCCCAAAACACTACTGCAAATCGACGTTAGTGATAGAGGCCTGTAATTCAGCGGATTATTCCTGCTTCCCTTTTTGGGTATTGGTGTGACTTGAGCAATTTTCCAGTCTTTAGGTACGGATCTTTCTGTGAACGAGTGGTTGTATATAATTGCTAAATGTGGAGCTATTTTATCAGCATACTCTGAGAGGAACCTGACTGGTATACAATCTGGACCGGAGGCCTTGCCTTTATTAAGTGATTTAACCTGCTTCGTTACACCTAGGATATCTACTTCTATGTTTCTCATCTTGGCAGTTGTTCTTGATTGGAATTAAAGAATATTTACATCGTCTTCTTTGGTGAAGGAGTTTCGAAAAACCTTGTTTAATAACTCTGCTTTAGTGGCACTGTCATCCGTGACTTCACCGTTGTTATCGTGCAGTGAGGGTATTGATTGCGTCTTGCCACTGGTGTGCTTTAGGTATGACCAGCATCTCGTTGGGTTTTCTGCCAGATTTCGAGACAGAATTTCGTTGTGGAAATTATTAAAAGCATCTCGCATTGAAGTACGCGCCATATTTCGAACTTCTGTAAAACTTTGCCAACCTTGGGGATTTAGCGTTCTTTTAAATTTGGCATGCTTTTTTTGTTGCTTCTGCAACAACGATTTTACCCGTTTTGTATACCATGGGGGTCAGTACTATCACTTATTAATTTATGTGGTATATATCTCTCAATTTCTGTCGATACTATCTCTTTGAAAACATTCCACAACTTTTGTACTCTTACATGATTAGATCGGAAGGGGTGAAGACTGTCTCTTAAAAAGGCGTTAAGAGCATTTTTATCAGCTTTTTCAAATAGGTACACTTTCCGTTTCTTTTTGATGGTTGTAGGTGTTAACGGTATTCAGCCTAGCAGCAACTGCCTTGTGGTCGGTCGCTTATCCCTGTATTCGTCACAATACTCACTATTTGTTCAGGATTATTTGTTTCTAAGAGGTCAAGTATGCTTTCACAACCATTTACGCTTCGGGTGGGCTCATGAACTAATTGTTCAAAATAATTTTCTGTGAAAGCATTCAGTACAATTTCGGCTGACGTTTTATGCCTGCCACCGGCTTTAAACGTATAATTTTTCCAGCATATCGAGGGTAGATTGAAGTCACCACCGACTGTAATTGTATGAGCGGGGCACTTATTTTAGATGAGACTCAGGTTTTCTTTGAACTGTTCAGCTACTATATCTTCTGAGTCGGGGGTCAGTAAAACGATCCAATTAACAGTTTAGTCCGATTGTCAGGTATAGCCTCTACCCATACTATTTCACACTAACTATCTACTTCAATTTCGCTACAAGGCAAGCTACCTCTGACAGCAATAAATACTCCACCACCAACTGTATTTAATCTATCCTTTCTGAACACTGTTAGAGCGTTTGAAAAAATTTTGGGTGAACTTATTTCCGGCTTTAGCGAGCTCTCTGTACTCACCGCTATTTGAGCTTCAGTGAATTCTATTAGGGCTTGGAGCTCTGGTTCTTTCCCAACATAGCTACGACTATTTACAACTACAATACCAATCATTTCTACAACTACCGTACTGTGTTTTATCTGCCCACTTTTAGACGGACGTCCCCTCTGTGGTTCCCTGAGACCATCTGACCTAAAAAAAACGCCCAGTCCCTTCCACACAGCCCCGCTACCTGCGTAGCCGCCTCCTGTGTGTAGTGGACTTTTGACCTATTAAGCAAAACCCGGAAACCCACCACCCGATGGCGCAAGTCAAGGAATCTGCAGAAGACGTTTCTAGGATTTGGGCAATGGCCGATGAACACAGACTCCTAACCGAACAGGAAATACAGACAACGGTGGAAAATGTATGGAAAAAGTGCCAACACAAACATTCAAAAGCGCCAACGCAAATACTCAAAATTGGTGACCTGGTGGACGCAATATACCAACCAACAAGTCATAAAACGCTTCACTCAGTTTGCGAAAGAAAGAGTCTACTGCCGGAATAAAACACTATAACATTCTTTCATGCTTCTACTGAGTTATATAACAATACAGCATGTTTAACAGACAACCAACTAGAATGAAACACATTGAGGCAAAAGTTACTGCCTTTACGAGACATCCTAGGCAATACGTAAGACACACAAAAGTCGATCAAAGACTTCATCGTAAAACTTTTCACGGGTATGTACGTCGAAACCAAAACAAACATATAAACATCGAAGAAATTTTCTTATAAATATCATAACCAACATCAATAGGAAAGGCGACGAAACTTTATTAGAAGGGATAAAGCCATTTGAACTGCAAACAGTAATTAGGGAGTGACCGAAAAAGAAAGCAGCAGGTGTGGATGGGATACCTGTCAAATTTTACTTACATTTCTAGTACTTGATCAGCCTGCAACTAAAAAGACTGTAGACCAACATAATGTCTGCTGATCATGTACCTTCATCCTTTATAGAAGAGCTGTTGGTGTTAGTACCAAAACGACCCAACACCATCAAACTCCAAAATTACCGGCCGATAACATTACTCAATACCGATTTTAAAATATGGACAACACCGTTAAAAGATAGGGTAAATGGATTTCTCTCAACGATACTCGGTCAATATCAAACAAGAGCGAGAAAAGGAAGCTCCGAATTGAATATTTTAGCTGATATAGGCCAGCATAGCGAAATTAGAATTAGCTTTTATTGATTTTGAGAATGCACTCGACAGATTTCATCACCACTTTTTAATCAGACTAATCGCAGATTAGGATTTAAGTAGTAGGAAGCACCGGATTGTATATATAGGGCTACATATCTAAGACCCCATCCCACAAGGCACAACGACACCTTCAAAAAGAAGGACATGCAATACGGAACATACAAAACAATACAATGCATCATTCAATAACAGAACATAAAAAATAATTGAAAGCTGTCCGAATTTGATAAGGAGCAAATTATTCACCTACCTCGAACTAGAAGAAGAAAATCCCTGTAAATACGGATCGTATAAATACAGATACAGATAACGTGAGAATGTGTTACATTGAACTCAGTTATATTGAAGATAAGTTAACGAATCTCCATAAGATCAACACTACGAAGATATATTAGCACACTCACGGACAAATATCTGGCAAAACATCAATAACCGGATACTCCCAATAATTCGCTCCATCTGGTACGATGTAGTAAACGATCTCATATCGACTGGCGAAAAATTACACAATCTAAAACTAGGACCAACGTCGAATTGCAAACGCTGGAAAATGGTGGATAGTATAGAGCACTTATTCATAAGCAGGAATCAAACAGAAATACGAAAGTGGATCCGAAAAAGTATGGCAATAAACACAACAGCGGAACATATACTTATCATAACTCACATACCACGACCAGAGTAAAGAAGAATCCAAGAACAACAGCTATATATGGCTAGTGGTGCATTGCCTCTGTGGCGTTATAAATAATGTAACATCCTTAGAAGAATGCAAATTATATGTCAGAGAACTACACCAAAGTCTTACTTGCGGAAAATGGCATCGGAATTTCCTGGCAAGTCACTTCTTCTCACCTCGACACTTCGAAAAACGCATGTGCAGAAAACCCATAACGACAAATAAATTGATAAAAAAACTTCGACTAAGAATACAAATTTTATTTTGCCAATGATAACTCTTTTATGTGTACATCCTGAGGTGCATTACAAAGGGATATGTATGTTATTTATAAATTTCAGATGCCAAGGAAGAAGATTACTTTAACTAGCAGGAAAAGAAGGTATACTAAAAGAACACAATATTTTACTGACGAAAATGTGATCATCAGGCTATCTCAGCAAATATTTATATTTTAGTGAATGAAGAATGCAATTATCATGGCAGAAGGAGCCCATAAATTAAACATATTTCAGATCACTTCGGAGAATCTTAGTGAATTTACAGTAGTACAATTTTTCGCTCAAAACTGAAAGAAGTCGTCTCATTTTTGGCAAAGCATCATTATTTTATTGTTAGAAGAGCAAACTGTCACTTTTTGAAATCTTAAATACAATACACAAAGTTAACAACGATGATGTAAGACCGAGAACGCAAGATATGGCGAGCGACAGAAGGGGCTAAAAGGGAGAACACTAGTTCTAATATAAAAAGGAAAAGAAAAGAAAGATGTAAAGTGTTCGACCTTCAAGGCGAAGATTGCGTTAGTTTTCGGTCCCAATCTCGCTGCAGATAAGATTTTTACCTCTTCCGTGAAAGGGCCACTTGCAGGCAGATCGGCAGTAAGTAAAGAAGCCTTCATTTTGTTATCTGTATTTGCACAGTAACACATTTTGCTTTTCATAATCAGA
This sequence comes from Schistocerca nitens, assembly GCF_023898315.1. NCBI lineage: Eukaryota > Metazoa > Arthropoda > Insecta > Orthoptera > Acrididae > Schistocerca > Schistocerca nitens. The sequence goes on from NC_064616.1 coordinate 949,708,367, forward strand.
CAAATTCGTTGGACTATAAAAGAAGTTACTAATGTGCACCGTTTGTTTTGATCCATTTAGATGTTTTAAGTATTGAGATAAATTTAATGAGTGGTATTAAAATCGATCTATGGTCCTCAGTAACCTATAATTCATTTCAGTATTGTCAATGAGCGAGCTGCTTGTACTTTAATAATGAACAGAGAAAGTTTTAATGCTGAAATATTTAATTTGAAGGTCCATTGTGTTTGCAAAGTATAGTACAGCAACAGAACTTCGGTCATTAACAAGCGTTATTTAACCAATAAGTTTATGTCCGTAGTATCAATACTTAAGCTGCGTGTATTTTAATAAGTAATACAGACAACTGAGAAGTGGGAGTGTCTAACTTGAAATTGCATAGTGCTTGAAAAATGTTTTGTGTTCGAAATCTTGCACAAAATACAGTTTTTTTTCCTCCAAAGTACGAAATCTTTTTAGATCTGTAATTATACTTGCGTGCAACCTGCATTGGTTTGGACAAATAAGTTTATTTTCGACACATTGACATGGATTGTTGTGCTATCGATTCTGGCGATGTTTCATCTCTGTCCTTCCGTCATAACATGGTGTTTGTCTGCATTCTGGCTTTGCTCTGTTTTTCAAATGGTTCAAATGGCTCTGAGCACTATGGCACTTAACATCTGAGGTCATCAGTCCCCTAGAACTTAGAACTACTTAAACCTAACTAACCTAAGGACATCACACACATCCATGCCCAAGGCAGGATTCGAACCTGCGACCATAGCGGTCGCGCGGTTCCAGACTGAAGCGCCTAGAACCGCTCGGCCACACTGGCCGGCTGCTCTATGTTTTTACATCAAGTATTTTTTTATTAGACGTTCATGTTATTTAGTAGTTGCTTATAGGAAATACAATTTTAGAGAGTCTTGGTACAACAGTTCCGACTGGTCAATACTGCAACCCTCCTCAAACCTTTGTTTTATGCTTAACATCTAGTTCAAATGGAACTGAAAAGTATTACCAAGCTGTTAATAGCATATATTATTTGTTCTAAAGATACATTATCTTCGTATTTCGAATGGAAATAAAAAAATATTAGGTTGCTAATAATATGCATTACATATTTTAGTGATAAATTAGCTTCGTCCTCTTTAAAATGATGGAGAAACGTTACTTAAAAGCTTGTAAAAACGTTACGTGGTGACAATACATCCTACAACACCGCATGAGATTGAAATATGAACGTAGTTGATGTATTTAGAAAGAGTTGTAACACTTATAGAACAATTTTTCAGGATGCATTGTGCTGTATACCGTAGTGGGCCTAAATAATTAGATTTTTCTAGTATTTCAAACTGACTATTTGTTTGATTGTTTGCCTACCTTTCATAGTATTTTGGCTAACATGAATTCTTTGGCTGGTCAGGTTAGTTATGGTCTCTCATCAAACTCTAAATGTCAACTGTCATTTATAGCTATTTTGGAATGGAAAATAGCATTGGGGTGCTTACTTTAGAGATCACAATAATCTTTTACGCACACGCTTCGCAGATATGTGTTTATACGAGGAACATAGCATTGTGATGTTTGGCGTAAACATTGCACTTTAGCGTTGTTTGCATATTTCCGCAGACATTTCAAATTTCGAATTAACATTGTGAATTTGACATGTACCACAGAACAATTTAGTTGAGGAGAATGATTAATTTAAAACCTCTGTTGTGCCTTAAACCACGTGAATTTGGATCACTGGTGACAAAAAGCAACAGCATCATAAAACAGCAGTTTTGCCTACATTTTGAAGTTATATCGTATAGTAGTTAATTAAAACTCATCTTTAGCAGTTCCGTACTTGTATTTCTAATTCATTAACTACAATGCGTAAATGAACATTCGTTTTCAACGATTTATGGAGAGCATCTTTTATACTCGTTCTCTTATTCCATTGTGAATGTTGCGTAGTTTCCAATGACATTTACAGATGCGACTGGCAAGGCAGACCATAAACAATATTTTATAATGAGAAATGAAAACATAGTTGTCATTTGGAATTTTTTTTTAACTTGGCACCATTTTATGCTATTAAGGTAAAGGTTACGTATTTCTATTCTAATATGTTTGTGTATACGTTTGTGTGTGTGTGTGTGTGTGGGTGTGTGTGTGTGTGTGTGGTGTATCTGTGTTTTTTGCTGACATAACTTAGATGTAGAAACACTACAAACGTAATTTTTTTACAAATAGTTCAGATCGTTCCAATGCTTTTGGGCACAGTACAAAATGCAGATCCTTCATACACTTTTGAGCACAGGAACGATGGTGGCTTTGAGGCTACATTGCGATTGGCTGTTGTAAGCGACCGTTTTTGACAGAAGTGCCAATAGAGTAACAAGTCCAGCCAATGTAATTTAATCTTAAGCTAGGAGCGAGAGTATAAGGACGACTTATGTTAATATCAGTGTCTGTTACATCCAATTACTAGCTTCCTATACTACATTCTTCCTCTGGAGGTCTGTTTAAATGTAGGTGGGAGTCATTTTGAGTACTTGTTTGGTAGAAGCCACACGAGCAGGGGAAATAGCCAGTCTCCGGCAATTAAGTGGACTACAGGCCTTTTCAAAGGACTAACGCCGCCGTGGGGGATGAGAAGACAGGTAAAAGCTGGGACTAATATATTGCGTGTGCGCTAATCTCAGCCAAAGAGGCACCGTCAGTGGTTGTCCTAAATGTTGGAACGCCACTATATTGTGTTTCTAAAGCAAGCAGTCCACTGACGGCGGAGGGACATGCCATAAACAGGCAATGATAGAGTGTAGTTTTCCGACACCCTGCCCTCAGCTAGAAATCAGCATTCTGTGAAATGCTATACCCGAATAAATACAAGGAAAGAAATTTCTGAAGTAGAGTGAGACGAGAGACGAACTAGCGTTTTTATGTTTAAGACCATGGGATCTGCAGCTGTCAGGCTGGTACCAAGCAGATTGCTTCGTTATTGGCACTCTTAAGAAATAATAAGGGTTGCTACCGTTGTATTGTATGGAAAAAATCTAGAGGGAGAGAACAGAAATTGCTGTGTATACAGGCAGGAGACCAGTTGGGTAAGAGCGCGAGATAGGACAGATGGTGGGAGTTGGGAGCTGCTTATTTCTGAACTCCAGCACTAAAAACTCATTTGACTGGTACATAATGTTTATACTGAGTGTGGATTAGAGATTGATGCAATATTAGAGCGACCGGATTGGTTGCCAATAGGAGGCGTCAGTGTCATTGGTACACAAAGTCATACACAAGTAAAAATTCTGCTTCTCGCTGGCAGCTGTCTGTGGAAATTTCTTCCATCTGACACTCAGAGGAGGGCACTTCAGCCGAGAAAGGAACTTCGATTCTGAGGGAGAGCTGCCCTCGGCGTAGATCAGATGACTCAGAATCATCAACTACCGCAACAGACACTCGCCAACACCGGTAACGCTGTGTACGATGAGTCTCTTCAGCGTTCACAAACCAAGTGATAGGACGTATGCGGAGTTTTTATACTGATCGCTAGAAAAGCACTTTATTCTGTGACCGGTTTCGACAGAGCTTTACTGCCATCGTCGGATCATATGCTTTTGAATTTTTACAACATGTTACCCATAAGATCTCATATGAGAGCAAAGCTCTGTCGAAACTGGTCATACAATAAAATGCTATTTTAGTGGTCTTGGCTTGAGAAGCTTTCTTCAGTTACCATACATTGCAGATCGCCCCCAGACTGAACATGTCAGGATATATATAATTTTTTGCTTTAATTCCAATGTAAATTTGTACCAATACTCAGTGGGCATAAAGATTTAATATTCTTATGTACTTGTGTTTAGCTTCATGTCCACATCAAATTTTGATGTATAGAGTTTCATAGAGACCAGTGTTTCATTCATTAGCTCGATCAAACTCGCTATTTTATCATTTTGTGAATTAGAGCACCCATGTTTCTTGTATGCTACGACCACCCCTTCTTAATAAGTTACTTTCATTAAGTTATCCATTGAGCAACACCTGTAATGAAATTCATGTCATTCTATTGGAAGCAAGCTGATTATCAGTAAGGTCACTTGGTACAACGCTTTCTGATATCCACAAGGGTATATCGAGGGCTCAGCAACGCACACAGTTTAAAGTTAATGGCCGCTTAGATACTACACTGTAACTGGCTGTTTTATTTTAATTGTAGTTAAAATACTAGGCCCCGATCGGTGGAATGGGGAGGGGTGGGGAGAGTGGAGGGGCCTGTGTCCCGCCATGTTATCGGTAAGATAGATGACATCGGTGATAAGAGTGACGAAGTCAACAGTAAGGAGGGTCGGTTTTGTGACGCCGTAGGTGAAGATCACTTGATCTGCTTGAGATCAACTTCGTTGCCTTCAGCAGACGTTTCAGTGTCAAAGTGTGATGAAACATACGCAAATATACTATTGGAGCCATCGTGTATGACTTCATATCACAGCTGGCAGTGACTGAGGGAACACTGACGGCACAATGTTGTGTAATGGGCATCCTTCACCCTCAACCGCAACTCTAATGCGACAGTATCGTGGTGCCACTTTTCAACAATACAGTGCTCGTCTACACATAGCTCCTGTCTCTATGAAGTGTCTGCACTATGTTTAGGTAATCCCCTGGCTAGCGAGATACCCGTATCTGTCGCCGATAGAACCTGACTGGGACCAGCTCGGATGCCCACTTTCTCCCAGTGCCAGTATCCGGTTACAACGATTGTGGGCAAGCTTGTCTCAGTTGAGCGTTCCACGTCATACTGCTCATACTGCGAGGATCTCTGTAAATTTGACTCTGTACTGCAATCACTGAAACAATATAATAAACCTCTTAACCCGTCAAGATTCATTTCGTTTCTTCCTGCCCTTCTACCTGCTTCTCTTTTTTGTCTTTTTTGTGTAGGGCTGTGTGTTATATAGAAAATCTGCAAACAATGTACAGAACTGGTTGAATACACTGTATCTTGTATTTTGCTAATTCGGAACCAGTGCGGAACTTGTAATCTCCCTCCCTGCTACATTTTACTCTTTGTTAATAGAAAGAGATTTGTTTGTACTGTTCTTGTGTCTCCAGCCGGGTGCAGTCGTTTTCAAACCACGATATGCCATGCCGCATTGCACACTGACCTGCCGGTACGCCAGTCGGAACCAGTAGGGATGGTGCAGTGTGCCTCTGAAGTTGCGTTTTGTGACATTATTTGTGTACTGAAGCGTCAGATGGCTCGGCGATTGGTAATCAATCCTGCTAATGCATTGCGATTGGTTGAGATGAAGTTACGAAGAACCCTTCTTCGTGAAGATGGTACTGGTGTAGAAGACGAATCATTCGCATGTTTTCTGGTATCTTTTATGGTGCAGAAATATGAGCATAAGTCAGAAACACTAACACATGATGATGATGATAGGGATGATAATGACGAACAGCTCATTGCAAACGGTAGTGCTACGGCAAGTGCGGGAAGAGGTGATGGAAGCAGTGGCAATGAATACCAACCGTCTCCCAAGAAGAAGTTTAAATTTGCAAGTATCATCACGGCGTTTGATGACAACACACTGGAGAACTTGTACGATGATTATTACGTAAGAGGTTTCGACACATACGACAAGCTTCTGAAAAGACACCCTAAACTGAAGTCTAAAAGCAATATTAAAAACATACTGGATTACGTGGCAAAGAAAAGAGAAGGAAATACAGTTTTCAAAGGAAATCGTACACTGCTGTTCAAGACCATCAAGGATCGTGTAATGGCGAAATTCGATGAAGCGCGAGAATGCGGTTCCGCCGTTCATTATTGGCATTTACAGCATTGGGCATTGGACGTAGCCATAAATCTCGGGTGTACAAACTTTACAGCTTCACTAGGATTTATTACTAATTTGAAAAAGGAGTTTAGGATAACATCACGCCGTATCACTATGCTCCAAGCACGAAAAGATAAGGATGACGAAGAAGAGCTGATTGAAAGAGCTCAAGCGTTTGTCGCTGACGTCAATGAGCATATCACGAGAGAAAACATCGATATTAGTTCTGTATGGAACTGTGATCAGAGTCAGTTGAACTATGAACTTTCTTGAGACAGAACACTATCCATGAAAGGGGAGAGAAACACTGTCGCGATGTTGCAATCAGTTAACTGTGCAACACATAGTTACACGATCGATGTTGCTACAGTATATCAATGGACGGACGATTGGCAGACAACCTCTATATTTGCTTCCACGAATCCAGTGGAAAGTTTGAACTCCGCGTGTCAAGGGAAATAGAAACGCGGTGCACTCCATATGTCGTCGTCGATGCAAGTGTGAGTGGGAAGATGACGAAACAACATCTGAAGACGTTTTTTCTGTCAGTTTTGAATCCACATTTGTCGAGAAAGTCATTAGTACTTTGTGACTCCTGGTCTGGACATAAGGATGAACGAGTACTACTGGAAGCATCTGGCGGAAAACATGTAGATTTAAAAATCATTCCTCCTAAAACTACAAAATATGCACAACCTCTGGATGTGTATTTCTTCAGGCAATATAAAATATATGCCAAGAGAATAACAGACTTCATTAAACTACGTTCCAGTAATATGCAGCCGAAATTGCACGACAGATTCTTTATCATGAATATGCATTCTGTCATTTACAATCAGTTATCTGCGGGAGTATACAGACCAATGCTTCGTTACGCGTGGCAGAACGCTGGCTACGATATTGCTGAAACAGTGAACAACTTCAAAGTGTCACTGATATTATAGAATGTGCAAATACACCATGCGATCAACTTGCATTTCTATACTGTGCGTTTTGCAGTCATTCATATTGCTCGGAGCATTTTATTGACATTCTGCATTTACATTTATACACTCCTAGAAATGGAAAAAAGAACACATTGACACCGGTGTGTCAGACCCACCATACTTGCTCCGGACACTGCGAGAGGGCTGTACAGGCAATGATCACACGCACGGCACAGCGGACACACCAGGAACCGCGGTGTTGGCCGTCGAATGGCGCTTGCTGCGCAGCATTTGTGCACCGCCGCCGTCAGTGTCAGCCAGTTTGCCGTGGCATACGGAGCTACATCGCAGTCTTTAACACTGGTAGCATGCCGCGACAGCGTGGACGTGAACCGTATGTGCAGTTGACGGACTTTGAGCGAGGGCGTATAGTGGGCATGCGGGAGGCCGGGTGGACGTACCGCCGAATTGCTCAACACGTGGGGCGTGAGGTCTCCACAGTACATCGATGTTGTCGCCAGTGGTCGGCGGAAGGTGCACGTGCCCGTCGACCTGGGACCGGACCTCAGCGACGCACGGATGCACGCCAAGACCGTAGGATCCTACGCAGTGCCGTAGGGGACCGCACCGCCACTTCCCAGCAAATTAGGGACACTGTTGCTCCTGGGGTATCGGCGAGGACCATTCGCAACCGTCTCCATGAAGCTGGGCTACGGTCCCGCACACCGTTAGGCCGTCTTCCGCTCACGCCCCAACATCGTGCAGCCCGCCTCCAGTGGTGTCGCGACAGGCGTGAATGGAGGGACGAATGGAGACGTGTCGTCTTCAGCGATGAGAGTCGCTTCTGCCTTGGTGCCAATGATGGTCGTATGCGTGTTTGGCGCCGTGCAGGTGAGCGCCAAATCAGGACTGCATACGACCGAGGCACACAGGGCCAACACCCGGCATCATGGTGTGGGGAGCGATCTCCTACACTGGCCGTACACCACTGGTGATCGTCGAGGGGACACTGAATAGTGCACGGTACATCCAAACCGTCATCGAACCCATCGTTCTACCATTCCTAGACCGGCAAGGGAACTTGCTGTTCCAACAGGACAATGCACGTCCGCATGTATCCCGTGCCACCCAACGTGCTCATGAAGGTGTAAGTCAACTACCCTGGCCAGCAAGATCTCCGGATCCGCCCCCCATTGAGCATGTTTGGGACTGGATGAAGCGTCGTCTCACGCGGTCTGCACGTCCAGCACGAACGCTGGTCCAACTGAGGCGCCAGGTGGAAATGACATGGCAAGCCGTTCCACAGGACTACATCCAGCATCTCTACGATCGTCTCCATGGGAGAATAGCAGCCTGCATTGCTGCGAAAGGTCGATATACACTGTGCTAGTGCCGACATTGTGCATGCTCTGTTGCCTGTGTCTATGTGCCTGTGGTTCTGTCAGTGTGATCATGTGATATATCTGACCCCAGGAATGTGTCAATAAAGTTTCCCCTTCCTGGGACAATGAATTCACGGTGTTCTTATTTCAATTTCCAGGAGTGTAGTTAAAATTGCTGCATTGCGTATGGCGTCTACAGCTACATCTACAGAGATATCTAGAGCATGACTGCAGAGTTTTGCAGAAAAACGACACCCACCACCACATTCAGAGGTACATGATGGTCCTGTAACCAAACGTTCATACAGATCTGTTTGTTCGAGCCCAGGTACTTTCCTGGTAAGTGGTGCTTACAAGAGAGAATGAGCTATGTGCAAACTTGATCGTGTTGTCTAAAGCGAAACCGTGCCTCGTTTCTTTAGGTTCAAAATGATTCAAATGGCTCTGAGCACTATGGGACTTAACATCTGAGGTCATCAGTCCCCTAGAACTTAGAACTACTTAAACCTAACTAACTTAAGGACATCACACACATCCCTGCCAAGGCAGGATTCGAACCTGCGACCGTAGCGGTCGCGCGGCTCCAGACTGAAGCGTCTACAACCGCTCGGTCACTCCGGTTTCTTTAGGATTATGAAAGTCATTAGTTCTTTAATTTAAGTGAAAAGGTTGCACTTAAATGATCACAGTTCATTTCATTTACTCCGTTTGTAATACTTCACAAAAGTTGTTAGACCCCACCAGGCTCATATTGGTAGAAAAATTTATTCCCGTTTCACGCTGAATGCCATCGCTGTATTGATTTTACAAAATAAACCATCATGAAATAACCGTTCACAGTAGCTTTAATAATTGTATTGTTCAAACAATAATATAGCATGACAACTGATGCTAGTGACTAAGAATGAGGTTCTGATTTGTTCACTGGTTATGTGTGTAATTATGCACACCCTCCACGATTAAACCGCTTATTCATTCACTGGTGCCCTAAAATGCGACGAAAAACTCTCAGACACATATTTCATCAACATCTGCAAACTGTTCTTTTTGTAAATCAACTGTCTCTGACCGTTGCACACGAAACCTGAACATCGAGTGTCCCACCTCGCATAAAGATACGTGAGCGGTAGCGCTTGGGCACTGTTATACGAAGCAGGCGTGCTCAGCTCCTAATGTTCCACAGAACCAGCGATCCGTGTAAGGCGTACGACTGAATACGTCATAATACTGTCGGTAGTAGTATCCGTTACAAACTGTTTTCAGCCTCCGTTGGTTGTCAAGAAACCTGGACGCCGTCACCTACTGCCTTCTGGATCTCACGGAGCGCTAATTTTCACATCACTGCTACTCAGTCCAGTATGCTTGGGTTCGTACCTTTCGACTCAGTCATTTCCGGACTGAAATTCGTTATCGTCAATAGGGAAACATCACGTATAGTTTGTAATGAAATCTTGGTACCGGCATTAGTTATTTCCAAATTAGGGCACTGTGATGGTGGGTACAGAGTGCTACGGAACTTATACGTCAACCAGGAAGCGACATATCTGTGATGTAGAGCGTATTGTTTGCTATGTTTACATTAATATTTTAAAATAAATTCCATAATGGATAAAGGATGGAAACTCTATCAGTGGGCCTAAATTACGTGTGGTTTCCCGATTATACTGGTATATACTCCGTGAGGGAAGGTTTAGTTTTCAGTTTAATAACTACTATATTTAAAATGCATGCTGTATACCATCACTAAGCAATTGTTACAATACTTAATATATACAGAGAACTGCTTCAGTGTCATATTCACAAGGTGGTAATAATATCAGGAATAGCAATTTTTATTAGAGGAAGTCAGAAACTTCGAAGTTACGATAAAAAGCAAATGAACTTTTTCATGATAAAATCTGAAGTGCGAAATTCTCAGCTTTGTGGTCAATATTTGTTTAGCAGCATTGTAAAGACATATTCTGGTTTATTGATTTCTTTATTGCTGCTAACAAACTAAACCTTCTGTCTCGTTACCTATTACAGGTTGTGTATTAAGTAGTAATTGTATTAATTACGAAACAAGCATTCATAAAAACTTTAGTCTGTGTTGAGTAAAGTTTCTGCAGGTAGAATAATCTATCCTAATAACCGACCACCTAATCCCTGGAAATTATGTATCCGGACTACGTCACTTTGAGTAGATTTGCCACTTTATATAGGAATTATGACCAGCAAGTGATGCTGCAGCACTGACAATCTAAACTTAACCATTTAAGAAAAATGAAATAAAGCCACTCAGTATAGCTATACACTGCTTTAGTGTAATCAGTGTATTTATGATTTACTCTGTGCAGTCTACATTATCGAGATCACAGGAAGTTTTTTGAAAATGTTGTTGTCCTTCTTTGAGCATGATACGTGTCCCGTATGATCGGGAAGGTTTCCCTGGCATCGCATCGGTAGTTCTACACCCTCAGAGTAGCGCTGCTTAAGCATCGAGCACTGCGTGACCACCCGACGCATCAGGAGCCATCACTCCAGAAATGTCCCAGGAGGAGAATTCGGGACCAGACAACCGAAACCACCACCTAAGTTATACTCATAAAAACTGTCTTGTATTAGTTCTTCTTCTCTCATCAATCTTCTTTAGACTCTACAATAGTCGCATCATTGGGAAGGCAACATCTGGGTCTTTATCTTGTTATAACTTCTACTGATATTTCTCCAACTGCAGCGCTAGTTAGAACTTGCTGGCCTGTAATGCCTAATGTACCGAGTGATCAAAAAGTCAGTATGAATTTGAAAACTTAATAAACCACGGAATAATGTAGGTAGAGAGGTAAAAATTGACGCACATGCTTAGAATGACATGGGGTTTTATTAGAACAAAAAAAAAATAAAGTTCACAAAATGTCCGACAGATAGTGCTGGACAGCAAAACGTCAGTGACTGCGCATGACAATCGTGTATAAAAGGAGCTGTAATGAGAGAGAGAATCAGATGCGCCAGCAGTCGCAGCATGTTGACGTTACCTGAAAAGGCGCTTTTAGTGAAGCTGTATAATCAGAATGGGGAATGTGCTAGTTCAGCGTTACGATCCTATCGCCATAGGAAGGGGATTCGAACGGGTAAAGGTCCGTTGACAAATGCAGCTGCGGCGAGAATGATTTAGAAGTTCGAAGCCACGGGTTGTTTAGACGATAGACCCCGTAGTGGCCGACCGAGCACAAGGCGTAATGCTGCTGAGACAGTTAAGGAACAAATGGAGACTGTAGCGGGTTCGTCTATGCACGGGGAAGTCAGCGCTTGTGCAGTCGCACGTCGCACCGGCATTCCATACACTATTGTTTGGTTGGCACTGAGGCGTACCCTCCGATGCTATCCGTACAAAATCCATCGGCATCATGAACTGTTACCTGGCGATTTAGTGAAGCGGAGGGCATTTGCGGTGTGGGCGTTTCAAAAGATGGCGGAAGATGACGATTGGTTGAGTAACGTGTTGTGGACCGACGAAGCTTATTTCACGCTCCGAGGGTCTGTCAACGCCCACCACTTCAGAATTTGGGCTACAGAAAATCCTGGAACTGTCGTGGAAACTCCATTGCACGACGAGAAAGTCACGGTATGGGTTGGATTTACCACATCTACCGTTATCGGGCCTTTTTTCTTCGAGGAAATGCGTAGTTCTGGTTTTGTAACTGCTACCGTGACGGGTGAGAGGTACGCCGATATGTTACAGAATCGCATCATCCCCAGCGTGTTTGATAAACCCCTGATGGAACGTACGATGTTTATGCAGGATGGCGCTCCACCCCATATTGCTAGATGCGAGAAAGATCCCTTGCGTGCGTCGTTTGGTGATGATCGTGTGCTCAGACGCCACTTTCGTCATGCTTCGCCTCCCAGGTCCCCAGACCTCAGTCTGTGCGATTATTGGCTTTGGGGTTACCTGAAGTCGCAAGTGTATAGTGATCGACCGACATCTCTAGGGATGCTCAAAGACAACATCCGACGCCAATTCCTCACCATAACTCCGGACATGCTTTACAGTGCTGTTCACAACATTATTCCTCGACTACAGCTAGTGTTGAGGAATGATGGTGGACATATTGAGCACTTCCTGTAAAGAACATCAGGTTGTTGCTCTTCAATAATACGATACAATTCAATAATAATTGAATAAGATGCTTCAGTAGGTCAGTGGTTATGTAAGGATTATTACATTTCATTATTATATGAAGGTTAGTTTGCTCTTCTGTCTGCTCAGACCTTCATTCTGTCACATGTTTTCTTTCTTTATTCATCTTAGATCACTCTTCCTGCAGCCCTTTTATTGATCTTCGTTTGTAGCCTCGTTTCTGTTTCTTACAGTATCCTGGTTTCCTCTGTTTTAAAAAGGAAGGAAGGTTTATCTGTTTAGCAAGAGTAATAGAAGGCAGATTTCACACTACCTAACAGATCAAAACGAAAATTTCTGTTCCGACACTGACAATGTTGAGTGTTTATGGAAAAAGTTCAAGGCAATCGTAAAATGCGTTTTAGACAGGTACGTGCCGAGTAAAACTGTGAGGGACGGGAAAAACCCACCGTGGTACAACAACAAAGTTAGGAAACTACTGCGAAAGCAAAGAGAGCTTCACTCCAAGTTTAAACGCAGCCAAAACCTCTCAGACAAACAGAAGCTAAACGATGTCAAAGTTAGCGTAAGGAGGGCTATGCGTGAAGCGTTCAGTGAATTCGAAAGTAAAATTCTATGTACCGACTTGACAGAAAATCCTAGGAAGTTCTGGTCTTACGTTAAATCAGTAAGTGGCTCGAAACAGTATATCCAGACACTCCGGGATGATGATGGCATTGAAACAGAGGATGACACGCGTAAAGCTGAAATACTAAGCACCTTTTTCCAAAGCTGTTTCACAGAGGAAGACCGCACTGCAGTTCCTTCTCTAAAACCTCGCACAAACGAAAAAATGGCTGACATCGAAATAAGTGACCAAGGAATAGAAAAGCAACTGGAATCACTCAACAGAGGAAAGTCCACTGGACCTGACGGCATACCAATTCGATTCTACACAGAGTACGCGAAAGAACTTGCCCCCCTTCTAACAACCGTGTACCGCAAGTCTCTAGAGGAACGGAGGGTTCCAAATGATTGGAAAAGAGCACAGGTAGTCCCAGTCTTCAAGAAGGGTCGTCGAGCAGATGCGCAAAACTATAGACCTATATCTCTGACGTCGATCTGTTGTAGAATTTTAGAACATGTTTTTGCTCGAGTATCATGTCGTTTTTGGAAACCCAGAATCTACTATGTAGGAATCAACATGGATTCCGGAAACAGCGATCGTGTGAGACCCAACTCGCTTTATTTGTTCATGAGACCCAGAAAATATTAGATACAGGCTCCCAGGTAGATGCTATTTTTCTTGACTTCCGGAAGGCGTTCGATACAGTTCCGCACTGTCGCCTGATAAACAAAGTAAGAGCCTACGGAATATCAGACCAGATATGTGGCTGGATTGAAGAGTTTTTAGCAAACAGAACACAGCATGTTGTTATCAATGGAGAGACGTCTACAGACGTTAAGGTAACCTCTGGCGTGCCACAGGGGAGTGTTATGGGACCATTGCTTTTCACAATATATATAAATGACCTAGTAGATAGTGTCGGAAGTTCCATGCGGCTTTTCACGGATGATGCTGTAGTATACAGAGAAGTTGCAGCATTAGAAAATTGTAGCGAAATGCAGGAAGATCTGCAGCGGATAGGCACTTGGTGCAGGGAGTGGCAACTGTCCCTTAACATAGACAAATGTAATGTATTGCGAATACATAGAAAGAAGGATCCTTTATTGTATGATTATATGATAGCGGAACAAACACTGGTAGCAGTTACTTCTGTAAAATATCTGGGAGTATGCGTGCGGAACGATTTGAAGTGGAATGATCATATAAAATTAATTGTTGGTAAGGCGAGTACCAGGTTGAGATTCATTGGGAGAGTGCATAGAAAATGTAGTCCATCAACAAAGGAGGTGGCTTACAAAACACTCGTTCGACCTATACTTGAGTATTGCTCAACAGTGTGGGATCCGTACCAGATCGGGTTGACGGAGGAGATAGAGAAGATCCAAAGAAGAGCGGCGCGTTTCGTCACAGGGTTATTTGGTAACCGTGATAGCGTTACGGAGATGTTTAATACACTCAAGTGGCAGACTCTGCAAGAGAGGCGCTCTGCATCGCGGTGTAGCTTGCTCGCCAGGTTTCGAGAGGGTGCGTTTCTGGATGAGGTATCGAATATATTGCTTCCCCCTACTTATACCTCCCGAGGAGATCACGAACGTAAAATTAGAGAGATTAGAGCGCGCACGGAGGCTTTCAGACAGTCGTTCTTCCCGCGAACCATACGCGACTGGAACAGGAAAGGGAGGTAATGACAGTGGCACGTAAAGTGCCCTCCGCCACACACCGTTGGGTGGCTTGCGGAGTATAAATGGAGATGTAGATGTAGATGCAGATGTTTTGTTTTTTGAAGTCATCTGCTGTAATATGGAGTGCTCTTATATCTTCCTTAATTTCTATTCCACGGCTTTACTATTATTCCCTTACTAATTCTGATTTCTGGTGCTCTCAGCAGCTGTCCAAAGAATAAGACCCACTTCTTCATTATCGAGTTCATTACTAGTTCTATTTTCTTGTACATGAACTTGAAAATGTTTACTAATGCATGTACTAATTATTCTCCTTTCTGTCTTTAATATTTCAGTTTCTTTTGTATTAGTAGTTTTGCAGATTGTTTCAGCTGCGTAAATTATTTCTGGTTTTGTAACTGTTTTATAATGTTTAAATTTTGCGTCTATGGATAGGCTTTTTCTGTTGTACGTATTTTTGGTAAGGTAATTTTCTCTGTTCAGTCTTTTTATTCTATTTTTCCATGCAGAGTTCTCATTTAGAATGTAAATTACAATTTCACACAGACGTTTAAATTTATCAAAAATTTTTATTTCTTGTTCTCCTGTTCCAGCAAATTTCACAAACACAGATTTGTCTGTTGTCAATAATGTTTACTCTACAGCTAAAGTTCCAGAGTTAAGAAGAAGGGAGTAAATATTATGAGTTAAACTGGAGAAAGAATGGTTAACTGGAAGATTTCGCTGGGCACGCTGCATAATTTAGTTCTTATCTGTTACCAGGATGGAAATATAATGAAAAAATAAGAAAATGACAGAAGGATTCCTTGTGCTGCTCACTGTATAAACATAGCACTTAACCACACTTTTGACGAAGACAGCTTTTTGTTAAATCATGTCCCCGAAAATCGCAGTAACAATAAACACTGTAAAATGCATTGTATAGTACAGGAAGAAAAGTGGCCTCTGCACATCTTTCAAATCGTCTTTGAAACAACACGCTGGAACAGCTTGTACAATATGCTATAGTCCAAAACTCACTATAACGGAGTCACTGCTTCACTGACGAACAGGAAAGACACTTGCAGACTATGATAATGAACTTGCAGGAAGAATTTCTTTTTTCCTGAAACCATTTAAAGATGCCACAGATGAATTAGAAGACGAAAAAGGACGTACAGTCCAGTAAGTTATTCTTTGGTTTCACAGAGTACAACAAACCTGCACCGCCAATGAAATAGAATGAGGTGAATTTAATTACTAAAGTTACAAATACTGTTTCATTAAGGTACCAGGAAAGGGCAGATTTTTAACCAGTGTTATTGATGTATACTGACAGATCTAAATTTCTAACAGCAGGTACGAGGAATTAAAAATCGAGCTCCGAATTATGTACTGTGAGAAGGTTGTAATTATTTCCAGAGAGATGTGCGGCGCTTCCTTGATCGTCTTTCAGTGACCTCACTATGCTTGATATAAATGAAAACAGAAAATTCTTAGCTGTGTGCGACAGATGCATGCAAATTATACAGGCACAACACGCAATCTTTAAAGCAATCGCTTTTGTATAGGCAGTGGATAGTATATTAAAGCCAGAGGGAACAATTATAATTCTTGCAAGATTTCCTCACGTAAAACATATTTTTTTCCGGCTACGCCTTCTACGTCAGTTCCGTATTAATTAACTCTTTTTTGATAATTGACGTAGTGCTTTCATCGCCGCCCAGAAATAAATATTTTTTTAAAGAACTGGAAAAATAGTACACCCAATTCAGGAGATTAAGTAAATCTCCATATTCAATGGACGCCGGCGATAATGATGACATCTTAAAACGGTGCAGCAGGCAGTAAAAGGACCTATCAGTGCTGGTTGAAATAGTAAGACGTCTCTCATGTATCCTAGCAACAAGTACATCTAGTGAATGGTGCTTTTGTAAGGCTTTCTATCTGTTAACAAGTCGCCGCAGCCAATTAAATCCAGAACGCGTGAGTGATCTACTGCTGATTAGTAGTAACTATACATTTTCTTCTCTTGCAAGCTAATGAAAAAGCGAAAATTTACAGCTTTAAATAAATAATGTTCTTCAAAAAAGACAGTCGTCTCCTGAATATCAGTTAAAGTATTCGCTTAATGTGTACGAAGTTTCCTTTCCTATTGATGTCATTTGGGATAAAGCTTTTGCTTGGAAGTGATTCTACTGAAGTATCAAATTATATTCCACGAGCTGTGTGAAGTTAACTATGTCAGATAAGAGTTGTTGGAAACGTTGGATTTGTATTGTGAGAGAGAGAGAGAGCGAAAAAAAAGAGAAAATGAAAGAAAGAAAGAGAGAGAGGCGTTCGATTTGTGGAGTGCACCGGGATGAGGTCAGGAGAGACGTCAGCGGAGACCGGTCATGCTCGGTTATTCGCATGTCCGGAGTTCGGACATTGGCCATGGGCCGATTACGTGACCCAGCTCGGTCCCCCCTTCAGCGGAAAATCAATGTGAATGAGAAAGACTAACTACGAATGCGAGGAAGACAGAAAGAACAACAACTCTAAAACAGGGAAACTAAGTGGCATCGACAAAGAATTTATATAAAGAATTATTATCCTGTTCGGTTTTGAATATTAATATAAAAACTAAAAAGGCATTAAGATTACAAGATGTTTCAAAAAGATTCATCCGATTTCACAGAACTACGCTATGTGATCAAAAGTATATGGACACCTGGCTGAAAATGACTTACAAGTTGTGGCGCCCTCCATCGGTAATGCTGGAATTCAATATGGTGTTGGCCCACTCTTAGCCTTGATGACAGCTTCCACTCCCACAGGCATATGTTCAGTCAGGTGCTGCAAGGTTTCTTAAGGAATAACAGCACATTCTTCACGGAGTGCTGCACTGAGGAGAGGTATCGATGTCGGTCGGTGAAGCCTGGTTCGAAGTCAGTATTCCAAAACATCCCAAAGGTGTTCTATAAGATTCACGTCAGAACTCTGTGCAGGTCAGTTCATTACAGCGATGTTATTGTCGTGTAATCACTCCGCCACAAGGGGTGCATTATGAACAGGTGCTCTATCGTGTTGAAAGATACAATCGCCATCCCCGAATTGCTCTTCATCAGTGGGAAGCAAGAAGTGCTTAAAACATCAGTGTAGGTCTGCGATGTGATATTGCCACGCAAAACAACAAGAGATGCAAGCCCCCTCTATTAAAAACACGACCACACCATAACACCACCGCCTCAGAATTTTACTGTTGGCACTACACACGCTGACAGATGACGTTTCCCGGGCATTCGCCATACCCACACCCGGCCATCAGATCGCCACATTGTGTACTGTGATTCGTCACTCCACAGAACGTTTTTCCACTGTTCAATCGTACACTGTTTACGCTCCTTACACTAAGCGAGGCGTCGTTTGGCATTTACCGGAGTGTTGTGTGGCTTGTGAGCAGCCGCTCGACCACGAAATCTAAGTTTTTTCACCTCCCGCCTAACTTTCATAGAACTTGCAATGGATCCTGATACAGTTTGGAATTCCTGTGTGATGCTCTGGATAGATGTCTGCCTATTGCAAATTCAAATGTCGTCAGTCTCTGTCAGTCAACAGGCGAGGTCGGTCTGTACGCTTTTGTGCTGTACGTGTCTCATCACGTTTCCACTTCACTATCACATCGGAGTCGGCGGACCTAGGGATGTTCAGGAGTGTGGAAATCTCGCGTTCAGACGTATAAGACAAGTGACACCTAATCACGCGACCACGTTCGAAATCCGTGAGTTCCGCCTAGCGTCCCATTCTGCTCTCTCACGAAGTCTAATGACAACTGAGGTCGCTGACATGGAGTACTCGGCAATAGGTGGCATCTCGATGCACCTACGTGAAAAACGTATTTGTTTGATCATATAGTGTATATTTTCTACATGAACAAAGATAAAAACTTTGGATGAGTTTTAACTTACACAGAGGAATACACACTTTTTATCTGCAAAAGGTTCATCCGATTTTCCAAGCGTATACCGCATGCGTGTATGTGAATAAAACCTGGAGGTACTCCTTACGATCACATATAGGATCGAAGTTCAATGTCAGTCCACCTCACGGGGTACAAACGTCCAGGCAATAATCAAGCTAGCTCCAAGTTTATCGCAATGCGAGGCACACAGATGCAGTTTTTCACAAACCCAAAACAAAATCGTATGCATTTTGCGGCCAGTCTACTGTTGAGGCAGGTCGTTGTTAACAACTGCTCTTACAAGCAGGTGGCAGTGCGGTGGGTTTGTGTCCTATTTAAAAATGAAATTTTCGTCACGTTCACGCAGTTTTAGTGAAAGGTAGATTAACGAGCGAATTTGTTGCACCAGGGAACTTTTATTATGATGCATTATTTAAGCTTTTACCCTAGTTTATAATTATATACATGTAGAAGATATGGTCTTGTTAAAACGGCTTATATTATCACTTGCAATTCAAGATTTTGTGCTGCAGAAAATACGGTAATGTGACTCAGTCAGTTGCAAAAATTCGCCTGTTGACGAGGTAAACCGTACTTGTAAGTTAGTTGTTAGCAGACCTCTATATCGTAAATTATGACTAGAAATGTGAGTTTCCTTTTGCATGTTGGTGATGTGAAACTGAGGCAGCTACCAGCACGTAAGATTTGCATGTACAGTAACTTTTAGTAAATCATATAGGTAAAACAGCATATTATTCATTGAGTGACAACTTTCTATCCCTACTGCAATAAAATGATGGCGAACGGAATTTCTGAAAGAGAACATGATCCTGGAAATCAGCCACCTAGGCTACGAGGTGATATACGGTTTAACATCGGAAACGGGTGCAAAAAACAGACGAGAAAGCTGTATGTATTTAAACTTCGATTGAATACCTTGTGATTGCAACTCACCATATTGCTCACAAACGTAAATTTCATTTTCTACTACTGACTGTACACTGTCGGATCTGGACACAAATGGCGATAAACATCATTTGTTAATCGGCGCAGGTTACGAGTTGCTCAACGGTGCATTTCATTCTCCACATTCCCTACCCAGAGTAAGGCAAGCTTTCGGAAGGGGCTCGTGCGCAGTCCTTGAGACAGCACAGTCATTTTTGGTTCTGTTGTTGAATGGCTACAGTGATTACTCTTTCTCTAGCGTGTACACTGCTTGACCACTGCCAAGGAACAGAGACTTGGTTGGACAGGAATAAACACAGGCAATGAAGCTCGACATGAAAAACAGTACATACCAAACATAGGTGAAGTGGTATGTTGATAACGAGAAATGGTACAGTTTTCACCACAAGGGAAAACAGGATAACAGACATAAATAACGTTCAAGTCTGACACAGATGAGACTCTCAGCATAAAGGTCGATGTCGGACTCTCAGTAGGGAACACGCCCTCGTCAGACACTAAAGCGCATTGTTCACCTGTTATTAATGCTGGATACCATTCTAATGAAGAGTGCTTTGGGAATATTATCCTACTCCTCTCTCAAGGCGGTTTTCAGCTCTTGCACGGTTCGTGGTGCAGGTGTTCGTTGATAAACACGTCTGCCAAGAGTTATCAGGACATCCCTTATAGTATTTAGGCCTGAAGAATATGCATACTATTCCATAAATGTAAAATCTTCACTTTCCAGCGTGTCCGGCAGCTCAGCGATCCGGTGTGGGTGGGCACTGACATCCATAAACCGGAAGTCAGGACCTAACGCACCTCTAAGCAGATGGACGTTATAAAGCGTAATCTCCATGCGTTCATCAAGATTCTGTGGTGTGTAATGTGCTCCCCTCTCTCTCCACACTAACAGGTCGCCAGAATCACTTGCCACAATGAAGCGGGATCCGTAAGAGAACATCGCTGTGGACCAGCAATGCAGATCGCTACGAATATCCTCCCTGCACCAACGGACTCTTTCTCGACGATGGTGTGGCTGAAAAGGGAAGCATTAAGAAGCTTCCTAGCATACAGATCAGCCTGATGTAATCACGGCAAAATGGTTCTGGCAGAGTCACGTCCACCGGTAGCAGTTGCAAAGTCTACAGCGATCTCGTTTGGGTTGAGATGACTGTTCCTTTTTGCCACTAGGGCTATGTATTGATCCACTTGCAGGGTGGTGGTCTGCCTACGACCACCAGAATGTTTTGTGTAGCATTTCCATCATCAGCGGCCTTTTGGAATCTGCGATATGACACGTCTGGAAACAACCATTACCGTGGCCACAGTACTGACACTATGAGCAAAAGCTCGTAAGCACTCAACTGATATCTTGCAGATATGTTGCAATCCAACACGGAATGTAGCACTAATAGGTTCCACAACAATCTTCGTCAAACACTGTACTGCATGAATGCATGAACTGTCGAATGCCTGCAGGCTTTCGTGCACAAGCTTCCCTGCCGTTAACACGTCTCGTCTTCTACATTTCCATTTAGTGTCACTGGTTTAGTGTTTCGTATCAATTGTCGATTGTTCCGTAGCAACTGGCAGTTATTCCTTAGCAAATGTCAGTTGTTTCTTACCAATTATCAAGCAGTGTACTGTCCTACGAGGAACATTTCTTGTGTCTCGGAACAGTCACCGAAAACTTGAAATAACATTTTGCATCAAATGTAATGCTACTGAGACTGCCGTCCGTGTCTGAGGTGTCTGAGTGTTTTATCCTACTAAACATTAGTGTGCGCAAATGATAGTATATGATTATACAATTACCATAATCTGGATAGAAGTAAAAAACTGGGAAACTACGTCACACGGTAAAGATTAAGTCATCAAGAGAAAATTTCACAGATATTTCTAGAAGATCTGTGGTCACTGACAGCCTATATTTTTTGCGGAAGTCTACCATATACCTGAAGCGTTTATATGGTCTTACTGTCGTGCCCTTTTGGTGCTCATTCATGAGGGTATACTTCGTGCGCTCAAATCTGAGAGCTAAAAGCAACTCCTATTCGTTTTGTATTTTCTGCATCTGGTAGACAAGTATTCATGTTAATTGTAAATGTCGCAACTCACTGGAAGTTGTCGACAGCGCCCGCAGCAAGTAATTACCGCACTCGTTGTGAATGGCTATTGTATATTCAGTGCCGGTAATTCGTGTTTTTTATAAATATTTTGCGCCGAAAGCAACGCTAGAATCAGCATATATCAACAATGCAAATTTTCGTAGTTAAATATTTTTTTCGATACCGTCCTCCAGTTCTCGTCATAAATGCCGTTTTTCATCACAAAATTTATTAATTCATCTCCAGCAGTAAACTCGTTTCAAGTATACGAATTTCTGTGGAAAAATCCTCACAGAATTTAGATTTCAAATATTTTCACGAGTCGCCAGAGTTTGGGAATTGCTATTTGTTCACAATTCCTTCTGCGTTAATGTTATACTTATTATTCATCAGAATCGTTATTAAATTGTTTAGTCACTATGTGCTTTTACAACGGTAACAAAAAAATCTCACTGCAGTCACATCCGTTATGCATCGGTTGAAATATGGTTGCGTCCATGAAAAAGCCACCAAAATTAGACATCGTATTGCTATCACCTTTTTGCGTTGACACGTACCTCATCAGCACAATCTATCAGCAGCTGTTTGTATTAAACAGTGTTGAGGCCATGCCATGGAGTCAGATGTCGATTTCATACAATCAAATGAATACTGGAATAAGAAATGTGTTTAATGGGTAAAAATATGGAGGGCTAGACATGATAGGAACAGATTATTTATTTCCAGAATGAGATTTTCACTCTGCAGCGGAGTGTGCGCTGATATGAAACTTCCTGGCAGATTAAAACTGTGTGCCCGACCGAGACTCGAACTCGAGACCTTTGCCTTTGGCGGGCGAGTGCTCGACCAACTGACCTACCGAAGCACGACTCACGCCCCGTCCTCACAGCTTTACTTCTGCCAGTATCTCGTCTCCTACCTTCCAAACTTTACAGAAGCTCTCCTGCGAACCTTGCAGAACTAGCATTCCTGAAAGAAAGGATATTGCGGAGACATGGCTTAGCCACAGCCTGGGGGATGTTTCCAGAATGAGATTTTCACTCTGCAGCGGAGTGTGCGCTGATATGAAACTTCTGGTTCGCAGGAGAGCTTCTGTAAAGTTTGGAAGGTAGGAGACGAGATACCGGCAGAAGTAAAGCTGTGAGGACCGGGCGTGAGTCGTGCTTCGGTAGCTCAGATGCTAGAGCACTTGCCCGCGAAAGGCAAAGGTCATGAGTTCGAGTCTCGGGCGGGCACACAGTTTTAATCTGCCAGGAAGTTTCATATCAGCGCACACTCCGCTGCAGAGTGAAAATCTCATTCTGGAAACATCCCCCAGGCTTTGGCTAAGCCATATCTTCGCAATATCCTTTCTTTCAGGAGTGCTAGTTCTGCAAGGTTCGCAGTAGAGCTTCTGTAAAGTTTGGAAGGTAGGAGACGAGGTACTGGCAGAAGTAAAGCTGTGAGTACCGCCCGTGAGTCGTGCTTCGGTAGCTCAGTTGGTAGAGCACTTGCCCGCGAAAGGCAAAGGTCCAGAGTTCGAGTCTCGGTCGGGCATACAGTTTTAATCTGCCAGGAAGTTTCAGATTATTTATTTGTTTCGTATTTTATTGTAATCTGTTATCTACATACAAGGGCAGACCAAATGTTACACATGAATTGGTATGAAAATGGCACATTTTACCATAATTTCAGACGTGTTAGAATAACTAAGCATCGTGGTGTTTAAGGAGGAAAATCTGCATAAAATATCTAAATAGAAAATAGAAATTTTCAAAAGAAAGGTAAGAAAAATTCCACGTACAACCCTTTGGCTATCTGGTGCAAAGAGATATCTTTATCCAGAATGCATGTAACTGTTCCCTCCACTATACAGCATTGCTGGATCACAAATTTTGTGATTTGTACAAGGTGATTCCGTGATGAGTAACAAGCTCTCAGGGATGACTGGTAGGGGTAAATGTGTAAATCTGAGGGAAAAGACCTTGGTCCGGAAACGAGCGAGTCGCAAGTTATAAGCGAAAATCTTTCTGACTTCTCTGACAGTGGACCTCTTCTGTTGCAAGCTCTTTACTTACCATATTTGGTAGGAGGTGGTATGGACCAAAAGAAGAAAAAAATGTCGAGTAAACTTTGGCTCTAAAGTGCACACTTTAAGACGTATGTGCACTTGTTTGTCTTTGATACAGTAAAACACCTGTCGTCTACTGTATAACTGCTCATATCTCTTAAGGTATCCATTTTACACACCTTGATTACCAGATTTTTCTTTATTTTGCTCCATACTACCTCCTTACCAGATATGGAAAGGAAAAAAAAAAGACCTTGCAGCAGAACTTTCGACTCGATCCTTTACGGATCAGGGTCCATCGCCTCAGGTAGATGCACTTACCCTTCTCCATCATACCTGAAAGTTTATAGCATCATCACAGAATCACCCAATAATTCTGGACTACACTACTATACAATACTACACTACACAGCATTACGCTACACTACTCTAGCGTATTACGCTCTTCTGCGTTTAGTTTCTTAATTTTAGTAATGTTGATTTAGTAGCATATAAATTGTTCTGTGTGCTGTTATCGTTAGCTGGTTTTCTACGCTCCAGTTACACAGTTTTTCAGAAACAGCCCTACATTTTCCCTCTATTTTAGCCCTTGTGTAGGCAGACACTATAATTAGCGATTCGTCTATGCAGGCGATGCAGTCTGTAGTGTTTGTTATACTCTGAAGCTGTTTCAGTAATGGCTCAACGTCAACATAGCAAAAGTGTGGACCACAAGCAGAGCACTGCGAGCAGTCTTTAGGTGAGGTGCTTTTCAGTTTTCTTTCCATAACATTCTATTTACACCTACCTGTCCCTGCAATTACCTGGTAGTTTGTTTTAGAGACAACTGGGTATTTCATCTGTTTTACTCTTTTGAACAAGGAAGGCAACTATAATTTATCAATCGCCCCAGCTACACTATGTGACCAGAAGTATCCAGACACCTGGCTGAAAATGACTTATAAGTTCGTGCCCCCCCCCCCCCCCCATCGGTAATACTGGAATTCAGTATGGTGTTATGGTGTTGGCCCACCCTATCCTTGATTACAGCTTCCACTCTCGCAGGCAAACGTTCACTCAGGTGCTGAAAGGTTTCTTGGAGAATGGCAGTCCATTTTTTACGGAGTGCTGCAGTGAGGAGAGGTATCGATGTCGGTCGGTGAGGCATTGCACGAAGTCGGCGTTCCAAAACATCCCACAGGAGTGTTATGGGATTGAGGTCAGGACCCTGTGCAGGCCAATCTGTTACGGGGATGTTATTGTCGTGTAACCACTCCGCCACAGGCCGTGCATTATGAACAGGTGCTCTGTCGTGTTAAAAGATGTAATCGCCAGTCCTGAATTGCTCTTCAACAGTGGGAAGCAAGAAGGTGCTGATAATATCAGTGTAGACCTGTGTTGTGATAATGACACGCGAAACAACAAGGGGTGGAAGCCCCCTCCACGAAAAACACGACCACAACGGCTTCCGAATTTTACTACTGGCACTACACACGCTGGCAGATGACGTTCAACGGACGTTCGTCGTACCCATACCCTGCCATCGTATCGTCACATAGTGTACCGTGATTCATCACTCCACACAACGTTTTTCCACTGTTCAGTCGTCCAATGTTTATGCTACTTACACTAAGCGAGGCGTCGCTTGGCATTTACCGGCGTGATGTATGGCTTATGAGCAGCCGCTCCACCGTGAAATCCAAGTTTCTTCACTTCCCGCCTGTCATAGTACTTGCAGTGGATCCTGATGCAATTTCGAATTCCTGTGTGATGGTTTGGACAGATGTCTGCCTATTACACATTACGACACTCTTCAGCGGTCGGCAGTCTTTGACAGTCAACAGATGAGTTCGGCCTATACGCTTTCGTGCTGTACGTGTCCCATCACGTTTCCACTTCATTATCACATCGGAAACATTGGAACAAGGGATGTTTAGGGGTGTGGAAATCTCGCGTGCAGACGTATGAGACAAGTGACACCTAATCACGCGACCACGTTCAAAGTCCGTGAGTTCCGCGGAGCGCCCCATTCTGCTCTCTCACGACGTCTAATGACCACTGAGGTCACTGATATGGAGTAGGAGTACCTGGCAGTAGGTGGCAGCACGATGCACCTATTATGAAAAACGTATTTTTTGGTGATGTCCGGATACTTTTGATCACATAGTGTATATAAATCATTATGTCTATAAAATACTTTTTGTCTGAGGTGTTCAGAACATTCATTGCCTGATTTATCGTATCCTCAGCGCATTTCACTTTCCTGAAACCGTACTGGAGGGGGCTCGTGCCTTTTATCTGTTTGTGGTCCCTCAGGCGACGGCACAAATACAGAAGCTTTTCCTGTACTTTGGCTAGAACTTGGAAGATGATAATCTATGTCGTATCGTTTTTGGAATGAGTATGATGGTCACGTTCTTCCTTGAGGTAATGCAGAGGAAATGAATATTTCCGCCGCCAGTATGCACACTACTGCTCATAATTAACTGAATAGTTAAGAGATCTGTTACACGTTAAAGTGTGTAAGTGATAAAGAGTGTACTATTTCCCGATTTTGTACAACCTTCTTTTCCTGTGTGTGGTGGGAATTTAATGTTTACTGTTACTTCACGTTTGTTCTCACTGCTCAGTTATCTACCCACGCAAAAAGGCCCTGAGAATAAAGTTAATATGTAACCTGAAACTAATCTTAATTCTGTACTTGTAATCTTCAGCCCACCTGTTGACATTTCAGCTCTAATGACTGAAAAATGTTGTACTAAATACTTTCAGATTTCAGTGCCTAAGTCAGTGAGATATCCTTTCAGGTAAAAATTACTCTCCGTTAAATTACTACTTCAAAGTCGATTCCGCGATGACTGTTAAATGCATTTCCTTGCCATTTCCCCCATGAAGGCAAGTCGATTGTTTTTTCACAACACCTGGAACGTTTCAGATTCGAAAGTCTACTTTAACCCATAGTTCATCACTGGAAATTTTATCACTGTCAGCTGGTCAATTAAATGTTATTTTGCTCTCCATAGAGCGGAAAAGTCATGTAGCATTCTATTCGCTACGCGATATACCGCGCAGTCAATAAAAAAAAGTCGAAACCAGTGTCACTATTAAGGAAAGTCATTTCAGATCTCATTTATAAATCACATGAAGAGTTGATTACGGAGAACCATCGATAAACGTTTACGTGGCTCCTACGTTACAATATTTAGATGATGGAGCCACACGTCCTCACATCACTGTCACGAACTCAGACAGCGAACGCTAGCTGCATCAGACTGTATTTATCCAGCTGAGCACATGGCGACTCGTGTAAATTCCATCTACCACACTTTTACAAGGAACGTTGAGAACAAGCCTAGGTAGTGCGGACTGCAGAGGGAGCAGCAGCGTTTACCGAGCGAGAGGCTATAATACGCTTCTAGTTGAAAATTGCCTGCTATAATTGTCAGCTTCCAAGTTGTCACGTTTTTCGTGTCTATTATTCGCGAACAGTCTCTGCTGTGTTATCTGTGACCTTTGGTTTACATCTATATACTCACTCCTAGCTCATCTACACCGTTTTGTCTCATCTACGATCTTTGGGGCGAGAGCTGGTTCAGCCAATGAGAAGTGGAGCCAACTGAGCAGACAATATGTCCTGTGCCAGAATGAGATTTTCACTCTGCAGCGGAGTGTGCGCTGATATGAAACTTCCTGGCAAATTAAAACTGTGTGCCCGACCGAGACTCACAGTTTTAATCTGCCAGGAAGTTTCAGTATGTCCTGTGGTTTTGAACATGGACGAAGACTCCTGTTCCGTTCTGGTTCTCGCTCTGTTCGGCTCTTCTATATGACGTTGTGTCACAACAAACATTGTTGTTGTTTCCAGAATGAGATTTTCACTCTGCAGCGGAGTGTGCGCTGATATGAAACTTCCTGGCAGATTAAAACTGTGTGCCCGACCGAGACTCGAACTCGGGACCTTTGCCTTTCGCGGGCAAGTGCTCTACCAACTGAGCTACCGAAGCACGACTCACGCCCGTTACTCACAGCTTTACTTCTGCCAGGCTGTGGCTAAGCCAGGCTGTGGCTAAGCCATGTCTCCGCATTATCCTTTCTTTCAGGAGTGCTAGTTCTGCAAGGTTCGCAGGAGAGCTTCTGTAAAGTTTGGAAGGTAGGAGACGAGGTACTGGCAGAAGTAAAGCTGTGAGTAACGGGCGTGAGTCGTGCTTCGGTAGCTCAGTTGGTAGAGCACTTGCCCGCGAAAGGCAAAGGTCCCGAGTTCGAGTCTCGGTCGGGCACACAGTTTTAATCTGCCAGGAAGTTTCATATCAGCGCACACTCCGCTGCAGAGTGAAAATCTCATTCTGGAAACATCCCCCAGGCTGTGGCTAAGCCATGTCTCCGCATTATCCTTTCTTTCAGGAGTGCTAGTTCTGCAAGGTTCGCAGGAGAGCTTCTGTAAAGTTTGGAAGGTAGGAGACGAGGTACTGGCAGAAGTAAAGCTGTGAGTAACGGGCGTGAGTCGTGCTTCGGTAGCTCAGTTGGTAGAGCACTTGCCCGCGAAAGGCAAAGGTCCCGAGTTCGAGTCTCGGTAGGGCACACAGTTTTAATCTGCCAGGAAGTTTCATATCAGCGCACACTCCGCTGCAGAGTGAAAATCTCATTCTGGAAACATCCCCCAGGCTGTGGCTAAGCCATGTCTCCGCATTATCCTTTCTTTCAGGAGTGCTAGTTCTGCAAGGTTCGCAGGAGAGCTTCTGTAAAGTTTGGAAGGTAGGAGACGAGGTACTGGCAGAAGTAAAGCTGTGAGTAACTGGCGTGAGTCGTGCTTCGGTAGCTCAGTTGGTAGAGCACTTGCCCGCGAAAGGCAAAGGTCCCGAGTTCGAGTCTCGGTCGGGCACACAGTTTTAATCTGCCAGGAAGTTTCATTGTTGTTGTTGTTGTGGTCTTCAGTCCTGAGACTGGTTTGATGCAGCTCTCCATGCTACTCTATCCTGTGCAAGCTTCTTTATCTCCCAGTACCTACTGCAACCTACATCCTTCTGAATCTGCTTAGTGTATTCATCTCTTGGTCTCCCCCTACGATTTTTACCCTCCACGCTGCCCTCCAATACTAAATTGGTGATCCCTTGATGCCTCAGAACATGTCCTACCAACCGATCCCTTCTTCTGGTCAAGTTGTGCCACAAACACCTCTTCTCCCCAATCCTATTCAGTACCTCCTCATTAGTTATGTGATCTACCCATCTAATCTTCAGCATTCTTCTGTAACACCACATTTCGAAAGCTTCTATTCTCTTCTTGTCCAAACTATTTACCGTCCATGTTTCACTTCCATGCATGGCTACACTCCACACAAATACTTTCAGAAACAACTTCCTGACATTTAAATCTATACTCGATGTTAACAAATTTCTCTTCTTCAGAAATGATTTCCTTGTCATTGCCAGTCTACATTTTATATCCTCTCTACATCGACCATTATCAGTTATTTTGCTCCCCAAATAGCAAAACTCCTTTACTACTTTAAGTGTCTCATTTCCTAATCTAATACCCTCAACATCACCCGACTTAATTCGACTACATTCCATTATCCTCGTTTTGCTTTTGTTGATGTTCATCTTATATCCTCTTTTCAAGACACTGTCCATTCCGTTCAACTGCTCTTCCAAGTCCTTTGCTGTCTCCGACAGAATTACAATGTCATCGGCGAACCTCAAAGTTTTTACTTCTCCATGAATTTTAATACCTACTCCGAATTTTTCTTTTGTTTCCTTTACTGCTTGCTCAATATAGAGATTGAATAACATCGGGGACAGGCTACAACCCTGTCTTACTCCCTTCCCAACCACTGCTTCCCTTTCATGTCCCTCGACTCTTATAACTGCCATCTGGTTTCTGTACAAATTGTAAATAGCCTTTCGCTCCCTGTATTTTACCCCTGCCACCTTTAGAATTTGAAAGAGAGTATTCCAGTCAACATTGTCAAAAGCTTTCTCTAAGTCTACAAATGCTAGAAACGTAGGTTTGCCTTTCCTTAATCTTTCTTCTAAGATAAGTCGTAAGGTCAGTATTGCCTCACGTGTTCCAGTATTTCTACGGAATCCAAACTGATCTTCCCCGAGGTCGGCTTCTACTAGTTTTTCCATTCGTCTGTAAAGAATTCGTGTTAGTATTTTGTAGCTGTGGCTTATTAAACTGATCGTTCGGTAATTTTCACATCTGTCAACACCTGCTTTCTTTGGGATTGGAATTATTATATTATTCTAGAAGTCTGAGGGTATTTCGCCTGTTTCATACATCTTGCTCACCAGATGGTAGAGTTTTGTCAGGACTGGCTCTCCCAAGGCCGTCAGTAGTTCCGATGGAATGTTGTCTACTCCGGGGGCCTTGTTTCGACTCAGGTCTTTCAGTGCTCTGTCAAACTCTTCACGCAGTATCGTATCTCCCATTTCATCTTAATCTACATCGTCTTCCATTTCCATAATATTGGCCTCAAGTACATCGCCCTTGTATAGACCCTCTATATACTCCTTCCACCTTTCTGCTTTCCCTTCTTTGCTTAGAACTGGTTTTCCATCTGAGCTCTTGATGTTCATACAAGTGGTTCTCTTATCTCCAAAGGTCTCTTTAATTTTCCTGTAGGCAGTATCTATCTTACCCCTAGTGAGATAAGCCTCTACATCCTTACATTTGTCCTCTAGCCATCCCTGCTTAGCCATTTTGCACTTCCTGTCGATCTCATTTTTGAGAGGTTTGTATTCCTTTTTGCCTGCTTCATTTACTGCATTTTTATATTTTCTCCTTTCATCAATTAAATTCAATATTTCTTCTGTTACCCAAGGATTTCTACTAGCCCTCATCTTTTTACCTACTTGATCCTCTGCTGCCTTCACTACTTCATCCCTCAAAGCTACCCATTCTTCTTCTACTGTATTTCTTTCCCCCATTCCTGTCAATTGTTCCCTTATGCTCTCCCTGAAACTCTGTACAACCTCTGGTTCTTTCAGTTTATCCAGGTCACATCTCCTTAAATTCCCACCTTTTTGCAGTTTCTTCAGTTTTAATCTACAGGTCATAACCAATATATTGTGGTCAGAGTCCACATCTGCCCCTGGAAATGTCTTACAATTTAAAACCTGGTTCCTAAATCTCTGTCTTACCATTATATAATCTATCTGATACCTTTTAGTATCTCCAGGGTTCTTCCATGTATACAACAAATATGGTACTCTCAAATACATTGGAAAGAATGCAGATTGATGTGTGAACGCATCCTGTGTTTGTACGGGCGAGATAATAATGACAAAAAGCACTTTTTCTGTGAACGAGGAGCGGAAAACCAGGTAATATTGGCTGCAAATGTATGATTAGTGACGTACTCTCTGCCAGTATACCATCACACCAGAATCGAACTTAGTCAAGCTTTCTGATGCTTAAGATACTGCTCCACTCTAGAGATATGTCGGCTGTTTGCTAGGTGGCAGCTGCATCGTTTTCATATATATATATATATATATATATATATATATATATATATATATATATATATATATATATATATATACCCTATCCGAGCCTCAGGTACAGGGCGGGTCGCAGGTGGCGGATAGCGAACGATCCATCAGATATGGTGGACACCTGCGAATAAGGGGAAACCCAAATAAGCAGTCCCGGACCGAGGCGGCAGCATCACGAGGGTGTGGGAGTGTGACTTTTGGCAAGGGTCACACTCATTCGAAAACCACAGAACCCGAAGACGTTGCTGTGTCATGGCGAGTAAGTGCCGCCATTACAATAAGCACCGTCAACACCCAAATCCAGGACGCGTCTGAAGTGGGAACCATCGGCATCCTGGTCAGCGTCTGTTCACACAATGTGCGGCTGGTCATAATGCTCCAGGAACTAACAATCCCTGGTTCTAAACACCCAGTGGAAACACTGGACCAACTTGATTACAAGCAAGTATGACTCGTGCAAGTAATAACAACATTACCCCAGGTGGTAACCAATCCACCCATCAACAGATGGCAACCAGGAATTCGGATTCTGGGGAACCTGGACTTACACGATTATATCAGAGAAAGTCGGAGCTCTCTGGCAAACTTCCACTTAAAACACCTACATACATTGGTACCTTTAACATAAATACATTAACCCAACCAGGAAAACTTCTAAACCTTACAACAGAACTTGAAAATCAAAAGATAGTAATACTAGCTTTACAGGAGACACGTTTTACAGATGAAGAAACATCAGATTATGGCAACTATCGCATCTTTAAGAGCAAGACGGATAAACGAATCGGAAGAGGAGCCCCCCATCTCGGGATGGCATTTATCATACACAAGAGCGTGCTCAGCTCCATCAAGGAAGTTACTCCCGTAAATAATAGGATAATGACGATGCGCTTACAATGTGCCAACAAAACATACACAATGGTTAATGTTCATGCTCCCACAAACGGAGACAACAAGAAAAACCTCATAGAAACAGAAAAGTTCTGGGAAAATTTGGAGAATATAATGGCCAAGATTCCAAAAGATGATACAAAAGTTCTACTCGGCGATTTTAATGCCCAAATTGGTAGAGAGAAAATCCACCAAAAAACCGTAGGCAAATATCCTGCACATAAATTTACCAATAAAAATGGTACAAGGCTCGTCGAACTATGTAAGCAGAATAACCTGAAGATAATGTCAACATCTCTAAGAAAATGTCCAAGAAAACAAAAGACATGGAGATCTCCTATACAACAAATTGGCGAGTTTCAAATAGATCATGTGGCGATTTCATACCCAGTACAAAAAGAAATTTACGACGTCCAAGTACGCAGAGGAGCAAACATTGATTCAGACCATTACCTAACTATAATTAAAATCAAGTTTACAGCACGAAGAAGTCATCAGAAGAAAACAGAAATACAGAAATATGACACCAAGAAGATTAAAGAATCTAAAGTAAAAGAAGAATGGGAGAAGGAAAAGGCAAACACATGGGAAGAATTTCATTCTAAAATCACGCGTATAGCTAAGGAAACCATTCCCTTGAAAAAGATATTCAAACACCCTTGGTGGGATTCAGACTGTGAAAATGCATTGGAAAGGAGAAAAAAGGCATTTCAAGAATATAACGGTAAAAAATCACAAGAAAGTCTACATTTATTTAACGAGGTTAGAAAACAGGTTTCAAAATCTATTAGGCAAGCAAAAAGGAAGTACACAAAGGCACAACTGGATGCCATAGAAGAAAATTTCCAAAACTATAATACAAGAGACTTCTACAGAACTTTCGCAGATAAAATACGAGGATATATCCCTCAAAATTTATGTTTCAGAAAACCGGATGGTAAATTAGCCCTAACAAACCAGGAAAACTGTCAAGTATTGGCTCAATATTTTTCTAACCTACTAAATTGCCCAGAACCTAGTTTAAGGTTTCCCAAAGAAATCTGTGCCAACGCTCAACCGGATTCATTACCACCAACACAGGAAGAAATCAAATGTCACATTAAAAACTTAAAAAATAATAGAACATCTGGCGAAGATGGCATTGTTGCAGAGCTATTAAAAAACCTAGGACCAAAGACGTTGCAAGAGCTCACAAAAATAATAACAAAAATATGGGAAACAGAAAAATTACCGGAGGAGTGGAAATGTGCCCTTATTCACCCGTTACATAAAAAAGGAGACAGAACAAATGTCAATAGCTACAGGGGAATCTCACTTTTACAAGTCACCTACAAAATTCTCTCAACATGCCTGCTGAAAAGAACACAAGAGCAGCTGGAATGCCAAATTGGTGATTATCAAGCAGGCTTCCGCCCCGGTCGCTCATGCATAGAACAAATATTTAATTTAAAGACAATATTAAAACACAAAGCAATTAGAAATGCCCCCATAATTTGTACATTTGTAGATTTTAAGAAAGCCTATGACTCAATTGACCGGCAATCTTTGTTTAACATTTTAGAGGAACTTGGACTTGACTCCAAAACACTAAGGCTTATCAAAGAATCAGTGACAGACACTGTATCTAAAGTTAAATTCAGGGGAGAAATCTCTGAACCTATTCTCATAAAAACTGGAGTACGTCAAGGTGACGGGCTATCTCCACTTTTGTTTAATATAGTCCTGGATAAAGTCATTAAGGAATGGGAAAAAGAATTAAAAAATCAATCCTACTGGAAACCAATCCATCTTTGTAGAACCAAAGACAACGTGGAGATATCTTGTTTAGCATTCGCGGACGACTTGGCCATACATGCAGATGATGAAGAAATCGCCACCAAACAAATAGAGATCCTTAAGGAATGCGCGGATAAAGTAGGTTTACAAATTTCGTTTCAAAAGACAGAATTTTTCTGTACGAAATTGCATATACACAGTTTGAACACAAAATACGGAAAAATAAATAGAGTAAAACATTTTAAATACCTAGGTGAAATTTTGGAGCCAATCGGAGGAGAGAAAGTTGCACAGAAGATCAGACAACAGAAAATGAAGAGAGCATATGGTATGACACATGAAATATACAATAAAAAATGCATCTCCTCGAACACAAAAATCAGACACTACTGCGCAGTAATTAAGCCAGCAGCACTATATGCTAATGAAACGCTCACATTCCACACAAAATGTGATTTAGAAAAAATACTAAAAGAAGAACGAAAAATTATGAGAAAGATTTTAGGTCCAAAATTAACAGAAGAAGGATACCGGATACAATCAAGAAGAACCACAGAAACTATATCAAACCTGGCAGCAGACATAAGAAGGCGAAGATTAAAATTTTATGGACATGTCACTAGACTTCCCCCGACACGACTCACCAACAGAATTCTCACTTACATAGAAAAAGTCAAATCAACAACACCATGGATTAGCCAAGTAAAATTAGATTTACAAAAAGCAAATATTGAACTTAAAGATGTCAAAGATAGAAAAACTTTTAGAAATAAGGTGGAAAAGTGGAATGTATTGTCGGAGAAGGAAGCACTAAAGAGACCAGGAACAAAATGGACAGAAGAAAGAAAAAGAAAACATGGAGAACGAATGAAAGAAGTATGGAAGAAACGACGTCAGAAAGCTTTGCGTGATCCTTCTGGGTCCATTCGCGATAAGTATATATATATATATATATATATATATATATATATATATATATATATATATATATATATATATATATTGTTGTGGCGTAACAAGCTAGCTACGCCACACTGAAGTAGCCGAAAGGGCACGCGTCAACTCACGCCGTCTTGCGTTAAGTCTGAAACAGGATACTCTATGAATGCTATAAAGAAAAGAACGGAGCTTCTCGTATACTTAACTTTTATTCACTTCTGCGGTACATCGCTCTTGATAATACAAGTGAGACTCTCTCCAGATATGGTTAATGCGCCTTGCTAGGTCGTAGCCATGGACTTAGCTGAAGGCTATTCTAACTGTCTCTCGGCAATTGAGAGAAAGGCTTCGTCAGTGTAGTCGCTAGCAACGTCGTCGTACAACTGGGCGAGTGCTAGTACGTCTCTCGAGACCTGCCTTGTGGTGGCGCTCGGTCTGCGATCCTGACAGTGGCGACACGCGGGTCCGACATGTACTAATGGACCGCGGCCGATTTAAGCTACCACCTAGCAAGTGTGGTGTCTGGCGGTGACACCACATATATATATATATATATATATATATATATATATATATATAACACTCGATCACCCGCCCTATATTCCTGATCTCTTCCCATGCGATTATCACGCCTTCGGTCCCTCAGAAAAGGCCTTGAAGGATCGACGATTCCTGTTGGATGAGGATGTTCAGCTGGCAGTTACGGACTTCTTCACGCACCAGGACACGATATTTTATCAGATGGGTATCTTTAACCTGCTGCGTCAGTTGGATAATTGCCTCAGTTCAAAATGGTTCAAATGTCTCTGAACACTATGGGACTTAACATCTCAGGTCATCAGTCCCCTAGAACTTAGAACTACTTAAACCTAACTAACCTAAGGACATCACACACATACATGCACGAGGCAGGATTCCAACCTGCGACCGTAGCGGTCGCGCGGTTCCAGACTGAAGCGCCTAGAACCGCTCGGCCACCAGCGGCCGGCAATTGCCTCAGTGTGCATATAGATTCTGGGTTGCACGCCCTTGGAACGAAAACTTTTTGATCACCCCTTATACATCCATTTTTGTAACATATATGGATGATGGGATATATATATATATATATATATATATATATATATATACACTCCTGGAAATGGAAAAAAGAACACATTGACACCGGTGTGTCAGACCCACCATACTTGCTCCGGACACTGCGAGAGGGCTGTACAAGCAATGATCACACGCACGGCACAGCGGACACACCAGGAACCGCGGTGTTGGCCGTCGAATGGCGCTAGCTGCGCAGCATTTGTGCACCGCCGCCGTCAGTGTCAGCCAGTTTGCCGTGGCATACGGAGCTCCATCGCAGTCTTTAACACTGGTAGCATGCCGCGACAGCGTGGACGTGAACCGTATGTGCAGTTGACGGACTTTGAGCGAGGGCGTATAGTGGGCATGCGGGAGGCCGGGTGGACGTACCGCCGAATTGCTCAACACGTGGGGCGTGAGGTCTCCACAGTACATCGATGTTGTCGCCAGTGGTCGGCGGAAGGTGCACGTGCCCGTCGACCTGGGACCGGACCGCAGCGACGCACGGATGCACGCCAAGACCGTAGGATCCTACGCAGTGCCGTAGGGGACCGCACCGCCACTTCCCAGCAAATTAGGGACACTGTTGCTCCTGGGGTATCGGCGAGGACCATTCGCAACCGTCTCCATGAAGCTGGGCTACGGTCCCGCACACCGTTAGGCCGTCTTCCGCTCACGCCCCAACATCGTGCAGCCCGCCTCCAGTGGTGTCGCGACAGGCGTGAATGGAGGGACGAATGGAGACGTGTCGTCTTCAGCGATGAGAGTCGCTTCTGCCTTGGTGCCAATGATGGTCGTATGCGTGTTTGGCGCCGTGCAGGTGAGCGCCACAATCAGGACTGCATACGGCCGAGGCACACAGGGCCAACACCCGGCATCATGGTGTGGGGAGCGATCTCCTACACTGGCCGTACACCACTGGTGATCGTCGAGGGGACACTGAATAGTGCACGGTACATCCAAACCGTCATCGAACCCATCGTTCTACCATTCCTAGACCGGCAAGGGAACTTGCTGTTCCAACAGGACAATGCACGTCCGCATGTATCCCGTGCCACCCAACGTGCTCTAGAAGGTGTAAGTCAACTACCTTGGCCAGCAAGATCTCCGGATCTGTCCCCCATTGAGCATGTTTGGGACTGGATGAAGCGTCGTCTCACGCGGTCTGCACGTCCAGCACGAACGCTGGTGCAACTGAGGCGCCAGGTGGAAATGGCATGGCAAGCCGTTCCACAGGACTACATCCAGCATCTCTACGATCGTCTTCATGGGAGAATAGCAGCCTGCATTGCTGCGAAAGGTGGATATACACTGTACTAGTGCCGACATTGTGCATGCTCTGTTGCCTGTGTCTATGTGCCTGTGGTTCTGTCAGTGTGATCATGTGATGTATCTGACCCCAGGAATGTGTCAATAAAGTTTCCCCTTCCTGGGACAATGAATTCACGGTGTTCTTATTTCAATTTCCAGGAGTGTATATATATATATATTCCTTAGACACGGCTATTTCTTCAATGAGAAATGTTTTTCAGTGAGTACAGACATTTAGGTAGCGTGATTTTGCTTACAAAATTTTTAGTGCATTTCCTCCAGGTTCAAGAATGCAAGTTCCAGTCGAAATCTGTGGGTCGGTTCTTGCTGTGCCACATTACATTTAATGTTCAACAAAAATTATGTGTTATTGGGCTCGAGATATAAAGTTATACTGAATTTTAGTCGTGACCTGAATGAACAGAGTACATGTTTTGTCTTTTATGCAGAACACAGGGATCATTTGTGTGATATCGAAAAATTAATGATAACAGAGAATTAGGTAATCCAGATTCCCGATGTGAGTGTTGTGTGAAGTTAGTCCATCTGTGTAATAGTATTCTTGAAACGAAGTCAGACTGCTTTATAAGAGTATTTTTATGAGTGAGTACATATAGAGAAAAGAAGGCTTTTCATGAGGTTAATTTTCTGAGGGGTTTTGTTGTCCACCACATTCAACTTTAACTTCACCTAGCTTACAGCTATACGGCCATACCACGGTAAGGAATACGGGTTTTTCTGGTTTGCTTAACACTTACAATCTCTTCAATGAGTAATCATACCGGTGTGCACCAAGCTTTTCATTTTCATGCTATAAACCTTATATCCTCTGCAGTGGTTATCAGTTTACATACTGCTGTGCTAGTATTAGTATTAGTAGTAGGAAAGAGGAAATTTTATTAAAAGCCAATGAACGCACGGTTGGACAATGGAATCTGGGACCGCTGGTAGAATATTGAAACAGTCGACAGCTAGTAGGCCAGGAAATGCAAACATGGCACTCGCGAGCACAGCGCTGCGACGGCGCTATTGGCGCACGAATTGCTTTGTGTGAAGCAACAACGAGGCAGCAAACCGCAGCGTTGCCTGAAGTTGTTGCGATATGAGGTGAGGAACTAGGCCAGAGCCAAGTCGAGACTTGTAGATGGCTGACCTTAGGGAATTTATCTCTGCCATAGTTTGCGCCTCTCTCCGACACTACGTCAGAGGCGAGGGAAAATGCAGTTTAAATAGTGAGGTACTTTTACCTTGGGAGGGAGAATGTGTGCCAGGTCAGTCGAGAGTGGAGTCGGGCCTGTGCTGGTCCACGCTTATAGAGGCCAGTCTGGCAGCGGTGTTGTAAATATTCTATGTAAATCTGTACTTTGTTTCCATGTACTTGTTCGGGCTGTATTCCGCCTCCGGGGACACAACACTGGGGCGGGACGGAACGGCAGCCGGGTACTCGGAGATTGCACGGTGTGCGTGAAGGAGGGCAGTGACGGCGGTCTGCAGCGGGTCCAGGACGGGTCACGTTCGCTTCCCACCTGGCGTACCGAGGTCCAGGCGAGGCGTACGCTGCAGGAGGCGCAACATCACTGGAGCAGCATCAGAGACGGTAGCAGGTGTTGCCATCCGGCAACCACCACTAGCGGCAAGTTGCGGCACAGCGTCTAGGAGGGCGCGGGTTCGAGTCCGGTCATGTCCTGGGAGCAGCAGCAGCCGAGGGCCAAGGGTGACCAGTACATCCACCATCCTCCCACGGTCTGACAGAGCAGGTCTAACGGGGTGGAGGACGGCAAGGACCAGGGACTGTAGCAGTCTCCGAAAAGTGGGCGGCGGCGCGACGCCAGCCGCTACGCCTCGCCAGGCGAGGCGGCGACCGGGCGAGCGCGGCTGAGTTCCAGCTGAGCAGCGGTGTCGGCTTACAAGGAGCTGCTGAGCCGGCTGAACTCGAGCGCGGGCGACACACCGACGCTCCGCTGCACTCTCCGAAGCACTGTAAATTATGAGAATAAAGTAATGCCACCAAATACCGCTGTATCACTCTGCACTGCCCCTTGACGCCTTTGAACTTGCTTGGCCTCCTGACGAAAAGCGGGACGGTGGGTCCCGGCATCGGCTCGGCCATATGGAGTCCCAAGTTCGACCATCCCGACACCCCCCACAACAATACGTTTCATTACATAGTAGAATTCCTTATACTGACATATAGAGTATTATGCATTGAAATTTATGGGGCCTTTCGCAAAAAAACTTTAATGATCAGTAATTATGTGTATACTTCGTTGGACTCAATAGAATTTCCTTGTATTACTCTAGAAGTAACTGCTAGTGATGAATGTGAGCACCTGAAAGTCAAACATTTTGTGACGAAAACTGAATTATAGTGTATGCTTCAAGGGATCATAATAAAGTGTAACAATGAAACTGTGAGGGAGAATAGCAAAGACTGCATTTGTCAGGCTTATATGTAAACAATTGTGGCTAGTAACGGTATTTGGAGAGTAATTATTTTCTTTTATTTGATGTTTTTTGCTGCGTTGAACTTGCATAACACTGTCGGTGGAACAATGAGCTGAAACTACGTGTAGAGTGATAACATTTCTGTGAACGGAAGCAAGATAGTGTGCAAGTAAACAGTGAAAAATTCTTCCTCTTGGAAATGTATGGTTAGAAGGTGCTGGTAGAGAGTATGATTACAGTCGGATTATAGCAGAGTGGAATAATATATCTTTCTTGTTGAGAATTTTATAAGCCGACACGTTTATGTGCGTTTCTCACCAGATGTCATCCGGGCACACACTCCGACAACACACTGAGCACTGAAAAACACACATAAGCGTATCGGCCTCCGGACCCAAACGTTTGGGATGACATTTACGAGAGGCATCGTCCGTTTCTTGACATAGGCACATTGGAACGTATTTTAATCGGTCGATGATAGTTCATCGTGATTTTAACGTTGACTGGACATTCATCATTATTGGTGGTTCTTAGCAATTGAAGAAGACTGAGAACTTCGTCTAGCTACGCCAACTGTTATTCTGCGGCATTCTGTAATAGCTTCCTATGCCATATGTCGTAGCTTTATATACACCAGAAGATGCAACTTAAAAGTCGAGAAATCTGTTGAACGAGTCTAATCGACTTCAGTAAATACAGCTGTTGCGGACTGTTGGACTTGTCATTCACTTTTATACTTTATTAGTTTTAACACCTGTATGTTAATACCTGTGTCATACTGTATGAATGGTCATTCAGTTATATATCATTACTTTAGTTGTGGCTGTCTTGGTTTTAAAATTACCTTGCAAAATATTTTCGTTACCTCAACACTACAGACTTATTTTAACCTATTTTCAGTATTTCTTGTGACGTATTTTCAACTTTATTTTTAATCTTGATGGTCATTGATGTTATTGAGAGGAAGTTTTGCAGTATATTCTTCATTATTGTGATAATTAAGAGTTTAGGGTGGAATCATTATAAGTATTGTGGCTTATTTTTCACTTTTGTGAGAGGAATGAGGCTTGTGATATTTTTTGGTTAATTTGTAGAGTATGGAGGTCATATTGAGATCATTGTTTGTTTCTTGACGATATTACAATGTAATACCTAATGGATACGAATACAGTTACGCAAAGGGAAGCCAGAAGTACAGATTTTGGAAAAAGGAAGGAGAGAGGGGAAGAGTCTAGATGTTTTCTGGTTTTGATGTTGTGTCAGTTATTGCTACTCAGGGGAGTGATGATCTATTTAATAGTGATTCAGTTACTTGGTTCAATAGTCAAAGAGAGTGAGCTGGAACCAGAGAGGCTAATATTGAAACTCAGGAAGGCAGTAGTGCTGACATGGGTGGAAGTGCAGTTGTTTCTGATGTGAATCAGGTATGTGAGTCTATTGGTAGCCATGATGTTTCATCACGCACTTCTTCAATTTCTATTTCAGAATGAAACCCTTAATCATCCTGTACCATCAATAGAGATTTGTGATCAGAATATGAGTGGTTTATTATTGGAATTGTAGAGAGGATTCAAAGACCATCGAGCTAATGAAAAATAGTTGGGAGCTGGTATGAAAGGACTTAACGAGATGTTGGCGACTAGTGTTAGGTGGAGTTATTAAGAGACTGAGACCGAGAATAAGTAATCAGGAATTGAGGAGGGACTTATCTAAACAAAAAACAGGAGCTAGTGTTGATACTTTGCAAGGACAGATGCATAACTTGGTACTAAAACGTGAATCTATTAGTGAACAGGTTACAAAAGAAATTTAATCTCCTTAACATTCAATGAAGGTAGTTATGGCTCTGAGCACTATGGGACTCAACTGCTGTGGTTATCAGTCCCCTAGAACTTAGAACTACTTAAACCTAACTAACCTAAGGACATCACACACATCCATGCCCGAGGCAGGATTCGAACCTGCGACCGTAGCAGTCGCACGGTTCCGGACTGCGCGCCTAGAACCGCGAGACCACCGCGGCCGGCGAAGGTAGTTAGTTAATTTCATGTTCCAACAGATAATTTGCACGATAACTCGTATTGATGTGGAACGAGCTATTTTATATTCACATAACACATTATTCTGTAAACCTCCTTGAGCGCTGATCAGTTACAAGTAGTTTTCTTTAGTTAATTTACTTATAATTTAGTAACACCTATCCACCACCTTCCACAAATTAAAATAATAGAAATTCTTCTGTGAATCGGAAGAGATATCAAGGAGAAACTTTTTCAGTTCATTTTAAAATTTTACTTTGCTGTCTGCCACTCATTTTATATCACTGTGTATGTGACCAAAAATTTTGGTTGTAGCATTGTGCGCCCACTTTTGAGCTAAATAAAAGCTTAATGTGGCGTAATGAATATCTTGTTTTCTTCTGTTATTGTAACTATGTTCTACATCTACATCTACATGGATACTCTGCAAATCACATTTAAGTGCCTGGCAGAGGGTTCATCGAACCACCTACACAATTCTCTATTATTCCAATCTCGTATAGCGCGCGGAAAGAATGAACACCTATCTCTTTCCATACGAACTCTGATTTCCCTTATTTTATCTTTGTGATCGTTCCTCCCTATGTAAGTCGGTGTCAACAAAATATTTTCGCATTCGGCGGAGAAAGTTGGTGATTGGAATTTCGTGAGAAGATTCCGTCGCAACGAGAAACGCCTTTCTTTTAATGGTGTCCATCCCAAATCCTGTATCATTTCTGTGACACTCTCTCCCCTATTTCGCGATAATACAAAACGTGCTGCCTTTCTTTGAACTTTTCGATGTACTAAGTCAGTCCTACCTGGTAAGGATCCCACACCGCGCAACAGCATTCTAAAAGAGGACGTACAAGCGTAGTGTAGGCAGTCTCCTTAGTAGGTCTGTCACATTTTCTGAGTGTCCTGCCAATGAAACGCAGTCTTAGGTTAGCCTTCCCCACAACATTTTCTATGTGTTCCTTCCAATTTAAATTGTTCGTAATTGTAATACCTAGGTATTTAGTTGAATTTACGGCTTTTAGATTAGACTGATTTATCGTGTAACCGAAGTTTACCGTGTTCCTTTTAGCACTCGTGTGGATGACCTCACACTTTCGTTATTTAAGGTCAACTGCCACTTTTCGCACCATTCCGATATTTCTTCTAAATCGTTTTGCAGTTTGTTTTGATCTTCTGATGACTTTATTAGTCAATAAACGACAGCGTCATCTGAAAACAACTAAAGACGGCTGCTCAAATTGTCTCCCAAATCGTTTATATAGATGAGGAACAGCAAAGGACCTATAACACTACCTTGGGGATCACCAGAAATCACTTCTGTTTTATTCGATGACTTTTCGTCAATTACAACGAACTATGACCTCTCTGACAGGAAATCACAGATCCAGTCACATAACTGAGACGATTTCCATAAGCACGCAATTTCACTACGAGCCGCTTGTATGGTACAGTGTCAAAGGCCTTCCGGAAATCCAGAAATACGGAATCGATCTTAAATCCCTTGTCAATAACACTTAGCACTTCATGTGAATAAAGAGCTAGTTGTGTTTCACAAGAACGATGCTTTCTAAACCCGTATTGACTGTGTGTCAATAGACCATTTTCTTCGAGGTAATTCATTACGTTCGAACACAATATATGTTCTAAAATCCTGCTGCATATCGACGTCAACGATATGAGCATGTAATATAGTGGATTACTCCTACTACCTTTCTGGAATATTGGAGTGACCTTTGCAACTTTCCAGTCTTTGAGTACGGATCTTTCGTCGAGCGAAGGTTGTATATGGTTGTTAAGTATGGAGCTAATGCATCAGCATACTCCGAAAGGAACCTAATTGGTATACAGTCTGGACCAGAAGACTTGCTTTTATTAAGTGATTTAAGTTGCTTCACTACACCGAGGATATTTACTTCTATGTTACTCATGTTGGCAGCTGTTCTCGATTCGAATTCTGGAATATTTACTTCGTCTTCTTTTGTGAAGGCATTTCGGAAGGCTGTGTTTAGTAACTCTGCTTTGGCAGCACTGTCTTCGATAGTATCTCCATTGTTATCGCTCAAAGAAGGAATTGATTGTTTCTTGCCGCTAACATACTTCACATACGACCAGAATCGCTTTGGATTTTCTGCCAGGTTTCGACACAAAGTTTCGTTGTGGAAACTGTTATAAGTATTTCGCATTGAAGTCCGCGCTAAATTTCGAGCTTCTGTAAAATATCGCCAATCTTGGGGATTTTGCGTCTGTTTAAACTTGACATGTTTGTTTCATTGTTTCTGCCACAGTGTTCTAACCCGTTTTGTGTACCAAGGATGATCAGCTCCGTCGTTTGTTAATTTATTTGGTATAAATCTCTCAATTGCTGCCGATACTATTTCTTTGAATCTAAGCCACATCTGGTCTACACTTATATTATTAATTTCGAATGAGTGGAGGGTGTGTCTCAGGAAGGCGTCAAGTGAATTTTTATCTGTTTTTCTGAATAGGTATATTTTTCGCTTATTTTTCGAGGATTTGGGGATTACAATATTCAATCTTGCTACGACAGCCCTGTTTTCACTAATCCCTGAATCGGTTTTGACGCTCGTTATTAACTTAGGATTATTTGTTACTAAGAGGTCAAGTGGGTTTTCACAACCGTTTACTATTCGCGTGGGCTCATGAACTAATTGCTCGAAATAATTTTCAGAGAATGCGTTTATCACAATTTCGAATGATATTTTATGCGTACCTACGGAATTAAACATGTATTTTCGCCAACATATCGAGGGAAAATTAAAGTCACTACCAACTATTATCGTATGCCGGCCGGAGTGGCCGTGCGGTTCTAGG
Source organism: Schistocerca nitens (assembly GCF_023898315.1). Lineage (NCBI taxonomy): Eukaryota > Metazoa > Arthropoda > Insecta > Orthoptera > Acrididae > Schistocerca > Schistocerca nitens. Next base: position 949,752,710 of record NC_064616.1, read on the forward strand.
CGCTACAGTCTGGAGCCGAGCGACCGCTACGGTCGCAGGTTCGAATCCTGCCTCGGGCATGGATGTGTGTGATGTCCTTAGGTTAGTTAGGTTTAATTAGTTCTAAGTTCTAGGCGACTGATGACCTCAGAAGTTAAGTCGCATACTGCTCAGAGCCATTTGCACCATCTTTGTTATCGTATGATTCGGGTACGTGTTTGAAATCAAACTCAAGTTTTCTTTGAACCTTCCAGCAACTGTATCATCTGAATTGGGAGGTCGGTAAAAGGATCCAATTATTATATTCCGGTTGCCAACAATGACCTCTGCCCATACTAACTCACAGGAAGTATCTACTTAAATTTCGCGACAAGTTAAACTACTTCTGACAGCAAAAAACACGCCTCCGCCAACCGTGTTTAGCCTATCTTTTCGGAACACCGTTAGGTTCTTCGCAAAAATTTCGGCTGAGCTTATATCCGGCCTTAGCCAGCTTTCAGTGCCTATAAAGATTTGAGCATCAGTGCTTTCTATTAGCGCTAGGAGCTCTGGTACTTCCCCAACACAGCTACGACAATTTACAACTGTTATACCAATGGTTCCTGTATCTACGTTCTTCCTGCGTTCAGCCTGCACCCTTTGTGACTGAAGCCCTTCTTGTGTTTTCCCGAGACCCTCTAACCTAAAAATCCGCCCAGTCCACGCCACACAGCCCCTGCTACCCGTGTAGCCGCCTCCTGCGTATAGTGGACACCTGACCTATTCAGCGGAACCCGAAACTCAACCACCCTTTGGCGCAAGTCGAGGAATCTGCAGCCTACACGCTCGCAGAACCGTCTGAGCCTCTGATTCAGACCCTCCAATCGGCTCTGTACCAGAGGTCCGCAATCGGTCCTGTCCACTATGCTGCAAATGGTCAGCTCTGCTTTCATCTTGCAAGCAAGACTGGCAGCCTTTACCACTTCTGTTAGTCGCTCGAAACCAGAGATAATCTCTTCTTATCCAAAGTGACACACATCATTGGTACCGACGTGAGCCACCACCTGCAGTTGTGTGCACCCTGTTCCCTTCATGGAATCCGGGAGGACCCTTTCCACATGTGGAATGACTCCAACCGGTACGCACACGGAGTGCACATTGGATTTCTTACAGGACCGATCGGAGGACTCTGACGCGCTGGACGACCGTTGGATCCCCGCGGCCGGCCCACAACGGTCGTGCCCATCCATTGCAGCCTCAAGCTGTGTAACCGAAGCCATCACAGCCTGAAGCTGAGAGCGAAGTGTCACCAACTCGGCTCGCATCCGCACACAACAATTGCAGTCCCTGTCCATACTAAACGTCGTGGAAAACTAAACTATGCAGAGAAACGGACTATCAGCACGTGCTGCGCACACTACTGTAGAACCTGACGAAAACGCACGAACTGTGTCTAGTAATACGCAGCTATTCAAAAACCTAACTACCGAAGCACTCAGGTGAAACTAAATAATTTGACCCTGATTTGGAACTTGAAATATATCACAAAATCGGTTTACTTTCTGACGCAAACGAAAACGCAAGAACTGTGACTATTAGATGTTAAATTCACAGGCAGGAACTCAAGAAACTAAACTGATAAAGCCCACAGATAATATAATAAAATTCGCTCCTGGTTAGGAACTCGTAAATGACAAATTCGGTTACTTATCTGTTGCTGCGTCTGTCGCGGTCGGCTTCTGCTGCCTGACTGATGTTCAGCATTGTTCCTTTTGAACTACACGGTAATTTACAAAAAAGTTCATGAGTTAATCAATATACTATGAAGCAGTAGTCAAAATGCCTAACTCCTTAAACAGATGTTCACAAGATGATCATAGGTGAGCACCACATATTAGTCTTACAGCAAATATTTAAGCAATGAAGACTTCCTTTCTTAAATATGAGATACTCTAGAACATTATTCCTTGTCCAATTATTGAACGAAAATATGCAAAATGTCTCAAGTTAATGCTTTGTCTCTCCCAAATAATTGCAATGATTCTAAGTGCAAATCTGGCTAAAGTAAGATGTTTTAGGAGTTCCAAAATGTAGTTTTTACTGTTCAACTTATTACCAGTATGGACACCTAAGTATTTTGACGTTTCCAAACTATTTATGATTTGGTCAACATGTTTTACACTTAGCACTGGTTGAAACTGTCGGAAATAAATGAAAGAGTCATTTTATTTGTCACGGTCATCTTGATCAGATGGCGCTCCGGAGACCTATCTGTGCACCCTCTATTTTGACTCTGCGGGCAGTAACTGTACTGAATTTAGAGATGAACAGTGTTTGGAAAATTAATTCTGGGATGTTTATTTTCAATTTAATTACGTCATTTACCATGTAATCAAAATATTGAGTCTTATAAGACAGTTCACTAACGACCTAATATGAACATCACATCATTGTATTGCACTTGACAATGGCGACAAATGCTGAAACTGTCTGTCGTTAACAAATATTAACTATTATAATGAGCTATTCCGGCAAGTCTTTCTAATAATCATGTCGTTATCTCACATATTATGCTGCTAAAGAAGAACAATTCATTCTGAGGGTCAACGACGATCCGCCAACGAATACGTACTGCTTTTGAGTAGCATCAGCGATGTGATCTGGGTCGCATTCTGGGCGGGCTGAAAGCTGGAGGACGTACCACAGAACGCTGCACATGTTGAGCAAACCGTGTCGGTGGCGAGTCACTGCTTTCAACAATGGTCTGCGGAACATTCCAACAACACCTGTAGACCAGCTTCTAGACGTCCGTATAGTGGAGACGCACCTCAAGACCGACACATTGTGAGCACTAGGGGACAACCGAACATGATCCAGGGACAAACTCCGGGCACGTGCTGCAACTGCTGTGTCAGCAGGGACCATTGGGAACCTTCTGTTTGCAGCAGTATTAAGATTACGTGTGCCTTTGGCCAGGTGAACACTGGAACCGCTACACGGCCAAGCATGGCTACTCCCGTGTCGTAAAAGAGTTGACAGGGTACGTTCTGTATTACCAAATGATGGATGTACACGTGTATGGTGTAGAGCTACTGAGATACCTATTCTAGAGCGCATTCTCCCACGACACATGCCTGCCATCCCTGGCTTCATTGTGGAGATCACATTTGGTGTTACTGCAGGGTAATGTAACCAGTACCCGCTACACTTCACATGTTGTGATCATCGTGCTACTGGCGTTTCTTCGACATGAAGGTGATGTACTTTTTTAGTTGGACAGTGCACGTCCGCATACAACAGCTGCGACGGAACGTGCTCTTTGTGGTGTACAACAACTGCCAAGGGCAATAATAATACCAAATCATTCGCCAATTGAACACGAATAGGAAATTAGTCGTTCTCCAGGATCTGCAACAACTATTTCCTACTTGCAACAAAAGCCGCAAAATGATTGGGGCAGTCTATCACAGGATCCCATTTGGCACCTTCCTGATCGTTTCCTGGACGAAATAGACGCATACGTTGCCGCCTGAGGGAAGTACACCGTGTACTGATTCGATGGTGTGGGCACTCTTTAGTGTGATACATGTGTTACATATACTCGTACATTGGTGAACTACAGGTCATCTCACTTTTCATTAAAACGATATTGTACTCGAGACTGTTGCATTTTTGGCGGAAATGTAATACCTCTAGATGAGCAGATTTGTTTATGTTGTACCTTTTTAAAACTGAGGGTGAGACTATTCCCAAAATACGAGTCACTGATAGTCTTAAGATCATTGTTTACCCTCTCTTCTGTTGCTGAACGTAAGATTGGATTTATTACAGCACATAGTATCATTTGAAACTTTAGAGGACCTGAGATTGAGCCTTGAGGAACTTCATACGTGATTTCTCCACAGACAGAATAATGTCTTCGGACTACGTTGGTTGAATTACTAAGTACCACTTTCTGCATTCTTTCGATTAGGTATGAAATTATCCATTGATCGGCAGTACCGTCAATATCATGAAACCTAACTTTATCTTGGACCATATTGTGAATCTCAGAGTCAAATACCTTAGATAGGTAGTAGAAAATAGCAACTGGTGCTATTTTCTTATTTAACGCTTGTAAAATATGGTATGTTAACATGTAAAAGTTATCCTCATTGGAGTAATTCTTCTGATATCCTAATTGTCATTTACTGAGGATATTATTGGTGTTCAGGTGAGACAATATTCTATAATACACCACTTTCTAAAAAAAAAATGGAAAATGAAGTCAGTAGTGAAGCAATTCGGCAGTTTTTTTTATATGGAGGGGTTTAACAATGGTATATTTCAGTATCTCTTGAAAAATGCAGAACACCGAAGTACGTCGGAATAGCACTCGATAGGTCCCTAAGTTCCCGACAACATCTCTCCAACGTGGCCTCAAAAGTGAAGACCTGCAATAATATCATTCAGAAGCTTGCTGGTACCTCCCGGGGTTGCGGCGCTCAAACAACTGCTTTGGCACTATCATACTCTGTCGCTGAATACTGTTGTCCAACTTGGATGAACAGTGCTCACTGTAGCAAGATAGACGTGCAACTCAACCAGACAATGCGACTTATCACAGGCTACATACGTAGCACTCAAACTGCATGGCTACCAGTTTTATGTAACATCCAGAAGAACCCCCAGCTACCCGTACACAGCAATATATTAATAGCAGAACATCAGCGTCTGAAGTCAAGAAAACTACCTTGGCGAACTGCACAACGTCTTGAAGCCTTCGACTTTAACATCAACGAAGTATGGAGAAGTCAGTGGGAAGAATCGTCAGTGTTCAAAGGTCATCTGGTTGAAACGCCTTCCATGCGTGTTCCAGGTTTCACACTCCCTAGACGCCAGTGGAGAACTACCAACCGCATCCGAACAGGACAAGGGAACTGCGGATATCTAAAGCACAAATGGGGCTGGGCAACATCTCCAGATTGTGACTGTGGAGCTGCCCTGCAAACAATAAATCACATTGTTGGTGGATGCCCGAAAAGAGCCTTCGGGGGATCAATAAATGACATCCACCATGCATCACCTGAAGGGCTCAACTGGATCAACAGATTGGACATAGAAATCTAAGAACGTGTGTCATGTGTACATAATTTAGCATAATACTTTGGACATTTGATTCTGTACCTGTATTTTGCTTGTCATTTCTTTCACTGCATACTCTTAAAATTATGTATTTGATCCAAGCTCTGTATCATTACATGATGAATAAAATTAAATATTTTGATGTGCTAACTTTCTCTGTAGCGTGATTTGAGGATTGTGGTAATTTAATGCGTACAGTTTACCACAGTATGTTCCTCTGTGCGCCTTATGTTTGCTGTGTCGGAGCTCAGCCCTCCAGCATAACAGTAGTCAACCATGGGTGGACTATGAAAAAATGGGCTATGATGTTGAACACCACCATTGACAGAAACTTGGAAAACACATGAAAAAGTACCAAATGGTTCAAATGGTTCAAATGGCTCTGAGCACTATGGGACTTAACTTCTGAGGTCATCAGTCCCCTAGAACTTAGAACTACTTAAACCTAACTAACCTATGGACATCACACACATCCATGCCCGAGGCAGGATTCGAACCTGCGACCGTAGCGGTCGCGCGGCTCCAGACTGTAGCGCCTAGAAGCGCTCGGCCACTCCGGCCGGCTGAAAAAGTACCATCTATCTGGGGTGTAGCACAGCTGCGCTGAGTGAGTACACAGAGAAAAATCTCGTCACCAGTTGAAATATCCGCTCGCGGTAGCTGAGTGGTCAGCGCGACACAATGTTAATCTTAAGGGGCCGGGTTCGATTCCCGGCTGGGTCGGAGATTTTCTCCGCTCATGGATTGGGTGTTGTGTTGTCCTAATCATCATCAATTCATCCCCATCGACGCGAAAGTCGCCGAAGTGGCGTCAAATCGAAAGACTTGCAACCGGCGAACGGTCTACCCGACGGGAGGCCCTAGTCACATGACATTTTACCAGTTGAAGTGATCTGAGCTAGTTCGACGCAGAGAAACGAAAGTCCAGGTAGACAATGAGATGCAAGTTTATTGAAATGAAAATAAAATTTCTTTTCTCCTTCTTCAGCGCTTAATTACTCGGCACAAGAAATAGTTCCTAAATCAAGTCTCCGTCTTTAAGTGGGTGAGATACGTTAGTACAGTGAACCATCAACCATCGAAAACTGAGCCACGATTACTAGAGTAGAAGTATTGGTTCACGAGGAAGTACTTGTTAGAGATTACACAAACGCTGGTTCAGGACAAAATAGCATAGTCCCAAAGGTCCACACTGTGACGCCAGGTCTGGACATAGCTCGAGGACGACTGCTGATGTTTCTGCTAGAGGCGAAGGTCCCAGGCAGGTGGACTGGCGACAGATGAAATGTCACAGGAGGATTCCCGGGGCCGCCAAAGTATTTAGGCTAGCGCTCAGCTACGGCTAGCTAATTCTTCACGAATGAGCTGTCTGGTCTTTAAACTGACCGCTGCCACATTACTCAATCAGAGACTCTGCAGGATTCCTTCCACAACCTGTCATCCGCCGTCAGTCAACCTGCCTGATATCTTCGGCTCTGACCAGCAGTTGTCCCCGAGCTACGTCGTGGTTTGGTTCCTGCAGTACACACCTCTAGGACTTTGATATTTTGGCCCCTACGCAGTTCCTGGTGAACCAGTTCACTGGCTCTAGTAATTGTGATGCAGTTTCCAGTGTCTGACAGTCCATTGGGTTTGTGTATCTCACTGACTTCAAACACAATGACTGAGTTGTGATCTATTTCTTGTGATGTACAATTAAACTCCAGATAAAGTGAATGAGAAGTTTCAAGTTCATTTCAAGAAAATTGATTCCGTTGTTTTCATGGTCTTTACTTTCACCACATTAAAGAAAGTATGGACTACTTTAATTTTATTAATGTTTTGATGACCTGTTACTGATATGTGAATATTACAGGAGTTTATGTAATGATACTGGGGAATGATTTTGCCTTGTGCTGCAAGGGGTTTGGTGAATAATTTTTAACATTGGTAATGGATAATTGTGATCACTGGATGGTATGATGAGGTAATATGATATGATGATTTGTAATTGGTTGTTTTGTATCCCGCCTGGGAGGCGGCGCGTGGGTAAGGAACAGGAACAGGAAAAGGTACTAATCTCTCGGCACTGCAGATACAGTTAAGGCACCTTTACTAGCGGATAGACATATGCAAACATGTTAAATAACTTGCAAGGTGGTGTGAAGTTGAAGTGAAGTGTCCTGGCTGGCTGCACCTGATGAAATGGGCTGAAGCAGTCGCGGAGCTCGTAGACCTCGACAGCGCCAGCTAGAGGGCGCTGTCGTCGGTGTCTCTCGTAGTGCCATCCTAGTAGAGCGGACCTACGTTGTGGCATCGTAGCTATCGATACCACAGTTTGTGGGTGTTGAACTGTGGTATGTTGTATTGAATAAGTATTTTTCTATGTAGCAAAATCTGTTACTTTGTATGAATGGTATGTTAGCATGGACTGATATGGTGAGTTGGCTTATATTTTTCTTTTTTCATTTCTGAGTATACAGTTCTTCAGTCGTTTAGATGAAATGAGGTTCCTGTTTTTTGTTTGTATGAATGTAGTTCTCATAGTGTCAGTATATCTTAATGCAGAAATTGTGAAAAGATAAGAGTCGCTATGAAAGGAACTGTGTGTCAATGATTACTGAAAATTGGCTCAAATGGCTCTGAGCACTATGGGACTCAACTTCTAAGGTCATCAGTCCCCTAGAACTTAGAACTACTTAAACCTAACTAACCTAAGGACATCACACACATCCATGCCCGAGGCAGGATTCCAACCTCCGGCCGCAGCTGCATCGCGGTTCCAGACTGTAGCGCCTAGAACCGGCCATTGAAATTTAATTGGTTGTGAACCTTTATAAGTTGTCGAGGAATGAATAATGTTGAATTATTTCAAGGGATGGTTTCTGTTTCCTGTTAATGTTAATTGTGGATGACGACTCATGATTTCTCTCACTGTTATTTCTATGTCCGTGAGTCGCCGGATACCGGTGCACACGTCAGAGAACAGGCGAGAAACAGTGACGCCGCAGGCGGGAAGATCGCAGACAGGGCAGACGAACGGCTGAGCGGACACGACAAGAGCAAGGCAATGGCAATCTACGCTACAACGAAGTGTGACAAGCTTTCGACACAGTGCAGTCAACAGATCAAACTACAAGCCACAATGCAAATTGAGACCAGAGAAAAAAAAAAAAAACAATATCAAAGCGAAGTCGTCGGCGGGTAGTCAATAGTACAGTGGAGATAGTGACGCACGCTATCAGACGGAGTACATAAGTGACTGAGCATATTTTTTCTTTTATCGTATTTTGATCCCCCCCTCCCCTGAGAGGGGGTGGCGGGCTGGCAGCAGCGTAATACGCCGCTATGCAGCCTACAGATAAAGTTAAAAACCATAATGAGGAGGTATAACAAGAGGAAGAGGTGATAAATCTGGTACATGGCAAAAAAGTTGTGAAGAAAACATAAAAAAACAAATGGGTCAGTGATGATGATTAAAAACATTAGGAAATAGACAGGCACAATTAACAAACACATCGACAGTCTGGTTTCTGTTCACAACACTTTAAAATGGGGACGCACAACACTGAACACTCACAGAAAACACTGAAATATAGAGTACGAAGGCATATGGGTACGGAGGGAGGGGAGCACCCAGACAGATGAGGGGGAAAAGGGGGGAGGAGAGGAAAAGCAAAAAAGGGGGGAGCCGATGGAGGGAGAGGGCACAGAAAAAGGGGGGAGCAGGGTGGATGCGAGAAAGGAGTGGGGAAGGCAGTGGAGGGTAAAGAAAAAGGACTCGGGGGGAGAGAATGTAGTCAAGGAGTGGGTAGGTGAAGAAAAAACAGGATGGAAGGCAGGGGAGAGGGAGCCCAGAAAAAGGACAGAGGGAGGGAGGTGTAGGTGAGGATCACATTTGATAGGAGGGATAAATGGAGGGCATCATCTAGGACGGGGAGTTGATGGAAGCCATCTCGAGAAAGGAGATGATGGGTGTAGAGATGGAGTGTAGGGGGGACACAATGGTAGGGATATGGGTGACGACAGCGTCAGACAAGGTCTGGTGGAGGAAGGCAGCAGTTTGAGAGATGTCATCAGGAGATTGGAGGGTAGGGTCGTGGCGTTCTACCTAGGTGTGTATGGTGTTCTGGTAGGCATCGCATTTGGCACGGGAGCAGATCAAGACAAGTTTAGAAGGAAGGGCAGGGCGAGGAACAGGGCGTGGATGGCGACCATCAGAGGTAGTGAGGACGACGGGAGCATGGTCACTGCCAGTTAGGTCAAGGACATCAGCAATGATGCACCAAAGGAGGTAGGGAGACTGTAGGATCACATCGAGAGTGGTGTTGGATCTGGGTCAGGTGTGTTGGGGAGGGGAACCTGGTCTTCCTGGAGGGTGGTGATAAACCGATGCCACCACTGGATTTTGGCAGGGGAACAGCTGTAGATACTGAGGTCTGCAGCAGTCACGCAGCTGGAGAAGGTAAGGTCATTGTGGGTCAGGAATTGTACAGGGTGGGGGTATGAGGGCGGATGTATATGGTGGTACATGTGATGGTAAGGGTGGGGAAGAAGAGGCTGAGGGTGAGATGCTCAGCACGATGGTTGAGGAGAGGTTGGGGACAAACAGGGAGGTGCTTGAGGTGGCTGATAGCAACCCTACCACATGCCACGGGGTAAGGGTTATCGTTATAGTCGAGGGTGTAAGGAGCTGTGTAGACAGAGATACAGGGTTGAAGGAAGGTTTCATTTAGGATGGAGGAAGAGGAGTTTGTGGGTGGGCAGGGAGCTGATATTATGGTAGAGGATACTGTAATGTTGTCATGCCATGGTAGGGGAGATTTAGTTGAGGATGATGAGGGGGGTGAAGATGAAGTGGTCCTGGTTGTGTGAGTAGTGGCATAGATGGTGAGGTGGAAGACAGAACAGGCAGTGAGGGCACTTTGGGAAAGGGTGTGGGGGTGTTGGACAGGGTGGATGTTTTGGAGGACTATGGTGTCATCTCCAGTATGGGATCATCGACGAGGCAGACAGGGATGGTGAGCTCAGGGGTGATGGGAGGAGGTTTCACTTTACATTTCAAGGAGTAGGTAGGATGGGGATCGTTACAGGTATTACAGCAGGGGGGAGAGGCGAGATTGGGTCAGTTCTTCAAGAAGTGGGATGCTTTGCAGTGGGGACAGGTAGGGGTTCTCATGCAGGCAGCAGTGACGTGGTCATTGTACTTTTGGCAGCGTTGGCAGTGTTAGGATTGGAGTGGGGAATGGGAGGGGTCCACTTTATGACGTCTATGGCAGATTAGGGCTCCCTCTGTAAGGAGGCCGTCGATGGAGGAGGAGGATTCGAGGTTCGGTGGATTAGGTTTGTTGGCCCGGCATCACTGAAGATGTGACGGGCTGAGTAGATTTCAATGTCGGAATGGGAATTTAATTCCTCCAGCACCTCAGCCTCCGTGACCGCAGTGCTAAGCTCTGTGATCATGGCAGTGGAGGTAGGTGGACGCCGGGGAGGTTGAGGCTGTCAGGGAGAGGGAGGGGTTTGGTAGGAGGTAAGGGTGGCTTCTGAGCCAAATTGGATACTTGGGATTTTGGAGGGGATATCGCTGTGGAAGGAAGCATTTTGGGATTTAATGAGTACTGAGTCCTTTCGACGAATGAGAAGGGCGATGGGGACATTGGGGAAGTATTTATGGATGGCCAGGGTGAGGGTCCAGGTGTTGAGAAATTGAGGGTCAGAATTGAAGAGGATGAAGGTGTGGGTAGAAGGGATTGTAGGGATGGGGCCGGGGTCACGTCCATGGGGGTAGGTGGGTCACAGGGATCAGGGGTTTTCTTTGTGGAGACGGTGGGGGCAGTGCCAACATTAGGGCGTTTAGCAGGTTTCTTGGACAGGGCAGGGTGGGGAGGGTGCTCGGGGATGGGTACGAGGGGGAGGTGTCGGGACTGTGGCGCAGCAGGCGGAAATCTGATCCGGCTGGGAGCCTGTCATAGGTGGTGCAGTGAGTGGTGGGAAGTTAGGAGATAGCGATGAGGCGATAGCTAAGTGTGAGGGAGAGTCTGGGAAAGTGACACCCGAAAACGACGCAGGAGTGGGGTGGACAGGGAGGGAAAGGAGGACGGGGATGTGGGCGGCAGATGAGCTGCATGTGATGGAGGTTGGAGCAGCTGATGGGGAGGTGAAAATGATGGATGTGGTGGGGTGGGACATGGTGGTGGTGTGAAAGTGGAGGGTGAAGACGGTGGTGACGGCGACGGCGGCAAGAACTAGAAACGGCGGCGGCGGCGAAGGATGACGGCGGTGGTGGAGGCGGTCTGGCGAATCCCTCTGGGTAGCAGCTGGGCGACGATGGCCAAAGGGAGTGGCCCAGGATCCTCGGCCGGGGGCGGTTGCGGCGGCGGCGGCGGCGGCTGCAAACGGACAGGCAGGCGGGCGGGCAGATGGACGGACAGCAACAGCGCTTCGACACCGTTGATGCACCCTGAGGGTAGCCCACGCAGTGTAGAAGTGGGGGATGCAACTCTCGAGATGACTGAGCGGTCGTGAGGCGGCAGTATTTATGCCGGCCGCAAGGGACTCTATTGGCCGGTGTATTCACGTGGCGCGACGATGGCGCACTCTCTTGCTGAGTGCAGCGCTGCGGCGACACTGTCCTCTATCGGCCATCGACGTCCATTGTTCCGGAAGGCATTCAACTTCCGCGTAGCCCGATACCAGAGTAAGTTGTACTGAATATTGTTTGAGGTAGACAATGAAATTATTTCGTCTGTGGCTGCAATGGATACAGGAAAGATGAAGTTATCTTAAGTGAATTTTCCCTGTAGGTATGAATTGCCTCTGAAGGTAGAGAATGAACAGTGTATAAACAGTGAGAAGTAATGATGAATATAAAGTTTTTTAATTTCCCACTGAATGGAGTCTGTTGCTGTGGTTCTTGTTTGAAATTGGACAGTAACTGAAAGAAAGATACGGTACTCTATTCTTGAGATTATCAAGAAAGGGATAATGAAGTAATTGCTGGAGTGAAGATCACTGCCGCCTCGTTGTTAATTGAGGATGATTTTGATTAAGCTGCTAAGTGTATGGAATAGGACCAAGCTTAGAGTTGTAGCATATTGCTGATGCCAGGTGCAAGGAAACCTAGCGTTTATACAAGGAGGCAATTTAGGGAGAGTTGTGTTGATTGCGGTAGGTTGATATAACCTAGTTCCATCATTTAACACTGGCAGAATTCAAATCTGCTTTCATGAGTGAATATTGGTCCAACAAAAAAGAAAATGATGTATTAAGAGAATGTTCGAATAGCAAAAAGTACACTCCTGGTTTAGGATTTATTAAATATTTGTCTAATAAGTTGGTTTCACATCTGTCGCATCTGGCAGAAAAGATGAAGCCGGAAATTATAATCATGGTGATAGAAGGCAAACTGCCTTGGTATTGGCAGAAGAGAATAACTTCCGCGGCTAGAGACAATGCAAATGCACACATAAAGAAACTGTTTAGTATCACCTTGGTTCCGGGAGTTCTGGAACCTGTACGGAAAATTGTAATAGAGATCAACATAAACATCATTTCCATCCTTTTTTTTTGCTTATGAAAACCACACATTGCATGTTGTACCACCATACCCAGCAGCATGTCCTCTTGCATTGATGCATGCCTGTATTCGTTGTGGCATACTACCCACAAGTTCAGCAAGGCACTGTTGGTCCAGATTGTCCCACTCCCGAACGGTGATTCCGCGTAGATCCCTCAGAGTGGTTGGTGGGTCATGTCGTCCATAAACAGCCCTTTTCAATCTATCCCAGGCATGTTCGATAGGGCTCATGTCTGAAGAACATGCTGGCCACCCTAGCCGAGCGATGCCGTTATCCTGAAGGAATTCATTCACAAGATGTGCACGGTGGGGGCGCGAATAGTCGTCCATGAAGACGAATGCCTCGCCAATATGCTGCCGATATGGTTGCACTATCGGTAGGAGGATGGCATTCACGTATCGTACAGCCGTTACGGCGCCGTCCCATGACCACCAGCAGCGTACGTCGGCCCCACATAATGCCACTCAAAAAGAGCAGGGAACCTCCACCTTGCTGCACTCGCTGGACAGTGCGTCAAATGCTTTCAGCCTGACTGGGTTGCCTCCAAACACGTATCCAACGATTGTCTGGATGAAGGCATGTGCGACACTCATCGGTGAAAAGAACGTGATGCCAGTCCTGAGCGGTCCATTCGGCATGTTGTTGGGCTCATCTGTACCGTACTGCATGGTGTCGTGGTTGCAAAGATGGACCTCACCATGGACGTCGGGAGTGAAGATGCACATCATGCAGCCTATTGCGCACAGTTTGTGTGTTTGAGTCGCAACACGACGTCCTGTGGCTGCACGAAAATCGTTATTCAACATGGTGGCGTTGCTGTCAAGGTTCCTCCGAGCCATAGGCCGTAGGTAGCGGTCATCCAGTGCAGTAGTAACCCTTGGGAGGCCTGAGCGAGGTATGTCATCGACAGTTCCTGTTTCTCTGTATATCCTCTACGTCCGAACAACATCGCTTTGGTCCACTCAGAGATCTCTGGATAGTTCTCTTGTTGAGAGCCCTTTCTGGCACAAAGTAACAATGCGTACGCAATCGAACCGCGGTATTGACCGTCTATGCATGATTAAACTACAGACAACACGAGCTGTGTACCTCCTTCCTGGTGGAATGACTGGAACTGATCGGCTGTCGGACACCCACCGTCTAATAGGGGCTGCTCATGCATGGTTGTTTACACCTTTCTGCACGTTTAGTGATATCTCTCAACAGTCAAAGGGACTGTGTCTGTGATACAATATCCACAGTTAACGTCTATCTTCAGGAGTTCTGGGAAACAGGATGATGGAAAACTTTTTTTGATGGGTGTAGATGCGCTGAACAACTAGAAAGGGTAGAGAGAGTGACATCCAATGATGAACCAGTACACAATAATAACAGGCTCCCTAATAGGAATGTAAACAACAGAAATGATCAGGGCGGAAACGTGAATGTTAGAAGCTTCGAAGTTCTGAATACGAAATCTCTACTATCGTGGGAGATTGGTTGGTTGGTTGATTTGGGGCGGGGACCAAACAGCGAGGTCATCGGCCCCACTGTATTAGGAAACGAAGCGGAAGGAGGTCGGCCGTGCCCTTTCAAAGGAACCATCCCAGCTTTTGCCTGAAGCGGTTTAGGAGAATCACGGAAATCCTAAATGAGGATGGCTGGACACGGGTTTGAACCATCGTCCTCCCAAATGCGAGTCCTATGTGATCGTGGCAGATGTGGAGAAAGAGGAGGCCGACATCCGCCACGTTTTCAAAATTATGCAGAAAACAGACCAGCAGAAAATGTACTTTTGAGACAGAGCAGAGAGAAAAAATGTGTTCCAGTCTGAAAATGTAATGACGAGTGAAGTAGACTGCATGAGTGAAACTAATTCCCGTCCATAAGGAAACTGGCCTTTACCAGGTGGAGGCAATTACCCAGCTGCTGAATGCCAAACAGACGTAAGTATTGCAACACACACAAAACGGTGACAGGGATTATATTTAAATAGCCACTCATTATTTGTCCAGATATACTGGTTATATCACAGAAAGAGTTTTGCACGTGATAGAAAAGACAGATAAACTTGAAAAGTAAAACAGTAGAAATAGTAGGGAAAAGCAAACTAATTCATTTATAACAGATAGTAACGAAGATGAGGTAAGTGCTTACGTTTTTGCTACTGCTGGATATCTGAGATCTAAGCTTCCTCTGGAGGAAGTGATTTAGTATTACATAGTTTTGAAGAGGTGTAAATAAGTGAAGGAGATAGCTAATTTAATAATGTTGAGAAATCTGTGAGCTGTGGTAACTTATCAATGGAGATAGAAGCAAACGATGATATATATGGCAATGGTTCAAAGGAATGCAGTTGCTCGAAAAGTTTAGCTGATGTGCAACAAACAAACGTAGAAGGGTTCGTCAAACAGTTTAATTTGAAATTGGTGGAGGGGCTAAAAAGGCAGGTGAAAATGTAATTACTGATGACCCCATTATTCTAAGAATAAATGTAATAGCAACTGAAACAGATTATTTAGCTGGAGGTAGATTGAAAAATATTCACAGTTCAGTCTATAACTGCACTTGTAAATATTATTGTACAAAGTCAAGATCGACGTTCATCGCTGATGCTGAATGAAAGCTAAGTATTTAATTGTATTCCTGTCTACTAACTTATGATCACCTAAGATGTTCCAGACATCCCGTCAAGTATAGTTCATTGATCCTCACGTTTGCCAACGTGATCAACGCGTGCAATAATGGCCACCACTTTTGATCGGACTAAAGTGTCAAATTGCGTGACTCAGCCGGGTCACCCTTTTTCCATGAGGCCTCATACATAACAGATACACATAGATATAAAAGAAGTCTGTATAAATCAACCTTGTTTACTTGTGTTTGGTTCAAGTGTCAATATGTTAACTGGCCCTAATTTCTTTCCAAAGTGTCAAGGAAAGATTGACTTTGATCAGAGCAAAGTAGTATTAACTTTGCCAAATTCTGAAATAATTACTGTGCCTTCCATTGGAAAGCATGTTGTTAATGATAATGAGACAAGGGGACTATCCATTAGAGTAATGAAAAAGGGGGAGTGTTAGGGTGCTCGGAGGAAGACACTGAGTTTATACAAGTATCCCAAGGCTGTTTAAAATAATAGGTGGGCCACATGCAAATGGTTACAGACTTAAGTTCCCTACAAGTAAGAAACGATTGGGTCTCAACAACATGTTGGATCTGTAGATATTTGTAGATAGTACTAATTAGAGTCTGTAGGGAATCTTCCACTATTTGGCAGATACACAGTCTGGCAAACTGTGCAGTCACAGCTGAATGAAATCGTTTCCTTTATGTTTCATTTCCTCCTCTTATCTTTCCTATAAGTAGAGTAGAGTTTTCTGATCGATCTTACAAGGGAACCTCCCCACCGCACCCCCCTCAGATTTAGTAATAAATTGACACAGTGGATAGGCCTTGAAAAACTGAACACAGATCAATCGAGAAAACAGGAAGAAGATGTGTGGAACTATGAAAAAATAAGCAAAATATACAAACTGAGTAGTCCATGTGCAAGATTAGGGACAATGTAAGTTGAGGAGCGCCGTGGTCCGGTGGTTAGAGTGAGCAACTGCGGAATGAGAGGTCTTTGGTTCGAGTCCTCCCTCAAGCGAAAATTTTACTTTCTTTATTTTCGCAAAGTTACGATCTGACTGTTCATTCATTGACGTCTCTGTTCACTGTAATAAGTTTAGTGTCTGTGTTTTGCGACCGCACCGCAAAACCGTGCGATTAGTACACGAAAGGACGTGCCTCTCCAATGGGAACCGAAAACATTTGATCGCAAGTTCATAGGTCAACCGATTCCTCCACAGGAAAACACGTCTGATATATTCTATACGACACTGGTGACGGCATGTGCGTCACATGACAGGAATATTTTGTCGACCCACCTAACTTGCACACTAGGCGAATGGGTAAAAAGATTCTTCTACCTTGCCCGATTTAGGTTTTCTTGTAGATGTGATAATCACTCCCAGTTGAAAACATAAGAGTTTGTCACATAAACTGCAACAAATGAATGCAACAGTTTCACAGTCGCACAGTTTTCCCTGTGCTCTGTCAAAACATATGTTTTTTACGTTTTCAAATGTTTCCGTGTGTAGACCGTAAAATTGTGCGTATGTCCAAGCAAATCTGAACATGCCCTGGAATTTTGGAGAGCGAAGTTGATTATGTGTGAGAGGCTGAACTTTGATAATTGTCTGAAAATAAAAATTTAAACTTTTCT
Organism: Schistocerca nitens; assembly: GCF_023898315.1. Lineage (NCBI taxonomy): Eukaryota > Metazoa > Arthropoda > Insecta > Orthoptera > Acrididae > Schistocerca > Schistocerca nitens. The sequence goes on from NC_064616.1 coordinate 949,769,597, forward strand.
CTCAAGAGGAGATTTGAACCGAGGACCTCTCGTTCTGTAGCTGCTCACGCTAACCACTGGACCACGGCGCTCGTATGCTGGCACTCATCTTGATGTTGCCCACGTTGCGCATGGACTACTCAGTTTGTATAATTTGCTTATTTTTTCATAGTTCCACACAACTTCTTCCTGTTTTCTCGATTGATCTGTGTTCAGTTCTTCATGGCCTATCCCTGTGCCACCTTATAACTAAATCTGAGGGGGGTGCGGTGGGGAGGTTCCCTTGTTAGTAAGAATTATAATTTTGCAACAAGAAGTTAAAAATAATGTTCATTGAAATAACGAGGCTTCAGACGGGAACAGAGAAGACCATAGGAAAAGATGGACTTAATGATTACTAGAGAAATATTTAAATACCTTGAATTAAATATAGTGAAAGTCGAATTTGTCTAAAATCTAATAATCTGCGTGGAGTTATGTTTTAAATTGGTTATTATGTTGCCTCTAGTTGAGAGAATGTAATAAACTTGTGCCATACGGTGACTAGCAAAAGCGTTTTTGCTATTATTTCTAGTAGATGTGAGGAAGTGGCATTATGCTCGTGCCAGAAATTTGTGTAAACGTGTCATCAGGCTGATGTAAGGAAAATGGAAATGAGGTTATTAGGATAACGTACTTAATGGAGAAATGCGGTGTAATGGCACCAGTAGGCAGATGTACTCAATAAGAAACTGGAAAGGAGTTAAATATTTGTTTCCTCCATCTCTCAAAAAGTGCTACAAAAGGCGTTTATATGCGGTAAGGAAAACAATCAATTAATATGTAAATACTAACAAACGTGGACGATAATATGGGAAGATAAAATAGTTAAGAAACACATGTTATTTAGAAATGCAAATGTAATAGACACAGCCGGCCGGAGTGGCCGAGCGGTTCTAGGCGCTACAGTCTGGAACCGCGCGACCGCTACGGCCGCAGGTTCGAATCCTGCCTCGGGCATGGATGTGTGTGATGTCCTTAGGTTCTTTAGGTTAAACTAGTTCTCTGTTCTAGGGGACTGATGACCTCAGAAGTTAAGTCCCATAGTGCTCAGAGCCATTTTTTTGATCGATGTTTTGATGTTTATATAACTGTTTTGGATGACTATCGAAAAATGAGAAAAACTTGCTGGCAACTGATTGTAGTAGGAATATGAGGTTATAGTACGTACTAGCTGCCAGTACTTCATTTCGTTCTAAAAATATGTTGTCACAAAATAAAAGAGGGTGTAATGTGGGGAAGCAAGCGCTTACCAGTATCGGTGGTGTGTCAAGCAACTAATTGATTTTTCTCTGTCGTTCGGCCAAGATGAAGGTGGCAGTCCCTGTCGTATATAGTGAACAGAGCAAACAAGGAGATAGCAGAATAATATTATGTAAAATTAAATATTTAAATAGTTTTAAAACTTGGCCGAGTTATGTAAAACTAAGCCAACGTCAAAGGCTTCGTATCTCAGCATTGTATGAATATTAAGTTCTACAGAATTTCAGTTTTCCGAAATTTTAGAAGCATTTAACAATGAACTTAGAGTTAGGTCGGAATTAGGTTCGGTTTATGACAAGTGTAAGGCAGAAGATTTAATGAAGCTATCACCGTTAGTTTTTGAATTATTAAGTAAAAATCAGTTTTTTTTCTAAGAAGGTATTATTAACTTATTTTACTAAATGAGATAAAAAGCTACAATCACAGCACTGCATTTGATATAAGGAATAATGAAATATTACCAAGTGCCACCATGATATCGCAATTTAAGAAGGGTACAGAAATTTACGTCGAGATAGTTAGGTTTAAAAAATTCTGGGGGATAAAATTTACAAATTATTGAGCTGAGAATTTTATCCGATGTAAAGATAGTGTAGATATACTTACATAATATTTTAGATTGTTGTAGGCCTTCAAGTAACGATAATATAAATAATTTGTAGCCAAAAGGATGCTGGCTGAGCGCTGCTGCGAATACAGGAAGCAATTTGGGAGCTAGTATTTCCTTCGCTTTCCGCATCAGGATTATACACGAAGCGCCAAAGAAACTGGTATAGGCATGTGTATTCAAATACAGAGATATGAAAACAGGAAGTATACTACGCTGCGGTCGGCAGTGCCTATAGAAGACAACAAGTGTCCGGCGCAGTTGTTGGATCAGTTGCTGCTGCTACAATGGCAGGTTATCAAGATGTGAGTTTGGACGTGGTGTTGTAGTCGGCACACGTGCGGTGGAACACAGATTCTCCGTGGTAGCGATGAAGTGGGGATTTTCCCGTACGACTATTTCACGAGTTTACCGTGAATACAAGGAATCCGATAAAACTTCAGATCTCCGACATCACTGCGACCGGAAGAAGATCCTGCAAGAACACATGACACATGACACTTGCAAACAATTGCTCTTCCTTTCTTGGACTTCTTGGGGGCGTTTTTCTTGGTAAAGAAGTTGGCTCCACTCTCGAATCTAGTTGTGCTTACATTTAAGGAGATGCATTTGTTGCTGTCCAATTATCATTCGCAATGATTCCAGGTGACTGCATCATCCTCAAGTTCCATCAATACCGCAAGCTGCTTGGTTAGTTGCACCACTCACAGGTAATGGGTTTGCAAGGGTTGAATAGAAGCTGCAATTTCACTTGTACAAACCTAGCTTGCAAAACTTCGTATGCTGGTTCAATGATCCAAGAGCACTATAAGCTCCTGATCTGTAAGTTCACAATGCAGCCCTCAAACTGGACAGCCCTATGTTAGAGGATATTTCAAAAATCAAACAATCTTTTGAGATTGCACAGGTTGAGTATATGTTGCAATTTCACTTGTACAGTCCAAACTTGCAAAACTTCATATGCTGATTCAATGATCCGCAATTTTGTAGTCAAATTGGCTCCTGCTGCAAGTTCACACTGCAGCCCTCAAACTGGAAAACCCTTCCTTATAGGATATTTTGAAAATCACACCATCTTTTGCAATTGCACCGGCTGCAAAAAAAAAGTCTCATGCTTTGATCTCAGGTAGCGGTGGTCCAGCCACTGCTTCTGGGGCAGTATTCTCATAAGTCTATTTCCCACCAGCGGTAGACTGATTATTGGGTTTAGTCATCTCTATGGCCTCTGAACAGCCTGTCACCCCCTGTTGCAGTAGTGGGATCTCCTGTCGTGCCCTGATTGCTTCATGGCACACCCCCATGGGGACTGTCCAGATTGCTTGGCGCACTGCACCTGTTGTTGGGAGAGATGGGCACCTGCACACTGTTTGTAATCAACCATCAGCGTGACCAACGACGATTGAAGAGAGAAGTTCAACGTGACAGAAAGACAACCCTTCCGCAAATTGCTGCAGATTTCAATACTGGGTCATCAATGAGTGTCAGCGTGCGAAACATTTAACGAAACATCATCGATATGTGCTTTTGGAGCCGACGGCCCATTCGTGTACCATTGATGACAGCTCGTCACAAAGCTTTACACCTCGCCTGGGCCCATCAACACCGACATTGGACTGTTGATGACTGGAAACGTGTTACCTGGTCGGACGAGTCTTGCTTCAAATTGTATCGAGCGGACGAACGTGCACGGGTATGGAGAGAACCTCATGAATCCATGGACCCTGCATGTCAACAGGGGACTGTTCAAGCTGGTGGAGGCTCTATAATGGTGTGAGGCGTGTGGAGTTGGAGTGATAAGGGACCCTTGATACGTCTACATACGACTCTCACAGGTGACACGTACGTAAACATCCTTTCTGATCACCTGCATGCATTCATGTCTACCGTGCATTCTGACGAACGTGGACAACACCAGCATTACAATGCGACACCTCACACGTCGAGAACTGCTACAGAGTGGTTCCAGGAACATTCTTTTGAGTTTTAACACTTACACTGGCCATCAAAGTCCCCAGACATGATTGAGCATATTTGGGATGTCTTGCAATGTGCTGTTCAGAAGAGATCTCCAGCCCCTCATATTCTTACGGATTTATGCACAGCCCTGCAGGATTCATGGTGTCAATTTCCTCCAGCACTACTTCGGACATTAGTCTACTGCATGCCACGCCGTGCTGCGGCACTTCTGCGTGCTCGGCGGGGTCCTAATGATGTTAGGCAGATGTACCAGTTTCTTTGGCTCTTCAGTGTATAAAGACCGTGTCTACACTAGGGAGGTTATTCGATCGGCGTCAGTCATATGTAATATGTTGCGCTCCGCTAAAGTATGTGCCGTGATTCCGTCCATGTCTGTATCCAGATAGCGTCAATCACGACTGACCTTATTGTTTTTCCGATTGAATGAGATATCTAATATTTATTGGGGAACTGTGTGAAAGTGAACATACTCGAATTTTTTTCTATGTAATGTTTTGTTTACAATGCGCTATATAATAAGAAACCGAGTGACAAGTCCCTGAGATTGCAAAATGTTTTATACAAAATACCTGTATAGTGCGAAAAGTGGCAGTTGACTCTAAATAATGAAAAGTCTGAAGTCATCCACATGAGTATTAAAAGAAATCCGCTAAATGTAGGTAACTGAATAAATCACACAAATCTAAAGGCTGTAAATTCTACTAAATACTTAGGGATCACAATTACGAATAACTTAAATTGGAAAGATCACATAGATATTGCTGTGGGTAAAGTTAACCAAAGACTGCGATTTAGTGGCAGAACACTTGGATAATGTAACAGGTCCATTAAAGAGATTGCTAACACCACGCTTGTCCACTCTCTTCCGGAGTATCGGTGGTGCAGTGTACGACCCGTATCAAATGGGAATGACAGAGGACATCGAACAAATTCAGAGAAGGATAGCTCGTTTTGTACTGTCGTGAAACAGGGGAGAGAATGGCACGGACATGATACGTGAATTGTGGTGGCTATCATTAAAACGAAGGAATTTTTCGTTGCGGTTGGATCTTCTCATGAAATTCCAATCACCAAGTTTATCCTCTGATTGCGAAAATAGTCTTTTGGCGCCCACCTACTTAGGGAGAAACGATTATCATGATAAAGTAAGAGAAATCAGAGCTCGCTCAGAAAGATTTAACTGTTCGTTTTTCCCGAGCGCCTTTGGAGAGTGGAACAATAGAGAAATAGCTTGAAGGTGGTTCGATGACCCCTCTGGAAGACAGCTAACTGTGAACTGTAGAGTAATCATGTAGATGTGCATTATTCATCACTTTTAAGGTGAGCAATTAACTGTACGTGTTTAGGATTAAAGATCAGGAATCGACTCTCAATTGTGTCGAGTGGTGAGAACGGTAGGACTAGTTTCAATGGCTTTTAGAAGTAACTCTCAACTTTTGTCAGAATATACTGATCAGTTAAATGACAATACATTTCTATTTTTCGTCATAATTCTTCGTTCCTCTGTATTATTCTTAGAGATTTAGAAAATTTATGTCAGTTTCAAAAAAAAATGTTCAAATGTGTGTGAAATGTTATGGGACTTAACTGCTAAGGTCACCAGTCTCTAAGCTTACACACTACTTAACCTAAATTATCCTAAGGACAAACACTCACACCCATGCCCGAGGGAGGACTCGAACCTCCGCCGGGACCATATGTCAGTTTCAGTCAGCTGATTTGTTGACCTGTGAACTGAAGACTATGAATTATACGTTCTCCATCGCTTTGTGGCTGTTCGCACAAACAGTTTTGAGGCCCTTATAAGAGGCTGTGGTATGCAAAAATCTCGCAAGACTACCAAATATTCAAAAACTAAAACATAACAAACAACAAGACATATTTTTACCAACCACCCTACATCTTTGCCTGTATAACTGATACGAAGCACTATGATTTCTATAAAACCATTTCTTCCCTTTACAGTTTCTTTTTCAACATGCTTGTCATCAAAGACTGTAGTTTTTAGTTTCCACTAGCTCTTACCACAGGGGCTTCGTCTCAGCAGTCCTTTGACTTTAGTTTGAACTGCGTAGTTATCAGTCATGCTGAGCGGCATGACTTCATCTATCTCAATATCTTCCGAAACGTAAAACCTGTCCATTCCAGATGTTGCATTTGAGCTTATGTAGGTGCAATGAGTTATAAGAAAAAAAGCACTATGGGACTTAACAACTGAGGTCATCAGTCCCCTAGACTTAGAACTCCTTAAACCTAAGTAATCTAAGGACATCACATACATCCATGCCCGAGGCAGGATTCGGACCTGCGACTGTAGCAGCAGCGCGGCTCCGGGCTGAAGCGCCTAGAACAGCTCGGCCACAGTGGCCGGCAATGAGTTATACGGATGGTAACCTTCTCAACTATGTATTATGCGCTGACAGTGACTGTTATATCTCTCAGGATCTCACAGATTGGAGTGTTACCCTTGGTAAGGCTCATAGTACACAATTAAAGTCACACCAAAGTGCGAGAATGAGTCCAGTATGGGAGTTTCAAAATAACAAGGGAGAGTTTCCCAGAAAAAAAGTGTAGTTTCCCTTTCTTGTTCGATCCAGACAGAGCACACATGTTTAAAAGATTAATACCATCGATGACTCCTTTTATCACCCGGCCGTCTGGATGTACTTCAAGTAGACTCATATCCAGACCTCTAAATGTTAACGCTGGACAACCGTGTCCGTTTTCTCCCACTTTATTGCAGATATTATTTGAGGCAATAAGCGAAATGTCTAGACATGACACTTTCTTCAGAAATGCGACATCGACATCTTTAGTTTTTAATGATTCATCTAAAATTTCACATTTGGACAAGGTGATAATATTTGAGATATTAAATGTTATGATCGTAATAACTCTATCGACGTTGATATATGAAGTGATTTGTCAGCCGGGATATAAATTTCCAGTTCCAGTCGCAGTTTGTCTCAAAATCAGCTTCGTACTTGTTTCTGCGACAAAGGTTACTACATGGTCTCAGTCATTCTATGTCGGATTTTTATCACTTCTTGTTGCATAGAATAAGATAGGCTTCATCCGGCTGGTCCGGTGGATCATCTGCGCAGAATACATTTCGCTCCCCAACCGCTTGTTGCAGCTCATGGAATTCCTTGACATGCAGCAAAGAGGTTGGCCCGATTTCATAATCCTTTTCTCTTTTGTGGTTTTTGGTATTCGAGACAGGAGCTTGCATTTTATTTTATCACCTTCTTCACAGATCGCCTACTCTCTTTTGAACTACGTATTTTTGCTGCTTTGTACCTTTGCAATAAAGATTTCTAAGACCGCTGCAGTGTAAGTGAGGATTCACAACTGCATACATTTCCTACCAGTTTGTCCGGATTGTGCCTTCGTCAGTCCAAGTTTTGGCTTTTGCATTTCCAGAACAGCTACTGTCAATGTTTTTGATTTGTTCTTTGCTTTAATCAACCACTTGCTACGATCTCCCCATTCTCTTTCACTTCCATAGTCATATTCTGATATTACTCATCCTGTACATTGTCAGTGACATTGATAGCGCCCTTGTCGATTGTTTTACTGCCCTTGTGTACTATTAAACTCTTCGTTCCGTTACCTTGCTCTTCGGCACATTTTGATGTCCGTCGTCATGTGTGTCACCAGTGATGCCGATAGGATCCGTGTAGGTTGAATTGCTTTTATTATCAGTGGTATTTCTCTCTCTTCGGTGATGGATTCCGTAACAATCCCATTCACATTTCTTCCACTTCCACGCCCTAACATACCGATAGTTGAGTTAAGCCGTTCTGACAGAACAGTTACACAAACCATCGATTCGGATTGACTTTACCGCATACGTTCAAGATTTTGCCTCAGGTGATTGTTGAATGTCATATAGAGAATGTGCGGGATTGATTTTCATGCACAGCATATGCCCTATGACGACATGCAGTCACATAAGAGTGTATGTGCTTTTGTAATTCTACTTTAATTATTTTATTGACTTTGAGCTTGCCGTGCCAAAAGTTTTCTGCCCACATTTCTTTGCTGATACTGTGAACTTCCCCGTATAAGCTAAGCATTTATCTTATCCTTTTGTGGGTCAAATTACAGACTCAGTTGGCAAGCGAACAGCGTATGTTATTGATACTGTGCTAAGAGATCCCTCGTTATGCTTAATGTTTATGCTACCATTGATAGTCCTGGCTATTTGTTAACAAACGTCGTTATTTATACGTTTTTCATACATACTATTCACTGTATTGTCAGTTTGTACACAGTTCCACATCAAGCTGCTTTACGTCATTGGCGCTGACCCCACGAAGCCATGGACCCGAGTTGTCACAAAGGTACTATGCAAGCTGGTGGTGGCTCCATAGTTGTGTGGACTTTGTTTGCATGGAATGGACTCGGTCCTCTGCTTTAATTTAACTGATGATTGGCGATAAATGATTATGTTCAGCTAGTTGGAGACCACTTGCAACCATTCATGGACTCCATGCTCCCAAATAACAGTGTTATTTCACTGGACCACAGTTGCTCGGGATTGGTTTGTAGAACATTCTAGATAATTGGAGCGAATGATTTGGTCACTCTGATGGCCCAACATGAATCCTGTCGAACATTTATGGGACATAATAGAGAGATCAGTTTCTGCACAAAATCCTATACCGGCAAACTTTTGCAATTATGGAAGGCTATAGAGGCATAATGGCTCAATATTTATGCAGCGGTCTTCCAATGACTTTTTTCGTCCATGATACGTCGAGATGCTGCACTGCGCCTAGAAAAATGAGGTCCGACGCGATATTAGGAGGTACTCCATGACTTTTGTCACCTCAATTTGTGAGAATACTGTCTGATACCCCATGCAGCAGTTTTGCTGCATGATCAGAGAAGGTATAGTAACCAATAAACGTTTTTCCTTTCGTTGTTTTGTGGGGGTTGTCAGCGGGAAAAGGTTTCATAAAGGTTTGAAAGCATGTGTAAAGTTCGTTGCAAATCAGTAGTTGCTCTCATTCTCAAATGGGCTGAATAACATCTGGGTATTCGCGCTTCGTGTGTTACACTTATTTTTCACCTTCACTCCCAGCCCTTTGATACGTAGGTGGTTCTTATCCCCACAGCGATTCTTTCAGGGACAATAAGCGATGTGTATACCAATTTTGGTTGAAATGCGTCCATTGGTTTAGGAAGAGATCTGAAACATACGTACACATCTTTTTTATCATACGTATTGATTCTACACAGAGTTATCCTTCTTTGGAAACATCGCTCCGCCGGGATCAGCTGCACAGTCCATGACTGCAGCGCCTTAGACCGCTCGGCTAATCCCGCGCGGCTTTCCACCACAATTCCTCTGCATCTCTTCAGCTAGTGTGTCAGACTGGTCAGAGCGTCTCTTTGACACTTTATGTCTACGCCCTTCGGAAACTTTTATGGTCTCTTGTTCGTTGGATTTAGTATCATGTGAGAAATATTTACAATACCCCTTTCGAAAATTTGTTGGGAACATTGCATTGCTTTATAACCTAGCCCACGTGAATTTGACGACGGAGTTCACTCAAAGATTCTTCCTGATCGCTCTTACAGATCGTGCATAAAGAGTATACAGAGAACGCGTGCGCATCTGCCGGCCCCGAGTCCACGATGGTCAGCGAGAGTGGCCCAACTGCTGGGAGAGAGACGCCGGCAGCTGCCTAACCACACAGGCATGTACAGTGTACGAATTCACAGTTACGCGGTTTCCAGTATTAGTTGTCAAAAACCTCGTCTTCATACCGCAATTCTCGTGATAAAAAAACTTCGAAAACACCTCCCACCTATTCCACCAAACACTCTACGGCCTTGGACCTCTAAGCGATGCTCCTGGCGACTTCGTCCTATTTCACTGTTCCAGAGGGCTCGCGGAGAGTTAGTTCACAATACAGCCTTCGAAAACATCATCCGATACGAAAAGCTCTACAACCACAGATCTTGTAACTGGACTGGCAAACAACCTTGGTGCTTGAAACACACATATCACGACGTCACAACTTATGGAAAATGCACCACAAAGACCTTCTAAAACAACCACTACTCGAAATTGTCGCGAAAAGACCATTCATATCATTATAGGCACTGCTAATATATAAACTCGACCAAAAAAACAGAAAAAAACATGAAAAATAAAAAATAATATAAAAAATACCTCCACTTAGAACAGTGGAGGCAGCTGCGAATGTTCACCTAAGCGTCAGTGGACCAACTAAGCAAGATTACAGTTCGACCGGTAGAGGAAGCTGGGAAAAGCAACCTCTCATCCCTCCCCACCCCTAAATAACGTGCTGGTTTCTGCGGTGAAGTGGTCCAATCTGAAGGATCCGAACACAAATATGCTCTTAACCGCACATGTATAAATGGATGAAAGCGAACAGAAACTGGCGCTACTCTGGAACAAAAGCGTGTTTCCACCTCTGTGTGTGGTATGTGGCTAGTGGACTCACATAGTTCTTCATAAACAAAATATCTCACGAACCGCTAGGCGTTCTGTATTCAAAGGCATTCCTGAGCAATGAATAGAATTGCTTTCTGCAAACAGAATCAAGCCTGCCTTGTGAAGAATAGTAAAATACCCGTCTTCTCACCATCCCTCCCCAAATGTATATCCCCGACTCGTATTCGTGGCGCCTGAGCAAGCGTACGATTTCACATCCCTATACTATCACGAAAATCATAACAGTACGTTAACAAAGTATCCATACACACGACATTTATGTCGATATTTAGCGCAAATACACATACGCACTGCCGGTTCGAATACACCATTAAGAAAAGAGGAACAGTACCACGCCCAGTGAGACGAAGCGCTTCACACTGCTGCAAACCAATCAAGTTTCCACATTTTTTGTTACTAGCAAACACCAACTTTTCTACTACGCCTCACACTCAAAGTTGATCCTATACCACTCGACGACGAACTTTCTGCTGTGTTGGCAAAAGAGCCAACACCGTATTGCTAGAGGAGGCCGAAATGCACGCGTTGAAATACACGCAGACTGGCGTGAGGTCTGGAACAGGACAATCTCTTGAGAATTGCAATAAAGTACGAAAATCTTGTAATACTTAACTTTAATCCATAATTGGTGTACATCGCTCTTGACGGTACATGCTTCACATAATAAATATCAATTGAATACGGCGCCTTGCTAGGTCGTAGCAAATGACGTAGCTGAAGGCTATGCTAACTATCGTCTCGGCAAATGAGAGCGTAATTTGTCAGTGAACCATTGCTATGAACGTCGGCTGTACAACTGGGGCGAGTGCTCGGAAGTCTCTCTAGATCTGCCGTGTGGTGGCGCTCGGTCTACAATCACTGACAGTGGCGACAAGCGGGTCCGACGTATACTAGCGGACCGCGGCCGATTTAAAGGCTACCACCTAGCAAGTGTGGTGTCTGGCAGTGACACCACATTCCTCCCCCGCAAATCGGCGAACGGTGGTGTTATAAGGCTTCCGCCCGCGGTGGGGAGGACCCCATGTTGACGTATGCGACGAGGTGGGGAGCCTAACAACAGGCGAGGCTGTGCCACCCGCACCCGGCCATGCGGTCCGAGGGGAGCTAGGAAACGCCTGAAAACCTAGTCCAGGGTGCACGCCAACATGCGGTGTATGCGCCCGTAGAGAGACAGGAGAGGCCGAAGCGTCGACCTCCATCGCGTCGGGGTACCCGACGGGCGAAGACGACATCTGGTCCGGAGCGGGCAAGAGTGCGAGCCAACGCCGTGAACCGCGATAGTTGCGATAGTATACAACGTCGCCTGGAGCAAAAGCAGGTGGCTGCCGCTGCACAGGAACCTGATGCGGCGGATGCAGCAAAGACATCAAGGTTCGATGAGGACCACCGTGGAGCAACTCAGCCGGCGAGCGACCATCTCGGGGCTGAGAGCGATACGAGGACAAAAAGAGCAATAACGCGTCCTCCCGAGAATGCGACCTTTTCAACTTCAACATCTGTGACTTGAAAGTCCGGACCAATCGTTCAGCGGCACCGTTTGACTGAGGCGAAAACGGCGCGGATGTCAGATGTTGAATACCATTGGCCTTGCAGAATGACTGAAATTCTGTGGACATGAATTGTGGGCCATTGTCGGAAACAATAGTCTGTGGAAGACCTTCAATGCAAAAGATAGCGGATAACGCTTGGATGGTGGCAGATGACGTAGTGGAAGACATCCGGACAACAAAAGGAAAATTACTGAATGAATCTACCACAACCAACCAACGAGCATTCTAGAATGGACCAGCAAAATCGATGTGTAAGTGTTGCCAAGGGGAAGTGGCTTTCGGCCTTGCAAAGAATTTCCGCGGTGGTGCGGATTGTTGTTCGGCACACGCCATGCAAGAAGAGCACATATTCGTAATCGCAGCATCGATTCCGAACCAAGTACAGTGCTGACGAGCAAGTTGTTTCGTTCGCACTATACCCCAATGTACTTGGTGGAGAAGCCGTAAGACAGAGGACTGTAACGAACGTGGGACCACGACCCTGGACTGATCATTATCAGAACGCAACCGCAAAACACCACGTCGAACAAAAAGTCTCTCCTTGTGAGCAAAAAATCGGCGAACCAACGGATCCTCGATTCGTCACTTTGACAAGGGCCATTGGGTAGCAACAAAACGCAAAACGGTAGCAAGGACAGGGTCAGCAGCTGTGGCTGTAGCTACACGACGAAAATCAATCTGAAACGATTCGATCACGTCATCGGTTTCCGAATCAATGAACATGCAAGCAAGTTCGGAAGAATCGAATGCTTTATCCTCAGCAACAGGCAAACGGGACAACGCATCGGCGTTTCTGTGCTTAGCAGTGGACCGATACAAGATATCGTAGCGGTACTGCGAGAGGAAAATTGACCAGCGAATAAATTTATGCGTTGTACGTGGAGGTACAGGCTTGTCCGGATGAAAAAGCGATGTCAAAGGTTTGTGGTCTGTGATGATGGTAAAGTGACGACCATACAAGAAATCATGAAACTTCGTAACACCAAATACGAGAGCCAAAGCTCCTTTCTCGATCTGTGAATAATTTCTTTGCGCAGACGAGAGCAATTTGGACGCAAAGGCAATAGGGCGATCGTGCGATCCATCTTTGTGCGCAAGCACAGCACCGATCCCGAAATCCGATGCATCTACTATCAACAAAAGGGGTTTCTGGGGATCGAATGGCGTAAGGCAGGTATTTGAAAGCAACGCCGATTTCAACTGGCGAAAGGCGCGTTCACATTCCGTCGTCCAGACAAACGGAACACCTGTACGGCGTAAGCGATGAAGCGGAGCTGAAATGGAAGAGGCGTGGCGCATGTACCTGTTGTAATAATTAATTTTTCCCAGCACACTCTGTAGCTGCTTCAAATTCTGCGGCGAAGGCAAGTCTTGTATGGCACGGAGGTGCTCGGGACTGGGATATATGCCTTGGGCATTGATTACATGTCCCAGATAGGGTAAGTCACGAGCAAAAAACACACATTTGTCCTTCCGCAAGCGAAGACCATTTTGTCGCAAGACCTGAAATAATGCTCTGAGATTGGCTAAATGTTCTTCTTCCGTCTTTCTGGAGATCACAATATCGTCCAGATAGTTTGCTGCAGTAGGGACCGAGGCACAAACAGTTTGCAGATATTGCTGAAACAATGCAGGGGCGGATGCACACCCGAATGGCAGTCTCTTGAGTCGGTACAAACCAAGATGCGTGTTAACCACCAAGACGCGCTGGGATTCGTCGTCCACTGGTATTTGCAAGTACGCATCTGCTAGGTCCTACTTCGAAAAATATTTACCGGGGCACAGTTTGTCAAAAAGATCTTCCAGGCAGGGTAAAGGAAAAGTTGCAATCACTAGTTGTGGATTCACCGTTGCCTTGAAGTCCACACAAAGTCTCAATTTTCAGGAAGGTTTCGGCAAAATTACTAAGGGTGATGCCCAGAGAGAAGCCTGCACACGTTCAATCACACCTTGTGATTCCAAATCGTGTAATGTTCTTGCGACCTCATCACGCAATGCGTGGGGAACATTGCGCGCTCTGAAAAAGTTCGGTTGCGCGTTTACTTTCAGTTCCAAACGTGCTTTATAGTTCTTAGCGCCACCAAGGCCCGGTGCAAAAATGTCTGCAAATTCTTCACATAGACGAGAAACACTGGCTGATGGCACAGTCTGGTTCACTGATAGGACCTGATTTACTATAGACAAGTCAAACAACTGAAACAAATCTAAACCAAACAAGTTCACTGCAGAAGAAGAACGAAGGACGTAAAATGACACAAGTTTTGTTTGTCCCTTGTATGTTGCAAAAAGGCTGCACTGCCCTAACACAGGGATATCTTGTCCTGAATAGCTAGTTAATTGAACATTTGCAGCACGCAACGGAGGTGTGCCCAGTTGTTTGTACGTGTCTTTATTGAGCAATGAAACTGCAGCCCCGGTATCGAGCTGGAATGGTATCACGTGGCCATGAATGTCCAAGTCTACAAAAAGTTTATTGTCCTGCTGACGACAAGAGCGACTGTCTCGTGCAACGTGAACTGACACTGGTACAGAAGCACTTGCGACTTGACGGGATTTCCTGCGACTTCGACGCACACTTTTTGTGGGACGAACACAATCACTGTTAGAGAGAGTGGCACTGGGCGGAGTGGAATGAACTACATGAATTTCCATGGGCGAAGGTTCACGAGCCTGAGTATTCTTGGTTCGATTCCGATTCTGGCGCGAAGCAAAGGGCCTGGAATGGTTGTTAGTGTCCGATCTGAGCTTTTACTGGCAAACACTTTGAACATGACCTTTTTTATTACAGAAAAAGCAAATAGCTTGGCGTGACAGGCAGTTCTCACGCGAATGTCTAGTAGCACACCACGGGCATGACTTTAGCACTGCATTTGCTTGCTTGCGCGGCAAACGTAGCGGAGAGCTTGGCGGCAGCTGCGCGGACGAGCGCGAGGGCTGTTTACTGTTCCGTGCAGCGCGCCCGGCGGGCCGGTTAACGTGACACACGGCTGGCGAAGTTGCAAATGATTCCTGAGCAAAGTCAAATGTGTGTCCTGCTGATACAATATGTCCATCACTTGTTGAAGGGATGGATTGACTAGTTTCAAAATCTGTTCCCTGATATGAACATCAGAAACGTTCTGTGCAATTGCATCACGTACCATTGTATCTGAATAAGGGACTCCACATTCATACTCAAAAGCACAATCTCTAGTAAGGCCTTGCAAAGTTGCAACCCACTCCATATTAGTTTGACTGGCCGTACGTTTGGTACGAAAGAAAGTATACCTTTTTGCAACTACATTGACTGAGCCTTGGAAATATGCATCTAATGCAGACAAAACTACTTCGTAGGACAGAGTTGCTACGTCGCGTCGGGGAAATAATTTCACTATCACTCGGTACGTGGATACGCCGACGCATGCTAATAAGAAAGGCTGCCGCTCATTACCTTGAATTCTGTAGGCGGCGAGATGGAATCCAAATTGGCGTGACCACTCCGTCCAGCTTTCCAGTGCCGCATCAAAAGGACGAAAAGGTGGAGCAACTGCGTGTTGTGGCTGCGGTAGCGGTGAAGCGGCGGCGGCCGCATCGTTTTGCATCGCACGTTGACCCTGGACGAGCTGTCCAAGGGCATCCAATAAGGCCTGCGTCTGCTGATTCTGCAAGCGATAAAATTCGGACAGTACATCTGGAGATTGTGGCGAAGCCATGACACAAGTAATTTAAGCAAGTATAAAGAAGAAGACCCTTTGTAGACTCGTCGCCATGTGCTGTGTTGGCAGAAGAGCCAACACCGTATTGCTAGAGGAGGCCGAAATGCACGCGTTGAAATACACACAGACTGGCGTGAGGTCTGGAACAGGACAATGTCTTGAGAATTGCAATAAAGTACGAAAATCTTGTAATACTTAACTTTAATCCATAATTGGTGTACATCGCTCTTGACGGTATATGCTTCACATAATAAATATAAATTGAATACGGCGCCTTGCTAGGTCGTAGCAAATGACATAGCTGAAGGCTATGCTAACTATCGTCTCGGCAAATGAGAGCGTAATTTGTCAGTGAACCATTGCTATGAACGTCGGCTGTACAACTGGGGCGAGTGCTCGGAAGTCTCTCTAGACCTGCCGTGTGGTAGCGCTCGGTCTGCAATCACTGACAGTGGCGACACGCGGGTCCGATGTATACTAGCGGACCGCGGCCGATTTAAAGACTACCACCTAGCAAGTGTGGTGTCTGGCAGTGACACCACACTTTCTTCATATAGTTCTTGGGAGGATGACATGTTGTCAATAAGATACGCTGCCATCCAGCGTCCTCTGAACATGCAGATCGTTACTTATGCTAAAAAGTATCTTCTCTTCCCAGTGTGCGAGGAACACTTCAGCGCTCTGTAAACAAAAAGCCCTGACCTAACCACACGACATCATCCAGAATAAAGAAATACAGAGGTAATAGTGCGTAACTCCGTGAACATCCTGCGGCAGTTTCTTCACTGTCTCCTCGCTAACTGATGCAGGTTCTGAGTCAGTCACCACAGTGAAACAGAGAAGGTCGCTTTCCTCTCAGATGCATGATTTAATCACAGTGGTGGGATACTAGCTATCAGGCAGTTGTAGGATCCTCCTGTGGTGTGGGAAGCATTAGTTTCTTTAGAGACATCTATACTATGACAGCAGAAGTTGCACTGAGTCATCAAACTGTTGTAAGCAGTCAAATGATGCCTCCTCTAAAATGAAATGTGCAATTGAATGCGGAGCTCATCTTCTTGTGAAATGATTGAAACTCATCGAGTTTCAAACTTCTTCCCGATTTTTCAATAAGAAACACCACCTCTGTCTCGTGATGTGAGAGCAGTTGATCTTGTGGCATGTCGGTTTATACATTATTGACTAGATTAAGAATGTATGGTGGTATAAAACAGTACATAAAAACGCTTATAGAACTGCACCACAAGAACACTCATTGCCTTCTTCAATTACAGGCGCATGGAAACGAATTGCTGCCATGTATCTATATGGGCATATTTAGCAGCAGCTTGCATAAACATAAAGTAACTGCGTGTTTTTGCCTACGCATGAAAGACGCTGTTTGATACTGATATTTCATGCGTCTCAAATACACGTAATTCCTATGTGCACCAGAATTTATTTACAGACACTAACTCTGAACGCTCACGAACCGAAAATCGGCTGGAACCATGGCCGTCTTTTTTTTTTTTGTCGTGGTTGTGTGTTTTTATTACTAGGACGTTTATAGGAGGATGAAAACCATGTTGTATCAGTGGATATTTCATGCAACCACACACACACTCACACACAAGCACACACACACACACACACACACACACACACACACACACACATCAGCTGTGTACTTAATTCCGCCACGAATTTTGCTCTGAATATTAGTAAATTCCACCACAGATACCTATTCATAACGAGCCAGACAGTATCAGATTTACCACGCCACGAATCTCACGTGCAGTAATGAGTTCTCGTAATTGCAATACGCAGTAACCAATGCTGCGTGTATGCGGTATAAAATAAAGGGTACACAGAATCACGAGGCATCGCTTGAGTGAACCACAGAACAGATGATAACGAGCAAAGGGATTTAAACATATCTCAGTTGCATTGGGTGCAGTACTAAACGAGGAACATGAAACATGACATCGAATATTCAGTGTAAATGAAAGTAACATCGATATGTCACTAATAAGCACAACGGAGTGGCTAAGGTTATCGATATTTATAAAAGACTGCCGCGCGGGGTAGCAGTGCGTGTTAGGCGTCTTGTCACGGTTCGCGCGGTTTCTCCCCGTCGGAGGTTCGAATCCTCCCTCGGCAATGGTGTGTGTGTTGTCCTTAGCGCAAGTTAGTTTAAGTAGTGCGTAAGCCTAGGGACCAATGACCTCAGCAGTTTGGTCCCATAGTCCTCACCACAAATTTCCAAATTTCATAAAAGATTTGTAAAGTAGATCCAGTAGCTACGTAAGAATTAATTTTAGCAGACGCTGCTGTGAACTGTAAAGTATTGCCCCCAGGTGCAAGTAAAGTGACGTAACCGCTAGATTCCTTTAGGAATCATGCACTGTCGACATAAGAGGAAACGGCACTGACGTATTAAATAACTGAAATTTCGCGACAGTAAACTGTGTATGGAATCAATAAGGACTCTTTATTCAGGAAAGGAAAAGATCGTATCAATTCAACTATCCAAGCACATTTAACAAGTCAATTCAATGCTTGCTATACCATTAATTGACACTCCATATTTCCCGTAATACGTGAAACTCGGCGTTCATTCTCCTAAAAATCTTTGTGCCTTTCATCACCATCAGTTGTAAATCAGATCAACAGAGAGATGACAGCAGTGGAGGCAACTATAGACATATTGCCTGCTCTTTTCCTAACAGACAGTCCTAACAGTCAGTTTTGCGCACTCTAAGTTTTGGAAAACTTCCTGCATTCCCTCAAAGTGTGTTTTGTTTGCACCTAACTGTTTTGTGGGCCATCTCTGCGTTGTCAGCACTGACGCGTGTGTTTTGAGCCTAGCTCTTTTCCGAAGCAGATCTTGCCGGCCGACGTAGCCGAGCGGTCCTAGGCACTTCAGTCCGGAACAGCGCTGCTGCTGCGGTCGCAGGTTCGAATCCTGCCTCGGGCATGGATGTGTGTGATATCCTTAGGTTAGTTAGGTTTAAGTAGTTCTAAGTCTAGGGGACCGATGACCTCAGATGTTAAGTCCCTTAGTACTTACAAGGGAACCTCCCCATCGCAGCCCCCTCAGATTTAGTTATAAGTTGGCACAGTGGATAGGCCTTGATAAACTGAACACAGATCAATTGAGAAAACAGGAAGAAGTTGTGTGGAACTGTGAAAAAATAAGCAAAATATACAAACTGATTAGTCCATGGGCGACATAGGCAATATTATGGAGACCGTCAGCTCACGATCGCCGTGGTCCCGTGATAGCGTGAGCAGCTACAGAAGGAGAGGTCCATGGTTCAAGTCTTCCCTCGAGTGAAAATTTTACTTTCTTTATTTTTGCATAGTTATTATCTGTCCGTTCGTTCATTGCCGTCTCTGTTCACTGTAATAAGTTTAGTGTCTGTGTTTTGCGACCGCATCGCAAAACCGTGCGATTAGTAGACGAAAGGACGTGCCTCTCCAATTGGAACCGAAAACATTTGATCGCAAGGTCATAGGTCAACCGATTCCTCCACAGGAAAACACATGACATATTCTATACGACACTGGTGACGGCATGTGCGTCACATCACAGGAATATGTTGTCGACCCACCTAACTTGTACACTTGGCGAATGGGTAAAAAGATTCTTCTACCTTGCCCGATTTAGGTTTTCTTGTGAATGTGATAATCACTCCCAAAAAAGTGATGAAAACATAAGAGTTTGTCACGTAAACTGAAAATAAAAAATTAAACTTTTCACTCGATGGAAGATTTGAACCAATGACCTTTCGCTCCGCAGCTGCTCATGTTACCACGAGACCACGGCGCTACTGCGTTTGAAGTGTCCTTGATGTTGCCTATCTTGTGAACCAAGGACCTTTCGCTCCGCAGCTGCTCATGTTACCACAAGACCACGGCGCTCCTGCGTTTAAAGTGTCCTTGATGTTGCCTATCTTCCCATGAACTACTCAGTTTGTATATTTTGCTTATTTTTTCACAGTTCCACACAACTTCTTCCTGTTTTCTCAATTGATCTGTGTTCAGTTTTTCAAGGCCTATCCACTGTGCCAACTTATAACTAAATCTGAGGGGGGTGCGATGGGGAGGTTCCCTTGTTAGGCCCGAAGCAGGTCGGCCCATATGGTGGTTCGTTATCTGTGCTGCTGGTTTCCCAGATTTGAACCTAGCCTATTTTGAGAATGCCGCGACGTTTTATAGAACGCCCGGCAGTCTCTTTTGTGCGACCTCTTACCATGGGGATGCCTGATTCCTCCTGCAAAGCACTGGTCAGGTAGTCTCGCCAGAAATGGAAGGCGAGTCTCAGAGATCTCCCTTGCACTCCTTGGAGCCGACAAATAAGGGTATCGGCTGCATTTCCCCACACTGCGAAGCCGTATTCTAGCACTGGTCGGATCAGCGCTATACAGGGTCATTCACCTAACGTTACCGCTGGATATATTTCGTAAACCACATCAAATACTGACGAATCGATTCCACACACCGAACGTGAGGACAGGGGCTAGTGTAATTGGTTAATGCAAACCATAAAAAAAATGCACCGAAGTACGTTTTTTAACACAAACCTACGTTTTTTTAAATGGAACCCCGTTAGTTTTGTTAGCACATCTGAGTAGACAGCGTTTGCGCGTGTGAAAGGGAGAACGACCCTGTCTTCGGCTTAAAAGCAAAGTATGCTACATTGTGTGGGAACGCTCAGCCTACGCATTCCTTTCAAACATAGCACGCAGTTTCAGAGGTTTTTGCAGGGAGACAGCAAACGCCAAATGCCAAACGCCGATGCTACAGATTTCCGGATTGGTCGCCTTAAACAAAACGTCATTTTCCCGTTTTAGAAGAGCAATGCTGATTGGCAGACGATATTCCTGACGCCTTGAGCTGAAGGAGTAATGGAAGAGACTGAAAGATAGACCCCTTCACGTCTGGCACGGAGAGGGGCCGTTCTGTAGTCGCTCTTGGAGCGAGAACACATAACGAGAGCATGTGCGCTCATATGTGTACTCAAAGAGCGAGGAACAACTCTCTCCTCAGTACTTCACTGGGAGAGCACCTCTGTCGAGAGCAAACCGGAGTGCGACTCTATATTGAGTCCTTGCAATTAAGCATTGTTCACTGTGTTGGCCGCCATACTTATTGCACAGTGTGAATGGACAGAGTTATAGTTAAACGCCTGCAAGCGAGTTTTTGAGTGGCATCGAGGTGGACTGGTTATCTGACCAGTGTACCACACCAATAGTTAGCCTAGGGGCGAATAGGAGTCCTTGACTTCATCAAGGCATAGGGAGAGTTTGATTGGAGAAGGTCTATCCAGATAGAACGAGAGTTATCTTATTTATCATCAGCGAGCGGCGCAGACAGCCCCATATTTCCTCCACAACAGTATACGTCACTGCATTTCACACACGACAACCTTGACCGTACGTAGCAACATTCTAATGGATAATTATTCAAGTTGAGTAGGCGTGGCTCTCAGCCATTCTGCCAAGTCAATAACAGTCTTAAAGTTTGTATAGAAATTTCATTAGTGAATCCTATCCTTAAGAGGTAACTTCACATTCTGAAAGGAACCCGGAAATAACTTGTTCAGTTCATAACTAAAAGTGCCATTGTGATTTCTCTGAATTTTTGCAAAATAATAATAATAATAATAATAATAATAATAATTTTCGTTAGTTTCATGTTTTTCTTACACTAACTAGCACTACTCCAGTACCCAAGTATCCAACTAGTTACGTAAGAAATTTTGTGAAGTTTTGTGTCATTTCCTTACAGCGGAAGACTCCAGAGGATATTTATTGCTGAAAGTTTTTCAGGCATTTCTCTTTAGAACGTTAGGAGCGTCTGTCTGACTTCTGTAGTAGTGTCCGGGTGGAAATTGCATCTTGCAGGTGCCACAGGGTAAAGGGTACATCTCAGATTAATCCATTGCGCAGAATGACGGAATAGCACCCACATGCTCACATCAGACGAGTGTAACCTCAATGTTTGCGTGGTAGAGTAACAATGGTGAACGCGTCCGTGGAGGAAGTGTTTGCGCAGCAATCGCCGACATAGTGTAACTGAGGCAGACTAAGGGGAACCAGCCCACATCCGCCAAGGCAGATGGAAAACCGCCTTAAAAACCATCCACAGACTGGCCGGCACATGCGTCAGTGAAAAAGACCAATAAAAAGGTGTTAGCATGTGGACGTAATGTGCTGTTCCAGTCTCTTCTGTACCTAAGGTCCATCACCGTTCCCTTTGGATCCCTACGTAATTCGGTGCTCTCCGATACACACGATCGAACAGCGGAGGAGTGGTACTCAAGCGTCAACTTTAGGTTACAATATCTCCGGATGTAATTAACATTTTACAATGCAACAAACGGCTCTGATTACGTATTTGTTTATATGTTCAGATGTGCTAACAAAACTAACGGGGTTCCATTTAAAAAAACGTAGGTTTGTGTTAAAAAACATACTTCGGTGCATTTTTTTATGGTTTGTATTAACCAGTTAGACTAGCCCCTCTCCTCACGTTCGGTCTGTGGAATCGATTCGTCAGTATTTGATGTGGTTTACGAAATATATCAAGCGGTAATGTTAGGTGACTCACCCTGTATATAGCGTAATTCCAAAGTCTGGAGGAAGCGCTGGTGCCGGATTTAATAGAGGGAAAGTGCCTTCAAGCGAGCATGAGCTTCCCCCATGCCTCACGATAATGCGGCATCCATGACAGGTGCCTATCGAGAGTTACCCCTAGATACTTAGCCCTGCGAGACCAGAGGACAGGGCCTCACATGATTATCAACCGCCGAAGGTCCATGGGCACTTTACATCGCGTTATTTTGACAGCCTGGCTTTTCACGGCATTGAATCTGAAACACTACTTCGTAGCCCAGGCTCCTAAGATGTCGCATGCAACCTGTAAACGGTGACGAACGGCGTCGATTTTTTGGGAACGCTCGTAGAGTGCGGTGCCATCCAGATACACTCCTGGAAATGGAAAAAAGAACACATTGACACCGGTGTGTCAGACCCACCATACTTGCTCCGGACACTGCGAGAGGGCTGTACAAGCAATGATCACACGCACGGCACAGCGGACACACCAGGAACCGCGGTGTCGGCCGTCGAATGGCGCTAGCTGCGCAGCATTTGTGCACCGCCGCCGTCAGTGTCAGCCAGTTGCCGTGGCATACGGAGCTCCATCGCAGTCTTTAACACTGGTAGCATGCCGCGACAGCGTGGACGTGAACCGTATGTGCAGTTGACGGACTTTGAGCGAGGGCGTATAGTGGGCATGCGGGAGGCCGGGTGGACGTACCGCCGAATTGCTCAACACGTGGGGCGTGAGGTCTCCACAGTACATCGATGTTGTCGCCAGTGGTCGGCGGAAGGTGCACGTGCCCGTCGACCTGGGACCGGACCGCAGCGACGCACGGATGCACGCCAAGACCGTAGGATCCTACGCAGTGCCGTAGGGGACCGCACCGCCACTTCCCAGCAAATTAGGGACACTGTTGCTCCTGGGGTATCGGCGAGGACCATTCGCAACCGTCTCCATGAAGCTGGGCTACGGTCCCGCACACCGTTAGGCCGTCTTCCGCTCACGCCCCAACATCGTGCAGCCTGCCTCCAGTGGTGTCGCGACAGGCGTGAATGGAGGGACGAATGGAGACGTGTCGTCTTCAGCGATGAGAGTCGCTTCTGCCTTGGTGCCAATGATGGTCGTATGCGTGTTTGGCGCCGTGCAGGTGAGCGCCACAATCAGGACTGCATACGACCGAGGCACACAGGGCCAACACCCGGCATCATGGTGTGGGGAGCGATCTCCTACACTGGCCGTACACCACTGGTGATCGTCGAGGGGACACTGAACAGTGCACGGTACATCCAAACCGTCATCGAACCCATCGTTCTACCATTCCTAGACCGGCAAGGGAACTTGCTGTTCCAACAGGACAATGCACGTCCGCATGTATCCCGTGCCACCCAACGTGCTCTAGAAGGTGTAAGTCAACTACCCTGGCCAGCAAGATCTCCGGATCTGTCCCCCATTGAGCATGTTTGGGACTGGATGAAGCGTCGTCTCACGCGGTCTGCACGTCCAGCACGAACGCTGGTCCAACTGAGGCGCCAGGTGGAAATGGCATGGCAAGCCGTTCCACAGGACTACATCCAGCATCTCTACGATCGTCTCCATGGGAGAATAGCAGCCTGCATTGCTGCGAAAGGTGGATATACACTGTACTAGTGCCGACATTGTGCATGGTCTGTTGCCTGTGTCTATGTGCCTGTGGTTATGTCAGTGTGATCATGTGATGTATCTGACCCCAGGAATGTGTCAATAAAGTTTCTCCTTCCTGGGACAATGAATTCACGGTGTTCTTATTTCAATTTCCAGGAGTGTATAATGCTACTGATACCCTGTCTGAGTGTGGCACATCGGCTGCATACAGGGAGTACAGCAAGGGGTCGAGAAGCGACCCCTGCGGCACACCCGCACGTATAGGCCGAACAGTTGAGATCTACATCTACATCCATACTCCGCAAGCCACCTGACGGTGTGTGCCGGAGGGTACCTTAAGTGCCTCTATCGCTTCTCCCTTCTATTCCAGTCTCGTATTGCGTATTGTTCGTGGAAAGAAAGATTGTCTGTATACCTCTGTGTGGACTCTAATCTCTCTGATCTTATCCTCATGGTCTCTTCGCCTGATCCTAGAGCTGCTTAATGGCTAGTATCCCACCAGCATCATTTCTCTGTGATTAAATCATGCATCTGAGAGGAAAGCGATGTTCTTCGCTTCACTGTGGTGAGTGATGTAGAACCAACAACAGTTTGCGTGGAGAGCTAAATACGCCGCAGGATGTTCACGGTATTATGCACTATTACTGCTCCATGTCTTTGCGCAATGATATAATACTCGATGACATCGTGTGTTTACAGATCGATGAAGTTTTACTCGTACAGTGGAACGTGAAGATATTTTTTAGTATAAGGGGCGGTCTGCGTGTTCAGAGGATGCCGGAAGGCAGCGTTTCTTATTGACAACATGGCACTCTCCCCGGAACTGTACACAGACGTTGTATGGTATAGGATAAACTGTGAAGAGTTGTAGGAAAGAAAGTATTTGCTAATAAAAAAAATGCGGAAAGTTGTTTAGTTTACAGCAGTGTGAAGTGCTTCGTCTCATGGAGCGTAGTACTGTGTATTCAAACCAGCAGTTAGGAAACGCAGTTCTTATGGAGTGCAGAGTATGATGGGATTGCGACCTTTCACACAGCCGGATGTTATGAAATAAGACGGATAGCGTAACTTATTGTATGTAGTGTTATGATGACGACGAACGAATTGTCACCAATGTGAATGACTGGCGGCCAACGCTAAACAGAAACATACAAATCTCTTCTTTGAATATACAGAAGGTTTGTCAGTGACGTCTATAAGGAGCTGGCTGCATGGTCTGAGACTACAACGACTAAAATAATTAGAAGTCGTTGGTAAGAAATAGTATATTGTACTTGACTGGTGGTACAGGAATCTTCATAGGCAGGAGGAATATAATTACAAATTGAAAGCTATAGAGGCATCACATAGGCCATACTTTAACTAAGCGCCTTGTTAGAGGTTGTTTACGATGACTATTTTAGAGCGCTTGGAGGGTGATGAGAATTAAAGGAGGGGTTTTCGTGACACTTAGTATATAACTTCCAGTAATGATACAAGTTTAGCACCACATAGACTTGTTTTTCATCTCCCACCTACACAGAGAGAGATATCCATCATAATAAAATCACCTGGTTCCCGAATTGATAAAGTGATACATAGTATTAAACTAATATTTACGAATTTTCTGGGCTGCTGTTGGAATTCCTTAAGATAATTCGTAGGATACTGTCATGATTGAAAAACCAGTGTAATAGCCCAGTCCTGTGGTGCTAGACGTGGCAGATATCAAGGTGATCAGAATAGATTTTTCTTTTTTTTCTGCCCTTTTACCAGATAAGAGAATACTTAGAGCAAATATACAGTCTACGACATACTGTTTTACATGATTTTCATGATGCTTTAGCAATGTGCTCAGTCGTTACAAATACGAGGTGGGGATACACATTTGGGGAGGGACAGTCAGCAGACGTATTTCGCTATTTTCACAAGTCAGGCATGTTTCAGTTTGCAGAAAGCATTTCCCCTCAGCGCTCAGGAATGTCTTTGAAGAAAGAACGCTTGACTGTTCACGGGGGATATGTGAAAATCACACCCAGTCAAAATCGCACCCAGGCAGAAATCTGTGAAATTCGCAGCCAGTATTGCTGGAAGCTACCCTCCCAGGGAAAGAGCCTACCTGCAGACCCGGGAGTTGTCATTCACTGGAAACGATCCCTATGCGGCACGGTCTTCCTGCACTCGGGAAGTCCTCGTCCAATCAAGTGACTGACCGCTTGGCTAGTTACTGTAAGTGTGAGTCTAACTTTCGGAGTGTTAAGCTCGTTCGCCTTGTATCCCCTGTGCGTTTATACGTTCTTACCGTTCGTACTGTCAACAACCGCCCACGGTAAACCATGTGCCCACTATGATGGTTACTCGTACGTCGTAAAGAGAACCAAAGCATATGAGACTGTGATATGGCGCAGTTCGAAACATAGAACAACATATTGTCGAGGAAGGCTTAAGACCAAAGACTGTATCGTACTTAGTTCAAACGAGTATCGATGTAGCTTACCGGATGACGCTCGCTTAGAAGTAAAAACGACGTTGAATCAGGCTAAGAAGAGACCAGGAGAGGAAGAAACTTCAATTTTTAGAATATATACTGAAGAGTCAGGCGACTTGCACAATCGACGATATGATTTTGCTACCAAAATGTCTGAACAGCAAGCAAAGAAGAGGGTATTATACATGCAAGGACCAAATCACACGGCAATCACAAAGAGCCAGGAAAACGACAAGAAGCTGATCTTCAAGCAGAGTTACTAACCATGAATGTCGGCAGCAGTTATCCCTTAAGTGATGACAGCTTTGGAGATAGGATTATAGTTTTTAGCGGAAAAGCAAGAAGAGAGGCTCTGAAGACTAAACAAGACAGATGGGACCTTCAAATGCACTTTTCACAAGTATATACTATTCATGTAGACTTACGGAGTTCAAACTACGAAACAAACTTCTATGCGGTGGCTTTTGCATTCTTACCAAACAAAATAAAAGAAACACATGTCCGTCTTTTGCGCAATGTTGTGTGTTAAGTACCAGAATGGAAACCTAATAATGTCACCGTTAAATTCGAATCAGTTGCGATTTCTGCGCTAAAAGTAGTGATCCCGTCGGTTCAAGTGCATGGTTGCCATTTCCATATGAAGAAATCTCTCTGGAGGAAAGTGCAAGACTTGGGACTTACTTACGAATATAGAGAAAACGAAGAATTAAGGTTGCAAATTCGCATTTGTGCTGCTCTGGCGTTCCTTCGACCTGAACATGTCTGCGATGGCTGGCTCGTGATAGTTTCACAAGCACCGGATATTGGCAAGTTTTCTCAGTTTTTCGACTATTTTGTAGATATATGGTTGGAAAATGACGAAAATCCGATCAGTCTTTGGAACTGCTACAGACGGTGCCATTATACCACCCAGGCCTACAGCGCGAACTTCAGTGACCTGACGGGAACCGGTGTTACAACTGCGGCAAGGCCATTGGCCGTGTAGAAAATTACAAACATATAATTTAAAAATCGTATCCCTTCTGC
Source organism: Schistocerca nitens (assembly GCF_023898315.1). Lineage (NCBI taxonomy): Eukaryota > Metazoa > Arthropoda > Insecta > Orthoptera > Acrididae > Schistocerca > Schistocerca nitens. The sequence continues at coordinate 949,796,922 of NC_064616.1, forward strand.
TTGTCAAAAGCATACTTTAAAATAAACATAAAGTACGGCTCATAACTACTGATGGTATAACATGTGTAAGTAATGTAAAGTACATATCATGCGTTGTCGCATGATGTGCGAAGATGAAGGCGCCCTGTACAAGGGCTGCTCGTATGTAGCGCTAGGTGTGACGTCAGAAGCCGTGTACAGTTAATTTCACCTCCGTGCCTAATCCCGGACTTTTAGTTAGTATGGCAACTTGTCATAGATTCATTACAAAAAATGGTTCAAATGGCTCTGAGCACTATGGGACTTAACTGCTGAGGTCATCAGTCCCCTGGAACTTAGAACTACTTAAACCTAACTAACCTAAGGACATCACACACATCCATGCCCGAGGCAGGATTCGAACCAGCGACCGTAGCGGTCGCGCGGTTCCAGACTGTAGGACCTAGAACTGCTCGGCCACACCTGCCGGCAGATACATTATTTGTCTGACACTCCACTCCCTTCCACGTTCGTCAGCTATCAGCAAAAGCACCCAGTGAGTGCGTTAGCGTCACTAGAATAACTTTCTGGGGTTAGGAGTGGACCCTTATTCTATGACAGAGCGCAACGGTGTTTAGCTGTACTAAATTTGTTTTATTCCTAATTTGTTATTAATGAAGCATACGGGTTTGCATGGATTGTGACATAACAACTTCAGGACAGTTGTCAAGGTAACACATTACGTCCTGTTTATCAGAAATAACACTGAACACAACAATAATATCAAATTTAAGTAGAAAGTATTCTTACTTCTAGACAGTGAAGTTGGCCGATATTATGACAAATCATTCGATTCCGCTTTTAAGTTCGGTACTATTTAGGATGATAATCAAGTCTACAGAGGATGGTAAGTTATTGTGACAAGATGAACAAAAGATTACTCAAGGTTGCTCGAGTTCACAGTGGACACAAGCTGGTTATCCAACAATTTTACGCCTGTGCGAGAGGCATTTACCTAAGCTGCCATGCGCTGTCGGCTGCATGGCTGCTCTCGCCCTCTGAAAATCCTATAACAAGCTAATCAAAATCTATACTGATTTTATCAGCTGAAACTGTCCTATGTTTCTCATTAGGCGAGAAAACATATACTCATCCATAGTCAGGAAAATATGGTGATATACACGTCCATAGATGGAGCAGCGTGCATAATTCAACGCTCTCTCAGTTCTCGCAAGAACAGTTAACTACGTGGCTGTTTCGTTTCTCCACTATCGGAGCTCAACGACTCTTCAGCTAATTTCTAGCTGAATGTCAGCCAAAGTAAACGCTGTGTTCACACAAAAATTCCTCTTTTGGCGTCGTACAGAGCGTGATGAGCCCTGTTCTACACTTGATGCTGGTTCAGAGGAGAGTCCTCGATGTTTTGGGTATTGTGTCTTTCTTAACAAATTGTCCCCCATCTGTGTCCTTTCGTACTTCACGTCATGCCTTTCCTAGATCAATGGGAGTGTTCCTTTCATCTTGTGGAAACTACCCCAGCCAATCGCAAAGGGCCTACCTTTAATCTGTGTCGCAACATCTCCCCTTTTCCTCCTTCCGAGTTTATTTCAGGCTGTCGGACATTTTGTACCTCATAAGCGTACCACAGCCCTTCCACGTGATCAACTGCATCGCTGTTCTGTTTGTAGCCATCTGGAAATTCCCCAACGTAGTTTTCTAAGGAATTTCTCCGTCACAAGCAGCGCTGGGCCACTTCAGGATAGATTGGACAGCCTTCCATGGTTCTCTTGCTTACTCCCATGAGTGTTCAGGGAATGTTTCACAGTTGCTGGATTCTGTATGGCATGACGCTAGTTTCATCCATTCTGTTACAGAAATGCGCCTCTTCTTCTTCCAGTGAATTCTAACATTCTTTCGTCCTTGATATAACAAGTCCGCCTCCATTCCGGTTTGGTGGACATCGATCATAGCTCCTTATGCCGCTCTAAACAGTTTGTGACAGAGGTGCTAAGTATCTATCAAATGGCCCTGAGCACCATGCGACTTAACTTCTGCGGTCATCAGTCGCCTAGAACTTAGAACTAATTAAACCTAACTAACCTAAAGACATCACACACATCCATACCCGAGGCAGGATTCGAACCTGCGACCGTAGCGGTCGCCCGGTTCCAGACTGTAGCGCCTAGTACCGCACGGCCAATCCGGCCGGCTAAGTATCTATCACTTTAGCAAAACTGAATGAAGATTGTGTCGTGGCACATCTTGACTTTATCCAGGATCGTCGTAGATCCACATACTTTTCTCCAGATTTGTTATCCTCTTGGACTGTTGCTTCCACCCAGGCATTTCCTTTCGTCATCTCGAAAGCTGACGTACCAGGCACCCACACTCAGTGTTCCTTCCTCTCATGCCTAACCGCTCTGCTCACTTCTGCTGTCGATCTGACTGCAGTGATGATGCATCGTTCCTGATAACGTCAGGTATAACACAACACTGTGCACGCGATTGTCCATCTTACATCCCCAGATTTCTCTAATTGACATATTATGATCACCTATCTTATCGCAACCCTTTCGCCCTTAAGATACATTACAAGCTTTACAAACACTAAACTACTGAGAGACTCCGCGCGACCGCTACGGTCGCAGGTTCGAATCCTGCCTCGGGCATGGATGTGTGTGATGTCCTTAGGTTTGGTAGGTTTAAGTAGTTCTAAGTTGTAGGGGGACTTATGACCTCAGAAGTTAAGTCCCATAGTGCTCAGAGCTATTTGAGCCACTAAGAGACTTTACAAACATTCCATATTTAAACTATACATAAGGTTCTCCTTATTATACTCTTCATAACTTTACATAAATTTTAACAGATCATCATCTTTTTGTCCCCATGGTATATGTACATTTTCTTTATCCCCTTTTTTGTATTAGTATAAATGTAATGGTTTCCTCATCTTCATCACGATGAATAGTAAGAGGAAAATTGATGGTGATGAAGGTTAGGGTGTTAGTGAGTCTCCTTTTTTTAAAAACTACAGGTACAACATATTATCATTAAAACTTCGATCCTTGACTCCAACTCCAGTGTCTATTTTCTGCAATCTCTTCTTTTTGGCATAAGCTGTAACAGTACCTCAAAATACAATATATATCTATTTCTTGTTTTCTTTTTAAAACTTTCTCCACTGTCCAATTCCATTCTTCTAGACCTTGTACTTTTATTAGTTGTAGTTATCCCTATCTCCTTCTTCTAAACAGTAAACTTTTATATTACTTTCTGCATCTATCTTGCTCTTCCTTATTGAAATCATCTCTGTGTTACTCATATCCCTATTTCTACATCCTTCCCAGCTTTTCATTGATACATCAGTTCTCTCTCTTAATTCTTATCTCCTAACAATCTCTTATATCCACTTCCCTCACATCTCCTTTTAATATCAACTTGTGGTAGCTTCCACAAATCATAAATGCTTCTCATATTCCCCAAACATATCTCCTCAACAACATGTTCACCGTCTGCGACGGAACAAACCACAAATGAATATTTCCTTCTTACATTTACGCACTTAATTTCTTGGCATCTTTTCGTCCGCAAAAAGAAAATCAACTCCTTTCTACTTTACGCTACATTTTAAGAGAGAATCTATAACTATTTCGTCAGATTATCCACATGCTAATCTCTATCTTTCTCCTTTCTTTCTACTCCTTCCCCCACAAACACATTTCCTGTGCAGGAGAGTTACTTTAGTTCTTACTTTCTTGTTCTACCTTCACAACAATCCTGTTGATATGCTGAGAAAGTTACCCAATCTATTTTAAGGATATAAGGGAAAATTAAAAACTTTTATTTGTATGCATTTTCTTAGCATCTCTAGTCTTTGAGTTCTACAATTTGGTGTCATTTGAATCTGGATATTTGACACATATAATTTATCTTGTGGAGTTAATATTTACTGTTTTACCCTTTATACACTTTCAAGTGGCTCACATGGTGCACGCCCAATGATTTTCCTGTTTTTTGGTTAATCAGTTCGACTGCATTATCATGAACCACTTTAGTTACTTTCATAGGGCCTTCACACAGGGTGGTCCATTGATAGTGACCGGGCCAAATATCTCACGAAATAAGCCTCAAACGAAAAAACTACAAAGAACGAAACTTGTCTAGCTTGAAGGGGGCAACCAGATGGCACTATGGTTGGCCCGCGATATGGCGCTACCATTGGTCAAACGGATAACGTATAACTACGTGATATTTGCTTCGTGATACATTACCAGTGTTAAAATGGACCGTTTACCAATTGCGAAAAAGGTCGATATCGTGTTGATGTATGGCTATTGTGATCAAAATGCCCAACGGGCGTGTGCTATGTATGCTGCTTGGTATACTGGAGGGCATCATCCAAGTGTCTGGACCATTCGCCGGATAGTTACGTTATTTAAGGAAACAGGAAGTGTTCAGCCACATTTGGCACATGTCCGGCGGTACTCCGCAAGGTTACCGCCCTTCGATTGTGCCATTCCAGCACTAATCGAAGTGCTAGGTTTTTCAGGTGCCAGCCAGCCAGCCAGCCAGCCAGCCGAGCAGAGCCGCAGCGGTCCAGCAGCAGCAGCAGCAGCAGCGGTCCCGGTCCCGGTCCCGGCCTGCAGCGGCGGTCCAGCCGGCAGCAGCCAGCCAGTCCTCCTGCAGCAGCAGCAGCAGCAGCGCTCCCGCCACCCAGCCAGCCAGCCAGCCAGCAGCAGCAGCAGCAGCAGCAGCCCCGGCCCCGTTCGCGGCAGCAGCAGCAGCTGCGGCGTTCCTCCCACCCGCCGTCGCCGTCGCCGTCGCCGTCGCCGTCCGACCCTGGTCTTCGTCCGTCTTCGTCTTCCTCCGTCTCTGTCTTTGTCTTCGTCTGTCTCCAGTTTGTGTCCTTTCTTTTTCGTCCTGTGCGTTTTTGTTTCTCCCTGTCGTTATGTCCGCCCCCACCACCACTACCACCACTACCACCACAGCCATAGTTTATACTTCCCCCTCCGCCGCCACCACCACTATAACATGGTGTGCCCAGTCACACCCCCCTCCTTCCATCCCACCTCTTCTCACTCTCCCTTCGCCATCGCTCTTTGTCGCCCCCTCTCCAGCTTCTTCCTCCCGCTCCTCTCCCTCTGATCCTTTCCCCCCACTCCCCCAGCCTGTCACTGCAGCTCCAGCTAGGGTGGTGGCCCGTCGGGCCACTGTCCATGCCCAACTCTCCCCATAGCCCTCGCCATCACCGCCGCCACCGTCACCGTCACCGTCGCCGTCGCCTTCACCGTCACCATCTCCGGCGCCGACTGCTGTGTCCACGCCAGGACCTGTCCCTTCCCACCACCTCCCTATAGCTCCCATCCCTGATATCACCACCCGCCCTTCTGCCGCCGTTAAACGCCCTAGTGGCACAACCACCTCCTCCGCTCCCAAAAAGGCCCCGCCCCGTCCTCCTTCCCCCCCCCCCCCAGGGTGCCATGGATGTCTCCCCACCTGGCCCTGCTCCCTCCGCCTCCTCCTCCTCCTCCTCCTCCCCCCTGTTTATACAAATACCTCCTCTCCCGTCCCAATCCTTCCCTTCTCGAGGCCCGGAATCTCTCCCTCCTCCTCCGCCAACACTTTCCTGGTGCCCCCATCTCTCTCCTCACTCCCAGACGGGATTCCGTTCCCATCTCCTCCCCCAGCCCAACCATCCATACTGACATCCTCTCCCGCCTCCCCATCACCCGTTTTGGCCCCAACGCCTCCCTCACCCCTGCTCCTTCTCCATCTCCTACCCACCAGCCCCAACCCCCGCGTCGCCCACCGACCCTCACCGCCGTGATCACTCGGCTCAGTCTGTCGATCACGGAGGAGGAGGTGTTGGCGGAGCTCAAGGCGCATCCCATGCTGGAGGTGCGGGCGGTCCGCCGCATTTTCAACTCTGCCGGCCCCACCCGCCTTATGCGAGTTTTCTCCGAGGACGCCCCCTCCATTGAGCATCTCCTGAATGAGGGTGCCCTCCTCTTCAACCAGCACTACAAGGTCGACCCCTCCCATTCCCCTCCTCAATCCCTGTGCTGCCAGAGATGTCTGCACTATAATGCGCACCCAACAGCTGAGTGCCGCGAGGCCCCCACCTGCCCGCATTGTAGACAAGCGCACTTCTTCCGGCAGTGCCCAAACCTTCAATCCACTCCTTCCTGCAGTACCTGCCATCTCCCCCATCCCACCTACTCCCAAAAGTGTAAAGCCCGATCCCCTCCGACCACTCCTGAACTCACCATCCCTGTCCGTCCTCTAGACGCCCCCACCCCTCCTGGCAATTCACTTCGTCCCCCCTCCCCTCCGCTGAGGACATCATCAGGTTCCTCACCATCGTCCTTCAGAATGTCCATCCCTTTCAGCGCCCCCACTCCCTCCAACAGATATCCCTCGCCGCCCGTTCCATTTTCCAACTCAAAATGTACGCCACCTACTCCAACAACCAGGCCCATTTCACCTTCTCACGCCTTGACACCCTCGTCTAAATCCCTGTCATGGCGCGACAGCAATGTATCCTTTTCAACAATATCCACTCCCTTCCCACCAACAAGAACCTCTTCCTGCACGCCCTTGCCACCCACCGCGTGGATGCATTCCTCCTTAATGAAACCTTCCTCAAACCCCACAACACCATCCACACTTCGCCCTTTCTCTTCCACCGCTCCGATAATCCCCTCCCAATTGCGCGTGGCGGTGTTGCCATTGGTCACCACCGCCAGATCCCCGTTCGGCTCCAACCTCTCCTTCCCGACCCCACCGAACACCTGATCCTTAGTCTCTTCTTCCCCGGCCTTACCGTTACCTGCGCCACCATCTATGTCCGCCCCAACGCCCCTATTCCCTTCGACTTCCTCTCCCACATCCACCGTACCTTTTCCTCCTACGTGATCGCCGATGACCTCAACGTCCATAGTCGTTCCACTGCCCAGGTACGGCAGTGGCATCGGTTCCTCTCCTCCCTTCAAGGCGACCTCATCCCCATCCCCCAGCACACCCGTCCCGAATCCAACTCCACTCCCGATGTTATCCTCTCCTCCCCCAACCTCCTTGGCCGCATAAAGGTGGATGTCCTGGAGCCTATTGGTAGCGACCATCTCCCTGTCCTCCTCACCGTTTCCGGCGGTCGTTGCCCCCACCGCGACCCTCGTAATGACCCTCCCCCTAAGTACGTCCATGACTATTCCCGTGCCAACTGGAATGCCTACCGGGATACCCTCTCCACCGAGGTCGATAGCCACCCTTTCACCTAACACCACCCCGACGATGTCACACATGCCGCTTCCTTTCTCCAGCAGACCTTGTCTGAGGCCGTGGAGGCCCACGTACCTACTGTCACCATCCACCCCCACCGTCCCACCTTACCCCCACAGGCCATCCTCCTCCTCCGTGAATCCCGCCGTCTCTACCGTACCTTCCTCCGCACGTGTGACACGGACACACTACGACGCCACCGGCAACTACAGCGACACGTTCGAAATTTGATCGCGGCTAAGAAACGCTGGAACTGGCGACAGACATGCACCCGTTTAAATGCTACCCTCCCTATCAACTCGTCCCAGATCTGGTCAACCTTCCGTCGCCTTACCGGAGCTAAACCCTCCCCCTACTATCCTCTTCTCCATGATGATCACCCCTTAGTAAGGCCAATCACTTTGCCTCCTACCTCTCCGATGTCTTTTCCATCCCCGATGATCCCCAGTTCGATTACTCCCTCTTCCCGTATATCCGCGATCGAACTGACACCTCTGTCCCTCCCCTCACTCCTGGTTTCCAGTACTTGGACAACATTGCACACACGGAACTCAATGCCCCTGTCACTACACAGGATCTCCTTGCTACACTCCGCACAAAACGCAACACCGCTCCTGGTCACGATCGTGTCACCTACTCTCACCTTCGTGAAGCTCCTGTCTCTTTCCTCTCCACCCTGGCCAGGCTCTACAATGTAGTCCTGTCCACCGGTTACTACCCCGACCTGTGGAAAACCTCCCGTATCCTCATGTTCCTTAAACCTGGAAAACCGCCGTCCGCCGTCTCCTCTTACCGTCCCATCAGTCTTACCTCGGTCTTCAGCAAGGTCCTGGAATCTATCCTCACCCGCCGCATCCACCAGCATCTCCGCCAGCACCGCCTCCTTCCCGTTACCCAGTGTGGCTTTCGGCCGTCCTTCTCTTCCGACGACCTTCTCCTTCACCTCACTCATCTCCTTTCCGACCAGCTTAACTCCCGTCGCTCCGCAATCTTCCTCTCCCTGGACCTCGAACGTGCTCATGACCGCGTATGGTATTCCGGTCTCCTCTTCAAGCTCCAAACCTTCGCCCTTCCCATTAACTACGTCCGTCTGATCGGCTCCTATCTCTCCCGCCGTCCTTCCTATGTCACCATCCATAACATAGATTCCTACACCTTTTTCCCCTCCGCCGGTGTGCCCCAAGGCTCCGTCCTCTCCCCCCTTCTGTACCTTTTATACACGGCGGACATGCCGCCGCCGTCACCTCCCGTCCACCTTCTCCAGTTTGCCGATGACACCGCCTTCCTTGCCCTTGCCCCCACCCTGCAGCACTCCCAACACCTTCTCCAATCCCATCTTGACCGGTTCACCGCTTGGTGCAACTGTGGTTGCTCAAGGTCAATCCCTCCAAAACCCAGGCGATCATTGTAGGCAAAACCACCCCTTCCTTCCACCTCCTTGATTTCTATCTCACCATCTATGGCCGTCCTATCGCCCTCACTCCCACCCTTAAGTACCTTGGCATCACCCTTGACCGTCGCCTCTCCTGGACTCCCCACCTCCGGACAATCCAAGCCAAGGCACGCTCCCGACTCAGTCTCCTCAAGCTCCTCTCCGGCCGTACGTGGGATCTGGACCCCTCCACCATCCTCCACACCTATAAATCCCTCATCCGCCCTGTCCTTTGTTATGCTCATCCGGCTTGGATCTCCACCCCCCCTACCTTTTATAAATCCCTCCAAATCCTTGAACGTCATGCTCTCCGTCTCGCCTATCGCATCCGTCTCCCCTCCCCCACGCGGATCCTGTACGATCTCATCCCTTTCCCCCACCTCCTCCTTTTCCCTGAAAGGATAAGGATCCTGTACACCTCCCATAAACTCGATCCTCCTCACCCGCTCGTCTCCCCGATCCTCTCCCACCCCCGCCCGCTGCCGCGCCTGTTTCCCACGTCCCACCCGGTCTCCATCTCTCCACCCTCCTTACCCTCTCCCAAGGTGGCTTCCGCCAGCTCCCTCTCCCTGATGATGCCCTCCTCCCCTCCATCTACCCCTCCTACCAACCTTGATCCTCCCACCCTCCTCCTGTGCTTGCTCCTCTGGGCACCCTCCCTCCCTTCTGTTCCTTTTCCCTCCCTCCTCCCTTTCTCCCCCCTCCTCACCCGGGCTTCCCCTCCCCTGTCCCTCTCCTCCTGCCCCTGTCTCCTCAGCCATTGGCATCCTTGTTCTCCGCTCTCCCCCACCTCACCCCTGTTCCCCTCTTGGTAGGTCCCTGGACTCGCACACGCTAAGTGGACATTCGCGCGCCGGAGATCATCAGTGCTTCGTGTGTGCCGTCATGTTTAGTGTTCAGTGTTCACCGCCACACTCCATCGTTCACCAGTGCCATCGTCTTCTTCAGTGTTTGTGCGTCGTATCAACAGTTTGCACTGTGGATTATCGTTGAGTGTGAACGGCTCCGTGTTTGTCTTTATGTGTCTCCTGTTTTATTGCCCACCGTTCTGTCACTTATGTTTCTTCTCAGTGTTTCTTCTCATTGTGTATCCTATGGCTGAAGCGCAGCGTAGAATGCTGCTGACAGCCTGCCTGTTGTACGGGTTTAAAATAACAATAAAGAAAAAAAAACCACAAGTGAAACGTCAACCACGACCTGCAACAAATGATGATGCCCAAGTAGGTGTTTTAACTGCTGTCGCGGCTAATCCGCACAGCAGTAGCAGACATTTTGCGCGAGAATCGGGAATCTCAAAAACGTCGGTGTTGAGAATGTTACATCAACATCTATTGCACCCATACCATATTTCTATGCACAAGGAATTGCATGGCGACGACTTTGAACGTCGTGTACAGTTCTGCCACTGGGGACAAGAGAAATTACGGGATGATGACGGATTTTTTGCATGCGTTCTACTTATCGACAAAGCGTCATTCACCAACAACGTTAACATAAACCGGCATTATATGCACTAATGGGCAACGGAAAATCCACGATGGCTGCGACAAGTGGAACAGCCGGCCGCGGTGGCCATGCGGTTCTAGGCGCTGTAGTCCGGAACCGCGCAACTGCCACGGTCGCAGGTTCGAATCCTGCCTCGGGCATGGATGTGTGATGTCCTTAGGTTAGTTAGGTTTAAGTAGTTTAAGTTCTAGGGGACTGATGACCTCAGATGTTAGGTCCCATAGTGCTCAGAGCCATTTGAACCATTTGAACAAGTGGAACATCAGTGACCTTGGCGGGTTAATGTATGGTGCGGCATTATGGGAGGAAGGATAATTGGCCCCCATTTTATCGATGGCAATCTAAATGGTGCAATGCATACTGATTTCCTACGTAATGTTCTACCGATGTTGCTACAAGATGTTTCACTGCATGACAGAATGGCGATGTACTTCCAACATGATGGATGTCCAGCACATAGCTCGCGTGCGGTTGAAGCGGTATTGAACAGTATATTTCATGACAGGTGTATTGGTCGTGGAAGCACTATACCATGGCCCGCACGTTCATCGGATCTGATGTCCCTGAATTTCTTTCTGTGGGGAAAGTAGAAGGATATTTGCTATCGTGATCCACCGACAACGCCTGACAACCATGCATCAGCGCATTGTCAATGCATGTGTGAACATTACGGAAGGCGAACTACTCGCTGTTGAGAGGAGTGTCGTTACACGTATTGCCAAATGCATTGAGATTAACGGACATAATTTTGAGCATTTATTGCATTAGTGTGGTATTTACAGGTACTCACGCTGTTAACAGCATGCGTTCTCCGAAATGATAAGTTGACAAAGGTACATGTATCACATTCGAACAACCGAAATAAAATGTTGAAACGTACGTACGTTCTGTATTTTAATTTAAAAAACCAACTGTTACCAACTGTTCGTCTAAAATTGTGAGCCATATGTTTGAGACTATTACAGCTCCATCTATCACAAAGCAAAAAAAGTGGTCCAACTAAAGCATTCATATTTCTTTACGTACTACACGAATATGTAATAAAAAATGGAGGTTCCTGTTTAAAAAAACGCAGTTGATATCCGTTTGACCTATGGCGGCGCCATCTAGCGGGCCAACCATAGCGCCATCTTGTTTCCCCTTCAAGCAAGACAAGTTTCTTTGTAGTTTTTTCGTTTAACGCTTATTTCGTGAGATATTTGGCCCGGTCACGATCAATGGAGCACCCTGTATTCCGCGAAGAATTTGTGGCTTTGATGTTTTTTCCTGCTAGAGAAATGGTGGGTTTTCACCAGTATTTTGTTTCCTTGTGAAAATACTTGTGAGGTTGCCATTTTGTCCACCCGGTTCTTTCTATTTAACGCTACAGCCTTCAAATTGCTCAGTGCCAATTTTACTAGATGTTGATGTTGTACTCTGGGTACTGGTGGTAATTTAATTATTTTCTTCATAAGTCCTTGTTCTATATACGTCTTCTGACTTGTGTATCATTACTGGTGTTGCAAATCGTGCATTATCCTCTTGGCATACCATTCCTCTCTCGGTTTCGTATAAATGAACTACATACTACACAGTTTTTTGTACAGTTGCATACATTGACTGTTGACGACTCTTGTTCCTCATCAATGGACGATTTCAAGTCAATTGTTTCCCAGCATGCTGGTATTTATATCTGATCACCCCCTAAACCTACTACAGGATCTTGTTGTTCAAAGCTAAGTCTATTTACATATTTAATTACAAAATCAACTTCATTTGGCTACTGAATCTCTTGTGACTGGTCTTCGTACCGTTCATCTCGTCAATTCTGTATTGTACCAGCGTTTGCTGGCCTCAACTCGACTTCCTGTACCTGTTCATCTCGCATGTGTTAACCTGCTGAAGTCTGATTCTCCAAACCTCTCCGCATTCTAGGCATTCTAGTTCGACCCGGATAATCTGGGTTTTGTGGTGGAAAACCCTTAAACCTTCCTGCTTCGTTTGCATGATGATCATGTCGTGAATTATAATTGCCACCATAATTTTTGGAACCAAAGCCATTATTGTAATTCCATGGCTCACCAAAACCATAATTATTGTTTGACCTCTGTGAGTTGCCACGACCATAGCTATTATTATACCATGGGCGATTACTATTCCCAAAACGATTACCTTTCCCAACATTACTATTGCCAGTGTAAACATTATTATAGGCTAATCGATTGCTATTACTACCCCTACCATTGTTTTATCTCACTGCACGTTGTTTCTTCGTGTCATCTTCACTGAAGATGAATTCAGGTCCTCTTTACCTCCCTTTAACTGCCTGTATATTATCTCCAGCTCTCCCAACCAACGATTACTGATAACGCAAGGGTAACTTCATTGTGCACACACGTATCAGTGCCCCATCACTGTATGGATTGTCCAAACACTGATTCTTTTTCATCATTTCTTCAAAAAAATCTAACTGGCTTCTTTTCTCCCGAATTTTCAAATGACGCCTTCTGTAAAAATTCATATTTTATCCTGTTTTGGGTTTCCGCGGACCAATATCGCTCCAAGTATGCAGACTTAAATTGTTCATACTACTGACAGCTTGCAGCGACTCTTTGCATCGTTTCTGCTATTGTGCCTTTCATAAAACCACAAATGAAATCAAGTTTATGTGAAAGTGGCCAGTGTTCTGGTAAACCGATTTGAAATTGATGTACGAACGTGCAGGGGTGTAGGCCGTTCCCGTTATCTTTGTAATGTTGTGATTTTCTGAGTGTCACAAAATGATCATAGTCAAACTTTCTATTGCACCATATTGTGATTTCGCAGTACTTTCCGTTCCCTTAAATTGTGTCATGTTTTCCTTTATTCGTACTACCACAAAAAAAATGCTTCAAATGGCTCTGAGCACTATGGGACTTAACTTCTGAGGTCATCAGTCCCCTAGAACTTACAATTACTTAAACCTAACTAACCTAAGGACATCACACACATCCATGCCCGAGGCAGGATTCGAACCTGCGACCGTTGCGTTAATGCATCAGTGTTTTCTCTTTGTGGTTGCTTCATATTGACCTGCCGTATATGGCCTGTTGCACAGTAACTCGTAAATTGAGAATTTGCTACGTGCGGCTAGTAAATTGCTCTGTTATCGCGTCATTCGCGTACGTACGCAGGGTCGGCTGCCGCTCTGTTGGTATGCGCGCAGTTACCGGTTCTCGCACCACTGTCTGCTGTGCACACACATTACCTGCTTCGCTCACCTCTCTCAACTGTACTTCTATAATTTACTCGTGTTTCGGATCCGAAAATACTTACGTAACCTCTTGTGGACACACAAGTGGAATCTCATGACTTTTTTGTGTTCACGCAACTGACACGGAAGATTGCATAACGGACTTGTTACCTCTGGATTTTTTTCCACCACTGTGTCAGATGATTCTATCGATTCCATCCCTCACCACAGCTTTCTGTACGGTTCTCAATACACTGCTTCAGTTCTGTACGAAGCTGTTCTTACTGATGCTTATTTTTCGAGACGATGTTTACAATGCGTGTATCGAATCTCTTTAACGCAGCTCCCATGAGACGTTTTCTGACATTGCGTTCTTCCACGATTTGTTGCGCCTTACCAGACGCCTTACGTGCTAAATTATCTACTCTTTGGTTGATACTAGACACTCCATCCTGCACCTGGTCAATGTCAGTACGCATCTTTTTCTGATCGGCCCTAAGCGACTGAATCTGCCCGCGTCTCTCGCCTCTTTCCGGTATTCAGTAAACTTTTCATTAACTTCCATTCGTATCTTTTGCTTATGTTTGCGGACTTTTTCCAACCCAGCATTGGTTTCAAATTTGAGACCATTCAAAGCAGCATTTGTTTCTGTTTTTAAATTCACCGTTCCGGTTTTTAAGTCTGCTAACCCTGCTCTCATCGTTTCACTTGTTTCCTTGACAACAATACTGAGTTGCTTCAACATTGCGACCACACCATCAGACTCTTCGCCATCGTCATCTGTCACCATCTGGTGTAAATTTTGCCGTACGCGTCTTTTATGTGACGTCTCACCTACCTCTGTGCATAGTGCTGACACACACACATTCTTTCCGTAGAAAACTGTCCCATTTGATTCAGGACTACAATATTTGGTTCAACGTACTGAAGTTGCACGTCCTCTGATTCTGCTTCTGAACCACTAGATCCGTCATCTGTTCGGTTTTGTGCCGTCTCAACCTGAGATACTGATAGCGAAACTGCCACCACTCCGTCTGCACTGACGCTTAGTTCGGTTCCGTGACTTGCAGTCGATACCTTTTGTTGTACGTCATTTTCTGTCCTATCAAGGTCTTCAGTTTGCCCTATATGCGATGACTTACATCCGTCCGCCATCTCAGACCGTCTAGCTGACCTCTGTCTTTTACGATCAGCGCGAGTCTCAGCTGTAGTCAACAGGAAGTTATATGACCTGACACGTCTCCAAAATATCTTAGAAAGTCGCTCATTCCATTAAAACATCATTATCAACGCCGCTCATAGTTTTTGGGTACTCAAACCAACTCAACAACCCCGTGAATAGCTTCGCGCACGTCCGAAAGGTCACGCATAAACTACTGTCACTCAAAACCCAAAAATTTTTCTTTACTGATTAATGCAACCTTTTCTACTCTGTGGATCACACATTTACAGTAATCTGACCACTATGCAGACACATACATTGAGTAACCTTGTCACTTTTTGTTTTTCAAAAAGAAAATAAATTTTTTTCTTAATACCAAATTTTAATTACTTCTTCTAATTTGACTAATTCCATCCTGGCAGACCAATTGCCATCCTGGGAGGGTCGCCATTATCTGGCACTCCACTCCTTTTCACGTTTGTCAGATATCAGCAAAAACACCCTGTGAATGTGTCAAGTTTAAATAGAAGGTTCTCTACAAGATTTTTCTTACTTCTAGACAATGAAGTTGGTCAATATTATGACAAATCATCCTATTCCGGTTCTAAGTTCGGTATTTTTTAGGACGATAATCATGTCTACAGAGGATAGTTAGTTTTTGTGACAAGATGAACAAAAGATTACTCAAGGTTGCTCGAGTTCACAGTGGACACAAGCTGGTTATCCAACAATTTTACGCCTCTGCGAGACGCAGTTACCTAAACTGCCATACGCTGTCGGCTGCATGGCTGCTCTCGCCCTCTGAAAATCCTATAATAAGCTAATCAAAATCTTTACTGATTCTATCAGCTGAAATTGTCCTATGATTCTCATTAGGCGAGAAAACATGTACTCATCTGTAGTCTGGAAAATATGGCGACCTACATGTGCATAGATGGAGCAGCGTGTATGCTTCAAAGCCCTCTCAGTTCTCGGAAGAACAATAAACTATGTGGCTGTTTCGTTTCTCCACTATCGGAGCTCAACGACTCTTCAGCTAATTTCTAGCTGAATGTCAGCCAAAGTGAATGCAGTGTTCACACAAAAATTCCTCTTTTGGAGTCGTACGGAGTGTGATGAGCCCTGTTCTACACTTGATGCTGGTTCAGAGGAGAGTCCTCGATTTTTTCGGTATTGTGTCTTTCGTATCAAACTGTCCCCCATCTGTGTCCTTTCGTACTTCATATCTCGGCTTTTCCAGACCAATGGGAGTGTTCCTTTCATCTTGTGGAAACTACCCCAGCCAATCGCAAAGGGCCTACCCTTGAACAGCGTCGCAACACCTCCCCTTTTTCTCCTTCGGAGTTTATTTCAACCAATCGAAGATTTTGTGCCCACTCCTGATGCCTAAAAGTGACAGGCGTACGTCACGAGCGTGCCAAAAGCTTTTCACATGATTAACTGCGTCGCTGGTCTGTGTGTACCCATCTGTAAATTCCCCAATGCAGATTTCTAAGGAATTTCTCCATCGCAGGCAGTGCTGGGCCGCTACCTGCTCCCCTCGCTGTGTCGCCCAGCGCGTTTGTTGTCTCTCTCGCTGCGGATCACCAACCCCGTTTAGAATCCTTCCATTGTATGCGGGTCGTCCCGGCGCATCTCCCGTCTGCCCCCAAACTAAAACGTTTCTTCCAGCAGCTTTTTCACCTTTGGTCATTGAAATGTAGGATTTGGGTTTGGTGTGTTAATATCATCGAATCGAGTGTCATCCCTTTTGGCATTACCTACTGTACATCTGATAGGCAAATCTGCTCTCTTTCGCTGAAGTATATCAGGTGACATATCCTTCTACTTGTTATGCTGTATGAAATCTCATGTAAGGTGCGAAATTATCATCATTCATGCTGGCACCTTACACTTCTTGCTCATATACTTAGGCGTATCTGTAAATATTCCTTTAAGAATGTTCTATTTCCTGAACGATTAAAGTACTGAGTAGTAAAGCCGCTTTATAAAAAGGGAGGAAGGGATAATGAAGACAATTTTAGATCTATTTGTATGCCATCAGTGTTTGCTGAAGTTATTGGAAAACCTGTGTACAGTAAGGATAAGTGATTATTTTATTTCACATAATTTGCTATCAAGTGCACAGTTCGGTTTTAGAAGTGGCTTAACAACTGAAAACTGCTATATTCTTTTTCCCATGTGAGGCACCGGATGGATTAAACAAAAGGCATCGAACGCTAGGCATCCTTTTGATTTAATTAAGGTGTCTGATTGCGTTAATCACAAAATATTGCTCCAGAAGTAGCACCATTATGGAATACGGGGAGTAGCTCACAATTGGTTCACCTCTTACTTTCATAACAGACAGAAAAAAGTCACTCTCCAAAGTGTTGCTAATGGCTATGTTGTGAGGTCTGAGTGGGGCATGGTTAAATTTTGGGGTAGTTCTTCCCATTCTCAAAGGATAATTTTGGCTCAGAAGTAGGCGCTTCGGGCAACAAACGGTGTAAGTTCAGGAATCTTTCGTCGACTCCTATTCAATAGTGTATGTATTATGACATTAGCCTCTCAATATATACATTCTTTACTGTCCTTTCTCGTTAACGATATCAGCTTATTCCCAAGAATTAGCAGCCTTCACTAACTTAATACTAGGTAGAAATCCAAGCTGCATTTGGATCTCACTTCCACAACTCTTGTGCAGGAAGGCGTGCAGTATACTGCTGCATACATTTTCAATAAGCTACCAAAAGAATTCCAATGTCTTAGGAGTAATTCACGTGCTTTAATATCTAAACTGAAAAGTTTCCTCATGGGTCAATCCATCTATTCCGTCGAGGAGTCGCTCTTCTTTTTTTTTTTTTTTTTTTTTTTTTAAGGCTCATAAACATTTTAACATTTTATTTTTCTGTTATTACTTTTACGTTGTATAATTTTATGTGCTGATACGTTCCATGACCTTGGAAATTTGCTCCTTAATATCGTCCTACGGAGCTAGACGTGTAAGTTAAATGAAATAACATTGGAGTAGTAGAAAAGGTAGAGGAGAAAACAATTCCTGGGAAGAGACGGACAGCGTATTATTTCGTCCCACATACGTCTCGTGAAATTACCACAATGAGATAGTTCGAGATATTAGAGTTGATACAGAGTCCTCCCGACAGTTATTCTTTCCATGGATCATTCGCGAATGGAAGAGGGAGGGGGATCAGTTGGTGGTACCGCAAGTAACTTCCACCATCTACCTTCAGTTTGCTTGCGGAGTATTGATACGTTTTTACACATGTTTTAACTTGTCAGCCAGATTAAAATTAACATCATTTAGATGCAGATGAGGAGCTACCAGTACCTGATAACATACCAGACAGGCCGACCGAGGTGGCCGAGCGGTTCTGGCCGCTACAGTCTGGAACCGCGCGGCCCCTACGGTCGCAGGTTCGAATCCTGCCTCGGGCATGGATGTGTGTGATGTCCTTAGGTTAGTTAGGTTTAAGTAGGTCTAAGTTCTAGGGGACTGATGACCTCAGTAGTTAAGACCCATAGTGCTCAGAGCCATTTGAACCATTTTTGAACATACCAGACAATTCTCCGTAACCCGATAGTGTAAATTTAACCTAATAACAACAAGAAACAAAAACTGTTTTTAGGCTTACTTTTGGCAGATTAGTTATCTCTTAAAACACGTCCACATTTCAGACATTTGAATAAAGAGAACCTATTGACGATGACACAAAGGTACTGAAACATCTTTATGTCTGTATGAAACAAAAAGTGTTTTTCATTATTTGCGGACCTTATATCCAGTAATTACATACAAGGTGAAACCTGTATGACATGAGAATAAAATTTGATTCCTGTAAGACTATTGTTTCAGTGCCTATACTTCTCATTTTCCACTAGGGATTTTTGCGTAAATCTGCGCAATCAGTCACACCTTATGTACAGTTTGTTCACTATTTAAGCCATTGCTGTTATTGTCAGTGACCACTGTGTAATGACTGTGACATATTTATGCGTTATCTAGTAATCGCCATATACTTAACAACGAACACTGATGCAACAAGACTTAATGACCATCTGCTTAATAGTGTGTTGGTCAACTTTTGGTTGGTTGGTTGATTTGGGGGAAGGGACCAAACGGCGATGTCATCGGTCTCATCCATTGTAGAAGGATGGGGAAGAAAGTCGGCTGTGCCATTTCAGAGGAACCATCCCGGCATTTGCTTAACTTTTGGAATGATATACAGAAGCAGTTCTGTGTTGCAGGGATTCGAGAAGTCCTTGGTAGGTTTCTGCAGGTTTGTATCACGAGATGCCTACTCTCATTTCATTCGATTCCCATAAATTATGGGCCGGTGCCAGAATGAGATTTTCACTCTGCAGCGGAGTGTGCGCTGATATGAAACTTCCTGGCAGATTAAAACTGTGTGCCGGACCGAGACGGAGCATGAGTCGTGCTTGGGTAGCTCAGTTGGTAGAGCACTTGCCCGCGAAAGGCAAAGGTCCCGAGTTAGAGTCTCGGTCTGGCACACAGTTTTAATCTGCCAAGAATTTTCATATGGGCCGGTGGTTTGTGGGCGTGTACCTGACACCTGATCTCGAGCCTGATGTGCTGCTCTGGATTTAGATCAGGCGAATCTGGTGCCCCAGACATCAACGTGAGTTCACTATCGTGCTCCTCGTACCACTTTAGCACAATTCTGGCCTGGCCACACGGACAATTGTCCTTCTAAAACGTGAGCGCCGTTGGGGAAGACATCAATCATGAAGCGATAAAAGTAGTAGGTAACATTTTTCAAGGAGTCCTCGAATGTCGTGTTGTCTTCGATTACTACCAGAGGTCCCATGGAAGCTCAGTAGAATGACTCCCGTTGCATAATACTGCCATCATTAGCCTATGTCCCATTGGCTATTCATGTTTTCGGCAGTCGTTCGCCTGGATAACGTCGTATCCTAATTCTGCTGTCGAGCTAATAATTCAGTCGACCTGGAGACAAGATTCTATTAAACCACCGTCGAATCTCGATGATCCCGTTCCCAGTGCAATCGATACTGACGATATTATTGGGCCAACATGCGAACAGGTAGTGGTCATCCGTTGCAGAACCGCATAATCAACAATATGCGGTGAATGGTGTGCTCTGACACATTTGTGCCTGAGCCAGCATTGTACGTGTCGTCACATCTGCCACAAATCGATCCTTAGCATACAAGTGGTTTCACCATTTTTCAGCTGCTTTCCACAGATGTTCATGACAGTAGGATGCAAACAGCAAATCAGCTACGCCGTTTCTGAGATGGTTATTCCCAGACGTGGGGCCGTAATAATCTGTTCTTTGTCAAAGTCGCCTATGTTACTGGGTTTCGCCATTCACAGCTCACTGATCATCTCTGCTTCACTTATACATTTTCTTACCGCATTCAGTGCTCATAAGTTTTTGACTCCTCAACGTATTTTTCAACTATTCCCACCCATTGCCCAGCTTTTATTCCCATAGACAACTACTGCGTTACTTTCTAAATAATATGAGCCTGCAACAAAAACTTTTCAGGATATTAACTGCTTACAACTGCATGGCGCTCGCTATATCTCATGAAATACACTATTTCCTCCTGACTTCTGGCCGTGAACTTCATGCTACGAATTTATTTACCCCTAACTAAACACTCTCAGGGATTAGCCGAGCGGTCTAAGGCGCTGCAGTCATGGACTGTGCGGCTGGTCCCGGCGGAGGTTCGAGTTCTCCCTCGGGCATGGGTGCGTGTGTTTGTCATTAGGATAATTTAGGTTAAGTAGTGTGTAAGCTTAGGGACTGATGACCTTAGCAGTTAGGTCCCATAAGATTTCACACACATTTGAACATAAAAACCCTCAAAATCAGAATTTTCAAAGAAGAGCTGTATTTTCGTAATATCTAAGTCAGATTGCGTTGTATTCTGGCGTGAGTGGATTTTGGAGACTTAATCGTCCATCGAAGATACTGTGGGGTTACCTACAAACAAGCCAGTTTACCCCATGACACTGAGTATTTATGTCGAATAATTCACATCTTTATTGGTCACGAATTAGAGCTGAGCATTCACTGGATTAGAGATAGCAGCTTACGTCGGTCTGCTGAAGAGAGACCACACGTGCCCATAACTAGTCGCTACTGACAATAGTGAAGCCGGACGTGGAGCAGCTGCCGCTAGCCTTTGTACGATCGATGGCCAGATGGGGCTTAATGGACGGTAGCGCCAGCCAGCAGTGAGTGTGGTGTCGTACATTATCGATACCACACCAGGCGGAACGCATCCCGACGTTCACAGTAAACCATGTGATGACCCCTCCAATCCGCAGCCGGCTGTAGTGCACACCTGCTGCACACACACGTATCACCACCCACCGAGCCGGCGTAAGAAGTCGCCGCAACAAGGCCAGCCCCAGTCTACTAGTGCAGTCGGCCTCAGCATTGTTTATGGTAGCGTCTCTGCATTCCGATTACGTATGATGACTAGGCTCTGACAATGGACTCTCTTGAATTTGTTGTTCGAAGTTATTGTGCCATTCAGATTACGTGCACTTCTAATCATTTCTGCTCTTTGGTTAAGCACCCACCTATTCCTCAGCACCCAACTCTGGCGGATCCAACAGTGGGAGCAACGAATTAGTGTCTGACGCTGAACTGGTAAAGGCATGAAAAGTGGTCTCCTGCCTAAACTCCTTGCCTCTCCTTGCTGGCAGAATACTTTCGAGCGCATCATGTTTGTAGATGAATGTGAATGTTTATCTGTAACCGGCAAATCGCTGTAAAGTGTTAAGGCCACTTAGGCTTTGTTCATGGCTTTAGCAGACAGACTCTATCATTACCGTGTCCATCTACATCTACATAAATACTCCGCAATCCACCATACGGTGCGTGGCGGAGGGTACCTCGTACCACAACTAGCATCTTCTCTCCCTGTTGCACTCCCAAACAGAACGAGGGAAAAATGACTGCCTATATGCCTCTGTACGAGCCATAATCTCTCTTATCTCATCTTTGTGGCCTTTCCGCGAAATATAAGTTGGCGGCAGTAAAATTGTACTGCAGTCAGCCTCAAATGCTGGTTCTTCAAATTTCCTCTGTAGCGATTCACGAAAAGAACACCTCCTTTCCTCCAGAGACTCCCACCCGAGTTCCTGAAGCATTTCCGTAACACTCGTGTGATGATCAAACCTACCAGTAACAAATCTAGCAGCCCGCCTCTGAATTGCTTCTATGTCCTCCCTCAATCCGACCTGATAGGGATCCCAAAGGCTCGAGCAGTACTCAAGAATAGGTCGTATTAGTGTTTTATAAGCGGTCTCCTTTACAGATGAACCACATCTTCCCAAAATTCTACCAATGAACCGAAGACGACCATCTTCCTTCCCCACAACTGCCATTACATGCTTGTCCCACTCCATATCACTCTGCAATGTTACGCCCAAATATTTAATCGACGTGACTGTGTCATGCGCTACACTACTAATGCAGTATTCAAACATTACGGAATTCTTTTTCCTATTCATCTGCATTAATTTACATTTATCTATATTTAGAGTTAGCTGCCATTCTTTACACCAATCACAAATCCTGTCCAAGTCATCTTGTATCCTCCTACAGTCACTCAACGACGACACCTTCCCGTACACCACAGCATCATCTGCAAACAGCCGCACATTGCTATCCACCCTATCCAAAAGATCATTTATGCAGATAGAAAACAAATCGGACCTACCACATTTCACTGGGGCACTCCAGATGATGCCCTCACCTCCGATGAACACTCACCATCTAGGACAACGTACCGGGATCTATTACTTAAGAAGTCTTCGAGCCACTAACATACACTCCTGGAAATGGAAAAAAGAACACATTGACACCGGTGTGTCAGACCCACCATACTTGCTCCGGACACTGCGAGAGGGCTGTACAAGCAATGATCACACGCACGGCACAGCGGACACACCAGGAACCGCGGTGTTGGCCGTCGAATGGCGCTAGCTGCGCAGCATTTGTGCACCGCCGCCGTCAGTGTCAGCCAGTTTGCCGTGGCATACGGAGCTCCATCGCAGTCTTTAACACTGGTAGCATGCCGCGACAGCGTGGACGTGAACCGTATGTGCAGTTGACGGACTTTGAGCGAGGGCGTATAGTGGGCATGCGGGAGGCCGGGTGGACGTACCGCCGAATTGCTCAACACGTGGGGCGTGAGGTCTCCACAGTACATCGATGTTGTCGCCATTGGTCGGCGGAAGGTGCACGTGCCCGTCAACCTGGGACCGGACCGCAGCGACGCACGGATGCACGCCAAGACCGTAGGATCCTACGCAGTGCCGTAGGGGACCGCACCGCCACTTCCCAGCAAATTAGGGACACTGTTGCTCCTGGGGTATCGGCGAGGACCATTCGCAACCGTCTCCATGAAGCTGGGCTACGGTCCCGCACACCGTTAGGCCGTCTTCCGCTCACGCCCCAACATCGTGCAGCCCGCCTCCAGTGGTGTCGCAACAGGCGTGAATGGCGGGACGAATGGAGACGTGTCGTCTTCAGCGATGAGAGTCGCTTCTGCCTTGGTGCCAATGATGGTCGTATGCGTGTTTGGCGCCGTGCAGGTGAGCGCCACAATCAGGAATGCATACGACCGAGGCACACAGGGCCAACACCCGGCATCATGGTGTGGGGAGCGATCTCCTACACTGGCCGTACACCACTGGTGATCGTCGAGGGGACACTGAATAGTGCACGGTACATCCAAACCGTCATCGAACCCATCGTTCTACCATTCCTAGACCGGCAAGGGAACTTGCTGTTCCAACAGGACAATGCACGTCCGCATGTATCCCGTGCCACCCAACGTGCTCTAGAAGGTGTAAGTCAACTACCCTGGCCAGCAAGATCTCCGGATCTGTCCCCCATTGAGCATGTTTGGGACTGGATGAAGCGTCGTCTCACGCGGTCTGCACGTCCAGCACGAACGCTGGTCCAACTGAGGCGCCAGGTGGAAATGGCATGGCAAGCCGTTCCACAGGACTACATCCAGCATCTCTACGATCGTCTCCATGGGAGAATAGCAGCCTGCATTGCTGCGAAAGGTGGATATACACTGTACTAGTGCCGACATTGTGCATGCTCTGTTGCCTGTGTCTATGTGCCTGTGGTTCTGTCAGTGTGATCATGTGATGTATCTGACCCCAGGAATGTGTCAATAAAGTTTCCCCTTCCTGGGACAATGAATTCACGGCGTTCTTATTTCAATTTCCAGGAGTGTATTTGGGAAGCGATCCCATATGCTCGTACCTTAGTTAGGAGTCTGTAGTGGGGCACCGAGTCCATAGGATCAATGTGGTTAACGTTCAGTAGTAATCACAAATGACATTTTGAAAATTGGTTTTCCTAACAAAGTTTTTTGAGGACGTTAGGCGTTTTTCATCGAGCGTATATCTCATGACTTTTAAAGTGGCTGCAACGTGGCAAACTCGTTGCACGAATGAGGGTTAATCTTGCCAGATCGTAGGCATGTTCTGCCACGACCTTGGGCTCGGTCGAGTACTCGCTAATGAAGCGGTTCTGTGAGCTGCAAAGGTGCACTAATACCGTAGCTGGAATGCGAACGGCAGGACGTAGTACCACAGCAGCGGTATTGCAGAGGAAAATCCGATGGGCGCATGTAATCGAATACCCCTTGTAAGGGGTCTGTAGACCCTTACTATATGTTTGCACTCGGCACAGGTCGACAGGGCAAACAATCGATAGTGTCGGGTTGCGAGAGCGAGTGTGAGTGAAGTCGGTTTCCCAGGTTGCGGGCCGAGCCGTGTGGAGGCCTGTTGCGGTAATACAAGGCTGACCGACAAAGGGAGTGGCCATCGCCGCGGTTTAACCCCTTTGTGTTAGAATAATACGGGAAAGTGAAGAAGTATAATTACTAGAGTGATCAGTGATATTTCTGTGCCGATATTTTTGGTTTTGCGTCTACCGCGCCGGCATCATTTGGATTGCAGTGTTGGATTGCAGTGATTGAATTTGCGTGTGACAATAATGAATAACGAAGAGGCCTGTGCTGAGATTAGCCGTAATTAATTATGTATGATGAAGGCAGTGGCTGTCTCCTTTTTCTTGTGTGTTTGAGACGAATGTAGGTCTTGATTAGTGAAGCTGTGTTGACGTTCTTCTTGCCACCAGACATTTCATTATTACAGCATTTGAGAAGGACAAAATGGAATGTAACAACTCCGTAGCAGTCAAATCCGATTGCCAGCCCCATTAGGTACAGGGTCACATTAATTAATATTTATTAGGGCTGCTATCAGATCCCGATCGAGCGGGATAAGTAAAATATCGGTGTTACACCCTTGGCTTACCGTGAAAGGACTAGTGCAATTTTCGGACGAATAGTAAGAACAATAGGTAATTTTATCTTGCTTAACGCGAGAAAATATTTTTTCCAATTTTGGATCGAGACAGAGCATAAACTTTAAAATCGCGACAAGAAACAGTGCATTTTGAACAATACGAAGTAATAGCATCTTACGATTGTGACTAAACTGTTTTTTTCTTGCCATATTAGATAAGAATAGTAGTGTCAATAAACTGTGTTATAATGTGCAAATGCGTAAATCCGCGTGAAAAACTGTGAAAAGTGGACACTAAAGAAAGACACGTGTGAACATTACTATAGCAAAACGAACTAAGAATTCGTCACGAAAGCCTTTAAGATGTGTTTAGTGGTAGTATTTTGACTGAAATTGCTTTTTGAATAGTGAAAATAGGACAGCTTCATGTGGACCCATAAACTGTTATGCAGACGACAATTTATTGTGGCGACGCAATTGTTGAGTGACATCACGCAGACCCGTGTAGCAGCTGCGCCAAAGAGCTCCGATCCGCGAGGTGATTTCACACGTCATCCCAACTACCTGTGCAAGGAGTAGTTGAAGCACAGACGCACTACACCGACGGTCTTCAGCGCGACTTCGAGACACCGAGCGCTGACCGGCATCTAGCGGCCAAACTACAAACTACGCCCGCCTGCAGCGCCACGGAGCAGCCGGCGGAGAACTACGACGTCCCGCTGCAGCGAACAGCGCGACTTCGAGATACCGAGCGCCGACCCGGCATCTAGCAGCCGTACTACAAACTAAGCCCGCTGGCAGCGCCACGGAGCGGCCAACGGAGAACTACGACGACTCGCCACAGATCTTCAGCGCGACTTCACGCGGCTCCGGCAGCAGTACAGCTCCACGCCCACTTCAGACGTCAAAACATCGCGACTCGTGGTAACGTCAGTTGGTGAGTGAAGACGACTGGTTAGCATAATATTAAATTGCAGTGTCCAGTCTTCGTGGTAAATAAACAATTGTAAACGGAATTTCACGTTAGGAAAAGTGCCCAATTACAGTAATTTCCGAAAAGTTTGCGAAACATACTCTGAAATATAGCATACTTATTTATGCATACTGCGTTGTCTATATGGTAATTATACAGATATGCTCATTGTTTTTGGGGATTTTACATTTATAGATTTTATGAGTGATGTGATTTATCTTATTTAGAACATTTTACATAAGCTGTGTATGTGAGAATTGATATTTGAAATTATTGGTTTTTGAGAGTTGTTATGTTTAGTATTCATACGTAGTGTATCAATTTGGGATTAACTGAAGATACTGCAGTTACTGTTTGATTAGTTTCGCGATAATTAGGAGTGTTTTGGGTTACTAGCGGTTATTCTGTATTACTTGCCTGTGCGTTAAAAATAAACCAAACATGTCTACTGAAGATAAGCAGGTTTGTGAGGCAGTAGTTGAAAGGAAAAGGATAGGACAGGAAGACAGAGATGATTCACGAATCAGTGGTTATGGATTGTCATTAGATAGCCCATTGGCACATTCAACTAGTTATCCCGAGACACCGGGACAAACGACGAGAAATAAGTCAGTTTCAGAGGGTGCCGATATGTGGTCGGTGTTGGCAGACTTGCTAAAGGAGGTTAAGGAAACTAGAGAGGAGGGAAGAATATCCCGAGAATCATTAGAAAAAGGTCTCAGAGAATCATTAAAGGAAGGTTTACAAGAAAATAACGCATCATTAGAGAAAGGTTTACAAGAAGCTAGAGAGAGGGAAGAAATATTCCGCAAATCATTAAAGGAAGATTTACAAGAAACTAACGCATCATTAGAGAAGGGTTTACAAGAAGCTAGAGAAAGGGAAGAAATATTCTGCAAATCATTAAAGGAAGATTTACAAGAAACTATAGCACAAGAGATCAAAACATCGCAGATGAAGATGGAATGTAATCTGAAGAAGGAAATGCAGGAGTTACAAGAACGACTGAAGATGGACATCAACGAGAGAGAGAGAGGAAGCTACAGAAGAGCGTAGACCAAGTCCAGGGAGACGTGGAGAAGATGGAAGGAAAGTTGACAAAAAATATAGAAGACGATATTGAAGAAACGAAAGCCGAATTGGGAGAAAGAATCAACGAAGTGGAAACAAATTGCAATCATCGAATCGCCGAGGTGACGCAGATGCAGAAACAATGCAATGATGCGGTTAAGGGGATAGGAGATAGGCAAAACCAACTGGCTGTCAATCTGAGAAATGCTATAGCCGTGCAACGAGAAGAGGATAACCAGAGGGTTGCAATGGAGGTCAGGCAATTACAACAGGGAGTGCAACAACTGGAGAGCAAAACCGAGGAAATTGATAAACGAATTAGCAGTGCCACTTTAACCGTTGGGGAAGGTAGAGTCGTTACCTTGATGAGCAGTGATAATCGGTACGTCCAAAATAATACAGGGCAGAAATTTAGACCGAAAGGAGGCTGCACCCAATGATATTTATGAAATGGTTAAAAGGAGTTTTCCCAGCACATCTTAAAGACTCAGACAAGATTCAATTTGCAATAGATAGAATGGAAGGTGAGGCCTTCACTTGGGGAGTCAGGAAGAAGGAAGGGACTACTAGTTATGATCAGTTTGAAGAGGAATTCTTGAAGAAATACTGGTCCAAAAGTCATCAGTGTGCAGCAATTGAGGACCTACTCCACCGCAAGTCACTTATTACATGGAGAGGAACGTTGAGAGAGTTTGCCGAACATTTATGGGAATTGAACGAGACCTTGGAACAACCCCTGAGTGATGACGTAATGATATCAGCGATAAAAAGAAGAATGAGCCAGAGAATGCAAGAAACTGTATCCGGGAGCCTAATTAAAGATAGGGAGGCCTTGATGGAAATACTGGAACAGTTGGAATCTGTTCGATCACAGGAACACAATCAAGCTAATGATCGAAACCGAGGGGGAAGTAATGACACAAGGAATCATTTTGGTAATTCGTCTAATTATAGAGGAAGAAATGGTGGCCATAGGTACAGGAACCATGGTGGTGAACGGCAATGGAGAAATGATTGGAGAAGGAGTGAAGAACCAAGAGATCATGAGAGAGGATGGGATAGGCGAATGAATGACACAGTGCATATAGAAGAGGCGGAGATACCGGAAAACTGAATGACACTCCAGATGAGGTCCGCTCAGGAGTGAGAGCTACAAGGACCAGAGTAAACCTACTAAGACACGACAATGGTGGAGATCTGAGAGAAGATCTACTGGAGGAAAAAAGTAGGATTCCCAAAGAACCCATACTACCCATGATAAGGGTCAAGCTATGTGGATTGAATATCGAGGCATTAGACGATACAGGAAGTGAAGCATGTGCAGTATCCAAGAGGTTATATGAACAGGTACTAAAAGCAAATATTAGCTTGCCTAGTTTCCCGGTGAGTGGAATGAGAATTGTGAATGCGTTGGGTGCAAGGAGTAAACCTATTAAAGAACAAGTGTTGATTACCTTCGAGATAGAGGGAGAAGAATACGAAGCAACTTTTTTGGTGGTGGCTGGATTGAACATATCAGTTATTTTAGGGATAGATTGGTTGAATGAAGTTGATGCAGTAGTGAGTTTTGATGAAGGTACTATCAAGGTCAAAGGAAGAAAGGGAGAAGAGAAGAGATTAAAGTTTGCTGAGGGGAGTGCAATCGAAGAAGAGGAGGAATTCAGAAGGATAAATTTGTGTCATGAAGAGGAACCCACCATGGGATACGGGGAAGAGGAACTAGAAGAAGAAGTGTTGATATACCTTGAGGGATTAGCACGAGAGGATAGACATAAAGAGGATAAGATCAGTAAAAAGTTGGAGGAGATGACACACCTAGATGAGGGGACTAAGAGAAAATTAGCCACAGTATTATACAGGCGTTGTAAGGTATTTTCTCAACAGCCAGGTATCATGAAAGGGGTGGAGTGTAAGCTAAAGATAAAGAACCATAAACCATTCAATATAAAACAGTACTCCATTCCCCAGGCGAAACGAGGAGCAGTAGATGAAGAGATACAGAGGATGATGGACCTTGGTGTTATAGAAAGGGCCAACAGTCAATATAACAACCCCCTATTTGTTGTTGATAAGAAGGATGGAAAGGTGAGGATAGTTTTGGATTCACGAACAGTGAATAAAATCATCGAGCCGGAGCGGGACAAACCTGAGACTATAGAAGAACTGATTCAAAAATTCCGAGGAGCAAAGGTGCTTAGTAGTATCGACTTAACTGCTGGTTACTGGCAAATACCATTGGCCGCAAAGTACCGCCAGTATACAGCATTTACTTATGGAGGAAGGTGCTATCAATTTAGAGTGTTGCCATTTGGGCTTAATGTGTCAGCGTCTGAATTCATAAAAGCGATGGATAAGATACTAGGCGAGGAGTTACTTAAAAAGGTCACCGTCTACGTGGATGACCTCTTGATAGCAAGCGAATCATGGGAAGTACATCTGAATAGATTGGATGCAATCTTGGCAGCTTTTGAAACCGCAGGAGTAACTGTAAACCTGGACAAGTCGGAATTTGGCAAATCAAAGATAAAATTCCTGGGCCATATAATATCCGAGGAGGGTATCTATCCTGATCCTAGTAAAATGGAGGCTATTAGAAATTTTCTGACCCCCCATAGTAAGAAGCAGTTGCGAGTTTGTGAGTTTTATAGAAAATTTGTCAAAGGATCTGTACTTAATGCCCCGAGTATGAGGGAATTGACCAAGGCGAGGATGCCGTGGCATTGGAGTGCAGAGTGCCAAACCGAGTTTGAGAATATCAAGGAAGCACTATATAGTGCAGACATATTGTACCACCCGGATTTTACCAAGGATTTTTATTTAGGAGCAGACAGCTCTGACTATGGACTGGGAATACATTTGTACCAAATGGAGAGGAGCGGAAATGGTGAGAGTGTAAGAACAATAGCGTTCGCTAGCAGAAGTTTAAATGCTTGGGAGAGGAAATATTCGATTACTGAAAGGGAGGCATTGGCAATTGTGTGGGGGTTTAAGCGTTTCCGGTATTATTTGGCCGGGAGGCACGTGAAAGTAGTGACTGACCACAAGGCCCTTACATTTCTGACCACAAGCAAGTCGAGGCATAGCAGGCTAACGCGATGGGCCCTGGCATTACAGGACTATGACTTCGAGATAATTTATGGACCAGGAGCAACACATATAATACCTGATGCTTTGTCAAGATTACCAGCTGACTCGAGAGGAATGTTGGTGGACAGGCCAGAAGGAGAAGGAGTTAGAATTAACCTGATGAAGGGAGTACAGTATGAAGAATTCATAAGGAAGTTCCTAAAGAATGTGCGCAGGGAACAGAACGAGGACGAGAAATTAAAGACAATTAAAAACAAATACAGGTGTGCAGGAGAGGAAAGAATTCGCACATTTTATTATATTCATAATGGGATACTTTATAAAAGAAACAAGGAGAGTGAGGAGAACTGGAAACTCTGTGTGCCTGAGCATGTGGTAGAAAAATTAATTTGGTATACGCACTATAATAATGCGCATTATGGACCCAAGAAGTGTCTGGAAAAGTTGAAGTTAGATTGTGCATTCAACAACATGGGAAGGCGTATACGTAAGATACTGAGAACATGTGACACCTGTCAAAAATCTAAAACGACTACAGTACAGCACAAAGGATATATGCATCCAATTGTACCAACAGCAATTAAGGACATAGTTGCTGTGGATCTCTTTGGGCCACTTCCTGGCTCACGAGGGAATTACACACAAATCTTGTTAGTGGAAGAACTGGTTTCCAAGTACATAAAATTTTACCCGTTGAAGAAAGCCACTAGTAGAGCCATCATTAACCATTTTGAGAAAGACTATTTTCAAAAGGTGTGTATTCCTAAGCGAATTTTGAGTGATAATGGGTCACAATTTAGGTCAAAGGAGTGGACAGAGATGCTAAATGAGCACAGAATAGAGTAAACTGCCATTTCTAGGTATAGGCCAGCTTCTAACCCTGCAGAACGAACAATGAAGGAATTGAACCGTTTATGCCGAACATACTGTCATAGGAAGCATGGTTCATGGAAAGAATATCTGGAAGAGTTTGAGCGGGTCAGGAATCACCTCCCACATGATTCTACAGGGTTTGCACCATGTGAAGTATTTCTCAATCAAGAACCCGACAGTATTTTTCGTGAGTTGCTAGTCTACCCACCAGGAAGTTCATTGACTTGGGAAAGGAAATTGGAGCTAGTGGAATTAAGTATGAAGGAGAAGGCTAGGCCGGCCGCTGGTGGCCGAGCGGTTCTGGCGCTACAGTCTGGAACCGCGCGACCGCTACGGTCGCAGGTTCGAATCCTGCCTCGGGCATGGATGTGTGTGTTGTCCTTAGGTTAGTTAGGTTTAAGTAGTTCTAAGTTCTAGGGGACTTATGACCACAGCAGTTGAGTCCCATAGTGCTCAGAGCCATTTGAGAAGGCTAGGAAAAGACAGGAAAGACACGACAAGCTATTGAAACCGATAACTTACCGAGTGTGAGACTTGGTACTAGTAAAGGTTCATGCAAAATCAAAGAAAATAAACTCTGAAATACATAAATTCAACCACGTTTATAAGGGACCATACAGGATTATAAAAATTGGTCATCCTAACACTGTGGAGTTGGAATATGCACGGACAAAGAGAGTGCATGGTAAGGAACATGTGGAAAACATAAAAAGGTACTACTCACACGAGAACAGGGATAACCCAGATGAGGAAGGGGGACTCGATTAGGACGAATGTCGGAGATGAAAGTGTTCAACCTCCTTGATGTAGTTGGGTAGGACATGTTTAGAACATTTAGTTGTTAAACGGACATTTGAAAAAGGAAAATGTTTATTTACATTGTGTTTTCTGATGTATTATATGCCCGCATCTCGAGGTCGTGCGGTAGCGTTCTCGCTTCCCACGCCCGGGTTCCCGGGTTCGATTCCCGGCGGGGTCAGGGATTTTCTCTGCCTCGTGATGGCTGGGTGTTGTGTGCTGTCCTTAGGTTAGTTAGGTTTAAGTAGTTCTAAGTTCTAGGGGACTTATGACCACAGCAGTTGAGTCCCATAGTGCTCAGAGCCATTTGAACCATTTTTGATGTATTATAATTAGAATTGCATAGTTCATATCGACGATTACCTGAGAATGGGTATAAAACCTGTAACAACTAATTTATAGTATAATAATTCATATGTCATGTGTTTAAGTAATAATTTTTTATTGTATGTTGTGTGTTTCATTCAATATTGGACAATAGAGGACTATTGCTGTTTGATATAAAAAATTGTAATTTGGACAATGCCATGTTGATGAGATGTAATAACCTTTTTGTAGAAATTATTGTGGAGGCAGCCCACTACCGGAGTCGAGGGATTATTTGGTGAATTGTAATTTCATTAATTATTTACACTATGTGTTTTGTTCAGATGTAGCAATGTCTAACTCCCTTGCCGATTCTTTTACGCCAGTGGCTCCAAAGAAGTTTTCGAGGGCGGGGATGTAAGGGGTCCGTAGGCCCTTACTATAAGTTTGTACTCGGCACAGGTCGACAGGGCAAACAATCGATAGTGTCGGGTTGCGAGAGCGAGTGTGAGTGAAGTCGGTTTCCCAGGTTGCGGGTCAAGCCGTGTGGAGGCCTGTTGCGGTAATACAAGGCTGACCGACAAAGGGAGTGGCCATCGCCGCGGTTTAACCCCTTTGTGTTAGAATAATACGGGAAAGTGAAGAAGTATATTACTAGAGTGATCAGTGATATTTCTGTGCCGATATTTTTGGTTTTGCGTCTACCGCGCCGGCATCATTTGGATTGCAGTGTTGGATTGCAGTGATTGAATTTGCGTGTGACAATAATGAATAACGAAGAGGCCTGTGCTGAGATTAGCCGTAATTAATTATGTATGACGAAGGCAGTGGCTGTCTCCTTTTTCTTGTGTGTTTGAGACGAATGTAGGTCTTGATTAGTGAAGCTGTGTTGACGTTCTTCTTGCCACCAGACATTTCATTATTACAGCATTTGAGAAGGACAAAACGGAATGTAACAACTCCGTAGCAGTCAAATCCGATTGCCAGCCCCATTAGGTACACGGTCACATTAATTAATATTTATTAGGGCTGCTATCAGATCCGGATCGAGCGGGATAAGTAAAATATCGGAGGTGTTACACCCTGATGAACTGTGTTTTGAATACTAGTTATGACTTATGTTTCGAATACGAGAAGTGTGTTAGAAGACGACGAATAAATATTATACACCGAATCTGCAACCGAGTTATCCGCTCTTTCAGCTATAATCTACCGTAGATTCCTGGAAGACCGTGACCAGTAGTTCGAAGAAAGCAGAAGTCACATCTATCTTCAAGAAAGGTAGCAGAAGTGATACACAAAACTAGCGTGCAATATCCTTGAGATCGATTTGTAGAAGAGTCTTAGAACATTTTCTTACCTCAAACGTGATGGGTTATCGAAGAGAATGGCCTCCTCCATGCCAACCAGCATGCATTCCGAAAACATCAATGAAACCGAACTAGCACAGTTCTCACATGACATTCTAAGAGCCATGTATCAAGGCAGCGAGATGAAGTAGTACTCTATTTCGAAAAGCATTTGAATCAGTAACACACCCACGCTTATAACCAAAAGTACGATCGTGTGGGGTATCTAGGGAAATTTGTGACACGACTGAGAATTTTTTGGCTGGGAGAACGCAGATTGATATCTTGAATGGAGTGTCATCGGCAGTTGTTGAATTAACTTCAGGTGTGCTCCAGTGATTTTTGTTGGCACCCTTACTTTTCATGTAGTGTATTAATGACCTTGCAGATAATATTAATAGGAACCTCAGACTTTTCGCAAGTGATACACTTTTCTGTGAAAAAAGCTGCGCAAATATTCAGTCATATCTTGATAAGATTTCAAAGAGGTATAAAGACGGACAACTTCTTTTAAAAGTTAAATATGTAAAATAGTTCACTTCTCATAAACCAGCAGAAACATAGTGTCCTGTGACCACAGCATCAAAGAGTCGTAGTTGGAATCGATCAGTTCATACAAACACCTTGGTGTAACAGTATGCAGGGATATGAAATAGAACAATCACATAGGTTCAGTCGTAGGTAAAGCCGGTGTCAGACTTCAGCTCACTGGTAGAATACTAGGAAAGTGCAGTAAGTCTGCAAAGAGGTTTTTCACAAATTACCTGTGCGGCTCTTCATAGAAAATAGCTCAAGTGTGTGGGACCCGTATCAGTTAGGGCTAACAGGGGATACTGAACGTGTAAAAAGAAGAGCAGCAAGATTCGCCACAGGTTTGTTTGTTTAATGCGTAGGAGAGTGTCACAAAGTTTCTGAATAAACTGATCTCGCCGACATTTGAAGGTGAACGCAAACTAATACGAGAAACCTACTTACAAAGTTTCAGTAATTTGTTTTAAATATGATTCCGGAAGAGTACTACAACTCCATACGTATCGCTCCTGTAAGGGATCTTCTGGACGGTCCGCAGCTCGTGGTCGTGCGGTAGCGTTCTCGCTTCCCGCGCCCGGGTTCCCGGGTTCGATTCCCGGCGGGGTCAGGGATTTTCTCTGCCTCGTGATGACTGGGTGTTGTGTGCTGTCCTTAGTTTAGTTAGGTTTAAGTAGTTCTAAGTTCTAGGGGACTGATGACCATAGCTGTTGAGTCCCATAGTGCTCAGAGCCATTTCATTTCTTCTGGACGAGATTAGATTTACTAAACCGAGATATTCCATTATTCTTCCCGCGCTCCATACTTGAACACAAGGGCAGAAGCATTAATTACTGGTATAACGAAAGTATCCAGTGCCATGCATTTGACAACGGCTTACACACTATGGATGTAAAATAGCTGTCAAATGAAAACGAGGCAGCTATAGAAAGAGAATGGCATGGATGTTAGTAACGCGGGTAAGTGTGTGTATCCTCTGTTAGGGATCATGGAGGAAGAGCGCGAACGTTCACCGCTGTGCCATTTGCCTGTTAGACGTGCTCTGCGAGCGGTTAGTGAACTGTGTGCGTCCGACTTCACTATGGAGGCCGGGAAACAGGAACAGCGAGGTGTAGAGCAGTGTTTGACCGCGGGAGGACTTTCGGTAAGTGAATCTCATATCCGAATATCTGGAGTCTATGGCGAACGCAGTATGTTACGTGTGCGTGTGTTTTCGTGGAACAAGCGATGTAGAGAAGGTCGGGTGTCATCGATAGTGAGCAGTCGCCCAGAACAAACTTATCGTGTCATGACAAATGATGGACGTCTGACAGTGGAACACTTCAGGCTTATGATGGGCAACAGTCATGCTACCGCTCACGCCATGATGACAGAGCATCTGAATCAAGTTCCTGACAATCTGTGTGCAGTGGGTTCCCCGCAGCTTGGCGTAGGGGCAGAACAGAATGTCGATATCACTGCAGCACCTGGAACGTTATCATGGTGAAGAATATCGTTTCCTGTCCCGTGCCGTCGCGGAAGAAGAAAATGATGTCATCATTTTGAGTCGTAGAGCAAGCGTCAGAGCCATCAATGGAAGCAAATGGATTCTCCCCCACCGAAAATATCCGAAGCCGTGTTCGGCACGGCACGAGAAAGTCACAATGACTTTTTCTGTTACTGCAAGGGCTCGCTACTCCTTAATCTTCTGGAACACGCACCACAATTAACGCACAGCAGTACGTGGACACTTTGCAAAAACTGAAGCACACCATCAAGTCCCAATATACAGGAACGTTGATGGATCACACCATTCTGTTGCAGGATAATGCCCGCCCGCATGTTTCCAAGGTTTCGACTATGCTGCATAAGTTTCTCCGGGAAGCGCCTACAGGCTCCCTATACAGTGACAATTTATCCGCATGAGATTTACATATATTTGGAGCCCTGAAAAAAGCCATTCGTGGCTGTCGATTTGCTTCGGACGAAGAGAGCATGCCTGGGTACAATTATGATCTCATAAGCAACCACAAATATTTTTTCATAGAGCCATTGGCCGTCTTATCTGACAGTGGAGTAAATGTATTAATTCTTAAGCAGATTGCCTTTGAAATGATAAGCAGTTACTTACTTTCTCCATCTATCTCGTTTTCATTTGACTGCCCCTTATACAATGAAGCGCCAAAGAAACTAGTATAAGCATGCGTATACAAATACAGAGATATGTATAGAAGCAGAATACGTCGCTGCGGTCGGCAACGCCTATCTAATAGAAGTGTTTGGCGCAGTTGTTAGATCGGTTACTGCTGTTACAATAGCAGGTTATCAAGCTTTAAGTGAGTGTGATCGTGGTGTTATAGTCGGTGCAAGAGCAGTGAGGCACAGCATCCACGAGGTAGCGATAAAGTGGGGATTTTGTAGTACGATCCTTTCACGAGTGTACCGTGAATGTCAGGCATCCGGTAAAATATCAAATATCCGACATCGATGAGGCCGAAAAAAGACGCTGCAAGAACGGGACCGATGATGACTGAAAAGACACGTTCAACGTGACAGAAGTGCAATTCTTCCGCAAATTGTTGCAGATTTCAATGCTGGGCCATCAACAAGTGTCAGCGTGCGAATTATTCAACACAATATCATCGATATGGACTTTCGGAGCCGAAGGCCCAATCGTGTACCCCTGATGACTGCACGACAAGAAAGTTTTACGCCTCGCCTAGGCTTGTCAACACCCAAATTGGACTGCTGTTGACTGGAAACATGTTGCCTGATCGGACGACTCTCGTTTCAAGTTGTATCGAGCGGATGGACGTCTACGTATATGCTGACAACCTCATGAATCCATGAACCCAGCATGTCCGCAGGGGACTCTTCAAGCTGGTGGAGGCTCTGTAATGGTGTGGAGCGTGTGCAGTTGGGATGATATCGGACACCTGATACGTCTAGACACGACTCTGACAAGTGCCAGGTACGTAAGCATCCTGTCTCATCACTTGCATCCATTCATGTCCATTGTGCATTCCGACAGACTTGGGCAATTCCACCAGCAAAATGCGACACCCTATACGTCCAGAATTCCTACGGAGTGGCTCCAGGAGCACTCTTCTGAGTTTAAACACTTCCGATCGTCACCAGACTCCCCAGACATGCACATTATTGAGCGTATCTGGGATGCCTTGCAACGCACTGTTCAGAAGTCTTTAAACATTAGTCGAGTCCATATCACGTCGTTTTGACGCACTTCCGCGTGTTTATGGGGGCCTTTCTTTGGCTCTTTAGAGTAAATAACAAAGGGTCACTTGAAAAATAGGCTACTGATATGGTAAACAAATAAGCAAGCACACCAGCTTATAGAGGATGTACTAGTATACAAGGTGTCCCAGTAGGAATGGTGAATATTCACGGATATGAAAGGAATACCATTTGACAAAGAAAAGTCTATTTAACTCGAGCTCAAACTACATATCTTATGAGCTATGAGAATTTCTTCATCTTCGATAATGTGAAACAAATTTCATCTACTGCATGAGCTTTGTTTCTCAACGGATTGTTGGGAGCGTGGTTGACTGGAGGGTCGAGTGGAAACATCGTTCACAGTAAAGAACGCCTTTTTTTAAATCAAATACATGTCGCAGCTCAAAGAGGCAATTATACCTCTCCATCCTAGATGCCGAGCAGGCGCCCTGCGATGCTCTCGGCATTCCTGTGGTAGCTTGGCAGCCTTTAGATGCCACGGCTGTTGACGTCAGCCCCACACTACTTCCCTTGGTGGCGTGTAGCCATGGCGGCCCCTCACGCTGCACATGTGACCGCGGCTGCGTGTGGAGGCGGCTGTGAACGGGGTATGACTCGCTGCCCTCTCGAGGGAGTCGTACCGTGGCTGGTGCTGAGGCACCGAGTACCACTTGGAACTGAACGTCGACGACATCGGCTACCGATGACAGTTTGGCACGGCATGGCACCAAGACCTGTGAGGGATTTGGTGCTGGCAGCAGGTCACACCTATTCTGGAACCCATGGTTGCTGCTTGTGGCTCCCATTTGTGTCGCTGTCTAGCACAGCTCTGGCATCTTGGTGGTGCTGCTGGACTGCAGCGATGAGAAGTTATCTCTACATCCAAATTCAGACTTAATTGTATGACTCTGGCGTCCATTTGTGTCAGTAAAATGCGACACCAAAGCACGTCTCACAAAGCAATAGACTTACCCTGATGTGGTGACATCGCCCCAGCTGCTACATGGATTCCGCTGTGCAGTGCAGTTTACTACTGTACTTGGCTATCCTCAGCTCACAATCCATTTGAATTTCGGTTATTGTGACACACATCTCACCACACTGGTGGGTACCAGCTAGAGTTTGCTGATGCAGCGTGTCATGGGTTCTTTCCCACTAATTCTTATTACCTTTGCTGATAAGACCTGGTTCCTCTGGTCTTGCTCTGGCGCAGTTTTCTACTGTAATTACCTTTATCCTTGATCTGTAAAGCAATTACATAATACTAAATTGGCTACTCCTACCTACTTCACAATTAATATATTAATCTGCAGCTTTGTGATTGTATATTTCATCCCTTGTCCAAGGGAGCCAGTCTACGGAAACTTGAATTATCCGTAGATCTGGGTTTCAAGAGGCTCATCATTTCAAATACATCAGCGCTAGGCAGAGCAAAATCAGAGTCACCATGATGCTAGGAATCATGACACTCAAGGCCATAGTTACCTGACGTCTACCATCCCAATACTGTTGCACATGCTGCAACTATTGCTGTGCAGTCGTGCACCCAACCAGTGCTGCTATCATCCAACTTAGTGAAAGATCGTGGCTCAGTTCACAGGTGTCGTTAAAGGAGCTACCATTTTGTCTGGACAGCAGCTCTCGAGGTTTATCCAACCAAAATAGCTCTGGCCCTGTCACATTCAGCAGCGTAGCTTCTGTCATAGTACCTGGTAAATTAAACATGGGTCCCATAATATCACACATAGTCCCATTTATTGACAGTCCACTACCTTGTAGTTCTAACCATATTGCCCCCAGAAGTTGCCCTTGCTCATAGCAACTAGCAAACTACTATATCATTGTACAATGAATGTGTCAAATGTAAATCCGCTCTCTGGAAATACGGTTTCTGTTTAATCCCCTTCTTTTGTCAAGGACATTATTTTATCCCTGAACGATTGCATGATGCATGTGGTCCCTCCCTTCGAAATCTTTCAAGTTGGGCATATGGCGACTACCTCACTTTAACATTGCTAGGGTTCCCCCTCAGTCATCACCATGCCGATCTCCATTTTCTGTCAATAACAGCAGCCTTTCGTCTTTCACTTATACAAGTTAACCAACTGCTGTTAACTTTACCGGATAAGTGTGCACCATGTAGCGTGGGAACACTGCATGCTTGCCTACTCCCAGTACATTTACTGGTAGGTACAACTGAGCATTATCCGTTGTTGCACCACTGCTAGCTGTAATCCTGGCGAAAATTGTCCTCGCACCTTCCTCAACCTATTCCGATACTGATAAGGTGACAGGAAGTCCGGAAATCTGAACTTCACTAACCCTTGTAGCACTTGATGGACAACGTCTTGCAAGTTCGTTAATTCCAATCTTGTGTCCTAGATACTATCCCTTGCGACAGCAACAGTCTTCTCATTGTTATTCTTGCATCTAGCACTTGCATCCGTGTTTGTACTGCTGCCAGGTTCCGATTTAGAGTGCTAGCCAAAGCTCTAGCGTAATCCATGACTTCCTTAGTAAGATGTCGAAGCACGCATGCGTCGTTCAACAAGCCGCTCTCCAACTTCATAATCTGCGTGAAATATCACTCCAGAGTTACTTTATTTACATCCACTAAACTCCTTGGGGCCTCTTCTTTTTCGTTAAGTTTGCTTACATCACTTGCGTCTGCTTATAACACTTACTCGTTTGCTATGGCACAAACCAGTGTTACCCTCTGGTAGGAAATTTTGTATTTGACCATGTGTCCGTCTAACGGAAAAAAGGTTTCGGACAGCAATTTTGTGGTTATTGCAGTTAACAGAAAAACTAAACAGGCTTTACTTTGGGGATAATGAAAGTAGAAAATATCATACGAATGAAATAATAAACGGTCGCCAGCCTAATTAGGCATACTAATTTGAAACATTAGTTCAAGGAAATTGAACTTCAGTAGTTTTAGTGAATTTCATTAAGATTCCCTTTGTGTAGTACACTGGATACACTCGACCACAGGGCGATGTAAGATGTGGGTAGCAGTAGTTACCACTAATGCACAAGCCAGTTACCATAGACAGCAAGATTGTACTCCACTCATAATAATAACAGTTACGATCACAATCATTATTATAACTCAGAACTGAGATGTTACTGCAGGAAACAATGAACTAATGTTGGGCATGAAAGGACTTCTGACGTAACTGACAAATAGATACCACAAATAAAATTAAATAATACTACATATACACTATTTATACTCCCATTTATATAAAAGTATCAGATTTCTTTAGTAGCAGTAAATATACCAATTATCTTTCTGATATGAGAAGAATATGGTGGGGACCCATAAACTGATACTGTCAAACTAGGCAAGTCTAGGATTATTTCAGATCAAAGTTCAATTCAACCAAAATTAATGCTTAGCCCCACCTGGAATAATTTATGCTCTCATCCTTTACAGCAATTTACTCAACACTGAGCACGATTAACCTCAAACAAAAATAATCGTTCGTGATAGCAATCAAGGCTAAATTACGTTTCAAGTATATTTAATTTATGTGCCTTTTTCATTACCTGAGAAGCAGGTATTTTAGACAGTAACATTTACACTCTCTGGCACTGAATTTTTGCACATTTAATACACAGAAACAAATCACTAGTTAGTCAGAAACAGGACACTCGGTTTTCTGCACACTTAGGAGAGGACCCTGCTTCGGTTCATGATTAGGACAAAGTTAGGGTTCAAAACACTGGTTTATAGCACTTGGATTATTATTGAAAACACTCACTCAAATTTACTGGTCCATGATATAATACATATCTATGTGCCTGAAGTTGGTAGAGCAGTGGAGAAGTAGTGGTGACAAAGGACGTGGCGGCTAACTGTACTCACGGCTCTTGATGATGAAAGCCCTGCTCTTTACCATTTCTTCTCGGATACGGATTTTTATCGTATTAGAGCCATTCCTTATTGCCAAGAGCACCATGAAATAGCCTAATTCACATCTGAGGCAAAATTCCATACAAAACGGCTTCCAAATGCCTCCCTTGGCACCCTCAATGTATACTGTACAACGGCTAGCCACTGGCTGCATGCCGTTCCCACCAAGTAGCCATCCAGTTCGACCGCCAAAACCACCTTTTACATCGCGCCAAGCCACTTCCGTTGCAGAGGGACTTCCTTACAGCTTTTACCTTTCACAGTGCAAGTTCGCTAAGCATGAACTAGCTTCCAATATACAAAATTTTCTTTATGAATATAGATATATTATAAAATTTCATTATTTTTAAACATCATTTAGCTTTTACAATATATATATTACAAACTTTAACTTTCCTGTCACAAATCAATGGCCGTAACCAACAAAGAACAAATACTTCATAATTACAGATACATAGTTCCATAGAATAAATCTATTTCTAATCACTTTTCAGTCTCCGGGACTCATGTGGCACCACTCTGATCGCCTCCTTTAATCGTGCATAAACCTTGGGCCTTTGTGCTGGGCGAGAGATCAATGATAAATGCAAGCTAGGTAAGGGGCGAATGCTGTAGAGTACTCCTTGTAAAACCGATCTGGGATTGCATACGGACCTAATTATTTATCTCCTTTCAAATATTGTGGTTGTTTCTGTACGCCAGGGAAGGTTACTACCATGTCGTCCGTACCCGAGTCTGTCCGATGGTCAAATGACGCTATGTTTGCTCGATTCTCCTGTGTGAACGATTTCTTACCGGTCAACAAGGGACTGAATAGAAGCCTTATACCTGATTAGAGATTTTAGGTAAGACCAGAATTTACTCGGATTCTCTGCAAGGTCTTTTACTAAGGTGTGACGGTTGTAGCAGTTATATGCTTGGAGCATAGATCTTTTCACAGACGCACGAATCTCTACTAACCTTCTCTTGTCGTCATTTATGCGTTCTCTTTTGAACCGAGAGCGCAACAGTCTCTGCTTCCTCAGCATCCTCCGAGTTTCGTTATTAGGCCATGGTGGGCCTTCTCCATCCTTTATCCACTTACTAGGTACATAAGTCTCTAGACCACGCTTTTTAATATGCTTAAACTTTGCCCATAATTACTCAA
Organism: Schistocerca nitens; assembly: GCF_023898315.1. Taxonomy (NCBI): domain Eukaryota; kingdom Metazoa; phylum Arthropoda; class Insecta; order Orthoptera; family Acrididae; genus Schistocerca; species Schistocerca nitens. The sequence continues at coordinate 949,839,075 of NC_064616.1, forward strand.
TATGCATCTTGCTGGAACTAAGTGATGCCATTTCAAGGTCTACGTGCGAGGCTAATAACTGCTTATCTGCTCTATCTAGCACAAACACGCTCCTAGCTTTCTTGACTGGTTTATTTACTTTCGTAATCGCAGTTGTTGTAATGACATCATGATCCCTAATCCCCCTTTCTATACTGACGTTGTCAAAAGGACCGGCAAATTTTTAGCTACAAGGTCGAAGGTATTTCCATTTCGCGTGCGCCGTCTGGAGTGGCCGTGCGGTTGTAGGCGCTACAGTCTCGAACCGAGCGACCGCTACGGTCGCAGGTTCGAATCCTGCCTCGGGCATGGATGTGTGTGATGTCGTTAGGTTACTTAGGTTTAAGTAGTTCTAAGTTCTAGGCGACGGATGACCTGAGAAGTTAAGTCGCATAGTGCTCAGAGCCATTTGAACCAATCCATTTCCCGTGGGCTGCTGAGTTAGCTGCTCAAGACAGTTTTCACTTTTCAGCAAACGTGTTCAAATGAATTTCGCATGACTGACTGCGTGTAACCCAGCAATGAACCCATAGACATCCCAGTCTGTACTCGGTAGGTTAAAGTCGCCTCCAACCAGTATTGCATGATCTGGGTATTTACGCGCTATTGACCGTAGACTTTCTTTGAATGACTCTAGAACTGTCACAGCAAAATCAGGTTGCCGGTAAAATGACCCAACAATTAACTTGGTTTCACCTACATCTGTTAATACGAGATCAGTTGACTTCTCTGTGACACTCAACTTGGACCTCAGAAGAGACAGCATTTTTAATGTAGGTTAATTCTTACAAAGAAGAAAACAGCAACCAGCCGCTATTAATACTGCTATTTATTTAGGTAAATAGCGCCGTTACCGGTTTCGAACTGGCAAGTTCATCATCAGACGGCTGTTCAAATGATTTTCAAGATACACTTTACATTATCGTCCGTTTTCAATTTTTATTATTCCACTGTGGCGAAGTATTTTTGGTGTGTTGTTGCCCTACGGTGGAAAAACAGTGTTAGAAGCACCCTATGTGAATATAACTAAGCTCCAAACGATGAAATACAGCGTAAATAAATGTGTGAGGTTAAGTGGTTATGATATTTACGTCGAAAATTCCGCGCGATATTGTTGCGAAGTTGCAGGATTGTATTTTTCGCATATTCCTAAATATATCCAGCACTTACGTAACTTGTACATCACCATATTGTGCAAAGCACCACACACACACACACACACACACACACACACCAAAAAGAATTTGTCACATGTCAAGTTGTCACAGAGATTGCAGATTTAGAAACACAGTAGTGTCAGAGACGTTCTCTCTCAGAGACATCACAATATACAGGTTACTTTGATTTCACAGAATGACTGTTTTTAAAGAATAACATAACTTAATGAAAATTAAAACACAAATATAAACCTTACATTATGAGCGTATAATATTACAAATGATGTTGACAGATGTAGTAACCAGCTTGTGTGAATGCTACTTATATAGTATTATGTAAATACTGTGCTATATACAAGGAATACATAGAGGTGAGATAAAATGAATAATATGACAGTAACAATTGTATTAACATCTATCTATGGTGCACTGAAATTTTTAATCAAGTATAGTAGCAGTAATTTTTTTTTCAAGAATCAAGGTAGCATTACAAGTATTTATATTACAAAGAATACCATATTCAGTGAGCATTAATTACAAATAAATTGCGAAAATGTGATGGCTGAGAGAGAACGTCTCTGACACTGTTGTGTTTCTAAATCTGCAATCTCTGTGACAACTTCACATGTGGCAAATTCTTTTTGGTGTGTGTGTGTGTGTGTGTGTGTGTGTGTGTGTGTGTGTGTGGTGCTTTGCGTAATATGGTGATGTACAAGTTACGTAAGAGCTGGATATATTTAGGAATATGCGAAAAATACAATCTTGCAACATCGCAACAAAATCGCGCGGAATTTTCGACGTAAGTACCATAACCACTTAACCTCACACATTTATTTACGCTGTATTTCATCGTTTGGAGCTTAGTTATTTTCACATAGGGCGCTTCTGACACTGTTTTTCTACCGTAGGGCAACAACGCACCAAAAATACTTCGCCACAGTGGAATAATAAAAATTGAAAACGGAGGATAATGTAAAGTATATCTTGAAAATCATGTGACGAGCCGTCTGATGATGAACTTGCCAGTTCGAAACCGGCAACGGCGCTATTTACCTAAATAAATAGCAGTATTAATAGTGGCTGGTTGCTGTTTTCTTCTTTGTAAGAATTAACCTACATTAATTGTGCACAGCCACGGTCTCACCATGTCAGTTTTAGACAAAATGACAATATTTTTGTCAACTGCAATGAACACTCCCATTCCTATGGCCTCTAATCTGTCGTTCCGATATACATTCCATGATTCGTTAAATGTGTCAGAGCTTTTGTCTTCCCGTTTTGGCCAGATTTAGATCCGAAAACTAACATTTTAATGGCCATTGATACACACTCTGAATCTGCCTGTGTGTTACCTGTTAGAACGAAAATGAGGAGAGATGTCGCTGACAGGGATATATCGATGACCAGACAACCTTCAAACCGAAAACGGTGAGGAGCTTTACAGTAGGTATTTCAAGACTGTGATGCAACGTCCACTCACCTGAAGGCGAGTATCGTGGAAAGTCTGAACAGAACAGTAAAGAATGAAATGTGAATGTATATTAACCTTTGTGGTTCATACAAATGGAGTGACATCCTCCCAGAAATAAGTAAACAGTATAACCGAACCAAACGTATCACAATAAAATTGAGACTAACCTATGGTCGTGATAATGGACTTATGGATACAGTACACTACCGTATTAAAACGTTGGATCCATGTAAACAGAAATTTAATATGGGTGATTTGGTGCATATCTCAAAACACAGGACAGCATTTGAAAAGTCATACCTCCGAAACTGGTAGATTGAGATATTCACAGTTTCCGAAGTGCAGAGAACAAATCCCAGAACTTACATCTTAAAAGATAGCAGTGGCACTGAAATTTCAAGATGCTTTTACAAAAAAGAATTGCAGAAGAGCTCAGAATCACAAATGTTTGTCATATTGCACGTCATAAAACATCGAGGCAACGTAGCACTAATTAAATGGCTTCGTTTTCCTGCAACACAAAACAGTGGGATTCACGCTGACTATTTGCTGTATCATGTGGTTTATAAACCACAACCAGTAGAGGAGCATAAAATGAACGATAGGAGACATGTTATAGGAGGTGGTGGTATTCTCGACAAACTTCCAATCGAACTGCACATTCTGGGGTATAATTTTTGCGGATAAGGTACAGAGCTTCAGAAACGTTTGGATCGTTGTTATAAGGGGATTTACGTGCTTGGCGAGGCCATGAAGATCTCCCAGGAAGTCTCGCTGCAGATCGAATTTTAGCTGATAAAGCCAAGGCAAAACGTGCGAGAAAGGCTGATGGTACAGGGAAGGGCATTTCAGCATTTGTAGTTGGTAAAGCTATTCTTGGAAAAATTAAGTTGTGCCTGCTTGTGAATTTCTAACAAGTTATGAACGCCACACGACATTCACTGAAGAAGAAGATGAAGAAGAAGAAGAAGAAGAAGACAACGACGAAGAAAAACCAGGCAAGGGTGTTTAAAAAATTGTGATGTATGCAGCCAAAAGCGCCCTGAAGCATAAAAGAATGGTTAAAGCACTCCAGGTTCTGCCGATACCCAAGACATCTGGCGGAATTATCCCCTTCCTCATTCCTGGCCTCGCAGATCTTTCAACGATGGGTTCACTTGCTGGTGGTGCTGTGGCTATTGCCAGAACAGTCAAGAACGCACAGAACTCCCAGAAGCAGCGAGAGGAAGCGAAAAACCTTAATTGCACGATGACAGAAGCAGCCATCGGAAAGGGACTACCCCTAAAACCATACAATAAAGCACCAGGTCTCTTCACAAATTATAAAGAAAGCCCATTAGCTATCATACCGAATGGACCGCTTACAAATTTAGATCTGCTCAAGTTTGTTAGTAAAGAATTTACCATACCAAGGTTCCGTGGTGTGTTTACGTGAGATACATTCCCGAAGACTATGTGGAAATCCAGAGGATATAGAATTGTGAATTAAAATGTTGCTAGGGGATCGGGAATCCACTGGGTGGCATATGTTAAGAAAAATATAAAGAACGTCTACTATTTTGACTCATTTGGAGATCTGCAGCCACCAGAAGAGTTTCCACTATACTTCACCGACAGAGGATCTCTGTTCTACAATTCTCATCGTTACCAAGACTTTAATATTTACTTGTGCGGGCAAAATGTTCAAATGTGTGTGAAATCTTATGGGACTTAACTGCTAAGGTCATCAGTTCCTAAGCTTACACACTACTTAACCTAAATTATCCTAAGGACAAACACACACACACATGCCCGAGGGAGGACTCGAACCTCCGGCGGGAGCAGCCGCACAGTCCATGACTGCAGCGCCCTAGACCGCTCGGCTAATCCCGCGCGGCCCTGTGTGGGCATCTGTGCATCATGTCCCTCTTAACGTTTACGAAGAAGGATATATAAGGAGGTGCATTATGCATCCACTGATCAGTTGAGGTTCAGAAGGAATGTTATATACTCTGACTTTAAAAGACCTGTACGTGAATAACTTCCCACCGATTGATTCAAACAACTGAGAGTGGAGTATTGCACTGATTGGACTGAAGACATGCAACAGTATTACGAACAACAGAGGCTAACAATAAACTTCATCTGGGAAATAATGCTAGAAAAGATATCGTGGAAATAGAACCTGGTGTATACGATACTGCCTACTTAAACGATGTTTTAAAACGGTCTGGAAAAGGGATTGTGCTATGTGCTAACATCAATACACTTCAATCTGAAATAAAGACGCCGAATGCAGTGACTGACTTTAATCACGGATGTTCAGTAGAGCGACTACTGGTTTTCACAAAAGGACCGGTTTTAAAGAACGACCGTAATAAATTTTAGACATCTGACCCGTCAGTAGAACAATAGATTGATTCATAAAATTTACGGATTCTTCCCGGCAGTTGGAAGAGGGTATAAGATCGCTGAGACTCCTACGAAAGCTATATGTCTCCCAGTAACAGTTCAGACATTGGACTGTCTGGGGCTGCATATGATTGACCAAGATAATCAAATAGTCCACTTTCGTGGTGAGGAAATCATTGTATTATTGCATATAAAGTGGAACCAGCAGTGATTTCGAACGTGCAGATACCTGTCAGCAGCGGCGGCGACCTTCAGCAAGTAAGGACCGGAAGCAGTAGCAGTGACCTTCAACTTGCTGGACCGGAGGCGACGGTGACCTACAGTCGGGCAGAACATGGAGAAGATCAACACAATGCACACACATCATGGCAGATGCGCAAACTCTCGTCATAGATGGGGTACCGTTCTATCTCCAAAATGCACCTGTGGTGCAGCCATGCAAATCATTCGATACATTGTTACCGAATGGCCCAGTAGGGCATAACGCAAAACTTTCGACAAAATCCTGATGGTAATGATCGACACAACTGAATATATAAAAAAATTAAACTTCTGTTTGTAAATTAAATGTATTCTTGTTTGCATTGTAATAATTTTGCAAGTGGTAATTTTATAGTTACACAAAGTGACTCGCTGATTAATGAGTTTCAGATTTCCTGTAAGTTTTTGTTTTGCTTCGCCTGTATAAAATACAGCGTAGGAAGTGGAATATTATAACTTTGCACATTAAAGACGAGCAAACTTACATTTGAACTACCTGGCCAATAATTATTTCAGTCAGTAGCGTTGAACGTTGCAACGTTATTAGAATTGCAACTCGGATTCGTGTTGTTTCTGTGTTGTACAGCGGCTTGCTTTGGATGTGCGCTTTGAAGACTGAATATACGTCAATGTTTCAAAAATGGTTCAAATGGCGCTGAGCACTATGGGACTCAACTGCTGTGGTCATTAGTCCCCTAGAACTTAGAACTACTTAAACCTAACTAACCTAAGAACATCACACACACCCACGCCCGAGGCAGGACTCGAACCTGCGACCGCAGCAGCAGCGCGGCTCCGGACTGGAGAGCCTAGAACCGCACGGCCACCGCGGCCGGCTCAATGTTTCAAGATCAAACTTTACATTATTTCTCAAAAAGAAAAGCCTTATTATCAATTACCGTACTGCGGGCTGTGGATTCCAGCAGATGAAGCTGAGATTTCTATTTTATCTGAGTACGCAGGATCACTATGACGGTTTCGAGAGCATGTTCTACATCTACATCTACGTGATTACTCTGCTATTCACAATATAATGTCTGGCAGAGGGTTCAATGAACCACTTTCATGCTTTCTCTCTGCCGGCCGAAGTGGCCGTGCGGTTAAAGGCGCTGTAGTCTGGAACCGCGAGACCGCTACGGTCGCAGGTTCGAATCCTGCCTCGGGCATGGATGTTTGTGATGTCCTTAGGTTAGTTAGGTTTAACTAGTTCTAAGTTCTAGGGGACTAATGACCTCAGCAGTTGAGTCCCATAGTGCTCAGAGCCATTTGAACCATTTGCTGTCTCTCTACCGTTCCACTCTCGAAGGGCACACGGGAAAAACGAGCACTTAAATTTTTCCGTGCGAACCCTGATTTCTCTTATTTTATCGTGATGATCATTTCTACCTATGTAGGTGGCTGCCAACAGAATGTTTTCGCAATCTGAGGAGAAAACTGATGATTGAAATTTCATGAGAAGATCCCGTCGCAACGGAAAATGCCTTTGTTTTAATGATTGCCACTCCAATGCACGTATCATGCCTGTGACACTATGTACCCTATTTCGCGATAATACAAAACGAGCTGCCCTTCTTTGTACATTTTCGATGTCATCCGTCAGTCCCACCTGATGCGGATCCCACACCGCACAGCAGTACTCTAGAATAGGGCGGACAAGCATAGTGTAAGCAGTCTCTTTGGTAGACCTGTTGCACTTTCTAAGTGTTCTGCCAATGAATCGCCGTCTTTGGTTTGCTCTACCAACAATATTATCTATGTGATCGTTCCAATTTAGGTATTTAGTTGAATTTACAGCCCTCAGATTTGTGTGACTTATCACGTAATCTAAATTAGCTGATTTCTTTTAGTACTCATGTGAATAACTTCACACTTTTCTTTATTCAGGGTCAATTGCCACTTTTCGTACCACAGAGATATCTTATCTAAATCATTTTGCAAGTCGTTTGGATCATCTGATGACGGCAAATGACAGCATCATCTGCAAACAATCTAAGACGGTTACTCAGATTGTCTCCTATGTCGTTAATATAGATCAGGAATAATAGAGGGCCTATAACACTTCCTTGGGGAACGCCGGATATTACTTCTGTTTTCCTCGACGACTTTCCGTCTATTACTACGAACTGTGACCTTTCTGACAGGAAATCACGAATCCAGTCGCATAACTGAGGCGATACTCCGTAGGCGTGCAGTTTGATTAGAAGACGCTTGTGAGGAACGGTGTCGAAAGCCTTCTGGAAATCTAAAAATATGGAATCAATTTGACATCCCCTGTCGATAGCACTTATTACTTCATGAGTATTAAGAGCTAGTTGCGTTTCATAGGAACAATATTTTCTGAATCCGTGCTGGCTATATGTAAATAAATCGTTTTCTTCGAGGTACTTCATAATGTTCGAATACAGTATATGTTCTAAAACCCTACTGCAAATCGACGTTAGTGATAGTGGCCTGTAATTCAGCGGATTACTCCTATTTCCCTTTTTGGGTATTGGTGTGACTTGAGCAATTTTCCAGTCTTTAGGTACGGATCTTTCTGTGAGGGAGTGGTTGTATATAATTGCTAAATATGGAGCTATTTTATCAGCATACTCTGAGAGGAACCTGACTGGTATACAATCTGGACCGGAGGCCTTGCCTTTATTATGTGATTTAAGCTGCTTTGTTACATCGAGGATATCTACTTCTATGTTTCTCATCTTGGCAGTGGTTCTTGATTGGAATTCAGGAATATTTACTCCGTCTTCTTTGGTGAAGGAGTTTCGGAAAACTGTGTTTAATAGCTCTGCTTTAGTGGCACTGTTCAAATGGTTCAAATGGCTCTGAGCACTATGGGACTCAACATCTTAGGTCATAAGTCCCCTAGAACTTAGAACTACTTAAACCTAACTAACCTAAGGACATCACACACACCCAAGCCCGAGGCAGGATTCGAACCTGCGACCGTAGCAGTCCCGCGGTTCCGGACTGCAGCGCCAGAACCGCTAGACCACCGCGGCCGGCAGTGGCACTGTCATCAGTGACTTCACCGTTGTTATCGCGCAGTGAAGGTATTGGCTGTGTCTCGCCACTGGTATACTTTATGTATGACGAGAATCTCTTTGGGTTTTCTGCCAGATTTCGAGACAGAATTTCGCTGTGGAAATTATTAAAAGTATCTCGCATTGAAGTACGCTTTTTTTGTTGCTTCTGCAACAACGATCTGACCCGTTTTGCGTACCATGGGGGATCAGTACCATCACTTATTAATTTGTGTGATATACATGTCTCAATTGCTGTTGATAGCCGGCCGCGGTGGCCGTGCCGTTCTAGGCGCTTCAGTCCGGAACCGCCTGACTGCTACTGTCGCAGGTTCGAATCCTGCCTCGGGCATGGATGTGTGTGATGTCCTTTGGTTAGTTAGGTTTAAGTAGTTCTAAGTTCTAGGGGACTGATGACCTCAGATGTTAAGTCCCATAGTGCTAAGAGCCCCCTTTTTTCTGTTGATACTATCTCTTTGAAAACATTCCATAACTTTTCTACACTTACATGATCAGATCGGAAGGAGTGAAGTCTGTCTCTTAAAAGGGCGTTAAGAGCATTTTTATCAGCTTTTTTAAATAGATATACTTTGCGTTTCTTTTTGATGATTGTAGGCGTTACGGTATTCAGCGTAGCAGCAACTGCCTTGTGGTCGCTAATCCCTGTATTCGTCACAACACTCACTATTTGTCCAGGATTATTTGTTGCTAAAAGGTCAAGTATGCTTTCGCAACCATTTACGCTTCGAGTGGGCTCATGAACTAATTGTTCAAAATAATTTTCTGAGAAAGCATTCAGTACAATTTCGGATGATGTTTTATGCCTGCCACCGGCTTTAAAATTATAATTTTTCCAGCCTATCGAGGGTAGATTGAAGTCAACGGCCGACTATAATTGCATCAGCGGGGTACTTATTTGAAATAAGACTCAAGTTTTCTTTGAACTGTTCAGCAACTATGTCTTCTGAGTCGGGGGTCGGTAAAACGATCCAATTAATAGTTTAGTCCGATTGTCAGGTGTAACCTCTACCCATACTATATCACATGAACTATCTACTTCAATTTCGCTACAAGGCAAACAACCTCTGACAGCAATAAATACTCCACCACCAACTGTACTTAATCTATCCTTTCTGAACATTGTTAGATCGTTTGAAAAAATTTCGGCTGAACTTATTTCCGCCTTTAGTCAGCTCTCTGTACCTACAACTATTTGAGCTTCAGTGCTTTATATTAGAGCCTGCAGCTCTGGTTCTTCCCAACACAAATGGCTCTGAGCACTATGGGACTTAACATCTGTGGTCATCAGTCCCCTAGAACTTAGAACAACTTAAGCCTGACTAACCTAAGGACATCACACACATCCATGCCCGGGGCAGGATTCGAACCTTCGACCGTAGCTTCCCAACACAGCAACGACAATTTACCACTACAATACCAATCTTTTCTACAACTACCTTACTGTGTTTTACCTGCCCACTTTCTGACGGACGACCCTTCTGTGGTTCCCTGAGACCCTCTAACATAAAAAACCGTCCAGTCCCTTCCACACAGCCCCCGCTACCCGTGTAGCCGCCTCCTGTGTGTAGTGGTCTCCTGACCTATTAAGCGGAACCCGGAAACCGACTACCCGATGGCGCAAATCAAGGAATCTGCAGCGTACACGGTCCCAAAACCACCTGAGCCTCTGAGTCAGACCGTCCACTCGGCTCAGCACCAAAGGACCACAGTCGGTTCTATCGATGATGCTGCAGATGGTGAGCTCCACCTTAATCTCGAAAGCAAGACTGGCAGTCTTTACGTTTTCCGCTAGCCGCCCGAAACCAGACAGAATCTGCTCCGATCCAAAGCGACACACGTCATTAGTATCGACATGAGCCACCACCTGCAGTTGGCTGGACCATGTACTCTTCATGGCATCCGGAAGCACCCTTTCCACATCCGGAATGACTCCCCCCGGAATGCACACAGAGTGTACACTGGCTTCCTACCCCTCCTTGGCAGCCATGTTCCTAAGGGGCCCCCTTACGCGCCTAACGTTGGAACTCCCAACTACCAGCAAACCCACCATCTGTGAATGCCGAGACCTTACGGGCCGAGAAGCTTCCTCTGGAACGCCGTGGACGACTGCAACCGGCTCAGAGACATCGTCAGCCACAGATAACGCCCGAAACTTGTTCGTCAAACGAACCGTGGAGGCCCTACGATCGGTCCCACGGAAAGTCTTTCGCTGCCTGCCAGACTTCGGAATGATCTCCCACTCGACCACAGTTGAGGGGTAAACGTCAGTGCAGGCAGTACCCGGGGAGGTCACAGCAGTGGACCGATCGGAGGACACGTGGGACGTGCTCGACGTCCCTCGCATCCCCGCTTCCAATCCCCCACAGTGACGCCCCTTGGCAGCAACCTCAAGCTGTGTGACGGAAGCCACCGCAGCCTGAAGCTGTGAGCGAAGGGTCGCCAGCTCAGCTCGCATTTGTACACCACAATCACAGTTCCTATCCATTACTGCACACCTCCTGTTTGAAGCTCGTAAAAATATGTAATAAACGAACGGTGTACCCGCCTTATTAGTAGCAGGAACTAGCGGTGCGCTCTCTCTGACGGTCTAACTGAGACTCACCACATATCATTACAGTGATAGCCAAATAGTCAAATGTACCTCATCCGTCCTAAAAGTTTCGAGATTGGATTAAGAAGAAATGGATAATAGTCAAGAAGGTTGTTCTAATGCTTTATGTGTTCAACGCAGTCTGCTCCTCACCTGAGTACAACGCACAGAATATTCATACCGGCTTGTGAAATTGTCAGAAAAGTCCTTTCTTGGATGTTGTTCAGCCAAAGTGTCACGCCCGCTTGAAAGTAGATTAAGTCATGAAATCGTTGACTCTTCATGTGAATTTCGCCTCTTTGTTGTTTTTCAGTAGGTACATATTGATAACATGAAGTCTCGTCACCTGTGATGATTTTTTCCAGAAAAGAATTTTCCGCGTTTCACATTTCAGTGATGTCGCGGATGGCGTCCAACCAACATTGATTTTGTTTACGGTAGTCAGGGTGGGCGAGACAAAGGTTGCACAAAAACTTTTTTCCCCATCAAAACCTTAATGTCTTGAACACTTGATTTAAAGATGCTGCTCCACTGCGAATTGCGACACAACAACGTTGACGCACCACGGCCGCACATCCACTATTAAGATACCTGTTCACAACTTATTGGTCGAATACACACCTGTTTTTTTCAGGTGCTAGTTGAAACTGTCACCGTAGCTACTGAGCTAAAGTCACTTGTACGCCAGGAATTAAATCAGTCTCGCAATTATTTGTATCTCACGTATTCATCTCATAGCTTTACATGTTTCCTACTGATAATTTCAGTCGAAAGCAGCAACAAATAAGGATTTGTTTATCGGCAGCTATGGGTATTACTTAAAAATAGCTCTCTTTAAATATTCACAATCTGTGGCACCATCACCACAAGATACAGTCGTCTGACATGTCCCTCACCGAGCTAGGTGGCGCAGTGGTTAATTGGCGTTTCTTCTCCTGATACGATAGAACTGTGGCTCTCACCTCAGCTGAACCACAGCTGGAAAAAGCTGAACCACAGAACTTTATTCGGCCGCAGAATAGTGTGCCACCTGTCTGGCATAACTCAGCATGCGACTGGTTAAACGACGTTGTACCCGACGGCAGGACTGGCCGTAAGGGAACAGATGACAAAGCTTGTTTTGCACAACCTTCACCTTTACACACTATCTGACGCAGTGCGATTTTTACGTTTGGGGGTTCATAAAGGATCACGCGTATGTGCCTCCGCTACCAGCTGATCTTCAAAAACAGTTGTTGCAACAATTATTCCAGACGCATTGATCAAAGTTTTGGACGAACTCGTCTATCGACTCGATGTGTGACGAATAGTGCTCACATTGAAGACTTGTAAGAAAAAGTTTCCGTTCCTCTTTCATTTGATGTACAGGGTGTTTCAAAAGTGATGGTCAATATTCAGGGATATGACAGGAATGATCATTCGAAACAAGAAAGTCAAGTAAACATGGGCTCTAAAACGCATATCTTAAGAGGTATAAGCTGTGAACTGTGAAACGAATCTCGTGTACTGCAAGCTCTTTAGTTTCCCTATTTTGGGAAGTCGTAGTATGGACCAAAACAAGAAAAAAAGTCCAGTAAACATGTGCTCTAAAATTCATACCTTAAGAGCTATGAGTACGTGTTCATCTTCGCTACTTTGAAACACAACTCTTGTTTTCGTTAAGTGTAACTTTTCTTTCGGCTTCTCGTAGTTGAGAAGTTTATCAAAGTATGCTTTAAAAATTTTGGTCTTTTCTTTATTATCTGTTTCTACAGGCCTTTCTGTCCTTTTGAAGCAGATCTTTGGAAGGTGGTAAATCTTTATATTTTCCCTGAATATTCTGCAGATACTTCTCATGTTACTCCTCCTGTAGTCTTCCTCCATTTCGTTTAGACAACCAGAAGCAAATGACACGTAGTAGTTAACTATTACAAAGTGGTAACTTTACTATGTTTGGCAACTAATAAACACTGTTTGTCATTAGTTTTGAGCTTTATTTTACAAGAATTTGTATTTGGTATCCCATCGTTGCCGATTCCTCTTACATAATGTGGCTTACCTCCCACTGTAGCAGATCTTGTGTACGTTACTAGTTCTGCTTCTAATGAATCTCTTCGTTTGATTTATAATCCTGGACACGTACTCGGTTGCCTTTCACCTTATTTAATCGTGATAAAATAATGTTATCTAGTCGGAAAATTTTCAGTAGGTAAGCAAAACAAATAGATTTTGCTGAGAAGGGTGACGGAGTACCTTCGCCGTCGTTTTCCAGCTTTCCGTTTGCAAATTCTTCGATATCAACGAATCGCTACTTTATGCCACGTCTCATAATATTTCTTTTTCACGTGTACGAAAGTTAAGCTACATCTCTACCTTCGGTGACCTCCTTTGTTGACTTTCGGAAAAACTGACATTTGGTACAAATTGACAATAAAATAAGAGTACTGATGTATTTTCCCTTTCTACAGAAGAATTGGTTGACGGTATCGTTGATCTTAATGTGCGAATATAATTTTAGATAGTGTTTAAAAGTGGATCTCTGGTTCCTATATATACTAAAGAGACATTAATCCCAATGATCTACGAGCGCTAGCAGATACTCTTTGTGTGGCTTCCATATATTTTACCCTTTTTTTTAGAAGCTCGTAACATATTTAGTAAATTTTACAGCTTACAGGAGGCATTTTTCATTTTTACGAAATTTATTACGCTTTCAGACGGGTGGACAACAGCTGCGAGAGCGGTCAGCGCAGACTGGCATTAGCTCATGCGTGTGACGTCAGCTGCTGCCGCGTGTGCCCACGTGCGGCTCTAAGGTTCCGTACTCTAAAAAAGAGCCGTACAGCGCGAGCTAAGAGAAACAGACAGCTTTCACATGGAAAGCAGTACCTTCATTTTTAAGGAAAATACTTTCATCACGCAAAATCAAAAAGTAACATACTCAATTTGCATTGCACGGTCACTTATGAATAATTATGTCATCCAAGTATCGGTCATTATCTCAAACGCAATTTCCAAACTCTGCCAGAAGTTACTTATAACTCGAGCCAACAGGTATTGTGCAGTCAAACTTGTGTCGTCTTTAACAGCTACTTTGATTTTCTTTAAGCTTTGGGGTTTGTTATCATTGTGAAGCTTTTTCAAATACCAGCACAAGAAACCACAAGTACACAGATCTGATCATCCTGGTGGCCACGACATGTCACCGAAACGAGGAAGGAGACACACCGGGAAAACGTTCCTCGCAGTTGCCATGAAATCATATGTTGCAGTATGCGATGCAGCACGATCACGTTGAAATAAACTCTCCGCCGCAGCTACGGCTTAATATTGTGTTGCTTGGAGACTGAAGAAACCTTTCACGTATTATGCAAGGTTGTTCAGGGGCCAAAAACGATACGACTGTTAACTGATCCATTTCAGTAAAAATGCACATAAGCACTATTACATTTGAGTTGTCTTCAAGGATCACTTACACACGTAAGGCTACGTCTTATGTTATTGGAAGTGCTCATCTTTGAACTGCTGAACTGCCAGCATTTTATATGGATAAAATTTTAAATCCAAACGTAATATCTTTCTCCTAGACCCACGTTCATCCGTGCACAGTGTGCTTGCTGATGTACAGAACGTGACGGACTGCTAATGAATGCCTTTCTCACAATGGCGACATTTTCTGGTGCTCTTGCTATTCTTAACAGCACCTGACGGCTTCTTCTTAAAAATGTTTCCTGTTCTTAAAAGAACTGTATCACGTCGCGAAATGGAATAGCGACTTGAAGCTGTGTGATTAAAGTAGTGAAGAAATATCTGCAGTGTTGCTACAACAGACTTAGCATTCGGACCGAGCGAGGTGGCGCAGTGGTTAGCACACTGGACTCGCATTCGGGAGGACCACGGTTCAATCCCGTCTTCGGCCATCCAGATTTAGGTTTTCCGTGATTCCCCTAAATCGTTTCAGGCAAATGCCGGGATGGTTCCTTTGAAAGGGCTTGGCCGATTTCCTTCCCAATCCTTCCCTAACCCGAGCTTGCGCTCCGTCTCTAATGACCTCGTTGTCGACGGGACGTTAAACACTAACCACCACCACCACTTAGCATTCGTTCATTGTTCCATTTATACTGGAATGGCGGACAGTTCCAAATGAATCACGTAAGTGCCGTCTTCCTCCCACCACCGACAGCAGTGTACTAATCAGTCTCACAGGCTTCGTTTCTCGATAGCTTGCCTGTAGCAAATATCACTTGCAACACTATCGGACAAGAACTCCATCTGAGCCTTTTAAATGTTATTGAACTCTTTGGTACAACAGAAACCACAAGAACCTGTTTTAAATAAACATCGTAAATGCACCATATTAGGGAATCGTTCACAGATTTCAACGATCCTAAAACCATTCTACCCACTAGAAATATTTATGTGACATAATGAACTACTTTGCAAGAAGCAATTTGTTAATTTCTAATATAGATTAAACCGTTATGAAGTATTTTCCGAAGTTATTTGTCTGAAGCTTAGACTTACATCGAAATGAAACGTGGACAAAAAACAGATTACAATATTTTGAAATGTGGTGCGACAGAGTAGATGGGTAGCTCATTAAACAATGAGGACGTACTGAATAGTGTTATGGAGAAAAGTCTGTGGCGTAAATTGACTGGAAGAGTGGATCAGTTGATAGGACAAATTCTGACACATCAAGGGATCAACAATTTAGGAAATGTGTGTGTGTGTGTGGGGGGGGGGGGGGAATTGTAGGAGAAGACCAAGAGATGAATATAGCAAGCAGGTTCAGAAAGACGTAGGTAGCAGTATCTATTTGGAGATGAGGAGGACTGCACAGGATAGAGCATCGTAGAGAGATACATCAAACAGCTTTCCGAACTGAAGACCACAGCAGCAACTGTTTTGTAAGCTGTAATTTTCCTTTGGCTTCTAGCTTAGTAGTGAAGTGCCAGATAACCGATCTAAAGCGCTCGGTTTCGATTTTGGTGAGGTCCTAGAATTTTAATCCGTCTCTTATCGCTTATTTCACCTTTGACCATGTTGGTTAAAATGAAAAATGCCAATGTGCACTGTGGTTCGGAGTCGACGTTAAACAGAAAGTCCCCCTACAGCCGGCTCGGCAAGACAGTTCAAAAGTCGGAGGAAGGCGACTGAATATCACCTCCAATAGTACCGTGGCCTAGTAGGCCTTGTGGCCTAGTAGAGCACTGTCATGTCCACAGCTGTCTCGGGTTGGAGACAGTTTTATCTTTTTATAACAAAGAAGTATCCATTTGGTAAATTCCTTTGTTGGTGTCTATAACACCTTAGTCAGGAATGCTCAGTGTTCACTATAAGTTCTAAAAACTTTGGAACCTAATTCTTGAAAAATATTTCCACAACTCAGATTGGTCTTATAACAAAGTTATGTCTACTGACATAAGAGCATATTAATGCTCACTTGCATGACGGAATTCTTCACTGGTACGTAATAACCATTTTTTCAGGCGTTCCCTTTCCAACAGAAGTGAGGCAAAGTAAAAGGACCTGTTCCAGCAGAGCACGGATTCTTATGACCGAAAATACCTGGAAAATTAACATTCAAATGACCTGAAAATATCGATGGAATGACACAAAAATGATAGAAAACGCAAGTAAGTCATGAATTTAACCAGAGTAACGAAAAAAGATAGGTACAGATAGCCGTAACGTAGGTGCAGCCACAACGGAGGGCCGGCCGAAGTGGCCGTGCGGTTAAAGGCGCTGCAGTCTGGAACCGCAAGACCGCTACGGTCGCAGGTTCGAATCCTGCCTCGGGCATGGATGTTTGTGCTGTCCTTAGGTTAGTTAGGTTTAACTAGTTCTAAGTTCTAGGGGACTAATAACCTCAGCAGTTGAGTCCCATAGTGCTCAGAGCCATTTGAACCACAACGGAGGGTTATCTGTTGAGAGGCCAGACAAACGTGTGGCTCCTGAAGAGAGACAGCAGCCTTTTCAGTACTTGCAGAGGAAACAATCTGGATGATTGACTGATCTGGCCTCGTAACACTAACCAAAACGGCCTTGCTGTGCTGGTACTGCAAACGGCTGACAGCAAGGGGAGACTACAGCCCTAATTTTCCCGAGGACATGCAGCTTTACTGTATGGTTAAATGATGATAGCGTCCTCTTGCGTAAAATATTCTGGAGGTAAATAGTCCCCCATTCGGAGTCCCGGGTGGGGACTTTTAGGAGGACGTCGTTATCAGGAGAAATAAAAGTGACGTTCTAGGGATTGGAGCGTGGAATGTCAGATCCCTTAATCGGGCAGCTAGGTTAGAAAATTTAAAAAGGCAAATGGATAGGTTGAAGCTAGGTATAGGAGGAATTAATGAAGTTCAGTGGCAGGAGGAACAAGACTTCTGGTCAGGTGAATATAGGGTTATAAATACAAAATCAAATAGGGGTAATGCAGAAGTAGGTATAATAATAAATGAAAAAATTGGAACGCGGGTAAGCTACTACGAACAGCATAGTGAACGCATTATTGCAGCAAAGATAAGACACGAAGCCCACGCCTATCACAGTAGTACAAGTTTATATGCCACTAGCTCCGTAGATGATGAAGAGGTTGAAAAAATGCATGATGAGATAAAAGAAATTATGCAAATAGTGAAGGGAGACAAATATTTAATAGTCAGGTGGACTGGAATTCGGCACTAGGAAAAGGAAGAGAAGGAAAAGTAGTAGCCGAATATGGAACAGGTGTAAGGAATGAAAGAGGAATCCGCCTGGTAGAATTTTGCACAGAGCATAATTTAATCATAGCTAACACTTGGTTTAAGAATCATGAAAGAAGGTAGTATACGTGGAAGATGCCTGGAGACACTGGAAGGTTTCAGACAGATAATACAGGGTGATCGGAAATTCCCGTTACAGACTTCTATGGCTTGTAGAGGGGAGTGAGTACATCATATTTTGAATAGGAACCCATGTGCGGAAACGTCATCGAACGAGACAACAGAGCGTCAAAGTTACAGCACGGGCGTCTGTAAACGTACGTATAGGACTGGTCATAGCTCCTCAGGTATGCAGTTTAGAGCCCACGTTTATTGGACGTTTTTTCTCGTTTTTCTCCACACTACCACCACTGAAAGTTACCAGCCCTATACTCTTCGCAACACAAGAACCGGTACGTGTATTCAACTGTCAGAGGTATCAGAAAGAATTTCATTTATAAATTTCGACTCATTCATTTCCGGTACAGGTATCATCACTTCACATTAATACATTTATGGTTCTCCATCATCCTAGAATGTATGTAACATCATCACGGAATAACCCCTTGTATACGTTCATTTACAGACGCCTGCGCCTATTAACTTTGACGCTCTGTAGTCTCGTTGGATGACGTTTCCGGACATGGGTTTCTATTCAAAATACGATGTACTCACTTACCTGTACAAGTCCTAGAAGTTTGTACCGGGAATTTCCGACCACCCTGTATAATGTTAAGACAGAGATTTAGGAATCAGGTTTTAAATAGCAAGACATTTCCAGGGGCAGATGTGGACGCTGATCACAATTTATTCGTTATGAACTGTAGATTAAAACTGAAGAAACTGCAAAAAGGCGAGAATTTAAGGAGATGCGACCTGGATAAACTGAAAGAACCAGAGGTTGTAGAGAGTTTTAGAGAGAGCATTAGGGAACGATTGACAAGAACGGGGTAAAGAAAAACAGTAGAATAAGAATGGGTAGCTTTGAGACTCAATAGTGAAGGCAGCAGAGGATCAAGTCGGTAAAAACAAGTGGGCTACTATAAATCCTTGGGTAACAGATCTTTGATTTGAATTGATGAAAGGAGAAAATATAAAAATGCAGTAAATGAAGCAGGCAAAAAGGAATACAAACGTCTCAAAAATGAGATCAACAAGAAGTGCAAAATAGGCAAGCAGGGAGGGCTACAGGACAAATGTAAGGCTGTAGAGGCATATATCACAAGGGATAAGATAGAAACTGCATACAGGAAAATTAAAGAGACCTTTGGATAAAAGAGAACCACTTGTATGAATATCAAGAGCTCAGATGGAAAACCAGTTCTAAGCCAAGAAGGGAAGGCAGAAAACTGGAAGGAGTATATAGAAGGTCTATACATGGGCGATGTACTCGAGGGCAATATTATGGAAATGGCAAAGAACGTAGATGAAGATGAAATGGGAGATATGATACTGCGTGAAGAGTTTGACAGAGCGCTGAAAGACCTATGTCGAACTGCTCAAGATGTATAATACAGGCGAAATACCATCAGACTTCAAGAAGAATATAATAATTCCAATCCCAAAGAAAGCGAGTATTGACAGGTGTGAAAATTACCGAACTATCAGTTTAATAAGTCACAACTGCAAAATACTAACGCGAATGTTTTACAGACGAATGGAAAAACTGGCAGAAGCCGACCTCGGCGAAGATCAGTTTGGATTTCGCAGAAATGTTGGAACACGTGAGGCAATACTGACCCTACGACTTATCTTAGAAGCTATATTAAGAAAAGGCAAACCTACGTTTCTAGCATTTGTAGACTTAGAGAAAGCTTTTGACAACGTTAACTCGAATACTCTCTTTAAAATTCTGAAGGTGGCAGGGGTAAAATACAGGGAGCGAAAGGCTATTTACAATTTGTACAGAAACCAGATGGCAGTTTTAAGAGTCGAGGGGCATCAAAGGGAAGCAGCGGTTGGGAAGGGAGTGAGACAGGGTTGTAGCCTGACCCAGATGTTATTCAATCTGTATATTGAGCAAGCAGTAAAGGAAACAAAAGAAAAATTCGGAGTAGGTATTAAAGTCCATGGAGAAGAAATAAAAACGTTCAGGTTCGCCGATGACATTGTAATTCTGTCAGAGACAGCAAAGGACTTGGAAGAGCAGTTGAACGGAATGGACAGTGTCTTGAAAGGAGGATATAAGATGAACATCAAAGAAAGCAAAACGAGGATAATGGAATGTATTCGAATTAAGTCGGGTGATGCTGAGGGAATTAGATTAGGAAATGAAACACTTCAAGTAGTAGATGAGTTTTGATATTTGGGGAGCAAAATAACTGATGATGGTCGGAGTAGAGAGGATATAAAATATAGACTGGCAATGGCAAGAAAAGTGTTTCTGAAGAAGGGAAATTTGTTAACATCGAAGATAGATATCAGTGTCAGGAAGTCTTTTCTGAAAGTGTTTGTATGGAATGTAGCCATGTATGGAAGTGAAGCAAATACTTTAGACAAGAAGAAAATAGAACCTTTTGAAATGTGGTGCTACCGATTAATGCTGAAGATTACATGGGTAGATCACGTAACTAATGAGGAGGTACTGAATAGGATTGGGGAGAAGAGGAGTTTGTGGCACAACTTGACTAGAAGAAGGTATCGGTTGGTAGGACACGTTCTGAGGCATCAAGGGATCATCAATTTAGTATTGGAGAGAAGCGCGGAGGGTAAAAATCGTAGAGGGAGACCAAGGCATGAATATGCTAAGCAGATTCAGAAGAATGTAGGTTGCAGTAATTACTCGGAGATGAAGAAGACCGCACAGGATAGAGTAGCATGGAGAGCTGCATCAAATCAGTCTCTCGACTGAAGACCAGAACTACAACAACAACAACAACGAAAAGCTTCATAGGAGGTCAAAACTGAAACGAAAAAATGCACATCTAATGTAAAGGCATAATTATTTACATTAATAAAATCATCCTTTGAAGATGTACTAAAATTCTTGTATAATCACCTTAGGCGACTATTGCAGTTAATGACAACAGTGCCGGCCGGTGTGGTCGAGCGGTTCTAGGCGCTACAGTCTGGAACCGCGCGACTGCTACGGTCGCAGGTTCGAATCCTGCCTCGGGCATGGATGTGTGTGGTGCCCTTAGGTTAGTTTGGTTTAAGTAGCTCTAAGTTCTAGTGG
Organism: Schistocerca nitens; assembly: GCF_023898315.1. Lineage (NCBI taxonomy): Eukaryota > Metazoa > Arthropoda > Insecta > Orthoptera > Acrididae > Schistocerca > Schistocerca nitens. The sequence goes on from NC_064616.1 coordinate 949,859,901, forward strand.
ACTGATGACCTCAGCAGTTAAGTCCCATAGTGCTCAGAGCCACATGAACCATTTAATGACAGCAGCATGCAATGGCGCTCGAAAGTGAGGGAAAATTTCGTCAGATAAGACATACTTGTAATCAGAGAAACTTTCAACGTTTTCTGAAATAATTGGAGCGAGCATTTTGGTAATTTACTTTAGATTAAAAAATGAATTGAAGAAACTGACACGCTAATATCGGAATTAAAAAGTGGACATTACTTTTGATACAATATCGATACAAAGTACTTATAATTTTCATTCAATACTACTACCTGGTACAAGTTAACAAACAGTAGGCGACACTACAGCGCAGTAGCGAGATGAACAATCTACTTATTTTCGACATGTACAAATGTATTCTTGAGCAATACTAATTTTTTAGAAGCAAGAGCATTGCTCGCTCTTAGCAACATTAAAGGAATGATTTGTTGTGCTATAAATGTAGGTTAAATACTAAGTAAGATCTTAAAATTGAGATAATCGTTAAAATATTAAACAGATTGTGGTACGAGGGTAAATCAATTAGTATCCGCAATTTAGTTATATTTTTGTTTATTTTGGTTGCACTGTCGTTTTACGTCAATGACGCACGCTTTGTTTATTTGTTGTTGTATCTTTGCAATTTTTAAGCTTCTAGGTTAGTTTCGTCATCACTGCTGCGCTGATAATCATGGCTGCTCCGCTGTATGTTTGCACCAAAGAAGAGTAACATTCGTTTTTTGTGGTCGGAAGACGTATCAGGGGCCGAAATTCATCTACGAATTTCTGTACAGTACGGGAACAGTGTTTTGTCACAACGGAGTGTCTACGAATCGATTGAAAAATTCGGAAATGGTCGCACAAGTGTTACGCACGATGAAGTAGCCGGATGACCGTTTACCGCCACAAATGAAGAAACCGTTGAGCATTCACGTGAAATGATTCTCTTAGACAGACGATTAACTATTTACGAAGTGGCACATCGTCTACAATTAGTCACGGTTCTGCCTACGAAATCATCCACAACAGACTTGGGTTTCATAAAGTTTGTGCAAAATGGGTCCCAAAACAACTCCTACAGTTGCATAAACAAACGCGCTTGGACACCTGCAAAAACATTTCGATCGCTGTGGTAACGAAGGGGACAACTTCTTAGACAGGATCGTTACTGGTGACGAAACATGGATCCATCATTACGAGCCGGAGAGTAAATGGCAGAATATGGAATGGAAACATCCAAATTCGCCGTGCAAGAAAAAGTTCAAGCCCCAACCGTCCGCAGGAAAACTGATGCTTACGGTTTTTCGGGACGCACAAGATCCAGTACTGGAACATTATGGGGAAAGGGGCACAACAATAAACAGTGTACGTTACAGCCTGCAATTCGAAGCAAACGTAGAGGATTGCTGTCAAAAAGTGTTGTGTTGTTGCACGACAATGCCCGTCCGCATACTGCTGCCCACACTGCTGAAACGCTCCAGAAACTCAATTTTGAAGTACTGGATCATCTTCCTTATAGTTCCAACCCTGCCCTTCTGACTATCACTTGTTTGGTCCGCTCAAACAGGCATTAAGAGGCAGTAGATTTGCATCGGACGGACCAGTGAAAAGAGACGGTGCATTCCTGGCTTGCAGCTCAACCGAGAACATTCTTTTATGATGGCATCAGGAAGCTTGTACAACGACGGGCCAAGTACGTTGAAATGCAAGGAGACTATGTCGAAAACTGATGTTCTTGTAAGTTTCCTATTTGATTACAGTAAAATTTTATAACTGCTTTGCGGATAGTAATTGACTTGCCCTGGTACTTATAAAAATGTGCTGGTCCTTAGAAAGTTAAATAAAGTATGGTACCTATATGAATAAATAAGCATTTAAATTTGCACAGCCACAATATTCAAGATTTTAATAATTGTAAACTATTCATACTACGTAAGAAAAGTTTAAATATCCATAAAGTCCAGGAGTTACTAACAAGCAATAATAAAATGAACTTAATCTGCCAGTCGACTGAGTGCCCTTATTACTAAATATGTGTAAAGTCCCTTGAAGATGGATACCCATTGTCCGAATTCCATATCTGAAATTTTGCCCTTCCCCTCCCCCCTCCCCCTCCCCGCCCTCCTTAGTTTCCACGTCAGTCGATGGGCACAGTTTCATAAGCCTCAAATGGATTTGGTGAAACAAAATATTTTCACGTCAAATCACACTTGACAGAAGCTTTTACTCCTTCAGAACCGAACCATAGGCTACCTTCTTTTAGGTGCTAATTTCAGGTAGCATATTGTGCTATATTTCTTTTCATTTGTTGAAGGGGTCTTCATTTTTAGTGTGTGGCTGCTTATCGGTACTTGTTGGTATAAGTAAGGAGTCGTCATTATTGGAACCTTTGCCAACCTGTCCGATCTAACGCTGGATTGCGCTCATTGCTAAAGAACAGGTTTCGTTTAGTGAATTTCATAATAATACTGCAAATGAACATCAAATTTGAGAATGAACATCTCTATAGTACACTTTATGTGACACATGTGTTCGGTAAGGTGCGAGCGCGTTGTCGGCACTAAATGATGTTATCTCTGTATTTTTCTATAGCCAACAACGAGTTGTAAGTAAGCGGTGGCACTTGAATCTGGTTTAGAATATTTTGTATTGTGAGCCGGAAACGTATGAGTACAGTGAAAAAATGACCTATATTCATAAGATTTAGTATCTAGTAAACGATTGAAAAGCATAAATGAAATGAGACAATCGAAAAAGATACTGCCTAAGATGGAATATCACATGAAAATGGTGAGTCAGACTCAATGCTCTCCATTAAAAATCTCAGTAATTGTACCGATGGATAGAATACACGCCTAGCCAGTACCTCTGCTAGTTTCAAGTGCTTTTTTCAAAAGAAAAGTAGTCTCGTGGTCAGTATTTCCGATGTAAAAAATTACCTTGAAAAAAGAGTCGACAATTCCGTAAAGTACAAGATTTTGTTGAATACGTGGCAACAAGAAAAATTATAATTTCAAGACAATTGTAGACAGCAAAGTGAGAAAATTTCGACTGGACTGGGTGTCATATCCGTGGTTGGTAATGTGTGTGTACATTTCCGGCCACATCTAATATATGACAGTCATCGCGATGCACTCAGAAGCCGCTCATTCACCAAATTCAATAAGTTTCATGACTCTGCCAAATGCATATGCATTCCGGATGCCATAAAACACAGCTGAAAAGTCAAAAATGGTTCAAATGGCTCTGAGCACTATGGGACTTAACAAAATGGCTCTGAGCACTATGGGACTCAACATCTTAGGTCATAAGTCCCCTGGGACTTAACATCTGAGGTCATCAGTCCCCTAGAACTTAGAACTACTTAAACCTAAGTAACCTAAGGACATCACACACATCCATGCCCGAGGCAGGATTCGAACCTACTACCGTAGCGGTCGCGCGGTTCCAGACTGAAGCGCCTAGAACCGCTCGGCCACACTGGCCGATTGAAAAGTCAAATAATTTTGTTAATGTTATGACAAACAAACCTGAAAGTGTAGAAAAACTCGTCAGTAAGAATACTGCAAAATTAGTACAAAGTAATAGCCCTAAGTTGAAATTAGTTGTGTATACAGAGTGTTTCCGTAAGAGCGTGCAAAAATTATGATGCTCCACTGAACAGTTTGAGGTAGGGAATCTGGGGTCGGAAAGCAATCTTAAGGAGATAATAGGAATAAAATCACATTAGTTCATACGTTCAAATGTGTGTGAATTCCTAAGGGACCAAACTGCTTAGGTTATCGGTCCCTTGACTTACACAATACTTAAACTCACTTAAACTAACTTACGCTAAGAACAACACACACACACACACACACACGCACACACACATGCCCGAGGGAGGACTCGAACCTCTGGCGGGAGTAAAATCACGTTACCGTGTACTTTATTATTTACATTAGTAACAGTTAACTGCAAATACCATAATTGACTCTATGATGGTACCATTTGTACTGTATCTTATAAAGGTGCTGAAACTGACGGCCATCAACCTCAATGCGAGCATACGGAGGCCCCGGGTTCGATTCCCAGGACTGCCAGGGACTTTTCCTTGTTGAGAGGACTGGACCAGGTCTCATTCATCCTCGTAATGCCAAATGAGGAGCTACTTGAATGAGAAGCAGGGGCTCCAAGGACAAGAAAACTGATGTGTTTCGTATCACATCCCATGCGGCGACACTTGTGGCAACTAATTCCATCTCCGTATCCACTGGAGACTCAAACACAAGTGACTTTACATGTCTCCATAGGAAATAATCAACGGCATTCAATCAGGTGAGCTCGCAGACCGTGGAACAGGACCTCTCCTTCCAATCCAGCGACCAGGAAATACAGCACTGAGGTGTTTCGGATATCCACACTCAAGTGAGGCTGTGCACCGTCACGTTGAATGGGTTTGTCTTTGGTTCAAAGTACGCTCTGTCATGGGAAAATGTACATATGATAAAACAGAGCCACCTTATGGACAAGAGAAAAAAACAAAAAGTGCATCATGGCTTCCTAGTAATCAGGCTCGTCCTCCTTCTTTCCTTGCAGGAAATAAAGAATGTACATGTAAATAAACAGCACAATGCGTGTGAACTAGTACCCATGTTAGTTGCAAATAAGCTGAAAACAGTAATGCTAGACAAAGGGATAGACAAGTTTACCTCAATATCTCCTTTAGCTTCTCTGAGACCTGGTGCCCTACCTCAAATCGTTCAGTGGAGCATTATCTACGTCCCGTTATATTGTTGCAACGGAAACAATCTGTAGCGCTATGCGTTTCATGACTTTTCTTTAAGAGGAGAAACAAATTCAAAAGTTGTTTTTGAAGATTTGTTGCAGTTTAGACCACAGTCAGATGACTGAATATTGGAGAATAATTTTGAAAGTATCCATAAAAGTACCACCTATATTTCCTGTAGAACCAATAAGGTACAGAAAAAAAAACAGTACAGTTGAATGTTATGCATTATTGCATTATTCTACAAGTGGTGTGCGAGAGGGAACACGATTGTTTCCACATTAATCGATCTGAAAATCGAAATTGAAGCTTGTGGTACTGCTTCAAAAGCGACAAATATTATCCATACCAAATTTTCAATACAAAATTTTTATATGTAGGAAAACAACTAATTGAAAGAATATGGCTAAATAGAGGGGAAACAGTAAAGTCTGGGAACTGAAAAACAGATCCTACTCTAATTATACTGCTAGGCTTTTTATAACATTGACCATTTACTAAAACGGCGCCATAGAAACTGTAAAGTGACAGAATAAATGAAGGTCGATTTCACACCTTAAATGAGAGTTCATACATTGTAATGGGTAGGTGAATATGACACCTAACTTACTTTGGTGGTAACACATACTGCAGGACAAGTAATGGGGCCACCAGAAGATGGACAGAAATAATGTTTAGAAAACTGCGTTTCGGAATTCCAAATGGATATGAACAAAACCAGCGATGCATTCGACCACGTGAACTGCAAGTGGCATACACATGATAGATACATGTAACTCTTTAGGCGTCTGGAGCTGGCGGAAACGCACTGGGAAGGAGTAAAGTGCCTAGATTTCGACGCAGTTTAATGGTAGAACCCTTGGGATTGGTAGAGAGAGTTTCCACAAAATTAGAGGAACGCTCCTATTGGTCGAAAAAAGCTGTGACGTAGAGAACAAAAGAAGCCAGGTGGGAAGAGAGTTCGGCTACGAGAAAGACAAGAGAAATATTTTTGGGAACTCTTCTCTGAACTGGCGTCAAGTACAGAACGGAGCGCATAACGATCTGTACGACGCAGAGGAGAAATTTGTGTGAACACTGCGTTCACAGCGACTTACCTCCAGCTAGAAATAAGCTGTAGCAACGTTGAGCACCAACTGTGGAGAAACAAACCAGCAAGTTAGTTAATTGTTCTTGCGAGAACTGAGAGGGAATTATAATATGCACGCTGCTCCAGCCATGATCATATATATCGCCATAGTCTGAGACTAGGGATGAGTTCATGTTTTCTCGCATATCGAGAAACATAGGGAGAGTTTCTGCTGGAAAATTCAGCAAAGGTCTATTTAGATTTGATACGAATTTCATTGGGCGACAGCAGCCATGCAAATAACAACTCATCGCAGCTAAGGTAAATACCGCGTGCAGAAATGTAAACTTGTTGCATCACCAGCTTGCGTCCACTGTAAACTCGAGCAACCTTGGGTAATCTTTTGCTGTAATTGTCACAAATCTAACCATCCTCTGTAAACTTGATAGTCATCCTAAAAATAGTACAGAGCTTTGAATCAGAAACGAATGATTTATCAGAGTACTGGCCATCATCATAATGAAATCGTAAGAAGAATTCTGTAAAGAAACTTCTAGTTAAAATTTAATACTTTTGTGTTTAGGATTATTTAACATTCTGAGAGTTAAAGTTTAATACTGTTGTGTTTAGGATTAGATCACTTACAAAGGCCGAGATGCATCATTTTGACAACTGTCTTAACATTGTGACGTTATAAACTGTAAAAGCATGTATTTCCGCGACAAAATTGCTATATTAAACAATGTCATTACAGCTTACACATTTGTGTTCAGGAAACCACCTAACCATAACCTTACAAATGGCGACCCTCCAGAATCGCACTTGGTCTTCCTGGCTGGGAATTAGTCAAATTAGAATGAGAAATTAATATTTCAAATTGAACATAATTTTTTTTTGTGTTGTTGTTTTTGTGACGAGGTTATCCAATGTGTGTGAATGTATACTGGTCAGAATAAAGTAAATGTGTGATCCAAAGTGTTGTTGTTGTTGTTGTTGTTGTTGTTAGCCCGCATCTCGTGGTCGTGCGGTAGCGTTCTCGCTTCCCACGCCCGGGTTCCCGGGTTCGATTCCCGGCGGGGTCAGGGATTTTCTCTGCCTCGTGATGGCTGGGTGTTGTGTGCTGTCCTTAGGTTAGTTAGGTTTAAGTAGTTCCAAGTTCTAGGGGACTAATGACCTCAGCAGTTGAGTCCCATAGTGCTCAGAGCCATTTGAACCATTTTTTTTTAGTCCCATAGTGCTCAGAGCCATTTGAACCATTTTTGTTGTTGTTGTTGTTGTTGTTGTTGTTGCCTTCAGTCCTGAGACTGGTTTGATGCAGCTCTCCATGCTACTGTGTCCTGTGCAAGCTTTTTCATCTCCCAGTACTTACTGCAACCCACATCCTTATGAATCTGCTTAGTGTATTCATCTCTTGGTCTCCCTCTACGATTTTTACCCTCCGCGCTGCCCTCCAATGCTAAATTTGTGATCCCTTGATGCCTCAGAACATGTCCTACCAACATGTCCTTCTTCTTGTCAAGTTGTGCCACAAACTCCACTTCTCCCCAAGTCTATTCAGTACCTCCTCATTAGTTATGTGATCTACCCATCTAATCTTCAGCATTCTTCTGTAGCACCACATTTCGAAAGCTTCTATTCTCTTCTTGTCCAAACTATTTATCGTCCATGTTTCACTTCCAAACATGGCTACACTCCATGCAAATACTTTCAGAAAAGACTTCATGACATTTAAATCTAACACTTTTCTTGCTATTGCCAGTCTACATTTTATATCCTCTCTACTTCGACTATCATCAGTTATTTTGCTCCCAAAATAGCAAATCTCATCTACTACTTTAAGTGTTTCATTTCCTAATCTAATTCCCTCAGCATCAACCGACTTAATTCGAATGCATTCCATTATCCTCGTTTTGCTTTTTCTGATGTTCATCTTATATCCTCCTTTCAAGACACTGTCCATTCCGTTCAACTGCTCTTCCAAGTCCTTTGCTGTCTCTGACAGAATTACAATGTCATCGGCGAACCTGAACGTTTTTATTTCTTCTCCATGGACTTTAATACCTACTCCGAATTTTTCTTTTGTTTCCTTTACTGCTTGCTCAATATACAGATTGAATAACATCGGGGTCAGGCTACAACCCTGTCTCACTCCCTTCCCAACCGCTGCATCCCTTTGATGCCCCTCGACTCTTATAACTGCCATCTGGCTTCTGTACAAATTGTAAATAGCCTTTCGCTCCCTGTATTTTACCCCAGTCACCTTCAGAATTTTAAAGAGAGTATTCCAGTCAACATTGTCAAAAGCTTTTTCCAAGTCTACAAATGCTAGAAACGTAAGTTTGCCTTTTCTTAATCTAGCTTCTAAGATAAGTCGTAGGGTCAGTATTGCCTCACGTGTTCCAACATTTCTGCGGAATCCAAACTGATCTTCGCCGAGGTCGGCTTCTACCAGTTTTTCCATTCGTCTGTAAAGCATTCGCGTTAGTATTTTGCAGCTGTGACTTATTAAACTGATAGTTCGGTAATTTTCACACCTGTCAATACTCGCTTTCTTTGGGATTGGAATTATTATATTCTTCTTGAAGTCTGAGGGTATTTCGCCTGTCTCATACATCTTGCTCACCAGATGGTAGAGTTTTGTCGGGACTGGCTCTCCCAAGGCCGTCAGTAGTTCCAATGGAGTGTTGTCTACTCCCGGGGTTTTGTTTCGACTCAGGTCTTTCAGTGCTCTGTCAAACTCTTCACTCAGTATCGTATCTCCCATTTCATCTTCGTCTACATCCTCTTCCATTTCCATAATATTGTCCTCAAGCATATCGTCCTTGTATAGATCCTCTATATACTTCTTCCACCTTTCTGCTTTCCCTTCTTTGCTTAGAACTGGGTTTCCATCTGAGCTCTTGATATTCATACAAGTAGCTCTCTTTTCTCCAAAGGTCTCTTTAATTTTCCTGTAGGCAGTATCTATCTTACCCCTTGTGAGATAAGCCTCAACATCCTTACATTTGTCCTCTAGCCATCCCTGCTTAGCCATTTTACACTTCCTGTCGATCTCATTTTTGAGACGTTTGTATTCCCTTTTGCCTTCTTCATTTACTGTGTTTTTATATTTTCTCCTTTCATCAATTAAATTCAATATTTTTTCTGTTACCCAGGGATTCCTACTAGCCCTCGTCTTTTTACCTACTTGATCCTCTGTTGCCTTCACTACTTCGTACCTCAGAGCTACCCATTCTTCTTCTACTGTATTTCTTTTCCCCAATCCTGTCAATTGTTCTCTTATGCTGTCCCTGAAACTCTGTACAACCTCTGGTTCTTTCAGTTTATTCAGGTCCCATCTCCTTAAATTCCCACCTTTTTGCAGTTTCCTCAGTTTTAATCTACAGTTCATAACCAATAGATTGTGGTCAGAGTCCACATCTGCCCCTGGAAATGTCTTACAATTTAAAACCTGGTTCCTAAATCTCTGTCTTACCATTATATAATCTATCTGATACCTTTTAGTGTAGAAATATTGTATTAAGAAGTAGGATAACCTTTATGATTGTGTAAAAGTAGCTTGTGCATGAACTTGCTGGCGCGCGTGAAGCTTTTTACGGCGTTATTCAGTTGGTTTTAAATTCTACAAACAGTGAACAGCGTTGATAATGATGTGTACATAGTCTAAGATACTTTCTATGATATTTTGGAAACGTGTAAGATCATATAATTTGATGTTGACGACAGCGCAAGCTGGTGCAATTCGAGAAAGGCGGAGGTTAGCCGGCCGGGGTGGCCGAGCGGTTCTAGGCGCTACAGTCTGGAACCGCGCGACTGCTACGGTTTCAGGTTCGAATCCTGCCTCGGGCATGGATGTGTGTGATGTCCTTAGGTTGGTTAGTTTTAGGTAGTTCCAAGTTCTAGGGGACTGATGACCTCCGAAGTTAAGTCCCATAGTGCTCAGAGCGATTTGAACCATTTTACGGCGTTGTTCAGTTGGTTTTAAATTCTACAAACAGTGAACAGCGTTGATAATGGTGTGTACATAGTCTAAGATACTTTCTATGATATTTTGGAAACGTGTAAGATCATATAATTTGATGTTGACGACAGCGCAAGCTGGTGCAATTCGAGAAAGGCGGAGGTTAGCCGGCCGGGGTGGCCGAGCGGTTCTAGGCGCTACAGTCTGGAACCGCGCGACTGCTACGGTTTCAGGTTCGAATCCTGCCTCGGGCATGGATGTGTGTGATGTCCTTAGGTTAATTAGGTTTAAGTAGTTCTAAGTTCTAGGGGACTGATGACCTAAGATGTTAAGTCCCATAGTGCTCAGAGCCATTTGAACCATTTTGAACGTGCGCGAATGACGTGAGAAGTTGCGACGACATATCTACCAATTCCGCAGTTTACAAGTGATAATACAACAGGCTATAGACCGCAAGTCAATATGATTCAAATAGGAAGGCAAAACAGTGAACCAGTAAAGGGAAATTTAACCGAATCTTTAAGTCCGATACACGAGGAACGGTACGGTTTAGATAACTGCACACCACTGCGTAGATACGGTGCTAGATGGGACATAAATATGTCAATTCATGACCCACATATGGTAGAAAGAACACGAGAAAACATGACACAGTTGAAGGGAACGGATAATGTTGACAAGCGCTGTATGGTGGAATAGAAAAATTTGACAATGAGCACTTTTTGATAGTCAGAAAATTCTAACAATACAAAGAAAGCAGGAACGTCTTACACCCATGCACGTTTATAAATCAGTTCTAGATCGGTTTACCAGAGCAATGGCCACTTACCAATAAACTTGATTTCATTTGTGGGCATATGAATGGGGCAAAGCGGAAACCATGAAAAAAGTAGCTGCAAACTGTCAATCATATGAGCAAGTTAAGTCCGCATTCTTGGAGCGATACTGGTCCACGGAAACCCAAAAAACGAGAGAATGAGATGTTATAGAAAGAGTTATTCGAAAATTCAGGAGAAAAGAAACCGATTAGGTTTTTCGAAGAAATGACAAAAAAGAATCAATATTTAGATAATACATAGGGTGATGGGGAACTGATATGGATTTGCACAATGAAGTTACCGTTAAGTTATCAGCAGTCATTGGTTGGTAGGACACAACATAATATGCACGCATTTGAAGGGATGTTAAGAGTACTGGAATTCATCTTCAGTAAAGATGACACTCAGTGCCAGCTCCGTTAATCCAGATGCGTTGTTAATCCACTTGCGGCGTCCACATGCACACGTAACACTTTCACTGTTCTATTACTCAGTTGCGCGTCGCATTTCACTCCCGAATCCGAATATTTAAAAATCACTTTCAATTTACTCAAGTTTCTTCCCGGCCGATGCACCATATGTGGGGCGGCTGGTTGAAATTATTTGTTGTGTTTTATATAATGTTTTGTGATGTAGAAAAGATGCATTTCCCAGCCGATGCACCATATGTGGGGAGGCTGGTAGGAATTGATTGCGGTGGTTTAAAATTTTGTAGAATGTAGAAACACTTTCCGGCCGATGCATCATATGTGGGGCGGCTGGTAGGAATTGATTGTGGTGGTTTAAAATTTTGTAGAATGTAAAAACACTTTCCGGCCGATTACACCATATGTGGGGCGGCTGGTAGAAATAATGTTGTTAAATGAAATGTTTCAATGTAGAAACACTGCATTTTCCGGCCGATTGACCATATGTGCGGCGGCTGGTGGAATTTATTGTTATATAAATGTTCCTATTATTTATGCTGTCTTTTGCCATTCTCAACACTGACTCTCTAACTACAATATTGGCAACCAGAAAGTGATTAGCAAAACGTGAAACCTGTAATTAGAATTCCTAGTGCCCACTTCATCTGAGAAACACAATTATAGCTGCAGCTTATAGCTCTGAGAAATTAGGAGATTGTCTGGGATTCATAATAAAAAAAACGATTTTCTAAAAATTCTCTGTATTCTGAAAGTCACAGATGAAAAAAAAAAGAAAAGAATCCACACAATCTGACTAACAGAGCAGTTCAGAGTCTAATGCGCTGATGCAACTATATCTGTCCAAATTAAATGTTTAAGTGAATGTTCGCCATAATTTGATGATAATGTTCATCAAACGCCACGCTAAATAATGGTAGAATGTCTGTCCCGCGGCGGCACGTGAAAATACGACATACGCAAACTGAAGCTAGATAATTAAAATCATCCCAGAATTAACACTTCACTCGAAAATGATTTCATGGTTACGCATCCAAGGCTGTTTATAGCAATGATACCGACGCGACGCGACTCCCGACACAGGTGGTGTGCTATTTAGCGTCTGGAGAGAACTGGGGCCTTGCTTCCTCGCGCAGCGTTCTTATATATAAAGCCGGGGTGCGGACGGCTAAGGGAACGCCTGATCAAATCGGCTCTCCCGACTAGCCGCTGGGCTAGTAATGCACCACATTAAGTTATTGAATAAATCATAGCTTCTTTTGCTGATGGCAAATGAAGCTCTCAATTTAAATGTGCATTCAGCACACAGGTAAGTAATCATAATAAAAGTTTGACGTGGCTAAGTTAAATATTTTGGGCGAGAGAATTAATTTAATTACACTGCACGCAGTAGACGAGCACTGAACTTGCACTTTGGAAATACGCTATCGCTATAGTTTTATAGTTATTCAAATGAAACTTCTCACATCTTTATGGTTCTAGCGGATCTCCATTCTACTTAAATATAAACATCCTAGCCTTATTTATTAGCCTACTTAATGTATCTTGCTTCCTCAATTTTTAAGAAAAAAAAAAACAGAAAACCATGAATTTCCACTAAAATTTTAATTTGTGAAATCCAAAGTATTGTTTCTATTAAATTATTATGAAAAATGAATCTAAATATAAATTTTTAAATCTCTAGCTCTTTTCTGTTGCGCCAATGATTTTTACAGAAAAACGTCCAAATTTCGAAAATGGTTAAAGTTATTGAACTGATATTCAGCACACATTAATTTAGTATTACTCCTGACATACTAGAACCGTTTCAGGTTATTTACTTGATTTTAAAAGTATTGCGCAACATTTATGACGTCAGAGCAAGTTACAGCGGACTGGCTGGCACACAATGGAAAGACTGATGTGAATTTACTACCGCGTGAGTAGGCTGCTTCCCTACATCACCCTCTACTTAAATCTTTTTTTTAAATGTTAATGACCGAGAAAGAAAAAAAAATTTAATTACAAAAGGGAAGCAAGAGTACAGCTTAACTCCCTATGAAAAATTAACTGATTACCTACTTCAATTATTTAAATTGTTGGTATGTTCACTGCCTCTTAAGCGACATTGTCCCTCAAAATTTAAGCAAAATCAATGAAACACTTTGGCATACATATTGCCTTAGACAAACAAACATATAAAAATATGTAAAATTATGAAAATCTTAAATCCATTAAATACATTTTTACATACACAAATTCAAAGAAAATAACACAGTTATTCAAGATACATAAACAGACGATTATACACTCCTGGAAATGGAAAAAAGAACACATTGACACCGGTGTGTCAGACCCACCATACTTGCTCCGGACACTGCGAGAGGGCTGTACAAGCAATGATCACACGCACGGCACAGCGGACACACTAGGAACCGCGGTGTTGGCCGTCGAATGGCGCTAGCTGCGCAGCATTTGTGCATCGCCGCCGTCAGTGTCAGCCAGTTTGCCGTGGCATACGGAGCTCCATCGCAGTCTTTAACACTGGTAGCATGCCGCGACAGCGTGGACGTGGACCGTATGTGCAGTTGACGGACTTTGAGCGAGGGCGTATAGTGGGCATGCGGGAGGCCGGGTGGACGTACCACCGAATTGCTCAACACGTGGGGCGTGAGGTCTCCACAGTACATCGATGTTGTCGCCAGTGGTCGGCGGAAGGTGCACGTGCCCGTCGACCTGGGACCGGACCGCAGCGACGCACGGATGCACGCCAAGACTGTAGGATCCTACGCAGTGCCGTAGGGGACCGCACCGCCACTTCCCAGCAAATTAGGGACACTGTTGCTCCTGGGGTATCGGCGAGGACCATTCGCAACCGTCTCCATGAAGCTGGGCTACGGTCCCGCACACCGTTAGGCCGTCTTCCGCTCACGCCCCAACATCGTGCAGCCCGCCTCCAGTGGTGTCGCGACAGGCGTGAATGGAGGGACGAATGGAGACGTGTCGTCTTCAGCGATGAGAGTCGCTTCTGCCTTGGTGCCAATGATGGTCGTATGCGTGTTTGGCGCCGTGCAGGTGAGCGCCACAATCAGGACTGCATACGACCGAGGCACACACGGCCAACACCCGGCATCATGGTGTGGGGAGCGATCTCCTACACTGGCCGTACACCACTGGTGATCGTCGAGGGGACACTGAATAGTGCACGGTACATCCAAACCGTCATCGAACCCATCGTTCTACCATTCCTAGACCGGCAAGGGAACTTGCTGTTCCAACAGGACAATGCACGTCCGCATGTATCCCGTGCCACCCAACGTGCTCTAGAAGGTGTAAGTCAACTACCCTGGCCAGCAAGATCTCCGGATCTGTCCCCCATTGAGCATGTTTGGGACTAGATGAAGCGTCGTCTCACGCGGTCTGCACGTCCAGCACGAACGCTGGTCCAACTGAGGCGCCAGGTGGAAATGGCATGGCAAGCCGTTCCACAGGACTACATCCAGCATCTCTACGATCGTCTCCATGGGAGAATAGCAGCCTGCATTGCTGCGAAAGGTGGATATACACTGTACTAGTGCCGACATTGTGCATGCTCTGTTGCCTGTGTCTATGTGCCTGTGGTTCTGTCAGTGTGATCATGTGATGTATCTGACCCCAGGAATGTGTCAATAAAGTTTCCCCTTCCTGGGACAATGAATTCACGGTGTTCTTATTTCAATTTCCAGGAGTGTATCTTAGCAGTCTTTTCTAAACCTGAAAGAAAATTTTACAAATCATTTTTACACACGTGGTTGTAGCCGCTTTGGCTGGCGTTCTACACTTCCATTCAGAAGGGTAGAGGAGGGGAAGTTGCTATGGTGTGCGTCCTTCACGTTCACTCTAAATTACATGGGGAAAGGGGAGGGGTCACTGTGAGTCGTGTCCAAGTCACTCCACGCTTTCACGCAGCTACCAGGCTGCCATTATCTGGTTTGTCCTGTAGAACAAACAAAAAGAGTGCCTCAGACTCTGTTCACTTAATATCTAAGGGTGGGTCACAATGAAATGGGCATATATACATTTTATCCTTCAATATTTTGCTGGAACAAAGTTAACAGAACTTTTTCAATTTTACTCTCGTGGTTACTTAATTGTCATAAAATCGGTAAACAAATGGCTCAAAACGCCGTTAGTCACGTACTAGAGAGAATTTATGCTCAAGGCATACAATCATGATTCCTATTTAATTTCAGTTTATCATTTCTGGGCCGGAACACTGAACCAATGCTCGGTACATTCCTGATACATTTATATTTTATTCACTTAGCTGACTAATCTTTGATTACCTTATTCTTAGAGATAGTATGAGTATATTTGATTAGTAGTTGTTTTCTTAGCTTCTTTGTACATGTGAGTAACTTGTGGTAATAGTACAGTTCTGAGTGTTCAAAACACACTACGTTTAGTTGACTACAAAATCCACTTATTGGTCCTCTGCTGCTGTGTCAGTTCCACGTCTGCAATTATGTACTCACGTCTGCCATTAGGTTACTCAATTATGTTGCTAGTGTATGTACTTATTTAACACTCACTCTATTAACATTTAAAGCATAGGATAGCACATTTTTTTCATATCTATAGTGTATTGCAGCTGATCAGTTTGCTCACGTGGCAATCCATTTCCACTCGATCGGACACTGAAACCACAGGTAGTGTCTCTCGACCTACCACTAAAATGCATTAAGTAATTATGGACGAGCGTAATGCTAAATTCCTTAAACCTATAGGACACCATGAGCTACTCTGTCTCATCTAACATAAGGGTACCTATGGTCGCATTCACGCCTCCAACTCATAACCTCAATACGTGTAGGTGTGTCCTGTCACACACTACACGAAATAACGGCCAGCTCCAACCTTATAAATATTTCAGGGACGTGTCCTTCACGTCTCAACCACAAACACTACTCAATTCTATTACATTGCCATTCCTTGCTACACAAGGTGAGTTTATTCTTACAACTTATCTGCATTTTTTTTCATAACGCTAAGCAATCTCTTTTACTATTAATTAGTTAACTCTACAGCATACAATAGGTTTCACTGCCACATCAGATCCTGCTTATAAACGAACTTGTATATCTTTTTTAAATATTGTTGGTGGACCACTTCAAAAAAAAAAAAAAACAACACTTTGTACTTACAATATTACCAGGGTTCTATACATACTTGTTACTCAAATACATGTTATCTTAATTACGTCATACTTCTCTGTTAGGTATAGAATTGGTGGATAGAATGGTTACAGAACTCAAGGCTTGATAGCCATGACGGAAAATTTTCATATTGGAAAGAAGGGGTCAAAATTTTTGTAGACAGGAGAGATGAAGAGAGTGAGACCTGAAAAGGAAAGAAGATCTAACACAGCTGGGGCTGCACAGCTGCCACACTGTGTAGAGGTTACAGAACAACCTCCTCCCTACAGCATTCATTCACTAGCTATGAACTTCTTTAGGTCGATCACGTTCCTGAGACCTAATAGCTTTTTACTCTTAGGGTACTCTAGCCTATATGCATTGGCATGTGGTTTTCCTATGAACCTGAAAGGTCCTTGGTATACGAACATGAATTTCGTTGTTTCTGCATTTATTTTCTTTGATTTTTCCTTGGTTTTGACAAGGACTAACTGACCTATTTCAAAACTGGCGGGTACAGCTTTTGCGTCATGACGCTTCTTCTTTTCCAATGCTCTTTTTCTTATATTTGCCCTAGCCTTTAACTTCTTCTCGTCTGTGGATATTTGCGTTAGAATAGGGGATTCTACCATATCTGCAATCACATTGTGCGGTTCTTGGCCAAACATCAATTCGCAAGGCACAAAACCAGTTGCATCATGTCTTAAGTTGTTAATTACATTCTCAAATTACTTCATGTGCTCTGCCCAACTTGAGTGTTTCCGAGCACAATAAGTTCTGCATAGCCTATTCAATTCTCTCATAATACGTTCACTCATATTTCCTTGGGGGAAATACGCAGATATTTTCAGATGTTTCCCTCCGGCATTAGCCAGACATTCTTTAAATCTATCAGAAGTAAATTGAGGCCCATTGTCTGACAGCAAATTCTTCGGAACGCCAACGTTCACGAAGAAATCTTTTTCCAACATTTCTACCAACGTTTTTGCATTTGCTCTTTTAATTGGGTATAGCTTAACATATTTACTGAATCCACCCACAACAACAAAAACATGGGTGCAACCACCTCCCGAAACAGGAAGAGGGCCAAACAAATCACAAGCCAGTAATTCTAGGGTTTCAGTTGGCTCTACTGAATGCATATCCCCTTGTATTCTTGTGTTAGCAGCACGGACTTTCTGGCACACTACACAAGATGCTAGACGCTTGGCCACACGGCGGTACATGTTGTCAAACACAACCTTCTCTTTTAATTTTGCAATGCACTTCTTTGCACCGTAGTGCCCATACCTCAGGTGTACATAGTTGATTAGTAAGTCTACATGTTGTGAGGGAAAGCACAGCTTCCACTCAGAAACACCTACCTTTTTCCTCCTAAACAGAATACCTTTATGCAGACAATAGTATTGCGAAACCTTTGGATAGTTCACATCTCCTAAATAGCTCTTCACTAATTTCAGCTGGTCATCTGCATTCTGCTCACGTCTCAAGTTCTTAATCACCCTCTTTAATGCACTTTCTTCCTTTACTTCGTGCAACGCAAACATTCGTACTTCACTTAGGTCTGTTGCTGTAATTCCCGCGTCATCACAGACCTCCGCACTTCTAGATAACCCATAATCTACCAGATTGTCTTTCCCTTGAATATATCAAACCTCAAGGTCAAACTGCTGGAGATACAATGACCATCTTACCAAACGAGCATTCCTCAACTTACAGGTCTTTAAAAAGGTCAACGCCTTATGGTCACTGTAAACAATTATCTTGTGACCTAATAGATACTGCTCAAACTTCTGTACCCCAAATACAATTGCCAATGCTTCCAGTTCTGAGATGCCACAATTTCTCTCTGCTGCCTGTAAAGATCGACTTGCGAAAGCTATAGTCTTGGGCACTTCTTGTTCGTTCTCTATTTCTACTTGGAATATCTCCACAGCTATACCATAGCCACTAGCATCAACAGACATATAGAATGGTTTTTCAAAATCAGGATGATGTAAAATAGGACTATTAATTAAAGATTGTTTAAGCACCTCAAACGCCTGTTGACATTCGGCTGTCCAAACCCAAGAGGTATTCTTTTTCAGAAGGGGGTGAAGACAGGGCGCATTAAAAGCCTGATCACTAACAAAACGCCTATAGAAGCCGAAAAAACCGAACATCGATCTCAATTGCTTCTTGTTCCTGGGAGCCTCAAATTTTTCAATGACTGCTAGCTTGCCTGGGTCAGGTAGAATACCTTTTTCACTTATCATATATCCCAAGAAACCTATTTCTTCTTTAACGCACTCTGTCTTTTCAATCTTTAGTTTCATGCCACCTCTCTCAATAGCCTCTAACACTTCCTCTAATAAAACTATGTGTTCTTCCCAGGTAGGAGTTGCTATTAACAGATCATCTACGTAGACTGTTATTTTATTACTTAAGGCTGGTCCTAAAACATGGCACATCACACGTACAAAGGCACAAACGGAGATATTAAGTCCGAAAGGTACCACACGGTATTGGTAACAAACTCCTTCGTACAAGAAAGCTGTGTACTTCCTTGAACTTTCCGCCAGTGGCAAATTCCAATATCCACACGTGATGTCCATAGAAGTTAAGAATTTTACTCCCCGAAACTTTTGCAATAACTCGTCCATGTTCTGCGGTCCATCACTTTCCCTAACCACTATTTCATTCAACCAACGAGCGTCCAAGACCAATCTGACACTCCCGTCTCTTTTTGGTACAACAACAAGAGGATTATTGTACTCACTGACCGCTTTTTCAATCACACGCCACTCTAGCATTCTCTGTATCTCCTTTCGAACCGCCTCCTTCCTAGCTACATGTATTTGGTATGGCTTCCTGAAAAACACTTGGCCAGGTTTCACCTTTAATTGACATTCATAACCTTTGACCACGCCAGGTCGATCTGAAAATACCTTATGATGCCTTTTTAAAACCTGTCTCAGATCTTCCTTCTGATTAGCTGAAATTTTACCGATTTCCTGCAATTTAGCTTCTATTTTGTCCAAAATAATTGCTTCTTCTTCTTCTGTGTTTAGCTTACTTGTACTAAGATTAACACCTTCGTCCCAATATCTCCTATTTTTCAGAACTCGTATAGGCAGCTCCCAAGTTTCATCATTAGTTACTACATGTTTATCACTAAAAGGTACTGTAATGACTCCGCTTATCGGCAAGACCATTTTTAACTGGCTTCTTTCAAAGTCAACAACACTCTGATATTTTGACAAGAAATCTATGCCAATTAAAACCTCAATACTGAGATTATTTACAATTAAACATGGATGATCAATTAAATTACCATTAATGTTAAAGGGCAGCAAAGCTTCTTGCTTTACCGTTTTTGACACCTTGCCAGTAGCACCAATTAGTCTTAGTCCTGATACCCTCATTACTGTAAGCTTGTCTTTACCAGGTAATGCATCAAAGAAGGACTGAGATATCGCACTCACCTCACTTCCACTGTCTAAGAGACAACGTACATTGATACCCAACATATTCACTATTATTATAGGGTGGCTTATTCTAGGTTGTACAGGTGGTTCCTCAAACTCATCCAATAGTTCCTTTTGGATTTGTCTCCAACTAAAGTGATCGACATCTGTCTTCATTACATTTAGATCAAAGTGTGTAGGGGTTTCCTGAATTACATTTTCAGCTGCCCTTTCCAGTCGATCTATTAATTTCAAATCGAAACACTGCACGACTTCATTACATTTAGTTTGCTGAACATTACCCAAATTACTGTAGTCAGAGCGATTCTGCGCCTCCAGACCGGGCATAACACTAGTTACAGCTAAACCACTTTCATTATTATTGTCGGGTTCCTTCTCAAGTGACAACTGGTCACAGCTACTGGGTTCATCGAACCCCAACAGGCTACCCTCTACATTCTCACTTACCTCCTGTTCTAAATCTATTAGTACAGTATCGACATCCGGCACAGGCACTTTAGATAAGAGCACATCATCCTCATCGTAAATATAAGCATGAATTTCTTCTGCTTCTTCACCTGTCACTTCAGTATTTTGTAGCTCTTCCCTGTCGTTACACTGCTGCGCCTTCTCTTTCTCTTCCCACTTACAAAGCGTCTCTAACACGGTATCTATCAAATACTGTGAGTGATCTAATATTTCTGTTGTATCCTTAGATGCTACCGACCCTTCATCCACATGTTCAGTTTGAGTATTCTGATCTGTCTTACCAATTATTGTAATTACTGGCTTAGGAAAAATAACCTCCTGGAGAGCGCCAGTGTCCTCATAGACGGGAACTAGTTTTCCTGCCTCGGCCTACTACTGTTTCCTTTATTTCCATTATAATTAACTGGCACAGCATAGCTTTCCGTACTGTTGTTTACGTGCATAATTTTGTTTGAAACAAAATTACTGTCATTTGAATGCCATTGTTGGTTCTGATAATTATTTCTCCAATTCCTACCTCTCTTAGAATGGCGAACACCTACTGTTCTGATGTTTACATTGCCATTCTGCTCGTTCTTCAAATTATTACTAGTGTTATTAGCATTTCTATTATTACGTGCTTGCTCCTCATTGGCAGCCACACGCTCTACACGTTCCAAATATTCAATGAAACGATCAAGATTGTCTCTAGGGGCAGATATAATTCTAGTTTGCCAATACCATGGCAGTTTGGCTTCAAGACCTAGTATTATTATTTCAGGTTTTAGCTTTTCGGCCAAATGTGACAAACGTGAGATCCATGACCTAGCAAATTCTTTAATAGATTCCTTGCCTGCATTGAAGCGTTTTCCGCTCCAAAATTCTCTCAACACTTCATTTTGCTTATTACTAGACCAATACCCACTAATGAAAGCTGTTTTAAATTCTGCTAATGTTTTACATTCCAACATAACATCAGCTGACCAACGCATGGCGTCACCTGCTAAATGGCTTTTAATAAATGAGATTTTCTCTCGTTCAGACCAAGTTGGTGGAATCACATCTTCAAAATCGTTCCAGAAATCTAACAGGTGGATATTTTTATCTGGATCGAACCGCAAGAACTGCCGACACCCGATAAAAGCGGCGTTTGCAGCTACAATTTGTTGCATACTACCATAACCAGAAGTTACTGAAGCTACTTTACTCTCAAGGTTAGCAATGTTAGTACTAATATTTTCTACTTCCATTTCAACATTATCTACTCTTTGCACAATATGAGTAGTATCAGTTCTGATTGCATCTACGTCTGCTTGACATATGTTTACTTTTATATTAACATCTTTAAACCTATCTGGGCACAGTTCAGATTCCGCCTCGATCTTTTCTGTTAACTTGTGCTCCAGCTTCGCATCTTCCATTTGGAAGTCTCTGCGAACCTCAGCAACTTCGGATTTTACTGTTTTATACATCTCAGAAAACTGTTGAGCAAACTTTTTCTTAATATCCTCATGATTGTAATCAATTTTATAATTCAAACTGTCCAGATCCTCTTTCAACTTATTGCAACCAGCCTTGAAGGTATTGTCCATTACCTCCAAACGTTTATTAAAATTAATTTGGCTGGCCACAATCTCACATTTTAATTCAGCATTAGTGCTTTTGACCTGTTCACTTATTCCAGACTTTAATTCAGCTGTCATTCTAGCATTAGTGACAGCTATTGCTTGTAATATTACATTTAAATCCATAGCCTCAGTATCTTTGGGTTGCTCACTAGCTGGTTTTTTATCACACTCAGGTGACGAAAAACTAGCTCCAACACCAGAATCATCAAAACTAAATGAAACTTCTGATTGAACAGTCATATCTAACTTATCCTTTTTAAATTCTACCACCTCTTTTGACTGTTTCGTTTTAAACTCATCAGGTAAACTATCATCCAATAAATTAACAATTTCTGATTTCTGCTTTACTACAGGGGTCTCTATTAATGAATTATTGCCCCTTTTCACTCTACTGCCAGGAGACAATATTTCATATTTCACCTCAACATTACTATTTTCATGCATACTTACACTTGAACCGTTGTCTGGATTTACAGTTGCTTCAACAGACATAGGTTCTGATTTAAATTTAACCTCGGTTTCTTCTGGCAGTTCCATCGCCGACAGTCTTTTAGTGCAGGTTAGTGAAATTTTTAACAGCTTTTCACTTAACTTAGTTCCTTCTGCACGACGTATGGCGTTGCCGGCGCGGCGTACCAGGATTACTGATGCACTGAACTGCAGACGGCACTCCGACGGCTGTTGTGTGTTTGCGTGGCCCGCAACTGCAGGCGCGGCTCCGGCTGCTCCGGCGGATGACTGCGGTGCGGCGAAACTGGCTTCTCGCGATGCCGGCAGCGCCGCTAGACTCAGTGCCAGCTCCGTTAATCCAGATGCATTGTTAATCCACTTGCGGCGTCCACATGCACACGTAACACTTTCACTGTTCTATTACTCAGTTGCGCGTCGCATTTCACTCCCGAATCCGAATATTTAAAAATCACTTTCACTTTACTCAGTTTCTTCCCGGCCGATGCACCATATGTGGGGCGGCTGGTTGAAATTATTTGTCGTGTTTTATATAATGTTTTGTGATGTAGAAAAGATGCATTTCCCAGCCGATGCACCATATGTGGGGAGGCTGGTAGGAATTGATTGCGGTGGTTTAAAATTTTGTAGAATGTAGAAACACTTTCCGGCCGATGCATCATATGTGGGGCGGCTGGTAGGAATTGATTGTGGTGGTTTAAAATTTTGTAGAATGTAGAAACACTTTCCGGCCGATTACACCATATGTGGGGCGGCTGGTAGAAATAATGTTGTTAAATGAAATGTTTGAATGTAGAAACACTGCATTTTCCGGCCGATTGACCATATGTGCGGCGGCGGGTGGAATTTATTGTTATATAAATGTTCCTATTATTTATGCTGTCTTTTGCCGTTCTCAACACTGACTCTCTAACTACAATATTGGCAACCAGAAAGTGATTAGCAAAACGTGAAGCCTGTAATTAGAATTCCTAGTGCCCACTTCATCTGAGAAACACAATTATAGCTGCAGCTTATAGCTCTGAGAAATTAGGAGGTTGTCTGGGATTCATAATCAAAAAACGATTTTCTAAAAATTCTCTGTATTCTGAAAGTCACAGATGAAAAAAAAAAAAGAAAAGAATCCACACAATCTGACTAACAGAGCAGTTCAGAGTCTAATGCGCTGATGCAACTATATCTGTCCAAATTAAATGTTTAAGTGAATGTTCGCCATAATTTGATGATAATGTTCATCAAACGCCACGCTAAATAATGGTAGAATGTCTGTCCCGCGGCGGCACGTGAAAATACGACATACGCAAACTGAAGCTAGATAATTAAAATCATCCCAGAATTAACACTTCACTCGAAAATGATTTCATGGTTACGCATCCAAGGCTGTTTATAGCAATGATACCGACGCGACGCGACTCCCGACACAGGTGGTGTGCTATTTAGCGTCTGGAGAGAACTGGGGCCTTGCTTCTTCGCGCAGCGTTCTTATATATAAAGCCGCGGTGCGGACGGCTAAGGGAACGCCTGATCAAATCGGCTCTCCCGACTAGCCGCTGGGCTAGTAATGCACCACATTAAGTTATTGAATAAATCATAGCTTCTTTTGCTGATGGCAAATGAAGCTCTCAATTTAAATGTGCATTCTGCACACAGGTAAGTAATCATAATAAAAGTTTGACGTGGCTAAGTTAAATATTTTGGGCGAGAGAATTAATTTAATTACACTGCACGCAGTAGACGAGCACTGAACTTGCACTTTGGAAATACGCTATCGCTATAGTTTTATAGTTATTCAAATGAAACTTCTCACATCTTTATGGTTCTAGCGGATCTCCATTCTACTTAAATATAAACATCCTAGCCTTATTTATTAGCCTACTTAATGTATCTTGCTTCCTTAATTTTTAAGACAAAAACCAGAAAATCATGAATTTCCACTAAAATTTTAATTTGTGAAATCCAAAGTATTGTTTCTATTAAATTATTATGAAAAAGGAATCTAAATATAAATTTTTAAATCTCTAGGTCTTTTCTGTTGCGCCAATGATTTTTACAGAAAAACGTCCAAATTTCGAAAATGGTTAAAGTTATTGAACTGATATTCAGCACACATTAATTTAGTATTACTCCTGACATGCTAGAACCGTTTTAGGTTATTTACTTGATTTTAAAAGTATTGCGCAACATTTATGACGTCAGAGCTAGTTACAGCGGACTGGCTGGCACACAATGGAAAGACTGATGTGAATTTACTACCGCTTGAGTAGGCTGCTTCCCTACAAATTGTATTTTTCCCGATTTGAATGCAACCCACATAGCGCAGCTGTCTAGCAGGTCCTCTAATCGCCCATCGGTACAGTCGTTTGACTATTGAAAATGGTTCCAACAAGACTTAAAGTAATACCAAGGTACTACAAATATCAGGGAACATCTTACCACAGATAAGACGATCCTTAAGGCTTGTAAGCTCACATTTATTACAATAAATGACATTCCTGAAATGTTACCACTCTCATTATTATGCCAGATAGGTAATTCACGTTGTAAGTTCGTCGTATTCATGATTTCCTCATCAATGTAACGTACCGTACTTATTATTTAACACAAAATGACACTAAAAATTTAGGTTATTACGAGCAGCTAGTTGAGGATATGTATGAACTTCAAATGACACGACAAACCGTCTCGTTCTGCATATGAATTCAAACCCAGGTCATTCAGATGTTAAATGTTGCTTCTTCACATGTAACTTACTTGAAATGCCGTGACGTAGAGCTTTGTGTTGGACAGGGATTCGAACCTAGAATCTAATTGGATAGTCATCGAAGCACAATCAACTTTGACATATCGGATTTTCTCGGCAATAGCTAGATGTTTTAACTGAAATGACGAGACGAAACATTAATTTTTTTCTTTCCCAGGACTCCAACCTGGCACCTATCGCTGTTATATTCTAGAGAAAACGAACTTCAAAAATGGGTTTGTTACACCAGCAGCGACATGTGAGCATGTTTGAACTAGAAATAATATGACGAAGAGTTCAGTGCTGACTGGGAATCGAACCCCACACATATCGTTGTTAACTGCACACAAAGAGACTTCAGCTACCGAATTTTTCTCCACCAGCAGCTCGGAATAACATCCTTGAACTCACAGTGATCTCGCAAACAATTCTGTGTCTCACTGGGACTCAAAAAGTCAGATATCGTTAGGGTTGACAACGAATGAAAATACATTAAAAATCCTAATTATTATCCACCAGCAGATAGGTGTTCTCATGCTAGAGGATGATGATACATAATGAAAGCTTTAGTGCCGGGCCAGGATTCGAACCCATTCACGTGCAACATGTGGAGATATAGAGGAACCTGCAGTTTTGAACAAACAACAAATTACGGTCAAGCTGTATTGTCTCGAAGGGATCAAATTCCGCGTTAAGGGCGGTCTGAGTTGCATTCCCAGTTCAGAACCAATTTTATCGACATACAGAAGCTCAAATAAAAGATGGAATAAGTGTCCTGTGACCCTAAATAGCGTTTGTTTCGTCACTAGAAATAAATAACTGGTATAAGAAAGGTTACTGCTGATAGAGTTTCTACGTGTCGCGAGTCTTTCACTAGAAATAAATAACTAGTATAAGAAAGGTTACTGCTGATAGAGTTTCTACGTGTCGCGAGTCTTGACTTGATTGTGGTTCAATCTAACGTCTACCTTTAGAGAAGAAATATCATATTTAACATGAATGTCAGACCACAATGCCATTATACCTTCTTCAGAACAGAATCTGTCTCTCCTTATCATAAACCATCAGCAGAAGTTGGAATCGAACCCAGACCATAAGTATAAAAACCTAGCATCAATCCAAGAGACCACCAAATTCTCTTCTCTATTACTCATTTTTCCATCATAACAACGGTGCGCCACACTGGATGAGAATTCTGACACACAGGCTCCCTGTAGTGCCTTGCAGCATGTTCAGTACATTCATATACTTGGTTGACCGAATGTTGCCTCGGCTACCCAGTGCATACATTCGACTCTATTTTGTAATTACCGAAATAAAATCACGTAACTGACACCTACACAGGACAGTGTAGGATGCAGAAATTTACATTCGACTTGAGCTACTCTATTGCGCTATCTGTTTGTTGATTACGTCGTGCAGTGCAAAACAAAGGCTGTAACTAACTGTCTGTCTCTCAGAAGCCTAGATCTGGCCATATGCATTATCTCAAAGCACTGTGTAATGCGGAAGTTCTGCAGGTATTGTTATTGACTTCTTTAGGTATTGTATCTGTGTGTCAGCTAGTAGCGTAACGGTAAGCGTCGCGCACCGTTGATAAGACGTAGCGAGTTCGGGTACATTCACTGGTACATTTTTTAAAACGCAATACTGCTGTCTGCTGAAGTTATCGATGTAATGGAACTTTGGACATAATTCCCTTCACTTCTCCACCCAAAATAGTCGCATGTGGAAAAAGGGCTAACTTCTGCGACATTTTGCGATTTTCAGGTTTAATAGATGGCCAGGTTGCAGATGCATCTCGACACTTTTGTATTATGTATGTGGAGAGCGCAGCGTGCCAAAATACGTCAGAAAAGTATTTTCTACATTATCTGTCGTGTGGCAGTGGTATTTTATTCTACATCAAACTTTGTTTGACAGCTTCAACTCAGAACAAGTTTTCTACATGCATATAATCAATAAACTGCATGTGCATTGTCAGACTGTTATAGATGACATCAGAGAATTCGCATATATCGCTGATGATTAA
This sequence comes from Schistocerca nitens, assembly GCF_023898315.1. Classification (NCBI taxonomy): domain Eukaryota; kingdom Metazoa; phylum Arthropoda; class Insecta; order Orthoptera; family Acrididae; genus Schistocerca; species Schistocerca nitens. Next base: position 949,886,880 of record NC_064616.1, read on the forward strand.
TTTCTCTCTTATGTTAACTAATGTTTTAACAACACTAAAAGAAACCTTACGAAAACTGTGCAATGCATTATAAGAAATGAAATAAAACTACCCACGATAACCTTACGACGAATGCCTGTTCCAATAAAACTGAGTATCTGTACACAAGGGTGCCTCTATCGGGACGAATTAGCAAAATACTAATCACTTAGATTTCGATTGGGTATGTGTTTAATTGGTATGCTGTGTCATACTCAATGGTATGCAAATGTGGAATTTCATAAGTAAAGTTATGTATTCCTAGAAATCCAAAATTTGCTTGTCAGCAGCTGAAAGGGGCGTTACCTGTTGTGCAGCATTGTAAGTTTTTCACCATTGCACTATGAGCCGAAAGTATTTTCTTGCGATTTCCTTATCGATGTGTGATCTGACTGCTTGTAGCTCTTTCACAGAAGGGATAAAAACACTGCACTCAGCAAGACTGGAACCGCAAACCATAACAGACGCTTTGTCACAGGTTAGCATGATTCGACAAAGCTAGGGAAGAGGCACGTGTCGAGGTTCCCTATTACGAGACCAATAGTGACTAGAACTCGTAATCCGCTATTTAAAGGACGAGATTAGTTGCGATTTCCACGATCAGCAAATATCCCGGGCTTAAAACCGTAAATTGACAATCTTTTGTTGCAGCTCAAGCGATAATAACTAAGATTATTCAAAGGAATTGACAGGAAAAATCAAGTGAACTTTGAGGCTTAATTCCGTACACACCAGGAAGTAACTCGTCGATCACAGAGTTGCCAAACATACCTTGCCTTGTTGCCAAATCTCAATTACATTACCAGCAGGAAGAAGACGAACCGATGTGATCCTACAGTGGGCTGGGAAGTGACCATAACTGACGTCTCAAAAACGAGGCTGCTACGGCCTGGAATACGTAATCTGTCTGATTCACATTTCTGTAACTGGGCTTAGGGACTGGAGCGCAGTTACTAATAATACTCAGAATTGACTGCAAAGCAGGCCGGGGTGGCCGAGCGGTTCTAGGCGCTACAGTCTGGAACCGCGCGAGCGCTACGGTCGCAGGTTCGAATCCTACTTCGGGCATGGATGTGTGTGATGTCCTTAGGTTAGTTAGGTTTAAGTAGTTCTAAGTTCTAGGGGACTGATGACCTCAGAAGTTAAGTCGCATAGTGCTCAGAGCCATTTGAACCATTTGAACTGCCTGCAAACTAAGCTTCATAAATCAATAACTCTCGTAGTTGTTTTTATATTTCTCTCGTAAGTGTACTCAAAACTAAAACTCATTGAAGGAGGTTTTCGTGTCTCGCCGATAGTCGAGCACAACAAACAAATAAAAATAAAGAAAAGAATGTGTGTGTGTGAGAGAGAGAGAGAGAGAGAGAGAGAAAAGAGAGACAGAGAAGAGAGAGAGAGAGTGAGGGAGAGAGATAAAAATAAAAAAGAATGATAGAGAGAGTACAAAATTGTTGCAAAGAAACTGAATCATGTAAAGAAATCTTTCATTCAAATGAAACGTTCCATATCATTACGGAATGTCGTATTCGTGATCTAATCTAATCATATCATATTTCTGACTAGTTATGAAGAGGCACGACTTACAGAAATTTTCTCCAATATCAGTAACCAAATCTAAACTTGAAAATAAAAGACGACAGTTTTTGTAATAAACCGGGACTCCTATAAAGACCCTTTCGTCCCTGTTAACTAACCACAAAAGATGTGTGATATACCTCCATGCAGAAGTAACAAAATGTCCATGCATTTAAAGATGAAGCGCATGATGTGAAGTTCTGTGATGGAGATACGAACCCAACACGCAATCGGGTTGTTAACTAAGTAAAATCAAATGTTACGTGTCGGTTTTTCTTACCAGCTGCTAGATGTTTGAATCTAAAATAAGGATGCATATTTTTGTGCCTGAGCGGCAATCAAACCGCACACCCACCGTCATTCTTTATCATCCACGAACATAGCTTAAGTAACACTTGCTTACTCACCAACTGTAAGATGTGAGCGTGTTTGACCAGAAATAACGACACCTATTGCGATTGTTGGCAACACATGAACAGACATGAAAAATGCATGTTAATTTTCACTAGCAGACTGGTGGGTACGTGACAGGGCTTGAAATGAACTTATGAATGTTTTTGTACTGGATCAGGATTCGGACCCACATACTTACCTTTGGAGGAGACCTAGAGAAGATTGCAGTCTTGGCTAAAGGAACGAAATGATTGAACTGTACTGTTGCGAGAGATTCAAATCCTCGAAAGAGGAGTACGAATTCGAATCACAGTCTAGCACTAAATTTTTCAACGTCTCTAATTCAATCAACCTGTACCCGTGGTCTAGGGGTAGCGTCTTTGATTTATAATCGAAACGTCTTCGGTCCCGTGTTCGATTCTTGCCACTGCCTAAATTTTGATAAATAATCAACATTGGCGGCCGAAGACTTCCGGCATAAGAAGTCAGCCTCATTCTGCCAACGGCTTTGTCAAAGAGGGCGGAGTAGCGGATAGAGGTTAAGGGCACTCTCTTGTCCTAGGGGTGGGAAATTGCCCCTAAAGGCGGAAGAATCAGCGATGATCAACGACATGAGGATGCAGAAGGCAATGGAAACCACTGCATTAAAGACACGTAACGTGTATCCACAATACATGTGGCCTGTAATTGAAGAAGTGTCATGAAGATCTCTCCACTGGCAAAAGATTCCGGAATAGTCCCCCATTCGGATCTCCGGGAGGGGACTGCCAAGGGGGAGGTTACCATGAGAAAAAGATTGAATAATCAACGAAAGGATAACGTTCTACGAGTCGGGGCGTGGAATGTCAGAAGCTTGAACGTGGTAGGGAAACTAGAAAATCTGAATAGGGAAATGCAAAGGCTCAATCTAGATATAGTAGGGGTCAGTGACGTGAAGTGGAAGGAAGACAAGGATTTCTGGTCAGATGAGTATCGGGTAATATCAACAGCAGCAGAAAATGGTATAAGAGGTGTAGCATTCGTTATGAATAGGAAGGTAGGGCAGAGGGTGTGTTACTGTGAACAGTTCAGTGACCGGGTTGTTCTAATCAGAATCGACAGCAGACCAACACCGACGACGATAGTTCAGGTATACATGCCGACGTCGCAAGCTGAAGATGAACAGATAGAGAAAGTGTATGAGGATATTGAAAGGGTGATGCAGTATGTCAAGGGGGACGAAAATCTAATAGTCATGGGCGACTGGAATGCAGTTGTAGGGGAAGGAGTAGAAGAAAAGGTTACAGGAGAATATGGGCTTTGGACAAGGAATGAAAGAGGAGAAAGACTAATTGAGTTCTGTAACAAGTTTCAGCTAGTAACAGCGAATACCCTGTTCAAGAATCACAAGAGGAGGAGGTATACTTGAAAAAGGTCGGGAGATACTGGAAGATTTCAATTAGATTACATCATGGTCAGACAGAGATTCCGAAATCAGATACTGGATTGTAAGGCGTACCCAGGAGCAGATATAGACTCAGTTCACAATATAGTAGTGATGAAGAGTAGGCTGAAGTTCAAGACATTAGTCAGGAAGAATCAATACGCAAAGAAGTGGGATACGGAAGTACTAAGGAATGACGAGATACGTTTGAAGTTCTCTAACGCTATAGATATAGCAATAAGGAATAGCGCAGTAGGCAGTACAGTTGAAGAGGAATGTACATCTCTAAAAACGGCCATCACAGAAGTTGGGAAGGAAAACATAGGTACAAAGAAGGTAGCTGCGAAGAAACCATAGATAACAGAAGAAATACTTCAGTTGATTGATGAAAGGAGGAAGTACAAACATGTTCCGGGAAAATCAGGAATACAGAAATACAAGTCGCTGAGGAATGAAATAAATAGGAAGTGCAGGGAAGCTAAGACGAAATGGCTGCAGGAAAAATGTGAAGACATTGAAAAAGATACGATTGTCGGAAGGACAGACTCAGCATACAGGAAAGTCAAAACAACCTTTGGTGACATTAAAAGCAACGGTGGTAACATTAAGAGTGCATCGGGAATTCCACTGTTAAATGCAGAGAAGAGAGCAGATAGGTGGAAAGAATACATTGAAAGCCTCTATGAAGGTGAAGATTTGTCTGATGTGATAGAAGAAGAAACAGGAGTCGATTTAGAAGAGATAGGGGATCCAATATTAGAATCGGAATTTAAAAGAACTTTGGAGGACTTACGGTCAAATAAGGTAGAAGGGATAGACAACATTCCATCAGAATTTCTAAAATCATTGGGGGAAGTGGCAACAAAACGACTATTCACGTTGGTGTGTAGAATATATGAGTCTGGCGATATACCATATGACTTTCGGAAAAGCATCATCCACACAATTCCGAAGACGGCAAGAGCTGACAAGTGCGAGAATTATCGCACAATCAGCTTAACAGCTCATGCATCGAAGCTGCTTACAAGAATAATATACAGAAGAATGGAAAAGAAAATTGAGAATGCGCTAGGTGAAGATCAGTTTGGCTTTAGGAAAAGTAAAGGTACGAGAGAGGCAATTCTGACGTTACGGCTAATAATCGAAGCAAGGCTAAAGAAAAATCAAGACACTTTCATAGGATTTGTCGACCTGGAAAAAGCGTTCGACAATATAAAATGGTGCAAGCTGTTCGAGATTCTGAAAAAAGTAGGGGTAAGCTATAGGGAGAGACGGGTCATATAAAATATGTACAACAACCAAGAGGGAATAATAAGAGTGGACGATCAAGAATGAAGTGCTCGTATTAAGAAGGGCGTAAGACTAGGATGTAGCCTTTCGCCCCTACTCTTCAATCTGTACATCGAGGAAGCAATGATGGAAATAAAAGAAAGGTTCAGGAGTGGAATTAAAATACAAGGTGAAAGGATATCAATGATACGATTCGCTGATGACATTGCTATCCTGAGTGAAAGTGAAGAAGAATTAAATGATCTGCTGAACGGAATGAACAGTCTAATGAGTACACAGTATGGTTTGAGAGTAAATCGGAGAAAGACGAAGGTAATGAGAAGTAGTAGAAATGAGAACAGCGAGAAACTTAACATCAGGATTGATGGTCACGAAGTCAATGAAGTTAAGGAATTCTGCTACTTAGGCAGTAGAATAACCAATGACGGACGGAGCAAGGAGGACATCAAAAGCAGACTCGCTATGGCAAAAAAGGCATTTCTGGCCAAGAGAAGTCTACTAATATCAAATACCGGCCTTAATTTGGGGATGAAATTTCTGAGGATGCACGTCTGGAGTACAGCATTGTAAGGTAGTGAAACATGGACTGTGGGAAAGCCGGAACAGAAGAGAATCGATGCATTTGAGATGTGGTGCTATAGACGAATGTTGAAAATTAGGTGGACTGATAAGGTAAGGAATGAGGAGGTTCTACGCAGAATCGGAGAGGAAAGGAATATGTGCAAAACACTGATAAGGAGAAGGGACAGGATGATAGGACATCTGCTAAGACATGAGGGAATGACTTCCATGGTACTAGAGGGAGCTGTAGAGGGCAAAAACTGTAGAGGAAGACAGAGATTGGAATACGTCAAGCAAATAACTGAGGACGTAGGTTGCAAGTGCTACTCTGAGATGAAGAGGTTAGCACAGGAAAGGAATTCGTGGCGGGCCGCATCAAACCAGTCAGTAGACTGATGACAAAAAAAAAAGTTCAATCAAGTAGAAGAAAAATAGATTCCTGTTCCTTTAAATGGCTATCGGTTCATCAAATAAAATAAAATTTTCTAATGTAAGTAAGTTTACTGGAGACAGTATTTCTGTTTACCATGACTTCCGCGTATGTCATTTCCTAACGTAAACCGGCTTTGCCCAGTTGGTAATGAAGGAACGTGATGTTTAATGGGGATTCTGGATTATAACGTTTTCTTTTGAGGTTACCAGAGGTAAAATAAATCTGTTTGTGCCTCTTAAAAGTAAATGCCTGAACCCACGCATTGCACCTGTGATAGTTCGTTCCACCAGACCACTGTGGCCACATTTCCTAGCCCCAGGAGTATGCTGTAACGGATGATGTGCTTAGCTTACAAAATTAGTCACGGTGCAAAAAATGCGAGTTTATTAAATGGTTAAGTAGAAGCAATCTTCTGACGTGGAGATTGTGCTATTCTTATGTCAGCAGGATGAAAAGACTCTTCTAGGCATCATAGCCTCGATCTGAAGCCATTTTGAAATTTTCGCTGATTCTCCAAATTTCTTAGTTCGAGAAAATCCACTGTGAAGTGTGAAGTTACCGGATAATTCGATTATTACTGTCATTATTACTATCATTTTCTTCATACAGTTGCTGTAACACATGTGCTTGACGATCATTTAATGCCTTTTGGTCATTATAGAAGTAGTTGCCCAAGAAGAGGTTCTTTCCCTGCCTACGGAGTCCTTTTCATGTTTATATAAAACATCAGCAATTACTCGCAGATTACATTAAAACTAAAGTAATTGATGAAAACGTTACTTGATAACATAAACGCGCTGCCTTTCTTAATCTACTTGCGCCTAGAAATGGCTGACGAATACTGCCAAACCAAAAGCCAAGGGATCTTACTGCCTTCCGTTATACGTCGCTGTCAGTTCTTCCACATGATTTGGTCGACGTGACCTGTTTCAAGTTGTTTATGGCAGAGAATGTTTTAGACAATAAATTGTTTTCCTTTGCAATAAACAGAAAGAATTTCTATCTAAGCTATCCAAGTTCAAAATTTTCGCGTTATTAGTTCAAATTTAATACTCACTTCTATAATGTAGGAAAGTATCTCACAGTTTCAAAACGCACATCAGACTCATCTGCCTTATACTTAGTCGCTGGCCATATATTCTAGCCCAGAGTGACACCAGTTTAAGTAATCTACTGTAGCGAAGACTGTTTGTCAGTGCTCTTTCTCACCGTAAAATATGCAATTCACTCATTGGGCTCCAATAGTACACTGTAACAGTAATTTCTGTGTGTATGCAATGCATACGGATTGTAGAATTTAGTGGTGCTCCCTCTTTCACTTCTGTATACAATATGCCTGATCTAAACGCGCCCTTTAACATTACAGGCCCTGGGCAGTGCAACATCATACTGACAACAGTAATGTACTTATATGGACAGCCTCACTGTTCGTTTTACCTGATTTTGTAATCATTTACACAAAACAACATGATCTTCCAGGTGGAAACATTTCGTCCCCCTTTTCCTTGTGTGAAATTTGTCAGTTAAGTGTTTGCCTTCCAACCAGCGAAATGCGGAAGAGTACGGCCAGTAAACGATTCACAAACCACGATTTATAGCCGTTAAGACGATTTCTTTAAACATTGTCGTAGTTGAAGGAATTTAGTTTCTTCTTAAATCGTCTTATGCAGCAACGTTCACAGATATCTCAAATAGGAGAAGCTCTTTATCCAGGTTCGAAGGTTGTAAAACAAACTTCCCACAGTTTGTGTCAGGTCGATCTTTTCGTCTTATAGCACTGCCTAAGTATTTTGTCTAAGAGGTATCACAAGCAGTGTTGCTGTATCTGTGGGAATCATTGGTTGAAAACGAGTTTAACACCAATGGGTACAGTATTGCTAAATATTCAAAATGATTATCAACCTAAGTCTGAGTTCATCCACAAACTGAGGCGTATTTATAGTACTGTAGCTACACGGTGTATCCTTGTCTTTTTTGAGTGAGCATTGGAAGACATTTACACAGACGTATACAATACTACGAATACTTCGAACGCTGTAGCTAACGTTGCTCTCAAAACTAATTTTAGTAGATGAGAGGATACAAAGAAACAATCAGACTCATGGGTGTGGATAGAAACTAAAGTTCAGATGCGGGCACTGTGCAGATCTGCGCTTTTTCATCTTCAGATCTATACAAATAATGTATACAAACATCGTATGCATTGCTTTCATAATGTTTCCCTCTTGTTTAGTCTTCTAATGATGTAATGGATCCACACCCACGAGTCTGATTGTTTCTTTGTATCCTTCCATCTACTACCTTTGTGTGTTATTGCTCGGTGTTCAAAAAGCAATATATTATGCCCGTTCCCACGAGGTATTAGAACGAGGTCGCAAGAAGGCTGACGAATTATAATCAAAATACACCGAGACGCCAATTTGTCTGTCGTCATGGTGTTAAGTCGGTAAAAATAGATGGGTATTATTGCCTGCATCACCGGCATCCCATTGTCGTCTTCTCTTTCGTTTGTGTGTTGCGCATGGTGCAAGAAATATTTGTGTTTTGCTTGCTTCTGTGACAGGTTTCACTCCACTCAATGCAAGCAAGCTCACGAATAGACTGTCAATAATTGGAATTACGCAATAATACACTTAAAATGTGTATTTTTGCATTATTTATCCCGATGAAAATAGCTGTAAATAGATTATATGCCTGCTTGCTTATTACTCGCGCTTCTCGATGCTTTCCTCAGAAAATAAAAAGAAAAATAAAGAGAGAGAGAGAGACAGACAGAGAGATAAAATAGAAATGTATTTCAAATATCAGCTCGGTGACACCATGATCGTCTCGTGATGTAAACAAGGATAGTTGATAGGTAGTATGTTGTTGTACTAGCGATATGTATGGCTAGAGGGTTCTTTCTTCTCTCTCTGCAAACGACCAGAACAGAATTCAGTAACAAAGTGGTAAGAAGACCGATGCAGTGCGACAATTAAAACACTCAGTCTTTCTTGATTATTTTGTTAATCCTTAACAATTGTCTGTAATGCAGTAAACATCTTTGATTACTGATTTTTTTTACTACCGTTGTCATTGTTATTCGTCACCTCACAACAGATTACCTATAACTCACTGCTGCCGATGCACGTTACGAAAGGATCAGGATGAATGGAATGTGGGATATTTCGTCATGGAGAATAGACACATTTCTCTCCGCGTCTTATGTTCAGGGTAATATGAAAATCTCAGTAAGAGAAGACGACAACGGGATGCCGGTGATACAGGCATTAATATCCAACTATTTCTGTCGACTTAACGTCATGACGACAGACCAATTGGCGTCTCGGTGTATTTTGATTATAATTCGTTAGGCTTCTTGCAACCTCCTTCTATTACCTCGTGGGAATAGACATAATATTTTGCTTTTTGAACTCCGAGCAATAACACACAAAAATAGTAGATGGAAGGATACAAAGAAACAATCAGACTCATGGGTGTGGATCCAGTTCATCATTAGAAGACTAAACAAGAGGGAAACATTACGAAAGCAATGAATACGCTGATTATTTGTATAGATCTGAAGATGAGAAAGCGCAGATCTGCACTTTACTTTCTGTCTTAATGTGCATGATTTTTAGTTTCTTCTCTTCTGAATTTTCAAATGAATTGATTATTACATGGTACAGAATAATTAGTTAACTGTGTTTCTTACAGCTTCCATTCGCACCAACATTTTTCTACATTCTCGTGCAATTCATGAAATTCTACCTGTATGATCACAAGACTGCACATAGATGCAATCGATTTCGAGGTGCATAGTGTTTATTATCTTACTTTTCGTGGCAGGTGGGCAAAGTTGATTTCCAAAAACTTTTTATTGTACTGAAATAATATTTTGTCACAAAGTAATAAGGTAAGTGTTTTATTCGCATATATTTTGTGGGAAACTGTAATCGTTATGGAAGATTATACACCTGAATATTTGGCACAACTGGTAGGAGAAAACGCTGCATACTAACCAAACCACACGCCTCCTCTCCGTATCCTGCTATGACATGAGCATGGGATTCTCCTCACATACCGCTACAGAGCTGTTCCTAGCACAGCTGAGAATTGGCAATACCGTCACAAACATTTGGCAACACTTTGACAATGCAATCACTTCCTCGTATGGTATTGAATTGACTCGCGAAATTCGCTTCATATTCCATTTCCATTTGAATGCTTCGTGCTATATAATCCCCGTGTAAACTATGACACTGAGACTGAAAATTCAATTTTTTGGCTAAAGAAATGCAATTCTTCACATAAGTGACAACTTTTATTATCTTTCATCATGTGTTATGAGGCTGAGAGACCAATACCATGATGAGAGTAGCGTGCTGGCAGCAGCGTGGCCGTAGCCTCGTGGTACAGCCCGTATCTCGTGTCGCAACGGCTCAATGAATCGTCAGTTCTAACCGTGGTAGGGGCCAGCGTGTGCGAGCTTTTTTTCTGATTTATTTCCAGAAAAAATTCTGTAACGAAATCGGAAGGAAAACCTTTACACGTCAAGTCCTCTTGGTAGCTCGACCCAGTAAGTTGTGTTAGTCGTCATAGATCTCGGGTTTCTGACTGTCAAGCTGTTTCACAATACAAGCGTCTCTGAAGAAATCCAAATCGACCGTCAACGATACGAATTTCAATATTGTTCTTCACATAATACATTCCAGGGTGATAAGTATGAAGGGAATGAACCTCTTGATTACTGTAGGGCCTGTATGCTAAATTTCCACAGTAGCAATTAGGAACTCTGTGCAGACATTTACTGACAGCGGCTCTAGCGTCTTACTTTTTCTCTGGGTAGCTTCAAATATGGGCAATTTTGTCGCCTTAAATCCAACTGAATATATTAAATATCACTTCTGAACAGCATTCACTTCTCCATTAACTAATGTATAGAAGTCAAAACAAGCAATATGCCTGAGTAGCTATGGAGCAGGTTCTGAAAGGTATTGACACAAAGTTTCGCATCAATTTACCATAGGGAATCAAAGAAAGGAACCAAACACATTACACTGCATTTACTCTCTGTGCCTTGACTTACACATATGAATCCATGGAACAAATAAATTATTTTAAGAATCTCCTATGAAAGGAAAAAGAACAGGATATGACACTAATTATAGCGCACTGGATCACAATGAAATTAAATCTGTGCCACATTGACGTATTGTACACTAGTGTAATAAAATACTCACCAAGTACAAACGGTGTTGTGCCTCCATTGCAACAGAGTGCGAAACATAAATCGTAGACAGATTTTATGGGTCACCACTCAACAACATTAAAGCACTTTACATCGTCGAGAGTGAGGAGCGCTTTTCTTTTGCACTGCACGACGTTTTCAACAAACAGATGGCGCAATAGAGTAGCTCAAGTCGAAAGGAACACTTCCTATTTAAATTTCTGCATCCTACACTGTTGGCAGTTCCGTGTAGGTGTCACTTACGTGATTTTATTTCGGTGATTACAAGATAGAGTCAAATGTATGCACTGGGTACCCGAGGCAGCTAGTTCATGGCGATTCGGTCAACCAAGTAAATGAATGTACTGAACATGCTGCAAACCACTACAGGGAGCCTGTGTGTCAGAATTATCATCCAGTGTGGCGCACCTTGTTATGATAGAAAAATGAGTAATAGAGAAGAGAATTTGGTGGTCTCTTGGATTGATGCTAGGTTTTTATACTTGTGGTCTGGGTTCGATTATAACTTCTGCTGATGGTTTATGATAAGGAGAGACAGATTCTGTTCTGAAGAAGGTATAATGGCATTGTGGTTTGACATTCATGTTAAATATGATATTCCTTCTCTAAAGGTAGACGGTACATTGAACCACAATAAAGTCACGAGAAGCGACACGTAGAAACTCTATCGGCAGTAACCTTTCTTATACCAGTTATTTATTTCTAGTGACGAAACAAACGCTATTTAGGGTCACAGGACACTTATTCCATCTTTTATTTGAGCTTCTGTATGTCGATAAAATTGGTTCTGAACTGGGAATGCAACTCAGACCGCCCTTAACGCAGAATTTGATCCCTTCGAGACAATACAACTTGACTGTAATTTGTTGTTTGTTCAAAACTGCAGATTCCTCTATATCTCCACATGTTGCACGTGAATGGATTCGAATCCTGGCCCGGCACTAAAGCTTTCATTATGTATTATCATGCTCTAGCATGAGAACACCTATCTGCTGGTGGATAATAATTTTGATTTTTAATGTATTTTCATTCGTTGTCAACACTAACGATATCTGACGTTTCTGAGTCCCAGTGAGACACAGAACTGTTTGCGAGATCACTGTAAGTTCAAGGATGTTATTCCGAGCTGCTGGTGGAGAAAAATTCGGTAGCTGACGTCTCTTTGTGTGCAGTCAACAACGATATGTGTGGGGTTCGATTCCCAGTCAGCACTGAACTCTTCGTCATATTATTTCTAGTTCAAACATGCTTACATGTCGCTGCTGGTGTAACAAACCCATTTTTGAAGTTCGTTTTCTCTAGAATATAACAGCGATAGGTGCCAGGATGGAGTCCTGGGAAAGAAAAAATTAGTGTATCGTCTCGTCATTTCAGTTAAAACATCTAGCTACTGCCGAGAAAATCCGATATGTCACAGTTGATTGTGCTTCGATGACAATCCAGTTAAGTTCGGGGTTCGAATCCCTATGCAACAGAAAGCTTTACCTCACGGCATTTCAAGTAAGTTTCTTGTGAAGACGCAATGTTTAACATCTCTCGTAGTTCGTTAACAAGGTAGATGCTGGGTAGGAATTCGCGTCCGTTACAAATGTTTACGTTATGTAATTTAAAGTTGATATTTGCTAACTAATACTGTCTAAAATCGAGGCATATCACTCTCTGTATGCCTAGTCAGGAATGACTGTTATTTTCCATCAGTCACGAAGTCTTTGCTTAGTCTGCATGACCTGGGTTTGAATCCATATGCAGAACGAGACGGTTTGTCGTGTCATTTGAATTTCATACATATCCTCAACTAGCTGCTCGTAATAACCTAAATTTTTAATGTTATTTGGTGTTAAATAAGTCCGGTATGTTACTTTGAAGAGGAAATCATGAGTACGACGAACTTACAACGTGAATTACCTGTCTGACGTAATAATGAGAGTGGTAACATTTCAGGAATGTAATTTACTGTAATAAATGTGAGCTTACAAGCCTTAAGGATCGTCTTATCTGTGATTAGATGTTCCCTGATATTTGTAGTACCTTGGTATTACTTTACATCTTGAGTAGCCGGCCGAAGTGGCCGCGCGGTTCTGGCGCTGCAGTCTGGAACCGCGAGACCGCTACGGTCGCAGGTTCGAATCCTGCCTCGGGCATGGATGTGTGTGATGTCCTTAGGTTAGTTAGGTTTACCTAGTTCTAAGTTCTAGGGGACTAATGACCTCAGCAGTTGAGTCCCATAGTGCTCAGAGCCATTTGAACCATTTGAACATCTTGAGTTATTCTGATACAGAGCAGTGTATTCTAGTGGTGACTTGTTGGAACTATTTTTAATAGTCAAACGACTGTACCGACGAGCGATTAGAGGACCTGCTAGACAGCTGCGTTATGTGGGTTGCATACGAATCAGGCGAAATGCAATTAAGGTCGTTCGCATACTTTTGAGCACCACTGTACCTCATTTATATAAAACGGAGAGAGAAATAGAATGCCAAGAGGATAATGGTTCAAATGGCTCTGAGCACTATGGGACTTAACATCTTAGGTCATCAGTCCCCTAGAACTCAGAACTACTTAAACCTAACTAACCTAAGGACAGCACTCACATCCATGCCCGAGGCAGGATTCGAACCTACGACCGTAGCAGCCACGCGGTTAGAGGATAATGTACCATAGGTTTGCACCATGCGAGTCATTTGAAATTGTATAAAGGGAGAACCAGGTAAGACGGAAGAAAAAAAGGAGTAACTTCATACGAGAATTTAGTTGTATTACATGTCCATAAATTAAAGAAAGATAACAAAATGCACACAGATAAAACTTGTAACTTGTACTTATCTGAGTTAACTAAATAAAAATTAACTTGGTAGGGAGGTAAAAGGAGAATGATGAAGAAATGACAGGAAAGTGAGAAATTAAGTAACTCTTCTGCAAACGAAATGTGTTCTGGGGAAAGACTAGAAAATTAGGGGGAAGATAGAGATCAGCATGTGGAGTTTTGACGAAATAGTAGTAGATTCTCTCTTAAAGATGTAGTTTGCAGGAGGAGGAAGTTGATTTTTGTGGACGAAAGGAAGTGAAGAATTAGGAAGGGAACAGATAATTAGGTAAGAAGGAGACAGGCATTTCTGATTTGTTCCATCAAGGACGGTGAACAAATAATTGAAGAGATACTTTGGGGGAACATGTGAAGCATATATAATTTGTGGAAGATAATACAATCTAATATTAAAAAAGAGAGATATGAGGGAAATAGATACAAGAAGTCATTAGGAGGTAGTGACCCGACAGGTGACACATACTGTAGGGCGAGTAATGGGGCCACCAGTAGCAGGACAGAAAGAAGCTTTGGAAAACTGCGTTTCGGAATTCCAGATGGATACGAACAAAACCAGTGTTCCATTCAAGCGACACATACATGATAGATACATGTAACTTTTTAGGGATCTGGAGCAGGCACAAGAAGTCAGATTGGCGGAAACGCACTGGGGAGGAGTAAAGTGCCGAGATTTCGACGCAATTTAATGGTAGAACCCTTGGGATTGGTAGAGAGAGTTTCCACAAAATTAGAGGAACGCTCATATTTGTCGAAAAGAGCTGTGATGTGGAGAACAAAAGTACCCAGGTGGGGAGAGAGCTCGGTTACAAGAAAGACGAGAGCGAAATTTTCGGGAACTCTTCTCTGAACTGGTGTCAACTGCAGAACGGAGCACATAACGCTCCGTACGACGCAGAGGAGAAATTTGTGTGAACACTGCGTTCTCAGCGGCTGACCTCCAGCTACAAATTAGCTATAGCATTGTTGAGCTCCAACAGTGGAGAAATGAACCAGCCAGTTAGTTAATTGTTCTTGCGAGAACTGAGAGGGCATTACAATATGCACGCTTCTCCAGCCAGGGTCATGTATATCGCCATAGTCTGAGACTAGGGATGAGTTCATGTTTTCTCGCATATCGAGAAACATAGGGAGATTTTCTGCTGGAAATTTCAGCAAAGTTCTAATTATATTTTATGGGAATTTCATTGGGCGACAGCAGCCATGCAAATAACAACTCATCGCAGCTAAGGTAAATACCGCGTGCAGAAATGTAAACTTGTTGCATCACCAGCTTGCGTCCACTGTAAACTCGAGCAACCTTCCGTAATCTTTTGCTCTAATTGTCACAAATCTAATCATCCTCTATAGACTTGATTGTCATCCTAAAAATAGTACAGCGCTTTGAACCAGAAACGGATGATTTATCAGAGTACTGGCCACCATCATAATGTAATTGTAAGAAGAATTCTGTAAAGAAACTTCTAGTTAAAATTTAATATTTTTGTGTTTAGGATTATTTAACATTCTGAGAGTTCAAGTTTAATACTGTTGTGTTTAGGATTAGATCACTTACAAAGGCCGAGATGTGTCATTTTGACAATTGTCTTAACATTGGCACATTGTAATCTGTGTCAAAGCATGTATTGCCGTGAAAAAATTGCTATATTAAACAATCTCATTACAGCTTACACATTTGTGTTCAGGAAACCACCTAACCATAACTTTACAAAACCAATAGAATAAAATGCAGAGCAGGCAATAATGTCGTCATAAAACTGTTAAGGCTTCTAAAAGGAATATTGAGGATTACCAAGGAATTCTGGACACTGGTTACTATGGCAGTGGGCTGTTGTGAATCACTTGGCGATTGCTCGTTTGTAGATACAGAAAACCAACGTTAATAACATTTTTCATATTTATTCTTCATGTTTTCATATTTGCAGCCCTCAGCCGCAGTAGGCCTCTGAATATCAGTGTGTAACATGGCGCTGCGTAACGTAACTGTATCAGCGCGTGAGAAACAGCGTGCATGACGATGGTAGACCACACACGAGCAGTGAGACGTCTGCAATAATCCGACGCCTCGCGTTCACTGTCATCGATCATCCTACAGAGAGTCCCGACTTGAAACCATCTGATTTTTATCTGCTTCCTAAAGTTGAAGAACACTTTCTAGGACTTAACTTTGATAGTGTTGAAGCGGTGCACCCAGAGGTGAGGTTGTGTCTCCGTAAAGAAAAAGATTCAACTTTCTACAATGACGGTATTTATTTGGGAGAAGTATTTTCGTCGCCAGGGTGACTACGTTGGGAAACAAATATGTAAGCATGAAGAATAAAGATGGAGAATATTAATAAAGTTAGTTTTATTTAGAAAGCTTTAGAAGTTTTAATATAAAATATACGGAGGTACGCCCTTGTATCAAAACTGAAGGAAAGTTTCATCTTACATAGATATATGTAATTGTAACGAACTGACGTAGTAGAAATGTACATAAAATATCTACACAATCTGTTCCTGTTTTCAAAATAATTTTGAAATGTATTCGCAAACTGAGAATAAAGTTCTACACCGGCTATACGATTTACTAGTAACATACGAAAATTTGTGCCTGACCGAGACACGAAACCGGATTTCCCGCTTTACGCGAGAGGTCGCTTTCCCCGCTTTAGCTGACTGTGCACGGCCCACGGTCAGACGCAAATTTCCATATGTCCAAGTGTCTACATCCCACAGTGCTCGCATACAAATCGAACGATTCCCGCAAACGCAGACGCATTGCTTTTTAGTTGTCATATTGCCTTGCTTTGGCACGAAATACGAGTCCAATAAGGCAGTTTCACTATTTTATAGTGTTGGTATAATCCGATGCTACGTTCCCTCAGAGAGGCATGTATGCATGCTTGTCCGAAGGAAGAGACACTGCTGATAATTGATAGCCGTATTATATTGTGAGACTTAGTCGCAAACAGCGAATACGATCGCACATTGCCTAAACGCTTTACTAGTAATATATGATAATTTATGCCAGACCAAACCCGAACCGTCGCGCGGGATTAGCCGAGCGGTCTCAAGAGCTGCAGTCATGGACTGTGCGGCTGTTCCCGGAGGAGGTTCGAGTCCTCCCTCGGACATGGGTGTGTGTGTTCGTCCTTAGGATAATTTAGGTTAAGTAGTGTGTAAGCTTAGCGACTGATGACCTTAGCATTTAAATCCAATAAGGTTTCACACACATATCTATCATATCCAAACCCGAACCCGAATTTCCCGGTTTACGCTAGCGGTCACCTGAAAGTGAATCGCCTGAACATGAATCGCAATACAACGGGTATGGTTTAAGTTGCACATGGCATCGTCCGTACTGTTCAATGTACATGACTGCAAAATTTGGCCAGTCAACAACTGTGCCACTGTTAGTTCAAATGGTCCAAATGGCTCTGAGCACTATGGGACTCAACTTCGGAGGTCATCAGTCCCGTAGAACTATTACTACTTAAACCTAACTAACCTAAGGACATCACACACATCCATGCCCGAAGCAGGCTTCGAACCTGCGACCGTAGCGGTCGCGCAGTTCCAGACTATACACTGTTAGTTAGGTAAGCCCAGTCTACCCGGGTAAGGTCGTACCATTCCGAATTGAAAAAATCGTTTTTTAGTGTCCTGAGGCCAAGAACCGCTTAAACGCCAAATTTCACCAGTTTTTGATTTTCCTCGTACCTAAAACTGCATAAAAAGCAAAATAGCGTCGGTGTTTAACTGTCCTGAGGCCAATAGCCGCATAAGAATATAAATGACATCGGGTTCTAACTGTCGTTAGAGTGGCGCAAGACATGTTTAATATACTGTCCACCGATCTCTGCCACAAGTTGAAATCAAGAAACAGCATTTTGCGCAACAGATCGGACTGTCTCGTGGGTCAGGTTTAGAATGCGTTGCGCAATGCGTGCCGTCATTTCAGCTACGTTCGTTATTGGAGCACTCAGTACAACTTCTTTCAGCCAAATGTCGCACGGATTAAGATCAGGTGATCTGGACGCGTAGGTTGTAGGAAAATGACGGCGGATAATTATAGAATTTCAGAAATTCTATTGCAGCAGACGCTTCACTTGCTGTGCAATGAACGCATGAGGGTCATCCTGCATAAAAGTGAGCCTACCCACACGTCTGAAGCTGTTGAAGGGTTGGAATTACAGTGGTACGCATAGCGTTATCAGTGACGGTACAGATAACAGCACCCGCAGGACTCATCTCCTTGACCAACATGGCACTACGATAAACAATACTGTCAACACCCACCGCACAGTTACCTTGGCAGAATGAAGTGGCACGAGTTGACGTACGTGGAGGTTTCCTGTTGCCCTTATTCTGCTATTCTGTGTATTGTTTCAGAAACGTTAAAACAAATAGTAGCACAATTCACATTTTTCTTAAGTACATGTTCAACGAAGCACTACTAACACGCAGAATTCCAAACCTCTGGAAAACTGCTAATGTAGTAATAATCAGGAAATGAAAAGTTAAAGAGCCATCAGACCCCAAACCTGACTGACCAATCTGTCTTTTAAACACTCTCGCCAAGGTACAGCAAAGGCTCCTGTGTGGCAGCCTACGGTCGCACAGACCCCTGCTCGGCCTAACGCCCTCTTAATTCGACTTCAGAGAAGGTAGACCAATAGAAGACGCCGTCAACCAAGCAGTGACAGTAACATTAGCGACAAATTCGTGGCCACCATACTAATAGACATAGCGGGGGCTTTCGACAACCTGTGGCGGTCGTCCCTCTCCGTCAGATTAAAGGAAATGCGATTGTCAGCTTCTCGCTACAATAGCTTCCTCGACTACTGTGGAGGCAGAGTGGCGCAGAGGGGGGCTGGTACACGCCATATTGTCGAGAGAATAACAAATGGATGTCCACACCCTTGCTGAATACTTGGGCACTGACGACAGGGTAAGTGGTGTGGCTGCGTACGCATATGACCTGTTCGTAGTGGTGTCAGCAACTCGAGAGCAGCACTAGAGACCAAAGGCACGCAACTGCTTCAGAAAATGAACAACTGGTGAAAAGAAGAGAAATTAAAAATAGCGTCCAATAAAACTGTATATTTATTGCTCAGAAGGACACTACAGAGAAACCCAATTCTAAAATCAGACATCTAGCATACAGAGGAAGCAAGCCAAACGCTAACTAAGCCTGCATCTTGACGAAAAACAGATTTTCAACAAGCATATCAAACTGACAATTGACAAAGCCTCCAAAATTAAGCACGAACCGGCAAGGCTCAACACAATACAGTACAAATTACCTATTAAGACAAAAAGGACCTACCAAACTTCGATATTTGAATCCACCACATGCTTCGTCACAAGTACTTCGGCTCAGAGACTGAACATGCAAAATAACAAGACAATTGCAAGACGAGTTCAACGTAGTGTACTCCCGAGTACGAGCGGAGCCTTCAACGCCACATCACTATAGGCACTTTCTGCGTTGTGATGGGGACTTGCCCCATAGACACAACAATACGTTCTAGAGTTGCACTTTACTGGCTTACGAGGGACAGGCTCCATAAAGGCACCGAGATTACAGGAACCAACAATATAAACAAAATACAAATGAAACAAAGGTGGATTCAAACATGGCAGAGAGAGTGGGAGGCATCCGACAAGGATAACTAAGTACACTCTTTCTTTCGTGACGTACGCGAAAGATTACAACTAAAACATACCGACCCAAGACGGGGATGATCCATTCCCTGACAGGCCATGGGCCGTACCCAGTACAGATAGTCCGCATAACAATAACTAACAATCAAATATGCATTTTCGGAGAAACTTTGACAAGAGGACATGTCGCACTGCTATGCTGCACACTAGCACATGTGAGACCTACACATAACGACGTAATCCCCATGATTAGTAAACGGACACAATGCCCACATAGTACTAGGGACGGAAAGTTAGCTGAAACCAGATGTAAACAGTAATTAAATTCTAAACTCAGATTGGAATATATACCCCAGAGACAGGTGGACAGTGAAGGGGAGGCGTGTTTATAGCGATAAATAAGTGCAATAGTATCGAAGGAAATTGACGGAGATCCGGAATGTGAAATAATTTGGGTGAAGGTCACGGTTAAAGCAGGCTCAAACATGGTAATTGGATGTCTCTATAGGCCCCCTGGCTCAGCAGCTGTTGTGGTAGAACACCTGAATGAAAATTTGGAAAATATTTCGAGTAGATTTCCCGACCATGTTATAGTTTTGGGTGGAAATTTTAATTTACCAGATATAGACTGGGGGACTCAAACGTTTATAACGGGTGGCAGGGACAAAGAATCCAGTGAAATATTTTTAAGTGCATTATCTGAAAACTACCTTCAGCAGTTGGCGATAATATTAGACCTTCTGGTGACAAACAGACCCGAACTATTTGAAACAGTTAACGCAGAACAGGGAATCAGCGATCATAAAGCAGTTACAGCATCGGTGATTGCAGCCGTAAATAGAAATATTAAAAAAGGTAGGAAGATTTTTCTGTTTATCAAAAGTGACAAAAAGCAGATTTCAGAGTACTTCACGGCTCAACAGAATATTCTTATCTCAAGTTCAGATAGTGTTGAGAATCAGTGGACAAAGTTCAAAACCATCGTACAATATGCACTGGATGAGTACGTGCCAATCAAGATCGTAAGTGATGGAAAAGAGCCACAGCGGTACAACAACCGAGTTAGAAAACTGCTACGGAAGGAAAAGGGAACTTCACAGCAAACATAAACATAACCGCCGGCCGAAGTGGCCGTGCGGTTAAAGGCGCTGCAGTCAGGAACCGCAAGACCGCTACGGTCGCAGGTTCGAATCCTGCCTCGGGCATGGATGTTTGTGATGTCCTTAGGTTAGTTAGGTTTAACTAGTTCTAAGTTCTAGGGGACTAATGACCTCAGCAGTTGAGTCCCATAGTGCTCAGAGCCATTTGAACCATAAACATAACCAAAGCCTTGCAGACAAACAAGAATTACACGAAGCGAAAGGTAGTGTGAGGAGGGCTATGCGAGAGGCGTTCAACGAATTTCAAAATAACTTGGCAGAAAATCCTAAGAAATTTTGGTCTTATGTCAAAGCGGTAGGTGGATCAAATCAAAATGTCCAGACACTCTGTGACCAAAATGGTACTGAAACAGAGGATGACAGACTAAAGGCCGAAATACTAAATGTATTTTCCAAAGATGTTTCACAGAGGAAGACTCCACTGTAGTTCCTTCTCTAGATTGTCGCACAGATGACAAAATGGTAGATATAGAAACAGATGACAGAGGGATGGAAAAACAATTAAAATCGCTCAAAAGAGGAAAGGCCGCTGGACCTGGTTGGATACCAGTTCGATTTTACACAGAGTACGTGAAGGAACTTGCCCCCCCCCCCCCTTCTTGTAGCGGTGTACCGTAGGTCTCTAGAAGAGCGTAGGGTTCAAAAGATAAAAGATTGGAAAAGGAAACAGGTCACCCCGTTTTAAAGAAGGGACGACGAACAGATGTGCAGAACTACATACCTATATCTCTAACGTCGATCAGTTGTAGAATTTTGGAACAGGTGTTATGTTCGAGTATAATGACTTTTCTGGAGACTAGAATTCTACTCTGTAGAAATCAGCATGGGTTTCGAAAAAAACGATCGTGTGAAACCCAGCTTGCGCTATTCGTCCACGAGACTCAGAGGGCAATAGACACAGGTCCCCAGGTAGATGCCGTGTTTCTTGACTTCCGCAAGGCGTTTGATACAGTTCCAGACAGTCGTTTAATGAACAAAGTAAGAGCATACGGACTATCGGACCAATTGTGAGATTGGATTGGAGAGTTCCTAGATAACAGAACGCAGCATGTCGTTCTCAATGGACAGAAGTCTTCCGAAGTAAGAGTGATTTCAGGTGTGCCGCAGGGGAGTGTCGTAGGACCGTTGCTATGCACATTATACGTATATAAATGACCTTGTGGATAACATCGAAAGTTCACTGAGGCTTTTTACGGATGATGCTGTGGTATATCGAGAGGTTGTAACAATGGAAAATTGTACTGAAATGCAGGAGGATCTGCAGCGAATTGACGCATGGTACAGGGAGTGGCAATTGAATCCCAACGTAGACAAGTGTAACGTAACGTGCTGCGAATACACAGAAAGCAACATCCTTTATCATTTAGGTACAATAAAGCAGGTCAGCAACTGGAAACAGTTAATTCCATATATTATCTGGGAGTAGGCATTAGGAATAATTTAAAATGGAATGACCATATAAAATTAATCGTCGGTAAAGCAGATGCCAGGCTGAGATTTATTGGAAGAGTCCTAAGGAAGTCCAATCCGAAAACAAGGGAAGTAGGTAACAGTACACTTGTTCGCCCACTGTTTGAATAATGCTCACCGGTGTGGCTCTGAGCACTATAGGACTTAACTGCTAAGGTCATCAGTCCCCTAGAACTTAGAACTACTTAAACCTAACTAACCTAAGGACATCACACACATCCATGCCCGAGGCAGGATTCGAACCTGCGACCGTAGCGGTCGCGTGGTTCCAGACTGTAGCGCCTAGAACCGCTCGGCCACTCCAGCAGGCCACCGGTGTGGGATCCGTTGCAGATAGGGTTATAGAAGAGATAGAGAACATCCAACGGAGAGCAGCGCGCTACGTTACAGTATCATTTAGTAATCGCGAAAGCGTTACGGAAATGATAGATAAACTCCAATGGAAGACTCTGCAAGAGAGACGCTTAGTAGCTCGGTACGGGATTTTGTTGAACTTTCGAGAACATACCTTCACTGAGGAGTCAACCAGTATAAGGCTCCCTCCTACGTATATATCGCGAAAAGACCATGAGGATAAAATCAGACAGATTAGAGCCCACACAGAGGCATACGGACAATCTTTCTTTCCACGAACAAGACGAGACTGGAATAGAAGGGAGAACAGATAGAGGTACTCAAGGTACCCTCCGCCCCACACCGTCGGGTGGCTTGCGGAGTATGGATGTAGATGTAGATTGGAACGCAATGAATACCATAGCCGATATCGTATTGACCACACTGCACGAAGACTAAAAGCGCCAAAACCCATATGGAAGAAAGTGTAGACAAACACAAACACCACAACAAACTACATGGGAGGACACAAGCAAGACCACAGATTCCGAAACCGAGGAAGGAACCATCACACTAAGTGAATATGACTCAGCAGGAATCAACACGTAATGGACCCCAACAAACAACACATGACACTGCATGCCATAAAACAGTCACAAAAAACACAACAGACAGTAAAATCATAAAACAAACTAACACCGATACAAGCAGTGACATTACATACTAAGGCTCTAGTAATAAAGTAAGGTCGCTTGGGAGAAGGTGTAACCTCCCCCTCACTTATCGACCTTAATGACAGTGAAAAATTAAACCGCGTGTACCTAATGGAAATTTGGGAAAAGCAATCGTCACCGAGGTTAATTTGTCGGTAAAGAGGGAGGAAAGGGTTACATCTAAATGAAAGGAAAAATGCTAATGAAACTGGTGGAAATTAATTTTGAAAAGGGGTAAAGT
This sequence comes from Schistocerca nitens, assembly GCF_023898315.1. NCBI lineage: Eukaryota > Metazoa > Arthropoda > Insecta > Orthoptera > Acrididae > Schistocerca > Schistocerca nitens. The sequence continues at coordinate 949,910,190 of NC_064616.1, forward strand.
TAATAAAGAAAGTAAATGTGCGGCCGTTACGTTAACAATCAACTAGCGGTAATTAGATATTTGAGATTTGGGGGAAATTACGGTCGCCAGTCCTAAGGACAATTACTATAGTAACTGAAAAAGAAAGATTATTACATATATAATTAGCACTAGAAGCGTGGCAACTGAAGGTTGACAAGTGTAGTGTGAAAACTGAAAGCTTGTCAGAAGTAATAAATTTCGCTACACTTAATTTAGCAAAAGAATTAATAAAACCGGAAAATCGAAAGTTAATTTAGTGACTGAAGTTAATAGTGAGCTTTCTTTCTGAAGCACATCGAAATTCAGTAAAATACGGTTAGTATTGGACTACCTCAACAATCATTTCAAAAGCTACTTGAATCTACGCAATTTAGAAATAAGAGATTTAACTTTGAACTTGAATTAAACGATTCTGAACAACTAACAATAGTAAAATTATGTACGTACCAAGCTGAGCTGCAGTCACAGGTAAGCTAAAATATGGTAACAAAACTAGCACTCTTAATTTGTGCTTGTGTAATCTAAGTATTGTAGCCAGCTATGAATACTTTAACTGAACTTTGAAATTAAAGCAGTGAAATGGAATTATGCTGGCGTTTGAATTTCAACGACACTCGGGTTCATTTCGGAAAAGGAAGGGACCCTGCTTGGTAATGCAATTGGGACAATGAGCAACAAAGGTTCATGCTAAGTAGCTGTAATTTTGTGATGCAACAATTTTAAAAGTTTGAAAAGCTGAGGTCTGCCATACAGTTCTAAAACTTTACGTGCTTCCAGTCTTCCTTGTTGGTTGATTGAAGGTTTGAAGCCGTCGATCGAGGATGTGGCGACAGTCACTCATTGTCGGCCGTCGCTGTTGCAGAAGCTGGATGTTGGCGCGCCTTCTTCTCGACACGGTCACCAGACGAAACGGGCTCTTGATGTGCGCCAGCTAATGCTTCCCGTCCGCGACACCATGTCAGAAACTATCATCGCAAGTCGAGCGCAATTACATGCTGCCAAACCCCGAAAGCGCGGCAACTCGCGGGAGCTTCACACCACACACCTGCTCCACTCGCTACTCCCGCCAGACCCCCTCATGCTCTGCCCGCGCTCCACGCGGCAGAGTTAACACTACCAAAGATCCTAAACACTTTGGTTCTCCACACGACTTATCGATGTATTCGTTCGATAGCATAGTTTTCCCTAGGCCAGACCCAGCGTAAAAATACAAATAATCTTTACACAACAAACCAATTATACATCGACATAAATGCATATATATACAAATAGTAAAACAATTACAATATACAAAGACACAGAAACGTCATATATTCAGGTAACAAAATAAGGAAAAAAATTATAGTACAATAGATGGAAATACGAGGATATGCATTTCCGGCGTTACAAAGGCTCGAAGGACTTTAATTCCAAGGCTCCTCCTCCCCAACGACACATTGCATATTGTTTAAAGTGTACTGTACAGAAGCAGTAATGTACTGCTCGACTTATTATGTGCATGCAGAAGTATATTATCTCCTTTATGTAAAGCTGCAATCGATGTATTTTATGTATAAAATGTGTTTTCTGCATAAACTGTGTGTAAAATTAAAACCGTAATATATTAAGATATTTAAGGAATACTGCAGTCAAGAAGCAATGAACTGCATCCTATTTCGACTAAAATATTTACAACAATAAGCGTATTCTTCATGTAAATCTAAAAAGCATATATTCCATGTATCAAATGCTCAATAAGTATATAATCGGTATAGTGCCCAGTGTGAATGTATCAAAGATATCACACTTAATATACCACAACTATGAACAATCAGACAAACAAACAACTAATGAATATCATGCAGTGTCCTGACATGCAACACTCCCACTAATATATCAATAGGCTCAAACTCAACAAACGTATGCAACACTAACTATTTCAGATGAGAATAGCTCCACGTTCTACTGAGACCTTCTCACCCGAAATAGAAATAGGATATTGTCAAGCAACAAGCTGCTTAGAGTACATTACAAATCCAAATATACTATATCACTTCGCCCTACATATTGCAACTTCTTTTCGCCACGCTTACAGCATTACTTTTTTTACATTAACATTACATAAAATATGTTCTCTCAACTAGGCAGAAACAAACTATATAGAACCAGCCTAACAATTGGTAAGAATCAAATTCTTTTTACGCTTAGAGAAATTTTTATGTATCATGTTCTTTATATCATTTGAAATAAAATTAACAACTGCGTACCAATAAGACTGTTATTATAAGAAGTCTTTGCTGTCACATTTAGAAGCATTTGACGCACCTTATGTTTGAAGGCGGTGGGTTACTTTACATTGTCAGTGAAATAAATAAATAAATTGACTTGTCCTTGAAGAAGGACTTCGTTTGTGCAGAGAATTTTCCATTACCATTCATTGTCCACTTCCACGCTAGTACGAAATTCCAGAGCGATCGTTTGCGTTGCTGGCAGATCAGCAGGAAGCAACCTCTGAACATGGGTCATTTTGTGTGAACATAAATACAGGATGTCTCCTAGGATTGTATGCTCAGTGTTCGTACACGTCTATAATGTTCGGCAATTCCTAATGCAATGCGTGTTTGCACAACACAGCTCGACTCATCCTGCAGTGTTGTGGCAAAATCACTGACATACGTTGGATTAACTACACTACTGGCCATTAAAATTGCTACACCACGAAGATGACGTGCTACAGACGCGCAGTTTAACTGACAGGAAGAAGATGCTGTGATATGAAAATGATAAGCTATTCAGAGCATTCACACAAGGTTGGTGCCGGTGGCGACACCTACAACGTGCTGACATGATGAAAGTTTCCAACCGATTTATCATACACAAACAGCAGCTGACCGGCCTTACCTGGTGAAACGTTGTTGTAATACCTCGTGTAAGGAGGAGAAATGCGTACCATCACGTTTCCGACGTTGATAAAGGTCGGATTGTAGCGTATCACGATTGCGGTTTATCGTATCCCGACACAGCTACTCACGTTGGTCGAGATCCAATGACTGTTAGCAGAATATGGAATCGGTGGGTTCAGTAGGGTATTACGGAACGCTGTACTCGATCCCAACGGCCTCGTATCACTAGCAGTCAAGATGACAGGCATCTTATCCGCATGGCTGTAACGGATCGTGAAGCCACGTCTCGATCCTCGAGTCAATAGATGGGGACGTCTGCAATACAACAACCATCTGCACGAACAGTTCGACGACGTTTGCAGCAGCATGGACCATCAGCTCGGAGACCATGGCTGCGGTTACCCTTGACGCTTCATCACAGACAGGAGCTCCTGCGATGGTGTACTCAACGACGAACCTGGGTGCACGAATTGCAAAATGTAATTTTTTCGGATGAATCCAGGTTCTGTTTACAGCATCATGATGGTCGCATCCGTGTTTGGCGATATCGCGGTGAACGCACTTTGGAAGCGTGTATTCGTCATTACCATACTGGCGTATCATCCGGCGTGATAGTATGGGATGCCATTGGTTACACGTCTCGGTCACCTCTTGTTCGCATTGACGGCACTGAACAGTGGACGTTACATTTCAGATGTGTTACAACCCGTGGCTCTACCCTTCATTCGATCCCTGCGAAACCCTACATTTCAGCAGGATAATGCACGACCGCATGTTGCAGGTCCTGTACGGGCCTTTCTGGATACAGAAAATGTTCGACTGCTGCCCTGGCCAGCACATTCCCCAGATCTCTCACCAATTGAAAACGTCTGGTCAATGGTGGCCGAGCAACTAGCTCGTCACTATACGCCAGTCACTACTCTTGATGAACTGTGGTATCGTGTTGAAGCTGCATGGGCAGCTATACCTGTACACGCCGTCCAAGCTCTGTTTGACTCGATGCCCAGGCGTATCAAGGCCGTTACTATGGCAAGATGTGGTTGCTCTGGGTACTGATTTCTCAGGATCTATGCACCTAAATTGCGTGAAAATGTAATCACATGTCAGTTCTAGTATAATATATTTGTCCAATGAATACCCATTTATCATCTGCATTTCTTCTTGGTGTAGCAATTTTAGTGGCCAGTAGTGTATTTTAAATCTCCTCCTAAGCCTCTGGATCGATTCCAACCAAAATTGGTACAAATGACACGTATTGTATGGAAAGCAGTGCTATTGGGATAAGAATCACCTACCTACCATTAGGGTTGGGTTGACATGGGAGAACAAAGAGAGGGGACCAGAGTACATGAACAGACAGAGAGAGGGTGAAACTCAAATGGACAAAGGGAGGGGAGGATATGGTAGGAAGAAAAAGGGAAAGGAGGAAGAGCTAGGAAGAGAGAGGGGAAGGAAGAAATGGACAGTGAGGGAGGAAGGCGGAAATGGATGGAAGGGAGAGGGGAGTAGGAAACAGACAAAGGGGTGGGGCAAAAGCAAATGGACAGAGATATAGGGGAAGAGGGAGGTGGACAGTGAGAGGGGGATAAAGGAGATGAGCAGAAGGAGGAGGAGTTGGAAATGAACAGTAGGAGGCAGGCGGAAGTGATGGACGAACTGGGAGAAGGCAGTCGGAAATGAACAGAAAGAGAGGGAGGAGGAGAAGCTAGAGAGAGTAGGATGCGGATAGGAGGAAGAAGAAGATGGACAGAGGTGGGGCAGGAGATGATGGACAATGCGTGGGGAGGAGGAAATGGACAGAGAGGTGGGGGAGGAGACGATGGACACGGGGGAGAGAAAGAGAAGTATGCAATATTTGTGACTGATCCATATGTGAACGTAAGTTATACGTACGTTAAGTTATATGACTGAAAATCAATACTGATTTAATACATTACATGTCTGGTCAGTATTCTGTATAGAACCGGTTTTGGCTTAGGAGAGGTACAGGAACAACGGAAACAATTCCAGAATTAGACTTTACAGTTGGTTTTGGAGAGGATATTAGAAAAGAACAGACAAACAAATGAGGGTATCTCAGTTTCACTAACTGGGAAAAGTATTTCAGTAATGTCAACTGGGAGCTACCTCGTATCACTGCTGGGGGGATACAAGAATAATTTATGAATTCCAGAAGATTCGAAGAACGAAAAATAATACAGTGGGATAGGAAAGGACGCTAAAATCAGTAAGAATCTAAGACAGATTTGCCCATTGTCTCCTGATATGTTTAACGTCTGCAACCATAGAACATAAAATAAAAGCATCAAATTGAATAATTGAATATTTACTGACGAGTTGCTGTTAGTAGGAGAGTCAGAAAAGGAAATGAACACATGCTATCTAACTAACTAAAAACGTAGACCAAAAAATAGACGTCAATAAGAGTATAACTAAATTACGGAAAGTAAAAGAGTGCTACATATAGAGATTGTTCGAGCAAAGGAAGTCTTCTATAGCGACAGAAAAATTGGTGAAAGTAATAGTTGTTTAACAAATGTGCAAAAACCACAGCATTAACACAATAATTATTGATCAGTAAGAAAAGTATGGAGCAATTCGAAACGATTATTACGACTGAAAGCGGCTTTAGTGTATTATACATATCGTTACATCGATAAGAATGAAGGAGATTGTGAAATAAAGTTCAAAGTCTCGATCTGTGTGGAAGCCGAGGCGTGCTTGGCGATGCATAAGTGAAAAGTTCTATGCATACTGCAGATCATGTACATAAGCCAATGTGGGTATTAGAGTTTAATAACTTTCGTTCTGTCATCACAAGATTCCATTATAAATACACTCCAGTGTTTACAATTGACAACAAATTCGCAAATGGTTTCGGCAGTTTGAAGAAACATGATGTTTGCGCAAATGAAACGGTACCGGACGGCCGCGTGTAGCAGTTCAGATATCTGAAAGAATTCGCTTTCAGTTTGAACGTAGTACACGGCAATCTGGGTATGACAGCAGCACGGAGACGCAAATACCGCAAACAATAGTTTGGTGTGTTGTCAAAGCAAAGTAGCAATTCAAAATACGTAAATCAAATCATTCGTATTGGACATGACGACACGGTGTTCGGGTCTTACCCATCTATATGCCCAGAATGGACACTCATGGACTTGTTTTCTTAGGGTTATGTGAAAGGCCTTGTGATGTGACACCACTGATGAAAACAGTTCCAGAACTCAAAATGAGCGATCGTGTCGTTGACTCCACAATTGCTTCAGAGGGTATGGCGTGAAACTGATTATCTCTCAATGTTTCCAGGGGAACGCATAATGAACTTTTCTTCGACACACTCTCTAACTCTTATCTAAGAATCGCTATACATTAAACAGCTATAGCCGTTTATTTACGTTTGTTCTGCATTCTTGCTAGTAAACATGTCTGAGTAGGAACATGGAAATCATTAGCAAATATATTTGTGAGGAATACATACCTCTACGAATGTGACAGCTGGACTCTTGGGAAACAAGACGCGACTGGATGCAACAAAATGTGACTACCGTTAGGAAACATATAAGCTCTGAAAAAAATTATATGATCTTTTCTCACGATATATTTTAATAGACGTGTAATTTTATTGTTACTCAGCTTTTTCGCAGCGAAACAGAGATAATGACATGTTCTATACGATACTAAGTGTCACTTCAAATTCGTTAAATTGTTATTGCTTTTTATGGTTATTGTTGTTCGTATGATATCATGTATTAGATCGGAGGTGTTCATTTTATGCTTAACTCGAGATTATGGCGCTTGTTTTTATGTTTCAGATGCTTACTTTGGTCTTCATTAAACTTATGGACACAATTATGAAAGAAATCAAGGAAGAAGAAACCGAAGATCTCAATGCTTTTGTTTTTGCTGATCACATCGCCATTTTGGTAGAGACGGAAATGGATGTTCAGAGGAGAGTAGATTACTGGAACACAAAATTTAAAAAATTCAAGTTAACTGTGAGTAGGAACAAGACAGTGGCAATGAAGATGAGCAAGACACCCACACCTTGTCACATCATACTGGAGGGGGGAGAAGGTTGAACGTGTGAAAAGCTTAATTTATCTGGGTAGCATCACGCGATGGAAGTTCCAAACTAGAAGTCTTAAACAGAATAACAAAAGGATCTAGCTTCTTCCACCAAGTACGAAGTCTAATCTGGGACAAGGAAGTACCTCAAAGAGTCAAACAGACCATGTATAAAACTCTTCTCCTGATAATCATGATGTATAGTCTAGAGGCCTGTGTTATAAATAAGAGAGAAGAGAATCAAATATAAGCGTGTGAAATGAAGTTCCTTAGCTCAGCTCTACAAAAAACTAGGACAGACAGTCAGGAATGATTATGTAAGGAGAGACTTGCAGGTGACAATGACTACAGAGGAGAGGATGAGTGCTTTGAGATTGAAGTGGTTCTGTCATGTGAAGTGAATGCAAAAAAAATGGTTCAAATGGCTCTGAGCACTATGGGACTCAACATCTGAGGTCATTAGTCCCCTAGAACTATTTTAAACCGAATTAACCTAACGACACCACACACATCCATGCCCGAGGCAGGATTCGAACCTGCGACCGTAGCGGTCGCGCGGTTCCAGACTGAAGCGCCTAGAACCGCTCGGCCACACCGGCCGGCGAAGTGAATGCACCCGACTCGAACTCCACACCAGTATTTGGAGATGGAGGTACCAGGAAGAAGATCAATTGGACGGCCGAGAAAGAGATGAACAGACCAGGTTAAGGAAGATCTCAAGAGGTGAGGAGTAACATGGGATGTAGTGGAGAGGGAAAAGTTATACCAGGACAGAAACCAATGGAGGCATGTCGTTCACCAAGTACCTACCCGGCTCGCTGGAAGGAAATCCTGATGGTGATGATGACGATGATGCTTAATTTTAGTCCATTATCTGAGTTGATGGTATTAACCAACAAAATTCGTCATAAAATACCTGCTACTATGAGCCGTACTCTCCTTCCTCTGGCGCATTGCCTCATGGTAGAGCGCCGCTCACCGTTAATGGTATATTGTCAACTTGATCTTGTGGATTCGTGTCGTGGCTTTCTTGTAATGTTCCCCGAATTTTCCTGTTGTTGTTAACATGCACCGTTGAATGACAATTCGTTTAACGGCAAGCAACAAGAGGAGCCTTTCGACAGAGTGACGTTGAGTGTTCAATGAGCGTACAGTTGAAATTATTGTTATAATCAAATACGTCATTGCTCTGTGATTATTAAATATTGTTGGCAAGATTACTACCTTTCGACAGAGTGCCGTTGATATTCCTGTTGTTGTTAAAGTGCACCATTGAATGACAATTTGCTTAACGGCAAGCAACAATAAGAGCCTTTCGACAGAATGCCGTTGAGTGTTCAAGGAGAGTACAGTTGAAATTACAGTTATAACAAAATACGTCGTTGCTCTGTGATTATTAATAACTTGGCAATATTACTACCTTTCGACTGAGCGCCGTTGACATTTCCTGTTGTTATTAACGTCCATCGATGAATCACAATTTGTTTAACGGCAGGCAACAAGAAGAGCGTTTCGGCAGAGCGACGTTGAGTGTTCAATGAGCGTACAGTTGAAATTATTGTTATAACGAAATACGTCATTGCTCTGACGCTTTTGACAGAGCGCCATTGATATTTCCTGTTGTTATTAACGTGCACCGTTGAATCACAATCTGTTTAACGTCTAGCCACTAGAAGAGCCTTTCGACAGAGCGCCGTTGAGTGTTCAATCAGCGCGCAGTTGAAAATACTGTTATTACAGCCACTAGCAGTTGTACTTTTTGCTTGTGACTAGGTTGATTTCATAGTTTTGGTTTTTTAAAATTAATGTATATGTGTTGCGGTTTAAGCCTGTTTTGTGAATGAATATGCTGTTATCGTCCTTTATCCATGTCTGTTAATACTGAAAAGGTAAAATAATTCTGGGCATTTAATAGTCTTGCCCGCAGCAGGTTTACCTGGTAGCTTACGGTCATCAGCTGTAGTATTCTGGGCAACAGGTCTGAGAACATTATTGAGAATTGTGGCCTGGTTGTTGGTATGATTGCGTAGTGATAATTTTGGTACATCCTGCTATATACAGTCAACCCAGGGGACCTTAACCAAGTTGGTAAATAGGTTGCTGGCTACATTACACGAGACAATTGTTATTTCTCCTTACATCCTGGGGAAGTTTGGCCAAGTTATACCTTTGATAGAGCAGGTTGTTGACCAGCTCGAGCAGAACTTGAATTTTTTGGAGAGTACTCAAGTGTCTCCGAAACAATGGGCAAGAATTCAGGCCCTACTTTGTCACTGGCAGGCCAGATCAGGTGATCTCAGATCCGTGAAAACCGATAAACGATCCAAGAAAGAGATAGATGAGTTAGCTAGCAGAATTACTCAGTTACAAGCCAAAGCCAGTATTATTGGGATAGAGGAAGAATTTGAAGTTATGCATAACCAAACACTCCAGCCAGGCAGTCCCCAAAAGCAAGGTGCTGGCGACCCGGAGGGAGAGGTGACGGTACAGTTTGCCAGATTGCCGAACCCGGGCATGTATTTGCTCCGCGACATGTCACCCAGCTCGCCATTGGCAGTATTGATCAAATTCAACATTTTGTCTGGTTGGTCGTGCGTCTCCTGTTGCATGCAGAGGCGTTGGGGGTGTCGCGAGCTACCATTTTGCGTTTGTTGTATCCGCTCAGTGTGGGGGCACTGTTTGGGATCTTTCTGGAAGTACTGCGAGAACAACCTACCGTAGTTTACCTTCAATGGACTATTATTACATCTAAGCTTTCACCTCATGCCCGCAACGAATTAGATGCCGGTATTATTGGATCTTTCAGGGACCATCTGAACTGTTAGTACAATAATCGACAGAGTTAGTGCTGCTGAACGCGCCTTAAGTATGGAGGTTGCCAAACACCGTATTGTGGAGGTTATTCTGCAGGGGATGTGAACTGAGGATCGATCAAGGGTGCAGTTCGCTGGGAAGCCTACTACCTACTCCTAGTCATCTGAGTTGGCTACCTCTATAGAGGCCCTTAGGGTTGCTGATGAGCGGAGAGGCCTTACTAGCGCCGCGGCCAGGGCATCCGAATTTTCGTCAGAGCTAGCACAATTGCCTCATCGGTCGTTAACTGACTGGAGGTGTTCCAGGTGCGGATCTGACACCCATCCCGTCAGCAGAGGTTTCCCTGAGCAGCGTGGGGCCAAAAGAGGACGGTGACGCCAGATCTAGAGGGGGGGGGGGCTATCGTTCTAGGTTACCGAAAGGCTGTGCTCATGTCGGAACAACTAATTCTTCGAAACTTCCCTTGGTCTGTGCTCGTTTGTGGTCCCCTTGACTCCGGGAGCGCTGTGTCCCTGCTCGATCTGGACTGGTATCTTGAATTTCGTAGGATCTGTAAGTTGCCACCCCCATCTCCCAGTTTTCAGAGGCGTCGAACAGTTAACGGACAGAGGCTGCCCCTGGCGGGTGAGGTACAGGTCAAATTGTCTGTGGCGCGTTTTTCCTGGCCAGTATAGCTACTCTTGGTGAGAAAACTTCCCGTTACCCTGTTGCTTGGCTGCGATTTTATTCAGCACACTGGTCTTATCCTTGACGTCAATGGCTGCACCTTTTTCTTTAAATTTTGCCGCAACCAGAAAATAGGGTTTTGTTCCTGTGAGATTAGTAAGCGGTGTCTCTTGCCGGTCAACGAGGTTACATCTGAGTTTCAGCTCGGTCACCTCCAGAGGCCCCAAGCTCAACAACTGTTCGAGGTGCTCCAACGTTATCCTGACGTTCTTACCGACAGATTGGGAGTAACTGATAGGACAGAGTATGTAATTCGCTTGGTTGATGATATCCCGGTGCGCCCAGCCCCCTATCGGTTATTACCTCCTAAAATGCGGATCCTACGCCAGAAGGTCGACGCTATGTTGCATGATCAAGTTATCAGACCACCTACCTCCCCTTATGCTTCCCCAATGTTCTTAGTCCCGAAGGCTCAGGGACGATGTTACCGGCCTGTTGTCGACTACCCTCAACTTAACCAGAAGGTGGTTCTGGAGTCTGTTCCCCTTCGTGACCTTCATAACTGCTTCACCAGGTTTGCCGGCGCTAGGTATTTTACCGTCCTCTACTTGAATCAGGCATACCATCAGATACCGTTGGGGGGAAGAATCCAAACGCGAATCCAAAAGCGAATGAAAAACAAGCAGAAGAAAATAGGAGGGATATCGAGGAAGCAAATAAAAGATTGAGTAGTGAAATAGTATATGGAGTAGGGGAGAAACTGGCAATCATTGACCAATGCGTCTCCGCTTTAGAAGAGAGGCAGTTAGTCATTAGTAAGCGGGTGATGGAGCAAGAAGAAAGGTTCGCTGGGAATCTACGTATGCTAGCAGAACAATACCCGAGTGAACACACGGCTCTTGAGTCCCGAGTAGGAGAAAGTTCCGTCGGGGATCTCCGCGCGTTAGCAGAACAATGCCAGAGCGACCACGCGGCTCTTCTGTCCCGAATAGAGGACACTGCGGCTAAGTGCCCGGTCCACCTTAGCGCGCAGGTAGATACCCTCAGCCAGGCGATACTAGCCCTCGAGCAAGAGCAAGGGCGTAAGCAAACACAACAAGACACGGCCCACCGAGAGATGCGAGAAGAAATATCAAGGATCTCAGATGCAGCAGCGCATAAGTCTGACAATAATAGGAAAACGATTACCTCGTCATCAGCGGATGCGGACGAAATACGGTCTATAACGAAATGTTCGCGCGTACGGTGTGAAATAAATATACAACAAAGAGGGTTTACCGAAGGACTATGTGTGTGCATGGCCCGTTTAGAATTCACCTAAAAAGGTTAACAGTCCATTAAGTTGAAAGAAATTACGAAAGGGGCATTATTCCGACGATGATTCCGGGAACGATGGCGAATTTGATCGTCGTCACGATCACGGATCTCGTACTAGTTGGGAACTGCGCGGATCTCCCCAGGAACGTTCGCCAAGGAAAACTCACGAATTTGGCTTTAAACATTTTCTGACGGTGAGGAAGTTTGAAGTCTTCCGTAACTCGGCTACGGGTATTCACCCGATGGCCTGGTTACAGCAGTTCGAATTCTCCCTTTCTCCTACGTGGCCCAGTGCGCACAAAACTGCTGCTATCTCGAAGGTGAGCCAGCCGCGCGGATGAGATCAATTTTACGCAATTGCTACACAGTCTGGGAGTTTCGACAACACTTCCTGTCGATCTATTGGTCAGTGGCTGCGCAGAGTCGTGTAAAACACGGACTTATTATGCTACCAGAGTTAAACCGATCGAAATTCTCCAGCCCTGTGTAGATGTTAGAGCACATGCTGCAGCGCGAATGAACATCTTGACGATCCTCATGGACCTGCGGAAATTATTCGTATTTGCCTGGGAAAGTTTCCAATGCATTTGTGGCACGTTATCCTTGCAAGACGATGTAAGGTTGACGTAGAGGGTTTTCGAAATCTCCTTTTAGTGCTTTAGTGCGATGCGAATGGCACCACGCAGAATTACGGTCAAAGTGCCTACGAACAGCGGCTGCGCAAGCGAAGCCGCAGCCGTGGAGACGAGTGGCAATCCAGACGTAACGGGTCGCCTGAGAGTTACAGAGTGCGCGAGCGTTGGAAGCGTCGCGACTCCTCACGGAACGCGGGCAGAACAAACGATGCCAATGGTCATCATTCGCCGAGAGGAAATCAAACACACCCCGCGGAGTTTGGAAGATATGGTAATGAGCAGAGATTTAGGCGCAATTATAGCGGACCTAGGAACGGTAGTCGTAACGGAATAATTATCGAACAAGCAACGATAGGGGTGCTGTAAACAGTACGGGTGGTTCGCCAGTGGGTGTTGAAATTTGTCCCGCAAATCCGCGGCACAATCCGCCAAATGCCCCTAATCAAAGGGATCAATGACTGTTGGCTGACTCGGTTGGCGTCAACTTAATGAGGACCGGTGCAATTTATGATATTCATGTGCATTTGATAGAGGAAGACGATATTAGAGAGATTTGTTGAGGGAGGGCCACAGTATTGGTGTGCCCGCGGTAAAACCCAATCGTGTCTGTTTAAATTCGGGGAGTCAGTCTTAGATGTGTACTCGATACAGGCAGCCCCTTTTCGCTTATTAATGAGGCGGCGTTTCGGAAGTCTGAGGAAACGGGGAGTTGGCCGACTTTCCAGGTGAGAACAATCACAGTCAGGGGCGCGATATATGGAAAAAGTGTTAAAATTAAAGTACAGACTTAAGTAAACTTCGTCTGTCAAGGTCATGAGTTTGAATTCAATTTTTTGTGATGCCGCTAATGAGCGTGGTGATGATATTTGGGACTTAATTTATGAATGCCCACCGCGCCGTAATCGACGTGGCTGGCGGTGTTATGACTATTGTTGCCGGGAGCAACCCTGTCAGCCTAATTTTCGAGGAATGTGTTTTGCGCAAGGAGTCTGAGGTGAGCTGTTTGAAATTTCACGTTAGGACTGAGTCGCGACCTGGGCAGGAGGTTTTGGTGAATGTGATTAGTGATTTAGATTCACAACCTAATGATCATGACAGGAACGATGTTTTCACGAGCGCTGTGGAAAGGTGTATTGATGGTGCGGGAGCCACGGAAGCGAATCGTGTGGCACTGTGTCGCGTTCTGAGAAGCCATGCCCAAGTATTTTCGCATTCACCGGGGGGCAATTGATGGATTTCTGTACCGCTTTACGGTGCGCGAGCATCTTCTGTTCTTTGTTAAGCCCTACCCCATCCCACTGGTGCACAAGAGGAGTGTGGAAGCCGAAATAAGTAGGATGCTGGAACGAGCTAGGAGTTCCTGTAACTCGCCATTACTCGTTATGCCAAAGCGGGACAAGTCCGTGCGTTTGGTGTTGGACTCACGGTAAATAAATACGGTCATCATGTCCGCGACAGATAGGTCAGAAGGACTGGAGGAACTGCTGCAAAGGTTGCATGGCGTGAAAGGTTTGTCATCCGTGGACCTGCGAAACAGCTATTGGCAAATTATGCTCGATTCGCCTTGCAGGCGTTCCTCTGCCATGGGAGTTGCTACCAGTATAAACGCCTCCCTTTCGGGTTGAATGTTTCTTCAGCCGCCTTCATAACAGGCCTGAATAGCATACTACCTGACGACCTAAAAGCGTGCGTAACTGTGTATGTGGACGAAATTCTCATTGCAGAGAAGTCATGGGAGGAACACAACCGGGTTCTAAATCGATTGCTCGAAGTATTCGAGAAAGCGTGGGTGACCATGAATCTGGAAAAATTCCAGTTCGGGCGCGAAAGCATAAAGTTTCTGGGTCATATTGTGTCGACGGATGGGATTCTTCCGGATCCCGAAAAAATTTCAGCGATTGCGGAGTGCGTGACGCCCACGTCGAAGCGTCAGCTCTGGGGTTATTTGGGGCTTTGCAATTTCTACAAGACATTTATAAATTTCAGTGTTTTGTCCACCCCTCGTTTGTGTGCACTGACGGTTAAGAACACCGTTTGGATGCAGAACGAGTAAGAACAGAGTGAATTTAACGAATTAAAGAATGCATTGGTTAACGCTCAATTGCTCCCGCATCCGTATTTCAATGAGGAGTTTTGCCTGATGACAGATAGTTCACTGACGGGACTGGGAGCGGTGTTCTTCCAGACGGATGGTGGAAAGGATCCGTCCACCTGGAAAACTATCTCGTTCGCCAGCCGTGTGCTCTCGCGGAGTGAACGGAACTACTCTGTCACGGAGCTTGAAGCCCTGGCGATTATCTGGACGTTCAAGAAATTCCGCTACTGTTTGTCCGGGCGCACTACTAGGGTGTACAGCGACCACCGAGCACTACAATTCCTAATGAGCGCCAAGATCAATCACGGTAGGCTCGGACGGTGGACGGTGTTCCTCCAGGAATAGCACTTCATGATAGAGTACATTTCGGGGCACAAGAGCACCGTTGCTGATGCTCTATGTCGGATGCCTATCGGGCTCGCCCATGCTGAGGATAACGCTACTGATGAAAACAATTTTAGTGTGTTATACCTTTAAAATGTGGCATTCGAGAATTATGTCACTGCGTCACTAGGCAATATAGGGGCGGAGCAAGACAAGGACGAAGTCTTGCGTGACATCAAAGAGGACTGGCATGATAAATGCCACCCGGTCATCAGGCAGTACTATATTATCCGGAATGGCACCCTGTTTAAGAGGCGAGCTCTGGATGACTCCAAGTGGTTGTTAGCGATTCCGGAGGAACTGGTGAATAAGCTCGTGTGGCATGTACATCTGAGCTACGGTCAAATTGGTGCAAGGAAATGCTTGGAGAAGCTGCGGGAAGCTTGTTACTTTAATAATATGCTTCGGCGTATACGTAAAGTAATGAGGGTATGCAGGCTCTGTCAGCAAGCCAAGCCGCCCACTGTGTCGTTTGCCACACCAATACACCCGACCGTTCCCAGTAAACTCAGCGATGTCGCAGCGGTAGATCTATTCGGTTCCTTGTGAGTTCTAGGAACGGATTTGCGTACATTTCTGTGGCAGTAGAGCTGACGTCAAAATTCGTTTGCCTCACCTCACTGCATAGGGCCACCGGGGAGGCCGTGTAGCTGCCGCGTTCGCAAATCACTTCTTACGGGAGGTCGGCACTGTGAAGCGTGTGATTTCGGACAACGGGCCACAATTCAGGTCACGTCACTGAGAGTATATGCTTCGGAGAAAGCGAATGAAACCGATCTTTATCTCCCTTTTCTTCCCTTCAGCAAATCCCTTTAAAAGGTGGATGAAGGAGATTGGAAAATTGTGTCGGTTATACTGCCACCATGACCACCGGACGTGAGAGACGAAACTATCCGATTTCCAGAACATATTAAATGAGATGCCAAATGCCTCGACGATGTTGCCACCGATTCTGGTCCTGAAAAACAAGAAGCCTCCGAGTAAAATAAAAGAGGTGGTTCTCTGGCCAGCAGAACCCAGGTTACGGAGATCTGCAATTGTGGAGCTTGCTCTGAAAAATATAAAGAGTGCCGCCGAGGCTCGGATAAGAGCCTGCAAAAAGAAGGTGCGGAACACAGCTTTCCACGTAGGCCAGAAAGTACTTGTACGCTCGTACAAGCTCTCTAATAAACGTGCTGGGTTGTCAAAGAAGTTCTTTTTTTTTTCAACGGGCCGTACAGAATCAAGCGGATTCCACATCCTAATACGCTTGAAGTAGAAACCATCCGCTCTCGCAAGTTGAAGGGCCTGCACCACATCTCCAATATAAAACCTTATATTGAATAAGAAGCAGAAGATCTTGCCCCTCGGAGATCGGAATGACGTATTGCCCATATGATTTTCCTGCATTCATTCTTTTGTGAGTAAAATTACAGTGTATATTTTCCAGTGTTTTAATTCACTCTGGTGTGATTAAAATTAAAGTGTATATTTTCTACGAATTGTAAAGCGTCCCCCAATATATGTGTAGTTATTTCTTGTTCTCAGCAGAAAAGAGTAGTGTTGTGCAGCTTTATAACGTCTGAATGTGAATGATTATGAGGTTCAGATGAAGCGTTTCCTGTTACAGTAAGATGGCTTTTGTTTTTTTGTTGACTAAAAAGGTATCGGGTGTGTTGGCGTAAGGTAATTCTTGATGACAAATTACAGTTATAGTGTGCTTGTTCCCCCTAGGTGAGCATGATTCAGTGAGATTTTGCAACTGTATTGTGATGTTGATGAAGCGACTTGGTAACTTGTAGGTGAATGAGTTGTGTATGAAGGGAGATTAATAGTGTTTGATTTTCAGAGTTGCCACCTTATAAGATGTCTGGAAAGTGTAACTTGTCGCCACATACTACTAGGTACGGTTGAGGGTACCAGGATGTGAAACCTCTAAAGACGTATATGGAAACAGCTTGTAAACTCAAGCAACTTGATACAGAATCAATGCGACTACCTCCAAGCTGAAATAACATGATGGTAGGTGAGGATCCCTGGGGACACGTGGTGAGTAATCGTGCAGTCATTATGAGTATTTTATGACAGCAGTGAGGTGACGACTCATGGCCCTGGACAATGAATTTCTTTTGGCAGTCTTTTGTATGTACTTATAGGACGAAGTGTTTATATGTTCGTTAATAGGATAGTATGATTTTGATTTCCATGTCTATGCCCGCTGATCCTCTGCATTAGTGTGACGAATAGATGTTGAAACATTTACCATTCCAGGTGTGACTTGAGTGAACCTTCTGTGTCTCATTAATCACAACTTATGTTGTGCAATGTCCATAGAAAAGAAGTCTCGGAAATTTTTCACAGATCAGCAAACGTGAGCTGCAAACCTTGGAGCCGCAGTCAATGAACAACGATATGGGTATTGGTGTTGAAAGGAATATTTTGTTTATATGTGGGAATTGTAGTCGGGCTATATGGTGATGGTGACTAGTACGAGACCTGTAGATTGTGTGTGAGTTCGTAGTTAGGAGTAGGTAGTGTTTCGTGTATGTAGTTAGCGGCGCCAAATCCTATCCAAATCCTGACCAAATCTTGTTCAAGATCTACCCTGAATGACTGACAGCAGATGTAATGCTAGACCTATATTTAATAAAAATGATTTTTTTGTTTGAATATTGGTTATGTAATTTTCCTCATTTTTTTTTTTAATGGTATTGTTAAGAAGGCCCTTTTTGTCAAGTTACGTTTGGGCAATATTCCATGTACTGATCAGGAGTAAGAAACTCCGCTGATTTTGTGGTAATCTGTACACATGATATTTTGTAACGATCTCTGTGAGCGCAGTTCTCAAGTGGGTGAAAGGCCGCCTTGTGAGCCTCCGCGTCAGAAACCACAGGGCTTGGTCCACCGGCAGGCGTTGCAGAACCCTGCTGCCAACGGCGAGGCAGTGGTGCGGCGAGTGGTCACAGCTGTTTCCCCATCAGACGTGAAGGGACGCTGGTCTTCCCCCAACCCCAGGCTTACACCGGGGCCCGCCGCTGGCGTGTCACCACGGCTGATGGCCGGCGTCCCCCTCCACGCGCTAGCCATTTGACAAGCGAAAGGGAAAGAATGACACACGCCAGGCGAGGCCGCCGATTCCTGAGCGCCGCTAGTCCAAACGACCGCTGCGGTGAGGCAACGCCCACTGACACGTGTCCCACCACTTACGTCAATCTGTTGTAGAATAATGGAACATGTTTTGTGTTCTCGTATTATGACGTTCTTAGATAATACAAATCTCCTTCATCATAACCAACATGGATTCCGCAAACAGAGATCATGTGAAACTCAGCTCGCCCTATTTGCCCAAGAAATTCACAGTGCCGTAGACACTGGCGAGCAGATTGATGCCGTATTCCTGGACTTCAGGAAGGCATTTGATACGGTTCCGCACTTACGTTTAGTGAAAAAAATACGAGCTTACGGAATATCGGACCAGGTTTGTGATTGGATTCAGGATTTCCTAGAAGAAAGAACACAACATGTCATTCTTAACGGTTCAAAATCTGCAGATGTAGAGGTAATTTCGGGAGTACCGCAGGGAAGCGTGATAGGACCTTTATTGTTTACAATTTACATAAATGACTTAGTTGACAACATCGGTAGCTCCGTGAGGCTATTTGCAGATGACACGGTTGTCTACAAGAAAGTAGCAACATCAGAAGACTCGTACGTACTCCAGGAAGACCTGCAGAGGATTAATGAATGGTGCGACAGCTGGCAGCTTTCCCTAAACGTAGATAAATGTAATATAATGCGCATACATAGGGGCAGAAATCCATTCCAGTACGATTATGCCATAGGTGGTAAATCATTGGAAGCGGTAACGACCGTAAAATACTTAGGAGTTACTATCCGGAGCGATCTGAAGTGGAATGATCACATAAAACAAATAGTGGGAAAAGCAGGCGCCAGGTTGAGATTCATAGGAAGAATTCTAAGAAAATGTGACTCATCGACGAAAGAAGTAGCTTACAAAACACTTGTTCGTCCGATTCTTGAGTATTGCTCATCAGTATGGGACCCTTACCAGGTTGGATTAATAGAAGAGATAGACATGATCCAGCGAAAAGCAGCGCGATTCGTCATGGGGACATTTAGTCAGCGCGAGAGCGTTACGGAGATGCTGAACAAGCTCCAGTGGCGGACACTTCAAGAAAGGCGTTACGCAATACGGAGAGGTTTATTATCGAAATTACGAGAGAGCACATTCCGGGAAGAGATGGGCAACATATTACTACCGCCCACATATATCTCGCGTAATGATCACAACGAAAAGATCCGAGAAATTAGAGCAAATACGGAGACTTACAAGCAGTCGTTCTTCCCACGCACAATTCGTGAATGGAACAGGGAAGGGGGGATCAGATAGTGGTACAATAAGTACCCTCCGCCACACACCATAAGGTGGCTCGCGGAGTATAGATGTAGATGTAGATGTAGATCAGCTGAGACGGTGCAAAGAGGTGATAAGCGGGTCTCATGTCCGATACCCGCACGAGTTTACGTCGACCTCCATGCGTCTCAGAAGAGCACGTCTTTCCATTGACACGACAGGAGAAGGGGGCTTATGTCGTAAAACACATTCCTCCGCAATACGCGGACGACGACCGGCAAGCCGCCCTTCGGCTGGGCCGACAAGAGGCGATGTGCTGCAAATCTGCACGTCGAACCATCTCACAGTATGGACGCAGAGGGTGGAAACGGGCACGAGGCAACGTCGCGGGGTGCTGTCTAGGATGAACAACCTTGGTTACAACGGACGTTACAATCAACGTCGCCGCCAACTCCCCAGTTCAGTGTTTAGGTCCCCTAGTAGCATATCCTCCAAGTCGCCTTTAGAAGAGACGCCCACCCGAGCACCTAAAGAGAATATCCAGTGAAACTACCTTGTGACAAAACTGCAAAATGACAGGGTGTCACCAAGCTGATTTCTGTATGTGTTTCTTTACTCATGTCTTATTTTCCATAGGTGGTTATTTACCAGCTATCATTCCATTGGGTTCATTAATGATTTTGTATCACTGTATTTGTTGTGCACATTGAGTTTTGCACTTTCACTTAGATGTTTTTATATATGTCAGCACCAGCTGAGCCGGCCGCGGTGGCCAAACGGTTCTAGGCGCTCAGTTCGGAACCACGCGACTGCTACGGTCGCAGGTTCGAATCCTGCCTTGGGCATGGATGTGTGTGATGTCCTTACGTTAGTTAGGTTTAAGTAGTTCTAAGTTCTAGGGGACTGATGACCACAGATGTTAAGTCCCGTAGTGCTCAGAGCCATTTGAACCATTTGAGCACCAGCTGACTCTCCTTTGGTTCGTGGTAATGATTTTGCATCATTGTATATATATACAGGGTGGTCCATTGGTAGTGACCGGGCCAAATATCTCAAAAAATAAGCGTAAAACGAAAAAACTACAAAGAACGAAACCCCTCTAGCTTGAAGGGGGAAGCCAGATGGCGCTATGGTTGGCCCGCTAGATGCCGCTGCCATAGGTCAAACGGATATGAACTGGGATTTTAAAATAGGAACCCCCATTTTTTATTACATATTCGTGTAGTACGTAAGGGAATATGAATGTTTTAGTTGGACCACTTTTTTCGCTTTGTGACAGATGGCGCTGTAATAGTCACAAACGTATAAGTGCGTGGTATCACGTAACATTCCGACAGTGCGGACGGTATTTCCTTCGTGATACGTTACCCATGTTAAAATGGACCGTCATCTCCAGCGATAATTCGAAAGGATACCGCCCTTCGATTGTGCCATTCCAGCACTGATCGAAGCGTTAGGGATTCAGATTCCAGCCGTCCAGCCGTCCAGCCAGCCAGCCAGCCAGCCAGCCGAGCAGCAGCAGCAGCAGCAGCAGCGGTCCCAGCCAGCAACAGCGGTCCCGGCCAGCAGCAGCGGTCCCGGCCAGCAGCAGCGGTCCAGCCAGCCAGCCAGCCAGCCAGCCAACAGCAGCAGCAGCAGCAGCAGCAGCGGCCCCGGCCCCGTCCGCGGCAGCAGCAGCTGCGGCGTTCCTGCCAGCAGTCGCCAGCGCCAGCAGCGTGGGCCTCTGGTCCTGGTCTTCATCCGTCTTCGTCCGTTCCCGGTTTTTTCATCTTTTTGTCGTCCTGTGCTGTTTTAGTTCATCCCTGTCGTCATGTCAGTCCCCACCACCACTGCCACTACTACCACCACTGCCATAGTGTATACTTCGCCCTCCGCTGCCACCACCGCCATTACATGGTGTGCACAGTCGCCCCACCCCCCCCCCCACTTTCCATCCCTCCTCTTCTAACTCTCCCTTCGCCATCGCTCTTTGTCACCCCCTCCCCAGCTTCTTCCTCCCGTTCCTCTCCCTCTGATCCTTTCCCCCCACTCCCCCAGCCTGTCACTGCAGCTCCTCCATAATCGTCGGACTAAGCCGAGTGATCACGACGGTGAGGGTCGGCGGGCGACGTGGGGGTTGGGGTTGGCGGGTAGGAGATGGGGAAGGGGCAGGGGTGAGGGAGGCGTTAGGGCCAAAATGGGTGATGGGGATGCGGGAGAGGATGTCAGTATGGAGGTTGGGGCTGGGGGAGGAGATGAGAACTGAGTCTCTTCTGGGAGTGAGGAGGGAGATGGGGGCTCCAGGAAAGCGTTGGTGGTACCTTCTCCTCCTACGTGATCGCCGCCGACCTCAACATCCATAGTCGTTCCACCACCCAGTTACGGCGGTGGCATCGGTTCCTCTCCACCCTCCAAGGCGACCTCGTCCCCATTCCCCAGCACACCCGCCCCGAATCCAACTCCACTCCCGATGTCATCCTCTCCTCCCCTAACCTCCTTGGCCGCATAGCGGTGGATGTCCTGGACCACATTGGTAGCGACTGTCTCTCTGTCCTCCTCATCATTTCAGACGGTCGTCGCCCCTGCCCCGAGCCTCGTAATGACCCTACCCCAATGTACGTCCATGATTATTCCCATGCCAACTGGAATGCCTACCGGGATACCCTCTCCACCCAGGTCGAAGCCCACCCCTTCACCTACCACCACCCTGACGATGTTACCCATGCCGCCTCCTTTCTCCAGCAGACCTTGTCTGAGGCCATGGAGGCCCACGTCCCTACTGTCGCCATCCAGCCCCACCGTCCTACCTTACCCCCACAGGCCGTCCTCCACCTCCGTGAATCCCGCCGTCTCTACCGTGCCTTCCTCCACACGAGTGACCCGGACGCACTACGACACCACCGGCAACTCCAGCGACACATCCGAAACTTGCTCGCAGCTAAGAAACGCCGGGGCTGGCGACAGACATGCACCCGTTGTAAGTAGGCTGTTTATGTTTTCTTATTGACAACGTTACGTAGCGCTCTGTATGAAAATCACTGGCTGTGCTAGTAGGCTGTTTATGTATTCTTATTGGCAACGTTACGTAGCGCTCTGTATGAAAATCACTGGCTGTGCTGTGTGCAGTCTGTGGCTAGTTTGCATTGTTGTCTGCCATTGTAGTGTTGGGCAGCGGCAGCTGGATGTGAACAGCGCGTAGCGTTGCGCAGTTGGAGGTGAGCCGCCAGCAGTGGTGGATGAGGGGAGAGAGATGGCGGAGTTTTGAAATTTGTAAGACTGGATGTCATGAACTGCTATATACATTATGACTTTTGAACACTATTGAGCTGGCAGTAGTGGCGCTCGCTGTATTGCAGTAGTTCGGAAAACGAAGATTTTTGGTGAGGTAAGTGATTTGTGAAAGGTATAGGTTAATGTTATTCAGGGCCATTCTTTTGTAGGGATTTTTGAAAGTCAGATTGCGTTGCGCTAAAAATATTGTGTGTCAGTTTAAACACAGTCATGTACAATTGTTCAAAGGGGACGTTTCATATGTCAACCCTTAGCCGAGGATACCTCACTGGAATCTTCTGATTTTTTCTTGTAGTTTGTGTAATTAGTGTAGCTTTTGTTTATTGCTAGCGCGTAATTGTAGAGAGAATCTCCTTTGTAGTTGCAGTCTTTCATTGTTGTATAGTAAAACAGTTGTGGCATGCATGTAGATTTGCACCAAGTATTTCGCAGCTGCGCTTGCAATTAACTAGATATTATTTTCAGTGCTATGTTAATGTGTTCTCTTATTTTTGCTCTTCAAATAGTGTTTTTCTGTGTTATCGTGTGAAATATTGTGACAATAATGGCGTGTGAAAAACGTTACACTAGGCTCCAAAGTAAACTGAGAAATAATAGTGACGACGAGCGTAGCTTATCATCGCCGCCGAGTAATGAATTAACTAATGTTCAAAGTAGTAATTTGGTAGTTGTGCATAGGGAAATGGAGCGGGCTGCAAATAATGCTGTAGGCAGTGAAACAATTAGTGAACAGGGAAGCATTATCGATCGATCGGTCGGCAACAGCTCGCCTCAGGAATCCGAAATGACAGGACACAATCTTGCAAATACTGTAGATTCAGGTTTTGCGTCCTCACCGTTTTCTCAAATAAGTCAAGACACATTTTCTGCTTGTCAAAATGTGAAAGTTGCCGGTGCAAATTCTCTGCCGAAAAGCATAGAGGAACAGATTCCAGACACTAATACATTATTATTGCAATTAATGCAACAAATGGAACAAAATCAGATAGAAACACAGCAAAAGCTTCAAAAGCTAGACACAATGGAACAAAATCAGAGACAAACACAGCAAAAGCTTCAAAAGTTAGACACAATGGAACAAAATCTTCGGAAGTTAGACACCACACTTGAACAAACACGTGAAGATTTAACTACTGAGTTACATAACATTGAATCGAAATGTCAAAAAGTCTGTAATGACGTAAAAACACAAATTTGTGAGCATTTTCAACCTATTTTTTCGCGGCATGAAAATGCAGTACAGAATCACGAAGCATCCATAAAAGAAGTGCAAACCATTGTTCATGAAAATCATGAGACCTTGTGGGCTAAAATTGACTCAGTTGCATCCACCGATTCGGTTACGCAACTTGCAAAAACTCAGGAAAACTTAAAGGACACAGTAGATTCGATTTAAACACAAATGGACACTCTGAAACTTGGTTCAGAAAAACACACTGAGGAAATGTGTTCACTATTGGAGAAAGTAGCCGAACTTGCGGATCAGTTCACTAACTTATCTACAAAGGTAGATGATAATCTGAATGACACAAAACCGGTAGTCTTTAATGACACAGAAGAGTGCGAACAAATTAGGAAATTCAAACAAAATCAGAATCAAATTAATACGCAACACCAAAGAGAAATCCGGGAAGTACAAGATCAGCTGACTCAGGTAATACAAGAATTACGTATTTCAGAGGTCACTCGCGCTCCAATACGGGAAGAGGGACATAGAAATACGGAACAGCCACAAAATAGTAACTCAGGGCACTTCGGAAATTATGAAAGAAATTGGCAAGGTACACCGAATTTTGAGATGGGACCGCCGAAACTACGTAACAATGACCGACATGCGACTCGCCGACATGATGATTTTGACTATAAGCTGTTCATTACTACACGTAAATTCAAAACATTTAAGAGTTCTGGCAACGACATTCATCCACAAGCATGGCTCCATCAATTCTCTCATTGTTTTCCTCCCAACTGGTCATTAGAGCACAGATTAGAATTTATGTGTGGCTACTTAGAGAATGAACCAGCTGTAAGAATGCGATCGGTCATTCACGATTGTCACAGTGAAGGAGAATTTTATCATGCCTTCCTCTCAGCGTATTGGTCTCAAGCTACACAAGACCGAGTAAAACATAGCATCATAATGATGAGACGTTTCGAACAATCTGAATTTTCCAGTCTTATGAAATATTCTGAAGACATGCTGCATAAGAATCAGTATCTTTCAAACCCATACAGCCCCTCAGAACTCATACGCATTTGCTTAATCAAACTGCCTGAACATTTACGACATATTATTTTAGCAGGACGTTGCAAAGACGACATTGAAGCTTTTCAGGGACTGTTACAAGAACTGGAAATTGACACTGACAATCGCGGAACGCGAAAACAGGAGCACAACAATTACAGATCACATCTGTCACAATTCCGCGAGGACAGAAATAATACACGACAAGGCTATTCTTATAACGTAAATCGTGATCGAAACAAACACCACCCGTATCACAACCGTTGGCAGAGTAGTCATAATTACAGGGAAAGATCACATCTCCGCGGTAATGACTATCACAGAGACAATCAGAGAAACAGACAACATGGGAACCAAAATAATTATTATCAAGGGAGACAGAATAACTTCAGATGCAACGATCCAGCGCAGAGTTACGATTCAGGGAGAAATTCTCCACCTCGTGACCGACAAGAAAGAAACTATGGAATCTACCGACATGACGACAGACGATATGATCGTAACGACAGACGTGAATTGCATCAGAACTGGCGGGATTCAAACAGAGCAGGGCCCTCTCGACAAGGTGAATTTGTAGAAGTTAGGTCTCCAAATCCCAATAACGACGCGCGACAAAAGACACAATAGGCAATGACTCATACCGCTGGCAGCCACAAAACGTACGTGTGAAACTGACGACGCAGCTGCCGTAGCTAGTAATTACGTAAAAATGGAAGACATTAGGGACATCTTACTCGAGGAACACGACGTAAAACATAACAACAGTGCATATCCTGTGATTCACATTACAGTAAATGACGTAAAATTTACGGCAGTACTTGACTCTGGCAGTCCCATTTCAGTAATTAGTGAAACAGCCTTTAGCAAATGCAACAAATCGAACTATTGTCCCACACTTCCGTTACGTAAGATTAAATTACAAGGTGCAATCTTTGGAAAAAGTGTAGATGTATGCCAACAAACCAACTTAGAATTCTTTTGTCAAAGCCACAGCTTCTCTATGAGCTTTCTTATTGTTCCATTACTGTCGACGGAAATTATATTGGGAGTAGACTTTTTGAATGAATACAAAACAATCTTAAACTTCCACGATGCTGAAATAAGTTTAGAGAAAGAAGGTAAGTAAATAGCTTTGAAATTTGAAGATTGGCTTTCAAACCATGACGAGGAAATTAATCGGCTTTACCTTCTGTTAGACAACAGTTCGGAATTTTCTACGGAACTAGACACTAACAATCACTCTGCAAGTACTGACAGGGATGATATCGACGGCATATTTGATACTAATGAGTTAATTCAGAATAAAATTCAAACAATTGAGAATTGTAATGACACTGATAGGCAGGATCTTTTTGAGATTTTACAAGCACATTCCACAGTTTTTACTCACAAAACAGGAACAATCAAGGGATTTCAATACCAATTTCGTGTTCGTGAGCATACTAAATTTTGTGTTAGACCATACGCAATTCCGGCGCATTATAGGGACCGTGTTAGAACAGAAATACAATCTATGCTTGACGAGGGCATTATTGAGCCTGCAGTAAGCTCATACAACAATCCATTACATGTTGTTGAGAAGAAAAATGGATCGATCAGGCTTGTCTTAGATTCGAGACAAATCAATACTATCATTATTCCTGAAACAGACAGGCCGCAAACGTTGGAAGAACTTCTTCAAAATTTTAATGGTGTTAAAGTGTTGTCTTCCATTGATGTCAGATCCAGCTTCAATCTGATCGAACTTCATCCAGAATGTAGAAAATACACAGCTTTCCTTTGTTTCGGCGTTTGTTATCAGTTTCGGAAACTTCCTTTTGGTTTGAACATTTCTTTGGCAGCATTCATTCGCGGGCTAAATTCCATACTACCTGAGTTCTTAAAACGTCACATCACCTTATATGTGGACGATATTATAATAGCAGAAGCTTCATGGGAACAACATAATCGCATCCTCAACAGTTTGTTACGTATTTTTGCAAAATCTGGAATTACAGTTAACTTGGAAAAGTCTGAATTCGGTAGGTCAAGGGTGAGGTTTTTGGGACATATTATTTCTTCTGAAGGCATTCAGCCGGATCCTGAAAAGTTAGAAGCAATCAGAGCCATTCCAGTTCCATCCACAAAAAAACAAGTCCGCAGTTTTCTAGTTCTCGTAAATTTTTACCGTCGTTTTCTGAATATGCAAATTCTTGTTAAACCAAAACTTTGTTCTCTCACTGGAAAAAATATTATTTGGAACTGGGACGAACAAGCACAGTTGGAATTCAATTGTTTGAAAGAATCGCTACTTAACGCGCCAATACTAGCTCATCCAGATCTGTCACAAGATTTCTGCCTTAGCACGGATTCTTCTAAAGTCGGTCTTGGTGCCCATTTATTTCAAGAAGCCATAGAAAATGACACTACCGTTCAGAAAACCATTGCTTTTGCTAGCCGAGTGCTAACAAAATCTGAAAAAAATTATTCCGTTACTGAATTAGATGCTTTAGCTATCGTTTGGGCATTTAACAAATTCCGTTTCTTTCTTTCTGGTAAGCACGTAAAAGTATACAGTGATCATCGTGCATTACAATTTCTTATGTCTTCAAAATTAAATCATGACAGGTTAAAACGTTGGGCATTGTTTCTGCAAGAATTCCACTTCACAATAGTCTACATTCCCGGCAAGGAGAACATTGTTGCGGACGCACTGTCACGCGCACCGGCTGGGCTTGAGAAAAGTAACACAGAAGGCAACCTCGAAAAAATTTCAGTATTCTTTACATTCAGAAAGTCGCCTTTGAAAACTTCATCACCACATCTTTAAAGGACATTGCTCATGAACAAGATAAAGATCCGATTTGGAAAGACATCAAAAGTAAATGGCATGAAAAGCCGCACACTCAGATTCGGCATTATTATCTGGTTAGAAACAACATACTGTTCAAACGCTGCACTGTTGATGACAAGCTATGGGTACTTTGCATTCCTGACGATTTTGTTATTAAGCTCATTTGGTACATTCATTTCAGCTATGCACATTTTGGTCCACGAAAATGTTATCATATTCTTAGGACGACTTGTTATTTTAACAATATGGAAAAGAGAATTCGAAGAGTCTTGTCTATTTGTAAACTTTGTCAAAAGGCGAAACCATCTACTATCTCACATCGTGCTCCGTTGTTTCCTATCATTCCTTCTAAATTAAAAGAATTTGCTGCTGTTGATCTCTTGGGACCGCTTGTCAGAACATCTAATGGATTTTCGTACGTTCTAGTCGCTGTTGAACTTACTTCAAAATTTGTTTCTTTCACACCGTTACGTAAAGCCAGTGGACGGTCTGTATCCAACGCCTTTGTTAAAAAATTCTTACGTGAAGTCGGACACGTTAGTAAAGTCATTTCAGATAACGGACCGCAATTCAGATCTGTTGTTTGGGCACGCATGCTTCGGAATCATAAAATCAAACCTGTTTTTATTTCATTGTATTCACCACATTGTAACCCCTCCGAACGGATTATGAAAGAAATCAATAAGCTTTGCAGACTTTATTGTCACAGAAAGCATCAGCATTGGGACAGATATTTACACTTATTTCAAAATGTGCTGAATGAAATGCCTCATGACTCCACTGCTTTACCACCTACTCTTGTACTGAAGAATGAAGAACCACCGAACAGAATCAGAGAGCTTGTACCTTTCCCGAATACACGTAAACTTCGACACAAAGACATAATTGATTTGGCTATTATAAATATAAAATCTGCAGCAGACAAAAGGAGAAAACTACACGGTAAAGCAAATGCAAAGGAATTATGTATTGGTCAGAAAGTTCTCATTAAAGCTCATTCATTGTCACATAAGAAGAAACACTTGAGTCACAAATTCTTTATAGTTTACAATGGACCTTACAGAATCCGACGTATACCACATGATAATTGCGTTGAAGTTGAAACTCTGCGTACTAGGAAGAGTAAAGGTTTACACCACATTTCACATGTAAAACCGTTTATTGAAAGTTAATCTGCTTTTTAACTTTGTCTTTGCCATATTACATTTCACTTTACATTGCTAGTATGCTTTGTCAGACTTAGAATCTGTTAACATGCAACAATGTTTGAAGTTAAATATCCAGTCAAGAACCAAGAGAACTTATTTAAACAGAAATTACGAATGCATTGTTATTGCGAACAGACGACACAGTGTTATTGTGGGTGTACATTCTTGCTTGTTAGTTGCACGATTACGTAACGACTATATGGCTCACATTCTTAGAACATTTACCAGTACTGCTAATGAATTTTAATGCAACATTTTGGTTTACTTGAAACTACATTCTGGATTTAAAGTACTTTCTGTGAGATACCAGATGACACAGTGGTTAGTTTATGTGACAGCTACACGATTTGATCACGACGCTACTAATGAGTGACAATTTACAATGTTGCTTTTGCGGTGTGTCTGTTTTATATCTGCACAGTTTTTCTGAATTCTTCTGTAAAGTAAAACATGTTTTACTTTTGTGGTATAGCTACAAGGAGACAGCCTTTTCCGTAGCACAACAATACATTACAGCACAGTACTTTCTTCATCACGGCAATAAGCGTAATAACTAAGATATCTATACGCAAAGCATTTCACTTTTGTGTATCATGAGGTAAGTGCATTGACTTTTGCAGAACTTAGCTTTCGGAGGACGATAACTACGACACTTCCACAGAGATTATCTTACAACAAGACGCACAGTTTAGCGCTACAGTACACGTATTTGAGTGATTAATTTTGTACTTAAAACATTTATTTTTAAAGATATTTGAAGTACAATGATCCAAAGGTTTTCCGTGATACATTTCATTCCGTTGCTGTAATCTGTAACACCTGAGGTTATAATTACATTAATCCTCACGGGGGTACACGCCTACTTTGTGTATCATGTGTTTGGCAAGCACAAGGAGCCCTAGCTAATATGGTATTTGCTTACACAACTTTACACATCGGTACCA
This sequence comes from Schistocerca nitens, assembly GCF_023898315.1. NCBI lineage: Eukaryota > Metazoa > Arthropoda > Insecta > Orthoptera > Acrididae > Schistocerca > Schistocerca nitens. The sequence continues at coordinate 949,939,926 of NC_064616.1, forward strand.
TATTTTTCTAACACATAAATTACACAGCTATTTGACCATTTAACTGAGAGATAAACATTTTTTTTACTACATCAGTGACACATGTTTACGCAATTACACTTCACACTTATGAAATCGTATTTTGTCTGTACATTGTGAATTGTTCATATGTTTTCAGAACCATTGTGATACTATGAGAGCTTTGAATGATGTATTTGGTAAGGGAGCATGAGTTTAAAGTACGTTTGAGGTAGGTGACACTATTGAAATGAGCAGAGAATTTTTTTTAGGTTTGAAATTATTGCAGAAAGCTACGACGTTTTTGAGAGTTGACTGAGGCGTTATGATATTATTACGATGACGATGTGTCTTATGCTGTTGAGGTATGTTTATGATCAATAAGCTGATGCTATATGAGGAATTTGATTATGCTACGTATTTATTATGATGAAATTTTGAAGAAGTGTCGACGAATATGTATATGTGTAATAAGGTAAGGAATAATGAGTAGTGCTTAGGGACTCTGATTTGTGGAAAAGGATGTTGGAAACCAAGAATCGTACTTTAAGAGTTATGAAATGTGTGTAAATGCGTGAATGTATCACAATGCCGACGAAAACTTTTTGAACACTGTTATATTCATAGGATTTTGTTTCTACACATTTGCAACGCAAATTCTCGACCTGTGAAATTTTTTATATGAGACTGTCACTGTAGTGCAAACTGGTGTCGTAAATATTTCGGTAAGAAAGTTAAGTGACCACCTGCACGTAATGCGTCATGGGCTCCCAGCTGTGTGACAGTGACCTGGAAAAAAGCATTGGTGTGTGCCTTTCAGAGGCACAGGTGGAGAAAAAAAAAGAGACCATTATCCTCGCTATTGACATTTCTTTGTAGAAAGCATCGCAAATACGACACACTCAAACTTGAAAACATATGTTTACACTGTGGAGCTCTTAATTTATGATATTTACTGAAATGCCTAATGAAATGATGAGAAACATTTTACATTTATTGTCTTTCTAGTTGAGAGATTCTTTTGCCTTTGGAGACTCCATTTGCCTAGTGAATGACGTTTCATGCCTTGCTCTATATAGGCTATATATATTTGCTCATTTCGTTTAATATCTAGTTTCTAGCTGCACTGCAGCATTGGTTATTATAAAATTTAATAGATGTATTAATATCACTATTTTCTGTCTACAGACCCAGGAAAGAATACATTTATGATGTACTTTCTTAGAAAACAGAGCACAAATAGACATTTCCCTTCACAGGAACTGCATAAATAATTTTTTAAACGATTTGGTAACTTGTCTGCTACAGTAACTTATCGTGATGCATCACTCTAGTATTAAGATGTGACATAGGTATTAGACATGGCCATCTTTAGTGTAATATTTTTTCTGCTTGAGCTTTGTCATGTTTAGATATAAGTTATTGCATTTGCTGCTGCTGTTTGCCATGCATAGTGCTGCTAAATTTCACTTTGTATTACTCTGTTAAGCTAGTTTTACTACTGATTTATTTTTCTTGTTGCTGCACATTGGCTCATATTAGTTGTAATGTTGCATTGCTTGGTAATTTAGATTAACTGCAGCTTGCTTTGCCAATCTGCATTTTTTTGTCATTGCTGTTTGTGTTAATTGTTTTGTGCTGCTGCATTGCTTCGTCCCTTAGTTTAGCATCTGAGCTCAGTAGATTTAAGTTAGCTTAAGATGGGGTAGGCTGTATAAGAGAACGAGTTGTGATGAATGGAAAGAAATGCATTGAGAAGCTATAAGAAAATGGTTTGGCCGAAAAAAAAGTAGTGTACAGTGGAAAAAAACTATTTTTGAAAGAGGATGTGAACAAAATACAGAAAGCATGTTTGGATAGGACTTTTTGGAAATAATGAAGAACGAAGGGAGATCTCCAAGAAGTAAAGAATTGTCTGCAAAATACTGCAGCAAAAGAAACCCTGTCCTTTCCTTTTGTATTATTCCGCTATATGTTTGTGTACTCTTGTGTATTTGTGTTCATCCTGTCTTTATGTGTTTATCTGATACGATTTATGTTGTAGAATTTTTCTAATACTCAGCTACATTCATTATGATGAGGAATACTGTTATCCTCAAATATAATTTGCATTAATAATATGTTATTTACTTTGTAAATATGTTTAGACATTATTTATCTGTTCTGTTTTGTTGCTCATGTGTGAAGTTGATGTTTCAAAAGTTATTCTGATCTTTTATGTAGGTACTTAAAATTCCTGTAACACTGATGTATATGTTATTTTGATTCTTTTGTAAAGCCTGTACTACAAATGTTATCTGTATTGTTATGTTCTTTAATGATGTATTTTGTACCTTTGTAATTGTATTCTTATGTTATAAAATTGTAATTGACACCAGTTCATCATATTATTAACTTGTAAGTTCCATTTCGCTGCACACGTGTCTGTTGGTCATAGTATATGGACAATATGTGAGAAGTAGGCACTGTCAGTGTTTGCACGTGTGTTAATAATTCAGCAAGGGACTGGATAACAGCATTGCTGATTCTAAGGACAATTCCAAAAACTTTGTGAGTGCACAAGTGGTGGTTATGGACTTGCTATATTGTCCGCAAGACTCTTCGATGGTGATTGTGCACCTGCACAGTCGCAGCAGATGGCTGCTGGCCATCTCTACAAGAACTACAGTGTGTCTACACCTTTGATGACTCACCAATACCACAATCTCTACCAGGACTACAGTGGGTCTGCACCTCTGGTGGCCCACCAACACCATAATCTCTACCAGGACTACAGTGGGTCAGCTCTGTGATGACCTACCTACTAATATTCTTCAAAACGTCGAATGACTCTTCTGTGGGTTTGCTCTGTTGTGGCCCATTACCTGTCAGCATGTCAAGAGTCAGCACTGTCTTTCCGTTGGAAGGACAACACTACTTCTTCAAGATTGCATGGAAATCCACTACTTACGCGTGCATTGTCTTTTACTGCTCAGACTTTGAGAAAAAAAACTGCAATTTTACTGTGATGAATGATCAGGACTGTCTTTATGGACTGTGAGAAAATTTTAGCTTTTGACCAACATTGTATCAATAAGTGTGTGCATTTGATATCTTTGTTATTGTAATTATGAAAAATTTTATCAAATCATTATTGGCCACTGCCCAAAACAGTTTGTAAAATTTTTTGCATGGGGGCTATGTAAGTAGGCTGTTTATGTTTTCTTATTCGCAACGTTACGTAGCGCTCTGTATGAAAATCACTGGCTGTGCTAGTAGGCTGTTTATGTATTCTTATTGGAGACGTTATGTAGCGCTCTGTATGAAAATCACTGGCTGTGCTGTGTGCAGTCTGTGGCTAGTTTGCATTGTTGTCTGCCATTGTAGTGTTAGGCAGCGGCAGCTGGATGTGAACAGCGCGTAGCGTTGCGCAGTTGGAGGTGAGCCGCCAGCAGTGGTGGATGTGGGGAGAGAGATGGCGGAGTTTTGAAATTTGTAAGACTGGATCTCATGAACTGCTATATACATTATGACTTTTGAACACTATTGAGCTGGCAGTAGTGGCGCTCGCTGTATTGCAGTAGTTCGAAAAACGAAGATTTTTGGTGAGGTAAGTGATTTGTGAAAGGTATAGGTTAATGTTAGTCAGGGCCATTCTTTTGTAGGGATTTTTGAAAGTCAGATTGCGTTGCGCTAAAAATATTGTGTGTCAGTTTAAACACAGTAGTGTACAATTGTTCAAAGGGGACGTTTCATACCGTTTATATGCTACCCTACCTATAAACTCGTCCAAGTTCTGGTCAGCCTTCCGTCGCCTTACCGGAACTAAACCCTCCCCCTACTATCCTCTTCTCCATGATGATCGCCTCTTCCCTGACACCCTTAGTAAGGCCAATCACTTTGCCTCCTACCTTTCTGATGTCTTTTCCATCCTCGACGATCCCCAGTTCGATTACTCCCTCTTCCCGGATGTCCGCGATCGAACTGACACCTTTGTCCCTCCCCTCGCACCTGGTTTTCAGTCCTTGGACAACATTGCACACACAGAACTCAATGCCCCTATCACTACACAGGGTCTCATTGCTACACTCCACACAAAACACAACACTGCTCCTGGTCACAATTGTGTCACCTACCGCCACCTTCATGAAGCTCCTGTCTCTTTCCTCTCCATTCTGGCCAGGCTCTACAATGTAGTCCTGTCCACCAGCTCCTACCCTGACCTGTGGAAAACCTCCCTTATCCTGATGTTCCTTAAACCCGGTAAACAGCCGTCCGCCGTCTCCTCCTACTGTCCCCTCAGCCTTACCTCAGTCTTCAGCAAGGTCCTGGAATCCATCCTCACCTGACGCATCCACCAGCATCTCCGCCAGCACCGCCTCCTTACCGTTACCCAGTGTGGCTTTCGACCGTCCTGCTCTTCCGATGACCTTCTCCTCCACCGCATTCATCTCCTTTCCGAACAGCTAAATTCCCGTCGCTCTGCAATCTTCCTTTCCCTGGACCTCGAACATGCCTATGACTGTGTATGGCATTCCGGTCTTCTCTTCAAGCTCAAAACCGTCGCCCTTCCCATTAACTACGTCCGTCTGATGGGCTCCTTTCTCTCCCACCGTTCTTCCTACGTCACCATCCATAACATGGATTCCTACATCTTTTTTCCCTCCGCCGATGTGCCCCAAGGCTCCGTCCTCTCCCCCCTTCTGTACCTTTTGTATATGGCAGACATCATGCAACCGCCGTCACCCCCCGTCCACCTTCTCCAGTTTGCCGATGACACCGTCTTCCTTGCCCTTGCCCCCACCCTGCAGCGTTACCAACACCTTCTCCAATCCCATCCTGACCGGTTCACCGCTTGGTGCAACCAGTGGTTGCTCAAGGTCAATCCTTCCAAAACCCAGGCGATCATTGTAGTCAAAACCACTCCTTCCTTCCGCCTCCTTAAGTACCTTGGCGTCTGCCTCGACCGTTGTCTCTCCTGTACCCCCCATCTCCGGACAATCCAAGCCAAGGCACGCTCCCAACTCTGTCTCCTTACGCTCCTTTCCGGCCGTACGTGGGGTCTGGACACCTCCACCATCCTCCACACTTATAAATCCCTCATCTACCCTATCCTCTTTTATGCCCATCCTGCCTGGATCTCCGCCCCCCTACCTTCTACAAATCCCTTCAGATCCTTGAACGCCATGCTCTCCACCTTGCCTATCGCATCCGTGTCCCCTCCCCCACGCGGATCCTGTATGACCTCGTTCCATTTCCCCATCTCCTCCTTTTCCTTGAACGGATACAGATCCTGTACACCTCCCGAAAACTCGATCCTCCTCACCAGCTTGTCTCCCTCATCCTCTCCCACCCCCGCCTGCTGCTGCACCTGTATTCCCACGTCCCACCAGGTCTCCATCTCTCCACCCTCCTTACCCTCTGCCAAGGTGGCTTCCGCCAGCTCCCCCTCCCTGATGATGTCCTCCTCCCCTCCATCTACCCCTGCTACCAACTTTGATCCTCCCTCCCTCTTCCTGTGTTTGCTCCTTTGTGCACCCTCCCTCCCTTCTCTACCCCTTCCCTCCCTCCGTCATTTCTCCCCACTCCTCCCTCGGGCTTCCCCTCCCCTGTTCCTCTACTCCTCCTCCCATCTCCTCAGCCATTGGCATCTTTGTTCTCCCCTCTCCCCCCCCTTCCCCTTCTTCCCCTCTTGGTAGGTCCCCGGACTCGCACACGCTACGTGGACATTCGCGCGTCGGAGATCATCGCCATTAGTGTCTCGTGTGTGCCGTCGTGTTTAGTGTTCAGTGTTCACCCTCACACTCCATCGTTCACCAGTGCCATCGACCTCTTCAGTGTTTGCGCGTCGAGTCAACAGTTTGTAGTGTGGATTGTCATCGAGTGTGAACGGCTTCATGTTTTTTTATGTTCATGTATCTACTGTTTTTTCCCCGCCGTTTTGTTCCAACTCATGTGTCTTCTCTGTTTTAACATTGTACTATCATGGGCTGAAGAGCGGCGTATTGTGCCTACCTGTTTTTATACGGGTATTAAAATCACAATAAAGAAAAAAAATGGACCGTTTACCAATTGCAGAAAAAATCGATTTCGTGTTGATGTATGGCTATTGTGATGAAAATGCCCAACGGGCGTGTGGTATGTATGCTACTCGGTATCCTGGACGACATCATCCAAGTGTCCGGACCGTTCGCCTGATAGTTATGTTATTTAAGGAAACAGGAAGTGTTCAGCCACATGTGAAACGTCAACCACGACCTGCAACAAATGATGATGCCCAAGTAGGTGTTTTAGCTGCTATCGCGGCTAATCCGCGCATCAGTAGCAGACAAATTGCGCGAGAATCGGGAATCTCAAAAACGTCGCTGTTGAGAATGCTACAACATAGATTGCACCCGTACCATATTTCTAAGCACCAGGAATTGCATAGCGACGACTTTGAACGTCGTGTACAGTTCTGCCACTGGGGACAAGAGAAATTACGGGACGATGACAGATATTTTGCACGCGTTCTATTTAGCGACGAAGCGTCATTCACCAACAGCGGTAACGTAAACCGTCATAATATGCACTATTGGGCAACGGAAAATCCACGATGGTTGCGACAAGTGGAACATCAGCGACCTTGGCCGGTTAATGTATGTTGCGGCATTATGGGGGGAAGGATTATTGGCCCCCATTTTATCGATGGCAATCTAAATGGTGCAAGGTATGCTGATTTCCTACGCCATGTTGTACCGATGTTACTACAAGATGTTTCACTGCAAGACAGAATGGCGATCTAATTCCAACATGATAGATGTCCGGCACATAGCTTGCGTGCGGTTGAAGAGGCACTGAATAGTATATTTCATGACAGGTGGATTGGTCGTCGAAGCACCATACCATGGTCCGCAAGTTCACCGGATCTGACGTCCCCGGATTTCTTTCTGTGGGGAAAGTTGAAGGATATTAGCCTTAAGGAAGGCGAACTACTCGCTGTTGAGAGGAATGTCGTTACACGTATTGCCAAATGCACTGAGGTTGACGGACATCATTTTGAGCATTTGTTGCATTACTGTGGTATTTACAGGTAATCACGCTACAACAGCATGTGTTCTCAGAAATGATAAGTTCACAAAGGTAAATATATCACATTGGAACAACCCAAATAAAATGTTCAAACGTGGCTACGTTCTGTATTTTAATTTAAAAAACTTATCTGTTACCAACTGTTCGTCTAAAATTGTGAGCCATACGTTTGTGACTATTACAGCGCCATCTATCATAAATCGAAAAAAGTGGTCCAACGAAAACATTCATATTTTTTACGAACTACACTAATATGTAATAAAAAAGGGGGTTCCTATTTTAAAAAACGCAGTTCATATCCGTTTGACCTATGGCAGCGCCATCTAGCGGGCCAACCATAGCGCCATCTGGTTTCCACCTTCAAGCTAGATAAGTTTCGTACTTTGTAGTATCTTCGTTTGACGCTTATTTCGTGAGATATTTGGCCCAGTCACGATCAGTGGACCACCCTGTATATTGTGTACCTGTTAATCTAAGTCTCTATGTTAAATTTTGATAATTGGTTAAAGCAATTTTAAGATAATATCTCATGTTTGTTGTCGTAGTAGGTCAGATGACATGATGTTAGCTTACAATATCACGCTCAATTTAATTTGTTCTGTTTGCTTTGTGGACCGCATAAGGTCACAATTATTGACTAAGGTCAGATAAAACTCATTTGGATTTAAGAGATTAATCAATTCTTCTGTGCTGCTGTTGGCCTGTTGCAATTGTTGCTCGTTATGGTGTGTTTGTTTCGAATACTATTGGCAAATCTCCTAGCATGGCGAGAAAATTCGCGGCACAGACTTCTCCGGCACGTTTGGGGTGATGAAAGGGTCCTGTAGCCACCTTTCATTATTCCGGTAGCCCACTTTCACTAGCATTTCTCTTTCTTTTCCTTGTTTCTCTTTTGTCATAACTGATTGAATGAATGTGGTTGTGTGTCACGTTGCTAGATGGTGGCGTAGTCTGCTGCAGAAAGTCTGCGATAGTCATACACATTCAGCAGCACTTGTACAGAATAGCCAACTCTTGTAGTGGTCAAGTAGGCAAATAGGTTTCCGCTACTTGTGAGAAGTCTGGCTGCATTAGGTTGGTGGCGGAAATGGCATCTTTGGGTTTTCCGGGCCACGCGGAGCGTGGATGAGGCTGGAGGAGAAACGGCGAGGCAGTCTGCCGGCGGTACGGGAAGCGTCCACAGCTGTGCTCCAGTCGAAGAAGGGTGAATTAGACTGACCTCGTGTCGCGTTGTTTCTTGGCGAGAGGAGAGATGTTAGCTTTTGGTCTCGCTTTTCAACTCTGAAACATTGCTTTGTCTTGTCGCAGCAAGGAATGCAAAACTTTGGCAGATTTTTCCTTTTGTAAATTTATATAGCAGACTTGTTTCCGCTGGAAGAGCGCCACGCAAAGGTGTCGCAACTATAAGACGTAAGCCCTCGCTTCTGTATGAATGCCTGTTTGCCTTCAGCTGTGCATGTATACGTTTTATTTTTCTAAGTTTTAATAGCTTTGCCTTCTCGTAAATTTTCCTTGCATTATGTATCTTTCGTACGTGGGGAGCCAACCATGTGACTGAACATTAGATTTTGTTGGGCTACCGTCATCACTAACTCTCCGATCTCATGTGTGTTTTAAAAGATGTTAACTGTTCATGATTGTGTGATGTGATATTGTTGCAACCTAGCCACGATACCTAGAAATTGCGTCTCCACAAACCACGTGGGCACGCGGATGTACTGCGAAACGCGTACCGTTTCACGAGCTATTGCAATCAATTATCAGGCAACCACAGTTGCATGAATGATTCACACCCATGTTTTTAGGTGTAGGTTGTAACGGTGAGTGTGTTGATACTTTTCTTTAATGTTTTAGGAATTAATGTTATCCGGAATTGAGTACATGCCTCACATCGATGTCTTAGGAATAAATGATTTTATCCACTCTTGTATTCCGAAGTTACGTTTTTGCACCTAAGCCACTCAGCTCGTGGCTTGCCCGTTAGCACATCCAACGCGTTTCCTTACGCACAGGTCCAGTAATTAGTTTCCCCTTTTATTTAAAAAAAATGATTTAGGTTAAGTATTATTTTCAGGAGTGTTGCTGGGAGCTGATCTTATGCACAGTGTTCATGCACTTTCTATTTTATTTTAAATGTTTGATTCTCGTGAACAGTGGACGGGAAATCCTATTAATTACATCGCATCCCCTATGAACGATATCACAATGTATGCACTGTCATGAATTTTTGGTCTGTGATCAAAGTAATTTATTTTCCGACTCGGCCAAACCTTTGATTAGTTGTATGGTTAGAGTCGGTGGCGACCCTAATCTTCTCACGTTAATTTCACAATCAATAAGCATTTTCATTCCCAATAATAACGTAATAACCCTTTGAAACAGGTTGGTTACAACATCACACACACATCCATGCCAGAGGCAGGATTCGAACCTGCGACCGTAGCAGCCGCGTGGTTCTGGACTGAAGCGCCTAGAACCGTTCAGTCACAGTGGCCGGCGGCTTTGTTTTTAAAGTAGAGTTCTAACGCAACTCGTGTAAGTGTTAAGTGTTGCATGGAAGTTAGCTGAGTTAGTGAACCATCTCATCTTCTTGTAAGTAACACAGAGTGACTTCAAACGTATGGCAGTGGGTAACGTGTTACGTTTGTATTATGCTCATTGTATGGTTCAAATGGCTCGGAGCACTATGGGACTTATCATCTGAGGTCATCAGTCCCCTAGTACTTAGAACTAGTTAAACCTAACTAACCTAAGGACATCACACACATCCATGCCCGAGGCAGGATTCGAACCTGTGACCGTAGTGCTCACGCGGTTCCAGACTGAAGCGCCTAGAACCACTCGGCTACTCATTGTAGACAGACATAGCAATTTGCTCGTGGAAATATAAATAACTGACTGACAAAACATCACATAATACTTGTTAAGAAATAGAACAGCACTATGCGTGAAGCATTGTACGATGAAATGAAACACTTGTGTACTGGTAACGTCTGTTATTTGCAGCTGCGGGATTTTGTGTCTCAAGCTATCCAACGGTATTAGTAACATTGAGTGAGATGGCAATTAACTTAGTCTGCATTTTTTGGTGTTCAGATTATGATACAAGAAGTAGTTTCTGATTGACTCTCGAGTGGAGCATAACTTGTGTTCTTCAATTGCGTGTAACATTTGCATTCACTTGCGACAACATTTGTTTCTAAGGAATGAATTATTATTAACCATTTGAGAAGCCTTTTGATCATTTAGCCTCCATTTTACTTATAGTGACATTATGCAAACTGACTCGATTTCCCGTACGCCTCATGGAGGCCTTTTGTCTTCCTGAGCCTGCATTAATTAACGTTAAGCAATGCGTTACCGTGGATTCGTTACAACTTATTCTCTTTATCTTTTCTGTTCATTACCAAATGTAAATGATAGGCTATGTGTAACTTATGTAACTTGTGACTGCTGTATCACAAACTTACTCATACTTTCACGTTTTCCTGTAAAGGACAGAATTTTGTCAAGTCTGAAAAAGGGTTAAGTAATTAGCTCCCTTATTAATAAGTTCTCATGACTTAAATTTCATCATTTTTCCTCTGCTCTAGCTGCTGATGCTTAATACTACTACGTATATTATAACATGACACAATGACACAACTAGAAACATAAAAGAGCACAAGAAAACCTTGCAATGTTTTTTTTTTTTGTTTTATTTTAGTGGAACAACATCCATCTCTGTTGCACTTAGTTATTTCCTGTTAATATATTTTATAGACAGAAACAAATAAGTAAATGATTGTTATCTTTCTTATCCTCCTATGAAATTCTTACCAGTACATCCTTCTCATTTAGTCTCTAAACCTCAGGGCGTAGGGATATTTGTTTCTTCAAACATAGCGAGGCCGTGATGGTATCACCCAATCTTTCTTCTTTTCCTGCTTTGTTGTGGTGATACCTTTACCCATCAGAGTGACTTTAGGGATAGGAGCAGGCGGACCTGCTTCAGGTGGCACAGCTGGTCTGTGATATGGCTTTAGCGGACCAAAGTGTACTGTAGTAGTACATTCAGGTAACTGAATTTTGGCATTCACTGGACACGTGATGCGCAATAGAGGGAAGGGGCCCTTGTACCGAGGCGTGAACTTTTTAGTTCGTGCCTTTTTTACCATGGGATTTCGGAGCAATACCAAATTACCAGGTTTATATTGTGGGAGTGTAGTGCCTTTGTTGCTGCATTCTAGCTGTTCTTGTGTGGCTTTGAAATTACTGCATTTAACTTGGTTCCATATGGCCTTGAGACAGCGGGTTAGCCTTTCACTTCGCCTATGCTGACGTCATGGGGCAATATGTCAATCTGAAATGGCGATTTCTTGGGTCTTCCGTAGACTGTTTCATATCCCCGTTGCTTCCTGTTGCCTCGTGGACACGACTATTGTACACTGAGGCTACAAATCCTACATATGTGTGGCAATCTAACGGGGTCTCCCCTACGTAATAAAATAGCATTTGCAGAATAGTTTTGTGCACTAGCTCTAGGCGCCTGTTGGCTTTAGAGCGAAAGGGCATATTTCGCCATTTTTTTTATTCGCAACATTTTGCAGGCTTGTGCAAAAAGCGCCGACATAAAATTTGAGCCTTTGTCGGTGAGTATTGTGTTGGGACTTCCGAAAGCAGAACCAAGTGATTGACAAGGCACAAGTAATAGTTTGAGTGGTCATATCCACAAGTTCTTTCAAAATTAAGTACCTTGAAAAGAAATTGATAATAGACAATATATATTTATTATTCTTGGTGCTTTGTGGAAACAGACCGCAGATATCGAGATCCACAATCTGACATGGTTTTGATACTTCCGGTAATGTTTGTAAAGGAACTTTACTCCTTGGTGGAGGCGCTCTTTGCGCACAAATCAGACAATTTTGAACGAGGGTTGCCCAGAAAGTAATGAACGCCGTTTTTTTCTGATCCAAAAACAATGCTACGAATGCAAAACGTTATGTACGTATTATTTGAAGTCTCTTGAGTGACTGCTCCTAGTTTCCGTCACTATCGACAGATAGCGGAGCTGCAGGACTGTTTCAAAATGGCGTCTGGAGGTGGTGTACATTAAAGCAACGAGCCGTCATTAAATTTCTCATTATAAATGATAATTAACTTAAACCGTCTGCTGCCGACAGGTGTTGTTGATATACCTCGATGGGGACAGCTGAAAATGTGTGCCCCGATCGGGACTCGAACCCGGGATCTCCTGCTTACATGGCAGATGCTCTATCCATTTTTTTTCCCCGGCATTGTTCGTTGCGTATGGTCTGGGCGGACGTCACAAGACGTACGTTCAAGTTGATCGTTGATTTCTTTGCTCAGTTTTTTTTTTATTACTGAGACGAGTGGCCCTCTGACCGAACACGCTGAGCTACCGTGACGGCACTATCTGAGCCACCGAGGACACAGCTGAATAGCGCGACTGCAGAGACTTACCCCTTGCACGCTTCCCGTGAGACCCACATTACCAACTATCCACAATCTACATACGTAATGCACCTAAGAGATATTTGCCCATCCACTCATTACTCGCGCACACTAAGGTGACGATTCCCGTAACAGCTCGGGCAACCTGTGGGCATTCGCACGGACGGTCAGTGGCTGGGTAGCCTTTAACTATATATATGAAGATAGTAACTGTTCTCGGAAGAACAGATACCATCGATGACCGAGCAGCTTCTCTGTAAATAAAGAAACTGTGGGGAATATTCACAAACGCTTGTGCAAAGTCTATGGAGCATCTGCTATCGACGTAAATACAGTTAGCGTCTGGGCACAGAGGGTGAGGTCATCAGAAGGCGGTTCTGCGGATCTTCACGATTTGCAGCGGTTGGGGAGACCATTCACGGCCATCACACCTGACATGTTGCAGCGAGCTGATGATGTCATTCGCGAGGACAGACGCATTACGATTCAAAATGGTTCAAATGTCTCTGAGCACTATGGGACTCAACTGCTGAGGTCATAAGTCCCCTAGAACTTAGAACTACTTAAAGCTAACTAACCTAAGGACAACACACACATCCATTCCCGAGGCAGGATTCGAACCTGCGACCGTAGCGGTCGCGCGGTTCCAGACTGTAGCGCCAGAACCGCTCGGCCACCAGCGGCCGGCACGCATTACGACTCGAAGGATGGCGCTGCATCTGTCAATCAGCAAAGGAAGTGTGGATCCAACTATCCACACTCTTGGATATTCAAAGGTGTGTGCAAGATGGGTCGCGCAGTGCCTAACGATGTGTCACAAATCGTACAAACAAAATAAAAAAAATAAAAACATTTGTCTTGATTTGTTGCAAGGTTTTGAAGCTGAGGAGGAGGCCTTCTAGTCCGGATTGTGAAAGGTGATGAAACCTGGGTTCACCATTTTGAGCCAGAAACAAAACTACAGTCGATGGAAAGTCGCCATTCCAACTCCCCACAGAATAATAAATTCAAAGCAACTGTTTCTGCCGGTAAGGTCATGATCATCGTATTCTGGGACTACGAAGGTTGTAAGACGTGTATATTTCTATTGTCTATAGTCAAATCACAATACGTGAAAGATGTTTATATTTTATTAATAGGATTAAGTAGGAATAATTAATATTTGCCATTTTGGAAACAATTGTGGTAGCAGGGAATGTCTGCGCCAAAGTATTGTTGGCGAGAGAGACCACACACCGATATAATTGTAAAAAGAGAGGGAGAGACCGCGTATGGATACATTTTAAGAAAAGAGCGGGAAAGACCGTGCATTGATACATTTTGCAATGGTAGCAGGGATTTTCTGCACCAGAAAGCATTGTTGGCGGGAGAGACCGCACTTTAGCATTCGTAGAAAGTCAGTAATAAGCGAGATGTGAAGCGAGTCGGTAGCAGGTCTGAAGCGAGAGGTTGAGAGGAGCGGTGTGCCTGCCACCCACCAGCTGTGATTTACAAGAGATTGTAAACGGATACACAGAGACACCAGCTAACTACACTACTGGCCATTAAAATTGCCACACCACGAAGATGACGCGCTACAGACGCGAAATTTAACCGGCAGGAAGAAGATGCTGCGATATGCAAATCATTAGCTTTTCTGAGCATTCACATAAGGTTGGCGCCTGTGGTGACACCTACGGCGTGCTGACATGAGGAAACTTTCCAACCGATTTCTCATACACAAACAGCAGCTGACCGGCGTTGCCTGTTGAAACGTTGTTGTGATGCCTCGTGTAAGGAGGAGAAATGCGTACCATCACGTTTCCGACTATGATAAAGGTTGGATTGTAGCCTATCGCGATTGTGGTTTATCGTATCCCGACACTGCTGCTCGCGTTGGCCGATATCCAATGACTGTTAGCAGAATATGGAATCGGTGGGTTCAGGAGCGTAATACGGAACGCCGTGCTGGATCCCAACAGCCTCGTATCACTAGCATTTGAGATGACAGGCATCTTATCCGCATTGCTGTAACGGATCGTGCAGCCACGTCTCGATCCCTGAGTCAACAGATGGGGACGTTTGCAAGACAACAACCATCTGTACGGACAGTTCGACGACGTTTGCAGCAGCATGGACTATGAGCTCGGATACCATGGCTGCGGTTACCCTTGACGCTGCATCACAGACAGGAGCGCCTGCGATGGTGTACTCAACGACGAACCTGGGTGCACGAATGGCAAAACGTAATTTTTTCGGATGAATCCAGGTTCTGTTTACAGCGTCATGATGGTCGCATTCGTGTTTGGCGACATCGTGGTGAACGCACATTTCAAGCGTGTATTCGTCATCGCCATACTGGCGTATCACCCGGCGTGAAAGAATGGCGTTCCATTGGTTACACGTCTCGGTCACCTCTTGTTCGCATTGACGGCACTTTGAACAGTGGACGTTACATATGAAATATCTTACGACTCGTGGCTCTACCCTTCATTCGATCCCTGCGAAACCCTACATTTCAGCAGGATAATGCACGACCGCATTTTGCAGGTCCTGTACTGGCCTTTCTGTATACAGAAAATGTTCGACTGCTGCCCTGGCCAGCACATTCTCCAGATCTCTCACCAATTGAAAACGTCTGGTCAGTGGTGGCCGAGCAACTGGCTCATCACAATACGCCAGTCACTACTCTTGATGAACTGTGGTATCGTGTTGAAGCTGCATGGGCAGCTGTACCTGTACATGCCATCCAAACTTTGTTCGACTCAATGCCTAGGCGTATCAGTGCCGTTATTACGGCCAGAGGTGGTTCTTCTGGGTACTGATTTCTCAGGATCTATGCACCCAAATATTGTGAAAATGTAATCACATGTCAGTTCTAGTATAATATATTTGTCCAATGAATACCCGTTTATCATCTGCATTACTTCTTGGTGTAGCAATTTTAATGTCCAGTATTGTATTGTCATAAAAGGAACTAATATTACTGAATTATTTTTTTTTTTTAGTAACTCAAGACTACTGAAGGTATGTTGGCGCAATGGTAGTTGTAAGATTATTGTAAAAAGTAAGTCCCATTTGAACGTTTGTAAAATCATTTCATTACCAGCAGTAAATATTACAAGAAAAGTTTTCAGAATATAATTAATTTTTGCCTGCAACGTTGCGTTACTGATTATAATCCATCCCAAAAACCAACAACGTATAACTTTTTAAAATTTTATTGTTGTCAAGAAATCGTTTAACTATGAATTACGTAACTTCAGTCAAATTAATTAAAGAATAACGTCAGCTTTGCTATTAAAGAATAACGTCAGCTTTCGTAATAAATACAGCCACTTATTAGGACAGCCCACCAGAGCTAATAGAGTATAGTAAAACAGAGTAAGTATATTCACATCGCAGTTCAATGTAGCAGTCAGATGGCGATACAGTAACAGTAAAAAAGGTAAGGAACAGTATTGGGTCATTGCTGGTAACGACTGAGGGCCACGTCGACAACACATTCTATGTTTCTTCCGGCCGTGGTGGCCGAGCGGTTCTAGGTACTACAGTCTGGAACCGTGCGGCCGCTACGGTGGCAGGTTCGAATCCTGCCTCGGGCATGGATGTCCTTAGTTAGATTTAAGTAGTTCTAAGTTCTAGTGGACTGATGACCTCAGAAGTTAAGTCCCATAGTGCTCAGAGCGATTTGAAACGTTTTTTTCTATGTTTCGTCGAATAATCAGCATATCACTTTTAATAAGCAGCATTTAAATTTGCATGCGATGATTGCACTTGTTATTATTGAGAAAGAGAATTAATTTCAAAGGGAAGATTTCATTTGTTATTATTAAGCCAGAGTTAGAGATCCTAAGGGAAGGTTTCATAGGTTACTGTAGAAGGGAAGGTTGCCTAACATAAGAGATATAGTTGAGACGGGAATGTTTCAAGGTATAATTCTAATTGATGTAATGCCAAGAGGCAGTACCATTAATTCAGATTCATATGTCAACACATTAAGCAAACTCAAGAAGCGCTTCCAGTGACTTCGGCGCCACAGCAGCTCAGGAGAGGTTTTGCTGCAACACGATAATGCTCGGCTTCACGCAAGTCCGAGGACTACTGAACGGGATTGGACAGTGTTACCCCATCGACGCTACACCCAGACCTAGCCCCCTCGGACTTCCACTTGTTTGGGCTATTGAAGAACGCCGTTCGTAGAAGACATTTTGAGGACGAGGAGGAGATGATTCACACAATGAAGCACTTACTTCGCCGCCAGAACAAGTGTTGCTACCGACAGGGCATACACGGCCTTGTTTGGCGCTGGAGGAAGGCCATAGAACGGGATGGACATTACGTGGAAAAATAAGGTTTGTAAATAAAATACCATTCCTTCATGTGTGTAATTCTCATTATGTTCAATAAAGAATTGTTGAAGAAAAAAATGCCATGCATTACTTTCCTGGCAACCCTCGTATATGCTCTATAACGTCGGTTTGTCGACATCTCCACCAGTAATTTGAGCATTCATGGCTCATCGTCTAGTATGACGAGCCTGTAGACTATTATGAGACAGTGCTATTATTCGTCGTTGCCATTCTTTACGGGTTACTACTAAGTTACCCATCGGGGTCTTGCGATGTAGTATACCACCTGCTGTAACAAAATCAGATAGTGGTGCACACAGGTGGCATTCTACATCTCTCTCTTGTGATTCTTTCATTTCTTCTACGGAAATATCATCTATTTGCGCAACACTAACCTTCCAGTTTGGGCCGTCGGCATAGTTGTGCAGGGGGCCAGGCTTATGCATAACTGTGTAATTATGTTCTCACAAGTAGCCAAGTAAAAAAAAAATAGTCGTGTGATTAGGGCCTCCCGTCGGGTAGACTGTTCGCTGGGTGCAAGTCTTTCGAATTGACGCCACTTCAGCGACTTACGCGTCGATGGGGATGAAATGATGATAAGTAGGACAACACAACACCCAGTCACTGAGCGGAGAAAATCTCCGACCCAGGCGGGAGTCGAACCCGGGCCCTTAAGATTGACATTCTCTCGCGCTGACCACTCGGCTACCGCGGACGGACTGTAGTCAAGTGACTACTGGGATCTTTTACAGTTTACATACACGCTAAAGCAGCGTGGTCCGTGACCACACTAAACTAATGTCCATACAAGTAACACCTAATGTAATTTACCCCAGACATGAGAGCTGGCAACTCCTTCTCGGTAGTACTGTAATTTATTTCTGCTGAGTTCATTCGTCTGGAGGCATAACCAACTGATCTTTCCTGACCATTCCATTCCTGACATAAAACAGCTCCGACAGCATAATCTGATGTGTCCGTGAAAAGAATAAAAGGTTTTTCAGAATCTCGATGTAGTAGTAAAGTTAGACTAGTAATTTTTTTTTAATTATCCTCATTGCTGCTTCGCACTCATCTGTCCATTGAAATACTACATCTTTCTTTAGTAATTTGGTTAATGGCTATGCTATTGTAGCATAATCCTGCACAAAACGCCTATAATAGCTGGCCAAGCCTAGGAAAGTTTGTAATTCTTTATCATTATTTGGGACTGGAAAATTATCCACTGCTTCAGTTAGCCCAGGAACTGGCTTAACTGCATCTGAACTAAAGAAGTATTCCAGGTACTGAAACTGTGACTGTGTTAAAGGACATTTTTCTACTTTTAATCTCAAGTGTGCATATTGAAATCTAGACATTACATTTCTTAATCTTTCAGAATGATCTTCCATTGTTTTTGCAAAAATTATGATGTCGTCAAGATGCACAAGACACACAGTAGACTTTAAGCCTCTCAACAACTAGTCGGCAAATCTTTGAAAAGTGGCAGGCGCATTCCTTAAACCAAAAGGCATGCGTAAGAATACAAACAATCCAGATGAGACCAAAAAAGCAGTTTTAGGCCTATCCTATGGTGCAAGCGGAATCTGATGATATCCAGAACGTATGTCAAGGGTCGTAAAGTAATTTCAACTTCCTAACCTGTCTGAGGTCTCGTCGATTTGTGGCAGCGGTAACCTTGTTTACCTCTCTCATATCGACACGTAGACTATAGGCTTTTTCCCCATTGATTGAGTTTTTTGGCACGATTACAATTGGGCTGGCCCAAGGGCTTGCAAAGAATTGAATTATCCCTGCAACCAATTGCTGTTGAATCGTATCTTAAACAACGGATTGTAATTGATGGGGTAGAAGATACGGCTTCTACGCTATTGGTCTAGCGTCTCCCGTGGGAATTGCATGTTGTATGAGGTCAGTTGCTTGCAAGTATTGCCTTTCCTTGAATAACCACGCATAGTCCTCTAAAACTGAATATAATAGATTTTGCTCAGATTTCGGCAAATGTGCCACCTCTCTTTCAACTGATTTCTTAATGATGGTGCTAAAGCGCAAACCTTCCTCACAGGTAACTGCTCACGTCTTTCCTCTTCACACTGTTTCTGGTACGAAACTTCCATTTGCGTGACTTCTTCACCATTGGTTATTATTGTGCCACGTGGGATTTCTACATCCCGTTGTCCAAAATTTCCAACACACACAAGGATTTGAAACTTGTTCCCTTTTGGCTCGGGTCTACTTAGGCCTCCCTTAACATGGATTTGCAGCCTGTCGAGAAAGTCGTTCTGGGCGAGCGGGTCGGCCAGAAATTCTGATCTCGGCGGTCTCCAGTCTTTGACTTCAATCCAGAGAGCTTTTCCTTTTCCAGCGCTAACTGTTACAGGTGCGACTGTTTTCAACGCCAATTTACGTGGTTCTAGGCGTCCCTTCAGAGGTTCCTCGCGAATGAGACACACGCTCACTGTCAGGACAGCGGTGTGTGTGACTGAACCGAACTGTGTGCGTCCTGTAATCTGTCGCAGTGTGTAGCGTGTTAGGACATCGTCCCCCAGGATGATATCAAAATCTCATCTGCGCTTCCACACTACCTCCATATCAAAGACATATTTTTTCCCTTCATTGTGTAGGTCTGTTGTACAAGTACCTGCAGGAAAAATCATTTCATCTACAAGTCCACTTATATTGTAGTGTGGTGGTTTTAGCACATGCCAGTCATTAATAGAAACAAAAAGAGCATTAATCTGAGCTCCTGTATCTACAAGAATTTTGACAGTCTTCCCTCTGAGCTTCCCCTCTAAAACTAAATTTGCCAAAGCAGTGGGTTCTCCCCTTTTTATAGGGTTCATGTATTTCATTGGGGGTAAAGGGTGGATGGCAGAACCTGCCCCACGCTCATTACCCCGCGGAGTAGTACTACTGTTTCACTGATTATGCTTTTTTTTTTTTTTGTTTCCTGCTGGCACGTTCTTCTTGGGGTAATTCAGTCCCTTATTTTGAGGACAACGATCCTGTTCGTGTCCGACGGTATGGCATTTCTTACAACAGGAAGCCTACCAGCGCTCGCCCAAATAGTTGGGTTTCCCGCATCTCTGATAATCCGTGTTAGGTCTGCCACAGACGGCCCCTGCCAGGCAGACTACACTCAAGACACCCCTGTGTGCCATATAACATACACAAGCACTTGCAGGCGCAACCAAGAGGAAAACCATTCCTCAAAACAAACAGAACTTGCTAGAGACTAATGTGAACCTTTTTCTGCAGAGGTCGCCTCACAGACACAGGGAAAGTTGGAGTACTCCGCCGGCCTCCGCCGGCTTTATAAGGCCAGCGCAGCAGCAGTACAGCCTCAAGGTTAATCCCTCCAAAACCCAGGCGATCATTGTAGGCAAAACCACCCTTCCTTCCGCCTCCTTGATTTCTATACCACCATCTATGGCCGTCCTATCGCCCTCACTCCCACCCTTAAGTACCTTGGCGTCACCCTCGACCGTCGCCTCTCCTGGACTTCCCACCTCCGGACAATCCAAGCCAAGGCACACTCCCGACTCAGTCTCCTCAAGCTCCTCTCCGGGCGTACGTGGGGTCTGGACCCCTCCACCATCCTCCACACCTATAAATCCCTCATCCGCCCTGTCCTTTGTTACGCCCATCCGGCTTGGATCTCCGCCCCCCTACCTTTTATAAATCCCTCCAAATCCTTGAACGCCATGCTCTCCGCCTCGCATATCGCATCCGTCTCCCCTCCACCACGCGGATCCTGTACGATCTCATCCCCTTCCCTCACCTCCTCCTTTTCCTTGAAAGGATACGGATCCTGTACACCTCCCGTAAACTCGATCCTCCTCACCCACTAGTCTCCCCGATCCTCTCCCACCCCCGCCCACTACCGCGCCTGTACTCCCACATCCCACCCGGTCTCCATCTCCCCACCCTCCTTACCCTCTCCCAAGGTGGCTTCCATCAGCTCCCCCTCCCTGATGATGGCCTCCTCCCCTCCATCTACCCCTCCTATCAACTTTGACCCTGCTTCACCCCTCACTTCCGGTGTCCTTTCCTTTAGGCACCCTCCCTCCCTTCTCTTCCCTTCCCTTCTCTTTCCTTTTCCCCCGTCCACTCCCTCCACCCCTCTTCCCCCGGGCTTCCCCTCTCCCCCTTCCTCCCTCCACGTATCTCCCCTGCCCGTGGCATCTCTGCTCTCCCCTATCGCTCTCCCACTCCCCTTCCTCCTCCTCCTCTCTTGGCAGGTCCCCGGACTCGCACACACATAGTGAACATTTGCGCGCTGGAGATCGTCGCCATCAGTGTCTCGTGTGTGTGCCTTAGTTTTGTGTTTAGCGTTCTTTCGCAGTTACACCTCCATTGTTCACATGTGCCGTCGCAGTCCTCCGTGTTATGTGCGCCGTGTCAACAAGTGTTAGTGCTTTTATCGTCCAGCGTGATCGGCTTCATCTTTGTTGTTTTTTTGTCTCTACCTTTTTTGCCCGCCATTTTCATTGTATTGTCTGTGTCACCTATATGTCATATGATTGTACCACTTAAGGCTGAAGAGCGGCGTAATATGCTGCTGACAGCCAGCCTGTATGAGGTGCTTAAAATTACAATAAAGAAAAAAAAAGCAGTACAGACAGTTCCTCACCGAGCTGGAACCAGCTCCGACGGAGCTCACCGACGCTCTTCATGAATAGTCGTCAACCAGTTATTTGTTTTGTGTGTTTATAGTGGTTGTTCGAGAAGTGTAGTTCAGTTTCAATCAACGCCATTATACTGACAAGGGAACCTCCCCATCGCACCCCCCCTTATATTTAGTTGTAAGTTGGCACAGTGGTTAGACCTTGAAAAACTGAACACACATCAATCGAGAAAACAGGAAGAAGTTGTATATAACTATGAAAAAATAAGCAAAATATACAAAAAGAGTAGTCCATGTGCAACATCATGGATTGCGTAGGCACAGTAGCGCCGTGGTCTCGTGGTTAGCGTGAGCAGATTCGGAGCGAGAGGTCTTTGGTTCAAGCCTTCCCTCGAGTGAAAAATTTTATTTTCGCAAAGTTATGATCTGTCCGTTCGTTCACTGACGTCTCTGTTCACTGTAATAAGTTTAGTGTCTGTGTTTTGCGACCGCACAGCAAAACCGTGCGATTAGTAGACGAAAGGACGTGCCTCTCCAATGGGAACCGAAAACATTTGATCGCAAGGTCATAGGTCAACCGATTCCTCCACAGAAAAACACGTCTGATATATTGTATACAACACTGGTGACGGCATGTGTGTCACATGACAGGAATTTGTTGTTTTCCCACCCAACTTGTACACTTGGCGAATGGGTAAAAAGATTCTTCTACCTTCCCCGATTTAGGTTTTCTTGTGGATGTGATAATCACTCCCAAAACACTGATGAAAACATAATAGTTTGTCACATAAACTGAAAATAAAAAATTAAACTTTTCACTCGAGGGAAGACTTGAACCAAGGACCTCTCGTTCCGCAGCTGCTCACACTAACCACGGGACCACGACGCTCCTGTGATTTTGTTATCCTTGATGTTGCTTATCTTAGACATTTTTTCATAGTTCCACACAACTTCTTCCTGTTTTCTCGATTGATGTTTGTTCAGTTTTTCAAGACCTATCCACTGTGCCAACTTACAACTAAATCTGAGGGGGGTGCGATGGGGAGGTTCCCTTGTGAGTGTTCTACAATACTGAGTATTCTTCATTTAGCGAACACACATCGCGCTTCGCTGGCGTGCGCGGTGGTGGATTAAAATCTTCCCGCTTCCTCGCGTAATAGAGCAGCTCTGACTGCTTCATGTAAGGAGGTAGGGGAGGCTATCCTTACCTCACTTCCTATATGTGGATTTATTCCGCGTGTGAGTACATCAATTGCTCTCGCTTAAGCATCTTCAATTAACACTTCATTACGTATATTATCCCTTCCCAGGATGTATGTGCGACAGGCTGCTGCCCAAATTCTGTCCGAAAATGCTTCAAAGTCCTTCCCACTCTCCTGATTAAGGGTGGACAACCGATCACGGTAAAAGCTAACACCACGCCTTTCGGAGTAGCGATTTGCTAATCCGTTTGACAATAATTGAAAAGTGGGTGCTGACCGTAACGCGTCTACTGATTCAACACAAGTTGGCACATCGCCCAAAAACTTCAGCTTGGTGACATTTAACAAAAAATTCTCTGGCCATGCGCATATACGTCTGTACGTCTGATGTCCTTGAAGTTTTGCAAAAATGCTGTTACATTTTCGCCTGGATCTCCAACAAAAGGCGGTACAAAAGTTACGGGTGGAAGCGTACTGACTACATCTGATACTGATTTTTTCTGTTTCAACTTTACGGCCTCTTGAATTGCCCACAGTAGCCGCATTTTCAGCAGCTCTGGCTTCATGTTCGCTAGTTATCGCGTAGATCCGCTTCTTTAGCTCTATTTTTCAAGTGGCAGGGTACTTATCTGCTGCTGCAGTAAAGTAATGCGATCAGCCTCGCTCAGAGCCGCAGTTGCAGCATCGGGAGTGGATTTGGCCCTCTCCGCTGGTTGGCGAGGACGTAAATCAGGCATCAGAATTATATTAATACCTTCAGCTGCTGGCGGGCGTTGATATACAGGGTGAGTCACCTAACATTACCGCTGGATATATTTCGTAAACCACATCAAATACTGACGAATCGATTCCACAGACCGAACGTGAGGAGAGGGGCTAGTATAACTGGTTAATACAAACCATAAAAAAATGCACGGAAGTATGTTTTTTAACACAAACCTACGGTTTTTAAAATGGAACCTCGTTAGTTTTGTTAGCCCATCTGAACATACAGGGTGTTTCAAAAATGACCGGTATATTTGAAACGGCAACAAAAACTAAACGAGCAGCGATAGAAATACACCGTTTGTTGCAATATGCTTGGGACAACAGTACATTTTCAGGCGGACAAACTTTCGAAATTACAGTAGTTACAATTTTCAACAACAGATGGCGCTGCAAGTGATGTGAAAGATATAGAAGACAACGCAGTCTGTGGGTGCGCCATTCTGTACGTCGTCTTTCTGCTGTAAGCGTGTGCTGTTCACAACGTGCAAGTGTGCTGTGGACAACATGGTTTATTCCTTAGAACAGAGGATTTTTCTGGTGTTGGAATTCCACCGCCTAGAACACAGTGTTGTTGCAACAAGACAAAGTTTTCAACGGAGGTTTAATGTAACCAAAGGACCGAAAAGCGATACAATAAAGGATCTGTTTGCAAAATTTCAACGGACTGGGAACGTGACGGATGAACGTGCTGGAAAGATAGGGCGACCACGTACGGCAACCACAGAGGGCAACGCGCAGCTAGTGCAGCAGGTGATCCAACAGCGGCCTCAGGTTTCCGTTCGCCGTGTTGCAGCTGCGGTCCAAATGACGCCAACGTCCACGTATCGTCTCATGCGCCAGAGTTTACACCTCTATCCATACAAAATTCAAACGCGGCAACCCCTCAGCGCCGCTACCATTGCTGCACGAGAGACATTCGCTAACGATATAGTGCACAGGATTGATGACGGCGATATGCATGTGAGCAGCATTTGGTTTACTGACGAAGCTTATTTTTACCTGGACGGCTTCGTCAATAAACAGAACTGGCGCATATGGGGAACCGAAAAGCCCCATGTTGCAGTCCCATCGTCCCTGCATCCTCAAAAAGTACTGGTCTGGGCCGCCATTTCTTCCAAACGAATCATTGGCCCATTTTTCAGATCCGAAACGATTACTGCATCACGCTATCTGGACATTCTTCGTGAATTTGTGGCGGTACAAACTGCCTTAGACGACACTGCGAACACCTCGTGGTTTATGCAAGATGGTGCCCGGCCACATCGCACGGCCGACGTCTTTAATTTCCTGAATGAATATTTCGATGATCGTGTGATTGCTTTGGGCTATCCGAAACATACAGGAGGCGGCGTGGATTGGCCTCCCTATTCGCCAGACATGAACCCCTGTGACTTCTTTCTGTGGGGACACTTGAAAGACCAGGTGTACCGCCAGAATCCAGAAACAATTGAACAGCTGAAGCAGTACATCTCATGTGCATGTGAAGCCATTCCGCCAGACACGTTGTCAAAGGTTTCGGGTAATTTCATTCAGAGACTACGCCATATTATTGCTACGCATGGTGGATATGTGGAAAATATCGTACTATAGAGTTTCCCAGGCCGCAACGCCATCTGTTGTTGACAATTGTAACTACTGTAATTTCGAAAGTTTGTCTGCCTGAAAATGTACTGTTGTCCCAAGCATATTGCAACAAACGGTGTATTTCTATCGCTGCTCGTTTAGTTTGTATTGCCGTTTCAAATATACCGGTCATTTTTGAAACACCCTGTATAAACAAGTACTTAATCAGTGCCGTTTGTTGCATTGTAAAATGTTAATTACTTCCGGAGATATTGTAACCTAAAGTTGACGCTTGAGTACCACTCCTCCGCTGTTCGATCGTGTGTATCGGAGAGCACCGAATCACGTAGGGATCCAAAGGGAACGGTGATGGACCTTAGGTACAGAAGAGACTGGAACAGCACATTACGTCCACATGCTAACACCTTTGTATTGGTCTTTTTCACTGACGCACATGTACATTACCATGAGGGGTGAGGTACACGTATACACGTGGTTTCCGTTTTCAATTACGGAGTGGAATAGAGTGTGTCCCGACATGTCAGGCCAGTAGATGTTCAATGTGGTGGCCATCAGTTGCTGCACACAATTGCAATCTCTGGCGTAATGAATGTCGTACACGCCGCAGTACATCTGGTGTAATGTCGCCGCTGGCTGCCACAATACGTTGTTTCATATCCTCTGGGGTTGTAGGCACATCACGGTACACATTCTCCTTTAACGTACCCCACAGAAAGAAGTCCAGAGGTGTAAGATCAGGAGAACGGGATGGCCAATTTATGCGTCCTCCACGTCATGGTAATGTACATGTGCGTCAGTGAAAAAGACCAATACAAAGGTCTTAGCATGTGGACGTAATGTGCTGTTCCAGTCTCTTCTTTACCTAAGGTCCATCACCGTTCCCTTTGGATCCCTACGTAATTCGGTGCACTCTGATACACACGATCGAACAGCGGAGGAGTGGTACTCAAACGTCAAATTTAGGTTACAACATCTCCGGATGTAATTAACATTTTACAATGCAACAAACGGCACTGATTACGTATTTGTTTATACGTTCAGATCTGCTAACAAAAATAACGTGGTTCAATTTAAAAAACGTAGGTTTGTGTTAAAAAACATACTTCCGTGCATTTTTGTATGGTTTGTATTAAACAATTACACTAGCCCCTCTCCTCACGTTCGGTCTGTGGAATCGGTTCGTCAGTATTTGATGTGGTATACGAAATATATCCAGCGGTAACGTTAGGTGACACCCTGTATATCAATGGGGACAGGTGAAAATGTGTACCCCGACCGGGACTCGAACCCGGGATCTCCTGCTTATATGGCAGACGCTCTATCCATCTGAGCCATCGAGCGCACAAAGGATAGCATGGCTGCAGGGACTATCTCACCCACGCCTCCCGCTAGACCCACATTCTCACCTTGTATGTCCACAAGGAATACAAACGTCTCAAAAATGATATCGACTTCAAGTGCAAAATGGCTAAGCAGCGATGGCTGGAGGACAAATGTGAGGATGTAGAGGCTTACATCACGAGAGGTAAGATACATACTGCCTACAGGAAAATTAAAGAAACCTTTGGAGAAAGGAGAACCACTTGCATGAATATCAAGAGCTTTGATGGAAACCCAGTTCTAAGCAAAGAAGGGAAAGAAGAAAGGTGGAAGGAGTATATAGAGGTTCTATACAAGGGCGATGTACTTGAGGACAATATTATGGAAATGGAAGAGGATGTAGATGAAGATGAAATGGGAGATAGGATACTGCGTGAAGAGTTTGACAGAGCACTGAATGACCTGAGTCGAAACAAGGTCCCGGGAGTAGACAACATTTCATTAGAACTACTGACAGCCTTGGGAGAGCCAGTCCTGACAAAACTCTACCATCTGGTGTGCAAGATGTATGAGACAGGCGAAATACCCTCAGACTTCAAGAAGAATATAATAATTCCAATCCCAAAGAAAGCAGGTGTTGACAGATGTGAAAATTACCGAACTATCAGTTTAATAAGTCACAGCTGTAAAATACTAACGCGAATTCTTTACAGACGAATGGAAAAACTGGTAGAAGCTGACCTTGGGGAAGATCAGTTTGGATTCCGTAGAAATGTTGGAACACGTGAGGCAATACTGACCCTACGACTTATCTTAGAAAATAGATTAAGGAAAGACAGACCTACATTTCTAGCATTTGTAGACTTGGAAAAAGCTTTTGACAATGTTGACTGCAATACTCTCTTTCAAATTCTGAAGGTGGCAGGGCTAAAATACAGGGAGCGAAAGGCTATTTACAATTTATACGGAAAGCAGATGGCAGTAATAAGAGTTGAGGGGTATGAAAGGGAAGCAGTGGTTGGGAAGGGAGTGAGACAGGGTTGTAGCCTATCCCCGATGTTATTCAATCTGTATATTGAGCAAGCAATAAAGGAAACAAAAGAAAAGTTCGGAGTAGGTATTAAAATCCATGGAGAAGAAATAAAAACTTTGAGGTTCGCCGATGACATTGTAATTCTGTCAGAGACAGTAAAGGACGTGGAAGAGCAGTTGTACGGAATGGACAGTGTCTTGAAAGGAGGGTATAAGATAAACATAAACAAAAGGAAAACGAGGATAATGGAATGTAGTCGAATTAAGTCGGGTGATGCTGAGGGAATTAGATTAGGAAATGAGACACTTAAAGTAGTAAAGGAGTTTTGCTATTTGGGGAGCAAAATAACTGATGATGGTCGAAGTAGAGAGGATATAAAATGTAGACTGGCAATGGCAAGGAAAGCGTTTCTGAAGAAGAGGAATTTGTTAACATCGGGTATAGATTTAAGTGTGAGGAAGTCGTTTCTGAAAGTATTTGTATGGAGTGTAGCCATGTATGGAAGTGAAACGTGGACGATAAATAGTTTAGACAAGAAGAGAATAGAAGCTTTCGAAATGTGGTGCTACAGAAGAATGCTGAAGATTAGATGGGTAGATCACATAACTAATGAGGAGGTATTGAATAGGATTGGGGAGAAGAGGAGCTTGTGGCACAACTTGACTAGAAGAAGGGATCGGTTGGTAGGACATGTTCTGAGACATCGAGGGATCACCAATTTAGTATTGGAGGGCAGCGTGGAGGGCAAAAATCGTAGAGGGAGACCAAGAGATGAATACACTAAGCAGATTCAGAAGGATGTAGGCTGCTGTAGGTACTGGGAGATGAAGAAGCTTGCACAGGATAGAGTAGCATGGAGAGCTGCATCAAAGCAGTCTCAGGACTGAAGACCACAACATCAACAACAACATGTCCACACACTACATTCGTAGTGTCTCACCCCAACACACTAAGTACTAGTGGAATACATTCTTACCACGTCCCGTAACAGTTCAGGTAATATGTGTGCATCGCACAGAAGAAGAAGGTCATGGCCGCTATTGCCAGAACTGTATACTTATATGGATATGGTGTCTGTTCTTTCGGACATGTCAAAAGAACGGACACCATATCCATATAAGTATATAAATCAGGCACGGTTACGAAACTGGGACTGAGACCGAACAGATGTACACAAAAACGCCTCGTTCTATTCCAAGCGATGGAAAGATCCTTCGGCGGAAGTTAACGAGCGGAACGCATTGCAGCGACTCTTAAATCACACGATGGCGGAAGCGTTGGCGGAGGTGGGGGTGCAAGGAGGTGGCAGCGGCATCTGCGTCGGGGGTGGCGAAGGCGGCGGCGGCGGCGGCGGCGGCGGTGGCGGCGGCGAGAGACGGCTGCCACAAAGAGGCAGCGCAAGGTGCGACACGGCCCGCGGCGACTCTTCTACTGCCGACGGCGTGGGACGCGATATAGCGGCGCGTGGCCATATAGTGCGCTCGCATGCGCTCTAAAAGGTCTAACATGTCGTGTGCGCCTGAAGGCGCGTCCAGCGCAAACAGCTAAGCGGCCCGCGGCGGCAAACCGTTAGGCGATGCTATGGTTGTCAACACATAGGGTCGGTAGGAAACTATTGATTCGGATCGAACGATGGTAAAGATCCCACTGCTGGACACCATTTTGTACATGTCAGGATAGTAACAGGGGCATCAGGGGTGTTTTTCCTACAATAATAAAGGCCAGGATTCAGGAAAAAAATTGGCTTTATTCCGAGGAACTACAACTAAGGGATACAATGCTATGAAAAATGGCTACGGCCACGAAGTGAACCGGACATGGTGCGGAAAGAGCATTTCGCCCTCAATAGGAAGGAGTGGTGGACACGTCCAGAGGGTAAGGAAGCTGGCAGGCAAGAGAGTGGCCTGCTGTAGCGGCCGCTACTTCGCCGACACTCTTGCGTACCTCACGTGACGGCACCCGGTCCTCCCATTGGCAGGTTTGTGGCAGAAAGTTGGCGTCTCTCACTCAGCATTAGCGTGGTGGCGTCCCTATGCAGCGTAACAGCGTGGGAGCCAGCGACAAGTACTGCGGAGTAGTTTATGTAAGCGCTCACGCCACTACCTAATGAGGAGGTATTGAATAGGACTGGGGAGAAGAGGAGCTTGTGGCACAACTTGACTAGAAGAAGGGATCGGTTGGTAGGACATGTTCTGAGAGTGGCCGTGCGGTTCTGGGCGCTACAGTCTGCAGCCGAGCGACCGCTACGGTCGCAGGTTCGAATCCTGCCTCGGGCATAAATGTGTGTGGTGTCCTTAGGTTAGTTAGGTTTAATTAGTTCTAAATTTTAAGCGACTGATGACCTCAGAAGTTAAGTCGCATAGCGCTCAGAGCCATTTGAGCCACTACCTGAGACTAAGTTAAAATGACGGATGTAGGATACAATAATTTTTTTTACCATTTTTGACCGATACCATGCACAGATCTGCAAATACTTCGTCAACATATCTCCTAAGGCAGCGACGTCCAAGGACTCAACACGCATGCTACTCTCGTGTATGCGTGCCAGTCTCTCTCGCCTGAATGCGCACACATCCCTCTGCCACGCCATGCTGTCTGAGTGGGAAGAGGGGGAAGTTGCGAAACCGTAGAAATTCTGCATGCATCATGCGGCTTTGTTTAATATTTCATCTTTCTCATCATCATAAAGCACATAAAATAAAATTTTTAATATTATTTAATCATTTTTGGTGGACTGAAGACATAATAAAATTTATATCTGCCACAAATCGTCAGTATATGGAAGGAAGGCGGGAGCTTCACAGATTGCCGTCACTCAGGTAGCCACGTTATACTGGCTAATTTTTTGTTTCACAATCGAAAAAAGCATTTGGTGCATATGTGTTGATCTAAACATTGACACAGCATTTGCAATGTGGTTATGGAAACGTGGAAATTATTCCGCAGGAAAATCACTTAGAACTTCTGGATAGCTTTAAAGCAACGCAGTTTGTCTTTTAAGCCGGAATTACACTGAAAATCAACCACTTCCATCTGCAGATACACAGGGGCGCTGAAATGGCAAACGATCTCGAAACTAGCTCAAAAACAGTTGTAAGATTTACAGCGTCTTCAAAAGTTTACAAAGCTATCCCTGTAAATGTTTCAACGCCACAATGGTTTGTTCAATATTCGCGTTTTCTTCAACGCCAGTGAATTTAGGGAAATGGGCGGTGCTCCTTCCACAATGTGAGTTCCTTTCTAAATGCATTCACCATGAAACAAGAAGTAAGTTGCTTCTCACCTTGGAGTGTCTCCCTGAGGGCTGTCAGCAGTCTACTGTATTATTTTGTTGTTGCTTTCCTTTAGCCTTCATTAATTAAAAATGGCAGGGCCTGAGTCGATAAATTCTTGAGACATGTTTTTTGCTTAACCAACGTACTTTTCAGTAAAATAAAACGCCTCCAGTCTCTGCGTTAAATTCCATGAAAAACAATGAACTGACGATGTAATAATATGGTGATTTCAGAAAATTTACTAACACACCACCAGTTTCTTCACGTTTTTCATGCCTGCATATTTAACACAATGTGTATCTTAATGTACGGAACACTGTAGTCTATACAAACCGTTTGTCAATCGTTATAATTTTTACCTCTTTCAGAGTCGCCTACATCTTTAAATTGTTTCTGCATGATGGTGTAATGTCGTTTCATAGCAAGTTAGTTATTCCAAACGATTATGTGACTACATTATAGATATAAAGAATTCTCATCCTTCTCCTCTGTAACTCGTTTCTTTGTAAATAATTGCGACGATAAGTCGCTAGACTGCCTCTTTTTGCATAAACAGCCACTGGACCTGTGAATTCCCTTTATTCCATGAACAAATAACCTGGACGTTTCCAGAAAGGTCCGGCCTATTTTTTTTCCATTTGATCTAATCCATTAACATCACGTACGGGGTTTCGAAGCATCTGTTTTAGATTGGTTCAAATGGCTCTGAGCACTATGGGACTTAACTTCTCAGGTCATCAGTCCCCTAGAACTTAGAACTACTTAAACCTAATTAACCTAAGGACATCACACACATCCATGCCCGCGGCAGGATTCGAACCTGCGACCGTAGCGGTCGCGCGGTTACAGACTGTATCGCCTAGAACCGCTCGGCCACACCGGCCGGCATCTGTTTTAGATAGTTTCCTCATAAACATTACGGTAAAGTTTTTCAGACGATGGCTTATCTCCGCCACCATTAACAAAACTGTAAATATCCTAATTTATTGTTGGATGCTCAAAGTCTTCTCCGATGAATGGAGAATAATTGGGGAACTTATATATTAGGGAACCGAAGTATTTTCTAAAGTTTTCGGTCACATTAGAAGGTGAGCCTAGTGGCCGCAAATGGATTCAGTTCTAACATTATGCCCATCGATGGTACTGAGTCTTCCACAAACAATTTCGCATCATGTTCGGTTTCTATCACAGTAGATTTGCGTTTCTTGTCTACTGCGACTAATACACCATCACCTTTTCCCATTAACACATCCTTTCTATATACGCTTAAACTTTGCCCATACAGCTCACTGCTGTTAACATCGGGCTTTAACAGTCATTCTGTATCTAGTTTTATGCGAATTTCATTGTCTATTTAGGAGCGCTTGAAACTCTAGAACTAAGTTGCGAATGCTTCGGCAGTTGATCACTAGGATTTTAGTACACTCACCTGCGAGGGACATTTATCTGGATCTTACACAGTTACATTAAAATTAGTAATAAACCACTTCTAAATGACAAACATCACAGAAGTTGTCCTGCATGCCTCACAGAATTAGCACTTCTGGAAGAAAGGGCGCTGTTGAGAAATAACTTAGCCATCAACTGCCTGATTGTTACTTTAATGCATTTTCGCTCTGCAGCGGGGTTTGTGCTGAAATGGAATATCTTGGAAGATTGACATTATGTGCCTGATGTTGACTCGTACCAGCAATCACAGCATTTCACGTAAGTACAGCTGTGAATGCAGTTCATGAGTTCTATTTGGATATCCCAGTTGATAGACTATATTTCCAAGAAAGTCAAAAGCCACAAAATAGATTTCCACTCATATACATATTTTTATCTGGACAGGACGTTTCAGCCATGTGTTGGAAAGAGATGAGGGAGGGGTATGAAGTACACAGCTGATCAGTATATAAGTAATGTCAGTTCACACTATTTTTACACCAGAAATAAGGAATATCTTTGACTTTCAAGGTTTTAATGAATGTCTTTGGCTTTTAGCGTAATAATGAATACTTTTGAGTCCAAATTTGAATTTACTTAATTTTTACTACATATCTGGCACCCTATTTACACACGATATAAATAGTACACTGTGATATGTTGGCAAAAGGAGGGGGTGTGGGAGTGAAGCACACATTTCATCAGTTTCCACCACGCCTCGGCGAGCAGCGTATAACACTGCTGCTCCGCTTGTTATATCAGCATGAAGTTTAACCAAGTGACGACAAGGTTTATTTCTGTCACAAGGCAGCCACGTATAACTCTACTGCGGTAGCAAATTTGCCAAATATGGCCTAAGCTTGCAGTAAATGTTACCGTCTGAGAGGAGTTCAGAAAACTGATCGAGTTCACCTAACAGAAAAAATTGGTATCGAACATTAATTTCGTAATAATAGCTGTAGGTAGACAGCAGAAAGAAATAATTTCTCAAGAAGTAACAGCAACTGATTACTGTCAAATGAAATAGTTATACGGTCGCCAGCCGAATCAGGCATAATAACGCAAAAGCATTATTTATAAAGAACTTAATTTTACTAATTCAAAACGAACAATCATTAAATACTGTTCTGTGAAGTACAATGAACACACCCAAATGGACAAATTACATAGTGGTTAGTAGCAGTTGTCACTTTAGCAGTTAAGCATTCACAAGGTTTGCAAATGAGCCCTTTTCCTTGTTTACTTTAATCATTACTTTTGCCTTTAACTAATATAGCCTAAACTTGCTCTTCACAACCCACAAGAGACCGGATAGCACATGATAATAGTCAAGTACAATTAATACACAAGTTTACTATACAAAAGCAGTAAGGAGACACAGTATACAAACCTTTGACCTTTGCTTCTCAGTAATCACTTCCAGAATGATTAGCTAGAAACCTACTAATCTGATTTATCCTTTTTGTTATGATGGAGTAGAAATATGGTCCCACAAACTGTACCTTTCATTGTAACGACAAAACTATACACACTTTCAAAATTACGTAACATTAAGGTAGAACTGGATCACTCTTTCACCTGAGACCATTAATTTTGTACTAATTTACCACTCTTTGACCCTGACAATAACCTCTACAAATCAGGGATAATCTCCAGTAAAATTTTACTTCAAACATCCTCAAGACAAAGTGTCATGATACCTCTTGTGAAGCGAGTAGCATTGAAAACAACTTTAATGCAACAGACAGTAGAACACTTTTGTTTTCCAAGTAATACTCTTTCCTAAACTGATATTCAAGTTCATTTTCTAGTTAAGTTTCAAAATATTCAAACAGAAATAGTCTCTTTTATATGTATCAAAAACAAGTAAATTTTACCCTGCTCATTAAGAGTACCGACATAACTTTGCCACACATCGATAAAATGCACTGTAAAACTATTAATGCTTTATATGCAAAGGACGCTCTCGGATTTCGTAACTTACACGAGAAGATCCTACTTGGATAAGTGCATAGGATGGACACATTGTTCAAAGACATTTTGAATATTAGGATTGTATTTTCACAGAACCGAACACAACATTACTGGTTCATACTGTAATACAATTCTGACCTTACGTATGTGTGACAAAGTGGTTGCACAATCGTGGTGGTGAGCATGTGGCGGGTAGGCGGTCCTTCCATTGGCAAAAATAAGCTCTATTTACCTATTCTTGGCATTGTTAATCTCATTTTTAGAGCTTTTCCCAAATCGAGAGCACCATTTTACAGCCGAATATTAATTCCGAGGCCATTCCATTCCAACTGCAATACTGTAAGCCTCACTCGGCACCTGCGCTGTTTACTCGTCAGTTACTTGCTACCGAGTGACTACTGTGCTCTCTCACTTGCTGGCCAGACTGAGGGCCACATCCACCTGTTTCAAGCGCGCCAACTCACTACCGTTGCAGGGGGGAAGTACTTTGGGTTTCTCTTTATACGATACAAAAGTCCTTAAGTACGAACCAGCTATTACATAGTTGCCAGCAAACATATTATTAAAAAATCTCATAATTTAAACATATTAAGTAGTCAACACAAAGATACATAATTAAATACCAGTTCCCTCCAAATAATACAAAGAACTTAACTTGCAAAGAGTAATCATCTCACACGACCTTTACAGTAGATCAAAGACATCACATAGTAAAGAATATACACTTGACATTATGCAGAATTAATCAGTACAAATTATTAACACTATTGATTGTAGTGTTACAGGCGGTGGAGTGGTATCAACAATCGTTACGTAAAAATCCACGCAAGCATGGCAAGTCCGGTGTGGCATTTTGCACTGTGATCTGGATTCCCTTTGGGCAGGAATATGAGAAGACTGCGGATATAGACGAGTGGTTATCCGAAAATTTCGTCTAAGAGATAATGAAGCAAATGACTTCAATACAACTACTTGTGAAACGTTGTGTTCTTTACAATACATTCAAAGATCTACAGAGTGATAATTATTGAACTAAATGAAATAAAATAAGCATAACTTTTGAACAGTTTGCGTTAGGACGTTCAAACTGCATGGTTGGCCACGCGGGGCGTGTTCGGAAGTAGTATTCATGGATACGTTTAGCGACGAAGCCCACTTACATTTGAATGAATTCGTCAATAAGCAAAACTGGTGCATGTAAGGGACTGAGAATCAGCGTTTCACGATCGACTAGTCTCTGCACCCTCAACGGGTGACTGTATGGTGTGCAATGTCCAATCACGGAACACTCGATGCGATATTCCTTGAAGGCACAGTGACTACCAAATGGTACGTGAAGGTTTTGGAAGATGATTTCATCCCCATTAGCCCAAGTGATCCTGATTCGACAAGATGTGGTTCATGCGAGACCGAACTATACCTCATCGAAGCAGGAAAATGGTTGATGTCCTGGAGGAGCACTTTGGGGACGCATTCTGGCGCTGAGGTAACCAGAAGTCACTGGCATGGGCCTCGATTGACCACCATATTCTCCGGATCTAAACACATGCGACTCCTTTTTGTGGGGCTATATTAAAGACAAGGTGTACAGCAATAACCACAAAAGCACCGATGATCTGAAAACAGTCACTCTGGAGGTAATCGACAGCATCTATGTTCCGACACTTCAGCAGGTCATGCGGAATTTCGATATTCGTCTGCGCCACATCATCGTCAATGATGTCATCTCAAATCGAACGTGTCGTAACCTAAATCCGAATATCTGTAGAGACTTTTATGTGTTTAAGAAAGTGAGTGCATGCAGTAGTTTGTAATTAATTAACTTTTTTTCATGTAGGTCAATAATTGTCACCCAGTGTATAAACGAGTAGTTACTGAGTTAATTGGTACAGGTGACTTTAAAATCGATTCTGGAGAGCTAAGTGAAGTCACGGTAACACAATCGCGGTTGTGTGGCGCATTGTCAAATTCACAGCCTTCCCTGTGAAATATTCGACGAAGTTGGCATCGTACGGTGCTGTTTTAAAGGTGCCACTGTTGTTTTCTGCCCACTCGTCTAATGTAGGGTTTGTAGGAAACATGCTTTCTCCGATCGCAAGACAACAGTTCAGTCAAGTCGTATTAATAGATTTTTATTACAGTAAGATAAATGACAATACTTAACTTTGAAAAATTTAAAATGGGATGTTGTAAGAAAAGGGCGACATGAAACATAATCCATATCTTCAGTATACACAATTCGTAACACAAGTAAGAAAAATATTTCCTAAGTCGCTGCTGTCGAATTCATAGACTGCCTGGACTTCAATTGCACCGCAGCAGGCTGCGCGGCGTTTATGTCGTCTTGGTGTAGATGGCGCTACTGTCCCGTTGTCGTCCTAGAGAGGGGTCGGTCAGCGCACTATTGGCTGACGTCGTCTCACAGTCCTCTCTGCTCTGTGCTCTGATGTTGTTGACCGACGTGCCGGCGCTTGACGTTACGGCGGCACATTCATAATCCCCCCCCCAAAGCGACGGACCTCGTCGTATAGGGAACTTGACGACGGCGGGGAGGCAGAAGTGTGGATGCTGTGCTGGACCGGAAGCTGTGGCTGCAAGGGACACCGAGATTTTCACAGATGGATACGCGTCCACATCCTGAGCCTCATACCGAGATGTGGAAGGTGCCAGCCCCTGCGGGTCCAGCTCCATCGGTAGGACGAGAGGAGGCGGAGAGGACGAAGGGTCCGTCTCCATGGGGTCGTCCCGCGGTGTCGTGACGACTCCCTCTGGCGGCTGCTGTGGCCGCGGTGTCCTCGGGATCCGTGAATATGGGGGAAGAGATACAGAAGGATCACTGTGCCCATGACAGTGGCGATTTTAATTGGCTCAAATGGCTCTGAGCACTATGGGACTTAACATCTGAGGTCATCAGTCCCCTAGAACTAATTAAATCTAACTAACCTAAGGACATCACTCACATCCATGCCCGAGGCAGGATTCGAACCTGCGACCGTAGTAGTCTCGCGGTTCCGGACTGAAGCGCCTAGAACAGCACGCCACCGCGGCCGGCGATTTTAATTGTGATGTCGGCACTGCAATTTGTCTGGGCTAGAAATGACATACATGTGTGAGCCTAGTCGACGAAGGATCTCACCTCGCGCCCACCGCCTGCTGCCGCTAAACCCCCGGAAAACCACAATATCTTGTGGCGCGAAGCGATGCTTGTGGCTTACCTTCGGCGCCGGATGCTGAGGAAGGTGGAGCAGGTGGACCAGTGTCCGTCGGCGACGGCCGTGAAGCAGTTCCGTAGGCGATGGTTCATCTCGTGGATGCGAGGTGAGAAACAGTTGCAATGCTTGGCCCTGGACTGTGCAACTCTTCTTTTAGCAAAACTTTGGGGATCAACACACGCGACTGTTCACTGTCATTTTGAACAAGCATCACACCTTTATGTATAGCCAAGCTATACCGACGTGGAAAGTATCGGCGCACCACATCTACATCTACATCCATACTCCGCAAGCCACCGGACGGTGTGTGACGGAGGGTACCTCTATCGGTTCTCCCTTCTATTCCATTATGGTAATGCTCGTGGAAAGAAAGATTGTCGGTATGCTACTGTGTGGGCTCTAATCTCTTTGATTTTATCCTCATGGTCTCTTCGCTAGATATACGTAGGAGGGAGCGATATACTGCTTGACTCCTCGGTGAAGGTATGTTCTCGAAACTTCAACAAAAGCCCGTACCCAGCTACTGAGGGTCTCTCCTGCAGAGTCTTCCACTGGAGTTTATCTATCATCTCCGTAACGCTTTGGCGATTACTAAATGATCCTGTAACGAAGCGCGCTGCTCTCCGTTTGATCTTCTACACTCCTGGAAATTGAAATAAGAACACCGTGAATTCATTGTCCCAGGAAGGGGAAACTTTATTGACACATTCCTGGGGTCAGATACATCACATGATCACACTGACAGAACCACAGGCACATAGACACAGGCAACAGAGCATGCACAATGTCGGCACTAGTACAGTGTATATCCACCTTTCGCAGCAATGCAGGCTGCTCTTCTCCCATGGAGACGATCGTAGAGATGCTGGATGTAGTCCTGTGGAACGGCTTGCCATGCCATTTCCACCTGGCGCCTCAGTTGGACCAGCGTTCGTGATGGACGTGCAGACCGCGTGAGACGACGCTTCATCCAGTCCCAAACATGCTCAATGGGGGACAGATCCGGAGATCTTGCTGGCCAGGGTAGTTGACTTACACCTTCTAGAGCACGTTGGGTGGCACGGGATACATGCGGACGTGCATTGTCCTGTTGGAACATCAAGTTCCCTTGCCGGTCTAGGAATGGTAGAACGATGGGTTCGATGACGGTTTGGATGTACCGTGCACTATTCAGTGTCCCCTCGACGATCACCAGTGGTGTACGGCCAGTGTAGGAGATCGCTCCCCACACCATGATGCCGGGTGTTGGCCCTGTGTGCCTCGGTCGTATGCAGTCCTGATTGTGGCGCTCACCTGCACGGCGCCAAACACGCATACGACCATCATTGGCACCAAGGCAGAAGCGACTCTCATCGCTGAAGACGACACGTCTCCATTCGTCCCTCCATTCACGCCTGTCGCGACACCACTGGAGGCGGGCTGCACGATGTTGGGGCATGAGCGGAAGACGGCCTAACGGTGTGCGGGACCGTAGCCCAGCTTCATGGAGACGGTTGCGAATGGTCCTCGCCGATACCCCAGAAGCAACAGTGTCCCTAATTTGCTGGGAAGTGGCGGTGCGGTCCCCTACGGCACTGCGTAGGATCCTACGGTCTTGGCGTGCATCCGTGCGTCGCTGCGGTCCGGTCCCAGGTCGACGGGCACGTGCACCTTCCGCCGACCACTGGCGACAACATCGATGTACTGTGGAGACCTCACGCCCCACGTGTTGAGCAATTCGGCGGTACGTCCACCCGGCCTCCCGCATGCCGCATGCCCACTATACGCCCTCGCTCAAAGTCCGTCAACTGCACATACGGTTCACGTCCACGCTGTCGCGGCATGCTACCAGTGTTAAAGACTGCGATGGAGCTCCGTATGCCACGGCAAACTGGCTGACACTGACGGCGGCGGTGCACAAATGCTGCGCAGCTAGCGCCATTCGACGGCCAACACCGCGGTTCCTGGTGTGTCCGCTGTGCCGTGCGTGTGATCATTGCTTGTACAGCCCTCTCGCAGTGTCCGGAGCAAGTATGGTGGGTCTGACACACCGGTGTCAATGTGTTCTTTTTTCCATTTCCACGAGTGTATATCTCTCCTATCAACCCTATCTGCCGGCCGGAGTGGCCGAGCGGTTCTAGGCGCTACAGTCTGGAACTGCGCGACCGCTACGGTCGCAGGTTCGAATACTGCCTCCGGCATGGATGTGTGTGATGTCCTTAGGTTAGTTAGGTTTAAGTAGTTCTAAGTTCTCGGGGACTGATGACCTCAGCAGTGCTAAGAGCCATTTGAACCAAATTTGAACCCTATCTGGTACGGATCCCACACTGGTGAGCAGTATTCAAGCAGTTGGTGAACAAGTGTACTGTAACCTACTTCCTTTGTTTTGGGATTGCATTTCCTCAGGACTCTTCCAATAAATCTCAGTCTGGCATCTGCTTTACCGACGATCAATTTTATATGATCATTCCATTTTAAATCACTCCTAGTGCGTACTCCCAGATAATTTTTTGGAATTAACTGCTTCCATTTGCTGACCTGCTATATTGTACCTAAACGATAAGGGATGTTTCTTTCTATGTATTCGCAGCACATTACATTTGCCTACATTGAGATTCAGTTGCCATTCCCTGCACCATGCGTCAATTCGCTGCAGATCCTCCTGCATTTCAGTACAATTTTCCATTGTTACAACCTCTCGATATACCACAGCATCATCCGCAAAAAGCCTCAGTGAACTTCCGATGTTATACAAAAGGTCATTTATGCATATTGTGAATAGCAACGGTTCTACGACACTCCCCTGCGGCACACCTGAAATCACTCTTACTTCGGAAGACTTCTCTCCATTGGGAATGACATGCTGCATTCTGTTATCTAGGAGCTCTTCAATCCAATCACACAATTGGCCTGATATTACATATGCCTTACTTTGTTCATTAAACGGCTGTGGGGAATTGTATCGAACGCCTTGCGGAAGTCAAGAAACACGGCATCTACCTGGGAACCCGTGTCTGTGGCCATCTGAGTCTCGTGAACGAATAGCGCGAGCTGGGTTTCACACAATCGTCTTTTTCGAAACAGAGTTCTCTATGCTATGCAATGAGTGAGGCCAAGATGTGTGAAAGTATTTTAGCAAGATATTCAAATCTGAATCAGCTGCCGTTGTCTGTATAATTTTCCAATAGATCAGAGGAAAGGGGTGAAGCAATTCAGAATCCTGAGCATCGATGTGACAACAAGATGCAGCAGGAACATCAAAGTCTGTATCAAGGCCAATCGGAAGACGTGAAAGTGCGTCAGCATTACCATGTTGAGCTGTCGGACGATACAAAATCTCGTACTGATACTGAGACAACAAAGCCCATCTTTGCTATTTTTGGGCAGTTCGTACAGAAACCGGCCTCATCGGATGAAACAAGAACTGCAGTAGCTATTGATCCATTACTAAGTAGAAATTTCTGCCATACAAATAGTGTGGGGATTTGGTGATACCATACAAATAATCAATGCCTCTTTCTCTATTTCTGAATAGTTACTCCGAACTTTTTATAACACTTTTGATGCGAAAGCTATAGGCCTGTCTTTATCATTATATCTGTGCGAAAGCACTGCACCGATTCCGTAAGAGGAAGCGTGAACTTGCAACTCAACTGGTTTGTCAGGATCATAGTGTAGCAAACATCGATCACTGAGAAATTCATCTTTATGTTTTTGGAAAGCTTCTTGTCACTCATGTCTCCAAACAATGGGCACATTCTTGCGACGCAAGTGATGCAAAGGAGCTACGACGTGTGCAGCATTCGGTATGAACAGAATGTAACAGTTCATTTTCCCTAAGACTGAGTGCAGTTCTGTGACATTGCGAGGACCTAGCAGATCACGTATGGCTAACAAATGTGACTGAAGAGGATGTACGCTTTGAACGCTTATGACATGACCAAGATACAGAAAGAAAGAAAATCACTCTTGTCCAGTCTACACTTTAGTCTTGCAGTAGATTACACACGAAACAAATCACTCAAATTTGCGATGTGTTCTTCAGGTGCACGATACGTACAACAATATCGTCCAAATAGTTTGAACAGTTTGGTACTTGAGCAGTCAGCTGTTCCAAAAACCGTTGGAAAATGGCGGGTGCAGAAGCACTGCCAAAAGGCAAACGCAAATATTTAAACAAGCCTAAATGAGTGTTGTGAACACTTTTTGAGATTCTTCATTTAGCGGTATTTGAAGATATCCGTCGCGCAAATCAATTTTTGAAAAGTAACGACCAGCGCCTAATCTGTCGACGAGATTCTCTGGGCGTGGTATTGGATAAGTATCAACCACAGAATGTGGGTTGACGACAGACTGGGCGAATGTGACCTGGAGGTTTGGGGAGCAAAACTAGTGGACTTGCCCATTGACAAGCTTGTAGGGGCGCAAAAGCTCCGCTATCTTGCAATTCTTTAACTTCAGCAGCGACTTTGTCCCGTAATGCAATGGAAACAGTTCTAGCACGGCAAAATTTCGGCTGAGCATTTTCTTTCAGAGTAATGTGCAACAAAATTGTTGGCCTTGTCTAAACCTTCAGAAAAGAGTTCAGGGTATTCTTCCTGCGTTGTCTTTTGTATTGAATGCAGACACTGACAACACATTTTCCTGAATTTGGAAGCCAAAAAATTCAATCGAATCAAAACCAAATATGTGATTCTTGAGTTTCTCCCGGCGTATTTGATAATCAAAATATCCACGGGTGTGCTGCCGGTCTATAGTGTCCCCAACATCAAATTCACTATGGAGACTGAAACGGAGGGTAAATTACCTTTCCTTGACGTCTTGGTCAAGAGAAGGGCTGACGGCACCCTAGGTCATGGGGTGTATCGGAAGACAACGCACACCGATCTGTATTTGCACGCAGACAGTGCCACCACCCTTCACAGAGGAATGGGGTATTTAAACTCTAGTACATAGGGCGCGCACTATCTCTGACGCAGAGAGTCTACCCCAGGAATTGGAACATCTGAGAACTGTATTTCGAAAAAACGGGTACTCGGAGTGGCAGATTCAACGTGCTCTCCGCCCAACCACTGCAGCACAACCTGTTGAGATGGATGAAGTCACGAGGGAGGAGGTAGGCACTGCATTTATTCCATACACAGGCGCACTCTCGGGGAAAATCGCCCGCATTCTGAAGAAACACCGGGTCGGAACTGTGTTTTGTCCTCCAAATAAAACTCATGCACTGGTGGGGAGTGCCAAAGATGACCTCGGTTTGAGGAAGGCCGGCGTGTACCAGATTCCGTGTCAATGTGGTAAGTCGTATATTGGTCAGACGATGCGTACCGTCGAGGATCGATGCCGTGAACACCAGAGGCACACTCGACTGATGTACCCGAGCAAGTCGGCGGTCGCTGAACATTGTTTGTCGGAAAATCACGCCATGGAGTATGACCGCACGAGGATTCTGGTACAGACGTCGAGATACTGGGACAGCGTTGTTAGAGAGGCCATCGAAATTCGCACCAATGACGACCTCATAAACCGTGACTGTGGCTATAATCTTAGCAAGGCTTGGGAACCAGCGATTGGCCGGCCGAAGTGGCCGTGCGGTTCTAGGCGCTGCAGTCTGGAACCGCGAGACCGCTACGGTCGCAGGTTCGAATCCTGCCTCGGCCATGGATGTGTGTGATGTCCTTAGGTTAGTTAGGTTTAACTAGTTCTAAATTCTAGGGGACTAATGACCTCAGAAGTTGAGTCCCATAGTGCTCAGAGCCATTTGAACCATTTTTTTTTTTTTTTGAACCAGCGATTGGGTTAAACAAGAGTAAATCGAGCAAACGTATAGTTGTGACGACCACGGCGGACAGAGCCATCACACCGACGTCATCTCAGACGCCGTCGCAATCTGTTCCACCGCGCGACCGTGGAGCGGGGCGCGGACGGCAGAGGGAGCGCGCCGCGGGCGGAGGGTATTTAAATCAGCCGCCGCCGCGACCGAACCCATTCGACATAAAAACAGAGTGGTAAAAGAGTGGAAGATCACCAGAAATCAGGCCACCAGGAGGCTGCTCAATCGCCTACAGAGAGAACTGAAGGTTGCGCTCAATGAGCACAGAAACCAGCAATGGCAAAACCGCCTCACAGCTCTCAAAGTAGACGATCATACACTATGGCAAGCGACCAAACAGTTTACAAAACGACGCGCTAGGATGCCGCCACTGCATGGCGAGCGGGGACTGGTCTACAGCCATGCTGGAAAGGCCAACGCCCTCGCCGACTCCCTCGAGAAGCAGTTCCAAGCGGCAGAACCCCAGGATGAAGAGCATGAAGAGGTAGTCAGTCGTCAACTGACTGTCTTCCTCAATGCCGAGGAGGACCCAGAGGACGAACCCATACTTTTTGCCCCCGAGGACGTGGCAAGAGTAATCAGGTCCCTCCCTACAAAAAGGGCACCAGGGCATGACAGTGTCACTAATCAGCTAGTCAAAAAACTCCCACCTACAGCAATCACACACATCGCGAACGTCCTCAACGAGATTACTCGATCCCGTGTTTTCCCAGCTTGCTGGAAACATGCGGAAGTGGTCGCGATACACAAACCAGGGAAAGACCCTCTATTCCCGCAGCACTACAGGCCGATTAGCCTCTTGCCAACTCTCAGCAAGATCTATGAGCGCCTCCTACTAAGACCCATACAAGAACATATTACCAGAGAGCAAATTCTGCCGGATTTCCAATTTGAGTTCCGGCAGAACCACTCTGCCCCACAACAGATCATGAGAGTGGTTGAAGCGGCCACAGAGGGCTTCAACCACAGAGGCTACTGCGGGATAGTGCTACTAGACGTAGCCAAAGCCTTTGATTCAGTATGGCATAGAGGGCTACTCTACAAGTTGTACACACAAGGGTTTCCCGGGAGCATAGTTCAGCTGATCAAGAG
The DNA here is from genome assembly GCF_023898315.1 of Schistocerca nitens. Taxonomy (NCBI): domain Eukaryota; kingdom Metazoa; phylum Arthropoda; class Insecta; order Orthoptera; family Acrididae; genus Schistocerca; species Schistocerca nitens. The sequence goes on from NC_064616.1 coordinate 949,984,088, forward strand.
CTATCTCACGAATAGGACTTTCTCCGTCAAAGTAGAAACTGCCACCTCCACCAGAAGGCGTATTCGTGCTGGGGTGCCACAGGGATCGGTCCTGGGGCCCGTATTGTACAGTTTGTACACTGCGGACACACCAACGGCCCCCCTGGTGCACACTGCGCAGTACGCCGACGATACAGCCTTCTACACGAGAAACGCGAACAAGGACCTGGTCATCCGTAGGCTACAAAAGGTTTTAGATGACACGGAAACATGGGCCCGTCGCTGGCGCATCACCATCAACTCTGAGAAGACGCAGGCAATGCTGATTACCCGCAGGCTCGGAAGGCGCGAACCTCCTCAACGTCCCCCCCTCCACCTTCACCTAAATGGAATCCAACTCCCCTGGCGCAGAACCGCCAAGTACCTTGGCGTAACCCTGGACTCTCGTCTTACGTGGAAACCCCACATAGACGAGGTCCACAGGAAGGTCTGCGCCAGAATGTCCATCCTATACCCTATCCTGAACACAACCAGCTCCCTTCCTTGCCCAGTAGCAGTAAATGTATACCAGGCCCTGATCCGGCCGGTAATGGAGTATGCGTGCCCTGTCTGGGGATACGCGGCAAAGCAGCACCTGGACAAACTCCAGAGGCTGCAGAACCGCGCCCTCAGAAGGGCGCTGCGTCTACCTTACGGATTCCCCACGGACGACTTGCACGCCGCAGCCGAAATCCCACTCCTCAGAGAGCGTTTCCAGGATCTGGCAAGGGCCTTCTATGAGGGTACTTCCAGATCCGGTAACGCGCTTATCCACTCCATAGGTCGGTATGACATGTCCCACGATAAGCATAAGCGCCCTATGACGATCTTCGACGATTAAGTCGAAGAGAAAATCCCAATATCCAATCCCTAATCCAGTTCCTTCCCACATAACACCAATCTTTTCGCCTACCTCAGGCAAGTACCAGACTCACTCACAACAAACATCACAAGTCACAGACACCAAAAAACTATAGAAAAATCACACACACACGTTCACAGGGGAGTAAAAGCCGAAAGGCTACAAACTCCCCCTCACACTTCCCCAAAGAGGGGAAAGTAATAGATGTGAGCAGCAGCGACCGAACCCAGTTCCCTCTGAGCAGCCATAGCGTACGGATCTCCGTGCCGGCACGTTCACAGGAGCTCAGTCCGTCAGTTCACCTGATGATGGCGACATGTATGATCGCCGAAATATTGTGCCCGTTGGACACTATAGACCGGCAGCACACCCGTGGATATTTTGAAAACTAAATATGTTCTCACAATCGCGTGAGTGTAGCACAGTGAAAGCTAGAGTTCGCCTATGCGTGCGATATATGGCAGGCAAAGTACGTTTTCTGAGAACGGGAATGTCTTGTCCCTTATAAGCCGCCACGTGCGTGCTAGTTTTAGGCAGGCGTGGGGAGCGTAACTGTTCATATGTCTTACAATTCAGCAATGTAATAGAGGCACCCGTGTCCAGTTTTGTATTCTACCCACTCGTCTAATATAGAGTGTCTAGGAAACCTGCTTTCTCGGGTCACTACACAAAAATTCAAGCAAATCGTATTAATATAGGTATTTTTGTTATAGTTAGATAAATGACAATACTTAACATTGAGAAATTGAGATTGGGATGTCGTAAGCAAAGGGTGACATGGAACATAAGCAGTCTCTTCAGTACATAGAATTCGTAACACAAGAGTAGAAATACATTTCCTAAGTCGCTGCTATCGAACTCTTAGACTGCTGGACTTCAACTGGGCCGCGACGAGGCAGCGCGGTGCGTATGTCCTCTTCGTGTAGATGGCGCTACTGTCTCGTTTTGTCCTAGAGGGATGATTCGGGGGGGGGGGGGGGGGTGTCGGTCAGCATATTATTGGCTGACGTCATCTCACAGCCCTCTCTGCTCTGATGCTCTTGACCGACGTGCCGGCGCTTAACGCTACGCCGGAACAGCCACAAGTGTAATAGCAACGGCCGGCCGAAGTGGCCGTGCGGTTAAAGGCGCTGCAGTCTGGAACCGCAAGACCGCTACGGTCGCAGGTTCGAATCCTGCCTCGGGCATGGATGTTTGTGATGTCCTTAGGTTAGTTAGGTTTAACTAGTTCTAAGTTCTAGGGGACTAATGACCTCAGCAGTTGAGTCCCATAGTGCTCAGAGCCATTTGAACCATTTGTAATAGCAACACGATAAACGTTTTAATGTCAACATCAATGTCCGAACAGTGCACATGGAGCTTCTCAAACATTTATTATTACAATTAAATGTACAGGAATACAAAGCTCTAATAACACACGAAGGATAGTCTCGCACCTGTGTGAATTGCGGAGCCGTAGGGCACCTCCGTACACAGTGCACGCAACAACCAAGAGAGCAACGAACTGAAACTAGTTATACTTGATGGCACCGTTTTAATGCAAACAGAGTACTTATCCTACACATACAACGTCGAGAACCCAGGAACGTCACTAGATGCAGTTTCACATAAAGCACTCCCAAACAACATTGATATTCGATCTAACGATAACACGCTGCAATTACATAACGTCATGAAAACTCAGAATCACTAGCATATGCATGTAACTTCGTTACACAAGAATCTTCTCAAGCTGAAACTCCAAACCAAACACTGGAAAAGTGTGACCCATCTACCTAACAACGTACCATGCTACTCCGCTCACGAAACAACTAAAAGACATATGTAAATGACAATACTAATAATCGCGAAACACATGCCGAAATCCCAGTAAACAAACTGAATCAAAAGTCGAACATAATATTAACTCAGAATATAAAAAAAGAACAGTTGAGAAGCTAACCCAGCCAGAGAGAACAAGTAAAACAATACACGGAAGTGGGTCAACATGGATGAAGACCAGGCAAGTCGCAGTAGATGACACGCCTGTGCGTACGGCTGTATGGCAGTACCGCATCAGGAGGGATAGAGTTGTTAGATCACCTTGTTGTTATAAACGCGTCTAGGAATTACTATCAAATTTTGTAATACAAAGATTGTAAACGTATTTGCATCACCAGGGACCAACGCACAGTTAGCAAAATGAGAATTTTATGCTGGGGCAATGTCGAGTAACTTAACGATCTACATACCCCAACTATTTTAGCCAGAAATTTTCATTATGTTCTACACCTAGATGGTCAAGAACAGAATATGAATCTTAGTAAGGAACTTCAAATTTTAATAAATGTAATTCGGCTCCAAGATACATTTAAATGTTGCTATTCTGACACTATGGCATATTCGTACATCACATAGAGTCCGAAAGCAGAATCGACGGGATATACCCACGGGGTTTATTATCAGAGCACATCCAAGCAGCAGACTTTTGGCCAGTGGCAGTTTCAGAATCGCTGCAGTATGGAACCGCAAGACCGCTACGGTCGCAGGTTCGAATCCTGCCTCGGGCATGGATGTTTGTGATGTCCTTAGGTTAGTTAGGTTTAATTAGTTCTAAGTTCTAGGGGACTAATGACCTCAGCAGTTGAGTCCCATAGTGCTCAGAGCCCTTTGAACCATTTGAGCCAGTTTCAGAATACGCTGCTTTCCACATGAAGCAGGAACTTACCCGTCAAAGTGTATTAGGCAGGCGATCATGGAATTTGAGCTATCGTATATAACAAAAATAATGTTTGAAGCGTGAAATCGTATATTTGTGGCACTGCTGACAGTACGATACCGGATCATGGCTCTGAGCACTATGGGACTTAACATCTGAAGTCATCAGTCCCCTAGAACTTAGAACTACTTAAACCTATCTAACCTAAGGACATAACGCACATTCATGCCCAAGGCAGGATTCGAACCTGCGACCGTAGCAGTCGCGCAGCTCCGGACTGCAGCGCCTAGAACCGCTCGGCCACAGAGACTGGCATTACCGGCTCAGATAATGGCTATATATAGGAAAGCCCACTGTAGTCAGGCCATTGCGAAGGAAAATAGCACTTCGCGACCTTAAGATAATTGTTCTCTGCAATTGCGCAGTTAACAGGTGATATCACTGTCGCTGATTGAACCATAGCCAAAGTTGTTAATCTTAATGGGTCACGAGTAGAAGGTCACAAAATCTGATCCCAGGGCTGCACAGACGAATGGCAGCAGCCCAGTAGTGTTTACCAGTAGCAGTTACTCACCGCTCGCCATCACCCGCAAGCGGTACGAATTAAGTATTCTTGCGCCCTGCGGTTCTCAGCCGTATTTTATAATGATAAGAATCTGTCAACTAATAGCTGAATTAAAAAAAGCTAACTAACCTTAAAAGCTTCTTAAAATGTAGTTTTCCTGTTCAATAGTAAATAAAAATACTTACAGTGATAATAATTGGATTTTCATATTAAATTTTGAAGAAGAGTTGGGAAAATAGACATCAGTAAAAATCTAGGTTTTGCCAGAACGGTGCGCGTGAACGCTGGAAAGACAACTGTTATCAAACCTGCACAAGGCATTTAAATTATTATTCCCTGTACTGGATTATTGTACTATCGTAAAAATGGCTGATCGTTGTCAGCAGCTGTACAATAATTTCATTCGATGAAGGAGTCAGATACAGCCAACAGTTGTGAGTGGTAAGTATTTATTCTTTACCGATGTTGAATACGTAATTCCATTTGTAACATGTGTTAATGTTTAATAGCTACTGAAAAAGAATAACTTACGAACCAGTAAAGATCACATGCTTCGCATTTGCAACCGTTGTCCGTACTCAATTCCTTCGTCGAATAGGTACGCATGCTACAGCATGTGCTACTTAATATGTTCCAAAACGCTGCACATAAAAACAGAATGTTTCCTAAACTTATACTTTGGGTTTTGAAGAGCCCTTGGGCTAGGGACCATTTGTATTCCCAACAGTGGATCGTCTTATCGTAACAATCCTACAGTACAGGGCTGTAGTTTGAATATTACACCCTTCCGCCAGCTTAGGCAAGTGGTATAAATCGGTTAGTTGTTTTTGCATTAGATGTGGTCTACAGTGCCCCTTAAGGTGCTTATGGAAACAGCATTTAGTTCATGGGAGGTTCCTGGGAAAACCCGAAGAACCTGGTTTTTGGGCACTAAGTCCGAAGAGCCGAATCCAAAACGGTCATGCAAAACAAATGACCTGACATTTTCACGATATAATCCTAAGATCCCGATATCGAAGAGCTTTGAAAATTTTCTTGCTATTTTTATACTTTTCTGAGATATAGAGATTCAAAGTCACCCTACTCGGACACGTAAAATACGCATGTAAAATTCGGCACCAGGTCAAATCCAAATAACAACCGCAACAATCTAGAAGTGGAAACTTCCTATTCTCAAGAATCATTATCCGTCAAGGAGAAAAACGTCAAAAACTCCAGTCGCGGATTCGAAAACGGTAATGCACAACGGATGTGCTTTTCGTTCTGTTCCACAAAGACTGTCTCCTATCCCTGTTCCTGTCTGCCTCTTGCTCTCTCTTACTGCTACTACCCCCAGCTGGCATGTCGCTCATATGAAAAGAACTTACGGTTCCGTAAAATTTTTGTACTTTACTTGAAATCGAAGTAACGCAGAAGTAGACAACTTTAGATCTCAGACTAAATTCTATGTGTACAAAAATGTGGCATGGAATTCAATACTAGAACAACAAAGTATTCCTAGAATCGTTCTGATAAAAACTGATGCAGTTCACAGCATATTTGTTGGTGATACGTCACTTTATAAATTACGTTTTCGCCAAACACAGGATGTATTTTACGTGTATCAGTAGGTTAACTTTGAAGTTCTGTATCTCGGAAACGAATAAAGGTATCAAGAAGATTCCCAATTTTGTACGGCGAGGGGGCGTAATAGAAGGAATGGTTCCCCGTTGTCTTCCGAGTTTACAAATTATGGGTTTGCATGCGTAGTATCGATCTGCTGCTATGTTATGAATTTCAGTCGGAAGTAACAGGGATTCGAGAATGCACGTTATAGACACGACCGTCTTCCAACAAGGTACATAACTGAAGTAAGGAATAAGAAATTAAATTAAGTCAGTTGTACTACAACGCAATGAGTAGAAGAAACTGACATTCAAATAATTAGTAAACAGTTTTAATTTTGTCTCATATTGCATAAAACATTTAAATATAAGTACAATTACTGTCATTAACCAATTAATCATGTGATCAAACAGAGAGCACAACACTACGTTAGTCTGTTACAGGGCCATAACTTTGCAGTCTCTGAGGGAGGCAGAAATGTGAAATAGAGACCAGTTGCTACGAAGTGTTCCGAATGGTGCAGACTTTTAATGATCAGTACTTTGAGGCCAGCGGCCAACTTTTCAAGGCCTTAGTATATCTAGTCTTTTGGGGGCTCATAACATACCACTTTATGTAACTTACTAATTAATAATATGCTGCCTGAAGTGTACCCCACATTGTCAGCACTGACTTTTGAGCAGAATAGTCTGAAGACCACTGTTATAGACTCTTTACAGAACAGCAATGGCGTCGTACACATAATACAGACTCATAACGAGGCTTCCAAGGTCTACTTTACTGATCTATACACCAGTAGATACGAAGCAACCACAACCTACGGATTATGGGACACAGCATCAGCCGCGTCAAACATCATCACGAAACAACAAAATGGAAACATATTAGTACCATTTACTACCTATGAATTAGACAATACTATTAAATATTCTCCGTGAAACAAGTCGCCGCGGCAGGATAGCTCACTAGTAAAGTTTTATAACAAATATTGGCATATTATGGGAGACGAACTCACTAGTATATATGATAATATGTTACTAAGCAGTCAGAACAAACACAGTTGACTGAGGCGAGAAGATTCTTAGCACCAAAGAGGAACAGAATCAAATCAGTATGAACTTTAAGACAACTAACATTACTCAACATCGATTTCACGGTTTTCAAAGCAATCTTATCAAAAATCGTCTGTCCGAGATCAGAGGATGATAGATTTATTGCTTTACTACCGAGACTTGATTTATCTCACTCGGAAAAACCCATCCTCCCCAGCAATAGCCCTTCTCTACTTCGAGAAGGCATGGGATAGGATTTAACGCGGTTACCTTCTTATAGTTTTGAATCATATAGCCTTTTGGGGGCGTATTATATATCGTCTGGAACTCTTTCCACGGAACAGCGACAAAAGTTCAGGGCGACAACGCCTTTACTGACAGTATCAGAACGCAGTTCCCGCTCAAACAGGGTTACCCCTCCTCTTCCTCGCTTTACGCCGCTGCGACGGAGCCAACACAAAGGCGTCAACATTTTCAGAATTAAAAATGTTATTCACGCATATGCAGAATCATCGAGTAGGACTGCTGCGTCAAAGATGCACAAAGAGCATAGGAAGTAGTCACACGTTACCAGCAAGCCACTGGGGCCGTCCACAATCGAACAAAATCAAATATACCCACACTGGTACTTCCGGGACAGCAGTTACAACATGACTGGCTATCACGATTGACTGACAGACTCCAACTGGGAATCGACACTATTGTACGAAACTTAGGGACGAAAGTAACTTTCGTATGACTTTTCACTACCAAACAACAGAACTCGTTGAAGCTTGGACCATATAGAAAAAGAACGGTAAGAAAATTGATGAAAGAAATACGTAGTGATAAGAACAGAAATGACGCTTTTATTCCAACTCAACAATTACAGTAACGTTTCCGTGATTCAGGGTGGTTTCCTAAATATTACAAAAGTCAATACATGGTTGTTAATAAGGAGTGTGATCACCATGGACTGCAGTGCATGCTTAACAAAGTGCTCCAAAGCGGCCCACGAAGTTAGTAAGGACTTCTTGTGGTAGGTAGTCCCATTACTCCACCAGGGCGGTTGAAAACTGCTGGCTGGTCGTTGGTGCATGTGAATATGTTGCAATATGTCTCCCGAACGCATTTCACGAGTGCTCGATACGATTTAAGTCGAGAGGAGTGAACAGGCGAGTCCATTCGCCGAAAATCCTCTCATTCCAAGAGCTTACCAACTGTTCTCTTCGATTCGGTCGCACATTGTATCCATTAAAATGAAGTGAGGACCGAATGCACTGCTGAAAGATGCACATGGGGAAGGAGTACAGTCTCACAGTATCGTTGACCAGTGAGTGTACCGTGTTCAAATACATGGAGGTCCCACACCATAAAATCCAGACCACCAAAAATGTTCGACAGTGTTTCTGGGTGCATTACCACCTCTCGCCATACGAGGGCACATTGAAAATCATTACTCGATTTGTACCTGCTCTCATCCGAGTACAGCGCGCAATCCCACTTCCTGTTGGACTTGTCGTCATGCTGTTGGCGCCATCGCAAAAAGTGCCTCTGACGTGCAAGTGTCTAAGGAACACAGCGCCAGCTCGTCGTACAAAAAGACCATCCCCATTCAGTCGCCACGCTATTGGGGAGCGAGAGATTTTGTACCTTGCCGTCCTATTAAATGTAGCTGCACATCCTCGCGCTTTTTGACATTTGTCCCTTCTTGCCTGTTTCACAATGTAGCAGTCATCTGCTTGTGCCGACTACCTGCTCTTCATCGGACAGCAATGCTTGTGTTTCGAAACACTCCACACGCACATGAAACAATGCTACGGGCAATACCAGATTCCTGGACGACAGTCGTCACACTTCGTCCCTCTCTCAAAATTCCCTATGATGCTTTCCCGTGTGATGAAGAACACCACCGCAGTGTACCGTTACTGATCGCTGAATGACACACACTGTCTTTTCTCGTTTCATCAGCTGCCTCGTGTTCCGGGAGCTGCCACACCTGACCTATAGCCACAAAAACCTTACGCCGTGTGACGTCCTACTTTCTGTGCGTGACTGGGTGATTTCTGGAAACATGCTTCCGTACTTTCATTCATTTCCACTGAGCAGTTACTACGCTGTGTTAATTTAACTAGGTCGTCCTTAAGAGTTACAGTACAAGGCACGTACATTACGACCTGACCACAAAAAAAAGTGCATCGGTATTCACAGTACAAAATATGCATCATTAAAGACAGAGAGTAACACATACGAATCCCAGACTGGCCGCAAAAGGCTTTTAGTATTAATGCTTTTATGTTGGCGAAAGTAAATCATATATCGGCGGTACTGGCAATGCCTAGGCATTTCACGAGACAGATTTTGTCACCAATGTCATGGTCTGTTCGGAGCCTAAACGTATGTAACTGCTCCGAATTATATCGACAGCTACTATTTAGACTCGAAGTGCGTCAATAAACAAAGTATCTCAACATCCACAGGCTTAATCTATCAAGCCCTGGTAATGAGCGCTCCCAGACACCCAATATCTGCCAAATATCCACGGACATCGTGGAGGCAAGTCTATAGGAACATTCACACTCGATGTTTGCCACAAACATCAGAACCATTTAGTATAACGTAGTTTCAGAAACTCTACCAACATCTGAATGGCTGTTAAATACAAAACTTATAACCAGTGAGTTTGTAATTCCTACATACAGGTTGCGACATTGCACACTACTTTCTTTGTGACGAACCTATTCGCATATTTGCATCTGGATTGGGCAAGAGAGAAGTGGGCAATATAACAAGGAGAAGTCTTCAAAAGATAGATATCACAATCCTACTACGACCACAATGAATATTATTTCCTACAGAAAAATACCTTAATTCTGGTTGGCCAGAAAGTTCGTCTACTAAACGCTGAAGACAATACACCCTTGAATACCTTAAGAAACTCTGGATACTGAAATTCCAAGTTCGTAAGAAATGTAATATTATCATCCAAAACTAGGCAAAACTAAGCGAGCTTAAACGTTTAAATATCACGGAGAATGGATAACAACCATCTTATCAGAGAAATAAGCCTTCATATCACGCATGAACAAAATTGAAATGGCATTCCATTTACCCAAAAACATCTACAACAAAAGATCAGTATCGTTAAATGCAAAGTTAAGGCATTACTGTAGTGTCATCCATCCGGAGGTCTTGTACGCTTCTGAATGCCTAGCAATGAACAAAAAAGGCCTAATCGAAAAATTGGAGGCCAAGGAAAGGAAGATTTTGAGACAGATCTTAGGCCCCATCAAAGAGAATGGGGAATATAGAAGACGTCATAATCATGACTGTATTCCCACATAGAGAAGATAACTAATGCCATCCTGAAAAGAAGGATTATGTTTTATGGACATATGACCCGAATGAGCCCTGGAAGACTCACCAATCGTATGATCACGTACTTTCAGGAGAAGAAAACAAAATGGACCTGGTTCCCAGAGGTGGAGAAAGGTCTTAAAGAAGTGGGGATCACCCATGACGACATCTTGGAGCGTGTCCCACCCTAGGAGAAATTTATGGCGTGGCAGGGTTTCCGAGAAAAGCCGAAAGTAAAAACAGGAAAGGCTTGGACCCAGGAGACAAAGCAGCAACACCGAGAACGAATGCGGGAGCACTGCGCAAACATCAGAACACGTAAAGCAATACAGTTCAAATAACGTGGTCCAAAGATAGCCTATACGAAATGAATGAATGAATGAATCCTAAACTATTGCGAATAGCACAGGCAGATGATAGATTAGTACTATGTATTAAATATATCACTTTAATTTCCTAATGTCATGCAACGGTAGAAGACTTGTAAATAAGGATGGCATATTGTTCACGTTACTTACCCTTACTGCATTTAAATCTTTTGTGCGAATCTTACTCTACTTTACGTTGGTATTCATTATCTCTCCCTACACCCATCCATCCAAGGTAGAAGAAAAGAACAACCAGATGAACACGGTAGTGCGTTTATTCCTTGAATGAAAAAAGAATGAAGTCTTAAACCTCGCCGACAAAGACGTAATTTGTGAGCCTAAGATGCCGATGTGAGTGGAGGCAGAAAGGATAGCTCATCCGGTAGAGCACTGCCTCCAGAAGAAAAAGATTCCAGTTCCGAGTCCCGGACTGGCACGCGGTTTTCATCTACCAGGAAGATTCAAATCAGTTAACACTCGGTTGCCGAGTAAAAACTCTTTCTGAGGACGTTTAATACTTTTTGTCGTTTTTAACAGTATCCAGTCACACTTAATATTAATTTTTGAGAACATGTCTCTCTGCAGTACAGCGGTTTTGTTTATTACTTAAAAATGAATATGAAAAGTCACAACTTGTAACCTGCCCCTCACTTATCGACCTTTATGACAGTGAAAAATGAAACCGCGTGCACCTAATGGAAATTTGGGAAAAGCAATCGTCACCGAAGTTAATTTGTCGGTGAAGAGGGAGGAAAGGGTTACATCTCAATGAAAGGTAAAATGCAAATGAAATTGGTGAAAATTAATTTTGAGAAAAGGGTAAAATTAACAAAGAAAGTAAATGTGCGGTCGTTACGTTAACAATTAATTGGCGTTAATTAGATATTTGAGATTTGGGGAAAATTACGGTCGCCATTCCTATGGACAACTACTACAATAACTGAAAATGAAAGATTAATGCACATATAATTAGCACTAAAAGAGTGGCAACTGAAGGTTGACACGTGCTGTGTGAAAACCGAATGTTTGTCAGAAATAATAAATTTCGCTACACTCTGACTTAATTTAGCAAAAGAATTAATAAAACCGGAAAATTCAAAGTTAATTTAGTGACTGAAATTAATAGTGAACTTTGTTTCTGAAGCACTACGAAATTCAATAAAAGAAGGTTAGTCTTGGACTATCTCAACAATCATTTCAAAAGCTACTTGAATCTACGCAATTTAGAAATAAGAGATTTAACTTTGAACTTGAATTAAATGATTCTGAACAATTAACAATAGTAAAATTTAGTATATACCAAGCTGAGCTGCAGTCACAGCTAAGCTAAAACATGGTAACAAAACTCGCACTCTTAATTTCTGCTTGTGTAATCTAAATATTGTAGCCAGCTATGAATACTTTAGCTGAACTTTGAAATTAAAGCAGTGAAAGGGAATGATATTACTTTAATGCTGGTGTATGAATTTCAACGACACTCGGGTTCATTCGAAAAAAGGAAGCGACCCTGCTTGGTAATGGTTGGTTCAAATGGCTCTGAGCACTATGGGACTCAACATCTTAGGTCATAAGTCCCCTAGAACTTAGAACTACCTAAACTTAACTAACCTAAGGACATCACACACACCCATGCCCGAGGCAGGATTCGAACCTGCGACCGTAGCAGTACCGCGGTTCCGGACTGCAGCGCCAGAACCGCTAGACCACCGCGGCCGGCTGCTTGGTAATGCAATTGGGTCAATGAGCAACAAAGGTTCATGCTAATTTGCTGTATTTTTGTGATGCAACAGTTTAAAAAGCTGAGGTCTGACATACAGTTCTAAAACTTTACGTGCTTTTAGTCTTCCTTGTTGGTTATTGAAGGTTTTGCAATCGTCGATCGGGGAGGTGTCGACAGTCACTCATTGTCGGCCGTCACTGTTGCAGAAGCTGGATGTTGGCGCGCCTTCTTCTCGACATGATCATCAGGCGAAACGGGCTCTAGATGTGCTCCAGCTAATGCTTCCCGTCCGCGACACCGTGGCAGAAACTATCATAGCAAGTCGAGCGCAATTACATGCTGCCAAACCCCGAAAGCGCGGCAACTCGCGGGAGCGTCACACAACACACCTGCTCCACCGCCCTACTCCAGCCAGACTGTCCGCGCTTCACGTGGCAGAGTTAACACTACCAAAGATCCTAAACACTTTGGTTCTCCACACGACCTATCAATGTAATCGTTCGATAGCATAGTTTTCCCTAGGACAGACCCAGCGTAAAAATACAAATAATATTTACAAAACAAACCAATTATACATTGAAATAAATGCATATATATATATATATATATATATATATATATATATATATATAGACAAATAGTAAAACAGTTACAATATATACAGACACAGAAATGTCATATCTTCAGATAACAAAAATAAGGAAAAAATTTATAGTACAATATATGGAAATAGGAGGATATCCATTTCCGGTGTTACATGTGCCCCACATTGTCTGAGGATATTCGTGTAACCTAAACAGACTCAGAAAATGTCCCAAAAGGAAAAAAAAAAAACAGCGGAAATGCATATGTTCAAAACATAAAAAAATTCAGCATTAGGCTAATTAACCATAAACCAATTTTTAGATCATAATAATCGAGTGGCGACACACCTAACCTTATTCCAGTCTGTCACCTTACACAAAAGAAAACAGGTTGACAACATATATAAATTCATAGGAAACACAAAAAATGGTTCAGCTATTCTAAATCAGCAAAATTTCTAACAGTATCAAGAAAAGGAATACTATTTACAAAATTAACCAGAGTACATGGTCATAAAAACAGGTAGATCAAAATACGCAAATTAATAATTAATTACATAGAATACACATTTTTATATAACCTTTTCATAATTAATATTCTCGTCATGAGAATCCACTTAACGCTAAACAAGAAAATAATATACAGCAGATCGAAAAAAAAATATTGACAGCCGAATTCTTTCACATCAGCTGTCCGGGAAGAAAAATAACTCCGCCTTCCGTAGCCGCAAGTACAAAGAATGCCGACAGCGGCACAAGAGCCGACAGCGGCGCCGCCTCGCCAGTATTGTTGCGACCGCCTGTGCGGCACGCTTGATCTCACTCGCCTGAGTATCGATATTTCTAGAACGTCCGTTTCACTGAATTCTTTAGGAAAAACTCACTCCTGAGTAATCTCAAGGAGTCCATTAATAATATCACAATGGATAACTCAACGCTGTCCATCATCACACGCATGTACTAGCCTGAAACTTAAGACAGCGTCTAAGTACACCGGCAATGACTAGTAAAACACATTCATGAAATCTTACAGCTAGTTACAAAATCATATTTACATTCTTTAATCGACTGTGACTCAGCTGAAAACTTAAACTAGCAGCTTGGATTTTTCATTCGATTAATAATCAGTTACTCTTAAATCATTTAGTCAAAATTAATTACATATTAATTACAACTTCTTTAATATCCTTTTGCTCAGGCAAAAACATGGCAATCTAGCAAATCGTTAAATCTTACACTCTATATTTACATACTGTACAAATTACCCATTCTGTTGTATTAATCAATCCTAGGTTGGTACAATTTCAAGTCTACAATGTTCCGTATACCTAATAGTTTTCCAGAGCTTGGATACTCTAAGCAATAAGCATTTGTGTGAGGTATACCAATGACTTTATATGGTCCATTATAAACAAACTTAAATTTAGAGATTTCATTGTCTATCTTACTCGATTTCTCATGAGCTTTTACAAGTACTAAGTCTACGATTGCAAACTTAGCAAAACTCGTTTTAGCGTCATGACGACGTATGCGAGCATCGGCTTTTAGCTACATTATTTCTCGCAAACGATCTTTTTTCACACCGATACTAATGTCAATCCGTGGAGGGAATTTAATACCTCTTCCACAAAACTTTTACTTCTGTCATCTAACTGGATTTCCTCTGGAGAAAATCCCGTAGACTCATGTCTCAAGGTGTTCATAATTCTCTGAAATTCTGCTACATATTTGCCCCATGCCCTGTGCTTGTGGTGGCAATAGGTACGGCAAAGTCGGCCTAGCTCGCGCATATACCTCTCAGCGGGATTAACAGCCGGACAGTAAGCTGATATATGGATCACTTCGACCCCATTACTTGCCATGCCTTCATTCCACAACTTACAAGTAAATTGTGCCCCATTGTCTGATGGAATCGCCTTGGGCTTACCAATATGAACAAAATAATTGTTCACAAGCTTGCTATAGACCGCTTTGGCTGTAGCTTTCCTAATCGGGTATAGTTTGATGAACTTGGAAAAAGCTTCTAGCACTACTAAAATGTAGGCAAAGTTTCCTGATGACTTGGGCAAAGGTCCGTACAAGCCCACGCACAGTAATTCAAAGGTGTCGTTAGGCCTTATACTTTGCATAGGACCACGACTCGTACAGTTGGTAACCTTCACCTTCTGACATAAATCGCAAGTTTTCACTCTGTCAGTAACGCGTTTTAAAAAAATGGTTCAAATGGTTCTGAGCACTATGGGACTTAACATCTGTGGTCATCAGTCCCCTAGAACTTAGAACTACTTAAACCTAACTAACCTAAGGACATCACACACATCCATGCCCGAGGTAGGATTCGAACCTGCGACCGTAGCAGTCGCGCGGTTCCGGACTGCGCGCCTAGAACCGCTAGACCACCGCGGCCGGCTAACGCGTTTTAACATGTTGTTAAAATGCACTAATTCACTCAGCATTTCCGTACATTTCTTTGGTCCACAGTGACCATACGCCAAATGGTAGTAGTCTATTATTTCCGTGACGTATTTGGTGGGCCAACATACCCGCCAAATACTACTATCTTCACCCTTCCGTATGTACAAGATATGATCGTATATCTTGTAATACTTCCTTAATTTCTCTCCTTCTGGACTCCTTTCGTCATATTGGGTTTTCGCCATATTTAAACAACCGTCCTCGTTCTCATGACGACGTAGATTCTTACAGATGTTCACTATTAATTTACGTCCCTCAACTTCTTTAAATTAGTATAATTTGACCACTACATGTGACTCATCTTTCAATACATCTTGATTACACTCTGGCAACCGCGATAGCGCATCCGCTACGCAATTGTCGGTCCCTTTTACGTAACACATGTCATAGTTAAATTGCTGTAAATACAGCGACCACCTAGTCAGTCTTTCGTGAAGTAGTTTACAATCCTTCAGATAAGTGAGCGCCTTATGGTCCGTATGAATAATCACCTTACGGTCCCATAGGTAACCCTTGAACTTCTTGAATCCCCACACGACAGCGAGACACACCTTCTCAGAAATCGTGTAGTTTCGGTCACTTTTTGATAATGTCGGACTCGCGAGCGCTATCGTCCGGTGTTCCTTATCCTCTTCTTCACCAACTTCTTGGAACAGTTCTAGCCCCACCCCGTAATTCGACGAATCCGTCCCCAGATGGAAAGGTAGCGATAAATCAGGATGAAATAGTATGTTAGATCTTAACAACTCGTCTTTTAATCTCTCGAAAGCGGCCTCGCACCCGTCAGTCCACACAAACGGAGCATTTTTGCGTAAGAGGTTATTCAAATTTTCATATACAAATAGTAAAACAATTACAATATATACAGACACAGAAATGTCATATCTTCAGGTAACAAAATAGGGAAAAAGTTTATAGCACAACATATGGAAATAGGAGCATATGCATTTCCGGCGTTACACGTACCCCACATTGTCTGAGGATGTCCGTTTAACCTAAACAGACTCAGAAAATGCCCCAAAAGGACAAAAAAAAAATACTCTCTGGTCTGTCTGTTTCGCGTTGAACGACCCTATTCAACGTGCGTGCGTCAATCACAATACACACACTACCATCCCGTTTTCCTACAATGACCAAACCGTTATTGTATAGACTTGTACTTCTTTCAATCACTCTCCATTCGATCATCTTATCTATCTCGCGTTGCACTGCTTCCTTTTTGGACAGCAGTATAGCATATGGTCTCACGAAGAATGGTTCGTGCGGAATTACAGGCAACTTGCATTTATATCCTTCCACAAGTCCCCGTTTGTCTGAAAACACACTCTTATTCCTCATTATTACTTCATACAGGCCTCGTCTTTGTTCGTGTGTTACGTTTGACACACCATCTACAATACTTTCCAATTCAATTTCTACACTATTGTCAACGCCGAGATTCCTCACGTTACAGTAGTTCAAATTCATACCTACGTCAGTGGCATCCGGCCAGTTAACAATGTGTATAGGCTGGTATTGCCTATGCACACCATCTCGTGCCTCGTCGAAACTAACTACTATTGTTTTATCTTGTGACGTACATGTCAAAGTTTTGCTTTCGCAGTTAATCACTACACGGTACTTTAATAGCCAATCTAACCCGATAATTACTTCCGTAGTTAAGTCTGGCACGACGACAAACTCTTGTTCAAATCGTGCCCCACATATCTCGAAGTTGACAAAAATCTGATTTGTGACCGGTTTACTGGCCTTCCCAGTAGCACCGATAATTTTCACTCCTGTTACTGGCATAACTACGATACCAGGCCTGTCTTTCAGTAACTGAAATATTTTCCCAGATACAGCACTCAATTCTGCACTAGTGTCAATCAACACATTTAGTTGCAGGCCGTGCATATTAAGAGACACTACTATGTGTCTACACTTATCCTCGACTGTTTCTTTATTTTCCCGTAATAAATCCTCATCTATATCCAGGTCATTCCAGAAGAAACTATCCGGCTTTGATCCTAAATCCGGCTTATCTGGCGGCTTTTTCAGCCTCTGTTCACATACAGTTTTAATTTCAACACGTTTGTCCTGAGGCTTAGTCCGTAGCTTCGCCTCCAATACCGAAACCTTTTCCTGTAACTCGTCAACTAGTGAGTGTTGCTTTGCTATCAATTCAATGCAATTACATGCTGCCAAACCCCGAAAGCGCGGCAACTTGCGGGAGCGTCACACAACACACCTGCTCCACCGCCCTACTCCTGCCAGATTCCGCTCTGCCCGCGCTCCACGCGTCAGAATTAACACTACCAAAGATCCTAAACACTTTGGTTCTCCGCACGACCTATCGATGTAATCGTTCGATAGCATAGTTTTCCCTAGGCCAGACCCAGCTTAAAAGTACAAATAATATTTACAAAACAAACCAATTAGACGTTGACATAAATTACAATATATAAAGACACAGGAATGTCATATCTTCAGGTAACAAAATAAGGAAAAAATTTATAGTACAATATATGGAAATAGGAGGATATGCATTTCCGGCATTACAAACTGCATAAACTTCTTTTTCATATGAGATTGCCGGTTTGGGTCTGTTTTAGACAATCTTCAGACCTTTCGCCATGATGGTAGATGGCGTTCACGGTGTAGCGCCTGCTCCGTTCAAAACCACCATTTACCATCATGGCACTAGGTCTGAAGATGGTCTAAGACAGACCGAAACCGAGATCCTCACATATAAAAATTTGTTGCGGTTGTGACTGTCCATATTCATTTTTATACATTTAATATTCTTAAATCTTCACAAATACGTAATATAATCAGTCCCAGTTTCACTTGTCAGGTAGTAGTGACTACCTCGAGAAGATGTTCACGTCATTTACAAAGCACATGGAATGGTTTGACATTTTTAGAGGTACACAATGAAATCAGTCGTCCTTTCACTTTTGAGGTGTTAATGAACCGAAGCTACTGTATTCACTTTAACAGTGTGTGTATAACAAATTTATCATCTTCTACTGAAAAACCTAACTTGTGCTGTTTGACAGTAGAAACTACATTTCGCTGGGACTGAATAACATGGTGTATAATTATTTTAAGTTCGGAATTTAGCACGTATTGACGGTAACCATCAATGATTAACTCCTAAACAGAAGACTGTTTCTTATCCTACACTCTGTGCATTATGCATCCTGTCTCAGCCTTGAGTGCATACATTTTTGCTCATAGTCCGATAAATCAGTAACAGGGTCATTATTCAACTCGTCTTCCGTTAATCTATCCTCCTTTTCACTTAAATGTGGAATGATATATCTGTTATTTAGTGGGAAACGTGAAGAACCGAACCATGTGTGTCCATCACTCCTAATACCGTCTTAAATATATTTGAAGTTTTAATGTGCTACATTAAGTTGTTAGTATCTGTGTAACACTGCTGTACATGCTTTTCTGGAAACTGTTTTAGCATGTATTCGTATTGAAAGTCTATAAAAAGAGTCTTCGAAATACTGAAGACTGTCGTTCCTACGGATTTGGCTTACCAGACAGTATATTAGGTCTCTTTAATCCAATACCAATTAAATTTTCATTAATAATACATCTCTTCTGAAAATAACGTTTCACAATCAATGCTTTATATCTTCCTTGGCATAAATTTAGCAGTTTTCTGTCTCTCGTCTTTCACATATATTGCAATGTTTTACCAAACACACCGTTATTCATATGTTTGAAAAAGGAAATCTTCTGAGAATGACTGCTTTTGTGCGTGAATTTCAATGTTCATCCAAGGAGGATGTCTAAATGATAAAACTCTCTTTTGACACCGATTTATGACATGAACATTTAGATTTCTGTAACGAATAACACGGTTTTTCATATCATATGAAGCCGAAAGTAATTTCTTTGTTTTGTCACTATCAGAGGGTGGTGCCATGTTTTCAGGACATAAATCCAAATATGAACGAAGTCGTGATTAGTCTGAGAATATTCGAGATCCACCTCTAAAACGTATCATGTGTCAGAATCTTGTTCTACATTTTTCACATCAAAAGTTTCAAGACTCTCTGGAGATTGCCAAACAAAACTGGACACTGGAATATATTGTGACATTTCCCAGGTGTAAAGGCTAGTCACAACAAGACATACGAAGTAAGCATCATCAATTTTTATTCCCTAACAACCTTGACCCTATTGTTTGCAATGGTCTATGTGTATGAACCACGAACTATACCAGCTCTAATGCCTCTTTCATTAAATTGAATTTGTTCAGTGATGACAATAAGTTGAAATTCTGCTCCAGTATTTTTTCAACATAGCATCCCAAGCTAAGTCAGGTGATATATTGTGACGAGCAAGGTCCAGGCCAGTTCAGACATTTTGAGAGATAGGCTACGAAAGGTAAAATGGTTCAAATGTCTCTAAGCACTATGGGACTTAACATCTGAGGTCATCAGTCCCCTAGACGTAGAACTACTTACACCTTACTAACGTAAGGACATCACACACATCCATGCCCGAGGCAGGACTCGAACCTGCAACCGTAGCAGCAGCCCGGTTCCCGACTGAGGCGCCTAGAACCGCTCGGCTACAACGGCCGGCGGCTACGAAAGATTCCGAACATATCAACAAGCAAAAGCACGTCAGTTATCAAATATAAAACGTTATTATTTCCTAAAGCCTTACAGCTTAATAGATATTGTAAATGGCGAGCTCTTTGGTGCTCACCTCCTGATGCAGTTCGACCTGTTTATAACCTGTTAAGGTTCTGAATTAAAGTTAAATGATCTTCAAGTTAAACCAATTCATTACGCACATACTCACATAGAAAAATGCGTTTCTGATTGACTAAATTAAACCTTTAGTTTCTCATTATCTTGAGTTTATCTGATTTCAAGTATAATGCACACTTTTCATGTGAGCATGTCAAAAAGTTATGCGAATTTATATTGTTCAGTCACATTAATGTGACCACAAGGCAAAAGCCTGAGTAACCTCCTTTAGAAGTACGAGAGATGGAGGAAGAGAGTCATTGAGGTTCTGGAATGTACCAACAAGTACATGGAGCAATACTGACTCCCTTGCCGAGACTAACTGCCCTAAGTTTCTCAGATGAGGCTCCATGGCGTGAACAGACCGATCAAGGTCGTCCCACCGATTCTGGTGTCCATCGGAGTATAGGAAACCTCATCATGGTGCTCTTCGAACTACGCTTGTACAGTGTGCTCTGTGTGACTTATAGCATTCTGCTGCTGATAGATGCCATTGTGCTGAGGATAAAGAAACTGTATGTAGGCGTGGACATGATTCTCAAGCACTGATACGTACTTGTGTTGGTCCATTGTGCCTTCCAGCTTGATAGGAACAGCTGGGGAATGCCAGGAAAACATTCTCCAGACCCTAACGCTCTCTCCTGGTTGCAGGGTGTTTGGTTTCTGGTGTTTCACTCTGTACACGCCAATGACCATGTGTCAGATGGAGCATGAAACGTGATTCATCAAAACAGGCCATCTATTGTCACTCAGTGGACTTGCAGATGCGGTACTGATTTGGAAATTTCAGCTTTCGTCGCTGAGGAACAGCAGTCAGCATGGATGCACGAACCAAGAACCTGCTGTGGGGGTCCACACACAGCTACGTACGCTAAACAGTCATTCAGGAGATCCCGTTGATAGCCCTTGGTTTATCTGGACAGTTAGCTGCTCAACAGTTGCACGTCTGTTAGCCCGTACACATCTCCACAACCGTCGTTCACCCATATCGTCCATGGCCCGAGGTGCACCACAGTTGCCTCGACACCGATTTTGGATAGCGCCATTTTGCCATGCACAGTATTCTTTAACAACGGCGGCACGTGAAGTGCAGACTTAACCGTTTCGGAAATGCTTCCACTTTTGGCGCGAAACCCAATGATCATGACCTTTTGGGCGTCAGATAAATCACTATATTTCCGCATTACAACGAGTGAACTATTTTCTGCATCCTCCGACACGCTTTATATGCCCTTCACTGCTACTGCTGCTACCTGTGAGTTGTTATTGCGCGGTAATATCAAACATAGGTGGTGTTCACATTAATGTAACTGGACCGTGCATAAATCGGAAATGTATCCTCACTTGGTATCTTACTCCATTGTTGTTGTTGTTGTGGTCTTCAGTCCTGAGACTGGTTTGATGCAGCTCTCCATGCTACTCTATCCTGTGCAAGCTTCTTCACCTCCAAGTAACTACTGCGACCTACATCCTTCTGAATCTGTTAAGTGTATTCATCTCCTGGTCTCTGTCTACGTTTTTTACCCTTCACGCTGCCCTTCAATACTATACTGGTGATCCCTTGATGCCTCAGAACACGTCCTACCAACCGATCCCTCCATCTAGTCAAGTTGTGCCACAAATTCCTCTTCTCCCCAATTTTGTTCAGTACCCCCTCATTAGTTACGTTATCTACGCATCTAATCATCAGCATTCTTCTAGAGGACCAAATTTCGAAAGCTTCTAATCTCTTCTTGTCTAAAGTAATTATCGTCCATGTTACACTTCCATACAAATACTTTCAGAAAAGTCTTCCTGACACTTAAATCTGTACTCGATGTTAACAAATTTCTCTTCTTCAGAAACGCTTTCCTTGCCATTGCCAGTCTACGTTTTATATTTTCTCTACTTCGACCATCATCAGTCATTTTGTTTCCAAAATAGGAAAACACATTTACTACTTTAAGTGTCGCACTTCCTAATATAATTCCCTCGCCATAACCTGATGTAATTTGACTACATTCCGTCATTCTCGTTTTGCTTTTGTTGATGTTCATCTTCTATCCTCCTTTCAAAACACTGTCCATTCCGTTCAACAGCTCTTCCAGGTCCTTTGCTGTCTCTGACAGAATTACAATGTCGTTAGCAAACCTCAAGGTTTTTGTTTCTTCTCCATGGATTTTAATTCTTACTCCAAATTCTTCTTTTGTGTCCTTAATTGCTTGTTCAGTATACAGATTGAATAACATTGGGAATATGTTACAACCCTGTCCTTCTCCCTTCCCATTCAGTGCTTCCCTTTCATGCCCCTCGACTCTTATAACGGCCTTCTTGTTTCTGTACAAATTGTAAACAGCCTTTCGCTCCCTGTATATGACCCCTGCCACCTTCAGAATTTGAAAGAGAGTATTAAAGTCAATACTGTCAAAAGCTTTCTCTGAGTCTACAAATGCTAGAAACATAGGTTTGCCTTTCTTACTCTTTCATCTAAGGTAATTCATAGGGTCAGTATTGCCTCACGTGTTCCAACATTTCTACAGAATCCAAACTAATCGTCCCAGAGGTCCGCCTCTACCAGTTTTTTCATTCGTCTGTGAAGAACTCGTGTTGGTATTTGGCAGCCGTGACTTTTTAAACTGACAGTTCGGTAATTATTACACCTGGCAACACCTGCTTTCTTTGGCTCTTTCTTGTAGCTACAGTATGTATAACAGTCAGTACTAATTGTTTATGGAAATGTACTCGATTGCAATATGAACTTGAATTGCCTTGATAACTGCAAGCAACAACTGGTCCTAAGATGCATTCTGTTCGAGCATAGATTATGAAATGCACCTTTAGCTTGTTACTAAACTGGTATGTTTTGATAAACTCGTTATTGGCACATAGTATGATACTGCTGACTGCCTTACACTGTGCACAATCCACTGAGCGTGCATCTAATTTTTCTGTGGAATGAATGTAACACAGGAAATGCTTGTATACAACGAAGGCCACCCGGTAGGCCGTGCGGTCTACCGCACGGCTTTCCGGGCGCGAAGGAGCGCCTGGTCCCCGGCAGGAATCCGCCCGGCGGATTTGTGTCGAGGTCCGGTGAACCGGCCAGTCTGTGGATGGTTTTAGGCGGTTTTCCATCTGCCTCGGCAAATGCGGGCTGGTTCCCCTTATTCCGCCTCAGCTACACTATGTCGGCGATTGCTGCGCAAACGAGTTCTCCACGTACGCGTACACCACCATTACTGTACCACGCAAACATAGGCATTACACTCGTCTGGTGTGAGACGTTCCCTGGTGGGTCCACCGGGGGCCGAACCGCAAAATAATACTGGGTTCGGTGTGGGGCGGAGGAGGGGTGAAGTGGACTGCGGTAGTTCAAATGGTTCAAATGGCTCTGAGCACTATGGGACTCAACTGCTGTGGTCATCAGTCCCCTAGAACTTAGAACTACTTAAACCTAACTAACCTAAGGACATCACACACATCCATGCCCGAGGCAGGATTCGAACCTGCGACCGTAGCAGTCGCACGGTTCCTGACTGCGCGCCTAGAACCGCGAGACCACCGCGGCAGGCTGACTGCGGTAGTCGTCGTCGAGTTGCAGACCACTGCGGCTGCGGCGGGGACAGAGCCTCTCCCTCGTTTCTAGGTCCCTGGTTAACATAACATAACATAACATACAAGGAAGAACTTTTGGTGAGCGGTGCTGCGGTAATGCCAGTCCTAGTTGAGGGAAATGGAAATTTTATCAAAATTCAATCAAGGCGCGGTTGGGTGATGAAATCTGGGGCCGCTGGCAGTCGACAGCCAGCAGGTCAGGCAAGGTAAACATGGCACTCGCGGGCGCGGAGCTGCTACGGCGATATTGCACGCACGATTTGTTTTGAGTGGTGCAACAACGTGAAAGGAAAGTGCAGTTACTGCGATGTATGAGGCGGGGCACTAGGCCAGAGTCACGATTGGCGATTGGGAATTTATCCCTGCTATAGTTCTGTCTCTCTCTGATACTACGTCACAAGCGAGGGAGAAACCAACATAAATGGACGGACAATTTTAGCTTGAGACAGAGTCTGCCAGATCAGTTGAACGTTGGGACAGACCTGTGCTGGTCTTCGCTTATAGGGCAAGTCTGGCAGCAATGTTATAAGTATTCTGCATAAACTTGTATTTTGTTTCTATGTACTTGTTTGGGCTATATTCCGCCTCCGGGGACACATCACCGGGGCGGGACGGAACGGCAGCCTGGAACAGATCACACGATCTGCCTGAATAAGGGCGGATCCAGGAGGGGTTCGGTTCCACTCGAGTGTACAGGCCACGTTCACTTCCCACTTGGTGTACTGGGGTCCGGGCGAGACGTACACTGCAGGAGGCGCAGCAGCGCTGCGACAGCGTCAGAGTTGGCGGCAGGTGTTGCCATCTGCCAAGCACCACTAGCGGCAAGTTGCGGCACAGCATCCAGGAGGGCGCGGGTTCGAGTGCGGTCCTGTCCTGGAAGCAGCGGGCTGTGGGCGACCAGTACACACACCTTCGTCCCATGGTCGGACACAGCACGCCAAACAGGGCGGAGGGCGGAGAGGACCAGCGACTGTAGCAGTCTGTCACATGTTATTTTGTAGGGCGGGCAACCACAGCCAGACTTCGACATTTTTGGAAAGAAAATTCCGCTCTGACTGTATGAATGATTTTTATTAAACTTGCGACCGGTTTCGCACCACCTATCGGTGCATCCTCAGCCAATCTGTACAAAAAATAATATAATAAGAGCTCATATAAGCTATTCGATCCCCCAATTCTGAGGTGTAAATTAAACTTTTAAATAACCAGTTTTTTGAATGAAATAAGAAGGTACTCACATACGCTATTTATAACATAACCATTCACGTCTGATATACCGTCATCTGGTGAAAGCGGTAGTTAAAATTTAAAAATCTTTTTTAATTTTTTTTTAAATTATGGGACCGGAAATGCCCTAGAAAATAAAAATAAAATACGATGCTGATAAAACTCCCCTAAACACGGACGACGAAGAGTGGAGCATTAGCATGAACAAACAGCGGAATTAGGGCCATGTAAACAAATCAGAACATACCGTGAAAGTTGAGAGGAGCCGCGCAACAGCGGGCACTGCCTGACTGACTGGACGAAACTCAGAAGTTGGTGGATCGAATAGTTTATATGAGTTCTTAGGTGCGAAACCGGTGGCAGATTTAATAAAAATCATTCATACAGCCAGTGCGGAACTTTCTTTGAAAAAACTGTAGCCGTCCCCGGATTGGCAGTCAGCAGTACGCCGCAAGTGACACGCATCGGCGGGCGGCGACCAGGAGAGCGTGGCCCACTTCCCAATAATGGCAGCAGCGGCGTCGGCATAACAGGAGTCTGCTGAGTCGGCTGGACTCTCAGGACAGCGCTCGGACGGCACGCCAACACTACACTTCACCCTTCGATTACTGTAAATTATCGGAATAAACGAATGTTACCGAATACCGCTGTATCACTCTGCACTGCCTCTTGACGCTCTTGAACTTGCTCGGCCTCCTGACAAAATACGGCGCGGTGGGTCCCGGCTTCAGCTGTGCCATCTGGAGTACCGGGTTCGACTCCCTGACCCCACAACAGCAGTAATGCTATAATGTGCTAGTATCGAAAGGTTTTTTATGTAATGGAAATGATGCGCATCTATATTAGAAGCCAGTAACAAGAAAAGTTTACATGTTTCTGATGATGGTGCTTTGTGCCATGTAGCGGTACAACTCGACATATTTCTTGTCTCACATGGCCATTCATCCTTAATCGGAATACTGGATGTTATAGGTATCAACAGGCCTCCTTTCATTCAGCCGTATGAATATGTAAACACATTTCAACTTAGTAGGAAACAGAATGTTAGCGAAGTTTTATTTGTTTGCATATGGCCAATATTTAGACACACCTTGCGCAATCTGATTTACAGGAGGAAAACCTGCTAGAACTGCCCACTTGAAACATGTATTGTCCTCTGAGTGAATGTTTAATAATATGCGCTTATTTGATACCACTTTCATTAGTTTAGTACAGAGTCCTGAATGAACTTTTTATTTTCAATAACGTTAACATGCAGTTTAAACTATTTCTTTCAACGTCCTACTGCAATTTTTTGCACTTTCTTTAACAGTTTCTCACTAATATTAACACTTGTCAGTAATTTTGTATGACATTATAATCCCATTGATTGTATTTAGATACATTTGATTTACTTCACCTCTCTTGTATAAGAAAAATCGCAGACTAGCAGCCTAAAACAGTGACATAACCAACTAAGTTCAATTAGCTCAAGCAAAATCTATGACAGGTTTCGTGATACAGAAGAAAAATAAAAATATTTACGTAATTAACGGTCAGGCAAACCAGCCATACATACCATAAAATATTCTGATGTGGGTATCTGCGTCAAATTATACAGGTAGGTACATAGTACGCGCTGGTGATGACCTGGATGCGTCTGGCATTTATGCAAATAACTGAGACCAGTAGAGGGCACTACAGCTAAGGTACATGAGTAACCAGTATCTCAAATTTAATAGTTAAAATGCAGTATGCATGGCCGTTAATTAAAATTACTCAACATTGCAAAATGAGCGCCTGACAATAAAATATGTACTGATATACAATATGTGGAATTAGATCCATACTTAAACTCCACATGAAAGTTGCCAATAGTAATGATGGGAAACCCCTAGTCTGGCTAAGTAAAACACACACTTGTGTAAAAGCCAGTATAAAAAATTAAAAATAACATCACATCTATAAATCGAAACTTCCAGCATGACAAAACAATTAAATCATAACCGTTGAACGTGAGGTCCGCCAGTTATGCGAAACACCGTTTTCTCAGTACCCAAACATGTTTCGGCACCACTGTGCCATCATCAGTGGTTTTTCGCTTTTATTTATTCTGCAATGTGAACATTTTTGTTAAATGTTTACAAAATAATGTGCATTTTTAGTTCAAACAACAGCTCGTTTCTTTTTGTAAATACCTTTACATTTGGTGTCGATGAATTTTCTGTATCACTTGTGTGTTAATTACTACAGGTAGCTTGACATCTGCAACCAAACGATGTCGATGAGATTTTTTTTTTTTTTTTGCTGGGAGTTAACCTATCTTCTAAAATGTAATTCAGTTTTCCACGATGTTTTCGCCCCTATATTCGTTTTTACTTACGTTTTCGTGTGGCAAGTACTTCCATTCTCCGCATAATGCTGAGGTGTTGTGATCTACACGTAACTATAACAAGTATTTTTCACAGATAACGTAGTAAAACACTTTTCACTTCACCAGAACACAGTGTGATTGTGGTTTGTTATGTGTCCCATGTGTCTAGAAGATAGGTTAACTCCAAGGAAAAAAAAAATTAATCCTCATCAACATCGTTTGGTTGCAGATGACAAGCTACCTGTAGTAATTAACACACGAAAGATCCAGAAAATTTATGCGCACCAAATGTAAAGGTATTTACAAAAAGAAACGATCTGTTGTTTGAACTAAAATTGCACATAGTTTTATAATCACTTTACAAAAATGTTCACATTGGAGAATAAAATAAAAACGAAAACTCACTGATAATGGCATAGTGGTGCCGAAACATATTTGGGTACTAAGAAAAACGGTGTTTTGCATAACTGGCGGACCTCACATCCAACAATTTTAACTGCAAACACAGCCAATACAAGGAGCTGCAAATCAAAATGATGGATAAATCATAACCGTAAGTGAAGTGTAATTAATGAAACAGATAGTCGGTAATACATCCGGAGTGGGCTTGTCTGTATGAAATTATTGTTTTCCAGTAACATAACTTGCGGAACAAGGCCCAATCTCTTCGCCGCTGGTGGCCGGCGCACACGACCGCATGCGTCTTCTGTGGCGCTCTTACGTCTTCAAATGATAGCGAAAAACTGATCTTAAGAGATTGGTTCAAAATGGCTATGGGACTTAACATCTAAGGTCATCAATCCCCCAGACTTAGAACTACTTAAACCTAACTAACCTAAGGACAGCACACACATCCATGCCATGCCAGAAGCAGGATTCGAAACTGCGACCGTAGCAGCAGCGCGGTTCCGGACTGAAGCGCCTAAGAGATTGGTTAAATTATCGCACTCTGGTCACAAAGACTTAAAAGCAGGCATTCAAAAAGTGAGGTTTAGCTATCACACTTGCTCCTGTTCGACTTTTAAATGTAAATTCTGCAGTGACGCATTCTGGATCTTTGGTTGGATTTAATTTACCGTGCTTTGTGAATGGTTCACCAATTATGGAAAAAAAAATATACGAAATGTAGAGTACGAGCTGACTCACAAAACTTGACTCTTGGATAACACACTCATTTTCTTTCACTGTTTCCCGCACCGACACTTCAGTAGTACGGTAGTTTTGGTACGATAGTATGTATGTAAACAGACGAACATGTCAACAATGTTGAGCCTGCTGGGAGTTGTCCAGAAACTCAGTCACTCATTTGTGTTCGAATACTGCTTCACTAGGATACTAGACAACTGCTGTTTCAGATTCTGCAAAAATGAATGTGAGAAAAACGTTTGTGCGTGACCATTCAAAGAACTGTCATATTTCAATGACCTGATTTGAACGCACATGTGTGAAATGCCTTGTCAGGAAGCAGCAACTTGTCGGAAAATTAGTTCAAATTTTCACAGATTGGATTAGCATTTTGCGCTTCCAGACTGACGTCAGCTGTTCGTGACACATGAAAATTTGTACCTGATCGGACCTGAATCCTGATTTCCCGAATGTCGCGAGCGGTCGCTTTAACCACTTCGGCTATCCAACCACGCGTCCTGGATCGACCCAAACTTCCACATGTCAGAGATTCCATAACCATTATGCTCGCACATTTCATAATACCCGCGTAGGGCGAGGCAAATATTGGATCATCATTTTAGTCCGTCGAGGTATGGATACATTATTGATGATTACAATGTCTAGGTTTATACGAGGATTGGAACTTTAATAGTGGTTCAAATGGTTCAAATGGCTCTGAGCACTATGGGACTCAACTGCTGTGGTTATCAGTCCCCTAGAACTTAGAACTACTTAAACCTAACTAACCTAAGGACATCACACACATCCATGCCCGAGGCAGGATTCGAACCTGCGACCGTAGCAGTCGCACGGTTCCGGACTGCGCGCCTAGAACCGCGAGACCACCGCGGCCGGCCTTTAATAGTGGCAACTATTTATTTATAGCTCGTACAAAATATATACGTGTTTCAAAGTTTTACTAAACTTCAAAGTAGTCACCAGCATTGTGTATAACCCGTTGCCACCGATGTGGAAGTCGTAGGATACTCTTAGCAATGCCAGTTGTGTTGACAGTTCGAGCGGCGCGGTCTATTGCCCGACGAATTTGTAGCAGTTCTGAAGCGAATGCCGTGAAGTGTTTCCTTCAGTTTAGAAATCGAGTTGAACTCACGAGGGCTTAAGTCAGGGGAGTACAGTAGGTGGTATAGAACTTAGCAGCCCAATTAGTCAAAGAAATCATTAACAGCTTGGACTTTACGTGCTTAAGCATTGTCCTGCAAAATGATGGTCAGGTCCTGCAGACAGTGTCATTACTTCTGTCTCTATGCTGTTCATTTTTGGAACACAACCTACGACCAGCTTAGAGACAGACGTGATGACACTTTCTGCAGGACTTGACCATCTTTTGCAGGACAATGCTCAAGCACGTAGAGTGCAAGCTGTTGCTGGTTTCTTTAACCGATGGGGTTTCTAAGCGCTATACCACCTACTGCACTCCACTGAATTAAGCCCTCGTGAATTCAACTCGATTTCTAAACTGAAGGAAACACTTCACAGCATTCGCTTCAGAACTGCTACAAATTCGTCGGGCAATAGACCGCGCCGCTCGAACTGTCAACACAACTGGCACTGCTAAGAGTATCGTACAACTTCCACATCGCTGGCAACGGGTTATACACAATGCTGGTGACTACTTTTAAGGTCAGTAATACTGTAAAACACGTATGTATTTTGTACGAGCTGTAAATAAAAGGTTCAAATGGCTCTGAGCACTATGCGACTCAACTTCTGAGGTCATCAGTCGCCTAGAACTTAGAACTAATTAAACCTAACTAACCTAAGGACATCACACACATCCATGCCCGAGGCAGGATTCGAACCTGCGACCGTAGCGGTCACGCGGTTCCAGACTGAAGCGCCTTTAACCGCACGGCCACACCGGCCGGCTAAATAAATAGTTGCCACTATTAAAGATCCAACCTTCGTACATTGTCTTTATCTTCACATTACAATACCCTTCTTGTAATGTGAATCACAGACATTGAAACCATCAATCACAATCATAACTTGCCGACATCTGCCAAGGAGTAGTCATATTTCGTTGAACAGACTCTAAGGTACTTTTGCATCCAAATCTTGCACATTCAGTGAACAAGAAATGTAGTTGTGTCCACACTACATAGACATTCAAGGAATCGGTAACTCATTGTAAATCGTATGTGTCAGATCTTCACACCTCTGCTCCATAACGAACGAAATTGTTACTCGGTGTCGCCCTGAAGCAAGTACTACAGTTTGGCAGCGAAAATTAACTGCTGCTGCCTGGCAAGCAAGCCCACTGTGCTTAGTGGGCCCTCTGCCCAGAATCGTATCACCGCTGATGACAACCGCCATCCGCCCATCACCTGCTGATTGCAGAGAAAGTGCTAACTTGGAGCACCTTGTAGAATCGTGTCACTTCTCGTGTCGGATTCTCCGTCGCCTTGCCTTCTTTGCAACTGACGTGACTCTTCCACCACTAGTTCTCTATGGATTGTTTTCCTGCTTTTAACTATAACTTTGTTATAGGTATTAACCAATCAAACTAATTCAGGTTGCATCAGTTTGCCAATTAGGTATGATGTATAAACGAAAGCAAGCAACTTGACGCGTACGCTGTCCCTGTTCTATAACGTGTAATGCCTCTGAGGAACGTTGTCAAGCAGTTATTAGATTATTTAACTCTCACAGTATTAATGGGGGGGGGGGGGGACACTGGGGATGGTACTTTATGCCACCTTATGTAAATACTTGAGATCTGCTCGAGAACTTCATATTTTTCAATTTTGAAAAAAAAAACAATATTATTGTTTGTAACGTATTCATCTAACAGATTCTAAAATTGTTTCCAAATTTTTACGTTCAACTTCGTATGAAAATTTAAGCATTAGTAGCTAGTGCGACTTTTCACGACGAATGTCATCTGTACTACTCTACGAATATAAAGAAAAGACGCTGGTTAATAACGTTGTAACCAAAAATCTCGAAACATTCTTGACCAGTTTACTTCATATTCTTACAGGAAATCTAATAAACTTCGGATGGAAATAGGCTATATATTTTTGATATGTATGGTATATAAATTTGTATTCATAAAATATGATGGGGAAAGGTTGGTAGCAAAAATATCGTAAGGTAGTTTATCGATTTACTTCAAATTTGTCCAATGCTCTAATAAACTTTCGGACTCACATAGACTATATATTTTTATAATGTATATAAATATGCACAAATCAAAAAAAAGTTTTGCATCAAGTCTGTTCCGAGAATTCCGGAACCTGTACAGAAAATTGGAATAGAGATCAACATAAACATCATTTCCGCCCTTTTTATTGCTCATGAAAGCCACACATTGCATGTTGTACCACGATACAGCGAGGCCTTCAGAGGTGTAGGTCCAGATTGCTGTACTCACCGGTCCGCTGCTACCCAGTAGCATGCCCTTCTGCATTAATGCATGCCTCTATTCCTTGTGGCATACTATTCACACGTTCATCAAGGCGCTCTTGATACAGATTGTCCCACTCCTCAACGGCGATTCCGGGTTGATCCCACAGAGTGGTTGGTGGGTCACGTCGTCCATAAACAGCCTTTTCAATCTATTCCAAGCATGTTCGACAGGGTTCATGTCTGGAGAACATGATGGCCACTCTAGTCGCATGGTTGCACTATCGGTCGGAGGATGGCATTCACATATCGTACAGCCGTTACGGCGCCTTCCATGACCACCAGCGGCGTACGCCTGCAGGGAACCTCCACCTTGCTGCACTCGCTGGACAGCGTGTCTAAGGCGTTCAGCCTGGCCGGGTTGCCTCCAAACAAGTCTCCGACGATTGTCTGGTTTAAGGCATATGCGACACTAATCGGTGAAGACAAAGTGATGCCAATCTTGAGTGGTCCATTCGGTATGTTGTTGGGCCGTTACGGCACCTTCCATGACCACCAGCGGCGTACGCCGGCAGCACATAAAGCCACCCCGAAACTGCAGGGAACCTCCACCTTGCTGCACTCGCTGGACAGCGTGTCTAAGGCGTTCAGCCTGGCCAGGTTGCCTCCAAACAAGTCTCCGACGATTGTCTGGTTTAAGGCATATGCGACACTCATCGGTGAAGACAAAGTGATGCCAATCTTGAGTGGTCCATTCGGTATGTTGTTGGGCCGTTACGGCACCTTCCATGACCACCAGCGGCGTACGCCGGCAGCACATAAAGCCACCCCGAAACTGCAGGGAACCTCCACCTTGCTGCACTCGCTGGACAGCGTGTCTAAGGCGTTCAGCCTGGCCGGGTTGCCTCCAAACAAGTCTCCGACGATTGTCTGGTTTAAAGCATATGCGACACTCATCGGTGAAGACAAAGTGATGCCAATCTTGAGTGGTCCATTCGGTATGCTGTTGGGCCCATCTGTAGCCCGCTGCATGGTGTCGTGGTTGCCAAGATGGACCTCGCCATGGACGTTGGGAATGAAGTTGCGCATCATGCAGCCTTTTGCGCACAGTTTGAGTCGTAAGACGACGTCCTGTGGCTGTACGAAAAGCATTATTCAATATGGTGGCGTTGCTGTCAGTGTTCCTCCGGCCATAATACGTAGGTAACGGTCATACATTGCAGTAGTTGACCTTGGGAGGCCTGAGCGAGGCATGTCATCGACAGTTCTTGTCTCTCCGTATCTCCTCCATGTCCGAACAACATCGCTTTGGTTCACTCCGAGACGCCGGGACACTTCCCTTGTTGAGAGTCCTTCCTGCCACAAAGTAACAAAGCGGTATTGATCGGCTAGGCGTGGCTGAACTACAGACAACACGAGCCGTGTACCTCCTTCCTGGTGGAATTACTGGAACTGATCGACTGTCGGACCCCCTCCGTCTAATGGGCGTGGTTGTTTACATCTTTGGGCTAGTTTAGTGACATCTCTGAACAGTCAGAGGGACTTTGTCTGTGATACAATATCCACAGTCAACGTCTATCTTCAGGAGTTCTGGGAACGAGGGTGTTGCGAAACCTTTTTTGATTTGTGTATGTACCATACACTGATAAGCCAAAACATTATGACCACTGCACTTAAGGCGGTAACAAAAGGATTTAAGAGGAACAGACACGGAAGGGGCTTCACAGTATGGTAGACATTGGCTCCAAATGGCTAATCCCATTGAGATAAGCGACTTTGACTAAGAACAGATTGTTATTAAGCAGAGCCTGTCAACAAGTATCTCGAAAACGGCGAAGCTGGTCGAATGTTCACATGCTACTATAGTGAGCATCTACAGAAAGTGGTAGACGGACAGTGAAACTTCCACTAGGCGCTAATAGTTGGATGTCCACGACTCTTCAATAACGTGGGGTTCGGAACCTTGTCTGCTCTGTTTAGTAAGGTAGATGGTGATCCGTGGCATCTCTGCCGAAAGAGCAGAATGATCGTGGTCTCACAAGTGCTTCAGAGCACATCGTACATCGTTGAATATGGAACTCTTCGGCAGACCACCCCTACGTGTTCGTATGTTGTCCCAACCACATCGTCAATTACCATTGAAGTGGGCACAGAACCATCGAGATTCGATCGTCGATCAATGGAAACATGTTGGTTCCTCGGGTGAATAACATTTTTGCTATACTACGTCGATGGTCGTCTCCAAAAACGGTGTCATCAATGTGAACGGCGCCTCGAAAAGAGCAACACGCCATGGCCGCACGCTGGCGGGTGCAGTATTATGCTATGGGGAACTTTCTCCTGCACTTGAATGGGACCTACCGTAGTAATCGAGGACACGCTGAGAGCTAGGAATTATCTGCAGTCCTCACTGCTTGATGTGTTCCCCAACAGCGAAGTCATCTTCCAGCAGTATAACTGTCCGTGTGTCGGAGCGAGGAACATACTACATCCGTTTGAGGAACATTAGAATGAACTCACGTTGACGTCTCAGCCACCAAATTCCCATGATGTAAATCCTACGAAACCCATCTGGGTCACTATCGGGCGCCATCACAACGTACCTAAATCAGCGGCCCGCTATTTATGCGAATTACATGACCTGTTCGTACACATCTAATGCCATATACCTCCACAAATGTACCAACAGAAAAGACGGACAACAAAGCCAGTGAGCTGGTTGGCATAATGTTTTGGCTCATCAGTGTACGTAAAGGGGGCTCGTCGTTAACGGAAACCTTGAAAACATCTATTCTAGACTGATGTACTTCGCATTTTACACGATGCTCTGTAGTCTAGTAAACGTCCGGACGTATGTAATAAACGAGAGAAAATGTTAGTAAAAATCTCGAACAGTTCCTGACCGTTCACCCAAAATTTTTATGCAATGCTCTAATAAACGTCCTAACGGCTATATAATTTTAGGAGACATATTTAGCAAAAACTGCCAAAAGGTCTTAAAAATTTATTCCAAAATTTCATCTTGGTGTGATCTTCTGTCCGAAGATTGATTTGATGCAGATTTCCATGTTACTGCATCCTCAGCAAGTCTCCTCATTGCCGAATAACTACCGTAACCTATATCCTTCTGAATCTGCTTGCTGTATCCGTCTCCTGGTCTCACACTACGATTTTTACCCGTCACACTTCCCTCCAGTTCTAAAATGGTGATCCCTTGATATCTCAGAATGCGTCCTGTCAACAGATCCCTTCTTTTAGTCACGCTGTGCCACTAGTTTCTTTTCGCCATTCTTCTGAAGCTCCACATTTAAGAAGCCCGAATTCTACTTACACAAATGACTATACGCCAGGCAATAACGTTCAAGAAAGACTTCCGAATTCTTCAATCTATATTCCTTGTGAACAAACTTCTATTTTTCAGAAACGCTCAAGTTTGCATTGCAAGCCTACGTTTTATATCCTCTGTACTTCGGCCATTATCAGTTCATTAACTCCGGCAAGAGCAGAGTTCGTTTACTACTTTTAATGTCTCGTTTCCTAATCTAATTACCTGAATATCACCTGACGTACTTCGACTACATTCCATTATTCTTGTTTTGCTTTCGTTCATTTTAATCTTATATGGTCCTTTCAAGACGCTTTACATTCCAAGTCCTTTGCTGTCTCCGACAAAACTGCAGTGTCTTCAGCAAAGCTCAAAGGTTTTATTTATTCTCCGTAAACTTTAAGTCCTGATCCAAATTTTTCTATGGTTTCCTTTTCAGCTTTCTCAATGTACAGATTAAATAACATCGGAGATAGGGTATAAACCTGTCTCATTCCCTTCTCAACAATTGCTTCCCTTTCACGCCCATCGCCCCATTTAAATAACATCTGGTTTTAATACAAGTTCTAAATACACTTACACTCCTTGTATTTTACCCCTGCTACCTTCAGAATTTCACAGATTATTCCGGTCAACAGTTTCAAAACCTTTCTTTTAGTCTACAAACGCTATAAACGTATGTTTCCTTTATCTTAACCTTTCTTCCAACTGACGTCGTAGGGCCAGTATTGCCTTGCGTGTTCCTACACTTCTCTGGAATCCAGAGTTGTCTTCCCCGAGGTCGGTTTCTACCAGTTTTTCCATTCTTCTGTAAAGATTTCGTATCAATATTTTGCAACCATCACTTATTAAAATAACAATTCGTAATATTCATATCTGGCCGCACCTACTTTCCGTGAAAATGGAGTTATTACATACCCCTTGAAGTGTGAGGGAATTTCTCCTGTCTGTACATGTGCACACAATATGGAATAGTTTTGTCGTGGCTGGCTCTTCGATGGCTATCAATAGTTCTCACAGAAAGTCTGATATTCCAGTAACGTTGTTTAGACTTAGGTCTTTCAGTATTCTGTCAAATTCTTCTCGCCGTATCGTATCATCCATCTCATATTCCTCTACGCCCTCTTCCCTTTCTATAAAACTGCCTTCAACTTCATCTCCCTACTATATAGCCTCTATATAGCACTTCTAACTTTCAGCTTTCCCTTCTTTGCTTAGTACTGGTTTTCCATCGGAGCTCTTGATATTCGTACAGCTGCTCCTTTTATCTCCAAATGCTTATTCAGTTTACCGGCCGGTGTGGCCGTGCGGTTATAGCCGGCACGGTAGCTCAGCGTGTTCGGTCAGAGGGTTAGCAGCCCTCTGTAATAAAAAAACTGAGCTAATCGATCAACAACGAACTTAAACGGATGTCTTACGATGTCCGCCCCGAGCAGATGCAACGAACAAAAGTGAACAAAATGGGAATTAAAAAAAAAAAATAAATAAGGCGCTTCAGTCTGGAACCGCGTGACCGCTACGGTCGCAGGTTCGAATCCTGCCTCGGGCACGGATGTGTGTGATGTCCTTAGGTTAGTTAGGTTTAATTAGTTCTAAGTTCTAGGCGACTGATGACCTCAGAAGTTA
Source organism: Schistocerca nitens (assembly GCF_023898315.1). NCBI lineage: Eukaryota > Metazoa > Arthropoda > Insecta > Orthoptera > Acrididae > Schistocerca > Schistocerca nitens. The sequence goes on from NC_064616.1 coordinate 950,020,789, forward strand.
AGTCGCATAGTGCTCAGAGCCATTTTTTGCTTATTCAGTTTCCCGTAGGCGGTATCTATCTTTCCCCTACGGAAATAGGCTTATAATCCTTACATTTGTCTTCTAGCTCTTCCTGGTTAGCCATATTACACTCCCTATCATGCTGTATTTTTATATTTTCATCCATTATCATTTAAATTCAATACCTCTTGTGATATCCAAGGATTTCTAATAGACGTTTTACTGGTTTCATCCCCTGCTGCCTTCACTATTTCATCTCTCAAACCTACCCTTTCGTCTACTACTGTATTCCTTTTCCCTGTTCTGGTCGATCGTTGCCTAATGCTGTCTCTGAAACTCTCAACAACATCCGCGTTTTTTAAACTTATGCAGGTTCCATCTCCTTAATTTCCCACCCCTTTTCCAATTTCTTCAGTTTTAATCTATATTTCATAGGAAGTAAATTGTGGTCATATTCCATCCTGGAAAGATCTTACAACTTAAAATCTGGTTCTGAAATCTCAGTCTTACTACTGTATAACCAATGTGAGACCTTTCGGTGTCTCCAAGACTTTTCCACGTATGAAATCTACCTTCATGATTCTTAAACCAACTGTTAGCACCCATTAAATTATGCTCAGCCCAAAATTATACCACACGGTTTTCTTTCTCCCAGTCCATATTCACCTATTATTTGTCCTTCTCTTCTTTTTGTTGCTATCTAATTGCATTCCCCCATAACAATTAAATTTTCGTTTCCCATACCTATCTTAATAGCGGCCTTTACCTCCTCATACATTTCTTTAATATATTCATCATCTTCGGCGATAGTCGCCGTATAGCCTTGTATGGCTGTGGCTGGTGTGGGATTTATGTCTATCCTGACTAGGATAATGCGTTTACTGTGCTGTTGATAGCAGCTTACCCGCCTTCCTATTTTATCTTTCATTATTAAACCTACTCCAACATTATCATTATGTGATTTTGTGTTCGTAGCCCCGTATTCACCTGTTCCTCCTACCACCTGACATCACTAATTCCCTCTATATTAGCTTCAACATTTCCATTTCCCTTTGTAAAATTTCTAATCTACCTGCCCGAATAAGGGCTCAAACATTCCACACTCCGATCCGTATAACGCAATTTTTGCTTCTCCTGATAACGACAGCCTCCTGAGTAGTCTCAGGCTGGAGATGCGGATGGGAAACTATTTAACCTACGGAATATTTGCCCAATTCTGGTACTGCACTATGATAGACATTCAGACGGACATTGACTATAATTTTATTTTTCAAAACAATACACAGGTTTAGTCTTAAAATCGACTGCAAGAAAGAAAATGCTGCGCTGTGCTGTGAAAATGTGCGGCTTAGTTTTCTTTCTTGCAGTCAGTTTTAAATAGAGTCATAGTCTGTTTAAGCCATTAGACAAGTTGTTTGTTTCATATGTATTCGTTCTCCTTATAGGGGAAGCCGGGGCAGGACGGAAAAATGAGACGAACGTATCTGTGTGTATATTTTAGCTGTCAAGTAGCGCACTCAACACTCGCTTTCAGGGAATATTATCCAAGTGACAAGTGTGGTAGGAATCGGTTGTAGAAGAATTTGTCTATGATTGTTGTGACAGTGACGTGTTTGCGCATGTTATTCGTCTGCATAATGCAATATTAATAACTCTTTATCTGCAAAGTAAGCGAAAACCCTTTATCTGCAAGTTTCCTCTTCCTTAAAATCTCAAAACACATGATGGACCCTTAATTTTAGTGCATTTAGACGAAGTTTATATTAAAAAGCGTTTTGTGTGTTTTGAAATGTACCTACCCAGATCCGTTCTGCCCCAGGTAGCTTACCATTCTTTTCTAGCGTTTGCTGTTTAGTGCTCATATTTATTCTAACACTTCTAAGATTCATCACTATATTTTTCTTACTGTGTTAGGGATAATTCATCTTTTTGTCATAGACAGAAGCTACATACGCAAACCTAATCATCAAAGGCGGACTACAGAAAACACAGATGAGGCAGTGATAACTGTTGTGAAAAAGGTAATGGGATTTAAGAAAGCTCGTGTTCAGTTCAACGTTGTTAAAGCAACACATCAGAGCAGTTTAGAATAAACTTCAAAATAAGAAGTCTCAAATTGACCAGTCAAAGGGAAAATTTTATCGTATTTCCTGGACAGAGAAAGACTTACAGCTTCTCAATTTTTAAAAAGATATGGACGACAGATTTTTTGGACTCACTATGAATGAGTTAAGAACTTAAGCTTTTCAATTGGCCGAGGAAAAAAACTGTAGGCCCCTTTAATAACGAACTGAGAATATTGGGAGAAGACTGGATGACTCTAATGTTCTGTCACATGTACACTCTTATTGTGGTTTTGTAGATTTTAGGAAATATGATTATATTGTAGTGCTAAACTTTTGAGGAAATATAAAGTAGTAGTAGTTCTTACACTATGTTAGAGTAAAGAAGGTCGAACGGTTCTGCCACTAGCCTGGGACATAACTGACCATTTGTCTGCCCTCTTCATTATTTTTTTTTTAGTCTTCGCCTGTGCACTTAAAATTTGATTTCTCTGTTTCATTGTTTAAAGTAGTCGGTATACTAAATGTAACGCAGACTTTTATACAGCTTTTTTTCCATTTTAATTGAACTGTGGTCATTTTCATGTTAGCTTTTCCGTCTTGAGCCGGCCGGAGTGGCCGTGCGGTTCTAGGCGCTACAGTCTGGAACTTCGCGACGCTACTATCGCAGGATCGAATCCCGCCTCGGGCATGGATGTGTGTGATGTCCTTAGGTTAGTTAGGTTTAAGTAGTTCTAAGCTCTAGGGTACTGATGACCTCAGAAGTTAAGTCCCATAGTGCTCAGAGCTATTTGAACCACTTTTTTCCGTCTTGCACAGGGCTTCAGCAATCCTATACATTCGCAGATTAAAAGTATGCTTTATACTCTCATTGAAGCTACTATCCTCACATATTCAGCAGCTGGAGAGGTCACTCTCATGTTCTGTATACTAACAATTTCAACTGATTTCCACTTCTAAATGAGTGCAGATTCCAGTCAAGTTTTTGCGGAGGAGATGGACAGAGAGAGGGGGTAGGAGGTGAAGCATGGAGAGAGGGGCTGGGGAGGAGATGGAGATGGAGAAGGGGAGAGGGGAGGAGGAGATGGACCGAGAGGGGGGAGAATGGAGTTGAAGATGTGTACCCAATTCTCATACATATTTACCAATTGCGGAGCATTGAGGGCATTAAATATTTTCATATTCTATAAATACCTACACATCAGCAGCTCTTTAAAAATGTGTTGTTCATGAACATCAACTACCATTAACGAGACTGGTAACTTTTATTTGTCTATTTCTGACAGAGTATGTTAATGAAAATACTTTGGTATTGCTAACACAATGTTGGAAGATAATTTCAGGTTCTAAACAAGAATTTCGCATTAGTAAATCATTAGGCATTCGATAACCAGGCGTTTATCAAATTTCCTGTCAGTGCGGAAAATCATACATTGGGGAGACAGTCCACACTGTAGAAGAGAGGAGCCGCGAACACAAGCGCGATATTGAATTACGCCAGGCCACTAAATCAGCCGTGTCTAACCATTGTATAAAGACTGGCCATACTATGGACTATGAAAAAACAAAAATACTCTGTCAATCCTCCTACTTCTGGGACTGCGTTACTAAAGAGGCTATCGAAATCCGACTACAGGACGATCTAATTAATAAAGACAGCGGTCCTCAACTTAGTCAGGCTTGGAACCCTGCACTCAGCCTGGAGAGAAAGATGCGGTCCCAGAGATCGAGGACCGCCCCCGACGGCGGCAGCAGGGAGACTGCAGACCCCAGTTCAGAGCCAGGCGTCGCTTCTCCCACCACCTCCAGTAGCCGCCGCGCCGGCCGCACCAAAGATACCAGGAGAGGAACGGTGGAGGGGGTAACAGCTAGTATATATTGGGCGCCGAGAGGAACAGCACAGCATTCGTCAGGAACCACCTGAAGATGGCAGCGTGTACGTCTGCCGAAGTATTGTGGAGAAATTACGACGCTAAACGGTCGGATACCCGAGAACTGTTCAAATTAAAAAATATCTTGTTAGAAAAAGTCAATTAGCAAAATTTTTAAATGGTTGTAATTTCAAACGAAATCTTTAGTATGGGACGGTAAGATTAACGCATATATTTAAGACTTTCGCATAGCGTAAAAATAACGCAAAAAAACGTATGACTTTAGAAGGTGGATACCTTGGATAAGAATAAAACGCTTTGTACCACACTTACATTCACGTCTACTTTACGGCAGTAAAATTCACATTTAAGTGCCTGGCAGAGGGTTCACCGAACCAGTTTCACACTATTTTCGCACCACTTCCCTCTCTTTAGCGCGCAGCAAAAACGAACACTTATATCGGATTTCTCATATTTTATTAGAATAGTCGGTTCTTCGTATGTAGGTAGACGCTAAAAAATATTTTCCCATTCGGAGGAGAACGCTGGAGACTGAAACTTCGTGAAAAGATCCCTCCGAAACGAAGCTCGTCTTTGTTTTAATGACTGCCACCCCAGCTGACAGATCATATCCGTGACAGTCTATCCCCTATTTCACGATAACACAAAAAGAGAACGGAACTGCCCTTCTTTGAACTTTTTCGATGTCCTCCGTCAAATCAATTGATAAAGATTCCGTACTGCACAACAGCACTCGAGCAGAGCACGGACAATCGTCTAAGCAGTCTCCTTAGTAGACCTGTTGCATCTTCAGGTAAGTTCTGCCAATAAAGTACACCCTTTGGTATTCCTTCACCACAAGACTGTCTACATCTACATCTACATCTACATTTATACTCCGCAAGCCACCCAACGATGTGTGGCGGAGGGCACTTTACGTGCCACTGTCATTACCTCCCTTTTCTGTTCCAGTCGCGTATGGTTCGCGGGACGAACGACTATCTGAAAGCCTCCGTGCGCGCTCGAATCTCTCTAATTTTACATTCGTGATCTCCTCGGAAGGTATAAGTAGGGGGAAGCAATATATTCAATACCTCATCCAGAAACGCACCCTCTCGAAGCCTGGACAGCAACCTACACCGCGATGCAGAGCGCCTCTCTTGCAGAGTCTGCCACTTGAGTTTGTTAAACATCACCGTAACGCTATCACGGTTATCAAATAACCCTGTGACGAAACGCGCCGCTCTTCTTTGGATCTTCTCTATCTCCTCCGTCAACCCGATCTGGTACGGATCCCACACTGATGAGCAATACTCAAGTATAGGTCGAACGAGTGTTTTGTAAGCCACCTCCTTTGTTGATGGACTACAGTTTCTAAGGACTCTCCCAATGAATCTCAACCTGGTACCCGCCTTACCAACAATTAATTTTATATGATCATTCCACTTCAAATCGTTCCGCACGCATACTCCCAGATATTTTACAGAAGTAACTGCTACCAGTGTTTGTTCCGCTATCATATAATCATACAATAAAGGATCCTTCTTTCTATGTATTCGCAATACATTACATTTGTCTATGTTAAGGGTCATTTGCCACTCCCTGCACTAAGTGCCTATCCGCTGCAGATCTTCTTGCATTTCGCTACAATTTTCTAATGCGGCAACTTCTCTGTATACTACAGCATCATCCGCGAAAAGCCGCATGGAACTTCCGACACTATCTACTAGGTCATTTATATATATATTGTGAAAATCAATGGTCCCATAACACTCCCCTGTGGCACACCAGAGTTTACTTTAACGTCTGTAGACGTCTCTCCATTGATAACAACATGCTGTGCTCTGTTTGCTAAAAACTCTTCAATCCAGCCACACAGCTGGTCTGATATTCCGTAGGCTCTTACTTTGTTTATCAGGCGACAGTGCAGAACTGTATCGAGCGCCTTCCGGAAGTCAAGGAAAATAGCATCTACCTGGGAGCCTATATCTAATATTTTCTGGGTCTCATGAACAAATAAAGCGAGTTGGGTCTCACACGATCGCTGTTCCCGGAGCTATGACGAAGTTCACCAGCATTCACAGTTCCAAAATATTCTTAGTCCTAAAGTAGTGGACACCGAAATATTTCTATGTACAATGTTAATCAAATGATCAATATTTCATATAAGAAGTTATTGAAGTATCAGTAAATAAACATAGGGATTGACAGGATAATAGGATGAGATTCTCATGCTGGTGACAATCAGCTGTATACAGCTGGAGAAATCTTGGTATAGTCAGCCTTTTCATTTTATTCACTAAACAGTTTTAACCATTTGCTTATTTGCTAAACAATAAAAAACGCCAACGAAAATTTATTTTGAAAAACTTTTTTTACATTGATAGCTCTTCTTTATAGATTTTTATGAGCTGAATCCAAATCTAGCCTTAGTTTTTTTGAATCACCCATAGTTTTCGAGCAATAGGCTTTTCATTATATAGTATTAAATTCCTATGCTATACGGTAAATTGGGAAATTATTGAAAATCTTTGTTAGACCATAAACATGGTTTGTATTTACAGTAAGATACTTAAAGCAATGATAAGTGTTAATAGAGGTTTCACTTGTCAGCTGTAATTGGTTTATATGTTCTTTCTCTTTTTTCTTTGAAGCGTCTTGTGCAGCTTCTTCTACGATGAGTCGCTTGCTGAACTTCTCGGTGAAGTGACCAACAGTAGTCCCTTCATGTTGGTGTTCCAGCGGCCTTGGTAGCGTTTTTCCACCACTTTAATGTACTGGTGAAAACGCTCTCTTTGCTCCTCATTAACATCTCCCATATTGTCCAGGTAGTAATCAAGATGACTGTTCAAAAAGTGAACTTTCAGGCTCATTAAACATCCTACAGTTTTAAACTTCTTTAACATTGTAGCTATAATATAAACATATTCTGGGTCTTTTTCATGTCCTAAGAACTTTGTAACGACTTGCTTGAATGATACCCATGCTTCTTTCTCATTTAAGAGGTCATTGTGGATTCAGAGTTAACATCAAACATTAATTTTCTAACGTCAGGTCCGACAAAGACGCCTTCTTTTAGTTTAGCTTCTGAAAGGTGTGGAAACTTTTGGCAGAGATACTTAAAACATGGTCCATCTTTAGGCAAAGTCTTTACAAACTGTTTCATTAGGCCTAACTTTATATGTAGAGGTGGTAGGAGTACGTTTTTTGGATCTACAAGGTTTTTGCATTGAATGTTCTTCTCACCAGGTTTTAAAGGCTCCTTCGCAGGCCAGTTCTTTCTGCATCAGTGTTGATTCCTAGCCATAATGTCCCATTCGCACAAGAAACATGGAAATTTGGTAAAGCCACCTTGCTGACCAAGGGGCATTCGTGTTACTTTTCGATCGCCACATATCATCCACCAATGAGCAGAATAGCTTATTTTATTTAGCACTATTTCTAGGTCTTCATAGCTTTCCCTCATATGTACAGAATGTTCAACAGGTGTAGATGCATACATGTTACCATTGCGTAATAAAACGGCCTTCAAACTAGTTTTGGATGAATCAATAAAAAGCCTCCAGTCTTGCTTTTTGTGTTCAATGCCAAACTCATTCATCAGACTGGGAATGTCTGAGCAGTACACTAAATCATTGCTGCTGGTTCCAACTGCCAATAAGTTCTTTTCTTTTAATCCAGAGCCAAGCAATTCAGACTTTTATTTCGTTAAGCCCAGATCCCTAACCAAATTGTTGATCTCTGTCTGACTAAACAATTTGGGCTCCAAACATTGTACATGAGATAATACTTCTCTTGCAATATAATTTAAATCATCTGGTGGTTCAGGAACCAGCAAATCTACACCATACCCTACTGTTCGGATGGCGGACGGAAGGTTAAGGTACCTTATTTCCTTCTTGTTTTTCTAATTTTGACCAGTAATATCAACACTGCATAAGTAGCACTCATCGGAATGATTTCTTAGCTCCCTCCATATCATAAAAACAGCAAATCTAAAACCTTTTTTTCTCATTTTTGGACCATTTTCTCAGATCTTCAACACACACATAACATACCTTACGTGGCGCCCAAGATTTATCTTGATTACCAAGTTTAGATCCAAAGTATTATAGATAAGCCTTTTTCACAAAGTCTGTAACGTTTCTTTGGTGCTTTTTAATCACAAATTCACCACAAATATAACAAAAACTATCAGCAGAGTTTTTACATCCACAATTAGCATTGTACTGAGCACATGTACAGGAAACTGGAAAGTGAGGTTAGGTTGACAGTAAACAAAACACCACCTGTTAACACAAAAATAGAATCGACCTTTTTTGCCAGCAAATGTTTCTCAGCAGTGCTACCAACGTCATCTACATTCATTACAACTCCTTTTCAAATTATTTTAATGATATAAAAGCTGTTAAATTCTTTAAACAATCGCTCCATTTAATGAATTTAACTGTAAAATGTGAAGAAATGGTTGGTGATACAGGTTTTTAAATATCATATTAGGATTTCCCACCATAAAAACATAAGAATAAGGTATTTTCTGCAATATACGTTTTTACATCGTTGACCTGTGTAATTGGGAACTGTTGATTCTGTACCTGGCATCAAAAGCTTAATAACAGCATATCATTTGCATACACTGCGTGTCTACAGAACCAGTTATGGAAATTATAGCGTTTCAGTTTAAAATGTTAATAAGTTTATTAATAGTAATTTCGTAAACATGATAATAATTTGGGTCATCTTGTCTCGCTATCGTGAGTCAGAAGCTATCTTTAGATATTACGTAGTACCCGTGCAAGACGTTTTGGCGTGTTCAGTGAATGTATTAGTGGGAATGCCGCCTGCCATCCCCTCTTCCCCTTTTATTTGGGGTTGGATAATGTCCTGGTTATTCATGGCTTGCCACATTTCCCCGGCCGCGCTGCTCAGCGCCATGCTTGAGTCGCGAAGCTCAGCTGCACCAATTGGCTGGCGCTTTACCTATCAACCAGTTCTATGCATACACATACAAATCTTCGCAGAGTCGCTGTCCATAATGCCACAAACTCCCACTTCGTACCACGGCTTGCTGGTAGGGTCAGGAGGATGGGTGGAGTTGTGTACCCTGCAGTCAGGACCCAGGCAGGCGACGGAAAGCCAGCTACGATGATCTCCACAGATGTCAGTTGCGTTGGCTGGTGCGGAAGTGTGGCTCATTGCACGAAACACTAAAGCGTGCTGTGATTAACCAAAATCCCTACTGTAGCATGCAGCTTCAGAGGTAAGCCTGCAGTAGCAGACTGTTAAGAGTGTGCGCACACAGCTCAGGCGGTGGCTCAGCATATATCAAGGCACAGGAGGAAAGCACAGAAAACCGGGTACGAACTCTGAAGTCAGCAGATGTCAGCCAGAAGACGGCTTACTGCCTGCAGTGTACCAGTGCAGTTGTGAGTGGCATCAGTCCTTGGTACAGCTAGCATGTAGGCCATCAAACGACAATAGCAAGGTGACCCGTTTAGCATTGTAACTTAACGAGTCTAGTGAGAAGCCCTTGGTGGAAATGAACATAACAAGTAAATGTTGTTGAGCTGTTGATGACACGCTTACAATAGAGAACTGTAACTTACCGAGTTTTGGGAGAACCCCGAAACTGTCGTGGAACATAATATATACGAGGGCAGTTCAATAAGTAATGCGACACATTTTTTTTCTGAAACAGGGGTTGTTTTATTCAGCATTGAAATACACCAGGTTATTCCCCAATCTTTTAGCTACACAACACTATTTTTCTACGTAATCTCCATTCAATGCTACGGCCTTACGCCACCTTGAAATGAGGGCCTGTATGCCTGCACGGTACCATTCCACTGGTCGATGTCGGAGCCAACGTCGTACTGCATCAACAACTTCTTCATCATCCGCGTAGTGCGTCCCACGGATTGCGTCCTTCATTGGGCCAAACATATGGAAATCCGACGGTGCGAGTTCGGGGCTGTAGGGTGCATGAGGAAGAACAGTCCACTGAAGTTTTGTGAGCTCCTCTCGGGTGCGAAGACTTGTGTGAGGTCTTGCGTTGTCATGAAGAAGGAGAAGTTCGTTCTGATTTTTGTGCCTACGAACACGCTGAAGTCGTTTCTTCAATTTCTGAAGAGTAGCACAATACACTTCAGAGTTGATCGTTTGACCATGGGGAAGGACATCGAACAGAATAACCCCTTCAGCGTCCCAGAAGACTGTAACCATGACTTTACCGGCTGAGGGTATGGCTTTAAACTTTTTCTTGGTAGCGGAGTGGGTGTGGCGCCACTCCATTGATTGCCGTTTTGTTTCAGGTTCGAAGTGATGAACCCATGTTTCATCGCCTGTAACAATCTTTGACAAGAAATTGTCACCCTCAGCCACATGACGAGCAAGCAATTCCGCACAGATGGTTCTCCTTTGCTCTTTATGGTGTTCGGTTAGACAACGAGGGACCCAGCGGGAACAAACCTCTGAATATCCCAACTGGTGAACAATTGTGACAGCACTACCAACAGAGATGTCAAGTTGAGCACTGAGTTGTTTGATGGTGATCCGTCGATCATCTCGAACGAGTGTGTTCGCACGCTCCGCCATTGCAGGAGTCACAGCTGTGCACGGCCGGCCCGCACGCGGGAGATCAGACAGTCTTGCTTGACCTTGCGGCGATGATGACACACGCTTTGCCCAACGACTCACCGTGCTTTTGTCCACTGCCAGATCACCGTAGACATTCTGCAAGCGCCTATGAATATCTGAGATGCCCTGGTTTTCCGCCAAAAGAAACTCGATCACTGCCCGTTGTTTGCAACGCACATCCGTTACAGACGCCATTTTAACAGCTCCGTACAGCGCTGCCACCTGTCGGAAGTCAATGAAACTATACGAGACGAAGCGGGAATGTTTGAAAATATTCCACAAGAAATTTCCGGTTTTTTCAACCAAAATTGGCCGAGAAAAAAAATGTGTTGCATTACTTATTGAACTGCCCTCGTAGTTATGTGGGTTTAGATTCTGACAAAAAAAGAAAGCTAGATGCATAGAAATGGTTTCCACTAAACAGATATGGAGAGCGTCTACGGACAATTAGAAGATTATCGCGAGCGAGCGATCAGATTTACCAGCAGGGTGATTATTGGCGGCCGCAGGACACCTGCGATCGACTGCAGGTAGTTGGACCCAAAAGTATAAGGCTAGCTTACCTCAGACATAGTACAGACTTTAATAACATCAAATGAGGATATGAAGACTAGCAGAGAAATGCATATCAATAAACAGAGTGGAATACACGCTACAAAAACTGCCAAATACAATGATAAGCATATTTATAATTAAACCGTTCACTTCACTACAAATGTTTACACTTACCGATTCATAAATTATTCTCTGAGACAAAATAAACCAGATGACCGGTAATGGCACTGTACAGTAGACATCATCGAGACAAAGAACGAATATTATTTTGTGGTTCTTAAATATCCAATAGTATTTAGTTTATATGCCTAATGGTGTCGAAACAGACTATTCTCCACAATAACTCTGATGGAACGAAGACGTATGCATTTGTTGGTAGTTGTCAGTGAAACGATGTATTAATCTATGATCAATGCTGATTATAATATGAATGAAGTTCCTCTAGAAGGACAAATACGTCAATGTTAAGAAGATCGGTAGTTAAAAATGGTTCAAATGGCTCTGAGCACTATGCGACTTAACTTCTGAGGTCATCAGTCCCCTAGAACTTAGAACGACTTAAACCTAACTAAGCTAAGGACATCACACACACCCATGCCCGAGGGAGGATTCGAACCTGCGACCGTAGCGGTCGCGCGGTTCCAGACTGTAGCGCCAGAACCACTCGGCCACCCCGGCCGGCAGTTAAAAATGATAACAACTGGTTTCAACTGACACGTCATGACATAACCTGTCAATTAGAATATGTATATCAGAGAATGATTAGTGTGGGAATGGTGATCTATTTTCACATAATGTAGTGTGAGGTGTGTAAGTTGGTGGGAAATCGCTCGAGGTGTCGTTGGCTGAAGGATCATGATGATAGGGATTTTGGTGGTGGAAGGGGTGCCACTGGGAGCAGCATGGACCAAGAGAAGGGAGAAGACAAAGACAGTTCGGGGCATCGATCGAGAGGGACAGACTGCAGTTTTCTGCCGTCGGAGATTACAGCAGAGTGGTGTGACTGAATTTATGTAGAGTCACTTCAGATCGCTTATCGGATCTAACAAGGGAACCTCCCCATCGCACCCCCCTCAGATTTAGTTATAAGTTGGCACCGTGGATAGGCCTGGAAAAACTGAACACAGATCAATCGAGAAAACAGGAAAATGTTGTGTGGAACTATGAAAATAATAAGCAAAATATACAAACTGAGTAGTCCATGTGCAAGATATACAATATCAATGAGAGAGTGAGCTAAACAGCGCCATGGTCCCGTGGTTAGCGTGAGCACCTGCGGAACGAGAGGTCCTTGGTTCAAGTCTACCTCGATCGTAAAGTTCAATTTTCTATTTTCAGACAATTATCAAAGTTCAGGCACTCACACATAATCAACTTCGCTCTCCAAAATTCCAGGACATGTTCAGATTTGCTTGGACATATGCAGGATTTGACGGTCTACACACGGAAATATTTGAAAACGTTAAAAACATATGTGTTGACAGAGCACAGGGAAAACTGTGCGACTGTGAAACTGTTGCATTCATTTGTTGCAGTTTATGTGACAAACACTTATGTTTTCATCACTTTTTTGGGAGTGATTATCACATCCAAAAGAAAACCTAAATCGGGCAAGATAGAAGAATCTTTTTACCCATTCGCCAAGTGTACAAGTTAGGTGGGTCTACAACATATTCCTGTCATGTGACGCACATGCCGTCACCAGTGTCGTATAGAATATATCAGACGTGTTTTCCTGTGGAGGAATCGGTTGACCTATGACCTTGCGATCAAATGTTTTCGGTTCCCATTGGAGAGGCACGTCCTTTCGTGTACTAATCGCACGGTTTTGCGGTGCGCTCGCAAAACACTTATTACAGTGAACAGAGACGTCAATGAACGAACGAACAATCATAACTTTGCGAAAATAAAGGAATTAAACTTTTCACTCGATGGAGGACTTGAACCAAGGACCTCTCGTTCGGCAGGTGCTCACGCTAACCCCGGGACCACAGCGCTCCTGAGCTCAAGCTCTCCTTGATGTTGCCTATCTTGCGCATGGACTACTCAGTTTGTATATTTTGCTTATTTTTTCATAGTTCCACACAACTTCTTTCTGTTTTCTCGATTGATCTGTGTTCAGTTTTTCAAGGCCTATCCACTGTGGCAACTTATAACTAAATCTGAGGGGGATGCGATGGGGAGGTTCCCTTGTAAGTTACAGACATCTAAGAATGCTGATGAAGAAACTATTGTAATGTCGTGGCTTGATCTAAGTACGTATTCTGTCGCCTTTAGTGTTACAGTAAATAATTCAAGGGCTCTCATATATTTAAATAATTAACATTATTTACGTGTAAAGCTGCTTGAAGGACGATCATTCAGTACGACTTTGGACCTTACTGAATAAACCATCTGTTCTTAAGAGTTAAATGTGCATTGTTGCCTATATTTGCTACAAATGTTTGCTTTTTGTTTATGTTCATTGATTTATAATTCACATAACTTGCCTGCGCTCTATTATTCGACCATAGGGCCATCTTTTAATAAAATATTTTGCCAACACAGCAACATGGTGTAAAGCAGACAGTTTACAGCTCGTCGCTAGCACATTTACAAAAAAAAAAAAAAAAAAGCTCCGTCTTTAGGCCACAAGTGGCCCTTCCGGGACCGTCCGGCCGCCGTGTCATCTTCCGAGGAGGATGCGGATAAGGAGGGGCGTGTGGTCAGCACACCGCACTCCCGACCGTTAGGACGGTATTCTTTGACCGAAGCCGCTACTAATCGGTCGAGTAGCTCCTCAATTGGCATCACGAGGCTGAGTGCACCCCGAAAAATGGCAACAGCACATGGCGGCAGGATGGTGACCCATCCAAGCGCCGGCCACGCCCGACAGCGCTTAACTTCGGTGATCTCACGGGAACCGGTGTAGCCACTGCGGCAAGGCCGTTGCCAGCACATTTACAATCCAAACTTTATTCAGAGACGTACGTTGCCCCACTGTACCTCTAAAAGCCGAACCGTAACGCCGTAAATCGGACTCGTCTGGGACTGGACTTACACTCATTCCAGCTTGAAGTTGCAAGCATGTATCCTTGATCCAGGCCCTGAGAGATGTACGCAGTTTGAGTGGGGCTCCGAGTTTAAAAATTCGTCATCAGCAGAAAATACAAGAGGGTGACAGACTTTAGGCTGGAGCAGTGTTCAAGAGAGAAGTGACTATGGTTATGGCTACGACATAGATATCTTCACCTTCAACATCGGCAGGAACGCAAGCGACGGCAGAATCCTTCACTTTTGGCGGCACGAGCACTGCAGAGGCAGTCATTATTGCAGAAAAGCTAAGTGCTGGTGACGATAGTGTAAACATGTGCGAATGTGCAGGCTCAGCGTCGGAAACAGAGACAGTTCCGCTTAAACATCCACCGGGTATTTGTCGATCGAGAAATGAGAGTTTACAGGATAGCTCTAAATCAGTGCGGGAAAATTTAGTTATGGATACCAAATCTCAAAGATATTGCGAATGATTGGGAAATAAATTCTGAACTGATGAATGACATGGGAAATTTCAAAATGGACGGAAAGGCCGAGCTTGGGAATATTAAAACGAAAGTTATGAGTGAGTGGAAGCTAATAGAGACTCGAACCGAAATGGACGCAATTACTGATTGGTCGTAAAATAGATGATGTCAAAAAAGCGGTGGATGTAATAGGGAAAAGATGCATTGTGAGTTGCGAGGTGGTGTAAATGGCTATATACTAAGACAGAATGTACTTGTGCGAGAGACTCGAATGGGACTCCACGACGTTGTTTGGAAAAAACGTTGTGTGCTGTAGGGCCGTTATGCAGAATCTGTGGGGTTTGGAAGATACGTTTAATATGGTGACAGGACAACACGAACAGCCGGGCAAGGTGGCCGAGCTGTTCTAGGCGCTACAGTCTGGAACCGCGAGACCGTTACAGTCGCAGGTTCGAATCCTGCCTCGGGCATGGATGTGTGTGACGTCCTTGGGTTAGTTAGGCTTAAGTAGTTCTAAGTTCTAGGGGGCTGATGACCTCAGCAGTTAAGTCCCATAGTGCTCAGAGCCATTTGAACTATTTGAACAACACGAACAGCAAATTAAAGATATGAGTACGAAACTGTACACTCTAGCGAAAGATCAGGAAGCTGCTATTCTATATGTACCGCGGGGTTGACCACCACCTGCAAAATGATTTGTCAACAATGAAAAGTACCACCTAAAAAAATTTTAATAGCAGGCAAGAGAATGGGAACCAAGACTATATAGGGAATCAGAAACAGAGGGTGTAAGAGAAGAAAGGAGAGCAGAAATGTTACAAAAATGGGAGAGGGATAAGTAAGATAAATATCTTAAATGGTGATAAAATGGGACTAGAAGGTTTATTTGATTCATGGAGAGAAGAGAACAATAACAGAAAACATTTGGGGTGGGGAAATTTAGTATCAAATCGAGACCAGAAGTACGTGTAAATCTGACGGGACATGGAATGTAATATAACCTCGACTGGTATACAATCTAACTGCAGCAGTCCTTGTGAGGTAGGCAGTGAACCAGAAAAAGTAGTTTTTAATGTGTTGGCGGATGTTGAAGAAAATAGTTATAGTAATTCGTACATTGTATCGGCGGATGTTGAAGAGGTTAATTATAGTGATTCGTGTGTTCTGTCAGTGGATGTGGCAAAACAGTGTGTGTATCGACTGAAGTAATATTTATTATCACAGGAAAATGTGGGGAAGATTTCAGTAAATAAAGTTGTGGAGGAGGATAGTGCTGCCACTGGACAGGAAACTGCGGAAGAGGAGATCAGTGTCTTCATTTCTGTAGAGAGAGGGGTGAAAATGGTGTTAGATGACGATACAGTGTCAATGAGTGTTTTCGAAACATACCAAGAGATAACGATAAGAAACTGCGGGAAAACTATTGATCTATATTCAGAAAATAATATTGAGTGGTACGAAAAGTGGGAAGCGGATTACAGTATTAATGGCAGTATCAACAAGATATGGGGCCTCTAATTGAAAAATGTCATGATGATATCTCCATTGCGAAAAGATTTCGGAATGGTCCCCCACTCTTACCTCTGGGAGGGGACTGCCAAAGGGGAGGTAACCATGAGAAAAATATTGAATAACCAACGAAAGAATAACATTCTACGAGTCGAGGCGCGGAATTTCAAAAGCTTAAAGGTGTTAGGGAAGCTATAAAATCTAAAAGGGGAAGTGCAATGGCTCAATCTAGATATACACTCCTGGAAATGGAAAAAAGAACACATTGACACCGGTGTGTCAGACCCACCATACTTGCTCCGGACACTGCGAGAGGGCTGTACAAGCAATGATCACATGCACGGCACAGCGGACACACCAGGAACCGCGGTGTTGGCCGTCGAATGGCGCTAGCTGCGCAGCATTTGTGCACCGCAGCCGTCACTGTCAGCCAGTTTGCCGTGGCATACGGAGCTCCATCGCAGTCTTTAACACTGGTAGCATGCCGCGACAGCGTGGACGTGAACCGTATGTGCAGTTGACGGACTTTGAGCGAGGGCGTATAGTGGGCATGCGGGAGGCCGGGTGGACGTACCGCCGAATTGCTCAACACGTGGGGCGTGAGGTCTCCACAGTACATCGATGTTGTCGCCAGTGGTCGGCGGAAGGTGCACGTGCCCGTCGACCTGTGACCGGACCGCAGCGACGCACGGATGCACGCCAAGACCGTAGGATCCTACGCAGTGCCGTAGGGGACCGTACCGCCACTTCCCAGCAAATTAGGGACACTGTTGCTTCTGGGGTATCGGCGAGGACCATTCGCAACCGTCTCCATGAAGCTGGGCTACGGTCCCGCACACCGTTAGGCCGTCTTCCGCTCACGCCCCAACATCGTGCAGCCCGCCTCCAGTGGTGTCGCGACAGGCGTGAATGGAGGGACGAATGGAGACGTGTCGTCTTCAGCGATGAGAGTCGCTTCTGCCTTGGTGCCAATGATGGTGGTATGCGTGTTTGGCGCCGTGCAGGTGAGCGCCACAATCAGGACTGCATACGACCGAGGCACACAGGGCCAACACCCGGCATCATGGTGTGGGGAGCGATCTCCTACACTGGCCGTACACCACTGGTGATCGTCGAGGGGACACTGAATAGTGCACGGTACATCCAAACCGTCATCGAACCCATCGTTCTACCATTCCTAGACCGGCAAGGGAACTTGCTGTTCCAACAGGACAATGCACGTCCGCATGTATCCCGTGCCACCCAACGTGCTCTAGAAGGTGTAAGTCAACTACCCTGGCCAGCAAGATCTCCGGATCTGTCCCCCATTGAGCATGTTTGGGACTGGATGAAGCGTCGTCTCACGCGGTCTGCACGTCCAGCACGAACGCTGGTTCAACTGAGGTGCCAGGTGGAAATGGCATGGCAAGCCGTTCCACAGGACTACATCCAGCATCTCTACGATCGTCTCCATGGGAGAATAGCAGCCTGCATTGCTGCGAAAGGTGGATATACACTGTACTAGTGCCGACATTGTGCATGCTCTGTTGCCTGTGTCTATGTGCCTGTGGTTCTGTCAGTGTGATCATGTGATGTATCTGACCCTAGGAATGTGTCAATAAAGTTTCCCCTTCCTGGGACAATGAATTCACGGTGTTCTTATTTCAATTTCCAGGAGTGTAGTAGAGAACAGTGAAGTGAAACGGAAAGAAGACAAGGATTTCTGGTGAGATGTGCATAGGGTAATATCAACAGCAACAGAAAACTGTGGCCAGTTTTGTGATGGAAACGTTCCTATCAGAATCGGCAACAAACCAAGACTGACAACGATAGTTTAGGTATACATGCCGTCGCAAGCTGAAGATGAAGAGATAGGAAAAGTACATGAGGATGTTGCTGTTGTGGTCTTCAGTCCAGAGACTGGTTTGATGCAGCTCTCCATGCTACTCTATCCCGTACAAGCTTCTTCATCTACCAGTACCTACTGGAACCTACATCCTTCTGAATCTGTTTGGTGTATTCATCTCTTGGTCTCCCTCTACGATTTTTACCCTCCACGCTGCTCTCCAGTACTAAATTGGTGATCCCTTGATGCCACAGAATATGCCCTACCAACCGACCCCTTCTTCTAGTCAAGTTGTGCCACAAATTTCTCCTATTTTTAATTCTATTCAATACCTCCTCATTAGTTATGTGATCTACCCATATAATCTTGAGCATTCTTCTGTAGCACCACATTTCGAAAGCTTCTATTCTCTTCTTGTCTAAACTATTTATCGTCCATATTTCACTTCCATACATGGCTACACTCCATACAAATACACTACTCGCCATCAAAATTGCTACACCACCAAGCTGACGTACTACAGACGCGAAATTTAACCGCCAGGAAGAAGATGCTGTGATATGCAAATGATTAGCTTTTCAGAGCATTCACACAAGGTTGGCGACGGTGGCGACACCTACAACGTGCTGACATGAGGAAAGTTTCCAACCGATTGCACATACACAAACAACAGATGACCGCCGTTGCCTGGTGAAACGTTGTTGTGATGCCTCGTGTAAGGAGGAGAAATGCGTACCATCACGTTTCCGACTTTGATAAAGGTTGGATTGTAGCCTATCGCCATTGCGGTTTATCGTATCGTGACATTGCTGCTCGCATTGGTCGAGATCCAATGGCTGTTAGCAGAATATGGAATCGGTGGGTTCAGGAGCGTAATACGGAACGCCGTGCTGCATCCCAACGGCGTCGTATCACTAGCAGTCGAGATGACAGGCATCTTATCCGCATGAATGTAACGGATAGTGCAGCCACGTCTCGATCCCTGAGTCAACAGACGGGGACGTTTGCAAGACAACAACCATCTGCACGGACAGTTCGACGACGTTTGCAGCAACATGGACTATCAGCTCGGATACCATGGCTGCGGTTACCCTTGACGCTGTATCGCAGACAGGAGCGTCTGCGATGGTGTACTCACCGACGAACCTGGGTGCACGAATGGCAAAACGTCATTTTTTCGGATGAATCCAAGTTCTGTTTACAACATCATGATGGTCGTATCCGTGTTTGGCGACATCGCGGTGAATGCATATTGGAAGCGTGTATTCGTCATCGCCATACTGGCGTATCACCCAGCGTGATGGTATGGGGTGCAATTGGTTACACGTCTCGGTCACCTCATTTTCGCATTGACGGCACTTTGAACAGTGGGCGTTACATTTCAGATGTCTTACGACCCGTGGCTCTACCCTTCATTCGATCCTTTCGAAACCCCACATTTCAGTAGGATAATGCACGACCGCATGTTGCAGGTCCTGTACGGGCCTTTCTGGATAAAGAAAATGTTGGACCGCTGCCCTGGCCAGCAGATTCTCCAGATCTCTCACCAATTGAAAGCGTCTGGTCAATGGTGGCCGAGCAACTGGTTCGTCACAATACGCCAGTCAGTACTCTGGAAGAACTGTGGTATCGTGTTGAAGCTGCATGGGCAGCTGTACCTGTACACGCCACCCAAGCTCTGTTTCACTCAATGCCCAGGGGTATCGAGGCCGTTATTACGGCTAGAGGTGGTTGTTCTGGGTACTGATTTCTCAGGATCTATGGGCCCAATTGCGTGAAAATGTAATCACATGTTAGTTCTAGTATAATACACTCCTGGAAATGGAAAAAAGAACACATTGACACCGGTGTGTCAGACCCACCATACTTGCTCCGGACACTGCGAGAGGGCTGTACAAGCAATGATCACACGCACGGCACAGCGGACACACCAGGAACCGCGGTGTTGGCCGTCGAATGGCGCTAGCTGCGCAGCATTTGTGCACCGCCGCCGTCACTGTCAGCCAGTTTGCCGTGGCATACGGAGCTTCATCGCAGTCTTTAACACTGGTAGCATGCCGCGACAGCGTGGACGTGAACCGTATGTGCAGTTGACGGACTTTGAGCGAGGGCGTATAGTGGGCATGCGGGAGGCCGGGTGGACGTACCGCCGAATTGCTCAACACGTGGGGCGTGAGGTCTCCACAGTACATCGATGTTGTCGCCAGTGGTCGGCGGAAGGTGCACGAGCCCGTCGACCTGGGACCGGACCGCAGCGACGCACGGATGCACGCCAAGACCGTAGGATCCTACGCAGTGCCGTAGGGGACCGCACCGCCACTTCCCAGCAAATTAGGGACACTGTTGCTCCTGGGGTATCGGCGAGGACCATTCGCAACCGTCTCCATGAAGCTGGGCTACGGTCCCGCACACCTTTAGGCCGTCTTCCGCTCACGCCCCAACATCGTGCAGCCCGCCTCCAGTGGTGTCGCGACAGGCGTGAATGGAGGGACGAATGGAGACGAGTCGTCTTCAGCGATGAGAGTCGCTTCTGCCTTGGTGCCAATGATGGTCGTATGCGTGTTTGGCGCCGTGCTGGTGAGCGCCACAATCAGGACTGCATACGAGCGAGGCACACAGGGCCAACACCCGGCATCATGGTGTGGGGAGCGATCTCCTACACTGGCCGTACACCACTGGTGATCGTCGAGGGGACACTGAATAGTGCACGGTACATCCAAACCGTCATCGAACCCATCGTTCTACCATTCCTAGACCGGCAAGGGAACTTGCTGTTCCAACAGGACAATGCACGTCCGCATGTATCCCGTGCCACCCAACGTGCTCTAGAAGGTGTAAGTCAACTACCCTGGCCAGCAAGATCTCCGGATCTGTCCCCCATTGAGCATGTTTGGGACTGGATGAAGCGTCGTCTCACGCGGTCTGCACGTCCAGCACGAACGCTGGTCCAACTGAGGCGCCAGGTGGAAATGGCATGGCAAGCCGTTCCACAGGACTACATCCAGCATCTCTACGATCGTCTCCATGGGAGAATAGCAGCCTGCATTGCTGCGAAAGGTGGATATGCACTGTACTAGTGCCGACATTGTGCATGCTCTGTTGCCTGTGTCTATGTGCCTGTGGTTCTGTCAGTGTGATCATGTGATGTATCTGACCCCAGGAATGTGTCAATAAAGTTTCCCCTTCCTGGGACAATAAATTCACGGTGTTCTTATTTCAATTTCCAGGAGTGTATATTTGTCCAGTGAATACCCGCTTATCTTCTGCATTTTTTCTTGGTGTAGCAATTTTAATGTCCAGTAGTGTACTTTCAGAAAATACTTCCTAACACTTAAATCTATACTCGATGTTAACAAATTTCTCCTCTTCTTCTCAACTTCGACCATCATCAGTTATTTTGATCCCCAAATAGCAAAACTCCTTTACTTCTTTAAGCGTCTCATTTCCTAATCTTATTCCCGCAGCATCACCCGATTTAATTCGACTACATTCCATTATACTCGTTTTGCTTTTGTTGATGGTCATCTTATATCCTCCTTACAAGACACTGTCCATTCCGTTCAACTGCTCTTCTAGGTCCTTTGCTGTCTCTGCCAGAATTACTATGTCATCGGCGAATTTCAGTGTTTTTATTTCTTCTCCATGAATTTTAATTCCTACACCAGTTCGTAAAGGGAGATGAAAATGGGGGTTGGAACGCAGCAGCACGGGAAGGAGTAGAAGAGAAGGTTATAGGGGAATATGGGCTCGGGACAAGGAATGAGAGAGGAGAAAGGCTAATTGAGCTCTGTGGTAAATTTCAGCTACTAATTGCGAATAATGTAGTGTCTAGGAATCCTGCCTACCCGGTTCGCTAGACAAACAATCAAACAACTTGTATTAATGAGTTTTATTACAACAAGGCAATTACAATACTTAACTTCGATAGTGATGTCGCAAGAAAAGTGCGACATACAAAATAACCAAATCTTCTTCAGAAGTCTGTGCTACGTAGAGAGTACTAATGGTAACGGCTACGATGCGTCTGTTAACGAAGTGGGTAATGTTGAAGCTGCTATCGATGTTGGTTGCCACCAGCCGGGCTCGGCGCTTATGACTTCTTCACCTGGGGGCCGCTGCTGTCGCGTTGTGTCCTTGAGGGAGGTCAGTCAGAGTGTGATTGGCTGACCTTTTCTCACAGCCGTCTCTTTTCTGTCGTTCCCGATTGGTGTGCCAGCCCTGACGTTACGCTTTAATATTTATTCCCCCCCCCCCTCCCTCCAAAGAGCGACGGACCCGTCGTCGTATATGGAGCAGGGAGGGTACGGGGCGGGGGGGGGGGGGGAGGAGAAGGGATGTGGAGGCAGGAGCGTGGACGCTCTGATAGACTGGATCAAAAATGGCTCTGAGCACTAAGGGACTTAACTTATGAGGTCATCAGTCCCCTATAACTTAGAACTACTTAAACCTAACTAACCTAAGGACATCACACACATCCATGCCCGAGGCAGGATTCGAACCTGAGACCGTAGCAGTCGCGCGGTTCCAGACTGTAGGGCCTAGAACCGCTTGGTCATTCCGGCCGGCGATGGACTGGAAGCTGTGGCTGCAAGGGAAGTCAGAATTCCGGTCATAGCGAATGTATTTTAGCAAAATGTTCAAATCTGAATAAGCTTCTGTGGCCTGTGCAATTTTCCTATAGTCCAGAAGAAAGTATGAAGCAATTCAGAATCCTGAGCATCGAGATGAAGCAGAGCGTCAACGTCTGTATCAGAGTCAATCGGCAGACGTGCCAGCGCATCCGCATTACCATGTTGAGCTGTCGGGCGATACACTATCTCGTACTGGTATTGAGACCACAACAAAGCCCATCCTTGCCACTTCTGGACAGTTCGTACAGGAACCGTCTGCATCGAATGTAACGAGGACTGCAATAGCTTTTGATCCGTTACTAAGCAGAATTTTTCGTCATACAAATAGTTGTGGAATTGGGTGAAACCATACAAAACAGCCAAGGTTTCTTTCTCTATTTGTGAATAGTTACACTGAGCTTTGGACAACACTTTTGATGCGAAAGCAATAGGCCTGTCTTTATCACCAAATCTATGCGAATGTTCAGCACCAATTCCGTAAGAGGAAGCGTCAACTTGCAACACAAATGGTACCAAGCATCGATCACTGAGCAATGCATCTTTAAGTTGTTAAAAGCTTCCTGCCACTGATCTGTGCAAACAAAAGGGACGTTATTGCGACGCAAGCGCTGCAATGGAGCTGCGATTTGCGCAGCATTCGGTATGAACGGAATATAATAGTTCACTTTACCTAAGACTGATTGCAATTGTGAGACGCTGTGAGGAACTGGCGGATCACGTATGGCTAACAAACGTGACTGAATAGGATGTACACCTTGACTGTTTATGACATGACCAAGATACTGCAACTCAGGTTGAAAAAAATCTCACTTGTCCAGTTTACAATTTAGTCCTGCATCAGATAACACACCAAAAAAAGCACGCAAATTTGTAATGTGTTCTTCAGGTGCACGACCTGCTACTACAATATCTCACAAAAAGTTTCAAAAGTTTGGTACTTGAGCAGTCAGCTGTTCCAAATACCGCTGTAAAATGGCGGGTGCCTAAGCACTGCCAAAAGACAAACGCAAATATTTAATGTAAATGAGTGTTCACAACACATACTTTTTGAACTTCGTCATCAAGCAGGATCTGAAGATATGCGTCGCGCAAATCTGTTTTTGAAAAGTAACGACCAGCGCCTAATGTGTCCATGAGATTCTCTGGGCGTGGCATTGGAATAGTATCAAATTCAACAGAGAGGCGAATGCGGCCTGAAGGTTTGGAGAGCAAAACCAGTGGACTTGCCCGTTGACTTACTTGTATGGGCGCAAGAGCTCCACTGTCTTGCAACTCTTTAAGTTCAGCAGCGACTTTATCCCGTAATGCAATAGGAACAGTTCTGGCCCGACAAAATATCGGCTGAGCATTTTCTTTCAGAGTGATATATGAAACAAAATTGTTAGCCTTGCTAAACCTTCAAAAAAGAGTTCAGGGATTTTTTTCAGCAGGCTTTTGCATTGAATGCAGACACTGACAACATATTGTCCTGAATTTGGAAGAGAAAAAAATCAAATGATCAAAACCAAATATGTTCTCACAATAGTGTGAGTGTAGCATAGTGAAAGTTACAGTTTGCGTATGCAAGCGATGCATGCCATGCAAAGTTCGTTTTCCGAGAACGGGAATGTCTTGTCCATTATGAGCCGCCAGGTGCGTGCTAGTTTTAGACAGGGGTGGGGAGCCTCACAGTTCATGTGTGTTACGATTCAGCAGTGTAACACAGGCACCCGCGTCCAACTGAAATTTCACGCGTTTTCCACTGATATGCAAATCAAGAAAAAGTATTTTGACCAGGCGTAGCACTGAAGAAACTGTTCACTTGCTAGTTTACTAATGGCTGTTGCAGGCTTTGAATATACTGCACTAATTACATGGGCCTTGTGACTAGATTTTTGTGATTCAGCAGAATTCTCATGTTTGTTCCGTTGCACACATACTGATTGTACGTATCCTGTATTGCCACAGGCATAACACTGTGCTTGTCTGGACGGCCGATCTTGACATTTGTGCTGTGAACAGCATCAAGAGCATGATTTAATTCTATTCACTGATGTAGCCCCCTGTTGAGAGAACTGTTTACGTGGCTTGGCGTGTGCGTGCTGTTGCTGCCTGCTGCACCGGTCGTGAGTAACGGACGACTCAACCCGACAAATTTGTGGCTGCTCAAATTTATGGGCCCCTACGCCCCTGAATCATACTGATCTAGAATTTACACTACCTGATGAAATGATGGATCTGACTGTTTCAATATCTGTTCTCTAAATTTGACTTCAGTTACACTGTATACTATTACATCACGAAACATAACATCTGGATATAAAGGACCAGAAGTACATTTGAATTTGCATTTCCTCGTCATATCCCTCAAATCTGTTACCCACTCGCTCTAAGTTTGTTGTGACCTTTTCTTGCAACGAAAGAATTGGTACCAAACTACCACCAAATTCACTTGCTAGTCATAATAGTTGGTTAGAGAACCTACAACCTGATTATAGGAAAGTTCACTCGGAGTGAAATTAGGGAACAATTTCTGAATGTGACGAAAGACTGCGCTTCCTACCATTGACAAAAAGTAATGTAGTTTCACAATACCCGATACACCGTGAGCAGTGATGTGGCCTTAATACTCTTGCAACTTCTCGAGCCATTCCTCTTCTTTTTCGTTAAACTGGCGAAAAGTATGTACGACACTTGGAGCTACAGTTGTTGCATGTTGTGCTGCGTTTGTTGCTTGGTTGGCGAGTAACTGCTCTACCGTATTTAGAAGGGTTGTAATTTGCTGCGTCTAAAACTAAAAAATCTGTGTTAGCTGCGTTGATCTATCGCTCTCAGCTGAGGCGCCTGAGCAGGGGGTGGGTTGTTCGTTTTGGAATAGGCAAATGCAATAAACGGACAATCCAAGCAATAAAAATAAGCACAAAAACTGGAAAATTTCTGACACGCTCACCCGAAAACACTGAATGGAAGAAACACTATAAGAGACACTGTTAAAACATGTAAACACACCCCTTCAAAGAAAAGACAAGGTAGAATTAAGGTATCAGCAAAACACAAAATCCCGCAACAAGACAAAACAGAGACAATCGGTGGCAGCTGGCGGCTCGGGGTTCGAACGTTAACAGGTTGTCGCTGAGTTATTTGGGCATCTTCGTCGCCGTGTTATTCGTTCATCCTCGGCGTCATGTTCTTCGTAGACAAACACAAGTCTGTGCTACGTAGAGAGTACTAATGATAGAGGCTACAATGCGTGTGCTAACGAAGTGCCTAACATTGAAGCTGCTATCGGGCGCCGCTCTTATGAGCTCTACACCTAGGGGCCGCTGCTGTCGCGTTGTTGACCTAGAGGGTCGGTCAGGGTGCGATTGGCTGACCTCTTCTCACAGCAGTCTCCTCTCTGTCTTTTCCAAATGGCGTGCCGACGCTGACTTGACGCCGTAACAAATAATGCGTTGGAGAATCACAAGAGGAGGAGGTATTATACATCATGGTTAAACAAAGTTCCCGAAATCAGATACTAGATTGTAAAGCGTACCAAGGAGCAAATATAGATTCAGATCACACTGTAGTAGTGACGAAGAGTTGTCCGAGGTTTAAGAGACTGGTAAGGAAGAATCAGTATGCAAAGAAGTGAGATACAGAAATACTAAGGAATGACGAGACACTCTTGAAGTTCTCTAAGTCTATAGATTCAACAATAAAGAACATCTCAGCAAGCAGTACAGCTGAAGAGGAATGGACATCTCTAAAAAGGGCAATCACAGAAGTTGGAAAGAAAAACATAGACGCAAAGAAGGTAAGTACGAAGAAACCATGGGTAGCAGAAGAAATACTTCAGCTGATCGATGGAAGGAGGAAGTACAAAAATGTTCAGGGAAATTCAAGAATACAGAAATGCAAGTCACAGGGGAATGAAATAAACAGGAAATGCAGAGAAGTGAAGACGAAATGCCTGCATGTAAAACGTGAAGAAATCGAAAAAAAATAATTGTCGGAAGAATTGACTCAGCATATGCGAAAATCAAAAAGACCTTCGATGAAATTAAAAACAAGGGTGGGAGTGCAACGGGAGTTCCACTGTTATATGCAGAGGAGAGAACTGATAGGTGGGAAGAGCACACCGAAGGCCTCTATGAGGGGGAAAAATTGTCTGATGTGACTGGAAAAAACAAGAGGCAATTTAGAAGAGATAGTTCCAGTGTTAGAATCAGAATTTAAGAGAGATTTGGAGCACCTAAAATCAAACAAGACAGAGGGGAAAGATAACATACCATCAGGATTTCTAAAATCATTTTGGATAGTGGCAACAGAACGATTATTGACGTTGGAGTGTAGAATGTATGAGTCTGGCGACACACCATCAGAATTTCGGAAAAATGGCATCCACACAATTCCAAAGACTGCAAGAGCTGACATGTGTGAGAATTTCCGCACAATTAGCTTAAAGCTCATGTCTCCTAGTTGCTGACAAGAAAAATATGCAAAATAATGGAAAAGATAATTAAGAATGCTTCAGATGACGATCAGCTTGGCTTTAGGAAAGACAATTCTGACGTTGCCGTTGATTATGGAAGCAAGGCCAAGGAAAAATCAAGACACGTTCATAGAATTTGTCGACTTGTAAAAAGCGTTCGACGATGTAAAATGGTTCAAGGTGTTCGAAATTCTGAGAGAAACAGGTGTAATCTATAGCGAGAGACTGGTAATGTAGAAAATGCACAAATGCCAAGAGGGAATAATAAGAGTAGACGACCAAGAACGAGCCGGCGGCAGTGGCCGATTGGTTCTAGACGCTTCAGTCTGGAACCACGCGGCCGTTACGGTCGCAGGTTCGAATCCTGCCTCGGGCATGGATGTGTGTGATGCCCTTACGTTAGTTAGGTTTAGGTAGTTCTATGTTCTAGGAGACTGATGACCCCAGAGGTTAAGTCCCATAGTGCTCAGAGCCATTTGAACCAAGAACGAGGTGCTCGGATTAAACAGGATGTAAGACTGGGATGTAGTCTTTCACCCCTACTGTTCAATCTGTACATCGAAGACGTAATGTTGCAGATAAATTGAAAGTTCAGGAGCGGAAGTTTGAGGAGGACCGCATCAAACCAGTCAGAAGACTGATGGCTAAAATATAAAGTTAGTGAAGGCGATGTAGGTATAGACTCACCATCTGGAGTCAGGAAACTTAATAAGTCAGCGGAAGCAAATGAATTGTTGGAGGAAGACGGATGGGCTGACATAAATGATAAGGGGTTGTGTATCGAGGATAGAGCTACTGAGAGGGATACAACGGAGGACAAAGGTAACTAGAATGCTGTTGAGGGAGATGCAGTGCAGGCTTTAATTGATGAAACTGAGTTAGATTGGAGTACAAAGGACCTAGACGAGTACACTATAGAAGATTGGAGGCGTGGTCAAAATTACAGATCATATAAAATTTTGTGGGGAATGAATGGATTGCTGGACGGTTTACGTAAGGAGACGAAGAGGTGAAGGTTGTTTGACAGACGAGATATATGGAAGTGAAAGAAAGAGGTAGGAATATTGATAATGTTCTACTAACGGAAAAATGGTTGGAGAGAGAAAAATCTGAAATTGTGCAATCAATTATAGAGATAGAGATGTGTGATGGAAAAATATGCGAACTTCTCGACTCAGGAAGGAACGGTTCAAATGGCTCTGAGCACTATGGGACTTAACATCTATGGTCATCAGTCCCCTAGAACTTAGAACTACTTAAACCTAACTAACCTAAGGACAGCACACAACACCCAGCCATCACGAGGCAGAGAAAATCCCTGACCCCGCCGGGAATCGAACCCGGGTTCCCAGGAAGGAACGGGTCGGAAGAGTTTGTAAATAGCCATAGAAATGAGAATTTAGTAATCTTTCCAGTAACATGTGTCACGATCAAATCTGGCACTGGTGGAATAAGTAGCCCGATAAAAAAATTAAGTGTTCTTAGATTTTAAGTGTGGGAAACATAATTTTAATATGACAAGTCTCAATGTGAATGGGCTAATAAAATGTTGTACTGGGTACTGACTTTTTGTGTAAATAGGAGTACTCACTTAATTGTAAAGAAAATTATTCTGAATTTGAGATAGAGCATAAGGAAAATAAGGTAAAATTCAAAGATATTCTAGTAGGGGAAAGGCGTATTGCCCACATCAAAAAGGTTACCAGCTGAGAAGGTATGGAATTGTTGAATGAACACATGAAAGAAATATTGAGCCGATTCAAAATATTTCACTTACAGAAAAGGAAGAATTAGGTGAGTTATTAAACCAGTATAATGTAGTTTTCTCAGGCAAGCCTGGTAAAGGGTCTGGATTTGAGCATATCATGAAAGTGAGGGCGCACAAACCAATTAGAGTAAACCCATATCCGACAGCAATTTCCGATAGGGTGGCCGTGCAAGCTAGGCTAGAGCACAGTTTGGATTGAGATGTAGTGGAGAAATGTAAAAGTGACAACCGCAATCCCGCTGTAATCATGAAGAAAAGAGATAACACCATGCGAATAGCCTTAGCTGTGCCCAAATTAAATAAGATAATCAATAGAGAACATGATCAGCAGGGTAATATGGCAGCACTGGTGTAAAATTTCAGGAAAGTGAAACTAAGGTGCAGAGTGGATTTCACATTGGGCTTTTGACAAGATGAACTGTTGGAAGGAAGTAGACGATATGTAGCTTTTCTACACTGACGGGAAAAAAATCGCAGCACCAAAAATATAATTAACGTACACCAATGAAATTTCGAAAAAAATTTGTCTAGTTGACATATTTACATGATTAACATTGCAAGATCACAGGCTAATGTAAGCAAGAGAGAAGCTAATGCTAGTATATTAATGACCGGTCTAATGGTCAGAATGTTGAATACAAGCACGCAAACCTGCATCCATTGTATTGTACAGGCGCCGGATATCACCATGTGGGACGAAGTTCCATGCCTGTTGCACTTGGTCGGTCAATAGAGGGACGTTTAACTCTCATTGTGGATGACGCTGGATCTGTCTTCCGATGATGTGCCTTATGTGATCGATCGGAGAGAGACATGGTGATTGAGCAAGCCAAGGCAACATGTCGACACTCTGTAGAGCATGTTGGGTTAGAACACCGGTATATTTGCGAGCGTTATCCAGGTGGAAAACATCCCCTGTCATGATGTTTACGAATGGCAGCAAAACAGGTCAGTCACCAAGCTGACGTACAATTTTGTAGTCAGGCTGTGTGGGATAACCACGAGTGTGTTCCTGCTATCATACGAAATCGCCCGTCAAACCATGATAGCAGGTGTATTTCGAATGTGTGCAGCATTCAGACAGGTTGGGTGCAGGCCCTCAACTGGCCTCCTAACAAAAGCACGGCCATCACTGGCATCAAAAATGGTTCAAATGGCTCTGAGCACTATGGGATTTAACTTCTGAGGTCATCAGCCCCCTAGAACTTAGAACTACTTAAACCTAACTAACCTAAGGACATCACACACATCCATGCCCGAGACAGGATTCGAGCCTGCGACTGTAGCGGTCGCGCGGTTCCAGACTGTGGCACCTAGAACCGCTCGGCCACACGGGCCGGCTCACTGGCATCGATGAAGAACCAGCTTTCATCAGGAAGCACAACTGACCTTCACCCTACCCTCCAATGACGTCTCGATTGATACCACTGAATTCGTAAATGGTGGTGGTTTGAGGTCAGTGGAATGTACTCTTCAGGGCGTCTGGCTCGGAGCTCTCCTTGAAATAACGGATTTGTAACAGTTCATTGTGTCACTGTGGCATCAGCTGTTGCTCAAATTGCTGATGCAAATGCAGTACAATGCGCCCGAACTATACGTCGAACAGGATTGTCTTCCCCCTGGGTAGCGCCACGTGGCCATCAGGAGCCAGATCTTCTTGCGATCGTGCATTCCACCTACCACCGCTGCCAGTAATCATGTATAGTGACTACATTTCTGCCACGTGTATCTGCATTACCGCAGCGGGAACATCCAGCTTCTCGTAGTCCCATTATACGATCTCGTTCGAACTTAGTGATTTGATAATAATGGCGTGTTTTTCGCCTTCAAGGAATTCTTGACTAATATCAACTCACGACGTCCAATGTCAAAGGCAGCCATCGCTCACTACTGTTACAGAGTATATTTAAAGCAAACATGATTTGCACTCTCACAGTCGCTCTACTAGCACAGCGCTTATCCGACTGACGTGGGCCGGCAGCTGTGGCCGAGCGGTTCTAGGCACTTCAGTCTGGGACTGCGTGACCGCTACGGTCGCGGGTTTGAATCCTGCATCGGGCATGATTGTGTGTGATGTCCTTAGGTTAGTTAGGTTTAAGTAGTTCTAAGTTCTAGGGGACTGATGACCTCAGATGTTAAGGCCCATAGTGCTCAGAGCCATTTGAACCACTTGAACTGACGTGAAATTTGAACAGACATCATCTTCCAGATGTAAACACGCCTAACAACTTTGTCTATGTCGCACAACTTGTTATTTGTGTTGTGAATTTTTTTCTGTCAGTGTGTCTGAAGGGCGGAGCTTTAGTTTTAGGGTTGTACTATTCGAGATCATTATCTCCGTTGCTGAGTTTATTAGGGCAGTAAGCGACGTATTAGGAAGCAAACTATTGCCCAAGCTGGTTGTCTATATGGACAACAGCCGTGCTATGTGACCGCGCGGTTTGAGGCGCCATGTCACGGATTGCGCGGCCCCTCCCGCCGGAGGTTTGAGTCCTCCCTCGGGCATGGCTGTGTGTGTTATTCATAGCATAAATTAGTTTAAGTAGTGTGTAAGTCTAGGGACCAATGACCTCAGTAGTCTGGCCCCTTAGGAATTAAAAAAAAAAATATACGACATTTTAACTGCAAATATTTCATGGCGTGAGACTATGAACCATTGGAGGAAGTGCCCATGGCCATGAGAGGAGGCGACATGACATGGAAGGAAATCAGATGCGAGTTTGTCAGGGTCGAGATACAGTTCTTGGGGCATATTCTCATGTCAGACGGTATACTTCTGAATGATGAATAACTGTAACGGCTGCAAACGACCTTCGACATGTAAATAGGTGAACACCTATTTTGTATTGTGCAAATTCTGTCGTAAATTTCTGGGTAATGAAATCATGAACACTCCTAACTTGTACGATTTGTTGACGAAGACCACAGTGTGGAAATGGAGCGAAGAGTGTGAAAGGGGATTGACTCCAAAACGGCTCTGAGCACTATGAGACTTAACTTTTAAGGTCATAAGTCCCCTAAAACTTAGAACTACTCAAACCTAACTAACCTAAGGACAGCACACACATCCATGCCCGAGGCAGGATTCGAACTTGCGACCTTAGCGGTCGCGCGGTTCTAGACTGTAGCGCCTAGAACCACTCGCCCACCCTGGCCGGCGTGAAAGGGGATTCAAAAAACATCAAATTATTATATTACCCAGATATGACCTTGCCGTTTTGTCTTGCGACGGACAGTTCAGATCACGAAATGGGACGTCAGCTGTTTCAGGAGAAAGTGGTGGACGGGACGCTGGAACGTAACAGCGTGCGTTTTGCAAAAAATGTTCAAATGTGTGTGAATTGCTATGGGACTAAACTGCTTAAGTCATCGGTCCCTAGACTCACACACTACTTAAAGTAACTTATGCTAAGAACAACACACACACGCATGCCTGAGGGAGGACTCGAACCTCCGGTGGGTGAGAGCACGCAATCACTGTCATGGTGCCTCTAACCGCGAGGCCACTCCGCACGACGTGCATTTTGCAAGACAGATACTAAACAAGCAGGAACGTAGATACAGTATTTCTGAGAAGGAACTGCTCACAATAGTTTAGAGTTTTCAGAAGTTCTGCATCTATCTGGAAGTTCATGAGGTGTCGCAAGGCACTTAGCTATTTACAAGATTGTAAACTACTAAACGGCCGACTCATGTGGTGACTGATGTTTCTTCAACAGTTAAGATACACTATAAGTACACTAAAGGTGGTAACAACTGCGTCGCTGATGCACTGTCCCGTTCACTTTTTAGAATAGAGGACATGGGTGAGTAGGAAGAAAAGGATGTGTTTCAGCTTCCGAGAATCGAAGGGGTAGAATGGGAAATGGATATTCAATAGGAAAGTAGCGACATGTTCTGAGTGTAGAATGAGAACTTCGAAATTAATCTTATAGAAACTAAATTCGACAACAAAGGATATGAAAAGTAACCGCGTTACTGTAAGATTTATGAAGGAGTTTTATTTCGGAGAAAAGATAAGAAAACGGAGGTTAGGAGGTTGTGTTTTCCAGATAGGCACGTTGAGAAATTTGTAGACTACATACATGGAAGCTATGGAGATTATGGGCCACAGAAGTGTACAGAATCTTAGAAGAATATGTACATAATAATAACTAGTACATGTACTTATTAATAACTAGGAGGGCGCGTAATCGACTAGCAGCATGGGACAGATGCCAGCGGGTGCAACATTGCACCGTCGCCCAACAGGGTGAAATGCGAAGTATTATTGTTAGTAAAGTAGGAGACCCATTGTCTGTGGGCAGTTTCGGACCTCTGCCAACAAGGACACAGTGGCATCAATATGTAGTCATAGATGTGTTTTCCAAGTAACCCGATCCGGAAGACTACGAGCGAAACCCTGTTCGCCAAACTGGAGAAGGCTACTCCCTTAAGGTGGTAAAACAGGGGAAACTGTTGCCTGACAACGGATCTCAGTTTAATTCAAACATGATCAACGAGTTTATGAATACACAAGGGATGAAGCATATCAAAATATTAGTCTGTCTCCAGGCAAGTGACACTTACAGGCACAATATGTATGAGACTGAAGGTTTGTGTCGGACCTATGCAAGCAATAAACAATCTAAGTTGACCGAACATGTGCACTCGTTTGAGTTTGTACTGAATAGTGTAGAAAACACTATCTCAGGTTGCTCACCATACGAAGTGATAATGAGCAGAAAGCTTAAGTTCTTGTTGACAGAGATGTTTAGTTTTCCTCCAAGTACAGAAATCACGGCAGAGGAAAGGGAGAAATCAGTAAAGGCGCCGATGAAGCAAATGACTGATGGGAGGAAGAGGAGACATGATGGGAAATATAAAACGGTAAAGTACAAAATCGAAGACTGAATGTTGGTGAATGCCAAGGAGAAATTAAGTGAGGTGGAAAGAGAAATTAAAAAGTTACTTGAGTTGTATTATGGTCCACCCGTGGTTGCAAATTGCCCACACCCTAATGCTTACTGGCTAAAGTACCCAAAATCGAAAAATTTTCCGGTTTGAGAAATGTGGCCGAACTATGGTTGTAAATAGAAAAGTAAGAGCTCAAGATTTTGATATATAATTGTATCTGTATATACAGGGTGAAAAAAAATGCCGTACTTGGAGGTCAGCATGCGACTCCTCATCTAGATCCAAAGCAAAAGTTTATCTAGCAGAATCAGACCGTGTGCATACACAAAACACTTACGAAGACGAGGCACCGTAATGTGCAGAGGAACGAGTATCGCACCGCACTACCGTACTAACCGTTGTCCCTCGCTGATTATTCCCGCTTCAGGCTTCAGGAAAGTATGTTCTGCCTCTTCCTACCTGTATCGCAGCGCTGCGAGAGCTTCCTTGTTTTTCCTCAGAGCCGTGTGAGTCCTTGTGTGCGTAGAGTCGTTGTTTGCCTTTCTGTGTCTCGTGTTTGTGACTCTCAATTTTGATGCGGTGCTGTCTTGCGCCGTTCAAAAAAATGTTCAAATGTGTGTGGAATCTTATGGGACTTAACTGCTAAGGTAATCAGTCCCTAAGCTTACATACTACTTAACCTAAATCATCCTAAGGAGAAACACACACACCCATGCCCGAGGGAGAACTCGAGCCTCCGCCGAGACCCGCAGCACAGTCCATGACTGCAGCGGCTGACACAGCTCGGCTAATCCCGCTCGGTTCTTGCGCCGTAGTGTCGTCCATGGCTCCCACGAACATTCCACGTAAAGGCACCATCGGATTTAGTTTTGACAGGTCCAAGCGGCATTTCCAGCCAAGTTCGTCATCAATTCATGATTGGCTTGTAGACATAATCAAGATACCTTCAGAACAGATTCATGCACCTTACTTCAAGTCTGAGCCGTATGTATTTTATGTCAAGTTCCTTGACCTGTTTCAGGTTGACAGGCTCCTTTTGTGGCATAAACAAAACGTCTCATTCACTCGTTGTGGTGATTCTAATAATATGATCATTCTCTAGAACGCGGATGGGGAGTATATGTATGTTTTGGATGTATGACCTTCAGCCCGGAGTTGATGACAGTTTCTTCAAAGCCGTTCTGCTTCCGTTTGGGAACATACGGAATATATGGCTGGAACGCTAGTCCGCTCATCATCGTTTATAATTTTATAGTGGTGTTGGATCTGTGGATATGATGGTAAAACGTAATATCCCCTCTCATTTGCAAGTGTGTGAGACCGGGTATATATAATTTACACAGGACATGGAAGGAACCGTTTTATATATTTTTAGAGTGAACTTCTCTACCCAAACTACTCGCATTGTGTCATGGTCGTAAAATCCACTTACGAACATCTTAAAAGGTTAACTTTAGAGTACCTGGTTCCCCAAGTGAGAGCCACTGTGTCTAACCAAGTTCCTAAGGGGAACGCGAGCCAATGCTAGACGATTCTAGTGAATTTCCGCCATTAATCTCGCGTAGGGACTTCGCCACTGCAGTTTCTGCGCTGCTGCCACCTCCACTTCAAAACAAGCGTAGAGATGCTCAAGGTGATGAGGACCCAGACGATTCCTCTTCCTTCCTTCTCCTCTCTGCTTCCGTTTGAAGCAGCCTCCCAGCCTCCCATAGTTCAGAAGGGATGATAGTATGTCAGCTGCTGTTCAAGATTCGAAATTGTCCAGCAGCCCCTCAGATGTGCCTCCCGTGACCGAGACCGCCTTTTCGGAGTCGCACGAGGATAGACCTATTCCGGAGCTCCGTACTACGTCAAAAGACTTGCCGGGCACCCCTGAGTCTGTAACATATTTCCATCCTTCTTCTATGCCCACGAATGGAGAAAGAATGCCACAGGCTGCAGCTGATCACAACAACATCGGCACAAGTGTACCATTAGAACACCTGGTGTCGGTAAAAGACATACCGTCAGTTTTCGTTTCCTTGCCGCACAGCCCACTTGTGGAGGAGTGGGGTGTGTCCTCTACATCTGATGCAGAATTTGCGCAGGACCCCCCACGGTGCCCCATGAGGCAGTCGCCTTCCCGCAAAACAGCAAAAAACAGCGTCTTCAACCTCACCGTGCGGCATCGCGAAGAAAAAGGGAATGATAAAGGGGGATCCAACACTTTATATTCAGAATCATCCGTTGACTCTGCCATGGACTGCGATAAACGATTTTAATGTCACTTGCAAGTAATCATCGCAGTTGGTTCGGTAATAACTAGATGCAGGTCCTATTTTGAATGTGAACAGAATTAGTTCCGACCTTAGACTTGTGCAGCTGCCACAATTTACTTACGATTCAAGTGCAGACGTGAAATGTTTGCAGGATTTGTTATTTCATCGTTTTTCTCTTCCTGGCTTTTCTACTTTCTTTATTGTGGCTCCAAAACAATGTGTGGTGTCACCGCCAGACACCACACTTGCTAGGTGGTAGCTTAAATCGGCCGCGGTCCATTAGTACATGTCGGACCCGCGTGTCGCCACTGTCAGTAATCGCAGACCGAGCGCCACCACACGGCAGGTTGTAACGCCGGAAATGCATATCCTCCTATTTCCATCTATTGTACTGTAAGTTTTTTCCTTATTTTGTTACCTGAATATATGACATTTCTGTGCCTTTATATATTGTAATTGGTTTACTATTTGTATATATATATATATATATATATATATATATATATATATATATATATATATATATATATGTCGATGTATAATTGGTTTGTTTCGTAAATATTATTTGTATTTTTACGCTGGGTCTTGCCTAGGGAAAACTGCTATCGAACGATTACATCGATAGGTCGTGTGAAGAATCAAAGTGTGTAGGATCTTTGGTAGTGTTAACTCTGCCGCGTGGAGCGCGGGCAGGGCAGTTGGAGTCTGGCTGGAGTAGCGAGTGGAGCAGGTGTGTGGTGTGACGCTCCCGCGAGTTGCCGCGCTTTCGGGGTTTAGCAGCATGTAATTGCGCTCGACTTGCGATGATAGTTTCTGACATGGTGTCGCGGACGGGAAGCCTTAGCTGGTGCACATCAAGAGCCCGTTTCGTCTGGTGACCGTGTTGAGAAGAAGGCGCGCCAACATCCAGCTTCTGCAACAGCGACGGCCGACAATGAGTGACTGTCGCCACCTCCTCGATCGACAGCTTCAAACCTTCAATCAACTAACGAGGAAGACTAAAAGCACGTAAAGTTTCAGAACTGTATGGCAGACCTCAGCTTTTCAAATTGTTCCATTTGCCTCGCAAAATTACAGCAACTCAGCATGAACCTTTGTTGCTCATTGTCCCAATTGCATTACCAAGCAGGGTCCCTTCCTTTTCCGAAATGAAACCGAGTGTCGTTGAAATTCAGACGCCAGCATTAAAGTACTATCATTGCATTTCATTACTTTAGTTTCCAAGTGCAGTTAAAGCATAGCTGGCTACAATAGTTAGATTACACAAGCACAAATTAAGAGTGCGAGTTTTGTTAGCATATTTTAGCTTACCTGTGACTGCAGCTCAGCTTGGTACGTACTAAATTTTATTATTGTTAATTATTCAGAATCATTTAATTCAAGTTCAAAGTTAAATCTCTTGTTTCTAAATTGCGTAGAGTCAAGTTGCTTTTGAAATGATTGTTGAGGTAGTCCAAGACTAACCGTATTCTGCTGGATTTCGATGTGCTTCAGAAAGAAAGCTCACTATTAACTTCAGTCACTAAATTAACTTTCGATTTTCCGGTTTTATTAATTCTTTTGCTAAATTAAGTCAGAGTGTAGCGAAATTTATTACTTCTGACAAACTTTCAGTTTTCACACTACACGTGTCAACCTTCAGTTGCCACGCTTCTAGTGCTAATTATATGTGTAATAACCTTTCTTTTTCAGTTACTATAGTAATTGTCCTTAGGACTGGCGACCGTGATTTCCCCCAAATCTCAAATATCTAATTACCGCTAGTTAATTGTTGACGTAACGGCCGCACATTTACTTTCTTTATTAACTTTACCCCTTTTCAAAATTAATTTCCACCAGTTTCATTTGCATTTTTCCTTTCATTTAGATGTAACCCTTTCCTCCCTCTTTACCGACAGATTAACTTCGGTGACGATTGCTTTCCCAAATTTCCCATTAGGTACACGCGGTTTAATTTTTCACTGTCATTAAGGTCGATAAGTGAGGGGGAGGTTACACGTGGCGACCTGGTGACAAGATAATTTTCAAATTTGAGGTTGTTCTGGACACGAATTTTGCATTGTGCAAATCTCGTAACAAAGTACTGGTTACGAAATGGTCGATACGTCAGCGAGAATATTAGTCTGAGGAATCCTAATTAGATTTGAGATTTGTTATTTATATTGAAAATTATTAAAATGAGTGAAGGCAACAATTACCAAAATTTGGTAGACTTGGGTACGGAACAATCGGTCGAACAGCGGGAAACACGCACCGCGGTACCCATTGTTCAGGGGCAGGCGGCTAGCATGAAAGACGCGACCGCCGAGACGCAACAAAGAGCAGAAATGGAATTCCAAACAATAGAAAATGTTTCGGAATCGGAAGTGAAAATCAAATCGGAATCCCTTGATGACGAATACGGGGGGACAATTAAAGAGGAAGCCGCTACGGAAGTAAAACCGGTAGTTTCCGGGAATTTAACTGATTTATTGAATGTTTTGATTAACGAAATCAAGGCTCAGTCTAGCAAGATAGAAACTCAATCGGCAGAAATTAAAGCTCAGTCTGAAAAAATTGACAGGAAGCTAGACAATCAGAACAAAGCTATTTATGTTGTTAACAACAATGTTGGAATTGTTAACACAAAAGTTGATAAAATCAAAGAAGATATTGTTGTGATTAATACCGAAATCGGTAATCTTAAACAGGAAATGATAGGCGTTCAGGCGGAAATTGCGAGCATAAATACGCGTTTTAATTCCGAAATTAGCAGAATCGAGAAAAGTGTAGGAGACGCAGTTGCTCCGATCATCGAGAATAAGGTGACGGAACAAATTCAATTAGTGAGAAAAGACGATCAACAGAAGGTGGAAACTTTAAAGGTTTTAGTATCCGAAGTAGATACCAAAGTGAGGAAGCAGGCTAATACCTGCGAAGAGAAAAAGAGGGAAGTGGAAACG
Source organism: Schistocerca nitens (assembly GCF_023898315.1). Taxonomy (NCBI): domain Eukaryota; kingdom Metazoa; phylum Arthropoda; class Insecta; order Orthoptera; family Acrididae; genus Schistocerca; species Schistocerca nitens. The sequence goes on from NC_064616.1 coordinate 950,059,696, forward strand.
CTTGCGACAACCACTTGCCAAGTGATTACGAGAGTGTCGGAATTAGAAAAGAAACTTGAAGAAAAACAGAGCTATGTGCCAATCTGTGCACATAGTTCGGAATTGTTGACGAAAGAGGAGCGGTTCGACCCCTTGAAAAAAGGCGGTATACACGCGACGGATTTCATTAAAAACTGTGAAAGAGTTTTACCCAGATCATGGACTAATGAGAGAAAAATTAATGCGGTTATTGATGTGTTGGCTGGTGATGCCAAGCGTTGGGGCTTAAACCTCAACATTACGAACCTGACCTTTGACGAGTTTAAAAATTTGTTTCTGGCTGAATACTGGTCAGAGCAAAAACAGCAAAGTGTCTGGCGCGAATTTGTCGTATCGAGGCCTTTCGATGCGAATTCGCGCGGCTCGATGAAGGAGTTTTGTGAGGGCTGGATCCGCAAGTTGGAATATTTGCGTGATCGCCGCACGGAATCCGAAATAGTCTGGGAACTCTACAAGAAGCTTCCAGATGATACAAAACGCTACGTAGGAAGCAATTACAGGACAATCAATCATTTCCTGGAAAGAGTTGAGGACGAGGACAATTGGCGCAATAATCGCGATGCTGGTAGAGGCCGTGGTAACAACAACGGGTACCACAGCAACCACAACAATCATAACTATGGGAATAATGCATACCGCAATCTTGGCAGCAATAACAATAGTGGTTCGGGCCGTAATGACAATCGATACACTGCAAATAATAACAGGAATGACGGAAACCAGTATCATACTAGCGTGATACGGGCTTCGCAGAATAGTAATAACGCCAGAGTGTGTGATCAGCCGCCTCAGCAGCATCCGGGGAGCGTATCTGCTGGGACGAGACAGGGAAACCATTAGCCGCGCCGGTGAGGGGCCGACCGGGCGTGGAGAAATTTTGGCGGCCCAATAACAGTAGAAAACCCAGGTGTCGTCGTTATGAAAATTCCGTGTGGAATAATCAACGGCGGGGGAGTGTGCCAGTGTTAGGAGAAAGGAGTGCGCCCACAAGTAGTAAATCAGCTGTATACACGGCAGTGGGAAGTACATTCACTGTCAGTGAGAACAATTTAAGTAGTGTTCCGGAAATCGATTATAAAGTGGCAGCTGTAATACCCACAGCGGAACTGGAGATTGAGTTTAAGAATGATTCGCAAGTGTTGAGAGAAGATCAGATGTCGGATAAAACGTCCGTCATCGAGCGAGGGGATGCAGAGAGGGATGAGGTCTGGTTAAGGCAGTTCGGTCGCTTATACGACGAACTAAGAGATTATAGGGGTCTGTATGGGAGAAGCGTTTATGGGGAGCGCGGGCAGGATTTGCCGCGTCTCGTCCCGCAGGTAGATAGTGTTTGTTAAGTGATAGAAAGTTCTGGCCCTAACCGGCGGACTTTACCAGAAATAGTTAATGGGGAGCACGACCAAGATTCGTCGTGTTTCGTCCCGCAGGAGTTGGATGTTGAAGCAGTAACGGAAAGTTCTGGCCCTGACCGGCAGACTTTACCGAAAGTTATAGTGTTAGAAGTGACCGACCCATCCGACGCAAAACTCCAGTTTAAACATTGCGAAAGTATTGAGGAGAAAGATTACGAGAATTTTAGTGATAGCCGGACACGATTGGTAGAAAAGCACGTAGATTACAGCGTGTATGAGGTTAGAGCTGACGTTATACGGTCGGACGGTAGCAATGTGGGTTGCGCGGATCCAGAGGGAGTAATTGCAGATACTACTGGGCACATTCCTCCAGGTAGATTGGCGGATGATATCAATCTGGCCAAAGTGGAATCAACGAAGGTGACAATTAGTGAAATGATAGCAGGGCAACACTCACTAGTTGACGAGTTAGAGGAAAAGGTTTCGGTATTGGAGGCGAAGCTACAGACTAAGCCTCAGGACAAACGTGTTGAAATTAAGACTGTATGTGAACAGAGGCTGAAAAAGCCGCCAGATAAACCGGATTTAGGATCAAAGCCGGATGGTTTTTTCTGGAATGACCTGGATATAGACGAGGATTTACTGTGGGAAAATAAAGAAACAGTCGAGGACAAGTGTAGACAGATAGTAGTGTCTGCTAATATGCACGACCTACAACTAAACGTGTTGATTGACACCGGTGCAGAATTGAGTGCTGTATCTGGGAAAATATTTGAGTTACTGAAAGACAGACCTGGTATCGTAGTTATGCCAGTAACAGGAGTGAAAATTATCGGTGCTACTGGGAAGGCCAGTAAACCGGTCACAAAACAGATTTTTGTCAACTTCGAGATATGTGGGGCACGATTTGAGCAAGAGTTTGTCGTCGTGCCAGACTTAACTACGGAAGTAATTATCGGGTTAGATTGGCTATTAAAGTACCGTGCAGTGATTAATTGCGAAAGCAAAACTTTGACATGTACGTCACAAGATAAAACAATAGTAGTTAGTTTTGACGAGGCAGGAGACGGTGTGCATAGGCAATACCAGCCTATACACATTGTTAACTGGCCGGATGGTATTGATGTAGGTATGAATTTGAACTGCCGTAAAGTGAGGAATCTCGGCATTGACAAAAGTGTAAAAGTTTAGTGGAAGAGATAATCAAATTCCCTCCACGGATTGACATTAGTATTGGTGTGAAAAAAGATCGTTTGCGAGAAGTAATGAAGCTAAAAGCTGATGCTCACATACGTCGTCATGACGCTAAAGCGCGTTTTGCTAAGTTTGCAATCGGAGACTTAGTTCTTGTAAAAGCTCACGAGAAATCGAGCGAGATAGACAATGAAATCTCTAAATTTAAGTTTGTGTATAATGGACCATATAAAGTCATTGGTATACCTCACACAAATGCTTATTGCTTAGAGTATCCAAGCTCTGGAAAACGATTAGGTATACGGAATATTGTAGACTTGAAATTGTACCAACCTAGGATTGATTAATACCACAGAATGGGTAATTTGTACAGTATGTAATATAGAGTGTAAGATTTAAGGATGTGCCATGTTGCGATGCTTTTGCCTGACCTAGAGGTCATTAAAGAACTTGTAATTAACAAGTAATTAATTTTTGATTAGACGTTTTAACCAATTGAAAAATCCAAGCTGCTAGTTTAAGTTTTCAGCTGAGTCACAGTAGATTAAGGAATGTAAATATGCTTTTGTAACTAGCTGTCAGATTTCATGAATGTGTGTTTTACTAGTCATTGCCGATGTACTTAGACGCTGTTTTAAGTTTCAGGCTAGTACATGCGTGTGATGATGGACAGTGTTGAGTTATCCACTGTGATAGTATTAAGGGACTCCTTGAGATTACTCGGGAGTGAGTTTCCCTAAAGAATTCAGTGAAACGGACGTTCTGGAAATGCCGCTACACAGGCGAGTGAGATCAAGCGTGCCGCACAGGCTGGCGCAACAATACTGGCAGGGTGGAGCCGCTGTCGGCTCTCGGGTCGCTGTCGGCTCTTGTGCCGCTGTCGGCATTCTTTGTACTTGCGAGTACGGAAGGCGGAGTTGTTTTTCTTCCCGGACAGCTGATATGAAAGAATTCTGTTGTCAACATTTATGTTTTTGTCGATCTGCTGTATATTATTTTCTTGTTTAGCGTCAAGTGCACACTCATGACGAGAATATTAATTATGAAAAGTTTATATAAAATACGTATTCTATGTAATTAATTATTAATTTGCGTATTTTGATATACCTGTTTTTATGACCATGTACTCTAATTAATTTTGCAAATAGTATTCCATTTCTTATAGTATTACGAATTTTAATGATTTTGGAATAGCTAAACCATTTTCTATGCTTTCTATGAATTTTAATATGTTGTCAACCTGTTTTATTTTGTGCAAGATGACAGAGTGGAATAAGATTAGGACTGTCTCCACTCAAATTTTATGGTCTAAAAAATTGATTTATGCTTAATTAGACGAATGCTAAATTTTGATGATGTTTTGAGCATATGCATTTCCGCTGTTTATTTTTTGGGACATTTTCTGAGTCTGTTTAGGTTACACGAACATCCTCAGACAATGTGGGGCACGTGTAACGCCGGAAATGCATATCCTCCTATTTCCATCTATTGTACTGTAAGTTTTTTCCTTATTTTGTTACCTGAATATATGACATTTCTGTGCCTTTATATATTGTAATTGGTTTACTATTTGTATATATATATATATATATATATATATATATATATATATATATATATATATGTGTCGATGTATAATTGGTTTGTTTCGTAAATATTATTTGTATTTTTACGCTGGGTCTTGCCTAGGGAAAACTGCTATCGAACGATTACATCGATAGGTCGTGTGAAGAATCAAAGTGTGTAGGATCTTTGGTAGTGTTAACTCTGCCGCGTGGAGCGCGGGCAGGGCAGTTGGAGTCTGGCTGGAGTAGCGAGTGGAGCAGGTGTGTGGTGTGACGCTCCCGCGAGTTGCCGCGCTTTCGGGGTTTAGCAGCATGTAATTGCGCTCGACTTGCGATGATAGTTTCTGACATGGTGTCGCGGACGGGAAGCCTTAGCTGGTGCACATCAAGAGCCCGTTTCGTCTGGTGACCGTGTTGAGAAGAAGGCGCGCCAACATCCAGCTTCTGCAACAGCGACGGCCGACAATGAGTGACTGTCGCCACCTCCTCGATCGACAGCTTCAAACCTTCAATCAACTAACGAGGAAGACTAAAAGCACGTAAAGTTTCAGAACTGTATGGCAGACCTCAGCTTTTCAAATTGTTCCATTTGCCTCGCAAAATTACAGCAACTCAGCATGAACCTTTGTTGCTCATTGTCCCAATTGCATTACCAAGCAGGGTCCCTTCCTTTTCCGAAATGAAACCGAGTGTCGTTGAAATTCAGACGCCAGCATTAAAGTACTATCATTGCATTTCATTACTTTAGTTTCCAAGTGCAGTTAAAGCATAGCTGGCTACAATAGTTAGATTACACAAGCACAAATTAAGAGTGCGAGTTTTGTTAGCATATTTTAGCTTACCTGTGACTGCAGCTCAGCTTGGTACGTACTAAATTTTATTATTGTTAATTATTCAGAATCATTTAATTCAAGTTCAAAGTTAAATCTCTTGTTTCTAAATTGCGTAGAGTCAAGTTGCTTTTGAAATGATTGTTGAGGTAGTCCAAGACTAACCGTATTCTGCTGGATTTCGATGTGCTTCAGAAAGAAAGCTCACTATTAACTTCAGTCACTAAATTAACTTTCGATTTTCCGGTTTTATTAATTCTTTTGCTAAATTAAGTCAGAGTGTAGCGAAATTTATTACTTCTGACAAACTTTCAGTTTTCACACTACACGTGTCAACCTTCAGTTGCCACGCTTCTAGTGCTAATTATATGTGTAATAACCTTTCTTTTTCAGTTACTATAGTAATTGTCCTTAGGACTGGCGACCGTGATTTCCCCCAAATCTCAAATATCTAATTACCGCTAGTTAATTGTTGACGTAACGGCCGCACATTTACTTTCTTTATTAACTTTACCCCTTTTCAAAATTAATTTCCACCAGTTTCATTTGCATTTTTCCTTTCATTTAGATGTAACCCTTTCCTCCCTCTTTACCGACAGATTAACTTCGGTGACGATTGCTTTCCCAAATTTCCCATTAGGTACACGCGGTTTAATTTTTCACTGTCATTAAGGTCGATAAGTGAGGGGGAGGTTACAAGGTCTCTAGAGACGTACTAGCACTCGCCCCCAGTGGTACGGACGACGTCGCTCATTTGCAGAGCAGATAGAATAGCCTTCCGCTAAGTTAATGGCTACGACCAAGCAAGGCGCCATTTGTAACATTGCATGTATCTTAAGAGTCTCACTTGTATCGTCAAGAGCAATGTACCACAAGGATGGATTAAAGTTAAGTATTTCCGCAGCTACGTACTTTTCTTTATAGCATTCATTACGTCTCCTGTTTCAGACTTCACGCCATCCTTCGTGCGCTTATAGCGTGCATTTCGGCTCCCTCAAAACACTGTGTCGGCACCACTTGTCGACACAACACAATGTACCGGTACTACGTTATTTCATAGAGAGGGAATATCACTGACTGATTTCGAAATTCTTGATAAGGGCCGAGGGATAGGCTGCATTCTTTGTGATTTTACTTTACTTTTTCTTTATGCCCCTTCAGCATCTGGGCGTTCCACAGAACGAGTGCGTTTTTACAAATATGATATAATTTATTTACTTCATACAACTGCGCAGAAACTACTGTTAGGCGGAAATTTTAATTGTGTTTTGTGTCCTGTGGATCAGATCCCCAATTTCAATATGAGTAAGGAACTACATGATCTCGTGCGCTCTTCTCAAATACCCACCTCGTCAGGTATACGCATTTTACAGCCACTTCTAACAGCAGACACGATTGTTTTTATCCCTCTGATACTTTACGTCAACAACTGTTAGCGTTAGACGAGGTACTTTTGCTTCACTGAACACTGTGCCGTAGTTGTAGCCTTAAATCATGAGCCGCAACCAATAAACTGCATCGGCTCCCACGGATTTTCAACACATCTCTCTTAAATGAACCTCCAGATTATCATTCGAGAGGTTTGGGCAGGTGGCTTGCGCTACCAGGAGCATTACCTGTCTCCTATGGAATGGTGGTCGGAGCATGCAAAACCATTGCTCCGGAAAGCGTTAACGCGTTACGGAGCTCAGAGGACGAGGGACCTCCGGCAGACCAAGGAATTTTATTATGGCGTCTTGCGACAACTTTATGACGGTGTCACACAAGCTCACTTAGGTGTTATGGACGTCCGCCATGTTAAGACGACGATTATTCAGTTAAAGAGATGACGGATAGAAGGACGATCAAAATCCAGCTCATTCCTACAGGATGAATTAATTGACCTCCTTATATTATCTTATCCGGTTTCGCACGTATCGAAAAAGAGCATAGTCGCATCCCTCACACACACCAACGGACATGGACTGATTTCCCAATGTGACGTTTCCAGAACGGTCTATATTTACCTTACCTATTTATGACGTCCGTGCTGTTGATACGATTGTCCCTGATGCATTTACTCCTCTCCTCGATTGCATGGTTACTTCTACATTAAATGATGAGTTTCTAAGTGACTTTATTCGAGATGATATATATGGCCTTACTGTAGGTCCACCTGCGACGTAACGCGCTGTTTCGCGCATCGACGGCGGTTCTGCAACATAAATTGTCCACCGACCTCGAAAATGCCTGCAGATCTGCACACGTAACGCCTGACTGCAGCTACTTAAGAGACCTCAGAACAGCAGTGTTGAAGAAACTGAGATTTCATAACTACACGTCGGAGGCCGCTAAAAATACAAAAAGCTGAAAATAGAATTGTGAACTCTAAAGAATAAATCGGAAATGGGTTTCTGTTCAAATTTCTAAGTTCAAAGGTCCTTTTCAACTTGCATTACGATTTTTTATTGTTATTAAGCAAGATCATAAACCCACATGTGTTCAAATCATTAAAGTTCCTGTTCACAGTCCCCGTCACACTCAAACAGCCAGAACTTTTCCTATCCAATTCCGAAATCAATTACGAGAGTAACACAGCCAATAAACTGCTATTTACTATTGCACTCGGCATTCAGTAGTTATCTTTAAATAAAGTTTTTGCTCGCCATAAATACTCAGTAAAAAAATTTACTTAGTACTGCCACGCTTTTAGTTCAAAGTTTACACTCGCGATTTTCTCCAGCACTCAATATCTCTCGACTATTAAAGTTTCACAAATAGTTAATGGTAAACACCAGCTACCTTTATCACTGTACCGAAACGCGGAAGTCACAGTATCACTTCATTTTACATATAATGCGTTCGGACACTTTCAGCAAGACCGGCTCCTTCGAAAGCTAGTCCACCACTTCCTTCTTCTCTCTCTGCCTCTCCAAGCACCTCTATCTCCTTCGTTAGGTGGCAGACCGTCTCACTTCTTATTCGCTGCACAGAATTACGGCCAATCAGAACTGACTTTCAGGGCGCGGCTCGCGCCAAAATCTGGCAAGAGCCAACCACTGCTCTCAGCTCATTGACGTCATTAAAATAAGCAACTCAAAATTCTCTTGTTAAACACATAAAATGAAATAAACTTTAAGCTGTACTTTACGAATAGAATTTAACTATATAATCGCAAACATTCTGGCTGTCTCTTACATATTCAAACATGTTTGGACATCCTTCATCCACTACTAGGGGAACCACTGGTGGATTCGTCCCCATGATACAAAGCTGGAACACTTGCTAGTTCCTATAGAGAATTACAAACTGAAAATTTAATATTGGCGAATGTCCCACATATACTCACACAAGTACTCTCTTTCACCCTAACACAATATATATATATATATATATATATATATATATATATATATATATATATATATATATATATATTAAGTGTCGGATAATAACGTTTTTTACTGAATTTTCTTTTTTTTCTCGTAACTTCCAAATTATGACAGTTATTGACTTCAGATTTTGACAGATTGTTCCTCTGCACAACAGAAGGTTATGTATCTGACATGAAGTTCCTCAGGCTATTTCTAAAGCAGTTATTAATTTTTATATTTCCAGAGAATGTAACTACCCTGTAAGCGCCTCTCCGCTACTTTCACACGCTCCAGTCACGCCAAATGGTCATGACCAGTTTTCCCTATACTACCTGGATGTTGAACTTAAGCTATCTGATCGTGCCAGCCATAGATGCTTATATTTCGTTTCTTGCCAATCTACAACATGGCTGCTAGGAAATGTCACTAGAATACGAAAGTAAAATACTTTTCAATTCCGCAAAACAAGAAATTAGTCTGCAATTCTTTGTCACATGCAGAACGATGGAAATTTGTTTACCAAACTACAATATGGCGGTCGATGTAAAGCACGTGTATTTACAGAAACTCCAGACATTCGCAGAACCCGTTTATTCTGAATCTGGGGAACTACGACCACAACCATAGATGGAAACATAAAAGACCAAAAGACATACTTGTAAGGACATAACATCTATGGCCAAGCATACGCAAACATAACGGCACAGGCGAGCCCCTGTTAATCAGACGCCATTACTGGATATCCAGCTGAAATACACTGCCGAATAACTGGCACCACACAGGGAAGCCTTACCGTACACTGCATGCAAACAAGCTCCACACATCCCCCACACAGTGAGATGATCTATGGCCGATCTCCCACTACTGTATAACGATCTTCATTGTTCCAGGAATGTAGCAGCTGCAGCAACTGGGACACATCGCCATCGCTTGTCACGGTAATTATGCATGATACCTATACTAACAAATCCAACCTAGTATGCCACTACTGCTCTTACTACCCATCCCACTGTCGCAGAGGTTTTTTTCCCACGGCACGAGCCATGGCACTTTTTTCCCTCTGCTCTTCAAATCGCTACCCTCACTCGCGTTTCGTCCACTATCTATCACCTGATGGACCGTGTTAATGCGTAGTCTTACCTAGACGCACGGACAACATCACAGCCCAGCATCCTGTGATCCACTTACTAGATAACTAACATGTTTACGGAGGTGACAGTAGAACTTCTGGTTTGGTCACCACGTTGGTGCGGGCGTGGAGGAGCCCCATCTCTTTTTTACGCTGCAGGTCTATACTCAGAGACAGACTTCTACATCCAGGTTGTATAGATATCACTGGTCATGACGCACGTCTGCAGGACACAGCTCGCCCGTTGCTGATCGTATAAGATTCTGACTGCTTACACTGGAGCCCACATACATTCATACAGGAAAGCTTTAATAGACAAATTGGCGAGTCCGTAATAACGAACAGAAATATACCCAGTTACCACTGCGGTGATTTCATTAAGTCGTCATTCCATGGGCAACTGTGGTTACTCACGACAAATCGTTTGGAATTACCGTGTATTGGTGCTCGATGAAAATGGCTGCACTCTGTTGGCGGGAGTTGAAGCATCGAATTCTAGGGGGCAATTCGTGAACACGAACGCCATCCCCTTAACCTTTTTCACAACATACGGATCTAAATTCCAATATTTTCATTAAGTGTACTATGCTGCTGAAATATTCCCGCACCCCGCGACAAAGGCGGGAAGATTCATGCAATTATCCTTTGAAAAAGTCATACATTTCGACTCTAGTATGAGGTGACAGCGTGGCTCCGTCCCCTTGGAGGGTAGGGACTTCCCAATTTCAAAGTGAAGGCTTCAGTATTGTTCATACGATGTAACATTTTAACATGTACTTTAGATACTCATTCTATTACATCTCGCTTATTCACGTGTCTTCCACCGACCAGTCTGACACCCCCTGTCGATGTTGGCCGGATCAACCACAACGGAGGGGTATCTGTTGAAAGGCAGACAAAGGCGTCGTTCCTGTAGATGAGCATCAGCCTTTTCAGTAGTTGCAGGGACAACAGTCTGGATGATTGACTGATCAGGCTTTGTAACATCAACCAAAGCGACCTTGCTGTGCTGGTACTGCGAACGGCTGAAAGCAAGGGGAAACTACAGCCGTAATTTTTCCCGAGGGCAGATAGTTTTGCTGTGTGTTTAAATGATGATGGCATCCTTTTGGGTAATATACTCCGGAGGTAAAACAGAAAATAGTTCCCCATTCGGATCTTCTGGTGGGGATTACTCAGGAGGACGTCGTTATCAGGGAGAAACAGAACTGGCGTTCTACTGATTGGGGCGTGGAATGTCAGATACAGTAATCGTGCAGGTAGGTTAGAAAATATAGAACATAAATGGATAGGTTAGAGTTAGATATACTACAAACTAGTGATGTTCGGTGGCAGGAGGAACAGGACCTTTGGTCAGGTGATTACAAGTTTATAAATACAAAATCAAATAGGGGTGATGCAGGAGTAGGTTTAATAATGAATAACAAAATAGGAAGGCAGATAAGCTACTACGAACAGCATAGCTAACGCATTATTGCATCCAGGATAGACACGAAGCCCACACCCACTGCAATAGTACAAGTTTATATGCCTACTAGCTCTGTAGATGGGGAGGAGATTGAGGAAAAGTATCATGAGATAAAAGACATTGTTCAGATAGTTAAGGAAGACGAAAACTTAATTGTGACGGGCGACTGAAATACGATAGTAGGAAAAGGAAGAGAAGGAAAAGTAGCAGGTGAACATGGACTGGGGGAAAGGAATGAAAGAGAAAGCCGCCTGGTAGTATTTTGCACAGAGCATAATTTAATCATAGCTAACACTTGGTATAAGAATCATAACATAAGGTTATACACGTGGAAGAGACGTTGAGACACCGGAATGTTAAGACAGAGATTTCTGAACCAGATTTTAAATTGTAAGACATTTCTAGGGGCAGATGTGGACTCTGAACATAATTTTTTGTTATGAATTGCAGATAAAAACGGAAGAGAACTGCCAAAAGGCAGCATTTTAGGGGTATGGGACCTGGATAGACGGAAAGAACGAGAGGTTGTAGATAGTTTCAGAGAGAGCATTAGGAAACGATTGACAAGAACAGGGGAAAGGAATAAATTTGAAGAAGAATGGGTAACTTTGAGAGCTGAAATTGTGAAGGCAGCAGAGGATCAAGTAGGTAAAAAGCCGAGGACTAGCAGAAATCCTTGGATAACACAAGATATATTGAATTTAATCGCTGAACGGAGATAATATAAAAACGCAATAAATGAAGCAGGTGAAAGGGAATACAAAGGCCTAAAAAATGAGATCGACAGGAAGTGATGAAATGGCTAAGCAGGAATAGCTAGAGGACAAATGTAAGGATGTAGAAGTATATATCATTAGGGGTAAGATAGATGCTGCCTACAGGAGGATTATAGAGACCTTTGGATAAAAACGGAACCACTTGTATGAACATCAAGAGCTCAGATGGAAAACCACTGCTAAGCAATGAAGGGAAAGCAGAAAGATGGACGGAATGTATAGAGAGTCTATGGAAAGGAGATGTACTTGAGGGCAATATTATGGAAATGGAAGAAGACGTAAATGAAGATGAGAAGGGAGATACGATACAGCACGAAGAATTTGACAGAACACTGAAAGACCTAAGTCGAAACAAGGCTCCGGGAGCAGACAACACTCCATTAGAGCTGCTGATAGCCTTGGGAGAGCTAGCCATGACAAAACTCTTCCATCTGGTGAACAAGATGTATGGGACAGGCGTAATGCCCTCAGACTTTAAGGAGAATACAATAATTCCAATTCCGAAGAAAGCAGGTGCTGACACATGTGAAAATTGCCGACTTATCAGTTTAATAAATCACGCTTGTTAAACAGTAACACGAATCCATTACAGAAGAATGGAAAAACGGCAAGCAGCTGACCTTGGGGAAGATCAGTTTGGATTGAGGAGAAATAAATGTAGGAACTCGTGAGGCAGTGCGACCTTAGGACTTTTTATACAATATAGGTTAAGGAAAGGGAAACCTGCGTTTACAGCATTTGTAGACTTAGAGAAAGTTTTTGACAATGTTGACTGGAATTTTAGAAATTAGAAATTTGTTGTAAGGACTATGGAACCAAACTGCTGAGGCCTTCGGTCCCTAAGCTTACGCACTATTTAATCTAACTTAAAGTAACTTACGCTAAGGACAACATACACACCCATGCCCGAGGGAGGACTCGAACCTCCGACGGGGGGTGGGGTGGGGGGGGGGGGGGGGAGATGACAAGATGCCTCGGGCCACACGGCTACCCCGCGCGGCTTGACTGGAATACTATCTTTCAAATTCTGAAGGTGGCATAGGTAAAATACAGGGACCGAAAGGCTATTTATAATTTGTTCAGAAACCAGATGGCAGTTACAAGAGTCGTGGGGCAAGAAAGGGAAGCAGTGGTTGAGAAGGGAGTGAGACAGGGTTCTAGCCAATCCCCGATGTTATTCAGTATGTATATTGAGCAAGTAGTAAAGGAAACAAAAGAAAAATTTGGAGTAGGAATTAAAATCCATGGAGCAGAAATAATGCTGATGACATTATAATTCCGTCACAGGCAGCCAAGAAGTTGCAAGTGTAGTTGAACAGAATGGACATTGTCCTGAAAAGAGGATATAAGATAAACATCAACAAAAGCAAAACGAGGATAATGGAATGTAGTTGAATGAAATCAGGTGACGCTGAGCGAATTAGATTAGGGAACGAGACACTTAAAGTAGTAGATGAGTTTTGCTATTTAGGAAGCAAAATAAAAGAAATGGTTCAAATGGCTCTGAGCACTATGCGACTTAACTTCTAAGGTCATCAGTCGCCTAGAACTTAGAACTAATTAAACCTAACTAACCTAAGGACATCACACACATCCATGCCCGAGGCAGGATTCGAACCTGCGACCGTAGCGGTCGCTCGGCTCCAGACTGTAGCGCCTAGAACCGCACGGCCACTACGGCCGGCAAGCAAAATAACTGATGAGGGTCGAAGTAGGGAGGATATAAAATGTAGACGCAATGGCAAGAAGAGCGTTTCTAAAGAAGATAAATTTTTTAAACATTGAATATAGTTGTAAGCGTCAGAAAGTATTTTCTGAAAATATTTGTATGGAGAGTAGCCATCTATGGAAGTGAAACATGGACGATAACCAGTTTGGGAAAGATGAGAATAGAAGCTTTTGAAATGTGGTGCTACAGAAGAATGCTCAAGGTTAGATGGGTCGATCACGTAACAAATGAAGAAGTTCTGAACAGAATTGGGGAGAAGAGAAATTTGTGGCACAAACTGACTACAAGAAGGGATCGGTTGGTATGGCACATTCTGAGCTATTAGGGTTCAAAAATGGCTCTGAGCACTGTGGGACTTAACTGCTGAGGTCATCAGTCCCCTAGAACTCAGAACTACTTAAACCTAACTAATCTAAGGACATCACACACATCCATGCCCGAGGCAGGATTCGAACCTGCGACCGTAGTGAACTGTAGCGCCTAGAACCGCTCGGCCACCCCGGCCGGCAGCCATTAGAGGATCACGAATTTAGTACTGGAGGGAAGCGTGAGAAGGGGGGATGGGGGTAAAAATCGTCGAGGGAGGCAAAGAGATGAATACAGTAAGCAGATTCAGAAGGATGTCGGTTGCAGTAGTTAACCGGAGATGAAGAGGCTTGTACAGCATTTAGTAGCGTGGAGAGCTGCATCAAATCTGTCTTTCGACTGAAGATCACAACAGCAACATCAGTGAGTTTTCTGGGGGCAGACTTTTATAAGTGACACACCTTGCCACCAGATCCTTGCTTTCTCATTGGGGAGTAGAATCACCCCTTTCCCCAGTTGAAATGGCCGCGCTATGATGTCCTAGAAAACAGTGTGGTTTCACGTCAGTCTTCCTATCCTCCCGATGGAAGTCCCGTCATCGTGGTATAGCGTCATTCACATTCTGATCTCGACCAACGAATGCTTCCATTGCATCCGCCATAGTCCCACTGGTCTTTGCGAAACATATCATCGACCTAGTACATTTCCATACGGGCTTGTCTCTTGCGGACGAGAATACTGGAACTGGATTCGCCGAACTTTCGCCTTTCAGCTGAAACTGCTTCCTCAGTTGAATTTCTTCTGTGTCCGGACTTTTCCGTTTTCCCTCGAACGCAAAATAATTCTATCGTATAGTTCCTCGGACACTATGCTCACTATGTAGTTGGGTGTGACAACGATCACGACCGCCGTGTTTTTCACCGATACATGGTTAAAGCGCATTGGAAGTGGCAAAGGCTTCCACGTTATCGTGATTTATTTGCAAATACACTCCTGGAAATTGAAATAAGAACACCGTGAATTCATTGTCCCAGGAAGGGGAAACTTTATTGACACATTCCTGGGGTCAGATACATCACATGATCACACTGACAGAACCACAGGCACATAGACACAGGCAACAGAGCATGCACAATGTCGGCACTAGTACAGTGTATATCCGCCTTTCGCAGAAATGCAGGCTGCTATTCTCCCATGGAGACGATCGTAGAGATGCTGGATGTAGTCCTGTGGAACGGCATGCCATGCCATTTCCACCTGGCGCCTCAGTTGGACCAGCGTTCGTGCTGGACGTGCAGACCGCGTGAGACGACGCTTCATCCAGTCCCAAACATGCTCAATGGGGGACAGATCCGGAGATCTTGCTGGCCAGGGTAGTTGACTTACACCTTCTAGAGCACGTTGGATGGCACGGGATACATGCGGACGTGCATTGTCCTGTTGGAACAGCAAGTTCCCTTGCCGGTCTAGGAATGGTAGAACGATGGGTTCGATGACGGTTTGGATGTACCGTGCACTATTCAGTGTCCCCTAGACGATCACCAGTGGTGTACGGCCAGTGTAGGAGATCGCTCCCCACACCATGATGCCGGGTGTTGGCCCTGTGTGCCTCGGTCGTATGCAGTCCTGATTGTGGCGCTCACCTGCACGGCGCCAAACACGCATACGACCATCATTGGCACCAAGGCAGAAGCGACTCTCATCGCTGAAGACGACACGTCTCCATTCGTCCCTCCATTCACGCCTGTCGCGACACCACTGGAGGCGGGCTGCACGATGTTGGGGCGTGAGCGGAAGACGGCCTAACGGTGTGCGGGACCGTAGCCCAGCTTCATGGAGACGGTTGCGAATGGTCCTCGCCGATACCCCAGGAGCAACAGTGTCCCTAATTTGCTGGGAAGTGGCGGTGCGGTCCCCTACGGCACAGCGTAGGATCCTTCGGTCTTGACGTGCATCCGTGCGTCGCTGCGGTCCGTTCCCAGGTCGACGGGCACGTGCACCTTCCTCCGACCACTGGCGACAACATCGATGTACTGTGGAGACCTCACGCCCCACGTGTTGAACAATTCGGCGGTACGTCCACCCGGCCTCCCGCATGCCCACTATACGCCCTCGCTCAAAGTCCGTCAACTGCACATACGGTTCACGTCCACGCTGTCGCGGCATGCTACCAGTGTTAAAGATTGCGATGGAGCTCCGTATGTCACGGCAAACTGGCTGACACTGACGGCGGCGGTGCACAAATGCTGCGCAGCTAGCGCCATTCGATGGCCATCACCGCGGTTCCTGGTGTGTCCGCTGTGCCGTGCGTGTGATCATTGCTTGTACAGCCCTCTCGCAGTGTCCGGAGCAAGTATGGTGGGTCTGACACACCGGTGTCAATGTGTTCTTTTTTCCATTTCCAGGAGTGTATGTTGCACCTTGTTTTTAATCGTCAAGCTGTTGGATTTCTTTATTTGTTTTTATTTTTACTTGTTCGGGAGCCTTCTCTCATTGTGTCCTTCCTATAGAAAAAATTATTTTCCTTTAAGGCTCTGAGTTGTGGAATTCTTATCTCTCAAATTTTATTTTCATTAAAAATAAAAAAAAAACAAGAAATAAAAAAGATATAACTACCAGCCTAGTACCATGTGAGGATCCAGCAAAGTGACAGGCTGGGAGGGGGGGAGGGAGAAGGAGTCATCGTGGCGAGGCCTCAGGATGTGGCCCATGCTCACCTTGTCCCCACCCAGCCTGAAGCTGATTCTGTACGTTCTGTCTTGTAATGTAACACAAGAGAAAAAAAAAAGAAAAAAACAATGAGTAGACGGTTGGGACACCAAACGCACATCCACCATGGGGCAATAGTTCGAATCCTCGTCAGTTTCCTTTTTTAAATTTTTAGATGTCCGTTCCCTAGTTGTCGTCGTTTATAACTAGGACATAATTTCTCACATGACATTAGCCTGTGACATGACAGTGGGATCCATTAAGCTGCATGTATGTGTCTACTAACCGCGCAGTGCACAACCGTAACTGGTCCTGCCAGGTTCATGTAGGGTGGCTTACCAATGGAGTACACAAACGATGAGTACGCCGACACGCTCTTGCTGCTGGGTGCATCCGATAGCCAAGCTCTTGTTGTTGCTAGTGCGTATGCTCTACGGTATCCTCAAAGGGACGATTCTGATAAGAACGCTTTTCATAGACTGGAGGAATGCCTTCGGAAATCCGGTAATCTTCGTACATCAATAAGGGACAGAGGTCGTCCAAGGATTAGAAGTGCTCTACAAACCGGACGCAGTTCTTGAAACTGTTCACCAGTCACCTCAGCGAAGTACATGTGATATTATAAAGTAGTTCCAGATATCTCAAAGAGTGCTTGTTAAAGTGTTACACGCTGAAGAACTGCATCCATATTACTGCACGGTAACTCGATAAAAGCCGCCAGTGAACCACATTAGACGAAAACAGTTTTGCGAATGGCTTTTTCACCAAGTGGAAGATAATGAACATTCAATAAATAACGTGATATGGATTGACGAATCTAGCTTTACTCTGGAGGTATTTTCAACCTCCACCACAGCCATTACTGGTCGGAACACAACCCACATATCATCCGTAAACGTGGCTTTCTGGCACACTTCGACATAAATGTGCAGGCTGGAATCGTGGGAGGAGTGCTTTTCGGCCTTTACCTATTACCGCACACTCTGTGCCGTACGTTTCTTTGTAATACTTTGCCTGACTCTTTAGAAAACGTTCCACTCCGTGTTCGGTGACAGCTATGATTTCAGCATGATGGTGCAGCGGCACAATTTTGAATGAATGTACGTAACTACTTAAATGAAGCGTTTCCAGGGAAATGGATTGGTCTTGGAGGTCCAATGTCTTGACCTACATGTAATCCTCTAAATTGTTATTTGCGGGGTACTTAAAGGAATAAGTTTATGGAACTCAGAAGTGGATGTACACAACCTAATAGCTCGTGTGCATGTCGCTTCGGCGACCGTGGACACACGTGTGCTGCGTAGGTTCCACGAAAGTATAAGCGAGCGAATGGTGAAGTGTTTGCATACGAAAGGTGGCCGCTTTTCATAGCTTCTCTAAAGTGAGCGTTGCTTCTACGTGTACGTACGAGCCCTGTCTGTGTGCCTGGGCGTCAGACGTGCAGACTGGAATTACTGTGCGTAGCATAATGTGTAATCTAGTGTAGCCTATCCTTTGTGTTTCTTTTTACCTCGTTGGATACAAGCTATGTTACTGTACCCATTGTTATTTTCTGTTTCCTTTATTTGAGTCATGAACGAAACAAAATTGTCGTTGAAGGCTGTAAAAAGTTCATGTTACGTCTTAATGCTTAAATAAAAGTAAGAGTAACAGAAAGAAATTGCAGAAGATACCGCATTGTGGAGGTACAAATTAGATACAATTTGATGCTTTAACTCAAAAAAGGAAAAAAAAATTAAGACCGCGAAACCGAAACCAAAATTCCACTTGGTGAATAAAATCTTCCGCAGTGGCTGTTAAAGTACTTTTATTAAAAAGTTACTACCGGTTTCCAATCAATAGAGATGCATCTTCAGGTGACAAGTTTCTTAAACAGTCATGGAGCGATGAAGTGGTTGCTTAGAGTTAAGATCCATCCTGACGCTGAACGATGGGACTTCGGTCTAAGACATCACTTTGTCGGGCAATGACTGTTTAGAAAATCTATCAATTGAAGATGCATCTCTATTGATGAGAAACTGGTAGTGACACACACACACACACACACACACACACACACACAACCACACACCAGACATTCATGTGTTTCTGACGAGATTAAGGTTTATTATGTTGTGTAATAAGTGTAATTTGAGGGAACTACCTGGTAATGAGTGCACAAAGGTACTAGTTCTGTCCGGAATAACAGATACAAATTTGGAACTATGGGCGCGTAATAGATATGCTATAGATTGTGAGGAATTAAGTGTTTCAAGTAGTGGTTAAGTGAAAACGATATTAATAAATGTTTATAAATAATTAATTGTAACTTTAATTATAATGTTTAGATGGATAGAAGTTATTGAAGTACATAAATTCTTAACTGGAACAACATTTGGTATGAATTCCATACAGGGATAGTAGAATTAAAAGTTGAGCTCATATTAAGAAATTAATTACTATTGCTTACTGGATACACTGATGTTAACATGGAGTTCTTGAGGATAAATAAATTGTTTGTAGAGATAATTTAACATAATCAAGCACTTCTGCTAGACAATGATGTCATATGCATTGCCATTTATCTTACTTCTGTGACGATTCCACTGCGGTGGGCGTTCAGGGTCTTAACTATAGGGTTTGATAACAACATAATTTATTGGTAGCTACAGCTAGATCACTTTTCGTCAGATGTCACATCTTCATTGCTAACTGTAGCTGCAAAATAACACAAGAGTGGTGTGGTCGAAGTACTTGGCATCTAGTGCCAGGCTCATCACCGACAGATTTTACAGCTCGGATGTC
The DNA here is from genome assembly GCF_023898315.1 of Schistocerca nitens. Taxonomy (NCBI): domain Eukaryota; kingdom Metazoa; phylum Arthropoda; class Insecta; order Orthoptera; family Acrididae; genus Schistocerca; species Schistocerca nitens. The sequence goes on from NC_064616.1 coordinate 950,078,930, forward strand.
TAGGGAGTCCGATGCCAGAACATGATTAAGGAGCTGTGAAATAATTGAGAAGGTTAAATATAACAACGAATTCATCGTTGTGAGGTAATATAGTGTACTGTCTAAAAAGATATAGAGATTGTTTCAAATGAGTTAATTTATTAAAGCGAGTAATTATTTGAGTAAGTAAACTAGTATTAGTCAAACACGTCTAAAAGTGAGGGATATAAAACTATTATTACTCTAAATGTTCGGCGGCCGCTGTGACCGGCGCTTCAGTCCAGAAACGCACTGCTGCTATGGTCGCAGGTTAGAATCCTGCCTCGGGCGTGGATGTGTGTGATGTCCTTAGGTTAGTTACGTTTAAGTAGTTCTAGGTCTAGGGGTCTGATGACCTCAGATGTTAAGTCCCATAGTACTTAGAGCCATTTGAACCATCTGAGCTCTAAATGTTCAAGTTAGTTTAAGGGGGGGGGGGGGGGGTAGGGCGTCGAACGGGCCGACTTGGAGCAGGAGAGGCACCACAGGACATTTTAATTTCCACTGTCTATACTTTTACAAATAAATTCATAAAACTTTGTCAGCATGACCAGGAAGGATCCAGAATTCACACTCATAGTAGTGGAAGTTCGAAAACATAACGAAGTAGTTTTTTTACATGTGAAATTTCATCATTTCTTTCACTTACTAATGGCAGCATTTGTTGCTATAGGTACACTTTCCTTCATAAGTAAGAGAGATGGTTCGATGAATTTTGCACAGCATACAAACCATACTTAAAGGTGTATGAAACTCTAGAATTTCCCAAATCTATTAAAAACTGTGGTATACATTGATGTAATTAACTACAAAATTTGTGTTTTTTCTAAACATGAAGTTTAAAATACAACAGATCATTCGTTTTTCCATGAATTAAATAAATTCTAGAGATTCATACACCCGTAAGTATGGTATGTATGCTGCGCAAAATTCATCTAAGAATCTCTCTAACTTATGAAGAAAAGTGTACCTGTAGCAACAAATGCAGCCATTAGTAAGTGAAAAAATGATGAAATTTCACACGTTAAAAAAATTTACTTTGTTACGTTTTCGAACTTCCACTGCAATGAGTGTGAATCCTGAATCCTTCCTGGTGATGCTGACAAAGTTTTATGAATTTATTTGTAAAAGTATAGACACTGGAAATTAAAATGGCCTGTGATGCCTCTCCTGCTCCAAGCTGGCCCGTTTGACGTTCTACCCCCATAATACTGAATGTTTATGTTAGTCTATTTATCTGCGCTAAATCCTTGTAAGTCATACTGCACCAATAGAGGGTATACTCAATGTCACTAGTTGTGCTAGGTACTACTTAATCTACCATCCAGTGAAGTAGATAAATGTCACATTATGTGCAGATAAGGTAACTTAACGCGTCTATGGTGGAATTGGACATAACAAGTGAATGTTTGCTGAGGGCTCTAGGACACGCTTACAATGAAAAACTGTAACTTACCGAGTCTTGGGAGAATCCCGAGGCTGTCGTGGAACATAACAAACAGTTGAATGGGTATTGAATCTGACAATAACAGAAAGCTAGAAGCTTGGAAATAGGTCCCGCTAAACAGGTATGGTGAGGGCCTATGGACAATTACAGGATTATCGCCAGCGAGCGACCAGCTGTACCGACAGGATGACTAAATGCGGCTGCAGGACAGCCGCAATGGACCGCAGGTAGTTGGACTTAAGTACATGACTGGCTAAAGGCAGACGTGGTATACACTTTAACAACATGCAATGAGGATAGCAAGACTAATACAGTAAATGCAAGTTAAACAACAGAGCCGAATACAGCGTTCACAAAATCTGCAACTGCAATCGTACCATATTTACGATCAAACCATTCATTTCACCACAAATGTTTACACTTACTGAGCGATAAGTGATTCTCTGATACACAATAACCATATGGCCAGTAATGGCATTGCACAGTACCTATCATCGAGACAAACAACGAATATTGCATTGTGTTTATTAAACATTCAATGATATTATGTTCATACGTCTAAGGGTTTCGAACCAAACCACTCTCCACAATAATACTGATCGAATAAAGCAGCATGTAGTTGTTAAAGAATCGATTTACTTTTCTATGATGAATGCAGAGTATAACATGAATAAAGGTGCGCTAGAAATACAAATATTTCAATGTTAATAAGATACGTAATTAAAAATGATAAGAACTGATATCAGCAGACACGCCATGATATAACCTGGTAAATAGAATACGTATTTTTGTTATACAATCATTAGGTAGTAATAGTGGTGCACTTGTACGTAAGTCAAATGTATGAACTGTGTAACTCAGTGGGAAACTCTTCGAGCTCTCATTGGCTGAAGGCTGATGGCGTTGGAGGATCTTGTCGGGGAAAGAGGTTATCTTGGGTAAAGGATGTATAGGGAAGCAGCCTACTCATGCCGTAGTAAATTCACATCAGTCTTTCCATTGTGTGCCAGCCAGTCCGCTGTAACTAGCTCTGACGTCATAAACGTTGCGCAATACTTTAAAAATCAAATAAATAACCTAAAATGTTTCTAGCATGTCAGGAGTAATACTAAATTAATATGTGTTGAATATTAGTTCAATAACTTTAACCAATTTCGAAATTTGTACATTTTTCTGTAAAAATCATTGGCGCAACAGAAAAGAGCTAGAGACTTCAAAATTTATAATTAGATTCCTTTTTCATAAATATTTAATAGAAACAGTCTTCTGGATCTCACAATTTAAGATTTTAGTTGAAATTCAATATTTTCTGGTTTTTCTCTTAAGACTTAAGGAAGCAAGATAGATTAAGTAGGCTAATAAATAAGGCTAGGATGTTTATATTTAAGTAGGTTGGAGATCCGCTATAACTATGAAGATGTGAGAAGTTTCATTTGAATACCTATAAAACTATAGCGATAGCGTATTTCCAAAGGGCCAGTTCAGAGCTCGTCTACTGCGTGCAGTGTAATTTAATTAATTCTCTCGCCAAAATATTTAACTTAGCCACGTCAAAATTTTATTATCAATACTTACCTGCGTGCTGAATGCACATTTAAATTAAGAGCTTCATCGGCCATCAGCGAGAGAAGCTATGATTTATTAGGTAACTTAAAGTGGTGCATTACTAGCCCAGCGGCTAGTCGGGAGAGCCGATTTGATCAGGCGTTCCCTTAGCCGTCCGCACCGCGGCTTTATATATAAGAACGCTGCGCGAGGAAGCAAGGCCCCAGTTCTCTCCAGACGCTGAATAGCACACCATCTGTGTCAGGAGTCGCGTCGCGTCGGTATCATTGCTATAAACGGCCTCGGATGCCGTAGTAAGTTACTAGGGATACGCGTAACCATGAAATCATTTTCGAGTGAAGTGTTAATTCTGGGATGATTTTCATTATCTAGCTTCAGTTTGCGTATTGTTGTATTTTCACGTGCCGCCGCGGGACAGACATTCTGTCAATTATTTAGCGTTGCGTTTGATGAAACTAATCATCAAATTATGGCGAGCATTCATTTAAACATTTAATTTGGACATTTATAGTTGCATCAGCGCATTAGACTCTGAACTGCTCTGTTAGTTAGATTGGGTGGATTCTTTTGTTTTCTTCTGTGACTTTCAGAAAACAGAACTTTTTTTTTTTCACGATCGTTTTTGATTATAAATCCCGGACAATCTCCTAATTCCTCAGAGCTCTAAGCTGTAACTATAAGTGTATTCTCAGATGAAGTGGGCACTAGGAATTCTAATTACAGGCTTCACGTTTTGCTAATCACTTTCTGGTTGCCAATATTGTAGTTAGAGAGCCAGTGTTGAGAATGGCGAAAGACAGCATAAATAACATTCTAAATAATAGGAACATTTAACAACAATAAATTCCACCCGCCGCCCCACATATGGTTAATCGACTGGGAAATGCAGTGTTTCTACATTCAAACAAATTATAATATAACAACGTACTATTCTACTCGCCGCCCCACATATGGTGCATCGGCCGGGAAAGAAAGAACACTGACTGAGTAAAAGTGAAAGTGATTTTTAAATATTCGGATTCGCGAGTGAAATGCGACACACAACTGAGTAATAGAACAGTGAAAGTGTTACGTGTGCATGTGGACGACGTAATTGGATTAACAACGCATCTGGATTGACGGAGCTGGCACTGAGTCTAGCGGCGCTGCCGGCATCGCGAGAAGCCAGATTCGCCTCACCGCAGTCGTCCGCCGGAGCAGCCAGAACCGCGCCTGCAGTTGCGGGCCACGCAAACACACAACAGCCATCGGAGTGCCGTCTGCAGTTCAGCGCGCTGCGTCGCATTAGTAATCCTGGTACTCCGCGCCGGCAACGCCATACGTCGTGCAGAAGGAACTAAGTTAAGTGAAAAGCTGTTAAAAATTTTACTAACCTGCACTAAAAGACTGTCGGCGATGGAACAGCCAAAAGAAACTGAGGTTAAACTTAAATCAGAACCTATGTCTGTTGAGGGAACTGTAAATCCAGACAACGGTTCAAGTGTAAATATGCATGAAAATAGTAATGTTAAAGTGCAATATGAAGTATTGTCTTCTGACAGTAGTGTGGGAAGGGGCAATGATTCAATAATAGAGACCCCTGTAGTAAAGCAGAAAGCAGAAATTGTTAATTTATTGGATGATAGTTTCTCTGTTGAATTAAAAATGAATCAGTCAACAGAGGTAGTAGAGTTTAAAAAGGGTAAGTTAGATATGACTGATCAATCAGAAGTTTCATTTAGTTTTGATGATTCTGGTGTTGGAGCTAGTTTTTCGTCACCTGAGTGTGAAAAGAAACCAGCTAGTGAGCAACCCAAAGATACTGGAACTATTGATTTAAATGTTATATTACAAGCAATAGTTGCCAGTAATGCAAAATTGTCAGCCAGTAATGCTGAATTAAAATATGAGATTGTGGCCAGTCAAACTAATTTTAATAAACGATTTGAGGCAATGGACAATACCTTCAAGGCTGGTTGCAATAAGTTGAAAGAGGATCTGGACAGTCTGAATTATAAAATTGATTACAATCATGAGGATGTTAAGAAAAAGGTTGCTCAACAATTTTCTGAAATGTATAAAACAGTAAAATCCGAAGTTGCTGAGGTTCGCAAAGACTTCCAAATGGAAGATGCGAAGCTGGAGCACAAGTTAACAGAAAAGATCGAGGCGGAATCTGAATTGTGCTCAGATAGATTTAAAGATGTTAATATAAAAGTAAACATATGTCAAGCAGAAGTAAATGCAATTAAAACTGATACTACTCATATTGTGCAAAGAGTAGATAATGTTGAAATAAGAATAGAAAATATTAGTACTAACATTGCTAACATTGAGAGTAAAGTAGCTTCAGTAACTTCTGGTAATGGTAGTATACAACAAGTTGTAGCTGCAAACGCCGCTTTTATCGGGTGTCGGCAGTTCTTACGGTTCGATCCAGATAAAAATGTCCACCCGCTAGATTTCTGGAACGATTTTGAAGATGTGATTCCACCAACTTGGTCTGAACGAGAGAAAATCTCATTTATTAGAAGCCATTTAGCAGGTGACGCCATGCGTTGGTCAGCTGATGTTATGTTGAAGTGTAAAACATTAGCGGAGTTTAAAACAGCTTTCATTAATGAGTATTGGTCTAGCAATAAGCAAAATGAAGTGTTGAGAGAATTTTGGAGTGGAAAACGCTTCAATGCAGGCAAGGAATCTATTAAAGAGTTTGCTAGGTCATGGATCTCACGTTTGTCACATTTGGGCGAAAAGCTAAAACCGGAAATGATTATACTCGGTCTTGAAGCCAAACTGCCATGGTATTGGCAAACTAGAATTATATCTGCCCCTAGAGACAATCTGGATCGTTTCATTGAATATTTGGAACGTGTAGAGCGTGTTGCTGCCAATGAGGAGCAAGAACGTAATAACAAAAATGCTAATAACAATAGTAGTAATTTTAAGAACGAGCAGAATGGCAACGTAAACATCAGAACAGTAGGTGTTCCTCATCCTAAGAGAGGTAGGAATTGGAGAAATAATTATCAGAACCAACAATGGCATCCAAATGATAATAATTTTGTTCCAAACAAAATTATGCATGTAAACAACAGTACGGAAAGCAATGATATGCCAGTTAACTGTAATGAAAATAAAGGTAACAGTAGTTGGCCAACGCAGAAAAACTAGTTCCCGTCTATGAGGATACTGGCGCTCACCAGGCGGTTACATTTCCTAAGCCAGTAATTACAATAATTGGTAAGACAGATCAGAATACTCAAACTGAACATGTGGATGAAGTGTCGGTAGCATCTAAGGATACAACAGAAATATTAGATCACTCACAGTATTTGATAGATACCGTGTTAGAGACGCTTTCTAAGTGGGAAGAGAATGAGAAGGCGCAGCAGTGTAACGATAGGGAAGAGCTACAAAATATTGAATTGTCACGTGAAGAAGCAGAAGAAATTCATGCTTATATTTACGATGAGAATGATGTGCTCTTATCTAAAGGGCCTGTGCGGGATGTGGATAATGTACTAATAGATTTAGGACAGGAGATAAGTGAGAATGTAGAGGGTAGCCTGTTGGGGGTCGATGAACCCAGTAGCTGTGAACAGGTGTCACATGAGAAGGAAACCGACGATAATGGTGAAAGTGGTTTAGCTGTAACTAGTGTTATGCCCGGTCTGGAAGCGCAGAATCGCCCAGACTACAGTAATTTGGGTTATGTTCAGCAAACTAAATGTAATGAAGTCGTGCGGTGTTTCGATTTGAAATTAATAGACCGACTGGAAAAGGCAGCTGAAAATGTAATTCAGGAAACCCCTACACACTGTGACCTAAATGTAATGAAGACAGATGTCGATCACTTTAGTTGGAGACAAATCCAAAAGGAACTATTGGATGAGTTTGAGGAACCACCTGTACAACCTAGAATAAGCCACCCTATAATAATAGTGAATATGTTGGGTATCAATGTACGTTGTCTCTTAGACAGTGGAAGTGAGGTGAGTGCGATATCTCAGCCCTTCTTTGATGCATTACCTGGTAAAGACAAGCTTACAGTAATGAGGGTATCAGGACTAAGAATAATTGGTGCTACTGGCAAGGTGTCAAAAACGGTAAAGCAAGAAGCTTTGCTGCCCTTTAACATTAATGGTAATTTAATTGATCATCCATGCTTAATTGTAAACAATCTCAGTATTGAGATTTTAATTGGCATAGATTTCTTGTCAAAATATCAGAGTGTTGTTGACTTTGAAAGAAGCCAGTTAAAAATGGTCTTGCCAATAACCGGAGTAATTACAGTATCTTTTAGTGATAAACATGTAGTAGCTAATGATGACACTTGGGAGCTGCCTATACGAGTTCTGAAAAATAGGAGATATTGTGACGAAAGTGTTAATCTTAGTAACAGTAAGCTGAACACAGAAGAAGACGAAGCAATTATTTTAGACAAAATAGTAGCTACATTGCAGGAAGTCGATAAAATTTCCGATAATCAGAAGGAAGAACTGAGACAGGTTCTAAAAAGGCATCATAAGGTATTTTCAGATCGATGTGGCGTGGTCAAATGTTATGAATGAATGCTGTAGGGAGGAGGTTGTTCGGTAACCTCTACACAGTGTGGCAGCTGTGCGGTCCCAGCTGTGTGAGATCTTCTTTCCTTTTCAGGTCTCACTCAATCTTCATCTTTCCTGTCCCCAAAAATTTCGACCTCATCTTTCCAACACAAAATTTTCCGGTATGGTTATCAAGTCAATAATAAGCTAATGAATGCTGTAGGGAGGAGGTTGTTCTGTAACCTCTACACAGCGTGGCAGCTGTGCAGTCCCAGCTGTGTGAGAGCTTCTTTCCATTTCAGGTCTCACTCATTCTTCATCTTTCCTGTCTACAAAAATTTTTGACCCCTTCTTTCCAATATGAAATTTTTCCGTCATGGCTATCAAGCCATGAGTTCTGTAACCATTCTATCCACCGATTAGTGAAGAAAAATACCTAATGTGATAAATCTAACTATGACATAAACAATAGAGAAGTATGACGTAATTAAGATAAAATGTATTTCTGTAACAATTATTATAGAACCCAGGTAATATAGTAAGTACAAAGTGTTGTTTTATTGGAAATGGTCCCACAATAATATTTTAAAACGATGCACAAATTCGTGTTCAAGCAGGATCTGAAGTGGCAGTGAAACCTAGTGTACGCATTAGAGCTAACTAATTAATAGTAAAAGAGAGTACTTAGTGCTATGAAAAATATGCAGATAATTTGTAAGAATAAACTCACCTTGTGTAGCAAGGAATAGCAGTGTAATAGAATTGAGCAGTGTTTGTGGTTGAGGCGTGAAGGACACGTCCCTGAAGTATTTATAAGGTTGGAGCTGGCCATTATTTGGTGTAGTGTGTGACAGGACATACCTACACGTATTGAGGTTATGAGTTGGAGGCGTGAATGCGACCATAGGTACCCTTATGTTAGATGAGACAGAGCAGCTCATGGTGTCCTATAGGTTTAAGGAATTTAGCATTACGCTTGTCCATAATTACTTAATGCATTTTAGTGGTAGGTCGAGAGAGACTACCTGTGGTTTCAGCGTCCGATCGAGTGGAAATGGATTGCCACGTGAGCAAACTAATCAGCTGCAATACACTATAGATATGAAGTAAATGTGCTATCCTAAGCTTTAAATGGTAATGGAGTGAGTATTACTTAAGTTCATACACTAGCAACATAAATAAGTAACATAATGACAGATGTGAAACATTATTGATAGCTCAGCATAAATACACTTCAAAGTAAGTAAGTACATAATTGCAGTTGTGGAACTGACACAGCAGCAGAGGACCAATAAGTGGATTTTGTAGTCAACTAAACGTAGTGTGTTTTGGAACACTCAGAACTGTACTATTACCAAAAGTTACTCACATGTATAAAGAAGCTGAGAAAACTACTAATCAAATATACTCATACTATCTCTGAGAATAAGGTAATCGAAGATGAGTCAGCTAAATTAATAAAATACAAATGTATCAGGAATGTACCGAGCATTGGTTCAGTGTTCCGGCCCAGAAATGATAAATTGAAATTAAATAGGATTTATGATTGTATGCCTTGAGCATAAATTTTCTCTAGTACGTGACTAACGGCGTTTTGAGCCATTTGTTTACCGATTTTATGACAGTTAAGTAACCGTGAGAGTAATATTGAAAAAGTTCTGTTAACTTTGTGCCAGAAAAATATTGAAGGATAAAATGTATATATCCCCATTTCATTGTGACCCACCCTTAGATATTAAGTGAACAGAGTCTGAGGCACTCTTTTTGTTTGTTCTACAGGACAAACCAGATAATGGCAGCCTGGTAGCTGCGTGAAAGCGTGGAGTGACTTGGACACAACTCACAGTGACCCCTCCCCTTTCCCCATGTAATTTAGAGTGAACGTGAAGGACGCACACCATAGCAACTTCCCCGCCTCTACCCTTGTGAATGGAAGTGTAGGACGCCAGCCAAAGCGGCTACAACCACGTGTGTAAAAATGATTTGTGAAATTTTCTTTCAGGTTTAGAAAAGACTGCTAAGAGATAATCATCTGTTTATGTATCATGTTATTTTCTTTGAATTTGTGTATGTAAAAATGTATTTAATGGATTTAAGATTTTCATAATTTACATAATTTTATGTGTTTGTTTGTTTAAGGCAATATGTATGCCAAAATATTTCATTGATTTTGCTTAAATTTTAAGTAATAATGTTGCTTAAGAGGCAGTGAACATGCCCGCAATTTAAATAATTAATGTAGGTAATCAGTTTTCTTTTAATGTTTCTACATGTTTACGTTTCAATTTTAAATTTTCATAGGAAGTTAAGCTGTACTCTTGCTTCCCTTATGTAATTATTTTTTTTTCGTTCATTAACATTCAAAAACAAAAATTTAAGTAGAGGGTGATGTAGGGAAGCAGCCTACTCATGCCGTAGTAAATTCACATCAGTCTTTCCATTGTGTGCCAGCCAGTCCGCTGTAACTAGCTCTGACGTCATAAATGTTGCGCAATACTTTAAAAATCAAATAAATAACCTAAAATGTTTCTAGCATGTCAGGAGTAATACTAAATTAATATGTGTTGAATATTAGTTCAATAACTTTAACCAATTTCGAAGTTTGTACATTTTTCTGTAAAAATCATTGGCGCAACAGAAAAGAGCTAGAGACTTCAAAATTTATAATTAGATTCCTTTTTCATAAATATTTAATAGAAACAGTCTTCTGGATCTCACAATTTAAGATTTTAGTTGAAATTCAATATTTTCTGGTTTTTCTCTTAAGACTTAAGGAAGCAAGATAGATTAAGTAGGCTAATAAATAAGGCTAGGATGTTTATATTTAAGTAGGTTGGAGATCCGCTATAACTATGAAGATGTGAGAAGTTTCATTTGAATACCTATATAACTATAGCGATAGCGTATTTCCAAAGGGCCAGTTCAGAGCTCGTCTACTGCGTGCAGTGTAATTTAATTAATTCTCTCGCCCAAAATATTTAACTTAGCCACGTCAAAATTTTATTATCAATACTTACCTGCGTGCTGAATGCACATTTAAATTAAGAGCTTCATCGGCCATCAGCGAGAGAAGCTATGATTTATTAGGTAACTTAAAGTGGTGCATTACTAGCCCAGCGGTTAGTCGGGAGAGCCGATTTGATCAGGCGTTCCCTTAGCCGTCCGCACTGCGGCTTTATATATAAGAACGCTGCGCGAGGAAGCAAGGCCCCAGTTCTCTCCAGACGCTGAATAGCACACCATCTGTGTCAGGAGTCGCGTCGCGTCGGTATCATTGCTATAAACGGCCTCGGATGCCGTAGTAAGTTACTAGGGATACGCGTAACCATGAAATCATTTTCGAGTGAAGTGTTAATTCTGGGATGATTTTCATTATCTAGCTTCAGTTTGCGTATTGTTGTATTTTCACGTGCCGCCGCGGGACAGACATTCTGTCAATTATTTAGCGTTACGTTTGATGAAACTAATCATCAAATTATGGCGAGCATTCATTTAAACATTTAATTTGGACATTTATAGTTGCATCAGTGCATTAGACTCTGAACTGCTCTGTTAGTTAGATTGGGTGGATTCTTTTGTTTTCTTCTGTGACTTTCAGAATACAGAACGTTTTTTTTTCACGACCGTTTTTGATTATAAATCCCGGACAATCTCCTAATTCCTCAGAGCTCTAAGCTGTAACTATAAGTGTAATCTCAGATGAAGTGGGCACTAGGAATTCTAATTACAGGCTTCACGTTTTGCTAATCACTTTCTGGTTGCCAATATTGTAGTTAGAGAGCCAGTGTTGAGAACGGCGAAAGACAGCATAAATAACATTCTAAATAATAGGAACATTTAACAACAATAAATTCCACCCGCCGCCCCACATATGGTTAATCGGCCGGGAAATGCAGTGTTTCTACATTCAAACAAATTATAATATAACAACGTACTATTCTACTCGCCGCCCCACAGATGGACGAAGAGAAGGGAGATGACAAAGAACAGTTCGAGGCATCGACCGAGAAGAAGGGGCTGTAGTTTTCTGCCATCGGAGAACACAGCAGAGTGGTGTGACTGAATTTATGTCGGGTCACTTCAAATCATTTATCGGATCTAAGTTACGGGCATCAAAGAATGCAGTTGAAGAAACTTATGTAACCTGGTGGCTTGATGTAAGTGGGTAATCTGTCATTTTTCGTGTACAGTAGGTAATTCGAGGGCTGTAATACGTCTAAATAATTAACTTTATTTACGTGTAAAACTGCTTGTAGGACCACCATTCCTTACGAGTTTGGCCCTTACTCAATAAACTATATACTCCTAAAAGTCAAATCTGCATTGTTGCCTATATTTATAATAAATGTTTGCCTTTTGTTTATGTTCATTAACTTATAATTCCCATAACCTCTCTATCCTCAATTATTAGACCGCAGAATCACCTTTTAATAACATATTTTGCTAATACAGCAACAGGGAGTAAGGTAGACAGTTTACGGCTCGTCCCTAGGACATTTACGAGCCGAGCTTTTTTCAGAGCCGTACATTTACTCCTCTGTCTCATTAAAGGCATAGCAGTAACGTCGCAACATCAACAGCCGTCGTGGAGTACCTCTACACGCTGGCTGCAGATGGTGACAGATACTGCATACCTGAAAGATGTGGTATTTATGGCGGTCTCTTATTACACCATAAATAGTTTAAATACTGTATCTGAAAGGAAATTCAGTGAACATTCCATATTTCAGTTTTACATAATAAGTTTCTAACTGCCAAAAAGCGACACCTGTTCAAAATTTGAAGTGTTCGTAGTGGCAATGAATAACCCAGAATTATTTGCAGGAGGGGCTACAGAGAAGAAACAGAAATGTGAACTGTATCTCAGAAAGGCTCACAGGGTGCAAAATATGATTGCATCATTAACTGCTATGGCTAGGGAAATTCTTAAAGGGCACTAACTAATAACAAGGGACGTACAACAAAGTTCCTCCACCTTTTTACAAGAGGAAACAATGGACATAATTAACTATGGTATCCTCGACCCCAAGAAGGGGTATATGTTTTTGTGGCGTGAGATAGATGGAGGAAAGGGTGCAGTTGTTTAGTAGCACAGCTTTATAAAATACTTGGGGGTAACTAACCTTCAAACAAAACACCTCCACATAATCACAGGTAACAGCAAGGGACAGGTAATGAACAGAACACTTATCGCTTTGGAAAGGTCTCTTATTAGTACCAGAATATTACAATGCGCCCATTATTACTTCGAATGGTAGGTCAGGTGATAATGAGTTTGATAGCACAGATATATACGAAAGAAACAGACATCCAGTAAGGAATCACAGTAACCGCTTCAGATGTAAAAGATTTATTTGTTCAATCAGTACCGCTTTCGGGTGATTATATGCCCATCTTTAGGTGAAACAAGACTGCCGTATCTCGCCTTCACGTGCGGCTTTCACCAGCCCGCAGCCTTGTGTCTAGTGTGCGGCGACCACGAACGTAATTTTGTAGGTTCTCTTACGTGGTTCGTTGATATTCTCTTAGTTTTCTCTCCCTTTGATCTGCCATTTCTGTAGGTAATTTTGATGATTATATGACACGTAACCCGTATTCCATTCTGGCCAACCCTATCGAATCAACTTCATTTTTACAGTTGGCAAGTGAATTCCTGGTATTATAACCAAACAAGTGTTAAGTGGTTTACGATCTTTTATTATAGTCTCTCCCTGTTCCTACTGCAGTCTTGTTTCACCTGAATGTGGGCTTATAATCACTCGAAACCGGTCGTGATCGAACAAATGAATGAAATTTTCACTCTGCAGCGGAGTGTGCGCTGATATGAAACTTCCTGGCCGATTAAAACTGTGTGCCGCACCGAGACCTTTGCCTTTCACGGGCAAGTGCTCTACCATCTGAGCTACCCAAGCACGATTCACGCCCAGTCCTCACAGCTTTACTTCCGCCAGTACCTCGTCTCCTACTTTCCAAAAAAAAAAAAAAATGTTCAAATGGCTCTGAGCACTATGGGACTTAACTGCTGAGGTCATCAGTCACCTAGAACTTAGAACTACTTAAACCTAACTAACCTAAGGACATCACACACATCCATGCCCGAGGCAGGATTCGAACCTGCGATCGTAGTGGTCGCGCTGTTCCAGACTATAGCGCCTAGAACCGTAGAACCGCTCGGCCACCCCGGCCGGCCCTACTTTCCAAACTTCATAGAAGGTCTCCTGCGAACCTTGCAGAACTAGCACTCCTGGAGTGCTTCTGTGGAGTCTGGAAAGTATGAGAAAAGGTACTGGCGGACGTAAAGCTGTGAGGACGGGGTGTGAGTCGTGCTTGGGTAGCTCAGATGGCAGAGCACTTTCCCGCGAATGGCAAAGGTCCCGAGTTCGAGTCTCTGTCCGGCACACAGTTTTAATCTGCCAGGAAGTTTCATATCAGCACACACTCCGCTACACAGTGAAAATTTCATTCTGGAAACATCCCCCAGGCTGTGGCTAAGCCATGTCTCCGCAATATCCTTTCTTCCAGGAGAGCTAGTTCTGCAAGGTTCGCAGGAGAGCTTCTGTGAAGTTTTGAACACAGTCTGCCGCCGGCAGTGCTGCGAGGCGGTCACGCGCCAAAGCGCTGCGGGCGAGGCGCGCACCGTGTACCTGTGTTCACTTCGGCCTCTGTGAGTGCCGTTTTCCTTCTAGACCACCATGGCGCACAACTATCGGAAGAAGACACTACGTTTCAACTTTTGTTCCGACTTCGCCCGACCAAAGGCCCTGGAGTTAGAACGATTTATTCGCGATGAAGTTAAAATACCACCGACGGATCTAATTGGTATCCACTTGCCTATAGTTAGCAGTACCGTATACGTCAAAATGATTAACGATGCGGCGTGCGACAAGGTGCTTCAAGAGGCAAAACGTGGACTGTGCTTCTGTCATTCCGACGGCAACGTAGGACCCGTTACCGTCGATCTCGCAGGTCTCGGCACACGAACGATAAGGATCTCCGAACTGCCGTTCAAACTACCTGCAGACGTCGTCATCGCGGCGCTCCGTCCCTATGGCAACGTGTTGGAACATGTCGCAGAACGCTGGGTAGAGTTTCAAACCTATCTCGTTTTAAACGGCGTCAGACAGGTCCGCATTCCGTTGCAGAAACACGTGCCTTCCTATCTACGTATCAGAGGCTGCCGTGCCATTATAATGCATGATGGCCAACCTCGTACATGTTCCGGTCGCGGGAAACAAGGTCATCTACAGTCTGAACGCATTCAACGACGTGTTGCGCAGCTCCCGTTGTCGGAAGCGTCCGACAAACCCACGATGGCCGCCCTACCGGTCACTTACGCAGCAGCTCTTGCGACGTCTATTGTTTCGCCCAGTCCGTCGCCCGGTCCGTCCGATCGGCACGTCTCACCGTCCCATTCAACTACGGACGGTGCAGACGAACCACTTGACAACCTTGCCGCCCAAAAGGCTCCCGCACCGGTTGCTGAGGAGACCAGTACTTCTTCACAACACCTGTTTGACAATTTCATTGTATCCACCGACGCCTTCGAACCAGGTCGACGCTCCTCCTTGCCGTCGTCCGACACTGAGGAACACGTGCACAAACAACGCTCGCCACGTAGATGCAAACGGGCTCTCAAAGCGTCGCCACCCGAGACGACGAAGACGACACCCAACCAGCCGACATTTCCACGCAGAGGTCTGCGGACCGCTTTCACGATGCACAAGACGTTTCGCCGGACGGGACCACCATGGAGGTCGCCACGCGCAATGGAACGATTGGTGCGCAGGTTGAGACGCCTGTCTCCCCACCGACAGCTCCAAATCTCTCTCTCCACGACATGGACATTGGACAGACCCACGGCACAGAAGCATGGGCCGACGACGTTGAGAAAGGTACGCCCCCTCCTCTGGATGAGTTGCCTCCCCCGGACGAGGCTGCCCATTAACATCAAAAGCGAGGCACGGCAGAAGATGGGAGGGGACTTCCCGTCAGTGCCCTCCTCATACCTCCCTTGGTGATGGTACATGCGCGTCCACCACCACTGAAACAAACGTACCGGTTCGCCACTCTAAACATCAACGTGATCGGCACTGCACACAAGCTGCAGCTCCTATGTCACATGCTTCGGACCTTCTTCAGGAAGTACGCATTGCCACACTACCACTGGTCTACGGCTACGACTCATAAACATCCAAATGTGATCAGTCAGGGCGTGGAGTGGCTTTCTACATACGCGAAGGAATCCCACTCTCGTACACGACAATCCTTCCCTCTGGTAGGGGCATGGCTGTTACCATCTTCGACACGCGCGTCATCAATATCTACGCTCCGTTTGGCTCCACGAAACGTCGGCAGCGATCCACTTTCTGTGGACATGACGTGGCGCCCCTGTTTTCTGGGCGCTATGATCTCCTTATCATGGGAGGCGATTTCAACTGCGTCCTCCATCCACAGGACCATATGCCTGGTTATTCGCCATGCCCGGCGCTGCTCACCTTAATCAAAGATTTTCATCTAGTGGACGTTTGGGAGGAAATTCATGGCAATGCCGCAGGTTTTACCCATCATACAGCAAATTCTGCCAGCAGACTGGACCGGTTTTACGTCTCTGCCCACCTTGGCAACGAAGTCTCCCAAGCAGAACTATGGCCCCTTGCATTTTCGGACCATTGCGCCGTCATTTGCTCCCCAGCTTTGCCACCTCAGTCGGTATGGCGCAGCACAGGTTACTGGAAAGCTTAATACCTTCCTCCTTGATGATCCACACTGCCGACAACGTATTGCCAGCGTCTTGCGAAAGACGCCCATGCGCAGTACACATCCACGTTCCATTGGTGGCTCAAATGTGCCAAACCTGCGATCAGAAAGGTCTTCATGCGATGTGGCAAGGAAGCAGCAGCATGGCATCGAGGCACCACAATTTTTCACTACGCCGTCCTCCGTGAGCTCGATCCGCTCTCTCCATCGCCTGAAACCCATAGGGAACGACAGCGTACTAAAGCTCGTCTCCTCCCTCTCCAACGTGCACGACTGTCTGGTGTCGTGGTGCGTTCCCGACGACAGGACCTCCTCCACGACGAAACGCCATCCACAATCCATGCTGCATCCGACCATCGTCGTCGACGTCGCCTTTTCGTCCCCAACATCACGACCTCCGACGGTGTTCACCACACAACACAGGCGGCAGTGTTGTCTGCCTTTGCTGAACATTATCGCCAATTTTATGACGACGATCCGATGGCAACGCCAATTCCTGATGATCTCCGTCCTTCCCCTGATCGGACCCTCACCGTACTGGAGTCAACGTCCATGATGTCTGCAATAACCGCAGAAGAGGTGGTAGATGCGATCAACAAGGGGGCCAAGAACAAATCACCAAGACTAGATGGTACCCCGTTGAGTTTTACCGGGCGTTCACCACGTTAATGCTTCCTCGCTGGACGGAAATAATTCAGGAACTCTTTACTCCACCCTTCCCAATTCCACCTAAATTCGTCACTGGCATTCTTCTACTTGTGCCTAAGCCGAAGGGAGGATCTCATGTCTCTGCATATCGCCCCCTTACTTTAATGAAGGCAGACTATAAAATCTATGCACGCCTCTTGGCAGCGCGCATACGCACCGACTTACCTACGGTTCTTACACCGGATCAGACTCCACGTGGTTGTGGGGCCACCTTACAAACAGCCCTAGGAGAATGCCGTGACCTCATTGCGCTGGCGGCAGTTTGTCGCCTTCGTGCAGCGCTGGTATCCATCGATTTCACGAGTGCCTTTGATCGCGTTCGACACACATTCCTCCTCATGGTGGCGACACCTATGGGCTTCCCATTACTCTTTATCGATGCCATTCGGCGGTTACTACTTCCCGCGGTCTCGATGGTACAAGTCAATGGGAGGCTTGTAGGACCGATTCCTATACGCTGCTCTGTGCGTCAAGGATGTCCTATGTCTACTTTACTGTATGCCATTGCACTTGAGCCCCTCACCACTGGTCTTACCTCTAGACTGCAGAGTCTCACTTTACGTGACTGCAACTTTCACTGCAGGGCTTATGTGGATGACCTGCTCTTTCTCACCTACTCCTCCACGGAACTCAATGACGCCATCCAATTGATCTACCAGTATGGGCGTCTTTCGGGTAGCATTCTCAACGTCCGCAAATCGATTATGATGCACATTGGGCGCGGCCTCCCGGTTATGGTGCCGACACCAGTCCTAGTCAGTACCACCATTCGTCACTTGGGTATCCATTTTACGAGCTCTACATACCGCACAGTGGCCCTCGCTTACCGGCGGCTTTTGCAGTCGATTCCGCACTATGTCCGCTGTCAAGTGCACCGTAACTTAAACCAACTTCAACGTGTTTCCTATGTCAACACGTATGTCGCCCCTAAACTGGTAAACATCGCCCAGATCCTCCCAATGCAGTTACTCTTTGGCAGCTGCATCCAATCAGCCTTTGGATATTTCGTGTCAGCAGAGTCACTTTCCAAAGTCCGCTACAACGCTGTAACACTGCCTCATGCAAAAGGTGGCCTTGGACTCGTCAACGTGCGGGCACAATCTTCTTCACTCTTTGTCCACACTATGTTGCGGCACTGGCAGGCGTTGGTCCCGTTCTTAACACGCAGTCTCTTAGATATCCTCCGACCAGCTTCTCTCGATCCACCGATCAATGTGGCACCTATTTCTCCATTATTGTACCATGTCGCCAATTGTTTCATAGAACTCAGCTACGTTCCGGCCGATCTTCCAGTCACCCGTTCTCCCCGTACAAAAGACTATTATCGTTTGTTTATTCTGTCCAACCCTTGCGACCCCCTGGTGCTACAGCACCCTGACATTAACTGGCGAACGGTTTGGGGGTGTGTGCATGCACCCTTTTTACCGTCGTCTGTGTCTGCACTCTGGTATGTTTTAGTCTATGGCAAATTCCCGACTAATAGTCGACTTCGTCGCATAGGACTGGCCACCTCCCCACTCTGCCCTGACTGTCAGCTCGAAGACACCGACGAGCACCTTCTTACGTGCCAACTGAAACGAAACGTTTGGCTCCTCATCCAACAAATGGTGGGCTTTTACCTCCGTGCCCCATCAACGACAGTAACCCCAGATTTCTTGTTGTTGCCCCAGACATTTCACTACCCTCTTGCTAAGCACCATACACTTATCTGATTTCAAGGACAGGCTTTAGAATACCTATTTCAGAGTGGTCTGCATACAGTCCTCGACTTCTGGTACAAAGTTGTGACTGCGCATAGCACCCTCACCCGAAAACCATCTTACCGATAAACTTTTGCTGGTTATCTCCGCAGCGTCTTCCTTTAACCCCCTCAAAGTTGGGGTGTACCATGCCTACCTGTCACATGATGCAACACCCTTATCCACGTTGTCATGCATCGACAAATAAAGAAAAATAAAAAAACACAGAATGTCTTATCTTTTGTTGCATTTAATGTTTTTCTAATATTTTTGTTAAACTAACAATCATTTGTATATTTTTAAATCGTACCTTGAAGAACTGTTGCATTGTGTATATATACGACGGTGAGTTAAATGAAAACCTTAAATATTTTTAAAAAATACTATTTATTGTGCAGAAGTGGTACAAAGCTGTATCACTTTTCAACATAATCTCCACCACGGTCAATGCAAGTGCACAAATTCCTTTCTAATAAATTTCTTGTGGTTGTCCGCGCAACCACTCATGCACCGCGTGGCGTACCTCTACATCAGAACAGAATTTCTCTCCTTCCATTGCGTCTTTGAGTGGTCCAAACATATGGAATCACTTGGGGCAAAGTGCTGGTGAGTATGGTGGATAAGGAAGACACTAAAATGCAGGTCTGTGATTGTTGCAACTGTTGTACGGGCAGTATGGGGCCTTGCATTGTCATGTTGCAAAAGAACACCTGCTGACAGCAATCCACGTCGCATTGATTTGATTGCAGGCCGCGGATGATTTTTTAGGTGATCTGTTTATGATGCACTTGTGACAGTGGTCCCTCTAGGCATGTAATGCTCCAAATTGACGCCTTTTTCGTCCCAAAAGAGAGTCAGCATAACCTTCCCTGCTGATGGTCCTGTTCGAAACTTCTTTGGTTTTGGTGAAGAAGAATGGTGCCATTCCTTGCTCGCTCTCTTCATTTCCGGTTGGTGGAAGTGAACCCAGGTTTCGACCCCAGTAACGATTCTTGCTAGGAAGCCATCACCTTCTCGTTCAAAGAGCCGAAGAAGTTCTTGACAAGCATCAACACGTCGTTCTTTCATTTCAGGAGTTAGCTGCCGTTGCACCCATCTTGCAGACACTTTGTGAAACTGGAGCACATCATGCACAATGTGGTGTGCTGAACAATGGCTAATCTGTAAACATGCTGCAATGTCATTCAGTGTCACTCGGCGGTTTTCCTTCACTATGGCTTCAACTGCTGCAATGTTCTGTGGAGTCAAAACTCGTTGTGCCTGACCTGGACGAGTAGTCTATGGATTCTCCGCAGAATCTACAACAACATTATCATCTGCAGCTACACTCAGCAAGATACAAAAATCATTGGTACATGCACTTCCTTCCAGATCTGTATCCACACTTTCCACTGCCATCGTACCATCATACAACGAAAATCGGCCACTGCACCTACGTCAATACCATCGGTTCTTTCATTTCAGTACAGTACACATTTACTTCGTCTGATGTTACATCTGATTTAGACTATAAATTCACACCAGGTAACAGAGTAGCTCATTCCACATTATTTTCTTGAACTTCCTCGATATTACAACATTCTGCAGCCATTCAACTCCCAAAGTTAACTTCTTTCTCGTGACTGTCTTGTTTAGCACTATTTCGCGCTATCATTATTCTTGAACCAACTTCCTCATACATCAACAGTCTGCCTCCCACCTTTTGCCACCCTCGGTTCATTATTTCTCCGTACTCTATACATAAAACTCTCTCCAGGATTAAGTAGGCCGACGGTAACTGAACATAGGGCAGGGGAAGCTCAACTGGACGAGGCTCTGTCGTATCTGACGGTATCTAACATCCTATGGAGGTCTGTATTATCTGATCTCAACTGAGATAGTTGTTCTGATGAGGATTTTACCGCTTCCTGCATGGTAAATGCCTGTGTTTTTGACACTGGAATTATGAAAGTTTATGCAATACACAAAAACGCAAGTGGAGATACAAAACATGATGATAAGGACAGTTATACGTATCATTACCATAATACTTCTTGCTATAACTGAATTTCTTACCTGAATACTTGCAAGGACGTATCATCCAGGCTTCTTGGTTCGCAACAACTTTAATCGTCCATATTAACTGGGTTCAAAGTAGCATTTATCGCTTTAAACTTACTTTATACACCCTCTGAGTCTAACGTAAATGAATTGAAGGTCCCCTGCCGGTGTAGGAAAAACACACGTGGAAAAACAGTTATTGCACTCGCTTTGCATCGTTCTTGCCACTGCTGTCCCAAATACCCTTTGCCTCTTTGCGAGAAGTCGAGCCGTGTGTGCGTAAATGCATTGTGTGAACTGCGTCAAATGCAGCCTGAGCCAAATACCCTTTGCCTCTTTGCGAGAAACCGAGCCGTGTGTGCGTAAATGCATTGTGTGAACTGCGTCAAATGCAGCCTGAGATCTAACACACGACGGCCGTGGTGGTCTAGCGGTTCTAGGCGCTCAGTCCGGAACCGCGCGACTGCTACGCTCGCAGGTTCGAATCCTGCCTCGGGCATGGATGTGTGTGATGTCCTTGGGTTAGTTAGGTTTAAGTAGTTCTAAGTTCTAGGGGACTGATGACCACAGATGTTAAGTCCGATAGTGCTCAGAGCCATTTGAACCAAGCTAACACACGTCAGCCTCCCTAAGAGTTAACTCGTGGACTAACAAAGTGTCTTATGCCAACTCCTGTCAACTCAGATATAGTGAAGAAGGCGTCCCCAAGAAGCTGATGATTACTGTGGAATAAATCTGCCGACTGGATAACAACCCTCTCCCCCCCTCCCCCTCCCCCCCCGTAATACATCTACTGTGGCCGTAACACATCAATTTCTGGCTGAGATAATTAGTTATAAATATTTGATATAGTGAAATTTCTGACTACTAAATAACAGAGGTTTATCTGGTAAAAATGTTACTTTATTAATGTTGAACCAAAGGAAATGATCAATGAGAACTACTACTGAAACTGGATTGATCGTAAAATAAAAAGGATAACTTTTGGATCACCGCCAGTGAGAGATTTCGGGAAAGTTCCCTCAGTTCATTGAACGTGTTTGACATTACGAAGAACTCTACACGGCTTTACAAAAAATGTACAGTGAGAAATGTATAAAAATAAAATGAAAATCAGAGTAAATACTATAAATTAATACAGGGGGGAAATAAGAAAAAACCCGAAACAAATTAGAACTGACAGACCGAAAGATTGTACGAAACATGGCTAAAAGATTGCGAGTTGCATTTAGATTACGCTACAACCTTAAGTACTACCTGAATAACTACACAGTGAAAGAAGAATGTAGGAGGTTGTGTGTGTGATGCCCCTGTTCCTCAAACATCTGAGATGATCGACAACGTGAAGTCCACTTACTTTATATCACCAAGCTGAAGCAACGTTCCCTACTATTCCTACCATTGACCGAGCGGGGTAGCGCAGTGGTTAGCAAACTCGACTCGCATTTCGGAGGACGATGGTTCGAATCAGCGTCCAGCCATCCTGATTTAGGTTTTCCGTGATTCCTATAAGTCGCGTAAGGCAAATGCTGAGATGGTTCCTTCGAAAGAACACAGCCACATTCCTTCTGTGTCCTTACCTAGTCCTACACCTCTAATGACCTAATTTTCGACCCGACGTTCAACACTAATCTTATCCTCCTCCTCTTCTTCCTCCTCCCATTGCTACCATCGCGCTGCATTCTTACCAGACACTCGCGTAATGTTCGAGGAAGCAGAGCTGATGTGCACCATGCCTCCAAGAACCATCAGCGAAATTCGGTTAAGTCCCATAAGTCCGAATCCAGTGCAAGTGCCACGCTGTCTCCAGAGTAAGCGTAAAACAAGAGTGTATTTACTAGAAGAAGTCCGAAGCAAGAGAGCCCTTTCGAATCTCCCTCAACTTCCCTCTTAAACTTTGTTGTGGTGCGCTCTCACTGCCTCTATAGCCTATCATAGGTCATGTCACGAACGTCCCAGCAATAACACAGTTATAATAATAGCTTTCACTCCCACGAAGTTTGTGAAATCTATCGCGAATGGAGAGCGCCCTGAAACTTTGTTCTCACACGTTACGGAATGTCGTGAGTGCGCCAAAACATGTGAGCGACTAGCAGATGGAAGTTTTGAGCCGTGGTTCCGCAGAATGTTTGAAATCTTATCGTGTCTTCCAAATACGCACTTCTCAGGCCAACAGAAATAGCTCCTGGCTAACGGACCGTCAAGCTGTTGACTGTATTTCTCATAGGCGGTATGCTACTTTGCTGGCCCGCGAGCCGGTACACTATTTTAAGAGGATTAGTGTATACCACTTCAAAGAGTTGTTCCCAGCGTCGGAATAACGATGAGTTCTCAGGGACTTCCCAAGACACTTTTCTGCATTTGTTTCTCCAGAACGGACTTATGGTGCGAAAAATTTTGGAGATAATGACTCTGGCAGGTTTGATCGTAGAAAGAGAAAGAAAAGTATGAAGTCGTTGAACAGAATTCTCATTACATTCGTCCTGTGTCCATTCGGGTTGATACATCGAATGAAATGGAAAATTAACCTAAAATTTACCTGTCTGAAAACCTCCTGAATGAAAGAAAAATGAGAGAGGACTGTCAAGAATGGACTGCCTCCTCTCAGTTTCTGATTCCAGTTGTCAGAAGTCTCTTCCGTCACCAGTTGTTGTGGATGCACTTGTACACTTCTGAAATGGATACCGATATGGTGGGTTAACTATGTGCCCAGAAACATGTTTTGATGGCACAGTGAGTTGATTAGCATGGCAGTGTGTTCATGAAGTGAGGTGAACGTTCGCTGATAAACCATAGGAAGCGGTATTACGTTAGGCTGTCTTTCCAGAGGGTAGCGAATAGCGGTAGTATTGTTGTCTTGCTATGGTCTGCAGCCAGGAATTGAGAACAGCCCTGGACTGAGGAAAGGGTGCTGAACTCAGCATGCGGCCTCGAAGACACGGCCTCGTATCAGTCTTGCCTCGTTACCAGACAGCAGCGGAGGTGAGTCACACTGCCAGCACTCTGGAGCAGAAAAGAGCAGCATCATTTCCCACGCTAGGGACTGGCCTGAAGAGGCATGGACTCCGCACAATTCGGTCACATTGGCTGGCGCAGGTGCAGAACTTAGTGGAGAAGTATCTGTTGTGCGCGATGAACTAAAATCCTCAACATAGGATGTACTTGCAGTAGCCAGTACAAGCAAGTCTGCTGTAATAGAGCGTGTCCGCTTAGGACGATCGGTGGCTCAGCAGGTGATAAGGCCCTGGTGTGAACCACAGGCCACTAGGTACCCTCACTGAGGTCGACAGATGTTGCCTAGCAGACACTCCCAAAGTTGGAAGTCATGAGTTCAGCTCTTGGTGTAGCCTCCGTGAACCAGTACTCGTTAAAGCCTGTGCTATGGTAAGTGAGCGGGATTCACCTTATGAGAAAGGATTTTCGCATAGATATCGACCGTGTGTGCCTGAATGGTGGCAAATCAGACTTGCATCCATTCTGTAATAACAATGATCCGTCAAGTAAGTTCGAAATGCAATTACACGTCAAGATAGATCAAAAGCAACCCAGAAGATGCTACTAATGTGATTATAATACGGTCGCCAGCCTAATTAGGCATTAACTGAGTTTCTTCCCTGTACAAGTTGGTAGATATTCATGCAAAACAGCCGGCCGGAGTGGCCGTGTGGTTTTAGGCGCTACAGTCTGGAGCCGAGCGACCGCTACGGTCGCAGGTTCGAATCCTGCCTCGGGCATGGATGTGTGTGATGTCCTTAGGTTAGTTACGTTTAATTAGTTCTAAGTTCTAGGCGACTGATGACTTCAGAAGTTTAGTCGCATAGTGCTCAGAGCCATTTTTTTCATGCAAAACAACAAGTTGTAACACTGCATAATATAGTAGAATTTTAGAACCAGAAATTCTATTGAACTGATAGTTTCACGATCTGTACTGATATGGAAAACCATGAATACATAACACTACACTATAATGGTTACTACAAAACTTTATACTGTCTATCAATGTGATTAAAATCGGACATAGGTTACCCTAGAAATTGTACTTTCATGCCACACACAAAACGTCAATTTTGATAAAGATAAACGCTGATAAATTTTGACTTTTATATTGACTTTAACTTTTTCTGGTCAAACCAATTTAGAACACTTCAAAATTCAAGTGAATTAGGAGGGGACCCTGAAACTGTCATGATCGCTGTATTAAAAAAAAAAAAAACGATTACTGAATTTATTATTCATTCAAGATTTCCAGTATATAAGTTACTACTCTTTCCATCTTATTTACTGCTCATTTAAATGCCTTTAAATCTGTCTCTAAATAATAAACTTCATTACTATATCAATACTAAAGTTGTCTTTCGACTTCGTTAGACCTTCGCTATTGATTTACTGGTTCATTAACAAAACATTTCTTTAAACACTATCCTGCAAATAATTATTATTAACACAATTTTTAATTTCCATTTCGGGACACCCGGATTGCACAACGTTCGGAAAGGACCCTGTCTATGTTAGTTGCGAGGATAATTAAATGATGGAAAGGTTCTGGTAAAATTTAGGTTATTATTGCACCAAACAAACACAGTTCACTCTCTGATCCATACGAAAACAGTACTAAAAGTTTCAGCCTGCTAATATCGATGCGGCGGTTGGCGGGCGGCAAGATGGCGAGGCACAGAGCACACATACAACCACAGCTATGAAATTAGATGAACAGAATTAGTTATATGTACAATAGTACAGAGTCGTTGGTGTTACACTGGGAGCATCAAGCGTAAGCATAGCCCAGTGTTCCACGGAAGCTTCTAGGGACAGAAGCTAGATGACTCATTTCACATTGACAACTGTCATGGTTCACCCTTCTAAACTGGCTGTAGGTGGTGAAATACACTGCAAAGCTGAAGTGGGTGGTATTTATGTTGGCTCACGCACCACTGTTTCATCAGGTTACCACTCTTCATCAAGTAGAACAAGGCAGAGGTCCGATTCTGGGCTCACACATGTGGTAATGTAGATCATCATCGCTAGAGTCTGGCATTCGTACTTTTGTTACGTCAGTGGTGTTGCAGCAGCCCTGACAGTAGGCTGAGTTTGTGGTAATGTGTTCTGTTGTAAGGTTGGACTGGTGATTCTTGCAGTGTCAGCAGAGCTCACCTCATGTTTCTTGTGGAAGAACGCCTTGTCAGCTTCCGTCTGCTTCACCTCGCTAAGTCTTTTGTATGAAACTGTGGTGACAGCTGTTCACTTGCTTCGTCGTGGCATACAAACGACAAGTTGCACCACAGTGGTGCAACGCTGTGACATGAAGTGGCACCAGGCTAGCCATTTACGTTATAAAAATTTCTTTTGCAGAGTTAAGTATTTGTGGCAAATTTTTGTAACAATTTTTAGTCGTGGATTAGTCAGCATGAGTTTTATTAGGGGATCATGTACACACATGCACATGCATAACATTTAAATTAATTATTCACTTATATCAGAAAATGAAATAAGTGTTCTTTCGTGGACTTGACAGTAAAAAAATAATATTATTAACTAATCTACCAGTCTATTTTTCATGTATGTCACACACACCTGCTTTGCACCAGAAACCGTCAACGGTGGATGCTGCATATTTTTCAATGATTGTGATAGGTCGGTGTAACCAGTTTCTCGTATTAGTGTTACTGCAGTCCATGGGAGCAGCCAGCAGTGTTAAGTACCTGCTAAGCCATGTTCTATCAAATATTCAAATAAACGTCGAATAACGCATTCCTCAAGGAAACTGACGTTGAGTCCTCCGCGATCAGCCTACTGAAACTACTCGCTGATTCACCATGTGCTTAGCTGTCAAGTTATATCTACTAAGAAAACATGAAAAAAAGACATACATAGAAACTCAATGATCTGCGATTTTTCAACAGACTGTTTAACTTCGATAAAACTAACATACATTCCCTAATCCCCTCACAACGAAAATATTCAAACAATTCATGAACAAATTAATTCCGACTTTATCAGCTGAATACATATCCACAAATAATTCATCTAGTCCCAGACCTAGATACATCTAGAACAATGTACAAGTATGAATAAATAAATTTATGTATACTGTTCTCTTCATAAATTACTTTGCAATAAAATACTTCTTCTGATAGCGCTTCCACACACCAGACTCAACTTACATGTGCCATATATCCCCATAATCCTTTGCACAACAACATCATTATCAAAATATTTTCTAACACATCCCTTCATTTATGGTACAGCAGAGAACATATAAACTCACAGGACTTTATCTCACATGTAAAAGAGCTATAATTTTATCACATGTTATCTCTCTTTTGAATCTAGTCCTCTTTCTTCAATCTCCATCATCAAATCCAAAAGCCCTATCTTTCACTATGATTGATCATTCGTACTTATTTAAGAAGTCCATCCTCAGATTGATGTTCACGATCAGGCCAGAAACAAGAAAACAATGCATTGTGAAAGCAATATCCTGAACTTCAGACTGTAGTAATATTTCTCTTTTCACTCGTTTGCCGCATTTTAACGCCAGTTGCAGCTATTCTATCAACTACCTGCATCTTGTTTGCGCTAGAACGATTCTGACACAGCTGGTACACTAGATCCTGAATCTAATAATGCAACATTCTATAAATTTTCGTTTTACCATTAATAATTAGCTTAATCTCTCCAAAAGTAGCGCTCTTTAACTTTGTTTCCCAAAAAAAGTTCGTTTCTCTTCCCTACTATCTTTGTCTACCAAAAACATATTTTTATGCACTACTGCCAAGGAGGGAAAAATCCATTGTGCACTGTTCGTGCATAGCGGGAGGAGACATTTGAGATGTGGGATGGGTATTTCTGGACGCGGTGAAGAGCACAGGGGACAACCAACTGCAGGTCACTGCTCAAGTCGATATTAACGATAAGTGATGCTTTGGATCTCTGGTTTCGGGTGGCTAGCTGAAGTGGCACAGATTGCCAGTCTTGCCTGCGAGACGAAGGTAGCGCTCACCATCTGTAGCGTCGTTCACAGTACTGATTGTGGACCTTCGGTACACGTCCGAGCAAAGGGTCTGAATCAGCTCAAGCGGTTCTGCGACCATATAGGTTGTGGATTTCTCGAGTTGCACCCTATGGTGGTGGGGTTTCAAGTTCCACTTAATAGGTCAGGTAACCACAAAAGCAGGAGGTGACTACGCAGCTAGCAGGAGCTGTGTGAAATGGACTGAGTGGTTTTTAAGTTACAGGGTCTCGGCAGACTACAGACAGTTCTTCAGTCTCAACATCTGTGCAGAAAAAAACCAGGAAGAAGCTAGACATAATAACAATTAGTAGTGTAACTATATATTGTCGTAGCTCTTTTGGGAATCAACCAGAGCTCCAAACACTAACAACCCAATCAGTTATAGGTACTGAAAACTGGAAAGTAGGAGATGAGTTCATCCAAAATTGTTTACAAAGGACCTAACGGTGTTTAGAAAGGATCGATTAAATACAGTAGCTGGACGTTGCTGTTAGAAATAGTCTATCTTGCAGCGAAAAACGTTGATTCTTCCCGTGTGTTAGTATGAATAGAGAACATACTTGACAATCAGAATAAGTTAATAGTTCATTCCTTCTACCGATCCCTAACTAAAATGCTTCAGTTACTAAACAATTCAAAGAAAACTTGATGTCGAAAAGGAACCCCACTCATACAGTGACTTCAGTCTACCCTCGATATGTTGGAGTACATATTCGAAGCCAGTGGTAGGTATAGGTCTTATTTGAGAATTATTTTTAGCGATTAGTTCAGCAAACCACTCGAAATGTAAATGTTTTGAAAAGATAGTTCAAAAAAATGGTTCAAATGGTTTTGAGCACTATGGGACTCAACTGCTGAGGTCATAAGTCCCCTAGAACTTAGAACTACTTAAACCTAACTAACCTAAGGACAACACAAACATCCATGCCCGAGGCAGGATTCGAACCTGCGACCGTAGCGGTCGCGCGGTTCCAGACTGTAGCGCCAGAACCGCTCGGCCACCAGCGGCCGGCGAAAAGATAGTTCATCTCTTAGCAACAAATAATCCTGAGCAAACAGAAAGCATCATGACAGGTACAGAGAGAGATTAGTGACCACAAGGTCGTTGCAGTGAGACTTCTAACAACCCTACCACAACAAAGGCCAAAATTTAATTATAATTGTGTTGTTGCTCACGCTGCTAAATATTGCATTTTCGGGCAACAACAGTCATATTATGTGGCAGGTGTCATTAGAGCACATGTAATAATGAATAAACTAGGCACTCATCTTTTCGCGTTTCCCACGCTGGTCTCGTTGAAAAATCATGGCTCAATCGTCGAAAATCTAGGTGGTGATGTTTCCAAGCTCGGACGCAAAGAGGCCTAGGTTTTCTTCTGCTATATTCAAAAGTTTTGTAGATGCGCTTCACAAACCATTCTTGAAGATTAAACCTTTCAAAGTTAGCACAATGTTGATGTAAGAAAATAATCAGCACTCCGAATTTAAGTTACACTTACTTTTTATTGCTTTTGTTGCAATATCATGTAACACACAAAACATCACTTCACAATACAAAACATACTTGAAAACATCTTCCTCACTGTTAAAGTTCACATTTTATAAGCTGACTACAATATGCGTCTTTCCAACATGACGTCCAAGACTTGACCTTCTCAGTCTCTTACTCTCTAACTAATAATCGCTTACGCGCCCAAAATTCAGAGTTACAAGTACGTCGAAGATCATAGTGACAAAAGAAAGAATGCACATAAGAATAATATCATTGCAACATAAACATATCGATGTATCAAAGTACCTCTACATTAATGAAATCAAATCTGAATGTTGTTTCAGAAATATGTCAACTACTTTACAGAAACACAGTAGAATATTGCTGGTATCGAGAGGTTCAGGTGAGCTGCCGTAATGGTTACGTAAATCAAGTACCACTACAGACTGATCACCGCAACATCCAAATCCACTAAAAGTAAACGCAAAATACATCTATTCAAAAGCAGATAAACCTTCTCTTGATGCCTTCCTAGGAGTTAGCCTCTAATCCTTCCCATCTAACTAAGTGTACAACATATGTGGTATGCATTTAAGGAATTAGTGGCAGCAGCTACTCAGGGATTCAAAACTAATGAATGAATAAAAGTTGGTACTGATCCCACATGGTACCCAAACGAGTCAGACACTGCTGCAGAAGCAACGAGAAAAGCATGCCAAATTTAAAAGAAGAAAAAATGTCCAAGATTAGCCATGTTTTACTGAATCTCGAAATTTAACACGCACTTCAACGGGAGATGCTTGTAATAGATTCTACAACGACACCCCTATCTCTAAATAATGAGCGGGGGTGAGTTGTGGGCCAATGGGGGGTATAGTTCTCTTAAGTAAACAAACGAGTCACTAGCGCTAACCTAATTTAATGGCCATTATGTAAACAAAACGATCACTTGGGCGCATGTTTTGTTTATAATTATGGGCAATTTCTGTAATGATATTTATTATAATTTATCCACAGGCGGGCGTTACCGGTTTTGAGCTATCATTTGCTCTCTTAAGTAAGTAAACCATCCACATGCTCTAACCTAATTTAATGGTCATTATGTAAAAAACCTGTTCACTTAGGCACATTTTTGTTTGTAATTAATGGTCAGTAACTGTCATGATAATTACCATAACTTATACACAAGATGGAAGCATGTTTACTCAGGTGTTCAATGCTTCTAGCTTAAATTGGTAACTGTAATTTTAGTGGCAGTAATTTAAGATCCTTTAAAGACACCCCCACTGTGCTGCTATTGGCCACGCCCCCACCCTTTTCCATCATCCTGCACTCTCTTCTAATCTGAACCTCACTGGAGTAGCAGCAGGCAGCAGTAAATTTATGTGATTCAAATTTCCAACACAACATAGCACCTAGCGGTTTTGGCCTAGTTTTTGCAAATATTTGGCAGCCACACTATTTTCTGCAACATACGAAGCAGTTTACGTTTTCGTGGCTAGTTTTTAAGAAGATGCATATTCCATTGCAATTGTACTGATTTGCACAACTTTTTATGAAGATACACGTGACCGTGGGTTCCCTTCTTATTCCCCTCCCGCCTCCCCCCCCCCCCCCACCACCACCACACACTTTCTGAAAAGATATGCGCAAATACTGGTTTTTTGACTAATTTGTAAGACGAGATGCATGAATATCGATATCGCTGCTATTTTATCGATTTTTAAGAAACATACGTGAAATACATAGCTTTACACTGATGAGCCAAAACATTACGACCATTTGCTTAATAGCTTGTTTGTCCATCTTTGGGTCGAAATACGTTACTGATTCTTAGTATCAGCGATCAGGCAGTTTGTTGGTAGGTTTGATGAGGTGTGTGGCATTAGATGTCGAAGCACAGGTCATATAATTCGCTTAAAGAATGGGCCACTGATCAGCGAACACGGTGACGGCGCCAGATAGCGATCCAGATGGGTTCCATAGGGTTTATATCAGAGCGCATTTGATGCCGAAACATCAAGATGTGTTCACTGTAAGGCTGCTCAAACCACTGTTGCGCGGTTTTGGCTCCGAGACACGGACAGCTAATCTGCTGAAAGATGACATCGCTGTCGACGAGGACATCAATCATGAAGGGATGCAGATGGTTCGCAGCTATCAGCGTGTCCTCGATTGCCACCACAGGTCCCATGTGAGGGCAGCAGAATGTCTCCCATAGCATAACACTGCTCCCACCAGTCTCCCAAGCGCTGCATGTTTCGAGCCTTCGTTCACCTCGATGACGGTGTTCGTGGAGACGACCATCGACCTAGTGTAGCATAAATCTGATCAATCCGAAGAGCTTACACGTTCCTATTGATCGGAGGCTGAATCCTGATGGTTCCGTACCCACTGCAATCGTAATCGACGATGTCGTTGGGTCAACACATGAACACGGAGATGTGGTCTCCTAATGAGCTCCATGTTCAGCACTGTACGATGAACGGTGTGCGAACACCTGCATTGTTGCTCTTTCGGCGTAGATGCCTCAGACCACCATCTACCCTACTTTACAGAGCAGACAAGATTCCGAACCTCACGTTCTGTGAAGAGTCGTCGAGGTCCAACCATTTAGCACCTCGTGGTAGTTTCACTGTTCTTCTACCCCTCTCCGTAGGTGCTCACGACAGTAGCACATGAACATTCGACTAGTTTCGCCGTTTTCGAGATACTCGTTCACATGCTGTGGGTAATGATAATGTGCCCTTTGTTGTCAAAGTCACTTATCTCAATGTTTTTCCCCATCTGCAGCCCATATCTTCGCTAGAGTGATCCCCCGTCTATGTCTGATCTACTTACATACTTTCGTTACCGCGTCATGTGCCCACAACGCCACCATGCGGCATCGATCATCGCGGTGCGCAGTGATCATAATGTTGAGGCTTATCAATGTAAATTTTTAATAACTGACACTACCAACATAAGACACTATTTGCAGTTTTTAGGCAGATGACATTCTTCAATACGAGTTTTTCGTTAAAATTTTGTCGGTTTTCTTCATAAATAGTTTTTTCTTCCTGAAGGCACAAGTAAAAACATCGCGATAATCTAACAAATTACACGGATATTCGAGCCGGCCGGGGTGGCCGAGTGGTTCTAGGCGCTACAGTCTGGAACCGCGCGACCGCTCTGCTCGCAGGTTCGAATCCTGCCTCGGGCATGGATGTGTGTGATGTCCTTAGGTTAGTTAGGTTTAAGTAGTTTTAAGTTCTAGGGGACTGATAACGTCAGAAGTTAAGTGCTCAGAGCCATTTGAACCATTTGAACGGATATTCGACGTTAAACAACAAAATACGCGCCTGGCCTAAGTTTCAATTTAAAACAAACTTATCACATGTACTGTTTTGCGTATGACGTAACTATCAGGTCCCGTAACACTATATAATTATACTACACTTTGTAAAAAAAAAAAATAAAAAGTAAAAAAGAAACACTCAGGGCGTTTCCTTGGAGGAAAGTATATACTTCGCTAATGTGCTCCACATTGGCGCCGCTCCCACCGAAGGGTAGGCGAGCTATGCACTGTACTAAGAAACATTAACTTTCCGTATTTCACTCAGTGTTTCCCATCGCACCGTACTCTCCAAAGTGTTTGTCTTGATATCACGAACGCCGTGGAAAGAGGATTACCATTACTTATTTATTTAAAACTGAAAAAAAAAATGCGACAGGACCTCTTCCCGGGCCGCACTCAGGCACTGCCACTGAAGCCGTTGAGAGTGGAGCACCCGTTTGTCGAAAGCGGCTTGCCCCCCACGAACGTGGATAAACAAAACTTTACGATTACAGAGCTCGACTTTTCATGGCCAACGTCTGTGCCTCCGACCACACCACTCCCCCAGCCCACTGAGTCACGCAATTTCCAGGAGGAGATAAGCGCTGAAGCCAGCCTCTACGAGTGACATCCGTCTATACAAATCTCGATTAAAGGAAAACGAGTAACGGCGGTAGCCGTATGTACTGGAGCAGAGCACATGCACCAATTTTCATCCAATCTAGTCGATTATAGTGTATAAAAAATCCCGAACATCTCCCTTTCAATTGCCGGTCCAGCGGATGCGTATGTCATGCACCTTTGGAAGCCCTGCGCGCTCCTTTGTTCCCGTTGATCACAGCACGGCCAGTCAGCCAATCACAGCCACACTTCGCAAGTACAGGCACACGCACTACGAATTTTTTAATGTAATATGCCTCTAAGTTCCATAAATATGACTATATCAATACGTCATCATGCTGACACCTTTTTCTCCGCTGCAAGACATATACTAGTAGGACAGCAGTCTTTATTTAATTCATCAGTACTACCAATGGTATTGCGGTAGTGCACTGCACACACGTTAACAGCGCGTTGGTATAGCATTTCCGTCGAATACAACATCGTCTCTACGTTACACAAAGCCTGTATACCTTTCCAGAGGAAAGTGACTCCATACGTTTCACGAAATTCATGTTCAGTGGCGGTTTGGCAATTCCAGTATTTATTTTCCCTCACTACGACAGAAAGTGTTTCAATTACGGCAGATGGATCTCCCTTTGTGTCAGTTCCACTATCGTAGCGATCAAATATACGCTGTGCCACTCACAGCAGTCGGCACACGTATTTGTTCTTCGTCTGCAGTTGGAAGCATTCGTGATTTGCGCACGGAAAGAAAGTCATTCCGTCAGTAAAAAATTTACTGCAGAATAATTCAACAACTTGGCTCGTATCTACAAACTGTTTCAGCCTATTTATCCAGCTTCGTGTATTACATAATCATCATCTATATAGCTACTGCTTTTATTGCTGGTGCACTGATTTCCTCGTGTCTGGCGGTGGAAAGAATATCTGGCTGAAGATGAAATATTTTTGAGATAAAGACCAATGCTATATCTTTATTCACAGGACTTTATGTGCTACTCAGTAATGTAGAGTTAGTGGACATATTAAGATGCCAGTCCGTGCTGGCACACAAAAAACACAGAAGAATGTAGTCTCTCGCTGTATAATCTGCACCCAATTTAAAGTGCTTTTAGAGGTGTCCCTGGTTTAGCACAGATCGTATGAAGCGTGAAAATAGAGAGGAAAAGGGAAGTGGCCATTTCATCATTACCTTGTTGTGCTAAGTCAGTGTCACATTTTATATCAAAATAAAAAGATGTATTAAAAGAAATCCCATTTACCTTTTATTCGATACCTTCACAGCGCAGTTTAGTAGGATGTGGGACACCTACCAACTTTAATATACGAGTGTTGATCCATCTTGGATGACATGGCTTTTCCTCCCATATTATCGCATTCAACATTTCTACTATTAAGAAACTCAAATAATCGACATATAGATATAAAACGCAGCACAATATCGCCTTTGTTTCTGTCCCATCCCACCGTAACATACAGTATTTATCGACAGAAAGCAAAAAACGGAACTTACGTTGCTGAATATTGTGAGGTAACGGGCGAGTTGTGGCGCCCTGAAAATTTCTAAGTTCTGAGCTGAGGCCTCTCAGCGGGTCGCGGCCCGGCAGCGACCAAGTGGTGCTAAAAATTAGCTTAGCAACCGCGTGATGTCGCACAACGGCCAGTCCATCCACGTGGCTGGGAATTCCGCTGTGACGAGGGCGGTGCTTTGTGTCGATGAAGGAGACACGCCGGGAGTGCTAAAGATGGCGCAATTTGTGAAACCTTAATGACAGACATTTCACAGTTCGTATAGAAATTCATAGTAGCCAGATGAATCATGATACCTCAAAAAGAGACATGGACATTACTATTATTTGTACGACGATTCTGATGGTGTAATCAGATTTTCAATATCTTTATTAGTTCAAAGGTTAGTATCTAAGGGTAAATTATGCAAGTAACACCCAGCAACGAATTTGCAAAATATAAACGCCTCATCCGATTTTGTCGATCGCCGTGTCTTTAGAAAGCTATTAGTGTAAACCTAATTTGGTATAAATTACAGGCATGTAACTTGAATAGTACATGTGTTATTGGAGGTCAAAGTGGCCGATTACTATCGATCGCGTCAGGCCATAAGTACTCCACAGTTACACGAAAAAACGGTAGCAGCATGCTTATAAATATATTGATTCACCCATATCTTTGTTAATATCTGATATATGCTATACATGAAGAAACTGGTCAATTATTTACTGTGTTTTAGAAACACAGAGACATTAGGCTCTTCGCCAACCTTTTGCTTCTTTTCTTTTGATATGTGTTTATTTGTTTATGTATTTAATTATGAGTATTAGAGCGTGTTTATGGTCCAGCCATAGGAATATATATTTAATTTCAAGTATTTAAATGTAGATCCAGTATTTCGTATGTGCTTAAATATGTTTGTGGGAGCGTTAGCTTGAAGACATGGCGCGAGCGCTCTAGCCAATCACAGCGCTCGTGAATGTGGAGACTGGATGGAAGCGAGTTTCCGGAGAGGACACGGGGTGGTGCCGAGCAGGAGGCAGTTCTGGACAATACGGCACGGGACACGGGAGGTGCGGTACAGGACACATCCGCGCGGGATTAGCCGAGCCGTCTTACGCGCTGCAGTCATGGACTGTGCGGCTGGTCCCGGCGGAGGTTCGAGTCCTCCCTCGGGCATGGGTGTGTGTGTTTGTGATTAGGATGATTTAGGTTAAGTAGTGTGTAAGCTTAGAACTGATGACCTTAGCAGTTAAGACCCATAAGATTTCACACACATTTGAACATTTTCGAACATGACACGGGAGTGCTGGATGCGACGCCGCGGCGGACGCACGGTCGCGAGGGAGACTTGGAGGGTGGAGCGGTTTGCGCGCGGTCGCGAGAGAGAGAAATACTTCGGAGTGCCGACTTGTGCACTTGTGAGATTTCAGCGGCTTCTACTGTGAAGACGCAGTTTGCGTTTAGAACATCTCGCGAGCTATGTTGTTGTTCATAATTACGTGCAGTAGGAATCTATTGTTTCTCTGTTATTCAACTTATATTTTATTTAATTGCTCGACCAATGACACTAATAAGTGTTTTGCAGAAATATACCGCATTCTCAAAAGTACATCTACAGTCGTAATCATCGCCAGCCGGTGTGGTCGAGCGGCTCTAGGCGCTTCAGTCTGGAACCGCACGACCGCTACGGTGTATATTGTGTGTATATTGTATACTGTAGACTCAGTAGTATTTGGCCTGTAATGCGGCAACTACGTATCCCAGCCCATAGACAACAAAACCAGCCAAAACTATTAATATTTCTACTCTGAGTCGGAGGGTTCGTAGTCGTATTTTTGAAAGCCGGCAACTGGAGGCTCGTCCGCGATTTGGGTCCTGCAAAGTGGTAATTCCTTTGGTCTCTGTTAATCAGCGTACTATGCGAAGTATAAAGGCCTTTAATGTAGGTTAATTCCTACAAAGAAGAAAACAGCAGCCAGCCACTATTAATACTGCTATTTATTTAGGTAAATAGCGCCGTTACCGGTTTCGAACTGGTAAGTTCATCATAGACGGCTGTTCACATGATTTTCAAGATACACTTTACATTATCGTCCGTTTCCGAATGAACTTGCCAGTTCGAAACCGGTAACGGCGCTATTTACCTAAATAAATAGCAATGTTAATAGTGGCTGATTGCTGTTTTCTTCTTTGTACGAATTAACCTACATTAATTGTACACAGCCACGGTCTCACCATGTCAGTTTTAGACAAAATAGCATAAAAACCTTTGCGTGGCCAGTAGAGACTTCTGTGGAGTGAACCTCTCACAAAACACAGAGTGAGGTGTGTTTTTTTTTTTTCAATTGGGTCTCTGGAAGTAGTGAAGTTACACAGTAATTTTCACAACTACCAGATGCTATCGATAGAAGCCCTAATCTATCACGTTAAAGGCAATTTGCGTGGGGGCTCAGAGTCTAAATGAGTTGAGTGCAGGGAACAGTAGCGGTTAGCTCGTTTAACGGACAGTTGTATCGGATACGGTCGGAGCACGTGTTAACGGCGGCAGCTACAATTACATCAGGCGACTTCTCCAGTGGCGGACGCAGCTCAACAGCAGTACGACGGCAGCGTCTCCGAGTTCTCCAGGGTAATCTTCAATGTCGGCTCCCACTATAACCGTCGGCATCACCATAGCAGAGGGAACCATCTCAGATCAGATAAGTGCCTGCGCAAATATTGAGACACTGTGTGACTCTGAATTTCAAGCTCCACTTACAGATCTCGCGAATATAAAACAGTCACCTAGTATGTGTAATTCTGAAAACGGAAGTGAGCTGGTTAGTCCAAAATCAGAGCGCGAAAGTGTAACAAGTAGGAATTAAAGGGGAATGAATGTGGGGGAGATATTATGTCTCAGCTAATGCAAATGATCCAGGGAATGGCAACTAATATCAGTGAAAAAAAATGTGTGTGAAATCTTATGTGACTTAACTGCTAAGTTCATCGGTCTCTAAGCTTACACACAACTTAACCTAAATTATCCTAAGGACAAACACACACACACCCATGGCCGAGGGAGGACTCGAACCTCCGCCGGGACCAGCCACACAGTCGCACAGTCCATGACTGTAGCGCCGCAGACCGCTCGGCAAATCCCGCGCGGCATATCAGTGCAGTTCGAACAGATATGGGTACATTGTGAACAGGTATGGCCACATTGCAAACAGTTACGGATGCAATTCGGACTGATATGGGTACAATGCGAACTGCAATAGGTTCCGCTGTGAAAGACGAAGTTGAAAAAAACTGTGGGTAACTTTGAAAAAGCAAATGATGTGAGTTATGAATGTGTAATGAATGAGTGTGTGAATGGTGATAAATGGAAAGATTCAGTGGTTCAAAAAGAAGTTAGAGGAGATGAATTTTGTGAAAGCAAATTGTGTGGAGAGTTCCAAAGAGGTACTAGCAAATAGTGGCTATTGCAGTAAGGAAGGTGGCGTAGCTTTGGCGGCGCCAGCTGCAAGTGAGGGTGATTGGGTTTCGGCGGAAAGCATTGATATTATTAAGGGAGCCTTAGCGTTGGTTCAAATGGTTCAAATGGCTCTGAGCGCTATGGGACTTAACATCGGAGGTCATCAGTCCCCTAGAACTTAAACCTAACTAACCTAAGGACATCACACACATCCATGCCCGAGGCAGGACTCGAACCTGCGACCGTAGCGGTGGCGCGGTTCCAGACTGTGGCGCCTAGAACCACTCGGCCACTCCCGCCGGCGATTAGCGTTGGTCTCGCCAGCAGTTGAAGTTAATAACGTATCGGGGGAGGTAGATGATTTCTGTTTAAAGGAACAGAGTAATGGTAATTTATGTAATGATGTAAAAGCTACTGGTATTGATACTTCGGAGGAAGGAATTTACGCGTTTGTAGTCACGAATGAAGGCGAAACGAAACTTATTGATGAATGTGTGGATCTAAAACGTTTGTCAGAGTATGAATGTGAGAATGTATGTAAAGTAAGAATCTGGGACGAAAACAGTGTAGAAATGGCAGTGTGTGCTGATTTTTGTCCTATCACAGCGGGATGTAGCAAGTCTGGAAGTCAAAAAATTGTACTACAAGGTAGCAGCAATTTGTGTAATGTAGCGCCGGAGGATAAAGTTAATTTGTCGATGGAGGAAAGTAAAGTTTGTGATGTGAATTTATGTAGTGATTTAAATGGTGTATCAGCAGATAAAGTTGTTGAAATGAATATTTATGGTGATGATGGCTTAGGCATCGATGTATTACTTCAGGAAGATTAAGTGTTTACAAGTGAATTGCTGTGTAATTCTGTTGAAGCTGCAAGTGTCGATACTTTGGAGGGGAAAAACAGTAAAGTTGTGCATGCTGTGGGTAGTGAATCGCTGAAATGTGTGGAAGAACTAACAGAAAACTTAAAAAGGGTTGAAATAAATAGTGTGGATGGGGATAGTTTGTGTAATGATGTTTGTGAAAATGGGCATATGAAGGAGGAGTGTGATTCTAGTGAGACTGATTGACGCTGGTACGGTAGAATGTTACAGCCGTTGCTACCGCATCTGTGAAAGCGAGAAAAGCTTAAAATTGCTAAAGGTATATAGAGAATGGCAGAAGTGTAAAGCTGTTCTAATCTGTAATTAATGCTAGTAATTTTGGAGGGATAATTTCATATGTTTTATTTGGGGATTCATTAGTAATTTGTTCGTTTATTGTGGCACTGTACGTTTGCAAAAGGGGGGAAGTTCAGGCACTGAGGGTGCGCGGAGGTCAGTGACCTCCTGGATTCATTAAAATATGTATTGATTTATGCTTTGTATACTAGTGTGGCAAAGAATTTAGTGGTCAATTTGAAGGGTATTAAAATCGTAATTGTATGTGCACACAAATTTGGTGCATCGAGGTAGGAAGGATTTATTAAGGTCAGTTAAATAGAACTTGTGGGAATATGAGCTTACTGTGATTCAGTCGTTTGCCTTGCGACTTTGTTCCTAAAGTATCGTTTTCCGCTGCAAGGAAGCTTTAGCGAGGATCCTGATTGGTTTTGGAAAATAGTTTGTTGAGGGGTTTCTACTTTCGGTTTTCGTTGTAGACAGATTTGTCACGATAAACGGTGGAGCTCGGAATTCAGAGGCAGACACGATTTCTGCGAGGCACTTGGTCAAAAGACTGATGTGAGTTTTAACACTTCGTGCTAAAATCCGTGTGAGCGTGTGTAGTGCGGCGAAAAAAACAAATAATGCAAGAAGGCGTCTTAGCGCTGAGTGAGTGGCACAGAAAGTGCTTACAAAATAGCACATAAGTGAAAGTGTATTTTAAAAATTTATTTCTTGTCCAAAAAAATTGCATGCAGGCATTTATTTAATATGCCGTTTCGTTCATAATTTGTGTTAGTTTAAGTTTATTTCGAAATTCATGCTGCTCCCACATAACTACAAAAATCATGAAAAACACTATTGGCCTGGTGTTTTAATCATTTCTGTTCTTTGAAATTTGTTATATATGTACTTGTATGAACTGAAGAGTGCTACTTATGAACATTCTGGCAAGCCAGAATGTTAATAAGTGGAAGTGTGTGAGGTAACGGGCGAGTTGTGGCGCCATGAAAGTTCCAAGCTGGGACCTCTCAGCGGGTCGCGACCCAGCAGCGACCACGTGGTGCTAAACGTTAGCTTAGAAACTGTGTGATGCCGCACAACGGCCGGTCCACCCGCCTGGCTGGGAATTCCGCTGTGACGAGATGCGGTGCGTTGTGTCGATGAAGGAGACACGCCGGGAGTGCCAAAGATGGTGGACTTTGTGAAACCTTAGCGGCAGACATTTCACAGTTCATATAGAAATTCATAGTAGCCAGATGAATCATGATACCTCAAAAAGAGACATGGACATTACTATTATTTGCACGACAATTCCTATGGTGTAATCAGATTTTCAATATCTTTATTAGTTTAAAGTTTAGTATCTAAGGGCAAATTATACAAGTAACACCCAGCAACTAATATCCAAAATATAAACGCTTCATCC
This sequence comes from Schistocerca nitens, assembly GCF_023898315.1. Taxonomy (NCBI): domain Eukaryota; kingdom Metazoa; phylum Arthropoda; class Insecta; order Orthoptera; family Acrididae; genus Schistocerca; species Schistocerca nitens. The sequence continues at coordinate 950,119,712 of NC_064616.1, forward strand.
GATTTTGTCGATCTTCATGTCTTTAGAAAGCTATTAGTGTAAACCTAATTTGGTATAAATTACAGGCATGTAACTTGAATAGTACATGAGTTATTGGAGGTCAAAGTGGCCGATAACTATCGATCACGTCAGGCTATAAGTACTCCACAGTTACACGAAAAAACGGTAGCAGCATGCTTATAAATATATTGATTCATCCATGTCTTTGTTAATGTTCGATATATGCTACTCATGAGGAAACTGGTCAATTATTTACCGTGTTTTAGAAAGCACAGGGACATTAGGCTCCTGGCCTACCTTTTGCTTCTTTTCTTTTGATATGTGTTTATTTAATTGTTTATGTATTTAATTATGAGTGTTAGAGCGTGTTTATGGTCCAGCAGTAGGAATAGTTATTTAATTTCAAGTATTTAAATGTAGATCTAGTATTTCGTATGTGCTTAAATATGTTTGTGGGTGCGTTAGCTTGAAAACATAGCGCGAGCGCTCTAGCCAATCACAGCGCTCGTGGATGGGTAGACTGGATGGAAGCGGGAGAGCATCGTCTAGAGAGAGGACAGGGTAGTGCTGGAGAGTACGGCACTGGACACGGGAGTGAGTGCTGGACGCGGACGGTACGGCGCGGCGGACGCACGGTCGCAGGAAAGACTTGGATTGGAGCAGTTTGTGCGTGATCACGAGAGATAGAAATACTTCGGAGTGCCGACTTGTGCACTTGTGAGAGTTCCGTGGCTTCTACAGTGAAGACGTACTTTGCGTTTAGAAGTGAATATCTCGCGAGCTATGTTGTTGTTCATAACTAATTCCGTGCAGTAGGAATCTATTGTTTCCCTGTTATTCAACTTATATTTTATTTAATTGCTGGACCATCGACACCAATAAGTGTTTTGCAGAAATATACCGCAATCTCAAAAGTACTACTATCGTACTCATCACTTAAAGTCGTTAATATAGTACCTGCAGATTTTATTTAATTGCAATCTTCCATTTATAGACGCCCTTGTTACGTTGTAAATTCGCAATTGCCGAGTGATAGAAACCTTCGAACATTCAATTCATGTGTGTATTCTTATCGTATTCTGTATACTTAGCAGTATTTGGCCTGTAATGCGGCAACTACGTAACTCAGCCCCTAGACAACGAAACCAGCCAAAACTTTTAATATTGCTACTCCGAGTCGGAGGGAGCGTAGTCGTTTTGAAAGCCCTCAATATCTCGCGGTATAAAAACTCGAATCAGCACCTGGTTTTCTCACTGTACTCTCATTGCTAGACGTGTGATGGAGAGAATAATGGTCTTGCTCACAACCTTTAGAAGAAACGCTATGGAGATCACATTTTCTCAAAGTATCATCCCCTCCCCTCCGCCCCCCCTCCCCCCCCCCATTCTCACCGTGCAAGAATCTTCCAGTCTTGATATATGGCTTCTACATCTGTGTGATTTTGACGAGTAAGGCTTGCTCTCGATAGCCCAATACCATTTACAGAAACCTACTAATTCTCTTGATACACCATCACAATGCAGCAACACTGTTCCATTATTTACTATTAAAAACAGTCTTGACCATGATTTATTTATTAAGGTGATCGGTTTCGACCACTACTGTGATCATCTTCAGACCATTGAGCAGGAACCTCTTTCTCCAGCAGAAAGAGGTTCCTGCTCAATGGTCTGAAGATGACCACAGTAGTGGTCGAAACCGGTCACCTTAACAAATAAATCGTGATCAAGACTGTTTTTAATAATAAATATTTGTAACTCATTGATCACTGCTACTCCTTTAATGTATTCAAAAGTAACTGTTCCATTAGTTAGAAGGCTGTCTAGGTCTCTACCCATCACTGGCTATGTAGAGAGCTATCACGACTTGAAAAAATAGCACACTAACGGACAGCAAGAAATTTACCACGATACAGAAGGTTATGTCCAGATTTTTTTTCTTTTTACGGTTGGTACTGCTTCTAGTCATTTGCAGTCAGTGGCGTAATAGAGCAATGGTAGGACTTCTTGGCTATTTAAGATTGAACAGTTATATTTACCTAATTTGGCTACAACTCCTTCCGATCGTCAATCTTCTACAAATCGCTATAGCTAACCGGTATCCCAACCCTGCTGTAGACATAGATATTCTACAAACCACTGCACGGTGGGGCTATGTCGTAACAGTATTATCAGTATTTTCATTCCTATTGCATCTGTTTGTACACTAAATCTCCTCTATGATCGCTACGCTAGGTATAGTTTCTTTAATGGCCAAGGAACACATATTACTGTACTGTTAGTATATTAGGACTGCACCTAGAACATATGATAGATAAGACCAGCATTTCATCTATATCGAAAGAGTACCTATAAATATGTCCCTGTACGTGTCCTAGTCTCCTTTGCCGTATTCCTGTGATCACGACGCTAGGAAAACGACAGCGTAACGGTGTTAGAGTCTTTGTTGACAACATAGTGTTTCGTGAGAAATACATCACCTTTTTTCAAGTGGGGCGTACCTCCACAATACGAACATAGCAGTATCGAAGATGTTTGACACTGAGGTGACAAAAGTCACTGGATAGGGATATGCACACATATGGGTGGCGATAGTATCGCGTACACAAGATATAAAAGGGCAGTGCTTTGGCGGAGAAGTAATTTGTACACAGGTGAGTCATATGCCAAGGCTTCCGACGTGATTATGGCTGCACGACGGGTCATAAGAAATGGTTTCCGATGTGATGACGGCTGCACGACGGGAATTAACAGATTTTTAATGCGGAATGGTAGTTGGAGGTTGGAGCTAGAAGTATGGGGCACTCAATTTCGGAAATTGTTAGGCAATTCAGTATTCTGGGATCCATAGTGTCAAGAGTGTGCCGAGAATACCAAATTTTAAGAAATACTTCTCACTACGGACAACGCAGTGACCGACAGCCTTCACTTGACGACCGAGAGCAGTGCTGTATGCATAGAGTTCTCATGGCTAACAGACAAACAACACTGCTTGAAATAACCACAGAAATCAATGTGGCACACACGCCGAACGTATCCGTCAGAATAGTGCTGCCAAGTTTTCCGTTAATGTTATGTGGCAGCAGACGATCGACGAGAGTGCCTTTGCTGACAGCACGACATCGGCTGTAGCACCTCTTTTGGGCTTGTGACCATATCGGTTGGACCGTAGTCCATAGGAAAACCATAGCTTAGTCCCAATTTCTGTTTGGAAGAGCTGATGGTAGGGATCAATGTGGCGCAGATACCACGGAGCCATGGACCCAAGTTGTCGCTGTGCAACCTGGTGGTGGCTCCATTATGGTGTGGGCTGTGTTTACATGGAATGGACTTGGCCCGCTGGTCCAACTGAGCTGATCATGGACTGGTACTGATTGTTTTCGCCAAGATATAATGGACTTCATTTTCCCCAACAATGATGGAATTTAAGGATGACATTGCGCCATGTCACCGTGACGCAATTGTTCGTGATTGGTTTAAGGATCATTCTGAATAATTCGAGCGAATGTTTTGGCCACCCTGATCGCCCGACATGGATTCCATCGAAGATTTACGGGACATAATCGTGAAGCAAGTTCATGCACAAATTCTGCACCGGCAATACTTTCGTAATTATGGACGCTATACATGTAGAGGCACCATGGCTCACTATTTATGCCGGAGACTTCCGATAACTTGCAGAGTCCATGCCAAGTCGAGTTGCTGTACTACGCTGGGCGAAAGGGTGTCCGACACGATATTAGGAGGTATCCCATGACTGTCGTCACCTCAGTGTGATCCTGGTACCTACACGCACAAATCAGAGGTACTGCAAGAGTATGGGAAGATTCGGGGTCTAATCACAGCAATCTTGATTTTTACCCCCATGCACTATTTGATACTGGACTGACCATGAAACTTTAATCCCTCTAGACCAGTGAATATGCTCATGGGTAGTACGCATATGTGTGGTGCTAAGTATTTATTTAGAAGCACACCCAGTACTTACACGCTTATCCGACTATCGTACATCGAGAACCACGTAACCTACAAGCACAAGGCAGACTTAATAAATGTTGATGCTTCCTCTAGCAACAGCTGTCATCTTAGTGCCTGTTACACTTCTGTCCGAGTTGTAGTGCCGCAGTCTTTTGGCGACATGCCGATGGGATCTGCAGCAACTCGACTCCTACACTGTCACTTCTAAGTAGACGGATTACACCCCCCCCCCCCACCCTTTTCAATCCATGCAAATGAATTTGAGGATGATATATTCTTCTACTTTAGCTCACCGACGTGTGATTTCTTAGTGTTTGGGTTGCTTCCCTTAAGATTCGAGCTTATGGATCTGAGCCCGACATATGCATTCTTCATCGGCACGCTCTAGATGCTTACTGATAGGTATTTTACTGTAGTTGACGCTTCCGTTGACAGCATACGAAATTTCTTGTCCTATTAATGTGCAATATCTTTGGCTACATTCAGGTCAACTACCAGCCCCACGTTAGGTCTTCTCACCTGCTTGCAGACAACACACCTGCGAGCATCCTACATATAAAACAAATGACATTTCTGTTATACAGTGCGTGATGGGGCGTACATCGCACAAGTGTTATTGATTATCCTTCTGTCCCAATTTCAGACGCTGATCGATCCATATATGCCCTAATCCACCCTTACATTTACGGGAGAAGCTCGCGTCTTTCCCAGAGATTTTCTTTGTGTTAAATATTCGAGTAGAGTATGCCAACGTATACGATCCTAGCATCGTCTACATGGTGATTTCGCCTCGCACGTCAGCCACGTAACACGAACAGATGTAGGCTCAGATGAGTGGTAGGCAACGACTGTGTAGTGTTGAGCTATCGAATCAATGTTACTGTTCATCAGTACGTATCATTTAACTACAATCTGGTCTATGCGTGTTAATGTCGGGATAGCAGCTGGCAAAGTCCTCAAAGTTACAGTGCAAACTGAAAAAGTATGGTGAGGTACGAAGATGGGGCTCGCGCAGATAGAGTGGAAGAAGTTTTGCGTGCAAATTGACATATATATGGAGGGGCACTTGACGGCTAAGTACGACACGTTCTGTCTGGATATTCCCATCTTCGAGAGTAGCAGTGTCAGCGCATCAGTACTCATTGTGCTTGGTACTGATATCTCAATATCAACAGCTTGAGAGTCATCGCAGAGCATATTTCTAGGGCATTAAAGCGTGGTCTGCACGAAGCAGTGTGTGCTGCAGTGGAGCGAGAGTAGGTCTGGGGTATTGTTTTGCTTAAGATAGTCATTCTAAGATCAAAGAGTGTTCAATGCAAGATGGTATACCTACTCCAACAGGTTTTGAATGTTACGAATGACGTTCAAATGGCTCTGAGCACTATGCGACTTAACTTCTGAGGTCATCAGTCGCCTAGAACTTAGAACTAATTAAACCTAACGAACCTAAGGACATCACACACATCCATGCCCGAGGCAGGATTCGAACCTGCGACCGTAGCGGTCGCTCGGTTCCAGACTGTAGCGCCTAGAACCGTACGGCCACTCCGGCCGGCTTAGGAATGATGAAAAAAAAAAGTTATTTTCGAAATATAGTCGCATAGTTTCCAAACGGCAATGGGTACTATTTAAGTACAGTGATGTTGTGTGTGGTCTCCTTCCCACCACTGACAAATGTTCCACTAAAACGGCAGTCTTCCGTGTATCTACGAACATATAGACTTTTTCCTGATTTCAAAATGTAATTTGCGTACGAAAACAAACAAAAAAAAACCAGTGATTCTGCAGTACAGCTGAATACGATGCGTGTAACATAGGTTCAAAATGTCTATCAGGGCTTTTTAAGTACAGTGATGCTGTGTAGGGTAATCCCTTCCATCATCAAAGATGTTCCATTAAACTGAGGTCTTCCGCTCCATATTCATCCCCTTCTGATTTTTGTAATGTACTTCTGTATCGCTAGTATTTGGACATGATCAGACTCGAACAGTCCATCTGCCAAACGTTAATTAGTCACACATATCCACTGAAAAAATATCGCGTTTTATCCTATTACGTAAGGGAATAGTCATCGATAGAAAGCCATTGCAATAGTGGAGTCTGGTATTACATTTCAACGTCAACCAGTTTTGCTTTAGATCGATTTCTAATATTCCCGCTGCAACCATACCCATTTCCTTTACTATGACTCCTGCTCCTGGCTTTGGAAAATGGTACAATGTCTCTAGGGTGCGTAGATTTCCCTCTATTAAAGTACTGATACGTGACATAATCTTTCCATCCAACATATACTTATACGCCACAAAACCAAGCACATTCTATCATAAATTACGATTACATGTGCAGTAACTGAAGTAATATGACACACGACCGTAGGCAGCACTCAGAATTTCTTTTCCTCCCAGCAATACACCACGATACAGAATTTAGTCGCTACTAGCTTAGTGGAATATACATGTCGTGAAGCACTTATTGCCGAATCGTATGTAACTGTGTAGCTGCTAGCCAACCTCACCTACAGCCAAGTGCGGCCGTGTCATCTCGCCCCACAGGTTAGCCGGGAGCACTGGCCATGGTAGAATGCGCACGTCTACTCACCGCCATGCTAGTCATCTGCATCATCACTATGTGTAGCGCACTGCGGTCCGTGAGTAAGCCGCCCACGACACTGTGACCGCCTTATATTGGGTGTGGGTTACCAGTACACAATGTTGGGAAGTAAATAAAGGTTTTAGCTGTTAGTGACCTGATTTTGTCTCTCCCTGGCGCACCATCTTACCCAAGAGAGCACCCACACCCATTACAATAATGGGCGACGTATATTGATAAGTTTCAAGGAAGGAATGTTTTCTCATCGGCATCTTCTGATGTGGTTGTCCAGTGAAGGTCTCAGGTTTTGTCGTTATGTGTCTATAGTGAGTGCTTTGGTATTTATTTTCATTTAAATTATTCAGATGTGAGCTGTGTGGGTTATAGGTCCCTGCAGATAAAAACTGTTAGAAAGTTAGTTGCTTATTGTGGGGACATTTGGCAAAACAAGTTAGTGATTAAATTTATTTTGGAATTTATTGTAGATAGTAGTGAGTGTCGGATATCAGGGGTACTGTGTTTGTTGAAGACTTAGGTATAGCGAACTTATTGAACTGAAGGCAGTGAGGATATCGATAAGGGTATCGGGATTTGGCTTTATGCTGACAGAAGAACCCCAAGCCAGTAGATGTAGTATTGTGATTTTCTAATGCGAAAGAGTGGGCAACGCTTTTATTTGTTGAGATAGGAAGAAATAAAAATAGTGATAGTCTACTAAAGAAAAAAAAGCTCGTTTTGTCATGTTGGTGACGACGTGATATCTACCTTATGTAACATGGTATAAATAGAAATTTATTAATGAATATCCCTTTTAAAATATAATTAGATTCTAGGATATTATGTTATGATTGTGTCATTTTTAACCGTAATTATAGCACTCATTTTACTTTACATTCAAGCTATAATTTATTCAGGATTGCCTTACAAATTATTAGTAGATTTTTGATTTTTTGTGTTCTTGTATTTCCTTGTATGTGATCTTGAAGATGCTCAAAAATTATTCCATTCTTATGCTGGCTATGTGTCAGACATTGCTTGATTCTTCAAAAAAAGAGAATAGGACTTGAAAATATGCTGGACTGCCTTACATTACATAAAGTCAGATGAACTGCCACCCAATATCATTTCAAATGAGAGATCAAGTGATGAAACTTACCTACTTTTCACCTCGAGTCATTTCATTGAAACATTAACATGATGATATCCTGTCGTATACAAAGAGGCACGCACATAGACACACTGGTATCAAAGGTGTGCCGTCTCGCATAGTTCTATGGCCTAGCAGGTAGCCAAATGGTCGCATCTCAAGGGAAGCTCTTTGCTTTATGACATCGAATCAGATACTTTCTGCAAGTATTCGTTTCGAAGTGAAGCATGGTGCGTCCTCCAGTTACTCTACTGTCTGTCTTGATTCTGGTCGGCTACACAGTTACTGATTACGGACTTCACTTCATGTTGCTACACATCTGTTTGATGAGATCGCTACATGCTTTAGGCTTGCGCAAATCCTTGTATAGTCAGTTAACTCCGTTCATTTAGAAGTAATTTATTGTTATGATGTCATGGTTATGAGCACTGAATTTTTACTTTTAATTGGTATTCTGACTGGAGACGGAACTTTGGTCTGTGTACACGGGGTTGAGTAATGGGCCTACGTGGATTGGGGTACCCAAGCATCCTACTGTCATCCATGAACATAGTACAAACATCGACAAAAGTTTTGTATCACCCCTTTTATTTCGAAGTTCATGGCTCAGAAAGCATTTGGCTCTGCTGTAAGTGTGTATACTCGTTCGTAATATGTCCAGATCCTATAATAACAAAAAAAAAAAAAAAGATGTTTGTCGAACGACAAAATCGTCTGTTTCCTATGGTGGGTTTTTCACAGAACTCCTGCGCAGTATCAATAAGTGGTGGAACGTCCCCTTACCCGGACTGATTAGCGTGCGAGTTGTCATTCATCAGGATGAAATTGTCAATAAAATGTTGGCTATATCGTCCCAGTATGGATTGTAGAACTTCGTTCCTGTACTGTAGAGTAGTGATATTATCCTTAAGGGGGGCCGTTCACGAAACTGACCGGAAATGTCAATTTCCAATTTATTTTTTATCTATTAGAACACATGGACAATAAGTTCCCGAATTTTCAAGATGAAATCGCATCCGAAGTGTCCGAAAAATAGAGATGCACATCCCATTCTTCATCTGTGCCACATAAGCAGGTGTATATACAGGGTGACAATTATTGAACTATCTGAAATTAAAACGTCTTAACTTCTGAACGGTTGTGGTTAGGACGTTCAAACTGCACAGTGGGCGGCGGGGAATGGGAATTGGTATGTGCATGCATAGTTCCGTTTAGCAACGAAGCCCATTTTCATTTGGATGGGTTCGTCAATAAGAAAAATTGGCGCATTTGGGGATCTGAGAATCCGCACTTCGTGATCGAGAAGCCTCTTCGCCCCCAACCGGTAACTGTGTGGTGTGAAAGGTCCAGGTAGTGAATAATCAGTGCGATATTCCTTGTTGGCACGGTGTCTACCGAACAGTACGTGAAGGTTTTGGAAGATGATTTCATCCTCATTACCCAAAGAAGGAAAAAGATATGTTTCATGAAAGACGAAGCTCGTCCCCATCGAAGCAGAAGAGTGTTTGATGTCCTGGAGGAGCATTTTGGAGACCGCATTCTGGTTCTGTGGTTCCAAGACGCCAATATCATAGGCATCGATTAGCTGCCATACTCTCCTGATCTGAACACATGCGACTCTTTTTTGTGGAGCTATCTTAAAGACAAGATGTACAGCAATAACCTCAAAATCACTGGTGAGCTGAATAGAACCATTCAGGTCATCGACAGCATCGATGTTCCGACACTTCAGCGGGTCACGCAGATTTTCGCTATACGTCTGCGCCACATCATCGCCAATGATGTCAGACATATCGAACATGTCTTAACCTAAATCCGAATATCTGTAGTGATGTTTAAATGTTGAATAAATTGTGTGCACGCCGGAATTTGTAACTAATTTACTGCTTTTTCATATACAGTAGTTCAATAACTGCCCCCCTGTATCTACAGGCACAAAGGGATAATAACTCCTATATTCACATTCACAAAGACAGGCTTCCAGAATGCGTCCTGGTTGTCAAGTCCACTTACAGGTTTATGGTCAATTCTGAGCTTTTAAAGAAGTGTGTTCACGGCAAAGCCTAGAATCGCAATGAGTCTCTAAATTCACTCATACGGAAATAGTGCGCTAAAAGCACATTTTCATGTACGTCAGTTGTCAGAATTACAACTTATGCTGCATTTCTTGTATTTAATGATGAGAACGTTGGGAGGATGAAGGTAATAGAGAGATTGAGCTTTGAGATAGGGAATTTCACCAAAGAAATCTCAAGAAAAATGTATTTATAGCGTCTTCCTGGAGCTTAATAGTCGGATGAAGACCTGGTAGAGGAAAGAAGGTAGAAAACAAGAAGTACAGAAGAGAAACCTTGAAGGAAAAGAGGACCCTGAGCACAAATCTGGGGCCTTCTGAGGAGGTGAAGTCAGGACAAACGTTAGGTTGAACTTTAAACTGAATTTCCTAAAATTATGTTTTTCAAAGTTTATGTGCTTTTTCTCGGAAACTATGAAAGCTAGAATTATGAAATTGTGTATGTTTATTTCTGTAAACCAAGAAAATGTCTGAAGATTAAATTTTGAAATTTTGAGTGTAAGCTGGGATACTGAGGCAAAGTGCTTGGAACTGAGTAAGAATTATACATTTCACTTACAGAATTATAAATAAAAAATTATTAAAATTCTCCATTCCGATATACTCAAAGAAACTCATGCGAGAAGCTTACTATATGCAAGGAGATTAAGCAGAAAAAATGTAGAAATCTCTTGAATAGTTTCTGGAAAAAAGATACATATTCTATTTTTTGAAAATAAAGATTTTAAATTCCATAAAAACGTTAAATACGTACAGTCCCAGGAACATAATAATAAATGTGGTAATCTCATGTAAAGCATTGTATAAAATGTCTTTGTTATATATTCAAAATTTTGATTTCGTGCACGTTTTTGTTTTTCATGAACGTTCCCCCTTAACAGCCACAAGATGTCCCCAGGTAATGTCACCCCAGAACATCACTCCACCATCATCTTCTTTCACATGTGGGACTCAGTGTTGCAGGCTTTCGATATTACCAGTTTGTCTCAAGACACTTTGCTAACGATTATCAAAGTACAAACACATCCGAATTTCGTCCGTAAACAATACCAAACGCCAATCTGGGGCATCTATTCTGCGTAATTTCCTGAATTTTTTTAGCGGAGTTGAGGTGTACTACGTGGTGCTAGGTATGATCACTGGCAATAGAGATTCACATCATGGAATCGTCTCCTAACAGTTTTATGCGATACATGACGTCCTGTAGACACTTAGAACACCGAATTTCGTTCCGGACCACTCAGCCAACGGTTCGTTCGGCTCGAAAGTCACAAGTGTTGTTCATCCTGTGCAGCTGTTGAACATGGACGGCCTGTGAATTGTAACGTCTTCATACTATCTGTCAATTGGATCCGATTCCACATCTAAACCACATGAGTTTTATCCAGTTGCTGACGTCGGGCAGCTTACCTTGTCGACAAGCCTTCTGGGCATAGTGTACACTGGACTCGCATTCGGGAGGACGACGGTTCAATCCAACGTCCGGCCATCCTGATTCAGGTTTTCCGTGATTTCCCTAAATCACTCCAGGCAAATACCGGGATGGTTCCTTTGAAAGGGCACGGCCGACTTCCTTCCCCGTCCTTCCCTAATCCAATGAGACCGATGACCTAGCTGTTTGGTCTCTCCCCCAAAACAACCTAACCCAAAGTGTAATGATGTGGACCTGATCACTGGTCACGACTGTCCTTCGCAACATGAATGATGTTCACTCTACTGTTCCACAAACATCTCTGTAGCGTCCTTACAAGTATTTTACTTTCACCTGAAATGCTCCAATTCAATCCACGGTGGTCTTCCACACACTGATAGTGCTCATGCGAACTGTGTGTACGTTTCGAAACAATATCAGGGGTACCTTCGACTGGCACAAGAAAGTCACTACATCGATACACCTCCACAACGTATCTGGATGAGACAAACCTTTTGTTGATGTGTTTAGATACTAATCACTGTCTCATTCAGTAACTAGTTAGTTTGATTCTTCGTCATCATTAATTTATGTATCTTGAAACAGGTTATTTCCTACGTACTTAGTTTGACTTTAATGTTGATTGATGAACTTCAGTGAACATCTTTTTATTCTGTGGAAAGAGAGTTTTTCTAAGAGAGAAAGTGATTTGCGAATCTTGTTTCAACATGTCTGTTTTTCTGAAACGTCCGTTGTTCGTGTTAAAACCACATGCTGACGTAATATCATGGTTTGCAAAAGGCCACACTATAGTTCCATGCTCTGTTTAACAGAACCACAACCAACAAAAATAAATTTGAAATTTCCCAGGGCTATGAATAGTATTGTTATATTCCATATTTTTCGAGATTTTTAGGTAAATAATCGTAGAGTGGATTTATGGCATATGCAGAACCACAGTCAGCACTCGTTAAACATCTGCTCTCGTCAGATGTTCACATGAAAGCTCGGTCTATATTTAGAGACAAGTGGCTGTAGCTAATTAATGTTTCAAGGTGTATCAGATCATAGCTATTGCACAAACATGTGCCCAGTACGGATGAAATCCTATCAGGAGGTCTCTGTTAAGGCAGAAGTTCGTAATCTGTGCTCTTCGACTTCACTAGGCTTCCATTATCATGTACAATTATTTCCTTTTTTTACTGAAGAGTCTGTTTTCCATGGGGTTTGCAAAGTAATTATCGTCTACATAAAAATAATAGCGAGATAAGTCTTTACCTGGGCTTGGCAGATAAAAAGGCTATAAATAGTTTCAAATAGCTGGAAATGGGTTTGAGTGACTAAATAATAAATACAACAGCTAGCTTTCATTGTTAACAGGAACCCTTAAAATTAAGTTTTACGTCATTCTATAATTCACATTAGCATTGTAATACAACAACACTCTATAACGCCAAGCTGTTTCACCGTAATGCTCTAAATAAAACGCTAATCTTTCAGTTATTACCACATCTCAGGCCCCCTCTCCACGAGCCCATAGAATACGACTAATGTTATGAAATTAATGTAATGCTATAGTTTCATTGAGCATCGCCTCAGTAAAGATTCATTGACTGCTATAATGTTTCGAAATGGAAGCTATTTGGGTTTTTTAACTTAAGTTGGCATGTATAAACGTGAATTACAAGGTAGCGTAATATACCATTTTGAATGTAATATGTAGTTCGCCGTAATTTCCTATTATTTACACAGCTACTAAAGAGCATACTTTTATTCGCAAAACGAAATTTCACTTATGGTTTCCTATTTCATAATCATACTTAATGTTGCTGCTTCACATAATGGTCTGAATAACATTTTATTGACAGTGAGATAATAGATCATGTGGGGTGTGGCTTCAAGGCCCCAGTTCCACTAAACCTAAAACAAGAAATTACTGCAGTAGTATGGTTGTCGGATCTCGTGAGAAGCGGCACACACCGAAGATGACGTGAGGACTTAAACTGGGTGGGGCTGACAGGGCGGAGGGAAGGGAAACCTGGGTGGAGGGTGTGAAGACAGTGGGTTCCCAGAGACTGGAGCCTGGAATATTATGGGAGTGGAGAATGTGTTGCTAAAATAACTCCCATTTGCGTACCTTTGGTGAATAGTGCTTAAACTAAATAGCTATTCCATCTGAAGCAGGTCAGCCAACTTCCTTTGAGACGAGCCATTTCTCTCAAATGACAACATTTTAATTAATTTGTGTGTTTTATAAAATATGACAAATATGTCATAATTTATTGCAGATTACTGTAACAAAGTATTATTTCAGAATCCTATTGTTTAAATCAAAACCGAATAATCCATATATAAAGTAATTTGAAATATTGTAAAATGATGGGTAGATATTGATTTTTGTAGGAAAGATACGATTGCCTGTGAACAGTATCATAGACTGTGAACGGTTTTGGAGTAAAGGAGACCACTCACCGAAAAGCAGAAGCATTCAGTCATCGACAGGCACACGTAAAGCAAAGGAAAACTTGCCAGATTTCGGAGTGATCCTTTTTCGGCGTAGAGTAGAAATACACACTCGAACACACACACACACACACACACACACACACACACACACACACACACACACACACACACACAGACGTAAACATACACATGAGTATGCCCCTACATGGCTCAGGCTGGACACAATGGCAGTTCTACATTTCGGCAGGTGGACTAGTTTAGGTGGGGGTTATGTAGGGTGTAGTCCGTACAGGGTGACAAGGCGGCAGATTGAGAGAGTGTTTGGGACGAGTGGTTAGCGACTTGGAGCGAAGAAGCCGCTTTGCGTGATAGGAATGTGGGAGGTAGGGCAGGTATATGTGCTAGGAATGTGAGCCACGGTTGTCGGATCCGGTGGGGAACGGCACATACTAAACATGATGTCAGAACTTGAACTAGAAAGGGCTGACAGTGCGGAGGAAACGGAAAACTAGGTGGAGGGTGTGGGGACACTAGGTTCCCAGGGACTGAAACAAGGCCAATTATGGAAGTGGAGAATGTGTTGCTATACGAACTCCCATTTGCATAGTTCAGAGAAGCTGTTGATGGCGGAAATGTTCCAGGTCGTCAGTATCGTGGAGCAGCCACTAAAATTGATCATGTTATGGTCAGGTGCATGTTGTGCCACTGGGTAGTCAACTTTGATCTAGCCAAACGTTTGGCTGTAGCTCAAAAATGGTTCAAATGGCTCTAAGCACTATGGGACTTAACATCTGAGGTCATCAGTCCCCTAGACTTAGAACTACTTAAACCTAACTAACCTAAGAACAGCATACACATCCAGCCCGAGGCAGGATTCTAATCTGCGAACGTAGAGGCAGCGCGGTTCCGGACTGAAGCGCCTAGAACCGCTCGGCCTCAACACCCGGCCTGGCTGTAGCTAATCATTCTGGTGGGCAGCTGGTTGATAGTCATGTGGACATAAAATGCTGTGCAGTGTTTGCAGCTGAGTTGGTTTATGACACGGCTGCTTCCACAGATGTACAGGAAAGGAATATGAAGTGTTTGTTAGGTGGATTGGACAAGTTTTGCTCCTTGGCCTTATACGTCTACGTATATACTCCACAAGCCGCTGTATGGTGTGTGGCGTAGGATATCTGATGTCACTACTAGTCATTTCCTTTCCTGTCCCGCTTACAAATAGAGCGAGGGAAAAATGACTGTCTGCATGCCTATATACGAGCCCTAATTTCTCTTATCTTATCTTATCTTCCTGGTCCTTACACGAAATGTACATTGGAAGCAGTAGAATTTTCTGCAGTCAGCTTCAGACAGCGGTTCCTAAATTTTTAAATAGCGTTTTTCTATAAGAACATCCCCCTCTATTCAGTGATTCCCATCTGAGTTGCCGAAGCATCTCCATACTTCCGTGTTGACCAAACCTACCACTAAAAAATCTAGCAGCCCATCTCTGAACCGCTTCGAAGTCTTTCTTTTTTCCGATCAGCTGAGATTCGCAAACAGTCCGTCAGTGCTCAAGAATGAGTTGCACTAGTATTTTTATGTTGTTTCCTTTACACGTGATTCATACTTTCCTAAGATTCTTGCAATGAACCGAAGTCAAACATTCGCCTTCCCTACTACAATCCTGACGTGTTCTTTCGGTTTCGTATCGCTTTGCAGTGTTACACCTAGATATTTAATCGGCCAGATTGTCTCGAGAAGCACACTACTAATCTGTTTTCGAACATTGCGGGACTGTTTTTCCTATAGTCACTCAAACTCTGTGCGTGACCACACGGCTACAAAATGCTCCTCGCTCTGTCCGTCAGATCATTCATGTATACAGAGATAAATAGCAGCTCTATAACACTTCCCTAATGCACCTCTGACGATACTCTTGTCTCTGATGAACATTCTCCATAGAGGACAACGTACTGGCTTCCATTACTCTGTAAGTTTTCGAACAACTCACATTCTTGGAATCTGTCCCCCATGCTCGTATGTGCGTTAACAGTCTGCAGTGGAGCACTATTTTAAACATTTTTCAGGAATCTGGGAGGAACCAGCTGTTTCCCTTCATTCATGGTTGGCAGGATATCATATTAGAAAATGGCAGTCTAAGCAAGAACAACGGTTTCTAAAGCAGCGCTGATTTGCGGAAAGAAGCTTTTCTATCTCAAAGGAATTTAACTATATTCGAATTGAGAATATGTTCAAGAATTCTGCAGCAGATCGATGTTAACCCGTTTCTGCCTCAATAAATTTTCACTTCTGAATTTTACGAATCAAATATTTATTCGTTCATTGTCATTAATGAAACGTACTAAAACAAGCTAAACAAAAACGTAATTAATAATTTAAGCAAAGGAATGTGTAACATATATGTCACGATAGGCAGATCATACATACACTCCTGGAAATTGAAATAAGAACACCGTGAATTCATTGTCCCAGGAAGGGGAAACTTTATTGACACATTCCTGGGGTCAGATACATCACATGATCACACTGACAGAACCACAGGCACATAGACACAGGCAACAGAGCATGCACAATGTCGGCACTAGTACAGTGTATATCCACCTTTCGCAGCAATGCAGGCTGCTATTCTCCCATGCAGACGATCGTAGAGATGCTGGATGTAGTCCTGTGGAACGGCTTGCCATGCCATTTCCACCTGGCGCCTCAGTTGGACCAGCGTTCGTGCTGGACGTGCAGACCGCGTGAGACGACGCTTCATCCAGTACCAAACATGCTCAATGGGGGACAGATCCGGAGATCTTGCTGGCCAGGGTAGTTGACTTACACCTTCTAGAGCACGTTGGGTGGCACGGGATACATGCGGACGTGCATTGTCCTGTTGGAACAGCAAGTTCCCTTGCCAGTCTAGGAATGGTAGAACGATGGGTTCGATGACGGTTTGGATGTACCGTGCACTATTCAGTGTCCCCTCGACGATCACCAGTGGTGTACGGCCAGTGTAGGAGATCGCTCCCCACACCATGATGCCGGGTGTTGGCCCTGTGTGCCTCGGTCGTATGCAGTCGTGATTGTGGCGCTCACCTGCACGGCGCCAAACACGCATAAGACCATCATTGGCACCAAGGCAGAAGCGACTCTCATCGCTGAAGACGACACGTCTCCATTCGTCCCTCCATTCACGCCTGTCGCGACACCACTGGAGGCGGGCTGCACGATGTTGGGGCGTGAGCGGAAGACGGCCTAACGGTGTGCGGGACCGTAGCCCAGCTTCATGGAGACGGTTGCGAATGGTCCTCGCCGATACCCCAGGAGCAACAGTGTCCCTAATTTGCTGGGAAGTGGCGGTGCGGTCCCCTACGGCACTGCGTAGGATCCTACGGTCTTGGCGTGCATCCGTGCGTCGCTGCGGTCCGGTCCCAGGTCGACGGGCACGTGCACCTTCCGCCGACCACTGGCGACAACATCGATGTACTGTGGAGACCTCACGCCCCACGTGTTGAGCAATTCGGCGGTACGTCCACCCGGCCTCCCGCATGCCCACTATACGCCCTCGCTCAAAGTCTGTCAGCTGCACATACGGTTCACGTCCACGCTGTCGCGGCATGCTACCAGTGTTAAAGCCTGCGATGGAGCTCCGTATGCCACGGCAAACTGGCTGACACTGACGGCGGCGGTGCACAAATGCTGCGCAGCTAGCGCCATTCGACGGCCAACACCGCGGTTCCTGGTGTGTCCGCTGTGCCGTGCGTGTGATCATTGCTTGTACAGCCCTCTCGTAGTGTCCGGAGCAAGTATGGTGGGTCTGACACACCGGTGTCAAAGTGTTCTTTTTTCCATTTCCAGGAGTGAATTAAATATGACAGTAAATAAAATAAAGCAATGTATGTCATTTATACTATATTTAGACAACAGCATTAATTTTCTGTTATACGGTACAAAACACTCTATGCAGGAACCATCACATTCGCAGCACACTGTTCTTGAGCTTCCTTTGCAGTTTTCTACAGCGCAGCGTCTTCTTTCTTTTCTGTGGCACCATAGCTACTAGACCATTATTTCATCGTATCTCGCGTCATGCAGCACTCTACCTTGATATGGATTACCTGCAGGGCGACCAGGACCTCTAGAGATTGTTTCACTGGAAGTAAGGTAACATTCACAATTAGCGCCGAAATTGCAGTTCTGGCATATTACTATCTGTCTTTGTGTATAGAAGCCACGCATTATGTAGAGACACATCCAGTAGCCACGTGAAAATTGGCCACCATCATTTTTTTCGTCTCATGCACAGTCTAGATAACGCTATATTTTCGTCCATTCGGTCAGTTCCCCCCATATTTTTGTTGTATTCTCCAATAACATCTGGTCGCGGTCTCAGAGCTAACTGAATTGATCCCATGGCCACTGGAAGCATTTTTTACTTCAGAATTATCTAACCATAACGTAGTATTCATTTCACTTTCCTCGCTGTTCTTGTAATTCCTTTTTGACATTGTCTTAGAGGGTATAAGTTGACATTCTTTAGGCAGACGATTCTCACGAATAGTGCCAGTTGAACCCTAACCTCGTTCTTTTAAGTGAATCAACAATATTGGCGATGTAAACAGATTGTCAAAATAAAACTTGTAGGACAGATTTTTACTTTTGTTAATCATTTGAACCAGAGATGCAGCGCATTCTACAAATACTTTCTCGTACTTCGTTCCTTTGTGGATCAGTTCCTTGGTATATTTGAAAATCCACTAGATAACACATATTTGTGTTTAAGCACCATGCTTTATACCCAAGTCTAATGGGTTTACCTTTCACAAATTGTTTGCATCCATGCCTGCCAAAATACTTTATCATTATCTCATCATAATCCTAATCTTGTTCAGACGGAAAGTGGAGAGAAGACACTTTTCTTAACATATCCGTTAATGGACGAATTTTCCACATTTTGTCGTTTACTTTGATTAGTGTGTTATCATATGAGTGAACTAGCAAACTGCATCTCCCACGTGCCTTCTCGGATCTCTACATCTTCTGCAAGCCACATGATGACGTGTAGTGGAGGGTACTACTGGTACTACCAATGACCACTCCTCTGTTCCATTCGGGAAAGGCGACTGAGGAAAATTGCTGTCGGTAAGTCTTTGCATTACCTTTAACTTCTCGAACTCTCGTCACAGTCATTTCGCGAGATGTGCGTCGGAGAAGGTAATATGTTGTCCAACTTTGCCCGGAAAGTACTCTTTCGTAATTTCAATCTTAAACCTCTCAGTGATGCTCACCGCCTCAATTGCAGCGGCTGCCAGAAGAGTTTGTTGAGTATCTCTTTAACGCTATCGAGCCGACTAAACGATCCCGTAGCAACACACGCCGCTCTTCGTTGCACATTCTGTCTTCCGTCAGTCCTACCTGGTAAGGATACAAGATTAAAGAACAGTACCCAGGAATCGGTCGAACGAGTGTCCTGTAAGCCACTTCTTTCGCGGGTGAGTTCAATTTCCTTAAGATTCTTCCCATGAAACTCAGTCTAACATCTACTTTTCCCCCTTGGTTGTTTTATGTGGCCATTCCACTTAAGGTTGCCCTGGATATTAACTCAAGTGAATTTCTTTTCCTTTGAGTGCGAAATATGTTACATTTATTTACGTCCAGTGCCAACTGCCAGAGCCAGCACCATTCGTCAGTCATCTGTAGGTCATTCTGCAAATCGATACTGACTTCGGACTTTGCTACTTTATTATAGGCAACCGCATCATCTGTGGACAGTCTTAAACAGATTTCGTCTCTTTCTACTAGGTCATTTACATATATTGTAAACAGTAACGTTTCTATCATTCATCCTTGAGGTACTCTGAAAATTGCCTTAACATCGGTCGACTGTGTTCCGTTATGAGCGAGGTGTTGAGTTCTATCTGCAAGGAATTCTTGAATACAGTCAATTCCCATGGTTCCTTTCATATGCATTTCCTCTTCAAATCCCTATTGGTCAGAATTGGAAACAAACTTCTTACTGAACGATGGGATAATTTTGTTTATTTCATCTACAAATTTTTG
Organism: Schistocerca nitens; assembly: GCF_023898315.1. Lineage (NCBI taxonomy): Eukaryota > Metazoa > Arthropoda > Insecta > Orthoptera > Acrididae > Schistocerca > Schistocerca nitens. The sequence continues at coordinate 950,139,425 of NC_064616.1, forward strand.
GGTCGTTTCCTCAGTTAGCTGCGCATCGTCAAGATGACGCTTTGTTTCAAATTGCGTTATCTTACGTCTACCAATTCTGTAGCATTATTGAAGTTCTGCAACCATCCACCGCTTCCCTTCAAATCATTTTAATCTATGTTTGCGTGCAGTTTGATGTGCATAACGTAGTAGGGCGCTATCATGCACATCCTGTAAATTGTATGGAGCATCCTTGAAATGCGCAACCAGTTTTTCTTATGTACTACACGCTCATAATACTACGGACTTACTTGGAATCTGTTCACCGTTGTTTTATTTACTGTGCTGTGGATGATCTTCCATGTACGTCATTCTGTTTAATAGCCTCTACTACGTTTCACTGGAGACGGGATTTGTGGCTCCCCGCCCGACAAGGTTGATGAAAAAAACAAAAAAAATGTTCAAATGTTTGTGAAATTCTATGGGACTTAACTACTAAGGTCATCAGTCCCTAAGCTTACACACTACTTAACGTAAATTATCCTAAGCACAAACACACACACACATGCCAGAGGGAAGACCCGAACCTCCGCCGGGACCAGACACACAGTCCATGACTGCAGCACCTTAGACCGCTCGGCTAATTCCGCGTGGCGATGAACTACACGACTCTAAATCTGTCTCAATACCGCTTTCATCTCTTAAGCACATATCGTCATCATCCTAGCCCTCATGTACACTCTCCGTACAGTCGAGTGTATTCGTCACCACACATTCCACTGACTCGTCTTCCAGAAACGCTAATATTTCAACTTCCACTTCTTTCTCGCTCTGGGAAATTCCTTGGATTACTTTATGAAGAAATTTCAACTTCGGCTACTGTTGTTGTACGTGTAATTAAATGTTTGCTTTGTTTTTCGTTGGAAATTGCTCTGCTTTGTATCAACGCCACTAGGACTGGCAGTCTTTACCACTGCGCCTGAAATCATGGAGAATCTCTTCTGATCCAGTGACACGCATTGTTAGTGCTGACATGAGGCACCACCCAGTGCTCCTTTTGGCATCAGGAAGCACCCATTCCACTCTGGAATGACTCTTCCCGGTTTGTGCACAGAGGGCACGTTGGATTTGATCCCCTCTTTGGCTGCCATGTCCCTAAGAGGCCCCATTACGTACGTGAGACTAGAGTTCCCTAATATCAGTAATCTCACCCTCCTTGAATGGTCGTTTTTTGCCGGTCGAGATGTTTCCTCTTATATGGGGCAAGTAACTGCATCTGCCTCAGAATCTCTGTCAACCACAGAATGGGCCTGAAACCTGATTATCAGATGAAACGGGGAGTCCTCTCGACCAGTCCCCCAGAAGCTCTTTCGCTACCTGCCACACTTTGAAACGACTTCCCATTCGTCCACAGATGAGGGTTCATCCTCAGTGTATGCAGTAAGCGGAGCAGTCAGAGTAGTGGACCTATTGGATACAAGAAGGACGTGCTGGATGCACCTTGAATCCCTATCTTCCGCCCTCCATAGCAATGCCCATTCGCAACAGCCTCAAGCAGCAGAACCAAAGCCTGCATTTCCTGGAGCTGTGAGCGAATGGACATCAACTCATCTTGCTTCTGGACGCAGCAATCACAGTCCCTATCCACACTAAAGAAGGCGGAACTATAGACTGGACTTTTGATAAAGTACGGAACTGTGGGTATAAGCACTCTGTTGTTGCAGAGATGATGCCTGCCGTTCACCTAACTAGCTCGACAACGGTAACTGGCAACTCACACAAAAAGCAGGCCTGTCGCGATACAAATGCTGGAAAAATACACTACAAAAATTATCAAAACAAAGAACTGTGGCTATTCAAACATGCAAAGATATTTAGTAATTTAGACTAAAATGCACACAGTAAGTGTAAATATGTCGCTTCTAGTTGTTTGAAGCTCACCACAACGTGCAAAAGAATAGCTGGCCTCTGATGCGCCGCTGACAAGATGGAAGATGATGCCCAGCTGAACTGGGAGAGAAAATGTTCAATGTTGCAGTTGGTTGGCTTTTGTTTCAGTAGTTGGTAGCAAAGAAGTATTTCCACTCTAGGGATCAGGAGAATTAGCGTAGTTCTTTGACAAATTCATCATGGTTAAATTTGGGTTTTGGGCTGAGAGTGAGTGTTTTGAATAGGCTTATCCTACACCATCAGACATTGGGCCACATGTGAAAGCAGCCATATCAAATACAAACTGTGCTTCAAATACTTCACAACTTTTTTTGTCGGTATGACCACCAAAAAGTCGTTAACCAGGATGAATGGCTACCGCCGAACTATTGCCATCAACAAAGTTGAACACCCAATGGCCCCATAATGCAACTGAGTATAACATGCGAAATTTCAGTAGCTGTCTCAGGATACATGCCATATTAATAATTCCCTCCATCACCAGGTTCACTAAAGTACACAGATGTGAGATATCCTTGCTACTAATCCTCCTCTTCCACAAACATCAAAAAAAGGTTTTGCATCACCCCATTTCCCAGAATTCATGAAGATAGACAGTTTTGCATCACCCCATTTCCCAGAATTCATGAAGATAGACGTTGACTGTGGATACCTAATCACAGACACAGCCCCTTTGACTGTTCAGAGATGTCATTAAACCCGCCCAAATATGTAAACAACCATGCAAGAGCAGCGCCTATTTGACGGAGGTGGTTCGACAGCCAATCAGTTCCAGTTATTCCACGATGAAGGAGGTACACGGTTCGTGTTGTCTGTAGTTCAACCGTGTTCTGTCAACCCTGACAGCAACACCACCATGTTAAATAATGCTTTTCGTGCAGTCACAGGACGTCGTGTTACGACTCAAACTGTGCGCGATAGGCTGCATGATGCGTAACTATACGCCCGTCGTCCATGGGGAAGTCCATCTTTGCAACCACGACACCATGCAGCGCATTACAGACGGGCCCAAAAATATGCCGTATGGACCTCTCAGGATTGGCATCACGTTCTCTTCACCGAAGAGTGTCGCGTATGCCTTCAACCTAACAACCGTCGGAGACGTGTTTGGGGGCAACCTGGTCAGGCTGAGCGCCTTAGACACACTGTCCAGCGAGTGCAGCAAGGTGGAGGTTCCCTGCTGTTTTGGGGTGGCATTTTGTGGGGCCAACGTACGCCGCTGGTGGTCATGGAAGGAGCCATAACGGCAGTACGATATGCGAATGCCATCCTCCGATAATATCGGCAGCACATTGGCGAGGCATTGGTCTTTATGGATGACAATTCGCGTCACCATCGTGCACATCTTGTGAATGACTTCCTCCAGGATAACGACATCAAATGGCTCTGAGCACTATGGGACTCAACTGCTGAGGTCAGAAGTCGATAACGACATCACTCGACTAGAGCGGCCACCATGTTCTCCAGACAGGAACTCTATTAAACATGCCTGGGATAGATAGAAATGGGCTGTTTATGGACGACGTGACCCACAAACCACTCTGAGGGATCTACGCCGAATCGTCATTAAGGAATGGGACAATCTGGACCAAGAGTGCCTTGATGAACTTGTGGATAGTATGGCACTACGAGTACAGGCATGCATCAATGCAAGACGACGTGCTACTGGGTAATAGAGGTACCGATGTGTACAGCAATCTGTACCACCACTTCTGAAGGTCTCCCTGTACGGTGGTACCACATGCAATAAAAAGGATGAAAATGATGTTTACATTGATCTCTATTCCAATTTTCTGTACAGTTTCTGGAACTCTCGGAACCGAGGTGATGCAGAACTATTTTTGATATGTGTGTAATCGTCCTGGTCTCAATGTCTTCGGATGCACGACCCGCACAGCCTTCGCCTGCCCCTCTCAGAGCATGCCCCCAAGTTACTTTCAGTGTGGACTGCTCCCTGCCGGCTCTGACAACTGTGCATCACATGCCTAGCCCGTGCACCTGTTACCCCTGTTACTCGCATTCCTACTCAACAAAGTGGCTACCTTGCTCCAGGGTATTAGCCACCCATCACAAACCCTCTCCCTGTCTCGTGCCTCCCACAACATCTACTCAACACACCCAACACAGCCACCACCCCACCTAGTCTACCTGCCAAAATGCAGAACTGGCATTGCGCCCTCTGCCATCAACATATATGGGCATAGAAATGTGTGTGTGTGTGTGTGTTTGTTTGTGTGTGTGTGTGTGTGTGTGTGTGTGAGTGTGAGTAGGTGGATCGGAAGAAGGATGAGTGTTTACTGTGTGTATTTATCGTGTCGCCGCGCGGGATTGGCCGAGGGGTCTTAGGCGCTGTAGTCATGGACTGTGCGGCTGGTCCCGGCGGCGGTTCGAGTCCTCCTTCTGGCATGGGTGTGTGTATTTGTCCTTAGGATAATTTAGGTTAAGTAGTGTGTAAGCTTAGGGACTGATGTCCTTAGCAGTTAAGTCCCATAAGATTTCACACACATTTGAACATTTTTTTATCGTGTCGCTCGAAGAAGGTTTATTCTGAATGCTAGCAAGTTTTATTTGAATTTTGGGTGTGCCTGTCGATGACTCGACACTTCTGCTCTTGGATGAGTGACCTCCTTTACTCCAAAGTAGTTATATGTTTAGTTACCTTGGTCATATAAACATTATCGAAATATCTCATTGCAATTACTAGTTTATTAAAATTATGCATACCCACAAAAAACCAGCATGTGGTGAAGGATTTCTAATATTATCTATTAGTGTTAAATTTTGACTTAAAACTGTAAAATAATTAACTAGGATCTCAAATCCCAAGACAAAACTTGTTTTTCCGGTGTTAAGTAGCACATCATGTAAATCGAGTTGTACTATGTCTATATGGAACTCGACTGAGAATTAGAGCCAGCCTGAATTACTATGTACAGTATGAAACATTATTTGCTGTCATCACCACATTAATCAGAATTTATTTCAAAATATTAACGTTGGCAACAAAAAGAAATTGACATTTTCTGTTAGTCAAGCAAAACTCGCATGTGAATATTTCTTACAAGCGTAACAAATCGCATCAAAAATTATTTTTCTATGATTGTCACCTGAAGCGAGTGCAGTGAATCAGATGAAATTTACAATGAGACTGCAAGGTGCTACACGCAGTAAGAGTAATTATCCCATGTTGTAATGTGTGGTGAGCTGTATCAAGAAACTACCTTCAAGTTGGATAATTCTCATTCACCTGATTCTCTGGTTACCCAAAGGAGTCTCCTAGATCCTTCAGGGTACTTACTTTCTATTTTCCTCTTGCGAATATTCATTATTAGGAATCATCTAAAATAACCCTTCCGATAAAAACAGACCATGCGACTTATAGAAATATTTTCTGTTTTTTCTATGTATTAACTCTGATGTGTGTGATACATCTACAGAACGTGTTTATTTTATCAAAGGTACCCTTGTCGTTCGTTGAAATTCTTGTCTGATGCTACTGCTACCCAAAATGAAAACTACGAACGAGGAATTATACGCAAATTTATTTGCAAAAAGGAAGTTTGTGAAGCATATCGCGGTTTACTGCAAACAATAGAAAAGTTGACAAGGAAAACAGATTTTATTGGCGTTGAAACTTACATTCAGTTTACTCACTCAGTGCTGAAATTCTTTCCGGCTATTTAAAGACTGAAAACGAAGATACCTAGAGGAAGGTAAACGCCAGACACCAATAATAACACTAAAGTAAAATAGAGTGAATTTTGAGGTACAAGTAGGATTGTATTATTCACACTCGAAATTCAGACAACGATTTTCATTCGTAGAACGAGAAACGGGTGGAATATCCGCGCAATACAGGCTGCAAGGGAAGGGCTGCCACGCGAAAGACAAACTGCATGCCGACGATCTCTGGGTGAGTGCATTAGGAAAGAGCAGCCGAGATAAATGTGATCCCCTCACGGAGTACTTCTGCTCGCCGGAGGCCTCTCGTGGATATTGCTCTGTCGGCACATGTGAAACACATTCCCAAGAGTGCAGCCACACATTCGAGTTATCAAAATGTTAAATTTACTTCACTGGGTAAATATCTTGGATGAAGCGAAATTTTTTATCACATATCCGTGTTTCGGAATTTCATAGCAGTGTGTGTTATTGCAGAGAGAAACACTGTATTTTTGTCGGTGAAATATTATAAATTTCGGCACTCTCGGAGTCTTTATTATCTATAAGAGTACTCTGCAGTTCGCACTTAAGTGACTGGCAGAGGGTTCACTGAACCACTTTCACACTATTCCTCTACTGTTCTACTCCCTAACAGCGCATGGGAAAACGAGTTCTTCAGTCTTTCCCTGCGACCTCTAATTTATTTTATTTTATTACAATGTTGATATCTCCTTATGTAGGTGGGTATCAACAAAATATTTTCTCATTCGGAGGAGAACGTGGGAATCTGAAATTTCGTGAAAAGATCTCGCCACAACGAGAAACCCCTTTCTATCAGTGATTGGCACCACAACTCACGTATCATATCCGTGACACTCTTTCCACTATTTCAAGATAACACAAAACGATCTCCCCGTGTTTGAACATTTTTAATGTCCTCCATCAATCGTATGTGGTACGCACCCAATAATGCACAGCAATACTCCAGCAGAGGACGGTCAACTGTAGCGTAGGCAGTCTCTTTAGGAGATGCATCTTTTAAGTGTTTTGCCTAGAAAACACAGTCTCTGGATTGTCTTCCCTACAACATTATCAATGCGATCGTTCCAATTTAATTTGTTCGTAATTTTAATATCAATATTATTATTATTGAGTTTTAAAGACATGAAGGCTTTTTGTGGGAAAATGAACAATATTGAGCAATTCTTCTGTGTCATCGCAAGTAATTTTCGAGTCTCTCCTGTGTCCTGATTTTTCCAAATCACCCAAGAATAGCGTCAAATTCAGATATTATTAAATTACTTTATTCTTTTGTGGAAGTCTTCCTTTCAGGAAGGATCTTTGGTGTGACGCCATAAGCGAGTAATGCGTGTGAGATCGCTCTCTAAGTTTTCATATATTTTTAGGTTTCAGATACATATTTTAACGGTTTTTGTGATAATATTTACCATATAAGTGACTTATTAGTGGTTTCTTCATTCACCTCTGCCTTTCTTGTGTTGTGACCTGATATTTGTGAGTGTTTCGTATCGCGCAACTTAACCTCTTGCCTGTGTTTACGTTCCGCGCTGACCAGTTGTAGCTGTAGCTGCGCATCGAAAGCTAAGTACTAATTAATTGTTTGTGTATAGTGGTTTATTTAGGAACTTTAGTAGTCTTCAACCGGTGTTCTTGGTGTTTTCTGGTGAAATAATTTCAGAAGAACCTTTGGGGAACTGTTTTCAGCTTCGTTACTGTGTCATTAGACGTTTGATTCTCTTTCTGTATTAGTCTTTTGTTATATTCACATTTGTTGTTTATTAATACTGTTAATAATAGTAGTTACTTCCCTTGTAGAGTAAGTTTGTGATTATTGTAGCCAGGTTTTTAACATCTTCTTATTGTAGTAGCGGAACATAGCAAAAGTAAAATTTTACCATGAGTGAGAAGTGTGGGCTTTGCCGTAGGTTCGTGAGTAGTGGATTGCCGTGTGAGACTTGTTCGAAGTATTTTCACTGGGGGGAATGCAGTGGGGAAGCCAGTGGGCATTCTGGTGAGATCCTCTCCTGGAACTGCAGGTTATGTAGCAAGAGTAAGTTGATAGAGGAGCAGGAGCGTAAGATCTGTGCCCTTCAGGTGCACTTGAAAAACGCACAGGAGGAGCTAGGTAGGATGAGGTGGGAGAAGGGGGTTGGGGAATGGGAGCTGCCGTTGGCAAGAGATCTGCTAGGAGAAGAAGATTTTCAGATAGTTTTACTATTGGTGTTTACAATAGATATGACCAACTGTCAGGGTCTAGTGGAGAGGAATCTCTAGTAGCTGTAGATGTAGGAAGTATGCAGCAGACCTCAGTAGTTACTGTGTCTAGAACAGTTGCAAAGTCGAAGAGGAAGAAGAAGGTTCTGCTGTTAGCTAGTTCTCATGGCAGAGGTGTAGGCCAGCAGTTGCAGGAAGTGCTGGGGAGTGAGTACCAGGTCACCAGCATTGTGAAGCCTAATGCAGGGTTGGCTCAGGTGACTGTTAACATAGGGGTGTTATGTAGGGATTTTACTAAAGAGGATCAGGTAGTGATTGTGGGTGGGGCTGGTAATAGTATTGGTAGGGGTGGGGAGTATAACATAGATGGTGACCTGGAAAAGATAGCCTCTCAGACTGGCAACACGAATGTGCATTTCGTGGAACTGTTTCAGCGTCACGATCTGCCTCAACTTAATACAGCCGTCAGGCGTAATAACATGAGACTTGGGGGTGCGCTGATGACAGAAAGCATGGGTCGCATTTCAGTGGTGTCGGTGGAGTCTATCAGCAGGACGGGTTTCACTAGACATGGCCTGCACCTCAACAGGTATGGGAAAGGGAGGTTGGCAAAGCTTATAGGTGACAGCATAGGTGGGGTCAGTGGGATCATTCATGGGAAAATTCCTGCAGTAGTGGGTGTTAGAGCTGCACCTTTTTTAGATTGAAGTCAGCTGATAGTTATTCCTGCTTAAGGGAAGTCTCTCTAACAAGGGAATCACTTTTGACAAAGCTTAGGTATCCGAGTAATGAGGGAATTAGTATATTTCATCAAAATATACAAGGTATAAGAGATAAAGTTAGTGAACTGCTTATAGATGTTGACTCTGAAATTATTGGTATATCTAAACACTTCTTAAATAAGGAGATAATTCAGAGGCTTCCTTTACCAGGATACAGGTTGGCTGGCAGCTTTTCGAGGAGCTCTTTGCGGTGTGGGGCAGTAGCCATGTATGTGAAAAACGGCATCCCATTTGAGTCAATTGATGTTTAAAAGTACTGCACTGAAAAGGTGTTTGAATGTTGTGCAGGTGTGGTTAAATTTAACGGAGCTAAATTTATAACTTTTGTTATTTATAGATCCCCAGACTCCGATTTCTTGGTTCACTTTATAGGAAATACAAAAAGTTAGTTATATGTGGTGACTTCAGTATTAATTGTATAAGTGATTGTGCAAGGAAGAGGATGCTGGTAGACCTCCTTAATTCATATAATATTATGCAAACCGTATTCTTTCCAACGAGAGTGCAAGGGAACAGTAGAACAACCATAGACAATATTTTCGTTCATTCCTCATTATTAGAAGGGCATTCTGTTAGCAAAAAGGTGAATGGCCTTTCAGATCATGATGCACAAATTTTAACTTTAAAAGATTTTTGTGCTGCAACACGTGTTAAATATAGTCATCAGCTGTTCAGGAAAGCTGATCCAGTTGCTGTAGAGACCTTTGTAAACCTTATAAAGGAACAAGAGTGGCAAGATGTTTATAGCGCTGATACAGTAGACGATAAATATAATGCTTTTCTCAAGACTTTTCTCATGCTCTTTGAAAGTTGCTTTCCGTTAGAACGTTTAAAACAGGGTACTAGCACAAACAGGCAGCCTGGGTGGCTGACTAGAGGGATAAGAATATCTTGTAGAACAAAGTGGCAATTATATCAAAACGTTAGAAACAGTCAAAATCTAAATGCAGTAACCCATTACAAACAGTATTGTAAGGTGCTTAAAAATGTTATTAGGAAGGCAAAAAGTATGTGGTATGCAGATAGAATAGCTAAGTCTCAGGATAAAATTAAAACCATATGGTCAGCCGTAAAGGAAGTTGCTGGTCAGCAGAGACAGGTCGAGGATATAGAATCAGTGCGTACTGGGAATGTCCGTGTTACTGATAAGTCTCATATATGTACAGTATTTAATAATCACTTTCTGAATATAGCAGGTGAACTAAATAGAAACCTAGTCCCAACAGGGAATCATATAGCGCTCTTAGAAAAAAGTGTTCCGAGACTGTTACCTGAAATGCTCCTCCATGATACTGATAAGAGGGAGATTGAGTTAATAATTAAATCACTAAAGACCAAGAACTCTCATGGATATGACGGGGTATCTAGCAGAATACTGAAGTATTGTTCTATGTATGTTAGCCCAGTTCTCAGCCATATCTGTAACTTTTCCTTTAGGAGTGGTCGGTTTCCTGACCGATTAAAGTACTCGGTAGTGAAGCCACTTTATAAAAAGGGAGACAGGGATAATGTTGACAATTATAGACCTATTTCTATGCCATCGGTGTTTGCTAAAGTTATCGAGAAGGTTGTATATACAAGGTTACTGGAGCATTTAAATTCACTTAATTTGCTGTCAAATGTACAGTTTGGTTTTAGAAATGGTATAACAACTGAAAATGCTATATTCTCTTTTCTCTGTGAGGTGTTGGACGGATTAAATAAAATGTGAGACCTGAGTTTCTCCTGGCGTATACAACTTTCAAATAACTTCCGGGAATTCAGCCAGGTAACACTTTCAGCGACCGCCGATATTTCGGCGGGAGAACACCCCGCCATTTTCAAGGCAAACTGCAACGGACAGGCGGCGTGCATGCAAATTTAATACCTCGGTTCTGCGACAGAAGCAGGAAAGATAACACACACACTGAACACTAGTGCCACCAAAGATGACCAAAGTCAGAGCTATCGATAGTGAGACTATGAATTCACAGGTGAGGCAGCATTGACTCTGTTCCTCTGTTTTTTGACAAGGGAGAGAGCCGGATTCCAAACAGAGTTTAAACAGAAACCTCCATCCCTGTTAACGAGGTTGCTCGCTAGTTTAATCTCAACTGCCTCCTTAATGACACTGTCCCAATAGCTGGACGTGCATGCCAATATCTCGGTGTTATTATATAACATGGGGTGACCAGTATCTAAGCAATGTTCGGCAATAGCAGATCTATTTGGCTGCTGTAATCGTGTGTGCCGTTTATGCTCAGTACATCTGTCCTCCACGGTCCTGATAGTTTGACCAATATATGCCATACCGCAGCTACAGGGAATACGATACACACCTGCCTTACGCAATCCAAGATCATCCTTAACGGAACTCAAAAGTGCTCTAATTTTAGATGGAGGTCGGAAAACACATTTCACATCGTATTTCCGTAAAATACGACCGATCTTATTGGACGTGTTTCCTACGTAAGGCAAAAAGGCAGTAGACTGAGGTGTTGACTCAGAATTATCATCAATCACCCGATGTACAGTTGGTCGATAGCGCAACGCACGTTCAATCTGTCTATCACTATAACCAATTTGACGAAATGTAACTTCAAGATGGGACAGCTCAGCTGGCAAAGTCTCAGCGTCAGAAACGACATGTGCCCTGTGTACCAAGGTACGAAGTACCCCTTCACGCTGAGCCGAATGGTGACAACTATTAGCTTGTAAGTACAAATCGGTTTGAGTACGTTTCCTGTAGACTGCATGTCCCAATGATCCATCATCCTTCCTCCTAACCAACACGTCGAGAAAGGGAAGGCAACCATCCTCTTCCACCTCCATCGTAAAACGAATGTTCGGGTGGATCGAGTTCAGATGTTCTAGAAAGACATTCAAATTCTCCCTACCGTGAGGCCAAACAACGAAGGTATCGTCAACGTATCTAAAGAAACAGGCGGGTTTTAAAGGCGCCGACTCCAATGCACGTTCCTCGAAGTCTTCCATAAATAAATTTGCGATCACAGGAGACAACGGACTACCCATCGCAACTCCATCTGTCTGCTCGTAATACTGGTCATTAAATAAAAAGTAAGTGGATGTCAACACATGCCTAAAGAGATTAGTTAAATCAGTACCAAACCTGGCTTCAATTAACCGCAACGAATCAGACAGAGGAACACGAGTGAAGAGAGAGACCACATCGAAACTCACTAAAATATCAGAGTCATTCAGCCTCAGTCCCTCCAAACGACGTAAAAAATCAGCTGAGTTCCTGATATGATGTTCACACTGTCCTACTTGTGGACTCAACAGAGAAGCAAGATGCTTGGATACACGATATGTCGGAGCGCCGATGTTACTCACTATAGGACGGAAAGGAACCCCTTCCTTATGAACCTTTGGAAGGCCATATAACCTAGGGGGAACGGCACTATAGGTGTTAAGCGTCTTGATTGTGTCCTGCGAAAAACCACTTTTCTTCAGGAGGCTGTTGGTCTTTCTCTCAACACTTTTCGTGGGGTCAGCATCGATTCTGCGATACGCTGAATCAGATAGTAAACGTTGCGTCTTTTGTACATAATCAGGTTTATTTAAAACAACGGTGGCATTGCCCTTGTCAGCAGGTAAAACAACAATACTGGGATCAACTTTGAGAGAGCGTAAAGCAGCCCTCTCTGCTGCTGTTACATTACTCTTGAGTGGACGAGCCCTAGTCAAAAGTTAGGAGGGAGGCATGCCGTGTTTTGACTAGGGCAGAGTCAATGCTGCCTCATCTGTGAATTCATAGTCTCACTATCGATAGCTCTGACTTTGGTCATCTTTGGTGGCACTAGTGTTCAGTGTGTGTGTTATCCTTCCTGCTTCTGTCGCAGAACCGAGGTATTAAATTTGCATGCACGCCGCCTGTCCGTTGCAGTTTGCCTTGAAAATGGCGGGGTGTTCTCCCGCCGAAATATCGGCGGTCGCTGAAAGTGTTACCTGGCTGAATTCCCGGAAGTTATTTGAAAGGATTAAATAAAATGTTGCGAACGCAAGGTGGTTTATTTGATTTAACGAAGGCTTTTGACTGTGTTGACCACAAAATATTACTGCAGAAGTTGGACCATTATGGAGTAAGGGGAGTAGCTTACAATTGGTTCGCCTCTTACTTTAAGAACAGAAAGCAGAGGGTAATTCTCCGCAATATTCAGAGTGGTAGTGATGTTCAGTCCCAATGGGGCACTGTTAAGTGGGGCGTTCCCCAAGGGTCGGTGCTGGGGCCACTGCTGTTTCTTATTTATATAAATGATAAGCCTTCTAGTATTACAGGTGATTCAAAAATATTTCTGTTTGTTGATGACACCAGCTTGGTAGTGAAGGATTTTGTGTGTATTATTGAAATATTATCAAGTAATGTAGTTCATGAAATAAGTTCGTGGCTTGTGGAAAATAATTTGATGCTAAATCACAGTAAGACTCAGTTTTTACAGTTTCTAACTCACAATTCAACAAGAACCGATATTTTGATCAGACAGAATAGGCATATTATAAGCGAGACGGAACAGTTCAAGTTCCTAGGCGTTCGGATAGATAGTAAGCTGTTGTGGAAAGTCCATGTCCAGGATCTTGTTCAGAAGCTAAAAGCTGCTTTATTTACCATTAGAAAAGTATCTGAAATAAGTGACACTTCAACACGAAAAGTATTCTACTTCGCATATTTTCATACGCTTATGTCGTATGGTATTATTTTTTGGGGTAATTCTTCTGATTCAAAAAGGTTATTTTTGGGTCAAAAACGGGCTGTTCGAGCTATATGTGGTGTAAGTTCGAGAAGGTCTTGTCGACCCCTATTCAAAAATCTGGGAATTCTGACATTGCCCTCACAGTACATACACTCCTGGAAATTGAAATAAGAACACCGTGAATTCATTGTCCCAGGAAGGGGAAACTTTATTGACACATTCCTGGGGTCAGATACATCACATGATCACACTGACAGAACCACAGGCACATAGACACAGGCAACAGAGCATGCACAATGTCGGCACTAGTACAGTGTATATCCACCTTTCGCAGCAATGCAGGCTGCTATTCTCCCATGGAGACGATCGTAGAGATGCTGGATGTAGTCCTGTGGAACGGCTTGCCATGCCATTTCCACCTGGCGCCTCAGTTGGACCAGCGTTCGTGCTGGACGTGCAGACCGCGTGAGACGACGCTTCATCCAGTCCCAAACATGCTCAATGGGGGACAGATCCGGAGATCTTGATGGCCAGGGTAGTTGACTTACACCTTCTAGAGCACGTTGGGTGGCACGGGATACATGCGGACGTGCATTGTCCTGTTGGAACAGCAAGTTCCCTTGCCGGTCTAGGAATGGTAGAACGATGGGTTCGATGACAGTTTGGATGTACCGTGCACTATTCAGTGTCCCCTCGACGATCACCAGTGGTGTACGGCCAGTGTAGGAGATCGCTCCCCACACCATGATGCCGGGTGTTGGCCCTGTGTGCCTCGGTCGTATGCAGTCCTGATTGTGGCGCTCACCTGCACGGCGCCAAACACGCATACGACCATCATTGGCACCAAGGCAGAAGCGACTCTCATCGCTGAAGACGACACGTCTCCATTCGTCCCTCCATTCACGCCTGTCGCGACACCACTGGAGGCGGGCTGCACGATGTTGGGGCGTGAGCGGAAGACGGCCTAACGGTGTGCGGGACCGTAGCCCAGCTTCATGGAGACGGTTGCGAATGGTCCTCGCCGATACCCCAGGAGCAACAGTGTCCCTAATTTGCTGGGAAGTGGCGGTGCGGTCCCCTACGGCACTGCGTAGGATCCTACGGTCTTGGCGTGCATCCGTGCGTCGCTGCGGTCCGGTCCCAGGTCGACGGGCACGTGCACCTTCCGCCGACCACTGGCGACAACATCGATGTACTGTGGAGACCTCACGCCCCACGTGTTGAGCAATTCGGCGGTACGTCCACCCGGCCTCCCACATGCCCACTATACGCCCTCGCTCAAAGTCCGTCAACTGCACATACGGTTCACGTCCACGCTGTCGCGGCATGCTACTAGTGTTAAAGACTGCGATGGAGCTCCGTATGCCACGGCAAACTGGCTGACACTGACGGCGGCGGTGCACAAATGCTGCGCAGCTAGCGCCATTCGACGGCCAACACCGCGGTTCCTGGTGTGTCCGCTGTGCCGTGCGTGTGATCATTGCTTGTACAGCCCTCTCGCAGTGTCCGGAGCAAGTATGGTGGGTCTGACACACCGGTGTCAATGTGTTCTTTTTTCCATTGCCAGGAGTGTATTTTCTTTGATGTCGTTTGTTGTTAGCAATATTAGCCTATTCCCAAGAGTTAGCAGCTTTCACTCAGTTAATACTAGGCAGAAATCAAATCTGCATGTAGAATGCACTTCCTTGACTCTTGTGCAGAAAGGAGTGCAGTATTCTGCTGCATCCATTTTCAATAAGCTACCACAAGAACTCAAAAATCTTAGCAGTAGCCCAAACGCTTTTAAGTCTAAACTGTAGAGTTTCCTCATGGCTCACTCCTTCTATTCTGTCGAGGAGCTCCTGGAAGAGCTAAAAAATTAAGCAAATTCCAGTGTTACATTGTTGATTTTCTTCATTTAAACTTACGACTTGTCACCTGAATATGTTTTTTTATATTTCATTTTATCTGTTTCTAATATCGTGTTATAATCTCATGTATTGACTCGTTCCATGACCATGGAGACTTCTCCTTAATTTGGTCCCACGGAACAATAAATAAATAAATAAATCAGAACCGTGGGCTAGTGCTGATACAATTAATGACCTGAGTATATGCAACTTATATTTCAGAAAAAAAAATTGTTGAATTGGCTGTAAGCACTATGGGACTTAACATCTGAGGTTATACGTCTCCTAGATTTAGAACTACTTAAGCCTAACTAACCTAAGGACACCACACAGATCCATGCCCGAGGCAGGATTCGAGCCTGCGACTTTCAGCAAAAGTAATCTTCCTTTTATAAACACCATAGTTAAATTAAGTCTTCTGCATTCGTGATGGGATTTCTGCTTTTAAGGAGTCGCCAGCCACTGTGATAGTGCCAAGGTAATTAAATTAATAAGGTTTTGTAGAAGTAGAGTTATTAATTAGCAGTGTATTTGAACACTGCCTGACAAAATAAGTGAAATACACTTAAGACAGGACTCGAAGTCAATGTAACTTGTACACGTACGCACCACCGACAGGTATGTAAGTGATTAGAGTTGCAATGCTCTTTGACAGGTAGGCTGTTAGAGGTTAGCAAAGAGGGCATTTCGCTCGCTCATACTCGCACGAGCTGATAGGTATCCCTGCTTAAAATAAGTCCCACCAAAATAGGAATCACCTACAGAGAAGATGAGGTATCCAAGTAGTGAAAGAATTAGCATATTTCATCAAAATATAGGACACATTAGAGACAAAGTTGATGAACCGCTTATAGATGTTGACTCTGACATTATTGGTATATCAGAGCACCACTTAAATAATTTGACAATTCAGAGGCTTCCTTTACCAAGATACAGATAGGATGGCTACTTTTCACAAAGCTCTTTGTGGAGTGGGGGAGTGGTCAAGTATGTAAAATACAGTACTACATTTGAGTCTGTAGATGTATCATGGCACTGCACTGAACAGGTATTTGAATGCTGTGCAGAGGCAGTTGAATTCAAGAAAAATAAACTTCTAGTTGTTGTTATTTAAGGTCCTCTTACCCTGACTTCAGAGCATCTCTGCTCAGGCAAGGAAGGTTTCTTGGTTTACTGCACAGGAAGTAACAAAATTTAGTTACATATGGTAACTTCAGTATTATTTTTTATGTGCTTGTGCAAGAAAAAGGATGTTGGAAGATATCCTAAATTCATATGATCTAATACAGACTGTTTTTTTCAGCCAGAATGCAGGAGAACTTTAGCACAGCCATAGACAATATTTTTATACATTCTTCATTACAAGATGGGCATTCTGTTAGTAAAGGAGTGAATGGCCTTTCACACCATATTGCACAAATTTTAACACTAAAAGGTTTTTGTACTCAAACTAATGTTATATATAATTACAAACAATGCAGAAAAGCTAATCCAATGGCAATAGAGAGCTTAATAAACTTCGTTAAGGAACAAAAGTGGCAGGATGTTTATAGTTTAGGCAACATAGATGCAAATATAATTCCTTCTTCAACAAATTTCTCATGCTCTTTGAAAACTGCTTAGCATTAGAAGGTTCTAAACAGGGTACCAGCTGTAAAAGGCAGCCTGGGTGACTGACTAGTGAGATGAGGATATCATGTAGAACAAAGTGGGAATTATCTCAAAATGTTAGAAGTAGTCACAATCGAGCCAGAGTAGACCTTTACGAAGAGTATTATAAGGTGCTTAAAAATGTCGTTAGGAAGGCAAAGAGTATGTGGTAGGCAAATAGAATAGCTAATTCACAGGATAAAATTAAAACCATATGGTCAGTCGTGATGGAAGTGTCTGGTCAGCAGCACAAGGTCGACGCTATAAAGTCAGTGCGCAGTAAAAATATTTCTGTTACTGATAAGTCAGATCTATGTACAGTAGTTAACAATCACTCTCTGAGCATTTCTGGTGAATTAAATAACAATTTAGTTCCTACAGGGAATCATACTAGTCTCTTGGAAAACGATTTTCCAAGAGTGATGTCTGACATATTCCTCTGTGATACTGACAAGGGGGAGACTGAGTCAATAATTTAATCATTGGAGACTAAGGACTCTCATGGATATGATGGCGTACCTATCAGAATATTGAAGTACTGTGCTGCTAATGTTAGACTTGTACTTAGCCATATTTCTAATTTTTCCTTAAAGGATGGTCAGTTTCCTGATCGATTAACGTCCTTAGTAGTTAAGTCGCTTTATAAAAGGGTGGAAGGGCTAATGTAGACAATTTTAGACATATTTGTATGCCATCAGTGTTTGCTAAATTATTGAAAAGTCTGTGTACGTTAGGATAACTGACCATTTTATTTCACAGAATTTGATTTCAAATGTACAGTTCGGTTTTAGAAGTGGTTTAACAACTGAAAATGCTATATTCTCTTTTGTCTGTGAGGTAGTGAATAGATTAAACCAAAAGTTTCGAACGCTAGGTATCTTTTTTTATTTAACTAAGGCATTTGATTGTGTTAATCACAAAATATTGTTCCACAGATTGGACCATTATGGGATACAGGGAGTAGCGCAGAACTGGTTCACCTCTTGACACTGACAATGTTGAGTGTTTATGGAAAAAGTTCAAGGCAATCGTAAAATGCGTTTTAGACAGGTACGTGCCGATTAAAACTGTGAGGGACGGGAAAAACCCACCGTGGTACAACAACAAAGTTAGGAAACTACTGCGAAAGCAAAGAGAGCTTCACTCCAAGTTCAAACGCAGCCAAAACCTCTCAGACAAACAGAAGCTAAACGATATCAAAGTTAGCGTAAGGAGGGTTATGCGTGAAGCGTTCAGTGAATTCGAAAGTAAAATTCTATGTACCGACTTGACAGAAAATCCTAGGAAGTTCTGGTCTTACGTTAAATCAGTAAGTGGCTCAAAACAGCATATCCAGACACTCCGGGATGATGATGGCATTGAAACAGAGGATGACACGCGTAAAGCTGAAATACTAAACACCTTTTTCCAAAGCTGTTTCACAGAGGAAGACCGCACTGCAGTTCCTTCTCTAAATTCTCGCACAAACGAAAAAATGGCTGACATCGAAATAAGTGTCCAAGGAATAGAAAAGCAACAGAAAGCACTCAACAGAGGAAAGTCCACTGGACCTGACGGGATACCAATTCGACTCTACACAGAGTACGCGAAAGAACTTGCCCCCCTTCTAACAGCCGTGTACCGCAAGTCTCTAGAGGAACGGAGGGTTCCAAATGATTGGAAAAGAGCACAGGTAGTCCCAGTCTTCAAGAAGGGTCGTCGAGCAGATGCGCAAAACTATAGACCTATATCTCTGGCGTCGATCTGTTGTAGGATTTTAGAACATGTTTTTTGCTCGAGTGTCATGTCGTTTTTGGAAACCCAGAATCTACTCTGTAGGAATCAACATGGATTCCGTAAACAGCGATCGTGTGAGACCCAACTCGCTTTATTTGTTCACGAGACCCAGAAAATATTAGATACCGGCTCCCAGGTAGATGCTATTTTTCTTGACTTCCAGAAGGCGTTCGATACAGTTCCGCACTGTCGCCTGATAAACAAAGTAAGAGCCTACGGAATATCAGACCAGCTGTGTGGCTGGATTGAAGAGTTTTTAGCAAACAGAACACAGCATGTTGTTATCAATGGAGAGACGTCTACAGACGTTAAAGTAAATTCTGGCGTGCCACAGGGGAGTGTTATGGGACCATTGCTTTTCACAATATATACAAATGACCTAGTAGATAGTGTCGGAAGTTCCATGCGGCTTTTCGCGGATGATGCTGTAATATACAGAGGAGTTGCAGCGTTAGAAAATTGTAGCGAAATGCAGGAAGATCTGCAGCGGATAGGCACTTGGTGCAGGGAGTGGCAACTGTCCCTTAACATAGACACATGTAATGTATTGCGAATACATAGAAAGAAGGATCCTTTATTGCATGATTATATGATAGCAGAACAAACACTGGTAGCAGTTACTTCTGTAAAATATCTGGGAGTATGCGTGTGGAACGATTTGAAGTGGAATGATCATATAAAATTAATTGTTGGTAAGGCGGGTACCAGGTTGAGATTCATTGGGAGAGTCCTTAGAAAATGTAGTCCATCAACAAAGGAGGTGGCTTACAAAACACTCGTTCGACCTATACTTGAGTATTGCTCATCAGTGTGGGATCCGTACCAGATCGGGTTGACGGAGGAGATAGAGAAGATCCAAAGAAGAGCGGCGCGTTTCGTCACAGGGTTATTTGGTAACCGTGATAGCGTTACGGAGATATTTAATAAACTCAAGTGGCAGACTCTGCAAGAGAGGCGCTCTGCATCGCGGTGTAGCTTGTTGTCCAGGTTTCGAGAGGGTGCGCTTCTGGATGAGGTATCGAATATATTGCTTCCTCCTACTTATACCTCCCGAGGAGATCACGAATGTAAAATTAGAGAGATTCGAGCGCGCATGGAGGCTTTCCGGCAGTCGTTCTTTCCGCGAACCGTACGCGACTGGAACAGAAAAGGGAGGTAATGACAGTGGCACGTAAAGTGCCCTCCGCCACACACCGTTGGGTGGCTTGCGGAGTATAAATGTAGATGTAGAGGTGGCAGGAGCCCCCTCTCATATTTCTATCTTAGTCTGAGTAATTAGAATTTCCTCTCTAAATGCATGCGGTGAAAAATTGCTATTCCTTCACGCGCGGACTTCCCACGCAGTGTCTCTTGTCACCCGGGTGGTCCGGTGACAGGCGAGTTCTGCTGAGCTTGAAAGGGTTAGCCGACGGGTGTGAGGGAGTCGAGTGTATGCTTTCCAGACGCCGACATTGTCATAAAAGCGGGAGCGACACGCCGAAAGGGGCGAGAAGGGGCGGCTGGGCTAGAGATTCCGTTACTTCGCAGAAACTTAGTGAAAACACTTTCTGGCGGGCTACCAGCGAGGCGTGGGAATGACTTGTGTTCCCAGGCAGTCTTGACGGGCAAATTCCTACGTTTTCTGCAAAATCGTAACTGTGATTGGCTTGTTCAGGGCATAGCTCTGTGATGTAGCAAAATCGGCGCAGAAATTGGCGCCAAGAATCTCCATTGGTGGACTAGTAGTGCTTCGGCAATAGAGTGGAATTTTCCGCCGGTTTTCGAGTTGTTGATTGGGACGTTTAACCATGGACAATGTCGTGGGGGCGGGAATGTTCTGTGTTCGGTTTGTACAGGTGCTCTTGTGGGAGTCGGCTCTCGCCTTTCGGTCGGAGTAGGTTACAAGACTGATCTCTCGCTGCTCTGGACAGTCTGCCTTCCGTTGGCTGTCTAATATACTTTTATTTAATTGTAAATGTTTGACGAAGTTGCTGAATTTTGGACTTCAACGTAACTTTCCGAGTACAGTTGGCAATTGAGCATTCTGCGTACAAGCGGACTATGTTGTCTGTCTTGAGCAGTTTTGGCTAAAGTTGACTGTATCGGAGTTACTGTGTGACTTTGCTTGTTAAAATCAATCACTGTACCATCAGTGATTGTGTGACGAGCCTTCTTCGTCTCCCTCAGAGGCGCATTTGTATTGGTAGGAAGTCTTTAGTCTGGAACAACCAGACCAGGATAATTTCTTTCGGGCTATACTCGCGACATTATCATCACCATGACGTGACGTCGAAGCAACGAGCCATCGCTTCTGGTACGCCAGATCGTGTTCTTGCAGTTAAGAAGACAGCTTGGTAATGTATGTCTGCAGCACCGGCAGATTAGGGATTTTCCTAGGTGATAATCAGAGCTCAGCAGAGTGCGCATGTTCGTCTTTTTCTGACTTTGTTCTGTCTTGGGTGTTCATTGTCTGAGTTCTCACTACTGCAGCAGCAATTAATGTTGGGTTGGCTGTGTGTTTGTCTTAAGATTTGAGTTGCAAGGAATTGGCTCCACATACCCCTTGGTCATAAATGTCACAATCTAGTTTAGGGACAACTTCACCTTCACAGCATTTATTTGAGTATCCAATTTAAGCCAATTTGATGTATTGTAAATGTTTCATGTCTTTTGTTTATTATTTTGAGTTTGCCGGCCGCGGTGGTCTAGCGATTCTAGGTGCGCAGTCCGGAACCGCGCCACTGCTACGGTCGCAGGTTCGAATCCTTTCTCGGGCATGGATGTGTGTGATGTCCTTAGGTTAGTTAGGTTTAAGTAGTTCTAAGTTCTAGGGGACTGATGACCACAGATGTTAAGTCCCATAGTGCTCAGAACCATTTGAACCATTTTTTTTTTAGTTTAGACATAATAAATCAAATTGTTATTTTGGACAGAACTTTCATTCTGTGGATCGGTAAAGCAACCCTTTCATTTCTCACTATGTTAATGGAACTTTCCTTTATCAAATTAAATTATTGCAGGTGCCAAACTCTTTTCTACTCCACTTTCAGGGTCGATTACAGTCAGTTCGCGTTTCTTCTTAATCCATGTGCAACAGCAAAAGTCGGAGTTAGAAAAGGGGGGAGGGTTAGAGCATCATTTCCATATGAAGATTCTAGAAGAATTTAGTGTTAAATACACTGCTAGCCCCGGCTCCTCGCACTCTTACTTTAATAACAGACAGCAAAAGACTATTATCCAGTGTTCAGAACAGCTATGATGTGGGGTCTGAGTAATTCATGTTAAATGGGGGGGGGGGGAGGGGGAGGCGTTGGGGCGCCCCAGGGATCAGTGCTCGGACCACTCCTGTTCCTTATTTATTATATAAATGATATGCCCTCTAGTGTTACAGGTGACTCTAAAATATTTCTTTTTGCTGATGACACTAGCTTAGTATTAAAGGATCTTGTGTGCAACGTTGGCACTGTTTCAAATAGTGCAGTTCGTGACATAAGATCATGGCAGGTAGCAAATAAACTAACGCTAAATCACATTAAGACTCAATTTTTACAGTTTCTAATACACAATTCAACAAAATCCTTACGTTTTAATTTCACAGAATGGGCATATGATTAGTGGAACTGAAGAGTTCAAATGTCTAGGTGTTCTGATAATAGTAAATTGTTGTGGCAAGCCCACGTTCAGGATCGTGTTCAGAGACTTAATGCTGCCATTTTTACTATTCGAACGATATCTTAAGTAAGTGACAATTCGACACGAAAATTAGTCTACCTTCCTTATTTTCATTCCCTTATGACGTATGGTATTATATTTTGGTGCAAATCTTCCCATTCTAAAATGATATTTTTGGCTCAGCAACGGGCGGTTCGGGCAGTAAGTGGCGTAAGCTCGCTAACCTCTTGTCGACCCCTGTTCATTAGTCTGGGTATTCTGACATTGGCCTCTCAATATATGTACTGTCGTTTCTTGATAACAATATCAGCTTATTCCCAAGAATTAGCAGCTTTCACTCAGTTAATACTAGGCAGAAATCCAATCTGCATTTGGATCGCACTTCCTTGACTCTAGTGCAAAAAGGCTTGCTTATACTGATGTATCCATTTTCAATAAGCTACCACACGAATTCAAAAATCTTAGCAGTAATGCACGCGCTCTCAAATCGAAAATGAAGAGTTTGTTTATGAGTTACTCCTTCTATTCTGTCGAGGAGTTCTTCGAAAAATTAGCTGGTTTACATAAACTTATGGCTTGTCTTTTTTTGGGTCCACAAACATTTTATTTTATCTATTATAATTTTATGTTGTAATTCTATCTACCGAAATGTTCCATGACCTTGGAGATATGCTCCTCAATTCGGTCCTACGGAACTAAACGTGTAAAATAAATAAATAAACCTACGGTTACGCTTTCACCTCTCAAGTGGGTCTTCATCGTTGCGACTATCCATTTGGGTTAATACGAGTCATCTTCGTCGATAGATTGAGTGTGATGTGGCCTACAATCTAGTCACTCCCAAAAAAGATACTGTATTTCCTTGACTGCTGCATGTGACTGGTATTCTCTTAACGGCCATAAATAAATATTTACAGATTAAAAAAAACAGAATAAGGTATTAGTTCCACATTATAATTTTTTCTAGCTTACCAGAAACTGATATTTCGTCACACTTTTGAGTCACAGTATTTAACGTCTCATCACTAACAGAAATCAACATCATTTACAGTAATCTAAAGGGCGACTACAGAATTGTTACTATTCCGTGCAACGCCGAAATTTCGACTTTCTCATTTGCGAGATGGAGACAGCAGTGTTTCAGCACTCGTCCTATCTACAGGTAACAGATGATAATACGACCTTTGTAGTGTACTGCCAAAATACCGGTGACACTGAAACCGACGTTTTGCGTTTAAGAGCAATTTTCATTTGCTGGATACGTGGCCTGTTTACAGTAATATAAAAGTATATACCTCTGTATCTTCTGGCCCTGTATTACAATGACTTTTCAGTTTGTGCACCCATAACAAAACAAACTGAACTGTTTGAAACTTGTTGCCAACCAGCATTCTTATAGCTCCTTTGCATGGCTCTAACATATCACGAACTCTTTTGCAATGTTGTTGTCGTGAGCGGTAAGTTTTTCAGAGACGCCCGTCAAATGGTTCAAATGGCTCTGAGCACTATGCGACTTAACTTCTGCGGTCATCAGACGCCTAGAACTTAGAACTAATTAAATATAACTAACCTAAGGACATCCTACACATCCATGCCCGAGGCAGGATTCGAACCTGCGACCGTAGCGGTCGCTCGGCTCCAGACTGTAGCGCCTAGAACCGCACGGTCACTCTGGCCGGCCAGAGATGCGTCTCTCCGGAAGCAGTTCCACGATTTCGTCGTACTGCATTAGTACATACTAATTCATTCTAAAAAGGGTCTTCCACTTACACTCCATTTCTTGCTTCACGTTTGTCTAGATCGAATTAACGCCTCAGCTTTCTTCATGAAACGGATGCTACCTTTAGCAGCGTAACTAGTGGAATAAATCACTCCCACGCCATTTATCAAACAATCATCACCCAACATGTGTCTCAAGACTGTGTTCAACTTTCCCTATACTAGCGCCTTGGTCAGTGGCAAAAGAAATCTTATTAAAATACTTGGGATTTGTCCCTAACAATTTGAAAAATGTTACCTCGATATAGTTCCTAATGAAATCGCCAAAAATTTTACTTCTCAGAAAAGTGAGTTGTTGCCAATACCATATTTTTCAGTACATTATCTTGATAAGCAAAGTGTGTAGCACTAGAAAGGCAACACATTTTCCAATACGTATCGGACCATACATCTGCTGTACATCCTCATACATTCAACCATGTGTCCTGGATAATACTGGGCGTCATACTCGTATTTCATTCGGCTTCTCCTTCAGGGTCTCGTGCTACCATCATACGATGAGGCAAAATGTTGGAAACGTCTGCATGTCCCAGTTCTGAACCGACATTTACAGCCTCCTGCCAATATGAGAGTAATTCTTGACCTAATGTTAATGAAAATGGAGGAAGGTCCCTGACACACATTTCTACGCAGATTTTCAGTTACTCTAGCTTTCACTGCAACTGCTACTGCTACTGCTTCAGAACATGCACTTTGTCGTGTACTGCATACATCTGCTTTCGGATGTGTGGTGGTGGATCAGTAAGACAGGGGAGCAGAGCACTTGTGACAGTACGTGCATCCCATATCTTCACCAGTCACTAATGAAAATCTCTCCCAAATATTGTTACAACCACCGTCTTTCGCACTCAGGATATATTATTTCGAATCAAGTTTTGCTTTTGCACTCTTATTCATCTCAAGTTCACGCGCCGCGATCCTACATTGGGAGACTGGTCGACGCTCTGGTAAATGTAGCAGATGGCCCGGCAATTCAGCGTGCGACACTCGAACGTGCGTCCTTCAAGTCTAGTGCGTTGGCCTCTCAGTCCAAGGCGGCTGTGTAGACATCTGATGGACTTACGGGGAACCACGTGCACCGAGTAATTCCGAGGGAGCGTGAACGTCAGATGCAAACCTCTAATAGCTGTTATTAAAACGGGCGGCATCTGCCCTCGCCGATCCTTATTTCGTTCCATCGCAGTATTGCGCTTCTAATGTGTGTACATATGTTGTTTTTAGTTAAGGTTTCCCATAGTTTTCTGCCACTAGATTTCCGTTTATAAAGTAAAAACCTTTTGTGTCATCTATGAATACTACACAAAACTTCTCTCTGTCTTTAATGACTTCCCATACACTATTTAGCAGGAGTTCTATTGCTGTCAGATTTGATCTTCCTTTCCTGAATCACGTTTGGCTTTTGGGGAGGTTTTCGTCGATTGTTTGCTTTATTATTTCTGATATTTTTTGAATACTTCGGAAAGTAAGTTTTCTAGTGCTATGACAATCTGTTGGCTAGGGTCCTTGGAGTCTCCTTTCTCTTTATAGCACTTTTGTTATTGACTGTCTCCACTGTTCTGGAATGAAGGCTGTTTCTATACACTTATTGTACAGTTTTGTCCACATCTGGCAGTCTGTCATGGCCTACAGTTTTTTTGTTCTAGATGCTGTTAACGGCATCTTTGACCTCTTCTGTGACCAGCGGGACCCATTCTGTAGTCATTTCTGGCATGTTCACGTGTCTGCCTACTGGTCTGTCTTTTAGTCCTTCCTTTTCAGTATGTTGCCGAAGTGCGTCTCCCACTTTTTTCATGTCGATGTAATGTGCTTCGGCTCGTTTTCTGTGGCACAGCGCAATACTTTGGTCCTTGTGGCCTCGTCTACTACGAGTAGTTTCTTTCCCTCTCTTTGCCAGAAGATTTTCTTCATTTCCTTTAGAGTTTTCTGACAGATGTTTCATTATTCCGCTAAATCCTGAGGAGTGTATGGTTTTATGCGCAACGCTTTAGTTGGTGTAGGATTTCTAGTACATCTTTTCTTAGCCTGTAACACTCCTTGTGGAACCGTTTCTTTTGTACCTGCGATTGAAGGCTTGTCTTAAGAGTTCTCCTATCGCTTCTGTTGCTTCGTCTAGTCACGAATTGTCTATTAGCATTTAAATTTGTTATATAGAGTCTGATTTTGCTTCCACTTTCCCAAAGTCTATTGTTCTAGAAAGTGCTGGTTCCTCTTTTCCTTACGCTTTTCACCATTCTCCTTGGGTATATATTTCCAGAGGAATATGTTCCCGAAGTAGTATTGGTTTATAGTCCAGAGAAGTGTTATACCCCTATGGTTGCTCTCCTTGTGAAGTGAGTATCTATTGTGCTTTTGCCGTTGTGGGAAAAGGCAACTGGCTGCAGTAATTTCAAGAAAGCTTTATTTATCACAGGCGCAGTGATCCTCGTCCATAATAGATAAAAGTATTATATGTAGGTACGTTGGGATTGTTTAATAGGATAAAGCTTTCTTTTTGCAACCTTTCCACTATTATTATTGCTTTATAGTTTTGTATATCAATTCTGCAGTTTAAATCTCCGGCAATAATTTGTGGGTTATCATGTGTACTCTGAATCATCAGCTGGCCTATTCCATCTATTATATTAATGGCTGTTTTATTCGAATGGGAATATGCTGATATTATTGTAATGTGTTTCCTTTCTGTCAGGAGTGTATTTTCCTGTTTGATAGTTGCAGTTATTGGTGTTAATTCCGGTTTTTGAGGACAGTTATTTCTCCCATGAGTCTTCCTCTGTCGCATTGTTTTGCTTGGAGATGAGACAGGTAAAATTTTGGGTATTGGCGGTTTTCGGTTAAATATGTTTCTGTTAAGTTTGCTGTGTCATATTCCTAGAGAAAGTCTCTTTGATCCACGTTCATTGAACATTTAACTTCTATATTCCATAGGACAATTCATATGGTTCCTACTGGTTCTACTTCTTTGCCTTTTTTGGGTGGTGTTCCTGTGTCTTATGGAAGAGACACCCCTCCGTTTTCTCGATAAAAATGGGGAAAGCAGTGAATCTGTACAGAGATCAGATTGCATGTAATACTTCCATTATTTGGTATTATTAGTAACATATACACTTCACTCCGTTCTGATAAGAAGTATATCCATGGAGCAGATGGGGTTGGCCATCAGTAAATACTCTGGACTCCTATTGAACAGAAAATTATTAGTGTATAAACTTTTAATGGCTGCAGGTAACCTATTGAAAATTTATGCTCCTGAGTAATGGACTCCTTTGTACACCAAAAGAAGTAGCTTTAAATCTTTGTAAAGATTATTTGTATTTCTAATACTGATTCCGTTAACTGAGCCAATACTCAGAAAAAAGAAATATTTCTCTAGTGAAAAATTTCATTGATAAACATATGTATCCGGGGAGCAGTAGCTAGTAACCGTAGTTCCCCAAACAGTTCTGTCAAGGACGTCCTTGAGTCTTAACCACAAACATTCTTATTACGCGGTTTTTGTCTCTGATAACTTTAGTTTAGCTTGATGAGTTACCGCAAAAAATATTCTTCATTTTATATCACCTAAATCTGAGAGCATTCGCATTACAAACAAAGATTTGTTTAGGGGCATTGGCAGTTCTGTGGTCTGCTCCTCCAAGCTGTAATGCAAGAATATGATACTCCCAAATAGTTTTGTCTGCTTTTCGTCACATTTTTAGAATCTACTAGTAGTACACCTCTTTCACGTTCTTAACTGTATAAGGTGTGTTTTTTCTATTCTTTTCCGAAGTTTAGTGGCAAGAAATAGGCAAGGAAAAAACGCTTATAAATTCCCACGAAAGTATCATTTACCAATATTTCCAAGAGTATACCTGATTTGTTATTGCTTGGAAAGTCTGCATCATCCGCAAACAAATTGTAACATGACATATGGTAATATAAGTGATGAAAGGTCACTGCTACGCACAAAGAAATAAGGGTCCTAAGATGTAACCTAGTGGGATACGCCGTTTAATTAGTTCCGCATTAGACAATGGCTAATAGCTTAACATACATCTACTGACATCCTTTGTTTTCTGTCTAAGATACAGCATTTGGAACCTTTTGCAGCGTCTTCTGTTACACCGTAATATCCTAACTTGCTTAAAACGATACTGTGATTTACTTACAAGGGGAGGCCACGACGTTGGGATCACAGAATTACTTCAAACTTTGCAACCCTTTAGTAGGCCAGCAGAACAAGATAATGTGGTAGTGGGAAAAAATGGTTCAAATGGCTCTGAGCACTATGGGAGTTCACTTCTAAGGTCATCAGTCCCCTAGAGCTTAGAACTACTTAAACCTACCTAACCTAAGGACATCACACACATCCATGCCCGAGGCAGGATTCGAACCTGCGACCGTAGCGGCAGCGCGGTTCCAGACTGTAGCGCCTAGAGTCGCTCGGCCAGCCCGGCCGACGCTAGTGGTAAGCTGCACTACTTTGGCAATTCCGAGAAAATATCAAGGGTAGTTTAACGCGTCCATTACGTGGCGTATGTATCTATGCTTAGTGCCGGGCGTTTGAGCTCATGGTGGTGAAGTCATTAGCGTTCGAGCTTCTTAAGACTAACGTGTATGAGGCAACCTTTCGACGCCGGCTAAAACTAAATTTTTAATCTGTAGTTTTTTCATCACCTGTCATACATGGTATGCATCCAAATCATCGCGTGAAAGAAAAATTTTTCAAAATTTCAGTAAGATGCGTTATCTCTTAGAAACTCTGGACATTCCCTGTAAATGCGGGAAAACTTCATTCATTCGAAATAATAGCTGCCGTTTCAATTTATGTTTCCCTGTCTATATGCAAATATCATTCTGAAACGTATGATGTCGAGACCACATCCGACGAGTAATTGTACATTACTCTTGTGGTCTGGCACATTATGACTTACTATATTACTGAATAGCGTTATCCGCATCATTATTTATTAAGGTTTGACTTGGGCTTTTTTAAGTCTGTCCCTCATCCTTCAAAATTCAATTAAAAATCGTAAATCGTCGAATAACATATGAAATTCACTACAACTTCATGAAAATGAACGTGGTTTTTTCATTATATTAGCTCTCAAATGTCGTATATATTAAATAATGTGATCAGTGATTAAAAAATATATAGATTAAATAATAAGCATTTGCTGTTTCAAAGCGTCGCCTCCTCCACGCTCCTCTTGCTCAACGCGGAGGCTAACCACATGACCAGACTGACTTTTTATTGGTTCTGCCTTGGCACAGATATGTCAGCTACACAATAGACAAGTAAAACTTCTCTTGCGATTTTGTCGGAATTGCCAGAGTAATGCACGTTACTGCTTGTACATTATGTACTACTAATGGCCCACCAAAGGCGTACATACACAGTTTGAAGTAAATCCGTGATCCCAATGTCGTGGCCTCCCCTTGTTAGTCAAATGCCTTTGAGAGATTAGAAAATATAGCAGTAGCATGAAACTTATTGTCTAATGAATTACGCATTTTCGAGCGGTATGTGCAGACAGCCTCCTCAATATCGAAACCCTTTAGACAACCGAACTTTGACAATATATTATTTATTGTCTGTTGATTAAGAAGCCGGTTATGGATTACCTTTTCTAAAATTTTTGATAATGCTGCCAAAAGTGAAATTGGACGAAAGTTTGAAGATACATCTTTATCACCTTTCTTAAGAAAAGGCTTAACTTAAGCTTACTTGAAAAATTCAGGAAATGTTCCTCTGAAAATAACCGATTACACAGGTAACTTAATGTGTTACTAAACTCGAAACACTCTTTTTGATTAACATTTTTGGTATTTTATTTTAGCTAAAAACTTATCTTGATTTTAAAGATTTTATGGTGGTCATTACTTCTACTGGTGTACTGAAGGTCATATTGGTATTACTAAAGCCAAATGTAATGAATGGTCGGTGATATTCCGTGGCAGCATCTCCCGAACCTGACATCGGCACCGCCTTAGTAAGTTACGAAGTAGTTCATAAAAATTTTGCACCACTCTGAATGCTATCTGCTCCTCTTTATGTCTTGTTTTACCAGTATCTTCGTTCGCTGCCACATTGTCCTTCTTTTATTACGTGATGTTGTTATCTTCTTCTCGTAATGCATTGATTTCGTTGCCTGTATTACTATATTTAACATTTTGGATTACGTCTTGTAACGAGCTATAGCATCAACATCTTAACTGTTTTTGACTGACAGATACAGTTACCTTTTTGTCTTGCAAAGTACCTTTATTCCCTGAGAAACCCATAGCTTTTTGTAGGATTTGGTTTACTTGTTGTGGGTTGGCAGGAGAGCCAACACCGGGTTACTAGAGGAGGCCGAAAGGCACGCGTTTTAGCTCACGCAGGCTGGCGTGAGGTCTGGAACAGGACAAGGAAATTAGAATTAAAAAAAAAACGGACGTATCTGGTGGAATACTTAACTTTAATCCTAAAATGGTGAACGTCGCTCTTGACGATACATTATGCACAGTATCAATAGTAACTGGTAATGGCGCCTTGCTAGGTCGTAGCAAATGACGTAGCTGAAGGCTATGCTAACTATCGTCTCGGCAAATGAGAGCGTATTTTGTCAGTGAACCATCGCTAGCAAAGTCGGTTGTACAACTGGGGTCGAGTGCTAGGAAGTCTCTCTAGACCTGCCGTGTGGCGGCGCTCGGTCTGCAATCACTGATAGTGGCGACACGCGGGTCCGACGTATACTAACGGACCGCGGCCGATTTAAAGGCTACCACCTAGCAAGTGTGGTGTCTGGCGGTGACACCACATTACTCATGGTTCATCGTGGGCGGAGCTTGAACAGTTATCAGATAAGATAGGACATTATTAACACAGGCATTATATTTCATCCATGCTATGAGCACTGTATACGTGACTGGCGTTCCATTGTCTTCAGCAATGAATCGCCGTTATTCACTCCCCCGGAAGACCATCGGCGGCGAGTAAGCTAGCGATCAGTGACGAGGTGCTGTTCCGCCAGTATTAGTCACCGATCATAGAAATTGAGGGAACACTGATGATGCAACAGCACGTCCGGACATCAGGTGTTCTCATGTTTTACCTCTAATACGGCTGTATCGTGGTGCTGTTTTCTTCAACAGTAAAATGCTTATCTACATAGGGCACCCTTGTCTATTAACCGTCTGAGTGATTTTGAGTATTTCCGTCGCGAGCAGCATCCCTAGATCGGTCCGTGATAGAAGTGTATAGGACGAGCTCGGCCGTCAACTCCATCCCACCGCCATTATACAGGATATCAATTGCAACAAATGCGGGCCAGTTTGCCTAGGTAGAGGAGACAACAGCTTTATGCACCTTTCCAAACTGAATCAATAAACCCATCGTGGCCGGAGAAGATGTAACGTCCTGCTAATAAGGGATATCATAGTACCAACATGGTAATAAATTTGCCTCGACTCTTTAATCACTACATTAATATAAAATATCCTCTCAGTCAGTGAAGTTTTATTTCGTTCATTCTCCCTTTCTGGTTGGTTCACTTTTTTTGTCAGTATATTTCCAGGATGGCGACTTAAGAAGTAGAGCTTTGTCACGATATTGAAATACGTGGGGCTTAAAAAATAGCGGAGTGGCTATAGGTTATTCTGAGCGTTGCAAGGTGGGAGGTCAAGGGATCATCATTCTATAAATCAAAGCTGATAACTATTTGAATTAGGCTTTTTGAAGGCCAAAGGTATCTTTTTTATTAAACGATGGCACTTCTGAAGTTGAAATAAATGAAATGATCGTATGACATTGTTGACCGGAACGTCCCTCACGGGGTCGGCCGCGAAGTGCAAGTCCTATTTTAGTGGGCGCCACATTCGGCGACCTGCGGCCGGTGATGAGGACAACACGACACACAGTCCACGTGCGGATAAAATCTCCAACCGGATCGGGAATCGATCTCGGGCCCAGTGCGTGGGAGACAAGCACATTAGCACCCGGATAAGCACACGTACATTTTTCAAAATGTCTACTGTACCTACGTTAAGTTCGAACACTGGTAACCTAAACCGCATTTTTACAAGTCTTACCTCGAATCGTTTTCTGCCTCGCGTCATTTAACGAAGAAAATCTGGCTTTTTACCGTCTCACCGACTTCAAGTATAATACTCCCGCAGCTTGGGATACAGTTCCAATTTTCTGATGGCTTCCTTGGAATTAGATCGATAATATGTACACGACCGGTAATCATATAACTTCCGCATAATGGAATGTCTTTGGGTCATAAAGTAAATATGGGTAACTTTAAAATTTTGTTTCGATTAAACACATCAGAGTTGTGACAACACCCCAGTTTTGCTTGCAATTTTCGGATCTGTCTGATACTAGTAACATTAAAATGTTTAGTCGTGTGAATATCTGTAAGGAAATCCAGAACACATATCCAGCTCATAGTTTTGTGGATACGACGGGTTGAAACAATATTTATTTCAAGACAGGAGCACACGCAAATCACAGTGACTTAGTAGGTTCCCTACAGAACTTATTGAATAAACTGATCCATCATAGTTGAACTGTTATTACTTTATAGATCGTGATTACCTCATGCGCGCTATAAGTGCAGTCGAAGACAAATAAACTTCTGAGTCGGTACAGCTACGTTAATAATATTTATCGAACGTTTATCAACGAAGTTCCTATTTCAGAAAATAAACAAGTACAAATGGCAAATGAACGACATGCATCAGCAAATTACTTTTGGAGTTCTATATTTTAGGGGAAAGCAAATACGTTTCCTTTTGAACGTCATGCACATTGGCTTCTTCCTGCAAACCTAGTTCAATTAAAAACAGTAGTAAATGATTATTCCGTATCTAATGCACTGGTATTTTGCGGCTAGCACCATTTAAAATTTTAATCTATTCATTATTTATTTCATGTGGCATTAAGCTAACTGTAATGTCTTTGGACGCATTGTTGATAGTGCAGATGATGGTGCACTGAAACAGAACTGCTCCAGACAGAAGGAAAATTATTACAAAGCTTTCATATGAATGAGAAGTGTGTTGCAGTTGCCATTTTCTAGATGATTTTTCTTCAAAATTTCATGTTGGTAACATAACACGCATTAAGGCATGTGCTGTTTGTGTGATGGTTAATTGTTTCCTTACGAAAAAAACCTTGTAATAAATTGAAAGTAATTCTTTAAATTAAGGAGCTGAGATCCAAGGAAGTAGTGATATTAAAACAATCAACCTGAGGATTTACAACCTAGGACCACCCAATCGAGCACGTAATACGCTGACCAATTAAGGAGATGGTCTATCCTTCTCTTGCGGTAGTGGTCAAATATTTTTCCACCAGTGCCTAATTACGTGGTTCATCTCAGCTGGAGCATTAATGGGGATAGCAGTAGTGGTCAGCATCGTCCTTTACAAATAAACAGTCTCACCAGATTGTAACGGAAAATACGAAAATCTGAATCTCATTGATGGACAGGGGTTTGAACCTGTTTTGGAGGTTGCACTATACGCTTTATTCTTACTCCACAAACGAAAAAGAAAAATACTTATTTCATTTCAAAGTACATATTTTCCTTGCCTCTATGGCGATAACTGTGTAATTAACAGTAAAATTTAGTACTCCGAATAGTTTTTATACAGCAGTAGTCTAAAGTATCTCCTGCTTTTTCACTCCAGAATGTTGGCGCCTGCGTGCTGAAGATACAATAAATCCTCGTAGACCTGTAAAAAGTCCTAGAAAGTCACCCGCTTCGGAAAATTGAACTAAAACTCACTTCTTCATAATGTCAAGGACAAATACACTAATACACAATATCACAAGGTCTCGAATGAATTGATTAAACTGCGTGGGCTTTGTTTCACTTTACAAGCGTATCATCTGTCGTGTTAATTCGGTGACAGATTTATAGCCTGAATATGGTGCATCGTTTTTCGCTGTGTATTGTTTATCTATACGGGACATTTTCGTGAAACACTCGCAGCACTGCCAATAGAAACAAATGTTAAAAATTTATGGCTCAAAAATCGAAGCCTTTATGCAGATGTTGGTGACATCGCATCCAATATTTTAAAATTATAACTGAAACAATGGAGCACTGTAATGTAATGTAGCACCCAATGCAAACCAGGGAGCGCCTCTCTAGCAATGGATGTGCACAACAGTACCGACCGAGTTTATAAAAATGTTTGTTGTTATTCTTTGATCTCGATAATTAAATATTACTGCGCATAGTATTTGACCACATAAGGCAACAGTAAGTCTGAAATAATGCTGTCCTAAGTGGCTATATATTGTATACACCGACGGAAAAAATTCGCAACTCCAAGAAGGAGTTGTGCGACATAAACGAAAGTTAGTAGAAGTGTTTCTAAATTTGAAAGATGATTATTCAAATTTCCCACCAGTACCATAAAGAGTGGCTTTAGTAGCGCCTCATCAGGATGCTGGTTAGGATTGCTTTAAATACACGATGTAACGGTCGTGAGCGTTAGTTACAAAAAATGGCTTTGACCACTATGCGACTTAACTTCTGAGGTCATCAGTCGCCTAGAACTTAGAACTAATTAAACCTAACTAACCTAAGGACATCACACAGATCCATGCCCGAGGCAGGATTCGAAACTAAGACCGTAGCGGTCGCTCGGTTCCAGACTGTGGCGCCTAGAACCGCACCGCCACTCCGGCCGGCCGTTAGTTACATCTCAGACTGGACGTTGTGAGTTGATGTTGGTCAAGAATGCCTTTAAGGCGACAAAGACGCCTTTATCAACATATTACTGATTTTAAAGAGATCGTGAATAGTGCAACAAGAATCTAGGTGTTCATTCTGTGATATTACAGAAAAATTTGACACCAGTGTGGACACTGTAAGCGATTGCTGACAGCGGTGGTAACGAGAATGACGTTCGCACGATGACCGGGATCCCGACGTCCACGTGCCTTTACTGAGAGGGACGAACTTCATGTTAGGGATGGGGCTCTGGCGCGACATACTGCATCTGCAATCTGAGCACCAATTGGCACCACAGCGACACAACGAACTGTTAAAAATCGGTTTGGTGAAGCTTAGCTCCGAGCGAGACGCCCTGCAGCTTGTATTCCACTGACCCCAAACCATCGCCATTTGCGATTCACTGTTGTCAAGTGCGAGCTCATTGTAATGGCTGGCTCTGAGCACTATGGGACTCAACTGCTGAGGTCATTAGTCCCCTAGAACTTAGAACTAGTTAAACCTAACTAACCTAAGGACATCACTAACATCCATGCCCGAGGCAGGATTCGAACCTGCGACCGCAGCGGTCTTGCGGTTTCAGACTGCAGCGCCTTTAACCGCACGGCCACTTCGGCCGGCGAGCTCATTGTAGATCAGGGTGGTGGTCTGTAGTGTTTTCTGATGACAGCTGGTTCTCCCTCTGTTCCTGTGATGGCAGTGCGTTGTATAGAAAGAGTCCACTTGCCAGCCTGCAACCAACCTGTTTGTGTGCTAGACACACTGGACTTACACCTGGAGTTATGGTCTAGGGTGAGATTTCATATGACAACGGGAGCTGTCCCGTGGTTATCCCAAGCACACAGACTGCAAATTTGTACGACAGTCTGATAATGCGACCTGTTGTGCTGCCACTGATGAAAAGCATTTCAGGGTTCTTCCAACAGGATAACGCTCGCCCGCACACCGCTGCTGTAACCCAACATGCTGTATAGAGTGTCGACATATTGCCTTGACCTGCTAGATCACAAGATATGTCACCAATCGAACACATATGGTACATCATCGGATGACAACTCCAGCGTCATCCAGGAACAGCATACACCGTCCCTGCGTTGACCGACCAAGTGCAACAGGCATGTAATTCCATCCCACAAACTGACATCCGACACCTGTACTACACAATACATGAACTGTTTCCAAAACTGAAAGAACACGTTCGAGGACTTCACTTTGATAGTAATGAAGCAGTGCAAGTTTAGATGAGGATGTGGATCCGTCAACAAAGTGAAACACTCTCCAGTGACGGTATCAACACACAGGGCTCTCGTTGGGAGAAATTTCCTCGGCGCCAAGATGACTAAGCTGAAAAATAAACATGTACACACGAAGAATAAAGCCGTAAATGTTAATGAAATTTGTTTTATTTGAAAATTTTTACCGCCGGCCGAAGTGGCCGTGCGGTTAAAGGCGCTGCAGTCTGGAACCGCAAGACCGCTACGGTCGCTGGTTCGAATCCTGCCTCGGGCATGGTTGTTTGTGATGTCCTTAGGTTGGTTAGGTTTAACTAGTTCTAAGTTCTAGGGGACTAATGGCCTCAGCAGTTGAGTCCCATAGTGCTCAGAACCATTTGAACCATTTTTTGAAAATCTTTACCAGCTCTGACATAAAAAATTCGGGGGCATTACTATTCAGAACTCCCTCGTAGCTATCTCTTGTCTTAGTTTTTGCGCGTTCATGATTCTGTTTTAAATATTTCGATTTTGCTGTACGCTATATAAGAATCTATAACCTCATCTGTTCGTACACTCTGCAGAGGGTACAAAATGGCTCTGAGAACTATGGGACTTAACTGCTGAGGTCATCAGTCCCAAAGAACTTAGAACTACTTAAACCTATCTAACCTAAGAACATCACACACAACCATACCCGAGGCAGGATTCAAACCTGCGACCGTAGCGGGCGCGCGGTTCCAGATTGTAGCGCCTAGAACCACTCGGCCACTCCGGCCGGCTCTGCAGAGGGGAAAATCTCCATGTAGTCTCCTTTTTATTCCATTCCCAGAAGTAAATAACCACCGTATGGATTCGAGTTTCTCCGATTGTAGCATAGTGGTCACTACGTTCATGAAAGGATTGTGGCATGCTGGCGCACCCAAAACTCACTGTCGCTTTGTGAACAAACTCAAAACTTCTTTTTGCAGTCGTCCTCACCGGAAGGGTCCCATCACGATGTTGCATCAGTGAACTCTAAGTCTATTTCTTATAAGCAGAAGAGGGCACTTAAAGTTCGGTGTCACGCTGTTTTGAGGGTCAAAATACAGTAGACTCGCATTAGAAGCATCCGTAATGCTGCTAGATGTAAACGAATGCTTCCTGAAAATCAAAAATACCCCCATTTAATAACACGCTACTGACATATGGACATCGAAGATAATAGTGGCGAAACAGAGCATCGTGTGAATATCTTCTCTTCGGATACTACTTCCAACATGTAAAACCTTGATTGTGGATCGAGCGTCTCGGTACAAAAGTAATTTAGCAGCGACAATTACCAGTATGTGTCTCAAACTATAGCCGCAAATGCCGAGTATGAGCAAAAACAAGCTGTCCGTAGAACGACAAAATACATGAATAAAACACTGATAGGTGCAGTCACTGGTGCAGTCAGAGTGTAAAACAGGGTTACAATCAAATTAGTCGGAAACACTCTTTAACCATATAAAAATAAAATTCTACACTACTGGCCATTAAAATTGCTGCACCACGAAGATGATGTGCTACAGAAACGAAATTTAACTGACAGGAGGAAGATGCTGTGATATGCAAATTATTAGCTTTTCAGAGCATTCACACAAGGATGGCGCCGGTGGCGACACCTACAACGTGCTGACATGAGGAAAGGTTGCAACCGATTTCTCACACACAAACAGTAGTTGACCGGCGTTGCCAAGTGAAACGTTGTTGTGATGCTTCGTGTAAGGAGGAGAAATGCGTACCATCACGTTTCCGACTTTGATAAAGGTCGGATTATAGCCTATCGCGATTGCGGTTTATCGTATCGCGACACTGCTGCTCGCGTTGGTCGAGATCCAATAACCGTTAGCAGAATATGGAATCGGTGGGATTAGGAGGGTAATACGGAACGCCGTACTTAATCCCAACGGCCTCATATCACTAGCAGTCGAGATGACAGGCATCTTATCCGCGTGGCTGTAGCGGATCATGCAGCAACGTCTCGATCCCTGAGTCAACAGATGGGGATGTTTGCAAGACAACAACCATCTGCACGAACAGTTCGACGACGTTTGCAGCAGCATGGACTATCAGCTCGGAGACCATGGCTGCGGTTACCCTTGACGCTGCTTCACAGACAGGAGCGCCTGCGATGGTGTACTCAACGACGAACCTGGGTGCACGAATGGCAAAACATCATTTCTTCGGATGAATCCAGGTTCTGTTTACAGCATCATGATGGTCGCATCCGTGTTTGCCGACATCGCGGTGAACGCACATTGGAAGCGTGTATTCGTCATCGCCATACTAGCATATCACCCGGCGTGACGGTACTGGGTGCCATTGGTTACACGTCTCGGTCACCTCTCGTTCGCATTGACGGCACTTTGAACAGTGGACGTTACATTTCAGATGTGTTACGACCCGTGGCTCTACCCTTCATTCGATCCCTGCGAAACCCTACATTTCAGCAGGATAACGCACGACCGCATGTTGCAGGTACTGTACGGGTCTTTCTGGATACAGAAACTGTTCGACTGCTGCCCTGGCTAGCACATTCTCCAGATATCTCATCAATTGAAAACGTCTGGTCAATGGTGGCCGAGCAACTGGCTCGTCACACTACGCCAGTCACTACTCTTGATGAAATGTGGTATCGTGTTGAAGCTGCATGGGCAGCTATACCTATACACGTTATCCAAGCTCTGTTTGACTCAATGCCCAGGCGTATCATGGCCGTTATTACGGCCAGAGGTGGTTGTTCTGGGTACTGATTTCTCAGGATCTATGCACCTAAATCGCGTGAAAATGTAATCACATGTCAGTTCTAGTATAATATATTTGTCCAATGAATACCCGTTTATCATCTGCATTTCTTCTACGTGTAGCAATTTTAATGGCCAGTAGTGTATATTTGTTCGTAGATCGAGAAAGGCTTTATTTCCGTGCTAGAACACGAACAGACGAAACATGCCAGCATAATACACGAAACACTATCTTATATCGCCGCGCGGGATTACCCGATCGGTCTAGGGTGCTGCAGTCATGGACTGTGCGGCTGGTCGCGGCGGAGGTTCGATTCCTCCCTCGGGCATGGGTAAGTGTGTTTGTCCTTAGGATAATTTAGGCTAAGCAGTGTGTAAGCTTAGGAACTGATGACCTTAGCAGTTAAGTCCCATAAGATTCCACACACATTTAAACTTGAACTTTCTTATATGAAACATTCAAATTGCCGTCTAATACTAGCGATACTTGCGTTAGCCTATCGTTACAATGAATCCCGTTTGCACTGAAGTATCTCAGGTGATTAAAAATCGTTATCAGATTTGGGTACGAAACATCTTCCAAACG
Organism: Schistocerca nitens; assembly: GCF_023898315.1. Lineage (NCBI taxonomy): Eukaryota > Metazoa > Arthropoda > Insecta > Orthoptera > Acrididae > Schistocerca > Schistocerca nitens. The sequence continues at coordinate 950,178,726 of NC_064616.1, forward strand.
CGAGGACAAATAACAGTTTTGTGGCTTTACGTCTGCAGCATGAAGAGGGAGCGGGGGGTTTGGTCCAAATCTCCCTGTTCATCTGTCACAGAATCTTGAGAACTTTAGAAATGCAACTTAACCAGACGTAGCCAAATGCATTTTGATTTTTCCGAATGAGAAAGAATTTTATGTGATATGCTGTTACTTTCTGCTCCGCACGTTTCCCATAAATAATGTACTGTGAAGAAAAATGGTTCAAATGGCTCCGAGCACTATGGGACTTAACATCTGAGGTCATCAGTCCCCTAGAACTTAGAACTACTTAAACCTATCTAACCTAAGGACATCATGCCAGAGGCAGGATTCGAACCTGCGACCGTAGCGGTCGCGCGGTTCCAGACTGTAGCGCCTAGAACCGCTCGGCCACCTCGGCCGGCTACTGTGAAGAGTTGTAGGAAATGAGTTTCCACATGAGTTTTTACACAAAAAAGGATTAAGGGACTCGTATCATCATCATCATCATCATCCAATTCAATCATTAAATGATGTGGCCTCTTCGAGTCGTGGATTCAGGTAGGCTTTTAGCAGTCTTCTCCAAGTGGGACGATCTTGGCCAGTGGTCTGCCAGGTGTTACCTGCGATCTTCATGGTGTCTTTGTCCCATCTGTCTGGTGGTCTTCCTCTAGTCCTCTGGTGCTCTCTCGGGCTCCACTCCAGTACTAGCTTCGTCCATCTGTTGTCTTTTCTTGTTGCGCCGTGGTCAGCCCACTGCCATTTCAAGGAACCTACTGTCTCTAAGATGTCGTTAACCTTCGTCACAGACCGGATGTCATCCGCCCTTTTCCTGTCCTTTCTTGTGTAGCCCAGCACCGATCTCTTCATGGCTATCTGTACTGTCCTAAGTTTTCCTTTTGTAAATGAGTTCAGTGTCCATGTCTCGCAGCCATACGTCATCACAGGAAGAATGCATTTGTCAAATACTGATTTCTCCAGATTTACTGGTATTTTTGATCTGAATAGTGTTGAATTCTTCCCAAATGCTTGCCAGCCAAGCTTGATGCGTCGATAGATTTCTGGCTTTATGTCTCCCTTCATATTTATAATCTTGCCAAGGTAGACATATTCACTGACCTCTTCTAATAGACTGTCCTTGACTTTCACCTCTCCAGCTGGGACCCATTTGTTGGATATTACTGTTGTTTTGGAAAGGTTCATGTTCAAGCCAACCAGCTGACAGTCCGATGCAAGATCTGTAACTAAGTTTAGGAGCTCTGCGAAGTCTTTGGCCAGTAAGGCAATATCATCAGCAAATCTCAAGTTGGTAAGCCTTCTTCAATTAATTCTAATTCCCTTGCCTTTCCAGCTAAGTTTTGACATAGCCATTTCCAATACAGGAGAGAACAGTTTTGCGGAGATTGGATCGCCTTGCTTGACACCCCTCATGATGCGGAATTCTTGAGTTGATTCACCGATGTTAACATAACCTGAAGAATTCTCGTAGATTTTCCTGAGCACTTCAATGTATGCTGCTCCCACTCCTTGCTCACTCAAAGCTTGGAGGACAGCTACATGGCTAACGGAATCAAATGCCTTTTTAAAGTCAACAAAGGCAATGCAGAGAGGCAATTAGTATTTATTCACTCTGCTTATCACTTCACTAACCGTCAGAATGTGGTCAATAGTGCTAAAATTGCTTCGGAATCTTGCTTGTTCTATAGGTTGGGCTGAGTCTAGGGTGCGACTAATTCGGTTTAACATATTTTCCTCATCTATGTGTGATGAATATGGTTGGTGATAGCTTTTTTATACACACTGGCTGATCTTCTTAGACATACTTAGAATTTATGACTTCATTTACAAAAAACGTGAAGCACCCACAAGGGGAGCAGGAAACGGTATGAAACTTCACGGGTTGAGAGGGAATGTGATGTTGTTTCAGTGATTTAAAATTAAAGTCAAATTTACAAAGATCGTGATATTATGAGCCCACTTATCAGTAAGACGTTGCGTACACTCTCGCCTGGATCCATACACTGATTCGGTAGGGGACGTATATGAACTTCTTTCAGTGATTTAAAATTTGAATCAAATTTCCATATAACTTTACACTAAGAGCCCACTTACCAGTAAGTCATTGCATACACTGTGACCTGGATTCATGCACAGATTCTGTTGGGAAAGTATGTGATCTTCTTTCAGTGATTTAAAATTTGAGTCAAATTTATAAATTACTTGACATTATAAGTCCAATTGTCAGTAAGACGTTGGGCATCCAATGGCCTGGATCCATTCACTTATACGGTTGGAAAGGATGTCACGCAAACTCCTGTATCCCCTCCTTAGGCAAGGCTGTTCAGAACTTGTGCCGGTTGTCCATCGTTCCGACGATTTGAATTCGCGCTTCTGCGTGGCGGCTGCTCCACGTGGGAGCACTGATCGGCAAGTAGTTTGGAGGCTGTACAGGAAGCGCCCTCAGTGGTGAGCACGTGGTGCTCGGACGAGACGAGGAGCTCTGTCAGCTCGGTGACTTTCGCAGGGGGGCTTCTCTGGTCTTCGCTGAAGGATGTGGTGCGGCTTGGGCATAACCCTTCAGTTATACTGAGGTGAAATAACTCATGGTATTCCACCTACTATGGTGTCGAACCTTATTTTCCCTGTGTAGTACAGCAACCCGACGTGGCACGGACTCAAGAAGTCATTGGAAGTCCCTTGCATAAATATTGAGCCATGCTGTCTCTAGATCCCTTCATAATTGCGAAGGAGTAGCCGGTACATTATTTTGTGAACGAACGGATACCTCGATTATGTACCATAAATGTTTGATGGGATTGGTGCTTGGTAGCCAAATCATTCGCTCTAATTGTCCACAATGTTCTTCAAACCGATCGCGAACTACTGTGGCCCGGTGAGATGGTGCAATGTCATCCATTAAATTCCATAGTTCTTTGGGAGCATAACCATTTACAGACAATATTTGGTTCAGACAGGCCTGAGCACCCAGTCTATTCCATGTAAACACAGCCCACACTGTTATGGGACCACCACCTGTTTGCACAGTGCCTTGCTGACAGTTTGGGTCCATCACTTCGTGGGGTGAACGCCACATTCGTAGCCTACCATCAGCTCTTACCACCTGAAATCGGTACTCGCCTGAGCAGGCCACGGTGTTCCACTCGTCTAGGATCCAACCGATATGGTCACGAGCCCAGGAGACACGCTGCAGGCGATGACATGCTGTTAGCAAAGGCACTCGCGTGGGTCGTCTGTTACCATTGCTCATTAACGTCACATTTCGCCACACTATCCTAGCGGATAGGTTCATCGTACGTCCCACACTGACTTCTTCTGTTATTTCACGCAGTATTGCTTGTCTGTTAGCACTGAAAACTCTATGCCATTTCCGCTGCTCTCAGTCGTTTTTTAAGTGATGGCTGTCGACCACAGCGTTGTCGATGCTGAGACGCAATGCGCGAAATTTCATATTCTCGGTACACTCTTGACACTGTGGGTGTCTGAATACTAACTGAATACTAACGGTTTCCGAAATGTAATACCCCTTGTGTTTAGCTCCAACTACAATTCCGGCTTGAAAGCATGTTAATTCCCAACGTGCGGCCAAAGTTACGTCGGAAACTTTTTCGTAGGATTTCATTCTAGAAACATCCCCCAGGCTGTGGCTAAGCCATGTCTCCGCAATATCCTTTCTTTCAGGAGTGCTAGTTCTGCAAGGTTCGCTGAAGAGCTTCTGTAAAGTTTGGAAGGTAGGAGACGAGGTAGTGGCGGAATTAAAGCTGTGAGGACGGGGCGCGAGTCGTGCTTGGCTAGCTCAGTCGGTACAGCACTTGCCCGCGAAAGACAAAGGTCCCGAATTCGAGTCTCGGTCTGGCACACACTTTTAATCTGCCAGGAAGTTTCATATCGGCGCACACTCCGCTGTACAGCGAAAATTTCATTCTAGAAACATCCCCCAGGCTGTGGCTAAGCCATGTCTACGCAATATCCTTTCTTCCAGGAGTGCTAGTTCTGCAAGGTTCGCAGGAGAGCTTCTGTAAAGTTTGGAAGGTAGGAGACGAGGTACTGGCAGAAGTAAAGCTGTGAGTACCGGGCGTGAGTCGTGCTTCGGTAGCTCAGTCGGTACAGCACTTGCCCGCGAAAGGCAACGATCCCGAGTTCGAGTCTCGGTGCGGCACACAGTTTTAATCTGCCAGGAAGTTTCTTTTTCGTAGGAGTCACCCGATTACAAATGATAGCTCTGCCTATGCACTGATCTTTTATACTTTGTTTAAGCGATACTACTGCCATCTGGACATGTGCATATTGCAATCTAATGGCTTTTGTCACCTCAGTGTAAGTTGAGTTGATTGTTTTTTTGTCGTACCTTGTGCATACTATTGTTTCAGTTCAGCGTCGTCAATATAATACGTGGGAGGTTTCTGTAGACACGCTCTGGTGGTCGAAATTATGAATGGAGTGCAGTTTGAGTTTTTCTAGTGTTGCTGTTACTGCGAAGTCCATGGGTTCGCTGTTTTTGTCAAGTGTTCACTATTAGTTAGAGAAAATATCTTGTAGTGAAAAGGGGTGCCATGGTGTGTGCAGCAACCAGGACTGGAATTCTGTGGAAGCTCCTGGACAGCAGACGCTACAAATTAAGTATGGAATTTGTGGGGGAATTATGTGCACCATCAGGAGGCGCGGAACAAGATCAGTATTGTCTATGTCTCTTACCACGTGCTGGCACAGAAGTGGGGGCCACGACAGTTGTTCCACCGTTGTCACATGTTAGTGCTGCGATTCTGTTTGCCTGACTTGAGATTAATATGGAGATATGGGTAGTTAATTCTTTCCCTCCCTGTGCTCATTGCTATAAGTCTGCCATAGCTGCTGCTTTACAGTCCTGTGGCGGGACGTGATTACAGATGTATGCATGTGTGGTGGTCGCGCAAGATTGTATCTGCGATTCTTGTTCAGACTTGGTTTTTCAGCGTCACACGCGAGGTAAAAGCAGAGGATGGCGCAGTTAGTGGTAGTGCCTGTGAAAGTATTACTTGCCTTATGTATCCTGGTGAAATATCTCAGGATGTGTATTGGAAGTTTGCCAAATTATTTGTAAGCAAAGAACTGTGGTAAGGCACGATCAGTGTAGCCTTTTGATATTTGTTGCCATTATGTGTTCAACTATAAGAATTTTTCTGACGCCCAGTGGGACTGCCCCTAAGTTAAATGCTGTGTACCATTCTCCTTTAGGCTAGTTTACTGATTGGTTATCTAGAAGAAGTGGTATCTATGCAAATCTAGTTCTGTTACGCTGCCCTGTTTCAAAACATGACTATCTTAAGGCGCGCCATGCAATTTAAGTTCTGCACGAAAAATAACTAGTTGGGCTGATACTTTTGCATGTAGAAATCATGGTGCATAAGGCTGTACCATTAAGATGTTGCACTGGGTACTCATAGTTCTGTGTGTTCTGGTGACCAGAGGTTGATTCGCTGTTAAACGTTGTGTAAGTTGTTACGACCTGTTAAATGTGGCGTAATTTGTTTCGGCAGTGCAGTTTCGTCGACGAGAATAAATCGAGGGCCATTGGAATTTACTTCTTTTTGATTATTTTAAGGCGTGAACCTGTTAAAGAATAGTGAAGTGTTGATATTAATCATTTTCATTGAGTTTTTATTGTTACATGATTAAAATTAACTTTTGAAATAATGATAGGATTTTGAGCCGGTTTTATAGTTTTTATTAAATGAGAATATTGATTTTATATAGTTCTTTTTATGAAAGACTACATAAATTCGTTGATACGGCATTTATTGAATTTCAAAACTAACATCTTTTCAAAATATCTTTGATACAAAGCTTCTAGTATTGTTGTGTCGTCTATCGTACTTGACGGGTGGTAGCGTATGTGAGCCCTGGTTCTTATACTGATCTCAACTGTGGGGAGGCGGGTGAGGCTTATTAGTGGAGAATCGGTGGGGCCTGACGTCGCCTCCCACAGACGAAATCTCCACTATAGTCTCCGACTACTGTCACAAATGAATTCTTCAATAAATCCTTTTCAACTCAATCTCGTCAGCTGATAAAACCCTGGCGCTCAGCTACTGACCACTATAAACCTTGGTTGAAATTGCTGTAACTGATGTTTGATGTCTTGGACACTGACACTGGGACGAACTGATGGCCGAGTTGGTCCCACACAGGGACAGATATAGGGATCTTGCTGTTCATGGGTGTACCTCAGCGTCATGCAGGCAGATCATAGACAGACGTTTCATGTGTGGAAGAGCAGTGGCCTGTTGAAAAATGGTACCACGATACAGTCGTATGAGAGGTAACAGATCAGGACGCAGGACGCTCGTGAGAGACCGTGGTTCCGTCATAGTTCCCCAAATCACTACCAGCCGCGATCTGAAGTCATACCCGATGACGTCCCCCACCATTACGCCAGGAGTAACATCGCTAGGCCTCTTCAAAACTTTGGATGAGTGGGACCTCTCCTCAGGTCGCTGTCATACTCGCCACGATGGTCATTCGGAATTGTGCAGAATCGCGATACACCGGTGAACACAATGAGACGACATTCATCTGAAATCCTTCACTCCCGGTCATAGCACCACTCCAAATTTAGCAGATTTTGTTGTGCTGTCAAATTCAGTCTATGAATGGACGGTAATTCGCTAGGTGGACTGCAGCTTATTTCAGGTCAGTGGTGCGGAATAACAGATAATTTGGCACGAGCACATTAATTTTTACCGGATGTAGGCACAGATCTGTTGGGGTTACGATGTGATAGGTGCACAATACGGCGATCCTACCTTGTGGTGAACAGACGTTTTCGACTGGAGTCTTGACAACGAATAAGCCTCTCCTCAGGTTCTCAAGCAGTGCGACGTCGGGTCATTGTCACATCCGTATGGCCCAAACATGCGGATATTGCACGATTCGAACAACTGCCCAAATGTACACCCACAATGAGTCCCCTTTCAAACTCTGTGAGGTGCTGATAACGTTGTCGTGCACTTTTACGCGGCATCGCCGTGTCCTTCACAGTGATTTCCCGCTAACTGACACTGTTTCCACCCCATATATACCCCCAAAAAATGGTAACAACACTAAATATGAATAACACTACCGCACCTGATTGCCGCTCTACCTCTTTCAAAGAATGGCAATTGCAATCTTTTACATACCTGTCGATGGTTTGTATGTGTATGAAGTCACCATGACAACCTATCGTGTCTTTTAGGTGCTTCATGTTTTCTGTGAGACAGTGAAAATCAAGTAATTCCCTGATAAGGCAGGAAGGTTGCAGATTAAGACTCTTTAACAACGTGGCACAAGCCCGGATTGAACAAGAATGTGGCGAGAAACTTTCTTGAACACTTTCAAATGAGCCATCCATAAATTCTCCTTAGTCGATTTAAGGAATTCATGATTCACTTTAATCTCCGTTCCTGCCCAAAGAAGCTCCGTTATCTTGACCACTCGTTCGGTGAGTCTGCATATGTCAATTACTGGAGAAGTTAATATACTGAACGTCTGTAACGCAGTTTGGATTTAGAACAGGCCTATCTACAGAGGCGGCTTTTCATACATGCAATGAGAATACGATTAAGTTTCCAGATGATAAAATATCAACAATTCGGTTGTACGGCAGCTTAGCCAAGGGATCTGACAGGTAATGCTTGCGACTTTCTCTTAATGGGGAAGTTTAAGCAGTCCTGTCGGGATACACGAATGACGAACTCGAGATACTTGCTCTGGGGCTGCCAGCACTGCGAGTCGTATATACCAATGTGACATGGGCATGCTACAGGGATGAGACTACGTGATGATTTTATTGCAGAGATTTTTCCGCTCGTATCGCGAGGACCTGCTGGCATAGCTTAACACGTGGCGTGCAATCTTGTGACACAGGGAGGTGACCACACCCGGCATAACTACTGTCGGTCTGGTACTCCAGTCTCGTGGCTATTGTTTAAGGGTGCTTTCTTACGCTCGTTTACGCAGATCATTGGCTAGGAGCCAATCCTCGCCTCACAAAATAGTATACCCAAACCCAAACAATGAAAATACGAAAACACACAGAAAATGTTAACATCAATCACAGACGTAGCTTAATAAATGACTGTTGCGGCAGGAAGGGCATCCGGTCACAAATTCAATAAAATAAATTTGTGAGATTACCAGATACGTTGCTCACGTATTACAGGATAGACACCAGGATAGGTATCTACTCCGTCTGAGAGTGAGACACATGCCGATGCTCTTTAACTGAAACGTTTGGGGCGTCTACGTCAACGCAGATGTATAATTCTGTATGAAGAACGCGGAACTTGCTTGAGTTGCTTACTGATTCCGTAGCTAATTGTAGAACAGAAATGACTCTTAATAATTTTAAAGAACACAAGGTCAGTTAAAAGGGTGGGGCCCTGGAGGGTTCTCGCTTCCATACAAAGCTCTCGAAGCGATAGTCTTTCCGAAACATTTCGTCTAATGAGATCACCTTAGGGTGTGTGGTCATTGTTATGAAGAGAGAAGGCTGCCTCCATTTTGTATACAGAAAAGCAAAGAGACACTATCTGAGCTTCGAAAATCCATACCAAGACAAAACAGTAAGCTTCTGCTGAGTAAAATTGATGGAAAATATCCTCTTATTGGTGAAATGCGCAACACCCCTTATAATAATAAAGATGTCACGTCAATCTTAATCATATGAGAATAGAAATTAAACAACAGCAGAACGGTAAAACGTAGGGACCACCGTATTGATAATTAAACGGTTTGGTACTAACTTTTAATTTACCCTGATGACAGAATACTGACAGGATAGGGATATAGTTTAACAGGTCGTCCGTATACTTCGAATCCAATTTGTGACTTAAACTGTAAACGATTTTGGTGTACAGTCCTATTATGGTAGAGGAAGGCACACTATGGGAAAAATATCCCAGTCCTATTGAATTTGATTCATCTTCGACATCAGTACCTTTCATGGATTGCCTAGGCCAATATTCGGTACGATCTAAGGACCACCTGAAATACAGACTAAGGAGCTGCGAATCACTAAATGATTTATAGGAATCCAGCAATGTTTCTCGAAGCCGCTGTCTGTCGCCCTAAATAAACTGTTTGCGGAATAGTACGAATCGACGTAAACTCCGTCAGTGCATGCTATAACAAGCATCTGTGCTTTCAGCTAAACCTGAAAAAGTGTAGCTACAGTTGTAAGAGCAAATGCTTTAAAAGCCACTTTAGAGCTCTGGTATAAGACTGCAAGAAAAAGCGCAAGAAGAACCGAATCGTTAAACAGACTACCATACTTCTATATGACGCGAACAACTGTAGTGCACTTCAGGGAACTAAAGTTGTTAGTGCAGGAAAACCTATTGCGCACATGCTGTCAAGAAAAAATAGTTCCTCATATTACGATTGAAAAACCATGAAGATATTAGATTGCGTAGCTTCAAATAAAGTCGAAATACAGAAGAGATATTATGCCAGGAAGAGCATCACAAATGATCATTGACATAATAGAGCAGATAGTTCATCTCCAAAATGAATTTTGCAGCTTACGAGAGGCTGTTTGCCGTAACGAAACTTCTGAGAAGAAACTGGCCTTTCACGTTTCGCAGTCGATATTATTACTGAGCTGCTGTGCCACCAAGCCTTATGCTTCGAGTAAATCCTTTCGTCAGCCACTGCATCCTCCTTTTTTTCCCGAACTCCACATAGTTTCTCCCGCATACACTAAATGATTAGCTGCTGTAATATTTTCAGCTGACAGAGGTGGCACAAGGGCTATATTCCAGACAATGTTTTAATTACTTCGAAAGCAGCTCTAAATGTGGTAAAAACAGTCGAGCAACCGATATCAAGAGCACAGCATAATTCCATAATGTGTACTGTGACTCGAATTATGAGCCCAGAAGAAGTTTCCTTCGAACGCCTATCCATATTCAGAAAGACGCTGTTGGAAAGATACTCAGAAGAATTGGACAGTGAAGCTTCAGATTTGAAAGCGACTCCGAAGTTCGTATGGTTTCGTAGCCCTAGTAAAAATATTTCTCTGAAACACATACTTCGTGGGTGAAGAACGCAATACATGTCCGGCTTCAACCAAGACTCAGTTAGCCTACTTAAGATCTGTCAAGACAAATATGAAAGAGACTCACCAACTGAAGACGCCATTCAAACAGTACAAGAGCTGATGACATGCTTTGCAGAAGGAGGAAGGGAGGTCAAATGTCTTACCCAATCTGGATAAGCCTCAAAATGGTAGAAGGGCATGGAAGCTAATTAAAAATATACTGTAGAGGAAAATTACGGTGTCTGTCTCCCGGACATGGAAAGTTAGTAAGTAATGCATCAAATCGGACTTAAAAGATAGGATACAAAGGTTACAGACAATACTAAACTCAAAAACGGCTAAGTCATTACCGAAACACTTATCATAAAGAAAATACATTACTATAGAAATTCAGTGGAGCAGAACATTAGGATGAATACTGTTCCTGATGTACATAATCACTTACCGAATATTGTTAGACATGGGGGAAAAAAGTGTCTTCGCCGATGTCGGCCATATTACAGACACTGCCAAAAGAAAAGAGATCGTTGCAGAGGGAGCAAATGAAACCCTCGAAGAAGCTTAGAAATGATCAATAAGCAATAGGACTACACTGAAAATTTTGTTGTTGTTGTTGTTGTTGTTGTTGTGGCATTCAGTCCGAAGACTGGTAACCGAGTGAGGTGGCGCAGTGGTTAGCACACTGAACTCGCATTCGGCAGGACGATGGCTCAAAATCCGCGTCTGGCCATCCTGATTTAGGTTTCCCTTGATTTTCCTAAATCACTACAGGCAAATGCCAGGATGGTTCCTTTGAAAGGGCACGGTCGATTTCCTTCCCCATCCTTCCCTAATCTGAGCACCCGCTCCGTCTCTAATGACCTCGTTATCGACCGAACGTTAAACACTAATCTCCTCCTCTGAAAACTGGTTTGATACAGTTCTCCATGTTACCTTATCGTGTGCAAACCTCTTCATCCCCGAATAAATACTGCAAACTACATCCACTTGTAACCGCTTACTGTTTACGTCTCTACAGTTAGGTCTTCTACTACAATTTCTACCCACACACTTCCTTCCAGCGCTAAGCTGATGATTCATTGATGTATCAGAATGTGAACAACCAACCGATCCCCATTTTACCCACGTTATGCAACAAATGTCTTTCTCCACGATTCTATTCAGTACATTTTCATTAGTCATGTGACCTATCCATGTAATGTTCAGCATTTTTCCGTAACACCATATTTCGTAAGCTTCTTTTCTTTTCTTGTCTAAACTGTTTATCATCCATGTCTCACTTCCTCATATGGCTACACTTCGTACAAATACTTCCTGACGCTTCAATTTGTATTCGATGCGAAGATGCGAGGCTAAAATGAGACCACGATTTATTTTAGAACATCGACTGGAGAAAGACAAAGTTACTAATATAGCAGTAGTAGATTTAGAAAACGTTTTTGATAATATTGACTGGAATACATTTCCGCACTGTCGGTAGCGCAGAGACCGGTGGAACAGACAAGCGGTTCCTGAGGACGATGACTGAGGAGTTAACGAAGTGAACGGCCAGCCAAAAACAAGATCATAGAGTAACGAAGTCGTCTTACAAGTTTATGGTCTGACGACGCACTGTATCATAGTGTTAGAACTGGTGCTCGCCGTTGGAAACGTCCCAAGGTTTAAGAGCTTAAATGATGTTATAGTGCAAAGTATCCAAGTCGTAATAGTATTGTACTGAAGTCTTAAACTCTTCCGTAGGTATATACACTTACTATTAATTGGTAACATTATTTTAAACATTGAACTACAAATAAATAATAATGAAATAGTAATATTTTCAAAGTTCAATTGATATACATATGGAAGTCAATACAGTCAAATGTCAACATTTTTTATTTCATTCTGACTCAAAAAAATTGTATTTATTTTAAGAATCATTACATATTGCAAGTATAATATTTTATGTTTCATATATCAGTTAATACAGTCGAGTTTCAACGTTTTATAAACATCTCTTCTTTCATTCCCGTTGAGAAAAATGTTCTTTATCGTAAAAATCGTTACATATTATAACCGTATGAGTTAGACGCCGTTTTCATGTGTTTCACACACAAAAAATTTTTTCACGTCTTTGCTCCGTGGGCACTTTTTACATTGTCCCTTCTAGTTCCTTTCATCTTCAACCTCACTCTTTGCCAGCCCTTATCTTTCTGCTGAAGATCCTTGGTTCTCATCCTCTTATGTTGTTATCCCCGCTACTTTCTGTTTGATGGACTTGCGTAGTTCAGATGGCTTTGAGCACTATGGGACTTAACATCTTAGGTCATCAGTCCCCTAGAACTTAGAACTACTTAAACGTAACTGACCTAAGGACATCACACACATCCATGCCCGAGGCAGGATTCGAACCTGCGACCGTAGCAGTCGTTTCCGGACTTAAGCGCCTAGAGACGCTCGGCCACAGCGGCTGGCGGACTTGCGTAGTGGTATCGTCGCTGCTCTCTTATTGGTATCATCATTTTTGGTAAATATTTGAAACGTCCCCTTAGAAAAATTATACATGACTGTGCTTAAACTGACACACAACATTTTTTTAGCGCAACTCAATCTGACTTTCAATAATCCCTACAAAAGAATGGCCCTGACTAACATTAACCTATACCTTTCACAAATCACTTACCTCACAAAAATCTTCGTTACTCGAACTACTGCAATACAGCGAACGCCACTACTGCCAGCTAAATAAAGATTCAAACTACTGAAGGCACTAACTGCTGATAGGCATAGTAAGCAAATGAAAGATTTTGATAGAGAACAAACAATGTATTTACCTTAATAGTGTTCAAAAGTCATAATATATATAGCAGTTCATGACAACCATTCTTACAAATGTACTGTTTCTGATGGACACACGTCCAGATTATCCGCTCTCAAAATTCCTCCATTTCTTTTTTCCACATCCACCAATGCTGGCGGCTCACCTCCAACTGCGCAACGCTACGCGCTGTTAACATCCAGCTGCCCAACACTACAATATCCAACAACAATGCAAACCAGCCACAGACTGCACACAGCACAGCCAGTGATTTTCATACAGAGCGCTACGTGGCGTTACCAATAAAAAAACCTAAACAGCCTACTTACATATTAATGACCATTAATTCCAGATATATCCAGTGTACAGAAAAATATCGCTCAGGATCAGCTTCTTGTTTTTCTTGTTGTGGAGTAAGTGGAGTACATTTCATCTATTATCTAGAATCGTGTTATTGTGGAATTATACATTGTGGTAATTTCAGACTTCTTTTTCTCTTGAGTACTGTCATTTATTTTATTGTCGAAGTACACAGAAGAGGATAGTATGACGTTCTTCTCCTTTTTTGGCACGTACGAGACGATTGTCAAATCGTTTGAAAATCCAAATAAGCTAGTGTTTATTTCACGTTGCTTTACATTCATAAAATTCATGAGGAAGTTCAACTTCATTTTTAAAAAAGTGTTCCACTTAATTAACTTTACGGTCGCAGGTTCGAATCCTGCCTCGGGCATGGGTGTGTGTGATGTCCTTAGGTTAGTTAGGTTTAAGTAGTTCTATGTTCTAGGGGACTGATGACCATAGATGTTAAGTCCCATAGTGCTCAGAGCCATTTGAACCATTTGAACCATCATCTTAGCATCAGTTCCATGTTCCAGTTCCTCGCACGCGTCAGATGATTCTGAATCTGATTTAAAATACATTTCTTCTGCTGTAACTTCTTCAGATCATCTCTGTATTCGTATTTCGTTTTCTTCATAGTACGCATATTGTAGAATGAGTTGCTATACAGCGAGAGAAAGCAAAGTGACTCCAATATTTTTGTTTCACTTGAAAAGCACAAGGAGTAGCGGTGCTAGATAAAAATGGGCTTTGCTAATATAACACGAAATGCGACGACTAGTAAATGGCTGTAACTTGGTATTACTTTGATTTTTTTTTCACATTAGTATTGGCGCGGCGTCTCCTGAACACACTAGTGCATATTTTTGTAAATTAAACAACAGTGATAATTGAAATTTAGTATATTTTAATTAATTATTTAAATGAGTATTATATAGAAAGCTACCAGTAGTTTCCACGCCGCCCTGCGCCGACACTAAAGGTGTAAGTGTATACAGCATTTCAGGGGGCTTTCCAAATCACAAACATATTAATGGAAATGTCAAAACTGTCCTGGTCAATGACGTGTAACTAAAGGGCTAGTAAGAGCCAGATCGCTGTATTTACCGGCATTTCCTCGCCAGCAGCCGGCTGACTGCAGTGGTAGCGTTTCGCACGGGAGTAAGCTGCGGAACCCGAATCGCTACCGAATGCTAAAGATTATTACAGCACAGACAGGTTCGTCCACGACCGTGGAAATAGATTTAGACTCTACTTACATTATTGTATCTAAAATAAAAACTCAAAATGCCGTTTTCTTCCACGGAATACAACTGTAGAATAATGTTCGGTAGGAAATTAAAAAGATCACTAAAACGCTTATTTAAACAGGGAGTTAAAAAGCTCGTGTAAACAATACATTACATACAGTGAAGAATTACTTAGATTACATAGAAATTGATTTCGTAAAAAATATAACACATGTAAAGAATTGTCATAGTACATATTTGATGTTTCACACAACACTTTTTCACTCTAAATTCATGTTTTTATTTTCTCTAAAATTGTTCCAGAGGTGTCTAATGGATAATGCTAATATTTTATCCTCTCTCAACATATCACTCATTATGGAATGATGGAGACTCAACTTAATGGGAAGCTACTATACACAAAATTGTCCCCTCTCAACATTAGACTCGCTAAGGAGGTATGGAGTCTGTAATTTTGAGGCCAACAACTGGGAAGCTGCGGTATACAAAATGGAAATCATGTATTTTAGCTATGGTCCTGATGTGAACTGTTGGTGTGTGACGTGTTACATTGTGAAATAAAATCTATATTGGGCCATTCCACACCAACAGGTCTAGCCTCCCCGCCGTAGCATATTACATTTTGTGGAACTACGATATTCAATCTCTTACGAAAAGTAATTCCGCAAAAATTTAAGCTCTTGACATGCAATACTTGTCACGTTGCGCTCAAAGAAGTGAGGGCGGTCAAACCGTTAGGGCTCTTTGTCATTTTTCACTAAAGCTTACATTTCAGATAAGAGTGATAACCCTACAAAATTTGCCCCATCAGCTCACTACTAACTAACATTCAAATTACAGAATGCCAGGTTAAATAGTCTAGGTACCATGGAGACACAAATTGGAGAAACAATTCGTCTTAGATTCTTACTTTTAGAGAAATTTTAAGGCAAATGGGTTCCAAAATGTTTCATACTAAACGTTACTACCCTTCCAAATCCTCAGTCTCAAAGGAAAATCTCAACAAGTTTAACTGTTGAAAGAGCTAATTTTTCTACAAGAATACTAAAACTGTTTTATGGGGCTGCTTTGTGAAAAGTATTTTAGCGACAATGATTATTGGCTATCAAAATGCATCTGAGAGTTCTTGATTTAAACTGGTGTGTCGATGAATGAGAAACTTTCTTTGGTTTTGACCACTACTAAGTTTGAAACTTGACACCCTCTTCACCAAGTGGCCAAACCCGATAGCCCTGTAAGTGCAGTCACAAAAGGGGTACATTGCTTAGATTTCCAACCATGTAATGGGTGTCTGAACGGAGGACCTCGAGCCTCAGGTTGATGTGGTACAGGTTTCCCCATTCCCTAGCGTGCCTGACTACAGGTTTTAGCACGACTCGGCAACCTGAAAAAAATCTAAGAACGAAACTTGTCGCAGTAAGTGTCAGTTCGGCTGCGGTTCTCAACATAATCAAGATTATTTACTGTCTCTTTGACAAGACAAAACGAGCAGCTCCTGCAGTTCAACGCAAAAGACTCGTGGCATGAAGATGTTCTGCGGAAGAAACCTGTCCCCACACAATCAATTTGTACAATTTTTAACAGTAGCACCGATGGTGTGTTTATTGATCATTAAAATTAGTGTCAGTTCAGTTGTGGTGCTTAACATGATCAAGTGACTTGAGTGTGAAATGAAACCACATTTAAACCAAGACAAGACATATTTCATGTGACGAGCATGCCTCGGCGAACATTGCGGTGGTTTTTCTTAAAAAATCTTAAGAAAGCTCTAAATGCTGAAGGATATGAAAAAAATGTAACAGCATTGTTTACCGTGTACAATAGAGGAACAGTTCGAGAATGATGTTAGTTTTTATCAGTATGGCAATCCACCATGTCATAAAACAGTTTCTGTGATGTAACTGTTTGTGGATAACAACATTCCTGAAATGGGCTGGCCTACCCAGAGTTCCGACCTGAACCCAGTACCTTAAGGATGAGCTGAAACGCCGATTTCGAAACCTATCCAAGCGTCCTTCGACACTACCTTTTCTAGTTTCGGCTTTTGGAGAAGAATGGGCTGACACTCCTTCAAAGACATGCAGACACCTCAGCGTTCGAGCCGTCATAAAGGCGAAAGGTGGAGACACTCAATATAAATGGCAACTAATAGTTATACAGATTCTTTTGTTCACATAGTGGGTAAATTCTATCAATGCCTGTCTCTCTTTCTTCAGTCTATATTCTTAGATAAGTCATAGTGTTAGTATCGTCTCCTGCGTTCCCACATTCCTCCCAAACCCGAACTGTTCTCCCTAGTGTCGACTTCCGTCTATATTTCCATTCTACTATAAATAATTTATGTTAGTTTTGTGAAATATGATTCATTAGTGTGATAGTTCTCTTCCTGGCGAATGAAGACAATTAATCGATTAGAAATACGAAATCTGGTACCGAAATGGTACGTTGAGAACTTACGGACGCGGAATGATATCTGAATGGACTAAAACGGGAGGCACTGAGGAAAGATGCTATTCGTAACGCTAAAATATGCATTCCAGTTCGTGTACAATTTCGTTGATGTTTGCTGCCAGGCAGTCTCGTACATTATGGAGGGCAGCGCACAAAACTGCCACGCCGGTGCGCTTGTGGCTAAATTGAGCCTGCGGCACCGGGCATGTAATACTCGTCGTTCGCACCGGGGAATCGGTCGCCGCGGCCGTTTCATTATTGGAGATCACGACCGGGGAGAGGCACGCGGCCTCGCATTTCCTTCGGAAAAAATTACGTACGGCTCGCCGCCCACGGAAGGAAGTTTCCCACGGATGTTGTCGCCTCGGGACTGAGTGTGGCTCTTTTTCTTCGGAATCTGTGCACAATGAGAAAGATGTGCTCGTTTCTTTATTTAAACAACGCTCTCGTTGAAGCTCAATATCGGTTTCTGTGTTGGTATCTACTCTGTGTTTAACTGAGGGAGACATGTTAATCATAACCGCCGGTCGACGTTTCTAGAAGGGAGAGTATTTATTTATTCGCAAGAAATATTTCGAAGAAACAACACTCTGTGTTCCTTCTTTATGACTAACCACGTACTTCACTGTTAGGTTTTCCTTTCTCAATGAGGGGCCTTCCAACCAACTGAAGTGCAGCCTAAGAAAAAACCATGGGCATCCAGTCGTAAAGGTACCAACTACGCGGGATTTACATCCGTGCAAAAAATTATTATTGTATGCTGTTCGAAAGCAATATTTCCAGTACAAGATAAATACTTTCAGCCCAAAGGAGGCTGATACATTCCACTTGTAGTACCGCAGTCAGCTAATCTGATGTCTTGATACCGTCTGCTTGCTCTACATCAGTCACTCCACGCCTGATCAATTAGTAAATCGTTTTGTGATTTTATATACATGCTCAGAACAATACACGATCATGAGTGTCCAGTTGAAACCTGTCATAAGGAAGATCCACAAAAGAATAAAAAAAAGTATTTACATTACGAAGTAGGAAATAAATAGAGACCGCGCTTGTTGTGAGCAGACATAAAGTGAATTCGATATTGTGCACAAGTAGCTAGAAGTTGGGGTAGCCAAGTTCGACAGGTTCCAGGCTGCTGCCCTAAGCTAGAGCAGCTAATGTGATTCTGCGGCACCAGTGACTAAACTGCTGCACCTCTTGCGCCGGTAGAAACACATGGCAACCCTGATGTACCAGCGTCTTCCGATGCTCATCATGTGCGCAGATTGTCGTCACTGGAAAGAGAGCGGCGGACAATGGTGAGAACACATATCTGTGGTCAAAAGCGTAAGTGAAAACTGGTCGCACAGCTTTCCTCTCAAGCCTTAGCCACCGGCATGTGGCGCTGACCACTGCCCACTATTGTAAACACATCTGTGCCATGGTGGAATACTTCGATTTTTCTGCCATGGCTGATTTCCCTACGAAGTCCGGTCAAGCGGACAGGGTTTGAAAGACGGTGATTGGGAGCTCCAAAATTAGACGGGAATGCGGGTAAGCTACTACAAACAGCATAGTGGACGCATTAAACCAGATGGCTGAGTCGAGGGGGATGAAAGGGAAGCAGTGGTTGGGAAGGGAGTGAGACAGGGTTGTAGCCTATGTCCGATGTTATTCAATCTGTATATTGAGCAAGCAGTAAAGAAAACAAATGGAAAATTTGGAGTAGGAATTAAAATCCATTGAGAAGAAATTAAAAATTTGAGGTTCGCCGATGACATTGTAATTCTGTCAGAGACAGCAAAGGAAGTGGAAGAGCAGCTGAACGGAATGGACAGTGTCTTGAAAGGAGGATATAAGATGAACATCAACAAAAGCAAAACGAGGATAATGGAATGTAGTCTAATCAAATCGAGTGATTCTGAGGGTATTAGATTAGAAAATGAGACGCTTAAAGTAGTAAATGAGTTTTGCTATTTGGGGAGCAAAATAACTGATGATCGTCGAAGTAGAGAGGATATAAAATGTAGACTGGCAATGGCAAGGAAGGCGTTTCTGAAGAAGAGAAATTTGTTAACATCGAGTATAGATTTATGTGTCAGGAAGTCTTTTCTGAATGTATTTGTATGGGGTGTAGCCATGCATGGAAGTGAAACGTGGACAATAAATAGTTTGGACAAAAAGAGAATAGAAGCTTTCGAAATGTGATGCTACAGAAGGATGCTGTAGATTATATGGCTAGATCACATAACTAATGAGGAGGTATTGAATAGAATTGGGGAGAAGAGAAATTTGTGGCACAACTTGACTAGAAGAAAGGATCGGTTGGTAGAACATATTCTGAGGCATCAAGGGATCACCAATTTAGTATTGGAGGGCAGTGCGGAGGGTAAAAATCGTAGAGGGAGACCAAGAGAGGAATACACTAAACAGATTCAGAAGGATGTAGGTTGCAGCAGGTACTGGGAGATGAAGAAGCTTGCACAGGATAGAGTAGTATGGAGAGCTGTATCAAACCAGTCTCTGGACTGAAGACCACAACAACAACATGTTGCCATTGTGTGTTGAATAACTGCGGATAACGGTAAGGTGTGTGGTTAGCGAACAGGCGTGTCAGTCCGAAACCGGTAACCACTGCAGCAGAATTTAATATCAATGCAATTGAGACGGACGAAATAAAAAGAAAAGTATCCAACCCTTCATTTTTCCCAGTAGTCCTCTAATTTTTCTAGATGGACAGACCATACACTTGAAGCTATGCTCACTGAGAAACCTGCTGATCTTGGAAGAAATAGACCGCGCATAGCGCAAGTAAGTCACAATCTTTGCCTTATCATCCTGTTCTTCTCTACCGTGTGGCAGAGTG
Source organism: Schistocerca nitens (assembly GCF_023898315.1). Classification (NCBI taxonomy): domain Eukaryota; kingdom Metazoa; phylum Arthropoda; class Insecta; order Orthoptera; family Acrididae; genus Schistocerca; species Schistocerca nitens. The sequence goes on from NC_064616.1 coordinate 950,198,483, forward strand.
GCTGGCTGAAAGGGTTTCTGAATGTGTTTGGCTACATACCAATTTTTGCAGACGACTGAGCGTGGGTGATCTTTTTCTCATGTCAAAGTACCTTAATCTGACAATGTGTGTGCACTGTGGAACACCGTCTTTAGAACTCCAATCTTTTGCGCTAGTTGAAGACAGGTAAAACCTAGCAGTTACAAATTAGTGTTTGTTGGTTTGCGATACAAACTGTTCCCAAGTGGCCCATCTGCTTTTATTTTGGCAAGTGCACTCTGAAATGTCAGCTGACCAACCGTCTCCAGTTCCATGGTGAACTTGGTATTTGTTGGCACGAGTTAAGATGTCTCAGAAACACATCTAGTATCTCCCAACCATGAGGCCAAATTACAAAGCTTGAAGCCAACGAACGTGCAGAGCACATAACGAAAACTCTTCAGCAATGGACGATAGCTGCAAGTATGTAGTACAAATGAATGGAGAGTGATATTCATTTCTCGGTATTATCGTCATAGCCAAAGAGGCAAAGCGAGGCCCAGAATACATCAACGTCATATCACCAAATATGTTTCCAAGAAAGTGGTGACAACGACTGAAAAAGCACTTAAATTTGCTGAGCTGTATAAATGGGAAGCTGAAACCTCGACTGCAACCTATGACCCAGATTTTGACATAAACACCGACCAAATAGGATGTGAATATGTTGTTAATATGAGTCACATCGGGGCCAGAAGAAACTGTTTGTTGCAGTTAGTAGTGAGAATAAATTTATACACTCGTACAGTGCCCAATACTCCATCACTGCATCCAGAAAACCGATGCCGATAGTGTTCTTGTGTTTGCAAGAACCCAATGGAAAATTCGGTCCATGGGTCTCTCAGTAACTGGAAGCTCTCCAGAGGAAATTTGGGAACGTTTTCGTCGTGAAGTCAGAATCGGCAGAGTTCTCTTAAAAACTCTATCAGTCATATTTGGATGACGTTGGGAAACTAATAAGTTTTCCCTAATACTGAATTCAACCGACATGAAACGCTGCGATAGCACTTTCGTAAATGGTGCTGCTCATTTCACCTGCATCGTGAAAGTGATATCATCCAAATGCACCTCTCTTTGCCAACCGTTTGTCGTTTATAGGTTGAGAGTTTCATCGCACGACTTGAATACCCTGTGACACCAGAGCAAAGCATAGATTTACAGGACAGGGAGGATACTATCAAAATTTATGCGTTGGTCCTTAACCTGTTGTCAGGGCCTACCTTTTAAGATATGCCTTTAAACGCTTTCTACGAACAATATATGGAAAAACACGTCAATGGGGCTGAATTACGTTCGCATGTTGCGTGTGATGCAAGAAATATTTGTTTTGCATGTTTCTATCATAACTTTCATCCTAATGATTATGAGAAAGCTCAAGAACGAGCCATCAGTTAGAATTTCGCAATAATATACTTTAGTTGCAAATTTATACCGTGTATCGCGATGAAAATAGCTGTAAATACATTACAAATACTTATTTGGTTATTAATCACATATTCCGATGTTTAACTTAAAAAAACAAAGAAAAGTATTCTGATTATCAGAATAATATAAGAAACACCGAAAAAAGTATAGAATGAAGAAAAACTCACGACCAAGAAACGAACACGTACCAGCGGTTTGGTAGCCAACGCCTCGACTGCTCGGCCGACCACGTCGCTCTGCTAGCCATGCAGAAGGACATTAATAACTCGAACATTATTAATGTTGGGCCCTATACTGTATTAATAAAAAATGTTTCTTTATACATGATCTTTCGATGTACACTCCTGGAAATGGAAAAAAGAACACATTGACACCGGTGTGTCAGACCCACCATACTTGCTCCGGACACTGCGAGAGGGCTGTACAAGCAATGATCACACGCACGGCACAGCGGACACACCAGGAATCGCGGTGTTGGCCGTCGAATGGCGCTAGCTGCGCAGCATTTGTGCACCGCCGCCGTCAGTGTCAGCCAGTTTGCCGTGGAATACGGAGCTCCATCGCAGTCTCTAACACTGGTAGCATGCCGCGACAGCGTGGACGTGAACCGTATGTGCAGTTGACGGACTTCGAGCGAGGGCGTATAGTGGGCATGCGGGAGGCCGGGTGGACGTACCGCCGAATTGCTCAACACGTGGGGCGTGAGGTCTCCACAGTACATCGATGTTGTCGCCAGTGGTCGGCGGAAGGTGCACGTGCCCGTCGACCTGGGACCGGACCGCAGCAACGCACGGATGCACGCCAAGACCGTAGGATCCTACGCAGTGCCGTAGGGGACCGCACCGCCACTTCCCAGCAAATTAGGGACACTGTTGCTCCTGGGGTATCGGCGAGGACCATTCGCAACCGTGTCCATGAAGCTGGGCTACGGTCCCGCACACCGTTAGGCCGTCTTCCGCTCACGCCACAACGTCGTGCAGCCCGCCTCCAGTGGTGTCGCGACAGGCGTGAATGGAGGGACGAATGGAGACGTGTCGTCTTCAGCGATGAGAGTCGCTTCTGCCTTGGTGCCAATGATGGTCGTATGCGTGTTTGGCGCCGTGCAGGTGAGCGCCACAATCAGGACTGCATACGACCGAGGCACACAGGGCCAACACCCGGCATCATGGTGTGGGGAGCGATCTCCTACACTGGCCGTACACCACTGGTGATCGTCGAGGGGACACTGAATAGTGCACGGTACATCCAAACCGTCATCGAACCCATCGTTCTACCATTCCTAGACCGGCAAGGGAACTTGCTGTTCCAACAGGACAATGCACGTCCTCATGTATCCCATGCCACCCAACGTGCTCTAGAAGGTGTAAGTCAACTACCCTGGCCAGCAAGATCTCCGGATCTGTCCCCCATTGAGCATGTTTGGGACTGGATGAAGCGTCGTCTCACGCGGTCTGCACGTCCAGCACGAACGCTGGTCCAACTGAGGCGCCAGGTGGAAATGGCATGGCAAGCCGTTCCACAGGACTACACCCAGCATCTTTACGATCGTCTCCATGGGAGAATAGCAGCCTGCATTGCTGCGAAAGGTGGATATACACTGTACTAGTGCCGACATTGTGCATGCTCTGTTGCCTGTGTCTATGTGCCTGTGGTTCTGTCAGTGTGATCATGTGATGTATCTGACCCCAGGAATGTGTCAATAAAGTTTCCCCTTCCTGGAACAATGAATTCACGGTGTTCTTATTTCAATTTCCAGGAGTGTATATCATAGAAAATGCGATTATCCGTTATAAAATTTGATATCGAATTTTTTTTTCAGAAGCTAGGAACTGTGTAGCAAAAATCCAAAACACCTATCTATATTTTCAGTATAGAACGTCCTTGCAAAACTTGTCCAAAATCGGTGACCCCTTGCCGGACCCTCCCCTTGTAAGATATCCAAGCACAGCTCGCGACGCTCCCTCCCAGTTTTGGTTCGGCCAGCACCTGTCTCCTACCTGCCAAACCTCGCAGAAGTTCTCCTGCATATCTTGCAGATTTAGAACTCGTGGGAGAAAGAATATTGTTGAGAAAAACTACGAGGGCCGGTCGTGAGTCATACTTGGGTAGTTCAGCTGGCAGATCACTTTCCCGTGAAAGGCAAAAGTCGCAGGTTCCAGTCCTGGTGAGAAACAGTTGTAGCTGCTAGAAAATCCGTCTCCTCCCACCCTAAACCACTCGTGTCAGATCGTCCAAAGTTGTGCCATAAATTAATCTTCTGATCTTTCGGACACAGTATCCTTCATTACTTATCCGATTTACTCATTTGATCTTCAGCATTCTTCTTTAGCAGCATAATTCTGTTCCCTTCCAGGCTGTGGAGCTAGTATGTGTGCGACTTCCCGTCCTCACTTCGCTTCCGCATACGACTCCACTTGAAAACAATACATAATTTCCATACAATGACAATTATAGTAATGATGTATGTTTGACAGGCAGATGGAACACGCGACTTTCTCATCTTGCAGGTGATGGGCACTGACTCTGGTAACTGAATAAAAATAAAGATAATTGCATAATCGAGGATGAGTGACATTTCTTCAATAGTACCGAGCGAGGTGGCGCAGTGGTTCGCAGACTGGACTCGCATTCGGGAGGACGACGGTTCAAACTCACGTCCTGCCATCCTGACTTAGGTTTTCCGTGATTTCCCTAAATCTGCCTGGGTGGTTACTTTAAATGGGCACGGCCGATTTCCTTTCCCGTCCTTCCCTAATCCGAGCTTGTGTTCCGTCTCTAACGGCCTCGTTGTCGACGGGATGTTAAACACTAAACTTCTCCTCTTCACTAGCGGACTACGCCGAATGTGGGATCATCGCTGAAGAAGACAAGATGTAGGATTCGTATTACCATTCACCCCATACAAATTTCTTCGTAACATGTACTAAGTTTCAACAGGACATTTAACATCACATCGACGTTGAAGTCACTGCAAACAAATTACTGAAAAAGTTTTCGGTATTGGTCATACAGTAAGGACCGAAGAATTTCTGCTGCTGTCAGGTGTGGTCATGGAACAACTTGCAGGCCGTGCCATCTGCAGAGCCCGATTCTCGTCGTGGAACGCTGTAGGCACTGGCGTATGTCGGTCGCGTGGCGGGTAGGGGACTGGTGAGAGCCTCGTCGCACGCGAGTTGCTTGTTCTGTGGCACATTTCTTTCTCAAATGCCACCATAGCGCCCTCGGGCGGCCCTGTCGAGGAGGGGAATTTCATAAGTTTCTGCCGCGCCACGCGACGACCAAAGCCCCTGTGACAGCGATCAGGGGCATAAATGGATTCCGGAGGGCGAAGGCAGCCGTCCCAGAGAAAGCACCACGAATACACTGCTACTGCACGTTGTTGGTGTTTGAGTGTGCCCTGTAAGCTCCTCATCCCTTCATGTTGCCCCAAGAGATTGTGGCTCCTCTTGGCTACAATTTCTTCCACTGAACTCTGAGAGGATTATAGCAGGTTTCTAGAGAAACACGTGGGCACATTTTTAAACATGCAGGGAAAATGCCTTTAGGTAGGTTACATTCTGTCTTCCTAAGCATTATAGAATAAACAAAGTTTAAAAAGTTCTTGAAATTTAGATAATAATATGTTTTCTCGAGGATTTCATTTTATAGATACGTAATCGTTCTTCACGTACAATGTTGTTTAGATTTGTGGATTACAGGAAAGAATTCTCCCACAGCTACACTTAACGTATTCATTTGTTGGGTCCTAACACGATTCAAGTCTGAACCCCATTTGTGAAGCGCTGACGCTCGCAGAAACCAATCGGCACTGGTCAATCGTCATAAGAAGAGATATGTTATATTTGAACTGACTCTGCATCTAAATACATATTCTGCAAGCATCAGTACGGTGCATGGTGGACGGTATCGTGTAGCACGACTAATCATTTCCTTTCGTGTTCCACTCGCAAATAGAGTGAAGAAAAACGAACTGTCTGTAAGCTTTCTTAGAGCCCTAATTTCTCTCACTTTATCTACACGGTTCTTAACGCGAAATGTTCGTCGAAGCAGTAGTAAAATCGTTCTGCAGGCGGTGTCAAAAGCTAGTTCACTAAATCCTCAATAGTGTCTCAAGAAAAGTACGTCTCCTTCCGTCCAGGATTTTCTCTTTGAGTTCACGCAGCATCTCTGTAATGCTTGCGTGCTGATCGAATCTACCGCTAACAAATCTACCAGCACACCTCTGAATTGCTTTGATATTTTCGTTTAATCCGACTTGGATGCAGATCCTAAACACTTGAGCGATACTCAAGAATGTGTCGCGCTAGTGTTCAATACGCCGTCTCTTTTATAGATGAAAACGTTGTGTTCTGTCTTACGGCAGGTCTTGTTATGGGGGAAGGCTCGTCAGAGAGGCCCACTGCATGAGCGTCTAGGGAAGTAATTCCAGTGGTGGTTTCCCGTTGCCTTCTACTGATGATGATGAAATGATAATGAGGACAACACAACACCAAGTCCCTAAGTGGAGAAAATCTCCGACGCAGCCGGTAATCGAACCCGGGCCCTTTGGCGTGACAGACCGCCGCGCTGTCCACTCAGCTATCGGGGCGGACCGTTTAAAGAAGAACTGCACTTAAAATCCTCCAAAAATACGAAGTCGACCATTCGCCTTCCCTACTACTAAGCTGACGTGCACGTTGTACTTTATATCGCCTTGCAACTTTACACCGAGATATGTAATCGATGTGACTTCCTCAAGCAGCACACTGCTAAAGCTGTATTCCAACGTTTTTTAATCTGTTTCTCCTATTAATTCGCATTAACTCCCATTTTTCTACATTTAGAGCTAGCTGCCATCCATCAAACCAACTAGAAATTTTGTGTAAGTTATTCTGTATCCTCTTATAGTCACCCAATGACGATACCTTCCCATGCATCACACCGTCGTCAGCGAACATGCGTAAATTGATGCTCTCCCTGTCCGTCAAGTCATTTGTGTATATAGTAAATAAGAGCAGTCCTATCACACTTCTATGGCGCACCCCTGACGATGCCATTGTTTCTTATGAACGATCGCTGTCTAGGACAGCATACTAGGCTCTGTTGCTTCAGAAGTCATCGGGCCACTCATATATCTGGGAACCTAATCGGTACGCTCAGACCTTCGTCGACAGTCTACAGCCAACACCATTTCAAATGCTCTCCTAAGTCTGAGAATAAGGAATCTGCCTGTTGCCCCTCATCTATAGTTTGCAGGATGTTGTTTTCGTAGTCTTCAGTCCGAAGACCGATTTTCTTCGGCTTTCCAACAAACTACACTACTGGCCATTAAAAATGCTACATCACGAAGGTGACGTGCTACAGACGCGAAATTTAACCGACAGGAAGACGATGCTGTGATATGCAAATTATTAGCTTTTCAGAGCATTTACACAAGGTTGACACCGGTGGCGACACCTACAGCGTGCTGACATAAGGAAAGTTTCCAACCGATTTCTCATACACAAACAGCAGTTGATCGGTGTTGCCTGGTGAAACGTTATTGTGATGCCTCGTGTAAGGAGGAGAAATGCGTTCCATCACGTTTCCGACTTTGATAAAGGTCGGATTGCAGCCTATCGCGATTACGTTTTATCGTATCGCGACATTGCTGCTCGCGTTGGTCGAGATCCCATAACTGTTAGCAGAATATGGAATCGGTGGGTTCAGGAGGGTAATACGGAACGCCGTGCACGATCCCAACGGCCTCGTATCACTAGCAGTCGAGATGACAAGCATCTTATCCGCATGGCTGTAACGGATCTTGCAGCCACGTCTCGATCCCTGAGTCAACAGATGGGGACGTTTGCAAGACAACAACCATCTGCACGAACAGTTCGACGACGTTTGCACCAGCATGGACTATCAGCTGCATCACAGACAGGAGCGCCTGCGATGGTGTACTCAACTACGAACCTGGGGTGCACAAATGGCAAAACGTCATTTTTTCGGATGAATCCAGGTTCTGTTTACAGCATCATGATGGTCTCATCCGTGTTTGGCGACATGCGGTGAACGCACATTGGAAGCGTGTACTCATCATCGCCATACTGGCATATCACCCGGCGTGATGGAATGGGGTGTCATTGGTTACACGTCTCGGTCACCTCTTGTTCGCGTTGACGGCACATTGAACAGTGGACGTTACATTTCAGATGTGGTACGACCCGTGGCTGTACCCTTCATTCGATCCCTGCGAAACCCTACATTTCAGCATGATAATGCACGACCGCATATTGCAGATCCTGTACTGGCCTTTCTGGATACAGCAAATGTTCGACTGCTGCCCTGGCTAGCACATTCTCCAGATCTCTCACCAATTGAAAACGTCTGGTCAATGGTGGCCGAGCAACTGGCTCGTCACAATACGCCAGTCACTACTCTTGATGAACTGTGGTATCGTGTTGAAGCTGCATGGGCAGCTGTACCTGTACACGCCATTAAAGCTCTGTTTGACTCAATGCCCAGGCGTATCAAGGCCGTTATTAAGGCCAGAGGTGGTTGTTCTGGGTACTCACATCTCAGAATCTATGCACCCAAGTTGGGTGAAAATGTAATCACATGTCAGTTCTAGTATAATATATTTGTCCAATGAATACCCGTTTATCATCTACATTTTTTCTTGGTGTAGCAATTTTAATGGCCAGTAGTGTATATCCTGTGCAAGCCCCTTCATCTCCGAATACTACTGCAACCTACATCCTTTTGAATCTGCCAACAGTATTCACCTCTCGATCTCCTTCGACGACTTTTAACCCACCCACCCTCCCGACACCCTCCTCCAATAATAAATTGGTGATACCCTGATGTCACACAATGTCTCCTACCAGCAGGTCACTTATTCTTGTCAGGTTGTGTCCAAAGTTCCTTTTCTCGACAGCTCTGTTCAGTCCCTCCTCATTAGTTACGTAACCTACCCATCTAGTCTTCAACATTCTTCTGTAGCACCACATTTGAAAAGCTTCTACCTGTCTAAACTATCTATCTCCCATATTTCACTTCCATGCATGGATACACTTCATACAAATACTTTCAGAAAATATTCTCTGGCGCTTGAAATTATTTTCGATGTTAACCAACTTCTCTTCTTCAGTAACTCTTTTGTGACCATTTTCCGTCTACATTTTATATCCTCTCTACTTCAGTCATCATTAGTTATTTTGGCTCTCAAACAGCAAAACTCATCTACTACTTTAAATGCCTCGTTTCGTAGTAGATTTCCTTCAAAATCACCTGATTTAATTCGACTACATTGCACTATCCCTGTTTTGCTTTGCTGATGATCATCTTATATTCTCCTTTCAAGACACAGTCTATTTCATTCAACCCCTGTTCCAAGTCCTTTGCTGTTTGTGAGAGAATTACACTGTCATCGGCAAACCTCAAAGTTTTCATTTCTGAAACACGAACTTTATTTACTACCCCAATTTATTCTTTGGTTTCATTTAATGCTTGCTCAATGTACAGTTTGAATAGTATCGGGGACAGGTTACAACTCTCTCTCACTCCCTTCTCAACTGCTGCTTCTCTTTCATGCCCCTCGACTCTTTTAGCTGCCGCGTGGTTTCTGTAGAAGCTGTAAATAGCCTTTCGCTCCCTATATTTTACCCCTGCTACCTTCAGGGTTTCAAAGACAGTACTCCAGTAAACGTTGTCAAATACTTTCTATAAGTCTCCAATTTTGCTATAAACGTAGGTTTGCCTTTCCTTAACCTATTTTCTGAGAGAAGTTGTAGCGTCAGTATAGCCTCTCGTGTTCCCACATTTCTCCTAAATCCTAACTAATCTTCCCCAAGGTCGACTTCTATCAGTTTTCCACTCTTCTCTATAGAATTCGTGTTAGTATTTTTCAGCCATGGCTTACTAATCTGATAGTTCGATAATTTTCACACTTATCAGCAGCCTCTTTCTTTGGAATTGCAGGGTATCATGTGAGGAAACGGCAAGCTGAGTATGCACGGGCGACGCTTTTGAAAGCGTCCTAATTTGTGGAGTTAAGGCTTCTGAACGAAATTTATCACATTCTTACTAGGGTGCACGATGACAGCTTGTCTGGGTACAACGAATATGGGAGCTTGATAATGGTGCTTCCGTCTTGAAAATACTAGTAACTTAACGAAATAAAGTGTTTTTGTTCCCGGAAACTGATCAGTACGCACCCTAAACAAAATTCCAAAATAACGGGGATCATGAAGATGTGAGGGTGTTACTATCGCCTTCATATATACTATGACTTTCCAGTGATGGAAGTAATAAATTATGCAAATATTTATCTTAAGTGAAAGTAAACCGAACTAAGTTTGTAAAATAATGATGCTTATAATTACTATCGATTACCGCAGTGTTTATGTTACGAAAGTGCTTCTGTGAATGTCTTTCACATGGCTACCTATTATTGTCCATTTAGATTCTCCATGACTTTCCTAAGTCGATTAAGGTGAAAGCCGGGCTACCACATCTGATATACTTTCTCACTATTCCCCAATTCAAGCGTTTGCTCCGTCTCTAGTGATTCGAAACCCAAATATTACATGATAACGACAGCGTCCCCTAACCGCGTACTTTAAGTTCGTCCTTTGTAAGAAAACCCGTTGTTATCGTTCGGTTTACGAGGTTTCGACTTTGTAAGTAGGCCACTTCGCTGTTTCTGTGCAAGATTGCTAGTGGCGTCAGTAATGAACGGAAGGGGCTTTGAGTTTGTGATGGGCTAAAGATCGGTTCTGAGATTAGTAGGCTCAGGCCATAAGACGTGAGAAGTTTACACGTACCTGAATTTAATCGGCTACGGTGATGCAATTTACGAGAGCACACGCATCGCCTAAGACAGCGAGGTTAATGAATATAACGCGATAAATGCAAAAATCGCATACATTTTTGTGTAAATGTTTTCTTTAGTAACAGTTTGTGTAACGTAGAATCAGAAACATAACGTCAGATGACAGAGATGAACATATAAAGTTCTGTATATTCACGCATAATTTTAATCTCCACGTTTTTATTTCACATTTTCTGCTGGAGAGGAAGTGAACATGAAAGTAAATTTAGTACAGTTACACAGTTTTCGGTTAATAAGAAATATTGACAAGCAAAGGTGGAATACTCAACAGCCAAAATACATCAATATACACTGAAGCGCTAAAGAAATTGGTATAGCCGAGCTTTTTCAAATACAGAGATATGTAAACAGCCAGAATACGGCGCTGCGGCCTGCAACGCCTAAGTAAAACAACAAGTATCTGGCGCATTTGTTAGAGCAGTTAGCCGGCCGTTGTGGACGAGCGGTTCTAGGCGTTTCAGTCCAGAGCCGCTCTGCTACGGTCGCAGGTTCGAATCCTGCCTCTGGCATGGATGTGTGTCAAGTCCTTAGGTAGTCAGGTTTGAGTAGTTCTAAGTCTAGGGGACTGATGACCTCAGATGTTAAGTCCCATAGTGCTTAGAGCCATTTTTGTTAGAGCGGTTACTGCTGCTACAATGGCAGGTTAACAAGATTTAAGTGAGTTTGTATATGGTGTTCTAGTCGGGGCACGAGCGATAGGACACAGCACCTCCGAGGTAGCGATAAAGAGGGGATTTTCCCGTACAACCATTTCACGAGTGTACCGTGAATATAAGGAAACCGGTGAAACATCAAATATCCCACTTCGCTCCGGCCAGAAACAGATTCTGCAAGAATGGGACCAGCGACGACTGAAGAGAATCGTCCAACGTGAGAAAAGTGCAACCCTTCCGCAATATGCTACAGATTTCAATGCTTGGCCATCAGGAAGTGTCAGCATGCGAACCATTCAACAAAATATCACCGAAATTGCCTTTCGGAGACGAAGGCCCACTCGTGAACTCTTGATGACTGCACGACAGAAAGCTTTACGCATCACCTGGGCCCGGTAACACCGACATTGGACTGTTGAGGACTGGAAACGTGTTGCCTGGTCGGACGAGTCTAGTTTCAAATGGTATGGAGTGGAGGGACGTGTACGGATATGGAGACAGCCTCATGAAACCATGGACCCTGCATGTCAGCAGGGGACTGTTCAGGCTGATGGACGCTGTGTAATGGTGTGGGTCGAGTGCAGTTGTAGTGATATGAGACCCCTGATACATCTACATACGACAGTAACAGGTGACACGTGCGTAAGCATCCTGTCCGATCACCTGAATCCATTCATGTCCATTGTGCATTCCGACAGAGTTGGACAATTCCAGCAGGACAATGGGACATCTAACACGTCCAGAATTGCTACAGAGTGGCTCCAGGAAGACTCTTCTGAGCTTAAACACTTCCACTGTCCACCAAACACCTCAGACATGAACTTTATGGAGCATATGTAGCATGCCTTTCAACATGCTGTTCAGAAGAGATCTCCACCCCGTCGTACCCTTACGGATTTACGGACAGCCCTACAAGATTCAAACTGTCAGTTCCCTCCAGCACTAATTCAGACATTAGTTGAGTCCATGCCCCGCTGTATTGCGGAACTTCCGCGTGCTCGCCGGAGCCCTACGCGATATTAGGCAGGTTTACCAGTTTCTTTGGCTCTTCATTGTAATATTCTTGAACTCAAACTTTCACTATTTTTTCATATCGAAAAGAAAAATGAAATTTTTTTGTTACTGCTGTCCCAGTTACAATGTAATGGGTAAGGATGACATACAAATTAAGAATTCTGAAAGGAGAAAATATTAATTTTAAGTCATCATAAGAAAAATATGCCAAAACGAAATATAACAAATGTTGTATAAGTCGGAGTTAAACTACAGAAAGACATAAAATGCATTAGCAAATAGCAAGGAACTCAACTAAACAATCAAATATCGAACGCCCTGTAAACGTCCATACCTTCCATGTTTTCAGTGTATAGCACGAGCTCATTTTTAAAAGTAGAGGTTCACCTGTAACATGACTATTGGGAATATTGATACTAAAACGTCACGAGCTTTATACCTATCATGAAACGTTCTTGTAGATTAACACTCGATCTCGGGGCCTTTGCCTTTCACGGGCAGTAGCTCTGCCGACTGAGTTACCCAAGTACGGCTCACGACCCGTCCTCTCAGTTTCACTTCCGCTGTATCTCGTCTCCTACCTTCCAAACTTCACAGAAACTCTCCTGCGAACCTTGCAAGACTAGAGCTCCTGAATGAAATGACATTCTACATCTACATCTATACTATGCAAACGACCGTGAGCGGCATGGTAGAGGGCACGTCTCATTGTACGAGTTATTAGGGTTTCTTACTATTCAGATCATGTATGCTGCGCAGGAAGAATGATTGTTTGAATGCCTCTGTGCGTGCAGTAATAGTTCTAATCTTCTCCTCAACATCCCTGCATGAGACAAACGTAAGGGGCTTTATTATATCCCTAGTGAAATCATTTAAAGCCGGTTCTTGAAACGTTGTTAATAGACATTCTCGGGATAGTTTACGACTGTTTTCAAGAGTCTGGCAGTTAAGTTCCTTCAGTATCTCTGTGACACTTTCCCATGGATTAAACAAACCTTTGATCATTAATGATGCCCTTCTCTGTATATATTTAACATCCCCTGTTAGTCCTATCTGGTATGGGTCCCATACGCTTGAGCAGTATTCTAGCATGGGTTACTGGAGTGATTCATCAGCAATCTCTTTTGTAGACTGATTACGCTTCCCCAGTATTCGACCAAAAAACCGAAGTCTGCCACTTGCTTTACACGCGACTGAACCTATGTGATCAATCCACATCATAACCCGACAAAGTGTCATACCCAGGTATATGTATTAGTTGGCCGATTCCAACAGTGACTCACGGATACTATAGTTATAGGATACTGCATTTTTTCCTTTTGTGAAGTGCAAAATTTTACATTGTTGAACATTTAGAGCAAGTTCCCAGTCTCCGCACCAGGTTGAAATGTTATCAAGATCTGACTGAATATTTATGCAGCTTCTCTTAGGTACTGCTTCACTATAGATAACGGCATCATCAGCAAAAAGCCTGATTTCACTGTTAATATTGTCTGCAAGGTCATTAATACACAATATGAACAGCAAGGGCCCAATACACTTCCCTGGGGCACACACGAAGTTACTTCTACATCTGACGATAACTCACCATCCAAGATCAAATACTGTTCTCCCTACTAAAAAGTCCTCAATACAATCACAAATTTCACTTGATACCCCATAAGATCGTACTTTTGACAATAAGCGTAGGAGCGGTCCTGAGTCAAATGCCTTTTTGGAAATGAAGAAACACTGCGCCTGCTTGATTGCCTTGAACCAAAGCTTTCAGTACACCACGTGAGAAACGTGCGAGTTGGGTTTCACATGATCGATGTTTTCGAAATCCATGCTGGTTAACATTGAGGAGGTCATTCTGTTCTGTAGTATACAGTTACTATAAAGAAACTTCTAAAGAAACAGAGATTACTGCATAGTTGGTGTAAGACAAAGCTTAGGACTACAGAAAAAAATTAAATGGCTCTAAGCCATTATGATTGAGCCCAGAATATGTTCTAAGATTCTACAACAAATCGAGATCAAGGATAATGGACGGTTGTTTTGTGTATCGCTCCTACTACCCTTGTTGTAGACGGGTATGATCTGCACCTTTTTCCAAGAACTGGGCACGGCTTTTTTTTTTATTCGAGCTATCTACGCTGGATTATAGTTAGAAGAGGGGCTAACTCAGCCCCAAACTCAGTATAGAATCTGACAAGGATTCCATCGAAGCTGCATCGTTGTTCAGTTTAACGTTTCAGCTGTTTCTCTACACCACTGACACTAATACTTATTTCATTCATCTTTTCAGTGATAAGAGGATTAAGTTGGAGCAGTTCTCCTCGGTTTTCCTTTGTAAAGGGACATTTGAAAACGGAGTGAAGCGTTTCAGCTTTTGCCTTCCTACTCTCAATTTCAGTTCCTCTCTCATTCGATAGGGACTGGACACTAACTTTTGTGCCCACTAACGGCTTTTACATATGACCAGAATGTCTTCGAATTTTGTGAAATGTCATTTGACAGTATTCTGCTTCGGTAGTCATTGAAGGCATTACGTATTGCTCTCTCGACAGCCAAATGCATTTCATTGAGCACTTCTCTATCTGTAGCCCTGGCCGGCCGGTGTGGCCGAGCGATTCTAGGCGCTACAGTCTGGAACCGCGTGACCGCTACGGTCATAGGTTCGAATTCTGCCTCGGGCATGGATGTGTGTGATGTCCTTAGGTTGGTTAGGTTTAAGTAGTTCTAAGTCTAGGGAACTAATGACCTCAGATGTTAAGTGCCATAGCGCTTAGAGCCATTTAATTTTTTTCTGTAGTCCTAAGCTTTGTCTTACACCAATTATGCAGTAATCTCTGTTTCTTTAGAAGTTTCTTTATAGTAACTGTATACTACAGAGGTTACTTCCCATTATGAACTGTTCTACGGGGTATATATCTATCTAGTGCATGGTCAACTATTCTTATAAAATTGAGCAAGAGTTGCTCGACGTACTCCTGATCTGGACTGAAAGTTTCAATTTTCCCATTGAGATATGACATTACTGATTCTTTTATCTAGTTTGCTGAACATATATATCTTTTTGCTTGTTTTAGTTGTCCTTCCTCCTTTGCTAATCATTGTTGTCACAAATGCGTCATGGTGACTGATACCAGTTTCGATGTGGACATCCTCAGAGAGGTCAGGTCTATTTTCTGCCATTAGATCCAATACATTTCGCCGGCCGAAGTGGCCGTGCGGTTAAAGGCGCTGCAGTCTGGAACCGCAAGACCGCTACGGTCGCAGGTTCGAATCCTGCCTCGGGCATGGATGTTTGTGATGTCCTTAGGTTAGTTAGGTTTAACTAGTTCTAAGTTCTAGGGGACTAATGACCTCAGCAGTTGAGTCCCATAGTGCTCAGAGCCATTTGAACCATTTTTTCCAATACATTTCCTTCATGAGTGGGGTTCCTAACTGTCTGCTTTAGGTTTTCAGAGAACTAGTTCAGTAAAGTTTCACAGGATGTCTCATCTCCCCACCACAAACAAAACTGTAATTTACCCAATTAATTGGTGGATGATTAAAGTCTCCACCGATGCTTACAGTATGATTGGGGAACTTACGTACAAGTGAACTGAGGTTTTCTTTGAAGTTTTCGGTTACATGAGGACATGAATGTGGTGGGCGGTAGAAGGATCGAGTTATGATTTTGTGCCCACCCCTGTAGTCTTGCCAAAACAATCTTACATGAAGCTTCAATTTCCACCTCGGTGGATTTGAGTTTCTTGTCTACTGCGACAAATGCATCTCCTCCATTTCCCATTTGCCTAACCTTTCGATATACACTTAAATTTTTTCTAAAAATCTATTCATATCTATTTCTTCAGGTTTCAACCAGCTTTCTGTACCTAGTATTATGTGAGCTTAACTACTTCTCATGAGTGATTGATACTTCTGGGTTTCCTACAGCTATTGTTATCTAGATTGGATGGAGAACCGCCTAGTCCAAAAAAAACCTTGTCCGCCCCCCACACAGTCAGCTACCTGAGTAGCAGCCTCTGATGTGTTATGCACACCTAACCTATTTAAAAAAATGGTTCAAATGGCTCTGAGCACTATGGGACTTAACATCTCAGGTCATCAGTCCCCTAGAACTTAGAACTACTTAAACCTAACTAGCCTAAAGACTTCACGCACATCCATGCCCTAGGCAGGATTCGAACCTGCGACCGTAGCGGTCGCGCGGTTCCAGACTGAAACGCCTAGAACCGCTCGGCCACCAGAGGCCGGCTAACCTATTTAGGGGGACCCTTTAGTTCTCAACCTTACCGCACAATTCCAGGAAGTTGCAGCGTAGCTTAACACAAACGTCTCTGTTTCAGTCCTTTCCATTCGACTCGGAACCAAAGGGGCATTCTGCAGCTTGTGAGCTTCGTAGAAACTCTACGCACGGGGCTGTTCATCCCAACCTTCTGTGCCAGTCTCTGGAATGACCCAAGAATGACCTCGGAGGCCAGACGACAGGCATCATTTGTTCCAACGTTCGCCTCAACCTGCAGTTGGATTCGCCCTGTTCCGTCAATAGCTGCCGGAATAGCCTCTTCAACATGTTGAATGAGGCCCCCAGGCATACACACTGATTTCACCTGGTGTCCTTTCCTGTCCCTTGCTGCCATTTCCCTAAGGGGTGCCATCATCTGCCATACGTTTGAACTGACGACGATTAATAGACTCCTACCCTTTCGAGTTTGCATCCTCCTGACACCGGAAAAAACAAGTTTCCCTAAAACAGGTGAAGTGAGTCGCTCTGGCTCAGTTTCAATTTCAGTTAAAGACAGCACCTCAAACTTGTTGGTTAGGGGGATCCGTCCAACAACCTGAGTTCTCCTTGTCACCGTCCACTCTGTACAGGACGCTTATATCTACCATTGACACGCCACTCGCAGACAAGTGGATGGTTAATAACAGATGCTGTACTTTCGGCAGAGGAGATAGGATCCACAGGAGAGGATAGTACTTGAAGTACCTCTGGTGCAGGTATCACAGGTACACGACTCTCTGGAGCTCTTCCAACTCACCGATTCGCAGCAGCTGCTAATCGTTTGACAATAGTCAGGGCGATTTCCAGCTGCTTATGAACGTCAGCCAACTCATCCCGTGTTTAAGAACAGCATTCACAGTGGGGCTGCATTTTGGCTGGTGCAATGTATTACAAGGCAGTGGACAAAAGACTTCAAGTTAAACATGCTGAGTACCTTTTAATCTGTTGAACCAAAGAGCTGCCTACGATAGGCGTACTGTCCTTAAAAATTTTAGGAGAGCAGAATTTAGTTGAACCCCACAATTGCCGATAACAGTACTAGTTAATCGCGGCACTCGCGAATGTTCGAAATGTCACAGTATACCACAATACAAACAGGTATTCATAAAATCAGTGAAAGATTACGCAGAAGAAACGACACGAACAGTAAAATGTGCGGATATAGAACTTTAAATCGACACTCTATCTTGCTGAAGCGATCTCACACAGGGGAATATTCCTAATTCGGCTTTTATGTATAAACAAACGTGTGTATTTTACGGATCTTTCTCTTAGCTGATTCTATCCCCAATTCTATACTGGCTTGCCGAAAAAGAAATCGGACTGTGGTATATTTCTAGAATGAAATTTTCACTCTGCAACGGAATGTGCGCTTATTTGAAACTTCCTCGCAAATTAAAACTGTGTTTCGGGCCGAGACTCAAACTTAGGACCTTTGCCATTCGCGGACAAGTGCTCTACCGCCTGAGCTACCCAAGCACGGCTCATGACCTGTCCTCATAGCTTTACATCCGGCAGTACCTCGTCTGCTACCTTTATACCGACCATGTTGTATAAAATCCGAACAGTATCTACGAATTCTACCGACGTTGCAGTAACTTTTACAGAGAAAGTGTTACCTAAATTTCGGGTATTTCGTCGGACTTCATGTAGCAGAGTTCCTCAGTTGTCACAGTTGAGTGACAGAAACTGAAAGTGTGGTCTAATCCTGTAATACAACAATGCTACCGTAATCTGTCGCAGTTTTACAAACATTCGCAAGTCCAAAAGGGACGTTCTCATTCGTCAGCCATGGCTTACTTAGAATTATTAAAAAAGAGGAACTGTAACTGTAATTTTATACATTCTTTTTTAATGACGGTGAACGATAATAACCCGTAAAGAACAACGTCTCACTTACTGAGAAAAATTTAGGAAGCGATTTTACCCATATATCTGGGTGACAGACTTTGCAACATTACTCTGGGTATGAAGTAGTAGTGGAACAACAGAAACGCTTACGCAACACTGATGAAACACACATGTAACATTAAGGGAAATATTGTTTCTGTTGTGGCGTAACAAGCTAGCTACGCCACACTGAGAAGTAGCCGGAAGGGCACGCGTCAACTCTCGCCGTCTTGCGTTAAGTCTGAAACAGGATACGTGATGAAAGCTATAAAGAAAAGAACGGAGCTTCTCGTATACTTAACTTTAATTTCTTGTTGTACATTGCTCTTGATAATACAAGTGAGACTCTCTCCAGATATGGTTAATGGCGCCTTGCTAGGTCGTAGCCATGGACTTAGCTGAAGGCTATTCTAACGGTCTCTCGGCAATTGAGAGAAAGGCTTCGTACGTGTAGTCGCTAGCAATGTCGTCCGTACAACTGGGGCGAGTGCTCGTACGTCTCTCGAGACCTGCCTTGTGGTGGCGCTAGGTCTGCGATCACACAGTGGCGACACGCGGGTCCGACATGTACTAATGGACCGCGGCCGATTTAAGCTACCACCTAGCAAGTGTGGTGTCTGGCGGTGACACCACAGTTTCAGAATCACGACCCCAGTATTTCATAAAATTACCTTAAGTTACAAGCTGCTGATAGGAACAGAAATGGTCTCTTTTAACTTCAAAGTACTAAAGCAGAAAATTTGGTGAGTCATTTTAAGTTCTTGTTACATTTGATGTTCCGATTATAATGAAAACTGAAAAGTTGTATCGTTCAAGTACAGTTTAAATGTGACGTACGTATTAGTGATACAGTGCGCACACACTGCTCGCATTGTGGTGTCATCACCAGACACCACACTTGCTAGGTGGTAGCCTTTAAATCGGCCGCGGTCCGGTAGTATACGTCGGACCTGCGTGTCGCCACTGTCAGTGATTGCAGACCGAGCGCCGCCACACGGCAGGTCTAGAGAGACGTCCTAGCACTCGCCCAGTTGTACAGCCGACTTTGCTAGCGATGGTTCACTGACAAATTACGCTCTCATTTGCCGAGACGATAGTTAGCATAGCCTTCAGCTACGTCATTTGCTACGACCTAGCAAGGTGCCATTATCATTTGCTATTTATCTTGTGATGGATGTACCGTCAGACCGATGTTCACCAATTATGGATTAAAGTTAAGTATTCCAGCAGCTATGTACCTTTTTTGCTAGACTCAATTCCTTTAACTGTTCCAGACCTCACGCCAGCCTACGTGAGCTTAAACGCGTGCCTTTCGGCTACCCGTCACAGTGGATTGGCTGTCTTGCCAGTCCACAACACGCATACTTCCAAAGATGACATGCCTGTTGCTACTATGATGGTACCAGCAGATCTAACACGAGCTACTGCAACCTCAAACACGGGAGCAGAAATTTTCAGGATGTATCTCCATTGTGTCAATCTCACTCTACGAAAAGTGTCCATGTGGTGAAAGTGATGACTACAAGGAAGGAAGCGTAACGTCCAGACGGCAATGTGGCTACTAGACATCACAAGCTCGTATTTGATATAGATGGGGATGTAAATCATCTGTGTCCTTTACTAACAAAAATTCTGACAATAGTCGTCAGCGATTTACAGAATCCACGGAGAACTTACACACACACGTCTTGAACCTAGCTCCTCCAGCACTCCATTCCAGTGTGCTAACCACTGTAAGATCTTTCTCTGCTTATAAATTTGGATATTGGTCCTATGTTTATGCACAGAACATCGTTTTCAGAATTTTTTAAAGGGAAAGTCGGCAAGAAAGTACACCTTTCGTAATGAAGTTGGTATTAGGAGCCCTATGATTTTGTGTGTGTGTGGAGTTGTACCAAATGGAGTTACAATCCACCTACTTGCTACAGGGTATATAACCCAGAGAAAGTTCAGGTGTACATAGTGTGAGCAGCTGACTGTCCCACTAAAACCACGTAAGCTCCAAATTATGCTATTCCTCGCTGATGATTTCTGTTTGGTATGAGTGTAAGGAGAAACTACAAACATGCAGGAAATGAAGCAGGCGAAAGATAATACAGAGATGTAGAAAATGAAATTTACAGAAAGTGTAAAGTGGCTAAACAGGGATGCCTAGAGGTCAAATGCAAAGCTGTGAAAGCATGCACAAACAGGGGGAAGAGACATGCCGTCTATAGAATAATTACAGACGAATTTGGAGTAAAGAGAATAAGCTGTTTGAATATCAAGAGCTCAGATAAGTCAGTGCTAAGCAAAGAATGAAATGCTGAAAGGCGGATGGAATATATAGAGGGCTATGTAAAGGGAAGAACTTGAAGAACATAGAAGAGCAAGGGTGAGGAAGTAGGTGAAAACGAGGCAGGAGATTTGATACTGGGTGAAGAAATACACAGAGCACTGAAGCACATAACTGGCGACAGGACCCCTGTAGTAGAAAACATTTCCTCAGAATTATTGGGATTCTTGGGAGAGCCAGCAATGACAAAGTTATTCTACGTAGTAGCAAAGTATGAGAGACTGGTGAAACAATTCCAAAAAAGAAAGGTGCTGACAAGTATGAATACTAACTAATTATCATTTTAATAACACGAGGTTGTAAAACATTGACACGAAGTGTGTGCAGTTTGTATAAACACACAGAAAATATTGGCATTAAGTATGTACAGTATGTGGAAACACGGAGGAAAACCTACGTTTATGGCATAAATAGATTCAAAGAAAACTTGAAAATTTTAACTGTACTAGATGCACTTTTTGAAAATTTGACGATATTATCAAGTGAGAGACGACAAAGACGCTGCCAAATGCACGCTGGTTTGACAGGTGACGCTGCGCAGGCGAGTCCCGACACAGGCGAGAGTAAATCGCGAAGACGTACGGAGTGTAGCGGCCTGGTAGCCTAGCAGACGACACTTCAGCCTCTGGAATTGGCAGAATAAGACTGCCACGAAGGAAGTCGGCTAACAGAAGGGTGGCTGGAGAGTTACTGCAAGTGGGCTTTCCCAGGGAGCTTGGCCGTTGCTGGCCGCTTGTGGTGTGAGGTGCCGGCATGGCACGGAGTCAGAGGCCGCAAAATAATTTAGCAGGCACAAACTACATAAAATCTAAACTAATACAGCCACATAATATGTAGTGACACCAAATTAAAAATAAAAACGAAACGAGAAAGTGTGTTTAAACGCCCATTCATTATAGACCGAATAATACCTAAGATGTTTGAGATGTAAGATTTGAATATACCTTTAACTTTACAAACTATTAACTTTTAAACGCCTTAAGCGATTTTGAAGAAGCAAGCGCAACAGCTGGCTCTTGAATACCTCTTCGAGATAAATGTTTCGAATCCTTTTTTATGTACTACATACTAAGTTATGAGCGTGAATGTTTGTTTTGAAGATTAAAAAACGTACTTTAGTGCGACATAAATTACAAATTAATAAATTTAGTTTGCGGTATGAGACAATAAACTACCATAATTACCTGTAAATATGTAAGTTACACATTGTTTGATAACAGAAAAGGTCAGATAAGAAATAAGTTAACCATCTCACTTACTAAAACATAAATAAAAAAAAGGCCCGTGAGCAAAAATCTATTGTCACCACCGGCATCTTGGGGAAATTCTAGTCATAAATTCTTGTCATGTTTATGTAATACGAATAAGAGCAATTAAAGTTTGTGATTTTTGCAACAACACATCGCTTGTGTTCAAGGACGTTAGCCTCATTGTCAGGGAACAGTTTGCTTTGACACATCACTGAGGGTAGACGTATGTGTTGATGAGAACCGTATCAGTCAAAATTAAAGTGGTTTACATTTTTCTGGCGACTAGTTTAGAAACTCAGAAAAAAATGGTTCAAATGGCTCTGAGCACTATGGGACTCAACTGCTGAGGTCATTAGTCCCCTAGAACTTAGAACTAGTTAAACCTAACTAACCTAAGGACATCACACACATCCATGCCCGAGGCAGGATTCGAACCTGCGACCGTAGCGGTCTCGCGGTTCCAGACTGCAGCGCCAGAACCGCGCGGCCACTACGGCCGGCAGAAACTCAGAAAATTTTTCAGCTATCAGCCTCGTTGACTTTAACTTTGACCTGCATCATAGTTGCACCAGTGAGTTGTTGACGTAGTTTTGTGAACCTTAACTATGAACAGTATCTTTGTAAACCTGACTTACCACTTTCGGAATCTAGCTAATAATTCTATGTGTCGTTATTTCTCTCACGATATTAAACATAAGTCTAACAAACACTTTTATTCCTATACGACGACTAGCTGATATATCGAACATTATTTATACCACTGACCATAATCCTGCCTGCAATTGATAATTACTAGAAGCTAAAACAACAGTTAATAGGGTAATGTGACAGGTGTGTGGCCGTGCTCCAGATGCAAACGCAGAATAGGACCATTAAATTGGTCATGCACTTAATACATCCTTTGGTGCGCGATAACTATAAAGAGTAGATGCAGGCAAGCAAGTCGCACAAGGATAAAATAGAGGGACCAAATGGTTATTTACAACCTGTGCAGAAACCAGACTGCAGGTATATAAACCGAAAGGCATGAACGGTAGTAGTAGTAGTAGTAGTAGTAGTAGTAGTAGCAGCAGCAGCAGCTCAAATGGAAGTCAGACAGGGTTGTAGCCTTTCAGCAATGTTAGTCAAATTTTACACTGAGCGAGCTGTGAAGAAAACGGAGGAGAATTTTGGAAAGAATATTTTAAGTTCAGGGAGAAGAAATAAAACCACTGAGGCTGTCAGATAAAAAAATGGCTCTGAGCACTATGGGACTTAACATCTATGTTCATCAGTCCCCTAGAACTTAGAACTACTTAAACCTAACTAACCTAAGGACAGCACACAACACCCAGTCATCACGAGGCAGAGAAAATCCCTGACCCCGGCGGGAATCGAACCCGGGCGTGGGAAGCGAGAACGCTACCACACGACCACGAGCTCCGGACGCTGTCAGCTACATGAAGGGATTTAGAAAAACAGTTCAGATGGATGGATAAAGTTTCAAACAGGGATTATAAGATGAACATCAAAGGAAATAAACGAAGATATGGAATGTAGTATAGTTCGGATGATGCTGAGAGAATTAGACAAGGAAATGAGACATTAAAACTAGTAGACGAATTTTGCTATTTGGCCGGTAAAATAACTTATAACGGCCAAAGTGGAGAAGATACAAAATGCAGACTGTCAATAGAAAGAAAAACATTTTTGATTAATAAGGAATTTAAAATCTAAAATCAATTCAAGTGCTAGGAAGTCTTTTTGGAAGGTATTTCTCTGGAGAGTAGCCTTGTATGGACGTCTAGTGTGGTCAGTCTGCTATTCAGAAGAGAAGAGAGCAGAAGCATTCAAAATATGGCACTGTAGAAGAATGCTGAAGGCTAGACAAGTGCATCAGGTCGTGATAAAAGACATTTATGACACAAATTGACTAAAAGAAGAGGGGATTGTGCAGGATGAACTAGCATGAAGAGCTGCGTATAACCAGGCTTTGGACTGGAGATTACAACATAAATTAGGGACGGCCAAATACTATGCATGTGCTGAGTGCACACTTTCTCCACTACCACACCACGATGTCTGAGAGGGAAGGGGGAGAAACTGCGAATGCTCCGTATCAAATGACTGTGCAGTCATACAAGAAATATTAAACGTCTTGCATTTGGCTTGATTTCGTATTTCATATTTCTCAGAAACGTAGATCACAAACAAAACAGATTTTGAGTATTATTCAACTATCTTTCGGGGGGTTGAAGACATAATAAAATTCATGTTTGTTGCAAGGTAGCGGCATACAAATCGTAACGTATTTAGTTTTATAATCAAAAAAAGTCTTTCATGCATATATTTTGACCGAAACATAGATATCACGTTTGCAACTTCATTATGGAGACGTGGGAACTTTTCCTGAGGGCAACAACATAGAACTCCTGGGCAGTTTGCCTTTTACATCTACATCTACATCTACGTGATTACACTGCTATTCACAATAAAGTGCCTGGCAGAGGGTTCAATGAACCACCTTCATGCTGTCTCTCTACCGTTCCACTCTCGAACGGCACGCGAGAAAAACGAGCACTTAAATTTTTCCGTGCGAGTCCTGATTTCTCTTATCTTATAGTGATGATCATTTCTCCCTATGTACGTGGGTGCTAACAGAATGTTTTCGCAATTGGAGGAGAAAACTGGTGATTGAAATTTCATGAGAAGATCCCGTCGCAACGAAAAACGCCTTTGTTTTAATGATTGCCACTCCAATTCACGTATCATGTTTGTGACACTATCTCCCCTATTTCGCAATAATAAAAAACGAGCTGCCCTTCTTTGTACTTTTTCGATGTCATCCGTCATTCCCACCTGCTGCGGATCCCAAACCGCACTGCAGTACTCCAGAATATGGCGGACAAGCGTAGTGTAAGCAGTCTCTTTAGTAGACCTGTGGCACCTTCTAAATGTTCTGCCAATGAATCGCAGTCTTTGATTTGCTCTACCCACAATATTATCTATGAGATGGTTCCAATTTAGGTTATTTGTAATTGTAATTCCTAAGTATTTAGATAAATTTACAGCCCTCAGATTTGTGTGACTCATCGTGTAATCGAAATTTAGCTGATTTCTTTTAGTACTCATGTGAATAACTTCGCACTTTTCCTTATTCAGGGTCAATTGCCACTTTTCGCACCATACAGATATATTATCTAAATCATTTTGCAAGTCGTTTTGATCATCTGATGACTTTACAAGACGGTAAATGACAGCATCATTTGCTAGGTCGTTAATATACAAGGTTATTACAAATGATTGAAGCGATTTCACAGCTCTACAATAACTTTATTATTTGAGATATTTTCACAATGCTTTGCACACACATACAAAAACTCAAAAACTTTTTTTAGGCGTTCACAAATGTTCGATATGTGCCCCTTTAGTGATTCGGCAGACATCAAGCCGATAATCAAGTTCCTCCCACACTCGGCGCAGCATGTCCCCATCAATGAGTTCGAAAGCATCGTTGATGCGAGCTCGCAGTTCTGGCACGTTTCTTGGTAGAGGAGGTTTAAACACTGAATCTTTCACATAACCCCACGGAAAGAAATCGCATGGGGTTAAGTCGGGAGAGCGTGGAGGCCATGACATGAATTGCTGATCATGATCTCCACCACGACCGATCCATCGGTTTTCCAATCTCCTGTTTAAGAAATGCCGAACATCATGATGGAATTGCGGTGGAGCACCATCCTGTTGAAAGATGAAGTCGGCGCTGTCGGTCTCCAGTTGTGGCATGAGCCAATTTTGCAGCATGTCCAGATACACATGTCCTGTAACGTTTTTTTCGCAGAAGAAAAAGGGGCCGTAAACTTTAAACCGTGAGATTGCACAAAACACGTTAACTTTTGGTGAATTGCGAATTTGCTGCAGGAATGTGTGAGGATTCTCTACCGCCCAGAATCGCACATTGTGTCTGTTCACTTCACCATTAAAAAAAAATGTTGCTTCATCACTGAAAACAAGTTTCGCACTGAACGCATCCTCTTCCATGAGCTGTTGCAACCGCGCCGAAAATTCAAAGCGTTTGACTTTGTCATCGGGTGTCAGGGCTTGTAGCAATTGTAAACGGTAAGGCTTCTGCTTTAGCCTTTTCCGTAAGATTTTCCAATCCGTCGGCTGTGGTACGTTTAGCTCCCTGCTTGCTTTATTCGTCGACTTCCGCGGGCAACGCATGAAACTTGCCCGCACGCGTTCAACCGTTTCTTCGCTCACTGCAGGCCGACCCGTTGATTTCCCCTTACAGAGGCATCCAGAAGCCTTAAACTGCGCATACCATCGCCGAATGGAGTTAGCAGTTGGTGGATCTTTGTTGAACTTCGTCCTGAAGTGTCGTTGCACTGTTATGACTGACTGATGTGAGCGCATTTCAAGCACGACATACGCTTTTTCGGCTCCTGTCGCTATTTTGTCTCACTGCGCTCTCGAGCGCTCTGGCGGCAGAAACCTGAAGTGCGGCTTCATCCGAACAAAACTTTGAGTTTTTCTACGTATCTGTAGTGTGCCGTGACCATATGCCAATGAATGGAGCTACAGTGAATTTATGAAATCGCTTCAATCATTTGTAATAGCCCTGTAGATCAGGAACAATAGAGGGCCCATAACACTTCCTTGGAGAACGCCGGATATTACTTCTGTTTTACTCGACGACTTTCCGTCTATTACTACGAACTGTGACATTTCTGACAGGAAATCACGAATCGAGTCGCACAACTGAGGCGATACTCCGTAGGCACGCAGTTTGGTTAGAAGGCGCTTGTGAGGAACGGTGTCGAAAGCCTTCTGGAAATCTAAAAATATGGAATCAATGTGACATCCCCTGTCGATAGCACTTATTACTTCATGAGTATAAAGAGCTAGTTGTTTTTCATAAGAACGATATTTTCTGAATCCGTGCGGACTGTATGTCAATAAATCGTTTTCTTCGAGGTACTTCATAATGTTCGAATACAGTACATGTTCTAAAACTCTAGTGCAAATCGACGTTAGTGATATAGGCCTGTAATTCAGCGGATTACTCCTATTTCCCTTTTTGGATATTGGTGTGACTTGAGCAATTTTCCAGTCTTTAGGTACTTATCTTTCTGTGAGCGAGTGGTTGTATATAATTGCTAAATATGGAGCTATTTTATCAGCATACTCTGAGAGGAACCTAACTGGTATACAATCTGGACCGGAGGCCTTGCCTTTATTATGTGATTCAAGTTGCTTTGTTACACCGAGGACATCTACTTCTATGTCTCTCATCTTGGCAGTTGTTCTTGGTTGGAATTCAGGAATATTTACTTCGCCTTGTTTGGTGAAAGAGATTCTGAAAACCGTCTTTAATAACTCTGTTTTAGTGGCACTGTCATCAGTGAAGGTATTGATTGTGTCTTGCCACATTACATTTCAGGTCGACCAGTAGAATCTGTATATGCACAGGTATCCTTTCAATTGAAACGGCGAATGGTTTCAAAAGAGATCAAAATCATATGCAAGATTTGCAGTGACCTCAAAACGCTTAGATAACTATTCTTTTAATTCTTTCAACATCATAACAAATTCTTCATAATTTGCGCTATCTTTAGCGCCAGTGAGCTTGAGAAAGTGGATGGTGTTTTACATAAGAAGTCGTCCCTTCTACGATGCGATTCTCTTGTTACTATCATCGACTTTTCCTCCATGATATCAGCAATAAGTTGCTTCTCACCTAGCAAGGTCTTACGGGAATGATTCACCTGTTTAAAATTCAAAGTCAGTAATCCTTCGAGATCTTCTAATTGAACATTAGCAGATCTTAAGTAGATAAATTGTTCCAGGCTGCCCTTTGCCTTAACAAATGTACTTTACAGCAATACGTAACGTCTCTATACTCTTCGTTCAGTTCCATCAAAAACTATTAGAACTGACTACGTGATAATGTGCGCGACTTCAGACACTTGTCACCAGTTTCATCATATGCAGAATGAGATTTTCACTCTGCAGCGGAGTGTGCGCTGATATGACACTTCCTGGCAGATTAAAACTGTGTGCCCGACCGAGACTCGAACTCGGGACCTTTGCCTTTCACGGGCAAGTGCTCTACCATCTGAGCTACCGAAGCACGACTCACGCCCGCTACTCACAGCTTTACTTCTGCCAGTACCTCGTCTCCTACCTTCCAAACTGGCAGAAGTCAAGCTGTGAGTACCGGGCGTGAGTCGTGCTTCGGTAGCTCAGATGGTAGAGCACTTGCCCGCGAAAGGCAAAGGTCCCGAGTTCGAGTCACGGTCGGGCACACAGTTTTAATCTGCCAGGAAGTGTAATATAAGCGCACACTCCGCTGCAGAGTGAAAATATCATTCTGGAAACATCCCCCAGGCTGTGGCTAAGCCATATCTCCACAATATCCTTTCTTTCAGGAGTGCTAGTTCTGCAAGTTTCGCAGGAGAGCTTCTGTAAAGTTTGGAAGGTAGGAGACGAGGTACTGGCAGAAGTAAAGCTGTGAGTACCGGGCGTGAGTCGTGCTTCGGTAGCTCAGATGGTAGAGCACTTGCCCGCGAAAGGCAAAGGTCCCGCGTTCGAGTCTCGGTCGGGCACACAGTTTTAATCTGCCAGGAAGTTTCATATCAGCGCACACTCCGCTGCAGAGTGAAAATCTCATTCTGGAAACATCCCCCAGGCTGTGGCTAAGCCATGTCTCCGCAATATCCTTTCTTTCAGTAGTGCTAGTTCTGCAAGCTTTGCAGGAGAGCTTCTGTAAAGTTTGGAAGGTAGGACACGAGGTACTGGCAGAAGTAAAGCTGTGAGTACCGGGCGTGAGTCGTGCTTCGGTAGCTCAGATGGTAGAGCACTTGCCCGCGAAAGGCAAAGGCCCCGAGTTCGAGTCTCGGTCGGGCACACAGTTTTAATCTGCCAGGAAGTGTGATATAAGCGCACACTCCGCTGCAGAGTGAAAATATCATTCTGGAAACATCCCCCAGGCTGTGGCTAAGCCATGTCTCAGCAATATCCTTTCTTTCAGGAGTTCTAGTTCTGCAAGGTTCGCAGGAGAGCTTCTGTAAAGTTTGGAAGGTAGGAGACGAGGTACTGGCAGAAGTAAAGCTGTGAGTACCGGGCGTGAGTCGTGCTTCGGTAGCTCAGATGATAGAGCACTTGCCCGCGAAAGGCAAAGGTCCCGAGTTCGAGTCTCGGTCGGGCACACAGATTTAATCGGCCAGGAAGTTTCATATCAGCGCACACTCCGCTGCAGAGTGAAAATCTCATTCTGGAAACATCCCCCAGGCTGTGGCTAAGCCATGTCTCCGCAATATCCTTTCTTTCAGGAGTGCTAGTTCTGCAAGGTTCGCAGGAGAGCTTCTGTAAAGTTTGGAAGGTAGGAGACGAGGTACTGGCAGAAGTAAAGCTGTGAGTACCGGGCGTGAGTCGTGCTTCGGTAGCTCAGATGGTAGAGCACTTGCCCGCGAAAGGCAAAGGTCCCGAGTTCGAGTCTCGGTCGCGCACACAGTTTTAATCTGCCAGGAAGTTTCAGTTTTATCATATGTTCCGTGCTACAAATATACCACAAAGTACAGAACAATGAATCCCGTTCTTTCATCGTCAAGTAAATCTTTAACTTCCTTCTGGTTGATGCTTTAGTACCGTCTCATAGCAAATTTGCGGGACGAGTCGGTGATGTGACTGCATGATAGATAATATGAATCATCATCCTTCTTTTCTGTGCTAACCATTCATTTTTAAAGGGTTGGGACGGTAGGTCTCAAGATTGATTCTTTTTGTGCAAACAGCAATTTGACTTGTATTCTTCGTTTATACCACGAACAAATAGCGAATGATAAACGGCGCAAATGTAACTATCCTGCCGAACTGAAGATAGTCGTGCCGAACGAATAATGCCCTATAAAATGCCGGAAGAAAATTTCGTGTCCCACAGCTAAATGAAATGTTCCTCTGTACAGATAAGGGAAGATGGCCATCGCACCCTCCTCAGATTTAGTGGTAAGTTGGCGCAGTGGATACCCGTCGGAAACCGAACACAGATCAAGCATGAAAACAGGAAGAATGTGTACTCTACTGAGGAAAGAGAAGCAAAATAGAAGCTGTGAACAGCCCAAGCACCAGGTGTGCAATGTAGAGCGAAGCAGATTTGCCTCGTCATGGTGGTTAGGTGGTGACGGTATTAGTCTGCAAAGAAAGATATCCGCGTTCAAGTCTCGTTCGTGTCCCAATTTGTTTTTCTCAAAATTATTCACATTGTGTCCAGTCTTTGACGTGTCTGCCCTGCTATATTCAAATTTATGTGTGTGTTGTGGCGTAACGTCCGTTTGCAACAGCGAGGTGTATGGAAGGGACCTGCATACTGCGTACCTCCTATTTTTTCTACACATTTACCACGTGTTATGGCTTGCGTTCCGTATTGGAAGTTTTGACTCAAGAATTGCATTGTTGTAACATAATTCACACCAGTTTATTTGTTGTTTCCCTTTCTGAGACATGTCTATGCGGCAACTCCCCTGCTCTCACTATTCATCACATTTACTTGCGACGGTAAAACATTCTGACCACATGACCCATATTTTATAACCAGTATTTCGTATGACAGTTGCCAAGGCTACACATAAGGAGAATGATCGGATGGAATGATCGTAATTTGATGGAGGAAAAATATGGGGCGGAAGGAAGATTTGAACGCGGATCTCTCGCTTTGCAGTCCAGCACCATGACAAGGCAAGCAAGAAGCGGTGATTCTTGCAATTTGCTAGCTGTTGCACATCTACCGTATGGACGCTTCACTGTTTCTATGTTGCTTCTTTTTTCGAGTTCGCTTTCTACTTGTTTCTATGCTTTACCTGTGTTTAGTTTTTGATGGGCTACTCACTGCGCCATTATACTACTAAATCTGAGGTGGTTGCGACTGGAATTTCCCTTGTGAGTACCTCCGGGAAGGAGAGAACATAGACGAGACGTACCGACTGTACCCGGGCCGGTGAAACATGTCACTTCTCAGCTCGCGTGTGGTTGGCTACACTGCGATTGCGATGTTGCAATAGCTGCCACAGCACACGCCCACAACTCCGAAGTACGTTTTGTAAATGTAAGCTACAATCAACGTTTATACGTAAGTGCAACAAAGTACGTTTTTCTAAAAATGGAGAGAACGACGATGAAGACTAAGCGTTTGATGGTGTAAGAAACCGGGAAATAAAAAAACCAAAACCGAAGTTAATGACAATATGTATGAAAAGCTGTTCCAAATTGTTACAGTAAATCTGCATGTGAAACGTCGTATGATAATGTAAATCTAAGCATACCAAATAACACGCTATCCACACCTGTAGAAAGAAATAAAGAAAAATATGCATAGCCTACCCGATTGTAGCGAGAAAAAGAATTAATTCTGTATACATTTACACTCACCAATTTACGATGTCAATGGCGCAATTCCATCCAGTTCTCCTACACTATCATAGGAATCGGCGCCAAAATCGTTCTCTTCGTCATCATCATCATTAAGAGAAATCATTAATTGTTCGTTTTCATTTATAATACCATCTATAGTCTGTGCTTCTCTAACCAGGTTAGCAACATGGTCTACTTTTTTGCTCCATGAGGTACGGTCTACAGTAGCAAGACCTTCACGTAGCAGTCTTTCCACTTCCGTTATAGTAAAAGTCTTGTTGTTACTTCTAATGTACGCCTTCACATCACTCCAAACCAATTCAATTGGATTAAAATGGCAGTGATAAGGCGGTACCCTAATTACCAAGTGACCCTGTTCGCTGGCAATTTCATCTACAACGTATTTAGGTGTCTCAGGCTTATTTTGTTTCAGGAGCGAGTATAACAGTAGCTTTGTCATGCTCATGTCCGCAGCAATATCTCTCACCTGCAACCACTGCACCATAGTTCCTTTACGGTCACCAGTGGTCGTAGTTTTCTCTAAAATCACGGAATGGTACGGAGCATTTTCCATTACAAAAACTGTCGGAACAGTAAAATGTAGCAACAAATTTTAAACCACTGTAGAAACCGTGGGTGGTCCATATCCTCATGATAGTCACCGGATTTTTTCGATCGAAAAACTAGAAGTCCTTGAGGCACAAAGCCGTTTGAAGATCCGGCATGGGCCACAAGTAATCTTGATCCTATTCCTGTTGGTTGATGACCGCTGCTATTCGGAGTATTATCTGTCCAGCATTTCTCAACTGATTCTCCAGCGTTGACCCAGGTTTCGTCTAACCATATGACTTAGTGTATGTCCTTTCCTACAATTTTGTGTAAGAAAATGGTACGAGCTGCAACCACATGAGCTTTTTCTAGTAAGTTTTCGTCCATCTAACTTTTAAAACGGAAGCCAATACTTTTTAATATCATTTTAAGTGACGTTTTCCCCCTTGAGAAAAGTTCACTTTCTTTTAAAGAAATTAGCAACTTTGCTATAGTGGGGTATCCTTTCCTTTCATTGTATCCATATTTGTGTCGACGAATTGCAGCGGATTGGAAACAATCAATATCTGTAACAGGACGAGACTGCTTTTTTTTCTTGCCCGGAGTACTTAAAAACACACTGTTTCTTCCACAGGGGCTTTCTTCCACACTGTTTACTTCACTGTCTTGCAAGTCTTGAAGTATCAACCCTTTCCTTATAACCGTTCTTTCACTGAATCCTAGAGTTTTCGAGGTACGCTGTAAAACTTTATCGGCAGGAATCGACGCATGCCCATGAACAGAAACAAATTCTTTTTCTTGCTCGTAAAACTCACGCGTCCTCCGTAGCAATTCCAAAGCCAGACTATTTAATGGCACTCCACGGCGTAGCGGATTGTCGCTTGGTGAACGACATCGTTGTGGTGACATTGTTTAACAAACAAAAACTGTAATCAAGGCGGTAACACAACACAACAGCAGGCGTTCGTGCACTAACATACAATGATTACACGGAAGCCGGCAACGTGGTAGCGTCGACGCATGAACCGGCTTTTGTTCGGTGCTGTTATTGGATCAGAAGACGCGGCGTCTCCCGTTCCTCACTTGTTTGTCAGTTATACTACCAACTCTACGGCGTTTGGGGAGTGACCTTGAAGTGACATGTTTCAGCGGCCCGGGAATAGCGCCGCGTGAGGTCGAGTCTCTGAAAGCATGCATGCAATACCTTATGCATGCATGCCGATTTGTACTCTGTGGCTAATCCTGACATACCTGCAATGGTGTTGAAAAGACGGGGCAGCAGTTCAAAGACACCCCAAAATACAGTGTTGTATAACAGTTTTCAAGTTGATATCGTTCCTTTGTACATGTAAGACTCTTTCTAACAGTAATATCACAAATTGAGTCCGCCTTGATGCAAAACACCATATTATTTGTTTATTTCTTTATCATCCCAAATTAGTTTCGGCGACAAATATCACCATCATCAGGTTTTTTTTTTTTTTTAAATCTAAAACATG
Source organism: Schistocerca nitens (assembly GCF_023898315.1). Taxonomy (NCBI): domain Eukaryota; kingdom Metazoa; phylum Arthropoda; class Insecta; order Orthoptera; family Acrididae; genus Schistocerca; species Schistocerca nitens. Next base: position 950,231,633 of record NC_064616.1, read on the forward strand.
CAGAAAATGGTATGGTTGTACAAACACAGTAAAACATTTTTACATTTTTACAAATCGTCTTTTGAAATATAGTTTTAAATTGATACTTTTGCTACTACCTTATTTATTTTATGCTACAGCACGTTATAAGCTATTATTGGCGCTGTTTGTGACATATTTTCTGTGCTCTTTTTCTTCTGTTGCCATCTTTTTACTTAGCGAACATCATGTCATCTGCAACCATGTGAGCGGCTGTTAGTAAACAAATACTCAAAGTTGAACTTTGAATGTCAGCAGTATATACTTAGGGTTGAGGTAGTGTTGTGGAAACCAGTTATTTTTTTGTGTATTTAGCTGTTGCTTAGCTATTCGTGTACTCACGTTCGGTGGATGGTGTGTGGCTGCTTTTTACACAGAAAAACAAAACTTTAGCACTTTGTTTCTGATCCAGAATGTTACGCCATCTTGCTGTTCGCGTGTGTCGCGAGTGGCGTATCGCAAGTGGCGAGAAAGACTATGAAAAACTGTAGCGCGAATTACGACGACTTCTGTTCATTATTTATGTCTCTGTGTGTGATGGAGAAGTGGTTCTTTTGCGTGTGTGTGCTTTCTGTTCTGTGTCCTTGGTCAGTTCTCTCAGAGCGGTAAAGAGTGAGTTGTTGCAGAGTGTTTTGTTTTCATTTATTACATTTTTCCCTTCGACTGTAGCCTTCTGTATGTGATAATTTTCTTCTATCGTTAGTTGTCGGTATAGACTGTTGCTGTTTCTCAGAATGCGTAGATCGTTTTCGATATTAGTGGGGCTATGGTTTTTGTTCATTAGATGTTTTGCAAAAGTTGAATGTGTGCTGTCACTTCTTAGCGCTCTCATATGCTCTTTGTACCTCGTTCGGAAATTCTGCTTGTTTGTCCTATGTAATGGGCCAGGCAAGAGTTGCAGGTGAGTTGATATATTCCAGCGTTGCTGAATTTGTCTGACGTTTCTCTGACTGGTCTTAGTCTTTTCTGAACTGTATTGTTTGTTCTGAATGTTACTGGGATCCCTGCTGACATACGAAGTTCACCTTTGAGTATTTGTTTACTAACAGCCGCTCACATGGTTGCAGATGACATGATGTTCGCTAAGTAAAAAGATGGCAACAGAAAAAAAGAGCACAGGAAATATGTCACAAACAGCGCCAATAATAGCTTAAAACATACTGTAGCATACAATAAATAAGGCAGTATAAAAGTATCAATTTTAAACTATATTTCAAAAGACGATTTGTAAAACTATAATAATGTTTTACTGTGTTTGTACAACCATACAATTTCCTGCATGTTTTAGATTAAAAAGAAAAAAACCATTGATGATGGTGGGCGTAATGGATACAAAAGAACTTGAAAGGTTTTATAATGTTAAAGTGAGGCAGTTGGGCATGCTAGATGCCTTTCACTATGAGTATTAGGCTACACATCCAGCCCATATACCCCTTCCCCTCCCCTCAGGCCTGCCCATGCACAAGAATGTGATACTACATTCAAGACCATCCTGTAACCCACAAATATCGAGTATGATTCTGCAAGGACGCAGACATATCTGCATCTACTCGTAATCAGACCATATGTGCGCACATGTAGGTCACACATTCGTTGATCAAAGAAACACGGTACTTTCTGATGCTTTACTGGCCACAATTTGATGGCATTATCATCAGCCGTGTGCCTGTGAGGCGGAGCGTGTGTGGACGCCATGTCCGACACTCCACAGATGCAGCACAGCTTACCACAGGCACTGGCCATGTCCATATATAAAGAATGCGATATTCATGACGTTGAAGAAAGTCCATTTTCTAGATGATTTGTGTTCCTCAGTTCACATACTGAATGACTGACCACTTACCAAGTACAGAGAGGCCCATATGGGCCACTGGATGCTGATGTGGGCAGGTGGTGTTTCCCCTCCTACTCAGACACTTAATAAAGCCTTCCCTTGTCAGTTTACACTTGACTCTGAGAGGGGGTATCAAATTGCACAAGAGGCAACTGCACTAATTATACTCGAGATCATTCCCCATCTACTTGACGGACTGCCTTGAACCAGTTCAGCCCGCATCTCGTGGTCGTGCGGTAGCGTTCTCGCTTCCCACGCCCGGGTTCCCGGGTTCTCGGGTTCGATTCCCGGCGGGGTCAGGGATTTTCTCTGCCTCGTGATGGCCGGGTGTTGTGTGCTGTCCTTAGGTTAGTTAGGTTTAAGTAGTTCTAAGTTCTAGGGGACTTATGACCACAGCAGTTGAGTCCCATAGTGCTCAGAGCCATTTGAACCAGTTCAGTCCACTGACAAGGAAATTTAGGAACTGGTCATGTGGTCTCGTCAGGGTCGCAAAATGAAGTTCACACTCTGTGCAAATGGAATTCAAGATACCCCACCTCTTGCTCTCTTGCTTTTATAACTATAGCACTTGAATGGGTGCTTTCATTCTAGTGCTGGACACCATATGGGATGGCTCAAAATGGCTCTGAGCACTAAGGGACTTAACTTCTGAGGTCGTAAGTCCCCTAGGACTTAGAACTACTTAAACCTAACTAACCTAAGGACATCACACACATCCATGCCCGAGGCAGGATTCGAACCTGCGACCGTAGCTGTCTCACGGTTCCATACGGGATGGATGTGGTTTAGTTAAAAGTAACGTTTTCTGTCTTTACGGGAGGAATTACGAACTTATAACAATTTTACATCGAATTAACTTGTAGCTTATCAACAATTTTTGTCATGCACCTTATAACAATAATTATTTTACAATTCTTTTTCGATCTCAAATTACAATATTTACAATTTAATATTATCTTTTCGATCATTTTCTCTTTTGTGACTGTGCCACAGTTTGGGGAGGTCCAGAATACACATATAGATATAGATATATAGGCATCGTGAACTGCCCTGAAACGATAGCCATCGTCACAGCGACTAGTTGTAGAGTAAAGATGGTGGCCCACTTGCAATGTAATCACTTGGTGATGTAATCTCTTGTACTATAATGCCTATCCAAATGGTAGATTTAATTAAGTTCAAGGTATCCCCTGAAAATGTTCCGTTTTATCCCCAAATATTGTATTCATTATTAATTAGTAAAATAATTTATCCGAATCACATATCGTGACAGCCCTCTCTTTAGGATTTTAATAAATATAGTCCTTCAACCAGTACCATTGGTTAGAGGAGATGCTGCAGGTGATTCTCACAAGTTTCGTCCTTAACCTGAGACGTTGCTGGATATTTCTGTATTTGCACAGTGTACCTCTGCTTCATCTCCTTCTTTGTCATCTTGTTGGAGACATAACCTTTGCGCAGGACTAGGCACTCAGAACACAGCAGCATATCATGCAAATGGGCTGAACATCCTAGCTCTGCCTCCAGGACATATCCCTCACCAGAATCCTAAGTCTGATTTCGGATCTTTCCCTTCAGTCTGGCGATTTTCCCTTTGGATGTCGATTGCAACCCTCCAGTCGACAGAGACTGTTGCATGGTATGCCTGTAGATATTGCGATAAGTGGCATGTGCATCTCTTCGCTAATTCGTAGATTATTCATCCTGGCGTCTCAGTGAACATATTGGCTACTCCCCCGCCCCCCCCCCCCCCTACATATTGTCAACTCCTCCCCCCCTCCCGAATCCTACTTTCGAAATAGAGAAACAGGTCAACACTATGAATGTCGGCACATGTTCTTCTTAATACTGCATCCCGCGAAAGACCTGGCCTAATGAAAACATGGCAGGATGCAGAAAGTATTTGCCCAGGCACACAGTTTGTAACAACTGAAAGATATCTACGAGCGGGCGTAGATCGTTGTTTATTAATAAACTTACATATTACACTAAATCAGGATATCGAGCCCCACCTGAATATTAACCACATGCTCATACTCTGAATACGTTGCTGCTGTGCCTGTCGGTTTACTGGAGAATGCAGTTATGTCGGGCATCGTCGTTTTCGTGGAGTCTCTACACTGAATCCATGTATACATAGGGAATGACCTCCTTCTTCGTCACAAGCTGAAACTTGCATTATCGGAGTATGCGGGCCTGGTGATACCCCTATCCACCTAACACATCATCTGAACAAGCTCCTGAACGGACTCATGCATGAAACGTAGCAGATGCAGGAAGCATAGTTTTATTCTTGGTGTGATTATCATCGAAAATGAAATGTGCTTCTCTACTGTATCAGGAATGATGCTGAATTTTCAATCCTTCAAATCGAAATTATCCAAGTGGTCAACAAGAGAGAGAGGATCACACATGCTCAAATTATGGAGGAAGACTGGTATGTGCCATCGCATTGTGGACAGCACAATTGTCTCTACGTGGAATTCTTGCTTTCCTGTCCAAAGGCAGCCCTCAAATAGAGTAATAAGCTGCCTTCTTGCAAAAAAAAATCAATCTCTTGCAAGTCGGCCTGGAATACATTGTTACTATAAATGATATCAACTTCCTACACCAGTTTTTTGATCTGAGAGTGCAGTCATCTCACAGGATTATCCCTAACATTTGCTTTGAATTCCTTGCAGCTGCTATCATACGAGCATTCAGCTTGATATGCAGCCGCATATGTAAGGTATGTACCATTGTGTAAAGGTACTGTGAGTTGTACTGCGGTCGCTTTCAAAACGTGGCACAGGGGCTAGTGTAGGAGACGTTTATAGTCTACATACAGGGCGCATTGGTTAGCACACTGGACTCTCATTCGGGAGGACGACTGTTCAATCCCGCGTCCGGCCATCCTGATTTAGGTTTTCCGTGATTTCCCTAAATCGCTCCAGGCAAATGCCTGGATGGTTCCTTTGAAAAGGCGCGGCCGACTTCCTTCCCCGTCCTTCCTTAATCCGATGAGACCGATGACCTCGCTGTTTGGTCTCTTCCTCCAAACAACCAAACCGAACCGATACCGTACCTGGTGGCGGGCGCTCTTAAAGTTTAAGAACTTCTTGTCCTCCGTAGGCATTACCACTCGTACTTGTTCCTGGCTACAGTAGTCGATCATATGCCTTTGTAGATAGATTCTTCGAGAAAAACTATTGAGGCACCAGCAGATAGTGTTAAAATCACAGTCAGGTATAAAACCATTACGTAGAATCTGATAAATCAAAAGCGACGAATATATATTAGAGGTACCGCTAGTATTTATTTGGCAGCTTTTATTTATTTCCGATTGTCTGTAATCGTTTTCTGCCTGACTGTGTGATTTTAACACTGTTTTGTCTGGTTTTCACGTAACTGGTTCAAATGACTCTGAGCACTATGGGACTTAACTTCTGAGGTCATCAGTCCCCTAGAACTTAGAACTACTTAAACCTATCTAACCTAAGGACATCACACAAATCCATGCCCGAGGCAGGATTCGAACCTGCGACCATAGCGGTCGCGCGGTTCCAGACTGTAGCGCCTAGAACCGCTCGGCCACCTCGGCCGGCTTTCATGTAACTATTTTACACTTGACTGTGATTTTATTCATGTTGAATTTTGGTTTTGCCATGTTCTACTGAGCTGTCTCTTTTTCCGACTGTATGTAGTGGCTTAAAGTTGATGATGTGGTTTTACCATTGTTTTATGTCTGACTTCATGTAAACGTTTTCTACTTGAATGTGTGATTTCATCAGCGTTGTCCGTAAAATTTTCCTATGGATCTAATTGTTGGTATTTTCAAAACATGTTTTTGTTTTCTAGCGTCGTCGAGGCGTTCAAAACTTTTCATCGGCGTGTCGAGTATGGCGCTGGCATGATGATGTATAGATACCTTTTTGTTCCCGTTACAAATTGTAACTTAAATATATTCTTTTTGTTGTATTTGAAATATGTAATTTGTAATGCTTGTTGCCGGGTGTGCTGTTAACCACTTTATAGGAAACAAAAAAGACGGAAACAAGGAAAACATGAAAACTAAAGTTGCCACCTAGCCTAGTCTTCCTAATACCTTCCACACTGTGACGTCTCAGTTAGGTGAATGAATTTCAGACCTGTACTAATTTAGAAGATGTTTTTAAGTGGAATAGATAGGCATGTGGCTGTCGTCATGGATGTTATAGCACATCTTAGTGGTACGTACCAACTGTCATAAGTTATCTTTGTACCATTTCACTGTTTTCTATTGTAGAAAGTACTTATTATTTGGTTCCTGTTTTTAGGATGGTTAGATAATAAGCTTAGTCATGAAACTATTCTTCAAGTTATAAAGAAAATTAATACTGCCACTTGGACGTTTCTCTGCAATTTATTGCGTAATTTGGTATTAACAGCTGTTTCAACAAATGAACCTGAACTAGTTGCTTATATAGTATCATCTGTTGTGGCGTAACAAGCTAGTCACGCCACACTGAGGAGGAAGCCGAAAGGCACGCGTACACACACGCCGACTGGCGTCAAGTCTGGAACAGGATACGTATTGAATACTATAAAGAAAATACGTATCTTTGGGAATATACTTAACTTTTAATCAATCCTTGTGATACATCTCTCTTGACTATACAAATGAGACTCGTAAGATACATGCACTGTGACAATTGGCGCCTTGCTAAGTCGTAGCCATTAACTTAGCTGAAGGCTATTCTGTCTCTCGGCAAATGAGAGCAAAGGCTTCGTCAGTATAGTCGCTAGCAACGTCACCGTACAACTGGGGCGAGTTCTCGTACGTCTCTCGAGACCTGCCGTGTGGTGGCGCTCTGTCTGCGATCACACAGTGGCGACACGCGGGTCCGACATGTACTAATGGACCGCGGCCGATTTAAGCTACCACCTAGCAAGTGTGGTGTCTGGCAGTGACACCACATTCCTCCCCCGCAAATCGGCGAACGGTCGTGTTATAAGGCTTCCGTCCGCCGTGGGGAGGACCCCATGTTGACGTATGCGAGGAGGTGGGGAGCCTAACAACAGGCGAGGCTGTGCCACCCGCACCCGGCCATTCGGTCCGAGGGGAGCTAGGAAACGCCTGAAAACCTAGTCCAGGGTGCACGTCAACATGCGGTGTATGCGCCCGTAATGAGACAGGAGGGGCCAAAGGGTCGACCTCCATTGCGTCGGGGGATCCGACGCGCGATGACGACATCTGGTCCGGAGCGGGCAAGAGTTCCATGGCGGAGGACAGCTGGTCACGGGAAGCGATCGGCGGCGCGCGACCCAGGGAGGCGCTTGGCGGCTGCAGTGAAGCGTCCACTGCGGGCGGCGCCGGCGGGAGAACAGGCGGCGGCTGCGGCGGCGCGTCGCCATGAGGCAAAATGGAAGGCAGCGTCGGTAACACCTGGGGATGAGGCGAGCCAGTAGATGGTTCCCCAGGTCGCTGACCGGACGGCACCATCGCTGAAAGCAGACGGGGAGCGGCAGAACCCAGGCGACGACAGAGGCGCAGCTGATTGAGATGCCGACGCACCTCACCAGAGGCCCCCAAAACCAAATACATCGCACGACCGAGGCAGCGAAGAATGCGCCCTGCGAGCCAACGCCGTGAACCGCGATAGTTGCGATAGAAAACAACGTCGCCAGGAGCAATAGCAGTAGTCTGCCGCTGCACTGGAACCTGATGCGGCGGATGCAGCAAAGACATCAAGGTTCGATGAGGGCAACCATGGAGCAACTCAGCCGGCGAGCGACCATCGCGGGGCTGAGAGCGATACGAAGACAAAAAGAGCAACAATGCGTCCTCCCGAGAATGCGACTCTTTCAACTTCAACATCTGGGACTTGAAAGTCCGGACCAATCGTTCAGCGGCACCGTTTGACTGAGGCAAAAACGGCGCGGATGTCAGATGTTGAATACCATTGGCCTTGCAGAATGACTGAAATTCTGCAGACATGAATTGTGGGCCATTGTCGGAAACAATAGTCTGGGGAAGACCTTCAATGCAAAAAATAGCGGACAACGCTTGGATGGTGGCAGATGACGTCGTAGAAGACATCCGGACAACAAAAGAAAAATTACTGAAGGAATCCACCACAACCAACCATCGAGCATTCCAGAATGGACCAGCAAAATTGATGTGCAAGCGGTGCCAAGGGGAAGTGGCTTTTGGCCAAGCAAAGAATTTCCGCGGCGGGGCGGATTGTTGTTCGGCACACGCCATGCAAGAAGAGCACATATTTGTAATCGCAGCATCGATTCCGAACCAAGTACAGTGCTGACGAGCAAGTTGTTTCGTACGCACTATACCCCAATGTCCTTGGTGAAGAAGCCGTAAGACAGATGACTGTAACGAACGTGGGACCACGACTCTGGATTGATCATTATCCGAACGCAACAACAAAACACCACGTCGTACAAAAAGTCTCTCCTGGTGAGCAAAAAATCGGCGAACCAACGGATCCTCGATCCGTGACTTTGACAAGGGCCATTGCGTAGCAACAAAACGCAAAACAGTAGCAAGGACAGGGTCAGCAGCTGTGGCTGTAGCGACACGACGAAAATCAATCGGAAACGATTCGACCACGTCATCGGTTTCCGAATCAATGAACATGCAAGCAAGTTCAGAAGAATCGAATGCTTTATCCTCAGCAACAGGCAAACGGGACAACGCATCAGAGTTTCCGTGCTTAGCAGTGGACCGATACAAGATATCGTAGCGGTACTGCGAGAGGAAAAGAGACCAGTGAATGAATTTCTGCGCTGTACGTGGAGGTACAGGCTTGTTCGGATGAAAATCGATGTCAAAGGTTTGTGGTCTGTGATGATGGTAAAGTGACGACCATACAAGAAATCATGGAACTTAGTAACACCAAACACGAGAGCTAAAGCTTCTTTCTGTATCGGGGAATAAGTGCGTTGCGCAGACGAGAGTAATTTTGAAGCAAAGGCAATAGGACGATCACGCGAACCATCTTTGTGCGCAAGCACAGCACCGATCCCGAATTCCGATGCATCGACCATCAACAAAAGGGGTTTCTGGGGATCGAATGGCGTAAGGCAAGTATTTGAAAGCAACGCCGATTTCAACCGGCGAAAGGCGCGTTCGCATTCCGTCGTCCAGACGAACGGAACACCTTTACGGCGTAAGCGATGAAGCGGAGCTGAAATGGGAGAAACGCGCGGCACAAACCTGGCATAGTAGTTAATTTTTCCCAACACATTCTGGAGCTGTTTCAAGTTCTGTGGCGAAGGCAACTCCTGTATGGCACGGAGGTGCTCTGGACTCGGATGTATGCCTTGTGCATTTATGACATGGCCCAGATATGGTAAGTCACGAGCAAAAAACATACACCTGTCCTTCCTCAAGCGAAGACCATTTTGTCGCAAGACCTGAAATAACGTTCGTAGGTTGGCTAAATGTTCGGCTTCTGTCTGTCCGGAGATCACAATATCGTCCAGATAGTTCGCAGCAGTAGGGACCGACGCACAAACAGTTTGTAAATATTGCTGAAACAATGCAGGGGCGGATGCACACCCGAATGGCAGTCTTTTGAATCGGTACAATCCAAGATGCGTGTTAACCACCAAGACGCGCTGGGATTCTGCGTCCACCGGTATTTGCAAGTACGCATCTGCTAGGTCCAATTTCGAAAAATACTTTCCCGGGCACAGTTTGTCAAAAAGATCTTCCGGGCGTGGCAAAGGAAAAGTAGCAGTCACAAGTTGTGGATTCACAGTTGCCTTGAAGTCCACGCAAAGTCTCAATTTTCCAGAAGGTTTTGGCAAAATTACTAAGGGTGAGGCCCAGAGAGAAGCCTGCACACGTTCAATTACACCTTGAGATTCTAAATCGTGTAAAGTTCTTGCGACCTCATCACGCAATGCGTGGGGAACATTGCGCGCTCTGACAAATTTCGGTTGCGCGTTTACTTTTAGTTCCAAATGTGCTTCATAGTTCTTAGCGCAACCAAGGCCCGGTGCAAAAATGTCTGCAAATTCTTCACAAAGACGAGAAACACTGGCGGAAGGCACAGTCTGGTTCACTGATAGGACCTGATTGACCATAGACAAGTTAAACAACTGAAATAAATCTAAACCAAACAAGTTCACTGCAGAAGAAGAACGAAGAACGTAAAATGACACAAGTTTTGTTTGTCCCTTGTATGTGGCAAGAAGGCTGCACTGTCCTAACACAGGTATCTGCTGTCCTGAGTAACTATTGAGCTGAACATTTGCGGCACGCAACGGAGGTGAGCCCAGTTGTTTGTACGTGTCTTGATTGAGCAATGAAACTGCAGCTCCGGTATCGAGCTGGAATGGTATCACTTTGCCTTCAAAGTCTAAGTCTACAAAAAGTTTATTGTCCTGCTGACGACAAGAGCGACTTTCACGTGCAATTTGAACTGATACAGGTACAGAAGCACTTGCGACTTTACGGGAGTTCCGGCGACGTCGATGCACACTTTGTGCGGGACGAACACAGTCACTGTGAGATAAAGTGGCACTGGACGGGGTGGAATTAACGACATGAATGTCCATGGGCGAAGGTCCACGAGCCTGATTGTCCCTGGTTCGATTCCGGCGCGAAGCAAAGGGCCTGGAATGGTTTTGATTGTCTGATCTTAGCTTTTTCTGGCAAACACTTTGAACATGTCCTTTCTTATGACAGTAAAAGCAAATAGCTTGGCGTGACGGGCAATTGTCACGCGAATGTCTAGTTGCACACCGCGGGCATGATTTGAGCACGGCATTGGCCTGCTTACGCGGCACACGTGTTTGCGAGCTAGGCTGCAGCTGCTCGGACGTGCGCGAGGGCCGTTTAACGTCCCGTGCTGCGTGCGCGGCGGGCCGGTGAATGTGACACACTGCTGGCGAAGTTTCAAATTATTCCTGAGCAAAGTCAAGTGTGTCTTGCCTATCCAATATGTCTATCACCTGTTGAAGGGAGGGATTAACTAGTTTTAAAATCTGTTCCCGTATGCGAACATCAGAAACGTTCTGTGCAATTGCATCACGCACCATAGTATCTGAATACGGAAGTCCACATTCACATTCAAATGCACACTCCCTAGTAAGTCCTTGCAAAGTTGCAACCCACTCCTTATTAGTCTGACCGGCCGTACGTTTGGTACGAAAGAACGTATACCTTTTGGCAACTACATTAACTGTTTCTTTGAAATAGGCATCTAAAGCAGACAAAATTTCGTCGTAGGACAGAGTTGCTATGTCGCGTCGGGGAAACAATTTCACTATCACACGGTAGGTGGACACACCGACACAAGAAAGCAAAAACGGCTGCCGCTCATTACCTTGAATTCTGTAGGCGGCTAGATGGAAGCCGAATTGTCGGGACCACTCAGTCCAAGACTCGTGGGCTGCGTCGAAGCTACGAAACGGAGGTGCAACGGCGGGTCGTGGCTGCGGTAGCGATGAAGCGGCGGCGGCCGCATCGTTTTGCAGCGCACGTTGACCCTGGACGAGCTGTCCAAGGGCATCCAATAACGCCTACGTCTGCTGATTCTGCAAGCGATAAAATTCGGACAGTACATCTGGAGAAAGTGGCGAAGCCATGACACAAGCAAATTAGAGCAAAGCAAGTAGAAAGAACACGATCCTGTAATCCTCGTTGTCAATCTGTTGTGGCGTAACAAGCTAGTCACGCCACACTGAGGAGGAAGCCGAAAGGCACGCGTACACACACGCCGACTGGCGTCAAGTCTGGAACAGGATACGTATTGAATACTATAAAGAAAATACGTATCTTTGGGAATATACTTAACTTTTAATCAATCCTAGTGATACATCTCTCTTGACTATACAAATGAGACTCGTAAGATACATGCACTGTGACAATTGGCGCCTTGCTAAGTCGTAGCCATTAACTTAGCTGAAGGCTATTCTAACTGTCTCTCGGCAAATGAGAGCAAAGGCTTCGTCAGTATAGTCGCTAGCAACGTCGCCGTACAACTGGGGCGAGTTCTCGTACGTCTCTCGAGACCTGCCGTGTGGTGGCGCTCTGTCTGCGATCACACAGTGGCGACACGCGGGTCCGACATGTACTAATGGACCACGGCCGATTTAAGCTACCACCTAGCAAGTGTGGTGTCTGGCAGTGACACCACATCATCCTCATTACACGAATGGATTTATCAAATATTTTCTGAGTAGCTGTTTAGTTTTTAAAATAAAGCTGCACAATTGTGGCGCATCAATTTTAACCATCAAGTTCAGTACTGAGAAGTGGACTCACCATATAATAGTATTGCGCTAAAAATGACGACAGTAACATCAGTGAGCGACAGTATCTGTAGCAAATATTCCATCAACAGAACAGCTGCATTTCACTTCAAGCATCAGTCCCCCAGAGACACGTTATTTGCAAGCTGCACACTGCAATCCACCGTGCCTCCCATGCACACCTGAGAGCCGCTTACCGCTCCGTCCAATGTAGCCTCCATAAAACAAACAGCGGAGCGCCAAAGCTGCGCCCCGTTAACGACAACTAGCGTACCGTTCCCCAGTGTCTGTCGGAAAAACTGTTAAACTGTTACACACTCTGTCACCCACTTCGTTCTTCCCGCAAAGCTCAGTCGTTCGTCCTGATAAACTAATTTTAAGCCGAGATGTTTCGCTACACCAGGATACCGTACACGGCACAACGTTGAAGATGATGGATCGCGCTGTGTTTGAGTTTTTAGGCATGACGATTACATTGTCGATGAACTGAACTGGGGCTATATAAGCATCACCGAGTAAGATATTGAACTGGTTTGCTGCAGGCGCTATCCCGCATCAGCATACATCAGCCACATCATCTGCAAATAAAGAAAAAAAAATTATAAATTATAGAGTGCAGCAATCAGTCTTCCTGTTTAGATTTTATTATGAAAATCCAGATTTCGGTTTGTATCTAGCCATTCTCAATACGCTATTTTTTATTCTCAATGGATGTAAGTCCCTGTTGTTCGGGCGTCAGTCACAGTTCTTTGAATACTGAGTAATCAAAGAACAGTGACTGACGCCCTAACATACTGAGTATTCAAAGAACTGTGACTAACGCCCGAACAACAGGGTCTTACATGCATTGAGAATAAAAAATAGCGCATTGAGAATGGCTACCTACTAGCCGAAATCTGGATTTGCATAATAAAATCCAAACAGGGTGACTGATTGCTGCACTCTTGTGATTTATATGTCACATACAGTCGCTGAGTACATCCACTTTCCGAATGGAAGGTAACCTGAAAAGAAATATTGCTACACACGCGTGGGAAAAGATACACACAGACGCCTACAATAATAATTTTAGTTTTACACTGACGTCCAAGTCAGCGGCATCCAAGTTCGTCCACGAATCTCTCATCGCATCATTATTTGCTGTTATGTCTTGTTACATCATACCACGACGGTCAATCGGGAGATGGTCTATAGACTGAAGAATGTCGCTGAGTTGGCAAAAAAGCTGTTGTTTTCAGCCCGTACCATAGTGATGATGACGGACTGAGCTACTTCTTCGACAGACTGGGCTGAGATGACGAATTGGTCACCAGTGTGTAAGGTCATGAGATATTGAAGCACAAGCAAGACTAAGTCTGCACACGTGCGTAACATCAGCAAGGGAAGAAGAAGAAGAAGAAGAAGAAGAAGAAGAAGAAGAAGAGGAAGTTAATTTCTTCAGACTGAAACTACAATGAACACACACAAATAGAATAAGTACCTGTAGGATTACTGGAGTCAGATCTGTTCCACTGATTAGCCTCTGATCATCAATCATCATATTTATATCCGTTATATCACTTCATCTCTTCTGATACTGCCAGTATGTTGATGTTCCTCCTAGGACGTCTCAGACAGTAACAACATTTCGCTCCGAAAAACGTTGTATTTATAGCTGAAAACCACATTTATTTGTTCATTTTATCAAACAGCACTTGACCATGTTTACCACAAGTCATGTCGTTTTTATGTGGGATGACACCAGGTCGACGCTGGGTGTGGGCGACACTGCCTTACACCTCTTCCGCCAGTTTTCTCAAATGTAGGACCATATTTCGCTGTGGGTGTGCATGCAGTTCCATCATGAGAGCGATGGTGGAATGCTACAAAACTCATGTGATGGAAGAGAATAATATTTTGACGATGCCTATAGGACTGCAGCACGCCACGACCATTATCTGGGAAAACTACCCACGCCTCATTGCTGCTCTCCTATGTATGTGTGCGGGCGACAGTGAAAGCCGCAGGGAGCGACTGCGCGAATTTCATAAAATAACACGGGCAGTCTAGGCTTTGGCCCTAAAAAATCCGCTGTTCGAGTTTGTGTAATCGTTTCCCACATTAAATAATTACTTCTACAGACACATAATAATACGCATTAGATCCCAGTCTATTAAACACAGCTCAGTCATGCGCAGTAATAGTTTTACGAAACGGGCTCTCTTGTAGACAGAGCGTAAAATGCGTTTCTGCAGCTTTATTAACATTCGTTTTAGCGTTGACCAGTTTCACTTTATAGCAATAGTGCATTTGATTAATTAAAAAAATATGATGCATGGTGATAAACTCTTAAAAATTAAAGCCATAGATGGTAACGGGCGCTGTCTGACCAACAGATAACAATATTGGATGGGGCTGAGGAAGAGAGAATGAGAGGCCTCTTCACTTCAGCAGAGGCAGACCTAACCTTCCACACAGTGGCGATGTGATATGGACAGCAGTCGAGCTGAGAGCATGTCCTGACTCCTTTATCTCAAATGCGCATTGAGTATCCTCCAATACAGTCAATGATAATGTGTGTCAAAACCAGTATATTTGCCACAACTGATACTAGTGGAAAGATCAATCGAACCAACGGTATAAAAAATGAGAGAAACGCCGATCAATATTATTACTCCATTCAAACAGGCCTTGGAAGACCCAACGGTAGCGACCGGCCGCCGTGTCATCCTCAGCCCAGAGGCGTGACTGGGTGCGGATATGGAGGGGCATGTGGTTAGCACACCACTCTCCCGGCCGTTTTGTCAATTTAAGAGATCGAAGCCGCTACTTCTCAATCAAGTAGCTCCTCAGTTTCCCTCACAAGGGCTGAGTGCACCCTTCTTGCCAACAGCTCTCGGCAGACCGGATGGTCACCCATCCAAGTGCTATCCCAGCCCGACAGCGCTTAACTTCGGTGATCTGACGGGAACCGGTGTTACCACTGCGGCAAGGCCGTTGATCGATCAATATTATTAGGTAGTAACGTGATTCATGTAGATGAAATGTATCCTACCCATTCAGTCCTCAGAGACCCTTTATTCCCTATCAGCAATCTTCTCGCCACTTCATCTGTAGTAGCATCGATATGTGATCCATGCGTATCGTTTTTTGTTGGTGGAATCATATCACTTTATACTGCATTTAAATATTTTCCAACTCGAACTTGTATGTACTGAGAGAGCATTCCACAGCATTCAGAACACAAATAAATAACATTAACGTTTCCTCTCGCACACAGAGCCGTGGGAGTATTACAGTTTCTTCTCGTATCCACGTGTCTCTAGAAAGCACCACTTTCCCACTATTGAAGCACATACGATATCATTCACTCCCTTACACAGGGTGAATCATCTAAAAGCTGAGCTGCAAGTATTGCAGAAGTGGAAATACTATTGATGTGCGATTTCGCAAAGAATGGATTGGCAGTCTGGGATCCATATTGTTAGCCAGTAAACAGACTGTAATAATATTTATAAAGTGTAACTTTTGTGTACACATACACTTTTTAAATGAAACAATGCCTATTGACATTAAAAAACGTAAAGTACGCTAAATTAGAATTTCAGTGTTTGTTCAGGATTCTAGTGCGAGTCGTTTATGAGATGTCGTACATTGAAAAATTTCCACACCGACACTTTCCTTTGCCATCAACTTGCGTAGTTGGTAGGTACAATGTTGTAATGTTTGCTTGCTGTGTGTACCTTGAGTGCGCTGTGACTTCCTAGTCAGTTAGTGTGTGACATTCCAAGCAATAGTTCGTGAATGGACAATGTGATTTAGCAGTGCAGAAAAAGCCGACATGCTCAAGGTGTATGGAGAGTGTAGGACAATGCAGTTAGTTCCTGTAAGGTGTGTGCGACAAGATATCCCAGTAGACGTCATCAACCATTTCTGCAATTATTTATCAACCTCTTCAAACAGTTACGTGAAAGTGGTAGCATAACACCTATACAACGTAACACAAGGAAACAAGTGAGGACATAAGAGAGGGAAATTAATTTACGTGCTACTGTTGTAGTTGAAATGCATGTCAGCTCCCGCGCAATCGCACCCTCGCGATCACGCACACAGGGATGTGGAATAGTCAGGCAAGTGTCCTACCCATTCTCCATCGAAATGGGTTCCATCCCTATCGATTCTCTCTCCATCAAGAGCTCCGTGGAAATGATTATGAGAATCGTGTTAACTTACGTATTTGGGCGTTAAGACAGGGTACTCCAGATACATCATCTACCTTGTTTAGTGTTGAAGCCACATTTACCAATCAGGGCCAGGTAAACTGCCGAACATGCACTATTGGTCGGTTAACAATTCCCGTTGTCTTTGTCAGGTGAGACATCAGCGTCCCTGGAGTGTAAACATGTGTTATGGGATAGTGAACCACAACTCATAGGCCCATTTTTCGTAGATTGAACAGTAACGCGCACAGGTGTCGCAGTCTCGTAACTGACCATCTTCCTCGGATACTAGAAGACGTTCGGCTGCAGATTCGGAAAAACCCGTGGCACCAACATGAAAGCTATCCAGCCCATAGTGAACGAAGTATAGCAACATGTCTTCACAAGTTGTTTTCATGTCCTTGTATTGGACGCAGACTACCTGTACCTTGCAATGACCTTTGCTGCAGTCTGCTCGTATATTTCCGCTGAAATGCTAGCAAGTTTGCTGTAATCTTTCCGTACCAGATTGGAAGCGTGTATCGCCGCTGCCGGTGGTCATTTTTAACACAACCTGTGATGGTCAGTTGTCTCGTTACCGGTCACAATCCATACAACTAGTGTATGCACTTGTGTTGTCCTTTAGTTTGTTCTGCCACAGGTATTTCACAAGTGTAGGTGTGGGAACTTTTCAAACTACGATATCTCGTAAACTACTCGCACTAGAATTCTGCAACAAACACCACTGACATTCAAATTTACCTTACTTTTAGTTTGTTAATGTCAACAGGCTTTGTTTCATTTAAAAGTGTATGCTTGCACAATAAGTACACTTTATAAGTTTTATTACAGTAAGTTTATGATCTAGCAATAAGGGCCCCTGACTACCAATTCACTATATTAAAACCGCACATTCATAGCAATTTCCATTTCCACAATCTTTGTGGTGCAAGTTTTAGGTTTTCACTCTGTTTGTTGTCGTCACATTAATGACCTACAGCCTCTCTCTAGCACATATTCCGATTACTTCATCTGCATAATGTTTTTATTTCGAAATTTATCTGTGACGTCATGTCTCGCCCTCCCACTGTATAAATAACGATCTCCATATATTTCTTTTTTTAAAGGTGTCTTGAGCTCTCTCATTCATTAGTGCAGATCTCTCATTAATTTTCTGACCAGACGGAGCTGCAACTCTAATACTTCTCATCCTTGGTACAAACTTGTTCCTTCCTACAGAAATATCCAAGATATCTCCAGACAGTTCGACAGAGTACTTAGACATAAATTTGAACTACTCCCTCTGTGTAAATGCAGATATCCTGTATGGACATTCCCTATCGCTATTTTACAGTATTTTACAGATATTTTACAATTTTACATATTTTCTACATTACCCATTATTCCATATTTTCCATTTCTTCCGTTTTTTCCATGTTCTATATGCAAATGTGGAAGTGTGTATGTGCTCTTATTGCTTACAATGCAAGGTGTGTGCTTTTATTTTTACTCGCATTAATTCCTTGGTAACATTCGAAGGTGGATCCATCTGTCGTAGATCTGAAGGGGTAGGGCATAGCGGACCTCTCCAGGAAACCGACACACAAAATAGCGTAACTGAGAGATATGTGTGTTTATAACAGAATAAGGTGTTCACCCAATATCTACAACAGCCCATGCACCTGCGTGTGTTTCAGTGTTGGCTTTGGCAGTTAGAATTCTGCCAGTTGATATTTGGAAGAATTATACGAGGGTTGCCCAGAAAGAAATGCACCGCAATTTTTTCTTTAACAGTTCTTTATTGAACGTAATGAGAATTATACACAGGAAAGAATGGTGTTTAGATAACACACTCTATTTTTCCACATAATCTCCAACCCGTTCCATGGCCTTCCTCCAGCGCGAAACAAGGGCGTGTAGGCGCTGTCGGTACCAGTCCTTGTCCTGGTGGCGGAGCCAGTGCTTCACTGTATGAATCACCTCCTCATCGTCCTCAAAATGACTTCCACGAATGGCACCCTTCAATGGCCGAAACAAGTGGAAGTCCGAGGGGCTATGTCAAGGCTGTCAGGTGTGACAGGTTTCTCTACAGTGAGAAATTAAATAACGGCACGTTGCTTGTAACGTACATCACCTACAGGCGTCATTTTGAAATTGCCCTGCAGCTACGCTATCTGTCGGAAGTAATGGAAACTCGGTGCGCTCACTCAGGAGACTTCAGATAATACATAAGTAACGTTTCGCATTCGTAGCGCTCGGATGAGAAAAAAAAAGAGGTACATTAGTTTCTGAGCAACCCTCTGGTTGGGTTGTGGATAGTATCACATATGGATAGTAAAAATGCAGCTTTTAATATAAGCAATAAGAGCACATCCACACTTGTCCATTTACTTACAGAAATCGAAAATATGGAAAAGTAAGAAAAAGGGTAAAATACGGTGAAATGCTACAAATGTGTAAAATATCGTAATATCTTCGTACGAAAAGGTCACACGGGATATATATATATATATATATATATATATATATATATATATATATATATATATATATATATATATATATTTTTACAGAGGAAGTAGTTCAAGTTTATGGCGTAAGTACTAGATCAAAGTCGCTGAAGATCTCTTGGATACTTTCCTGGAAAACTACAACTTTGTACCAAGGATAAGTACTATTAGAAACACAGCAACATCTGTGACTCAGAGATCTGAGATAAACGATGAGAGAGCTCATGGTCCCCTTTATAAAATTGTATAGATTTTGTTATATATATACAGAGAGAGAGAGAGAGAGAGAGAGAGAGGGAGAGAGAGAGACATGAAGTCACAAATATCCTTAAGAATAATAAAAATCATTGCACAGATGGAGCAATAGGAGTATAGGACAGACAGCGTCTGTAGTTCCTGAATATAACACTAGATATAAGAGTGAATGACAAAAAAATGGCTCTGAGCACTATGAGACTTAACTTCTGAGGTCATCAGTCCCCTAGAACTTAGAACTACTTAAACCTAACTAACCTAAGGACATCACACACATCCATGCCCGAGGCAGGATTCGAACCTGCGACCGTAGCGGTCGCGCGGTTCCAGACTGTAGCGCCTAGAACCACTCGGCCACCCCGGCCGGCAGTGAATGACCTCACACATGCTTTAACAGCGAAAAATGGCGTATCGACAGTCACTATGACACGACTAAATTACCATAATCCGCTATATCTGCGTGCATGAGGACATGGTTATGTTATTTTTTTTTTTGTATTCTGAATGATGTGGTATTCTCTCCCTATACATACGAGTGGCAAGTAATAAAATATTTGGATGTGATGTAAAGTGGTACGACGCCATAAACAAATAGCGACACATGGATCACACATTGACGCTACCACAGGTGAAATCACAAGAAGTTTGGAGATAGAGGATAAAGGAGACCTGTGCACAAGAGCTGTAGCATGGATTTTATCTATATAACTTAGGTTAGTACTTAATATACGTGCATGGCATTTACCTAACTTTTAAACTGTTTATCTTACTTTTACCCATTTCTTCCACTTTTCTCAACACTTAGCGCCAGTTGTGGGGAATAGACTTGATTTCGACGCATATACGAGGGACGTTCAGTAAGTAATGTAACGCAATTATTTCTGAAAGCAGGTTGGTTCTATTATGGATTACGGTCCACCACACTGTTTCCCATAAAACTATATTTTTCAACATGATCACCGTTCAGTGCGCCAACCTTACGTCACCCTATTGGGACAACCTTATGCCCGCATCGTACTACTCTACTGGCCCACGTCGGAGCCAACGTCTGGCTGCACCAATAACCTCCCCATCATCCACGTACTGATTCCTACGGAGTGCATCCTTCATTGGGCCAAACAGCTTGAAGTCGGAATGAGCGAGATCCAGGCTATGAGGAGGATGAGCAAGAACAGTGCATCGTTGCAATGATGACAGACGCCTCGCCAAACAGCTCACTGTGCTTTTGTTCACTGCCAGGTCTCCCTAGACATTATGAAAGTGCCTATGAATATCTGCGATGCTCTGGTTTTCCGCCAAAAGAAACTCTCACAGCTATGTACATGGAACGCACTTCCGTTACAGATACCGTTCTGAAAGCTTCGTACAGCGCCGCCATTTATCGGAACTTCATGAAGTTTTAGGGACTATGCTGAGAGTATTCCACTACCCCCGACAACAAATTCCGCATTTTCTCAACTGACACTAGCCGAGGAAAAAAGTGTCGCATTAATTTTTGAACTTACGTCGCACAATTGTCTGGTCTGGAGGAGACTTAACGTACAATGGAGAGAGAGGAGTCCTGAGATGCAGTAAGCTCGATTGTTGTCCATTATCTCATAACTACTATTTAGAAGGTTAGGTCTGCCTCTTCTGAACTGACGAGACCTCTCGGCGTGTCTATCTTACGGACGCACTGTATGACTCCGAACTCTAATTCGGGAGGACGACGGTTCAATCCGGTGTCCGGCCGTCCTGATTTTGGTTTTCCGTCATTTCCCTAAATCGCTCCAGGCAAATGCCGGGATGGTGCCTTTGAAAGGGCACGGCCGACTTCCTTCCCCGTCCTTCCCTAATCCGATGAGACCGATGATCTGGTAGTTTGGTCTCTTCCCCCAAACAACCCAACCCACACTGTATGGTTACCTGTTAGCCAGCAAGTGGCTGTCACCGCCTTATAGTTTGAACGTGTTGCATTTTATTTTAAAATAAATACATACACTCTTTCTACTAAGTGGAACTGATTTACATTAAAATAAGTGTTATAAAATCTGCAAAAACACACTTTAGTCACTGTCTACGCCACAGCGCCTTATTTAAAATTATTACTGCACATGACTAAGCTATGTTTCACAGATTTTTATATAATGCGTACTATTACCTGCGTCTGTAGTTTTCATTATTTAATGTGGAAATCGATTACACAGACTCGAATAGTTGATGTACTCGTATGAAGTAATGTATGCTGACACGTTTATTGCAGAGAATATCTAAGTCTATTTAGAGCATAGTCTTGACTGTCCATATTATTTTATCACATTCGCCGGGTCACAACATGCAACATGAGTTGTGGCCGGCAAACACACAAGGACGAGCAGTGCATAAGAGATGGGCAGCACTCGTAGAAAACGGTCGTGGCATGCTGCAAGCATAAAAGAGTCGGATAATTATTCTTTTCTGTCATTTCCACATGTTTGTTGCATTCTACAACCGCTCTAGTGCCAGACCACCATGCACACCTGCATCTTATGCAGAATGACAGCTATTGAATTATATGAAAAAAACGTAAATTAGTTACAAACTACATCATGCACACGATTTATTGTACATGTAAACGTCACCGCAGATGTTCGGATTTATGTTATGACATGTTCGACGTGACTGCCATCATTGGCGATAATGTGGCAAAATTCTGCATGACCTGGCTGCTGGATGTACTACTGGAAATGTTTTTGGTAGTGTGTAGCGCTAGCTGATCAGTGCTTTATTATTTTCTTTCTTTTTTTACGACTGAGATAATTGAATACAGGGACCAAGGAGAAAGTTCGAAGTGGCTAAAATGAAATTTGCTGAAAATTATCAGGCTAAAATCCTAGAAAAACTGTCTTAAGGTAAGTCAATAAGACAGACAGAAGGAAATGTTTTCTGTGGGTCAGTGGATGATGAAGAAACTGATCATGACTATGTGGATTATCATTTGCCTCATAACATGTAACCTACCGAAAGAATACATTTGGATTTACCGGAGGTGTTAAAGGTATTATCTGACGTGACAGCACAGAGTGATTTTTGAATGGGAATTTCTTGGATATTATTTGACGTGACAGCACAGAGTGATTTTTGAAAGGGAACTTCTTGTGTGTATTATTCTCTTTCAGAGATTAAATTCAGCATTGATTTACTAGCCAAATAATATTTCTGGTATCCTGGAAGTTAAATTAAAGTTTTCGATTAAATTTTCTATCCATAGCTTTTTAGAACTTTCTGAGAATACTAAATGTATATCCGATTTTAGTTTATTACTATGATTTTGCTTCTGGTATTTCTCTGTTTAGTGTTCCTGTTTATGTTTGACTGATATGCAGAACTTTGAATAGTGTGAAATTCGAACTCTTTGCACTAGTTCCTTCATGAGGGCGCGGTGATTAACTATGTCGCAGACTGCAAATAAGTGCTCAAAAACAGTTATTGTTATTTTATTATCTTCGAGAAACCAAATAGTTCTCATTAGAGATAGAGCTCAAGTTCGAAATGGTCAAGATTGAGGTGGATATTTGGCTTTCATTTCTTACAGGAATAATCCTGATTTTTACCTCGTGTGAATTAAGGAAACTGCAGAATAGCTTAGTCTGGATGGCTGAACAGGGATTCATTCCTTCGGAACCGTATTCGATATGCTCGGCTGAATATTAGGGACTCAGATATTGATAGTTCTGAAGCCTGATTGTTGTAGTGTGAAGAAGACCACTGTCGCTACAACCAACTGATTCAGAATTGGTGCAGAAACATCTCGCATATCTTGTACGATCCCCCGACAATACGAGGTGTGGCTAGAAAAAAACCGGACTAGTACTGGTGAAACAATAAAACGAATGCAATAAGGCTGAAAGTCGCGTGGCCTGTCACGTGACTCTCGCTCCGCCTACTGCTCGAGTTTCATCTGCCTCCTGCACTCAGTCTGCCCGTGGCGTCTGTTTAAGTAGTTGACGTTTTGTCTGTGCGTCGGAAAATGTTGAGTGTACAGAAAGAACAGCGTGTTAACATCAAATTTTGTTTCAAACTAGGAAAATCTGCAAGTGAAACGTTTGTAATGTTACAACAAGTGTACGGCGATGATTGTTTATCGCGAACACAAGTGTTTGAGTGGTTTAAACGATTTAAAGATGGCCGCGAAGACACCAGAGATGACACTCGCACTGGCAGACCATTGTCAGCAAAAACTGATGCAACTCCTGTTAACTCAGACACTGCTCTGATTGTTAAACGGCGATCTTGTCGAACAAGTTTACCGATTTTTTCAATGTTTTATATTGGCTTACTTGGCTTCAGCGTAGCCACTGCACTGGTCTTCTTCCAGATCTTTGGCATATGACACATTCTCGGACATTTATTGTAGAACTTGAGTAACAATGCTTCGGTTGTGGGGGAAAGGTGTTGACGTCATCTCATCAGTACCTACCATTTTGTCATTCTTACACTTCAATACAGGTACTTCCTGTGAAGGGGCTTGCAATGAACTCAGTCTTTTTTAATAACTATAATTTTTGTTAGTTTCTTTTGTCCAGATTGCACTCAATTACGCTGTTTAAAAGTACTCAGTGTTTAATATGATTACCATATGTATCAGCATGCGTTGTTTTGGATTGCATTAATGTTGAAGCAGTTTAGTTGCCTCCACTTCATGTGCAAGCTGATTTGATTTTTATGCCTGGAGATGACATAGGTATTTCCAGACTATGCTAATGTATTCACTAAAACTACAGAGAAATATTGATTCAGTTGATCTGCTATCTCCAATATTAATCCTTGAGCCTGACATCACAAAAGATTTTTCCTCGGAATACTTGAATGAATGTCGCAAGAAATTGGATCCGGATCGATAGCAAAGCTCAAATCACAATGAAATAGGACTAGTCGCCTCTCTGAAGTTGAACGTCCTTTGGAGCTTTACGGACTGTGTTACGACTGCTTCATACAGTCTGCACATAGTAATGAGCCGTATTTTGACTAACAATGAGGAGGTCGGGGTTCGTCTCTGGTTTCAACATCGTTTGCGTACCCTCAGAAATAATCACTACAGTCGATATTCCCAATGATCATATCAAGAAGACTCCATACAATTCTGATACGATCTTGCAGTAGTTCCCTGTGTAAAAATGTAATCCAGGAAACCCTTTCAATCTGCAAAAGCTGGAGTGGGGGAGGGAAAAATCGTCATTGTTTGTTTTAACTGAATATAAAATTATAGTAATGTTGTGACGAAACTAATGGCATAAAAGAGATAGTAACTAACTTTAACAGAAATAAATTGACGGTCAAATTGTAACAACTGAAAGCGAGGTATTATCCTTTCAGTATGCAGACAAGAATACGTAATTACTCTAATTTTTCTTCATTCTTCATTCATTTGACATGAAGGTTGGAGTAATTTTTAACGGACCACTTTTTACAGCGTTCCGTTAAGAACACACTCCGTAAGACTGGTAACCATGACGGTAGAGGCTCTCATAAGGAAGCGTTCCATTTTTAAGTTGCATATGCAACTTCTGTATGACATTAGTGATTAATTATGTACAACACTAACACATTTTATTGCTTGTTGACTCAGAACTACGTGTTCCATCATTTAAGGTGAAATATTTCATTGGTAGCCTAACTGATTATTGTATGGAGATGGTACAGTGGCAAAACACTGGACTCGTGTTTTGGAGTGCGCCGGGTGAAATACCGATCCAGCTATACAGATTCGGATTTAGCATGATTTCTAAATCGCTCAAGGTGACTGCCGGAATGGTTTCTCTCAAAGGGCAGGCTCATTTCCTACCCCATTCCGAGCATACGCTCCATATCTAATGACGTTCTCGACTCGATACGATACAATTAACCCTCATTCCTCATTTGATTATTGTAATCCACTTCATACAGTCTTTTCATACTGTCGTTATTGTATTGATTAATGCGCTATTAGTTTTCCCGGCAAAGATCCAAACAAGTTTCAAGTAGGTTTCTCGTCAACATTTGAACAAGTGAGTCACATTAAACTTCAGTCACAAGATGAACCTGG
Source organism: Schistocerca nitens (assembly GCF_023898315.1). Lineage (NCBI taxonomy): Eukaryota > Metazoa > Arthropoda > Insecta > Orthoptera > Acrididae > Schistocerca > Schistocerca nitens. The sequence continues at coordinate 950,256,710 of NC_064616.1, forward strand.
CGTCTGTTAATCATGAAGAACAGAGTCCATAAATTTACATTCTCTATCTTCAGCAGATCAAAAGAAATTGTAACACCATATGTATCATCTTGTGGGCCTCTGAATTCGTACTCGTACTGAACGTGTAGATAGATCTAGCAAAGTTTTCTTCGTCATGCCGGAACTGCCGCTTCCACGGGAAGCTCACCACAAGGTTTACGATCGAGCGGCGTTCTCCCTTGGTGGGGCAGCTAATGGCTAAATAGGAAAGGAAATAAACGCAGTGAGTCAGCAGGGAGCCACACCCTTCCGCAAAAATGCTGAGCTCCCCTCCGCCTTTCTCGCTCCCTTCTGTAACGGAGCGTTACACCAGTAACGGCGCGCTCCAGAAAATGCATCAAATTATATGCGTTCCAGGACTGCAGCTACTCGTAACGAATTTTATGTCACTGCGGTTCGACCGAGATTGAGCCTGGAGCAAGAATGACACGAGAAAGTTTATCATTTAAAAATTTACACGGTAGTATATTATGCGCGACTGAGTGCAAATACATTGGTTATCATAAATTAAGAAAAAAGTCACAAACACACCAGTAAACTGTAACTTAGTTAACATCATTACCGAGTATGTGGAAGCCAGAGGGGTTACTACACGAAGTGAATGTCGCGGCAATCCGTATGAGTCATCTGTACGTAGCCGACAATGTTCTGTCTTACGGTGGTACGGCAGTTGTAGCTGCGTCAAAGAAAGAGAACAAGACTGGAATAGTAAATTCGGTCAAATATTGTACGAAGTGTGACTGTGTCAGGTACAATGTAGAAATAGCTATACGGGTGAATATTTGATCTATTGTTGTTCGCAGATAGTGCCACAGCTGAAGTATTCAGAAAGAAGACTTGCCGGCCGTTATGGCCGAGCGGTTCTAGGCGCTTCAGTCCGGAACCGCGCTGCTGCTACGGCCGCAGGTTCGAATCCTGCCTCGGGCATGGATGTGTGCGATGTCCTTAGGTTAATTAGCTTTAAGTAGTTCTAAGTCTAGGGGACGGATGACCTTAGATGTGAAGTCCCATAGCGCTTATAGACATTTTAACCATTTGATTAGAACAAAGCCTTCGGTACAGATGCTGGAGAACATCGACATTAGGGTGCTGCTTCTCAGAGAGGTATCAAGTAGAACAGCGAAACTAAAATGTTCACCTTTGTAAAAGTTCAATTATTTTATGAGACAAAAGGGGATTCTGAGCAAAACGGTAGACCGAGGACTTGCGAACAGTATATCCCGCGAGAACACCCTAAATGGAACTCCATGACAGATGAAAACTTCGGTGCGTACCTGGAACCTGGCCTTTCATGGCCAATGCTTGTACCGACTGAGCTGTCCGGGCACGACTCAAGTGCTACTGTCACCGGCCTACTTCCGCCAGTACCTCGGTTCCATTTTCTAAACCACAAAGATGTTCTCCTGCGTAACCTGTGGCACTACCACTCCTGAAAGAAAGTTTATTGCAGAGAAATGGCTTAGCCACCGCCCGCGGGGTTTCTTCCAAAATGAATTTTTCACTCAGTACACAGTTTTATTCTAGAAGGAAGTTTGAAAACAGCTCACATTCCATTGCAAAATGAAAAAGCAGTGCTTCAGCATTTTCTGTGATGTAGACCAGATGTTTCTAGTTTTCTTCCTAATTCACAACGAATACAAATCTTCAGATGTGTAAGTAACGTCGGCTGTACTCCAAGAGCGTGTCACAGGACTATTATTTTTCACAATATATATATAAATAACCTAGCGGATAACGTTAAAAATTCTATAAGATTTTCGCCGAGGATTCTGTTGTATAAAGAGAAATCGCCACGCGAGAAAATTGTAGGAAGACCTGCTGAGGGCCGACGCTTGGTACAAGTAACAGCACTTGACGCTCAACATAAACAAATGTTACGTTTTGAGCGTAGGGAGACAGAAAGAACTGTTGTTGTATGATTAAAATATTTCAGAACCGACACTGGAAGCAGTCACGTCCATAACATATGCGCTGAGGTGACAAAATGCAAGAAATACCGACATGCACATAAACAGCTGGCGGTAATATCGCGTGCAATGGATGTAAAAGGGCCGTACAATGACGGAGCTATCATTTGTGCTTAGGTAATTCATGTGGAATGGTTTCCGATGTGATTACGGCAGCACGACGAGATTTAACAGATTTTCAATGCGGAATAGTAATTGGAGCTAGAGGCATGAGACGTTCCATTTTGGAAGTCGTTATGGAAATCAATATTCCGAGATCCATGGTGTCAAGAATGTACCAAGAAAACCAAGTTTCAGTGGCCTCTCATCAGGGACATTTAACGACCTAGAGGAGCGGCGATTGCTTAGAGCTGCCAGTGTCAACAGACAAGCAACATTGCATGAAATAACCGCAGATAACAATGTGGGACGTGCGACGAATGTATCTGTTAGGACAGTGCTGCAAAATGTGACGCTAATGGGCTGTGGCAGCAGACGACAGATGCGAGTGCCTTTGCTAACGGCACGACATTGCTTGCAGCGCCTATTCTCGGCTCGTGGTCATATTGCTCGGACGCTGGACTACTGGAAAATCGTAGCCGGTTAAGATGAGTTCCGATTTCAGTTGGTAAGAACTGATGGTAGGGTTCGAGCAGGGCGCAGATCGGACGAAACAATGGACCGAAGTTGTCAATAAAGCGCTGTGCAAGCTGGTGGTGGCTTCATAGTGTTGTGGACTGTGTTTACATGAAACAGACTGGGTGCTCTGGTTATGTTCGGCTACTAGCAGACCATTTGCAGTCCTTCATGGACATCACGTTCCCAAACAACGATGGAATTTTTTTGGATGACAATGCGCCATGTCATAAGGCCACAGCTGCTCTAGATTAGTCTGAAGAACATTTTTAACGATTCGAGCGAATGATTTGGCCACCCAGCTCGCCCTACATGAATCCCATCTAGCAATTATGGAATATAATCGAGAGGTCAGTTTGAGCACAAAATCCTGCACCGTCCACACTTTCGCAATTATGGAAGGCTGTAGAGGTAGGCCGGCCGCTGTGGTCTCGCGGTTCTAGGCGCGCAGTCCGGAACCGTGCGACTGCTACGGTCGCAGGTTCGAATCCTGCCTCGGGCATGGATGTGTGTGATGTCCTTAGGTTAGTTAGGTTTAAGTAGTTCTAAGTTCTAGGGGACTAATGACCACAGCAGTTGAGTCCCATAGTGCTCAGAGCCATTTGAACCATTTTTGTAGAGGTAGCATAGCCACATATTTCTCCAGTGGACTTCCAATGACTTGTCGAGTGCGTTCCACTTCACATTCCTGCACTACGCAGGGAAATAGGAGGTCAGACACGATATGAGGAGGTATCCCATGACTTTTATCATCTCAGTGTATAGGAGCATGCTTATGGTGCTGTTTGAAATGGAAGACCACATAAAACAGGTATGGCAGATGCCAGACTGACATTCATTGGAAGAATCATCAGGAAGTGTAGCCCACATATGATGGAGATATCTTACAAAGCTATCGTTCGACCAAAACTTGATTATATCTCGTCAGTCTGGGATGTATAGCAGATGAGACTGATTGAGCAAGTGGAGAAGTTCCAAGGAAGAACAGTGAGTTTCTTATTAACTAATCTGGTAAGCGCTACTGAGATGATCAGTGAAGACCAGTGGTAGTCTCTGGAAGACTGGATTTCCGCATCAAGCTATAATTTCGTTTCCTGTTAACGATCCGAGAGCGTTCTTTCCTAGACAAGTCAACCAGCATATTGCTTCATTAGGACAATGGAGATAAAATTACAGAGTATTTAACTTACACAGAGGCTATCAAGCAATCGTTTCTCCCGCCAAACATTCGCGACTGGGACAGGGAACAGAGGAAGTGAAAGTGGTGCAAGAAGTACCCTCCTCCACACACTTAAGATGGCTGACAGAGCTTGACAATAAGCGAAAATCATGTCTTCAAGTTCCCTCACCGGATAAAGGTCCATTTGGTTAGGGCTGATCGATGTCAGTACTTCAACTTGTATACGCAGGCTGAATCTACACTCCTGGAAATGGAAAAAAGAACACATTGACACCGGTGTGTCAGACCCAACATACTTGCTCCGGACACTGCGAGAGGGCTGTACAAGCAATGATCACACGCACGGCACAGCGGACACACCAGGAACCGCGGTGTTGGCCGTCGAATGGCGCTAGCTGCGCAGCATTTGTGCACCGCCGCCGTCAGTGTCAGCCAGTTTGCCGTGGCATACGGAGCTCCATCGCAGTCTTTAACACTGGTAGCATGCCGCGACAGCGTGGACGTGAACCGTATGTGCAGTTGACGGACTTTGAGCGAGGGCGTATAGTGGGCATGCGGGAGGCCGGGTGGACGTACCGCCGAATTGCTCAACACGTGGGGCGTGAGGTCTCCACAGTACATCGATGTTGTCGCCAGTGGTCGGCGGAAGGTGCACGTGCCCGTCGACCTGGGACCGGACCGCAGCGACGCACGGATGCACGCCAAGACCGTAGGATCCTACGCAGTGCCGTAGGGGACCGCACCGCCATTTCCCAGCAAATTAGGGACACTGTTTCTCCTGGGGTATCGGCGAGGACCATTCGCAACCGTCTCCATGAAGCTGGGCTACGGTCCCGCACACCGTTAGGCCGTCTTCCGCTCACGCCCCAACATCGTGCAGCCCGCCTCCAGTGGTGTCGCGACAGGCGTGAATGGAGGGACGAATGGAGACGTGTCGTCTTCAGCGATGAGAGTCGCTTCTGCCTTGGTGCCAATGATGGTCGTATGCGTGTTTGGCGCCGTGCAGGTGAGCGCCACAGTCAGGACTGCATACGACCGAGGCACACAGGGCCAACACATGGCATCATGGTGTGGGGAGCGATCTCCTACACTGGCCGTACACCACTGGTGATCGTCTAGGGGACACTGAATAGTGCATGGTACATCCAAACCGTCATCGAACCCATCGTTCTACCGTTCCTAGACCGGCAAGGGAACTTGCTGTTCCAACAGGACAATGCACGTCCGCATGTATCCCGTGCCACCCAACGTGCTCTAGAAGGTGTATGTCAACTACCCTGGCCAGCAAGATCTCCGGATCTGTCCGCCATTGAGCATGTTTGGGACTGGATGAAGCGTCGTCTCACGCGGTCTGCACGTCCAGCACGAACGCTGGTCCAACTGAGGCGCCAGGTGGAAATGGCATGGCAAGCCGTTCCACAGGACTACATCCAGCATCTCTACGATCGTCTCCATGGGAGAATAGCAGCCTGCATTGCTGCGAAAGGTGGATATACACTGTACTAGTGCCGACATTGTGCATGCTCTGTTGCCTGTGTCTATGTGCCTGTGGTTCTGTCAGTGTGATCATGTGATGTATCTGACCCCAGGAATGTGTCAATAAAGTTTCCCCTTCCTGGGACAATGAATTCACGGTGTTCTTATTTCAATTTCCAGGAGTGTAGTACAGCACACACGTTGTACATAAGGACTGCTCATGTCAGTACGCAATACGTCATCTGCACTGGATAAGTTGAATTATTATCCCTACCTCAACACGTAGATGACCGTCGGCATTGTCTACCCCATTATCATTGAAACAATAGTACTGGTACAAGTACTTCACTGTCAGAGACTTCAGAAGGACTTTCGCTTACAATTTCCGTCTCTGTTGTTTCTGGACAAGGGTTCTTCACCTCAGATTGATGCATTGACCCTCCTCCATCATATCTGAAAGTCTGTAACATCATCACGGGATCACCCTGCATATCTAACGACGATTCGGTGAGAATGAAAATGATTCAATTGAAACACTGTTTATTTCACCTAGAGTTATTATATTGTCACGTAGAGGAAGCTGTAAGTAGATGAATGACGAACACTAACGTCACTTAACGAAGGTTTAATCAGCACTTACACATACAAGAGTGCGGAGCGAAATGCCTCCGGCCAGAACACATACGGTATATATACAGCTACAGAACATTCTAGTACGATGATACTTGCCATTTGTGGATACTTCTAGAATGTACTCGAACCGAATATAGAAATTAAAATTGTGCAGTCCAGGTGCGTTTTGAACTCACGACCCTGTATAACCACTTTAGTATCACATCCACCACACCACGGAGTTACTCAGCTGCGTCTGTGACATTGCTCCCTCCTTAAGTGAACAGCGTCTCGGTGTTACGTCGTCCTAGTCCGGGAACGACTCATCGGTCCAGCATACTCCGACTCCCCATGACTGATGTTCGCTCTGGCGGTGATCTTAGAATTTCCCTTGCCTGTATGTTCTTCGTTACCTTTCCGCTTGTTGCCTGTTGCTGGAGCTTCGAATTTATCCTGGGTGCAGGATTCTTTCGTCGTCTTGTGTCGGGGTCGAAATCTTCAACTTCATAAGTAACATCAGACAACTGTCTTACAACCTTATAAGGTCCAAAGAAGCACCTGAGGAGCTTCTCAGAGAGACCAACCTTCCGAACAGGAGTGAAGATCCAGACGAGGTCACCAGGATGGTAGCCAACATGGCGGTGGTTCACATCATACCTTCGGCGATCGTTTTCTTAAGCCTGCAGCGTGCGGAGTCGAGCTAACTGCCGATCTTCCTCAGCTCTGGTTAACACATGGCCGATGTAGTTCGTGGTCCACGTCATCAGGATGTAACGGAAACACAGAGTCCATCGACGTCGTCGCCTCATGCCCATGCACCAGGAAAAATGGCGTAAATCCTGTGATGTCTTGTTTGGCGGTGTTGTAGGCAAACGTCACGAAAGGTAGTACCTCATCCCAGTTGCTCTGCTCAACATTGACGAACATTGGTAGCATGTCGACCAAGGTCTTATTAAGGCGTTCAGTACGGCCATTAGTTTGCGGATGGTAGGCAGTCGTCATGTGATGAGTAATGTTGTACCGACGGTTTATCTCTGTGACAAGATTCTATTGAAAAATTTTCCCTCGATCCGTAATTAACGGCCTTGGGGCACCGTGTTTTAATACAATGTCTTCTACGGTGAATCTGGCTACCTCAAATGCCTCGGCTGTTTTCACGGCTTTTGCAATGGCAATGCGAGTCAGATAATCCGTGTAAACAATAATCTATCTATTGCCACTAGCAGACGTTGGAAATCGTCGAAGGAGGTCAATACCAGCACGCTGGAAAGGCGTTTCGACTGGTGAAATTGATATGAGTCGGTGAGGTGGTTTCTGAGGAACTGTCTTTCTCTTCTGGCACTCTCTAAATTTCTCATCTTAGGTGTGTCATGGAATTTCTGTAGAACATTTAAGCGCATGTGTTTAGGAATCACTGACAGCCACTTTTTTCCACACTGGTCAAAGTTTTTCTTGCAAAGTAATCCATTAACTACCTTAAATTGTCCTTTCACATCCTCTGACCGATTTAAGGCAAGAATAATCACAAAATCAGACGGATAACAGCAGGTATTAAGAAGTCCTCCCAAACAATTAAACACCTCAGTTCAATGAAAAAGATTCGCAATGATCCAGAATTCTTAAATTTCTATGATGGATACAAAAAGATCTATAGGAAGGTGCTGATTGCTTCAAAAAACTCATTGAATGACAAAATAATATATAATGCAGAGAATAAAAGCAAAGCAGTCTGGGATGTTATAAAAAAGGAGACGGGGAGAGGCAAAAAAACTCAGAATAACATACTGCTAACGGAGGGGGATAAAGTAATAAATGATCCACAGCACTTAGTAAACTATGTAAACGAGCATTTTTCAAGTATTGCAGAGAAGTTACAGCAAAAATTCCCCAAAACAAGTATAGCACCTGTAAATAATGTTGCACTAAATACAATGATGTTACTTCCAACCACAGAATATGACGTCAGTAAAACAATTCAGAAACTAAAAAAAAAAAGTCAGTAGGCTTAAATGAAGTACCAATGTGTGTACTGAAATAATGCATAGGGATTATGCAAGGCCCCTTAACAAATGTAATAAATGAATCCTTCTCATCAGGAACATTTCCAGAGCAGTTAAAACAGGCAGGGGTTGTACCTTTGCTTAAGAAAGGTAATGCAGAAGCTATAGAAAATTACCGGCCCATTTCCCTGCTGTCAGCATTCTCCAAAATAAATAGAAGCAATTATGAAAGACAGATTAATCAATTACCTGAATAAATACGGTCATTTAAGCGAATCACAGTTTGGTTTCCGAAGTGGCAAAAATACGGAGTCAGCCATAGAAGAATTCACAAAAGTTGTACTTGATGCTCTTGATAAAGACGAGTGTGTCACAGGCATATTTTTGGATCTTTCTTAGGTGTTTGATACAGTCGACCACAAGATTCTATTAAATAAATTAGAATCATTAGGAATATGAGGGGTAGCTAATGACTGGTTTCGATCATACCTAGCAGATAGGGTACAAAGAGTAGAGATAACACATACTTCAAATAGATCTGAACATTTAGTAAAACACTTATCAGAACCAAAATACATTAACATAGGGGTTCCGCAAGGTAGCATATTAGGACCAATACTGTTCCTGATATACAGTAATGACTTTCCCAGTAGTGTTACTCATGGTGAAAAAAATCCTCTTCGCTGATGACAGCAATATTATAGTCACTGAGAAAACAAGAGAACTCCTTGCCGAGAAAGCAAATGAAAATCTCAAGGAAGTTTATGATCGGTCAATATCTAATAAAGTCTCATTGAACATAAAGAAAACTAATGCCATTTCAGTTTGAAGAGGAAAAATGAAAATGTTAAATTAAATGTAGGTGGCACCTCTATAGACTGTGTAACAAATGCAAAATTTCTAGGAATGAATATTGATTCCCAGTTGAAGTGGTGTGATCACATAAAGGTACTTGCAAACAGAATGTCATCAGCATGTTATGCCCTTAGAATCCTATCATCAGAGTGTAACATTCAGTGTCTTTTAGTTACATATTATTCATATGTACACTCAATTCTTAGCTATGGAATTCTTTGCACAAAATATGAACACAGTTTTGAAACTCCAGAAAAGAGCCATAAGAATAATAACCGAAAATACTAGTCGAGCTCATTGTAAAGATCTGTTCAGGACAATGGGGATTTTAAATACTCCATGTGGATACATTTACGAGTCAGTTGTTCACATCAAAAATAACATTGGTAATTACTGCACAAACAGCTCTATCCATGACCATGCAACAGGAGATGGACTCAAGTTACATTTACCAAGAGAAAATAAACATAAACCTCAAAACAGCATTTTCTACCAAGGAATAAAGCTGTACAATAAATTACCAAAAGAGATTAAAGAAATTGCCAAAATACAATTATATAGAAAAGCAGCTAAAAAGTACGTGTTATGCAATACATTTTATACATTGAAGGATTACTTAGCTAAAACAGAGTCGGTTTTGATAAAAAATGTTATACAAATAAATAATAATAATAATAATAATGATTATAAATTATCCAACATTCCACATAACACCTTCACTATATGTTTATTTTCCTTCTTTTTTTTTTCCTGTCTAGAAATACTTACCCTCAAGCTATGCATAGCACAATACTAACACCTCTTCCTCTTTTTGAGCTCAACATCTCACTCACTATGGAGGGATGCTGACTCAGTTTTTCAGGATAGCAAATGGGAAGTTGCAGTACAGAAAATGACCCAGTGATCACCAGTGAGTGTGTGTGTCTGTGTGCGTGCGTGTGTGTGTGTGTGTGTGTGTAGTGAGTGAATTGTTATGAAACAATGTGTGTATAGCGTGTGCAGTGACTGATAGTGAGATATGAGTGAAAAATGTGGCATTACATTATTTAAAAAGTTATTTGTAAAAGAAGTATTGTATACCAGGAGTAAATCTAATGGTTGTCTCTAACTAGAAGTCTGTAAATATATGTGTATACGATTTAGCTTATTTTAAATTGATCTAAATTTGTAAATACTTCGACATGTCCTATATTCTTTTTAAAAGAGATCGACGGATGAATAAAGTTACTACTACTACTACTACTACTAGATATCTTGGCGTATTTCTTCTGCTCAGCAGAGAGATCCTGGAGTGCAGCGAAATAGTCATTACCTTCATTAAAGTCTTGACTGTCTTGCACAGGGTTTCTTGAGAGACAGTCGGCATCTTGGTGTTTTCTTCCACTTTTGTACACTATGGTAATGTAATACTCTTGAAGACGTAGTGCCCACCTCGCGAGTCGTCCTGTTGGATCCTTAAGACCTGTCAACCAACAAAGTGAATGATGGTCTGTAACAACCGTGAATGGCCTTCCGTAGAGATACTGTCGAAATCTGCACATGGCCCAGATCACAAGAAGACATTCTCATTCTGTAGTTGAGTAATTTCTCTCGGCTTTTGTAATTGAGAAGCATCGACTATAGCCTTCTCTTTCCATCCGAAATCTGCACCACACAAGCACCAATCCCATACCCACTGGTATCTGTGTGTAGTCCTGTAGGTGCTCTCTCATCATACAGACCAAGTACGGCGTCAGTCGTCAGAGCTTTTCACAGCACATCGAAAGAATCTTGTTGAGCACCACCCTAGATGAATTTAGCATTGGCTTTTAAGAACTCTTGGAGTGGCCTAGCTTTGATGCAAAAGTCTTCGATAAAACGACGGTAATAAGAACACAATCCGAGGAAGCTTTTCACATCTCTAATACTTTTAGGAATAGGAAATTCCGTTATAGCTCTCACCTTTTCTGGGTCTGGCCGCACAGCTTCGTTTCACACAAGGCGCCCAAGTATTTTGATTTCTTTTGCTCCAAAGAGAGACTTTCTTGGGTTAAGTTTCAGTCCGGCTTGTTGGAGACACTTAAGAACGGCCCTCAGTCTTTTTATGTGTTCATCAAATGTCTCTGTGAACACTATAATGTCTTCTAAATAACAAAGACACATCGTCCATTACAGGTGCCTAAGAAGATTATCCATTATTCGTTCAGAAGTTGCTTGTGCATTACACAAACCAAACGGCATTACCTTAAATTCATACAGGCCCTCAGGGGTAATGATCGCAGTTTTCTCACGATCAGCCTCATCTACTTCGATTTGCCAGTATCCCGAGCACATGTCCACGTTTGAGAAAAACTTAGCCCACTTCAGACAATATAGTGTATCGTCAATTCGTGGAAGAGGGTAAATATCCTTTTTAGTTATCTTATTAAGCTTCCTGTAATCAACACAAAAGCGCCAACTACCATCCTTCTTCCTGACGAGAACCACTGGTGACGACCATGGACTCTGAAAAAGGCTGAATTATGTCATTCTTCATCTTTTTCTCTACCTTGTCGTGAACTATTCGACGTTCCGTTGCTGACACACGGTATGCTCTCTGGCTTATTCGTTGAATGTCTCCAGTGCTAATCCGGTACTTAACCGTCCATTTGTCTAATTTGCTCTTCGCCTGTGGACTGAAGCATTCAGAGAATTCTTGAAGAATGGCAAGTAGCTTCTTCTGTTGTTCCTTAGTGAGATCTGGTGATAATCGAGATAGAATATCTTATCTCGTTGTCGTAGTGCTAATTTCGTCCACAGACTCGGCATCGGAGGTTTCTATGACACTCAGCTGTCCTGCATTTAACGGCTCAGCGTTTGATATGCACATGCGTCTTGGAAGGATCTGCGGTTGTCGGCGACAGTTAACTATCCACAGTTCGCCGAATCCGTTCTTAAACGAGACGACCAATTTATTCTTCAGTGGTATGCTTCTGTTACATTCCACTACAAGATCCATGGGTTGATGCATGGCATGACACATGGCAGCTACCTTTCTAGCGCTGACTGCAGGAATGATCACTTCATCCAACACACATAATTTCCACACACTTGGATGCGCATCTCCCTGTCCACAGTATCTCATCTCGTCCAGCATAATCTTCGAACGACCACAATCTATAATTGCTTGAGAAGCATTCACAAAGTCCCATCCGATAATGACGTCATGACTACACTCTTGTAAGACGATGAATTCTAAGGGCTGTGTATGGCCTCTTATACCACACGAATGACACATCTTCCTCTACATTTTACATATTTCCAATTAGCCACCTTCAGCACAGATGTTTTGTTATCGACGACTACGGTTTTCTGCAGCTGGTGACGGCACTGCTCCGAAATGACTGAATATGATGCTCCAGAGTCCACAAGAGCTTGGGCTGATCGGTCATCGATGAGAATATCGACAGTAATTTCCTATCATTTTGGTAGTGATCGACGGCGGAGGATTTTTCTCTTCAGCGGCCTCACCTTCTACGAAGGTAGCACTCCTTAGCTTTCCAGGTTGCGGCGGCTAGGTGATCGGCTGGAGCTTCTAAACGGCGCTGGAGACCTTGATCGGGGTGTTGGGGAGCGTCCTCTTCAGCGGCTAGCTTGCGGCGATGGTGTCCTACGTCGTCCTGCACCGACGTCTTCTTGTTCATCTTCTTCGTCCTGGAGTTGGCGTCGGCTAAGATCGGTCTGCTGTCTTCTGGCGCGGGCGTCATCAAATATCCGCCGCCTTTCTCGACAGTAACGCACCACATGTCCCGGTCGTCCGCAGTGGAAACATTCTGGTTGCTTATCCTGGGTCCTCCAGACATCAGCCTTCATTAGTGTCCAAAAAGGTTCCTCATGCTACATTGTAGGAACGTAACTTTGCCTGGGTCTCGACTTTTTCACCGTTTTAAAGGGAAATGAAGGACGAGAGATTGGGCTCAATGTCTGTTCCACTTCGTCCCTTATGACCTCTTGAAGAGTTTCAGTTTTTTGCTCGCCGTGCAATCCAAGTGTCTTCTGAACTTCCTCCGTCACTATCTGACTTATTAGAGGTTTCTTCATTCACCTCCGCCTTTCTTGTGTTGTTGCCTGATATTTGTGAGTGTTTTGTATCGAGCAACTTAACCTCTTACCTGTGTTTACATTCCTCACTGACCAGTTGCAGCTGTAGCGGCGCATCGAAAGCTAAGTAATAATTAATTGTTTGTGTATAGTGGTTTATTTAGGAACTTTAGTAGTCTTCACCCGGTGTTCTTGGTGTTTTCTGGTGAAATAATTTCAGAAGAAATTATTGGGAACTGTTTTCAGTTTCGTTTCTGTGTCATTAGACGTTTGATTTTTTTCTGTGTTAGTCTTTTGTTATATTCTCATTTGCTGTTGATTAATACTCTTAATAATAGTAGTTACCTCCCTTGTAGAGTAAGTTTGTGATTATTGTAGTCAGTTCTTTAACATCTTCTTATTGTACTAGCGGAACTTAGATAAAGCAGTTTTCTTGTTTCAATAACTGTAAAATTTCACCATGAGTGAGAATTGTGGGCTTTGCCATAGGTTCGTGATTAGTGGATCACGGTGTGAGACTTGTTCGAAGTATTTTCACTGGGGGGGGGGGGGGGGGAATGCAGTGGGGAAGCCAGTGGGCATTCTGGTGAGATCCTCTCCTGGAACTGCAGGTTATGTAGCAAGAGTAAGTTGATAGAGGAGCAGGAGCGTAAGATCTGTGCCCTTCAGGTGCAGTTGAAAAACGCACAGGAGGAGCTAGATAGGATGAGGAGGGAGAAGGGTGTTGGGGAATGGGAGCTGGCTGTTGGCAAGAGATCTGCTAGGATAAGAAGATTTTCAAATAGTTTTACTATTGGTGTTTGCAATAGATATGACCAACTGTCAGAGTCTAGTGGAGAGGAATCTATAGTAGCTGTAGATGTATGAAGTATGCAGCAGACCTCAGCAGTTACGGTGGCTAGGACAGTTGCAAAGTCTAACAGGAAGAAGAAGGTTCTGCTGTTAGGTAGTTCTCATGGTAGAGGTGTAGGCCAGCAGTTGCAGGAGGTGTTGGGGAGTTAGTACCAGGTCACCCGCATTGTGACGCCTATTGCAGGATTGGCTCAGGTGACTGTTAACATAGGGGGGTTATGTAGGGATTTTACTAAAGAGGATCAGGTAGTGATTGTGGGTGGGGCTGGTAATAGTATTGACAGGGATGGGTAGTATGACATAGGTGGTGACCTGGAAAAGATAGCCACTCAGACTGGCAACACGAATGTGCATTTCGTGGAACTGTTTCAGCGTCACGATCAGCTTCATCTTAATACAGCCGTCAGGCGTAATAACGTGAGACTTGGGGGTGCGCTAATGACAGAAGGCATCAGTCACATTTCAGTGGTGTCGGTGGAGTCTATCAGCAGGACGGGTTTCACTAGACATGGCCTGCACCTCAACAGGTATGGGAAGGGGAAGGTGGCAAAGCTTATAGGTGACAGCATAGGTGGGGGTGGTGACCTCACTCATGGGAAAATTCCTGTACTAGTGGGTGTTAGAGCTGCACCCTTTTTAGATTGAAGTCAGATGATAGGTATTCATGCTTAAGGGAAGTCTCTCTCACAAAGAAACCACTTTCGACAAAGCTTAGGTATCCGAGTAATGAAGGAAATAGTATATTTGGTTGGTTGGTTTGTTGGGGGAAGGAGACCAGACAGCGAGGTCATCGGTCTCATCAGATTAGGGAAGGATGGGGAAGGAAGTCGGCCGTGCCCTTTGAAAGGAACCATCCCGGCATTTGCCTGGAGCGATTTAGGGAAATAACGGAAAACCCAAATCAGGATGGCCGGACGCGGGATTGAACCGTCGTCCTCCCGAATGCGAGTCCAGTGTCTAACCACTGCGCCACCTCGCTCTAGTATATTTCATCAAAATATACAAGGTATTAGAGATAAAGTTAGTGAACTGCTTATAGATGTTGACTCTGAAATTATTGGTATATCTGAGCACTTCTTAATTAAGGAGACAATTCAGAGTCTTCCTTTACCAGGATACAGGTTGGCTGGCAGCTTTTCCAGGAGCTCTTTGCGGTGTGGGGGAGTAGTCATGTTTGTGAAAAACGGTATCCCATTTGAGTCAATTGATGTTTCAAAGTACTGCACTGAAAAGGTGTTTGAATGTTGTGCAGGTGTGGTTAAATTTAGTGGCGTAAAACTTCTAACTGTTGTTATTTATAAATCCCCAGACTCCGATTTCACAACATTTTTCCTAAAGCTAGAGGAGGTTCTTGGTTCACTTTATAGGAAATACAAAAAGTTAGTTATATGTGGTGACTTCAATATTAATGGTATAAGTCATTGTGCAAGGAAAAGGATGCTGGTAGACCTCCTTAATTCATATAATCTTATGCAAACCGTATTCTTTCCCACGAGAGTGCAAGGGAACGGTAGAACAACCATAGACAACATTTTTGTTCATTCCTCATTACTAGAAGGGCATTCTGTCAGCAAAAAAGTGAATGGCCTTTCAGATCATGATGCACAAATTTTAACTCTAAAAGATTTTTGTGCTGCAACACGTGTGAAATATAGTTATCAAGTTTTTAGGAAAGCTGATCCAGTTGCTGTAGAGACCTTTGTAAACCTTATCAAGGAACAAGAGTGGCAAGATGTTTATAGTGCTGATACAGTAGACGATAAATAAAATGCTTTCGTCAAGACTTTTCTCGTGCTCTCTGAAAGTTGCTTTCCGTTAGAACGTTCAAAACAGGGTACTAGCACAAATAGGTAGCCTGGGTGGCTGACTAGAGGGATAAGAATATCCTTTAGAACAAAGTGGCAATTATATCAAAACGTTAGAAACAGTCAAAATCTAAATGCAGCGGCCCATTACAAACTGTACTGTAAGATGCTTAGAAAAGTTATTAGGAAGGCAAAAAGTATGTGGTATGCAGATAGAATAGCTAAGTCTCAGGATAAAATTAAAACCATATGGTCAGTCGTAAAGGAAGTGGCTGGTCTGCAGAGACAGGTCGAGGATATAGAATCAGTGCGTAGTGGTAATGTCCGTGTTACTAATAAGTCGCATATATGTACAGTATTTAATAATCACTTTCCTAATATAGCAGGTGAACTAAATAGAAACCTAGTCTCAACAGGGAATCATATAGCGCTCGTAGAAAAGTGTTCCGAGACAGTTACCTGAAATGCTCCTCCATGATATTGATAAGAGGGAGATTGGGTTAATAATTAAATCACTAAAGACCAAGAACTCTCATGGATATGACGGGGTATCTAGCAGAATACTGAAGTATTGTTCTATGTATGTTAGCCCAGTACTTAGCCATATCTGTAGCTTTTCCTTTAGGAGTGGTCGGTTTCCTGACCGATTAAAGTACTCGGCAGTGAAGCCACTTTATAAAAAGGGAGACAGGGATAATGTTGACAATTATAGACCTATTTCTATGCCATCGGTGTTTGCTAAAGTTATCGAGAAGGTTGTATATACAAGGTTACTGGAGCATTTAAATTCACATAATTTGCTGTCAAATGTACAGTTTGGTTTTAGAAATGGTTTAACAACTGAAAATGCTATATTCTCTTTTCTCTGTGAGGTGTTGGACGGATTAAATAAAAGTTTGCGAACGCTAGGTGTTTTCTTTGATTTAACGAAGGCTTTTGACTATGTTGACCACAAAATAATACTACAGAAGTTGGACCATTATGGAGTAAGGGGAGTAGCTTACAATTGGTTCGCCTCTTACTTTAAGAACAGAAAGCAGAAGGTAATACTCCGCAATATTGAGAGTGGTAGTGATGTTCAGTCCCAATGGGGCACTGTAAAGCGGGGTGTTCCTCAAGAGTCGGTCCTGGGGCCGCTGCTGTTTCTTATTTATATAAATGATATGCCTTCTAGTATTACAGGCGATTCAAAAATATTTGTGTTTGTTGATGACACCAGCTTGGTAGTGAAGGATTTTGTGTGTATTATTGAAATATTATCAAGTAATGTAGTTCATGAAATAAGTTCGTGGCTTGTGGAAAATAATTTGATGCTAAATCACAGTAAGACTCAGTTTTTACAGTTTCTAACTCACAATTCAACAAGAACTGATATTTTGATCAGACAGAATTGGCATATTATAATCGAGACGGAACAGTTCAAGTTCCTAGGCGTTCGGATAGATAGTAAGCTGTTCTGGAAAGCCCATGTTCAGGATCGTGTTCAGATACTAAATACTGCTTTATTTACCATCAGAACAGTATCTGAAATAAGTGACAGTTCAACACGAAAAGTAGTCTACTTCGCATATTTTCATACGCTTATGTCATATGGTATTACTTTTTATGGTAATTCTTCTGACTCAAAAAGGGTATTTTTGGCTCAAAACGGGCTATTCGAGCTGTATGTGGTGTAAGTTCGAGAACCTCTTATCGACCCCTATTCAATAGTCTGGGAATTCTGAGATTGCCCTCACAGTACGTATTGCCTTTAATGTCGTTTGTTGTTAGCAATGTTAGCTTTTTCCCAAGAGTTAGCACCTTTCACTCAGTTAATACTAGGCAGAAATCAAATCTGCATGTGGAATGCACTTCCTTGACTCTTGTGCAGAAAGGAGTGCAGTATTCTGCTGCATCCATTTTCAATAAGCTAGCACAAGAACTCAAAAATCTTAGCAGTAGCCCAAACGCTTTTAAGTCCAAACTGAAGAGTTTCCTCATGGCTCACTCCTTCAATTCTGTCGAGGAGGTCCTGGAAGAGCTGAAAAATTAAGCAAATTTCAATGTTGCACTGTTGATTTTCTTTATTTAAACTTACGAATTGTCGCCTGAATACGTTTCTTCTATTTCATTTTATCTGTTTCTACTATCGTGTTATAATTTCATGTATTGACTCGCTCTACGACCATGGAGTCTCCTCCTTAATTTGATCCCAAGGAACAAGAAATAAATAAATAAACACTTGTGAAATCAGTTTCTTCCCCCATCACAGACATCGATACGACGTTTGGAAGCCGTTCAAACTTGTTGTGTGTAATTCTTTTTTGATGCACTGTCTCGATATAGTGCCACCATTTTATGAAGTCGTCTGGTGTTGAAACCTTGTCCATGAGTAGGGCTTGATACATGTCCTCAGCAACACCCTTCATGAGATGTGCAACCTTATCTTCCTCCTTCATTCTAGGATCCACTATTGTACACAGTTCCGAGACGTCTCGAATGTAGGATGTTGTCGTTTCTCCTGGATGCTGTGCCCTGTACTTTCATTTATCTTCAGCCTTGCACTTCTGTCGTTGTGTGTCACTGAAATACTTGCACAGTTCCACCTGGAATACTTCCCAGCTTATGAACTTCTCCTCGTTGTTCTCATACCATTGCTTGGCAGTGCCCTCCAGGTAGAAAAATACGTTAGCTAAACACACGGTGTCATCGAATTTGTTAAATTTGGATATACGCTCATGTACCTTCAGCCACTTGTTTGGATCGTGGCCATCGTCACCAGAGAACCCGGAAGGATGTCTCATGTGGTGGCACACAGCTGCAGTCATCGTGACGTCCTCTTCTTCTTCTCTCTCCGATAGATTGCGACCTGTTGAATATCGCTCCAACTCGGGTTTCTCACCAAGTAAACGGCAGCTGTCCGCAGTTCGTGGTCGTGCGGTAGCGTTCTCGCTTCCCGCGCCTGGGTTCCCGGGTTCGATTCCCGGCGGGGTCAGGGATTTTCTCTGCCTCGTGATGACTAGGTGTTGTGTGATGTCCTTAGGTTAGTTAGGTTTAAGTAGTTCTAAGTTCTCGGGGACTGATGACCTCAGAAGTTAAGTCCCATAGCGCTCAGGGACATTTTTAATCTTCAGCTAACAATAACTCATTATTCCTCCCAATTATTTTCGCATTCATTTACTCGTTTTCGGTCATATCCCCGGCTCGAAACAATTGTTATTACTTTTAAGCTATTTTTTCTCCTTACTAACTGTTAGCGGTGCATTTGTGTGGCAGTCCAACCGCCATGCAGCGCCACTCGCTACCGACTAAAAGCGTAGGCTGTTTAGTAGGAAATCCTCTGACGTTCGGAATCTTCTACGGTATCATCAGTACCGCAGTCATCGAGAAAAAACTGTTAATATCCGGTCTTACTACGGGTCACGTTAACAGTACCCTTGCAACTGATACATACAATGTGCAATGAATCAGCACATTTTCAAGTTTTTAACAATATATGAAACAGTTGTAGTATATAGCTGTGTAAGTTCAGTGAATACAGATACACTTTTAAAATTCTCGCAATTATTTTTCGTAATAATGTATAATTATTAACCACAAACTGCTTGAAAGTCTCTCGGGCAGGCAGCTGGGTTGATTGAATGTTGTAGAACGAATTTTCGACGAGTAACGTGCCATCATCATCAGGTTACTTCCGCTGATAGACACTCTGTACCAGTCGGTGCTATATACATATCGGTTGTCTCCTCGTTCCTCTAACCCCGTGTATGGACCGCGCGGTGCATCAGTTGCAGTGGTGAGGGTAGTTCGCGCTCGGGAATCAAGTGGCGGTCCTCAGTCTGCTGTCCGCCTTCCCCGTGCCCACGCTTGACTAATTTGAAATCCATTGCCCTTGACGATTAGGTCGTCAGGCAGCCACATTACGATAGCCTCCTTGTATACACAGTTCCAGTAGTGGGACGTAATTTGCAGAATTTTTGTGCCTACATATTTCATTTTGTGGTTGGTTTCAAGGCAAAGCCTTCCTTCAGAGAAGAAAGGTGCACAGAACACAGACGGCACACCGACCTCCTGAGAGCACAAAATCAGTAACTGTTGGATATTGCCTTGAAACCGACCACAAAATGAAATACGAAGACAAAGATTCAGCAAAACACGTCCTACTATTGGGATTGTGGACATACGGTGGTTATCGAAATCCGGCTACATGAGAACCTCATCAACAATAACAAAGGATTTCAACTTAGTCAAGAGTAGTGTCCATCGCTGTAAGTTCTCCAAACGCAGCGGAAAGGAACACCGAGCACGGCGATGGCGGAGCGCAAAGTGAGAACTGCCACTCGAATCCCGAGCGCGAGCTACCTCCACCACAGCGGCCGGCTCATCGCGCGGTCTGTACACGCGGTCAGTGGGGGGACAAACGGTGTGTATATCACACCCACTAGTCTAGAATGTCAGTCAGCAGAAGTAACCTGATGATGATGATGATGACACGTTACACAGTCGAAAATTCATTCTACAACGATAAATCAAACTGGTTGCATGCCCGAGACATTTTCAAGCATCAAAATCGCCTGCGAAACTTACGAACGCACAGTAAAAACTGAATCGCTGCTGATGAAAAAAAAGCTCATTCAGTTTTCCGAGAGAATATATTTCAAATGATGCCTACCTCTGTTTATGAATCATTTTTATTTAGCTTAAGATATTCTACCATGCTTCCCTCATACACTCTGTACCTGTTATTAATTACCAAATACGGGGGCACTAAGAAGAAATATAACTCTGAAATATTAAAAAAAAAGTACGGTACATCGACATACAGATGACCTGAAGGGACTTTTTTCTGTAACTGAGTAACAAATTTGCTGTGAAGAGGCGTGTTAATTATGAGGTAGCTTGCATATAGATATTCTGATCACAAACTTCAGAATTCAGAGAGTGACTTACCGAGGGGCGGGGCACGAATACATCTGCTTCCATACAAAGAGTTCGATGTTTGATACTGGAAGAGCTCATACTGCATGGTTAGTTTCCAGAGACTTGAATTCATTTTAGGTGTATCTCTTACCTTGGCCGATAAATCTTAAATAGTCTGCCAGTACAAAACACGCAGCTCAGTCTGGAAAGTGTTCAGTATCCGTTATCTTAAACGCAAATTCATTTTCAACATTTCTAGGTAAATCCCTACAGAAAATTCTTCATAGTATTACTTTCAACTTTCTTCCACCAACTTTAGCAAATTTTTCAGTAAGTTCCATTCATTATACGCAACATAAAATATCCAAAAGGTATCTCCGCTGAGCCGGCCGATGTGGCCGAGCGGCTCTAGCGCGCTTCAGTCTGGAACCGCGCGACCGCTACGGATGTGTGTGATGGCCTTAGGTTACTTAGGTTTAAGTAGTTCTAAGTTCTACGGGACTGATGACTTCAGATGTTAAGTCCCATAGTGCACACAGCCATTTGAACCATTTTTTTATCTCCACTGAAGTTTACTGCTGGCTATTAAAACTCCAAGGAGGAAAGGAAATAACGAAATTAATATTTATTTTGTATATCGGTATATTACACTACTAGGTGATTTGGTGGTACACAAGTGGTACGCAGAGTTGCCACCGCTCACATCAACAGCAGCTCTCATCTGGTTGTGCATGGAGACGAACTAAGTTTGGATGACAGATACGGGTGTGTTATTCCACGGTGCTTCAGATCTATGCCAGAGTTCATCTGCCGTAGTGGCTGGCGAGTGGGAGTGTGCCAGTTTCTAGGCAACCCATGACCAGATTTTGCCGGTGCGTGAGAGCTCTTGAAAACACCTTGACATCTGGGCAGGGGAACAGTCAGAAACCTTATGTATCAGCCTAAGTCAGGATAACAGGGCCAAAATGTGAGCAGAAATTCAATGTGCATTCTGGATAGAAATCGACCGTTGAGTACCTTACATTCAGGGATAGGGATCAATGAACTTTGACACTTGTTCTTCGCCTTGACTGATCTCATAGCTCTTATTAGGAAAGTGATAATGTTTACCTTCAATGTCATCAATCACTAAAGCAGATCAATAAAATTAAATAATATCCAACTATCTCATTTGTGATTTATACCTCTCCCTCATTCCGCCTCCCTTTCCCCTAACCACCTCAACCCTCCCCCTTAACTCCACCCAGTCACAATGCAGCGTTAAAAATGAAAGAGCCACTCAGAAACATCCAAGATGGTGGAAATAGATCATTTGCTGGTTAGGAAATTTATTCCCCCTGCCCTCCTCTTTTCAACCAGTCAGACTGTAGTACTGGAATGACGTGTAGAAAGTTACTTAACTCTCATTTGAAAATCAAAGATATACATTACAGTCAGGAAAACATACCTTGAGCATAAATACACTGACAAATTCTATTATTGTTAAAATTCATTACAGTCAGGAAAACATACCTTGAGCATAAATACACTGACAAATTCTATTACTGTTAAAATTCATTTGATGTGTACATCAGGCTACGCCTCTCTACCCTCCGTTGCTAGCTGTCTCTACGCAATCAGAGCACAATGCCAAAATAAGACGTAAAAAGGACGCCCAACATGCAGTGAAAACTACGTAAACTAAACTTGAAACCTGAAGATACGCATCATTTTCGTGAAAGTCGAAAACATTCATTATTTCTGAAAGATATTTACATACCTCTGTATTTAGTAAGTGTAATATTATCATGTTGTATAAAAATGGTGTCATAATATTTTCTGCGAAAGTCAGTGATAATTGTGTTCATCAAGTATTTCTGGCGTAATATTAGAATGACTACAAGGGTGAAGATATGCATTATATACGTTAACTGGCGTACACTGATATTTGTGTCTCATAAGTCATATGGATACGAGACATGAGTTACTCGTATTACAGTCTCGATTACCTGGTTTCAACCACTACTCGTGGTCACTCAGCTACCTACTTTCGACTTCTTTACAAGATTACCACCCAAAAGACGCATGTATATCATTCTAAATATGAAACATTTGTTACAATTTTCTTTAGGGTAGCGAACAAGAAAACAAATATTTTTGTACAAAGTCTTTATTAATTTTTGCATATACATTTGCACAGAGTAAAAAACTCGCTTTATGTTTATTTGGTGTAGTTTTATAAAATACAGTCTAGTTTTTAATTTGTAATTTAGATCTACATCAGGATCATCTAATTATTTTTTCTCTAATTCTAATCTTTTTACCCATACACTATCTCTTTTATGGCTTTAACAATTAGCTGTTTTCCTTCTTGCAGTGCTTATAAGTGAGATCATACGTGTAAGTTAATTTTGCGTTTTATTTTTTCATTACACTGTTCATAAAGTATTTCATTTCTCCTTGAATGGTCGTTCCCTACTCATCTGCTTCATTCTTCATTGTTGTGGAATTTCCATTCATGATAACGGATGCATATATATATGTATGTATGTACGTTTGTATGTACATTTCACGCCTCCACCTAAACCAGCGTACCGATTTCAAATAAAGCTGGTACACGTTTTCGCAAAAGAGCTTCTTTGAAGTTAGAAAGGTAGAAGACGAGGTACTGGCAGATCTGAAGCTGAGAGGACGGGTCGTGAGTCTTGCTTGGGTAGCTCAGATAGTAGAGCACTTGCCCGAGAAAGGTAAATGTCCCGAGTTCGGGTGTCGGTCTGGCACACAGTTTTCATCTGTCAGGAAGTTTCATATCAGCGTACACTCCGCTCCAGAATGAAAATCTCATTCTGGTACACATATTACTTTCTGTCTGGGAGAATCACTGTGTGGGTAAGAACCACCTAACTATGCAAGGGGTGTGGTTGGGGATGGGAATGTAGGTTGTTCGTGACGCGCAAATTCACAGATTTCATTCATCCAGTGTTTGTGGGTGAGAGCATTTAGTGATTTGCAACAAACCTTGCACATAATTTCAAACCTTTATAAAAAAAAATTTTGCCTCGTTGACAACGCGTACATAGTAAGAATGGGGAAGAAATTTTATCGCTTACTAAATTTTCGCTTTTCATGCACTAAAACTGCCCCATCAGGCATGACGTTTAAATTTAATTCTTCTCTGTTACTAATTCTATACACAAAACTTCTCGCTACATATGGCGCTGTCCTTATACAAAAATTTCATTGTTCAACACTTGTTTCAGATATGACTTCATAAACAATTTGATGTGTGGAAAATTGCCTTATCATGAATGACGTTTTAATTTA
Organism: Schistocerca nitens; assembly: GCF_023898315.1. Lineage (NCBI taxonomy): Eukaryota > Metazoa > Arthropoda > Insecta > Orthoptera > Acrididae > Schistocerca > Schistocerca nitens. Next base: position 950,280,372 of record NC_064616.1, read on the forward strand.
TTGCGTATTTGCTACTAGCTCTATTCGCAACATGTTTCTCAGACAGTAAAAAAATATATCACCGAATATACCCCCAAAATTATATCCTCAAACGACAAATTTTTCAGAGGATACGTCATATATATTTACCTTTGTGAAAACGAAACTGCAGGGCGAAATTCACGACAGATACACGTTGAGTACTCATACAGATATCTGCAAAATGTGTTATAGCTATGTGACATGTGTGTAGTCTGCAAAGCTGCAGCTGAAAATCACCTTCTATACAACTGGATCGGTTTCTATCAAACGTGGTATACATATTACTATCCGAAATGAAACATTATGGGAGTAAGAAGCAGCAACCTCCTGCTGGGTTTGAGGTGATAACGTGGAGAAAGAAGGCGGGAGGAAGAGATGGACTGAGAGAGGGGGAAGGAGGGCGTGGAAACAGATATGAGAGAGGAGGCGGTGGACTCAGTGAGGGGGAGGAGAAATGGGCAGAGCAAGGGAAAAGGAGGAGGCAGACAGAGAGGTAAGAAACAGATGGACAGAGGAAAGAAACAGGAGGAGATGGAACAAGAGATGAGGAGGTGGAGATGGGCGGAGAGACAGGGAGGAGGAAGTAAACAGAGAAAGGGAACAGGAGATGGACAGGGGGGGGGAGGCAAAGAGTGGGAGAGAGAGATGGGGGAGATGGACAGAGAGAGGGTAAGACGAGATCGATGGAGAAACTGGGAGGAGGAGATAAAGGGACTGAGAGGGAGATGGATGGACTCAGTGGTGACCAGAGGTGATGGTGAAAGAAAGAGAGAAAGGAGCAGATGGACAAAGGGATAGGAACAGATGAACAGAGAGATGGGGAGGAGGTGATGGACAGAATGAGTGGGGATTAGCAGATGGACAGATGGACAGAGAGGGGAAAAGGAGGAGATAGTTAGCAAGGAATGGAGGAAGTGGACAGAGAGAGGGATGAAATAAATGGTTAGGAAGCAGAAAGAAGGAGAAGATGGAGTAATGGAATTGGAATGCATACATACACATGTTACACCAAATACTTAACTACCGCTTTAATATAGTAAACAAGTGTGGTTCTGCTTTTTGCGCGAGTATTCTAATCGGTGGCCACTTTCAGTTGGTATTTAAAGTAAGTCTTGAGGTTTGGCGTTCTCCCACTGTTGCCAGATTTTTCTACATACTGTGCTCAAAGAAATAAGTATGCCTTGCTTTCGCTACTGCAATGCCTCCTTCTTTTTTTGAATTGTATTTTATATTCTTCCTATAGAGCAATTATTTTCACAAAATATATAAGTCAGCGCTTTTTGACTTTGGTCTCTTCCATTCCCAGTTTTCTTTTGTGTACACCCAACACGTTAATTGTATTTAGAGGAGTAATTTCTTTAACAAATAACAGCTTAGCTTTGTGTGACACATTCACTTAGTCTGTTTCTTAAGATCTGTGAAATAGTATTGTTCATGGGAAACAGTATTAATTCGGCGGTATCTGTTTTTGATGGTATTGTGTAGAGCAATGTCCTGGACCGTGAAAAATATGTTTCTCCTTATAACACACATGCATAATACGTTGTCTTGACTGGAATCTGCGTTAACCATAGTTTCCTCCAGGTAAATATTTAGAAAACTGTAAGCAAATCAAACATACTGTACTTTTTAATCTTTAGTCGGTCTTCATTGTCTGGGAAGTTAAGTTGCACACCAGTCAACTTCTGTGTAATTTTATTGCCCCAGTAGACAAACTGCAAAACACTGTTAAACACTACACAGCTGTTCAGCAAGTTCTTTGTAAGTTGACACCAGATAGAAGCGAGTGGTGCATGGTACACACTTACACAATCTTGCACAGGGTCAAACACACTATCCATTTTATATTTGTGCATTTTAGCTGCAAACGAGGTAATGTTCTTTAGCCAGCGAAGATTATAAATTTTCTCATAGTTGCATGACTGGACACTATAAACAATCGAGATGATGGTCACTGATGCCTTTGTTGACTTCGGTTGTACTGATTTCACATATAAACTTGTATAGCTTTAGAATTGGAGCTTATCTACGTTAAACAGTTAATCCAACCAGCTTATTGTTGTTCACATTCACATTCTAATTTCCTTGGTGACCTTCTTGGACATAAAATTCGTGTTTGATGATGAGTAATGACAAAGCTTCATTTTGTTAAATAAAAATCACAGATATGTCTGACGTTATATCGAGGTCCTTAAGGTAATAGTCGTATATATGGACCTGATGAACATCCCAGGCGGTTCTTCCGTTAGTACATCCATTTTAGCGTCATATAATTCCAATTTATATGGTATTTTTACGATACTGGATTTTTATATTTCCTCAAAATGTTTCTAGTGCTTCCTTGCTGAGGTTAACCTCCAAGCCTCTTGCTGATACATCGTAATTTCCATAGAGGAGAAATGGTGCTTTTGCTGTGAAGCCATATCTCACAGTGATGAACTTGGGAGGTTTAATATGCAGATTGTGGTGTCACTGCCAGACACCACACTTGCTAGGTGGTAGCTTAAATCGGCCGCGGTCCATTAGTACATGTCGGACCCGCGTGTCGCCACTGTGTGATCGTAGACCGAGCGCCACCACACGGCAGGTCTCGAGAGACGTACGAGAACTCGCCCCAGTTGTACGGCGACGTTGCTAGCGATTATACTGACGAAGCCATTTCTCTCATTTGCCGAGAGACAGTTAGAATAGCCTACGGCTAAGTTAATGGCTACGACTTAGCAAGGTGCCATTAGCCTTAAATAGCTTGTATATGAAGAGTCACTTGTATCGCCACAATCTCCAGATGTCTCATCAAGAACGATGTATACAAGGATGTATTAAAAGTTAAGTATATTCCAAAGATACGTATTTTCTTTATAGTATTCAATACGTATCCTGTTCCAGACTTGACGCCAGTCGGCGTGTGTGTACGCGTGCCTTTCGGCTTCCTCCTCAGTGTGGCGTGACTAGCTTGTTACGCCACAACAGATTGGCGACGAGCGTAAAAACGGTCTTCGTTCTTCTTGCTTTGCTTACATTACTTGTGTCATGGCTTCACCAGATGTACTGTCCGAATTTTATCGCTTGCAGACTCAGCAGACGCAGGCCTTATTGGATGCCCTTCGACAGCTCGTCCAGGGTCAACGTGCGCTGCAAAACGATGCGGCCGCCGCCGCTTCCTCGCTACCGCAGCCAACACACGCGGTTGCACCTCAGTTTCGTAGCTTTGAAGCAGCCCACGAGTCGTGGAATGAATGGTCCCGACAATTTGGCTTCCATCTAGCCGCCTACAGAATTCAAGGTAATGAGCGGCAGCCGTTTTTGCTTTCTTGTGTCGGTGTGTCCACCTACCGTGTGATAGTGAAATTGTTTCCCCGACGCGACATTGCAACTCTCTCCTACGACGAAATTTTGTCTGCTTTAGATGCCTATTTCAAAGAAACAGTTAATGTAGTTGCCAAAAGGTATACGTTCTTTCGTACCAAACGTACAGCCGGTCAGACTAATAGGGAGTGGGTTGCAACATTGCAAGGACTTACTAGGGATTGTGATTTTGCATGTGAATGTGGACTTCCGTATTCAGATACTATGGTGCGTGATGCAATAGCACAGAACGTTTCTGATGTTCGCATACGGGAACAGATTTTGGAACTAGTTAATCCCTCCCTTCAACAGGTGATAGACATATTGGATAGGCAAGACACACTTGACTTTGCTCAGGAATCATTTGAAACTTCGCCGGCAGTGTGTCGCATTGACCGGCCCGCCGGGCGCGCAGCACGGGACGCTAAACGGCCCTCGCGCACGTCTGCGCAGCTGCAGCCTAGCTCGCAAACACGTGTGCCGCGTAAGCATGCCAATGCAGTTCTAAAATCATGCCCGCGGTGTGCAGCTAGACATTCGCGTGACAATTGCCCGTCACGCCAAGCTATTTGCTTTTACTGTCATAAGAAAGGACATGTTCAAAGTGTTTGCCAGAAAAAGCTAAGATCAGACAATCAAAACCATTCCAGGCCCTTTGCTTCGCGCCGGAATCGAACCAGGGACAATCAGGCTCGTGGACCTTCGCCCATGGACATTCATGTCGTTAATTCCACCCCGTCCAGTGCTACTTTACCTAACAGTGACTGTGTTCGTCCCACAAAACGTGTGCGTCGACGTCGCCGGAACTCCCGTACGGTCGCAAGTGCTTCTGTACCTGTATCAGTTCATATTGCACGTGACAGTCGCTCTTGTCGTCAGCAGGACAACAAACTTTTTGTAGACTTAGACTTTGGAGGCAAAGTGATACCATTCCAGCTCGATACCGGAGCTGCAGTTTCATTGCTCAATCAAGACACGTACAAACAACTGGGCTCATCTCCGTTGCGTGCCGCAAATGTTCAGCTCAATAGTTATTTAGGACAGCAGATACCTGTGTTAGGACAGTGCAGCCTTCTTGCCACATACAAGGGACAAACAAAACTTGTGTCTTTTTACGTCCTTCGTTCTTCTTCTGCAGTGAACTTGTTTGGTTTAGATTTATTTCAGTTGTTTAACTTGTCTATCGTCAAGCAGGTCCTATCAGTGAACCCGACTGTGCCTTCAGCCAGTGTTTCTAGTCTTTGTGAAGAATTTGCAGACATTTTTGCACCGGGCCTTGGTTGCGTTAAGAACTATGAAGCACATTTGGAACTCAAAGTGGACGCGCAACCGAAATTTTTCAGAGCGCGCCATGTTGCCCACCCATTGCGTGATGAGGTCGCAAGAACATTAAACGATTTAGAATCTCAAGGTGTAATTGAACGTGTGCAGGCTTCTCTCTGGGCCTCACCCTTAGTAATTTTGCCAAAAGCTTCCGGAAAATTGAGACTTTGCGTGGACTTCAAGGCAACTGTGAATCCACAACTTGTGACTGCTACTTTTCCTTTGCCACGCCCGGAAGATCTTTTTGACAAACTGTGCCCGGGAAAGTATTTTTCGAAATTGGACCTAGCAGATGCGTACTTGCAAATACCGGTGGACGCAGTATCCGAGCGCGTCTTGGTGGTTAACACGCATCTTGGATTGTACCGATTCAAAAGACTGCCATTCGGGTGTGCATCCGCCCCTGCATTGTTTCAGCAATATTTACAAACTGTTTGTGCGTCGGTCCCTACTGCTGCGAACTATCTGGACGATATTGTGATCTCCGGAAAGACAGAAGCTGAACATTTAGCCAACCTACGAACGTTATTTCAGGTCTTGCGACAAAATGGTCTTCGCTTGAGGAAGGACAAATGTGTGTTTTTTGCTCGTGACTTACCATATCTGGGCCATGTCATAAATGCCCAAGGCATACATCCGAGTCCAGAGCACCTCCGTGCCATACAGGAGTTGCCTTCGCCACAGAACTTGAAACAGCTCCAGAGTGTGTTGGGAAAAATTAACTACTATGCCAGGTTTGTGCCGCGCGCTTCTTCCATTTCAGCTCCGCTTCATCGCTTACGCTGTAAAGGTGTTCCGTTCGTCTGGACGACGGAATGCGAACGCGCCTTTCGCCAGTTGAAATTGGCGTTGCTTTCTCATACTTGCCTTACGCCATTCGATCCCCAGAAACCACTTTTGTTGATGGTCGATGCATCGGAATTCGGGATCGGTGCTGTGCTTGCGCACAAAGATGGTTCACATGATCACCCTATTGCCTTTGCTTGAAAATTGCTCTCGTCTGCGCAACGCAATTATTCCCAGATAGAGAAAGAAGCTTTAGCTCTCGTGTTTGGTGTTACTAAGTTCCATGATTTCTTGTATGGTCGTCACTTTACCACCATCACAGACCACAAACCTTTGACATCGCTTTTTCATCCGAACAAGCCTGTACCTCCACGTACAGCGCAGAAATTCATTCGCTGGTCTCTTTTCCTCTCGCAGTACCGCTACGATATCTTGTATCGGTCCACTGCTAAGCACGGAAACGCTGATGCGTTGTCCCATTTGCCTGTTGCTGAGGATAAGGCATTCGATTCTTCCGAACTTGCTTGCATGTTCATTGATTCGGAAACCGATGATGTGGTCGAATCGTTTCCGATTGATTTTCGTCGTGTCGCTACAGCCACAGCTGCTGACCCTGTCCTTGCTACTGTTTTGCGTTTTGTTGCTACGCAATGGCCCTTGTCAAAGTCACGGATCGAGGATCCGTTGGTTCGCCGATTTTTTGCTCACAAGGGGAGACTTTTTGTACGACGTGGTGTTTTGTTGTTGCGTTCTGATAATGATCAATCCAGAGTCGTGGTCCCACGTTCGTTACAGTCCTCTGTCTTACGGCTTCTTCACCAAGGACATTGGGGTATAGTGCGTACGAAACAACTTGCTCGTCAGCACTGTACTTGGTTCGGAATCGATGCTGCGATTGCGAATATGTGCTCTTCTTGCGTGGCGTGTGCCTAACAACAATCCGCCCCGCCGCGGAAATTCTTTGCATGGCCGACAGCCACTTCCCCTTGGCAACGCTTGCACATCGATTTTGCTGGTCCATTCTGGAATGCTCGATAGTTGGTTGTTGTCGATTCCTTCAGTAATTTTCCTTTTGTTGTCCGGATGTCTTCCACGACGTCATCTGCCACCATCCAAGCGTTGTCCGCTATTTTTTGCATTGAAGGTCTTCCCCAGACCGTTGTTTCCGACAATGGCCCACAATTCATGTCCGCAGAATTTCAGTCATTGGCGTGACTAGCTTGTTACGCCACAACACAGATAACTGATAAACGCTCCATACATTTCTTTTTTAACGTTACAGACTGTCCATTCTGTAATTGTTCTTGGCAGTCCACTTGATCGTAGCTTTTAACCACCATAATGTCACAAAAATGTTCAGTGTTGAGTGTAAGCACACTCAAATTCCTCTTCCTAAGCAGCACACCACTTTCGGTGTTCCGCAATAATGACCACAAACCGATGCATTTCTCAGTCGGTCTAATCTTCTTCCCTAACATTTGACAGATGTTTAGCACTTTGAAGAAAGCCATGTTGATGTTTCCCACTAGAACTGAAAAGTGATCAGTTGCAGCTGTCAGACCTCTTTTTAGACACTAAAGATCTAAGTTAGTTACATAGATCATCTGAACGATTCTTTCATTGAAAGGATGGTGAAAAAGTCAGTGTACTGGATATGTAAATACGGTTAGTGTTAACTTTGATGAACACGTTATTTATTTAGTCCTACTCATGCTACTACACATAAAAACACGTTCTTTTCGTAACTAGCTACTAGTTTTTAAGTAGAAATTCGTCAGTGGAATAGATACAGTTGTCCAAGAGAAATGATATTACGTTAGATTTAAAACTTACGTTGCTACCTGCCAGACATTTTATCTTATTGTACAAATCATCAAAACTTTCTGTTCTTGCATATTCAGCTGCTTTCTGGAGCACTGAGAGCATTAACAAAGAGAAATAAAAGTCATTTATTCCTCTAGTGTTGTAAGGATGGACAAGACTGTTCTTCTAAAACTGTGATGGATTATTTATGATGAATTTCACTAGAGGAAATATGTGTTGTGGCAGTGCAGTTAAAATGCTTAACTCCTTCAGTGGGACCCACATGACGTCTGTGGGTGAACACTACACATTAATTTTACTGCTTGCTCTTGTGAACTCAATACTTCCATTCTGAGTGATGAGTTACTCCGAAGAATTATTCCATAACATATTATTGTGTAGAAATATGCAAAATATATCAAAAAGTTGGTTCGTTTGTTTCCAAGATTAGCAATTATATGGAGAGAAAAAAAGTAACTGAATTTAGTTGTGTGACAATCTGAGTATTTTTCTACTTCCAGTTCTCGTTTTCGTCAACATGTACATCCAAAAATTTGGAGCGTTCTACCTAAGATACTGGATCCTGCTCATAGGCTGCATCAATTGTTTGTATGACTATTTGTTGTACAGAAGAGAGTTGCGTTTGCTTTTCGGAGTTAAAGGAGAGCCCATTGTCTGAGAACCACTATATAATTCTTTTCAAAATATCTTCTACCATTTATTCTGTTGATTCTTCTCTAATAGTATTTATGATAACTCTAGTATCATCTTTAAAAACTGCAGTTCTGTTTGTTGAATTTAAGTGGTAGGGAATTCATATATCTAAGGAAAGAGTGTGGACTAAAATTTTAACTCTGTGAAAATTCCTTTGTGAACGTCACTCAGTCACTACAGTTTTCCACCCATCTGACACTATCAGAATTAATCAGTACAACATTGTACATACATTTTGCCAGGTATGGTTCCAACTAGCTCTACGTAAGCCGATCAATTTAATTAATATTGAGTTTTTATGAGAATGTGTCATGATCTACGCGATCAAACATCTTGGAAACATCAGAAAATATCTCGACTGGCGATATTTTGCTATGTAAAGCTTGTATTAGTTGATGGCTAAATGTATTAACAGCGTTCTCAGTCGAGCAAACCTTCTGCAATCCAAAGTATAATGTGTTAAGTAAATTTTTACACTTTCTTGTGACACTACTCTTGAGTAGATTACTTGTTTGAAAATTTTTGGAAAAAGATGTCAGTAATGAAACTGGACCATAATTGTTTAAGTCTGTCTTGTCATCTTTCTTATGAAGAGGTTTAACAACTACACACTTTCAATCTGTCTGCATAAATTTCCTGTTCCAGTGCTGCAATGTATATTTCGCTAAGGACATTACTTACTGAGTTGCAACTACTTATCAGAATTATGTTTGAAATATCATCAACACAGGATGAGCTATTGTTTTTTAGAAACTTTCTAATTCTATTGATTTGAATGAAAGATGTTGGTGATACTTCCAGTTTATCAAAGTTTTGCCGAATGACATTTGCAATATATACTGTCTGAACCACTTAATTCTATTTTTGCTGCTACATTTAGAAAGTGAGTGGTAAAAGTACTTGCAGCTTGTGAATAATCAGTCAGATCATTGTCACTTAGATTAACTGTTATGGCAACTTTTACACTGGTTGGCTGTCCTCCACCCCATTTGACAGTATCCCGTATAAACTTATTATCGGCATTATTTATTTCTATCAGGGCATCCATACTGCTGGACATTTTAGTGGCTTTAAATCAAATTCTCCAGTATTTTATATACTCCTGGAAATGGAAAAAAGAACACATTGACACCGGTGTGTCAGACCCACCATACTTGCTCCGGACACTGCGAGAGGGCTGTACAAGCAATGATCACACGCACGGCACAGCGGACACACAAGGAACCGCGGTGTTGGCCGTCGAATGGCGCTAGCTGCGCAGCATTTGTGCACCGCCGCCGTCAGTGTCAGCCAGTTTGCCGTGGCATACGGAGCTCCATCGCAGTCTTTAACACGTAGCATGCCGCGACAGCGTGGACGTGAACCGTATGTGCAGTTGACGAACTTTGAGCGAGGGCGTATAGTGGGCATGCGGGAGGCCGGGTGGACGTACCGCCGAATTGCTCAACACGTGGGGCGTGAGGTCTCCACAGTACATCGATGTTGTCGCCAGTTGTCGGCGGAAGGTGCACGTGCCCGTCGACCTGGGACCGGACCGCAGCGACGCACGGATGCACGCCAAGACCGTAGGATCCTACGCAGTGCCGTAGGGGACCGCACCGCCACTTCCCAGCAAATTAGGGACACTGTTGCTCCTGGGGTATCGGCGAGGACCATTCGCAACCGTCTCCATGAAGCTGGGCTACGGTCCCGCACACCGTTAGGCCGTCTTCCGCTCACGCCCCAACATGGTGCAGCCCGCCTCCAGTGGTGTCGCGACAGGCGTGAATGGAGGGACGAATGGAGACGTGTCGTCTTCAGCGATGAGAGTCGCTTCTGCCTTGGTGCCAATGATGGTCGTATGCGTGTTTGGCGCCGTGCAGGTGAGTGCCACAATCAGGACTGCATACGGCCGAGGCACACAGGGCCAACACCCGGCATCATGGTGTGGGGAGCGATCTCCTACACTGGCCGTACACCACTGGTGATCGTCGAGGGGACACTGAATAGTGCACGGTACATCCAAACCGTCATCGAACCCATCGTTCTACCATTCCTAGACCGGCAAGGGAACTTGCTGTTCCAACAGGACAATGCACGTCCGCATGTATCCCGTGCCACCCAACGTGCTCTAGAAGGTGTAAGTCAACTACCCTGGCCAGCAAGATCTCCGGATCTGTCCCCCATTGAGCATGTTTGGGACTGGATGAAGCGTCGTCTCACGCGGTCTGCACGTCCAGCACGAACGCTGGTCCAACTGAGGCGCCAGGTGGAAATGGCATGGCAAGCCGTTCCACAGGACTACATCCAGCATCTCTACGATCGTCTCCATGGGAGAATAGCAGCCGGCATTGCTGCGAAAGGTGGATATACACTGTACTAGTGCCGACATTGTGCATGCTCTGTTGCCTGTGTCTATGTGCCTGTGGTTCTGTCAGTGTGATCATGTGATGTATCTGACCCCAGGAATGTGTCAATAAAGTTTCCCCTTCCCGGGACAATGAATTCACGGTGTCCTTATTTCAATTTCCAGGAGTGTATATTATGCATGTAACATCAGATCTTGACTTACTGTGACCTTTGTATTAACTTTCTCTTAGATGAAATTTTAATTCCGTAAGCAACTTTCAAATACTGACTTCAATTTACTACGTAATAAACTGAATTTGGCATTACCACCTCTCTCTATATAATCTTAATCCCATACCACCATAACTTACTTTTAAAGCATTGTAAAATGTTCTCATTAATAAGCATCACAGCCTGTGCTATTCAAGGTACCAGATTTCTGCTAATTATGTATCATGACCTGATAGTCCAATAACATATGGGAACACATTAATTCTTTCAGCCTGAGCATTGCCCATAAAAAGTTGTCTGTCAAAGTCCCACTATCTTACTGTACACGAATTGGAAAATTGACAACTGAAAATAGATGGAAACACGAAACTAATGATTCTAGTTTACTGGTCCTGTCAAAGTGTTTTAAGAATTCTACTTTCAAATATCCGCATAGCACTGTTTCTTGTCTGACAGGTAGCTCAATAATGCATCTAGATATCTCATAAAAACCTGGAAGTTTCCTAGAGGGTATCTGCAGACCATTTCAGGTATCAGAAAAGCAGTATACATCTACATATATATTTACATGGATACTCTGCAAATCACATTTAAGTGCCAGACAGAGAGTTTATCGAAACATCTTCACAATTTTCGTTTATTCCAATGTCGTATAGCGTGTGGAAAGAACGAACACCTATATCTTTCCGTGCGAGCTCAGATTTCCCTTATTTTATCATGGTGATCGTTTCTCCCTATGTAGGTCGGCGTCAACAAAACTTTTTCGCACTCGGAGGAGAAAGTTGGTTATTGGAATCTCGTGACAACATTCCTCCGCAACGAAAAACGCCTTTGTTTTAATGATGTCCGTCCTAAATCCTGTATCATTTCAGTGACACTCTCATCCCTATTTAGCGATAATGCAAAACGTGCTGCCCTTCTTTGAACTTTTTAGATGTACTCCGTCAATCCTATCTGGTAAGGACCCCACACCGCGCAGCAGTATTCTAAAAGAGGACTGACAAGCATAGTGTAGGCAGTCTCTTTAGTGGCAATAACTCACAAGCAAATGCTTCTAGGTTCTAATCATCGCAAAAACAATAATTCTGACATTGTGTACTACTTTTACATATGTGGGAACTCCTGCTTAACCCACGCTGACTCTACACGAAACTGATGCTAGTCTTCAATCTTTAATATTTAACTTCTTCATCCCTGTGATAATGTGGTACTTAGAGGGGCACAGGCCATGTATCACTTCAGAATTTTCCACATCATTTAGGTATTGTCTACCTCGTTTTACAGCCATCTAAATAAGTATTTGCTTGCAGTCCCATCCACCTGATCGATAAAATTCCGTTTATCCATCCTAAATTTAGAAGGATGTGTAAATTTAGAAGGGTGTTTAACTTTATATACCTGTACAAATTTATAACACTGTACCTAAGTAAATAAAATTAATACACAAAAATTTTAAAAAATTGTTCAAAAATTATTGTTTTTTTTATTCGTTAACCTGCCAAAAATCGATAAAATTTCTTCATAACATACCCATGTCTTTTAGATGGCGCTGTTGCAAAATAGCCGGAAGTGGGTAGTTGAGTGACACTGAAAAGTGGTAGAAACCCTCTAGGTGATAGCACGCAAGCCAAATTTCACACCTATATGAACAGAAACTGACCTTCTTACACAAACTATTGCGTATCAAGATTTTCGAGGCGGAATTCGTCCATGTTTTTGGCTCTTCAGCAATATAAAACGCGGATTTTAGGGCTATTGAGGAATAGAGTTCGATGGGACTGATGGTTGATAATCTTGATGGTAGATATATCTTGCACTCCTTTAGATCAATCAGCACACCTTCTCCACATTTGATGGTGACGTCTTCGGCACTCACTATCTGATGGCTTGAATCCCCCTTTGTCTTAGATTGTGTATTGCACTCCCAAGATTCCTCACGTTCTGTAATGGGGAATTCCTGAAAACATGTATCACAGCAAGTAACTGATAAGCAAAATGTATGTAGAGATTCTTATAAGTAGTAGTGCATGACTATTGTACTTAATTTACTTCCTAAAAGAGTCACTGCAATAATGATGATGATGTGTCATCTCTGACAGTTCAACATCATCTGTAAGAATATAAGAAAGTCTTACTGCTTTCATAGTACGCTTCAATTTTGAATTAACAGGAAAAATATGATTAATTAGCACTTCTCAGCAAGATTTTTTCATATCTTATTGTTGTTTACAATACACGTGCATTTCCATGGAAGAAGACGTCTACTCGAGGTATTCCGACAATCTCTTTGTAGAATTACACGTTAAATATCCAGGAGAAGAACCAGATTAAGAGTATCTCATTTTTCTGCACCATAAATTTGTATTTAAAGAACATTGTGGTAAGAAAGTATTTCTAACGCAGATCCACAATAAATCAAAGTGGTAGTGTGTGTGTGTCTTATGAGTGATGGTAGTACAGACCCTGTCAAAATTCACCAAGGTCTTATGATGGATTAAGTTAAGGCGTTATCTCTCACAGACTGTGACCTAGGCATGGCTGCCTGTCTCGCGCTCGCTGTACCCCGTGGACGGAAAACTGCCTCTATGATTTGGCTAATATTTTTAATTCTTCTGCAGAAGTTAATAAAATTTCTCTAGATCGGCCACATAATCCAATGCATGTGGTTCGATATGCAAAATGTAAATCGTTAATTAAAGGGACTGTTTCCAGATCTGCGAAATGAAGTATTTGGGAGTGTTTCTCAACCAATGTAATGTCTCCATACACAGCATTAAAGTGTTTCACATTAGGATTTACGTTATGCACGTTAACTTCTAGATAAGAATCAAAAGCTTGGCAAGATTCTTCTTCAATAGATATTATTTCATTAACATGTAAATTATTGCACTGATAACCAAATTTTGACTTGTGTCTACCTTAATAAAAATGAACTGACTATGAATTACATTTTGTGGACACTGGGATCTTGAAACACATTTTAGCTCCTTTTTCTGTAGGAGGAAAGTCACATTTCCTTCCTAAGCTTGGCACTTATTCATTTCCATCCTTCAGTCTGATCTGCAGTGAGCTATGAGGACTTTTAGAATTTCAGCAGTTTGTTTCGCCTTGCTTAAGTGTTCTGTAGTCCATTTTCTAATCATCTGAAAGACAGAGAAAAGACTAAGACTGGTTTATTGGAGGACCAGCACATGGTTTTATTCGACAATTAGTAGAGCTTACATTACGGCCCGATTCATTTCTGCTCTTTAATGTGCCTTACAGTGTGCTAAGAAGTATTATATAAGTTTCATCTACTTGTTGAGTAGATAAAAGTGTAGCTATAGGAAGGTTCACTTCTCGCAAATCCTTATATATTTGCTAATCATCTGAAACATAAAGATAATGGGTAATGTCATTATCCTGAAACCATGGTTTCATTCAACAAAGCGTATGTGATGTAGATTAAGAGTTACCTTCATGCTGTATAGCCAATAGGATGAAGCAGTTAAAGGCGATATGTAGTAAAACTGCTACTCCCCCGTTGTCCGAGCAACAATTGACAAGATAGCTCGCACTACGCCTTTTAAAGCCAGAAGACCACTGCACTCAACATCGTAAATGGCAAGGTCAGCAACATTATTTTCCCAGTTGGGCTAGTAGCTTATGTTTTTCATGATACACACGATACCACGCGGTACATTATCTTGAGGCAGCCATCGTCTCTCTCAGATTTTATGTGGTTTGTATACATATAAATACTGATTCCTTAAAACATGTTTGAACTGTATCGCCAATATTATTTTTAAACGATATACATGCGCAGATGAGAATTTCTGGTAGGGGAATACGTGACACATTTTTTCAGAGCCTGGGAATTCTCTCTTCGGGTTTCGTGGGATAATACAAATAAATGCTTATGTCACAGTACTTGTTTGTCATGTTGATTTTTTTATCCGAGAATGTCCCCTCTGCTTCTAGATTCTGAGCACAGTAAGCTTCCTCCACCTCAACCCCCTTGTGGGAACAAGTCTAAGCTCGATCTTTCTTGTCTGAAAATAAGTCTCATCTTATATAGGTTTATCTGTTTCCTCATACTTGATTCATAACACTGACACAGCAGGGATGTGATGATATAAAAACAGGGCGTACGGCTTCATGAAGACATTTTTTGTTTAGTTAACCCAACTGTCACCAGCATAATCAGCGGGGAGCTGAGAGAAAAAGAGTAGAGTCGGAAATTCAACAAAAATAAAGTACTCCTTTTTTTAATATTCAGCCAGTCATTCAAATACTTTGGTCAGTTTCATTGAGTAGCCTAATATTATTATTATATTCAATGAGTGCACCAAAACTTGATAAATTAAATCATCTCGGATTTGTTGCTATTGAGTCTGCATTTAGAAGACGAATATATGGTAACGTCACATTGAAGTGAACACTGCCGATGTTCGACGTCAACATGCAATAACCATTCACAGATGGCAGGTGACATCACTAGCAGTGGAGGGTGTATAAGAGGTATAGCATGACGCTGAAAACAGTTCAGCCGTTATCGTAATGTGGAATCGTAGCCATTTATCTGACGTGCAGAAGTTCTTTATCAATGGCTGTCGGGCCAAGGTTGGAAGCATTTTTGGCACGGCTAAGTTTGTAACCTTTCTGCGTGCCGTCCTGGTAAAAGCATACCGTGCATGAGAAGACTGCTCTATCCCAAAACCGGCGCTGAACCAACTGTAGAGCACAACGGGTCATACATGACAGGGATGAACGACACTGCGGAGATGTATATGAGCGTATAGGCGTGCTACTGTTAAGTAGCTGAGCACTCAGATGAACCAAAGGGCTACCAAAAGAGCCTCCTCAATGACAGTACAGGGAACATAACTGCGTAGGGTGCCTGGTTAATGCAACCATGCTGACTGCTGGCCGGCCAGAGTGGCCTTGCGGTTCTAGGCGCTACAGTCTGGAACCGAGCGACCGCTACGGTCGCAGGTTCGAATCCTGCCTCGGGCATTGATGTGTGTGATGTCCTTAGGTTAGTTAGGTTTAATTAGTTCTAAGTTCTAGGCGACTGATGACCTCAGAAGTTAAGTCGCATAGTGCTCAGAGCCATTTGAACCATTTGAGCTGACTGCTGTTTATCAGCGTCGAGGTCTGGAATTTTCACGCCAATACCCCAACTGGCCTTCCACTGAGTGGTGGCAGGTGACCTTTTCAGATGACTCACGTCTCATGCTCCATCAGACAGATGGTCATTGGATCGTCAGAAGAATCCCTGCCAGAGTAGGGAGCGCTATGGTCTGTGGACTGTTTTCGTAGCATTCCCTAGGTCATCCTGTCATTGTGAAATGCACAATGGATCGAAAATGTACCTAGCCACCCTTCTGAACAAAGTCAGCCACTACATTCAGTTTGTTTTCCCTCGGCTCGACGGTATCTACCAGCAAGACAACACAACGTGGCACACAGCTCGCAGTGTACATGCATAGTTCGAAGGTCACCAGGATGAGATAACCATGCTCACTCCGTTGGCCACCAAACTCCTCGGATTAAAGCCCAATCGAGGGTCTGTGAGACGGATTAGAAGCCCAATAGAGGTTCTGTGTGACCAACTCGAACGGGCTGTTTGCGCCACGGATTCTCAACCGAAAAACCTAGTGCAGCTGGCCCTGCCACTGGAGTCAACATGGCTTCACATCCTTGTCAGTTCCTTCCTGAACTTCATTGACTATCTTCTTGCACGTAGAGCAGTGGTTCTTGCTGCAAACGGTGGCTATTTAGGGTTTTGACAGGTGGTCACACTTATGTAACTGGAAAGTGCATGTAATGGTTCTGCCGGAAATGTGCTTGGATTTAAGGAGCCTAGACGTTAGTTGCATGCCTCTTTTCACATTTTCAGGACCGAAGTTTGTCACATTAAGCAACATATTCTGGAGGTTTTTCGTGCCAAAGACAGGCCAGGAAATCTCGGGTTCGATTCCCGGCGGGGTCAGGGATTTTCTCTGCCTCGTGATGGCTGGGTGTTGTGTGATGTCCTTAGGTTAGTTAGGTTTAAGTAGTTCTAAGTTCTAGGGGACTGATGACCATAGATGTTTAGTCCCATAGTGCTCAGAGCCACAGGCCAGGAAAACAGATGTACCTCTGTACGAAGACTGCGCCTTTATCACTGCTGATATCAATGAATGGTATCCAACCAATATCACAGAGAAACATTTTAAGAAACTGGAAAATTTGCAAGGTCACGATCCTTGCATGGAACGGAAAGAAAAAATTTAATTTCATATTAACGATAATGTAGGTAAGGAATTTTATGTAGGAGTATATAAGAAACTGCCTACGATAATACTAGATAAACATGCAGTAATAAAGGCCACGTCAATAGTGTGTGTTCTAAGAAGTCTATTCCTGCAGGATCGTATCGTGTAAATAAGCATGCACAACGTCACTCTAAACGTTTTCAATATGTCATTCACCGCAGTACTCAAGCATGTTAACATTTTCTAATGACATGATAATGATGTGGCTGTAAATATCTACAGCTCCCAGTATTCAGATTATGATAGCACGGCTTTGGAAGATAAGAGGAAAGACAAGGAATTCAGAGTTGTACCGCTGCAAGTTACAAAATACCGTTTCGAGGGCCATGCGTATCTCTTGATGTTCCAGGATGCTAATAATACAAATATATGATATTTCTATTACATAAGAAACTTTTTGAGTCTCACAATTAATAGTACCACCCGTCAGCATTCAGCTGCAGTACACAAATGCTTCATGTGTTGTTTTCATACATGAAAGATCTGATGTGCAATTATTTGACAGTCCATAGTATATTTCCTGACAGCAAGAAAGAGTTTGAAAAATTTATAAAATTTAGTAACAAACTGAAAGTGCTTTTCGTAATCTATGCTGATATGTAATACGTCTTGGGACCAGTCACTGATTGCAGTCATAGTACTGACTCTGGTTTGTTGCTTTGGCAGAAGTGCCAACACCGTGTTACTAGAGGAGGCCGAATTGCACGCGTTTTATATCACGCAGGCTGGCGTGAGGAGGGAAGAACTATACTGACGTGAGGTCTGGAACATGACAAGGAATTAGAATTCAGAAAGCGGACGTAATTAGTTTGATACTTAACTTTAATCCATTAATGATGAACGTCGCTCTTGACGGTACATAATTCACAATATTATCTGTTCACACTACATTCAGTAACTCAATATGGCGCCTTGCTAGGTCGTAGCAAATGACGTAGCTGAAGGCTATGCTAAACTGTCGTCTCTGCAAATGAGAGCGTATGTAGACAGTGAACCATCGCTAGCAAAGTCGGCTGTACAACTGGGGCGAGTGCTATGGAGTCTCTAGACTAGACCTGCCGTGTGGCGGCGCTCGGTCTACAATCACTGATAGCGGCGACACGCGGGTCCGATGTATACTAACGGACCGCGGCCGATTTAAAGGCTACCACCTAGCAAGTGTGGTGTCTGGCGATGACACCACATGGTTTGCGTTCGATAAGATACATCTATATTAACCCATCAGCACGAGTTTCGAAAAAGACTATCGTGTGAAACCCAGCTCGCGCTATTCGTTCACGAGACTCAGAGGGCCGTAGACACGGGTTCCCATGTAGATGCCGTGTTTCTTGACTTCCGCAAGGCGTTTGATACAGTTCCCCACAGTCGTTTAATGAACAAAGTAAGAGCATATGGACTATCAGACCAATTGCCTGATTGGGTTGAAGAGTTCCTAGATAACAGAACGCAGCATGTCAATCTCAGTGGGGAGAAATCATCCGAAGTAAGAGTGATTTCAGGTGTGCCGCAGGGAGTGTCGTAGGACCGTTGCTATTCACAATATTAATAAATGACCTTGTGGATAACATCGGATGTTCGCTGAGGCTTTTTGCGGATGATGCTATAGTATATGGACAGGTTGTAAAAATGGAAAATTGTACTGAAATGCAGGAGGACCTGCAAAGAATTGACACATGCTGCAGGGAATGGCAATTGAATCTCAATATAGATAAGAGTAATGTGCTGCGAATACACAGAAAGAAAGATCCTTTATCATTTAGCTACAATATAGCATGTCAGCAACTGGAAGCAGTTAATTCCATAAATTAGGCATTAAGAGTGATTTAAAATGGAATGACCATATAAAATTAATCGTCGGTAAATCAGATGCCAGACTGAGATTCATCGGAAGAGTCCTAAGGAAATGCAGTCCGAAAACAAAGGAAGCAGGTTACAGTACATTTGTTCGCCCACTGCTTGAATACTGCTCACCGGTGTGGGATTCGTACCAGACGGGGTTGATAGAAGAGAGTGAGAACACCCAACGGAGAGCAGCGCGCTTATTTACAGGATCATTTAGTAATTGCGAAATCGTTACCGAGATGATAGGTAAACTCCAGTGGAAGACTCTGCAAGAGAGACGCTCAGTAGCTCGGTACGGGCTTTTGTTGAAGTTTCGAGAACATACCTTCACCGAGGAGTCGCGCAGTATATTGCTCCCTCCTACATATATCTCGCGAATAGACCATGAGGATAAAATCAGAGAGATTGGAGCCCACGCAGAGGCATACCGACAATCTTTCTTCCCACTAACAATACGAGACTGGAATAGAAGGGAGAACCGATAGAGGTACTCAAGGTACCCTCCGCCACACACAGTCAGGTGGTTTACGGAGTATGGATGAAGATGTAGATCTAGATGTACCTAATATACACACTACAGCTTTAACTAGTAAACCAGGAATATTCCCAGTGTAAATTGTGTGGAGGCAGCAGTTTCATGTAATGGATGACCGAACAGCTCTATGCAATCGCTGTGACTGTAAATGATTTTTTATTACTAAATGAAATGATGAAATTAAGCCCCAAGGCAGAAGCGGATTTTTACTCAGCAAAATTCCGTCACGTTCGCTAGAAACCCTTTCAGAAGGGTGATGTAAAGCACGGAGACCTTTGCCACTTCACAGGGGCGTCTCATCCAGGCTGCAATGATAATTACAGGCATCAACTATAACATGGCCATTAAATACCAAAATATGAAGAATTATGATACGCGTATCACAAACCTATATGTAGAAACGAGTGGAAGCGAGAATGAAAGCTAAATCATGACGATATTTTTCAATCTGTCGTCCAGTATGAAAAAAATAGAAATCACTCACAAAGTGTATTCAAATAACTCACCTAGAAAGTCACTGCAACATAAATTTCAAAGTTATTGATTCGCTAAAGGTATTGATACTCTGCCTTGAAACATATGGATAAGACTTACAACCAGACGAACACAAGATAAAGGAACATATATTTAAAATGATCAGGAGTTCAGTGTTGTGAATCAGAAGGGAATTTCCCATATAAAAATAGGAAAATGTGAGCAACGAATCGATTCTGCTGGAAGATTACCTCCCCTCTATCAATAGTTTAAGAATTTATTCCCAGGTGAAAGGATAACAAAGGCGGAATACCAGAGGGCCTATGGCGAATGGAATCCATTCATTTGCAGAATTTGTGTTTAAAAATGATTGTGCTGTTCCCTGCCGACGTCTTCGAAAACTTTCACGTCTGTGCCTTGAGACATATGAATCAAATCCTCTCCATTATGTTACTTGACATGGCTTGCCCTACGATGTTCTGATGAAAACTAGTAAAGCAGAATTACTGTTTATAGGTGAAATCGAACAACTCCAATTTATTGAATGATACATCAGAATTGGAATTGTTCATTGTTCTTGCCGACATACAGATACCAATAACAGATCCATGGTTGATTATGAACGAAATATCGACAAATCTTACATCATACACGTCTCCGTGGTAATCTTCCCGTACCTAATTTTGAATTGCATCCTCCTGAGAGCGACAAAATTATTGTGGTGTGGATGTATCAGACAATTCAAAATTTAGTTGCAATACCAAGCGATGAAACGAGAAAAGGAGTATAGTAAAAAGAAACAGACATTGTCCCAATCTCCTGCAAACACATTAATCGCAGTGCGTGGTGTGTCGTGTCACCACATTCTGTCTTTATTAAACATTTCATTAATCGTCTCACGCAGCCCTTGAGTCCACACGTGATGTCCCCCCCCCCTCCCCCCAAAGAAGTGAATTGCATTGCACCTAATTCAGATCATACTTCTGGCCAAGCATTGTACCCATTTTACCATTGAGAGGTATTCGGAAGCTTTTTATCAGATAGTGTACTCTGATTTCCTACTTGTAGATCTATATTTTAACATTATCTTCTCCAGTATTTAAAATCGTTGTAACACAATTGTACTGAACTTGCTGCTCTGTTCTTAAATCCGATATCAAATTTATCCCCTATATATAATACAAACCGATTGTTTCATCTAATTCTTCTTTGCAAACCATAACCTAAAATTCTACATAATAAATGTTGGTTATTCAGTAACATAACAATGACTTTCGTCCACTGCATAAAAATGCTTGAAACTACGTGTACATATCGAAGTATATCCTTTTACTTGTATGCACTTCATCGTGTCTATTCACGGGGTTCAAGTTTCATATTTTGCTTCTGTCTTAGAATTTAATGTCAACTTTACCAGCATTTATTGGAAGCCTGTACAATACCTTTTGGGAGATAGCTTACGTCAATCAATCCTGCGTGGTCTAGGGCGACTTGTCACGGTTCCTGCGGCTCCCGCCGTCGGAGGTTTGAGTCCTCCCTCGGGCAGGGGTGTGTGTGTTGTCCTTAGCGTAAGTTAGTTTAAGTTCAGATTAAGTAGTGTGTAAGCCTAGGGACCGATGACCTCAGCAGTTTGGTCGCATAGGAACCTACCAGAACTTTCCAAAATCTCCAATCCTGCAAAGCCTGATATGAGGCACAGCCTATCTTAATTTTGACACGCTTAGAAATACTTGTTGAAGCGACTGTAATATTTTAATCAAAGCTTGAGGTAGAAATACTTTTTGCAAATAATACTCGTGTTACTATAAGTCCTATTAGCGAGAAAGAAACAGAAGTGATTTAATGATATTTTGGAAAGAATTATTAAGTGGTTCTCTGAAAATGAACTATCGCAAAATTTTGAGAAAGCACACTATATTCAATTCTCTACAACAAATAGAGTCATAGCCTGTAATAATTTGTCTAGGTAAAATCGAATTTCACTTTTGTAATTCTCTGTTCGCATGAAATACACCCTCTGCCAGGCACTTAAGTGTGATTTGCAGAGTATCCATGTAGATGTAGACGTTTGTCCAAAAAAAAGAAATTTGTCAAATTGGATGTCACCCATATATATATATATATATATATATATATATATATATATATATATATATATATATATATATATATATATATAATGACTTTTGAAAAAAGACAATATTCTGTTTGACTTATATTTCGCAGTTTTCTAGTCTTTTATTTTTTGTTTTCCATTCCCTTCCACTCCTTTGGAACCGGTTCAAAAAAATACTGCTATGCGAACAGAGCCGGTAAATTATAAAGGACAGCCAATGTTCTTCGTATTCACAGATTTCTCTGTATAATCACCTCTCAGACTAGTCAAAAATTCATTAAAATGAATTTTTCTGAGAAGACACATCGTGATTGTACGTAGCGTTTGTTTAACGCCATGAGAATGACGCCACAACCCATCAGTAAAAGAAATAACCTCAGACGAAGATAGGCAGTATTGACTCGGCGTGAACAGGTACGGCAAACACGGGCTACAGATGTGGATGTTTTCAAGATGAAGCTATTGCTAACGTGAAGGTGGAAACAGCGAAATATTTCACTGCACTGCAGTTCTGTTATTGTTTTGTGTTGAGCAATAATGACCAAAAATTTCTCAAAATGTTTTCTTTTTTTTAAGTTAAAAAGACACCTCAAACAATAAATGGATCCGTGGATCTGCAACTGTGAACAAGCAACGACCACCATGTATGGGGGTCGTGCATTTGGGATTCCATATTATTAGTGGACACTTTTTGGAAGGCCATTTCAAATAAATTACAGTTGTCGCTCAACATTATCAATATTTGTGTTGAACAACATAAAAGAAAAGGAACCACTTTGTAATGTTGTTGCTTTTTAATTTGGTATGAAAGCGGTGCTGATAGACAATAAAAGCGGGTTAAAAGCTGTGAGCTGTCTGGGGAAGTCAACCTTGCATTACTGCGCAACTGTTTCAGCAGGTATCCAGTCTAGCTTACCAAATTCCCAACCAGACTAACATTAATTATAACCTTTTAATAGTCATACGAAAACCGGTGATATATATATATATATATATATATATATATATATATATATATATATATATATATATATATATATATATATAAAGAGAATTTAAATAACAAGAAATAAATCAGTTTATATTTCGTAATTTATTTTAACATTGATCATTGAAATTTCAGCATATTAAACGTGAGTCATAACTAAGCTGGTGCCTTATTTAGGACTGTGAAAATGTGAGTTTCTAATCTTACGGAACACATCAAATATGGAGCCAAGATTGGGAGACTGCATACAACACTGCATTCATAAAATAACACACGAAGAACGTTGAAACATATGCAAGAGGAAATTAACCACAACCAACCGATTCAATTTTCACCCAAAGAAGTTACGTTCGTAGCACAATCCTGTCCGTCATGTAATTACCACACACTGGTATACTAAATTCGTACTAACTCTCTGTGAAATCTTCCCGAAAAGAATAGCTGATGGCTACTTTGATGATTATATCACATGCTTCACGTGGTCAACTTGGTTTACACGAAGAGTGTAACTCCACAATAATTTTGATAATTAAAATAAATTAGATCGAAAAGCAATTTACAAAAGAAAAACCTCGAACTGGTTACTAACGTCTTACTATTAACCTGATGGGTCAAACAATTGTATAAGCACGTGGTACTGGTCTTGCAAAGTACACCCCACGTGGGTTGAACATAAAGAAAAGTTGCTATATTGGAAAATATTGTCAAGACGAGACGTTATAATCTCACGCACATTCGCATTTAAGATTGATGATCTTAGTTAGAGTTACTGATCAACACGTCGTTCCACTTTACTCACAAAGTAGTGACAAAGCAACTACCGGAAGATATTCTGAACTTCACACGCGAATTACACTGCGTTGCAATTTAAGATAACATTAGATATTTTAGAGCTAAACCTGAAATAAAGGTGATTAAATTTTCAGTTAGGCTGAACTTAAGAAATCCATTGTCCTACGGACTTAGCAGACACGCGCTTAGCCGGAGATCTTACCACTTCAGACGCTCGCCACGGACCGACTGACCTGCGCTCCTACCGAGCGTGCTTCCTCAATACAAACGGAAGTGACCAGAGAGGCAGCTTCCTATACCAACATGACAAAGGACGAACAGGGCCATACTAAGGATAGAAACCTCTTTGTTTTTAGAAAGCGTAGCTACCTGTTCCGACGTTGGTCCTACTGTTCTCTAGCAGACAGGCTTGTCTGCTACCATCCAGCATGCAACTAGAAATACATTTGCTCATTCATCCTCTCACACAGAAGGGAAGGGGGATGACAGTATCTTATCATATACAGTATAAAAAAGAAAGCGGATGTAGGTTCCGTATGAGACTGTGTGACATGAATTACATATAAGAATTACATATAAGCTGTGCTTTAAAGTGTAGTAGTGTGACAGATCGTTCTTGTTTATGTGTAAAAGTAACACGTTCCACTGCTCAGTCTCCTCCCAGACAGTCAGAAACGCCACAGTAAATTTAGAAGAGGAATTTATGCCGTAAATAACAACAGATTTAAGAAATTAACATGAAAGGAATCCAACAGAGACCTTTCAACTTTTTCTCAATTCATTCCATAACTCTAAACTCTTCCAACAGATGGTTAGTTATTTTACTGTACCTTCACTGTTGTTATTAAGCTGTTTTACTGTCATTTTAAATCTGCGTGCTCTTATTGCGTGTAGCTAATTAATTTCCTCTAGCGATTGTTTGATGAGCAGCGCGAGTATTTTTTTTTATTTTTATGGGTTTTCACGCAAAACCCAATCACCTGTTACAGTAATGCAACATACTGACAGAAAGACAACATCAATTTAGCTTCATTACTAAATATAAAACATAATTGTACGCGATAATTAATACACAAATACAGTAACCTTACTGCATCATTACCATAAAAGTCACACGTTTTAATATAAAATCCAGTTATACCTGTACATAGTGAACACAAGGAAAGAACTTCGAATTATAAACATCCTGTTTACAAAGGCGAATGATATGCGAAAAAGATTTGGCAACGCTTCTGTCCATGGAGGTCGGAGCTGCTCTAAGACAGAAATAATCCTTAATTTTTAAAACATTGTACAGCGCAATTATCGCTGCATATTTAGATTGATCAAATTCTATTAGTTTATGTACAACATACTTTTTATTGCGGTATGAATAACAGCTTGGAGAGATTGTTTATTTTAAGAAATGCATTCTTTTTGTTATTTATAGTTTGTTATTTATAGTTGAGTTGTACCTTAAATGCTGTCTAAGGGGGACGTTCGATGATTATAGCACGCCCAGCTAACGTTAACAGCTGTGCTACTGTGCATTTTATTGCGTAATGTGTTTTTTATAACGTAACAACCATTTTTGAGGGTTGCATATATGGACTTCGTCATTTCCACAAGGTGTTGTTCGATTTTAAACGTTTTATTTATGAATAACTTTGTCAACATAGCCACTTGGCGTGATGTCCAACTGAAAATGAACACATTTTATAACATAAATCTTTGAAAATCTGAAGATGACAGCAAAGTTCATGGAAACCGGCTGTTTGTAAATAAATAAATGTTTATGCGATCTTGGCTTCAGAAAGCTTTTTACCAAGTAAAAGAGTTTCCTCTGTTTAATTTCTCAGCATGAGAATATTGAACAGCATTCCTCAGACTTGATCTTTGCAAGTTAATAGTAACAATTTTCTTTTTCGTGTGGTCCTGGTTGAGTAGCCGAGGGTGGCGTGGAATCTGTTATTGAATCGGTCAATACCATGTGCCTTTCATGTTTGCCGTCCATGTCCACTAACATCGTCAATTTGGGTTTTGTTTGGTGGCGAGCATACTATCAAAATCAATGTGTCACAGCAGTATGTTTGCGGGAAGTAGATCTTGCAGACCTTTCCATAATTGGTCGGGACGTTCATTACCTGTAATATTAACGTTTGACGGTATACATGGTAAGAGAATCAGTTGACGCAGCTCCTTTATTCCATTCTATAGAGAATCAGCTCATTCATACGAACGCACGTGTTTTTGTGGTACGACACAATTTGAAATACTTTTGGTAGCAAAATTTTTGCTGAGAGAATGACTGATGTAGTGCCCGAATATCATCAACAACGCACTCTGGGTGCCAGAATAATATGTTCCTCGGAGTACGATTTGACGGTGGAAAGGGTATATAAAATTTTTTCTCAGGTGCAGACATTAAGCAGTGTGACTTTAGATATAAGTAACATGATGAAATTAGCTCCTTAATTTTGGATATGACGCTGTATTTGAAGAAACGATTAGTGTGCAGACTTAAGCATTCTAGGAGCAGGTGAAAACGTGAAACATTTTACTTTCAGCGACGCTGAACGGCTCACAAAGCCTTTTAAGGAGGACGAGCAACGAACACAATTGCAAACTGTAATTAAGACGCAATATAAAAGGTGAAAGATCTATAATGAGACTGGAAGTCTGCTTATTGGAGCACTTTGAACGAATCGTGCTACAACAATGAAGAGCAGTTTATTGTCTAAAGCCGAAACCACGCTATTAATTTCTGTATTCCTGTAGAGGAAGGGTTTACGAAATAATAAAAAAAGGAAAGGCAGTGAAAGCGGAGAAGGGAGGAGGGAAGCACAAAGCTTTGAGGGCAGTCGTTTGAGGGATTCAAATAACGCGGCCAATCTGCCGCCACGCGCCAGCCGCCAGCCGTCTATTGTTTGGCGCACCCTCTTCCCTTCGCCGGCTGCCACAAAGCATTTTATCCCGTCGTACTTGCACTTCACGCCTTTCGTTCTAACTTCCGCGGACAGCAAAAGAACTATCATTCACAGCTGCGGGTTAGGCCCGGCTCTGCCGTATGATTAATCCAGCAATACCAAGGCGTCTTCCGCAACGCACAGTCGCACAGTACAATAAATAATTTAAAAAAGACGAAGTTCGTTAGTTGATGAAGAATTATATATCAACAACATACTTTTTAAAGACGTACTGATGTTCTAGTAGGGTAACTAACCTGAAAATGTCTTTGCGCACACTCCTAGCAATATCAATGTACTTCCAGTAACGTGTACTACCGACTTCGTAACCGAAACAAATAAATTTGAAAAATGCAAATCTGGTTCATTGTTGACCTTTCATCTCAAAATTCTGTTTAAAAGGATACTGATGTGGAAGTAAGGCCTTGAATCTGGTAATTTTAAATTTATTTAATAAGGAAATTGAAACCTACTATTGAGAGACAACATGTATGGAACCTGGTAGAGGAAATGAATAAATGTAACATATTTTTTGATAATTTTGAAATATAAAATCTAATTTTAAAATATAAAATTTTTCCGAAAGGTGGGCTTGAGGTACCAGCCCTGCCCTCCCTCACATTGGTACTGCGAGGGTTGAACATTATACGAGAAGAAGATACAGTATTCCAACACTCCATCCTTTTCCTTCCTTTCATGACGACGGGTGACATTCTGACAATTCTTTGGACTCATCAGAAGATAACGTACGTGAGGCCTGCAATCTGTAAGTGACACGCGTGAATTTTTGCTATTAACGGCGTATAATAATTATATCTCTTTTATTTATTCATAAATCTCGTAACTCAATATACGCAGTCTCTTGTGGAATTTTTGTTGTGGAATGTTAAGGTGCAATACTGCATTCACATACCAGGACTCTTCTGGGAGACTTTTGTGGAGAGCTTCAGCGTATAGGGACGAAGTTCTCACTTGCTAACGTAACGGAGGTAATAGGCACACTTCACAGTTTGGGAGGGGGAGGGGGATGAAGAAAAAAGCCAGAGCAGTGCCAACACTATTTAAAATTATGGCATTGAGGCTAGATCACAACGAATAATAAATTCTTGAATTAACGTTTATAGTGAATAGGTCATTATAAATGGTCCGTAACCGAGAAAATATTTATTCTTTTAGAAATTAAATAAAAGGATATCATGAAAATTAAATGTATTTTCTAGGAAACGCGTTACTTCGTGTAAGTTCTACAGTGATCGTAAACTTACAAATCAGCTTCTAGACTTCTCATGGTGGAAAGTGTACGAGGAGGATTCAATAAGTGAGGCAACACATTTTTTCTGAAAGTAGGTTGGTTTTATTCAGGATTCCAATACACCATATTGCTCCCCAGTCTTTCAGCTACAGAACGCTATTTTTCAACATAATCTACGACGGCCTTACGCCACCTTACTGGGACGGCATGTATCCCTGCATGGTAGCACTCTACTGGTCGACGTCGGAGCTAACGTCTTGCTCCATCGATAACCTCCCCATCATCCACGTGCTGCTTCCGGCGGAGTGCGTCCTTCATTGGGCCAAACAGAAGGAGGTCGGAAGGTGTGAGATCAAGAATGTAGGGTTGATGAGCACGAACTGGCCAACGAAGTTTCGTGCCCGCCTTTCTCGTACGCAGATCTCTGTGAGGCCTTGCGCTGTCATAGAGAAGGAGAAGTTGGTTTGCATTTTTGTGGCGACGAACACGCTTAAGTCATTTATTCAGTTTCCTGAGGGTGGCATATTACATTTTAGAATTCATCGTTGCACCATGAAGGATGACATCAAACAGAATAACTTCTTCAGAGTCCCAGAAAACCATCGCCATGACTTCACCGGCTGAGAATGCACCAGTGACCTTTTTTTTCCGGAGGAGAGATGGTGTGGCGCCACTCCATGGATTGTTATTTTTCCCGGTTCGAAGAAGAGAACCCATGTATCATAGCCTCTGTCTATGTTCGAAAAAAACTGGTCACGCTCAGCTTCATAACGGGCAAGCAATTCAAAGATGGTCTTCTATTAGGCGGTGAGGTACCCTGAGGGCACACACCTTTTAGTACCCCATGGGGTGAACGAGTGTGTCAGCACTACCAACAGAGACGGCCACTTGAGCATCAAGGCGTTTGATTGTGATCCGTCCATCACCCCGAATGAGAGTGTCCACACGCTCTAACGCTGCAGACATCAGAGCTGTGTGTGGCCCGTTGGTGCGGCTCGCCGGCACGCCGGAGCTCGGACTGATTTGCTCGACCTTCCTGCAGCGATGACAGATGTCATACTCAACGACTCGCGCTGCTTTTGGTCACTGCCACGTCTTCGTAGGCATTCTGCAAGAGCCTGTGAATATCTGGGATGATCTGGTTTCTCGAAACTCAATGGAAGCTCTCTGCTCGGTATCCACATCCCTTACAGATGTCATTTCGAAAGTTACGAATAGTGCCTCCAGCTGTCGGAACTTCATGACACTATAGGGCCTCAAGCGGGAATATTCAACGATATCGCACAAAAAATTCTACATTATGTCAACCGAAATCGGCAGACAAAAACAAAGTGTTGCATTACTTACTGACCACCCGTCGTATATATTGTTTACTCCCTTTTTTATTTCTGAGTGATGAGTGATGTATTTCTTTTTCACTTCAATTACAATCGATTTCGGAATCACACAGTTCCATCTTTGGGGACACAATGCGGGAATCGACATCCAGAAGTACATCATGTGAACATGAGACAGGTCCCACAACAGATAAAGAAACACCTCAGCTGACTGTCAAGGGATGAACGGGGAAGGGATTCGACCATTACCTCCTCAAAGTAACGGCTCTCTAACTAACATTTATGAAATTATAGTAGCACAGAAAACGTAGATTTGGACGGCCATACATGGAAACGTAAGCCCACTCCTCCCAAATTCGAGTCCATGATCGTCTCGCCCGGTTGTTTCGATTACTCAAAGATCACTCCTCATAAATTAATGGAAACACGTCATGTCAAAATGTTCAAACGACATTAACTTATTGTTCAGCTCCTCAATAGGTCCACGAAGGGTGTTGCACAATTAGTATTACTGACTTCAAGGGATTATAGAGGCGACATAGTAATATATCTGTGGCGCCGGGAATGTAATCAGCCAACCACCATACATTATTACAGAGTAAAACCAGTGAATAAAACCTACATAAATATGTACCGCTTGGGTGTAACATAAGTTGGAAGATCAGATCGCTTCAAATCTCCCGCTTCAGATCACGCACACAGCGCACCCTGATGTCATTGCACAAGGTTTGTCTGTGACTCATGCTTGCATATAAATGGTCCAAAAACCCTGGTGTATGTTGAATAATCTCTTTCGCTGCCAGAACTTGTGCAAGGAGATATTCTTCCCATGGTACAGTGAACTGATTCACAAGGCTCTTCATGTGGACGCAAAGAGGTCGCAAAAGAAAAAGTTGAGGAGTTAAATCTGGCAACCGAGGTGGCTAAGAAGTTAGTCCAACCCGACCTATCCCACTCTCACCGTGTGTTTCGTTGAAAGGTCGGCGGCAGAGATCTGAAAATAGGGCGTTTTGCCCCTCACTCATACTTGCTGGAGCGCATCATGGTCGGGCATAGGGTGCTCGAGTATGAATGCTCTGAACGGGAGGCTGTGGTCGAACGAGGCTACGATGGGAGGGCAGTGGCGCTCACCGCGATGCTTTTGTGAGCGTCATAGCCGTGACTGTACGTCTGCAAACTGATATACTCCGTACAGTTGATGGATCTACACTCACATCTATTTACTTATTACCGACTACGTCAAAGGACTAAATATGACTCTAATAATAAGAATTTTAGGTGAGATGTAGGTTAAGATAGGAGAAACTGTTAGTATAAAACTGCAGCGAATTGAAGATCTTGGACCAGCCCGGTGAAAGGGCCAAGCCCACTGGGATTAACTCGGTGCGCACGGCCGATAATGTAGGTTTGTACATCATGCTGGCACACCAGGAATGATGCAGGTAGTGCAGACTATTTTAAGTATTTGCACAACGTAATATAGGATTAGTAACAGACATCAACGTATATAACTTATTGGTAGCTCAGCAAGTCAAAGTAACATGCAGAGTTGTAAGGTGGCTATAATTTCGCACCTTCCAAGCACTCATCCACATACTTTGCCTGGAAATACAACCACAATTAGATATCATGTGATGGGTTGTACATCGTATATATAATATTTAAAGGAGACTGACATTGTCACGTACGCCTTGTAAATAATTGATAACGCTTACTGCATGAAAGGTGACAGAGTGTCTTTATTATAAAAACGGCGTAATGAACGAGTGCCTATTGTAATAGAGGTTGGAACGCCAGTGGAGATGAAATGGCAGTCAGAACTCAAGCTCTGGATGGAAGGCCCGCACAGGTGTTCGTCCTGCTTAAAAAAAGGAAGTAGCTAGACAGACGTCGTGGCAACTGAGCTCTGGAGCACAATAGGGTGACAGCCGGACGCAATTGTAGTAGGGCTGGAAGGATAACCAGATAATACTTCCAAACTCTGCAAATCTTAGAAGCAGGAGAAAAGAATGAACAAGCAGCACCTCGGAAACCACGCAGGCTGGGTTATTTCCACGGATTTTTACTCAGAAGCGTACCATTCTACGAGTATAGGTATTTCCTAGCAAACTTTCCGCGCTGGACGACAAAAGACTAAAATATGGTTGGTCGGCGTTCGAAAGAATCTGTAGAGAGGGAGAATATTCCGTGGTTTCGGGAATATGATTCGTTTTCGGAATTACGCGGGTGGGGAGCCGAGCACTGCTGAGAAGACAGAGACGTGGTCTTCCGTTGTGAGCGCCCGTGTGTGACGGTCGCTCGATATCAGCTTTGTTGGTACGGACGGCCTTGCTGTCTTTGCTCTCAGGAGAGTTTATAGTTAGAACAGTTAGGCACTGTACTGTTATGAACCTATACGATTCTGGACCTCACCTCCGGCTTGGAAGTCGTCATTGAGTACGCAGCGTTCAGTGATTGAGAGCACTTCCTCTGCGTATACTTACGTTGAGACGTTATCTCAACTCCGTCCTTGTGGCCGGGAGTTCGTGTTTCTCGTCTGTAGAACACAGAGAGGAGAAGACAATATTAGAGTATATTAATCAGGAGACCGCCTTCTCCCGTCCTAGTGTTTGAAAGAGTTTATTTGTGGTTGGAGTTCTTCCATCACCGCAGACGAGTACGAAAACCATCACTTCGACGCACCGGACGCAGTACATACGGCAATATCGCAAATTGCTACGGTTTATTGGGGCTATAAAAGCTAAACAGCTGTAATCACGTTAGTCTATTTCCACTGAGGTTCCACACTACCGTAGATCATCTTTGAAAGTAGTGTCTTCTAGTGTTTGGTACTTAGATGATGTCAGTCATTTCGCGTTACTGATATTAGACCGTGCAGACATAGTAAGGGGCAGAGTTGGGCAATCCAATAATAATTTTACTTAGTAAATGTAAACTTTACAGTATAAAGATTTTTTTAATCTAAAATAAATATATAAGCAGGAACAACGTTTATCATTTAGTAGGATTAGTTGCCTTCATCATTCATTTGTGTTTATACTGTAATTTATAGAATTAAGAGATCCTAAGATCTGCTTCAAGGGGTAGTCAGACAGGGCCAAATCTTCATTTTAGCGTTGATTATTCTCCGTTGCTCACATTCATTTTACACCAGCCTGGAGTAGCATCCTGAAGAGTCAATAATGATACACTACGTGATCAAAAGTATCCGCACACCCGCAGAAACATATGTTTTTCATATTGGGTGCATTGTGCTACCACCTTCCTCCAGTTACTCCATATCAGCGACCTCAGTAGTCATTAGACATAGTGAGAGAGCAGAATGGGGAGCTCCGCGAAACTCACGGACTTCGAACATGGTCAGGTGATTGGGTGTCACTTTTGTCATACGTCCGTACGCGAGATTTCCACATTGTAGGTCCACTGTTTCTGATGTGATAGTGAAGTGGAAATGTGAAATCACATGTACAGCACAAAAGGGTACAGGCCGACCTCGTCTGTTGACTGACAGAGACTGCCTACAGTTCAAGAGGATCATATGTGTAATAGGCAGATCCAGACCATCAAACAGGGATTCCAAATCGCATCAGGATCCAATGCAAGTACTATGACAGTTAGGCGGGAGGTGAGAAAACCTGGATTTCATGGTCGAGCGGCTGCTCATAAGCCACATATGATGCCGGTAAATGCTAAAGAACGCCTCGCTTGGTGTAAGGAGCATAAACACTGGACGATTGAACAGTAGAAAAACGTTGTGTGAAGTGACGAATAACGTTACACAACTTCATCTGCCAGCGCGTGTAGTGCCAACAGTAAAATTCGGAGGCGGTGGTGCTATGGTGTGGTCGTGTTTTCCATGGAGGGGACTTGCACCCCTTGTTGTTTTGCATGGCACTATCACGGCACAGGCCTACATTGATGTTTTAAGCACCTTCTTACTTCACACTGGTGAAGAGGAATTCGGGGATGGCGATTGCATCTTTCAATACGATCGAGCACGTGTTCATAAGGCACGATCTGTTGGGGAGTGGCTACACGACAATAACATCCGTGTAACGGACGTACCTGCACATAATCCTGACCTGAATCCTACAGAACACTTCTGGGATGTTTTCCAACGCCGACTTTGTGCCAGGCCTCACCGACCGACATCGACACCTCTCCTCAGTGCAGCACTCCGTGAAGAATGGACTGCCACTCCGCAAGAATCCTTCCAGGACCTGATTGAACGTATGCCTGCGAGAGTATAAGCTATCATCAAGGCTAAAGGTGAGCCAACACCATACTGAATTCCAGAATTACCGATGGAGGGCGCCACGACCTAGTAAGTAATTATCAGCTACGTATCTGGATACTTTTGATCACATAGTGTAGCATAATCAAGAGACACCCATAGTGGAATAATAGCACAATAGCCCACTAACTGTACTAATTAAAGGAACTGCTGTAGATATTTAAAAATAGGATCCACTAATGAGTAAGGTAGTTGTTTTGAATAAAGAATTTTTTATTTACCTTTCCTGTAGACGTAAACTCCTGGATGCTAATGTCTAGCAGCACCATCATTATGAGCCGTAAGAGAAAATACTTCGTTTTATACAATAACGAAAATTAGGAATCGTTTAATCCTCCCAGTACCACTGGGGTCGATGTGACCCGATAAGCACATTCTAAATATGTATCTCCTTTGTTATTAGAATTATTATTTTCTAGATATGCGATTTTTTCCCTCTGTATCAATTGTATCTAATGATGTTTCCTTAAGTTTTATGTTTACAGCATATTAAACTCTAATCATTGGTTTAGTACTGAGTATTACTGAGGTCAATATGACACCAACTTAAATTGTTTCTCAGTTTCATGAATCTAACTTGTATGAAAATAGAATGATGAATTTTAGTTTGAATGCCTGTTATGCAAAACACCCGCAACAATGAAAAAGTTATTTCCCGCTCATTTTTGTATTCATTGCTAGAATTGCAATCATCAGCTGTAGTTGTTCCCTTAATAGTATCCAGAGGTCAATAAGACACCATGAGCACATTGGAAAATCGTATATCCCTTATTATTAAGGCTGTTTTTTTTATTCAAAATATATGACTTTCTCTCTTTTAGTCAATGGTATCGAACGATGTTTTGTTCACTTTTACGTTTAGAACACGATAAAATTTACTCAGTTTTATTTTCACTGAGTACCTGGGGTCAATATGAATCCAACTTAAATTTCTTTTTGTTTCTTGAACGTAATATTTCTGAAAACACAGTCATTACTCTCACTCTGAACAACTTTAATGTATGTTTTTACGTTAGTTCATTAAAATACTGTCGATAATTCCGATGTAACTGGTTGGGGTCAGTATGACCTCAGTGATAATCAGTGACGAAAACAAATCTTAGTAGTAGGAGGGTTAAAGGTTTCACAGGAAAATTAGCTATCATCTTTTGGACTGATGGACGTTCTCGGAATGAAAAGCCACACTGCTGTTTTTTATAGCACCATCTGCATCATCGTTCCAGAGTTACATATACTAACGTGAAAAAAGTTATGGGATACCTGCTTATGACGAGAAGGGACCTTCTTTGGCACGGCGTAGTGCAAGAACTCGATGTGGAATGTACTCAGCAAGTCGTTGGAAGTCCCCTGCAGAAATACTGATCCGTGCTGCGTTTACAGCTGTCAGTAAAGGCCCAAGGCCCTTGGATTGGTCTTCTGTTGTCATAGACAATTAACGCCAAATTTCGCCACACTGTCCTAACGGATATGTTCTTCGTACGTCCCACATAGACTTCTGCGGTTATTTCACGCAGTGTTGCTTGTCTGTTAGCACTGACAAGCTTACACAATCGCTGCTGCTCTCTGTGGTTAAAAGAAGTCCGTCGGCCACTGTATTGTCCGTGGTGAGAAGTAATGCACGAAATTTGGTATTCTCGGCATATTCTTGACACTGTGGACCTCGGAATACTGAATTCTCTAACGATTTCCGAAATGGAATATCCCATGCGTCTAGCTCCAACTTCCGCGTTCAGAATGTGTTAATTCTCGTCGTGCGACCATCCTCAAGCCAAAAACCATTTCACTTGAATTACTTGAGTACAAATGACTGCTCCACAATGCACTGCCCTTTTGTACCTCCTATACGCGATACTAATGCAATCTGAATATGAGTATATCGCTATCCTATGACTCTCGTCACTTCCGTGTAATTATGTCTGTGTCACCAGCTAAGAAATTAGAAATCTAATAGGAAAGAAATTGTCTCAAAATTATCCTCTGTCAGTGTTATAATTACTATGAATTGTCAAGATATTATCTACTTGATCCAAAATAGGGCTCTTTCGTCTCTCTTAGATAATGTTCCCTGCTGACTGAAATATCTGTCGCTAGGCAAATTTGTGGCTGGAACACAAAACATTCTACTCGCTAAATTAGATAGCCCGCGAAAGATACTACAGTCATGCTTCCACCTCTCACTCGGATTGTCGACGTCGCTACCATCCATTCGGGTCAAATACAAGTCGATATCATCGGTAGATTGTGATATGGCCCATAACCTTGTCATTCCGAAAACAGAGATTACATTTCTTTGGCAGGTAAGCGCGGCTGCCGTTTTCTCTGCAGCCGTAAATAAATATTTACAGATATCACAAAAACAGAGCGAGGTTACTGTTACTTTCTAATTTTTAATAGCTAACATGGAAGCATATTTCGTACCAAGTTTCACGCAAAGCAAAAACGGAGATGATTTTTAATAATCGGGTGGGCAGCCACGGACGTGTTACTACTCGATGCTACTTCCGAAATTGGACTTTCCCCTCTATGGGACGGAACAGTGCTCTTTCTGTGCCCTGAGTATCTACAGTTAATAGATAATAATTCAAAAAATGTGCTGTACTGTCAAAATACGAGGGAAACTGAAATGACCATTTTACAGATAAGTACAACTTACATTTCCAGAACATTTAGCGTATATAGCTATTAAGAAAACATAGCTCTCTGTCTTCAGGCTCTTCATTACAATAATTTTTCAACTTAATCACCCACATTAAAACAATCTGAGTTGTAGAATACTTATTTTTTTCTTAATTAGTAAGTATTTCACAGACGTTCTCTTCTGCAAACCTTTCTTTGATTTTATTGTACTGCCTAAGTACAAACTATAGCGTTCTAGAAACCAGCCCCATCTGATCGCGTCTAGCTTCAAGCTTGTCCGTATAGAATACATGTCATCAATTTTATTCATGAAACAGACAGTATCTTAGGCAGCCTAAGTCGCAGAACAAACCCCCGCAACTAGATTTTTCTAATAACGTCATCAAAAATATGTTTCAGAACTGTATTCAAAAATTTTGTAATACATGCTTAATGCCGAAAGGATTGCAGTGCCTTACATATATTGGGGAGTCGGTCAGAGAAAAACGAAATTTTGTTGTAATTCTCGGGTTTCACTCCGAAGTTAAATGTCCCCCCAATGTGCTTCTTAACAAATTTTCCAGATGTTTTCTTCTCAGGAAAGTGAGTTGTCACCAGTACCATGTTTTGCAGTGCCATAAACAAAATGCGCAGTAATAGCTAAGTGATACATATGCCTATATGTTTCGGTCACGCATCTGCTTTTCATGCACATGCATTCACGCCTACAACTTGCTCAGTACTGGGCACTGGACTCGCCTGTATTTCATAGGCTTGTCTTTCAGTGTTTCCCGCAACTGTGTAGGATGTTGAAAAATTGTTGAGATCCACATTCCCAATTCTGAACCGATGTTAGCAAGCTCTTGACATAATGTGCAAAATAGTTCACCTCATTTTAATTCGAATGGAAGAAGATTTCTGTCACACATTTCTACACAGATCTTAGTTCCCATAGCTTTCACTAATACTGGTATTGTTTTTAACTTGCATTTTGCATTGTTCTACAGACATGCGCCTTCAGATACATAGATAACACAGGACAGCAGAGCACCTGCTACAGTACACGACACGCAATCAGTCACTAATGAAAACCTCTTCCAAACACTGTTTCAACCACCGTCTTTCGCACTCAGGACATATTCTTTCGAATCAAGTTTTGCTTACACACTCTCCATTATCTCACGTTCATACGTCATGATTCTGCAACGGGCGACTGAACAGCGAACGGATAACTAGACACTCGACCAGTTAGAACATCGGATGCCCTAACAAGCGTGAAGCATTTCGAATGCATTTGCTCCCCGCGTCTGCTTGGCGTCCGAAACGGTTATATTTACATCTGCCGGATTTTCACGGAACTACATGTACCGTGAAATTCGAGGAAACATAAACGCCACATGCATACCTCTAGCCGGCGGACCCAACGTGCCAAAACGCGCAGCCGCGCCATCACGTTGGAACCACCGTCACTGACGAAGTAACAGTAGAAATACTGCAACAACTCCACAAATACGTCTTGCAGGAACGTCCAGTATCTGGCATCCATTAGGTTCCCTCTTCTCAGTTTGTGTGCGTACCATGAAGTGGGAGATTTGAATCAAACTTATTTTGGATGGAAGCCTTATATTTCAGGGCATGGGACATTTATGAAACTTTATTTACTAAATCGCCAATATAAACTCTAGGAGCCTATAATAACAATCACTAAACACCCTATATACTGCAGGAATTGTTTTCTGCGTGGCGATAGAACAGGTATCTTTATGGATTCATATTGCAAAGCTACTGTACCTAAGTTCACGTCTGCACGCACAGCTTCGTTAACACAGATGCTCCGGAAAGCTCTATGCAATGTTTGACAAATAGTCCTTTTGATCAATATCATGCACTCACTGTCGTATTACATTGGTTATATAGCCATGGGCTAATTTCTGTATGCCTGTGTGTCTACATAAGCGCCCCAATCTCTCTTACGTTATTGTGATGGTATCAACGTGAGATACGCAGTGGAAGCACTGGAGCTGTTGCAAAAACTGCGTATATAAGCGAGGCGTCTACGGTAGTGACAAGATACTGGGTTCCCTTCAGGGAAGAAGGCAGTACAAATCCTTATCTGGCCATCCAGCTTTAAGTTTTCGATACTTTCTTCCAAACACTTAAGACAAATTCCAAAACTGGTCCTTTGAAAAGGAGTATGCCAATATATACCCCTACCCTTCTTCTATCTGACTATCTAAGCATGTGCACCGACTCTAAGGACAACGTCATCGACGGGGCCTTAAATCCTAATCTTCCTTTCCTTGCCAGTAACAACTTTGTAAGTTAAGTCAACATAATTAGGTAAGAACGCCAACTTTTTTTCCTATATATATCAGCATCTGTAGTATACTTCCGTACAGACAACGCACAACTCTGCATTCCCTAAACGCCTTTATTTCCTTACACTTACTTAGTGGCGATAATGTGCGATTGACGACAGTATCGACTAAATAAAATTAAACTGTTCTTCTCCCACTCTGATAAACTGGATATTTTATTGGGAACTTCTGCGGTCCTGATACGTAACCCTCTGGCATGAGTTACGTTATCACCGTATCTGTGAAACATTCTCTGTCCGACGGTCCTGTATTAATTCTATTAGAGCTGCATAAAGCACTTCATCCGACGACAAATGTCGTCACGATTTCTTAAAGAGGTCGTGACCGTTTCGTTTCTCCTTCGTCTTCGACTGAGTTAGTGTTGTTAGCGTGGCGTTCAAATCTACGTTTTCGTCTTACTTGCTGTTGTGCATTCGATGTGCCAAGAGTAGAGAAATTACGTACCTTATGCCAATGGTTTCTCTTGTTGCTTCTTTTGCTTTTTGCAAGTGGGGAGTAACAGACAGAGTTCCTATCGCTTAGAACCAGAAGAAGCACCGAAATGTCACAAAATTACTGTACCTGAAAAGTACATAATTTATAAGCTACCTTAACACATTATGAAATAGACAGACGTAAGCGAAAACAAAAATTAAAACCGACATGAAAAGTTCGCATCAGACAGTGAGACACACGAGCCAATAAGCAAAATGTAACACTTCATACTATCTCTCAGAACTGATGATGTAGTAATTTCAATGTTTACCATCGAACTGCCATATTCTTTTCATGATATTTCGAGATGCTGCCAAGTTGTCATCTAGGGGTACTGACAGTTCGTTGTTTGAACGCCAACCAAACTGTACATGGGACACGTTGCATTCTACTCACGAACATTGTCAACGAATAAAAAGGCGCACAGGGATCTAGGATCAACCTAAAAATTACGCCAAACACTAAAAATAAAAACAGTTATAGGTATCGAAAAAAGGCACTTAAGAATAAGCAGAGAGAGTGAGAGGGAGACAGCGTTGCTGCTTTCCGACGCAATTTCAGGAAATAGAGCGTCAGATCCTACGACTGACTGGAAATAAAGACTCTGATCCTGTTAAATAAGTTATCAGCCACTCTAATATCGATTACATACTTTGATACACTGTCACAGAAGTTCGGCTTCTGTACCTCAATACTCGTAGCTTCTTATTTTATTTCATGGCCTCAAGTGAGGCAATGTTCTGCAACAACTCATTTAC
Source organism: Schistocerca nitens (assembly GCF_023898315.1). Lineage (NCBI taxonomy): Eukaryota > Metazoa > Arthropoda > Insecta > Orthoptera > Acrididae > Schistocerca > Schistocerca nitens. The sequence goes on from NC_064616.1 coordinate 950,320,023, forward strand.
TTGACTACTTACTTCTGATATAAGGCGACCCGTAGACGTTCAGTATTTTGTCTTGTAATATGTTGTAAATATTGTTGAGGTTCTCTCTAGACCACACAATATAAATGTGTAATAATAGTCTGTTGTTGTTGTGGTCTTCAGTCCAGAGACTGGTTTGATGCAGCTCCATGCTACTCTATCCTGTGTAAGCTTCTTCATCTCCCAGTACCTACTGCAACCTACATCCTTCTGAATCTGTTTAGTGTATTCATCTCTTGGTCTCCCTCTACGATTTTTTCCCCACGTTTCCCTCCAGTATTAAACTGGTGATCCCTTCATGCCTCAGAATATTCCCTACCAACCGATCCCTTCTTCTAGTCAAGATGTGCCACAAATTTCTCTTCTTCACAATTCTATTCAATACTCCTCATTAGTTATGCGATCTACTCACCTAATCTTCAGCATTCTTCTGTAGCACCACACTTCGAAAGCTTCTATTCTCTTCTTATCTAAACTATTTATCGTCCACGTTTCATTTCCATACATGGCTACACTCCATACAAATACTTTCAGAAACGACTTCCTGACATCTAAATCTATACTCGATGATAACAAATTTCTCTTCTTCAGAAACGTATACCTTGCCATTGCCACTCTACATTTTATATCATCTCTACTTCGACCATCATCAGTTATTTTGCTCCCCAAATAGCAAAACTCGTTTACTACTTTAAGCGCCTCATTTCCAAATCTAATTCCCAAAGCATCACCCGATTTAATTCGACTACTTTCCATTATCCTCGTTTTGCTTTTGTTGATGTTCATCTTATATCTTCCTTTCAAGACACTGTCCATTCCGTTCAGCTGCTCTTCCAGGTCCATTGCTGTCTCTGACAGAATTACAATGTCACCGGCGAAACTCAAATATTTTATTTCTTCTCCATGGATTTTAATCCAACTCCGAATTTTTCTTTTGTTTCCTTTACTGCTTGCTCAGTATACAGATTGAATAACATCGGGGAGAGGCTACAACCCTGTCTCACTCCCTTCCCAACCGCTGTTTCCCTTTCATGCCCCTCGACTCTTATAACTGCCATCTGGTTTCTGTACAATTTGTAAATAGCCTTTCGCTCCCCGTATATGATCCCTGCCACCTTCAGAATTTGAAAGAGAGCATTCCAGTCAACAATGTCAAAAGTATTCTCTAAGACTACACATCCTAGACAGGTAGGTTTGCCTTTCCTTAATCTATTTTCTAAGAGAAGTCATAGGGTCAGTATTGCGTCATGTGTTCCAACATTTCTACGGAATCCAAACTGATCTTCCTGAGGTCGGGTTCTACCAGTTTTTCCGTTTGTCTGTAAAGAATTCGTGTTAGTATTTTGCAGTCGTGGCTTATTAAACTTATAGTTCGATAATTTTCACATCTGTCAACACCTGCTTTCTTTGGAATTGGAATTATTATATTCTTCTTGAAGTCTGAGGGTATTTCGCCTGTCTCATACATCTTGCTCACCAGATGGTAGAGCTTTGTTAGGCCTGGCTCTCCCAAGGCTGTCAGTAGTTCTAATGGAATGTTGTCTTCTCCTGGGGCCTTGTTTCGACTCAGGTCTTTCAGTGCTCTGTCAAACTCTTCACGTAGTATCATATCTCCTATTTCATCTTCATCTACATTCTCTTCCATTTCTATAATATTGTCCTCAAGATCATCGCCCTTGTATAGACCCTCTATATACTCCTTCCACCTTTCTGCTTTCCCTTCTTTGCTTAGAACTGGGTTTCCATCTGAGCTCTTGATATTCGTGCAAGTGGTTCTATTTTCTCCAAAGGTCTCTTTAATTTCCTGCCTTATATTTGGTCTCTAGTCATCCCTGCTTAGCCATTTTGCACTTCCTGTCGATCTCAGTTTTGAGACGTTTGTATTCCGCTTTGCCTGCTTCATTTACTGAATTTCTGTATTTTCTCCTTTCATCAATTAAATTCAATATCTCTTCTGTTACCCAAGGATTTCTATTAGCCCTCGTCTTTTTACCTACTTGATCCTCCACTACCTTCCCTATTTCGTCTCTCAAAGCTACCCATTCTTCTTCTACTGTATTTCTTTCCCCCATTCTTGTCAATCGTTCCCTAATGCTCTCCCTGAAGCTCTGTACAACCTCTGGTTCTTTCAGTTTATCGAGGTCCCAACTCTTTAAATTCCCATCTTTCTGCAGTTTCTTCAGTTTTAATCTTCAGTTCATAACCAATAGATTGTGGTCAGAGTCCACATCTGCCCCTTTAAATGTCGTACAATTTAAAACCTGGTTCCTGAATCTCTGTTTTACCATTATATAATCTATCTGATACCTTCCAGAATCTCCATGCTTCTTCCACGTATACAACCTCCTTTCATGATTCTTGAAACAAGTGTCAGCTATGATTAAGTTACGCTCTGTGTAAAATTCTACCAGGTGGTTTCCCCTTTCATTTCTTCCTCCAATCGATATTCACCTACTACGTTTGCTTCTCTCCCTTTTCCTACTATCGAATTCCAGCCACTCATGTCTATTAAAATTTTCGTCTCCTTTCACTATCTGAATAATTTCTTTTATCTCATCATGCATTTTGTCAAGCTCTAAGCCATCTGCGGAGCTAGTTGGCAGATAAACTTCTACTACTGTAGTAGGCGTAGGCTTTGCATCTATCTTGGCCACAATAATGCGTTCACTATGTTGTTTGTAGTAGCTTACCTGCATTCCTGTTTTCCTGTTCATTATTAAACCTACTCCTGCATTATCCCTATTTGATTTTGTACTTATAGCCCTGTATTCACCTGACCAGAAGTCTTGTTCCTCCTGCCACCGAACTTCACTAATTCCCACTATATCTAACTTTAACTTATCCATTTCCCTTTTTAAATTTTCTAACCTACCTGCCCGATTAAGGGGTCTGACATTCCACACTCCGATCCGTAGAACGCCAGTTTTCTTTCTCCTGATAACAACGCCCTCCTGAGTAGTCCACGCCCGGAGATCTGAATGGGGGTCTTCTTTACCTCTGGCATATTTTACCCAAGAGGACGCCATCATCATTTAACCATACAGTAATGTTGCATGCCCTCGGGAAAAATTACGGCTGTAGTTTTCCATTGCTTTTAACCATTTGTAGTGCAAGCACAGCAAGGCCGTTTTGGTTAGTGTTACAAAGCCAGATAAGTCAATCATGCAGACTGTTGCCCCTGCAACTACTGAAAAGGCTGCTGCCCCTCTTCAGAAACCACATGTTTGTCTGGCCTCTCAAAGATACCCCTCCATTGTGGTTGCACCTAGGGTATCTCTGTATCTCTGAGGCACGCAAACCTCCCCACCAACAACAAGGTCCATGGTTCATGGTTCATGGGGGGGGGGGGGGGGGAAATAATAGTCTCTTCTGCAATAATTAGACTAGATGGAAATGTAGGACGATCAAGACACTGCTGATTTGGTTTTTGGTGTACTTGGTGCAAGCAGAACAAAAAAAAATAAAAAGAGATTTAATGAAAATTCGGTAGACAGAGCCTTAAAACTTCATTTAGACAAAATAGTAAGAATTTAGGCTTAAAGAGAGAAATGGTCACCAAAACTCTTTACATATTGATGATGGGCCAATATTTTATACGTTATTGAAAAGGTGGCCCTATGATCGAAAAACGAAACACTACTGTTGGAGATGTAATTCCATGAAGTTTGTTGATAAATGGCTGAATTTTTCGAAAGATACTCCCTTGTAGCTATAGGCTCGTTCTCTACATATTTAATAAGCTACAACTCATAAGAAACATTCTTAATTAAAGAGATTTTATATTCATGTGTACTAATATTCAGGAATGCCAGCCAAGAATAGTGAACTTCAGAGCATTATAGTGTGAACTGTCTTTCTTTTTGCGTTTGAACCCACTTTACTAGATGAAATCAACAGCAAACAGAAATTCTGGTGTACCACTCAAGAGACCCACAACAAATACAACGATAGACTGCCACCACAGACGAAAAAAAAATTTCCTTGCACTTTTAAGTTACATGCAGCAGCCTCCAGAAGGGGCTCATAAACCTGGCCCTCATCTTGCTTCTGTGGCACACTCTTCAGTGCACTATCCAATGCCCAGTAATGAAGATACCAACCAAGAAGAATGCTGTCAACTGTAGACTGTATTATTTCTACATTGTACTGTTGGATATGGAAATACTTCTGCCAAGATGCACAAAACATGATGAGAGTTCTGGCTCAGAGAGCATATTGATTGGAAGTTCCACAATATAAATCAACATTTGAGTTCACCATATAGCCGACCAAAAATTTATCTATACTCACACAGTGACATTTTAATTTAATTAAAAAACTAAAATACTCTTTTAAAATTTTATACCTAACAATTAAATCATATATCTAAATTCCATTGAAATTGAATAACTTGAATTGGACCATATTTATTTTGTTTTACCTCAATAAATAAAATGTAATCTAATAATTTTCTCTAATTTAACATCAACTTCTGAAAAGATTTTAGTACAATGATCTGGAAGAGTAATTTAAATTTATCATGTAATGTAATAAACCTTTTTTGCCATACTTAGTTGGTAAAATTTTAGCTTTTGAAATGATGTAAGATTTTTATTCTTACAGATGTGATAATTTTTGAAAAATGTTTTAATTCCTCGTAATTTAATTGGTTAGTTTTTATTTTCTCTGTTTTCCTGTAAATATTTCAAAAGGGAATGACATCATTAACTCGAAACTTAGTCAATTTTTTCCATTTTTATTCATTACTGCAATTAAAAATTTTCAGTAAGCATTCTATGTTGTGAATCAATAGTCAAATTCTTTTTAGCATACATAATAACACATGCAATTGTATCATTACCTATATTTTTGTTAATAAATGCTCATAATCTCATTTTAGTTTTTCATGAAGGTACAACATTTATTCTTCAATAAATATTAATTACAAATTAGGATAATTTTGAATAATACTAAATGGACCTACATTGAGAACGTTATTTAATTGGGTTATGGCCTTAAAATCTCTAAAAGCATCGTAACATTTTTAACAGTTATTTTTGGATAAAGATTCCACAATTCTCGAGGAATAATTTCATTTCTTAAATTTTTACATGGATATTCTCTAATTAAACATTATCCAGTAAAGAAGGATCATTTAACTTGTTATTTTTTCGATTAATATGGAAAACAACGAAAATAATGTAAGGCATATCGAATTTTTCAGAATTATAATAATCAGTAATATATAGCTCAAAATGTCTTTACCCATGTAGTCAAGCAAAAAAAACTCTTCGCAGCTTAACCAAAGAAACCGTAGTTTTGGGATTTTTCAATCTCTCTTGTTCTAGTTTAAACGAATATTTTGGTTCATATTGAAGATGAAGAACAAAAATTTCCAATCTTTTTATCACAATTTTAGCTTCTTTTTGGAAGTGTAATATTATCATTATTAGTAGTTCATTGAAGTACATAATGAATTTGATTTTTTCTTGAATTCCAAGTAAAAAATACAGTTAAATCACCCTCCCACACAATTTTTTAAAATCTTCAAAAAGTCCACCAAACTGTTCGGATGGATAAAGCACCACATGCTTTGTTTTTAGTTTTACAACTGTTAAGAATACTTCATTCCATATTTCATTCATTTGGTAGAGATGTAATTAATCGAATAAGAGTTGATGGAGAAATAAATGGACTTTCTCTTCTAGACTAAGTATTGTTTCCTTTTTTAACTGTAATAACATCAAACAATTTTAATGCATGACTACTAATTAGTTTAATATTCGATGTACTATCATATGTTGAAGAAATATTACATTTGTGTGAATGTCATGTAAAATCTGTAAACAATTAGGATTAATCCAACCATCACTAATGTTAATATTAATTTCTGTTTTGTTACTAGGAAGATTTAAATTATTTTTTCTTCCCTAATTAGCACAAAATGAGTAAAACTGATAACTCAGATGTTGTTCATGTTTTATTAAGGAAAAATTTGCTAATTTATTTTCAGAATTACTGTTTTGTAAGCACCATTGAAGTCAATCAGATTATCCTTTTCATCAGTTATAGTTATTTCTAAATTCTGAATAGTATCAAAAATAGGAATATTTATTGGACGATCTGGTTCAGAAATAATTGGTCCTCCATATTCAGCACTTCGTTTAATTGAAGAAATAATATTACTTTCTCTACAAAAATGCTCATTATGCTTAACAAACATTCCATTATTAATTCAATTGGAATAACATTAGGAACATCATCACCAATAGTTGTTTCATTAGCTCCAAAAATTTGATTATTGAATCGTAAAACTTTCCCAATAGTATTTTTTTAATCCACATATAATTTAATATCCCTTTCTATAACTTATTGATTGAATCAATTTTTCAAAATATTGTAAACTATATTGACCAACATGAATTTCTATCGTTTCTTCATTGATATCTAATTTATTATTATTTGATGTAATATTTGCAGTTAAAAAAATTGAATAATTTATAAGTTTCTCTTACTTGTACAGTTAATCTTCAGAACAGATGACTTATTATTCAATTGAAATAATGTACTAATTACATTACAAAAAGCTATTTAAATAAATGAAAGATTGAATATCAATAAATAAAAATCCCTGAAAACTAATTTAAAAATAAATAAGGTAAACTTAAAGCAAATTCTTTTCAATGTACAATGATAAGACCAAGTGGCAGTAGAAAAACAAACTTAACAAATTATAATTATATACTAGCAGTAAGATGGTGAAGTTGGAAAAATTTAATCGTTTGTATGTTTATTTAAAAAGTTTTATATCAACCATAATACAAGGAACCTATAAAAACATGTTACAAATTGAAGATAAAATTAATGCAATATTTGCAACTTTTATTGAAAATGATGATGAAATTATTGCATTTAATGAGTGTGAAGATAATTCAGTAGTAGTTTTGATGATTTCGTTCTTGGAAATCAAGATATAGTTTGAGACTATTTCACTAAAGATAGACATAAAGTAATAGACTGTTTTTATTTAAGGCAAACATATTTGTCAGGAATAAATCTAGATGATTCGTGGGAAAAAGTTGGTGATGGTTTGGTTAAAAAAATATTCCATAAAATCACCAAATGTATTTGGATGAACAATGTTCATCAGTTGACTGATAGATTATCAGTAATCCATGGACAATTAGTTCAAAATAAAAATTATTGTAATGAAAAAGTAGGAAGAACTAAAATGTTAACAAATAAATTTAGTGATTTTATTATTAATTGTCCAAAAGGAATTCCTTACTCAGTCAGATTTTTGGTGAGTACTACACACATTTTCAATCAGTATAAACCTTGATAAATGTTTAGTTAATGGGGTTTTGAATAATTTACCATTGGCAGAGTTGCATCTACCAAGCTAGTCATCCTGTGGACCTTTAACTGATGTAGAAGAAAGAATGGCACGTGATATTCCAGGATAAAATACGTTAGGTGAAGAATGTAAATAACACGATATTGCATACAAAATTTAGAAAAAATACATGAAGAGGATAAAGAACTTCATTTAGCTGCAAAAGAAAGAATGCATGCTAGTGACGCTTCATTAGGAGAAAAATTAGCAGCAACTGCAGTTATAGAAATAATCTATAGTAAAAGAAAATTACATGTGGGTTTAGCTGTTGATGTCAAGGGAGGGGGAAAATAAAAAATTGTTTATTAATTTTTAATCCATAAGAATGAATTACTTTTTGCTACTTAATGGCTGAATTAAACCAAAATCAATTGAACTTAAACTCGATACTGAGCAGCTACTCAGTATTGGACCATTTTTAACTGATGCTCAAAAAGCAAGCATAGAGAAAAAGACCAGTGAAAATTTAGTTGTTACATTAGGTTTTCCTGTTGTGAAAATATTGTTGAGCATCTTACGGAAAACGCAGAAACAAAAGATGATGGTGAATTTTTCCCAATACTATTCATAGTGTTACCATATTTCACTCCTATTGATTCACTTGTTACTGGTCCTGCAGCAATGGGAAATGCACTTACCAATAAGAAAATTAGACGAAGAAAACACAATGGAAAAGACAAGAAGTGGACATGGCAATAAAATTTAAGGAAATTATCGAAAAATTAAATAACACCATATCTAATATGACACTGAAGAATCAGTTAAAAAACTAAATTAAATATTACCGTTATGTTTTTATCATTGATAAAGTACCTAATGAACCAAAAAATTTAGAGTGTTGAATAGTTAATGTAGATACATCTGATCATATTGTTGATCATTAGGTATATTAGAAACCAGTCAAAAATTTTAATTTTATTTTTTATTGAATCAGGAGCAAATATACATACACAACTGGTTATCTTTTGGGAAAAAAATGATTTACAACATCGAATAAGTACAGACGTTCGATGGAGTAATATGTGGGACTTTGCATCTTTTATTTTCAATCTATAATGCTTGTATTATAAGTCAAATTATACTTTAGACTTAGTAAATTTTTGGAAATGAGTTATATGATTAATTCAATATCGATTTAGAAAGAATAAAAGATTTTCAATCATCAGAACCATAAATTAGTGCTGTATTAATTTTAAAATTTGAATATTTTCGATAAAATAACAAAAATATTGATTCATAAGTACATTCAAAAATACTTAATGTAATTAAAAATTTCTAAACCATTGAATGCCCTTTTTAAAGTAACTAGGTATTACATTGGAAAAAATTACAAATGTAAATGAGCAAATGAATGTAAAAGATGTAATTAACAAACAATATATACAGGATGAGTTATCAAATTTTGTTACAAAACCCATATACAAAAGTACTCTAAAACAGCTCATTAATTATATTGCTAAATGAGAACAGAGTAAACACTATACAAAACATGAAAGCAAAAAGTATTAGCAGAGTATTTAATACCAAATGCTTTAATTAAATGTCTCACAGCGTTTAAACGTGAAAAAAATCAGCGATAAGCAAATTATTGAATTCTCATTTATCATTCATGGCTAACAAAAAACGCTAATTTCGAGTATGATTTTATTACTAATAAGACTGTGTTATTGGTGTAAATATAAATAAAAAATTATGTGTTAATGATTTTGATATCATATTAAGTTTATTTGATAAAATTATTAAGTAACCACTGATATCGTATCAATATAAATTCGCATAAATCCAATTTTCTAACTGTAAGATTGATAGATTGTGTTAAATCTATGCCAGTAGATGTAAAAATAATTTCATTTGGTGAATTTCGTCAGAATGCTATGATGAGGAAAGTGTAAATTAATTAATATCTTCATATTCAATGAAAACAAATTGTAGGGATTATATTAAGTACTTGTGAACCAGTTATTAATGAATTACATATAACAAATGAGAAAAGATTAAAAAAAAACAATTTATATTGGAAAAGATGATTTATATCAAGCTGATTTAGTTGACACGATTTCAGGATAAATAAAGGATATGTATATTTATTAACTGTTATTGACGTGTGTTCGTAAATTTGTTTGGGCTTTTCCAGTTAAGCATAAATGGGTAAGAATGTAGTTGATGCTTTTGGAAAAATATTTACTGATAGAAATCCAAAAAAATTTACTGACTGTTCAAGGCAAAGAATTTTATAATAAAGAATTTCAAAAATATTAAAAATAAGCAGCATCAATAATTATTTAGCTATCAGCAAATTAAAAACGTATGTTATCAGACAGAGACATTGAATGAAAGAACATGGAAAAAATTTGCCTTGTCAAGGAAATTTTAAATTGGTTGACCTAGTTTATAAATTAATTACGAGTATAATAACGGAAAACATTTAACAGTAAAAATGCATGTAAAAATGTAAACAAAGAACATGAAAAAAATATTATTGGAAACTGTTTATATAACAAATTTGTAAGGTACTAATGGTACATATCAAATTGTGGATAATGTAAAATTAAGAAAAGTAAAATGATTTTTTGAAAAAGTATATACATGCAACTGATGAACAGAAATGTTTGAAACTGAAACTAAAAATTAATACTTATCAAATTATACATAAACTGAAAGAATTCATTGGCAAATAAATAAAAGAAACTTTATGAACAAGAACTATTGAAAACAATATTCCAAATATATATCCCATCGAAAAATTTTTAAATACGAAAGGTAATAAATGATATTTCATATGGTTAGTATTTGAAAATTCACATAATATTCGGGTAAATAAAAGAAACGTAATTTTTTAAGAGTCAAGAAAAATTATATATATAATTGTAGTAAGTTTGTTAAATGTAAACATGTTTTCCACTGAATATAATTGTAATATGCTCATTATTTCTTTAAAAGAAGAAATTTATTTTGATATTCAAACATGGGTTATAAATTAGTTATTGTCAAAATTATTTGATAATTTTTAATTTGAGTTGTTGGAATCTGATGGTTTTGATACATTTTATACATTTTCTGTATATAAAAAATCTTTATGAAATTACGAAATTTAATTATTATAAATTATGAAAACAGTACTTGGAAATTTAGTTTTATATTCGAAGAAATCTGAAATAATGTATACCAGGTTCATTACAAAATTTCTATAATGATGAATATTTTTAGATAATGGCGAAATACTCCTATTGAAACTTACATCTGATGTGCAATATGTTTCTTTAATGTGTTGTTGTAAGATTGGTTATATCGTCATGCAATTGTCCCCATAAATAATTATACAAAGTACCAAAATAATTTCGATGACAAATAATTCTTGGGGTTTCTTTTGTTTACTTATGTAATGTGATTGAATTTGGTATACAATTAACTGTTAAAAATTCTTAACAGTGTAGATGTCTATTTTTGATAATATCTATTTGATACTGTGCATTTTTAAATTGTGTAAAATAAATTAATTAAAATCATATAACCTTAAAATATCAAAAGATAGTCATAATTTTCAACCCTTGATCAATGAATAACATGAGGTAAAAGTTGGTTTATTGCTATACCTCTTTCCTTCATTACTTCTGTAGCAGAATTAACGTTTTGTCTGAAATATCGTATTTCATTCTCTTCCAATTTAATGATTTCATCACTTATTTATCTTTATTTTTCTAGTAGTTTTATACAATTATTTTCGTGGTTTACCTGATCTTTGTAAAAGTTATAACTTCTATTATAATTTTATATTATCCATATTTTCGAATCAATTTTATAACTTCTTCAGTTACCGAGTTTTGTAATTTCTTAACTTCATTCGAGTTTGTTGTCATAATGGAAAAATATACTCCAGGTTCATTAATAAATTTTCTTTCATAATACAAGGGGAATGAATAATTCTCCTTTAACGTTTTGTTATTAATATGATGCTAACATAATCACTTATGGGATTTCTTGTGTCCATAAATTCAATAAAGTTTAGTAACATCTTTTACTTAAAACCAGGGATTATTATTATCATAAATAATTATTAAAATTTGTATTGTTATACATAATTCTGTTATTTAAAGAACTAATGTGACTCCACTTCTATATATTAAAATTTAATAAACCCTTATTTCTTAATCCCAATAACTACTTTCTTTATAAATGGAAATTGAAAATAAAATGATTGTTAAATTGTTCAGTCGAGAAAAATACATTCATACGGAAAAAAGTAACAAAAAACAAGAGCCTCCAACAATGGGTTTTACTTATTTTATAATAAGGAACTAAAAAGAATGAAGGAAAAAAAAATAAATACATAAAAAGGAACTTGTTATTATCAGGCATCAAAAACTATTTGTTGCCAAAATTGTAAAAAGAAATAAAAGTTTTTTCTAAACACATTCATTAGTATAATAAATTTAATAATAAGGAAAAATACATACAATGATCCAAAACACATGCATACTATAAAGAAACTGAATGATTCTGAGGAAAATTTGTTTTTGAAGTGAATTTGGAAAAATATGATAATTTATCATATTGTGAAAAAATATGAAAAATTGATTAATTCTTTTATTTTAGATTAACTACCATCCAACTTTTTAATTCCACCAGTAAATCATATCCGTCATCTATTTTTTGATTGAGATTTAATTTATAATGTCCATATAGTTCTGTATTGATTCCTTCTTATAATATAACATGTTTATCTTCATCAGAACTTAAAACAGTGTCCTTACATTCAACTGTATACAACTTTCATTTAATGATCTAATGAAATTCGTTACTCTATAATGTCTTATCCTGACAGGTAAACAATTTTTATAATTGGCAAAACTAATTTCCCTTTATGCAACAGATTTTTTAACATCTTTAGATTTCTTCTTGTCCTTATCACCAACTTTATTAGCATATATTAGCAATCTTACAGTAACATGCTGTAATATTAATTTTCCACAATTCTCATCTTTCATTTTTCCTAAAATTTTCTTACATACTAGCAGAATTCCGCTAATATTAGCGTTTGAAGAATCACTTGTGTCAAATTTGTTTATCATTGATTTCATATATTTATAGAACCCATGAGTTCTTATATCAAAAATGAAAGTATCATTACCCATGTAACATAAATCAATATTTTCACAACATTATAATAAAGTCATACATTTTTATTTTCGAATTTTGTAAAATACTTACACCAATGTAAAAAGGTTTATTGAAGATTATGTTTATTTTTCTCATGTGAACTATTCCTAGATTTTCTGGAAATACAGCAGTCCATTCATAATTTGGTTGGGAATATGGTTCACAATTTTCTTGGATCTGTTATTAGTTTCATATTTTGTCTATTTCTAGTATTTTAGATTGTTTTAGAATATACTGAGTCATTCATAAACTAGTAGAAATCTTTTTCAAATTTATTACCCTCATTTTTTCATTTTTGTATTAAAGTCGATGTATTTCGTCAAGTAATCTCATTGCTCACATTATAAGATACCATTAATTTTCGTTAATTTTAATCCTACATTTATACATTCTTTAAGATTTCTATAATGTGAAACATATTTGTCTTTATTATTGAATGTTGTTAGTAATCTATTTCCTTGTTCTGGTGCTAATGATATATCTGAATGTAAATCGTAAGTTCTTTCAATATTCTAAATAAACTTCTAAATTGTAACCATATTTGTTATCTTCTGACATTTTAGGTATTTTTCGGAATTGGAACATTTTGGTTGTAATCAAATGAAATTTTTAATTGGTAAAAACTGAAACATTGCCCAGCTATATAAACTATGTGTGTCGAAATATGTAGTACAATTGGAATATTTTAGAGGCTCCAAATTTTTCATATATTTATTATTTGATATAGCGTATCTCTTAATACTATGAGGAATTTCACCTATTCCATTTTCAAGAAATAAAATCATATCCTAATCCCTTGATAAATTTAATTAATTCATTCTCATTTTCAACAGAGAAAAACAAGATAATCCTGGAACTGTATAATACCAAGATCGAGATTATAACATATAATAAATATATTTCTATGCTTTTAAAAAATATCTGCTGCTATTAAAAGATAAGATTTATTATGTAATTTCATATACTATATTTGTAATATTGAATTTTTTCTTAACTAATTTTGCAGGATTATAACTTATGTCAGGAATATTATCTTTTAATAAAGATAATATAAAAACATTCTTTTGTAGTTCTCTTGCAATTTTTCTACAGAATTCATGTATTTGTAAGGATAAACTTCTTTTTTAATAATTAAATGTAGTTGTTCACCTTTAAAAAATTTTGCTGTTTCCTTAAATTGTTCTTTTGGAAGATTAGAAGATAATGCATATATACTTGAGGCATAAATATAAACATACCTAACACATCAGCATTTATCTATCTTCAACATATTTACTAATGAATTAAGTTTTGCTCATTATTTGGAATGGAATCAATGTCTGTACTATGGACTACTAATTCTTGGATAAACATAAGCACATCGTAAATTGTTAAATTATCAGTATAACCTAGAATAAATTTATGATTTTGATACTTGAGATTACAGTCTTCCTACGTAGCCCATCGATATTGTCTTGTTAAATGACAATGATCTCTTACTTTGTTTTCTACTGTAGTATATTTCTTTTCACAAATAAAACAAGTTTTTGAATTTTAATTTTTTTTCTCTTCATTTGTCCTTATCATTGGAATATTTTGTCGATATATTTTTGTAGTTTCTCTAGGTTATGGTTTTAAAATTTCAACGAATTTTTTTGCAGCATCTTTACCAGTATATACAACAGGGTCTTTCTAATCACCATTAGAATATTTGACATAATAACTGAATGAAATTGGTAAATGTTTTTGGTATATACTGATATAAAATTTTTCAGAATTTGGCTGGCGTGTGTTAATGTCTTTTACTAAACATTCGAAATCTGCATAAATTACAAAAGGTACAAATACTGGAAGATTATATTTTTCAAACTCAATTTTTTACCTTTAAAGGGCACATCTGCTTATACTTCTTTATGTTCTTTGCAGTCAGTTTGCTAATCTATCTTTTGAGTGGAAATAGCATAAACATCCATCACACTGACAATTGTTTTCATTGTGTTTACTTGTTGGTGAAGTAATTAATTTAGAAGGACCTTTTATCCAACATTAATGAATATTATTCTCTTTTTCAATTAAGAGAAGGTTAACATTTTTTTCTTCTTAATTTTCTGTACAGTACAGAGGATATGCTACAATTTTTGTTCTACTCCATTGTTTTCACATGTATAAATATTAATTGCAATATATATAATTGTATATAAATCTGATCAAAATTTTTTAAAATAATAACTCTTTCTCAATTTCTACCCACAGGACATAATGGTGATTGTATAGCTCACAGAATACATTTTAATCTGTTTTTCTTACATTAATTACAGCTCTTTTATCTTTAAATCCCCTTGGTAAATCAATAAAAGAAATTCCAGAATTTGGATTGTGTCTGTTGACACTTAATTGTAAACTATTTATATAAAATAAGGATTACAAGACTTTATCCTTGGCATTTCTTCCATTTCAGTTAGTAATTTATTTGTTGGTTTTTGATGATAATCTTCTAAATCAGTTGTTCTTAATGAAACTTCATTAGTTGCATTCTGTCTTGTCATTTAAAGCAACAACAAAATTTCGTCTTCGCTTTAATCACTCTTATTTGTATTAAAGTATTATTAATGTGGTGATTATTTCTTCTTTAATCTCTCAGGAGATTTATCATTGTTATTAATTCCATAAGTCATTATTCTTGATTTAAATGCAGAAGTTTTTCTACAAATAAATTTATGTGACTTTAGAAAATCGTCATCATATAGAAAATTTAAATGGATAGATTTTCTGATTATTTCTTTCAATTTCTCGATATTTATTTATTAGTAGCTTTGGAAAATAATAGTATTATCATTATTAATAATAATTTTCTCAGATATATTGACAAGATCATTTAGTTCTTGTTTATTAAGATTAGAATAATTTTTAAACTTCTTGTTTTACTGATTTTACTAAGATCATTTAAAGATTTTTTCTCAAATCATTATTATTTATATAAATTTTATCTTCAGATCTTTCTATACAAGCAATTAATAGTCTTTTATGAAGTCAAGATTAATTTCTTAATTTTTTCATATTATGTGTTTTATTATGTTCCTTTTAATTTAGTTATTTTCAGTTCATTATCGTTATCATTATTATTTATGTTGTCAACAGGATGTACATTAAAACTGATTAATGATTCTTATTAAGTTTAGAACAATTTCTTAAAATTTCTGTATTACAGATTGATTTCAGCTCTTTTATATTTTTATATCTTAGTTCCCTCTTCTTCATTTCTTTTTCATTTTCTTCTTTTCAAAATATTCGATAAATTTCATCAGATAATGTCTAGTTACATTTGAATAACTATTTTCTTCAGAATAATTTTGCAAATCATTATAAATTAATGAAATCTGCCTTTACTATAATTTTCTAAATTCTCAAATAGCTTAACTTCTTTCTTTTCCTTCTTATTAAAATAGTCAATAAATTCCAAGAAGTCTTGTCTAACTACATTTGAATAACCAATTTCTTTATACTAATTTTCTAAATCAGTAAACCCTAATCCATATTTTCCTTTCCTATAACTATCTGAGTTTTGAAATGGCTCAGCTTTGGAGTACATTATGTTTTGGTTTTATTTATAAAGAATAAAATTTAAATTCTCTACATAAAAATGTTTACAGTTGAAATGTACCTTTGAGTTTTTAAATGAAAATTGCAATTACTGATATCGATAGACATAGTTATGAAGAACTCATTTTTAAAAAGGATATTGTATTACTTTTTTTATTGTTTAAATAAATGAGCATTTCGTTTGTGTGTATAGATTTATGATGTTTAGTAGCTCCTATTTATAAAGAAAAAAATTATTGACCATGTAAAATTTTATGGAAAATGAGAATATCATTTATGTGTATAGAGAGATGAAGTTTGGAGGCTCTTATTCACAGAGAAAAATGCTATTATATATTTAAAATTTGAAATGAAAATTTAGTTTTTTGGTTATAGATAAATTGTTGGTTGGGGGATATCCGGGAAGTTTTAATCAATATGCTCTTTGAGTCAGAACTCTCATATTAACACTACTCGCAACGTGCCACTGCAACTCAGAAAGTTCCGAACCAGCAGTTACATAGTTCTTTTCAGTGGCCATAGCAGGTTAGTACAGTTCTCTGTAAGACTACATTCCAACTAAGCAGTCATATGTGTATAGGGTAGTTAGGACAACCATGGTTTATAGTGATAATGCCATCAAAGATATTTAGATTTAATTGTATTAGATACGAGACATCAACTGCCACATATAATACTGTACCAAAGTTAACTACTGTATTGTAGCACACTTAAAAATGTTCTAAACTATCTATTATTGTGTTGCTATAGCTCTTTTCTAGTGTCGAACTTCTGGGCGTCCAATTATTCGTCTTTAAAGAAGTATAATAGTGAAACCACTTTTTTTCTACAGTCGATGATTGTGCTGAATTTATCGTTGCTTTGAGTTACACTATTCTGAAAACAAATGAGCGCAAGTGATTGTACTTGAACGAAGCATGTAAGTGGATGACAACTACATTTTTTGTTTTGTTATAGTATATTGCCTTTCTGGGTGTGCCAATACAGACACCTCTACAGTTGAATATCAGTTAAGACAATACGAACGTAGGGACAAAACAACTCCCAGTTCACAAAACAACTCCCTGTTCCTGAATGGAGAAACTCTCCAACCCACCTGTGAATCGAGCCCAGGTCCTTTCGGCGAATAATCAACCTCGCTGATAAAGCATTTCTACAGATGGCGAAATATTTCTCATGCTGCACAATACACTACTACATGCTGCTTGCTGGCGTTGTGGGCGCGTGAGGCAGAAAGGACGTATACAAGTGGAGCAGAGATGATTGGGTAAACACGACATGGGCCTTAGAATGGGAAATCCATTGACATAAGTGTCTTTTGACAAAAGAAAATCGTTACAGCCCGGCCATTGAGAATGAACATCTAGGAAATGGCAAAGCTATTCGGTTCCTCTCGTGCTACTGTCTTGAGGATTACGGAAAGTGGTTGAAAGACGGTGAAAGCACGAGTAGACGCCTCATCGCAGAACCCTGAAGTCTGCGGCTTCACAAGTAAATCTGACGACAGATTATAATGCTGGTGAGGGTCCGAGAGTTTATGAGCACACTGCTCAGCGCACTTTCCTGAATAGGGGCATCGTAGCAGACGACCTCTGCTTGCTCTCATGTTGACCACATGAAATCGTCAATTACGAACGAAATCATCGAGATTAAATTGTGAATCAATGCAGTGGTGTTGCCTAGCCTAAAGAATAATGTTTCTTGTTACACCAGATGTACAGTCGTGACCATATACGCCATCAATCTGGCTAACGGCTGCTCTTAACATGCACTGCGTCACGGACACAGGCAAGTAGAAGCAGTATTACGCTATGGAATCATTCACCTACGCTTTCACGGGGACTGTGGTAGTGATCGAAGCCACCACGACTGCTGCGGACTACGTGAACACTTTTGTGTCTCCCTTCACCCACCGCGCGGGATTAGCCGAGCGGTCTGAGGCGCTGCAGTCATGGACTGTGCGGCAGGAACCGGCGGAGGTTTGAGTCCTCCCTCGGGCATGGGTGTGAGTGTGTTTGTTCTTAGGATAATTTAGGTTAAGTAGTGTGTAAGCTCAGGGACTGATGACCTTAGCAGTTAAGTCCCATAAGATTTCACACACATTTGAACATTTTATTTTCCCTTCACCTGCGACAGTGATGGTACCTTCCAGCAAGATGACTGTCTGTGTCATAATGCCAGATTCGTACTACAGTGCTTTGAGGAAGATAGCAGTGAACTCAGGTTAATGTGTTGGCCACCAAATGTACCTGCTCTGAAACTCATGGAGGTCTCATTCTGTGGGTATCAGACCGACAATCGACAACCAAGTAGTCGCCCAGTTGAGCCCCCCCCCCCCCCAAAAAAATGGTTCAAATGGCTCTGAGCACTATGGGACTCAACTGCTGAGGTCATTAGTCCCCTAGAACTTAGGACTAGTTAAACCTAACTAACCTAAGGACAACACACATCCATGCCCGAGGCAGGATTCGAACCTGCGACCGTAGCGGTCTCGCGGTTCGAGACTGCAGCGCCAGAACCGCGCGGCCACTTCGGCCGCCGCCCCCCCCCCCAGCAAAAATGCAACAGCTCATGAGGCCTGTGAAAGACGATCTAGTGTTTACAATGCCTGCAGTGTACAAATTACCACTTTGGAGCAACGCCGGACATAACACGAAAGGTGCCTACGCCTACGCTATCCTGAAAGTCAGCCTTGACAGAACACACGTTAGAAAATAGACACCAAACTCTGTTTGATGATTCATTTGTCATTATGAAATGAGGAAAAAGGGATAGCGTCATAATAGAAGTGGTAGAAATAAAAACAATATCTCAAAACACCATCGACAAGGACGGCGGTTTGCCGTTCAGTACAGCCTGGGACCCTGTCATCGGACCGGGCGAGGTGGCGCAGTGGTTAGACACTGGACTCGCATTCGGGAAGACGACGGTTCAATCCCGCGTCCGGCCATCCTGATTTAGGTTTTCCGTGATTTCCCTAAATCGCTCCAGGCAAATGCCGGGATGGTTCCTTTCAAAGGGCACGGCCGACTTCCTTCCCTAATCCGATGAGACCGATGACCTTGCTGTCTGGTCTCCTTCCCCAAACCAACCAACCAACCTGTCATCGGTTGCAGCGGGAACGATGGCCGCGAGACGGAAACATTACCTATTTGGTAAGGAAGAGGACACCATTAACATCACAGCCAGCAGTGCGGCTATATAATAACGAGGCCATCGTGACACGGCAGTCATTTTCCTCTTGACAATGGACGAGGAAACTCGGTCGAAAGCACGTGGGATTTTATTCACTTGCCGCCGCTGGAGGCCCGAGAGGATTTTATTAAGTGCTTCCCGCCTTCGGCGCAGCGTGCCCCTGTCAATTTGTTCAAAACCACTACTGATGCGAACCTGCAGTTCTGGTAGATTTGTTGGTCAAGTATAAACACTGGAGCTTTCACAGAACCCCACACAAAAAAAAATCGCTACAGGTTGAGTGATTGACACAGCTTACTGTAAGCAGCAGAATGGTCCGGTATTCATGTCGGGAACAAGGAGAGATGGTGTTTGTGTACAGCCAAGCCGATGAAAACGGTCGAGAGTTTCTCCTCCCTACACGTTCGTCTGTCTGGAAGGACCCATGGAACACAAACACCCAAAAAGAGCTTGAAATGGTTTATGATGTTTTTGGCACCTGTGAAGGTACTTGTTTTGATATAGCCGTGCTGCCTCTCTACCTGGCCGGACAGAAACACCATCCTTGTTCCTGACTTGAATACCAGACCATTCTGCTGCCTACAGTTCGCTGTTTTAACCCTTTCCGACTCTCTAGCTACAATTGTGTACATTAATATTTAGTGCGTATTAGCTGCAACAGAAATATTTTTCCTCAATGAAAATCCCATGTACACGTCTGTTAATGTTCAACCTTTTCATCATGCGAAAGTGCTCGCACATGTTGGTCATCACTGAAAAAATATCACTAAGTGAATGTAGTAGTGCGCAGCAGCTTCGGACCGCCAGAATTCACGGAAGTTTTTGGTTAATTATACTGCACTGTATAACTGAATATTATTATTGTTATTTTTCATGGCAGTTATTGAATTATCAGTTTATTTATTACAACAGTGACTATTCTAAAATTATTTATTTTAGTCCATAAAAGAAGGAAATTGTTCAAAGTATGTATTGAAAACGGGTACACATATTTGCATTAATCATGCATCTAAAATCATTATAAAATCACCTAAGAGCATTAAAACATAAAGAAAAATTTACCTTCCTCCAGAAAAAAATCAGGTCTGAAAGGGTTAATCACGTAGCCTACATCACATATGGAACACACGGCACGAGGTCACACGAGCTGTCGTTCTTCAGCGCCGTATAACGCGGCTGCGATGCATATCCGGACAAACGTTCATAGGACCGTTTTCCCTGCATTTCCAGTCAGGAATACATCCCTGCAGTTTGTCGCGTTTATTAATGTTCACCCTATATATTTTGCCATATAAAATGTGTGAGCAAAGGAATTAGGATCTTACGCTATTGGTACATCTTTAATCAGTGGTAGCTGTCATGGGGGACGTCACATTTTTCCGGGAAGGTCATTATTTTTTAATTCGCAATTTAAAATTCTACTGTAAATATATTTGTCTCATATAGGTATGAGTAGCTATGTACATAAACCTCATCACAGTATTTCTTTTCTTATTTCAGTAAATAATCTTACCTGTGCTCTTTCCCAGCCATTGGAGACAGTTATCTGCTCAAGTGATTTGCGGGAAATTATGGATAAGAATAAAACTGACTGACGAGCTAATACAGTACAGAAACTGACAGGTACTTCTCCGTATCTTACGAACATGTTAATTTTTGTCTGTTTTACACGTTTTTCAGCACTACACCATATCTTCTATACCGCTCCCCGCAACAGTAGATAATTAGTTACGTAGTTTGTACTTATCATTCCGTATTTTTATTAGATTACAAACTTGGCTCGTTTTTATAGACTCTTCAAATAAACATTAAACGAAACTAACAGCTGAGCATTTCAAACTCTTTTCTTCGTTCTTCCTACTATTTCTGTTCTGTACATATATCCGTGATATTATTACAGTAATAAGCTGATTAGTTTTCAAATGATTTATTTATTACTTGTTCAGTTGACTGCACTTCAATATGAACGATTAATTCCATTTCATTTACTGCACTACACATATTCAAGTAATAATTTCTTCTAGCCTTCTGTGGTTCCTTCCATTGATTAACTTCTGCTCCACCCTCTGAGGCAATTTCTTGCTCAATGAAAGGGACGTCCCCTAGTTGAGTTTTCGTCATTCCATTGCGGATCTCTGGCAGATGGATTGGAATTACATTACCGATAACATTTACGAGTGAATCTGTGTTGGTCAGAACACAGTGGAAGCGAGACACTCTTCTCCAGAAGAACCCTTAAAACCTTCGTGGTGTTTCACCCGCTTCACTTGAGTTTTGCGATACGTGTTACCAACGTATAAAGCCTTAGAACTAAATGCGACTAAACATTTTTGTGTAATATGCCATTCAGTTGAGTTTTCTTGTTGGCTTTGTCAAACTGGTGGTTCCAGCGGGACAAAATCATCTTGAAGTATTAATCATTTGCCCAGTAACATAAAATGTCTGACATGTGGCACCGAAATTTCTAAACCTAATCTAACATTATTTCTCATCGACAACTACTTCTATTCCTTGGACGAGTTTCTATTTGAAACACTGGTTGGCTGGCTCTGAGCACTATGGGACTCAACTGCTGTGGTCATAAGTCCCCTAGAACTTAGAACTACTTAAACCTAACTAACCTAAGGACAGCACACAACACCCAGCCATCACGAGGCAGAGAAAATCCCTGACCCCGCCGGGAATCGAACCCGGGAGAAACACTGGTAGCGTGTAAAATACATAAAGATAAACAACGATTTTTTAAGTGTAGTTGCAGGAATAGGAGTACAAATTAATGTGTTCATTGATGTTAACACTAACCATGTATACATATCCTGTAAACTGACACGTTTCACATAATATTTGTAAAATAATAGTTGAAATGATCTATGGAACATGTCAGTAACTAACTAACTAACTTTCCGAACACTACATGTCTATTAACACATGGTTACACGCTCTGGTGTGACGGGTCATCAGTGTGTGTTCGCTTGGGGCTTACAAATTCCAGTAAGCCGCATTTTAACTGAGTGCATATTATAGTTTGATGAGAGCGGAGAAGTAAACCTGAATCAAAATTATACTATTACAGGTAAATATGGCGAACTCTTGGAAGCTGGTGTTCCAGGATAACTACATCACATGTAGCTGTAGGAATCAAATAAAGATAAAACTGAACCAATTACTACGACATTACTCACATGGATACGGTGAAATTTCTATTAGGAGTTTGAAAATCAGTGCACCACATATCAGCTATGTATTCGGTCACTTCCGCAATGTGTCTTTCAGGTTTGGTCAGTTGCCTTAAAGAGTGAATTACAAGTTAGTGAATTCATTTCATAAAAAGGGTGAAAGAGGTAATGTTGACAATACCGCCCACTGTCTGGTGTTGTGAAACGTTTTTGAGAAATCAATGTGTGGGAGAGCCGTGTCACATCTCAATACCAATAGCGTGTTGTCACACTCGACATTATGCTTCACGAAAGGAGTATCAGCAGAAAATTCGGTTTGTTTAGTTGTGTGTGGGGCACTAGCAGAGCAAAACGAAAAGTTGTGGACAGAAGAACATATCTTTGATTTAATAAATGCTTTTGATTTTGTAGACCATATAGTACTTCTCCATAACTTAGGACTTTGTGAAAAAGCTCAACAAGTGTTAACTTCCTAGAAAGCAGAAAGTGGTCCTCCAGTGTGAACAAATAGGGATGGTTGGAGTGCTCACACATTATATGCGTGTCCAGTAATGCTGGCAACTGATGTTTTATGCATGGGGATCATATCAACCTATATCGCATCAAAAACAACCTGAAGATAACGCACTGAAGCGTTGAAACTGGTAGCAACAAATAAAATAAAATCATAAGGACGGCTGCAGGTGTTTTTATTTATTTATCACGGAAATAGAGAAGAGGTTAGAATGTGACTGGGTCATGTAAAACTGGGGGACACTACAGGATTCTCTTCTGGCTCAGTTGTTTTTCTTGATATATATCACTGATCACTAAAATGAGAAACGATCACAAATTTTTCTCTTTACAGATAACCCAACTGTTATTGTGAAAGATGTGGAATGTAATGTAAACGATGTAGCTAGCCAGGCAATCGTTAACTTCAGCACGTGGTTTTCAGTGAACAGATTGTCGCTTAACTGCAACCCAACGGAATTCATTCAGCTACTGACACGGAACTCGCGGAAAAGCAAAATTGTGCTGTCCCAAGGTGGTCAGTCAGTGAGTGAAATCGACCATTTTAAGTCCGGAGGGTAGATGGAGGCTTTCGTGGAAGTATAACATGAAAGAAAATGTGCAGAACGTGAATGCTTCAATCTTCACTTTAAGAATGGGCTCCATTTTCTGTCACGGAAATGCTAATGCTTGTTTACTTTTCTTACTTCAAATCTATTATCTCGCAGAGTGTTGTGTTTTAGGGCACCTCTGTGCTCTCATCAAAAGTATCCTTATCTTAGATAATGACGGTCAGACAAATCTGCAATGAAAGTTAGTGAACTGTTTAGGTTTAACTGGTATTCCGTCATGGTATTTGTTGTCACAACACTGACTCATTGAGAAGAGACTGTTATATTCATTCAGTGAACATAAGATAGAAAACCCATAAGCACTTGGCTAAGAGGGCCTTAAAAATGTCCAGAAATGTGTATATTATTCAGCAGGTTTTATTTTTCAATAGGCTTCCAGCGGAACTAAATAAAATCGAATGATAATCTTTGAGTAATCAAATCGAAGTTGAAATGTTTCATTGTGGCATACTACTTCTAAACTCTACAGTAGTTTCTCGAAGTAGTTGACATTTTACTTTAATGTATTACGTCTTATTCTCATAACATCTTCATGTTTAATTAATGTCTTTTCGTTTTGTTTACAAATTTTCTAATCAGCATTGTAAACTATGTACTGACTCATTCCAGACCAAGTAGCTGTGGCTCACGTTTTTGTGTCCATAGGTGAAAGAGGTGGTACAGACCGTTCACCGTTTTTAAATTTTTAAAAGATAAGCATATTTAGTTACATAATCTGTAAGATTGATCTTTTTACACAGAATTTTCATATCCTTGGTTATAGCTGCTCCACACTGTCTCATTTCTATACTGTGGATAACTGGCTAACGATTACAACGTACAATCATCTTCTAGCTCTTATCGGATCAGTAGCGTCGTCTCACTGCGTGTCTTTCGAGACCTGTGGCAGACGTCAACGTGCGGCACGGAGGGTTACCTTTGTATACCATGAGTCGAAGCGAAGACAGCGTCCTCTGGTGGCGGTCATGGTGCCACCAAACGGAGGACGGCGCGCTCTGGAGGGAGCGAGGCTCGTGGCGACACGTTGACGAGCAGTTCAAAAGTCTCTTCTTCCGCTACGAAGTACCCGGTGCACAGCGCACAATGTGTGTGGTCGACAAGGAGAACATCGATGCCGCATTCCTACTGCGCCCCGTCGACGCATAGTTTGGATATGGGTGACTGCGTGGGGAAGGTCTTTGCAGTGGTGCAGCTGATGGATTTGATTCTAGCGCGATGACACATGATGCCAACCAAGCAACGTGTCAACATGCCCATTGTGAACCATCAGGAAGATCTGCCTAAACACCAGAGGCAGGACGTCTATCAAGCAGCACAAGTCGGTGCATTGTAAAGGAGGGAGAAGTAGGCTGTCTGGGTGTGGTCTGGGTTCTCTGTCGAAGATGGAGGATGTGGACAGCAGCAGCTGCGGGTCCTGGTAAAATAGCAGCTGGAACTATGCACCACGGACCTCTTTTATGTTGTCGGCTGTGGGGAGGGGGGTGCGGGGAGCGTGGCAGCAGGACAGGTCAGTGCCCTGTCTCAGCGGACATCCCCAGCGGCGTCTGTCTTCCGAAGGTCGAATCGTTCCAGTGGCACGTCGAAGGCGGCTCCTGGAGTCGACTTCTGAACCGACGGTGAGGAGTAGGGTCGGGCGGATTGTGCGGTGTTGCCTGCACGGGCTGGGCAGACAGGCAGAGGTCTCTCCTTCGCGGATCGGTAGCAGCAGAGTTCACAGCGAGGATTTACAGCTGACACACAGCAGCAGGCGCAAGGTGTGGCCCTGCTGTATCCGAATGTGACGTACTCAGCTGGGCCAGCGTTTAAACGCTGGTTCCTGGAGCTGAATTCGCGGAAGGGCTGCGTTTGTGGGCCATGACGAACCATCAGGAACAGGGCAAAGACCTGGTCCTGGCGTAATAGTCGACGACGCGGAAGTCAGTCGAGCCGGAGTGATTTCTCGAAGGCTGGCCCAGGGCATTGACTCCTGGGGTGGTGTCACGGAAGTCTCACTTCTGCTGACGGACGCTGATCAAGCAGGAGAGTCAGCTGACTGCGGCCAGTCTCCGCATCTTATGGTCAAATTTCGGCGCTCGCAGTCCGACGACACGGGAGCTGATGGCGCAGCTCGAGAACCAGCATCTTCTATCTGGCTGAGGCCTCGTTGCAGTTCTGGGCTCTAACGCTTGCTCCAAGTTCTCACACAGTTTTGCCCCGTTACACCAGCACTGGCGCTGCTGAGGACGCTGCAGGTTGCGCGGCTGATGCAGGACTGCCTTTCATGACTGACATCACTGTGAATGGCGGTTGAAGCTGCGGCTGTGGCAGCGACTGCGTATGCAGGCGGGAGGAGGGGACGTCCTCGTTGGGATAGTCGTCTGTTGATCCATGCGCCCGAACGTCGGGCAATGGCAAGGTTTACTCGGAGGAAACACTAAGAGTTGGAAACAGCGTTTCTGAGTTATGAATATCCATAAAATGATCAAAAAAATCACTAAAGCGCAATTGGTTTTGGTGACGTCGATGGGTGCCTATTTTTCCGCGAACGGTACAATGAGCTCAGAGAGTCATCTGATTTATGATGCCAGATTCTCATATATGGTGCTTATAGCAGACTCGATAGAAAACTGTCGTTCCTGTGGAAATTCATTGTGAAGGTACAGTCCGATAAAGAGTGGCGAGGATGGGTGAGATGCAGCACATTGTGGTGGCGACGACCAAGTAAGAGTTCATGAAATGAAGCAGCTCCAGCTGTATAATGGAATGACGACACTGAAAATTTGTGTTGGACCGACACTCTACCCTGATTTTCCGCGTTACGAGAGCGGTCGCCTTAAGCGCTTCGACTATCAGAGCACGACCGCCGGCCAGACACAAACTTCCCACCCAGTCACTCACCTAAAGGCGCAGACCAATTGAGGAAAAAACGGTATTGTTCGGTTGTATTGGATTCCATTTTGTCGAAAAATTGATGAAATTCCAACAACGAAAACTGCGCACTATTGTCCGAATCGATAGGCTGTGTTAAGCTTTCTAAACCAATAACAAAAGCAAGGTTTTTTTTTTATAGTGCTTAGCGCTACTTGTCTAATTAATTGCAATGACATACGGAAATCGACTGTACCCATCCACTATGATTACTAGTAAAATCAATGTGGATGCTTTGCCTGACACCGTCAGGTAGAGATCAATTGAAAAACACTTGGTGCGGTACTGCCTGATGATCCACACATTTGTGGCAATGGAGAGTTATCTCTTTAGTCTGCCTGTAATGCTGAGGTCCTAGTTACTTAGTGTCAACGATTCCCCAATGTCCTCTCTGTAATAGTTTCAAAATATTTTTCTGCAAAAATGGAGGAATCATGACTCGAGTTTTTTTCAATTGAAGTATGCAGTAACATTTCAGCATTATGAAGAGAAAGGTTTTTGTGTTGCATATGGTACTTTAGCACTACCGCATCTGAAATTGGGTTTGGAGTTCGAGCCATACCCGAATGTAGTATTTCGGCAGTCATAGTGACTGATCTTGTTCAGCAACCTCTGCAATCCACTGACAATCTAAGGAGAAAGAATTGCGGAGCTTGAAAATCACGTTGATATATTTGAAGATAAGAAACTTCTGATGTCTCGGATTCCGGATTAAGCGAGACAGAGTGTCTGCGTTTGCATACTGAGCTGTACCGTGATAAAGAATTTTATACTGGTAATTTAAAAGAAACAATGATCAACGTTGCTGCTTCTGTGCTGTGCGATCAGACACATGTTTTGTCGGATGAAAAGAGCAGTCAGTAGCTTATGACCAGCCACGAGAAAAGGATTTTCTTCCATGCAGATATTGATGGAATAAAGCGACACAATGTATGATGGCTAAGACTTCATTCTCCAGATTACTGTAGTTGGCGTGGGCCAAGTTCAACGTCTTAGACGTTAGTGCTATGTTGTTGTGTTTCCAGCGTTATGAGGTAAAACTGTCCATATTCCTAGAGGTGATGTATCAACTGCAAGCTATACTGGTTTCTGCAGATCGAATTCATTGAGACATAACGACTGAGCAATGTATTTTTCATTTTATGAAACCGTAGTTTGCGTTCTCCAGCATATTGGAATGGAACATTTTTACGCCATAGGCGATGCAAGGGAGCAGAAATTTGCGCTGAGTTCGGAATAAATTTTAAGTAGTTGATCAGTCTTTTACTAACTTGTATTTCTCATATATATTAAGAAGAACGTAATCTCTTAATGGTCTCTAAATCATTAGCCTAGGGACGAGCGTCGTGGGCATCAATACAATGCCCCAAATATTCGAATTCAGTACTGAAAAATGAGCGTTCCTGTAAATTACACTTGAGTTATATACGTCAGCTGAAGCTTGAAAAATAAATTCTAAATTTGAAAAGTTGTTCCGGTGTTGGTCCGGACGCAATACTGTCATCCAAGTAATTTAACAATACGAAACTTTCGACATAACTTGTCGAAGGAAGTGCCGAAACAAATTTCTTACAATCTGTTAAGTTCAGAGGGAAATTCATCGCGAGTGGCGTTAGGTACGCGATTTGTACAAAAAAAAAAAAAAAAAAAAAAAAATTTGGTTGTGCATTGTCTTTGAGCGTAACGTGAATCTGAAAATTGTTTGTGTATCCAAATGTGTCATCGAACGAATGTCCATATTTGTCACACAATGAATATAAGCTGGCCTGGGAAAACTGAATATCGATAACATACACGTTACACTGTCCAGTCATATTAATGTGAACACTCGTCAAAAGCCTGCGTAACTACGTTTTGCAGTATGCATCACTGCGATATGCGCAAGAAAAGAGCCAGTGCGGTTCTGGAAAGTACCCACAGCGAAGTGGAGCAGTGCCGTGCCCAGTGGCGCTCGGTTACACGGCTGAGGATCTGCAGCCCGATCAAGGTGGGCCCTCAGATTCTCGATGAGGTTTAAATCTAGAGAGTTTGGTGACCAGGGGAGTGTGGTAAACACATCACACACTTACACTGCAAGCTGTGTGACATGTTACATTGTCCTGCTGCTAGATGCCATCGTGCCCAGAAATAACAAACTGCACGTAGAGGTGGACATTGTTGTTTGTGGTTTTTTTGGGGAAGGAGACCAGACAGCGTGGTCATCGGTCTCATCGGATTAGGGAAGGATGGGGAAGGAAGTCGGCCGTGCCCTTTTAGAGGAA
Source organism: Schistocerca nitens (assembly GCF_023898315.1). Classification (NCBI taxonomy): domain Eukaryota; kingdom Metazoa; phylum Arthropoda; class Insecta; order Orthoptera; family Acrididae; genus Schistocerca; species Schistocerca nitens. The sequence continues at coordinate 950,348,815 of NC_064616.1, forward strand.
CCATCCCAGCATTTGGCTGGAGTGATTTAGGGAAATCACGGAAAACTTAAATCAGGATGGCCGGACGCGGGATTGAACCGTCGTCCTCCCGAATGCGAGTCCAGTGTCTAACCACTGCGCCACCTCGCTCGGTGGTGGACATGGTCCCCAAGAACAGATACATACTTGTGCTGATCCATTGCGCCTTCCAGCATGGGGACACCACCAAGGAATGCTACGAAAACATTCCGCAGTCCATAAGGCTCCCTTCTCCGGGTTGGACCCTTCCGACGATTGTTGCAGATAATTTGCTCTCAGATGTTACACTCTGGTGGAACATAAAACGTGATTCATCTAAGGCCATCTGTCGCCACGCAGTGGACGTCGAGTTGCGATATTGGCGTGCAAATCCACCTTCGTTGCCGATGAACAACCTCAATATGGTTACATGAACCAGGCACATTCTGCAGAGGCTCATAAGCAGTAACCTTCGCTTATTGGTCATTGAGGAGACACTGTCGGTAGCCCTTTGTTAATATGGGCGGTCATTTGGTCCACATTTGCACGTTTATTCGCCCGTACACACTTCCACAGCCGCCGTCATGTCCCATCACCTACGGAACCAAATCTGGGTGGTTTGATCACCAGGTTTTTGAAGACTGGTTCATTTCTATCATGTTGCCTATTTTGAAGAAACAAACGGGTGTCAAAGTATTGATAGGAGATAATTTGAGCTCCCATACAAATTTCGAAGTGCTACGTCAGTATGAGGACAACGAAATCAAATTTATAGCCCTCCCACCAAACAGAAACCACCTTCTGCAACCTCTCGATGTAGCATTTTTCCGTTCTTTGAAAGGCCTTTGGAGGGAAATACTTTCTTCGTGGAAGATAACAGCTTCTGGAAGCAGAAGCTCATCTGTTCCCAAGGATCAGTTTCCTGGTCTGTTAAAGCAGCTTGTGGAAGCCATGGAATCGAATGTAGAAAAAAAATCTGAAGTCTGGTTTCCGCAAAACAGGAATTTTTCCACTAAACAAACAAGCAGTTTTGTCAAGACTTCCTAAAGTAAATCTAGAAAACAATATTGGTGATATGGCAGACCACATTGGAGAATCACTTCTTCAGGAGCTCCAGAAAAGAAGGCAAGAGGAGACAAAGCCAAGAGAAAAGAAAAGACGTAAGAAGTTACATGTTCCAGCGAGGAGGAGCATTGGAACAGCAGATGTTTTAAATGTGGAAAACAACCAAACTGAGGAAAACATGACAACTGATGCAAACAATCAAGGAAAGACGAGAATGAAGCAGAAAAGGAAGAAGAGTCAGTTAGATGATGAAACTGATGTCAGTGAAACATTTTCTATACAGGAATCCGATGATACTGATTTGGACTTTTTACATGAACAGTTGTCTGATTCTGATGAAGACGACTTTTTTGATGAAACAAACTGTGTAACTCAAGAAACGTTTACCACTGAAGAATCCAATAACACAGATTTTTCTGTTGGAAGTTATGTTGTTGTCAGTTTTGATGGTAATTTGGTCCCAGCGAAAGTCATTGAGAAATAGATTGGTGGTTACATTGTCTCTGTTATGGAGAGATCGAAGAAGAGTTGGAAATGACCATCAAAGCCTGGCGCCATTTTTTATGATGCAGAAGAAGTTTTGTACAGCATAAACAAACCCAAACAAATGACAGAAGTTTATTTCGAGTGAATGGTGTAGATTAATAAGGCCAAGTTTATTGTCAAGTTGTTGAGCTGTAACGCCTGAAACAATAGCTATTAGTATTATTAAAGCCTAGCATTTAAAATTCATTTTTATAATTTTTTTATTTGTTCATGATGTTAAAGTTTTATGGTGGTTAAATTGTGACTGTATTATTTCCCTATTAGTTTTAGTAGAAAAACCAGACTGTCACAAAGTCACCCCCATTGTGGGGTGACATTGTGACAGTTATTTTTGACTGTAATTAGGTCATACTTTAGTATTTAGTTTGTGCTTGTATGTTGTTATATAACCAAAGAGTGTAGTTAGACATTGTAGTAAATATATCTGAGATTGAATCATTTTCATCTGGTTCCCATGAATAAAAATAAAAAAAAGTGTCGCAAAGTCACCCCCCCCCCCCCCCCTTACGGTATAGCCCGAGGTGCATCAAATTGCCTCGACGTCTGTTTCGGATAACGAAGTTTTGCCGTGCAGAGTGTGTTTTAACCACGGCAGTACACAAACTCAGCCGTTTCGCAAATGCTTCCCTCCTAGGCCCCGAAGCCAATGATGGTGCCATTTTGAACATCAGATAAATCGTTCCCTTTCCTCATCACGACAACGACTGCACTGTTTGTCGCATCTCCCGGACACTCTTTATATACCCTCCACTACTAGTACTTCCACCTTCCACCTGTGAGTGGTTATTGCACGTTGATGTCGAACACAGGTGATTGTCGCATTATTGTGAGTGGGCCATATATCGTCGGTATCTGATCCCAATAAATCAAATGCATACATGTCACAAATATTTGGGTTAGAGCGTAATTGCACTACCGTAAATGGCAGCAATGTAGTTGTATGTTTATATTATATTTTCAAAGCTTTTATCTCGAGAACAGAGGTACTGCCACCGTTGTAGCCCATAGGGTGCAGACTGTTTTCTGTAGCTCGCGATGTACCAATTGCTCATAAGAATTCTGATTAATTATGTGACTGAAGCACCTTTGTTTAACATTTCGATTACTAATCTATAAAAACATGGACTGTTTCCGGTTATTTTTCTCAATGTGTTTGACAGTTCTGACTTCCCGAAGACTACTTTTGTCCGATGTGTGACTGACAGAGCCTTTAGCTGTTTGTTTATTTGGGGAGAGCTGACTGCAACGAGCAAATTTGTACATCTTGCTCTTGCGTCGGTGGTTTATGTGTTTACAGGAGTAGTAGTCGAGAACCCAGAATTTCTATTCATATTGATTCCCATTTTAACAGCTATAGCTTTCTGTGGAACTGTAGTCACATTGCGATACTTTTATAGGCACACTTGCTGTGCGTGTCCTGCCTTATGGCAGCATCGGCGTTCCACTTGGCTGAAGAAGCAAACTTAGTCATACGTTAGGTACCACATAACACAAGACTTCTGAGCGCGAGAGTTTGCAGGCTAACAAGCTTGACGCCTCGTGTAATATTACCCCGGTGCTTATGGCTGTTGTCATAATGAGGGATGTAGGGTTGGACCCACTTAGAAATATCAACGGTCGGCATTGCAGTGATAGACACGTTGAAGTCAAGTTCCGCGAAATCTTGGAAATTCTAGAGTCAGCCACTTAAGTACATCAGTGAGGGCAGGATTGGGGTCCTTTAAAATCTCAGCACATACTTTACTATCAGTCAGGTTCTGAGGTTCATTGCATCGTGATGCATATCGTCTTGCAATGGAGCTCCACATGCACCGTTAAATTTACAATTCCTCGTCATACGCTTGAGTTCAGTGATCCATTCCTTGCAGGTTTGTTTACTATGATGACACGTACTAAAAGTTTAAAACGAGCAGCACTATATGAATTTGGGCGTGAAGAATTTCGTCTAACTTCTCAACGACTTCCTCGTAGGTTAGAGTGAGGTGCCGTGCTTGGGGGAATAATTTCCGATATAATCTGAAAATTGACGCCTCAATCCAAGAAAAAAAGGACGTCGTGAGTCACCAGAAAGTTTATAGACTGAAAAGTGTTCTTTGAGGTGTGACTCTACTGTGTCAAATCCTCTTGTCTGTCATCGAAAGTGGCCGAGAGGTTCTAGGCGCTTCAGTCTAGAACCGCGCGACCGCTTCGGTCGCAGGTTCGAATCCTGCCTCGGGCATGGATTTGTGTGATGTCCTTAGGTTAGTTAGGTTTAAGTAGCTCTAAGTTCTAGGGGACTGATGACCTCAGATATTAAGTCCCATATTGCTCAGAGCCATTTGAACCATTTTTTTTTGTCATCGAAAGAACCTCCTGAATTGTGTGTTTCAGTCGTAGTTTGGTGGTGAGTGTGTAGTGCATCTAACAGTCTGGTAATGGGCGACAGCAATGTTTAAATTTGTATGCCCTGAAACTGAATAAGTGCACTGAGTGGTTGTTACCCTTTGGTTGCCATACAGAAATGAAGTATATATGTATGTATTGAACTGGGGACCTAGAAACGACGGAGAGGCTTCGTCCCCGCCATAGCCCTCAGCGATACACAACCCCACAACACGCTACACACCGAACCCAGGGCTACTGTGCGGTTCGGCCTCCAGTGGACAACCCGCCCCCTGGGAACGTCTCATTCCAGACGAGTGTAACCCGAGTGTTCGCGTGGTAGAGCAGTGTTCGCGTGGTAGAGTAATTTGGTGTATGCTTACCTGGCTACACCGAGCGAGGTGGCGCAGTGGTTAGTACACTGGACTCGCATTCGGGAGGACGACGGTTCAATCCCGTCTCCGGCCATCCTGATTTAGGTTTTCCGTGATTTCCCTAAATCGCTTCAGGCAAATGCCGGGATGGTTCCTTTGAAAGGGCACGGCCGATTTCCTTCCCCATCCTTCCCTCACCCGAGCTTGCGCTCCGTCTCTAATGACCTCGTTGTCGACGGGACGTTAAACACTAATCTCCTCCTCCTCCTTACCTGGCTACAGTGTTCGCGCAGCAATCGCCGACACAGTGTAACTGAGGCGGAATTAGGGGAACCAGCCCCACAGGCTGGCCGGCATGCCGGACCTCGACACTAATCCGGGGGGGCGGATTTGTGCCGCTGCCGGCATGCCTTCCCGCTCGGGAAGCAGTGCTTTAGACCGCACGGCTAGCCGGGCGGGCAAAAAAGTTAAGTATACTTCAGTATATATTAGAATGTCAAATAGCGAAGTTCGATATTTGTACGTTGATGAGAAATTTTTTTTATTAAATAGATGATTATCCTTGGTCCAAGATTGGACAGCTATTATATCCTCGACACCAGAAATTTCTTTTAGGTACACAGGGGAACGAGATGGCACAGACACTTTAGCAGTTATTAAATGATTAGAAAATGAACATATTTATTTACATCCCTTTATTTCCACTATTTATGATATTTAGGTATTTATACATAACTTTTAAATCTTTGATAGTAACCATTCCATCTTGTTCCGTTCACTACTTGTAATCACAGGCTAGTGCTTACCATGAAGAATGACTTGCTAGCTCTTGTCAGATCAGTAGTACCGTGCTAGTTCCTTCCATCCTCACTGCGAATATTATGAACGCTGGGGCAGAGCTCAGTATGCGGAGCGGTGAGTTACATTTTCATGCAGTGAGTCGAAGAGAAGACGACGTGCTCTGGTGTCGTTCGTGGCGCCGCTCATCGGAAGAGTACGAGGTCTGTACGGAGCGAGGGTAGCGGCTTAGTGCTAGCGGGCAGTTTAAAAGTCTTTTCTTACGCGTCGATGTATAAGGTGCGTGACGGGCCATATGCAGTCAACAACGACACACACCTGATACCAAGCAACCTCATAGACAAATAAATGAATGAATGAGAAACAGGAGTCCGTTATATCTGACGATGCAACGAGTGTGGTGAAACTTTCAAAATTTTGCATTACGTTTGGAAAATAACGTAAATAACGACATTTGTTCTTTTGATGGTTTTAGTTACACCTCTGATCAGCTTCTAATGCTTTAATTACACTTTTGTAACTGAAATATGACGTGCTTATGATGTGTGTGCGTGTGTGTATGTGTATGTGTGTGTGTGTGTGTGTGTGTGTGTGTGTGTGTGCATGTTTGTGTCTGTATGTATGTGCGTGTGTCACGTAATCAAAGCTTATAATTTAATTTCAAACACAGTCGTAGGAAGTTTTAGTTAAAGTGCTGCGCTACTATGTTTAATGTGTCCAAACACAATATCATCAAGACCATCACATTTCATAAAACAAAACCGTCTATGTTTAAGCTATCTGCTTCTTGGTTTGACAAACAGTGTCAAAATCAAACGGTTTACAAAATATTAGGGCGCCCATTGATTGGGCCATATTACGCATAACACAGGTTCATTTATGGCTACACCAATACGTTTCGGCACCAGATGGTGTTATCAGATTTTTTTCTAGTCCTTCATTGTTATGTGGTGCACATGTTGGTGAATCCGCATCTACTGAATCACGAAACTACAGGCAAGAAACCAGATATCGAAATCGTACATCGAAGTTTCGTTAAATGGGTTCCTGTTAGCGACTCCCCAATCATCAGGGTTCCTAAAAATAGCAAGTCATGTACTGAGTTAAAAGTGGTGCCCTGTTTTTCTCATTAACATGGGAACTTCGAAAGGATCTTGTAATAGACTAGCCAAATAGGCGAAGCTTTTTCGGCTTAGTGTCTTAGTCATATGCGTCTGACTATGGAAAATTACTTCCATAAAAATGTTCCCAACTCAGTAACCTAATACTAATTACCACCTATTCAGAATAAGGCATCCTATTTTCACCACATCGAGTGGAATTTTATTCATGATTCTCAGTGAGCCATGACCCCTCTCTTGCTGTAAAGGGTAAGATTTTGATTGGGAATGTTAGGTAGCGAACATTGGCGCACTCTTACACTGGCCAATCAAAGGGCCCGGCGTTCCCATGGAGGCTACTTTGCGGCGTTGAAAGTTAGTGAGAAGCCAAATTTCAGAGTTGGTACTACAGCTTGAGAGATTAAGAGGAGTGACAACTTTGGACATCACGTAGCAGCCAAACTCATCTCACGTCCTCCCCCTAGAGCGATGACCAAGACGGGACAGGTGGAGCAATCATGGCTGCAGGAAGGTTGCTGAACTGACTGCACAAATAAAGAAAAATATCCCACACCTATCCTCTCTCAGTTCTCACCGTGATATTAACGTAAAAGCTTATCTGTTGATATAGGCATTCATTTGAAATTGTAAGAGACTGATGGAAAATAGACTAGTTACAACAATATATATATATATATATATATATATATATATATATATATATATATATATATATATGAAAGCCGTCCATAGTGAACGACAATGAAGTTCACGTTTTTCACAGTAACGTTCTGTAATATGAACAATTCTACATCTACATCTACATCTACATCCATACTCCGCAAGCCACCTGACGGTGCGTGGCGGAGGGTACCTTGAGTACCTCTATCGGTTCTCCCTTCTATTACAGTCTTGTATTGTTCGTGGAAAGAAGGATTGTCGGTATGCCTCTGTGTGGGCTCTAATCTCTCTGATTTTATCTTCATGTCTCTTCGCGAGATATACGTAGGAGGGAGCAATATACTGCGTGACTCCTCGGTGAAGGTATGTTCTCGAAACTTCAACAAAAGCCCGTACCGAACTACTAAGCGTCTCTCCTGCAGAGTCTTCCACTGGAGTTTATCTATCATCTCTGTAACGCTTTCGCGATTACTAAATGATCCTGTAACGACGCGCGCTGCTCTCCGTTGGATCTTCTCTATATCTTCTATCAACCCTATCTGGTACGGATCCCACACTGCTGAGCAGTATTCAAGCAGTGGGCGAACAAGTGTACTGTAGCCTACTTCCTTTGTTTTCGGATTGCATTTCCTTAGGATTCTTCCAATGAATCTCAGTCTGGCATCTGCTTTACCGACTTTATATGATCATTCCATCTTAAATCACTGCTAATGGTACTCCCAGATAATTTATGGACTTAACTGCTCCCAGTTGCTGACCTGCTATATTGTAGCTAAATGATAAGGGATCTTTCTTTCTATGTATTCGCAGCACGTTAAACTTGTCTACATTGAGATTCAATTGCCATTCCTGCACCATGTGTCAATTCGCTGCAGATCCCCCTGCATTTCAGTACAATTTTCCATTGTTACAATCTCTCGATATACCACCGCATAGCGTCAGTGAACTTCCGCTGTCATCCACAAGGTCATTTATGTATATTGTGAATAGCAACAGCCCTAGGACACTCCCCTGCGGCACACCTGAAATCACTCTTACTTCGGAAAACTTCTCTCCATTGAGAATGACATGCTGCGATCTGTTATCTAGGAACTCTTCAATCCAATCACACAATTGGTCTGATAGTCCATATGCTCTTGCTTTGTTCATTAAACGACTGTGGGGAACTGTATCGAACGCCTTGCGGAAGTCAAGAAACACGACATCTACCTGGTAACCCGTGTCTATGGGCCTCTGAGTCTCGTGACGAATAGCGTGAGCTGGGTTTCACACGATCGTCTTTTTCGAAACCCATGCTGATTCCTACAGAATAGATTTCTAGTCTCCAGAAAAGTCATTATACTCGAACATAATACGTGTTCCAAAATTCTACAACTGATCGACGTTAGAGATATAGGTCTATAGTTCTGCACATCTGTTCGACGTCCCTTCTTGAAAACGGGGATGACCTGTGCCCTTTTCCAATCCTTTGGAACCGTACGCTCTTATAGAGACCTACGTTACACCGCTGCAAGAAGGGGGCAAGTTCCTTCGCGTACTCTGTGTAAAATCGAACTGGTATCCCATCAGGTCCAGCGGCCTTTCCTCTTTTGAGCAATTTTAATTGTTTCTCTATCCCTCTGTCGTCTACTTCGATATCATCCATTTTGTCATCTGTGCGACAATCTCGAAGTTTAAGAAAATAAAATCTCGTAACTTCATGTCATCTTATTTTACTGCAGTTAAATAGAATATACATCTGTGTCTTCTCTCCACATGAGCAACGGAATAACGTTATCATAATATAATTATTTGTCCTGCGAAATTGGCGTACTCCAACATTAACAATAGGGTTTCATGCTCATTCCAGACATTTCTGTATATAGTAATGCAGACTGTGATCGAAAAACTGAAACCTATTTTCAAGCGACAACAGTGACCGAACCATTGTGCAAAATAAGGCGGCCGGAACAAATCTCATAACCATCACGCGTGTCAGTTTAAAACCCAGACCTAGTTTCGAACTCAGCTATGACAGTCAGATGATTGGATTAGAGTCCTGGTCTGCCACGCCATATCAACATGTCAGACGTGATCAACACTGCGTGCAATATACACTGATAACCCGAAACATTATGAGCACTGCCCACCGCGACGTTGGATGCCGCCTGGGGGCGTTGCGTGCACCTGCCGCGGTAATAGGGGTATGTAAGCGATGATATGGGTTGAAAATGGGGAAATCCGTTGAGATAATCGACTTTGACAATGAGTAGATTACTATTAGACAGAGTCTATGATCAAGTATCTCGAAAACGGCGAAGCTGGTCGCATCTTCACGCGCTACTATCATGAGCATCTACGGAGAGAGGTAGAAGGGCCGTGGAACTACCACTAGGCACTAAGTGGCTGGACGTCCACGGCTCTTCACAGAATGTGGCTTCGGAGGCTTTCCTGCTTCGTAAAGGAAGATAGATTGCCATCAGTGGCATCAGTGTCGAAAGAGCACAATGGAGGTGCACGCATTAGTGTTTCGGAGCACACCGTTTATTGTACATTGTTGAACATGGAGCTCCGCACCAGACGACCCCTACGTTTCCAGAATGAGATTTTCACTCTGCAGCGGAGTGTGCGCTGATATGAAACTTCCTGGCTGTGAGGACCGGGCGTGAGTAGTGCTTCGGTAGCTCAGATGGTAGAGCACTTGCCCGCGAAAGACAAAGGTCCCGAGCTCGAGTCTCGGTCGTACATACAGTTTTAATCTGCCAGGAAGTTTCATATGAGCGCACACTCCGCTGCAGACTGAAAATCTTATTCTGGAAACATCCCCCAGGCTGTGGCTAAGCCATGTCTCCGCAGCATCCTTTCTTTCAGGAGTGCTAGTTCTGCAAGGTTCGCAGGAGAGCTTCTGTAAAGTTTGGAAGGTAGGAGACGACATACTGGCAGAAGTAAAGCTGTGAGGACCGGGCGTGAGTCGTGCTTCGGTAGCTCATATGGTAGAGCGCTTGCCCGCGAAAGGCAAAGGTCCCGAGTTCGAGTCTCGGTCGGACATACAGTTTTAATCTGCCAGGAAGTTTCACCCCTACGTGTTCGCATGCTGCCCCAACGACAAGTCAATTACGTTTTCAATGGGAATGGGACCATCGGGATTCGACCGACGATCAATGAAAACGTATCGGTTCTTCGGATGCAGCACAGTTTTGCTAGGTTAGGTCCAGGGTCCTCTCCAGAAACGTCGTCGTCGAAGTGAACGGTGGCTCGGAACGTGCAGCGCTCCACGGACACAGGTTGGTGGGAGTAATATAATGCTATGGGAGACATTCTCCAGCGCTTGCATGGGACTTGTTGCAGTAATCGAAGACACGCTGACAGTTGCGAACCACCTGCAACCATTCATGCTTGATGACTTCTTCGCCGGTGATGTCATCTTTCAGCAGTGTAATTGTCTGTGTCTCGGAGCCAGAATCATACAACTGTGGTTTGAGGAGCATTAGAGTGAACTCACGTTGTTTTCTCGGCGACCAAATTCGCCTGATGTATGTTCTATGGAACTCATATGGGTTGCTATCGGGCGCCATCACCGCGTACCCAAATCAGCTAACCATTATTTATCCGAATCACATGACCTGCGCGTAGACATCTAATACCATATACCTCCACAAACCTACAAACAAGCTGTCGGATCCCTGATACGTAGAATGAGTGACGTATTTCGCTCCAAAGACGGACAAACAAGATATTATGCAGATGGTCACAATGTTTGGGCTCATCAACGTATTTCGTCAAGAGAAAGACAATTCAATTCCCATTCCAGTAATTGTATGCTTGCATCAAGAAAACTGTAAGCAAAATTCAGGCTGCTTAATATCGAGTGGTTATGATCGAAGTACAGATACTGACGGAGGTCTAGTGTGGGTTGTGATAATCCTATGCCAGCAAAACTTGGTAGATATGCTAATGCGTTAATGAGGAACCAATTTACGCTAGAAGAAATTAGCTACTGATCGGGCCACCCGTGTGGCGCTGTACATTGTTTGTATGATGGTATGAAATCCACTCTGTAACTTGACAAGCCATGACGTGAATGAGAATGGCTGTCGAGAAGAGGGACGGTGGGCTGTTAGTGAAACCATTCTATGTGAACGGCAGCGATTACAGTTCTGCATTGGGAGAGTGTCGCTTGCTGGAAAGTCTGAGGAGAGGCCCGATGTCATTAAATGGTTTAAGGAAGATAATAATGAAGTTCGAAAACAGGGTGATCTTGGTACGGCACCCGGAAAAGGAATACGTTCCATCCCGGTGGAAATTATTACGAGATTGCTGTTTCTAGGTAGTGCTAGTGCTCATGAATTGTCATAACGAGAACCGTCGATCCCATGCTCATCAGTTCGGAAAGTTTTTCCGTCTATTTGACGATACTGGGACCCGTACAAGATCCAATGGCGCAGTAATTGAAACTTAATTATAGGCAGCAGCGTTCTGAACTCGCTCTTCGCTTTCTGGAACAGATCGAAGTCGATGACCTGTGGCCGGGTAATATCCTATGGAATGACGAGGCTCATATTACACTACAAGGTGCAGTGAATACACAGAACTGTCTAATCTGGGGTACTGTTAAATCACTTGTTGTGCACGGGGAGAAACTGCACTCGCCGTAATTGTCTTTGTGGTGTGCGTAGACAAGCATCTTTATCTCGGTCCGTCTTTCTTTGAACGGAGTACATCCAGAAAGCATGTCAGGTATACCGTGAAGTCTGCTTATTATCGACACCTCCTTGTACGGCATGATTCTGGCTTTGAAAGGACTCAACTGTATGGAAACCACTGTTTTCATCCAAGATGGAGCTACACCTCACGTCACTCCCCCGGTGAAAGATCTGCTTAAAGCAACGTTCTACAGATACAGAAGTTTTCCAGATACAGGGCTTGCAAGATCTCCTGATCTTATTCCACATGATTTCAGGCTCTGCTGATATCTAAAATAAAACCTTTTCCAGGGAAACCTTCGATCTCTACCTGATCTTAAGGCCATTATTCAGGATTAAGATGTTCAGCTTCCACCGGGACTGCAGCGAGCAACTGTTGATCACGTCATTTTACGGAGCAGCATCTGGTTCAATTGGTTAAATGGCTCTGAGCACTATGGGACTTCTGCGGCTATCAGTCCCACAGAACGTAGAACTACTTAACCCTAACTAACCTAAGGACATCACACACATCCATGCCCGAGGCAGGATTCGAACCTGAGACCGTAGCGGCCGCGCGGTTCCAGACTGTAGCGCCTAGTACCGCTCGGCCACTCCGGCCGGCAGCAGCATCTGGTCGACGTCTCCGGAGCTCATACTGAGCGATGTGTGAAACGGGGGTCAATAATTAACTCAACATTATGCCTTTCTCATTTGTTTGACTTTTTCTGCCCACGTCTCGTTCCGAATCCATTTCATGTGGAAACATTTCTATACGTCTTTCTTGCATTCACCGCGCCAGATTTGCACCTGGTCGCCAAATATGAACTATTTTTTTCCAGCGCAAATCGGTTCCTCATAAGACGTAATAATCTTGACCATGTTTGACTTTCATACGATAATTACAACACACGATGAAACTCTGTGAGTAACTGCATTTTAATTATAACCACTCGGTGTTATTATATGTTCATATGTTACAGTCTGCAACGAATGCTTATTTTTCTGCACTAGGGTTACTTTACGACAACATTTGAATTTTTATTTGCTTGTTCCCTAGGTAGTGACGGAAGGAAAATAACGGTATGAGATAATGTTGGAACAGATGTTTATTGGTAACTGCTTAAGACATAACAGTCAAAGTTCATCTACTGCATAGATTAAGTGAAAGGCTCTGATACCTTTGCCGGGCACTTTCCCTGCAGTAGCACGCTGCACGAACAAGAATGCTCTGCGGATTCCGAGAGTGCAGACGTCCGGAACATGAGCAGTATTAAACTCTGACGTGCACAGGAACCGGAATCCGTTTGTGCCGGTCGGGCTCTGTGAGCAGCGAAATGCTGGCTGGCCTGTCTGTGTGGCCGCTCCATTGCTTTTGCACCAACAGTATAATGCATACGTCCCATCTGTGCTGCGGTCCGCTATTCCATGCCGTATTTGGTAGACGGTACGGCTACGCTACTGTCAAGGTAATATCTATTTTGTTTCCACATCGCTGTCCTATAAAAATCTGTAATGCAAAAGACATAGAGGCGAGCGGAATGTAGAAGCTCTTCTGGATACATCTAAGCAGTTCAATCCCAGATCTTTCCTTTTGTTAAGAAAAACTGCAGTGTTTGTTGATATATCTCCTGTAGCCTGTCTGAAAAGTGTTCTTTAAGTAGTGCAACTTTTATTTATTTATTTATATATTTTTTACACCTCATTGACACCAGTTTACCTCTTTCTATCCCCTTCTACCCAAACCCATCCGAAAGTGTGGGCTCGGTTTATCTTATCTCTGCCACACTGAGTCTCTTACTTTGCTTCCAACGAATGTGCAAAGATTGTACACGTCCTACACTACGGATATCTCTTGTTCACGCTCTCACTCGGTGATAGTAAATCATGGCACACGTACCTGAATTTTGTCAACGAGGGAGCACCGTGCCAGCTGTTGGTCAATACCTCATAATTGCGTTAAACTGAGTTACTTGAGCTATATGCCGGAACTGGTTGTTTGGAAAGTAGTACATAATGAGCACTGTCGATAATATTATCGATGAAAATGGTTCAAATGGCTCTGAGCACTATGGGACTCAACTTCTGAGCGCATTAGTCCCCTAGAACGTAGAACTAGTTAAACCTAACTAACCTAAGGACATTACACACATCCATGCCCGAGGCAGGATTCGAACCTGCGACCGTGGCGGTCTCACGGTTCCAGGCTGCAGCGCCTAGAGCCGCACGGCCACTTCGGCCGGCTAATTATCGATAATATCCTATCTAGGCATAATAATTTTGCATTAATTTTTTACTAGCACAGTTGTGCAGGCTAGGTGTTTATTGCATAACTTCAGCCTTGGATGGACACAGTTGTGTCCTCATTCCATCACTGCTTCGTATACATTTTTAATTAGAGACCTTTGATGTAAGTTACCTGTGTTGCATGCAGTTTTAACAGAAGAAGTATTTCGTTCTGCGTTACACAATCCCGATTTGAGTCTCATTACGTCAGTTTTTGCTGCACGTCATAGATCTCCCAACTGTCATTTGTTGGATTCTGTACAGCTGGTTTCTGTACAGAGAGCAGTACCGTGAAAACCAGACTGAAAACAATAGTATCATCTATATTCTAAACTTAGGAGGCTCGTTTGGTTTTTTCAGACAGAAATAAGGTGTAAAAGAGTATGAGGCAGTTTTAGAAGATGGATTAGGCACCTCAAAGAAGGTAAAACTGCACGTACCTCGCCAAAAATCAAGTATGAATAGCAGGGGGATGGGGGTGCTGGCGCAATTTTGATGCCAAATTGATATCAAATTGATATTCAAGTTAATTAAATCGATCAATTAATTACCAACCACCACATTGCCCACATCACCCCTCAAACCCCACATGACGTCATGTGTTTTTCTCAGCCTGCACATGCCTCCCACCCCCTCCTCCTTCCCCACCCTCCCCTTCCCCACCACCTACCTACCATATTGGGGGGAATTTCGAATTTTGGCGGGAATTTAGAATTTTTGCAGGAATTTCGAATCTTGGTGGGAATTTATTGGTCCCAGGGCTGTGCTGCCGGCCCCCCCTCCCCCCCCCCCCCCCCCTGACACGCACCCAGGAATCAGCGGGAAATTGAAAATTTCGGTGTCCTTTCTGGTGGGATTCGAACATAGGTTCTCCTGGAAGGAAATCCCAAGTGCAGTGGCAGTCCATTAACGCCATCATATTACCAGAGGCGTATGAGATGGGCAGTAGCCCATAGGAACGCAGAATCCGATCACATCGGGGATATAGGGCGGGTCCAGCAGCTCTGCAGCCTAAGCTGCAGTCAGTCAGTCAGCATGAAGGGCCACACGAGACTGTCCAGCGCCGCCCAGCCACAGCAGCAGCAGAATAGGAAGAAACTGCGAAAGAGTAAGTACCCCTTGTTTGATGTCTGTGTTTACTGTCATGTGAGGAATATGACGCTTTTATTGCTCTATCATTGCTTGCAAAGATTTTTCTTCTTTGCTCATCAGTGGATGCGACGTCCTCCAGCATGTTGGGGCCTGCAGCAATGACGTGCCCCAGCCCATTTGGACCCACATCAGTGGCAGCACTCTGGGATCCTGTAATGCACGTGGTCTGCTTGATGGAGCAGGACCATCAGCTGTTATTGTCCGTTGAAGACACCCAGCCATGACTTGGACAGCTAGCGCTAGGTGAAACTTAAAAAATAATCTATTTGCATGTGCACTCACATAATCACACATGCACATGAAGTTCAAAAGACAGAAATACGGTAAACCATTTTTTCCCATTCGTTAACTGTTTTTAACATTTTTGACGATTTTAGTCCATTTTTAATCTTACATGTATATATAATAGTTTTAATATTTTTATGATTTTTTCGAGCACAGGCTGATTCTATATTCATGCATAGATATTATGCTACTTATTCAGAAAAAGTAAAAAAAAGTATATACAGAATACACTTTCACACACAAATGCACTCACAAGCATACACACAGACACACATAAGCGCTTACACGTCTAGGCACACCATACATCACACACATACAATATTTACACAATGATAAAGGAGCCACACTATTTGGCACAAGCTCTCTCTCTCAGCCAGTCACTAATTCTCTCTGTCATTCATACCATCGGAGCCCCCACCCCTCGTCGCGTTTCAAGTAAATAGAGTGAGTACGGGAGGATTTTGATTCTGTAATCACAAACGGCTGTTTAATCGTCTTGAGGTGACAATCTGACTTTAGACTGCAGCACAGGCTACACCTCGTGACCTCGCGATCGAATAATAGTTTGCTGTACCGAATGCGGTGGTTGCAGTGGAGTACCGCGAACACCACCATTCAGGCACTGCAAGTAGTCAAACTGCCTATTGGCTTCTGTCTCGGGTTCTTCGGCCGACGTTCATCTAATGATTTTTCTGACGTTTCGCCAGCACGAGTGGCTGGCATTGTCAAAGCTTCACCCTCCATTGCCGGTGGTGAACTGGAAGCGAGCTCGCGGCCGCAGACTATATGTACCTGGCGCGCCAACGTCCGAGGGCTTCTCCGCGGTCATTTCCGGTGCGGTTCTCCTCTTGCTACCTGCAACGGTCGTTCGCTGCAGTACGGGAAGCCAGGATCCGTTTACCTTAAGGCTTTCCTCTTTCTTGTTGAAACTGTTCGCGTGTTTTTGGATTTCTGCAGCTTTTCTGAACAAGCGCGTGTGATAGTGCTTCTCTACAGCCAGAACTTCCGTGTCGGCGAATTTTATTACGTGGTCAGTCTCATTCAGTGCTTGCTCTGCCACGGCCGATTTCTCCACCTGCCCCAACCTGCAATGTCGCTTATGCTCTTTGATCCTGGTGTTAATGGATCGTCCAGTCATTCCGACATAAACTTTTCCGCATGTGCAAGGTATACGGTATATTCCCGACATTGCAAGTGGGTCTCTTTTCTCCTTCGCCGATCTAAGACACTCTTTGATCTTCCTTGTCGGTTTGAAAATCGTCTTTACGCCGTGTTTGCGCAATATACGGCCGATTCTGTCCGTCACTTTGGGAATGTATGGCAGAAAGGCCGTACCCGACATTTCTTTTTCTGGTTCCTTACTTCGCCGAGTGTTTGGCTCTGTTACACTTCTAATGTAATTTGTGGAGTACCCATTGCTCCTCAGAACAGTTTCCAGGTGTTGCATTTCTCGTTTGAGGTGTTGAGGCTCACATATTCGTCCTGCTCTCGTTACGAGCGTACTAATCATGCCTCTTTTCTGGCTCTGGTGGTGGTTTGACAGTTTGTGCAGGTATCGGTCCGTGTGTGTCGGTTTTCGATACACGCTGTGTCCCAGGTTTTCGCCGTCCCTTGTGACCAGCACATCTAGAAATGGCAGTTTCCTGTCCTTTTCTACCTCCATGGTAAATGTAATGTTGGCATGGAGGCTGTTCAAGTGTCTCAGGAATTCACCGAGCTGTTCTTCACCATGGCTCCACACCACGAAAGTATCATCGACGTACCTGTGCCACACCTTAGGTTTGCAAGTCGCCGAGTCCAGTGCCTGTGCTTCGAATTGTTCCATGAAGAAGTTGGCCACAACTGGACTGAGAGGACTACCCATGGCGACGCCTTCCAGCTGTTCGTAGAAATCGCCATTCCACGTGAAATAGCTCGTGGTGAGACATGCATGGAAGAGCTTTTTGATGTCTTGCGGGAACATGGAACCGATGTGTTCCAGAGCGTCGCTGAGTGGCACTTTCGTAAATAACGAAACAACATCAGAATTGACCAGGATGTCGTTTGGCGCAAGTTTCAGTTTCTTCAGCTTCTCAATGAAATGTCCTGAGTCCTTATTGTATGTGTCGGTCTTTCCCACGTGTGGCTGGAGCAGAGAGGCCAAGTGTTTCGCCAATTTATACGTTGGTGAGCCAGGAGCGCTAACGATCGGTCTCAGTGGAACGTTGTTCTTATGGATCTTGGGTAATCCATACAGCCGAGGTGGTAGGGCTTCTGTGTTGCGCAGGTTTCTCTGTATGTCCGCCGGCAGAGAAGACGCCTTGATTAATCGATTCGTATTCCGAGTGATACGCTGCGTCGGATCTGCGCTTAGTTTTCGGTACGTCGTCGGATCTAATAGGTCTCGGATCTTTTGCTCATAATCTTCGGTCTTCATTACGACGGTCGCATTCCCCTTATCGGCAGGCAGTACCAATATACTCTTGTCGGCGTTGAGATTCTTAATGGCTTGTACCTCTTCTTTCTTCAGGTTGCAAGCTGGTGGTTTTGCTCGGCGCAGTATCCTGGCTGTTTCAGTGCGTATTTCCTCTGCCCTTTCACAAGGAAGGGTCCGAATGGCTGCTTCGGTGTTGGCAATGATGTCCTCCATAGGTATAGTTCTCGGGATGATAGCGAAATTCCCTCCTTTTTGAAGGACTGACACTTCCTCTTCGGTCAATTGTCGTTCAGTGAGGTTGACCACTGTGTGTGACATGTCGGGAATCGCCTTGTCGGTCTGCTTCCGGCATCTTTCAAACTTTTTCTTTTGCCGCTCAGTGCAGCGCTCGAGTTCGTTCTGCATGGTCCTGTGAGTGATGCTGTCGATCTTGTCCCAGTCGTCTCGATGCATTTTGCTACTTAGTTGATAGAAAATGTCCAGAAGTTCCTGATCCGTTCTTGCCAAGTCTCTCCGTGTTGTATGTATTCGCTCACGAAGAAAAGCTCGTTCCATTCTGTCGTAGATACGATGTGCTTGGGCGGTGGTGAATAGGCGCTTGCATCTCAAGAACTTCGGTGTAGCACATTCATCTCGCCACCGTGACAGAAAGGCGAGAGAGGAAATCAGTCGCGCTTTCATCTCCGTCGTTGGTCAAGGCGTCGGTACAATTTTGTACTGCAAGTAGTCTTCGACTGTGAGCGCTCGTGATGCCGCACATCGCACACCCTTAGGGCACCTCTGGGTCGCTCCATCTATTGTACGATAAGCATGCATATTGCATCTTAGACCCACATACTCGACAATTGGTAATCCATCCGCCTCATCCTTCGTTAAGCGGATAACCCTGTTCTGAGGAACAATTCCGCAAGTATTATAGTCTGCATATCCTGAAGGGTCGAATTTATTATCGTGACATCTAATTACTTCTCATGTATCGCAGTTCTTCACCCAATAGATGAAGAGATTTGTATGAAGTAACTTCGGTTCCACTCATAGTGGAAACGGTACATGCGGAGTTTGGAGATGTCCAGCAGACATATACCCAAGTAGACTGGTTTCGTAAAGTCTACTGAAACCTTCGACATCTCCACAGCAACAAAGTTCTTATTGAAAATAGTGACTTGCTTAAAATTTGGTCTGGCGATTCACTTTCTGACGCCCCACGGTTCATCCCATTCGGTTCTAATAAAAATATCGCGTTCATTTCTTACATTCCGCATGGTTTCACCAAAACTGGAATTATTGATCAAAAAAAAAAAAAATGGTTCAAATGGCTCTGAGCACTATGGGACTCAACTGCTGTGGTCATAAGTCCCCTAGAACTTAGAACTACTTAAACCTAACTAACCTAAGGACAGCACACAACACCCAGCCATCACGAGGCAGAGAAAATCCCTGACCCCGCCGGGAATCGAACCCGGGAACCCGGGCGTGGGAAGCGAGAACGCTACCGCACGACCACGAGATGCGGGCAATTATTGATCAATTTATATTGAAGGAGATAGTGAAGGTGATTCTAATTATCTCCATCCATAAGCTGAAGTACTGCTGGAGGTTACGATAATGAATTATATACCTCTGCTTGTGTTCAACAGTTGTCATCAGTTTTGGCCGGCCGGAGTGGCCGAGCGGTTCCAGGCGCTACAGTCTGGAACTGCGCGACCGCTACGGTCGCAGGTTCGGATCCTTCCTCGGGCATGGATATGTGTGATGTCCTTAGGTTAGTTAGGTTTAAGTAGTTCCTGGTTGTGAGCAATGTTGCATTTAACAGACTTGTTTTGTTCTGTAAGCATAACAACACGTTCACAGTCCTCCAGATGCCTTCTTGAATACTTTTCTTATGAAAATGTATTTAGCCTCCTGAATCAAATATGTTTTTTTTGTTCACGTTTCGACAATTGGTTGTAGAGGAGGTGGGACGTATCTTTGATCCCTACATAATGTTGATTATCACCTTCAGAGAATAGTGTGATCCCACTCAGTATGCTTGTCTTGCTCATCTGGCTTGCTTTTCTGCTTCTTCTTCAGGCCATAAGAGGGAAACGATATTCTGGGATCTTGTGCCTGAAATTTTGGTATGTCCTGAATCTTCATGGGGAACTTGATTCCGTCAAAGTTGTAAAATCCACGAATGTTAAGACCTATTCCGTATCGAGATGTGTGCTCTGAATTCTGTTTAATTTTTCTTTCACAAGCCAGGATTGATGATGAAAACCAGAGTTATCCCGTTCATTTTGGACATAAATACATGCCTTCTTATCAGCTATATCCTTAGGGAGTTTGATATAACTGGACCCTCCATTTAACGTATCATAGGCATGAATATGGATATCGAGGTGTGGTATTTGACAGAGTGATTTAGCTGACCCTCTTACTCCCATCTCGGGAAACCGGGCCAGTATAGACCCAATGTAGAGTCACGATACCACCTGGCGATTGATGTACTCTGAGATATAACGCCACTATCACCCCAGATGTAGTGCAGGCTTTACTTCTCAACAGCACTCTGCTTTTATGGAGAGTGAGTCAATTCGCAACAGAGTACTGCGTTATATTTAATGGGATATATCTCGGATCGTCTAGGGCTTTGAGGAGCTCTGCCTTGAGCACTGGGAGGCATGTATATTGAAACCAGACTGAGTCACGATAGTCCCAGCAGGATTCTCGATTCTAGTAAATGAGATACGCCCCTCAAAGGCCCTAATAAGAGGGGTCATGATGCTGCTGATGTGATATCCTTCACTATCAGGACGGAATAGAGCACTACCGCTAGCCAAAGGTTCATTATCATTGATACTACGAGTACGAGACGACTGCGTCCCCCAATTGTATAAGGGCGGTGGGGAGGAGGCACCTTTAGGTGGGAGGAGTTTGTGTCAAGGTAGATATTACCTTTCGTTGCCAGCGAGGGTGAACAGCCAGAGCTGGAGTAGGAGGATGTGGCAGTGGTTAGCTCCTGTGTAAGCGTCGAGGCTGTAGAGAGGACCCTACTTGATGCTGCTGCATGTTGGAGGCGTCACCATCGTAGGTATTGTGGTAATGTCATTTCCATTAAAACTGTATTACATTCATTTCCTTTCAAATAAAAAATGCATATTAACAGAAACACGTCGTAGCAGTAGTTAACGTGTCAAATGTGGAGAAGAATGTAACAGGTCTGGAGAAGAGTGGCATATAAAGAAGACATGGAAGAGGAAAGTAGTCAGAAACAGCTAGGGATGAGGAAAGCTTGGAGTGAACTTACAAAATGGCAGATTTACTCTCTAATTTTTGAGCAGTATATAGCGATAGGAAGTTAGGCAAATGACAGAAGGAAAAGTTTGTTCTCTCTTGAAAGCAGTTGCAGTTTTAGACCAGACACAGATTTATGAGTAGTCTGTTCAATTGAATATGTGGTTCAAATCGAGAAGATAATTGGATTCATGATTAGGTGCAGCAAAGAGGTAGTTGGGAGTTACAGGTTCTAAGCTTTGTTTTGGCTAAAGGCTTGGGATATAGATGAGGACAGGAATGGGTAGCACTTCTGCGGAGACAGGAAATGTTTCGTCAGGTGCCTGGAAGCAGGGTGCTCGGCACTGTGTGTCCGGAAGTGTTGAAAATGTACGAGCCGCTTACTGACAAAACGTGTTCGAAAAACTGTTTGCATAAATTGTTATTAGTGGAAAGTATCGTTCAAAAAGCTGTAAGTGGACTACAGGGCTGTTTTCTGTAGTAACTTCACGCGTTTAAGCACTTTGTCCTTACTTTCGCTTATGACATTTGGTAGCTGCGCCCGCCTGTAACTACTTCACTTATACAGTTCTGTGTTGGTCTGGTCTTCAGTCCGAAGACTGGTTTGATGCAGCTCTCCATGCTACTCTATCCTGTGCAAGCATCATCATATATGAATAACTACTGCAGTTTACATCACTACTGCAATTTGCACCCTTCTGAATCTGCTTCCTGTTTTCATCTCTTGGTCTCCCTCTACGATTATCCCCCATCCCATTCTTCAATTCAGTACTAAATTGGCGATCTCTTGATGTCTCTGAATATGGTGTACCAATCAATCTCTTCTTTTAGTCACGTTGTGCCGCAAATTTCTTTGCTCCCAATTCTATTCGGTACTTCTTCATTCGTTATGTGATCTACACATCTAATCTTCAGCATTCTTCTGTAGAACCACATTTGAAAAGCTTCTATTGTCTTCTTGTCTAAACTGTTTATCGTCCATGTTTAACTACCATACATGGTTACACTCCATACAAATGGTTTCACAAAAGACTTTCTGACACTTTGAGCTGTATCTGATGTTAACAAATTTCTCTTCTTCAGAAATGCTTTCCTGCCACTGACAGTCTACATTTTATATCCTCTCTACTTCGGCCATCATCAGTTATTATGCTGCACAAATAGCAAACTCATTTACCACTTCAAGTGTCTCGTTTTCTAATTGATTTAATTCGAATATATTTCATTAACTTTGTTTTGTTTTTCTTAACGTGACCATATTTTCTCGACCCAAATTCCGGACACGACCATATTTTCTCGACCCAAATTCCGGACACGGCCATATTTTCTATACATAAATTCCGGACAAATCACTAATTTTGCAAAAATTATACACACACAAGAAGACTGCCTTACTGCAAGTCTTGTCATGGGTTAAGCCTCTTCCACTTTTGTCTGTCTACAGCCAGTCTTTTCATTTCTGAATATTTGTCTCCTTTGATATTGTCCAGCATTTGATACCTTCTTTTTCCTCTTCCCCTTTTTCCCTCTAACATTCCTTCTATTCCTTCTTTCAATAAACAATCCCTCCTCAAACAATGTCCAATCCAGTTCTGTTTTCTCTTTCTCATGACCTTCAGCATGTTTTTTCTTCTCTAACCCTTCTTAATACCTCTACATTCCTTACTCGATCTTCACATTTCACTTTTTTCATTCTTCTCCACGTCCACAACTCTAGTGCCTCCAATCTTCTTTCGTCTTCCTTCCTCAATGCCCAGGTCTCCACACCATAAAGTGCAACGCTCCAGATGTAACATTTGGCAAGTCTCTCCTCAGATCTATGTCTAGTGGTCCGCAAATTGTTACAAAAAGTACATTAATTTGAAATTTATTAGTAACTCCTAAGATGAAGGAGTACGATCCGGACAACTGTATCTATCAGAGCTGTGAATTTTCTTCAGTTGAGCTATATTCGTCAACAAAATATGAAAAAATTCAACACAAGTTTTACCATAATTCACTATGGTTTCTAAAATTGTTTGCATAGTTTCTACAGTAAGCTCTGTTTTGTCACTTGTCCATATATTATTCATGTGGGAAAATACCCTTTCGGTAACAGCATTACTACCAGGAAGGCAGAAGAGAAACTCTAATAACTGGAGTGATTTTGAGAATAGCACATTATTCAGGCTGAAAGAGGAAATCATTTCAACCCATATTTGCCCTGGCAAAGTGTTGTTCGCTATACATCCACTGATTTTCTAACTGGTTGCAAACTATGTGTCTGACATATTGAACCATACATTTCATTTACTGCAAGCTGAACAAGTAGCATGGTTTTGATAACTAGAAGAGAAGTCTTTCAGTGTCGTCCCATAAAGGTACGTGATTTAATGTAAACCAACTGTAGATTCCAAGTACTGGTTTTCAGTTTTGGATTGCAAATTAGTTCTCAACTTGCAAAGGCAATAAATCACTTAAAATAGAGTAACCGACAGCCCTTCAGCGTTTTTTAACTGCTACATGAAATGATGAAGCCTGACTGCGAACAAAGTATAACCAAACATCTGAAAAATGGTTTTGGTAGAAGTTTTGAAGCAACAATGGACATTTTATTAGACTGGAAGTATGATTTTAATTATTTAAGCAAGTTTTGTAATTAAAATATGTAACGAGGACAGGGGAGACCTTAATATCTTTGCGGTTAGATATATCAGTCAGATGTGAAGTAAATGACACCTTTTCTAAATCACATCGTAACATATCTAATGCATGAAGAGCTGTGTTTTTGTACGTGTAAATGCAAATTTAGACTCTAATATTGCTTGAAGAAGCTTTTATGCAAAATTCATAGATCTGAAGCTTGATTGTGCGATATGCAAAGACTCCCTCAGTTGCAAATAACCTGTCCTCTTGACCAAAAAGTTAGTCAGGTTTAAAGAATGACTTTCATGTGGTACTTGGCGCTGCTTTTATGTTTGTCACTTTTTAAGTGGAGTTGTATATCAGTACGTCTGCCGTGACTTATTGAGAAACTAGAAGCACATGTGTTTTGCACCTCACTTTTATTTTTGAATCTGAAGAACTAGTGTCACTGATGAAAGGAAATTCTTTAAGCAGTTGTTCATTGAAGGAGCATTTGAGCTTCTTTGAACAAATTCTTGCAAAGAAATACGGTTATTGACAAAGAAAAACAACTAATCTTAACAGTCCGACATAATTTGACGCGTACAGATTACATAGTAGTAGACACCAGCATACACTGCACTGGTGACGCCAAAACCAAGATGGTACATTACAATGTAACTCGGTCCTCTCTGGTAGCAGCTGAATGTCTTTGTCAAACAGTTTCTCAGCATAACTACAACTGATAATAAAGTACATGAATAAAGTAGATGAAATAAATGTCTAATTCGACATAAATCGATTCGTGATTGTTAAATTCGGGAGAAGCAGGTGTCCTGAATTACCACTGAAAAAATTCTGAACAGACCCACAATAAACGTGACTGTACCGAAAAAATCGTGACGGATGGTCACCTTACTTTTGTTGACGTTCATTTCATATTTTCCTTTCAAACCCTTGTTCATTCCGTTCTACTGCTCTTCCAATTTGTTTCCTTTCTCTGAGAGAATTACAATGTCATCGGCAAAGCTCAAACATTTTATGTCTTCTCCCGGGACTTTAATTCCTACTCCAAATTTTTCTTTAGTTTCCTTTACTGCTTGCTGAGTGTACAGGTTGAATAACGTCTGGGATAGCCTACAACCCTGTCTCCCTGTCTCTTCAACCACTACTTCCCTTTCCTGCCCCTCGACTCTTATAACTGCCGTCTGGGTTCTATACAAATTACAAATAGCCGTTCGCTCCCTGTGTTTTACTCCTGCTGCCCTCAGAATTTCAAAGAGAGGCAACATTCTCGAAAGCTTTCTCCAAGTCTACAAGCGCAATAAAAGTGGGTCTATATGACAAGTCGTAGGGTCAGTATTGCCTTGCGTGTTCCCACATTTCCCCGGAATCCAAACTGATCTTCCCCGAGATCGGCGCCTATCAGTCTTTCCAGTCCTCTTTAAAAAATTCTTATTAGTATTTAGCAACCATGAATTATTAAACTAATAGTTCCGTAATATTCACACTTATCTGTACCTGCTTGAATTGGAATTATTACATCATTTTTAAAATCTTTGGGTATTTCGCCTGATTCATATATCTTGCGCACGAGATGGAAGAGTTTTGTGATGGTTGGCTCTCACAAGGCTATTAGTAGTTCTAACGGAATGTCGTCTATACCGGCACCTTGTTTCCATTTAGTTCTTTCGGTGGTCTGTTGAATTCTTCACGCAGTATCATATCTCCCATCTCATCTACCTTCTCTTCCATTTCTGTATTACTGCCCTCAAGTACATCTACCTTGTATACGTCCCTTATGTACTCCTCCCACCTTTCACGTTTCCTTTCTTTGATAAGGATTTCTACTAGGACTCCTCTTTTTACCTAATTTATCCTCTGCTGCTCTCACTTTTTCATATCTCAAAGCTACCCATTCTTTTTCTAATGTATTCCATTCTCCTGATTCTTTCACTTTATCCAGTCCCACCTCCTTAATTTCCTACCTTTTTGCAATTTGTTCAGTTTTCATCTACAGTTCATAACCAATAAATTGTGATCAGAGTCCATATCTGCCCCTGGGAATGTCTTACAATTTAAAATTTGGTTCAGAAATCTCTGTCATACCATAATATAATCAATCTGAAACCTTCTGGTCTCTTCCACGTATACTATCCCCTTTCATAATTCTTGAACTAAGTGTCTGCGATGATTAAATTAAACTCTGCTTAAAATTCTACTAGGCGGCTTCCTCTTTCATTCCTTTCAAATGGTTCAAATGGCTCTGAGCACTATGGGACTCAACATCTTAGGTCATAAGTCCCCTTCATTCCTTCCCCCGGTCCATATTAACCTACTATTTTTCTTTCGCTTCGTTTTCCGATTATCGGATTCCAGTATCCCATTACTGTTACATTCTCGTCTCCCTTCACTAACTGAATAATTTCTTTTATCTCATCATATCTGAAATAGCTATAAAATTTGTCATCTAGAGACTAAACAGAAACTGTTCTGTGATGGGAGACCACGAACTTCGACGAATAGTCAAGGGGAAAAATAGTATAAGTGACACGTTCAGTTAAGGATAAGTAATCATATAGTACTGAATGTGGTATAACTTATCCTGTAACGCAGAGCCCAAGTCTAAAACAACTCTCAAGCGAGAGGAAGTACCACGCAATAAACTTCCTTACTCCTTCTAAGGCAGTTTCGTCTTCGGTATAAATGATGAAATTAAAGTTAAACTAGGAGGATGCTTGAGAGACCGGCACAGACGTTGACGAAACAGTACACATTCTATTGTGAATCGTATGAGGAGTTTCAGCAGTTATTATTGAAGAAACCTGAAGTCAAACAAAACAGATTCTTTTGCGAAACGAGTACCGAAATTGCCCAGTATATACGCACGAGACTGTTGAACTTCATGCAAGGATATTGCGAACTCCTAGATGGCTGTATTCTCGCATTTGGACTTATCACACCCTGTACTAATTTTATGATAGATGAATTATACAGGGTGAATAACAACTTGCACCACAAATACTGAGGAAATGAAAATTGTCATTGATGTGTAGTTTTCACAGATTTGTCTCTGTTGATACATTGTGGATACAAGACAGCAGGCGGTCAGATAATTACAAAAGGAAAGTCGCCAAACAGCCGTGTATTTTCAGAAGTTATTTTATTTGAACGACCAGTTTCGGCATCTCAGTAATACGATCTTCAGGCCCGTGCTTGTTAATAACGAGTATACACGTAATGTATATCAAGGTATACCACTGCTGATATTACAGAAAATGAAGCGTAATAATAAAAGTCCTCAAAACCTACATAATGCAAGTTTCAGCGTTAAGAAGGGTACCAGCGTACATAAAACACAACAAAGCAGAGTATGTGCACATACTGGTTTGCATCGAAATAACTATTTTGACATCACATCGTTATAACAGAACATGCCAAACATTACAAGAAACAAAAATACACAACATACAAAATCAGAGGTACAAACTATTAAAGCTGATCTAGTCTTTTTTTTCTTTTTCTTTCCTTTTTCATTATTAGTATTTTTATTATTCATTTACTTAATTTTTAATTTAAAAAAACCTTCGTAATTCTTATAGGTGAAAAACATCCTTGTTCTTAGGAAAATAAATCATCATTCAAATTAAAACGTCATAATATAACCTATGGAGTACAGTGTAGTGTGCATATCTACTGACTAAGTGTTATTACCATTAGTGATATATGAAAATTAGTTTTCACAGCATCGGAAAGACAACCAGAGTCAAAACCCAAAGACCGATAAATTACTAAGTGAACAGCAGTAAGCAAAGAATTTGCGAGGAAAACTCATAAAATACATAGAGGGCATAATGTTATATATCAAATCAAAAAATAATTACCCGGTGGGAAAGTCTTCGGTTGGAACGAAGAAAGACCCCAAATACCACTTCAACAAACGAGTGTCCTCCAAAAATTTAAAATGACTGTATAACTATTATGCCACTGCGAATATGAGGCGTTATTATTTGGAAGGCTTCGATTTAGTGTTGTTCCATACCACGACTGGTTATGAGGCCATTTAACAACTCGTTTTTCAGTCACAAATGTTTCACCTTTTGGCACCAGTATGTTTCTTAAGTAGTGGGCTTACAGTTTGTTGTTTTGTTGGTTTTTGCACGCTCACCTTACTTTCAACCTGTTCAGTCCCTCCACTACTTTTTGCGATACAGCTACGTGTCAGTTCCTATTTGGATGGGGTTCGTCATTTTATAAATACGTCGACAATATTATACCTTACATTCCAAAGGGGACAGTAATTATATATTCAATTGAGATTTACGGAGGTATTCCATTGACTACAATGGCATTTGGCGTCCTTGCTCGTTCCACCCAAGTACCTACCTGCCGATTAATTGTTGCTCAAGCGACACTAAGCAAAAGATTTTTTGGTGTGGTATATAACATTATGCCCTCTAGGTATTTTATTAGTTTTACTCACAAGTACTTTGCTCACCGTTATTCAAATTATAATGTACCAACGATTCTTTCAGTCCGCTCCTCACCACTTGGCATGCAAGGAACGCTTTGTGTGAGTGTAGAAGTGTTTATGTTCTGACCGTGCTAGGTAGGGAGCATCATTCGTCGTTTGTTTCTGTACGTCTTGCATATTGAAAGTTTCTGGAAGATTAAAACTGGGTGCCGGACCGATACTCGAACTTGCGACCTTTGCTTTTCGCGGGCAAGTGCTCTGCCAACTGAGCTACCCAAGCACGACTCGCAACCCCTCCTCACAGCTTTACTTCCGAATTCGATTCTCGGTCCGGTACACAGTTTTAATCTGCCAGGAAGTTTCATATCAGCGCACACTCCGCTCCAGAGTGAAAATCTCATTCTGGTCACGCATATTATTCTCCATGTGTTCCTCTTGTGACGGTCAGTTCTTCAACAGCGCCGCGTGTGGCCTTCGCATCGTCTCTTATACGATCAAACTGTTCATTTAGCGCCTCTTTTGTCTTCGAATCTCTTGTCTGTTTTCTCGAATCTCTTATCACGTAAATTTTTGACTATCTCATATTTCTTGATGGGTTTTGATTTTTCTTGACAGGTTTGTTTTTGACTTACAGTAATTTTCGGACTCAGTTCCTGTAAGAATCCGAAGACGTCAAGTTCGTCGTTGTGTTTACTGTCCTTCTTTCCTGTTACCACTGCATGCAATGTTTCCCTTTTTCGTTTGTCAACTACCAATTCTTTCTCCCCTATATACGGTACTGATCCATAACATGCAGCCTTTATTACTTTCGTTACGATTTTGTGACCTTCGATCCTCTATGTTTGTGTGTGATTCCACGTAAACTAATTCGTAGTCCCCATCATAACTCACGATTTCCGCTACATCCTCTCTTGACTCTTCATCGAGTACTTCTGCTTCCTCGTGTCTGTCATTTTCAGGATGAGACATTTGTTATTTACTTAGTATCTCCGCTTCATTTCTAATCTCGTGTCCCAAATCATGCTGAACACGATCAGTAACAGTATGCACAACCAGCTCGATCGGGTCCAACACCCCTACCTAACGACTATGTGTCGACCTACCACTGTTCGTCATATTGAATGGGCCTGACGCTGTTCATCCACCTGAATGTTTATGTACTTGGCACCTCGTCAACATGTAATTATAGGATTTTACTTTTTCCAGGAAAATCATTCATGTTCCTATCTGACATCTATGATTTACAAAATTTTTTAGAGGACATTAATTTTGCATAAAATTACTCTTCGCTTTACTTTCCCTGACAGTGCAACGTTGTTCTCGTGGTGGAACAGAATCCGAAAAAAAATAAATAAAAAAATTGAAAAATACAGATATATGCAAGCAATTAGTACACTAGAACATCGTAAATTTAATGTTTCTATCCAATCTAGATGAGTCACACATTTACTTTGTTTTCTTAGATCAGCTCAAGTGTTTTCCTTTGACTAAAAGTGATTTCAATATTTTGAACACATTCGAGCAAAATATTCACTACACAAACATCGTCAAAACAGTTCCTGTAGTCAGCTAATGTTGGCTTCTAATAAGAATCGGTACCACTTTCTTTATCCAGGCAAATTAATCTATGACTGCGTATCAGAATTACTACCATTATCGCCAATCCTGACAGATTCTTCTAATTATAATTGCCTATCAGAATCACTACCTTTTTCTAATATCCTTGCATGTTTAGCTAATTACGATTGCTTATCAGAATTACTAACAGCTAATCAGAATCACTATCATTTCGCCATCTGGGCATGGTCGTCATTATCTAATGTACGGACGGTTCTCACCGTCTGCTCCCCACCACTTGGGACTGAAGGACGCTCTGAGTGTGCGTAGAAGCGATTTTGTTCTCGCCCTGCTAGGTAGGGAGTATCATACGCTGCACTGGTTACATATAAAAAGAATCGTTATTTGCGGATTTCTGAAACAGTTTCTGAACCAAGTAATTTAATTTGATGAGAGTAAGTAGCCTACTTTCAGGACAAACAATCAGTTTCCTGTAATATTATATTATTTTTATTACCGTGTGGTTTAGAAAATCATTCAGGATGGGAATGGAAAACTGATAATTATATTTAGAAAAGGATGCACGAATTTTGATACAAGTATCAAGTAGTTATAGATGACAATGTTTTGCTACCCAGTAAGATAAAACAAACAAGTAAGAACGGAAGTAAACTCTGTAGAAATAAATTCTGCAATATACTATACCTAAACAACGTTTATTAACGTAGTTGGGCAACCATTCGTAACTGATATTCTATATTACAATCTTGCCTGACTGAACGCAACACGGATGAGAGTTTAGTGTACTACTTCAAACTAAACACTGACTGGACAAAGAGGCACGCTTGTGTCCACATCATACATAACTTTCTCCCTGCGCGATTGCAGTGCGTCATTTCCCTTTGTTGCACTTTGTTTCGTTGTATACGTGGGACACCATATGACTGCATCTGCTCCTCGCTGCCTGTCGACCTATAAAACTGCTTATTTTTGACTGAAATGTCACTCATGCATTCTTACCGAGTTCTTCTGTTGCTCAGACGAGCACAGTGATGCCCTCGCAGTTCTCCCCAACATGTAATAACTAAACAAAACTCTTCGCGATGTCTTTACTTAGAGAATATAGGGGACTCTCAGCTTCTTTAATGCTGATATATTTAGATTCCAATGTTATCAAAGCGATCAAAGAATAAATCTTTCTCCTTGCCGAATGGAACGTTAAGCATTCTGAGTGTGAAGACAACGTTTCTCAGAGAGAAATCTCCTTCTTGTCTGGAAATTGTATATACCGAGGTAGCTCTCCCCTCTCTGTGACGAGCATTTTCTCAATCCAAACTTGGAGTCTGCCAAGGAAACTGCTAGGCACAGGAATTATTTCCTCCTCTCTCGAAACATTGCTTTCTGTCGTCCTATCCGCTAACTCCATCTCTTTAAAGAAATGACGAAAAGGCTGCGATCTCCTTTCCCTCAGAATTTTCAAACTATTCCGCCATTGTGAGAGCGTTCTTCACATGAGTGCAACGTGCTGTTTTAACTACGTAATTCCTTCCCTCCAATTTGTGTGAACTGCGGCGTCGTATCTCCCTTGGCATACGCGTGGCAGTAAACGCGCCGTTGGCCCCCTGTGGCGAAACAAGCTACGTGACTCTGTGAGGATGTGTGCTGTATCGCTTGCGACGGTGATAATTATTACCCAACCCCATCCTTTGACACAGGAGTGCGAATTGGCTTTAAAAAAAAATGTTGCATCATGGCGCGTCGCCTCCTCTCTGTTCCAAGTCTGCCTTGCTACCGAAATGTATGTACATGAAAATGAGCAAAGTGATTACTTGGTATCGTATTCCGATCAGCCAAGTACACTGTCATTATCACTTGATATGAAAATTAAGAATGGTGTGTGACATTATGATTCAAATCGTCTCATTGAGAGGAAGGTGGTAAAATAGTGTCACCTTATCTGTAGCTCATGAAAGGTAGTAAAAATTGACTACCACCACAACTTAGTAATTTGTTGGTAATTGGGTTTCCCTCTGGATGTGTTACTTAGGTGATAGATGTGCACACTATTGTTTATTTCGTAGTTTATACAGCGGCGTTTTAATTTGAATCAGGATAGGTTTTCCTGATAACTAGGGTGTTTCTCAGCTATATGATTTATCAAGTATTTTTATATAAAAATTAAAAATAAATCAATGAATAAGAAATAAGGAAATAAAAATTATAAAGAAGGGAAGAAAAAGGAAAGGAGGAAACGAATCAGCTTCATTCCTTTGTGATTCTTATTTTGTGTATTGTCTATTTTTGTTTATTGTCATGTTTGGCATGCTCTATTATGACTTTGTAATGTCAAAATAGTTAGTTTCGATGCTAACCAGTATGTGTACATATCCTGCTTTGTTGTGTTTTATGTGCACTGGTACTCTTCTTATTGCTGCAAATTGCATTTAGTAGGTTTTAAGGGCATTTATTTTTACGCTCTATTTTCTGTATTGTCAACTATGGTATACTTTGATATACACTACATTTATGCTCCTTCTTAGCACGCAGGGCCCTGCCGCTGGCATTAATGAGATGCCAAAACTTGTCGTCTAAAAAAAATAAGTTCTGGAAGCACACGACTGCCTAGCGATTTTTCTTCGGTAAATGAATGGGTTGGTAGTCAGGGGCTCATATCGTTACCCAATAAATAGATTGTAATAATACTTAGAAAGTATTTTTCTGCACACATTACTTAAACTTTTTAAAATAGAGCAATGCCAATTCACTTTAATAAATTAAAAATATGGTCAATTACAATGTCAATGGTATTCGTTGTCGGATTCTAGCTCGAGTTGGTTACGAGATATCGTATTTTGAAAAGTTTCCCCACTGACACTTGTTTGTGCCATTCAACCAGCGTAGTTCTGTGTACGATGTTGTTATGTTTGCTTACAGTGTGCTGTGTGTTCCATGAGTGCATTGCAATATTCTAGTCACTTATTGTGTGACAGTCCAAGCAGTACATTGTGAATTGACGACGAGACTTACAAAGAAGAAAAGGCCGACGTGCTCATGGTGCACTGAGAGTGTAGAAAGAATAAAGTTAGTTCTTGTACGGTGTATGTGACAAGATATCCCTATGTCATCCATTTTGGCAGTTATCTGCCAACCTCTTCAACCAATGACACGAAAGTGGTAGTGTGACACCTACACAACATAACAGATGGAAACAAGCGACGACTGAATAGGGGAAATTAATATTCTTGCTGCTATTTCACTTGACCTGCACATTAGATCTCCCACACTCACACAAGGAAGTGGCATGAGTCAGACAAGTGTCTACACATTTCCCATCGACGTAGGTTCCATCCCTATTACGTATCTCGTCATCAAGAGCTGCTAGGAAAGTATTATGAGAACCGTGTTAACTTTCGTACATGAGCATTAAGACAGGATACTCCAGATGTATCTTGTTTAGTAATGAAGCCACATTTACTAGTCATGGCCAGGTAAACCGCCAGAACATGCACTATTGATCTGTTGAAAATCCCCTTCTGTTTCACTAGGAGCATGGTCAGAATCCATGAAGTGTAAACGTGTAGTGTGGGATAGCGAACCATCAGCTCTTAGGACCGCCTTTCATACATGGGACACTGAACGCGAACAAGCATCGCATCATCCTAACTGACCATCTTCTACGGACACTATAGGACGTCACTGTGGACTAGGAGGAACCTGTGGTACCAACATGATGGCTATCCAGCCCATAGGAGACGAAGTAGTACAGTACGTCTTCATGCATTGTTTCCAAATCGTTGGACTGGATGCAGAGGACCTGGACCTTGGTCTGTTCATTCCCCTGATTTGATGCCTGTACACTTTTTCTGTGAAGAAAGCTGAAAGGTGCTTTCTGCAAAGATATAATAACTACATCCGATTATACGCAATGACATATTACTGCAGCCTGCTCAGACATCTCTGGTGAAATTCTAACAAGTGTGCTGCAGGCGTTCCATACAATCCTACAAGCGTGTATTGTCGCCGCTGTGGTCATTTTGAATACAACCTCTGATGGTCAACTGTCTTATTACTGGTCAGAATCAACGCAACTAGTGTATGAACTTGCCATGTCTTATAATATGTGCTATCGCAGATATTGTACAAGTTTCGGAGTGGGAACTTTTCAAAATACTATACCTCCTAAACGACTCGCACTAGAATCCTGCAACAAACACCATCGACATGCTGATTTATCCTATTTTTAGTTTGTGAACTTCACTGGACATTGTTACTATTAAAAACTATATGGTTGCACAAAAGTACACTCAATAAGTATTATTATAGTCTGCTGATTCGCTAAAAATACGAGCACCTGACTTCTAATCCATTTCTTGAAAACCGCGCATCAGTAGCACTTTTAATTTCCACAATATCTACAGCGCAAATGTTAGGTGCTTCAGCCTGTACAGTTGAATACATTTCTAGGAACATATATATTTAGTACATAGCATCTTCCGACTATCACACTTTAAAGAAAATCTGATTGGAAGGCTTCTGCTTAACAGCTGTTTGTTGAATGCAAATGGCAAAACAGTGGCTCTCATAGGGAGTTACGCTGGCAATACAGTAACATGATACAGAAACCTAAATACTCATCACTACCTTGGATCTGAGCGAAAATTCCGTACTAAAAAATCAAAGTCATATCTGCAAAGGGAAGTGTATACAAAGATATAGGCAGCTATAAGTAAACCAAGAGTTGTGTTTTCATATCTGATTAATTGTAGATGCCAGAGGCCTTTGAAATAAATCAGAGCTGAACGTACAGCTGTTGGCTTATTTATTGCTGGTTATACCTATATCGGCTGTTCTCCTGTCATCCCCCATGGTATGGAGGGGTGACGTGAAATTGTATACAAAGAGGTAGGTAAGAGTCGCCTTCATCGACGACGTCACGAGAAAGAAAATCAGTGCCAAAGTCTAAATGTAGGCCCTGCTGTTTCTAAGAAATATCTGGCGAACTTCGGGTATGAAACATTCACACCTACAGCCAATGTGTGGAGTAAATGGAATAGCTGCAGAGTTTTGCTGAAGTAAGGAACTTGTAAAGGAGCAAACAACTGACTCACGGAACACTCTTCTACGACGACGACAAAAAAATCTGCCCGAGGACGTGACAGTAAGGAGCGGAGGGAGAGGGGGGGGGGGAGGTAGCACAGGAAAATTCAGATAAACATCGCTGACGAGTAGGCTCCCTGGGGGTGGCTAACTGTATTTGCAGGCGACAGATCGTGAGGGGCAGAGTCTCGAGAAAACCGCATTGGCGGCTAATGCGCGGCGCTGGCCAATCTCACGGTCGGCTCGGCTGATGCTCATTTTACACGGGGTGGGTGGCCGCCGTCTCGCCGGGGGCCACAGCCCTGATCTGCCACGGCCGCTGTCTAGCACAGCGTTACGGCCCTGCCGGAAGGCATCCCTCGCTCGCACCAGTATAGTACAACTAGCACGTCGGGCACAAAGGCTACCTTGTCAGCCGCTACGTCTGACGCTGTTTTCATAACAGAATAATACATATAACAATATTCGAATTGCTGTTCGCCCTTGAAGCAACCGTGTATTCCATCGTGGCATTTTTCGCTGCATTGCTGTTCATCCGGTCAAATCCGCAGGTTATACCAAATAAGAGGTTTGAGTTTTTCGTCCCTTCATTGTCGAACTCAGCAGATGAAGCACTAGCTCAGTTTGATAAGAATAGAGGTGGAAATCGGCTCTGCTTTCCTTGAAGCTGCTAATGTAAACACGGTCAACATAACCATGATGGTTAGACCAGAATTTGAACAACACTTGCAGTAGCAAATATGAATTATTTCAATGCAGGAATTCCTCTAAGGTATACAATGAGTTGTTAAGAAGAAGAAACCTCTTTCATCTACATATGGAAACACTTCTGCTATCTGCTATATAATTTCCTTTGTGTTGTTCACTAAAGAGTGTTAAGGACGTTTAGAGATGCGAGGGAATGGATTCCTTGATGAGACGGTAGAAGAGGCAGAGTGTATGTCAATCTCTGTACATTTCTGCACATAGCCAGGATATCTGGGTCCATAATGATGAACTACGTTCGAAAATTCGAGCGTCATAGATACATCATCTGCTGCCGTTCATCACCAGTTCCATGCGGTGTGAACTTTCTGTATAAAAAACCGTCAGGATGATATCTCTGTAATCAACAACTGCAAACACAAGCGCTTGTAAAAACAGATTTTCCGGTCACAGGGGTAGAGTTTTTCCCACTACATTAATCACTGAATCTTCTCGGTGAGGCCGATCAAGGAGTCACGTCAGTGTTCGGAAATTATTTCTGGACTACGTCTCACATTCGTCGTTTTGTTATGACAGGTCAAGGAAACAGAGAAGACATTCAAGGTAAAATTTTTACTAGCATGGCAGCTAAATAAAGACCTTGCCTCTCTACAGTTGCTTCGCGTTCACTGTAGGCGCTAGGGAAAGAGGCAAAAGAGCTACACATCTGGTAATGGGTAACCATTCTCATAGCTTCAAGACAGCTAAATGAAAACACCGCCTACGGTAAACTGCTTGGTAGAAAATGGATAAGTTTTTCTCCGTACATTTATAAAAAGTTACCACGCACAACATCCCACAACAGGACCTCATAGGTTTTTGGCACAGTAAAAATACGCAAAATGTCGAAAACAGGCTACGTAGTTGAACTGATAGGAGCATAAAAAAAGACTGACGCATTTTGCCATCTATGTTTACGTCTAGAATACAAACTGCTTATTAAAAAAGAAAATTAAAAAATAGCTCTACAGTTGTCAACTTAAGACACGAAAAATGTCAGTTGAGAAATGTGGAAAGGAGATATATGAAGAGGAGCACCAGAGATCACATTTTCAAAGCAAATTTTCGATGCCTCTAAACATCTTTTGATAGGATGATAATCATATGCCATAATAAAAAAGGAATGTACGAGTATTTACGGGTTACAGTTTTCATAATGAAATATGTTTTATTCAGTCCAGCTGTCAGGGATCTGCAGGTGAAAATTGTTCTGCAGCAATCACTACTTCTTCTGTTATTTTTTATTAGGTTTTGTTTAGTGGCGGAGACCCTGAAGACTCCAACTGTTTCGCCGGAAATTCATTTTACATATAGTGCTTTATAAACTATTCTGTTGAATTCAAAGCAAAGCTTCTTCTGTGCAATATTTGAATTGATTCATCTCCAGTCCGAGGTACCTGCCTCTTCAGTAAAGATTACGGTAATTGCTCTGAAAGGGTAAAGTATTCGGCAGCTGGAAATGTCTCACTCATCACTTCTACGAGAGACATTAGTGTCACAAAAAAGTGACTTACCTGCATTTTGTGTTTAATCGATGTTGGGGAGAACCATCGGCAACATATTTCAGTACTGACGATTAGTGCCATGTACCCGTCATCTTCACGTATATGAACACAACAGATTGCACCGCAATATACCACTCTTCATAAGGCGTACAGATGGATCTGGAAAAGTATAATTTAACATTTTCTCTCGACTATCATTACGAATCAATTCTAGATGACGCTACACAGATGTTGATTTATTTAGCCCTGTCGTCTCCTCATTCAATACATGTGTGCTTGTTCTTCTGTCTGTATACTGGATATATTGTAATCATCTACATCTACATCCATACTCCGCAAGCCACCTGATGGTGTGTGGCGGAGGGTACCTTGAGTACGTCTATCGGTTCTCCCTTCTATTCCAGTCTCGTATGTTCGTGGAAAGAAAGACTGTCGGTATGCCTCTGTGTGGGCTCTAATCTCTCTGTTTTTATCCTCATGGTCTCTTCGCGAGATATACGTAGGAGGGAACAATATACTGCTTGACTCCTCGCTGAAGGTATGTTCTCGAAATTTCAACATAAGCCCGTACCGAGCTACTGAGCGTCTCTCTTGCAGAGTCTTCCACTGGAGTTTATCTATCATCTCCGTAACGCTTTCGCGATTACTAAATGATCCTGTAACGAAGGACGCTGCTCTCCGCTGGATCTTCTCTATCTCTTCTATCAACCGTATATGGTACGGATCCCACACCGGTGAGCAGTATTCAAGCAGTGGGCGAACAAGTGTACTGTAAATTCAAATTCAAATGCACAGAAGAAGCTTTGCTTTGCATTCAATAGAATAGTTGATTGAGCACCATATGTAAGACACTAGTGTGAAAACAACAAACCTGATTACACTATGCCACTCAACAGTGGAAAAGTACTAATATTACTGACAGTCGGTAACGCTGAAAATTCACTATTGATAAACAATGATTTTCAAATAGTTACGTAGCTGTTATTTAAACCAATATGAAAGACAGTTACATTCATTGGTTCTTTGTGAGCGTTAGCATTACACAGAACATGACTTGTATATCAGCTTACACTAGTTAGCCTATTGAAACTGGCTCTAAGCACTATGGGCCTTAACATCTGAGGTCATCAGTCCCCTAGACTTAGAACTACTTAAACCTAACTAACTTAAGGACATCACACACATCTATGCCCGAGGCAGGATTCGAACCTGCGACCGTAGCAGCAGCGCAGTTCCGGACTGAAGCGCCTAAAACCACTTTTAATTCCTTTTTAGAAATCTGGGAAAGACCGTACTTGCCCAAGTAGTTATCGTAGTGCTGCCCTCACTGCTGCAT
Source organism: Schistocerca nitens (assembly GCF_023898315.1). Lineage (NCBI taxonomy): Eukaryota > Metazoa > Arthropoda > Insecta > Orthoptera > Acrididae > Schistocerca > Schistocerca nitens. Next base: position 950,387,127 of record NC_064616.1, read on the forward strand.
GGAAAAGACCTGGGAGCGGATGGTGAACCGCCGCCATATCTGGATCTTAGAATCCAGGCAACTCGTTAGTCGCTTTCAGTGTGGGTTCAGAAGGTATCGCCCTACCTTTTATAGACTGGCCCTCCTGGTGGCTGCTATACAATAGGCTTTCCTGTGTCTGCATCGCCTTCTCGGTACATTTTTTGACATCGAGAAGGCTGACGATAGTACTTGGAGGCATCTTAACCTCGAGCAGCTTCACGAATAGGATTTTCATTGGTGTCTCCCCATTTTTATTCGGTCCTCTCTCTCGCCACGGTAATTTCAATAGCAAGTCGGCGACGTCCTGTCTGACTGCTTTGAGCAGAAGAACGGTGTCCCTCTGGGTAGTGTTTTAGGTGTGACTGTCTTTGTCATAGCTATTAATAGCATTACGTCAGTAGTGAAAAGTTCAGTCCAGTGCTCTTTGATTGTGGATGACTTCTCTGTGTTTTGCCCTCCTCAGACCTTGCAACGACAACACGTAAGTTACAACTAACTCTTCGACGTTTGGGTGAATGGCCGCAGAAGGGTGGTTTACAATTGTCAACAAAAAGTCTATGTGTGTTCTTTTTAACCGTCCTAGTTCCATTTTCGACTTTCCTGAGTGGCGGATGAGGGATATTGTTCTTCATTTTAAAAACACGGTGAGGTTTTTGGGCCTCATATTTGACTGTAAACTTACATGGTTGCAACATACGAAGGACCTGAAAAAAAGTTCCCTTGAAACTCTATGTATTTTAAAATGTCTCAGACAGGATTTGTCTGCTCTGGTTTCACAGAGCCTTTGTGCGACCTCTGCTAGATTATGGGTGCATGGTGCATCGGTCTGCGAGATCCTCTAATTTAAAGATGTTGGACGTGGTGCACCATGATGAGATTCGGCTGGCCGCTTGGGCGTTCACTAGAAGCCGCCTACTAAGCCTCTGTGCAGAGGCTGGTGAACCGCCGCTTCACATCAGACGACGACTAGTTACAGTGCACTACTCCTATAAAATACTGTCCACGCCATACACTTTTGCATACAATACCGTTTCACGTCCTCCAATGGAAAAGTGTTTTTGCAACCGGCAAATTAGCAACGAGGCGCTATGGTATTCACACAAAGAATTACCGTTTAGAGAGGCGTGTGGCTGGTCTTAACGTCTTACATCGAGGTTGGAGCAGATTTCCACCTTGGCTCTTCCAGAGGCCCAGAATTATTTTAGACTTGAGCAATTTTAAGGAAAATAGTACACCAGATTTTACTTTTCAAGCTCTGTTGTTTAATATTTTACATATGCATCATGGTTTCACAGTAGTATACACTGATGGCTATAAATAAGGGAATTTCCTCGGCTGCTCTGTAGTGTTCCCTGACCATGACACCAGGATTCGCCTTAGCCATGAGTATACCGTACTCTCAGCGGAGTTCCACGCTATCCAGATGGCACTGGAGCAGATGCGACGTGTTCAGGGTAAACGATATCTCTTCTGCTCCGATTCCCTTAGTGCCTTACAACCGTTACAGAACATGTACTCAACTGAGAAGTTGGCACAGTTGATATATGACCAACTATACTTGCCCCAACGGCAGGGTGAGCAGATGTCATTCTGCTAGATCCCAGGGCATGTGAGGATACAGGGAAATGAATAGGCCGATAGGACTGCCTAGGAAACATGCATAGGACAGGATGTGGCAGTGTCCCATTCCCCTGCAGGCTCTCGTTTCTGCACTACACAGGATGTTGATGCAGTTGGGGGATGAGGAATCGCTGGCATTATCGGACGATGAGCTACGGTTGGGTAAGTCAACTATCCGGTGGTGGCATTCCTCCTGCCGATTGCTCAGTCGGGATAAAGTAACCCTCACTCGTCTTCGAATTGGACACTGCCCTCTTACACATGAAATTTTACTACGTCGAAAGGATTCCTCGTTTCTTGGAGTCTGTGGCGTGCAAATCTCTGTACGCCATATTTTAACAGAGTGCATTTTATACCCTGATGCTAGGGCAGAAGCAAATATAGGTGGGGATCTGCCGTCTGTTGTAGCTGATGATGAGACGAGCGTAACGTTGAGGTTTTGTGATGTGTCTGGAGTCTGGCCTCAGCCTTTAGGCTGGAGGTTTCAGTGTGTTGCAGAGTGGCTGGCTCATCCTTTTCAGCCAACCACGTCCATCTGATATATTATTTTAACTCCTACTACAACTTCCTCCTGTTTATTTATTGTTTTAATATTGGCATGATACCTCGTTTCGTGCTTCCGTGGGGGTATATCTTTTAGTTTTCGTACTGTTTTATACTCGTGTTTAGTGTATTTTACCGACACTCGTCTCAAACGTTTTCTCACCGGCGCTAAAGACCTTAGTGTCGTGCGTCCATACCAATATATCCATCCACCCACCCTTTAAATAGTGGTCTGGAGAATTATATGCCTAGTAAGTGGATTAAGGACGAAAAAAAGCAACCGTTATTTAATAACGAGCGTCAGTAAATGCTGACGAATCGGAGGCTGTTGCACTCTCGTTTCATTGCGCTAGAAGATTAATAAATTTATATTAGACTGAAAATTTATTTTTGGGAAACATACAACTCATTTTGTCAGGAACAGTTCCCAATAATTCTATTAGCATTTCATAAATTTTTTCTTCGAGGCTTTGTCTTATACTTAAACTGTGTTGGAACACCATTAGTGTATGTGAACCTTTTCTATACGGAAAGGAACTACTCAAGTAAATTCAAAAAAATCTCCTGTGTACCTAAGAAAAATTTAGGACGCCGGAGCATGGAGTGATTAACAACAATGTCACTAGCATAAAATGTGGTGGTATAAATAGGGAGTTAGCGCCTCTAAATACCTACACTTCCCAACGAATATTCTGGAAATGTTTTCTTTTCAGTTTGCAGACAAATGGAAGGTACACAGGATATGTTCCTGGATCAATAGGACTTAATGAATACGAAATGCACCTGTGCAACAGATTCCATAATAATGATCTTAAGTACATACAGTACAATGCGTCGCTCCGCAAGAAGTCAGTTACACCATTCATATTTATTGAACCCGATTCCGTTTCTTGTAGTACATGGGACAAAAATATTCGCGACGTTACTTTTAGTAATCAGTTGCTGCTACATGTAAGACCTGCCCGTACTGTTTAACGGTCACAGCGCTAGCCTGCGGGACACGGAAGTGAGTCAGACCTAGAGTCATGGATCAAATCAAGACGGCGATTAAGCGACTGTCGGACAGGTATCCCAGCCAGGCTGGGCGTGATATTGAGGCAGTTTTCACACTCGTTTCGGCAGTTACTGATCTGGTCCCCAATAATTGCCTTAGAGAATATGACAAAAAACAGCTAAAATAAAATAACAGACATAGCTCTATCTTAAGGTTAAACAATTTACAGATGGATGGTGCACGCGACATCCCTCCATTAGGATAAGTGACGAATGTGTCAACAGGAAGGGTTTCTGGCCACAGGGTTAAAATAAAATTTTATTTGGAAATCATGTAATACAGCGGACGACGTAGGACGTGGTGAACACTAAGGAACAGAACATGGCTGTTAGGTGTAAACCACGTTTTCATATGCAGATATTCATCTACATCTATGTTCAGAAAGTCACTATCAGTGACACGGAAAAGGTAATTCCATTACTACTACAGAATTATCTCCTCATGTAATCCATTAAGGAAGCTTAATAGACAGCTTTTCAGATCCAACTAATTCTGTGTTAAATTATTAACGTTCTAAATCTTCTAACACATATTTGAACATCAAAAGACAGAAACTGACAGGAATACTTCAGTTACATTGTGCTAAAATGGAGTATTATGTGAACGTGGAAGTACTGGTATTAGTGGAATATTTAGTAATTCATTACTCCAAGGACCATTTTACAATGACATAGGGTTTGTCAGTTTCATACGAAGACAAGATAACAGGACACATCATAATAAAGAACGAAAACTGCTGTGGGTGGAAGCATGCGACAACAGAAGCAAAAACTTTCCAGTAATCATAAGTCTGCCAAAGAGTCGTTCGCAAGGTAATTGCGAATGTGTGGTTATGAGGTGTTCTTGACTTCCAGTATGCAAAATGGTCCTACTTGGTACAAATGTGTTTGGGACGTAAACTTTTCTATTATGTTCCCATTTCTCCAACTGCCCACGGTTGGGAATTGTAGTGTATGTATTACGTGGAAATGGTACCTTTTTTTCCTAGTATAAGACAACTTAATGCATAGCGCGGCAGTATTCTCGAAGATAGTTAGGTCGTGCGTCTTGACCTGCAAGATCGCTTGACATGAATCCTCTGCCTGGGGCCATCTCAGAAGTGAAGTCTACGACACTCCCTTGAAAGGTTAAAGAACTGGAGCAGTGAATTCGACAGATTTACGAGATGACCCGAGGGTTTTCGGAGGTAATCGTAATTTACTGCATATCCGAGTACATTACTGCAACAAAATGCGAGGACGACACGTGGAACACTTTCTTTAACGGGTTATTGTACTCTGGAAGATTGCTACAATATTTTTTTATATTTGCTGTGATCATGTATGGTAATGAAAAAGTAGTCAGACTGCATTTCGCCTCATGTGGGGTTACGTATTGAAAGGGCGCAAAGTTATTCGAACGGGAGTAGAATCGACTGTATGTTGTCTACGAAGACAATTTGTGGTCACGCGAAGTAAATGCGGTGGCTAGCCTAATTAGGCAACAGTAACATCGAGTAAATATACAGCAAAGAATCGAAACTGTTGTTGTTGTGGTCTTCATTCCTGAGACTGGTTTGATGCAGCTCTCCATGCTAATCTATCCTGTGCAAGCTCCTTCATCTCCCAGTACTTACTGCAGCCTACATCCTTCTGAATCTGCTTAGTGTATTCATCTCTTGGTCTCCCTCTACGATTTTTACCCTCCGCACTGCCCTCCAATGCTAAATTTGTGATTCCTTGATGCCTCAGGACATGTCCTACCAACCGATCCCTTCTTCTAGTCAAGTTGTGCCACAAACTTCTCTTCTCCCCAATCCTATTCAATACCTCCTCATTAGTTACGTGATCTACCCACCTAATCTTCAACATTCTTTTGTAGCACCACATTTCAAAAGCTTCTATTCTCTTCTTGTCCAAACTATTTATTGTCCATGTTTCACTTCCATACATGGCTACACTCCATACAAATACTTTCAGAAACGACTTCCTGACACTTAAATCTATACTCGATGTTAACAAATTTCTCTTCTTTAGAAACGCTTTCCTTGCCATTGCCAGTCTACATTTTATATCCTCTCTACTTCGAACATCATCAGTTATTTTGCTCCCCAAATAGCAAAACTCCTTTACTACTTTAAGTGTCTCATTTCCTAATCTAATTCCCTCAGCATCACCCGACGTAATTCGACTACATTCCATTATCCTCGTTTTGCTTTTGTTGATGTTTATCTTATATCCTCCTTTCAAGACACTGTCCATTCCGTTCAACTGCTCTTCCAAGTCCTTTACTGTCTCTGACAGAATTACAATGTCATCAGCGAACCTCAAAGTTTTTACTTCTTCTCCCTGGATTTTAATACCTATTCCGAATTTTTCGTTTGTTTCCTTTACTGCTTGCTCAATATACAGATTGAATAACATCGGGGAGAGGCTACAGCCCTGTCTCACTCCTTTCCCAACCACTGCTTCCCTTTCATGCCCCTCGACTCTTATAACTCCCCTCTGGTTTCTGTACAAATTGTAAAGAGCCTTTCGCTCCCTGTATTTTACCCCTGCCACCTTTAGAATTTGAAAGAGAGTATTCGAGTCAACATTGTCAAAAGCTTTCTCTAAGTCTACAAATGCTAGAAGCGTAGGTTTGCCTTTCCTTAATCTTCCTTCTAAGATAAGTCGTAAGGTCAGTATTTCCTCACGTGTTCCAACATTTATACGGAATCCAAACTGATCTTCCCCGAGGTCGGCTTCTACCAGTTTTTCCATTCGTCTGTAAAGAATTCGCGTTAGTATTTTGCAGCTGTGACTTATTAAACTGATAGTTCGATAATTTTCACATCTGTCAACGCCTGCTTTCTTTGGGATTAGAATTATTATATTCTTCTTGAAGTCTCAGGGAATTTCGCCTGTCTCGTACATCTTGCTCTCCAGATGGTAGAGTTTTGTCAGGACTGGCTCTCCCAAGGCCGTCAGTAGTTCTAATGGAATGTTGTCTACTCCCGGGGCCTTGTTTCGACTCAGGTCTTTCAGTGCTCTGTCAAACTCTTCCCGCAGTATCGTATCTCCCATTTCATCTTCATCTACATCCTCTCCCATTTCCATGATATTGTCCTCAAGTACATCGCCCTTGTATAGACCCTCTATATACTCCTTCCACCTTTCTGCTTTCCCCTCTTTGCTTAGAACTGGGTTTCCACCTGAGCTCTTGATATTCATACAAGTGGCTCTCTTTTCTCCAAAGGTCTCTTTAATTTTCCTGTAGGCTGTATCTATCTTACCCCCAGTGAGATAAGCCTCTACATCCTTACATTTGTCCTCTAGCCATGCCTGCTTAGCCATTTTACACTTCCCGTCGATCTCATTTTTGAGACGTTTGTATTTCTTTTTGCCTGCTTCATTTATATTTTTATATTTTCTCCTTTCATCAATTAAATTCAATATTTCTTCTGTTACCCAAGGATTTCTACAAGCCCTCGTCTTTTTACCTACTTGATCCTCTGCTGCCTTCACTACTCCATCCCTCAGAGCTACCCATTCGTCTTCTACTGTATTTCTTTCCCCCATTCCTGTCAATTGTTTCCTTACGCTCTCCTTGAAACTCTGTACAACCTCTGGTTCTTTCAGTTTATCCAGGTCCCATCTCCTTAAATTCCCACCTTTTTGCAGTTTCTTCAGTTTTAATCTACAGTTCATAACCAATAGATTGTGGTCAGAATCCACATCTGCCCCTGGAAATGTCCTACAATTTAAAACCTGGTTCCTAAATCTCTGTCTTACCATTATATAATCTATCTGATACCTTTTAGTATCTCCAGGATTCTTCCATGTATACAACCTTCTGTTACGATTCTTGAACCAAGTGTTAGCTATGATTAAGTTATGCTCTGTGCAGAATTCTACCAGACGGCTTCCTCTTTCATTTCATAGCCCCAATCCATATTCACCTACTATGTTTCCTTCTCTCCCTTTTCCTACTGTCGAATTCCAGTCACCCATGACTATTAAATTTTCGTCTCCCTTCACTACCCGAATAATTTCTTTTATCTCATCATACATTTCTTCAATTTCTTCGTCAACTGCAGAGCTAGTTGGCATATAAACTTGTACTACTGTAGTAGGCATGGACTTCGTGTCTATCTTGGCCACTATAATACGATCACTATGCTGTTTGTAGTAGCTTACCCGTACTCCTATTTTTTTATTCATTATTAAACCTACTCCTGCATTACCCCTATTTGCTTTTGTATTTATAACTCTGTATTCACCTGACCAGAAGTCTTGTTCCTCCTGCCACCGAACTTCACTAATTCCCACTATGTCAAACTTTAACCAATCCATTTCCCTTTTTAAATTTTCTAACCTACCAGCCCGATTAAGGGATCTGACATTCCACGCTCCCATCCGTAGAATGCCAGTTTTCTTTCTCCTGATAACGACGTCCTCCTGAGTAGTCCCCGCCCGGAGATCCGAATGGGGGACTATTTTACCTCCGGAATATTTTACCCAAGAGGACGCCATCATCATTTAACCATACAGTAAAGCTACATGCCCTCGGGAAAAATTACGGGTGTAGTTTCCCCTTGCTTTCAGCCGTTCGCAGTACCACAACAGCAAGGCCGTTTTGGGTAATGTTACAAGGCCAGATCAGTCAGTCATCCAGACTACTGAAAAGGCTGCTTCCCTTCTTCAGGAACCACACGTTTGTCTGGCCTCTCAACAGATACCCCTCCGTTGTGGTTGCACCTGCGGTACGGCTATCTGTATCGTTGAGGCACGCAGGCCTCCCCACCAACGGCAAGGTCCATGGTTCACGGTGGGGGGGGGATCGAAACTAATTGCTGAATAAAACGTCACTACAACTTGATAGTACCAGCAAGGTAATCAATCACGAATTAAGCCAATAACTTTTTAAGTATAGTAGCAACTAACTCCTTCATGCTCCTGAATACTAAAAACTTTAGTGTGAAAACAATAAAGCTGATTACACTATGCCACTCAACAGTGGAAAAGTACTAATATTACTGACAATCGGTAGCGTTGAAAATTCACTATTGATAAACAATGATTTTCAAACAGCTACCTAGCTGTTTTTTAAACCAATATAAAAGGAAGTTACATTCGTTGGTTCTTTGTGAGCGTTAGCATTACGCAAAACATGACTTGTATATCAGCTTACACTAGTTACTGAAACTGATAATTATAAGAACACAGATGTTTCAAGGACAATTAACTGGGCTATGTATGAACTTTCACTGCTACTTTGCTGGAAGACTGACTATAGCATGGAGGGAATGTATATCTGTTCTGTAACACAACACACATCTTGACTAACACTTTTAAAGTCTAAAAAATTGCGAGATATGCACATAAAGTAAATAAACACACAATAGCACTATTTATTGACCTGTTACACAAGCAGAACTGTTGTAGGCCGTTAAACTGTTATGCCCTATACTTTATTTCTGTAATCACTATTTTTCTAGGAAATTTTAACTACTGTCAAACGAATTGCGTAATTCATGAAATTTATAACTTCAAATAGGAGTTTTGATCACTTATTCTTTTACTGTGTATTAACTTATGAACTTAGAATACCACGTGAAACGGTTCCTACGAAAGACTATTAGCTAAATCAGAACTATTACTCCATGAAAATTACTTATGTCAGTTATTCCAGTTATTCATTTCCCCATTTTTAACTTTGTTTTAAAACTTGGAACCATTTTGTTACAAGGGTAGGATCCTATCAGGTTTGTGATAACTCAAAGTTCATGACACAAAAATAATATTAATCGTTTACAATGAGAATACTTTAGCAAACGTTGGTCCATGAATGGATATATAAAATTAAGCATTACTTTCCCTGACGGTAAATGTAATGGCGATCTTCAGTGGCGATAGAACAGCGTTGTATGATGGGATCATTGCTCTTGATGTACTGTGCTTTGAATAATTCATCTTGGCCGGAATTTCGCATACGAGAGCTGTCCAATAAATGCCGTGATAACACGACAAATAACCAGTCATATCCGAGGCATATTTAATCCACTTTTCCAGAAAGCCTTTCTTCACTGAACAACCGGGATCTTTACTCATCGAAGGCTAGCCGTAGACTATACATGCAGAAGACTTCTCGCGTCTCTTCGCATCTACCCACCTTTTATATTCCCATCTAAGTCTTTCTGTTGCGGAAGGACAACTCTCCAGCTTTTCTATCTCAAACAATTCTACATTTCCGACGCAGGAGATAATTACATATGTTACAATTAACTTATGAACTTTGAATACCATGTGAAACGGTTCCTACGAAAGACTATTAGCTAAATCAGAACTATTACTCCATGAAAATTACTTATGTCAGTTATTCATTTCCTCATTTTTAACTTTGTTTTAAAACTTGGAACCCTTTTGTAACAGGAGTAGGATCCTATCATTACATAAAATGATGTAGCTTTAGACAGGTCGTTTACAAAGATATTAATGGTTACATAAAGTTACCGAACGAGAAAAATTATTGACATGTCTCTCCAGTCAACAATGTACAGAATACGGATGTTACGGCATCGATATCCATGGGAGGAACTGGAGCCCCATTAGCACATTATTTCATACTGCAAGTCAGTGGCGGCTCTCAACCACAAAATCCCAACTATCTAGTAAGCGGATACCTTACGGATTCATGGTGACCAGTTCGTTTTTGCCTGTACTGTTGTATAGTTTCATCCGCGTAAGTTTTCGCTATTGATTACAATATATCGCCGGCCGCTGTGGGAAAGTACCTGACGCCCAAATAGCATTAAAAAGTGCGAGGAGGATAGCTTTGTTTCGCCTTGTACTGTGCCATGGGGTACTATAATGAATTCTGTTGCGACCAGGGGATGTGTCACGAGCCGCAGACAATGCAGAATCCAACTTCCTTATGGAAAATGGACAGTTCAAAAAATGTTCAAATGTGTGTGAAATCTTATGGGACTTAACTGCTAATGTCATCAGTCCCTAAGCTTACACACTTCTTAACCTAAATTATCCTAAGAACAAACAAACAAACACACACACACACACACACACACACACACACACACACACACATGCCCGAGGGAGGACTCGAACCTCCGCCGGGAGCAGCCGTACAGTCCGTAACACTAGCGCCGTAGTCCGCTCGGCTAATCCCGCGCGGCAAAATGGTCAGTTAAACTTCATCAGAGTTGGATCGGAAGTCCAATCTGCTCCTCTCAGCGAACGCTCTGTGGCGCTGGATACGTGGAACCTGACTAGTGGTTGCTGTAACTGTGGCAAAATATGCCGCCATAGTCTGAGCAGTGTCTCGCGTACTGGTTTGGAGAGTGCCGTTCGCCATTACAGCAGCCATAGGGCACCTTTCCCCGTCTCCTCCCTCCCTCCCCCGCCCCTCTCCTCTTCCAGATATTCTCCTGATGGTCTCCCAAAGAACAGAACTCTGCATGGAACGATTAATGGTGTTCAGCAACTATTGTCACGACCTCTTATTGCTCTCTCGAATAATCTGATGACATTTGGCCCCGGCCCCAAAAGGCTGCAAGATTCTTTGCAGGTGGACGGCACTTGAACCCACGCCAAAACCTGACTGCAGAGCGGCATTCGTCGCTCCACCTAGGGTTGAGATGCCTCCTCAGTTGTCCCATGGCTGCTTCAGCGGCACGGTGGATCACTATGGTAATATGATCCACCCAGTCCTCGACATCGAGAACTGGCAAGATCAATACTTGAACCTGGGACCCTTGGGACATCAAACTAATGCTCTACTAACTTCCCCACGGAAGGTTTTCCCGTAATTCGTCTACGTCCATCTTGCTGGAACAAAGTGATGTCAGTGCATGGTCTAAGTGAGATGGTAACAACTACTTACTTGCTGTTTCTAGCAGAGTCACTCTCCTAGCCTTCGTAACTGATTTATTAGCTTTCGTAGCCATAGTTGCAATAATGGTATCATGATCGCCAATATCCGTTTCTATACTGACGTTGTCTATAAGGTGTGATCTATTTGTATCTACAAAGTATTAGATACTTTCATTGATCGTGGGCTGCCGAACTAGCTGCACAAGACAGGATTCAGAAAACGTCTTCAAAAGTACTTCGCACGGCTGTCTGCGTGCGATGAATCCATAGTCATCCCGGTCTGTACTCGGTAGGTTAAAGTCGTCTCCAATTTACATTCCATGATATAGGTATTTTCGCGCTATTGACCGTACACTTCCTTTGAATAACTCTAGAACTGTCACATCAGAATAGCATGTTCCGTAAAAATATCCAACAGCTAACATGGTTTCACTTAGATCTGTTATACTTGACCAGATAACTTCGCTGTCACGCGCAGTCTCGACCTCAATAGAGACCAGTGGATCTATGTGTGATAACTGCTCTACAGACTGCCTGAATTTATACTTACAAAATACGAGCTTGCACCTCTTAAACAGAAAACCGTGCACCAAATTATGAATTATACAACGAGAAAAATACAAGGAAAGATTAACAGTGAACTTGCCTCCCTGTAGATATGAATCAGCCTAGAGCTGGTGCCTGACTCCCAAATTGAGAACGGTTGGAGCATTATGGGCAAGACCCTTCAAGCAACTCGGCATTCTGACGATCTAACGGGCCAGTTTGATAGAATCTGGCGCTAAACCCTTCAGCAGGACATCCAACAATACTGTCAACCAACGTCAGTTCGAATAACTGCTTGCATAAGCGTCAGAGGTGGCCCAGCGAGCTATGACTTGCTCAATTTGTGAAACACTTTTTGTCTTGAACAAATCATTCAATTTATCTGAAATTGTTGTCTTCTGGTTGTCTGCACATGTACACATCTACCGATTTCCGTCCCATTCGGATAATTGTTTCGTGGTGTGCTTCTTGTTTTTCTTCTTCTTCTTCTTAGAGTGCAAATCATGACTGTCAAGTACTTTGTATGCGTCAGTCGGCTGTATGGAATCAGCCAGATAAGATGGGCCGACGTGGAGAAATGACAGAATGAAAAAAGGTACTAAAATGTTTTTATGTGTACATGACCATATTGTAAATGATTTTTCCCGATCTGTTGGTGCATCAACGATGGCTGACCAACATGTCTACCCGTAATTATGGAAATAACACTGGCAATATTACGCGACCAGCTGTCAAATGTATGATACTTTTACCACAACATGTTTCGGGGCTATGTTATCCCATTGTCAAGTGGGCAGCCAATCAATAAATCGCAGTACTATATGTACTGACAAACATTTTGAAATACGGGTATATGTATATATCTACCTGTTGTATGGCATACCTTCAAGCTTCTATGCCATTAGGCACCGTCAGAAGTAAAGTCCAGCAGCATACACACACTGTCAAACATAAAGCTCTGCGTGAAATATCTCATGTTGGTGTCTTATACTCTTAAGGTACAGTTGTAAACAGAAGGCAGCCACTTTCACCTAACGAGACATTACTTTCAAGCAAAGCATACGTCACAGCTCCCAACGATGCTACTGTACTTCATGAAATCTATGAACGTTACATGTCAAGTCCGAGTAAATTGCAAAAACTTAATTTGAGCACTTAGGCAAATGGCAGTATAAAATGATTTTGATGCTTGTTTGACAGATAGGTCGGATGCAGCAATAGAGCATAGAAACCAACAAAACTAGAAAAATCCGCAGAAATATAGTCATGCCATATTGGGGAATTATTTCGTACAAACATGGAGAGGTTATTGAACAACAAATGGGTGGAAAAAGCATTCAGCTCGGGCAACAAACTGGAGCCGAGTCTTACGCATAAGACTGTCACTGGGGAGAAATGAATGTTCAAAGGTGGAGATTGTGAAATAAAGTACCTGGGTTAAACATAAAGAAACTTTAAAGTAAGATTTAAAGAGCATAATAATAAAGACAGCGTTTCGTTCGTGGTGGCGAAGCACCTCAGGGATGAGTAGCTAGTGTCCGAGGTCCGAGGGGAATTTCTGGGCCCATTAGTGATGCCCTCCTTGGGAAACTACCAACAACGTTGTTTATTCGAATTTGCGGAGTTAGGTTTAATGTATTCTGTTGGTCATGCTTTATGGGTACACATGTTGCAATGTGACTGTAGTATTATTTTTTGTAATTTACTAGGGCTTATCATGGAATGATCATAGATTTTATCATAGACATCTACATCTGCACCTACTTGGATACTCTGCAAATCACATGTAAGTGCTTGGCAGAGAGTTCGTTGAACCACCTTCACAATTCTCTATTGTTCCAATCTCGTATAGCGCGCGGAAAGAATGAACACCTATATCTTTCCGTAAGAGCTCTGATTTCCCTTATTTTATCGTGGTTATCGTTCCTTCCTATGTGGGTCGGCGTCAAAAAAATATTTTCGCATTCGGAGGAGAAAGTTGGTGATTGGAATATCGTGAGAAGGTTCCGTCGCAACGAAAAATGACTTTCTTTTAATGATGTCCAGCTCAAATCCTGTATCATTTCTGTGACACTCTCTCCCATATTTCGCGATAATATAAAACGTGCTTCCCTTCTTTGAATTTTTTCGTTGTACTCCGTCAGTTCTATCTGGTAAGGATCGCATACCGCGCAGCAGTATTCTAAAAAGAGGACGGACAAGCGTAGTGTGGGCAGTCTCCTTAGTAGGCCTGTTACATTTACTGAGTGTCCTGTCAATAAAACGCAGTCTTTGGTTAGCCTTTCCCACAATATTTTCTATGTGTTCCCCTCCAATTTAAGTTGCTCGTAATTGTAATACCTAGGTTTTTAGTTGAATTTATGGCTTTTAGATTAGACTGATTTATCGTGTAACCGAAGTTTAACGAGTTCCTTTTAGCACTCTTGTGGGTGACCTCACACTTTTCGTTATTTATGGTCAACTGCCAGTTTTTGCACCATTCAGATATCTAGTCTAAATCGTTGTGCAGTTTGTTTTGATCTTCTGATGACTTTATTAGTCGATAAACGACAGCGTCATCTGCAAATAACCGAAGACGGCTGCTCAGATTGTCTCCCAAATCGTTTATATTGATAAGGAACAGCAAAGGGCCTATAACACTACCTTGGGGAACGCCAGAAATCACTTCTGTTTTACTTGATGACTTTCCGTCAGTTACTACGAACTGTGACCTCTGTGACAGGAAATCACAAATCCAGTCACATATCTGAGACGATATTCCATAAGCACGCAATTTCAGTACAAGCCGGTTGTGTGTTACAGTGTCAAAAGCCTTTCGGAAATCCGAAAATGCGGAATAGATCTGAAATCCATTGTCAGTAGCACTCAACACTACATGCGAGTAGAGAGCTACTTGTGTTTCACAGGAACGATGTTTTCTAAACACATGTTGACTGTATGTCAATAGACAGTTTCCTTCGAGGTAATTCATAATATTCGAACACAATATACGTTCCAAAATCCTGCTGCATATCGACGTTAACGATATGGGCCTGTAATTTAATGGATTACTCCTACTACCTTTCTTGAATGTTGGTGTGACCTGTGTAACTTTCCAGTCTTTGGGCACGGATCTTTCGTCGAGCGAATGGTTGTATATGATTGTTAAGTATGGAGCTAATGCATCAGCATACTCCGAAAGGAACCTAATTTGTTTACAGTCTGGACCAGAAGGCTTGCTTTTATTAAGTGATTTAAGTTGCTTCACCTCTCCGAGGATATTTACTTCTACGTTACTCATGTTTGCAGCTGTTCTCGATTCGAATTCTTGAATATTTACTTCGTCTTGTTTTGTGAAGGCATTTCGGAAGGCTGTGTTTAGTTACTCTGCTTCGGCAGCACTGTCTTCGATAGTATCTCCATTGCTATCGCGCAGAGAAGGCATTGATTGTTTCTTGCCGCTAACATACTTCACATACGACCAGAATCTCTTTGGATTTTCTGCCACGTTTCGAGACAGAGTTTCGTTGTGGAAACTGTTATGGGCATCTCACATTAAAGTCCGCGCTAAATTTCGAGTTTCTGTAAAAGATCGCCAATCTTGGGCATTTTGAGTCTGTTTAAATTTGGCATGTTTGTTTCGTTAGTGTTCTAACCCGTTTTGTGTACCAAGGAGGATCAGCTCCGTCGTTTGTTAATTTATTTCGTATAAATCTCTCAATTGCTGCCGATACTATTTCTCTGAATCTAAGCCACATCTGGTTTACACTTATATTATTAATTTGGAATGAGTGGAGATTGCCTCTCAGTAAGGCGTCAAGTGAATTTTTATCTGCTTTTTTGAATAGGTATATTTACGCTTATTTTTCGAGGATTTGGGGATTACAATATTCAATCTCGCTACGACAACTCTGTGTTCACTAATCCCTGAATCGGTTTTGATGCTCGTTATTAACTCAGGATTATTTGTTGCTAAGAGGTCAAGTGTGTTTTCACAACCGTTTACTAATCGCGTGGGCTCATGAACTAACTGCTCGAAGTAATTTTCAGAGTATGCGTTTAGCACAATTATTACAGTAGTATTTTTGACGTCTGTTACATATGCATTGCAGGAAAGTGCTGTCTTTGCTGCCTTTAGTGTACAACTGTGTCTTGAGAGTATATAACGCCAACATGAGATGTTGTAGGAAGTGTTTTATGTTTGACAATGCATGTTTGCTGTTTGAGTTTACTTTTGACGGTGCTAAACGGCGTAGAAGCTTTCAAGTATGTAATACTATAAGACGATATAAATACCTTTATATGGTTGTCAGTATGTGTAGTACTGTGATTTACTGATTGATTTCCTTGGTTTTATAGCACGTAATAGTGGGATAACGTAGTCCAGAAACATGTTGTGGTAGAAATATCACATTTGACTACTGATGAAGTAACGTTATCAGTACGATTGAAACAGTGAACTAATCATAGGCGCGTAACGTGGCAGAACAGTGGTCGTAAGATGACCCTAACTGACAGTGAACGGATATGCGTGTCATACCTTGTCAGTGACAGTCGGTTTCAAACCAAACAGGAATTGCTGCCGACAGTCAAAGCAGCTCCATCTCAACCAGTTCCTTAGCAAACAATGCAAAAGAAACTGCATGCAGTACACATCTAGACTCATCTGAATGGCAAAAGACCATTTCTCAATGCCGTACACGAGATTGATCTAATTACAAATAATTTGTAACATGCATAAATTAGTGTATTACGAGCTCCCTATAGACTAGCTATAGCATGACTGCAATATATGGAGCGCCGGACCCCACGTACTAATCGTTGAAAGTCGGCACCATTCGAAATACTTCGTGTCAACTATTCCCTGTGTCAGATTGCTGCTACTTTCAGCGACCCAAAAGTTGTGACACTGTATCTGCTTGACGAAGTGTTGCTATGTTGTCTGTGGGAGCAGATGATTAACTGACTAATGACAGGAATTATATTTAACACGCTAGTTCTGGCGCTAATAAATATTTTTCTAGCTGCTGTGCGACGTGCGTGTTTACACTTCACTTCATCTGGCGGCTCTGATTTTCGTGTTTCTTGTCGTGGGGCGCAGCGGATTTCCTATTCAGACACCCGAAGCTAGTATTTTAATACATTGATCTTTACTAAAATTACTACAAATCATGCTATAACTCATTTGTTCAGATAGTTCGCTGTTTGAAGGATCAGACAAAGTAACTGTATTCACAGATGTTCGTTGGGCCTGGCTAATAGGTAAATACATTATACATTATTGTTTTTCTGATAGCATACTTGAGGTGCAACTAAGATTGAGTGATCTGCTGCTGAATCTCATTTGCCGTTCGTGGAGAATCATATTGGCGGCACAAACTCGTTAACACCGAATCCGACGAACATGACAGAGGCAGCTATTAACGTACTGCAGACCGACAGACAGACACTAACTGCCTAACAAATGCGGACGAGAATCAGACGAGCAAGCTGGGGACGAGAGACTGACCAAGAAAACAAGTAGAATTTAACAAGTAAATGAAACAACATATCACGTATCACTTAACTTCTAATAAACTGCGATGTCTGGCGAAGACCTGGCGCAGCACCCCCAAAACGCTCTGCCGAACCGTCCGCTGCCAGCCGCTTCAACAGTCTCACGGCGTCGCAGCTCGCAGCGGCCAGACCAATGTCGTGGGTTGACTCCTGTTGCACTCGTGTCGGCCGCGAAGTTTTCTTTTTCCTTTATCGTAATTTTTATACCTGTACATAGGCAGGCTGGCAGCAGCATCGTACGCTGCTCTTCAGCCTTCGAGTCGACAATGAGAAAAAACAGGAAGAAGATACATAATAGATATATTGACGGGCAAAGAACAGTAGACACAGAAACACAAAAACGGAGCCGTTCACACTCGACGAAAATTACACTGAAACACGTTGGCACAGCGCACAAACACTGATGATTCGACGGCACAGGTGAACGTTGGAGTGTGACGGTGAACACTAACCACAACCACGAGTGCACACACACGAGAAAACGGATGGCGATGATCTCTGGCGCGCGAATGTCCACGTAACGTGTGCGAGTCCGAGGACGTGCCAAGAGGGGAAGGGGGAGGGAGAGAGGGGAGAGCAAAAATGCCAATGGCAGACGGATGGGAGGAGGAATGGGGGTATGGGGGTGGGGGAAGCCCGGGGGAGGAGCGGGGAGAAAGGGAGGAGGGAGGGAAGGGGGAGAGAAAGGAGTGAGGGTGCCCTAAGGAAAAAACAGAGGAAGAAGGAGGGAGGGTCAAAGTTTTTAGGAAGGGTAGATGGAGGGGAGGAGGGCATCATCAGGGAGTGGGAGCCGGCGGAAGCCACGTTGGGAGAGGGTATGGAGAGTGGAGAGATGGAGAGCAGGCGGGACGTGGAAGTACAGGCGCAGCAGCGGACGGGGGCGGGAGAGGATGGGAGAGACCAGCGGGTGAGGAGGATCGAGTTTACGGGAGGTGTAGAGGATCTGGATCCGTTCGAGGAAAAGGAGGAGGTGGGGGAAGGGAATTAGGTCGTACAGGATCCGTGTGGGGGAGGAGAGACGGATGCGATAGGCGAGGCGAAGAGCATGGCGTTCTAGGATCTGAAGGGATTTGTAAAAGGTAGGGGGAGTGGAGATCCAGGCAGGGTGGGCGTAGCAAAGGATAGGGCGAATGAGGGATTTATAGGTATGGAGGATGGTGGAGGGGTCCAGACCCCAAGTATGGCGAGAAAGGAGCTTGAGGAGACAGAGGCGGGAGCGTGCCTTGGGTGGATCGTCTGGAGGTGGGGGGTCCAGGAGAGGCGACGGTCGAGGGTGACACCAAGGTACTTAAGGGTGGGGGAAAAGGCGATAGGACGGCCACAGATTGTGATGTAGAAATGGAGGAAAGGAAGGAAGGGGTGGTTTTGCCTACAATTATCGCCTGGGTTTTGGAAGGATTGAGCTTAACCAACCACTGGTTGCACCAAGTGGTGATCCGGTCAAGATGGGACTGGAGAAGGTGTTGGGAGCGCTGCAGGGTAGGGGCAAGGGCAGGGATGGCGGTGTCATCGGCGTACTGGAGAAGGTGGATGGGGGGTGAAGGCGGCGGCATGTCTGCCGTATACAAGAGGTACAGAAGAGGGTAGAGGACGGAACCCTGGGGCACACTGGAGGAGGGGAAAAAGGTGTAGGAATCTGTGTTGTGGATGGTGACGCAGGAAGGACGTTGGGAAAGAAAGGAGCCGATCAGATGGACGTAGTTAATACGAAGAGCAAAGGTTTGGAGTCTGAAGAGGAGACCGGAATGCCACACGCGATCATAGGCTCTTTCAAGGTCAAGGGAGAGGAAGATAGCGGAATGATGGGAATTAAGCTGTTCGGAGAGGAGATGAGTGAGGTGAAGGAGAAGGTCAGCGGATGAGAAGGACAGCCGAAAGCCACATTGGGTAATGGGAAGGAGGCGGTGCTGGCGGAGATGCTGGTGGATAAGTCGGGTGAGGATGGATTCCAGGACCTTGCTGAAGACCGAGGCAAGGCTGATGGGATGGTAGGAGGAGACAGCGGATGGCGGTTTACCGGGTTTAAGGAACATCAGGATACAGGAGGTTTTCCACAGGTCGGGGTAGTAGCCGGTGGACAGGACTACATTGTAGAGCCTGGCCAGGGTGGAGAGGAAAGAGGCAGGAGCTTCACGAAGGTGGAGATAGGTAACACGATCGTGACCAGGAGCGGTGTTGCATTTCATGCGGAGTGTAGCGATGAGATCAGGTGTAGTGATTGGGGCACTGAGTTCTGTGTGTGCAATGTTGTCTAAGTACTGGAAACCAGGTACGAGGGGAGGGACAGAGGTATCAGTTCGATTACAGACATCTGGGAAGAGGGAGCAATCGAACTGAGGATCGTCAGGGATGGTAAAGACATCGGAGAGGTAGGAGGCAAAGAGATTGGCGTTACTAGTGTTGTCAGGGAAGGGTTGGTTGTCATGAAGGAGACGATAGTAGGGGGAGGGTTTAGATCCAGTAAGGCAGTAAGGCGGCGGAAGGCTGACCAGTACTTGGACGAGTTAATAGGAAGGATAGCGTTTAAACGGGTGCATGTCTGTCGCCAGTCCTGGCGTTTCTTAGCCACGAGCAAGTTTCTGATGTGTCGTTGCAGTTGCTGGTGGCGTCGTAGTGTGTCCGGGTCACGAGTGCGGAGGAATGCACGGGAGAGATGGCGGGATTCACAGAGGAGGAGGACGGCCTGTGGGGGTAAGGTAGGACGGTGGAGGTAGATGGCGACAGAAGGGACGTGGGCCTCCACGGCCTCAGACAAGGTCTGCTGGAGAAAGGAGGCGGCATGGGTAACATCATCAGGGTGGCTGTAGGTGAAGGAGAGGCCATCGACCTGGGTGGAGAGGGTATCCCGGTAGGCATTCCAGTCGGCATGGGATTAATCATGGACGTATTTCAGGGGAGGGTCATGACGGGGGTCGGGGTGGGGGCGACGACTGTCTGAAATGGTGAAGAGGACAAGGAGATGGTCACTACCAATGGGGTCCAGGACATCCACCGTTATGCGGCCAAGGAGGTTAGGGGAGGAGAGGACGACATCAGGAGTGGAGTTGGATTTAGGGCAGGTGGGCTGGGGAATGGGGACGAGGTCGCCTTGATGGGAGGAGAGGAACCGATGCCACCGCCGTAACTGGGTGGTGGAACGACTATGGATGTTGAGGTCGGCGGCGATCACATAGGAGGAGAAGGTAAGGTCAATGTAGGAGAGGAAGTTAAAAGGAATAGGGGCGTTAGGGCGGACATAGATGGTTGCGCAGGTGATGATAAGGCCAGGGAAGAAGCGACTGAGGATCAGGTGTTCTGTGGCGTCGGGAAGGACAGGTTGGAGCCGAACTGGGATCTGGCGGTGGTGACCAATGGCAACTTTGCCACGTGCTATCGGGAAGGGATTGTCGGAGCGGTGAAGGAGGTAGGGCAAGGTGTGAACGGTGTGGTGGGGCTGAAGAAAGGTTTCATTGAGGAGGAAGGCATCCAGGTGGTGGGTGGCGGGGGTGTGCATGAAGAGATTCCTGTTGGCAGGATGGGAACGGATGCTGTTGAACAGGATACAGTGCTGTCGCACCATGACAGGGATTTAGACGAAGGGGTCGAGATGGGAGAAGGTGAAATGGGCCTGGTTGTGGGAGTAGGTGGCGTACATTTTAAAGTGGAAGACGGAACGGGCAGCAAGAGATATCTACTGGAGGGTGTGAGGGCGCTGGAAAGGGTGGACATTCTGTAGAACAATGGTGAGGAAACTGATGATGTCCTCAGCGGTGGAGGGGGGGGGGGGGACGAAGGAAATTGCCAGGAGGGGTGGGGGCGTCCAGAGGGCGCACAGGGACGGTGAGTTCAGGAGTGGTGGAAGGGTGTTGGGCGTTACATTTTTGGGAGTAGGTGGGATGCGGGTGATTGCAGGTATTACAGGAGGGACAGGACTGAAGGTTAGGGTACTGCCGGAGGATGTGCGCTTGCTTACAGTGGGGGCAGGTGGGGGCCTCACGGCACTCAGCTGTTGTGTGTGCGTTGTAGCACAGACACCTCTGGCAGTGGAGGAATTGAGGATGGGAACAGCAGGGGTCGACCTTGTATCTCTGGTTGAAGAGGAGGGCACCCTCCTTCAGGAGGTGGTCAATGGAGGGGGCATCCTCTGAGAAAACCCGCATAAGGCGGGTGGGGTCGGCGGAGTTAAAAATGTGGCGGACCGCCCGCACCTCCAGTGATGGATGTGCCTTGAGCTCCGCCAAGACCTCCTCCTCCGTGATTGTTGGACTAAGCCGAGTGATCACAGCAGTGAGGGTCGGCGGGCGACGCGGGGGTTAGGGTTGGCGGGTAGGAGATGGGGAAGGAGCAGGATGAGGAGGCGTTGGGGCCAAACCGGGTGATGGGGATGCGGGAGAGGATGTCAGTATGGAATGTGGGGCTGGGAGAGGAGATGAGAACTGAGTCCCATCTGGGAGTGAGGAGGGAGATGGGTGCTCCAGAGATGTGTTGGCAGAGGAGGAGGGAGAGGTTCTGGGCCTCGAGGAGGGAAGGATTGGGATGAGAGAGGAGGTATTTCTAGGAAGACGGGGGGGAGGAGGAGGAGGAGGCAGAGGGAGCAGGGCCAGGCAGGGAGACATCCATGGCAACCTGGGTGGGGAGGAGGACGGGGCGGGGCCTTTTTGGGAGCGGCGGAGGTGGTGGTGCCACTAGGGCGTTTAAGTGCGGCGGAAGGGTGAGTGGTGACATGAGGGATGGGAGCTACAGGGAGGTGGTGGGAAGTGGCAGTTCCCGGCGTGGACGCAGTAGTCGGCGCCGGCGACGGTGAAGGCAACGGCGGCGGCGATGACGGTGATGGCGAAGGCGATGGGAGAAGCTGGGCACCGGCAGTGGCCCATCGGGCCACCACCATAGCTGGAGCTGCAGTGACAGGCTGGGGGAATGGGGGGAAAGGATCAGAGGTAGAGGAGCGGGAGGAAGAAGCTGGGAAGGGGGCGACAAAGAGCGAGGGCGAAGGGAGAGTTAGAAGAGGAGGAATGGAAAGAGAGGGGGGGGGGGCGACTGGGCACACCATGTAATGGTGGTGGTGGCGGTGGAGGGGGAAGTTTAAACTATGGCAGTGGTGGTAGTAGTGGTAGTGGTGGTGGATGGGGGGCGACATGATGACAGGTACGAACTAATACAGTACAGGACGAAAAACGAGAGAGGAACAACGGAGACGGGCGAAGACGGGCGAAGACGAGGGCCGAAGTCCCACGCTGCCGGCGCTGGCGACTGCTGACAGGAACGCCGCAGCTGCTGCCACGGACGGACCGCCGCCGCTGCGGCCGCTGCTGGCTGGACCGCTGCTGCTGCTGTGGGCTGGACAGCTCCTGGCTTGCTGGACCGCTGCTGCTATCGACTGGCTGGCTGGCTGGCTGGCTGGCTGGTACCTGCAAACCTAACACTTCGATTAGTGACAAAGCACGAATCGAAGGGCGGTACTCATTGCGAGGTACCGCCGGAGATGTCGGCCGCGAAGCCACTACCCCTCGCTATAAGGCGCGGCCCACTGGACTGACGTGGCGACCTCACATGCGCCGACGTTCAAGACGGATCAGTCATCTTGTGTCCCAGTGCGCGACGACCAACCGATCGATCCCGCTGCCAATGGCCATTGCCTGAACAATCTCGAGCAGACTGGCGGCCTAACACATACTAGCACTCCGGACGGCAGACAGACACCTACTGCCCCACACTGACCCGGCTGACCAACTGACGAGACTCACCCCGACTGACCAACTGCCACTGGCGAGCTTATAGCGCCCCTTAAATGCACGTGAACAGGCAACCTTTCCCCTTTTCCACCAGAGGGAGACACCAAACCTACGATTGCCACAGCGGCGCTACCGCCAGAAACGGAGGGCGACTGCTTCACACAACGCGCTGCGGCGCGCTCTTCAAAACAACAATTTTTTTCCACGGCTCAGTTATTAAAACAATAATAACATACAACGATATAGCTAATAGTACTGTATACTCACCTTCCACTCCAAGTTATGTCACTGATGTAACGCTTTCCTTCCTTTGTTTTACGGGAGTTTCCAGCTGACACGTTAAATCAGAATCACTGTGATCCGATCATATCCCGATAGGTTCTATGTTAACATAAAATTTGATACTACACAGATATGTTATGCTATAAGTAAGTGGAAAATTGCGGAAGCCAACTGGGGCAAATATAAAGCCATTGTTCAGCGACTACTCGAAATTGTGCTACGTACTTATTGCAAGAAGACCCTTTAGAGATCAGAGCGCATGTCAGCATTATTAAGAATGTTATAAAACAACGTTCCCATCCTTGGTGGAATCCCGAATGCTCTAGAGAAGTTTCAAAACGCAGACTTGCCATGAAAACCAATCGCCAGAATTCTGCCTTGAATAGCTTCTTGGAAGTAAGAAAACTTAATGCGCATATTAACAAATCCCTGTAAAAACACTAAGAAGACAATTAGATTCACTGTTTCTTTTCACTCAATATAGCTACCAGTACGACAAGCGTTTCGTATAAAACAAAGCTTTTTATAAATGAGTAACTGCCATCCCCTCTTCCTACTACCACTGCCTGGTTTGAGGAATTTATCGATGCGCTTCCTCCTCCCATGGTCCCATCGCCACATCTTCTGTCTCCTGTTGAAGATGACTCTCCTCATGTTCAGCTTCGTCGCTTGTCTAAAGAAGAATGAAATGACTTTATTAAATCGTCGATTAATAGCTGTCCTGGCATTGCTTTCATTCGTTATTCTATGCTAGTGAATCTTACCATGGAAGCGAAAGATTTTCTCTGGTTCATTTTTAATCGGTATTGGGTGCAACAGGGCCACATGGAAACATGGAATACGCAAGTTCTAATTCCAGTTATGAAAATTGTACCAAATATAGCCTCCAACTACTGACCGATTGCGTTATCTTCATATGCTACAAAGGTGTTTGGAATTCATGGTAAAAAAGAAGAATGCGATGGTCATTATGGATTAAGAACAGGCAGAGGCGCTATAGATAATCCGTTTCCGCTTGATACGGGTTTCACGTCAGCCTTCCAAACGAATCAAATATTCGTCGTCGCTTTTTTTAACGTTAACGGAGCTTGTAAGCACACCTATATACGGATCCTCTTAGGAAAGCTGGCGGATATCGGAATATCTTCAAGGATTACATATGATATTTGTACCCTGGTCGCTCAAAGAATAACCTAGGTTAAAATCAAAAGCAAAATGGTCGGACCTCTCCTTGCCTCTCATGGCTTGAAAAAGGGTGAAAATTTTAGCCCCGTCTTGTATACTGGGTGAACCCTCCAAAACCCTGCAGAATGCAGACAATGTATGTGTATATCTTACTGCGGATTGTCAAAACAGCATAACTCACTCACTGCCATGTCACACATCTATGAATGGCTGTTCACTAACATGATGAACATTGTTCACACTGACGGTCACAACGCATGTGGAAAGCACAGTTCCCAGATTATAAAAAATGGTTCAAATGGCTCTGAGCACTATGGGACTTAACATCTATGGTCATCAGTCCCCTAGAACTTAGAACTACTTAAACCTAACTAACCTAAGGACAGCACACAACACCCAGCCATCACGAGGCAGAGAAAATCCCTGACCCCGCCGGGAATCGAACCCGGGAACCCGGGCGTGGGAAGCGAGAACGCTATCGCACGACCACGAGATGCGGGCCCCAGATTATACCTCATGATAATTGACTCTCACTTATGCTGGGCGCCTCACATTCGAACTACTAGTACGAGGTGTGGCGAATGGTCAAATATAATTCGCTCACTCACCCGTGTATGATTGGGTGTGTATCATGGTATTCGGTTCACCATGTACAAAGAGATTAATCGATATTGCCTTCATTATGGCTGTCTACTGTATCAAAATGTGCTTAAGGTTTTTCTCTCCGTATTGGTGGAGGCAGAGAACATGCCCTTGAGCAGTGGAAGCCCAATGTCTTCAGATAGACTGCACATTCAAGGTATGGCCTCCGAGGATAGTTCTGTCTATAAAAGTAGAAACTGTATTTACTGGTTATGGGCTCCCAACTACAAAAATATGTAGTTCCGGCCGTCTGTACCAGCTGTGACACCTTTTATCCTGTCATACAATCTTTTCATGTTCTTCGCCTGTGACTTTATTTGAATATGATCTCGACACACTCAACTGCCACATTCCAGTCTATTATTTTAATATGACAAGTTCTGAAAGTGTTGGTGTAAACTACAGATTTAATACTATCGTTGCAGCTTAATGGCCTCGTTATTAATGCACTATTCTACCATATAAATACAAGTAATTGTTTAACGTTGTTACCGAAAATCTCGCGAAGTACTTGATTTACTTCAAATTTTTACACATGCTCTAATAAACTTTTGGACGAACAGAGGCTATAAATTTTGAAAATATATATAACATATAAATGTATTCACAGTCTAAGACAAAAGAGACTCACCACAAAGGAATTATCCGAATGGGAGGTAAATCGATAAATTTGACATACATTTACGGACTAGCAAATGATTACAATTTCAGAAAAATTGGATAATTTTTAAAGAGAAAGAACTTTACAAATTGAGCGAGCCAATAACGCGCTGGCCCACCTGTAGCCTTTATGCAAGCAGTATGCGTCTTGGCATTGATTGATAGAGTTGTTGGATGGTCTCCTGAGGGATATCTAATTAGGGCTTCAGATCGCCAGAATCCTGTGCTGGTTGAAGGACCCTGCCCATCATGCTCCAGATGTTCTCAGCGGGGCAGAGGTCTAGCGAGCACGAAGACAGGCAGTAGACCCTATCATCGAGTGCAAACGGGCCTTATATTACTGAAATTTAAGCCGAGGATGGCTTGTTATGCAGAGCAACAAAACGGGGCGTGAATACCGTCTACGTACCGCTGAGTTGTAAGGATGCCGTGGATGACAAGCAAATGGGTCCTGCTATGATGAAAAGGCAACCCAGATCATCACTCCTGGATACCGGGCTGTATGGCAGGGGACAGTCAGGTTGGTATACCACTGCCGCCCGGGGTGTCGCCGGACACGTCTTCGCAGATCATCGGCGGCTGGAATATTATTAATTGATGTAGAATTTTCAGTGATGAGTCCCACTTCGAAGTGAGTCCCGATGAACAGCAAGACTGTGGGATACCAACCTGACTGTCGCCATCCGTAAGGCCCACCAGGAGTGATGATTTGAGGTGCCATTTCAGTTCATAGCAGGACCGCTTTGTCTGTTGTCTGCTGCACTCTTACAGTACAGCAAAACGTCTTAGCTATTCTTCGCTCAGTTTTGTTGCCAATTCCGGAAAGCGTTCAAACTGCCTGAAAGCGCTTCTTACATTATGGAGGAGACTATGAATCCTTTGGAAGCATTCATCTCTGTATCATCTCCCTTCTCAAAGCTATTAATCGTTTACGATTCTCAGAGTGACCATAAATATACAGAACACCGGAGATGGAATAAAGCTAACAGTCGTTACACATTGGATGTGGTAGTGGGATATCTTTGCAATAAACGGACGTGGCAGACAAATCAATTTGCTGTTGGTACATTCCCACGCTGACACACGCTGTAAAAAAAAATGGCTCCGAGCACTATGCGACCTAACTTCTCAGGTCATCAGTCGCCTAGAACTTAGAACTAATTAAACCTAACTAACCTAAGGTCATCCATGCCCGAGGCAGGACTCGAACCTGCGACCGTAGCGGCAGCTCGGTTCCAGACTGTAGCGCCTAGAAGCGCACGGCCACTCCGGCCGGCGGCACACGCTGTAATGAGAGTATTGACGTACATGAGAGCAGTAATCTAACTTTCGCTCCTTGTGCCGGTGTGGACGGAAAACAATTTAGCTAATTGTATCCATGTTTAAAAGAATGATATCTAGACTGTGCTTTGCAGGATGTATGTCGTTAGTAGCGTTAGTATCATGAATTGTCCCCAGGGCTCCGGTACTGTTACGGCGACGTAGGGTTGAAACACAACCGTAAACGTGTATTACAGTTGCAGACAGTCAGAGCAGGGTTTATTCGTGAAGTTGATTTATAAAAACAATACATACTGCCCTTAGCGGGTATCGACGCCTAAAAGAAATACGAAGACGTCCTCTCTCCGCGCAGAGATTGAAGAACAAGATTCGGAATTTGCGTCACAAATTGTTGAAGAAACTACTGTTGTTTGACTGAGAATCCTGAAGGCAAAGTGCTATCTTCAAGCACTGCACGAACTGTGCGTCAACTAAACAGTCTATGGCCCACCGTTCGAAAACTACTGCGACCAGTTGTGAAATGGTATCTGTCGCGCGGTTTCAGAGTGTCTTGGTTGCAGGCGGTCGTCATAATGAGCAACATTCGTATCCTGGAACGTAATCATCGTAGCAATTAAGAAATGTTATCCTCTCATGCAGAAATTAAAATGTGTTTCTTTCAGTGATTTTTTCGTTATTTCTCGTCAGCACGTTCTTATATATATTTCCACAAAGTTCCAGTCTCCTAGGGTAAATTGTTTTTTATCTGTGCGCTCTCTAGTAGGGAATGTTTAATTATAACCACCCTGTGTTAGTGAATCAAGCTGCATCTACATACACCGTCCTTGCTTTCAAATTACCGTATACGGACTGTTTACGTGATGTCAAAGGCCACGGAAAACATCAACGACAGGCGATGTGAACGTGTGCCTGCGGATGAAAGGTGGTTTTTATGCGGCGTTACCACCTAGATTTCCTAAAAGGGAGGGCTAGCGAGAACACATTTGGACCGATCAGCAATTTACCCTACCATGCCTCTTTTCCTCTACATCTACAAGAAATGGGTATTTACAGTACACAGCGAATGGTTGGACTTTTTTGAGACAGCTCTGAGTATGACATACCACCACCTTCAACCAGCTTCTCATTTTTTATTTACTAAAGACATTCGCGTTTATAAAGTGATTATTCATTTCCTGAATGTTATTGGGAAAAACTTTTTTGTTTTAATAGTATGCATATTTCATCTTTATGTCTTCCATCTGGTTAAATTGCAGAAATGGTGTGAATTGTTAACCTGAACTGTCGAATTTCCTTATAAATTCATTCGATAACTATTTATAATAAACCAAATTGTGACAGCTTGGATATTTGTACCTGTAAATATGAAATTATGAATTATCTTCAAACAGTTCAGTGCAGATTGTAACCATGTGTTTTAGATGTCTAAATGGAGAACACAGTCTGGAGGACAAATGAATAAAAAATAGTTGCCACTTCCGGGACTGGTAGAATTCGATAGAGCTCGAAAAACACAGTCGTAATTCTGTACGCTGCGAAAACAGTGCGACTGGCTGTTAGAAGCTCACGTACCTCCTCCCGCGCTGGCAGAATCAGACGGCTGAGGGTTCTGATTGGAAATTCCCTGCCCGTTCTCCCGCCGAAACGCACAATCGGCAGTCGGCACTCAGTGGAAAAGTACCGCACGGCAATTTCCGCTGCTTACTAGGAGCATGTGGGCGCCATCGTATCGTATCGTAGCGCGTTAGGAGACCTTCACGGCGGCCGGCTGTCTCTTTCAGCGGATCACTAGGTGGTCGTCACAGTCCAGAGAACTGCAGTCTGTAGTCAACAACACAATTACTTACGTGGTGTAAGCCACGAACGCGGTCCGTTGTAACTGACCTGTTATCAGACCTTTCCTAAAAACCTCTCTGAATTACGGTTGCCTCAAATAAGATTCGCTATTGGCAAGTGATGTAGATCGATCTCTTTGCGACATAATAGAGGGAAGTAGCCAGATGTTAATAAATCTATACCCAGCCTTCCTTTTAAGTGCTGTGAGCTTCGTGTTAATTACACGCTCTGCTGAACAGTGTACCACTAAACATATTGCAGGTGACGCGGTTATGCTATGCTGTCTTTATAATTAACATGTATTTCTGCGTCACAGTGTTCAACTGATTCAAATGGCTCTGAGCACTATGGGACTTAACTGCTGAGGTCATCAGTCCCCTAGAACTTAGAACTACTTAAACCTTACGAACCTAAGGACATCACACACATCCATGCCCGAGGCAGGATGCGAACGTGCGACCGTAGCGGTCGCGCGGTTCCAAGCTGAAGCGCCTAGAACCGCTCGGCCACCCCGGCCGGCCGTCAGAGTATATATATATATATATATATATATATAGTGTGTGCTTTGTTAACGTCCTTTTCAAGTAGTGACTTAACTGGTCCCTGTGTCCAGGTCTCAGGGAAAATATTTGAGGTTAAGGAGTGGTTGAAGATAGCTGTTATAGTGGGCGGTATTGGCTCAATAATAAGATTCATCATTTGGACTGTGATGCTATTGTGTCCAGTCTATGGTGATCTAACACACATGATGACCTTTTTGATGGTATTGCATTTTACATGCCTTAGATGGAATTTTTAGTTGGACGCATAACAGATCTTATGTATATATATATATATTTTGAAACACAAAAAGATCTACAGATCTCAAGTTATTATAAAGACAGCATAGCATAACCGAATGACCTGCAACCTAAAGTTGTGTAAAATGCTACCTGCCCACTGTCACGAATGTCCGATGTTGCTCCGTAGTGGTAAATTATTCCTTCCATTGTGAAACTTCAGCGGACGCTTTCTTCTTTAAATATGTTGCTAATTCAGCTTGCCCCTACCCATCATATGAAAAGTAATAACACTTTCGTAGATCTACAACAGAATCAACAAATATAGTAACTAGTATCTCTCAAAGACCTGCACACATTTGACTGCATACCGAGACTAGAAAAGCATTAGTTTATCTAAACTTGCAACTGAGACGCAACAAATATTTATGGGGATTTCTTCTATTTCCTTCTTGGAGATAAACTAAAACCTTCATGGACTCAACAATAAACTTACTCAACTTTATGACAAATATACTCCCCAAAAGACCAGAAAAGTGAGAAGGAAACCTGCACCTTGGCTAACTGAAGTACTAAGACAGCTCATGAATCTCAGAGACGCTCCTCATCGGTTATTCAAACTATGCGCCATGCATGAAAGTCAGATAGATTACAAGCAGAAGTGGTAGAGTGGCAGTCAAGCTGTGAGAATTGTGAACCCAGGCATACCCATTCATTAACTGACAACAGAAATAGATCAGCTGTCCTGTGGAAAGCCCTGCGTGTTCTTGGTATGCGCAGAGTAAAAGCTTCAGCTGATACCATTGTCCTAGACGAAGAACTTAATCAGTGCTTCACATTACCAACGACCAGAACTGAACCACAGACGAAACAGAGACTCAATGATTACTCCTTGGGGGTAAACGATTGCAGCCACGAAAAATTCCATATAAAGTATGTAAGATGCAATACCATCATGTGTGTTAGATCACCATAGACTGGACACAACAGCCTCACAGTTCAAATGATGAATCTTATTACTGAGCCACTACTGCCCACTATAACAGCTTTCTTCAACCACTGCTTAAACTCAAATGTTTTCCTTGAGACCTGGACACAGGGACTAGTTAAACCACTACCTGAAAAGGACGATGGCACAGCACACTCTGTTTAGTGACCTATTTTCATTCTTCCTGCACTCTTTAAGACCTTATAATACGTATTCCGAGACCAGCTAACAAACTAACCAACTACAAACAACATACTAGGCGAATACCAATCATTTGTCCGCAAACATCGCAGTACATCTGCCATAATAAAGGTTGCAGATAGCCTTAAACTTGTCATGGATGCATATGACGTGAATATAAAGTCATTATTAGACTTCCAAATATTGATTACACCGATCTTGCAAGGCCTTCATCAGTGACTCTCACGGCACCTGGAACTAGTTATGAATCCCTGTGTCCATTGTATCTTTGATGTCCGACTCATTCATATTATTTCACCATCCTATACACAGCTTTTCTGGCTGCTTGCAGACAATGACAGAAACTTCTACAGCTCCTTCTTGTGTACTGTCTTATCAACGTACGCTGCCCTTCATATCTCTCCTCAACATTAACGCTCTTGTCTGAACAACGTGGCAGAATCGGCGGTTCCCATAAGAGCAAAATCCTTTCTGTCCTCCTCCATTGTTCAGCCACTTTCTCAAAGTCCTTCTCAGTAGCAGGAACCTCACTGCGCAGTAATCTCCAGCATTACAATAGAGAAATGAACAACATCTCCAGTTTTGGAAGACAATTAATGACATATCTACTGAGCAACGGTAATGACTAACTTCACCCCCGTAATTCTTTTTAACCAGATCTTCCTCATTTCGCATAATTCTTAGCTGATGCTGTCTTTTAAAATTTCCTCACCCCAGAACTCACCATATGGGAAAACATCTACTTTGTACAACTATTAATTCTGTTTGCATCTGGAACTATTATTATTATAATTATTGTAAATATTATTATCACTATAATTACTACCATTATTAGTGGCGTGCCTCAGCGATGTAGAGAGCCGTACCAGAGGTGCAACCACAACGGAGGGCTATCTGTTGAGAGGCGTGTGTTTCTTGATGAAGGGGAGCAGCCTTTTACAGTAGTTGCAGGGGCAACAGTCTCGATGATTGACTGAACTGGGCTAGTAACATCAACCAAAACTGCCTTGTTTTATTGGTACTGCGATCGGCTGAAAACAAGGGAAAACTACAGCCGTTACTCTTCCCGAGGGCGTGCTGCTCAACTGTATGATTAAAAAGTGATGACACCGTCTTGGGTAAAACATTCCCGAGGTAAAATAGGCCCTCATTCGCATTTGCGGGCGGAGACTACTCAGGAGGATGTCGTTATCAGGAGAAACAAAACTGGCGTTCTACGCAACGGGGCGTGGAATGTCAGCTGTGTTAATAGGGAAGATAGGTTAGAAAATTTAAAAAGATAGCTATAGGTTAAAGTTAGATATAGTGGAATTAGTGAAGTTTGATGTCAGGAGGAACACTACATCTGGTCAGCTGAATACATGGTTATAAATACAAAATGAAATAGGGGGAATCCAGGTGTAGCTTATATAGTAAGCAAAATAATAGGAACGTGAGTAAGCTATTATGAATAGCACAATGAACGCATTGTTGGAGCCAAGAAAGACACAAAGCCCATACCCACTACAGCAGTGAAAGTTTACATGCCAATCAGCTCCGCAGATGATGAAGAGATTGAAGAAATGTAAGATGAGTCAAAAGGAATTATTCATATGGTTAAGGGAGGTGGTTCAAATCGCTCTGAGCACTATTGGACTTAAAATCTGAGGTCATCAGTCCCCTAGACTTAGAACTACTTAAACTTAACTAACCTAAGGACACACACACACATCCGTGACCGAGCAGGAGTCGAACCCGTGACCGTAGCAGCAACGCGGTTCTGGACTGAAGCGCCTAGAACCGCTCGGCCACAGTGGCCGGCGAAAGGGAGAAGAAAATAATTTAATAGTGATAGGGGATGGGAATTCGATTATAGGAAAAGAAATAGAAGGAAAAATAGTAGATGTATATCGACTGGTGGAGAGGAATGAAAGAGGAAGCCAACTCGTAGAATTTTGCACAGAGCAGAATTTAATCAGCGCTAACACTGGCTGTAAGAATCGTGAAATAAGGGTGTATATGTGGAAGGGACCTGGGGACACCAGAAGGTTTCAGATTGATTATATGATAGTAAGAAAGAGATTCAGGAACCATATTTTAAACTGTAAGTCATTTTCAAGGGCTGAAGTGGACTCTGACTAAATTGATTTGTTAAGAACTATAGATTGAAACTGAAGAAATTCCAAACTGTAGGAAGTTAAGGAGATAGGACCTGGATGAACTAAAAGTACCTAGGTTGTTCAAAGTTTCAGAAGGAACATTAGGCGATCGATTGACAAGAACATCAGAAAGGAATACAATAGGAGAAGAATGGGTAGCTTTGAGAGAACAAATGGTGAAGGCAACAGAGGATCAAATTTATGAAAGGATAAAATATAAACATGCAGTAAATGAAGCAAACGAAAGGAAATACAAACATCTTAAAAATGAGGTTGACAGGAATTGCAAAATGGATAAGCAGGAATGGCTGGAGGACTAACGTAACGATTTACAAGCAGCTATCGTTAGGAGTAATATCGATACAGCCTACAGGAAAATTGAAGAGGCCTTTGAAGGAAAGAAAACTAACTGCATGAGTATCAGGAGCTCAGATGGAAAAAAAGTGCTAAGCAAAAAAAGCCAAATCTGAAAGGTGGAAGGAGAATATATAGAGGACCTATACGAGGGACATGTACACTACTGGCCATTAAAATTGCTGCACCAAGATGAAATGCAGATTATAAACGGGTATTCATTGGACAAATATATTGAACTTCAACTGACAAGTGATTACATTTTCACGCAATTTGGGTGCATAGATCCTGAGAAATCAGTACCCAGAACAACCACCTCTGGCCGTAATAACGGTGTTGATACGCCTGGGGCCGGCCGAAGTGGCCGTGCGGTTAACGGCGCTGCAGTCTGGAACCGCAAGACCGCTACGGTCGCAGGTTCGAATCCTGCCTCGGGCATGGTTGTTTGTGATGTCCTTAGGTTAGTTAGGTTTAACTAGTTCTAAGTTCTAGGGGACTAATGACCTCAGCAGTTGAGTCCCATAGTGCTCAGAGCCATTTGAACCATTTGATACGCCTGGGCATTGAGTCAAAAAGAGCTTGGATGGCGTGTACAGGTACAGCTGCCCATGCAGCTACAACGCGATACCACAGTTCATCGAGAGCAGTGACTGGCGTTTTTTGACGAGCCAGTTACTCGGCCACCATTGATCAGACGTTTTCAGTTGGTGAGAGATTTAGAGAACGTGCTAGCCAGGGCAGCAGTCGAACATTTTCTGTATCCAAAAAGGGCAGTACAGGACCTGCAACACGCGGTCGTGGATTATCCTGCTGAAATGTAGGGTTTTGCAGGGATCGAAAGAAGGGTAGAGCCACAGGTCGTAACACATCTGAAATGTAACGTCCACTGTTCAAAGTGCCGTCAATGCGAACAAGCGGTGACCGAGACGTGTTACCAATGGTACCCCATACCATTACGCCGGGTGCTACGCCAGTATGACGATGACAAATACACGCTTCCAATGTGCGTTCACCGCGATGTCGCCAAACATGGATGTAGCCATCATGATGCTGTAAACAGAACCTGGATTCATCCGAAAAAATGACGTTTTGCCATTCGTGCACCCAGGTTCGTCGTTGAGTACAACATCGCAGGCGCTTCTGTCTGTGATGCAGCGTCAAGGGTAACCGCAGCCATGGTCTCCGAGCTGATAGTCCATGCTGCTGCAAACGTCGTCGAACTGATCGTGCAGATGGTTGTTGTCTTGCGAACGTCCCCAACTGTTGACACAGGGATCGAGACGTGGCTGCACGATCCGTTACAGCCATGCGGATAAGATGCCTGTCATCTCGACTGCTAGTGATACTAGGGCGTTGGGATCCAGCACGGCGTTCTGTATTACCGTCCTGAACCCACCGATTCCATATTCTGCTAACAGTCATTGGATCTCGACCATCGCGAGCATCAATGTCGCGATACGATAAACCTCAATTGTGGTAGGTTACAATCCGACCTTTATCAAAGTCGGAAACGTGATTGTACACATATCTCCTCCTTATGCGAGGCATCACAACAACGTTTCACCAGGCAACGCCGCTCAACTGCTGTTTGTGTATGAGAAATCAGTTGGAAACTTTCCAGATGTCAGCACGTTGTAGGTGTCGCCAGTTGCGCCAACCTTGTGTGAATGCTCTGAAAAGCTAATCATTTGCATATCACAGCATCTTCTTCCTGTCGGTTAAATTTCGGGTCTGTAGTACATCATCTTCGTGGTGTAGCACTTTTAATGGCCAATAGTGTACGTCAGGGCAAGATTATAGAAATGGAAGAGGACACAGACGAAGATGAGATGGAAGATATAACACTACCAGAAGAATTTGACTAAGCACAGAAAGACTTAAGTCGAAACAAGGCCAAGGAGTAGAAGACATTCGTAAGAATTTGTGATAGCCATGGAAAATCCCACCAAGACAAAACTATTCCATCCGGTGAGCAAAATGTAGGAGACAGGTGAAATACCCTTGGACTTCAAGAAGGATATTGTAATTCCAGTTGCAAAGAAAGCATGTGCTGACAGGTGTGAATAATTACGTGCTGTCAGTTTAATAAGTCATGGTTGAAGAGCTAAGAAGAACACTTTACAGAAGAATGGAAAAACTGGTAGAAGCCGACGTTGGGGAAGATCAGTTTAAATATCGGAGAAATGTAGGAACACGCGACGCAATAGTGACGCTAGAACTTGTCATGGTTCAAATGGCTCTAAGCACTATGGGACTTAACATCTGAGGTCATCAGTCCCCTAGACTTAGAACTACTTAAACGTAACTAATCTAAGAGCATCACACACATCCATGCCCGAGGAAATATTCGAACCTGCGACCGTAGCAGCAGCGCGGTTCCGGACTGAAGTGCCTAGAGCCGCTCGGCCACAGCGGCCGGCGACTTGTCATAAGAGATAGGTTAAGTAAAGACAAACCTACGTTTCCAGCATTTGTCGACTTTGAGAAAGCTCTTGAAATGTTTACTGAATACTCTTTTGGAAATTACGAGGGTAGCATGGGCAAAATACAGCGAATGAAAGACCATTTAGAACTTGTACAGAAACCAAACGGTAAGTTACAAGAGTCGGGGGCATGAAAGGTTAGCAAAGTTCGAGAAGGGAGTGAGGCGGGGTTGTAGACTATCCCCGGTGTTATTAAATCTGTATATTGAGGAAGCAGAATATGAAACAAAAGAAAAATTTGGAGAAGGAATCAAAGTCCAGGAAGAAGAAATAAAAACGTTGACGTTTAACGATAGCACTGCAATTCTTTCAGAGACATCAAATGACTTGGAAGAACAGTTGAATTCAGTTGACTACGTCTTGAAAAAGAGAACATTGGAAGAACATCTACCAAAGCAAAACGAGGATAATGTGATGTATTCGAATTAGGTGACGAATTGGACTAGGAAACGAGATATTAAAAGAATTAGACGAAATTTGCTACTTGCGCAACAAAATAACTTATAATGGCCGAAGCAGAGAGGATGCAAAATATAGACTGGCAATGGCAAGAAAAGAGTTTCTGAAAAAGAGAAATTTGTTGACATCGAGTGTAGATTTAAGTGTCAGGAAGTCTTTTCTGAAAGTATTTGTATGGATTGGAGCCACGTATGAAATTGAAACACGGACGATAAAAAGTTTAGACAATAAGAGAATAGAAGCTTTTGAATGTGATGCTCCAGAGGAGTTCTTAAAATTAGATTTGTTGATCACAAAACTAATGATGCTGTATTGAAGAGAACTGGGGAGAAAAGAAGTCTATGGCACAATTTGACTAGAAGAAGGAACCGCTTGACAAGACACATTGTAACACATGAAGGGATCACCAATTCAGTATTGGAGGAAAGCGTTGGGGGTAAAAATCGTAGATGAAGACCAATAGATAAATACAGCAAGCAGGTTCAGAAGGATGTGCTTTCAGTAGTTATTGGGAGATGAAGAAGCTGTCACAGAATAGAGTAGCATGGAGAGAGCGCATCAAACCAGTCTTTGAACTGAAGACTCCAGCAGCAACAGTCAGTATTATCTACTCACATTGTCTTTATAGACACACAGATCAATTTAATACTATTTGTGGTATTTTCCTATGTAAGAGAGGGCCTAATGACCCTAATGAGTTCTGGTTAAGTAAACAAACAAAATAAAAAGCTTCGATCTTTATATTTGAATAACCTATAAAAGAAATTGGTGGTATCATTTGCTTAGAATTTTCTTTTGGAAGTGCCAATATTTCAAATATTTTGTTTTATGTCTGATGTGACTTGTTCAGCACCTCGTAACATATTAAAGTTGCATTTATGAACAAGATCCAAGAGGATAACAGGAGTGAAAGGATAAAAATTAGGCATTTACTTTTATGATTCAGTAACTACTTCTGAATGATACTCCGGAAGTCGTCTTATGGTGTGTGGCGGAGGGTACGTCTGGTACCATGATCATTATGTGTTACATTGGTGAATAAAAATATGGCGTTTCAGTCTTTGATCGCTATTTTTTTATTTTCAATGTCCGGTTTCAGTGAATTGATAGTTCTGTGCTGATAAGTTACTCTGTAACTGCAATATATGATCTGCAGATGGGCAGCTAGCCTGAAACCGGTCATTGAAAATAAAAAATAGCGATCAGAGACTGAAATGCCATATTTTTATTCAAAAAACGATGGCGGAAATCCCATTAAGACAATCATGTCTAGTTTTGACATTGGCGAATGATGTGTGAGTGAAGTGACTGTCGATAAACCTCCGTATTAACTTCAATTTCTTTGACTTTCTCGTCGTTGTTATTTCACGGGAGATGTTTGGGAATAACTAATATGTTTCCTGAACATTATTTAAATGTACGCCCTCTAAATTTCAACTGTAAACCTTTCTGCACACAACGCATTCCTTGTAACATCTGTCAGTGGAGATTGGGGAGCACCTTCATACCGCTGTTGAGGTTACTAATAAGTCCTGTGACGAAACGTGTTGCTCTTCCTCGGATCTTCTATACCTCTTCTATTATTCTAATCTATTAAGGGTCCATGCTGAAGGACAGTCCTCAAGAACCGGTGTTACAAGTACTATGCAAGCTAATTATTAAAGAAGAACGGAAAAACTGGTGTAAGATGACCTCGATGAAGATCACAAATGGTAAAGGAAAAAAGCAATAACGTGTGTGACACAGCTCACCCAAAGACTTATCTTAGATGACAGACAGATGAAAGACAAACCTACAAGTGTAGTATGCGTAAATCTAAAGAAAGCTTTTAGAACTGTTGTATAGGAGTCTAGTCCCAGACTCCTACAGTCATCAAGAGAAAGCCAGGTAGGAGTAGTGGGGCAAAGAGAGGATGACCCCAAAATGCATTGTCATCAAACTTATTCAACATGGCAGATCCAAGATGGCGGCCATAACTGGGGGGAAACTACGTTAGCTGGACTCCCTCCACTAACCTAACTACACCCTCCTCACCCTCCCCCTCTACACCCTCCCCTCCTCTACCCCCAAGCATCTAGAAACTGGCGGGAAAAGGACTCTGTCTCTGATTGGCTGCTGGATGGGACGAATGTAAGTCTTTGCTTTTGTATACATTGGGGTATATTGTTTACTCAAACAATTTGAGTTGTCATAGAGAGTAGCTCCTTTCAGTATGTTTACCTTGAGGTCCACAGTCCAACTGACAAGGCTCATAACACTACTACCAGAGGGCGCATTCGTCCCTCCCTCCCCTCCTCTCCCCTGACGAAATCCAAGATGGCGGCTCTAGGAAAAAATAATGATGAATTCACTGGTTCTGTGCTGAGCTTCTCGAGAGGAAGGATGTAATTGTTTACTGTGTAATATGTGTTCAACGGATGAGATGTTTGTTCTGGAGAAGGTGGAGTTTAATGGGTATATTACCTGTAATCATGCAGCTGAGAACTGTGTCCATAGCCACCTGCACGACTTTTGGATAGCAATGTTATCTGGTGAATCTGTGAAGAAGACAAATGCGCTTCATCCCATAATGAAGATGCAGCAGCATAGAGATAAGTTACACTTTGCAGTTCATGCTGATAAATAAGTGTGCTGTAACTGTAGATCATTCAATAAAAGTATAGTCAGTCTTTTGAAGCACAAGAGGCAAGATGTTTACGCACTCTGGTGCACATGCTCCCTGCCCCAGAGTCTCTGTGCCTGCTGGAACAGTCCTTGCATCAGGGTCACAGTTCCTGCAAGTGGTAGCTGCCGGTGTGGCCACGCACCAAGTTG
Organism: Schistocerca nitens; assembly: GCF_023898315.1. Lineage (NCBI taxonomy): Eukaryota > Metazoa > Arthropoda > Insecta > Orthoptera > Acrididae > Schistocerca > Schistocerca nitens. Next base: position 950,426,109 of record NC_064616.1, read on the forward strand.
GAGATACCCACAGCAATCCTCCTTCCCATCCCCGGCACATGGATATCCATTGCACTGAACACAAACTACTTCAAGAGTAGCAATGTGCGGATATTGTCACATAATTAACTTGAAGATGTCACAGGAACTAAATGTACCACAGCACAAAGACAGTGAGCTTTGCAGATGATGCAAGAATATTTAAACAATTTACGATGTGATTGCACGTTTTATTCCGAGGAATACCATCACCACACTTGAATACGGGCTCTGAAAAACGTCACGGTGCGCTTGTGAAACTATCCCCGGGACACTTCACATGGTTTTGTGGGAAAAACCATATCCTTCCCTTGTCTTTGAGTATAAGGTGCTTCAGGTGTTACTAAATACACTTTCAAGAAGATCGTTGCACAGAATTTTGCCTCAATTTTGCGATATATGCCGCCACACTTGAACACAGGCTCAAAAAAATCGTGACACACTGATGAAACCATCCCTGAGACACTTCGAGCGCTTTTGTGGGAAATATCAAATCCTTCACTCGTCTTTGAGCATGAGCTGCTTCAGTAGTTAGTAAATCCAATTGAATATGTCTGTAAATAAACTTTCAAAAAGATCGCTGCACAGTAGGTTGTCTCGGTTTTGTAATGATGTCGCCACTCTTGAACACGGTCTCTGAAAAGATCGCAGCACACTTGTGAACCTCTCAGTCTTCCTCAACTGCTCTGGAATATTTACATGCATAAAAAAATTTGGTGAAGTGTTTAACGCCTCAGTACATTTGCAAGCGTTGCTTTAAACTATTTGTTTCAGATACACACGCACACCAAAAACTGCATAGTCTTTTCAGGTGCACGTGAAACAGAAGTACACTACGGCAAATACACTCGAAAATACATCGTGTGGGAATATTGTTTATAAACTGAAACTTAAATAAAGGAACACAAATACACCGCATCCAAAATCTGAAGACAATCCTACATCACGTAGAAAATGCTGTTAAATACACTATCACTAGTTATAACTTTGGACTTCTGAAATGGTGGTGCGTCCGTCAGCGGCTGCAGATTGCCACAGGGTGAAGTTGCGATCAGAAGCAGGGTTTCCGGTCGGATCCACAAGTGCAGACTGCCCTCAACTCGTCCTGTGGGCTCAGACCAGTATTCATGGGTAGGTAGGGCGGAATGCTGCACTCCTATTGGCTACATGGGTAAAATGGCGGGTGGACGGGGTAGAGGTTATATAAACTAATGTCTTGGTCCAGTTGCTCTCATTCTGCCTTCATCAGTTCCCCTGTGTGGTTGATTGTGTGTTCTGACAATTTTTTCGGGAAAAAAAGAATCATATAATTTCCAGCGACAGCATGTGCAGCGGTAGCAGCAGCAGCAGACGCCTTAGCCGGGACAGTCTACCGTGTAAGTCAATTGTTCTGACCATTTAATGTACCTGTGTGCCCTGTAATTTTAGTATTCCTCACAGCACATATTTAGGCCGTAGTCGGTAGAGGCATAGCTACGTACTACTGAGCTTTTGAATGGCTTGCTGCTGTAATTTTGTGTGTGAAGAATTGATATTCTGTAGATAGTATCACAGTCCCTCTTTTTTTCCTGTCATTGTAGCCTCTATCCCTGAGATATTGGCTGATCTATATCGGCAGCTGGGGGCTGCGAGACTTGCAGCAACAGCCTCGCCGGCCGGAGTGGCCGAGCGGTTCTAGGCGCTTCAGTCTGGAACCGCACGACCGCTGCGGCCACAGGTTCGAATCCTGCCTCGGGCATTGATGTGTGTGATGTCCTTAGGTTAGTTCGGTTTAAGTACTTCTAAGTTCTAGGGGACCGATGACCTCAGATGTTATGTCGCATAGTGCTCAGAGCCAGAGCAACAGCCTCAAGCAACAATGACCGATTTGGCGCAGCAAGAACATAAGTACACTTTTTTAACATATGATTGTTGGAGATAATACTTTTTTGTTCACGTAATGTCCTGTGGTTCTAACGATGAGGGCAAGGGACTGTGTATATATTTATTGTTCATAATAGGGTGCATTCAGTTGTCTGAGACATATTCTTTGCCTTTCTGGGTGTTCCTATGGATGAGGAAGGAGATGTAGTGGTATGTGATGGGGCTGAGAGCCAGGAGCAATCGATTCAGTGTTGTAAGTACCAGAGTACGATTTTTAAATTCAGTGTGCTTCATATATAAGTTATTTCGTTGAACTAGACAATACGATTTTCTGTTTATATTTCAGTGCGTTAACGAAAACGATTTTCTGTGTGTAAGTGTCTAACACTATCAAGAAATAATTACGTTCAATATTGTTGTAGGTGGCGTCAGTGAGCAAGATAAATGGCCCCAAGTCGAGGCCGAAAGACCAGGGTGGGTGGCGGCTGCTGCAGAGGACGCTGAAAGGCAGCGCCATTTCGCCCTTTTGGAGGAGGATGAGGAAATACTGAGCTGCGTGGGACAGCTACTGCAAAACCCGACTGAACTGCTCAATCATTGGACCCATATTGTAAAGAGTAATTATAGCGCAGCTGTCGTCTTTGCAGCATATAATTATTAATTCTGAAGTGTTATTGGTTTACAGCATATTTTTTTAAAAATCTTGAGCATTGTGCTTAATTTTTTTCATTGTTTCCATGTTACAAAGGCACCGCAGTTGCCACCAGCACCACAACAGCTAGCTGTGACACAAGTGCCTAGAGGGTGGTTGAGTTGCAGGAATGAAACCCGCGCTCGAGTGGTAGGCACCGCCGTGCTAAGCACAACTCGCGACTGCGCGAGAGGCGGCAGCTTCAGCTGTGGCCACTGTAGCACCGGCCCCTACACCACCACATACCTCCTAGCGTCCGTGTGTGGTTCAGTCGGAAGCAGAAGAACAGCAATGATCTCCCACACCAGGCTGGCGGTGGTGAAGGCTCCAGCATGCAACAGCAGCAGGAGCGGACACTGTCGCTGCAACCAGGGGGTTCCCACTGGCGCTCACTGCCGCCACATCATCCTACTCTGGCTGTGACTGTTAGCCCTCGCTGGCAACAGAAGGTGTGTGTACCTTAGCGCATACCCCTGTACGCCTCGTCGACTCCATCATCAGCAGAATGGACCTCATTACCCTCCAGTAGTAGTATTATTAGTAACAGACATGATCCTGTGGCTAGTGGCAGTTCCCTCTCCCGTCCTTTAGTGAAGAACATCAGGTCAGTGACACCACACTGCAGTTAGAATACCCGATGATTTCAGACGCCTTTGAGGAGAAAATCTCGTTCACAAGGATCGAGGATGCTGCAGGAGGGTATCACGACCCTGTCGGGTTTCTAAAGGTGTGCCTTCCTGTCGTGGAGACGGAGCTCCTCAAAGCAGTCAATGATCCACAGTGCCTCGCCATTAAATGCAGTGCAGTGCTCTGCGTCGAAGTATTGCATCCCCCCTCCCACCCCTAAGTTAGCTCTGGCATCGAAGAGACAAGTTTTCATTATCTTTGGAGGGAAAATGGCGTGATAACGCTGAGCACGTCGATCGCCGAGAGTGGTGTCGTGAATCCACCTTGAGTGCTATACTGGCACGATTTTCTGAGATGGAGGTGAGAGGTCAGCTAAAGCACTCAGCCAAATACTACACCTGGGCATACATACACACGTCCATCGCCCGGAAAATGGAGGGTCTAGGTACATCAAGCTCCCTAAGGATATAGCTGATACGCAGGCATGCATTAATGTCGAAAATACGAAGGATTAAGCTTGTTTTGCGTAGTCAGTCCAGGCTTAGGAGAAAAATTACAATTACAGATATCATCCTGAGCAATCCAGTACATACCACGTAGGTGATAATATTCGTGGGTGTTATAACTTTGATGGTATCATGTTCCCTGTCAAGATCCAGGACACACCTAAATTTGAGGCACAGGGTACCGAAATATCGGTTCATGTATATGCCCTGGAGAAGAAAAGCAAGTCCGATGAGTAGGACAAGCATATAGTCGGCGTAGAGAAGCAACTAAAAGAACTGAAAACAAGTAAGTCGCCAGGTCGGCATGAATCCCAGTATTGTCTTGTAAAGAGTACTCTACGGCACTGACCTCGTAGCTTGTGTATTGTATTGTGTATTAAACTAGGGACCTAGAAATGATAGAGAGGCTTCGTCCCACCATCGCCCTCAGTGGTTCACAACCCCACAATAGGCCACAGCAGTCCACTCATCCCACCGCCGCGCCACACCGAACCCAATGTTATTGTGCGGCTCGGCCCCCAGTGGAACACCCCCCCCCCCTCTCTCCCCTCGGGAACGTCTCTCATACCAGACGATTGTAACTCCAAATGTTTGCGTGGTAGCGTAATGATGGTGTACGCGTACTTAGAGACAGTGTTCGTGCAACAATCGCCGACATAGTGTAAATGAGGCGGAATAAGGGGAACCAGCCCGCATTCGCCGAGACAGATGGAAAACCGCCTTAAAAACCATCCACAGACTGGCTGGCACACTGGACCTCGACACTAATGCGCCGGGAGGATTCGTGCCGCGGACTGGCACATCTTTCCGTTCGGGAAGCAACGCGTTAGACCGCGCTGCTAGCTGGGCGGGCTGACCTCTTAGCTTGCATTTATCCCAAAATCTTTCGCCCAACTCAAAGTCCCAATGAAGTGAAAAAAAGTGCAGGTGACTCCCGTATATAAGAATGGTAAAAGAACGGACCCACAAAATTACAGACCAATATCCTTAACATCGGTTTGCTGCAAAAATCAGTTCGAATCTAAAAAATTTCCTTGTGACGGAAAAACTTCTTTCCTCAAATCAGCAAGATTTTAGAATTCGTCGTTCCTGCGAAACTCATCTCGCCCTTACTTCACATGATATCATACGAACCATGAATGAAGGGTTTATAGATTCCCGGAACGCGTTTGACACGGTGCCGCACTATAGATTGTTGCCGAAGGTACGAGAATAGGGAGCAGGTTCCCAGATATGTGAGTGGGTCGAAGACGTATTAAGTAAAGAATTCTGTACGAAGTCCTCGACGGCGAGTGTTTATCAGAGACAAGGGTTTTGTCAGGAGTGCCTCAGGAAAATGTGATACGAGCGCAACTATTCTCCATAAACATAAAAGATCTGACAGGCAGTGTCAGCAGCGAACTCCGGTTGTTTGCTGATGATGTTGTGGTGTACGCGAAGCTGTCATCTTTGAATTATTGTACTAGGATACAAGACGACTTCAAAACATTTGTAGCTAGTGTGATAAATGCCATACAGCTCATAATATAGATAAAATGCAAGTTAATGCAGATGAATAGGAAAAACAATATCATAATGGTCGAATACAACATTAGTAGAGTGCTGCTTGACACAGACATGTCGATTAAACATGTAGGCTTAAGGCTGTAAGGCGACAAGAAATGGAACGATCAGGTAAGGATTGTAGCTGGGAAAACGAATAATCGACTTGTGTTCATTGGGAGAATTTTGGAAAAGTTTGGTTCATCTGTAAAAGGAGACCACGTATAGAACACAAGTGCGACCATTCTTAGGTACTCCTAGAGTGTTTAGTATTCCCAATAGCAATTCAGAAATAGGCTTTTAGATTTGCTACTGGTAGGTTCGAACAACACTAAGGTATTTCGGAGTTCGGGAAGTCGAATGGGAATCCTTGGAGGCGACGTTCTTTACGGGGAACACCTCTGAGAATATGTAGAGAACCGGTATTTGAAGCTGACTACAGAATAATTCTACTTCCACCAACGTACACTGCACGTACAAACCATAAAGATAAGATACACTATGTAATCAAAAGTATCCGGATACCTAGCTGAAAAAGAATTACAAGTTCGTTGCGCCCTCCATCAGTAATGCCGGGATTCAATATGGTGTTGGCCCACCCTCAGCCTTGATGACAGCTTCCATTTTCGCAGGCATACGTTCAGTCAGGTGAGGAAGGTTTCTTGGGGAATGACAGCCCATTCTTCACTAGGCCTCACCAAGCGAATCCTGCCTTGGGCATGGATGTGTGTGATGCCCTTCAGTTAGTTAGGTTTAAGTAGTTCTAAGTTCTAGGGGACTGACGACCCCAGATGTTAAGTCCCGTAGTGCTCAGAGCCATTTGAACAACATAGTGCACGCCTTGTCGTAAGCAAGACAGATGCGAAATCAGCCCCCATCGAGTACTACACGTCTATATGTCATAGCTTTGCAGATGATAAGAAAATTCAATTAATATTTACTGATGAGAAAAAATTGCAACACCGAAAAGCAATTAATGTAGAGTAATGAAATATCGGGAATACATTTGTCTAAGTAACATACTTATGAGATTAGGAATGAAAGATCACATTTTAATGTAATAGTGATATGGTAATTGCAAATGTGAAATGTTTTGTTGGTTGATTAATAACCAACGTAAACAACAGTGTGTTGAATGCAAGCATACAAACGTGCATGCATTGTGCTGTACAGATGCCATATGTCAGTATGTAGGATGGACTTCCATGCGTGTTGCTCTTGGTCGGTTTATGCAGGGACGGTAAATGCTGTTTGTGGATGACTCTGGAGTTGTTGTCTGATAGAGTCGGTGAGTACGCGCATCATGCTCGCTCGTTACTCGTGAGCATGGCAGCTGCTCGAGAGTGCAACAGCGAGTAACTCGTGGGTTGAGCACTGGCGCTCACTAGCTCACGAGCGAGGCGACTGGGTCACATTCCTAGTGAAAGCGAAATAGGCCAAGTGTGATATCCAGTAGCTTGGGATGGCTCAAATGGTTCAAATGGCTCTGAGCACTATGGGACTCAACTGCTGTGGTCATAAGTCCCCTAGAACTTAGAACTACTTAAACCTAACTAACCTAAGGACAGCACACAACACCCAGCCATCACGAGGCAGAGAAAATCCCTGACCCCGCCGTGCTTGGGATGAAGACACCACGTATTATGAGCACAAGTTAGATTAGTTCGCTATTTCTTCTTAATAATATTTTGATCTTTGCATTTCCAGGCTATCTCGTTAAGAAACATCGTGCAAGCAGCACACACGGTTTGTTACAGTATATAAGTGGAGGCTATTGACACAGATTGTGTTCCAACTCGTATGATATGATAGCCTTCATAAAATAATTTCCTTTTCCATCTTACCGTTTTGAATTAACCAAATGTCATCAACACAGCAGCGCATCGATTCTGTAGCGCTTCTATGATGCGATTCTAGGATAAAATTTCCTTCGGCTGGAGAGCTACTATTGAGAATGCTGAGGATATCCTTACCCACTTTAAAGAGCTTGGGAAATGCACAGGCCTTCCTCCACGAGAAAACATTCCTGATATAATCACCTAAGGCGTCCATGTTGTAATATTTCTCAAGTTCATTTTGCGTTTAGAAACTGATGAACGCCAGCTACGGAACTTCTCTACGTGAAGGGAAACGGATCTTCTTCCTCTTCTTCCACGACTACACAATCTAGCATCTGTCAGATGGTTCAAATGGCTCTGAGCACTATGGGACTTAACATCTGAGGTCATCAGTCCCCTAGAACTTAGAACTACTTAAAACTAACTAACCTAAGGACGTCACACACATCCATGCCCGTGGCAGGATTCGAATCTGCGACCGTAGCAGTCACGCAGTTCCAGACTGAAGCGCCTAGAACCTCTCGGCCACACCGGCCAGCCTGATCTGTCAAAAATATGATTTTTTTTAGTTCCAGAAAATATATATCTGTATCAGTCGGCCGGCCGTTGTGGCCGAGCGGTTCTAGGCGCTTCAGTCTGGAACCGCGCGACCGCTACGGTCCCAGGTTCGCATCCTGCCTCGGGCATGGATGTGTGTGATGTCCTTAGGTTAGTTAGGTTTAAGTAGTTCTAAGTTCTAGGGGACTGATGACCACAGATGTTAAGTCCCATAGTGCTCATAGTCATTTGAACCATTTTTGTATCAGTCGATTTTTCATGTAACTCTTTCAGAATATTTTCTCTCGTTTCTGGAACATCAGGAAACTTCATTGTGAGGAGGACATTGTTTCGCAGTTCACACTTGTCCCCAGAGTCTACAATAGTACCAGCTATGACAGTCAGATAATGTATTTAGCGTTAATTGTCAATCCAAATATCGCACGTCAGAGAACATTAGTTCTGGTGAATAGTTTTCTTTACTTCAGGTGAGCTCTAACTTTTTACTGGATCGGTAGTATCTTGTATATGTCGAGAGACAGTTCTTCGAGAAGGCAAAAACCTCTTCCGCTCTCACTGTCCTACACGTGGCACCATTATCAATTAGTCTTTGTGAAAGGCTAATAAACCTTTCCCCATTCACAATGTTGAACGGCCGTTGATCCAAAGCACACAGTTGCACGCACTTGTCTCTGACTGTCTCTTTATCACTGTCCAAAACTGTTGTAGATCTCGAATGTGTGATACTTTTGCACGTATGTCTTTTCATGCTAACGGTCCTTGCCTTGTGTAAGAGTAACGCTTTGCATCCCTCTCTTCGGCACTGAACACAGCCCACAGGATCACAAGTACCCTATTCAGCCACTATCTGGAATTGAAAACATCAGTAATAAATATCTGTTCTGTCGAGTGTAGCTCCTATTTTTCTCTCGTATCTCCTTAACGTAATGAAGAAAATGTTTGGGAACCCATAAGGCAGTAAAAAGTTAAGTGGGATATATTAAGAATATTATTCCACAACGTCCAAAGTTGAAATCTGGTGGACAGTCCCTTCAGTACATTATACAATGATGAGCCAAAACATTATGACCACCTTTGGCAACGATAACAGCGGCGACGCGTCGTGGCACGGAATCAATGAGGCCTTGCTAGGTTGCAGGAGGGAGTTGGCCACCTAATACCCGTAAATTACTGGTAGGAGGTGATGAGCTCTCACGCCACGTTCAATCACATCCCAGATGTATTCGATCGGGTTCAGACCTAGCGAGTTGGGGGCCAGCATATTAATAGGAACTCGGCACTGTGTTCCTCCAACGACTCCATCACACTCCTGGACTAGTGACATGGCAAGTTATCTTGCTGAAAAATCCCACTGCCGTCGGGAAACACGATCATCATGAAGGCGTGCACGTAGTCTGCAAACAGCAGGTGGTGTTACTTTGGCACCACCACTGGTCTTCCTTTCATGGGAACAAGCCCCGGGGAATTAAACCTCTCCCATTGGCTTGGACGACTGCCTCTCGGCCCTCTCGCCGCGAGGAGGTCATTTTAGCTAGGTTGCTTATTGAGCACTGTCATTTTAGCCATCACCATTTGTTAAGTGGTGCTTTCCCATCACTCTGTGCTCATTGGCCTCAACCTTTGATGGTTCGCCGCTTCCTGACGGAATGGCCTTTTTTTTTTAATCACTTATTTGTGTTTGCCGTCTGAGTTATCGGCCGTTTTAGCGAACGACTCGCAGGCTGTCGACCGCGTTTTACTGTTTATCCGTTGTAGTAGTATGGCGAAGAACGCTCATCTTTAGTTCAGGACATCCGTTTCTCTATGGCGTATTTTATGGACCTTTCTCCAAGTACCTGTTTTTTACTGTCTTCCTTCCGTCGATCGGGCTTAACGTGCAGTCGTTTTCAACTCCTTTTTTTGTCTTCGTGTTCTACGGTTATGACATGGGCACGTGTGAACCTATCTGTTTTTGCGGCCTAAAAAAAAGGAAAAAAGTGTACGATACTCGTTGGACGTCATGGTGCCTTGCACGAGCTCCACTGGACCCATGGAAGCGCACGCGACTGTTCCACAGAGCATAATGGAGCCGCCACACAATTTATCCGTCCCGCAGTACAGGTGTCTAGGTGTTGTTCGCCTGGTGGACGACCGGTCGCGCCTTCCCATCGGCAACATGAAGAAGGAATCGGCAATTCATCAGACCATGCAACGCTCTGACACTGCAACAACGTCCAGTGTCGATGGTCACATGCCCATTTGAGTAGTAGTGGCCAATGTCGATATTTTGCACATGCATGGGGCGTCGGCTACGGAGACCCAACATTAGGAATGTTCGATGCACAGTGTATTAAGGCACACTTTACTCTGGCCAGCATTAAAGTCTGATGTTAGTTCCGCCACTGTTCGCCGCCTGTCCTGTTTTACCGGTATGCTCAGCCCACGACGTCTGGCCACGGTTTCACCTTGGTTTCGTCACTTGTTGAAGACACTCACCACAGCACTCTTCGAACAGCCGACAAGTCGTGCATTTCCTGAAATGCTTGCGCCGAGTCTCCGGGCCATCACAATCTGCTCTCGGTCAAACTCAGATAGATCGCGCCCGTTCCCCGATCTACACACGGACAGTACGCTCTGTGATTTTACATGCACCGTGCGTGTGTCTGACTAGCAGTCATTCTTCGCCAGGTGACGCTGTTGTCGCCTGGACGGGTTTATATCAATAGAAGGTCGGTAGTCACAGCGTTATTGCTGATCAGTGTAAATATCGTTCATATCTCGATGAAGTCGAAGGAGCACATTTTCTAATTGTGTTCGCAAAAAGTATTGTACACTTTATTCTGTTTTATTTGATTTTTTTAACAGCGATCTTCGTCTGTGACTGACAATTTCAGCTTTATTTGGAACTGAGTTAACGTAAATTAGACTATGAGTGAAAGAAATGCATTCGTTTTTAGGGTTTATAATGTGCACGTCCAGCACCCTGGCTATTAGGTGTTAATTGAGTTTTCTATATCTTTGAAGTAAGTGTAAATAAACTTGGCAGCGGACTCTTAAAACCACAACGCAGGTTCTAAATGTGATATGTTATCGTCATAAAAACACACCAGGTGACGAAACGTTGCGCTTCACACTATAATAATATTAGTCCATTAGAGCAGAAGGCACTCTAGCAAATTTAAACTATAATAGCTAGATGCCCTTTGATAAACTTTCATTCAGTGCAGCTGATGGTTCTTTAAAAAGCTGTTCATTCAGCGAGGAGCGGCACTGATTAATTCAACTTACGCGGTGACGCCATAATTTAAATCATACATTCAAAATGTCTGGCAGATACCGATTCTTTCCACTGCCAACCATAGACTGTACGAAGTCTTAAACGAACGAAGCGAAAACTAGAAGTAAGTACGAGACCAAATGAAATTTGGTTTTACTAGCAATTTTGGTCAAAAAGTGTAAGCAATTATCAGCATGGAATACAAAAGTTATAACTCAGTATAGCGTCCAATGGTTCACTTACTCGCAAAATATATTTGTTACGAGCGTGTAAGAGTCCGCATTCGTCATAACATTGTAATAATGTACTACAAACTTTAGCCCGTCACCGTTTCGAAAGTAAAAGAGATATGAAAGTAATTCTTGAGCATTCTTGTTTTACATGGCTGAAAGAATGACCTTCAGGAAAATCCGATAACATCATCGCGGGCAGATCCTTCATCTAAGATGAAATGACACAAATTCCTAGTAAAATTAAACTACACTAATGGCCATCAAAATTGCCACGCCAAGAAGAAATGCAGATGATGAACGGGTATTCATTGGACAAATATATTATACTAGAACTGACATGTGATTACATTTTCACGCAATTTGGGTGCATAGATCCAGAGAAATCAGTACCGCCGGCCGCGGTGGTCTCGCGGTTAAGGCGCTCAGTCCGGAACCGCGCGACTGCTACGGTCGCAGGTTCGAATCCTGCCTCGGGCATGGATGTGTGTGATGTCCTTAGGTTAGTTAGGTTTAAGTAGTTCTAAGTTCTTGGGGACTGATGACCACAGATGTTAAGTCCCATAGTGCTCAGAGCCAAATCAGTACCCAGAACAACCACCTCTGGCAGTAACAACGGCCTTCATACGCCTGGGCATTCAGTCAAACAGAGCTTGGATGGCGTGTACAGGTACAGCTGCCCATGCAGCTTCAACACGATACCACAGTTCATCAAGAGTAGTGACTGGCGTATTGTAACGAGACAGTTGCTCGGCCACCATTGACCAGACGTTTTCAATTGGTGAGAGATCTGGAGAATGTGCTGGCCAGGGAAGCAGTCGAACATTTTCTGTGTCCAGAAAGGCCCGTACAGGACCTGCAACATGCAGTCGTGCATTATCCTGCTGAAATGTAGGGTTTCCCAGGGATCGAATGAAGGGTAGAGCCGCGGGTCGTAACACATGTGTTCAAAGTGCCGTCAATGCGAACAAGAGGTGACCGAGACGTGTAACCAATGGCACCCCATACCATCACGCTGGGTGATACGCCAGTAAGGCGATGACGAATACACGCTTCAAATGTGAGTTCATCGCGATGTCGCCAAACACGGATGCGACCATCATGATGCTGTAAACAGAACGTGGATTCATCCGAATAAAATGACGTTTTGCCATTCGTGCACCCAGGTTCGTCGTTGAGTACACCATCGCAGGCGCTCCTGTCTGTGATGCAGCGTCAAGGGTAACCGCAGCCATTGTCTCCGAGCTGATAGTCCATGCTGTTGCAAACGTCATCGAACTGTTCGTGCAGATAGTTGTTGTCTTGCAAACGTGCCTATTTGTTGACTCAGGGATCGAGAGGTGGCTGCACGATCCGTTACAGCCATGTGGATAAGATGCCTGTCATCTCGACTGCTAGTGATACGAGGTCGTTGCGATCCAGCACGGCGTTCCGTATTACCCTCTTGAACCCACCGATTCCATATTCTGCTAACAGTCATCGGATCGCGACCAACGCGAGCAGCAATGTCGCGATACGATAAATCACAATCGCGATAGGCTACAATCCGACCTTTATCAAAGTCGGAAACGTGATGGTACGCATTTTTCCTCCTTACACGAGACATCACAACAACGTTTCACCAGGCAACGCCGATCAACTGATGTTTGTGCATGAGAAATCGGTTGGAAACTTGCCTCATGTCAGCACGTTGTAGGTGTCGCCACTGGCGCCAACCTTGTGTGAAGGCTTTGAAAAGCTAATCATTTACATATCACAGCATCTTCCTCCTGTCGGTTAAATTTCGCGTCTGTAGCACGTCATCTTCGTAGTGTAACAATTTTAATGGCCAGTAGTGTAGTTTAAATTGGACCTGAAGTACTGGTAGAGCCTTGTGGCTGTAAGAACGGTAACTATGAAAATGAATTTCAAACTGCTGGTAACTCTCATCTGTATTCCTTATGCGACTTATCAGCATTTTTAAATTCACTTTCATAAATTAAACTAGTAGCAAGAAATTAACCGAGCAGGAACTACACCAGCTTGTTCCGGGCCTGTTCAGCACAACGTGCGCCCTGTGTGCTTACATATGGAAAAAAAACTTCTTTTGTTGATATAGTTCTGTATGAAACGGCACTGTGTTATCTACAAGTCTAACGAGTGCAGTGGAAACTCGTAGCAGGCGAGCCCGGCGCCATTGGCCCTCGTGGCTGCGAGTACAATTCACGGCGGTAACGAGCTACGAGAGAGCCTAAAGGCTGAGGTGACCAGCTGTACCATTCGATGTCACATACTGTATGTGCTCGACTGGAGGCAGAGCTTGTGATCGAGCAGACAAAGACAACATGTCGACACTGTGCAAAACATGCTGGTTGACAACAGCGGTATGTTGGCGAGCGTTAAGCTGTTGAGAAACAACGCCTGGGATTCCGTTCACGAACGGCAGCACAACAGTTCGAACCAACAATTGATGTGCAAAATTTGCTGACAGGATAGTTGGGAAAACTACGAGGCTGCACCTGCTGTCATACGAAATCGCATCCCAGGCGATTACTCCAAGTGTAGGTCCAGATCGTCGAGCACGCAGACAGGTTGGTTGCAGGCCTACTTCTAACCAACACACGGCCATCACTGGCACTGACCCAAAACCAGCATTCATCAGAAACACAACAAGTGGTGTCCTGCCCACTCGTCTCTAATAGGGGGCCTAAGGGCTGCTGATTTCTCGGGTAGCTATACAACAATTCAAGAAAAACACATTAATTGTTTTTATTACAATAACGTAGATTGACAGTATTTAATTATGAGTCGCAAGCAATTGGCGACAGCAAATAATCAATGTCTTTCGCTATACAATGTCCATACTAGTAATTCGCGCAAGGTCATATGGATCACTAATAACATGTGTCCTAGTACCTCTCTTCTAGTGTGTGGTTTCTGGTCCTGGTATGCTAGTGCCTCTGCTAGTGCGCCTCTTCTACTCTCAGCTAGTGCACGTCTTTTACTGTCCGGCCGAAGCTGGCAGGAGCGGCGCTTATATTTGCTGCGGATAGGGGCCGCCTGTGTCGTGAAATCCTAGTCGGCGAACTATTGGTTGGCGTTGTCTTTCATCCTTATTCTGCTCTTACGTTCTTCATCTTCGTTCCGGCGCTTGTCGTTAAGCCGGAACATTCCTCCCCCCCCCTCCCCCCCTCCCCGAAGGACCGTCATCGTGTAGGGAGTGCGGCCACGGCGGGGGAGGTAGGAGTGTGGACGCATTGCTGGACCGTAAGCTATGGTTGCAGGGGACGTCAAGCTTCCGGTCGTACCCCGCCATCCGGCTTTCGGTGTGGCGGAAACGTCCCCTGGGAAACGACCATAGGGGTACGCGTCCACCTCCTGATGCCATGAACCAGATGAAGAAGGCGGCGACTGCTGCGGTATAGGCGGTAGGACGAGAGGAGGCGGAGGAGGTGAAGGCACCGTCTTCATGGGGTAGTCCCGCAGTCTCGTGATGACACATTCTCTGGCGGCTGCTGTGAACGCGCTGTCCTCTGGATCCGTGAACCTGGTGAAGAGACACTGGAAGATTTAAGTGCACATGACAGAGACGAAGCTGATTTTGATGGCAGCACTGCAAGCCATCTGGACCTGAAATAAGATACTTACAAGGGCCAAGTCGACGGATGATCTCGCCTCGTGCCCACCATCTGCTGCCGTTAAAAACCCTGTAAAAGCCAACATCATGCTGCGTGAAGCGATACTTGCGGCCTTTCTTCGGCGCCAGTTGCTGAGGAGGGTGGAGTGGGCGGAGCAGTGTCCGATGGTGGAGGCCTTGAATGAATTCTGCCGGCGATGGGTGATCGCGTGGGTGCGAGCGATAGGAGGCGGGAAACAGTTGCAATGCTTCATCCCCGGTTTGTGCGGAGCGAAGTTTGGCCATCTGCTGCTTGAAGGTTGCGACAAAACATTCCGCTTCGCTGTTTCACTGTGTAAGGAACGGTGCACTAGTTACATTCCATTGCGTTCACAGAATGTTTCAGATTCATTTGACGTGAACTGAGGTCCGTCGTCTTACACTATTACATCAGGTAAATATTGGAGGCAAAAGCAGAGGACAACACCAGAATTTTGCTACGTATCGTTTTCGAATTCATTGGCACAGCAAAAGGTAACTTGCTATACGAGTCAACCACAATCAACCAACGAGTGTTCCAAAAAGGTCCTGCAAAGTCTGTGTGCACACGTTGCCATGGTGATTGCGACTTAGGCCAAGCAGAGAATTTTTGTGGCGGAGCTGACTGATTTTCCGCACAGGCGTGACACTGTGATATGATCTGTTCTATTTTGGTGTCCCTGCCCTGCCAAGTACAGGGTCGACGCAAAAACTGTTTCGCACGAACAATCCCCCAGTGTCCTTGCTGAAGTAACTGCAACACTTCTATTTGCAAGGCTTTAGCGATCAACACACTTGACTGTCCACTGTCATTTTTAACAAGAATCACACCTTCTGTTCAGCGAGGCTATGCCGAGGGGTAAAGTATCGGCGCACGTCAGAGTTCTTTATGCTATGCGAGTAACGAGGCCAAGATGTGCGAATGTATGTTAGCAAAATGGTCTGATCTGAATCACTTTCCTTGGTCTGTGCAATTTTCATATAGTTCAAGGGAAAAGACTGAAGCAATTCAGAATCCTGAGCATCGATGTGACAACAAGATGCAGCAGAAGCGTCAAAGTCTGTTTCAGGGCCAATCGGAAGAAGTGAAAGTGAGTCCGTATTACCATGCTGAGCTGTCTAATGATACACAATTTTGTACTGGTATTTAGACAACAACAAAGCCCATCTTTGCCGTTTTGGACAGCGTACAGGAAATGGTATCGTCACATGAAACAACGACTTCAAAGGCTTGTGATTCGTTACTAATTAGAATTTTCTGCCATACAAATAATGGTGGAATTTGGTGACACCATACACAGTAGCCAAAGTCTCTTTCTCTATTTGTGAATAACCACACTGAGCTTTGCCGAACACTTTTGATGCGAAAGCGATAGGCCTGTCTTTGTCACCAGTGCTGTTCTGTGCAAAAGCACTGCACCGATTCCGTAAGAGGAAGCGTCAACTTGCAATACAACTGATTTGTCAGGAACAAAGTGAACTAAGCATCGGTCACTGAGCAATGCATCTTTAAGGTTTTGAAAAACTATTTAGCCCTCACCTGTCCAAACAAAGGGCACATTCTTGCGACGTAAGCGATGCAGTGGAGCCGCTATTTGCGCAGCATTCGATACGAACCGAAAATAATAGTTCATTTTCCCTAAAACTGACTGAATTTCTGTGACATTGCGAGGAACTGGCAAATAAGGTGTGGTTGATTTATGTGACTGAAGAAGATTTCGACCTTGACTGTTTGTGACTTCACCACGGTTCTGCAACTCAGGTTTAAAAAAATTACACTTGTCTAGTCCACACTTCAACCCTGCATCAGGTAACACACGAAACCAAGCACGCAAATTTGCAATATGTTCTTCAGGTGTACGACCTGCTACGACAATATTGTCCAAATACTTAGAACAGATGTCACTTGCACAGCCAGCTGTTTCGAATACCGTTGGAAAACGGCGGGTGCGGAAGCACTTCCAAAAGGCAAACGCAAATATTTATGCAAGCCTAAATGAGTATTTACTTCACACACTTTTAGACGGACCGATGACCGTCGCAGTCTGGTCCCTTTAACCCCCACAAACCAACCAACCACTTTTAGACAGTCTTGGTTGGTTGGTTGGTTTTGAGGAAGGAGACCAGACAGCGAGGTCATCGGTCTCATCGGGTTAGGGAAGGACGGGGAAGGAAGTCGGCGGTGCCCTTTTTGAAAGGAACCATCCCGGCATTTGCCTGGAGCGATTTAGGGAAATCACGGAAAACCTAAATCAGGATGGCCGGACGTGGGATTGAACCGTCGTCCTCCCGAATGCGAGTCCAGTGTCTAACCACTGCGCCACCTCGCTCGGTTAGACAGTCTTGAAAAATGGCTCTGAGCACTATGGGACTTAGCTTCTGAGGTCATCATTCCCCTAGAACTTAGAACTACTTAAACCTAACTAACCTGAGGACATCACACACATCCATGCCCGAGGCAGGATTCGAACCTGCGACTGTAGCGGTCGCGCGGTTCCAGACTGTAGCGCCTAGAACCGCTCGGCCACCCCGGCCGGCAGACAGTCTTCATCGAGTGGTATTTGAAGATACGTGACGCGCAAACCAGTTTTTGAGAAGTAGCGTCCAGTGCCTAATTTGTCCATGAGATCCTCTGGGCATGGCAATGGATAAGTATCAATCACAGTTTGCGGGTTGACCATAGACTTAAAGTCAACACAGAGGTGAATGTGACCTGAAGGTTTGGGTAGCAAAACCAGTGGACTTGCCCATTGACTTGCTTGTACAGGAGCAATGGCTCCGCTATCTTGCAATTCTTTAAATTCAGCAGCGACTTTCTCCCGTAATGCAATGGGAATAGGCCCGGCCCTGGATAATTGCGGCTGAACATTGTCTTTCAGAGTAATATGTGCAACAAAATTGTTAGCTTTGACCAAACCTTCAGAAAAGAATTCCGGGAATTCTCTTAGCTACACTGTCTTTTACATTGAATGCAGACACGGACATCACATTTTCCTCAATGTTAAAGGAAAACAAACAGAAATGAATCAAGACCAGATATTTTCTCACAATCGCGTGATTGTAGCACTGTAAAAGTCGGTGTTCACATATGCACGCGATACGTGACAAATAAAGTACACTTTCCGAGAGTGGGAGTGTCTTGTCCATTGTAAGCTAGTTTCTGACAGGCATGGAGAGCCTAACAATTCATATGTGTGACGATTTAGCAATGTGACAGAGGCACCTATGTCCAACTGAAATTTCACACGTTTCCCACATGAAGCAAATGAACAGAAAGCTTGTTTGATTGACATATCACTGAAAAAACTGCACACTTGCTAGGTTTGCTAATGCCTGTTGCAGACTTGGAATGTACTGCATTGATGACATGGGCCTTGTGACGAGACCTTTGCGTTGTTGTTGTTGTGGTCTTCAGTCCTGAGACTGGTTTGATGCAGCTCTCCATGCTACTCTATCCTGTGCAAGCTTCTTCATTAATCATACAGTAAAGCTGCATGCCCTCGGGAAAAATTACGGCCGTAGTTTCCCCTTGCTTTCAGCCGTTCGCAGTACCAGCACAGCAAGGCCGTTTTGGTTATTGTTACAAGGCCAGATCAGTCAATCATCCAGACTGTTGCCCTTGCAACTACTGAAAAGGCTGCGTCCCTTCTTCAGGAACCACACGTTTGTCTGGCCTCTCAACAGATACCCCTCCGTTGTGGTTGTACCTACGGTACGGCTATCTGTATCGCTGAGGCACGCAAGCCTCCCCACCAAGCCGGCCGAAGTGGCCGTGCGGTTAAAGGCGCTGCAGTCTGGAACCGCAAGACCGCTACGGTCGCAGGTTCGATTCCTGCCTCGGGCATGGATGTTTGTGATGTCCTTAGGTTAGTTAGGTTTAACTAGTTCTAACTTCTAGGGGACTAATGACCTCAGCAGTTGAGTCCCATAGTGCTCAGAGCCATTTGAACCATTTTGAACCTCCCCACCAACGGCAAGGTCCTTGGTTCATGGGGACCTTTGCGAGTGGACCGAATTCTTATGTTTGTTCCATTGAAAACATATGTATTATACACGTCCGTTCCTACCACAACGCAACACTGAACTTGTCAGGAGGGGCAGTCTTGAAGTTTGTGCCGTGAATAGCTCCGAGGGCAACACTCGATTCTGTTCACCTGTGTAGCCGCCTGTTTATTGAACTGCTTTCGCGGCGTAGAGCATTGTTTACTCAGCGTGGCTAGCGCAAGCTGCAGCTGAATTGGCCGATCGAAAACAAGGGACTCAACCCGACAAATAGCTGGCAGCTCAAATTTATCGACTGACGGGGCACCTGAATCGTACTAATCTAGTATTTGCACTATCTGCTTAAACGATCTATCGAACTGTGTGAAAATCTGTTCTCTGAGTTTGACATCAGGGACATTGTACACGATCAAATCACCAACATAACATTTGAATATAAAGCACTTCAAGCACATTTGAATTTGCATTTCCTCGTCATACCCAGTAAATCTGTTACCCACTCACGATAAGTTTGTTCTGACCGTTTTTTTGCAATTAAAGAATTGATACCTAGCTGCTACCACATTCACTTTTTGCTCTGCCACGCGGTCTGAGGTGCCTTGCCACAGTTCGTGCGGCTCCTCCTGTCGTAAGTTAGAGTCCTCCCTCGGTTATGGGTGTGTGTTTTTAGCGTAAGATTAAGTAGTGTGGAAGCCTAGGGACCAATGGCCTCAGCAGTTTGATCCCGTAGGAACTTAACACAAATTTCCAATTTCCAATTTACTTGTTGATCAGAAAGTTAGTTTGCGAAGCATTAACTTGTTCATAAGCAAGTTCACTCGGAGTGGCGTTAGGAAAAAGTTTGTCTGTAAGGTGGAACACTGCACTTCCTACTGTGGATAAGAAATATGGAAGTTTCACAGTACCTGGTACGTTGTGAGCGAGTATGTGAGCTTCAAATTGGGACAACCATTCGGCAGTCCTCTTCTTGCTCAAGAAATCTTCGAAAAGGTGGTATAGCAGTAGGTGTTGCTGTAGGTGGTGCTTCTTCCGTCGGGCGCGCAACGTTGCCCAGTAGCTGCTGCACCGTATTGAGTAGTGCAGATATGTGCTGCATATGGAACTGAAACATCTGCATTAGCTGCGTCGCATCTAACGCTTGCCGCTGGGGCACAAGAGAAGGGGGCGGAATAGGCGAGGTGGGCATTTTGAAAGAGACAAATGGGAGAAACAGACAAGCCAAGGAAGTAAAAGAAGAACAAAAATAAAGAAAATTTCTGCAACGCCCACCTGAAAACACTGAATGGCAAAAGAGACTGTTAAAGCAAGTGAACGCCCCTGCAAAGAAAAGACAAGAGCAATTGGGAACTGCTTATCTTTAATGTCATCCCGAATTATTTGTAAGTATTTAACTATTTGAACTGGATTAATTATATGAGGTTCCAGTATTCCTTTTTGTTCGTTTAGGATTGCAGGAATTAACAGCTCGTATTCCCGTTCTAATTTCATAAATATTGATACCAACTGTATCAGTTGTTCATTAACAGTAGTAAGAAGAACTAAGTATTCTATTTTTTGATCTGTGCTATTAGCAGATTCATTCATTTATCTATGAAACTTCTCCATGTTCTTGACAGTAATTTCTTCATTACGTGCAAGGTTAGATACTGTGTGATTGAAACTGGTGAAAGTAGCTTTGACTACGGTAACTTGCTCTTTTGTCAGCTTAAGCAACTGCCTCTGTTCGCTTTTAATTAAATCAATCTTTGATTTGAAAAACAAGGCATCCTGCTCGTCTAAGGTTCCAAACAGAATTTTACTGACTTCTCCCACAAAACTCAAGACACCTCTTTTTCTACGTGTCTCATGCCTTGTTAATTGGCCAATTAGACCTTGTGCAGTTCGTGTTTTTCCGACATGCCATTCTAAAGCCTGTTCCACTGCTGTGCATTCCCGATCACGAATTCCCAGACTGGTAAATTTCTGTTTACAATAACTTATAGATAAATGTGCAAATTTCTCTGTTTCATCAGCTTTAGCATGGAGTTCTCCTAAATGAATATAACTTACGATTTTCCACGTCACACTGTAGATCTGTACCTTGCCATTGCTGTCACAATACAAGCCTGGGGACGAAGGAAATTTTTCCACACTAAAATCTTAATAGTGTCCGAGAGTGTACACGGCGGCGATACAGCTCACCAGATACAACACTCCCGTCAGTTTCCTCATCTGTAATTTCAAGAAAATCCGGTTTTAGTAGAATTCCTTTAATATGTTAGCATGGCGTGAGTTCAGTCGCTTGACGGCGCGCTTCGGCGCGGGCCCGCCCGTTGCCGGCGCGCCGTAAGGCACGGAAGCTCGCACTGGGGCGTATCGCTTCCAGTCGGGTGTGCCGCGGCAGTCCTCACAGGGGAAGTGATGCGACTCTTACAGCCTCTCCTTCCCAAGTGGCTCTTTCCGCCTACCCGTGGTGCCAGACGTTAAGCTCGGCATTCTGCCTTGCGACAAAAGGGAGAGCTGCGACCCAACCCGATGCGAAAGCGAAGGGTGCGTGGCACAGGGGGAGCTGTGTCGAGGGACCGAACACCAGTCCCTTTCTGTTCGCAGGGCACAGACCAGCAGGTGCTCTGCATGCCGGCGACTTCGTTTGTCGGCGTGGGATCACGGCGCGAGTCGGCAAGGGTGCTTCGACGCGCCCCTGGGTAACCGGGGCGTGTTCTGCCAAACCCAGGAGGTGGTGACATCGCCTGGGCCAGGTTAGATGGGCCCAGACCGCCGAACGACTGGGGGACCGACCCACCACCTGAGTAGGAGTGGGTCCTTGGCCTTCAGGTGGAAGCTCGGGCTAGTAGGCGGCGAAGGGCGAGGGGTGCATCCGCCTCTCCGGAGTGCGGGGTGCACTTGCCGAGGAGCGTCGTGTGAAATCGTCGACGACGAGGCCTTCAACGAGGACCAGTGCGCTGGCAACGGCGCGCTGAACCTGGCAGCTCTGGAGTGCCCTTGACCTAGGGGCGAGGTTGGTGGGCGAGCTGCAGAAGTCCCCCCCCCCCCCCCATGCCAGAGGAGCCGGTCCGGGGCAAGAGACGGGCTCCCATCCTTTATCACTCGTCCACAAACATGGCTGAACCAGAGACGAGTGACTCTAGTGCGACCTCGAGGGCGTCAATCGCGACTGTTCCTGCCTCACAGGAGGAAGCGGAACAGAACGAGCAAAGCACACTCGAAAGACATACCAAAATTAACCAAATCCTTGACTCGAGTGTGAAAAACGGCAAAATCAGCCAGGCTGCAGTCCTGGCAATCAAAAATGAGCTCGCCGCTTGGGCCATTGCAAGTGCAAAGCTTGAGGGGCGACTCGAAGAACTCGAAAATGAGAACAACAGACTAAGGCAGCAGCCGACCAAAACCTGGGCTGCAGTGGCTGCACAAGCTGTTGTGTCGATTCCCTAAGGTCTCGACACAATGAGTGGCTAGGTGCACGCGAAACTAAGCAGACGGGCGTAAATTCTGAAACAGGAGACTGGATGAAAAACTATAAAGAAAAGAAGAGAGATTGTCATCTACTTAACTTTTAATAATGTTCTTCTTGTTGAAATACATCTCTTGCATAGTAGTAAGCAATTAGCAATGATACACATGGCGCCTTGCTAGGTAGTAGCGATGGACTAGCTGAAGGCTATTTAATATGTCTCTCGGCAAATGAGAGGAAGACGTGATACGTGTGGTCGCAAGCTATGTCGTCCGTACAACTGGGGCGAGGTCATGTCCGTGTCTTGTGACCTGCCATGTGGTGGCGCTAGGATTGCGAGTACACAGTGGCGACACGCGGGTCCGACATGTACTACAGGACCGCGGCCGATTTAAGTTACCACCTAGCAAGTGTGGTGTCTAGCGGTGACACCACATTCCTCCCCCGCAAATCGGCGAACGGTCGTGAGATAAGGCTTCCGCCCGCCGTGGGGAGGACCCCATGTTGACGTATGCGATGAGGTGGGGAGCCTAACAACAGGCGAGGCTGTGCCACCCGCACCCGGCCATTCGGTCCGAGGGGAGCTAGGAAACGCCTGCAAACCTAGTCCAGGGTGCACGTCAACATGAGGTGTATGCGCACGTAATGAGACAGAAGGGTCGACCTCCATGTGGTCGGAGCACCCGACGGGCGAAGACGACATCTGGTCCGGAGCGGGCAAGAGGTCCATGGCGGAGGACGGCTGGTCACGGGAAGCAAGCGGCGGCGCGTGACCCAGGGAGGCGCGAGGCGGCTGCAGCGAAGCGTCCGCTGCTGGCGGCGCCGGCGGCGGCTGCGGCGGCGCGACGCCATGAGGCAAAATGGAAGGCATCGTCGGTAACACCTGGGGATGAGGCGAGCCAGTAGATGGGTCCCCAAGGCGCTGACCGGACGGCTCCGTCGCTGAAAGCAGACGGGGAGCGGCAGAACCCAGGCGACGACAGAGGCGCAGCTGATTGAGATGCCGACGCACCTCACCAGAGGCCCCCAAAACCAAATACATCGCGCGGCCGAGGCAGCGAAGAATGCGCCCTGCGAGCCAACGCTGTGAACCGCGATAGTTGCGATAATAGACAACGTCGCCAGGAGCAAAAGCAGGAGTCTGCCGCTGCACAGGAACCTGATGTGGCGGATGCAGCAAAGACATCAGAGTTCGATGAGGACGACCATGGAGCAACTCAGCCGGCGAGCGACCATCGCGGGGCTGAGAGCGATATGAGGACAAAAAGAGCAACAAAGCGTCCTCCCGAGAATGCGACTCTTTCAACTTCAACATCTGCGACTTGAAAGTCCGGACCAATCGTTCAGCGGCACCGTTTGACTGAGGCGAAAACGGCGCGGATGTCAGATGTTGAATACCATTGGCCTTGCAGAACGACTGAAATTCTGCGGACATGAATTGTGGGCCATTGTCGGAAACAATAGTCTGCGGAAAACCTTCAATGCAAAAGATAGCAGACAAGGCTTGGATGGCGGCAGAAGACGTCGTGGAAGACATCCGGACAACAAAAGGAAAATTACTGAAAGCATCGACCACAACCAACCATCGAGCATTCCAGAATGGACCAGCAAAATCGATGTGCAAGCGTTGCCAAGGGGAAGTGGCTTTCGGCCATGCAAAGAATTTCCGCGGCGGTGCGGATTGTTGTTCGGCACACGCCACGCAAGAGGAGCACATATTCGTAATCGCAGCATCGATTCCGAACCAAGTACAGTGCTGTCGAGCAAGTTGTTTCGTTCGCACTATACCCCAATGTCCTAGGTGAAGAAGCCGTAAGACAGAGGACTGTAACGAACGTGGGACTACGACTCGGGATTGATCATTATCGGAACGCAACAACAAAACACCACGTCGGACAAAAAGTCTCTCCTTGTGAGCAAAAAAACGGCGAACCAAAGGATCCTCGATCCGTGACTTTGACAAGGGCCATTGCGTAGCAACAAAACGCAAAACGGGAGCAAGGACAGGGTCAGCAGCTGTGGCTGTAGCTACACGACGAAAATCAATCGGAAACGATGCGACCACGTCATCGGCGTCCGAATCAATGAACATGCAAGCAAGTTCGGAAGAATCGAATGCTTTATCCTCAGCAACAGGCAAACGGGACAACGCATCAGCGTTGCCGTGCTTAGCAGTGGACCGATACAAGATATCGTAGCGGTACTGCGAGAGAAAAAGTGACCAGCGAATGAATTTCTGCGCTGTACGTGGAGGTACAGGCTTGTTCGGATGAAAAAGCGATGTCAAAGGTTTGTGGTCCGTGATGATGGTAAAGTGACGACCATACAAGAAGTCGTGAAACTTTGTTACACCAAACACAAGAGCCAAAGCTTCCTTCTCTATTTGTGAATAATTGCGTTGCGCAGATGAGAGCAATTTGGACGCAAAGGCAATAGGGCGATCATGCGAGCCATCCTTGTGCGCAAGCACAGCACCGATCCCGAAATCCGAGGCATCTACCATCAACAAAAGGGGTTTTCGGGGATCGAATGGCGTAAGGCAAGTATTTGAAAGTAACGCCGATTTCAACTGGCGAAAGGCGCGTTCGCATTCCGTCGTCCAGACGAACGGAACACCATTACGGCGTAAGCGATGAAGCGGAGCTGAAATGGAAGAAGCATTGCGCACAAATCGGTGATAATAATTTACCTTACCCAGCACACTCTGTAGCTGTTGTAAGTTCTGCGGTGACGGCAAGTCCTGAATGGCACGAAGGTGCTCTGGACTCTGATGTATACCTTGGGCATTTATGACATGCCCCAGGTACGGTAAGGCACGAGCAAAAAACACACATTTGTCCTTCCTCAAGCGAAGACCATTCTGACGCAAGACCTGAAATAACGTTCGGAGATTCTGCAAATGTTCGGCTTCTGTCTTTCCTGAGATCACAATATCGTCCAGATAGTTCGCAGCAGTAGGGACCGACGCACAAATAGTTTGTAAATATTGCTGAAACAAAGCAGGGGCGGATGCACACCCGAATGGCAGTCTTTTGAAGCGATACAAGCCAAGATGCGTGTTGACCACTAAGACGCGCTGGGATTCTTCGTCCACAGGTATCTGCAAATTCTTCACAAAGACTAGAAACGCTGGCGGAAGGCACAGTCTGATTCACAGATAGGACCTGATTTACAATAGACAAATTAAACAATTGAAACAAATCTAAACCAAACAAGTTCACTGCACTAGAGGAACGAAGAACATAAAATGACACAAGTTTTGTCTGTCCCTTGTATGTTGCAAGAAGGCTGCACTGTCCTAACACAGGTATATGCTGTCGTGAGTAACTAGTTAACGTAACATTTGCGGCACGCAATGGCGGGGCGCCCAGTTGTTTGTACGTGTCGTGATTGAGCAAGGAAACTGCAGCTCCGGTATCGAGCTGGAATGGTATCACTTTTCCTGCAAAGTCTAAGTCCACAAAAAGTTTATTGTCTTGTTGACGACAAGAGCGACTGTCTCGTGCACTTTGAACTGATACAGGTCCAGAAGCACTTGCAACTTTACGGGATTTCCGGCGACGTCGACGCACACTTTGGGTGGGACGAACACAGTCACTGTTAGCTAAAGTGTCACTGGACGGGTGGGCATGAACTACATGAATGTCCATGGGCGAAGGTCCACGAGCCTGATTGTCCTGTGTTCGATTCCGGCGCGAAGCAAAGGGCCTGGAATTGGTGTGATTGTCTGACCGAAGCTTTTTCTGGCAAACACTTTGTACATGTCCTTTCTTGTGACAGTAAAAGCAAAAAGCTTGGCGTGACGGGCAATTTTCACGCGAATGTCTAGTTGCACACCGCGGGCAAGATTTCACTGCATGTGCTTGCTTACGCGGCGCACGTGGTTGCAAGCTAGGCGGCCGCAGCGAAGTCGGGCGCGAGGGCCGCTGAGCGTCCCGTGCAGCGGGCCGGGCGGGCCGATTAATGTGACACACTGCTGGCGAAGTTTCAAATGATGCCTGAGCAAAGTCAAGTGTGTCTTGCCTGTCCAATATGTCTATCACTTGTTGCAGGGAGGGATTAACTAGCTTCAAAATCTGTTCCCTTATGCGAACATCAGAAACGTTTTGTGCAATTGCATCACGCACCATAGTATCTGAATATGGGAGGCCACATTCACAGGCAAACGCGCAGTCTCTAGTAAGTCCTTGCAAAGTTGCTACCCACTCCCTGTTAGTCTGACCGGCCGTACGTTTTGTACGAAAAAACGTATACCGTTTGGCAACTACATTTACTGTTTCTTTGAAATAGGCATCTAAAGCCGACAAAATTTCCTCGTAGGTCAGAGTTGCTACGTCGCGTCGGGGAAACAATTTCACTATCACACGGTAGGTAGACACACCTACACAAGAAAGCAAAAACGGCTGCCGCTCTTTACCTTGAATTCCATAAGCTGTGAGGTGGAACCGGAACTGATCGGCCCACTCAGTCCAGCTTTCGGTTGTGGCTTCAAAGGGCCTAAATGGCGGTGCGACAGCGTTGTGTGGCTGCGGTAGCGAAGAAGCGGCTGCCGCCGCATCGGTTTGCAGCGCACGTTGACCCTGGACGAGCTGTCCAAGGGCTTCCAATAACGCCTGCGTCTGCTGATTCTGCAAGCGAAAAAATTCGGACAGTACATCTGGAGAATGCGGCGAAGCCATGACACAAGCAAATTAGAGCAAGTATAACACAAAGACTGCAACGTGGGCGCGGCATCCCATCCTCGTCGCCAAAATATTGTTGTGTCGATTCCCTAAGGTCTCGACACAATGAGTGGCTAGGTGCACGCGAAACTAAGCAGACGGGCGTAAATTCTGAAACAGGAGACTGGATGAAAAACTATAAAGAAAAGAAGAGAGATTGTCATCTACTTAACTTTTAATAATGTTCTTCTTGTTGAAATACATCTCTTGCATAGTAGTAAGCAATTAGCAATGATACACATGGCGCCTTGCTAGGTAGTAGCGATGGACTAGCTGAAGGCTATTTAATATGTCTCTCGGCAAATGAGAGGAAGACGTGATACGTGTGGTCGCAAGCTATGTCGTCCGTACAACTGGGGCGAGGTCATGTCCGTGTCTTGTGACCTGCCATGTGGTGGCGCTAGGATTGCGAGTACACAGTGGCGACACGCGGGTCCGACATGTACTACAGGACCGCGGCCGATTTAAGTTACCACCTAGCAAGTGTGGTGTCTAGCGGTGACACCACACAAGCAGTCACAAAACCCCAAACCACAAAAGAGACAATTGCTAAGGTAACTAAAAGGCCGGACACGGCGGTCTTTTTAAGACCCCTGCCCGGGCAAACAGTCAAAAAAGTACAGGAAATATTCACTACTACAATTGACCCTGCTAAGGACAAAATTAAAATAAATAAAGTCAAGGCGACAAAAAACGTAGTAGTAGTTGACGTAGCAACTGAGGAAGACAGAGATAAAATTCTGAATAATACCAAATTG
Source organism: Schistocerca nitens (assembly GCF_023898315.1). Lineage (NCBI taxonomy): Eukaryota > Metazoa > Arthropoda > Insecta > Orthoptera > Acrididae > Schistocerca > Schistocerca nitens. The sequence continues at coordinate 950,453,804 of NC_064616.1, forward strand.
AATACGGCTGTCAAATGTGAGCCACCAAAAAAGCGAAATCCGCTGGTGATCCTCTATGACATACCAGTGGCACTAACAGAATCAGATATCTATGAGACGCTATATAACCAAAATTTCGATGATTGTTGTTGTTGTGGTCTTCAGTCCTGAGACTGGTTTGATGCAGCTCTCCATGCTACTCTATCCTGTGCAAGCTTCTTCATCTCCCAGTACCTACTGCAACCTACATCCTTCTGAATCTGCTTAGTGTATTCATCTCTTGGTCTCCCCCTACGATTTTTACCCTCCACGCTGCCCTCCAATACTAAATTGGTGATCCCTTGATGCCTCAGAACATGTCCTACCAACCGATCCCTTCTTCTGGTCAAGTTGTGCCACAAACTCCTCTTCTCCCCAATCCTATTCAGTACCTCCTCATTAGTTATGTGATCTACCCATCTAATCTTCAGCATTCTTCTGTAGCACCACATTTCGAAAGCTTCTATTCTCTTTTTGTCCAAACTATTTATCGTCCATGTTTCACTTCCATACATGGCTACACTCCATACAAATACTTTCAGAAAAGACTTCCTGACACTTAAATCTATACTCGATGTTAACAAATTTCTCTTCTTCAGAAACGCTTTCCTTGCCATTGCCCGTCTGCATTTTATATCCTCTCTACTTAGACCATCATCAGTTATTTTGCTCCCCAAATAGCAAAACTCCTTTACTACTTTAAGTGTCTCATTTCCTAATCTAATACCCTCAACATCACCCGACTTAATTCGACTACATTCCATTATCCTCGTTTTGCTTTTGTTGATGTTCATCTTATATCCTCCCTTCAAGACACCATCCATTCCGTTCAACTGCTCTTCCAAGTCCTTTGCTGTCTCTGACAGAATTACAATGTCATCGGCGAACCTCAAAGTTTTTATTTCTTCTCCATAAATTTTAATACCTACTCCGAATTTTTCTTTTGTTTCCTTTACTGCTTGCTCAATATACAGATTGAATAACATCGGGGAGAGGCTACAACCCTGTCTCACTCCTTTCCCAACCACTGCTTCCCTTTCATGCCCCTCGACTCTTATAACTGCCATCTGGTTTCTGTACAAATTGTAAATAGCCTTTCGCTCCCTGTATTTTACCCCTGCCATCTTTAGAATTTGAAAGAGAGTATTCCAGTCAACATTGTCAAAAGCTTTCTCTAAGTCTACAAATGCTAGAAACGTAGGTTTGCCTTTCCTTAATCTTTCTTCTAAGATAAGTCGTAAGGTCAGTATTGCCTCACGTGTTCCAGTATTTCTACGGAATCCAAACTGATCTTCCCCGAGGTCGGCTTCTACCAGTTTTTCCATTCGTCTGTAAAGAATTCGTGTTAGTATTTTGCAGCTGTGGCTTATTAAACTGATTGCTCGGTAATTCTCACATCTGTCAACACCTGCTTTCTTTGGGATTGGAATTATTATATTCTTCTTGAAGTCTGAGGGTATTTCGCCTGTTTCATACATCTTGCTCACCAGATGGTAGAGTTTTGTCAGGACTGGCTCTCCCAAGGCCTTCAGTAGTTCCACTGGAATGTTGTCTACTCCGGGGGCCTTGTTTCGACTCAGGTCTTTCAGTGCTCTGTCAAACTCTTCACGCAGTATCGTATCTCCCATTTCATCTTCATCTACATCCTCTTCCATTTCCATAATATTGTCCTCAAGTACATCGCCCTTGTATAGACCCTCTATATACTCCTTCCACCTTTCTGTTTTCCCTTCTTTGCTTAGAACTGGGTTTCCATCTGAGCTCTTGATGTTCATACAAGTGGTTGTATTATCTCCAAAGGTCTCTTTAATTTTCCTGTAGGCAGTATCTATCTTACCCCTAGTGAGATAAGCCTCTACATCCTTACATTTGTCCTCTAGCCATCCCTGCTTAGCCATTTTGCACTTCCTGTCGATCTCATTTTTGAGACGTTTGTATTCCTTTTTGCCTGCTTCATTTACTGCATTTTTATATTTTCTCCTTTCATCAATTAAATTCAATATTTCTTCTGTTACCCAAGGATTTCTACTAGCCCTCGTCTTTTTACCTACTTGATCCTCTGCTGCCTTCACTACTTCATCCCTCAAAGCTACCCATTCTTCTTCTACTGTATTTCTTTCCCCCATTCCTGTCAATTGTTCCCTTATGCTCTCCCTGAAACTCTGTACAACCTCTGGTTCTTTCAGTTTATCCAGGTCCCATCTCCTTAAATTCCCACCTTTTTGCAGTTTCTTCAGTTTTAATCTACAGGTCATAACCAATAGATTGTGGTCAGAGTCCACATCTGCCCCTGGACATGTCTTACAATTTAAAACCTGGTTCCTAAATCTCTGTCTTACCATTATATAATTTATCTGATATCTTTTAGTATCTACAGGGTTCTTCCATGTATACAACCTTCTATCATGATTTCGATGATATGGAATGGGAAAGTTTCAGAAACGACTTCAAATTACGTTTCAGAACAGGGCCCCGGGAGCGTGACGTCGTACATCACGTTGCCGAGGTCTCTGGAAAGATGTGGCGCAGAATCACCACTATGGGGAGAGTTTATATAGGCTTCCACGCAATAAACGTGCGAGATTACTTAGTAGTTCCAAGATGCCACAACTGTGGCGACTTAGATCATATACATAAGCATTGTGAGAGGAGGCCGGCCTGCTCCAAGTGCGGGTCAGAAGATCATACGAGGAAAAGTTGCAGCAAAGCTGGAATATGCATACCTTGCACAAAGAGAGGCAAAAAGCCATGTAACGCAACCGGCAGAAATTGCCCTACCTACAGGATGCTTGAGCAGAGACTCATAGCTCGAATCGACTATGGCTGAGTCCCCATATGGGAACAGGAAGCCCAAAAGAAAGTCTCCCAGCAAGAGGTTGAGGGATGCACTAAGGGCCAATAAATTCAAAGAATTTATACAGAAGATCACTAGGCCACAACACCTTGTTATTATAATGAAAGATGTCTGTATTCAAACAGATCCTTGTGATCAGAATGAAGCACCCTCCCCTCCGAATCGGGGACAAAGGTCGCCTAAAGATCAAGCACGACCACTTGGGCATCCTGTGGTAGGGAAATTGTTAGTAACTGAAGTTCCGAATACAAAAAGTCAGGAAGAACAAGTACAAGTAAATAAAATAAGTAGCACTAGTGTACCAACAAACATAGGTACACCAATAAGCTCACCAACAGAACGAGGGCCAGGAATAGATCCTGCCAGGATTTATCCCAACCTGGAGCATGCTTTACAGCTGTCTAGACTTGAAGAGCCGGCCACTCTCACAACAGCCTTGAGGCATGTGGTGCGTGTCGGTCATGAATACGGCAGAGACATTACCTTCCCAGTGATGGAGGCTGTAGACAGAATACAGCTCAAGACAATGAATCTCCCCACAGATTTCGGAGCCCTGCGAGACCTGGTTAAGAAAGTGTTTGAAAGGCGCAATGAAAAGTTCGACCTCAATGAACTATATAATCAATCTGTCATCACCAACGGCAGAGTAGCACATGACTGGCGCAAAAACTGGCCAGAGTCTCATATACATACATACTACCCACGTGAGCCAGTTAAGAGTGGGACAGATAAACGCACATAATAGTAAACTGGTTTTGCACGAACTCCGGAAGGTGGTGGAGGAGAAGAGTCTAGATGTAGTCTGCATACAGGAGCCATACTCCCTGGCTGGACGGATCCCGTTCACTGCAGCCAACTGGCAACAAATCTATAATGCAGGGGAACCAAGAGCCGCAGTCTTAATCATAAATAAAGCATTGAGAGCAACCGTATTAGCGCAATTTTTGGATGACCACTGCAACGTCGTGGAGCTTCATTCACCCACTGGGGTACTATACTTGGTCAACATGTACTTCCAGTACGGAAGACAAATAGATGAATTCTTGGATAAGCTCGTGCAAATAGCCACGGCGTTGCGGGGACAGAAAATTCTTGTGACTGCGGACATCAATGCAAAATCCCCCCTGTGGTTCAGTGGTACTCAAGATGACAGAGGAGAAAAAGCTGTCGACACCATCATGTCACTGCAACTTATGGTCGCTAATAAACAGGGAAACCCCCCCACCTACACCGGGGGGGGGGGGGGGAGGACACGGTACAAACATTGACGTTACCCTGGTAACGCCAAACCTCGCAACAAAAATATCGAATTGGACAGTTTGGGACCAGATTACCACAAGTGACCATAACCTCATAACATTCACCATTGGAGACAGCGAGTGCCACTGGGACATAGGGTGGGAGACGCAGCTCAATTATAACAAAACCGACTGGGACCGGCTGGCTAGGGAGTGTGACATTCCTGCATTGCTGGAGGGTGATGTCAACATAGAAGAATACGCCCGAGATCTTACAAGTGCGATAACCAGGGCAGTTAAGTTAGCTGTACCAACCAGGAGGAGGGCTGTCGCGGCCTCCCCTTCACCATGGTCAGCCGAACTGGGGCAAATGCGCCAAGCAGTACGGAGGGCGAGGAGGTATTACCAGCGGTGTGTCGTCTGGCACGAAAAGCAGCGATGGCTGCAGATATACAGAGAAGCCAAAGAACAGTTCCAACAGGAACTCAAGGCTGTCAGGACGAGGAGCTGGGAGAAATACGTGCAAAGCCAATTGGCTACAGACCCTTGGGGACTACCTTACAAAATAGTAAGGGAAAAAATTAAATCACCTATGGTGTTATCTACCGTCAGGAGTGGGGATCGGATGACGGAGACCTGGCAGGAAACTGCAGGAGTCCTACTCCGTGCCCTATTACCTGACGATAGAGAGGAAGATGACTCTGAAGAACAACAGAGAATAAGAAGAGAGAACCAACGGGTCTATGACAACAACCGTGTGGTCTACCCCTTCTCTGAAGAGGAGGTAAACTCCCAAATAAAAGCGTTCAAAAAAGGCAAAGCTCCTGGCCCAGACGGAATTACCGCGGAGGTAATACAGTACCTCGCCCCCCAGCTGGTGGCACCTCTCACTCAGCTGTACAATGAGTGTTTACGGCTTCGGACCTTCCCCTCAATATGGAAGAAGGCGAATGTAGTCATAATCAAGAAAGGCCCGGACAAAGACCCCAAAGAAGCCAAGTCGTACAGACCCATATGTCTGCTGGACTTGTTGGGCAAGCTCTTTGAGAGGCTGCTGGCAGACAGGTTGGCTGCACACCGAGTCCTGTGCGGGATGAGTGACAGGCAGTTCGGTTTTCGGACGGGGCGGTCGGCGTCTGACGCAATCGCCCTGGCTGCGGATGTCTGTGACTCTGCCCCGCACAAGTACATAGTCGGCATCATGGTGGACATCAGTGGCGCCTTTGACAACCTGTGGTGGCCTTCGCTCTTCTCCTGCTTGCGGGAGAAAGAATGCCCAGGGCCGCTATATGGCTGTCTGAGGAGCTATTGTGAAGACAGGGAGGTGTGGCTATCGGCCCCTAGCGGCAAAGTCAGTAAGAAAATCACCAAGGGGTGTCCTCAGGGATCTGTCCTGGGGCCACTCTTTTGGGACATAAACATGGAGCCACTCTTGGAAGAACTAAAGAGCAGTGAAGATGTGCTGGAGGTCATAGCCTACGCAGATGACCTCCTCCTGCTGGTCGGCGGCCGTAGGCGCGAAGATCTGGAACCGAAAATAGAAAGAGCTATTACAATATTGACCACATGGTGTCACAGAACTAAAATGACTATCGCACCCAATAAGTCAACTTACCTGCTGCTCAAAGGCCAACTCACAAGAAATCCTACAGTAAGAATAAATGGCCTACCAGTCCTCAGGCGCCGTGAAGCCCGGTATCTTGGTGTCATCGTCGACGAGAGGTGGAACTATGCATCGCATATAGACACAGCAACACAAAGAGCACTCACAGTACTACATAACCTAATAGGAATAGGACATAAAAGATTCCACCTCCCACCTGATCTTATTAAACTATACCATAACAGCATTCTCACATCCATAGTAGGTTACGGGTCAGCGGTCTGGGCACACAGGCTCACGAGGGTCATGCCTGCCGTGGCCGTAAGAAGAGTGCAGCGAAACATGCTCCTACGTTCAGTGGGCGCATACAGAACAACTCCAGGAGGGGCACTTTCAGTACTGATGGGGCTATGTCCACTTGACATAAAAATCAGGGAACAGGCCACCTGGTACTGGATAAAGAAAAATCGAAGGGAAAAAATAGAGGAAATTATGGGGATATACGTAGGGGACAAACAAAGCATCAAAAGAAGGGGAATGGAATTATGGCAAAATCTCTGGGACAGCGAGGAAACTGGCCGAAGAACACACGAACTGCTTCCCAACATAAAGGAACGGCTAGAACTCACCTACATCAAACCAACTAGGGGACTGCTGCACTTTCTTACTGGGCACGGACCCTATCCGACATATCTTTGTCGGTTCGGGAAAAGGGCAACACCAGCGTGTGACTGTGGAGCAGTGCTGGGCACTCCAGACCATGTGGTGTACGAGTGTCCTCTCTTCGACGATGTTGCACAACAACTTAGGGAACAATTGCCGAACAACCACACGTACCACTTGCTCAGGCACGAAAATACATTCAACGTCCTGAACCACCTAACAAACAAAATATCGAGCAAAGTCCTCAGAGAATATCTTGGTAACAATCGATAAATAAAAAAAACACCGGACTTGTCGCGTACGCCCCCCTGTTCCGCCGGGACGTGGACTTGGCCAGCCGCCTCACGGCTGCAATCCGCCAGGTTTTCGGAATAGGTTGGGGGGTAGTACAACACCATCGGACTTGACTATGCACCGATCATGACATTAGATATAAGATTAGTTATAAGATCAAACTAGCAAAATAGAAATAGCATAGAACTGCAGCGCATACGTTACCGGCCAGCCCAGTGCCAGGGGCACTCCCACTGGGATTAGCTCAGTGGGAATGGCCAAAAAGTAGGTTTGTATCTATTCTGGCACACTTGTAACGCTGCAGGTAGAATAGTCATCATAATAATAACCACTAGCAAGTAGTATCATAACATAACAGGCTAAAATTAAGGAATATTAGACAAACAGTAAAATAGTATAGTGAGAAGGTAGATTAACCCCCATAGTGGTGATGGAGTGTAGTAAGAAAAACCTGTAGTGTTAAACATCATAATAGCTGCAGATAGAACTTAGACATAGTAAATTATAGGACCTACTAATGTATTTAGGTAGTAGGTTACATTGTAACATGATAATGATGAAATAAAGATTTTTTTTTAATATGTTAGCATGTACTGTTAAAAACTAGTTTCTTCTTGAACGGATAACTACATTCGGTCCTTTTGTCGTTACTACAGTGAAGGAACCACGCCACTGGGTGGATAGCTTACGACTTCTACCTCTTCTGACACTTTCATCGTACAACAGAACCTGAGCACCTGTTTTGAAGTCCTTTGGGTTCTTCGTTGTATCACAGTATTCCTTATTTTTCTGTTTACAGTGTTTGTTATGATCCCTTGCACACTGGTGCATTTGCCTCATTTTCTCTTTTTATTCAAGAACAGAATCATCGTAATTATACGTAACACCTGTGGAATCTCTTTGAAATGTTCCAGGTATGTTGCATTCTCTACCGAAAAACAACTCATGTGGTGTATAATTGGCTGCACTATTAGGTGTGGTATTGAACACGAAGACAGCGAATTGAAGCCAGTCGTCCCAGTCTGTTTGCTGTCTGTTGATATTGTGTCTTAGAAATTCTGTTATGGTGTGGTGCGACATTCCCAATGCGCCGTTCGACTGCGGATGGTAACGAGAAGTTTGCAATCTGTCAATCATTAACATTTTGCACACTCTCTTTAGCATGTCACTCAAGAAGTTGCTGCCGTTATCTCTGAGTATTAGCGAAGGCATTTCAAACTTCAAAATTATTTTTTCCATGAGGATGCGAGCTACAGTGTCTGCGTCCTGTTATTCTATGGGTTTTGCCACAATGAACTTCGTTAGCGCGTCTTGAAATGTCAGTATGTACCTATTGTTTTCCTCGGTTACCGTTAATGGGCCGACAATGTTAATATCACACCGATCAAATACACCTTACGGCGTTGGTGCCATAACCAAAGGCATTTTTGTCTTATTTTGTGTCATTTAGTTTTTCTGACAACTGGGGAATTTTCTAATATAGTCCTCAATGTCCTTCTCCATACCGTGCCACGTTCGGTATTTTCGTATACGATCGTAGGTTCTCACGATCCCTTGATGGCCATGTATGGGTGCGTCATGTAATTCTCGCAAAATTTTCGCCTTTTCTGCATCAGTTATTTCCTGTTGTTCGTCTACTTGTCCTACCGGTGTTTCCTTACTTTCGTTTATACCTTCCGCCGTAGTTGGCTGCGCTGGTGCACGGTCTCCTTGCGAGTCCGGGACCTGCTCTATGGCTGCCTCTTCTGCCGTGCCCTGACCTAGGATACTATCGCCGTCCGGGCAGTTATCAGACGCCCTGAGCTCTCTCACTCTCGAGAGTGCGTTAGCAACCACATTATTTTCCCTTTTTATACACAATTTCGTAATCGTATTCTTCTAATTTCAGTCTCATCTTCATCAAACGGGAGGACAGATCGCTAATATTTCCGATCCACTGTAATGGCTTATGATCAGTACAGATGGAGAACTTGCGACCAGACACATACGGTCTGAAATGCTTGACGGCCCAAACCACAGCCAATAATTCCCGTTCAGTTGTACTATAATTACGGTCTGCATCGTTTAGGGTTGTGGAAGCAACGGCCACGGGGAGGTCTTTGCCGGTTTCTCCTTGTGATAGAACAGACGCTATCGCAAATGAACTCACGTCAGTTGTAATGATAAACGTTTTTGAAATATCTGGATACTGTATTATCGGGGGGTTAAGTAGATTCTCTTTTAGCATTCAGAACGCATTTTCTTGCTCTGCGTCCCATTCATACTTAACACCTTTTTTTAATAATTCATGTAATGGTTTTGCCACTTTGCTGAAGTCACTCAAGAAACGCCGATAATACCTTATTAATTCAATAAAAGATTTCAGTTCTTTTGTTGTTTGTGACTCCGGAAACTCCGTCACTGCTTTGAACTTGTTTTTGATCCGGTTTTAACCCATCTGCAGTCAAAACATGCCCCAAATATATGCCTTCCTTAAGAATTCGCATTTATCAACCTGCAAATTCAAATTATGTTTTCTTAGTCTCTCGAAGAATTCACCCAATCGGAAATTGTGATCTTCCAGAGATGGACCAAAAACCACTATGTCATCTAAATATATAAACATATTGTCACCCTGAAACCCAGTTAATACGGCATTCATCAATTTTTGGAAGGTGGAAGGTGCTGAACGAAGTCCCATGGGCATCCTTTCATACACATAATGAGCATATGGTGTACTAAAAACAGTAAGTTCTCTATCTTTTTCTTATAACAACACCTGATAATATCCTTTTGCCAAATCAAGAGTTGAACAATATTTCGCTTTGCCTAATCCGTCCAGAATTTCATCAATATTCGGAAGTGGAAAGACTGTGTTGACAGTAATGTCATTTAGCTTCCTGAAGTCCGCAACTAATCGCCATTTCTTTTTACCTGATGCATCCATCTTTTTTGGAATCATAATTAAAGGAAAATTGAAAGAACTGGTGGAAGGAACAATTACATCGTTCTCTAACATTTGATTTATGTCTTGTTGCAACGCTTCTTTCTGCGCTTCCGGGATTCGGTATGGGTGGGAACAAATAATTCGCCCCTGAGCCTCAGGAATCAATTGTATCCTGTGTCGAAGCGTCTCTGCAAATGTCAACTTGTCTCCAGGCAGATGGAAAATGTAATTATACGCAGAACATACCTCTCTTATGGACGGTTTTACTACATCATTTAAATGATCCAGTCGTTAATTCTCCTTATGGGGGGTAGGACGTCAAACGGACCGACTTGGAGGAGGAGAGGCACCACAGGACATTTCAATTTCCACTGTCTATACGTTTACAAATAAATTAATAAAACTTTGTCAGCATGACCAGGAAAGATTCAGAATTTACACTCATAGCAGTGGAAGTTCTCAAACATAACGAAGTAATTTTTTTACGAGCGAAATTTCATCATTTTTTTCACTTACTAATGGCAGCATTTGTTGCTATAGGTACACATTTCTTCATAAGTAAGAGAGATTCTTCGATGAATTTTACACAGCATACAAACCATACTTAAAGGTGTATGAAACTAAGTCTTGTTGACCTCTCGCAGCTGCGGCTGGCTTATGCAATCGTGGCGGCGCGCCAGCGGACGCGCACATCTAAAACACCCAGTGTACGCGTCCGGGATAACGTTCCGCTGGCACTGTGAAAATATTCTAAGTCCAAGCTACTGCATATACTATATAAGTGAGCGAGGGCCGCGCAGAGGCTCATTCGCGCTGCTGCTGCTGCGCAGGCAACGGCATTGAACGCCGCCACGATGCCTTACAGGAGAATTCGTCGCCGTTCTAAACACACAGTTTATAAAACCATCGAGAACATCGAATTCGCCACAACATCTGGAGACAAGAAGAACCGCATACCAGTTAAGAGTGTTGCTGCTACTGCACTTGTCGACGGACCTTGTGTTTTCTGTGGTTGCAGACTTAATTTTAGTATTGACATTAATGATACTTTTGATCATGGTAATTGTTGGCTCACTGTAGCCATTGTACGTGGAGGTACAGGAGTACTTACTGTTCCTGGACTTGAAAGTTTTGTTGATAGAGACATTATTGCCTATCGCACCTACCATATGGCAGAACTTGCAAATAAAGACTTTGGTAAATCTGCTTATATGTTTCCTTCTGCATTGTCTTTGTATACTCGTAATAAGAGAAAAATATCTGTAAATGACTCTGTATTCATTTGGGTTAAAGGTAAAGGAGTGTGTGAATATGTAAAGTTTGTTGGTGACTGTACTTTGTATTTTCATAAATAAATTCATCTCTATGCAAAATTTATTTTGTTATGTTTTCCAACTTGCACTGCAATCAGGGTGAATCCTGAATCCTTCCTGGTGATGCTGACAAAGTTTTATGAATTTATTTGTAATAGTATACACTGGAAATTAAAATGTCCTGAGATGCCTCTCCTGCTCCAAGTCGGCCCGTTTGACGTTCTACCCCCCTTAAGTAAACTGATTCTAGACTTTTTCTTGCTCGAGACTTCTACGTTACGCACGGTCCACTGCGGCCTAAAGCTGAACTGTGGAACTCCCTCCACTTTAATCCGAGGCATCTGAAGATAAATCGCCTCCTCTCGTATATTTAATACACTAATTAAACAAGAGCGTTTTCTTATTCTCACCAACGCTTCTAGGAAGTACACTCCTTCTTGCAATTCTTGCTTTTACACAATGCCTTCCTCTAGGCTAGCATCTGCAACATCTGTACTCAAAATCCTCTCCTCGCGAAGACCTAACTCTATGTGTGGTGTCACCGCCAGACGCCACACTTGCTGGGTGGTAGCTTGGGTCGGCCGCGGTCCATTAGTACATGTCGAACCCGCGTGTCGCCACTGTCAGGATCGCAGACCGAGCGCCACCACACGGCATGTCTACAGAGACGTACTAGCACTCGCCCCAGTTGTACGACGACATTGCTAGCGATTACACGTACGAAGCCTTTCTCTCATTTGCCGAGAGACAGTTAGAATAGCCTTCAGCTAAGTTAATGGCTACGACCTAGCAAGGCGCCATTAACCATTTGTAACGTTGCATGTACCTCAAGATAGAGTCTCACTTGTATCATCCAGAATGCTGTATACCAAAGGACAATATAAAAGTTAAGTGTTCTAGTAGCTACGTTCTTTTCTTTATCACATTCATTACGAATCCTGTTCCAGACTTAACGCCAGACGGCGTGAGTTGACGCGTGCCCTTTCGGCTACTTCACTGTGGACTGGCTGCCTTGTCAGTCCACTACATTGGCGACCAGTCTACAAAGGGACTTTAGCGTTCGTATTGCACTAATTTGCTTGTGTCATGGCTTCGCCACATTCTCCAGATGTACTGTCCGAATTTTATCGCTTGCAGAATCAGCAGACGCAGGCGTTATTGGATGCCCTTGGACAGCTCGTCCAGGGTCAACGTGCGCTGCAAAACGATGCGGCCGCCGCCGCTTCATCGCTACCGCAGCCACACCATGCTGTTGCAATTCAATTTAGGCCCTACGAGGCGGCCAACGAGACATGGCCGGAATGGTCCCGACAATTTGGATTTCATCTCGCCGCCTACAGAATTCAAGGTAATGAGCGGCAGCCGTTTTTGCTTTCGTGTGTAGGTGTGTCCACCTACCGTGTGATAGTGAAATTGTTTCCCCGACGCGACGTAGCAACTCTGTCATACGAAGAAATTTTGTCTGCTTTAGATGCCTGTTTCAAGGAAACAGTCAATGTCGTTGCAAAAAGGTATACGTTCTTTCGTACAAAACGTGCGGCCGGTCAGAATAATAGGGAGTGGGTTGCAACTTTGCAAGGACTTACTAGGGATTGTGCATTTGAATGTGACTGTGGACTCCCTTATTCAGATACTATGGTGCGTGATGCCATAGCACAGAACGTTTCTGATGTTCGCATACGGGAACAGATTTTGAAACTAGTTAATCCCTCCCTTCAACAAGTGATAGACATATTGGATAGGCAAGACACACTTGATTTTGCTCAGGAATCATTTGAAACTTCGCCAGCAGTGTGTCGCATTCACCGGCCTGCCGGGCGCGCTGCGCGGACCTGTAAACAGCCTTCGCGCACGTCCGCACCGCCACGTGTCCCGCGAAAGCAAGAAAATGCAGTGAAATCATGCCCGCGGTGTGCAACTAGACATTCGCGTGAAAATTGCCCGTCACGCCAAGCTATTTGCTTTTACTGTCATAAGAAAGGACATGTTCGAAGTGTTTGCCAGAAAAAGCTCAGATCAGACAATCACAACCATTCCCGGCCCTTTGCTTCGCGCCGGAATAGAACCAAGGACAATCAGGCTCGTGAACCTTCGCCCATGGACATTCATGTAGTTAATTCCACCCCGTCCAGTGTTCCTCTCGCTAACAGTGACTGTGTTCGTTCCACAAAAAGTGTGCATCGATGTCGACGGAAGTCCCGTCACGTCGCGCGTGATTCTGTTCCAGTGTCTGTTCAAGTTGCACAAAACAGTCGCTCTTGTCGTCAGCAGGACAATAAACTTTTTGTAGATTTGGACTTTGCCGGACACGTGATACCGTTCCAGCTCGATACCGGAGCTGCAGTTTCATTGCTCAATCACGCCACGTACAAACAACTGGGCGCACCTCCGTTGCGTGCCGCAAATGTTCAGCTCAAGAGTTATTCAGGACAGAATCTCCCTGTGTTAGGACAGTGCAGCCTTCTTGCAACATACAAGGGACAAACAAAACTTGTGTCATTTTACGTTCTTCGTTCTTCTACTGCAGTGAACTTGTTTGGTTTAGATTTATTTCAGTTGTTTAACTTGTCTGTAGTCCATCAGGTCCTATCAGTGAACCAGACTGTGCCTTCAGCCAGTGTTTCTAGTCTATGTGAAGAATTTGCAGACATTTTTGCTCCGGGCCTTGGTTGCGCTAAGAACTATGAAGCACAATTTGAACTGAAAGTCAACGCGCAAACGAAATTTTTCAGAGCGCGCAATGTTCCCCACGCATTGCGTGTTGAGGTCGCAAGAGCATTCGATTCTTCCGAACATGCTTGCATGTTCATTGATTCGGAAACCGATGACGTGGTCGAATCGTTTCCGATTGATTTTCGTCGTGTAGCTACAGCTTAGCTGCTGACCCTGTCCTTGCTACTGTTTTGCGTTTTGTTGCTACGCAATGGCCCTTGTCGAAGTCACGGATCGAGGATCCGTTGGTTCGCCGATTTTTTGCTCACAAGGAGAGACTTTTTGTACGACATGGTGTTTTGTTGTTGCGTTCTGATAATGATCAGTCCAGAGTCGTGGTCCCACGTTCGTTACAGTCCTCTGTCTTATGGCTTCTTCACCAAGGACATTGGGGTATAGTGCGCATGAAACAACTTGCTCGTCAGCACTGTACTTGGTTCGGAATCGATGCTGCGATTACGAATATGTGCTCTTCTTGCATGGCGTGTGCCCAACAACAATCCGCACTGCCGTGGAAATTCTTTGCATGGCCAAAGGCCACTTCTCCTTGGCAACGCTTGCACATAGATTTTGCTGGTCCATTCTGGAACGCTCGATGGTTGGTTGTGGTCGATTCTTTCAGTAATTTTCCTTTTGTTGTCCGGATGTCTTACACGACGTCATCTGCCACCATCCAAGCGTTATCCGCTATTTTTTGCATTGAAGGTCTTCCGCAGACTATTGTTTCCGACAATGGCCCACAATTCATGTCCGCAGAATTTCAGTCATTCTGCAAGGCCAATGGTATTCAACATCTGACATCCGCGCCATTTTCGCTTCAGTCAAACGGTGCCGCTGAACGATTGGTCCGGACTTTCAAGTCACAGATGTTGAAGTTGAAAGAGTCGCATTCTCGGGAGGACGCGTTATTGCTCTTTTTGTCTTCGTATCGCTCTCAGCCCCGCGATGGTCGCTCGCCGGCTGAGTTGCTCCATGGTCGTCCTCATCGAACCTTGATGTCTTTGCTGCATCCGCCGCGTCAGGTTCCTGTACAGCGGCAGACTCCTGCTTTTGCTCCTGGCGACGTTGTATTCTATAGCAGCTATCGCGGTTCACGGCGTTGGCTCGCAGGGCGCATTCTTCACTGCCTCGGCCGCGCGATGTATTTGGTTTTGGGGGCCTCTGGTGAGGTGCGTCGGCATCTCAATCAGCTGCGCCTCTGTCGTCACCTGGGTTCTGCCGCACCCCGTCTGCTTTCAGCGACGGTGCCGTCCGGTCAGCGCCCTGGGGACCCATCTACTGGCTCGCCTCATCCCCAGGTGTTACCGACGATGCCTTCCATTTTGCCCCATGGCGTCGCGCCGCCGCCGCAGCCGCCGCAGCCGCCTCCGGCGCCGCCCGCAGTGGACGCTTCGCTGCAACCGCCAAGCGCCTCCCTGGGTCACGCGCCGCCGCTCGCTTCCCGTGACCAGCTGTCCTCCGCCATGGAACTCTTGCCCGCTCCGGACCAGATGTCGTCGCGCGTCGGATCCCCCGACGCAATGGAGGTCGACCCTTCGGCCCCTCCTGTCTCTCTATGGGCGCATACGCCGCATGTTGACGTGCACCCTGGACTAGGTTTTCAGGCGTTTCCTAGCTCCCCTCGGACCGAATGGCAGGGTGCGGGTGGCACAGCCTCGCCTGTTGTTAGGCTCCCCACCTCATCGCATACGTCAACATGGGGTCCTCCCCACGGCGGGCGGAAGCCTTATCACACGACCGTTCGCCGATTTGCGGGGCAGGAATGTGGTGTCACCGCCAGACGCCACACTTGCTGAGTGGTAGCTTGGGTCGGCCGCGGTCCATTAGTACATATCGGACCCGCGTGTCGCCACTGTCAGGATCGCAGACCGAGCGCCACCACACGGCATGTCTAGAGAGACGTACTAGCACTCGCCCCAGTTGTACGACGACATTGCTAGCGACTACACGTACGAAGCCTTTCTCTCATTTGCCGAGAGACAGTTAGAATAGCCTTCAGCTAAGTTAATTGTTTACGACCTAGCAAGGCGCCATTAACCATTTGTAACGTTGCATGTACCTCAAGATAGAGTCTCACTTGTATCATCCAGAATGCTGTATACCAAAGGACAATATAAAAGTTAAGTGTTCTAGTAGC
This sequence comes from Schistocerca nitens, assembly GCF_023898315.1. Classification (NCBI taxonomy): domain Eukaryota; kingdom Metazoa; phylum Arthropoda; class Insecta; order Orthoptera; family Acrididae; genus Schistocerca; species Schistocerca nitens. The sequence continues at coordinate 950,469,562 of NC_064616.1, forward strand.
TACGTTCTTTTCTTTATCACATTCATTACGAATCCTGCTCCAGACTTAACGCCAGACGGCGTGAGTTGACGCGTGCCCTTTCGGCTACTTCGCTGTGGACTGGCTGCCTTGTCAGTCCACTACACTATGTTTGCCACCTGGCCTGTCCTAGGCTCGGTAGCGACTTTTTCTTGTCGACGACACATCTGTCTACCGGTATCCTGTGTACTGCATTCTCTCTCTGCAGTTTCATATTCCATCTGCTCTTGCATACGTGGGCTCGGTGTCTCCAGCCCCGTACACAGTTTAACGGATCTTCCCCTAATCAACAATGTTCCTTTTGCGAAGTCAATCACTACGCCATACTGCGTAAAGAAGTCTCTTCCAATTAAACCAGCATAGGGAATATCCAGTCCGCCTCCTACCAGATGAAACTTATGTTTCACTCTTAACTCGCGATCTATTTCAAGATCTCAGACTGCTGTCGCTTATGTGTGCATGGCTGCGTTCGTAATACCTTTAGTGTTTATACTTTCCTCAGGTCTATACCCGACCTGGTCTTGTTGATATTTCGTATTAAATAAACTAATCTGAGTTGCATTATCTAGAAGCAATTTTAACGGACTTTCTGTACTCTGGGGGCACCTCAATTGTACAAACTCATTTTTACTCTCATAGTCGACTTTAAATACTTTCCCCAGTTCAGTATAACGCGACTATAATCTTATGCTTTCCGGTCGTTTCCCCACTTCTCACTTTTCACAGGTGACCCTGAGTTCTCAGTACATTCTCTAGCCATGTGTCCTGGCCTATGACACACAAGACACACAACTGGTTTCGCTTTCTTGCAGGAACCTCTATGTCCCAATATATTGTAACTTTCACATCTAAATGTTTTTGACGTCTCTGATTCTCGACACACTTGCGCCGATTTGACTTTGCGAATCTGTTTCTCAAGTTGGCAGTCTCGCGTTAAATGGCCCAGTTTCCCACAAGTCTTGCACCTGATATTAGTCCTGCAATCCTTTGAGGTATGCCCTACATGACCACAGGTAAAACACTTGAGAGTAGCTTTCCCCATTTTGCCCTGCTGACTTCTGTCAATAAATCCTTTTTCCTTGGTGGACATAATTGCTGACTCTTCCGTCAAAGCGATGTCGACCGCTTCAGTCAAAGTAATGTTTTCGCCCCTTGCACGCACAATTGTCCGTATACGCTCATCATAGATCTCCTGAATGAATACTGTTCAGCTTAATTTTCCAACTAACGCCACAGATCCAGCCAGTTCTGACGCTGGCATGGCGCCGTGTACAGATTCACGAAATTGATGCTGAAGCGCATCTACTTTACTAGCCAAATCTGCAATTGATTCTCCCTTTGTTTACCTAGTCGAAAACATGGAACAGGTATAAAATTCTAACGTGCGCTTGGATGCGTAATTTTCTAACAAATGCGGCTGGTCCCGGCAGAGGTTCGAGTCCTTCCTCGGGCATGGGTGTGTGTGTTTGTCCTTAGGTTAATTTGGGTTAAGTAGTGTGTAAGCTTAGGGACTGATGACCTTAGCTGTTAAGTCCCATAAGATTTCACACACATTTGAACTTTTTTTTCTAACAAAATGGCTCTTACTTCCTCCCATGTGAAGATAATACGCGTACGAGCAATTTGCTTCGTGCAGGACCCTGGACTGGCGGCCGGCGTGCCCGAGCGGTTCTAGGCGTTTCAGTCTGGAACCGCGCGACTGCTACGGTCTCAGGTTCGAATCCTGCCTCGGGCATGGATGTGTGTCATGTCCGTAGGTTAGTTAGGTTTAAGTAGTTCTAAGTTCTAGGGGACTGATGACCTCAGATGTTAAGTCCCATAGTGCTCAGAGTCATGTGCACCAATTGAACCATGACCTTGGATTCTTGTTTTGACAAATTTTAAAACGATAGGATGATCTGCTTCACGTACTAGTTCAACGGCAATGTCCACACTATTTATATAATCATTTAATGTTGACTTAGTGCCATCAAATGCCTGAGGGATCAACTTCAACGCGTCACTTATTGAAATACTAGTCGTAGCCAGTCCGCTCGCAGTGTCGGCAGAGTTAAGGGTCGTCATGACTCACTGTGTTTGTGATGCGACGTGCTGAGTAGAGACGAGCTGGAGCTGCGCTGTTGTGGTACGTGCAGATGCGTGCCGACGTACTGTCCTAGGAGCCGAGTTGCTATCGCCTGTCCGGCGCTGGGCTATCTCGGGCCGGGCTTGGTGTAGCGTAGCCCGCAGCCGCTAAAGCCGCTGCCGCTGCTGGAGACACCTGCACACGCCTGAAGGACGTGTCTCGGCGCTGCCCTGGCTCGGTGTCGTGGGTGAGACGCCCTGGCGGTTCTCCCAGGAACGCGATAAGGCACCGTCATGAAGCGCTGCGTCGCCCCCGAGACGTCCGCGGTGTCGGTAGTCGTGAAGACAGGCTGTCCTGGCCCAGGCTTCTGGCGTTGGGCTTCGACGTGCGGCCTTTTCCTCTTCCTTCTGTTCTTCACGCTCCGTCTGATCTCACTGGAGTGCCAATGCTGCGTCTAACAGAGTCTCAAAGCCGTCAGTCCAGTCAAGACCTCAGGCTGAACAGGAAAGAAGTGTCTACCGATGTCAAAAATGAGTTCCATCGAAAACAGCCATTACCATGATCAAAAGTATCATTAATGTCAAATCTAAAATTAAGTCTGAAACGACAGAAAACACAAGGTCCGTCAACAAGTGCAGTAGCAGCAACACTCTTAACTGGTATGCGGTTCTTCTTGTCTCCAGATGTTGTGGCGAACTCGATGTTCTCGATGGTTTTATAAACTGTGTGTTTAGAACGGCGACGAATTCTCCTGTAAGGCATCGTGGCGGCGTTCAATGCAGTTGCCTGTGCAGCCGCCACGATGCCTTACAGGAATAATGCGTCGCCGTTCTAAACACACAGTTTATAAAACCATCGAGAACATCGAGTTCGCCACAACATCTGGAGACAAGAAGAACCGCATACCAGTTAAGAGTGTTGCTGCTACTGCAGCCGGCCTGTATGGCCGTGCGGTTTTAGGCGCTTCAGTCTGGAACCGCGAGACCGCTACGGTCGCAGGTTCGAATCCTGCCTCGGGCATGGATGTGTGTGATGTCCTTAGGTTAGTTAGGTTTAAGTTCTAGGGGACTGATGACGACAGATGTTAAGTCCCATAGCGCTCAGAGCCATTTGAACCATTTTGCTACTGCACTTGTCGACGGACCTTGTATTTTCTGTGGTTTCGGACTTAATTTTAGTATTGACATTAATGATACTTTTGATCATGGTAATGGTTGACTCACTGTAACCATTGTACGTGGAGGTACAGGAGTACCTACTGTTCCTGGACTTGAAAGATTTGTTGATAGAGACATTATTGCCTATCGCACCTACCATATGGCAGAACTTTAAAATAAAGACTTTGGTAAATCTGCTTATATGTCTCCTTCTGCATTGTCTTTATATACTCGTAATAAGAGAAAAATGTCTGTAAATGAGTCTGTATTCATTTGGATTCAAGGTAAAGGAGTATGTGGATATGTAAAGTTTGTTGGTGACTGTACTTTGTTCAAATGGTTCAAATGGCTCTGAGCACTATGGGACTCAACTGCTGAGGTCATTAGTCCCCTAGAACTTAGAACTAGTTAAACCTAGCTAACCTAAGGACATCACAAACATCCATGCCCGAGGCAGGATTCGAACCTGCGACCGTAGCGGTCTTGCGGTTCCAGACTGCAGCGCCTTTAACCGCACGGCCACTTCGGCCGGCGACTGTACTTTGTATTTTCATAAATAAATTCATCTCTATTCAAACTGATCTGTAGCGTCAGCCATTAACCGGACTCCTTTACCTTTAACCCAAATGAATACAGACTCATTTACAGATATTTTTCTCTTATTACGAGTATACAAAGACATTGCAGAAGGAGACATATAAGCAGATTTAACAAAGTCTTTATTTGCAAGTTCTGCCATATGGTAGGTGCGATAGGCAATAATGTCTCTATCAACAAATCTTTCAAGTCCAGGAACAGTAGGTACTCCTGTGCCTCCACGTACAATGGTTACAGTGAGCCAACCATTACCATGATCAAAAGTATCATTAATGTCAATACTAAAATTAAGTCTGCAACCACAGAAAACAATATTAAATCAGGAGAATTCGTCGCCGTTCTAAACACACAGTTTATAAAACCATCGAGAACATCGAGTTCGCCACAACATCTGGAGACAAGAAGAACCGCATACCAGTTAAGAGTGTTGCTGCTACTGCACTTGTCGACGGACCTTGTGTCTTCTGTGGTTGCAGACTTAATTTCAATAGAAATACGGGTCCACGAGACTCTTGTGAACAGGGACGAAGGCTATCAACTGAGCGCGGCCTGGAATCCAGCATTAGCCGCAATACGCCAGGAACGCATCAAGAACTGTCCAGCTCACGAGACGCGATCAGAATACTCTGACGGAGACACGAACGGCGCACCCGCTTCCCCCTCCACCCCGCCCGCCGGCTCAACTGGACCCAGCCTCCCGCGGCCAGGTGGTGGGGGGGCACACCACAGGTATAAAGGGACCGGCATCCGCAAAGTCTCGGCACTTCGCCAGAAGATGATGAGTATGTCACTCGTCGAAACGTCGCAGTTTGAAGACACCGCCACCCGGCTGGAAGCCCGAGAACTCTTCGCCAGCTGTATACGCCGGGAAAGCATACATTCACGTCAAAGATATCGTTTCCAGTCTTGGAAACATTCATGGAATAGAAGAACACACGTCTGTGTCAATATTTGTCACATGGAACTACCTTTAAAGCCAAATTTTTCATCAAATCTTAATCATATTACGATATTTTTTCAGTTTCTATATTTTGGCGTTGGGTTACAGGGACCATACAGCCAACAATGCTTATAAAGCGCCAAAGAAACGTAATTGTAAAAATGCGGGGTAGCACAAAGCCGTCGCCGGATCAACGGTCACTGGAACCTGCACGCTACGACTCCGCACTCACCGCTGTCGCGAGGAATTGAGTGAGTTAAAACACATTGTATTATTTTGTTTGTTGAAAGGGTCTTATATCTCAACAAACGGCTGTTAGTGGAACCACCAATGTTTCTTTCACGTCTCACCCACTGAGCCAAGTAAAGAACCCATTCAAGCGCCTACAAAGTGTCGCTTTCCCTCCCACCATCCCTGAAAAAATAGACATTTGCTCTCCTCTGTCACTGCCGCTCAATATCTAGTGTCACTAAGCCCCGACCCGCTACATATGTGTCATATGTAAAAGTAAATACCGATATTACGATGTTGTCTTTCGAACAGTATGACTATAACTAAGTGCTGAAATATGGTGCGCTTATCGCCGAAACACTTCGCTGATGGATACAAATTAATAAATTAAGGTTAAGATGTTGTCACTATTGCACGTATTAGTTATTTTTAGTCATGTTTGACACAATATCATTAACAATTAATATAGTTCTTCCATTGCGCCTGAAATATGAAGAGAATAATATGATCAGTATACTCACAAAAACTGTAGGGTGGTTTTCCTAGGTTTTAGTCTTTCTTACTCGATATCAAACAGAATGTTTCAAGACGGAATGTGACAGCATGTCGTTACCAGATTGTGATGAGTCTGTCTGTGGCGCGACTATTGTGCAATGTAATTAGGCATCCCGGACACGTACAGCCTCTGTGAGTGGTGGCAGCCGAATCTTGCAACGGCATCAAGGTTGACTGGGACAGGAGGCTACCAGCTGTGATCCTTGCACTCGCAAATAGTGGGGGTATACTAGTTGTACATCAAATGGCTCTGAGCACTATGGGACTCAACTTCTGTGGTCATTAGTCCCCTAGAACTTAGAACTAGTTAAACCTAACTAACCTAAGGACATCACACACATCCATGCCCGAGGCAGGATTCGAACCTGCGACCGTAGCGGTCTCGCGGTTCCAGACTGCAGCGCCTAGAACCGCACGGACACTTCGGCCGGCCAGTTGTACATCAATGGGTTCGTTGTTTTTCTTATATAAACAAACTGAACACTTGACATAGTTCACCTTACATTAAAAAAATCATGTAAATTATAACCTTAATGTAAACGAAACACTCACTTGTACTCTCAGTTTGCTTTATTTAGGTTCTAATTAATTATGAATAACTGTCACCTGAATTACAATTATTTATGATCAAAGATGGCTGCCGAGTAGTCCACTTGCGCTATTAATTTGTTTACACATGTGCTACTCAGTGGTAAAATACTTGTAGTCTAATCTGATAACTTGTAATATTTCTGACTTTACAGCCATCATATTCACGTACAGAAAGCTCTTCTTAGAGCAGTTGAGAATGCAGCAGTGGGAAGACGACAAAATGTGGAGTGAGGTACCGATGACAGGTGGTCTGTTCTGTACGGCTATCGTGAGAAAGACCTCCTAAATTGTGCTCCTTCTCCACGGGTGGCTGCTGCGTTCGGTAGATGCGAGCCAAAATAATAAACTTCTATTATCAGTCTTCGAAGAACTAAACAGTGTATTTAGTTGCATTTCATATAAAAGCACCTCTCAATAGCAGGCTATCAATCCATTATTTCAAAAGTGTTAATAACCAGCAGAATAATAAACAACTACTAAACGAAAAGGCAGACAGCTTTTCGGAGGTTTTCGGATCGCGCCTAACTTGGATGGCGGACGAAATGGTCCACCTGTAAGATCAGAGCTGGTTCGGTAGTGTTGGAGGACAGACATGTTGTTTGCCGCAGTCGGTGTTAGTTTTAACTTTATTAGCAATCTATGGTTTGTAAATGTGCGAGCGGGGCTGACAGTCTTGGAGGACAAACATGTTGTCTGCCACAGTCGGCATCACGTTAAGACTTTATTAGCAATGTATGGATGGTTATGTGGACGCGTAATTGAGAACAGTTTGATAATAGGAAATTGAAATAAGAACACTGTGAATTCATTGTCCCAGGAAGGGGAAACTTTATTGCCACATTCCTGGGGTCAGATACATCACATGATCACACTGACAGAACCACAGGCACATAGACACAGGCAACAGAGCATGCACAATGTCGGCACTAGTACAGTGTATATCCACCTTTCGCAGCAATGCGGGCTGCTATTCTCCCATGGAGACGATCGTAGAGATGCTGGATGTAGTCCTGTGGAACGGCTTGCCATGCCATTTCCACCTGGCGCCTCAGTTGGACCAGCGTTCGTGCTGGACGTGCAGACCGCGTGAGACGACGCTTCATCCAGTCCCAAACATGCTCAATGGGGGACAGATCCGGAGATCTTGCTGGCCAGGGTAGTTGACTTACACCTTCTAGAGCACGTTGGGTGGCACGGGATACATGCGGACGTGCGTTGTCCTGTTGGAACAGCAAGTTCCCTTGCCGGTCTAGGAATGGTAGAACGATGGGTTCGATGACGGTTTGGATGTACCGTGCACTATTCAGTGTCCCCTCGACGATCACCAGTGGTGTACGACCAGTGTAGGAGATCGCTCCCCACACCATGATGCCGGGTGTTGGCCCTGTGTGCCTCGGTCGTATGCAGTCCTGATTGTGGCGCTCACCTGCACGGCGCCAAACACGCATACGACCATCATTGGCACCAAGGCAGAAGCGACTCTCATCGCTGAAGACGACACGTCTCCATTCGTCCCTCCATTCACGCCTGTCGCGACACCACTGGAGGCGGGCTGTACGATGTTGGGGCGTGAGCGGAAGACGGCCTAACAGTGTGCGGGACCGTAGCCCAGCTTCATGGAGACGGTTGCGAATGGTCCTCGCCGATACCCCAGGAGCAACAGTGTCCCTAATTTGCTGGGAAGTGGCGGTGCGGTCCCCTACGGCACTGCGTAGGATCCTACGGTCTTGGCGTGCATCCGTGCGTCGCTGCGGTCCGGTCCCAGGTCGACGGGCACGTGCACCTTCCGCCGACCACTGGCGACAACATCGATGTACTGTGGAGACCTCACGCCCCACGTGTTGAGCAATTTGGCGGTACGTCCACCCAGCCTCCCGCATGCCCACTATACGCCCTCGCTCAAAGTCCGTCAACTGCACATACGGTTCACGTCCACGCTGTCGCGGCATGCTACCAGTGTTAAAGACTGCGATGGAGCTCCGTATGCCACGGCAAACTGGCTGACACTGACGGCGGCGGTGCACAAATGCTGCGCAGCTAGCGCCATTCGACGGCCAACACCGCGGTTCCTGGTGTGTCCGCTGTGCCGTGCGTGTGATCATTGCTTGTACAGGCCTCTCGCAGTGTCCGGAGCAAGTATGGTGGGTCTGACACACCGGTGTCAATGTGTTCTTTTTTCCATTTCCAGGAGTGTAATTACGCAAATACGCAATTTATTGTTTTGTTTTTATGAAAGTATGAAGACTGGAGATTATTTGTGGCTCATAAAGTGGAATACAAATGTGTTGTTTCTCCTATTGCCGCGCGGGATTAGCCGAGCGGTCTAAGGCGCTGCAGTCATGGACTGTGCGGCTGGTCCCGACAGAGGTTCGAGTCCTCCCTCGGGCATGGGTGTGTGTGTTTGTCTTTAGGATGATTTAGGTTAAGTAGTGTGTAAGCTTAGGGACTGATGACCTTAGCAGTTGAGTCCCATAAGATTTCACACACATTTGAACATTTGTTTCTCCTATTCTGCTAATAAAAAGCGAGTGGCATCCTGTATAAACAAACCAGTTGGAAATTTAATTATTTCTGAAATATCAGTTCCTCGCTAAGAGTTCATTACAGCCTCAAGGTGACGGATTCACAGCCTATGTGCTGTTTTCAGCCCAGTGGACAACAACTACAGAAGACTGTAGGTTGTTGAACATTAATTGTAACTTACGCATTCCACTTAGGGCTGTAGAAGCAAACAGGCACCTCACGTGTGCTGCAATTTTAGTACAAATGAAGTCGGTGACACGTCATCTGGGGTAACACAGAGGAGGTATGAAGGAGAGAAATTTTCGAGAGAAGGGGTTTAACACATGTACGTATATATCCCTCTCTCCCTCTCTCTCTTTTTCAACTTGCCGTACATGGCAGCCGTGGCGGGAATTATTGTTGAGTCGGAGTGCTTTGGAATTGTGAGGCTACATTTTGTTAGCTTGAAGTGAGAACTGAGACGAACCAGCAAACTGTGTAAGGACTGTGATAAGTGTTAACTGCGTGAGAACCGTGTTAAGTAGGCTTTGAACTGTGTTTGAATTATTTTTCATATTTTAGTCGATCTATAATACCTGATGCCGCAAATCAGATTTTCCGTAACAATGGAAATATTATCGGTAATTGAGCAATAGGATGTGCTGAAGGGCTACGAAAATAAGTTAACGTTATGTGCGCGGTCCATGGGATTACGTTACAATTCATCAGTTCAAGACTCTTCAGCTTGCATAGCACCGGGAGGCGGCCGCAGAAAACAGGTGCGGCGACAGCCAGCAGCGGCCGGTGCAGTTAGCGCTACACGGCGCACTGAAGTGTCAGCTTGAGCACACCACCATAGCGGAGTTGCAGCCAGCGCTGCACCTCACAGCTACGAGAATCAGCGGCAGTATGTCGAAAAAGAAAAGTAGTGCAAGTGTTGCGTTTGCATATAGCAATCTAAGATTTGCAATTGGAACATTGGTATTAGTAAAATGTCTAGGGGAAAGGGAGTAAGTCATGGTACAGCATCAGCTGACACTTTGCCGACTCAGTGTGATCAGTATATAAGGTCTATGCTAAAAATCATTTTGCAAAAACAAAAAAGTAGCAACAATAGAAAATAAGGAGGAATTAAGAAAAGTAGAAAAAGAATATAAGGAGGAGTTAAAGGAAATCAATGTAGGAATAGCTCAACTTAACGCTAAGTCTGATGCTTTGAAACAAAAAGATCACACATTTTAAAGCTACAACTGAGGAATGTAGTAATGAAACAGATTACGAAACAAAATAATGGGGGTAAAAAATTTGAGTTTAGTGTAACAGAAATGCATCAAAAGGTTGACAATGAAATTTAAAAGTTAGGTAAGACTTTGCAGGTTCAAAATTGGGTAATAAAAACAACAATTAATGACAGTAGCAATATAAGACAGGAGTAAAGCAAAGGTATCACGAGTAATTTACAGAGTATGAAAAATGACCAGAAAATTCTAAGTCGTAATATTTCACATGCAGAATACTCTTGTAAGGGGAGCACAAGTGCGATCCATGTTACACAGAGGGAAACAGAGCGAAAAGTGCTTCCTGAGATGCAAGACAAAATAGTTAATGAAGTTAAGCAAAACGCAGAAATTTGGAGTGAACAAGCAAGAAAGAAAGGCGTGGTTCACGCATGTGACGTAGAAAATTACGCTAATGCTCATAAATTCGATCATTTCTGTAGTAATTAGACAGCTTGAGGGCGTCATCCCTGAAAACATGACAGAACATCTGAAAATCAAATTCGTGGCCAATATATTAGAAGGAGAAGTAATATCATGGGGAACAGACGGCAGCACTACCTGTAAAACATATAAAGAATTCGCGCAATCGCTAACGAAGAGTGAGTGAGACAGGGCGAAAGGCGACGTGTAAGACTTTATTAGCATTGTATGGTTAAGTGGACTTGTAACTGAGAACAGTTTGATAGTAATTAGATCAATAAGCAATGCATTGTTTTGTTTTTATTGAAGTATGGAGATTGGAGATTATTTGTGACTCATGAAGTGGAATATAAATGTGCTGCTTCTCCTATTCTGCTAATAAAAAGCGAGTGGCATCATGTATAAACAAACTAATAGGAAATTTAATTATTTAGAAAATATCAGTTCCTTGCTAAGAGTTTATAACAGTCTCAAGGCCATGGACTTATGATCTGTTGGCTGTTTTCAGCGCAGGGGATAACAACTATAGGAGACTGTAGGTTGGTTATTAATTGGAACTTACGCATTCCATTCAGGGCTGTAGAAGCAAGCCAGCACCTCGCGTGTACTGCAATTTTAGTACAAATGAGGTCAGTGACACGTTGTCTGGGGTAACACAGAGGAGGTATGAAGGAGAGAAACTTTCGAGGGAAGGTGTTTATCACATGCACGTATATATATCACTCTCTCCCACTATCTTTTTTTCAACTTGCTATAAAGTGTATGTTAACGATCGTAATTTATGATTAAAATTATGTTACAGCTTACTGATCATCATTATGATCGAGAAATGTCGGCTTCCCATTCCTCCACATACATATACTACATTCCGATTTGTGCCCCACCACCAACCCCTTCGCCATTCCGCTCTTGAGGTACCCAGCATCACGAGACGGACCCATAATTTGTGATCTGTACCAAGGTTGATGAACAACAGCAGCAGTCGTTACTTTTGGTGGTATTCGCAATTTACAACAGAGTAATGTGTTTGATGGTATTTTCTTCAACTTAATGGAGCTATTTGTTACAATTATGCCCTCTTCCTCCCACTTTTCAAGAAGACACACATAAGTAATTCAAGCTAATCGTTTAAAAACTAACACCATCACGCATACCACGAACTCACACCAACACATGACGCTGTTTACAGTTTTGGGGCAGTTAGTTACAATCTGGCCGTTTTTCTCCTACTTTTGTGAAGACACACTTAAATACTATGCTGCGTACGTTTAACACCTACCACCTTAATTGATATCCAGCAATCGCACCAACGTATGGCGTTATTTATATTTGTGGGGGCAATTTATAAAAATTTTGTAGATTTGTTTCCAGTATACGACAAATACCCACATCTTAAGAAGGCATACGAGGCTTTAAATATTTAAAAACTATCACCACAGTTCGTACCCGACAACCACACCAACTTAAAATGCCATTTGCAGTTTTGGGAAAATTCTTTATAATCTTGTCGATTTCCTCCAGTATAAAACAAATACCCGCTTTTGAAGAAAAAACAAGTAAATATGGGACTTTAAATGTTTAATAAATACCACCACAGTGCGTTATTTTTAAAAAACATGGATATGCCAGTACTTCAATGTTTCACAAGTAGCACAGTGCAGCAAGTGCGCTCTTTCTTGCACCCAAGTCTACGTTTCATTATAAGGGAGTTGGCCTGCATTATAAGTATGATAAGAAACATTACATCTCTATGATGATATCTTAGCGCCAGTGTCAGTCATATAATCTTTTATGGAACTTCTGCTCACATCAGAGAACATTATCAGCGGTAGTGATACCTATATTTAATGTTTAAAAACTGCCGCCACTGCTAGAATAGTACAGGAATATTTGCAACATCTGTATCTAAACAAAGGGCACACTGTGTAGTGTCTCCCAGCGCACTAAGAGTGTTGCGTAATGTGTTCATTATGGCCTGCAATACACATCTCATGGTCACTGTGCTACTGCTGCTACGAACGCACGTGGGTGGACAATTGCATAAATATTAACACACGTTTCCAATATATGGAACAAAGGACCACTGTCTTCGGAACGGCACTCAGGCTGAAGGCAGCAGCAGGACGATTCAAAAACGAACAGTAATATTCTGAGAAAATGAATTACCAAAACCGCATTTAATTAAGAAAACTTATTTAACTGGAGGGGATTTGCGAATTTGCTAGGCTCCTAGTTGCTAGTAGTTTGATCTGCATTCTGCATACTATGTCGCACTATCTACTGAAAAAATGTGTGGAGACCTCTACCCTGTTGTGCTTGCAACGCTGGTTTGCTCCACCTCTCCGTGGCACTCTCACCCAGAAGAATGATACTTTGTCTTGGGTCAACATACACCCCAGAGCTCGCTGCAAGGGTGCAGTCTTAATATACCTACTATAAGAATTTCATTATGTAACTTGTCGCCTATTCGTTGAAGATATTACCAGAAATGTGGTGTCGTTAAAATTTTTATACACGTGCTCAAGCTGAAACAATTAAAGTGTGCACAATTGCTAATGGACAACCTGATCATGACACAATTAATGGAAAAACAACAGTGTGATACTTTACTATCTGGAGGTTTTAAGGGTAACTTAAAAGTTGTGGTACGGGATGAAGTATATGTAGAAATGATGCTAATGTCAGTTCCGGTTTATTCCATAGTAAATTTGCGTCAATATTTGAAGGCTGATTACAATTACCCAAAAGATCCATTTAAAAAACTAGTAAGCTGTGGATAACTAAGGGAATTAAAATCTCATGTAAAAGGAAGAGGGACATTTATGTAAACGCCAGAGTAAGTCAAGATCTGACATTCATTGCATACTACAAAAAATTCTGTAGTATTTTAAGGAAAGCCATTAAAACATCCAGAAATATGCATGTCCCGTCAGAAATAAATAATGCACATAATGAGATTAAAACTATGTCGGACGTTGTAGAATGGGAGACAGGACATCCAGGCAGTGTAAAATATTCCACAACAATTAAACCAAATGACAGTGTTGTAACTGATAATTCATAAACTGCAAGTACTTTTAACAACCACTTTCTAAATGTAACAAAAAAAAGGATAAAATTGTTCACTTGAAGAAGTAAGAGAATGTATTAAAAATCTCATTCCACAAAACTTTAAGCAATTAGGACTGGCACCAACATCCGCCACTGACATTAATCGAATTCTAAAATTCTAAAAAACTACATTCCCTGTGGCGTTGATGGAATTTGAGACAGAGTTCTGTAAAGTGTTTCCAACTTCATAAGTAGGTTGGTACTGATACATGCAGTTCATCACTGGCGCAGTGGACTTTTTTTAGACATGTTAAACTATGCAATTGTTAGTCCCACTTATGAGAAATATGATAAGAAAGACTTAAACAATTATCGTCCAATTTCCTTACTGACATTTTTTTTAAATAAGTGAAAAAGTTTCACACTTAAATGGAAACAATTTGCTTAGCATATCACAATTTTGATTGCAGAAAGTTTGCTTATCTGAGAATTAAACAGCACAGTAATTAAAATATCGGCAGATGATACTTGGATTCCAGATAGTTTGAATGTCTGAAAATTAAATAGAACAAGCCTTAAGTAGTAATAAAATATCGCCAGATTGTATTTTTTGCAATCTTTCCCAGGCATTTGTTTTTATAGATCGTGTTACTGTGCTAGAAAAGCTCAAGTCTTACGGAACGGATGGCATTATGCATAGCTAGTTTGAAGCATACTTAATAAACAGAATGCAAAAAGGTTAGCTGAATAATTCAAACAATGTCGGAGTGGTACAAAGCTTTAGCGACTGTTGAGACACCACAATGGGAGTTCCATAGGGTTCAATTTTGAGTCCATTACCATCCCTTACATATGTGAATGACCTACTACTTAACAAAACTGGTACCTTTTTCAGACGATATTAGAATTACAATAAACCGAATTAGAGAGAAAACAATGGAAGACATCATAAATGATATTTTATTATTATAATACAGTATTCTGCCTAATGGCAGGTCTGTGCCTAGGTCCAGAGAATTTCTGTTGCCAATGTTCCCTGTCTTCAATTCCTTCCTTCAGTCTGTTGTATCTCTTTCTAACATTCATGTCATCCAAATATTGAAATCTTCTTCTTCCTCCTCCTACCGTTATTTAATTTTCCCTTCAGTGACTTCGTGTATGAGCCCTCTGTGTCTAAGTATGTGTCCGATCCAGTTGGCCATCCTTTGTAGAATTTTATTCAGAATGTCTCTCTTCTCTCCTACTCTTCTCAGTACGTCGTTATTCGTCACCCGATCGATCCACTTGATCTTTTCCATTCTCCTCCAACACTACATTTCAAAACTTACATTTTTTTTCCTTTTTTTCTCATGGGCCATGCCTCTTCTCCGTACAATGTAACGCTCAATATGTAGCACTTCACAAGTTTCTTCCTTAATTCCAAGCTTAACTTGCTGGTCAGAAGATGCCTCTTTCTATTGAATGCGGTTTTGGCCATAGCGATTCTTGCTCGAATTTCCGCATTGGGTATCCTTTGCCACCAAACTTCCCAAGTACTTGAACCGTTTCACATCCCCCACTTCTCGATTGTCGACGGTTGTATTCAAAGGTTTCTCCCTTTTTGATATCCGCATCACTTTTGACGTTTCGATGTTGATTTCCATGCCGTATTTCCTTCCAGGTTCCACCAACTGGTTAATCATTTATTGCAGTTATCTCTGATTTTTAGCAAGCACGACCAGGTTATCTGTATACTTGATGGTACTGATGAGGTGTCCTCCTATCCTGAAGTTCTCGCATCCTTTCAAAGCTTCTGTCGCCAGCCATTCCCCATTCAGGGAGAAGATACTCGCCGATAGACAACACTCTTGTCTCACGCCTCTTCCTATTTCCACGCTGCTTGTTTCTCCATATTATAGCCGCATCTTTACTCTTCGTCCCAGGTACAAGATGAGAATTAGTTTCCGGTGCCTGAGGTTTATACCTATCTACTTCAGGGTGTTCATCAATTTATCCACTTGACTCCGTCAAAGGCCTTGTGCCAGTCTATAAAACAAACACAAACTTCTTCATTAACAGCCAGAAGTCTCTCCGACAATATCCTCACCATGCCGATGGCGTTTGTGGTTCCTTTTCCCTTCCTAAATCCAAACTGATCCTCTCCTATTATTTCTTTAGTTTTATGTTCCAGCCGTTTTTTGAGTATTCTTATAATAATATTCACTACGTGTGAGATTAAACTGACTGTTCTGAAATCACTTAATTTCTTGGCTTGCTGTTTGTTCTCAAGGGCAACCAAAGTGACATCCAAAAATTCGATAGACCATTTGTTCTTTGTACCAGGTACAAGATGACATTTAGTCTCCGGTCTCTGCAGTTTATTCCTACCTCCTTAAGGATTTTGTTTATGAGTTGCGTCAATGCCTTCAAACCCTTTTTCCGATTTCTTTCAGAAAATCCCCAGGTGTGTCGTCATCTCCTGTGGCTTTCCTCCTCTTCATGTTCTTAATCGCCTTCTCTACTTCAGTTGTCAGTATGCTAGGTCCTTTTTCGTCTTCGTCAATCTCTTCCTCTGTCTCTACTTTAATGCCTTGTGGGCGATGTTCCTTATCGTATAGTTCCTTTATATCTTATTCCCATGCTTTCAGCACCTCTGTTTGTTCAGTAGCCATTGGTACACTAAAGACTGCTATTTAGAAAGTCCTTACTCCTTTGCTTCCTCTATCTTCCAGCTCCTTTGTTTCCTGGTACACATGGTCACACCTTCCTCTTCTTTGTATGTTCTCTATTCCGTCGCACATTCCTTCTATATACTTTTCTTTCGCTTTTTCAATTTCTCTTCTGAATGCCTTGTTAAGTCTTCTATATTCGTCTTCATTAATGGTACTTTACAAACAATTATAAAGTAGTTCTCAGAAAGTCAGCCCTCCCTAAATTTAAAGAATTGGTTGTATCCAGTTCTGTACAACAAACAGGGTCATACCAACAACTGTTGTAGCACATGAGCAGGAGTCAGTAAATAAAAAAGACTGCAGCAATTTTTTGGATGTACATATTGATGAAAACTTGAACAGTACGAAGAATATTACTAAGCTTTGCAGACAGTTAAATTCGACTACGTTTGCTCTTCATATAATTGCTGATATTGGAAACAAACGAATCAGCCCTCTGACATATTTAGCGTATTACCACTCAAAAATGTTTTATGGAACTAACTTACAGAGATAATATTGATAGCACAAAAGCGTCTAGTAAGAATAACATGCGGCGTTCATCGACATCCGCCATGTGCGTCGTCACAATACATATATTCATTATGAAAATTCGTCATAAATAATCCATCAAAGAATGACGAGAACATTTATGTCCATAACTACCCCACTAGAGGGAAAAGTGGCCTTTATTACATGTTGTTAAAGCTGTCGGTGGCTCAGAAAGGAGTTCGATATATCGCAACAAAACTCGTTCATCTGCCCAGTAAATTAAAATGTCCTACAGGTAGCAATGCAAGTTTTAATTTTAGTTTAAAATAATATCCCATGGAGAACTTCTATGTTCCACCAACGAATTTCTACTTAAAACTGGTAGCCAGTAAAGAAATCATTGTTTTTATGTTTATTTTCATGAGTCTGGCTAACAAAATTATGTCTTCCTCAATGTCAAGTCTAAATGTGTAGATATCATGCAAAATGCCTCATTCCACATCGTTTTGCTAAAAGAATCGTAGAATGGAACACGTAACTAGCTAACTAACCAACAGCATGTGTCTTCTTGAAAGTGTGAAAAAGTCCGCAGACTCGTAACAGATAGACCTAAAACAGAAAACAGTGCCATAAATTGCAGAAGCTACCACTAGGCGCTATATTCTCTTGGAAATAGTGAATATCACGTGAAGAAACTGCTACTGCTCCTACTACTGTTGATGGACTGGGGTAAAGATCACAAATTCTAGGCCTGTCTCATGATGGTAGGTACAAGAAGTTTGGGACTGGTGGTGTGGGGCCAATAGGAACGTACTATATAAGTGGGGGAGGGGACCCTGACATTTTTTGTTCGTATTTTACGGTCAATAAGATTTAAAACAACTTGGCCCATTAATTATGTTTAATAAGATAGCAGTTATCAGACTACGCTAAAAGCATTTGACCGTTAACGCATACACTGCTCAACTGAAGTTTGGAATACTTTCGTAAAATGTAGTCTACGACAGTAGAGGTCTCATTGACCTAGACAGTTAGCCCATATACTGGACGGTGTTTACTACAGACATGTTTCGTGACTGTTTCCCAGTCATGTAAACATATCACTGCTTCAGCGGCACACCCAGAGCGGTCCTGCATCAACAAAAGCATCATTCAGATTGTGTTCAACACTGCAGTAACATGCCACATAGAGCCATACATTATTCTGATAGAGTAACGATAGTGGCTTCACTATCATCAGGTCATATACAACAAAATGTGGCCCATCGGTTACATGTCACTCAAAGTGGTTTGTGTAACGTTTGGATAAAGTACAAAGAGACGTGTAGTGTGAACAATAGATCTCGCAGTGGTCGTCCTCGTATGACAACACCACTGCAAGATCGCTTCATCAAACTGTCAGCTCGCTGGCGCCCTACATCAACTGCCAGCAATATTGGAAACGACGTCTAACGGGAAGCAGGGATTCGTATCTCAGATCAAACAGAAGATTGCATCAGGCTGGTCTTCAGTCCAGAAGGCATTCGAGAGGCTTTGCACTAAACCAATGCAACCGACGCAGTCGAAGGACCTGGGCTCCAGCACATCAGCGTTGGGCCATCGCAGAACGGAGTAATGTGATGCTTGCTGAAGAGACCAGGACTGGTTTGTGACCGCGCACTAGACGCGTTAGGGTTTGTAAATGCGCTAGACAACAACAGGAACGCTGATACGTTCAGAAAGTCCATACGTTTGAAGGTGGAAGTGTTATATTATGGGCGAGAATAATGATGAGATGGCAGACCGCTCTAATTCCCACGTATGTCAATCTGACTAGTCCCCAATACGTTCAAGAGGTCCTACAGACGATTGTAAGACTCTACAGACGAGAAGTCTGTAACACTTTCGTCCTAGTCGATGACAATACAAGACCGCATCGTACGCTAGCATTGTCTCGGTATCTTGAAAGACGCAGCATCAACCGAACGCATTGACAAGTACAGTCCGCAGACATGAATGCAACTGAGCATGCATGGTACCTGTGGAAGGTGGTCATCGGACAGCGTCTGAATCCACCTGACAATTTTCAGGACCTCCCTGAAACTGTCATTGAGGACTGGGATCTCATACCCCAAGATAAACTGGATAGTTTCATCCAGAGCATGCCATGCAGAGTGGAAGAACTCATCCGTGTGAGGGGAGGACATACTCAGTATTAAGGACAGATAATCATCACCAGATAAAGATTTTTCACTGTCTTTTTCTTTCAAACGTGTGCTCTTAGGAGACAGCCTGCTTTGTTTCGTAATGATTTTCTGTAACTAACAAATTCGTTCTTTTTTAAAGAAGAAACTATGTTTATTTCCTAATAAGGTACTGCAAAGACCTCAGTGGGTGTGCTACAAGGAGTCATTGTAGTAAACTCTTATGATATTCCAAACTTTTGTTGAGGTGTGTATTTAAATAAACTTAACAACGTGGACTGACTACTTGGGGCTCATCTTCGAGCACAAATTACGATAATTATGACGACACCTATAGGTCATTAATTAGATCGTAAACAAACGAAACCAAGAGTGCAAATGGCGGTGTGTTTACACTAGCATCAAAAATTAGGTTTTTTTTTTCTTTGGAAAAGGGAAGTTAGGTCACGTGTCTGCTTTGTTTACATAAGAAGAACTATTAGCCCTTTAAGGCAGAGCTGGTTCACACTCAGTCCTCTCGGAAAGAAAATAAGAGCCGCGAGATATCCTTGAAAAGTCATACGAAAGGACTAACACCGAGGTGTTGCACTGAAGTTTCAAATTTTGTACTAACATTCTGCAAACTTTGTTTGTGTTCGTGCACCTGATTGGTCACATCAGATTCCTACTCTCATCACTCATACTATTTGGTAAAGACTTTTGTTGTTGTTCTGTAATGCCCTTTGTCCTACACAAAGTGTTACACACCTTCACATAGCAATTTTCGTCACTGATGCATCTCCAGCCTTATCCATTGTTGTGTTTAATGTGTGTGAGGTATGCAAGCTACATGTTTAGCTGGGTTTTCAAATACATTTCATGTCTTCGATAAGCACCTTTTGTTTGATAAAGGTCTGCGACCCTGTAGCTAGTTAGCACAGCGTAGGATTATGTTACGAACAACAATTCTGACAGATATTTCGTCTCTCACACATTACAGGTAAAACGAAGGATGAGTTATTTGGTAGAGACGTGTCCTCAAAACAGTATCTTCAGCAGTTCCCAGAACTGTATGCAGCCTGCAAACTAAAGTCAGGTAAACATAAGGATAACTGAAGCATGGCAGGAAGTTGTTAATAGTGACAGGAAGATCGTTATACTCTGTCTAGAAAAGGTACTGTCCAGGGCGACACATGGAAATGTGGTCAGCAAGAGGGACGGATAATTTTAAGACAAAAATTACTCTTACAATCTTTTTTGGAGTTCAGTGAACGCATTAGTAAAGTATTGACGTCAAATTTTCGGTTAACACGAACGACCGATAGCCATAACAGGCTGTCGGAACTAGCAGCAGCGTTGGACACTTCCTGGTTCGTGTTAACAATACCATGACGAAACATACGCTGTGTTCACCAAATCCGCTGCCAATGAAGCCCGCAGGAGATAAGGAGTCACGAAGATGTTAAGCTTGATTCACTGCTCGAGATTTTCATGGCTCTTGGCTCTGAGCACTATGGGATTCAACTGCTGAGGTCATCAGATTTTCATGCTTTGTACGCCTCATGTAGAGTTGCGCTCTACCAAAACTATGGTTCAGGCGTTTTGGTACAATACGTAAGTGACGTAGTAAGTGGAAACATTACCGATAGTATTGGTAGCATTGGTTGGAGAAGAAACACAAATGAATGTATGAGAGAGAAACTGAAAACTAACGGCTTCCCTTTGCCTTTCGCTTGTTTCTTTGTTTTACATATAATTAGGAATCCACATCATTCAGTGTTAGTCCACTGTGCATCCTATATGCCTTTAAAATATAAATTGTGTTTTATAAGTAACAAAATTAGTTGATTGTGTAACCGCTGTGTTTTTGTAACCAAGGAAATAGTTTTGATGATAGTACAGTTTACACTGACAAAACACAAAAATATGTATTATTATTGTTGTTGTTTGAGTTCGACAGGAAATTCTTCCTCATGGTCAAAGGCAAGAGTTTCTCGATATAACTGAAAAGTGTGAAAGTTGTATATGAGTAACAGAAAGAGTTTTTACATATGCTCGACGGATTACTGATGAGATGGTTGATATATTTTAGTTTTGTCGTATTTTTAATTTTAGTCTTTTTTTAGAGAATTGCCTTTCCTAGCGCTATGTGATAAATGATTCTTATTTGCATTGCTACAGCCCTCTGCTCCACATTAGAAATCAACAGTTTTCCAATACAACCTGAACTAAATACTTACAGTTTCTATTTTGCTACAAATACTGCTTATTTTTAAGGAACAGACAACAGGATAACTATGTAGGACAGAAATTTTCCGTAGGTTATACAGACCTTTATATTTCTTAACTCAGTTTCTAGACGCTTCAACGCTTCCGGTTTCTGGGGAATCTAGTGAGACACTGATCCCATACAGAGATAATGTGATCGAAAGGAGGTAACGCCCGATAGGCATGCAACACACTTAACACGCAGGTAACGAGGTTACGGCCTTATCTGACCTAAGCTACTAGGAAAACTACTGCAGTCTATGCTTACTTGTGAGAGTATATGGTAGCCTACGGTACTTTTATTACTCTAATTCCGAGTACTTCGTTTAGATGAAACAGGCCCACGAAATATTTATAGCGATTTTATATAATATGTGAATTAATTAACTGTAAATTAACACAATGGATGATTTATGAGCTACAGAGAGTTACAGAGTGCTTCATGATTTGGGTCAAAATTGGAACACAATTAAATAATTCCCTTCACATTGTTGGTACGTTGTTTCAGTTTCCGCTGCAACGTCAGATGAACAGGGAACTGCGGTACTTTGAAACGGGAAGCAGCGGTGCTGTTAAGACGAGATAATGCCTGGCGAAAGATATGAGGGTGTAACGGGCTGTGGGCAGTTTTTCTCGATTGTCTGCTACCAGTAGTTTGTCGAATAAAATTACAAGGCTACTTCAACAGTATCTCACATCCGTATACGAACACGTGATGTGAAATGGCAGCACACAACCAGTGTTAACTTACCGCCTCGCTGGCAAAAAATGGCAAAACAGCTTCCTACCACGAATGCAATCAGATGTAAAATAAAAGGATATCAACCTTATGATAATGGCATGACCACTGAGACGCTTCGGGGTTGTATGTAGTGGCTGGTGTGAAAATTATTGTTACATATGGATTGTCTAAACATTCACAGCTCTAAATATGGTAGTACTAATAACAATAGTTTTATTCATCCACTGATTGCTTGTACAAAGGTGTCAGATGTCATGGTGAGGGATATCATAGGAAGGGGAAAGCTAAGTTAGCTTCTTCATTAGCAGATACCGTAAGGGGGGTCACAGTCGCACAATGGATGATACCTGTGGTTAATGGGACAAGGCAGACTGATTTTTTTGGTTAAAACCAAATTCCAGACAGACAGTAATTAAGAAAAATAGAATAAAAGAATCTTCATGTACGGTAAATAGGGATAAAGTGAAGTGTGGTATTAATTTACTTCACCAAAATATCAGGGAATAGAAAATAAAGTAGATGAGCTGTTAGTGTGTTTAGATGATCTCAAAACGAAGAATGAGATTGATATGCTTTGTCTGTGTGAACACCATGTAAATGTGTGGATGAAAAGTGTCAATACAAATGGGTATAATTTAGCATCTAACTCTAGCAGACCTAGCATGGATAAAGGACGAGTTGCCATTTACACGAAACAAGGGTAAAAGTACATAACTGTAGAAGTAAGAAAATTTTGTGTCAATCAGCACTTTGATGTTTGTGCATGCGAACTAC
This sequence comes from Schistocerca nitens, assembly GCF_023898315.1. Classification (NCBI taxonomy): domain Eukaryota; kingdom Metazoa; phylum Arthropoda; class Insecta; order Orthoptera; family Acrididae; genus Schistocerca; species Schistocerca nitens. Next base: position 950,492,097 of record NC_064616.1, read on the forward strand.
AGCCAGATAATGCAGTGTTGATATTGGCAACAGTGTACAGGGTCCCATTAGGAGACTGGGAGATATTTATAAAAAAGTTTGACTCCTATTATGCTGTCTGTCAGACGGAAAGAAGAAGTTATTGACCTGTGGTGATTTCAATCTAAACTTTCTAAGCAATTCTGACAGGAAAAGTGAACTAGAAGTGTTATTAATGACATATAACTTAGACACAGTGAACAGTTCCCCTACACGTATAGCTCAAGACAGTAGCACTGTAATAGATAATGTATTTGTGTAGCAAGAGGGTTTAAAACTAATATATGCTTTGCTTTCCCTGTGTTAAATGGATTATCAAACTATGACGCACAACTAATTAACTTAAGAAACTTAGGAAGGTGTACAGTTCAGAAACCATTAAGTAAAAGTGTAAGGCTGGTCAACCCGGTATCTATAGAGTACTTCAGAGCAAGTTTACGAAATGTTAACTAGGGACATGTATATAATGAGTCAAATGCTGATGATAAATGCAACATGCTTCTTCATAAATTTGTATCCGTTTTTCAACACTGTTGTCCCAAAAATGTTACTAAATGTAACACCAAACAGTTTTCAAAGAAACCTTGGATCACTACAGGTATTAAAGTGTCTTCAGAAAGGAAAAGATCGTTGTATGAGGCAGCAAGAATTAGTAAAGACCCAGAAGTAATTTTACACTATAAAAATTATTGGAACATACTCAGAAAAGTTGTCAGAAAATCAGAAAATATGTATATTAGAGATGAAATTAGTAACTTGGACAATAAAATCAAATCAGTATGGAATGTTGTTAGAAGAGAGACAGGAAAAGTAACCACTGGGGTAGGTAGTATTACTATTAAAGACAATGAGACCATCTTAACCAACAGTACACAAGTAGCTGATGTATTTAAGAACCATTTCTTAAGCTCAGGTGAAAAAATTGGTGTGAATAGTAGAAAAGAAAAAGCCAAGCAATACATGGGAGTGTGAGGTTTGAGAAATCCTCATCAAATTAATTTTCTACTAACAACCTCTTGTGAAACAAGGAAACCATTAAATCTTTGAAAAGTAATGTTCTGTTGGAGAAGATGACATCTCTAACAAGATATTAAAACAACGTGGAGCAGTTACAGCTGATGTTCTTAGTCACATCTGTAATGCATAAATAGCTCCAGGTATTTCCCGAAACAGGTTAAAATATGCCATTTTTAAGCCTCTCTAGAAAAAAGAGGACATCACAGATGACAATAATTACTGGCCAGTATCCTTGCTCACTGCATTTTCAAAAACTGTTGAGTAAGTAATGTACTCAAGAGTGGTTAGTCATCTCAGTAGTAATGGGATTGCATTGTATTGTATGTTAACCTGGGACCTAGAAACGAAGGAAAGGCTCCGTCCCCGCCGCAGCCGCAGTGGTCCACAACCCCACGACGACTACCGCAGTCCACTTAACACCTCCGCCGCCCCACACCGAACCCAGGGTTATTGTGCGGTTCGGCCCCCGGTGGACCCCGAGGGAACGTCTCACACCAGACGAGTGTAACCCCTATGTTTGCGTGGTAGAGTAATGGTGGTGCACGCGTACGTGGAGAACTTGTTTGCGCAGCAATCGCCGACGTAGTGTAACTGAGGCAAAATCTACATCTACATCTACATTTATACTCCGCAAGCCACCCAACGGTGTGTGGCGGAGGGTACTTTACGTGCCACTGTCATTACCTCCTTTTTCTATTCCAGTCGCGTATGGTTCGCGGGAAGAACGACTGTCTGAAAGCCTCCGTGCGCGCTCGAATCTCTCTAATTTTACATTCGTGATCTCCTCGGGAGGTATACAGGGAAGCAATATATTCGATACCTCATCCAGAAACGCACCCTCTCGAAACCTGGCGAGCATGCTACACCGCGATGCAGAGCGCCTCTCTTGCAGAGTCTGCCACTTGAGTTTGCTAAACATCTCCGTAACGCTATCACGGTTACCAAATAACCCTGTGACGAAACGCGCCGCTCTTCTTTGGATCTTCTCTATCTCCTCCGTCAACCCTATCTGGTATGGATCCCACACTGATGAGCAATACTCAAGTATAGGTCGGACGAGTGTTTTGTAAGCCACCTGCTTTGTTGATGGACTACATTTTCTAAGGACTCTCCCAATGAATCTCAACCTGGTACCCGCCTTACCAACAATTAATTTTATATGATAATTCCACTTCAAATCGTTCCGCACGCATACTCCCAGATATTTTACAGAAGTAACTGCTACCAGTGTTTGTTCCGCTATCATGTAATCATACAATACAGGATCCTTCTTTCTATGTATTCGCAATACATTACATTGGTCTATATTAAGGGTCAGTTGCCACTCCCTGCACCAAGTGCCTATCAGTTGCAGATCGTCCTGCATTTCGCTACAATTTTCGAATGCTGCAACTTCTCAGTATACTACAGCATCATCCGCGAAAAGCCGCTTGGAACTTCCGACACTATCTACTAGGTCATTTATATATATTGTGAAAAGGAATGGTCCCATAACACTCCCCTGTGGCACGCCAGAGGTTACTTTAACGTCTGTAGACGTCTCTCCATTGATAACAACATGCTGTGTTCTGTTTGCTAAAAACTCTTCAATCCAGCCACACAGCTGGTCTGATATTCCGTAGGCTCTTACTATGTTTATCAGGCGACAGTGCGGAACTGTATCGAACGCCTTCCGGAAGTCAAGGAAAATAGCATCTACCTGGGAGCCTGTATCTAATATTTTCTGGGTCTCATGAACAAATAAAGCGACTTGGGTCTCACACGATCGCTGTTTCCGGAATCCATGTTGATTCCTACAGAGTAGATTCTGGGTTTCCAAAAACGACATGATACGGGAGCAAAAAACATGTTCTAAAATTCTACAACAGATCGACGTCAGAGATATAGGTCTATAGTTTTGCGCATCTGCTCGACGACCCTTCTTGAAGACTGGGACTACCTGTGCTCTTTTCCAATCATTTGGAACCTTCCGTTCCTCTAGAGACTTGCGGTACACGGCTGTTAGAAGGGGGGCAAGTTCTTTCGCGTACTCTGTGTAGAATCGAATTGGTATCCCGTCAGGTCCAGTGGACTTTCCTCTGTTGAGTGATTCCAGTTGCTTTTCTATTCCTTGGACATTTATTTCGATGTCAGCCATTTTTTCGTTTGTGCGAGGATTTAGAGAAGGAACTGCAGTGCGGTCTTCCTCTGTGAAACAGCTTTGGAAAAAGGTGTTTAGTATTTCAGCTTTACGTGTGTCATCCTCTGTTTCAATGGCATCATCATCCCGGAGTGTCTGGATATGCTGTTTCGAGCCACTTACTGATTTAACGTAAGACCAGAACTTCCTAGGATTTTCTGTCAAGTCGGTACATAGAATTTTACTTTCGAATTCACTGAACGCTTCACGCATAGCCCTCCTTACGCTAACATTGACATCGTTTAGCTTCTGTTTGTCTGAGAGGTTTTGGCTGCGTTTAAACTTGGAGTGAAGCTCTCTTTGCTTGCGCAGTAGTTTCCTAAATTCGTTGTTGAACCACGGTGGGTTTTTCCCTTCCCTCACAGTTTTACTAGGCACGCACCTGTCTAAAACGCATTTTACGATTGCCTTGAACTTTTTCCATAAACATTCAACATTGTCAGTGTCGGAACAGAAATTTTCGTTTTGATCTGTTAGGTAGTCTGAAATCTGCCTCCTATTACTCTTGCTAAACAGATAAACCTTCCTCCCTTTTTTAATATTTCTATTAACTTCCATATTCAGGGATGCTGCAACGGCCTTATGATCACTGATTCCCTGTTCTGCACTTACAGAGTCGAAAAGTTCGGGTCTGTTTGTTATCAGTAGGTCCAAGATGTTATCTCCACGAGTCGGTTCTCTGTTTAATTGCTCGAGGTAGTTTTCGGATAGTGCACTCAGTATAATGTCACTCGATGCTCTGTCCCTACCACCCGTCCTAAACATCTGAGTGTCCCAGTCTATATCTGGTAAATTGAAATCTCCACCTAAGACTATAACATGCTGAGAAAATTTATGTGAAATATATTCCAAATTTTCTCTCAGTTGTTCTGCCACTAATGCTGCTGAGTCGGGAGGTCGGTAAAAGGAGCCAATTATTAACCTAGCTCGGTTGTTGAGTGTAACCTCCACCCATAATAATTCACAGGAACTATCCACTTCTACTTCACTACAGGAGAAACTACTACTAACAGCGACAAACACGCCACCACCGGTTGCATGCAATCTATCCTTTCTAAACACCGTCTGTGCCGTTGTAAAAATTTCGGCAGAATTTATCTCTGGCTTCAGCCAGCTTTCTGTACCTATAACGATTTCAGCTTCGGTGCTTTCTATCAGCGCTTGAAGTTCCGGTACTTTACCAACGCAGCTTCGACAGTTTACAATTACAATACCGATTGCTGCTTGGTCCCCGCATGTCCTGACTTTGCCCCGCACCCTTTGAGGCTGTTGCCCTTTCTGTACTTGCCCGAGGCCATCTAACCTAAAAAACCGCCCAGTCCACGCCACACAACCCCTGCTACGCGTGTAGCGGCTTACTGCGTGTAGTGGACTCCTGACCTATCCAGCGGAACCCGAAACCCCACCACCCTATGCACCCTATGGCGCAAGTCGAGGAATCTGCAACCCACACGGTCGCAGAACCGTCTGAGCCTCTGATTCAGACCCTCCACCCGGCTCTGTACCAAAGGTCTGCAGTAAGTCCTGTCGACAATGCTGCAGATGGTGAGCTCTGCTTTCATCCCGCTAGCGAGACTGGCAGTCTTCACCAAATCAGATAGCCGCCGGAAGCCAGAGAGGATTTCCTCCGATCCATAGCGACACACATCATTGGTGCCGACATGAGCTACCATCTGCAGATGGGTGCACCCTGTACATGGCATCCGGAAGGACCCTTTCCACATCTGGAATGACTCCTCCCGGTATGCACACGGAGTGCACATTGGTTTTCTTCCCCTCTCTTGCTGCCATATCTCTAAGAGGGCCCATTACGGGCCTGACAATGGAGTTCGCAACTATCAGTAAGCCCACCCTCAGCGACCGCCCGGATCTTGCAGACTGAGGGGCAACCTCTGGAACAGGACAAGCAGCCATGTCCGGCCGAAGATCAGTATCAGCCTGAGACAGAGCCTGAAACCGGTTCGTCAGACAAACTGGAGAGCCCTTCTGTTCAGCCCTCCAGAATGTCTTTCGCCTCCTGCCACACCTCGAGACGACCTCCCACTCTGCCACAGGTGAGGGATCAGCCTCGATGTGGGCAGTATCCCGGACAGCCACAGTCGTAGTCCGATCGGGGGATGCGTGGGACGAGCTGGCCGTCCCCGACAAACCCCCATCCGGACCCCCACTGTGATGCCCATTGGCAACAGCCTCAAGCTGTGTGACCGAAGCCAACACTGCCTGAAGCTGGGAGCGAAGGGATGCCAACTCAGCCTGCATCCGAACACAGCAGTTGCAGTCCCTATCCATGCTAAAAACTGTTGTGCAAAGAACGTCTGAACTAATCTACAGAGAGCACAAACAAATCGACACAAAATTTAAACGGTTATTAAAATACAAGATTGCCTAGTAAATGCAGTAATGATGCTACTTGCGCACTGCTGACACACTGCTCGGCGGCGGAAGGAGACTACGCGATTTTACACTATTCAGGTACTAAAACACGATGCTACAACTCTCAAATACTATAATACGCCCGAAATTTATGAATTAAACAATGCAAATACCAAAAACACGCAAAGAAATTGAGAATTAAACTATGTAACAAATAAGTGAGCTAGGAGTATACGACTTGCTGCTGGCAGGTGCGTATCCAACGGCGGCAGGGAGCACATTGGCTGTGACCAACCGACACTGGCCGTTCAGAACAAAAACAGAAGACAGACGACTACGCGAATTTACACTATTCAGGTACTAAAACGCGATGCTACAGCTCTCAAATACCATAATACGCCCGAAATTTATGAATTAAACAATGCAAATACCAAAAACACGCAAAAAATTAAGAATTAAACTATGTAACAAATAAGTGAGCTAAGAGTATGCGACTTGCTGCTGCAGCTGCTTATCCAACGGCGGCAGGAAACCAGCCATATTCGCCGAGGCAGATACAAAACCGCCTAAAAACCATCCACAGGCTGGACAGTTCACCGGACCTCGACACAAATCCGCCGGACGGATTCGTGCCGGGGACCAGGCGCTCCTTCCCTCCCGGAAAGCTGTGCGTTAGACCGCACGGCCAACCGAGCGTGCAGTAATAATGGGATACTTTGTAAATCACAGTTTGGATATCAAAAATGCTGTTCCACTGAGACAGCAATATACAATTTCACTACCCAGATAATAAAGTCTTTAAATATCAAAATGTCACCAACTGGAATTTTCAGAGACTTATCCAAAGCGTATGGTTGTGGGAACCATGACATTATGTTACAGAAAGTACAATTCTATGGTATAAATGGAACAGTATATGAGTGGTTTAAGTCATACCTACAGAACAGGAAGCAAGAACTTCCTCTATATGGTTCAAGTGATTTAAAGAAGTTTCCCACTTCATGTAACTGGGGTGAAATTATGTTAGGTGTTCCACGGGGCTCTGCTCTTGATATAATATATGAATGACCTCCCTTCTTATCTGAAACAAGAAGCTAAACTGACACTGTTTGCTGATAATACAAGCGTCATTATTGATTCAGTAAAAGAAACTCCAACAGAAAAAGATACAAATAATGTCTTTTTAAAAATTATTCATTGGTTCCGAATGGGCTTGCTCTGAACTTTGAAAAATCACAATCTATCCAATTTTCTACTCCAAGGAGTACAGTTCCTTCAATAAATATAACACATCAACAGAAGTCATTAGTCAGGGTAGAGCACACTAAGTTTTTGGCTGTACATATAGACGAGAATCATAATTGGAAAATTAACATTTTGGATCTCCTAAAGCTACTAGGTTCAGCAACTTTTGCAACCAAAATAACTGCAAATTTTGATTATATAGAAATTAGCAAGCTAACATACTTTGCATACTTTCACTCTACGATGTCATATGGAATAATATTTTGTGGTATTTCAACAGTTAGGCAAAAAATATGCACTGCTCAAAGGAAATTGGTCAGAATAACGTGTGGCGCTCGTAGTCGCATATCATGTAGGCATCTTTTTAAATGGTTAGGAATTCATAGAACAGCATCACTGTACATTTACTCAATATGAAATTTGTTCTCAACAACATGGACTAGTTTAAAAACAACAGTGACATTCATGACTATAATACCAGAAGGAGGAAAGACTTACACTATCCTCTACTTAACCTATCTTTGGCACAGAAAGAGGTAAAATATGCTGTTGTAAAACTTTTCGATAAATTACCAGATGAAATAAAATGTATGACAGATAGCAGTAGCAGTTTTAAAAATAAATTGAAATCATATCTCCCTGACAACACCTTCTGTATCACAGATGACTTCTTGAATAGGAATAAATAAATCACGAGGTATAAAATACGCATTTTGTGTCAGTTAAGGGACTAGGGTAGGTAATAAAAAATTTAAACTTTAAAAGAAACCCTCATACATGTGTGCATTTCTTATGCACCCGACACATTCCACATCATTACCGTTACAGTGAGATTGATCAATGGAACATATAACTAACTAACTATGGTGTTACAGTTTAACAAGGAATTAGCATACAAAGGCATTTATATTCCTACTGGTTTTGTTTAGCAACGATGGGACAGAGTGGCGATCATGAATGTATGAAACATACCAACATTTGCCACAAGTATCTAGGGAAGCCAGAGAACACAAAATCAGAGTGGCCATATGGAGAGTGCAGCCTCTATCACTCTGAAAACGAGGCATCTTCTTAATTTTGTGCAACCTAATCCAGTTAATCCATAGTGTTAAATTTTTTTTTTCAATGAAGTTATTTAATAATGTAAGAAGCTGGTGGTACACTGTTCATTTGTTTCTCTGTACTGATCACTGCACACGCTATATAAACATTCTTTCATAATGTAACATTAAACTGTGTATTAAGGACAATATGAATCTGTCATGTTTGATTTCTTGATCAAAGCGGTATACTTCGTTGCAGCTAGAATGCTAAATGAAATTCGCACGAAATATTTCTTGAAACTACTTGTTTTTTCTGAGTGTAACGCTATACATTATCCTACAGTGTAGTACATTTTGCAGTACTAGTTACTGACGCCGCAGGTAGACGCGAAGATACTGTTTCACCATTTAGCAAATATTAATAACAGTTTAAACGTCAGTACACATGAGCACTCGTAAATAAAATTAACTAAATAAAATAAAGAATAATATTAAACTGTATTTTACAAGAAAATTGTATCAACAGGAGTAAAGGTTTTCGCTTATGGTTTACTGACTACTATAAATTATGAAAAACAATCGTGAAAACATTCAAAAGCAACTTCGCTTGGAAGTTTGTAGAACTTAAGAATTTCATGCTATAATCTCTACAATACTAAGTCAGCGAATTAGGTTAGTCTCCTCCTCAGCAGAATAATTATCATCCCAGAAACCAGTAACTTCCCTTGCTGTTCGTTAACTCAGTAAATGGAAGAGGTTTAGATTGTCCTAATTATGGTGAAAGCTGCTCTTTATTCCAGATACTGAGGAATTTAGATAATTTCCGGGCTACGAAGTTGCAGCGATACAGAAACGCCAGCTCTGCCACCATTCATTGTCTTATGTCGCCGCAGAACTCTGCATTTGTCCTCTAGTTGCGCCGTCAAGGATTCTATAGAAGCCGGCTCACAGTTCTGCGAGAAGCACTGCTTAAGACGCTGAAAGTGAGACAGCGGAAGGCCTCCGACACAGGAGAGTTCCTCAACCGCATTTAAGGCGTTTAAGTCGGTCTGCCTCGAGGCGAATGGACGCCGCTCTTCGAGAAGACACAATGGTGCCTGTTCAAAAGGAGGCTTCATTATTGAAATTGTAACAAACCAATATATATCATTGATAACTACAGATCTACAGATAGAAAGATTCTTATCCAGACATTTTCCCTAATTAATATTATTCTTTATTTTAAGGGGGCTGGTGATTATGTTGGTGTGTGTGTGTGTGTGTGTGTGTGCGCTTTTGCGTGTGTGCGTGTGTGTGAGGAGGGGGGGAGGGTGAGTGGGGGGTTTAATTTTCATTCCCATTGAGAATAAACTGTGAGTACTGGATATTATTTAGACATATGCTTGTTACCGATATTACCGCTATTTTAGTTCCTTTTATGTGGGCAGTGACTTTCAGATCTTACAGTGGCAATTGTAACTAGATGACCGGCAACTGCTCTCAGGAGACTGGAGGAAATCGTGCACTTAAGACCCCTTGTGTGCCTAAAAGCGTCACTGGTGCCTAATGGATAAAACGTAATGCTAAAATAAAAGAAATAAATAGATTTGTTTCATAGATATTTGCATACCAGTAGTAGTTTGTTGATCTAACTATCGAGCGGCACTGAAACAGAAAACAGTATTCTGAAGCAATACTTCCAGTGGTTTACTCTACTGAAATAAAAAAAATGTAATTTAAGTGTTAAAGTCAAATAACCTTAACGAATTTTCTTGCATTAATTTCGGTTTGAATATAATTGTAGTTTTATGTTATACCTCTGAACGTCTACAATAACGTCACCAAAGTCATACAGAACACTATTTAATAAGAAGTATTTTAAAAAAGGGTAAACTAGGACTGCCTGCATTGTCGCCAAATATCCCACTCCCCAACTGCACCACTCAACTTGCGCCTCCCCATCTCTTCTAGGTAAAGTGGAGGACGTGTAAATGGCGAGAAATTGGAAAATGAGGAATGAGGCATTAACACAGTCTCTGGTTGCTTTAACACACCCTGCATGGTTGCTAGATTTATCCAAGTTGATAGATGTAATATGGCATCATAGAAAAGCGTGGTACATACAAGATGGCGGAAGGTGAAAGGATCAGTAAAGTGGCTGTCACCACGAATTGTTGAATGAGTCTGCCCAAGTTTCCCCTCCCCAAACTCTAAAGAAAGATGAATAGGGGATCCAGTTTCCATGGCACTGCCGTTACTTGCCCCACCAGTCGACCACAGCATCTGGACTTACTAGAAGTCAGGTGGACTAGGCACTCATGCTGTGTAATTCGAAATGAAATTTCGATCGTCGCGAAGTGTCATTAGAGATTAACCGCCAAATCCAGACAATAAAAAGTAACTCACACTGATTAACCCATCACACTGTTCATTATTATTAACTGAATATGTGTGTCTGTTACCGAAAATACTTACGATTTTTTTCTATTAATTTCCCGACAGTGGTGCAACATCCTGATGCAGTGGAGCAAGAACCACCACCACATGATATACCAGGGCAGGACGCACACCCGTTCGAGTTTCTGCTACCTGAACCACTGCCCCTCAAGCTGCAGCAAATTAGTGAGCACAGACATGGCCTACTTAATAAATCAGAGCATGAGACGCAGCAGTTCGAGTTTCCCTTTTTTTGCACCACCACCGCTCTTCAAGTTACAGCTAAGTGTGTTCATTGCATTGCTATTCGCCACTACTTATCAACTGACTGCTAGCGTATTAAACGTGTGAATATGGGCATTGTACCAGCCACTGACTTCCAAGTAAGATCAAGAAAGTCACTGTAGTGCTAAAGCGTGGTATAAATGGTAGTTATAGGACCATTTATGTAACATGACGGAATACATCCGGAGTCAGATGACGACTGAGTGTGAACCGTCTCGTCCCCTTGAGACATCTTCGTCATTACCGAGAAGCGCCCCATTATCGACATTACAGAGATCCATCACTGAAGTTAACATCCATTTACATCATTCGAGTGTTATAAATTTGCATTCACAATATTGTGCACTATTAATTATGATGGACAGGTTCAGCCGACTGCAACCGTATGTCAAAGCCGTATTCGATGATTTTGTGAGGTATGTCCGTAAGCATGGTGTGGATGAGGAGGAGTCGGATTAACGTATAAATTCATGTATTGGTGCAATATCAAAGTCTGCTACTATTACCCCCATAGGCATTAAAGCCACACAATTTACTGTAACGTCCCTGAGGAAAGGACATATTTTGCAGTAAAGGAAAAATATTGTGCATCGTATTCTGTTATTGTATGGAATTACGTATTTTTTTATTATTATTTATTTTAGATAATATCTGTGTCGGCGAGTACTGAAACCGCACAGACGATAAATATCATACAAAGATAAACAATGTCGTTAGTATAAATAATACAGCATGAACATTAATTTCTCTGTCTTCTTCTTGAAGTGACGGGAGTAAGATAGCCTGTGTCGCAGTTGTACACGCTAACGTAGTCTTCTTTTGTCATGGTTAATCGATGTACGCCATTACGTACTCATGTTTAAAAAAGGTGTGTATTGTAGATAAGTTAACATATTTGAATGTTTAAATAGAGTTATTTAGATGAAAACTTGCATTATTAATTGTTATAGCTTGCTTGCCTATTATCCCATCCTGTTGAGACATTTTTCAGTTATTTAAATATTATCTGTGGTGCAGAGCTGCGCTACGAACGAACAAGCCGCAGCCGCGGCGCATTCAAACTGAATTAAAAGAAATTGATCATACCGCAAAGAAGCGGGAAGGTAATAGTGAAATAAAATTATCTCTTTCAGCTTCCGGACTTGCAGAGCAGCAGATTTTATGATGTGTTTTGCAGGTTGACGCGGGCTGCTGATAATATATTGCTAACAGTACAAAAGAGATAATTTACCTTCGTAACATAATAGGAATTTTGTTGTGCATAGTTCTGGTCTGGCAAACCTCATAGTGAAAACGTATTTTTCTCCGACAATAGTCTCATGTTCTTGTGCTAGTCGTGGTAATTATTGGTGTTTTACGCTTAACAAAAATCCACTGCAAAATGTTGAACAATCTTTGCGAACTGTAACATCAGTATTTCATAACAAAGTAATTTTCATTTTCAATAACTATAAAGTAGGGAAGATATATTGATTTTGATAGTGAGTTACAGTAGCCAAAAAATGTTCCTTTAATAGAAAGCCAGATACAGAACAATAAGAACCCAATATATTCTGTTTTGTTGAAAATTAATGATTATAAAGAAATTCTTGGCACAGCACTACTAAAAGGTATTTCGCGGCTCTTTTCGTATATGCGTTATTACGCGAGCAATAACAAAAACTAAACCAAAACAAATAGAGAAAAGAGTAATTTACAATTTACGACCATACGCGAAATTGGCGCCCAAAAACGCGGGGCCCGAATTTGCAGTGGCCACGAAAATAAGAATATTTTATGTACTTTCTTTCAGTGTCTATTGTTATATATATGTATGTATTTAGTGATAAATGTATGTATGTGTATCATGATTAATGCTATGTATTAATGAATGTACAAAAATTTTTCATGAAAAACCGCACCACTGCAAGCAAGTTAGAGGAAACGATCCTGATAGTACTGAGAAACTGTAACGACTACATAATCCGGGGGCAGCCGATCCCCGAGATCAGATAAATAAAAGGTAAGACTACAGTGTAGTTGTCCTGTTTGTAGAAGCTTAACTCCAGTGAAGTGATCTCATATCGCTAGTGGTGTGTAGATGGGTATTAGTGTTTATGACAGGACAAAGTTGATTGTAGATAGCAATTTTTAGTGTGCAGTGCATTGTAGGTAAATTAACATATTTTGTGTGCAAGTGAAAAAACTGTCAGGTCTTGTGTTAGAGTAGGTAATTTATGAATATGGTTAAATTGCGTAGTCAACGTCCGAGCAATATGGATACTGAGGAACAGCCATTAGTTAGTGCAGGAAATGTAGAAACGGGTGCATTAAGCAGTACAAGTACTCTCTTTGAGGATATACCATGCGAAAATGTGGGGGCAGGGGCACAGGAAGTGGTGCCACCGTCCACCAGTGCTCAAGGAGAAGCAGATAAAGAAATAGCACCACCTCCAGAAAAGCAGGAACCAGAGAGTGGTAATTTGCCTGGTGGGTATTCACTACAGGCGATATTAGAGCGCGTGCTGGATTACCAGGCAAAATTTGCGCAATAGCAAGCCGAGCGAGATCGCCAGCAAGCTGAGCGAGATCGCCAGCAAGCTGAGCGAGATCGCCAGTTAGCAGAAAATTTACTTGCCCAGCAAGCTGAGCGAGATCGCCGGCTAGAGGAAAAGTTCCTTGCCCAGCAAGCTGAGCGAGATCGCCAGCAAGCTGAGCGGGACCAGCAACTTGTGCAGTCGTTAGAAAATATGAAAAAGGACATTGCCTGTATGAAACAGAATTATGAGTCGATACCTAAGGCCGTGCAGGAGTTGACTGAACAGGTTAACAACCTGCAAGTAGCAAACACTAACAGGGTAGACGAAATAGGTGTCTTAGCCAACCGAGTAGAAAAGCTAGAGGTAGGTTCCACACAGCTTGTAGAGCAGAAGTGGAACGAACAAGCGACTAAAATTGAAACCGAATTCAACGCATGGCTAGAAGTGAAGGAGAGTGAGATTGACAAAAATATTAATTCTAAGGTACAAGCAGCCATAGCAGATAGAGATTCCGAATCGTTCAGTACCGCAGTAAATAGTCAGGTACAGAACGACGTGCAAACCATCAAACAAATACTCCGTGAGGATATTCCGCAGTGGCAAGTGAATATTAACAAACGGATATCCGACTTGGAAAAGGGTTTAACACAAAGTAGCAAACATCTTGAACATGAAACTATGTCGCCAACAGCCAATGTTTTTGGCAACGCACAAACTTATACGCGACGCAACAATAGTGAATCTTTAGGCGATAATGCGAAGAGCTGTAGCTTCGGTTCGGAGCACACAGCCTATGTCCCAGGAGCAAACCAGTATAGCCCAAAAATATTAGTTGAGGAAAGTTTAATCAAAAATAGGCAGTTTCAAACGTTTACTACTGAACGAAAGTCAGTACACCCAGTGGTATTCATAAAAAGCTTCAAAAATATCTTGCCTAGTGTGTGGAACGAAGCACAGAAAATTCAATACGTAATGTCATACATTCAGGGTGATGCAGCGTTGTGGGCTACAGAAGTAGCAGACAGCTGCATGACATACGAACAGTTCGAGAGGGCGTTTTTGTCGAAATACTGGTCGCCTTGTATACAAGAGCGGCTAAGAAAAGAAGTATACAATCCCGAACCGTACTCACCCCGTCTTGGGAATCTGAGACGGTATTTTGAGAAGTACATAAACAAAACGCGTTACTGGGACGAGCCTATCTCACCAAGAGACATAATAAGACTCCTAAAATCACATTTACCCATTCATATCAAAGAGAAATTAATACACGTACCAGAAAGCGACATGGAACATTTCCTGTCTGTGCTAGATTCAATAGACTTAATCCAGGAAGACGCAAAAGCAGCGTGTGATCACTCGCGGATTAATGGATCAGGATGTAAACATGACAGAAATAATAGTGCACAAAACCACAACCATGGAAATGGTGGGGGTGGTAACAAGCGGCAAGAGCATTTGCAAAATTGTAATAATGGTAGAAGTCAGAACGGGTATGGGCAGCCGTCCCATAATAAAAAGCGTCGATTTGACGACCGGTACGATTCCGGACTGCCAGGGACCAACCGCTGGAAAAATGCGCGAGGTCAGTGGCATAGCAATTACAATGACGGTAATCGTAATTGGAATCAGAATCAGCGACCAAGCCCAGAGCGGCAGGGTAATGACCGGTACGATAACAACAGACCACCACCGCAGAACGCGCCTATTGCGCAGTCGTGGCGGCCCACAAACCAAAGCGTAAACATAGTAGAGGTCGCGGATAATAGCCGTCCAAGTACCTCGCAAGCAAGCCATCCAACAAACTAGAATCGGCCTCGATATGCTCTCCATCGCTGGCCGAGGGGTGGAGTGAGAGCAACACGAATGACAAGAATATTCCTAGAGTACATATGCTGCGATACAACGACGGTATCAGTATGGATAAAGATCTACTGACCGAACCGCATGAATGTAAGAAAGATAGCAAAGAAAATGTGCAAGCCATAATAGAAGCGAAAATCAATGATGTTGCAGTGAATATAATCATTGACACAGGTGCCTCAGTGAGTGTAATGAGTATAGAGTTGTTTAAAGCGCTAGGGAAGGGACGTAGTATACCGACTTTCCCGGTTAATAATTGCAAGGTGTCTGGAGCTATAAGTGCACAGAGCCAGTTAGTTAAGTACCAGGTGCAGGTGGAGATTTGTAAGGAGGGCGAAGCCATAGTGAGCTCGTTCCTCATTGTTAAAGGGTTAAAGGTGGCCTGCATTCTGGGAGCAGATTTTCTCCGTGAGAGGGACGCAGTGATCGACCTCTCCTCGGGAAAACTAAGTATAGTTAATAAAGGTAGGAGGATTGAGTTATCTATGATGAAATCGAAGGAGGTACTTGTGCCATGTTGCAATCGAATTAATATCAAAGGTAGGAACCCCTGGGTACTACACCTTAATGATTATTCACCTGTGACGGATCTCTATTATCCGAATGTAGAAGATAGAAATTTTGAACCAAATGTTGATGAATTTCAAACCAAAGTACAGGAATCTGAAAGTTTAAGCAACATACAAAAGCAACAGTTGACGCAGCTGCTATCGGAATATACCATGGTATTTACCGACCGACCAGGAATAGTCAAAGGCTACCACTATCACATAGAGGTGATGCCTCACAAAACATACTGTCGCGCATCTTACTCCATCCCTTGGTCGAGGAGGGAGGTAGTGGCTAAAGAGATTAGGAAGATGTTAGAATGGGATATCATTGAGCCCTCTCTCTCTCCATATAGTAGTCCTCTTGTAGCAGTGGCGAAAGCCAACGGAAAAATCCGGCTAGTGTTAGATGCACGGGATATCAATAAAATCATTATACCCGTCAGAACTCACCCAGAAAATTTAGATGAGCAGATACAAAAATTCCACGGAGTGCAGTACTTAACCTCAGTTGATCTTAAAAGTTCGTACTGGCAAATCCCACTTACACCAGAATCAAGGAAGTACACAGCCTTTATATTCGGAGGGCGAAGTTACCAATTCAAGGTACTTCCCTTCGGATTGAATGTAAGTGCTGGAGTATTTATTACTGCTCTAGACACGGTACTGGGTCCAGACTTGTTAGAAAAAATCACAGTATATGTTGATGACCTTGTAATCGCTACTGCTACTTGGGACGAACATATGGAATTGCTGCATAGAGTATTAGAGAAATTTAAGCAAGCAGGTGTGACAGCAAATTTAGAAAAGTCAAAATTCGGACGAAATAAAATTAAATTTTTAGGCCATCTTATCACACCACTTGGCATCAGCCCAGACAACAAAAAACTAGAGGCGATCCGAGAATTTCCGAGTCCCCGAACTAAGAGGCAATTGAAAGCATTCATTGGACTTACATCTTTTTTCAGAAGGTTCGTACCTAATCAGTTGTTAAATGACGCGTCATTGTTAAATCTGTTGCGAAAAAATGTGCAGTGGGTTTGGACTGACAAATGTCAGCAAGCTTTCGAAGCAATTAAAACCGCACTGCTGAATGCAAATATTTTGCAGCACCCGGACCTATCAAAAGATTTTTGCCTTGCGACGGACTCGTGTTCCTATGGCTTGGGAGCGTGCCTGTTCCAGTGGGAGGAAGGCAACGACCCGGCAACAATAAAGATTATCGGCTTTGCCAGTAGGACTTTAACTAGCTGCGAGAGAGCCTACTCGGCAACGGAACTGGAAGCGCTCGCCGTAGTCTGGGCTGTAAAAAAGTTTAATTACTACCTATATGGGAAGGAGATTAAAGTGTATAGTGACCACCAGGCGTTAAGTTTTTTGATGTCATGCAAGCTATTCCATACCCGACTAAGGAGATGGATGCTTACATTACAAGAATACCGGATAAAGATTATGTACATAAAAGGACAAGATAACATAGTAGCGGATGCTTTGTCGCGACTGCCGGTAGGATTACCGGAGTTAGCCGAGATGCTAGAACAATCCACCGAATATAAAGTGCTTTTAGTACGAGACAATAATTACAGGAAGGATTTTCTATATATATGTCAAAATATGTCTGAACTACAGAGGTCAGATCTGATGTGGGCAAAAATCATTAACAATATTGAAAATGGTGTCAACAATAGAGACGAGCAAGGTTTTAAAATTGTGGACAATATTTTGTATTATAAACTTAGCACGAAAGAAGACGGCTGGGCAGTATGCATACCTAACCAGTCTGTCAAAGTCATAATATGGTACACGCACTTGGCATGGGGCCATGCAGGAATCGGGAAGTGTGCAGAAATCATGGCGAGATACTGCCACTTTCCCCGAATGAAATACCAAATTCAGGTAACAGTTAGGACTTGCACTATATGCCAGAAAGCAAAACACTATAATAGGTCCACCAAATTTGAACTCCATCCCATAGTTCCACTCCGGCCGCTTCAATTAGTATCTGTGGATATAGCAGGTCCCTACCCCATGGCCAGAGGAGGTATGAAATATATACTGGCCATGTACGATATTTTTTCCAAATACTTGGCAATTTATTGTATAAAATCAGCTACTGCCAAAACCATAGTCAGACGGATCAATCAAGAATACTTGCCTCAAGTGGGGAAACCTGAAGCCATAACGACTGACAATGCCACTTATTTCACGGGTCACACTTGGAAAAATTACCTAATGGAACAAGGTATACAGCATATTCTAGTATCCCGGTTCCATCCAGAAGCAAGTTTAGTCGAAAGAACGTTCAGAGAATTGAATAAGTTCCTTAGAATTTACATAGGGAACCGACACACAAAATGGCCTGAGTTGGTGCCTAAATTTGTAGAAATCCGCAATTTAACACCCCACTCAAGTACAGGATACCCACCAGTAGAGATATTGAAAGGGGTTAATGAGACACAGAATGAATGGCTCACGCCTTTACCGAGACTACCAGCCAGGGTAGAAACAAGAGAGGAAAAGATAAAAAAGATATGGGACAACCTAACCAGCTGTGCTGCAAAGAGAAAAAAGAAATACGACCGAGGTGTAACTAACAAACAGAAATACAATGTAGGGGACATGGTGCTTATTCGTAACCACCCCAAATCCTCAGCCACCCTAAAGCGAAATAGTAAGTGGCAAATGGTATATTCAGGGCCCTTTGAAGTAATAAAGGTGCCACACGAATGTAGCTATTTGTTAGCACATCCCCAGACGGGGAAAATAAAAGGATTGTATCCACGTAAAGATGTAAAGTTATTTATTCAGTGACATATCTGATGTAAATAGTAGTAGTAAGAAGATTTCAATTGTGTTTTAGAGTATAAGTATGTTAGTTTTAAGAAGGAATTTGTGTATAGTTAAAATTTTGAGGAAGTAGAATCAGTAAACTGAGCAATAATATGCAAATGGAAGACTTTGTTTACAGACAGTTAGTGTCATTAAAGTACTATATGCTCTTCAAGCAGTGAATAATCTTTTGTTGATAAAATAATGATTAACTTCTTGAATCATTTTGTAGTAAGTAAGTACAATTAATGATGAAATCTCAGATAAATATGTAGCAGATGTAATTGTGTTAGAGTTAAGGAACCCTGAGAGAGAGTCTATACTAGCCAAAAATTGACTTTGTAGTACGAAATAATTATGTGATGTAATGTTTACTGCCAATAGTGATTTGAGAACGACACTGGAGCAGAATCCAATAAAAAACAAAACCGTTCCGTGTAACCTATGCTTTGTATGTATTAATGCTTCAATTGAAGCCTGTGTACTTGGTACACGTTCTTGAATATTAATTACGCGGTACGTGAATCAAGTTACGCGGAAACTACACTGTAGTCCTGTAGGACAGAACGTCAAAAAAAAGATAATACTAGTACTAAATGAAGTATTTATTGAACAATATGCCCAAGTCAAGCTGTCATGCACATGGTAAAATCTGTTTGCTAGATGGGTGATAAACTGGCAAGCTACACTAAAAGAGGAAAAGAAAGCTATGTACAAAAAAATCACACACCTTTAAATAATTACAAAAAAGCAATATATGCCTAGTAATAGTATTAAAAGTGTGTAATGAGAAGGTAACACAATGAACTCAATGTAGATGAGAGTGATTATGCTAAGAACAGTTGTTATGGATTAAAAATAAACTGTGTGCATAAACAATCTAGAAAAGGACGGAATATTGTGTGTAGTAGGGACAGAAAATGACTGTTGTATCTGCACCAATATATACGTCGGTATAAGTTAAGTGTTGAGTGACTAACTGTCATAGTGCAGTGCTCAACGAACAATACACTGTGAATAAAAACGGTAGTTAGTGGTTCGTTCGGAGACGATTCAACAAAAAAAAAAAAACATCGCTCGACGGAGACATTTAGTACGTGTGTACCGAAACATTTTCGCGTGTTGAAAGACGCTCTGGCAGTGTATCAACCGTGAGAACAAGTGAAAGTGTGTAGTACAATGTGCGTGTGACGAA
Source organism: Schistocerca nitens (assembly GCF_023898315.1). Classification (NCBI taxonomy): domain Eukaryota; kingdom Metazoa; phylum Arthropoda; class Insecta; order Orthoptera; family Acrididae; genus Schistocerca; species Schistocerca nitens. The sequence goes on from NC_064616.1 coordinate 950,511,626, forward strand.
CCCTGAATACCAGTGTCACAATGCCACAAGAAACCTGTTATCACGCCAAAACATCCTGTGCATACCAGCGAAGCGACGGCGTAATGAACAATAAACGCTTTTAACCAAAGTGCATTTTCTTCCACAGCTAATAAGTTGTATCCTTAAAGACAGTACACCGTTGTGGAATATTTGTTTCATGCGTTACGACGGGGAGCCATGTGGAGAAGCAGAGACGGTTGCCGTGCCGCCAGCCAACCGGTCGCAGGAAACCACGGCAACACGCCGACATTGGTGAATGGTTCGGCGCGGTTCGCGACAGCTCGGGCGCCACCGCAGCACGCCGTCGATGTTACTGCTAGCAGGTCGTCGACCTCAGAGGTCGTTGGCACGCCGCGCTCCAGACGACGCTACGCAACAATTGCTTCGCGCCGCCCGCTCCGTACGACATTGTTGACGTTCAACCGAACATTACCAACTACGTTGTTCATGTACTAATATGAAAATGATTTATTGGACACGAAATTACGTGACAAACATTTTTTTTTCCTGTATATAAACTCAAAACGTTTACCTGTTCGATAATATATGTGATACGTTTTTGTCATATTAGTGAAACAAACTGACACGAACGCTAGACAATGGTAGAACATTTGTAGTGAGTAAGTGCAGAGACAATCCATTACATTGCTATCGAACTGTTTAATGATTGACCTTAATTGTGGCACAGAACACAAATGTGAAAAAGTGTAGAAGGTACATTTTTAATAGAGAGACTAAAAGGTTTAACATTTTGACATAAATAATTATTGTTATCTGTGAACATTGGATAAAGTCCACCCTTGTTTAATGAACAAAACCGTGTGTTAAGACAAACCAGGCGAGATGACCATGGCTCCGGCGCAGTTTCCCCAGGTTTTCTGATCGCACGTAGCCCAAATGGGGGAGCCAGAAAACTGTAATGACCCTGGGACTAGGTTTACGGTCACCTCGCAAAGTGTGAAAAACTATAAAAAGTGTAATTAAAACTATAATGTAAAAGAGGAAAGAAGTGAACAGTGAATATTCCAAACAAGGTGATAGACAATGACAAAACGGACGTTAGTGGCAGCATATTGCCGAACATTCTTAACGTTAGTCAATTGCTGCCAGGGGGCATTGTAACGTCCCTTAGCAAAAGACATATTTTGCAGTAAAGAAAAAATATTGTGCATCGTATTCTGTTATTGTATGGAATTATGTATTTTTTTTATTATTATTTATTTTAGATAATATCTGTGTCGGCGAGTACTGAAACCGCACAGACGATAAATATCATACAAAGATAAACAATGTCGTTAGTATAAATAATACAGCATGAACATTAATTTCTCTGTCTTCTTCTTGAAGTGACGGGAGTAAGATAGCCTGTGTCGCAGTTGTACACGCTAACGTAGTCTTCTTTTGTCATGGTTAATCGATGTACGCCATTACGTACTCATGTTTAAAAAAGGTGTGTATTGTAGATAAGTTAACATATTTGAATGTTTAAATAGAGTTATTTAGATGAAAACTTGCATTATTAATTGTTATAGCTTGCTTGCCTATTATCCCATACTGTTGAGACATTTTTCAGTTATTTAAATATTATCTGTGGTGCAGAGCTGCGCTACGAACGAACAAGCCGCTGCCGTGGCGCATTCAAACTGAATTAAAAGAAATTGATCATACCGCAAAGAAGCGGGAAGGTAATAGTGAAATAAAATTATCTCTTTCAGCTTCCGGACTTGCAGAGCAGAGCAGCAGATTTTATGATGTGTTTTGCAGGTTGACGCGGGCTGCTGATAATATATTGCTAACAGTACAAAAGAGATAATTTACCTTCGTAACATAATAGGAATTTTGTTGTGCATAGTTCTGGTCTGGCAAACCTCATAGTGAAAACGTATTTTTCTCCGACAATAGTCTCATGTTCTTGTGCTAGTCGTGGTAATTATTGGTGTTTTACGCTTAACAAAAATCCACTGCAAAATGTTGAACAATCTTTGCGAACTGTAACATCAGTATTTCATAACAAAGTAATTTTCATTTTCAATAACTATAAAGTAGGGAAGATATATTGATTTTGATAGTGAGTTACAGTAGCCAAAAAATGTTCCTTTAATAGAAAGCCAGATACAGAACAATAAGAACCCAATATATTCTGTTTTGTTGAAAATTAATGATTATAAAGAAATTCTTGGCACAGCACTACTAAAAGGTATTTCGCGGCTCTTTTCGTATATGCGTTATTACGCGAGCAATAACAAAAACTAAACCAAAACAAACAGAGAAAAGAGTAATTTACAATTTACGACCATACGCGAAATTACACAACTCTAATTGAATATATAACCACCCATATATGGTTGATCCCATGAGTCTGACCACAGAAGAGGGTAAATTTAAGGCTTATAAAAAAATTAATCGCAAAATATTGTTGTGGATGGTGCCTCTGTACATACAATTGTACATAAAACGAATAATTTGTTACAAAATGGTTGTTTCCTTCGTCTAGCCGGCCGCTGTGGCTGAGCGGTTCTAGGTACTTCAGTCCTGAACCGCGCTGCTTCTACGGTCGCAGGTTCGAATCCTGCCTCGGGCATGGACGTGTGTGATGTCCTTAGGTTAGTTAGGTTTAAGTAGTTCTAAGTATAGGGGACTGATGACCTCAGATGTTAAGTCCCATAGTGCTTAGAGCCATTTGAACCATTTCAGCCTTCCTCTCCTACATGCTGCCGTTTATCTTATTTAAAGTTCGTTGAAATATGCAGTCAACATCTCTCGAGCGGTTACATAGTTAAACTAAAATAGAGTACCCACATTACGATCATATCCACCATCTGGTTAACAACGGAAAGGTGTGACATGTGGGACAGCAATTTTGACCACGTTCTACGAGGACATTCTATACTGAAAATAGACACGAGTTTTGACTCCAACTTTTGAAAAAAATCAAAGTCAATATTGGGGCGTAAAGTAGTATTTTCAATGCTATACATCGAAAGATCATGTAAAAACTTGCCAGTTAAATGACAATTATCCTTCCGTGGCGTTTCAGCTTTTTATCTAATGACAATTTATTTCCATGTGATTCTACCAAGAGAATGTTGGTCTGATAAATCACATTAATTTCCCATTCTGACACGGCGTACCATAGTCTATGCACAAGTGATTCTTTTGGCCGAATGCTGTGGTTGAATTGCAATTGTTGTAGCGTGGGTGGCAGGAGGGCATGGTGGTCATAGAGCAGCTGGAATGGGGCCTTGTGGTACAGTCAAATCAGCACACTTCTACAATGTGATATCACGTCCGCCTGGTTGTAGTCACAAAAGGATGATTTGATTTGTACACATTCGTGCACATGAGGCATATACTTTTGTTAAAGGACGAATCCATGAATATGTAGATTTTCTATGAAGATAATGTCTCAATGGAGTTATAGAGCAAGGAATATTCTTATAACGTGAATTTAGTAAATAATTAATAACTTTTTTGAATTGTAATGCACCAAAGAAATCGACCGAACAGGCATTAGTTCTGGTCCGTACTTCGTGACTAAGGTTGTTTAATATTTTGGTATTCAAGTAACTATGAGAGATAGTTTAATCTAAAAATTGATTAAAATCAGCATATTTTATAAAATACTGGAGTTACGCTGCCAGTGAGGTAGTGTGTGTAAGCAGATGGATGTACACATCAAGAACAACATTTAGTGTATATTTATATGATTAGCGGTTACTTTTACTTAACTTTTTCGTATTTTGTGTATTTTTTAGCTTAATTTAAAAATTATCTACTTAAAATCTGATGGCAGCAATGAAAATAACGAGTGAGTTCCTTTAAGAATGAGATGCCATAGATGTATATAGAGTAGTTATAAAAGACGTAGACAGCATAAACTGAATTTTCCACTGCAATGAAAACGACCCTTTGTTTAATTTGTGAGAAAACTACTTTATGTAGAGGCGCGTATGGTAATGTCATTTTGCTCAGATTTTTAGGGCCCGTCTATGACGCATCCAGATTTAAAATTGCGTTACTGTATAAATAATTTTGAAATAAATTTTGGAATAAGGCTGGTGATCTCTCTAAGTCGTTAAGTGACGTACAAGCTTCGAATTTCTGTGGAAGGGGTGCCAAGCTCATATAAAGCGGTGACCATCTTGTCTCTTTTTCACTCTTCTGAACAGAGTTGTAAAGGCAAGACATTTGCCGGTTGAGTGCTGGTATAGCCGATTACTTTTGGGACTTAGTTTTTCCAAGACGCCTAGAAAAATTTCTCGGAGATAAGGACTCTCACGCTATTTTGTGAGTAGTTCAGTGGAATTTGTATATATTGGATGATAAGACAGATTGGACTTGGAACTGTTTGCACTGATTGTATAAACGGGTTCAAATGGCTCTGAGCACTATGGGACTCAACTGCTGTGGTCATTAGTCCCCTAGAACTTAGAACTACTTAAACCTAACTAACCTAAGGACATCACACACACCCATGCCCGAGGCAGGATTCGAACCTGCGACCGTAGCAGCAGCGCGGCTCCGGACTGAAGCGACTAGAACCGCACGGCCACCGCGGCCGGCTGTATAAACGGGTCAAATGGCTCTAAGCACTATGGGACTTAACATCTGAGGTCACCAGTCCCCTAGACTCATAACTACTTAAACCTAACTAACCTAAAGACATCACACACATCGATGCCCGAGGCAGGATTCGAACTTGCGACCGTAGCAGCAGTGCAGTTCCGGGTCTGATGGGGTCTAGTGGGGTCTGATAATTTCAATGTTGACCAACACTTAAACTTGTTACATCGCACGTTTATCAGTCTTGAATTTTATTCTGATAGTGCTAGTATGACTTTTAACAATTTAAGTAGTAAACATTTACTATGTTTTTGTTGTTTTAATTACATAGTGTGTATTCCAACCACTTTACTGGGGGCTCGAGCTAACTTCAGTGCCCTTAACTACGTAGTGGAGTAAATTACGAGTGTTTATTCAGCATGTGTGATAAAGAACAATAAACATTGTACCGAATTTTAATTAATAGTGGTGGGCGTACTTTATTTAGAGCACAGCATCTGCATTCAACCTAGCATCACACATCATTTAAATCTAGTTTGTTAATCAGGAATAATAGTATTTTTTTAAACTAAGGTTACCTTAATCTACATTTGTTTATCATATCCTAGGCAACAAGCTGAACAAAACTGTTGCACATATAAAGGATTGATGTCGCAGTTTACTAGTCGTTCAGGCTCAGAGAGCAGTCATCTTGCAGCATTTTCCCGACGTAGGATTCAAAATGAACACAAATCAAGTTGTATGTGCATACAACCAAATATGCGTCATCCTGTGAAGGTAATGCGTGAAGTAGCGCTACGTAGGAGCTAGGAGGCACTCAGTGTCAGCGTATAATACAAAAGGGACACTCCTGGCGGGAGAATACAAACAAACCTACACGTTTTGAGAGCTGCCTAGGGAATTTGGAGTAATGAAGCGGGCAGAAAGTTTTATTCCCCACCGTCTTGCTTTCCTTCAGTCAGTAAACGTAAACAGATATACCATTATTCCGCCACTCAAATTTATGTACGTCCTGAAATTTCTTGGGGAAATCGATAACATCAACGTTATGATATTGTTGCACGCCAAAATAAGTAAGGAAAGGTAAGGGCAATTTTTTTAAAGAAGTATTCAGTCTCGCAGTAGCGTTGCCAGCAATCAGGCAAGAAGTGTAAACATTTGAACAGCATTACTGAGTCATGAAGACAGCCATCTCGACAGACTAGAGAGACTGCGAGCAACTTAGCAGAAAATTGTTAGAAGAGTGGTGATCGAACAGCCTTCTTTACTTTCGTAACGTTACATAAGAGACACTGGGTAGTAAGAAACAATGGCTAACACGAGTTTGACTAGGCAGTAAAGACACTGTAACAAATTCGTTGAGAAAATGTAGTAGGACTGACGATCGCTGACGACTCGAGAAGAACAGAATCAATTCTATCGTCAAGAATGACGTCAGAGAACAGAGTTTCACCTTGACGACGGAAGTACTCCACCCGTACCAGCTTTTGACACTCAATCAGTAGGATCGATGGCGTTCATGTCTTTCGCACTCGATTCTCTGTATATGATATAGTAACATCTTGTGTGAGAGAGTGCTGTGGTTATGGTGGTGCACTTTGTGCCCTATGAGACGATCAGCGATCGAAAACCATGGCTGATGGAGCACAGCATCCAGTACTGACATCAGCACAGCAGCCTGGGCTTATGGGTAGTCAGAAGGTCTGCCAAGACGACTCCAATCCAGGGCAGAAACAACTTAAACTCCAGCGTCGCAGAGATCTGAAGCCATCCGACATCGTGGTTCATCTGAGGGGACAAAGCGGGCACTGAACTGGGAGGGACTGAGTGCTCTCTGAAACGGCGTGTGAATCAACGCGCAATGTTCAGGTCACTGATATCTCCAAGCCGAGCTAGCGGCGGGGCTCGCTTACCTCGCAGTGAGCGGCGAAACCGCCGCATCGGGTGGCATGGACTTCCACTCCGAGCTGGTGCAGCATCCTCGGCAGTCTTTAGTCCGCTGTTGGACTCAACGGATTCTTCTCCGCAGAAGAGGGAGTAACGACTTTAATATTCAGTAACAAATTGAATAATTTTGAATATTATTTTATTGCGTCTAACGACTCAAACAGGTCCTCAGTTTGCATCCTAATTAACTAGTGGGGGTTTCCAGCCCGGCAGAGGCAGCGGTTACAATTTGGTTTTCAGAAGTGCTCTAGCCCAATACCAGTGAGAGTTGGATGCTCTCCAACTCACTGAGAGTGAGTCAAAGGGATAACTTTTGTTTCTGTTAAAAAAAATTGTATTCTTTTCTATCTATTTGAACTGATCTTGTATAGACAGAGAGACCCAACAGATGTATAGCAGTTCTGTCGAAACAGTCGGCAAGAGTATATAGTTTCCACACTTTGCAAAATCTGTAATTTAACGGGATAAAATTCACAGTGTGATAGAGTTGTACCAGCAACATGTTCTATTTGTAGAAAATACGTTTACACGTTAGACGGTTGTTCAGAGTGTCGTTGGTTAGTGTTTAGATGTAGGAATTAAATACAACTGTTCTATTTCTGCAACTGTGGCTACTGAGTTACCATTGGAAGTTATACTAATTAATTCGTTTTAAAGGGAGAAAGGTAAATTGCGCAGACAAAGCACAAACACTGGCAGCTAGTAGAACGAAATGGTAGACGCTCTTACGGAACAAATTTATAAATTGTTGGAAGATAACGAACAGCAAAAAATACTTAACGAACAGCTAACGCAACAAGTACATTCCTTACTGGCAGAACAACAGCCCCAGTCGGATTTGTGTGAGAATAAAACAGTAGTAAGAGCTCCTTCGTCATTCACTGGTTCTTGAGCCGCAAATCTAATAACACTCTGCTCCGGGGGAACAACTTGTGACGTTACTGTGTTTATAGACGGTGTATTAGCAACGGCGACCATAGTAGCGGGTCAGATGAAAGATGCTTGAGGATGGTCAAGTTACATATCACAGGCGAGGCAAAAAGCTCTATTTCATATAATGAAGTGCGTAATAACGTATCCACATTCACTGAGTTTGCAAAGAATTTGCGTCAGAGTTACAGAAAACGGAACAGTACATGGCTTTTTAGGGATAAACTCAACAGTTTAACAGGGAAGGCAACTGAAAGAATAGAATGAGAATACAAAAAATCAGTTCACAGACTTATGAACTGATGCACAAGTCAGATGTGAACTGAATCGTGGCCAAATAAAAGGAAAATAGAGCGTTAGATGTGTTTCTCAGAGGGATCCACCAAGGATTTTCACAATGGTTACGAATCGAAAATCCTGAGCATTTAGATACGTCCTTCAAATTGCTACACATTTACAAAAACCGGATAATGCAACCACGAAGCGTACTGAACCGAAAATATTCAAATATGGTAAAGAATTTTACCGTTGCGGTCAAGGGGACATTTATAGGTGCAGTGTTACCAACCACAATGTCAGAGTTGCCTACAATACGGGCACAATGCTAGGGATTCTGAAAAAAATGGTTCAAATGGCTCTGAGCAATATGGGACATAACTTCTGAGGTCATCAGTCCCCTAGAACGTAGAGCTACTTAAACCTAACTAACTTAAGGACATCACACACACCCATGCCCGAGGCAGGAATCGAACCTGCGACCGTAGCGATCGCGTGGTTCCAGACTGTAGCGCCTAGAACCGCTCGGGCCACCCCGGCCGGTGCTAGGGATTCTGAATCTAGGAAACAGGGCAAGTACTATGTGAAAAAGAAACAGGTGAACAACAGCAGGAATGTTCCTTCCATCGGAAAGTGTTCCCTGTAAACCGCAGTACGGTAAAAAGTACGCAGAGATGGACTGTTGTTTGACAGCTTGAATAAATGACAAGAAGTCTTAAGTTTGTAGTAGATACTGCTGCAGGCGTATCGGTTGTGAGTATGGACCTCGTGAACAAGAGGGGACTGAAAATGCCAAGACACAGAATTCGTGCAATAGGAGATAAATTAGATTTAGAGAGGACAACATAGCTTAAATTTAGATTAGGAGCTAATAGAAGTATTTCCAAGTGTGAAGCCCGGATTTTCTGCAATACTCAGACTTTTTGTTTAGACATCATATCAGACTCGACCTTTCTAAACAAAAATTTGAGATCAGGGAGGATTCTTTTCCAATTGCAAATGTTTCTGTGTCGCAAATAGCACCCATTGCTTAACTGGTACCAACTAAACTATGTACAAATACATAAAAAGTTGGTCATTCTTTCCGTTTCCCGTCGCTGCTTCGAGATTGATAGACTAACGTTTTATGGTATTATTTATTTTGTAGGACTGACTGTATCTGATGTATTGGTCTTGTGAAGTCTGAGGTGGATATTCTTGAAACTGTGTCTAGCTTCACGGGAAATGCCTGACATGGTTGTATACTGGGAATTAATTACTATAATAGAGCCATGTCAGGCATTTCCACCGGCCGCGTGGCCGAGCGGTTCTACGCGCTTCAGTCCGGAACCGCGCGACTGCTACGGTCGCAGGTTCGAATCCTACCTCGGGCATGGATGTGTGTGATGTACTTAGGTTAGGTAGGTTTAAGTAGTTCTAAGTTCTAGGGCGCTGGTGACCTCAGATGTCAAGTCCCATAGTGCTCAGAGCCATTCAGGCATTTCCCCTATAAACTATACAACAGTTTCAGGGATACCCATCTCGTGATCACGCCACAGGAGGAGGTGAAATAGGAGGGCTGGAAAAGCGTAAACACCATTTCCTGCATCGTATCACGTTCAAATTTCGTCGAATGATTTTGAAACGTCCCTAGTGTTCCCACCCTGCATATCAGATCAGAAATTATGTGCACTCTACGGTCCAAATCGACCAAAGTAATGTTCAGTGGGAATATAGTGACACTATGACCTTAGAGAAGGATTGAATAGTGTGGGGAGGGTCAGCAGTGTCGAACTTTGGCAGCGTTGTCGTCCTGTAGGTAATCGCACTGGGAATTGCCGTTTTCGGCAGCGAAATGAGTGGGAATTAACGTCTCAAGGGAGTGGGTAGTTTCACTGACGTCATTTACGCCATCTCCAGAGGCCTATTGGCGTCGATTCTGAGCGGCGGTGCTTGTAAAATATTTTCCTCGGCAACCCATAAGAAAACCGCATGATATAAACGCTAGGCGTCGCAGTTGTGACCTCTACCGCAGAGGCGTGAAGAGAAGGGGTGAACTACGTGTGAGAGGGGGTGTGACTACCTTCCCATCATTTCACACGTCCGCTGTGGCGTTGGTCACAATTGTGGCGAAATTTGGTGCCAGTGTGACAGATTAACCCATCCTACACCTCTTATGAACCTCTGAGCACTGGTCTTTCCTTCACGTGTGTCAAAACATTGCTGTTTGAAATGTCGTGGAGCCCGAGGATGGCATCGCAGGGTGCCATGCTTTGGCATCCTCACAGAGGTAGTTTGCAGGCACCAAATTTCAAACACATGCGTCGTAATGGCAGAAAAAAAACGTAGTTTCAAGAAAGAGATTCTTTAATTTAATTTTTCATTGTACATGGAATATTTATTTCGACATATTATGTGGTAATATTACATGGACTATCAGTATTGAGCTATCATGTTTGCAACAACCTCATCCAGTCAACTTCTTGTTGCAGCTCCAGCTTACTTCTACCACGGACAGAAAGCCAGCTAAATCCTATTGTTACTGTCGCTTGTACTGCACGTGTATGCAAACAAAGCTAGCACCCGTAAAGAATCATCATGAGAAGATTAACACTCGCGATCAGTGTAAATAGGTTGGCTAAATATGTCTGAAAATGTACACTTTAGGAAAGGGCAATAGAAGTACAAGTATATAATCATAGATCTGAAGTGCCATCTAATTTACTCAGTCCCCAGCACCCATGTAAATAGTCTCCCACAAATCAGCTACTGCAAAGATTCCGAGGACAGAATTTTTTCCCCTTTTTTTCGAAAGAGGAAAGTATTGTTGCAGTGCAAGAGTGCAACATGGTTTATAAGGGTATAGCAAAGCTTGACACACAACATGCTAATCGATACTAATAATGAGGCGATGTGGCAACACCCATCAAGCACTAGCTATCCTGGTCAGCGAATTAAAATAGCGCCAATCAAAGCTGCATAATGTCGCCATCAGGTACCGAGATTCTGTTGAACCATCCACCAGGGCACCACTTCGGTCACATACATTGGTTTGACGACCGCCACTCGTTCATTGAGGATATTCAGAAACCAGAGTCCAGTGTTCGATGCTGCCCCACGCCACCCTACTCTCCGGCACCTCCAGCAATGCTAACGCAACGGGCACTGTAGAGAATGGCTCCGACAGCTAAGACACTGTGTAGTCTCAGACGGCTTCTCAAGATTTATCGCCATTACCAAAGTGCTTCCCACCGCCCAAGCAATTCCTCATTCCCAGTATTCAATGACAGACCTTACCCACAGTATGTGGGTGCCAATTCGTCTTATCTCGATAAGAATGAAGATACAGCGCCACAGCTGGGGTACCTGGTGAGATGTTTCGGCCTCCTTCTGCCGTCTGGATCCTGATCTCTCAAAAACGCCGGTGTGGGGAGCAGCTACACCAACTTGACTGACAAAAGAACAGCTTCCCTCCCATCCAGTAGCGGACTTGGCACTGCTAGCCGCTGCACCGCATATTATATACATGTGAAACAAACAATAAACGTGGTGAAGTGAAATCTCCTGGTTCTGTCACATAAGAACGACACTCCTCAAGATTTATCTCAAGCAAACTAAAGAGATCCGCATTCGAGATTATCGCAGGATAGTGCGAGACAATTGTTTACGTCCAGCAAGTGCCTGCAAACTAAAGAACTGCATTAAGTTCTGGGGACAATTCTGTGTCTTTCGAACTCATATAATTAGAAACAGAATGTCATTGGGGTTAGTGTCGCAAGGCTGGCGCTATGAGCAATAAAAGAATCTCTTATTCGAGAATATCTCGGTTTAAGTCTCCATCACACCATTATCTTTAAATTCTCTCTGGTTTCAGTGGATCACTCTAAGTATCAGCTACTGAGGTGTTCTGAATAACTACAAACGATACTTTCTCTCAAAACACATTCAAAAGGGCTGTCTGATAGTCATAATGTGAACTAAAAATTCCTTCTATCAGCATCTACATTAATTCTCACAAGGAGACCACACGGCAGTCGGATGTATGTATTTTTTTTATATCTATGTGACGAGAAGTTGAGAACTCAGATAACAACATTCCAAAACAGTTCGATATAACTCTCAAAAATTCTCGAGAGAATCGTCTTTGTTCTGTTCCCAGCCGCCGTTAATTTTTAAACAAATTTCCATGGCCTACGAGCCAATTTAATATTTAGTATTCTTATGTAAACAATCTACGTCAAAAATCTTTCATAAAATGTCGATAATTAAGAAATTACGTTTGCAATGAGAGCTGGATCTCTTGTGTGATATGCAGATATAAATAGGATTATGTGCTTTGTTCACAGAAAATGGCAATTGCCATGTGATAATGAGCATTATATATATATATATATATATATATATATATATATATATATATATATATACGGCCTTCGAAAGTGGACTAATCACTACATGCCACCTAGTAACACATCCATCGAGAAGCTTTCAGTCCTTCTACTGCTGTCCTAACCGACTGTTGGTGCTGCGACTGTGAAGAAGCAACGCGAAGGAAGAGCAGCTAAAGCAAGACCAGGCAGACCCCATACACTGACGGACAAAAGCCGTGAAGCATTATAGAGGTGGGTTGTAAAAACCATCACATGAAATCACCAGAAGGAATCACTCGTGAGTTCCAAAGTGCTATCACCAGTCCACCTAGCATAATGACTGTGTGTAGGTTGTTAAAAAAGAATGGGATGCAGTGGTCGAGCTGCGAGCAGCTCCTCATATGCTACACATTCCTGAAGTTAATGCTAATGCGTCGCTTAAGCTGGTGCAAAGAGCGGCACCACGTGGCAACGGATGACTGGAAACGAGTGGTTTGGAACGTTGAATCATGCTATACCCTGTGAATATCTGGTGGAAGGGTCCCGGTTTGGCGATTGCCTGGAGAATGTTACCTCCCATTATGAGTTGTGCCAATAGTGAAGTAGCCTACAGAGTAAGTGGTGTTATGGTGGATGGGATTTTTTAATGGTTAGAGTGAGGGCTCTTAAGTAAACGATAAATTCGGAGCGATATGAAAATTGCATTGTGTACCGCGGAATTTGAATCCCCGCCAGACGTCATGGACGTCGAAGACCCATAGAGGTCTCTGTATCATCGCGCTGTAAGCTGTGGGATGCGCGCCTCCTGGCCAGCGTTTAGAGTGGGGGTGCCACAGTGGAACACATGGTTGCAGCGGCCAATAGCGGCGTCCCCGATCGAGTACTTAAATCGCCTGGCTGTCGCTCAGTCTGCTCCCCCTCACCCCCTGGTGTCTCCCTTCCTCTCCACCCCCAACCAGTTGCCGCGCCTTTACCGTTGTGTCCCACCCTCTCTCCATCTCCACACCCTCCATCTCCTTTCCCAACACAACTTCCACCGTCTACCCCTCCCTTCACCCTGACATCTACCCTTCCTACCAATTCTAACCCCCTCTTCCTGTCTCCTTCTCAAGGCTCCCTCTCCTCCTCCTCCCTCCTCCTGAGCGGATTCCCCCTCCTACTCCCCCTCCATCTCTTATGCCTCCTTACAGTGTCTCTGCGCTCCCTCCTGCCCTGTCTTCCCTCTTCCTCTCCCACCCCACGTGTCTCCTGCCTCTTTGTGAACCCACTGATGCCTCTCCTCTCTTCATCCCGCCGCTTCCCCAGCTGCCCCACGCCCTCCCCTCCTTTTCCATCCTCTCTGACCTATCCCTCGGCAGGTCCCACCTGGCAGCTTTATTTGTTCGTCTTGTGTGCTCCAAGTGGGTTTTAAGTGTGTTGTTCCGAAGTGTTTTTAATACTGTGGCCGACCTTTAACCTGTGCGTGCCCATTCAGTGTCTTCTCTGTGTTTTAAGACTCGCCAACTGTGTTTTTTAACTTTCTGGTGACTTTTTTTAACTGTCCCCCATGAACGTCTCCATGTCCGTGTATTTTACCTCCATTTTCTCCCCTTACTCTGTTTTATGTTCCCCTTTTTTATCTCCTTATGTATGTATCATTTTATTCTTGTTTTAGTTGTCGTGTCACTCGGCTGAAGAGCGGCGGATTGTGCCGCTGACAGCCCTCCCCTGCCCATATGGGGCAGGGGAATGAAATCACAATAAAGAAAAAAAAAAAGCTCAGCCTGCCAGTCTAACCTTGCGTACGTCTCAGGACATATCACCTAGCATAAGACAGCGTATTGACTTTCGTGTTGCTTTACAAGTGGACGTGGTTGTCTTGTTTGGTTCATGACTGTGTTGTCTGTTCTTGTTTTGTGTTGCGAGGTCCTTCATTGGTCATGTCCGTCCTCTCCCATTGTGTCGTTGTTCGCGGGCCACTCCGCGGGTCCTGCCACGTTTCTGTCACTACAACCCCGCGACCGTTCCAGTCGCCGTTACAATATACTGCATAAAGTGAAGGAGACGTTCGGAGATGCACCTTGTCACAAATCATCATCTGTGAGGCAATGGTTTGAGTACATTAACATTCCTGAAATGGACTAGACTGTCTAAAGTCCCGAGTCGAAAACAATGTAACACCTTTGGGATGAGTTAAAACGTCGGCTTTGCTCCAGATTATAGCGACCAATAACACTACGTTGGCAGATTTCGGCTCTTGAAGAAGAATGGACTGCCATTCCTCCCCAGACATTCTGACATTTCATTGAAAGTAACTTCAGTAGAGTTGTAGCAGTCATGATGGTGAATGGTGGCCAGAATTGTGAATTTAGTCTCGTCCGTCGGATACTGTCGGTGTAGGCTCTCGGGTTTCCAGCTAGTTCGCCAGAAGAAGATGAGTATGACACTCGCCGAAGGGTGGTGGTATTTTAACACTGCCACTCGGCTGGAAACCTCAGAGCTTTTCGCCAACATCCCATATTAAATGTCAACTAGAAAGCGTTCAGGTGCTTTTAATCAGGTAGTGTATTGATGATAATCTATTCAATAAAGTGTGTGTTCGCTTTAAAAAGTGTACCATTTATATTTAGATTTTTGAACTAACTTATCTGCACCAACTACTCTCTTCAACTGCGTTAGGCCTACTTGGAACGAAGGGAAAAGATCATAATAACTCTGAGAAAGACTGGGTTTGACAGTTATCATAACAAATAAGTACTCTTACAATTTTACAGAGACATAAAATTGACTCTAATGAGTAGTGTGTTTTTTAGACATTTCTTACTGCGACATCCTTACTCGTAGGAATCTACCCATGGTGTTAACCAGGAAGTTCGTACTGGTTTTGCAGTCACTGTAGGCCTCAGTCACTTGGGCCTAGCCAATGCCAGTGATGCCCTTGTATATAGCACATGTGAAAAGTTTCTCAGCTTTCAGAAACTGCTGTGTGTCTGTTCGCATAAAACAAAGTATGGAATGACTTTTAATATGACTAGTTAAGCAACTCTATATTCAGTGCGTGAAAAAAAGCCACTCGACGTGGTAAAACTGATTCGCTTTTCTGTGTACTAATAACGAACGCATATGCTCATGGCTGACTAGGGACAAATTCGAAACCTCAAACATGGGTTATCCTCATGTATTTTATCTTTTCCTTGGAAAAACAGGAAAGGTGCACAAGTGCAAAAATATGTGTAATAGTTATTACAACAGTGCGATTACAAGCTGCTTCTAAATTTTCACAATCATCATTACCTACAAATACATCTGTGCTCCAGGAACCACCTTGCTGTGTATAGTGGAGGTTATGTGAAGCACCAGGGAGGTATTCAGCTTGCCACTGGAGCCTTTTGAATCAGCCCTACACCTAGTCTTTGTACTGGGGTTAGTGAGACGCCACTTCACATCAGATGACAACTGCTCATGAGGTGACGAGCAAAGAAAACAATGTCCACTCCAAACACACCAAAGTATCATATTGTTGCCCGGTCAGCAATATTTAGGATATTTTAAATTGACAACGGGCAACGAGATGGTTTGATATTAGTGAAAGTAATTGCGTCTTAGAGATAGTTGTGGCTGGATTTCAAGTTTCACACCAAGGGTGGAGCAGATCTCTATTTAACCTCCTACAGATGCCAGAATGATTAGAGGCTTGACGAATTATAAGAAGATTTTCACTCTGTATTTTTTTTTCAATTTCTGTACTTTAACATTTTAGGTAGGCATTACAGTTTTAAAGTAGCGGACACTGATGGTTCAAAACAAGGGGACACCCATGGCAGTTTAGTAGCGTTCTCTGACCGTGTCTTCGGATTCGGCTTCTTTGGGAACATACTGTATTTGCCGAAGAGTTCCATGTGATGCTTAAGGCATTGGAACAGTTTCTCATCTTCTGGAACAGTGTCCAGCGAAGCACTTGCGTGCTGATCGGAAACCTTTCCCATGTTATGCCTACTATCGCTTCTCGCTACTTCTACTATTTCGAAATACCAAGGTCGGTGTAAAATATTGTGCTAACATTAAACCATGTCTGAAAATCATTTACTGTTATCACCTTGGGAGACTAGTGAGAAATATGGGATAAATGAGCGAATATAGCTCGGTCTTGAAGGAGTGACGCAAGCAGTCTTCCCCAGCGCTGGGCTACGGTGCCAACACAACTGCCGAGCAGCAGGACATGTCACCCTTCTTTCTTTCTGTAGGAGTAGCTGAGGGTGACTCTGCTCCCTGAAGGTGATATACACAAAAAAAGTAGGCAGAGAAAACTTACTCGTTAAGGAGCCTTGCGGCACTTCTTTTTGACGGAAAAATTCCATCGCATCCTTCTTGTCAATGACCGTTTTGGTGTTTTCTGGAATGTCCAAGGAGGATACAGCATTTGAAATGAACTGTTTGCCGGTTTAGTTAATTCTCAAATGCTTGAAAATGAGGTGATAACTGAACTAAATGTATGTGTAAATGTCGTGTGACTAGGGCCTCCCTCCGGGTAGACCATTCGCCGGGTGCAAGTCTTTCGATTTGACACCACTTCGGCGACTTGCGCGTCTATGGCGATGAAACGATGAAGATTAGGACCACACAACACCCAGTTCCCGAGCGGAGAAAATCTCCGACCCAGCCGGCAATCGAATCCGGGCCTTTAGGTTTGACATTCTGTCGCGCTGACCATTCAGCTACCGGGGGCAGACTGTAACTGTTCTGAAACTTAACAGATAGTTGGAGTATACTGATACGGCTAGTCGATGTTTGAACCCTTTAAACTGCAGCGAGATGAGTTTACTAACTTACATGAACTATTAATTAATTACTTAATCAAAATTTTTGAACAAACAGTCTCTTCGCATCCATTACTAAATCTCTCCTTACACTTGTTAATTTTCATCCATTCTTCGTCCTCTACATTTTTCAAGTAAACGACACTTCGTACAGACTACGCACAGTACTAAAGAATCACTCGAACCAAAGTTTTGTAAGTGATGTATTTCACGGATAAATGAAACTTCCTTAGAATTCTTGCAGTGAATGTCAGCCTAGTGTCTCCTTATCCTAGCTTTTGGTGCTTATTCCAATTTAGGTCGCATTCGACGGTTAATACAACATATTTCAGGAATGTAAATGTTTCCGACGATTTGCCGTCAATAACATACTCGAATGGTAATGGGAGTTTCTGCTTACGTATGTGCAATACGTTACAGTTGTACAACAACTGCCAGTCGCTGCACCAAGCATTGCTCCTCTGCCAGCCTTGTAACAGCAGGTAGTCTGTGTGATTTAAATAATAATTATAACAACTAATTCTACGGAATTATTCGCAGTTTGGTATCCTCAACAGTCAGCTTTTCTAACAGTCCAGAGCCGAACGTAGTGAGTCGTGGAAATGGACCTAGCCCACAGTATTGTTCGTGTAGCCCCCCGAAGTAAAAAACCACGCAATTCATCACCAGCAGTAATTTTGCTCTAGGCCAATGTCTGATCATGAAAACATTAAATACACATCTATTTTCGCTGAAAATGTACATAGTGTGGCACAAATATAACATTGTGTTAATGATTTGTTTAACAAAAAGTACGAATTAAGCAGAATTACACCAAGGTGACAAAAGTCATGGAATACCTCCTAATGTTGTGTCGGACCTCCTTTTGCCTGGCGTAGTGCAGCTCGACATGGTATCGGCTTAATGAGTGTTGCTGGTACAGGATTCTGTGCACGACCTCACCTGTCGATTATGTCCCATAAATATGCCGGGCGATCTGGGCGGCCAAATCATTCGCTCTAATTGTCCATAATATTATTCAAACCAATCAAAAATGGTTCAAATGGCTCTGAGCACTATGGGACTTAACATCTGAGGTCATCCGTCCCCTACGTCTTAGAACTACTTAAACCTAACGACAGCACACACATCCATGCCCGAGGCAGGATTCCAACCTGAGACCGTAGCAGTCGCGCGGTTCCAGACTGAAGCGCCTAGAACCGCTCAGCCACACCGGCCGGCTTTAAACCAATCGCTAACAATTGTGGCCCGGTGACATGATGCATTACCATCCATAAATATTCCATCGTTGTTTGGGAACATGAAGTCCATGAATGGCTATAAGTAATCTCCAGATAGCCGAATACAACCATTTCCAGCCAACGACCTGTAGAGTTCGACCAGAGCACACAGTCCATTCCATATAAACACAGCCCACACCATCATGGAGCCACCACCACCTAGCACAGTGCCTTGTTAACAACTTGTGTCGAAGTGTTCGTAAGGTCTGCGCTACACTCGAACCCTCCCATAAGCACTTAACAACTGAAATCGTGACTCATCTGACCAGAACAGGGTTTTCCAGTCGTTTAGAGTCCAAACGATATGGTCATCTGCCCAGGAGAAGTACTGCAGGCGATGTCGTGTTATTGGCAAAGGCACGCATGTTAGCCGTCTGCTGCCACAGTCCGTTAACATCAGATTTTGTCGCAGTGTCCTGTCGGTTACGTTCGTCGTACGTCCCACATTAATTTCTGATGTTATCACACGCAGTACTGCTTACCTGTTAGCACTGATAACTCTACCCAAAAGTCACTGCTCTCGACTATTAAATGAAGGCGTCGGCCACTGTGTTACCCGTGGTGACAGGTAAAGCATGAAATCTGGTATTCTCGGCACACTCTAGACACTGAGGATTTCGGTATATTTAATTCCCTAACGATTTCCGAAATGGAACATCCGTGCGTATAGCTTCAACTACCATTGCGCAACCAAATTCTTAATTCCAGTCGTGCTTCCACAGTCGCATTGGAAACCTTTTTACATGAATCATCTGAGTACAAATGACAGCTGCGCCCATGGACAGCCCTTTCGTATCTTGTGTACGCGACCGCCATTTGTCTACGTGTATATTGCTACCCATGTCTTTCTTCACCACAGTGTAAATGTTAAATAGTCACACGGAATGATTCACGCAGTGTGTGAGTATATCATTTCTTACAAGAAAGTAAACTAATTCTTTTGCTAACACAGGAATCGGAGGGAAGGAGCTGTAACAGTGAAGGTAATCTGCGCCTTGTTAGGAAATGCGGGTCGCTTAGCGGCGGCGGTCAGTGCCGCGCGGCTGCTCCGCGCGTCTGAATAGTCTGCCGCCGGCCGTTCGTGTTACCGCAGGCGGCCGGTAAGCGCCCCTCGCTGAATTCTATACCTGGTGAGTAACGACGGAGGGTTTACTCGGCTGCGGACGCGCCCGGCTAATGACGCGGGGAAGGAGGGAGCGGTCGGTGCCGTCAATTCTGGTAACCCAATTCCGTCAATTCGTGGCAGGGCGGTCCCTCGCTCAGTTAGCGTGTTTTACGACGGCCCTGCCTGGCGGAACCGAAAGAGGCTCCAGCTGTCGCGCGGCTGTGACACAGCTTCCCCTAACGGCCGGCATATGAAATTTGTATGTCTGCGCCTGTGTCTTGTAACCTGACCTAGTGCAAAGATGTGCTCCAGCCTCAGCCATTTCACTTTAACAATTTTTTTTTCTTTTGTGTAGTTTCCTTCTCCTTAAGTGTCAGCTTTTGCCAGTCGTGGCAACTGCTTCAAGGAAGCTACGGAAAAAATGTATAAAGTTTGTTGGAGCGGCTGCGAAATACCACATATCAGACTCCACGGTCTGGCATTTGTAAAATAAGCTAGCTCGCAAACAGACACTTTCATCCATATGGAAAAGTGTTGGGTTGGCAGAAGAGCCAACACCGTGTTACTAGAGGATGCCGAAAAGCACGCGTTTTAGCCCACGCAGGCTGGCGTGAGGAGGGATGAACTATACTGACGTGAGGTCTGGAACATGACAAGGAATGAGTATTCAGAAAGCGGACGTAATTAGTTTCATACTTAACTTTAATCCATTAATGATGAACGTCGCTCTTGACGGTACATGATTCACAATATTATCTGTTCAGATTATAGTAACTGAATATGGCGCCTTGCTAGGTTGTGGCAAATGACTTAGCTGAAGGCTATGCTAAACTATAGTCTCTGCAAATGAGAGCGTATGTAGGCAGTGAACCATTGCTAGCGCAGTCGGCTGTACTACTGGGACGAGTGCTAAGGAGTCTATCTAGACTAGACCTGCCGTGTGGCGGCGCTCGGTCTGCAATCACTGATAGTGGCGACACGCGGGTCCGGCGCATACTAACGGACCGCGGCCGATTTAAAGGCTACCACCTAGCAAGTGTGGTGTCTGGCGGTGACACCACAAAAAGGAAGACGGAAGATCCAGCAAGCACCAAATGAGACAGGCGTTGACCTATATTAATATTTGTGCCTTCATGCGCATGCAAATACTTTGCTAGTCAGAGCATGTGAGAGCTAACAAGTTTGTGTCGCGGACGACGAAAGCGACTGTCCTGGTATGTTAGTTCGTCTCATCTTATGAAGCGAGGCGAAATTCTCCTCTGAAATTTACAGACTTCCTAGACGTTTACACGGTTTCTGCAGTATGAAGTGTTTGGGGGGTGTAGACATTAGTTTGCCACATACTGACAGATGAGCAACATTTTCCGGTGAGATAACTGTCCACGAACCGGATGCGGAGTTGCTTCTATACGGCCGTCTATATTGCCTTCTATCGTGCACAATGATAAAGAGCGAGCCCTGACGCTTATATGTTTCTTAATAAGAAAAATTTAGGTATAATATGCCACGTTTTCAGTTTCAATTTTCTGTTTATATTGTATGAGCACGTTATTCTTTTCCATTTTATATAATTCTCTTTTTAGTTATTTACTGTACTGTCTGTTATTTTTCCTTTTAACGTGCATGAAAGGGCACTAATTACAAGCGCACCGGCAGTTTTATTCGCCGCTATCGATGTGGGCGATGCACGACCTAATTTGCTGGCTTGACTCGTTTTTTATCAGAAGGGGTCGCTCGAGCACTGTGGCATTAAAGCCCACATATTTGTATACAGAATTAATCCTCAACCACTTTTTAGTACGTACACATTTTCTAATAATATGAATAAATGAAAAAACTGACTGTATAAATCCAGATGGATTAATGAAGTTGACGAAAATATATAGATTTTAAACTGAATAAAAGATTATTAAATACTGTTACATACATGGAAATGATGGTGGCACATAAACTGCGGATACAAAAAGAAAAAAGGAAATCGTAACTAACACAAGTAATTTAAGCAGAGCATCCAACAAAGAAATATGTGCGGGCAAAGTTCATTTAAAATCACTGTAATTTACGAAAATCAACAGCAAATACACGATGTCTGAAAGTGCAGTTTGCCACTTTCATTTATGAGGTAAGCTGAAGTTCGTTATCAGATATGACCACAGCGAACGACACGCAGTTTGGAAAGTAGGAGACGAGATACTGGCAGAAGTACAGCTGTGAGGACGGGGCGTGAGTCGTGCTTGGGTAGCTCAGTTGGTAGAGCACTTGCCCGCGAAAGGCAAAGGTCCGGCACACAGTTTTAATCTGCCAGGAAGTTTGACACGCAGTATGTCCATCACAAATAAATATCAACTGTGGCAATAATTTCAGTTCAATTACAACATATGTAGTGAGTTACACTATGCGTTTTGAGTGAGAAGGTTCCAAGATGTGCTTCACTTGTCATGTAAATGCGAACATTGGAATATATGTGTACTTTTACTCTGTCCTGCGGATTTTAACTACCATAACTGACAAGCATCAAATGATTGTTACATATGTGGACATGCCAAGTTCCACGAGGCGCATTTTAGCTGTCGGTATTTTTACTTGCGGCAAACCTCTTTGTAATTTTATTTTTAACAAACCTGTGTGGAATGTGCAATATACTCTGCACTAAAATGTTAAAATAGTATGAATAATAAACACCCAACGGAACATGGCTAACAACAACAGTAGTTTAAAGATCTGAAGATGACAGTAGTATTCTCATTCACCTTGGGTCCATGAGGCACCGTCCAACCAATCCCAAGCGAAATCAGACACTTCGGATACAACCATTAAATGAAAAAGATACAATTCTTTGGAAACAGAATCCAAACGTCGACGAGTAAAACGAATCCTATCGCGAACAAGAGCCAAGCCAGCACGTTGCTTGATACGATTGGCGGCAGGAGATTTAATATGGTGCACAACCTTAGCAAATGTTGGGACATGATTTTCATCACGACACCTCAATAAAAAAGACAAAGCACATTGCAGTCTAACTCGACAGCTACGAAATTTATACAACTTACGTAAACACCGATACTTTTCCTCGCCGTAGAGGTAAACAATGTGAGACATGAGCTACTCCTGGCGTATACAACTTCCAAATAACTTCTGGGAATTCAGCCACCGCCGATATTTCGGCGGGAGAACACCCCGCTATTTTCAAGACAAACTGCAACGGACAGGCGGCGTACATGCAAATTTAATAACTCGGTTCTCGGACAGAATTGTATCGTTTTCATTTAATGGTTGCATCCGAAGTGTCTGATTTCACTTGGGATTGGTTGGACGGTGCCTCATGGACCCAAGCTGACTGGGAATACAACTCCGTCACTGCCCGGCATTTGGCAAAGTTTGAACGTTTTCATCGCGCAGAGTCGGATGTTATATCTCGACGTTCTGTGATAAATCTCACAGAGAAATCTTTTGACGACGCAACCTTATCCGTGCTAGGGAAGGGTTTAAATTTTGCACCCACTCCGAAGAATTTGCCGGTAGTTGATTTTATTAGTTCAATTGAACAGGCAGTTTGCAAACTACCTCCTGACGCTGCAGCGGAGGTTAGGAGGGAGGCATGCCGTGTTTTGACTAGGGCTCGTCGACCCAAGAGTAATGTAACAGCAGCAGAGAGGGCTGCTTTACGCTCTCTCAAAGTTGATCCTAGTATTGTTATTTTACCTGCTGACAAGGGAAATGCCACCGTTGTTTTAAATAAACATGATTATGTACAAAAGATGCAACG
The DNA here is from genome assembly GCF_023898315.1 of Schistocerca nitens. Lineage (NCBI taxonomy): Eukaryota > Metazoa > Arthropoda > Insecta > Orthoptera > Acrididae > Schistocerca > Schistocerca nitens. The sequence goes on from NC_064616.1 coordinate 950,534,659, forward strand.
TTCACTGTCTGATTCAGCGTATCGCAGAATCGATGCTGACCCCACAAAAAAGTGTTGAGAGAAAGACCAACAGCCTCCTGAAGAAAAGTGGTTTGTCGCAGGACACTATCAAGAGTCTTAACACCTATAGTGACGTTCCCCCTAGGTTATATGGCCTTCCAAAGGTTCACAAGGAAGGGGTTCCTTACCGTCCCATAGTGAGTAACATCGGCGCTCCGACATATCGTCTATCCAAGTATCTTGTTTCCCTGTTGAGTCCGCAAGTAGGTCGGTGTGAACATCATATCAGGAACTCAGCTGATTTTTTACGTCGTTTGGAGGGACTGAGGTTGAATGACTCTGATATTTTAGTGAGTTTCGATGTGGTATCCCTCTTCACTCGTGTTCCTCTGTCTGATTCGTTGCGGTTAATTGAGGCCAGGTTTGGTGCTGAATTAACTAATCTCTTTAGGCATGTGTTGACATCCACTTACTTTTTATTTAATGACCAGTATTACGAGCAGACAGATGGAGTTGCGATGGGTAGTCCGTTGTCTCGTGTGATCGCAAATTTCTTTATGGAAGACTTCGAGGAACGTGCATTGGAGTCGGCGCCTTTGAAACCCGCCTGTTTCTTTAGATACGTTGACGATACCTTCGTTGTTTGGCCTCATGGTAGGGAGAATTTGAATGTCTTTCTAGAACATCTGAACTCGATCCACCCGAAAATTCGTTTTACGATGGAGGTGGAAGAGGATGGTTGCCTTCCCTTTCTTGACGTGTTGGTTAGGAGGAAGGATGATGGATCATTGGGACATGCAGTCTACAGGAAACGTACTCACACCGACTTGTACTTACAGGCTAATAGTTGTCACCATCCGGCTCAGCGTGAAGGGGTACTTCGTACCTTGATACACAGGGCACATGTCGTTTCTGACATTGAGACTTTGCCAGCTGAGCTGTCCCATCTTGAAGTTACATTTCGTCAAAATGGTTATAGTGATAGACAAATTGAACGTGCGTTGCGCTATCGACCAACTGTACATCGGGTGATTGATGATAATTCTGAGTCAACACCTAAGTCTACTGCCTTTTTCCCTTACGTAGGAAACACGTCCAACAAGATCGGTCGTATTTTACGGAAATACGATGTGAAATGTGTTTTCCGACCTCCATCTAAAATTAGAGAACTTTTGAGTTCCGTTAAGGATGATCTTGGACTGCGTAAGTCGGGTGTATATTGTATTCCTTGTAGCTGCGGCGTGGCATATATTGGTCAAACTACACTCCTGGAAATGGAAAAAAGAACACATTGACACCGGTGTGTCAGACCCACCATACTTGCTCCGGACACTGCGAGAGGGCTGTACAAGCAATGATCACACGCACGGCACAGCGGACACACCAGGAACCGCGGTGTTGGCCGTCGAATGGCGCTAGCTGCGCAGCATTTGTGTACCGCCGCCGTCAGTGTCAGCCAGTTTGCCGTGGCATACGGAGCTCCATCGCAGTCTTTAACACTGGTAGCATGCCGCGACAGCGTGGACGTGAACCGTATGTGCAGTTGACGGACTTTGAGCGAGGGCGTATAGTGGGCATGCGGGAGGCCGGGTGGACGTACCGCCGAATTGCTCAACACGTGGGGCGCAAGGTCTCCACAGTACATCGATGTTGTCGCCAGTGGTCGGCGGAAGGTGCACGTGCCCGTCGACCTGGGACCGAACCGCAGCGACGCACGGATGCACGCCAAGACCGGAGGATCCTACGCAGTGCCGTAGGGGACCGCACCGCCACTTCCCAGCAAATTAGGGACACTGTTGCTCCTGTGGTATAGGCGAGGACCATTCGCAACCGTCTCCATGAAGCTGGGCTACGGTCCCGCACACCGTTAGGCCGTCTTCCGCTCACGCCCCAACATCGTGCAGCCCGCCTCCAGTGGTGTCGCGACAGGCGTGAATGGAGGGACGAATGGAGACGTGTCGTCTTCAGCGATGAGAGTCGCTTCTGCCTTGGTGCCAATGATGGTCGTATGCGTGTTTGGCGCCGTGCAGGTGAGCGCCACAATCAGGACTGCATACGACCGAGGCACACAGGGCCAACACCCGGCATCATGGTGTGGGGAGCGATCTCCTACACTGGCCGTACACCACTGGTGATCGTCGAGGGGACACTGAATAGTGCACGGTACATCCAAACCGTCATCGAACCCATCGTTCTACCATTCCTAGACCGGCAAGGGAACTTGCTGTTCCAACAGGACAATGCACGTCCGCATGTATCCCGTGCCACCCAACGTGCTCTAGAAGGTGTAAGCCAACTACCCTGGCCAGCAAGATCTCCGGATCTGTCCCCCATTGAGCATGTTTGGGACTGGATGAAGCGTCGTCTCACGCGGTCTGCACGTCCAGCACGAACGCTGGTCCAACTGAGGCGCCAGGTGGAAATGGCATGGCAAGCCGTTCCACAGGACTACGTCCAGCATCTCTACGATCGTCTCCATGGGAGAATAGCAGCCTGCATTGCTGCGAAAGGTGGATATACACTGTACTAGTGCCGACATTGTGCATGCTCTGTTGCCTGTGTCTATGTGCCTGTGGTTCTGTCAGTGTGATCATGTGATGTATCTGACCCCAGGAATGTGTCAATAAAGTTTCCCCTTCCTGGGACAATGAATTCACGGTGTTCTTATTTCAATTTCCAGGAGTGTATCAGGACCGTGGAGGACCGATCTACTGAGCATAAACGGCACACACGATTACAGCAGCCAAATAGATCTGCTATTGCCGAACTTTGCTTGGATACTGGTCACCCCATGTTATATAATAACACCGAGATATTAGCATGCACGTCCAGCTATTGGGACAGTGTTATTAGGGAGGCAGTCGAGATTAAATTAGCGAGCAACCTCGTTAACAGGGATGGAGGTTTCTGTTTAAACTCTGTTCGGAATCCGGCTCTCTCCCTTGTCAAAAAACAGAGGGACAGAGTCAATGCTACCTCACCTGCGAATTCGTAGTCTCACTATCGATAGCTCTGATTTTGGTCATCTTTGGTGGCACTAGTCTTCAGTGTGTGTGTGTGTTATCTTTCCTGCTTCTGTTCGAGAACCGAGGTATTAAATTTGCTTGTACGCCGCCTGTCCGTTGCAGTTTGCCTTGAAAATGGCGGGGTGTTCTCCCGCCGAAATATCGGCGGTCGCTGAAAGTGTTACCTGGCTGAATTCCCGGAAGTTATTTGAAAGTTGTATACGCCAGGAGAAACTCAGGTCTCACAGCTGGAGACTGTACTGGCGACAGTTGAGAGGCTTCTGGCTGCTGCTCAAAGTTACTGGGACATCAGGGCGCCAGTGACGAGACATGCGATATCTTTGGTGCCGTAGGAATCCCCAAGTGTTCTTGTTGTCACTGCGTCTTCTTATACGTTTGTCTTCAGTCGAGTGTGGGCCCATGTGTCATTGGCCGAAAGATGAAACTAGAAATGAGCCGCACATCTGGCTCCTTAGTCCTTATCAACAGGTACGAGGTGCCACTCAGTGTTGATAATATCTCTGAGCGAGCATACTAAACTGAATTTCAATACACTAAAGAAACAAGCCCTTACCAGGAATGAACATGTAACCTTCAACAGTATTAGTTCTCAACTCTTACTGCAGTAATACACAACTTGATGTGGTTATAAGACAATAGCTCACCTTTGTTTGATTTTCAACAGACTGCACTGAGATCACTTACTAAGCAAAACTTTGTAAGCCTCCAGTTTGAGAACTTCCACTTTAGAAGTTGGCAATAAAATTTTAATAAGCAGTTTTCACAGAAAAATTTTTTTCAGCAAGCATTATACACTATATTACTCAGTTCTGCTAAAACACTGAGCTTTAATGTTCTTTCAGTAAGGACACTCGGTAATCACTTTAGCATTGGAAGGACCCTAAGTGGTTGTGTGACTAGGGATAAAATTTCAAGGTAGGTATAAGAGTTCGAGTATAAGTTACCTTATATCTTTGCACAGTATAACATCCAATGAGCTGATGCTTCACGATACATTTCTACTAATCCTTGGTTCCTTTTCAGTGATTGCGGAATGTGGTGGCGATTGCATATTGGTAGGTGGATTTGCAGGTAGAACTGCTGGACTCTGTCATTTCTTGGTGGCGATGATAGACATCAATTTCAGAATAGTTCCAGCTCTTTATCCATCCATCCGAGGCATTGGAAAGCGGCACGGAAAGCCTCTCTCGGCACCAGCACGATATACAACTTTTACATGAGCAGTTGACAGTTTGGTAGCTCGTCCCCCACTGACTCTTGGTTCCACGTTTTCTACCTAGGCCAACCAAAATTTGCGAGCGCTACACAGTTCCGTTCCCGAGGGGAACCACATCACCTTTTACATAAAAAATAACTAAGAACCCTAAGTGAAGGTCAGCAGTTTACGTAACAGCAAACAAACATTTTAAATAAAACAGAACCTTTGCACATATTGACATTTCTATAAAAATTATTTAAACAAAGTTATTCATCTTCAAAGATAACCACAGAGATTATGTAAGAAAGACAAAACATATCATTACAGAGATTATACTTCATTACAGTATCAAATTAATCGTACACTAATTACAGCAGTTCAACGATGGGATGCTGAACAAAATAGAAAGCTAAATGAATCAGTGTCTAAGCTATGGTGTTACAAATTGTCACAAAAAATCTGAGGCATTACTTTTCAGCAAGTCCTCGTACTTGTAGCACTGTACCCAGGTTGAATCACAGTCCTCCGATTTGGAGGAGTATGGAAGGTCTAAACCAGAGGTTGAGAAAAATTTAATATGATATTAGAAACATCCCAGAATATGTATCGCTGATTACAGGTTATAATGCCCAGATACCATTAGGAACAGAAAATTAGTTGAAACCGTAAGTGAATAGCAACAAATCATAAGTTCACATTGAAATATTTGCCGTAAGGAAACGGTAGTCGCCAGATGTGGTAGTGTGTTTGTTACAGTAAATAATCTGATAATATCTAGCGAGGTTGTCACGGATTCCGAATGTGAATTAATCTGGATGACGTTAAGCATCAAAGGTCGGACAAAAATGGCAATCAGATGCTTTTATAGACCACCTGGGTCAGGAACTGTAGTGGTAAAGCGCCTAAGAGAGAACTTGCAGATATCGTTAGTAGCTTTCCTCATCATGCCGTTGTAATAGGGGGTGAATTTAACTTTCCATGTATAGATTTTGAGAGTCATGTTATTAAAATTGGTACTAGGGACAGGAACTCGTCTGACTTTATTCTGAATATATTGTCCGAAAATTACTTGGAGCAAGTAATAAGAGAACCAACCCTTGAACGTAAGACTGAGACCTCCTAGCACCAAACAGACCTGAACTTATCGAATCAGTTAACGTAGAGCAAGTTATCAGTGGTCTGTTAGTCTCTGACAGGAATTGTAACTACGGGTAGGCCTATTACATGGGATGTTAAGTAAGGTAGGATAATATTATTGCTCTAAAAAGTGACAGGATACAAACTGCAGACAATCTGAGTATTCAACAGCAAATATACAGTGCTGAGAACGAAGGTGTGTTGCTCAAATTTAGTATGCCTATAATCGTGTTACGAAACTGCTACGTAAACAAAGAGATCTTCATGAGAGGTCTGACTAGAAAAGTAAACCAAGGGGAAAATGTCCATAAGGAGAGCTACGATAGAAGAGTTCAATGACTTTAAAAGTAAATTAACGACAACCAGTCTGTATAGAACCCCTATGCGTTTTGGTCTTAGATAAAATCAGTAAGCCGTCGAAATCCTCTATTCAATCACTTAGTAACGGTACTGGTACCGAGATGGAGGACAACAAGGAGAATGCCATACTACTGAATTTGGTCTTCCGAAATCGTTTCGCCACGGAAGATCCTATTATGGTACTTCCTTTCAATAACAGTGCGAACGTCGAAGTGGTAGATACAGAGATAACCGATCGCGAAACAGAAAATCAAGTACAAGCGCTTAATAGTGGAAAGGCATCAGCTCCAGATGAGATATTTACAAGATTCTACAAAGATTATGAGAAAGAACTCACTCCCCTTCTAGAAACAGTTAATCGTAGATCACTGGAGCTAGGTACAAAGGGTACCTAGTGACTGAAAAAAAAAACGAAGATATTCCAGTTTTCAGGAAGGGTGGCAGGGCTGATGCACATAATTATTGGGCTATATCGTTGACGCCAATGTACTGTAGAATTATGGAATACGATTCATGCTCAGGAATTAGGACGTTTTTTGTAGAACACAAATCTTCTCTATAAAAATCTACGTGGTTTCAGCAAACACAGATTATGCTAAACTCAGCTCTTTCTGTTTCTCTACGAGATCCAAAGCGCTGTAGACAACAACTCTCAGGCTGATTCCGTATTAATAGACTTAAGGAAGCACTTAACACCCTCCCGCAGAGCCGTTTAGTGACGAAAATACGAGCTTAACTTACCAGATTAGCGACTGGATTCACGACTTCCTTGAGGTAAGAGCTTAACACGTCGCTCTTATGGAATAAGATCTATAGATAAAAGGGTAATTTCCAGGTGTGATAGGGCCGTTATTGTTAAAACGAAGTTATGTAGCAAAAATGTCGGAAGTTCTTTAAGACAGTTCGCGGTTGTTTATAGGAAATTAGTAACGTCAAAAGACAATATCGATTTTCAGAATGACTTACAGAGGATTGATGATTGGTGCAGGCTCTGTCAGTTGACTATGAACGTAAATAAATGTAACAAATCGCTCTTACATATGAAAAGAAATCCACTACTTTACAACTATCCTATTGAAGACAAATTGTTGGAAATCGTTTCGATCCTAAAATTCTAGTGCAGCTATCCAAAGCGACCTTAAGGGGAATGACCACATAAAGCAAATAGTAGGAAACGTAGATGCCAGACGGAGATTCATGCGAAGAATCTGAAGGAAACGAATTACAAACCGCTTGTTCGACAAATTCTTGAGATGTGTCAATAAGTCTGGGATCCTTAACAGATAGGACTGATAGAAGAGATAGAGAAAATTCCCCAAACAGCGGAGTGTTTCGTCACGTTATCGTTCACTCGTCGCGAGAGTATTACAAAAAATGCTTCAAAGGGCTCTCAGCACTACGGGACTTAACATCTGAGGTCATCTGTTCCCTACAACTTAGAACTACTTAAACCTAATTAACATCACCTAATTAACCTAATTAACATCACACACATCCATGCCCGAGGCAGGATTCGAACCTGCGACAGTAGTGGTCGCGCGGTTCCAGACTGTAGCGCCTAGAACCGCTCGGCCACTTCGGCCGGCTGAGAGTATTACAGAAACGCTCAACAAACTCCAATGGCAGACGTTACGAAAGAGAAGTTATGCATCACGGAGAGGTTTGCTATTGAAATTTCGAGAGAGGTCTTCCCGGAAGAGTCGGACACTTCTTCTTTTCACATACATTTCGCGAAATGATCACGACGAGAAAGTTCGATAAATTAGAACTACCAGAGAAGCTTACCGACAAGCGCCATTGGAGCGTGGAACAGGGAATGGAGGTTGGGGTTGGGACGGGGGGGGGGGGGGGGCATCGGTTAGTGGCACCAGAAGTATCCTTCGCACGCACTGTTAGGCAGCTTGCAGAGTATGACGTAGATGTAACTCCACACAACTCCCCATCGTACTGCAATTAGTGAGTTAATTGCAACCTGAAAAACCAACAAACTCAGTTGTAGCAACAATCCCTACTTGTGCTAAAACTAGTGTGAAACAATTTTAATAGCGAGTGAATCAGCGTGACTAATAGGGAGGAAACATATATATAAACTGAAACCTAAACATAATAGATACATCGAACCTAGAGAAGCAAATAAAACTTTCAGAAAACAATTCCGATTCGGGGCTCATTAAGTTCGAAAACCTTATTTTGTATCTACCCCTTAATTCATGACATATCATAGTTTAGGGAAGTTTGGGATTTCTTGACTCACTTCACATGCTCTCACACGCAACACCATGCGTCTGTGTGCCGATTTTGATGTTTCATATTGGTCTGTGGTGAAGCACAGGCTTCATGCCCCAGGTGGCTCAAGTGTTATAGTGAGTATGTGCTTGAGTAACACGGGGCTCCAGCCTTTGCTCCGCTACTTCCTCTTTCTGGGCTGGAAACCTATACTTCGACTATCTCTTACCTCCGCTGACTTTCCGTCGGATGGTTCTTTTGGTGCACATTCTACCTGAACATGATTTCAGATTTTGGTCATGATTTCCAGTTTCACTCCCGGCGCTGTCTTCACCTTCCATTAACGGTTATATGGTCCTCATTATTGGGTTTGACCTGTCATCTTTTCCAGATTTTACAGAAATGCGTGTCATGTAGTGAATGCTGCCCACTGTGGTGTATGCTTCTCCTCTGCGCCCTGCTGCGCGGGGTAGCCGTGCGGTCTAGGGCGCCTTTCCCACGGTTCTCGCAGTTCCCCCCGTCGGAGGTTCGAGTCCCCCCTCGGTCATGGGTGTGTGTGTTGCTCTTAGCGTAAGTTAGTTTCAGTTAGAATAAGTAGTGTGTAAGCCTAGTGACGGATGACCTCAGCAATTTGGTCCCTTAGGAACTTACCACACATTTCCAATTTCTTTGTCCTTCCACCCTGGAACCCTTCCTTCCTGTTGTTGTAGTATGCCCAAATCCTGCACAATAACCATCCTGTTGTGGGGGGGGGTTTGAGATTGTGGGGTGGGTTGTCAAGTACCTGCATAATAGTAGCCCCCTGACCACGCAGGAATCGCCCTGTTAGTGCCTCTGCTGCACACACCCCGTGTATGCCGTGGAGTATGTACCCATCATGACTGTGGAACAGGGACTCCCAACAATGTATAACAGGCCTGGTAGCCATTGCTGTGGCTGGGTGATGTCCATGGTGAGAGTCCCAGTTCAGAGTGGGTGGCGTCATAACAGATAGTTCGCGCGTTTAGCGACTTAAACTTTCTCTCACTGGTACCTACACAGCCTCATCAGTCTCTTCAAATTGAAAGGCCTCGTATGATGCAACAAAGTGTGATCCCAACGCATTCCCTTCCTTGGTCGAGCCATGGGAGGAAGGCAGGACTGGATGAGAAGGACCAAAATCCTCCACCCAATACTTGGTCTCTACCAGCACCGACAGGGACACATTTTTATCCACAAAGCCTTTATTCTTTTGTCGCACAGATGAAAGACAAATACGGGAAAGTTACAGTCATCTCTAAGATGGAGAGCAGTTCCCTCCTGTTTAAAAAGTCATCTCCTGCCCAGTCACAGGCACTGCTGTCTTGTGAAAATTTGTGTGGCAGTCTGTTGACTGTTGTTCCCCACAAGAATCTAAATATGGTCCAAGCCAACTCAGAGCGACGTAGTGCACACTTCAACTATCGTGGTCATTGGGGACCAAGGGAAACAGAATTGCTACCAAGACCTTCATCTTGGCTTTCGAGGATGATACGTTAGCTGAAAAGGTGAAGATGATGGTCTACCATTGTGAAACGAAACCCTATATTCCTCCTCCTATGAGATGCTTCACCTGTATGAAGTTCAGACATGTATATTCCCTTTGCACCGATACCCCTGTATGCAGGAATAGGCGAGGTCCACTGCAGGCGAACTTTCCTTGTACCCCTCCTTCCCCCCCCTTTCCCCCGTCCCCTATCTGTGTAAACTGTGGCAAGCTCCATTCTCCCTGCTCACCAGACTGCTCCACTTTTAAGCGTGAGAAGAAAATCCAGGAGTATACAACCCTGGACATACTCCCATATCAAGGGGCCAGAAAATGTATGAGCATCTTAATCGCGTACAAATGACACTGTCTCGCGCTACAACCGCGACGTTGTCGCCTTCTCTGTCGACTGTGCTTTTCTCTGTTGCACCTCGTACAGTGGGCCCTTAGAGCCGCCCGCTAGTATCTGGCCGTAGTCTGTTGGGGATCCTTCTGGTGCTTGCACCACACCCATCATGGGAGGGTTGGCTCCCCACCAGCGGGAGACACTCGTCCCCATCCCCTAGCTCGAGAAACCTAATCCTCCTTTGGCTCCTCTAGCTAGGAAGAGGTACCTCTGAACTCCTCCTTCCATGGTTCCTGCTGATCCACAGTCAGATGTCAGCTGGTGGCTGAAGGAACCACAGGATGCTGATCATCAGATTTTTCATTCTTCCTCTGTCCCCAAAACCAACTCATGGAAACCCTCCCAGTCCTTATCTTCTAAGGAGAAGAAGCACAAGAAGGACAAAAAGAAGTCATCTACGATGAAGGAAACTCCAGCAGCCCTTTGACACGGAACTCTGGATTTATTTCTTCTCTGTCCAAGGTTGAGATCCCGATGGCCCCTGAGGCACTAGATCTCCCCTGGAAATATTCTGCATTACCTATGTCAGTGGATCCCCTGACGTCTCAACCAGTGGAACACATGACCTTGACTAATAACCTGCTGTTCCCTCCCCCTGGTGACATCATGCCCCCAGAATATAAAGACAGCCTGACATTCCAATGGAATTGTAACGGGTTTTTCCACCACCTAGCTGAGCTACAACAACTTTTAAGCATTCTGTATTGTCGTCAAGGAAACGTGGTCTCCAGCAACTCGGGCGCCTTCCCGTTGTGTCTACTGAGCTTATTTTAAGAATCCTACCGACTATGAAAGGGCGAAATGTTACATGCCGTTTGGACGAACGACATTTCACACTTCTTGTTTAGTACAATGAAGGATAATCGTGACAGAATAATATCAAATAGGGAGAAAGTCGTGGAACATATACTGTGCTCAGGTGTTTGTTTTCGTATGTGCAGACATTAACAAGAGGTGTGGAATACGAGATAACGGCAATGTGTGAAGACTAATTAACGGCTTCACCGTCAGTGGGCCGGGGCGCCCGCGGGGGGGAGGGGGGGGCGGGAGGGGGGGGGGAGTGGAGGCAGTTGCCCCTAGTGAGAATTCATTCAGTTTACGAATATAAAAAATGCCTGTAACTTTAGGGCTCAGTTATGTATGATTTAAAATACCTGTGAGATTACCACTAAAATAACCGGAAAATATCGATAAAATGACGTAAAAATGATATAAAACCCATGTAAAAAGAATTATAGGATGAACTAGAGCAATGAAAAACTTTAAAGGAGTATCGAACTAAAATTATAAAAGATGATAAATTTAAAAATTGTGTGTTTTTCTTTCAGAAATCTTGTTCGTTGATGTGCAAAATTGTTATATATCCGTCTTACAGCTATTGCCTACGAAGTATCTTTATTTTATTTCTACACCAACACGTGGTAGAAATTAACAACAGCAAGTGAGGCAACAATGGGAAAATCAGATGAACCAGCTGTTTATTGTTAACTTTTACAAATGCATTCTTGAGCAACATTTAAGCGTTTTTCCTAAAGGCACGCCCATTGTTCGTTCTTTACATATTAAAAGAATCAGTTGTGTCATAAAGGGACGTTAAACACAAACGTAAAAAAATTATATCTTCCTTGAAAAATAATCTGCAATACAGTATCTATATCACGAAAAATACAAAATTAAAGATAGATATCTATAGCCGGAATATTCGAGATTTTAGTAACTGTAAACAATGCATATCTGATGAAGAAAGACCGTTTACATGTTGACAAACTCTGGGCATTACTAATAAGCTATAATAAAATAAAGCGAATTTGCCGATCGACAAACTACTACATGTGTACGTGGTCCCATTAAAAATGGTACCCATGGTGAGAGTTCCATCTCGAAAATGTTGGCTTATAGGGTACTAAAACGTCACCCTCTCTGTTCCCACCTCACTAGGTACAAATCTCTTCATAAACCTCAACTGGCAACACAATACAGTTGCACGACAAAACACACTCGGCAAAATTTTATTCCTTCAAATTTCAAATAATGGTTAACAATTGTCAGACGCTAATTTAAAGTAGCGTGTTGTGTTATATTTCTTTTCGTTTGCTGAAGAAGTGTTCGAGGGTACTGTGTGGCTACTAATATCGCTACTTGTTTGTAGAAGTAGGCAATATTCATCATTGGAGCTACTGTCAATGAACGTGATCTAGCAGGGTGTGGCGTGAGCTACCTTCATTTCCGGAACGTTCTAGATGAGTCTTGCTATGTTCTAATAGGAACATATCGCATAAATATTTCCACATCCATCGCAAGAAACCCCTCCAAACGATCGCGCGAAACTCAAAAGTCGCTGGCTTGCGGTCTAATGGACACTGCACTGTTTCATTGTTGAACCAAACCCCACCCCCCTCCCTCCCACCACTGTGATACGATTTCAGCTTCTGTTCTTTAGTCATCGCTCAGCTCGGTTCGGCATCGTATCGCGTTAAGGGTTGTGTAAATTCATTGTGATTTGTAAGTGGACAGTGGTGCATGATTGTGGTTTGCATAGACATTTGTGCGTTGTGAATGTAAAAGCGCAGTGTATACAGTGGCAAAATGACCGATATACGTAACTTTTTTGTACCTCATAAGCGAATGAAAACTACAAATGAAAGTGGACGTGTCGAAGAAGATACTGTCAATGATGAGGTATCACAGGAAAAGGGTGAGTCAAACGCAACCATCAGTATTAAAAATTCCAGTAGTTGGGATGATGGAGAAAATAAAGACGAAGCCAGTACCTCTGATGGCTTCAAGTGCGTTGATGAAAAGGGTTGTAGTATCCTGGTCAGTATTCCCGATGTCGGAAATTACGTTGAAAAAATAAAAAAAAGGATATTGACAGTTGCCTAAAGTATAAGATTTTATTGAATCCATGGCAACCTGAAAAAAGTTATAATTTTAAGAATGACATAGACAGCACAAAAAGAACATTTCGACCAGACTGGCTGTCATTATATCCGTGGCTGGTCTATTCTAAAGCAGTTAAAGGTGCCCTCTGCAAGTTTTGTGTGCTTTTCCGCCCACGCATAACGCATGGTAGTCATCATGGCGCATTCGTAAGCCGCCCATTCACAAATTTCAAAAAGTTCCATGAATGTGCAAAAATGCATATGAACTCCGAGTGGCATAAAGATGGGAAAGTCAAATAATTTCATTAGTGTTGTGACAAAGAAAACTAAAAGTGTGGAAGATCTCGCCAACGAGAATCTTGCGAAATTAGTACGGTACAAACTAATCGTGCAAAGTTAAAATCAATTGTTTCTTGTGTATTGTTTTGTGAATTACATGACTTACCTTTAAGAGGAAAAACAGATTCAAATGCTGTATTTGATGATTTGTTACAATTTAGAGTAAAGTCAGGTAAACATTTTGAGGGGGCGCCTAAAAATGCTACCTATGTTTCTCATAGAACCCAAAATGATTTAATTGATGTATGCGCCGAAGTACTAAGAAATGATTTGATTAATACCATCAGTAACCGCGAATCATTTTCAGTTTTGGCAGACGAAACACTGGTTATTACAGGCACAGAACAAGTTTCTCTTTCTGCACTTTATTTTGACCTTGCAACTAATGTTGTCAGAGAAGACTTCCTTGGATTTACACCATTAGCAAGGTTAGATGCAAAACATATTTCCAACACAGTAATATCTACTTTATCTGCTTGGGGTTTAAATCTAGATAAAATGGTAGGACAAGGCTATGACGGGTGCAGTACGATGGCCGGTAAAATTGGCGGAGTACAGAAGATAATTGCTGAGAAATATCCCAAGGCTCACTTCTATCATTGTGCTAGCCATAGACTTAATTTAGTTGTGAATGATTTGAACAACTTATTAGAGGTTAGAAATGCCGTTGGTACTATCAAAGAAGGAATTTCTTTTTTCCGGGGGAGCACGCAAAGGAAAGTCCTAGCTGGGAGCCTTCAAAAACTGTGTGAGACACGCCGGTCTGAGAAGCATAAGTCTATAAGGAAATTTAATGATAAGTTTTTAGAAATTGTTGAAGCATTAGCAGTTTTACATAAAGAAGGAGATCGTGAAACTAGGCAGAAAACCTGGCAACTTTACTGCACACTTACTTCTCCAACATTTATTGTTACATTAAAAGTCATAGCAAAATATTCAGCCAAACTACAACCTGTCACCAATAGCCTACAATCAGTAAACATTAACTTGTTAGGAGTTTCAGAACACATTCAAGGTATTGTAAAAATGTTATTGGATGACAGAGAAAATGCGGAAGCCGAATTTGAAATGATAATGAAAAGTGCTGAAAGCAACTATAGTGCACTTGAAATAAATGTCACTGGCATTCGACAACCGCGAGTTGTTGCACGACAAATGCATCGTTCAAATCATCCATCAGTTTCTGTCACTTAGTACTACAGAAAATCTCTCTTTATTCAATACTTGGATTTCCTAGTCCAGTCCTTGCAAGTGCGGTTTTCAGAAGAAAACAAGACATCTTTTGAGATTTTCTGCTTGCAACCAAAGGTAATGAAATCCCAAAGCGACCTAGAAATGAAAAGGATAATTGAAAATTTCATAAGATTTTATGGCGATCTTTTAGATAACTTCACTGAAGAAGCACGGAGATGGATCAGTATGTGGAAACGCGATAAAGTAACTGAAGGAGATATTGCTGAATTAAGCCTGACTGATCTAGTGGACAAAGCCAAATTCTTGCCCGCCGCAGCTTCAGCCTTGAAGATAGCCCTTAGCTTACCGGCAACCACCTGCTCTGCGGAAAGATCGTTCAGGTACTTAATTACCACAGTAACATTTTTCTGATTGTAATTACTTAATTAGAAAGACTTTGAAACAATTTCTTAAGTCAGATGAAACATTTCTTCTAATTACTTTTAAATCTTGTTTGGAATATTATCACAATAGGGTAATTGAAGAAGATTATACTGTATGAATTAGTACAGGCCTACATCATGTTTGCAGCACTCTCAGGCGCGTGAAAACGTGACTAAGAACTACCATGGCAGATAATCGACTCAGTTGTTTGTGTGTGGTGTCAGTTCACCGTGATAAGATAAAATCAGAGGACGAGTCCTTTATCGAAAAAGTGGTAGATAGTTATTGGAAGGACCCCAGACGAATTCAGTTTCTGTTTAAGTTATGCAGGTATGCGAGTAGTCAACTTTGCACATTATTAGTAACAGAACCGATTTCCACAATCGTATGCCTTCTTTTGGTCTTAATATTAAATTTACAACAGTATTTCAAACTACATTAATATGTTTGTAACAATAAAACAGTCACATCATCCTTACAACCAAAGTTCACAAAATTTGTTAAGAGATGAATCTGTTATGGGTTGTGGAAATTATTGTGTACATTTAGTTTTTACTTTACAAAATAGAAAGTAAAGCCCTGTTTGTTTCACTGTTCAGGGGACTAACAGAGAAAAGTGTAAATAGCAAGAAAATGTATTAAGGCAGGCGAAAATGAACGATTTATTCTTACATAAAAAGAGAAAATAATTTATTTTTATCCATTTAACAATATGAAATTGTTATTATTTATTTGAAGCACCTATTAACATCTCTCAGCAGTGGTGCACTTACTGACATGGCGTTGTGCCTCAAAATGTGCGTTTACGAGAGCAATTCAGAATATTCCCACAACATTATCTCTTAAAATGAGACACCGTAACAGAAAATGTGTAAGAAACAGCGAAGTCATCTAAAACCGATGTGGCTGACACTAGGGCGTCTGCCTGTAAGAATACAGCATAGCACACAAATCTAAACTTTGCAGAGCTGCCAAATTTTATTCGGAAATGCGTTTCCAGTTTTATTTGTCTCCTCTCTATGACCATGTGAAGTCGCCACACTGGGACCAAGTTTGAAACATTTGCCAGTTGCCATTTACTTCAGTATTGCAAGTGAGGGTACGCCATTAACCATCCATGCATTTGACCAATATGGCATATTGTAGAAAGATGGTAGCTAATAAGTGACTGATAATTAATGAGACAATGATGGCTTGTTTGTGATAGTTTGATAATGACTTAGAAATGAGTGGTCTCAATCCCTTAGGAGTCACAAGGGCCACCTGTGTTTCTAGGCTTCGTTCCTATAATATATACCGGATTTGCCGGTTTCCAAATATACAGGAAAGATAAAAACTAATTTTCAGCGTCTTGAAGGCCTGGTCAGACACAACGCCGCAGTCTGCCTGTGCGGGTCAGGCACAGCGGATGACTGGGGCAAGGAACGCAGCACAGGCAAAAGCGGTTGCTGCTGCGTCAGCTGTCACACCGTGGAAACGGACGGAACCTCATCACATAGCAGCCTGCACGTGTAGCGTGGTCTCAAAGATCTGCATCGCGCCGTTGCTGTCAAATGCGCCAGCAAATGCAAACAGCCGCTCCGGACTGCTGCGAATCTGTCTGTGTTGAAACTCGAAGGCAGCCGGTGCGGCGAGCCGGCCAGAGTCACTCTCTGTGTGACCGACACCTATGTACAACAACGAAGCGGCCTGGCCGTTGCCTTCGCTGTTCAAGGCCACAGGTCGGACCGCCAGGCTGCGCTCCCTCTGACCAGGTCTTTAAGGCCGGTTGCACGCACAGCGGATATTTTCCGCCAGGTCAATTGACCGTCGCCATTGTCAGAAGACTAGTGTTTACACACACGGCGGTAAAATCACCGTCGCCACCGCACGAGTCAGCAGATTATAGGCAACGTACTTTCATCATCAAACCTATTCATTTAATTTTAATGTGTTACGTAAATTATTCATTGTTTTTAAACGTACAGTTTTGTTTGAAATGAACAGACAGTAAAATCTAAGTATTGTTATTGTGTCGACTAATGAAAAGGAGAAGAAAAAAACCGAATAATTTGGGATCATCATCCAATTAATTTAAGAAGAGGGGAGGATGGAGCTTTCTAAACGTTGTTTGAGGGAAGGATGACTAGATATCCTTTAGTTACTTCCGAATGTCGATTTTTAATAGCAGGAAAACAAGTAGTTCAGAGAGAAAAAGCTTAGGACAGGATCAAACGAAAATGGCGGCAAAATGTATAGTCTGCTAATGTAAAAACAGGTTTTACTATAGTTATAATGTTAGCTTTTTATGTTCATAACTCTCGCATGGTACTAAAAGTGCATCAGTATTTCTAAATTGCATATAAGGGGAAAAAAACATCTGGCTTACCATGAAACGACAAATGCTCTTCAGAGAACAATAGTAATTCAGTAAGCATATTAGAATGCGTAGGCCTATTCCAAAATAGAGCTGTATCAAATGAAAGAATCGTTCTTAGTTAGTACACTATGCAGCTGCAGAACACTATTGTTAAGTGCATAAAAGAAGCTTTCACAATAATGTAAGTGAATTTGACCAGGTTTACACAGTTGAGTGTAGTGAACCGTTTTTTTCGGGACTGTTAATTTAAATCCAACTGCGTTCACTGCATGAGCAGTGTTTTTAAGCGCTTAAACCATTATTAGTGGTAAGAAACAATTTATTTGCAGAATACGGTTCAGAAACATAAAATGGTTCAAATGGCTCTGAGCACTATGGGACTCAACTGCTGTGGTTAGCAGTCCCATAGAACTTAGAACTACTTAAACCTAACTAACCTAAGGACATCACACACATCCATGCCCGAGGCAGGATTCGAACCTGCGACCGTAGCAGTCGCACGGTTCCGGACTGCGCGCCTAGAACCGCGAGACCACCGCGGCCGGCCTCAGAAACATAAATTCTGGGAATATATATATATATATATATATATATATATATATATATATATATATATATATATATATATATATGATGAAAATGTTTTGGCCCTACTGAGACAAAAACCTGTGGGCGCCCCTGTCAGTGGGCGAGGTCTTTGACGCTTTGGTGATGATGCAGCTTGGTTGTTCGACAGTCAAAGAGCAACTACACTCTTGAAGAAGGAAAACAAAAGACAAGATGGTTTAGTGAGAAATTAAATATATTATAATCTTGATGGTCATGATGAGCCTTCGAGGTGTATCTCGTATGTAAAGTTGTGTTCTACTCAAATTCACTAGCCACTCTAATGATCTGTACACCCGTTCAAGGACATACGTGTTTGTAAAAGGAAAGTAGTGGACGTGCTTTTTCGTGATATGAGTAGAAGTTATCTTATTTCGCCAGCTACAGAACGTAAAGAAATCAAGCTCTTCCTCGGCTACACACAAGATTTCAAAGGCACTGATTAGCAGGGCCTCTATTTCAAGAGAATCGACTATAGCGACCGGATTAAAAGAAAAAGGTAAATACGTCAGATATTACATCAGATTTCATTATGTGTTCTGACTCAGCTTCTACTAGAAGGAGTGAGCCCACAGCTACATAAAACTCTAAATCAACAAGAAAAACACTTCAAGTGTATCAGTTGGAGTTTGTACATATGTGCTGGAATCTATAAATAGCTGACTGGGATGGGTTAATCTGTCGTCCTTAGCTTGCCATAACAAGGCAGTATTGATGCGGCTGTTCTGCATACAACGGCAGCGATTCTTCTAATAGCCAACTAAGCCATCCACTTTTCCTCGCGGTCCCCCCAGTTGGAAAACGGTATCCTGGCGCACCCCACAGATCACTGCGGCCGTTAGAGATCGTACACTATGTGATCAAAAGCACCCGGACATCTGGCTGCGAATGACTTACAAGTCTGTGGCGCCCTCCATCGGTAATGCTGGAATTCAATATGGTGTTGGCCCACCCTTAGCCTTGAGACATCTTCCATTCTCGCAGGCACACGTTGAGTCAGGAGCTGGAAGGTTTCTTGGGGAATGGCAGCCCATTCTTCACGGACAGCTGCACTGACAAGAGGTATCGATGTCGGCCGGTGAGGCCTGGCACGAGGTCGGCTTTCCAAAACATCCCAGAGGTGTTCCATAATAGGATTCAGGTCAAGACTCTGTGGAGGCCAGTCCATTACAGGAATGTTATTGTCGTGTAACCACTTCCCCACGGGCCGTGAATTATGAACAGGTGCGCGATCGTGTTGAAAGATGCAGTCACCATCCCCGAATTGCTCTTCAACACTGGGAAGCAAGAAGGCGCTTAAAACATAAATGAAGGCCTATACTGTAATAGTGCCACGTAAAACAACAAGGAGTGCAAGCCCCCTCTCTGAAAAACACGATCACACCATAACACCACTGCCTCCGAATTTTACTCTTGGCACTACACACTGACAGATGTTCACCGGGCATTTGTCGTACCCACACTCTGCCATCGGATCGCCACATTGTGTACCGTGATTCGTCACTCCACACAACGTTTTTCTACTGTTTAGTCGTCCAATGTTTAAGCTCATTACACCAAGCGATGCGTCGTTTGGCATTTAGCGACCTGATGTGTGGCTTATGAGCAGCCGCTCCTGTGTGATGGTCTTCATAGATGTCTGCCTATTACACGTTACGACCCTCTTCCACTGTCTGCGGTCTCTGTCAGTCAACAGACGAGGTCGGCCTGTACGCTTTTTTGATGTAGCTTCACGTTTCCACTTCACTATCAAGTTGGAAACAGTGTACCTAGAGATGTTTAGAAATGTGGAAATCTCACGTACAAACGTATGACACAAGTGACACCCAATCACCTGACCATGTTCGAAGCCCCTGAGATCTGCAGAGCGCCCCATTCTGTTCTCTCACGATGTCTAGTGCTACTGATGGCGCTCATATGGAGTACCTGACAGCAGGTGGCAGCAAACTGCCCCTAATATGAAAAACGTATGTTTTTGGCTGTGTACGGATACTTTTGATCACATAGTGTAAGTGGGCTCTCCAACGCCATAAGCAGCACCCTTCACTGGAGCACCTCATTGCCTTTAAACGGCCCTGTGCACGCATTTGGTACCTCATAAAATGACGAAGGTAAGAATCCTGGGAACGGAAAGTTTCCACCATTGGAATACGTACCTCTCCACCTCAAGTATGGGCCAAGATCAGATGCCTCTACAGCTTTCAGTTCCCTTCAGGTGTATCAATTATTCCCTTAGATGGTGTCGTTTATACCGATAGAGACGCTGTCGCTGAACATTTCACTGACCATTACACTCACACATCAGCGTCTGAGAACTACCACCCCGTCTTTCGGCTCATAAAACAGCGAGTGGAGCGAATGCACTGATATTTTACTACCTACCGTCTGGCGTCATATAATGCTCCATTCAATGAACGGGAACCATCCAGTACCCTAACCGACTGCCCTGATAAAGCCCAAGGGCCACATCGCATCCATAACCAAATGATGAAACATCTCTCAGTGTATTGTCAGCGTCACATCCATGCCCTTTTCAATCTGATCTGGAACGAAGGGGTGTTCCTATCTCAGTGGCAAAAAGTGCGATAGTCCTGATACTTAAACTGTCCATCTCTAGCGTGATCTTTCACGCTAGAGAGGGAATAGTCGAATCAGCCTTACCGATGTTCTCTGTAAGTTGCTCGAATGCTTGGTGAGCAAGTGGCTACGTTGGCTCCTTGCGTCTCGGAGCATTTTGGCTGCGTCTCAGGGCGGTTTTCGCAAATTCCACTCCCCTGCTCTTAATTTGGTTCAGCTGTGGTTCACCATCTGGACGGCCTTTGCACGTCGTCAGCACCTCATTGCTGTCTTTTTCGTCCTACAGAAGGTTTATGACACGACATGGTGTCATCACATCCTTACTACGTTAGATGAGTGCGGTCTCCAGAGTCCACTCCAGATTGGTGACAAGACTTTCCTGTCGCGGTGTACGTTCCAGCTTCAAGTGGGTGCTACACTCAGTATCTCCCATATCGAAGAGAACAGGGTTTGCCGTCAATGGTTTTGCAGCAGCTGTGGGGTCTTCGATAACACCCTGCTTAGATGCCAACGATTTTTCCTTTTACTATTGCCCCTCTAGTTAGGGTTTTGCTAAGCGTCGCCTACAGGGTGCCATACGACAGGCGCAGTCATGGGCTCTCACCCATGCCTTTCGGGTTTCAGCCGCCAAGACTTGTCATGCACTGCTGTTGCCGTTGTACTGCCCACCCACACCCTGCGTTTTGGGTCTGGTGTTCGATTCCTGGAAGACGTGGTTTCTTCTTCCCCCCCCCCCCCCTCCCACCCCATTCTACAACTTAAACGAAAGTGCTGACGATACCTCAGTACACTTCACTGCATCAGCAACACTACGTGTGGTCCAGATCATTCTACCCTTTTGCGGTTCTACAAAGCCCTGATATTGCCCCATCTTGATTATGGGAGTCTTGTATATGGCTGAACATCACTCTCAACGTTGTGGATACTGCACTCGATTCATTATTGTGAGGTACGACTTGCGACAGTATCCTTCCGAACCAGCCTTGTGAACGTCCTATTAGTCGATCCTGGAGTCCCTCTGTTAACTGTCAGACGCTAAGAGCAACTGCTGAATTACGCTATACGCATACGTAGCTTCCAAAAAACCTGTCCTTTTCCTTGGAAGGGTTCTCCAACTCCGACATCAGCGACCCAGAGCTGTGTTTACAATTGCTGATTGACTCCAGTGCCTCCGTCCAGAATTGCAACTTTCTCCACTGTCACCCGTGGTCAGGGAGAAATCGTATCTACCTCTATGACTTGTGCCCTGACCTCTGATTTATCACGAAATCTCCTTTGGTCCATAAGATTCTACTGACTCCACGATTTGTCTGCGCCTGTTCTTGGCTCTCCTTGAGACATATCCAGGGAAGTAGTATTCAGTGATGGCTCGACAGTCGACAGACGAACAGGCTTTACAAACACATATGCACCGTGCAGCGAACTCCAATCTCTGCTAAACAGCTTCAGTGTCTTCACTGCTGAATTGATGGCCATCAAATTTGCTCTTAGCCATGTTCATTCTAGCACTAGCGAAGGTATCCTAATCTGTAGTGACCTCCTTAGCAACCTTCAACCTATAGACCAGTGCCACTGTCTTCATCCACTTGTTATGGCTATCTGTGATCCTGTCTCTGACCTCCATAAAACTGGATGTCCAGTCGTTTTCGTTTGGAACCTCAGTCATATTAGGGTATCGGGAAATGAACGAGCTAACCAGGTGACCAAGCTGGCCACCAGGATATCGATTCTGGATATGTGGGTCCCACAACCGGTCCTTCAGTACTTTGTATGCCATTGATTGCTGGAAGTCTGGAGGACAGAATTATCTATCTTGATCTCCCCATATAAACTGAGTACAATTAAGGAGGCCACAACCAAGTGTCAGCCTTCCCTGCATGCTTCTTGCAACGCCCTCTGTCAGCCTTGCATTGGCCACACTTGGTTGACCTATGGCTGCATTCTCCAACATGAGGATCCTCCTCACACCTGATGCAGCTGATGTGGAGCCCGCCTGATGGTGGCCCACTCATAGACTGCCCTAATTTGGCTACTTTGATACAGCATCTTAACCTTCCTGACATTATACCTCTGGGGCTAGCAGACGACACCAAACGGCTGACCTGTTGTTGCGTTTTGCATGTGAAGGTGGTTTCTGTTCATCCCTGTAAGTTAGGCCTTCTTTGAATCATTGACCCTCAGAGACGTTGGTGGAGCACCCCTCTCCTGCTCCATTCCCGCATCCTCCCAGGGGACCCTTTGTGGCCTTCGCTCGGAGGCTGAGGCTGGCCTCTACCCTTCCTCCCCCCCCCCCCCTTCACATTTTCTCTATTCTTTTTTTCCGTTTCTCGATTACACTGCCTTGTCTTGACTGATCTTTGAACATCTTGTAGGTGATGCCTTTTTTCTGAGATTTTTTCTCTGTTTTTTTATTGTCTTAGCTATGCTTAGGCTTTCCAGGATTTGCCTTTCTTCTTCTACTTCTGACGAACACTGCTGGTTTGCCACATAACAGGTGAAGGTATTAATTACCTTGCAGTTTAGTCCCTTTCACTCCAGACTAACCAACCCAGGCTTCATCAGTGCTGCTGTTACAGCTCCTCCACTCGCTTCCGTGTAAAGCAAGCAGCGCTCTGTACAACCTCTCGTCAGCCAAATCATATCCTATCACATATTCAGACAATCGGTCCTAGTTAGTGATTGATTGTCCTGTTGATGCCATGGGCACCCAATGATCAGATTATTCTAGCCCTGCCATGGTTCATTATGTGTCCACTGCAGTTAGTAGCAAACATAAATTTCTTAATAGAGACTTTTAAGCCAGCTTAAGTAAAAATATGTTAGATTTCAGTTTTGACAGCACTTGGTCAATTTTAATTCTGTAAATATTAGCTGTCCCAGTTTACGCAATATATTCAGCTATTTCGACAATCTCCTGACAAATGATAAGTGTAGTAAGTACTATACTCAAATATTTTATGTTTTTATGTTATATTTTCTGACTTGTTCCACACCCACAATAATCATCTCCTTTCAGGGTCTAAGGAACTAAACCTGAATCTAATCTAATCTAGTCGTCTAAAGATACACATCAAGACAAGACAACAAGATAAAATGCAACAATGAAGTTTAAATTAGCTATACATACCGAAGATATCCCAAATGTAAAGTTTTAAAGGCAAAGCATCTGATTTATGATAATTAGTAACTTGCATCTCACATGTGATTATGATTCTGCATAAATAAACATAAAGGAAATAAACAAATTAATTCCTGACTGGTACACACATAAATAAACAAATACCTACTCTGAGTTTAAGAAAATTACAGCATTTAGGAGTTACACATTGACACAGGTGTAAATAATTCAACAACATATTCCCATTATCAAAGATTAATGCATCATTAGAGTCCCACAAAAAATCTCACCACCAAGCACCGTACACAAGCTTCAGGTGTCATTCCTCATGACATACGTGCTCATTGGTACTATTTTGGCAAATTTATCAGACAAATACACTGCATACATCGCTACAGATTGCTGCAACATGTTCTCTGTTGAGCGCCAAAATATAGTGGGTCGGGGATGTAATGCCCACTGTCGAGGGGAAAGGGTAGCTCCTAAACTTCCTGGGAAGGAGATGGCTTTCCTACTGTGGATTCTTAAGTGGCTTGGGGGACCGGCAGTAACGTTCTGGGCAGCTGTAGAAAAATAAACGGTGAACATACACAGTCCTTTATTCATTCATTCAACTTGGACAGTCGTTCTCGTGCACCCATCTACAAACCGACACCAGGTGTGAGGACAGCACATTACCGTCCCCTGACTCTGCTTAACGCAGACTGTAAAATTTTTACACGCCTACTGGCATCGCGATGCCGCAAGGTCCTGCCTAGCATTCTATCCCCGGAACAGACAACTCCGGGCGGCTCAGTTAATTTACAAACGGCCACAGGAGAATGTCGCGATTTAATTGCACTGGCAGCGGCGTGCAGACTCCGCGCTGCAGTGGTTGCCATTGATTTTGACAGCGCATTCGACAAAGTGCGGCATCTTTTTCTGTTCTCAGTGATGAACTGCACGGGTTTTCCACCAGCCTTTATCGACGTCATCCGGCGTCTGTACGGCACCGCCGAATCGCTGATTCAGGTTAATGGCCGTGTGGCGGGACCAGTGGCGATCCGGCGTTCCGTACGGCAAGGCTGCCCACTTTCGACCCTACTCTATGCCGTAAGCCTGGAGCCACTCATCGCGAGTCTGACGAGCCACCTTTCTGGTCTCACTCTGCGACAGCAAAGTTTTCGATGTCGTGCGTATGCGGACGACCTCCTCCTCTTGATCCGCTCACGGAGTGAAACACACACGGTACTTGATTTGATATCAACGTACGGCACTGCAGCGGGCAGTAACATGAATGTGGCTAAATCTGTGGCCATGCCTTTTGGACGCGGCCTCTCACACGACGACTTAGCACCTCTCCCGTGTGTACAAAAACTACGATACCTTGGTATCATTTTCACCTCCACCGTGCGCCGTTCCGCTGCCATCAATTTTCGGCGTGCACTCCAAACTATCCGCACGACGGTGCGACAAAATCTTCTCCGACGACTCGATTCTTTGCAACGTGTCCAATACCTCAATCAACATGTGGCGTCCAGAATGGTCCACATTGCACAAGTCCTCCCGCTGCCATCAACTATTGGACGCAGCCTCCAGGCTGCCTTCGGATACTTCCTTACGGCCGGTACGCTCTTTAAGGTCCGCTACGACACGCTCACTATTCCCCCGCGAGCGGGGGACCTCGGCCTTGTCAATGTGCGACTCCGCGCGGCGTCCTTGTACATGTCCGCCATGCACAAGCAGTGGCGGGCACCTCCCTTACGCGCAGATTGCTAGAAATTCTTGTGTCCGTGACCATAACACCGCCAGTACCAGTCTGACGCACATTTCTGATTTCATTGTCGACTTCAGTTATGCTCACATATATTTACCGACCACGCGTTCTCCTCGACCTAAAGATTTTTACACCCCACTCCTTCGTTCCATATCCGGCAACAATATCGAACTGAGACATCCGTCCACGCGGTGGCCCACGGTTTGGCGTCACATCCACCAGCCTTTTCTTCCCTCCAACGTCCGTGCAACATGGTGTAATGTTGTTGCTTTAATTTTTTATGAAAGCGGTGCTGATTGACAATAAAAGTGGGTTAAAAGCTGTGAGCTGTCTGGGGAAGTTAACCTTGCATTACTGCGCAACTGTTTCACCAGGTATCCAGTCTAGCGCCGGTCGTAGTGGCCGTGCGGTTCTGGGCAATACAGTCAGGAACCGAGCGACCGCTACGGTCGCAGGTTCGAATCCTGCTTCGGGCATGGATGTGTGTGATGTCCTTAGGTTAGTTAGGTTTAATTAGTTCTAAGTTCTAGGCGACTGATGACCTTAGAAGTTAAGTCGCATAGTGCTCAGAGCCATTTGAACCATTTTTTATCCAGTCTAGGTTACCAAATTCCCAACCAGACTAACATTAATTATACTTTTTTAACAATCATAAGACAACCGGTGATATATATATATATATATATATATATATATATGTGTATATATATATATATATATATATATATATATATATATATATGTGTGTGTGTATATATATGTATAAAAGAGAATTTAAATAAAAAGAAATAAATCAGTTTATATTTGGAAATTTATTTTAACATTGATCATTGAAATTTCAGCATCTTAAACTTGATTCATAACTAAACTGGTGCCTTATTTAGGATTGTGAAAATGTGAGATTGTAATCTTACGGAACACATCAAATATGGAGCCAAGATTGGGAGACTGCATACAACAATGCATTCATAAAATAACACACGAAGAACGTTGAGACATATGCAAGAGGAAATTAACCACAACCAACCGATTCAATTTTCACCCAAAGAAGTTACGTTCTTAGCACAATCCTGTCCGTCATGTAATTACCACACACTGGTATACTAAATTCATACTAACTCTCTGTGAAATCTTCCCGAAAAGAATAGCTGAGGGCTGATTAGATGATTACACCACATGCTTCACGTGGGCAACTTGGTTTACACAAAGAGTGTAACTCCACAATAATTTTATAATTAAAATAAATTAGATCGAAAAGCAATTTACAAAAGGAAAACCTCGAACTGGTTACTATCGTCTTACTATTAACCTGATGGGTCAAACAATTGTATAAGCACGTGGTACTGGTCTCCCAAAGTACACCCCACGTGGGTTGACCATAAAGAAAAGTTGCTATATTGAAAAATATTGTCAAGACGAGACGTTATAATCTCACGCACATTCGCATTTAAGATTGATTTTCTTAGTTAGAGTTACTGATCAATACGTGGCTCCACTTTACTCACAAAGTAGTGACAAAGCAACTACCGGAATAAATTCTGAATTTCACACTCGAATTACATTGCGTTGCAATTTAAGATAACATTAGATATTTTAGAGCTAAACCTGAAATAAAGGTGATTAAATTTTCAGTTAGGCTGAAGTTAAGAAATCCATTGTCCTACGGACTTAGCAGACACGCGCTTAGCCGGAGATCTTACTACCTCAAACGCTCGCCGCGGACAGACTGCCGTGGTCCCTTCCTGAGGGTGGCTCACAAATACAAACGGAAGTGGCCAGAGAGGCAGCTTCCTATACCAACATGACAAGGGACGCACAGGACCATACAAAGAATAGAAACCTCTCTGCTTTTAGAAAGCGTAGCTACCTGTTCCGACGTTGGTCCTACTGTTCTCTAACAGACAGGCGTGTCTGCTACCCTCAAGCATGCAACTAGAAATACATTTGCTCATTCGTCCTCTCACACAGAAGGGAACGGGGATGACAGTATCTTATCATATACAGTATATAAAAGGAAGCGGATGTAGGTTCCGTATGAGACTGTGTGACATGAATTACATATAAACTGTGTTTTAAAGTGTAGTAGTGTGACAGATCGTTCTTGTTTATGTGTAAAAGTAACACGTTTCACTGCTCAGTCTCCTCCCAGATAGTCAGAAAGACCGCAGTAAATTTAGAAGTGGAATGTATGCCGTAAATGACAACAGATTTAAGAAATTAACATGAAAGGAATCCAACAGAGACCTTTCATAACCCCAACCCTCCGGAAAAAGACTCTGCAGGGAATTTTCTGGCCATGCTAGGACATTCCCAAGCAGGCTTCTCATACCCAACTTAAACCAAAATGTAAAGAAAATGCAAAAGGTCACCAGCTGTTTGTTAAGACACAATAATTTCAACACATCTGTAGAACCTACCAATTTAAAAAAAAAAAAAAACAAACAACACAATCTGTGACACCTATTTAAAAGGTCGTGTAGACCTAATTCGGTCAGCAAGTAAAAACAATGGTTCCTGTGTCATTAATATGAAAACAATTTCTGGTTGTTACCCTTAGAACATTACAATGCACAATCCACAAAAGTAAAAAAATGATAAGAGAAAAAAAACATGTTGTAGAAAGTTGTTATCGCAAAAAAATTCTATATCTTATACAACCAATAATTTGTAGAATTAAAATAACTCTGTGGCACTAATTTAATAACTCTGCTATATTTCAGTTAGTTTGCAAACAATGATCACTGTGTCATCATACTGAAACTACAATTAATTATGTGATTGTTACTCTTATGGCGTTCCTCACTATAAATATGCCCCATGGAAAGGCTAATCGATCACAGTCCAATGAGAATGAATAGCTATCTGACTGATAAATGAAGCAATGACACAGGAATGAATTTACGAAACAAAATATCACAAATCTAATACATCACGAAAGAACAAATATTGATCAATAAAACAGCTCTGAAAGTACATAGTCAACATCTGAAAGAAAAACATCAATAAATAAAACACCTGCAAAATACAAGAGTCAAAGTCTAAAAAAGAAAGATTCAGTCTAATAAACACCAATGAATCGAACCCCTGCAAAACACACGAGTCAAAGTTTCTCTGAAAGAACACGCGTATATGCATTGGACTAAGAACTGTATAATCACTGTTCAATGGCACACTCAGTAGTTACACTGTTCCGAGGCACAATATACGAGGGGGCGAGGGGGGGGGGGTTCGTCGCCGCAGCTGTCAGTAGGGATTTTTTGTCCATCTGTTGCGTGCCATCCCGCTGTCTCTGCCCTCTCATTAAGTTTCTCTTGGTGGCCCGTGTCACGTACATCTCGATTTGGTTCCATGTTTGTGTTGTCAAATTCGTGCGGTATCCTCGTTTGACACGCCAGGTTGATATTCCTGGGCAAGGATGACACTTAATGGCGCTTCTTTGTGCCACCCTTAGCTACCAGAGAACATCGAACTATGATTTACTGTCACTTGACAGTGGGCATCCGCCAGGAAATGGTGATAGGCGTCGTTGAAGTCTGCCAGTTTCTCTGGACAATATGTGTCAAAAGGCTCCATGCCCCTTGTGTTGTTAAATTCTTGAGTTATCCTCAATTGGCTCGCCGGTTTGATATTCCTGGGCAAGGGTGACACTTCGTGGCTCTTCTTTGGGCCACCCTTAGCGACCAGAGAACATCGAACCATGATTTACTGTCGCTTGACAGTAGGCATCCGTCAGGAAATGTTGATAGGCGTCGTTGACGTCTGCCAGTTTCTCTGGACTGTACCTGTCAAAAGGCTCCACGCCCCTGTCTTCTGTCGTTTCACCGCGCCCGTCTCGCCACGGTCGTGTGCGTGTGGTGCGTTGCCTGCAGATGGATTTCCGCATCTCATGTCATCGCCTCCACGAAGGGTCACACTGGTGCGGCCGGCCATTAGCTCCGGGTGCAAGGGAAAGCGTTTACCCCGCAACCCTTCTTTTGTTGTCGACCGCGCTCCCGAAGTGGCCAGGTTGACAGTGTGCCCTGCTGGGAAACCCGCCTGTTTACAACTAGTCCTCCGCCTCGGAGGCTGCTCCCGCAGTCTCGTAAGAGTTTAGCCAGTTCGTTTTCACGTTCTCAACTGCATTCACAGAAATTGTTCATCATAGTTATGTGATTACAAAATGTCATACATCATACCACAATTTTTAAGAACAAAAGTGAGACCTAATTTATTTTAAATAAAAGAGTTACATGGATCAACAATATAAAAATAAAAGTTAAATGACTTGACAATATAAAAAAATAAAAGTGAAATGACTTGACAGTATAAAAATAAAAATTAAATGAACTGACAATATAATATTTAAATCCACATCACTAATGTGGTTCACTTACGTTTTAATAAATCAAATGCTACTTATTAATTCACTAAAATGAATAGGATTACGCCTTGTGCAAGTATAGGTCAGGACAGCATAGGGTTCACATGTTATTTACACACACACACACACACACACACACACACACGCACACCTGTTGTCTATATTACAAACTAACTACCCATAAACATGTATTACTCAAAATTCTACTTCTATCCACTACTAGTTAATCCAACAAGCTACTTCAATGCTACTTCACCAAGTGTTTGCACCACTACAACATTGTTCTAATTCGTCCTCTTCCTGACGCTCGCCGCATATGTCTTGTCACATGATAAATATGGTGAAACTTTCCTTAAACATACATGGTAAAAAGAACAATGGTTATTTACACGCCAAATCATTTATACCAGTTGACACACCTGATAAGAGACTCGCAATTATACATTTATCATACTCATATATTCACACATAAAACAGTAAGAAAATTTCATCTAAAATTACGTTATCACAAGAATTAATCACATAGATGACTCTGAGTGGGGTAAAAATATTTCCATTATACAGGTTATACTAAATTTTCTTACCCATTTCGTTCCTTCTTGAAGTTACCTTTCGCTTCCAAATCAGTTATTTCGCCTGTGGTGGTCATTCTGGATTCATTTCTCATGAATGGCAAAATTGTGGTCACCTCTATTCGGTAAAGCAGTTTCATCTTAACATACTGAACTTACAACAGACACAAATGATCCGAATCCTCCTGTAGTTTAAATGACAAATGTTTTGCTTCATCCTTATTACATCAAACCAAGCTTTCCTTCGGTCCCATAATCAAAATTATTTAATCGTCCTCTACCTTCAAGAGGGAAATTTCCTCAGTACAAATCATATAGGCTGCAGTGCATCCCGCACCAGCGAAAACAGTAAGCTGTAATGCTCACAGCATCAGCAAAACACATAATCGTCGCTTTTCTAGGACAAGTATTAACGCAGAATAATTTTTCAGGCTTTGGCTCAACATCAATCAAGACTACAGAAAGGATCCATATTTCTGTTCCGTTCTCCATTTGCTGAAAAACTGCTCGTATTTGACTACCACAACAATATTTCAGGGCCACGTAAATTACACAAACCACAATTCTTCTTTCACCTTGAAGGGAATCAATATACTGACGAAATCCACAGACAGCACTTTACATACAAAAAAGACATACATCATCAATATTAACATATAATCGCATATTGGGAAGCCAATGGTTAAACAATCGTATTATCGCACCCTGTTTTCAAGATTCTAAACTTCCTCATTCCTTTCTCAGAGTTCTCCTATTTTAAAATATTCATACAGCACGCATACTATATAGTAAGAGATCCTCATTTATACTGACAGATATAGAATAGTAATAGATAGATAGTAGCACTGAAAGCAGAAAATCGTAAACAAGGCTACTAACAGCTGGGGACCTGGGTTTGCCAGACCCATAATACCCACAGATCGGATATTCCCCTGAGTTTTGCATTAATTCAACACAGATCTCGCTTCTCTCAGGAGCGACTCTTTTCAATTTACACAAAAAAACCAAAAACAGCATTTCACTCGTTCACGAAGAAACCTTTTTTCTTCACATTTGAACCGACCTAAATCCTAATAGCACAAGGAAAGAAAAAAAACTAAAAAATCACTTTACTCAATCACATACGTAGAAACATCTTTATCATTATTTTTACCAACATATTATTCAAAATGCATACATCACAAATTTAAACTAATCATTTCTTTCTCCTCACCGTCCTCTCTACTTCTCACTGTCGTTTCTACTCATTTGCCATGTCGCTCATTTGTTCCGATTGGGCGCCTTCTGTGCTGATCGTTTGTCATTGCCGATTTTGTTCATTTCCATTTGCTGGATTATGTCTAGGGTTAGCCGGCCGAATTTCAACATCATGAGGTGCTCCGCCTACATTCCCATTCCCACCGTATTCATCATAGTATCGATTCTGGTTGCTGTACCTGTAGCGTTCACGATCTTGTCCACGTCCTCGATCATTTCCGTTGTTCCACCTGTGTTCGCGACTGATACCCCAGTTTCTATAGGGCGGGTCCCGATTATTGTTCCGTTCGCGTCGCGACGACCAGTCACGCCGTTGATTAGTACTACGGCCACGACTGCGATCGCGCTGCTGTGCCCCGTAATAACTTTGTGCCTGATTAGGCGGGCATTCTGCTGTATTATATTCCAACTCTTGGAGAAGTGTCTTAACCGTTTCCACGTCCTCTTTGCATCGTCCCGCAAGAATGACGTGGCGCAAGTGCATCGGCAATTTGGTGATGCATATCCTAATTAGTTCTGCAGGCCCATATGGGTCGTATAGAAATTGATTTGCCTGCAGCATGTGGTCGAATAGGCGTGCTGGGCTGCCGAAACCAGACTAGTTCAAATTTGGCAGCATAATTATGCCATGCTTGACCCTATCTTGTGCCGCTTCCGACCAATAGGCGGACAGAAAGGCTTGTCGAAACTCCCGAGTGGAGTTACAAAAAAAATGGTTCAAATGGCTCTGAGCACTATGGGACTTAACAGCTATGGTCATCAGTATCCTAGAACTTAGAACTACTTAAACCTAACTAACCTAAGGACATCACACAACACCCAGTCATCACGAGGCAGAGAAAATCCCTGACCCCGCCGGGAATCGAACCTGGGAACTCGGGCGCGGGAAGCGAGAACGCTACCGCACGACCACGAGCTGCGGACAGTGGAGTTACAGTGACTCGCTGCCGACCTCATGCGAATCGGCGCTTCGCCTTCCAAATAGCCACACATATATTCTATCTTATGTGAACTTGCCCAGTCAGGGGAAGACAGAACTCAAATTGCTCGAGCCATGCTCGTGGATGTATTCCTTTTTGCGAATTTCGGAATATCTCAAACTTCCTCACTGTAAGGAAATGTTTGAAATCAAATCCCCGCATTTCCTCACTGTGAGGCCCTTGAATGTTTCTATTTTTCTCATGTCTGCCGCTCGAAATACATTCTTCCCTGTCGTCAAAATATCCCTCATGGCCGGAGTCCCTCTCTGCTCTGTTCGTACGGCTATTTTTAGTGCTATTGGCGAGTTCGGAATCACACCCAATGCGGCTTTCCAGATGCGCCACGCGTTCTTGTAATTCGCCTGTTAAAGCTTTGTGCCGCCTGTTCACTTCGAACTGTCCCTTCTGAAATCTAAGAAGCGAACGCCCTTCTTCGGTCTCTGCGACCGCTACCTGTGTAGTATTGTTATCACTCTCCGTCACCTTCATCGTGCCTACGATGTCCGCTAATGTCGCAATCTTATCATGTATTTGTCTGTTGTCCTCCGCCCCAGTCTGCTTCAATTGTTCTACTTGCTGTTCGAGTGCGTGAATCGCTTGACCGTTGTCCGCTACTGTGTTGCTAACGGACACGGGACAATGCGTTTCCGCCTCCTGGACCCTCGAGAGTACCTGCTGGCGTTCCCTTTGGCATTCTTCTCTCAGCGCTTGGAAATTCCTAAGTAGCTGTTCTTCGCTCTCTTTCGATTCCGCATCGTGACTCCGCTTGCCCTGTTCTAAGGCTTGCAGACGATCATCGATTTGTTCAAATGTACGGCCTAATTCTTTCATAATATCACTTTTTATTTCACTTGCCATATTGTTTATTCTTTGTGAGATATCATTGGACACTCTCTGCATCGACTTGTCGACATTATTTGTCTGCTGGATTAGTCTTTCGTCTATTTGTTCGCCTAGCTCGCGGATTGATTTTTTAGATTTCTGCGTCATTTGTTCGCCTAGCTCGCGAATCGATTTTTCGGATTTCTGCGTCATTTGTTCGCCTAGCTCTCGGATCGATTTTTCAGATTTCTGCGTCATTTGTTCGCCTAGCTCTCGGATCGATTTTTCAGATTTTTGCGTCATTTGATCGCCTAGCTCTCGGATCGATTTTTCAGATTACTCTGCGTTTTCTTTATTTTGTTGCAATAAAGCTTTCATGAGTTCTGCCAAATGAATTTGGTTAGTTGGAGGCAAATTAATTTCTGGCTCTGATGTGAGCCTGTTCGTCCTGTTTTGCATTTCCTCTGAAGTATTCCCCAATGCATTTTCGGAACCATCCGACGCGTTAACATTCGAAAGCAAATTATCCCCTTGGTACATGTTGCTTAAGTTGTTGGACTGCCTATTTGTAGCTTGGTTACGTGTCTGCATTAATTCAATTTATACCCGCTACGCGACACACTAATCAGAATAAATGTATCCCCCAAAAATTACGACAGTCACACGAAAGGTACCCAACCTAGCACGCACTTTTTCACACGCAAAACAAATTTTTATATTTGATCGAAGCAGTGCAATTTACAAGCGAGAAAAAAAACACATACATATAAAACACACATATATAGAAAACAAAATTAGACAAACAACACAACGCCACTCAACAACGCTGTGAATCTTTTGACAGTCTGCTCAGAAACAATGCAGAAGTTGTTTGAGCGGTGCAGGGAAAAAAACTAAGATTATACAACGATCGCAATCTAACGTTTCAGAGATTCCAGAGTCTAGCGGAATCACAGAACAGGGTCGCCATGTGTAATGTAGTTGCTTTAATTTGTTATCAAAGCGGTGCTGATTGACAATAAAAGCGGGTTAAAAGCTGTGAGCTGTCTGGGGAAGTTAACCTTGCATTACTGCGCAACTGTTTCCCCAGGTATCCAGTCTAGCTTACCAAATTCCCAACCAGACTAACATTAATTATAATCTTTTAATAGTCATACGACAACCGGTGACATATATATTAAAAAGAGAATTTAAATAAAAAGAAATAAATCAGTTTATATTTGGAAACTTATTTTAACATTGATCATTGAAATTTCAGCATCTTAAACTTGATTCATAACTAAACTGGGGCCTTATTTAGGATTGTGAAAATGTGAGATTGTAATCTTACGGAACACATCAAATATGGAGCCAAGATTGGGAGACTGCATACAACACTGCATTCATAAAATAACACACGAAGAACGTCGGAACATATGCAAGAGGTAATTAACCACAACCAACCGATTCAATTTTCACCCAAAGAAGTTACGTTCGTAGCACAATCATGTCCGTTATGTAATTACCACACACTGGTATACTAAATTCATACTAACTCTCTGTGAAATCTTCCCGAAAAGAATAGCTGAGGGCTGATTAGATGATTACACCACATGCTTCACGTGGGCAACTTGGTTTACACAAAGAGTGTAACTCCACAATAATTTTATAATTAAAATAAATTAGATCGAAAAGCAATTTACAAAAGGAAAACCTCGAACTGGTTACTATCGTCTTACTATTAACCTGATGGGTCAAACAATTGTATAAGCACGTGGTACTGGTCTCCAAAAAGTACACCCCACGTGGGTTGACCATAAAGAAAAGTTGCTATATTGAAAAATATTGTCAAGACGAGACGTTATAATCTCACGCACATTCGCATTTAAGATTGATTTTCTTAGTTAGAGTTACTGATCAATGCGTGGCTCCACTTTACTCACAAAGTAGTGACAAAGCAACTACCGGAATAAATTCTGAATTTCACACTCGAATTACATTGCGTTGCAATTTAAGATAACATTAGATATTTTAGAGCTAAACCTGAAATAAAGGTGATTAAATTTTCAGTTAGGCTGAAGTTAAGAAATCCATTGTCCTACGGACTTAGCAGACACGCGCTTAGCCAGAGATCTTATCACTTCAAACGCTCGCCGCGGACAGACTGCCGTGGTCCCTTCCTGAGGGTGGCTCACAAATACAAACGGAAGTGGCCAGAGAGGCAGCTTCCTATACCAACATGACAAGGGACGCACAGGACCATACAAAGAATAGAAACCTCTCTGCTTTTAGAAAGCGTAGCTACCTGTTCCGACGTTGGTCCTACTGTTCTCTAACAGACAGGCGTGTCTGCTACCCTCAAGCATGCAACTAGAAATACATTTGCTCATTCGTCCTCTCACACAGAAGGGAACGGGGATGACAGTATCTTATCATATACAGTATATAAAAGGAAGCGGATGTAGGTTCCGTATGAGACTGTGTGACATGAATTACATATAAACTGTGTTTTAAAGTGTAGTAGTGTGACAGATCGTTCTTGTTTATGTGTAAAAGTAACACGTTTCACTGCTCAGTCTCCTCCCAGATAGTCAGAAAGACCGCAGTAAATTTAGAAGTGGAATGTATGCCGTAAATGACAACAGATTTAAGAAATTGTCATGAAAGAAATCCAACAGATACCTTTCAATGGTACTAAGTCGCAACTGAAAAAATCGCCACAAATCATCGTCTTCACGCCATCGGACTAAAGGACTCTCCACTTTGTTCCATTTGCCACCTCGTGGATGACGATGTCCATCCACTGACTTGTGCTGCCACCAGTGACGTCTGGAAACTAGGCTGACAGTTCGTTGCCTGTTACCTCCGCGTTCCGCCGGACTCGATTGACCCATGGACTTTTATCCATCCTGAGAATACTTATTTCCCCGCCACCAAAACTCATGCGATTGTATGGGTCAACGGATGGACGATCACCTACATGTATAATGATGGCGACAAATCACGCATTGATTTCTGGCAGTACTTACAAACCGCCCACACTGAAGTCGAACACCGACCGCGCTACCGTGCCTTCTTCGCCAATTACCTACATGCGATCTTTACGTCACCCCCGCTCAGTTGGATGGTGCCACACTCCGACAGCACTCCCGCCCCTCCTGCTGACATCTGACACCCCACGCGCTACTTTCTACATTGTAACCCACAGTGGAGTAGGCACATGGACGCGCGCCTCCTTTCTTTTATGCACTACACCAGAGAACACTGGTATTTCCTTCACTCCACTGTATATTGCTTCACACCTCTTAGCTTACATCAGTATTATTATTCATTTTTTTCCTACACCTTGTTCATAAAAAAAATTGCTCGCCTTGTACGAGTATAATGTCTTGTGTTATTTTTGCCAGAAGGATGGCATTTCTGTTGTATTTAAGTTTGTACCAATAAAGTTCTTTTGTTCATTTACTCTGTTCCTGGTGAAAAAAAAATAATAAAAATAATAAAATAAAACCAAAAAAATTAAAAAAAGTAGCGTAAAAAAAGATGGATAGAGCGTCTGCCATGTAAGCAGGTCGAGGCAAACATTTTCATCTGTCCCCCCGTTGACGCATGTCAACGCCTGTAAGCAGCTAAGGGTGTTCATTTCATTGTAATTAAACTAACTTACGCTAAGGACGACACACACACCTATGCCCAAGGGAGGAGTCGAACCTCCGATGGAGGGAGCCCTGCAGACCGGACAATACGTCCAAGACCGCGCGTCTACACCGTGCGGCCCATTGCAACATTTCCTTTGCAACGTCCAGAAGACTTGTATCAGAAATTTTGTCAGGCCAATATTTTTCTAAGTTATATTTGCCAGATGCGTATCTTCAAATTCCTGTGGATGAAGAATCCCAGAAGATTCTCGTCGTGAATACCCATTTAGGTCTCTACAAATTTAAGAGACTTCCGTTCGGATGTGCTTCTTCCCTGGCAGTATTTCAGCAGTACTTACAGACTCTTTGTGGGTCGATTCCTTCGGTGTGTAATTACCTAGATGACATCGTTGTTTCTGGTTCTACGCAGCATGGAAGTTTCCATAATTTGAGACAGTTATTTCAAGTGCTGCGTGAGAATGGACTTAGACCCAATAGGGACAAGTGTAATATTTTTTCTGAACAGTTATCCTACTTGGGACACGTAATAAACTCTCAAGGCATCCATCCCAGTCCGGATCATATAAGAGCAATATGAGAGCTACCAGCACCCAAGACAGTTAAAGAATTACAATTCGTCCTTGGAAAGCTCAATTATTATCACAAGTTTCTGCCTAACGCATCATCTCTTGCAGCACCAGTACATCGACTACGTCGAAAGAACGTACCGTTCCTTTGGTTGTCTGAATGCGAACGTGCCTTTCAGCAGCTTAAATAAAAATTGTTCAAATGGCTCTGAGCACTATGCGACTTAACTTCTCCGACACGATTGACCCATGGACTTTTATCCATCCTGAGAATACTTATTTCCCCGCCACCAAAACTCGTGCGATTGTATGGGTCAAGGGATGGACGATCACCTACATGTGTAATGATGGCGACAAATCACGCCTTGATTTCTGGCAGTACTTACAAACCGCCCACAGTGAAGTCGAACACCGACTGCTGTACTTGGTTTGGAATTGATGCTGACATAAACAAGAATTGTTCTTCTTGTTCTGTGTGTGCAGAAAACCAATCCGCACCACTTTCGATCCTACAAAACCTCCTGTCCCCATGGATGACGCTTCATATTTCGTGATCGGAGCTGTTCTTGCTCACAGATTCGGTTTGTGCGATCACCCTATCGCATTTGCATCGAAGCTATTGTCCTCTGCGCAGCGTAACTACTCGCAGATCGAGAAGAAAGCTGTAGCTTTGATTTTTGGAGTTACGAAACTCCACGACTTCTTATATGATCGCAAGGTTACAATTCTCAACGACCATAAGCCTTTGACGTCTTTGTTTCACCCGTTAACGCCCGTGCCTCCACGTACGGCTCAAAAATTTATTCGTTGGTCACAACATTTGTCGCAGCACCGTTTCGACATCATGTATTGACCTACTGTCCAGCACGGTAACGCCGGTGCGTTATACCGATCGCCAATAACAGGAGAAACGCTGTTCGACTCTTCCGAACAGGCTTGTGTGTTAATAGATGTGCAAAATGATGTTGATGTGGAAAGGATTCCTGTTGACCTTCGTCGTATAGCCTCAGCAACACCTAACGACACAGTATTAAGTGTTGTTTTGCGTTATGTCACTACACAATGGCCATTGTCTAATAATCGGATTGACGATCCGTTGGTTCGTCGTTTTCTCGTGCACAGACAACGACATATTGTCCAACTAGGTGTCATCTTCCTCCGCATGGAGAACGATCAGTCTCGTGTTGTGGTTCCACGTTCTTTGAAGTCACCTGTGCTACTTTTGCACCAAGGTCATAGGGGTATCGTACGGACAAAACAGTTAGCTCGCCGACACTGTACTTGGTTTGGAATTGATGCTGACATAAACAAGAATTGTTCTTCTTGTTCTGTGTGTGCAGAAAACCAATCCGCACCACCGCAGAAAATTTTCTCTGGGCCTAAGGCGACATTGCCATGGAATTGCTTACATTTAGATTTCGCTGCTACTTTTTGGGACGCACGATGGTTAATTCTTGTTGATTCTTTTAGCGGCTTTCTATTTGTTGTTCGTATGTTATCAACGACATCGTCTGCTACCATCAAAGCCTTGTCTTCTATTATTTTTTGGATAGAAGCATTGCCAAAAGTCATTGTAACCGACATTGGACCTCAATTTGTGTCTGCAGAGCTCGACACCTTTTGTGAATGTAATGGTATTCAGCATTTAACTTCAGCGCCATTCTCTCCTCAATCGAACGGAGCCGCTGAAAGATTCGTTCGGCGTTTAGGTCACAAATGTCTAAATTGCGCGCCTCTCATTCTCATGAGGACGCTCTTTTGTTGTTTTTATCTTCGTAACGATCCAGCCCCGCGACGGTGTTTCGCCTGCTGAATTGATGCATGGTCGTCCTCACAGAACTCGGATGAATTTGTTGCATCCTCCGCACCGCTTTTCTTTGGCATGGCAGACACACAAATTAAGACCCGACCATATTGTCTATTTTCAACATTTCCGCGGCAATCTCCTATGGTTGAAAGGGCGCATTCTCCGCCATCTTGGCCTCCCTATGTTTTTCATCTCAGGTCCGTATGGTGATGTCCGCAGGCATCAGAATCAGGTGCGCCTCTTTCGTCATGGGGTCTCTGCCGCTTGCCCTATGTTCCCAGTGTCGGCGCCAACGGGGTTGCCCCCGCGGGGAACTCTTCCTTGCTCTCCTCGCCCCGGGCTGCCAGCGCCCGTATCTTCGCCTTTGCCACACGACGACGCTCCAGCGCGGACGCCATGTCTCGCACCATGAGTTGCCCACAGTGCCAGCATCGCTGCGGCTACCGGATGACCATATGGACCAAGTGGTTTCGACTGTGAGAGTGCGCAGTTAACTTCTGATTACGACGCCGTCCCACGCCGTAGAACAGTCTGTGCTTCCAAGTTTCCTGTTCTTGTTGCCTGTCGGGTGCCCCGACCCGATGGAGGTCGGCTCTTTGGTTCCTCCCACAGTTCTAGAAGCGCAGACACCTCATGTTCATGTGCAGCCTGGAGTAGATTTCCAGGTGTTTCCTGTCTCCTCTCAGTCCGAATGGCAGGGTGCGGGTGGGTATGCTTCGCCAGCAGTCAAGACTCCCCACCTGCTCAACTACGTCAGCATGGGGTCCTCCACCAGGTGGTCGTAAGCCATATTCAATGGCCGTTCGCAGATTTGGGGTGGAGGAATGTGGTATCTACGTTTGAGACCACACATGTTAGCGGTTGCAGTTATCGACCGCGGTCCATACTAGTATCGCTGGACCCGCAAGTCGAGACTAGCGCCGCTAGAGCTGCTCCGTAGCTTGCAACAAGTCTGTAGCCTGCGCTCGGTCACTCTTGCTCGGGTCGTCAAGTAGGAAAGTAGTATAGCCTTAAGATGAGAGGAAGCTACCTCTAACAAGGCGCCTAGTTAAAGTATGGCCTATGTGATGCCTCTATAGCTCTCTGTTTGTAATTATGTTCATCCTGACTATGAAGACTCCTGTACCACCAGTTAAGTGCAATATATTATTTTTTTTAAAACGACTTATAATTGGTTGGTTGGTTGTTTGGGGGAAGAGACCAAACAGCGAGGTTATCGGTCTCATAGGGTTTGGGAAGGATGGGGAAGGAAGTCGGCCGTGCCCTTTCAAAGGAACCATCCCGGCATTTGCCTGGAGCGATTTAGGGAAATCACGGGAAACCTAAATCAGGATGGCCGGACGCGGGATTGAACCGTCGTCCTTCCGAATGCGAGTCCAGTGTGCTAACCACTGCGCCACCTCGCTCGGTCGACTTATAACTATTTTATTCGTTGTAGACCCAGACCATGCAATTAGCTCCTTATCTATTCACTGACAAACCTGCTGTATATACAAAGAAGAGATCTCTATGTTTTTATTTAGCATTGCCCACCAGTCATTCACATTGGCGACGATTCGTTTATCGTCATTATAACAGTTAAAAGAAGAAATTAAATATCCAATTTGTAGAGGTGATATTAAAAGATATAATGAAAAGTGTATTGCAGCTCAGTTTGATGACGATTTATTGTATGCTGATGATGCTTATGGTGATGATGATGATGGTGCTTGGGATTAGAGTAATCTTGTAATATTTTACTTTTTCACAAAATCTAATACACTTTTTTCCAT
This sequence comes from Schistocerca nitens, assembly GCF_023898315.1. Lineage (NCBI taxonomy): Eukaryota > Metazoa > Arthropoda > Insecta > Orthoptera > Acrididae > Schistocerca > Schistocerca nitens. The sequence continues at coordinate 950,575,544 of NC_064616.1, forward strand.
ATAAATGGAACAGCTTCAAGAACAACAAATAAAATAAACATTTTGTAAATATTGTAATATTGGGAAGTCAACTGATAATCTTACTTCACAGATATATACAAAAGACACATACAGAAAGATATGGAGACAATGTGTAAATGAATATTGTATCAAAATTACAACAATTATAGAATTCGTTTTGTATGTGGAAAAAACATTTATAAGTATTGTTATAAAAATCATTTGCAACGAATTCTGAGAGAAAAACATTCTGAAATGTTATTATCAATGAAAATGGAGAAAAACAAGAAATGCTTGTCAACAGATGAAGAAACTAGATTGTTTCTATGTTAATCTATCACATAATGATAAACATAATAATAAATGTAGAAAATGTGCCTTAGAAAATATGAAAAATGATAACATAAAATTGCATAGTACATAGTACTTAAATGTCTATTAAATAAGAAATATGAAGTCTTTACCATTTGAGTTATTATTTTTTACAAACCTAATAATATAAATAATTTAAGAGGATAGAGTAAATTTTATATGGCCAATCTAACTAGTGTTATTAAAAGACATCAAGTCACAGAAGGTGGAAGTGTTTGGAAACAATTACATAGTCATAAATTTAAAAACGATGATGATGATTTCAAGAAACTAGAACTAATAGTGAAATATTAATTCCTACTTATAATCCCTATCTATCTGAGAAACCAAGAGACAGAAGAAGAGTTTGAGACTATGTAGTTGATACTGCATTTGAGAACACATTAAAAACAATAAAACCTAAAATTATGGCAATTGTAAAAGATAATCTAAGAATACATCATAGATTGAAAATACTTTAAGACTTTTTCAGAATAACAAATGCAGACAAGCATAAATATAATTCATTTGAGTTCTAGACAGAAAACTTCATGGCCACAAATGAAAGAGAAACAATAAAAAAATTTAAGACTGGTAAACAAAATATTTTATCAAGAATGGGTGATTATCAAGCATGTGGATCAGGATAAACATTATTGATCTACATCTAGGAATGAACAGATATACTCTATTGAGAGGACCATCTTACACTGAATTACCAGATAAAATAAAAAGCTTTTATTAATGTAAAAAATAAAGATCAGAACTGTATTCTGTGGGCTATAAAATCTATTTCATATCCCTTAGATAAAAATTCAAAAACGTTTCATAACAGAACTGTAGGTACTGATTTTATCAGAACTTTGAAAGTTTTGAGTTCCTATAGTGTTTGATCATATTCTAAAAATTAAAAATAAAATTAATGCATCTATCAATGTTTCTTTATTTGATGAAAATTATCTAGTGTATCAATTAAAAATTACGAAAAGTAGTAAAGAGAAATATCCAAATCTCCTTTATTTCAAGACAGAAAATAATTCACACTGTTGTTGTGCAAAAAATTTATCTAGGCTACTTTTGAGTCAAATTAATAAACACAAGCAAGTCAAATTTGTTTGTGATATGCTTTACTCCATTTCACTAGTAAAGAAAAATTAGATAATCACACATCAAGCTGTTTAGTTTACAAACCATTAAAAGTATAAATGCCACAGAAAGGTTCCTGTAAATTTTAAAAATTATCAACATATGCAGAATGTTCTGTTTGTTATTTATGCTGTTTTGAAAGTTAACGATTGAAGATGGACAACTGTCAACCAAATACAGAAAATTCATCTACAATAAAACATCAAAAACATGAATCATATGTTTCTGTTGCTACATTAAATATGTAAAAATATGTTATAAAAGATCCTGTTGTATGTAGAGTACCGAATTGTCATACAAAATTTACTGAATGTATAAAAAAATTTAAGAAATTGAAAGAATTTGTCCTGAAATTGAAGAAATGAAACTAGTAACTCCTGAAGAACAACCGAGATATGCAAGATCGAAAAAATGTGCATCATGTAACTGTCATTATTCACAGAAAAATAAAAAGGTTCATCACCATGATCATTTGACTGCAAAATATACAACTCCATTATGTAGTAAATGTAATTTACAGTTAAAACATCTGTGTTTTGTATCAGTTTATTCACACAATTTCTCAGAATATGATTCACATCTCTTTGTGAAAGAACTTGGTTATGTTGAAAAAGAAATAGATGTAATACCAAACAATGAAGATGGATATATTAGTTTTGGTATGAAGACAAAGTCTCAAAAGAGATCAAACGAAAACCATTAGAAAATTTATTCCAGAGGACTTATTCGATATAGTGATTACATGGGTTCTTGGCAAAAGTCTGAAAAGACATAATTACCAGCAAAAGAAAAATTCTATAATAAACTGAATTGTTGTGAAAAAGTGATGAAGATTATAAACATGCACAACTAGATTAAAAAGTATTTGAAACTAAAAATCTAGTTGAATATCATGATCTATGTCTAAAAACTGATGTATTGTTACTGTCTGATATATTCGAAAATTTCAGAGAAACCTGCATAAAAGCATATGATCTTGATCCATACTGCATCAGGTCTATCTTGGCATGCAGTGTTGAAAATGACTAAGCAACCACTTGATTTGTTACATGATTATCATATGATTTCAATGGTTGAAACGGAATAAGAGGAGAAATATCACAGTGTTGCATAAAGATATCTTGAAGCAAACAATAAATGTATGAAGGCCTTTAATAGTAACAATATATAAAATTAACTAGCATATTTAGATGCAAATAATATCCATAGTAATGCTATGAATCAATATTTAACACGTGATGCATTTCAAGAGGAAAAACCAAATAATTTGGATTGTGCAACAATAAGTGAAATATCAGATATTGTCAGATACTGCTAAGATCTGATAATTTTTTGAAGTAGATTTATTACATGATTTACATAAAGATCTACCATTAGCTCCTAAAGATAAAATTGTGCCTGGATGCAGTCCTAAGACTGCTTCAAATCTTGCTGGAACTAAAGAAGGCTAATTGTTAACTACTCTGAGTGATAAGAATAAATATGCAGTTCACTACATGAATCTCAAACAGTATTTATCATTAGGAACGAAATTAACAAAAATCTCTGGAGATTAAAAATATAAACAATCGGATTGTTTGAAGAAGTGTATAGATTTGAATATAGAAATGAGAACTAAAGTGAAAAATGATTTTGAAAAAGATTTCTATAAATTGATGAATAATACAGTATTTGATAATTCAATAGAAAATATAAAAAACAGAGTGGATATAAAATTAGTGTCAGATGGAGAAAAATATGATAAATTAATACCAAAGCCAAACTGTATGGGTAGAACTATATTTAATGAAAATTATACTGCTAATCATATGAATAAGATGAAAATCGCACTTCATAAACCTATATATGTTGGTATGAATATACTTGATTCGTCTAAGGAACTAATGAATGACTTTCATTATAGGATAATGAAATCAAAATATGGAGAAAATATTGAGTTGTGTTATGAAGATATCTATAATATACAAAATGAAGATTTTAATGGGCATATGAACTCAGTGATTGATAAATTTGATACTCGTGATTTTCCTAAAATAATATTTATGGTATTCCACAAGTTCATAAGGAAGTTTTAGGAAAAATCAAAGTTAAACGTAATGAAAAAGAAATGGAAGAATTTTGTTGTTTGGGAGGAAAAATGCATGCTTACAAAGTTGGTGACAAAATGGAGAAAAAATCTGAAGGAATTAGGACATGTATTGTCAGAATTAGAATAAGCTTAGGAGATTATAAAGGAGGCTTGTTTAACAATAGAGAACAATTCAGAGAATTAATTTGATTTGAAGTGAAAAACACGACATATACACAGTTGAAATAAACAAGAAATCGTTGAGCCCTCAATGCAAATCACTTCAAAGTCACCATATGCAAGCCACTATTGTTCTACATACTTCACAATTTAGAAGAGAACTTTCACAGTACTGCATTTCCCTTTGAAGTTTACTGAATATGTGACTGGAATTTATAATATCTCATTTACAACACATAGCAATACTGCTTCCAGATTTTGCTTAGAGGAACATATAAATAACATCGACTTCTTAGTGTCATACTTTTGAGCTCCCACACTGGTCACTAAACCGGCGAAGCCTGTCCAAAGTACCACTAAATGATCTTGATCATAATATTCTCTGAAGTCTTTGTCATGTTGTGGGTACACTGACTATGATGTACATATACAAGTAATTTATTTTCATTGAGACATGATTCCAAAACATGTGCTGCGTTTTTTAGATTCCCAAGTCTTTCACCAAATTGTTAAGCACAAGAATGAAATTTTCACTCTACAGCGGAGTGTGCACTGATATGAAACATCTTGGCAGATTAATACTGTGTGCCGGACAGAGACTCATACTCGGGACCTTTCCCTTTTGCGGGCAAGTGCTCTACCGACTGAGCTACCCAAGCACGACTCACGCCCCGTCCTCACAGCTTTAATTCCGCCAGTACCTCGTCTCCTACCTTCCAAACTTCGCAGAAGCTCTCCCGCGAATCTTGAAGAACTAGCACTCCTGGGAGAAAGGATATTGCGGAAACATGGCTTAGCCACAGCCTGGGGGATATTTCTAGAATGAAATTTTCACTCTACAGCGGAGTGTGCGCTTATATGAAACTTCCTGGCAGATTAAAACTGTGTGCTGCACCGAGACTCGAACTCAGAACCTTTGCCTTTCGCGGGCAAGTGCTCTACCGACTGAACTACCGAAGCACGACTCCCCAGTTCGAGTCTCGGTCCGGCACACAGTTTTAATCTGCCAGGAAGTTTCATATCAGTGCACACTCCGCTGTAGAGTGAACATTTCATTCTAGAAACATCCCCCAGGCTGTGGCTAAGCCAAGTCTCCGCAATACCCTTTCTTCCAGGAGTGCTAGTTCTTCAAGGTTCGCAGGAGAGCTTCTGTGAAGTTTGGAAGGTAGGAGACGAGGTACTGGCGGAATTAAAGCTGTGAGGACGGGGCGTGAGTCGTGCTTGGGTAGCTCAGTCGGTAGGGCACTTGCCCGCGAAAGGCAAAGGTCCCCCGAGTTCGAGTCTCGGTCCGGCACACAGTTTTGTTAAGTCCTGTTTGAGTAACAGATTTCCGGTTACTATCGGTATCAGCCTTGGAATAGTCGATTTACTACTTTGATGACATAAACCCAGTTCAGAGAATTCAAGTGTAGCCACTGATGTTGGCGGAGATGAGATATATTGCCCTGAACCTTGAGGGACAAGTCTAATCGACGAATCTAAGTTCCAGGACAAGATTTTATCCATGTTTCTTTTGTTGTAAGGTGAGTATTCTGTTTTGCCATACCATGAGAATAGCGAAGGTCACACACTCCATTTTAACATCACTCCACTACCTTAATTGCTGAACGAATGTGTTGCTCATAATGTGTAGAGCAAATGACTTGTTATGATCTCTGAGCTTCGTATCGAAGTAAGCAAACTATTGTTTCCGCACTAATGCCGTTATTTGTCGCCATCCCTTAGGATAATAAAGTCTACCTGTGCTTTTCACACACTGCCTTCCCAACATTGCGAACATAGCTTCGGTTAAATAACACAACTCACAACAACATGCGTCAATACTTCCAGCAATCTCTCGTACCCACTGTACTGTAAATATCTGCGACGATAACGGAACATCAGCTTGAAAGTTCATGCTCGATCTCTACTTGATCACGTTCATTTGAATTACACTACATAACATAGATTTCACAGCCAGCAGTAACTGGTAATATGACTGCAGTGAATTAGGATGAGGGGATGCTGTGCAGAGAAAACTGAATGAACTGAAAAAAACTGATACTTTTTTATGTTCAGGCGTGCCAAATTAGTAAAGAAAACACCAGAACGAATATTGACCCCCGTTATACATTTACATTAGTGTCACTTACGATTTTAACATAGAAACAAGTCATATCTAGATAGCTTGTTCCTATGTTATAATCACAAGTAACACTAATATACCCAAAATATAATGCTTGTGTTGCAGATATTTGATGTACGATTGTACAAAAGAGAATGGCAGCTGAATGCATTATGAAATCATTCAAATAATTTATCTCAACTGCCGATCCTATCGCCATGAAAAACCATGGAATTGGCTCATACTATCTAACCAGTGTTGTTTGTAACTCTATCCCCTACATCAAGCAGTAAACTGCGAGAAGGCTTCCTCTGAGCTCTTTCTTCATCAACTGCATGCGTTTCCACATAGTCTAGCTTAAACTGCTTTCTGCCCCACAAAGTTCCAATACTTCAGTGTGTGAGCAAGTATTCCCAACTATTCAAACAAAATCTTCTTATTTAACAGGCTATGCTCGGCCACCGCTGATTTTTCCAAATATCTTTATTTAAGGGGAAGCTGGTGCTCGATGTACTGATCAGCAACTGTCCACCTGGACTGGCACACACAACTTTTCTCACACTTACATGGAATTTTGTAAATTCGTGGCACTCTCAGGTCGATACTACCTTTCGTGTGCTGCAACCTTTCATTCATTTTCCTGGTCAGCCAGAAAACTGGTCTCACTTCCTTCCCGTTTCGGACACTATCTGCCTCACTAGTTTTTGTATCATGGCCCAAAATACACAAATATGCCATAACATTGCACCCATTGTTAGTAATAACGGCTCCTCTACGTACAGGTGGGTCACACGCTTAATTACATTCCTTAGGCCCACAGTCGACTACTGTAGACATAATAATAAGAGCCTACGAATGTTTGTTGATTTCGCAACATGGGTGAGGATAAGCCCAAGTGAAGTAGTGGTCAGATTAAACGTCATCTTCCTGTTTACAAATCTATCAGTGGAAGAAACATTAAATTTCTTGGCTGCTCATCTGTCCCCTGAAATTAGTATATTAATTTGGCACACTTTGATGAGCACTCACATTTTTATGGTAGAAATTATTAAGAAATGAGTGATGGAACAGCCACAGGGTCACCACTATTACCATAAATAGGTAATTTTTTAAAGCAGGATTTTGAGTAATGCGTGTTGAACGGTTCAAATGGTTCCAATGGCTCTGAGCACTATGGGACTTAACTTCTGAGGTCATCCGTCCATAGAACTTAGAACTACTTAAACCTAACTAACCTAAGGACATCACACACACCCATGCCCGAGGCAGGATTCAAACCTGCGACCGTAGCGGTCGCTCGGTTCCAGACTGTAGCGCCTAGAACCGCTCGGTCACCCCGGCCGGCTGTTGAACGGTGCTCCCTTCCGTCTATCCTCTCTCATAAATATGTTCACGATACATTTTTAATCTGGTCACATGGCAGCGAGGCACTGCAGCAGTTTCTTGAACCCTTGAATAGTTTATGTCCCAATGTAAGTCAGGGTGGAGAAGGACAGGAAGCTAGTTTTTCAACACGTGTTAGTCGTGTGTTAGTTAATTGAACGGGACGGTCGTAAATCGTGAGATATAAATAATGGGGATGGAAGGTGTGCATGGTGCGTCCTCAAGCTATTGCCTGGTTTTTGGAGAGGTTCACTTTAAGGAGCCATTAGTTACATTAGGCGGTAAACCGATTGAGATGGATGTGGAGGGATCATTGGTATATCTGAAGCGCAGGCAGAGGGCAAGGAAAGAGGTGTCATCAGCTTACTGAAGAAGGTTCATGGAAGGAGCTGGTTTGTACATATCGGCAGTGTATATGAGATAAATGAGAGGGGAGAGAATGGAACCTTGCGGCACACCTGCAGTGAGGTGGAAGGTACATGTATTGCTGTTGTTGACAATGACACAGAATGGACGGTGAGAGAGGAAGGATGCAATAACTTCGACATTGTTGACTGGAAGTGCATATGTCTTGAGTTTGAAGAGGAGACAGGAACGATATGTGCAGATGCATGCTTTCTCTATGTCAGGGGCGACAAAAATGGTGGATTTATGATTGTTGAAGTGTTGGGAGAAGAGTTAGATGAGGTTTAGGATTTGATCATCAACAGAGAAGGAAGGATGGAAGCCATACTGTGTAGCAGGCAGCAGATGGTGTTGTTGCAGATGGTGGTGAATGTGTCGGCAGAGGATAGATTAACTTCTGTGAAGTTTGGAAGTTAGGAGACGAGTTACTGGTGGAAGTAAAGCTGTGAGGACAGGTCGTGAGTTGTTCTTGGGTGGCTCAGTCGGTAGAGCAGTTGCCCAAGAAAGGCAAAGATCCCGAGATCGAGTTTCAGTCATGCACACAGTTTAAGCTACCAGTAAGTTTCGTATCAGCACACACTCTGGTGCGAAGTGAAAATTTCATTGTAAGATTTCTGAGGTTTCCCAAAGGTCGGGATCATATCCTGGGAGAGTATAATGGTATACAGAGCTGCAAGGGCTGTGAGAAAGGAGTTAGGGATTTCTATAAGGGGCGATAGGTATTAGAGTTGACGAAGGCTTATGTTGTATTTTCTGTGAAGTACTTGTTGTAGGTCCTGTACTATGGTTGGAGGGCTTAATCGTATTTCTGGTAAGTCGTTCATGTACCAGGGATGGGACTGTGGTATCTATGTATTCGTGGACAGTTGGGGTTGGGAGTAGTGAATGTGATGGTGTTCTGGGATGGACAAAATGTCGAACAGATAGGATGCTTAAGTCGTCAGGTAAGAGAAGGTTGTTGAGAAGGATTGGGTTGAGGGGGATGGGATGAGTGCCAGTAAGACAATGGAATGCTTTCAGTACTTGGAAGATTTAACTGGGAGTGTAGCGTTGAGCATGTTGCATGCGTGGTGCCAGTCGCTGCGTGTTTTAACATTGAGTAGATTTCTAATGTGTTGCTTTATTTGCCAGTGACGTGCGAGTGTATACTAGTCACGAGTCTGGAGGAAGAAGTGACATAACCGATGGGCTTCATGGAGAAGGAATATGACTTCATGGAGGGGAATGGGGAGATGAGGATATTTAGCTTTAGTAGGGGTGTGGGTGGAGATAGCATATAACAAAGTTCGTTTAAAGGAAGGCTGTGGCGTGGGGGATATCATCAGGTTGTTGAAAGTTAGAGGGTGGCCTCCAATCTGGGTATCTACGAATTCTGGTTAGGTATTCCAGTAGGCATGCCAGTAGTTGTGAACAACTCTTAGGCAGAGATCGGGGTGGAGTGTATGGGGAAGGGGTGGTGTGTAGGATAGGGGAGGAGGACTGGTATGTGATCACTGTCAACTGGATGAAGGATACCTGCAGTGAGGCATCCAAGGAGGTTTGTAGACGCTAGGACATTGGAGGTCATGTTGCTATCAGGATGGATGTGCTATGGGATGGCGACAGTGTCACCTTGGATGGATTCAGTAAACTGACGCCACCACTAGAGTTCTGCAGGGGAACTACTATGGATGTTGAGAACAGTGGCAATAATATGGGGGGAAAAGGTGTGGTCGACGTGGGTGAGGAAATCGTCGGGGATGTGATTGTTAGGTTAACTGTAAATGCTAGCACAGGTAATAGAGGTTGGGATTGTTAGGCCAGATGTACATGGTAACACAGGTAACAGTGAGGTTTCTGAAGAAGAGGCTAAGTGTAAGATGAGCGATGGGATTTTTGAGTAAACGCTACAGTCGAGTGGGAATGTTCCTGTGATGGCCAATTGCTACTCCTTCTCTGGTCTGGGGGAGAGGGTTATCAGTGAGGTGAAGGATTTAGGGAGAGGTACGGAGGGTATGGTGTGGTTGGAGAAATGTTTCACTCGGGCTGGAGGCATCAGTGTAGTGTTTGGACAGGGTATGCATAAAAAGGTGCTTGTTGATGGGTATCGAGAGGATGTTCCTATATAGGATGTTGTAGTGATGTCAGACCATGATGAGAGGCTAGGAAGTGGTCTGCGGGGGTTAGGGGTAGAGAGATTTATCTGAGGGTATCGAGATGGGTGTAAACGGAGAGCACCTGCTTTTGCAGAGTATGTTCAGGTGGGTTACTGGGTTTGCTGAACGCTGTGGGGATGTTGGAAGGGGTGGATATTTTGGATGACAATGGTAAGGAAATGGATGATCTCCTTAACAGTGGAGGGTGGTTACAGGGGAATTTTTGAGGTGGATGGAATGGTCAATAGGACAGACAGGCATAGTTAATTCAGGTTTGATGGATAATGTTTTGCCCTGCACTTGACAGAGTAAGTAGGGTGGGCGTCATTGCAGAAGTTACAGGTCTGGGTGGGGGAGAGGTGGACCTAGATTGGGACATTGCTTAAGGAAGTGCGATTGCTTATAGTGGGGGAAGATGAGAGGATTCTTACAATCAGCAGTAAGGTGGTCGTTACATAAGAGGCTTTTTTGGCATTGGATGGTGGGAGCTTTTGGAGGGTTCGACCTCATGACAGTGGTTGAAGATAAGGGTGCCCCTCATGAGGAGGAGATTGATGGTTGAAGAGTGCTCTGTGAGTACTTGCATGAGGAAAGTGGGGCCAGAGTCATTGTCGATACGGCAGGTGGTGCAAATTGATATGGAAGGACAGGAGTTGAGAATGTGACCACCTCTGCTGCTGTGAACTCAGGGCCAGGTTTTATTATCGTGGAGTGAGGGTAGGTGGGTTATGAAGAGGCTGGTATTCTTTGGATGTTGCTAAAGGGAGAGAGAGTGGCATGAGGACCAAAGGTAACACAGGGGGCATTTGAGGAGAAAGTCTATGTGGAAGTTTGGATTGGTTGATTTGATGAGGACCGATTCTTTGCAGGGAATGATTTGCATGATAGGAACGTGGTGGACGTACTTTCTGATTCTTATGGTCAGGGATTTGGCGTTTAGGAATTCAGGGTCAGGGCAGAATAGGAGGTAGTTGTGGAGAGCTGAGGGAGAGGGTGTGGGGGAGGGAGCAGTGTCCATGTGCACAATGGGGTCTGGATTTTTGGTGACTGTGGGATGGAGTGAGGGTTGAGGAATTGAAGGTGGGATATGGCACTGCGAAAGTTCTTCCAGTGGGCTGCTGTGAGTGTAGCTGCTGGTCGATGACGTTGTGGCGTCTGGTGAAGTGACGGTTGTGCGGCCTGATGTACTTCAAGCAGGCATTGTAAGATCAGTGAGAGTGTGGGAAAGGTTGGAAATGGAACACAGACAAATTAATGGTTTGAGGTTAGGAAAAGTGTAACAGGAAGGGGAGAGTAGGCCGATGTGAGTGCAGATGGTGAAGAAACTTTAAAATGGGGGTGAGGTGGTGAGGGCGTGTGGTGGGTGGACATATGGTGGGGCACTGGAGCAAGCGATTCACGTAGTGATAGTGGGAGAAGATGAGAGTGGTGCAAATGACCGAGGTGGTTGGAGGGTCCATTGTGTGACAAAGAAAGCGGGGTACAAAAGTTAATGATAATTATCAGCGGCTGAGCGTCGCCTGGAAGGTGATGGATGAGGGCGGCGACATCCGTGTGATGACAGCAGATGACGATGGTGACGGCGGCCGTGAAGACGAAGATGGAGGCGGCGACGATGAGTAGACTGCGGCGCTGACAGTGGAGATGGCGGCGACCGCGGCGACTACGAAAGAGTGATAGACTACTGCAGCTGCGACGTTGGGAAGGCAGGTGAACACGACGGCCACAAGAAAACGATGACACGCAAGGGGATGATGTACACACACAGAAGGCAGTGTAGACGACACAAGCGAACTATGTACATAAACGGTCACTAACGCAAATCATAGGGGAGTGGCCCATGCCAGTCTATGAACAACAAGAGTAGCAACCAACGAAATCTAGAAGCAGGTGGTGACAGATGTAAATATTACCTAACTATCAGTTTAATAAGTTATTATTGCAAAATAGTGATACAGATAGCTGGAAAAATTTATACGAGCAGACCTTAGGAAAGATGAGTCTGGTTTCTGGAGATATGTAGGGACATGCAAGACAGTACTGACCTTACGTCAGGGTTGGGTGCGAGATCTGCCTGCCCTATAATCGCGAGCACGTCAGTCATTGTTTGTCTATGGAGGAAGGCTCTGCAGCGACTACTGTGATCTTGCAAAGCACGTCGGCCCGGCCCGTAGTTCAAACCACCGAGCTAAGGAACATTTCAAAATTTTTTGAACGTATTTCATTTAATCTTACAGAGAAGTCTCAAGTTAGAAACAGACATACTACACTGGTGTGCAGAACTTAAGAACGAAAGTAACTTCTGCATTGATGTTTCACTGCAAGTACGGTAGCCCGATGAAACAGGAAGACTAGTTACCTTAAAATAAGGAATGAATCTGAACGAAATACGCAATGAGACGAAGTATGTAACGAGTTGTTGTGGTAGAGCGTTGCATTACTCCACCAGCGCTGTTGATAACTGTTGGGTGATCATTGGTGCATGCGGAAAAGCTGCTGTACCTCAAGCAACATGCATCCATAACTTTAAGCGAGAATCTCTATCACCGTAGTGGTCATTGGTTAGCAAACCTGCACGTACGGAATCAATACAGCTTTCTGTTGGCACTGAAGTGGGTAATCAGAAAATGAACGTGTTTTTCATTGTCATTAAAAATATACGACGTAACAATGTTATGAATGATATCGGTATCTGACACCTCACAACGGACATATTTCATTTTCTTTCCGCCTAAATCAGGAAGCCTATAGAACTACTGCAATGGAATGCAAGAGTGGTTAACTCCAACTGGGAAAACTAGCAAACACAATTATTCTTAAGTGAGATGGACGTAGTCCAGTTACGGAAAACGTGGTTCACTTTTCAGCTGTCCGTTTTAAAAATTATTTCATGAAAAGGGAAGACCGACTCGATGGAAAATGTGACGTGTATTTTTTGGTGAAAGATTCGCTGCTGCAGCAACCATAACTTCTGAAGGTAAGAAACGCCGACATCGACTTACTTTCTGTGCAAATACAATTTGTTCTCAAAATATTTACAGTAGTCTCGTTGTATAAAACTCCCCACTACAGTATCGTGATAGATTGGTGGAGGCTCATAATTTGCCAGCAACGGCCTCGCTTTATAATTAGTGGAGATTTGAATTCCCATTACGATGCGTGAGGGAGGAGATATTTCAGACAGTAACGGCTGGCTTTGATAAATGTTATAAAGATAATAGCCTAGTGACACTGAATAATGGAATCACTACTAAGGTATCTTCCCCTTCAGTAGACGTTCTGCAATAGCTGTCACGGTTTTGCCTTACTTTGTAACTGGCTTGTTAAAATGGGCTCACTGTGATCCTATTATCTCCCAGTCGAGTTCTAGATAAAAATAAACGTTGATACTAAGAAATATTTAACGCAAATAACAAGTGGAAATTTGCGGAAGGCGACAAGGAGATATTTACGGACACACTTCGACGGATTCTCATCATGGGCCATGACTTAGGGGAACAGGAAACGTAGGCCGCTAAATCCCTAGCGGCGATTATCAGCATTCCACAGAAAAAAGAAGCTTACTGTTGTGAAGCAACATTCTCCTCTTTCGTGTAATCTCAAATGCTCCAGAGAAGCTGCGAAACGCAGACTTGCTTTTAATAACTATCGCCAGAATTCTAACTTGGAAAGTTTCATGGAAACACGTAAAGCGACTGCACGTCTTAACGGATTTCTGAGAGAAATAAAGAAGGTCAACTGGATTAAATTTTGCTCTTCACTCAATAAAGCAACCAGTATGACAAGCACTTTGTATATTGCAAAGGTTTTCAGAAACAGTCGACTGACATCGCCTCCTCCTGCTGCCACTGCCACGATACAGCAATTCATCGTTACGCTCGGTCTTCCCACGGTTCTCCTCCAAACTCATCTATCTCCTATTGAAGATGACTATCATCGTATCTTGCTTAGTCCCTTCTCTAGAGAAAAACTCAGTGGGGCTATTAAATCATCGACTTAGAGCTCTCCTTGCATTGGTTTCATTCATTATACTATGCTTGTGAACATCCTAGTGGAAGCGAAGGTCGTCCCCTTTTTCGTTTTTAATCAGTACTAGATGCAACTGTACTCCTAGGAAACATGGAAGACGTTAGCTGTAATTCCAGTTCTGAAAAGCGGGTAAGAGCTACATTTGGTCTCTGATTATCGGCCGAATGCCTTGTGGTCATGAGTCGCAATAATCGCTGGAGCGCATGGTAACTTGAAAGCAGTTATTTGATGCCTCGGAGTCAACATGGATTCAGGAAAGGCAAGTGCCTATGGACAATCTGTATAGTCTACCCTGGACATCACCTCAGCTTTTCAAACGGAAAAAGTGGTACTCGCCACTTTTCCTGACAGGACCGCATCATCACTTTCAGATATCGGTTCTCTTGGACAAGCTGGCCAACAACGGAATTCCTACGCGGATGATGTATGGTATCAACACCCTAGCCGCTCTGACAAAAATCTTTGTCAGATTCATAGGAAACATTTTAGGCCCTTTTCTTTCTCACAGGGCTTGACACATGGTGTAATTTTAAGCTCCTCTTGTATAATTTGTGTAGTCATGATTCAGAATAGTGGTCGGCAAGAGCCATTACTGACTTAGTAGGGTTTACCATGGGCCGCATTTGTAGCGATCTTATTGGTAGGTAACATATACAAATTTGTACGTTATGAGCCCCTCAATAGATTAACTAAAGTAAGTGCGCTATTAAGTTGGCTGTTGGCTCCTAATAACTGATCGTTAAAAGTCGGAACACTTCTACATCTACATGCGGTGCATGACAGAGGATACCCTGTGCCAAAACTAGTCGTTTCCTTTCCTGTTCCACTAGCAGATAGAGCGAGGGAAAAACGACTATCTATATGCCTCAGTATGACCCCTAATTTCTCGCATCTGATCTTCGTGGTCCCTACGCGAAATGTATGTTGGCTACAGTACGATCGTTCTGCAGTCAGATTCAGATGTCGATTCTCTAAACTTTCTGAGTAGTGTTCTTTGAAATGGATTTCTTCCTTTCAGAGATTCCCACTTGAGCTCCAGAAGCATATCCGTAACACTTGTATGCTGATCGAACCTGCCGGAAACAAATGTAGCATGTGGCCTCTGAATGGCTTCCATGTCTTCTTGCAAATCGACCGGGTGCGGATCCCAAACACTCGACCAGTACTCAAGAATAGGTCACACTAGATTCCTATGTACGGTCTCCTTTACAGAAGGACAACACTTTTCTAAAAAAATTTCCCAATTAACTGAAGTCGACCATTCCCCTTGCCTACCACAAGCCTCACATGTTCGTTCCATGTCATATCGCCTTCCATCGTTCCGCACTGATACTTAAACGACCTGACTGCGTCAAGCAGGACACTACTAATGCTGTATCCGGATATTGCTGGTTTATTTTTCATACTTATTAGTATAGACTTACATTTTTCAACATTAAAAACCAAATGCCATTCATCGCACCAACGTAAAATTTTGTCTAGATAATGATGTATCAACCTCCAGTCACTTATCTTCGACACCTTCCTGTACACCGCAGCATCATCAGCGAAAATCCGCATATTTTTGTCCAACCTGTCTGCTAGATCATTTGTGTGTACAGGAAATACAAATGGTCGTATCACACTTACCTGGAGCACTGCTGATGCTACCCCTGTCTCTGATGAGCACTCACCGTCGAAGACAACACACTGGGTTCTATTGCTTAAGAAGTCTTCAAGCCAGTCACATATCTGGGAGCCTACCGTGTCGAATGATTTTCGGAAATCTAGAGATATGGCATCTGCCTGTTGCCTTTCATCCATTGTTCACAGTATATAATGGCTTTCGCACGAACGATGCTTTCTCAAGCCCTGCTGATTCGTGGACATGAGCTTTTCGGTTACCAAGAAATTTATTATAGTCGATCTCAGAATATGCTCAAGAATGCTGCAACAAACGTATGTTAAAAATTTTGGCCCAATTTTGCGGGTCCGTTCTTTTAGACTTCTTGTATACAAGAGTCACCTGCGCCTTCTTCTAGTCGCTTGTAAACCGAATTGGGATTCCATCGGACCTGCCAGCTTATTTGTTTTAAAATCTTCCACTTGCTTCTCTACGCCAAGAACGCTTATTAGTATGTCATCCATACGAGACTCTGTGTGTTGGTTAAACGACGACGGTACGTTTGTACGATTCTCCCTCGTGAACGATTTCTTATACTTGGAATTTTGATATCTTCTACTGCCAAACCAAACTGGTCAACGAGTGACTGCATAGAAGAGTTAAACCTGCTTAGCGATTTTACATTGGAACAATATTTCTCGGTTTCTCCACCAGATCTTTAGAGAAAGTATGACGATGGTAGCTGTTGTATGCTTCGCGCACAGATCATTTCGCAGACGCATGAATCTCTACTGATCTTTGCTCTTTCGTCATTTGCGCACCCTCTTTTCAAATAAAAGTAAGTCTTTGCTTCCTGAGCATTACCCGAATCTCGTCATTAAGCCACGGTGGGTCATTTCCATCCTTCATCCTCTTACTAGGAACATACTTGTCTCTCCATTTTTATTTATTTAGTTACTTTTTTCATTTATTTATTTTCACACTTCCAGTTCCGTAGGACCAAACTGAGGAGCAAATCTCCAAAATCATGGAAGGATTCAGTACATGAAATTACTACACAAAAGTAATAACAAATAAAATAATATATTTATGAACCCAAAAAGCAATTCATAATTTCATGTAAACGCAATCCACAATATAACACAGCCTAATTTTTCAAGGAACTCCTCGACAGAATACAGGGAGTGACACATGAAGTAACTCTTCAGTTTCGATTTGAAAGCGCGTGGATTACTGCTAATATTTTTGAATTCTTATCGTAGATTACTGAAACTGGATGCAGCAGTATACTGCACATCTTTCTGCACAAGAGTCAAGGAAGTGCGATCCAAATGCAGACCTGACTTCTGCCTAGTATTAACTGAGTGAAAGATGTTAATTCTTGGGAATAAGCTGATACTGTTAATAAGAAACGAGCGTAAAGAATATGTATTTTAAGAGGCGAATGTCAGAGTACCTAGACTAATGAGCAGGGGTCGACAAGAGGTTTCCGAACTTACGCCAATTATTGGCCGAACTGCGCGTTTCTGAGCCAAAAATATTCTTTGAGAATGGGGAGAATGACCTCAAAATATAATACCATACGTCATAAGCGAATGAAAATAAGCAAAGTAGACTACTTTTCGTGTCAAACTATCACTTACTTCAAATATTGTTCGAACAGTAAAAACGGCAGCATTAAGTCTTTGAGCAAGATCTTGAACGTTAGCTTTCCATGACAGATTGCGATCTGAACACCAAGAAATTTGAACTGTTCACTTACATTAGTCATATGCCCATTCTGTGAAATTATAACATCGGGTTTTGTTGAATTGTGTGTTAGAAGCTGTAAAAACTGAGTCTTAGTGTGACGTAGCGTTTATTTGTTTTCAACAAGCCATGAACTTATGTCTTGATGTGCACTATTTGAAACAGAGCCAACGTTGCACACAACATCCTTTTCTACGAAGCTAGTGTCATCAGCAAACAGAAATATCTAACAATCAACCGGAAATGCTAAGGGGTATATCATTAATATAAATAAGGATAAGTAGTGGCCCCTGCATTGATACCTGGCGCACCCCCTATTTAACCATGCCCCACTTAGACCCCACATCATAGCCTTTCTCAACACCGTGGAGAATGATCTTTTGCCGTCTGTTGTTAAAGTAATAGGTGAACCAGCTGTGAGTTACTCCCTGTATTCCATAATGGTCGAACGTCTGGAGCAATATTTTGTGATCAACACAATCAAACGCCTTAGTTGTCCAGCGCACGATTTACAATCTCTTTAAACTTTGCCCATAATTCCTCTATGTTCATTAGTCTGGAACTAAACGATTGCAATTTATTGTCTAAAAGAGATGCTAACAACTGCTTATCTACTCTTTCTAGCAGACACACTCTCCTAGCCCTCTTGACTGATATATTAACTTTGGTAACCATAGTCGCTGTGATAAGGTCCGACCTGTTTATAGCTACAAGGTCCGGGATACTTCCACTGCGTTTGGACTACCGAACAAGCAGCTGAAGAGAGTTTTCGGAAAAATTGTTCAAAAGGTTTTCACAAGAGCAACTCTCTACACCGCCTACAATGAATCCATACACGTCCCAGTCTAAACACGGTAGGTTAAAGTCACCCCCAATTAGTATTGCATAATCTGGATATTTATGCACAACTGACAGACTTTTGAATGACTCTATAATCGTCATAGAGGAGTCGGGTTTTCGGTAAAAACATGCAACGATTAACTTGGTTTCATCTAGACCTGTTCTGTGCGACCAGGTAACTTCACTGTCACACTCAGTTTCAACTTCAGTAGAGACAATATCTTTGTCGACTGCGGTGAACACTTTCCCAACTACGATGTCCAATCTGTTTTTCCAATAAACATTTCACCAGTCGCTAAATATCCCAGACCTTTAACTTCAGGTTTTAGCCGCCTCTCAGTCTCCAGAATAATTTTAGATTGAGAACTTTCATTGAGGACAGTAAACTCTGGAACTTTGTTACGAATACTTCGACAATTTACAGATAAAAGTTTTACAGTCGAACTGTCGTTACTCTGAACGCCTTCTCATTCCCCTATACGCGTATCGACGTGCGGGTTTTCATGAGAGTACCTCAAACTACCGCCTAGCCTGGAAAACCCCCCTGTGCACTCCACAAGTATTCTGCTACCCAAGTAGCTGCTTCTTTTTGTAGCGCATCCCTGACCTATCAAGGGGAGTCCTATAATTTTCACCTGATAACGCCTGTCCCGAAACCTGCAGCCAAGACCATCACCAAGACGACGAAGCCTTTGGTTGAGACCCTCCACTCGGCTCCACAAGAAAAGAGCATGATCATCTCTGGGAACGAAGAGGCAGCCTGCGAGCTCTGCTTGCCTGTAGTTTTCACCACCTTCTCCGGCCGCATACAAGAACTGAGGATGGCATCATAACCCATACAACAGGCGTCGTTGGTGTCGACGTGAGATAAATCTTGCAGACGAGTGCATCCCGTACGCTCGACAGCCACAAGAAAGGCGGCTTCCACATCTCGGATGAGGCCCCCCGTCAGACATGCCTAGTGCATATTGGCTTTTTTTCCACCCCTGAATGCTATCTTCCCAAGACTCCATAACACGTCCAACATTGGAGCTCTCAATAATTAGCGAACTCTTGCCCACGTGTTCCCGCTCGGACCCTGCTGAAGGAACGGACACCTGTTCACCCACAGGATGAATAGGCGAAGCTATACAACCAGCCTGCACATTGGCCTTCCGTCTTCGGTGATGTGAACGCTTTACCACTCGACACTCACACTGCGGGTCCACAGCGTCGGGTAAACTAGAAGTTGCGTCGGCAGTAGAGCGTCTGGGAGAAACAAACGACACCTGAGGTGCCGCATGCGGCGCTCCAGGATCTGTCACCGCTACACCTCGAGGTAGTAGCCCAAAAGGCGACTGATAGCAGCCAAAACTACAATCAGTTGTGGCCAGCTCATCCTGCGTTCACGCACAGCAGGCACGCATCCTACCCATGTTAGTAGACTAACTGAAGAGCCGGCCGCGGTGGCCAAGCGATTCTAGGCGCTTCAGTCCGGAACGGCGCGACCGCTACGGTCGCAGGTTCGAATCCTGCCTCGGGCATGGATGTGTGTGATGTCCTTAGGTTAGTTAGGTTTAAGTAGTTCTAAGTTCTAGGGGACTGATGACCTCAGATGTTAAGTCCCATAGTGCCCAAAGCCAAACTCACTAACTGAAGAGTAAACAGCAATAGCTGGCAGAAACCTAGATAAGCAACTTGATACCCTTTTGACGTGTAATCAAGGGACGCTGATACGTCAATGAACTGGATAGCTGCCTGTTTAGAAGAAATGACAACTGAGCTATAGAATGCCTGAATTTACACTTACAGATAGCAAAAATTGGAGATTAAACCTCTTAAATAGCAAAACACGCGAGTAGTTAAAGAAAGGTATGATATTAAGAATACACAGGAAAAGCTAAATTTGTAACTTAATGCCTTGGGGATGTGTCACAGGTGATAGCTGGCATCGAACTGAGCGGCTAACTACGCTGATAAGAACGGTCACTCAAAACAAACGACTGAGTAACTACGGCTCCACTGACTAATTGAAAATACACTTACAAAACGCGAGATTAGACTCTGAGAATTTGAGACTGGAGGTCTATTGTATACTTACTATTTGCAAAGGTCGTGGAATCAAGTAAATAAAGCGACACTAGCGACTTCTGCGGTGGAAAACTACATATGAAAATAAACTCACTCAAGAAAAAACATAGAAAGATACGAAAATTCTTGCTACAAAAATATACAGCACTACTAAAAGCAGCTAAATAATCATCTAATGTTCACTTCTGCTCAGAAGTAAGTTAGAATAACGCTAAACTAAACGGTGCTCTGAGACTGGAGGTCTACTTCGTGTCAATTGTTCTGTGTTTCAGATTTCTGGCTTCAAAGTTGTGACACTGCAATCGATTGATGAAGTGTTGTGTTGTCTGAGTGAGAGGATGATTAACTACTGATTAATGTTAGCAACTGTATTTATATTCAAATGCGCCACGTAATATGAGACCGATCATAAACGTTTACGAAATGTTTTGGGTGTCATTTTTCTTCTACTTATATATTCCGTGCTTTAAATCGCCAAAATGAAATAAAACTAAGTACATCCTAAAATACTGCTGTTATTGTAAATATTAATTTTCTGAACAAGAAAACTACACAGTTAAAAAGCTATTAAAGTTATTTGTCGATTTTGAATTCGACTGTTAGTCACTAGATGCATGTTATTATGAAATACGTCTGAGAACTGTGGGCCGCACAAATACCTGATTCGGGCCGCAGTTTGACTACCACGGATTTAGAACTTACAATCACTTTCCGCACTAAAATATTACAGTATTGTGATGGTGTAAGTTCAAAATGGTTCAAATGGCTGTAAGCACTATGGGACGTAACATCTGAGATCATCAGTGCGCTAGACTTAGAACTACTTAAACCTAACTAACCTAAGGACATCACACACATCCATAGCCGAGGCAGGAGGTGGTGGTGGTGGTGGTTAGTGTTTAACGTCCCGTCGACAACGAGGTCATTAGAGACGGAGCGCAAGCTCGGGTTTGGGAAGGATTGGGAAGGAAATCGGCCGTGCCCTTTCAAAGGAACCATCCCGGCATTTGCCTGAAACGATTTAGGGAAATCACGGAAAACCTAAATCAGGATGGCTGGAGACGGTATTGAACCGTCGTCCTTCCGAATGCGAGTCCAGTGTGCTAACCACTGCGCCACCTCGCTCGGTGCCGAGACAGGATTCGAACCTGAGACCGCAGCAGCCGCGTGGTTCCGGACTGAAACGCCTAGAACCGCTCGACCACAGCGGATGATGTAAGTTCAAAAATGACTCTGAGCACTATGGGACTTCACTTCTGAGGTCGTCAGTCCCCTAGAACTTAGAACTACTTAAACCTAACTAACCTAAGGACATCAGACACATCAATGCCCGAGCCAGGATTCGAACCTGCGACCGTAGCGGTCGCGCGGTTCCAGACTGTAGCGCCTAGAACCGCTCGGCCACCCCGGCCGGCGATGATGTAAGTGTTTGTGTCACTGCAGACACGAATCTTCAGGACAAAATAGTATTTCTTATTACCGTAGCACACGCTGATGAATGATTGTTTACTAACAGGCTCGAAATTTCGGTTGAGATATCGAGAATCGCCCCTTTTTACGAACTTAATGCTGTCCCCATTGGCGGTCACGCTATATGTGGAAAGTACAGATAAAATCTCATGCTCGATTCCTAGGAACGACATTTGACTCACGGCCAAGCTGGACGCCTCACATCCGGTCTACTATTATTAAGTTCGAAGAAGATTCGAATGTAATTTGTTCACTTTCCAGTGCGTGTGGTGCGGAGCACATCAAAGTAGTCTACTCATCACGTTCCGTGGGATTATTCGATCTCGACTGGACTACGGCTGTATATTCTATCACAATGTGGAAAAGCCAGTCTCAGAAAATTAGAAACTCTTCAATACATACCCTTTCGTACCTGTGCTGGTAGCATGCGTTCCACGACCACAACGATCTTTTAGTGGAGGTAGTGGCCTTTCAGTATTTAACCTCAAATAATGTCGGATTAATTTTTGATTTAAGACATGACTTTCATGGGTAGTTCTGTCTACAAAAGAAGACATTACATTTATCGATTGGGGATTGGCTCCAACTAAAGAAATAAAGTTCAGGGTGTCTGCACAGATTTGACATTTGGTCTCCTATAACGCAATATATCCGATTTTCTTTACGTTGATCTTTATTTGAATATGATTTTGACACATTAACCTGGTGGATTCCAGTCTATTGCTATAATAGGACGTTCTCGGAGGGTGTTACTGTAAAGTGGAGGTCTAATGGTTTCGTTGAAGCTCAGTTGCGAGGTTAAATACATATGTATTACGAAAATGTATGTATGTATGGTCCACATCTCGTCTTAAACCACAGGATCGAATTCAACCAAACTTGGTACATGCGAGTATATCACGTACTGCCCGGGAAGAGCCACTGTGGAGATAAGAAGAGGGATGGGGTAAAAAGGTTTCAAAGACTACGATACGCAAATCACCAGACTATATACATCCAGTATTTGAGACTCAGAGCATTTAGTGACTTGCAACGAACTTTACACGTAATTTACACCCTTTACGAGACTGTTTCTCACTCACCCCCACCACGAAATGATGATAGTAAGAAATTTCATTCTTTACTACATTTTAGCTATTCACGCAGTGAAAATGAAGCCTCAGGGGTGAAGTTCTATTTAATTTTTTCTTTACTACTCACTCTATTCGCAACAAATTTTGCAAACAGTATTCACACACACTAGTCATTTTACTATAGTCATCAAAAGTATCAGAACGACCTGAATTGCGTTTCGCCTGATTTGATAGCAACTCGCATAACGTAAATGTCTTAGAGGTCCTCTGCCCTCTTTTCGGTACAGTCGTGTGACTATACCAAATGTTTACTACAAAAGACTAAAAGAGATAACTGCTCTGTATGGCTATCAATCCAGATGCATATTAATATCATTATAAGATTCATCAGAAAACACGTTACTAGAGATGACACAATCATTATGCTTGTAAACTCGAATTTAAATCACATTTCAAAAAGCAAGTTTCAACTTGAAATTACTTTACTAACGTTTTTGTTCTGGACTACAACTGGCACTCCAATCCAGTATCTATTTTCCCTGTTAACTAACTACGAAAGATTTTAAAAATGGTTTCAATCATAAGTAACCACGTGTGCGCAGGTTTACACTTGAAATAACAAGGCATAAATTTATGTTTTGGCTGGCAATTCGTACCCAGCACTTAACAAGGTTGTAAACCTAACACAATCAAATGTTATAAATCATAATTTCTGATCAATAGTGAGCTGACTGAAACTGAGGAGACGAAAAAGTTTCGAGCTCCCGGGTTTCGAACCCAGAACCAATCGTCACTGACCTCTCCTCACGAATAGACGTTAAAAATCGGTATATTTTACTAGTATCAAGATGTGCACATGTCTAAACTGGAGACAACGTGATGTAAACTTCTATACTGACTGGGAGTCGAACCCTCCACATAACACTATCGTTGACTATACACGATGAGTCATTGATTGTCGAAAACTATTTCGCCAATATGTAAGAGTGACATTTTGTACCCTGAAATAATGTGACAAAAATACTGTGTCTGAGTAGAAGTTTAAACCGGAGCCAACGGTTATTATTGAAAACGTAAGAAGAGGTGTTAAAGATCGTAACCATTTGTCAGCTGCAGTTCGGTGTACCAGATATCAAGCACACTCTAAATCTTTATGTTTTTAAACCACATTTCGCCTAATACAATTACGTAGGTAAGGGTATGGCTATCTTTTACCGTGCAGCATATTATGTGAAGAGTATTGTTGTATGTACGAGTAATCCACCAGTGCAAAGGTAAGCTAAAAACTGAAAGGGTGCGAGTAGGACTCTCGTTCTGAGGATTCCGCTCGAATTTAATTATATTTATATATAGTAATAACAATTATGATAAGAACTGTTGCCAGTAATCCTTACGGGGTATAAGATCCTTGTCCACAAAACTTCTGCCCCTAAAGCTTCGTCCAGAACTGCAGTGGACATTTTCAGAGTCATTGCCGACTGACGCGTCGGGCATCTGACAGCGACATGTATACTCTAGAAAAAGGGGCTTGGACGAGTTACACTTGATAAGCAGACATGATTCTTGTCAAAGACAAAATTATCTGTAGATTGTCGTCTTGTCAAACATAAAAACTGTTTAGCAATTCTGCAGAACTACTGCCCACATATTACTAAGTTTCATAGTCTCTTCTTTCCTACTAAAATTTTCCACATTTTTGTGTGTTTTAATGGCTTCTCAATATAGACGTGGATAATAATGGTTCAAATGGCTCTGAGCACTATGGGACTTAACATCTATGGTCATCAGTCCCCTAGAACTTAGAACTACTTAAACCTAACTAACCTAAGGACATCACACAACACCCAGCCATCACGAGGCAGAGAAAATCCCTGACCCCGCCGGGAATCGAACCCGGGAACCCGGGCGTGGGAAGCGAGAACCCTACCGCACGACCACGAGATGCGGGCCGTGGATAATAGACCGTTGTCGTATATACAATTTTTGTTTCACAAACCTTCACTTCGTGACTTACTGTCTGAAGTGCATGCTCTGCTACAGCTGACTGGTCTATTTTCCATAGTCGGAAAATACTTTTGCATTCCCTTAGCCGTATATACAAGCTTCACTTGGTAACATCAATATAAACTTCATCAGACGTGCACGGAATTCTATACACGCCACATGGTGACCGGGGAGGGCGTTTATCATTGGTAAAATATTTCCTATCTGATGTGTTACTTTTTTAACAAAAGGGAGTGAAACTGTATTCCTCCACTGTTGTTTTTCATGTTTGTCTCGCGGCCTTCCGTTATTTGTTCGTACAGTTCTGTTTACTTCCTTCCCTGAGTAGCCATTTTTCTCGAAAGCATGCTTGAGATGTTTCAATTCGGTGTCCAGATATTCCGGCGTGCAAATTCTTCTGACTCTTTTGACAATACTTTCAATGGCACCTCTTTTTTGTTGTGGACGGTGATTAGAGGTCTTACGCAAATATCTGTCCGCGTGCGTTACTTTTCGCAAAACCTTATGTTTCAAGCTTCCATCAGTTTGTCTCATAAATATAGCATGGATGAAAGGTATTTTTTTGTCCTTTTCTACTTTCATTTTCTTGGATTTATAATATGTATAAAACAAAATAATTCGTCCCAAGCATTCTTACCTTCTGGCCACACTACGAATATGTCATCCACACACCGATATCGGCGAGATGGTTTCTTATTTGCTTTTTCTAAAGTTGTCTGTTCGAATTCTCCACATAGAAATTAGCTGAAACAGGACCTATTGGGCTACCCATCCATACACCATCAAGCTGTTCATAAAATTCATCACCCCATTGGAACTGACTGGAAGGGAAGAAGTAAACAGAATACTATGACCAAACAAAGGAGGACCCAAGGACAAGCATGGAAAACAACGATGGACGAGTAAGGTTTCTCTCACTTTTATTAATAAAGTAACAGATAAGATCGGAAAGGTTTTACAGAAACATGACATTAGGCTGTTTTTTACACCAACAAAGAAAACAGGCCAAGCACACTGATCTCCGAAGGATAAGCGCCCTCCTCTGTCAATACGTGGCGTATACAGGGTGTTACAAAAAGGTACGGCCAAACTTTCAGGAAACATTCCTCACACACAAATAAAGAAAAGAAGTTATGTGGACATGGGTCCGGAAACGCTTAATTTCCATGTTAGAGCTCATTTTAGTTTTGTCAGTATGTACTGTACTTCCTCGATTCACCGCCAGTTGGCCCAATTGAAGGAAAGTAATGTTGACTTCGGTGCTTGTGTTGACATGCGACTAATTGCTCTACAGTACTAGCATCAAGCACATCAGTACGTAGCATCAACAGGTTAGAGTTCATCACGAACGTGGTTTTGCAGTCAGTGCAATGTTTACAAATGCGGAGTAGGCAGATGCCCATTTGATGTATGTATTAGCACGGGGCAATAGCCGTGGGGCGGTACGTTTGTATCGAGACAGATTTCCAGAACGAAGGTGTTCCGACACGAAGACGTTAGAAGCAATTGATAGGCGTCTTAGGGAGCACGGAACATTCCACCCTATGACTCGCGACTGGGGAAGACCTAGAACGACGAGGACACCTGCAATGGACGAGGCAATTCTTCGTGCAGTTGACGATAACCCTAATGTCAGCGTCAGAGAAGTTGCTGCTGTACAAGGTAACGTTGACCACGTCACTGTATGGAGAGTGCTACGGGAGAACCAGTTGTTTCCGTACCATGTACAGCGTGTGCAGGCACTATCAGCAGCTGATTAGCCTCCACGGGTACACTTCTGCGAATGGTTCATCCAACAATGTGTCAATCCTCATTTCAGTGCAAATGTTCTCTTTACGGATGAGGCTTCATTCAATCGTGGTCGAATTGTAAATTTTCACAATCAACATGTGTGGGCTGGCAATTGTGCAATCACGTCATCAACACAGATTTTCTGTGAAAGTTTGGGCATGCATTGTTGGCGAAGTCTTGATTGGGCCCATGTTCTTCCACCTACGTTCAATGGAGTATGTTATCACGATTTCATATGGGATACTCTACCTATGCTGCTAGATTCAAAATGGCTCTGAGCACTATGGAACTTAACATCTATGGTCATCAGTCCCCTAGAACTTAGAACTACTTAAACCTAACTAATCTAAGGATATCACACAACACCCAGTCATCACTAGGCAGAGAATGTGCTGCTAGAACATGTGCCTTTACAAGTACGACACAACATGTGGTTCATGCACGATGGAGCTCCTGAACATTTCAGTCGAAGTGTTCGTACGCTTCTCAACAACAGATTTGGTGACCGATGGATTGGTAGAGGCGGACCAATTCCATGGCCTCCACGCTCTCCTGACCTCAACCCCCTTGACTTTCATTTATGGGGGCATTTGAAAGTTCTTGTCTACGCAACCCCGGTACCAAATGTAGAGACTCTTCGTGCTCGTATTGTGGATGGCTGTGATACAATACGCCATTCTTCAGGGCTGTATCAGTGCATCAGGGATTCCATGCGACGGAGGGTCGATGCATGTATCCTCGCTAACGGAGGACATTTTCAACATTTCCTGTAACAAAGTGTTTGAAGTCACGCTGGTACGTTCTGTTGCTGTGTGTTTCCATTCCATGATTAATGCGATTTGAAGAGAAGTAATAAAATGAGCTCTCACATGGAAAGTAAGCGTTTCCAGACACATGTCCACATGTGGGGCGGCGGGTGGAATAAATGTTGTATAAAATGTTCCTATTGTTTATGCTGTCTTTTGCTGTTCTCAACACTGGCTCTGTAACTACAATATTGGCTACCAGAAAGTGATTAGCAAAACGTGAAGCCTGTAATTAGAAATCCTAGTGCCCATTTCATCTGAGAAATACACTTATAGCTACAGCTTATAGCTCTGAGGAATTAGGAGATTGTCTGGAATTTATAATCAAAAACGATTCTGTCTAAAATGTTCACTATATTCTGAAAGTCACAGGCCAAAAAAGAATCCAC
Source organism: Schistocerca nitens (assembly GCF_023898315.1). Taxonomy (NCBI): domain Eukaryota; kingdom Metazoa; phylum Arthropoda; class Insecta; order Orthoptera; family Acrididae; genus Schistocerca; species Schistocerca nitens. Next base: position 950,603,140 of record NC_064616.1, read on the forward strand.
ACAATCCAACTACCAGAGCAGTTCAGAGTCTAATGCGCTGATGCAACTATAACTGTCCAAATTAAATGTTTAAGTGAATGCTCGCCATAATTTGATGATAATGTTCATCAAACGCCACGAATTACGGCATCCGAGGCTGTTTATAGCAATGATAGCGATAAAGCCGCGGTGCGGACAGCTAGGGGAACGCCTGATCAAATCGGCTCTCCCGACTAGCCGCTGGGCTAATAATGCACCCTCTCAATTTAAATGTGCATTCAGCACACAGGTAAGTAATCATAATAAAAATCTCACGTAGCTAAGTTAAATATTTTGGGCGAGAGAATTAATTTAATTACACTACATGCAGTAGACGAGCTCTGAACTTGCTCTTTGGAGAGACGCTATCGCTATAGTTTTATAGTTAATCAGTTGAAACTTCTCACATCTTTATGATTATAGCGGATCTCCCTTCAACTTAAATTTAAACATCCTAGCCTTATATATTCGCCTACTTGATCTATCTTGCTTCCATAATTTCTAAGACAAAACCCAGAAAATTATGAATTTCAACTAAAATTTTAATTTGTGAGATCCAGAATACTGTTTCTACTAAATTATTATGCAAAAGGAATCTAAATATAAATTTTTAAGTTTTTAGCTCTTTTCTGTTGCGCCAATGATTTTTACAGAAAAACGTCCAAATTTCGAAAATGGTTAAAGTTATTGAACTGATATTCAACACATATTGATTTAGTATTACTCCTGACATGCTAGAACCGTTTCAGGTTATTTACTTGATTTTTAAAGTATTGCGCAACATTTATGACGTCAGAGCTAGTTACAGCGGACTAGGCTGGCACACAATGGAAAGACTGATGTGAATTTTATACGGCGTGAGTAGGCTGCTCCCCTACCACATAACATATTTTCTTTCTTTGTGTGTGAGGAATGCTTCCTGAAAGTTTGGCCGTACCTTTTTGTAACACCCTGTATAAAGTTTCGTGTTTTTTTTTTTTTTTTTTGTCAGCAGTCTACTGACTGGTTTGATGCGGCCCGCCACGAATTCCTTTCCTTTGCTAACCTCTTCATCACAGAGTAGCACTTGCAACCTACGTCCTCAATTATTTGCTTGAAGTATTCCAATCTCTGTCTTCCTCTACAGTTTTTGCCCTCTACAGCCCCCTCTAGTACCATGGAAGTCATTCCCTCATGTCTTAGCAGATGTCCTATCATCCTGTCCCTTCTCCTTATCAGTGTTTTCCACATACTCCTTTCCACTCCGATTCTGCATAGAACCTCCTCATTCCTTACCTTATCAGTCCACCTAATTTTCAACATTCGTCTATAGCACCACATCTCAAATGCTTCGATTCTCTTCTGTTCCGGTTTTCCCACAGTCCATGTTTCACTACCATACAATGCTGTACTCCAGACGTACATCCTCAGAAATTTCTTCCTCAAATTAAGGCCGGTATTTGATATTAGTAGACTTCTCTTGGCCAGAAATGCCTTTTTTGCCATAGTGAGTCTGCTTTTGATGTCCTCCTTGCTCCATCCGTCACTGGTTATTTTACTGCCTAGGTAGCATAATTCCTTAACTTCATTGACTTCGTGACCATCAATCCTGATGTTAAGTTTCTCGCTGTTCTCATTTCTACTACTTCTCATTACCTTCGTCTTTCTACGATTTACTCTCAAACCATACTGTGTACTCATTAGACTGTTCATTTCATTCAGCAATATCATTTAATTCTTATTCACTTTCACTCAGGATAGCAATGTCATCAGCGAATCGTATCATTGATATCCTTTCACATTGTATTTTAATTCCACTCCTGAACCTTTCTTTTATTTCCATTATTGCTTCCTCGATGTACAGATTGAAGAGTAGGGGCGAAAGGCTACAGCCTTGTCTTACACCCTTCTTAATACGAGCACTTCGTTCTTGATCGTCCACTCTTATTATTCCCTCTTGGTTGTTGTACATATTGTATATGACCCGTCTCTCCCTATAGCTTACCCCTACTTTTTTCAGAATCTCGAACAGTTTGCACCATTTTATATTGTCGAACGCTTTTTCCAGGTCGACAAATCCTATGAACGTGTCTTGATTTTTCTTTATCCTTGGTTCCATTATTAGCCGTAACGTCAGAATTGCCTCTCTCGTCCCTTTACTTTTCCTAAACGAAACTGATCGTCACCTAGCGCATTCTCAATTTTCTTTTCCATTCTTCTGTATATTATTCTTGTAAGCAGCTTCGATGCATGAGCTGTTAATCAGATTGTGCGATAATTCTCGCACTTGTCAGCTCTTGCCGTCTTCGGAATTGTGTGGATGATGCTTTTCCGAAAGTCAGATGGTATGTCGCCAGACTCATATATTCTACACACCAACGTGAATAGTCGTTTTGTTGCCACTTCCCCCAATGATTTTAGAAATTCTGATGGAATGTTATCTATCCCTTCTGCCTTATTTGACCGTAAGTCCTCCAAAGCTCTTTTAAATTCCGATTCTAATACTGGATCTCCTATCTCTTCTAAATCGACTCCTGTTTCTTCTTCGATCACATCAGACAAATCTTCACCCTCATAGAGGCTTTCAATGTATTCTTTCCACTTATCTGCTCTCTCCTCTGCATTTAACAGTGGAATTCCCGTTGCACTCTTAATGTTACCACCGTTGCTTTTAATGTCACCAAAGGTTGTTTTGACTTTCCTGTAAGCTGAGTCTGTCCATCCGACAATCATATCTTTTTCGATGTCTTCACATTTTTGCCCCCCATGAACCATGGACCTTGCCGTTGGTGGGGAGGCTTGCGTGCCTCAGCGATACAGATGGCCGTACCGTAGGTGCAACCACAACGGAGGGGTATCTGTTGAGAGGCCAGACAAACATGTGGTTCCTGAAGAGGGGCAGCAGCCTTTTCAGTAGTTGCAGGGGCAACAGTCTGGATGTGTGACTGATCTGGCCTTGTAACATTAACCAAAACGGCCTTGCTGTGCTGGTACTGCGAACGGCTGAAAGCAAGGGGAAACTACAGCCGTAATTTTTCCCGAGGGCATGCAGCTCTACTGTATGATTAAATGATGATGGCGTCCTCTTGGGTAAAATATTCCGGAGGTAAAATAGTCCCCCATTCGGATCTCCGGGCGGGGACTACTCAAGAGGACGTCGTTATCAGGAGAAAGAAAACTGGCATTCTACGGATCGGAGCGTGGAATGTCAGATCCCTTAATCGGGCAGGTAGGTTAGAAAATTTAAAAAGGGAAATGGATAGGTTAAAGTTAGATATAGTGGGAATTAGTGAAGTTCGGTGGCAGGAGGAACAAGACTTTTGGTCAGGTGATTACAGGGTTATAAATACAAAATCAAATAGGGGTAATGCAGGAGTAGGTTTAATAATGAATAAAAAATAGGAGTGCGGGTTAGCTACTACAAACAGCATAGTGAACGCATTTTTGTGGCCAAGATAGACACAAAGCCCATGCCTACTACAGTAGTACAAGTTTATATGCCAAATAGCTCTGCAGATGATGAAGAAATAGATGAAATGTATGACGAGATAAAAGAAATTATTCAGGTAGTGAAGGGAGACGAAAATTTAATAGTCTTGGGTGACTGGAATTCGTCAGTAGGAAAAGGGAGAGAAGGAAACATAGTAGGTGAATATGGATTGGGGAGAAGGAATGAAAGAGGAAGCCGCCTTGTAGAATTTTGCACAGAGCATAACTTAATCATAGCTAACACTTGGTTCAAGAATCATGAAAGGAGGCTGTATACATGGAAGAAGCCTGGAGATACTGACAGGTTTCAGATAGATTACATAATGGTAAGACAGAGATTTAGGAACCAGGTTTTAAATTGTAAGACATTTCCTGGGGCAGATGTGGATTCTGACCACAATCTATTGGTTATGAACTGCAGATTGAAACTGAAGAAACTGCAAAAAGGTGGGAAATTAAGAAGATGGGACCTGGATAAACTGAAAGAACCAGAGGTTGTAGAGAGTTTCAGGGAGAGCATAAGGGAACAATTGACAGGAATGGGGGAAAGAAATACAGTAGAAGAAGAATGGGTAGCTCTGAGGGATGGAGAAGTGAAGGCAGCAGAGGGTCAAGTAGGTAAAAAGACGAGGGCTAATGGAAATCCTTGGGTAACAGAAGAAATATTGAATTTAATTGATGAAAGGAGAAAATATAAAAATGCAGTAAATGAAGCAGGCAAAAAGGAATACAAACGGCTCAAAAATGAGATTGACAGGAAGTGCAAAATGGCTAAGCAGGGCTGGCTAGAGGACAAATGTAAGGATGTAGAGGCTTGTCTCACTAGGGGTAAGATAGATACTGCCTACAGGAAAATTAAAGAGACCTTTGGAGATAAGAGAACCACTTGTATGAATATCAAGAGCTCAGATGGCAACCCAGTTCTAAGCAAAGAAGGGAAGGCAGAAAGGTGGAAGGAGTATATAGAGGGTTTATACAAGGGCGATGTACTTGAGGACAATATTATGGAAATGGAAGAGGATGTAGATGAAGACGAAATGGGAGATAAGATACTGCGTGAAGAGTTTGACAGAGCACTGAAAGACCTGAGTCGAAACAAGGCCCCGGGAGTAGACAATATTCCATTAGAACTACTGATGGCCTCGGGAGAGCCAGTCATGACAAAACTCTACCATCTGGTGAGCAAGATGTATGAGACAGGCGAAATACCCTCAGACTTCAAGAAGAATATAATAATTCCAATCCCAAAGAAAGCAGGTGTTGACAGATGTGAAAATTACCGAACTATCAGTTTAATAAGTCACAGCTGCAAAATACTAACGCGAATTCTTTACAGACGAATGGAAAAACTGGTAGAAGCCGACCTCGGGGAAGATCAGTTTGGATTCCGTAGAAATGTTGGAACACGTGAGGCAATACTGACCTTACGACTTATCTTGGAAGAAAGATTAAGAAAAGGCAAACCTACGTTTCTAGCATTTGTAGACTTAGAGAAAGCTTTTGACAATGTTGACTGGAATACTCTCTTTCAAATTCTGAAGGTGGCAGGGGTAAAATACAGGGAGCGAAAGGCTATTTACAATTTGTACAGAAACCAGATGGCAGTTATAAGAGTCGAGGGACATGAAAGGGAAGCAGTGGTTGGGAAAGGAGTGAGACAGGGTTGTAGCCTCTCCCCGATGTTATTCAATCTGTATATTGAGCAAGCAGTAAAGGAAACAAAAGAAAAATTCGGAGTAGGTATTAACATTCATGGAGAAGCAGTAAAAACTTTGAGGTTCGCCGATGACATTGTAATTCTGTCAGAGACAGCAAAGGACTTGGAAGAGCAGTTGAACGGAATGGACAGTGTCTTGCAAGGAGGATATAAGATGAACATCAACAAAAGCAAAACGAGGATAATGGAATGTAGTCAAATTAAATCGGGTGATGCTGAGGGAATTAGATTAGGAAATGAGACACTTAAAGTAGTAAAGGAGTTTTGCTATTTAGGGAGTAAAATAACCGATGATGGTCGAAGTAGAGAGGATATAAAATGTAGACTGGCAATGGCAAGGAACGCGTTTCTCAAGAAGAGAAATTTGTTAACATCGAGTATAGATTTAGGTGTCAGGAAGTCGTTTCTGAAAGTATTTGTATGGAGTGTAGCCATGTATGGAAGTGAGACGTGGACGATAACTAGTTTGGACAAGAAGAGAATAGAAGCTTTCGAAATGTGGTGCTACAGAAGAATGCTGAAGATAAGGTGGGTAGATCACGTAACTAATGAGGAGGTATTGAATAGGATTGGGGAGAAGAGAAGTTTGTGGCACAACTTGACTAGAAGAAGGGATCGATTGGTAGGACATGTTTTGAGGCATCAAGGGATCACAAATTTAGCATTGGAGGGCAGCGTGGAGGGTAAAAATCGTAGAGGGAGACCAAGAGATGAATACACTAAGCAGATTCAGAAGGATGTAGGTTGCAGTAGGTACTGGGAGATGAAGAAGCTTGCACAGGATAGAGTAGCATGGAGAGCTGCATCAAACCAGTCTCAGGACTGAAGACCACAACAACAACACATTTTTGCTGCAGCTATTTCGTCTTAGCTTCCCTGCACTTCCTATTTATTTCATTCCTCAGCGACTTGTATTTCTGTATTCCTGATTTTCCCAGAACATGTTTGTACTTCCTCCTTTCATCAATCAACTGAAGTATTTCTTCTGTTACCCATGGTTTCTTCGCAGCTACCTTCTTTGTACTTATGTTTTCCTTCCCAACTTCTGTGATGGCCCTTTTTAGAGATGTCCATTCCTCTTCAACTGTACTGCCTACTGCGCTATTCCTTATTGCTGTATCTATAGCGTTAGAGAACTTCAAACGTATCTCGTCATTCCTTAGTACTTCCGTATCCCACTTCTTTGCGTATTGATTCTTCCTGACTAATGTCTTGAACTTCAGTCTACTCTTCATCACTACTATATTGTGATCTGAGTCTATATCTGCTCCTGGGTACGCCTCACAATCCAGTATCTGATTTGGGAATCTCTGTCTGACCATGATGTAATCTAATTGAAATCTTCCTGTATCTCCCGGCCTTTTCCAAGTATACTGTAAGTAGGCTGTTTAGGTTTTTTTATTGGTAACGCCACCTCAGTATGAAAATCACCGGCTGTGCCGTGTGCAGTCTGTGGCTGCTTTGCATTGTTGTAATACTCAACCATTGTAGTGTTAGGCAGCTGGCTGTGAACAGCGCGTAGCGTTGCGCAGTTGGAGGTGAGCCGCCAGCAGTGGTGGATGTGGGGAGAGAGATGGCGGAGTTTTGGAAGTTGTCATGAACTGCTCTATATATATATATATATATATGATGATATAAAGGTAAATACATTCTTTGTTCTCTATTAATATCTTTCATTTGCTAACTATCCCTATGAGTAGTTAGTGCCTTCCATAGTTCGAATCTTTTATTTAGCTGGCAGTAGTGGCGCTCGCTGTATTGCAGTAGCTTGAGCAGCGAAGATTTTTGTGAGGTAAGTGATTTGTGAAAGAGATAGTTTAATGTTAGTCAGGGCCATTCTCTTGTAGAGAATTTTGAAAGTCAGATTGCGTTGCGCTAACAAAATATTGTGTGTTGAAAGTCAGATTGCGTTGCGCTAAAAAATATTGTGTGTCAGTTTAAGCACAGTCGTGTATAAATTTCAAAAGGGGACGTTTCATATGGCGACCCTGCCAGGATACCTCACTGGAATCTTCTGATTTTTTCTTGTAGTTTGTGTAATTAGTGTAGCTTTTGTTTATTGCTAGCGCGTAATTTTAGAGAAAATCTCCTTTGTAGTTGCAGTCTTTCATTGTTGTACAGTAAAACAGTTGTGGTATACATGTAGATTTGCACCAAGTATTTCGCAGCTGCAGTTAACTAGATATTATTTTCAGTGTTATGTTAATGTGTTCTCTTATTTTTGCTCTTGAAATTGTGTTTTTCTGTGTTGTCGTGTGAAACACTGTGACAATAATGGCGTGTGAAAAACGTAACACTAGGCTCCAAAGTAAATTGAGAAATGACAGCGAAGACGAAAGCAGTATGTTAGCGCCGCAGAATAATGAATTAACTAATGTTAATAGTAGTAATTTGGTAATTGCGCATAGGGATATGGAGCGGGTTTCAAACAATGGCGTGGACAGTGAAACAGTTAGTGAAGAGGGAAGCATTATCGATCGATCGGTCGGCAATAGCTCGCCTCAGGAAGCCGAAATGACACGACACGATCTCGCAAATACTGTAGATTCAGGTTCTGGGTCCTCACCGTTTTCTCAAATAAGTCAAGACACATTTTCTGCTTGTCAAAATGTGAATGTTGCCGGTGCAACTTCACTGCCGAAAAGCACTGAGGAACGTGTTTCAGACACCTGTGCATTGTTATTACAGTTAATGCAACAAATGGGACAAAAGCTTGAAAAGTTAGACACAATGGAACAAAATGAGAGACAAATACAGCAACAGTTAGACAGAATGGTACAAAATCTTCAAAAGTTAGACACAATGGAAGAAAATCTTCAAAAGTTAGACTCAGTGGAACATAAGCTTGAACAAACACGTGAAGATTTAACTACTGAGTTACATCACATTGAATGGAAATGTCCAAAAGTCTGTAATGACGTAAAAGCACAAATTTGTGAGCATTTCCAACCTATTTTTTCGGGGCATGAAGAAGAACTGCAAACTACTGTTCATGAAAATCATGAGACCTTACAAGCTAAATTTGACTCAGTTGCATCTACCGATTCGGTTGCGCAACTTGCAGAGACTCAGGAAAACTTAAAGGACACAGTAGATACTCCGAAACTTGGTTCAGAAAAACACACTGAGGAAATAAGTACACTATCGGATAAAGTAGCCGAACTTTCAGATCAGTTCACTAACTTATCTACGAAGGTAGATGATAATCTGAATGACACAAAACCGGTAGTCTTTAATGACACAGAAGAGTGCGAACAAATTAGGAAATTCAATCAAAATCAAATCAATATACAGTACAAAAGAGAAATCCGGGAAGTACAAGATCAGTTGACGCAGGTAATACAAAAATTTCATATTTCAGAGGACACTCGCGCTCCAACATGGGAAGAGGGACATAGAGATACGGAAAAGCCGCAACATAATAACACAGGGCATTTCGGAAGTTATGAAAGAAATTGGCAATGTGCACCGAATTTTAAGATGGAACCGCCGACACGACCTAACAATGACCGTTATGCTACTCGCCGACGCAATGATTTTTACTATAAGCTGTTAAAAAGAAAAAAAAAAAAAAAAAAAAAAAGGGGGCAGAATAACTTCAGACGCAACAGTTCGGCGCGCAGTTACGATTTCGGGAGAAATTCTCCACCACATGACCGACAAACAAGAAACTATGTAAACTACCGATATAACGACAGACCTGAATTTCATCAGAACTGGCGGGATTATAACAGAGCTGGGCCCTCTCGGCAAGGTGAATTTCTAGAGGTTCGGTCTCCGAATCCCATTAACGACGCGCGCCAACAGACAATGACCCGCACCGCAGGGAGCCGCGTGCGCCGGCTGGCTCCGAGAAAAATATCATAGACGCTAACCTTGAGAAAAATTCCAGTATTCTTTACCGACTTATGCCGCATTCTACACCACATTTCACACGTAAAACTGTTTATTGAGAGATAATGTGCTTTTTTAACTTGAGATTTTAATGAAACATTTTGGTTTACTTGAAAATACATTCTGGATTTACAGTACTTTCTGTGAGATACCAGGTGACACAGTGGTTAGTTTATTTGACAGCTACACGATGTTATCACGACGCTACTAATGAGTGACAATTTACAATGTTGCTTTTGCGGTGTATCTGTTTTGTATTTGCACAGTTTTTCTGAATTCTTCTGGAAAGTAAAACATGTTTTAGTATTTAACTTTTGTGGTATAGCAACAATGAGACAGCCTTTTTCGTAGCACAACAATACGTTACAGTACAGTACTTTCTTCATCACAACAATAAGCGTAATAACTAAGATATTTATACGCCAAGCATTTCACTTTTGTGTATCATCAGGTAAGTACATTGACTTCTGCAGAACTTAGCTTTCGGAGGACGATAACTACGAGACTTCCACAGAGATTATCTTACAACATGACGCACAGTTTAGCGCTACAGGACACGTATTTGAGTGATTAATTTTATACTTAAAACATTTATTTTTAAAGATTTTTTTTACAAAGAAAGTTTTCCGTGATACATTTCATTCCATTGCTGTAATCTGTAACACCTGAGGGTATAATTACATTAATCCTCAGGGGGGTACACGTTTACTTTGTGTACCATGTGTGTGGCAACCACAAGGAACCCTAGCTAATATGGTATTTGCTTATACAACTTTACACATCGGTACCATATTTCTCTAACACAGAATTACACAGCTATCTGATTATTTACCTGAGAGAGACAAACATTTATTTTATTACATCAGTGACAGACGTTTACGTAATTTCACAGTTGGATACCTTCACACTTATGAAATTGTATTTTGTCTGTACTTTGCAAACTGTTCATATTTTTTCGGAACCATTGTGATACTATGAGAGCTTTGAATGATATATTTGGTAAGGGAGCATGATTTTAAAGTACGTTTGAGGTAGATGACACTTTTGAAATGAGCAGAGAATTACTTTTAGGTTTTAAAATATTCAGGAAGCTACGACGATTTTGAGATTTGACTGAGGTGTTACGATGTTATTTTTACGACGACGATGTGTATTATGCTGCTGAGGTATGTTTATGGTCAAGAAGCTGATGCTATATGAGTTATTTGATTATGCTACGTATTTATTAACAGGAAATATTGAAGAAGCGTCGACGAATTTGTATATGTGTAATAAGGTAAGGAGTAATGAATAGTGATTAGGGCACTCTGATTTGTGGAAAAGGTTGTTGGAAACCAAGATCGTACTTTAAAAGTTATAAAATGTGTGTAAATGCGTGAATATATCACAATGCCGACGAAAATTTTTTTGGACACTGTTATATCAATAAGATTTTGTTTCTACAGATTTGCAACACTAATTCTTGACCTGTGAAACATTTTTATATCAGACTGCCACTGTAGCGCAAACTGCTGTCGTAAATATTTCCGTACGAAAGTTAAGTGACCACCTGCACGTAATACGTCGTGGGCACACAGCTGTGTCAGACACCTGGGCGACAGCCGCCCGAAAAAAAAAAAAAAAAAAAAAAACAAACGACACGGACGAACTTGAAAACGATGAGAAACATTTCACGGCTATTGTCGTGCTAATTGAGAGAAATGCCATATGGCTAGTGAATGACGTTTCACGCCTTGCTTTGCCCATTTTGTTTAATATCTAGTTTCTAGCTGCACTGCAGCACTGGTTAAAAATAAAATTTTATAGATGTACTAATTTAAATATTTTCTGTCAACAGATCTATTAAATAATTATTTTATGACCCACATTCTTCGAAAAAGGAGCTCTTGGAATGGAAAGAACAATAAGAAGGGACTAATAACAGGAACTGCATACATAATTTTCTTTTCAACTACTTGTTAATTTTTTTAGTAGTGTAATTTAAGGTGATGCATCACCCTAGTGTTAAGATGTGACATAGGTTTTAAACATGGCCATTTTTTTACTGTAATATTTTTTCTGCTTGAGCTATGGCATGTTTAGGTATAAGTTGCTGCTGTTTGCCAGGCATAGTGTTATTGAATTTGACTTTGTATTATTCTGTTAAGCCAGTTTTACTAATGATTTCTTGTTATTATTTGTTGCACATTGCCTTAGATTAGTTGTAATATTACAATTGCTTTGCTAATTTCTAAAATGCTGCTTGCTTCGCACATCTGCGTTTTTTTTATTGCTGTTTATATTAATTGTTTTATGTGATGCTGCATTGCCTCGTCCCTTGGTATATATATATCTGAGCTCAGTAGATTTAAGTTAGCTTAAGAGGGGGTAGACTATATAAGAAACTAACTATGATGAATTGGAAGAAATGCATTGAGAAGCCAAAAGAAACAGATATGGCAAAAATGAGTATTTTGCACTGAGAAATAATTATTTTGAAAGAAATATGAATAGCATACAGGAAGGAGGTATAGATAGGACTTTTTGGAAATAGTGAGGAACGAAGGGAGATCTCCGAAAAGTAAAGAAAGTTTTTGTTTGCAACATACTGCAGTAAAAGAAACCCTGTCCTTTCCTTGTGTTATCCCACTATGTGTTTGTGTTCCCTTGTGTATTTGTGTACTTCCTGTCTTTAGTTGTTTATCTGATAAGACCTATGTTGTAGAATTTTTCTAATACCATGTTATTTAGTTTGTAAAGATGTTTATACAGTATTTGTTCTGTTTTGTCTTAATGCTCATGTGGAAGTTGATATTCCAAAAGTTATTCTGATCTTTATGTATGTACTTATGTCATTATTTTTGTAACACTGATGTATATGTTTATTTCTATTCTTTTGTAAAGCCCCTATTACTACGAATGTTATCTCTACTATTATGTTTTTAATGATGTATTTTGTACCTTTGTAATTGTATTCTTATGTTATAAAATTGTATAGACACCAGTTCATCATATTATTAACTTGTAAGTTACATTTCACTGCACACGTTTTGTTGGTCATAGTATATGGACAATATGTGAGAAGTAGGGACTGTTAGTGTTTGTATGTGTGTTAATAATTCAGCAAGGGACTGGATAACAGCATTGCTGGTTCTAAGCACAATTCCAAAAACTTTGTGAGTGCGCAAGTGGTGGTTATGGACTTGCTATATTATCCGCAAGACTCTTCAATGGTGATTGTGTACCTGCACAGTCATAACAGATGGCTGCTAGCCATCTCTACAAGGACTACAGTGGGTCTGCGCCTCTGGTGACCCACCAATACCGTGATCTCTACCAGGACTGCAGTGGGTCTGCTCTGTGATGACCTACCAAACGATATTCTTCAAAACTTCGATTGACTCCGCTGTGGGTTTGCTCTGTTGTGGCCCATTACCTGTCAGAATGTCAAGAGTCAGCACTGTCTTTCCATTGGAAGGACAGCGCTACTTCTTCAAGACTGCATGGAAATCCACTACTTCCGTGTGCATTTTCTTTTACTGCTCAGACTTTGAGAAAAACACTGCAATGTGATGAATGATCAAGACTGTCTTTATGGACTGTGAGAAAATTTTAGCTTTTGACCAACATTGTATCAATAAGTGTGTGCATTTCATTTCTTAGTTATTGTAATTATGAAAAAATTTTTCAAATCTGTATTGGGCACTGCCCAACCCAATTTGTAAAATTTTTTGTGGGGAGCATGGGGGCTATGTAAGTAGGCTGTTTAGGTTTTTTTATTGGTAACGCCACCTCAGTATGAAAATCACCGGCTGTGCCGTGTGCAGTCTGTGGCTGCTTTGCATTGTTGTAATACTCAACCATTGTAGTGTTAGGCAGCTGGCTGTGAACAGCGCGTAGCGTTGCGCAGTTGGAGGTGAGCCGCCAGCAGTGGTGGATGTGGGGAGAGAGATGGCGGAGTTTTGGAAGTTGTCATGAACTGCTCTATATATATATATATATATATGATGATATAAAGGTAAATACATTCTTTGTTCTCTATTAATATCTTTCATTTGCTAACTATCCCTATGAGTAGTTAGTGCCTTCCATAGTTCGAATCTTTTATTTAGCTGGCAGTAGTGGCGCTCGCTGTATTGCAGTAGCTTGAGCAGCGAAGATTTTTGTGAGGTAAGTGATTTGTGAAAGAGATAGTTTAATGTTAGTCAGGGCCATTCTCTTGTAGAGAATTTTGAAAGTCAGATTGCGTTGCGCTAACAAAATATTGTGTGTTGAAAGTCAGATTGCGTTGCGCTAAAAAATATTGTGTGTCAGTTTAAGCACAGTCGTGTATAAATTTCAAAAGGGGACGTTTCAATACCTCCTCCTCTTGTGATTCTTGAACAGGGTATTCGCTATTACTAGCTGAAACTTGTTACAGAACTCAATTAGTCTTTCTCCTCTTTCATTCCTTGTCCCAAGCCCATATTCTCCTGTAACCTTTTCTTCTACTCCTTCCCCTACAACTGCATTCCAGTCACCCACGACTATTAGATTTTCGTCCCCCTTTACATACTGCATTACCCTTTCAATATCCTCATACACTTTCTCTATCTGTTCATCTTCAGCTTGCGACGTCGGCATGTATACCTGAACTATCGTTGTCGGTGTTGGTCTGCTGTCGATTCTGATTAGAACAACCCGGTCACTGAACTGTTCACAGAAACACACCCTCTGCCCTACCTTCCTATTCATAACGAATCCTACACCTGTTATACCATTTTCTGCTGCTGTTGATATTACCCGATACTCATCTGACCAGAAATCCTTGTCTTCCTTCCACTTCACTTCACTGACCCCTACTATATCTAGATTGAGCCCTTGCATTTCCATTTTCAGATTTTCTAGTTTCCCTACCATCTTCAAGCTTCTAACATTCCACGCCCCGACTCGTAGAACGCTATCTTTTCGTTGATTATTCAATCTTTTTCTCATGGTAACCTCCCCCTTGGCAGTCCGCTCCCGGAGATCCGAATGGGGGACTATTGGCTCAAAATGGTTCAAATGGCTCTGAGCACTGTGGGACTCAACTGCTGTGGTCATAAGTCCCCTAGAACTTAGAACTACTTAAACCTAACTAACCTAAGGACATCACACACATCCATGCCCGAGGCAGGATTCGAACCTGCGACCGTAGCGGTCGTGCGGTTCCAGACTGTAGCGCCTTTAACCGCTCGGCCACTTCGGCCGGCGGGGGGACTATTCCGGAATCTTTTGCCAATGGAGAGATCATTATGACACTTCCTCAATTACAGGTCACATGTCCTGTGGATACACGTTACGTGTCTTTAATGCAGTGGTTTCCATTGCCTTCCTCATCCTCATGTCGTTGATCACTGCTGATTCTTCCGCCTTTAGGGGCAATTTCCCACCCCTAGGACAAGAGAGTGCCCTGAACCTCTATCCGCTCCTCCGCCCTCTTTGACAAGGCCGTTGGCAGAATGAGGCTGACTTCTTATGCCGGAAGTCTTCGGCCACCAATGCTGATTATTTATCAAAATTTAGGCAGTGGCGGGGATCGAACCCGGGACCGAAGACGTTTTGATTATGAATCAAAGCTTGAATACACCCCTAAAGGAATGACATGCACTACTGGTCCGCGCAAAATCCCCACTGGATTCGCCAAGCTGCTCATCAACGACAGTGGAGTATCAGTGCTTGGTGCAGTATCATTGCTAACTGTATTGTAGGTCCCTATTTTTACCGTGGAACATCGAATGGACAGCGATATGCATCATTTCTTCAACACACACTGGCGCTAGCGCTCCTCATGGAAGATCTAGGATTGGAAACTCGTATATCAACGTGGTTCCAACATGATGAATGTCTCTCTCACAATACAAAAGTTGGCAGAGACGTTATAGATGCGATATTTCCAAATAGGTGGATGGGGCGTTGGCCAGCAAGGTCCTCCGACTTGACGTTATTAGACTTCTCTCTCTGGCACGCAGTGAGAGACAGACTGTATCAAGAATCCCCAACGACAGTAGAGGATATGCAACATCGTATTACTGCGGCGTGTGCGGCAATATCTGTAGAAACTCTAAAACCTGTGCAACAGTCTCTTGTTACCCGTCTGCAGACGTGTATTGATGCAAACGGTTCGCACTTCGAACTTTTGTAGGTGTGTCACAGTTTCATTGGACAAGATGTGGGTGTCAGGGCACTAGTAAGTGCGTTTAGAAAAGTGAATTCAAGTGTGTTATCTCTAATTGTAGCTCTAGTTGTCATTTCGCTTGAATAAACATACATTCAAGTTTTGAAAAACGTAACTTTGCGCTGGACGTTTACTTGTTTCTTTTTGTGGATTGTGCAACTTTCCCTTGGTGTAAGCCCCTGACACAGGCAGCGTGAGGTGCACACTTGAATCTCAGGACGTGCGCTAGCTGTGCGCTTCATTTATTTCAAGCGTTAACTTCGCTTCTTAACCTCGAGATGTATTGAGATACATCATTTTTGTGATTTTTCATGCTATTGATTGCATACGAAATAATAAGGGATGTCCATTTAAAAATACACACGTTTGTGTTGAAAATAGTTTTTGGTTACGTTTTAAAATTTCGCGTAGTATTTGGTTTCCTAAGCTCCTGCCTTACGTTCATGCTGGTGAAAACCGTTTTAGAATCTCTATTGTTGTTTCAGAGATATTTGAGGTGGCAGAGTTAGGTGAGACACCCTGTATGTATCAGAGAGGGAGAGAGAGAGAGAGAGAGAGAGAGAGAGAGAGAGAGAGACGGAAAGGGGGAAAGGAGATTCATTACTAATTTATCCTGGTTACATTTCGGTTTGTTACCGTTTTGGGGACTAGCATGATCAGTGAGTTAGTGCTTATATGGATTTGGTCGGTGAGTACCTTCTTTTCTGTTGGAATGGCACTTTGTATGTGAAAGATGTTCTTTAGTATATTTGCTATCTACACACACACAATCACTTAAACACGTATATATATAAAGAACTCATTTACACACAGAAAAATACACACACACACACACACACCTATCCATTATTATAGAAAAGAACAAAAGGAAAAGAAAATAAATCACCTCTGAAGAAAGAATTATACACAGTAAACACTCTCTCTCTCTCTCTCTCTCTCTCTCTCTCTCTCTCTCTCACACACACACACACACACACACACACACACACACACACCAACAAATGAAAAATATCAAACCACAACACAACACAAGGTAGAGGCAGAAAACACACAAAAGTTGGCAACACTACACACTGAAAACACATATATGTTAATCACAAAATGGCAAGTGCAAGTGATACATGTGCTGTGAAAAACGTGGGTGAAAGAACACCAAAGATTGGACAGCTGGAGTGTGGAAACTATAGAATACATCTCCAGAAGCACACACATGAGTTAACAGCGCTGGAAATCGTAAGTAACACGAATTATACATTCATATTACGAAATTTGTGCTACAGAAGGTTGATTCCAACTTGAAAACAAGAGAAAGACACGACAAAATGTAATATATCATCATAGTACATCTACCACGTATTACGTTTATTGAATATATAGAAGGAAACATGTATTACAGGCCACTGATAATGCTTCCCACAAAAAAGAAACGAAGCGCGTATGGCAGTAAAAAACCTGTCTTAAATTAGTTGCATAGACGGTACATACCTCCACGAATTTAAAGAAACTAAGAGAAAGACGGAAAACAGAAGATATCACGATAATACAGCCATGTCAGGCATTTCCCGTCAAGTTATACAACAGTTTCAAGAATATCCATCTCAGTGTCCACAAGCCCATCCATCATATTAAATACAATCAGACCTTTAAAGTAAATAATGTAATTCCGAGTTATATTAATGTAAAGGTCAGAAACAACTCTTTGGGTGCAAAAAGAACGAAGTCATTTGCAGAAAACACTTGGTTAAAAAATGAAATCGAGTTGCTCTATACGAAGAAATTAGCGCTAAATGGGATTATGATTTAGATCTTGAGCTATCAGCATTTATTAACAAACCAGTAGTGATGATCAACAGAATTGAAAAAATGTAAAACATCACAGTATGAACACTGCAATATACAAACATCAAACACAAACAAAAAATCAGAACACTCACTAGAAAGAAAAAAGAAAGGAAACCATGAGTAATTGCAACACACCCACAATTACAAATTTCACCCAAAATTAATAAATCTCACAGATAAAGAATTAACAGAGAAAGAGGCACAGCAATTAGAGAAATGGTTCAAACACATCATCAGTACAAAAATAGATAATCACTACACGAAAAATCTGATTGAATAAAATGAAAACATCATGATATAAGAAGAGAAAAAGTAAAATAACACTCTAAATGCTGGGCTACCACGAGAACTAGTGAAGAAAGAAATGAATAACACCATCACCATGTCAAAGAAAGAGCAAAACAGTAAACATTAAACAGAAAAAAACACCACTAAGAAAGTAAAAGAAAAGCTACAAGCTAACAACATTATAGTCACAAAAGCAGATAAAGGAAACTCCACAGTACTGATCAATAAGGAACAATACACAGAAAGAACTAAAGATTTCATCTCCTTTACCAATATCACAACACTGAAATCGAGTCAACAGCACACTTCCAGATATACATAAAAGAACCACCTCAAAGGCATCAGACACTCACAGATAAACAAGAACAACACATCGCACAGAACAACCCAAGAGCACCAACACTCAGAAGCCAACCTAAGGTCCACAAACCACACATTCCACTGGGGCCAGTTATTAATTTCAAGAATGCACCATCATATCGTGTGGCAAAATAAATGATCAAGAATGAGATTTTCACTCTGCAGCGGAGTGTGCGCTGATATGAAACTTCCTGGCAGATTAAAACTATGTGCCGGACCGAGACTAGAACTCGGGCAAGTGCTCCGCAACTGAGATAACCAAGCACGACTCACGCCCCGTCCTCACAGCTTTACTTCTGCCAGTATCTCGTCTCCTACCTTCCAAACTTTACAGAAGCTCTTCTGCTAATGCAACATTATGAAATGAAAAACCGCAGAACAGTACAAAACACGAAAGAACTGATAACACAATAAAAGACCTACACATCCCACAAACTACATCACTCATCTCTTTTGACATAGAGGCATGTACACCACTGCAGACAAATAAACTAGTTGAAGAAAACTTACTGATGTACAACGAATTACCTGCGGACAATATTAATGAAATAACTAAAACGCACAAAGCAATCACATCCCAAAATTACTTCTAATTTGAAAGGAATATTACTTACTCGATGGACTTTCAAGGGGATCCCCAGTTTCAGGAACACTCGCAAACATACTCCTCAACCCCATAGAAAACACAATCTTTGACACAGTCATCAAAAGGTAAGGATACAAATTTTTTACTGGTACAGATATGTGGACGACATAAGCTGTATGGTAGATGAACCAACAGAGGATATTGATAAACGTCATACAGATATAAACAACGTACATAAAAATATTCAATTCACTATGGAGAAAGAAACACAAAAACAAATGAATTTCTCGGATATGACAATAAAGAGAGACACCAAGAGACAGACATTTGACAACATCAGAAAGCCAGAAGCCGCAGACTTAATTATATATGCTTCATCCAACCACCCACAAAACCAAAAATTAGTGGCCCTACGACATATGTTACACAGACTTCGTAACATCCCACTCAGCAAATAAAACTATGAAAAAGAATTACAAACAGTACAACTCATAACCACAAAGAATGGTTACAACACCCATACATTACAAAAATTGAACAAAAATATTGAAACACAACTAAAGAAGAATCAAAACAAGCAGAGAACACATACACCAAAGAACCCCACAGACACTACAGCACACACGGAAACACCAAACGATAACAGTCATGACATGAATAACAGAAAACAATGGTACACTTTTACACATAAAGACAAAGCAACACAGAAGATAGCAAAAGAACTAAAGAATGGCAGACAATGGGTGCATGAAGCTGAGACATTCGTTCTTAAAGTTACCACAGAAGCAAGAGGTGCTAAAAGGAATACCAAGAGTTAGCTTGAAGATGAAGAAATGCTGCAGAATGAAGACTGTGTTTCAGCAATGTTCAGAGGCACAGTTTAATTGGACTGCTATTTTCATTCCCAATTTCCCACAGTGTATTTTTCAGAATTCAGGTACAAATATTTCCTAAAGTTTATAAAGCAATGCTCTAATATTTTTCTGTAACTTGCAATAGTCCATACTTATGGCATAAGCTTTATTGCAGTATCAACTAAATTATACAAAAAATAATATTTTATTAGGAAAAACTTACAAAAATTAAAATTTGAGATCTGATTTTTTTTTGTCCTTATAATATACACTACTGGCCATTAAAATTGCTACACCACGAAGATGACGTGCTACAGACGCGAAATTTAACCGACAGAAAGAAGATGCTGTGATATGCAAATGATTAGTTTCTCAGAGCATTCACACAAGGTTGGCGCCGGTGGCGACACCTACAACGTGCTGACATGAAAGTTTCCAACCGATTTCTCATACACAAACAGCAGTTGACCGGCGTTGCCTGGTGAAACGTTGTTGTGATGCCTCATGTAAGGAGGAGAAATGCTTACCATCACGTTTCCGACTTTGATAAACGTCAGATTGTAGCCTATTGCGATTGCGGTTTATCGTATCGTGACACTGCTGCTCGCGTTGGTCGAGATCCAATGATTGTTAGCAGAATATGGAATCGGTGGGTTCAGGAGGGTAAAACGGAATGCCGAGCTGGATCCCAACGGCCTCGTATCAATAGCAGTCGAGATGACAGGCATCTTCTCCGCACCGCTGTAACGGATCTTCCGCAGAGAGAGTTTTTAGTATTCTACATAGTGAGAATTGTAGTGACTGAATAATTTCAAAAAATGGTTCAAATGGCTCTGAGCACTATGGGACTCAACTGCTGAGGTCATAAGGCCCCTAGAACTTAGAACTACTTAAACCTAACTAACCTAAGGACAACACACACATCCATGCCTGAGGCAGGATTCGAACCCGCGACCGTAGCGGTCGCGCGGTTCCAGACTGTAGCGCCAGAACCGCTCGGCCACCAGCGGCCGGCGACTGAATAATTTCTTAATTGGAGTTCGTTATCTGTCTGCCCGGCACTGCTATATTTACATACTTCCTTGGTAGTCGTGCATCGCTACTTCGGTATGATCATGGACGGCACAGAATCACGGTCGGTTTTTATGCCAAAAGGGCACAATACCTTGCTAAATTGTGTCGCTATGGGGACATTTGTGATATGGGTACTTTGCTTCATTAGAGAAGCGGTCTGTAGTGAGGTTACCACGGTAGGCTGCAATTTATTTACATTAATAATAGTGTACACTTTACAGCGTTTTTGTGTTATATTATTCAATATAGCAGGTAAACATATTAAATAAATTAATCATCGGGAATGTAATCTTCCGCATTATATAACACTATCGAACTAGCTCTGTAGTCATTCACTTGTTTCATTCCCTTCACTGATTTTTGAGTACTGTCTTTTGGTGCTTAAGTACGATTTCCTCGCACTTTTCGCTTTTCTGTTTGAAACTGTGTTTAATTTGGAACTAATGAATCACCTTAGTAGATGTTAGTGTTTTGTAATCAATGTTACCTTGTCTTTTTATTTGTGTTACTGTATGTTAGAGGTGGCGCCAATGAAAGCATTCTTAAGGAAAACTTCTTTAAGTGAACCATATTAACAATAATGTTATTCACTCGTTATGTTAACTATATCATATGATGATCAAAAAGGGAATCATTTTTGCTGAATGGGCTTCACATTTTCATTACACGTAAGACATAAAAACAAAAATAGCTACGACAGCTATTGAGGAGTAGCGCCATCCAAATAATTCCCTGCTCTTTATTTGTGATGTTTGAGTTACAGTCGACGAGTCTGTATATTACTTGTAACTATGCTTTTGATGAAAATCGTAGTTACAGAAATGCGAATAAAACTCATTGGGCTACGCTTCCGATATTCTGCCTAGTACTGAATACAGTAACAGCAGGCTTCGCTGCATCTTGGAGAGGCTAGCTTCGTAACTGCTAGCCTGCTGAGCACATCGAGTGAGCGAACGTATTCTTCCAGTCGCTAGTGTAATAGAGAATTGGCAACATTGTTGAATGCGTTGGGCAACTACATGACCGTCTCCTGGTGTGATTCAGAATTGTCCTGCTAAATTCACTTCACATACCGTTGTCATTTCCAATAAGCAATCCGAACGATTCTCACTTAAGGCCTGACATTGAGACGTCATTTATTGTATGCTTTCCGGAAGGGAAAATCTGTAACTAATACCACATTTAAATTGTATCACAAATTAATCTCAACCCAATCAACCGCAAATCTGCAGAAGCAAAATAGGTCGCCACATTTCGTTTTAATTCTTATGTGCACGTCCTGTGTCCTGATTTCCATTTTTCAACCTTCCTGAAAGTGTGTTGGCAAGTTTGAATGATTTGAATGCAGTAGCTGACGAACCAGAGAAGTGGTGGGTTTCTTAATCTTCTGCGAACCTAAAGGTGTCGGTGGAAGGCAGAGAGCAGGAACAGGAGGGTTTGCCAAAGATGAGTTAAGCAAACACTTTCCTGGCAAGGTTGGTCATGGTCCCCCCCCCCCTCCTCCCCCCACCCCCACCGCCACCTCGGGCGGTTCGGTTAATCAGTGTCATAATAGTGCGATATTCGTTAGGCGCGACCGCTCGGTCTATAGATACACTACTGGCCATTAAAATTGCTACACCAAGAAGAAATGCAGATGATGAGCGGGTATTCATTGGACAAATATATTATACTAGAACTGACATGTGATTATATTTTCATGCAATTTGGGTGGATAGATCCTGAGAAATCAGTACCCAGAACAACCACCTCTGGCCGTAATAACGGCCTTGATTCGCCTGGACATTGAGTAAAACAGAGCTTGGATGGCGTGCACAGGTCAGGTACAGCTCCCCATGCAGCTTCAACACGATACCACAGTTCAGCAAGACTAGTGACTGACGTATTGTGACGAACCAGTTGCTCGGCCACCATTGACCAGACGTTTTCAGTTGGTGAGAGATCTTGAGAATGTGCTGGCCAGGGCTGCAGTCGAACATTTTCTGTATCCAGAAAGGCCCGAACAGGACCTGCAACATGCGGTCGTGCATTATCCTGCTGAAATGTAGGGTTTCGCAGGGATCGAATGAAGGGTAGAGCCACGGGTCGTAACACATCTGAAATGTAACGTCCACTGTTCAAAGTGCCGTCAATGCGAACAAGAGGTGACCGAGACGTGTAACCAATGGCACCCCATACCATTACGCCGGCTGATACGCCAGTATGGGGATGACGAATACACGCTTCCAATGTGCGTTAACTGCGATGTTGCCAACCACGGATGCGACCATCATGATACTGTAAATAGAACCTGGATTAATCAGAAAAAATGACGTTTAGCCACTCGTGCACCCAGGTTCGTCGTTGAGTACACCATCACAGGCGCTCCTGTCTGTGATGCAGGGTCAAGGTTAACCGTAGCCATGGTCTCCGAGCTGATAGTCCATGCTGCTGCAAACGTCGTCGAACTGTTCGTGCATATGGTTGTTGTCTTGCAAACGTCCCCATCTGTTGACTCAGGGATCGAGACGTGGCTGCACGATCCGTTACAGCCATATGGATAAGATGCCTGTCATCTCGACTGCTAGTGATACGAGGCCGTTGGGATCCAGCACGGCGATCCGTATTACCCTCCTGAACCCACCGATTCCATATTCTGCTAACAGTCATTGGATCTCGACCAACGCGAGCAGCAATGTCGCGATACGATAAACCTCAATCGCGATAGGCTACAATCCGACCTTTTTCAGTCGGAAACATGATGGTACGCATTTCTCCTCCTTACACGAGGCATCACAACAACGTTTCACCAGGCAACGCCGGTCAACTGCTGTTTGTGTATGAGAAATCGGTTGGAAACTTTCCTTATGTCAGCGGGTTGTAGGTGTCGCCACCGGCGCCAACCTTGTGTGAATGCTCTGAAAAGCTAATCAGTTGCAAATTACAGTATCTCCTTCCTCTCGGTTAAATTTCGCGTATGTAGCACGACATCTTCGTGGTGTAGAAATTTTAATTGCCAATGGTGTACAAAGCGCAGCCGAAGCCTTAAAATTTACTGTCTGCCATTTTATTTTATTTGTGCTTGACGTTTTAAATTATCAATAAAACTGTACCGAGCGTATACTCGGTAAGATGAATCGATTTGATCCAAAGCACTTGACGCAAAGATATGCAGCCACAAAAATCCTGCTCGATGCCAGCCACGAGGTGCATACAATTCTTCCCCCTAAAAAATGCTGTCGACATTTTGTTTGCAGTGTGAATTAGTGTATGTGAATGTGTGTGTTACAAACTTGAGTAGTGGACACGTGCACCCTAGATTTTCCCACCCCACAGGACTCTACAGATTAAGGCCAACGTGGCTTATTATTCTCGTGTGAGAAAGCCATAGGATCGTATATAAATGTACCAGGACTGTTTTGTCCATCTATTATATACAAAAATATTATTTTTAATATGCGAAATATTAGTCAAAAATAAATATTTTATCATTTGAAGCTATTTCCGTGATTGTTAATTTTTTTTCAATACATCTGAAAATAGTGGCCGGCCGCGGTGGTCTAGCGGTTCTAGGCGCTCAGTCCGGAATCGCGCGACTGCTACGGTCGCAGGTTCGAATCCTGCCTCGGGCATGGATGTGCGTGATGTCATTAGGTTAGTTAGGTTTAAGTAGTTCTAAGTTCTAGGGGACTGATGACCACAGATGTTAAGTCCCATAGTGCTCAGAGCCATTTGAACCATTTTTTTTTAAATAGTGTCACATTTGTAGTGTTGTTGATTACGCTCCTAAAACCCAAAGTGCTTGGCTCAAGTTTAGCTAACGGTACGTAGCTTTCTCTGACTGCTACATAGAATGCCATTGCGTTATCCGTTGCGAACTTAATAAATTCAGTCAGTGAAAGAATTGTTCCTAAAATTTATATGGGCGTAAATATATTTCTATTCAGAGAAGGTTACGTCGCCAAAGAAAAATAAGAGCGACTGTGGACAGGACATGTCATCATAGCAGGCTGGAACAAAAGAAATAATAATAATCAAAAGCAGCTCCATCTGGTGAAAGTAAGTAACCCTCCATAGGGTGCCACTCAATGGCAGTATGAAAGCCAGTGGTGAGTTACAACGTAACTAATTGTCTCTGTTATTTGGCCCTTCAGTGACAGGGGACTCTCAGCAGTAAGGGCTGCCCAACATAGTGGTAACGCGGTCGCTTTGTGAAGGGGAGCGCTTTGTTAGCCATGGGTTCTATTCTTGCAAGAGACATGAACATTTTGTCTGCTTGTTACGTTTTCTCTTACGAAGCTATTAGCTGCCAGCCCGAAAATCAATAAAAGAATCTTAACTTCACCATCTGAGGTCTCGTAAAAATTTCGATTTAATACCTCCTAAATTTAATGGTAAAAAATTCTCATCTTACATCCTTCTTAAAACTTTTATTTTCTTGGTTAAACTGACACGCACTTAAGTTTTCGAGAATACGCAGTTTTGTAGATTATTAATGGTACTGGATGATTTGTTAACAGGGTTTCTACATTTTAGTAGTAATACTGAAATACTTCTTGGGTAAGACATAGGACTTCACTAGAAACATACCGCGTGATTCTGTGCGTAATATCTTGCTAATGCATGATGGTTTGGGCTAGCACGTGTTACAGAAGGTTTTGTTCTACTAAATTAGATTTTTGTGTTAAGAGTGTTCTGCTAAACTGTAATCCATTTCTATTATAACATAGCATATTTTATTGCGTTTCTCGTTGATTTATTGAATATCACCAAAAAACGTAAGAGACAACGGTCAGGCCGTTTTTGTGTTTCACGTATACAGAAACTAATTGTTGGAGATAAACACGTCGTCAATCCAAGTCTCAAGTGCATTTTCATCCACAAGGAAATTTTCTTGATAATTATTCGATAAGGGGCGATAAGGATAAATGTGTGAGGGCGCTAGATCAGAAGAAGAAGTGCAATAGGGACTGACTTCTCGTCAAGCTGCTGGATAGGTTCTTTTCTGAAAATCAGCAGGGTGTAGACAGGTGTTCTGTGCAGTACCAACACTAGTTGCAGTTTCCTAGTGGCTTTCCGTATGTTGCAACTGCAAGGTGCCTTAGTTGTTGAACAAGATGTCAGCTGGGATGGACATACCGCTGGGATGCATGTATTACCACAAAACGTCTTGTTTGTGACACTAGATGTACAAAGTTATATTCTGAGACTCAGACTGCCATATGGTTCCTTTTCAGATGCACGAAGTTATATTGTGAGCACTCACACTGTCATATGCTTCCTTTTCCTTTTATGAAATTATTATGCAGTAATTGAAGCTCCCATCTCACAATCCTGATTTAAGTTTTCCGTTATTTCCTTAAATCGACTTTTTTCGCCATTTCTTTCTCGTTCCGTGTTAAGAACTTTTTTTGTCATGAACCGGTAGAGGTATCGAGCTGAAATTTATTTCAAATACTAATTGTTACGGTACCTTGGTGGTGTAAAAATTTAAGGTTCTAATTTAGTGCACTGAAAAGATACGGCCGTCTCCAAAGAAGGGATAGGGGTATCAACTTGAATACTATGTCCAATACTAAGGTCTACGGCCCCTTGGGGATGAAAATAATTTAAGCATCTAAGATAATCGAACGAAAGATACGGGCATATAAGTCACATATTTTGATAGTCGCAAACTCGCAGATCAAAGTCTGCGCCAGAAGTATGTATTACTATCTTGGTCCTGGTGGTCTTGCGGTAAAACGTTTGTCTTGAAATCGAGAGGGCGTGGAACCGATTCTCGAACGGAATACCGGTTTTTGAGACTCTGTTTTAACCCAGCCTTCACCCCTCAACGGTGTGCGGAGTCTACGTTAAACTATAGGACCCTTTAGTCCTGCTGGATATCTGGGATAGGTTAAAGACATGCAAATTGCCGAAGTGATGTTGAAAAAGCATACTTACTTACGTTTACAAGACATAGTTTTTTATGTAGAACATCGCCTTTTATTTTCTAACAATAGAAATTTTTATTTGCTTTATCATTATATCTGCTACATATTAACCATGTAGTAGGCGTATACTTGTTGTTCTCTACAAGGAAGACATTAATTCTTCATTTCAAGACGAGATCATTTATTTATTTCATTCAAGACAGTTCTGTTACAGAAATAGGAATAATGTGAAACCACTCCCACAAATCGTCTTACGGCGCCCACAAGAATGGGCTCAAGGAGTGGAAAGAGACCTGTAAAGAAATAAAACAACAAAGAAAAAAAAGTGGCGTCCAGTAGAAAAACGCACGAGGGCACTGCGGCACACGTAATTATTATTGTGATTGTTATTAGTATCTGTAACCATCCTTACCTACGTAATCATATTAGACGAAATACGGTTTAAAAACGTAAATATGAGAGTGTGCTCGATATCTGGTCTTTGGCTTTGCAGTGCGCTACATTTATGAATAGACTGTAAATACATACATCAGCACAGAATAACAAGTGGAAAGCAACAATTCCAGGAGAAATTTCCGTGCCTTACCATGTTGCCAGTTCGCGGAGCTGCCTATTATGTGACTGTATTTCACTAATTAAAAAATAATGATTCCAGCTGCATCTACGTAAGACGTTGGTTAGATTTACTTACCAGGCAACCACTTTTAACTAGCAGAAACAGATCTTTTTCACCTCTAGTAATGGAAATTGAACAATGTAGGATATGCACCGTGGTTCCGAAGGCACATTAAATATGATGCCCCTTTGCTACCTACTTTAGAATAGTCGGTGTAGGAAGAGGCATGACAGAGGTGGTACTTGCGCTAGGTAGATACTATGTTTTCTTATACGAAAAATTTTAAATTAATGAGCGAATCGACATGACGGTCAACGGGCACTTATTTCTCATTGTATCTGAACTTGAAAATGTTCATGCTGAACTAGGATTTGATTGTGTTTAGTTAACAAGCCTGTTAGGTGTTGGTTTTGAATTCCCATCCAACACGAAACTTTATGCCTTGTCATTTCAAGGTTAAACCTGCGCACACGTTGTTACTTGTGATTAAAACCATATTTAAGATATTTCGTAATTAGTTAACTGGGAAAATAATTACTGGATTGGAGTTCCGGTTGTAATCAAGTACAAAAATATTCGTAAAATAATTTCAGGTTGAAACTTGCTACCTGAAATGTTATTTATTTTAGTAAATAGCTGTCATCTGTAATAACGTGTTTTCTGATATTTCTTATCGTGATATTAATTTGTATTAGGATTGATAGCCATACAGACCAGTTATCTCTTGTGTCCTAGTGCAGTAACCATTTAGTACAGTCCAACGACTGTACCGGAAAGAGAACAGGGGGAAGTGCTATGTTAGCTTAGAGAGGATGAGCAGAGGACAGAGAGGGGAGGAGCAAGTCGACTTGGAAGGGAAGGATGAGATGGACAGATGAGAAAGCAGCATATGGACAGAGGGAAAGGAACAGATGGACACAGTGGGGAGTAGCAGATGGAATGACAGAGAGACGCAGGACGAGATGGGAGTAGACGGTGGAGGAGACGGACAGGAATAGGGGGACAAGGAGAAAGAGAGAGAGAGAGAGCAAAAAGAAGAGAACTGAATAAGAGAAGTTTTGAATAAATGTACAGTACATATTGGCAACGCCGGGTACTGAGCTAGTCTGTATATACATGTTGACCCAAAATTCCGCAAGAATAGTATCCTGGACTTTCTATGCCCTCTGATCCATGTCAGTAAAGCCTGCAAACTACGTAAAAGTACTTCAGTTTTTGTGACGGAGATTGTGCGAATTTTGGAAGCAAGAATAACGTATTTATAACTTTCTATTTCAAGATATTAATTGTGTCCGATCCCCAGAGTTTCCTTAAAAGTATTGAACCCTGGGGATAGAATAAGACGACCAATCGTTATATACTGGATGAGGTAGCGGAATATGTTCGCTGTAAAGGGAGAGCTCAGACAAGCAGTGTGCTAGGGGTACATTCACATGTTGTCATCCGCTATAATGAGAAGTAGGAGTGTTCATCGGAGGTGAGGGTATCATCTGGAGTGCCCCAGGGAAGTGTGGTAGGTCCACTATTGTTTTCTATCTACATAAATGATCTTTTGGATTGGGTGGACAGCAATGTGCGGCTGTTTGCTGATGATGCTGTGGTGTACGGGAAGGTGTCGTCGTTGAGTGACTGTAGGAGGATACAAGATGACTTGGACAGGATTTGTGATTGGTGTAAAGAATGGCAGCTAACTCTAAATATAGATGAATGTAAATTAATGCAGATGAATAGGAAAAAGAATCACGTAATGCTTGACTACTCCATTAGGAGTGTAGCGCTTGACACAGTCACGTCGATTAAATATTTGGGCGTCACATTTCAGAGCGATATGAAGTGGGACAAGCATGTAATGGCAGTTGTGGGGAAGGTAGATAGTCGTCTTCGGTTCATTGGTAGAATTTTGGGAAGATGTGGTTCATCCGTAAAGGAGATCGCTTATAAAACACTAATAGGACCTATTCTTGAGTACTGCTCGAGCGTTTGGGATCCCTATCAGGTCGGATTGAGGGAGGACATAGAAGCTATTCAGAGGCGGGCTGCTAGATTTGTTACTGGTAGGTTTGATCATCAGGCGAGTGTTACGGAAATGCTTGAGGAACTCGGGTGGGAGTCTCTAGAGGAAAGGAGGCTTTATTTTCGTGAATCGCTACTGAGGAAATTTAGAGAACCAGCAGTTGAGGCTGACTGCAGTACTGTTTTACTGCAGCCAACTTACATTTCGCGGAAAGGCCACAAAGATAAGATAAGAGAGATTAGGGCTTGTATAGTCATTTTGTAGGCAGTCATTTTTCCCTCATTCTGCTTGGGAGTGGAACAGGAAAAGAAGATGCTAGTTGTGGTACGAGGTACCCTCCGCCACGCACCGTATGGTGGATTGCAGAGTATGTATGTAGATGTAGATGAGGAGATCAGCATCAATGGGAACTAATCTTTATTTGGAGCTGTCGTACATAGACGTCTTACGTGAAGTCAAGAGCCACGGCAAGGAACAAAGATATGTGTTGTGGAGTGTGCTCCAACAAACGCTAGATGGACATTATGCGGCATTACAACCTCAAATGCCGTGGTCCACGAGGATTCATTTAGACAGATACATGATTTCCATCATCATTCGGCTCTGGTTAAACATGCTTCTTTTTCTCTCCATAAACACACAACAAAACTTACGGTTCCCAGGCGTGTGAGTGTGTTTTTGAGTCAGAAGCTGATGTAAACTACATCTTCTTTTCGTGACCCAAATTGACTGTGGGCAGTGTGAATTTTTAAAGACTTTGATGAATATGGATTATCTCATTCCTGAAACAGCTTCTTTTCTTTTAATTACTAAGGAAATTCGCCTCTATAAAGTGATTGTCAATTTGCTTAAGAATATAGGGAAGATCTATAGGTTTTAATTATTTGCTCGTTTTCAATTTCCGGTCTCGCTTATGATTAAATTTCAGAGTTGATGTGAACTGATGAATCAAAAATGTATAATTTAATTCTAATCTTTTGGTGAAAATCGTTGGGGTCACATTTAATGTTTGAACCTTTATGTTCGTAACTATGCCTTTACGTAGCCTCTTCGTATAATTATGTACACATTGCCACAATATGATTTATATTAATAAGCAGTTTAGAAACTCTGCGGGCCAAAAAAAAATAAAATAAAATAAAAAGAACCTTTGTCTCTTTTTGAGTTAGTCATAGTTTGGCAAAGATTACTACTATGGTCTACAGTAACGTCCAGCCTGCCCTTTGAAAACGTCAGGAAACAGATTGTAAATGTTCATCTTCGTCTGAAGTATGGAAAGCATCTGATGCGAAGAGTGTTTGCTTTGCTTCACATCATTGTTCATTCTTTGAGACAAACTACTGTTCACGAAGTAATATCAGTATGTTCAAGAGCAAAATATATTTGACCATCCTAAGAGAAAGCGACAGTATCAGTATTGGTTTAAAACTCGTTACATCCGTTCTTCTGCCTTTCTTAAGAGCGAGAGAGATCTGCAGTCCTGTCTGGTCAACGAAACTGTTTGTTATCTCAGGTATTGTCGTTAACTATCAGTAAAAAAGGATCGATTACAAAGCGTATTCAGTTTCTTTCACTGATAGAGCCTCTGACACGGAGGAATACCACACAACTACTGGAGTCCAGTCAGTTTTTTACTTCTCTGTTATTACGTTTTAGGCTATTACCGTCTTATAAACGAATCATGGTGTTTCTGCTTCCTTCAACGTGCGCTACGAGAATAAATATACGCCATGAATGCACTATTTGCGTTAATTATACGTACAATGCCAGTGTCCGAAAGAAACTAAAGTATCGATGTAAATCAAAATTTAATTTTTACCGAATAGTTAATTCGAAGTGATATCTCTGATACACAGAATGTAGCTTTATTACATATTTCAGTCGTTTTCTGCGTAATATGATGTCTCCGTTCTGTACCTACACTGATGCAAAAAGATCGTGACACCAAAAAACAATTAATATACAATAATGAAACTTATATTTGCCTAGGTAACATATTTTAGAGATTAACATCGCAGATTAATAACCAAAAGAATGTTGAATGCAAGTATGCAAAAGTGCATGCATTGTATTATATGGATGCCGGATGTCAGTTTGTGGGTTTGAATTTCATGCCTGTTGCTCTTGGTCGATCAATACAGGGACCGTTAATTCTCGTTGTGTATGACGCTGCATTTGTCTTCCGATGAAGACCCATATGTGCTAGATTGGAGACAGATGTGGTGATCAAGCAGGCCAAGGCGACATATCGACACACTGTAGAGCATGTTGCGTTACAACAGCGGTAGGTAGATGAGCGTAATCCTGTTGAAAAACACCCTGTGGAATGCTGTAAATCAATGGCAGCACAACAGGTCGGGTCACCAGACTGACATACAAATTTGCAGTCAAGATGTGTGGGTTAACCACGAGAGTGCTCCTGCTGTCATACCAAATTAAACCCCAGTGGATAACTCCAGGTGTAGGTCCACTGTGTATAGCACTTGGACAGACTGGTTGCAGCACTTAAAATGGCCTCCTTCTAACCAACACATAGCCGTCACTGGCATCGAGACAGAACCAGCTTTCATCAGAAAACAAAACAAACCTCCACCCAGCTCTCCAATTGTCTCTCGCTTGACGCCTTTGCAGTCGCAAGTGGCAGTGGTTTTGGGTTAGTGGAATGCTCGCTACAGGGCTTACTTGAAGTAATTGATTTGTAACAGTTCCTTGTGTCACTGTGATGCCAACAGCTGCTCATATTGCTGCTGCATATGGGGTACGATGCGCCAAAACCATACATAAAACACGATGGTCTTCCCTCTCGGCAGCGTCACGTGGCCATTCAGAGCCCTGTCTTTTTGCTACCGTGTCTATCGCTGCCAGCAGCCACGTAGAGTGTCTTCATTCCCGACAAGTATTTCTGCAGTGTCGCAGAAGGAACATTCAGTTCCCTGTAGCCCTAATGCGCGACCTCAATAAAACTCAGGAAGATGCTAATAATGGTGTCTATGTCGCCTTTAAAGCATTCTTGACTAACATAAACTCACCACGTCCAATCTTTAAGGTAACAGACGCTCATGACTGTTACAGCGTGTGTTTCAGGCAAACTTTATTTCCATCCCCATAGTGGCGCTACTACGAACTTTCGTTTGTGTCGTACAACTCTTTCGTGATGTTGCCCCTTTTTTCATCAGTGTATTTTGCCCATTCTGCATATTGCACATACACTGGAAGTGAAGGACCCAAAAGACGTAATCGGCTGGCAATGTGACTTGATACACGTACACACCGTCTGTGCATATATAAATGTTTAAGAGTTGCAATTCTCTGCGACAGGTTCCGCAGTCACCAGAGTTCACTAGTCTTCGTATTTAGTATTGCTACGACACCTGGTGAGATATATAAGGGGCGTGAACGGTGTCACATGTTGAGCGATTGCTGTGAAGGACACGGAGATGCCCGCACTCATTGTGCGACAGCGTTGTCAGCAATAGACATAGTTTTAAAGGGGCCTCATTGTCGTTCCCTATTTCATTGGTTGGTCGAATCGTCCAATATTTATATTTGTGGGGTATTCGGATGTGACTGTACTCCGATGCTGGACAGTATGGAAACATGAGAGCAGACAATAGTCGTCATGTTTCCAATCGACCACATCTAACGGCCACACAATTGGATGTCTATAATGTGAACCAAGCAAATTGTGATATCTTAACATCTGCACCTTCCATCTGGGGACAACTCTTTGGCTCCCTGCAACATCCTTTGTCGTTATGTACCACTGGCTGCAGACTAGGTTGAACGATAAGCATGGATTTGTGATGAATGTCACCGAGATGTGTTCAGAAATTAATCACGACTCTGCGGGCCTTCATAAAATCATAGTCGGCGAATATGGCGGCCATCCGGGCAGAGGTACAATTCTTCCAATTTTTTCCGGAGGCACATCAGCGTTACTCCTCGCGTCATGGTGTGTGGAGTCATCGCGTGTGACTTCAGGTCTCCGCTGTTGGCAATAAGGGAACTCTGATAGTACAACTGCACGTCACGAACGTTCTGCGTTCTCGTATGTTATCTCATGTGTGGTAGCACCGTAGTGCCGCTTTTTCAGCAGGACACTGCTCGTCCACACATGGCACATGTTTCTGTGAAATGTCTGTTTGAATTTGAGGTATTTGCGCAGCCAGAAATATCCCCATATATAAAACATGAGTGGGACAAGCTCGGACGTCAACTCCATCCCAGTCCCTGCGTCAGTGTGCGGGATATCAAGGACCAGTTACAACATTTGTGCCCTATCGTGCCCCAGAGAGGGATACGACGGTTTATAACACCGTTCCCGACAGACTCAGTGCACGCATCCAAGTCAGAGTGTGCACAATGTCATGCTGATAAGTAGGCTCGTACTGCGAAGTTCTTTGGGAATTTCACTCGATTTTGAAATCACACAAAAATGGGTCCTAACTAATCACTTCTTCGTCAGAATATGTGGAATAGAGCAATGATGCCAATGTTACAACACTGTGATACATTGTCCTCGTTCGATCTTATCATCATTCCGAATACTTAAGCACTGTTTAACAGCGTTTCGACAACGAATGTATCGGTCGTGACTCGTCGTATCATGGCTTCTCGAGCTTCCAGACTTCTAACTGTTGAACTTCTTCTTGTTTTTGGATATTTAAGAGCTTTGCTGTAATCTAGCCCTGTTGATAGTGTCGATGAACTCCGGGAATACATTGTAGATGTTTTTCGGTGTATTCGGAATATGTCTGGCGTTCTTCAACTTGACGCGGCAAGATAACCGATAATGTTTTACATATAAGTGCTGTCGCGAAAGACTTCGCTCTCATATTACTTTCCTCTACGGGGAGGACATCGCACGCCACGTTCTTCAACTGGAGAAGCTGCGCGTCAAATATGCACAGTTGAGGAGTAATTTGGCATTTCTGAAACGCTGTCGCGATAAGGCGATTGTGTCTAAGTTTGTTGTTTTTCAACACCATGTCAAGTCGGTTGGAGTGAAAAATATATTACGGAAGACTATCCGGGCGATCGTCAAATAAAAGTTACGACACAAAAGTTACGAACTGGATTTCAATGCACGAATTATACAGGGTGAGTCACCTAACATTACCGCTGGATATATTTCGTAAACCACATCAAATACTGACGAATCGATTCCACAGACCGAACGTGAGGAGAGGGGCTAGTGTAATTGGTTAATACAAACCATAAAAAAATGCACGGAAGTATGTTTTTTAACACAAACCTACGTTTTTTTAAATGGAACCCCGTTAGTTTTATTAGCACGTCTGAACATATAAACAAATACGTAATCAGTGCCGTTTGTTGCATTGTAAAATGTTAATTATAGATATTGTAACCTAAAGTTGACGCTTGATTACCACTCCTCCGCTGTTCGATCGTGTGTATCGGAGAGCACCGAATTACGTAGGGATCCAAAGGGAACGGTGATGGACCTTAGGTACAGAAGAGACTGGAACAGCACATTACGTCCACATGCTAACACCTTTTTATTGGTCTTTTTCACTGACGCACATGTACATTACCATGAGGGGTGAGGTACACGTACACACGTGGTTTCCTTTTTCAATTACGGCGTGGAATAGAGTGTGTCACGACATGTCAGGCCAATAGATGTTCAATGAGGTGGCCATCATTTGCTGCACACAATTGCAATCTCTTGCGTAATGAATGTCGTACACGCCGCAGTACATCTGGTGTAATGTCGCCGCAGGCTGCCACAATACGTTGTTTCATATCCTCTGGAGTTGTAGGCACATCACGGTACACATTCTCCTTTAACATATCCCACAGAAAGAAGTCCAGAGGTGTAAGATCAGGAGAACGGGCTGACCAATTTATGCGTCCTCCACGTCCTATGAAACGCCCGTCGAACATCCTGTCAAGGGTCAGCCCAGTGTTAATTGCAGAATGTGCAGGTGCACCATCATGCTGATACCACATACGTCGACGCGTTTCCAGTGGGACATTTTCGAGCGACGTTGGCAGGTCATTCTGTAGAAACGCGATGTATGTTGCAGCTGTTTGGGCCCCTGCTATGAAGTGAGGACCAATGAGGTGGTCGCCAATGATTCCGCACCATACATTTACAGTCCACGGTCGCTGTCGCTCTACCTGTCTGAGCCAGCGAGGATTCTCCACGGACCAGTAATGCATGTTCCGTAGATTCACTGCCCCGTGGTTTGTGAAACCCGCTTCATCGGTAAACAGGTAGAACTGTAACGCATTCTCTGTTAATGCCCATTGACAGAATTGCACTCGATGATTAAAGTCATCACCATGTAATTGCTGATGTAGCGACACATGAAACGGGTGAAAGCGGTGACGATGCAGTATGCGCATGACACTACTTTGACTCAGTCCACCGACTCTAGCAGTGTCCCGTGTATTCATGTGTGGGTTCATGGCAACAGCAGCTAACACACCAACTGCACCCGCTTCTCCTGTGACGGACCTGTTACGGACCCGTTTGCGTGCTACGACCATACCTGTTGCATACAGTTGGCGGTAAATGTTTTGCAATGTGCGGCACGTTGGATGCTCTCTGTCCGGGTGCCGTTCTGCATACACCCTGCAGGCTTCAGCTGCATTTCGTCGACAGTCGCCATAGATGAGTATCATCTCCACCTTTTCAGAGTTCGAATACACCATGGTCACAGTTCCTACAACACTACACTATAACAGACGTCTGGTAACACGGTGTACTACAGTTTGTCTGCGTGCGGAGACGAATGCAGAATAACAAGAGCAGCAAGCGCTACATGCGGACACTGCGACAGCCAGACCAAACCACAACAGTGCACTACAGTCACACTCGTAAACACGGTCGTCATCGTAAACATGTCCCTGCAGATGCTGCTCGCCGACCGTGGCCCGTGTTTGTTACAACACGCAACTGAACGTCGGAGGTTTCAAGCGTCAACTTTAGGTTACAATATCTCCGGATGCAATTAACATTTTACAATGCCACAAACGACACTGATTACGTATTTGTTTATATGTTCAGATGTGCTAACAAAACTAACGTGGTTCCATTTAAAAAAACGTAGGTTTATGTTAAAAAACATACTTCCGTGCATTTTTGTATGGTTTGTATTAAACAATTACACTAGCCCCTCTCCTCATGTTCGGTCTGTGGAATCGGTTCGTCAGTATTTGATGTGGTTTACGAAATATATCCAGCGGTAACGTTAGGTGACTCACCCTGTATATAGTTGCTATCTTTTGTTATCTACAGTTCTCTACCCGCTTGACTGGGAGTGTGCCGATATGAAGATGGCTGCTCATCAAAGAGCTCATCATAGCAATATATCGGCTAAACAAGCAAAGAAATTTGAGCGTCTTGAAGCTATGCAAATAACGGAGTCATCGTATGAAGCAGCACGCACTGTCATCAACCTGTCGGACAAGAACCTGGACAAAGGAGCCATCTCGGCCCTTAAGGAAGGTTTGAATTTTGCTCCTACACTACGTACTACACCCACTGTCGATCTTATCAGTGGAGTAGAAAAGGCGGTGCGGCTTCTTGCACAGGACGACGCCGACGAATTGAGACTTATTACCAGTCACTTTAGGCCGGCCGAGGTGGCCGAGCGGTTCTAGGCGCTACAGTCTGGAACCGCGAGACCGCTACGGCCGCAGGTTCGAATCCTACCTCGGACATGGATGTGTGTGATGTCCTTAGGTCTGATAGGTTTAAGTAGTTCTAAGTTCTAGGGGACTGATGACATCAGAAGTTAAGTCCCATAGTGCTCAGAGCGATTTTGAACCAGTTGCTTTTTGGCCTCAGCTAAGCCTCCCAGATCAAATATCAGTAGAGAGGAGAGGGAGAGGCTCCGTTTAATTCGGAGAGATGAAGATCTTGTTTTATTACTAGCTGACAAAGGAAATGACTCCGTCGTTCTTAATACTACCGAATATCATAGCAGAATGACATCACTGTTGGAGGGCAGTACGTACAAATGTCTTAAGGGGGGCCGTACAGCAGAAAAACCATGGAGTTACTGAAGAATTCCGGTCTGCCAGATGATGTTACGAAAAATCTCAGAGTCCGAGCTCCTAGACCTCCCTGGTTGTACGGACTACCGAAGATCCACAAGGATAATATTCCCCTGAGACCTACTGTCAGTGCAACTGGTTCCCCTACCTACAAGCTGGCCAAATACATAACAAAGGTGATGACTCCTATAGTCGGCCGGATTGAACATCACATCAAACACTCCCAGATGTTCATCGATAAAATCAGACAGATTGTAGTTGGTCCAAATGACGTTTCAGTCAGCCTGAATGTGGTATCGCTGTTCACAAAAGTACATGAGGAGGACACTTTGAAAATGCTGGTGGATCTTTTTCCTCCTGAAACTATAAAGTTGTTCTGGATTGTATGGTAACAAATTTTATTAAATGATGTACGGTTTGGCGATGGGCTCTCCGTTGTTTCCATCACTGGATAACTTTTTTATGTAGAATTTTGAGGAATGTGCATTAATTTCGGCTCCCCTCCATCCATCCTTATTTTATAGTTATGTTGACGATACATTTATGGTCTGGCCACACTGCTCAGAAGCTCTCGAACAACTCATGGAACACACGTAAACAGCATACATCCGAACATCCGTTTCACTGTCGAGACGGAGAAGGAAGGAAGGTGGCCATTCTTAGAAGTTCTAGTACAACGACAGGCGGACAGGCGTCTCGTCCACTCTGTGTACCTGAAGCCGACGCATAACGATTTTTACCTTAATCCACAGAGTTCCCATCACCCTGGTCAGAAGAGAGCAGTTTTAAACACGTTGGTATATAGAGCCAAAACTGTTTCTGACGAGGACCACTTGAAGTCCGAAACTAACCATCTGAAGTACGTGTTCCGAAAGAATGGCTATGGTGAACGCAATATAAAGGCAACGTTCTCTAAGGAAAGGAAACGTGAAAATACTGCACACTCGCAGGATGAAACACCGATTGCGGTTCTTCCATTTTGTGGCGCAATATCCAGCAAAATAGGAAGAGTCCTGGGTAGATGGGGTATAAGACCAATTTTTCGTCCTCCTAAGAAAATTAAGGAGATGATGCGATCTGTTAAGGACGGTCTTGACCTCAGGGTCCCTGGAATTTATAGTATCCCCAGTAAGTGTGGAAGCAATTATACAGGTCAGACCATTCGTACCATTTCCGACCGCTCTGCAGAACACCAACAGCATACTAAAAATAAAGAACTGGAGAAATCGGCAGTAGCGGAGCACAGCCTCACGTACTAACATAAAATACTGTTTGATGAAATAAAATATTGTCCTATGCCTCCACATACTGGGATTCTGTTATTAAGTGGGCTGTTGAAATAAGAATGAGAGAGAAGAAATTTAACCGTGATAACGGATACTATGTGAGCGGTGCATGGAAACGAGCGCTCGATGCAGAGAAGCAGCAGAGACATTCCTTCCAAGGTTTACGTTCCAACGGAAGCGGTGGCGCCACCAGCGCACACACTGACACCGTCTGCGACAGCAGTACGTAATCGCCGACCAATCAAAGGTGACCAATCTTAAACCGTCCACGGGCTATATAAGGCCACCACAGCATCAGTGCAGACAGTCAGTTGCTCCTGACGATGACGATGGAGGCTATCGTCGAAAGCTTGACGTTTTATCCCGAACTGACACACAAGAAAACGGAGAATGTTTTACGCATAAGTGTCGTCGCAAAAGACTGCGTTCTCACCAACAAATATGACAGACCATTAAAGTATCAGATGATCAAGAAGAACTGGTACCAAGTCTCAAGAAAAAAGCCGAGAATCGAGCTCCCTTGAACCGACCAAGAAATAATGCATAGTGGACTTCAGAATGTGACTAATTCCATATAGAAAGACACCAAAGCATGTTTAAAGTTTCACACACACGAGACAGAAACAAATATAATCAGCCTCAAAAATTAAAGGAAAAATTCACACGAAATATTAGGAGCAATAAGAGAGGATTCCATAAAGACATATTTCACTCTCAAGAAGATAATTACCACAAAACGTATTCCAGAAACTACTATGAAATCTTTGTGGAACAACTACAACTGTATGAGCCCCCTACGCTAATACTGAAAGATGAAGATGGAAGAATGGCACACAGTAACAGAGAAAATGCTGAAATACTGACAAAAACATTTAGCAATCTTTTGAATTGTGAAGAACCCATAGGACTCATACAAAACGATGTAAATACCCCAGTTAAAGCCGAACCTAACAAATAAGACCCCCCCCCCACCAACTTTTCAAGAAACATAAAGAGTTCTCAAAGGACAAAGAAGTTGTAAGCTATGTGGTGAATACAAGGTTTTTGTTGAATTGTGGAAATATTCAAGTGACGCACTGAAGACCACGTTACACATGGCTGTAACTAAAATTTTGGTACCAAAACAATTCGTCGAACACTGTACCACCTCATCCACCAACTGCACAAGAAGAACAATCTGGACAAATACAGAGGAATCTATCTCTTAGACTGCACATGCAAGACTTTATCCATGATCCTATGTGGAGGAATCAAGGAACAATACGAACAGGAGTAAGGGAAATACCAGGGAGGTTTCAGACTATGGGGAAGCTGAGCAGCGCAAATGATTAGTTTAAAACTGACTATGGCATACTATGGGAAACGAAAGAACTCTCTGGCAACAACATCTGCAGATTTTAAGAAGGCATTTCACTGTCTCCATCGACTTCCAGTACTAAAAATTTCAAGAAATATAGGACTCCATCCAAAACTAAATTAATAGGACTTACCCGAACCAACACCGTATCGAAAGTGAAGTTTAGAGGAGATATTTCTCAATTATTCCTTATAAAAACAGGCTTGAGACAAAGGGACTGTCTATCGCCATTACTGTTCAGCTGTGCTCTGAAATATGTAATGAGAGAATGGTACAAGCATAAACCAAAGAACATATGAATTCTAAGTGCTAAACGTGATGAAAAGTTGGAACTGCTTGGTACCTGCAGATAACTTTGTTCTCATAGCCAATAATGTTCAAGAAACCAGGCAGTAAGTTGAATCAGTACAAGGAATAGCACAGAAAGTTGGTATCAGGATATCATTTTACAGAAAAGAGATTATGGAAATTACAATAGGGGAACAATAAATCAAAAATGTTGAACAATGTAAATATTTAGATAAAATTGTAACTTACTATCTAAATAAGAAATTATCGTGCCAAAACAGAGTAACAAACTGAACAAAGAAAATTAAATTACCTAAAACACATACAACAAAGAAGCGTACCCATGAATGCAAAATTACAACATTATAAAACAATTATACTGACAGAAATAACGCAGGCAGTTGAAACCATCTTCAACTCAAGTAAAATTCAGAACTAATGAAGCAGAAACTGACAAAATACTAAATACATAAGAAAAGGATAATTAGGAAATACATAAACAAACGGTTCTAGGCACTTCAGTCCGGAACCGCGTAACTGCTACGGTCGCAGGTTCGAATCCTGCCTCGGGCATAGATGTGTGTAATGTCCTTAGGTTAGTTAGGTTTAAGTAGTTCTAAGTTCTAGGGGACTGATGACCTCAGATGTTGAGTCCCCTAGTGCTCAGAGCCATTTGAACATAAACTAACTATATCAAGTAAACGGGCATTGGAGTATAGCGTCAAATGAAACAGTGTGAAAATAGAACCAGTAATGACCACGATCAGGAAGAAACATCTCAGCTATGGACATCTCATTTGCACACCAGAAAACAGAATTGGTAAGCGAATAATAGGACAATTGCTGAATAGCACGAGCATTCCATGGATCTCAAGATATCGAGAAATATACACTGAAGCGCCAAAGAAACTGGTATGTGCATGCGTATTCAAATACAGAGATATGTAAACAGGCAGAATACGGCACTGCGGCAGGCAACGCCTATGAAAGATAAAAAGTGTCTTGCGCAGTTGTTTGATCGGTTACTGCTGCTACATTGGCAGATTAACAAGATTTAAGTGGGTTTGAACTTGGTGTTATAGTCAACGCACGAGCGATGGGACATAGCAACTCTGAGGTAGCGACGAAGTGAGGATTATCCCGTACGATTATTTCACGAGTGTAGCGCGAACATCAGGAATTCGGTAAAACATCAAATCTGACGGATAAAGTTTCTACAAGAACGGGACCAACGATGTCTGAACAGAGTCGTTCAGCGTGACAGAAATGCAACCCTTTCCAAAATTGCTGAATATCTCAATGTTGGGCCATCGACAAGCGTCAGCGTGATAACCATTCGATGAAACATCATCGATATGAGCTCTCGGAGCGGAAGGCCCACTCGTGTAACCTTGATGACTGCACGACGCATAGCTTTCGCGTAGCCTGGTCCCGTCAACATCGACATTGGACTGCTGATGACTGCAAACATGTTGCCTGGTCGGACGAGTGTTGTTTCAAATTGTATCTAGCGGATGGACGTGTACGGGTATGGAGACAATCTGATGAACCCATGGGCCCTGCATATCAGCAGGGGACTGTTAAAGCTGGTGGGAACTCTGTAATGGTGTGGAGCATGTGCAGTTTGAGTGGTGTCTCCGTCGAACATGGAATGACGGTCGGCCGTGTGCCTAGGTCTGAGGTGTAGTGAATGCGTGGTTGCCTCTCTTTAATTCCGCATGTGCCCATGGTGACATTGTACTGGAGATCTATTCTTGGCAGCATAAAAACTAATCTTCTTCATTCATCGAATCTTCATGCCGTTTCATCGTTGGTCTGTTCGTCTCATGGTTTCCATACGAGTAGCCATCTCCCATGTCTCGGTATGACGTCAGAAGGTGTTGCAATTCGCCATAAGGAATATGGGATATTAGTACTGCTAGAACAGCTAAATTGGATACTTGTCGGTAGTTAAATGCGATATTGGTCTCGTATGGGAAGGGATTTGAAAAGTTTTCTTGACCTCTTCTGGTCCAGGCTCTTCTTTCTTCCAAATCTTCTGCATTACATCTTTTGTTGTTGGTGCATGTTGCTGTCTGCTCACTTGTGTCTTCGTTCTTCTCTGGACTGGGGAATTGGGACTGAAGACCTGTTTAATCTCATCATCGTTTAATCTGTTCTTATGGTGTCTTCTTCCAAATTGTTGTGTATGCCTTACTGTAATCGGTTGTTCATCCAGATAGACTGGACAGCCTCCCATCATTTTATTGCTTCATCTCATGCGTGTTCAGGGATTGTTTCGCAGTTGTTGAATTCTGCATGGTCTGATAACAGTTTCAGCTATTCTGAATATTGAGCTACCGAAATGCGTCTCTTCTTCTTATGGTGAATTTGAACACCCATCTTCCTTGCTGTAATATCTCCGCGTCCGTTCCGGTTCGGTGAACATCCATCATCTCTCCATATGCTGCTTGAAACAGTTCGCGATTGAAGTGAAAGATTAGATTAGATTAGACTAGATTAGATTAATACTTGTTCCATAGATCATGAATACGACACTTCGTAATGATGTGGAACGTGTCGGTTAATAAAAGATGTCTGTACAAGATATTACATTACACAAAGTATTGCATGACACTAATGTTTAAGTTGTTTTTTTTTTTTTTTGTTTTTTGCCTCCTTAATTTATATCTAAAAATTCAGCAAATGAGTAGAAGGAGTTGTCATCTAGAAATTCTTTTAACTTATTTTTAAGAGTTAGTTGGCTATCTTTCAGGCTTTTGATGCTGTTTGGTAGGTGACCAAAGACTTTTGTGGCAGCATAATTTACCCCTTTCTGTGCCAAAGTCAGATTTAACCCTGCATAGTGAAGATCATGCTTTCTCCTGGTGTTATAGCTATGCACACTGCTATTACTTTTGAACTGGGCTGGATTATTAACAACAAATTTCATAAGTGAATATATATACTGTGAGGTTACTGTGAGAATCCCTAGATCCTTAAATAGATGTCTGCAGGATGACCGTGGGTGGGCTCCAGCAATTATTCTGATTACACGTTTTTGAGCAATGAATTCTTTTCTCCTCAACGATGAATTACCCCAGAATATGATGCCATACGAAAGCAGTGAATGAAAGTAGGCATAGTAAGCTAATTTACTGAGATTCTTATCACCAAAATTTGCAATAACCCTAATAGCATACGTAGCTGAACTCAGACGTTTCAGCAGACCATCAATGTGTTGCTTCCAGTTTAACCTCTCATCAATGGACACACCTAAAAATTTTGAAAATTCTACCTTAGCTACAGACTTCTGTTCAAAGTCTATATTTATTACTGGAGTTGTGCTATTTACTGTACGGAACTGTATATACTGTGTTTTATCAAAATTTAAAGAGAGTCCGTTTGCTGAGAACCACTGAATAATTTTGTGAAAAACATCATTTACAATTACGTCACTTAGTTCTTGGTTTTTGGATGTTATTACTATACTTGTATCATCAGTAAAAAGAACTAACTTTGCATATTCATCAATGTGGAATGGTAAGTCATTAATGTATATCAAGAACAGTAAAGGACCTAAGACCGTACCCTGTGGGACCCCGTACTTGATAGCCCCTCAGTTTGAGAAATCAGCTGTTGTTTTAACACTTTCGCAAAGCCATTGTTAAAACGCTTGTATTCGGCTTTCATATGAATAAAGCTCACGTCATGGTACTTGCTGATTGTATCCACTATGCACTGCAGATCTCCAAACTTTTCCACAGAGGTGTTATCCTCTTGGCTCGTTGCTTCCACCAAGGCCTGCTCTTTGGTCATCTTGTAGGTTGACGTACCAGGCACTCACACTCAGTGCCCTTTCTCTCACGCCTAACCGCTCTCCTCAGTCCTTCTGCCGGTATGGCCTCAATGACGCTGCATCTTGTCTGCTGACTTCATATCTAAAACAATATTTGTTTATAAATTTCTTTTTCTTCTTACTTTTCTTACATCCTCACCTATTCTCTACTTCACATGATATCTTTATCTATTGTCTTATAACCGTTACTCCCTAAAATTACGCTACAGACTTTACAAACATTAAATTTGTAATAAACTTTACAAAAGTTATCATTTAAACTATACAAAACCTTTTTCTTATCACTGTTTTAGTCATTTTTTCTCCCCATTTAACTTAATTTTTCCTTAATATAAAGGTCATGTATTCCTCATCTTCATCACGATGGATAGTAAGAGTGAAATCGATGGTGATGACGGTTAGTAAGATAATGAGTTCCTTCCACCACCTTCTTTTTTGTTTCCTAACCACAAATACATCATATTGTTATGAAAACTTCGCACCTTGACTCTGACTCCAGCTTCATTTTCTTTGCGATCACGTCTTTTCAACATTAGCTGTAACATAACTTCAAAATACAATATATCTCTCTTCTTTTCTTTTCCTTTTCAGAATATTTTTCTGTTGTTCTATTGCATTGTTTTAGAGCTTCATTTTTTCAGTTGTACATATCGCTGCCTCTTTTTTCTAGATAGGAACTTTTATATTTCTTTCTTATCCCATCATACTCTTCCTTACTGAAATTCTTTCTGGGTTAATCCTACCTCCCACTGTTTACCTTCTTCCACGAAATAACACGTTTCTTGCTTAGCTTAATCATTCAGTTCTCTTTCTTAATTATTACCTCCTAACGACCTCTTATGTTTATTTCTCTCATACCTCTATTTTAATACTAACTTGTGGTGCCTGCCACAAATCACATATACTTCTCCTATTCTCCCCAAAATATCTCCTTAACTATATGCTCACCGTCCTCGACGTAACTAATTAGAAATGACTATTTCCTCCTTACCTAATTCATTACTTCCTTCCTACTTCTTTATTTCCTTTCAA
This sequence comes from Schistocerca nitens, assembly GCF_023898315.1. Lineage (NCBI taxonomy): Eukaryota > Metazoa > Arthropoda > Insecta > Orthoptera > Acrididae > Schistocerca > Schistocerca nitens. The sequence continues at coordinate 950,647,787 of NC_064616.1, forward strand.
CCACAAAAATCAACTTCCTTATCTTTTACACTACTTTTTTAAGAGAGAATCTACTACTATTTCGTCAAACTATCCACATGTTAATCTCTATCTTCCTCCTTGCTCTCCTACCTTTCCCCAGAACACATTTCGTTTACAGAAGAGTTGCCTTAGTTCTTACTTTACTGTTTTTCTTTCACAGTTATCCTTTTACCTTACTACAAAATTTGTTTTATTTGTTCAAATGAGATAAGTAAAAGTTAGAAAGTTTTATCGGTGTGAATTTTGTTATCTTTCCTACTCTTTGATTTCTGGATATTTAATATAATTAAATTTTCTTGTGGACTTACTCTTTTTTATTTTGTTTACCCCTCATACAATTTCAAACGGCTCACATGGTACATACCCATTGATTTTCCTGTTTTTGGATTGATTAATGCCACTGTATTATCGTGGACTACTTTACTCACTTCCATCGGGCCTTTATATATGGAAAAAAACTTACGGCTCTAGTTTTTTCCTGCTACATAGATGGTGGGATTTTACTAGCACCTTTTATCCTAGTGAAAATACCCATGAGTTTGCCGTTCTTTCCATCGGTTGTTTCTCTTTAACGCCGCATTCTTCAAATTGCTCAGTGCTAATTTTACTAGATGTTGGTGTTGTACTCAGGGTACTGGTGGGAAATTAATTATTTCTCGGATTTTATCTGGTGCTGGTTTATATTTCAGAACAGTGATAGGAGGTAATAACGTACTGCTTTGTGGTATTTAGTTTATAACATCTTGGAAAGCAGACAAATGTCTGTCCCACGTATTATGCCGCTTGCTACAATATAAACGACAGAGGGTTCCCAAATCATTCGTCGTCCATACAGTTGGGTTGGCGCTTGGTTTGTATTTGGACTGGTCTTCTCACCATTCATATTGTGAATTCTGTCTTTTACCTGGCTTTGGTGGCCTCAATTCGACTTCCTGTACCGGTTCATTTCACGTGTTTTGTCCTTCTGAAGTCTGATTTTCCCAAACTTTCTGCGTGCCAGGCGTCCCATTTCCACTTGAATAACTTGGATTTTGCTGCTGAAAACCTCTAAACCTGCCTGCTTCGTTTGCACGGTAATTATATATCGGATCATAGTTACCGCTGTAGCTTCTGGGACCAAATCCATTGTTGTAACTCCGCAGCCCACCAAAACCATAGTTATTATTGTTGTCCCACGGCCGATTACCATTCTTCCCAAAACGATTACCGTTTCCTACCTTTTTATTGCCATTGTAATTATTATTAAAGCCTATTCGGTTGCTATTATTCGCTCTATCATTGGTTTGTCTGACTGCAAGTTGTCTCTTCGCATCATCTTCACTGAAGATGAATTCAGGTTCTCTTAACGTAACTTTAAATGCTTGTGTATCATCTCCTGCTCTACCAACCAACGATTGCTGATAGCGTAATGGTAACTTCATTGTGCACATACCTAGCACTTCCCCATCAGTGTATGGATTATCTGAACACAGATTCTTTTTTGTCATTTCTTCAAAAAATCTAGCTAGTTTCTTTTCAACTGAAGTTTCGGATAACTCTTTCTGTAACAATTCATACTTTACTCTATTTTGGTTTTCCGTGGACCAGTATCGCTCCAAGAATGAAGATCTAAATTTCTCATACGACAGACAGTTTGCAGCTACTCTTTGCTTGGTTTCCGCTATTACGGCGTCCATGTGACCACAAATGAAGTCAAGTTTATGGCTAAGTTGCCAATACTCTGGTATACCAATCTGAAATTGATTTACAAACGTGCGGTGGTGTAAGCCGTTCCCCCTTTTTTGTAATTCTGGAATTTTCTGACTGTCAAAAAGTGATCATTGTAAAATTTTTCTATTCCACCATATGGCGTTTGTGTTTTCGCAACCAGTTCCGTTCCCTTCAACTGTGTCATGTTTTCCTTTATTTGTTCTACAATATTTGGGTCCTGAGATTACATACCTGAGTTCCATCTAGCTTCGCATCTACGCAATGGTGTGCTGTTATCTAAACCGTGCCGTTCCTCGTGTATCGGACTGAACGGTAGGCTTATATTTCCCGTTACTGGATCAGTGTTTTGTCTTTGTATTTGATTCAAATTGACTTGCGGTAGATAACCTGTTTTACTGTAACTTGGAAACTGAAAATTTGGCACATGTGGCGCCGTAACTTTTTCTGTGCTCGCGTCACTTGCGTACGTTCGGAGGGTCAATTGGCGCTCTGTTGGAATGCGCACGGTTACCGTTTCTCACTCCCTTGCCTTCTGTGAACGCACATTACCTGCTTGGCTCACCTGTGCTATCTGTTCTCTTCCCATTGGCTTCTTTTTCGTATCGCAGATTACTGACACAACCTATTGTGGGTATACGACTGGAATCTCATGACTTTTTGTGTTTCCGCTACTGCCACGGAAGCTTGCATAATTGGCTTGTTTACTCCTGTGTTTCTGTCCATCACTATGTCGGATGATACTACCGATTCTGTTGCCTCACTACTGCTTTTTTTTACTGTGCTCGATACACCGTTTCATTTCTGTACGAAGCTGTTCATACTGTTGCTGATTTTTCGAGATGATGTTTTCAGTGCGTGTATCGAATCTTTTAATGCGGCTCGCGTGGCACATATTCTGACATTGAGCTCTTCCACGATCTGTTGTGCCTTACCAGACGTCTTACGTGCTAACTTATTAACTCTTTGGTTAACATTAGACACTACATCCTGCACCTGGTCAACGTCAGAACGCATTTTTTTCTGGTCAGCCATTAGTCATTGTATAAGTTCGCGTGAGTCTCTCGCCTCTCTCAGTGTTTCAGTAAACTGTTCATTAACTACCATTCACAACTTTTACTAATCTCTGTATATTTTTCCAACCCAACTTTGGTTTCAAATTGGAGACCATTTAAGGTAGCATTGGTTTCCGATAACTCTGCATCTGTTGCTGTTTATAAATTCGCCGTTTCGGTCTTTAGATCCACCGTTTCAGTTATCAAGTCTGTTAACCCTGCATTTGTTTGCTTGACAACAATAGTGAGTTGCTTCAGTATTGCGAACACACTATCTCACTCTTCGCCATCGTCACCTGCCACTATTTGAAATAAATACTGCCGTTCGCGTCTTTCACGTGACGTCTCACCGTCTTCCGTACATAGTGCCAACGCACTTACATTCTTTCTGTAGGAAACTGTCCCGTTTTATTTAGAATTACTACATTTGTTTCAACGTACTGAAGTCGCTCGTCCTCTGATTCTACTTCTGAGCCACTACATCCGTCATTTGTTCATCTTTGTGTTTCTCAGATTGTGATACCAATCGTGGAACTGCCACCATTCCATCCGCACAATTGCTTCACTCGGTTCCGTGACTCGCACTCGATATTATCTGTTGCACATCAATCTCTATCCTGTCAAGTTCTTCAGTTGGCCTTGTTTGCCATATTCTCCGTTCTTCCACCATCTTCGATCGTCTAACTAACATCTTCCTTTCTCGAATCCCTCGAGCCTGATCTCTCGTCAACATCAAATCTGATGATCTTACACGTTTCCAAAATATCGTAGAAACTACTTAGACTATGAACATATCATTAGAAACGCCGTTTACTGATTGTGGATATTGAAACCAGCTCAACAGCGCCGTGAATAACTTCGCGCGCGCCAGCAATGTCATGACAATCTACTTCTACACAAACACAAACTTTATCTCACTTGTTAAAACAACTTTTCTACACTTTGGATCACACATTTACTGTATTCTGGCCAATCTGCATACACATACATTGGGTAACCTCGTCACAAAAACCACAAAACAATTTTTATTCTCAATGCCAAATTTTAATTTCTCTTTTTAATTTGACTAGTTGCCATTGTGGCAGACCAACTGCCATTTTGGCAGGGTCGCCATTATCTAACACTTTGGTATAGGTGTAGATCTTTATTCTACAACAGACCACAACTTTGTTTAATCTGTAAACATATTGGTTTTAATGCTGCAATTTTATCACAGAAATACACACATTTACATTGTTTGCAATGTGACAATGTTAGCACTGTTGTCAAGATAACGCATATCATCCTGAGTAAGTGAAATAACTCTAAGCACAACAATATCAAATTTTAACTAGAAGTTTCTTTACAACATTATTCGTATTACTACGTCATGAAGTTGGCCAATACTACGATTAATCATCCTATTCCCGTTCTACGTTTGGTACTATTTAGGATGACAGTGAAGTCTACAGAGGATGGTTAGTTTTGTGACAAGCTGAGCAAATGATTACAAAGGTCGCTCGAGTTTACAGTGGTCGCAAGGTGGTGAACCAACAGCTTACGCCTCTGCTCGTGGTATTTACCTTAGCTGCGATGAGCTGATGTTCACATGGCTGCTCTCATCCTCAGAAATTCCGCTAAAACCTAATAAAAACCTTTGCTGATTTTTTTCAACACAAACTGTCCTATGTTTCTCGTTAGGCGAGACAACATGTACTCGTCCCTAGTCTTGGAATATGGCGATAAGCACGCGCATGGATGGCGCAGCGTGCATATTACAATGTCCTCCCAGTTCTTGCATGAACAATTAACTAAGTGGCTGGTTCGCCTCTCAGCAGTTGGAGCTCAACGGTGCTACAGCTGATATCTAGCTGAATGTCAGTCGCACTGAACACAATGTTCACACAAATTTCTCCTGTGCGCCATACAGAGCATGATGCGCCCCATTCTACACTTGATGCCAGTTCACAGGAGATTTTCGGTCTTGTTTTTCTCGTAGCAACTGTCTCCCCATCTGGGTTCTTTCATGTTACATATCATGGCTTTTTCCGAACAATAGGAGCGTTTTGTGGAAACTCTCTCTGCCAATCGCAAGGGTCCTACCATTAAACTGCGTCAAAATCTTGGTCCTTCACTCCTTCCTAGTTCGTTTCCGCCAATCAGATATTTTGTGCCTGCTCTAGACGCCTAAAAGCTACATGCATGCATCCTGATCATATTATCCACTGTTCACGTGGTAAACTGCATCAGTGGTTTGCTCGTATCCACTTGGAAATTCCGAAACACAGTTTTCTAAAGCTTCTTTCTGTCCCACCTCTGGGGGCCCACTACTTGCTCTCCAGCATGCGTCATCAGCCCGTTCGTTGTCTCCAGCCGCGGGACACCCCCTAACAGCTTTCCGTTGTATTACCCATGGTTCGTCCTTCATACCTGCATGTGCCTGCTTCCAAACAAAACGTTTCTTCTTGTTTGCTGTAACTGAATGTTTCACCTTTTGCTCATTAACATGCAGTATGTGGGATGGGTGTGTTAATACCGTGAATTGTCGGCCTTTGTGGTCGAGCGGTTCTAGGCGCTTCAGTCTGGAACCGCGCGACCTCTACGGTCGCAGGTTCGAATCCTGCCTCGGGTATGGATATGTGTGATGCCCTTAGGTTAGTTAGCTTTAAGTAGTTCTAAGTTCTATGGGACTGATGACCTCAGATGTTAAGTCCCATAGTGCTCAGAGCCATTTGAACCATTTGAATACCGTGAATTGTGTGTCATCTCTTTGCTTTTCATACTTATAGGCAAATCTACTCTTTTCCGCTGAAGTAAGTTAGGTGTCATATTGACCTTCCTAATAGGATGTATAAAACTCTCATGTAAGGTGCGAAATTGACCTTCATTTAATCTGTCACTTTACAAGTTGCTGTAAATCTCAGAATACCTATTCCAAACTCGTTATTTCGTTTCGTAGTTCCTCTATGTTAAATATGAAACACAACATCCAGCTGTGAGTAGATAATACCACATCCCGCTGCCTGAAAAATGAAACTCCTCGTTCAATGTATAAATACCACAGTATTCGTCTTCTACCCCAGGCGAACAGGTACAGCACCACCAAGAATAGCATCCTCCCATCCTCATTCTCGCCAAATGGGAACATTATGGCAAGGACCATTACAATCTCCTCTGTCGCCAGAAGCATGCTGTCTCTGGTCAGAATTCCTCACTGAATAATAAAAGATAATACTCACCCTAGAATATATGTGTGATCCTACCCTATACTGCTTTAATAACCTAGGAAAAATACCCCGAGAAACACAAAAGATATTCATAGTTTATTCATATGTCTCCTATTCTGTATAAATGGCGGCTTTGCCTCTGCAATTTCTGCATACCTACACAATGAAAACATTTTTCATCAGACGTGAGCACACTACGTCAATCGATCACCCCTGTTGCTACATCGATTTCGATAAATTCCATTGCCAGCCTCGTGGCTGCATGCAGATCCTTAGGTTCACCATGGCGCGCGATCCTAGACATTTTCGGAGCCATACCATTCAGAAATGCAGCGAGTGTCCTTTCATCGGCTTCCTGTAACATCGCCTTGTTCGCCTCATTATTCTGCGTTAAATCGTATGGACACACATTAATTACCTTAATCCTGTCTGACAAATCCTCTATGGTGTCATCAGATCTCTTAGCAATAACACTTACCTTCTCACGGAAGCACCGCGCACTAATCTGCTTCTTGTACCTACGCAATAATACTTGTTCCAGCTGCTCAAAGATTTGTGCCTTGATTAGTGCTTCTGTGCATACAAAGGACTTCGCTTCTCCTGTAAGGCGCAGTCTCGCTACTTCAAGAACTGCTTGTCCGACCAACCCTCAGTCTTAGTATATGTCAAAAGATCTTTCACAAATGATAACACATCCTAGGATGCCCTACTGGAGAAAGCAGTACCAAGGATCGCAACAGCTGGATCTAGTCCTCCACTCTGTGATCTTAACAATCCCAAATCCTCCTTCTTCAATGGCCGGTGACTATTTTCAGTTGTATTTTCTGCTCTTAATCGTGCTACTTCAATCACTAAAGATGGGATAGCTTCCGGATCGGTGACACATTGTGTGTCTGATTCCGCCATTGCACTATCGCTGCTCAGGTTTTATAAACTCAATAACAAAAACAAAAGTAGAATCCGTAACAAACAACACTAGACTACTTACACCTTACGTCTAATCATGATATACCCGGACAGCCTGCATTGTCTCATCCTATGGTCAATATTATGACACGTAGAACAGATAACTACCACAGACTTGGACCAAGGGGCAGAATACCTAAGCAGAATACACTGTGTACATGTCACCACTGGTTCTAAGTACTGATCCTTACGATTACCTCTGAATTGGGAAACATCCTCCCGTTATTCTGGCCTCACGCAAATAACCTTTAGACTGCGATGACTCTCGCCCCTCGACCTCATGTCTGTCAAAAAACACAAACAACAGTTTCAATCACCCACAACAAAGATTATGTAGGTCAGAGCAGTGCATCGCACAACATTTACCCGCCCGAGACGGCTACGTCCGACCGAGCCGTCCTGTTGCCCACACCACGGGTAACCGAGGTCGACTTCACCGTCGTGGCCCATGGCTCGTTCAGGTACCCGGCCGAGCCCGGGTTTCAACAGGAATCTATACAACAGGGAAACAGACAGCGCTGGGAAGGCGGGAATGACTGACCACACACGTGTGGCACTGTTTCCTCAATCGTCTCCACTGCTTTGAGAAACGTGAAGGTTTGATATGCTAGGAACATAGGGTCTTGATCTTGTATAAAGAAAAATAACGCTAATATGGACGTAACAAAAAGAAGTCTGCACTGTAACATGGAAGCAATTGAATTCAGTACAAATGGTTTAATAGCCCTCATACATTTATAAAGCTTTACATTTCACTTGTAGCTACATCAGAAGGGCTGATGAAGCTTTTGCACAATGCAATAATACAAAAAATTACAATTTTCTGTTAATCTACAAGTTTTCACTATAGAATTAACTGGCTCAACCCTTCCTCGGAAATCTCTGAGGAGGATCCACCTGCCTTACGTGTGACATAACTTTGAAATAAGGAACCGAAGACCGTAAAAACAGCCTTAAAATACTTTCCCTCTGAAGTTTGTTTCCAGATTTATTTCTTACTTACTTGTAAGAAAAAAAAGCCTTTTCGCACACGTATGTGGACGAGACATGTAATAAACTTGTTACTGCTTTATTTGATAGTATTGGGAACTCCCTCTTTAAGCTCAACCAGAGACTTATTGGTGCCAAACATCTACATTCTGCATCTTAGTCACTGGAAGTTTTGAGCAGCTGCTCGCTTCAATTTGCACTTCATGTGGATTCCAAAATTATTATCTTTTCCAAACAATTGGGAATCCAGTTGTTATTACCAGATAGAACAGGGAAAGAGTCTTAGAAATTTTTCCAGATCCCTTCAGATATTGCTTAATGTTATTCTTGACACTTTCGTCCGAAGTAAGTTGAAATCGTGAAGAGTATCGGAGCTCTCAATTTTATTGAAATTTAGACAGATTTCCCGAACTATAAGGCTTTTAATGAACGATTCGATACAGTCTTCTTGCACATTACACAGGATTGTCTTTGGTCTCTGAAGTAATAAATCTAAGCTGTAGAATTTTAACAAAACTCTGTCACAACCAACGGGCGATATTTGAGTAACTATCGTTTTGCTGATGTTACAGCTGTCAGTTATTTTAATATAAGACAATGGCGAAGTACTGTGTTGGTAAATACTGTGCGAAGTAAAGAACTGCTTGCAAATGGTCCTCAGAGATTTCGTTTTGGGCCCACAAAAGAGTAGCGCTACTTGATGAGCAGCCGACGCGCACGAGGCCCGGGCGGACTCGGGTTTTGGCGGGGCCTCGGTGCGGCTCGACCGGTTGACCGGGCAGTGCGAGTCCAGGCTCTCCCGGTAGTCGAGACTACGGTTGGGGCGGCCCACGTGGGCTCGTTGCACTCCTCAGCTGTACGCTGTGGCTCGGAAGTTGCACTGTGTTGACGGCTGTGGGTGATGGAGGGGCACACCCACCCCTGTCCACTGGTGGCGACGTCAGTTCTCACAAATTTCACCCAAGACCAGGTAGCTGCGCTACAGTCTATCCGGAAGTAAACCAGTAACGTATGGTCGATATTACTACAGTGAATAAAAAACTATATAAAACTTCTTGGCAGATTAAAACTGTGAGCCGGACCGAGACTCGATCTCGGAACCTTTGCCTTTCGCAGGCAACTGCTCTACCACCTGAGCTACTCAAGCACGACTCACGACCCGTCCTCACAGCTTTAATTCTGCCAGCACCTCGTCTCCTACCTTTCAAACTTCACAGAAGCTCTCCTGCGAACCTTGCAGGCCTAGCACTCCTGGAAGAAAAGATAATGCGGATAATGCCTGGGGGATGTTTGCAGAATGAGATTTTCGCGGCTCCCCCGGTCGCAGGTTCGAGTCCTCCCTCGGGCATGGATCAGTGTGTTGTCCTTAGCGTAAGTTGCTTTAAGCTAGATTAAGTAGTGCGTAAGCCTAGGGACTGATGACTTCAGCTGTTTGGTCCCACAGTCCTTACCACAAATATCGAAATGGGATTTTCACTCTGCAGCGGAGTGTGCGCTGATATGAAACTTCCTGGTTGATTAGAACTGTGTGCCGGACCGAGACTCGAACTCGGGACATTTGCTGTGATAATAGGTCGAGAGTCGTGTTTGGGTAGCTCAGATGGTCTAGTCGTGGTCCGGCACTCGGCCAGCGCACACTGCAAGGTGACGGGCGGTAGCGTTGACCAGTGTTTACATTGCGAGCGGTGCTGAGGTGGGAAGCTGAGCAGCGTGTGCGAGTGCTGTTTACGTTTGTTTCTGTGTAGCTGTTATAAGTACGATGTCGACAATTAACAGAGCGACCAACGTTCAGTGTGTTTTCAATCGCGCTGCATTGCGACCTACGGCGTATGAAATTTACGAGTGGATTTTTGAGGATTTGAAGTTGCCTGAAGATGTAGTCGACTCATGTCAGTTGGACTTTGTGCAGTACTCGTTATTTGTCAAATTTATTTCGAGTGACACTTACGAGAAATTTGTCGAGGAGCATGCTGGCGTGAGACCATTTCGTCATAATGATGGTAGTTTTTGTAATGTCTAAATCGTGCCTTCAGGATACGGAGAGAGAATTGTCAGGGTATTTAATGTGCCACCTGAGTGCCCTAATGACTTCACTGCATGTTCTCTGTCACTGTACGGCGCTGTTTTTCGGTTACTAATGAACAATGGTCAAGTGCATATCGGTACCAAGTTAACAGCGGTGTGAGAAGTGTACGTGTAGACTTAAAAAAAAAAAACATGTACCTTAGTAGTTGTCATTGGTGGCTGTCGCGCGCAGGTAACACACATTGGACAACCTCCTACCTGTTCGATATGCCATTCAACAGAAAATCTGCGGATGAACTGCACACATCGACGTCCAGTTGGGATTCCACGGGAACGTCCTGCAGACGGTAGTGAAAGGCTTGTTCCATTATTGAATGAGGTAGTCGCGGGGACTGCACCTCAACCCCGGCAGCCGGGGGGAAGCGGATATGCCAATTCAGGTGGAAAGCAGTGCCAAAGACATTCACGGTGGGACGGACGTCGATTCGGCCCCGTCATCCGCGCCGGGACAGTTACCGCTGGATACCAACGACGCGCCGGCCAAACTAAGCCGTGTGAGACGCAGGAGCAGTTGCAGATCAGTTTGCCTGCAGAGACTGCAGCAGGAACGAAGAAAGGCCGCCGAAGGAGAAGCAAAGGGAATAGTAGCAAAGAGGAAATGTCGAATGATTTGATACCCGTACCCATGTGAGTAAGTGGCAGCGAGACAGAACCTCAGTCTTCTTGCTCAGTGCACTGCGAAAACACCGCGAGGCAAGAACGCATTCGTGAACAAACCAAACATCTGGAGGCACTACTAAGCGCTGAGAGGGAACAGAGCGCCGTACCGGCTAAGAGGAAGAGCGAGCAAAGGAACGAGCAGCTGCAGCAGCGCCCCCGCAGCAACTCGCTGACGTCAGTCGCAGCCCCGCGTGGCGGCCAGGCGGATGCGACCACGTTGAAGGACTCAGCCGGCGGTGGCGGGCAGGGCGGCGCGCGCACCGCGCAGCACCCCGACAGCAATGAGCCGTGGTGGCAGCAGGACGAGGAGATGCAGCAGTAGCTGCTATTGCGCATGACCATCGCGCTGCGACCTTTGCCACTCCGTGATCCGTTATGGCTTTGATGTTTCGCCTCATGCTCCAGGCGTTACAAAACGAGCTTGGTTCGAAGTCGTCGCGATGGATGATCCCAACACTCAGAGCTCATTGCCCTATGAGTCAACATGTGCGACAGCCAAACCTACAATATTACCACACTTAACCTCAATAGGACTGAAAGTGCGGTGAAACTCCGTTTGCTAACTGATTTCTTGTACGGTACCAGCGTTGACATTGACCTGCTACAGGAGGTAGTCACAGTCTTAGAAGTGTCTGGTTACGTTCTTATTGATAACGTCAACATCCAGGATGCTGTAGACACTGCCACACTTCTGAGCGACGGTATACCCTTTACGGACGTGCAGCGGCTGCCTAGTGGTCGTGGCATTTCTCTTCGGGTAAATGGTGTGCATATTATTAACGTGTACGCCCCCTCAGGTAGCACTCACAAGAGAGATCGTTTAAATTTTTATAAAAACGAGGTTCCCATTCATCTTAGCACTTATCGTGGACATGTCATTCTTGGTGGTGACTTCAGTTGTGGCTTAACGACACAGACCAAACTCCTAACACGAACAGATGTATCGAACTTGTACATTCAACTCATAGCATGCGGCTTCACGGTACGTGGCAAAAACTGCACGGTAAACGGGTAGAGTACACCTTAGTAAGCAGTCATTCTCCCAGTCGGCAATGATGTGTGTGATGTCCTTAGGTTAGTTAGGTTTAAGTAGTTCTAAGTTCTAGGGGACTGATGACCTCAGCAGTTAAGTCCCATAGTGCTCAGAGCCATTTGAACCATTTTTTCCCAGTCGGCTGGATATGATCTATGTGTCCGATGCCCTCCAGCGACACACTGTGGACTGTGACATAGCTCCTGTCAACATCTCAGACCATGGCGCATATCAGTGTTACCTTAACCTACAACGTCAGCAAATTTACCGCGGCAGAGGCTAAGAGAAATTGAATGTGAGCCTTCTACAGGATGCCCAGCTTGAAGAGGAAGTGATCATAATATGGCAACAGCTCCAGCGGCACCGAAGTCTTTACGCTAGCGTTCTACAGTGGTGGATTCAGTGTGCCAAGCCTAAATTACTCGTCACGCTCATGAGCTTCGCTCAAGAAAAAAAAATCATTTGGCAGAAACAGACTACTGAATTTTATTATCGCTGTTTGAGAGAGCTGTACAGTCACACTACCAATTCTTCTCGCGATATCGATGTAAAAATCAAGTGATATAAAGAAAAAATCACTGTGATACGACGCAAACGAATGGAAGCTATCATCGTGCGAGCCCACCCAAAAGACGTCGCCGCCGAAGAATGGGCCTCTCTGAACCACATTTTGAGAACGACGAAACGATGTAAAGCCATATTGATTGAAGCCGTCGTCGATGACGTCGAGCATGCCATCACGAAGCAACGTGACATCATGTCTCACGTCTACGACTATTACAGTCAACTGTACAAGAAGCAGATAATTGACGAACACTTGTGCGACATATTTCTGAGGACCTTGAGCTGCCGCTTGACACACGAGGATAATGCACATCTGGAATCCGTTTTCACAGAAGACGAAATCCTACTAGCGATCCCAGTGCAAAGAAAGGGAAATCACCAGGACCCTACGGTCTCAGCGCTGAGTTTTACCACCGCTACTTGAACCCCCTCGGTCCGACACTCCTCGAGATAGCGAATGAAATCTGGCACCTGGAAATAATACCCAAGGCATTCACGGTAGGTATCATCTTGCCCTTACCAAAGAAAGGTAACAGAAGGAGGGTACAAAACATGAGACCCATCACACTCCTGAACGCCGATTTCAAAATCATTACCAGATCGATTAAGCTACGGATGCAAACCGTTATGCACAAGGTTTTAGGGAGTTACAAGTACAGTGCAGTGCAAGGCCGAAGTGCAATCTCAGCTGCCTGTGATTTGAGGGACATTATATGCCCATATGCTGAAACCATAGGACAGGGCGCTCTGATCTTTCTAGATTTTGAGAAGGCGTATGACAGTGTGCATCATGACTTCCTCTTTAAAAGCAAGAATTAATTCGCAAGCGTACTACAAAAGTCTCTTCCCGGATTCTCATTAATGGTCATTTTACAAAAGAAGTTTCCATTGTATAAGCCATCCGACAGGGATGTTCTCTGTCAATGATTTTGTACACCATTGCAGTAGAGCCGCTACTAAACAACTTAGCGCACAGTGGGATCGGGCTTAGCATCGATTCTGTTACTATCCCACGCATTGCGTAGGGTGACGATATATGCGTAACTGTGTCATCATCACAGCAACTTCTGTCAGCAGAAACTCTTTTACAAGCATTCACCTTTCTTTCAGGAGCAACATTAAATAGAACTAAAACCACAACCTTGCACATCGGAGGCGGTATCGGACGTATTTCCCATGTTACCTGGTGCAAGGTAAAGGATTATCACAAAACTCTCGGTGTTACCTTTGAGGCAGAATCAAACAAATTCCTGACGAAGAACTGGTCACCCATGCTTTATGAATTACGTGCTGCTTTGATACTTCACTCCGACAGTGACTTGAACATACTACAGAAAGTTTTGACCATAGACCATAGACCATTACAAGCAAAATTAATTATTTGGCGCAAATTATTCCTATCTCCGACCATCTGGTAAAGAGTACACAACAAGCGCTATGCTGGTTTCTTTTCAGAGGGCACATTGTCAAAGTTCAATTTCATACATTAACTTTCCCTTCGTCCAAAGGTGGCCTTAACCTCATTGGGTACACGAAAAAAGAGTAACCCTGCTCCTAAATCGCATCAGGAAGGACTTTCGTACCCTGAGGTCCACTACCATCACAAATCTCATCCAGCTGTGGATGTCTCATAGCCTTGACCCACCCGTTGATATCACCGGCATTCCGCTTTCTTACCGACATGTGCGACTGTATTACATGGGAATGAGCTACATTAGACACAACATCGTCGATAACAGTAGCCTGACGAACAGGAAACTTTATGACCTTCTCATGACAACAAACCACAGAAATCGTCTCGATGAAAAACATCCACATATACAATGGAGTTTAGTATGGCGGAATGTGCACAGATAATTGTTACTGTCACGCGTCGTAGCCGACTGGTATCTAACAGTCAACGATAAAGTAGCAACGAATGAAAAGCTACATAAGATAGGCCTTCATCCGACGCCCAACTGTGACGCATGCGGGAGAGTCGATACTCTTATTCATAGGCTCACGCGCGGACATGCAGAAGAAATTGCATTTCTTCTTCAGTCGGTGATAGACCGTACGACGCCCAATAGTGTAGACCTTTTAGAGATCATTCAGTCACAAAATTGAGATATCCACGAGCAAAGAACAACGTGGATCAGGGGCCACACAGCATCGTTTACTACGCAGAATAGGCATGCTACTTTCCTAGATTATTATTCTTACATTGAAATTGAACGCCTTAAAATGAGCCAAAATTGTGACTACAGGAGAATATTTGGAAATATGCTCGAAATCATAATTAACTGTTAAATACTTCAAATACAGTATTTCGGATAATAGAGGTTGCCACTGATCTGCATGTAAGAATCTTAGTGGCTTTCTGAGACTTAAGTTATTGTTGAAAATTTAAGATAATTTTCCAGGTTCTTACCAATGCAGAAGGCAGTTTTTCTTTCCCATTTTTGTACTAACATTTACTTTCTCTCGCAGAGCAGGGGACCAAATTTCCTTCAACAATGAAGTGATAGTCTTTTGTGTACCATAAGTTTTTCTATTTACTTCTTTGGAAAGGGAAAAACTCAAGAAGACATTTCATTTCATATATTGCGCAACGGCAGCCTGGAAATAATATATACTTTGTTCATTCTGCTCACATTACAAATTGGAGAAAATGTTTATTTTCCCTTCTTCATCAATGAAATTCCATTTTTTCCCTTTTTTCCAAAAAGAAAGTTGGTAGAGCACTTGCCCGCGAAAGGCAAAAAGGAAATAAATAAATAAAAATAAAAAATTCGGATAGAGCGTCTGCCATGTAAGTAGGAGATCCCGGCTATGAGTCCCGGTCGGGGGACACATTTTCAACTGTCTCCGTTGATATTCAAGGGAAAAAAAAAGAAAAGATGGTAGAGCACTTGCCTGCGAAAGGAAAAGGTCCCGAGTTCGAGTCTCGATCCGACACACAGTTTTAATCTGCTAGGAATTTACATATCAGCGCACACTCCGCTGCAAAGTGAAAATCTCATTCTCAAAAAACGATATATTTTCCTATCTGGTAGTCTCTCTTTCATACGTATAAGTTTACTCTCTGGAAAGTATGTACTTTCAGAAATATTTCTCTTAAATGTTGGTAGCTTGTCCCCATTAATCCAAATAATACAGATTTATCCCATTTCCTATTGGAGACCTTGAATTTTTAGAGGAGTAGTAGTACAAAAGTGATGTCTAGTTCTTTGTTTCCTAACACTTTTTCTCAAATTTCTGTCCTGTTTCGTAAACAAAAGATTTCACATCGTTCGTTTTGAATTAAACATAAAATCAAAGTCCAGTAGTCAAGCTATGTATGAGGACCTGCTGCAAACACTTAAAGCTTTTTAAATAAAGCTAACGTTGTTAACATTTTGTATTTTAATCACCATGTCTACACATTTCTTTCTCAAAATAGTCACTTCGGCGACGAACACATATCTCCCAACAAGAGACCAATTTGACGCTACCGTCACTTCAGCATGTCTGTATTTCCTGAGGGGGCCACAACTTCACCTTGCCTTGCACCGCTTCATCACTATCGATGTGAAGACCTCGAAAGTATTCTTTAAGTTTTTGCCACAGATAAAAATCGGATGGAGCCAAGTGGTAACTGTATGGAGGATGACTGGTGAAAGTGAACCTAAGACGATGGAGTATTGCAGATGTCACAGTATTCGTGTGCGGTCTGGCATTGTCACGCTGTGTCGACGAACTCTTCACATTTTATACGCGATTACAGCACGCTGTTTCTCATGCAACAACATAGTTATGTTACAAACCGCCATGTTACACGCTGCAATTCGGAACCCTGTAGCGGTGGAGGACTGGAAATATGCAGACATGAAAAAAAGATGTAAGATATTACTAACGTCAGTTTTATTAAAAAAGCTTTTAAGTTTTCCACATAAAAATTTGTAGGCATTACTTTTCAAAATGCCCTCGAACATACCGCACTTCAGCTCGCCTTGACAGCCGGATAGTAATGATGAAAATCCATACTCCCACGTTAATTCAAACACATTATCTTCATCCTGGTTGCCAATTCGTTAATGGGTTTGAATGACCTCACTCAGGTGGGAAGGTAGCATCCTCCATGTTTGTGGAAACAGCAGTAACAACAAGGCACATACTTCCACGAGAGTGAGTTGAATGATGATCATAAATACTTTTTGAAGCATTTAGTATTATGTACAAGTGACATAATGCCATATCACTTTTCCAAATAATCTCTCCAGCGCCCAGTGTATGTTTATCAGTACTTGCAAAATACGTGAATTCCGGTTGAAAATAATTCGGTTCAGAGATGGTATAAACATTCATACCTGGCATGACGTATCTCTTAAGAAGGACAGAACTTCTTACCACCAAATGCTTCTGTTATCAATCCAAACACGTAAAAATCTGTTGCAGAAAGGTTTGGTTAGTGTGGTCAATATGGAATATATCCAGGCTGTGGACATTCTATGAAATTAGAGCCCATGGTGCATAGTAATAGTGAATCAATGCCGTTACGAGTACAAGCTGCAGTGTTGCCAGATCCCACAAAGGTTAGGGGTGAAGTTGGCATTGTTACCAGATACCTGCCTAAAGGTCAAGGGCATTACCAATGCCCTTCCCACTCCCCTATGCCTGGGACAAAATGTCCATTGTTCTCTACAGTTATGTCACCTGAGCTAAACTTATCACTTCTATTAGTGAACTGTCATGTTGCAACTACTCCGTTACAATGATACCTAACTCCCATCATCCCCTCCCACAGCCCCCACCAATCCCTTGGTCTTTCTAACCATTAGATATACTCTCGTCACTCATGTTCTTTCTCTCATCCCATATACACACTTGACATGTGCATCAATCTTTTATGCTATTCCGTTTCTTTGCTATTTGTATCAGACTATTGTGCCAAAAGGCATTTCTGCAAGCACACTACCGCCTTCTTGCATTGCTATTTCCATTTTTGGGGCTATTCATTACAAGTTTGCTGATTTTGCAAAATGTCCACTTTTTAGGGCCATAAATGTGAGACTTCAAGTATTTAACAGTTACCACAGTCCATTATTGAAACAAATTGCACTGATATACCACGCTTTAAATAATTGATAGCCTACTGTGTTCCTGTAAATATACATCTAACATTGGTTACATAATTGCTAACCTGGTGCTTAAGTGAATTAAACACAATGGTATGCATTCTATGACATCACTGCCATGCCACGTAGACTGTGTGTGACACCATGATATTACTGTGTACTTGTAAATAACGGTAGGACTTAGAACCATTTCTAGAGATGTGTTACATACTGCAAGCCACAATAACAATACATCACTAAATTACACTGCTGTTACCAATAGGATATGAATGGAGGAATAGGTAAGGGCTTTACTTGAAACAAGCAAAAAAAGTTTCTTCCATAATCCACACCATGAAGGGACGCAACGTCAGCACTGCGAGAACCAAGCCAGTGAGGCAGCAGACATCACTGCACAACGCTGGAGCGGTGCATCGTGGCTTTCATCGACTGTGTGGCCTCCAATTACGAGGTTTGAATGAAAAGTTATGCCTCCACTTTCGTTAATTGGGTTCGGATGGGAATATTTTAATGAATCAAACGCTGAAATAATCCTTCGCATGTGGTCTTTAATTATCAATATTCACTTTTCCACATAATCACCAGCAAATTGAATACATATCTATCAAGGATGAACAAGTTTTGTGAATACGTCACGGAAGATGTCGACACTCTGTTTCCGCAACCACAGTCTCTCAGTTCTCTCAATGTCTCCATCAGAAGCAAAATGATGTCCCCGCAGATCGTCTTTCATTATCGGGAACGATGGAAGACAGTGCTAAATCTGAACTGTATGGAGGATGCCGAACGGTGGTGAGATTCAGTCTCTGAAATTCTGCTGTGGTGGCACGTGAATTGTGTGGTTTGGCATTGTCATGCTGCAGGAAAACATTTCCCTTTTCCGTCTGGACCCTTGTTAGCCGTCGTTTCAGAGTTCGCAGTGTTGTGATGTAACGCTCTGAATTTATTGTTGTTCCACGATCAAGGGCATCGACATGGATAACATTATCTGCGTCCCAGGACACTGTGGCCATGATTTTTCCAGCTGAGGGCTGCGTCTTGAATTTTTTTCTGGAGCGAGTCTTTGTGTCGATATTCTATAGACTGACGTTCCGTCTCCGCGTGTACCCACGTTTCGTCTCCTGTCACCTTTGAATAGAGAAAGGCGTCACCTTCATTCTCGTAACGCGAGAGGAGTTCCTGATAAATTTCAGGTCTGTGCGCTTTCATTTAAGGAGTCAGCATGTGGGGTACCCATCGTGCACAGATCTTCCAATAGCCAAGCAAAGCAATGACGTGACCAACACATTCTTGTGAAATGCCGATTGTGCTTGCAATGTCTCTCTGAGTGATACGACGATCGTCCTGAATCAGTCAGTCAACATTTTACTTGTGAAACTCTGTGGTTGCCGTCACAGGACGTTCAACTCTTTGCTTGTCACGCAGGTCAGATGTTCCCGCCTCAACATCTTTAAACTTACTCGTCCAACGACACACAATACTCACATCAACACAATCACCATAAATTGCTTTCATTCTCTGATGAATCTCCTTTGGGGTGACACCTTCTGCTGTCAATAATTCAGTGACTTCTTGTTGCTTAAATCGCATTGACCGACTGTCTGCTCAGGATTCCATACTTTACACTGTAACGACACAACCGTTCTATGCGAAGGCTTCTCGCCAAATGGAGCTGTAGAGGAGAGGCTATGGAACAAGCCAGTACCTGCCGTATACCAATGCTGCCAACTGTTGAAGACGTACGAAGGTGGAAGCATTACTTTTCAGTCAACTTTCTTATATGACGAAATGAACTGGTGTCACAAGTGGTCATACCTCCCATTAACCCACCGAGCCAGATACAGCAAGTCAAGCTAGTTAGTGGCAGCTGGAGCAGAACTGTCATCATCTACATCTACATCTACATACATACTCCGCAATCCACCATACGGTGCGTAGTGGAGGGTACCTCGTACCACAACTAGCATCTTCTCTCCCTGTTCCACTCCCAAACACAACGAGGGAAAAATGACTGCCCATATGGCTCTGTACGAGCCCTAATCTCTCTTATCTTATCTTTGTGGTCTTTCCGCGAAATGTAAGTTGGCGGCAGTAAAATTGTACTGCAGTCAGCCTCAAATACTCGTTATCTAAATTTCCTCAGTAGCAATTCACGAAAAGAACGCCTCCTTTCCTCTAGAGACTCCCACCCGAGTTCCTGAAGCATTTCCGTAACACTCGCCCGATGATCAAACCTACCAGTAACAAATCTAGCAGCCCGCCTCTGAATTGCTTCTATGTCCTCCCTCAATCCGACCTGATAGGGATTACAAACGCTCGAGCAGTACTCAAGAATAGGTCGTATTAGTGTTTTATAAGCGGTCTCCTTTACAGATGAACCACATATTCCCAAAATTCTACCAATGAACCGAAGACGACTATCCGCCTTCCCCACAACTGCCATTACATGCTTGTCCCACTTCATATCGCTCTGCAATGTTACGCCCAAATATTTAATCGACGTGACTGTGTCAAGCGCTACACTACTAACGGAGTATTCAGACATTACGGGATTCTTTTTCCTATTCATCTGCATTAATTTACATTTATCTACATTTACAGTTACCTGCCATTCTTTACACCAATCACAAATCCTGACCAGGACATCTTGTATCCTCCTACAGTCACTCAACGACGACACCTTCCCGTACACCACAGCATCATCAGCAAACAGCTGCACATTGCTATCCACCCTATCCAAAAGATCATTTATGTAGATATAAAACAACAGCGGACCTACCACACTTCCCTGGGGCACTCGAGATGATATCCTCACCTCCGATGAACACTCAAACACTCACCATCGAGGACTACGTACTGGGTTCTATTACTTAAGAAGTATTCTAGCCACTCACATATTTGGGAACCAATTCCATATGCTCGTACCTTAGTTAGGAGTCTGCAGTGGGGCACCGAGTCAAACGCTTTCCGGAAGTCAAGGAATATGGCATCCGTCTGATACCCTTCATCCATGGTTCGCAAGATATCATGTGAAAAGAGGGCGAGTTGCGTTGCGCAGGAGCAATGCTTTCTAAAGCCGTACTGATGCATGTACAGCAACTTCAAAAGCATGGACATCAAAAGCTTTGCACAGTTTCTCGCTATTAACCAAATGATTTTACGTGATTATTGGACAGAGTGCTCCCAAATTAGTCTATCACGATATTCGTTTAGTTGGTATGTGCTAACGGGAAGAATTACTGGTACTGCATCATACAAAGTGATTATTACCCAGCACCCTTCTACAATCCTTAAATATGATTTGATATGTAGTTATTCGAAGTTATGGTTTCCAGCGTGCTTAAGTAGTCTTGAGGTTTCTTTTATATACAGGATTAGCGCAACGTTGGACGAATGAAAAATTTGGGTGCAGCTGTTAAAGAAACAGAAACATTGGGGACTACAAGCAAATATCAATTCGAAATCAGGAAGACAAGTTGTGCTGTATGTCTAGAAGACAGTAGTTTTAGTGCAAATGATTAGTTCCCCAGAGCAAGGACAAAACAATCCTCGATGCTAAACATCTTATCGGTACAGTCGAACACCACGCAAGTGTTATGGAGACGTTTCCGGAACACAAATGGGAAGCCCTTGAGGGAAGGTGACGTTCTTTTCGACCACACTACTGAGAAAATTTGGAGAACTGACGTTTGAACCTGCTTGGAGGAAGAGTCTACTGCCGCCAACGTACATTTCGTGTAAGGACCATCGAAGATAAGATAAGAGAAATTTGAGGTCATACGGAGCCATAGAGACACTCGTTTTTCCCTCTCTCTCTTTGCAAGCGGAACGGGAAAGGATACGACCAGTAATGGTACAGGGTAACGTCCGCCATGCACCGTACGGTGTATGCTTGCGGAGTATGTATGTAGATGTAGATACAGATGCTGCATATTTTCCTCTGCTGTAGAAGTAAATACATTTTTACCGCGACATTGTGTTTCGCAGAGACAAGTCAAACAAGAGCACTTCACTCTACGAATTAGCATGACAGCTATTCACTTGCAACGTAAACATCCATAAGAAAGACATGCAGACCATGTAAAGAGGATTTTGTGGCATGGTAGCAAATCAGAAAACAAATATTCCGGTGCAAAATCTTTGTGTATCTTTACATATCCACTGTATTTGCACGTAGAAAACAACTTGTTCTCAAGGTTTGCATGGTGAATTTTTAATAATAACCTGCTTAATCTAAAGCTTGTAGTTTAAATCTACATCCTAAGCATCTAATTCCTCATCGAAGCAGTTGTCTGACAAAAACATACAATTTTAGTTTACAATGTCTGTGTTATACAATGTCTGTATGTTATTATACAATGCAGACACTGCTGAAGGTCCACAGCGTTGTTAAATATTACTTTATTGATTCACAAATTGTGAAATGTGACATCAGATGTACTGTTTATTAGTGACACGAAAATTTTTGACAGATTGTACACAAACCAAGATTTCCTACCGATCACGATTGGTCGCCTTAACCACTTGGGCCATCCGTGCACGATCCCCATAACGATAAAAACCTTTCCTTATCCCCTAATTCTCGTACTGTATGTGACACCTGCAACAAGGAAAGGCAATGTTGTTATCGTCATTTTTAGCATGTAACATGCATTTTAGTTTACTATATCTCTGTTTTACAGTGTCTATATGTTATTATACAATCCATACGATCCATAGCCGCATTAAATATTAAGATTTTGATTCACAAATAGCGAAATCAATATTACGTTCGCTGCACTATTTATTTGTGACACCTTAAAATATGTGTCAGACCACGACTCGAACTCGAATTAACCAGTTACCACAAGCGGTAGCGTTAACCTATTCGGCTATCCGCGTATACTCCCCGGACCGACCCAAGTCTCCATCATGCAACTGCACGATTTATTGTTCTGCTTATGGAAAATAGTACCACTCACCTTGTGGTGATCTCGTCTTTTGCAGCTCAATCAATGTTGCACTACTGGACATTCTGTAATAGAACCAATTGCACTAATTGTAACAGTTTTAGGATTACTGGGTATTAATAGACAGAGAACTCAATGCATTGTTACTTGTTTTATACAAAATCACCTCCACGCCGGTGCTAATCTTAAGTTACAGTTTCGCCACTCAAACACAAGCATAGTCACTCGTAAAATCCAGTTAATGGTATCCAACTGAACCTGTTGCCGGAAAAACTATAATCCGGGTTATCTGTGACAGAATGCTTGCTGAAATACCGAAAAAAATTATCCCTTTGACCTTTCACTTCTCGGTCCCGTTGTGCACTATACGCAACGCTAATTTTAGTTAGTTCCAAACTCACAGTTCACACATAAATACCCCAATTTGGCGCGTTCGTCTTTAGCACTCATTGGCGACTACTTTTCAGCACTCCACGGTCAAGTGTAACTAACAATTCCGCAAAAAACAATATCTCTTCAGAGCTCCTGTACATGTATCCGAACTTGATGAGGGCTGAGCTCCGAATTTCGCCTAGACTACTCCAAGAAACCCTTTAGCCCACATACTACGGACGAACCTAGTCTCTCCTTGTTGGTTTAGAGGCATTACAACGAATACTCTGTCAGTACAGAACCACGCTATTGTGCATATTTTAGTATGAAACACTCACCACATAATAGCATTTCGTGGTGATTTATTAAAAAACAAATTTATAAAACCTACATATATCAAAGTTCTCCCTCTTTAAATTACTGAGTTATCGTAAAATGTTTCTGGTTTATTTCCCCTGAGAATATGACTAACTCATGCTGTCTGGACACAGTTCTCATGTTACATATATTCATTTAATAAACATAACAAGATTCACTTATGATATTACTTTGCATTCAAACCTTCATTCAAACTAATATCTAGAGATAGTAAATCAGCAATATTTAGTAAAGACATAATCAAAAAGAAGGTTCAACATATGAAAATAATTTGTATAGTGACAGAACATAAACTCAATAATTAAGACTGAAAAATTCAAGCTTTTCACAGATTAATGAAGTAAAGAAAAAATTTTAAGAACAGGGATCCAAGAAACGAGAAAAGCGATAGAGGATCCATTGGAATCACAAGGATATAAATTTATTAGGGAAAACCAAGACAGAGGATTTTTAAGCAATGTCCCCAGAAAATACGTTGGATCTCCATATGCCTCTGGTTTTACTAAAATCCTTTGAGAAACGCTTCTTTAAAGCCTAATAATCAGCTAATGGTAGTTAACCGAAACTGTTTCCTCGGAAAGAAATCTGTGACAGAATCCTCTTTCAAATACTGCACTACTCGATCCCTTCAAACGCTCTGTAGTAGATCCCAACTTGCACAGTACGCCATGTGAATTTCTGTTGATTCAAAAGCTACATTTCATACATACTCGTAGAACCTGGATTTTCGCGTCTTCAACCTCGTTCACAATTTCTTTCCGACACTACACGGTCTAGTTTAACTCATAATTCGCCATTATTAATACATCTATTCAGAACTCCAAATACACGAGTCCAGACTTGGTGAAATCTGAGCTCCGAGTATCATGTCGACTACATAAAGCAATTCCTTAGCCCACATCATAGGAGCGAACGTATTATCTTCCTACTGACTGTAAGTATAAAACCACGATATCTCGAGTCTTTTACTGTGAACCAATCACCACATAACAGCTTTTCATAGCCACTTATTAAATGAACAAAGTTATAAAACCCACAAATATCAGATTACTCCTTCTTTAAATTACTTAATTATCATTAAGTGTTTCTTGTTTCTTCGGTACCACAAAGTGGTGAATTACATTTTAGAAATTTTGCCTGAGAATATGACTTACTTATGCTTTCTAAACACACTTCTCTTGCTGACGTATACATAACAATTTTCATTTCTTATATTACTACCCATTCAAGTCTTCAATCTCACTAATAACTAAACATATTAAATCGAGAGTAATTAAGAAAAGAAATAATGTTTATAAAAGGTAAAGTTACGTTGCCAAAATACATTGATATTAATACTTAGAATTCCACGTTTGTATGATGCTGACGCCTTTCAGACACAGCCGTTACTACTTGCAACTTTCAGGTTTGCAATGAAACTATCTGTTCTCGTCTGTCCTCTATAGGAGTGATGCGAAATTAGTAAGTTTCGACAGACGCTAGTGATGGACTACAGCTGTATTAAACATAACTAAATTGTTTCGCAAAAATGCGAAATCAATATGGTGTCAGCTGTAATCCAGGGTGCCGGAGAGTGACTCGATCCGGACTAGCCTGCTTATCGTGAGTGGTCGCTTTGACCACCTCAGCTATCTTTGCACAGTCCATGAACCAATCGAAACATCCTCAACTGCTAGCACAGTACGTGATTTCCACAACACGGGGAAACAATATTTTCATCGTGGTTTATGGCTCTTCGAGGTATGTAATACACATTTTAGTTCACAAAGCCTGTGTTTTACAATGGCTGTATGTTATTATAGAATGTCCTTCAGGCATGCAAGTGTGTCGCAAGGAACAGACAGTGCTGACAATCCACACCTTACAATATGTGATACAGATTACACTCTGCTGAAAATTCGTTTCAAAATCATTCGATATGTCAAAGTCCATTAACTAATAGTCATTTATTCGAAGCTGTTTCAGTAGTTCAGACAGTCGCTCCATTTCAACGTAGACCAATTCTACTTTATACGGATTTCTTATATATATCGACGAAATTGCTTCTAGTGCTTCCTCGACAATGTTTCGCAACACGCGTGTTAATGATACTGTATTGCTAGTAGCGGATCAATGTGGGTACAAGCGCCGTCTGCATTGTGTTCCGATTTCACAAAGGTGAGCAGTGAAGATTGCATCCAAGGGCCGACTCCCTCTCTCCTCATCACCCGTTCCCCCTCTCTCTGGGACAAGATGTCATTGTTCTCTACAGGTCAGCCATGTGATATAGCTCCTTACCACTCACATTAATGAAGTGACATGCTACTTCTATAATTTATGGCAGTCACCATTCTTTCCTACCAAATTATAATGATTTTTCCACAGTACCGCCCCCCCCCCCCCCAAGCCATCAATTCCTTGGTCTAACTAACGATCAGATGGACTACTCTTCACTTATGGTTTGTATCTCATTGTATACATACACACCTCGCGTGTTCCTCAAGCTTTTATGCAGTTTTGATTTTTTGCAATTTGGAGTAGAAAATTAAGTCCAACGGCATTTCTGCGTGCACTGCACAACCCTCTTCAACTGCCACATACAGTTTTGGTGCCATTCGCAAGAACTTTACTGATTTTGTGAAATACCCAATTTTTGAGATCACAAATACAAAACTTATATTGTTTAACCATTAGCACAATGCAGTATTTAAAAAAAGTCACTAATATCCATCGTTTTAAAAACTGACACACTATTTGGTTTCTGGACTTTAATAATGAACATCGATTAGATAAGTACTAACCTGGTGCTTACGTGTATTAATAGCAACTGTCTACAATATATGATATCATTATTAGATCACCTAAGAAGAGTCTGATACCTCAACATTATTGTGGACTTGTAGATAACTGTGGGAATTTGAGGCGTTTCTAAAGCCACGCCACACGCAGCAAGTATGCGACTTACTACAAAAATCACTTGCAAATATTTTCGGAAACGTAGCCGAACTGTGGTTTATAGCTTCTAGCAGACATGAAGAGGAGATCTGCGGCCATTGGCGTGCGTCACGTAGGTTGACATGACGCTCCCTCGAACACCCACAGCTTCTTACCAGGTGCTGGTTGTTTACGTAGTATGAATCAAGTTGTGTGGCAGAGAGTATACGTGACATTTAACCTAGTTTCATGCACATCCTTTGGAAAGATAGTCTATCTGCACAGCAGCTGTTATGTAAGCTAGGGTCAAACACCCACACTGAGTTCCATTGCCATAAACTGTAGCTTAAAATCATGTTCTTTAGCCGACAAAGATATAAAAGTTTCCCGAATGCATATTACGGTACATTATAAAATTGTCAGTGATAATTTAATTCACTCCTGGGATATGCATCTGACATAAACATTTGATATATATCTTTACAGTTGGATGTTGTCCTCATTAAAGAGCCTTTTAATTTTTTGCAACAATTTTACAATATGCAGAGTAACCCTCTTTCTGCACACAGAGGTCACAGTCTAGTATTAGGTAGTAAAAAATCTATATTTCGCTGGAAATGAGTTTAAAAATCTTGCATTATATCTAAATACATTAATTAGTAGTTACATGTGCCAAGATATTGCAGTAGTTCAGACAGCTGATCAACTTTAACGTAGATCAGCTCTACTTTACATCTATTTCTTATATTTCCTAGAAATCATTTACAGTGCTTCCTTGACAACGTTTCTCAGGATGTATGTTAATGATGATGTAATGCTGGTAGTGGTTCAATGTGAGTAAAAGAGCAGTCAAGACTGCATAATTGTCTGGTCAGCACCCTAGGGCCGATTCCCTCTCATTTCATCAACTCCCAACCCCCCGTCCCCCCCCCCCACGCTCTTCCCCCTCTGTCTGGGAAAAGTGGTCATTGTTCTCCACAGGTCATCCATGTGATCTAGACTCCTTATTAGTTATATTAATGAGGTGACACGTTCCTATTATAATTTATTGTCATCATTATTGATTACAGAATTATAATGCTTTTTTCACACCACCAGCCTCCATCAATCCCTTGGCCTTCCAAACCATCAGATGGACTCCTCTTTACTTATGGTGTATATCCCATTCTATACACAGACACCTGGCATATGCCTCATACTTTTATGCAGTATTGATTTTCACAATTTGTAGCCGAATGTTATTTCAGTGGCAAGTATTCGACCACCTGCTTCGACTACTATCTACAGTTCTGGAGCCATTCGTTACAGCTCTAGGGGCTTTGAAATACACGCAGTTTCTTAGGTCATAAGTACTGAACTTCACTTGTTTAGCAATTAATGCAGTACATCATTTAAAAATGACACCTAACTTGGTGTCTATATGTGTTAAACACCATGGCCTGCATTCTATTATGTCACTTCCAGATAACCTAAGAAGAATCTGATACAACGATGTTACCGGGGACTTGTAAATAGCTGTGGGAATTTGAAGCATTCCGACAGCCATGTCACTCACTGCAAGTATGCCAAACACTGCAAATGTAACTTGCAAATATTTTCGAAGATGGATTCTAATTATAGTTTACAGTACCTAGGTGATATGCAGACGGGATCTGCGGTCGTTGTCGTGCCATACATAGGTTGACGTGACAGTTGTTCTAACTTCTACACCATCTTCCCAGGTGACAGCTGTGTACGTATCGAGAATAGTGTTGTGCATCACCTGCAAGCTACCTTAGGTTGTGTGACGGAGAGTACATGCGGCATTAACACAGATCCAGGCCCATTTATTTGGAAAGATAGTATTTCTGTAAAATTCCTGCGAAAAAATAAAGCAGTCATCACTCCAAAGTCCTTTACTAGGCACGATCCTGTAGGATGTGGTATGCCGCTGCCTTCCGCTGACCTTTGAACTGATTTACAGAGCCAGTTACGTAATGCCTTCTGTTTACACACATTCCAAACTGTGGCCCAACTCAACATTTTTCGATCAACAAACAGTGCCTGATATGTATGAAATTATAAGTGACAGATAATTATTCTAGGTCTTATTAGGAATCGAACCCGAGTACTTTAGTCTTATAGTCTGACAATTTATTAGTGAGCCACCAATCCATACTTAAAAAAAATACCTTCTGCTTTCTCCAGTAACATACGTTCCCATAATATACAACGCCTCTCTTGTAGCGACCGCTACCGGAGTCTGTTTAACATCTCCATAACGATCCTATGAAAAAATATGCCTCTCCTCGTTGCATTTTCTATTTCTCCAACCACGTCAGAACCCAAGACTGACGAGCAGTATAGAAAAATAGTGAATAAGTAGTTTTATTTTCCTACTATTTGTCATATGCACTCATTACCCTCTCGATCAATCGGATAGTTACTCCTAGGTATTTTCCAGCTGCCAGGGTTTATTACCAACAGCGTAACAGAACAGCAGTGGGTGTCTTTTCCTACTGATGAGCAGTAGTGACATGTAACACACAAAATTCTAATTATCTGTGAAAACCCTGTATTAATTATAAATTTCCGTTGTTGGAGGATTTCATTTATTACCCACACCATACTCCGTCTGATTTGTCCAACAATAAACCTCCTCATTTATGTAATCCCTCTCTTGTAGCGACTGCCGCAGTCACTGCTAAGAATCTCTATTGGGTTTCCTGTTATTTAAATCTGGTATGAGCCCAAGACTGACGAGCTATCCTAAAAAAAAATGGATCCAATAGGTTTTCGAAGCAGCTTTTTTACTATTTGTCATATGCAGTCATTATGTTCTAGATCAGTCCAGACTGATACTTCTAGGTATTTTACAGCAGTCAGCAATTTATCATGGATAATGTAACAGAACAGTTGTGCGTCTCTTTGCCTAGTCATGTGCGGTAATTACATTTTACTGCATCCGTGTCCGTGGAGCACTTGTCCATCTTCTGTAGTTCACTCTTCTTATAGACAGCCACTACATCAACGATCTTGCACAGTAAAGTCATACTTACTGCTAAATCCCAATCTATTTCCTACGTTTTCGATGACTGTGATCCCTTCCACGAATCATTAACTATGTGGCGAAGTGTGCCGTTGATACCTAAGAGAAACAACTATTTAACAAATGCCTGGAATGTGGAAGAATTCCGACACAATGGAGACACTCGACAACAAAAGTTCTCTACAAAGGTAGAGGAGACCCAATGGACCCAAACAAGTATAGAGGCATAGCCCTGGAAAATACTCAATTCAAGATGTTTTAAAAGATAATAACACAAAAAATCCAAGCCTCTGTGGACAGTCATCTCCCAGAACGACAAATGGGTTTCAGATCTGGAAGATCAAGACTCACGGCAGACAGGCTTCTTCTAAACAACATCGACGAAGCGCTACAAAAGAAGCATATGTTCTACACAGTGTTCGTAGACTTTACCAAAACCTTTGACCTATTGGAAAGAGATATCATAGTTAGAAAACTGGAAAACGCAATGGGAGAAGATAGCGAATGGGCAAGAATAATCGAGTCAATCCTCGAATACAACTTAATTACAATATCAGACAACCTCTCTTTTTCGAACCCCATTCTGCAATCGAATGGAGTCTTACAGGGTACCCAATGAGCCCTTTGCTGTACATTCTTGCCACTGCAGAAGTACTCCGAATAGGAGAAAATCAAGAAGATGTGTATGTATATGCATACGCTTACGACATAGCTGTAGGTTCAATAGATATACAGAAGCTGCAGAGAATCATTGAGAAAATAGACAGATGGTGCAGTGAACACAAACTACACATAAAGATAACAAAGACAGAAATGGTAATTTTCAGAAAAGGAAGCAAAACACCCAAGAATGCGGAAATCAGCATCAGAGGACGAAAAATAAAAATCTCATCAGACCTTAAATACCTAGGAGTGACATTGCAACCAACAGCCAAATGCTTCACAAAACATACAACAGAACGTGCAGTCCAAGCAATAACAGCAATACAGGACATCAAAAACATCCGCCTACTCAGTCTAGAAACAGCCATGAAATTATTCAACACAAAAATCTTGCCAATCCTGGCCTATGGGATGGAGGTAATATGGGTCAACCTGACAGAAAAAATCTAGAAATACTAGAAAAGATAAAATCGACCTATCTAAAAAGAGCACTAGGTCTCTCAAAGACAACAAGATCTAGACTAGTGTACCTGCTAGCGAGAGACATTCCTAATTGAAGACATCAGACTTCGATATATGATGCCACACACCAGGGCTTCCAGAAAGCAATTGATGATCATGGAGGACAAAGGAGAAAAAATATGGACGGAGTTCTATGGCACCGAAGCAATGACGAAACGCTCATGGACAGCACCAAACTTCGAACAGCGACATGTCGTAATTAGACTTTCTATTCACGGCTTTCATCATCTAATCTGCAAAAACAAAACTTATCGCGACCCAACCACATGTGTATGCGAACTCTGTAACGAAGGCTTTGTACGATATCACATAGAACTGTGCAGTAAAAGAGTGAAATCGATAAATGACTACGAAAAAATGTAAAATGTAAATGTAAAATGTTAAGCAAGTAACTGTATTGGCTATTTGGCTGCAATTTTATTAAAAAAAAAACATCTCCCTGCCTAATACACGGTTTCACTTCTCTATGTAATTTCATCTTCCTCTCATATTATTGCGTAATGTTATCTGACAGCATTGCTTTCGTAGTTTATTCGAACAATACAGTACGTAGTTTGATGTATAACATACGACTATTCCACACCCTGTCTCTATTAAAGTAGACATTTGTGATGACATCTCCTTCTTATACATTTAGCACTTGCATTTAAATCCCTAGTTTTTGTTACAAATTCCGATTGCTCCCTGTGTATATTTTTTTCCCTAAGTGTTTCTGTAAATCACAGTAGTGTCTATAAATCACAGTAATATGACACATTGGTGTAGGCTGTGAATATAAATAACATGTTGCAGGTGTTAACGGAATCAAATATTTTTCTAAGGAATACATCCCAACACAGTACTGATTCGCTACTAGCTTATTGGAGAGCACAAGGAGCCTCTACTGTGCTATTCCAAATATCGCAAAGCACAGTTGTTGACAGATAATAGTGTACTCTACAAATTAGTTTTCTCGAAGGATGTGCTAAGATCATAGCCATCATAATAATAGCTGACCGGTCTAAGTGTTACTAGACCCAATACAGAATGCTGATGTCTCACTTTAACATCAAGAAAGGTACATTCCCTGGATATAAACAATAATACAGCGTCTTCTCCTCATTATATTGTAGTATTAGTGGCTGTGTATCTATAATGCAGAATGTCCAAAACTTTCACTGTCTGTCCTGTCTCACACGTCCAAAGCATATTCTAAAGTAGTGTGTGTATTGCTATATGTAACAATAGCGAAGCATTTTAGTTCTAGAACAGTTAAAAGACGTCTGAAATCTGCTAATGGGAGACAGGATACTTCATTCTGGACACTGTATACATACTGTCATTCACTACATCAGTGGTGTCAGTTAATGAGCCAAATGTATTTTTTTTACTGCTGTAGAACAATGAAGATACAACAGTAGTGCGGCATGTATGTGTGTATGAAGGTGAAACACAGTTTATCACGTTTTCTAGGTCTTGATGGTCAGGAGGGTTTACTTAAAAATTAGTAAATTTTCCTAATTTGCTATTACCCCAGCAGCGTAATCGCAGAACGCTGTTAAATACGCCACAGCAGCTGTTTAGAGAGTTAGAGTCAAACACACACAGTGTATTCCATCGCTATGTATTGTAGCTTACGGTCATGTGCCTTAGCTGAGGGAGATGTGAAAGTTGCTGTCAGACACATGTCTCAGTACTTCATAAAATGGTTACCACTAACTTAGTTCACTCCTGAACCTGTCTTTTGACATGTACATTTGGTATACATCTTTGCTGTACAAGTGGAACTCACCCAAATGAAACTTCCTTATCCCTGTTTACAGTAACATCACAGTTCCACTAATAGTCTTGTTCCTGCGCACTGAGGTCACAGTTCGACTTTAGAAAGCAACAAATATACATCTTGTTAAATATCCCTGTATTAAATCGAAATCCATAGACTATTAGTCGTCTATGTAAAGCTGTTTCCAAGAGTGCAGACAGCTGGTCTGTCTTAACGTAGGATTTGGATTTCTTATATTTTCCTGAAGTAGTTTCCAGTGCCTCCTTGCTAATGTTTCCCAACATTCCTATGCATGTTAATGCCCCAGTATTGCTCTCATCTAGGAGAAGTGTTAGTTTCGTCATGATAGCATATCCAGTCAAAACCTCCCCCCCCCAAAAAAAAAAAAAGAAAACACAAAGATCACTCTACTGTTTCTTGTGCTTACAATAAAACCGACCGTAAATTACAATTACTTCCTCTGTAAAATGTTTTTTTTTCTAAATGTGTCTATAAAGTAGGACCAAATTACTAAAGTTATATGATATACATGTATGAAGGCAACGAATTATAACTGATACGTTACAGTTCGTTTGTATAGTGACAATAACAGATATTTTCCCATGTAATACACCCTAATACATAGTCGAATCACTTCTGGCTTAGTGGACTGTACATGTTGCCTCTGGAGATCTATTTTCATTTTCCAAACCGCTTAGGACGGGTTGATACAGTGAGTCTTAACAATAGTATTCTACAGGGAATAAGACGATATTTTTATTTGCCCAATGGAAGACGGCGTACGTCGACAAATGAGACATTTACTGCCAGTGATATGCTTTGGCTGAAAAAAATCACGATTTTTAATACTGTCAGTGTTTACCTAGAAAGTGTTAAGATCATAGTGCATACGTGTTAAGGGTTGATCTTTCTAGTTATTACCTGTCTCGATATGGAACGATGATGTGCAGTATATCGCTTTAATGAAAAACAGCTACATTCTGTACGTGTATATACAACCATAAAGCATTTTTGCTACCTCTGCCGTAGGTTAGTTGGTTGGTTTGGGGGAGGGGAAAATAAAAACTATTAAGATCATGAACAGCCATGCATACTTGCCATACATACCACGTAACTTTTCTGATGTAGGATTCAACGTCAAAATCTATATATGTAGGTACACAGTAAGTGCTGATGATGGTTGGCTGGTTGGTTCATTTGGATTAGGGAAGGATGGTGTGGGAAGTCGGCCCTTTTAAAGGAACCATCGCGGTAATAGCCTAAAGTGATTTAGGGAAATCACGAAGACCTAAATCAGGATGGCCAAGACTCGGGTTTGAGCTGTCGTCTTCCAGAATGCGAGTCTAGTGTGCTAACCACTGCAACATTTCGCTCAGTGTGCCGCAGGATTTCTAACTGTGTATCTCCAATAAATTATGATCTATGCACAATATCCATAAAAAGCTTTCCTATCTCACGTGGGATAACAGTATTTGTGGGCAGTAGTAACAGTTAACGGCACTTTTTTCTTAAGACCCGTGGAATAACAGGATGCACATCGTCTAGTCCACCACATACTGATACAATACACTGAGGTGACAAAAGTAATGGGATGCCTCCTAATGTCGTGGTGAACCTCATTCTTCATGCGGTAGCGCAGCAACTCGACGTGTCTTGGTCTCAACAAATCGCTGGAAGTCCCCTGCGGAAATATTGAACCATGTTGCCCCTATAGCTGTCCATAACTGCGAACGTGTTGCTGGTACAGGATTTCCTGCACGAGCTGACTTCTTGATTATGTCCCACAAATGTTTGAGGTGATTCATGTCGGGTTACCTTCTGGGTGGCTAAAATTTTCGTTCGAATTGTCCAGAATGTTTTTAAACTACTCGCGAACAAATGTGGCCTAATGACATGGTGCCTTATCAACCATAACAATTCAATCGTTGTTTAGGAACATGAAGTCCATGTCCGCATCTCGTGGTCGTGCGGTAGCATTCTCGCTTCCCACGCCCGGGTTCCCGGGTTCGAATCCCGGCGGTGTCAGGGATTTTCTCTGCCTCGTGATGGCTGGGTGTTGTGTGCTGTCCTTAGGTTAGTTAGGTTTAAGTAGTTCTAAGTTCTAGGGGACTGATGACCATAGATGTTAAGTCCCATAGTGCTCAAAGAGCCATGAAGTCCATGACTGGCTGCAAATGGTCTCCGAGTAGCAACTTAACCAGAGGAGCCAGTCGTTTCCATGGAAACACAGCCCACACCATTATGGAGCCACAACCCGCTTGCATAGTGTCTAGTTGACCACTTGTGTCCATGGCTTCGCGGAGTCAGCGGCACACTCTAACCCTACAATCACCTCTTATCAATTGAAATCGGAACTCATCTGATCAGGTCACAGTTTTCCCGTTGTGTAGGGTCCAACCGATATGGTCACGAGCCCACAAGAGGCACTGCAGGCAATGTGGTGCTGTTAGCAAAGGCAATCGCGCCGGTCGTCTGCTGCCATAGTTCATTAATACCAAATTTCGCCGAACTGTCTTAACAGATACGTTCGTGGTACGTCCCACATTGATAACTCCCACACTGATAACTGCGGTTATTTTAGGCAATGTTGCTTGTCTCTTAGTACTGACAACTGTACGCAAACGTCACTGCTCTTGGTCGATAAGTGAAGACCGTCGGCCACTGCGTTGTCCGTGGTGAGAGGTAATGCCTGAGTTTTAGTATTCTCGGCACACTCTTTACACTCTGGATATCGGAATGTTGAATTGTCTAACAATTTCTGAAATGTAATGTCCCATGCGTGTGGCTCCAGCTACCATTCTACGTTCAGAGTCTGTTAATTCCCGTCGTGCGGCCATAATGAAGTTGTAAAACGTTTTATATGATTCACCTGAACACAAATGACAGCTCCGCCAGTGCACAGCCCGTTTATACCTTGTGTACGATATACTACCGCTATCTGTATATGTGCATTTCGCTTTACTATGACTTTTGTCACCTCAGTGAATAAGCATCATTTTCTTAAGTTAGTCGAAATGGGAAAGGTATGCTTGAAAACAGACGCTTCATATACGTTCTTGTATGGCAGCAAACGCCGCCATTTTCGACAAGTCCACCAACATGTGATGACTCTCTTCTAGTATTTACAATGCATCCTGTTATCTTGTAACTCCCGCTATTATCCAGGATTTTTTCCATATACTCTGATTAAAGGAAGCCTTGATCACAAATCAGCCACAGCCTGTTCATTTTCGTGTAACAGTCTACGTTTGTCTTTCCGGAAACCGTATTCGCCTAATACTGTAGTTTTTCTTTGTTTTCTGACCAAAGTCTAATTTATTTCCAGTTTTTTCCACATTATCTGCACTTAAAGAAACAATTTCTTTACTACGGATCTATCTTTTTCTATTTGATACACTGGTTCTTTTCCTTAACTCCTGTGGAAAAACAAAATAAATGGCAACAGTACCTGTGTATTATGCTTTTTTCCTCAAGACCTATGGAATGGAGATTTTATAAACAGATTTTTCGCCGTTTTCTAATACAAAGTGTATCACATTTAATGGTATACATGCATACAGTTCAAAGTACACGATACTAGAAGCAAAATGTTTTTAGTCAACTTAGATCTACAAACAAACCATTTCTTAGATAACTGCGACTTTTTGGGCACAGGCCACCAGTGATTTGGTTCTGTGTAATCGTTATCCCGGTTAGGAAAAGGTATCAATACTATGGTAGAAGTGCTCGTGTTTTGAAAGACTACAACAACAGAACTATGACTATTCTCAGAGACAAAGAAGGTGTTCAAAGTACTGTTGTACTACCTCGACACAGGCCTGTACCAGTCGTTGCAATGAATTTCGAATACATTAAACACACGTGCATAATTTCGAAATTTTTGTCAAGCATTGAGAAGTCTTACCTCCAGTTCGTCAACTATGTTGTCGTAAGTGGAGTGCACTACATATTTAAGGCGACCCTAAACACAGAAATCCATGGGGTTCAGATCACCTGATCTGTAAGGCCGCGGCACAGTTCCTTCTCGCCCAATCCATCATAGGTCATATCGGCGTGTTAGATATCGTCTCGCTATAGCAGCAAAATATTCAAGCTTTCGATCATGTGTATACCTCAACGTCTTATGTTGCTGTGAGGAAACATCCCCAAGCAATTTTGCAATATGATGCTGCAAAAACTAAAAGTAATTATGTCAACTGAATTGGTTTGATAACATGTACCGTTCAATAAGACGGTCATTTATTATCCTAAGAACACATTGAATGAGATATATCGCTGATGTGGAGAGTCATGCATAGCATTTCTGCCGGAGCCTACATGACTCCAAACGTGAGAACTGGCATGATGAAACACACCGTGACGAACGAATCCTGCCTGACCTGTAAATAGAATGTTATTGTCAAACCTGTGATAGCCTACAGCTTGTTGTGGCATCCACCGACACAACGTCTGCCTCACTGAGACAGTTTGGAGGTGGTACACATACATGGCGTTGTGATGCGTTATTCTCGAAACACTTCTGTAGCTCATTCAAGGAGTCTGAGTCGCAGGTATCCTTGTCGAGATTTCTGGAGACTGTTGGACAATTTGCATCACCACATGTGCAAGGCACCCATTTTCCAGGAGGCACTGATGGGCCCTTGTAAATATTCGACTCTTTACGTGCCTTTGGAGAGCATATGTGTCTTGCTACAAGCGTGCAGCATCCCGTGCATTGCCGTTAGGCATCCCATACTTGAGATACACCTCCACGTGTTACTGGTCATTGTAATGTTCCACGTTACCACCAATATTCGTATAACCTAACTGACGTTCCACAAATAACTGACATGAATGGCACTCTGATTGTATACTGTGCTGTCCTAACCATTCTGTTTACAATATGCAGAAAGACCACAACACCGACTGGCATGCAGTGTTTACACAGAAACATGTCAATAGTGGCTGCTAACCACAGAGTCGGAATTATATCGCAATTGGTTTGTTTGCGGATCTGTCTTTATGGAGACTTTTTGCTTCTAGTTTTGTGCACTTACATCTGTACGTGTTTAAGCCATTGCTTATGAAAAACCTTGTGTAGTAGACACCATCAAATCCGTAGTTTTTTGAGAGTAGAACAACAAGTGGTCACTTTCCTTTAGTATATACAGTAAACGCAAATACCCTTTATCCACCATTCATGTCCTGATTTCCTCTCTGTTACATGTAGAATAGTATATGGAGTTATAAATGAAGTGATATGCACAAGAATATTTATGTTCATATGTGATACCCTAGAAGAGGAAAGTTGCTGCCTTCCGTCCAACACCGATACAGATGCCCCACCCACTAGAAAGTACTTCATTCTCTGCTTCGAAACGTCTACGCACAAAAAACTCCCTACCTACACAATGGCAGCTGTAAAAACCAACTCCTATATAGGCTAAGGCATATGATTTGTGGCGAATTTGAGGTGTATTACAATGTTTGTTAGCGTGTAGCACCAGGTATGTTGACTTTAGCTACCTTTAATAAAACTTTATTCTTACTCCTAATAATGGCGCTCTCATTTATACGTCCTCTCATGTCGATAACACGGAATACTGTCCGAACATAGCTGTCTGAGCTATTTATATACACTAATGATCCAGGTTGGAAACAGCGTTTGAGGGACTGACTTTATCCAGTTGTAAACACATACAGCCCAAGTGTACTATTTCGCACGTGCGCGCTCGCGTTTGTGTGTGTGTTGGCTTGGGTTCTTGCGAAGGCCGCAGACCCTACCCTGGACCTGAAATTCATCTCTGAACACTATTTTGGATGTAACGCAGATGTATACACCTCTGGACAATCTGGACAATATTCCAAACACAACAAGGGTAGGTCCACGTAGGGATCCACCTCCTGAGGCTATGATGAACCTAACGGTGGTGAATCTACCTCCCAAGCATATGCTGTACGTAACGCAGGTGAATTCGCCTCTGAATCATATCGAGAGCCTATCGTGAACTTGAGGGTCTCCATGATAAACACACACACAAAATAGCATAACCGGGCTACTGGATAAAGTCAGTTCCTCGAACATTATTTCCATCCTCTATCCTTAATGTACATGCGAAGCTTTCACAGCCATAGAAGAACAGTATTCTGTGTTATGAACATGGAAGAAAGTATGAAAGAGTATCACTGTTGTTAGGTGACAGTGGAGTTAAATGTCATAAGTATAAAGCTGTACTGAAGATATCTAAATACAACACATTTGCTTATCATGTACTAACATAGCAACACATGTCACATACGCCACAACCTACAAATTTTGCTGTATATAAGGGTCGCCTTTGCTGGTCTTATTCTCTAATTACAGGAATATTTCTAGGTAGACATTTGGAAAAAGAGGAAGAGGCACATTGTTGTGGGTCTGGAACCTGTATCAGTGTTGGATGGTAAAGATAGCAACCAACACTAGCTATGGTATCCAACAAAACACATATTTTCTTGTATAAAGATTTCTTTTTGTTAATGACTATATTTTCATATACACGTGGAACAAGAAAACTTGAGAATACGAATTCTGACAATTACTGTCTGTACTAAGGTAAAGTAGCCATATGTTGGTGTACAATGGAAAAATGACGGATTTAAGTGTGTTAACTACATTGAGAAATATACGGATAATTTGGTATACCACTCACCAGCAATAAAGAATCATGATTCTAGTGTAAAAATGTAGAGCTGACGAACTATACCTTCATTTTATCGACGTATGCATTGTTCCATACAGTTAAAAACAATTTGTTCCCTACAAACTACGTTTCTTACGATCTGCTGTACCATACAATAACAAGTGGTTTGCGATGCCAGAATAGCACCCGAAAGGCAATATGTACACTCAATAGGATAGCAGTGACCGAATGTATTTCATGGGAAATTATCTGATTCTGTTGCCATAAAAACTAACCATAACATATTATAATTCGTGGCCTACACGCACACATACAAACGCACACACACACACACACACACACACACATATATATATATATATATATATATATATATATATATATATATATATATATATATATATATATATATGTATGTATATGTGTGTGTGTGTGTGTGTGTGTGTGTGTGTGTGTGTGTGTAGGGCACTAATTATATGTATATGTATACTGAAGCGCCAAAGAAACTGGTATAGGCATGAGTAATCAGATACAGAGATACGTAAACAGGCAGAATACAGCGCTGCGGTCGGCAACGCCTCTATAAGACAACAAGTGTCTGGCGTAATTCTTCGATCGCTTCTGCTGCTACAGTGTCAGGTTAACAAGACTTTAGTGAGTTTGAACTTGGTGTTATAGTCTCAGCACGAGCGATGACACACAGCATCTCCGATTTCCCGCACGACTATTTCATAAGTGTACCGTGAATATCAGGAATCCGGCAAACCATCAAATCTCCGACATCGCTGCGGGCGTTTGCAATAGTGGGACCAACTACGACTGAAGGGTATCATTCAACCTGACAGATGCGCAACCCTGCCGCAAATTGCTGCAGATTTCAATGCTGGGCCATCAACAAGTGTTGGCGTGTGAACCGTTCAACGACACATCATCGATATGAGCTTTCGGCGCCGAAGGCCCACTCATGTACCCTTGATGACTGCACGACACAAAGCTTTACGCCTCACCTGGACCCTCCAGCACCGATATTTAATTGTTGATGAAGGGAAAGGTGTTGCATAGCCGGATAAGCCTCATTTCAAATTGTGTCTATCGAGCGGATGGACGTGTTCGGGTATGGAGACAACCTCATGAATCCATGGACCCTGCATGCCTGTAGGAAACTATTCATGCTGGTGGAGGCTCTGTAATGGTATAGGGCGTGTGTAGTTGTTGTGATATGGGACCCTTGATACGTGTAGATACGACTCCGACAGGTGACACGTATATAAGCATCCTGTATGATCACCTGCATCCATTTATGTCCATTGTGCATTCTGACGGCCATGGGCAATTCCAGCAGGACAATGCGACTCCCCACACGTCCATAATTGTTACAGGGTGGCTCCAGGAACACTCTTCTTAGTTTAAAGACCTCAGCTGGCCACTAAACTTCGCAGATATGAACATTATTGTGCATATCTGGGATGCCTTGCAACTTTCTGTTCTGAAGAGATATCAGAAATACGAGAATATTACTTTAAAATTCACCAGCTGTTTGGACTGTTTCAATAGAAACGCGCAGATGACTACAAGTTTATGGATTTGCATATAATGCTAGAATTTGGCAGGAATCTTAGCAAAATGGATAAATACTTTCGGGAGAGCTATGTGGTGAGAACATGACGATCCAATACCTCTCTGGGGTGATACCTGAGGCAGATGGTAAGCGCAAGTCTGTTGGGACAGCCTGCAAGAAGTCGTTTCTGCTTCTCTGCAAATGAGAAATGCACATTCTTTTTTCTTCGTAGCTCCACTACACTTTGTTTTCTAGTAAACAATACCTTGTATTATTATTCTGAAAAAAAAAACACAATTTC
The DNA here is from genome assembly GCF_023898315.1 of Schistocerca nitens. Taxonomy (NCBI): domain Eukaryota; kingdom Metazoa; phylum Arthropoda; class Insecta; order Orthoptera; family Acrididae; genus Schistocerca; species Schistocerca nitens. The sequence goes on from NC_064616.1 coordinate 950,688,278, forward strand.
TTGATGGGGAATCATGAATGGGGTTCACTTGTGTTCATGAGGACCACTGAAGAGCTTCTTGAAGGCTGGAAGTGCGAAAGCCAACATAGACGATAGGAAGAGCGATGTACTGACCGCATGACGTCCCAATAAAGCGATATCTCATGCAGATGAATAACTCGTCCAGGATAGCGTGTCTCCATGGCGCCCATAATTCACTTGAGCTACTATTTTAACAAGCCTAACATTCAAACGAATGCTTGACTAAGTTGCCTGAGTGACATAGCAACTAAAATATTCTTTGCCACCTGTTCTCTGTCAGAAGAATTCGAGGAATATTAAAGCCAATCACAACCTGTCAGAAAGCTGTGAGTTTGTCGACAAGAAGCAATACGGTGCCTCTACACGCCGAGGATGCGTGCAGGTGGTCGTGTCGTTCTGTTCTCTTCGGTACATTGCTTACACACGCGGATCGTTGTCGTGGCAATATGCCCACTGCGTGCAGCCAGTCGCAGAGCTCTGTAGTGAATCCTAATAGGCTGTTTACAACTCGGTGATGGACTTGTCCGAGTCCCCAGTGGCCTTGTATTTACATCCCTTCCTCGACTGTCAGTTGACGATGCAGGATAGTTGCAGTCTGAATTTCTAATCGCCTGTATATCCTATCAATCGTACGTAGACATCTAGATTGACAACAGCACTAGGCTTGCTGCACTGTTGTATATGTGTTACTGGTTAGATGTGAATGTAACGCAATGGATGTGTGTCAGTTCCGCGTGTTTGCTTTTTCTGGCGATGAGAATTAATTTTTTGTGTAGAATTATGATAGTACTGGGTCTTAAACTGTCAATTCGATGTCGTGCGCGGTCTGTCACTTCTGATACGAGAGCAGAAGTTTAGAGTGCCAGACACTCGGAATCACTGAAAATATACAGACAGATTTCCTGCAATGGAGCTGGTACATCTCCTTAACGTCTGACAATGGCAGTTACAGAAACGTAACCTGAAACGGCAGTCCGTACACTTGTACCATAATGTCATGATATAAATTCAATGTAAGCAGTATGTTTATATATGGATTCATTTTAGTTCAGCCAGAACACATACGGTGTATATACAGTTACAGAATATTCGAGTAAAATGATTCTTGACATTTGTGGATACTTCTAGAATGTACTCGAACAGAATATAGAAATTAAAATATTACAGTTCAGATGAGTTTTGAATTCACGACCCCCCATGCAACAATGTAGTATCATAACCACTACACCACGGAGACAGCGTTGCTCAGCTTCTTCTGCGACTTTGCTCCCTATTAAGAGAACAGCGTCTCGGTGTTACTACGTTCAAGTCCGGGAACGAGTTATCAGTCCTGCATACTCTGACACCCGATGACTGATGTTTGCCATGGCAGTGGTCGTCTTAGAACTTCCTTTGACGCTAAGCTCTTCGTCACCTTCCCGCTTGTTGCCTGTCGCTGGAGCTTCGAATTTACCCTGGGTGCAGGATCATTATAGGGATTCATTCGGAGGACGTGGACCGTATCTTTGATCTTTAGTCATCTTGTGTCGGGGTCGAAATCTTCAACTTCATAAGTAACATCAGACAACTGTCTTACTACCTTATAAGGCCCAAAGTAGCGCCTGAGGAGCTTCTCACAGAGACCAACCTTCCGAACAGAAGTGAGGATCCTGTCGAGGTCACCAGGCTGGTAGATAGCAGAGCGGTGGCTTGCGTCATAAATTCCGCGATCGTTTTCTTGAGCCTGCAGTGTGCGGAGTTGGACTAATTGCTGAGCTTCTTCAGCTCTGATTAACGCCTTTCCGATATAGTTCGTCGTCCACGTCATCAGTATGTAACGGAAACACAGTGTCCATACACCAGGAAAAATGGCGTAAATCCTGTGGTGTCTTGTCTGGCGGTATTGTAGCCAAACGTCAGGAAAGGTAGCACCTCATCCCAGTTGCTCTGCTCAACAATGACGAACACTGATAGCATGTTGGCCAAGGTCTTATTAAGGCGTTCAGTAGGCCCGTTAGTTTGTGGTTGGTAGGCAGTTGTCATGTGATGAGTAATGTTGCGCCGACGACTTATCCCTGTCACTACATTCGATTGAAAAACTTTCCCTCTATCCGTAATTAACGACCTTGGAGCACCGTGTTTTAATACAATGTCTTCCACGATGAATCGACTGTTTTCACGGCTTTTGTAATGGCATAGCGTGTCAGATAATCAGTGCAAACAATAATCCATCTATTGCCACTAGCAGACATTGGAAATCGTCCGAGGAGGTCAATCTAAACACGCTGGAAAGGTGTTTCGACTGGTGGAATTGGTATGAATCGGCCATGTGGTTTCTGAGGAACTGCCTGTCTGCTGTGGCACTCTCGACCCACATTTAATGACGGACACTCCTAAATACACATGGCCAGAAAAATCTCTTGCGGATCGTATTGTATGTCTTAATAAAACCTAAATGTCCGACCTCAGGTGTGTCAGGGAACTTCTGTAGAACATCTAAGCGCATGTATTTAGGAATCACTGCTAGCCACCTCTTCCCAAGCGGATCAGAGTTTTTCTTGCAAAGTAGCCATTAACTACCCTAAATTGTCCTTTCACTTTCTCTGACCGATTTAAGGCAAGCATAATTTGAGATATCTTGGCGTCCTTTTTCTGATCAGCAGAAATATCCTGGAGTGCAGCGACACAGTCACTATCTTCATCAAAGTCTTGATTGTCTTGCACAGGGTTTCTTGAGAGACAGTCGGCACCTTGGTGTTTTCTTCCACTTTTGTACACTATGGTAATGTCTTGAAGACGTAGTGCCCACCAGGCTAGTCGTCCTGTTGGATCCTTAAGACCTGTCAACAACATAGTGAATGATGGTCTGTAATAACTGTGAATGGCCTTCCATAGAGATACTGTCGAAATCTGCACATGGCCCAGATCACAGCAAGACATTCTCTTAGTTTCTCTCAGCTTTTGTAAGTGTCCTAGAAGCATATACTGTAATCTTCTCTTTTCCATGCGAAATTTGCACCAGAACAGCACCTTCCCCATTCCCACTGGCATCTGTGTGTAGCTCTGTAGGTGCTGTCTCATCGTACAGACCAAGTACAGGGTCAGTCGTCAGAGATTTTCGCAGCACATCGAAAGAATTTTGTTGAGCACCACCCCAGATAAATTTGGCATCGGCTTTTAACAACACTTAGAGTGGCCTGGCTTTGATACAAAAGTCTTTGATAAAACGACGGTAATAAGAACATAATCTCAGTATGCTTCTCACATGTCTAATACTTTTAGGAATAGGAAATTCCGTTATAGATATCACCTTTTCTGGGTCTGGCCGTACACCTTCCTTTGACACAAGGTGTCCAAGTATTTTGATTTCATTTGCTCCAAAGGGACACTTTTTTGGATTAAGTTTCAAAAAAAAAAATGGCTCTGAGCACTATGGGACTCAACTGCTGAGGTCATTAGTCCCCTAGAACTTAGAACTAGTTAAACCTAACTAACCTAAGGACATCACAAACGTCCATGCCCGAGGCAGGATTCGAAACTGCGACCGTAGCGGTCTTGCGGTTCCAGACTGCAGCGCCTTTAACCGCACGGCCACTTCGGCCGGCTGGATTAAGTTTCAGTGTGCCTTGTTGGAGACACTTAAGAACGGCCCTCAGTCTTTTTATGTGTTCATCAAATGTCTCTGAGGACACTATAATGTCATCTAAATAACAAAGAAATATCGTCCACTTCAGGTGACTTAGAAGATTATCCATCATCTGTGCAAAAGTTGCTGATGCATTACACAAACCAAACGGCATTACCTTACACTCTTACAGACCCTCAGGGGTGATGAATGCAGTTTTCGCACGATCAACCTCATCAACTTCGATTTGCCAGTATCCCGAGTACATGTCCATGGTTGATAAAAACTTAGCCCCCTTCAGGCAATCTAATGTTTCGTCAATTCGTGGAAGAGGTTAAACGTACTTTTTAGTTATCTTATTAAGCTTCCTGTAATCAGCACAAAAGCGCCAGCTGCCATCCTTCGTCCTTACGAGAACCACTGTTGTCGTCCATGGTCTCTGCGAAGGCTGAATGATGTAATTCTTCATAATTTTCTGTACCTCGTCGCCAGTTATTCGACGTTCCGTTGCTGACACACGGTATGCTCTCTGGCTTATTCGTTGATGGACCCCAGTGCTAATCCGGTGCTTCACCCTCAATTTGTCTAATTTGCTCTTCACCTGTGGACTGAAGCATTCAGAGAACTCTTGAAGAATGCCAGGTAGCTTCTTCTATTGTTCCTTAGTGAGATCTGGTGATAATCGAACTAGAAGATCTATTCTCGTAGTGGTAGCGCTAATTTCGTCCACAGACTCGACATGGAAGCTTTCTATGACGCTCAGGTGTTCTGCAATTAAAGGTTCAGCGTTTGCTGCGCACATGCGTCTTGGAAGGATCTGCGGTTCACGGTGACAGTCAACTATCCACAATTCAATGAATCCGTTCTTAAACGAGACGACAGAGGCTGGGATGAGCAAGTTATTTTTCATTGATATACTTCTCTCACATTCCACTACAAGATCCATGGGTTGATGCATGGCATGACACATGGCAGTTTCCTTTCCAGCGCTGACTGCAGGAATGATCACTTTATCCAGCACACATAGTCTCCACACACTCGGATGCGCATCTTCCTGTCCACAGTATCTCATCTCGTCTAGCATAATCTTCGAGCGACCACAATTTATAATTGCATAAGAAGCTTTCAAAAAGTCCCATCCGAGAATGACGTCATGACTACACTCTTGTAAGATGATGAATTCCAAGGGTTGTGTATGGCAACTTATACCCACATGAATGACACATCTTCCTGTAGGTTTTACATATTTCCTATTAGCCACCTTCAGCAGAGTTGTTTTGTTGTCAACGAATGCGGTTTTCTGCAACTGGCGACGGTACTTCTCCGAAATGACTGAATATGATGTTCCAGAGTCCACAAGAGCTTGGGCTGGTCGGCCATCCATGAGGATATCGATTTAGTTTCCTGTTATTTTTGTAGCGGTTGACGGCGTAGAATTTTTATCTTCGGCGGCCTCACCTCGAAGGAAGGTCGCACCATTTAGTTTTCCAGGTCGCTAGGTGATTGGCTGGAGCTTCTAAACGGCGATGGAGACCTTGACCGAAGTGTTGGGGAGCGTCCTCTCCAGCGGCTACCTTGCGGCGATGGTGACCTACGTCGTCCTGCGCACACTTCTTCTTATTCATCTTCGTCGTCCCCGAGTTGGCGTCGGCTAAGGTCAGTTTTCTGTCTTCTGGCGCGGGCGTCATCAAATATCCGCCACCTTTCTGGAGAATAGCGCACCACATGTCCCGGTCGTCCGCAGTGGAAACATACTGGTAGGTAATCTTGGGTCTTCCAGACGTCAGTCTTTCTTAGTGCCCAAATAGGTTCCGCATGCGGCATTTTAGGAACGTAACTTCGCCTGGGTCTCGACTTTTTCACCGTTTTAAAGGGAAATGAAGGACGAGAGATTGGGTTGAATGTCTGTTCCACTTCCTTCCTCATGACCTCTTGAAGCGTCTCGATTTTTTGCTCGCCGTGAAATCCAAGTGCCTTCTGAACTTCCTCTCTCACTATCCGACGAAGAACACTTCTGAAATAAAATTCTTCCTCCATCAAAGACACCGATAGGCCGTTTGGAAGACGTTCAAACTTCTTGCGTGTAATTCATTTTTGATGCATTGTCTCAATATACTGGCACCATTTTATGACGTCGTCTGCTGTCGATACCTCCTTCATGAGTATGGCTTGATACATGTCCTCAACAACACCCTTCATGAGATGTGCAACCTTATCTTCCTCCTTCATTCAAGGATCCACTATTTTACATAGCTCTTGAACGTAAGATGCTGTATTTTCTCCTGGATGCTGCGCCCTGCACTTTAATTTATCTTCAGCCTTGCACTTCTGACGTTGTGTATCGCCGAAATACTTGCGCAGTTCCGCCTGGAATACTTCCCACTTTGTGAACTTCTCCTCGTTGTTCTCATACCATTGCTTGGCAGTGCCGTCCAAATAGAAAAATACGTTAGCCAAACACATGGCGTCATCCCATTTGTTAAATTTGGCTATAGGCTCATTTACCTGCAGCCACTTGTTTGTATCTTGGCATCGTCACCATAGAACCCGGATGGATGTCTCATGTGGTGGCACGCAGTTGCTGTCATCGTAACGTCCCCTTCTTCTTCTGTATCCGATAGATTGCGATCTGCTGAATATGGCTCGAACTCGGGTTTCTCGCCACGTAAACGGCTGCTATGTCGTGGCCTGATGGGAACCACTGTGTCGTCTATAATGTGCGGTATTACAAGTTCCAATATCCAGCGCCTCCACCAGAATAATGACACGTAGAGAGATTCGAGCGCGCACGGAGGCTTTCAGACAGTCATTCTTCCCGCGAACCATACGCGACTGGAACAGAAAAGGGAAGTAATGACAGTGGCACGTAAAGTGCCCTCCGCCAAACACCGTTGGGTGGCTTGCGGAGTATAAATGTAGATAGAAGGTGTAATTAAATGAATGACAAACACTAACTTCACTTAACGAAGGTTTATTCGGCACTTGCTCATACAAGAGCGCGGAGCGAACTGCCTCGCACCACAACACGTAGTGTATATATACAGTTACAGAACATTCCAATACAATGATTCTTGACATTTGTGGATAGTTCTAGAATATACTTGTACTGAATATAGAAATTAGAATTTTACAGTTCAGGTGAGTTTCGAGCTCCAGACACTCCATGCAACCGTCTAGGATCATAGCCACTACACCACAGTGACTCGGTTACTCAGCTTTTATTGTGACAATATTTTTCTACCTCCTACTTATCGATTGCTTAGAAAAGGAAAGAAAGGGAGATAAGTGTTTGACGCGCCGTTGACGATGAGGTCATTAGAGGCGGAGCAAAAGCCCAGACTGAGGGGGGATAAGGAAGGAATTCGGCCATGAACTTTTCTAACGAGCCATCACGGAATCTGACTTAAGTGCTTTAGGGAGACCACCGAAAACCTAAATACAGATGGCTGGAGAGGCTTTGAAACAACGTTCCCTTGAATGTAACTCCAGCATCTTACTCATGTTTTTGTGATAATATTTACTATATAAGTGACTTATTAGTGGTTTCTTCATTCACCTCTGCCTTTCTTGTGTTGTGACCTGATATTTGTGAGTGTTTCGTATCGAGCAACTTAACCTCTTACCTGTGTTTACGTTCCGCGCTGACCAGTGGCAGCTGTAGCGGCGCATCGAAAGCTAAGTACTAATTAATTCTTTATGTATAGTGGTTTATTTAGGAACTTTAGTAGTCTTCAACCGGTGTTCTTGGTGTTTTCTGGTGAAATAATTTCAGAAGAAATTTTTGGAAACTGCTTTCAGTTTCGTAACTGTGTCATTAGACGTTTGATTTTCTTTGTGTGTTAGTCTTTTGTTATTTTCTCATGTGTTGTTGATTAATACTGTCAATAATAGTAGTTACTTCCCTTGTAGAGCAAGTTTGTGATTATTGTAGTCAGTTTTTTAACATCTTCTTATTGTAGTAGCGGAACTTAGATAAAGTAGTTTTCTTGTTTCAATAACTGTAAAATTTTACCATGAGTGAGAAGTGTGGGCTTTGCCGTAGGTTCGTGAGCAGTGATTGCGGTGTGAGACTTGTTCGAAGTATTTTCACTGGGGGGAATGCAGTGTGGAAGCCAGTGGGCATTCTGGTGAGATCCTCTCCTGGAACTGTAGGTTATGTAGCAAGAGTAAGTTGCTAGAGGAGCAGGAGCGTAAGATCTGTGCCCTTCAGGTGCAGTTGAAAAACACACAGGAGGAGCTAGATGGGATGAGGAGGGAGAAGGGGGTTGGGGAATGGGAGCTGGCTGTTGACAAGAGATCTGCTAGGAGAAAGAGATTTTCAGATAGTTTTACTTTTGTTGTTTGCAATAGACATGACCAACTGTCAGAGTCTAGTGGAGAGGAATCTCTAGTAGCTGTAGATGTAGGAAGTAGGCAGCAGACCTCAACAGTTACGGTGACTAGGACAGTTGCAAAGTCCAAGAGAAAGAAGAAGGTTCTGCTGTTAGGTAGTTCTCATGGTAGAGGTGTAGGCCAGCAGTTGCAGGAGGTGTTGGGGAGTGAGTACCAGGTCACCAGCATTGTGACGCCTAATGCAGGATTGGCTCAGGTGACTGTTAACGTAGGGGGTTATGTAGGGATTTTACTAAAGAGGATCAGGTAGTAATTGTGGGTGGGGCTGGTAATAGTATTGACAGGGATGGGTAGTATGACATAGATGGTGACCTGGAAAAGATAGCCACTCAGACTAGCAACACGAATGTGCATTTCGTGGAACTGTTTCAGCGTCACGATCGGCCTCATCTTAATACAGCCGTCAGGCGTAGTAACATGAGACTTGGGGGTGCGCTGATGACAGAAGGCATGAGTCACATTTCAGTGGTGTCAGTGGAGTCTATCAGCAGGACGGGTTTCACTAGACATGGCCTGCACCCCAACAGGTATGGAAAGGGGAGATTGGCAAAGCTTATAGGTGACAGCATAGGTGGGGGTGGTGGGATCACTCATGGGATAATTCCTGTAGTAGTGGGTGTTAGAGCTGTACCATTTTTAGATTGAAGTCAGCTGATAGGTATGCCTGCTTAAGGGAAGTCTCTCTAACAAAGAAACCACTTTCGACAAAGCTTAGGTATCCGATTAATGAGGGAATTAGTATATTTCATCAAAATATACAAGGTATTAGAGATAAAGTTAGTGTACTGCTTATAGATGTTGACTCTGAAATTATTGGTATATCTGAACACTTCTTAAATAAAGAGATAATTCAGAGGCTTCCTATACCAGGATACAGGTTGGCTGGCAGCTTTTCTAGGAGCTCTTTGCGGTGTGGGGGAGTAGCCATGTATGTGAAAAACGGTATCCCATTTGAGTCAAATGGCGTTTCAAAGTACTGCACTGAAAAGGTGTTTGAATGTTGTGCATGTGTGGTTAAATGTAGTGGAGCTAAACTTCTAACTGTTGTTATTTATAGATCCCCAGACTCCGATTTCACAACATTTTTTCTAAAGCTAGAGGAGGTTCTTGGTTCACTTTATAGGAAACACAAAAAGTTAGTTATATGTGGTGACTTCAATATGAATTGTATAAGTGATTGTGCAAGGAAAAGGACCTTCTTAATTCATATAATCTTATGCAAACCGCTTTCTTTCCAGCGAGAGTGGAAGGGAACAGTAGAGCAACCATAGACAACATTTTTGTTCATTCCTCATTACTAGAAGGGCATTTTGTTACCAAAAAGGTGAATGGCCTTTCAGATCATGATGCACAAATTTTAACTCTAAAAGATTTTTGTGCTGCAACACATGTTAAATATAGTTATCAACTTTTTAGGAAAGCTGATCCAGTTGCTGTAGAGACCTTTGTAAACCTTATCAAGGATCAAGAGTGGCAAGATATTTATAGTGGTGATACAGTAGACGATAAATATAATGCTTTCCTCAAGACTTTGAAAGTTTCTTTCCGTTAGAACGTTCAAAACTGGGTACTAGCACAAACAGGCAGCCTGGGTGGCTGACTAGAGGGATAAGAATATCCTGTATAACAAAGTGTCAATTACATCAAAACGTTAGAAATAGTCAAAATCTAAATGCAGCAGCCCATTAAAAACAGTATTGTAAGGTGCTTAAAAAAATTATTAGGAAGGCAAAAAGTATGTGGTATGCAGATGGAATAGCTAAGTCTCAGGATAAAATTAAAACCAATTGGTCAGTCGTAAAGGAAGTGGCTGGTCTGCACAGACAGGTCGAGGATATAGGATCCGTGTGTAGTGGGAATGTCCGTGTTACTGATAAGTCGCATATATGTACAGAATTTAATAATCACTTTCTGAATATAGCAGGTGAACTAAATAGAAACCTAGTCCCATCAGGGAATCATGTAGCGCTCGTAGAAAAAAGTGTTCTGAGACTGTTACCTGAAATGCTCCTCCATGATACTGACAAGAGGGAGATTGAGTTAATAATTAAATCACTAAAGACCAAGAACTCTCATGGATATGGCGGGGTATCTAGCAGAATACTGAAGTATTATTCTATGTATGTTAGCCCAGTACTTACCCATATCTGTAGCTTTTCCTTTAGGAGTGGTCGGTTTCCTGACCGATTAAAGTACTCGGTAGTGAAGCCACTTTATAAAAAGGGAGACAGGGATAATGTTGACAATTATAGACCTATTTCTCTGCCATCGGTGTTTGCTAAAGTTATCGAGAGGGATGTATATGCAAGGTTACTGGAGCATTTAAATTCACATAATTTGCTGTCAGATGTACAGTTTGGTTTTAGAAATGGTTTAACAACTGAAAATGCTATATTCTCTTTTGTCTGTGAGGTTATGGACGGACTAAATAAAAGGTTGCGAACGCAAGGTGTTTCTTTGATTTAACGAAGGCTTTTGAATGTGTTGACCACAAAATATTACTGCAGACGTTGGACCAATATGGAGTAAGGGGAGTAGCTTACAATTGGTTCGCCTCTTACTTTAAGAAGAGAAAGCAGAAGGTAATTCTTCACAATATTGAGAGTAGTAGTGATGTTCAGTCCCAATGGGGCACTGTTAAGTGGGGCGTTCCCCAAGGGTCGGTGCTGGGGCCACTGCTGTTTCTTATTTATATAAATGATATGCCTTCTAGTATTACAGGTGATTAAGAAATATTTCTGTTCGCTGCTGACACCAGCTTCGTAGTGAAGGATCTAGTGTGTAATATTGAAACAGTATCAAATAATGTAGTTCATGAAATACGTTCGTGGCTTGTGGAAAATAATTTGATGCTAAATCACAGTAAGACTCAGTTTTTACAGTTTCTAACTCACAATACAACAAGAACCGATATTTTGATCAGACAGAATGGGCATATTATAAGCGAGACGGAACAGTTCAAGTTCCTAGGCGTTCGGATAGATAGTAAGCTGTTGTGGAAAGCCCATGTTCAGGATCTTATTCAGAAACTAAACACTGATTTATTTACCATTAGAACAGTATCTGAAATAAGTGACAGTTCAACACGAAAAGTAGTCTACTTCGCATATTTTCATACGCTTATGTCATATGGTATTATTTTTTGGGGTAATTCTTCTGATTCAAAAAGGGTATTTTTGGCTCAAAAATGGGCTGTTCGAGCTATGTGTGGTGTAAGTTCAAGAACCTTTTGTCGATCCCTATTCAATAGTCTGAGAATTCCGAAATTGCCCTCGCAGTATATATTTTCTTTAATGTCGTTTGTTGTCAGCAATATTAGCTTATTCCAAAGAGTTAGCAGCTTTCACTCAGTTAATACTAGGCAGAAATCAAATCCGCATGTGGAATGCACTTCCTTGACTCTCATGCAGAAAGGAGTGCAGTATTCTGCTGCATCCATTTTCAATAAGCTACAACAAGAACTCAAAAATCTTAGCAGTAGCCCAAACACTTTTAAGTCTAAACTGAAGTGTTTCCTCATGGCTCACTCCTTCTATTCTGTCGAGTAGCTCCTGGAAGAGCTGAAAAATTAAGGAAATTCCAGTGTTACATTGTTGATTTTCTTTATTTAAACTTACGAATTGTCGCCTGAATATGTTACTTATATTTCATTTTATCTGTTTCTACTATCGTGTTATAATTTCACGTATTGACTCGTTGCATGACCACGGAGACTTCTCCTTAATTTGGTCCCACGGAACAATAAATAAATAAATAAATAAAAGAAAACGTGACGCTAAAAGCAGTCATTTGGCCTGATTAATATGTTTATGACAATGGTTATATTTCGCAGCTCCGTTTAGGTGCATTGACTCGTTCGCCGCTTTATGTGTTTGGTACACTGTCCATTAGAGAACAGTTTTTCACACACATGTCCTTAAATGTATCTGTATCTCTAACTAATGGCACGTTAGATCAAAACTTACCAGCTGAGACGTATCAACAAATTTCAATTTTTGACAGAATGATTGCAATCCCAGATGAAGCACTTTTTATCTTTTTACGAGTTCAAACTACCTGTGGAATTTAGTGCTAGAACACTGATTCCACAGTTACAGCCACACTTTGATAACCGTTGTGGAGGGCAAAAGAGGGGCTAATTCCCTTCGTGGGAAATAATGAGGCTTCATCCCGATTGATTCACAAACTTTGCTATGGAAAAGTGACTGCTCAAATGCTTCTGTGCGCGCTGTGAATAGTCCAGCTTTGCTTTTCAATCCATATGGGATCGATACGTAGGAGGCTGTAGTATATTCTTAGATTCATTAACTAATAACGTTTCTTGAAACTTTGTTACAGTCTGAGGTGGGATAGTTCTTCAAGCGTCGGTTTGTTCAGTTTCTTCACCATATCGCCAAAGGTCATACCAGCCTTTGACTATTCGTGCTGCCTTTATTTGAGTCATTCAGAACTCCACGGTAGCGTGTTAGTCCTATTTGGTGCCGGCCATTGTGGCCGAGCGGTTCTAGGCGCTTCAGTCCGGAACCGCGCTGCTGCTACTGTCTCGGGTCCGGGTCCGAATCCTGCCTCGGGCATGGATATGTGTGATGTCCTTAGGTTAATTAGGTTTAAGTAGTTCACAGTATAGGGGACTGATGACCACAGATGTTAAGTCCCGTAGTGCTCAGAGCCATCTGAACCGTCCTGTTTGGTGCGGGCCCGGTATACTTGAGCGATATTCTAGACTACGCCGCGCGAGGGTTTTGTTAATCATTCTCTTGTGTGGACCGATTTCAGTTTCCCAGTATACTACTAATATACACTCCTGGAAATGGAAAAAAGAACACATTGACACCGGTGTGTCAGACCCACCATACTTGCTCCGGACACTGCGAGAGGGCTGTACAAGCAATGATCACACGCACGGCACAGCGGACACACCAGGAGCCGCGGTGTTGGCCGTCGAATGGCGCTAGCTGCGCAGCATTTGTGCACCGCCGCCGTCAGTGTCAACCAGTTTGCCGTGGCATACGGATCTCCATCGCAGTCTTTAACACTGGTAGCATGCCGCGACAGCGTGGACGTGAACCGTATGTGCAGTTGACGGACTTTGAGCGAGGCCGTATAGTGGGCATGCGGGAGGCCGGGTGGACGTACCGCCGAATTGCTCAACACGTGGGGCGTGAGGTCTCCACAGTACATCGATGTTGTCGCCAGTGGTCGGCGGAAGGTGCACGTGCCCGTCGACCTGGGACCGGACCGCAGCGACGCACGGATGCACGCCAAGACCGTAGGATCCTACGCAGTGCCGTAGGGGACCGCACCGCCACTTCCCAGCAAATTGGGGACACTGTTGCTCCTGGGGTATCGGCGAGGACCATTCGCAACCGTCTGCATGAAGCTGGGCTACGGTCCCGCACAGCGTTAGGCCGTCTTCCGCTCACGCCCCAACATCGTGCAGCCCGCCTCCAGTGGTGTCGCGACAGGCGTGAATGGAGGGACGAATGGAGACGTGTCGTCTTCAGCGATGAGACTCGCTTATGCCTTGGTGCCAATGATGGTCGTACGCGTGTTTGGCGCCGTGCAGGTGAGCGCCACAATCAGGACTGCATACGACCGAGGCACACAGGGCCAACGCCCGGCATCATGGTGTGGGGAGCGATCTCCTACACTGGCCGTACACCACTGGTGATCGTCGAGGGGACACTGAATAGTGCACGGTACATCCAAACCGTCATCGAACCCATCGTTCTACCATTCCTAGACCGGCAAGGGAACTTGCTGGCCGGCCGAATTGGCCGCGCGGTTCTGGCGCTGCAGTCTGGAACCGCGAGACCGCTACGGTCGCAGGTTCGAATCCTGCCTCGGGCATGGATGTGTGTGATGTCCTTAGGTTAGTTAGGTTTAACTAGTTCTAAGTTCTAGGGGACTAATGACCTCAGCAGTTGAGTCCCATAGTGCTCAGAGCCATTTGGAACTTGCTGTTCCAACAGGACAATGCACGTCCGCATGTATCCCGTGCCACCCAACGTGCTCTAGAAGGTGTAAGTCAACTACCCTGGCCAGCAAGATCTCCGGATCTGTCCCCCATTGAGCATGTTTGGGACTGGATGAAGCGTCGTCTCACGCGGTCTGCACGTCCAGCACGAACGCTGGTCCAACTGAGGCGCCAGGTGGAAATGGCATGGCAAGCCGTTCCACAGGACTACATCCAGCATCTCTACGATCGTCTCCATGGGAGAATAGCAGCCTGCATTGCTGCGAAAGGTGGATATACACTGTACTAGTGCCGACATTGTGCATACTCTGTTGCCTGTGTCTATGTGCCTGTTGTTCTGTCGGTGTGATCATGTGATGTATCTGACCCCAGGAATGTGTCAATAAAGTTTCCCCTTCCTGGGACAATGAATTCACGGTGTTCTTATTTCAATTTCCAGGAGTGTATATTAAAGACTCTCATTTGCTTTACCTAGTACAAAGGCTGTGTAATCATTTGATTCCCTACCCCCAAAAATTGTTGCACGAAGATTTTTTCCATGTGTTGATTGAGTCTAATTATGACACACTGACACTGTAATAGTAGGGTACTGCAATCATACATTTTTTGAAGCGCACATTTTTACTTTTCTGGAGTAAGAACTCTTTACTGTAAAGCTGTCGTCTTACTATGCTACTTAGTGTGCCTACAGAAGGGCGCTATGGAGCTATTGTGTACGTTTCTAGGAAACGCTTCGACACTGAAAAGAAAGATGACAATAGAAGACACTTGATGCCAGCGAAATGAAGAACATTGAACAAACTTAAACTAATTTGCTCTGGTATTACACTCACTGTCACTAACATTCAGTATTTGATGTAAATCATGGCCTTGTGTGGAACGGATCAGAATTACAAAGCCGAGTTTCCTTAGTTTCCGTTCTCCATAGGTCATTTTAGAGGTGAAGTAAGAGAGAGGTGAAGACACAGAGGATAAGAGAACAGAGACATGGCTTTCAGTTTTATCGTCCTCAAAATTTAGTTTCATTTCGGAAAGTTGTACAAAACGATTCGGATATGAAAGAAAGCTCCCACACGGAGGCAGAGATGTGTCTTTTTCAGATTAAGACGAAAACTGAGGAACAGAGAAGTGTGATAGATCACTTATAACGACGACGAGAAAGCCAGCTCAGCGACAGTGGGAGGGTCTGGAACGGAGAGAGAAGATTGATTCCCAGAGAACAATAACAATAACGGAAGGGGCTAGTGCGAGCCCGGAATTCGTAATTTCCTATTAGCAGCAGACGTCGGAGCTGCTGCAAAAAGAGAGCGGCGAGCGGTGGACGCGAGATGCTCTCCGAGATCTTCATACAGATGGCCTTCCACAGACGTGCTTCACGAAACTCCTTTCTTGTTGCCAAGTATTGGCGGTGAGTTCGTTGCGTCTATGGTTGAGCACATTCAACAATGTTTGCATGCGAGTGACGGGTGTCCCTGAAACGTATTCATTAGAACCTTCTATGACGTTTAGAAATGGAAAGGATAAACGCGACAAAATGGAGTTCTGAACAGTGATTTCAGAATGCCGTATTTTATACCTGCACGTATAAGATAGAATATTTTCGTTCAAGGCTTCTCAGTTGAGGCCTTTACTCACATATATTAATAATTTTATCAGCAGGGTGACGCATACCGTGACATTTCTCCATAGGGACACACTTGTCCTACACCAGCATTGTCGCAATTTATGAGAACCCCTTTCCTCATGTACTGTAGATGGAGCGTAAAAATTTTGTGCATTTTTATGTAAAATAGTGGAAAGATAACTTGCATTGGAAGCGAGACGATTTTCTGTTAATATTGTGTACACTACAAGAAAAAAATTAGTACACTCCTTTAATGGTTTCCAATTGACTCAAGATTTATTGTTGCAACAGTGCGTATGGAGTACATGAAATTATTACATTTATAGATCCATTGCACAAGCGGTTCTGAGGTACCAGGTATCGCCTCATCTACATCTACATTCATACTCCGCAATCCACCATACGGTGTGTGGCAGAGGGTACCTCGTACCACAACTAGCATCTTCTCTCCCTGTTCCACTCCCAAACAGAACGAGGGAAAAATGACTGCCTATATGCCTCTGTACGAGCCCTAATCCCTCTCATCTTATCTTTGTGGTCGTTCGGCGAAATGTAAGTTGCCGGCAGTAAAACTGTACTGCAGTCAGCCTCAAATGCTGGTTCTCTAATTTTCCTCAGTAGCGATTCACGAAAAGAACGCCTCCTTTCCTCTAGAGACTCCCACCCGAGTTCCTGAAGCATTTCCGCAACACTCGCCTGATGATCAAACCTACCAGTAACAAATCTAGCAGCCCGCCTCTGAATTGCTTCTATGTCCTCCCTCAATCCGACCTGATAGGGATCACAAACGCTCGAGCAGTACTCAAGAATAGGTCGTATTAGTGTTTTATAAGCGGTCTCCTTTACTGATGAACCACATATTTCCAAAATTCTACCAATGAACCGAAGACGACTATCCGCCTTCCCCATAACTGTCGTTACATGCTTGTCCCACTTCATATCGCTTTGCAATGTTACGCCCAAATATTTAATCGACGTGACTGTCAAGCGCTAAACTACTAATGGAGCAATCAAACATTACAGGATTCTTTTTCATGTTCATCTGCATTAATTTACATTTATCTATATTTAGAGTTAGCTGCCATTCTTTACAGCAATCACAAATCCTGTCCAAGTCATCTTGTATCCTCCTACAGTCACTCAACGACGACACCTTCCCGTACACCACAGCATCATCAGCAAACAGCCGCACATTGCTATCCACCCTATCCAAAAGATCATTTATGTAGATAGAAAACAACAGCGGAGGTACTACACTTCCCTGGGGCACTCCAGATGATACCCTAACCTCCGATGAACACTCACCATCGAGGACAACGTACTGGGTTCTATTACTTAAGAAGTCTTCGAGCCACTCATATACTTGGGAACCAATCCCATATGTTCGTACCTTAGGAGTCTGCAGTGGGGCACCGAGTCAAACGCTTTCCGGAAGTCAAGGAATATGGCATCCGTCTGATGCCCTTCAGCCATGGTTCGCAGGTTGAAACACCGTGTTAGTACGTGGTGTAGTCTCCACAGGCGGCAGTGCACGAATCCAGTCAATCGTACACATGGCGAATACTGTCCTGGATACTCTATGCCAAGCCTGCTCTGCGTCTTCACGTGGTTGAGAGACGAGGCGCACGAGTCACTTCCCATCCCGTTATATTGCAGACAAGTCTAGCGATCATGCTGGTCATGGAAGTTGATGCACGTCTTGCAGAGCCAATTGAGTTTCCTGGCCTGTGTGTGGGCGAGCATTATCCTCTTGGGATAACACATCACCTTTGCAGAAACGGCAAAAGAGCGGGTCTAACGACAATCTGTTTTTACCGAGTGCTGGTTAGCGTCCCCTCCAGAAACACCAAAGGTTAAAGAGAGCACAGACAATGAGGCCTGGAGTGAGGCCGTTGTGTCTTGGACAAATACGCTTTATGAGACAGCGCTCACCAGGTCTACGTCGTATGCCCAAACAACCATCACCTGCCTGCAGGCAGAATCTGCTTTCATCGCTGAATATCACGGTGCCCCATACATATTCCAAGTGCTCCCCTGACGGCATCAGTCGAGATGTCCACGTCGATGCTGAGCCGTGAGTGGAAGACGGGCTACAGATGTGTGTGCTCGTACTCCCACTGCTAATAACCGGTTCACAACAGTTCATGTTGACAAGTCTGTGCTCATAAGTCCTCTTACCTGTGCTGTGGTAGCTGTACGATCTGTCACCACTGCTCTCACAATACGACGATGCCAAAAGGAGTCTGTCCTGCGTGAAGGTCCCAAATCTCGTCTATGGAAGTGAAAATGTTCACGTGACCAATGGCAAAAGCATCGTTGCACGACTGAAGCAGCACGTCCAGCCTGTGTTCTCCGAAAACACCATCCCGCCACTCGGAAGGCCACAATCTGACGCCTTTAAAATTCGCCCAGATGGCTGTAGGAAGCACGAGTGCATCTCCGTGACATGATTGTCTGCTTGCGTCATACGTTTGCAATACGCTGAACCTTCTGGCCCTGGGAATTCCTAATAAACGGTTAGGGACAGATGGGGCTCTGGTAGCCATACCACTACGGAATATGTTTTCGTACGAAGTTGAAAGCATTGTCAGTACATCTACTGTCTTCCAGGGGTGACATATCCGTCATCCGATGATATACGACGTCTTATTTCCATGTTAACAACGTTTTTGCAAATTTGTGGCACGATATTATGGGACCAAACTGCTTAGGTCATCGGTCCCTAAGCTTACACGCTACTTAATCTAACTTAAACTAACCTAAGCCATGGACAACACGCACACCCATGCCCGAGGGAGGACTCGAACCTCCGACGGGGGCAGCCGCGCGGACCGTAACAAGACGCCCCAGACCACGCGGCTACCCCGCGCGGCCAGCAGTGTTTTTCTATGGTGTATTATACGTTGTTCCTGTGTGTCGAAGCATGTAACTGTTTCGAAGTATACAAATAAACTGTCGAAACTTAACTGACTTACAGAATTCGTCTCATATAAGCAGCACACCCTCCTGTAACCGGAAAAATAAGGGAATCAATTGAAAAGCTCTCCTGTTGGAGCACGAAAGACGATACCATGCTACTCTGCAAAAGATTCTGACAGAAAAGCCGCGAACTAGCTGCCTAAGACCTCATTCAGCTTTCCTCACCAAAATTTTTGACATGTGTGCACATCCACGCTTTTTTGTCCTGAAGAAGAGTCGCAGAGAGACAGTAACAGAGGAAGAGAGAGGAGACAGTGCTAATGGGAGAGATAAAATAGCAGTGAAAAAAAGAGAGGTCGATGAAAACAATAGCAGTGGGAGCCAAAGAAAGATGAGGTAGTGATAGACAGTGAGAGGTAGCAGCAGTAAAAGTGGCAGTGGAGAGAAGACGATGGTAGCTGGAGAGAAACACAGTAGAGTAAGCGAGAAAGGAAGAGACTGCGGCGATGGAAGGAACAAAGAATGGGACAAGGGCAATCGCTGTGCAAGAGAGAGAAGCAGTCAAAGACGCAGGGAACGAAACAGTGCTAAGTAAGAACGAGAGAAAGGGATGGAGACAATAACAGTGGGAGAAACAGCCAGCAGAAAGTGACAATGGGAAGAAAGGAGACAGTGGGACAGAGACATATACAGACAGTGGCAGTGGGAGGGAGATGTAGAGTATGATGGCTTCACTACAAAGATAGCCAGAAGGAAAAGGATTTAGAGTGTTCTGTGTTAAAAGAGCGCGAATATGTTTCCATGACGAAATTTTTGGTGAGCAAAGCGGAACAAGAACTGGGACAGCCACTTTCTCGCTTTTCTGTCAGTCTTTTAAAGAGGAGCATACTCGCCTTTTTCGTGCTCCGACAGGAGCACTTTTCAGCTGGTTATACTATTATTGAAAAAACGTTTAGTCGGACCCTGATCAACTCAGTTCGCCTTGGTACTGACGAAATATTTTAGGTAAGGCTCGTCTGTCTCGCCTTGACCTGCAAGGCGAGAATAGACAAGTTATCTGTTTTATACCACCGTCATCTCTGTAGCAATAGTATTACCTTCAGATAAGTTCCAAATCCATACCACTGAACCGGAAACATGCACCACTTCCAGCCTCCACGTAACACCCTATTACCACTCTGCAATTTTTTTCTGGAAGTACAGCTAAGATGTGGAACTCGCCACAAGTCAATCTCTGACAGAGTCGAGGCTTGACTTGGTGAAAGAAAAGGGACACCTATTATGTCTTTTGTGCCGGTACTCAACAGTATCCAAAAGAATGAGAGCCAATGTCTTGACGCTGTTTCAACAGTTCGCGCGTTGGATATCATACCTGTTGAGTCAGTGGCGTAGTGGCTAAGAGCACGGTTTCGAATTTTTGACCTTAGTTTTCAAACCTACTTTTATACTGTATTTATTTATTTATTGCTCTCTCGGAAGTATATGACATCAATAACAACATATTTTGTGTCATGGAGGAATACAGTGGAATTATTTACAGAAGAGACAAACACTTTAAATATTATTAAAATAGATATTATTATCAAAAATCTTAGTCTATATATTCTAATTAAAAGCAAATGAAAGTTCACAAAATAAATTCTAGTATTTCAGGATTTGGTTGGATTTCTACCATTACACTTCAAGAGAACAAGAGCAATGTGATGTCTCCAGAATGAGATTTTCACTCTGCAGCGGAGTGTGCGCTGATATGAAACTTCCTGGCAGATTAAATCTGTGTGCCCGACCGAGACTCGAACTCGGGACCTTTGCCTTTCGCGGGCAAGTGCTCTACCAACTTTTTTTTTTTTAATTTCATTTTGTTCGCTATTGCTCGTTGCATCTGCTCGGGGCGGACGTCGTAAGACATCAATTTATGTTCGTTGTTGATCGATTGACTCAGTTTTTTTATTACAGAGAGCACATAACTCTCTGACCGAACACGCTGAGCTACCGTGCCGGCACCAACTGAGCTACCGAAGCACGACTCACGCCCGGTACTCACAGCTTTACTTCTGCCAGTACCTCGTCTCCTACCTTCCAAACTTTGCCCGCACTTGCCCGCGAAAGGCAAAGGTCCCGAGTTCGAGTCTCGGTCGGGCACACAGTTTTAATCTGCCAGGAAGTTTCAATGTGATATCTACCATAAAATGGCGCAAAGCATAAAAACTGTAAGCACGGCCAGCCACGGCCAAAGGCACATAAGACACGGTCACATTTTTTAGTGAGAATGTCATCGGGAACATCAACCTGGCTAACGCTGGTAAATACTTGCCGATCTGGCGATAATTTCGCTGCAAACCAAGCATATCAAACTAATTTCTCGGAAGCCTGACACTGCCATTCATTGCAGACGAAGACATGCATTCTATTAATGGCATCATTTCTACTACTGATAGCCGTTTCTTCTGCAGTGAGAATAGGGAATTTACGTGACGGGCGAATACAGCCTTTACCTATCGGAAGAAGTGTACGTTTTATGTTTGACAAAACGGAATACACTTTGGAGGAATTACTTTTAATTAAGATGTTGATAATCCGATTTCATCGCCTACAAGGCCATAAAATGATTACGGGTAGCTTTTCCCACCTCACCAGTAAATAATGTACAGAAATGGCTGTATCTTTAAATAAGGTCACAAAATATTGTCCAAAAGCTAATGATGGGTATCTTCCTTGAGCTTAGCAGGTTTTGTGGCTGTTGTGTACACATAAAGATGATACTCCATTAATTTATTTACGTCTTGTTGCACTCGAAGACGAAATTTACCACTGACTTCGTGAAGAGAAAGAAAAACGTATTGGTAATATTATTCCAGAAATATTAATCCGTACTGGGCACTGTACTAGTAGCAAGCACGTAAGTACAAAACAAATATCACGATGAAGGACCGAATTGACGAGCGGAGGATGTACTCAAAATAAATAAAAAACGATCGATTCGTGGGTGTTCGATCCTTTTACAGGGGCTACAAACAGCGGACATGTAGTAACTTAATGACAATTGCGGCAGGGGGCAATGGTTGCAGAAGCCACCATGATGTCGGCAAGTTTTTGATTCAAAGTCTCAAATACAGATTCTTTCAAGGGCGAACAAAGAATTCGCAGCGTTACGTCACATAAAACATTAGCAGCAAAGACGAGCGTTATGAATTATTTGAAACAGAAAGATTGTTTCAACATCAAACCGCCACTACAATTCCTGAATTTAACTATGATTTCGTTATAAGTACGGAAGAAACAGAATATGAAGCTCATCTCTATAAAGGCACTGTTATTGTTTTGACGTGAGAAATTTACAGAAACAGCTGTCGATCAACTGAAACAAAGAAATGTATAATCAGTTTTTGTGCAAAATTTTTAGACCTTACGTAAAAACGGAGCCATTGCAGTACTTCATTCACTCGTGAAGTGGTAAAATCTATACCTCTTTATACAATGGTCTCGCTGTCGAAAAGTAATGTCGACAAAATGTATGCCGTTCTGTCGAAACTAGTATGTATACCGTACTTTGACAGGTAAGAAATTACACTCGTCCATCACAGTTGTTCCCTATTCTCATCGCACAGCAAACGGAAATCACAAGTAGAGGCGACACAGTTAATAAAATACACGGCTGTGTCCCTATCAATGGCAGGCTCAGTCTTCAGAGGAAATAATTTGATATCCTGGGTTTCCCGCCATATTACCGCCAGATCGTGAGGTATTTATCAGCGTTTAAGGGGTTTCAATTCCTGGTGATACCAGTATTCACACTAAAATTGTGATTTTGCCGTATGAGCCTTCGCTCTTTGGTGGTGGAGGTTCAAATTTTTGTGTTTTGCATGTGTTTATGGTAGATACCTCCCTGAGGAATACATTGATGCTCTTGAAGTATGACGGTAGAAATCAAAGAAAACAATTAAATACTAGCATTTGTAATTTTGGTTTTTATTTACTGTTAAGTGTATAAGAATATAAAAAATTATGATGATAAAATCTATTTTTAATAAGACATGACACGTTTATTTCTTTTGTAAATAATTCCATTGTATTTCTCGATGCCACAAGAAATATAGAGGTCATTGATATCACATACTTCTGTGACAACAAGGGAAAAACCCCACAGAAGACAGCGTTTGAACGCAGAGTGCAAAAAATGATTGATATAATCGGAAATAGTATATCCTCCTTCTTCATCATTTCCTCCTGTGCCTCCATTCTTCTTACAAAACAGTGTGGGACCTATTCAAGAATTTTAGTTACAGGTTTAAGTGTTTCTGAGAGACAATGATATTGTTCCAACTGTCCACATTTTAGCGATCGTAGTTTCTGCCAAATAGCATTATTTGCCGTGATAAATTTGCTTCTTGTCATCATGCTGATGTGTACAAACCAGATAACAAACTGGTATACAATTTATTTACTCTCAGACTGGCTGTATGGATGGTAATTCTTCATACCTTCTAGAACTTCTTTCAGTTACACAGTACTTTTCAGTTACTGATTTTATGTTCTACTAGAACATTTATAGCCGTAAGTCCTTCAGTGATCACCGTAACAAAGCTACATTGAAAGGAGCGGAAATGAACGTAAGAAGAGCAATGAGAAAAGCGTTCAGTAACTTTGAAAATAAAATTACGTCAACCAATCTGTGTAAAAACCCTAAGTAGTTTTGGTCTTACGTAAAATCAGTTATCGGTTCGAAATTGTGCATTCATGCACTCAGTGGCCACACTGTCATCGAAACGGAAGATAACAGAGAGATGGCCGAAATAGTGAATTCGGTCGTTCGTAAATGTTTCGGTGCGGAAGATCGTAGCATGGTCAGTCATCATACGAGCTGCGAAATCGCTGGTATTGGTATTCTTGTGCCCTGCCTACTCGTCGAATATGGGGTGCCTAGCAAACCTACTTTCTCGGACCACTAGACAATAATTCGAGCAAAGCGTATAAATGAATTTTTACTACAGTAAGATAAATTACAATACTTAACTTTGAGAAGTTACAGTGGTGTGACGCAAGAAAATGACGACAGACAAATGAGAAGTCTCTTCGGTATAGGCAATACCTAATACAAGTGAAATTATACAGTTCGTAAGTCGCTGCTGTAGAGCTCGTAGATCGGCTATTCTTCAACTAGGCTACGGACTAGCGGAGCGGCGCTGAAGTTCTCTTGGCCTAGAGGCCTCTGCTGTCCTAGAGAGGAGTCGGTCAGCGTACTATTGGCTGACGTCGTCTCACAACCCCTTCTGCTCTAACGTTCTTGACCGTCGTGCTGGCGCTTGACTTTACGCCGGAACAGAGATAACCGATTGTAGAATAAAGAAGCAACTAGATTCGCTTAGTACTGGAAAGGTGTAAGGATCAGATGAGATACCCATCAGTTTCTAAAAATGTTATGCGAAGAACATGCTCCACTTCTCGCACCTGTTTATGGCATACTGCTGGAGCAACGGAAGGTACCTAGAGACTCGAAAAAGAGTGAGCGTCATTCCCGTTATCAGGAAGGATATCAGGACAAATGTACATACTTATACGCCTATATCGTTGACTTCAATGTGTTTTATCACTATGGAACATGTTTTATGCTCAAGAATAGTGAATTTCCTGGAAAGTGAAAGTTGACTCTTTAATGACTGTATCTCTCGGCTTCCACGATGTCATTATGCTTCGCTTGCAAACTTGGGCGCTCGGTCGATCCCCCATGCTGCGGTAGCTTCCATGTTTGCTGCAACTCATTCAGCATTTCCCCCTAGCTGGCAGTTTACAGGTCACTGACACAGGTGATTCAGATTTTGGGAGCTGCAAAGGTAGAACTTGGACGAACTGTTAGTGCTCCTCGGCGATACTAACCGTGGGTGTAATACATGATAACGCCTGCCCCCTTACTGTCAACCAGACGAAGGCTACACTTCGGCTATTCAGTTGGGGACGCTGCAACATCCTCTGTATAGACTGGCTCCTTCAATGAGTGATTTTAACATCTTTGGTGACCTAAAGAGAGACATACATAGGTGTTGGTTTCAGTCGGAAGCGAAAGCGCAAGAATGGGTAAGGCTGTGAATTGGTCAATAGCCGACCACGTTCTACGATACTGGAACTGATCGTCTCGTCTCGCAGTAGAATAAATATATTAACGCGTGAGATGATTACTTTGAATGGAACCATTCGATGGCCCTGTTGTGGCAGGTATTTGGTTTCCATTTGATTGCCCCTGACCCAACGTGCATAAATCTAGTAGGAAGCGTCGGAAACTCTTTATGACTGTTTACAGATGGTATTGTTCTCAGTGAGGAGATATCAACACCAGAAGACAGTATCGATTTTCAGGCTGACCTGAAGAGGTTGATAAATGCTGCAGGCTCTGGCAACTGACTCTCAACGTAAATAAAATTTATTTTCAATACATAGGTAGAGTAAACCTCTACCATTCAACTACATTGTTGATGAAAAATTGGTGGAAACAGTGTTTACAGTAAAACTCTAGGAGTAACTGCCGTCTGCGTCACTTCTGCTGTGCAGCGAACTACGTTAATTTAAGTATTAACTGTATTTTTCTTACTTGTCACTTCTTCTTCCGTGTGTTTCTGCTTTTAGGAAGCTTTAATTGTCGAGTGCTAGTAATAGTGTTCCATAGATTTCGTGTTTGTTTTGAATATAGTCGGAGAGAGTCCCTTTAGTCAGGCATAGTAACAGTAGTGCTAGTGTTTGTTTTCAATACAGTCCAGAGACAGGTAGTGCTATTTTCATTGTTTTCTACAAGAAGTGTCTAGTAACCACAGTTTAGTCAACAGCCGCCCTTAGTGAATTAGCAGTCTAGTTAAAAGTTGATTAACTCTCTACAGTAAATTGATTTCTTAGGATGGATAGGATGTGTGACTGCTGTGTACGGACGCAGGAGGAGCTGGGCACTGTTCGTGAACAGCTGAACGTGTTGATGGCCGTGGTCAGCCGTCTACAGGCTGCTGCCTTGGAGTGTAGCGGCAGTGGGGACTCTGGTGCGCTGCATGGTACACCCCAGGTGTTACATGCTTCACACACTGTCCCTGCTGTCGAGACATCTTCGTGGGTACCGGGCGCGGTTGGGCCACCCTCTCCCCAAGGGGAGTGGCAGGTCCAGCGGCGTTCGCGGCGCACGAGGCGGAGGGTCAATGTGGAGGCTGGCCGTGTGGCATCGCCCGCTCTGCCCGTGAGTGGACATGTGGCCGCTCCTTCAGCAAGGTCCGAGCAGGCACACGGGGGGAGGGGTTTATTAGTTATTGGGAACTCCAACGTTGGGCGGGTGATGGAGCCCCTTAGGGAAATAGCGGAGAGGTCGGGGAAGAAGGCCAGTGTTCACTCTGTCTGCTTGCCGGGGGGGGGGGGGGGTCCCATCCGAGATGTGGAGGAAGCCCTGCCGTCGGCGATAGAGAGCACTGGGTGCACCCGACTGCAAATTTTTGCCCATGTCGGCACCAATGACTCCTGCCGTCTGGGTTCAGAGGTCATCCTCAGTTCTTACGGGCGGTTGGCGGAGTTGGTGAAGGCGGAAAGCCTCGCTCGCAGGGTGGAATCTGAGCTAACTATTTGTAGTATCGTTCCCAGAACCAATCGCTGTCCTCTGGTTTGGAGCCGAGTAGAAGGCTTGAACCAGAGGCTCAGACGATTCTGCGGAGATCTGGGGTGCAAATTTCTCGACCTCCGCTATCGGGTGGAGAAATGTAGGGTCCCTCTGAATAGGTCAGGCGTGCACTACACGCCGGAAGCGGCTACAAGGGTAGCGGAGTACGTGTGGAGTGCACATGTGGGTTTTTTAGGTAAGAGAATTCCCTCCCTAGGCCCGACAAGACGCCTCCTGAGACGCGGCAAGGTAGGAGTAGGCAAAATTCAACAGGGAATAACAATATTAATGTGCTAATAGTAAACTGCAGGAGCGTCTATAGAAATGTCCCAGAACTGCTCTCATTAATAAACGGTCACAATGCCCACATAGTACAAGGGTCAGAAATCCTAAACTCAGATTGGAATGTATACCGCGGAGACAGGCTGGACAGTGAAGGGGGAGGCGTGATAATAGCGATAAAAAGTGCAATAGTATCGAAGGAAATTGATGGAGATCCGAAATGTGAAATAATTTGGGTGAAGGTCACGGTTAAAGCAGTCTCAGACATGGTAATTGGATGTCTCTATAGGCCCCCTGGCTCAGCAGATGTTGTGGCTGAGCACCTGAAGGTTAATTTGGAAAATATTTCGAATAGATTTCCCCACCATGTTATAGGTCTGGGTGGAGTTTTTAATTTGCCAGATTTAGACTGGGAGACTCAAACGTTCATAACGGGTGGCAGGGACAAAGAATCCAGTGAAACGTTTTTAAGTGCTTTGTCTGAAAACTACCTTGAGCAGTTAAACAGAGAACCGACTCGTGCCGATAACATATTAGACCTTCTGGTGACAAACAGACCCGAACTATTTGAAACAGTTAACGCAGAACAGGGAATCGGCGATCATAAAGCGGTAACTGCATCGATGATTTCAGCCGTAAATAGAAATATTAAAAAAGGCAGGAAGATTTTTCTGTTTAGCAAAAGTGACAATAAGCAGAGTAAAGAGTACCTGACGGCTCAACACAAAAGTTTTGTCTCAAGTACAGATAGCGTTGAGGATCAGTGGACCAAGTTCAAAACCATCGTACAATATGCGTTAGATGAGTATGTGCCAAGCAAGATCGTAAGAGATGGAAAAGAGCCACCGTGGTACAACAACCGAGTTAGAAAACTGCTGCGGTAGCAAAGGGAACTTCACAGCATACATAAACATAGCCAAAGCCTTGCAAACAAACAAAAATTACGTGAAGCGAAATTTAGTGTGAGGAGGGCTATGCGAGAGACGTTCAATGAATTTGAAAGTAAAGTTCTATGTACTCACTTGGCAGAAAATCCTAAGAAATTTTGGTCTTATGTCAAAGCGGTAGGTGGATCAAAACAAAATGTCCAGACACTCTGTGACCAAATGGTACTCAAACAGAGGATGACAGACTAAAGGTCAAAATACTAAATGTCTTTTTCCAACGCTGTTGCACAGAGGAAGACTGCACTGTGTAGTTCCTTCTCTAGATTGTCGCACAGATGACAAAATGGTAGATATCGAAAAATACGACAGAGGGATAGAGAAACAATTAAAATCGCTCAAAAGAGGATAGGCCGCTGGACCTGATGGGATACCAGTTCGATTTTACACAGAGTACGCGAAGGAACTTGCCCCCCTTCTTGCAGCGGTGTACCGTAGGTCTCTAGAAGAGCGTAGCGTTCCAAATGATTGGAAAAAGGCACAGGTCATCCCAGTTTTCAAGAAGGGACGTCGAACAGATGTGCAGAACTATAGACCTATATCTCTAACGTCGATCAGTTGTAGAATTTTGGAACACGTATTATGTTCGAGTATAATGACTTTTCTGGAGACTAGAAATCTACTCTGTAGGAATCAGCATGGGTTTCGAAAAAGACGGTCGTGTGAAACCCAGCTCGTGCTATTCGTCCACGAGACTCAGAGGGCCATAGACACGAGTTCACAGGTAGATGCCGTGTTTCTTGACTTCCGCAAGGCGTTCGATACAGTTCCCCATAGTCGTTTAATGAACAAAGTAAGAGCATATTGACTATCAGACCAATTGTGTGATTGGATTGAAGAGTTCCTAGATAACAGAACGCAGCATGTCATTCTCAATGGAGAGAAGTCTTCCAAAGTAAGAGGGATTTCAGGTGTGCCGCAGGGGAGTGTCGTAGGACCGTTTCTATTCACAATATACAAATATGACCTTGTGGATGACATCAGAAGTTCACTGAGGCTTTTTGCGGATGATGCCGTGGTATATCGAGAGGTTATAACAAAGGAAAATTGTACTGAAATGCAGGAGGATCTGCAGCGAATTGACGCATGGTGCAGGGAATGTCAATTGAATCTCAATGTAGACAAGTGTAATGTGCTGCGAATACATAGAAAGAAAGATCTCTTATCATTTAGCTACAATATAGCAGGTCAGCAACTGGAAGCAGTTAATGCCATAAATTATCTAGGAGTACGCATTAGGAGTGATTTAAAATGGAATAATCATATAAAGTTGATCGTCGGTAAAGCGGGTGCCAGACTGAGATTCATTGCAAGAATCCTAAGGAAATGCAATCCGAAAACAAAGGAAGTAGGTTACAGTACGCTTGTTCGCCCGCTGCTTGAATACTGCTCAGCAGTTGGGATCCGTACCAGATAGGGTTGATAGAAGAGATAGAGAAGGTCAAACGGAGAGCAGCGTGTTTCGTTACAGGATCATTCAGTAATCACGAAAGCGTTACGGAGTAGATAGATAAACTCCAGTGGAAGACTCTGCAGGAGAGACGCTCAGTAGCGTGGTACGGGCTTTTGTTGAAGTTTCGAGAACATACCTTCACCAAAGAGTCAAGCAGTATATTGCTCCCTCCTACATATACACTCCTGGAAATTGAAATAAGAACACCGTGAATTCATTGTCCCAGGAAGGGGAAACTTTATTGACACATTCCTGGGGTCAGATACATCACATGATCACACTGACAGAACCACAGGCACATAGACACAGGCAACAGAGCATGCACAATGTCGGCACTAGTACAGTGTATATCCACCTTTCGCAGCAATGCAGGCTGCTATTCTCCCATGGAGACGATCGTAGAGATGCTGGATGTAGTCCTGTGGAACGGCTTGCCATGCCATTTCCACCTGGCGCCTCAGTTGGACCAGCGTTCGTGCTGGACGTGCAGACCGCGTGAGACGACGCTTCATCCAGTCCCAAACATGCTCAATGGGGGACAGATCCGGAGATCTTGCTGGCCAGGGTAGTTGACTTACACCTTCTAGAGCACGTTGGGTGGCACGGGATACATGCGGACGTGCATTGTCCTGTTGGAACAGCAAGTTCCCTTGCCGGTCTAGGAATGGTAGAACGATGGGTTCGATGACGGTTTGGATGTACCGTGCACTATTCAGTGTCCCCTCGACGATCACCAGTGGTGTACGGCCAGTGTAGGAGATCGCTCCCCACACCATGATGCCGGGTGTTGGCCCTGTGTGCCTCGGTCGTATGCAGTCCTGATTGTGGCGCTCACCTGCACGGCGCCAAACACGCATACGACCATCATTGGCACCAAGGCAGAAGCGACTCTCATCGCTGAAGACGACACGTCTCCATTCGTCCCTCCATTCACGCCTGTCGCGACACCACTGGAGGCGGGCTGCACGATGTTGGGGCGTGAGCGGAAGACGGCCTAACGGTGTGCGGGACCGTAGCCCAGCTTCATGGAGACGGTTGCGAATGGTCCTCGCCGATACCCCAGGAGCAACAGTGTCCCTAATTTGCTGGGAAGTGGCGGTGCGGTCCCCTACGGCACTGCGTAGGATCCTACGGTCTTGGCGTGCATCCGTGCGTCGCTGCGGTCCGGTCCCAGGTCGACGGGCACGTGCACCTTCCGCCGACCACTGGCGACAACATCGATGTACTGTGGAGACCTCACGCCCCACGTGTTGAGCAATTCGGCGGTACGTCCACCCGGCCTCCCGCATGCCCACTATACGCCCTCGCTCAAAGTCCGTCAACTGCACATACGGTTCACGTCCACGCTGTCGCGGCATGCTACCAGTGTTAAAGACTGCGATGGAGCTCCGTATGCCACGGAAAACTGGCTGACACTGACGGCGGCGGTGCACAAATGCTGCGCAGCTAGCGCCATTCGACGGCCAACACCGCGGTTCCTGGTGTGTCCGCTGTGCCGTGCGTGTGATCATTGCTTGTACAGCCCTCTCGCAGTGTCCGGAGCAAGTATGGTGGGTCTGACACACCGGTGTCAATGTGTTCTTTTTTCCATTTCCAGGAGTGTATCTCGCGAAGAGACCATCAGGATAAAATCAGAGAGATTAGAGCCCTCACAGAGGCTTACCGACAATCCTTCTTTCCACGAACAATACGAGACTGGAATAGAAGGAAGAACTAATAGAGGTACTCAAGGTACCCTTCGCCACACAGAGTCAGGTGGCTTGCAGAGTATGGATGTAGATGTAGATGTAGATATATACAGAGCGACCTTGAGTAGAATGACCACATACAACGAATAGTAGCAAAAGCTGATGCCATACTTATTCGTAGAAACAATCTCAAAGAAATGTAACTCATCCATGAAGGAACTGGCTTGCAAGGCACTTGTTTCACCAGTTCTTGAGTAGTGTTGATCAATATGGAATTCATACCAGATAGGATTGATAGAAGAGAGAGAGGAGAGCCTACGAAGAGCAGCGTATTTCGGCACAGGATCGCCTAGTCGTTCTGTAATAGGATGACCGGAGCGGGTGACATGGTCGGGGTTGTAGGGCATGGCTGGGTAGAAGAGGGTGGCTGTTTTTAGCAATCTTCCTCTTTATTTTGGTTCTTTGAAAACATTTTCCGGTAGCTCAGCCCCACCTCTCGTGTCGTGGTGGAGACGTGCTGATGTATGCAGCCCAGGGAACGCGACGCCGCGCTCGGTCAGCGGCTGCGCAGGCGGTGGTAGGTTATCGGCACGAGGCCCGGACTAGCTCGCAGACGCGGCGGCTCGTGACGACGCCGGGAGTCGCTGGTGCAGCAGCGGGCAACGCCCCCTGCCGGCCGGTCCTCGGGGACAGCGTCACTGATGACGCCGACCTGACAGTGACCTAACGTCCAATCGGTCGAACTGAATGCCGACGCCCACCTCTGATGCCCTTAAATAGTGGAGACCGCAGCTGAATCTGCTGGTTACGCAGCAGCGTGTTTATTAGACGGTTCTCGATGAATTTGCTAACGAAACCGCGCCACACGCGGCCTGCGCCTGCGTAATTCTGCTAATGCTGCATTCTGATGGCTGCCGCACACGTACACACGTACCGACGCTGGTTGAAAAACTGTGTCACCTGCATA
This sequence comes from Schistocerca nitens, assembly GCF_023898315.1. NCBI lineage: Eukaryota > Metazoa > Arthropoda > Insecta > Orthoptera > Acrididae > Schistocerca > Schistocerca nitens. Next base: position 950,719,770 of record NC_064616.1, read on the forward strand.
ACGCGCTGGCCGGCCTTTGTCCGCCGTTTGCCATGAGGCTGGCGCATCGCACACTGAAACACACTAAAACACAATTTCGCGACGTATTTCCTAAAAATAGCCCATTGTCCTCTACAGTACTAAGACCATTACAGAGATTTTCAACAAAGTTCAGTGATAGATGTTACAAGTGAGTTGTTGTGCATCTAACAGAGGTTTACTATTGAAACACTGATAGAGTACATTCCGAGGAATGTGGGACAACGTATTGTTTCCTCCCGCATACATCTCACGAAATGACCATGACGAAAAAATTTGAGAAACTAGAGCTAATCCAGAGGGTTACTGGCAGTCATTCTTCCCATGTGCCATTGGCGAGTAGAACAGGGGCGAAAGGATCAGTCAGTGGTACTAGAAGCACCCTCCACCACCCACCTTTGGGAGGCTTTTGGAGTATTATGTAGATGTAGATGAGTTTTTAGAAGTTTGTTAATATTCTGAAATTTCATATTATGAGGATTTAGATTTTCATTGACAGTTTTAGTCATATGAGTTTTCGTATTCTGTCTTTCCATGCCGTCGCTCAACAATGTAGTTCTCACAGACCTGGTTTTAAGAAGTTAGTTAGTTATTTGACCTTTCATGTTTTGATTTTTAAATACTATAACCCATTCCATTTCATTATAAAGTCGTTTCAAGACTCTCGTTGATAGGTAAAACGTTTTCATTAATGTGCAGTCAGAAGCTTAGTCTGTGCAACACCCCTTGGAATGAATGCATGACATGTATGTGAGTTGGTTCATACTGTAATCGTGAAATTACCATTAATATTGATATGTTGAGGCAGGTTCATGGCATGTTATATACTGACACAGTTAAAGATTGTTACACTGTCATTAAAAAAGTAGATCTTGTAAATTTCGTCTATAACGCTTTTAATTCAGTATTCTTGTATTATTAATAACCACAAACCCATTACGTGATTGATTCCAACCTCTCTATATATAGTTAAAAGTACAATAAACGTAATGACTGCTCCTATGTGTGCTTCATAAATGCATTTTAAATTCACGTTGTCTAGTTTGAAAGTGAAAGTAAAGTTTCTGTTATCCCATATCAACTGCTTCACAACCCTAGAATATATCTGACTCAAATAAAAAGAGCCAATCCCCAAAAGGCGACTGAAACCGAAATGTTGCCATATTAGATCCTGGTTTTCCACAGCAACTTCATCAAATATAAACACTGTGTTTGGCCTTACTCTTTCTGGTGCCAGGATATTTCTCCTTTCACTCAATTTAGTGGGTGTTACACCATCAATGCCAGACAATGTCTCCTGTAATTGCTGGTATTTCGGTTTGAATAATGTTTCTGAAAATACAGTCATGTGCTCGAAGTGAGTCCCATTTGCATGTTGTTAACAACGAAATATTAGTGTTTGTAGTTAAGTGTGTGATGGAACAACAATGCCTGATCCTATATTATTGGGATGGAATGCACCATTCGTATTCTTCTTGTTTTCATTAGTATTGCAGTTCCACTTGCCTACTGCGAAGTTATTGTGATGAGAGGGTTTTGTCCCCACAGTCAGGTGATAACTGTATGTTTACATTAGCAGAGCTATGTATCACAACATGCTTAAATAGAAACGTAGTCCTGTGCCTAAATCTGGCATGATGGGTTTATCCGTCTTTCCACAAACTGATGCACAGCATTTGTTATAAATTCTATTGACGACTTCTTCCGAGAGATGCACAGCTGGACGCACTAACTCCATCAGATTCGTATACATATGGCTGTCAGTTTAGTCGCTTCCACACTGGATTAAATAATATTTTAAACGTCTGCTCTTGCAGATGAACACACTTTCTTACAAAAATGTGATCTGTGGAGACTTTATGGTTGTCTAGTGTCACTGAAGGCGTTTGAGCACTTTCGTGGTACATGGAAGCAATATGTATTGAAACATGATATAGATGAATCATCTTATTCAGGGAAATGACTTTCATATCACTGTATAAAGGATTTTCGAAAACCGAAAATGAGTAGAGCTCGCAATATGACATCATTCTCACACGAATGCGTTTAATGTGACTGTTGTTTAAAGTAATGAAATAGTATTATATTCACAGCATGTGGTTGGGATGGTTTTGCCTCAACGACCCGGAGAAATGAAGTGAATTCAACGTATATCTGAATGCATTCTATCATCATCATCATCATCATCATTATCATCACTAATACTTGCATGATGGCGGCATTGTGGCGGGGAGTGGTGCTGATACTGCACATTGCGACAAGTTCACACTCTGAGAGTTCTTATGCGTCTTGGAAAACACTTTCTCAGCAATTGTTAATAAGTATCGTTTGACGACAGTATTACTTTAGAACGCAATGAATATACAGCTATACAGTATATGATTTGGATAGGAAAGAAACATACACTGTGATCTACATCCACTGCATCACTGTCACTCATGCTGTCCCCGTAGACACTATTAAGGTGACGATACTTGTCACCAAATCAGCTAAGCACGTAGTGGTACAATTAGTTGTTAATGTAAGTGATGGCAATGAATGTAAACTGTGGGTTCTGAACACTCAAGCACCTTTGAGTATTTTGAACTCATCTACTACGTTTCGTCGAATGAGATTGATGAATGCTAAACATTTGTGCTTTCACGAAACCTATGAGGCTTAATTGTCCTAAATATTCTGGTCGAATAATTCCCAAATATGTCACGATGTTGCAACTGGATTGCTATGCATTTGACAAGAAAGGGTATGTTCATCCGTATTACATGTTCGAGGGGCTTATATCTAATAGGTGCGTAAGCTGTTTTTTTTTTAATTCATACGAAAACTTAAAGAGCAGCGTCGTAATTTGTGTATAGATGAGTAGCAATTGTTTCCTAAAAACGAATGTCCTTTTTATATAACATTTCATAGAGCTTTCATAAGTTCACTCAATTGTTTTGGAGTGATGTGCTTATTTGTAAGTATACTACTGTTGTATGCATTCGGTTTTGAGTGGAGGTTGTGAAATTGATGGAATTCCTCATATTAAACAGCTCTGTGACAGTTGTAAAATGGAGCAATTAAGATAATAGAGATTTTCATTTTTAGTGTCTTACATGGGTTTTCCCTTCTTAAAATCCTCTAAAAGATGCTCAGTTATTATAAGTTAACCAGTAGTGGTAGGATAGTATTATTCGAATTTCTACAAATCTCTGAAAGTACCTTTCTGCATGAGCTACAAGGGGTGCACTTCTTTATAAATTTTAAGTAAAACATTTCAGGACAGGAGAGGAAATGAAACAGTTTTGTAAGTTATATAATTATTCCATTACATACACTTCTATACATTCTTAAAATACATTGCGGAAAATAAAAGACTGTCATTAAATTAATGTCTTTTGTTTTCTCTACATCAATCCCCCAACACCATTTTCCAAATGACTGTTCTTATATGCCTTAAATTCACCCTATAACACAGATCAACATAGAAAAACTTTTTTGCTGAAAATACTTTATTGTTACGATTTTTAAGGTGTGAAATCCAAATATGATACTTAAAAAACTATCACCCACCATTTCTTCACATTTTACGCTTAAATTTATTAAATTAAGCGATTTTTTAAAGAATTTAACAGCTTTTACATAGTTAAAATAATTCAGAAAGGGGGTGTAATGAATGTAGATGACATTGGTAGCACAGCTTAAAAACATTTGCTGGCAAGAAAGCTCGATTCTATTTTTGTGTTAACAGAAGGTGTTTTGTTTACCGTCAGCCTCACTTTCCCGTTTCCTGTACATGTGCTCAGTAGAATGTCTAATCGTTGTTGTAGAAACTCTGCTGACAGTTTTTGTTATATTTGAGGTGAATTTGTTATTAAAAAACACCAAAGAAACGTTACAGACTTTGTGAAAAAGGTTCATCTATCATACTTTGGATCTAAACTTGATGATCAAGATAAATCTTGGGCGCCACATAAGGTATGTTATGTGTGTGTTGAAGATCTGAGAAAATGGTCGTTACAAAGTTCTTAGGACATTAAAAAGACCCATAATATGTTTATACTATAGCTACAATGTTAAAGAAGTTTAAAACTGTAGGATGGTTAATGAGCCGGAAAGTTCACTTTTTGAACAGTCACCTTGATTACTTCCTAGACAATATGGGAGATGTTAGTGAGGAGCAAGGACTGCTTTTTCACCAGGACATTAAAGTGATGGGAAAACGCTACCAAGGCCGCTGGAACACCAACATGTTGAGGAACTACTGTTGTCACTTCATCGAGAGGTTCAGCAAGCGACTCATAGAAAAAGCTACACAAAAAGCTTCAAAGAAATAGGAGAAAGAAAATACAAATCAATTACAGCTTACAAGTGAAACCTCTATTAACACATATCATTGTTTTAAGTAGCTTATTGTAAACAAAGCTTGCTTATGTTGTAACAAAGCATTTCATTAATTTTCCCGTTTATCGTATAGCACAGGATTTTTATACCATATAATAGAAAGGATATTGCTCGATAACTATGGGTGATACAAGAAAAACTAAGGCGAGATTTGGATTCATCTCATAAAAATCTGTAAAGATCAGCTATCAAAGTAAAAAGAGTTTTTCCAAAAAAAATTTCGTTGGCCTGTGTAATCGGAGCAACAATATACACAGCCACTCTATCTACAAATTATACTTTCACAGACTTAATAACTATGGGAATAATAGTAGCAGACTTTGGTTGTGAATGAAAACTCCTCCGCATATACACTACGCTCACACATATAACTCACAAAATCGCTGAACAGGGGCATGATACACAGTTGACACTGACTCCATAATGCTCTGCATACACCACACAAGTTCACAACACATGAATGTCTACAATTAATGCACTACAAAGAGTCTCCAGATGTTAACTTCATTGTTGGAATTGCACAAATATCGGTAACGGACACCTTCTTGATAAATATGTAGATGTTTGCACTAGGATGAGACTGGCCATACTCTGTCGTCATCACACTCTCCGTGTATATCTTCATGCTACACTGATGCTCCCACTCCATCTCAGTAACATTCACTTTAGCACTGCATTGAATATTCTCGATATCTGCTATTACTATGTGGTCACTATGTGGTGCTATGCCTACATTTACATCTTTTGATCCGCTGACTTTCAAGTGATAGTTAGTGGTGAACCATAGTATTCGGAAAGCTTCCGGTACAAACGTTGAGTGGACTGATGACCATAGATGTTAAGTTCCATAGTGCTCAGAGCCATTTACAAACATTGCAGACACTAGAAACTCAATGCCTGGGTATACCGATAAATGAAAACACGTGTATACACTGAGTAATAATAATGAACAATGAAAGAGAGGAGAAGCTTAATACATTAATATGACTTTGAGAGTCAATTATTTCTGTGTGCCAGTGGCCAATCTCTGGTGATGCTTCATGATGATGATAATTATCAATGTTTCACTATGTAGTACAAAGCACAAGTGCCGAGTCCATCTGATAGCTAGCAAACACAGATGCTGCAGATGTGTGGTGGAGGTAGGCAACTGTAGCACAAGGGAAACTGGAACGACTATTTTGGCCTTGGCTCTGGAGGAAATTCTTGATGATGACTTAACACGCCACTTCATGTATCCTCTGTCATGCTTATCCGTTAACCTTCTGCCATCAAGGAGGCTACATTGGGCAATAACTTAAAGCGATAAGGACTCCAGGGTAAACTATTTATGTAATAAATTATAGAGATAAGGAAAAGAGAGAACTAATTGGGCAATGAATTGTAGCGGGCAGGAAAACGAGTTGGGTACTAAGTTATAGTGATAAGGATGCTAACTAAACATCCTTATTTGGCAACCAATCAATAGGGTAACAGTCCACCATTTAAATGTAACGCGTTTTTTTTACGATGTTGAGGAAGGGGGAGTGTGGTCGTAAATAATGTAATTGATAATGGGGTCACATTGATGAGAAATGATAAATTTGGCTTTTATCTTCTTAGCCCAATACAGTGTGATGCAATGTGTTGTTATACCTCATCTACCTGTACAAATATACTTCGCAAGACACTATGCTGTGCTTGGTGAAGGGTACATCATGCCAATTTTTCCACGCTTATCTCCTAGTTCATTGGTAGTTTGAGTGAGGGGAAAGTGTCCGTTTATATGCCTCCGAAGGCGCCAAAATCCCTCTTATCTTACTCCCTCGATCCATACCCGAGATATATGTTCATGGTGGCACAACTATCGCACATTCATCGTCGAATGCAGGTTCCTTAAACTCATAAAACAGCGCTGCGCAAAGACTACGTCGTATTTCTCCCCAATGTTCCCATTTAAGTTCTTAGAGAACTTCTGTTACATATTTATATGTGATAATACGAACCTGTTACGATTTTAACCGTGCAATTCTGAATACGCCCAAAACATGTTGTAATACCGAAATTTTAGAACTCTCAAAAATCACACAATACTCTGTAATAGGTAGCACTAGCCTGTCGGGGAACGCGGAAAACAGTGCAGGCATTGTCATAATGCGGAAACGGAATGATTTATCTGGCGTCCTAATGGGCATCGTCACTGGATTTTGGGCCAAGGGTGGAAGCATTTCCGAAACGGCTTGGATATTAAATTGTTTCTCGTGCTGCCTGATTAAAGTTATAGTGCATGTCAAAATGGCACTATCGTGAATCGACACCCAGGCAACTGTAGAGCACCATGGGCCGTGGATACCAGGGGTGAGCGACGGCTGTGAAGGTATGTACGGACGGACAGAGGTGCAACTGTTGAGCAACTGACCACCCAGATGAACCAAGGGGAGCCGGCCGGTGTGGCCGAGAGGTTCTAGGCGCTTCAGCCTGGAATGCGTTACCGTTACGGTCGCAGGTTCGAATCCTGCCTCGGTCATGGATGTGTGTGATGTCCTTAGCTTAGTTAGGTTTAAGTAGTTCTAAGTTCTAGGGGACTGATGTCCTCAGATGTTAAGTCCCATAGTGCTCAGAGCAAGCAACGGCCGTTCACCGAACGTTGAGGCGTATGGGGCTTTGCAGCAAGTAAATGGAGCATGCAACCAACCTGACTGTTATTCATTGACGACGAAAGATGCAGGTTTTCACCAGTACCGCAACTGGACGTCCAATGAGTGGCGACAGGTGGCCTTTAAAGATGAATCACATTTCATGCACCACTTGACACATGGCCGTGGGCGTGTATGGCGTGAAATGTCTGAAATCAAACACCCTGCAAGCAACGCCAGGAGGGTCAAGGAGGAAGGAACTCTATGTTCTGGGGAGCGTTCTCATGGCAATTCCTGGGTGATCTTATCTTTCTGGAAGGCAAAATGGATCAACACATGTATGCCTCTATCCTTGGACACCATGTCCACCCTACATGCAGTTGGGTTTTCTTTGGGACGATGATATCGACCAGCAGGGCAATGCAACGTCTCACAAAGGTCGCTGTGTACGTGCGAATAGCACCAGGAACAGTTTACTGTACTCCCCCGTCCACCAAGCTCCCCGGATTTATAACAAATGGAGAATCTATGGGACCACGTCGATCGGGCTGTACGCGCCATGGATCTTCAACCGCGAATCCTTGGAATCCTTGCTTGGCTGGCCACGCCACTGGAGTAGGCATGACTCCACGTCCCTGTTGATACCTTCCAGGAACTGATTTACACTCGTCTTGCGCGTCTCGCAGCAGCTCGCGCTGAAAAAGGTCGTTGTTCATACTTCTGACAGATAGTCACATTAATGTGAGTGGATAGAGTATTTCATTACAGACACAAAAGACAACCCCTATCTTACCAGGTGTGGCCCATCAGATCTTGCAACAATGTTCGAACTCGCTCTCCAGGGTCAGTTCTTGCGGAATGCTTCTACACCCCTGCCATCCGCGCTTACAGTATCATGCTTCAAGCACCAGCCCTACTACGTTTTATTGTCAATTGCACTATCACATTCTTTGTTTGTTGTTAACACGTTATCTTGTCACATGTTGGTGTTTCTTAGACCACATCTACTGTACTACGTACTTGTTTCCTTCAGTACAGACCGAGCGAGGTGGCGCAGTGTTTAGCACACTGGACTCGCATTCGGGAGGACGACGGTTCAATCCCGTCTCCAGCCATCCTGATTTAGGTTTTCCGTGATTTCCCTAAATCGTTTCAGGCAAATGCCGGGATGGCTCCTTTGAAAGGGCACGGCCGATTTCCTTCCCAATCCTTCCCTAACCCGAGCTTGCGCTCCGTCTCTAATGACCTCGTTGTCGACGGGACGTTAAACACTAACCACCACCATCCTTCAGTACAGTGCACACTGTGTACGCAGGACAGATGTTAAGCCCCATAGTGCTCAGAGCCATTTGAACCATTGTACGCAGGAACGTGACAGTTGTAACGATCTTAAATTTAGCGATATTGCTATTCAGTGGCCGAAGGAACATGGCAACGATATAGATCAAGGAACATACGGAGACGACGAAGATTTAGGAATAGCTAGGGATTACCATTCTGCTAGTGAACAAGAGGATCATACAGAAGAGGTTAAGGACAATAGTGTAGGGGGCCTTTCTGTTTCTCTAATAAAATTCATAATGTATTAGTTAAAATCAAATGCGTTCTGAACTGAATTAAGGAGAAATGTTGATCTCAACACTGAATGTCAGTTTCGAGGACTTTCTGTTTGTACCTAACTAGTGCACTTTCATCGTACGAATTTAAATCCTGGAACTTAGCATGATGTGAATTTGTACTTCCTACAGACATAATATAATTTTACACATATAAAATGCTGTTTTCTAATAGCTCGTTTAAGTTTACTATCGGAAAAACCGCACAGAAGTATGTTATTTTGTGTGACGAAAAGTAAAATACCACTGCCTTTATTTAGTGGTTTAAAAACCACAAGCAGTAAATAAACATCACTTAAATAATAGTTAAAATAAACTTTATAAAACTTACATTGAAATTTTCTAAAGATTTTCGTCTTGAATCTCGGATGAAATATAAGGGTCTCATGCCTCTTACGTTACAGTAAAGTCACCTCGTGAGTGAAGGGTTTTTACAGGGTGTTTCAAAAATGACCGGTATATTTGAAACGGCAATAAAAACTAAACGAGCAGCGATAGAAATACACCGTTTGTTGCAATATGCTTGGGACAACAGTACATTTTCAGGCGGACAAACTTTCGAAATTACAGTAGTTACAATTTTCAACAACAGATGGCGCTGCAAGTGATGTGAAAGATATAGAAGACAACGCCGTCTGTGGGTGCGCCATTCCGTACGTCGTCTTTCTGCTGTAAGCGTGTGCTGTTCACAACGTGCAAGTGTGCTGTAGACATCATGGTTTATCCCTTAGAACAGAGGATTTTTCTGGTGTTGGAATTCCACCGCCTAGAACACAGTGTTGTTGCAACAAGACGAAGTTTTCAACGGAGGTTTAATGTAACCAAAGGACCGAAAAGCGATACAATAAAGGATCTGTTTGAAAAATTTCAACGGACTGGGAACGTGACAGATGAACGTGCTGGAAAGGTAGGGCGACCGCGTACGGCAACCACAGAGGGCAACGCGCAGCTAGTGCAGCAGGTGATCCAACAGCGGCCTCGGGTTTCCGTTCGCCGTGTTGCAGCTGCGGTCCAAATGACGCCAACGTCCACGTATCGTCTCATGCGCCAGAGTTTACACCTCTATCCATAAAAAATTCAAACGCGGCAACCCCTTAGCGCCGCTACCATTGCTGCACGAGAGACATTCGCTAACGATATAGTGCACAGGATTGATGACGGCGATATGCATGTGGGCAGCATTTGGTTTACTGACGAAGCTTATTTTTACCTGGACGGCTTCGTCAATAAACAGAACTGGCGCATATGGGGAACCGAAAAGCCCCATGTTGCAGTCCCATCGTCCCTGCATCCTCAAAAAGTACTGATCTGGGCCGCCATTTCTTCCAAAGGAATCATTGGCCCATTTTTCAGATCCGAAACGATTACTGCATCACGCTACCTGGGCATTCTTCGTGAATTTGTGGCGGTACAAACTGCCTTAGACGACACTGCGAACACCTCGTGGTTTATGCAAGATGGTGCCCGGCCACATCGCACGGCCGACGTCTTTAATTTCCTGAATGAATATTTCGATGATCGTGTGATTGCTTTGGGCTATCCGAAACATACAGGAGGCGGCGTGGATTGGCCTCCCTATTCGCCAGACATGAATCCCTGTGACTTCTTTCTGTGGGGACACTTGAAAGACCAGGTGTACCGCCAGAATCCAGAAACAATTGAACAGCTGAAGCAGTACATCTCATCTGCATGTGAAGCCATTCCGCCAGACACGTTGTCAAAGGTTTCGGGTAATTTCATTCAGAGACTACGCCATATTATTGCTACGCATGGTGGATATGTGGAAAATATCGTACTATAGAGTTTCCCAGACCGCAGCGCCATCTGTTGTTGACAATTGTAACTACTGTAATTTCGAAAGTTTGTCTGCCTGAAAATGTACTGTTGTCCCAAGCATATTGCAACAAACGGTGTATTTCTATCGCTGCTCGTTTAGTTTTTATTGCCGTTTCAAATATACCGGTCATTTTTGAAACACCCTGTAGCTGCACAATGAGCCAGTAACCATCATCATCGTTACGTACAGCATTTGCGGTGAGTGACTAAACCATCGAGTTCAATTAGAGCGAAGACACGCCTTCTCTTTCACCGTTTCTTACTTTTCCCTGTTAAGCTTAAGTTACTGACACTGGTGCCCCAAACTTTCTGACCTTTACTTTCGTTAACACCGAACAAAAGACGAACAAGATCGCATCTTATCCTCAATATTTGCTGTGTGATAGTGTTATTACACAACAACATGTATTCCTTTCTCAGTTTTATACCTGCAAGTTTTGAAGTGTCTGTTAATATTCTGTACATCTATAAGACTTTTATTGTAAATCAAATTTTTTGTACGTAACACAGTACTTAATTTTTTAAAACGTATGTGAGATGTTGCTCCTCGGATAAAGAAGACTTTCGTGCAGACTAACGTCGTTCCGATCATTCCGCTAGTAACATAGAATTATGGCCTTCTTTTACTGAAATACTTTTACTGAAATATCGAACAATTTTACATTTCATTTAAATTTATCTGAAATCATGTAGTATACATATACTTATTCAGTGAAGTAACAGTAGAGTCTCAGCATTTTACGTATAAGAAATATATGTAACAAAATTTTATACAAATCTCGGAGTTGCCAATTTTACGCTAGCTGTCAAGAATATCAATCATAAAACGTAACTGTCAAGTGAAACTACGGGAGTCCTGTTTTTGTCACCTAATAAATACCTCGTTATCAATAAATCTGTTACCGGAGGTTTAACTAAATAATTCTGGAGGCCAACTTCTTGTGTTGTATATTTATTTGTTCTTTCCGGTGCTTCCTTTTCATTGACTTGACCTGTGGATTTTGACACAGAGAATGTCAGATCGAGTCAAGGCAAGCCGAATTACGTCTGACTCATTCCACTTCATCTGAAGCGAAGCACTTCCTGTGGTGTTTTATGTTTCGCCCGCTGAAGGAGATAACACGCGCCCCAGCTTGAGTGTAGGTGAGTGTCCGTAGTGAGTCTGCTTCAAGAGCGGCCCCCGTTACGAGTCCAGTGCTTTACTACTTGAGAAACACTCTCTGTGAGGTCAGAACGTCACTGCCTCAGCCCGTGCAGCCTCGCCTTACAACTGCCCTCGAAACCAAGCCAGACGATCGCCACTCCAACTGTAGAAATAAAAACGTTTTACAGCTTAGAGGCAGCGTAGTCTAATACGGAACTAACGATTTTCACTTTGTGAATACGAAGATGCACAATGATTTTTAACAATACATACAGAATGATACTACTGAAGAAAATCAGCCGGGAAATGGCGCGAGAATAGCGAAAAATTATTCCTAAGACGGGAGACTGTATTTTTTCTTATTTCTGTATCGTATCATGTTCCATAAGTCTGCCGTTTCTTTTGTTCATAAACTTATAGTACTGATCGGAATCTTAACATTGCAAACGCTATTCCCAGGTACCGTGAACTCCCTGCTTTCTAGCCTAACACTGCAGTTCAAAAAACGTTAGCATTTAAAAAACTTGTTTATTGCGTTAACCACACTCGATGCAACGCAGGGTATATGGAAATTGGAGAGCGTTAATTTTTTTATATAAACAGGCTGTCTACACTCAGCAGTGACAATTTTGCGTTACTTTAGTACGCCATTTTTCATAAAATCGTAATTAGAGAGACGTTTTAGTGATAATCTACAGAATTATGTTAATGTAATTTGGTAAAATACTTGACTAAACTGCGTATAACTTCACAATTACAGTTAAAAGTCAGTATAAAATGTTGTTTACAGTCTGCAATAGACGACACTTACACCACGCTCTTATGGCAGCTTTATTGTTTACGGAATGCAGATTTTGATGTGAGACGTAAGATCACTATTACTATTTTATGAAATATAGTTTAACAAACAATTTTTTGTTACATTTCACAGTTTATCGCCAAACAGTGGCAACAGTGTCGAACACACAACCATTAAAATGGATAAACTAATTCGGGCAATGACCTGCAAATGTTAATTCGCTGCAAAGTCTAATGTGGTAATTGAGTGAAAAATAAAATAACCTGTAGTCAAAATATGTTGGTAATGTGCAACACATTTCGTAATCTCTGAGTCCGTCATCCGAGTCCTGTTGCCTTTACATTGTGCTGTCAGGAAGCTCGAGCCGGTACAGTGGTTAGCACACTGGTCTCGCATTGGGAACGACGACGGTTCAAACCCAAGGCCAGCCATCCTGATTCAGGTTTTCCGCGATTTCCTTACGTCGCTTGAGGCAAATACCGGTGTGGTTCCTTTAAAAGGACACGGCCGATTTCCTTCCCCATCCTTCCCTAATCCGAGCTCGTGCTCTGCCTGTAATGACCTCTTTGTAGACGGGACGTTAAACACTACTTTCGTACTCCTCCTATTGGCGTAGATGAATCTTAGTCATGGGATTCTGAGTTTGACTACTGGACGGGTCGGTGAATTTCTGCGGTCGGAACTGTTTGTGTGTGTGGAAATGCTGGTTAAAAATGCCATACGTACATTTTTTACATTGTGCATCATGGTCATTTCACTGGTCACTCTATTTAAAACGGTGTATGGATGGGCAGTTTGCCTGTAAATAATGTACATAAAGACACACTAACAGAACTTCTTAGAATGCAATTTTAATTATGAAAAGAGATCAGAAACTATTTTCAAAAGACAACACTTTTCTAAATGTAGTAAGGGCTGTTCGACATGTGGAAAACATTAAAATCCGGGGAAAGTCTTAGGATTTGTTACAAAAATAAATATCCGATGTCACTGGAATATTGTAACGAAGTAATACAAATACAGTAAAGGCGTAGCATTGGTGCAGAAGAGCTAAAAGAAGAATGGAAATGAGTGGGAGTTACTGACATTAGAAATGAAACTTCCTGCCAGATTAAAGCTGTGTGGCGGACCGAGACTAAAATTCTGGACTTTTGCCTTCTGCGGCCAAGTGCTCTGCCGACTGTGCTACCCAAGCATGACTTACGACCCGATCTTAAAGCTTTAGTTCTGTCGTCTCCTACCTGCTAGACTTCACAGAAGCTCTCCAGCGAACCTTGTAGAACTAGCGCTCCTGCAAGAAAGGCTATTGCAGAGACAAGGCTTAGCCACAGCCTGGGGGATGTTTCAAGAATGAAATTTTCACTCTGCAGCGGAGTGTGCGCTGTTATGAAACTTCCTGGCATATTGAAAGGTTATGTAGAGTTTGGAAGACAAGAGACGAGGTGCTGGGAGAATTGAAGCTCTGAGGACGGGCCGTGAGTTGTGCTTGGGTAGCTCATTCGGCAGTACACTTTTCCGCGAAAGGCAAAAGTCCCGAGTTCGAGTCTGGGTACAGCATCACATCTTTAATTTGTCAGGAGGTTTCATATGAGCTCACTGTCGGTCGGCAAACGCTGACAACCGAAGCAGACGCAGCACCTTCAGCTCTAAGTATAGCTATAGAGCGTACCAGTTACCAAACCTTTTGATTCCTCCTCCAGAAATCACAAAGAGGCAAATAGCACTAGACTGTAGTAACCAAGCAGGCAGACAAGAAAACCCAAAGAGTATATGTCTCCACCTAACACAAATAATAGGTGAAAACAGTGCCAAACCAAAAGAAATGAAGTGGTTCACCTCTCAGACGGATCAAATAACGATTTTACAACTCAGGATGGCATTGCCTGACACAATCTGCAGGTCCCACAACAAGTTTCATTGCCCTGCTCCGTCTGCCGCAAAATCCGTAGCTCTCAGTTACCTGCGCGAATACTCTTGACATTGCCACTCGCACGGATGATAGGTTTCATCCATAACATAAACGGTGTATCTGTTTAGCTTTAGGAGTGTTTTATTTAAATATAAATACATTACATTTAATAAAGATATATGCTATAATATTTTCAAACGTTTGGAATATTTTGAGCTACAATGTCGTAAGTTTCTACAATTTAAAACAAAAAAGAAACGATCCACCAATAACGAATTATCTGAATGGGACGGAAGTCGATGGATGTGATGTCCATGTGCAGAAGAACAAACGATTAACAATTTCAGAAAATTGGATATTTTATTCAAGATGTAGAGCTTCACAGATTGAGGAAGTTAATAACGCGTTCGGCCACCTATGATCGTTATGCGAGCAGTTATTCGGTTTGGCAATGATTGACAGAGTTATTGGCTGTCCTCCTGAGGGTTATCGTGTCAGATTCTGCTCAGTCTACGCGTTAGATCGCCAAACTCTCCAGCTAATTGGAGGGCCCCGCCCATAACGCTCCAAACGTTCTCCACTGGAGAGAGATCCGGCGCCCTTACTGGCCAAGGTAGGTTTTGGTATATAGGAAAACAACCATCAATATCGTTTGCAGGGGCTATTATCTTCTTTTTTCAAAATTATTTATTCCAAATACAATAATCATACATCATAACCTATTACGTAAGTTAATTAGTGGGTTTAAGCTCTAACCTCTGCAGCGCTACATGTGTGCCAGCAAATCTTACGAATCTATGGTGTTTTCCTGCCCAACGAGCTAATCCCAGTGGGCGTGCCCCTCGTAATGGGCTGGCCCAATTATATTACCTCGGTGAAGTTGCTAATTAATGTCTACATTCTATTCTAAAATTACTAAGTGCTGCAGTAAGTTCTGGATTGGTGACACACGTGCCCCCCCAAATCCAGGAGTGCGGCGGATCTCGACCTAACGGCGATCGGCCACTCCGCGCCCGGCTGCACTGGGCAGGTGCATCGGTCTTTAGGCGATTCTTCTCGTTCACCGACCATTGTGGTCCCTTATAAATTCCCTCAGATTCTTTTGTGATACCTCCTTTGCCTGTGTGTTAATTATCTGGAAGGTATCGTTGTGTCACAGTAGAGGAAAGGCGTCATTATTGGGTAGTTGTCGTTTTAGTTCAATTGCCACATCACTGTATATTGGGCACTCATAGATCAAGTAATCAGGAGTGCCTTCTTCAACGCCACAGTCACACGCGCGTGTAGCTAGGATATGGTCCATACCCTGACAGGAAGGGCAGCAGACTTTTACTGGGCTTGAAGTACCTCATCTGTAATCTCTCTCTAATGTCACGCAGCATTTGGAAAACGCTCCACCCTGTTTCCTCGCTTAACCATATCTTCTCCCCTCTTCTCCTGATTGCGAACTTGTCTCCCACCTGTACCCACATAATTGGCAATATCTTTTGGTTTTTACCCTTAGTTACCCAATACCATGCTGTCTGTTCAAGGATTCTACTGTCTAAAGGACAGGGCCCCATCAACACCAACAGAGCCCTCCTGGAGTTATGCTGTACGCCCCAACACAGCGTAACATCATATTCCGCTGCACCCTCCTCACAGCCATGGCAGGCATCATCTTCCTGAGCCTGTGCACCCAGACTACATCCCCATATACTACTATAGAGGTCAGTATGCTATTATGATAAGGTTTGATTAGGTCGGTTCTCAAATGGAAACTTTCATTACCGATGTTGATTAGGTTATTTAAAACCTATAATGATCGTTGGACTACGGAGTGTATGTGGGCTGTATCATTCAATTTTTCATCAATAATTAACCCAAGATATCGAGCCTCGCGGAGCCGAATAACTGGTGTTCCCTCTATCCCCACAGTGGGGTTTGTAATTAAACTACCATTGAGGAGCAAGTATGTCGACTTGTTTGGTGCAGTCCTCATTTTCGATTTGTGGCACCATTCAGCAAGTGAGGTCATGGTCCATTACACTTTTCGTTCTAAGTCTTCGTGGCTACGGCCACCAAACAGCAGGAGGAGGTCGCCTGTGTAGACTATCACCTCTAGCACATCATCCCCATATTTACGTCCCAAAAGAGTGGCCCCAGGTCAGAGCTCTGTGGACACCCCTCTGTGACTGTTTTACTCATTCTTCCGCCAGGGGATGATAGCCAGACCTCCCTTTCTTCACAATAGCTCCTCAGACAGCCGACAGCCGTACATTGGCCCTGGACAAGCCTTCTACAGCGAGCGTAAGAAGAGCGAAGGCCACCACAGGTTGTCAAAGGCGCCACTGATGTCCACCATGACGTCCGCCTCGTACGTACGTGGGGCTGAGCTACAGGCCTCGGCCGCCAGGGTGATTGCGTCAGACGCCGATCGTCCCTGCAGATACCCAAAATGCATGTCACTCATCCTACACAGCACCATGCGTCCCGCCAGTCTGTCAGCCGATAACCTCTCAAATATTTTCCTCAAACCGTCTAAAGGACGTATTGGTCTATTGGTCTCGGCTTCCGATGGGTCTTTATCTTTGCCTTTCTTACGATGAAAACATTTGTTTCTTCCAAACTATAGGAAAATTTCCAAGTCTCAGGCATTCATTATAGAGCCTAGTAAGAGAAGCCATTAGCTGAGGGGTGAGGAACTGCACCACCTCCACTACAATGCCATCTGGCCGCAGAGCAATCTGCCTTTTCATGGATTTTATGTCAGCCGCTACTTCCTCTTCATAGCAGAGGTACACCACGGTGTTGTTAGTGTATTCAACAAGTCTTCCCTGCAGATCTGGCAGCAGGGTCCGAAGGAGGACCTCAGCAGCCTCCTGCCAGGACTCTGTCACCCGACCTCCGTCCCTGATGATCGACAATACCGTGGGAGATCTTATCTTTTCCCTTACCAACTTGTAAGGGACTCCCCAGGGGTCAGCACATATTTTTATATTTTTCCCAACTCTTAGTTCTTACTGCCTTTAGTTCTTTCTAGAACAATTCCTTAGCATCACGATACCTTTGTAACAAGTACTGTTTTTCATGTCAGACGACACTTCGCTGGTAGTACCTTTTTGCCCTTCTTACTGACTGACGCATATGTCCAAGTTCGGCAGACCATGGGAGTAGAGAGGCCACAAAGGTTCTCCTCCTGGTTGGTACAGCAGCATTCACCACTCTTACTATTGATCCCACCAGTTCCTAGGCGTATCCATCCAAGTTATCGTCACCCTCTGGTAGTGGAGAAATTTCAGACTCCCGAGCTATGCATTCCCAATCTGTCTGCTCTAGAGCGGTTGTCTAGCACTTCGCTGCCCTGGATCACTACTGGCCAGCCTACAACCACTGGTTGCCCCACGTGTCTCTGCTTCATCCGTCTGACTGTGCCCCCAGTTGTGGGAGGAGCAGACGCCAGCCTGAGCCAAAGACTCAGTCTGAATACAAGCATTAATCATTATTACTCTTCGAGCTCTCG
Organism: Schistocerca nitens; assembly: GCF_023898315.1. Classification (NCBI taxonomy): domain Eukaryota; kingdom Metazoa; phylum Arthropoda; class Insecta; order Orthoptera; family Acrididae; genus Schistocerca; species Schistocerca nitens. The sequence continues at coordinate 950,737,592 of NC_064616.1, forward strand.
CTTTCGAAAGTGACTTCTTTAAATAGTACGCCCTCTCAGCATCTCTCCTATTAGGGAACTTCCTTTTTTTGCCATCCTGGTCAAGATAAGTGGCCTCAGCCATAATCAGTTCGGGATATTAGACATGGTTCTAGCATTTTGTAAGTGGGGCAGGTCCTTCCAGTGGTACAGCAGGTCTTCTTGCCCCTTCTTGTACATGGAATGCACATACTCGATTTCTTGCAGTCCTTCCTTATATGGCCCTCAGCACTGCACTTGGAGCACGCTGGTCTCCTGCTGTAGTGCTTGTGAATGTGATCAACGTCCCAGGCAATTCAAAAAATGGCTCTGAGCACTATGGGACTCAACATCTTAGGTCATAAGTCCCCTAGAACTTAGAACTACTTGAACCTAACTAACCTAAGGACATCACACACACCCATGCCCGAGGCAGGATTCGAACCTGCGACCGTAGCAGTCCCGCGGTTCCGGACTGCAGCCCCAGGCAATTGTGGCAACGCGAAACCACTAGATAATCTGTCACGTTTGAGGCATGAAAGTTAATATACACCATCCCCTTAGTCGTGAGTATTTTTCCACAGTTTACCTGAAAACGCAGCAACGTGATCATCGCGGTCCTGAGGTCTGGTTCTGAATCCTGAGTTGAAATCCTTGTTAAAAGTATCAACTTCCGTATCTTCAAGATTCTGTTGGTACAATGTCTGATATAGGTCCTCCTTCTTTAAAGACGTTTGAAAGTCGTACAGGACAACTAGCGGGTTACGCTTTTTTGGGGGCGGGGGTTCGCATTTCACTGCCTTACATAGTTTTTGATTAATCAATAACTTGTTTTTATCATCTTAAGTGGCAACATCATCTCTCACCACGTTCTTGGTTGCATTTTCTGTGTTTATCTTGATCTTTTCTCACGGCGGATTTTCTGTGATGGTAAATATTTCTTGCACCTTTTTAGTGTCTTGTCTGGGCATGGGCCTCAGAAAGACCGTCGTGTCCAGAGGTTTGGAAACTTTAGCTATAGTCTCTGTTGTCATTTGAGCCTATGGCGCCACCTGTGCGGCCACGCCATCCTCAGTTTTCACTGGTTGTTGTCGAAGGCTGTCATTTTCTTTTTCCAGTTTCTCTGTGCGCCGTTCGAGCTTCGCATTTGCGATGGCCCTCACGGACAGTTCATTTTTAATGACCTGAACTGTGGCCTGGCAGATTTTACCATTTTTTATGATCTGGTCAAGGATCTGATTGATCCACTTGTGCCAACTCATAACATTGTCATCCAATGCCTGACCCAGGCCATCCTGTGGCAAGGGATTTTCCAGCATCGAGTCCCTCACAACGGGCGCACTCATCTGTAGCCATCATGTTCAGTTGAAAAGCGAAAAAAGTGGGAGCCACGTCTCTTGCCCCAGAGCGGTTCCTCTGGCATGGGTGGCTGGGGGGCGGACTAACTGTAGCTCGCCCAACAGTCTCTCCCCTAGGCCAAGGGCCCCTCTGAGCTGCTGAGTTCAGTACTCCTTCTCCAGCGCACTGCTCCCCTTCAGTACCTGATCACCGTCGATTTCACTCGTCCCATATCAATAAGTGCGCCCCACACTTCGGAGAAGCGCATGTACCTGTCGCCCTTCATCACCTACTAGCCCGAGCTTCCACCTTGCGGCCAGGGACCCACTTCTACTTAGGTGTTGGGGTCGATCGTCCAGTCGTTCATGGGTCTGGACCCATCTAATCTAAGCCAGGTTGTGGCTCCACCTCCCGGGCTTGGTGGAACACGCCTTGGAAAACCAAAGGCGTAGCGAGGTACACTTGCCGGAAAACCAGGCCACCGGTGGCAGAGACACAGATTTGGGTGTGTTTCTGATTCTGGGGAGCAGCGCCGCCGGGCAGCCGCAGCGCGTCGCAGGCGTCGCTTTGGTTTGGGAGACTTTTAATGTCGTTCAGGACTTGAGGAGCAGCGGCAGCCAGGCCGCAGGGGCCCGCGCTCGTCGTTAGACTTGCCCTCACCTCCCTACGCGATCGCCGCCGCTCAACTCAAGAGAGACTGGTGGTATGTCTCTCGTAACGCAGCTCTCCTTGGGCCACGCACCATTTGCTTTCGCCTCGGGTTAGGGGCGTTTAACGTCCTACCGTGACAGGAGTTTAACGTCCTTGCTTGACACACGACAACGCGTCATTGGATAGCTGTAGCTCTCAGTACCGGAGGCTCTCCACACGTACTGGGGAATCATGCCTCGCCAACTCCATCCACTGCTTTTGCTTTTCACGATGGGCCAGTGCGGTCCACTGAGAGTTGCACCCAGCTTTCTTACTGAAATGTAAGCCCAGGATGGCTTGCCATCATAGGCAACAAAACGGGACTTAAAATATCGTGCAGCTCTACTGTAATCGTGCCGCGGATGACAAATTAAGGGGTACTGCTATGAAAAGAATTGACTGCCCAGATCATCACTCTCGGTTGTCAGGCCGTAAGGCGGGCGACAATCAGGGTGCCATACCATCACTCCAGACTCGTCTTCGTCCTGTAATCTCATTGACTAGAGTATAATTGGCTTCAGTGATGTGCCCCGCTTCGAAACAGGTCCCGATGACCAGTAAAAACGTGTCTGGAGTCGCCCCAGACAGGATACCAACCCGACTGTCGGCCTCCAGGAATTATGGTCAATGGTTCCAATTTTTTTATAGCAGGACCTCCTTGGTTGTCATCTTTTGCACCATTACAGCACAGCGGTATGTCGACGATATTCTACGCCCCATTAAGTTTCCCTTCTTGCAAACCATTCTGGGCTTACATTTCAGTAAGATAATGCCCTCCCGCTCACGGCGAGATTTCTGCTACTGGACTTCGTGCTTGGCCAGCAGAGTTACCCGGTCTCTCCCCAACGAAGAACATCTGGAACTTAATGGGTAGGAAGCTCCCACCATCTCGGGATTTTAGCGGCTCTAATCTTCTAGTATCAAATGACAAATTATTTCTCTGACGTAGTTAATTCAAAACATCTAACCTACACTTTGGACATATTAGTGAAGGTAGTCATTTCAGGTTTCTTTTGTGTTCCCATCTCTCCGACTGAAAGAGCTACAGCATCAAGCTTGACAGCACCAACACTATCCTATCTTTTTATGAATAGCTCCCATTCTTTTTTCATTTTTAGTAGAAACTTTTTAGACACATCTCTCTTGTTTGTTCATAATATTGTGACATATCTCAGTTCTTTGGCCTGGAGTTTCTTCGTTAAAGAAAGCTTGATTAAACAGTAGTCACCAATAATACATCAATCCGTACCTTTTACTGGTTCGACCATACGAAAACAGTTTCTTCAGTTTAGTTACTGGCATCATATGGCCCTCTGGTTGCTTGTGTAAGTTTGGTTCTAAATTGAGTGTATTCTGTTTTTACAGAAACGGGAGAAAACCATTTTAACACACTTCGCAGATTTGCTAGGAATATATTGCCTGAATGGTCATTTTCCTCTGATATCCAAGAACTGTACGTCAACAGTGAGGTATACGCTAGATGAGAAATATTATTGGCAATTTGTTGTAAATAGCTAAAGTACCTCTTTGACAGTAGCCAACTCGACATTAGCTCTACGAACATCTCTTTCAAGAATATTTTCGAATCTCAGTCATCTCAAGAGAAACCTGAATCGGTTTTCACTCGTGCTTAAGCAAAATGATTCCTATCCCTAGTCCTTTTAATTATTCCACAACTTACATATATATAAACTCTTTCTAGAACATCTCAGGGACCCCCACAGTTACACAAACCAATGAAAGCTCTAATCTCCATAACATCTGTTTTCTTAGCCTTGCTTTCCCTAGAAAAGTTACCAGGAACTTCATTGATGTAAATACACTATGTGATCAAAAGTATCCGGACACCTACAAAAACATACGTTTCTCATATTAGGTGCATTGTGGTGCCACCTACTGCCAGGTACTCCATATCAGCGACCTCAGTAGTCATTAGACATCGTGAGAGAGCAGAATGGAGCGCTCCGCGAAACTCGCGGACTTCGAACGTGGTCAGGTGATTGGGTGTCACTTGTGTCATATGACTGTTCGCGATATTTTCACGCTCATAAACATCCCTAGGTCCAATGTTTCCGATGTGACAGTGAAGTCGAAACGTACAGCGACAGGTATAACACAAATGCGTACAGGCCGACCTCGTCTGTTGACTGACAGAAACCGCCGACAGTTGAAGAGGGTCGTAATGTGTAATGGCAGACATGTATCCAGACCATCACACAGGAATTCCAAACTGCATCAGGATCCATTGCAAGTACTATGAGAGTTAGGTGGGAAGTGAGAAAACTTGGATTTCATGGTAGAGCGGCTGCTCATAAGCCACCGATCACGCCGGTAAATACCAAACGACTCCTCGTTTGGTGTAAGGAGAGTAAACATTGGACGATTGAGCAGTGAAAAAACGTTGTGTGGAGACACGATTTACAGTACAGAATGTGGTGATCAGATGGCAGGTTGTTAGTATGGCGAATGCCCGGTGAACATCATCTGCCAACGTGTGTAGTGCCAACAGTAAAATTCGGAGGTGGTGGCATCATGGTGTGGTCGTGCTTTCCATGGAGGTGCTTGCACTCCTTGTTGTTCTGAGTGGGACTATCACAGAACAGACCTACATTCATGTTTTAAGCACCATCTTGCTTCCCACAGTTGAAGAGCAATTCGGTGATGGCGATTACATCTTTCAACACGATCGAGCACCTGTTCATAGTGCACGGCCTGTGGCGGAGTGGTTACACGACTTCGTACCAGGTCCCAAAGGCCGACATCGATACCTCTCCTCAGTGCAGAACACCGTGAAGAATGTATTGCCATTCAACAAGAAACCTTCCAGCATCTGACTGGACGTATGTCTGCGAGAGTGGAAGCTGTCATCAAGGTTAAGGGTGGGCCAACACCATACTGAATTCCAGCATTACGGATGGAAGGCGCCACGAACTTCTAAGTCATTTTGATCCAGGTGTCCGGATACTTTTGATCACGTAGTGCATTACAAAATGTTGTGATAATGCGTACATTATTTTCGTCTAAGAATAATTTCAGAATATTTATATCTGTCTTTTGTCATACGAGCTTCATTTTTTCGTCTAGATAACTGTGTAATACTGGTACAAGATTTCGTTCTAACATTGGTAGGATATTTCATTTTACTCCATCTAGATATTCCACCCGTTTACTAGATAATTCTACGTCTTTTTAAAATTTTTTTGGTTTGATTTAAATTCGTCTTTTCTACATTTCTCGTTCTGTTCCTGAATCATGACCGCTCTCGTGTACATAATTCTCGTTCTCTGACACAGCAGCATCTCTGTCTGGACCTTCATCAATCAGCTCATCGAGCTATTCCACCTATACAACAGGATCTCTGATAAACTCTTGCCAACTGTGTGAATAGATTGTAGAGTTTCCAATAAAGAGGATACAGCCTGTCATTCTAAACGAAGAGAAGTCTTCAGACGTAAGAGATATTTGGGGCGTGTGCCAAGGGAGTTGTGTGTGCCCATTACTTTCCACATTATATACGAATGACCTTGCAGATAAAGTCGAAAAGTCTAAGAGACATTTCGTGAAATTTCTGATATACACAGAGAAGTCGAAACACTAGAAAACTGTAGGAAGGAAGACCTGCTAAGTATCGATGCTTGGTTCAGTGAGTGGCAATTGATGCTCAACATAAACATACTTAAAGTATGGCGAATACGTAGACAGAAAGACCCTTTATTGTATGATTACACAATTGCAGAATCATTGGAAGTAGTTACTTCCATAAAATACCGGGAAGTATAAATATGGAGTGATTCGAAGTGGAAGGAATACACTAATTTAGTCACCGTTAAGGTAAATTTCAGACTGAGGCCCGTTGGAAAAACCCAAAGGAGATGCAGTCCATTAAAAAAGGAAGCAGATTACAAACCAATCATCCGACCAGTACTTGAATATTGTTGGATATAACGTCCGCCAGTTACGCAAAACAACTGGAGGACCTTACATCCAACAATTTTAACTGTAAACACGGTAAACATAAGGAGCTACAAATCCAAATAATGAATAATAGTTGAATAACACGCTCCAGTCTGGGATACGTACCAGATATGATTCATAGATGAAATAGAGAAGATCTAAAGAAGAGGAGCGTGTTCCGTTACAGGTTCATTTAGTAAGTGTGGAAGCGTCACGGAGACGCTCATTGACCTCCAATGACAGTAAGGGGGTGCTAACTTCTTTACCTGGTGATTGTAATTCCGACGACTGTATCTATACACATTAAGACACTTTTCTGAAAATTTTGCGCTGTCTGCAAATAGTTGATGTACTCTACACTACATCCAATACTAGTTAACAATTAATGGAAAACCAGTATCCTCCTCACTCTATACTTGAACTTCTCACTGCCAGAGTGCCCTATCCTGTCTTGACTGTGCAATATCGCTGTACCCGACCATGATACCGCTACAATTACTTGAGTGAATAAGGTTCCTATGACACGCCGCTTAGCCAAACCAGTTACCAAAATTTATTAAACACATATAATAACCCTCTTATAGTTGGTGGTTAATACAACAGCAATGAAGCCCACAAACATATGAAATAAGCAAACATTACAATGCTTCTGCACTAATGATTGCTCTCAGTAACCCGTTAACTACAGGACGCAGATGTGAGGGCGGATAATTTATGTAAATATCATGCCCACAGTAAACGAAAAGAATAGCTTTACTGGCTTGTGTTGACAGTGCAGTATAGTACAAGCTTAGATCGATCGTAACAACACGTTAAGTAATGTATGTACTATAACAACATTACTATTTCTTGCTGCTCTACAGCTGCCTCATCTCCTCTTCTCTCTCGCCTCAGCTCATCTCTTCACCTTTTTCGCACAGCCCACCCAGGTTGCGATTTCGGATATTGCATGTACAGAGCCACTTTCGTTCTCGTTAACGCTGTTCTGCATCCATTGCTTCTGCTGGCTTATTGTAGTTCACTTTCTCTTCAGCAAACAACCTGCTAAAACTTGTCCTTGTTTTTTAATAGGTTGATTGCAGTGTGTTACGGACTTGTAGTGAACTGGAAATCCTGATTTTTTCATCATCTCTTAAACTGTAATCCTCCAAGCCGAAAATTCTGCTTAACGCCTCTTCGTTTCGTTGAAAGTTAATCCCTCTGTCTCGATGGAGCCTCCTTGATACTGTGAAACCTTTGTCGTATGTCTTCATACTCTTCTTCCTCTTCATCCTCACCTTCGTGTTGGTCGCGATTTGCATCCCCTCTTCTGTCCTCTATGACTTGTGTTTATAACGATACTGCATCCCATCGGTCATAGCGTATGTTGTCGTTTCTCTCAGACTCTGGCCATGCTTTTTTTTTGTTTCATGTTACCTTGAGCAACGTCACTTCAGCTGACTGTCGCTTCCCCGCAGTTAGCGCCACCTGTGAGGCGAGAGCACCAGCTGCCTTCTACTCTCTATCCCTCCCCTAACTTCGCTCATCTGGTATCCACCGTTACCGCTTAGCGGTGTTAGTGTTAATGTTAGCAAACAATGTCCTCTTCTCACCGTCCAGTCTTCGTTTCCACTCCTGTTTTTAGAAGTATGACAATTATTATCTGGTTTTCGCTGTCTGTTCCTAGTAGTTGGCCTTGGGGGACATTTTCTGTGCGTGTAGATCGTCACAAACGCTTTTCCTAGATTTCCTACCCGTTCTGGTTCTGATCATTCCCTCTGTCTTCTCCCACAAGTATTCCTCTCTGTAGTTGTTCCGATTCGATCCGTTCATTTCATTCGAGCGCTGTTCAAATGGTGTTTGATTGTTAAAGGTCAAGTTTGTCCATTCTTCTTTCCTCAGTAAATTCTCTTCATCCTTACAAGGGCCTCCTCCCACTACTTCCTGTACTGCTTTCGGCAACTTCTTCCATACCGCTGTACTCGTCATCTCCGAACTGATCTGTATATCGTAGTTCTCTAAATATCTTTTCACAATACGCTAACACACTTCCACCACTATACCCTGGCAGTCTGGGATTAGTAGTTTTTTAGTTTTTTAGAATACAAAAACTTTGTTCGGTGGCCATTTTCCTTTAGTAACGCGTTAACGGATGTATTCAGAGTATGGACAGATGCTTAAATGTTCAAATTTCAACCATGCGTTTACTGACCTCACAAAGTTTGACAATGAGTACAATTGCTCCCCATTTATCTAGTTTCCCGTCGAGTATCATAACTATTGTTTTCGGATAGGGTCTGCCATGAGTAAAACACAATTCTTTTCCTTTTTTCTTTCACCCTTACATGTTTCTCTGTAGTTTCACCTGTGGGCCTTTTATTTTCTTTCTATTATACGAGACCAAAAATGCTCTTTGCTACTTATACACCGGCCGGAGTGGCCGTGCGGTTCTAGGCGCTACAGTCTGGAGCCGAGCGACCGCTACGGTCGCAGGTTCAAACCCTGCCTCGGGCATAGATGTGTGTGATGTCCTTAGGTTAGTTAGGTTTAATTAGTTCTAAGTTCTAGGCGATTGATGACCTCAGAAGTGAAGTCGCATAGTGCTCAGAGCCAGAGCTACTTATACACGTAAAAAATGGTTCAAATGGCTCTGAGCACTATGCGACTTAACTTCTGAGGTCATCAGTCGCCTAGAACTTAGAACTAATTAAACCTAACTAACCTAAGGACGTCACACACATCCATGCCCGAGGCAGGATTCGAACTTGCGACCGTAGCGGTCACGCGGTGCCAGACTGAAGCGCCTAGAACCGCACGGCCACACCGGCCGGCATACACGCATCAATCCAAATTTTTAAGGAATTACTTACAAAATTTGGAAATAATTTCACAAAAATTCGAATTTATTTGAGTGCAAGTAGTAAAGAGTACTTCTCCTGTAGTATAACAGGAAAAAATAAAAAATAAAACGCCCACTGATAACGTTGAAACTTCAACAAAACACGTGTGTTTAATAGAAGAAAAAAGAGCTTGTGTTTTGCTCAAAGCTGACGCCCTTCCAAAACAACTTTGTCTATAAGTAAACATGGACAGCAAGGCTTCAACCTCAAGATGATTATCTTAACCATGCTCTTCTTCAACAGCATATGTCACGACAGATAGCAAGGAACTGTCTGCAGAGCCCAGCGTATTTTTTCCTTTGCACCTCAAAGAATATGACATATTTAAAGTTCAATACACTGCGACGAATGATATTTATTAACACAGGCTGAAGAAACGCCTTCTCCACAGTCATGTGAGAACTCTCAAAGAATACTGCTCCCATCGTTCTCAATGCATCCAGCGTGTAACTATTAGCGAGGATGACGTTATTAGAATGGAATCCTAAATATGTGTAGCAACACTAGTCCCATCTTCCTCAATGTATCCACCATGTAAACAATAGTGAGAAAAGTGTTATTAGAATGCAATTGTAAGTATGTGTAACTTATTTTTCTTTTATTATTTGTGTAACCGATGTAAATTTACCCCTACCAGTGCCACCACCAGTTGTGGAAATAAGGTTGCTTAATGTAACCTACAGTTTAAGCAACAGACAAATTAAACTCATTCGCGTGGTTATGATATCAGATCGTTAGCTGTTTCCGAAAATCCTTGACGTAATGACATGAAAGCGACATTATCCACGGATGAGCTGGTTCGCCATGTATTACTCTGACGGATGATTCAGCTATGTTAAATGGCATAGATAAGTCACCCACATTTACATGAGGCGGTTACACAGTTACTGGTGGGGACTTTCCATGAACAGAGAGGGAGTGCACTCATCTGCAAGAGCATACGTTTGAGATCCCAATGTCTGCCAGTTACATTATTCAGTATGCTCTAGACACCGCCTTCAAACAGGACAGGGTGACTTTAAAACCCGTTTACCAAGTGTGTGTAGGAGCCGAAATGACAATCAGTTTATTTAGGGCCATATGCATAGATTACTGGAATGACCAAGATTTAGTGTTTTCGGTACAACAAGAAAACAGAATATATGTATGGGAAAATGGAAGTGGTAAATGAGAGTCTTAAAATCTGTACCATCGTTGAAGCTATCAACAGAACTCTTAATCTTCGTACTACGGAAATGCAAATGGGAAATGATATTGGATCATATGAATTTGTTAGCAGCAATGGATCACGAAACCAAAAAACTTTCAAAAGATATAAAAAGGACCTCTTGTAAGTACGAGTACTAAAATAGGAAAGGAGAACAAACTATTGGAATCCTGCTAATGTTAATCAATATGGGAAATACAATGACTCATGAGATTAAAAACCTCTAATACATATGAAGAGAAAATCTCATTCATTAAAATGTTTGAACTTATGAGACTATACAGGGTAAGTCACCTAACATTACCGCTGGATATATTTCGTAAACCACATCAAATACTGACGAATCGATTCCATAGACCGAACGTGAGGAGAGGGGTTAGTGTAATTCGTTAATACACACCATAAAAATGCACGGAAGTATGTTTCTTTAACAGAAACCCACGTTTTTTTAAATGGAACCCCGTTAGTTTTGTTAGCACATCTGAACTCCGTCCTTGTAGCTGGGGGTTCGCGTTTCTCGTCTGTACAACACAGAGAGGAGAAGACAGTGTTAGAGTATATTAGTCAGAGGATCGCCTTCTGCCGTCCTAGTGTCTGAAAGAGTTTATTTGTGACTGGAGTTCTTCCATCGTCGCAGACGAGTACGGGAACCATCACTTCGGCGCACCGGACGCAGTACATACCGTCATATCGCAAATTGCTTCGGCTTATTAGGGCTATAAAAGCTAAACAGCTGTGATCACGTTAGTTCATTTCCACTGAGGTTCCATTGTTGCATTGTAAAATGTTAATTACATCCGGAGATATTGTAACCTAAAGTTGACGCTTGAGTACCACTTCTCCGCTGTTCGATCGTGTGTATCGGAGAGCACCGAATTACGTAGGGATCCAAAGGGAACGGTGATGGACCTTAGGTACAGAAGAGACTGGAACAGCACATTACGTCCACATGCTAACACCTTTTTATTGGTCTTTTTCACTGACGCACATGTACATCACCATGAGGGGTGAGGTACACATGCGACGGTCGTTTCATAGGACGTGGATGACGCATAAATTGGCCAGCCCGTTCTCCTGAACTTACACCTCTGGACTTCTTTCTGTGGGCTACGTTAAAGGAGAATGTGTACCGTGATGTGCCTACAACCCCAGAGGATATGAAACAACGTATTGTGGAAGCCTGAGGCGACATTACACCAGATGTACTGCGGCGTGTACGACATTCATTACGCCAGGTTTTGCAATTGTGTGCAGCAAATGATGGCCACCACATTGAACATCTATTGGCCTGACATGTCGGGACACACTCTATTCCACTCCGTAATTGAAAACGGAAACCACGTGTGTACGTGTACCTCTCCTCTCATGGTAATGTACGTACATGTGCGTCAGTGAAAAAGACCAATAAAAAGGTGTTAGCATGTGGACGTAATGTGCTGTTCCAGTCTCTTCTGTACCTAAGGTCCATCACCGTTCCCTTTGGATCCCTACGTAATTCGGTGCTCTCCGATACACACGATCGAACAGCGGAGGAGTGGTACTCAAGCGTCAACTTTAGGTTACAATATCTCCGGATGTAATTAACATTTTACAATGCAACAAACGGCACTGATTACGTATTTGTTTATATGTTCAGATGTGCTAACAAAACTAACGGGGTTCCATTTTTAAAAAACGTAGTTTTGTGTTAAAAAACATATTTCCGTGTATTTTTTTATGGTTTGTATTAACCAGTTACAGTAGCCCCTCTCCTCACGTTAGGTCTGTGGAATCGATTCGTCAGTATTTGATGTGGTTTACGAAATATATCCAGCGGTAACGTTAGGTGACTCACTCTGTATAAGCTTCATACTACATTGAACTCGAAATGTAAGGTAACTAAGCTGCAAGCTTCCAGCCAAGTACTTCTTGGCCATTGTCAAGTTGCATGACTAGCAGTGGGCTGCTGGTATGCCCCTTACATACTCTGGCTGCCAGCTGTGACGTCACTGGTGCCTGTGGCTTCGCCATAAACGTACACACGTTGACTCGGCGTTCGGTGTGCCCACTTTAACTGCATGATCACTGGATGCTCTACTGATGATCCACAAGGATGGGACGCCATTCCATCTCATCGTACCCAGCATAGGTTCACCAACGTACAAGCTGGTGAAACACTTGGCCAATCTCCTCGCTGCACATGTGGGGCACTGTGAGCATCATATTAAAAATTCAGCATATTTGATCAACAGAATTAATCGCCCAATGACTTAGTGAGGGCGATATAATGGTCAGTTTTGATGTGGAGGCGCTGTTTCTAAATGCGCCTGTCAGAGACTGTTTGGACCTACCCAAGATGCTACTCCAGGTGAGTGTAAAATGAATTTGCGCAACGGAAAATAATAAAAGCTCAAATGAAGATTTGGCCCTGTCTGACTACCCCCTGAATCAGATCTTAGGACCGTAGAGGTCGCGCGGTTCCAAACTGTAGCGCCTAGAACCACTCGGCCACCCCGGCCGGCTATTAATTGATTAACGTTGTTCCTGCTTATACATTTATTCTAGATAAAAAAACTTTATATTACGTAGTTTACATTTCCTAAGTAAAATTACTAATTTATTTCCCAACTCTGCACCTTATTATGATTGCGCGATCTAATATCAATAACGTGAAATGACTGACATCATCTACGTACCAAACACTAGAAGACACTACTTTCAAAGACGATTATGGTGGTGTGGAACCTCAGTGGAAATGAACTAACGTGATCACAGCTGTTTAGCTTTTATAGCCCTAATAAGCCGAAGCAATTTGCGATATGACTGTATGTACTGCGTCCGGTGCGCCGAAGTGATGGTTCCCGTACTCGTCTGCGACGATGGAAGAACTCCAGTCACAAATAAACTCTTTCAGACACTAGGACGGCAGAAGGCGATCCTCTGACTAATATACTCTAACACTGTCTTCTCCTCTCTGTGTTGTACAGACGAGAAACGCGAACCCCCAGCTACAAGGACGGAGTTCAGATAACGTCTCAATGTATGTATAGGCAGAGCAAGCGCTCTCAGTTACTGAACGCTGCGTACTCAACGACGTATAGGTTTGCAACAGTACAATGCCTAACTGTTTTAACTATAAACTCTCCTGAGAGCAAGGCCAGCAAGTCCGTCTGTATCAACAAAGCTGCTATCGAGCGACCGTCACACACGGGCACTTACAGTGGAAAGCACCACGTCTCTCCAGCGCTGGCTTCCCCCCCCCCCCCAAAAAAAAAAAAAAAAAAAAAAATATGGTTCAAATGGCTCTCAGCACTATGGGACGTAACATCTGAGGTCATCAGTCCCCTAGAACTTAGAACTATTTAAACCTAACTAACCTAACGACATCACACACATCCATGCCCGAGGCAGTATTCGAACCTGCGACCGTAGCGGTTGCGCGGTTCCAGACTGAAGCGCCTAGAGCCGCTTGGCCACCCTGGCCGGCCAGCTTCCCAACAAGCCGGTCGTTGTGGCCGAGCGGTTCTAGGCGCTTCAGTCCGGAATCGCGCTGCTGCTACCGTCGCAGGTTAGAATCCTGCCTCGGGCATGGATGTGTGTCCTGTCCTAAGGGTTAGTTAGGTTTAAGTCGTCCTAATTCTAGGGGACTGATGACCTCGGATGTTGTCCCATAGCGCTCAGAGCCATTTGTACCATTTGAATCTTCCCAGCAAAGCTCGGGCCCCCATCATAGTAATTCCGAAAACGAATCATACTCCCAAAACCACGGAATATTCTCCCTCCCTATAGATTCTTCCGAACGCCGACCAACCATATTTTAGTCTTTTGTCGTCCAGCGCTGAAAATTTGCGAGGAAAATCCTATACTCGTAGAATGGGACGCTTCTGAGTAAAAATCAGCCTGCGTGGTTTCCGAGGTGCCACTTCTTCGTACCTCTCACCTTGTCACCTGCGTCCAAGATCTTGAGCGTTCGGAAGTATTATCCGGTTATCCTTCCGGCCCCTACTACAATAGCGGCCAGCCGTCACCCTATTGTGTACCTCTCCACTTTCACTCCACTGGCGTTCCAACCTCTACTAGTATAGGCAATCATTCATTACGCCGTTTTTATAATAACGACACTCCGTCACCTTTCATACAATAATCGTTAACAATTATTTACAAGACGTACGTGACAATGTCAGTCTCCTTTATATATTCACATCTACGATGTACTACCTATCAAATGATACGTAATGTGGTTGTAGATCACGGCAAAGTATGTGGGCGAGTGCTTGTAAGGTGCAAAATTATAGTCACCTTACACCTAGTATCCCAGTTCTTTGGAAGTGAAGTGGTTGAGGTGTTTAGGCACACGCTGACGTCTTCTTATTTTCTGTACACTGGCCAGTATTACAATCAGAAGGACGGTGTTGGAATGGATAACCTGTTAGCTTCAGATTTTGCAAATCTCTTCGTGGAGAATTCTGAGGATATTGCCTTAGACACGATGCTATTAAAGCCCAGTAGTTTCTTTCGATACGTTGACGACACGTCGACACGTTCGTCATTTGGCCTCATGGACGTGAGAAACTAGATAAGTTCTAGGAACACTTCAATAGCATTAAAAATAACATCACGTTTGCCATGGAGGTAGAAAAAGACGGTGCATTGAACTTCCTTGATGTTCTCTTCCGCCGTAAACGAAATGGATGCCTCGGCCACAGCACCTAAGGAAACCCACCCATACCGATCTGAACTTGCCTGCAATCAGCGATCAGCAGCTGCCACGGAAACGCACTGTTTTACCAACACTGGTGCATCGTGCAACAATGATATCAGACGCTAATAAACTGTCGCAGGACGGAGCTGAGCCACCTACTTCAGTTCCTCTGGGACAACGGCTAATGCGTCCATCAAACAAAAGAAGTGAATTTCTGCAAGACTCACAACAAGACCACCGATGAGGAACAAGAAAACAATTTTGCTTTCCTGCCAATCTGTGTCTCTGTGTCGCGCAAGATAAGCCACCTGCTGAAACAAGACAAGATCAAATCGATCTTCCGGCCTCCGACGAAACTCCGTCCGTTACTGAGACCAGTTAAAGATGCAGGAGGTCTCAGAACATCTGGGGACTACAAGATATTTTGCGAGTGTGGCAAGTCTTATGTCAGATAAACAGTACACACTGTGGTACAATGCAGGAAGGACCATGAGGGATTTTATTGCTTGTGTTACCCTGAGAGATCTGTTTTAGCTGAGCATGCTTTAGAAAACAGACAACGGATAAAATTTGACGGTACATCAATTGTGGCGCACACAAACGGCTTCTGGGGTTGTGTAATTAAAGAAGCCATTAAAATAAGTCACCAATAAGATCCTAAATAGAAACGGTGGCCTGCAGCTCAGCACTGCATGTGATCCAGTGACTGCGTGGTTTAAGCACTGGCACTGAACGCCGAGTCAATGTACGACTTTATACAGCGATGCCACATGCATCAGTAACATTCTAACCAGCAGCTAGTGTATATACGGGGCATACCAGCAGCCCGCTGTCAGTCATACTACTTGACAATCGCCAAGGAGTGCTTGCCTGAAAGCTCAAGCAGTTTTAATTACCTGCCGAGGTAGGACAGTCTAGAACATTTTATTCAACGTTACCACCACAAGACTCTGCTTCCTTACATTACATTCAAGTCCGTTTAATATGCAGCAACATGTCAACAAAACGAAAAGTCATCGAGATGTACAAGACCAGTCAAAGGAAATTACGATTTCTAAGACTATGACATTTGGAATGAGATCAGTCTCTCAGAGAAAAGTATAACCAATTACTGAATCTACAGAATGAGTCTAAGGTGGAAAAGAAGAAGATCCCATCACCGCTTTCATTAACAGACACAGCAGTGCTAAGAAATATGAAAGTTACGGAGTCAGCAGAGGTTAGCCATATACATAGTGTACACAACATAAACATTTAATGGTGCAAAGAGGCTGGCAGTAGAGAATTAGAGAGAACGTCTCAATAAATGGACTTAATATTCACAAGAGCCCAAAATCCTGAGAAATATTCGCTGAAAGATCTAGAAAAATGTTCAGCAAAAATTTTCATTTGATTGATGTGCATAAAAAGCCATTGGAAGACCATGAAGCACAAGTATCGTGAAACAGATATTAGATCCTAGATGCAGCATAGGTGACGATGTTAACATTTCGCATACAAGAGTGAACAAACAATATCTGCAGTACATGTACTATACTGACGCTAATGAAATACTAGCACAATTACAACTGCTCACTGTACTGGCGACTATCATAAATATAGCTGACATCATTTAAATCATATCTTTCCTTCCTGAGCTTAGAGAAAGATGCATCACTGAATAATAATTATGGATACAGTAGCATAAGAACTACACAGACAAACACGCAGAATATTCCTACATAGATATGTTATGATTGTATGCTTGAATGACTTACGGCGTGCATGTCTCTTAGATGTGAAGAGATATTTGAACGGGAAGAAGAGTTTCAAATGCACTTCAGTGTTTATAAATATATATTCCAAGATCGCTTGGGCACTGCCTGTGAAAACAAAAACAGGGTACGAAGTTGAATGGATTTTGAACAGTTGCTGCTGACAGGTACGTATCAGTGCCGAGACAACCTTCAAAGCAATCAGTGTAGTGGATTTTACAATAAGTATATCAAGGCAGTGATGGTGCAGTATGGGATAAACAACTGATCGGGAAACACCCACATGAAAATGAGTATTCTGGAGTATTAGAACAGAACAATAAAACACTATGTGTGGATGCATTGTAGTCGTCGTGGTTCATTCAAATGGATAGAATTCTCGACAGATAACTGAACAGTATAACAAAACTAAACATCACACGACTAAAAGGAAACCTATTGATGTTCATGCTAATGAACTTCTAAACACGGTATATAACTGTATTAAAATTAGGGGCCCATGCAAATAGAAATTTAATGTAGGTGATTTAGTATGTGTCGTGAAGTGTAAAACGATGTTTGAGATATCTCACCTATCAATCTGATCAACAGAGATATTTACGGTTTCCAAAGTACAGAGAACAAATTGTAGAACATACATCTTTAAGGACAGTGAAGTGAATAAATTGCTGGTAATTTTCACACAAAGGAATTATAGAGAAGCTCTGAACCAGACATGTTTCTCATTGAGCGTCTCATAAGACATCAAGGAAACAAATCTTTGGATATAGATCTCAATTTCCCATTATCACACAACAGCTGTGTGAATGCACATGATTTGGCTTACCACAGGCTACAGAGACCTCAATCAGTACAATAAGATACCATGTGTGACAGGAAGTGCATCAGAGTTGGTGGCAGCATTCTCGAAAAGCCACTAGTGAAGTTGCATATTCCTCCATATGACTAATGTTCACTGTGAACAAATTTTGAAGTACGATTACCATGTGGTAATACGGAAATTGATGTATTAGATGAAGCCTGCAGGAAGTATGATTTTAAATACACTGCAAATAAACGTTTGGTAGAATGTCCGATTGCAGATCCAATTTTAGTTGGTGAAGCGAGAGAAATAAATTGAAGAAGTTACATTAAAACTGAATAGTATATCGCAGTATTTGCAGTTGATGAAGCAGTGTGCACCACACTTATAATGGGTTTGGGAGTAAACTGCAGACAAGTTAGAAATGATGTTCATTGTATACTAAAAATAACGAAGAAAAAACAAGTAGGACATTTAAAAAGTTTTGTCCAGTACACTCTGTCAGCAGTTGTAAGCACCGTGGAGTTGAAAGGAGGAAGAAGAAGATGAAGATTATCGATTAACCCTCTAGCAAGACCAAAGCATTCTCAATAACATTTATTACCAAAGACAGGTGGTACTTTCTCCCAACCTTAAAAAAGTTAAAAAACGAATAAAATACATTAATCATTGTTGACACATAATAACAATGTAGTTTTTAAGGAGGTACTGTTGTGTTAGTAGGATCCAGAATATGAAACTACGTATATTTAGCACACTCATCAACATCACTGCACTTTCAATAGTGTTTACTATCAAGGGGCCGTGTAATTTATGCTAACCCTAGAAAATACTAAAAAATGAAAATTTCGTTACTTTTTCTTGACTATTACTCACAAGATACATATTTAAGTGAGGTGCTGAACCTGAAAATATTCAATATCACAATCAGTGGGGAAAGTTCTTAGGTTAAGTTCAATTGAAAAATTTAAAACATTTATGCAATTGACTAATACTTACAATGCTGAGCACTTAACTGCCTTCCACTTACTGTGCTATGGATACCATCCACTATTGTTGTTGTTGTTGTGGTCTTCAGTCCTTAGACTGGTTTGATGCAGCTCTCCATGCTACTCTATCCTGTGCAAGCTGCTTCATCTCCCAGTACCTACTGCAACCTACATCCTTCTGAATCTGCTTAGTGTGTTGATCTCTTGTTCTCCCTCTACGATTTTTACCCTCCACGCTGCCCTCCAATGCTAAATTTGTGATCCCTTGACGCCTCAAAACATGTCCTACCAACCGATCCCTTCTTCTAGTCAAGTTGTGCCACAAACTTCTCTTCTCCCCAATCCTATTCAATACCTCCTCATTAGTTACGTGATCTACCCACCTTATCTTCAGCATTCTTCTGTAGCACCACATTTCGAAAGCTTCTATTCTCCTCTTGTCCAAACTGGTTATCGTCCATGTTTCACTTCCATACATGGCTACACTCCATACAAATACTTTCAGAAACGACTTCCTGACACTTAAATCTATACTCGATGTTAACAAATTTCTCTTCTTCAGAAACGCTTTCCTTGCCATTGCCAGTCTACATTTTTTATCCTCTCTACTTCGACCATCATCAGTTATTTTACTCCCTAAATAGCAAAACTCCTTTACTACTTTAAGTGCCTCATTTCCTAATCTAATCCCCTTAGCATCACCCGATTTAATTTGACTACATTCCATTATCCTCGTTTTGTTTTTGTTGATGTTCATCTTATATCCTCCTTTCAAGACACTGTCCATTCCGTTCAACTGCTCTTCCAAGTCCTTTGCTGTCTCTGACAGAATTACAATGTCATCGGCGAACCTCAAAGTTTTTACTTCTTCTCCATGAATTTTAATACCTACTCCGAACTTTTCTTTTGTTTCCTTTACTGCTTGCTCAATATACAGATTGAATAACATCGGGGAGAGGCTACAACCCTGTCTCACTCCTTTCCCAACCACTGCTTCCCTTTCATGCCCCGCGACTCTTATAACTGCCATGTGGTTTCTGTACAAATTGTAAATAGCCTTTCGCTCCCTGTATTTTACCCCTGCCACCTTCAGAATTTGAAAGAGAGTATTCCAGTTAACGTTGTCAAAAGCTTTCTCTAAGTCTACAAATGCTAGAAACGTAGGTTTGCCTTTTCTTAATCTTTCTTCCAAGATAAGTCGTAAGGTTAGTATTGCCTCACGTGTTCCAACATTTCTACGGAATCTAAACTGATCTTCCCCGAGGTCCGCTTCTACCAGTTTTTCCATTCGTCTGTAAAGAATTCGCGTTAGTATTTTGCAGCTGTGATTTATTAAACTGATAGTTCGGTAATTTTCACATCTGTCAACACCTGCTTTCTTTGGTATTGGAATTATTATATTCTTCTTGAAGTCTGTGGGTATTTCGCCTGTCTCATACATCTTGCTCACCAGATGGTAGAGTTTTGTCATGACTGGCTCTCCCAAGGCCATCAGTAGTTCTAATGGAATGTTGTCTACTCCCGGGGCCTTGTCTCGACTCAGGTCTTTCAGTGCTCTGTCAAACTCTTCACGCAGTATCTCATCTCCCATTTCATCTTCATCTACATCCTCTTCCATTTCCATAATACTGTCCTCAAGTACATCGCCCTTGTATAAACCCTCTATATACTCCTTCCACCTTTCTGCCTTCCCTTCTTTGCTTAGAACTGGGTTGCCATCTGAGCTCTTGATATTCATACAAGTGGTTCTCTTCTCTCCAAAGGTCTCTTTAATTTTCCTGTAGGCAGTATCTATCTTACCCCTAGTGAGACAAGCCTCTACATCCTTACATTTGTCCTCTAGCCATCCCCGCTTAGCCATTTTGCACTTTCTGTCGATCTCATTTTTGAGACGTTTGTATTCCCTTTTGCCTGCTTCATTTACTGCATTTTTATATTTTCTCCTTTCATCAATTAAATTCAATATTTCTTCTGTTACCCAAGGATTTCTATGAGCCCTCGTCTTTTTACCTACTTGATCCTCTGCTGCCTTCACTACTTCATCCCTCAGAGCTACCCATTCTTCTTCTACTGTATTTCTTTCCCCCATTCCTGTCAATTGTTCCCTTATGCTCTCCCTGAAACACTCTACAATCTCTGGTTCTTTCAGTTTATCCAGGTCCCATCTCCTTAAATTCCCACCTTTTTGCAGTTTCTTCAGTTTCAATCTGCAGTTCATAACCAATAGATTGTGGTCAGAATCCACATCTGCCCCTGGAAATGTCTTACAATTTAAAACCTGGTTCCTAAATCTCTGTCTTACCATTATATAATCTATCTGATACCTATTAGTATCTCCAGGATTCTTCCAGGTATACAACCTTCTTTTATGATTCTTGAACCAAGTGTTAGCAATGATTAAGTTATGCTCTGTGCAAAATTCTACAAGGCGGCTTCCTCTTTCATTTCTTCCACCCAATCCATATTCACCTACTATGTTTCCTTCTCTCCCTTTTCCTACTGACGAATTCCAGTCACCCATGACTATTAAATTTTCGTCTCCCTTCACTACCTGAATAATTTCTTTTATCTCGTCATACATTTCATCAATTTCTTCATCATCTGCAGAGCTAGTTGGCATATAAACTTGTACTACTGTAGTAGGCATGGGCTTTGTGTCTATCTTGGCGACAATAATGCGTTCACTGTGCTGTTTGTAGTAGCTAACCCGCACTCCTATTTTTTAATTCATTATTAAACCTACTCCTGCATTACCCCTATTTGATTTTGTATTTATAACCCTGTAATCACCTGACCAAAAGTCTTGTTCCTCCTGCCACCGAACTTCACTAATTCCCACTATATCTAACTTTAACCTATCCATTTCCCTTTTTAAATTTTCTAACCTACCATCCACTAGTTTCATCAAATTTTCAGTGGATACAGAGAAGGTTTTGTATGAGACACATAAAAAAAATTCATTTTGAAAATTTGAGGTTTCTACTTCATGTCGAGAAACAATCATATATTTGGAGGATAAAAGTTTTTCAGAAAGTAATGAAGATTATACACTGATTTTCAGAAAAATATTTTGTGAGCAACTGGTGCTTACAACTTATTTAGAGTAAAGAAATAATAAACATTCAGAATTGATAATGTAACACCGAAAACACCGTATTTATTCCATTTGCACATTGTGAATATCTACATACACATCATTTATTTGTCATAATGAACCACAGTGTGGTAAAGTTTGAAACAAGGAGTGACACACAAACCTACATTACACCGAAAACACTCATTTCACACGAATTGCTTTTTCCACATTGATTTGTAATGAGGTTAGACTTAACAGCACTTTGGTTGTTTCTCAGCAGTCATACTAATAGTCACTTTTGAAACCCCAAAAATCAACATGATCTGCAGTTTGTGCATGTACTTCATCAATCACTTTTTTAAGTTTTTCATCCTTATCACATGCCACTTAGATTAAAAAGAAGATAAAGCAGATAAAAACCAATAATTCGAGTTCCAAAAGAAAAGAGTACACAAATGTTGATAGAACACGTGCAAACAAATGACAAGCATACGCAAACTGTCTCAGAAATATATATTGACATTTATAGTTATTTACCTACTTATTTCCTGCATTCTAACGCCAGAGTGATGAAATTCATCATGTTCTTTCTTCAAGCAATATTTCGCCGCTTTATTTCTTATGTGGTGATCGAGTCAAAATACCCCAAGTATTACCTGCCACGCCTCAACAGATACAGTACCAAATGCCTTCGTCAACCGAACAACTAGTCCCCATTGTACCCTGTTTACCACTGATGAGCTGATGTTATGAACAGAAGTTTGTGCATCCAAGGACCCAAGCACTCATATCCAGTGACTGCAATTACGAAAACGTTATAATACGTTATTATTGGTTGCATAGATAGTTTTGTGCTCGTAGATTACTAGATCGCTAATTTTGTTCATCACTTTCCTGGGTCTTTTGATCATTTCTTCAACATGCGCACTATACGTTCGTCGCTCGTCGAAGGAGACGCCTAGGTATCTTTTGACGAACATTCTCTTTATAGACCAATTGCTTCATTTCACGATCACGTCTTTTAAAAGGTACCATTTTAATAATATATACGTGGTATTTCCCGACGCAAAAAATAATTTAACTTCTAGGTGCACTTGACGTAATTGTTGAAGGAATATGCCAGATGTTTCCTCAAGATTTTTTCTGAAGCAACCCGTCTCATCGATCATAAGGTCGTCGGCTTATGTCACTACTCATATGGCCACTTCATTATCGTGCAGTTTTCCTAATACCAAGTCGAGTACCAGGTCCCAGAAAACACCGTCAGTTATGGGTCCGTGTGGGGAAGCCTTCCCAAATTTCTCTCGAAAAGGTCTGTCCCAGGCACAACAGAGTAGTTTCTCTGCTTTTGCAATGGTTCTTAAAGCCGTTGATAGCGCTCGTGGGCAGTCCAAGCCCCTGAGGCAGTCAAAGTACGCAAGCCACCGTAAGAGATGGAAAGTTCTGGCGATGTCTACCAGTATAGCTACAACATAATTAAGCCGAATGTTTCTCAAGTCTTATTGCCTTATTTACAGAATCTTCTATTAACTTCCCACTTTCGAATCCATATTGTTTGGAGTTCTTTCCTCATTTCTCCTTTTACTGCAAATCAGCTTTCAAGCACTTCACCTAAAAAATCGAGAAGACAGGTTGATATGTAGAATATTGGAGCAAGGAATCCTTGTCTTTACCCTTTTTCAAGATAACCACAGTTCCTTTCTTCCATATATCTGGTATTCTTCCCTGCAAAAAACGTGCTTTATTGAGTTCCCATAGATATAAACTTATGTTAATTTTAAGGGCATGTTACATTTCAGCAGGAATCCTCTCAGGACAAGGTGATTTACATGTTTTCAGTTTCATGATTTGTTTCCTCATCTCCTCTTCCGTAAACGGAAATACCATCCCGTCTCCACAGAACGCTTCACTACTTTTATTCAGCAATTATGTGTGTTCATCAAATACGACCATTGCAGTGACATCTGGACGGAGAGTGTCCATTCCATCAGTAATGAGGCGGTTGCCACCAGTTTTCTTTCATGCTGTCGTCTGCTCGTTTTGGATTTGGTAACAGTGTCGGATATTTTACCTTTTTTTTTCAAATCTTATGGGACTTAACTGCTAAGGTCATCAGTCCCTAATCATACACTCTACTTAACCTAAATTATCCTAAGGACAAACACACACACACCCATGCCCGAGGGAGGACTCGAATCTCCACCGGGACCAGCCGCACAGTCCATGACTGCAGCGCCCAAGACCGCTCGGCTAATCCCACGCGGCTTTTATCTTTTGAAAGATGGTGATGGTTACATGCGACGTATCTCAGGGGTAAAGATGTAGGTTCACTGCCTCTCTCCATTCTTGCCTTCTGCGGGTGATCTTTAAATTGCTGCTCTAAGTCCCTGCGTGCACCCAGTTTGCGAGCTCTTTCCTCCACGGTGTGGCGTTTTTGGTAGAATCTCCTTGCCAATCTGACTTGTGTTCTGAGTCTTGGGCGACACTCGTTCCATGATATTTGTGAACTCCAGCCGTTTGTCCTAAGACTGGTATGGCACCCTTTAAGGCCGCTTTTATTACTGTCATGAGCTCTTGAGCTTTTGAGTCCAGGTTGCCTTCTGCTTCCACCAGGACTGGGTCTTAATTGCGGATATTCAGTTGCCTCTACTCCGCTTTTTCTTATTCTGTATCGAATCTCTGATGTGTTTAACGAATGGTCATGTGTGAATTCATCTATACTGGAATCATCTGTAAAGATTAAACGATGTGGCCTGTCGTGATGAGGCCTGTTTTAAGTTTCCAGGTTCTGACCTTCTTCACTGCATGTTTCTCATGATGTCTATATTCGACTGTGCACCAGCCCACCTTTTATATACTACTGGCCATCAAAATTGCTACACGAAGAAGAAATGCAGATGATAAACGGGTAGTCATTGGACAAATATATTATACTAGAACTGACATGTGAGTACATTATCACGCATTTTGGGTGCATAGATCCTGAGAAATCAGTACCCAGAACAACCACCTCTGGCCGTAGTAGCGGCCTTGATACACCTGGACATTGGGTCAAACAGAGCT
The DNA here is from genome assembly GCF_023898315.1 of Schistocerca nitens. Classification (NCBI taxonomy): domain Eukaryota; kingdom Metazoa; phylum Arthropoda; class Insecta; order Orthoptera; family Acrididae; genus Schistocerca; species Schistocerca nitens. The sequence continues at coordinate 950,762,022 of NC_064616.1, forward strand.
TGGATGGCGTGTACAGGTACAGTTGCCCATGCAGCTTCAACACGATTCCACAGTTCATCAAGAGTAGTGACTGGCGTATTGCGACGAACCAGTTGCTCAGCCACCATTGACCAGACGTATTCAATTGGTGAGAGATCGGGAGAATGTGCTGGCCAGGGCAGCAGTCGAACATTTTCTGATCCAGAAAGCCCCGTACAGGACCTGCAACATGCGGTCGTCCATCATCTTGCTGAAATGTAGGGTTTCGCAGGGATAGAATGGAGGGTAGAGCCACGGGTCGCAACACATCTGAAATGTAACGTCCACTGTTCAAAGTGCCGTCAGTGCGAACAAGAGGTGACTGAGACGTGTAACCAATGGCACCCCATACCATCAGACAGGGTGATACGCCAATATGGCGATGACGAATACACGCTTCCAATATGCGTTCACCGCGATGTCGCCAAACACGGATGCGACCGTCATGATGCTGTAAACAGATCCTGGATTCATCCGAAAAAATTACGTTTTGCCATTCGTGCGCCCAGGTTCGTCGCTGAGTACACCATCGCAGGCGCTCCTGTCTGTGATGCAGTGTCAAGGGTAACTGCAGCCATGGTCTCCGAGCTGATAGTCCATGCTGCTGCAAACGTCGTCGAACTGTTCGTGCAGATGGTTGTTGTCTTGCAAACGTCCCCATCTGTTGACTCAGGGATCGAGACGTGGCTGCACGATTCGTTACAGCCATGCGGATAAGATGCCTGTCATCTAGTGATACGCGGCCGTTGGGATCCAGCACGGCGTTCCGTATTATCCTCCTGAACCCACCGATTCCATATTCTGTTAACAGTCATTGGATCTCGACCAATGCTAGCAGCAATGTTGCGATATGATAAACCGCAATCGAGATAGGCTACAATCCGACCTTTATCAAAGTCGGAAACGTGATGGTACGCATTTCTCCTCCTTACACGAGGCATCACAACAACGTTTCACCAGACAACGCCGGTCAACTGCTGTTTGTGTATGAGAAACCGGTTGGAAACTTTCCTCATGTCGGCACGTTGTAGGTGTCGCCACCGGCGCCAGCCTTCTGTGAATGCTCTGAAACGCTAATCATTTGCATATCACAGCATTTTCTTCTTGTCGGTTAAATTTCGCGTCTGTAGCACGTCATCTTCGTGGTGTATAAATTTAATGGCCAGTAGTGTACGTCGGAGGATTCCCACTCCTGGCAGTCTTTCACCGCTTACTAAATCATAATAGTAAGTCAATTTTCGCGACCATATATAGATCAGCGGCTTACGGAGGCCAGCGTGAGTGATGTCCTTTAAATGATCTTTGTACTCATCTACGGCGTCACTGATGTGAAAATACATTGATACCAAGATCAGACTTCCAGTGACTGTCATAACCTCAACACAAGTCACGCTTTCATTACGGTATTTTGTCATTTTTATTGCTGGGATGTTCTTATTAAATATGACAATGGCTGTCAGCGGTTTTTGACCGTGCGTGTTGACCTGAGCTGCGACTAGCAACTTTGTATATGCTTCGTGTAAGCACAGACCGTCAAACTCCGTTTCCTCAGCTATTTTGTGAATTTTATGTATGATGTCCTAACATCTCATAAAATTTAGTTCAGCTATATTTTAACACATATTGTCTATATGTGGGCAGTACATGTGTATAATTTTGGCTACAGTAGCTGAATTTCAAGTGCTATTCTACCATGCGATGTAACGAACTGCCTGTACAGATCCTTAGTATCATATATGTGCTGTATTTCTTCTCTCAAAACCATGAGAGAGGACAAGTTACTCTCTCACCTATTTTCCACATACGGAAGAACATTAAAGTTTTCATTACAACCTGACACACCTTGAACGAGACTGTAGAAAGTTAACAACCTGAGCAGACGTTGATGGAGCCTGGTAGGGCGCTAAAAGCATGAGGTATTTTTATGGTAATTAGCGCATAGAAACGGCATGTTGGGAATTGAAAGAAATTGGTGGCGAACCCATTCCTCAGTCAATCTTGCCGAACAGGACCACAGCTGTACAGAGCAGACAAGGCAGCTCCTCGCCGAGACAGGTCTCTCGCAGAACAATGCCGAGCTACCAGCAGAGGCGCCAGCGGAAGGCTGGGCAAAGGGCGACAGATTGAAGGGATGCGTCTACACAGTGGAGTCATAAACCGGGCATTGTCTGCAGAGTCACACATGATAAAAGTTCACTTTTCTGTGTTCACCAGTACTGCAAATAGGCCTATGAACCACTTCCATCGGCCGCCTCTGTTGTATAAGGAACTCTGGCGTCTGAGAAACATTTGGCGAAAGAAACTTTGTCACACGTCATAGCTAGGTCTAACAAGCTCCAAGGCACACGCGATTTAGATAAAGATTTATAAGACTGTATTGTTCACTTGTTGGTGTGTGAAGCAACACGACGTCAGAGAAAATAATCTTCCTCTTCCGCAAAAACTTCAAAAAGCTAATAATTGCCGCCTTCTTTTTCTTCCAGAGATGCAGGTTTCTTAACACTGGCCCTGGTGTGACATGAGTTTTTGATGTCGTTTGGGAGGGGAGATGTTGCGCCTCTAGAGCCTGTGATTGGCTCAAGATGGCGTGAAGGCGGTGTTGCTTGAGCACTTTGAGAGAAAACGGATTATTTTTCTGAAGAGGTGCGAAGAACTCGGGTGCTGGACGTTGGGCTTGTAGGAGACTACTAGTCGAAGCTCTGGCATGTGTGGTTGGTACTTGGGTCCTGTCCTAAAACTGACTTCACTTGCGTGTGGTTTAGGCTGGGGAGCCTGTGGTGAAGTTCTTACTGTACCGTCAGTGTGACTTCAAACATCTCGGACTACTCGTTTGCTGAGGGCATACTTATTTGTTTTTGGTTTACCAGTCTTGTCATTTGGTCTCCTTGTGTGCTCAGTCGTATAAGTAAGTCAAATTGGTCCTTGGTACGACCAGCGAACGGGTGTGTCACACACTGAAATCTACTGTGATTTCAGGGCTCTGGTAGAGAGTAAATTGCGATCCGTCTGCCTGGTCGCTAGACCGTGAGATTTTTGCGTGTCTTTGTGGCCGCGATCGAGTCACAGGTGCCGCCTCACATCTCACATCTCGCCTCCGCCGCACACATCTCTCCAGCTACAAGTTACATAGCCGCACGAAGCAAACAGGGTAACGTACAGCCGCTCTGGCACTGTCGGGGTGTACAGACCTCAATCGCCACTTGCTCTCAGCTGCACCTATATAGAGAAACTTCTGTACCTTTAATCAATCAAAATCTTCTCAGATCAGATCAATTCAGATTACGTTATCCACATTTTTAGGGCCAGAGTACTTGTCTCATTTCTGCCACCCAGGATCCTTGTCCATTGTACTCTTAAACCACCTGCTAGCTGTTTACAGTATTCAGTCAATAGCTTGTTTAGCATAATTTTTGTCTGTTTTTTCTTTTGTACAATAAATGTTGTTAGAACACCTAAAACTTCTGCCTACATTCTTAATATTTTATATAGTTCCCACGACAGGTTAACCTTTGTACTATTACACAGTAAAGTTCTCCAGCAGGTCGATTTTCCGTTCCCAGTTGAATACTATCTTGAAACACCCTAAAGTAGAGGTAACATTATAAATGTTCCTTTTTGATGTTTAGTTCTTATTATATGTTTCATCGTGGTTTGCAGATTTGGAGGTCCTTCCAGTCAGGAAAGTCACAGTGCGTCTTCCGACCCTCCATAAATTTGTTGCAGGTTTATATTTTTCCCTTGGTATGTGTTACCAAAAACCACTTAAGGAAACACTCTTGGTGAAATCAATACTTCAACAATCATCACAAATATGATAATATCATCAGAATGAAGGTACAGTGCGTACGGCGAGAGAAGAGCTCTGACAGTTGATGCCGCCTGGGCGCACGTGCTTCGCGCATCCACGACGGCCAACCAGATCGTGAGCTTTCGTTTACGTTACCGTGGCAACACTCCGGTGTTGATGTAGTGCTGGGCGACCTCTGCTGGCTCGCTGCCCGTCCGTGTCGAATACTGGCAACAGTGCTGCTAGCTGTCACAGCTCTTCTCTCGACGTACCAAGTATAGTTATTAGAGGTAAAAGAAGAAGAACATTTCGAATACACTAGTAAGAAAATGTGATGAAATTACCTTAATATAAGACTTGAGACTAATCCAATGATATACCTTAGCGGCAGTCATAATTAGACTTTATGCTAAGTTGCATCACATAAATATCGTACAGATTTCGTGGTGGCTTCTGAACTACTCTCCATTATAGGCTGTAGTATTGTAACTCAGGAATATTAACGCCATCACAGTTAACATATTGCAGAACGGATTCCGTTCAGGGGTGTTGGAAATGATTCCCAATCCTTCTTGCTACCATCTTGCTTGAGCTCATCTTAAGAATTTTGTAGTATGCAATATTGTCCACCAGATAATCAGTAAATATTTACATGAGAGTCTTGATACGACATTCATAGCTGCTTAGTCCTCATTTTCTTTTTTTCTCCTAACTTCCTGAACTGTATCCGTTGCCTTCTAAAAAAGAACAATAAAAACTATCCAGTTATTGTTAACGACCTTCTTAACTGCCAAAACTTTTTGTGAAGTATGCATTTTTATAGTACAAGAAATGTTGGTATGAATATGAAGAGCTAGGAGCACACAGTGAAGCACCTTTTCCTATACCATGTTAACCACCGTGGAGCCGAATGAGTACCACAAAACTCACAATCACAAGATCCTCATCCTCCGGTGTTTATTACTTGTGTGTCTTACATGCTTCCTGATTTATTTCAGTATGTCTCAAATTTTTCATGATTAAAAAAAAGGGTTGTTGGGCATAGCTAACTTCCAAAACTTTAAACTTATAACCCAAATTCTTTTCGTAAAATTCTGCGATATGATAGTTTCTTTATTTATCATCCATTACAGGGCCATCACGTGTTAACAAGTTACCACTACGAATCACAGTGCCGTCCCAGTTGTCTTGTGCTCTAGTATGAAAATGTACACCCGCGTGTAATTAGTTAGGAATTTTGAACACGTTTCCATATTTCAGACTGCGCCAGAATCCCAAGAATTTATAAGACCTTTTTATGTGTGCTTGTGCATTTGCGTGCGTGTGTCTCAGCTGGATTCCATGTGAAGCTCATTAATTTTACACGTTTCATTACATTCCTTAACGCTACCCGTTCTTAATTTTTTTCTTGCATTTACTCACTTGTAATAGGACGTACCGCGTGCCATCTGCTCGACGCTATTTTCTGAATAATTGGGAACGTTTTTAATTTTACCTTCTGTAGCTGTGAACAGCCGTTTAACTTAGAAAGTATCATAAAAGGGAACTGCAAAACGACATAAAACAAAGCGTGTCTTTTGTTAATGTTACGGAACTAAATAAGGTTCGCGCGATATTAAACATGTAATTATGTTTTTCAATTTGTTTTTTTTTTTTTTGTCATTCGTATTTACCGTTTACGCTGTCTACTGATATTCCTGGCGGTAAAAGCACGTGCATGTTGCTGGCTTTTTCTCGGTATTCTGTTTTTAAGGCCTCTGTGCGTGTGATAAACGATTGTTAGCCGATTCTCAATTTGTTTTTAGTTTCGTGTTTATGCGTAACCTTCGAATGAAAGATTGAGGAAAACAATATACGCTTCATGTGCACACTCGTTGTAGTGTGTGTGTGTGTGTGTGTGTGTGTGTGTGTGTGTGTTTGTGAAAGATTGAGGAAAACCATATACGCTTCATGTGCACACTCGTTGTAGTGTGTGTGTGTGTGTGTGTGTGTGTGTGTGTGTATGTGTTTCTGTGTGTGAATGAGTGAGTTTGTTTGTTCGCTTAGGTATCGAACAAGACTCCATTTCAAAGCAATATTCGATCGTGTAACGTGCTTCATTGTCTGAGATATTCATTCCAAGCACATTTCTTCTCTTATTAGTCATTGCTATAATTATAGCACTATTTTGAGATCTTTTATTTAGTTTTTGTGTGCATAGAATGATTGCTCACGACAGAGGTAAAACGCACTTTCTGACTTTTGTAACTACAATATGTTCTGAGTATAACGTTCGGAAATTTCAGTACGGTGTTTCTACAAGTACTACTTCTTAAAAGAGCCAATAGCGATGGTTTCGTGTGCAAGTCCCAGTCTGACACAGGGTTTGAAATTCCCAGCATATTTCCGCTGCAGAGCGAAAAATTACTCTGAAAATTGGTCAAGTCTTGTTTGCTCTGCCCTTAGGGGCACGATACAAAGGGGGCTGTATTCATTACTTAAATGTTGTTCTTGAAGCTATGAATGACAACTGTCTTCAGACATCTGCCAGTTTAAGTTTTCGCACACCGTGACAGAATCCCATGTGTAAAAGAAACCTGTGTCGTTATTATCTTCTTCGTGTACGTTCAACATCTCCGGTTAGTCCTATTTGGTATCGGGCCTATGCTCCTGATCATTTTTCTAGGATCGGTCGCGCGAGTATTTGGTAAGAAGTCTCGTTTGTAGATTTTATTTTCTCGCTATCCCAACAATGAACCGAATTCTAATACTAGCTATATATACGATTGAGCCTATGCTATCACTCCACTTCATATCCGCACGAATTGTACTTTTCTGCTTTCTGCGAAATGCACAATTTTACATTTATGAACATTTAAAGAAGGTCACCAGTCTCTCTATTGCTTTGAAAATTTAACAACTAATCCCTGGATATTTATGCAGCACTTTTCGGAAAGTAATTCATTACACAATCTGTGTCTCAGAAGTTTGATGAATTGCCTTAGAAAATAAACGAAGCAAGAGTTACAAACATACTGCGGTGTCCTGCTCACTCGTTTAATTTAGGGTGTGTAGGAAACAGTTTTCTCCGATCGGTAGACAACAGTTCAAGCAAATTATATTAATGGAGTTTATTATAGTAAATTGAATTGACAGTACTTAACTTCACATTTTTACAAAGAGGCGTCCTAGCATTTGGCGACATGCAAATAATCAATGTCTTTCGATGTATACAATTTTCATGCAAGCGATTAAGATGGACCACAAGTCACGGCACGCCTTCTAGTGCCCGCCTTCTAGTCCGGCCGAGGATAGCTGGGGCGGGGCTTATATTCTCTTCGTACAGGGTCCGCTCCCGTCGTGGTGCGATCGTAGTCAGCGTACTATTGGCTGACAGTCTCACAACCCTCTCGGCTGTTACGTTCCAGACCGACGTTCCGGATCTTGATGTTATGCTGGAACAAATACCACTACAGACCTTCAAAGCACTAACTTCAACACACTTCCGACATCGGTTGTGAAGCTGTTGGAAACTGTCAGCAAACGCTTCTTGTGGAATCGCTCACTGTTGGATATCTGCATCATTACAAGAGATGAGACCTGGTGCTACCAATACGATGCGGAGACCAAGCGACCGTCAGTGGCATCGTGCTCATCATCTTCTCCGCCTCACAAAAAGCCAGCTCGTAAAGTCCAAGATTAGGACAATGTGGAGGTGCCGAAGGGAGGTGGGGAGCTGGGGAAGACGATGAACACCATGCCATTGGCTTTCACTTAGTCTCCGGATTATACTGGAAGCACTATGTATCATTTCCTGTAATGAGATGGATATCCAATAATACGCGTCCACGATGCTTCGAAAGATTCCAGAACATGAGTTTGCTTACAGTTTCCAACAATGTTACGGCCGATGTCAGAAGTGTGCTGCAGCTAATGGTGATTACTCTGAAGGAAACCAAAGAAATTTTGTTTTGAGCTCTTGTTTCATTTATGTTCCGAGACCATTCACCGAACTTCTCAGAAGGCCTTTGAAAATAACTACATTATCTGTAAGAGTTTGAGGTTATTATTAGTATTGTCTTCTATGTCATTATGTACGAAAGGAAGAGCAAGGTCCCAATACAATTCACTGGGGCAAGACTGAAGGTTCTTCTGTATCTTTCGATGACTCCACACTCAAGTCAATTACTTTTAAATATTAATAATTGTTGACACGTGGCACAAAGCTGTATAACATTTCGACATAGTCTCTACAACGCTCAGTACAAATCTCCACAGCTACTTCCGTTGTATCTCTACATATGAGTGGGATTCCGTGCATCCCAAAGCGTCTTGCTGAGATGTGGAGACCACACCGGAGGGATCTAGTTTCTCTGGTGAAAGAGGAAGATACTAAAACTTCACGTCTATGATTGTTAAACGTGCTATATGTAACAGAATAACTGCAACGCATATCGTTTCGATTTGATTGGAGGCTTACAGTGATTTTTAGGAGCATGATGCGCAACTGATAGTGGTCCAACGAGTCACATATTTCTGCAAGATGATACAATCTCCATCCCAAAATTACGATTAGAAAAAATTCCATGCTCATGATTATACCAGGAACCTATTTGCTTTAGGTGGTAAGAAATGACACAATTTCGTCTTTTTTCTTTTGTAGTAGTGGACATAAATTACGTCCGTTGTGTGAATCTTGCAAGAAATGCAATACCGTTTTGTCAAATGAACCGGAGAATCTGTTTGTACGCTTTAATATAACATTGTTTCAATTCAGCTAGCTATTGAAAGAGCACCCATCATGCAACTTGAAATGAGGCCTCTATTATACAATGTGGAATCCCTGAAACATGATCAGCATTTAACTTTGGTGCATTGTGATTAATCAACTCTCGATGATTTTCCATCCCAATGTCTTCGACGGCTGGATTGATTTCTGGCATTGTGACACAGTATGCCTAATCCAGAAAACGAACTCCGGTTACAGATACCGTAACATTTGCGAACTTTCCATCCTATTCACACAATTTCTGCCATGAAAAACATGTGTCACAATACTGGCTGGACCGTGCTATAAACGCCACTGCGCTTAAACATTTATTATGCAGACACCAGATAAAAGACCGCAGTATGTCGCAGCTGCAAGTAAGTAGTGGTGTTACCTCTTGCCGTGAAGCATTGTTTGCAGATCTACACTGCGCTACCAAATAGTAAAAAACCTGCATGCTGTTAAAACCTTACTTATGAACTTACCGGCTGCTATTTTGTTATCCCTTTATGGATTTATTTTGCTCGCCCTAGTACTATTACGCTACCACGCATTTTGTATTTAGCAGAGTGCAAAGTGAAGAACTTTAACATAACAGCTGTTCATGTCTCACGTTTACGTTCTTAAAAGAACACGAAGGACTATGAACAATTTTTGCCAACCATGTCACCAAGGCCACTTATTATTTGAGAAGATTTTTATCATCTGAAGTGCGGTAGCTCTTTGAACAATCAGAGCTAGAACTTTGTAGCAACAACCAATAATATCTCTTCTTAAATCACATGAACAATAACTCATCATCACCTCTTGGAAATCTAAGTGGAAAGGAAAATTGTTGAAGAAACTGTTAAGTCAAAGTTCCTGAATTGTCGTCATTTGCATTAAAATGGAATATTTGTAACAGATGTTTTAGCAAAACACTATTTTGGTTTTGTCCCAGACATGTTTCACTGCAGTTGCAGCATCATCAGTAAGTTTCTTTTATTGTTATGGCTGTTAAACGTAAGGAATGTTCTTTACTGTTTAAATACATACAAATATTAGTTTCTAAATCGTAATTACAGGTTTTTGAGGAGCACATAAAATTGTATATTCATAGCTTCTTACCACATGGTGTGATTTTCCTGCTGTATTACATTTTTATAGTGTCTTTTTTTCTTTGCAGTTTGTCACCTGCAACTATAGACAATTTAATGTAGGCAAAACATTTGTGCAAAAATTACAATTTATAAATTGTTATGGCTATGCCTGAAATTAATAATTTGTGTGAAAGGTTGTGTGTGTGTATCTATTTAGATTATGGTTCACTTATGGTTTCTTTTTTCGTCATCTTCTTCTTTGCCAAGTTCAGCGTTTTGAGTTGTCACTGTCTATCAGTTGTGATAATAAGATGGCTGACAGCGGAACAGTAGAGGGTGTGAAAACAAGATGGCAGACAGTAGGACAGTTGAAGATCTCATTCGTGGTTCTTCTTCTGAATTTCTCAGAGAGAGAGAGAGAGAGAGAGAGAGAGAGAGAGAGAGAGAGAGTGTTTGTGTGTAAAGAAAGAGGGAGAGAGAGAGAGAGAGAGAATTTTCTTCAATTATCAGTTTTTGTGGGGGGCTGTTGCGGCATTTAAGAATTTTCAAATCATTGTTGATGTCTGTTGGGATATGTTTATTGTCCGTAAGGTGTTCAGCAAATGTGGAGTGACAGCTGTTACTTTTTAATGCTCTCCTCTGTTCTCTGTATCTGGTATTAAAATTCCTGATTATCTGTCCTATATAAACTGATTTGCAGTCCTGACATGTTGGTTGGTAAATACCAGATAAGTTGTGTTTGTCTGTGCTCATGTTGGTTGTCCTTAGTTTCCTCTGTCTTAAGTTGTCTGTCCTGTAGGTTATTTTTAGCCCTTGTTTGCCTATTCTATGGGCTGCTTTGTTGTTGTAGGTGAGAGTGAACCCCTTGTTTGTTGCTGTGGGTGTTTCTTGTTCATGTGTGCACGTTTGTGTGTTCTGTGTGTTGGGAAGTTGGTGAGAAGGCTTTTGTGTGTTCGGTGTCTTTTTTAATTTTGTGGTTCAGTTTATCTATAGTGTTTGCGTCATGTCGATTCTCTACAGCTATTTGTCTGATTGTCTGTAATTCATTGTTATAGTTGCTTTGAGTGAGTGGAGTTTTGTTCAGTCTGTGTAGCATGTATTGGAAACCGGCTAGTTTGTGTGTAGTCGGATGATTGGAATGTTTGTAAATGGCTGTGCTGGTGGTGGTTGCTTCCTGAATATGGGGAATTGGTGTTCGTTGTTGTCTCTGAATACTGTGAGGTCAAGGAAATTTAACATTTTGTTGTTTTCTGTTTCTAAGGTGAATGTTACTTTTGGGTACCCTTTGTTCATATCACTATGGAGTTGTTGGATGCGACTTGGTGTTTCATCTCGAAGGCATATGACATCATCTATGTAACGATACCACTATATTATCCGGTATTGTTTGGGTCCTACTATTGTTCCAAATATTTTATTTTCAATGTGATTAAGAAAAATGTTGGCTAGAAGTCCACTGACTGGTGAACCCATTGAAGTCCGTCTTCTTGTGAGTAGAACTGCTTGTCGAATGAAAAATAGTTTTGCTCTGTGATTAGTTTTAGAACCCTAGCTTTTTCTTTTATGTGGGGTTTGGGAACTTCTGCCTGTTCTTCTAATTGTTGTTTGATGATGTTGATGGTTTCTGTGGTCGGGATATCGGTGTACATGGGTATAATGTCAGATAATGTGAGTGTGGCTGTTGTGGGTACATTGATATCTTTGATTTTTTGTATCAGCTCTTCAGTGTTCTGTATGCTTCTGTTATTTGTGTATGTCTAATGCTTCTTTAAGTATGTGTGCATTTCTCTGGATAAGTAGTATGTGGGTGCACTTCTGAGTTTTAAACGGGGAGTATCGGAATGCCCTCTTTGTGGAGCTTTAGTAGGCTGTTCAGTGTGGTTGCTTGGGGGGTTCTTCTGTTTCAGCCATTTCGCTTTCTGTTTCGTGAATATGTGTGAGATATTTTTTAGAAGTATTTGTGCGTTTTTCTGGTATCTTTGTGTTGGGTCACTGGTTAGATTTGTTATATTGTTGTCTTCCAGAAATTTTAAGGTTTTATCTTTATATTCATCCTGTTCTATAATTATAACGGTGCTGCCCTTGTCTGCTCTTGTAATGAGTGCCTCAATCTTTCTAAGTTTCTTTTTTACTTTTCTGCTTGTTTTTTCTTCTTCAGTTTTTGTTCCTATCAATATGTTGTTCTTGTTTTCCTTTATTGTGTATGTTATTTCTTCTGCAACTAACTCTCTTGTCAGTCCTGCATTGAAGTTTGGGTTACTGTTTCATTCTTATTGTTTTATGATGTATTCACTTTCTGTGATGAGAGTCTCCACTGTCTTGTGTGTAATGTGTGTGTTGACATGGTATTTTGGCCTTTTTATGGAAAATTTATTTCTTGGTTAGATAGTTTGTGTCAGTAAGTTTGACCAGACGTTTGTGGAATGTGTGGTTTGTTTGCTTTCTTCTTTTATGTGTAATGATTTCCTTTTGTTTTAAGAGGGCATTTAGTTTGTGTTGTTTTTTATTCCATTTGGTTTTTATTTGTGTTTCTGTGTTTTGTTTGACTGTATTCATTATATCACCAAATATTTCAGAGGTTTTTTATGTGATTTCCTAGTTCCATGTGAATTTTGAATAGCTCAGCATTGAGTTCCTGCTTTTTTGTATGTAGCTATCTAATTTCTCTCTTCAGCCACTCAATTTCAGCTTCGTGTTTGCCACATTGGGCCTCAGGTGACATACTGTTTACATTTATATGTATCTAGTTCGGTATTACATTATGTGAAAGACAGATTCTGTTGAATTTTATATTTAAAATAGTTTGATGTAACTTTGATGTGGTGTTCCGGAATATATTGTAGAGCTTGCTTGGAAATGGCTGGCAGGGGGTCGAGATAATCATCTTGGTTCAAATGGTTCAAATGGCTCTGAGCACTATGGGACTTAACATCTGTGGTCATCAGTCCCCTAGAACTTAGAACTACTTAAACCTAACTAACCTAAGGACATCACACACATCCATGCCCGAGGCAGTATTCCAACCTGCGACCGTAGTAGTCGCGCGGTGCCGGACTGAGCGCCTGAACTGCTAGACCACCGTGGCCGGCTAATCATCTTGGTGTTGAAGGTCTTTTGTCTGTATTTTCTTTAACAATAACATATGTTTTTGAGTTGGGTTCGCCTTTCCCAAACACTATTTTGTTTTTGTCCCAGACATGTTTGACTGCAGTTGCAGCATCATCAGTGGCTTTCTTTTATTGTTATGGGTGTTAAACATAAGGAAGGTTCTTTACTGTTTAAATACATACAAATATTAGTTTCTAAATCATAATTACAGGTTTTTGAGGAGCACATAAATTTTTTGCGTAAATGTTCCGCGTACACTAAGTTATATATAATTGCAGGTGACATACTTTAAAGACAGACAGACACTATAAAATGTAATACAGCAGAGAAACCATACCATGTAGTAAGAAGGTAAGAAGACACAATTTTATATGCTCCTCAAAATCCCGTAATTACGATTTAGAAACTGATATTTGTATGTATTTAAACACTAAAGAACATTCCTTATGTTTAACAGCCATTACAATAAGAAAACCACTGATGATGCTGCAACTGCAGTGAAACATGTCTGGGACAAAAACGAAACATTGTTTTGCTAAAGGCGGACCCTAGTCAAAAACATATGTTATTGTTAAAGCAAACAGAGATAAAAGAGCTTCCACATCAAGATGGAATATTTGTATTTACTGTGTTGAGCCATATGCGTAATGTACAACATTTAGAGCAGTATACATTTCCTAGTCGGCAAGCTATCCTTCCACTACTGCTAGATGTCATCACATGACAGGGATTACGTGACAAGCTGAACATTAAATCATTAGGCACCGTACGTGCCATCAGTTTACCGGGGAATGTTTACTTCCATTAAACTAAAGACAGAAAGAGCGGTAAGTGTGACTTGTTTTGGAGTAAAGCAGTTTTCATTATGTAGTGACGACAGAAACTGCTACATTTCATAAATCAATATTTTTTTTCCTGACACAACCACATTCATATTTTTATATTTTCTGTTTGAACCACCAAAACGTTTTCTCATCATTTGAAGAGGATCTTCTGATAATGTTGCAATCGGTAAGATAGAAATATAAATCAGAGAGTTTCCGCGGATAAAAACTATTTAAAAAAATTTGAAAATTGTAGCACAAATTTCTACACATGTCCAGATTTTTAAACTGATCAGAAAAATGCTTTCTAATGATACGATGTCTAAGAGGTATTGGATTACGGTTAATATATTGTAATGGAATCTGCCCTTGTCTTTGTAGGATACTACATTATGACTGCGTAGCTGCCGCAAGCATCTGTTTCAACATAACAGTACCCTGTCCGGTCCCAGTACGTTAGTACTACGACCCGTTTGGCAACCAGCAGTGTTACCAAAAAGTGACATGCCACTTCAGCATTACGAAAGGTTAGTACGTGAAACATGAGGCATCTCCACAACAAAACGCCTGGTCAGGGGGCGTGTAAATAGCACCCACCCAGGCCGCAAAGGAGACGAATTAGGCCACAGCTGCTGAGAGGGATACTATGTTGTGGCCTGGGGAAGAACCGCGTATCATACGTTCTTGCACCGAGCACCAATGGGCCCGAGGGTTGAAGTGGAACCCTGTTACTCACGGACCATATTATCGCCCGCTCATGCCAGAAAGCACCAGCCACACGTATGGCGCTGGAGTTCACTCACTGGTCGACACTGCCTTCGCGTAAGCCACCTCTTGCTAGGCTATCGGCTATGTGTCTGTGAAATACAGCTGGCCCGCCAACACTCACTCGGCACCAGCCACCGCCCAGACTGCCAGCTCGCTCTGCAGCCTGTGTCCTGACAACGTACTTCCGCCAAGGATAGTGAGTTTGAAGCCTACTCTGCCCGCTGAAAGTAAGCCTGGGTCATCGCTGTATACTGTAAGAGTGCGCGTGATCAATAAATAAGTGTAGTTTCAGAATGAGTATAACCATATGCCTGCACTTGTTCTCCCATCCTCCAACGAGGTTGACAATGGAAAAGCTGGCGACACTGTTTATGGTAAACAGAACTCTAGACACTAATGGAACTTCATCTTCAATGACAGATGGGAAAACGAAGAGAGCTGGAAAACCTTTATTAGCCCGAGTAGAGTGATGCAAGTTAGGGCACAGCCGTTAGCTTGAGCTCGTTAGCGACACAAGCCTCTGTCACACAGAACGTGATGGGTAAAGTTATCTGCCGTGACCCCTGTGATAAAATTGATTTAAATCCGCAGTTTTTTGCACTGAATTGTAGATACTAATCACTCAGTAGTGTCCTACGAGGAATTGTAAACATTTAGGGATAGGACAGGAACGAAAACTCGAAGTAAAACGTCTAAAATTGGCTCTAAAGCTCTTACTTTAAGGCATATGTACACCACTTCATCTTCGACACTGTGAAACAAATCTTTTCTATCGCAACTTCTTTGCTTTCCATGTTTTGGGAGGAGGTAGCTTGGGGAAAAACAACAAAAACTTGTCTGTTAAACATGGGTTCCCCGCATGAACCATGGACCTTGCCGTTGGTGGGAAGGCTTGCGTGCCTCAGCGATACAGATAGCCGTACCGTAGGTGCCACCACAACGGAGGGGTATCTGTTGAGAGGCCAGACAAACGTTTGGTTCCTGAAGAGGGGTAGCAGCCTTTTCAGTAGTTGCAGGGGCAACAGTCTGGATGATTGACTGATCTGGTCTTGTAACACTAACCAAAACGGCCTTTCTGAAAGCAAGGGGAAACTACAGCCGTAATTTTTCCCAAGGGTATGCAGCTTTTCTGTATGGTTAAATGATGATGGCGCCCTCTTGGGTAAAATATTCCGGAGGTAAAATAGTCCCCCATTCGGATATCCGAGCGGGGACTACTCAGGAGGACGTCGTTATCAGGAGAAAGAAAGTTGGCATTCTACGGATCGGAGCGTGGAATGTCAGATCCCTTAATCGGGCAGGTAGGTTAAGAAATTTAAAAAGGGAAATGGATAGGTTAAAGTTAGGTATAGTAGGAATTAGTGAAGTTCGGTGGCAGGAGGAACAAGAATTTTGGTCAGGCGAATACAGGGTTATAAATACAAAATCAAATAGGGGTAATGCAAGAGTCGGTTTAATAATGAATAACAAAAATAGGAGTGCGGGTAAGGTACTACAAACAGCATAGTGAACGCATTATTGTGGCCAAGATAGACACGAAGCTCACGCCAACTGCAGTAGTACAAGTTTATATGCCTACTAGCTCTGCAGATGACGAAGAAATTTAAGAAATGTATGACAAAATAAAAGAAATTATTCAGATAGTGAAGGGAGACGAAAATTTAATAGTCATGGGCGACAGGAATTCAACAGTAGGAAAAGGGAGAGAAGGAAACGTTGTAGGTGAATATGGATTGGGAATACGAAATGAGAGAGGAAGCCGCCTGGTAGAATTTTGCACAGAGCACAACTTAATCATAGCTAACACTTGGTTTAAGAATTATGAAAGAAGGTGTGGTGTCACCGCCAGACACCACACTTGCTAGGTGGTAGCCTTTAAATCGGCCGCGGTCCGTTAGTATACGTCGGACCCGCGTGTCGCCACTATCAGTGATTGCAGACCGAGCGCCGCCACACGGCAGGTCTAGAGAGACTTCTAGCACTCGCCCCAGTTGTACAACCGACTTTGCTAGCGATGGTTCACTGACAAAATATGCTCTCATTTGCCGAGACGATAGTTAGCATAGCCTTCAGCTACGTAATTTGCTACGACCTAGCAAGGCGCCAGTACCAGTTACTATTGATACTGTGAATCATGTAACGTCAAGAGCGACGTTCACCATTTGTGGATTAAAGTTAAGTATTCCTCCAGCTACGTCCGTTTTTTCTAAAGTCTAATTTCCCTGTCCTGTTCCAGACCTCACGCCAGCCTGCGTGAGCTAAAACGCGTGCCTTTCGGCTTCCTCTTGTAACCTGGTGTTGGCTCTCCTGCCAACCCACAACAGAAGGTTGTATACATGGAAGAAGCCTGGAGACACTGACAGGTTTCAGATTGATTATATAATGGTAAGACAGAGATTTAAGGCCAGGTTTTAAATTGTAAGACATTTCCAGGGGTAGATGTGGACTCTGACCACAATCTATTGCTTACGAACTGTAGATTAAAACCGAAGAAACTGCAAAAGGGAACAATTGACACGAATGGGGGAAAGAAATACAGTAGAAGAGGAATGGGTAAATTTCAGGGTTGAAGTAGTGAAGGCAGCAGAGGATCAAGTAGGTAAAAAGACGAGGGTTAGTAGAAATCCTTGGGTAACAGAAGAAATATTGAATTGAATTGATGAAAGGAGAAAATATAAAAATGTAGTAAATGAAGAAGGCAAAAGGGAATACAAACGTCTCAAAAATGAGATCGACAGGAAGTGCAAAATAGCTAAGGAGGGGTGGCTAGAGGACAAATGTAAGGATACAGAGGCTTATCTCACTAGGGGTAAGATAGATACTGCCTACAGGAAAATTAAAGGGACCTTTGGAGAAAAGAGAACCACTTGTATGAATATCAAGAGCTCAGATGGAAACCCAGTTCTAAGCAAAGAAGGAAAAGCAGAAAGGTGGAAGGAATATAGAGGGTCTATACAAGGGCAATGTAATTGAAGTCAATATTATGGAAATGGAAGAGGAGGTAGATCAAGATGAAAAGGGAGATATAATATTGCGTGAAGAGTTTGACAGAGCACTGAAAGACCTGAGTCGAAACAAGGACCCGTGAGTAGACAAAATTCCATTAGAACTACTGACAGCCTTGGGAGAGCCAGTCCTGACAAAACTCTACCATCTGGTGAGGAAGATGTATGAGACAGGCGAAATACCCTCAGACTTCAAGAAGAATATAATAATTCCAATCCCAAACAAAGCAGGTGTTGACAGGTGTGAGAAGTACCGAACTATCAGTTTAATAAGCCACGGCTGCAAAATACTAATGCGAATTCTTTACAGACGAATGGAGAAAGTAGTAGAAGCCGACCTCGGGGAAGATCAGTTTGGATTCCGTAGAAATATCGGAACACGTGAGTCAATACTGACCCTACAGCTTATCTTAGAAGCTAGATTAAAGAAAGTCAAACCTACGTTTCTAGCATTTGTAGACTTAGAGAAAGCCTTTGACAATGTTGACTGGAATACTCTCTTTCAAATTCTGAAGGTGGCAGGGGTAAAATACAGGGAGCGAAGGGCTATTTACAATTTGTACAGAAACCAGATGGCAGTTATAAGGGTCGAGGGACATGAAAGGGAAGCAGTGGATGGGAAGGGAGTGAGACAGGGTTATAGCCTCTCCCCACTGTTATTCAATCTGTATATTGAGCAAGTATTGAAGGAAACAAAAGAAAAATTCGGAGTAGGTATTAAAATCCATGGAGAAGAAATAAGAACTTGTAATTCTGTCAGAGACAGTACAGGACTTGGAAGAGCAGTTGAAAGGAATGGATAGTGTCTTGAAAGGAGGATATAAGATGAACATCAACAAAAGCAAAACGAGGATAATGGAATGTAGTCGCATTAAATCGGGTGATGCTGAGGGAATCAGATTAGGAAATGAAACACTTAAAGTAATAAAGGAGTTTTGCTATTTGGGGAGCAAAATAACTGACGATGGTCGAAGTAGAGAGGATATAAAATGTAGACTATCAATGGCAGGGAAAGAATTTCTGACGAAAAGAAATTTGTTAACATCGAGTAAAGATTTAAGTGTCAGGAAGTCGTTTCTGAAAGTATTTGTATGGAGTGTAGCCATGTATGGAAGTGAAACATGGACGATAAATAGTTTGGACAAGAAGAGAATAGAAGCTTTCGAAATGTGGTGCTACAGAAAAATGCTGAAGATTGGATGGGTAGATCACATAACTAATGAGGAAGTAATGAATAGGATTGGGGAGAAGAGAAGTTTGTGGCACAACTTGACTAGAAGAAGCGATCGGTTTGTAGGACATGTTCTGAGGCATCAATGGCTCACCAGTTTAATATTGGAGGTCAGCGTGGAGGGTAAAAATCGTAGAGGGAGACCAAGAGATGAATACACTAAGCAGATTCAGAAGGATATAGGTTGCAGTAGGTCCTGGGAGACGAAGAAGCTTGCACAGGATAGAGTGGCATGGAGAGCTGCATCAAACCAGTCTCAGGACTGAAGACCACAACAACAACAACTCTGTTATCTCCCGTTTCGGGAGCTATCAACGCTTGTTCAGAAGAGATTTGTTTCGCAATAGCGAACATGAACAAGGGATCGTAGCTAGTAAGGTATGCATTTTTGAGCCTATGTTTACTTGACACTTTTGGTTCGAATGATCGTACCTGTCACACCGCAGAATACTGAACATTCTTCCTGGAACACCTTGTATACATAATCTTTTGATTCAGACTATAGTCCAGATTTTCCACCGAAAATTTAATCATGTTAAAATTGGCTTGTGATGTAATATAACATAAACATTTCACTATAGCTTATGACAACTAGCAATTTGCTGTTTCTTTCGGCACGTAATAGTTTAAATTTATTTCGTCATACAGGTGTCAAAGTTTTAACAAGTCTTCCCTTTAGTGTGCTGTTTTTACATCATGTCTATAGTTGATAACGTACATAATGAATATGTAATTTATACATGTTTTGATCTATCATAGACAATTTATTTTCGTAACCACTACTGTAAGCTCAGATGACAAATAATTAGTCGCTCCTAGAGAAATCATTACATTCATCACTTAATACCGTGTAATTATGTCCCTGGACGTGATAACCGCCTTTATTCGGTTACGAAGTGAGTCCACAAGATTTTGCATGTACGTCGCATCCAGGTTAAGCCACTCGCTGAGAATTTCAACGCACTGTTCCGCCAAATTGAGCAGATTCTGATGTCGGCGTTTTACTCGAACTTCCAGAATGTCCCACAGACTTACCGTGGGGTGCAGATCAGGTAATTCTGCATGCCAATCGAGATGTAATGGGGTGGGGCACAGTTCATAAAACCAGTCACATATTCTTCCAGTGCGACGAAACTCTCTATTGTCGTTTCTACGTGTCTATGTGAGCAATGGCCTCTTGCGATATGAGACACTAGAAGCATTGCAATGCGGAAATGTAGCATATTCCCACGCTTTCAGAGCGGGTTCCGTATCCACTACATCGACCGTACTCGAGATGTGGTATACCTAGGAATAGCTCACGGGGCATATCCGAAACAACTAAATCGAGTGGGATATAGGAACACATTCATCTATAAATATGGAGAGGAGGGTTTCACTGATCTTGTCGGTTTCACCTGCTACCGACTCCAGGTCGAAAGGGAATGCAGACAATCAACAAGCGATCCGCAAACAATGCAAATGACCAAAAGTTAAGGACAACAGTTAATATGTTACTTATCGAATATCTACACTCCTGGAAATGGAAAAAAGAACACATTGACACCGGTGTGTCAGACCCACAATACTTGCTCCGGACACTGCGAGAGGGCTGTACAAGCAATGATCACACGCACGGCACAGCGGACACACCAGGAACCGCGGTGTTGGCTGTCGAATGGCGCTAGCTGCGCAGCATTTGTGCACCGCCGCCGTCAGTGTCAGCCAGTTTGCCGTGGCATACGGAGCTCCATCGCAGTCTTTAACACTGGTAGCATGCCGCGACAGCGTGGACGTGAACCGTATGTGCAGTTGACGGACTTTGAGCGAGGGCGTATAGTGGGCATGCGGAAGGCCGGGTGGACGTACCGCCGAATTGCTCAACACGTGGGGCGTGAGGTCTCCACAGTACATCGATGTTGTCGCCAGTGGTCGGCGGAAGGTGCACGTGCCCGTCGACCTGGGACCGGACCGCAGCGACGCACGGATGCACGCCAAGACCGTAGGATCCTACGCAGTGCCGTAGGGGACCGCACCGCCACTTCCCAGCAAATTAGGGACACTGTTGCTCCTGGGGTATCGGCGAGGACCATTCGCAACCGTCTCCATGAAGCTGGGCTACGGTCCCGCACACCGTTAGGCCGTCTTCCGCTCACGCCCCAACATCGTGCAGCCCGCCTCCAGTGGTGTCGCGACAGGCGTGAATGGAGGGACGAATGGAGACGTGTCGTCTTCAGCGATGAGAGTCGCTTCTGCCTTGGTGCTAATGATGGTCGTATGCGTGTTTTGCGCCGTGCAGGTGAGCGCCACAATCAGGACTGCATACGACCGAGGCACACGGGGCCAGCACCCGGCATCATGGTGTGGGGAGCGATCTCCTACACTGGCCGTACACCACTGGTGATCGTCGAGGGGACACTGAATAGTGCACGGTACATCCAAACCGTCATCGAACCCATCGTTCTACCATTCCTAGACCGGCAAGGGAACTTGATGTTCCAACAGGACAATGCACGTCCGCATGTATCCCGTGCCACCCAACGTGCTCTAGAAGGTGTAAGTCAACTACCCTGGCAAGCAAGATCTCCGGATCTGTCCCCCATTGAGCATGTTTGGGACTGGATGAAGCGTCGTCTCACGCGGTGTGCACGTCCAGCACGAACGCTGGTCCAACTGAGGCGCCAGGTGGAAATGGCATGGCAAGCCGTTCCACAGGACTACATCCAGCATCTCTACGATCGTCTCCATGGGAGAATAGCAGCCTGCATTGCTGCGAAAGGTGGATATACACTGTACTAGTGCCGACATTGTGCATGCTCTGTTGCCTGTGTCTATGTGCCTGTGGTTCTGTCAGTGTGATCATGTGATGTATCTGACCCCAGGAATGTGTCAATAAAGTTTCCCCTTCCTCGGACAATGAATTCACGGTGTTCTTATTTCAATTTCCAGGAGTGTAAATACAAACCGCTCTACTTTCAGGCTTTAGGTTTAAGACTAACAAGGAGTGAGTTCTCCACAACAGAGAATGGTAGGCGTGATTAAAGAGTAATTAAGATAAAGTATAAAAGAATAAAGTAAAAAAATGTAATACCAACCAACGTGTGCAGACAGTTTACCGTTCAAAAAATTCTGGATGATAACTTGAACACATGATACGAAGATGCTGATCCATTGCGAAATTATCACATCGTTCACACACTGTAGCTACCCGTCGCTATCTGACATTGACTGCTCACTACCGACTGGTCCAATGCAGATCTGTTGTTTACAGGTAGAAAGGTGCCTGCTAGTCAGCACTCTCATTTCCTCACTATGTACACTGCTGGCCACCGTAAATGCAACACCCTGAAGGAAGCATCCGAATCAAGTGAAATTTACACCATGAGTTTGCAGCGATGAGATATGCTACTGATTAGAATTTCAGCGCAGACGCACATCACGCGCGCCTGTGGCGCCACCTCATAGCGCCATTTAAGGCTTGGCGATTTCGACGAGTGTACGTTCGGCACGTGTGTTTACCTTGTGGTTGTTTCACAAGACGATCAGTTATGCCTCGTAGACAACAGCGAACATCTTTTGATCAAGTATCCGAGTTCGACAGAGGAAGGATAGTGGCTTACCGAGATTGTGGATTATCATACAGAGAAATCGCTAGTCGTGTTGGACGAAACCAAACAACTGTAATGCGCATATGTGACTGTTGGATGCAGGAGGGTACGACGGACCGACGTGGTCGATCGGATTCACCTCGGTGCACCACTGCACGTGCTGATAGGCAAATTGTGCGCATGGCAGTGACGGATCGCTCAGTGACATCCCAAACCATAGCACAGCACATTGCGTCTGTAACGCATCATCCAGTGTCTGCGCGTACCATTCGACGCCGTTTACAGCAGAGTGGTCTGTCCGCAAGACGTCCATTGCTTCGTCTACCACTGACGCAGAACCACAGACGTCTCCGTCGCCAATGGTGTGATGACAGACGGATGTGGACGGCAGAATGGAATGACGTTGTCTTTACTGACGATCACGCTTCTGTCTGCAGCACCACGATGGTCGGATTCGAGTGTGGAGACACCGTGGGGAGAGCATGCTGGACAGCTGCATTATGCACCGCCACACTGGTCTTGCACCGGGTATTATGGTATGGGGCGGTATTGGATATTACTCTCGCACGCCTCTAGTACGCATTGCCGGTACTTTAAATAGCCGGCGCTACATATCCGAGGTGCTGGAGCCAGTTGTCCTTCCTTACCTTCAGGGCTCGGCCACAGCCATATTTCAACAGGATAATGCGCGACCACACGTGGCACGCATTGTCCAAAGGTTCTTCGTCAATAACCAGATTGAATTGCTTCCCTGGCCGGCTCGCTCTCCGGTCTTTCGCCGATAGAAAACATGTGGTCCATGTTTGCTCAACGAGTGACCCAGATTACATCCCCAGCTGCCACACCAGATGATCTTTGGCAACGTTTGGAAGCTGCTTGGGCTGCTGTACCCCAGGAACACATCCAACGTCTCTTTTACTCAATGCCGAGACGTGTGGCAGCGGTGATCTCCAACAATGGCGGCTACTCTGGCTACTGATTCTGGCAGGAACCACATGTCACAGACGTCTGTAAACGTAATCATTTGATACCTGGTCAACATGTTATCTACAAAATAAATTTTGTTGTGCTACCTCTTGTCTTTCTTGGTGTTGCATTTACGGTGGCCAGCAGTGTATTATTCTGTCTTTTCTTGTATCGCAATGCTTGTATCTGCTATGAGCTACGATATCTTGTTCTAATATGTTTCTACATATCGATACCAGCTATTTAACAGCCTCTTTACTTGGTCACTGTGACAAACTTAAATCTTTGGCAGGTCAGTTTTTCCCTCTCTTTCTTTTTGCGGGTGTGGAACATGTGGTCATCCTTGTTTGGAGGTATTTCATAATTATTCTTGGACCTTTCTTATCTGGAATTGGTACAGTGTAGATGAAGAGGCGTTGTGGTGTTGAAGAAGAAACTGATTTCGTCTGGCACAGGTCCATGCCACAGAACACACACTTCAGTGCGTAACCATAGGATCATACAAACTTAGTTCGTATCCTGTGATAAAGGTTAGTTTTCCGTGACGCAATTAGTTGGGCAGTGTTTCCTTGTACTACTCTGAGCGATGGTAGGCGATCGCCTGATTCTGCCCAAAGTAATAGTCGCTTAAGGATATCGGTAAATGCTTGGAAGCCGGTTCTCGCATTAATTATTGCTTTATTCAGTTTCATGCTATTGTTGTAAATTCAACGATGTCAATTTTTCCTGAAGTGCAATACCAGTTTTTGAAGTACTAACATTTGCATGTTCCAGATGTTGCTTTGGTTTGTAAATGTCCCCACAGCGTTTAAAGTTTTTCTGTTGTCCTTAAAGCCAATATATTCATTGATGAACTCACATCTTACGAATCTGTTTACCATAATCATATTATTTGTAATTGATCTATTTGATTGAGCCACACTGGTGGGGAGACAGCCGCCGTGGCCGCGCAGTTCTAGGCGCTTTAGTCTGAAACCGCGCTGCTGCTACAGTCGCAGGTTCGAATCCTGCCTTGGGCATTGATGTGTGTGATGTCCTTAGGTTAGTTAGGTTTAAGTAGTTCTAAGTCTAGGGGACTGATGACCTCACATGTTAAGTCCCATAGTGCTTATAGCCTTTTGAACAAATTGAACACTGGTGGGGAGCCATCATGTTGTGGTACGAAAGTTAGATATGTGATTTACGGTCAGTTCCGATACAGTCGTAATTAAGTGGGAGGAAACATCTGAAGGTGAGATGTTCTGCATTGTTGCCATATTTAATCAAGATTGTGACTTTCCCTGGAGGGTCCCCACTCCACCTTCTTTCCATGAGGATGAAATATGGCAATGTCGCACTACTGACATCACCATCCCCACTCCTTCCACCTTCTCCACTTCTCCTCCTTTCCCCTACGTCCCCCTTCATCCTCCCCCACACCCCTACACTCTCACTTCCTCCTGTCCCCCACTTGTCAACTGGTGGGAAAAAGACTCAGTGTCTAGCTGCTGGAGAGGAAGAATGTAACATAGAGTCCCTGTTTATTTACTTTATTGATTTTTAGGCTGTTGTCATCATAATGGATTGTCCTACAGCTACCCCCCCCCCCCCTTCAAATTGTGACTTTGGGGAAAAAAGGTTGGAGTGGAAGTTACTATCTTTATTTTTCGTAGGAATGTGTTCACTTAACGAGATGTAAGCATTGGACACAGAGGAGTTTAATGAACATATTACTTGTATGCATACCACTGAGGATTGTATCCATAGTCTCCTAAACAAAGAAGGTGAGATATTCTTCATTGATGCCATACTTAATCAAGATTGTGACTTTCCCTGGAGGGTCCCCACACCACCTCCTTTCCATGAGGATTAGATATGGCAATATGCAGGAGACAACTTCGTCTTATTCCACTATCCCAGACTGAATGAACCACAAGTGCTCTACGAGGTGTATGGAGCTTGACTCAGATCGCTTGAAACGGGTTTTCTGCCCCTTTCCGATAGCACAGGTGTGCATGTTCACCCTGCTCTGTGGCCGAGTCCCTAATACTGCTCAAAATTGGTGGGAAACAGTCCTACAGTTATGAGAGAATAATTGCCTCCTACCGATCTACAAGTGTGTAGCTGCTGAACTAGTTGTACACAGATACGTAGTGACAATGGAGAGGACAGCAGACTGTCACTCAAGTGTGCGAAGATTCGCCTCCTACCGATCTAGAAGTGATTAGCTGCTGAGGAACTTGTACACAGACACATGGGAAACGGCAGCAAACTATCACTGAAGTGTAGGAAGACCACTACACTCTACCACAAGTGATGCGAAATCCTTCACTATTCTAAATACACATCAAAATTCTCGTGGAAACATTACCACTCATAAACAAGGGACCATAATGTAACACACACACTGGAAATTTATAAAAACCTCTATAATAACACAACTAACGTAACAGCCGACCTCAAATGACCTCACCAGGAGAAAATGGAAACAGTTGCACCTGTGGTCACCTCGAAACAGACTAAGAATCTTCCTCCTACCTCGCCTCTTCCCGGCCCCTCCTATCTCCTCCCCCGTATACAGGGATAAAGATTTTCCAGTCTTGTTCTGGCCTTTCACTGATGGTGCACGAAGAGATCCATCTGCTGGCAGTGCTATACTGCTTCCCATCCTCAGAAATCAGTCTCAAATGGACAAAAGACTCAAGAGCAGGACTCTTCCTACATGGCCGCTAAATGTATTTCTCGGAAAGACAGGCACCCCTGGACAACTGTGAAATATCTATCCATCGTGGATGAAGAACTGAGAAGTCAGCAGAGTCTTGCATTCACTGTCATGTAGGAAAAACATCGAAAAAACACATCACACATAAATGAGTTTCACACAGAGCGATATACTAGTCATCTCTCTGTTCACTGACCCCCCCCCCCCTACTTACCCTACAACAGCTGGAGAGCAGTGCCCACACTCGTTAGCCACCGCCACTGCATGCAGTTATGACTCGCCATCACTCATGTTTATTCTTATTCTTAATGTGAAATGTCTGAAGGCTATCTGGTAGAGGTTCCAGATGCTCCACTTCACCAAATAACAGCTTTGTATATGTGTGTTCTTGTATGCTATGGAAAGATGAGAAATTGCGCTCGCCTCATTGAATGTCGTCTTTATCTCTGTTATTTAGGAACATCCACGTAAGTATAATAGTTTGTTGAAATTGCTCTAGGTAAATCCGTGGGTGGCTGTAACCTGCTCTGGAAAGAATATGCACACACAGCCATGAGGGATGTTGATGTTGAATGAGAGTCAATCCTAATGCACAGACGTTGGAAGAATATATAGCGGAGGAGTTTTATACAGGTCACTTGCTCCTCATAGCTTAACACAACGCGTATCTGCATGAAGCGTTGCTATTCTTAACAACTCAATTGCTGCAAAGTCACTTCATTTTGATGTCTTAATGTTTTGTATTCTCCAGGTGTGATTCGTACGTTTGGTACAATGAATACTGTACCGAATGACCTCACCTCACCTCACATTGTTTACAGGGTGTAGTTTTACACTTTTCAACTGAATACTTTGACAGAGAAAAAAGTGTGTATAGTACTAAATCAACGAAATCTCCGGCTAAATAACTTCCATCTCACTCTCGTATTGAATTTATGCTTGATACAATGAACACTGAACTGAGAACAATAAATCTTGCGTTTAACATATTGCAATAGAAGCACTTAGAACAACGAAACAGTTCTTAAACATACGGTCAGCTAGTAAGTTCCACACACTATGGTGAATAGAAGACATCGCCAATATGATAATGCTGGTATGACCAAACAACAGCATGATAACCAATATTGACCGAACATTTTTGGATGGACAGATGGGTTTTCTTGTGAGTGGTAGGCATTTGTCTTTGGAGGAGAGAGATGTAATCCTTTGAAAAGCGAGTACCTTTTTCTTAAAAAAAAAAGACAATAGTAACAACTATGTTACACTACCAGTGCATCCCAGTCATGCGTCTACAGGAAGACAAAATACTGTAATAACATCACACAGCTAACGAAAAATAATCTTGCACCTTGCAGTGAATGTGTCTTACCCTTATGTGTGGATACAGACTAAGCAGGTTAGAAACTGATTTACCTCCCATCCTACCTTCCTTCCTCCCTCTAACCCCCCCACTCCCCCTCTGTAGGTGGCTATACTGGTTTTCTAGACCTGTTCTAACCAGTCGCTGACGGTACACAAACACACATATCCGCTGCAGGCGCTGCTTTGGTCAATGTTGGGTTGATCAAATATACTGTTTCCAGTCTGCAGCTGGGCCCTTCCAAATGTAGCAATACTGCTTCCCAAGCCTGTTCTAACTTCTCGCTGAAGGTATAAAAAGAGATCTATCAGCTGGTGATGCGCTCATTTGTTGGGCTGACAATGAAATACGGTTTCAGGTCTGCAGAAATCTAACAAATTTTAGGAAATGCCAACCCCTGGAACAGTGGCGAAATACTTGACTCTTCGTCATGGGTGGAGCAAAGAAACCTCTCTGGGAGAACAGCTGGCAGCAGTTTGCTGCTCTCGACTATGTCTCGTGGTAAAAAGAGGCAGCATAAGGGGCTGCACTCGCCAGTGGATGTTTGCTGTGATCAGCGGCTGTTGAGGTCGCAGAGGGCAGTCACTCTTCAGTGTGCTGGTGCAGATATACCACCACACTCTCTGCTGCTGGCTGCTTCTATGAGACTCCTAGCCTCTGAATGCTAAAAATGAGATTCTGTGGAAGTCTTGTAAATAAATCGTCAAGCATGTGGATATTACAAATATCATTACAAAACAGTGGTTTTCACATTATCTATTCGATATTAGAAAAAATTCAGTCATTTTTACACCCACCGGCAAGTTATAGTTCTTAATCCCCTACTCCTCATTATTTCATAATATCCAACTGAGTGAAACTATGAACTCAGTATATGATACTGTTGTCAATTTCGGATGAGCAAATTGCTAAGTCCAGAGCTCTATAACAGTACATCTGATCAATGTATTGACCTATCACACATCTCTTGTACATGTCCAGCACGTATAAAATCAATAACACATCCTAAATGAATCGAAAACTTCCAGTATTTTGATTTGAAAATTACCGATCACCACAGACTGTCCTTGTTATTTCGGAATATCCATCTGAGTAAAAGTGAGAACTTAAATCTCCAAAAACAATTCAATGTACTGAATCCTCTATGTCATAAGCTGATGTGTGATGGAAATTTTCATTGGAACAGTTGTATCTAACATCAACTTACGTCTTATAAGAGATCAGCTATTTAAAAAACAACGCATTTCTGATGATAATACAGCAGTCACGGCTCCACAAGTAGAGGTACAACCGATTTATTTGAGTTTTACGAACAAATTAGCATAGCTGAAAGCATTCCTCACATTCAAAATTAGTATATATGGTAGTCCTGTAAATAAATTGTAATGCAAATGTGTACTGAATGAATTTCAGACACATGAAATATCAATACAGAACAGTATCTCTCTCACTATTTATCTCATGTTGAGAAAAAACCCACAGCCATTTTGACATTCAGCAGCAAGCTACAATTCGCCCCTCCCTCTCCTCACAATTTTTGTAACATCCTATATGGTAAAACTATGAACTATAAAACTTCGCTGAAAGTCACTTGCATAGACCTGTGTAAAGTTTTCCTGTCTGTACTGGAAGAATATCATATCCTACAGAATGTCAATCTCAACAGAGGGTCCGTTTTCTGAAGCTTCGTAATGAGTTTTATTTATTGTTCTTTTTACACATCCAGGCAGTGTATGGTTACAGGTGTATGGTTACAGCTTTGTGCACTGTCATAATTCTCTTTTCATACCACGACTTTGAGGTCTATGTTGGCTACTAGACTGATATTAACAACTTTCGATCCATTGGCTCTCACAGAAAGCTGGACATCACATGCTGTAGTTCAGGCCACACTAACTTGAGCACTTAGTGTTTGCGTGGCCCGGTGCTGGGTCGACCCCTCATGCCTTGCACGTAGTGGCTGCAGCACCACATGTGTGACAGGAAAAGAGCTCACTCCCATGTCCTCTTCAGTGGAATGAAGTATCTATTTGGAATATTATCAGATGGGACACTGTTAATCTGTCTTGCGAGCATGATCAGGAAAGGTTCGGATGTAGGTGTGCCATTCCTTGATGCTCAGTGGGAAGATTCGTATTTGTTAGTATAGTCTGACAGACAAAACTGTGCTTAATATGTCACTCAACTGTTAAAAATCAAAGCATCGACAGTGCACCATCACTACGAAAATAAACATTCCTCAACACATGAGGGATTTGTTGGACCAGACAGAAGTGAACTGACTACTAAATTAAAATCAGAATTGCCACAATCTGAAGAGGTAAGCGTTGCTTATATTGGTCATTCTAAAAAAAATTCTTTTGGTAATTGTACAAATTATTACAGAAACTAGCGCTATTTCTCTTTAGATATTGTTGTTAAACTACATTATGAGACTGTTTTGTGTGGCAAGAATTTAAAGTTAATTATAGTTGTTGTGGTCCTGCAGCCATCTGAGCTGAATCACACGTCAGAAAGCGCGCTTCGAACAAACTGCATTGTTGCAATGAAAATTTCAAAAACTGGAAGAATTTTTATGGACGGCCAATTTGTCAAAGAGTGATTTATAGAGTGTTTGGAGGTAACATGCCCGTCTGCTGAGGCCCAATTTGAGGAGTTAGTATTGTCTGAACATACAATTTCTCGAACTGTGCAAGAAATTGGTGCGCAATACATGTTATAGCTTCGTAGAGTACTCGATTGCCCTTGATCAGAGCACAGACAAAGCAGCATAATTCAACTTTAAATTTTCTTAAGAGATGTCGTTAAAGATTTCACTGTTACTGAGGAAATGTTGGATGTTACGTCTCTGAAGGGTACCACAACCAGGAAAGCTATTATCCTGTGTGTAAAGGAGGTTGTGAAAGATCTGAAGTTCTTAATCGAGCGCCTACACAGCATTGCAACTGGTTGGGCTCCCGCAATGTTGTCTGAAGGGGTAGGTTTTGTAGATATTATGAAAAAAAAATTCGTGATCGGGACTTCCCCAAGTTTTCACAATACATTACCTTCTACATTAAGAACAACTATGCAAGAAAGTTTTCTTCAAGTTTCTGTCCGTCCTGGATAAAGTTGCAAAAATTGTCAATTTTTGTAGAGAGCATGACTTGACTCATCGGGAATGTTAACGGTGTTTGGAGAATCTTAAATCCATTCACAAAGACATTCCTATTTATTGTGCCACACGATGGTTAAGTTGCTCAAACGTACTTTCAAGTTTTTCGATTTGAGGCAAGAAATAGCTCTGTTTACTGATATGAAAGTTTCTCCGCAGACGGACTTGGATGATGAGCAGTGGATCTCTGACCTCACAGTCATGTAAGGAATCACAGGGTATTTACATGATTTAAATATCTCGTGGCAAGGTAAAAAAAAAATTAAACAGTACTATTCGTGACTGTACCGAAACTTTCAAATTGCAGCTTTGGCTTTTTAGAGGTCAGCTTCAAGGAGGATATTTGGATAGTTTCACCCCTCTAAAATCCTTGAATTTAGGTATTTATGAACAAATCATTGAGTAAACAAAAGCGTTAAATTCACTGCATAAAGAATTTGAAGATACGCTTGAAGAAATGAAACAAGTACAATCTGCACTCAAAGTTTATGTGACGCCCAGAGGATTCCCAAATAAGTCTCCAGGTTGAGCTGATAAAAGTACAGTGTGATTCAGTTTTGACACATCACTATTACCATTACAATGGTGATATGATTTCATTTTATAAAGACACTGATAAACAAGAATTCCCGAGTATTCTTGCCCTTGTCCTGAAATGTGCTGCTATGTTTGGAATAAGGTTCGTTTGTTAACAAATGTTCCCAATTGTGAACATTAAGGAAACAATAACAAGGTCAAATTAGTCTGATACTTCGTTGGAAGCTCAACTGCCAAAACGATTGTTCCAAGTGTGAGTTAGTTAGTGGCTTCACAATACGATGCTAGGGATGAAGAATGTTGTAAATTAGTGCAAAATAACTAGCACAATGTAAGTAGTCTTTCTGCAAGTACAAAAAATTATTATTATAATTATTATTATTATCATCATCCGTGTTAACACTGGTACGTCGCCTGATGCGTTATGATCTGTGCAGCTCCGTCAGGAGCAAGTGATCTGTCTAAAGTTCCTCCACCGTCTATTCTTCCACCATCCGTGAATCAGGAATGCCTCTCTTTCAGCACCAGTATCCCTCAATGGTTTTGTGTGTGGGTATTCTTTCTGGAGTAGGTTCCAACCTACCATGTATTTACCTAAATAATTATCAACAAAGCATTTTACTTTGGTGGATGTTCCTAAATAGCAGAGTTAAAGGTGACGTTGTACGAGGCAAGCAGAATATCAGAATATAGCCTTCCACAGTATATGATAAAACACACACACACACACACACACACACACACACACACACACACACACACACACAAAGCTTTTATTTGGTACAGTGTAACATCTGAAACCTCTACCGAGCAGCCTTCAGACAGTGTATGTTAAGAATAAAAGTGAGCGATGATGGGTTATAACTGCATGGAGTGGTAGAGGCTAGTGAGGGTGAACACTGCTCTCCACCTATTGGCTGCCTCCACTCACTCCTGAAGAGATCTTTTGGGGTCTGTTTTCCTGGTAGTTGTGTCATTACAGTGCCTTTTCTCAATTTACAGTGCATGTGATGCACTATGATTCATTCTTTATGGATGGTGGTTTTTTCACGACAATTTAGATGCATAATTAGAGCAGTGAAGCATTTTCGGAGTTGTGGTAGCGTATATTTGACTTCCTGCACTTCAGTGATAGTTTCCTGCCCTATCCCTTCTTACCGTGCATCTGTGTACGAGCCAATCACCTGCAGATTGGTAGGAGGCAAATCTCCCACACTTAAGTGATAGTTTACTGTCCTGTCCATTGTTACCACGTATATGTGTACAACTTCTTCAGCAACTACACACTTGTAGATAGGTAGGAGACAATTCTTCTTTCAGAACTGTAGGACAGTTTCCTGCCGATTTCGAGTGCTATTGTGGACTAGGGCACACTCATTCATTATCACCTCCTTCAATTCCTTGTGTAGGAGGCTAGGATCACAGTCCTTAGCTGTAAGCTTACAGGTAATACACTTATTAAACTCCTCTCTGTCCAACACAAACAGCTCATCGGCTGAACACTTCTCCCATCAAAAATAAAGGCAACACCCTCTGCTCCAGCCTTTTCCACATTTCACAAGGCAGGTGTAGGACAGTCGATCAGCAGGATAACACGCGCAAAAGTAAATAATGTAAATAAATACAGTACCTTACATCATTCCACTCCAACAGCTAAGAACAGTATGTGTCTTTTTCCTGTCAATTCACAAGTAGTGAGAGAGAGGGGGGGGGGTGGAAAGGAAGTGGCGGAGGGGATGGTGGAAGTGGGGTTAGGGGCGGGGTAGTGAGGTAGGGAGAAAGAATGGGGGTGGTGACATCTTCAGCAAGACATTGCCTCATCTACTCCCGTCGAGGGAGAGCCGATATCTTGAATAAATTTGGTAACAAAGAAGAATGACCCAAATTTGGCTTTAGTCCCCTGCAGTCCTATGATGCACCGCCACTCAGAGCTGGTGCCGAGAATTATAAATAATAATAGGAAGTAAAATCTCCCTGCATGCTAACTATTTTTCATGTGCAGATATAAGATGGTCCGTCATATAACGGGCTGCTGTTTGTCGCCATGAGACATCATGTCTGTCACCTTGCTCATATAATGCAATGTTATGTACGAAGTTGCTATAGATGTTACTGATAACAATTTTCTGCATTCTGAATTTACATGTAATCAGCAGATCGATAGTATCATTGCACAGGTGAATACTATAAGATGAAGGCTAATACATGTTCAGAGTAATCCGCTACATAGTAAACCTATTAATTTGTGACATAATAACAGTTTTGCAATTCCTCATTTCCTTTTGTTACGGCGAATTAATGGAAGTGTGCACTGTACGACCATTTTTCTATTTATTTTTGAGTCAGTTACTTTCTTTCAGTTATAAATTTACATTGTGCGTACCTTCAGAGAATCAGGTTTATTTGGTCACTATCTATGATAGTAGTCTATGATTCTTTGTACAGACACACGCACTTCTCATTATTGGCATACCAAATCAAGATATCTGTTTCCTATGAACTGTGTGATATCCTTTTATTTACATCTAATTTAATTTACTGTTTCTACTGTTAGCTTCGTCCGCAGTCTTCTGTTTTTGGTCGACCTTTCCAGGGTACTCAATGTGGGCCCTCTTGATTTCTTGAAACTACAATTTCTTTAAGCTAACATTTTTATTTCAGTACTGTCTGCAACAATCTTGGAGTGTTTTTGCAGAATTTCCCTTAATTGTGGGTTCCGATTGCTTATATATGTACATATATAATTTCATTCAGTTACAACATTTATCAGTCTTGATCCGAATTCTGTGTTATTTTAGTATTACTTGTGATAAGAAAATTATTTCTTGTGGATGCGCTTAATGAGAATGAATATATCAAGCTGGTAAAATGCTAATGTTTTTTTTCATATGTAATTGGTAATTTGTGGTCTTCACTTCACACTTGGATGAAGGTGCATTATACTTGTCTCTTTAATGTTTGAAGAAGAGGTTGGAATTGCTGTATATTTCATGAAGTTTCAGGAAATGGATATTAGTAAAGGGAGCTACATTTAGCATTGAATGAGCTTTAGATAGAATTTACAGTTTTTATGAGGCAATCTCAAGCATAATTTTCACGTATAGTTAATTTTGAGACTTGTAGTGTATACTTAGCAAATCTTCCGTCCTCCTAACTCTCCACCCTACAGTTACTGATGATGAAGGAATGGACATTCAGAGCTGATTAACGAGGCACTTCCACTTGATTACAGCTTATGCATTCTGTATACCTTCAAAGTATAAGGGCCTATTTTGCTTGTCATGGACATCACACAGGACGTGGAGTGGAAATAGTTGCGGCGGGATCTTCTCATGAAATTTCACTCACCTACTTTCTCTTCCGGAAACGAAAATATTTTGATTGGCGCCAACCTACATAGAGAGAATCGATCATCATACGAGATTAAATGAAATCAGAGCTAGCATGGAAAGATATAGGTGTTCTTTCTCTTCCACGCGCAGTTCGAGAGTGGAATAACAGAGAATTATGGCGAAGGTGGATCGATGAACTCTCTGCCAAGCAATTAAGTGTAATTTGCATAGTATCCAAATAGATGTAGATGTAGAACATCTGTAGGAGTAGTCAATGCTCCTTTACATACAGGCACGCGCACACACATACACATACACACACACACACACACATACACACACATACATACACATACACTCAAAGAGAGAGAGAGAGAGAGAGAGAGAGAGAGAGAGAGAGAGAGAGACAGACAGACCTTTCAAGTTGTTAGTTCAAGCTGCCACTTTTCGCTTATATGCCGGAAATAAAATTAGTCCCAAAACTTTATAGACGGACGGTGTAATCTGGAAGCCATTCACAATGAACTGTAATTAAATAACTTTTATACCTTCTTGTTTTTATTTGTTTATATTTCCAACACTATGTTTTATTTCCACATGAAAACCGTCAGCTGTTGCAGTTAACATACTTTGCAACAATACAGGGCATTCAGAAGAGTCTGAAAAGCTTGTAAGGGCCTTACAGAGTGGGCTGTGTTTAGAAATAATCGTTAAGAAAAAAATTCGGTAAGTTGCACCGGTGGCGAGTTAATTAGCATTAAAGTTAGCCAATCAGGCCATTGCGCGCGTAAGTTCAAGGGGCCCACCAGATACAATTCCAGCCGTACGTCACATTTACACCACACAAATTCATGGAAAAGTGAGATTATCATTAGTCCAGGACAAAGAAATACGTCAATTTATTTGAGAATTCATGACTTGCAGCCGTGTTAAGTTGCTCTGATCGGACTTTCTCTATATCGTACAATGTTTCATGAAACTCGAATGGTTATCGTTAACTTTTTTTTTCAGCCACATTCTCTCAGTTCCTGTGCAACAGACTCTCGACTATCCGGCTCGTGACTATTCGGCCTCCGTACTATCAGGCCGCCTTAATTAATGCCATAAAAATATTTCTCTGCGATAAAATTAGGTTTAGTTTATTGTACTTACTTTACTTTTCCAAATCCTTAGCAAGCTGGCGTCAGCTACAATGCTTTGTGGCCTAATGAAATATTTTGTACTTGAATTACATCTGGAGTCACAATTATCACGTACATATGGTGTTGTTAATACTGAATAAATTAGTCTAGCTACTCTTCAACATACGATACTTACAAGTCCACTTCCAGCGCTCACAAACAACAATGAACACACGTAAAGAAACGTTCTGTTGGTAACCCGGTGTTCTTTGTTTCTTCATTTGAATTTCAGTCATCCTAAGTAGTAAATTTTTGTTTTGTGCGGTTGCTTTTGTTTTCATTAAAGAGTCAGAAATGGGTGATAAACGATAAAACTTGAAGCGACTCCGGACCGGAAACCATGTTCTGCAATAAGAATGGGTTCTGGTGTAGCAGCATAAGCTGTTGCTTTAAGTTAAAGGTAGGAAAAAAGTACTGAAGGAAATTGGAAGAAAATTCGAACACACATTGAAAAGTGATGTGCTTCCTAAGCTGGTGGAAGTGGAATAAAAGCAAGAAAGAAGAAAGGTAATTGGAGAGAAGTTGAGGAATCTTTTTTTCTGGTGAACCCTTGTAGAACTGCGATAAGGGTGGTTCAGACCACAAGATGTTCCTACGAAAACGGTTGCTTCCAAAAGCGGAGCAGCGGAAGCAGGATACAAGGAAAGTAAGGAACGAGTTACCATATTGGCTTGCAGTGATGAAAATGGCCAACACGAGCTTAAGCTTACGTTTATGGGAAATCGTGGAAACCTAGAGCTTTCAAATCAGAGACCACTGACCCTACATTCCACTCATCAAAAGAAAGCATAGACTATTACAGAAGTTATAAAAACCTCGTTTAAAATGAATTCGTATCAGTTGTAGAGAAATATGGGAAAGAACAATTCACACAGGAAAGCTGAACTGCTTCTTAATAACACACCTTCGCATCCTGTCAGTGACGAACTCACAGATGGAGAAATAAAAGCATTATTTTTACCACCAAATGTGGCTGGCCTTTGTCAGCCGATAGACCAGGACATCCTTGAAATGTTAAAGAAGACGTATCGTCACCCTCTCCTCAGTTCGTTGATATTTGATAATACTGAATGCTATGTAGTCTTTCTGAAGAGGATTTACTCGCTAGATGTCATAAGGTGGCTGGTCGAAGCGTGGGAGGAAATTCCGTCTTTCAGACCACTAAGGTGCACATTTTCACATTGAATCCATGTGTGAAACAGAAGTCGAAATGGTAGCGATTGAAGATACTGAATGCTGTGTAACCATTCTGAAGAGGATTCCCTCACTAGATGTCATAACGTGGATGGTCGGAGCGTTGGAACAGATCCGAACATATAACATGTGAGGTCTAGGAAGGTTCTTATAGACTAGTAAGGTGGACATTTTGACTTTGAATCAATGTGTGAAACCGAAGTCGAAGACGGAAACGCTGATGTTTCATTGCTCAAAAATATACCGGGGTGTGAGGATGTCCATGCAGAGCACGCCACATAATGGATGGTAAAAAATGAATTCGATGAACTAATCGACAAATATATTATGGAAATTGTGGCACAGAGAGAAGTAACAAAAGAGCAGGAGGTAAACTTAGATGACAGGAGAAACCTCATCCCACACACGGAAGGGCTGAAGGCGACCGAGGCATCGCTTCAATAATTTGATGTGCAAGAAGGAGGAAGCAGCGCCAACTGACACTACCTGCGTAGGTGGAGAGACGGACGATAGCTAAAGGTGGGAGGCAACCATCTATCAAAGATTTTTTAAAGCCTCAAACCTGTAAGTTTCGTCTTTGTTGTTAGACCCGCATTTTCCCAAATGTTTATTCATAGATTCATACTTTACAGTGCAGATAGATTTATGTTGCCTGTAATAATTTTTGATGTGTGCGGTAAGGATTTTTTGACTGGTACGGCTTTGGCCGGAAGCGAGAATTTATAGAACTCTATACATCTACATCTACATTTATACTCCGCAAGCCACCCAACGGTGTGTGGCGGAGGGCACTTTACGTGCTACTGTCATTATCTCCCTTTTCTGTTCCAGTCGCGTATGGTTCGCGGGAAGAACGACTGTCGGAAAGCCTCCGTGCGCGCTCGAATCTCTCTAATTTTACATTCGTGATCTCCTCGGGAGGTATAAGTAGGGGGAAGCAATATATTCGATACCTCATCCAGAAACGCACCCTCTCGAAACCTGGCGAGCAAGCTACACCGCGATGCAGAGTCTGCCACTTGAATTTGCTAAACATCTCTGTAACGGTATCACGCTTACCAAATAACCGTGTGACGAAACTCTCCGCTCTTCTTTGGATCTCCTCTATCTCCTCTGTCAACCCGACCTGGTACGGATCGCACTCTGATGAGCAATCCTCA
This sequence comes from Schistocerca nitens, assembly GCF_023898315.1. NCBI lineage: Eukaryota > Metazoa > Arthropoda > Insecta > Orthoptera > Acrididae > Schistocerca > Schistocerca nitens. The sequence goes on from NC_064616.1 coordinate 950,799,764, forward strand.
AGTATAGGTCGAACGAGTGTTTTGTAAGCCACCTCCTTTGTTGATGGACTACATTGCCTAAGGACTCTCCCAATGAATCTCAACATTGCACCCGCCTTACCAACAATTAATTTTATATGATCATTCCACTTCAAATCGTTCCGCAAGTATACTCCCAGATATTTTACAGAACTAACTGCTACCAGTGTTTGTTCCGCTATCATATAATCATACAATAAAGGATCCTTCTTTCTATGTATTCGCTATACATTACATTTGTCTATGTTAAGCGTCAGTTGCCAATCCCTGCTACAAGTGCCTATCCGCTGCAGATCTTCCTCCATTTCGCGGCAATTTTTTAATGCTGCAACTTCTCTGTATACTACAGCATCATGCGCGAAAAGCCGCATGGAACTTCCGACACTATCTACTAGGTCATTTATATATATTGTGCAAAGCAATGGTGCCATAACATTCCCCTGTGGCACGCCAGAGGTTACTTTAACGTCTGTAGACGTCTCTCCATTGATAACAACATGCTGTGTTCTGTTTGCTAAAAACTCTTCAATCCAGCAACACAGCAGGTCTGATATTCCGTAGGCTCTTACTTTGTTTATCAGGCGACAGTGCGGAACTCCGGCCTATTCGGTTTTTTTGTTATCCGGCCTGACCTTCCTCCACATTATGTCGGCATGTCGACAGTCTACTATACCACTAAATAACATAATTTCACTCTTCATCGCTGAAACGTACTTTCTCCTTCTTGACAGGGCAATGCAGACGAACTATGGCTCAAGTTTAAATGAATAGTTGCCCATGTACTGGACAGATACGTATCCAGTAGAACAGTTCGTGATGGTAGAGACACACCATAGTATACAGTCGCTACAAAGAACCTTTTGAAGAAACACAGACTTTTAAATTATTTTATTAGTACTATTGCTTTAAGATACTTCCCATTTTCAAGTGCATCTACAGTAGCATATGCGAATGTGTCTACATCTACATCTGAAACTAGTAGTTCAGATAAAATAATTTAGAACACAGTATGGAGGAATAATATCATTTTTCAAATTGCACAATATGTATACGGCTACAGATAGAGAGATACAGAATGAAAGGCGTTTGGCTGTCAAGCAATGTGTGAAGCCTTCAATGACTACTGTAGCGGAATATAGGGAAAATAACTGTCAAAAAACCCAAAGAAATTCTGGTCATATGTAAAGGCTATTAAAGGTACCAAAGTTCGTGTCCAGTCAGTCTTGGACAAGACACAACTAACATTGAGAGCAGCAAAGCAGAAGGAGAAATGCTTAACTCTGTTTTTAAATGTTCCCCTACAAAGGAGAACCCAAGAGTATTGCCACAAATTAGTACTCGTATCACTGAAAAGGAAACTGAAATTGATGTCAGTGTCAATGGTGTTGAGAAACAGCTGAAATCGATAAAATTGAACAAAACCCCAAGGCCGCATGGAACCTCTATTAGAGTTTATATCCAACTTGCGGCTGAATTAGTGCCTCTGTTAAATTTAATATATCGTAGACTGCTTGAACAGAAAACCATGCCCAGTAGTTGTAAGAAAGTACAGATCGCACTTGTCTACAAGAAGGGTAGCAGAAGTGATCCATACAACTACCGTCCAATATCTTTGTCATCCATTTGTTGTGGAATTCTAGAACATATTCCGAACTCAAACATAATGAGGTATCTCGAACAGGACGACATTCGTCATACCACGCAGGACGGATTTCGAAAAGATCGATCATGTGAAACCCAATTCACACTTTTCTCATAAGCCGCCCTGAATCAAGGCTGTCAGGTAGTTGCATATTTTTCCATTTCCGAAAAGCATTTGACTCAGTACCACACCTACGATTATTATCAAAGGTACGATTGCAAGGAGTATCAGGTGAAATTTGGGACTGGCCTGATAGGGTGGACGCAGCGTGTTATCCTAGGTGGAGAGTGATGCAGAGATGTAGAAGTAACTTCTGGTGTACCCAGCCAAGAATGTTGGATCCCTTGCTGTTCACGTTGCATGTCAATGACTTTGTGGACAGTATTAATTGTAGCAGCAGCTGCAGACGTAGATATCTGCAATGAAGTACAGTGTGTACGAAAATGCATAAATATAGGATTTCATAGTAGTGCAAAGTCTGGCAGCTTGCTTTAAATGTTCAGAAATGTAAAATTTCTCACTTCAGAAAACAATAAAGCATAGTATCCTACGAGTAAAATATAAGTGAGTCAGCTGGAATCGATAAACTCAAACAAGTAGCAGGGTGAAACATTTAGTAGGGAAATGCAGTGGAACTATCAAATAGGCCCAGTGGAGGGTAAAGCAGGTAGCAGACTTCGGTTTATTGGTAAAACACTGGGGAAAGGCAATCAGTCAAGAATGGACATTTCTTACAAATCACTAAAGCGACCCACCCTAGAATACTGCTCAATGTGTGGAACCGATGCGCAATAGGACTGACGGAGGATATTAAACTTGAACAAGAAAGAGCACCACGAATGGTAACAGGTTTGTTTCACCCGCGGGAGAATGTCACACAGATTTTGAAAGAACTAATCTGACAGACTCTCGACGTGATTAACCATACGGACTGAAAATGAAATTTTCTGTTAAAGTTCAAAACATGTATATGTATTTTTCACGTAGACTGTACTCCTATATTAATAGTCAGAACCGCTTTCTATTTCCGGTTTTAACCGAATTTTACGAAGAGCTTTTCAACATGAGTGAAATATCTAAATAGCAACAGGTCAGAATATTCAATTCGACATACAGTATCCAACATAACACGATATTTCGGGCAATATAAACTAATAAGCAACAGACATGATGACTGTGATTAATTTTCGTAAGTGCTGCGTACACAAAATACGATTTCGTATCCATATTCCTCAGATTCAAAGCTGTAGATCGACATGCTACTTTTTAATTGGAAAATATTGTATTAAGATTTATTTTTCATGCTTCACGAGAAGCAGCTATAAAAGAATCTGCCTCAACTTAACTCTTTATCCGAATTGTGAGAGAAAATTTTGCTAGGCGTATTATTAGAGCAGCTTTTAAATTATGAATGTCGTATGACGTTACTGGCTCGGATACCCTATGAGGTGGCTTCAGCCATCTCTCGGTATCAGATTTCTTCCTCAGCGCACATTGACCCATTTCCTTGGGGATATGTAAGAGTTTTATCGTATGAGTATTTGTAAAATGACGGTGAATGTGTGGGAGCTTCATAACGGTGAATACGTAGAATAATATGAGGCGACTGTTACCACGATAAGCGCCACTTTATTGACATGAAAAAATAGACGATAACCGACAGGCACTTTAGCAACAAGAGTACTCAGTAAAACAAAAACGAGAGAGAAGAACAAGGTCCGTAGATTGTGCAAAGACAAATACATTCAATGTTCTCGGTATAAATGTTCAGTTTTATATGTCCCTATCGATCTCGGCGGACGATGTCGCCGTGTCCTCCCCCTTCCAACAGCGCGTGAGCGCAGCAGAGGATAGAATGGGAGGGGGACACTACTTTTGAACGTAATCTTGCAGTAAGGCGGAAGTTGGAGAGACCTGCCTAAGGAAGACCGCGGTGAATCACCGTCAACGATACTTGGAGATGGTGGCCGGTCGTCTAATTCCTTTGTGAAGGGAGGATGGTCGGAATAAAGGTCCACTTCGGTTGTAAGGGAGTCGGATGAATGATTCTCTAGTTGCGGTGGCTGTTGGTCCTCCTCTTCCTGCTCCCCCTGCATGGGGGTGTTGAGTGGAGATCGTTAATGACTTACCATGATGTAAAATAGTTCTCCGAGTCGGAGTACAGTATGGAGCCGGAATAAGGTGTTGGAGAGCAGCGCGGATGGTGTCGTCTCGGAGCATCACGTGGATGCAATCACTTAATGCGTCGTCGTACACTGTGAGTTTGAGGAGAAGACACACGTAAGCTATATGGCGCCTGATCTTGTATACCAACGATGGTAATTCCGAGGTTGCCACCTGCGGGGACAGCAAGAGGAAGTCTACATGGAATGACCAACATTCGCCATACAATGTTCCAGCGAGAGAAGATTTCAGACCGTCTTTGTATTCTGTCCGGATTGCCAATAGAGCCCGCGGCAATGTTCGGCCCATTGCGGATAGTGGCACATCAAAGCAGCCTTCTGGGTATCCTGCTACTGTCCGACGATCCGGTTCCTTTGAGGGTGCCAGGCAGTTCTGTGGAAGCGTAGCAATCCGCAACAGTTCTGCGAACAGTTGTGATTCAAACTGCCGCTCCAGGTCGATAGTGATTGACAACGCGTACCTGAAAAGAGCAATCCCACATACTGATGAAAGACTATACCATCACTCCGCTGTCATGTATCTTAAAGGGGCGTCTTCCTCCCACCTCGTCATCCTATCGATGGCGGACAAAACAGTCACAAACTGTTTGATTAGGGTAAAGAGCCAACCGAGACCAAGTGCACATTTTGAAACGGCCTTTTAGCACCTCGGATATTTCCTGTGGCGGATAGGTAATCAGGAAATTTGTGGTAAGGTCTTATGGGACGAAACTGCTAAGGTCATCGGTTCCTAAGCTTACACACTACTTAGTCTAACTTAAACTAACTTAAGCGAAGGAAAACACACACAGCCATGCCCGAGGGAGGACTCTAACGTCCGACGGTGGGAGCGGCGCGAACCGTGACAAGGCGCCCGAGACCTCTCGGTAACCTCTCGCTGGGCAGATAGGTATGACGCCCTGTTTTGTTGATTTGGTAGCGAAGGCTGGCACGTATCCATTTTCTGACATTAGCTGTTTCTTCAGGCCAGAAAAAAATCCGTATTGCTATCTTCTGTGTGTGTCCGCAACTGCACGTGTTGTTCCTGCTCCGTTGCTAATTCGTCGAAGTCTATCAGTGCTCTACGGGAGTGAATTCGAGACTCGTAATCTGCTGCCACGTTGTCCACCCTTTCTATGTGCTCGACGTCGGTACTAAATTGTCCGTGTGTCTGAAGGGACGGAGGGAAACGTTCCTACTCCGATTACTTATTTCATGGGCCACAATAAGCCGTGCTAGGTAAAGAGTGAAAGAGGGCAGCCTTTACATTTTCTTTAACGTATTTCAGAGCCTTGTGTAATACTAACAATCCACGGTCATAAGACGATCACAACTGCTGGGTTTCCGTCAGCTTACGGGAAAAGAAACAGAGGGGTTGTTGGGAAACGTCGACTGTCTGTTGCAAAACCACCCTTGTAGTCTTGCTTTCTCGTTCAAAATAGACAAATGTGACGTAGGTGAGAATTTAGCTATTTGCAGCCCCTAGGCAGAGAAATGTCCCACATTTCGACATAAACGTGTCACCAAGTAACTTACATCTGAACGTAACTACTGCTATATTTTAACTAAAGTTCAGTCTTGATCACAACACTTATGTCTCAATAACATAGGCGAACAGTTTCGGTAATTTTTATACAACCATCTTCAGACCTGTGAATTAATTTTAGAAAATACTAGAGACCAATCTTAAAATAAAATGAAAAATGTCTAATGATGACAAATTTTTAACAAGATATAATAAAACTTATTATACCCATGGCTTCCTTGGAGGATGGTAGGCGGAGCTCTCCTCAGCTGCTACGAAGTCAACTGATGGTTATGAGTGCTGAGCATGAGCTTAAATATGCAGAGGCTCCACCTACTTCCTCTCACACTACTTCACAACTGCCAATCAGCGTTCATAATATGAAGCTATCGTCAAAGTATAAAAGTACGAAATACACTAATAACATAAAATTTATTCATTTAAAATGTCTGATTAACAGATAGTTAGTGTGTGTAAAACTTATTTATATTTTAGATAAAAACGGTAAACTACGATGTGTAATAGCTGTGCCCTGTATGGGCAACCTTAATACTATCACAGTGTCAGTTAAATCAAAGGTGTAAAAGTCCTTGGAGTTGTGGTATATATCGATTATACCGAGTCGCCTATATCACAATTGCATCTTTGATGGATGTTGCAGAATCGTCTTACTTTAACTGTAGTTTTCATGGTGACATTCTTTATAACAGTAGGGTAGCAGCCAAGGGTACGTTCCGCATTATGTAGGTCTGAATAACTGATGAGACTGCTGATTAAATATTTAGAGCTCATCGATCTAATAGTTTTTATAATAATCAATCTCAATTTAATAAAAATTTTATATGTTGTATAGCATATTTTTCATACATAGCTTTTGCCGTGGGTATAACCAATCTTATATTTTAATACAAAAGAGTAGGTGCATTTTCAATATAAAATTTCGTCAAAAAGGTAGTGAAAATATTTTTCGTGAAAATCTAATTGTTCATTGAGCAGCATTGATGATTTGGTTTTTAAATGAGCATATATCTCGATTTCTTCTAAGATATTCCTAAGTAAGACTTTATTTACATAATGAAGAACTTGTAGATCCTGCTCCACTGTATCCTCAGCATGGTTATTAAATGTTATGTGATGGCCGAATACAGATTTTGTTCATGAGGTACCCGACGTATGTTCTTTGTAACTTACTACAAAATTTCGACCTGTTTGGCCGATATATATTTTCTCACAGTCTCTACATTGGATCTTAAATACTCCTGATCTGGTAATTTTTTCGTTATTTTTACTTATGGTATGTCTTAGCTTTTGTTGTAAAGTATTGTCAGTTGTGAATGCCATTGTTATTCCAGAATTTTTGAATAAATTAGCAATTCTATCTGATATGTTTCCCATGTATGTCATCTTCATATATTTTGGATTACCTATTAGTGGAGTACTTTGTGATTGTTGCACTTTATTAAAAATGATATCTACCTGTTGTGTGTCGAAAGAGTTGGTTTTCGGAATTCGTTTTAAGATGGTCATTTCCTTTTTGATCTCATTAGTTTCCAGCGGTAATTTTAGTATTCGGTGCATCATAGACTTAAAAAATGCTTTTTTGTATTTGTCAGGATGACATGATGTGGCATTAATAATAACATCAGTGGTTGTAGGTTTTCTGTACATGGTGAAGCAATGTTTCCCGTTGTTATTAGTTATAGTGAGATCTAGACAGTTAATAGATTTTTGATTTTCATGTTCAACCGTAAATTGTAACTTCAGATGCATAGAGTTTAATTTTACAGCAAGCTTCTCAATTTCATCTTTCGAACCATTTAAAGCACTAATGTATCATCTACATATCGCTTGTAATATATGATTTTGTTTGCGATATCAGTGTTATTTTTCAGGAATGCATCTCAATGTGGTTCACGAAAATGTCTGCAACTGTCCCAGCCAAAGAATTGCCCATTGCTAAGCCATCTTTCTGACAATAGATCTTAGTATTAAAAGAGAAATAATTGTAGTCTAAAATGCATTCAAGCAGTTCTATAACTTCGATTATTTCATCATTAGTTCTACTTTTGTATTGTACTAAGTTATCCCTAATTATGTTAATCGTCTCATTAATGGGTATATTTGTATACAGTTGACTTCGTAGCAGCTGAGGAGAGCTCCGCCTACCATCCTCCAAGGAATCCATGGGTATAATAAGTTTTACTTTATCTTGTTAAAATTTTGTCATCATTAGACACTTTTCATTTTATTTTAAGATTGGTCTCTAGTATTTTCTAAAATTAATTCACAGGTCTGAAGATGGTTATATAAAAATAACCGAAATTGGTCACCTATGTTACTGAGACATAAGTGTTCTGATCAAGACTGAACTTTAGTTAAAATATGATACTTTATTGATCACTGTTCCAAAAATGTTTTCCAAAATTGTAACTACTGCTTTTGCCACTGCTAATAATAATAATTATTATTATTAGTACAGTAATAATAAATACATGCATACTCAGCTCTGAGCTTACCACAATCAAATTAGGAAACGCTGTTTACGGCGTGCTTTCTTTGTAAAAAATTCGTCGATCACAATTTCATAGTTTAATTGTTATGTTCAATTAGAATTCGCGGAGAAGATGGCAAGACTGTTGAGTTTATCCTGTGACATGGATGAGCGAAAATAATTCTTGAGATGTTTGAGGAGTGGCAAAGAGCGCTCCGCCGAAAAATTGATTGCAGTGGTTTAAAAAAATTATCGTAATGCAATCTGCAAATCAGGAAACAGTCCTCGAACTTATTTCACACGCAACACTCTATACAAAGTACTTAGCGAGGAGGGTTTTATTTCGTTGCTCTATGCATATGCTCTGAAATGAGTACTCTCATTACTCAAAAATACTTTGAAGTTGTTTTTCTATCGATTTTGCAGTTTTCTAGCACATTTCAATAGTTCAGCGTTGTCTTGTTCAGGAAACTTACTTAGAAACACAAAATCGCTATAATACTCTTACAACTTTTTTTTCTCCAATTTATATGTCAAACTATCTACAGCGTATTTCACAGTTCATGTTACACACTTCGAGACCGAGGTTGTAGAGGGCCTTAGTAGCCATGTGTTACATAGGGACCCATGTCCGGAAACACTATCTACTGACGCTACAGTGCGTCAAAATTATCGTCGCCTGTGCCTGTAAACGTACACTCACCAGCCACAACAGCGGCGATGCGTCGTGGTATGGAAACAACGAGTACTTGCTAAGCCGTGGAGGGAGTTAGCACCACATATGCACGCATAAGTCAAATAATTCCCGTAGATTACGGGGGAGGGCGGTGGGGGGGGGGGGGGGGGGCACAGCAGTGTTCGACTGGGTTCAGATCTGGTGAGCTGGGGGACCAGCACATCATCCGAAGCTCGCCACTGTGTTCCTCGACCCAGGATCTGTGACAAGGCGCTGTGCCTTGTTGAAAAAAGCCGCGGCCGTCGGGAAACATGCTCTTCATGAAGGGGTGTACGTGGTCTGCAACCAGTGTACGATACTCCTTGGCCGTCTTGGTGCCTTGAAAGAGCTGCACAGGGCCCATGGATACCAACGTGAATGTTTTTTTTTTCCTTTCCTGTGCTAACCTCTTCATCTCAGAGTAGCACTTGCAACCTGCGTCCTCAATTATTTGCTTGACGTATTCCAATCTTTGTCTTCCTCAACAGTTTTTGCCCTCTACAGCTCCCTTTGCATACTGCATTACCCTTTCAATATCCTCGTACACTTTCTCTATCTGTTCATCTTCAGCTTCATCTTCAGCTTGCGACGTCGGCATGTATACCTGAACTATCGTTGTCGGTGTTGGTCTGCTGTCGATTCTAATTAGAACAACCCGGTCACTGAACTGTTCACAGTAACACACCCTCTGCCCTACCTTCCTATTCATAACGAATCCTACACCTGTTATACCATTTTCTGCTGGTGTTGATATTACCCGATACTCATCTGACCAGAAATCCTTGTCTTCCTTCCACTTCACTTCACTGATCCCTACTATATCTAGATTGAGCCTTTGCATTTCCCTTTTCAGATTTTCTAGTTTCACTACCACGTTCAAGCTTCTGACATTCCACGCCCCGACTCGTAGAACGTTATCCTTCCGATGATTATTCAATCTTTTTCTCATGGTAACCTCCCCCTTGGCAGTCCCCTCCCGGAGATCCGAATGGGGGACTATTCCGGAATCTTTTGCCAATGGAGAGATCATCATGACATTTCTTCAATTACAGGCCACATGTCCTGTCCATACACGTTACGTGTCTTTAATGCAGTGGTTTCCATTGACTTCTGCATCCTCATGTCGTTGATCATTGCTGATTCTTCCGCCTTTAGGGGCAATTTCCCACCCCTAGGACAAGAGAGTGCCCTGAACCTCTATCCGCTCCTCCGCCCTCTTTGACAAGGCCGTTGGCAGCATGAGGCTGACTTCTTATGCCGGAAGTCTTCGGCCGCCAATGCTGATTATTTATCAAAATTTAGGCAGTGGCGGGGATCGAACCCGGTACCGAAGACGTTTTGATTATGAATCAAAGACGCTACCTAGAGCATAATCTAGCCGCCTCCAATGTATCTGCATCCCAAAGTATCGGTGTCGAGGAACTGTTCCCTTGGAAGAAGACGGATTCGCACCCTCCCATCGGCATGATGAAGACGGTACCGGGATTCATCGGATCATACAAAGCTCTACCACTATGCCAACGTCCAGTGTCGATGGTCAAGTGCCCATTTCATTCTGAATTGCTCATGTCGTGGTATTAACATTGGCACATGCACGGGTCGTCGGCTGCAGAAGCCCACCGTGTTCGGTGCACTGTGTGTTCGGACACACTTGTACTTTGCCCAGCATTCAAGTCTGATGTTAGTTCCAGTTCTCTGCCTGTTCTTCCCCGCGAGGTCTGGTTTTGCCACATGCTGAACACACTCACCACAGTACTTCGCGGAACACCCGACAAGTCTTGCAGTCTCCGAACTGCTGGTGCCAAGCCTCTGGGCCATCGCGATCTGCCCTCGGTCAGACTCAGATAGATCGGGCGCATTCTCCATTCTACACACGGAGAACACGCTCACTGATAGTAAGTGCACCGTGTCTGACTAACAGTTATTTCAAGCCAGGCGACGCTGCTGTGATCGGTAGCATTGTTGGTTGGTTTTTTGGGGAAGGAGACCAGACAGCGAGGTCATCGGTCTCATCGGATTAGGGAAGGACGGGGAAGGAAGTCGGCCGTGCCCTTTGAAAGGAAGCATCCCGGCATTTGCCTGGAGCGATTTAGGGAAATCACGGAAAACCTAAATCAGGATGGCCGGACGCGGGATTGAACCGTCGTCCTCCCGAATGCGAGTCCAGTGTCTAACCACTGCGCCACCTCGCTCGGTTGATCGGTAGCAGGAAGGTGGTCATAATGTTCTGGCTGATCGGTATATGTATATACAGGATAATTTCGTGATGATATTACTAACTTTCAAGGACGTTGGAGAGGGATAAATGTATCAAAAATGGTTCAAATGGCTCTGAGCACTATGGGACTCAACTGCTGTGGTCATCAGTCCCCTAGAACTTAGAACTACTTAAACCTAAGTAACCTAAGGACATCACACACACCCATACCCGAGGCAGGATTCGAACCTGCGACCGTAGCAGCAGCGCGGCTCCGGACTGGAGCGCCTAGAACCGCACGGCCACCACGGCCGGCTAAATGTATCAATTTGAGGTAAGGAGACCGGTACCGGAGACGAACGAGTCGATAGTTACAGGCGAAAACCGTTCTGGCACCTCGGACAGTAGAACACATGTACTGGTACTGTTGTTCCTAAGATTGTAGGTTAGGCAACTTTCATAGGTGGAAGTATGGACCAAATAAAGAAAATATGTTTAGTAAACATGTGCTGTAAAATTCACACCTTAAGAACCATGAGTACCTGTTCAGTAGAGGTGATGTGCTTCGCAGAAGCGAAGATGAAAAAGTGCTCATAGCTCCTCCGGTAGTCATTTTAGAGCCCATGTTTACTGGATATTTTTAATTTGGTTTTTTGGTCCATGCTACCACCTCTCAAAGTTACTTACCCTACGATCTTAGCGCCGCGCGGGGTAGCCGTGCTGTCTAGGCGTCTTGTCACGATGGTACACAGTCTGACAGTTCGCGCGGCTCCCCCCCCCCCCCCTCCCCCTCCACCCCCACCCCCATCGGAGGTTCGAGTCCTCTCTCGGGTTTGGGTGTCTTGTTGTCCTTAGCCTAAGTTAGATTAAGTAGTGCGTAAGCCTAGGGACCGATGAACTCAGCAGTTAGGTCCTACAGTCCTTACCACAAACATACAATTACAATCTTAGCAACAACAGTACCAGTACATGTATTCCACTATCAGAGGTATCAGAACGGTTTCTGCTTATAATTTTCGGTCCGTTCGTTTCCGGTACAGGGACCCTTACCAGAAGTTGAAACATTTATCACACTCCGTCATCCTAGAAAGTTTGTAACATCATCACGGAAACACCCTGTATATACATAGATTTATAGGTGCCAGTACCTGTAACTTTGACGCTTTGAAGCGTCGGTGGATGGTGTTCCCTAACACGGGTTCGTATGTAAAACTTTATCTAGGACGTCTCCTCTACAACCTCTAGAAATGAGTAACATGAACTGAGAATACGCTGTATGATAACCAGAAATGTATTGACCAGAAAATCTTCCTTTCCTTCAAAAGTGGTACCAAACTCGGCTGTTCTGTCCACCTTCAGGTTTCTTGACTTTTTCCTTTCTGTGGCAGTTTTGTACAGATTTGTCTTACTCTTTTCAGTATCAGCGTTTTCATATATGCCATACATTGGATGATTCCCTAGGACGTAATGAAGTAATGAACCGTACAACTTTAATTCAGTCCCAATGTCCGTATCAACACTATGCTACAATCATTTGTGGCACTAAATGTCTTCATATCAATGACCAAACAGTGGTCATTATCGCAGTTTCCCGACTCTGCAGACTGCACAGACTTCCAGTCACCTCGCGTCCTCGTAAAGCCTAACGAATTTCATCATCCTGATTAACTTCCAAAACTGATATTATACACTCCTGGAAATGGAAAAAAGAACACATTGACACCGGTGTGTCAGACCCACCATACTTGCTCCGGACACTGCGAGAGGGCTGTACAAGCAATGATCACACGCACGGCACAGCGGACACACCAGGAACCGCGGTGTTGGCCGTCGAATGGCGCTAGCTGCGCAGCATTTGTGCACCGCCGCCGTCAGTGTCAGCCAGTTTGCCGTGGCATACGGAGCTCCATCGCAGTCTTTAACACTGGTAGCATGCCGCGACAGCGTGGACGTGAACCGTATGTGCAGTTGACGGACTTTGAGCGAGGGCGTATAGTGGGCATGCGGGAGGCCGGGTGGACGTACCGCCGAATTGCTCAACACGTGGGGCGTGAGGTCTCCACAGTACATCGATGTTGTCGCCAGTGGTCGGCGGAAGGTGCACGTGCCCGTCGACCTGGGACCGGACCGCAGCGACGCACGGATGCACGCCAAGACCGTAGGATCCTACGCAGTGCCGTAGGGGACCGCACCGCCACTTCCCAGCAAATTAGGGACACTGTTGCTCCTGGGGTATCGGCGAGAACCATTCGCAACCGTCTCCATGAAGCTGGGCTACGGTCCAGCACGCCGTTAGGCCGTCTTCCGCTCACGCCCCAACATCGTGCAGCCCGATTCCAGTGGTGTCGCGACAGGCGTGAATGGAGGGACGAATGGAGACGTGTCGTCTTCAGCGATGAGAGTCGCTTCTGCCTTGGTGCCAATGATGGTCGTATGCGTGTTTGGCGCCATGCAGGTGAGCGCCACAATCAGGACTGCATACGACCGAGGCACACAGGGCCAACACCCGGCATCATGGTGTTGGGAGCGATCTCCTACACTGGCCGTGCACCACTGGTGATCGTCGAGGGGACACTGAATAGTGCACGGTACATCCAAACCGTCATCGAACCCATCGTTCTACCATTCCTAGACCGGCAAGGGAACTTGCTGTTCCAACAGGACAATGCACGTCCGCATGTATCCCGTGCCACCCAACGTGCTCTAGAAGGTGTAAGTCAACTACCCTGGCCAGCAAGATCTCCGGATCTGTCCCCCATTGAGCATGTTTGGGACTGGATGAAGCGTCGTCTCATGCGGTCTGCACGTCCAGCACGAACGCTGGTCCAACTGAGGCGCCAGGTGGAAATGGCATGGCAAGCCGTTCCACAGGACTACATCCAGCATCTCTACGATCGTCTCCATGGGAGAATAGCAGCCTGCATTGCTGCAAAAGGTGGATATACACTGTACTAGTGCCGACATTGTGCATGCTCTGTTGCCTGTGTCTATGTGCCTGTGGTTCTGTCAGTGTGATCATGTGATGTATCTGACCCCAGGAATGTGTCAATAAAGTTTCCCCTTCCTGGGACAATGAATTCACGGTGTTCTTATTTCAATTTCCAGGAGTGTATATGCCGAGTTAAAACTGAGGCTATACATCTTTAGCTTTATATGCGTCATTTGGGTCAACAGACACGGCTGTTTTCGCGCCATTATTATTGTTTATAATATTGGAAACGCCTGCTCAGATAACCACTTGCTGCTCTGTTTCCGACAGTGTTCACCACATTGTTACACTCCACATCATTAGACTTTGATGTTTCTTGATTCGAGGTCGACCGAGATAATGAGTCTGATTTTTAAATAACACAATTTCTCACAATTTCCTCTTTATTTATTGCGTCATATTTCGCGAGTTCCCGCTACCGAGAACCACCTACTCTTCTCAGACTGTCACTTGCTTTAACTAATACTGAAATATAAATCACAAACAATACCTGAACGACTGCACTCTTCACATTTTCAAATTAAACTGAACTGCCAGCCAAGAGACGAGCTGTCAGAATGACTGTCGGTGTTTTCTTTGAAGCTGAAGTTTGAACAGACATTGTTGAGTGTCAACATTGGATACTCATATGACAGTGTTAGAGGCGTCTCGCACCTCAAAGCTTAATTGCGAGCAGCAGGATTTACCCAGGGGGCGTATTTCGGGCTCCCGCGCGTTTGCCTGTTGCCTGGCTTGCCGTGGCGTGACGTCAGTGGGCAGCTATTGCGCAGTGTACACGGGCGTCGTGGCGTTCCTGGTTGTCCTTTGTTCTCGCTTGCTTCGGCGTGGTTTGCGATCTGTGGCGCATGCCGATACGAAGTGATATCTGCTGTAATCTTGTTAGTTGTTTGCAGTACTTTCCGAGTGAAAGGAGCTAAAGCACATCGTGTAGTGCTGTTGCCAAGTGCAGTAAATCTGGATGTAGAACAGAGAGCGTTCTTTACCATTGGTTTCCGAAAGACTTCTGCAACGTGATTTGCAAACGAGAGGGCAAGATCGTTATTAAAAATGGAAGGCTGTATTCCGAAGATTTTCGTCCATTGGATTAGAAACGGGACATAAGCCTAGTGCGGCGGGATCTGGCCACACAGAAGACAACGTAATGGAAAGGAAACGTCGCAGTAACGTCAGAGCAGTGAGGAAGAGGACTCTCAAAACGTTTTAAGTTTTATCTCCCAAGAAAACAAAACTGTACAAGTCAGTTAACACAGAAATTCCTTCTGATACAATCGTTATAGGAAACGAGCAAGAAAATTAGGACTTGAAGAAACAATTGGCTCTTATGGAGAACAGTAATGGACTACTGGAGCAAAAGCTTTCAGCTACAAAGAAATCTAAGAAACAAGGTGTATCTATAAAAACGTATGTTCCTGGTAGTAAAGATACCGGATGAGTAAATAAGGAGGTTAAGAATGTACTGTCTCAGTGTTTCACCTAATGACAAATTCAGTGCCTGAAGAAGAAGAAAAAAAAAAGTGTACGAGGTGTGGCTAGAAAAAAACCGGACTAGTACTGGTGAAACAATGAAACGAATGCAATAAGGCTGAAAGTCGCGTGGCCTGTCACGTGACTCTCGCTCCGCCTACTGCTCGAGTTTCATCTGCCTCCGGCACTCAGTCTGCCCGTGGCGTCTGTTTTAAGTAGTTGACGTTTTGTCTGTGCGTCGGAAAATGTTGAGTGTACAGAAAGAACAGCGTGTTAACATCAAATTTTGTTTCAAACTAGGAAAATCTGCAAGTGAAACGTTTGTAATGTTACAACAAGTGTACGGCGATGATTGTTTATCGCGAACACAAGTGTTTGAGTGGTTTAAACGATTTAAAGATGGCCGCGAAGACACCAGTGATGACACTTGCACTGGCAGACCATTGTCAGCAAAAACTGATGCAAACATTGAAAAAATCGGTAAACTTGTTCTACAAGATCGCCGTTTAACAATCGGAGCAGTGTCTGAGTTAACAGGAGTTGACAAGGAAAGTGTTAGGCAGATTCTTCATGAAAGTTTCAACATGAACAAAGTGTGTTCAAAAATGGTTCCAAAGTGTCTCACAATTGAACAGAAGGAACGCCGAAGAATGATTTGTTCTGACATTCTGGAAAACATTGAAAATGATCCCACCTTCTTACAAAATGTTATTACTTGCGATAAATCGTGGTTTTTTACTTACGATCCCGAAACTAAACGCCAATCGATGCATTGGAAAACTCCTGGTTCTCCACGACAAAAAAAAAAAGCACGAATGTCAAAATCGAAATTCAAGGCAATGATGATTGTTTTTTTGACAACAAAGGGATTGTGTACATTGATTGGGTACCAGAGGGACAAACAGTGAATCAGCATTACTACATTAGCGTCCTGGCTACCCTACGTGAGCGAGTACGGAGCAAACGGAACGATTTGTGGAGAAAAGTCATGGATCCTTCACCAAGACAATGCCCCAGCTCACAGTGCGTTGTCAGTGAAGACGTTTTTGGCAAAACAAAACATTCCCATCTTAGATCATCCACCCTACTCACCTGATTTGGCCCCCTGGGACTTTTTTCTTTTCCCTAAAGTCAAGTCAGCTTTGAAAGGAACTAGATTTGAGACTGTTGAAGCAGTAAAAGAAAAAGCGACGGAAGTAATGTATGGACTTACCGAAAATGATCTGCAGCATTGCTATGAACAGTGGAAAATTCGTATGGAGCGGTGTAGAGACCGAGGAGGAGAGTACATTGAAGGAGATAACATGAAATTGTAAATAATTGTAAATAAATGTTTTTTCCAGCATCAGCCGGTTATTTTCTAGCCGCACCTCGTAAAGTGGCTCTCGGAGGATATTGCAAATGACATTACTCTGAGAGTTTTGCCTTCAAAAGCATATGATTACCTGAGAAGAAAGATCTGTTCTTTACCCTGTCAATCAATACTATAAAAACTGAAAAAGCAGTTTAACTGTGAACCAGGGATATTAAAGGGTGTGCTAGATTTAATTAAGGCTACATCAGTAATGCTTACACCAGTTGAGGTCGTGGCCGTCCTAAGCCTTGATGAAATGAACACTGATGTTCGTGAGAGCTACGATTCATGGAGCGATGTCATGCTTGGACCACATAACGTTCGGACCACACAAGAACGTTGAAGTAGCCATAATAAGAACTTTATTTTCAGAGCGGAAGCAGCCTGTACATTACTGATTTTGATATGTCAGCGGCAAGCAGCCAGTTGCAGAAAATCATTACAAGAACATGAAGGAGTTGCATTCACGTTGTAATGGTTACATGCAATATGGGAGCGAAAAATACGAAAGTGTGGAAACAACTTGCTACACAGTGAAAATATTTGTTTTTACGACGTTCTGTAGTTGCTAAAATTACTAAGATATAGAAGTGGTTATTGTTTCAACCTTAGAAGTCACGAAAACTCACTGAAGAGGTTTTTAGAAATATGCGAAATTTGCGATTAGGGTAAAGAAACACTCTAGTCCTATTTCAAAAAGGATTTGCTACATCAATAAATTCGCCTTTTGAAAAATGCCGAGGTAACCTACAGTCTGAACCAAGATTGTCACTAAAATTATTTTCTATAATTCCTGATATTACTGCGTTTTATAATAAACCCACGCCCTTCCAAGCGAAAAATAGAATACGCCTACTAATACCGTCTGGTAATGTAACAAATATTACTTGCCCTCTGCTGTGTTCACGGCGAAAGTCATCATACTTCACAAAAAGAAGATTTGCTTCGCGACTGTGACCTTAGGGATTCAGCGAGCTCCAGTCAAAATGTTACTCACGATGCCTTAAGATAGTTAGCTGGAAGGATCGCATTCAAGTGCAAAAACATTATGACCTCATTGGGAATTACAGCATAAAAATCTCACGTCGATGCAAAATTAACAGCTAAACCAAGTCTGGATAAGTGTTCTTGCGAAAGATGGGCTTACTTCTCCATCATCTGAGTGGTTTGCTACGTTATTACACTTCTAAATTATTTCAGCGTCTTTTCTTGGAGCAAATATTTTGTTTTAAATGCGTGACGGAATCGTTACAACACTTGTACAATCGAGATTTCCCAAATCGAAGAGAAATTCATTGATTTGTAAGTAAGAACGAGAAATTTCATCCACATTAGGTTTTTGAGCAAAATAGCCGAACGGGATACAATGAAGTCGGATTCGGCGAAAAGCAATCTTCTCTGTACTACGTCGTCTTCAGCTACTTCAAGTTAAATTTTTCTCGTCAAAATCATAAAGTACGTTTCGTCATCGCTATCACAATATGTTCAAATTTGTTGACCTGAAGTAGCACATAAAATTGTAAAATAGATTAGTCGCGTTCTTCAGCATTACGTCTTGCTGACGATCATCTATGGCTAGCCTTAGATTATTGATAACTGTTATGATAAATGTTATCATCAGTGATTTTTACCGGTTAATACACTCCTGGAAATTGAAATAAGAACACCGTGAATTCATTGTCCCTGGAAGGGGAAACTTTATTGACACATTCCTGGGGTCAGATACATCACATGATCACACTGACAGAACCACAGGCACATAGACACAGGCAACAGAGCATGCACAATGTCGGCACTAGTACAGTGTATATCCACCTTTCGCAGCAATGCAGGCTGCTATTCTCCTATGGAGACGATCGTAGAGATGCTGGATGTAGTCCTGTGGAACGGCTTGCCATGCCATTTCCACCTGGCGCCTCAGTTGGACCAGCGTTCGTGCTGGACGTGCAGACCGCGTGAGACGACGCTTCATCCAGTCCCAAACATGCTCAATGGGGGACAGATCCGGAGATCTTGCTGGCCAGGGTAGTTGACCTACACCTTCTAGAGCACGTTGGGTGGCACGGGATACATGCGGACGTGCATTGTCCTGTTGGAACAGCAAGTTCCCTTGCCGGTCTAGGAATGGTAGAACGATGGGTTCGATGACGGTTTGGATGTACCGTGCACTATTCAGTGTCCCCTCGACGATCACCAGTGGTGTACGGCCAGTGTAGGAGATCGCTCCCCACACCATGATGCCGGGTGTTGGCCCTGTGTGCCTCGGTCGTATGCAGTCCTGATTGTGGCGCTCACCTGCACGGCGCCAAACACGCATACGACCATCATTGGCACCAAGGCAGAAGCGACTCTCATCGCTGAAGACGACACGTCTCCATTCGTCCCTCCATTCACGCCTGTCGCGACACCACTGGAGGCGGGCTGCACGATGTTGGGGCGTGAGCGGAAGACGGCCTAACGGTGTGCGGGACCGTAGCCCAGCTTCATGGAGACGGTTGCGAATGGTCCTCGCCGATACCCCAGGAGCAACAGTGTCCCTAATTTGCTGGGAAGTGGCGGTGCGGTCCCCTACGGCACTGCGTAGGATCCTACGGTCTTGGCGTGCATCCGTGCGTCGCTGCGGTCCGGTCCCAGGTCGACGGGCACGTGCACCTTCCGCCGACCACTGGCGACAACATCGATGTACTGTGGAGACCTCACGCCCCACGTGTTGAGCAATTCGGCGGTACGTCCACCCGGCCTCCCGCATGCCCACTATACGCCCTCGCTCAAAGTCCGTCAACTGCACATACGGTTCACGTCCACGCTGTCGCGGCATGCTACCGGTGTTAAAGACTGCGATGGAGCTCCGTATGCCACGGCAAACTGGCTGACACTGACGGCGGCGGTGCACAAATGCTGCGCAGCTAGCGCCATTCGACGGCCAACACCGCGGTTCCTGGTGTGTCCGCTGTGCCGTGCGTGTGATCATTGCTTGTACAGCCCTCTCGCAGTGTCCGGAGCAAGTATGGTGGGTCTGACACACCGGTGTCAATGTGTTCTTTTTTCCATTTCCAGGAGTGTATTTCCTTTGGAATATGTCAAATACTAATTCTCGCGGACCATCTTGAACTTCATTAATGAGATGCTTACAACTGAAGGAAAGGAGAAGGGAACGATTGTTTTACTGTGTGAGATCCCTAGTAGCGATTGCGCTACTACATCAGCACTGGCTGCCATCTCTGTGACGTAACACGTCGTTGACCAGTGACGGCGTACTCGTCGGAATTGTCTATAGTGTATGTACCTCGGATATAGCATCCTAACGGATACCACATGAGTAGGCATGACAATGAATGAATCCAATAAAGGTTACATTTTCACAACATAGCATCATTATTAAAACAAAATCTGTAATTTATCCGTTGACTTACCACAATAACACATTTTAAAAGAAACAGCTACCTCTTAAAATCCGCTGCCTTAGGCAGCTGCCTAGAGGCTTCGGTTACTGGCGCCAGGATTATAGTGACCTGTAGAACATGTCGTATGCAAAACTTTATCATTTCTAAAAGCCTCCTTAGTTATGGGCGTGTGGTAGATCCAGCCATCAGTTGTATCAGTTTGTTTCTCTCTTCTGTCGGTCTCATCCCTCTTTGTTACACGGAATGTACCTGAAATGAGACGCACTGCGCTATTGACAATTTTCCTGGTTCACCACAATGCCTTATACATCGGCGTATTAAGGACCTGCTGGAGATGTTCCTCATGCTGTTGGGGTGAATACGGGAAAATTCACCATGTCATTGAGGTAAGGGAAGCAGAAGGAAAGTTTCCCGAGAGAGGAATCAATAAAATGCTGCCAACTCTGCGCGGTGTTTTTCAGACTGAATGTCGTTACAAAAACTCAAATGGCGCATAGGGTGTATTATATCCGTCTTTGGAATGTACTCTACAGCCATGAGTATATGTAAACAAGCCTTCTGGCAGTCTATAACACTGAATACCGAAGTATCTGATAGCAAATAAGAGATGTTCTACATATTCAGTATGGGATACCGATCGGGAATAGTCTGAACATTAATGTGACTTTAATTCCATGCACTCGAGACTTACCCTCTTTCTTGAGAACCAAATGTGTTGGAGGAGTCGATGCACTGTTGGCAGGATGTACAACGCACTTCTCTAGCAATTCATCCACAGTGCACTACACTATCTGCAACTTATCATGGGATAGCCACTGTGTTTCTGAAAACCTGGAGGCACGACAGTAGTTCTTATCCTTTTCACAGTATCCCTGTTAATGCAATTGTGGGTAAGGGGTTGACAAGCACTTAATACACACGTGTGGGAGGTTCCATCACTTAGTGTACTGTCACTAACCTGTGAATGTGCCGTTGACTGGAGGAAAGTTGTTGTGAAGAGAAGGTGATGTTCTCCACTCTGCTTCTAGTCACACGATGCAGCTGTAGAATGGAATGACGACAATGAAATTGGTGCCTGACTGGGACTCGAAACCGGATTTCTTGCTTATCGCGAGAGGTTGCCTTACCATTTCTCTATCCGTGCACGACCCACGGCCGGATCCTAACTTCCATATGTCGTCCGCTAGCAAAAAGTCCACGTAATTATTTCACCACGACCAAAGTTAATAATGCAGATAGCGCAGCCATACGATGTAATAATTAAACCATTTGCCACCTTGAGCTGAGCTAAGGCATTTTAAGTATGTTGACAGTGCTGTTCGGAATCATTCTTACCTCGGAACCCGAGTCGACCAGAAAATATTGGGTTTTACTTATGTGAAGTACGTGGATGCAGGAAGCAAATTAGTTCGATTAAACAAATTAGTTTGATTCACATGTCTGAAGGTTTGACGTACTTTAATAATTTCATGACCTCTGATGCCTAATGAAGATCACGAGTGGTGTAATAATTAAACCATTTGCCACCTTGAGCTGAGCTAAGGCATTTTAAGTATGTTGACAGTGCTGTTCGGAATCATTCTTACCTCGGAACCCGAGTCGACCAGAAAATATTGGGTTCTACTTATGTGAAGTACGTGGATGCAGGAAGCAAATTAGTTCGATTAAACAAATTAGTTTGATTCACATGTCTGAAGGTTTGACGTACTTTAATAATTTCATGACCTCTGATGCCTAATGAAGATCACGAGTGGTGTTTGAGTGCTCGCAGAAAGATGTGCAGTTGGACATGACTGCACCAAAACGGTTGGTGAACCAGCACCATCGCGTGATCCTTCGGTTACCATTAGCACCCCGAGTAGTGGGCAATGCTGGACGGTTTGTTATTGCCAGCAGACCGTGGTGCATACCGATAGCTGGGAGCCGTTGGCCTCGTCGTGAAGCTTCAGACATGTTCGGTCCTGCTCCGTTACTGCCCGCCATAGAGTAGTCCTAAATGGTGCCGTTGCTTTACAAACAGCATGTCATGAATCAGCGGACGTTTTCGGCTGTGCACACCAACTCGTAGGACAGTATGCCTTGCAGGTGCATGTTTCGCTAGCGGCTGCTGGGTAATCGGGACGTCCATTTTGTAATGCGAAAACATGGTCAATCATTGGCACTTTAACCTCTTACTTGACTTCTGCATTAGTTATTAGGAACGCCTGAATCCTTCGAGGTAATATACTCGCCCATGTGACCCTCAGCCTGTATTCAAATCTGTTACAAGGGACATTCAATTTTTACTCGGTCAATTTCTGTTGAAAAAATGTGGAATTTGTTGTGGGACATCGTGGAATATTCCCGCTTCATATCATATACTTAAAATTCCAAAAGATGGCGACGCTATACGTAGCCTTCAAAATGGCGTCTGTAACGGAAGTGCTTTCCAAGGAGAGAGCTGTCATTGAGTTTCTTTGGACGGAAAACCAGAGCATCGCAGATATTCAAAGGCATTTGCAGAATGACTACAGAAACCTGACGGTGAGTCGTTGAGCGAAGCTCCTGTCATCATCGCAGTTGGGTCACTCTAAATTGTCCTAGCCCATTCTTGCCCCTGTGCGGACACAGTTGTGACTTCTGCAATGTCAGAATGAATGGGCAGTATCATTCGAGGTGATCGATGAATCGCAATCAAACGCCTTGCTGCTCAACTTGACGTCTCTGTTAATTTTGGTGACACACTGGTCCCTCCCCCCCCCCCCTCCCCCTCAGTTGGGATACTCGAAGATGTGTGCCCGTTGGGTTCCTTACCACCTAACAGAAGGCTATGAAGAGCAACAAAGGACCATCTTCGCAGAATTTCTTGCACGCCATGGAGCTGATCGTGACAAAGTTTTGTCGAACATCGTCATAGGCGATGAAACATGGGTTCATAATTTCGAACCGGTGACGAAACTGTAATTCATGGAGTGGCGTCACACCACCTCTCCTCCGAAGGAAATGTTCAAAGCCGCACGCTCAGCTGATTACGTCATGATGACGGTTTTCTGGGACTCTAAAGCGGTTATTTAGTTTGATGTCCTCCCTCATGGTGCAACGATCAGCTCTGAAGTGAATTGTGCTTTACTCAGGAAACTGAAGAAACGACTTCGGCGTGTTCGTCGCCACAAAAATGCAAACGAACTTCTCCTTCTCCATGACAACGCGAGACCTCATACAATTCTGTGCATCCGAGAGGAGCTCACAAAACTTCAAACCGTGGCTCTGAGCACTATGGGACTCAACTGCTGAGGTTATTAGTCCCCTAGAACTTAGAACTAGTTAAACCTAACTAACCTAAGGACATCACAAACATCCATGCCCGAGGCAGGATTCGAACCTGCGACCGTAGCGGTCTTGCGGTTCCAGACTGCAGCGCCTTTAACCGCACGGCCACTTCGGCCGGCTAATTCAAACCGTGCAGGCCGCATCTCGCACCTACCATCACCCATCTGTTCCACCCAACGGAGGATGCATTTCGTAGAAAGCAGTACGTGGATGACAGGGAGGTTACTCATGCAGCAAGACGTTGCCTCCGACGCCGACCAATAGTGCGGTACGATGAGGCCATATAGCCCCGCCTCCCCAGTAAGCTGGCGTAAGGGCGCCGCGTTACAAAGGAATTATGTTGGAAAATACGATTTTGTAGGCAAAAGAATACGGAATAATATGGTGTATTGGAATCCCGAATGAAACCAACCTGCTTACAGAAAGAAATATATTGCATTAATTATTGAACGCCCCACGTAGTACATGTCGGCAAAACTGTATCCGTCTGTTCGTCTGCTCTGATGAAATTGCTTGAAGGATTTTTTGCGTTTGTAATTTGGATATTCGCTGTAATAATATCTTCTTAGCCGTCTCAAACTTGCAAAAGACGTGAGGTAATAAGGTTACATCAATAGTGATGGACGTTTGCTCATCTTTGTGACGCAGTAATGCGGAATATTTCGCTGTATCATCACTAAGGTTGTGAGTGAAAAACCCAGATTTTACAACGGTGAACCAAGCTTTCGGTTGTTCTGGTAGGAACTGAGACAGTTTTAGTAATACACGTTGGACAGTGAAAACATTCTTGGATATGTGCCCGTATGGCCCTAACAGAATCCATCCGGGGGTATCGTCGAACGTAACCCCATTGATCGGCCACGACGCAGTGAGAAAGCCATATATTTTCTTGTGTGGCTCGGCCGACCGTGTTCCACCAAGGAGTATGAGCGGATTCATCACCTCTAAACCCATCGCGGAAGAACACGTTGAATCGGGAGGAGTATGAATATGATGTTGTTCTCAGGCACTAACATCAGATGTAGGTGCAGCAACAGTTGCCTCCATAAGCCCCGGCGGCTCCTCAATCGGCCATACGTCAATCAGATGTGTGGAAGACAACACAGAACTTCGCCACGTGAAAGCACGACGTTCTTGTACACTCGTGGGAGGGGCGTCACTTTCACTAGTACAGTTCTACTGGTGGGGCTTCATATTATTCGTTATACATCGCAGTCCCTTAGAGGCACAGTTCACACTGGCGAAAGGTCCAAATAGCGTATGATGGTCCACAATATCCATTGTCTTGGCGGGAAGGTAGCTCCTCATGATTCGTCAATGTGTTGGAAACGTACAGTCTTGAGTCACAGTGTGGGAGCTTCGTAGTAGTGAGTATACAGAATAATATGCGGATACTGTTGCCAGGAATAGAGTTACTTCACTGACATGAAGCAATATACGATAAGAGACACGCATTTCAATAACACAAGTACACACCAAGATAATATCGAGAGAGAAGAACAAAGACAATAAAATATATAAAGACATATCCGTATCGATCTCGGCGGTCGATGCCGCCGATGGCGGCACTACCTTCCCGCACAAACAATGGATATTGTGGACCATTATATCGTATTAGGACTTTCGCCAACATTGACTGTGCTTCTAATGAACTGCCTAGTGCCATGACATTGATCCATGTATACTGTAATAGTATGTTTGTGTTCTGTTATAGTAATGATGGAAGTGAGAGTGTGAAACTCCGTGCCGGCTTCACGAATAGAAGAGGTCCTCTGAGGTTAACGACCCTATCCGAAGAATGGATCACAATCAACACTGTCACATGTCGTCAGTTGATGAGATACTTCATAGAGGTTTGGAATGTTATCAAGAACTGGTTATCTGTAACCTTACACCATCACCTCTGCCATCACCTCTCCTTCCCTTGTCAGTAAAGGGGGGCAGCCCAAACTTCATCCTCCAAATGGATTCGAACAAGCCTAACTCTCTGTCGAGCAGCACCACACAAACTCGTGTTGAAACGTCCCCTTTCAAAATTTATACACGACTGTGCTTATCCTGACACACAATATTTTTTTTAGCGCAACGCAATCTGACTTTCAAAAAATCCCTACGAAAGAAAGGCCCTGACTAACATTAAACTATACCTTTTACAAATCACTTACCTCACAAAAATCTTCGCTACTCAAGCTACTGCAATACAGCGAGCGCCACTACTGCCAGCTAAATAAAAGATTCAAACTACTGAAGGCACTAACTACTGATAGGGATAGTTAGCAAATGAAAAATATTAATAGAGAACAAACAATGTATTTACCTTAATATCATCATATATATATATATATATATATATATATATATATATATATATATATATATATATATATGATGATACCTCCAAATGCGCAACGCTACGCGCTGTTCACAGCCAGCTGCCTAACACTACAATGGCGAGTATTACAACAATGCAAAGCAGCCACAGACTGCACACAGCACAGCCAGTGATTTTCATACAGAGGTGGCGTTACCAATAAAAAACCTAAACAGCCTACTTACATAGCCCCCATGCTCCCTACAAAAAATTTTTCAAAATTTTTTTGGGCACTGGCCAATACATATTTGTTAAAATTTTTCATAATCGTAATTACAATAACAAAGAAATCAAATGCACACACTTATTGATACAATGTTGGTCAAAAGCTAAAATTTTCTCACAGTCCATAAAGACAATCCTGCTCATTCATCACACTGCAGTGTTTTTCCCAAAGTCTGAGCAGTAAAAGAAAATGCACACGGAAGTAGTGGATTTCCATGCAGTCTTGAAGAAGTAGTGTTGTCCTTCCAACGGAAAGACAGTGCTGACTCTTGACATGCTGACAGGTAATGGGCCACAACAGAGCAAACCCACAGCGGAGTCAATCGAAGTTTTGAAGAATATCGTTTGGTAGGTCATCACAGAGCAGACCCACTGCAGTCCTGGTAGAGATTACGGTATTGGTGGGCCACCAGAGGTGCAGACCCACTGCAGTCCTTGCAGAAATAATGGTACTGGTGAGTCAGCAAAGACGCAGACCCACTGTAGTCCTTGTAGAGATTACGGTACTGGTGGGCCACCAGAGGTGCAGACCCACTGCAGTCCTTGTAGAAATTGGTGGGCCATCAAAGATGCAGACCCACTGTAGTCCTGGTAGAGATGGCCAGCAGCCATCTGTTGTGACTGTGCAGGTGCACAATCACCATTGAAGAGTCTTGCGGATAATATAGCAAGTCAATAACCACCACTTGTGCACTCACAAAGTTTTGGAATTGTCCTTAGAACCAGCAATGCTGTTATCCAGTCCCTTGCTGAATTATTAACACACATGCAAACACTAACAGTCCCTACTTCTCACATCTTGTCCATATACTATGACCAACAGATACGTGTGCAGTGAAATGTAACTTACAAGTTAATAATATGATGAACTGGTGTCAATTACAATTTTATAACATAGGAATACAATTACAAAGGTACAAAATACATCATTAAAGAACATAACAATACAGATAACATTTGTAGTACAGGCTTTACAAGAGAATAGAAATAAACATATACATCAGTGTTACAAAAATAATGACATAAGTACGTACATAAAGATCAGAATACCTTTTGAAACATCACCTTCACATATGAGCATTAAAACAAAACAGAATAAATAATGTCTAAAGCATATTTACAAGGTAAATAACATATTATTAATGCCAATTATATTTGAGGATAACAGTATTCCTCATCATAGTGAATGTAGCTTAGTATTAGAAGAAGAAAAAAATCTATGAAACTACACAGAGACAGGACGAAAACAAATACACAAGGGTACACAAATACATAGGGGAATAACACAAGGAAAGGACAGGGTTTCTTTTACTGCAGTATTTTGCAAACAAAACTTTCTTTACTTCTCGGAGATCTCCCTTCGTTCCTCATTATTTCCAAAAAGTCCTATCAATACCTGCTTTCTGTACTCTGTTCATATTTCTTTCAAAATAATTATGGATCATTGTACAATACTCATTTTGGCCCAAAACGTTTTCATATACCTTCAATGCATTTCTTTCGATTCATCACAACTAGTTTCTTATATAGTCTACCCCCTCTTAAGCTAACTTAAATCTACTGAGCTCAGATGCTAAATTAAGGGACGAGGCAATGCAGCAGCACATAAAACAATTAATGCAAACAGCAATGACAAAAAAGTGCAGATTTGCAAAGGAAGCAGCATTTTAGAAATTAGCGAAGCAATTGCAATATTACGACTAATATAAGGCAATGTGCAGCAAACAAGAAAAATAAATCTGGCTTAGCAGAGTAACACAAATTAAAATTCAGTGGCACTATGCCTGGCACACAGCAGCAGCAAATAAAATTTAAACCTAGACCTCAAGCAGAAAAAAATATTACACTAAAAATGGCCATGTCTAATACCTATGTCACATCTTAACACTAGAGTGATGCATCACGATTTATTCTACAAAAGAAATTACCAAGTACTTGAAAAGAAAACTATGATTGCAGTTCCTGTGAAGGTAAATGTCTTTTTGTGCTTCCTCATTTTTTTGAAAAAAATTATTATTTACTCGATCTGTAGACAGAAAATATTTATATTAGTACATCTATAAAATTTTATTTTAACCAATGCTGCAGTGCAGCTAGAAACTAGATATTAAAGAAAATGAGCAAATATGTACAAAGGACGGCATGAAACATCATTCATTAGCCATATGGCATTTCATAAGGCAGTAAAAATTCTCTCAATTCTCGAGAAAGACACTTGTCATAATCAGATGTGCAGATGTAAGTATCTTTCCAAGTAATGAGTGAGTCGTATTAGTGGTGCTTTCTACAAGGAATGTCAATAGCGAGGTTAATGGCCTCCCTTTTTTTTTTTTCACCTAATGGCTGTTTCTCCAGGTGGCTGGCACACCTGGCCGCTCGCAACGCATTACGTCACGGTCACTTACCTTTCTTACTGAAATATTTACGACAGCAGTTTCCGCTACAGTGACAGTCTCATAAAAAAAATATTTCACAGGTCAAGAATTAGCGTTTCAAATCTGTAGAAACAAAATCCTATAAATATAACAGCGTCCAAAAAATTTTCGCCAGCATTGTGATACATTCACGCATATACACACATTTCATAACTCTTAAAGTACGATTCTTGGTTTCCAACAACCTTTTTCACACACCAGAGTCCCTTAACCACTACTCATTATTCCTTACCTTATTCGTCGACACTTCTTCAATATTTCATCATGACATACGTAGCATAATCAGATTCCTCATATAGCATCATCTCATTGATAATAAACATACCTCAACAACATAATACACATCGTCGCCGTAATAATAACATCATAACACCTCAGTCAAATCTCATAAACGTCGTAGCTTCCTCCAATAATTTCAAAACCTAAAAAAATTCTCTGCTCATGTCAAAAGTGTCATCACCTCAAATGTACTTTAAAATCATGCTCCCTTACCAAATACATCATTCAAAGCTCTCATAGTATCACAATGGTTCCGAAAAAATATGAACAGTTCACAAAGTACAGACAAAATGCAATTTCATAAGTGTGAAGTTATTCAACTGTGTAATTACGTAAACATCTGTCACTAATGCAGTAAAAAAAATGTTTATCTCTCAGTTAAATGATCAGATAGCTGTGTAATTTGTGTGTTAGAGAAATATGGTACCGATGTGTAAAGTTGTATAAGCAAATACCATATTAGCTAGGGTTCCTTGTGGTTGCCACACACATGGTACACAAAGTAAGCGTGTACCCCCCTGAGGATCAATGTAATTATACCCTCAGGTGTTACAGATTACAGCAATGGAATGAAATGTATCACAGAAAACCCTTGTATCATTGCACTTCAAATATCTTAAAAAAAATAAATGTTTTAAGTGCGAAATTAATCATTCAAATAGGTGTACTGTAGCGCTAAACTGTGCGTCATGTTGTAAGATAATCTCTGTGGAAGTCTCGTAGTTATCGTCCTCCGAAAGCTAAGTTCTGCAGAAGTCAATGTACTTACCTCATCATAAACGAAAGTGAAATGCTTTGCGTATGGATACCATAGTTATTACGTTTATTGTTGTGATGAAGAAAGTACTGTACTGTAACGTATTGTTGTGCCACGAAAAAGGCTGTCTCATTGTAGCTATACCACAAAAGTTACTACTAAAACATGTTTTACTTTCCAGAAGAATTCAGAAAAATTGTGCAGATATAAAACAGATACACCGCAAAAGCAACAATGTAAATTGTGTCACACATTAGTAGCGTCGTGATATAGTCGTGTAGCTGTCACATAAACTAACCTCTGTGTCATCTGGTATGTCTCAGAAAGCACTTTAATTTCAGAATGTATTTTCAAATAAACCAAAATGTTGCATTAAAATCTCATTAACAGTACTGGTAAATGTTCTAAGTATGTGAGCCTGATAGTCGTTACGTAATCGTGCAACTAAAAAACAAGAATATACAAATACAACACTGTGTAGTCTGTTCACTATAACAATGCATTCGTAATTTCTGTTTAAAAATGTTCCCTAGGTTCTAGGCTGGATATTTAACTTCAAACATTGTTGCATGTTAACAGTTTCTTAAGTCTGACAAAGCATACTAGAAATGTGAAGTGAAAAATTGTATGGCAAAGACTAAGTTATAAAGCAGATTATCTTTCAATAAACGGTTTTACGTGTAAAATGTGGTGTAAACCTTTGCTCTTCCTAGTACGCAGAGTTTCAATTTTAACGCAATTGTCAAGTGGTATACGTCGGTAAAGAATACTGGAATTTTTCTCAAGGTTAGCGTCTATGTTATTTTTCTCGGAGCCAGCGGGCGCACGCGGCTGTCTGCTTGTGCGAGTCATTGTCTGTCTCTTTGTTGGCGCGCGCCGTTATTGGGATTAGGAGACCTAACTTCTACAAATTCACTTTGACGAGAAGGCCCTGCCCTGTTTAAATCCCGCCAGTTCTGATGCAATTCAGGTCTGTCGTTACGAATATATCGTCTGTCGTCATGTCGGTAGATTACATAGTTTCTTGTTTGTCGGTTAAGTGGTGGAGAATTTCTCCCTGAATCGTAACTGCGCGCTGGACCGTTGCGTCTAAAGTTATTCTGTCTTCCGTAATAATAATTATTTTGGTTCCCATATTGTCTGTTTCTCTGATTGTCTCTGTAATAGTCATTACCGCGGAGAGGTGATCTTTCCCTGTAATTATTACTACTCTGCCAACGGTTGTCATACGGGTGGTGTCTGTTTTGGTCACGATTTACGTTATAAGAATAGCCTTGTCGTGTATTATTTCTGTCATCGCGGAATTGTGACAGATGTGACCTGTAATTGTTGTGCTCCTGTTCTCGCGTTCCGCGATTGTCAGTGTCAATTTCCAGTTCTTGTAACAGTCCCTGAAAAGCTTCAATGTCGTCTTTGCAACGTCCTGCTAAAATAATATACCGTAAATGTTCAGGTAATTTGATTAAGCAAATGCGGATGAGTTCTGAGGGGCTGTATGGGTTTGAAAGATACTGATTCTTATGCAACATGTCTTCAAAATATCTCATAAGACTGGAAAATTCAGATTGTTCGAAACGTTTCATTATGATGCTATATTTTACTCGGTCTTGTGTGGCTTGAGACCAATATGCTGAGAGGAAGGCACGGTAAAATTCTCCTTCACTGTGGCAATCGTGAATGACCGATCGCATTCTTACAGCTGGTTCATTCTCTAAGTAGCCACACATAAATTCTAATCTGTGTTCTAACGACCAGTTGGGAGGAAAACAATGAGAGAATTGATGGAGCCATGCTTGTGGATGAATGTCGTTACCAGAATTCTTAAATGTTTTGAATTTACGTGTAGTAATGAACAGCTTATAGTCAAAATCATCATGTCGGCGAGTCGCATATCGGTCATTGTTACGTCGTGTTGACGGTTCAATCTCAAAATTCGGTGCACATTGCCAATTTCTTTCATAACTTCCGAAATGCCCTGTGTTGTTATTTTGTGGCTGTTCCGTATTTCTATGTCCCTCTTCCCGTATTGGGGCGCGAGTGTCCTCTGAAATATGTAATTCTTGTATTACTTGTGCCAAATGATCTTGTACTTCCCGGATTTCTCTTTGGTGTTGCGTATTAATTTGATTCAGATTTTGTTTCAGTTTCCTAATTTGTTCGCACTCTTCTGTCTCATTAAAGACTGCCGGTTTTGTGTCTTTCAGATTATCATCTACCTTTGTAGATAAGTTAGTGAACTGATCTGAAAGTTCGGCTACTTTATCCGATAGTGAAATTATTTCCTCTGTATGTTTTTCTGAACCAAGTTTCAGAGTGTCCATTTGTGTTGAAATCGTATCTACTGTGTCTTTTAAGTTTTCCTGAGTTTTTGCAAGTTGCGTAACCGAATCGGTAGATGCAACTGAGTCAATTTTAGCTTGCAAGGTGTCGTGATTTTCATGAACAATAGTCTGCAGTTCTTTTATGGCTGCTTCGTGATTCTGTAATGCATTTTCATGACGCGAAAAAATAGGTTGGAAATGCTCACAAATCTGTGTTTTTACGTCATTACAGACTTTTTGACATTTCGATTCAATGTTATGTAACTCAGTAGTTAAATCTTCACGTGTTTGTTCAAGTGTGGTCTCTAACTTTTGAAGCTTTTGCTGTGTTTGTCCCATTTGTTGTATTAATTGTAATAACAATGCACTGGTGTCTGGAACATGTTCCTCAGTGCTTTTCGGCAGTGAATTTGCACCGGAAACATTCACATTTTGACAAGCAGAAAATGTGTCTTGACTTATTTGAGAAAACGGTGAGAACCCAAAACCTGAATCTACAGTATTTGCGAAATTGTGTCCTGTCATTTCGGATTCCTGAGGCGAGCTGTTGCCGACCGACCGATCGATAATGCTTCCCTGCTCACTAATTGTTTCCCTGTCTACGCCACTGTTTGCCGCCCGCTCCATTTCCCTATGCACAATTACCAAATTACTACTTTGAACATCAGTTAATTCATTACTCGGTGGCGCTAACACACTGCTTTCGTTTTCACTGTCATTTCGCAGTTTACTTTGGAGCCTAGTATTACGTTTTTCACACGCCATTATTGTCACAGTATTTCACACGACAACACAGAAAAACACAATTTGAAGAGCAAAAATAAGAGAACACATTAACATAACACTGAAAATAATATCTAGTTAGTTGCAGCTGCGAAATACTTGGTGCAAATCTACATGCATGCCACATCTGTTTTACTGTACAACAATGAAAGACTGCAACTACAAAGGAGATTTTCTCTACAATTACGCGCTAGCAATAAACAATAGCTACCTTAATTACACAAACTACAAGAAAAAAAACGGAAGATTCCAGTGAGGTATCCTAGGCTAAGGGTCGACATATGAAACGTCCCCTTTTAAACAATTTTACACGACTGTGCTTATCCTGACACACAATATTTTTTTTAGCGCAACGCAATCTGACTTTCAAAAAATCCCTACGAAAGAAAGGCCCTGACTAACATTAAACTATACCTTTTACAAATCACTTACCTCACAAAAATCTTCGCTACTCAAGCTACTGCAATACAGCAAGCGCCACTACTGCCAGCTAAATAAAAGATTCAAACTACTGAAGGCACTAACTACTGATAGGGATAGTTAGCAAATGAAAAATATTAATAGAGAACAAACAATGTATTTACCTTAATATCATCATATATATATATATATATATATATATATATATATATATATATATATATATATATATATATATATATGATGATACCTCCAAATGCGCAACGCTACGCGCTGTTCACAGCCAGCTGCCTAACACTACAATGGCGAGTATTACAACAATGCAAAGCAGCCACAGACTGCACACAGCACAGCCAGTGATTTTCATACGGAGGTGGCGTTACCAATAAAAAACCTAAACAGCCTACTTACAGTGTTAGGGACCTCGACAACAGAGGAGAGTAGAGTTGCTTTCATGTTTTGAGGCTCTTTAGTAGGTAACACGGATAACATACATGTTTCGTAGGACACGGATTGCGGTGGAGTGCTTGTACATTCTCCCAAAGCTGGAAGCTATACTGGTAGTGGCACTCTCAATGATAGGGCTTTCAGTGATAGGTAGGCTCCAATAGACAATGTCCCATTACTCTTATGTACCAAATGCAGTCACAGTTTGTAGCCACCGACCTGCTCAATACGCCACGCGGAATTTATGTCTTTTCTCGTCATAAAATTCACTTAAAAGTTCCGAAATTTCTACACGCCCATCGGAATAATTATGCCGTCACTTTACCACACTTTTGGTGTATGAAACACTGCTAGATCCGGCAACTTATCGTCTCCATCGGAACTACTACTACACACGTCCGAACTGTTTCATGACTAGGCTCCGACTCTACTTTAGAATACTCTAAGCCTTCTCTACCAGCAGAGAAAGTCGCGCAAAGAATATAGCTTTACCATTGGGCACTTTACTCAACAGCCAATCGCAAAACAACATTCTCCCGCGTCAGTCCTCGCTTTTCATCCATAACCAATCGCAAAATAGTAAATCTCACGACTGCACTTTTTACCGACGTAATCATCTAATATGCTGAACTTTTGCTTATTCATAAAGTTATTCACTATTGTTGTTTATACCTGAATTAACTTTCCCTTTACCATAAACTTACTTTACAAATCTATTCTACAAAAATCCCCTTTGTACATATCCATACTTCTTCGAAATGTTCCCACACTAAATCCCACTACATAACTCGTTAAACAATTATCTTCATATTAACCTTAAACCACACTCACGCATCATTCATACTGCTAAAACACATTTGTAACATCTTACCTACACATAAAAGACATAATAGCAGTTTATGAAAATACTAGAACAGTTTACGAAAAACATTCTATTACTTTAGTGCACTCTAGTGGGAACAACCGAAACTAAATCAGTCCCCTATCCATTATTGTCCTCTATCGGCTGCTACTTAAAGTACGTGCGCGTCCAGTCTCGCGTCACCATCTGTCACTATCCAGCTCTGAGACACATCTCCCATTTAACCGCCTCCAAGGCAGGATCGGTATACGGCGCAACGCCTCAGCATACCTGTTTCATAAAAACAAAGTCCTAATGTACTGCAGCCATAGTGGCATCGTCAAATGTTGAATGCGGAATCAGCACAACATCGTCAAATACATATAAATAACATCATATGCACGAGTCATGTAGTCAGTAGCATTGTTTAGAAGAAGCTGCCGTACAGTAGCCACAAGATGTTTGTGTTCACCAGATGTCGCTAATGTCAGCATACACTAGTTTTCAATAATTAATTGAAACAGCGAAAATAAAGGGGATACAATAGTTGCAGTCTGTAATAAGCTTATAATGTATAAAAGGCATTACATCTACATCTACATCTACATTTATACTCCGTAAGCCACCCAACGGTGTGTGGCGGAGGGCACTTTACGTGCCACTGTCGTTACCTCCCTTCCTGTTCCAATCGCGTATGGTTCGCGGGAAGAACGACTGTCTGAAAGCCTTCGAGCGCGCGCTAATCTCTCTAATTTTACATTCGTGATCTCCTCGGGAGGTATATGTAGGGGGAAGCAATATATTCGATACCTCATCCAGAAACGCACCCTCTCGAAACCTGGCGAGCAAGCTACACCGCGATGCAGAGCGCCTCTCTTGCAGAGTCTGCCACTTGAGTTTGCTAAACATCTCCGTAACGCTATCACGGTTACCAAATAACCCTGTGACGAAACGCGCCGCTCTTCTTTGGATCTTCTCTATCTCCTCCGTCAACCCGATCTGGTACGGATCCCACACTGATGAGCAATACTCAAGTACAGGTAGAACGAGTGTTTTGTAAGCCCCCTCCTTTGTTGATGGACTACATTTTCTAAGGACTCTCCCAATGAATCTCAACCTGGTACCCGCCTTACCAACAATTAATTTTATATGATCTTTCCACTTCAAATCGTTCCGCACGCAACTCCCAGATATTTTACAGAAGTAACTGCTACCAGTGTTTGTTCCGCAATCATATAATCATACAATAAAGGATCCTTCTTTCTATGTATACGCAATACATTACATTTGTGGTGTCACCGCCAGACACCACACTTGCTAGGTGGTAGCTTAAATCGGCCGCGGTCCATTAGTACATGTCGGACCCGCGTGTCGCCACTGTGTGATCGTAGACCGAGCGCCACCACACGGCAGGTCTAGCGAGACTGACTAGCACTCGCCCCAGTTGTACGACGACGTTGCTAGCGACTACACTGACGAAGCCTTTCTCTCATTTGCCGAGAGACAGTGAAAATAGCCTTCAGCTAAGTTAATGGCTACGACCTAGCAAGGCGCCATTTGTACCATTGCATGTATCTCAAGATAGTCTCACTTGTCTCATCAAGATTGCTGTATACCAAAGGACGATATAAAAGTTAAGTGTTCTAGTAGCTACGTTCTTTTCTTTATCACATTCATTACGAATCCTGTTGCAGACTTAACGCCAGACGGCGTGAGTTGACGCGTGCCCTTTCGGCTACTTCACTGTGGACTGGCTGCCTTAACAGTCCACTACATTGGCGACGCGGATTAATCAGGATCTTGTTCTTTCTCATTGCTTACATTTACTTGTGTCATGGCTTCGCCACAATCTCCAGATGTACTGTCCGAATTTTATCGCTTGCAGAATCAGCAGACGCAGGCGTTATTGGATGCCCTTGGACAGCTCGTCCAGGGTCAACGTGCGCTGCAAAACGATGCGGCCGCCGCCGCTTCTTCGCTACCGCAGCCACACCATGCTGTTGCACCTCAATTTAGGCCCTACGAGGCGGCCAACGAGACATGGCCGGAATGGTCCCGACAATTTGGATTTCATCTCGCCGCCTACAGAATTCAAGGTAATGAGCGGCAGCCGTTTTTGCTTTCGTGTGTAGGTGTGTCCACCTACCGTGTGATAGTGAAATTGTTTCCCCGGCGCGACGTAGCAACTCTCTCATACGAAGAAATTTTGTCTGCTTTAGATGCCTATTTCAAAGAAACAGTAAATGTCGTTGCAAAAAGGTATACGTTCTTTCGTACAAAACGTACGGCCGGTCAGACTGATAGGGAGTGGGTTGCAACTTTGCAAGGACTTACTAGGGAGTGTGCATTTGAATGTGACTGTGGACTCCCTTATTCAGATACAATGGTGCGTGATACAATAGCACAGAACGTTTCTGATGTTCGCATACGGGAACAGATTTTGACACTAGTTAATCCCTCCCTTCAACAAGTGATAGACATATTGGATAGGCAAGACACACTTGACTTTGCTGAGGCATCATTTGCAACTTCGCCAGCCGTGTGTCCCATTAACCGGCCCGCCGGGCCCGCTGCACGGAACGCTAACCTGCCCTCGCGCACGTCCGCGCAAACACGTGTGCCGCGTAAGCAAGCACATGCAGTGCTAAAGTCATGCCCGCGGTGTGCAACTAGACATTCGCGTGAGAATTGCCCGTCACGCCAAGCTATTTTCTTTTTCTGTAATAAGAACAAGCATGTTCAAAGTGTTTGCCAGAAAAAGCTCCGATCAGACAATCACAACCATTCCAGGCCCTTTGCATCGCGCCGGAATCGAACCAAGGACAATCAGGCTCGTGAACCTTCGCCCATGGACATTCATGTCGTTACTGCCACTCCGCCCAGTGTTCCTCTCGCTAACAGTGACTGTGTTCGTCCCACAAAAAGTGTGCGTCGACGTCGACGGAAGTCCCGTCATGTCGCGCGTGATTCTGTTCCAGTGTCTGTTCAAGTTGCACAAAACAGTCGCTTTTGTCGTCAGCAGGACAATAAACTTTTTGTAGATTTGGACTTTGCCGGACAAGTGATACCGTTCCAGCTCGATACCTGAGCTGCAGTTTCATTGCTCAATCACGCCACGTACAATCAACTGGGCGCACCTCCGTTGCGTGTCGCAAATGTTCAGCTCACGAGTTATTCCGGACGGAACATCCCTGTGTTAGGACAGTGCAGCCTTCTTGCAACATACAAGGGACAAACAAAACTTGTGTCATTTTACGTTCTTCGTTCTTCTACTGCAGTAAACTTGTTTGGTTTAGATTTATTTCAGTTGTTTAACATGTCTATAGTAAATCAGGTACTCTCAGTGAACGAGACTGTGCCTTCCATTTTGCCCCATGGCGACGCGCCGCTGCCGCTGCCGCTGCCGCCGCCGCCTGTTCTCCCGCCGGCGCCGCCTGCAGTGGGCGCTTCGCTGCAGCCGCCCAGCGCCTCCCTGGGTCGCGCGCCGCCGATCGCTTCAATTGACCAGCTGTACTCCGCCATGGAACTCTTGCCCGCTCCGGACCAGATGTCGTATTCGCCCGTCGGGTGCCCCGACCACATGGAGGTCGACCCTTCGGCCCCTCCTGTCTCATTACGGGCGCATACACCGCATGTTGACGTGCACCCTGGACTAGGTTTTCAGGCGTTTCCTAGCTCCCCTCGGACCGAATGGCCGGGTGCGGGTGGCACAGCCTCGCCTGTTGTTCGGCTCCCCACCCCATCGCATACGTCAACATGGGGTCCTCCCCACGGCGGGCGGAAGCCTTATCACACGACCGTTCGCCGATTTGCGGGGGAGGAATGTGGTGTCACCGCCAGACACCACACTTGCTAGGTGGTAGCTTAAATCGGCCGCGGTCCATTAGTACATGTCGGACCCGCGTGTCGCCACGGTGTGATCGTAGACCGAGCGCCACCACACGGCAGGTATAGAGAGACTGACTAGCACTCGCCCCAGTTGTACGACGACGTTGCTAGCGACTACACTGACGAAGCCTTTCTCTCATTTGCCGAGAGACAGTTAGAATAGCCTTCAGCTAAGTTAATGGCTACGACCTAGCAAGGCGCCATTTGTACCATTGCATGTATCTCAAGATAGTCTCACTTGTCTCATCAAGATTGCTGTATACCAAAGGACGATATAAAAGTTAAGTGTTCTAGTAGCTACGTTCTTTTCTTTATCACATTCATTACGAATCCTGTTGCAGACTTAACGCCAGACGGCGTGAGTTGACGCGTGCCCTTTCGGCTACTTCACTGTGGACTGGCTGCCTTAACAGTCCACTACAACGTTTGTCTATGTTAAGGGTCAGTTGCCACTCCCTGCACCAAGTGCCTATCCGCTGCAGATCTTCCTGCACAGTAATAAAAAGCAATAAACATTTGTTAAACGTTTAACAAACAGCAGGCACACACACACCCACACACGAAAAAGAACCGGCAAAGATAGAATGAAAACCATTCCTATGAAATTTAACGGCAAAATGTCCCTGCAAATAGAAAAATGTTTTAAGAAGTCTGATGTCAGATGTGGCTTTCGGGTTAATAACACCATAAAACTGAGAATAAAACACAAACTGAAAGGGGCCTATGACAAATTTGATGGCTCTGGAGTATATAGGATTGAATGCAGTAACTGTGACAAATATTATATCGGTCAAACAGGCCGCACTTTTAAATTAAAGTTTAAAGAACACTCACACCCACGAAACAAAACGGCTTTGGGACAGCATTTATCTGATACTGGTCGTTCCCCAGGGAGCATTGAGAATTAATGCGTATTCTTCACAGAGTGCAAGAAGGCCATGATGTCAATTTGTTATAGGAGCTTAAAATCTATAAAACAAAAAATTAAGAACGAACTAAACTGCTCAACTGACAAAACTACTTCGTACCCCCATACGTACTTTGCTTTATTTGATAATGTTTTACTCCAATCACTGCACGCCTCTGTTATATATAGTCTGTTGATAATTTCACCTAGTATTGAGTGCCCCACATATTTACTTCGCTTTCATACGTTTTACGCATGGCTCTAGTATGTTCTTGTTCCTTCTCTATTCATTTCATAGACTGCATTAATCAGACAATGTGGGTCATCCACTGTTCCGGAATTTTATCATTTTTTTCTTGCAACGGAGTGCCGCAGTGTACGAGGGGCCCTCTGCCGGTCACTTTCCTCCAAACAGTTCCCGTCTGTGCGCAATTCTGGCGTTAGCGCTAACAGAGGGCGTTGATTATGTGCAGTACTGTGTTTTCTTTCATTTGTGGCTTCTTTAGCGATTTGTTTTATGGTTGTTTAATATTACCCGGTGCACTATCAACAGCGTTCAATATTTATGTCATTATCTAGAATATTGGCACTAGGGCACATGTCAACCACTCTTACTTAACTCTTCCTCGTTTTAACTATCTTACTTTTGTCATGTTCTTCTTTTTATTGCTTTTATTACTGAACATCTGCGGCGGTACTCCGCAAGGTTACCGCCCTTCGATTGTGCCATTCCAGCACTAATCGAAGTGCTAGGTTTATCAGGTGCCAGCCAGCGGTCCAGCAGCAGCAGCAGTAGCAGCAGCAGCAGTCGTCCCGGCCAGCAGCAGCGGTCCCGGCCGGCAGCAGCGGTCCAGCCGACAGCAGCCAGCCCGCCCTCCAGCAGCAGGAGCAGCGGTCCAGCCAGCAGCAGCAGCCAGCCAGCCCTCTCGCAGCAGCAGCGGTCCAACCAGCAGGGCTTCCAGCAGCAGCAGCAGCAGCAGCGGCCCCGGTCCCGTCCGCGGCGGCAGCAGCAGCAGCAGCAGCAGCATTCCTGCCACCCGTAGTCGAGTCAGCGCCAGCAGCGTGGGACTCTGGTCTTCGTCCGTCTTCGTCTTCCTCCGTCTTCGTCTTCATCCGTCATCATATGTCCCCAGTTTTTGTCCTTTCTTTTTCGTTCTGTGCATTTTTTCTCCCTGTCGTCATGTCCGCCCCCACCACCACTACCACCACTACCACCACAGCCATCGTTTATACTTCCCCCTCCGCCGCCACCACCACCATAACATGGTGTGCCCAGTCACACCCCCCCTCTTTCCATCCCACCTCTTCTCACTCTCCCTTCGCCCTCGCTCTTTGTCGCCCCCTCTCCAGCTTCTTCCTCCCGCTCCTCTCCCTCTGATCCTTTCCCTCGACTCCCCCAGCTCCAACTAGGGTGGTGGCCCGTCGGGCCACTGTCCACGCCCAAATCTCCCCATCGCCTTCGCCATCACCGCCGCCGCCGTCACCGTCGCCGTCGCCTTCACTGTCACCATCTCCGGCGCCGACTGCTGCGTTCACGCCGGGACCTGTCCCTTTCCACCACCTCCCTATTGCTCCCGTCTCTCATATCACCACCCGCCCTTCTGCCGCCGTTAAACGCCCTAGTGGCACCATCACCTCCTCTGCTCCCAAAAAGGCCCCGCCCCATTCTCCTTCCCCCCCCCAGGGTGCCATGGATGTCTCCCCACTGGGCCCTGCTCCCTCCGCCTCCTCCTCCTCCTCCTCCTCCCCCCCCTCTTTATACAAAAACCTCCTCTCCCGTCCCGATCCTTCCCTTCTCGAGGCCCGGAAGCTCTCCCTCCTCCTCCGCCAACACTTCCCTGGTGCCCCCATCTCTCTCCTCACTCCCAGATGGGATTCCGTTCTCATCTCCTCCCCCAGCCCAACCCTCCATACTGACATCCTCTCCTGCCTCCCCATCACCCGTTTTGGCCACAACACCTCCCTCACCCCTGCTCCTCCTCCATCTCCTACCCGCCAACCCCAACCCCTGCGTCGCCCGCCGACCCTCACCACCGTGATCACACAGCTCCGTCCATCGATCACGGAGGAGGAGGTGATGGCGGAGCTCAAGGCACATCCCACGCTGGAGGTGCAGGCGGTCTGCCGCATTTTCAACTCGGCCGGCCCCACCCGCCTTATGCGGGTTTTCTCCGAGGACACACCCTCCATTGACCGTCTCCTGAAGGAGGGTGCCCTCCTCTTCAACCAGCGCTACAAGGTCGACCCCTCCCGTTACCCTCCTCAATCCCTGCGCACCCAACAGCTGAGTGCCGCGAGGACCCCACCTGCCCACATTGTAGGCAAGCGCACTTCCTCCGGCAGTGCCCTAACCTTCAATCCCCTCCCTCCTGCAATACCTGCCATCTCCCCCATCCCACCACTCCCAAAAGTGTAAAGCCCGACCCCCTCCGATCACTCCTGAACTCACCGTCCCTGTCTGCCGCTGGACGCCCCCACCCCGCCTGGCAATTCCCTTCGTCCCACCCCCCCCCGCACCCCCCACCGCTGAGGACATCATCAGGTTCCTCACCATCATCCTTCAGAATGTTCATCCCTTTCAGTGCCCCCACACCCTCCAACAGATATCCCTCGCCGCCCGTTCCATTTTCCAACTCAAAATGTACGCCACCTACTACAACAACCAGGCCCATTTCACCTTCTCCCGTCTTGACACCCTCGTCTAAATCCCTGTGATGGCGCGACAGCAACGTATCCTTTTCAACAATATCCGCTCCCTTCCCGCCAACAAGAACCTCTTCCTGCACACCCTTGCCACCCACCGCGTGGATGCCTTCCTCCTCAATGAAACCTTCCTCCAACCCCACCACTCCATCCACACTTCGCCCTATCTCCTCCACCGCTCTGATAATCCCCTCCCAATTGCGAGTGGCGGAGTTGCCATTGGTCACCACCACCAGATCCCCGTTCGGCTCCAACCTCTCCTTCCCGACCCCACCGAACACCTGATCCTTAGTCTCTTCTTCCCCGGCCTTACCATTATCCGCGCCACCATCTATGTCAGCCCCAATGCCCCTATTCCCTTCGACTTCCTCTCCCACATCGACCGTACCTTCTCCTCCTACGTGATCGCCGCCGACCTCAACATCCATAGTCGTTCCGCTGCCCAGTTACGGCAGTGGCATCGGTTCCTCTCCTCCCTTCAAGGCAACCTCATCCCCATCCTCCAGCAAACCCGTCCCGAATCCAATTCCACTCCCGATGTTATCCTCTCCTCCCCCAACCTTCTTGGCCGCATAACCGTGGATGTCCTGGAGCCTATTGGTAGCGACCATCTCCCTGTCCTCCTCACCATTTCAGACGGACGTCGCCCCCGCCCCGAACCTCGTAATGACCCTCCCCCTAAGTACATCCATGACTACTTCCGTGCCAGCTGGAATGTCTACCGGGATATCCTCTCCACCCGGGTCGATACCCACCCTTTCACCTACCACCACCTCGAAGATGTCACCCATGCCGCCTCCTTTCTCCAGCAGACCTTGTCTGAGGCCATGGAGGCCCACGTCCCTACTGTCGCCATCCAGCCCCACCGTCCTACCTTACCCCCACAGGCCGTCCTCCTCCTCCGTGAATCCCGCCGTCTCTACCATGCCTTCCTCCGCACGCGTGACCCGTACACACTACGGCGCCACCGGCAACTCCAGCGACACATTCGTAATTTGCTCGCGGCTAAGAAGCGCCGGGAATGACGACAGACATGCACCCATTTAAATGCTACCCTACCTATCAACTCGTCCAAGTTCTGATCAGCCTTCCGTCGCCTTACAGGAACTAAACCCTCCCCCTACTATCCTCTTCTCCATGATGATCATCCCTTCCCTGATACCCTTAGTAAGGCCAATCACTTTGCCTCCTACCTCTACGATGTATTTTCCATCGCCGATGATCCCCAGTTCGATTACTCCCTCTTCCCGGATATCCGTGATCGAACTGACACCTCTGTCCCTCCCCTCGCTCCTGGTTTCCAGTACTTGGACAACATTGCACACACGGAACTCAATGCGCCTATC
This sequence comes from Schistocerca nitens, assembly GCF_023898315.1. Lineage (NCBI taxonomy): Eukaryota > Metazoa > Arthropoda > Insecta > Orthoptera > Acrididae > Schistocerca > Schistocerca nitens. Next base: position 950,842,757 of record NC_064616.1, read on the forward strand.
ACTACACAGGATCTCATTGCTACACTCTGCACCAAATGCAACACCACTCCTGGTCACGATTGTGTCACCTACCGTCACCTTCGTGAAGCTCCTGTCTCTTTCCTCTCCACCCTGGCCAGGTTCTACAATGTAGTCCTGTCCACCAGTTACTACCCCGACCTGTGGAAAACCTCCCGTATCCTCATGTTCCTTAAACCTGGCAAACAGCCGTCTGCCGTCTCCTCCTACCATCCCATCAGCCTTACCTCGGTCTTCAGCAAGGTCCTGGAATCTATCCTCACACAACGCATCCACCAGCATCTCCGCCATCACCGCCTCCTTCCCGTTACCCAGTGTGTCTTTCGGCCGTCCTTCTCTTCTGACGACATTCTCCTTCACCTCACTCTTCTCCTTTCCGACCAGCTTAATTCCCGTCGCTCCGCAATCTTCCTCTCCCTGGACCTCGAACGTGCTTATGACCGTGTATGGCATTCCGGTCTCCTCTTCAAGCTCCAACCTTCGCCCTTCCCATTAACTACGTCCGTCTGATGGGCTCCTTTCTCTCCCGCCGACCTTCCTATGTCACCATCCATAACACAGATTCCTACACCTTTTTCCCCTCCGCCAGTGTGCCCCAAGGTTCCGTCCTCTCCCCCCTTTTGTAACTTTTGTACACGGCGGACATGCCGCCGCCGTCACCCCCCGTCCACCTTCTCCAGTTTGCCGATGACACCGCCTTCCTTGCCCTTGCCCCCACCCTCCAGCGCTCCCAACACCTTCTCCAATCCCATCTTGACCAGTTCACCCCTTGGTGCAACCAGTGGTTGCTCAAGGTCAATCCCTCCAAAACCCAGGCGATCATTGTAGGCAAAACCACCCTTCCTTCCGCCTCCTTGATTTCTATATCTCCATCTATGGCCGTCCTATCGCCCTCACTCCCACCCTTAAGTACATTGGCGTCACCCTCGACCGTCGCCTCTCCTGGACTCCCCACCTCCGGACAATCCAAGCCAAGGCATGCTCCCGACTCAGTCTCCTCAAGCTCCTCTCCGGCCGTACGTGGGGTCTGGACCCCTCCACTATCCTCCACACCTATAAATCCCTCATCCACCCTATCCTTTGTTACGCCCATCCGGCTTGGATCTCCGCCCCCCCCCCCTACCTTTTATAAATCCCTCCCAATCCTTGAACGCCATGCTCTCCGCCTCGCCTATCGCATCCGTCTCCCCTCCCCCACGCGGATCCTGTACGATCTCATCCCCTTCCCCCACCATCTCCTTTTCCTTGAAAGGATACAGATCCTGTACACCTCCCGTAAACTTGATCCTCCTCACCCACTAGTCTCCCCGATCCTCTCCCACCCCTGCCTGCTGCCGCGCCTGTATTCCCACGTCCCGCCCGGTCTCCATCTCTCCACGAGATCATCGCCATCAGTGTCTCATGTGTGTGCCTTCGTTTGTGTTTAGTGTTTGTTCGCCGTCACGCCGCCACTGTTCCCGTGTACCGTCGCCATCATCCTTGTTATGTGCGCCGTGTCAACTAGTATCAGTGATGTTTTCTCGTCCAGCGTGAACGGCTCCATGTTTTTTGTTTTTTTAGTGTCTACATTGTTTTGCCCGCCGTTTTGATTGTATTTTCTGTGCCCCCTCTGTGTATTACTTATTGTAAAACTCAAGGCTGAAGAGCGGCGTTCTCTGCTGCTGACAGCCCGCCTTGTGTAAGGTGATAAAAATCACAATAAAGAAAAAAAAATTTTATTACTGAAATGCATTTTATACGTTATAAGCTTATTACAGACTTCAAATATTGTGTCGCCCTTTATTTTCGCTGTTTCAATTAATTATAGAAAACTAGTGTATGCCAACATTAGCGACATCTGGTGAACTTACGACACAAACATCTTGTGGCTGCTATACGGCAGCTTATTTTAAACAGTAGTGCTACTGACAACATGACTCGTGCATATGATGTTATTTATATGTATTTGACGATGCTGGTGCTGATACTGCATTTAACTTCTGACGGTGCCACTATGGCTGCAGTACATTAGGACTTTGTTTTTATGAAACAGGTATGCCTCTACATATTTAAAGTGCACAAATGTAAATTTTGTCGGTACTACTTTTCATTATGGTCTATGTATTGTTCTTAAGCTGTAGACAGTTTGCACGTGTATTTATGTTTTTCCCATTTTTGCTGCACACCTAATGATGGTCATTAAAGATTGAAACCTGTAATCTGTTAACGAAAGTTTGTGACCATACATGTAAATTAAAGAGAACTTATTACATATACAGGACAATGCCGCAGCTTGTGAAATGATTCTTTAATAGGGAATTTTGTATAGATCCCAGAAACAATGGAAGAGACATGCTAGTGAAATTTACTGATAAGAGCAGACTGTAAATCCTAAAAGCTTTTTTGAGTAATAACCAAGGTAGCAAATGGATGTGGAAAGGCGCAAACGGAATTAGAAATTAGGTCGACTACGTACTTTAAACAAGAACCAACTTGTCCTGGGTGTGTAGCTTACAAACCAGTTTACGATGATCAGATGATCATTGTTATTACATTCCATTTATCGTTTTCCATGGATCCCTTGGAGAGGAGTCTCTGGGATATTGAAAGAGTCAAAGTTTTTTTTTTTTACTCAGATACATGGATATTGTACAATTCTAATGCAGACAGAGTTATGAGCTATAATCCTTGTGAAGATATTCATTGATGGAATAGAAGTCAACAGCCCTAAGCAGTCGATCCAACTCCATACTGACCCTCATCAAAGAGCTGTTCAACTGGGGTCTATCTTACCGCTTGAAAACAGTCACAGACTCGACATTAGTACGGTTCGTTGCTGATGCAATTTTTACCAGGTCACTCTCAATACTGTGGGCCTGGTCCCTATCGATACTGTTCCCTGCTCCACCCACTATTACAACATGGTCCTCCTTGGTGAAACCCTTACACAAATATCGTATGCTCTCTATCACTTGGCTGAGAGATGCACTAGGCTTGAAAAAGTTTGTGACCTGGTAGCTGTCACCTAATTTTTCCTGCAGAAGTTGGCCCACACCTCTTCTATGACTGCTACCTAATAGCAGAATTTTCTTCCTACTTCCTACTTTTTCTGAAGCAACAGGCTTCCTAACTGAATTCTGCTGTGCTAAGTTGCAACTACATCTGCTTGAGGCTCTTCATTACTTAACTATGGCAGCAGGGCAAATATATATTTTTTGCCAACAATGAAACTGTCAGATACTGTCCTCTTTCTGTGGCCCTGTTCGCAGCTACCACTTCTCACGTCTCTTCATCCTTCTCCCCCCTTAAGCAAATTAGTTCCTCCCTAGCTTTATCTAATTGAGGCTGACAGGCTCTAATCTTCCCCTCCTGTTCTACTATTTTCATATCCCGTGAACACACTCTACAGTACCTAAGAAGAGTCTCATTTTGTTCCCCCATTTCCATGCCACTACCTTCCCCCCAGTGAAACCACCTGTCACAGCAGCTGCATAGCACCCCAGAACTAACTTTCTTATGACAGCTAAAACACTTCACACTCATGTTTGTTTGCAATATAGGCCTACTTTTTAAGCTTTCGCTAAATAAAAATAATTTCCTATTCACTATGCTCTATACTGCTCTAATACAGGGTTAATGAGTGGAACGGGCAGATTGGAGATGGCCTTGACAGCTGGATTGTGAGTGGTGGGGGTAATGGTGGCCGGCTCCGTTCTACCTGCATGTCCCACCATTTAGTTGCGATGGATCGTTGGATGGGTGAACATCGCGGCTACGCGGTTAAAGCATATTATATGAATGGTGAGAGTTTGATGAAAACGCGACGTGCTTTTCGACGCCATTTCAACATACCGAGCAACAGGTCTGTTTCCTCGGTTACAGCAATTCGTTCCTGTATAAACAACCTTGAAAAAACTGATCAACGTCTAAAAACGATTTGGGAGTGCAAAAACCGTTCTAACCCCCCAGAACATCGCTGCTGTTCAACAGGCAATGCTCAGAAGTCCACGCCGGTCTGCCAAACAACATGCTCTACGCCTTGGAATAAGTAACACTTTAGGTGAGAAGGATACTTCGTCAAGATTTACATTTTCACCCATACGAAATACTAATTTTGCAATCTCTCAAACCAAGTGACTATCAGAAACGATTACAATTTTGTGAGGTAATGGCCAGAAGACTTGAAGAAAATGACGACCAAGTAAACCACTTGTCGATGAGCGATGAGGCACATTTCCATCTCTCTGGTTTTGTTAATAGACAGAACTTCTGATATTGATCGGACAAAACCCTTGCATAGTTCATGAAACATCTCTTCATGTTCAAAAACTGACGGTTTGGTGCGCAATGTCGGCAAGAGTAATCATAGGCCCATTTTTTTCGATGATATCAATGGACGTGCTGTGACTGTTAACTCTGTGCGTTTCTTGCAATGATCCAGAACTTGCTTACGCCAGAACTCGCCTGTTTTCCAGTGAATGAACACACAGTGTTCCCACAAGATGGGGCAACAAGCCACACTGCAAGAGTTGCCATGAATGATGTGAATGCTTTGTTTTCAGGCAGCGTCATTTCCCGACACGGGGATATCCCTTGGCCCCCTCGCTCTCCAAATTTGACAACCTGAGACTTTTTTCTATGGGGTTACTTATAAACAAGAGATTTTCATAACAATCCACCCAGAACTATCCCAGCCCTAAAACAACGAATTCAGAACGAAATTGGAGGAATACCAATCAATGTGCTGCACAATGTCATGGGAAACTTCCAGGCCCGGCTGCAGAAGTGCATAGATTCCAATGGAGGACATTTGGCAGATGTTACATTAAAAAAAAATACCTTTTTCACTTATTGTACAGTAAATGGCTACCTTTGTACTTTATATATATAACCATTTAATTAAAAAAATTCTTAAAGAATTAGTTACTTATTTATATCTTCCCGTTTCACTGGCTAACCCTGTATAAATATAATGTTAATGTACTTACTTAATTACACTTCAAATCACTTAACTTTCACGCACAAAATTTAGGCCTAAGCACGGCTGTTAAGTGGTAACGGTTCTACGCTATTTACTTTAAAAATGTGGCACATAACTTAAAATCTTCACCTCCCCGAACAGACATTACACTACTGAATGCAATTAAACCTAGTAAAATCTAGACGCTGCACTTAATACTTACTAAAAGTTAAAAAATAAGCACACGCGAAATATCAACACAACCGGTCGGTCCAAAAAACTTGGACAGTCGCCATTCTGGTAAGGTGCGCAATAAAAATTGACGCTAAGTTAGAAAGAACTAAACTCATTAACAAAAAATCCAATTTCAAGGAATCGAAATACTCGGGTAGAAAAAATTACTAATTAATATTAACAAAATGATAAGACTCCAGAAAATTAAGAAACAGTAAGCTTAAGTTTAAGAAATGTCGCTTGAACAGGTATTATATTCCAAACAGCTATAGATGTTATAGGAGCGAAAAGGAACAAACAAATAGAGTTTTTGAGGACGAAAGACATTTATTGATTAAAAGTATTTAAATAATAATAAAATCTGATAACGTGTCCTGGTCTTGGCACTTAACAAATCAAATTAGACTACTCGGTGAAACTTGTACCGTGAAGGGAATGAACTGCAACAGTGTAGCACAGAACGTAACTGAAAGAAATACGCAATAATACGAACAGAAATGACACTTTTATTCAAAGATAATAATTATGCTAAGTTATTGCGATTTATGATGGTCCACTGGATATTACAAAAGTGCGACATGGTTCCTGGTAGGGTAGTTGGTCACCACTGACTGCAATCCATGTCCCGCAACGTGCTCACAAGCTGACCGAAAGAATGATGAGGAGTTCTTGTGGTATGGCGTTCCATTCCTGCATCAGTGTGGCTGAAAACTACTGGATGGTCGTTGGAGTATGTGGACGTGCTTCAATATGTAGCACTGACGCGGACCCACTGCTCGTGGGTTTAGCTGCTATGCTATTGGCACCATTGCAAACTGCGTCGCCGATTTGGGGGTGTCAGCGGAACGTAAGGTACCGGTCGTCAATCAAAGAGACCACCCACATGCAGGTGCTGTTCCACTGTGGAGCGTGAGATTGTGTGCATTGCAGTTCTGTAAAATGGGGCTGCAAGTGCACCCACTGTTTGGTGTGGGTCCCTTCTTGCTTGCTGCACAATTTAGCGGTCATCTGGTGCCGTGGTTGACCGCGGTCGATTATATTTTTTTCCTTTGGGAAGGACTGCCTCTGCTGCGAAACGCTCTTCATGTGTTTGAAACCATGCTGTGAGTATTGCCAAACTTCTAGACTATACTCGTCACACTTCATCCTTCTTTCAGTTTCCCGATTATGCTTCCTTGCGTTAAGTTTTCCAAATGTCGTGTCTGGGATATATTGTAATAAACGATTCCGTAACGGTGCACCCAAACTGCACGCTAATTGACACATTAGCTTTTCCCGTTCCTTCAACTGTCTCGTGTTGTGGGCCCATCCACTATACACTCACACTGAACTAACACTGTGTGCTGTCCCGCTTGCTGTTCACAGCTGGGAGACCTCTCGCAACAAATTCCCGCAAATTCATTTATTCCCACCAGTTAGCCAATACGTTAGGATCCTTGCTTTGTCTATCTAGTCCTTAAGTTTGGCAGGAGAGCGTACTTTAGTTTATAAATTCCAGAACTATTACAACTTTATGTCTCTTCTGTTGCTGTTTTTAGATTCTCTTTAATTGTATTTCTTGTATAGAGGGCTGCTTTAGTTTCCTTTCTTAAGATGTTGCTACTTTTGGGTGTTATGCAGTGCGCTAACTTCTGTTTGTGTCGCAAAAAAAGTTTTCCAGTTTGAGAAAAAATTTATATTTTTCTCATTTGTACAGTCGTCAGTTTGTATCTCACTTTGAATTATATTTTGTAACTTGTACTCTGTCATCTGCATGTATCCGTTATTTTATGCTGGGTGATAATCACGTTAAGCAGTTCTTTATAGGTACTTTTGTTGAACAACATAGTGGTTCGTAGGCCTCTCAAACAATAAATCAGGCTGTCTGTTTCCATCACCTTTAAAAACAGCGATGTCAACCAGAATGATGCGATGATAAATTTTCTTTTCTAACGGAGCATCAGAAATTAGCACTATCTTATAAGAATACCAACGAACGCGTTGTTAGTGCAAATTCTTTTTAGATTTCGGTAGCGGCGTGAAGTGGAAAATAGTGAATTTCTCTGACAAAATATCCATTAGAGTGCCTGATCAATCTTGTTAATCTTGTTTCGGTATATTAAAGTCGTAATGGGTTTTCGTAGATTTTTAAAGCGTACAAATTCTGGCCGCAAAACCAGTGATACTATATCGCAGAGCTCACTGTTTCTCACCGAAATAGGCTGGTATTGCAGTTAAACACTTGAATCACTATGACAAGAACAAAGTACAACGTACTCTATGCGTCTCGTAGACGTCAATTTAAGTCTTAGATTCACCGATTAAGTTGACACGTAATATGATGTGGCTCTTTGTCTCAATTTTCGTAGTGGTTTTCATAATCTTTTCAGTCTCTGGTAGTAGCTTTGGTGAACCAACGCCGTTTGCATTTTACTATCATAAGTACTTACTGTTACTGCTAGATTCGATAAAACTTGTAAACTATGTTTCATCGTCTGAGATTCACAGTTCAGCAATTCAACACTGTAGCTGCATGAAAAGTATGTGCTGAACACGATTATATGTATATATATATATATATATATATATATATATATATATATATATATATGCGTGGATTAGCTCCATTTCTCTTAATATGTGGCTGAAATATATTAAAAGTGAGTTGATAAAGACAGACACCAAGAGTAAGATTGATTAAGGCCACAGATAGACTTGCTCAGTTAACTCTTTGAACCGCCAGTGTGTAGGTGAAGCTCTCAGTAGAGATATTAATCAAATGAAGCTATATGGTTCCAGAGACAATTCTTAAGTCTTTTATATATATATATATATATATATATATATATATATATATATATATATATATATATATGTGTGTGTGTGTGTGTGTGTGTGTCTATGTATCTTAAACACACACACACACACACATATATATATATATATATATATATATATATATATATATATATATATATATATATACTCAGATGCCAAAATTGCCCTTCCTTATATATTGGACAGACTGGGAGAAACTTTGAGATTCGATTCAAAGAACATTTAGGTGCCATACGTCTGAACAATCCTTCAAAATTTGCAGTTGCAATGCACACAACTCTCAGTAAACATAGAGTAAAAAACATTGAAGACCACATTCAAGTATTGCATCATGTTGAGAAAGGTAGCCTCATAATCTGCTTGAAGAAATAGAAATATATACACATAAAAGCCAATCACCACATCATATTCTTAATGAACAGATAGAGCTAGCCAATGCAACCTTTCTACAAAGCTTCACTCACCTATTATCCAGTCTAAAACATAAATAAATAGTACTCCTTTCAACAACAATATGCAATCAATAATCCAAATAAAGTATCACATCATAATAGAGCTGCCTGCTCAGTTACATATTACTGCAACTGTAAAATAGATTTAAAAATAAAAGTGGTGTGCCATACTACATTTATATTATTACTACTGTCACATTATTCATGTATCTCATGTATATGTTGTCACCTGTCTATTGCACTATATTTACACAATACCATATAAGTAACATTCATAGAACTGGCCATCACATTTTCCCAATCTATTTGTAATTAATGCTCACTGAATACGGTATTCTTTGTGATATAAATACTTGTAATGCTACCTCGATTCTTGAAAAAAAAAGATTACTGCTACTATACTTGATTCAAAATTTCAGTGCACCATAGATAGATGTTAATAGAATTGTTACTGTCATATTATTCATTTTATCTCACCTCTATGTTGCTCCTTGTATATAGCACAATATTTACATAATACCATATAAGTAGCATTCACACAAGTTGGTTACTACATCTGTCAACTTCATTTGTAATATTATACGCTCATAATGTAAGGTTTATATTTGTGTTTTAATTTTCATTAAATTATGTTAGTCTTTAAAAACAGTCATTCTGCGAAATCAAAGCAACCTGTATATTGTGATGTCTCTGAGAGAGATCGTCTCTGACACTGTTGTGTTTGTAAATATGCAATCTCTCTGATAACTTCACATGTGGCAAATTCTTTTTGGTGTGTGTGTGTGTGTGTGTGTGTGTGTGTGTGTGATGCTTTGCACAATATGGTGATGTACAAGTTACGTAAGTGCTGGATACATTTAGGAATATGCGAAAAATACAATCCTGCAACTTTGCAACAAAATCGCGCGGAATTTTCGACGTAAGTACCATAACCACTTAACCTCTCACATTTATTTACGCTGTATTTCATCGTTTGGAGGTTAGTTATTTTCACATAGGGCGCTTCTAACACTGTTTTTCTACTGTAGGGCAACAACACACCAAAAATACTTCGCCATAGTGGAATAATAAAAATTGAAAACGGGCGATAATGTAAAGTGTATCTTGAAAATCACGTGAACAGGCATCTGATGATGAACTTGCTAGTTCGAAACCGGTAACAGCGCTATTTACCTAAATAAATAGCAGTATCAATAGTGAATGGTTGCTGCTTTCTTCTTTGTAAGAATTTAATGAGGACTGAAGGGACGAATGAAAGTTTGTAACAAAGCCAGGATTCAAACCCAGGTTCGTGAACATTAGGCAGATGCGCTAACCACTAGGCTGGGCTTGGACAGTAACTTTGAACAACTGCATGGACTGCCCCAGCACGCATCCTTCCGCAATCCGAATTCCCATTCACGCCGCAGCCCACTTGGTATTCCCTCTGAAGTCGAACAGCATTACAGAGGCTCTCCAACTGTATTGGAGTGGCATCTCAGCATTGAATGAAACGGGGGATCCTGCCTGACACCCACATGCAGATCCTTTAATAAAATGAAACTATTTGGCACCAGAGACGATTTTTGGGTCTCAAACATCTATATATGATATTTTCATTCGTCGCCTCAGTTTGCATATTTACGTTACAGTTATTATTAACTAGGAACGGAAACTAAAACAAAGACGTAATTCAGAATTTGCTTTCAAATGGCCACATTACAGATCTGAGTATACATTTACTTTAGAAGTTCCTTTCTTGTACTCGTAATTCTTAATAATTCCGAAAATTGTCTTTAAGTGATACCAAGCATTTATTTTTGATGTGTAGTAGAGGCTACTTTAGACAGTGTGAATTCAGCCATTAAAGCAATTAGCTACTGTTTTTATAAAATACGCATGTGAGTAATCGAAGGGCTCAGTTTAGGTCAAATAATACTTAAATCTTTAGGACATTAGGGTAGTAACTCTCCACTATTTAAGATTACGAGATATGTCGCCTGATTAAGCCGCTGTATTTGTGGTATGTTAGCTTTTGCAACCCTTATATACACTATAATCCGCCTGGAGTTTGGTGCCCTGCAAAAGCCACTGTCAGTCTCAAGTCTGGATGAAGGAAGAGGGTCGGGCGTGGGGCTAATAACCCAATCCGGTCAGAAAAGCATTTGCTACGAAACATAGGCTTGCTCCGGTCGCTGATGGATACATGAAAGACGAAAAGTGCGAACCGAAACCGGTCTATGATTTGGAGACCAAAATTTGGCTTCCTGGACTGTTCAAAACCTGAATTGACCAGGAACCGTCCAGACTACGGTCTCAAAATATAAGCAATATAAAGTGGACATGGTGAGAGTACGAGATACACGACGGCTGCGTGAGGGTAGCCACAAAGAAGATGGACATGTACTATTTTATGTAGGGTGTGTTGATAAACACGAATTCGGCACTGGTTTTGTGATACATGAAAAAGCAGGAAATTCTGTTGAAGAATTCACAGATATTGACAAAAGTATATGCTACATAGTACCCGGAAACCAGGTGTCAGACGTCACACTTATCAGTGTTCATGCCCCGACAGAAGGTAAAATAGATGAGGAAAAGGAACAGTTCTACCACCAACTAGAACAAGCAACTGAGAGCACGCAACTAGAAATACCAAGATAGTTTTGGGAGATTTTAATGCAAAAGCAGGGAACGAAGAATTTTGTATACTAGCTATAGGTAGGCACAGTTTGCATGAGGAGACTAATGACAATGGTCAGAATATGATCACCTTGGCTACCTCAAAGAACCTGAGAGTAAGATGAACTTACTTCCAACACGAGAGATTACATAAGGGAACGTGGTGCTCACTGGGTGGACGAACTAACAGCCAGATGGATCAGGTCTTGGTGGATCAGCGCTATAGCCATAGAGTCGTGGACATTAGGTCGTATAGAGGAGCCGACTGTGCGGCAGATCACTTCCTCGTTGTGTATAGACTTAAACTGATATTCACCTAAATGTACAACAAGAAGAAGGATACACTAGAACCTGCCTCGAATGTTAGGAAACTGAGAGAGAGTTCAATTAAAAAATAATAACCGACTGTAGCGGAAGATACATTGCGAAGAAAGAAGAGAATGAAGGAGAGAGGATGGTTCAAAGAGACAAGCGAGAAGGCTATTGAACAGGGAAAGAAGATGAGGAAGTAGTGGATGGCTGGTAGGTTCAAAATGGTTCAAACGGCTCTGAGCACTATGGGACTTGACTTCTGAGCGCATCAGTCTCCTAGAACTTAGAACTACTTAAACCTAAATAACGTAAGGACATCACACACATCCATGCCCGAGGCGGGATTCGAACCTACGACCGTAGCGGTCGCACGGTTCCAGACTGTAGCGCCTAGAACCGCTCGGCCACCCCGGCCGGCTTGGCTGGTAGGAAGAATGATCAGAAACTGGAACACTTTCTCAACATCAAAGGGGACAAAGCGAATCCAGAGAACAGAGGAGAGACTATATCAACTACTATATTAGAAAAAGTTGAGCCCAGCCTGTTTCATTAGAGATAAGAACGGCAGCTTCATAAATGATAAGTAAAAAAATGTAGAACGATGGAGAGAATACGCCTGAGAACTCTTTAATCGTTCATACCCATATGAGATGCTACCTCAGAGGCCATGGGCGAAAGGACAGATGAAGATCGCAATCAAAAAGTTTATAAACAACAAGGCCCCAGCGGAGGACAGAATTACAGGAGACTTAATCAAAGAGGGAGATGAGAGAGCCTACGCTTTGAAAGATATAAACTGATCCAGTTGATATGGAAGTATGAGACATTGCTACAAGAATGGAAAGTGACCATAATATGCATGATATACAAGAAGAGGATCAAAATGGAATGTGGTAACTACGGAGGTAACGGCTTGCCGAATGTAACTTACGAGATACTATCATTACTCTCAGAGAACAACAACCATCCATAGAGAGCAACATGTAGGAATGCCAGGCTAGCTTTCGACTCAACCGATCGCCAATAGATCACATTTTCACCGTAAGACAGTTGTTAGAAAAACACTGTGAATATGAAAAAAATATCGACAGTGCTCCCCCCCACCCTCCCCCCATGAACAATGGACCTTGCCGTTGGTGGGGAGGCTTGCGTGCCTCGTAGATACAGATAGCTATAGTGTAGGTGCAACCACAACGGAAGGGTATCTGTTGAGAGGCCAGACAAACGTGTGGTTCCTGAAGAGAGGCAGCAGCCTCTTCAGTAGTTGCAGGGGCAACAATGTGGATGATTGACACATCTGGCCTTGTAACATAAACCAAAACGGCCTTGCTGTGCTGGTACTGCGAACGGCTGAAAGCAAGGAGAAACTACAGCCGCAATTTTACCCGAGGGCATGCAGCTTTACTGTATGGTTAAATGAAGATGGCGGCCTTTTGGGTAAAATATTCAGGAGGTAAGATAGTCCCCCATTCGGATCTCCGGGCGGAGACTACTCAGGAGGACGTTGTTATCAGGAGAAAGAAAACTGCGTTCTATGGGTCGGAGCGTGGAATGTCAGATCCCTTAATCGAGCAGGTAGGTAAGAAAATTTAAAATGGGAAATGGATAGGTTGAAGTTGGATATAGTGTGAATTAGTGAAGTTCGGTAGCAGGAGGAACAAGACTTCTGGTCAGGTGAATACAGGGTTACAAATACAAAATCTACTAGGGGTAATGCAGGAGTAGGTTTAATAATGAACGAAAAAATAGAAATGCGGCTTAGCTACTACAAACAGCAAAGTGAACGCATTACTGGTGGCCAATATAGGTACGAAGCCTACCACAGTAGTACAAGTTTATATGCCAACTAGCTCCGCAGATGACGAAGAGACTGATGAAATGTATGATGAAATAAAAGAAATTATTCAGATAGTTAAGGGAGACTTGAATTCGAGAGTATGAAAAAGGAGAGAAGGAAACATAGTAGGTGAATATGGATTGGGGGTAAGGAATGAAAGAGGAAGCCGCCTGGTACAATTTTGCACAGAGCATTTCTTAATCATAGCTAACACTTGGTTCAAGAATCATAACAGAAGGTTGTACACATGGAAGAAGCCTGGAGATACTGGAAGATTTCAGATAGATTATATAATGGTAAGACAGAGATTTAGGAACCAGGTTTTAAATTGTAAGACATTTCCAGGGGCAGATGTGAACTCTGACCACACTCTATCGGTTATGAACTGTAGATTAAAACTGAGGAAATTGAAAAAAGGTGGGAATTTAAGGAGATGGGACCGGGATAAACTGACTAAACCAGAGATTGTACAGAGTTTCAGGGAGAGCATTAGGGTACGATTGATAAGAACGGGGTAAAGAAATACAGTACAAGAAGAATGGGATAGTTTTAAGAGATGAAACAGGGAATGCAACAGAGGACCAAGTAGGTAAAAAGACGAGGGCTAATTGAAATCCTTGGGTAACAGAAGAGATATTTAATTTAACTGATGAAAGGAGAAAATACAAAAATGCAGCATATGAAGCATGCAAAAAGGAATACAAACGTCGCAAAAATGAGATCGACAAGAAGTGCAAACTTGCTAAGCAGGCATGGCTAGAGGACAAATGCAAGGATGTAGAGGCGTATATCACTAGAGGTAAGATAGGTGCTGGTAGTGGCTCCGTAATGGTGTGGGCGGCGTTTACATGGAATTGACTGGGTCCTCAGGTCCGATTATTGAATGAAAATGGTTATGTGCGGCTACTTGGAGACCATTTGCAGCCACTCATGGACTTCATCTTCCCCAACAACAATGTCATCTCACGAGGCCACAATTGTTCGCGGTTGGTTTGAAGAATGCTTATGACAATTCCAGCAAATGTTCGGCCACTCAAATCACCCGACACGAACACCATCGAACATTTATGGGACGTAATGGAGAGGTCAGCTCGTACAAAACATCCTGCACCGAAAATGCTTTCGCCAGTATGGATGGCTATTGACGCACCATCTCTCAATATTTCTGCGGGGTACGTCCAAAGACTTGTTGAGTGCATGCCACAACACGTTGCTACACTACGCCGGGTAAAAGGATGGCGGACACAATATCAGGATATACTCCATGACCTTTGTCACTTAAACTTGCACGTCGCAGTGGTAAGTAAATACGTACTCTCGACGAAACGATTCTACAATTCTGTTACGCCTTGTAGGTCAGCTTTCTTATGATGAGCAGGAGGGAGCATAACTTTTTAAATTCTGTATAGTATCTGACACAGATTCCGCCCTCATGGGCGGCCTTGTTGAGTTTGAACGATTCAGCTGCTTCCTAGCACTACCTTACACTACCGATAACTATTTTACTCATCGTCACAGCGGTTCAACAGAATTATGGCTGAGTATCATTTGGTAATGTGTATAGGTCTAACAGGGATCGAAATAAGTTCTGTGTAAACAGAAGTGCATTATGAGAACTACAGTCTTGATGGAGGCGTATGTGAATGATTAAAATTCTTTTTAGAATGGCTTATTGTCTGGTACAAACAGATAAAATTTGAAATGAAAATTACCGGTTTCGTCCGTCATCGCCATCTGCAGATTGGATAATGTGGAATTCAGTTTCTTGATGAAAACCATTTTGTAAATACTACGGTCAGTTTAGTATGCTATATGAACTGCGTCTTCCATTTATTTCTCTACGTCTCTGTCTGCAAACTGCAGCAAGATGAAGCGTGAAGGCTGCAGTATATATATATATATATATATATATATATATATATATATATATATATATATGTGTGTGTGTGTGTGTGATCAAAAGCATCCAGACACCACAAAAACATGCATTTTTCATATTAGGTGCATTGTGCTGCCATCCACTGCCCAGGTACTCCATATCAACGACTTTAGTAGTCATTACTCGTCAGACATCGTAAGAGAGCAGAATGAGGTACTCCAACGAACTCACGGACTTCGAACATTGTCAGGTGATAGAGATGATAGGATATCACTCGTGTCATACGTCTGTAAGCCAGACTTCCACACTCGTAAACATCCCTAGGCCCACTGTTTCCGATGTGATAGTATAGTTGTAAAGTACAGCACAAAAGCGTACTGGCCGACCTCGTCTGTTGGCCCACAGTTGAAGAAGGTCGTAATGTGCAATAGGCAGACATCTATCCAGACCATCACATAGGAATTCCCAACTTCATCAGGATCCACTGCAAGTACATTGACAGTTAGGCGGGAGGTGAAAAAACTTGCATTTTATGGTCGGGCGGCTGCTCATAAGCCACACATCACCCTGGCAAATGCCAAACGACGCCTCGCTTGGTGTAAGGAGCGTAAAATTTGGACGATTGAACAGTGGAATAACGTTATGTAGAGTGACGAATCACGGTGCACAATGTGGCGATCCGATGGCAGGGTGTGGGTATGGCGAATGTCCGGAGAACGTCATCTGCCATCGTGTGTAGTGCCAACAGTAAAATTCGGAGGCGGTGGTGCTCTCGTGGGTCGTGTTTTTCATGGAGGGGGCTTGCACCCCTTGTTGTTTTGCGTGGCACCATCATAGCACAGGCCTACATTTATGTTTGAAGCACCTTCTTGCTTCCCATTGATGAAGAGCTATTCTAGCGATTGCATCTTTCAACACGATCGAGCACCTGTTCATAATGCACGTCAGTAAATGATACTAACGGAGATACTTCGTAACAGTTAACAGACAGGGTGACGAAATTATTGTAGTGATCATAAGTTTATTACTGGGGCAAAAATGTAATTTACTGCGGCAGGAATGGCTCATCAATGATCGCATAGATATTGGAGATATTGTCACAGTGAGAAGTTTAATTACAAACGCTCATTTAACCAATGCAAAAGCGTGAAATAAGACTCATTTGTGGTGTACATTCAAGAACATAATGTATAAACCAACTCAAAGAACTGGGTATTCTAACCACTGCTTCTCAGTATATTTATTCCTTAATGCAATTTGTTGCAAACAATATGTCTCTACTTCCAACCAATAGCTCAATACATAGTACCAATACTAGGAATAAGAACAATCTACATAAAGACCTGAAGTCACTTACCTTGGTCCAATATTCAGGAATATACATTTTCAACAAATTACCAGCAACCATTAAAAACTTGATTTAAGATAAAGCACAGGTTGAAAAGCTTCTTGGTAGGTAACTCCTTTTGTACTCTACAGATGAATTTTTTAACAGGGACTGTTAGAACAGCTGAAGTAAAAATGTCTGTTAGATTTAAGCTCTGACAGCACTTGGCAACAACAGTCAAGATTAGGTAATTTGTGTATGAGATAATTAATAAAAGTGTATAATTATGTTTCGTTCTGACTGTGTACATTCTGTAGAAAGTGGTTCAAATGGCTCTGAGCACTATGGGACTTAACTTCTGAGGTCATCAGTCCCCTAGAACTTAGAACTACTTAAAGCTAACTACCCTAAGGACATCACACACATCCATGCCCAAGGCAGGATTCGAACCTGCGACCGTAGCATTCTGTAGATATTAGCAGTCTTAGTTTACTGTAAAGTATCTGGATATCTTGACAATCTACTGGCAAAATGATCAGGGAAGTGAGTGTTATATTAAAGTGTCCCATGTTTTTATGTTATATCTTCTGACATGTCCCACACCCATGAGACTCATATCATTTTTGAGTCTACAGTACAAAAACTGAATCTACTCTAACCTTTAACCCACAAAGCAAAATCAGGGATTTTGTAAGTTTGACACCTTTGTCTGTCTTTCTCATCAAAACTCTCAAATATTTAACAGAATATTCTTGATAATGATATGACATCATTGTAAATAGAATATAGGCCTAATTTTATGCACATTCATTTTAAGCAATGCAGCTACACACATCAAGTAGAGAAAAGTAGGAATTAGGAGAGAATGACTAATGTTTATGTTTGTTAACCTGTGACAAAATTTATTCTAAACTACTTTACAGTTGACAGTTTTCTCTTTTTCATTTTACTGCCAATATGGCTGTCATTAATTTTTTTAACATAATTATTGAGAAATATATTACATGCTACTTTTACTACAGACTGAAGAATTTTGTCATCAGTGTGATCTACCTGACTACAAGAAAACTCCCTTAGGAAAAAGTCTTCCCTTTTAATTACATCAACAGCTAATCTTATAACTAGATTTCTCTGGGATATACATCTCATGAAGGAGAGCTCATGTTCTCCAGACACCAAGTTTTTAACAATCAAATAAGTGAAAATAACAGCATTATTGACGTCATTATTAGAGCAATACAATCCACCTCTATCTACGTTTCTTAGAAGTCCATAGCTTTCATCACTTTCTATTACTGATAATGTTTTATCAAGCACTAAGTATGTTTTACATGTTTCGCACCTCAGCTTCTTAAGAACAGCTCTGGCGCAGTATCCAGACAAGTATGTGAAAACAGGCAAGTATTCCTGAACAGACTGAACTTGTTCTTCACTGAAATCCATTATGCTCTCAAAGTTTGATGGTGGTGGTAAGGTAATATCATCTACACAATCACTTTCAAAAGAATCTAAATCTATGTCAACTTCATCAAGAGCAGAGGATGAAATTTTCAAGGAAAGCAGAGTCTGAATTCTTAGCTTGGATTCAATTTCAAATACCTGTCTCAAAGATACCAAATACTAAGATCATGCCATTGTTCGATATTTTCCAAATCTTGCTTCTAGAGCATCTGTCTGAACCTTACCTGGCAAAAGATATTTAAAATTCAGCTCCTCAGTGCAATACTTGGTCAGTTCTAGAAGGGCATGAGTGGTATGTGATATGGCCAAATGTGTATCACTGGATAATCCAAATGTACTATCAGAAATATGTTTCCATTAATCCAGCCATGATAGAAATCTTTCTAAATATCTGATATGTTCATTACTTGTGCTCGAGAGTGGTTTCAGCATTGCATCCTTGAAACGGATATCTTTACCAGGTGAGCTAGCATTAACAATGTTCCACCATGTACAAATTAATTTAATGAATTTAGCAGTGCTCTCAAAACTGTCAATATGATGGTGTTCCCCCAGGGCTAGCAAACCTTGGACAGTCATCTCATTGAAAACATTAAGTACAAGTTTGACATTTTGTCGCTCCAGGTTACTTGGAAAAAGAGACTTTAGATTAAGCTTATTGGCAAATTTTGCTATCTGTGTACACTCTATGTCATGAAGTTTTTAACTGAAGAGAATCTGGCCATACACAGCTGTGTATTTTCTGAATCTGTTTCAAACTGGGGGTACATAATTGTCTGATCAGGATCTTTTTTATTAATCCAATTGTTTCTGACACATTTTAAAATGTGAACAGAATCTAAAACATAAAAAAGAGGATCAGTGTCTTCACAGGGGTGTTTGTAAACAATTGACAGTTGAGGAGGGGATGCAAAGAATGACATTGCCCTTCTGTTAACTGAATTGTTGTCACTAACAACACAGACTACCTTAAAACCTATTGCATGCTGTCCGGAAATTGTTTTCTTTATTACAGTGAAAAGTCCTTCACCATTTATATTTTTTACTGGAAGAATGTGGACTACATCTTTATATGAAGACAACAAACTCTGTATCATAAAAACCTGAGCATTAGTTGCCACATTTTTAGAATTGAATGCAGCACCCAAAATGTTACCTCCTGTGAAGTCTAAATAAGGTTAAAAGTGTATTTCATCTAACATTTGTGAAACAACATGATCTGATTCACAAAGAAACTGGAATTTCTGTTTTATATACATCAGAAAATTGCCACCTAGCTGCTCAGCTGCTGGGTTTGTTTGAAAATGTGATCAGATTTTATGCAGGGTATTAGGATGCGGTAGCACAAGATACTGTGTACTTCTTATAAACTTATAAGCATGTGGTGATATTGAAAATAGAATATTACAAAATATAATAAGTCTGCTGAGTATCTGTAATGGCTCATGTGGACTCCCTTTAGATTCAATTGCTCACATAAAAAATTTATTTTGTTACTTTCACTCTCATCAAAATGTTTTGCCATATCTTTCAAATAATCAGAAACGAATAGCAGGTGGTCTTTTCCAGTGCTACCATTGTTTTTCCTAGTAAAGTTCTCCAAGTTATCAATAGTGTTAATTAAGTCATTTAAATGGTTTATAGTTAAAGGGAACTTTCTTGTACCAAGTTTTGAGATTACACTTTTACCTTCATATAAAGACATATTCAGGTCGGTAGTCACCACAACAGAAAACAAAAGTGTAGGAATACCTTTGACGTCTATTAGAACAAAAGTTATGGAACTTTCTGACTTTATCAGATGCCAGTCATTAGGCAGCTTGATACCCACTAAACACTCAACAAAACCATTAAAGTCCACAAAATGGCTTTACTGTTCATACTGAGCATGAGTTGCTACACTCGCTGCAATAGCTATTTCTAAGTCTCTACTTTCTAGACGCTTTCGTCTCTCATCTCCACTTTCCCTCGAACAAAAAGCTGAGGAAAGATACTTCGGACAGTTAGGCAGAATCGATGGTATGGCTCCTGTTTTAAGGCGAGGTTTTGGAAGTGGCGCAGAATATTTCTTCCCGGTGGAACTGTCGAAATATTCACTATGTTTCAGAATGAGGTCTTCAGTGAAGTGGAGCTCGCAGACCTTGAAATAATGAGAAAAGCTTTTATCAGCTACATGTAATAATCCCGAAAGGGTACTAATGCTAACACATGGGATTAGTGTCAGTTATCTTCAGATCAAATCGATTATTGTTCACTCGGTATTTCGGGTTAAAAGGCTAAATCTGTTCTTGCATAAGTAAATAACAGTTTTCCAGTGACTCAGTAATGTATGTAATGCACTTGATCTTCTAGAGAAGGGCATCAAGTCAATCGAATTCAGCTGTTAATGAACATCTAAAGAGCGTGCTACTTAAATATGTGATTAGTTGCTCCCGCTCTCTAAATTAAAGAACACACACCCTGAGACAATCTAACTGAATTGTAAAGAACCTGAGCTTACCTTCGAATTCTGTGTAACCTGGAAATTTTCACGATGTATTGCAGATATCCATTTATGCTGTAGTTCAGTGCTTTTAGGAAAAGAAAACACCGCTACTCGTGTCCCATTTTCGTAATTTCCTCAGCAACGTGGAACACAACACTTATACACCATTTCGAACGATTAAATCAAATCTCAGAGCTAAACGGAGATGTAATTTCGACGAATCAACCACTATACTTTGAAAGTAAACAGAACACAAGTTTTGTTTCCCGGGTAGGTTAGCCAACATAAACACAGAATTTCGAATTGCTTATAAAGGTAAATCCACACAAATTAAGCACAGCATCTCACGGTGCAGATTTCTTATCGCATATTGCTTTGTAAACGGTGCTACTTTTTCTTGCAGTGCTTCATATACTCATTTTCAATTAAACGAACAATGTATTCTACCGACGCCTTTTGTTGCATGGTTGGTATGGCTATTAGATCCAGTTTTGGCCACCAGCAGCGCTAGTTGTAGCAAAATCTGTCTTTCCACCACTGGCCTAGTGAAAGTGACGTAACATGGCCTACTCGTCTTGACTGGGAGGCCTGTATGTTAGAAGGTGTTGTGTGTAGTCGGCTGCTGGCGTCATAATACCATCTGTCGCGGTGTGAAGACCGTGAGAACTGCGCTGTGTGGAGTGAATTAAGATCACTTATTCATCTCATCTAAGAAACTAAATAACTACAATACATATTATCTGTTTGTTTTCAAATTTGGTAAAGGAACTTTTATAATTTAGAAGAACAGTGTGTAAAATTTTCATGCAGATAACTTTAATAGTTTTGAAAAGAAAAACCATTAAAAAGTACTTAACCAACACTTAGTAAAGTAAATTCAAATAGGAAACATGACAGTTTAAGTTTCTGGTTTATTTAAAAACAATAACAGCACTCTCAGTGCGCACAAATTATTTTTAAGGAATTTTGATTCTAAACTTGTAATAATTTTGCTTTCGTAATGGAAATAATAGTTTGAAAGTTGTTATTTATATTCTCTGTTAGGTTGGGAGTAAATGAAAGTGAATGTGAGTGTGTATGTGGGGACTTACGTCAAATTTCAATTTTATAATGTATTACACCATCTGTAACTTGCAAGTGTTACGTAACGAGGATGTCCTGAAAACGGTGAAGCCCCCCAACAGGTGGAAGACATATGTCTAGGACCGTTTGTTTTTGTAATAAGGCAGCCAGAAAGATAGTAAGAGGGTACTTAGTTCTAAAGTATATTTCAAGCATAGTTTTCATTTAATTTTCGTTTTGTTTGGTTTTGTGGAACTTTTTATGAATTTTTGCAATATGAAATGACGTAGATGCATCTGCGAATGCTGATTGGAGTAAAGCGGTTTACGTGTAAGATTGATTATGAAAGGTTAACCTGATTGGATAATCGTTTTGATCAAGCAATGAGAGAAAAATCTTTCCCACGTAAGATATATGCCCTGTGAGCGATGACATCCAGTCATTCATGGACTCGCTGTCGGACGAGAAGGTCATGTTAAATGTGCCCGAAAAAATTATCTGTAAGATGAAGAAATTACGGTTAAATTGCGTTCGGTTTATATCACCGTGCTAGCAGATGCAAATACGGTCATTTCGGTGAAGTTTTGAGAGGTTTTGGAATGTTGGTTACAAAATAAACCGCGTGTGAAACTATCGGCCTTTGTGAATATTCTGTGTGGCGTGTTCCGTATGCATGTACAGAACATTTTGGCGAGCATCTTCTTTCGGTGAATCCCCTGAAAAGGATCGAATGTGAATTCATTTTGAAACAGCGTGTTGCCTGTGTGAATCTCGTAATATTTCGGGTTGGACTTAGCACATTACTGGCTGCCTTACGTGTGATATAAGACCGCACGAACTAGTAGTAAATGTACCACCAACGTAAATATGGGCTTGGGACACCATACATGAAAGGAACCGTAATAAAACATCAGTATCTACAAACAAACATTTTCAATGAAGGGAGGAAGCACCCACTTTGCCCTTTATTAATAGAGATTTACAGGTTTATCTTGATACTTGAGTAACGCGGACTTTGTAATCGTAAGTGTGGACGGTGGTTTTCTTCAACGCTGCTTTTCTCATCGTCTACATAGTACCTACGAATGCAGAGCAACGGGTGGTGAATGGACGCTATACTGAGAAAGGTGGACATCAATAATTAACCCCCCCCCCCCCCACCGCATGTGGCGGAGTGGTTACACGACAATAACTCCCTGTAATGGACTTGGCTGCACAGGGTCCTTACCCGAATCCTATAGAACACCTTTGGGATGTTTTGGAACGCTGATTTCGTACCAGGCCTCACCGACCGACATCGATACCTCTCCTCAGTGCAGCACTCATTTAAGAATGGGCTGCCATTTCCCAAGAAACCTTCCAGCACCTGACTGAACGTATGCCTGCAAGAGTGGAAGGTTTCATCAAGACTAAGGGTTGCCCAACACCAAACTGAATTCCAGCATTTCCGATGGAGGGCGCCACGAACTTGTATGTAATTTTCAGGCAGGTATCTGCATACTTCTGATCACACACACACACATATATATTATCGTTTTTACTTATTGACACCTGGACTGAATTTGACCAAAAAGATTAAAAAAGGAGGTGTTACTATTACATTTAAGATTTTAGGAAACAATACATTTCCACTTCTAACAAAACATTAATTATGACACTATTTTGACTGCAGTTATTACTTTCAGAAAAAGTAAACAATATATCAGCGTAGAAAAATTCAGCTCTTAGGACTAGTCTATACCCACGTTACAGAGGTGCAGAGAAACTAAAGGAAGGTACACATTTGCCTAGCATATTTCACTGATAGTAATAATTACACATCGGATACCTTGAAAAGCTTCAACTCCACGTGAACCCATCTAGAGATAGCGCTGACGACGAAAAACGATAATTTACAACTGAAATTTTATGTGATTGTACCAGATCATAAACCATTTGAAAAGAAAATAAAGATTTCGCGATCAAAGACGGTTTCATTTCCTAATTTTCATTTTCTTTCCTTTTATTCTACTTAGTCAGTTAAAGTTTGCCTAACATAAAAAAGGCTTCTCTGAATTTTTTGTAACTGTTTAGAAGGAAATTATATACAATGTGCGAGAAAACTGTCCCTGATTCACTTCTTTCATTTTCCAGTAATAGATTCTTGGAAGCGCTGCGTGTTATACAATGAACCTACCTTGTTTCTTCAAGAAAACATCACCAGACCTTGTCGTTTTTCACACTTCGTTGAGATCTTCTTTTATAAGATCACTCTAACTTTCTCTGTTAATAAAAGTAGGATTCTGTTAATATTGCCTGGGGATACAGACATGGTAATAACCAAACAAAGCCACTTGACACGAATAGTAAATTTTAGCGAGGAACTGTAGATTCCATGTCTCAGTAGTTTTATAGTTCCTAAATAACGCGTGTTAAGAAGCGATGTGTAAGTGGCGTACCTTGTAGGTACCATTGGTTAAGAGATACAGCTGTTGATACGCGTGATCTCTCTTTCTGTTTGACTGGAACAACGCGGACAGCTTCAGCTGCAATGTGGAATAGGTGCTTGAATTTATTCCCCGCCTTCTCTCTCGCTCTCCCTCTCTGTTCAGAATCCGTTATAATCCTTATTGAAAAATATTGGCGGCTTTACGTACCATCACTCATGGCGTGCTTGAGCTCTTGTAACAGTGCCGCACACGCTTTTGCTGAATGGTTCACTATCGCCGATATTCGCTTCGGTTCATATCGTATTTTCCGGTACACATGCGATAAGCTATATATTGCGATTCGATGACAGTATTTATCCAGCCACATCGTCTGATCGACAGTGAGTTTGTATGTCTTTATGCACTGCACGCTCTTGTGCAAAATTTACGTTCGAAACTTGTACCTTTAACAAGCAGATAATGTCACATAACAGAGGAATGGAGTCATTAAAGGATATGAAATACAGGCTATTGCTCCATAGTAAAGCATTTTGCAGTCCCCTATTGTAGCCACAAATTGTCGTAAAAAATGTACGTAAAATATTTCTTTAGTAAACCTGTGTCAGGAGGGCGTCATAATAATGGAACATCTTATAACGCTATAACGATTAAGGTCCCTTCTCAGCATACCAACAGCGTGTAATAGTGCTTATATGGAATATTTCGCTAATTTCTGTCGGTACGTAGACATAATTCTGACAAAGCAGTGGTGACATAATTCCAGATTGTGATTAAAATAGTTTCGGTTTAAAGAATAAGTCATGTAGGTCCCCACTGCGGAAGCTTACGAATCAATTGGGGTGTTTATTTTACTGAAGTAACATTTCGTTTGGCCTCGTGTTGATGAGCGGTCCTCGTGCCAGATATCTTCCACCACAAAAAAAATCAGGAGTGCTCACATAGGACCAAACACAGGAAATATGCGTCAGAAACCAGCATCAATAGGTTCTGTACCAAAGATGTAGTCTCTTTTAGTATTATTTTCAATTTTTTCTTTGAGATTTTACTACAGTGTCCTATATGAGCCTCATACCGTATCATTTATTCTTCATTGTATTATTAAAGGCACAGCAAGATTGTAATTCTTTCGTTTCTTTAATGATCGGCAAATAAACTATTATTTTCCCCAAAATCAAGCATAATTAAAATACTCTGTATAATTAGATATCTTCAAATCAGCCTCCGATCAGGTTGGGTTCAACACGCCAGTTGTGAAATGTTGTCCAAGACAAGACTCTGGAGGGGTTGCTACTGATTTCTGTACGTATGACATATTATGAAGTGTCAAAAGTGGATGCCATGGTGTGAACATCTGTAATATGTGACCGTGCAGTGTTTGTGCTCCGTGTGGGAAGTGTGTTTCGTCCGTCGCTGAAACATTGCGCATAGCTACTCATTCTTTAGGGAATGTCTTCAAAGCGACCTGTTCTCAAGTATGGAACATTCTGTCAGACATGGTGTTTTGCAAGCCTATGAAGACTAGGATGACGAAACAGTCAGATACCGCGGTGTTAAAAGACAGTAGTACTCACTTCGCTGACAGTGGATTTACTCACCATTTTCACACATAATTTATAGGAGAAGATTTGAAAATAAAGTTTCCCGTTGTGTAGGTCATTATATTAATAATGAGTTATTCGCTTTTATGACTACATTCTACAGAAATTAATGAAAGGACAAAATGTTACTAGGCATAGCGTGATGAATATCTGATGCAAGAGTTATCATTCATCTTATTTCTGGACACCAAATTTCTACTTAAAAATTGGTCAAACATTCAAATAAGCAATTGTTTTCATACACTTTTCGGTTTTAGAAACGAAGTAGAACAGAAGAATCAGACACTGACAAGTTCGCAGGGAGAAGTAACTGAGCCATAATAGTGGAGTTTTCTTTCTTGTCCCCACTGCCTACCTGAAATTTTCAGATCAACCAAGCTAAAAATATGTCGCTGTTATTCTGTCTCTCATTAAGAAATGTGTGTGTCGGATATTTAAATGCCAGTCCTTTGGTGTTCTCATAATACACTTCTATTTACACAGCACTTGTTTCGACTCCTGTCAGGCCTACACTCATTACCAAATCATCCTCAGCCATAATCCCGCTGAACCGCTGTGACGATGAGTAAAATAGTTATCGATAGTGTAAGGCAGTGCTGGGAAGCAGCTGAATCGTTCAAACTCAACAAGGCCACTCATGAGGACGGATCATATACTATACAGAATTTCAACTTCAGCTATACTCACTCCTGATCATCATAAGTAAGACCACCTACAAGGCGTAACAGAATTATAGAATCGTTCGTCGAGAGCACGTAATTATACTACTGGCCATTAAAATTGCTACACCACGAAGATGACGTGCTACAGACGAGAAATTTAACGGAAAGGAAGAAGATGCTCTGATATGCAAATGATTAGCCTTTCAGAGCATTCACACAAGGTTGGCGCCGGTGGCGACACCTACAACGTGTTGACATGAGGAAAGCTTCCAGTCGATTTCTCATACACAAACAGCAGTTAACCGGCGTTGCCTGTTGAAACATTGTTGTGACCCTGGCTGCGGTTACCCTTGACGCAGCATCACAGACAGGAGCGCCTACGATGGTGTACTCAACGACGCACTTGGGTGCACGAATAGCAAAACGTCATTTTTTCGGATGAATCCAGGTTCTGTTTACAGCATCATGATGGTCGCATCCGTGTTTGGAGACATCGCGGTGAACGCACATTGGAAGCGTGTATTCGTCATCGCGATACTGGCGCATCACCCGGCGTGATGGTATGGGGTGCCATTGGTTATGCGTCTCGGTCACCTCTTGTTCGCATTGACGGCACTTTCAACAGTGAACGTTACATTTCAGATGCGTTACGACCCGTGGCTCTACCCTTCATTCGATCCCTACGAAACCCTACATTTCAGCAGGATAATGCACAACCTCTGTTGCAGGTCCTGTACAGACCTTACTGGGTACAGAAAATGTTCGACTGCTGTCCTGGCCAGCACATTCTCCAGATCTCTGACCAACTGAAAACGTCTGATCAATGGTGGCCGAGGAACTGGCCAGTCACTACTCTTGATGAACTGTGGTATCGTGTTGAAGCTGCATGGGCAGCTGTACCTGTACAAGCCATCCAAGCTCTGTTTGACTCAATGTCCAAGCGTATCAAGGCCGTTATTACGGCCAGAGGTGGTTGTTCTGGGTATTGATTTCTCAGGATCTATGCACCCAAACTGCGTGAAAATGTAATCACATGTCAGTTCTAGTATATTTGTCCAATGAATACCCGTTTATCATCTGCATTTCTTCTTGGTGCAGCAATTTTAATGGCCAGTAGTGTATTTACCACTGCGACTTGCAAGTTTGAAATTTATCTGAAAATCGCCTACGACTTCCTCTCTAATGACCCAAAAGGGTGACAACGTGCCACGTCGCTGTCGGGCTATGCGATGCTGTATACAGCAAGGTGCCGATACACGCGACAAAAGGCCCGAGCTTAGAAGAACATGTGAGGTGTAAGGCTGGCTAATGATGGCACGTTGCCAGTGGAATTAACCAAAATACTTCCCAACGCCACCGTTGACGTGCCACAAAATGGGATGGTCGTCATACCCCTTTTTACACACATCTCTCTCCTTTTTTAGACGCATGTGCGATGGAACTCAGAATCACGATGCCCAGAGCTGAAATCACTCGTTTTCCTTTCGGGTGACTGAGGAGAATATGACACGCACACCGCTGTTTAGTAATACACACGAATAGGATTGAAGCGGTGGCAATAATGGTCGTCAACGAAAGACCGCTTTCATTGGGACGTCCGATTGCTGCATATTTCGCGGTCGGAAACGACAGATCTGAGTGCGATGAACAACTGGAAGACGTTCTTGAAAACCTCCGACTCTGCAGACATCCCCCGACGATTTAACTCTGTTCTAAAGACATCGTTGGCCTGTTACTCCACTGAACGCTCGAAACCATCCGACCACATATGAACGTAATGTGACAAATGGTGTTTATACTTTTCAGTCCTCCTAGTGCACGATCACAGAGGAGGGGGCAACATTGACACTTGTGTAATAATGAATAAAACGCGATAGGATCTCTCTAAGACCCCCCGTTCAGCTGTAGCCTCAGGCCATCTGTGCACCTATGTTAACCAGTTTAAAAATGTACCTGCACAGAGAGGCAGTCCTAGGCACCCGTCTGACAGCAATCATTTCGGTACCCTTACCTCAGTGGCACTACGTCGCTGAACTAGCTCTGTTGGCCGCATGAGAAATCTAACAGATGTTGAATGGCACTCCTGCCACGTCGGCACCTTGTACTTCCTGACTGGATGTCGCCGTACAGGAACATCTGAGAGTGGCCAGAAAAGATGCTAAAGTGGCACCGAGAGTGTTGCTAAACTCGAGGGTCTTAGCGCGATCATTTTCCGTTTTACTCATGCATATGTCAGTATCGCACTCCCCCTCCCGTTCCCACCGCCAACCCCACCCCTCTGATAACGCCACGGGAGGAAGTTAAGAAGGAAGGCCGAAAAAGCATAAACACGCTTTGTTGATTCGAATCCCATTCAGGTTCCGATGAATGGTTTTGAATGGAACCTAGTGATTCCACCCAGTACACTACAGGAAAAGTTGCGATCGCGCTACACTCCAAAGGGGTGTGATCACCTTCAGTGGGGTTGCAGCCAGGTCAGAAATGTCCTCAGAAAAGGGTTGAATCGTTCGTGGAATGAAGGGGGGAGCCGAGGTGTCAGTAGTATGTAAGTTTGGCAAGAACATATTCCTGTTGCTCTTTGTACTGCGAACTGTCAATTTCGACCGTGGTATGAGTGGGAGCCAACGACCCAAGAAAAAGCGTGGTTTCATAGCCGACCTTTATGATATCCCCTGAGACCTTTTCCTGCCGATACGTAGCAATGGTATGTCTGAAATGTTTTCCTCGGCCACTCATAAGAAAATCGCGTGATTTCAACTCTTGAATTGGTGGCTCTTATCTCCATCGCAGAGGCGTCGAAAGAAAGTGTGAAATGTCGTCTGTACATAAAGGCTGCAGAAATAATCCACACAACCATCTTCCATAGTTACATAGCATTCTTCTCTGTAGATAGCGGATTTCTGGAACAGATGCTAAATTCAGTTATGATTTACCGGGAACAAAATGACCTTCTCCATAGAAACTAGGGTGGATTTGAAAACAGGCGATGGTGCAAAATGCAGGTCTCTCCCTTCAGCGCCAAAGAGGTATATATTTTTATATATATATATATATATAGGGTGTTACAGAAAGGTACGGCCAAACTTTCAGGAAACATTCCTCACACACAAATAAAGAAAAGATGTTATGTGGACATGTCTCCGGAAATGCTTAATTTCCATGTTAGAGCTCATTTTAGTTTCATCAGTATGTACTGTACGTCCTCGATTCACCGCCATGATTTCATACGCATACGGGATACTCTACCTGTGCTGCTAGAACATGTGCCTTTACAAGTACGACACAACTTGTGGTTCATGCGCGTTGGAGCTCCTGCACATTTCAGTCGAAGTGTTCGTACGCTTCTCAACAACAGATTCGGTGACCGATGGATTGGTAGATGTGGACCAATTCCAGGCCTCCACGCTCTCCTGACCTCAACCCTCTTGACTTTCACTGATGGGGGCGTTTGAAAGCTCTTGTCTACGCCATCCCGGTACCAAATGTAGAGACTCTTCGTGCTCGTATTGTGGACGGCTGTGATACAATACGCCAATCTCCAGGGCTGCATCAGCTCACCAGGGATTCCATGCGACGGAGCGTGGATGCATGTATCATAGCTAACGGAGGACATTTTGAATATTTCCTGTAACAAAGTGTTTGAAGTCACGCTGGTACGTTCTGTTGCTGTGTGTTTCCATTCCATGATTAATGTGATTTTAAGAGAAGTAATAAAATGAGCTCTAAAATGGAAAGTAAGCGTTTCCGGACACATATCCACATAACATATTTTCTTTCTTTGTGTGTGAGGAATGTTTCCTGAAAGTTTGGCCGTACCTTTTTGTAACACCCTATATATATATATATATATATATATATATATATAGTGGTCCATCGATACTGGCCGGGCAAAATATCTCATGAAATAAGTATCAAACGAAAAAACTACAAAGAACGAAACTCGTGTAGCTTGAATGGCGCTATGGTTGGCCCGCTAGATGGCGCTGCCATAGGTCAAACGGATATCAACTGCGTTTTTAAAACAGGAACCCCAATTTTGTATTACATATTCGTATAGTACGTAAAGAAATATGAATGTTTTAGTTGGACCACCTTTTTCGCTTTGTGATAGATGGCGCTGTTATAGTCACAAACGTAGAAGTACGTGGTATCACGTAACATTCCGCCAGCGTGGACGATATTTGGTTCGTGATACATTACCCGTGTTAAAATGGACCGTTTATCAATTGCGGAAAAGGTCTATATGGTGTTGATGTATTGCAATTGTGATCCAAATGCCCAACGGGCGTGTGCTATGTATGCTGCTCGGTATCCTGGACGACATCATCCAAGTGTCCGGACCGTTCGCCGGATAGTTGGATTATTTAAGGAAAGAGGAAGTGTTCAGCCACATGTGAAACGTCAACCACTACCTGCAACTAATGATAATGCCCAAGTAGGTGTTTTAGCTGCTGTCGCTGCTAATCCGCATATCAGTAGCAGACGAATTGCGCGAGAATCGGGAATCTCAAAAACGTCGGTGTTGAGAATGCTACATTAAAATCGATTGCACCCGTACCATATTTCCATGCTCAGGAATTGCATGGCGACGACTTTGAACCTCGTATACAGTTCTGCCACTGGGCACAATAGAAATTACGGGACGATGACAGATTTTTTGGACGCTTTCTATTTATCGACGAAGCGTCATTCATCAACAGCGGTAACGTAAACCGGCATAATATGCACTATTGGGTAACGGAAAATCCACGATGGCTGCGACAAGTGGAACGTCAGCGACTTTGGCGGGTTAATGTATGGTGCGGCATTATGGGAGGAAGGATAATTGGCCCCCATTTTATCGATGGCAATCTAAATGGCGCAATGTATGCTGATTTCCTACGTAATTTTCTATCGATGTTACTACAAGATGTTTCACTGCATGACAGAATGGCGATGTACTTCCAGCATGATGGATGTCCGGCATATTGCTCGCGTGCGGTTGAAGCGGTATTGAATAGCATATTTCATGACAGTTGGATTGGTCGTCGAAGCACCATACCATGGCCCGCACGTTCACCAGATCTGACGTCCTCGGATTTCTTTCTGTGGGGAAATTTGAAGGATATTTGCTGTCGTGATCCACAGACAACGCCTGACAACATGCGTCAGCGCATTGTCAATGCGTGTGCGAACATTACGGAAGGCGAACTACTCGCTGTTGAGAGGAATGTCGCTACACGTATTGCCAAATGCACTGAGGTTGGTGGACATCATTTTGAACATTTATTGCATTAATGTGGTATTTACAGGTAATCACGCCGTAACAGCATCCGTTCTCAGAAATGATAAAATCACAGAGGTTCACATTGGAACAACCGAAATAAAATGTTCAAACGTACCTAATTTCTGTATTTTAATTTAAAAAACCTACCTGTTACCAACTGTTCGTCTAAAATTGTGAGTCATATGTTTGTGACTATTACAGGGCCATCTATGACAAAGCGAAAAAAGTGGTCCAACTAATACATTCATATTTCTTTACGTACTACACGAATATGTAATAAAAATGGGGTTTCCTATTTTAAAATCCTATTTTTAAAAAACGCAGTTGATATCCGTTTGACCTATGGCAGCGCCATCTAGCGGGCCAACCATAGCGCCATCTGGTTTCCCCCCTCAAGCTAGACAAGTTTTGTTCTGTGTAGATTTTTCGTTTGACGCTTATTTCGTGAGATACTTGGCCCGGTCACGATGAATGACCACCCTATATATATATATATATATATATATATATATATATATATATATATATATATATATATATATATATATAAGGTTCAAATAACATACTAAAATGCATCCGGGTGACGTCGTCGAGTGCGACTGCTACGGTCGCAGGTTCGAATCCTGCCTCGGGCATGGATGTGTGTGATGTCCCTGGTTAGTTAGGTTTAAGTAGTTCTAAGTTCTAGGGGACTGATGACCACAGCAGTTGAGTCCCATAGTGATCAGAGCCATTTTTTTGACGTCGTCGACAACTGGCTGCATTCCGTAAGTTACCTGAACATTGTATAGGCCGGGAGAAACTCAGGTCCCATATGTCTAACTAGGTTTGCTATTACACTGAACTTATCTTGGCAGGTAGAACGCAGACATTATCCTGGTTGACGGTTATCTACAGGTTTGTGCGCCCTGACACACTAATCATCATTATCTACAGGCGAAGTAGTATTTTGTGTAGTCCGTAAATTAGTGACGAGGCCATTACTGCCATTACTATAGTATATTGACTTAATGGACCGTATTTCTTGCGATCTCATTTTTTTTATAGATGACACGGACGTGTGTGACGAATTACTGATACATGTATTAGCAGTATCCAGTTACAAGGCCCGCACGGTTGGCCGTGCCGTCTAATGCACGGCTTTCGGGGCGGGAAGGAGCGCCTGGTCCGCGGCACGAATCCGCCCGGCGGATTTGTGTCGAGGTCCGGTGAACCGGCCAGTCTGTGGATGCTTTTTAGGCGGTTTTCCATCTGCCTCGGCGAAAGCGGGCTGGTTCCCCTTATCCGCCTCAGTTACACTGTGTCGGCGATTGCTGCGCCAACAAGTTCTCCACGTACGCGTACATCACCATTACTCTACCACGCAAACATAGGGGTTACACTCGTCTGGTGTGAGACGTTCCCTGGGGGGTCCACCGGGGGCCGAACCGCACAATAACACTGGGTTCGGTGTGGGGCGGTGGAGGTGTGAAGTGGACCACTGCGGCTGCGGCGGGGACGGAGCCTCTCCGTCGTTTCTAGGTCCCCGGTTAACATAAAATACTGTACAATACAATCTAGTTACAAACTTATAAAATATCATCCTGGGAAAATACGTAGCAACTTCCACGATATGTAGAAAAATTTTGTATTTAGCACGCCAAATATCGTATTCCTAGACTACACAATTAATAAATCACAAATAGAGTCATTTACATAAGCTTAGATGTTGGTCAATCAAACAGAAGGCTTCGATTTACTAGTATGGTACTAGTAAGCTGCAATTAAAAAGAACTGCCCTACAAAATTCTAGCACAGTGCATACAGGAATTTTACTGAAATGTGTCAGATCGATATAAGGTCGGAACGGATGGAGATATGGGTTGTGTACGAACACGAGAGTACGAATAGACCAAGGCTTTTTTGATTGTTGTATCCGTGTGTGTTACATATGTGTGTAACATAGAAAATGATAATTCGTGACTGACAGGCACTCGAAAATAGACGAAATATACTTTATGTAAACTGGTATAGGAATGACAAGTAATTGGTCTTCATGGCACAAAGTGCGATTATTCTTTATTCCCTTAACGATGATATTGATAGTATTTATATACAAATGGAGGCAAGAGTGGTTAAAAGAGGTAAATGTCTTAAGTCTGGCCGGGCGTTGTGGCCGAGCGGTTCAAGGCGCTTCAGTCTGGAACCGTGCGTTCGCTACGGTCGCAGGTTCGAATCCTGCCTCGGGCATGGATGTGTGTGATGTCCTTAGGTTAGTTAGGTTTAAGTAGTTCTAAGTTCTAGGGGACTGATGATCTCAGATGTTAAGTCCCATATTGCTCAGAGCCATTTGAACCATTTTTCCTTAAGTCTGCAGAATATCGTAAAATAAATATATAATCACAATTTTGGTAAAATTACAGAATGTTAGATTTAAAACTTTCAACAAAATGAGAACTATGGCCAATACCGAAGCGTTGAGAAACCTATGGTAGAGACTTGGGGCTAGCTAATAACTTATCTAACGTCGATTACCCATCCCTTTGCAGCATATTATAATTTCCGACCTGAAAGCTTAGGCTGCGCCTCAAACAATACTCAAAATTGTA
Source organism: Schistocerca nitens (assembly GCF_023898315.1). Taxonomy (NCBI): domain Eukaryota; kingdom Metazoa; phylum Arthropoda; class Insecta; order Orthoptera; family Acrididae; genus Schistocerca; species Schistocerca nitens. Next base: position 950,876,784 of record NC_064616.1, read on the forward strand.
AAACGCATTCTGCACCCTTCTCATTATCATTTAAATTTAGAGCTACACTGGAGCGGAGTAAAATTCGTAGGACGCAGGCACTATAAACTAGTGGATTCCCCCATCGGAGAAAAATGACTGTCTGTTACGTACTATGTGCGATATGGTGACGCCAGAACACGACTTTATTATTAATCTTATCAATAAGATGAATTCCGCAGCAAGAGCATTTAATACTTCATCCAAATTTTGTTTCCGTCCCCTCAAGACAATATCAACAACGAGATTACAGACTATTGGCACATTCTTCGGCTACGTCGCGGAAATAGATCTCCTTCACTACTATATATTTTAGCTTGCATGTGTCCATGTATCCAAGAGATTGGCATGTTGTTATCCACTGTTGCAGCAGGAAAAAGAGGTGAATATTCTGGGTTACTTTCTGTCCTGAGAATATATCTTGAAGGGTCTGAACGCACTAACAGAATAGGAGCAAACGGCAAACTTTTCGATCGATGACGCTTTACGTGTTCTGTTGTCTTCATGACTATGTACACCTCAGAACTGTGCAGTGCGAATATGTTTGATAAAGAAATCCCGAAGACATGGTTAGGGAAATCCATTGATCATCTTCCGAATTAAAGTATTTTGAACGGCCTGTATATGTAGTCTAAATATTACACATGAAATATTAATAAAACATCTTCAGAAGATTTTCTTCTCTAACATTCATCAAATTTAAAAGAATTTGTGGGATCTTAAGAAGTCAGTGTGATGATTTACTCTAATAATATCATGAATCAATAATATTCGCCATAATCGTTGCTACGAGGTAGCTCTTTACAGGATGCCAAAGGATTTAAGTGCTCGCGGACGCTTATTAAGAGGACCGAGGAGGTGTACCTGTACTGTTCACTGGCGTCTGCGGTATGGACTGTATTTTGTATGCTTGTCACACTAATCGCCAGTTACCGCCTCGACGTGAAGTGACAGGCCACCGGTCCCCATGGCCAAACTAATTCTATCATGGTGGACAGCGTGCATAGTCTTCAGGTGTGGTGGTCTAGCGAATCTATACACCGTAAATTCATAATCAGGCCACGACCGCACAAGGGAACAATTAAACTGATGCATACAGGCTCTGTATGCTGGCGATAAAATACGGGAATGCATTTTGCAACAATAACAGCTGTAAGGGGCCTCATTTAATGTGCTGCTCACTGGTAGTTGGAATTCAAAGCGATTTCCATCAATTTAAGTTGTGCAATATTAAAAATAGAAAGATATAATTTTCTAAAGAAACATAAGTAACCGTTTCAATCAAAAAATTAAAATCTATTTTAATGCTCATTATCCATACTTTCATCAACAGCTTTCACGTCAATTCTGCATATCTGGAAGACGAACTGCCTGAAAATCGTCTTTTTAATGATAGGGAGTGAACTGGGCTCTTTGATATGGACGTAATATTACCTAAATCAGTTGAACACAACCAACCATTATCTAGCAAGGCACTGTTCTGTAGTTGAAACAGTGGGGTAGGACTTAACAGTCATTGCATATAAAACCGTGTAAAAAATAGGCAGCTTTATATGTGGGAATGTTCAAAGATCTTATACATTCTAGCAGTATTCGCTACTGCCTGCTTAGAATGGTCTGTTCGATAGGCCCTTTCCGGAGGGTCATGTTAACACTGATAGACTGATATCTCCCATTCCCTCCATGAAAGGGAATAACGATGTCACTAATTTCGATGATCAAGACGAGACAGTGGTTACCCATCTTTTCCAAGGTCGTACTCACGCAACTCGTAAAATCAGCTCTACACAAGTTAGTCAGATGAGTAAAGTCTCTTTGAGGTTAAAGGAAACTAATTAAGGTAGCCAGTATTTGCAGTGTCTGTATTTTTCGGTGTACTATGCAGTGCTTCCCCCATGAACCATGGACCTTGCCGTTGGTGGGGAGGCTTGCGTGCCTCAGCGATACAGATGGCCGTACCGTAGGTGCAACCACAATGGAGGGGTATCTGTTGAGAGGCCAGACAAACATGTGGTTCCTGAAGAGGGGCAGCAGCCTTTTCAGTAGTTGCAGGGGCAACAGTCTGGATGATTGACTGATCTGGCCTTGTAACATTAACCAAAACGGCCTTGCTGCGGTGGTACTGCGAACGGCTGAAAGCAAGGGGAAACTACAGCCGTAATTTTTCCCGAGGACATGCAGCTTTACTGTATGATTAAATGATGATGGCGTCCTCTTGGGTAAAATATTCCGGAGGTAAAATAGTCCCCCATTCGGATCTCCGGGCGGGGACTACTCAAGAGGACGTCGTTATCAGGAGAAAGAAAACTGGCATTCTACGGATCGGAGCGTGGAATGTCAGATCCCTTAATCGGGCAGGTAGGTTAGAAAATTTAAAAAGGGAAATGGATAGGTTAAAGTTAGATATAGTGGGAATTAGTGAAGTTCGGTGGCAGGAGGAACAAGACTTTTGGTCAGGTGATTACAGGTTTATAAATACAAAATCAAATAGGGGTAATGCAGGAGTAGGTTTAATAATGAATAAAAAAATAGGAGTGCGGGTTAGCTACTACAAACAGCATAGTGAACGCATTATTGTGGCCAAGATAGACACAAAGCCCATGCCTACTACAGCAGTACAAGTTTATATGCCAACTAGCTCTGCAGATGATGAAGAAATTGATGAAATGTATGACGAGATAAAAGAAATTATTCAGGTCGTGAAGGGAGACGAAAATTTAATAGTCATGGGTGACTGGAATTCGTCAGTAGGAAAAGGGAGAGAAGGAAACATAGTAGGTGAATATGGATTGGGGGGAAGAAATGAAAGAGGAAGCCGCCTTGTAGAATTTTCCACAGAGCATAACTTAATCATAGCTAACACTTGGTTCAAGAATCATAAAAGAAGGTTGTATACCTGGAAGAATCCTGGAGATACTAATAGGTATCAGATAGATTATATAATGGTAAGACAGAGATTTAGGAACCAGGTTTTAAATTGTAAGACATTTCCAGGGGCAGATGTGGATTCTGACCACAATCTATTGGTTATGAACTGCAGATTGAAACTGAAGAAACTGCAAAAAGGTGGGAATTTAAGGAGATGGGACCTAGATAAACTGAAAGAACCAAATGTTGTAGAGAGTTTCAGGGAGAGCATAAGGGAACAATTGACAGGAATGGGGGAAAGAAATACAGTAGAAGAAGAATGGGTAGCTCTGAGGGATGAAGAAGTGAAGGCAGCAGAGGATCAAGTAGGTAAAAAGACGAGGGCTAATAGAAATCCTTGGGTAACAGAAGAAATATTGAATTTAATTGATGAAAGGAGAAAATATAAAAATGCAGAAAATGAAGCAGGCAAAAGGGAATACAAACGTCTCAAAAATGAGATCGACAGAAAGTGCAAAATGGCTAAGCAGGGATGGCTAGAGGACAAATGTAAGGATGTAGAGGCTTGTCTCACTAGGGGTAATATAGATACTGCCTACAGGAAAATTAGAGAGACCTTTGGAGAAAAGAGAACCACTTGTATGAATATCAAGAGCTCAGATGGCAACCCAGTTCTAAGCAAAGAAGGGAAGGCAGAAAGGTGGAAGGACTATATAGAGGGTTTATACAAGGGTGATGTACTTGAGGACAATATTATGGAAATGGAAGAGGATGTAGATGAAGATGAAATGGGAGACAAGATACTGCGTGAAGAGTTTGACAGAGCACTGAAAGACCTGAGTCGAAACAAGGCCCCAGGAGTAGACAACTTTCCATTAGAACTACTGATGGCCTTGGGAGAACCAGTCATGATAAAACTCTACCATCTGGTGAGCAAGATGTATGAGACAGGCGAAATACCCACAGACTTCAAGAAGAATATAATAATTCCAATCCCAAAGAAATCAGGTGTTGACAGATGTGAAAATTACCGAACTATCAGTTTAATAAGTCACAGCTGCAAAATACTAACGCGAATTCTTTACAGACGAATGGAAAAACTGGTAGAAGCGGACCTCGGGGAAGATCAGTTTGGATTCCGTAGAAATGTTGGAACACGTGAGGCAATACTAACCTTACGACTTATCTTAGAAGAAAGATTAAGAAAAGGCAAACCTACGTTTCTAGCATTTGTAGACTTAGAGAAAGCTTTTGACAACGTGAACTGGAATACTCTCTTTCAAATTCTGAAAGTGGCAGGGGTAAAATACAGGGAGCGAAAGGCTATTTACAATTTGTACAGAAACCAGATGGCAGTTATAAGTGTCGAGGGACATGAAAGGGAAGCTGTGGTTGGGAAAGGAGTGAGACAGGGTTGTAGATCTCTCCGCCAAGATCTTTGTTATAAGCAACAGTTGTAAAGCGCATGCTGGATGCTGGTGAAGTGTCATTGTTAAAGTGTGAACTAATATAGTTCGTGTGAAAGTGTTCTGGACTTCAAAATGGATGCAGACAGATACGAAAAAAGCCGCATATACTGTCGCAGTAAGTAAAAACTAAATTCACATCCATATCGACAAATAACCTATAGTCATGGCGATACATTAAAGTGTGACCCATCTTTCTGCCATAGAACCAGCACCCAGCAATATGCTACTACCAATAATGATGTAACTTCCCGGATTCTCCCCAAATCATCTGAAGATGAACCTGAAAGGGTTCGAAAACCGGTTAATGTAATAAAGCATTATTAATGAAAAAAGTGACTGGTTGCAGTTGTGTATAATTTATTTACATTAATATAAAGTCACGGTTCTAAAATATCCGTAATGGATAAGCATAATCTGTTGATACCACGCCAGGTAATTAGAACAATGCGCGAATTTCGGCAATGTAAACTTAAACTAACGAAAACAATCCTTGCAATAAGATTTAACAAAAAATATCTCTCAGAAAACGTGACTCCAAATTATATCAGAATAAAAATAACGAGTCAAAGTATGTCAGCCAAGATAGCAAAAGCACGATGTGAAATTATTTGGTTAAAAACTGAAATCAGGTCTCTTTACAAAAAGAAAGATCTGCTCAATTCAAAGCTGTATAATATGCACTTAGAACTTAGCCGTAAACGTGTTGCTCATGTCTTCATGGTCTTCCTAGACTATGTCAATATATATGTAAACAAAGAACGTATTATCATCTCACATAGACACGAGAAAAATATAAATGCTCTAATTTCAAAGAATGCAGTGAAGTCCCCCAGTATCTCTTCTGAAACAGAACATAAGTTTTTTGATAAAGTGATAAATACTACAGAAATATGCATCAGTAGTAATGAATTAAAGCTGTTAAACAAAGGCCTTAAGCACAACATTGCTCCCTCACTAAATAAAAGCAACATTAAAGACCTCATAGTTAACACAAAAATTGCATGTACAGCAGCTAAACTAAAACACAATGAACAAAATGCTGTAGCTCATAAGGCAAACAACATCATTATGAGAAACATTCACCAGAACAAAATGTACAATAAGATGAATACTGAACATAAGATATTATGTGACATAAATAAGAAACTTTCAGTTCAAAATGCCCTCATTGTCAGAGCAGACAAAGGTAACACAGCTGTTGTCATGTATGAATCAGACTATATTAGCAAAACTTGTGAATTCTTCAGAAATAATAATATAAAGGAAATAGCATATGACTCTACTCCCAAATTCCATGATAAAATTAAAAAGTTACTTAAAAACTGCAACTTCTTGTTGACACCATTAGAAGCAAAGCACTGTATAGTGATGAACCCTTCAGCACCAAAACTGAGATCACAGCCTAAGATCCACAAACCAGAATGTCCGATACGTCCCACTGTGAACTCTATCAATAGCCCAAGCTATAAAATCACCAAAAAACTTAATGATATTTTCCGCAAGGCATATGTATTTGAAAATAACTACTCCATTAAAAACAGTTATGAGCTCATCAATAGTATAAAAGATATCCCCATCCCAGTCACAGCTAAATTTGCATCTCTTGACATAGTAAACCTATATACAAACATACCCGTCAAGGAAACAATTAGTTTAATAAGAAATAACTTACTGAAACATGGGACAATGGGGAGAGCTGAAATCTATGAACTCATAGAGATCCTGGAACTCATATTGTCACACAACTACTTCCTGTTCAACAACAAGTTTTACATTCAGGAAGACGGACTGGCAATGGGTAGTAGTCTTGCAGGCTTGCTAGCAGACATATATATCAATAACCTTGAAAATAACTTTTTCAGGTCCCAAACACAACTAAAAGATAAGCTGCTTTATTACAAACGCTATGTTGATGACACACTCATTCTGTTCAATGGAACAACAGAAGAAATAAATAATCTAGCCAAAGAACTTAATAAAATACACAATAAAATCCAATTCACAGTAGAACATGAAACACCAGAAGGCATTAACTATCTTGATCTAACAATCTCAAATAAAAATCAGAAGCATAAATTTCAAATTTTCTGGAAGCCAACAACCACCAATGTTGCCATACACAAATCCTCTTGCCATCCAGACCAACATAAAAAAGCATTCTTCAGAACAATGGTTAATCGCATGCTGAAAATCCCAATGGACACAAATGAAAGACAAAAAGAAACAGAAATTATTAAATCAATTGCCTCCACCAATGGGTACAACCCTGCAATAATAGATAAACTAATCCATACAGCAAAACTAAATCAACAAACTGCTGAACAACCACCCACAAACAAGAAAACCAAATTTGTTAGCCTGCCTTTCCTAGGGAAGATTTCTCACTAAATTGCCAACCTCTTCAAGACATACAACATAAAAATAAGTTTCTTCACCACCAACAAAGTACAAAATCAAATCATACCCACCACCAAAACCACTATACAAAAATATCAAAAGTCAGGTGTGTACAAGCTCACTTGCAACTCATGTCCAAGCTTCTACATTGGACAAACTGGTAGAAGCTTCACAACAAGATATAAAGAACACATGGATGCACTCCGTCTTAACAACCTGAACAAGTCCAGCTTTGCCTCACATCTTGCCCAACACAATCATTCTGCAAACAACATAGAACAGAATCTCCGAATACTACATTTTGCCAACAAAGGCACAATACTTGACCTTCTTGAAGAAATTGAAATATTTGTTTACACAAATACAGCACCTGACTGCCTACTTAATGATCAAACTGAACTGAGAAACAAATTTTTCCTTCAGAACTTTGAAGATCTACTAGTTCAAAACAAGTAACCACCCAATAAAACCTACACCAGCTCCACAACCCCCCCCCCCTCCCAATGACCCACCGCCCTCTCCTTACATCCTAACCACACTGGTGTCAATGTAATATACTACCACAGAATAAGACATGTACCATATCTCTAAATGTTAAAGCCCTCCATTGCTAACATAAATCAGTACTTTATACATTTTAATTCTAGCTGGAACAAACATAAGCTGCCTTTACCAATATCCCAGATCACTCCAATGTTAGAATAAAAATAAGTCAACAGCTAAAGAATTTTGTTCATGCTTTAAAAAAAAAACTGCCTGTAACATACAAATAGAAATAACAAAACAGATCACCGAAATTTATTCTTGTAGTAATTTATTATTATTTTCTCTAGTGCTCTCATGTTATCACCATTCTGATGAAAAAACTTGCCCTCATATCGACTTTAACACATGTAAAGAACAACAAATTTCATCTCTGTACAAAGTAGGCTTATGCCATATCTCTCTGTCAAGATCTTTGTTATAAGCAACAGTTGTAAAGCGCATGCTGGATGCTGGTGAAGTGTCATTGTTAAAGTGTGAACTAATATAGTTCGTGTGAAAGTGTTCTGGACTTCAAAATGGATGCAGACAGATACGAAAAAAGCCGCATATACTGTCGCAGTAAGTAAAAACTAAATTCACATCCATATCGACAAATAATCTATAGTCATGGCGATACATTAAAGTGTGACCCATCTTTCTGCCATAGAACCAGCACCCAGCATTATGCTACTACCAATAATGATGTAACTTCCCGGATTCTCCCGAAATCATCTGAAGATGAAGCTGAAAGGGTTCGAAAACCGGTTAATGTAATAAAGCATTATTAATGAAAAAAGTGACTGGTTGCAGTTGTGTATAATTTATTTACATTAATATACAGTCACGGTTCTAAAATATCCGTAATGGATATGCATAACATTAATATTCTTTTCGTTGTCCTGTCGAAGACAGAAGTGTTATGACAGGCCAAGAGTCAAACAAAAGCAGTGAATACTTTTCTGCAACTGGTAAGAAGACGTTTCGGATGTAATAGTGAAACTAATTGTCTCCCATTTTTCGAGTTGTTTCTACATCTGTTACAAGATTTTTGTTACTAAACGGAAGTAATTTTACATTGTTGGCTCCAATTTGCGTTGAGATTCCTGAAGACAGATGTAAAGCCACGGAAACGGTAATCCACTGTACTTATCCCTGGCGTTGTTGCACTTGTGTCAGCATTCGTCGACTGCACAAACGTCTCTGTCATTTTTCGATCGAAATGATAAAGCGTGTCTCGAAACTTCCTGGCAGATTAAAACTGTGTGCCGGGCCGAGACTCGAACTCGGGACATTTGCCTTTCGCGGGCAAGTGCTCTACCGACTGAGCTACCCAAGCACGACTCACGCCCCGTACTCACCGCTTTAATTCCGCCAGTACCTCGTCTCCAACTTCCAAACTTCACAGAAGCTCCCCTGCGAACCTTGCGGAACTAGCACTCCTGGAAGGAAAAATACTGCGGAAACATGGCTCAGCCACAGCCTGAGGGATATGTCTAGAATGAAATTTTCACTCTACAGGGGAGTGTGCGCTGATATGAAACTTCCTGCCAGATTAAAACTGTGTGCCGTACCGAGACTCGAAATCGGGACCTTTGCCTTTTGCGGGCAAGTGCTCTATCAACGGAGCTACCCACGCATGACTCACGCCCTGTCCTCACAGCTTTAAATCCGCCAGTACCTCGTATCCTACCTTCCAAACTTCACAGAAGCTGTCCTGCGAAGTTGGTAGAGCACTTGCCCGCGAAAGGTAAAGGTCCCGAGTTCGAGTCTCGGTCCGGCACAAAGTTTTAATCTGCCACGAAGTTTCATATCAGCGCACACTCCGCTGTAGAGTAAAATTTTCATTCTGAAAGCGTGTCTTGATCCTGCATTAAACCTGACTGGTAGGCTGTATACACAGTATTTTATGACATAACAAGGAGCTTCGCGTTAACGTCAGCTACAAATTTATCATTAGTATTGCCCAGTAATGACACCTCCGCGACACGTTTACTAAAGGTAAACTTTGTAATTCTGCGTCTTCCCTACCTGCATAGTTCCCAGAATACGTTTCACTAAGTCAAAGAAACATGTAAATCAGAAATGTTCATCTGACTTGCAATTCAGAGGGTCCAGTCTTGTAGCTCTCCCTCGGTAATAGTTCATTGACACTCACGAGCGGTTCTAAACTCTTAGAATCGTTTTTCGTTCACAAATTTGTGAGTTAATTTTGGGCACATTTTTCGTAGTTCGTGCGAATCTGTCTGCCATTTACGCAATTCACGTTCACATTTTACAAAACGAAACCTGATTTGGAAAGTGCATAACGTTGAGCGTTTTCTGCCCCCTTTATTTAACTAAAAAATTTACAGCCTTGGTGTTGTCGCCGAGAGCTGTTACTCCACTGTTTTATTTGAGCTAGAAAGTAACTGTATTTTGGTTCTGGGCTTTAATTAGCACAACAATCATCGTTAAAACCACACTTCGCAGAATCGTCAGAGATACTTCCTTTATCTTCTAATGTTTCCATAATTTCTTACGAAATGACATCATTCGAATTGATGTTCAAGCAAATAACTAATAAATAGCACATACGTAGGTCTTCAGAAGAACTAGGTGATTTCTGCTGCGTGTCACATTCTTCATATTTCATATTTTCAAGACTAAAAACATTAATTGATTTCCACATTACTATGAAATTCTGGAACCAGTTCAAAGACAGAAGCTATTAGCACGTATATGCCAAGAAAATATAAAGAAAGTTAAGGCAGTTTTATCTCCATTGTTAACAATAAGCGATATCGCAAAGGCAAGTGCTACTTATTATGTATATTAAATGAGTTGAAAATTTGAGCGAATAGAAACTTAACAGTCGGCCGTTGTGGCTGTGCGGTTCTAGGCGCTTCAGTCCAGAACCGCGCTGCTGCTACGGTCGCAGGTTCGAATCCTGCCTCGGGCATGGATGTGTGTGATGTCCTTAGGTCAGTTAGGTTTAAGTAGTTCTAAGTCTAGGAGACCTCAGATGTTATGTCCCATAGTGCTTAGAGCCATTTGAGCCATTTTGGAAACTTAACAAATCCGTCAGAGAAACAACGGACAAAAACTGAATTACGCTGATCGCTTTGAGCCGTATGTGTCATCAACCAAGGCCATGCACCTGCCATGTCGCACATGCGCTGCCTGCTACAGCCACAGTGGTGGTGTACGTTTCTCCAGCCACCTGGCGAGCTACAGTATCGGCAAGTTTCAACCTTCTTCAAAATTTACTTGCAGTGTGTCTTAGCAGCTGAACTTCTGAAACAGTATTTCTTTCGGTATATTCTTCCTATATAACAAATTCCACGGCAGGTTTCGACATGTCAGGTTGGATCATTTCCTTGCGATTGACCATGTCGTGCACCGTTTCTGTATTCCCGCACATGGAGAGACATTATTACTGATGTAGCCTCTCTAGACATGTAATACTATATGGTATGTGACTTAACTTCTGAGGTCATCAGTCCCCTAGAACTTAAAACTACTTACACCTAACTAACCTAAGGACATCACACACACCCATGCCCGAGGCAGGATTCGAACCTGCGACCGTAGCGGTCTCGCCGTTCCAGACTGAAGCGCCTAGAACCGCTCGGCCACTCCGGACGGCTCTGGTGTACTACCGAATGTCTTTCATACAAGCATGCATATAGCTCTTAGTCGTGCCAGTGTCTGTTCCTGCAGACACGTGTGATGTCTGAAGGCCGTTGCACAGTACACTGTAAAATAAAGATACTGCAAATAGTATTACATGAGTAGACAGGCCGCGACCATAATAATAGAGTCTCTCCCTATGCGGGAGTCACAGCAATTGTATGAGTGCAGGACATGGACGCTCGGACATTTAGAGATTTCGATGATCCTGGAAGCATGCTTGAATAGAAAAAGTTTAGCGGGAAATCCGGGTTCGAGTCCTAATCCCAACAAGACTAGACACAGATTGGGCGTGAGATAAATCAGAAGATTAAGGAAATTATGGAGCAAAGCAAGACGTCGAGGACCAACAGAAGCAAGAATTGTGTGATATTTTACAGGGTAATGCGGAGATATTCTTGCCCAAGACAGGTGCAATAAGAAATCTCCAATACGAATTCGAAGTCAGTGACCTTCAGAAGTTTTGCGCAACACCATATGCAGTACTACTTGTACGTAGAAAGAAGGTTTGTGAAGAACTGAATGAGATGATGAATGAAGGAATAATCGAAGGCGCAACTCCACCTTACAACAGCCCCTTGCATGTGGTGGTAAAGAGGGATTAATCAATCCGCCTTTTGCTGCACTATAGGCAGATCAACACTATAATTGCGCCAGAGACCGACAGATGGGAGAAGCTGGATACTTTATTACAGAAACTTCATGGAATGTCATTATTTATGACGATCGATTTACGAATAAGTTTCTAGCAGACAGAACTCCACCAAAGCTGTCGCAAATATACGACATTTCTTGCTTTCGTTAAATGTAATCAACTCAGACATCTACCGTTAGAATTAAATATACCATTTGGATAGCATACTCGATGATAACTAACAGCAACGTATCACCAGCTACGTGGGTGACATACTGATAGCTGAAACCTCATGGGGGCCAGCCTGGGTGGCCGAGCGGTTCTAGGCGCTACAGTCTGGAACCGCGCGACCGCTATGGTCGCAGGTTTGAATCCTGGCACGGGCATGGATGTGTGTGATGTCCTTAGGTTAGTTAGGTTTAAGTATTTCTAAGTTCTAGGGGACTGATGACCTCAGAATTTAAGTCCCATAGTGCTCAGAGCCATTTGAACCTCATGGGGAGAGCACAGTGAGGTATTAAGGACACTCCTTACCACCCCGAAAAGCAATAGAGCTACTGTTAGTCTGGGCAAGTCATCTTTTGGGTCAGTGCGTGTAAAGTTTTCGGGACACATTATCTCAGTACAAGGAACAGCGGCAACTGCCAAGCCGACAGGACGCGCAGCAGCAGCAGCACTTGTCTGATCAACAGTAAATTAATTTAGCCTTTGTTTTTTTGGCAAGTGCTTCTGCAAAGAAGTGAAGTAATCGTGTGTATTTCACAGTGTAGGCTAGTGGTTGGAAAATTAATCGTAATTTTTGTTTTTGCATAAATCTCGTGACTATCCTTGTGTAGGGCGGCTTTCTAGCGTAAATTTTCCCGTCCACAGAAACTCCGTCACGCCACTGAGTTTTAATTATGTGCCAGTAGACAGCATACAGTCTAGATCAGAGCATTCTAGTTTGGATATTTATCTCGTGCAGTAACTTTTCGGTAAACAGTATTTCCAATAACAGGTATCTGTAAATGCATCAACTTCAGTAGAGAAATTTATTTCTGTTTAACAGCTCGCGGTCTCAGAGTTCAGTGAGAAATCGGCACATCAACTTTTCGTGTTAAGTTATTCTCCTTTGGTATATTTTTATATACAATTCAAACTCAGTAGCACCATTTGAGACCTTATATCTATTTTATACACAGTACGATATGTGTAGAGACTGTGCTTGTTGTGAGCGGACACAAGGAGAGTTTGCTTAGGTCCTTAAACAGCTGGAAGCTGCCTTGGCTACCGTCGACAAACTTTTAGCTAATGCTCAAAGTTGCGGTGATGTCGGGTCGCCAGTACGCGACCTGCGACACCTTTGGTGCCACTGGAATGCCCTGGTGTCCCGGACGTCGCAGTGACTTCTGATACGCAACATCTGACCGGTCCGTCCTCACTCCAGAGTGGGTGGCAGACAGTGATGGGTTCTCGTGTCACTGGGCGGAAGGCGAAAGAGGGAGCAGGCCGTACGGGTGGTTCCCTACGTCTTAGCAACAGGTACGAGGTGCCTCCCAGTGTTCATGATAACTCTGAGCCAGCACGGGATGGCTCTTCTGTTGGGCCAGCGGTCGATTTTCCTGCCCATTCCGGACAAGTACAGAGGGCATTGGGAGCTTGTCATTCGGAGCTTCAATGTTAGGTGGGTGATCGAGCCTTTCAGGAAGATAGCAAGCAAGGTGGGAAAGAATTCCAGTGTGCATTCGGTATGTTTGCGAGAAGGTCTCATCCGTGATGTGGAGGAGACCCTGTCGGCGGCTATCGAGCGCACTGCGCGTAACCGGCTGCATATAGTGGCATATGTCGGCACGAATGACACCTGTCTCTTGGGTTCTGAGGCCATCCTACTCTTCTTTCGGCGGGTGGATGATTTGGTGAGGGCAACTAGCAGCGCACGGGGGTGCAGGCTAAGCTGTCTGTTTGTAGTATCGTAACCGGGGTCGATCGCTGCCCTCTGCTTTGGAGCCGAATGGAAGGTCTAAACGAGAGGCTCAGACGACTCGGCGACGGTATCGGATGCTGATTTCTCGACCTTCGCTATCGGATGCAGAATTGTAGGGTTTCCCTCAATAGGTCAGGCATACACTACACGCAGGAAGCGGTTATTAGGGTAGCGGCGTACGAGTGGCGTGCACATGGGGCTTTTTTAGGTTATAGAACCCCTCCCTTGGCATCAAAGACGACTTGCCTGTTACACTACTATCCATTAAAACTGCTACACCACGAAGATGATGTGCTACAGACGCGAAATTTAACCGACAGGAAGAGGGTTGGGTTGGGTTGTTTGGAGGAAGAGACCAAACTACGAGGTCATCGGTCTCATCGGACTAGGGAAGGAAGTCGGCCGTGCCCTTTCAAAGGAACCATCCCCCGACAGGAAGAATTTGCTGTGATATTCAAATGATTAGCTTTTCAGAGCAATCACACAAGGTTGGCGCCGGTGGCGACACCTACAATGTGCTCACATGACGAAAGTTTCCAAACGATTTCGCATACACAAACAGCAGTTGACTGGCATTGCCTGGTGAAACGTTGTTGTGATGCCTCGTGTAAGGAGGATAAATGCGTACCATCATGTTTCCGACTTTGATAATTGTCGGATTGTAGCCTACAGCGATTGCTGTTTATCGTTTCGCTACATTGCTACTCGCGTTGGTCGAGATCCAATGACTGTTAGCAGAATATGGAATCGGTGGGTTCAGGAGGGTAATACTGAACGCCCTGCTGGATCCTAACGGCCTCGTATCACTAGCAGTCGAGATGACAGGCATCTTATCGGCATAGCTGTAACGGATCGTGCAGCCACGTCTCGATCCCTGAGTCAACAGATGGGTACGTTTGGAAGACAACAACCATCTGCACGAACAATGGTTCAAATGGCTCTGAGCACTATGGGACTTGACTTCTGCGGTCATCAGTCCCCTAGAACTTAGAACTATTTAAACCTAACTTACCTAAGGACATCACACACATCCACGCCCAAGGCAGGATTCGAACCTGCGACCGTAGCGGTCGCGCGGTTCCACACTGTAGCCCCTAGAACCGCTCGGCCAACCCGGCCGGCTCTGCACAAACAGTTCGACGACGTTTGCAGCAGCATGGACTATCAGCTCGGAGACCATGGCTGCAGTTACCCTTGACGCTGCATAACAGACAGGAGCGCCTGTGATGATGTACTCAACGACGAACCTGGGTGCACGAACAGCAAAACGTCATTTTTTCGGATGAATCCAGGTTCTGTTTACAGCATCATGAGGGTCGCATCCGTGTTTGGCGACATCGCGGTGAACGCACATTGGAAGCGTGTATTCGTCATCGCCATACTGGCGTATCACCCGGCGTGATGGCATGAGGTGCCATTGGTTACACGTCTCGTTCAAAAAATGGCTCTGAGCACTATGGGACTTAACATCTGTGGTCATCAGTCCCCTAGAACTTAGAACTACTTAAACCTAACTAACCTAAGGACATCACACACATCCATGCCCGAGGCAGGATTCGAACCTGCGACCGTAGCAGTCGCGCGGTTCCGGACTGAGCGCCTAGAACCGCTGGACCAACGCGGACGGCTTACACGTCTCGGTCACCTCTTGTTCGCATTGACCGCACTTTGAACAGTGGACGTTACATTTCAGATGTGTTACGACCCGTGGCTCTACCCTTCATTCGATCCCTGCGAAACCCCACATTTCAGCTCGATAATGCACGACCGCATGTTGCAGGTCCTGTACGGGCCTTTCTGGATACAGAAAATGTTCGACTGCTGTCCTGGCCAGCACATTCTCCAGATCTCTCACCAATTGAAAACGTCTGTTCAATGGTGGCCGAGCAACTGGCTTGTCACAATACGCCAGTAACTACTCTTGATGAACTGTGACATCGTGTTGAAGCTGCATGTGCAACTGTACCTGTACACGCCATCCAAGTTCATTTTGACTCAATATCTAGGCGAATCAATGCCGTTATTACGGCCAGACGTGATTGTTCTGGGTACTGATTTCTCAGGATCTATGCACCCAAATTGCGTGATAATGTAACAACAGGTCAGTTCTAGTATAATATATTTGTCCAGTGAATACCCGTTTATCATCTGCATTTCTTCTTGGAGTAGCAATTTTAGTGGTCAGTATTGTAAATCAGCCACTGTGACCTCAGGAAATGTTGGTCCTCGCAGATCATAGAGAGAAAATATTAATATGGTTTTAGTAAACTGCAGGAGCATCCAAGGAATAATCGCAGAATTAGTATCACTCACTGAAGGTTATAATGCAGAGATAGAAATGGGAGTAGAAAGCTGGTTGAAACCAGACGTCAATGACAGAGAAATCCTAACATCAGATTGGATAATTATCGTAAGGATAGGTTAGTCACCAATGCTAGCGGCGTGTTTATTGCAGTAAAAAATTCGATAAAATCTAGAGAGGCTATAACGGATTCCGAAAGTGAGTTAAACTGGGTGAAATTGAATATCAAATGACGGTCAATAATGGTGATGGAATATTTTTATAGACCAACTGGGTCAGGATCTGTAGTTGTTGAGCGCTTCAGACAGAACTTGCAGAACATCATTAGTAATTTTCCCGATCATACCGTTGAAATAGGGGTGACTTCAACTTGCCAGGTACAGATTCGGAAGGTTGTGCATCAAAACTGGTGCCAGAGGCAGGGATTGGTGTAACATTGTTCTAGATGTCTCGTCCGGAAATTACCTTGAGCAGACAGAGAACCAACACGTGAGGGTAACGTCTTAGACCTCCTGGTAACAAACAGATCTTAAGCTATCGAACCAGTTAACATAGAGGATTTTATTAGTAATCATAAGGCTGTGACAGCATCTGTGACGACGAGTCCTACAAGGAATGATAAGAAAGGCAGGAAGATATATTTGCTCAGCAAGGGTGACAGGATACAAATTTCTGAATATCTCAGCAGTCAGCATCAAATATTCGGTGATGAGGACGAAGATGTGGAGAACAAATGTAAGAAATTCAAAGGCATCGTTCAATATGATCTAAAAGCCTAACTGACAAACAAAAGCATAACGAAGAGAAAATCAGCGTAAGGAGAGCAATGACAGAAGCGTTCAATGATTTTGAAAGTAAGACGTTGTCAACCGACCTGAGTAAAAACCCTAAGAGATTTTGGTCGTATATAAAATCAGTAAATGGGTCTAAATCATTTATTCATTTTCTAAGCGACCACACCGGCACCGAAACGGGAGATAACAGAGTTGTTGTTGTTGTGGTCTTCAGTCCTGAGACTGGTTTGATGCAGCTCTCCATGCTACTCTATCCTGTGCAAGCTTCTTCATCTCCCAGTACCTACTGCAACCTACATCCTTCTGAATCTGCTTAGTGTATTCATCTCTTGGTCTCCCTCTACGATTTTTACCCTCCACGCTGCCCTCCAATGCTAAATTTGTGATCCCTTGATGCCTCAAAACATGTCCTACCAACCGATCCCTTCTTCTAGTCAAGTTGTGCCACAAACGTCTCTTCTCCCCAATCCTATTCAATACCTCCTCATTAGTTACGTGATCTAGAAGGCCTAAATACTGAATTCGGTCTTTCGAAGTTGTTTCGCCGCGGAAGATGGTAACACTGTCCCTCCTTTCCATCGTCTTACGAACGTCAAAATGGCAGATATTGAAATAACGGATCACGGAATTGAAAAGCAGCTGCAATCGCTTAGTAGTGGAAAGGCGTCAGGACCAGATGAGGTATCTATAAGATTCTATAAAAATTATGGGAAAGAACTTGCTCCCCTTCTAGCAGCAATTTATCGAAGATCGGTTGAGCCACGAAAGGTACGTAACGATTGCAAAAAAGCGAGGTCTGTCGTTGACGTCAGTCTGTTGTAGAATTATGGGACACGTTTTATGCTCAGGAATTATGACTTTTTGGAAAATGAACATCTCCTCTATGAAAATCAACATGGATTCCGCAAACAGAGATCCTGGGAAACTGAGCTCGCTCTGTTCCTCCACGTGATCCACAGCGCAATGAACAGCGGCGCTCAGGTTGATACGTTCCTTTCCATACATAGGAAAAGTACTGATAGTCCTCAATAGAGAAATAATAAGAGACTTAATATTCTAAAAGAAAATATTAAACTTTTGAAACACACTATACAAATACTATACAATACTATACAATACACTGTTGCAAATGCCATTAGTGTAACTTCCTTGACTAATTTTGATTGTTATGGTATATCTGTTCACTAATGTGCCAATAGTAGACAGGTACTCGAACATTAAAGAATTGGAATAGTGAAAGTAGAGGATATTATTTAGTTGCTAGAACTTGTAGATTAAAACTGAAGAAACTGCAAAAAGGTGGGAATTTAAGGAGATGGGACCTGGATAAACTGAAAGAACCAGAGGTTGTACAGAGTTTCAGGGAGAGCATAAGGGAACAATTGACAGGAATGGGGGAAAGAAATACAGTAGAAGACGAATGGGTAGCTTTGAGGGATGAAGTAGTGAAGGCAGCAGAGGATCAAGTAGGTAAAAAGACGAGGGCTAGTAGAAATCCTTGGGTAACAGAAGAAATATTGAATTTAATTGATGAAAGGAGAAAATATAAAAATGCAGTAAATGAAGCAGGCAAAAAGGAATACAAACGTCTCAAAAATGATATCGACAGGAAGTGCAAAATGGCTAAGCAGGGATGGCTAGAGGACAAATGTAAGGATGTAGAGGCTTACCTTACCAGGGGTAAGATAGATACTGCCTACAGGAAAATTAAAGAGACCTTTGGAGATAAGAGAACCACTTGTATGAACATCAAGAGCTCAGATGGCAACCCAGTTCTAAGCAAAGAAGGGAAAGCAGAAAGGTGGAAGGAGTATATAGAGGGTCTATACAAGGGCGATGTACTTGAGGACAATATTATGGAAATGGAAGAGGATGTAGATGAAGATGAAATGGGAGATAAGATACTGCGTGAAGAGTTTGACAGAGCACTGAAAGACCTGAGTCGAAACAAGGCCCCCGGAGTAGACAACATTCCATTGGAACTACTGACGGCCTTGGGAGAGCCAGTCCTGACAAAACTCTACCATCTGGTGAGCAAGATGTATGAAACAGGCGAAATACCTTCAGACTACAAGAAGAATATAGTAATTCCAATCCCAAAGAAAGCAGGTGTTGACAGATGTGAGAATTACCGAACAATCAGTTTAATAAGCCACAGCTGCAAAATACTAACACGAATTCTTTACAGACGAATGGAAAAACTAGTAGAAGCCGACCTCGGGGAAGATCAGTTTGGATTCCGTAGAAATACTGGGACACGTGAGGCAATACTTACCTTACGACTTATCTTAGAAGAAAGATTAAGGAAAGGCAAACCTACGTTTCTAGCATTTGTAGACTTAGAGAAAGCTTTTGACAATGTTGACTGGAATACTCTCTTTCAAATTCTAAAGGTGGCAGGGGTAAAATACAGGGAGCGAAAGGCTATTTACAATTTGTACAGAAACCAGATGGCAGTTATAAGAGTCGAGGGACATGAAAGGGAAGCAGTGGTTGGGAAGGGAGTAAGACAGGGTTGTAGCCTCTCCCCGATGTTATTCAATCTGTATATTGAGCAAGCAGTAAAGGAAACAAAAGAAAAATTCGGAGTAGGTATTAAAATCCATGGAGAAGAAATAAAAACATTGAGGTTCGCCGATGACATTGTAATTCTGTCAGAGACAGCAAAGGACTTGGAAGAGCAGTTGAATGGAATGGATGGTGTCTTGAAGGGAGGATATAAGATGAACATCAACAAAAGCAAAACGAGGATAATGGAATGTAGTCGAATTAATTCGGGTGATGTTGAGGGTATTAGATTAGGAAATGAGACACTTAAAGTAGTAAAGGAGTTTTGCTATTTGGGGAGCAAAATAACTGATGATGGTCGAAGTAGAGAGGATATAAAATGTAGACTGGCAATGGCAAGGAAAGCGTTTCTGAAGAAGAGAAATTTGTTAACATCGAGTATAGATTTAAGTGTCAGGAAGTCTTTTCTGAAAGTATTTGTGTGGAGTGTAGCCATGTATGGAAGTGAAACATGGACGATAAATAGTTTGGACAAGAAGAGAATAGAAGCTTTCGAAATGTGGTGCTACAGAAGAATGCTGAAGATTAGATGGGTGGATCACATAACTAATGAGGAGGTACTGAACAGGATTGGGGAGAAGAGGAGTTTGTGGCACAACTTGACCAGAAGAAGGGATCGGTTGGTAGGACATGTTCTGAGGCATCAAGGGATCACCAATTTAGTATTGGAGGGCAGCGTGGAGGGTAAAAATCGTAGGGGGAGACCAAGAGATGCATACACTAAGCAGATTCAGAAGGATGTAGGTTGCAGTAGGTACTGGGAGATGAAGAAGCTTGCACAGGATAGAGTAGCATGGAGAGCTGCATCAAACCAGTCTCAGGACTGAAGACCACAACAACAACAACAGAACTGAGTCTACCTTTCAATCATTTTAAAATTCAAGATGAGATATACCCATAACACGATTGTGTTGTAAGGTGCAGTTGTATGCCGGCCGGAGTGGTCGAGCGGTTGTAGGCGCTACAGTCTGGAACCGCGCGACCGCTACGGTCGCAGGTTCGAATCCTGCCTCGGGCATGGATGTGTGTGATGTCCTTAGGTTAGTTAGGTTTAAGTAGTTCTAAGTTCTAGGGGACTGATGACCACAGCAGTTGAGTCCCATAGTGCTCAGAGCCATTTGAACCATTTTGCAGTTGTATTGCTATCACACTGACAGATACTTTTATAAATCATACAGAGAACCAATTCTTTGAAAAGTTTACAGGTACAACAAATATAATTTTATATTACAAGGGGTACGTAGGCAATACTCTTCTCCTCATCAGTGGCATAATTGCTGAAATCGAAACTATGCTGTCACAAATTAACAGTGTACACCCAAAAGTCGTTTTTACTGTGGAACTAGAATAACCATAGTCTATCAGTTTTTTCATAGTAAATGATAAGAAATAAGAAATATTTCGGAAACCAACCGGCACTGACAGCATAATCCACAATTGTTTTACCCATAAATGTATCAGAAAGCCGTTTTTCAGTGCATGAAGAATCAATAACCTCATTAGAAAAGAACGAAACTACCGAATAGTTGTGTATATTAAAACTTGTAGCAATAAATAACTGCTAAAATGCTGATACGTTAGACAAAACGAATACTTCAAAATTAAAGAACGAAAGCAACAATATAGACAAATAAAAAATGTTAAATAGAGAAACAAAAAGATGAACAAACGAATTACATTGCCTTACACTATTATGGTGTCATATCACAGAGAACTGTTGACAGTTTACGTAAAACTAACGTACGGATCAGCTTTCACATTAACAGCAAGTTAGGGACATAAACCAAACACACAACCCACAAAAAACACAGTTTAAACGTTCATTTATTTATAAAATCAAATTCAGTGAATGTGAAAATTTCTGTCTAAGGCAAACAGGTAGATGTTTCTTCACCGGATTCTGAGAACATAGAAATATGATCGAGGGCTGCAAATCTTCATTTAGTGCACATACACATCGAGAAATCGTTACAGGTACTACACAGGATAGAGTAAGGCGGATTAATGGACATTCTGTACTACATCACCGCCAACGTCTTTAGGTAATAAACCTGTACCACTATGTAGATGCCCGCTGAAGACTGTAAACTATCATTTTTTACAAAACTATTTTTATTGACGCTTAACTATGGACCTACAGGCGTGAAAAGAGTGGTGGAATAGTGACACTGTAATATAATTTTGCGACCATATGAGAAGCGTATGTAATGAAAGTAAAAGTTATCGTAAGTGCTATTGTTTTTTTAAAAATTCTCGCGCAAAACGTGTCCTTGCACTGAGGTATAACACCAATATTTTTCATTACGTCCTATTCACTGACCAATTATCATAGGAATATGAAACAATTACAAGTAACTAAGGTCGGCGGAGATTAAAGACAAGGAACTGATAGGTAGGTTACTACATTATTAGCACACTAGATTTTTTTTGTTAGCTTCAAAATAAGTGACCCTCACGCCACTGTGGAAAGCAAGAGCAGTGACGGTTTAGAAAGAATTCGAGAGGAATTTCTTGACACAAGTGAGTTATGCAGAAAAGGTTATTTCGGATAACGCTCTACAGTTTCGGTCACAACAATGGGTGGAAATGCTAAAAGGGCATAGTATTAGACTTATTTTCATACCATCCCACAGACTTCCATCCAAAGCTGAAGTACTTATTATGCCTGATTTAGGAAGTCTAGGTAGGGTTTATTGTTCGAAACAGCACATGAATTGGGACGTTTTCCTGCCAGACTTCAAGGATGTCGTTAATGAGTTGCCACACGGCTCCAACCAGCTTCCGCCCATCACGGTACTGAAGAACCGACTACCGCGAGATTGGCTGAGAGAAGGAGTGGACTACCCGCCGAGAGAAAAGGAACGACACAAAATCATTGTCAAAAAAGCGATAATCCATTTCAGGGCGCAACCGTGAAAAGGAAGGTAAGAGTAGACAAGAAAGCGGTGATTACACAGTTCTAATTAGGTACTTTCTCTCCGTCTCTCGGCCACAAATTATTTTCGGTCTACGAAGAACCCATGCGAATCCACAGAACTGTGCTCACTAGGAAGCGCTGGAACTTGAATCGATGGAAACAGGAAAATCGACTGGTGTACACCATATCAGCAATGTCAAGTTCGTCACAGAATAAGGAGGATTTTGTGTGTGGGACAAACAAATGCAGAATTAAAATGCAAGCTGGAGGTAGTCGGTATTGCATAATGAGAAAAAGTCGATTTTACATTTTCTTTTGTAAGTATGATCGAGTTAATGCGGAAAACATTTGATTGGGTAAATTATGCTCCTCGAGAGTCCACCCACTTCTCAGTAGTTTTCCAAAACTACTACGTCAGACCACACTGACTAATGAAGTTCCCACATGTTCATACCCAGAGGCCTACAGCTAAAGAGAGGAATTTGTTTTGGCCCTGTCCTGTCGATGCCTCAAAGGAGCACGTTCTTGTGTTATAGCATGTTGTTTCCTATGACCCTCTTGAACTGCTTATCTGTTTTATGAGGGGTGTTCCACAGGCATTTTTGGGACAAGAAAGTTGCAAACTCGCACTAACAGAATTCTCACACCTTACCTGCCATTTTCTGCCAAGAGTACAGAACCATAAATACCTGTAGTTTTTGCAGAGCCTGCATAGTATCCATCGGTAGATTGCTCTCCTGCCAGCAGACGGGCGCTGTCCTCTCTTGATTTTCCGCTCGAGGCCGATTACCGCCCACCTTCCGGTACCTTTACTATGCATTATAACACCCCGACCGCAAAAAAATGCTTCAAGGATGTGGGAGTGGCAGTCATCTCGTGCACAATTCCAACAGCACCTCTGCGCCCTTCCGAATGGCCGTGGCGTCATCTACTGTCCCAGTTGTGTCGGCTCGCTACGGGTGTTCCTTCATCTTGTCCAGTACACAAAACCGCCTTCGGCAAAAACTGTTTTACCCTGTGTCAGAGTCGCATTTTACTACTTGAGTTGAGTTAACGGTGCCCTTAGGCCAGCTTTGATCTGCTATCTGTCTCAGTAATAAATAATTCTCAAGAAATAATTCTCAATAAATAAAACGCCAACAAGTACTTCATGCTTTCACAATTACTATCGGATGAAGTTTAATAAAAGTAAAGGAACACGCAATTTTCAAATCAAATTATTTGTATCTACTTATGACTATATAACTCGCATCTCAGTTAACATGAATGTGGAAGTCTACGAAATCGTCACTCTTGCCGTTTTATATTTTTCTGGCTGTTTAGCCACTACCTTGTTGTGCTATAGTTAGGTTAGGTTGTGGATAATGGAGACATATTCCTAGCATTCAGTTTATGAATGCAACTTTTGTTCTGAAATCGCGCCTGCTTTTTCGCTACAAACATGTCATTACAAGTAGCTGGCTCGCAGTGCCATAACTAGCTTAGGGTCTGCTAACACTCAGTGGTCAGTGTGGTGGCTGAAGATGGCTGGCTCGCCATAAGCAATGTGACCAGTGCGTGTGGGGTTTTCGCCGGTGGATATTTCCAGGCATTGGGTAATGTGGTTGAAGAAGATAGAATGGCGACTACAGTAACGAAATATAACATCGATATTGCACATCAGGGCCATTACCTTACTGACCTTAAAACTTAAGCCAGTAAAAACTTCACAAACGTCATACAATAAACCAAAATACAACATAAAAATTACAGTAATTATAAAGCTCCGTATAAGTTTTCAGTACGATTGTATGACTAATATTAAGAAATTTACAACAGTTTTCAGCTGTGAGTAACGTGTTGCACGATTGAAATTAATAAAAACTAAAGCACTGGGGCGAGTACATCATATGGAATATGAGACGAATGCTACAGTTTACGAAAATATGCAACAGACTACATATCAAATTCTGCATGTATTTGTATAGGTACAGACGATTTTATAAAATACAGATATTCTACTGTGCCACAGCAATATCGTCCACATGCTACACCTGCAATGCTGGAATTCAATATGGTGCTGGCTCACCCTTAGGCTTGATGACAGCTTCCACTCTCGCAGGCATACGTTCAATCAGGTGCTTGAAGGTCTCTTCGGAAATGGCAGCCCATTCTTCAAGGAGTGCTGCACTGAGGAGAGGTATCGATGTTGGTCGGCGAGGCCTGGTACGAAGTCGACGTTCCAAAACATCCCAAAGGTTTTCTGTAGGATTCAGGTCAGGACTCTACGCAGACCAGTCCATTACAGGGATGTTACTGTCGTGTAACCAATCCGCCACAGGCCGTGCATCATGAACAGGTGCTCGATCGTGTTGGAAGATGCAATCGCCCGAATAGCTCTTCAACAGTGGGAGGCAAGAAGGTGCTTAAAACATCAGTGTAGGCCTGTGGTATGATAGTGCCACGCAAAACAACAAGGGGACCAAGCCCTCTCCATGAGAAACACGACCACACCACTGCCTCCGAATTTTAGTGTTGCCACTACACTCGCTGGCAGATTGACGTTGACCGGGCATCCGCCATACCCTCACCGTGCCATCGGATCGCTAAAACTTTTATCCACTGTTCAATCGTCCAATATTTATGCTCCTTGCACCAAGCGGTGCGTCGTTTGGCATTTACGGGCGTGATGTGTGGCTCGACCATGAAATCCACGTTTACTCACCTCCCACCTAATTGTCGTAGAACTTGCAGTGGATACTGACGCAGTTTGGAATTCCTGTGTGATGGTCTGGTTAGATGTCTGAACCTTACACATTACGACCTTCTTCAACTGTCGACGGTCTCTGTTAGTCAACAGACGAGGTCGTCCTGCACGCTTTTGTGCTGTACGTGTCCCTTCACGTTTCCACTTTACTATCACATCGGGAACAGCAGACCTAGGGATGTTTAGGAGTGTAGAAATCTCGCGTACAGACATATGACACAAGTGACACTCTATCACCTGACCACGTGTGAAGCTCGTGAGTTCCGCGGAGGTCCCCATTCTGCTCTCTCACGATGTCTAATGACTACTGAGGTCGCTGATATGGAGTACCTGGCAGCAGGTCGCAACACAGTGCACCTAATGTGAAAAACGTATGTTTTGGGGGGTGTCCGGGTACTTTTTATCACATAGTGTACGTGATAACAGAGAACGCCTCATCAAAATTATTGCTTCTACCATAAAACATTCAGTTTTCATATTTTTAGACAGTGCAGGCCACAGATTACAAATACATTTTCCTGCACAATTTGAGACTAGGAGGCCCAATTTATCACACTTGCAGACAGTATAGTATGGTGCTTGCAGTCACTGTTCTAATTCAAATGTTGGCTGCCTTACTTCCAGGTAATCGATTCTTTTTCGTTGCGTTTTGTAAAAATGTTGTCATCTCCTGAACTTAACATCAATAGTCAGTATGCATTATTATTAGGTCACGTTCATCGTCTACGTTTGTACAAGGTATGAACGACAATTGTTCTACCATACCAGAGAGGTGCAGAGGAAGTAGAGGTGAAAAATTTTAATACTGGATACATAGGGTTCAGAAAGTCTGGAAACTAATACTAAT
This sequence comes from Schistocerca nitens, assembly GCF_023898315.1. Lineage (NCBI taxonomy): Eukaryota > Metazoa > Arthropoda > Insecta > Orthoptera > Acrididae > Schistocerca > Schistocerca nitens. The sequence goes on from NC_064616.1 coordinate 950,902,501, forward strand.
TGGTCTACGAAACCCACCTAAGCTACAGCTCATGCGCGATGCGTTACTTTTCAGTGTTGTCTCGCTCTCTGCGCACACACTATAGGTCCTAGGCAGAAAATGGAAGGGAATCCTTTTGTAGGAAATTTAATGCTGTTTAGTTTTGTACCGGAATACGTTTTCACTAAAAGCCGTGATTTTCGAGTGATTCAAGGTAAACATACAACAGTGGCCTTCAAATGCAGCGCCAACGACACCCTCATCGCCCAATGGTCAGGATTTTTGGTATGTTGTTCATGGCACTCCCTCCTACCACTGTACAAAAATTTGCGGTTACATGAATAGTTACCCACTTTCGGCCTTTTTTTTTGGTCTTTGTTGGGTGAGCGGTTATCATGCCACCGGCGTACTCGTGCACTTACAAATTGATGCTTGCGTAAATTATTCCTCAGAGTTTTATGAATTTTTACAGCATAAAATTTGCTGTTAAATCGTTTTGTTTGTATGGCCTTCTCACTGCAAAACTACTGTGGTTGTAGGGGTTAGGTTTAGATCGAATTCTAAACGTAATGAGTGATAGCATAAAGTTCACAAATGTCTATTTTTCTTTCAATATCTTCACCGAAAAGGTTAAATTGATAGTTTTAACGTAACAGTGGCAAAACAGCCTCGTCAATGAAGATCAGGAAATCGAAAATATGACATAACTCGTGTATTCGCTAAATTTTGTACAGCGATAGGTGTGAACGACAGGAACAACTTACTAGTAATCCTGACAGGCGTTTGTTGAGTGTGGTAGCGGTGGTGCGTTTGAAGGTCAGTTTTGTATGTTTTTCTTGAATAGCTGGAAACCTGCGGACTCTGTTGTTGTTGTGGTCTTCAGTCCTGAGACTGGTTTTATGCAGCTCTCAATGGTACTCTATCCTGTGCAAGCTTCTTCATCTCCAAGTACCTACTGCAACCTACATCTTCTGAATCTGCTTAGTGTATTCATCTCTTGGTCTCCCTCTACGATTTTTACCCTCCACGCTGCCCTCCAATACCAAATTGGTGATCCCTTGATGCCTCAGAACATGTCCTACCAACCGATCCCTTCTTCTTGTCAAGTTGTGCCACATACTTCTCTTCTCCCCAATCCTATTCAATACCTCCTCATTAGTTTTGTCACCTATCGATCTAATCTTCAGCATTCTTCTGTGGCACCACATTTCGAAAGCTTCTATTCTCTTCTTGTCCAAACTATTTGTCGTCCATGTTTCCCTTCCATACATGGCTACACTCCATACAAATGCTTTCAGAAACGACTTCCTGACATTTAAATCTATACTCGATGTTAACAAATTTCTCTTCTTCAGAAACGCTTTCCTTGCCATTGCCAGTCTACATTTTATATCCTCTCTACTTCGACCATCATCAGTTATTTTGCTCCCCAAGTAGCAAAACTCAAAACTCCTTTACTACTTTAAGTGTCTCATTTCCTAATCTAATTCCCTCAGCATCACTCGACTTCATTCGACTACATTCCATTACCCTCGGTTTGCTTTTGTTGATGTTCATCTTATATCCTCCATTCGAGACATTATCCATTCCGTTCAACTGCTCTTCCAAGTCCTGTACTGTCTCTGACAGAATTACAATGTCATCGGCCAACCTCAAAGTTTTCATTTATTCTCCATGGATTTTAATACCTACTCCGAATTTTTCTTTTGTTTCCTTCACTTCTTGCTCAATATACAGATTGAATAACATCGGGGAAAGGCTACAACCCTGTTTCACTCCCTTTCCAACCACAGCTTCCCCTTCATGTCCCTCGACACTTATAACTGCCAACTCGTTTCTGTACAGATTGTAAATAGCCTTTCGCTCCCTGTATTTTACCCCTGCCACCTTCAGAATTTGAAATAGAGTTTTCCAGTCAACTGGAAAACATATTGCAGTACAAAGTTGAACTACATATTTCCTATGAAGGGGTTTCCTTAATTTTTTTATATAGGACCAATAGTTCGCGCAAGGAGCGAGAGGACACTGAAAATTCCGCTCACCGAGCATATGCTGTAGCTTAGGTGGGTTTTGTGGGCCAATTTGTGGTACTTTCCCGATCTGATGGACCACATGTGTCGTGTATCAACAGTTAGTCTCCACTTCCTCTGCATCATTCTGGTACGTTATGAACAGTTATCTTTTAAACCCCGCATACACGGAAGTGTAATTGGGACGCAGTCAGTCTCATGGGCAGTTGAGAGCTACATATTTTTTAGCTGGGTGTATGTTAAGTGAGAACAATTTTCAGCTTGAAATTAATCTTTGCACAGGTAAAATGCAGTATAAAAAGAATCCAAATACAAACATAATCTTAAAAGTTCTTGTGTACCCAGCTGCTCACTAATGCTAAAAATTATGTTTCAGCCACTTACGTACATTAAATTCACTTGTTGTATCCCTTTTTGTGCACTTACTTTTGATTTTATCTTGGCTGATGAAAGTATTTGTCGTGCAAATCAATGGATGTCCAAAAACAGAACGCCAGATCTGTGAAAATACTACAAAAGTCAGTAACTACGGAAATCAGTGGCAGAACTATACTTATGACAAGTGATTATGACAATAGACATAAACTCCACAGATTGTTACATTTACCTTGCTATTTCCTTACGAATGCTGTAATTACTCAGTTTCTTACAACGCCCTCTTAGACACGACAGTACATGGTGAAACTTTTCCGAATGCGACTATGAAATTAATACACATAAAACGTTCTAACAGAGCCCTAACGAAGCTGAAATCCTGCACTAAAACGTAAGTGGTAGTACTTGAAATTTTCAGCATGCGAGTGCCTAAGGCAATCCAACAAGTGAGAACATAACAGCTGCTTTTTCCGCCGATCAAACACGTCGACCTGAATTTACGGCAGAAGAATTCTGCCTCTTAATTAAATTTATCACCAATGGAACGTAACTGACATGCGCGGAGAAATGTGATAATAATCACCAAAGTAATTCATGGCCGCAGTTTGTTATCTCAGGCAGGCGGGCCGCTTTCTAAAGCCGTTCCAGGAGCAATTCGTCACTGTGGCGCAATTATTCAGACGTGAATAATTTAATGGTCCGCTTGATCTCTCCACAGTTCAGAAAAGCAAAAGTAAATTCTGTTTCTCGGAAAAAGATTATCCGACCGCTAAAATGCTCTCACAGGAAAATACCCTTAATAAGTCACCAGTTGGAAACATTGAGGGTGGCTTTAATGCAGATGAGTAACAGAGAGTACAATTCGCTTTCAATCATTTATCCTGTCAGTTTCGTAATTCTTTTACTTAACGGCAAAATTATCCCAATAAGCAACATCAATATATTTTGTTTTGACAAGAGTTCACTCTCAGAGTGTTATCTGTCAACTGTATTTGTTATTAAAATAACGCATTTCAACATGCATCATTGTTTTAATTCCACGTAAATGATCTAAGCAAATTGCTGTTAATAGTCAAATATTAGGTGTTCCATTAACTTTTGTGAATTAGGACTACTGCTGAAACATTCAGAAACCAAATAATGATATTCGATATCTCAGAGTATCCAGTTTTATTAGTAAACAGCAACAGATTCCACAAGAGAACGTAAGATCCAACGTGCATTCTTCTCAGTTTTCCTTCTATACGGAAAAGTTTGAACTAACGGCTTTCAGCAGTTGTATACTAAATTTTTAGGCTGCTTCCCGATTTCCCACACATACCTGTATGCTTAATACAAGATGAGTTAAAATACTAATTGCCACAGAACAAATTTTTCACAATTCAGTTACAGATGGCACCCACCTCTTTACTCCCCTCGAATAATGAGCGTTTTATAGTGCAAGGAAGTCACCTAACTACAGAAAAAATTATAACAACTGTTAACTCGTGGACTGGAGGTCTCCCACCTGCCATAGGCGGGGCAGCATGAAATAAAAGAAAACCAATTTGAATTGTTACATTGGAAACGTTTTGTTGTACTTTAAACAACACCAGTCTTGATTTCGTCCTGCCCTGTGTGGTTATCACATCATATTGTGTACGCGACACTGAAGAACAAGAAACATTAATGTCTCGTCGACGACGGGGTTATTAATAGTAACGGAGCACAAGCGCGTGCTGGATAAGGATGAGGAAGCAAAGTCCCACATTCGCCTTTGAGTTGCTTAGAGAAACCGCGGAAGGGATTCTGAAGCCCTCACTTTCCGAGTGCTTGTCCAGTACGCGATATTACTCGGTTAAGAAGTGAAATTAAATTTACAAACCACTTGAAACTGAATTGTTTTACGTAGCATAATAAATGCAGTTGTTCGAGCGGGAATTACTGTGGGATATGTTACCCAGTCAGCCTCAACTGAGAACTATTATTTTCAGTTAACCAATCGGAAGTAGATGGTTTCATCTGCCACATCCAGCGACAAATTTTCCAGCTCTTCTTTGACTTCCGAATCCATTGCGACAATGACGTGCTTTCCAACTATGCGATCTCGCTCCGCTGTCGTTGCAGTCACATCGTATCGTGAGAGTACAAGTACTTTGGGTACAGGTCGGGGGATGTTAGAAGATCTTCCAAATCGTGTTTTTAAGAATCGTAGTATTCGAAAACTGAGCAGAACAAAAATTAATTTAAACAAGGGCCAACTCACTGTCGTTCAAATTTAAATATCACTGACTCTATAACTGTACGGTGAAGCAAACGCAGAAACTTACAGCAGAAATCGAGTCTAGTTGTCTCCATTACTGTTCATACGTTCTAATATTTTCAGGAAAGTTAAAACGTTTGGTGTCGATGGACTAACCTAAGCCTCAATGAGAGTCGTCGCCCCAGGGCCACTGGAAGTTTTCATAATTCCGTTTAAAATAAGCGGGCTCTCTGTTGCCTGTAATTCGTCCCTAAAAGTCACTGACATCATGTTGTTCTGATACCTTCTTTGGTCGTCACTCATTGTGATCGCGGCACACTAATACTAATGCCTTACATGCCATCATGGTATTTCCAATCAGACGCACCATACAGTAGTGAAAATCAGTATAAAGGCAGGGTTCCTACGAAATATACATGGTTGAAATATACATGTTTCGAATTTATTATGGCAGTAGTAGATACATATAAAGTATAAACAGTCATGATAGAATTACATAGTTTCTCTCACAACACGAATAACAAAATGATGTACATGTATATGCTGGATGGAGATTGGTATCAAGGCACTCATTTTCCTTTTGTGTTATTGCCTTATTACCTTAAAAATTCTCTTTGGCAATGATTTTGTTGGACTTTGTAGTTTCTGCAGAGAAATTGTCACCCATTCTTCTCGTATCGCTTTTTTCAGCTCGCTTACGGCCTCAAGTTGCCTTCCATGGCGATAAACACACCTTCCAAGTATTCCCTAAAGGTTTTCCACCAGGTTCAAATCCAGGCTACGCGCAGGTCAGGGCAAGAAATCGATATCTATGTCTTCAAAATAATTTTTGTTGTGCATAAAACTGCACAGATGCGTTGGAACATTAGACTTGCGTCCCCTAGTTTCTCATACATTCTAATCCATTCTGTCTCTAGCATGTCAGTGACCTTATTAAAGTTCATTCTAGTGTTCACACAAGCAATGAGTTATTAACCTTTAGCGCAGAAGGTTGCCCAAATCACAACTTTTACAACACCAAAACTTCTGCTCATTGTTGCCTTCTGCTCTGTTTACAGACCATGCCAATCATTTGAAATCCATCCAGACCTTCTAAATTAAACTTCTTCTCATCACTGAAGATCACTTTATCCCATTCTCAAGTCCATGACATACGTTTTTCAGCAAATTCCAATATAGTATGTTTATGTCAGACTGTTAGAGCAGGTTTCTGCAGCCATTTCTTGTTTCCTAGATATTTTCATTTGACAAATATGTCGTACAAGTCTGGCAGTTACTGGCAACAGCGAATCAACAACAAGTTGCGAATAGTAACTGTTCGTGAGCCCTGTTTTACGCAAAAATATCTGTTTTGATGCTTCAGCTAATTTTTCCTTTGCCCTTTCCATATCGGACACCGAATCTAACGAAATTATAAATCACTGTACTTGAGCAGTTCAACTTCTTGGCGATTTAACGACTAGAGAATTCTATTATTACCTTCTACGCACAGATTTTTGATTTTTTTGTGTCATGATTACTGTTTTCCGCGTGGCTATGTCCCAGTCATGGTTTGTGTACATATTACGCATTGTTACTCACCGTGTCTGTTTCCTACATCTACATGATCACTCTGCAATTTTGATGCTTCAGCTAATTTTTCCTTTGCCCTTTCCATATCGGACACCGAATCTAACGAAATTATAAATCACTGTACTTGAGCAGTTCAACTTCTTGGCGATTTAACGACTAGAGAATTCTATTATTACCTTCTACGCACAGAGTTTTGATTTTTTGTGTCATGATTACTGTTTTCCACGTGGCTATGTCCCAGTTGAAATGGTTCAAATGGCTCTGAGCACTATGGGACTTAACTTCTAAGGTCATCAGTCCCCTAGAACTTAGAACTACTTAACCCTAACTAACCTTAGGACATCACACACATCCATGCCCAAGGCAGGATTCGAACCTGCGACCGTAGTGGCCGCGCGGTTCCAGACTGTAGCACCTTTAACCGCTTGGCCACCACGGCCGGCTATGTCCCAGTCATGGTTTATGTACATATTACGCATTGTTACTCACCGTGTCTGTTTCCTACATCTACATGATTACTCTGCAATTTTGATGCTTCAGCTAATTTTTCCTTTGCCCTTTCCATATCGGACACCGAATCTAACGAAATTACGAGGCCTGTTCAGAAAGTAAGCTCCGATTGATTGCCAAATTGAAACCACAGTGAACATCAGAAATGTTTTACTTGTAACAATTAGCTACACCTTTCAGCTACTTCTCTACGTAGTCGCCGTTCTGACTTAGACTTTTGTCATAGCGTTGTGCCAACTTTTCAATAGTCTCATCATAGAAGGCAGCCGCCAGTGCTTTCCGCCAATTCTCCACGCTGGCCTACACCTCGTTGTCTGTGTCAAAATGTTGTCTTCAAAGACAGCGGTTCATGTGACCAGAGATAAAACTCAGGGGGAGACAATTGCGGACTGTATTGTGGGTAATCTCACATTTCCATTTGAAAACGATGCAGGAGCATCTTCATTGCCCCTGTAGAATGCGGCTGAGAATTGTCTTGAAGAAGAAACAGCACGACAGTTATGTAATGTTAGCTGCATAGCTTCAGGCGAAATTTCTCACCAGGCCCTCGTACTTGGCGGCAGACACTATTTTCTAGACATCTTTACGCACTCACTGCGAGCTCAGAAATGAGAAGAGCGACGTGATGCTAACTGGGGTTATACTAGAGACACTACCCAACACATCTGTGCAAAGCTTTATCCGATTTTCATAGTCGTTTCCATTTCGCGACCGATCGGAGCTTACTTTCTGAACGCCCCTCGTATAAATCACTGTACTTGAGCAGTTCAACTTCTTGGCGATTTAACGACTAGAGAATTCTATATTATTACCTTCTACGCACAGATTTTTGATTTTTTTGTGTCATGATTACTGTTTTCCGCGTGGCTATGTCCCAGTCATGGTTTATGTACATATTACGCATTGTTACTCACCGTGTCTGTTTCCTACATATACATGATTACTCTGCAATTCACATTTAAGTGCTTGGCAGAGGGTTCATCGAACCACAGTCATACTATCTCTACCATTCCACTCCCGAACAGCGCGCGGGAAAAGCGAAAACCTAAACCTTTCTGTTCGAGCTCTGATATCTCTTATTTTACTTTGATGATCATTCCTACCTATGTAGGTTGGGCTCAACAAAATATTTTCGCATTCGGAAGAGAAAGTTGGTGACTGAAATTTCGTAAATAGATCTCGCCGCGACGAAAAACGTCTTTGCTTTAATGACTTCCATCCCAACTCGCGTATCATATCTGCCACACTCTCTCCCCTATTACGCGATAATACAAAACGAGCTGCCCTTTTTTGCACACTTTCGATGTCCTCCGTCAATCCCACCTGGTAAGGATCCCACACCGCGCAGCAATATTCTAACAGAGGACGTACGAGTGTAGCGTAAGCTGTCTCTTTAGCGGACTTGTTGCATCTTCTAAGTGTCCTGCCAATGAAACGCAACCTTTTGCTCGCCTTCCCCACAATATTCTCTATGTGGTCTTTCCAACCTGCAGCAAAAGCACGTACACACACTAACACCGCACAGAGCCGACTGCCTTTATACCGAATTCCATCCTCTCCCATGTTTCTCGTTGATGTCTTGTTCTATACTGTGCTACTGACATCAAATGCGATACCATTTGACTGCATTTGTCAGTATACTGCATCTCATACTTTTGCATATATACACTGTCCGCAACTATTCCAACCGACAATGTTAATTTTCCTACAAATATCTATGCCTTCATACTGATTTCCACTACTGTAGTCTTCCCGAGGCATCATGTTCGAGGTTGATGCCCCTCATGTTTCATCGTTTTGAAGGAGATGAAAATCTTGGAGTTTTTGAGTTACTTGATATGGCCCAAAATATAATTTTAGGACGTTTTTCTATAGGCAAAACTTAAAATAATGTTGATGACATTCCTTATAACACCGACTGCAACCGTGTGCTAATAACGTGCCAATTAGAACTTGAAAAGAACGGCCATTAGAATATGTGCTATGGATTCATTTTCCGGATTTTATGCAAACAGCTGTTGAAATATTTGTCTACATTCCTTAGTCTATCAGGTACCGATAACGCAGTCACACGCGAGTATGCGACATCTCTATGTCCTTCTCAGTGGTCACCCAAAATCTGACGGTTTTCACGCCCTACCTGGTCTTGTGAGAACACTGAACACGAACCACTCTAATGCACCCTACTGGCATTATTATCTATCACAAAAAATTGCTACTCGAAACATTTTCATACCAGTCGACGGTTTCTACATGTACAAAGTTACATTGACATCCAGCCATGTATTCTGGATGCTTCACATTTGTCCGTCAGGTTGTGTGTATGGAATGTATAGCCCACACACTAGTTGTGACGCCATATTTAGTGCCGCAATGAACTCTATACTATAAAGGTTGGCTACTGCGGATTCAGAATACGGAATAATCTCGAGGAGAGTAAGCATCAAAGATCGGTACAACATATTAATCGAATGCATTTATAGGCGAACTTCTTCAAGATCTTAATCTGTGCTATCAGGAGTTTGGGGCGCCCTGCATCTGCATCGCCACCCAGAGCTACGCACTTCGCCGGCCTCTGCCAGCTGGGCCGTGGTGGCCTTGGCCACCAGCTGCCCTCTCAGCTCCTGGTGCGTCAGCGCTGTGGAGCCATCACAGTGGCGACCAGGCAACGCGCTGCAACGTGATTCGCTTGGTCGCGGGCTACAGAACCGATGCCTGAACACCCCTGTGGAACATGTACGCCGTGGCCGATCCCAGGTTGTGTCACCAGACGACGGCTAGCACACTTAACTGTTGAAGCTTGTTGGAGTAATAAAGAGTTTACGTGCATATCCTCTGTCGTGCTGCAGCCACGCTCTATACACTCCGGCCCTCTGTAGCCCTGGCCAACCCGTCGAACACACAACACCCAGTGTGGGAGAGCTGGCAACTAGAAGAACGGTCCTTCAACCCCTCTGTAGCGGTCAATAAACCATGAAGTGCTACAGTCTGGTGTCAGAAGTTGGTGATTTTGAGACAAAGAAGAAGGTATGCATAATTCTGATGACAGTAGTGAGTCGACTGGGGCAGAAAAATATGTGAGTAACAATGCAGACTTTCATTTATCACTCCATACATTCCATACATTCTGCTATCTTTGCATCCTTAGTATTCTTTTACCCTTGTAACTTTGTTTTTCGCTATTTCGTGTATAGACTCATTTGTATTTTGTGAAAGCCCTAGAGTTAAATCACTGACTCCAGCAACATGCATGTAAAGCAAGTTACCAGCTCACAAACGCCCGTGCACCAAGTTGTACAATGTAATTCTTGGGGTATGCCTCAAAAAGTTCATTACACAAGCCTGTGCCAGGTGTGCAGCTGGCTTAGACGTGGGTCACTGTAGCTACCTATAGGACTTATGAACAGGCCAAGTTAGCAGTACGTTTTTCCTGTAAACATTAATTTTGTAGTATACACTGAGTATTCTAAATAGCAAAGTTTGGGTAACAGATTAGAGGAGTTTTTATACTGGACTTATATTATTGGTATATGTGAATTTTTGGAACTTAGCTTGTTTAGCAATAAGGTAAATATAACCAATGGTAGCTCCGTACTGGCGAAGAGACCATGAAGATGCTCAAGGTATCCTCCGCCACACACCGTCAGGTGGCTTGCGGAGTATGGATGTAGATATAAATGTAGATGTAGAGTCGCAATGAAACAGGTTTATTCATATTTCCTGTATTTACATTATTCGTCACTGACGCAAAGCAGCTACATGCTGAGGCATCACACCGACGCGAGACGAATCATTAGCCTTGACGAAGCCAGTTAAAACGGTCTAGGTCTGCCGTGATACAGTGAACGTGGTAACAGAGAACCAGCCAACGATATATGTAGAATTTCCACATTAGTGGAGAACATACAGAGAAGATTATGTAGTTCTCCAAAGGTGCGTTGTTGCATAAGAGGGTAGGTATAAAGCACAGTGCCTCAGTAAAAAATTCAGCTAATGAAAGCGTGGTACACTGGACTAGCCTCTCGGGGTGAGAGGTACAGTTTAAGTTTTAAGTGGTAGTTCTCCAGCTCTTGTGGGCAAAACAGCACGACTGTAGTGACTCTACCACAGGTTACGTACTTTATATGAAAAGTTTATGTTAATTTATTCTTATGAACACATGTATCTGTATGTTATGAACTGGTCTACGCTTGAATTAGTTTACGAATGCCAAGTTTCAAATAATGTAAGATGGTACATTCACGCAAGAGGCTTGCATATGAGCATAAAGGAGACATTTTGCTGCGGTTAAAGCATGTGATTAGGTAATATATTAAAGGGATTCCTACGTGGCATTTCCCTTTTTGAAGAATGACTAATGTAATGCGTGCAGAAGAAACTCAGCATGTTTAATTTAGTCTGGTAGGGACATACGGAACAGCTGGTGTTACGTAGTGTAACCTGTTGATCAATTTGAAAAGTGAGATAACTACGTTAAAGAAGAGTATATAAGATACAATTCTAAGCGTAAGTACGACATCACGTGAGAAATATTGGATAAACAGACCATTTAATTTTTAGGGAGAGTCCCAGATCTCCATATTCTTATTCTTAAGAGATTCTTTAACACTGCTGCTGAATGGACAAGTGAATGTCGTGGACTTTAAACGTTTTATGGCTAGCTTCGCCAAGAGACAGTGGGACAGTATGGAAACATTTGCATAAAGCATTTAGAGAACTGTAAACAGTGAACTAAAGAATGAATGGTGTTAACAAGAGTAACCAGTGCAGTAATGTTTGGTAACTTACATCAAATATACTAGTGTCTGTGTCACAGTACTTGTGCATAGCTTACAGAACTAGCCAGTCATCAGAACTATATGAACTGTAGAGGTACTTGGCTTTCCTAATTGTGTGTATCTGTTCAAGTTAGTATTCGTCAGAACAGTACCAAGCTAAATTCGGGGACTGAATTAGGCCAAAGGAGTGGGACGTGTTGTAGCGCCACCGCAGTGTTAAGAAATTTAGGATAAAAATGGTTCAAATGGCTCTGAGCACTATGGGACTTAACATCTTAGGTCATCAGTCCCCTATAACATAGATCTACTTAAACCTAACTAACCTAAGGACATCACACACATTCATGCCCGAGGCAGGATTCGAACCCTGACCGTAGCAGTCCCGCGGTTCTGGACTGCAGTGCCTAGAACCGCACGGCCACCTCGGCCGGCGAAATTTAGGACGCAGTGTTATATTACTGTCCAAAAGGCATGCAGCTGACGACGGAGATGACATGCAGAACACGACACACGTTACATCAATGTCTGGTAAAGCATTCACAACGAGCCATCGATGCGGCAATGTGTCAAACAGTGCTATATTCCTTTGTCACTAGACAGCGAAACATATAGTCACCAAAACGCTATTTATGCGGAGCCTCCTGGGAGATATTCGAGCTGGCGACTGTAATCAGCGGTCGCTGTATTCCCGAATCACTCCAGCTGGAAAGCCATAGTCGTCATCAGCCAGTTAATTGAATGAGTTTGGCGCGCTGTGCCGTCCTGCCTGTGTGCCGCTTCCCGTGCTTATGGACGTCGCCAGCCACTGCCATCCGGTCCACAGGGGCATTGGCTGCCAGCTCTTGGCGTATCAGAGCTGCCAAGCCATCACGCTGATGCCTAGACAGTGAGCCGCAGCGCATCTCCGCTTTGCTGTGGGATACGGACACCGTGTGTTAACGTCGGGCCGCGCCACCACATGAAGGCGAGCGCCTGTAACTGCCGTAATAAGTAGTTTAGAAGCATGCCATCTGCTTTGCTGTAGCCATCTCCCCCTCATGCTTGCCTCCCAATGCCTTGGCCAACCCACAACGCTCAGCGTGGGAGAGCTCCCACCACGCTCAAAACTTGAAGATTGGCTCTTACACTCCTCTGTAGCGGTTACTGCACCCCTGACTTCCTAGAGTAAGGTGATCAATGTGAGAATGATCTAAACAAAAGAATTCCCATCCGACTAGACCAAAAATTATAAGGTCATAAGTTACTCAAAATCAGTAAGCAGCTCCCTGCCGCCTTTGGATAAGCAGCAGCCAGCAGCAAGTCGCACTTTAGTACCCATATAATAAAAATTCGCGTAGTCGTCAGTCATCTGTTTGTTCTGAACGGCTTGTGACATAAAATAGAGGAAAAAGAATTGTTAAGGATGGATAGTGTCTGCACCTCTTGCGTACGGATTCAGGGGGAATTGGCCACCGCCGTAAACAGCTGGAAACTGTGTTGGCCGTGTCCTGTTGTCTGGGCCGTGGTGACATTGGGACATCCGAGGCGAGCGCTTTGGCGCTTCTGAAATCTATAGCATCGCCTGGGATCTCTGATGCCACTGCGCCCTCGGATTCGGACGTCCCTGCCGGTCGACACTTGCCTGACGGTGATTGGCAAACCGTGTCGGGGTCGCGATTTCCTGGGCGGAAGGCGAAAGTTGGTGCGGGCCGCAAGGCTGTACCATTACGCCTCCGTAACAGGTTTGAGGTACTGCCCATTGCTGGAAGTACTTTTGAGCCAGCAAGGGCGGTCTCGCCTGTTGTGGTAGTGGCCGGTCTTCCTGAGAAGTCTGGACAAGCTCAGAGAGTGGAATTGCTTGTCATTGGGAGCTACAAAGTTAGGAGTGTGATGGAGCCCCTTGGGGATATGGCAGCTAAGGATGGGAAAAAAGCCAATGTGCACTCTGTGTGCATACTCTGGGGAGTCATCCAAGATGTAGAAAGGGTCCTTCCGGATGCCATGAAGGGTACAGGGTGCAGCCAACTGCCGGTTGTGGCTCATATTGGCACTAATTGCGTGTGTCGCTATGGATCGGAAGAGATTCTCTCTGGTTTCTGGCGGCTATCTGAGTTGTTGAATACCGCCAGTCTTGCTAGCGAGATGAAGGCAGAGCTCACCCTCTGCAGCATCGTCGACAGGACCGATAGCGGACCTTCGGTACAGCGCCGAGTGGAGGGTCTGAATCAGAGGCTCACACCGTGTAGGCTGCAGATTCCTCGACTTGCGCCATACGGTGGTGGGGTTTCGGGTTCCGTTAAATACGTCAGGTGTCCACTACACACAGGAGGCGGCTACACAGGTAGCAGGGGCTGTGTGACATGGAATGGGCGGTTTTTTAGGTTAGACAGTCTCGGGCAAGATCAAAAAGGACTCCAGTCTCAAAGGGTACAGATCAAAGAAACAACGAGAATCGACTAAGCAACAGTCGGTATTGTATTCGTAAACTGTCGTAGCTGTGTTGGAAAAATACCAGAGCTTCAAGCGCTGATAGAAAGCACTGAAGCTGAAATCGTTACAGGTACAGAAAGCTGGCTAAAGCCGGAGATAAATTCTGCCGAAATTTTTGCAGAGGTGCAAACATTTTTCAGAAAGGTTAGCTTAAATATAGAAGGTGGCAGTGCGTTGGTGTCTGTCGGTAGTAGTTTATCTTGTAGTGAAGTTGAAATAGATAGTACCTGCGAATTACTATGGGTACAGGTTATATTCAACATCAGTACCACAATAATAATTGGTTCAATATACCGCCCCCCCCCCCACCCCACCCGACTCAGATGATAAAATAGCTGAACGGTTCAAGGAGAACTAGAATCTCATTACAAATAAGTACCCCACTCTTATCTTGTAGTGAAGTTGAAATAGATAGTACCTGCGAATTACTATGAGTACAGGTTATATTCAACATCAGTACCACAATAATAATTGGTTCAATATACCCCCCCCCCCCCCACCCGACTCAGATGATAAAATAGCTGAACGGTTCAAGGAGAACTAGAATCTCATTACAAATAAGTACCCCACTCATATAGTTATAATTGGTGGAGACTTCAATCGCCGGCCGAAGTGGCAGTGCGGTTCTAGGCGTTGCAGTCTGGAACCGCGAGACCGCTACGGTCGCAGGTTCGAATCCTGCTTCGAGCATGGATGTGTGTGATGTCCTTAGGTTAGTTAGGTTTTAACTAGTTCTAAGTCCTCGGGGACTAATGACCTCAGAAGTTGAGTCCCATGGTGCTCAGAGCCATTTGAACCATTTGAAGACTTTAATCTACCCACGATTTGTTGGCGAAAATTCATGTTCAAAGCCGGTGGTAGACAGAAAATATCTTCCGAAATTGTACTACATGCTTACTCTGACAATTACTTTGAACAATTAATGTCTGAGTCCACACGAATTGTAAATAGTTGCGAAAACACACTTGACCTCTTAGGCACAAATAATCCTGACCGAACAGAGAGAGTTACTGCCCACATTGCCCACATTGAGGCTGACCCCTCACCTGTGGTAGAGTGGGAGGTCGTCTCGAGGTGTGGCAGGGGGCGAAAGACATTCCAGAGGGCTGAACGGAAGGCCTCTCCAGTTCGTCTGACGAACCGGTTTCAGGCTCTGTCTCCAGCTGATACTGTTCTTCGGCCGGACATAGCTGCTTGTCCTGTTCCAGAGGTTGCCCCTCAGTCTGCAAGATCCGGGCGGTCGCAGAGGGTGGGCTTACTTGTAGTTGGGAGCTCCAGCGTCAGGCGCGTAATGGGGCCCCTTAGGGATATGACAGCAAGAGAGGGGAAGGAAACCAATGTGCACTCCGTGTGCATACCGGGGGGAGTCATTCTAGATGTGGAAAGGGTCCTTCCGGATGCCATGAAGGGTACAAGGTGCACCCATCTGCAGGTGGTCGCTCATGTCGGCACCAGTGTTGTGTGTCGCTATGGATCGGAGGAAATCCTCTCTGGCTTCCGGCGGCTATCTGATTTGGTGAAGACTGCCAGTCTCGCTAGCGGGATGAAAGCAGAGCTCACCATCTGCAGCATCGTCGACAGGACTGACTGCGGACCTTTGGTACAGAGCCGAGTGGAGGGTCTGAATCAGAGGCTGAGACGGTTCTGCGACCGTGTGGGCTGCAGATTCCTCGACTTGCGCCATAGGGTGGTGGGGTTTCGGGTTCCGCTGGATAGGTCAGGAGTCCACTACACGCAGCAAGCGGCTACACGGGTAGCAGGGGTTGTGTGGCGTGGACTGGGCGGTTTTTTAGGTTAGATGGCCTCGGGCAAGTACAGAAAGGGCAACAGCCTCAAAGGGTGCGGGCCAAAGTCAGGACATGCGGGGACCAAGCAGCTATCAGTATTGTAATTGTAAACTGTCGAAGCTGCATTGGTAAAGTACCGGAACTTCAAGCTCTGATAGAAAGCACCGAAGCTGAAATCGTTATTGGTACAGAAAGCTGGCTGAAGCCAGAGATAAATTCTGCCGAAATTTTTACAAAGGCACAGACGGTGTTTAGAAAGGACAGATTGCATGCAACCGGTGGTGGCGTGTTTGTCGCTTTTAGTAGTAGTTTATCCTGTAGTGAAGTAGAAGTGGATAGCTCCTGTGAACTATTATGGGAGGAGGTTACACTCAACAACCGAGCTAGGTTAATAATTGGCTCCTTTTACCGACCTCCCGACTCAGCAGCATTAGTTGCAGAACAACTGAGAGAAAATTTGGAATACATTTCACATAAATTTTCTTAGCATGTTATAGTCTTAAGTGGAGATATCTATTTACCAGATATAGACTGGGACACTCAGATGTTTAGGACAGGTGGCAGGGACAGAGCATCGAGTGACATTATACTGAGTGCACTATCCGAAAATTACCTCGAGCAATTAAACAGAGAATCGACTCGTGGAAATAACATCTTGGACCTACTGATAACAAACAGACCCGAACTTTTCGACTCTGTAAGTGCAGAACAGGGAATCAGTGATCATAAGGCCGCTGCAGCATCCCTGAATATGGAAGTTAATAGGAATATAAAAAAAGGGAGGAAGGTTTATCTGTTTAGCAAGAGTAATAGAAGGCAGATTTCAGACTACCCAACAGATCGAAACGAAATTTTCTGTTCCGACACTGACAATGTTGAGTGTTTATGGAAAAATTTCAAGGCAATCGTAAAATGCGTTTTAGACAGGTACGTGCCGAATAAAACTGTGAGGGATGGGAAAAACCCACCGTGGTTCAACAACAAAGTTAGGAAACTACTGCGAAAGCAAAGAGAGCTTCACTCCAAATTTAAACCGAGTGGTTCTAGGCGCTACAGTCTGGAACCGCGCGATCGCTACGGTCGCAGGTTCAAATCCTGCCTCGGGCATGGATGTGTGTGGTGTCCTTAGGTTAGTTAGGTTTAAGTAGTTGTAAGTTCTAGGGGACTGATGACCACAGAAGTTAAGTCCCATAGTGCTCAGAGCCATTTGAACCATTTGAACCAAGTTTAAACGCAGCCGAAACCTCTCAGACAAACAGAAGCTAAACGATGTCAAAGTTAGCGTAAGGAGGGCTATGCGTGAAGCGTTCAGTGAATTCGAAAGTAAAATTCTATCTACAGACTTAACAGAAAATCCTAGGAAGTTCTGGTCTTACGTTAAATCAGTAATGGCTCGAAACAGCATATCCAGACAATCCGGGATGATGATGGCATTGAAACAGAGGATGACACGCGTAAAGCTTTTTTCCAAAGCTGTTTCACAGAGGGCGACCGCACTGCCGTTCCTTCTCTAAATCCTTGCACAAACGAAAAAATGGCTGACATCGAAATAAGTGTCCAAGGAATAGAAAAGCAACTGGAATCACTCAAGAGAGCAAAGTCCACTGGACCTGACGGGATACCAATTCGATTCTACACGGAGTACGCGAAAGAACTTGCCCCCCTTCTAACAGCCGTGTACCGGAAGTCTCTATAGGAACGGAAGGTTCCAAATGATTGGAAAAGAGCACATGTAGTCCCAGTCTTCAAGAAGGGTCGTCGAGCAGATGCGCAAAACTACAGACCTATATCTCTGACGTCGATCTGTTATAGAATTTTAGAACATGTTTTTTGCTCGCGTATCATGTCGTTTTTTGAAACCCAGAATCTACTCTGTAGGAATCAACATGGATTCCGGAAACAGCGATCGTGTGAGATCCCACTCGCTGCCCGCATCTCGTGGTCGTGCGGTAGCGTTCTCGCTTCCCACGGGTTCCCGGGTTCGATTCCCGGCGGGGTCAGGGATTTTCTCTGCCTCGTGATGGCTGGGTGTTGTGTGCTGTCCTTAGGTTAGTTAGGTTTAAGTAGTTCTAAGTTCTAGGGGACTGATGACCATAGATGTTAAGTCCCATAGTGCTCAGAGCCATTTGAAGATCCCACTCGCTTTATTTGTTCAGAAAATATTAGATACAGGCTCCCAGGTAGATGCCATTTTCCTTGACTTCCGGAAGGCGTTCGATACAGTTCCGCACTGTCGCCTGATAAACAAAGTAAGAGTCTACGAAATATCAAACCAGCTGTGTGGCTGGATTGAAGAGTTTTTAGCAAACAGAACACAGCATGTTGTTATCAATGGAGAGGCGTCTACAGACGTTAAAGTAACCTCTGGCGTGCCACAGGGGAGTGTTACGGGACCATTGCTTTCCACAATATATATAAATGACCTAGTAGATAGTGTCGGAAGTTCCATGCGGCTTTTCGCGGATGATGCTGTAGTATACAGAGAAGTTGCAGCATTAGAAAATTGTAGCGAAACGCAGGAAGATCTGCAGCGGATAGGCACTTGGTGCAGGGAGTGGCAACTGACTCTTAACATAGACAAATGTAATGTATTGCGAATACATAGAAAGAAGGATCCTTTATTGTATGATTATATGATAGCGGAACAAACACTGGTAGCAGTTACTTCTGTAAAATATGGAATGATCATATAAAATTAATTGTTGGTAAGGCGGGTACCAGGTTGAGATTCATTGGGGGAGTCCTTAGAAAATGTAGCCCATCAACAAAGGAGGGGGCTTACAAAACACTCGTTCTACCTGTACTTGAGTATTGCTCATCAGTGTGGGTTCCGTACCAGATCGGGTTGACGGAGGAGATAGAGAAGATCCAAAGAAGAGCGGCGCGTTTCGTCACAGGGTTATTTGGTAACCGTGATAGCGTTACGGAGATGTTTAATAAACTCAAGTGGCAGACTCTGCAAGAGAGGCGCTCTGCATCGCGGTGTAGCTTGCTCGCCAGGTTTCGAGAGGGTGCGTTTCTGGATGAGGTATCGAATATATTGCTTCCCCCTACTTATACCTCCCGAGGAGATCACGAATGTAAAATTAGAGAGATTCGAGCGCGCACGGAGGCTTTCAGACAGTCGTTCTTCCCGCGAACCATACGCGACTGGAACAGGAAAGGGAGGTAATGACAGTGGCACGTAAAGTGCCCTCCGCCACACACCGTTGGGTGGCTTGCGGAGTATAAATGTAGATGTTATGACGGATACAAGGTCATTACAGCGAGGCTCAAAACCATATCAACCAAAACCACTATAAATAAACACAAAATATATTTATTTCAAATAGCAGATAAAATTCGCTTGATACCTTCCCAAGAGAAAGTCACCATTCATTCCAAGCTAATTAAGTGTATACCAGATATGGCTCAAATTCAAAGATACAGTATCGACAGAAATAGATAGATTCATACCGCATAAGGGACTGTTCCACCATGGTACACAAAACACGTCAGAACACTGTTGCAGAAGCAACGAAAAAAGCATGCCAAATTCAGAAGAACGCAAAATCCCAAAGACTGGCTAAGTTTCACGGAAGCTCGAAATTTAGTGCGAACGTCAATGCGACATGCTTTTAAAAGTGTCCACAATGAAACGTTGTCTCAAAATATGATAGATAACCCAAAGAGATTCTGGTCGTATGCGAAGGACAGCAGTGGCAAAAAACAGTCAGTATCGTCACTGGGCGATAGCGATGGAATTGTTACCGATGATGGTGCCACTAAAGCGGAGTTACCAAAAACAGTTTTCCGTAATTCCTTCACGAAAGAAGACGAAGTAAATATCCCAGAATTCGAAACCAGAACATCTGTTAGCAAGAGTGACATAAATGTAGATATCTTAGGTGTTGCAGAACAAATCACGTAAGAAAGGCAAGTCTTCCGGTACAGATGGTATGTAGACAAAATAGCCTTTCTTAGCAATCATATACAACCGCTCACTTGACGAAAGGTCTGTTGCTAAAGACTGGAAAGTAGCACAGGCCACACCAGTATTCAAGAAAGGAAATAGGAGTAACCCATTGAATTACAGACCCATATCAATGACCTCAATTTGCAGTAGGATTTTGGAGCATATACTGTACTCGAACGTTATGAATCACCTTGAAGAAAATGACTTTTTGATACATAACCAACACGGATTTAGAAAATAATTTTCTTGTGCAACACAGCAAGCTCTGTATTCCCATGAAGTAAAGAGTGCTGTCGACAAGGGATCTCAGATCGATTCCATATTCCTAGATTTCCTGAAGGCTCTTGATGCCGTTCCTCACAAGCGACTATTAATCAAATTGCGTGCATATGGAGTATCGTCTCAGTTGTGAGACTGGATTCGTGATTCGCTGTCAGAGAGGTCACAGTTCGTACTGATAGACGGTAAACCATCGAGTAGAACAGAAGTGATATCTGGCATTACTCGAGGTAGTGTCATAGGACCTCTGCTGTTCCTGATTTACATAAATGATCTAGGTGATAATCTGAGGGGCCCCCTTAGATTGATTGGATATGACGTTGTAATTTACCGTCTAGTAAAATCATCAGATGATCAATTCCAATTACAAAACGATCTTGAAAGAATTTCTGTATGGTACGAAAAGTGGCAATTGGCAACTGCTACTACTAAGGCGAGTACACCGTTCGCTTGTTACATATTTTTACGACCTTCAAACCGGAGATACTTATTTTCAGTTATCTGTGTAGTTACTAGTTTGTTTTTGTAATTTCTTGCTTGTTCGAGTGCTTACTAGGCACATCCTTTTATTTCAACAGGTGTAGTGTACAGTACCGCCGTTGCTATCGACTATTATATGGACTCCCGTATCGTGCAGGCTTTTGTTTGTTTGGTTAGAGCAGCTCAGTGTGAGGTAGACCGCCAGCGAGAGCGCATCGCTAGTTCCTGCTATACTACCAAGGCGAGTAAACCGTTCGCTTGTTACATATTTTTACGAGCTTCAAACAGGAGGTGTGTAGTAATGGATAGGGACTGTGATTGTCGTGTACAGATGCGAGCTGAGCTGTCGACCCTTCGCTGACAACTACAGGCTGCGGTGGCTTCCGTCACACAGCTTGAGGCTGCTGCCGGGGGGGCGTCACAGTGGGGGATCGGACCCGGGGATGCGAGGACGTCGAGCACGTCGCACGTGTCCTCCGAACGGTCCACTGCTGTGATCTCCCTGGGTAATCCCTGCACTAAGGTTGACCCCTCACCCGTGGTCGAGTGGGAGATCATTCCAAAGTCTGGCAGGCAGCGAAAAACTTTCCGTGGGGCCGATCGTAGGGCCTCCCCGGTTCGTTTTACGAACAAGTTTCGGGCGTTTTCAGTGGCTGACGATGTCTCTGAGCCGTAGGAAGCAGCTTCCAGAGGAAGATTCTGAGCCCGTAGTTGGGAGCTCCAACGTTAGGCTTGTAATGGGTCCCCTTAGGAACATGGCTGCCAAGGAGGGAAAGGAAGCCCGTGTGCACTCTGTGTGCATTCCGGAAGGAGTCATTCCCGATTTGGAAAGGGTGCTTCCGGACGCCATGAAGAGCACAGGGTGCAGCCAAGTGCAGGTGGTGGCTCAAGTCGGTACCAATGACGTGTGTCGCTTTGGATCGGAGCCGATTCTGTCTGGTTTCGGGCAGCTAGCGGAAATGGTAAAGACTGCCAGTCTTCCTTCCGAGATTAAGGCGGAGATCACCATCTGCAGAACCGACTGTGGTATTTTGGTGCAGAGACGAGTGGAGGGTCTGAATCAGAGGCTCAGGTGGTTCTGTGACCGTGTAGGCTGCAGATTCCTTGACTTGCGCCATCGGGTAGTCGGTTTCCGGGTTCCGCTTAGTAGATCAGGAGTCCACTACCCACAGGAGGCGGCTACACGGGTAGCGGGGGCTGTGTGGAAGGAACTGGGCGGTTTTTTAGGTTAGAGGGTCTCAGGGAACCACAGAAGAGGCGACCGTCAGAAAGTGGGCAGGTAAACACAGTAAGGTAGTTGTAGAAACGATTGGTATTGTAGTTGTAAATTGTCGTAGCTGTGTTGGGAAGAACCAGAGCTGCAGGCTCTAATATAAAGCACTGAAGCTCAAATAGTTGTAGGTACAGAGAGCTGACTAAAGCCGGAAATAAGTTCAGCCGAAATGTTTTCAAACGATCTAACAGTGTTCAGAAGGGATAGATTAAATACAGTGAGTGGTGCAGTATTTATAGCTGTCACAGGTAGTTTGCCTTGTAGCGAAATTGAAGTAGATAGTTCATGTGAAATAGTATGTGTAGAGGTTATATTTGACAATCGGACTAAACTATTAAATGGATCGTTTTACGACACCCCGACTCAGAAGACATAGTTGCTGAACAGTTCAAAGAAAACTTGAGTGTCGTTTCAAATAAGTACCCCGCTCATGCAATTATAGTCAGTGGTGACTTCAATTTACCCTCGATATGCTGGAATAATTATACGTGTAAAGCCTGCGGCCGGCATAAAACATCATCCGAAATTGTACTGAATGCTTTCTCAGAAAATTATTTTGAACAATTCGTTCATGAGCCCACTCGAAGAGTAAATGGTTGCGAAAGCATACTTGACCTTTTAGCAACAAATAATCCTGGACAAGTAGTGAGTGTTGTGACGAATACAGGGATAAGCGACCACAAGGCAGTTGCTGCTAGGCTAAATACCGTAACACCTACAACCATAAAAAAGAAACGCAAAGTATATCTATTTAAAAAAGCTGATAAAAATGCTCTTAATGCCTTTTTAAGAGACAGTCTTCACTCCTTCCAATCTGATCATGTAAGTGTAGAAAATTTGTGGAATGTTTGCAAAGAGATAGTATCAACAGCAATTGAGAGATATATACCACATAAATTAATAAGTGATGGTACTGATTCCCCTTGGTACACAAAACGGGTCAGATCGTTGTTGCAGAAGCGTCGAAAAAAGCATGCCAAATTTAAAAGAACGCAAAATCCGCAAGATTGGCAGAGTTTTACAGAAGTTCGAAATATGGCGCGTACTTCAATGCGAGAAGCTTTTAATAATTTCCACAACGAAATTCTGTCTCGAAATCTGGCAGAAAACCCAAAGAGATTCTGGTCATACATAAAGCACACCAGTGGCAAGACACAATCAATACCTTCAGAGCGCGATAACAAAATGGTTCAAATGGCTCTGAGCACTATGGGACTAAACATCTATGGTCATCAGTCCCCTAGTACTTAGAACTACTTAAACGTAACTAACCTCAGGACAGCACACAACACCCACTCATCACGAGGCAGAGAAAATCCCTGACCTCGCCGGTATTCGAACCCGGGAACCCGGGCGTGGGAAGCGAGAATGCTACCGCACGACCACGAGCTGCGGACGCGCGGTAACACCGGTGAAGTCACTGATGACAGTGCCACTAAAGCAGAGTTATTAAACACGGTTTTCTGAAACTCCTTCACCAAAAAAGACGAAGTAAATATTCCTTAATTCCAATCAAGAACAACTGCCAAGATGAGAAACATAGAAGTAGATATACTCGGTGTAACAAAGCAGCTTAAATCACTTAATAAAGGCAAGGCCTACGGTCCAGATTGTATACCAGTCAGGTTCCTCTCAGAGTATGCTGATAAAATAGCTCCATATTTAGCAATTATATACAACCACTCGCTCACAGAAAGATACGTACCTAAAGACTGGAAAATTGCTCAAGTCACACCAATATCCAAAAAGGGAAGTAGGAGTAATTCGCTGAATTACAGGCCTACACCACGAACGTCGAATTGCAGTAGGGTTTTAGAACATATACTGTATTCGAACATTACAAACTACCTCGAAGAAAACGATTTATTGACATTTAGTCAGCACGAATTCAGAAAATATCGTTCCTGTGAAACACAACTAGCTCTTTATACTCACGAAGTAATAAGTGCTACCGACATTGGATGTCAAATTGATTCCATATTTTTAGATTTCCAGAAGCCTTTCGGCACCGTGCCACGCGGGATTAGGAGAGCGGTCAAGGGCGCTGCAGTCATGGAATGTGTGGCTGGTCCCTGCGGAGGTTCGAGTCCTCCCTCGGGCATGGGTGTGTGTGTTTGTCCTTAGGATAATTTAGGTTAAGTAGTGTGTAAGCTTAGGGACTGATGACCTTAGCAGTTAAGTCCCACAAGATTTCACTCACATTTTTTTTTTCGACACCGTTCCTAACAAGCGTCTTCTAATCAAACTGAGTGTCTACGGAGTATCGCCTCAGTCGTGCAACTGAATTCATGATTTCCTGTCAGAAAGGTCACAGTTCGTAGTAATAGACGGAAAGTCATCGAGTAAAACAGAAGTAATCTCCGACGTTCCCCAAGGAAGTGTTATAGGCCCTCTATTTTTCCTGATCTATATTAAAGACATAGGAGACAATCTCAGTAGCCGTCTTAGATTGTTCGCAGATGATGCTGTCATTTACCGTCTTTTGAAGTCATCAGATGATCAAAACGATCTGCAAAATGATTTAGATAAGATATATGTATGGTGCAAAAAGTGGCAATTGACCCTGAATAAAGAAAAGTGCGAAGTTATTTACATGAGTACTAAAAGAAATCAGCTAAATTTCGATTACGCGATAAGTCACACAAATCTGAGAACTGTAAATTCAGCTAAATACTTAGGGATTACCATTACAAATAGCATAAATTGCAACGATCACATAGATAATATTGTGGGTAGAGCAAACCAAAGACTGCGATTCACTGGCAGAACACATAGAAGGTGCAACAGGTCTACCAAAGAGAGTGCTTACACTACGGTTGTCCGCCCTATTCATGGGTACTGCTGTGCGGTGTGGGATCCGCTTCAGGTGGGACTGACGGGTGACATCGAAAAAGAACAAAGTAGGTGAGGTCGTTTTGTATTATCGTGAAATAGAGGAGATAGTGTCACAGACATGATACGTGAATTGGAGTGGCAATCATTAAAGCAAAGGCGTTTTTCGTTGCGACGGGATCTTCTCATGAAATTTTAATCACCAGTTTTCTCCTCCGATTGCGAAAACATTCTGTTGGCAACCACTTACATAGGGAGAAATTATCATCACGATAGAATAAGAGAAATCAGGGCTCGCACGGAAAAATTTAAGTGTTCGTTTTTCCCGCGTGCCGTTCGAGAGGGGAACGGTAGAGAGACAGCACGAAGGTGGTTCATTGAACCCTCTGCCAGGCACTTTATTGTGAACAGCAGAGTAATCACGTAGATGTAGAAAAGTGCGAGGTCATCTACATGGGTACTTAAAGAAATCCGATACATTTTGGGTATACGATAAATCGCACAAGTCTAAGGGCTGTCAATTCGACTAAATACCTAGGAATTACAATTACGAGCAACTTAAAATTGGAAAGGCCCCATAGATAATATTTTGGGGAAGGCGAAACGAAGGCTGCGCTTTGCTGGCAGAACACTTAGAAGATGCGACAAATCCACTAAAGAGACAGCCTACATTACACTTGTCCGTCCCTGCTGGAATATTGCTGAGCGGCGTGGGATCCTTACTAGGTAGGATTGAGGGGAGGACATCGAAAAAGTGGAAAGAAGGGCAGATCGTTTCGTGTTATCGTGCAATAGGGGTAAGATGTCACTCATATGATACGCGAGTTGGGGTGGCAGCCACTGAAACAAAGGCGGATTTTTTCGCGGTGAGATCTATTTACGAAATTTGAATCACCAACTTTCTCTTCCGAATGTGAAAAAATTTTGTTGACACCCACCTACGTAGGGAGAAATAATATTCATAATGCAATAAGAAAAATCAAAGCTCGAACGGAAAGATTTAGGTATTCCTTTTTCCCACGCAGCATTCGAGAGTAGAATGGTAGAGAAGTAGTATGAAAATGGTTCGATGAACCCTCTTTCAGGAACTTAAGTGTGAATTATACAAAGTAACCATGTAGATGTAGATGTAGACATCATCTATTCAGTCACCCATTGACCATAACGATACCGAAACGGAAGAGGATCGAGAGAAGGACGATATTCTGAATTCGGTCAACGGAAACCATATCGTTATGGATGATAATAATAAGGTCCCGTCTTAAAAAAACAGTACTAAAGTCAAAATGGTAGATATCGAGAGAAATAATCGCAGAAAAGAAAATCAACCGAGTTCGGTTAACAGTGGAAAGGCATGTGAACCGGGTAAGACACCTGTCAGATGTTACAGAAATTATATGAATGAACTTGCTCCCTTGCCATCAGCAGTTTATAATGAGTGCTGGAACAGTGACAGATACTAATAAATGACCATCTTGTGTGTTATATTACGACGATACTGCCTCTCTCCACTCCAAGAGGTTAAAAATGTATGTGTGGGGTAGCGGTTAATGACGGGCTCGACTGAAGTTAATGATTGTTAGCTGATTAGGATCTGTACGTTTTAATGGTGAAAACGTTACTCATCCGAAATATTTTTAAATACCCTCAGTTTAGCAATAGTCTGCATGCCACCATACGACAGTGATTGTGTCACACTGAAACCTTAAAGGAAACATACCGCCCTGCGTATAACAATATTAAAAGCAAATTAACTGGTACATCCAAGCGATGCTGATACGCAAATAATCTCAATTCAACTTGAATCGACTGCGCTACAGAGTTACTACCACATTACGCACCTGCACCCAGCAACAAAAATCACACACTACTCCAAGCGCTGACAGCATATAGTTATGGCTTCCGCTAAACCAGTGATCTCTGTAATATACACTCTGCAGTCAAGCAGATCGGTAAGTTTGCGATCGAATGTTACAAAGAATAATTGTTATGTTGATGTGAGGCGATGTAGGATCCTCACACATCCCTGGGTCACAAAAAATAAATTTTACCTTGAAATTTATGGCGACACAAAGTTTGAGAGTGAAAGTAATCAATCAAGAAGTACTGCAGTGGATGCGAAAGACAGGACAGATAATGTTACATTGACAAGCGTCTAAGTTACTTACACTTAAAGGATGTAACTACACGAAAATATAGTTTTGAAGCACATGTACATACTGGTTGCTTATAATTGAAGTGAGCTGCTCATGGATGTCCAGTGTGGACTGCAATTATCGTATGACATTGAAACTGGTTACATATGCTAATATGTTAATGGGAAACCTATATACCGTGCGAAAGAGTTTAGTTCCAATTTTGGCCACTAGTAGCAAATCTGAAGCTCTACAACATTTTTCCTAAGTCTCTGGTGGTCATATTGAAAAAAATGTGTATGCATCAGTTCATAATAAAATATACATTATGCCTTTCTCACTTGTTTGACCTATGCTACCCATGTCCCGCTACTAATCAGTTATATGTGGAAATATTTGTAACGGTCGTTCTTGCATTCACAACATCAGATTTGCCAAACGATAACTACAGCCCACATGAACCTCTATGAGTAGCTTCAACAAACTCATACTACTAACCACGGACAAAGCCGAAAGTATACTTCACAAACTAGTGACATGACATGGAACATGATACAGGTTACTACTTACACACAAAAGAACGTACAACTGTGCACTTTTTGAGTCGGTATGGATCTTTGAAGCTAGTATACGAGTGCATAAACCAGCTCTCTTCATGAACAAGATCACTGTCAGGCAGGGGCAGGAAAGAGTGCTACTTAGACGATCTACGGCGTTTGGCATCACATCAGTCGATTCTCTGTATGTGTTGCTTAGAATATACATACCCAAGCGATATAACCATGATTATCGGGCTACAAAATGATGGCTGAAGATGGGTATATCTGAGAGTGTGTTGCAGATCACTGGGCGCCAACCAAAATTGGGATGTGGATACTTGATAAAAAGAGTGGGACGAAAGAAATAAGGGCCGTCGAGTCTATTCATTTTTCCATAACATCCGAGAGCGGTTAGGGAGGCACCATGTCAACTCTGGTCGAGGCGCGGTTCATTTTGTGATTGGGCATGGCCGTATCACAAGCACTTGCAGCACTGTCGCTTTCAGAAAGGAACGGTGCACAAGCAGGAAAATTGGTTCCCCATAACGCTTCCCTTTTAAATTCAGTAGATACAGACACCTTCGTCACAACATACCGTAGAACACATAATAGAAATCACACTACCCGAAGCACTGAGAAACGCAGTTACATATATGCAGCTGAACGCAATAAGCAGCAAGATTTTTAAAGCAGAACATGGCTTATATAAACACATTTACCATTACAGAGGGCGCAGAAGCAAATACCGGCCAACATAGATAGTTGAAGTAGTTCCAGTACTGACGATGAAACGAGTGACAGTGACAACATTGACATAACAATGAGATAAACACATAATATAAAAAACACAAAACATACACAACAAGTAGCATGAACATTAGTCAAATATCACAATATAAATATCATTATGCATGAATATAATTAAAATGAGAAGTTATTATAATAGTCTGTGGATCGATAGTCCGCAGCTCGTGGTCGTACGGTAGCGCTCTCGCTTCCCACGCCCGGGTTCCCGGGTTCGATTCCCGGCGGGGTCAGGGATTTTCTCTGCCTCGTGATGACTGGGTGTTGTGTGATGTCCTTAGGTTAGTTAGGTTTAAGTAGTTCTAAGTTCTAGGGGACTGATGACCATAGATATTAAGTCCCATAGTGCTCAGAGCCTATGGATCGATATTGTTCTGGAAACCATATCAAACCTATATACGCCACTGTTAATTAGTAATATAAATGGACACATCATTGAAAATGTAATAAAATGATAGTAATAAAAGTGTAGTACGGTGTAATGCTCTAACTTACTTGAATATTAGATGTAGCACGTATGTAGTCGCTGAATCTAGTACACAGTCCGTTCATCTATGTACCACATGACTAGAGAGCTAAGTTTTCATTACTTTTCTGTTTGCTTCATCTCAAACTGTCAGGAGGCAGTTACGGCAGAATGCCCACGAACTCATCTAGGGTTCCCTTACAATGTTGTTATGTAATGGGGCTCTCTTCCGCACGCGTCGCTTTCCTGATAATATGAAACTGGGACAAGAATGGCCGGCCAGCGAGCTAATGGAAGGCGGCACGTCACATTTCCCCCGCGCTGGCAGCTGGCGTGTTTGTCTTTGTGACACAGCCAGCTATGGAGTAATTAGTTTTCCAGGGGTGCTTCTGCAAAGGGACTGATTTCGTCACCGCGGCGATCTGGTGCGGCTGACATGCGCTCGTAATGAACTTGGCCCAACTTGCAGGTGCGCGTGCTCTGCATTCGGCCTGAGAGCGCGCAGCCCACAGCGGTCAGCCCGCAACTCCACTTCCTGCCAGACCGCCTTTGCTTTCATCATCTTATACGTCCTGTGACAACCAACGTGAGTGGAAGAAACTCTCAACTACCTTTCTACGTGTATATTCAGGAGATATGACATCCCTCGCACACACGGAAAAGTATTAGAGTAAAATCGGTCGGATAATGTATAATATTTGCGTTAAGGAAGAGTG
Organism: Schistocerca nitens; assembly: GCF_023898315.1. Lineage (NCBI taxonomy): Eukaryota > Metazoa > Arthropoda > Insecta > Orthoptera > Acrididae > Schistocerca > Schistocerca nitens. Next base: position 950,931,722 of record NC_064616.1, read on the forward strand.
TGGTACTTATCTACCTCAATGTCTGCCCGTGCGAGTTGAGATAATATATGCATCTGGGGTTCGCAGCCGAGTGAGTTCGTATAATGACGTGACGTTTTGATGACGGTCACTGATGATGGGAGTGAAACTCATCGCACCACCGCATGATTCACTCGGCTGGAAACCCGAGAGCTCCGTATCTGATACTTATCAGGTTTAATATGTTTCATCTTTACTTTATTACCTGTTTCGCTGAGCGTATGAGGTATAAAGTCATGTGGTGGAACGCATAATTTTACGAGTTACGCAACACAGATTGTGTTTAAATGTGATTGCATGCTGACCAGTTACATGTAATTCTACACATATACTCCGCTAGTGTGTGGCGGAGGGCACTATTCGCGCCAAAGTCATATTCCCCCCCCCCCCCCCCCTCCGCCCCTCTGTTGCACTCGTGGATATCGCGAGGGAAGAACGACTGTCTGAACGCCTCAGTACGAGCTCTAATTTCCCTTATCTTTGAATGGTGATCATTGCGCGATTTGCAATTTGGTGGTAATGATATATGCTCTATATCCTCGGCGAAGATCGGAATTTGGAATTTAGTGAGCAGTCCCTTCCGTTTAGCGCGTCGTCTATCTGCAAGTATATCCCACTTTAAACTGTCTATGAGATTTGTAGCGCTCTCGCGATGGATAAATGTATGAGTTACGAATCTTTCCGCTCTTCTTTGGACCTTCTCAGTCTCTTGAACCAGACCCAACTGGTCCCTTACAGACGAATAATACACCAAGACTGGACGAACCAAAATATTGTAAGCAATTTCCTTTGCTCAAAGACTGCATCGCTTCAGGGTTTACCAATAAACCGCAACCTGGAGTTTGCCGCGTAAATTCGCCTGTAGTGAAATATTTAATATCATAAAATTAGTAACAGTATAAAGACCACAATCTTTACGTAGAAATATAATTTCTTCTGTCACGAGTTCGTAAGTGTGCAGAAAGTCTCCTCCCGCACCTTGTTTACGGTTAATTTAACACATTAAATTGAAAATTTTGTGTCGTCAGGTTCATACCACTACTTTCCATTTACAAAAAGTAATTTAAAAAATTCTGGAACGAACAGTGAGAGGTTAGTTGTTTTATTGTTTGGCTCTGTGTATCACAAGAAATTTCATGACCAAGTAAGAGGAACGGGTGGTTAGTTACGCTAATTTTATCTCCTTTGATGACAGAAGATTTGTTTCCACGTGTTCAGAAAGCCTGACTACAACATTTTCATTTCGACAACGAGAAATTCATCATCAATGAAGCGTACCGGTGGAATTATCTATAATATGTCAGGAAAAATTTGCGGAAATATTCAGTCTGAGTTTGGTAAGATTTCAAAGTGGTGAAACGACTGGCAGCTTCCTTTAAATGTTCATAAATTTAAAATGGTTCAATTCCGAAAACGTAGAAAACAGTTGGAATCAGTCATATCATGAATGCACCAGTGAGTTACAATTTGTAGGGATATGAAATGGAATGATCACATAGGTTCAATCGTAGTTAGAGGTGGCAGGTTTCGTTCACTGATTGGATGCCCGCAAAATGGCATCACTCTGCAAAGGACACCGCTTACGAAATAGTTGTATGTTTCATCTGATGCGTGTTGGACCCTCTCCATATAAGACTGATGGGAGATTCAGAAATTATACAATGAATGGCAGCACAGTTAGTAAGAGGTTTGTTGGATTCACGGGAGAGCGTCAGAGAATTTCTATGAAACATGAACTGACAGACTGTTCAAGATATACGGCAACTATCTCCACGAAGTGTACTTTCTACGCTGAGGCCTGTATATTGTTCTACGTATCGCTCCCGCAAGAGAGCGAACAGAAGGGGCCAGCAGCTTCTGTAATGGTCTTGATCGTATTCATATGGAGTATGGAGACTATGTTGTTCCCCAAGCAAAGCACTTTGAATCATTTCACTTACAGACTCCTTCTAGTGCTCCGAGCAAATGTAATAATTTGACGTACTTCTTTTAATATACTATCAAATTTCCCGTAATGTAGTTGCCCATTTTATGTAGAAATAAGCTAGCTCAACCTTAACAGGGATGGGGAAGGGCATTATGCGGTTTCGTTTCAAAGGAACTTCCTCGACATTCACCTTAAGCGGTTTGGAGAGACCATGGAATATCTAAAAACTGATAACCGGTCTGGAATTTTAACCGTGATTTTCCGGGATGGGTCTCCGTTGCGCCACCTCATCGGTCGTTAGAAGATAAGAACAATTTATCTACTGTCTTCCACAGTGAGTTAGTATATGTGTTTGGATGATGTCCTGAACTACGCCTGAGTCTAGTTTTTTCTTGAATTTCTTAAGTTAACTTTCCCGTATGTTTCCAAATTTAACGAAAAAAATTCTGCTCATTCATTTGCAAACATATTCATGTCTCTAAATCTCACCGTGGCAATCGGTAGCCTGAAGTGGTGTGCAAAATTGGAAGTGACATCAGCAGGAACAATAAAGTTCATTTTTTCTTACGAGCAGGAAAATCCTTACCCGATGACATTTGTGGCCTAGTTGGTTTATCTTGCAATAACACAGCGTACATGAATATTACAATAAATGGGAGGACGTACTTGATATATTACAGTCCTCAACTGAGCAGCTAGTTAATAAACAGTGTAAAATCATATTGGAAGACGTTATAAATATTGAACTTCTCGCTATGTTATTGGACCAAACGAAGTTCCTTTCCGAAACAGTGTGTCGCAAAAACTGCAAACTCAACTGTGAGCTAAACATATTAGTCCGGAAAGTCATGTAGCATTGCAGTGGCAATCGTCTGTGAGTGGTAGTAAACGTTCTGGTGCAATGTATGAAAAGGAATATTTCAAGCCTATCGTTTCATGTATTAACTTAAGTTTTCATACTATTCATTTTCACCTCACCTCCCTAGAGGCCTCGCTAGGTACTTCCTAAGATGGATTGATCTACAATTTGATTTACAATCCGCAAGTCTCCTAGAAGTTTATGGCACACAGACCATTACGCAAAACTGTCATCCCAATTTTCCACAGAATAGTGCCACTAAACCTCTGCATCGCCATAACCTCTATAGACATGTTGTTTTGGCTACTGTAGGAGTGTGCTCCGACACAAATAAGGAAGGAAAAAAGTTGCGATGGCCGGTAGGAGAAATCGAGAATCATGTGCAGAAAACTTGAAGATTTATATGACATTTTATTTCTACAGAGAAGATAATGATTAACTTGCTGTGCCTCCTGCGTGGAAATACTTGACCATGTAATACTGCTCGCAGAACGCAGACGAAGTATTGTCTCCGTAACACTCAGTACTGATGCTCTCGAAGTCTGCGACCGAACTGGGCCGACCAGCCATGGGTGGCTTGTTAAATCAACGTGGACAGCAGGCGCTGAACTCTGTCCTCCTGGAGGTGTGGAGCTGCCTGCTCTTTCCATTGGCGCGAGAGTCAACACCTTGATGGCGTTTCACGGCGCTGCGCTGGTCGGTGTGCAGTCGATTCTTTAGGGCTGCACGTTCCTCGTCCCTACCAAAAAAAGATGCCACATCCGTCCTGCGCTCCGAGGGTAACACCGCACAAGCGGCCACCCTCTTTCTGAGCCGGTCCGGTGAAAACCGGAGACAGTGGGGGCGACGACGGCGGCGTTGGCGGCTCCGGCAATGACGACGACGACCGAGCCGAGACGAGCGCCGGGAAGTTGAGCTGCGGCGGCGGAGAGGGTGAAACGGAGCACTGGTAAGGTGAGTAAGATCACTGGCTTTACAAAACTGTTGAAAGTCCTGAGCCGAGAGCTGTGTAGTCCTTTGTCTGTAACCAACACTTCAGGCAAACCTTCCAAGCAGAAAGTAGATAATAAAGCCTGAATTGTACTACGCGACGTAGTCGAGTTTATGGGCTAAACTAGTCCACAACAAAAAGGCAACGAATCTACATCTACATTTACATCCATACTCCGCAAGTCACCTGACGGTGTGTGGCGGAGGGTACCTTGAGTACCTCTATCGGTTCTCCCTTCTATTCCAGTCTCGTATTGTTCGTGGAAAGAAGGATTGTCGGTATGCCTCTGTGTGGGCTCTAATCTCTCTGATTTTATCCTCATGGTCTCTTCGCGAGATATACGTAGGAGGGAGAAATATACTGCTTGACTCCTCGGTGAACGTATATTCTCGAAACTTCAACAGAAGCCCGTACCGAGCTACTGAGCGTCTCTCCTGCAGAGTCTTCCACTCGAGTTTACCTATCATCTCCGTAACGCTTTCGCGATTACTAAATGGTCCTGTAAAGAAACGCGCTGCTCTCCGTTGGATCTTCTCTATCTCTTCTATCAACCCAATCTGGTACGGATCCCACACTGCTGAGCAGTATTCAAGCAGTGGGCGAACAAGCGTACTGTAACCTACTTCCTTTGTTTTCGGATTGCATTTCCTTAGGATTCTTCCAATGAATCTCAGTCTGGCATCTGCTTTATCGACGATCAACTTTATATGATCATTCCATTTTAAATCGCTCCTAATGCGTACTCCCAGATAATTTATAGAATTAGCTGCTTCCAGTTGCTGACCTGCTATATAGTAGCTAAATGATATGGGACCTTTCTTTCTATCTATTCGCAGCACATTACACTTGTCTACATTGAGATTCAATTGCCAGTCCCTGCACCAAAAGGGACCATCGTTCTACAACTACAAGCCAACGAATGTTCCAATAGGGACCATTAAAGTCAATACGCACTCGTTGCCGCGGCGATTGAGACTTTGAGAAAGCTGAAAACGTTTACTGTGGGCCCGACTGATTTTCAGCACAAGCGCGGCATTGCGACGTGATCCGTTCCATGTGGGCGTCCATGTCCGGCCAGATACAATGCCGACGTGCTAACTGTTTTGTGCGTACAGTTCCCCAATGTCTTTGGCATAGCAATCCCAACACATCTTTCCCGAACACTTCATGAATAAGCACACGCGATTACCTAGAGTTATTTTGCAAGAAAATCACATCGTGCTGGACGGAGAGGCTATTCCGGCGAGCAAAATAACGGCGCACAAAAGAATTTTATATGTTTGTCATTGAACGAGTCCAAGGAGTATGGATGTAGTGCAACGAAAGGTTCTAGTCAGGGTCTTCTCCCGTAGCCTGTGCAATTTTCCTATGGTTTAGTGGAAAATTCTGTAAAATTTCAGGGTCCTGCGCGTCGATCTCACAACAAAATGCGGCGGTAGCATCGGATTCAAATTAGGACAACAGAAAGGAGAGAAAGGGCGTCAGCATTTGCATTCTTCGACGTGAGCAGGTCAATGTTTCGTACTGATACTGTGACAATAACAAAGCAAAATGTTGCAGCTTCTGAGACATGTGTGGCGGAATAGGTTTGGACGGATGGAAAAAAGGCTGAAGTGGTTTATGGACCTTCACTAGACGGAACTTTCGAGCAAACAGATAATAGTGAAACCGTCACGCCATAATCATAGTGAGCGCTTCTTTCTCGATTTGGTGATAGTTACATTGAGTCTTTGTCGTTAAATAGGAAGCGAGAGCAATCGGCCTGTCCTGTGAACCAAATCTGCGCGAGAGCACAATGCCGATTCCGCACGAAGGGGCGTCCACTGTCAAAACGTCCGCTGCCAAACCACAGACTTAGCGGGATCGATATGAACAAGGCATTTGTCATTCAGCAAGACATTTTTAAGTTTCTGGAATGCATCCTGACAGTCTTTGGTCCAAACAGGCACAATATTTAGGCACAAACGATGTGACGGAACTGCGCCTGGCTACTTTGGGTACAAACCGTATATAATGTATCAACTTACGGAGAACTGACTGAGATTCTGTGACGTTCCGCGGGGCAGGATGGGAAGTAAATGTGATTGAAGGGGATGAACACCTTGGCCATTAAGAACATGGCCTAAGTACCGAATCTCAGACTGAAAAAAAGACACATTTATTCAGGAGACACTTCAAACCTGCAGCTGAAATTAGTATGAAAAGCGTACGAAGGTTACTGACATGTCCTTCTCATGTACGTCCTGACACCACAATATCATCTAAGTAATTTGAATAGAATAGAACCTTTGCAGTAAGCAGTTCTAAGTAGAGTTCGAATGCGGCAGGCGCGGAAGCGCTGCCAATGGGTAAGCCCTGCCAAAGGGTAAGCGCAAAAGATTCAACAACCCTTAATGTGCGTTGATTAGAAACACTTTATGAGACTCCTCATTCAGTGGAATTTACAAAATACGCGTCGTGGAAGTCAGTTTCGAAAAGCAGCGCCCTGCCCCAAGCCTATCCATTAATTCCTCAGGGCGAGGCTATGGTTAAGTATCAATTATTGTTTGTGGATTCACAGTGTATTTAATTTGCAAGTCCATCACGAAACTGATATCGTAGCTAACTCCCACCGAAGGAGGAACTTCCACACATATTCGGAATTCGCTCCCTCCCACTCGTAAACCCAACAATGTGGAACTGAGAAAATGCACCCTTTTACCTCCCCCACCACTTATTACTAGAATAGCGAAGTTTCTGACATTATTAAAACATAGGAAAGGGGACGTTTGGATCCCACATAAAATATTTTCATCTGTGACTCAAACAAGTATTTCCTTTTAGTGTAAGTTTTCCCCTACATTTTTGGACTTACCACAACAGATGTTTAATAGATAATTAATATATTATTTATTTCAACTACAAGATATCTTATAAATTTATTGTTGATAGCAACCAAGAGGTTTCCAAACTATAGAATTTCTTTTATAAATATTTGTAGAACGTTCTAGACACATATAGCTTATAAGGTCATATTATACTTGTTCGTGTTGCACACATGGCTTTGTTCTACTTTTTGCGCAAGTCATTGTAATCTGCTAGATGTACTTAGCACAGGTGATTTTTGTTTTACGCAGACATTTCCTCACATGGTTTTGTGGCACTGCACACAGATGTCACTGGCCTTGTTGCCTTTGCTGAGGCTGATCTGGCATATCTTCCTCTTTATAGATGATTTTGGAGTTGTGTATTCTTCCTTTGCCTATTCTTCTTGATATTTCATTCTCTCGGGTTCATTAACCAGCTGTAGTATGAACTTCTTCGTTTCTATTTTCTTGTTCCTTACTATTTTGAAGATGACTCACGCATTTATTCTCCCAACATTCAGGATATTGTAGAAGAGATTCATCGATAATCTCCTTATAGGCAACCTTTGCAGTATATTTTCGGGTGTTTGGATCAACCACGTACCCCTTACTTTGTTGCATTGTAGAATGTCGTGGTTTCAGGTTTCTTCTTTCCTTCTTCACTTATTGGTGCTTCAGCATGTAGCACACTCAGAAGAATAATATTTTCATTCTTCTTTCCTTGGGATACAGTTATAGTGCAGTGTGTGTTGCCAGTCTGGCGCAGGATGGTGGTTGAGTGTATTTCAGCATTTAGCTTCTTTAGCTCACAGGGATTTCACAACGCATCATTGTTCATCGTACCAACTGATGAAGTTCGCTTTTCTTCGTACGTCTCAGCAAGTTGAAGAAACATGACGAAGTTGTCGGTCGTCGCGTTTCTTCCTTGGTTCAGAAATGTCTCCATGAGACGCTGAACTATGTACTTTCCGAATGGTTTCTTCTCTCCATGTGGTCTTTTTTTCAGAGATATGGCAAACAATGTATATATCTTCTTTGCGCAGGCTTCGGTAGTACGCCAGAACTTTAAACAATTCGTATACAAGAGCAAATTTGTTGGGTGGCAGGCTTTCAGCTAGGGTTGATTTTTCGTTGAAGCTAAGGAGCTCCTGGAATCTGTCTCTTGTCATAACGCACTTCATGAAAGTAGGCCCCAATAATGCGACCTGAGATCATCTACAGACATAACTTTTCTACATGTGACACCCTGAGCAAACACGATGAATATCAATTTTTCCAGTTCCTCAAGTACACACGGTTCAGTCATTGGTTTTAGTACTTTTCGAGCATGTAATTATGTGTATTTCTTCGTGAGACGTATCACTGTATAGTCAAGAATAAGACGGAAAGACATGACAACAGGGTCGTCTACTCGTTAAAAGCGTAAGTAGTGGAACCTCCGCTCTCCTTTAGAACGATCATAGCTTACCTTCTTCCAGAAGACGGTTCCATCTCTGGCGACCATCATTGTAGAGGCAGTCACCTGAGCATGTTGTGATGGATGAGGTGAGAACTGGGGTAGTTCAGCATCCTCCACTAACCCCTCCTGAATCACAATGCTTTCATTTTCATCTTTATCAGTGAAGCAAATATCCAATTCTGTCCTCACAGAAACATAACAGTTTTTATTAGAAAGTCGACGCTGACGATACGTGTTCGAAAGTGTCTTTTACGGACCAAGAATATTACCTGAATGGCACGGTATAAACTGTTGCAGATTGAACTGTGCACGTGCCAAAATGCAACAATGAGAAGTAACAACTCTGCATGACTGTTGATCTTTGCCGCTTCTTTGTTGTATTATCTGCATATATTCTGAAGACTTATTACAGCGATGTCAAATTGAAAATAGGCAAAGTTATATGATACCATGAACGAATTAAGAAATGGATCTCTCATCGCAAAAAAAAAGTATAACAGGGGTCATTTGAGCCCTTCCGCTGTTGTAGTCTTAACGTACAGCGTGGTGGGCTCATATTCACACTGTACCCATTATCCTATGGCTAGCCACTGATACCTGCAAGCCCGCATCCAACAAAAACATACATGACCTTCCATTTATATACTCGGATAGACAGGTGTATGACACTCATTTTGGACCATTGTGTCCCATAGTCGGATTTACTTGGAGCGCTCCAGAGGCCCTCCAACTCCCCCCCCCCCCCTCCCCCTTACCCGTCCCCTGTTGTGTTCAATCCAGTAGCACGATTATTTGCGTGATCACGATGTCTATACGCCCTTTCACATTTCTGAACAGACTGCCCTACTTACATGCACTTTGGAAGTTTTTGCTTCCTAAAAATTTGCTGAACGTATTCGGAGAGCCACACCTATAACATATTCTCTCTCCGTATTAAGTACTACCCGCTTATCCATTGACCTAGTCACTGACTCAGTCTCGGTCAAGGCTACTGCATTTACCACTTCTTCCTCCAAGGTGTATGCACTTTCCGTGACATTTCAGAAGGCAGACCCCGCAAAAACGAATCAAGCTCCCATTCTTGATGTTGATTCTTTTCATATGGTCCACAAAAGCCTCTACTGAGTCTCCTTGATACATCATTAAGTTGATCACCATAATACCTCCATGAATGTCTTCGAAGGAATGAGTATCCTACAATTTCTCGTTCTACATTACATGTACTCTAGCCTCCCCCCCCCCCCCCCCAATTTTAATCTAGCTACATCTCTCTTCTGTTCTTCAATCTAGTTTCCTCGTTTCGAGGTCGTATATAATCTATCAATAGAAACAGAAATATCTTACCCATATTTACCTGATAATGGTTCCACCAACAACGCTGTGTAAGTAGTAGCGTCTTAGAAGATGGAGACACACTCGAAGATGACACTAACTTCTATCAGACTTTAAACGACCTATTTCGTCAAGCAAACTTGCATTATCATTTTGAGTCATAGCTAACTGGCCCCGGAAATGCTGAATCGCCCCCTGGGTTGCTCCATTCTCATTGACAAACATTTTCGCTTTCTACTACCACCACAGGCGTACAATAAAGCCAAACGTAAGCTACAGAAAAGGAAAACTACACTCCTGGAAATGGAAATAAGAACACCGTGAATTCATTGTCCCAGGAAGGGGAAACTTTATTGACACATTCCTGGGGTCAGATACATCACATTATCACACTGACAGAACCACAGGCACATAGACACAGGCAACAGAGCATGCACAATGTCGGCACTAGTACAGTGTATATCCACCTTTCGCAGCAATGCAGGCTGCTATTCTCCCATGGAGACGATCGTAGAGATGCTGGATGTAGTCCTGTGGAACGGCTTGCCATGCCATTTCCACCTGGCGCCGCAGTTGGACCAGCGTTCGTGCTGGACGTGCAGACCGCGTGAGACGACGCTTCATCCAGTCCCAAACATGCTCAATGGGGGACAGATCCGGAGATCTTGCTGGACAGGGTAGTTGACTTACACCTTCTAGAGCATGTTGGGTGGCACGGGATACATGCGGGCGTGCATTGTCCTGTTGGAACAGCAAGTTCCCTTGCCGGTCTAGGAATGGTAGAACGATGGGTTCGATGACGGTTTGGATGTACCGTGCATTATTCAGTGTCCCCTCGACGATCACCAGTGGTGTACGGCCAGTGTAGGAGATCGCTCCCCACACCATGATGCCGGGTGTTGGCCCTGTGTGCCTCGGTCGTATGCAGTCCTGATTGTGGCGCTCACCTGCACGGCGCCAAACACGCATACGACCATCATTGGCACCAAGGCAGAAGCGACTCAACGCTGAAGACGACACGTCTCCATTCGTCCCTCCATTCACGCCTGTCGCGACACCACTGGAGGCGGGCTGCACGATGTTGGGGCGTGAGCGGAAGACGGCCTAACGGTGTGCGGGACCGTAGCCCAGCTTCATGGAGACGGTTGCGAATGGTCCTCGCCGATACCCCAGGAGCAACAGTGTCCCTAAATTGCTGGGAAGTGGCGGTGCGGTCCCCTACGGCACTGCGTAGGATCCTACGGTCTTGGCGTGCATCCGTGCGTCGCTGCGGTCCGGTCCCAGGTCGACGGGCACGTGCACCTTCCGCCGACCACTGGCGACAACATCGATGTACTGTGGAGACCTCACGCCCCACGTGTTGAGCAATTCGGCGGTACGTCCACCCGGCCTCCCGCATGCCCACTATACGCCCTCGCTCAAAGTCCGTCAACTGCACATACGGTTCACGTCCACGCTGTCGCGGCATGCTACCAGAGTTAAAGACTGCGATGGAGCTCCGTATGCCACGGCAAACTGGCTGACACTGACGGCGGCGGTGCACAAATGCTGCGCAGCTAGCGCCATTCGACGGCCAACACCGCGGTTCCTGGTGTGTCTGCTGTGCCGTGCGTGTGATCATTGCTTGTACAGCCCTCTCGCAGTGGCCGGAGCAAGTATGGTGGGTCTGACACACCGGTGTCAATGTGTTCTTTTTTCCAGGAGTGTAATACACCCTATCAGGATCAAACCTAACTTAGAGATGCAGCGATGATTGGCGAAGGCTGTGAGTGATAGGAAAGCACAACTGTAACGAACAATTGCAGGCAGATTGTCGGAGATTCAAATCCAAATCCTCGGAGCTGAGGACCACGGACGGGCCGTATTCCGGGTTCGTGTGGAAACGTCTGGAGTTTACTTGAAAACTAGCTCTGATAGCCATTGCTGAAGCATCCTCTTCCTTCCTGCCCTCCGTTGGTTCACCACAACAGCCTCAAACAATTGTCTTGACATAGAATGTAATAAGGTGCTTGGCGAATGGCTCTCTGCGGGAGGTGGGTGGAAGAATGGGTGATGAATGCAGCCGGTCAGTTGATAGAACACTTTACTGACAACGTCAACTAAACGTTGTTCAGCTTATCAGAAACAAACAGAACGCACATTTTGGGAGATGATCCTCAGAACCGAGCACGCCGGATGCACCACCAATGGCATTCCTTGTGAAGAGTAGGGGGAGGGAAAACATGACTTGGTACGGTGGTGGCAGGGGGCCGGATGGACGGGTGACAGCTAGACGGAGTCCGGTGATGGGGCCATGCTCTCACGCAGCGGACGTTAGTCCACGGCATTTTGGAGGTAGCGTCATAGATGCAGCGACAACTGGCCCAGGTTATGCGTCATCGGAAAGCCCAACTGTGACAAACTATGACGGGCTGAACCTCGGAGGTGTAAATTCAGATTCTCGGAGTTGATGTCTACGAAAGTGCAGTATTCCGGGATCGCGTCGAAACGTCTCGAGCTTTGGGCGTTGTCTGAGGTATAGCTTGATCGGCAATTCGGTGTAGTCACTTGATGTTCCCGCCCTCTGGCGTGTGGGAATGTCGATTGTGAAAGCGGGGCCTCTGCTGACGTTCCTGTGTTAGCACGGGGCATGAACGGCGGGCTGTTTCCAGAGCGCGTGACAGAAGGTCTGACAATCCAATAGAATGACCAGTGCCTAACGCCTGTCTGTGGCGTCAATGCTATTCTGGGGTCTGTCTCTTCTGCTGATAGGTTTGTTATAACTTTATTGCGTGGAATATTGGTGTGCAAGTTTGAGTAACAATCTGGTTGAAAAGGAAAACTATATGAATCTTTTTGCAGTCTTACACAATAAATCTACAGGATCATGATAGTCTTCACACATTCTAGCATCATTTGATTCTCTATACTATCGCATTCTTATCCCATAACGTTGCTGTGGATCGCTACGTGTAAACACTCTCGCATACTTTTTTTAAATTTCCTTTCATTTAAGGACCTACTGCCATTAAGTCCTTCACTGGAAGAAGCGCTAATTAATTTTATTATTTAATTTTAACATACCACTGTATTCCAACAATTACTCCTCGGTAATCCTCATGTCAATATTCTGATAACCTGGACACTAAAACAAAACCAAAACAATGATAACTATGACGAGGATGGCTGTCCAGTTAATATCCCCAGATCTTACTTTGTGGTTTTTCGGCTGGCTTATATAATTTGCTTCCACCTTTCGCATTTCAGGTACCTGACAATTTGTCAGCTGTTTCCGTAGCATCTTTGAACCGCAGGCTTTACTCATGTATTGCTAGCCCACTCAAGAAACATACATGCCATGGAAATGTATTATTTCCTGCTGTGAGGTTGATTGGGAATTGGCAACAATGTGTCTGACAACCATAGTCAAGTTACTTCTTCGAGTAACACAGAAACGTTCTGCTAAATTCCTTTGATGTTTCTTCGGTATTTCAAATAAATATTCTGAATAATTTTCAGTTATAGTGTGTCACCTAAGTATCAATTGTATTTTTAATGGAGGACAGTCATTACACGCAGAAATGAAAACTAACCTCTTATTTTTATTATGAATTATGTGTCTTATCCCTCGTCAGGACAATTATCGAGGACTGAAAGCTGCAGTTGCTTGATAAGTCTGTGGAAACATCATTGCACTCTAAAGGCTAGGCAGCATTGGTTCTAGGTTTCAGTCTCACAAGAGATCACCGTTTGATCTCTTACGTAAAATAGATATAGCCGCTGGGGTTCCTGAATGTAACTAATAAATTATATCAAAACAATCCTACACGAAGACAGAAAGCTGGCCGGAGTGGCCATGCGGTTCTAGGCGCTACAGTCCGGAACTGCGCGACCGGTACGGTCGCAGTTTCGAATCCTGCCTCGGGCATGGATGTGTGTAATATCTTTAGGTTAGTTAGGTTTAAGTAGTTCTACGTTCTAGGGGACTGATGACCTCATAAGTTAAGCCCCTAGTGCTCAGAGCCATTTGAACCATTTACACGAAGATAGAAAACTACACAGCCGGAAAAATTAGTACACTTGTAAAAACGACGTCATTTTTGTTCCTATGACGGCATATACCACCTGGAGAATAGTAGATGCACTGGTAATGGTTTCAACGTAGTCCGCCAACGCATAGCATAGTACCATAGCTACCAGGACGCATCTCTGTCTATCCTTTAATACAAAATGCTCACAGCCAGAATGCTGAGTATGGGGCGAACGTATGAAGTAAGGTGGCAACCATGCCACGGAGATGCACTCGTACTTCCAACAGCCAACTGAACGAAACTGAAAGGGGTAAAAGTATTGCCTTCCGAATGATGGGATGGTCTTTTCGGAGAGTTACCACACAAGTTGGACGTGCTGCGTCAGCTGCGCAACGATGCTGGTATCAGAGGTGAGGTGAACATTCTCACACCCAAAGACGTGATTCTGGACGTTCACCCAGCTCAGGCGCCCGAAAGGTTCGTCATATTGTAAGGGCAACAGTGGCAAATCATATAGCTACCGCAGCACAGATAAGATGTCTTGTGAGACCAGCCGTGTGAACACTATCTGTTGCGAACCGGTTATTAGCAGTATGACTACACGTACGCACATCAGTCGCCCGGCTCGACTGCTGCCGTCAGAGGATCATTTGGAAGATGAAATGTCGTGCCGTGGTCTTCAGCAATGAAAGCAGATTCTGCCTGTACTCAAGTGACGGTCGTATGCGCGTACGAAGTAGACCTGGTGAGCGCTGTCTTGTAGAGTGTATTCGTTCAAGAGACACTGGTACACCCCCAGGCCTAATGGTTATGGTCTGTGGCGCAATAAACTAAATCTCTCTTTCACCATTGGTGTTTCTGAAGGGGATGCTAATTAGCGCTTGGTACGTGCAGAATGTTGTTAGGCCCGTTCTTTTGCCGTTCTTGCAACAGGAAGGTGATGAGTTGTTGCATCAGGATAATGCTGGCCCACATACTGCCCATGAAACTCAACGTGCGCTGCAAGACATGCGGCAACTCCCCTGCCCAGCAGGATCTCCGGCCACGTCTCCAATCGAGCACATGAGGGATCTGATGGGACGAGAAGTGACTCGTGCGACTCGACAGCCAGCTACCCTTACAGAACTACGTGGTCTAACAGGTTTGGCACAACGTATCACAGTGCAGTATTCGCCATCTGTACTGGATCCAGAGTCAGCACCTACACTGCCGCCCGTGGAGGCCACATAATGTACTAATATGGGTGTTTCAGCATGGATCGATATCTGGTACCTCAGAACCGCTTGTGCCATTGTTCTGTAAATGTAATCTTTTCATGTACTCCAAATGCACTGTTGGTACAACACATCTTGAGTGAACTGGAAACCTGTAAAAGGATGTACATATTTTTTTCTGGATGTGAATTTCCTGACGTTATTTCGTTATCGTGAAACAGGCTATCCTTTAAGGTGTAACTGCAGGTAGTCCGACAATATATGTTATAGACATGGAAAAAACAAACAACTAGAGGCTGAGTTTGTCCAATGATTCCAGATGGTATGCACTGCAATGCTACACGCTCTTCGGAAGGGATAGTTTGCTCTAAAGGAGTATGATTTTTATACGTAGACCAGGAATCAAGTAGAAGCAAGTTCTCTTGAGCAGCTATTGGCCAAAATCAGTACTCATACCATAGTTGTAGTTTTCGTCTGCTGTGGCGTAAATATTCCCCACTGCCCTTGAAAGATCATGTATACGACGAAGAATCGTAGAGGGCAGAGTTCCTCCGACATCTCGCAGCACAATAAATAATTTACCGCCCACATTATCAGTCGGCATTATTCTATACGAATGCGTTAAGGCATTGTTGCTACATGATCTTGATACAACTCTCTTGGTACCTCCAATTTTCGGCTTTCCTTTCATACGCATTTCCTCTTCAATACCCGATTGTTCGGAGTTGAAAACAAATTCCTTACTGACGGATGGGATAAATTTGTTTACCTCATCTATAAATTTACGGGCCGATTCCGCAGTTTGCTGTACATCGCCAAACTGATACTTTCTTTGAAATTTTGTAATTTTACTTCTTCAAATTCTGTAGCAGTGTTTCAAGTTATGCAACCAGTGTTGAGCTTTTTGCATTATTAGTTCAGAAGCCAGCATCCTGTGATGCAGCAAACTTGAAATTCGAATCCAGCACCCCAAAAAATGTACGTAACCACTGACAAGAAACTTCCCCAGTTTTGCTAAGAAACGGCAGCTTTTAACACCAGTAGATTGGTCTGAAGACAATTTCTGTGCCTGATGGAGTATTGTCTGTAATGAGATGAGTCACAAAGGATTGGAAAACGCTACAGGTCATCCCCGTTTTCAAGATGGGACGTCGTACAGATGTGCAGAACTATAGACCTATATCTCTAACGTCTATCAGTTGTAGAATTTTGGAACACGTATTATGTTCGAGTATAATGACTTTTCTGGAGACTAGAAATCTAATCTGTAGGAATCAGCATGGGTTTCGAAAAAAACGATCGTGTGAAACCCAGCTCGCGCTATTCGTCCACAAGACTCAGAGGGCCATAGAAACGGGCTCCCTGGTAGATGCGATGTTTCTTTACTTCCGCAAGGCGTTCGATACAGTTCCCCAGAGTCATTTAATGAACAAAGTAAGAGCATATGGACTATCAGACCAATTGTGTGATTGAATTGAAGAGTTACTAGATAACAGAACGCAACATGTCATTCTCAATGGAGAGAAGTCTTCCGAAATAAGAGTGTTTTCAGGTGTGCCTCAGGGGAGTGTTGTAGGACCGTTGCTATTCACAATATACATAAATGACCTTGTGGATGACATCGGAAGTTCACTGAGGCTTTTTGCGGATGATGCTGTGTTATATCGAGAGGTTATAACAATGGAAAATTGTACTGAAATGGAGGAGGATCTGCAGCGAATTGACGCATGGTGCAGGGTATGGCAAATGAATCTCAATGTAGACAAGTGTAATGTGCTGCGAATACATAGAAGGAAAGATACCTTATCATTTAGCTGCAATATAGCAGGTCAGCAACTGGAAGCAGCTAATTCTATAAATTATCTGGGAGTACGCATTAGGAGTGATTTAAAATGGAATGATCATATAAAGTTGATCGTCGGTAAAGCAGATGCCAGACTGAGATTCATTGGAAGAATCCTAAGGAAATGCAATCCGAAAACAAAGGAAGTAGGTTACAGTACGCTTGTTCGCCAACTGCTTGAATACTGCTCAGCAGTGTGGAATCCGTACCAGATAGGGTTGATAGAAGAGATAGAGAAGATCCAACGGAGAGCAGCGCGCTTCGTTACAGGATCATTTAGTAATCACGAAAGCGGCACGGAGATGATACGTAGATAAACTCCAGTGGAAGAATCTGCAGGAGAGACGCTCAGTAGCTCGGTACGGGCTTTTGTTGAAGTTTCGAGAACATACGTTCACCGAGGAGTCAAGCAGTATATTGCTCCCTCCTACGTATATCTCGCGAAGAGACCATGAGGATAAAATCAGAGAGATTAGAGCCCACACAGAGGCATACCGACAATGCTTCTTTCCACGAACAATACGAGACTGGAATAGAAGGGAGAACCGATAGAGGTACTCAAGGTACCCTCCGCCACACACCGTCAGGTGGTTTGCGGAGTATGGATGTAGATGTAGATGTAGAACCTTAGTATGCATCGCCACATCAACGACTGTCGGCAACACTGGCAGCCAATAAATTGGACCGTAATTTTCTACATTATCTCTTTTATTGTTTTTATAAAGTGGTTTCGTTAACTAATATTGCAGGTATCCTGTAGCTACACCTGATGTAGATGTCTTGGACCGCCAACTTTCAAGAGTTTTGCATATTTACCTCCACAAATAATTAATTTATTTAACTCGTCCACTATCGACAAGATGTAACTAATAAGTACACTGAAAAACATTGCATCAAGAAGAATATGTGCGACATAAACGAAAGTTGGTTGGCACACTTCTAATCTGGAAAATGATCTCTATTCAAATTTCGCACTAGTGGCGATAAGAGCGCCTCTAGTAACGCCACTATGAGGATGCAGATCAGGTTTGCTTTAAATACACGCAGTAACGGGCGTCAGCTTTAGTTACCTTTGTTATTATACATGTTGAGTTGATGTTAGTCAAGAACGCCTTTAAGACGACAAAGACGCCATTATCTACACCTCACAGATTTTGAACAAGGACCTGTAATAGGATTAAGAGAAGTTGGTTGTAACTTTTGCGACATTGCAGAAAGACTTGGCAGGAATGTATCCACTGTACGTGACTGCTGGCGGCGGTGGTCACGAAATTTTACAGTCGTAGGAAGACTGAACTCTGGTCGGTCACGTGGCGTTACCGAAAGGGAAGACAACCTTGTTTGGCGTATGGCTCTGGCGCATCGTACTGAGTCTGCAGCAGCAATTTGAGCAGCAGTTGGCACCACACTGACACAACGAACTGTTACAAACTTGTTACTTCAGTGGCAGTTCCGGCCAGGCGCGTGCATTCCACTGATACCAAACCATTTGCGACTTCAGTGGTGTCAAATGAGAGTTCATTGGAGGCCTGTGTTGAGGACAGTTCTGTGTTCTAATGAAAGCTGATTCTACCTTGGTGCCACTGATGACCGTCTGTTAGTTAGAAAGAGTCCAGTTGAGGGCCTGCAACCAACCTATTTGTGCGCTAGACGCACTGGACCTACACCTGGAGTTCTGATCTGGGGAGTGGCTTCGTATGACAGCAAGAGCACTTTCGTAGTCATCCCACTCACCCCGACTGTAAAATTGTACGTCAGTCTGGTGATTAGACCTGTCGTGCTGCCATTCATGAACAGCATTCCATCGTATATCTTTTCAACAGGATAACGCTCGCTCACATATTCTCTTCAGCGTGTTGACGTGTTTCCTTGGCCTGCTCGATCACTAGATCTGTTTCCAGTCTAGAACATATGAGACATCAATGGATAATAACTTCAGCAGCATCCAAAAACAATATTAACCGACCTTGTATTGACCGACCGAGTGCAACAGGCATGGAACGCCGTCCCAAAAACTGATATCCAGCACCTGTTCAACACAATGTAGGCACGTTTGCATGCTTGATTAAACGTTCTGGCGGCTTCACTGGTTATTGCTGTACCAGCATTCCACATCTGTAGTGGCCTGTCTCGCTCTTACATAAACATCTGACCTTACAATATTAATCACTTAAACATGTTACCTAAACAAATATATTCCTGATATTTCATTACCCTACGTTAATTACATTTTGATCTTGCGATATTTTTTCCTGAGTCTATTTTACACACTTCTGGTGGATCGCTGACAGATTCAGGCTCATAAAGGAGAGGTGTAATATGTTTGGCAACCGCGTTCTGTCTTCATATTATTTTTACAGCTGATCACATACTTATAACTTTGCTCTGCCAGCTTACCATTCTCTTGGTGTAACACATGTTTTTAGCTTCTCAGATGACATTCGTCAGCAGTTTTGTGTGTAATGAAATTCTGTTACTGGGCTCTGACTACAATGAGCATAATAAGTAGCTGAAAATAGAACGAGGGAAAAACGACAATCTGTACGCCTCCGTATGAGTCCTAATTCCTCGTATCTTATCTTCGTGGTCCTCATGCGCGATGTATGCTGGCGGGAGCAGAATCGTATGATAGTCAACTTCAAATGTCGGTTCTCTAAATTTTCTCAATAGTGTTTCCCAAAAAGAACGCCGCCTTCCCCCTAGAGATTCCCATTTGAGCTCGCGAAGCAGCTCCGTAACACTTAAATTTTATTCGGAGCTACCGGTAACAAATCCAGCAGACCTCCTGAGAGTTGCTTCAAAGTCTTCCTTCAATCAGACCTCATACGGATCTCAAAAAACTCGAGCAGTACTCAAGAATAGGTCGCACTAGCGGCCTATATGCGGTATCCTTTACAGGTCGTTACCACTCTTTCCTAAAATTCTCCCAGTAAACAGAAGTCAACCGTTTACCTTCCATACCACAACTTTTACATGCTCGTTCCACATCATATCGCTTTGCAACGTTACGCTCAGATATTTAAACGACTCGACTGTGTAAGCAGGATACTAGTAATATAATATCCGACCGTTACAGGTTTGATCTTCCTGCTCGTCCGCATTAACTTACATTACTCCACATTTAGGACTAGATGCCATTCACCACACTGACTGGAAATTTTGTCTAAGTCGGCTTGTATCTTCCCACAGTCACTCAAATTTGACACCTTACCGTACACCACGGCATCATCAGCAAACAACCGCAGACTACTGCCCACTCTGTATGCCAAATCATTACTATATGTAGAGAACAACAGCGGTCCTATCACACTTCCCTGGGCTACTCCTGACGATAACCTTGTCTCTGAGCACCGAGCGAGGTGGCGCAGTGGTTAGCACACTGGACTCGCATTCGGGAGGACGACGGTTCAATCCAGCGGCCGACCATCCTGATTTAGGTTTTCCGTGATATCCCTAAATCGCTCCAGGCAAATGCCGGGATGGTACCTTTGAAAGGGCACGGCCGAATTCCTTCCCCGTCCTTTCCTAATTCGATGAGACCGATGACCTCGCAGTTTGGTCTCTTCCCCCAAACAACCCAACCCAACCCCTTGCCTCTGATGAACACTCGCTGTGGAGGACAACATACTGAGTTCTATTATTTAAGAACTCTTCCAGCCACTCACATATCTGTGAACTTATTCCATATGTTTGTAACTACTTTTACAGTCTGCAGTGGGGCAGCGTGTAAAATGCTTTTCGGAAATCTAGAAATACGGAATCTTCCCACATGGTGATTCGTGGGCTTAAGCTGCTTAGTCCCAAGAAAGTTTATTATATTCGAACTGAGAATGAGTTCAAGGATTCGGCAGCAAACGGAAGTTAGGGATATTGGTTCGTAATTCTGAAGGTCCGTTCTTTTACCTTTGTTATATACTGGAGTCACCTGCTCTTCTTTCCAGTCTCTTGGGACTTTGTGCTGGGCGAGAGATTCACGATAAATGCAAGCTAGGTAAGGCGCCAATCTTTGGAAAATCGAATGGGGATTCCATCCGGACCTGGTGATTTATTTGTTTTCAAATCTTTAAGTTGCTTCTGTACGCCAGGTATGCTAATTTCTATGTCATCCATACGGGAGTCTGTTCGTTGGTCAAGTTACGGTATGTTTGTACGGTTCGCCTGCGTTGAACGATTTCTTGGACGTAATATTTAAATCTTCACCTTTCGTTCGGCTATCTTCAACTGCCACACCAGACTGGTCAACAAGGGACTGAATGGAAGCCTTAGACCCGCTTAACCATTTTACATACGACTAGAATTTTCTCAGCTTCTCTGCTACATCTTTGCTAAGGTTTGACGGTGATAGATGTTGTGTGTTTCGCGCATAGCTCTTTTCACAAAGGCACGTATCTCTACTAACCTTCGTTTATCGTCGTTTGAGAGCCTCCTTTTAACCTAGAGTGCAACAGCCTCTGCCTCCACAGCATCTCACAAATTTCGTTATTAAACCGTGGTGGGTCTTTCCCATCCTTTATCCACCTACTAGGCACGTAACTCTCCAGACTACGATTTACAATCTGCTTAAACTTTGCCCATAATTCCTCCACATCCATCTTCGTGGAATCAAGTGTCAGTTCACTGTCTACGTGAGATGCTAACAACTGTTTATCTGCCTTATCTAGCAGAAACACTCTCCTATCCTTCTTCACTGATTTATTAACTTTCGTAATCATAGTTGCTATAATTACATCGTTATCGCTAACCCCCGTTTCTATACTGACATTGTCGATGAGGCCAGGCCTATTTGTAGCTGCAAAGTCTATATTTCCTCTGCGTGTGAGATGCCGAGCTAGCTGCTCAAGACAATTTTCAGAAAACGTGTTCAAAAGTATTTCGTATGACTGTCTGTCTGTGCCCTCCACAATCAATCCATAGACATCCCAGTCTGTAGTCGGCAGGTTAAAGTCGCCTCCAACTAGTACTGCACGATCTGAGTATTTACGCGTGATTGATCACAGATTTTCTTTGAATGACACTAGAACTGCCATAGCAGAATCGAGGAGCCGGCAATAACACCGAACAATTAAGCTGGTTTCACCTACACCTTGCATACGGGACCAGACAACTTCGCTGTCACACCCAACTTCGACCTCAATACAGACAATAATTTCGTCAACTGCAATGAAAACTCCCCGTCCTATGGCTTCTAATATATCTTTCCGATTTACGTTCCACGACTCGCTAAATATCTTAGAGCTTTCCGCTTCGGGTTTCAGTCAGCTCTCAGTCCCAAGAACAATTAGAATGCGAGAGCTTCCCTGGAGGGCAATAAATTCGAGAACTATATTACGAATATTTCGACAGTTTACTGATAAAATTGTGACAGCTGAACTGTCTTTATTCTGAACACCGTTTGACTTCCCTTGCTGTGAATAGACTGGCGAGTATTCACCAGAGCACCTCAAGCTATCGCCTTGCCTAAAAAACCCTCATGTGCACTCTACAAGTACTCTGCTAACCGACTAACTGCTTACTATTGCCAAATGGACGGACCACGCGCCGTGGGGCCGGTCCTGCTGGAAGTTCTCGCTGTAGATAGTCAGCCATAGTGCCGACCGACCTTGGGCCGACCTCCAGAGCTAAAGTTGACATCTGGCGGCGAACGGATTACTCCTGCGAGCTTGAACGGATTTCTGGATTAGTCATCTACGAAGATTGAACATTCGGACATGGACCACGTCCTTCCTCAGATCCGAACTGCTTCCTAATGATTTCTGTATGTTGCTGCCTGCGCTCCACTATTTATATCCGGCAGGAGGACGTTTTTTACCCTCAGTGGTAGCTTTTTGTTATTAGTCCCACAGTATATTGCAGCGTAACTTAGCGTGCTGGCCTCACTTCCCATTACTCAGCACTCTCCAGGCTTTGCTCGGCGCTCGGTCAGTGTATGTCCTTGCGTCAGTCTGTTGGTAGACTGCTGCTGTCAGCAAGGCTATCTGTGCATGCTTACTTCGCAACGCCTCGGTCGACGTCGTGCCGCTGTTTTGCCATTCTCCACTGCGTGAAGCAATGCTTACTACATGTGGCCGCAACACTATGTATACTGCACCCCTGACCTATAAAAGGTAACCCTACAAATCCCCACACAATTATGTAGGTGCAGATATCTGCAGCTAAAGCCCTCACAGAGGCGACGAAGCCTTTGGTTCAGACCCTCCACTCGGCTCTAAACCAAAGGACGCCAATTAACTCTGGGAACGATCCTGAAGATTGCGAGCTCTGCTTGCACCCCGCGGGGAAGGCCAGCAGTCGTCACCATCTCCGCCAGCAGCCTGTACAAACTGAGGATCGCCTCAGAATCTATGAGACAGGCGCTGTTGGTTCCGACATGAACCACAACTTGCAGATCACTGCACCCTGCACGCTCGATACCCACCGGCAAGGCCACCTCCACATCTCGGACGAGACCTCCCGGCAGACATTGGCTTTTTTTCCAGCCCTGAACGCTGTCTGCCTGATGCAGTCTATAACGCGCCTAACATTGGATCTCCCAATATCCAGTAACCTCCCCCTCCCCTCCCGTGTGCTTTCTCTGACCTGTTCAAGGAGTGGTCACCTGTTCATTTAGGGATGAATGGATGAGGCCTGGCGGCCAGTCGCCACATTGGTCCTCCACCTCGAGCGACGCGAACGCCTTACCACCGGCCACTCACACCATTTGGCGTGTCCAATGTGTCGTGTGCATTAGGAGGTGCCTCGGAAGCAGAGCCCGTGATACCTGAGGCGTCCCATGCAACGCGCCAGATTCTCCGCGACCGCTACACCCCGAGGCAGCAGCCTGGGGGTGACTGACTGCAGCCAACAGCACGTTCCGCTGTTCGCTAACTGCAGCCGGCTCCTCCTGCGTCCGCACACAGTGTGCACGCATCCTACCCATCCTAGCAAGACTAACTGGAGAAGTAAACTATAAAGGCAGACAATCCTAGGTATGCGACTTGCTGCCCTCCTGATGTGTCACCAATGGACGCTGATGCGTTAAAGAGTTCAGTGAGCGACTAGTGCGCTATAGACTAAATGAATTTACCCTTACAAAAACGTGAGATTAACCCTCTTAAACAGAGAAACAAGCACGAAATGTAATAAATATACCACGTGGAAAACAGAGAAAAGGATAAAGGCTTAACTTGCCGCTCTGTAGACGCGCTCGTAACACAGCTGAGAGCTGGAGCCTGTGCTGTTTTATTCTTCATATTGCGGAAAACACGGTAAGGAAATGCACCCTTTAAATATAAATTCTCTAAACTGAATTGTATAAATGACAAGTCATACGTTAAAATAGGTTCCAGTGAAGATGTAGTAGGTGTGAAATACGATTTTCTAGCGAACGGAGCGAATGTAAAGTTGTTCGATAACGAGGCATCCTTAAGAGTTATAACTACAATGAAGATTCTACAAACTCACCGTCGAAAACTGCAAAGTCAGCTTAGGCTGAGCTCTGATTCATGTTTTAGAATCATTCGCACCTTTAATGCTCAATTTCAGAACAAATCGGGTAGAATCCACTCAATGTGGATAACAAGAGTCAACAATATGAATGTAATTTTAAAATATACTTACCGGTTTTGTTAATCAGCCACCATTTGAAGAACCTTATAATAGATGATGATACACCGCAAAAATGTGCTAGTTCTGACCATTTTAAAGTTACATGTCCTATGCATCAAAGCTCATCCAATTTGCTTCTGGACTTACAAACTGCCGTTTCAGAGCGGGCAAAGTTTGCTATCGTGCACAACTAAGAAATCAAATCCGAGAAAATAACCTAACAGGTAATTGTTATCACACTACACGTACAGAGTACATCTAACCGAATTGAACCAGAAATAATATTACTAAAGGCGTGGTACAACAACAAGCATATTACTTCACTAGCTCACGCTAATGCAGCAGGTTCTTCGAAAATGAATATTAAATCCGCAGCTATAGCTCTTATTTTAGGTGCATTAATTTAGCACGGCGATTCCATGTACGTCACGATAAACTCCTGTAGTACTCGTTTATGTGTAGGGATGTCAGATAGTAAGTTATTAATGAAGGCCATTGTTCCACAGGGGTGGAGTGTTTTCAGATGAGAGTACACGTTCTGGATTTCCTGGAGAGACAGTTCTGCTATGGTACCGATAAGAGGCGTCAGTGTGCGATTGAAATGGAGCGGCAACTAATAAACATACTCCGAAGTTGAACTAAGTGGGATAGTACGATTCTTGTAGGCAAAAGGTCTAAAATACACACAGATTCATCTTAAAACTCCGGTGATGCGTACATGAGATAGAATATCACGTTTGAGTAATTGAACGACTGTTAGAACGTTCCGCTGTTGTTTACAGAGACGTGGCGACTATGTTGAAAAATATTTTCACGAGTTTACGTCACTTTGAAGGGTAGTGGAGTATTCATTAAAAGTTATTTGGCCTGCCGTAGTAATGTGTAGCCTAGGATTTGATCTTAGTTACGGACTCTTCCATTACTTCTTGGTAGAACAGTTCCATATTTAAGACTGAATAACAAGTACACTGCTTCATTGGTTCAAGGGCGTCGCGTCGGGTAATGCTATTGAAGCTGCACTATTTCTCAACGAGAACCAATGAAGAAGTTGCGAGTACTATGACGGGAAGCCTGAAGCAGCAGAACAAGTACAGTTTTTCTTCTACTGATCAGCAGAACAAAAACAGTGTACATGTTATTCAACCTTAAATTACATTTTGACGTATACGTGTATTACGAAAAAAATGGTTCAAATGGCTCTGAGCACTATGGGACTCAACTGCTGTGGTCATCAGTCCCCTATAACTTAGAACTACTTAAACCTAACTAACCTAAGGACATCACACACATCCATGCCCGAGGCAGGATTCGAACCTGCGACCGTAGCAGTCGCACGGTTCCGGACTGCGCGCCTAGAACCGCGAGACCACCACAGCCGGCCACTTGTATTACGAGCTGTTAAAATTTTATAACATGAATACAGTAACTCACTGGTTTCGTTTAAGAAGTGTCGTCTAGTTGTACCATATTTTCTAGCGTGAGTATTGTATCTCATCTATTGTTTGAAAAGCTCTCATCTACAACTGTCATATTTTCCATGTGTGTTTCACAGCATATTATTAACTTTATAGTGAAGGCTGTTCAAATGCAGAGATGTTGCAGTTACCGTGTGTGGTGGATTATAATATTATACTGCTTCTGGATAAGTTTTAATTGGACTTCCTGTGACTTCGGATATTTTTATTTTAATTCACGTAGCAATAGCTGTGCAACGATCTTGTTAACATATTTTTACGTAGTTATCATAGCTGTCTTTTAGTCTCGTTAACAATATACAACTAGTTATTTTTCGTAAATTAAACCATTTTCTATTGCCATCCAGTGGTGGTATGTAATGTTTTCGAATGTAATGTTCTTTCACCAGCATAATTTTGCCTCTTTGAGAGTAACATATACGAAGAACGTTGGCAAATATTCATTATGAAAATTACATGTCATATGCTACGTGAATGTTTTAGTAGCTCTTATGTGGCTCGTTGAACTGCAAGTCATCTGAAGATGTTGCTATAGAATGAAACCGGTCGTAACTTAATAAATGCACCTAAAATAAATCTGTGGTGGTTACCTTAACATTTATATTAATCAGCTGTGGAAGCACAGTATGACCAAGATTAGGTATAAAATGATCCAGTACAACTTAAATTTGCGACACATTTGATGCATCGACATATTCAAGAGCTAAAGTAAACACAGAACTCATGGTACTTTAGCGACAAAACATTAGGGAAATCGTAATCAAAGAGCATGTGGAAAATAAACCAACGAAAGGAAAATACTTGGAGCCCGAAAAGAAGACACATAAATAATCTGAAGGAGATGTACATCTGACGGTGTGCGGTATAAACAGTGGCGGGGTCGTGAATCTCTGAGCAGAAGACGAAGGTGGAAACTAGCCGAACGGCTGTCCCCGTACGGTTTAGAAAGGGATTTGAGGTGTTACCCACTACTACCAATATTAAGGGGACCGGAACGTTTTTGCTCGTGTATATTTTCTTTCGTCATTGTGTACTTCTAAATCGTGCCAAAGACGATATAAGGTTAGAGTGGATTCTGTACTCGTAACCAATTACATCCGAAACTGTTTTTTGAAATTTATGGTGAAATGGCTACCCAAATACCGGAAGAGGTATCGTGTGGTTATAATTAAAGTGCAACTACTCATGGAGGTCCAGTATGGGCTGTAATTAGCCTATGGCAAAGAAACTTAGTAGACATGCTAACGTGTTAATGAGGAACCGATTTAAGCTGACAATAAATAGTAACAGATTTGGCCACCAGGCGCAAATATTCCACTACACACTGTTTGACAGTATGAATCCTAACTGTCATTCGTCAAGCGATAACGTGAGTTAACAGTACGACTAACGAAAAGAGAGACCGTGTGCCTTTAGTGAAACTGTTTTATATGAACAGCAAGGATTAATGTGCTGCATTGTGGGATTATCGCTGGCTGAAAGGAGAGGCCCAGTGCCATTAAATGGTTTATATAATATGATAATGAAATTCGAAATCACGGATGCGCTTTGTGTGGCACCTGGAAGACGAAGGCGTCCTATCCCGATAGAAGTTATTGCGGCGTTGCTGTTGCTGTAACTGACCCTGTAGCATATGCCCCGTGTAGTGTTTGCGCTCGTGAAGTGACACGAGAACTGTCTACCCCGTGGTCAACAGTACGGTGTACTTTAGACTGGTACTCCAGGCAGAGCAGCAGATGAAACCTCATGATGCGCACCGACGTACTGAATTTGCTCTTCGGTTTCTGGCACGGATCGAAGTTGATGACTTGTGGCCAGGCGATATTGTATGGAATGACGAGACACACTTTGCATTGCAGGGTGCAGTGAATACACAGAACTTGCGAGGTTGAGGTACTACTTCTAAACAACTTGTTGTGCATGAAGAGCCAGTGCGTTCGCCGCATGTGACTGTGTGGTGTCGATTCACAAGCATCTTTGTTATCTGTCCGTTCTTCGTAGAAGGGAATACACCCAGAGGGCCCCTAAGGTGTACTGTGACTTCAGTACGTAATCGAGGCTTCCTCGTACAACGCGTAATCTCTGCTTTGCAAATGCGCAGCTGTGTGGAAACTACTGTTTTCGTGCAATATGGGGCAAAACCTAGTGTTGCTTGCACATCGAACATTCACTCTGTCTTCAGGCCACAACTGACCCATCGGGACCACTCAACCGCTGTGTCATCGTCAGCTGAGGATGTGGATAGGAGGGGCGTGTGGTGAGCACAACGCTCTCCCGGTCGTCATGGTGGTTTTCTTTGACCGGAGCCGCTGCTCGCTGCTATTCGGTCGAGTAGCTTCTCAATTGGCATCACGAAGCTGAGTGCACCCCGAAAAATGCCAACAGCACATGGCAGCCCGGATGATCACCCATCTAGGTGCCGGCCAAACGCAACAGCGCTTAAATTCGGTAATCTGAAGGAAATCGATGTACCCACTGCGGCAAGGCCATTGTCTGCTCGCAAATGAAAGATCTGCTTAATACAACTTTCGAAGAACGTGTTATCTACAGAGGTTTCCTAGAAGCGGGCCTTCAAGATCACCTAATCTGAATCCATGTGACTTTTGGCCTTGGGGTATCTAAATGAACCCGTTTACCAGGGACCCATTCTGTCTCTACCTGATCTGAACGCAAGTATGCAGAAACACTTGCTGATATTCCACTGGAAATACTGCGAGAAACTACTGATCTAAGTATGCAGCATCTCGTCGACATCTCTGGTCCTTATACTGAGCAAACTGTGTAAGCAGCAGTTAATAATAAAATCAGTGTTATGCCTTTCGCACTTATTTGGTCATTTCTGCCCATTAGATATGGAAAGATTTTTATATGTCTTTCTTGCATTCCCAGCAACAGATTTTCTCCTGGTGGCCGACAATGGAACTATGTTTTTCCTACGTAAATAGATACCGCATTAACGCTCCAGAATATCTGCCACGTGTCACTGAGGTTAGATAATTACGGCCCACAATGGACCTCTGTGAGCTGCACTTTAAGTACAGTAAAGTGACAAAGGTTATGGGATAGCGATACGCACACACAGAGAGCAGAAAGAGCCGGCCAGAGTGGCCGAGCGGTTCTAGGCGCTACACTCTGGAGCCGCGCGACCGCTATGGTCGCAGGTTCGAATCCTGCCTCGGGCATGGATGTGTGTGATGTCCTTAGGTTAGTTAGGTTTAAGTAGTTCTAAGTTCTAGGGGACTGACGACCTCAGAAGTTAAGTACCATAGTGCTCAGAGCTTTTTGAACCAGCCACACATGGAGATGGTAATAGTATCACGTACACAAGGTATAAAAAAGCAGTGTGATTCAAGTGAAAAGTTTCCGACGTCTTTGTGGCCCCATTACTGGAATTAACATACTCTGAATGTGGAATGGTAGTTGGAGCTAGACGCATGGGACATTTCGGAAATCCGGTGGTCGTGCGGTTCTAGGTCGCAGGTTCAAATCCTGCCTCGGGCTTGGATGTGTTTGATGTCCTTAGGTTAGTTAGGTTTAAGTAGTTCTAAGTTCTAGGGGACTGATGACCTAAGATGTTAAGTCCCATAGTGCTCAGAGCCATTTGATCCATTTCGGAAATCGTTAGGAAATTGAATATTCCGAGATTCACGGTGTCAAAAGTTTGCCGGGAGTTGTCAGTGCTAACATATAAGAAATACTGAGTGAAATAACAGCTGAGATCAATGTGGGACGTACGACGAACGTATCGGTTAGGACAGCGCGGCGAAATTTGACGTTAATGGGCTATGGCAGCAGACGACCGACGCGAGTGCCATCGTACGACGTCGACTGCAGCGTTTCTCCTGGGCTGGTGGCCATATTGGTTAGACTGTAGACGGCTGGAAAATCGCCGCCTGTTCAGATAACTTCCGATTTCATTTGGTAAGAGTTGATGGCAGCGCTCGAGTGTGACGCAGACCCCACGGAATCAAGGACCCAAGTATTCAAAAAGGCCCTTTGTAAGCTGGCGGTGGCTCCAAAATGGTGTGGGCTGTTTTTACATGGAATGGAGTGGATCCTCTGGATGTTCGGCTACTTGGAGGCCATTTTCAGGCATTTATGAACGTCATGTTCCCAAACGACGATGGAATTTTTATTGACGACAATGCACCATGTTGCTTGTCCTCAACTGTTCGCGATCGGTTTGGAGAATATTGTGGACTGTTAGAGCGAATGGTTTGACCACCCATATCGTCCGAAGTGACTCCCATCGTATATTTATTGAACATAACCGAGAGGTCATTTTGTGCACAAAATCCGGCACAGGAAACAATTTCGCAGTTATAGACGGCACTAGAGGTAGCATGGCCCAATATTTCATCAGAGGACTTCCAACGACTTGTTAAATCCATCAGACGTCGAGTCGTTGTATTACGCCGGACAACAGAAGGTCCGACAAGATATTAGAAGGTATTTTATGACTTTTCTCACCTCAGTGTATAAACACCGGGTACATATCCGGCATCGTGTGGTTTTTGAGTTTCACATGGGTTGTAATTGCTAATTTCTGTCTTTCCGATTGCTATCGATCAGGACGACCATCAACTCCAGACAATGACATTTTAAGGGTGGAAGTGGAAGATGATAAGTGTCAGAGAAACGCAGAACTGTCAAAAACTCTTAACCAACGTTGGTCGGACCATCTAAGAACATTTGCAGCAATTTGGTAAAGACAGATAAAGCTAGCTGATACACCATATGAAAACTTACTGCTTCAGCCTCACAATACAGAATCGTTTCTACATTACTGGTCACTGGACATGATAAATGGTTACTCTATGATATCCCAGAACTCAAAAGGCAGTGGCTCTCTCCGAACGAAACGTCACGTAGTACAGTTAAGCCACATTTACAACCGACGAAGGTGCGTTTGTGTGTTTGATGGAGTATTCGCAAGGTCTTTCATTTTGAAATGTTTAAGTTGGACAAATTACACTCGTCCACAAAGTTCACGTTTTATATTTTGCAGAAACGAAACTAGCCATTCTTCATAGATATAGATGCGCTGAACACGAATATCAAGGATAAAATTGCCTCCTAACTCGAGTTTATAAGTAAACAAGGAGTTTACGTTTCACAGTCATACTTATGGGACATTACAAGAGCTACATACAAATGCATCGTGACCAGTCTTCCTTGCCGCAAGCCACCGAGGCGGAGACTTCCAGTACAATTCGGCAACACTGATTTACATCAAGACTCATGTGTACACTATCCAGTTATCTGAGCGTTATCGAATGTAGGAACCAGACTCGATTTGTTCATTTGTCACAGCTGTGTGATTATGAGTTGCATTAGTTCACTCGTTATTCGAACAAGTGTCGTGGAGGTGGCAATTTGGATTGTATGTCAGCTGAAGTGTGAAACTCAAGAACTGAATTATTTTGCACGTGTGTACTTCCACAAAAATTTCCACAACTGCAGTAACAAACCTAATAACTTTTGGTACATTTGTGTTGATGTTATTTATGGTACAAGAAGGTAAGCACAAACTAAAGCAGTGAAACAAGCATACGTCTTGTATTTAGGTGTCGAGCTAGAGACCAAGATAAATCGTGGGTTCCCCACGTGTGTTGCACCTCGTGTTCGTCTACACTAGATGCTTGCATGTATGGTTAAATATCTCCATGAAGATTGTTGTGCCTGCTGTCTACTGTGAACTCACAAATCATTCATAACATTACTGTTTTTGTATGGCACCTCGCTTGAGGAAAGGATCAATAACAATAAGAAGACGAGTGTTTAATACTCTGACATCGCATCTGTCATTCGCCCTGTGGCTCATGGTGCAGAACTGTAAGTTCCTCTTCCCCCACATGTACCTCCATCAAGCAGTGATAGCAATGAGGTGAACCGACATATACAGCCTAAAAGTGCAGTTATCCTCCAGTGACGCTGATCCTAGATTTACGCCAACACCGTCATCCGGAGAACGACACAAAGTCACACAGTGTGAACTCAGTGATATGATTATGGATTTAGATCTTCCAAAGTGTAAAGCCGAACTATTGGGCTCACGACTGAAGCTAACATAGTACGTGTGTCTGTATTTCAGGTGCGCCAGAAGAAACTTCAGTGTCATTTCAGTACTGGAGGCGACATTGCATCCCTCGGTGGTATTGATCGTTTGTTGAAAGACCTCAGCCATAGGTTTCCTTCTGCCTATACACCAGTAAGATCATATGATGACCTGTACTGCCGAGAGTCTGTTGGATTGTAGCTCATATGCGCTGAAGTAGGCTATTTATAGCCGAAATACAGATTGGCAAGAGTAATAAAAACTAATGAGATTGTGACTCATTGCTGTGTATCTGTTCTTCCTTAGATCTAAACATCACATACAGAACAGACAAG
Source organism: Schistocerca nitens (assembly GCF_023898315.1). Classification (NCBI taxonomy): domain Eukaryota; kingdom Metazoa; phylum Arthropoda; class Insecta; order Orthoptera; family Acrididae; genus Schistocerca; species Schistocerca nitens. The sequence continues at coordinate 950,963,673 of NC_064616.1, forward strand.
TGGCGGTTCTTCATAGACGGCTCATAAAGAAGCCTGAAGACAGTGCTGTTACACAATAGCAATGAGAGGCCGTCCACCTATGTTGCACATGCAGCCTTATCTAAATAAATTTATACCATACGGAAATCCGTTGTAAGCTATGTTAATCGAAACCATGAGTGCCTAATATGTCGAGAGTTTAAAGCCATTACGTAACTTTTCTGTTTGCGAGGGGATTACAGTAACTATTATTGCTACCTGTGCGAGTGGGACAGTCGCACGAGAGGAAAACTCTACACACAGTGAAAATGGCCTTCGTAAAAAGCTCTGGTGTCTGGGTCAAAAAATGCTGTCAAAGAGTCCCTAGTGAACCCGAACAAAATTGTTCTCCCTCAATTGCACGTAAAAATGTGACTCACGAGAGCATTTGTTAACGCAGATCCCAGGAATAAAGCAGCATTTCAGTATTTGTGTAAGAAATTTCTGCTACTCAGCACAGAGAGGGTATTCATTGGCCCACAGACACGCCAGCGGTTGTGGGACACACACTCTAACCACTGATTTGCTGTAGGCACGGAATTGCTTTTGTAATGTGAGAAAGCTGTCTTTGGGAAATAGGAGATCTGAAAATTACAGAGAACTTGTGAACGAATTCATTCGAGGCCATTGGCAGTTCCTTAGCTCCCGTCTCGATGTGTTCCCAGAGAAATGTGGTTCAGCCAGTGATGAGCACGGAAAGCGGTTCCACCATGACAATTTTCTCATGGAACAGCGGTACACAGGAGAGTGGACTTGTATTATGTTAGCTGAATTCTGCTTCATATTACGAACAATACCCACAAGAGGAAGGCAAAGAAACCATGAGATTAAGCTAGCTAAGCTTAAAGTCCCAACTTACTTGTAACCCTGAGGCAGGAGACAACTGTAATCTATCGTGAGCGATTTTAGTTTCTTTTATAGCCCGTGGCCACTTATTTCGGTATCACTTGTTTGAAGTTCGAGTGACGATTAAATCCAGGAATCCCCGATCGATTTTCCTTCGAGGAACAGTTTGGATGCTGGTGATGCTGAATAAGCGATTAAGGAGACCAAACAGCGAAGGTAATCAGTATCCTGTGTCACCCCCTTCACAGAGCTGGGAAGCAATGTATCCAGTCTGTCTGCGTATAGAATAAATTCTGCATGCAAGAGTGAGAAAGTGTTCAAAATGTTTTCCGCAGCGCATATCAGCCAGGCAGATTCGATCCTCGGCCGGTATACCTTCCCGTCCCGGTAGCGGTCGCGTTGACACGAGCGGATACCCCAGTCAGTGCCATAATGGTCACAGAGTGTCTGGACTAGTGACTTCCATCCGTTTATTATTTACAATAATATTATTTACAATAATATTATTTACCTTCAGCCAGATATCCGTCCTGAGACCTTCCCACATACGCCCTTGCAGTTAACTGATATACAACATCAACATTTTCATTCCTTAATTTGCGATTGACGAACACTACTCTTTTTGCTCGAACAGTCCACAGGTATACTGCCGGTTCATAGTGTCCAACGGGCACAACATTTCAGCGATGAGACATGTCGCCATCGTCAGGTGCGCTGACGAACTGAGCTCCTCGTGTGGATGTGCACGGAGATAACTTGTCCTCTGATGTGTGATGGAGTTCGCAGCAGTTATTGCTTTGCCTCCCATGCATGCCGATGTAATGCGTCTTCATATGTAGATTGTCTTCTTGGGTGTCTCCTCAGCACAGTTCTGCAGTGCTAGCTATGCAGCGAGCAGGTGTGGCCAGCGGATGGTGACGCTGCGCGGCAGTTTGCGGCCCAGCGTCCGGATTTGGGCGTTGTGTGACCGGCCTGCACGTTCGTAAAAGGTGCGGGCGGTCGCCTGGAAGAGGTCACGGTGCAGAGGTACTTCCGCGATGTCGTGAAGATAAGCGGTTGGGAAATCGTAAGGCAGGTGTAAGGCCAGCTGAAGGATGCGATTCTGCAGTGTCTCCAGCTTCTTCAGGTTCGTGTCGGCGGCGTTTCCCCAGACGACGGCGGCGTATTGGAGTACAGGGCGGAGCAGCGCCTTGTAGAGAGTGATGCCCAGCCGCGGTGGTAGTTGGGAGCCGGGGTTCAGCACCGGGTACAGGATGCGGAGCCTGTTCCGCACTTTGGTCTTCACTTCGCGGATGTGCGGAACCAACGTGAGTCGGCGGTCGATGGTGACGCCGAGGTAATGCGCCGTTGGACGCCACGGGACAGGGCTGCCACCGACGGTGAGCGGTTGCAGACCTGCAGGAACGAGTCGCCTGGTGACGATCAGGAACTGCGTCTTGGCCCCATTGAATTGTAGACGCCACTTGACTGCCCAGGCTGCCAGGGTGTCAACGGCGAGCTGCAGACGGCGGCGCATGACGGCGGCATTGAGGCTCCTCGTATAGAGAGCCGTGTCATCCGCGTACAGGGCGAGCCGCACACAGTCGATCTTCGGCGCATCAGAAGTGTACAGCGAGTACAGGAGCGGCCCCAGGACCGAGCCCTGTGGAACACCGGCATTGATGCGGCGGACGGAGGACAAGCCATGCGCGGCCCGCACATGGAAGGTCCTATCGGCAAGATAGGAACGGATGAGACGGACGTGCGACGTCGGGACCCCAAGTTCAAAAAGTTTGAACAAGAGGCCGCGGTGCCACACACTGTCGAAAGCCCGCGACACGTCCAGGAACACCGCGCCGAAGAACTCGCGCTGCTCGAGGGCGACGAACGCATCTTCCACTAGCCGAAGGAGTTGGTGAACTGACGAGTGGCCCCTGCGAAAGCCGAACTGCTCTTCGGGCAGGAGGCCTTCCTCGTCAACGTGGCGCTGCAGCCGCCTGATGTACACCCTTTCAAAGACCTTGGAGACGGCCGGCAGTAAACTAATAGGTCTGTAGTTCGCAGGCTGACGCAGATCCTTCCCCATCTTCGGAATCGCCACGATCTCTGCATGCTTCCAGGACTGAGGAAAACTGCAGGACCGGAGGATTACATTAAAGACGTCGGCGAGATGAGTGACAGCCACTGGCGGCAACTTCTGGAGGAGGGCGTTGGAAACTTCGTCTGGGCCCGCAGCTTTCCTGGGGTTCAGGGCACGCAGGATGGACGACAACTCCTCCGCCGTCGTCTCTTCAATGACGTCATCGTAGTCGCGTGCCTCCAAGTAGCGTGGGAGCCGGTCAGCAACCAGGTCGTCGTGGACAGCGTCGGTCGGGTCTTCGATCGGCGTAAACGTAGCCTCAAAGACGTCTGCGAGGGCATGTTGCGTGCGGCGTAGGAAACGCTTCGTCGTCTGCCAGGCCGTGCCGTCGTCAAGACAGAGGGTGGCGACCTTGTTATTCGAGTCGCGATTGCGATGGTTGTGTACCCGGTTCTTCTCAGTGATGGCCGCAAGGATGTCCGGCGGCAGCTGTCGGGAGTAGTCAGGCGGAGTGCGTGGTCGGGGCGGCGTTGCTATAGTGGCAGCGTCGATCGTGGTGGCCGCGAAGTGCAGAAGTGCTGCGTCCGCTCCAGCGTCCGCAGGGGGCGGCGCAGCGGCGAGTGAGTCCGTCACGGCTGCTTGGAACCTGTCCCAGTCGATGCCAGCAAGTGAGATGCCTCTCCGGGGCTGTTGGAGGGCGTCTAGGTCGATATCAAAAACCACTGGGACATGATCAGAAGACAGTGCCGTCCTCGTCGTAGCGGTGATCTGATGAGGGATGCCCTTGACGACCGCTATGTCGATTATATCCGGGAGGCCACGGGCAGGGACGATCGTCGGGTCGTACGGCCCCACCACAAGTGCATGTTGACGTTCCACTACCCGGAGCAGGCAGCGGCCAGCGGCATTGGTGATCCTGGAGTTCCAGGAGACATGTTTACTATTGAAGTCCCCGGCGACGAACACCTGCCCCCTCAAGGAGAGCAGAGCATCGATGTCAGCAGGGTCCAGTGGACGAGACGGCGGTAGATAGGCAGCGACGAACGTGATGGCGCCCGCCGAGGTGTGAACGACGACACCAGTGGCCTCCAGCGTTGCCAGTGGCGGAAGTTGTATCACGTGGTGACGAATGCCATTGCGGACGTAAACGGCTGTCCCACCACCCGCCGTCAGTCGATCGGTGCGGTAGCTGGAGTAGTTGGCCGCCCTGACGTCGACCCCAGGCTTCAGGTGGGTTTCGTTGATAAGGCAGACGTCGACGGCTTCATCTCGAAGAAATTGGCGAAGTTCGCCAGCTTGAGTGCGGACGCCGTTGGCATTCCACGCGACGACCGTGAGCCCTCTAACGCTGCCCATGGTGCAACTGGTGAGTGTTGACAGCGGTCGGGGCCGGAGAGGCCATCGGCACTGCAGCGGTGAGTTGCTGCGACAGGACTTCAATCAACTTCGTAGCACTGGTCACCAGGGCAGTGAGCTGCGCGACGAGGTTGGCCAGGTCAGCGGTGGAGGCAGCCGGCGCGGCCCCGTCGCTGGAAGGGGGAGGCGTGGCTGCTTCGCTGGGAGAGTCCACCTGGGGCTGCGCGACGGACGGTGCTGAGCGCTGGGCACCCACGGGGCGGCGACCCCCGCGCCGTCGGTCGGCGGGGCGTGGTCCGGCTGACGTCCCGGGAGAGGCAGTACCCGGGTCCGCCACTAGCAGCTGTGGTGGAGGCGCAGGAGCCGCGGGTGGCGGCACGGCCTCGGATGCGGCAGGAGCAGGAGCAGCCGACGCAGCCGGGACGGCGGAGGGCGCCCCTAAAGTTGCCGCCGCGAAAGAGACGCCGGGCCGTCTCGTTGCTGGCTTCTTCGGACGCGGCGCTGGCGTTTGGCCACGTTGGCGAGCGATGGCACGCTTCCACACCTCACACCCACGATAGCTGGCCACCTGAGCACCGCCACAGAGTGCACATGTCGGCTTCTCGGTGGGCGGACGGGGGCACGCACGTCCTGCGTGGGCGCCGGCGCATATAACACATCTGTCCGGCATTGAGCAGTGGCGCGCGACGTGATCGATCCCCTGGCAGCAAAAGCACTGCACAGGGCCTCTCCTGGAGCGAAGGTCTTCGGTCTGAACCGGAACGTCGGCGACCCGCGTCAGTTGGTAGAGTTTGCGGTTCTCCACGGTGTCGGAGCAGAGTACCAGGAAGAGCGACATATCATCGCATGATTTAGGCGACTTCATCTTCACGACTGCCCGGATGTAGAAGCCCGGGTCAGCGAGTTCACGATGCAGGTGATCGGCTTCCATGTTGAACGGCAGGTCGCGGATTACAATCTTCAAGACTTTGTCAGGTGCGGAAGCGTGGGTATAGAATGGGATACCACGCTCAGACGCCTTCTGAGTGACCCGGCGATAATCGTCAGCAGTGCGGAGTGTGACCCTGTACAGGTCACGCCCGGCAGGCTTCACGGTCTACACGGCCGTTGTCCAGCTGCGCAACAACTTCTGCAGTTCCCCATAGGACGGCCGAAACTGGAGGACCACCAGCGGAAGATGGGAGTCTTTCTTTGGCGCAGGATCGCGCGGTAGCTGGTCTGGCGCGTCAGCGAGCGCGTCGAATGAGTTGGCGACGGCAGTTGGAAGCGTCGTCCAGGACTGCATGCGTCGTGCAGTTCGCCGGGCCGGGACAAAACCATCGGCGTCAGGGGCGAAATCTTGCTTCGCCCTCTTCTCGATCGGCGAGCTGCGAACAACGGACGTCGCGGCTGTTGCCCTCCTCTTCTGTTTCCCGCTTCGTCCGCGTGGCTGAGGGGCGGTGGAGCTCTCATCTTCAGAATCGGGGAGCGGAGCAGACAGCGCTGTCTTCAAGGTGTCCGGAGCTGTGGCCATCAAATCCATAGCATTGGTCGTCGTAAGTGGGGCCCAGATGGGGCCGTCGACGGCGCAAGCGCGGCCGGACGGCGATGTGCCACACCCTTCGCGTCGCTAGCAAGCGCAGGTACGTCCTTCTCGCGGCTACACATCTCAGCGACTACGAACTGAGCTCGTGAGGGCGGGCGGCCGATTTAAATCCCCTCCCCCGCGGGCTGCTTCCTTCGCCGTCCGCGCCCGCGCGCCGGCGGTCGCGAAGACGTGGGCGTCAGAATCTGTCGTAGCGTCGATGTGCTTGCTACTTCCGCCCTGGTCGCCAGTTCCTGCTTCTTGCTCAGAGTGTTCTTAATTATATTCAATGCCGGGTCCCAAGCCTTGCTGAGATTGTAGCCGCAATCTCGGTTGATAAGATCTTCCCTGGTGCGAATTCGATAGCCTCCCTTATAACGCTGTCCCAATATTTAGAGGTCTGAGCCAGGATCTTGGTATGCTCATAATCCATCTCGTGTTTCTCGGACAAACAGTGCTCTGCTACCGCCGACTTATTTCGATATTTCAGTCGAGTGTGCCTTTGATGTTCTCGACAACGATCTTCGATGCTGGGTACTGTTTGTCCGATCTAAGTCTTCCCGCTCTCAAGGTATATTTGGTATATGCCGGCCTTCCTTGAACCGTGGTCATCTTTCACACTTCCCAGTAATGCCCGTGTTTTATTGGGCGGGCGAAAGACGGTTTTAACTCGGTGTTTCTTTAATATACGGCCGATTTTCCCCGATAGTGCGCCATTGTACGGAATAAAGGCAGTGGCTACCTCTTCTTTCGTGACTTCATCCGTCTCCACAGGTTGTACTGTGGTGCTAGGATGGAGAGCGCGTCCAATCTGCCATTCCGAGTACCCGTTTTTTAGGAACACGGTTTTAAGGTGTTCCAATTCCTGGGGCAGATTCTCTGCGTCTAAGATGCTGCGCGCCCTGTGTACTAGTGTTTTTAGTACTCCAGTCCTGTGATAAGGGTGGTGGCACCTGTCTGCACGCAGGTACAGGTCAGCATGCGTTTTCTTCCTGTACACACCGTGTCTCAGGGTACCATCAGCTCTTCTCTTGACCATGACGTCCAGGAATGGTAATCTTCCTTCTGATGTATGGAGTTTAGGTGTGTAAGGAAATCCAGGAGCTTGTCCCTACCATGGGGACAGATGACAAACGTGTCATCGACATAACGGAAGAAATAAGTAGTTTTCCAATTGGATGACGCCAAGGCTTCCTCCTCTAAGTACTCCATGTACAAATTCGCGTCCACTGGCGAGAGTGGGCTGCCCATTGCGACTCCAACCGTTTGCTCATAGTATTCCCCATTAAACAGAAAATACGTTGAGGTCAAGACATGCCTAAAGAGTTCGGTGGTCTTCTCGTCAAATATCTGCCCAATAAGCTCGACTGACTCTCATAGAGGCACCCTGGTGAATATTGAAACCACGTCGAAGCTCACTAGGATATCAGCGTCTTTCAGTCTGAAGTTGTCGAGACATTTCACGAAGTCCACGGAATTACGGATATGGTGAGGGCATTTATCTACAAAGGGGCTAAGTAATTCAGCCAGATACTTTTCCAGCAAGTAAGTAAGTGCCCTAATGTTACTGACAATCGGGCGCATAGGTACTCCTCTTTGTGGACCTCAGGGAGTCCATAGAGTCTTGGTGGTACAGGTCTTTGAGGCCCAATAAAACACGGGAATTACTCTAAAGTGTGAAAGATGACCTCGGTATGAGGAAGGCCGGCATATACCAAATTTCCTGTGAGTGTGGGAAGACTTAGATCGGACAAACAGTACGCACCATCGAAGATCGTTGTCGAGAACATCAAAAGCACACTCGACTGATATATCGAAATAAGTCGGCAGTAGCAGAGCACTGTTTGTCTGAGAAACACGAGATGGATTATGAGCGTACCAAGATCCTGGCTCAGACCTCTAAATATTGGGACAGCGTTATAAGGGAGGCTATCGAATTCGCACCAGGGAAGATCTTATCAACCGAGATTGCGGCTACAATCTCAGCAAGGCTTGGGACCCTGCACTGAATATAATTAAGAAGACTCTCAGCAAGAAGTACTAACTGGCGACCAGGGCGGAAGTAGCAAGCACATCGACGCTACGACAGATTCTGACGCCCACCTCCTCGCGACCACACGCGCGGGCGCGGACGGCGAAGGGAGCGGCCCGTGGGGGGACTGGGTTTTAAATCGGTCACCCGCCCTCAGGAGCTCAGTTCGTCAGCGCACCTGACGATGGCGACATGTCTGATCGCCGAAATATTGTGCCCGTTGGACACTATGAACCCGCAGTATACCCGTGGACTGTTCGAGCAACAAATACGCCGGGAGAAACTAAAGAATCACTACTCTTTTTAGTTACCTGCCTGGAACTATAACGTATATTATCGGGACTATAGAGAGATTTCTCTGTCCTGAGGAACCCATTCGTGCACGCCACACATACATTTCTACCCCTAGTAGCCGCTTCCAGTTTGTAGTCCCAGAAAATAAGATTTGGGTACAGAGCAGGATCTGATAGTGGAGGTAGAAGTTCTGCATCCTAGATGGTCACAAAATAGTCTGAGCCTCTGTTCTAAGCCAAACCAGAGAAGCACGATCGGTTCTGGGAACGATGCTGCTAACCGCTAGGTAACTCTGTTTCCATCCTGCGCGAGGCTAGATGTCTTCATCATAGGAGCCAGCAGCCTGTGGGAAGGGAGAGTGGCCTGTGAATCCACGCAGCTGGCTTCATTCGCGCAGATATGAGCTGCGATTTAAGCTGGGTACACCCAGAGCGTTCAGTCGTTGCCGGCAGAGACCCCTCCACATCTCAGACCTGACCTCCAAGCAAGCAGAGTTGATACTGATTCTCCTTCCCAATCCTCATGCTCTTTCCGTAAGTGGCTCAATCGTCCTCTTAACGTTGGAGCTCCCAATGTGAAGCAGTTCCACCTTCAGCTCTTGTCCGGATCATTCAAGAAGATAGAGCTTTCTTCCAGAAGATTAGGTGTCTGATGCTGCCTCTGATGTATTTGTCTGACCAGAAATTAATTTTTTTATGCATTAGACTCCGACAAGTGATTTGTGAACAAGTTTTTATTGTTAATCAATTACGTAACCACCCTCGTTATCAAACACCTTTTGCCATTTAGTATGAAAATTTTCAACAAATGATCGGTGAAATTCTATTGGTTCTTGAGAAAATTAACTGTATTTGGCTTTCTGGACATTAAAGATTCAAAATTTTTTCGCTTAGAAACTGTACAATCGTTTCAAATGGAAATCAGAAGGTGAAATATCGATGACGTGTGTATGGTGGGTAAGGAATCACCCCCCCCCCCCTCATCCCATTTCCTTAATTTTCCCAGGGTCTTGCGTAGTGCAGTCTTGCATTATCGTGTTGCAGAACAGCACCTTTTCTGTTGACAATTTCTGGGTACGTTTCAATTAAAAACTGATTCATTCGATCCAATTGCTCACAATAACGGTCTGCATTCAAAGCTCTGGTCCAGAGTGGATTTTTTGCAGACACCAAACTAGATGGACTTTATACTCGTAGATTCCGAAGCACTAAACACGAATATTCTATAGAGAATACGTGAAAGAACTAAGACTGGTGACCCTGGCTGTTTGATATCCATAAACACTTAACATCAGTAGAAGGCAAACTACTTCTCTAAGAGAGATCGATCTGTAGTTCTTCCATTTAATCGTCGCAATAACGTCACAATGACTGATACCGAAATACGTGGCCACAGACTATAAAAGTAAGTAAAATCGCTTAGGGGATATCAATACGATTCTACATAGAAAACGTAAAAGAACTTTCTCCTCTTCTGGCAGCAGTGTACTGTAGGTCGGTGAAGGAGGGAAGTGTTCCTTGTGATTGAAAATAAAAATTGAGGTCGTTTCTTTTCTCAAGGATGGTCATCGATCAGACGCACACTACTGTAGGCCTATACCTTCGACATTGGTTTCTGGTAGAGTTTTGACCATGTTTTATGGTCTCCCATTATGAAATTTCTAGAAACCGAAAATCTCCTCTGTAGGAACAACTTGGCTTCAAAAAACAATGTTCATGTGAAACCTATCTCGTTCTGTTCCTCCAAGAGACCCACAGAGCAGTAGATACCGGTGCCCAGGTCGAACGTTACAGTTGAACAAAAGAAGAGAGCATGGAGTATTAGACGATCTGTGTTACTAGACTGAACAGTTTGTAACAAACGAAGTACAGCATGTCACATCCAACGGTGAGAAGCCTTTGGACGTAAAATAAATGTGAAGGTAGCGTTAAGGATCCGTCAGTTTCCTAAATACAGTGACGGAAAGAAAATCGTAACACCAAGAACGAAAGGTGGTAGGCGTGCATTTGCATCTCAAAGCTGCAAGAATGGCAGTAGTAGCGTCACTATAAGACATTCAAATCAGGTTTGCGTTAAACACTCGCTGTAACCGTAGTGAGCGTTAGTTACCTTTGAGAATGAATTGGGTGAGTTGATGCAAGTGACAAAAATCCAATTTTCGACGTCTCAAAGAGATTGAACGAGGTGGTGTAATACGGCTACGAGAAGCCAGAGAGTCTTTCCGCGATATTGCAGAAAGACGTGGTAGTGGTGGAGCCACTGTACATGACTACTGACAGCAGTGGTCAGGGGATGTACTGTCACAAGAAGGCAGAGCACCGGACGGCCACGTGGTACTACCAACAGGGAAGAGCATCGCGTTTGGCGTATGGTTGTGGCACATTGTACCGCATCTGCATACGCCGTCCAGCGGCCATTTCGCTGACCTCAAACGACCGCCATTTGCAACTTCAGTGGTGTCAAGCGAGAGCTCATTGGAGGGCAGACTGGATTTCTTTTGTATTTTCTGAAGAAAGCTGGTTCTGCCTCGGTGCCAGTAATGGCCGTGTCTTCGTTAGAAGGAAGCCAGTTGAGGTTCTGCAACCAACCTGTTTGCGTGCTAGACACACAGCATCTGCAGCCATGGCCTGGGGGGCAATTCTGTATGACAGCAGGACCACTGTCGTGGTTATCCCACGAACCCTGACTGCGAGTCTGTACGCCAGTCTGGTGATTCGACCAGTTGTACTGCCATTCATAAATAGTATTCCACTGGATGTTTTCGAAAAGGATAACACCGTAGTTTTAGCGCAACATGCTCTACAGAGTATTGACTTGTTGCCTAGGCCTACTCGATCACAAGATCTGTCTCCAATCGACCAAATATGAAACATCATTGGACGACAGCTCCAACGTCATCCATGACAAGAATTAACAGTTCTGTGTTGACCTACCAAGTGCAACAGGCATCGAACTCCATCCCACAGACTGACATCCGATACCTGTACAACACAGTGCAACCACATTTGCATGCTTGTATTCAACATTCTGGTTTTTACACTTGTTATTAACGCACCAGAATTTACATTTTCAACAGCTTACATCACGCTTACTTTAATCTATAATCTCGCAATGTGAATCACTTAACTATGCAAGCTATGCAAGTATATTCCCGAAAGTTCATTACTCTACGTTAATTGCTTTTTGGTGCTGTCATTTTTTCCGCCTGAGTACATACAAATGACCTAGCACAGGTCACACGAGGCTTTTCGAGGATGAAACTGTTATATACAGAAAAGTAGCAACGCTAGGAAATTGTACAGAATTTCAAGAAAACCTGTAGAGCAGGGCTTAACAACTGGCCGGATTTGAGCGCGAGTGCTCGCGTCTGCTCAGGCACGTGCTCGCGAGCAGGTGCAAGGTCGCCGAGTAGGGAGGGAGGGGAGGGAGGGGAAATGCGCGCGCACGTTTGAATGTGATCTCGCGTTCTTATCAGATTTAACTAGTCATCTGAATGCTTTGAACATTTTACTACAAGGTAAAGATCTGCTAATTACTCATTTCATAGATCGAATACGAGCTTCTAAAATGAAATTGACACTTTGGGTGAGTCAGCTGGAAACAGGAAACCTAGCTCATTTTCCTAAATTTTCATCCATGCAAGATGTTCACAAAGACTGTGAACGTTATTCACATAGTTTAGTTGATCAGCGCTTTCAACATCTGACAGCACTAGACAGTGATTTTGATCTGTTCTCTCCATATTCAGCGAATATTTAAGAGATTCGTCCTGAGCTGTAGCAAGAAATTATTGACCTGCAGGGTGACAGAGAATACAGACACAAATTTCAGAACAAGAAAAACGTTTTGGAATTCTACAGACACTTCCCTCAGGATAGATTTCCTCATTTGCACAAACTGGCGACTACAATAATATCAATGTTCGGTTCCATGTATGTTTGTGAACAACTGTTCTCTGCAATGAAATGTAATAAGACGCGCCTGAGAAACGCATTGTCTGATCGAAATTTAAAGTGCACGCTGCGCCTAAAATGCACAAGAACAATTACTCCGAACATAGACGCAACTGTAAAGGGCAAAAAGTACAAGCTAACCGAGAATCCCACACTTCAGTGACACCTTTTATTGTGTAACAGTTCACAAATTAATACGAATGTAGAGGCATACACTAAGCTAATAAAATTATGTGGCATGTGTACATTCTCCTTTATTTGTTTCATTTGTCGCAGTAATAATTCGCGAGTGATATCCCTGCAGGTGGCCGCGGATTTACATTGACTGGCGGCAGCTGTTGTGTGCCCCACGTGCCTCTCCCCACTCTCCGCTCTGGTCTGGTAGTGGGGGTAGCGTGCTCGCGCTGCTCCTTGCTCGCGCCTTGCTGCTCACACCTTGCTCCGCGAGCACGTATGTTGTGAAGCCCTGCTGTAGAGGATATACTCTTGTCGCTTGTATTGGTAGTTGACCATCAATATAACCAAATGTAACATATTGTACACAAAAAGGCAGAAGATCCGTTATAGTATGGATATTGTATGCTCATTGGAAGCAGTTACATCTATGAAAGATCCACAAGCATGTGTACGGAGCGATTTAAATTGGAAGTACCATATGAAATCGGGCCCAGGAAAGACTGATGACAGACTGAAATTCGATAGAAGAATTGTCAGTAAGTTTACTCCACCTACAAAGAACGCAGCTTAAGAGGACTCCGTTCGACCAGTACTTTATTATTGTTGGTCAGTTTGAGTCTATGCCGCATATTATTGACAGGGAAAATAGAGAATATTCAATGGATAGCAGCGCGTTTAGAGGCTTAGCGGTTTACATCGAGCCTATTGAAAAGGTACCGGGTGACAATTATTGAACTGTATGAAATAAAATCGTCGTAACTTGTGAATGGTTTGCTTTAAGACGTTCAAACTGCACGGTTGGCAGCGGGGCATGACGGCAATTAGTATGCAGATGATGGTTTGGTTTAGCGACGAAGCCCACTTACATTGGGATGGGTTCGTCAGTACGCAAAATACGCCCATTTGGGAGACTGAGAATCCGCATTTCACGATCGAGATGTCTCTTCACCCGCAACGGGTGACCGTGTAATGTGCAGTGTTCAGCCACGGAATAATCGATGAGATATTTCTCGATGGCACGGTGACTACCGAACGCTACGTGAAGGTTTTGGAAGATGATTTCATCCCCATTATCCAAAGTGACCCTGATTTCGACAATTTGTGGTTTATGCAAGACGGAGCTCGACCCCATCGAAGCAGGAGAGTGTTTGATGTCCTACTGTCCTACAGCAGTAGTTTGGAGACCGCATTCTGGCTCTGGGGTACCCAGAGGCCACTGACATGGGCCTCGATTGGCCGCCGCATTCGGTTTCTTTTTGTGGGGCTATATTAACGACAAGGTGTACAGCAATAACTCCAAAACAACTGCTGAGCTGATTACAGCCTTTCAGGTTATCGACAGCATTGGTATTCCGACACTTGAGCGAGTTCTACAGAATTTCCCTATTCGTCTGCGCTACATCGTCGCCAACGATGGCAGTCATATGAAACATGACATAACCTAAATCCGATTATCTTTAGTGACGTTTACATGCTGAATAAAGTGTGTGCATGCCGTAGTTTGTAACTAATTTGCGTTTTGTCATATGTAATTGAATAACTGTCACCCTGTAAGAGCAGTGAACAGACGTGCCTTGTGAGTCACAGCCAGGACTGTATCGTTAGATGGCCGAGTGTACGTAGTTTCTACGCGGTCTGGCAGAGGTCACTGGCTGACGGACACTGTTTCAGCTGCAGTCAAAATGCTAAAACTTTTCTTTGCAGTTCTGTTTCTTTCATTTGCTAATCGTTTATCAGTTACTATTACAATTGTTCTTAGTTATTGGAGTGAATAAAAGTGCGAATGTGAAATAATATTTATGTAGGATTTTAATACTATAGTTCAAGTACCTGGTCTCGAAAGGAATGTTCGGGAATGACGTGCTTGTTAGTCATTCGTAGCAGGGAATTTGTTATAAATTGTTTTGTTGGTTTATAGTAGAATCTCAGTAAGGCCAACCACTTGGCCTCCCACCTATCCGATGTCTTCTCCATTCCAGATGTTCCCCAGTTTGGTTATTCCATCTTCCCCGACGTCATCGAACGTACGGATACCTCCACTCCTCCCCCTGCTTCTAGCTTCCAGTACTTGGGCCACACACCACCATCAGGACTTAACACTCCCATCACTACACAGGGCATTAGCCTCACACTCCGTACTAAACGCAACACCGCTCCCGGCCACGGCCGCGTTACCTACCGCCATCTCAAACACTGCCCTCCCTCCATCCTTGCAGTCCTTGCCGCCCTCTACAACGTAATACTTGCCACTGGCTTCTAGAACGCCCTGTGGAAAACCTCCCTTATCCTGATGTTCTCCAAACTCAACAAGCCTCCATCTGATGCCTCTTCCTATCGCCCTATATCTCTCACCTCAGTGTTCAGCAACCTCTTGGAATGTATCATTACCGGAGTGGCCGTGCGGTTCTAGGCGCTACAGTCTGGAACCGATCGACCGCTACGGTCGCAGATTCGAGTCCTGCCTCAGGCATGGATGTGTGTGATGTCCTTAGGTTAGTTAGGTTTAATTAGTTCTAAGTTCTAGGCGACTGATGACCTCAGAAATTAAGTCGCATAGTGCTCAGAGCAATTTTTCTATCTTTACGCAGCACATCCATCACTACCTCCACGAAAACCACCTCCTCCCCAACACCCAATGTAGCTTCCGACCTTCCTTCTTTGCCGATGGCCAACTCCTCTGCCTTACTCATCTCCTCTCCCTCTAGCTTAACATCCGTCACTCCGCCATTTTTGTCTCCCTCGACCTCCAAAACGCCTACGACCGTGTATGGCATCCCAGTCTCTAGACCTATGCCCTTCCTATCTACTATGTCCGTCTGATTGCGTTCTTCCTCTCCCACTGCTCCCCCCCCCCCCCCTGCGGGTCCGGGGTAAGAATAGGCCCGAGGTATTCCTGCCTGTCGTAAGAGGCGACTAAAAGGAGTTTCAACCGTTTCGGCCTTCCATGTGATGGTCCCCCTTGGGGTTTGACCTCCATTTTTCAAAATTCTACAGAAGTACGAGCCTTTTGGGGAAGGACACCTTACGTGGTGTACCACTGGTCCTAAGTGCACTAAGACCTTGGCACTCAGCATTGTACCGGCGTTGTAACCATACCCATTATTCCTCAAATTGGGCCTAAACGCCTGATGGGTTGTATAAGTTACGCCCATAGTGCGTCCCCATCTGCACCTAGGATCATGATGGACTTTCCATGGCACCAGAAATCCAGCACGGTAGCCAGCCCGTTGTGGTGGGGTCGTCATGTACACTCTAGGTTGTAGCCCCCTGACAACACAGGGATCGTACTGCCGATACCTGAGCTGCACCCTCCCCACGTCGGCCAAGGAGTAGATGCCCGTCTCCTTGGGGCATCAGGACTCCCGGCAACGGTCATCCTGCCAGGTGGCTCTTGCTGAGGCTGGGTGGCGCCCGTGGGGAGAGCCCCTGGTCGGAGTGGGTGGTATCTGGGCGGACGTTTCGCAGATGAAACGTCAACACGTATCAGGTCGCTCTGCGGCCGAGTCTTTAAAAAAAAAAAAAAGGTACCGTTTCTAGTTCTGGTTCTCCTGCCCTTTCCCCCTTGGCCACTCCCTGGGAGGAGGGACAGGCCCGCCGGCTTGGGGCGAAGTACTTCCCCCGCTATTTGGTCTGTTCTCGAACCGATGGGGGGACGTTCGCCACCTCCAAGCCCATGTTCTTTGTTCAGCACATTGAGGACATCTTCGGGGAAATCGAGGCTCTCAGCAAGATGCGTTCAGGGTCCGTTCTTATCAAGACCACCTCCGCCACACAGTCGGCGGCGCTCCAGGCGTGCGACCGCCTAGGGGACATCCCAGTGTCCATTGTCCCGCATCTGGCACTAAATAGGACGCAGGGGGTTATTTTTCATCGTGACCTCCTGCTACAATCTGATGAGGAGCTCAGGGCCAACCTGGAGCACCGAGGCGTGCATTTCGTCCGGCGAGTCCAGCGCGGCCCCAAAGACCGTCGCATCGACACCGGAGCCTTTATCCTCGCCTTCGAGGGGGACGTTCTCCCAGATAAGGTAAAGGTGATGTGCTACCGGTGCGATGTGCGACCCTACGTCCCGCCTCCTATGCGCTGTTTTCGGTGTTTGCGCTTTGGGCACATGTCGTCACGGTGTGAGGCTGAGCCCCTTTGTGGCGATTGTGGACGTCCTCTTTGTGAGTAACATACATGCACCCCACCACCTCGGTGCATTAATTGTCCTGGCATCCACTCGCCTAAATCCTCAGACTGCCCCGCATATCAGAAGGAGAAGAAGATACAAGAACTCAAAACTTTGGATCGGCTCTCTTATTCTGAGGCCAGGAAGAAGTATAACCGCCTCCATCCCGTGCTGTTGACCACTTCGTTTGCCTCAGTTGTGTCCACTCCTTCCGCGGTATCCTCACCCCTATCCTGTCCCCCCTCCGCCTCCTCCGCCCATCAGGGGGCTCTGCCTCCACCTCCCAAATCCCTCCCTTCCAAATCCTCCTCCCCGTGGCCCCCGCCCCCTCTGCCCCAGGGGCCACCCTTCCTCCTCCTCCTCTCCCCCCGCCACCTGAGAAGCGATCCTCTTCTCAGGCATCCATCGGGGAAACGTTTCGGACCCCAGCTTCCGAGGTCCGGCGTTCCAAAACGGATCCCGCGCGTGAGGACCTTCTTCGGGTCCAGCCCACCATCCCTGTGCCTCCTCGGCCTTCCAAAAAGGCCTCCAAGAAGAAGTCTCTATCCCCCTCTCTGCCCCGGCGCATTTCGTCTGATGCTCCATCCGTGAGTCGCTGCTCCCGGCCGTCCTCAGTTTCGCCGAGACGCTCTGCTGCCAGGCGCTCAGCTGGCCTCTCGTCGGCAAATGATGCTGCCCCTCCCACACAACCAGGGACAGCGGCCGCAGTTGGCGACAACTCGATGGAACCGGATCCGCCTCCCGCCGGTTGTAGTGTTGTCCTCTCGCAACCTGGCCCTCCGCGGCCGTCGAGGTGACCAGCTCTTCCCCCGTCTCGTTCCCCCAACCTTTTGACTAGCGATGGCCTTGTTACATTGGAACATAAGAGGTATTCGATCTAATCGGGAGGAATTACAACTGCTCCTCCGCCTGCACTGTCCGCTCGTCCTTGGTCTCCAGGAAACCAAGTTGCGCCCGACTGACCATATTGCCTTTACCCACTATACCTCGGAGCGATATGACCTCACCCCTGTGGACGGTATCCCAGCTCATGGTGGGGTCATGTTGCTAGTTCGGGACGATGTCTATTACCATCCCATCCCATTGACCACCCCACTCCAAGCAATAGGTGTCCACATTACTCTTTCTGCTTTTACTTTTTCAGTTTGTACCATCTTCACTCCATTGTCATCTGCTGTTAGTCGGGCTGACATGATGCACCTGATCGTTCAGCTTCCCCCGCCGTTTTTATTGTTTGGCGACTTCAATGCCCATCATCCCCTTTGGGGCTCTCCTGCATCCTGTCAAAGAGGCTCACTCTTGGCGGATGTCTTCAACCATCTCAATCTTGTCTGCCTCAATACCGGCGCCCCGACTTTCCTCTCGGACGCTACTCATACCTACTCCCACTTGGACCTCTCGATCTGTTCTACCACTCTTGCCCGTCGGTTCGAGTGGTATGTCCTTTCTGACACCTATTCGAGCGACCACTTCCCCTGTGTCGTTCGTCTCCTGCACCACACCCCATCCCCACGTCCTTCGCGTTGGAACATACCGAAAGCTGACTGGGGACTTTACTCCTCCCTGGCGACCTTTCCGGACCACGATTTTCTCAGTTGTGACGGTCAGGTCGAATACCTCACGGCTGTTATCATCAATGCTGCCGAACGTTCCATTCCTCGTACTACCTCTTTTTCACGTCGCATTTCCGTCCCCTGGCGGAACGAGGCTTGTAGGGACGCTATCCGTGCTCGACGACGTGCTTTACGCACCTTTCGCCGCCATCCTACGTTGGCGAATTGTATTGAATACAAACGACTCCGAGCGCAATGCCGTAGAGTCATCAAAGACAGCAAAAAAGCTTGTTGGGCCTCTTTCACCAGCTCCTTTAACAGTTTTACTCCCTCTTCCGTCGTTTGGGATGGCCTGCGCCGGCTGTCGGGCATTAAGGCCCAATCCTCAGTACCTGGCCTGACCTCAGGTCATGAGGTCCTTGTTGATCCTGTGGCTGTCTCCAACGCCTTTGGCCGCTTTTTCGCGGAGGTTTCAAGCTCCGCCCATTACCACCTTGCCTTCCTTCCCAGGAAAGAGGCAGAAGAGGCTCGGCGACCTTCCTTCCACTCGCTGAATCTGGAAACTTATAATGCCCCCTTTACTATGAGGGAACTCGAACGTGCGCTTGCACTGTCCCGGTCCTCCGCTCCGGGGCCAGATGCCATTCACGTTCAGATGCTGGCACACCTTTCTCCGGCGGGCAAAAGCTTCCCTCTTCGTACCTACAATCGCGTCTGGACCGAAGGTCAGGTCCCCATGCGTTGGCGTGACGCCGTTGTTGTTCCTATACCCAAACCCGGGAAGGATAGACACCTTCCTTCTAGTTACCGCCCCATTTCTCTTACAAGCTGTCTCTGTAAGGTGATGGAGCGCATGGTTAATGCTCGGTTAGTCTGGATTCTTGAATCTCGACGGCTACTTACTAATGTCCAATGCGGCTTTCGTCGCCGCCGCTCCGCTGTTGACCACCTTGTGACGTTGTCGACATACATCATGAACAACTTTTTGCGAAGGCGCCAAACGGTAGCCGTGTTCTTCGACTTGGAGAAGGCTTATGATACCTGTTGGAGAGGAAGTATCCTCCGCACTATGCACATCTGGGGCCTACGCGGTCGCCTGCCCCTTTTTATTGATTCCTTTTTAACGGAGCGAAAGTTTAGGGTACGTGTGGGTTCCGTATTGTCTGACGTCTTCCTCCAGGAGAACGGAGTGCCTCAGGGCTCCGTCTTGAGCGTAGCCCTTTTTGCCATCGCGATCAATCCAATTATAGATTGTATTCCACCTAATGTCTCAGGCTCTCTCTTTGTCGATGACTTCGCGATCTACTGCAGTGCCCAGAGAACATGCCTCCTGGAGCGCTGCCTTCAGCGTTGTCTAGACAGCCTCTACTCATGGAGCGTGGCAAATGGCTTCCGGTTCTCCGAAGAGAAGACGGTTTGTATCAACTTTTGGCGATATAAAGCGTTCCTTCCGCCATCCTTACATCTCGGTCCCGTTGTTCTCCCATTCGTGGAAACAACTAAGTTTCTAGGGCTCACGTTGGACAGGAAACTGTGTTGGTCTCCACATGTCTCTTATTTGGCGGCCCGTTGTACACGTTCCCTTAATGTCCTCAGTGTTCTTAGCGGTTCATCTTGGGGAGCGGATCGCACTGTCCTGCTTCGCTTGTATCGGTCCATTGTCCGATCGAAGCTGGATTATGGGAGCTTCGCCTACTCGTCCGCTCGGCCATCCCTCTTACGCCGGCTCAACTCCATCCACCATCGGGGGATACGTCTTGCGACCGGAGCCTTCTACACTAGTCCTGTCGAGAGTCTTTATGCTGAAGCTGCCGAATTACCATTGACCTACCGGCGCGACGTACTGCTGTGTCGGTATGCCTGCCGGCTGTTGTCTATGCCCGACCACCCCTCTTACCAGTCCTTCTTCGCCGATTCTCTCGACCGTCAGGACGGGCTGTATGTGTCTGCCCTGCGGCCCCCCGGAGTCCGCTTCCGTCGCCTGCTTCGACAATTGGATTTTACCCTCCCTACCACCTTCAGAGAGGGTGGGAGCCCGACACCACCTTGGCTCCAGGCTCCGGTTCATATTTATCTCGACCTCAGCTCACTCCCGAAGGAGGGTACTCCGGCTTCAGTGTATTGCTCACGGTTTGTCGAACTTCGTGCTAGACTTGCCGGTCACACCTTTATTTACACCGATGGCTCCAAAACTGACGATGGTGTCGGCTGTGCCTTTGTCGTCGGGGCCGCTACCTTTAAATACCGGCTCCTCGACCACTGTTCGAGCTTTACGGCCGAGCTTTTTGCTCTCCCTCAGGCCGTTCAGTATGCCCGCCGCCACCGCCATTCATCGTATGTACTCTGCTCTGACTCACTCAGTGCTCTTCAGAGCCTTGGAGCTCCCTATCCAGTCCATCCCTTGATTCACCGGATACAGCAGTCCCTCCATTCTTTCGCTGATAATGGTTCTCCTGTCAGCTTTCTGTGGGTTCCCGGACATGCAGGAGTGCCTGGGAATGAGGCTGCGGATGCTGCAGCCAAGGCTGCAGTCCTCCTGCCTCGGCCAGCCTCCCATTGTGTCCCGTCATCTGACGTTCGTGGGGATGTATGTAAGAGGCTTGTGTCGTTGTGGTGGGATGCTTGGTCATCCCTCCAAGGAAACAAGCTCTGGGCAGTAAAACCGCTCCCAACTGCTTGGACAACCTCCTCCCGACCATCTCGGCGAGAGGAGGTCCTTCTGACCAGGTTGCGGATTGGGCATTGCCGGTTTAGCCACCGCTACCTGCTCTCCGGTGACCCAGCCCCGCAGTGCCCTTGTGGTCAGGCATTAACAGTGCGCCATGTTTTATTGTCGTGTCCCCGTTTTAGTCAATTTCGTGTTGTCCTGTCCCTGCCATCTACTTTACCGGATATTTTAGCTGATGACGCTCGAGCAGCTGCTCGTGTTCTGCGTTTTATAACTTTGACTGGCTTGTCCAAAGACATCTAACCTTTTTACTTATTTTATCTGCATCTTTGTCAGGTCTTTCTGGTGTCCCCCCTCCCCTTGAGTTTTACTAGATTCCATGTGCTCTAACAACAGTGACTGTGCGCTAATGACCTCAGTAGTTGAGCGCCCTTAAACCCCACCAAAATAAAAAAAAAAATCCCACTGCTCCTCCTATATTACCATCCATAACGCTAATTCCCGAATCTTCTACCCCTCCATGGGTGTGCCCCAAGGCTCTGTCCCCTTCCCTCTCCTCTACCTCCTGTACAAGGCAGATGTGCCTCAACATCCCCCCCCCCCCACCTTCAGGTCCACCCTTGCAGAATGCCGATGACACCGCCTCCCTTGCCTTCGCTCCTACCCTCCAATGGTCCCAACGCCTCCACCTTGACCTTTTTGCCACACGTCATAACCATCTAAATCAATCCTTCCAACACCCAGGCAATCATCGTAGGTCATAGCACTTGCTCCTTTGGGCTCCTTGATTTTTCCCGTACCATCTGGGCTCGTCCTGTCCGCCTCTCCCCCACCCTCATCTACCTTGGACTCACCATTGACCGTCACTTTACCTGGATCTGACATCTCTGCTCTATCCAATCCAAACCCCACAACTGCCTCTGTCTCCTTAACCTCCTCTCTGGCCAGACATGGGGGTTGGACACCTCTATCATCGTCCACACCCACAAATCCTTAATCCATCCCATCCTCTGTTATGCCAGTCCCACCTGGATATCGCCTCCACATCCTCGAGCCCCATGCACTCCGCCTTGCCTTCTGTATACGCAGCCTGTCCCCCACACAGATCCTCTATTACCTGATTCCTTTCCCCCATCTGGTCCTTTTCCTCGAACATGTCTACATCCTCTACACCTCCTGCCGACTTGATCCCCCTCACTCCTGGTGGTTCCTCTCCTCTCCAACCCACACCTGCTGACACTCCTTTACCGTAATGTCCCCCCTACTCACCACCTCTACACCCTTCTTCTCCTTTCCCGAGGTGGCTTCCATCAACTTCCGCTCCCAGATGATGCCCTCCCTCCTTCTGTCCTTTACCTGGGCTCCCTCTCCCCCCATTCCATCCTGTGTTTTTCTCCACCTCCTCACTTCTTGACTCTATTCTCTCCCCCTGGGTCCTTTTTATTTCCCCTTCTCTGCCTTTCCCACTCCTTTTCGCGTCTGCCCTGCCCCCCTTTTCCTGTGTCCTTTCCCTCCATCGGCTCCCGTCCTTTTTTCCTTTCCTCTCCTCCCCTTCTTCCCAGGTCCTCCCCCCCTCCCCATCTGCCGCCATTTCTCCTCTACAGTGCTGTTTCAAGTGCTTGTTCAGTGTTGTGTGTCCCCTGTCAGCGTTGTGAACAGACACCATACTGTCGCCAGGTGTGTTTTTAAATTGCTACGAACAGAAACCAGACTGTCGCTGTGTTTTTTAATTGTGCCTGTCTATTTACTATGTGTTTCAATCAGCATCACTAACCCTTTATTTTTATATTCTCTTCGCAATTTTTCGCCTTGTTCCAATTTTAATCAGTCACCGTTTTATCGCTTGTTTTTTTTATGATATCTCCTAATTTTGTTTTTAACTCTTCTGTAGGATCTAAATCCAATAAGGGGAAAAAATTATGGTAGTGGAGAAATGAGATTATGATTTCGGTGAAGTAGTTTTGTTCAGAGAGAGGTAATTTTACACTTGTGTGTTTTTAAAATTGGTTTCGGTTAGTTTGCTGTACTGATTCAGCGAGAAATTATGATTCGCCCTGTGTATATGCGTGAGTCTGAGTAGGTTTGATGCTGCTTTCCGACTGGCTCTGATGTTTCTCTGCCAATCATAAATTAGAATTTTTGGTCGTAGTTTGGGAACTAGAAACCTTTTTTGTGTAGAGAGATAAGCAGAGTCGGGGATTGGATCTCATAGTGATCAGACCAATGGATAGTTTCTCCGATGAAAATTATTAATATTGTGACACTTCGGTACCAAAGCGTTTGAGAAGCGCCGTAAAGTGTGGAAGAGAGTTCAATTTAATGTACTGTTTGAAATTTGGTATCTTGGTGACTTTTAAATAACTAAATTCCGGGTGGCATGTTGTTTACTCGCGAATGTGAAAACCAAGCGAGGTGGCGCAGTGGTCAGCACACTGGACTCGCATTTGGGAGGATGACGGTTCAAACCCGCGACGGGTTTTCCATTATTTCCCTAAATCGCTTCAGGCAAATGCCGGGATGGTTCCTTTGAAAGGGCACGGCCGGCTTCCCTCCCTAATCCGATGGCACCAATGAGGTCGCTGTTTGGAGCCCTCCCCACAAATAAATCAATCTATCGACATTAGCGAATGTGAACATTTTTGTTACGTGAAAGTTATTATAGCATGATCGGGGTGAGCTATTCAAAAAGAAACAATCCCCTTGTAAACTTGCTACGAAGGATAACTAATAATTAGCATAAGCTGGCTACGGTGTGTGTGTGTGTGTGTGCGCGTTTGTGTGTGTTGGCGCGCGCGCTCGCGTGCGTGTGTGTGGACTTTTCAGACGGTACATCTCAGACTAAGGATTGGTAGTAACTGGTGTACGCAAGCTTACTGTAATAGAGTGATATTTTACGCAATTAAATAATTTCATATAACTATTCTATCCAACGATAAAATATTTTTTTGTGCGATTTATGGTTATGAGGAGCACAGCTGTTTTTCCTACAGCGGTTTTTGTTACAGCTTTTTCCGGCTGAGAAATGCATTCCACTAACTTTAAGGAGGCGTGAGTGTGAGAAGGTGAGTAAAACTTTATTTGCAGCGACACAGCACCGCGCCGCCGCAAATGGTGCAGCGGATGGTAATTATAAAAAGCTGTAGAGAAAAGAGTTGCGCTCGGGAATAAATGTGAGAGGGAACAGTGTCGAAAACTGATCAAAAGAGAGGATAGAACAGCGTATAACAAAGTGCAAAAGTAGGACATTGGGACAATAAATGTAA
Organism: Schistocerca nitens; assembly: GCF_023898315.1. NCBI lineage: Eukaryota > Metazoa > Arthropoda > Insecta > Orthoptera > Acrididae > Schistocerca > Schistocerca nitens. Next base: position 950,987,627 of record NC_064616.1, read on the forward strand.
TCGTACGGTGGAAAGAAGAAGATGAACATCGTAGATTATGACAGAAGAAGCGGCGTGAAGCTAGCAGACGGAACGACGTAGGCAGCGGCAGCCGCTCTCTCAACTGCGCTGACGGTGATGGCAGGAGATGGGAGTCAACGAATTGGTATAACTGGAGGCAAAGGACACTCCGGCAGTTCCAGCCTGCCGAGACTACACTTGACGAACAAGGATAAGTTAAGTTTTGTTCAGCTGTTGTCGATTTGTGTCACAAGACACTTTAAAATGGAGGGGAATGATAATTCTGTAGATGTGAAGAAAGAGGATATGATTTACTTTGATGGAAGTGCCAGTCAAACAAGCACCACAGGACAGAGAAATGTGGGTGATTCAGAAATTAATGTCGTTTCAGTTCTTAATTTACGACAATTATCTACAATTGTGGGAGAGAAACATGGACAAAATATTTTAACAGATGTAAATTTGGATACTTGTGGTAAGTTGTATGGGACCAAACTAACTGCTGAGGCCATCGATCCCTAAGCTTAAACACTACTGAATGTAGCTTAAACTAACTTACGCTAATGGCAACACACACACCCATGCCCGAGGGAGGACTCGAACCTCCGACGGGGGGAGCCGCACGAACCGTGACAAGGCCACTAGACCGCGCGGTTAACCCCCGCTGCTTTAACAGATGTAGTTACTGGAGGGGGTACAGCTGTTTTAATAATATATTGTGTGATTTTAGTGATTCTGATTTATCTGTTATGAGCCCGGGTGATGGAAAGGAACAGGAGACAAGAGAGCCAGATGCCAAACTTGATACGTTCCAAGTAAAGCGAACTGAACAGGTAACTGTGAAGGAGATGTTAGTACGATTAATGCTTGCACCAATGAAGCAAATAAAAATGTAACTAGGGATCTTAACCGAGATATTAGTAGGAAAACTGATCAGCAGCTCAATATTGTTATTCATTTAGCTGATGTGTTTAAACAGTACATAGGTGAACTTGATACTAAATTTAAAAACCAGACTTCTGATCTAAAGGAAATGTGGTGACAAAAATTGAAGACTTTTGACGAAAAGGCCGCAGTTAAGGTTTCACAAATTAAGGAAAGTTGTAAGAAATAATCAGATAGTGAAAGAAGGAATTAACAGGGACTATGCATAGGGTAGCTAATGAAAACAAGCAAAGAATGGGTCAGATCCAACAAAATGTTCAGAAAAAAGAGCATAAAATAGCTACAGTTCTACGTATATTTGAAAGTGAGCAAACAGTTTTGAAGAGTAAAATCAATGAGGAAAGTAAAATTGTTTAAATGCTGTAAACGTTGTGTCTGACCATGTAGAAGAAGTAGAAACTAACATGAATCATATGACTGTCAGATGGGGGCGGTAGCAAATGAATTGCGTGATCATAACAACAAACTAACTAAATTAGATCGTAATATACGAGTTGGTACTAACAGTGTGGGTAGTAGTCTGATAACAGAGTCGGCTGAAATAGCTTACATTACCTACAGTCTCTTCTTACGTTTTGATCCTGCTGAACGTGTGCATCCAAAGAAATTTTGGAATGATTTTGAAAATGTGTTACCAAGATTGTGGACCGATAGGCAAAAGACAGGTTTTATTTCATCAAAATGTATGGGGTAAGCAAGGACCTGTACTGTGAATGCTACTGAACTGTACGATTCTTAGGTAATATTGAGGTAAACAAAAGTAGACGGAACTGCCAAGCAATTTCTGGGCTGGGGAACAGCTTAACCCTAGAAAGGAGAGTGTAAAAAGATTTGCTTTAAAGTGGGTTGCTAATTTATCACTAACAAATTAGAGCCACAGAAGCTTACAATGGATCTGCCTATGAACTGGTGCAACAAAATAATTGCTGCTCCCATAAATGATATTTATATGTTAGTTATTTATCTGGAAAGAGTAGAGCGACTTATGTAGTAGGAGGAGCAGGCAAAGAAAAATTTTAGGACACCACATAATGAAGAACCTCGACAGAATGCAAATGTAAACAGACTGGGTGTGTCTCAAGGCAAGGGTAGGGGAAGAGGAGGCGCCCAAGGCAGGCATCATGCTACGGCAGATAGGCAAACTACTCAGATCAAGGACGTGCTAACAGATCGCCATCTCCAGTGTATGAAGGTAGTGATGTCCAAATCAGACAACAGAGCGGAGAGCGAGTGAAGAGAGTGCAGACTCATGGAGTTTGAGAAACTAGTTCCCGCCCATGAAGATGATAACGTTTGCAGGACGGGAAATGGTAGTCTAAAAACGCTAGCAACTCCTTTTCTGGTGTTTAATGAAGATGTGACTGAATTAGGAAGTAATGATATGGGCAATCGAATGAATCAAATCAGGCAAATACCCTCAAAATAGATGTATTTCATGGTGGCTTAGGTGACTTTTTGAATAGGAACAGACGAAGGCAGCATTACAGTAATGAGGATTTAAAATGTGTGTGTGTTTGTGCAGATGATGACACAGGTTCAAGTTAAAAAGGAAACGTTTGAAATGTAACAGACGAGGAATCTTTTCACGAAGAAGGGGAGAGCATATACATTAACTAATTGCAGGATTTAGACAAGTGAAACATTGTGGAGGTGATTAATGACAATATGTTTGTAGTAATGGCAGAGCAGTATGCCGAGGATGACCGTAGTGGGGATCAGTTAAGTAATGGATTACAGGAGGTTCAGGAATAAAAAGTTGATGTGCCAACGTATTTTGATTTGTAATTAATGGGCAGACTGACTGGTGTTAAGAGAATGAATATTGAAAATAATCCAAAAAATATCTATGTAATCTCTAGGTTTTGAGACAAGGGCAGTTGTACACAATTTACTAGACTAACCTGAAGTCAGCAAGAGTAGGGAGAAGACAGGGTTACCTGTAGCTAAGTTAGTGGCACTAGGGGACGAAGTGACGTTTATAGCTGACAGTGGCAGTAATTTTTCTACTGCTAGTCGAATGTGGTTAGAAACTTTGCCCAGTTAGGGAGAATGACTAATAATGCCTCTTATGTGGATTCAAGTAATTATAGCCAAATGAAAGATTGAGGAACCTATTAAATATGAAGTGCTGCTATCTCTTAAAATAAATGGTATATAGTTGTATCATAACTTCGTGATAATTCAAGGATTAAGTGTGGACATATTGATAGGGGTCGACTTCTTTAGCTCTTTCATGCACAGCTGTATGAGACAAATTTCGGCCCTTATTGCCCAAGACATTTATTTGTTGAACAAATTTACAAAAATCTGGTTAAAAGTTATATAATTACATTAGAGTAAAAACATTAATAGACATTATGACGTATTTCAAAAGAGTATTTCGAAAACAATGGTGGTACATTATGTGTACCACCACCCTTCAAGTTACAAGCTGTATTGGACGCAGGATCTGTTCTTACAGAAATAGAGGAACCTCCCAATCGTAAAACTTCAAGCAGCGTGGTAGTATTGGACGCAAGACTTGTTTTTTCCTAAGCAGAGAGGTACTTGGCACACGCAGCACATCCATTCGGTTCTTATCTGCTTTTCCTTGGCGCTCCAATTTGCACATCTTCGTCGTGTAGTTCTTTGTGACTGGTGTGCTGAATTTTCTGTTCTGACACTTTTTAGCAAATGAGGCTTCTTTTTGCAGATCTGCTCTGGATTGATCAGGTGCCTGCCTTGATGCAACAAGGGCATTGCTGACAAGACTGTTGGATACTTTCCTCCGAAAGTTCTTAATCATCATTGCTTCAAGCTTCAGTTCCTTGTGAAGCACAAAGGCATTCACGACACTTGCATCAATAAAGTACCAGAAGATATGAGTCCATCATTTCATTCTCTTCCTATCAATTTCATATGTTGATTTCCTTTGATCTAATTTATCCACACAGTTCATATTTTCATTGTAATCGACTACCAGTAGAGAGCAAGGCAGCTTTGTCACAGTTCCATCCTTTTCTTTCCGCTGTACTTCTGTTGTCATTCTTGGGTCATTAAAGCTTAATAGCAAATGAACTGTTCTTATGTCGTTCCATTTCACAATATACAATCCAATGTCTCTTGTAGCCTAAGCGTATTCATCACGTTTAAATTATTTGTCTGGTTTCAGCTTAGGCAGATTCCTTCTTGATATGTTGACATTATCACGTACATGTATTTGTCTCCTTTTCAGATCTTCCATCAGCCGTGGACTGGTGAAATACCTGTCAAAGAAAACTATGAATTTTTCCTTCAGGACCTGTCAGCAGCTCTTTTACCACCCTCTCTCCAAGACATTTTTCCGTTGTGTTGGATATTTTACCATCATAAATGTCGAATTTTAGTGCATAACAAGACTTATCTGCTAACATTCGCACTTTGTAGGCTCTTTTTGATTGTTCTTTTTTTTTTAGTTAAGTACTCTATCAAAGATGACCTGCCTCTGAGCTTCATCATTGACTCATCTATACCTACATATTCACTTGGATGATAGGCACTTCTGAAATTGTCACTCACCATAGACAAAAATGGTTCTAACTTGTAGAGCTTGCCCTAATCCTCCTCACCCTGCTTTGGCATATAGCTGTCGCATTTAGATGCAAATGAGACAAAAGCCACCCAGAACGATTAACAGTCATCACTGAACTAATGTAGGTATCACGAAGATCAGACGCAGATCTCCTGTAACTTGCCTGTGGTTTTGTGCCCATGAAGATGGTCAAGCCAAGAAAAGTTTTTATCTCCCTACATGTTGCGTGTTTGGATGGTTTTCCATGTTTCTGGTACTCATGTTCAGCATAAAGATTAGTCTGCATAACAATCCACTGAATTGCATCATTAGATATGAACAATTCGAACAATCTATGGGGTGTGGAATCCTCTAAGTCTCTCACAAACGCTGCAGGACCAGTTACTGAGGAAAAAGGCGTAGGTTGTTGTGGTTTTCCTGTTTTCCCCCACTGGGGATGCTGTTTACGTGATGTTACATCTGTGGGACTTGCATTTTCGTCACCTGCATTATGTGCCGGTAGTTGCACTGAATAAGCAGTTGAACTGGATACTGTTCCCCAGAACAGTAACATGACATGTCCATTGTTTGATTCCGTATTTTCTCAGGTGAATCACTTTCGTCTGAAGAGCCTGTTTCAGAAATGACCATTCCTGAATGTGGTACACAGTAATCTGAGTTGTCACCACTGAAGTCTGCATCCTCGTCCGACGAACTTTGACCTGATAGTATTTGAGCATGGAGTATTGCTATTATCTCATCATCTTTCAGTACTTCCAAAAAGCGATTCATTATAAATTTAAATGGAAGATAATGCCTCAAATTACATATATGTACTTCATTTACACTCTCATGCAACTTTATAGCACAAACAATGCACAAAATGTGTAACGCTACCCGATATTCATGTAGTGGAGGAACGTTGATGTATGGTGGTACATATTTTGTATTCTGAAGTATTCACGAAATACTCGTCTTCTATGGAATATATCTAAGAACCGTGAATTCTAGACTGATTCTGGATGTACAACAATCGTTATCTTACCAGGAATAAACAGCTGAATCAACAACGTATCACGTAAAGGCGTAAAAAATTGCGTGCTCGATCGTACTGGGCAAAATCCAGCAACACTGCCCACATTGCATGAAACAACAATTGCCACAGGCAGACTGCATATTGCAATGCTACTTCTGACCTCTCTGTGTCATAGTGGAACTACCAAATTACGTACAATAGGTAATTCAGAAAACATACCTTCATGCTGGACGAGCCAGGGCTTTACAATTAAGTGGTACATTTTTTTCTACCACCGTGCATTGAAGCAAGGACGAATTGTAGTACACATTTTGTACCACCTACCCTAAAAGAGTTAATAAATACAAAGTGCAGCTAGATTTCGATGAGGATTCTATGATATTGGGTATACAGATAGGAAACATAATTATACCATTTTCTGTCATAGTAGGAGGAGAGGTGATACTCCTACGTGGCGCGTCCCAGGTGGCGGATAGGGAAGTCCTCACCGGTTTACTGGCGGACTTGAGTGAAATAAAATAGCTCTCGCGGACCAAACACGCCCTCTGCGGTTAACAACCGTAGTTGTAAATCGGGGCTTGCTCCAACTAAGGTTGACAACCTTCGACAGTCAAAAATGGAAAGGTCTTTTAGGAAAAAAATTCCACCGTCCTGCTCAAAAAGGCAGGAAAAGGCTACATCGGATTCGGTGGGTAGTCAACTAGAAGACAGTAACGAATCGGAGCGTTTGCAACCATCCAAATGCACACTAAAACACAAAAAGAAGATTAAACATAAACAAATAAATTATATAGCAACACACAACATAAACTCACTACTTCAGACCGGAAAACTCAAGGAACTCACAGATGAACTAAATAAACAAAAAAAAATTAATAACAGGGATCCAAGAAATGAGAAGCACCACAGAGGACCCATTCGAATCACAAGGATACAGAATTTATAATGGGAAACCAGGACCGAGGGCAATGAAACAATGTCCCCAGTTTGGAACAGGGTTTTTAGTAAACATAAAAATAATAGATTCAGTAACGGATTTCCAAGCAGTATCACCAAGAATTGCGACTCTAAGTTTTAAAACAATAAATAAAAGCTACACAATAATAAATGCTCATGCCCAACAAATGAAAAAAATTGTCTAACAAAATCAAAGGAAGAGGTAGATAAATTTTTGGACCTTCTAGAACAAACTGTGAACAGAGTAAATAAAAATAATGTAAAAATCTTATTGGGAGATTTCAATGCTCGGTTTGGAAAATAAAGGAAATATAAAGATATAATTGGAAAATGGAGTCCACATAATTTACAAACAAAAACGGTCAAAGACTTATAGAACTCTGCAGAGAACACAACCTTATATCTAAATCAACATACTTTAAGAGGAAGCCAAGTAAACTTAAAACAAGGAAACATCCAGACTGGAGGAAGGGCGAGTGGCAGCTAGACCATGTCTGTATGGACAAAAATTTTCATAAGGAGATCCACAATGTTAAAGTACTGAGAGGAGTAGACACAGGCTCAGACCATTATATGGTTAAAATTAAAATCAAATTCACACCGTTAAAGAAGAGGACCGGAAAAACTAATAAAATAAAAAGGAGGTTTGACCCACATCCGCTAATTAAAAATAATAAATACCAACAAATAACACAAACCATCAAATTAACAGATGATCTAGAACAACTAGTGCCTAATCTTAAAAGAGAAGCAGAGAATCTAGCTCCCTTGAACCCACGAAGGAAACATGCATGGTGGACATCAGAATGTGACAAATTCCATGAAGATAGACACCAAGCATGGTTAAAGTTTCAAACACATAAAACTGAAGAAAATGCCATCAACCTAAGAAAGGAAAGAAAAAAATTCACTCAAAATATTAGAAGAATCAAGAGAGGATTTCATAAAGATATTATAAAGTCTATAGAAGGTAATTATCATAAAACCAACTCCAGGAACTACTACAAAATCTTTGGGAAACAACTACAACAATATGAGGCCCCTACACTAATACTGAAAGATGAAGATGGAAGAATGACACACAGTAACAAGGAAAATGCAGAAATCATGGCAAAAGCATTTAACAAACTTCTGAATTGCGAGGAACCCAAAGAACCCTTACAAATCAACATAAATACCCCAATAAAAACCAAACCTAACAAACTCGACCCTCCAACTTTCCGAGAAGTAGAAGAAATTCTTAAAGAACAAAAAAATTATAAGGCATGTGGAGAAGATCAGCTTTTTGTTGAAATGTGGAAATATGCAAGTGACACAGTCAAGACCTCCTTACACATGGCTCTAACAAAAATTTGGGTAACAGAACAATTTCCCGAACATTGGACCACAGCTATCATCCACCCACTACACAAAAAGGGAGCAACCCAGACAACTACAGAGGAATCTCTCTCCTAGATTGCACATATAAAATTCTATCCAAGATGCTATATGAAAGAATCAAGGAGCAATTAGAACAGGAGTTAGGGGAATATCAGGGAGGTTTCAGACCATGGAGAAGCTGTGCAGAGCAGATAATTAGTTTAAAATTGATTATGGCATACTACAAGAAACGGAACAAACCTCTGGCAATAACATTTGTAGATTTTAAGAAGGCATATGACTGTCTCCACGGACCTTCAATATTAAAAATTTTAAGAAATCTAGGACTCCATCCAAAACTAATTAAAATAATACAACTCACTCTAACCAACACCAAATCAAAAGTGAAGTTTAGAGGAGAAATTTCGGAACCATTCCTCATAAAAACAGACAAGGTGACTGCCTATCACCATTACTTTTCAACTGTGCACTGGAATACATAATGAGAGAATGGTACAAGGACAATCCAAAGAGGATAAGAATTGGAAGTGCAAAAGAAGATATTAGCTTAAACTGCTTGGGATTCGCTGATGATCTTGCTCTCCTAGCCAACACCGTTCAAGAAGCCAGGCAACAAGTGAAATCACTACAAGAAATAGCAGAGAAAGTAGGCCTTAGAATATCATTTGAAAAAACGGAGATTATGCTAACTGATCCACCACTTGCAAACAAAATTACAATAGGAGAACAGGAAATCAAAATTGTTGATAAATTTAAATATTTAGGCGAAATAATAACATACAATCTAAATGAGAAGCCATCATGGGAAAATAGAATAAAAAAACTGAACTATGCAAATTGCATTACCAAAACTACATACAACAAAAAAGCCTATCTATAGATGCAAAATTAAAACACTATAAAAGAGTTACACAACCAGAAATAACGTATGCAGCTGAAACTATCTTCAAAACAACTAATACAGCAGAAATTGACAGAATACTAAAAATAGAAAGAAGAATAATTAGGACATGTATAAATAAACAGTATAAAATAAATGGACATTGGAGAATAGCATCAAATGAAACAGTATATAAGAAAATAGAACCAGTCATGAGCACAATCAGGAAGAAACGCATCTCATTCTTTGGACATCTGATGAGAACTTCAGAAAACAGAATTAGTAAAAAAAATTCAAAAATTGTGGAATAGCAAGAGCGCCATTAAATGGATCACAGAAATTAAGGAAGGTATAAAAGAACTTCAAATTACAGTAGATGACCTAAAAAACAAGACAGAGAAAACCAGAATACTGCAAAACCCGCAAACCAGACGACAAATGAAAATCAATAAAAGGAGTACAGGAATAGTTGTCTCAGATGAAGAAAGAAAGAAAATACCTGAAAGAATGAAGAAATATTGGGCAGACCGAAGAGCAAAACACCTTTCATATAAGAATAGCCTCTAATAATTATATTACCTAAACATCATATTAAGTTATTGTCGAACCAAATTGTATCCATGTGTAACAACTTGTTTAGAACTTTGTATTTTTGACTACAGTGGTCCAATGAAGGCCATAAAATAAATAATAATAAACTGAGGAGAGTGGCAGTTTTTCCATTAGGTACTGCAGAAAATGGAAACATATGGAAGGGTATTATGAATGTGGCACTGAGGAAATGAGAGTTGATCCAGAAGGGTTGCTGGTTGTACAGCACAAGACTGAAAGGAAAGTAGAAGAAGTATGTGAACTAAACGCAACTTAGGAGGAGGAGTTGAAAGAGTTTTTGTTTATGCATAGAAATATTGTCTCAGATTAGCTAGGACTGTGAAAGAAGATAAACTGTTTTTGAAAGGCCCTATATCAATTGTGGAAAAACATAAGCAAGCAGTAATAAGATAGGGGTCTGCTCACTCCGGTAGGCACACTACTAGGTGAGTGGTTCCTTTCCTCACTAAATTTGTCGATTCTTCTTTTTTTTCTTTTTTTTTTTTTGGTTCACTGTATCCAACCCTTTCCCATCCAGCTTCTATTCTCAGTGTGCTCTTCAATTTTTGTTTTACTCTTTTCTATCTGGGGTATATCCTAGTTGATGGGAGCATAACTTCTGAGGATTAGGATAATTTAGAAAAGGAATCTTTGGTACAGTTATACACTTGTAACACCTGCTATCCCTAGCAAAAATATTCTTGCGAAGTAGGCAAGAAATAATTTTTGTTGAAGCATAATGTTATATGCTGAGGGTTCAGTGTTCTGTATGACATTTAAATTTGGAAGTAACAACTTTCTGGTATCCTTTCTGAATGAGAAATTAGAGTCAACAGTGGAGTTCCGTAAAAGAAATGTATACTGTGGTGATTAGGAGCAGCAGTAACAATACTGAAGGAAGTAAAGTGGAGTCTGCCTTAGTGGAAGTCAGTGGTTATTAGCACAGGCAGTAGGGCCTGAAGCTGGTGGTTTTGTAGATACTAATGCACAAAAAGGGGTGCTTACTCCAAATTTCGAATTAACGGGCAGTGGTTCCTGTTCATATGTTGTGGTTGAAGCGGTAATGCACAAAAGGGTGCTTACTTTCTGAGAGATAGAGAGGTTTATGTGGAGGAAAAGATGTTGATGTCGTTGTGATAGCTGAAACTGTAAGTGATGAAATGTAGCTTTTGAGCCAATGTGAAAGTAAGATGGAGAGAGAACTGAATGCTAGTAATTGGATAGCCTGAGAAAAATCAATTCAGAAATGGGCTCTTGGCAGTTTTGAGTTTAGTAATACTGAAGGTATAAGGCAGATACGAAAACAAGTTGGGGTGAATACCACAGAAGGCACTGCACTGTTTGCAGTGCTAGGAACCTGACGATTACCAGGTACTCGAGTTATTTACAATACTATTTTAATTTCTTTTCGTGTTGTCAGTCTTCCTCCTCTGTCATTCTGAACTATGGCCTATCAGCTTCAACTTTTTTCACTTCTGTACTAAAGAAGAAACAACAGAGGTACTGTCATGTTGAAGGTTGTACACAGAGAGAAATATTTAACTGTGGAATACAGGGTTCATGTAATCTGAAGTCATTATAGGATGTGGTTGTGAAAATGAGGTGATTAATGACGATTCGAGGTAACTTGGGATAGTGACAAATATTGTGCTAATGAAGAATGGGTAGTGAATTTTGAATTGATTACGTAAAATTTACTGAAGGTGTGAAGGGGTGCCGTCTGCAGTTCATCGCGCCGCGTCAGGCGTGAGTATGCTGCTTCCCTACAAAGGGATATATTAATAAATGAAGACTGGTGAGGATTGTGACGTTTTGTTGTAACCAGAGATGTGCTGTCATGGTAAAAACAGATAATGATGGAGTGAGATGACTTGTTGCAACGATACAGCGTGTTGTTGTGAAGGAAAATGATTAAAAGATTTTTGTAACATGGAAAGATACCGGATGTGACTATTGCTATTAAGTGCTTACCATGTTGACGTAGAAAATCTAATGAAGTTTCTAAAGGACAATACAAATATTAATATTAGCTAAACTCATTTGTGAGAGAGCTGGCAGAAAAGGTGAAACGAAAAAGTTGTACATAAGTGTTTTTTTTTTTAATTTGTGTATGGTATACGTCCTACCCTCCTCCACCCACGAACCCTGGACCTTGCTGCTGGTGTTGACGCTTGCAGGCCTCAGTGATACAGATAGCCGTACCGTAGGAGCAACCACAACAGAGTGGTGTGGTATCTGTTGAGAGGCCAGACAAACGTGTGGTTCCTGAAGAGGGGCAGCAGTCTTTTCAGTAGTTGCAGAGGCAACAGTCTTGATGAGTGACTGATCTGGTCTTGTAACATTAACCAGAACGGCCATGCTGTACTGGTACTGTGCACACCAGGAAGCAAGGAGAAACTACAGCCGTAATTTTTATGGAGGGCATGCAGCTTTACTGTGTGGTTAAATGATGATGGCGTACTCTTGGATAAAATATACCGGAGGCAAAATGGTCCTCCTTTCGGATTTCCGGGAAGGGACTACTCAGGAGGACGTCGTTATCAGGAGAAACAAAACTGGCGTTATACAGATCGGAGCGTGGAATGTCAGATCCCTTAATCGGATAGGTAGGTTAGAAAATTTAAAAAGGGAAATGGATAGGTTAAAGATGGATTACATGAAGCTGTTATCTGTCCAGATACCATTGGTGATCTTGCAGCTCTAGAAGAATGAAATTTCAATGAAATCAGACCTTTAGATGCTTACAGGCATAAATATCAACAGGGTGGCTTGAGAAACGCATGCCCCGACGAGGACTCAAACCCAGGACGTCTTGCTTACATGGCAGGCGCTCTATCCGACTTAGCCAAGGAGGAAACAGAGAATAGTGCAATTGCAGGGACTTTTCTCTGGCATTCTCCCCGTGAGACCCACACTTTCCAACTTTCTGTCCACACACTACATTTGCAGTGCCCCTGTGCACCATACTCATTACTCGCGGCAATCAATCTACCGATTCCGGTAAGAGTTTGAGCAATGTGAGTGCATCCGCACTGAAGAAGATAATTAGCCAATAAGCCTTATCTACGAGTATATGAAGATCGTATCTGTTATTCCGGACATGGACGAGTAATGAGTATAGTGGACAGGGGCACTAAAAATGTAGTGTGTGGACAGTAAGCTGGGAATGTGGATCTCGCGGGGAGCGTGCCACAGATAAGTCCCTGCAGTCGCACTATCCTCTGAGTTCTCGGTGGCGCAGACTGACAGAGCGTCTGCCACGTGAGTAGAGAGATCCTAGGTTCGAGTCCTGTTCGGGCCGCACATCTTCCAACTGCCCCCGTTGATATTTATCAACGCCTGTAAGCAGATAAAGATCTGATCTCATTGTAACTTCGTTCTTCGAGAGTTGCAAGATCACCAATGGTATCTGTACAGATAACAGATTGATATACACTCCTGGAAATTGAAATAAGAACACCGTGAATTCATTGTCCCAGGAAGGGGAAACTTTATTGACACATTCCTGGGGTCAGATACATCACATGATCACACTGACAGAACCACAGGCACATAGACACAGGCAACAGAGCATGCACAATGTCGGCACTAGTACAGTGTATATCCACCTTTCGCAGCAATGCAGGCTGCTATTCTCCCATGGAGGCGATCGTAGAGATGCTGGATGTAGTCCTGTGGAACGGCTTGCCATGCCATTTCCACCTGGCGCCTCAGTTGGACCAGCGTTCGTGCTGGGCGTGCAGACCGCGTGAGACGACGCTTCATCCAGTCCCAAACATGCTCAATGGGGGACAGATCCGGAGATCTTGCTGGCCAGGGTAGTTGACTTACACCTTCTAGAGCACGTTGGGTGGCACGGGATACATGCGGACGTGCATTGTCCTGTTGGAACAGCAAGTTCCCTTGCCGGTCTAGGAATGGTAGAACGATGGGTTCGATGACGGTTTGGATGTACCGTGCACTATTCAGTGTCCCCTCGACGATCACCAGTGGTGTACGGCCAGTGTAGGAGATCGCTCCCCACACCATGATGCCGGGTGTTGGCCCTGTGTGCCTCGGTCGTATGCAGTCCTGATTGTGGCGCTCACCTGCACGGCGCCAAACACGCATACGACCATCATTGGCACCAAGGCAGAAGCGACTCTCATCGCTGAAGACGACACGTCTCCATTCGTCCCTCCATTCACGCCTGTCGCGACACCACTGGAGGCGGGCTGCACGATGTTGGGGCGTGAGCGGAAGACGGCCTAACGGTGTGCGGGACCGTAGCCCAGCTTCATGGAGACGGTTGCGAATGGTCCTCGCCGATACCCCAGGAGCAACAGTGTCCCTAATTTGCTGGGAAGTGGCGGTGCGGTCCCCTACGGCACTGCGTAGGATCCTACGGTCTTGGCGTGCATCCGTGCGTCGCTGCGGTCCGGTCCCAGGTCGACGGGCACGTGCACCTTCCGCCGACCACTGGCGACAACATCGATGTACTGTGGAGACCTCACGCCCCACGTGTTGAGCAATTCGGCGGTACGTCCACCCGGCCTCCCGCATGCCCACTATACGCCCTCGCTCAAAGTCCGTCAACTGCACATACGGTTCACGTCCACGCTGTCGCGGCATGCTACCAGTGTTAAAGACTGCGATGGAGCTCCGCATGCCACGGCAAACTGGCTGACACTGACGGCGGCGGTGCACAAATGCTGCGCAGCTAACGCCATTCGACGGCCAACACCGCGGTTCCTGGTGTGTCCGCTGTGCCGTGCGTGTGATCATTGCTTGTACAGCCCTCTCGCAGTGTCCGGAGCAAGTATGGTGGGTCTGACACACCGGTGTCAATGTGTTCTTTTTTCCATTTCCAGGAGTGTAGATAAAGCTTACCGGCCAATGATCTTCTTCAGTGCGGATGTACTCAGATTGCCCCAACTCTTACGGGAATCGGTAGACTGACTGCCGCAAGTAATGAGTATGGTGGACAGGGGCACTACAAATGTAGTGTGTGGTCAGAAAGTTGGAAAGTGTGGGTCTCACGGTGAGCGTGTCCTAGATAAGTCTCTGCAGTTGTGTTGTTCTTGTGTCTTCAGTGGTTCACTCGGATAGAGCGCCTGCCATGTGAGTGGAAGACTCTGGGTTCGATTCCCGGTCGGAGCACTCATTTTTCAACTGTCACCGTTGATTTTTATCAACGCCTTTAAGCTGTTAAATGTCTGATTTCTTTGTAATTTCGTTGTGGGAATTAGTGAAGTTAGGTGGCAGGAGCAACAAGACTTTTGGTCAGGTGAAAACAGGGTTATAAATACAAAGTCAAATAGTGGTATTGCAGGAGTAGGTTTAATAATGAATAAAAAAATAGGAGCACTGGTGAGCTACTACAAACAGCGTAGTAAACGCATTCTTGTAGCCAAGATAGACCCGAAGCCCACGCCTACCAAAAATATAAAAACGCAGTAAATGAAGCAGGCAGAAAGGAACACAAACATCTCAAAAATGAGATCTACAGAAGGTGCAAAATGGCTAAGCAGGGATGGCTAGAGGAGAAATGTAAGGATGAAGAGGCATATATCACTAGGGGTAAGATAGATACTGCCTACAGGAAAATTAAAGAGACGTTTGGAGAAAAGAGAACCACTTGTATGAATATCAAGAGCTCAGATGGAATACCAGTTCTAAGCAAAGAAGGGAAAGCAGAAAGGTGGAAGGAGTATGTAGAGGGTCTATAGATAGGCGATGTACTTGAGGGAAATATAATGGAAATGGAAGAGGACGTAGATGAACATGAAATGGGAGATATGATACTGCGGGAAGAATCTGACATTGCACTGAAATACCTAAGTCGAAGCAAGACCCCAAAAGTAAACTACATTCCATTAGAACTACCGATAGCCTTGGAAGAGACAGTCCCGAGAAAACTCTACCATCTGGTGAGTAAGATGCATGAGACAGGCGAAATACCCTCAGACTTCAAGAAGAATATAATAATTCCAATCCCAAAGAAAGCAGGTGTTGATAAATGTGAAAATTACCGAACTATCAGTTTAATAAGTCACGGCTGCAAAACAATAACATGAATTCTTTACAGACGAATGGAATAACTGATAGAAATGTTGGAACACGTGAGGCAACGCTGACCTTACTACTTATCTTAGAAGATACAGTAAGGAAAGGGGAACCTAAGTTTCTAGCACTTGTAGACCTAGAGAAAGCTTTTGACAATGTTGACGAGAATATTCTCTTTCAAATTCGGAGGGTGACAGGGGTCAAATACATTGAGCGAAAGACTATTTACAATTTGCAGAGAAACTAGATGGCAGTTATAAGAGTCGAGGATGATGAAAGGAAAGCAGTGGTTGGGAAGGGAGTGAGACAGGGTTGTAGCCTCTCCCCGATTTTATTCAGTCTATATATTGAGTAAGCAGTAAAGGAAACAAAAGAAAAATTCGGTGTAGGAACTAAAATCCATGGAGAAGAAATAAGAACTATGAGATTTGCCGATGAGATTGTTATTCTGTAAGAGACTGAACGGAATGGACAGTGTCTTGAATGGAGGATATAAGATGAAGATCAACAAAAGCAAAACGAGGATAATGAATGTAGCCGAATTAAATCAGGTGATGCTGAGGGAATTACGTTAGGAAATGAGACACTTAAAGTAGTAGATGAGTTTCGCTATTTGGGGAGCAAAATAATGATGATGGTTAAGTAGAGGGGATATAACATATGTAAGAAACGACTGAAAAATTATTGTGTTAATGAAGTGCCAACATCAAGGCAGAATAGAATGTAATTTGCGTAAAATAAAGAGACGCCATCCATAGCGAATAAGGAAAATTTCATAAATATTTCAAAAGTTCCATTGTTGTGTAAAAGAGACTAATTTTGCATGAAAAACTATGTTGATGTATTTGCAAGCAATATAATTTTCCCAAATCATTGGCTACTTCAGTTTTACAACTACCGAGACTGAAGTAGGGGAAATGTAATTTACTGTATTTAAGTTTTGGAATTTGCCCAATGTTTACGTCAAAATACTCCAAACTTTTATTTGCAAGATAAAACTTTTTCATAACTAAAGGGGTATGTGATGTGGAGCGCCTTACATCGTGCCTATTGAGATCGTAACAACAGTGAAATCCATGCAGCATGAGTCACTCGCAATAGATGTGGCATCTGATGCCCCAGTGTATGTAGTTTCTACGCGATCTGATAGAGGTCAGTAACTGACAGACAGTTTGAGCTGCAGTCAAAATTGCTGTTCTTTATCTTTCATTTTCTAATTGTTGATCAATTACTAGTATAACTGAGTGAGTTAATGGAGGTGTGATTGTAAAATAATGTTTTATATAAGGTTTTTATAGTATACTTTGAAGTGTTATCACGAAGAATGTTCGAGAATGACGTTTGTGTTAGTCATCTGCACGGGGGAATTCATTATAAACAGTTTCGTCAGTTTATGGTAGTGGGGAAACGAGATTATGATTTCGGTAAAGCAGTTTCAAGAAGAGAGAGTTAATTTAAAGTTTGTGTGTTTTTAACATTTATTTAGGTTAATCTACTGATCTGATTCAGTGATAAATTTTGATTGACTCTGTGTATATGCGCTGGTTTGAGCAGCTTCGATGTTTCTCTTCCAATCAGAAATTATCATTTTCGGGGGTATTTTGGGAACTACAAACTTTTTTTTTGTGTAGAGAGGTGAGTAGAGTTGTGGGCTGGATCTTATAGTGATGAGACCTATGGATGGGTTCTCCGATGAAAATGATTAATATTGTGATATTTCGGTACCAAAGTGTTTAAGAAGCGCCGTAAGTGTGGAAGAGAGTTTGTTTCAATGCTGGCGATTGTAATTTTATTCGAACAGCCCTGCGCCACGACGCCGTAGTTTCCTTAGGGTTTGTTTAGGAAGCAGGTAAAATTCAGGGATTCTCAACCAACTCCAGTGGCAGGCCCTATAAGCTAAGCGTTCTGCATCACAGTATGGTCCTAGAACAGTCAAACAATATACTGCTTCTTCCTACGTATATGTAAAGAAAGTTTATGAACGGTAAAATTAGAGAGATTAGATCTAAAAAGGAGGCTTAGTAACAATAGTGTTTCCCACAAACACTTCGAGACTGGACCATGTGAGGTTGCGTGGAGAGTATGGGTGTAGCTATTAAAGATAAATCTACTTTGGGGAAAACAGTTCTAAGGAAACAGATTGGCAACATCTTTCGTGTAGACTATATACAGAAGGCTAAGATGCAGCATTGTAAACATACATACCGAGCTGAGAATGATTATAGAAAAATGTAGTTGGTTTGGACGAAAAACGCCAACTCACAAGCAAAGGATAAATCAACATATGTGGTGAGAACACGATAGAATTAGTTCGCCTAATGCTAAAGCATGACTGTCAGATAACTCTTAAAATACATGAAATTACATTATTATTATAGTCCTTAGAATGTTGTTTGTACGTGGCATATACTCATGAAACAGAAGGCCAAATAAAAAGTCAAATTGCAACACAGTTATTAGTACTGTGAAAAAGTGCCATGTGATAATTTTGTAAATGAGAAAAACCAAAACATGAGGATAACAATACTAGAAATTTACACAAGGTAACTATCTTACTTTACACAACGCAAATCAAGTACAACATTAGTAGTGGAACAAAGACAGTACACCCCTCCTTGCATTGTTGCCAAATGTATTGAAGAGGACAGATCTAAGATGGCGGCGATAGATGTGGCAACATTGCTGCCATGTCATAGCGTTTTAAGTTCAAATTTTGTCTTGAAAATAGGTCAACTGGGCAACCTCCACTAACCTAACCCCTCCCCTCACCCCTCCCATCCCCTCCCTCACCCTTCCCCACCCTGCCCCACCTGGGAATTGATGGGGAAAGGACACAGTCTGGGCTGGGCTGTTGGATACGGTGGACATGTCATTATTTTGTGTATGTTGCTCCCCTCCCCTCCCTTCCCCCATCAGGAAATTTGCGGGAAAAGCGCTCAGTCTATTCTGAGCTGCCAGATAGGATGGATGTAAGTATGCATTGTTTATTTAAGCCATTTGAATTTTCATAGCCAGTTGCTCCATCCAGTGTGTTCACTGCAGGGTCCAGAGTCCAACTGACCTAGTTCACAACACCGCCACCAGAGGGCGCTGTCGTCCATCCCACTCTTCCCCTCCCATGGCGAAATCGAAGATGGTGGTCTGGGATAAAACAGTGGGAAAAGGACATAATCTGTGTCTAGCTGCTGGACCGGGAGGACAGAGGTAATTGTTACCTGTGTTCAATGGATGAGATATATGTGCTGGAGAATGAGGAGTGTTATAGCATCTGAGGACTGTGTCCATAGCAATGATATATGGTGTAGATGAACACATTTCACGAAATACGAGGGCTATCCACAAAGTACATTACGTTTTGGAATTAAAAATAAATAAAGTATTGGATTTTTTAAAATTATATACAGATGAAAGCCACACTTAAATACTACTTTTCTACATAGTTGCCTTTTAAATTAAGGCACTTATCGTAGCGATGGACGAGTTTGGAAATTCCTTCGTCGTAAAATTCGGCCGCCTGCGCCTTCAACCACGTGGTTACCTCTTCTTGAAGCTGTGTGTCGTCATCAAAACGCTGCATAGCCAACCACTTCTTCATTGCTGCGAACAAGTGGAAGTCGCTCAGTGCCAGGTCGGGACTTTACGGCGGATGAGGAAACAACTCCCACTTAAAAGATTCGAGAACTTCACGAGTGGCATTTTCCGTGTGGGCCAGGGCGTTGTCGTGAATCAGCAAGATCTTTGAGCCAAACTTTCCCCTGCGCTTGTTTTGTATTGCTCTTCTGAGGTTGTGCAGAGTTTGGCAATACCTTTGAGAGTTTATTGTAGTGCCTCTTTCCAGGAAATCCACAAAAATCACACCTTTTCTGTCCCAAAAGACAGTCGCCATCACCTTCCTTGCCGACATTGTCTGCATGCATTTCTTGGGTTTTTGGGGGGAATTTGTGTGCCCTCACTGCATTGACTGCAATTTTGTCTCGCAGTTCACATGATTAACCCACGTTTCGTCACCAGTAATGATGCGATCGAGTAATGAGTCGCCATCTTTCTCGTAAGCGTCCAAAAACGTTAACGCTGCAGCCATTCGCTGATTTTTGTGAATCTCTGTTAAGATTTTTGGTATCCATCTTGCACAAAACTTGTGGTAACCAAGCTTTTCGGTAATGATTTCGTGCAACAAACTTCGTGAAATTTGTGGAAAACTCATAGAGAGTTCCGTTATTGTGAAATTACGTTTTCACGGACCGTGGCATCGACTTTTTCGACAAGTTCGGCAGTCACTATGCTGGGTCGTCCACTTCGCTCTTCGTCGTGAACGTTAGTTCGACCATTTTTAAATTTTATGACCCATTGACGCACTCCACCTTCAGTGATTATGTTGTCCCCATACACTTCACAAAGCTGCCGATAGATTTCTATCGGTGTACAGTTTTTTGCAGTCAGGAACCTTATTACAGCACGCACTTCACACTTTGCGGCATTTTCAATTAACGCTCACATTTCAAACAGTCACAGTATCTCAATGGAGTACGGCACGAACCTCTCACTAGCACGGCAGGATGCCGACTGAGCGGCGGAATGCCATGACACCAAGATTGCCGCGCTAGCCCCGCCCCTAACGGACACAAACGAAAACTAATGTACTTTGTGGATAGCCCTCGTAATTAAAACTGGCTAAGTTACACTGCACAACTGAAGCTGATATATGCGTGTGCTGTAGCTGTAGATCACTCGATAATAGTCCAGTCTGTCAGTTTCCCGAAGTGCAAGAGGCAAGACGTTCATCCACTCTGGCACGTGGCCTCTCCCAACGTGCACAGAAACTCGGACGGGGAGTGCGCCAGTGCATTCACATGGTAGCAGCAGGACCACAGGCTTCCTGTCGGACTGGATATACCATCCCCGACGCACAGATACCCTTTGTTGTTGAACATGAACTGTGTCATGAATTATTACATTTGTTGTTGCAGAATATTGTCCTATATGTAACTTGAAGATGTCACATGAACTGAATGTCCCACTGCACAAAGCAATCGAAATTAGCATATGGCATTGTTGCTGGAAGGCCCCATCCGAGGAAGTTTCTCCACCAGGTGCAAGTCTTATTTCTGTCGATTCCACATTGGGCGACTTGCGTGCGGGTGATCAGGAGGACTTGATGATGAGGACAACACAACACACATTCCACGAGCAGAGAAAATCTCCAACCGGCCGAGAATCGAACCCAGGTCCACTTGCATTTGAGGCGAGCACGTTACCACACAGCTAAGCAGGAGGAAACTGCACAAGGAGACAGAGCGAGAGACAGCTTTGCAGATGAGGTGAGAATATTTAAAGAATTACAGGTTTTATTCCGACGAGTACCGCCACCGCCACTCTTGAACAGGGACTCTAGAAAGATCGCGGACAGGCTTTTCTGGGAAGCACCACAGACTTCCCTTGTCTTCGAGGAGGAGCTGCTCCAGGAATTACTAAACCCAGTTAAATTTGTGTCTCTAAACACACATTAAAAAAGAGCGCTGCACAGTAATTTCCTTCAATCTTGTGATGTATACCGCCACACTCCAACACACACTACAAAAGAAGATCGTTGTACACTTGCGAAACCTCCCAAAGACACTTCACACGCTTTTGTGGGCAACAGATCCCGAAACCAATGTCAGCTGCAATATCTCATTTTACACATCAAAACGACGATTTTTGGAAGTCAACATAAATGTCTCTGTAACTCTAAAAACAGGACACTTACCAGTTTTAGGGTTTTGGCTGTTTGTTTGAAGACACTGCCAGGGAGAGAGAAAAATTTGTCAGTCCTGCAGCTGTTGTGGTGTTATCACTTTTCTGAAACACAGAGTGGCTGTACTTTATGTTTGCTGCTGCAGCTGGAATCAGAGACATTATTTTCCTTACTTCTCGAAGCACACCCTGGTGTTCAAGCACAGGCGGAAAAGTCAGAACAATTACACGAACAGAATTCGAAGCACTGTCCTACAGACAAGAAAACGACTGGAACTTCTGGTGACTTTTCGATGTCCTACAGTTGCTGATCTAGAGATGCTCTCAAACCACAATGGTAGGTGAGAGACAGCATCCCACCAGAAGTGGATGGGCTGCTTGGGCTTGTCTCTGAACACTCAGACAAAGAATATCACGTGACTCCAAGAACACACTGTACATATTTCACCAGTCTTCTTCGAGTCAGTCTGTAGAATCTCCTATGCCCCACATTAAGGATGTCTTGTGAATGGAGATTTGTGATTAGTTCTTACTGATTGCGTGGAAAAACTATTTTGTACAGATCGAAAAGAAAAAACATACAGCAGTCACAGTGCACTGACAGTTAAACCCTGCAAATGTGCTCTACAGATCATAAAATACGGAAATTATCGACAAAGACAGTTCCTCAGTTACACTGCTCTGCTATTGTCGAAGAAAGCTTGAATTTTTTGGTAATAAACCCGCCAAACTGCTGTTGATGCGGTGTGGAAGCACTGCTCGCGATATTTTTCCATAGATGGACCAATTGCGGGATTTTCAGCGGCAAAACTAATTTGTACAGATCGGAAAAGAAAGATATAGCAGTCATATTGCACTGACACTTAAAGCCTGCAAGAGTGATGTACTGACCATGAAATACCAAGACTACTTCCAAAGACACTTCCTAATTCCAAAGCTCTGCTATTATCGAGGAAATATTGAATAGTTCAGCGTGAAACCGATCTGCAGCCGGGCTATATCAGCACATTCGGCTTCGATTTCGCAAACACACAATTCATGTCCTACATCGTCTCCCATGCAAGCAGGCCCAGGTTCTATTCCTGGCCGGGTTGGAGGTCTTCTCCGCTTGGGAACTGGATGTTGTCTCGTGCTCATCATCATTTCATCCTCACTGCCAGCGCGCAAGTCGCCCAATGTGGCGTCGACTGAAGTAACACTTGCACCTGGCGGCCGAACTTCCCCGGACGGGGCCTCCCGGTGAAAGATGCCTTTTCCAGTTTCAACATACAAAATCATCACTTTTGCATCTTGCATGCAGCTATCGACCACCAAACTCTCGCACACGTACTGCCAAGGCAGATGTATCTCAAAGCACATGCACCATAGATAGTCCTCGCAGCACTAGATACAGGGTGATTCAAAAAGTATAGCACAACTTTAGGAATTTAAAACTCTACAAAGACAAAAGGCAGAGCTAAGCACTATCTGTCGGCGAATTAAGGGAGCTATAAAGTTTCATTTAGTTGTACATTTGTTCGCTTGAGGCGCTGTTGACTAGGCGTCGGCGTCAGTTGATGCTAAGATGGCGACCGCTCAACAGAAAGCTTTTTGTGTTATTGAGTACGGCAGAAGTGAATCGACGACAGTTGTTCAGTGTGAATTTCGAACGAAGTATGGTGTTAAACCTCCTGATAGGTGGTGTATTAAACGTTGGTATAAACAGTTTACAGAGAATGGGTGTTTATGCAAAGGGAAAAGTTCTGGACAGCTGAGAACGAGTGATGAAAATGTAGCACGCATCCAGCAAGCATTTGTTCGCAGCCCAGGAAAATCGACTCGCAGAGCTAGCAGAGAGCTGCAAATTCCACAATCAACTGTATGGAGAGTCCTACGAAAAAGATTAGTTATGAAACCTGAACGTCAACTACCCGAGGCGATGGATCGGCCGCCAGGCAGCCCGTGACAGAGCACTTCATCACTGGCCTCCAAGAAGCCCTGATCTTACCCCCTGCGATTTTTTCTTATGGGGGTATGTTAAGGATATGGTGTTTCGGCCACCTCTCCCAGCCACCATTGATGATTTGAAACGAGAAATAACAGCAGCTATCCAAACTGTTACGCCTGATATGCTACAGAGAGTGTGGAACGAGTTGGAGTATCGGGTTGATATTGCTCGTGTGTCTGGAGGGGGCCATATTGAACATCTCTGAACTTGTTTTT
The DNA here is from genome assembly GCF_023898315.1 of Schistocerca nitens. Taxonomy (NCBI): domain Eukaryota; kingdom Metazoa; phylum Arthropoda; class Insecta; order Orthoptera; family Acrididae; genus Schistocerca; species Schistocerca nitens. The sequence goes on from NC_064616.1 coordinate 951,010,925, forward strand.
GAGTGAAAAAAAACTTTTTAAATACTCTTTGTAATGATGTATAACAGAAGGTTATATTATGTTTCTTTCAGCCGGCCGAAGTGGCCGTGCGGTTAAAGGCGCTGCAGTCTGGAACCGCAAGACCGCTACGGTCGCAGGTTCGAATCCTGCCTCGGGCATGGATGTTTGTGATGTCCTTAGGTTAGTTAGGTTTAACTAGTTCTAAGTTCTAGGGGACTAATGACCTCAGCAGTTGAGTCCCATAGTGCTCAGAGCCATATGTTTCTTTCATTAAATACACATTTTTAAAGTTGTGGTATTCTTTTTGAATCACCCTGTATTTCCCGTGAGGTCAGTCGGTCATTCAGCGCGGCCAACGGTCACTAGTCAACTGACCGCGTACACCCGCTGGCCCTACGCGCGTTCAGAGCGCCGTCAGCGGATCATGGTCACTCACCAAACTGTTGCAACAAACGCTGGGCTGGTTCCCATCGGCACAAAGACGTTACTGTTTCCGGCCCTGGCCGGCTTGCTTGCTTACTATCATGCTTTCCTCGCCCGTCTCTGTACTCTGGAATTACATGTATTTTCACATAGCTTGCAGAATATCATACCATTTACGCGATAGGTCTCGATATAAAGCACATAGCAATATCGCTTCCATAGCAGTATCGCTTGCACAGTATAATTCCGAAAATAAAGAGTGAAAATTATTTCTCTACAATCCCGAAACTTTAGCGAGGCGCCGGCCGAAGTGGCCGAGCGGTTCTAGGCGCTACAGTCTGGAACCGCGCGACCGCTACGGTCGCAGGTTCGAATGCTGCCTCGGGCATGGATGTGTGTGATGTCGTTAGGTTAGTTATGTTTAAGTAGGTCTAAGTTCTAGGGGACTGATGACCACGGCAGTTAAGTCGCATAGTGCTCAGAGCCATTTGAACCATTTTGAACTTCAGCGAGGTGCAGCGAGGTCGGACGTACTGTAAACTACTCAGTAACTAGAAACGTATTTCACCTGCGAAGATATTTACGTGCAAACTCGAAAAAATAGATGAAACTGGTAATTCCACTCGCGAATACCGATCTCAGTGATATAACAGATTCCATATCGTCCTTCTAATTTAAAAAGCCAACTAAGGTGTTTCTCATGTCTAGAGAACCAGAAAACGTCTCTTCCAGCTGTCTCCCACCGTCTAGATGCATACGACACACCACAATCGATGTCCTCTCAACCAAAAAAAAAAAAAAAAAAAAAAAAAACGGAAAATATGTATAACCAGTCAACTGGACAATTAACAGGGGAGGGAATAACTGTCCAGCGCAAGTACGCGCCCATATTGAATCTTCTCAAATTCCCACGGAGAACACACGCCCTCACGAAGGCTGCCCAGCACATACTGAAGATTAGTTCGTTATTCACACGGCTAGTGGGCGACAGCCTTAGGTCAGCTACATTCCTGCACTCCAGCCGGGCCCTTCTGTCCGGGTGGCTCCTACAGTAAGGCGGAAACGGCAATCGTTACGGCGACAGGCCACTACGCCCCGCACCTCAGACAGAATCGTCCTAGGAAACCAGCCCATTTATTTTATCACTGCACTTACAGTTAAATATTAAGATTCCAGCCTCAAACTGGCAACATTTCACAATGAGCGAAGTATCGGAAATATCCCCTCCTGACGACGGCGGCTCTGGAAGCATTAAAATCTCTAGCAACCTTACGAATGGGCACAATTTTCCACTTAACAAAAATCTTTCATTTCCCTTACGGCTATCGTAGTTTTCCAAGTCAAATACCTACCTTCCCTACGACAGGACATAGTCATTTTTCTTGCACATGTGGGATCACACACATACTTTCTAAGCCCACTGATGACAGAGAATCTATCACGCAACCCATACGACTAAGTATAATACTTCGCCAATAACTGAATGCTGGCAATACTAAACAATACTGAGCGACAATCCGCGGTGGATGGACATGTCTCATAAGTTTTACTTGCGAGTTGTACCAGTGTGTCTCAGGAAGAGAGAGGTCTAACAAGTCACCAGATTTAAAAACACGATCGCATCGGCTATGTTACCCTCACAAGCGGTTTAGGTTCTACCGGTGCACACAAGTATCGCTAACGACATCCACGTTAAAAACTATACAAGCCTTAGAAATTGAGCAGGCCGCTATGGCCGAGCGGCTCTAGGCTCTTCAGTACTGAAACGCGCGACCGCTACGGTTGCAGGTTCGAATCCTGCCTCGGGCATGGATGTGTGTGATGGCCTTCGGTTGGTTAGGTTTAAGTAGTTCTAAGTTCTAGGCGACTGATGACCGCAGATGTTAAGTCCCATAGTGCTCAGAGCCATTTGAACCTTAGAACTTGAGGTATGCTATTGCTTCTGAATGAAGTGGTTTTCCACTCAAATGCGGCGACATTGAATGTAGACGGTGATCGCTGGGGTGAGTATTAACAGACCGAAAGCACAGATACACGTCGCCAGCGGTATAAGCTCGTAATAAAATCACCGAATTTAGATGGCCGGCAGACGGCGGGACGCAAGGTCACCTTAGTCTGAGAGTGTTGTATTACGAGGATGAATGCAATATACAATTACAGAATGGATCGCGTGTTTGACCCTGTGCAAGACTAATTGTTTTAAACAGTAACCAACACTATTTACAATGTAGTTCTCAGTACTCTCCGCCATTGACAATCTTGAGGTTCAAATGGCTCTGAGCACTATGGGACTCAACTGCTGTGGTCATAAGTCCCCTAGAACTTAGAACTACTTAAACCTAACTAACCTAAGGACAGCACACAACACCCAGCCATCACGAGGCAGAGAAAATCCCTGACCCCGCCGGGAATCGAACCCGGGAACCCGGGCGTGGGAAGCGAGAACGCTACCGCACGACCACGAGATGCGGGCCAACCTTGAGGTATCAGCTAACAAACAGTTGCTCTATGGCAACATTCTACTGTATTTCTATTGAGGTAACAGTGACACACGCGAGTTGACTGCTGTCTTTGATGCTTTCCTGAAACAAATAGAACCATCTGCGTCTAAACTTATTTGAATCTGCGTTGAACGATGGTAAAAAGTGGATGGAGTGATCGGTTGATACGGATTTGTAACAAGGTATGATTTAATGATAGACTGATGATGCATTCTGCAGAGAGAAGGAGATGTTGCTGCATGCCATTTAACCATTTTTTCCGTTGTTCTGGCAGGGTGCATCAGTTGTGTGACATTACCTGTGTTCGACTTGTATACACCTGCATGTCTTATGTGTGACTTAGATCACTATCTATTAGCGATCGTCAACAGCAAACTTCTCAGTCATCAGAGGACTTCCCTCTCATGTGTGATGATGATGAAACATGTCCATCCTGTTTTTACACTTTCCTCTAGGCGAACGAAGATTTATGCGACCTACTCCATTCCCCTGCCGCATCTTGGGTATACAGTTAAGTCTTCAGTTTCATAACTACAGTGATTCTAAGTTAGCGAGAGGTGTATGTGAGGTACTGCAATCCCCACGTATACATCTGCTTGACAGATGTCCTGTTTACAGAGCTAGTGATTGCGTGACATGTAAAAAAATGAAATGATCGTATGGCATTGCTGGCCAGGAGGGCCCATCCAGGGAAGTCTGGCCGCCGAATGCGAGTCTTACTGCAGTCGACGCCACATTGCGCGACTCGCGTGCCGGTGATGAGGATGAAATGATGATGAGGACAACATAGCACCTAGTCCACGAGCGGAATCAAAACCGGGACGCTGCACGGGAGGCAAACACGTTACCATCCAACTAAGCAGGCGGACTGCATGACATATAATTTCACATGTCACACACCTCAGATATGCATTTGTCTGTGTCCTTGAAAGAGGCATTCTCCGTTACTAAGGATCATCTTATAGAACTGATGCGGGCATAGTACAATTCCTGAACCGTGATCGGATGCAAACAGCGGGCGCTATACTCCTCTGCAAAGCTCTTTGTGGATGTATCGTAAAGAATCGATGTTTAAGGAAGTAGTTGTTTTTTCATTTTTTCGATCTTTACTAAATAATTTTTCCGCTGGAAGTCTCGTAATTGATCCGTCTGCAGAAAAATGTAGCGGACAGTGCTACCACACCGGCAGCAACAGCAGTTTGGCGTGTTTCACAACCAAAAATAAAAGCTTTTCTCGACAATAGCAGAGCAGTGTAATTGAGTAAGTGTTTTTGACGAAAATTTCCGTATTTTATGATCTGTAGAGCTCTTTTGCTGAGTTTAACTGTCAGTGTAATGTGAATGATTTATGTTTTTTTTTCTTTTTGATCCGTACAAAACAGTTTTTACACTGAAAGTCTCGTCTGCAGGAAATGGCAAGCAGTGCTCCCACACCGGCAACAAGCAGCAGTTTGGAGGGTAAAATCAGTAACAGCCATTCTGAATGCTCCATTCAAAAGACATCCTTTGTGTGGGGCATAAGAAGCTCTACAGACTGACTCGAAGAAGACGAGGAAAATATGTACAGAGAGTTCTTGGAGTCACATGATATTCTTTGTCCAGTGTTCAGAGACAAGTTCAAACAGACCATCCACCACTGGCCGGATGCTATCACTCACCCGCCATTGTGGCTTTACAGCATCTCCAGATCAGCAGCAGTCGCATACTACATATTCACCGAAAATTTTTGCCATTTTTCTAGTCTGTAGGATAGTGCTTCGAATTCTGTTTGTGTAATTGTACTGATTTTTCCAGTATGGGCTTAGACGTCATGGTGTGCTTCGAGAAGTGGGGAATATAACGTTCCTGACTGCATCGGCATATATAACCAAGCCCACTCTAGGTTTCAGAAGAGTGATAACGCTACAGCAGCTGCAGGGCTGAGAAACTCTTCTGTCTCCTTGGCAGCGCCTTCAAACAATTAGCTAAAACTCGAAAAGTGGCAAGTGTCCTGTTTTTACAGTTACGGAGATATTCAGAGATATTTACTTCGACTTCCAGTTATCGTCGTTTTTGTGTGTAAAATCAGATAATGCAACTGTCATCTGTTTCGGGATCTGTTTCCTACAAAAGCGAGCGAAGTGTCTCAGGGCTGGTTTCACAAGTGTGTCGCGATCTTTTTAGAGCCCTGTTCAAGTGTGGCAGTGGTGGTATTCCTCGGAACAAAACATGTAATTGTTTAAATATTCTCGCGTCATCTGCAAAACTGTCCATCTCTTTCTCTTTGTGCGTTGGTTCATTTAGTCCATGTGACACCTAACTTACAAATGTGACAATATCTCACAACACAACATGTAATAACTCCTGAAGCAGTTTGTGTCTAACGCAAAGGGTATGCGTGTACCGGAGATGGGAAGGAGGGCCACTGGTATTTCCAGCGCTACAGAAAGTGCCTAGCCCGTGGTCCTGCTGCTACCACGTGGCCGGACCGTGACCCGGCGTGCTCCCAGCCTCAGCGTTTGGGCCCATTGGAAGAGGCCACATGCCGAAGCCGGTGAACGTCCTGCCTCTTGCGCTTCGGAAGACTGACTGCCTGGACTTTTATCGAATAATCTATGGTTACAGCACACGCATTTGTCAACATGTGTTGCAAAGTGTAAATTAGTCCATCTTAATTATTTCTTGTAAGGTGTTCATCTTCATGAAATATCATTGCTATCAACAGAGCCCTCAGATGTTAATATACACCTTCTCCAGCACAGACATCTAATGCATTGAACACCGTAAACAATTAAGTCTGCCCTTCCAGTCCAGCAGCTCGACACTGACTGAGTCCTTTTCACGTTACTCTTTCCCAGACGGCCATCTTCAATTACGTCACGGGATAAGTGATGTTGATGGACAACAGTCCCGTCTGGTTGTGGTGTTCTGAACTAGACTGGCTGAACTCCAGACATCTTTGATGAACACACTGGCTGGAGCTACTGTCCATGACAACTCAAATTCTTTAAGTAAACAATGCATACTTATGTCCATCTATCCTGCATCCCAGCAGAGACTGAGTTCTTTACCCACCAATTTCCAGATGGGGAGCGGTGGGGAGAGGGGAGAGAATTGGAGGGGGAGAGAGGTGGGATGGAAGGGGAAAGGGAGTAGGTTACGTTAGTGGAGGTAGGCAAACTAACCCATTTTCGTGCCAAGATTTGAACTTCCCACCATTACGTCACTGCTTCATTGCTACATCTTGGATCCTCCATCTTGAATAAATTTGGCAATAATGCAAAGTTTGTCCCACTACCAACATTTACGACGTTACAGGAAGTAGTTGCAGATAATGCAAAATATTACTGTTTAGACACAGGTCTTTACTCTCTAACCAGCCTATAGACCAACGCAATATATGGGAGATATCTTAAATGCATACTACGCAATCAGGATCAAATCGTAAATTTTAGTTTAGGCGCATATCTAAAAACCTTAATAGAGTGAATCGATGAAATATTTTGTAATAAGTTAGAAAGTCTATACAGCACATGAGAATGTTTCTGAAATAATACAAATTGTAAAATAAGGGCTTTCAACCTCACTGACCATTGTGCATACCACACATGGAGCCGGCCAGAGTGGCCGAGCGGTTCTACGCGCTTCAGTCTGGAACCGCGCTGCTGCTACGGTCGCAGGTTCGAATCCTGCCTCGGGCATGGATGTGTGTGATGTCCTTAGGTTAGTTAGGTTTAAGTAGTTCTAAGTTCTATGGGACTGATGACCACAGATGTTGAGTCCCATAGTGCTCAGAGCCATTTGAACCACACATGGAGAAATCTTTCAGGATGCGCAATATGGCACCTAAAAGTTTCACTGTGAAATGATTCTGCCCAAGGACTAGAGATAATTGAAACATGGAACATCAATCTCGAGCAGTATTATGAACTCTCATCATATGAACTACCAAATTAAGAAGACCACTATTCAATTCAGCAAATACAGAGCTTACCCAAAGTATAGATCAACAACGTAGTAAACCAGCCTGAAAGAGTCTGACACTCCACTCCTTTTCTCTTACGTCAGACATCAGCAGAAACGCCTGTGAGTGGGTAAGCGTCTATAGAATAAATGACTGTGGTAAGGAGTGGACTGTTTTACTATGACAGACCACAACAGTGTTTATTTATCTAGAATGTCTGTTGAACACCTTGGGCTTGACAAGACAGTACAGATGTACCATTTGTGCGCTTCACAAAACTTCACACCCTGACCCCAACTGCAGCGTCTTTTCCTCTGCAATATCATCTTTTCGGCATTAGCTGTAACAGAACTTCAAAATACAATATATTTCTCCCCCTTTTTTTTCTCTTAAAATTTTTTTCTCTATTGTTCTATTGCATTGTTCTAGAGCTTATGTTTTTTAGTTGTACTTAACCCTTTCTCCTTTTCCTAATAGTAAAGTTTTGTATTCCTTTCTTCTTCCATCATACTCTTTCTTATTGGAATCTTCTCTGGGTTAAATGTACATCCCTCTGTCTACCTCCTTCCATGAAATAACTTGTTTCTCACTAGCTTAATAATTCCATTCTCTCTCTTAATTCTTATCTTCTAATGTCCTTTCATATTTATTTCCCTCACATCTCCATTTTAATATCAACTTGTGGTACTTTCAACAATTCATGTATGCTTCTCATTTTCCTCCAAAATATCTCCTCAGCTATATGTTCACTGTCCTCGATGGAACAAATTAGAAATGACTATCTCCTACTTACCTAATTCTTTACTTCCTTCTTACTTCTTGACTTTCTTTCGTCCACAAAAATCAACTTCTATTTTACTCTACACTATCTTGTTAAGAGAGATTCTACTACTATTTCGTCAAACTATCCACATACTGATCTCTATTGCCTTCTTGCTTTCCACTCTTTCCCCAGAACACATTTCGTTTTCAAAAGAGTTACTATAGTTCTTACTTTATTGTTTTTACTTCTCAGTTATTCTTTTAACTTACTGCAAAAGTTGTTATATTAATTCAAATGTGATATGTACAAATTAAAAGTTTTATCTGTGTGCATTTTCTTAGCTTTCCTACGCTTTGACTTTTGGATATTTAATACAACTAAACTTTCTTATGAAGTTAATATTTTATTTAGTTTTAACCTTTATACAATTTCAAATGACTCGCATGGTGCAAACCTAATGATTTTTCTGTTTTTGGATTAATCAATTCGACTGCATTATCATTGACTACTTCACTTACTTCCATAGGGCCTTTGTATACTGAAAAGAACATACTTTAACGCATTGTCTTCCTATTGTTCAGTGTTAATTTTACTCGATGTTGATGTTCTTTGATGTTCTACTCTGGGTACTGGTGGGAATTTGATCGTGACTTGGGTATCAATACTAGCGTTGTCAATGGTGCATTATCCTCTTGGCATACCGTTTCTCTTTCAGTTTCGTATAAATGTACTTCGTCCTTGACAGTCTGATCATCATCAGTTTTGGTACTACTGTCTATATTAACTGTTAACAGCTCTTGTTCCTCATCATCAGTCGATTCCCAGTCAACTGTTTGCCAGCATGCTGATCACCCCCTAAACCCACTTCCGAATCTTGCTGAACAAAGCTAAGTCTATTTACATGTTTAATTATAAATTTAACTTCTTTGATTTCGAAAACACCAGGGTGCTGTGCCGAGCCGGGAGCTATTGGGATAGCGTCATTAAAGAATCAATAGAAATACGGGTCCACGAGAATCTTGTGAACAGGGACGAAGGCTATCAACTGAGCGCGGCCTGGAATCCAGCATTAGCCGCAATACGCCAGGAACGCAACAAGAACCGTCCAGCTCACGAGACGCGATCAGAATGCTCTGACGGAGACACGAACGGCGCACCCGCTTCCCCCTCCACCCCGCCCGCCGACTCCTCTGGACCCAGCCTTCCGCGGCCAGGTGGTGGGGGGCACACCGCAGGTATAAAGGGACCGGCATCCGCAAAGTCTCGGCACTTCGCCAGAAGATGAGTATGTCACTCTTCGAAACGTCGCAGTTTGAAGACACCGCCGCCCGGCTGGAAGCCCGAGAACTCTTCGCCAGATGAATGTTTTAGTTGGACTACTTTTTTCGCTTTGTGATAGATGGCGCTATAATAGTCACAAACATATGGCCCACAATTTTAGACGAACAGTTGGTAACAGGTACGTTTTTTAAACTAAAATACAGAAAGTGGGTACGTTTGAACATTTTATTTCGGTTGTTCCAATGTGATACATTTACCTTTGTGAACTTATCATTTCTGAGAATGCATGCTGTTACAACGTGATTACCTGTAAATACCACATTAATGCAATGTATTCTCAAAATGATGGCCGTCAACCTCAATGCATTTGGCAATACGTGTAACGACATTCCTCTCAATAGCGAGTAGTTCGCCTTCCGTAATGTTCGCAGATGCATTGACAATGCGCTGACGCATGTTTTCAGGCGTTGTCGGTGGATCACAATAGCAAATATGCTTCAACTTTCACCACAGAAAGAAATCCGGGGGACGTCAGATCCGGTGAACGTGCGGGCCATGGTATGGTGCTTCGACGACCAATCCACCTGTCATGAAATATGCTATTCAACACCGCTTCAACAGCACGCGAGCTATGTGCCGGACATCCATCATATTGAAAGTACATCGCCATTCTGTCATGCAGTGAAACATCTTGTAGTAACATCAGTAGAACATTACATGGGAAATCGGCATACATTGCACCATTTAGATTGCCATCGATAAAATGGGGGCCAATTATCCTTCCTCCCATAATGCCGCACCATACATTAACCCGCCAAGGTCGCTGATGTTCCGCTTGTCGCAGCCATCGTGGATTTTCCGTTGCCCAATATGTATATTATGCCGTTTTACGTTACCGCTGTTGGTGAATGACGCTTCATCGCTAAACAGAACGCGTGCAAAAAATCTATCATTGTCCAGTAATTTCTCTTGTGCCCAGTGTCAGAACTGTACACGATGTTCAAAGTCGTCGCCATGCAATTCCTGGTGCCTAGAAATATGGTACGGGTGCAATCGATGTTGATGTAGCATTCTCAACACCGACTTTTTTGAGATTTCAGATTCTCGCGCAATTTTTCTGCTACTGATGTGCGGATTAGCCGCGACAGCAGCTAAAACACCTACTTGGGCCTCGTCATTTGTTGCAGGTCGTCGTTGACGTTTCACATGTGGCTAAACACTTCCTGTTTCCTTAAATAACGTAACTATCAGGCGAACGGTCCGGACACTTGGATGATGTCGTCCAGGATACCGAGCAGCATACGTAGCACACGCCCGTTGGGCATTTGGATCACAACATCAGTATGATATCGACCTTTTCCGCAATCAGTAAACGGTCCATTTTAACACGAGTAATGAATCACGAAGCAAATACCGTCCGCACTGGCGGAATGTTACGTGATACCACGTTCTTATACGTTTGTGACTACTACAGCGCCATCTATCACAAAGCGAAAAGAGTGGTCCAACTAAAACATTCATATTTCTTTACGTACTACACGAATATGTGTTAAAAAATGGGGGTTCCCATTTAAGAAAACGCAGTTGATATCCGCTTCATCTATGGCAGCGCCATCTAGCGGGCCAACCATAGTGCCATCTGGTTTCCTCCTTCAAGCTAGACAAGTTTCATTCTTTGTAGTTTTTTCGTTTGACGCTAATTTCTTGAGATATTTGGCCCGGTCACTATCAATGGACCACCCTGTATAAGTAATACATGCACTGCTCTATCTGGCAGTGATTTACCACCAGAAGGAGGCTCCTGCTCATACAGCAGTTTGGTAAATCATCGTTTTATAACCTTATAGTTTTATATAATTTTATTTAATGTATTTTGCCATCTGATCAGACTTTGTATTTGACTCATACGTCTGAAGATGACAACAGGCGTGACCGAAACTAGAATAAATAAATTTGTGATCGAGACTGATTTTAATAGCAATTATTAGTAATAACATTGGTCACTGTCTACTCCTACGATGTATTCAAAAGTAATTAGTGAATTAAGAAGTCTAGAAGTGTAGTCTGAATAGGGTACAAAATCTTGTGTACAGCCGGCCGGAGTGGCCGTGCGGTTCTAGGCGTTACAGTCTGGAGCCGGGCGACCGCTACGGTCGCAGGTTCGAATCCTGCCTCGGGCATGGATGTGTGTGATGTCCTTAGGTTAGTTAGGTTTAATTAGTTCTAAGTTCTAGGCGACTGATGACATCAGAAGTTAAGTCGCATAGTGCTCAGAGCCCATCTTGTGTACACTTCATGCCATGCTGCTTACATTCACTGCTAGATACACTTCTGCCAGGCAGTCGAAGGATAGTTCATGTCATCATCACATTTCTAATTTTTCCTTCAAAGTTAAATAAGATAACTAGAATGCCTGAGCCGGCCGGTGTGGCCGAGTGGTTCTAGGCGCTTCAGTCTGGAACTGTGTGACCGCTACGGTCGCAGTTTCGTGTCCTGCCTTGGGCATGGTTGTGTGTGATGTCCTTAGGTTAGTTGGGTGTAAGTAGTTCTAAGTTCTAGGGGACTCATGACCTCAGATGTTAAGTCCCATTGTCCTCATAGCCATTTGAACTATTTTTTTAGAATGCCTGAGTCACAGTATTGCGATCACTCTCTTAGGATTCCTTATGAAGGCTGTTGGTAGTGTAACCTAATCGTGTCATGAAATAATAAGTGAGTAGTATACGAGGGCTATTCTGAAAGTAAAGAATGATAAGCCCCGAAATGGAAACCACAGTGAAAATCGAAACTGTTTTATTTGCAAGGGTTAGCTAAAACTTGCAGCTACTTTTCTTCATAGTCGCCGGTCCGACTTAGACGTCTGTCGTAGCGCTGTAACTACGTTAAAATACCCTTGTTGTAGAAGGCAGCCGCCAGTGTTTTCCGCCAATTCTCTACGCTGGCCTACAACTTACTGTCTGTGCCAAAATATTGTCTTCATACCCAGCGGTTCATGTGAGCAGAGATGAAACTCAGAGGGAGACAATTATGGGCAGTATTGTGGGTAATCAAACATTTGCAATTGAAAACGAAGCAGGAGAATCTTCTTTGCCGCAGCTGAGAATTGTCTTGAAGAAGAAAACGCATGACAGTTATGTAATGTTGACTGCATAGCTTCAGGCGAAAGTTCTTACCAGGCCCTCGTACTTGACGGGAGACGCTATTGTTCTAGGTATCTTTATGTGGTCCCTGTGCGCTCAGAACTAAAAAGAACGACTTAACGCGATCGACGGGCCTACTAGACACTCTGCACAATACGGGTGAGCAAATCTTCATCAGATTTTCACTGTGGTTTCCATTTCGCGACTGATCGTTCATTACTTTCCGAATAACACTCGTAGCTATGGTTATTCAGGCACACTTAATAACGTCACAAACACAATGCTATGTGGTTACTTACGATGGCTCTGACCTCTTATCTGCAGCCTGCATACATACAGGCGATTCCGTCACAAAGCTGGTCGCAGCAGGAAATTAAAAAATGTAATATGTCAAAACAGTCCAGTTACCCCTAGTTCAAAACATTGGAAAATTGAAGAAAATCCGAAATGGTGGAACAAGGCCTCTTGTACTTTGGATCCTGTAGGACATTACAATCGAAGCTGGGTCCATTTCCAAAAGTATCGAAATGACCTTATCAGCAAAGTGTCACCATGTTCTAAAGTATCGGAACAAACTGAGTTGCCTAAATTGGTGCAACATCCAGAAGAACCCAAAAAATCTGAATTGTGCTAATTGGTACCATTCTGAAAAGTGTCCAAATGGCATCAATAATTTATGAAATTTATGTAAAACTATTGAATATACTGGTGTAATGTGCAGTACTTCCACATCTACATAGTTTGTAGAAATTAACCTTCATCAGCACCACACAGTGTTTATGTCACTGATATTTCCATGCCTATCATTGATTAAAAATACACTCCTGGAAATGGAAAAAAGAACACATTGACACCGGTGTGTCAGACCCACCATACTTGCTCCGGACACTGCGAGAGGGCTGTACAAGCAATGATCACACGCACGGCACAGCGGACACACCAGGAACCGCGGTGTTGGCCGTCGAATGGCGCTAGCTGCGCAGCATTTGTGCACCGCTGCCGTCAGTGTCAGCCAGTTTGCCGTGGCATACGGAGCTCCATCGCAGTCTTTAACACTGGTAGCATGCCGCGACAGCGTGGACGTGAACCGTATGTGCAGTTGACGGACTTTGAGCGAGGGCGTATAGTGGGCATGCGGGAGGCCGGGTGGACGTACCGCCGAATTGCTCAACACGTGGGGCGTGAGGTCTCCACAGTACAGCGATATTGTCGCCAGTGGTCGGCGGAAGGTGCACGTGCCCGTCGACCTGGGACCGGACCGCAGCGACGCACGGATGCACGCCAAGACCGTAGGATCCTACGCAGTGCCGTAGGGGACCGCACCGCCACTTCCCAGCAAATTAGGGACACAATTGCTCCTGGGGTATCGGCGAGGACCATTCGCAACCGTCTCCATGAAGCTGGGCTACGGTCCCGCACACCGTTAGGCCGTCTTCCGCTCACGCCCCAACATCGTGCAGCCCGCCTCCAGTGGTGTCGCGACAGGCGTGAATGGAGGGACGAATGGAGACGTGTCGTCTTCAGCGATGAGAGTCGCTTCTGCCTTGGTGCCAATGATGGTCGTATGCGTGTTTGGCGCCGTGCAGGTGAGCGCCACAATCAGGACTGCATACGACCGAGGCACACAGGGCCAACACCCGGCATCATGGTGTGGGGAGCGATCTCCTACACTGGCCGTACACCACTGGTGATCGTCGAGGGGACACTGAATAGTGCACGGTACATCCAAACCGTCATCGAACCCATCGTTCCACCATTCCTAGACCGGCAAGGGAACTTGCTGTTCCAACAGGACAATGCACGTCCGCATGTATCCCGTGCCACCCAACGTGCCCTAGAAGGTGTAAGTCAACTACCCTGGCCAGCAAGATCTCCGGATCTGTCCCCCATTGAGCATGTTTGGGACTGGATGAAGCGTCGTCTCACGCGGTCTGCACGTCCAGCACGAACGCTGGTCCAACTGAGGCGCCAGGTGGAAATGGCATGGCAAGCCGTTCCACAAGACTACATCCAGCATCTCTACGATCGTCTCCATGGGAGAATAGCAGCCTGCATTGCTGCGAAAGGTGGATATACACTGTACTAGTGCTGACATTGTGCATGCTCTGTTGCCTGTGTCTATGTGCCTGTGGTTCTGTCAGTGTGATCATGTGATGTATCTGACCCCAGGAATGTGTCAATAAAGTTTCCCCTTCCTGGGACAATGAATTCACGGTGTTCTTATTTCAATTTCCAGGAGTGTATATAACGACTGTAACTTACAGTATTTACAGTCTAAAATGTTTTTACTATTTACCAAACGTCATAAGCTTTCTCATCAAGACGCAATGATTAACTCTCTGATATTTACACATGTAAAATATATAAAGGATAATACTGGTGTAACTTACAGTATGTCCATGTCTAAGACGTCTATCAAAGTATATTTGACAGTACTGACAAAACGTACAGGTTAAGCAGCAATGTACAATGGATATACTTCTATCACTGTACCACACTAGATGCAAGGCGAGAATTAATCTCGAATTAAATACCTCCATCTCTAAATTGTTTTTATTGTCGTTCTGTAACCAAACAAAATACATATTAGCTAAAATAATGTATCAGTTGCAGTAAGTGTTCGATTATTGTATAAATCACATGTTACAATGACGTCTGAAACATGACTGGAATCCCAAATTAAGTGTTACAATGCTATTTCTACGTTTAAATTATATAATCGGTTATTATTAATCTCTGACACTGAAAAACACTTTTACCTAAATTTAACAAGTAAAGCACATATTGCAGAAACCCGTAATACTTCCCTTTAGAGAGTGAATAAGGCTTTTTCTGACACTTTACCACAACAAACTGTACTAGAAATAGTGTATCATGGTCAGATCTTTCATTTGTTGTATTGCATAGTATGCTTATCTTCTTAACACATAGGTATAGTATTCAAATACACGAACTATAGTATGTAAACAGGGCTCAGTGAAAGACAACTGCAAACAAACTTCCACACAGAGTAAAGTTCGACCTGTCAGAAATTTGATCTCTTACCAAAAAAAATTATCTGTACCATTTATCAAAATAAAGGTTTCTTGAACAACAGTAAGAAATAAACATAATACTGGTGTTGTAACTTAAGTGTTCTATAACAATAACTTATTTATGGTACACTTGGCAAAAACCAAAGTTCAGTCACTGTAAGGCACGTTAAGAAAGCCAAACATTGTTTGTATTATGTATTAATATACTTATGGGTTTTCTCTGTGACATTACAAAACAAACATTGCACTACCCATCTAACCGACTACCTAAAGTGCACTTGTCAATGTGAATAGTTCGATCCTTGTACCACACTTCAAAGAAATAAAACTTTGTCTTTATTACTTATCAGAGCATATGTAGATTGTTTGTTGATAGTAATACAATAGTTTGATTCGTTATACGTAACTTTTCCGTAACAACCTAATCTCAAGTCCTGCCACAGGAAAAGCCAGGTATAACACTCGCTTGCTATGACAGAAACTAATGTTACCCTCTGGGAGGATTTTGAGTTTTGACCCTTCGTGTGTCTAATAGATGAGGGTACCTGAGAATAATTTTGAATATACTGTAATTAATAGAAAAACTAAACAGGCTTTTACTTTGGGGATAATGAAGGTAGTAAAGCTCATATACGAATGAAAAATCGAATGGTCCCCACTCCAATAAGGCACATTAATTAGAAATATTATGTTCAAGAAAAATGAATATCAGTTGTTGTAGTGTACTTTCATTGATACTCCTTTTGAATAGCACACTGGATGCACACTAATACAGGGCAAACTACGTTGTGTGTAGCAGTTGTTACCATTAATGCAGAAACCAGTAATCATAGAAAGAAAATCTGTACCCTACTCATCATAATAACAGTTACAATCACGATCATTACGTGACAAAGTATTGATATGTTACTGCAGGAAGCACCGAACTAAAATTGGACATGGAGGGGCTTCTGACATAACTGGGACACAAATATCACAAATAAAATTAAATAATACTACAATTACGCTGTTTATACTTCCATTTATAGCAATGTGTCAGATTTCTTTAGTACCAATAATAAATCAATTATCTTTCTAATATGAGAAGAATAAGGTGGGGAACCATAAACTGATACTGTATCTGTAGTCAAACTCTACAAGTATTTGAGTAGTAAGATTCAGTTCAACTAAATTCTTAGCCTCACTTCGAATAATTTATGTTTTCATCCCCCAAAGCAAATTACTTAACACTGAGCTCGATTAACCTAAAAAAAATCGTTCATGATAGCAATCAAGTCTAAATTGTGTTTCAAATAAGTTTAACTTGTGACCCTTTTCCATCACTTGTGAAGCAGCTATTCTAGACAGTAACGTTTACACAGTCTGGCACTGAATTCTAGCACATTTAATACACCAAGTAAATCACTAATTCGTTAGAAACAGGATACTCGGTTTTCTGAACACATAGGAGGGGATCCTGCATAGGTTCATGATTAGGATAAAAGTCATGGTCCTAAACATAGGTTTTAGGAACTTAGATTATTATTGAGGACACTCACACAAATTAACTGGTCCATGCTGTGATACGTATCTGTATGCATGAAGTTGATGGAGCAGTGGCGAAGTTGTGGTGGCAAGCGATGTGGCAGCTTACTGTATTCACGGCTTTTGATGTTTGAATGCTCTTTACAATTTCTTCTTGGCGACGGATTCCTTCTTGCCGAAAGTACCATGCAACAGCCAATTCCACATTCGAGGAAAAATTCCTTGCTTAACGGCTTCCAAATGCCTCCCTTGGCACCCTCTATGTGTACGGTGCAACGTCTAGTCACTGATTCTATACCGTTCCCACCAAGGAGCCGCCCAGTTCGACCGCCAAAACCACCTTCTACATCTCTCCAAGCCACTTCCGTTTCGGAGGGACTTCTCTACGTCTTTTACATTATACAATGCAAGTGTCCTAAGCATGAATCAGCTTCCAGTATTCAAAGTTTTCTATATAAACATACGTATAATGTAAAATTTCATTATTTTAAACGTCATTTAGTATTTTTCCATACATACATTGCAAACTTTAAATTTCCTGTCACAAATCATTGACCTTAGCTAACAAAGAACAAACAATTCATAATCACAGATACACATTTCCATAGTATAAACCTCTTTCTAATCGATATAGATGTTACAGTACTACTGAAACGATGTACACTTGTGGATGAAAATACTTTGATCACTGTACCAGATTTTATGTAACTACTAGCCCGAATGACACTGTTATAAATTGTGCCATATGTTAGCAATATCAGATAGATATCAAATAAAACCGCCCTCCACACACTGTTTATTCTTGATGACTAAGACTATATATAATGTATATCTTATGACAAGTGGTGGCATATGAAGCACTCGCTTACAATTTTTGATGCTTAACTGCAAAGATGGCACTAAAATAGGAATTTCTTTGATAATTTGGTTTGATGCTATTCTCTGAAAATCGCGATTTATATTTTGACTTGTTACAATGTTGTCTGATGCCTATCTGTAGCCAAATAAATAATGGAGCATTTTGTTAAAGTTTTCGTTCATACTTATCTGTACGTGAACCATGCATTTGGGTTTGTGGCAGTCACCAACAATGTACAAGGTTTGAAGTATGGTCATCCACAAGTGCTTCTTGATCTGTAAATTAGATCACTGTAACAATAGCAATCCAAATTTGTTTTGATATATGATACACACATAGAAATATTGCAAGGTGGATCAGTATTGTCAATCTCTTTACGAATTTTTGGTGGTAGTTTCTGCGATGTAGGTAGATCAGATACTTTTGAATGATGTGTCATCTTGGATTACAAGTCCACAAGGTTTGCAAAGCACCACTTGGCTAGTACTGCCATCTTGAATTTCTCTTTAAATTTACTGCAATTTTAAACTTACAATAATTGGGTTGAACCCATCATCGGAGCATTACTGAATTTACCACTATGCAGTCTTGGGTTGTGACCTCTTTGTCCTTGAATAAAGGCAACCCACACATGTTACGTCATAGCCCATGTGTGGGATAAAATAACCCCATGCATGTGACATCACTTATGTGCCAGGGTCACCATAGCTACGCTACCTAAATCTGTGTCAGTATAGCTATTGTGATTTTTATTAATTGAATTTTACAACAGTGGCAACACAGGCACACTCCATGATAAAAGTAGATCAGAAATACAAACAACAATTACGCCTTTCATTCTAATGTGTAACAACGGCGATTTCTGGAGCAATCCGTAATATTTTAAACTTCCTCTTGTTCGGCCTTTATACAATGAAATACTGTCTCCACAATTTACAAGGTACATGGTGAGCATACAACCTAAAAATGGCTCTTCAAGAATTTTAAAAAATTGCAGTTAACCGTAATGACAAAATTAAAAATCCACAGCTCACAGATTATAGAACATTCCTATACTCTAATACTTGTTCATTCATGAAGTGCACTTACTTTTTCGAACCAGTTCTGTTTGTTAAATAATTACTTAATTACATAAATTTCATTACTTGTATTGTGTGCTTTATAACGTTATGTGGTATTTAACTGGAAATTATGGAGAGTTAATGTTACTGTAGTGTAACTGTGTCATCATCTCCAATTCTCGAGCGCCTTTGTGTCAGCATAGTCATATGAGAATCTTATCACGCACATATTAAGCGAAATTATTATGGAGTATGGGTTTTACAATTCTCTTTAATCTTAATATCTGATTTTTGACCATGATCTAGGAATATATGCGTTCACAATAACCTATTCAGTCGGTGAAGGTAACAACCTACGTGAATGCCGGCCGAAATGAAAAGTATTTGGCATGTAATTCATAGAATTTTTATGAATCACATAAAATGTCCTTGGTCTTATATAGCAATAAAATTGGTAAAACTAAAAAAAATTATAGTATTTCACCCGGGCAAAACGATTTTACCTCTTCAGTTTTCCCCAGTCATAGTTTTGAGAAGTTACATCATTACAGTTTCTTTTATTTTGCAGCAAAAAGACAAATAATATTCAAAACGCAGATAAATTAACGTGAAATTTTGTTATTAATTTCGGTATCCATTCGCAAAAGTACGTATATTAGCGGCATGTGCAATTACTAATGTTTATAGGAAACCTCAATTTGCTCTGAAATACGGTGTCGGCAATGTAATTTTTGCGCTATTTACTGTTCCATGTGTCACACAGAAAATATAACCTGCCTGAAAAAAAAGAGATTGTTTTAGCTAGGAGACATGGACGGATGTCGCATTGTGTTCAGCATTGAATCACAGTTCTGCACTACCCCAGATGACCATGGATGGTGAGTATGGCAGCAATTTAGAGAGGTCACATTGTCCCAATGTTTTGGAGAGCAAGTTGGCTTTACTCATGGAATCATAATGTGGGGAGCCATCGGGCATGACTTAAAGCCCTGGCTGGTAGTGATTGGGGCCAGTTCATGTATTGAGGGCATAGGTGGTGCAACCTCGTAACAATAAGTTGATTCGTACAGCTAATATCTTTCTAAATTCAACCCCATCGCATACTCTCTAAACTTGTGAACTTTCATTTAGTTCTTTTATCCGTTCCTAGGTGCATTACTTATCTGTCAGGCAGAATATTTTTACCTTTGAGATTAGGAATATGGCAAACAGAGCAGATGGTTGTATTTCCTAAGCATTTATTACAATGATCGTGACATGCCTGCGGAGAGAACTATCGTAAATCTACTGGAAACATTGCGGTAAGGATGTGAAATTTATTTATTTCTGCAGTTATACGGTCACCCGCTGTGGCCGAGCGGTTCTAGGCGCTTCAGTCTGGAACCGCGCTACTGCTACGGTCGCAGGTTCGAATCCTGCCTCGGGCATGGATGTGTGTGATGTCCTTAGGTTAGTTAGGTTTAAGTAGTTCTACGTTCTAGGGGACTGATGACCTCAGATGTTAAGTCCCATAGTGCTCAGAGCCATTTGAATCATTTTTGCAGTTATACGTCGATGTCACTTTTGTCATAATTCATAAGAAAGCATCAGCATATTAATCATGTACTGTTAAGGAATTTGAACAATCTTAATAAATGTTAATGAGAAAAGTAATGTATAAGACCTAAGACAGTACTAATTACGGGAGCCCACGTTCCGAAACGTACGAAGGAATATTTTACAGTCTTCAACACAGCAGGTGGTTTTAATTAAACTTTCGCTACTCGGGCCAGTGTACATGAAAAATTATAAATTACTTACCGTATGGCTACTCAACTTTGTAGGATTGATGTTCAGATTGTGTCCTCCAGTATTTGCGTTGTTTGTAGCGTTAGTCCATAACTTGGTGTTAGGCACCGTTACAGGTGCGGCGGCGTAGGTTTGAAACACAAGGATCAGTGCGCATTACAGTTGCAGATAGAAAGCATGGGTCTTGTCACGGTGAGCGGGGCATTACTCGTAAATCTGCTTTCCCAAAAACAACAGCAATAGCGCTGCTGCTCTTCCCGAGTACCGACACATTAACTCTCGCCACACAAAGGGAGGAGGGAGAAGGGCTACTTTATTCCTTCCTTTTGTATGTATTGTAATCTAGTCAAGTAGATGATAATCTAAAGTTTTCAAAATATGTTTATTGTTTTCCATGGACTCTGCTACCAGATCCCATTAACTCAAAACATTAAGTTTTAGTACTGGATGTGACTTTTCACAACGAATATCATAATCGTGTTTTCACGTTCAAAACCCTTCTTGCACATCAATACATCATTAAAAAGTATGTTGTGGATACATGTCTCCGGCAGTTAACGAAATATGGAGGGTGTTAAATTTCTTGTGGTAGTACACGTTATTCCTAAGACTATGCTGAAAGATATTTTAAGCTTTTGGACACTAGTTACACATCAGTGCCTAAAATGTATTTTGTTATGCAAGTTAACAACAGTTTACAAAATTGGTTTGTTATATATTCTATGTGGAGGGAATAAAGTACCGCCTTTTCTCTCCCACCCTGCCCTTTGGTAGTACACGTTATGAAAAATGCTTTGGTACTGTAATATTTATAAGACTATGGAGAGGTCCTCTTTCCACACCAGGGTTGAAGAACATGATTCGGAATTTCGAATTAACTGGCGATTTGGTAATTCCTTCTGAGAGACGGCCAGTTGCGCCACGTATTGTTAAAGCAGTTAATTTTGTCATGGCCAACAAAGCTGGATGCAGTGTGAGATCTTGAAGCAGTGTATGAACTGTGTCACGACAGCTGAACACTCCACGGTTCACCGTTCGAAATGTGCTTCGAACAACTGTGAAACAGTATCCGCACAAAATCCAAATGCGAATAGCCGTCACATTGAGCTATATTTGTAACCTGTAACATGGTACGCAAGTAACAAATGTTACCCTCTAAAGTGGAAATCAAAATGTGTTTCAGTCAACGGTTAATTCGTATGTCTCTTCCGCATGTTCTTTAAAAATGTTTTCACAAAGCTTCATTGCCTTCAGATGGGGACCCTCCTAAGCAGCTTCAGTTTAATTATAAACACCCTGTATATCTCGATCATTGACACTGAAAGTTTAAATAGAATAGTATAGACTGCCTATGTTTTTTCGGACTATTCACTGAAAGGTGCATTTCCAGCTGATTACTTACGGTTGTAGCTATGACTAGGAAGAACACGGCAGCCTGTGGGGAAGAGTAGTCGCCCATGTTAGAGAGGCGGTGTATCGCTCGTTGTTTCCGGGGTGTGAGGATATCGCTGCAGGGAGGCGGAGCTGCGGACCAAACTTGGAAGCGATAAGCAGCGCCGGCAATGTTTTCGGTGGCCGCGAGCGCTCTGTCTCCCCGGCCCTTCTCCGCCATTAAACCGCTCAGCAAAGAAGCTGCCACGGCCCTTTCCACGTATTTGATTTTGGAAATGAAATTATTCCAGCCTGCAAGCAACTAAACTGTATACAGTTGCTACCTCGCTATAGTGCACTGTGGTTTAATTCAAACGTATAAACCCACACTCATTACATGTGAACGTTACAACGAAACATAACTACGCAAAGAAATTGAAGAATTATGTTAAAGGTGAGGAATTAATTGTACAAGGTGCTCACCAACAGTATGAAACGCTGGTAAGGTTGATGCAGGGTAGGTTGCACTGAGAAACAATTGTTAAGAAAAAGTTCGACGGGTTGTTCCATTTCCAAGTTAATCAGCATTAGATTTAGCCAATCAGGACTTTGAGGGCGCAAATTGTAGCGACCCTCCACAGACTGTGTCGCCAAACGTGTTCTTGTTTGATTTCCTACAACCGAAAAAGAGAGCGATAGAAAAATTGGACATGGGGCAGAAGTAAGGATCGAATCGGAGACCAGGTTTGAGCAGTCCCGTGCGCGATCATCTCCGCTGTGACATCAGCTGATACTAAATGTATATCGCGAGTCTCTTGAATTTTCGCGCGAAACGGCTTAATGGACCATCCCGTATATAAAGCTCCTTGTTACTGTGGATCCAGATGATTGCAGAAATTGTGCCATAAGACTGTCAGTCGCATAAAATAAAATAAATGAATAGGAAAAGTGATGCATGTAAAGTTATGTTGTAATCACACAAAATCAAAACGTGATATACGTGTGGTGCTGTGGCAGTCATTAGAACAGAAGCTTATTTCGCCGCGGCTAGATTTCTTCACAGAATTTCTACCATCTACTTGCACCTCCAAATGTAAAAGTATTTTGTTGACTTCCACCTACATACTCAGAAATAACTACATAATAAGAAAACAGGAAACTGATATCTCATGGGAAGAATTAGAAGTCCACAGTTCCCACGTGCTATTCGAGAGCTGAACGATCGAGAAAAAATAGTGAAAGTGGTTTGAGAACCGCCTGCCTAGCACTTAGATGTGAATATCAGAGCAGTAATGTAGATTTTGATGCAGGTACTTGTTAACGAAAGCTATTAACCGGTTTACTATTTTAACAAATTTTTAAGTCCCATTTTAAATAGTTATTTTGTGAAATAAATATATGGAAGGAACCCATTGAAAGGTTTCGGAGGACATTCATTGTACTCATATTTAGAGCTACGCAACTGACCTTTTACAGTCTTGGGTAGTGTCTGATGGTCTGCTTTCCCAATAGATGTGCATTTCCATCGAAAATTTGTCTTCAGCAGAAACGGACGGAATATTAATGTTATCATCTTCTCAACGATGAGGTTGTTAGAGAAAGAGAGCAAGCTCGGATTTGGGGAAGGAAATAGGCAGCGTCGTTTCAAGGGTACCATCCTAACATCTGCATTAAGCGATTGGGGGATACCATGAAAACTGGATGACCAGATATGTATTTGAACTCTGGTCCTCCCGATAACGAATACAGTGTCCTAAAACTTCACCACATGGCTACATGAATCTATCGGAGCCCTAACTGGTAAATACAGCCACTGAAATATTTTTAGCTAACGTATCATTGATAAAATGAAATGAGCGTATAGCCCCATCCGGAGAAGTTCGGCCGCCAAGTGCAAGTCTTATTTCAAATTATACTACTTGGTCGCCAGTGATGAGGAAGAAATGGTGATGAGTACAACACAACACCCAGTCCCCGAGCGGAGAAAATCTCCAACCCTTCCGGGACTCGAACCCGGGCCCGCTTGCATTGAAGGCGAGCACGTTACCACCCAGCTAAGAAGGCGAAAGTATCATTGATATTTTGGACGCACTGAGAAAGATATTTGATGTTGATTATTTGTTGCGTTCTCGTCCTCAAACAATTATAGAATCAGAGAAAATTATTGGAATTCGCTGTCTCAGTCTCTCGTAGAAATTCATTGTGAATGACTTCTTAGTTATACCAATCTTTGTGGTCAACAACGGCGTAGTAAGTCTCGTTATCAGTCGTAGCTGATGTTACGAAATGCGATCATTACACTCTTCTGCAGTAATCCTCTTTAACATGTTTCCCTGATGTTACGGTTTATTTAATTGTCAGTTTCATGCATGTAGTCTCAAACACAGGAAATACCTCAGAAGCCGGTTGAAAAACTCCACTAAACATAATGCACATGTAATCAGCCCGTGACACATAAATGGAAGGCGGGTTCAGATGGTTCAAATGGCTCTGAGCACTATGGGACGTAACATCTGAGGTCATCAGTCCCCAAGAACTTAGAACTACTTAAACCCAACTGACCTTAAGGACATCACACACATCATTGCCCGAGGCAGGATTCGTACCTGCGAACGTAGCAGCTGCGCGGTTCCGGACTGAAGCGCCTAGTACCGCTCATCCACAGCGGACGGCCTGGAAGGTGGGAATGAATTAAATAACGACATATAAACAGCTAATGTGACATTTACGAGAACGTATATGCAGGCTGACACGAGGTTGCGGACTGAAGCGTCTAGTACCGCTCAGCCACAGCGGACGGCCTGGAAGGTGGGAATGAATTAAATAACGACATATAAACAGCAAAGGTGACATTTACGAGAACCATGGACCTTGCCGTTGGTGGGGAGGCTTGCGTGCCTCAGCGATACAGATGGCCGTACCGTAGGTGCAACCACAACGGAGGGGTATCTGTTGAGAGGCCAGACAAACATGTGGTTCCTGAAGAGGGGCAGCAGCCTTTTCAGTAGTTGCAGGGGCAACAGTCTGGATGACTGACTGATCTGGCCTTGTAACATTAACCAAAACGGCCTTGTTGTGCTGGTACTGCGAACGGCTGAAAGCAAGGGGAAACTACAGCCGTAATTTTTCCCGAGGACATGCAGCTTTACTGTATGATTAAATGATGATGGCGTCCTCTTGGGTAAAATATTCCGGAGGTAAAATAGTCCCCCATTCGGATCTCCGGGCGGGGACTACTCAAGAGGACGTCGTTATCAGGAGAAAGAAAACTGGTATTCTACGGATCGGAGCGTGGAATGTCAGATCCCTTAATCGGGCAGGTAGGTTAGAAAATTTAAAAAGGGAAATGGATAGATTAAAGTTAGATATAGTGGGAATTAGTGAAGTTCGGTGGCAGGAGGAAGAAGACTTTTGGTCAGGTGATTACAGGGTTTTAATACAAAATCAAATAGGGGTAATGCAGGAGTAGGTTTAATAATGAATAAAAAAATAGGAATGCGGGTTAGCTACTACAAACAGCATAGTGAACGCATTATTGTGGCCAAGATAGACACAAAGCCCATGCCTACTACAGTAGTACAAGTTTATATGCCAATTAGCTCTGCAGATGATGAAGAAATTGATGAAATGTATGACGAGATAAAAGAAATTATTCAGGTAGTGAAGGGAACCGAAAATTTAATAGTCATGGGTGACTGGAATTCGTCAGTAGGAAAAGGGAGAGGAGGAAACATAGTAGGTGAATATGGATTGGGGGGAAGAAATGAAAGAGGAAGCCGCCTTGTAAAATTTTGCACAGAGCATAACTTAATCATAGCTAACACTTGGTTCAAGAATCATAAAAGAAAGTTGTATACCTGGAAGAATCCTGGAGATACTAAAAGGTATCAGATAGATTATATAATGGTAAGACAGAGATTTAGGAACCAGGTTTTAAATTGTAAGACATTTCCAGGGGCAGATGTGGATTCTGACCACAATCTATTGGTTATGAACTGCAGATTGAAATTGAAGAAACTGCAAAAAGTTGGGAATTTAAGGAGATGGGACCTGGATAAACTTAAAGAACCAGAGGTTGTAGAGAGTTTCAGGGAGAGCATAAGGGAACAATTGACAGGAATGGGGGAAAGAAATACAGTAGAAGAAGAATGGGTAGCTCTGAGGGATGAAGTGGTGAAGGCAGCAGAGGATCAAGTAGGTAAAAAGACGAGGGCTAATAGAAATCCTTGGGTAACAGAAGAAATATTGAATTTAATTGATGAAAGGAGAAAATATAAAAATGCAGTAAATGAAGCAGGCAAAAAGGAATACAAACGTCTCAAAGATGAGATCGACAGGAAGTGCAAAATGGCTAAGCAGGGATGGCTAGAGGACAAATGTAAGGATGTAGAGGCTTGTCTCACTAGGGGTAAGATAGATACCGCCTACAGGAAAATTAAAGAGACCTTTGGAGAGAAAAGAACCACTTGTATGAATAACAAGAGCTCAGATGGCAACCCAGTTCTAAGCAAAGAAGGGAAGGCAGAAAGGTGGAAGGAGTATATAGAGGGTTTATACAAGGGCGATGTACTTGATGACAATATTATGGAAATGGAAGAGGATGTAGATGAAGACGAAATGGGAGATAAGATATTGCGTGAAGAGTTTGACGGAGCACTGAAAGACCTGAGTCGAAACAAGGCCCCGGGAGTAGACAACATTCCATTAGAACTACTGATGGCCTTGGGAGAGCCAGTCATGACAAAACTCTACCATCTGGTGAGCAAGATGTATGAGACAGGCGAAATAGCCACAGACTTCAAGAAGAATATAATAATCCCAATCCCAAAGAAAGCAGGTGTTGACCGATGTGAAAATTACCGAACTATCAATTTAATAAGTCACAGCTGCAAAATACTAACGCGAATTCTTTACAGACGAATGGAAAAACTGGTAGACGCGGACCTCGGGGAAGATCAGTTTGGATTCCGTAGAAATGTTGGAACACGTGAGGCAATACTAACCTTACGACTTATCTTAGAAGAAAGATTAAGAAAAGGCAAACCTACGTTTCTAGCATTTGTAGAATTAGAGAAAGCTTTTGACAACGTTAACTGGAATACTCTCTTTCAAATTCTGAAGGCAGGAGGGGTAAATACAGGGAGCGAAAGGCTATTTACAATTTGTAGAGAAACCAGATGGCAGTTATAAGAGTCGAGGGGCATGAAAGGGAAGCAGTGGTTGGGAAAGGAGTAAGACAGGGTTGTAGCCTCTCCCCGATGTTATTCAATCTGTATATTGAGCAAGCAGTAATGGAAACAAAAGAAAAATTCGGAGTTGGTAATAAAATTCATGGAGAAGAATTAAAAACTTTGAGGTTCGCCGATGACATTGTAATTCTGTCAGAGACAGCAAAGGACTTGGAAGGGCAGTTGAACGAAATGGACTGTGTCTTGAAAGGAGGATATAAGATGAACATCAACAAAAGCAAAACGAGGATAATGGAATGTAGTCAAATTAAATCGGGTGATGCTGAGGGGATTAGATTAGGAAATGAGACACTTAAAGTAGTAAAGGAGTTTTGCTATTTAGGGAGCAAAATAACTGATGATGGTCGAAGTAGAGAGGATATAAAATGTAGACTGGCAATGGCAAGGAAATCGTTTCTGAAGAAGAGAAATTTGTTAACATCGAGTATAGATTTAAGTGTCAGGAAGTCGTTTCTGAAAGTATTTGTATGGGGTGTAGCCATGTATGGAAGTGAAACATGGACGATAACCAGTTTGGACAAGAAGAGAATAGATACTTTTGAAATGTGGTGCTACAGAAGAATGCTGAAGATAAGGTGGGTAGATCACGTAACTAATGAGGAGGTATTGAATAGGATTGGGGAGAAGAGAAGTTTGTGGCACAACTTGACTACAAGAAGGGATCGATTGGTAGGACATGTTTTGAGGCATCAAGGGATCACAAATTTAGCATTGGAGGGCAGCGTGGAGGGTAAAAATCGTAGAGGGAGACCAAGAGATGAATACACTAAGCAGATTCAGAAGGATGTAGGCTGCAGTAGGTACTGGGAGACGAAGAAGCTTGCACAGGATAGAGTAGCATGGAGAGCTGCATCAAACCAGTCTCAGGACTGAAGACCACAACAACAACAATATGCAAGCTGACACGAGGTTGCCTTAGAAACAAGATCAAATGTCTCATGACCTGCATCTGACACCTCGAGCTATGATGATGGTAATTTACATGACCGATCGAGGCCAAATTAATTATCGGGTATCAAAAACGGTATGAAGCTTTGAAGCTAACAGAAGGAAGTAGTCTAAAAACCTTCCACTACATGTCAGTCAGGGGCGCATTATACGCTACCCAGCCACATTAATGTGATCAAGTGTCAAAAGCCTGAATAACCATCATTACCACCGTGGACCACTGCGAGACGTGCAGGGAGAGAGTCAGTGATGTTCCAGAAGATACCGACGACTCTTGTGCCGTGGCTAGCTGCTCTAGGTTTCTCGACTGAGGATTCATGGCGCAAAGAGCTCACGATGTGGTCCCACAGAGTCTCTCTCCATTAGGTTTAAATCCGTGGTGTCTTGTGGCCAAGGCAGTGTAGTAAACCCATCGTAGTGGACTTCGGACCACCGACGTACGGTGTGAGCTGTGTATCAAGTTGCATTGTCCTGTTGATAGATGGAAACCTGCCGAGGAGAAACAAACTGCATGTAGCTGGGGACATGGTCCCCAACGATAGATGTATACCTGTGCCGATCCATAGTGCCTTACAGAATGATAATATCGCCCAGTGAATCACTCCGTCTCTGCATTACGACGACAACTGCACTGTTCAAAGAAATTTCGCACTTGCAACCGTTCGTCGTTTAATACCGGATGGTTATAATTAAACGTTCCCTGTTTAACATGGAAATTAACTACCATACGAGTACCAAACTTGGTAGCATTAGTATCAGGTTCATGAGGAATAGAGATAATGCAGAATATGTTCAACTGCAACAATTTTAATGCGCTGCTACGGTACATCATGTCGTTACATGCCGGTACCATTAATGCTGCAAAAGGGGCTCAACATGGCGCCCATCAGTGAAGATCCCCACTCCTGGCTATTCTTTGGGTTTACCTCACCATTCAGAGAAAAATGAGCTCTGTCTGTCAATAGGATGATCAAGGGACAGCCCTCGTCAAGTTCAATCCTTGAGAGAAAGTGGAGAGCGAAGTCAACACGCCGAAGTGTGTTCTGTCGTGCAAGCTGCTGTACAATATGGAATTTGTAAGGATACCATTTGAGAATGGTTCTAATCACCTTCCGTACAGTGGACCGCAGGATGTTCAACTGTCATGGCACAGCACGCGCACTGCCTGGTGATCAGGAATTGCGCGCAGCGTTATCTGCCTTATCAAGAGCGATTTCATCAACCACCTGTGGTGCAACAGGGCGTCGGCCTCTTCATGGACTATGAATCACGATGACTGATCAAGTCACCTGGTGGACGTAGTTGGAACTGGATGGTGACACTGTGACACATGGAAATCAAGCACCCTATAATCTGGACATTAATGCTGACAAGTTTGGTACTCGTATGGTAATTAATTTCCCTGGTATAACATGTTAAATAGGGAAAGTTTAATTATAACCACCCGGTACAACCCACTATATTTCAACTTGGCACCTGCCAGTCATCTTCAGGCGAACCATGAAACATTCACGACTACTTGCTCCTTTCCGGAATGTACAGCGCGCTGCGAGTACTCCGTGCATACGACGAAGTCAAGTGGATAGACGGATCACAATTCCTGGCCACAGTATCCTCGCTGGTGGAACCGCGGAGCTCTGCTGTCCTATGTATTAGCGCTCACGGCAGCCGTTCGCGCCCTCTGACGTATTCGATTAGAGAAAATAGTGGAGATGATTGGGTTCCATGCACTGACCAATTGGTAGACGCTATCACGTTTCATCACTTTACCGCTGCGTGTATTTTCACAGATTCTTTTACAATGGAGTCCCTAAAAGATGTTGCTGTGGTCAGAATTATTGTTCTTTCATACTCCATTGAATGTCCAGTGTTCGGCATGCTAAAGGTGAGTGCAACGTTCTTTTTACAATGTGTGTGGTCTGTCCTATGCAAGCTATACCAGATTGACACGGTTGTTTGTAAATTATGGCCTTCCGCGATAACGGTTCGTGCTTCTCTGATCCCAAAACGTTTCTAATATTTGATGGCTGACGGAAAATCACTTTCACCTGAAATTCTTGTTGTATTAAACGAAATGTTGTCCATAAGAGGGAGATAAGCTGAAGATTTTGCCGGTGCGTTCTTCCCTTTATGTTCTTCCTGATGCTCGGTTTTATCTGACAGTGGACTGTTAATCTACAGGGTGCATATCCAACTTTTTTCTGAACACTATCTTTACGGAGCCAACACTGTAGGCAAACTATCTAGATCTGAGACAGAGTGAGCTATGTAAGACTGTTTTCATCAAGTTCATAGTATGCGACGGATGATAACAATTGCCGAACACTGTATCTCCACTGGACATTCAATGGAGTATGATAGAACTATCTTCCAACCACAGCAACAAATTTTTGGGACTCCGTTATTAAATAATCCGTGGATGAACCTGATAGTAGCTATCATTTGGACAGCACATGGAACCCCATCATCTCTAAGATTTGTTCTAAACGAAGACGGCAGCCGTGAGTGGTAATTCAGGGGACAGCTGAGTTATGTTGTTCCACCATCGATGGCGCTGCCGCTGGGATTTGGGCTTCATCTGTCAACTTGATTTTGACGCATGAGCGGAAAATTTTAAAACTGACTACGGGTGCACTGTTTTCCTCCTTAACCACGACACTTTTTACATACCCTCCGCTGCTAGTGCTGCCATCAGTCGTCTGTGAGTGTTTGTTGCACGTTGACGTCGAACATAGGTGGTGGTCACATTAATGTGACTGGGCCGTGCAGATTAGAGGTCTACAGAGAGGATATTTTGAAAATTCATACTCGCTCGAATGCACGGCGGTCGGGCATTGCTTGCCCGAGGGCAAATGTTCCATGCGGGCAGGCAGTGGTTGGACAAGGTTCCGTGGGGAGGATCGAGCCAGCCCGGTGTGGCGCGCTTGCTGGGCCACTTTTGCGTCCTTTTTAGTGGTACCTCCGTGTGTCTGCAGGCTGGTGTCGTTACTGACATTACCATCGGCTGATGAAACTACACTCAGAACAGTTTGGTTACGCTGTAAACGTGTAGTCCTGGGTGGTGGTGTCTAGTCGCGACAGCATTCTGATCCGTAAGAGGAAATAACTTGCTTTATGCAATAACGAAAATTTGGAAACTGTTGCCGGCCGAAGTGGCCGTGCGGTTAAAGGCGCTTCAGTCTGGAACCGCGAGACCGCTACGATCGCAGGTTCGAATCCTGCCTCGGGCATGGATGTCTGTGATGTCCTTAGGTTAGATAGATTTAACTAGTTCTAAGTTCTAGCGGACTAATGACCTCAGCAGTTGAGTCCCATAGTGCTCAGAGCCATTTGAACCATTTGAATTTGGAAACTGTTTCGAGTTTCGCAGCGTAACTAGTTAACTACGAACTTCTGCAATGATAGTTGGTTTCGTAATGAGAAATCACACTGCTCTTTTTATAACAAAATTTTCTTTATTGATTCAAATGTAAATGTATGAACTTGACCACTTAAGAAATTGGAAATCTTACAGGAACAAAACTGTCTCACAACTGTTCCCTGTCGGTGTAATTAACGTGAATCGATTCCTTTCGGAAGAAGTTTACTTCGCCCGTCCGAGGAGAGGTTCCATACCGCACCGAAATTTCTGTCGCTAGTCAGATTCGAGTCTGGAACAAAAAACATTCTTCTCGTTAAAGCATGTAGCTTGGGAAGGCGACTACAGTTACGGTTTCACCTCTCAGGCGGAACAACGTCGTCAGCACTATCCATTAGGGTTAAACACAAGTCAAGGTCATCGGTAGATAGTGCATGGCGTGGCCCACTGTCTAGTCTTAATTTTGTTGCTGCTGAGTGCGGCTGACATTCTCTCCACGGGCCCAAATCAATATTTAAAGATTCCAAAAAACCAGAGTAAGATATTACTGCCATGTTATTATTTTGTTCTAGTTTATCAGGAACACATACTTCATCACATATTTGACGCACAGTAATCAACGTGTCATCTCTGTCGGAAAGAGACATCATTCCCAATGAACGGAAGGCGACAAAGGAGATGTTACTATTCTGTGCAACTTCCAAATTTCGACTTTCTCATGTGCGAGAGGCAGACAGCGACCCTTTAGCACTTATGGTGGCTTCCGTTAATTTGCCATAAATTACAGTTCTACTGTAATGCCAAAATAGCTGTGACACTCAAACCAGCGTTTTTCAATTAAGCACAGTTTAATTTTCAGGACGCGCAGGGTGTATTAAAGAAGAAAAATGAGTACGCAGTAGTTTAAACATACCTCTGCGTCTTCGGTAATATCCAATATTTTATCGTACTGCTTAATTACTGACTGCAGTAACCTAAACAAACTGTTTCACCTGCTCTCCGGTTCTTGCTTCTAGCGTGTCAGTATCGAATGCACTCCACCAGTTTTCTTTATGAAACGCATAGTAATAGTGTCAGCGTAAGTCGTGGAATAAACCGCTGCAATCTCATTTAAGAAATAATCGTCATCGAACATGCGTTTAAGGACTGTAGTAAAAAATTGTATAATGCATACATTATGCTGAAAGGATGGTAATGCCTTGCGGCACGTTCTGTGACCATAAAATCTTATTAAAGTGCTGGTGTTCTACTTCTAGGAATATGACTAATGTTTCTTCGATGTAGTTCTTAATAAATTTCTCAGATTTTTTTTGTTATGAGAAATGTGATTTGTCACCAACATACGAGGGCAGTTCAATAAGTAATGCAACACATTTTTTTTCTCGGCCAATTTTGGTTGAAAAAACCGGAAATTTCTTGTGGAATATTTTCAAACATTCCCGCTTCGTCTCGTAAAGTTTCATTGACTTCCGACAGGTGGCAGCGCTGTACGGAGCTGTTAAAATGGCGTCTGTAACGGATGTGCGTTGCAAACAACGGGCAGTGATCGAGTTTCTTTTGGCGGAAAACCAGGGCATCTCAGATATTCATAGGCGCTTGCAGAATGTCTACGGTGATCTGGCAGTGGACAAAAGCACGGTGAGTCGTTGGGCAAAGCGTGTGTCATCATCGCCACAAGGTCAAGCAAGACTGTCTGATCTCCCGCGTGCGGGCCGGCCGTGCACAGCTGTGACTCCTGCAATGGCGGAGCGTGCGAACACACTCGTTCGAGATGATCAACGGGTCACCATCAAACAACTCAGTGCTCAACTTGACATCTCTGTTGGTAGTGCTGTCACAATTGTTCACCAGTTGGGATATTCAAAGGTTTGTTCCCGCTGGGTCCCTCGTTGTCTAACCGAACCCCATAAAGAGCAAAGGAGAACCATCTGTGCGGAATTGCTTGCTCGTCATGTGGCTGAGGGTGACAATTTCTTGTCAAAGATTGTTAGAGGCGATGAAACATGGGTTCATCACTTCGAACCTGAAACAAAACGGCAATCAATGGAGTGGCGCCACACCCACTCCCCTACCAAGAAAAAGTTTAAAGCCATACCCTCAGCCAGTAAAGTCATGGTTACAGTCTTCTGGGACGCTGAAGGGGTTATTCTGTTCGATGTCCTTCCCCATGGTCAAACGATCAACTCTGAAGTGTATTGTGCTACTCTTCAGAAATTGAAGA
Organism: Schistocerca nitens; assembly: GCF_023898315.1. Classification (NCBI taxonomy): domain Eukaryota; kingdom Metazoa; phylum Arthropoda; class Insecta; order Orthoptera; family Acrididae; genus Schistocerca; species Schistocerca nitens. Next base: position 951,044,390 of record NC_064616.1, read on the forward strand.
AACGACTTCAGCGTGTTCGTAGGCACAAAAATCAGAACGAACTTCTCCTTCTTCATGACAACGCAAGACCTCACACAAGTCTTCGCACCTGAGAGGAGCTCACAAAACTTCAGTGGACTGTTCTTCCTCATGCACCCTACAGCCCCGATCTCGCACCGTCGGATTTCCATATGTTTGGCCCAATGAAGGACGCAATCCGTGGGACGCACTACGCGGATGATGAAGAAGTTATTGATGCAGTACGACGTTGGCTCCGACATCGACCAGTGGAATGGTACCGTGCAGGCATACAGGCCCTCATTTCAAGGTGGCGTAAGGCCGTAGCATTGAATGGAGATTACGTTGAAAAATAGTGTTGTGTAGCTAAAAGATTGGGGAATAACCTGGTGTATTTCAATGCTGAATAAAAGAACCCCTGTTTCAGAAATAAATGTGTTGCATTACTTATTGAACTGCCCTCGTATTTTGCAGTTCCTAATCTTGGTAAACAAAGCACCCAGTAATAGATAGTTGCCTCATTGGTGCTACTGGTCCATTGGCCTACTGGTCCATATATATCAGTTATACGTCCACGTGCGTTCACTCCTATGGCCTGGATAATGCAGGGCGTCTTTTTCATCCATAATTCATCGGCTTATTCTCCAGTGTTTCGTGCTACGGTGGTAGGAAGCGGCAAAATGTAGAAGACATCTACATGTGCCTAATCCGAACGGACGTTTACAAATTGCTCAAATAACGCGCGACATCCTACATCTAATATCGATGTAAATGGACGAAGACATCTAATACACATTCCTACGCATTCTTCTAAGTACCGTAGCTTTCACTGAATCTGGTAACTCTTCAGAACCTACACTTTACCGTGTTCTGCAGACATCTGCTTTCAGAAGTGTTGTGACGGATCTGGAAGAAGGGTGAGCAGAGCGCGTTTCACAGTACATGTAGCTGTCATCCTTATCAGACATCGATGACAATCTCTCCCTAACATTGTTAAGACCATGGACTTTTACACTCAGGATATGGCCTTTCGAAACAAGTTTCGCTTTGGCAGTCTCCATCATCTCACGATAATGCAACATAATCCTACAATTTTATTATCGGGTAACTATAGTACACTGAGGTGAAAAATGTCGTGGGATACATCCTAATATCATATCAGACCTTATTTCACCAAGCTTAGTGCAGCAACTCGGCGTGGCGTGAACTCAAGAAGTCGCTGACCCATGCTGCCATGACAGCCGGCTATAACTCCGGATGTGTTGCCAGTGCAGGATTTTGTGCACGAACTGACCTCTCAATTATGTCCCATAAATGTTTGATGAGAGCCATATCGAGTGATCTGGGTACCCAGATCATTCGCTCTAATTGTTCAGAATGTCGGGTCAGCTGGATGGCGAAATCATGCGCCCGATTTGTCCAGAACACTCTTCAAACCAATCGCGAACAGCTGTGACCCGGTGACACGGCGCATTCTCATCCATACAAATTCCATTGCTCTTTCGAAACACGAAGTGTATGAATGGCCGCCAAAGGGCTCGTAGTTACCACACATAACCATTTCCAGTTAATGATCGTTTCAGTTAGACCAGAGGGCCAAATACATTCTATGTAAATACAGTCCCCGCCATTACAGAGCCACCCGCCACCAGCTTTCCCAGTATCTCGTTGACAGCTTGGGTCCACGGCTTCGTTGGTTCTGCGACACACTCGACCCCGACCATCAGCTATTACCAACTGCAGTCGGGATTCATCTGACCAGGCCACGGTTTTCCAGTCGTCACGGGTTCAACCGATATGGTCGCGAGCTCACAAAAGGCGCAGCAGGCGATGTCGTGCTGTTAGCAAAGCCACTCGCGTCGGTCATCTGCTGCCACAGCGCATTAACGCCAAATTTGTCGCACTGTCCTAACAGATACGTTCGTCGTACATCCCAAATTCATTTCCCTCGTTATTTCAGCCAGTGATGCTTGTCTGTTAGCAATGACAACTCTATGCAAACGCCGCTGTCCTCGGTCGTTAAGTGAAGGCCGTCGGCCACTGTGTTGTCCGTCTTGAGAGGTATGCCCGAAATTTGGTATTCTCGGCACACTTTTGAAACTGTGGATTTCGGAATACTGAATGCCCCAATTATTTCCGAAAGGGAATGTCCCATGAGTGTAGCTACCATTGTCCATTCAAGGTAAGTTAACTGCCGTCGGTCGTCCCTAATCACCTGCGTAGAAACGACAACTCCACCAATACACTGCGCTTTTATACTCGGTGTACACGATATTACTGTCATTTCTATATGCACATAACGCTATCTCATGAGTTTTGTCGCCTCAGTATGGACGGTTGGGCAATTCGATCTAGAAATGCCCGAACGAGCGTCCAGAAAGCCAAGTGTAGTTACTCTTCCAATGCAAAGCGGCTCTATTAAGATCTGCTGCACCTAGGCAGAACTACATGGACCGAGGAATTCGAGCGATCAAAACTTCAGATCCGGACCTCTAGTGAAGATTATCTGTAGCAACGTCTGAATCGGCAGCCCGTAGCCGGCCGGAGTGGCCGAGCGGTTCTAGGCGCTGCAGTCTGGGAGCGCGCGACCGCTACGTTCGCAGGTTCGAGTCCTGCCTCGGGCATGGGTGTTTGTGATGTCCTTAGGTTAGTTAGGTTTAAGTAGCTCTAAGTTCTAGGGGACTGATGACCTCAGAAGTTAAGTCCCGTAGTGCTCAGAGCAATTTGAACCATTTTTGAACCAGCTGCCAGTTTAGCAAGAACTACACTCCTGTAAATTGAAATAAGAACACCGTGAATTCATTGTCCCAGGAAGGGGAAACTTTATTGACACATTCCTGGGGTCAGATACATCACATTATCACACTGACAGAACCACAGGCACATAGACACAGGCAACAGAGCATGCACAATGTCGGCACTAGTACAGTGTATATCCACCTTTCGCAGCAATGCAGGCTGCTATTCTCCCATGGAGACGATCGTAGAGATGCTGGATGTAGTCCTGTGGAACGGCTTGCCATGCCATTTCCACCTGGCGCCTCAGTTGGACCAGCGTTCGTGCTGGACGTGCAGACCGCGTGAGACGACGCTTCATCCAGTCCCAAACATGCTCAATGGGGGACAGATCCGGAGATCTTGCTGGCCAGGGTAGTTGACTTACACCTTCTAGAGCACGTTGGGTGTCACGGGATACATGCGGACGTGCATTGTCCTGTTGGAACAGCAAGTTCCCTTGCCGGTCTAGGAATGGTAGAACGATGGGTTCGATGACGGTTTGGATGTACCGTGCACTATTCAGTGTCCCCTCGACGATCACCAGTGGTGTACGGCCAGTGTAGGAGATCGCTCCCCACACCATGATGCCGGGTGTTGGCCCTGTGTGCCTCGGTCGTATGCAGTCCTGATTGTGGCGCTCACCTGCACGGCGCCAAACACGCATACGACCATCATTGGCACCAAGGCAGAAGCGACTCTCATCGCTGAAGACGACACGTCTCCATTCGTCCCTCCATTCACGCCTGTCGCGACACCACTGGAGGCGGGCTGCACGATGTTTGGGCGTGAGCGGAAGACGGCCTAACGGTGTGCGGGACCGTAGCCCAGCTTCATGGAGACGGTTGCGAATGGTCCTCGCCGATACCCCAGGAGCAACAGTGTCCCTAATTTGCTGGGAAGTGGCGGTGCGGTCCCCAACGGCACTGCGTAGGATCCTACGGTCTTGGCGTGCATCCGTGCGTCGCTGCGGTCCGGTCCCAGGTCGACGGGCACGTGCACCTTCCGCCGACCACTGGCGACAACATCGTTGTACTGTGGAGACCTCACGCCCCACGTGTTGAGCAATTCGGCGGTACGTCCACCCGGCCTCCCGCATGCCCACTATACGCCCTCGCTCAAAGTCCGTCAACTGCACATACGGTTCACGTCCACGCTGTCGCGGCATGCTACCAGTGTTAAAGACTGCGATGGAGCTCCGTATGCCACGGCAAACTGGCTGACACTGACGGCGGCGGTGCACAAATGCTGCGCAGCTAGCGCCATTCGACGGCCAACACCGCGGTTCCTGGTGTGTCCGCTGTGCCGTGCGTGTGATCATTGCTTGTACAGCCCTCTCGCAGTGTCCGGAGCAAGTATGGTGGGTCTGACACACCGGTGTCAATGTGTTCTTTTTTCCATTTCCAGGAGTGTATGTAGAAGTCCCTACACACGTACTGGGCATAAAAAATAAAGCGTCACTTATTTTTAAACTTCTTCATTTTTTCCCGTTACCGTACAGAAGTCCGAGATTTGGCTTGAAGATGCCTACACCGTTCCTCTGAACTGGTGTCGTACGATGTCACTTTCCAGCTCGGTGATGCTTTATACAGGACGGCGTCAACACGTGAAAAATTGGACAGAAATCAAAAGTTCTTGGAAGATGTTAGTGATGTCACACTGGCAGCAAAATGCACCACAATTTATCGAAAGCCACTGTGGACATGAGACATTCATGGGATAGTCGTAACACTTTCCCTTCCCACATCTCACCGATTCTCTTCAAGCGTCTACAACGGAGGTCGGAACCGCAATGCCCAATGTGGAAATCGCGTGGTTTTTTATGGCTGATAAAGGAAAACATTTCCTTCATTCCGCTGTTCACAATAGCCCAAAAAGACCTAAGTTGATGTCACAAATAGCGTGAACGAATCCATCCCTTCCCACGGAGCAGTCATTTTCACATATTTTGTAGTAAAAAAACGAGAATTTGTTGTGCATTATGCAACATGACGACGTCCCTTACAATTCTTGACACTAGCACGAAGAAGGTTTAACTCTTATCAAATGACGTTGCTGTGCTTCCACCAAACTGAACGTGATAGTACCCCTTTTGGTTGTAGGACGTCTGAAATTTTCCAGTGGTATACACGATGGAACGATTATGGAACGTTAAAAACCAGTCGACGAAATTTGAATATGACGTGAAGCACAAAATCCTGTTTACGCTGTATCATCTCTCCTTCTTATGCCCTCCAGTGGCGTGTGCGCTAAGAGGTGTCACATTGACCTCTGCCCTAATAAAAAAGCAAAGGATCTCTCTAAAACCCCAGTTCAGGAAAACCCTTGGTGACACATGTGCACCTTTGTTTGGCAGTTCAAAAATCTCTCTATACAAAGAAATTCATTATCCGGTTCTTAGGCGCTGATGGGATAACCAGCCTTTTTGTCGCTAGTGCACGCTGACTGCGTGTGACGTCTTACGTGGTGTGTAAAGGCTGCCGATCCTGCCGGGCCTCGGAATCGGTGAAAGGATATCTCTGTACAGGTACATTTTTTAAAGTGCTCAACAGCGGAGCACGTGTACCACCGAGTGTGTTACCGAACCGAAAGGTCTCAGACGGACATTACATACACCCGCCACAGGAGGGCGCGAAAAAAAGGGATACCAAAGCGAAACCACCGTTTTCTCTTTCCGATAACGTTCAGGTTTCGTTGAGCAGTTTTTAAGGGTCCCTGGTGGTTCCACCCTGTTTACCACAGAGGTTCAAAATGGTTCTGAGCACTATGGGACTCAACTGCTGAGGTCATTAGTCCCCTAGAACTTAGAACTAGTTAAACCTAACTAACCTAAGGACATCACAAACATCCATGCCCGAGGCAGGATTCGAACCTGCGACCGGAGCGGTCTTTACCACAGAGGTTTATCGTGTTCAGTGAGGTTGCAGCCCCAACAGTGTCAATAATGAAGGACTGGATCGTCTGGCTGGTGTCGATAGTATCAGACGTTGGTAATAACGTAGTTCTGTTGCAAACAGCACAGCAAAATTTAGTTTCTGAACGTGAATTTTGTGAAAGTGAACACACCGAGGGAGCCGGAGGTTTCGTTCGCGCCCTTTGTGATACCTCTTGAGACGTAGTGTTGCCGATTCTGAGTAGTGGTATGTCCGAAATGTATTTTCTTCTCCACTAAGAAGAAAACCTTGTGATTTCAACGCTGTGTGTTGTGGTTTGGCTTCTCTATAGTACAAAACATCGTCCCCTTCTTTGACCTTTCTCGAAGTACTCCGTTAATCCTGTCTGAAAAGGATCCCAGTATTCCAAAAGAGGACGGACAGGCCTAATGCCTCCAGTCTCTTTAGGAGATCTGCTGCATCTTCTAAGTGTTCTGCCAATGAAACACAGCCTTTACTTCACCTTTCCCACAACATTTTCTGCGAGTTATTTCCAATTTATGTGATTCGTAATTGTAATTATAAGGTGTTTAGTTGAATTTACGGCTTTAGATTTAATTGATTTTGTCTCCTAAACAATGAAACGCAGCCTTTACTACGCCTTTCCCACAACATTTTCTGCGTGTTCTCTCCAATTTATGTAGTTCGTAATTGTAATTCTTAGCTGTTTGGTTGAATTTACGGCTTTAGATTTGATTTATTTTGTCTCCTAAATCGTTTATGTACAGTTTGACAAATATTGAACTATATGAAATGAAATCTTCATAAATTCCCTCGAATGGTTTGCCTTAGAACGTTCAAATAGCACGGTTGACCGCTGGGCATGATGGTAATTAGTTTGATATGAATGTGGGTTGGTTTAGAGAGGAATCCCACTTTCTATTGGTTGGATTCGTCAATAAGGAAAACTGGTGCAGTTGTAGGACTTAGAATCTGCACTTCGCGATCGAGAAGTCTCCTTAATGGGTGACTGTGTGGTTTGCAATATCCAGTCACTGAATAACCGGTGCGATAATCCTTGATGGCACGGTGACTACCGAACAGCACGTGAAGGTTTTGGAAGATGATTTCATCCCCATTATCAGAAGTGACCCTGATTTCGACAAGATGTGGTTCATGCAAGACGGAACTAGACCTTATCGAAGCAGAAGAGTGACGTCCTGGAGGAGCACTGTGGAGAACGCATCCTCGCTCTGGGGTACCCAGAGGCCGCTGGCATTAGCCTCGATTGGCCGCCATATTTTTCGGACTTGAACACATGCGACTCCTTTTTGTGGGGCTATATTAAAGACAAGGTATACAGCAATAACCCCAAAACCATTGCTGAGCTGAAAACAGCCATTCAGGAGGTCATCCACAGCATCGGCGTTCCCACACTTCAGCGGGTCATGCAAAATTTCGCTATTCGTCTGCGCTACATCATCGCCAATAATGTCAGCAATATCGAAAATGTCATAACCTAAATCTGAATATCTGTAACGACGTTTACATGGCGACTAAAGCGTGTGCACGACGCAGTTTTTTACTAAGTTACGTTTTTTTCAAATCGTTCAATAATTGTCACCCTGTAGATAAGAAACAACAGAGGGCCTATCATACTACGTTGAGGAACGCCAGATATCAAATCTGTTTCATTCGATGAAACCTCTCTGACAAGAAATCACGGATCCTGTGGCATAACTGTGACGGTTTTCCATAAGCACGCAGTTTCAATATAAGCCGCTTGTGAGGTGAGGTGTCAAAAGTCTTCTGTAAAACTACGGAATCAATTTGAAACTCGTTGTCGACATCTGTCAACTTTTCGTGTAAGAAGCTAGTTGTGATTCCCAAGAACGATGTTTTCTAGATCGGTGTTGACTATGTGTTAACACACCATTCTCTTCAAGGTAATTCATAGTGTTCGAACACAGTATATATTCCAAAATCCTGCTGCATGTCGACGTTAGTGACATGGGCCTATAATTTAGTGTATTACCCCTATTGCCTTTCTTGAATATTGTTGTGCCCTGTGCAGCTTTGCCGGCCGGAGTGGCCGAGCGGTTCTATGCGCTACAGTCTGGAACCGCGTGACCGCTACGGTCACAGGTTCGAATCCTGCCTGGGGCATGGATGTGTGTGATGTCCTTAGGTTAGTTAGGTTTAAGTAGTTCTAAGTTCTAGGGGACTGATGACCGCAGCAGTTAAGTCCCATAGTGCTCAGAGACTTTTTTTGTGCAGCTTTCCAGTCATTGGATAAGGATGGTGATCTTATGTAGTCATCTGGTGACTGAGATACTGGACACAAGAGCCAAATAAAATGAGGAAATAAAGGTAGACATTGATAGGGACTGGCTGAAAATCTGGTACAGAGCAGAAACACGAAGTAGAACCTACTAGTTCCTTTCTAAGATAAAAGAATGATGAAGCTACCTGTCAGGACATGGTTCATATCCCAGCTACCTACTGAAAATACTTGTCACAGGTACTTGTGAATGTGGAGCAATAGGCAACCCAGACCACATCGGGTGGGAGTGTGCCGTTGGAGAAGTTGTTACACATCAGGGTAGGAACGTCCTTGGCAATACACCTGTAAATAACATAATAAGGAATGATGAGCTTTGGCACAAGCTGAACTTGTTGACATCGAAATTATCAGCTTGCTAACTGCAATCGTACATATCCGAAAAGCAAGAAAGGTGATACATCATGAAAACGAGACGCACCACTGGAAGATCCATCTACAACAACCTTCTGGAGGAGCCAGGAGATGAGCCTCTTAGAGGACCAAAAACGAATTCCTGAGACTCTGACGGTCGTCGCCTAATCTCCTCAACCTTTGGTAGCGCGGCAGTATAGCCCCTGTGAATCTTGAGCTGGGCCTCAGCACGCACAGTGCTGTGTGGCATGGTGTAGTGTAGGCTATTCATACAGAAGCTTCTTCTACAAAGGTCTCTTTAATTTTCCTATACATGGCTCCTCTCTTTCTCCTTCTATAGTCTCGAAATTGTTCTCTACCCACTCCTGCTTAGTGATTTTGCATTTTCCTTCAGTTTCATTCTTTATACATCTATATTCTCTCTTGCTTGTTTTATTTGGTGGATTTTTAAGTCTTCATCTTTCATCAATTAAAGTCAATATCTCCAGTGATATCCAAGGTTTTCTACTAGGCCTTTCTTTTTACTTATTAGATTCTCTGCTGTCTTCACTATTTCATCTCTCAAAGCGATCCATGTGTCTTCTGCTATTCCTCTTTCAGTCAATCGTTGTCTACTGCTCCCTTTGAAACTCTCGAAAACCTTCGGTTCTTTCAACTCATCTAGATCTCAACTCCTTAATTTCTTACTTTTTTGCAATTTATTCACTCTTAATCTAATATTAATTGCCAATATATTGTGGTCAGAGTCCACATTTGCTCCTGGAAATGTCTTTCAGATTAAAATCTGGTAGCTAAATCTCCATGCAATCATTATACTGCCAGACTGAAATATTTCCGTGTCTCCAGGTCTCTTTCATTCCTTTACCCCAGTTCTTATTTTCCTAATACTTTTCGTTCTCTTCATTATCACACTACCGAATTCCAGTCTCATACCACAACTAAATTCTCCTTTCCCTCGGCTATCTAAATAATTTCTCTTATCTCGTCATATATTCTTTCAATCTCTACATCAATTGCGACGTTAGTTGTCAGATAACCCTGTACTACTGTGGTGAGTGATGGCTTCTTGTTATGTCTTGGCCACCATAAGGTGCTCCCTATGTTATACTGCTCTCGAATCCCATTTTCTTATGCATTATTAGACCTACTCCTACATTACCCCGACTTGGTTTTGTATTTATAGCAAGGCATTCACTATAACACATGTCTATTTCGTCCTGCCAACGATCTCCATTTACTCCCACTATATCTGACTTTAACCTATCCATTTTCCTTTATAAATTTTCAACCTACCTACCCGATAAAGGTATCTAACATTTCACTCGCCGACCGGTAGAACTCAAGTTTTGTTTTTCGTGATGGCGACATTCTTCTGAGAAGTCCCCACCCGCATATCCGAATTGGTACTATTTTATCCACGGAATAGTTTATTTACGAGTATGCCATCATAATTTTACCAAGTAGTGAAGCTGCAGGCCCTCGGTAAAAATAACGGCAGTAGTTTCCTCTTGATTTCAACCGTTCGCAGTACCAGCACAGCAATGTCATATTGGCTAAAGTTACAAGGCCGTAGCAGTCTATCATCCAGACTGTTATCCCTGCAATTCCTGGAACGACTGGTGTCCTCCTCCAGGAACCATATGTTTGTCTGGCCTCTTCCCAGATGCCCCTCCATTGTGGTTGCACATACGGTAGGGCTGTCTGTATCGTTGAGGTACGCAAGCCACACCAATTCTACACGGTCTGTGGTTCATGGGAGTTCAGTGTCTATACGAGCATGTTATCGTAATGGGACATATGAGCATGACATTTTGGAGACACTCATTCCACAATTAAACGAGCAATATTGTTACTTCCAACAACATTACAACCTGCACATCACATGGTCCACGGTCACGCTCTTATAGACGTAATCGGAACTACAAAAACTGGTATAGTAAGAGATACTGATGAGGCAGCAATAGGTCTTTCAAAACATGTAATATTCGTGGCTACTCTTGACAGCCTCCAAAATTTAAATTGTCTGCATAACTTGTAGTAAAAATAGTGATATTGTTCATGCCTATCTAAGACTGGACCGTACAGAAATAAAACATTATGAGACGATAAGAAAACCCAGAACCGAAGGCAAAATTCATGAACCTACTGATACATTCACGGATCTGTACGACAAGCACAATCCTTTATTATAAAACGCGTAATAAAAACTTCTGCTTGCAGATACTTCAAGCAAAATCCAAAAGCTGAAGGCTACGGAAACTACGGAAAGCCGGGAAACAAGTTAAAGCAATAAGTCTGAATTGCCTTGATCAGGTACGCTCGTTTCTTTGTGTGCAGAGACACGGCACACGCAATTATGTGGAAACTCCGGTGTCAGAAAAAAATCGGGAAATGGTTTACAAGTGTCAGCCAACGAACAAAATGAAATTTTCTCAGCACCAGTTAACCAGTATGTTGGAAAGCACTGTCATCCATGAGAAGCGAAAGACCACTAACTGAATCTGAAATTTTTCTCTTGAAACACTTTACAACAGACACAACAATAGCAACAGTAACTATATTTTTTTCTGAAGCGATAGACAACGACGATATAACATTGAACAAGAATGTGTCAGTGAAAATACACATTTAATTTTTCTTTCATGAACACTATACATCCCACTAAACAGAAAACAAGCATATTCCGACCTATCTCCGAGACATAAAACGCACAATCGCCTTGTCCTTACTGACCAAATCAATGCTAAACAAACTTCAACTTATTTCACACACATCAGTCCGTTTTTCCTAAAACATATGACACAGTCCCTTTGGTAATTAAAGTATATTGTGACCTGAAATACGCTGCCCAAAACCGTCAGGCTACAATATTGACACTACTAGATTTCAGAAACTAATCTGACACCGTCAATTTAGATATAATGTTCAGAAAAATGTGGCAGCTAAATCCTTCAGACCGTACTATAATGTGATTTTAAAGCTACTTGAGTAACACACAGCACCGTTTTGTTTGTGGTAATGTAAAGTCATCCTGGAAGCAAATTCTCTAACGCGTACCACAGTGGATAATCCTGGGTCATTGTTTTCCCCTTCCATGTGAATGAATAATATAGTCAGTTCTCTTCTCCTGTAAATATCATATCTAAGCTGACCGCCTCAAGCTGTACTAAGTCACAGACCTGAAAACATCAATACTGCCATTGTAATTTCTTAGACTTTCCCGGCGATTTTGTGACATGTCGTTGAATAGGGTGCACTGCCGGTGGTCTGCGTTTTCTAACACAATGTTTCGACGTCGTACCTCGGCGTCTTCATCAGGTGCTTCCTGTGACTGAACGACAGGCTGACCTACGTCCGCTGTCTTGGGGCTAAGGAGCTGGGATGAGAAGGGTTTACTTTTCAGCATTTCCTTCATCTGCTGATGGGTATGAGTGTTTGTGTGCTTCTTTATTTTTCGTGCTATGGCTTGTGTGTTGGCGGAATGTGTGTTATTTCTTCAGTCGTAGGGGTTACTATATTTTCCTTCTTTTTCTTTCGTTGTTTGCACTGCTTATCCTTCTAGCAGTGTGATTGGCCGTCGGCGTCGTTCGTGAGGGTCATGGGGGGCACCTAAACTTCTGATCACGGGGTTCGTCGATTGTGTCGTCTTCTGGTAGAAGTGTCTTGCTATCTTCTGATGTCGTTGATGTACTTCCAGTTCTTCTGCGGCTTCATGTATAAATCCATGCGGGAATTGCGGATGGACGTGGACGATTCTTCCTAATATTTTGTTCTGGAGGGACTGCAACCGTTGTATGTAGGTCTTTGCTGCTCCACCCCATACCTCGCAGGCATAATCGAAGAGGGGTCGGAGGTACATTCTACAGATTAACAGCCCATTGGCGGTTGACAGGTCCGATCCTTCATTGATGATTGGAAAGAGTGTGCGTTCGCTGCTGCGTCTCGCGTTCATGCTGCTGTTGAGCAAGTGAAGCTGCTGCCTCTTCCAAAGTGGCTCCCGTACCCTGGAGCGGTTGATATCGATTGTTGACATCTAATTCTCTTGCGACAAAGAGTTGTTGTTGTGTTGCCTGTTTCTTCTTAGGCGGCAACTGAAATCCCTCCTCTCTCGGTTCGTCGCGGAAGCGCCTGGCCGGAGAAAGGTCGCGCGATGATCTCTCGCGCCTCTACCGTCGTCTGCTCTCTATGAGCGCTTCATTGGCTCCGTCAGCATCAATGTCCGAGTCGTAATCCATCTCGTAAGCCGGGTTCTGCTCTGAGTCGCGGATTAGGCTAGGCGCGAATTGAAACGCATATAGCGAGTGTGGCGCGACGCAGCGCAGCGGCTGTTTTTGTAACATCACAGGTTCAAATGGGACCGCACAAATTGCGACGCGACGCGACTGGGACGCGACACGCGCCTGCGCCAGGTCGCGCGGCGTTGTGGTTCAGGCACAGTTTCACGCGCCGCGCGTCGCACGTGCCTCGCTGGTACCGTGGGAAATTTGAGGCGGGGAGCGGAAAAGTAGCCTGGCTATATGCTCATATCGGAACGACGCATGTGAGCAGTGGTAGTATTGCCCATACGAGGAGGAGGAGGAGGAGATTAGTGTTTAACGTCCCGTCGACAACGAGGTCATTAGAGACGGAGCGCAAGCTCGGGTAAGGGAAGGATGGGGAAGGAAAGCGGCCGTACCCTTTCAAAGGAACCATCCCGGCATTTGCCTGTAGCGATTTAGGGAAATCACGGAAAACCTAAATCAGGATGGCCGGAGACGGGATTGAACCGTCGTCCTTCCGAATGCGAGTCCAGTGTGCTAACCACTGCGCAACCTCGCTCGGTGCCCATACGATAACTTTTGCCTTACTGTGTACTAAATTTTATTGCCTTTGGGTAGTGTTTCGTTTTTGCCATTTAAACGCTCCAGCTTTCTTCGTTAGCACACTATATGTTGTGTCTATTTCATACAGCATAGACACAATGAGGTAGCTAGGTGCACGCTAAACTAACGCAGACGGGCTTGAAGTACTGGAACAGGAGACTTATTAATGCACTAAAGAAAAGTACGTAGTGTTATAATACTTAACTTTATTCTCTTGTTGAAATACATCTCTCTTGAATATTAGTACGCTATAAGCACTGATACAAATGGCGCCTTGCTAGGTAGTAGCTATGGACTAAGCTGAAGGCTATTCTATCTGTCTCTCGGCAAATGAGAGGAAAGCTTCGTACGTCTGGTCGCAAGCTATGTCGTCCGTACAACTGGGCGAGGTCTAGTCCGTGTCTTGTGACCTGCCATGTGGTGGCGCTAGGATTGCGATTACACAGTGGTGACACGCGGGTCCGACATGTACTACAGGACCGCGGCCGATTTAAGTTACCACCTAGCAAGTGTGGTGTCTAGCGGTGACACCACATTCCTCCCCCGCAAATCGGCGAACGGTCGTGAGATAAGGCTTCCGCCCGCCGTGGGGAGGACCCCATGTTGACGTATGTGATGAGGTGGGGAGCCTAACAACAGGCGAGGCTGTGCCACCCGCACCCGACCATTCGGTCCGAGGGGAGCTAGGAAACGCCTGAAAACCTAGTCCAGGGTGCACGTCAACATGAGGTGTATGCGCACGTAATGAGACAAGAGGGGCCGAAGGGTCGACCTCCATTGCGTCGGGGAAGCCGACGCGCGACGACGACATCTGGTCCGGAGCGGGCAAGAGGTCCATGGCGGAGGACGGCTGGGCACGGGAAGCGAGCGGCGGCGCGTGACCCAGGGAGGCGCCAGGCGACTGCAGCGAAGCGTCCGCTGCGGGCGGCGCCGGCGGCGGCTGCGGCGGCGGCGGCGCGACGCCATGAGGCAAAATGGAAGGCAGCGTCGGTAACACCTGGGGATGAGGCGAGCCAGTAGATGGGTCCCCAAGGCGCTGACCTGACGGCACCGTCGCTGAAAGCAGACGGGGAGCGGCAGAACCCAGGCGACGACAGAGGCGCAGCTGATTGAGATGCCGACGCACCTCACCAGAGGCCCCAAAAACCAAATACATCGCGCGGCCGAGGCAGCGAAGAATGCGCCCCGCGAGCCAACGCTGTGAACCGCGATAGTTGCGATAATAGACAACGTCGCCAGGAGCAAAAGCAGGAGTCTGCCGCTGCACAGGAACCTGATGCGGCGGATGCAGCAAATACATCTGGGTGCGATGAGGACGACCATGAAGCAACTCAGCCGGCGAGCGACCATCGCGGGGCTGAGAGCGATACGATGACAAAAAGAGTAACAAAGCGTCCTCCCGAGAATGAGACTCTTTCAATTTCAACATCTGTGACTTGAAAGGCCGGACCAATCGTTCAGCGGCACCGTTTGACTGAGGCGAAAACGGCGCGGATGTCAGATGTTGAATACCATTGGCCTAGCAGAATGACTGAAATTCTGCGGACATGAATTGTGGGCCATTGTCGGAAACAATAGTCTGCGGAAGACCTTCAATGCAAAAGATAGCAGACAAGGCTTGGATTGTGGCAGAAGACGTCGTGGAAGACATTCGGACAACAAAAGGAAAATTACTGAAAGCATCGACCACAACCAACCAACGAGCATTCCAGAATGGACCAGCAAAATCGATGTGCAAGCGTTGCCAAGGGGAAGTGGCTTTCGGCCATGCAAAGAACTTCCGCGGCGGTGCGGAGTGTTGTTCGGCACACGCCACACAAGAGGAGCACATATTCGTAATCGCAGCATCGATGCCGAACCAAGTACAGTGCTGACGAGCAAGTTGTTTCGTACGCACTATACCCCAATGTCCTTGGTGGAGAAGCTTTAAGACAGAGGACTGTAACGAACGTGGGACCACGACACGGGATTGATCATTATCGGAACGCAACAACAAAACACCACGCCGTACAAAAAGGCTCCCCTTGTGAGCAAAAAAACGGCGAACCAAAGGATCTTCGATCCGTGACTTTGACAAGGGCCATTGCGTAGCAACAAAACGCAAAACAGTAGCAAGGACAGGGTCAGCAGCTGTGGCTGTAGCGACACGACGAAAATCAATCGGAAACGATTCGACCACGTCATCGGTTTCCGAATCAATGAACATGCAAGCAAGTTCGGAAGAATCGAACGCTTTATCCTCAGCAACAGGCAAACGGGACAACGCATCAGCGTTTCCGTGCTGAGCAGTGGACCGATACAAGATATCGTAGCGGTACTGCGAGAGAAAAAGTGACCAGCGAATGAATTTCTGCGCTGTACGTGGAGGTACAGGCTTGTTCGGATGAAAAAGCGATGTCAAAGGTTTGTGGTCCGTGATGATTGTAAAGTGACGACCATACAAGAAATCATGAAACTTTGTAACACCAAACACGAGAGCTAAAGCTTCTTTCTCTATCTGGGAATAATTTCTTTGCGCAGATGAGAGCAATTTGGACGCAAAGGCAATAGGGCGATCATGCGAACCATCTTTGTGCGCAAGCACAGCACCGATCCCGAAATCCGAGGCATCTACCATCAACAAAAGAGGTTTTCGGGGATCGAATGGCGTAAGGCACGTATTTGAAAGTAACGCCGATTTCAACTGGCGAAAGGCGCGTTCGCATTCCGTCGTCCAGACGAACGGAACACCTTTACGGCGTAAGCGATGAAGCGGAGCTGAAATGGAAGAAGCATTGCGCACAAACTTCGCATAATAATTAATTTTACCCAGCACACTCTGTAGCTGTTTCAAATCTTGCGGAGCAGGTAAGTCCTGTATGGCACGGAGGTGCTCTGGACTCGGATGTATACCTTGGGCATTTATGACATGCCCCAGGTAGGGTAAGTCCCGAGCAAAAAACACACATTTGTCCTTCCTCAAGCGAAGACCATTTTGACGCAAGACCTGTAATAATGTTCGGAGATTTTGCAAATGTTCGGCTTCTGTCTTTCCTGAGATCACAATATCGTCCAGATAGTTCGCAGCAGTAGGGACCGACGCACACACAGTTTGTAAATATCGCTGAAACAAAGCAGGTGCGGAGGCACACCCGAATGGCAGTCTTTTGAAGCGATACAAGCCAAGATGCGTGTTAACCACTAAGACGCGCTGGGATTCTTCGTCCACAGGTATTTGCAAGTACGCATCTGCTAGGTCCAATTTGGAAAAATATTTTCCCGGGCACAGTTTGTCAAAAAGATCTTCCGAGCGGGGCAAAGGAAAAGTAGCAGTCACAAGTTGTGGATTCACAGTTGCCTTGAAGTCCACACAAAGTCTCAGTTTTCCGGAAGGTTTCGGCAAAATCACTAAGGGTGAGGCCCAGAGAGAAGCCTGCACACGGTCAATTACACCTTGAGATTCTAAATCGGCTAATGTTCTTGCGACCTCATCACGCAATGCGTGGGGAACATTGCGCGCTCTGAAAAATTTCGGTTGCGCGTTGTCTTTCAGTTCCAAATGCGCTTCATAGTTCTTAGCGCAACCAAGGCCCGGTGCAAAAATGTCTGCAAATTCTTCACAAAGACTAGAAACACTGGCGGAAGGCACAGTCGGATTCACTGATAGGACCTGATTTACTATAGACAAATTAAACAATTGAAACAAATCTAAACCAAACAAGTTCACTGCACCAGAAGAACGAAGAACGTAAAATGATACAAGTTTTGTCTGTCCCTTGTATGTGGCAAGAAGGCTGCACTGTCCTAACACAGGGATCTGTTGTCCTGAGTAACTAGTTAACTTAACATGTGCGGCACGCAATGGCGGGGCGCCCAGTTGTTTGTACGTGGCGTGATTGAGCAATGAAACTGCAGCTCCGGTATCGAGCTGGAATGGTATCACTTTGCCTGCAAAGTCTAAGTCCACAAAAAGTTTATTGTCCTGCTGATGACAAGAGCGACTGTCACGTGCAATTTGAACTGATACAGGTACAGAAGCACTTGCGACTTTACGGGATTTCCGGCGATGTCGACGCACACTTTTTGTGGGACGAACACAGTCACTGTTAGCTAAAGCGTCACTGGACGGGTGGGAATGAACTACATGAATGTCCATGGGTGAAGGTCCACGAGCCTGATTGTCCTGGGTTCGATTCCGGCGCGAAGCAAAAGGCCTGGAATTATTGTGATTGTCTGATCTAAGCTTTTTCTGGCAAACACTTTGAACATGTCCTTTCTTTTGACAGTAAAAGCAAATAGCTTGGCGTGACGGGCAATTTTCACGCGAATGTCTAGTTGCACACCTCGGGCATGATTTCACTACAGTTGCTTGCTTACGCGGCGCACGTGTTTGCGAGCTAGGCTGCCGCTGCTGTGCGGACGGGCGCGAGGGCCGTGTAGCGTCCCGGGCAGCGCGGCCGGCGGGCCGGTTAATGTGACACACGGCTGGCGAAGTTTCAAATGATTCCTGAGCAAAGTCAAGTGTGTCTTGCCTATCCAAAATGTCGATCACTTGTTGAAGGGAGGGATTTACGAGTTTCAAAATCTGTTCCCGTATGCGAACATCAGACACGTTCTGTGCTATTGCATCACGCACCATAGTGTCTGAATAAGGAAGTCCACAGTCACATTCAAAGGCACACTCCCTAGTAAGCCCTTGCAAAGTTGCTACCCACTCCCTATTAGTCTGACCGGCCGTACGTTTTGTACGAAAGAACGTATACCGTTTTGCAACTACATTTACTGTTTCTTTGAAATAGGCATCTAAAGCAGACAAAATTTCTTCGTAGGACAGAGTTGCTACGTCGCGTCGGGGAAACAATTTCACAATCACACGGTAGGTAGACACACCGACACAAGAAAGCAAAAACGGCTGCCGCTCTTTACCTTGAATTCTGTAGGCTGCGAGATGAAAGTTGAACTGGCGAGACCACTCGTGCCAGGTCTCTTCGGCCGCCACATATGGCCGAAAGGGAGGTGCAACAGCGTTTTGTGGCAGCGGTAACGAAGAAGCGGCGGCTGCCGCATCGTTTTGTAGCGCACGTTGACCCTGGACGAGCTGTCCAAGGGCTTCCAATAACGCCTGCGTCTGCTGATTCTGCAAGCGAAAAAATTCGGACAGTACATCTGGAGATTGTGGCGAAGCCATGACACAAGCAAACCAGAGCAAAGTACAATCAATTTATGCAACGTGGGCGCGGCATCCCATCCTCGTCGCCAAATAATGTTGTGTCTATTTCATACAGCATAGACACAATGAGGTAGCTAGGTGCACGCTAAACTAACGCAGACGGGCTTGAAGTACTGGAACAGGAGACTTATTAATGCACTAAAGAAAAGTACGTAGTGTTATAATACTTAACTTTATTCTCTTGTTGGAATACATCTCTCTTGAATATTAGTACGCTATAAGCACTGATACAAATGGCGCCTTGCTAGGTAGTAGCTATGGACTAAGCTGAAGGCTATTCTATCTGTCTCTCGGCAAATGAGAGGAAAGCTTCGTACGTCTGGTCGCAAGCTATGTCGTCCGTACAACTGGGCGAGGTCTAGTCCGTGTCTTGTGACCTGCCATGTGGTGGCGCTAGGATTGCGATTACACAGTGGCGACACGCGGGTCCGACATGTACTACAGGACCGCGGCCGATTTAAGTTACCACCTAGCAAGTGTGGTGTCTAGCGGTGACACCACACTATATTTTTCTGTTACTTATATCTCTATAGTTTTGTTTTATTTTTCTTCTGTCAAAAAAAAAAATGCATACTTCAGTAGCTGATGTTCCATTGGCCGCTGGAATTGTATCATAAGCCTCCGCGATGTTTTCAGATCGCAAGAAGTGACAGAGGGTAGTGAATAAGGAGGAAGGAATATTATAAAATTATGTGATTAAGAATCAAGGCAGGAAAGTAAATCAAGGTTATCTTCTCGCTGCCTAGTACGCTGGCGTATCTGTACGGTCTGTTACAAAAATTAGGAAAGGGATAATCACAGGTGTGATCTCTTCGTGCTCCTGGCAAAAAAAAAAGAGTCCAAGATCTGAAGTATAGAAGTTTCACTGTGATTATTCTGATATGGACGTAATAATGTAATACGACACACTGTACTACATGCATGTGAACACATTTCCACTGCAAGCTAGAAACAGTCGAAATGCAGTCACAAATAACAATGTTTTAATTGGTTTGCTGTAATGAGAAAAAGCATTTCAATTGTGGCATGCACATTATCAGCATTAATAAACTAATTTTACAACAGGCTACACAAATGAAGAAAATTTTCGGTATTATTACGAAAGTAGGAATATCCTAAAAGAGTGTTATGATTAGATATATTTAATTTGTTGAAATGTACTGCTGACAAAGGCAGATCTACTTTCATGGCAATGTTTTTCGAACTCCAACTCACAAGGCACACATGGCTAGCTTGTGCATTCCTGTCGCGCGCATTATCCTCCGCTTCTGACAATACAATGACCATTGAGTTGTGCGACAGAGCAATTGTTTATTTTTCTCAATAACAACTATTTTATTCGCGATCACACATTGTCAGTTTGGCAAGCCGTCGGTGAGTAACCAGTATTTGGTATGTGCCTATCATTCCGCCTGAAGGAACGCTCGTCATTATTTTAATGCTGCTGAGATCAAGAGAAGGAATAAAATCCTTTGCTATGTTTCCATTCCAGTCGCTCAGTGTTAAGAATACGATGGGTTACGGGGATTCCACCAAAATTTCAACAGAATGGACAATCTATTTTTGTGTGAGTTGTTAACCTCTTGTCATTCGAAGAAACATCACCGTTCTTGAGTAACGGCCACATTTCTCTTGGTGATTGTTTTAACTGTACTTCCTTTGTCACAGAGTAATTTTCAAACTCATCTTACAGCAGCTATTGAGACAGAATTCCGAAACGGAATGCCTCATTAAACAAGTAATTGGCAATCACAGAGCTCAATAGCTTACGAAAAACCTCATAGTGTCGGTTTGCAGTAACATAAAAGAAGAAATTTCATGTTTATTTTCATACTAGGAAGCTCTTGTTTCGCTAGCTGTCGATAACTCTTAAAAAAATTACAGTCACTGGATTGAAATAAATAAAAGGGGAAGTGTAAGTGCCGATATATCGCCATAGATAAGAAAGCTCTGTGTGTTTAAGAATTGGCAAAACACTCTCCTCCTTGTGTGCTATCATTCGCCAAACTTTCGTTTCGATGTCTCGAGTGGTTTAGGAGATATGAGAGATGTTGCGAGTAATCATTCTCGCGAGCATGAGATGGGAAGTGAGCGCGCTACATGGGATCCATTTTCTAGAGATTGGAGGCAGATAGAGACCTCCTCCCAAAACTAAACAAAAATTCAGCATGTTAGCTAAATTTCATACGCAGCAACATATGGTGTAATACGCACCAAACGTAAAATCATAGTGACCCCTAATTTTCGTTGCAAACTTTTTGAGTTTTGCGTAGTGTCTTACTAAAATGTTGTAACCTCCCCACAGAATTTAGAAATGACAATAATTAAATGTAAATACGCATCGTGCTAAACGTAACCTCCCATCAGAAATAAAAGAAAAGTCTATGATAATAAAAATGTGCAAAAATGTTAAGTCCCCACAAAATTAACGTTAAGATGAACCTGATAAATTTTATAAGGACAGCTGCGCTGACCTTAGGCCCTTTGCAATAATTAATTTGATAAATTGATTCTGGGAGGAAAAGCATAGGAAATATTGTTTCAATTCGAATGATTCTTTTCTTAAAAACGATTGATTTGAAAACAAAACTATTATTGGGGCAATTCTTGAACAAATTAATTACAATTAACATATGTTACATTATCAGATGTGCGCAATGCTGCTTCATTACCATATTTAACAATATACCTCGTCCCGAACCTTGACCAGAGACCCATGTCGACGCCCGCCGACTCCTCACACACAACTCCGACCGAGTCCTACTCGCAACTGCTCCTGCCGACTCGCTACACGCAACTGAACTCTCGCGTGGTCAAGCGCAGACTAGCAACGATAGGTGATGGGCACTTCGCCACGAAGCTCACATATAACGCTACAAGTAAGGCAAAAACCATATATTTTCAGTGAATAGTTTCTGTAAAATCGTTTGAGAAAGATAACAGGTTGCGCGATCTTCGGTTCTGTCAGCGCAGAGCGTCGCCAGACGGCGCGTGCGAAGTATGGTGTACGCGTCGCAATATGCGCTGGACCCGCGCGACTCATGCGGCGCGCGGGTCCAAACTGACAATGTGTGACCGCGAATAAAATAAACAATTGATCTGTCGCACAACACAATGGTCAGTGTATTGTCAGAAGCGGAGGATAATGCGCGCGACAGGAATGCACAAGCTAGCCATGTGTGCCTTGTGAGTTGGAGTTCGAAAAACATTGTTATGAAAGTAGATCTGCCTTTGTGAGCAGTACAATTCAACAAATTAAATATATCTAACCATAACACTCTTTTAGGATATTCCTACTTTCGTAATAATACTGACCATTTTCTTTATTTTTGTAGCCTGTTGTACAATTACCTTATTAATGCTGATAATGTGTATGCAACAATTGAAATGTTTTTTCTCATCACGGCGAACTAATTAAAACATTGTTATTTGTGACTGCTTTTCTACTGTTTCTAGCTTGCAGTGGAAATGTGATGTTCACATGCATGTAGTACAGTGTGTCGTATTACGTTATTACATTTACATCAGATCAATCACAGTGAAACTTCTATACTTCAGATCTTGGACTCTTTTTTTTTTTGCCAGGAGCACGAAGAGATCACACCTGTGATTATCCCTTTCCTAATTTTTGTAACAGACCGTACAGATACGCCAGCGTACTAGGCAGCGAGAAGATAACCTTGATTTACTTTCCTGCCTTGATTCTTAATCACATAATTTTATAATATTCCTTCCTCCTTATTCACTACCCTCTGTCCCTTCTTGCGATCTGAAAACATCGCGGAGGCATATGATACAATTCCAGCGGCCAATGGCTGCAGTATGCATTTTTCTTGACAGAGGAAAAACAAAACAAAACAAAACTATACAGATACAAATAACAGAAAAGTGTAACTTTGTACTAACGAAGAAAGCTGGCGCGTTTAAATGGCGAAAAATGAAACACTACCCAAAGGCAATAAAATTTAGTACACAGTAAGGCAAAATTTATCGTAATGGCAATACTACCACTGCCCATATTCGCCGTTCCGATGTGAGAATATTGCCCGGATTCTTTTCCTCTCCCCTCCTGTTATTTCCCACGGTGCTAGTGAGGCACGCGCGACGCAGGAAACTGTGCCTCAATCACAACGCCGCGCGACCTGGCGCAGGCGCGTGTCGCGTCCCAGTCGCGTCGCGTCGCAATTTGCGCGGTCCCATTTGAACCTGTGAAGTTACAAAAACGCGCGCTGCGCTGCGTCACGCCACGCGCGCTATACGCGTCTCAATTTGCGCTTAACCTTATCGGGCGATATCTCAGTCGCGACTGACAGTCTGACCCGTATTAATGTCTGGAGTCTGGAAGGTGTCAGCCGTTCCCTACGCCGGTTGGTCGCCAGATGTTCTGTCTTCCTTCCGCGCCCTCTTCCCCTGCGCCCCGGTGACGCTCGTTTCATGGCGCATTCTACTAGGTCCGCGGCCGCCAGGCGCGTTCCTCGCACTGTCGACGGGCTGCGTTCGCTGCTGGTGAATGTTCCGACTTTCTCCAGCGCCCCCGTCACTCTCCTGGTCTTGTGTCTTCTTCCGTTGTTTTTGTAATGGGTCCAAAGCCGGGTTCCACGTCCGCAGCTCCTGGTCGTGCGGTACAGTTCTCGCTTCCCACGCCCGGGTTCCCGGGTTCGATTCCCGGCGGGGTCAGGGATTTTTCTCTGCCTCGTGATGACTGGGTTTTGTGTGATGTCCTTATGTTTGGTTTAAGTAGTTCTAAGTTCTAGGGGCCTGATGACCATAGATGTTAAGTCGCATAGTACTCAGAGCCATTTGAACCATTTTGAACCGGGTTCCACGCCGTGCTGAGTTGGTATCCAGCTTCCTGGGTTATCAAGTTCTCTGTCACCTTCATTTCGATGGATTCAGTGATAAATGTAAATATCGTGTGACTTGGGCCTCCCGTCGGGTACAGCGTTCGCCGGCAGGAAGTCTTTTGATTTGACGCCACTTGGGCGACTTGCGCTTCGATGGGAATGAAATGATGATGATTAGGACAACACAACACACAGTCCCTGAGAGGAGAAAATCTCCGACCCAGCCGGGAATCGAACCCGGGCCCTTAGGATTGACATTCTGTCGCGCTGCCCACCCAGCTACCGAGGGCGGACGATTCAGTGATGACGCTGTCCCAAAATTTTGGGGTCTTAGATAAGATCCTGGTTTTATCATAACTCATGGTGTGCTCAAGTTCCAAGCAATGTTCTGCTATTGGCAATTTAGTGGCCTGTTGTTGAGACTGATCGAAGTTACTAGAGTTATCAATATTTTGCACAAGGCCGTGTATAAACTTGACAATAAACACACACGACAACAAAAATTAAATTTTGACGTTTTCCAAACTACCTTCTCGGTTAAAGATGACCGTCCTTGGCCCAAAAATGCCAGATACTGGAAACGACCAACAATGAGTGGCACGCTGTCCGTAACAAGTAATGTGTCAGCTCTGCAAGATCCTATTAGGCGAGGAACAAGTCGTTGGTTCTTTGAACAGAGGGAGAGAGGGACAGCTTCCGGGCTGGGCAGAAGTTGAGTCGTTTTGCAGCATTTGTTCAATGGCTGCTTGGCAGACAATTTTGATCGTCGTTGATGCAGAGCTGCAGATGGTTTGGTGAGAGCATAACAACGCGACATAGCTTGCACCGTGGAAGAGTTTGAAGTCCATTTTTCAACGTCTGCACTTAGAATTATCGTCAGCTACGATTATTATCATTTTTAATTATTGTACAAATTATAAAGATAGTTTGTAACACCATAACTCTAACGCTCTACTGGTTTATTTTGCTTTGGTTTCATTTAATGTTACATCGTTGAGCTTCAGCAAATGTTGTTTGAATGAATCGATAACACAAAATTGTATACTCCTTTCTTTGTTAAAACTTTGATGTCATGGTTTGATTCTATGCAATGAAGTATATCTGCCATTTAAATTCTTTGTCTCAATTGGAGGGAGACAAAACTTACTGTAGACAATTGGAATTTGGGTGAATAATTTTTTGTAGAAATACTAATATGTGCAAATGTTCTGTTTTATTTAAAATGTTTGTTTGCTGTTATGTAAACTGCTGACCTTCTCTTAGGATTCTTAGTTATTTTGTGTGTAAGAGGCAGTGTGGTCCCCCTCGGGAACGGAACTTAGTAGCGCGCGCAAATTGCGGTTGGCCTAGGTAGAAAAGGTGGAACAAGAAACAGTCGGGGACGAGCTACCAAACAGTGCACTGCCTTGCAAAAGCTGTATATTGTGCTGGTTCCGAGAGAGACTTTTTCTGCTACTTTCCAATGCCTTGGATGGATGGATAAATAGCTGGAACGATTCTGGAATTGGTATCCATCATCGCCATCAAGAAGGGACAGAGTCCAGCAATTCTACCTGCAAATCTACCTGCCAACGTGCAGTTGCCACCACATTGCGCTATCACCCAAACGGAATACTGTAATAATGTACAGTGAAGGATCAGCTTATTGGATGTGTTAGTGTGCTCAAATATAAGGTAACTTATAATTGAATTCATGAACCTACCTTGATTTTTTCCCTATCACAACACCTCTCAGATTCCTCTCCATTTGAACTATGATTACCGAGTGTCCTAGTTTGTGGAAAAACTGAAAGACTCCCAGTGATGGAAACAGTCAAATTTAAAGTTTTTTTGGAGTGTCAAAGTCACCTATTTAATCATTTACTTGAAAGTAGAAGACTGTGGTAATAAAGACAATTTGCTGTTTCTTTTAAAAATTCAAAGTTCTTAAAACTGAGGATTATAAAGTTTTGCTTAGTTAATGATCATAGAGTCAGTTTCTTGTAAATTTGTCAACATTGTGTCTCACTGCAGCAAAAGTCGTGAACTGCAGTTGTGGAAAGCTATATTTGCTTGCTAAGCACTTGTTCCTTTCGGGTATTGAAAGTGCATATTAATAGTGTAATAAGATCCACAGGTCATCCTTTACCACTATTTATGAAAACAATAATTTCTTTATTCAAAAGACCGTGCGAAGTAACCTATTAGTGAATTCCAATTAACTTTCATTTTAAATAGTAAAGTATTTAACTGAGAGAGACTTAACCTGTCACCAGCTCAAAATTTTGCAGTGAACAACAGTTATAATTCTATGTCAATTAGGAAAGTGTTTGAAAAATAATACTTAACTATGTCCAATTTATGATTCTGCAGTGAATATTAATAGTAATGTTATAAAGACCATTTAGTTTGAATAAGCCCTGAAAGTAATAGTGTGTTTCGTGATCTGTTATATTTACGCAAATAGTTTGTTCTGCTCTGTTACCTTCCAATCTTAACCGTGAACATATGCAGGTGTCAGGGGTCGTTGCACTCGCGTGTGGAAAATATAGGTTGTGTTTGTCCGTTAAGGTTACTCATACTTAATTTCTTGAACAAGAATTTCAATCATACTCTTGCCTAATTAGGCTGGCGACGGTTTTCCTTGTTCTTTGAACATTGTAGGTAGGTAAAATATTGTTTGTACTGTTCAAATATTTACGTAATTCAGACTTTCATTTCCGATAAGCCACCCCCGTTAGGTAGAACACGGTCAACATAACAAAATTCCCCTCAGAGGGTAACACTGCTCTGTTGCTTTATACCATAATTGCTTTAACTACATAGTTTTATTTCACGACCTGCCTCCTACTTTAAGGTTATGGTATAGCAGTAGCATACAGTAGTGTTATAAGTTTTCCTTATGCAAGTCACGCTGCTTTGAGTCGAGTGAATGTTAGTCTTTCTATTATTTCAAATCTGGTTTAACGGCTAGGCATTGTAAAGTGACTACTTGCATTACATTGTAAAGTAACTGCTTTTATTATATTGTAAAGTCACTGTTTATATTACCTTTTGTTTATTTAAGGTTGTGTGAAGTTGCGCAGCAAGTCTTTAGCATTGGAATTCTTATCAAGTTGCTTTATATGGACCCGAATGGTATTTGTCTCAAATCCACCAGAACTACCTTATATATACGTGCAAATAATACGTTCACATTGTGTTTCCATTACCTGCTCTAAATATTCCGAAGAGAATTAGACATGGTAAAAGTGAACTTCGTGTGTCACATGATTTCTAGGCACCATTCCACTCAGCCTCTGTCTAGTCGGATGCGTGTTTGAAACTTGTGGGAAATCATTTCTTACGTCGAATGGTTTCTCTTTCTAAATGGACGTTTGTTTTAAAATATCAACTCGATTTTTGGTAATTTTTGGTGGCTTTACCAGTCTGTGGGCTGATGGGACCTCATGCGCCTCCATATTTCCTGGTGTTGTTAGGATGTTGTAGACAGCGTTTGTCTATTCGCATTTGTTCTCATTTTATGAAAAATCATTTTGAGAAGTTGACTTGTCTGAAAGTTGGGGTTAATTTATTGAATATATTGATATTACGTGAATTCTGTTGTTGTTGGCTACTTCACGTCATCTTTACAGTCCCGTGTATTATTCAACCACAAAATTTATCCCTTTTGAAGCACTTTGGAAATGGCTACATGCTTTGATTTTTCGTTTAATTGTTAACGTCTGAAACTGACTTTATTCCGATAAAAGGTAACGAATGTTATTGGAGGGTAGAACTGAAGTGTTCATTGCACGTTTAGACGACCCTGCCCTCTAGCACTACATAAAGAAATTAAGTACTAGAACTTGAAAAATTTCTTTATCATTGTTCAAATGAAGTGAACCTGTTGAGCAGTGACAACGGTAATGTAATGCACCCAATATGTCTGAGAAAGATGGTCATAAAATAAAAAATAAAAATGATATCACTCTTCTATGTTGTTGCTCCTTAGCAAAAACGCGGATCGCTGCAAGAATAATTTGCGTCTAGGTAGTATGATCCTGGTTTTGATTTTCACATGAGAACACTATGTGTCTAAGATGCTTTTGTTTGTTGATTTACTGCCATTATTTCACATACAGTAGTTTTCATGTTTCCTCATTGTCTTCATATTTAGAACTTTCACATTATACTTAGTCACAATGGTTCCATAATTCAAAACGTAAAGCTTCTCTCCAAAAGAAGGTGTTTATAAGTTAAGCAGTACGTGAGTACGGAATTAAACTCACAAAATTTCATAGAACAGATTCATTTTAATTAACTTCCAAGAAAATAGAAAAACTCAACCAGGCAGTATGTTTCAACAACTACGTCTCACTCTTTGCGAACACTTGACTTTCAAGTACTAACAACTAAGCTAAAAAAGAACAAATACCACAAACCTATCAAAGACATGCTTTTATATGAAAATGAGTTAACTATCGAATTCGAATTTATTTTAAAGATTTATAATTAACGCTTTTAATGTCGAGAACTTCAAATGGAAATAAAATTCAATAATTGAATTTCGAAGTAAATCCAGTACATAGAAAAACAATTAAGTTTTTAAAAAAATAGTAAAATTTATTATTATTTATATCAGTATTTTCATGTGAATATATATCTTGTGTACAAACGTACAAAACTTTTTTATTGATGTCATTAAAAGTATACAAAATGTGAAATTAGTGTTTTGTATGTACTGTATGGGGAATTTATGAACTGTATTGAATAGTCGATTTTGTTAACTGTATCGACAACTACTACATGTAGCGTTGGATGAGCTGTTTGTCACCTCCATTAAAACGCCACTACAAACACACACGTATACCACCACTCATTATTTCAGCTGGCAGTCGCTCGAACGCGTGTTGCACTGCTATGGTTGCAGGTGAGTCAAGTTGCGTGAGCCAATTGAAAAAGGCACGGAAGGCGCTCCAGTTGTCAGGTTGCGATTCCATCACTTGCTACGTTCATGAAAAGAAGAGTTAAGGTTTATGGGACCCAGTAACTTGTTCATAATCGTATGCAGATCGGTAACTTCATTTTTTAGGGTTAGATATATCCTGATGCCTCCATCTTTCCACTCTTGGACTAGTCAGATTGCAATAGTATTGATTCCTTTTGGGCATAAGAACTTTATGTGTGTGATTATTAATGATAAAAGAGCTTGCAAAAAAGTAAACCCCTATGTTCAGATTTCAGTATACCGTAGCGTAATATTCGTGGTGAGAAAAATGTAAGAATTTATTTCAGTTTTATTGTGGACTAAATAGTGATTAAAAGGAACGATTCATGACGTGGTAACTTCACGATGCACTGCCTGTTTTGTGTCTCTAGAATTTTAGTCATATCCTTAATGGAACACCTGTGGAACAGAATTAGTGAAATGAGAAAAGTTGCTTTGTGAATTCATAAATACGAATCGTTAATGTCCGCATAATCGTGAGCTAAATATCTGGACAAAAGGCAGGAGATTCATATAAAAAACGATCGATTTACGCCACTACCTGTCCAAACTGTTGTCCGTTACTGGAGACGGGGCGATCCAGAAGGCTGCCACAACATTACACTGGGGGAAGGTGGGAAGATGAATACATGATCAAAGTCTGAAGCAAGCCAATTCTCATCAAAAGTGACATCATATCGCAACAAGGTTGAGTCGAGGGGCCAGAAGTACTGTCTGCCCCAGTCATTCAGTATCTGTTGTCGAACACAGACTATCCTGAGAAGTACTTCACTCCAATTGTCGACCAGCCTTAGCCACTACTAGACGCTACGTCCACTGGACACGTGTCTATGGACAGCGTATACCCCTGATGCTGGTGGGAGCTGAACTGGTCTTCCAGGTGAGGTGCCAACTGCTTGCAGACTGTAGACGACTCCACTACATGACCCAGGGATCCTTCATGCCCCCTCCGCACCTGAGGTGCCTCATTCGATGCCTGCTGTAAATGGCTATTGGCGTTCGGAACTTCAGCACCTTAGATAGTCGGAGAGGCGCTGGCGCTGCTTCGGCTGTAAGGGCCCTGATCCAAATAACTCTGATCGCTGAAGACCGCGCACATCCAGCATGACAGTGGGCTTGGCTGCCTCAAGACACTGGATGCCATCGAGACGTCACTTTTGGCTGTTTTATGAATTATGTTGAATAATCATGTTACTCTCAGTGCCTGGACGAATCGTGGACGACCGAGGAACTCGTACATCACACCTGCCGCGCTTTCTTCCACCCTACACCAACAATGAGACCAGTAACGAGGTCAACAAGATTTGCGATATACAAACCCCTCTATAACTGTGGCGGAAGCGACCAATGGCATCGAGAAACGTTGCGGGCTGGCATACAGTGTCATCAGTGCTGTGGGGGTAGCGATGGAAACTGCTTTTCCTGGTTGTAATTCCATCGCGTATTGCGCAATGGTAGGAATATTGGAGTCATTTTAAACTGATGTTTGTGATACTTATTGGGGGAATACTCTTGAACCAGTTCAGGGGACATAGAAAGGAAGATGGCGCGAACACACATACGGTTACATAAATTCAGGGTAATTTATTAGGTTATAGTGTACCCGGCACTGAGCCATCTCCAGTGGCTTGGTTCCTATGAAGATTCTAGATTCACCTACAACTAGACTAGTAGGTCCTTCTTCAGGGATGACGCGTGCAGATGTATTAACGTTTCCATTTAACCTATTGACAGCTGCAAAGCTAGGTTGTTGGGCAGACGATCAGTTGCTGCACGTGGCCATATTTGATGGGGACGAAAAAACTTACGTAACTGACCACGAGAGACTGAGGAAAGCACAGTCAATCTGATGAAATGAGAAAAGGGTTAATACATGAACATACGAGAACAGCAGTAGATACTATTGTGACCAGTGAAATGAAATATGACAGAAGCGGAGACATTTGTCTAAAGTTCCGTTGGTAGGACATGGAAAATTATTGCTAATTCCTATGAAGTGATAGACAGTGCCGACATATATAGGATCCTTCTGTGGTGTCACCGCTAGACACCACACTTGCTAGGTGGTAACTTAAATCGGCCGCGGTCCTGTAGTACATGTCGGACCCGCGTGTCGCCACTGTGTAATCGCAACCTAGCGCCACCACATGGCAGGTCACGAGACACGGACGAGACCTCGCCCCAGTTGTACGGACGACATAGCTTGCGACCAGACCTACCAAGTCTTCCTCTCATTTGCCGAGAGACAGATTGAATAGCCTTCAGCTTAGTCCATAGCTACTACCTAGCAAGGCGCCATTTGTATCCGTGCTAATAGCGTACTAATATTCAAGAGAGATGTATTCCAACAAGAGAATAAAGATAAGTATTAAACGCATCTACGTACTTTTCCTCTTATTCATTAATAAGTCTCATGTTCCAGAACTTCAAGCCCGTCTGCGTTAGTTTAGCGTGCACCTAGCTACCTCATTGTGTCTATGCTCTATGAAATAGACACAACATTATTTGGCGACGAGCAAAAGAGTTTGTATTAATTCGTTTGTGTCATGGCTTCGCCACAATCTCCAGATGTACTGTCCGAATTTTTTCGCTTGCAGAATCAGCAGACGCAGGCGTTATTGGACGCCCTTGGACAGCTCGTCCAGGGTCAACGTGCGCTGCAAAACGATGCGGCAGCCGCCGCTTCATCGCTACCGCAGCCACACAACGCTGTCGCACCGCCATTTAGGCCCTTTGAGGCCAAGTGCGAAACCTGGACTGAGTGGTCCCGACAATTTGCCTTCCATCTAGCAGCCTACAGAATTCAAGGTAATGAGCGGCAGCCGTTTTTGCTTTCTTGTGTCGGTGTGTCTACCTACTGTGTGATTGTGAAATTGTTTCCCCGACGCGACGTAGCAACTCTGTCCTATGAAGAAATTTTGTCTGCTTTAGATGCCTATTTCAAAGAAACAGTAAATGTAGTTGCAAAACGGTATACGTTCTTTCGTACAAAACGTACGGCCGGTCAGACTAATAGGGAGTGGGTAGCAACTTTGCAAGGACTTACTAGGGAGTGTGCCTTTGAATGTGACTGTGGACTTCCTTATTCAGACACTATGGTGCGTGATGCAATAGCACAGAACGTTTCTGATGTTCGCATAAGGGAACAGATTTTGAAACTAGTTAATCCCTCCCTTCAACAAGTGATAGACATATTGGATAGGCAAGACACACTTGACTTTGCTCAGGCATCATTTGAAACTTCGCCAGCAGTGTGTCACATTAACCGGCCCGCCGGGCCCGCTGCACGGGACGCTAAGCGGCCCTCGCGCCTGTCGGCACAGCGGCAGCCTGGCTTGCAAACACGTGCGTCGCGTAAGCAAGCAAATGCAGTGAAATCATGCCCGCGGTGTGCAACTAGACATTCGCGTGAAAATTGCCCGTCACGCCAAGCTATTTGCTTTTACTGTCAAAAGAAAGGACATGTTCAAAGTGTTTGCCAGAAAAAGCTTGGATCAGACAATCACAATAATTCCAGGCCCTTTGCTTCGCGCCGGAATCGAACCCAGGACAATCAGGCTCGTGGACCTTCGCCCATGGACATTCATGTAGTTCATTCCACCCCGTCCAGTGACACTTTAGCTAACAGTGACTGTGTTCGTCCCACCAAACGTGTGCGTCGACGTCGCCGGAATTCCCGTAAAGTCGCAAGTGCTTCTGTACCTGTATCAGTTCAAATTGCACATGACAGTCGCTCTTGTCGTCAGCAGGACAATAAACTTTTTGTGGACTTAGACTTTGAAGGCAAAGTGATACCATTCCAGCTCGATACCGGAGCTGCAGTTTCATTGCTCAATCACGACACGTACAAACAGCTGGGCGCACCGCCATTGCGTGCCGCAAATGTTAAGTTAACTAGTTACTCGGGACAGCCGATCCCTGTGTTAGGACAGTGCAGCCTTCTTGCAACATACAAGGGACAAACAAAACTTGTGTCATTTTACGTTCTTCGTTCTTCTGGTGCAGTGAACTTGTTTGGTTTAGATTTATTTCAATTATTTAATTTGTCTATAGTAAATCAGGTCCTATCAGTGAATCCGACTGTGCCTTCCGCCAGTGTTTCTAGTCTTTGTGAAGAATTTGCAGACATTTTTGCACCGGGCCTTGGTTGCGCTAAGAACTATGCTGCACATTTGGAACTGAAAGACAACGCGCAACCGAAATTTTTCAGAGCGCGCAATGTTCCCCACGCATTGCGTGATGAGGTCGCAAGAACATTGCACGATTTAGAATATCAAGGTGTAATTGAACGTGTGCAGGCTTCTCTCTGGGCCTCACCCTTAGTAATTTTGCCAAAACCTTCCGGAAAACTGAGACTTTGTGTGGACTTCAAGGCCACTGTGAATCCACAACTAGTGACTGCTACTTTTCCTTTGCCCCGCCCGGAAGATCTTTTTGACAAACTGTGCCCGGGAAAATATTTTTCCAAATTGG
Organism: Schistocerca nitens; assembly: GCF_023898315.1. Taxonomy (NCBI): domain Eukaryota; kingdom Metazoa; phylum Arthropoda; class Insecta; order Orthoptera; family Acrididae; genus Schistocerca; species Schistocerca nitens. The sequence goes on from NC_064616.1 coordinate 951,077,087, forward strand.
ACCTAGCAGATGCGTACTTGCAAATACCTGTGGACGAAGAATCCCAGCGCGTCTTAGTGGTAAACACGCATCTTGGCTTGTATCGCTTCAAAAGACTGCCATTCGGGTGTGCATCCGCACCTGCTTTGTTTCAGCAATATTTACAAACTCTTTGTGCGTCGGTCCCTACTGCTGCGAACTATCTGGACGATATTGTGATCTCAGGAAAGACAGAAGCCGAACATTTGCAAAATCTCCGAACATTATTTCAGGTCTTGCGTCAAAATGGTCTTCGCTTGAGGAAGGACAAATGTGTGTTTTTTGCTCGGGACTTACCCTACCTGGGGCATGTCATAAATGCCCAAGGTATACATCCGAGTCCAGAGCACCTCCGTGCCATACAGGACTTACCTGCTCCGCAAGATTTGAAACAGCTACGGAGTGTGTTGGGTAAAATAAATTATTATCATAAATTTTTGCGCAATGCTTCTTCCATTTCAGCTCCGCTTCATCGCTTACGCCGTAAAGGTGTTCCGTTCGTCTGGACGACGGAATGCGAACGCGCCTTTCGCCAGTTGAAATCGGCGTTACTTTCAAATACTTGCCTTACGCCATTCGATCCCCGAAAACCCCTTTTGTTGATGGTAGATGCATCGGATTTCGGGATCGGTGCTGTGCTTGCGCACAAGGATGGCTCGCATGATCGCCCTATTGCCTTTGCGTCCAAATTGCTCTCATCTGCGCAAAGAAATTATTCACAGATCGAGAAAGAAGCTTTAGCTCTCGTGTTTGGTGTTACCAAGTTCCATGACTTCTTGTATGGTCGTCACTTTACAATCATCACGGACCACAAACCTTTGACATCGCTTTTTCATCCGAACAAGCCTGTACCTCCACGTACAGCGCAGAAATTCATTCGCTGGTCACTTTTTCTCTCGCAGTACCGCTACGATATCTTGTATCGGTCCACTGCTCAGCACGGAAACGCTGATGCGTTGTCCCGTTTGCCTGTTGCTGAGGATAAAGCGTTCGATTCTTCCGAACTTGCTTGCATGTTCATTGATTCGGAAACCGATGACGTGGTCGCATCGTTTCCGATTGATTTTCGTCGTGTAGCTACAGCCACAGCTGCTGACCCTGTCCTTGCTACTGTTTTGCGTTTTGTTGCTTCGCAATGGCCCTTGTCTAAGTCACGGATCGCGGATCCTTTGGTTCGCCGTTTTTTTGCTCACAAGGCGAGACTTTTTGTACAACGTGGTGTTTTGTTGTTGCGTTCCGATAATGATCAATCCCGAGTCGTAGTCCCACGTTCGTTACAGTCCTCTGTCTTAAAGCTTCTTCACCAAGGACATTGGGGTATAGTGCGTACGCAACAACTTGCTCGTCAGCACTGTACTTGGTTCGGAATCGATGCTGCGATTACAAATATGTGCTCCTCTTGCGTGGCGTGGGCCGAACAACAATCCGCCCCGCCGCGGAAATTCTTTGCATGGCCGAAAGCCACTTCCCCTTGGCAACGATTGCATATCGATTTTGCTGGTCCATTCTGGAATGCTCGATGGTTGGTTGTGGTCGATGCTTTCAGTAATTTTCCTTTTGTTGTCCGGATGTCTTCCACGACGTCTTCTGCCACAATCCAAGCCTTGTCTGCTATCTTTTGCATTGAAGGTCTTCCGCAGACTATTGTTTCCGACAATGGCCCACAATTCATGTCCGCCGAATTTCAGTCATTCTGCACGGCCAATGGTATTCAACATCTGACATCCGCGCCGTTTTCGCCTCAGTCCAACGGTGCCGCGGAACGATTGGTCCGGACTTTCAAGTCACAGATGTTGAAATTGAACGAATCGTATTCTCGGGAGGACGCTTTGTTGCTCTTTTTGTCTTCGTATCGCTCTCAGCCCCGCGATGGTCGCTCGCCGGCTGAATTGCTCCATGGTCGTCCTCATCGCACCCAGATGTATTTGCTGCATCCGCCGCATCAGGTTCCTGTGCAGCGGCAGACTCCTGCTTTTGCTCCTGGCGACGTTGTCTATTATCGCAACTATCGCGGTTCACAGCGTTGGCTCGCAGGGCGCATTCTTCGCTGCCTCGGCCGCGCGATGTATTTGGTTTTGGGGGCCTCTGGTGAGGTGCGTCGGCATCTCAATCAGCTGCGCCTCTGTCGTCGCCTGGGTTCTGCCGCTCCCCGTCTGCTTTCAGCGGCGGAGCCGTCCGGTCAGCGCCCTGGGGACCCATCTACTGGCTCGCCTCATCCCCAGGTGTTACCGACGCTGCATTCCATTTTGCCCCATGGCGTCGCGCCGCCGCCGCCGCAGCAGCAGCCGCCGCAGCCGCCGCCGGCGCCGCCCGCAGTGGACGCGTCGCTGCAACCGCCACGCGCCTCCCTGGGTCACGCGCCGCCGCTCGCTTCCCGTGACCAGCCGTCCTCCGTCATGGAACTCTTGCCCGCTCCGGACCAGATGTCGTCTTCGCCCGTCGGGTGCTCCGACCACATGGAGGTCGACCCTTCGGCCCCTCTTGTCTCATTACGTGCGCATACACCTCATGTTGTCGTGCACCCTGGACTAGGTTTGCAGGCGTTTCCTAGCTCCCCTCGGACCGAATGGCCGGGTGCGGGTGGCCCAGCCTCGCCTGTTGTTAGGCTCCCCACCTCATCGCATACGTCAACATGGGGTCCTCCCCACGGCGGGCGGAAGCCTTATCTCACGACCGTTCGCCGATTTGCGGGGGAGGAATGTGGTGTCACCGCTAGACACCACACTTGCTAGGTGGTAACTTAAATCGGCCGCGGTCCTGTAGTACATGTCGGACCCGCGTGTCGCCACTGTGTAATCGCAACCTAGCGCCACCACATGGCAGGTCACGAGACACGGACGAGACCTCGCCCCAGTTGTACGGACGACATAGCTTGCGACCAGACCTACCAAGTCTTCCTCTCATTTGCCGAGAGACAGATTGAATAGCCTTCAGCTTAGTCCATAGCTACTACCTAGCAAGGCGCCATTTGTATCCGTGCTAATAGCGTACTAATATTCAAGAGAGATGTATTCCAACAAGAGAATAAAGATAAGTATTAAACGCATCTACGTACTTTTCCTCTTATTCATTAATAAGTCTCATGTTCCAGAACTTCAAGCCCGTCTGCGTTAGTTTAGCGTGCACCTAGCTACCTCATTGTGTCTATGCTCTATGAAATAGACACAACACCTTCTGCAGGAATCAGGGCAGAGGGCATTAGAAGAATTGTTAGGTGTAGGTTACCCAATGAGTCGAGGAAGGTGTGCACAGAATTTCCAAGGGACTTGGTTGGAGCTACAGGTGTTCTAGAACAAATAAATGTGATAACTATGGGTCGTGATAGGCGAAATTTCTTCTCCACTGATTTTATATGCTACCACTGAGATCCATCATGTCACATCAGAAGAGACTGTCGCCATGCGCAACGTAACAGACATGCCACGAAACACACCGAGAAGGAGATTGTAGAAGTAAAGCGTATAATACACACATAAAAAAAAGGTTCTGCACCACCTCGGTTGCCAGAACTCCTGAATATAACGGTGACTGTGGATATTGTATCACAGACACAGTCCCTTTGACTGTTCACAGATGTCATTAAAACCACCCAAAGATGTAAACAACCATGTATGAGCAGCGCCTATTGGACGGAGGGTGTCCGACAGCCGATCAGTTACAGTCATTCCACCAGGAAGGACGTACACGGCTCGTGTTGTACGTAGCTCAAAATTGCCTAGACGGTCAATATCGCGATTTGATCGTGTCTGCATAGTTACTTTGTGCCAGGAAGGGCTCTCAACAAAGGAAGAGCCCAGGCGTCTCGGAGTGAACCAAAGCGGTGTTGTTCGGGCAAGGACCAGATACAGAGAGACAGGAAGTGTCAAATGGCTCTGAGCACTATGGGACTCAACTGCTGAGGTCATTAGTCCCCTAGAACTTAGAACTAGTTAAACCTAACTAACCTAAGGACATCACAAACATCCATGCCCGAGGCAGGATTCGAACCTGCGACCGTAGCGGTCTTGCGGTTCCAGACTGCAGCGCCTTTAACCGCACGGCCACTTCGGCCGGCAGGAAGTGTCAATGATATGCCTCGCTAAGGCCGCCCAAGGCCTACTACTGGATCACCACTACCTACGGACTTTGGCTCGGAGGAACCCTGACAGCAACGCCACCATGTTGTATATGCCTTTCGGGCAGCCACAGGACGTCGTGTTACGACTCAAACAGTGCGCATGATGCGCAACTTTACTCCCGACGTCCGTGGCGAGATCCATCTTCGCAACCACGACACCGTGCACCGCGGAACAGATGGGCCCAACAACATGCCGAATGGGCTGCTCAGACTGGCATCACGTTCTCTTCACCGATGAGTGTAGCATATGCCTTCAACCAGACAATCGTCGGAGATGTGTTTCGAGGCAACCTGGTCAGGCCGAAAGCCTTAGGCACACTATCCAGCGAGTGCAGCAAGGTGGAGGTTCCTTGCTGTTCTGGGGTGGCATTATGTGGATCAGACGTACGCCGCTGGTGGTCATGGAAGGCGCCGTAACGGCTGTACGATACGTGAATGCCATCCTCCGATCGATAGTACCACCATATCGGGAGCATACTGGGGAGGCATTCGTCTTTAAGGACGACAATTCGCGCCCCCATCGTGCATATGTTGCGAATGACTTCCTTCAGGATAACGACATCGCTCAACTAGAGTGACCAATATGTGCTCCAGATATGAACCCTATCGAACAGGCCTGGGACAGATTGAAATGGGCTGTTTATGGACGACGTGACCCATCAACCACTCTGAGGATTCTACGCCGAATCGACGTTGAGGAGTAGGACAATCTGGACCAACAGTGCTTTGACGAACTTGTGGATAGTATGCGACGACGAATACAGACATGCATCAATGCAAGAGGAAGTGATACTGGGTATTAGAGGTACCGTTGTGTACAGCAATCTGGAATACCACATCTGAAGGTCTCACTGTAAGGAGGTATAACATGCAATGTGTGGTTTTCATGAACAATAAAATAGCCGGAAATGATGTCTATGTTGACCTCTATACAAATTTTCTGTACAAGTTCCGGAACTCTCTGAACCGAGGTGATGCTAAACTTCTTTTGATGTCTGTAGTAAGCGAAAGACACCGCCAGATGCGCAGGGTGGCGCTCACAGTAAATTTTAGTGCAGCAAGAAACGCATGCAGAGGCGACATATTGCTTGATTGGCGTATTAAACCGTAGGAAACACAAATTTTGTTACAAACAGGTGCTAACGTGTCGTTCTGACCTCATCTAGATCTGCCTACATCTACGTGATTACTGTGCAGTTCCAAATTAAGTGTCTAGCACATTGTTCGTCGAACCACCGTAAAGATGTTCCTGTGCCGTTCCAATGTGGAACACAGTACGGGAAAAACAATTGATTCAACGTTCCCATGTGAGCTCTAATTTCCCTTATTTCATTACGAAGATCATTCCTCTCTATGTAGGTGGACGCCAAGAAAATATTTTCGCGCACTAAGAAGAAAGTTGGCAATTGAAAATTCATGAGAAGGCACCGCCGCAATGAAAAAAGCCTTTGTTTTTATGATTGCCAACCCAGTTCGTATATCATACCGTGGCACTCCAACCCCTGTTTCCGATTGTGGAAAACAAGCTCCCCTTCTTTGAACTTATTCAATATCCTGCCACCAATCCTATCTGGTTCAAATGGCTCACAGCACTATGCGACTTAACTTCTGAGGTCATCAGTCGCCTAGAACTTAGAACTAATTAAACCTAACTAACCTAAGGACATCACACACATCCATGCCCGAGGCAGGATTCGAACCTGTGACCGTAGCGGTCGCTCGGTTCCAGACTGTAGCGCCTAGAACCGCACGGCCACTCCGGCCGGCAATCCTATCTGATGCGGATCAGTACTCCAGAAGAGGACTGACAAGCGTAGAGTAGGCAGTCTCTTTACTAGATCTGTTGTATTTTCTGCGTGTTCTTCCAATAAATCAGTCTTTGGTTTGCTTTCCTCACAAAATTATCTATGTTATCTTTCCAGCCTAAGTTATTTGTAATTGTAATTCCTGAGTATGTATTTAAATTTACAGTCTTTAAATTTTTGTGTAACCGAAATTTAATGGAGTCTTTTTATTACTCACGTGAATAATTACACTTTTCGTTATTTAAAGTCAATTGGCACACTTTTGGCACCATACAGATATCTTGTATAACTAAGTTTTCAATTGGTTTTGGTCATCTGGTGACTTTACAAGACAGTAAATGACTGCAGCATGTGCAAACAATCTGTGAAGACTGCTCAGATTCGCACCTAAATCGTTTCTGTGGGTCAGGAACCTCAGAGGACCTATAACACTTCCTCGCTGAACGCCAGGTATCACCTCTCTTTAATGCGATGCTCTCCGCAATAATACGAACTGTGACCTTTCTGATAGGAAATCACGCATCCTGTGACACAACTGAGACGATACTCACGTGACTTGATTAGAAGTCGCTTGTGAGAAACGGTGTAAAAGGCCTTCAGCAAATCTAAAAATACGGAATCAATTTGATGTCCTCTGTCGATATCATCATTACTTCATGAGAATAAAGAGCTAGCGGTGTTTCACAAGAAGGACATTTAGTGAATCTGTGTAAACTATTTTTCAATAAATCATATTTTCAAGGAAATTCATAATGTTCGAACACAGTTGTTGTTGTCGTTGTAGTCTTCAGTCCTGAGACTGGTTTGATGCAGCTCTCCATGCTACTCTATTCTGTGCAAGCTTCTTCATCTCCCAGTACCTACTGCAGCCTACATCCTTCTGACTCTACTTCGTGTATTCATCTCTTGGTCTCCCTCTACGATTTTTCGAACACAGTATATGTTCCAGAATCTTACTGCCAATTGACGTCAGTGATATGGGTCAATAAGTTTGCGGATTACTCTTTTCTTGGGTACTGCTGTGACCTGTGCAACTTTCCAATGTATAGGTACAGGTGTTTCGATGAGAGAGCTGTTGTATATGATTGATAAGTATGGAAATGCTGTATGAGAGTGTTCTGAAAGGAACGTAACTGGTATAAAATGTGCGTTATAGTCGTTGCCTTTATTAAGTGATTTAAGTTGCTTCGCTACACCGAGGATATCTACTTCTAAGTTACAAATGTTGGTAATTGTTCTTGATTAGAATTCTGGAATATTTACTTCGTCTTTCTCGGTGAAAGAGTTTCGGAGAACCGTGTTACGTAACTCTGCTTTGGTGGCACTGTTATCAGTAACACCATTTATGCCATCGTGCAGTGAAGGTTTTGATCGTATTATACCGCTGATGTGCAACATGATGGCTCAGTACGAACGCTTATTAATTTCCTTCATGGGGAAGAAGGAACTAAACCGTCCCTAGTGTAGGTTATGTGAAGTATGGGGTAAGGATGTGCAGTCCCTAGGTTCAGAAATGTTGAGTTTTCTGTTGGGAAAACAGAAATTTCGGGAAAATATGTAAATTTGGGCAAGACGTCACATGTGACTGTGCAGGATGTGGCATAGAATGTGTTGCAGGTAGGGCATGTAATGTACTCTCATCCCCCAACCTCAGGGCATACACTCTTCCTGCGTTATCCTATTTTTCTTGAGTTCAGCACATCGCAGCTCAGCCAAAGTGGCTCCTTCAAATAGCTGATAACATGTTTTACCGTCGTAAATAGGATTTTGTGTAAACTTTTAATGGTGATTAAAACCCAAAGCCACAATAATGGTCTCCTCCTCAGGACATACATATTCCAGGTCCAATGTACAGTGATTCCATTTTTAAATTAATGATGGCATTCATTCCATGTTAGACATAGAGACTTGCATTATATAGGCTTTGGAAATTTATCTGATGTTTTTGAGAAAGACAGATTTTTGTGCAACATGCGACATGCTGTCAGAAGCATTTCGGCACAATATGACATGTTTTTTAGCTTTAACACTGGTTAGTCGTTTTTATACTCCGTCCATATTTATTGCTGTTGAACACAAATATTTTCTGTCAGTACTATATAACGGAAATTTTATATGGATTTTGCTACACATCCTGCATCTCAGTGTTTCCATTCCTGATGGATAACATACTATGTAAGACATTGCATTTTGTAGTGACTCAAATGCAGACGGTCGATATTTGCCACATGTTTTGTTTTTGTTTCGGCTCAGATACCTTACATATGAGTCAGTAATTTCCTGTTGTTGTTGCTGCTGAGTGTTAAGCAAAGCAATGTCATAGTATGTTCTACTGTAAGAAATTTAGTATTTGGCAAGCATGATGTGTTAAACGTATAGTTCGCTAACATTGATACGCGTACATTTCAGCACCTGCTTGCTTTTGAATTCGACTTATTGCTATTGTTAATGCTTGAGAGTATGTCGCCTTCTTCATGCATCTTGCATACAAGCTGGAATAATTTTGCTAAGACTGGCTCTCCATAGGATATCAGTAGCTCTGATGAAATGGCGCGTACCCCGACTTAGTTGTTTCAAAGCTCTGTCAAATTCTTCCTGGAACTCACTTTTTGAAGTTCTGAGGGTATCAGAGATAAAATACCGGGTGAAGGGTTATATACAACATGTAAACCAACTAGACTGTAATTATAAGAGTCGATGGGCATAAAAGGATGAGGAGGGCGAGATTGGTGTTTAACGTCCCGTCGACGAGGAGGTCATTAGAGACGGTGCGCAAGCTCGGATTAAGAAAGGATTGGGAATGAAATCGTCCGCTTCCTTTCAAAAGAACCCTCCCGGTATCTGCCTGATGCTGTCTAGGGAAATCACAGAAAATCTAAATCGGAATTGCCTTACGCGGGTTTGAACAGTTGTCCTCCCAAATGCGAGTCCAGTGTGCTACCCACTGCCGTACCTCGCTTGATGGGCATAAAAGTGAAGCATCGGTTGAGAAGGGGTGAGACAGGGTTGTAGCTTGAGCCCCATGTTATTCAATCTGTACATTGAGCAAGGAGTACAGGAAACCATAGAAAAATATGTAGAAGGAATTAATGTCATCGACAATAAATAAATGAAAAACTATGCAGTTTGTAGATAACACAGCAATTGTTAAGAGATAGACAGGGACTTGGAAGAGCAGTTGAACGCAGTGGACAGTGTCTTGAAATGAAGTTATAAGACTCCAGTCGATTTAAATAAGACTTTACTGAGGGAATTAGGTTAGGAAACAGGACACTAAGTAGATGAGTTTTGCTACTGCCGGCCGACGTGGCCGAGCGGTTCTAGGCGCTTCAGTCCGGAACCGCGCTGCTGCTACGGTCGAAGGTTTGAATCCTGCTTCGGGCATGGATGTGTGTGATGTCCTTAGGTTAGTTACGTTTAAGTAGTTCTAAGTCTAGGGGACTGATGACCTCAGATGTTAAGTCCCATAGTGCTCAGAGCCAATTTTGAAGTTTTGCTATTAGGACAGTAAAATAGCCGGTGATGGCCAAAGTAGGGAGGGTATAAGGCGTGTACTGTCAATGAGAAGAAAAGTGTTACTGAAGAATATAAATTTGCTAACACCAAATATAGATTTAAGTGCTAGGAAATATTTTCTGAAAGTATTAATGTCGAGTGCAGCCTTGCGTGAAATTGTACCTTGTATTATGAACAGCTCAGCTAAGGAGAGAATAGAAGCTTCTGAAATATGGTGCTGCAGAAGAATTCTGAAGGTTAGACGGGTAGATCATACAGCTAATGAAGCGGTACTGTATAGAACTGAGAAGAAAAGAAATTTGTGTCATGACTTGAGTGAAAGGAGGGACCGGTTGATAGGACATGTTCCGATGCATCGAGGAATCTTCAATTTAGTATTGGAGGGAAGTTTGGGGAGTAAAAACTGCAGAGGGAGACCAAGAGATTAATACAGCAAGAAGGTGCAAACCGATGTAGGTTGCAGTAGTTATTTGGAGATGAAGAGGCTTGCACAGGTCAGAGTGGCGTGGAGAACTGCATCAAACCAGCCTTCCGACAGGAAACGACAACAAAAATAGCGATACATTAGCTGTATGTGTTATGGCCTGATGGAGTGAATTTATACATAGTGCAACTAAAGCTATCAGATGATGCCTTCACCTACTTGGTGTCAGCAGCCACTGTAAGAAATGTAGAAAAGTTCGATGTCTGGCCAAAGAGGTGACAGATATTGAGAGAACAGAAGTATAAGTAACTACAGAAGCAAGTCTCTATCCTGAGATGGAGGCCAGAAGAAAGTCGTGCAATGTTTGCAGACCTGATCTGCGAAGATTCGTGCCATACATATACTGCGGGGTGACATGAGACGAATTGAAGGTCAGCAGGAGAAAGCATAGGCGCGAGCCATCCATACTTTTATTAAAATTATGAATCCTTAAATCAAATGCAAAGTCACAGTGGCGTACCTCTTTCTCCTCTAGAAGACGGTGCATGTAGCACTGTCAAGAGAGGCAGCACATTACTTTGTTTCTTTCACTCCCCGTGGAAGTGACACCCACTGAGATGAAGTGTACGTTATTCGAGTAACTCTCTAACCTAATCGATCTCCTTCTGGTATTTCACGTGAATTTGGCTTGTAATCTTTTCGTGTCAAACAAAATAAAACACATCTGTGTGCTACGAGAGAAATGCAGGATGGTCCAAACTCTCAACCACTACGTATAACCTTTGAAGCGCCTGTATCAGGATAATGCGTTTTAAGAGGGCTACATCGCTAAAGAACTTTGCAGATCTACCTTTGTGGCTCTCCAAATTTGAAGTCCAAACGCAGAATCATTACCTGCCAAACTTAGCTGAATTACCCATAGCACAGCCAACTGCACATTGCATATCAGTCTGTGAATTCTGAGTACAAAAATAATACTTTGGGTAAGTGGTTACCTTATCAAATCAACCACACACCAATCTGATAAGAAGCTGATATAATGCCCAGGCCCAGTGTCCTCTAATTTCGTATGGTTGCATTCCTAACAGCAATAGCACGAATTTTTAGCTGCTTCGATCACAGTTCACGGTGCACTCGAGAACGTAACTTTTGTCTCTCGGCCGGAAACATCCGATACGCAAAACACGTTACTTGCACCAGGAGGTAACAGAATAAGATCCCACCATTCTATTCTGATTGAAACTGTACCTGATAAGCGGATCTTGCTGCCACAAAGCAGGATAGCTCTGGAAATGCTGGCACTGTAGCTACCAACACAAAATATCTGAAATCTTTCCCAGTTACAACCAAACAATTCTTAACACTGAGACAGCACACAGTGGAACAGTAAACACAACCCACTTCCTTAATTGCACTGCAGCAATGGCGTCGTGACTGACAAAAGCGATGCGCACTGTCTGACACCGTGTAAGCCTGCGTGTATATTACAAAGCAAAAACACTTATAATCACCATACGATTGCTCGTACTACGCAGTTTGACTGTTGAAAACATTATTTATCTAACATGCACAAAAACAAACTTTATTTTGCCATAACTGCAGAGATGCCTCTCTATACGTCCCCTCGGTTGAGATCCCATCCTCGTTCTCCTAGAACGAAGACACGTATTCCTGTTTTCTGTTCCCCCAGGGCGAAAATGGCGTCGCGCTACATCTTTAATAATCGAGAATATTTATCATGTTAGAATTCCTTCTATCGATAGCTCCCACTGCGACTCTTGGAAGATGTCAGAAATTTTTTTTTCTCTCTCCTAAATATTAAAATCCGTGACGTTGTAAGCCCTTTCTTTGTCTCTAACATTTATGTTCAAAAAAATGGTTCAAATGGCTCTGAGCACTATGGGACTCAACTGCTGTGGTTATCAGTCCCCTAGAACTTAGAACTACTTAAACCTAACTAACCTAAGGACATCACACACATCCATGCCCGAGGCAGGATTCGAACCTGCGACCGTAGCAGTCCCACGGTTCCGGACTGCGCGCCTAGAACCGCGAGACCACCGCGGCCGGCACATTTATGTTCCTCTGAACTTGTCCAGTCATGCGGAAAGTAGTAATGATTCTCTATCAAAGCCGCTCCATGCCGCGTCCTGGAGCCTAGACGTTTCGGGCACTAGTGAGTTAAAATAGAACAACTGAATTAAACCGTGAGTATCTCGAGAGCCGCTAATCGGATGACGTTGTGGTTTTCACTACCGTTATGCTAATAAAATTCTGTATCAACTAAACAGACTTGAACTTCCTCAGTTCTTCTTTAATTATGTTAGTTCAGCCAATCATGGACGCGAAGTATTATGAGCAAGGACCGTAGACAGCCGTACCACTGTCGCAACTGAACTCAGTCACATCACTGATGTGTGTCGTACTCATTGCTGCTTAAGGTAAATGTTGAGACGATTTCTTTGAAATAGGTATGACCAATTTTCTTTCACATACTTCCCCAATGAAAGGTACTGTTCAATTTCTAATGACCTTGAGGTCATCTGGACATTTGACTCTAAACATTCTTTCTTTTCCTACAACTCTGGATACGAAATCAGGCTATAATTTCCTATTGAACCATAAAATGGTCCATAAAACAACATTTACCACACTTTTAGCGCTGTATGAATTGTTTTGGATGATATTTGATCTGGGGAACACAGCTGCTGCATTGTTAAGGGGACTGAAGACATCTGCGTGTTTCGTTTATATACGTGATATCACTGTGTTTTAATAGAGTGTACAGAAACGTGCCAATGGCTAAAGAGCGGGTTATAATGACTACCAAGGGAACACTTATCTTTGAAGCCCGCATTAATAGTTGTAGTGTGGTAAAACCAGATAAGCGACTTGCAGAAGTAGTGGACCTTTTCCAAACAACTACAAATGTGAAAAAATCACAGTCATTGGTTGGGTTGAGGAATTAGTATCGCGTTTTAGTCAAAGATTATACTACTGTCGTCAAGCCGATGTACAAGTTAAAACCGGAGTACCTTTCAAGTGGACCACACAGAAATGAGAGACCGCAGTGCAACAGATTAACCCTAGAATGGTTGGGCGAAAAATAGTTTGGAGAACGGTCGGGCTGGATTTGTGTGACTCAATAAATAAAACACTTAGAACAAGTGACAAACAGTATATTTATATCAAATGACAAATTTTTTTTGTTCAGGTAATACTAAACGCTATAGTGATATCAGTTTTACTTTCTGAATTATACAATAATTGTGAAAGGAAAAAAGTGAAAATATACTTCTTTGTAGTACTCAATGTAATTAAACTACAAATATGAGTAAATTTGTCTTTAAATTTGATTAAAATACCAATATGAATAAGTTCTAAAACTGTTGTTGTGGTCTTCAGTCCAGAGACTGGTTTGATTTAGCTTTCCATGCTACTCTATCCTGTGCAAGGTTCTTCATCTCCCAGTACCTACTGCAACCTATATCATTCTGAATCTGTTTAGTGTATTCATCTCTTGGTCTCCTTCTGCGATTTTTACCCTCCATGCTGCCCTCTAATACTAAATTGGTGATCCCTTGATGCCTCAGAATATGCCCTACCAACCGAACCCTTCTTCTAGATAATTTGTGCCACAAATTTCTCTTCTCTCCAATTCTATTCAATACCTCCTTATTAGTTATGTGATCTACCCATCTAATCTCCAGTTCTAGAACTAAGAAGCAAAATGATGAATTATCTTTATGTAAATACAAACTGTTGATATAATGGATAGTTTTTGAGTTATCGTACCCTAAATTCATGAATTACCAAAGCAGTCCCCGCAAACCATTTCAAGATGCACGAAGCATAACCATACCATGTGACCTTTGCAAAAGTATTTAGTTTTCCTGTTTCTACATTAGTAGCATGTTCCCATTTCCCATGCTTGTAGATCTTCAACTATTCTTTGTTCTTGGCTTCTGGTGAGGTTAGAGGCAAGCCTGCTAATTTCATGCTGGAGGTTTGGCTGCATTGCACTCGGTGTCAAATATGATGTTACGAGAGACTTCCTTAGAGTTCTGAGGTATTCTAACTGAAATGGTTTTGTTTATTTGAATACAATGGAGCCATTGTGAGCTGCAATGTTCAGCAACTGGCAGAAAGAGAGAGAGGGGTCACCATCGTGTCCCACTAGCGACAGTATATTCACCACACATACCATCAACGTCATCTACACCACCCTTTCTTTTCTTGTAGTATGTTATTAGGCTTGATTTTTTCTTTTCGACGCTGTCACTGTCAGTTTTTCGTCATTATGCATTGACGAAATAAGCAGTACTGCTTTGTTTCGTTTTGGTACATATGAAAGTAATGTGACGTCTTTTTAAAATCAAAAAGTACTTGAGTACCCTTTTATACATTTTTTGGGTAAAAACTCAACTGAAATTTCAGGCTTACTTTTTTACCTTACCAATTACAGTAACTTATGTGACGATTTGGTAAGAGGTAAACCAATTGTCTTTTAGCAAATTTCTTCCAGACCGTTTTACTACAAGTCGCGAAACTACATCGTCTACCCTATTACTGTCCTTGTACGGTCCTTGTGGTTGTGCACCTTTCATTGACTTCCAAATTTTTTACGTAGTACGTTTCAGAACAAGCCAGGATGAAAACCATGATGCCGTACTTGGCAGGTTTGTATGGAATATACATCGTGAACCTGCACGTGTCTGTGTATGGAACGAGCATTTCGTCCAAGGTAACGTTTTCTCACGAAGCAAAATATGCATTGCAGTTGAGACAAACATCTCAAAACCGTCTTACGGCAGCAAGATTATCTTGTGCTTCTCTTTATTCTCTGGTATGGATGTTGTAAAACCTGATACAACCAGTCAAAATTCTGAACCTTATCAACGACATACCTGCTAGAAGGATTTTTATTCCGATCCAATCTGTATTCCACAAGCCTATAATATTCATTCTACCGCCATGAAATATTCCATCTAAGTAAAGTGTACCAAAATGTGTCTTCAGTTCATCAAAACCTGTAGGCCTAGCCATATTTGGGTCACCTGCATATTTGTTTCCAACTGAATCAATACAGATATTGGTTGATTCAAGAAGTGATTCACACAACAGATTGCTAAAAAATAATTTCCATGACTCTAACGGTAAATGTACATCCATCGCAGCTCGAATACCTCCAGGCGAATGCATGGTAACTATGTTTTGACGTCTTTGTGGGAACCAAGTTTTTCTCCATTTAGTTGCCCCATTCCTTCCGTTATAAAAGAGCATACACTATGTGATCAAAAGTATCCGGACGCCTGGCAGAAAATGACTTACACGTTCGTGGCGCCCTCTATATAGGTAATGCTGGAATTTAATATGGTGTCGTCCCACCCTTACTCTTAATGACAGCTTTCACTCTCACAAGCATACGTTCAATCAGGTGCTGGAAGGTTTCTTGGGGAATGGCGGCCCATTCTTCACGGAGTGCTGTAGTGAGGATAGCTGTCGACGTCGGTCGGTGAGGTCTGGCATGAAATCAGCGTTCCAAAATATTCCAAAGGTGTTCAGTAGGATTCAGGTCAGGAATCTGTGCTGGCCAGTTCATTACAGGGACGTTACTGTCATGTAACCATTCCGCCACAGGCCATGCATTATAAACAGTTGCTCGATCATGCTGAAAGATGCAGTCGCTATCCCCGAATTGCTCTTCAGCAGTGGGAAGCAAGAAGGTGCTTAAAACATCAATGTAGGCCTGTGCTGTGACAATATCACGCAAAACAACCAGGGGTGCAAGCCCCATCCATGTAAAACACGACCTCACCATAATACCACCGCCTTTGAATTTTACTGTTGGCAGTACATACGCTGGCAGGTGACGTTCAACGGGCATTCGCCATACCCGCACCCTGCCATCGAATCGCCACATTGAGTACCGTAATTAGTCACTCCACACAACCTTTCTCCACTGTTCAATCGTCCAATGTTTACGCTCCTTACACCAAGCGAGGCGTCGTTTGGCATTTACCGGGTGTGTTGGGTGGCTTATGAGTAGCAGCTCGACCATGAAATCCAAGTTTTCTCACCTCCCGCCTAACTGCCATAGTACTTGCAGTGGACCCTGATGCAGTTTGGAATTCCTGTGTGATGGTCTGGATAGATGTCTGCCGATTAAATATTACGACCCTCTTCAACTGTCGGCGGTCTCTGTCAGTCAACAGACGAAGTCGGCCTCTACGCTTTTGTGCTGAACGTGTCCTTCACGTTTCTACTTCACTATCACATAGGAAACAGGAGTTCTAGGGATGTTTAGGAATGTGGAAATCTCGCGTACAGACGTAAGGCACAAGTGACACCCAATCACCTGACCACGTTCGAAGTCCGTGAGTTCCGGGGAGCGCCACATTCTGCTCTCTCACGATGTCTAATGACTACTGAGGTCACTGATATGGAGTACCTGGCCCTAGGTGGCAGCACAATTCACGTAAAACGTATATTTTTGTGGCTGTCCAGACACTTTTGATCACATAGTGTAAGTGATGTACATGAGTCTATTAGAAGAGTTATACGTGAATCAACAACAGTAATTGTACCGGTGCTGGCAGAAGGCTTAACATCTTCCTCTTTACCGCCACTTATTTCATTATTACTGTCATAATCACTGTTAATCTCTAAGTCTGGGTTCGTGGCAGCGTCGCCTTCTTCATTCCTATTATCAAATAAAATTTTGTAAAATTTGCTATATGAAAGATTTTCTCTTGTCATCCAATACTGTTAACTGCCGGCAGTGATAATTCGGTTTTAGAACATCACAAATACTTCGCTAAGTAACTCAGTGATAGGGCTACACCAAAACAAAATTGGGTCTCACTGGCAGAAATTAGTAACATAAACAGCTGGGCTGGATCTGACAGAGCTGTACACTTTCTAGAAGACTGCCAAACAATGACTAAACATAATAAAATCTCACTCACAACGTGATCGTTTTCTCTCAGATGTTTCAGGAAGCTACCAGAGCGCTAGACTCATATCAGCAATTATAAGGATATAAATTCAGTGAAGCAAAAGCTAGTGGGTCTCACAGACCCACCCCGACAATTTTAGTGATAAAGATGTTTAGATGTGGTCCCCTTTGTTAATTTACCCTGATCTTAAGAGGCTATTTATTTTATCCTGCGATGCTAGTGATTTTGGTATGGAACGTTTTTTAAATTAGGAGCAGAATGGCGAAGAGAAACCTGTTGGATAAACCTTTTACCAACGCGGTACGGGAGAAATTAAGTTTAGCACAATGAAGATGGAGTTGTTACCTTTCCTGCTGGGATTGAACTATTTTAAATGCTAACTGTGTGGTAGGCAGTTCACATTTGTTACTATTTTACTGTAGCTGTTGAATTTAAAAGATTCAAGTAATCACCAAGCTCGATGGGCTTTGAAGTCAGGCAAATATGATTATGACGTTTCTCATAAGCCAGGAAAAATGTACCAGAACGTAGTTACATTGAGTAGGGAGGTTTGCGTGTTGCTAGCAATTGAAGTGCATCTTACTGAGTTCCAACAGTCGTATGCCCAATTCCGTCAATACGCTACCCTTTCGGATTTCAAATGTGAAGACTTTCTCAAGCAGCAGAACTCCACAGGGAAAGTGACTGATGGTACCGAATTTGCTTCAGTGCCGTACCATTGCATAATGCTGTGCTGTTAACCATGCAACACAATGGGAAACATGCTGCTAATGCATGAGTTAGGACGAGTACAGGTGCACTAGTGAGGACCATATTCACATCGGTATTTTGTGCATGCTGACGGACTAACAGGGAAGTCCACAAATTACACCAAAAACTTTACCGGAAGCCTGCACACCTTTTGAGATAGTATCTTTAGACACTGTGGGACATATTCCACATATGCAACACAAGAAGTAATAAATTTTGTCCATTACCGATCATTTTTCACATTACTTAGTTCTGGTATAAATTCCGTACCTGATGGCCAAGGCAGTAGCAAAAACATACGTCAAATGTTTAGTTTTGGTTTTTGTGAGCCCTTGATCTGTTCTCACAGACCAAGGAACAGTACAAGTATGCAAGATTTCGAGAATTTAAGATGTGGGAAACCACCCTGTTATACACTTAAATGATTTACAGAGTGGAACAAGTTGTAAGACAATCGTAAAAATATTATCTTATTTTGAGGATTCTCGTCCGGATTTGTTTTCTGCAAAGTGGTAATTCCTTTGCTCTCTGTTATTCAGCGTAGTATGCGAAGTGTAAAAACCTTTGCAAAACCAGTAGAGGTTTCTATAGAGTGAACCTCTCGCAAAATACAGTGTGAGAGCGGTTTTTTCCGCAAACAGGTTTCTGGAAGTAGTGAAATTACGCAGAGAATAGAATCTTTCGAAATGTGGTGCTACAGAAGAATGCTGGAGATTAGATGGATAGGTCACATAACTAATGAGGAGGTATTGAATAGAATTGGGTAGAAGAAAAATTTGTGGCACAACTTGACTAGAAGAAGGGGTCGGTCGGTAGGACATGTTCTGAGGCATCAAGGGATCACCAATTTAGTATTGGAGGGCATCATGGAGGGTAAAAATCGTAGAGGGAGACCAAGAGATGAATACACTAAGCAGATTCAGAAGGATGTAGGTTGCAGTAGGTACTGAGAGATGAAGAAGCTTGCTCAGGATAGAGTAGCATGGAAAGCTAAATCAAACCAGTCTCTGGATTGAAGACCACAACAACAACGATTTTCACGAACAACACACGCTATCGACAGCGGTCCTGATCTATCACGTTAAAGGCAATTTGCGTGGGGGCTCAGAGTCTACGTAAACCGAGTGCAGGGAACAAGGGCGGTTAGCGCGTTTCACGGACAGCGGTGTCGGAGACGGTTGGAACACGCGGTAAGCGGCAGCAGCCACAACTACTTCAGACGACTTCTCCACTGGCGGACGCAGATCAGCAGCAACACGACGGCAGCTTCTTCGAGTACTCCAGGGCAGTCTTCAGTGTCGACTTCCACTACAGCCGACAGCCTCACAATGGCAGAGGGAACCATCTCAGATCAGGTACGTGCCTGCGGAAGTAATGAGATACAGTGTGTAACTCTGAAGTTCAAGCTCCACTAACTGATCTCGTCAATATAAAAGTCACCTAGTGTGTGTAATTCCGAAAACGCGAGTGAGCCCCTTAGTCCGAAATCAGAGCGCAAAAGAGTAACTAGTAGGAATTCAGGCAAGGGGAATGAATGTGGATGTTTTATGATGTATCAGCTAATGCAAATGATCCAGGGATTGGAAAATAATATGAATACAATGGCATACAATATCAGTACAATTCGAATCGCTATGGGTACGATTCTAACTGAAATAGGTTCCATTGTGAAGGAGGAAGTTGAAAAATTATGGGTAACCTCGAAAAGGCAACTGATGATAAATTAAAATGTGTCCCAATGGATATGGGGAAAATTACACATGAAGTTGTAATAGTAAAATCTAAAATCGAATAAGAGGAAAAAGGTCTTGGGGAAAAAATGGATAAGATACAGGCGAGCTTAGGGGCAAGGAAAGCAACTGTATAAAAGCGCAAGATGCTAATAAAAGAAATATGCATTTAACAGTTAGTGACATTGCCAATCATGTACGCGAGGGTGAGAAAGAGATGGGCAAAACTAAAGATAAAATAGAGTCCTGTATCACTAGTGAAAATGAATTTAAAAAACAAATGCAACAGACAAAAAGTGATTTAAATTCATTAGCCTCCCAACAGGCCACGCCGGTTATAAATATCGCTTGGGCAAATACTGGATCTGTGAATTGTTACACAGATGATGGAAGATATCATCTAAAAAATTTCTTGGCTGCGTTTAGGGACGCTTTTGTTTACGGCGTGTTGGACGAAGCGAAAATAAAATACGTTAAACGGCATTTGGAGGAAGACCCACAGTCTTCGGCAAATGTTAAATGTAGTTCGTGCGAATGGTACGAAGCGTTCGAAAAGTGTTTTTTGAATACATTTTGGACTCAGGCACAACAGACGCGTATCCTAAACGAATTTTTAAATGGGCCGAGTTACAGCTACGGTAACGGGACGATGAGAATTTTTGAAAGCGCAAATTTGGCATGTGAAGCATCTGTTGGGGTTTTTGTGGTGTCACTGCCAGACACCACACTTGCTAGGTGGTAGCCTTTAAATCGGCCACGGTTAGTTAGTATACGTCGGACCCGCGTGTCGCCACTATCAGTGATTGCAGACCGAGCGCCGCCACACGGCAGGTCTAGAGAGACTCCCTAGCACTCGCTCCAGTTGTACAGCCGACTTTGATAGCGATGGTTCACTGTCAACCTACGCTCTCATTTGCAGAGACGACAGTTTAGCATAGCCTTCAGCTACGTCATTTGCTACGACCTAGCAAGGCGCCATATTCAGTTACTATCATTACTAATGTATTCTGAACAGATAATATTGTGACTAATGTGCCGTCAAGAGCGACGTTCATCGTTAATGGATTAAAGTTAAGTATCAAACTAATTACGTCCGCTTTCTGAATTCTAATTCCTTGTCATGTTCCAGACCTCACGTCAGTATAGTTCTTCCCTCCTCACGCCAGCCTGTGTGAGCTAAAACTCGTGCATTTCGGCCTCAACTAGTATCACGGTGTAGGCTCTTCTGCCAACACAACATTGGCGACGAGTGTAAAAACGGTGTTCTTATCTATACTGCCCTGATTTAATTGTGTAATCTCCAGACGTACTGTCCGAATTTTATAGCTTACAGAATCAGCAGGCGCAGGTCTTACTGGATGCCCTTGGACAGCTCGTCCAGGGTCAACGTGCAATGCAAAACGTTGCGGCAGCCGCCGCTCCACCGCTAACGCAGCAACAACAAGCAGTTGCACCGACCTTCAGACCTTTTGATGCTGCACTGGAAAGCTGGACGGAATGGTCACGCCAATTTGGATTCCATCTCGCCGCCTACAGAATTCAAGGTAACGAGCGGCAGCCTTTTCTTTTGTCGTCCGTCGGTGTGCTAACCTACGGTCTGTTAGTCAAATTATTTCGCCGACATGACGTAGCAACTCTGTCCTACGAAGGAATTTTGTCTGCATTAGATGCATATTTCAAAGAATCAGTCAATGTAGTTGCGAAACGATATACCTCCTT
The DNA here is from genome assembly GCF_023898315.1 of Schistocerca nitens. Classification (NCBI taxonomy): domain Eukaryota; kingdom Metazoa; phylum Arthropoda; class Insecta; order Orthoptera; family Acrididae; genus Schistocerca; species Schistocerca nitens. The sequence continues at coordinate 951,098,125 of NC_064616.1, forward strand.
TCGTACAAAACGTACGGCAGGTCAGACTAATCGGGAGTGGGTTGCAACCTTGCAAGGCCTTACTAGGGATTGTGCTTTTGAGTGTCAATGTGGACTCCCGTATTCAGATACTATGGTACGTGATGAAATTGCACAGAACGTTTCTGATGTTCATATAAGGCAGGGGCGGGCAAACGTTGCACGCGGTTCATGAGCGCACAGCGCTGCACGTGTGCTACTCACGTGCAATCGTCGACCGGGGCAGTGGCGACAGCTGGCAGGTTGCGGCAGTGTAGTGCCAGGCTAAGCTGCGGACGTTGATGCGAAGCGACCACTACGTAGCGAACGTTGTATTTCAAGAACCGGAAAATGCAGAGTGAAACAAGGAAACGGAGAAGTGGAGATTTGCTGTCTTTTAAAAAGTAATGGGAGAATCATTTTTTCTTTTTGCAAAAACGTGAAAATTCGAAATATTTAATATGTGCCAGTATTCTCGCTGGTCAGCGGAAATTTAGTATTGAAGGCCATTATAATAAATTTCACAAGGACGAGTACAATTTATTATCGGATTGTGAGCGGATGGGGAAACTGACTGAGCTTAAGAAGAGCGATATGATGATGCTAGATGAATCTGTCGTAGTTTCTGTTGTCACGAGAGATCTGCGACTTTCTGTCGTCATGTCTCTCATCTAACTGATTTAACATTTTACGGAGCACTGTTTCCAATTTTTCAGGATGACAACAATAATAGCCCAGGGCTACGTGCAAGTTACAAGATTGCACTTAATATAGCGAGAGCTGGAAAACCATTTGCTGCATTAATAAGTCTCTGTTAAGAGCAAACGTCAGTGATGAAAATTTACGTAACTGTTTGCGTTTGCCTATATGTAGAAATTTAGTTCCAGATATTAAAGGTATTGTAAAATCCACCTATGATAATTAAATAAAACGTATCGTAGGTAATAGGCACTCTTTCAAACCATGATTTCTTTCAAGCTCTCCTACTAACCTTATTCCTAAACAAGCTAGGAAACAAAACGCATTACAGAGGAAGGAGCGGACAGAAGGTATGGTAGGGAGGGGAGATAAGCGGGTGGCCAGCTTGCCCCTGTGTGCACATAGAACACCTGTTAACTGCACGTGTGCAAGTGCACCGCACACGTGCAGGATTCTGCCCGCCCCTGATATAAGGGAACAGATTTTGAAACTAGTCGATCCCTCCCTTCAACAAGTGATGGACATATTGGATCGGCAGTTCACGCTTGACTTTGCTCAGGAACCATTTGAAACTTCGCCAGTCAGGTTAACCGGCTCGCCGGAGCAGTTAACAGCCCTCGCACCCGGCCGCGCCGCTGCCGCCAGGCTTGCAGCCACGTTTGCCGCGCCGACAAGCAAATGCAGTGCTTAAATCATGCCCGCAGTGCGCTACTTAACATTCGCGTGAGAACTGCCCGTCACGCCAGGCTATTTGCTTTTACTGTAATAAAAAAAGGACATGTTCAGAGTGTTTGCCAGAAAAAGCTCAGTTCGGAAACTCAAAACCATTCCAGGCCCTTTGCTTCGCGCCAGAATAGGAATCAAACGAAGGATACTCAGGCTCGCGAAACTTCGCCCATGGAAATTCATGTCGTTCATTCCACTTCGCCCAGTGCCACTCTCTCTAACAGTAACTGTGTTCGTCCCACAAATGGAGTGCGTCGACATCGCCGGAACTCCCATCAAATCGCAAGTGATTTTCTACCAGTGTCAGTTCACATTGCACAAGCTGCTCTTGTCGTCAGCAGGACAATAAACTATTTGTAGACTTGGACATTAACGGCAAAGTGATACCATTCCAGCTCGATACTGGAGCTGCAGTTTCACTGATCAATCGAGACACTTACAAACTGCTGGGCACACCTCCATTGCATGCTGCAAATGTTAACTAGCTATTCAGGGCAAGAGATCCCTGTGTTAGGACAGGGCAGCCTTCTTGCAACATACAAAGGACGAACAAAACTTGTGTCATTTTACTATGTCCTTTGATCTTATTCTGCAGTGAACTTGTTTGGTTTCGATTGATTTCAGTTGTTTAACTTGTCTATAGTAAATCAGGTCGTATCAGTGAACCAGACTGTGCCTTCAGACAGTGTTTCTCGTCTATGTGAATAATTTGCAGACATTTTTGCACCGGGCCTCGGATGCGCTAAGAACTATAAAGCACATTTGGAACTGAAAGTAAACGCGCAACCGAAATTTTTCAGAGCGCGCAATTTTCCACACGCCCTGCGGGATGGGGTCGCAAAAACATTACACAATTTGGAATCACAAGTTGTAATTGAAGGTGTGCAGGCTTCTCTCTGGGCATCACCCTTAGTAATTTTGCCAAAACGTCTGGAAAATTGAGACTTTGTGTGGACTTCAAGGCAACAGTGAATCATCAACTAGTGATTGCAACTTTTCCTTTACCCCACCTGGAAGGTCTTTTTGACAAACTGTGCCTGGGCAAATATTTTTCGAAGTTGGACCTAGCAGATGCGTACTTGCAAATACCGGTGGACGAAGAATCCCAACGCGTTTTGGAGGTTAACACGCATCTTGGTTTGTATCAATTCAAACGACTGTCATTCGCTTGTGCATCCACCCCTGCATTGTTTCAGCAATATCTAGAAACTGTTTGTGCGTCGGTCCTTACTGAAGCAAACTATCTGGACGATATTGTGATCTCTGGAACATTATTTCAGGTCTTGCGACAACATAGTCTTCGCTTACTGAAGGACAAATGTGTGTTTTTTGCTCGTGACTTGTCATACCTGGGCCATGTACTCAATAACCAAGGCATACAGCCCAGTACCACACACTTCCGTGCCATACAAGACTTGCCTTCGCCGCAGAATTAGAAGCAGCTACAGAGTGTGCTGGGAAAAATCAACTATTATCACAGATATGTGCCGCATGCCTCTTCCATTTCAGCTCCCTTTCATCGTTTACGCCGTAAAGGTGTTCCGTTCGTCTGGACGACGGAATGTGAACGCGGCTTTCGCCGGTTGAAATCTGCGTTGCTTTCCAATACTTTCCTTACGCCATTCGATCCCCAGAAGCTCCTTATGTCGGTGATGGATGCATCGGATTTCGGGATCGGTGCTGTGCTTGCACACAAAGATGGCTCGCACGATCGCCTTGTTACCTTTGCGTCCAAGTTGCTCTCGTCTGCTCAAAGAAATTATTCACAGATCGAGAAGGAAACATTGGATCCCGTATTTGGTGTTACAAAGTTTCATGACTTCTTGTATGGTCGTCACTTTACCATAATCACAGACCACAAACCTTTGACATCGCTTTTTCATCCAAACAAGCCTGTACCTCCACTTCCAGAGCAGAAATTCATTCGCTGGTCTATTTTCCTCTCGCAGTACCGCTATGATATCTTGCATCGGTCCACTGCTAAGCACGGAAACGCTGATGCGTTGTCCCGTTTGCCTGTTGCTGAGGATAGGGCATCCGATTCATCCGAACTTGCTTGCATGTTCATTGATTCGGAAACCAATGACGTGGTCGAATCGTTTCCGAATGATTTTCGTCGTGTAGCTACAGCCACAACTGGCGACCCTGTCCTTGCTACCATTCTGCGTTTTGTTGCTACGCAAGGGCCATTGTCAAAGTCATGGATCGGGAACCCGTTGGTTCGCCGATATTTTGCTCACAAGGAGAAACTTTTTGTTCAACGTGGTGTTTTGCTGTTGCGTTCTGATAATGATCAGTCCAGGGTCGTGGTCCCACGTTCGTTACAGTCCTCTGTTTTAAAGCTTCTCCACCAAGGACATTGGGGTATAGTGAGAACGGAACAACTTGCTCGTCAGCACTGTACTTGGTTCGGAATCGATGCCGCGATTAGGAATATGTGCTCTTCTTGCATGGTGTGTGCCGAACAACAATCAGCACCACCGCGGAAATTCTTTGCATGGCCAAAAGCCACTTTCCCTTGGCAACGCTTACACATCGATTTTGCTGGTCCATTCTGGAATGCTCGATGGTTGGTTGTGATAGATTCATTCAGTAATTTTCCTTTTGTTGTTCGGATATCTTTCATGACATCATCTGCCACCATCTACGCGTTATCTGCTATCTTTTGTATTGAAGGTCTTCCACAGACAATTGTTTCCGACAATGGCCCACAATTCATGTCCGCAGAATTTCAGCCAGTCTGCAACGCCAATGGTATTCAACATCTGACCTCAGCGCCGTTTTCGCCGCAGACAAACGGTGCCGCTGAACGATTGGTCAGGACTTTCATGTCACAGATGTTGAAGTTGAAAGAGTCGCATTCTCGGGAGGACGCGTTATTGCTCTTTTATTCCTCGTATCACTCTCAGACCCGAGATGGTCGCTCGCCGGCTGAGTTGCTCCACGGTCGCCATCATCGAACCTTGATGTCTTTGCTACATCCGCCGCATCAGGTTCCTGTGCAGCGGCAGACACCTGCTTTTTCCCCAGGCAACGTTGTCTACTACCGCCACTATCGAGGTTCACAGCATTGGCTCGAAGGGCGCATTCTTCGCTGCCTCGGACGCGCTATGTATCTGGTTTTGGGGGCCTCTGGTGAAGTGCGCCGGCATCTCAATCAGCTGCGCCTCTGTCGTCGCACGGGATCTGCCGCTCCCCATCTGCTTTTAGCGACGGTGCCGTCCGGTCAGCGCCCCGGGGACCCATCTACTGGCTCGCCTCAGCCCCAGGTGTTACCGACGCTGCCTTCCATTTTGCCCCATGGCGACGCGCCGCCGCCGCCGCCGCCGCCGCCGCCTGGTCTTGCGCCGGCAACGCCCGCAGAGGACGCGTCGCTGCAGCCGTCGGGCGCCTCCCTGGCCCACGCGCCGCCTATCGCTTCCCGTGACCAGTTGTCCTCCGACATGGAACTCTTGCCCGCTCCGGACCATCAGTCGTCTTCGCCCGTCGGGTGCCCCGGTCCGATGGAGGTCGACCCTTCGGCCCCTCCTGTCTCTCTTAAAAGCGCATACACCGCTTGTTGGCATGCACCCTGGAGTAGGTTTTCAGGCGTTCCCTAGCTCCCCGCGGTCCGAATGGGAGGGTGGCACAGCCTCGCCTGTTGTTAGGCTCCTCACCTCGTCGCATACGTCAACAAGGGGTCCTCCCCACGGCGGGTGGAGGCCTTATACCACAACCGTCCGCCGATTTGCGGGGGAGGAATGTGGTGTCACCGCCAGACACCACACTAGCTAGGTGGTAGCCTTTAAATCTGCCGCGGTCCGTTAGTATACGTCGGACCCGCGTGTCGCCACAATCAATGATTGCAGACAGAGCGCCGCCACACGGCAGGTCTAGAGAGACTCCCTAGCACTCGCCCCTGTTGTACAGCCGACTTTGCTAGCGTTGTTTCCTTGTCTACCTACGCTCTCATTTGCAGAGACGACAGTTTAGCATAACCTTCAGCTACGTCATTAGCTACGACCTAGCAAGGCGCCATATTCAGTTACTATCATTACTAATGTATTCTGAACAGATAGTATTATGACTCATGTACCGTCAAGAGCAACGTTCATCAATAATGGATTAAAGTTAAGTATCAAACAAATTACGTCCGCTTTCTGAATTCTAATTCCTTGTCATGTTCCAGACCTCACGTCAGTATAGTTCTTCCCTCCTCACGTAAGCCTGAGTGAGCTAAAACGCGTGCATTTCGGCCTCCACTAGTAACACGGTGTTGGCTCTTCTGCCAACACAACAGTTTTACCGGAAATCTCCACCTTAAAAAGGCGATTACCCGAAGGTTTGCAGTGGGATCTTGTCCATAGTCCATATGATTCCGTGGACAAATTTCTATAATTTGTAGAAAAATTAGAGAGGGCTTTGAAGTTCATATCTCAGAGCAAACCGGGTGGTAGTTATCAAATGGAAATCCAAATAATCGCCCCCAAAATAATAATCGTGAGACAACTGAAAGTAATTCTCAGGGAGATAATAACTGGAATGAGCAAAGTTGTCGGAGAATGAACAGGAGTGATAACATCCATGAACGGGATCCGGTTAAAGAACGCAGATTTGACGGGAGAAATTCGCGAGAAGTGCAATCGTGTAACAACCGGTCGGGAAACTGATGTTCAGTCACATCTCAGGTCTGGGGATGGCGATCTAAACAGGCATTGAAAAGGACTGGAGGTGATGGTAATGGTAGAAATGTTGATAGGTTTGGAGAAAGGCAACAGATATGTAATATGGAGTACGCTAAAGAGGAAGGCTATATAGGTAGCTCTTTCAATAAAAGCAGGTGCGAACGTAGGAAGCATAGATTTGTGAGAGATTTCAGTATAAGTGATGGGAATAAATTTGGGGGAAATATGTATGTTATGAGTGTGTGAATGATGATGAATGGAAAGATTCAGTGGTTCAAAAAGAAGTTAAAAAGAAGATGAATTTTGTAAAAGCAAATTGTGTGGAGAGTTCTGAAGAGGTATTAGCCAATAGTAAGTAAGGTGCTGTAATAGCAAGTGTTTGTGAGTCGGCGAAAAGCGTCAATGTTAGTGAAGTCGGCGTAGCTTTGGTCTCGCTAGGTGCCGATGAGGGTCATTGTGGTTCGGCGGAAAGCGTCAATGTTAGTGAAGTCGGAGTAGCTTTGGTCTCGCAAGGTGCCAGTGAGGGTCATTGTGGTTCGGCGGAAAGCGTCAATGTTACTGAGGGAGGCTTGGCATTGGTATCGCCAGCAGTTGTAGTACCGGAGGAGTTATGCCACTTCTGGGCAGTTACAGATTATTTCACGCAGCAAAGACTCGGTGTTCTACCAAACGAGTATCTTCAACCTGGTACGTCAATTGCATAATTGCCTCAATTCTCATGGCGAATATTGCCAGGACGGGATGGACAGACAGAGACGGGGAAGGAAGAGGGCAACGCAGACTGGGGGTGGTGGGATAAACAGAGAGAGGGGAAGGATGAGATAGAGAAAGAGTGGGGGTTAAGGAAGAGGACAAAGAGGAGGTGTTGGAGAGAAGGACAGGGAGGTTGGAAGGAGGAGGCGGATGGAGAGAAGGGGAAGGAGGAGGTGGAGTAGAAGAAGACTTGAATAATTACACAACGGGCAACCCCGAATACTCAGCTAACAATACATACACACATCAAAAAATGTTTTGCATCACCTCAGTTCCGGGAGTTCTGGAACCTGTACAGAAAATTAGAATAGAGATCAACATAAACATTATTTCCGCCCTTTTTATTGCTCATGAAAACCACATATTGCATGTTGTACACAATACAGTGAGACATTCAGAGGTGGTGGTCCTAATTGCTGTACACACCGGTACCTCTAATACCAAGTAGCGCGTCCTCTTGCTCTGATGCACACCTGCGTTCGTCGTGGCATACTATCCACAAGTTCATCAAGGCACTGTTGGTCCAGATTGTTCCACTCCTCAACGGCGATTCGGCGTAGATCCCTCGCACTGGTTGGTGGGTCACATCGTCCGTTAACATCCGTTTTCATTCTATCCCAGGCATGTTCGAAATGATTGATGTCTGGACTAAATGCTGGCCACTCTAGTCGAACGATGTCGTTATCTTGTAGGAAGTCATTCACAAGATGTGTTCGACGGGAGTGCTAATTGTCGTCCATGAAGACGAATACCTTGCCAGTATGCTGCCAATATGGTTGCACTATCGGTCGGACGATGGCATTCACGTATCGTACAGCCGTTACGGCGCCTTCCATGGCCACCAGCGGCGAACGTCGGCCCCACATAATGCCATCCCAAAACAGCAGGGAACGTTTACCTTGCTGCACTCCCTGGACAGTGTGTCTAAGGCGTTCAGCCTGACCGGGTTGCCTCCAAACACGTATCCGACGATTGTCTGGATGAAGGCATATGCGACACTCATTGGTGAAAAGAACGTGATGCCAGTCCTGAGCGGTCCATTCGGCATGTTGCTTGGTCCATCATTACTGCGCTGCATGGTGTCGTGGTTGCAAAGATGGACCTCGCTATGGACGGCGGGAGTGAAGTTGCCCATCATGCAGCCTATTGCGCACAGTTTGAGTGTTTGAGTCGTTACACCACGTCCTGTCTCTGCACGAAAAGCATTATTCAATATGGTGGAGCTGCTGTCAGGGTTCCTGCGAGCCATAATCCATAGGTAGTTGTCGTCTACGGCAGTAGTAGCCCTTGGGCAGCCTGAGCGAGGCATGTCATCGACAGTTCCTCTCTCTCTGTGTTTCCTCTATGTCCGAACTACATCGCTTTGGTTCACACCGAGACGCCTTGACACTTTCTTTGTTGAGAGCCCTTCCTGGCACAATTGAACAATGAGGACGCGATCGAACCGCGGTTGAGGTTGAGCTACAGACGACACGAGCCGTGTACCTCCTTCCTGGTGGAATGACTGGAACTGATAGGTTGTCGGACCCCCTCCGTCTAATAGGCGCTTCTCATGTATGGTTGTTTACATCTTTTTGCGGTTTTAGTGACATCTGTGAACAGTCAAAGGGACTGTGTCTGTGATACAATATCCGCAGTCAACGTTATATTCAGGAGTTCTGGCAACCGGGGTGATGCAAACTTTTTTTGATGTGTGTACATGCAGAGTACAACGGGTCTCGAAACGTCGTTTAGATAGTTGTGTTGTACTAGATTTCTGGCTCTGCTTACAGACCGACACAAATATAATGTTCCCTGTGCTATGTATGTCGCAAGCAGTCGTGAAATAATTTGCTACCTATCATGGCACCTTCCGTATTTCGGTACTCGGTTACGTAAAAGTGTTTTCCGTAAAGTAAACAAGTGAGTAGCGAGCGATATGGGTCTATCGACTTTTTACGGTCTTCTCTTTCGATGGCACGTAGTTAGCCCATGGTCATTTTGAAGATCGTGCTACTGTAAAGGAAGAGCTATAGTGCGACATTCCCCGAGGAAACAGTTTTGAAAAATAACTGCTAGTGTTTCAGTGTTCTCTGTGTTATCCATCGTTCCGATGTCATTATGGTCACAGAGTGTCAGGACAGATTTCTTCGAACCGTTTAGTCTTTTCACGTAAGACCAATGTTAGGGTAGTATCTTCCTGAACCGTCTACCTGGTGGCAAAGCCATTTTGGAGAGATAAACCGCCGTAAGCCGTTTTTGAGATACTCGTACTTCTTCCAGCGAATCGCCCATCCAGGCTACCTTGTTTAACGATTTGAGCGTCGAGTGGCGGGGCCCGTGATAATCTGCTCAGCCGGTAACCTGCAGTACGTGGAGTCCAGAAGTATGCTCATTAGGCAATACCTTGTATGTCGTACAAGACGTATGGTATTGCGCTAATTGTTTATCTCTAGCAGTGATCTGTTTGTCTTAGTGTGACCCGTTAATCCAAAGTCTCTAGGACGAATGGGAATATAGTGCGTGCCACGTGAACTGGCTATCATCCGATGATGCAATCAACGATAATTAAAGGTGATGCCTCTCATCAGCCCGTTGTACCGTATGAGAATTGGCGTTGGCGGCGCCGTTTTCCCTCTTTACACAGTTGCGCCCTCAGAGCAGAGAACAGCATAATGATGTCGTGCAGGCACTGTCTTGCGGCTGCCACAGACGCCACTCGTCTTGTCCATCCAGAAGTCAACTGTCGAGCTAACGGACGGTGTATTTCAAGCCTGTTAGCTGGAGCTGTAGTTGCATTTCATGTAGTGATTCATTAATATGCTTGTAATAGAGAATAGAGTTCAATGGAGTACAGTGAGGTTGCTCAGTAGAAAGTACAACCAACTACAGTCTTTCTCCCTACATATCCGGGCGTTTGAATCAGTGATGCTTCGCAAACCGACAGTACTTTATCTGCTCGAGAGAGCAGATTTTTGTTCCATTAACAGTACTAAACAGCAGTGCCGGAAAACAGCCAGTGGAGTCGAGACGAAGATGAGGGAGCCCAAAAACGAAGCTATGATTCTGGTCCAAGCATTATCAATCGTGTGTGAAACTTTTCATTTGAATGAATATTGAACACGTCAGTTATACAGAGCTTCACGTATTCGAAAACACTTCATTACGCATGTAAGCTACAATGATACATCTAGCAACTGTGTGTTTGTGCTGTAATGTGCCGTAATAGGTGATTCTCTTCTTTATATAGACGATATTTTCTATGGACGTCGTATGTAGGTTCATGGGTGACATTCTTAAAGCAAGGATGACTTGGATGCTGCGATCCGTTGAGCGTAATTTGCGATTGGCTGTTACGGGTGTTACTGCGAAATCGGTACGCCGACAATTTGAGATACGTACTTTGCCCGATTAGTTCCGCACCCTCTACGCTCTCGTCGATAATCTCAACCTACACATGCCGTTGACATCAGAACCAGAGTTCGCCGCCCGGGTTAAGCGCACACAGTGCTCTACGGTTCCTGTTTGTAAACTCTTACACCAGCACACAGTCTGTGACCGGGTACACTTCTCGAAGTACAGTGTATGTCTAAATGAAAAGGACTCCTTTTGGAAGTGCTTATGGTTGTATATCTTGAGGGTGATTTCGTTTTTGATACAAATCAATGAACTGATACTTCGTTTGGTTGGGCTACATATTGTATTCGAACTTGTGCACCTGCTTTATTGAAGGTTAAATGCATGCTTCCCTCAAGCCTGTGAAGAAATTCTCTCCTTCTAAATGTACACTCAGCATGGCAACTTACTCTTTGTAGCGAAACGTATTTACTGTGCCATAAAGCTTTTACCCTTTCATCTTTAATTCGCACGACATAAAAACGAAATACAAAACTTTATCTTCTTGTGGACGAGATGGATATTCCTGTCCTATTCTTCGTATCTCCAATCACCTCAGCGACTGTGTATTATTTTTTTTTCTTTTAAATAGAAGTCAAAGTGCTTTAAGTTATCAACACACAATGCCTGTGATGGCACCTATAAAATGTTTTCCTGCTGTTCAACACCGCAGCTATCTTCATTAATTATTTTCTGATTAGTCATCCGCTGTAGTCATTCGTTCAGTTCTCTCGCCATGTCTTCATCCATTTCAATTGCTGCCATAAACACCACGGACAACTATTACCTATTATTATTATTATTATTGTCAATACTACATAGTAGCTTGCTATCAACCTAAATGCACTTATGGCCTCAATAGATAGAACACCACTGTTACTATAATTGTTTCAGCTATGACATCCTTTCTTATAAGTACGACCATTGCAATTACTATACAACTGTACAAGCACTGATAGCTGTTTATCTTAATCAACAGTGAATGTTAATTTTCATGGATGTATGAATTCTGGAACAATGCGTCACAAATGCTTTTTCATTGACCACTTATCATAAATTTATAAATAAATATATCAGTAAAAGCAACAAGGAAGATGACGTGGCAAACATTTTCGTAATAAATACTTTGACTACACACAGAAAATGACAATGATGTTACCTTGGGAGAAACGTATCTTCACATCTCCAGATTTCTTCCACCGAAATTCTTATAGGAGTTCACTTTATAACGATAGACATACAGGATTCAGTGTTAGCCTCAAACTTTCGCAAGCCAACTCCTTTCAAAGCCAACATTTAATAACTAACTGCTTTCAAGGGCATTCAGCGGTATTTAATATTGTCTCCCATAATCTAGTGCCAGATGTTCATAACTAGTAGAATTAATTGCCCAGAAACATGTAAATGCCTAATGCATACTCTGACAACTTTAGATTATACTAAATTCTTACAGTAAAGTGGCCAACTGTATGTCATTGTAATTTTTACAGATCAAAGAGAAAAAAGAAAAAGATTTATTTTGTGTGTACGCGATAGACGTGCAACGAAAGTTGGGAAGATGCATTGTACTAATAACGTGATACGTCAAATATAGTCAAGACATCAGAGGAAGTCCAAGAGCGGGAAGTATCCTATGAACACACCTACATCAAGAGGATGAGGCAATTGGAGTGAGAGTTGTGATGTACTGCAAACAATGACCGACAGTCACAGTACAATTACCATAAAAAGCCAATTCCGGGCTGTTCTCTGCTTGTGGAGATTTTCCACGCAACACGGTCAAATGCCAATTATAAAAATAAGTGGGAAACAAGTACGTAGGTTCAAGGAATTCGTCGAGCACTGCTGCAGAGGCCTGTCTGAGGAAAATGTGGACGCTCTGTTGGGACATTTTTCTGTACAAGTGCAGCACTGGTAAGATATACACCTCAGTTTGAAATCATTTCGAACAATCTTGATCACACCCTGTGGGACTTGCACCTGTCGAAATCATGAAGGGAACAAGAAACCCAATCTCATACAGGACAATATCAAATTCACTCCAAGCAATTACATTCCTTCAACAGAGAAAAAATAATTATTTAAGGAACGTATGCTGTCTCAAATGTTATCTAGGAAGAAAAAGTATGAAAAAATAGGGAAGGATGAGTAAGGTTTAACATCCCGATGACACAGATGTCATGAGAGGCGGAGAAAAAGCTGAATTGTCACAATGATGGTGATGGATATCGGCAGTGGCCATTCAGATTAAACAGCCTAACATTTACCTGGAGCGATTTAGGGAAGTCACTTAAAAGATAAATCTGGATCCTCGGACTTGAACTTGAACTGCCGTTTTCCCAAATGCGAGTCCAGTGTGCGAACCACTGCATCACCTTATTCAGTATCAATCATTTAGGGAATGATGTAAATGTACCTATATTATAATCATAAGCCTTTGTTATTTGTCAGACTAGGAAAGAAATTGATGATAAATCTGTGCTAACAGACAACCAAGTACCAACCCAGTCCCAAGAAGTATAGGCTGTGAGTGATGAAGAATGAAGTATAGAAGTGCTAGTAGTGTATCAATGAGACATATCAGAATTATGTGATGTTTCACAATTACGACTATATTTTGTAATTATTTACAATGCCCGTATGTGTTTTTAGCAAATGATACTTTAGGAACTGTGGTAGACTTTAAAAAACATTCGTTAGATAACAGTCGAATGAAGACAAATTTGAACGAATTATTATCGAAGAAGGTCTTACCACTGGATGGCGCTTTAGGCCGCAGAACATCAAAAATAAAAGACACGAGGTACACGACTGTTCTCTAGTTTGTGCCTGAGATGCTCGCCATAACAGTCTCAATAGTGCGTATCATTGTAGAGGGCAAAAATAAAATGTCGTGAGTTCAGTGAATGAGGGGAACCAAAATTATGTTTTTTCGTGTGAAATACTATAATTTGAAAGATTTTTCTTTTTTGAAAAATATTTGCATAAATTAATGTAGAGTTCACCAAAAGTTGATCAAACAGGAGTTTAATGAACCAAGTTTTCTTTATATTGCCGGACTGTGTGGCCGAGCGGTTCTAGGCGCTACAGTCTGGAACCGCGCGACCGCTACGGTCACAGGTTCGAATCCTGCATCGGGCATGGATGTGTGTGATGTCCTTAGGTTAGTTAAGTTTAAGTAGTTCTAAGTTCTAGGGGACTGATGAACTCAGCAGTTAAGTCCCATAGTGTTCAGAGCCATTTGAACCATTTCTTTATATTCTACCTCTGTTACCAAACACTGAAAAAAAATTGTAAAAATGTTAAAAAGCGTCACCTAATAATATTTATTAAATCTTGCTCCTATTCACATAATTCTTCTGCTTACTTCCTGGCCTCTACTGTAAGCCTTCTCGTTTGTCATGATTGTATACTTTCCAAAATTCCTCTGTTACTTGTTTCACATACCTCTCTATGGACTGTCCGTTATATGGCTACTTTGGGACTTGCATTGGTTCTTGAAAAAAATTTCTGATTACTGATATTTTCAATTTACAAGTAAGTGGCGGTCCATGTACTTTTTCTGACCAGTCTATTAGTTCCAAAAGTGAAGTTGTATTTGGATTTAGTGCAAGTGGTTCCTACGCAGAAGAGAGAAGTTTTCTGACATTCATCATCTTTATTCCTCGATTCAGTTGTCCTCTGGATACATACATTGCTTTCTTCTTGGTCTTCCAAACATTAAAATGTCTGAAGCACCAATTCACTGTATACGAATCACGATGAACGTTGGTTTGTTAGTAAAATAACATCTGCTGCTACCTTCTTCTGGCGTTTGAGTAGCTTCAGTCGATAAAGAATGTGGCGAGGTACTTCAATCCAAGGATATTTCAGTTTGACTATAAACCAGTAGGGATAGTAAACCCCAACAATGTATTCCACAAGCAGTTGTAGCGTCTTCAAGTTATTGCCTTTACGGCCTTGTTTTGAAACACATATGCGACAAATCCTATTTGCAATTGTGAACCACGAGAGACGTTGTAATTCTGTCAGAGACAGCAAGAGACCTGGAAGAGCAGTTGAACGGAATGAACGGTGTCTTGGAGGGAGGATATAAGATAAACATCAACAAAAGCAAAATGGGGGTAATATAATGTAGTCAAATTAAGTCGGGTGGTGCTGAGGGAATTAGACTAGGGAATGAGACACTTAAAATAGTAAAGGAGTTTTGCTATTTGGGGAGCAAAATAACTGATTATGGTCGAAGTACAGAGGATATAAAATGTAGACTGGCAAAGGCAAGGAAAGCGTTTCTGAAGAAGAGAAATTTGTTAACATCGAATGTAGATTGAAGTGTCAGGAAGTCGTTTCTGAAAGTATTTCTATGGAGTGTAGCCACGTATGGAAGTGCAACATGGACGATAAATAGTTTGGACAAGAAAAGAAAAGAAGTTTTCGAAATGTGGTGCCACAGAAGAATGCTGAAGATTAGACGGGTAGATCACGAAACTAATGAGACGGTATTGAATAGAATTGGAGAGAAAAGAAATTTGTGGCACAACTTGACTAGAAGAAGGACTGCACCACATAGTTCGGTGTGCTGGCGATGTCCCTGCTATTTACATAGATATATCAACATTGCAGACTCATTTGCAGACTTCATGTCTTCAATTTATACCATGGGTACCTAAAGTGCTATCCCCTCCAGTGGATCCCGTCTGCTGTAAACAAGGGGCCTATAAATACTCGCACACTTGACTGTAGGACATATCCTGAGGCATCAAGGGATCACCAATTTAGTATTGGAGGGCAGCGTAAAGGGCAAAAATCATATAGGGAGAACAAGAGATGAATACATTAAGCAGATTAAGAAGGATGTAGGTTGCAGTAGGTACTGGGAGATGAAGAATCTTGCACAGGATAGAGTAGCATGGAGAGCTGCATCAAACCAGTCTCTGGACTGAAGACCACAACGACAACAAGAACAACCACAAGAGTGGCTTACAGGGACGATTTCTAATAATTCCAGGTCAATTGGAAGTGAACCTGTCCTTATATCCAGAGTTATTCTGTAACCGTAAGGATGATCTTTAGAGAGATCTTTGACAATAGTGTCATTCAGAGGAATCAAAGGCCCTGGAAACGATATTCTGACAAATGACAGACTGATTTCAAGTTATGATGTATTATAAAGCACGTTGCCAATCTCACCACTTCACTTGTTGTCGGACAAAATGTGCCCATCCAGTTGTTCGATCAAGTGGCGCAAAGGTAGCTCATTAGTACGAAGAGCAGAAACCAATAATATGAGTTTATGATTCACCTTTGTTTCAACCCAATGCATGACTCCTCCTTCCCAAACAGTGTTAAACTTCGTTGAGTCATCACCAATAGCGTGTAAATTTTTATAAGTGTGGTTTTTCTTCTAAAATGACTTGCAAGATGGTTACCAATAGCTTCAGCAGGTTTCCTGTTTGAAGAGCTTCTTCCTGGCGTAAAACGGCAAAGATATTTTCCATGTGGCTTAGTGCTAACAGTGTATTGCTCTTCTTTCACAGTTCCTGGAAACTGATGACTTGAGTTCTCTGCTTGTAACAGAGCTTTAGTGTAATCTTTGCGTCCATCAATGTAGATACATTCACTCATGTCTGTCCTGCATCGCGCATGAAATTCTTGAAGTGATTTTATGACTACTTCTTGGGCCATTTTTAGTTTATTGTGATCAACCACAATTCTCTTGTCTCCTTCAGTAATTAATCCAGCATCCATACATGCAGCTGTTGTAATGGCAGCTGTAGCACGTAGAGCGACACCATACCTAATACTCTGCAATGCAACATTGTGCAGCTGTAACGCATTATACTGACTTGTACTTGAAGAAGAAGGTACATCATAATCATCACATGATATTTGCACAGAATCTTCAGAATATTCATCTTCAACAGCAGTTGTCTCTTCATCTTCCTTGGAGAAAAGAATTTCATTTGGTTGCAATGTTAATTCTTCCTTGCTTTTCCACTTAAATTCTGAAATTCTTCTTAATTCACCTTCCTGTCTCTTCTGCTTTTTAATTTGTCTTCTGTGCTCAGGTGCTTCTGGTAAGACAATCTGATGATGTCCAACATATCCAACCTTCTCTCTTTGACCTTTAATTAACAATAGTTCTTTGGCAGTGATCTTCATATCCTTAGAACAAGAGCTGGGAATTTGAACTTCAGGTTTACAGTCATCACCACCTGGAAATGGAAGTTCAAGTTTCTAATACAGTTTAATCTCACACTTGCAGTTGAGAAAGTCAAAGACCTTGTCTAACTTTGCTATGAAAACCTCTTTCACTACTAGTTTTCCGCTGCCAAGCGATATGTTTTTGGCCTTGTGCCAGCTTTCCTCTTCCTTCTTCAGAACTGTGACTCTCGAATTTATACTTGGTGCCACAAAACAGCTGTTTGATAGACTCCAATTTTCAAGCACTTTTGGATAAATATCTTTTTCTAGATTGGCTGCTGGGTAATTTAGTGACATTCTCTCCATTTTGCTCTATTAGCGGAAGTCTATATCTTAGAACATCACGGAGAGTTGGGAGTTCATAAGGCAGCATTTCTCGATCGATTGCAATGAAGTTACTCATGTGAGGGGTAGCTGCCAGTCTTGTCTTCCTTTTGCTAGCCATCGTTCCAAATTTTCAGATTTTGCAAGTACAAGAAATCGTTTGCACCTGCAAACAGAAAGACATGAATATGTCACTGTTTGTATGATCTTAATAAACAGATGAGCTGCTGTAAATGAGTATGGCTAGTTTAAAAACTTCTACGAGTGACATAAAGGAGCTTACAGATTTCATAGTATATTCTTAGCCTTATATGCAGACCAGACGTACAGACAGAAATAATGATAAGAAACCGCTTCTTGAAGGAAGACAGTTTATAGCGAACTTTACTTGAAACATGAAAATATCACGAAACTAAGGTACCAATTTACCAAGCAAATTAATATAATTGCCATTTCTTGCAAATATAATTGAGAATTGCTAACCAGAATACAGCTTTATGAGCAGCCCCCTAATTTTTTGGAAAACGAAGTCAAAATATTTGACACGCAATGCTGGCTCAATGCAGGCTCACGTGCTGCTGGTAAAACTCTTTTACAAGGAGGGTGACTGTGCGCCAGTAGGTCAGTAGAAGTTCCGAACACACAAGAGTATGAAAACAGGCGTTGGTCCGATGTCCGCCTAGTGTTTGGAGAAAATGAATACTAAATTCGATAATCTAGGATATTCTGCTTTGCAATGAGGGAAACAGTTAATCCGACGTCAGTAGAAGATGTGACCACAGCCTTACGACAGGAGTCGAGAGGTGGTGTGCAGATATGCAGTGCACGTGGAATCGCCTGAACTTCGGTCATGCCGTTGAGCATGGTGCATAAAATTATACGAAACATCCAGAATTCCTATCCATAAAAAATTACCTATGTTCACGAGTTGCATCGTGCTGATCTACCAGTAACACAAACGTTTGCTCTAGAATTTGTTGCCCTCGTGGAAGTGGACATTTAATGGCCCTCGAACATTATCTGTACAAACGATGGTCATTCTGATCTCCAAGGACATGTCAATAACAGAACTGTAGAATAGGAGTAACGGAAAATCCGCTCACACACCAACCTGTACAATCTCATTCAGCAAAGGTTACTGTGCAGTCCACGTTGACGGGATCGTTTATCTTAGGGTCAAGTTTCAACGAGGAGGTAGGTCCTGCATTTCCTGTTACCTATACCGTCATTGATAAACGCTGTGAGACTCTTTTGTACACCAACGTCGTTCCAACCCTTCAACAGCGTGCGTTTGTGGGTAGGAGAAGTCCTATGTGTATGAAATACTATGTAAGTGTAAACACTTGAAAAATATTTTCTCTTTTTTCATCTCTTTTTCAGTTTTCGGATTTTTGTGTTACACAAATATAATCTGTGATATTTCAGAGTTTTATTAGTGTACTATGACTTGGTTATTAGTAGATGTATTTTAAAATTGTTCATTAGTGATATAATTATGATAAATTACACAAACAGATACAATGCTGTCTGATCTATGCAGCATCTATTCATGAGCCTAAAACATTTCGTCTCGTGATCTCTCGATAACCCATTGTGGAATGGAAGAAAGCCCCTACTAACAAACTACTTGTGAGTGTGTAACCGGTCCTTGATAGTCTAAATATTGGCATTGGGACGGAGTTGACGTCGGACGGATATAGGGATCTTGCTGGCCATGAGTGTGCCTCGGCATTACCCAATCAATTTATAGAAACCAGTGTGAAAGAGAAATTAACGAGTTTTGTAACAAAGACCTAAATGCTAAAATGTGAACGCTTTAGTCCACCTTAACGATCGACATTTCATATAGAAGAGCGTCATTACAATGACAATTGATGTAAATATCAACTCTGTAATCTCATTTGTTTAAAAGATACCGTAAATTTAAATTATCAGTGTTTTCAGTTAAGCGTCCTCACAAAACACATTGAACGATGACAGCATGACACCTTATTGAATCATTAGGTAACAGAATATTTGTTGTAAACTTTAGTGCATAATAATTACTTTTGTTCTTTATTTATTTATCAGAAAGCACATTGATGCAAGCCTATTGGCCGTGACATTCAAAGTTAAAAAGGAAATTGTATTGGTTTTATGTAAAGGAATTTAACAATGGATATTATTTTTATTTTATTTAGAACGTGGAAGTGGTCAAGCTTTGATTATTTAAATGTTTTAAAATGTAAAATAATGTAGAACAAGCTGTAGTCAATCAGATGGACGGCTTCAGGAAAGGGAACTGTCCTAGTCAGTTGAGCGAAGTTATTCGGCGCGCGGGAAAAGCGGACGGGGACGGGCAGAGGAGTGCTGGTGCAGACGCGAAAGCGGACACTTCGGCTAGGGACACGAAAGGGTACAGTTCGGATTGAGACGCGAAAGCGGGCAGTCGGTCTTTAGGAAGCTAGGAAGTGAAACGACTTAGAAAATCTCGCGTTTGTGGTGTCGCGGGACTTGGTCTCTGAGCGGTGAGCAGTCGCGCGCCTTATGTGAACTCCAACTTTTCGTTTAAATATCGAGGTGGAGTAATGGATTTGTGTTTCGCGATGAGATTGTGAATGATCGAACTGTGTAAAATGGATATGCGCTCGAGTGTAACAGTAACTCTAAATACGACCACTTTCGCTGTTAGTTTTCTTGTTCAATAAATATTATTGTAACCAAATCGCAACTGAGTGGCCTACATCATACATGGATCGTTAATTTAGTTCCCTATATTATTGTTACTGTTATTATATGTCATATTAACTTTGTATTTCACAAACTTTCCATTAGCCAGACTATTTAACCAAAGGGTCACAAGTGTCCAATTTAGGACGTGTAATGTGACACGTGCGTTTCAACCCCTACAAGAGTTTGAGCCAAAGCATTTTCATGAAGGGAAACCGCATTTAAGCCCGAACATCTTTGGGATTTTAGCTTGCAAGATTTCCAACTACCAGCATACACAAGTAATAGTGTCATGTGAGAAAGAATTAAACAATAAATCCCACGGAAGGTACCACATAAAGTGCTGAAACATGTTGGGGTAATAACAGAACTGCAAAACATTGTGTTGCTGCTCTCGCTAACTTTCTCCTCCGAAAGCGAAGATATTTCATTGACACCAGTTTACATGTGAAGAAATGAGAATCATAATAAAATAAGAAAAATCAGAGCTCGTACGACCAGATTTAAGTGTTCGAGTTTCCCACGTGCTCTTCGAGGGTGGAACGATGAAGAAATAATCTCAGTAGTCTGAACCTGTTTCCCAGAATCCTCAACCAAATACTTAAGTGAGAATTTGCGGAGTAGTTATCTAGTGGTAGATGCAGTTGTAGATCTCGTCAGCAGTCACAGGTAACCGCAAAGTCACAATTATATTGCATACGGTTCGTTAGCCGACATTTCTTTACTAAGACTTATTTGTTCCTAGTATCGTGTACTTTCAACGGTATGCGTTTACGACATTACTTGTGATACACCCTGTATGTGCGTGGGAAGGGAATTGCAATATTGAGGCTTACATATTTAAAAATTGTAACTGCATAAACAGTTATGCATAAGCCGGCCGGAGTGGCCGTGCGGTTCTAGGCGCTACAGTCTGGAACCGGGCTACCGCTACGGTCGCAGGTTCGAATCCTGCCTCGGGCATCGATGTGTGTGATGTCTTTAGGTTAGTTAGGTTTAATTAGTTCTAAGTTCTAGGCGACTGTTGACCTCAGACGTTAAGTCGCATAGTGCTCAGAGCCATTTGAACCAGATATGCATATCTTTCTCATCTTGTCGCTTTAAAAGAACAAAGGATACACTATAACATGACCTGGAACGTTTAAAAATGCCTAATTTTTGGAGGTTCGGAAGTTTTCTCTTTCGTAAATAAGATCTGCCTTTAGGCATTTTACAGCGCGCCGATATGGTTCTGTCGCCGCAGCTGACGGCTCACACTCTTTCCGCCTCATTTAGCGCAACGTTTCTCTCTGTGTAAATTAAAGGTTCGCTCAACATTCTGCTTGGTGTAAATGAAAGGGCGAGACAGCTGTCTCGCGAAACAGCGTCACACAAATCTTTCGCGAGGCACTTCTCGCACCTAAAGTGTATAGTACCATAAAAACGTTTAATGATGGAATGTGCATGGAAACTTGCTCTCTCCCTCTCTCCCTTCCCCCTCCTCTCTCTCCCTCTCTCTCTCTCTCTCTCTCTCTCTCTCTTTCTCTGGTACTCTGCATGTAGTCGTTTATGACTGTCCGTGGCATCATAAACTGAAGCACGCCACTTTCTTTTGTCCTGTACTATCTCCTGAAGACATGTCAGATTCGAATCCATTACTTCTGTGATACCCTCAATCAATATTATCCTTTACCGCCATATTATTATTCTGTCTTTCGATCTTCCCTAACATTAAGATCTATTCAAGCGAAAAATGTCTTGTCATGTGGCCACAGAAAGTCAGTTTTGTTTCAGTGTCAAACCTTCCAAGGAGCAATCTGGGTTTGTTTCACGTTATATCGACCTATTCGTTCCGTTTGCCGTCCTTTGAACTTTAAGGAGCGTTCTCTAACAACATAACTGAGAGGTATCTGTTCTACACAGTTCAGTCTTTATTATAGTGTTGATTTCAGAAGTGTACATTACAACTGCAAAAATCACCGACCTTACTATGCGATAACTTTTATTGAAGTTAGGTCTATATTCCGTTGAACACTCTCAATGTTAGACACTACCTTTCTATTACGTAACGAGCGTCTCTTGGTTTGGCAGCAGAAATCTGGAAACAAAGTTAATTGGAAATGAAAATTACCTCTATTGTTTCTCCTCCTACATGCCATGAAGTGATAGGTGCAGTTGTTATTGTTTTAGTTTTCTTGATATTCACATATGGCCCAGTCTTTCCAATTTCTTCTGTCGCCCTCACTAAGAGAATCATTAACTCTGCCACATTTTCTGCCGACGTTGTGGTATTATTTGTATATCTGCGTTCATTTGTATGTATCCCATGTCTTTTAATTCAAAGTTCTTCTTCGTCCAACCTGGCGTTCCTCGTAATTTGCACTGCATAGCCATTGGAGAAATAAGCTGACAATATACATCCTCCCGTACTCCTTTCTGAATCTTGCCACCCTTAGTTGTTCCATATAGGGTAGAAACTGCTACTACTTGGTCACAATGCAAATTCTGAAAGAGGTGAATTAGGTGATATGGTACTTCCATGTTTCTGAGCGTCTTCGATAAATTATTGTGGTCGACACAGTCAAAGACAACCATCGAATTCTGCAGAAATAAATCATGCTTAGTGCTATAGAGCATCATAAGGAAACCTTTACAAGAACCGCAAGAAAAAAATGAGAACACCCAGGTGTGGCGAATGTTGGCCAACAGTTCAAAACACACATTTCACTTTTAAGACCAGCATAATCTTTCTTCCGTAATCTAGAAGGAAGTGTAATAATCGTTTGTAAAATCTTAAGTGTTACTCACGATGTTTCTGGGTAAAAATCATTCAAGTTTCTTTATGTGCCTCTGTTGACAATGTTGAAGTTGTGCATGAAATGAATTAATCTTACCGAAATTTTCTTAAAAGTTTAATATGTTTTCGTGAGTAGCTGAGGATATGTGTTGAGATTGTATTGTTTATATTTTCTCTTGCAAGTAATAGAGAATTTCAGAATGCCTCTATAAATGTAACATCCTACATACATGAACGTGAATCAAACCGTGAATTCAACCAATCCACTCACTTCACTCTCACACGTTAAAAGTGTAAATGCTGTTCTCGATTCTGGGATGGATTATTTGACGTTCGTAAGCAGCTGGAAACCGCTATGACTATTGTCAATTGACAGGAAACACCTGGAGAGGGTGTATCGGGAGACCCCATGACAGTCGTGTACCAGGAGACACCAAAGGTACTTTACTTGTGAAGGTTTGTCTTGATCACATAAATCATACAATTCAAAAATACCGGATTCGACTACTGCCATTTTCAGATCTGTTACAAATGGAAAACCAGTGGTGTAATTAAATAAGTTCGATTAAATGAAGCAAAATCCATAGGAGACCAAGTGGTAGAGAAGGAAAGTAAAAATATTAAGATGATGAACAACCATGCATACTAGCCATACCTACCATATAACTTTTCCGATGTAGGATTCAACGTCGAAATCTATATATCTAGGTACATAGTAAGTGGTGGTGATGGTTGGTTCGTTGGTTCACTGGGGGGAAGGGACCAAACAGCGATATCATCGGATTAGGGAAGGATAGGGAAGGAAGTCGGCCATGCCCTTGCAACGTCACCATGCCTGCATTTGCCTGAAGCTAAATCACAGCGTCCAGATGCGAGTTTCAATGGTAGTCCAATATGCTAACCCGTGCGCCACATAGTTCGGTGTGCTGATGATGTCCCTACTATTTACATAGATATATCAAGATCGCAGACTCATTTGCGGACTTCATGTCTTCAATTTATACCAAGGGTACCTAAAGTGCTATCCTCTCCAGTGCATCCCGTCTGCTGTAAACAAGGGTCCTATAAATACTCGTCCACTGGACTGTGAAGTGCTTGTAAATAGTAGGGCTAGGCACCCTGTTCAGGAGAGACAGAGGCTAACAGGAGCGCGAGGTGTTACACCAATCCCTCTAACAAACAAGTTCGACTTTCTACCCTAAAATGGCACCGAATTTGACCAAGTGAGACTCATTTCACCTGTTGGAAAGTCTGCTGTGTCCTACGTCAACAGGAGGCAAACGCAAAAGAGCAAGGGTCTATTTATCTTCGATGGTTAAAATGTGCGGCGAATAACAGTACGCCTTATAGAAATGGCAGCAATGTTCGAAATTAACACCAAGTTCTCTTACTGTGTGTGTTTGCGGAAATCATTCAGTATGTTGAAGTCGCTATTCTGGTAGCCACTGAAGGAACAGAGTGCAGGAAGCTGCATATTGTGACACAAATTGGAACAACTGATGCCTATCATCTAGGCTACGAGGTCATACTTGGGTCATTCCTCCGACTGGCAAAAAGGAATGAGATGACCAGCCTTGCCCATGGAGTTTCAACGAAGCTGACAATTTGCAGCATTTTGCCAGTACTTATCAGGGCTCGCTGGTTCCGAGCCAAAAGAAGAAGTGAACTAGTTACTTAGAAGGTTCATTGACAAACTTGACAGCGACTTCCCAGATTTCCGCTGTAGTGTAGAGAAATATTGAGTCCCCCAAATGGGGCAACCATTCGTGATCGGGATGGTGCAGCCATTCCACCACCTGCACTTGTACAGGCAAACCGACGCTGTACGCTTTTGATAGCAAGTGCGGAAACCACTACTGGGGGCTGTCTTCCGCTACAACTATCATGGCAGACTTGCATGTCAGCAGGCGTGACTCACCCTTAGTTGCACTGGTGCACTGAGATGTTACATACGCTGCTGCAGACATCGTACGTCAGCATTCTTGTCCAGCCACCGAAAAGTTGGTGGCTGCCTTTTTCATCAACACCACCTCGCTTTTAGCAGTCAGTACACTCCAAGGGGTCATAGCCACAATGGAACGACGCCAGAGGTGCTGTAGCTTGTTTTCTAATAAAATGTGTGGATGTAAATGGTGTTTTCCTGAGTCACCATGGGTCAAAATCATGACGAAAAAACACTACTTCGACTCAGCAATACCAATGTAGAGACCCACCCCAAGCCTCTATACTTCTGTGGCGGAAGCAGCTCCGAGACGGGCACTGGAAGCCGGACACCATGTCGCAGCCACAGCGATTAGCGTAGAGAGTCAGACAACTGTTGTGTTTTTCTTCCTCTACTTATGTGTGCAAGGCATGTGCTATTACTACTTGAGAGAAACATTTACGAAATCTAAGGAACCGGCTGATTTGTCGAGATTCCGTGCCAGTGATTCGGACCACAACTTCCAACCAGTAAGGTCCGCGTAGTGCAGCCTATTAGAGCACAGTGCATCACGAACTGAATTGGTGTCAGTGGAGTGTTTGACGTGTCACAATAATGGCCATACTTCTAGGCAGTGTACTGAGTCAAAGTGGTTCATGGTTAGACTTTAAGGTGTGTGTTGTAATATATGATTGTGGGTGTCTGTTGTCCTAATACTGTTGCTTTAGCGTGCTTGACAGTGTATCAGAGGAGGGAATTCATCCGTCGATAAATCAGGCAGGCAACTGCACGCAGTTAAGGCAGAGATGCACAGGCAAATGGTTGCTATGAAGGAGGGCAGGGCATCATCCAATTTGTCTACTTCATTGGTGGAGCCAGCCGCCACTATTTGGGTCAGTCCCTTTTCTCCCAAACTAGGTGAGGTTACATTGTCCTTCCTGTATGATCAGGAAGCTACAGCAAAGACAAGGTTTAGGTCCGGCTATCAGCTATTGTAAGTGATTAGGTTAATATTGACACGAGGCAATAGTTTTTGCGAAATTTAATGAGGAATTGTTGAACGTACTAACATGTGAATAGTTAGGATAACAGTTCTGTCATCGCTATATGAAACAGAATAGCGCGAGGATCTTACAGGTGCTGTTGAGTGGAACCTCACAAAAACACGAGTCGGTAGATAGTGATAAGGTATGGAAAGCGGATGGGCATATGTAGCAGGAGGAAATAGAAATAACAACAACGGTGCGCAATAGGCGAGGTATTTTACTTACTAGCGTAAGATGTTAGAAGTGTGGATGAGCAGGCATATTCGAAGGGAGAGCTGTCATACAGTGTGAGACAGCAGTCGTTGGAAACCATTGACGGAATTGTAGAAGCAAGGGCGGAGTGGGCAGAGGCGGAATATTCAGGTGTTAAACGTAAACGGGAACCTCAAGTCCGCTGGGCGGCGTTCCCAATAAATTTCAGCGCTACAGAAACGTATCCAGATGCAGAGTGTGGCGTAATACGAGTTCTAAGGTCTAAAAATTATAAATTTCTGTTGTACACGGCGCATGAGTCAGTGGCAAGCCGGGACCCTGTAGGTAGGAAGCGTTTAAACCGACCACGCTCCACTTTGCGTGGTGTGGGAGACAGTGATGTGAAGCTACTAGGTTCAGTTTAAGCGGAAAGATTCCAGAAATGCGTTTAACTGGTGTATTGTATGAGTGAAGATTACTGAGCAATAATGGCTCTCGACTCACTGTTCAAGCATCATGCCAAAGTTCACTGTTGACGACATGTGACGGAATGTCCCAACTGGGGGAAGTTGTCACTTGTGAACTAACGTCGCAAGCTTTGTCTATCTTGAAGGCAAGTCGTTTAAACCACAGGCAAAGTCACAAAGGTTGAACTTGCGTGATGTAGAGCCGGAAGGCACTGGGAAGCAACCTTAGGTGAGTGTTGGGCCAGAACTGCCTGATAATGTGTTGTGTGTGACAGAGCCAGTGGAAGTGAATGATATAGTGTATGCATCACGCTTTTTACAAAACAAGTATTGTATGTGTATAAGAGACTGATGGGGAGAGAGTGGCATCCGCCAGTTTAGATAAATTTGACCCCAATGATGTGAAGCTAACCAAACTGTTCTTGGTAGAGAGTGTAGACGTTACGGGCGAGTATGATTTGGATACATTACGTGTGGGCCACAGTCACGTGCAAATTGCCGCAACATATGCATCACGCTTTCTTTACAGACAAGTATTGTATGTGTATAAGGGATTGATTGGGGGGGGGGGGGGGAGATTGGCATTCGTCAGTTTAGATAAATTTGACCCCAATGATGTGAAGCTAACCAAACTGTTCTTGGTAGAGAGTGTAGACGTTATGGGCGAGTATGATTTGGATACATTACGTGTGGGCCACAGTCACGTGCAAATTGCCGCAACATATGCATCACGCTTTCTTTACAGACAAGTATTGTATGTGTATAAGATATTGATGGGGGGGGGGGGGGGAGTGGCATCTGTCAGTTTAGATAAATTTGACCCCAATGATGTGAAGCTAACCAAACTGTTCCTGGTAGCGAGTGCAGACGTTATGGGCAAGTATGATTTGGATACGTTACGTGTGGGCCACAATCACGTGCAAATTGCAGCAACAACTGCATTATTTGCAGAAGAAGGGCTTTTGAATCGTACGGGGAGAGAGAGAGAGAGAGAGAGAGAGAGAGAGAAGGAGGGAGAAAGAGAGAGGCAGAGAAAGAGGGACAGAGTAGAAATGGAAAAATTATTAGTGGAATTTGAGGATCTGTTTAATCCTAGGGGTCTAAAAAATGTTCAAATGTGTGTGAAATCTTATGGGACTTAACTGCTAAGGTCATCAGTCCCTAAGCTTAAACACTACTTAACCTAAATGATCCTAAGGACAAACACACACACACACCCATGCCCGAAGGAGGACTCGAGCCTCCGCCGGGACCAGCCGCACAGTCCATGACTACGGCGTCGAAGACCGCTCGGCTAATCCCGTGCGGCCTAGGGGTCTATTACCAGTGATGCCCATAATGCAACATCAACAGGGTACGAAGCACCTGAACATCAGAGAAATTTCTCCTACCTAGACATACACACCTGGGTATGGAAAATTTCAACAATCAGCAACTGGATAATGGCATAATAGGGGAGAGCACTAAACCTTGGGGACAGCGTTTGTCCTTATACGCAAGAAGTCAGCAGATGGAACAAAAAATATAGATTTTGCTGTGGCTATTGGCATCTGCAAACTAAAACATAGCATATGAATATCCCATATCCAACATTGTGGAAACTCTTGACAACTTGGGGCAGTACCTCTACTTCTCCACAACAGATTTGAGGAGCCGGAACCATCAGCTGGAGGTGTTTCCAGAGGACCAGCATAAAACTGCTTTTTCGGTTCCCAGAGGTAGTTGTATCAGTTATTTGCTGTATCAGCGAACACCATTAGGGTTGAAAAAATGCACTGTCAACGTTTAGGAGATTGTTGGACGGAGTACTCGAGAGATTTGAAACCTCATTGAAATAACAGTGTTTTCAAGGAATATGAAGCAACATATACTGAGGAAATATTTCATGCCATGTTTCTTGAAGAGTTACAATAAATAATTTAGGGGATAAATCTAATATTATGATCTCTGTAGAAAAACAGTAAATATGTTAAGATTGATCTTGTTTTTTGTCACATTCTGGTATCTCTTCTTTTTTAGCGTTGAATAGAGCTTGGCAGATGGGGATATGTCCGTTCATTATTTGATAACAACCGTTGAAGTGAATAAATCGGTGTACAAAATGATTATTGTCCTATGGCACCATTTGCTGTAGAGGAGATGAAGGAGTTTCGCGGTTCTTCGAGGCTGTAAAAGGAGGTAAGCGAAAACGGATTAATTCCTGGCTGTCTTTGACTGTGACAAAATGGTAGTTTGGGTGTTACGTAAAAACTAAGTGGGTATAATTCTCATCCTTTTCAAGAGCTTGCAGTTTTAAACTTTTCGATTTCACGGTCAAAACA
Organism: Schistocerca nitens; assembly: GCF_023898315.1. Classification (NCBI taxonomy): domain Eukaryota; kingdom Metazoa; phylum Arthropoda; class Insecta; order Orthoptera; family Acrididae; genus Schistocerca; species Schistocerca nitens. Next base: position 951,126,299 of record NC_064616.1, read on the forward strand.
TGAAAGGATTAATAGTTCTCTTCAGGTCGGCTCATCAGAAAAGCCCTCTGCCTCCAGCATAGTGATCTAAAGCGAGTCAAGTGTTTTTTTCTAGATTGTAAAACCAACCATAGACATGAAATATGGTAAATGGAAATGAGCGTTTGGCGTCATTGACTGGAAGGCCCCTTACGGGCAGGTCCTGCCGCCTTGGTGCAGATCTTATTACATTCGACGCCATATTGGGGGACCTGAGCGCCGGATGGGGATGAAATGATGATGAAGACAACACAACACCCAGTCTCTGAGCGGAGAAAATCCCCGACCCAGCAGGGGATCGAACGCGGGCCCCTTCGGACGGCAATCCGTCACGCTGACCATTCACCTATCGGGGCGGACATGAAATATGGCACAAGGAAATAAACCGCTCGTACCTCTCTTACTAATGTAAATCCCGTCTGTGAGTGCGACTAACGACTCCATCGAGAATCATCGTAAAACTGCGGGCATATCTAATTTCTAAGGTTTTGAAGTTACTTTTCTCTCACTAAACAGTCAACAGTTTTTCTACCATCAGTAAACGCAAGTCACACAGAAAGAGATGTTACAGTATTACAATAAGTAAGGAAAAGTGCCATTTTGTCCTGGAAGTTGCGATTTATTTCAGACATATGATTAGACGGATAAAGGCAAAGAGAGACTTAAGATAAATGCCGCCGATGTACTTTTTTCCGGCACCTCAAACATATCGAAGCTACAATATTCTTGAGGTTGGTCAGTTACTACAGAAAATTCGTGAAAGGGTTTTTTGCATATGCACGGCCACTCACACAACTACTAAAAATGGCTTAAAATGCCAGTGGGCAACTGACTGTCAAATCTCATTGCAGAAGCTGAAAAAGGTTTCGATGTCATTTCCTGTGTTAATGTTTCTTGATTAATAGAAGGGGTTTGTGCTATCATGTGACACTTCCACCCCGTCATTAGGGTGCGTTTTGAGTCATGTAATACACTGAAGAGCGAAAGAAACTGCTACACCTGGCTAATAACGCGTAGGGCCCCTGCGAGCACACAGGAGTGCCGCAACACGAAGTGGCATGGATGCGGGTAATGCCTGAAGAAGTGCTGGAGGGAATTGACACTACGAATCCTGCAGGGCTGTCCATAAATCCGTAAGAGTAGGAGGGGGTGTAGGTCTCTTCTGAACAGCACGTTCCAAGGCGTCCCAGATATACTCAATAATGTTTATGTCTGGAGAGTCTGGTGGCTAGCGGAAGTATTTAAAATCAGAAGAGTGTTCCTGAAGCAACTCTGTAGCAATTGTGGACGTTTGAGGTGTTACTTTGTCCTGCTGGAATTGCCGAAGTCCCTCGAAATGTACGATGGATATGAATGGATGCAGGTGATCAGACAGGATGCCTACGTACGTGTCACCGGTCAGAGTATTATCTAGACGTATCAGGAGTCCCATATGACTCCAACTGCACACGCCCCACGCCATTACAGAGCCTCCACCAGCTTGAACAGTCCCCTGCTAACATACAGGGTCCATGGATTCATGAGGCTGTCTGCATACCTGTACACATCCGTCCGCTCGATGCAATTTGAAACGAGACTCGGCAGTGGAGGCAATATGTTTCCTGTCATAAACAGTCCAATGTCGGTATTGACGGGCTCAGGCGAGGCGTAAGGCTTTGTGTCGTGCAGTCATCAAGGGGACACGAATGGACCATCGGCTCCGAAAGCACATATCGATGATGTTACGTTGAATGGTTCGCACTCTGACACTTGTTGATGACCCAGCATTGAAATTTCCAGCAGTTTGCAGAATGGTTGCACTTCTGTCACGTTGAAGGATTATCTAAAGTCGTCGTTGGTCCCGTTCTTGCGGGATCTTTTTTTGGCCGCAGCGATGTCGGAGATTTGGTGTTTTACCGGATTCCTGTAATATCGGTATACTCGTGAAATGGTCGTACGGGAAAATTCCCACTTCATCGCTAAATCAAAGATGTAGTGTCCCATCGCTCGTGCGCCGACTATGACACCACGTTCAAACTCACTTAAATCTATGTATCCTGCCATTGTAGCAGCAGTAACCGCTGTAACAGCTGCGCCAGACACTTTCTGTTTTATATAGGCGTTGCCGACCACAGCGCCGTACTCTGCCTGTTTACATATCTCTGTATTTGAATACGCATGCCTGTATCAGTTTCTTCATCGCTTTCGTGTATATGGTGAGGAACGTTATGTGGATTATATCTCACAGAAACTGAATGTTGCTGAGAGGCAGATTGAGCTGGAACGCCACAGTAGTACGGGTACTGGGTCCCACCCTTGCACACTGTTAGACGTCGCAAAGTGATGACATCAACTACAACCTGTTTAAGATGCAGTCATAGTTCAGTGTGGATGAATGACTGCTAATGAACAACTGACTACAGTGGCGCAGGTGTTGGTGAATAACTGGTTGCTGGAGCTTGGTTCAAAAATGGTTCAAATGGCTCTGAGCACTATGGGACTCAACTGCTGAGGTCATTAGTCCCCTAGAACTTAGAACTAGTTAAACCTAACTAACCTAAGGACATCACAAACATCCATGCCCGAGGCAGGATTCGAACCTGCGACCGTAGCGGTCTTGCGGTTCCAGACTGCAGCGCCTTTAACCGCACGGCCACTTCGGCCGGCTGGAGTTTGGTGTCCATGAAATTGTTACCATGGAATAGGATACTGTCACCATGTCTGACTTCATGAAGTAGTTCTATCACTTATTACGGAAGCAAAAATTAATGGTTTGCCTTTTGGAACCACAAGCTAACTGCAGAATGAAATGCATACGTTGCACTACTTGTATGATGTTGAGCTACTGTCTCAACATTCACCATAATGACTGGGATGTTTGCTAACCATTTATTGTCGTAGGATTTAATTCCCAAGTTCACGCGAGCACTGGGTTTTCTCTGTATGCAGATACCTTCACAGTTCAGTATAGTCAAAACAAAGATCAGGAGGGATCGAGAGCCAATTCGGAATTTCGAAAAGGCAATAAGCAAAGTATGAAAAGTGTAGAGAGTCCAAATACCAGAGCCCTGGAACGTGAGAAAAAGGTGGGGAAACATGTAGGAAAATCGCAGGTGTGTAGATTAGGGAAGCGTGTATTGCTATCAATTCTGAATATCCCAAAGAGTAACGACAAGTAATTTGTTACATAGTATCAGGAGCGATACAAGGTGATCGAGGTCATGTCACGCCGCAGTGTCCAACTACAATGACTTTAGCTCATGTAGTGTGCTTATGACCGTTTGAAAGTGCTGCAGATTCAGTGCCACATGTGTCAGTACTGACACTAAGGAAGAGCTGGGAAAAATAAGGAGAATGGCAACCAAGAGGACCTTTCGTTACATACTCGTGAGATATCTTACGGGTTGTGGTCTCGCAAGCGAAAAGAACGATGCGGAGTACCTTGAAATTTTGTTTAGCTGCACTACCTTGTAGCGACAGTGGAAGTGAGGACGGACGAAGCGCGATTCTATGTGCTGGTTCGGTTCCTGGTTGCAGTCGGACATTTATGGTATAGGTGTTCTACCGTCCACCCTTACTGGGTGAAGTTAGCGGTCTAGGAGAAATATATAGGCCTACACTTAAAAACCAAGGAGGTAATGCTAATCTCAGAGGATGAGGGACGACATGTGGTTATGTCAACAAGAGTTCCGTAACTTTAAGAAGAAATAAGTCGCCATATTCCTGACTCACGTGGTCCAGACTGACAAGAACGCACGAGAGGTTCAGTTATTTAATAGGCGACGCAGCCGGCCAGGAATACGCACGGGCTTTCCTGAAGCTACAGTCCTATTTTTAGCGAGCACGATTAGACTGGATTTACTCCCTGTACAACGCCATAGTCATAGAGGGGGAACTCACCTCTTGGCTAGTGTTGCAGGAATAACTGGTGTGGACATAACTTAGCCGCTATTGCACTGGGGTACTCAAAACACGAAACTTAATCTCTCTCGATATTACTCTAGAACCCGACCGCATGCTCTTCCTGAACCAAGGCATAGCAACGCAGAAGGGACTTACTGCTGCAGAGCAGATGTTTCAGCACATCCAACAACAGAGGGGTTACCAACTTCATACAAGCTTGTCCTTAAGCAACATGATATCTGGCACCATAATGGCTCTGACTCTTTTCTATGCATCATTCAACTACCAAGTGATCCCAGTACACCATATACAAGTAGACTGGACTGTCGTACGAGTGCCAGATACAAGTGAGAAAAGATATGTCGCGAGAATTTGTTCAGAGAATAAGTTTTCCTGTGTTATATTCGTTTGTTCCATATTTGTTGTGATTAAAGGTACGAATAACATATGATTAAGGATACATTACTGATGACGTTGCAGATTCAACGAATGTTCTCAGTCATTTGACATTGAACTGTAATAGTTCAATGAGATTAATGATATTGTACTTTCAGCATTTATTGGTGCTCTGATCAATACAGGTTGCAATCACTTTACGGGACGTTAAGGAGTTGTCAGTGCAAGTGAATTAATGGGTGCCAGTGTAAAAGTTGTACCTTGTTTTCGTATAATTTTGCAGGACACCTATGAAGGTAATTTCATCTTCAGTAGATATTAAGGTGTATGTAGTGGTAAAGTACAGTTTGGTAACATTGTCCTGCTAGCTGATTTGTAGTCACTCGAGAATTTTGAATTTGATGTGTAAGTGGAAAGCTGGTGGGCTAATGTCGTAGGCCTCATATAGGGTCAACAAACTGTGTGACTAGACCTACAAAACTGTATTGTACGCTATTATCAGTATGGGAATATGTGTTAAGCCTTTGCAGAAGTACTCTAAGCTAAGACACAGGTACTAGATCGGTCCAGGGTATAGGGTATGGGGGAGGGGTGTGTGAGGCGAGGGGGGGGGGGGGGGGGAAGGAGGGAGAGGTGAGGTATGAAGAACCGTCACCGTTTTTCTGCACTGTGGAGTAAATTAGCAGCACTTCTATGACTCTTTTAAGAGGTCAGTGGGAACCGCAAAGCAAAAAATTGACCAAAACGTAGTTACGTTAGATGCAGTGATACCATCAGCTCGCTTCAACATTGCTGGCCACAGGCAAGCACCCGCAATACTGACGATATTGCAGAATGGCAGGGTGATTATAACAGTGGTGGGCCAGCTGCCCCACATACTGTCTGCTGCCTTATTTTGGTATATGTGGTTGGAACTGGTGCCTCCGCATAATAAGTAGGTACCAAAACTCTCCAAATACCAATTATTTTTCGCCAAAGACATCTCAGTCTAGAAGCACCATCTATGAGGGGAGGTCTACGTCAGGTGATTGAGCGACATGGTTTTATAAGCAGCCACTACGAGACTTAGTCTCCACCACAGACATGCCTACTGCGGTTTGTAAGTCCACACCTATGGACGTGGCGTTTTTCAGCTGCTGAGCCACATTCGGTCTCAGTTCAGACACACCAAAGCTTTTGCTCTGGATGGTAGCAAATCGTAGCTGGTGCGGTGCAACTGTTCCACCATTTGCATTTTTTTGTAGGTAAACGGACTCTGTACACCTACATACACAAGGGTGGACACAACCATAGAGACTGCCTACCTCTACAAGAATCACGCCGCGCCTCCATGTCTGCCGGTGCGTCAGTCCCTGAGTTGCAGAGCTGCGCCAAGACTCTGTACGCACAGCTGCTGACGTCCCGCGTCAGCATTCCGTATCAGCCACCGGCAGGCCACTAGCCATCTTTTGCAGCAGAACTCTCACGCTCGCTGCAGTCAGCAGACACCAAGAAAAAGGCGTTACCACTATAGAACGACGCTATTAGCACTGTGGTTTGTTTTCTAATTAAATGTGTGACTATTAAGCATGTTTACTTGAGCCACCATCGTTCCGCATTCTGATGACAATCAACCGCTTCAACTCTGTCATTCCCCAGTAGAGACCACACGCTCCAGGATTCTGCAAACGAGACATTTGGGAAAACTTAAGCGAATATCGAAAAGGTAGGCTAATGGTAAATGTAGGTGGTGCATTTGTCGCAGACAAGAAACTCAAATCCATCAAGACAGATAGTCAAACTGCGTGTGAGACTGTGTGGCCAAAATTGATCATAAATTCCTTTTATCGACCACCAGACTCGCCACCAGACGTAGCCAAACACTTCACAGGAAACCTAAGTTCACTAGGACGTACAATCATACTGTCATCACTGGAGGAGACTTTAATCATTCAACAATCAACATGGAGAATTTATAGTTTTGTAAGTGTCGGACAGCCGGCCGGAGTGGCCGAGCGGTTAAAGGCGCTACAGTCTGGAACCGCACAACCGCTACGGTCGCAGGTTCGAATCCTGCCTCGGGCATGTATGTGAGTGATGTCCTTAGGTTAGTTAGGTTTAAGTAGTTCTAAGTTCTAGGGGACTTATGACCACAGCAGTTGCGTCCCATAGTGCTCAGAGCCATTTGAACCATTTTTTAAGTGTCGGACGTGGAAAACGTCTTGTGAAACATTCCTAACCGCGTCTCTGGTCACAAGCTAGAACAGGTTGTTCAGAAGTGGACTCATGATGGTAATATACTTGACCTAACAGTAACAAACAGACATGCCATACTGGAGGGTGGCGCCATACAAACTGCTATCAGTCACCATGGGGCAGTTGTAGCAAGCATAATCACAAACGTACATAGGGCTATATATATTACTGACAGTGGTCTTGAAAAACAGCTAAAATCACTAAATGAAAAAAAAAGTTTTAGATTTTATACCGTATTTGCTTTTTGAACCATAATCGATCGCACATCGCTCGAACTAACAAGCGTGCTCAGTAGTTAAAAGAAAGTACAGGTAATACACGTCTACAAGAAAGTTAGCAAAAGTAATCCACAAAACTACCGTCCAATACCGTTAACATCCACTTAATATAAAATTTAGAACCATCTTCTGAGATAAAATTTAATGACGTATCTCAAACAGAATAACCTACTCCATGACAACCAGCATGGGTTGCGAAAACATCCGTGATGTGGAATCCAACTCGGACTAGTGCCACATGACGTCATTAAAGCCATGGATCAAGGTAGCCAGATAGATGCAGTATTTCTCGATTACCGAAAATCATTTGACTCTGCATTAGACGTATTTAATATCAAAAGTACGATCTTATGGGGTATCAAGAGAAATTTCTGAGCGGACTGAAGGTTTCTTGGTACGGACGACATAGCACGTTATCTTGGATCATCGACAGCAAGTGTGCTCTGACCTTGCAGACAATATTAATAGTAACATCAGCCTTTTTGCCGATGATGCAGTCATCTATAACGAAATACTATCTGAAAAAGCAGCACAAATATTCAGGCGGATCTTGATCAATACTGAAAGTGAGAAAAAGACTCACAACTTGCTTTAAATGTTAAGTAATATGAAATTGTGTACTTCAGATAACGAAACAACAAAGTATTCTATTACTACAGCATCAGCGAGTCACAACTAGACTCGATGAATTCGTAAAAATACCAGGGTTTAACACTCTCTAGAGGTATGAAAGGGAAAGATCGCATTGGATCAGTTGTAATAAAACAGGTTCAGACTTAGGTTTATCGATAGAGTACTAGGAAAATGCAATTAGTCCGCAAAGGAGATGACTTTCAAGTCACCCATGTGTCCCGTCGTAGAATATGGTCACTTGTGCATCACCCCTACCACGTAGGACTAACACGGGATATTGAACGCATACAGAGAATGGCAGCACGAATAGTGAGAGGTTTGATCGACCAATGGCGAAGTACCACAGAGATCGTAAAGAAACTAAACTGGCAGACACTTGAAGATAGTCTGAAATTATGCAGAGAAATCTTCCTTACAGATCTTCAAGGCGAAGCTATAAATGATGAATCTAGTAGTATAATACATCTCCATACACTCATTTTTCCCGCACTCCATACGTGAATGAAACGGGAAAAAGCTCTAATAATTGGTAAAGAGGGAATCTTCCTCTGCTATGAAATTCACATGGTTTGCTGAGTATGAATGAAGACGTAGATTTAATTGTAAAATTAGTTTTCAGTGAAATGTCTTACTGACAATTTTAATGGTTCAAATGGTTCAAATGGCTCTGAGCACTATGGGACTCAACTGCTGAGGTCATTAGTCCCCTAGAACTTAGAACTAGTTAAACCTAACTAACCTAAGGACATCACAAACATCCATGCCCGAGGCAGGATTCGAACCTGCGACCGTAGCGGTCTTGCGGTTCCAGACTGCAGCGCCTTTAACCGCACGGCCACTTCGGCCGGCACAATTTTAATGTGTGCATGAAATTAAGCCATTGTAGGATTCCTAGATTCTGTTGTCATTCTGTAGATAAAATTGACGTAATTAATGATCATACTACAGTTGTAATAATTCCTTCACAAAAGTGACTACTAACATGCTGGCCCGTTATCACTCAGCAGAAGTTAGTGTTATAAAAAGCAATTCAAGGTAAACGAAATAATGTAATCTTTATCGGTAGGTTTGGAACTGCGTCAGGCCTGTGTCTTTTAGCCGTTCTCCTTGTTCGCTGTCCGTCTTCGTCCCTTTACCGCATGTGTTCCTGTTTCTATGCGTTTGAGCGCTGATGACTACGCTGTTTAGCGCCCGAAAACCTCAAAACACACACACACACACACACACACACACATCTGTAGGTTTATCCTTGCTCCCTTTGTTTCCTGATAATTCACATATCTAAAGATAAACAGCTGTAGTTATGGTTTAACAGCTTACTCATGCCGCATTGCAGGCTTGCCATCAATTCAATTAGAACGTTATTGCACGAACCTCACTCCAGCTACCCACCCGACAAAACCCCAGACGACGATTCCAGCAACGCAAATGAACCTATTCATCACACGCTACCTGCAACATATTTCAAGTCACGGAAGTAAAAGAAGCATCCAATACGTGATCGAATTCGAATCGCTAATGTAAAATTCTGTATTAGGAAAAGAAAATTCTAATCGGTTCAATGAAAATTAACATAAAAGCAAAAAATATTGAGTATTTCTCGACTGACATTGTTAAAACACTGCAACATCACGATAAGTCATTTAACTACATTTACTATAGAAGGTTTTTGATGGACTTAGAGCAATTGGTTTGTGTTATAAATCACCTTTCTTTCATGTCTCCACACCAAACAGCAAAACTTTGCTGTGCTAGAGTAATTAATGTGATCTGAAACGTCGTTTAAAGATAGTTTCTTTAGAAAGGACATGATCTGTTTTCTTCTGTATGTTTGTCTAGTCAACAACTTAACAATGTCGCTAGTAACTTCATCGACGATAGGACGTTACCTCTTCATCGTTATTTCTTCCTTCAGTTGCTTTTACTTTCATCGTCATTCTGTAAAAGACGATCTGGCAGAGGAAATGAGGTTTTCTTAGCATTATCGATTTTTTCGGAGCTCGGTGGCCCCCGCTACTGCGTCAAGTGTTACGAAGCAGCGTTGGTGAGCTATATTTGAATATGAAAATAGTATTCAATCGTAACACCGTCAGACAGCGTACAATATTTAGGTCAGATAAACAGGGTGTGCCGACACATAGCATCATCAGTGATGTACCATATTTATTGTGAAGCACTTTAGAGGGAAAGTTATACGCCAATTATCGAAATTCATTTTTTTTGTAACAATGCAGACACTTGGTATCTAAAGCTAAGTAGCTACTAAAACTCGGCGACAGTGATTACAGTAAGTGTATGCTCCGATTATTCATTGCAGTAAATTACACCTTTTCAACAGATAACATAGAATTTGAGAATGAAATCTTCCCTCTGCAGCAGATTTTGCGTTGGTATGAAACTTACTGGCAGACTAAAACATAGAATTCCTTTGATATTTGTGGAAGCGAATGTATTACCAACACCGACACACATTTTACGGTGAAAACCTGGTAGTGATCGGTAAACCGATCAGTTGAACTACAGATAATTGTAGATACGTTCAATGCAGGTAAAATATGAGTATAGGTAAGATAGGTACGAAACTCTGTCAATGGCCCTATGTGTTATGCAGATTATTAAAGGCTAATTTTAAATGATTCGTACCATTCTAAAGGACTATGACATAAGTTAACTGATACCGAGTAAGTTAACATACTGTACAAAATTAGGCCTAGTGATGAAGAAACGCCGTTGTCCGTGTACAGAAAGTACGTATCCCAACAGGAATCTCATATTAATTTCGTAACCCTCGCAATGCCAAGGAGAAAGCGAGGGGGGGGGGGGGGCTGTGTACTTTACGCCAAACTTTTGAAAATACTGCAATTTCGTAGGTTTCTTTGTACACAAAATTTCGTAAATAATATTTATTATTTTTTGCGAACCAGAGTCCATAAACATTTTAAAATTCTCAGTTAAAATAAGCCCAAAAGTTTTGTCTTAGTAGTACTTGTACTTTCCACAGTGAGTGTCTTATTCGATATCTTGAGGTTGAGGACCTTACACATCAGTATCTCTTTAAAAAGTGTGTTACAAGAAAAGATTTACAACAATTAATGAAATTTGCCTTTTTTATCTTCTTGTGGTGATCACAAAGTACTCACGGATTTGGTAGTACACGTTGTTGAAAATGTGTCGATTTTATAAGAGTGTGCTAAAAGGTTCTGGACCCTACTTACACATCAGTGCCTCTTTACAAAGCACGTTCTTAATATAAATCAACAACAACTGACGAACTCAGTATTTTTAAACTTTCTTTGCGGTTAGCGTAAAGTACTCACGTCATGGAAAGTGCGTTGGTATTACTAGGGTTAATATTGTCATAGCACCTCACCTTACGCTACGAGCTACGCTCAATAGTACCTTTATTTTCGTGTCTGATTTCCTCCGGTCCACCATTTGCAGTAGTTTCCTTTTCTCTCTAGTATTTCCCTTTGGCAAGGAGCTAATCTGATGTTGATAAAAATCCCTGTGCCTCACGTCTGGTTATATTTCCTCTGTTGTGTTCTGCAAGAGATTACCTCACTGTTTCCACGGCACCGGTGTAGATTGCTACATCATCCAGTTATGTTAAGCAATCTGTCTTTAGATTCTCTGTGCTCATTTCCGCTTTTTTTGAATGCTTGGTTTCTGAAATCCCATTTTTCTTATTTTATAATCATTCTTTCAATAGCATACTTGATCATAATCGATGGAATCCCTTCTCTTGTTGCGCTTCATTCTCGAAATCGAACGACATCGAGACCTGTCAATGACTTGAGGTTAGGACTTCCTGGTTTCGAAGACTTTGTTGATTAATCCTTGGCTATCGGATTCACTCTGAACTCTGATAGTATTCGGATCAATGCGTTCCTTTCCGTAGAGTCAACGCTTTCTTAAAAAATACGAATACTGTGACATACATGCTCTGTCCAAACGTCTTGTACTTCTCGATTCTCTTGATGTTAAATTATGCTTGGAGCACAGTAGTATACGTATGGGCATTCGGCTCAACTTTATTTACATTAGTGGAGTCATTTGACCCAATGACGTCATCACCTTTACGTCATCAGTGACATCATAGCTGTTATCAGTGGCCGGCCGTGGTGGCCGTGCGGTTCTGGGGCTGCAGTCCGGAACCGCGGGACTGCTACGGTGGCAGGTTCGAATCCTGCCTCGGATATGGGTGTGTGTGATGTCCTTAGGTTAGTTAGGTTTAAGTAGTTCTAAGTTCTAGGGGACTTATGACCTAAGATGTTGAGTCCCATAGTGCTCAGAGCCATTTGAACCATTTTTTTGTTATCAGTGATGTCGTCTTCCTTATCAGTGAGAAGTCAGGCCCCCCTACCTCCCCACCCTTTATCACAACCAAATATAGCAAAGTATTATAAATTCAAAATGGCAGAAAGAGCCCAAATGCATTAGCGGAAAATTAAAAATTATGTCCCCTTCCACCCCCCCCCCCGCCCCCATCTCCAACCAGTCACGTAAGGTAGTACTCCTTGTCTCCAGCCGATCATAGTGCTGAAAAAATTCGTGGTAGCAGGAGTAAGCCAATTGGATTAATGTAAAATACAAAAAATCTTTCCCTCTACTCGGTTTCCCTTCTTCTCATCGCCATCTGATCATAGCAGAGCAAAAAGTTGGGAAGACCAATTGTGTGTGATTTATGTCTCACATCCTCACTCTGTCCAACCAATCAGAGACTAGTATTAAAATGGTGTGAAATTACATTATTTATGACGTGCACATACAGCCATGTCCCCTCCCCTACTCCTTATCTCGAGCAAATCATAGCGCTGTATTAAAAAAAGATGCAAGAGGTAATGGAAATATACCAACTGAGTGTTCCCCCTCCTCTATTTTCCAACCAGTCAGAGCAGTGTATTTAAACGATATGGAAAAATGGCTCCACGTATGAAGCAAAAACTTACGTAACCTCCACCTGAGAGTCAAAGATATTCATAATATCCTTGAAAGTCTCATTGTTCAAATGTTCAAATGTGTGTGAAATCTTATGGGGCTTAATTGCTAAGGTAATCAGTCCCTAAGCTTACACACTACTTAACCTAAATTATCCTAAGGACATACACACTCACCCATGCCCGAGGGAGGACTCGAACCTCCGCCGGGACCAGCAAAGTCTCATTATTTAGTGTATTACATACGTAAAATATCGTCTCTGTATACAATATTCTGTGCTCCATAAAAATACGTTATCTCCCTGTATATGAAATTACTCTCTGTACTGTCTCATCATTTAATTTATCTAATTAAATCACATTTCGTACACATGTGTGTGGACATATGATTCGTCATAAAAATAAGCTCTCACAAATTTTTACGAAAAATGATAAATACTGCAGTCCTCTAGCTTTTTATCATTCGTTCACAGAGATGCGAAGGACACAAGGTGGTCACCTATCCCCTACAAGGTGTCCATCGTTCCCCCAGGAGGCCACCATTCCCCTATGCGTTGCTGCCATTTCCCCTGTGTCGTCACCATTCCCCATAGGTTGCTACCATTCTCCTGTTTTACCACCATTCTTCCTGTTAGTGGGCACAATTACCCCTTTTCGGCACCATTCCCCCCAAGGTGGTCACTAAGTTGATACCATTCCCGTGGTGGCCACAATTCACTCTTTGAGTAGCTAAATTCTCCAATCGTGCCCACCATTCTCCTTTAGGTGGCCACCACCCACGTACTAGTAAGCCACCATTCCCCTGCATTCTACTAGGTTAAGGGTGACTTCCATCGGTCTGTGTGCTTAAAATCCTTAATAAACAACTATATGATACAAAGTAGAACTTACCTTGATCCTGTCAAATTGATTGTATAATGCAATTGACTGTGGACTCTACTAACCCTCTTACTCACTTGGCGTTCAAACAATAACTGACAAGATAGCCCACACTACACCTCTTATGTAGAGGAGACCGCTGTGCTCACAATTGTGAATGACTGGGTGGGCAACATTATCTTCCAAACACAATAGTGGTAAATGTTTCTCTTCTGATATCACAACACAAGATTCCGTGCAATAAATGTAGACTTTTTTATATGGTTCGCTATGATTAATTTTTTATGCAGCACGGCCTCCTCTAAGACCTATCTCCAGGCGAGATTGTGTCAGGGCACACAAGGCTTGTAGTTTTAATGCACACAGAATTACAACAAATACACTTAATGGCTAATGCCTAACGCCCATGCCTAATGGCGAATGCACAACTACGCCTGTCAATAACATATAGTTTGCCCCCCTTCAGCAAGTGACATCCATCTACAGTCAGAAAACCCGATGACGCATAATGGCTGACGTCTAATATGGAAAATTACGTGCATGAACATACCTCTGATATACTATTAAAATGACGGCAAGGCTAAAGATAAGCATTACTGCATACCACCAGAAATGTATTTCTTACAAAAACATTCTTGATATGAAGCCCACCGATATATTCAGTCATTAAAAGACAGAGGCCGTTGACTTTTGCGTTATTCTTTGCTAACGACTAACACTGGTTGTCAGCCTGCTTTGCACTGTGCAGATAATGGGTTGCAAGGTGTTTCTTGGAGAGAGAGACAGAGAGTGTGTGTGTTCAAATGTTTATGCTCACTTCTCCTTCATATAACCTCGGTGTTAATTTTACCTCCATAAGTGCCAAAGGAACTGTTATACGCATGCGTATTCAAATACAGAGATATGTAAATAGGCATAATACGGCACAGCGGTCGGCAACCCCTACTGAAAACCACAAGTGTCTGCCGCAGTTGTTGGATTGGTTACTGCTTCTACAATGGCAGGTTATCAAGATTTAAGTGAGTTTGAACTTGTGCTGTAGTCGATGCAAGAGCGATGGGACTCGGCCTCTCTGAGTTAGAGATGAAGTGGGGATTTTGATATACGAGCATTTCACGAGTGTACCATGAATATCACGAACCCGGTAAGTTGTAATAACTGCAAACTTTTATTTATAAGTATAGCTCCTGATCCTGCAGTGTAAACAGAGAGTAGAAACATTTCTTTCAGTGAACGAAAGAAGAATAAGGACTTGCATACTGGAAACTATGGTCAGTATATTCACCATCGCTTTGTGGCTGACCACAAAAATAATTTTTTGGACCTCGTAGAAGACGGCGAACAGTATTTCTTAAGTCTTATTATTAATCTGCCGCCCCACACATGGTGCATCGGCCTGGAAATTAAACAGTGAAAGTGATCGGTATATAACAACGAATAGGCGCTAACAGGATACCGAAGTGACATAAACAGAAACCAGTGCTTCAGAATTGCTCGCGAGTGGAGAAACTAAGCTATGAATGTTAGCCACAGTAATCTCGACCGTGACCGAAGGAGGGAAGCAGACGTCACTAGATCGCGGCTGCCACCGGCGCTGGGGTTAGAAGAAGACGGCGCAGGCTACTGCGGGCGCTCACCACTGTCCAGCCCCCCTAAAGCTACCGCAGTAGGCGATACTCGACGTCATCCTCACCGCCACAGCTGCTGCGGCTGTCTGCATTGCGTCACATCGTGTTTGCTGTGACGCAGTGCCGGCATCATTCGTAGAGGTCCAGCAACTAAGTTAAATCAAGAACATTTAAAGTGGTTGTTAGTTGCTGCTAATAGGCTACTAAAAATGGAAAATATTGATGAGAATAAAGTGAAAGTTAAGATGGATCTAGTCTCTGACGATGAATCCTCAGAATCAGAAACTGAAATTAATGGGGATGGTTCCATCGAAGTAATAAATCAAAAATTGGGGTGTGATTTATCAAAAATAGAATCTGAATGGAATTTCAATGCCACTGCAAAGCTAGAACCATTTTCTGATGACGAGGTAACTGAAGTTGGGGTCAAAAAGGGAAAAAATAGATATAATAAGGTTATCAGATCATGAAACTGAGCTCAATATGTCTGAAATTCAGCCAAATCTGGGAATGCTACAAACTCCTTTAAAATCAGGGGAATTGCCAAGTGGCAATATAGAGGCACCAATTTGGATTCAATTACTGTTTGCTAAACTTGAATCGCCTCATAAAGAAGTGAGGGATAGTATAAAAAACTCAAGAGTAAGATTGCATCTAGTTGTAAAGAAGTGAACAATAAAATGGAATCCAATAGCTAATACCTCAGTAAGATTGAGTCTAGTAATAAAGAACTGAAGGATGGCAATAAAACATTAAAGGATGAAATGACTTCTAAATTCAGTAGTTTAAATTATAAAATTGAAGCTCACCACCATGATCTTAAGTCAAAGTAGATCAGCAGCTAAATAAATAATTATCAGAAAGATATTAAGAAAGTAAAATCTAACTGTGTGAAATTTTGTGAAGATGTTGATAATAGATTGGCTCTGAGCACTATGGGACTCAACTGCTGTGGTTATCAGTCCCCTAGAACTTAGAACTACTTAAACCTAACCAACCTAAGGACATCACACACATCCATGCCCGAGGCAGGATTCGAACCTGCGACCGTAGCAGTCGCACGGTTCCGGACTGCGCGCCTAGAACCGCGAGACCACCGCGGCCGGCTGATAATAGATTTTCTGACGGGTTAGAGGCAACAGAATTATAACTTAGAGAACTAAATAGTAGCCGCGTGGAGTAGCCGCGCCGTTAGAAGTGTCATGTCGCGAATTCTACGGCCACTCCTGCAGGAGGTTCGAGTCCTCCCTCGGGTGTGGGGGTGTGGGTTGTTCTTAGCATAAATTAGCTTAAGTGGTGTATAATTCTAAGGAATGATGACCCCAGCAGTTTGGCCCCTTAGAAATATTCATATTTTAATATTTTTTTAAACTAAATAGTAGTATTACTAACATAGAAAATACACTAACTTCTGGTAGTTCCTGTAATAATGCTATACAGCATGTTGCTTCAGTTGATGTCGCTTTCATCGGATGTCGTCAATGTTTAAGTTTTGATCCAGGAAAACAAATTTACCCATTAGAGTTATGGACTGATTTTGAGGATGTTTTGCCTAATGCATGGTCAGAGCGAGAGAAAATTTCTTTCATAAGAAGTCATTTGTCAGGAGATGCTTTGCGGTGGTTAGCTGACATAATGATAATATGCAAGACTTTCTGAATTTAAAACTGCATTTCTTAACGAGTACTGGTCACACAGCAACCAACACGATGTTTTAAGAGACTTTTGGGGTGGTAAAATATCTACTCCAGGACGTGAGTCAGTAAAAGAGTTCTCTAAAAAGTGGTTTTCACGGCTGTTAACATCTAACAGAAAAGATGAAACCGGAAATGATTATCATGGGACTAGAAGGCAAGCTACATTGGTGCTGGCAGAAAAGAATCATTTCCGCACCTAGAGACAGGGTGGATACGTACATTGAATATTTGGAGAGAGTAAAAAGAGTGGCTGCCGCTGAGGAGGAGATGCAGATTAAGAATAGACCTTCTAACCATCACGTAAATAACAGAAATAATGACCGTGGGAACGTGAATGTTAGAAGTATGGAGGTTCAGAATACAAGATCTGACTGTCGTAGTGAAGGACGTGATAGAGGAAGAGAGGGTAGACAGCCATCACGCTTTCGTAACAATTATTATGACGAAAGCAGAAACGTAAGTAATGTGTCGCTGAGACAAGACGGAGAGCCAAATGCTACCCTATCTGATTCTGTATTGAATGAACATAGCACGCCTCGTGTGGAAAACGAAATCCCATCAATGAGGAAACAGTAACACAGGCAATAACAGGAACATGAGTCACAGTCAGTCAGCACACACAACCAGATTAAAGGGACGATGAAATAGGAATTGGTAGTGCCAGCGATGCACTCTCATAACACAGTTGACAGCATTTTGACACTTTTGAAAAATGGGTCAAGGAAGAGAAAGAAAACGGTATAAACAATAGGGAGGAAGAAATTAACGGGTTTCAATCTGATAGAGACGAATATGTAATAAAGGCTTACATCCTCGACGGTAATAGCAATCTGAAGGCTTAAGTTGCGGTAAGGGAAGTAGAATCAGTTTTGCAAGGCTCTGAAGAGGAGGTACTGATGGATGAAGGTGTTAGCAATAATAATGAGGTCAAGGAACGTGTTAGCCGTATTGACTTGCCACAAACAGTAAAATCCGACGACAGTGTTATAGTTAGCAATGCTGCGAAAGGACACAGTTGTTCAGAGGAAGAGAATAGTTTACCTAAACTGCAGCAAACGGAAGAAGAGGAAGTAATCAAGTGCTTTGATTTAAATTGGCGGAGAGACTGGAAAAGGCAGCTAAGAACGTAGAGAATGATTACCCCGTGAATGTAAGTGTGAATGTACTTGCAACTGAACAAAACTGCTTTAGCTTTAAACAGACTGAAAATCTGTAAACAGATTAGAAAAACGGATTAGAAAATGTTTACGAGGAACCTGCTCGGACTAAAATCTGATTCTGTGACTGTTGTTGTTGTTGTTGTGGTCTTCAGTCCTGAGACTGGTTTGATGCAGCTCTCCATGCTACTCTATCCTGTGCAATCTTCTTCATCTCCCAGTACCTACTGCAGCCTACATCCTTCTGAATCTGCTTAGTGTATTCATCTCTTGGTCTCCCTCTACGATTTTTACCCTCCACGCTGCCCTCCAATGCTAAATTTGTGATCCCTTGATGCCTCAAAACATGTCCTACCAACCGATCCCTTATTCTAGTCAAGTTGTGCCACAAACTTCTCTTCTCCCCAATCCTATTCAATACCTCCTCATTAGTTACGTGATCTACCCACCTTATCTTCAGCATTCTTCTGTAGCACCACATTTCGAAAGCTTCTATTCTCTTCTTGTCCAAACTAGTTATCGTCCATGTTTCACTTCCATACATGGCTACACTCCATAAAATACTTTCAGAAACGACTTCCTGACACTTAAATCTATACTCGATGTTAACAAATTTCTCTTCTTCAAAAACGCTTTCCTTGCCATTGCCAGTCTACATTTTATATCCTCTCTACTTCGACCATCATCAGTTATTTTACTCCCTAAATAGCAAAACTCCTTTACTACTTTAAGTGTCTCATTTCCTAATCTAATTACCTCTGCATCACCCGATTTAATTTGACTACTTTCCATTATCCTCGTTTTGCTTTTGTTGATGTTCATCTTATACCCTCCTTTCAAGACACTGTCCATTCCGTTCAACTGCTCTTCCACGTCCTTTGCTGTCTCTGACAGAATTACAATGTCATCGGCAAACCTCAAAGTTTTTACTTCTTCTCCATGAATTTTAATACCTACTCCGAATTTTTCTTTTGTTTCCTTTACTGCTTGCTCAATATACAGATTGAATAACATCGGGGAGAGGCTACAACCCTGTCTCACTCCTTTCCCAACCACTGCTTCCCTTTCATGCCCCTCGACTCTTATAACTGCCCTCAGGTTTCTGTACAAATTGTAAATAGCCTTTCGCTCCCTATATTTTACCCCTGCCACCTTCAGAATTTGTCTTCGTCTACATCCTCTTCCATTTCCATAATATTGTCCTCAAGTACATCGCCCTTGTATAAACCCTCTATATACTCCTTCCACCTTTCTGCCTTCCCTTCTTTTCTTAGAACTGGGTTGCCATCTGAGCTCTTGATATTCATACAAGTGGTTCTCTTCTCTCCAAAGGTCTCTTTAATTTTCCTGTAGGCAGTATCTATCTTACCCCTAGTGAGACAAGCCTCTATATCATTACATTTGTCCTCTAGCCATCCCTGCTTAGCCATTTTGCACTTCCTGTCGATCTCATTTTTGAGACGTTTGTGTTCCTTTTTGCCTGCTTCATTCTGTGACTGATAAGAGTGAATTAACTATCATGAAAGTAAGTGGTTTCAAAATAATAGGTGGTATTGGAAAAGTTTCTAGACCAGTACAGCACGAAGCTTTGACACCAATTGGCATCGGTGTCGTCATAATAGATCATCCTTGTATAATAGTGCTCTGTTAAAGTGTTGAGATATTAACAAGCACAGATTTCTTAACAAAACATCAGAGGAGGACAGATTTTAATCTGAACAACTTAGTTTTAACTTTACCTGGTTCTCAAGTAATAAAAGAACCTTTCATAGAGAGTTATGTAGGCGGTAATAATGAAGTCTGGGAAATGTCCATTAGGGTAATAAGGAATAAAGGATAATTGCTGGAAGATACTGAACTCAGTAGTAATGTGCCAGATGCTAATACGGAAGAAAACTATATCCTAGAAGAGATAGAGGCAAAGATACAGTCAACAAATCAAATTTCTGGTAAACAAAGAGCAGAATTGAAGGAAGTATTAACCACTCACCAAAATGTATTTTCGAATACTCCTGGTAAAGTTAGAGGGTATGAATGCCGTTTGAATGTAAAGCCTTGGCTGGTATTTTTCAAGAAACCCTATCAGGTACATGTTTCAAGAAAGCAAGCCGTTAAGAAAGAAGTTCAACTATGTTGCATGGGGTATCATTGAGCAAGCATTCAGTGAATATAAAAATCCTCTTGTTGTTGTGCCTAAGCGTGACGGAAGCTTTAAATTGTTACTGGATGCGTGCTGCCTAATGAAATTTTAATAAGAGAGAGTGACCCTCCGTAGAATATGGACGAGCTAATCCGAATATTTCAAGGAGTTAGTACCTTACATAACTTGTTGATACTGGAATTTGCCCCTGGAGAAGGACTCATGTAAATATACAGCTTTTTGTACGAAAGAATGTGCTACCAATATAAAGTATTTCCATTTGGATTAAATATTTCTGTGTGTGCCTTTGTAAGAGTAATGGATCATGTAAAGGGGCAGCAAACGTTAGATCAGGCAATTATTTATGTAGATGATATACTGTTGGCAACTCCCACGTGGGACGAACTCATAAGTCTACTGAACAGGGGTGCTAGAATCTATAGAAAAAGGTAGTATGAAACTTAAGTTAGCAAACACTGTGGTGTAAGGGACAAAATAAAATTCCTGAGCCATGAAATTAGCAGGGAAGGTATATCACCTGATTCCACCAAATTATCAGTCACTGAAAAATTTGAAGCTTCCCAAAATGAAAAGAAGTTCAGGTAAATGTTCGGTTTATTCGGATTCTTCCGCTGTTTTGTTAAAGATCACTTGTTTAATGCCCCCTTGTTTACTCAAATTGTTGAAGAAGAGTGCCACATGGGTTTGGACTAAAGAGTGCCAGTCCGCTTTCGAAGAATTAAGAAACCGTTTGATGAATATTGTCTTTTACGCCATCAAAATTTTTCGAAATCTTTGGCATGTCAGTTGACGCAAGTGTTTATGGGATTGTAGTAGAGGTGTTTCAGATGGGAACAGAAGGCGACCAAGAAGTACATGAAACAATCGCTTGCCCGCGTCGTTCACTGCAACCTGCTGAGCGAAATTATGGAATTTCGGAACTAGAGGCACTGGCCATAGTCTTTGGTATGCAGAACTTTGAGCATTATTTCTTAGGGCACAAGGTGCTACTCTATAGTGATCACAAGGTACATACGTTTTTAAAAACCTGAAAACTGAGACATCCAAGACTAACCAGGTGGGCTATGTAGCTTCAACAGTTCGATCTCGAAATTAAATACATCCAATGGAAGAACAATCTAGTAGCAGATGAGCTGTTAAGAAGTGCTGAGTCATGAGCGACCATACGTGAGTTCAAGGAAGAAAGTGGCTTGAAAAAAATATTTAAAACTTAAGACGGAAAAAAATGATTATGACCAGCTGAGGTTAGTCAAAAGCCATTTAGGAGTCTCTAATTATCCAAAGAAGCACAATGCAATAATTTACATAACGGAATGTTATTCCGAATGAGGAAGTTAGATTCAGCAGAATGGAAAATATGTTTTCCTTCACAACATGTGGATCTGTTGACAGATTACGTGCATCTACGATACGGCTATTATGGGACCAATAAATGCATTTCTAAATGAAGTGAGAAAGTCATTTTCGATAACATGCATCGTAGAGTAGCAAGAAGGCTAGCATCCTGTGTCATTTGTCAGAAGGTACGTGCAGTAAATAGTATGTTACATGGAGATATGCACCATGTAGAACCAAGTGAACCCCTGGAATTATGTGTAGCCGATCTTTTTTGCCCCTCCCTAATCTAAAGGTGGATGTACCCATGTTTTTGTGGTGACACACTGTTTTAGCAAATATGTAAAATTATGTCCGATAAAGAGAGCTAATGGCAAAACGATGGTAGACAAGCTAGAAAAGGACTATTTTATAATGGTTGCCAAGCCTAAGAGTCTCCTATCAGATAATGGTGCTCAATTTGTATCTGAAAAATTTAAGGCATGTCTTGGAAACGCTGGTATTTACCATATAAGGATCTCGGATTGTTTTCCGCATCGAAATGTGAGCGAGAGACGTATGCGCGAGTTAAACAGATTGTGTAGAAGTTAACTGTGCCAGAAAGCATTCGACTTGGGCCGATCACATAAAAAATATTCAAAAAATCGTCAACAACCTCAAACATGGAATACCCGAAAAGTAAGAAAGAAGTACGTCTACGAAACATTAAGGTCAGCAGATACAGAGATTTAAAAGCAGCAGTAACTAGTTTATGTAGGGAATCTGCCACTCTTTGGCGGATACACAGTTTGGCGTACTGTGCCGTCCCAGCTGAATGATACTTTATTTCCCCTTCAAGTTTCATTCCCTTCTTCTGTCCTATCATAGTAAGTAAGGAACATATATCTTCGTGTGCATATATGCTATTAATTGGTAATGTCTTCCTAGTCAATAAGAATTATTCTCGAAAATGACTACACCCGAATGATGACTAACAAAAGAATGTGAGAGATAGTTTGTAGTAGTAAATTCTAAAGGTTACACTAACAATGGGTAACTTTTGAACACCATTAATAGCAAAATCATGGTTAAAGTAAATAAGTAATGAATAAGAGTCGTAAAAAGGGTTAGTAACTACGAAATATGGAACACTTTGCAGTAAGAAAAGTTATTGAAGGTGGCAAGTCCTAAAATCTGAAAGAATAAAATCTGCATGAATTAATCATTTTCAGTTGGGAGTAAAGTTGTCTGAAGATAAGAAAGGGTAATAATATGGTGCCCTTAAAGGTGAGCGAGAGCGTTTTGAGGTTAATTAATGGAGATGTGTAGGGGCAGAGCTTGGATCACACCAAAAGTATATATAAATAATAAGGTCAGCAGAATGACGGAGGTAAAATGGAGAAAGGAGGTCGAAATTGATGAATAAGTGAAAATAGAGAGAAACTGAAACAATGAGGTCAGTAGGATGACATATATGATGAAAACGTTAAGAATTGATGGGTAATTCCCACGTGTTTCGTAAGAGTGCTTGAGGAACGCGTAATCTTGCTTAAGGCAGATGGTCATTTAACACATAAATACTAAGTTATAACAAAAACAGCTTTCTAATGATGTGTGTAACAAACCAAAATAGCTGCTGTCGAACAAATGACTTCAATAGCATACTAATCCGTACGATAATTGAGCAATATGAAGATAGACTTACAAAGGTTACTCGCTTTTCTAAGTAAAGCAACTTCTAAAATAAAAAAAATACAAACTAGTCCAAAATGTCACGATATAAGAACACAAATTGACCTCGAGTAGATAATAGCTATCGTTTATGTATGAAAGATAAGACAACTACAAAGTTTTTGATTCACACTTAATAATGTAGCGATATGTTAAGATTTTATAATGCAACGTATTGCCAGTAACCATTCTGAAAAAGTTAATAACAACTTTCTAAAAAAAAGAAAAGAAAAAAAAATTCTTCCTGGTAACTTCTCAATTATTCGAACTATTGAATGAAAATAGAATATAAAATGTGTTTTGTCCTCCGTCAGATGTAAGCTGAGAACAGAAGCTTAGGCAATGTTATCTGTTTCTCAGAGACATGGAGGCCTTATGAAAGGCAGCCTACAAGCTGCAGTAGAGAAGGAAGCGAGGACGACACGATCTACAGTGGCTCCTCCCCATATCTTTTAACATCTGTTTGTTTTATTGTTTCTATTTTATCTTTGTGTAGTATACCTTTTCTAGCCAGATTTTATTCAAAGAACTTAATTCTTGAGATGGTTTGTTTAAGACGAATTAATTGTTCAATTTTGTAATAAAATGTAATGGAGGAGTGACTTCCCACCTCCTACATCTAATGATTTAGTGACAGTATCGTACGGACGTTCACAGCGGTGTCTAGGATTGTGATTAAATAAGTGAAATTCTTTTTGTGTTTCTCGTTCAAGTAAAACATGAGATATTTATATAAATATTTTGTAATAATCAAAAATTTCTGTCATGTTTCTATGAATTTATGTACATGATTTGTAAAAGTCCATGATGTCATGTTTTCTATGTTTATATAGATACAGTTACTTTGTGAGTTTAGTTTTAAGAAATCAATTTCATAAAAAGAGCTCAGCAGTAGTAACGTCCCCCATTTTTAATATTTGATTTTGTTAAAAAAAATTTCACAAAAGTAAATAACGGGTGATGTGGCGAAACAATCGCTGTATCATTTGAGAAGTACAGAGGCGAGCGTGACAGGACTTCACTGCTACTAGAGCCACGTCACCATAACGCGTCTGTGCGTAGCGTACAAGTAAAGCACCATAACCTACGGATGCAATTAAAAATTAAAGGAGCCTTCTCCAAACTTCGTTAACATATGCTTCAGTGTATTAATGTTCGAATTTTTAAATCTCATGGTGATCTGATGAATATCTTTCACTAAATGCACCGTTTCAAAGAAAAAATGAGTGGCGCAAAATAATAATGCTCGAAAGCAAAAAATTTATATGAAGTGTCGGTTCGATATAAAAACATAGGACCCCATTAAGCTACCTCCAATAGTTATCAAGTAATTTATTGAAAACTAAATTTGGAAGAAGAACGTCCTTATTGGTAGTTGATTAAGTATCAGTTTATTAATGATAGACAGTTCTGACTACAGCACTTTGTTACATCTACTAAATAATGAAAGTATAACAAGTTCTAAGTCTTTTATGCAAATTAGACAATGCAACATCTGTTAAAGTTGTGGTTCAGAGGTCATATTCTACTGTCAGTTCCGCTATAAAAATTCTAGACGGCAAAGTTTAAATGCAGGCTAGCTAAACCTTTTGCTGTGATTATAGCCAACTTAATTCCATTTATACAAAAATTACGAAGGTTCTAAATTAATACACAGCGGTGTTATAAAATATAATGTGTCCGAGAAAGCGGCCATTTAGATGCTGCTACTTGGGGATAGAGGGTATGATGGCAGGTGTTCCCTTCGAGCGTTCGCTGCGCCTATTTATAAATACGGCCTGATAGGCAGCTAATTGACTTCACTTTGTATCCCGCTATCAATCGGTTCGCGTCTGTCAAACGCCTGCTTACGCGCTGCCTCGGGTGACGTCACAGCCAGACTGCAACTAAACGCATTTTTTCAGTACAAATAATAAGTAAATCCCGAGGACTGTACGCCATCCTGGGTCGCTTAGACCTCGCGGAAGTTATTGTTTGTGTGCCACCCGTAATGATACCAAAACCGCGCGGCAAGTGGTGAGGTTATTTTGCACTTTTGTGGCGAGCAATTACCTTAGATTATTAGAAGGCAGGGCGAAAGGCCATTTATTGGGAACTTACAGTAGAGGTCGCTTCTAAACCTCTCATAGTGCTGTTTATGATATGGACTTCATTATTATTATTATTATTATTATTATTATTATTATTATTATTATTATTATTATTACTGGGAATATTACTGTGTTTTGCGTGTGAAATTTTCTTCAGTATAACTCAATCAGTTAGAACACAAAACTTTTATTTATAAATGTAGTTCCTGATGGCGCTGAGTAAACAGAGAGTAGAAACATCTTTTCGTGAACAAAAGGAGAGTGTGGACTTGCAGACTGGAAACTATGATCAGTATGCTCTCCATCACTTTCTGTCTGACCACAATAGTAGTTTTCTGGAGCTCTAAGAAGACGGCGAACAATATTTCGTATTTCTTGTTACTAACCCGCCGCCCCACGACTCTACATGATGCATATCACCTTATTGTTGGATCACATCGCAAAAATCGCCAGAACTCGACGATATTCCTAAGGAATACTAAGTACATTTTTGGACATTTATACATGATACCACTACACCACTGGTAAATGAAGTGATCCGGCCGTTTTATTCCTGACCTTCTCAAGTTTGGTAAAATCGTTCTCATTCCGAAGACAACCGGACATCCATACATTGATAAATTTCGCCATATCACACTGCTTAATTTCGACTACAAAACTGTCGCCTTGGCGGTTAATAGCCGTTTGTCGGTACTGATGGAGAAAATTCTTGATGTTCATCAAAGCTGTGTGCCTGGCTTCTATAGTCGAAAGCCGGGACGTCGTCTCGGTCGCTGCATTGTCTTCTGTTTCTGGAGCCTTATTTTACATTGATTTTAGTAAGGCATTTGACCGGGTCAGTCACAGTTTCTTGATGTAAGTGCTCAAGTTGACTGGTCTCAATTATACTTCGTGTCAGGTATTACCCAATATTTTTACTGGTATCCAATCATATGGTGTAGTGAAGGGACAACTTACTCCACAGATCACCAACTGACGAGGCTTACTGCCGAGAAACCCCCTATCCATACCCCTTTATTTGTCTTGTCCCTGGAACATCTGATTCACCATATTGATGATCTGTTAAATGGCTGGAAAATAGTGGAAGACACCCTCGCAGTATAAGCGTATGCGAATAATGTTATGGTACTGCTATGTCATACGAATGACATATCCTTGCTCGAGGACACATTGGATTCCTTTTGTTCTCTGCGGCCCGCTTTAACGACCGAAAATGTGCCCTGTTACCACTGCGCCGATTTTCATTAAGCTGTCATTCGATGGGCAACGGGGGTCTCTCGTCACAAATCGTTGGGGATTGCTGCCCGATGAAAACGGCTGTACTCAGTTGGTGGGAGGTGATGCATCGAATTCAAGGGGCACTTCGTGAATATGAACGCCGTTCCCTTAGGCTTTTTCAACAACATACGGCTCTTACATTCCTACATTTTCATTAAAATGTACTATGTTGCAAAAATATCCTCGCTTCCTGTGATAATAGCGCTCAGACTGAAGCAACTATCCGGTGGTTTCCTTTGGAAAAGTCGTATTTTTAAACTCCGGTATGAAATGGCAGAGGGCCCCGTCACCTTCCAGGGTTGGGACTTCCCAATATCAAAGTGATAACTTCAATAATGTACGTATGGCGTGACGGGTTGGGTACTTTGGGGGAAGAGAACAAACAGCGTGGTCATCGGTCTCGTCGGATTAGGGAAGGACGGGGAAGGAAGTCGGCCGTACCCTTTCATAGGAACCATCCCGGCATTTGCCTGGAGCGATTTAGGGAGAGTACGGAAAACCTAAATCAGGATGGCCGACCGTGGGTTGAACCGTCGTATGGCGTAACGTTTTAACATGTACTTGAGCTATTCGTTCCATTACATCTCCATTATTTACGTGTCTTCGACGGGGCAGTCTGACTCCCCGTGCCGATATTGGCCTGATTATCTCTAAAATGCGGCGCATACCTGAACTTTATATTCGAATAAGTTCTCTCGGAGCAGACTGTTATAAGTGACACACACTACTACCAGATATTAGCCTTCTCTTTTGGGAGTATCATCATCCCTCTCCCCAGTTAAAATGGCAGCGCCATTTACGTCCTGGAAAACAGTTTGGTTTCACGATAGTCTTCCTGCCCTCCCGATGGAAGTCGCTTCATCATGGTATAAGGTCATTCACATCTGACCTCGCCAAGGAACGCCTCCATCGCCTTTGTCCAAGTCCGACTGGTCTTTGCGGCACATGTCATCCACCTAAGACATTACCGCACAGGCTTGTCTCTTGCGGACGGGAACGCTGTCACTGGATTCGTCGACAGCTGGCTTCACTTACCCGATCAGCTCAAGCTGCTTCCGCGGTTAGACTTCTTCTGTGCCCGGACTTTTCTGTTTTCCCTCAGACTAAGGCTAATTTGATCGTACGGCTCCTAGTACATTAAGCTAACTGCGTAGTCAGGTGTGACGACGATCCCGACTCCTGTGTTTTTCGCCAATATATGGTGAATGCGCATTTTCAGTGGTAGAGGATTCTATGTTATCGTGCTTTATTTGCAAATATGTTGCACACTGCATTTTATCGTCAAGGTATTGGATGGATTTGTTTCATTTTTTCCTTGTTCTGGAGCATTCTCTCTTTGTGTTATTTCTAGTGAGAAACTTTGTTTTCTTTTGAGCCACGGAATTATGGAATTTATCTTTACCAAGTTTTATTTTCATAAAAAAAAGAAATTAAAAACAAAGAAAATAAAAAATAAAACAAAAAATCGACCCAGTACCATGTATATGCGAGAGACCAGGACAATGATAGGCTGGGGGCAGGCGTCGTGGTCAGTCCTCGGGATTCGACCCCTGTCCACCTTGTCTCTACCCAGTCTCAGTCTCACTATCTCCGTTCTTTCCTGTAATTTAATATAAAACCAATGGAAAAAGAGAGAAACTGTGCCTTAGTACAAAAAAAGCGTAGGGGTAATGTAATCGTTGTATGAAAATGGTTAGCGTCACTGCTTTTGGTGAGGAAGGACCTGTGTTCGATTCCTGGTACTTCCTCAGATTTGTTTGATGTAGTAAGGTTTGGAAACATGGAATCAAAAAAAGATAAATGGCTTGGAAATATTCAAAATCGCCATTGCAACTGCGTTTGGTTTGTCGAGGCCGTCTTTTAGTTTGGTGATTCAATGGTGACAAGATTTTCGTTAAAAATAGCACTCCATTCGAAATTTGTTTTGTAATTAATATAACTAACCCATATCGACCTTCCTCATTACGTTTACAGGTGTGAAGCTGAAAGAGACATGACCTTTTCCTTGATGAAACTTTGCTTTTCTTTACACCTGCAAATTGTGGACCAGGAATTTCCCGTGCTTTCTAACTTTACACTGTTATTGTATCGTGAACCAATCGAGAAAATGATAGACAATAAATACTTATTCACTAAAATTTTCTCGGTGCACCTCACAAAAAGTATTGACTTGTCTGGGTTCACATACAACAGACAACATTCATCTTCAAGCCAGAGTCCGAATTATCTTATCTTGCAAAGACAAAGTCAGTGCTGTAGGATCGCATCACCATTCCTCCAAAGAGGAAAGCGGTGCTGTTTTAAATTATAAAGCGCTTTAAAAGAGCGGAATTAACTCAGAGATAAAACATTTCATGTCACAAGATACATATGGAATGTCATCTTGATGTAGTCATTGTATTTACATTGAACTGTTTGTGTGGGCACTGGATTTCGTTGTGGTTTGTATATACAAATAACTTTTAATGTTATAAAAACTGGTTTAAACTGGTTATTTTAAGTTTGACGCAAAACGCTTCTGTTTCCTTCAGAGGCTGGTTTCTACAGTTCCGATATAAGACCTAGCAAAAAGAAAAAGGCTGTTTGAACCTCGTCTGTTTACTGCCTCTTGGAGAAAAAAAAATTCTCAAGTTCTTATCTGTTTCCACACACTTGGTGTTTGCGGAATATTGGCGTATCCTTGGAATATGCTTTGGCAACTCCTGATTCAACACGTGAGATAAGAAGTCTCTAAGGAGTCTGCAGGGAGGTTTGGGTATAAAACAGGAACAGTCACGTACAGTGCGTTGAGTTGATGCTGTATCGTTGGGGACCAGTCAATGACATCGTAAGGGGGAGGGAGAGTGGAGGGGTCAGTTGAGAGTTGAGAGAGCAGAGTCAAAAATTCGATAAGTGTAAGTAGTCTTTTGGATTCTCAAGTCTCTCCTTCAGACATTTTGTTTATCATATCTGTGAATTATTTTTGTTTGTGATGCCCACGGATATATGTTTCCTTTAATGTCATAGAATCTGTGGTCCTCCTGATCGAGTACACCCAAGATGAGATTCTGCAGCAGCAGGAACATTCCCTCGGAAGTATTCTGAGAGTATAAAAAGCAGAGATTACGACTTGCAGAAGTCATTTCTGCTTTATCCTCAGAGCTGTGTATGTCTGTTTTGAACACCTACGCAGATAGGAAGTAAAAAGTCTGCAAATAGAACATTACATTATTTTCTGCAGTAGAAGAACAGTCGGGAGTCTGAAATTGAAGAAAAAAGTTAGTCTTCTTATGTGTACTGTAAGTCAAACATTCTGTTTGTCATATCTACGAATAAATGTTATTTCCTCATTTAATGCTACATAATTATCATTCTTAATGATCAAGCAGCAAATTAATCTGTAGTCCTCCTGATCAAGCAGCAGTCTCATTAAGCATCTGAGAGGAGAAAAATAATCTGCAAGAAGATATGGGCTGCAAATGAGGAAATCCATTCAGGTAAGCGACTTTGACATAGAACAGATTACTTTCATGCAAGGTCTTTGAACGAGTATCTCGAAAACGCTGACGCTGGTCGAATGTCCACGTGCTACTGTCGTATCTACAGAAAGAGGTAAATGGACATTGAAATTGCCACTGGGTGCTAAATGGTTGGACGTGCACGCACAAGTGTTCCGGAGTACACCATTCATCGTACATTGTTGAACATGGAGATCCACAGGAGACCTAACCTGTTGACCCAGTGACTGCGTCAATTACCACTGCAGCGGGAACGAGACCATCGGTATTCGGCCATCAATCAATGGAAACGTTTCGGCTCTTCGGGTGAATCACATTGCTGCTACACTAGATCGATGCTCATCTCCACATAACTCCATCATAGAAGTGGACCGCAGTTCTAAAGGTGCAGTGCACCACGTACGCTGGCTGGTGGGAGCTGTATCATAGTTTGGGAGACATTCTCCTGAACTGCATGGGACCTGTCGTAGTAATCGAAGACAACTGCGGACCACCTGCATCCCTGAATGCTTGATGTCTTCCCAAGCTCCAGTTTTTCTTTCAGCAGTATAACTGTTCTTGACCGTGAGCCAGAACCGTGGTACAGTGGATTGAGAAGTATTATAGTGAACTCAAGTTGATGTCTCGGCGACCGAATTCGCCTGATATAAATCCTATGGAACTCATCTGTGTCGCTATGGGGCACCATCATTGCGTACGTAAATTGGTGGCCCGCTATTTACGCGAATCACATGACTTGTGCTTAGATATCTAATGACACATACCTCCAAAGACCTACCAAGAAACTGTCGGATCCCTTATACGCTGAATCAGTGCTTTATTTCATTCCATAGACAGAAAAACAAGCTATTAAACAGCCAGCCATAATATTTTGGCTCATGAGTGTACCTTATGATCTCGAACGGCTTGATACCGAATCTGTATTCAGAAGACGCATATTTACAGGTGTCATAGCAAAAGTCTCAGATTTAAAACGCTTGATATTTCTTAGATATCAGTTTGCCCATTTTCTCTTGCCAAAGACAGTTGAAGTAGAGCAGATGTACCTGAATACAAAAAATGCGTTTGTATCGTTGTCTGATGCTGGCATCATTAAAAGTAGTCAACCAATGCCACAGAGCGACGTTTGAGAAAAATTTCAACTTTCCAAGATCGTGATTCTCGCTGGGGACAGAAGGACATAATTCATGTGCGAGTAGACGTCAATGGAAATGAAGATTTTCACGTAGGAGTATATACAAAACTGGCTGGGATAATAGCAGAAAACGTGAAACCTCGAACGTCAAGTCAAAGGATAATGCCTGTTAGAAACCTTCAATAATAACAGGATTATATCCTGTAAATAAGCAAACAGAAATTGTGTCTAAATATAAGCCACATGTAAATAAATTAAATTTTGCCAACGCACCTATCCCTATAGAGGTCAAACACGGTCACATTTCCGAAAAACGAAACAAGACATGTCTATACAAGTCTATGGAATCCATTATTCAGATTATGAATCGATAACAGTAGAAGATACTAGAAAAGACAAAGAAATGCGCGTTGTACAAATTCATGTTACAAAAAAACCATCGCAGCAGAGATGCGAAATTATTAATGTTGAAGGTTGATAATGATACAGAGATATGTCACTTATGCTGCATACAAAATTTGCCGAGGCTCGCATGGAGTAGCATTACCAAGCAACACCATTCAGGTGTAGTATATGGATGACGCCTCATTCCCAGAATATATTAGTTGCGTACTCAGCTGACCGGGCCAAGTTTCAACCAGTCAAAGGTATGAAGCCTATTGGAAAATAGTGAGTGGTAAACTGAAAAAAAATTAGTACTAAAGTGAAATTACCTTTTCCGATCTATGGCGGCATGGAATGCATATGGGAACCAGTTGCCAGCTGCATTCATAGTGGAGACTCTGGTTCGCATTCTGATTAGGTACATTTGCATGGACCTTTCAGTGTCGTCTATGGTATTACCTTGAGTTCTTCTGGTTTTTGGTAAGATGTATACTCGACAGCAAAAAAAGTGGGTCATGCCTGAATTCCAACGTGTAGGCTGCACCTGAATGCATGCAACCAACATAGCATATCTGTGTTACACATCGTCGCAACCCTCCACAGTACAGTCGTTGTAAGATACACAATGGGTACCGCTAGAGACTACTAGAGAACACTGGTCTTTATGACAGTCCATCCAGATGTAAAGTAACACCATGATAGTACAGAAGACATCAGACAGTCCTTAATATTAGTAAACTAAACTTAATTACAATAAGTGACATTTCAAACGTCATGGGACAACTAATTTTGTCACATAAATCGTTCAGTAATCCTTAGACACAATTAAATATTTGAGACAGTATATGGATTTATAAAGTTATATGGAAATTGGAAACAAGTTATTTGCTGTCTAAAAGGTTTACCCAACACATACTGAACGTCGTTCAACGTTCAACGGGGAGTGGTTTCGCATCAACTTTATGTAACACTAAGCAGTTAAAAGAAAACGTGATGAACTGCGGCAAGCACTCTACGGAAATCCCAACATTAACAGCGATTCACAAGTAATATCATTGTTCACAATACTCATCAGCAATTACTTGACTACAAAGTTGTACTTTAAATGACATGACCAACGTCTTCGTTCTGGAGCCGGATGCAAACCCAGAACGTAAAGACATTGATAACCAAGCAAAGCTTTGTGCCTTGTAGAGACTCGATCACTAGTCAGAAAGAGACGTCAAATATTGACGTTTGCACCAGTATCACTTATCAATTCTCAAATTGAACGTAAATGACGATAATGTTTGTACGAAACCAGGAACCTTAACATGGCAATTACCTTCTTGGTAATTAACCTCGAGAGACGTTGTATATTGTAGCATTTTCAAGGAACAAAGGATGCACATGTTTAAAATTGAAATGCCATCATGTAATGCTGGTGACAAGGATGCGAACCCAGCACCTAATCGGATTGTTGAATAAGTACCTAAAATCAGAATGTAGATATCACAGTTTGTCATCAGTAGTGAGGATGGAACCTTAAATGACGACTAAAGTTGTATTGCTTGACCGGGATTCAAACGCGGTGCCTACCGCCGTCGTTGTCTAACCAGGAACAGACGAGAACTGTCTAATGTTGGTCCACCATTAGCGAGATGTGCGCACGTTTAACCAGAAATAAGGCGACGAAAACGTCTATGCTGACTGAGAGTCGAACGCCGCTGACATGGTTATGAAGACACGTTCATAATCAAATTCATATTCAGTAGTAGCTAGGAGTAGCATGTTTAGTTACAAACCTTAAGGCCTTTCTCATCCCTAGTAACGTGTTGCCTAATGTCTGCGATATCATGGTGTTAATTTACAAGTGGATTGAATGCCGTAAAGAGCAATGTTCTCTAGTAGTCGTGTATCATTGAGATGTAAATGAAGTGCCTCAGCAGAAAGTAATTTCCGTCATGCAGCACGTATTGTTTCAGAGACACTGAGTACATATTATAAGTGCACAAAACGTATATTATATACTACGTATATACTATTATTTGGAGAAGCTGCCGCCAAACCTGTTTACTTTTACATTCCGCTTAGTTGTCGTGTTTGAAGACACGTTTTCCTAAGGCTACATCAAATGCAGAGCGCTTACAAGAAAGAATAGTTTCTTGCGTCATGCTATTGCTAGCTAGGTGAAATATTTTGTGATAGCTATGTTTAAAATAAATGTATTTTTGAACGTATTGTTCGTCAAATATTTGAATGAATCGTCAACTGCAGGTGTGGCTGCACATGTTATAGCACAATAGCTGTAGCTGCGTTAGTTTATACTACAGACGTGGGTAGGTTAGGTGTAACGTTTGATGCTTCAAGGGGTGATCGTGGCCTTGCGGCCCAGGTCTGTACTAGCCGCGGCTCGCGAGCTACGGGCCAGCCAGGCTGGCCTAGGCGAGACGGAAGTGAGCGAGCTGGCGGTGGCGTTGGCGCTCCAACAGCCCGGGACGAGCCAGCACGGCTGCGCCGCATGCCTCTGCCTCTGCCGCTCCGTTGGACATAAATATGTTTGTCTCCTCTCCTGGCATCAGTATAAGAGCGGCAAGCAGAAATACACATCAGGCTGTCTGCCGTAATGGCTCACTGCGAGAGGTCTATTCGAGATAGAGTCGTCGCTCTCATTGCAGAAGGAGTATGTTCCATCAGAGAAGCTGGCAGACGGTATGGCGTATCACGTACCACTGCAACGACATGGTGGAGGATCTGCCTTGAAAGAGGCACCACCAACAGGGCTCCTGGCTTAGGCAGGAAGAGAGTGAGCTCACAGCAGGAAGACAGGGACCCTGTGTCCAAGAGCAGAGAAAATCCCTTTCTGAACGCGAAGCAGTTGCGGCGGGAGACCAACTTCCGCGGCTCCAGTGATACGATTCGCCGAAGGCTGAGGGACGCTGGACTGCATACACGACGATCCACCGTGAAACAAGAGCTCAGCGAAGATAACGTTTTATACCGGCTAGCATCTGCGGAGCTCCATCTGAGGGCGTCGTGGGACAACGTCATTTTCACTGATGAGCAGGTGTTTTCCACCAATAACGACGGTCCACGAATCGTTTACAGGCCGCAAGGGACTCGCCATCGACGCGAATATGTAACCACGACGACAAGAAGTGGCCGGCTATCTGTTACCTGTTGGGGTTGGATTTCTGCGAGAGGGGCGGGAATTCTTCACAGGATAGAAGGAACTCTGGGCAGCGTGCAGTATGCCCACATACTGGAAAAGGTGATGCTTCCGTCAGTGCGAATGCTATACGCAGAAGGGGACGTCAAATTGCAAGAGGACCATTCTCCCACTCACAAGTTCAGCAGCGGCTCTCCACGATTGGCGTCAACGTCATGGACTGGCCGCCACGGGCGGCTGATATGAACCCCATGGAAAACACGTGGGCTGAGGTCGCCAGAACATTAACAGAGAACTGGCCACGAAACCAACCAATTGCTGCGGACGCTCTTTGGGACTGCGTCCTGGAAGCCTGGGAGGAAGTTGTTTCTTCAGGCTGTTACGTCCGAAGGCTTATACATTCTATGCCAAGACGCATGATAGAAGTACAAAATAATGAAGGATTCTGGATAAAATATTAGAGTCCTTAAAATGTTTGTTATGTCTTCTTTTTCGTCATTTTTCCTCATTGGGAGCTAGTGGAAGATCGCGTGGCAGCAGAAAAGATACAATATGGGTTAGTTTTCCTTTGAGTTGCCTTTTTAATTCAAGTGGGTTTCTTTTGAATATACAGTTTGTATACAGTTTGTTAAGTATTCTATTTTGATATCATTTATACCCTGTCTAGATACTTACAAACTAATCAGCATGGACGGATTCTGTCACAGTAGTTTTTGTAATTTCAAATACATCTCTCTGTTCCCCTCCATCCACACAATACGCAAACGATTTCATATTATTTTTACTCGTTGTTAATATCTCCTCTATTCTCTCTCACACACTCTCTCTCTCTGACACTATCGCCACAAGTGCCCTTCCTTTCCCCAGAACTTTATAAACAAATCTAGCGCTTTCCATTGACGCTACATTTTCTCTTTTAATTGCTGCTGTCTTTACTCTCTCTCATTCCTCTCAACACCTATGAAACCGTATTCTTTGATCTCCCCTTCCCTGTAACCCATTCGTCGTTCTGAAAACAGTCCTTCCTTATCTCTCGGTCCTAAGATAAAAAGAACTGTGGCACACATCTAAGTAAGCAATATTTTGCAAGAATTTTACGCTTATATTTTGCACTTCTGCTCTTCTATCCATTCCCAGATCCCGCCCTCCTTCCGTTACCAGTCCCTTGATATCTGCATCTACATCTAAATGAATGCTCTGCAGTTCATAATTATGTGCTTCGCAGGGGATTCTGTGGTCTAGTGGATTAATCTTGTATTGATATGTAAAACATGTAGGTTCACATCTCACGTCAGGCGTAGATTTTTAACACAAACAAGTAACTCTCCTTCACCCCTAGTAACGCCAAGTGCACAACGCCAGTAAGCTCCGTAGTTCAATATCTGCAGTAAAGATGACATCTCTTCGCTGCCGACTGGGGCAGAGCGGCATTCGTTTGAGCTGTGACAGATGGAGAAACCCCGGAAGGCAGAGACTCTGTCACCAACAAGCCGTCGTAAACTAGAAAACGTGTTTCATTTAATGAACCAATGGCCATGTAAGTTCATAAGGCTCTTACTTTATTTGAAACTGAGACGTTGAAAATTGTGGTGCTGGACTGGGATTCGAATTCGTTTTCACTCTGTTCCCCAAGATTGAAAACTCTTCTAGGCCTCCTCGAAAGGCACCTATCTGGTTTCGGATCCTGATCAGCACAAAATATTCATTATTTCATTTCAAGCCCTAGCATGTGCACTCCGAACTACTAGTTGTAACGTGTTCGTTTCAACTAACAGCCACATGATGAGCTTTTTATCACAACATACAAGATCAAACGTTTGCATACATCTTTTCAAGCTCAAACATTCCTCTCCATCCTACTGGCGAAAACGGATTTTGGTTTGACGTAGTGTTCGTTGTGATCACCAATGACGATATGTTATGGATTCAACTTCTAGCCAGCAGAGTATTTTCCATCACATCATTGAAAGTACAAACATGCCACTCCTTGTTATTATTGGAAAAGAATTTGATAGTTAAA
The DNA here is from genome assembly GCF_023898315.1 of Schistocerca nitens. NCBI lineage: Eukaryota > Metazoa > Arthropoda > Insecta > Orthoptera > Acrididae > Schistocerca > Schistocerca nitens. Next base: position 951,162,797 of record NC_064616.1, read on the forward strand.
GTGTCTTCATGACCACGTGTGCGGGGTTTGAATTCCATTCGGCACAGAACTTTTCGTCGCCTGATATCTAGCTAAACATGCGCACATCTCGCTACAGGTGAACCAACAATAGCTATTTATCGTCTGTTCCTGGCTACAAAACGACGGCGCTAGATGATGGGTTCGAATCCCAGTCAGGCAAAAACAATTCTGTCGTCCTTTAAGGTTCCAAATCTCGCTATTCGTGAAAACATTTGATATTTAACTTCTGATTTTACGTATTTCGTTAACAATCCGATTAGGTGCTGGGTTCGCATCCCTGTCACAAGCTTTGCATGATGGCATTTCAATTATAAACATGAGCATACCTTGTTCCTTGTAAATGACACCATATTAAACGTCGTTGGGGTAGTTCTCAGGAAGGTAACAGTTATGACAGAATTCTCAGTTCAGTACAAACATTTTCGTCATTTACTTTCAGGATCTATACTTCACGTCTCTTTATGCCTAGTGATCTGGTCTCAATAAGGCACAAACAAAGCTTACCTTAGTTATCAATGGCTATAGGTGCTGGGTTTGATTACAGGTCAAGAACGACGACGTTGGTCATGTCATTTAAAGTTCAAATTTGTGTACACGTAGATGTTGATGTGCTACGAGAACAATGATATTACTGGTGATTCGCTGTTAATGTTGAGATTTCCGTAGAATGCTTGTTACCGTTAATCGCGTTTTTTTACTGGTTCGTCCAATATCCAGTTTCCAGAACCACTCGCCGCTGAGCGACGTTCAGCACGTGGATGGAAAACCTTCTCGAGAGCGAAAAAATTTTTTCCAACTGCCGTACTGCTTTGTAACTCCAAATATTGTCTCAAGTATTTCATTTTGACTAAGGTTGGTTGGTTGGTTTGGGGAAGGAGACCAGACAGCGAGGTCATCGGCCTCATCGGATTAGGGAAGGACGGTGAAGGAAGTCGGTCGTGCCCTTTGAAAGGAACCATCCCGGCATTTGCCTGGAGCGATTTAGGGAAATCACGGAAAACCTAAATCAGGATGGCCGGACGCGGGATTGAACCGTCGTCCTCCCGAATGCGAGTCCAGTGTCTAACCACTGCACCACCTCGCTCGGTTTTGACTAAGGATTACTGTAAGATATATGTAAAATAATCGGTTTTCTCAGAAATTTTCGAATGTCACTTGTCAATAAGGTTAGTTTATGAGTGTTATGGGGTGTCTCATCGCTAAGAATGTGTTTTCTAATATGTTTTCTTTGACGATATTAGTTGACGCCTAGACTGACTGCCATAAAGACCTTTGGCCTCTGGTAGTGTCTTGCGGTACCCATTGTGTGTAGTCAAACGACTGTACCCCATGGGGTTTTGGTGTTTAGAGGACCTGCAACACAGCTACATTATGTTGGTTGTATTCGGCAGTGACCCACTTTTTTTGCTGTCAAGTGTACACTTTTATACGGAACATGTTACATCATTCAATGAGTCAATAAATCGGAAATTTATGCTGCAACTCTGATGCTGCACCTCTGTATGTGAAACGACAATGATCTCGGTAGTTCACGTGGGCTTCCACAAAGGGTTTCTCATAAATATGACAGACTTTTGCTGAGAAAATATTCTTCAGGGCTTAATATCATCGTTTTATTTTGTGGCATAAATCCATTCACAGTCTCGAGAATTGCATAGAGTTGTTGAGTATAAACCCCATGGAATCGCAATATATATATATTGCGGGTGACAGAGACGGTCAGATGGACGATGTGGCAGGCGCTTAATGGCTTAAAGGACTGCAGTGACGCAGGTGCAGTCAGTTTTAATAATATTAGTTCCACTATCAAAACCCAGTTGCTAAAGAACATGATTCGGGCGACGGACAGTGTTTTCGTGCTTCTTCAAGAAGTGCAACATTTTCTGCGGCTGTATGTTAAAGGATATAAGTCTCACGGCAACTAAAATACCGACGGTGGTGATTGTACGGCCATATTGCTACGCGGTAGTATAGAATTTGATTTGCCATCAGCGCGAGGTGCTGCGCTCTTCATCCGCGCGGTCCGCCTTGTGAATCTGGAAGGCCCCATCTGGTACTGCGAAGCGTCGAGATGGTCACGGACCTCACTTTGCATGATACGTGGACAATGATTCACGGTGACCGACGCGCATATACACACTTCACCAGCCACTCGCCCAGCAGATTGGACAGGATTTTCGTTTCGCGAGGTCTTCTGGCAGCGACTGTCAATGCCGAGCGGTGGCCCGATACTTTCACCGACCATGAGGCCTTCATAAGCAGGCGAGCTGTAGTAGAGGACTATGGATGCTTAACGTCAACATTCTCCGGGTAGGGGCTTGATGGTTCAAATGGCTCTGAGCACTATGGGACTTAATATCTGAGGTTATCAGTCCCCTAGAACTTAGAACTACTTAAACCTAAGGACATCACACACATCCATGCCCGAGGCAGGATTCTAACCTGCGGCCGTAGAGGTCGCGCGCTTCCAGACTGAAGCGCCTAGAACCGCTCGGCCACACCGGCCGGCTGAGGTTTGGTGTATAGCTGTCACTGATACCGGCACGAATGTGAACGACGGTGTCATACCTATCATTCCGCGATATGATGGTGGATACACTGCGCCAAACCAGGTATTCACTGCACGCTCATGGCGTATGGACGAAACAGGGCGCTTTAGCAGCTATCGACCTCTGTGTTTTACTATACAGGGAATTAGCTCCACAGTAACCTTCGCCAGCACGCCAAATGGCCGTCCACCGGACACAGGCACAGCTCCTGTTGATCACGGCAGCCATATTAGAAGGCATATGGGTTCAAGCGAGACTGCAAGATTCCATGCCAGAAGAACGTGCTTCTCTTTGTAATATCATCAGAAAACGGAGACATCGTAAGAGGCGACTCATCACGGGAGTTCTGCGGCGGAAGGACAACGCGCAGAGACACACACTACCATCTCCCGTGTCATCACAGATTATTACCACACTCTCTATCTGATAAACGGATTGAGAATGACATTGATTGCGTCCGTCAAGACCTACCGCCTTCGGATAGGGTGCAAGGAGACGACACATTTTTGGAGGCCAGCACGCTGAAGGAATTGCGCCTGCCCTTCTCGTGGGGCGCAAGAAAAAGATCCTCTGGACCTGATGGTCTTCCTCTTGAATTTAATAGCACCTTTTCAGACCTGATGGGGGAAGTCTGACAGCAGATGCGCTACGATCTCCTAGATCCCAACTTCCCCCCCCCCCACCCCCACCACCACCCCCACCGTAGCAAATTTTTGGAGTGCATGGAAATCCGTATGCCAAAACCAAATGTGGGTTATGGGGGTTGCAGACCGTAAGACTTACGGCACTGACCGTGAATTCAGATTACAAGCTGTTCGCACACATACTTCATGCTCGCCTACGCCGACCAAACACATCTGGGAGGTGGCAGTAATATACACTCCTGGAAATTGAAATAAGAACACCGTGAATTCATTGTCCCAGGAAGGGGAAACTTTATTGACACATTCTTGGGGTCAGATACATCACATGATCACACTGACAGAACCACAGGCACATAGACACAGGCAACAGAGCATGCACAATGTCGGCACTAGTACAGTGTATATCCACCTTTCGCAGCAATGCAGGCTGCTATTCTCCCATGGAGACGATCGTAGAGATGCTGGATGTAGTCCTGTGGAACGGCTTGCCATGCCATTTCCACCTGGCGCCTCAGTTGGACCAGCGTTCGTTCTGGACGTGCAGACCGCGTGAGACGTCGCTTCATCCAGTCCCAAACATGCTCAATGGGGGACAGATCCGGAGATCTTGCTGGCCAGGGTAGTTGACTTACACCTTCTAGAGCACGTTGGGTGGCACGGGATACATGCGGACGTGCATTGTCCTGTTGGAACAGCAAGTTCCCTTGCCGGTCTAGGAATGGTAGAACGATGGGTTCGATGACGGTTTGGATGTACCGTGCGCTATTCAGTGTCCCCTCGACGATCACCAGTGGTGTACGGCCAGTGTAGGAGATCGCTCCCCACACCATGATGCCGGGTGTTGGCCCTGTGTGCCTCGGTCGTATGCAGTCCTGATTGTGGCGCCCACCTGCACGGCGCCAAACACGCATACGACCATCATTGGCACCAAGGCAGAAGCGACTCTCATCGCTGAAGACGACACGTCTCCATTCGTCCCTCCATTCACGCCTGTCGCGACACTACTGGAGGCGGGCTGCACGATGTTGGGGCGTGAGCGGAAGACGGCCTAACGGTGTGCGGGACCGTAGCCCAGCTTCATGGAGACGGTTGCGAATGCTCCTCGCCGATACCCCAGGAGCAACAGTGTCCCTAATTTGCTGGGAAGTGGCGGTGCGGTCCCCTACGGCACTGCGTAGGATCCTACGGTCTTGGCGTGCATCCGTGCGTCGCTGCGGTCCGATCCCAGGTCGACGGGCACGTGCACCTTCCGCCGACCACTGGCGACAACATCGATGTACTGTGGAGACCTCACGCCCCACGTGTTGAGCAATTCGGCGGTACGTCCACCCGGCCTCCCGCATGCCCACTATACGCCCTCGCTCGAAGTCCGTCAACTGCACATACGGTTCACGTCCACGCTGTCGCGGCATGCTACCAGTGTTAAAGACTGCGATGGAGCTCCGTATGCCACGGCAAACTGGCTGACACTGACGGCGGCTGTGCACAAATGCTGCGCAGCTAGCGCCATTCGACGGCCAACACCGCGGTTCCTGGTGTGTCCGCTGTGCCGTGCGTGTGATCATTGCTTGTACAGCCCTCTCGCAGTGTCCGGAGCAAGTATGGTGGGTCTGACACACCGGTGTCAACGTGTTCTTTTTTCCATTTCCAGGAGTGTATATATGGCGGTAAGCTTTTATAGTGATGTGGTGGCGCTCATGTCGGCATGTCGCTTAGAAGGCGTCCTAGTGGAGGGCGACCTAGACTACGCATACGACCGAATTGAGCAGTATTCCTTGCAGGCTGTCTTAAAGAAGATGGGTCTGTCCCCACGATCGGCTGGGATGTTTCTCCGTCTCATCGACGAGACCCCTTCCACGTCCGTGGTCAGTGGCTAGCCATCGTTCACTATTGAGCGCTCAGTGCGACAAGGTTGCCTTCTGTCAGCCTTTCTCTTCGCCTTCACCATAGAGCCTCCACTTCATGGTCTACGTCAGTGTTTAGAGGGCATTCACCTCCGCAGTGTGCATTTTAAGTCTTCTGCCTATGCGGACGATGTACTTTACTTGGCGATGTCGGTAGAATATATGTACGGCGATCGCGTGGCTTCAGCACTACGGCGAAATACCCAGGAGCCGTATCAACTTGCGGAAGTCGCACTGCATGGATGTGGGAAGAGGGCTGAATTACAGTAAGCCGGTGCGCATTAGGAGGATCTCGGCGATGAAATGTTTCGAAATGATCTTCTGCGGGAACGTACAGCATGATCCGAATGCAAATTCGACTCCGTACCTTTAGAACACATGACTTGATCATGCGGATACATTTTGTCAACGTTTATATCGCCCCGAAACTTAATCATCATACACACACTCTCCCAAATCCCGATATGGTGGCTGCGATGTTTCTGGCGACCTTCGGGCATTTCGTCAACAATGGTAGGGTGTTCAGGACCCGTTAAGAGACACTGACGTTGCCCACACGGGCGGCAGTGGAATGAGAAACATGCAAAACAGGCCTCGCCCTCTCTTTCTGCAGATTATACATCGCCTACTTGCTTCAGATAAGGACACCCTCACTGGTACACTGATGGAGGAGGTGGCGCATCAATCCCTCCAGCGCCTATCCTTGTTGGACATATTGCGCCACCACTGTGTACGTTCGCACTTATTTGGTCGGCGTGAGTTATCTACTACATGTCCCAACGATCACGTGGGCTCCTAAAACCAAGGGCTTTTACCCTTCTACCGCTAATTTCAAAGGATACTGCGTGCTAATGTGACTGAACGCCTACATCCGGCGGTTGGCTGCAAGCGGGCTTGGACTAACATACACTCGACTTCCCGTTTCACCACATTGAGGGCGCTGTGGTATGTGATAACGACTGAAAAACTCCCCTCCCGACAACGTTTATACAACATATATCTTGCCAATGACGCTCTCCGCCCCGGTCCTCCGCTGTCAACACCGACATGCACTGCTTCGTTCGTGATACGGCTGCCGACTGCTGGCTCCTCACACGTCGCATGTTGGCATATCTGCTGCGAGGACGCCTGATCCATTCTGATGTCACTTACTACCCTGCTACTCGTCATAACGCCAGGGTGTGGGTTAAAGGTATGGCGTTGTCATACTTTTTTAGTGAGGGCATTGCAGAATTGTTGGATTTTTAACACTATTTAACGAACAACTACACTGTTTTACGGTGCAAGGCGTGTTATGGTTCGATTTTTTCGAATCACTTGGGGTCTCTGTTTACGCACCCTTCACACCATTGCGATGTACCGAGTGTAAGAAGAAAATGGTTCAAATGGCTCTGAGCACTATGGGACTCAACTACTGAGGTCATTAGTCCCCTAGAACTTAGAACTAGTTAAACCTAACTAACCTAAGGACATCACAAACATCCATGCCCGAGGCAGGATTCGAACCTGCGACCGTAGCGGTCTTGCGGTTCCAGACTGCAGCGCCTTTAACCGCACGGCCACTTCGGCCGGCAGTGTAAGAAGAGATTGAAGATATAACACAGGATGATCTGGTGAGAGACGTCAGCGGTAATTATGGGGTGTTTAATAATCGATGAACGGGAAGACCACCTGCACACTACACCGTCTGACTGATGGGCTGTTGTGGACACCCGCTGATGAAGATAAAAAATATATAAAAAATAAAAATACGAAACAAACTAAAATATTGTACTCTTTCTTTTATCTTTTTTTATTTACGAAATGGTTAAAGACGAATTTCATTTTTGTTCATGGACGGAGCCTGAAGTGATGGTGGACATCCGTCATTGTTAGCTTTTAAGGTGGAAATGGCGGTGCCACCAGATAATGTTTTTGTTTGTAGGTTAGACAGACTTTGGGAGGTAGTATGAGTGTTAGGAGCCAATGACTGAAGCCGAAGACGTCTACGGGAAAAAAATGAAAGATAAAAAAATAAATAAACACGAAAACAAAGAAGTACGTAGAGCACTTCCCCGAACAAGGTTAATGTCCCGATTTTGGATCTATGTGCGGCACACAATTTTAATGTACCACGAAATTTCATATCAGCGCACACTCCGCTATAGAGTGAGAATTTCAGTCAAGTTATAGTGATGTTTGCTACTTGATGGGATCACCCAAAATGTGGCAGATACATACATACGTGCTGATGTCCTAAAATTGCCAGATCTGTGTATGAAACAGTTATAGTATCTCAAAGTTTTTTGGACACAACTTAAGTTGAGTTTGAGGATCCATCTGTTTCTCTTGTTCATAGTGCACAAGGCACTCAGTCTAGAGTTTTAACTTAGCGCGATCCGCAGAATTGCTCCGTTTCCGGTGCCGCCATTGCGGTTTATCAGGGCGCTACTTCCTGCCGCGCCAAGCGAGCTTCTCATTATCTGCAGGAAGTGTGACGTATGGCGCTGCTCTTATCTACATCTACATCTACATTTATAAACCGCAAGCCACCCAACGGTGTGTGGCGGAGGGCACTTTACGTGCTCTGTCATTACCTCCCTTTCCTGTTCCAGTCGCGTATGGTTCGCGGGAAGAACGACTGTCTGAAAGCCTCCGTGCGGGCTCTAATCTCTCTAATTTTACATTCGTGATCTCCTCGGGAGGTATAAGTAAGGGGAAGCAATATATTCGATACCTCATCCAGAAACGCACCCTCTCGAAACCTGGCGAGCAAGCTACACCGCTATGCAGAGCGCCTCTCTTGCAGAGTCTGCCACTTGAGTTTGCTAAACATCTCCGTAACGCTATCACGGTTACCAAATAACCCTGTGACGAAACGCGCCGCTTTTCTTTGGATCTTCTCTATCTCCTGCGTCAACCCGATCTGGTACGGATCCCACACTGATGAGCAATACTCAAGTATAGGTCGAACGAGTGTTTTGTAAGCCACCTCCTTTGTTGATGGACTACATTTTCTAAGCACTCTCCCAATGAATCTCAACCTGGTACCCGCCTTACCAACAATTAATTTTATATGATCATTCCACTTCAAATCGTTCCGCACGCATACTCCCAGATATTTTACAGAAGTAACTGCTACCAGTGTTTGTTCCGCTATCATATAATCATACAATAAAGGATCCTTCTTTCTATGTATTCGCAATACATTACATTTGTCTATGTTAAGGGACAGTTGCCACTCCCTGCACCAAGTGCCTATCCGCTGCAGATCTTCCTGCATTTCGCTACAGTTTTCTAACGCTGCAACTTCTCTGTATACTACAGCATCATCCGCGAAAAGCCGCATGGAACTTCCGACACTATCTACTAGGTCATTTATATGTATTGTGAAAAGCAATGGTCCCATAACACTCCCCTGTGGCACGCCAGAGGTTACTTTAACGTCTGTAGACGTCTCTCCATTGATAACAACATGCTGTGTTCTGTTTGCTAAAAACTCTTCAATCCAACCACACAGCTGGTCTGATATTCCGTAGGCTCTTACTTTGTTTATCAGGCGACAGTGCGGAACTGTATCGAACGCCTTCCGGAAGTCAAGAAAAATAGCATCTACCTGGGAGCCTGTATCTAATATTTTCTGGGTCTCATAAACAAATAAAGCGAGTTGGATCTCACACGATCGCTGTTTCCGGAATCCATGTTGATTCCTACATAGTAGATTCTGGGTTTCCAAAAACGACATGATACTCGAGCAAAAAACATGTTCTAAAATTCTACAACAGATTGACGTCAGAGATATAGGCCTATAGTTTTGCGCATCTGCTCGACGACCCTTCTTGAAGACTGGGACTACCTGTGCTCTTTTCCAATCATTTGGTACCCTCTGTTCCTCTAGAGACTTGCGGTACACGGCTGTTAGAAGGGGGGCAAGTTCTTTCGCGTACTCTGTGTAGAATCGAATTGGTATCCCGTCAGGTCCAGTGGACTTTCCTCTGTTGAGTGATTCCAGTTGCTTTTCTATTCCTTGGACACTTATTTCGATGTCAGCCATTTTTTCGTTTGTGCGAGGTTTTAGAGAAGGTACTGCAGTGCGGTCTTCCTCTGTGAAACAGCTTTGGAAAAAGGTGTTTAGTATTTCAGCTTTACGCGTGTCATCCTCTGTTTCAATGCCATCATCATCCCAGAGTGTCTGGATATGCTGTTTCGAGCCACTTACTGATTCAACGTAAGACCAGAACTTCCTAGGATTTTCTGTCAAGTCGGTACATAGAATTTTACATTCGATTTCACTGAACGCTTCACGCATAGCCCTCCTTATGCTAACTTTGACATCGTTTAGCTTCTGTTTGTCTGAGAGGTTTTGGCTGCGTTTAAACTTGGAGTGAAGCTCTCTTTGCTTTCGCAGTAGTTTCCTAACTTTGTTGTTGAACCACGGTGGGTTTTTCCCATCCCTCACAGTTTTATTCGGCACGTACCTGTCTAAAACGCATTTTACGATTGCCTTGAAATTTTTCCATAAACACTCAACATTGTCAGTGTCGGAACAGAAAATTTCGTTTCGATCTGTTGGGTAGTCTGAAATCTGCCTTCTATTACTCTTGCTAAACACATAAACCTTCCTCCCTTTTTTTTATATTCCTATTAACTTCCATATTCAGGGATGCTGCAACGGCCTTATGATCACTGATTCCCTGTTCTGCATATACAGAGTCGAAAAGTTCGCGTCTGTTTGTTATCAGTAGGTCCAAGATGTTATCTCCATGAGTCGGTTCTCTGTTTAATTGCTCGAGGTAATTTTCGGATAGTGCACTCAGTATAATGTCACTCGATGCTCTGTCCCTACCACCCGTCCTAAACATCTGAGTGTCCCAGTCTATATCTGGTAAATTGAAATCTCCACCTAAGACTATAACATGCTGAGAAAATTTATGTGAAATGTATTCCAAATTTTCTCTCAGTTGTTCTGCCACTAATGCTGCTGAGTCGGGAGGTCAGTACCCGCAGGCAGCTACGGCATGTTTCGACGATTTGTAGTTGCTTTATATTACGAAGCTGCTGCATTTAATTGAGGACGAGGCAGCTGCATGTTTTACACAGCCATGCAGCGTTCTTATTGACTATTAATGATTATAATCATATGTTTCTGTATTTCTGCAGGAGTTCCGACTCCTGGGGAGGTGGGTGGGTTATTTCTTTATTTATTTAATTGTTTAATATACACTACTGTTAAAGTGAATAAATACCGGGCTCAGACAAACAGTAAACATGAAGGTTACGTGGCACATGAATTATAACTCACAATAAGGTGAAGAAGTCTTGTCCTTAGTAATTGTGCAAATCATGGAAAAAAGCTTGTTCTTGTTACAAAATGAAGAAGAGTATTTCAAGTGCGTTTAACCAGTTTGTATGCAGTCGGATTACAAATCAGCCAGGACAGGCATTGGTTTCTGCACGGACTGCACGGCTACAGCATAGCTCTCAGTATGTGAATGTTATGACGGAACAACCATTACGGCTGCCCCAAATAGAGGCTTTCTTTTCCGCTTCTCGTAAACCTTCTGCTATGGTCCACAGACAGAAGAAGAAACTTTTCATTCATAAAAGGAGTGGCTTTAAAGACAATTAAATTTAAGTTTGACACAGGTGTGTCTGTTTTCCTAATCAATAAAAACACCAATGAAATGGTCAGTAGTCCATAGATACAGAAACCAGCTTCTGTTATGTCTGATTATAACAAACATAGATACTAGTAATTAGCATGTACAGTTTGTCAGAAATTTTTTGTGCCGGAACAAAATTTTCCGTGTACTATGTCCTAGAAACAGTGCAAACGTTTTGAATTTAGACTGGTTTGAGTAGTTCAACTTGAGCGTATTGGGTAATGTGCCACAAGTAAGTGATTCATGTGAGATAAGTACAGTGAACTTTTTGAACCAGGTTTAGGAACGGCTAAAGAACTGAGGCGCATGTTACTGTTAAGGACAATCCACAATCACCATTTTATCATACTTGGCCTTTCACCCACGGTACACGTGAGCAGGTTCCACAGTAACTGCAACGATGGAATGACAAGGAGGTGATACCACCAGTTTCGACCAGCCAGTGGGCATACTCCTTGGTCACACTTAAAAGTCATCAGTAGGTTTACGTGTGTGTGTTGATTTCAAAGACACAGTAAACCCACAAACTATCGTGCGTTTATTTCCTCTCCCACGATCGGGAGGGTTAAAGAACAGATTATGACAGGGCACATTCCTTTCTGTAATTGACTTACGTGGGTCACACTTATAGTTACCACCATACGAGCAATCCAAGCAATATTTTGTAATAAATACTCACCTGCAATTTTTTCAGTTCCGAAACTACCGTTCGTAAGTGCTTCAGCTCCTGCAATTTTTCAACGTTTTTTGGAAAATTTACACAGAAGGTAACATCATGTACAAACTATTGGATGCTGAACATTTGATGAATTTAGAGTGTTTGTTTAACGTGCTCACTGCCGCTGCCTTAAACTGTAGCAAGGAAAAATGCTCTTTTTTCCACGAAGAGCATGAATATTTAGGAAACGTCATAAATGAACAGGGGATTCTTCCAGCTTAATCGCACTTGTCTGCAATTAAAGATCTTCTAGTGTCCCGTAAAGTCAAGGAACTATAGGCCACCATATGAAAAGTAACATATTACGTCATGTTTATTGCAAATGTGGAATAAATTGCTGCTAGACTGAACCGGATACACGAGGAAGACGTTGCGTATGTGTGGTACCAGCGATTTCAGGACGCTTTCAGAAATTAAAGGACGCTATTCGTTGTCTAAATCCTTTTGGTCCAGTTAATCCTGTTGTCTTACCTGAGGATGCATCTTCTTACAGTACTGGAACCGTGCTATCGCACAGAGCTGGTCCTTCTGATAAGCCCATTGCTTTCGCCTCAACAACACTCAACAAAGTACAGTGCAGTTACAGTCAACTTGAAAAAGAGGCGCTCTCCACTGTGTGTGGTGCTACCAAGTTCCTAAAATATTTGCGCAGTCGAAAGCTGTGTTTTATTACAGATCATTGGCCTTTTATCGTTTTGTTCAATCCTTCCAAGCGGGTCCCACAATGGACAGAGCCAATATTCCAACGTTGGGCTGTGTTATTGTCTAGGTATCAATAAGAATTGTACAGCTCCACTGCATAACATTCGGGCGCTCACTTCTTGTCTCTGCTACTGGTCGGTACTGACACAGCGTTTGAGTCGTCTGAGGAATCACATTATGAAAGCGAAACCCATGATTTCGTAATTCTCCAAAATATTGTTCTTTACTTTAGGAGTACTGCTGGAAAACTGATTAGGACCCAACTCTGCGGACTGTTTTGCAATACATTCTTCATGGATTCTACGTAGTGGTGCGCCACTACTTTTCGCATCATCACACTATGTGCATTCCGCATTATTTGTACGATCTGATGTTCTGCTGTTGCATACACAGAATCACGATGCACTGGTTGTGATTCCTCATGCCCTCCAGCGGGAAGTTTTGTCCTTGTTGCATCAAGGTCGGCGTGCTGCAGCTCGCGCAGAGCAACTAGCCTGATGTCATTGTACTTAAAATCAGGACATGGACACCCTAATTTAGAAAATGATCTTTTGTTGCAATGTTTGTGTGGCGCATCAATCCACTCCGCCGCAGTGCTTCTTCCACTGGACTGTATTAAAATACACTTCCAGCAAAAAACCGATGCATCGCGAAGGGTCTGTCCTAAAGGAACGGAAACCTCTAGATGTATTGTACATGTACAGACAAACAAATGATTACAATTTCAGAACAACTAGATGGTTTATTCAAGAGAAAGAGCTTCACAAATTGAGCAAGTTAACAACGTGCTGGTCCCCTTTTAGTTCTTATGCAGGCAGTTATTCCGCTTGCTGTTTATTGATAGAGTTGTTAGTTGTTCTCTTGAGGGATATCGTGCCTAATTCTCTTCAACTGGCGCTTTAGATCGTCAAAATTTCGAGCTGGTTGAAGGCCCCTGCCCATAACACTACAAACGTTCTCAACTGGGAAGAAGTCCAAGGTAGGGTTCGGTAAGCACGAAGGAAAACAGTAGAATCTCTGGCCATGTGCGATGGGAGAGTGAAGGTATTATGTTGCTAAAATGTAAGCCCAGGATGGCTTACGGGCAAGAAAATGTGGCGTAGAATATCGTCTCCAGACATGTCTTCTGCCTGGAATCTGACTGACTGGACTAAAATTGTCTTCACTGATGGAGTTCTGCTACGAACTGTGCCCTGATGACCAGCGAAGATGTGTGTCGCTAAGCTACGAAAAGCGGTGGTAACCAACCTGACTCTCGCTCTCCATGCAGCCCAACTACCACGACTGACGGTTTTGGGCACCATTTCTTGTCACACCACGACACCTTTCGTTATCATTTGCGGCACCCTTACAGCACAGCGATACGTCGACGATATTCTACGACCCGTTTTGTTGCCCTTCATGGCAAGCCATCCTGAGCTTACATTTCCGCATATAATGCCCATCCACACATGACGAGAGTTCCTTCTTGTCCGTGCCTGATTATCTTCGTGTTCGCCAAACTCTACCTTGGCCATCAAGGTGGCCGCATCGCTCCTTTGCTGAGAACGTTTGCAGCAATTTGGTAGGGCCCTCTAACCAGCTTGGGATTCTGACCATCTTTTTCCGTACCAAGATGGCTGCCGTGTCAGTAGTGCTTTAACGTCTCATCCGTTCTTATCACGTATTTATAGTGGAAAATTGAATCCGCTAACTTCCGCGCTCGGTTGGCGACTGCATGTAGTGCCATTGAGCCGCTGAGAGTGACTGTAATTCGTGCGGCTGATATTGTAATCATAAAACCCGCCAGGGTAGCCGAGAGCGCTAACGCGCTGCTTCCTGGACTCGGGTAGGCGCGCCGGCCCCGGATCGAATCCGCCCGGCGGATTAACAACGAGGGCCGATGTGCCGGCCAGCCTGGATGTGGTTTTTAGGCGGTTTTCCACATCCCGCTAGGTGAATACCGGGTCTCAGTTACACGGCTCACAGACATCTGAACACTTTCGCACTATTCTATGGATTACACTCGACACAGACAGTTGGGGACATTAATTCCGTCCCGGGGGGTACGGGGTGGCCGCAGGAAGGGCATCCAGCCACCCCTTAACCATTAACATGCCAAATCCGATTAACGATTGCTGACCCTGCGTAGCTGCGGGACAAGGCTCAAGCGATAGAATACTGTAATCATAAAATACTGTAAATACTCTTCGTGATTCAAGTGTACTCTTCTTCAAATCGTAAAAAAATCAAGACGCCAAGACCATACGTGAAACAATCACTACAACAATAAAACCCTGAAAAGGCAAAGTAAAAGTAAAAGCAATCAGATCCACAGCGAACGCAGTCGTTTTAGGAACGGAAACACAAGCAGATAAAAGGAAAATCGTAGAAAACATAGCCGAACTAAAAGATATTACATGTGAAGAGCCGAGCTAATTTCGACCTCTCCTGGCAATGTATCAGGCACAACTACCGTAACTGATGGGGACTTCCTGGAGGGAAAACGTGAGATCAACTTGAGTGAGCACATCTCCAAGGAAGAGTTCTACGAGGAAGTCAAAAAAAGTTTAAGAGAGGCCCCAAAAGTAAACGAACAGTTAATAACTTCCCGGAACTTTTCTGCTGCTGCATGGGGAAAGAGTTTGTTTTCAGTTCGAGTCCTTATACGTCAAAAATTTGTAGCTGCTCGGAAATGTTTCAATTCCTGGGGCCTAGCTCACCCGCTAAAATGTTGCGATAAAGAACCAGTCCGCGGAAAACGTGCGAAGCCAGGTCACAAGAAGTGAGAACGCCGAGAGGAGGCCACTGTTGGATTATATGATGCAAATATAGAAACAGAACATGTCATATGTAGGGGGATGTGACTGCCCTACCTACAAGCAGTTGTACAAGAGGAAAATAGAGCGCACTGAATGTGACATAACCGACAACGTTCACTTACACGGAGTACAACTACAACGGTCAGACACTACAGTAAACCTTAAATACAGGTATAGATATACAAAGAAAGAATACATGCCAGTGCAAACATAAGTCACCAGTCACCATAAACTAATACGAGAGATAAGCGGCGTGCAGTCGCTTGGTGACAACATGTGAGTATAGCGCAGTTAACAGATCTATGAACGAACAATCTTACAACGTATAGCATAAAACAGCCAAGATATTTTAACATCACTGATTACGTAGACAACATGTGTGTGCAGAGAACCACGGAATAGCACGTAGGAAAGGAGGTAAAACACGAAATATTCCGGAGGGAAACATTCCAGACCGGACTTCTGCTACGTGTGGGAGAGTTGGAAGAGGAATGTAATAAAACAAGCAGAAAACAAACACAAAATGATGCCCTAGGGCACATCAGTGATAATAACACATATTCATCTCACAACACTGAAAAACAAGGAACAGATAGACATATTGACATACCAGCACAAGAAACACAACAAGTTAAAACACCTGTTAACAGTTCACTAGGTCAAAACACATAATTAAAATTACATTCAGCATTTGACTCTAGCAAATGCAGACAGTACAGAAAGCCCGTAAATTTTATGTATAGTGGCAGCACACACAACGCTGACACACAGGGAAGTGGCTACAAAGATAACATTTAGTTGCCAAACATCCTCGATATGGGCAGACAATACTCCAAAAACAGAGATACTGAAAGCTCAATCCTACATACAAAGAATCTACTTCACCCACACAAAATTCTCAGTATACACAAACAATAGGGCAAGACAAACGTCAGGACGTCTCACAGGACACACACAGAAACCCCAAACAACACAATAATGAGGTAATTAATTATGATAATCTTCAGAGTAACTTACGCATGAGTAGGTTAGAAAACAGAAACATTTTCCAGACTGCCCTGCGTCTGCTGATAGACCTCAATCATCTGGAAGGTACAAAAACATATTCCTCTGCAACAAAACAGACCGACAGAATAGTACTTGGACAGAGAACCTGCCAATCGACCGTCGTGAGCTCTGTAGACTCTTAGGACAAGCACGCGCACGTAGAGGTGAGAAGAGGTGAGTGTGTAAGGACCTCGTCAGGGCGCGTGGACGCGCTTATTACGAGCTTAAAGAGACAACACCTAAGCGTTATGCCTTTGCTAGATACGTCCCGCGGTTAAGATCTTACAACTAAACTGCAATAGATCACTTTGGCTGGAGTGGAACTGGGTAGACTTCTGAACGAAGTACAGGCAGATATAATCTGTATCAAAGAGCCATTCATATATGCGTGGTGAGAGACTTCCAGGCCTTCCCCAATACCTCGTAACAATTACGGGGACCCAAAACACCAATCTACAACTGTAATAGGGAACATAAACTAAACAGTCACAAAAATAACACAACTTTGTTCTGAACATGTAGCCATAGTTGAAATATCGCATGGACGACAATCTTGGATTATTGCATCCATGTATGCACAGTATTCGTATGCCATAGAGCCTTTTTCTGACTAAATAAGAGATATAGCACAGTTTTCTATGTACAAAAGGTCTCTCATACTTAACGACATCAATGCACGGTCGACTCCATGACACGGCAGACAGAACAGATAACAGGGGAGAAACGATAGTTGACACAATAAATGAATGAAGCCTCTTTGTTCTAAACATAGCTGGACAAATACCTACATGCTGCCACAGTGCGGGAGGATCCAGCAATATTGACATCTCAACAGCAAATGCAAAGTCCAAAATAAACGTCAAGAAATGGGAAGTACTAGAAAATGCCACACACAGTGACCACAACGCTATACTCATCTACATGAACACATACAAAAACACGAACACACAGACCTCACATCAACAAAAACAACGACTTCTTCTAAACGAGGCTGACTGGCAAAAAAAAAAAATGGCTCTGAGCACTATGGGACTTAACAGCTATGGTCATCAGTCCCCTAGAACTTAGAACTACTTAAACCTAACTAACCTAAGGACATCACACAACACCCAGCCATCACGAGGCAGAGAAAATCCCTGACCCCGCCGGGAATCGAACCCGGGAACCCGGGCGTGGGAAGCGAGAACGCCACCGCACGACCACGTGATGCGGGCTGACTGGCAAAAGTGAAGGGACGTGGTTGAAGAATTTTTTCTCCATACAGTCAATGGTAGCGTAGACTGTAAAGCTTCCTTTCTGACGTACCTGATTCAAAAAGCAAAGCAGTTTGCTATCCCAAAGACAGTCTGTGCATCAAAACAGAAACTTCCCTGTCCACTGAGGTAACAAGACTAAGCTAAGAAGCTAGGGAAAAAAGGTAACATTACTAAAAAGCAAAAACAGCACAAGAGAGGACGGTGAGATTGGAACTATACCATGATGCAAAGCAAAATATAAAACAAATAATACAAGATCAGACAGGATCACTGGAACAATTTTGTCAAAATTCACCTACAAAACAATACATTGGGGGAACCATTTAACCTTATAACAGATTAGGTAAAGACTCCGGCAGTATTGTCAACACCAACGCGCACAGACGGCACTGCTATAAGGGACTGGAGATGTAAGGGCAGTACCTGCTGACGAAGCTTCTCGCTGATGACGAAAAGGCGAGTGACCAGCTACATCACACAGATTTACGAAGAAAAATGGAGGACACCTACATAAATGGACCCGTTACTGTCCCATTTGCCCAAGAAGAGCTATCGTTAGTAATAAAACAATTAAAGAATAAGAAGACTCCAGGTCCAGATAGCATGCACTCAGAAACACTAAAAATACATGTAACCCCGTTTCTAACAGAGATATTGAATGAAGCCCTGCTGAAAGGCAGGGCCAGTGCTATGTGGAAAGTAGCCAACGTAGTTATCATCAAAAATTCAGAGGATGGGGACTTATAGGTCCATCTGCCCCTTGAACACTTTGGCTAAAGCGCAGGAGAGACTCCTGTGTAATTGACTACAGTCACACAGGACTCTTTTTGGCTTTAGTCCACATCAGCATGCTTTTGGACCCCAACGCTCAACAGACAATGCAGTTAAACTCGTCTGGTAATTATACAGGACACACAAGAAAAATGCGCAGTAGCAATAGTAATAGAATAGCAAGCGCCTTTGGCAATCTCTAGTGGCCTGCCTTGTTTGCAAGCCTACGAGAGACGCACACACCAACAGTCTTACACAATAGCTTACTCGACTACTGCAAAGAAAGGATGGTGCAATGGTAAGTAGGAACACAAAAGGTTATAAAGATCATAACAAAAGGATGCTCACAACGCTAAGTCTATGGGCCGACTTTCTGTGATATTGCTATAGAACTGCTCATAAACAACCTGCACAAAGAAGATACGATGAAGGGTATAGCAGTCTATGCTGACGACATGCTAAACTTATAGTTGTAATAACTGCAAACTCGATTATGCATCTCTGAGGCAAGGCCAAAAAACTCCTTGTAAAAATAAGCGACTGGTGGAGTCATCACGACCTCACAATTGCTGCAAACAGGATACAGGGGAGCATATTACAGAAAAATGATAATTAAATCTTTAGAAGGTTGAGATATGACAAAAAGAATGGGAAACATCTGCCAAGGGGCGGCGGGTTTTCTCCGTCTTCCCGAACGTCCGAGAACGGTTCACGCTCAGACACATTGATCCAAGCCGTAGTATGGTACCCTTCCTGACGGGCGATGGCCCTTACCCTACACACTTGCACCACTTCGGCCTTGGCCAAAGTGATACGTGTGAATGTGGGCAACATGGATCCCCTGAACACATCACACTAAAATGTGGCACGCTCACACATCTAAGGCCGACGTCAGAAATCGAAGACATAGCGGAAACTTAAAGATACCCAGATAACTGGAGCATGCTTAACCACATCACTGATACAATTCCAAGAGCATTACACAAGACTTATAAGCAGCAACGACCATATACAAGATCACGACCCGAAACTCACCCTACACCGCAACATGATGCATGGGACAACAGAGATTCAAACACTGATATGGAAACAGATGAGCATATAGGCACAGATGATGACATGAACACTCCAATGTCACCAGATACATATACGGCATAGTAACAAATCACATGATTGCAACAATACTACAAGTAATACAAACATGGAATTTAGAAATAAGTTAGTTGTAGAAATAAAACAAAGAATTTTACTGTTTGTACGACTAAAATAACTAATTCTTTAGTTCTCTGGAACATTATTTTCAAACATGTAAATGTGTAATTTGTGAAATGTATATGGTGCAAACTGTACAACATGTGAACTTTATAAAATTTGTGCATAATGTATATAACCAGTATAATAAGGGGAAAATAGACAAACAAAAGCACGCAACATAGATAAGAAGCGCCCGTCGGCGAGATGAGGCTCTATATCACCTCCCGAGGATCCTCTCCCGCTTGCGGTGCAGGTAAGTGGAGGAAGCAATTATAGTAACAAATAGTACTGTCACTCATTAACGTAGAGTTAATACCACAACATACATACATATAGTAGTAGCTATAGTACAACAGAATATGCTAATTCAGGAGAAACAGGCTCGAAGTATTTAGCGAAGCCCTCCCACATGAAATAGACAGGCAAAGGGACTTTTTTTGCTACATAAATCTTTCCTTTCGTGTGTTATTTCCTTCTTAAGAATATAGTAAATTTTTCTTCAATTGTACTTTATGAATCTTGTGCTTTTCTGTTTTTCTTCTTTAAATAACAATATCATTACATAGAAACAAGAAAAGTACTAAAATTAGGAAAATGTCTAGTTTGCAGTAACAAACGACCCACTGTAGTCACCAAGGTGGTGAGTCAATCAGTAATGTTCCAATGCTATTCCAGGCGGGTGTAAAATGAATGTGAGAAACGGAAAATACTGAACGCGAAACTGAAGATTTGGCCCTGTTTGACCGCCGACCGCCCACTGAAGCAGATCTTCGGATCTCTTAATGGTGATATTATCTCCTCGTTCTTGCTCTTTAACACATAAATTACAACATAAACATAAATGAATAATTAAAGGAACTAGTAACTACTAAATGATAAATGCTGTTTCCGCTTATACATTTACTGTATATTGAAACCCCTTTATATTATAAATGTTTATATATCAATGCCCAATGGACATAAAGAGATACAAATGAATTTCCTATCTAATACGATTGATGAATTGCCCACATCTGCCCTTTTTTGTGACTATGCGATCTAATATAAATAACGAGAGACGACTGACATCATGTGCGTACCAAACACTAGAAGATACTGCTTTCAAAGATCATCTACAGTGGTGTGCAACCTCAGTGGAAATAAAATTTACGTGATACAAGCTGTTTAGCGTTATAGCCCCAATAAGGCGAAGCAATAAGCAGTATCACCGTATCTACTGCATCAGGTACGTCGGAGTGATGGTTCTCGTACACGTCTGCGACGACGGAAGAACTCCAGCCATAGATAAAAAAAAAAAAAAAAAACTCATTCAAACACTAGGACGGCATAAGACGGTCCGCTGACTGGTATTAATCTGTCTTCTCCTCTCAGTGTTCTATAGCCGAGAAACGCGAACTCCCAGCCACAGGGACAGAGTTCAGGTAACGTCTCAATGTGAGTACAGGCAGAAGAAGTGCTCTCAATCACTGAACGCTGCGTACTCAACAACGACTCCCTACCCGGAGGCGATGTCCAGAATCGTATAAGTTCGCAACAGTACAGTGCCTAACCGCTTCTACTATGAAATCTCCTGAGAGCAAAGACGGCTAGTCCATCTGTACAAAAGCTGATAATGAGCGACTGTCAAACTCGGGAGCTCAAAATGGAAGACCTCTTCTCTCCACTGCTGGCTTTCCAGCAAGGCTCGGATCCCCTCCCTCATAAATCCGAAGGCGAATCATTTTCTCGAAACCTCGGAATATCCTCCCTCTCTACAGATTCTTCCAAACGTCGACCAACCATATTTTAGGCTTTTGTCATCCAGTGTGGAAAGTTTGACACCGATACTCATACAATGGTACGCTTCTCAGAGTAAAAATCCTCGGAAATACCCAGAAGTAACCCAACCTTCCATTTCCGAGATAACGCTTCCTCGTTACTCTCTGCTGCGTCCCAGATTTTCTGAGTTTCCGAAGTATTATGCAGTTGTTCCTCCGGACCCACTGGAATACTGGCCGGCCGCCGCTGTATTGTGCTTCAGCGCTCAGGTGCCCCGAACGTCCCGTCCGTCTTGGCTACTTCCTGTGTCAAGCAGGACCTACACGCCTGTGCGGGCTTTTCCACCCAGGGTTTGAGTTATGCTCGCCGTATTGATAATAAAGACACTCCGTCACCTTTGTTGCAATAAGAAAAAAATGGTTCAAATGGCTCTGAGCACTATGGGACTTAATATCTGTGATCATCAGTCCCCTAGAACTTAGAACTACTTAAACCTCACTAACCTAAGGACATCACATATATCCATGCCCGAGGCAGGATTCGAACCTGCGACCGTAGCAGTCGCGCGGTTCCGCACTGAGCGCCTAGAACCGCGAGACCACCGCGGCCGGCTGCAATAAGAGTTAACAACTATTTACAAGGTGTACGTGGCAATGTCAGTCTTCTTTAAATATTCCTATATACGATGTACAACATACCTGATGATACCTAATTCTGGTTGTAAATCACGACAAAGTA
Source organism: Schistocerca nitens (assembly GCF_023898315.1). NCBI lineage: Eukaryota > Metazoa > Arthropoda > Insecta > Orthoptera > Acrididae > Schistocerca > Schistocerca nitens. Next base: position 951,184,602 of record NC_064616.1, read on the forward strand.
TGTTGATAAATGTCGTGTGAATACGGCCTCTCGTCGGGTAGGCCGTTCGCCGGGTGCAAGTCTTTCGATCTGACGCCACTTGGGCGACTTGCGCGTCGATGGGGATGAAATGATCATGATTAGGACAATACAACACCCAGTCTCTGAGCGGAGAAGATCTCCGACCCAGCCGGGAATCGAACCCGGGCCCTTAGGATTGAGCCAGCCGGAATGGCCGAGCGGTTCTAGGCACTTCAGTCTGGAACCGCGCGACCGTTACGGTCGCAGGTTCTAATCCTGCCTCGGGGCCGGCCGCTGGTGGCCGAGCGGTTCTGGCGCTACAGTCTGGAACCGCGCGGCCGCTACGGTCGCAGGTTCGAATCCTGCCTCGGGCATGGATGTGTGTGTTGTCCTTAGGTTAGTTAGGTTTAAGTAGTTCTAAGTTCTAGGGGACTTATGACCTCAGCAGTTGAGTCCCATAGTGCTCAGAGCCATTTGAACCATTTGAACCTTAGGATTGACATTCTGTCTCGCTGACCACTGAACTACCGGGGGCGGACAGTATGTAGATGAGTGCATGTAATGTGCGAAATTAGAGCCATCTTAAAATGTTAATCAATAAATAAATAAACAAATCAAATCAACAACTTTGTCAATTAAATCACGCCGGGTAACTGATTGCATGAGGGCAGAGGTATACCAATGGGTTATTGATTTGCTCAATTTGAGAAGTTTTTCTTTTAATTAAATCATCAAGTTTTTGTGAAACCGTAACCATATCTTTGTGTGTACACGTACATCGTATCTACCGATTTCCGTCCCATTTGTATAAGTCCTTCATGGTGCTTTTTTTTTGTTTTAGAGTGTATAGGCATTGATATTGTAAATCCATTGTGCAGCACGAGCTGATTTTCAACAGTTTTGTGAAGAAAATGGCACACATCACGTAACTGTCACGCCTTCGTTCTCAGTCGACAGGTGACGCTGAACGGTTCGTTCGATCGTTCAGAAGTCTTCTAGAGGAACTTCGTTCCTTCCACACATGGGAGCATGCCCCAAAGATTTGTCTTTCCCCAAACTGTTCCTTGCCACATGACGGGAAGTCGTCGGCAAAATTATTACACGGTCGCCGTTGCCGTACCCTATTGCATCTTCTACGACCACTACAGAAAAATTTCGTTCTTCCGGGTCAGAGAAAGTTTCAGTTGAGGACGAAGTTTTCTTTAAAGTTTCTGTCATGAAACGCCATTGGGGGCAAGGTGTCATCACAAAAGTATTGGCTCAACGGTCTCACGTCTTTTAAGGTCCTCCGTGCTGCACCGGTGTCACCAGAAGCAGCTACGGTGCTCTTGTGTAATGGGTCTACCGCAGAGCTTTTGCCCATAGACCATTCACGCTATTGGGGTCTGCGACGTTATTCCCATCTATCCGTCAAGAGTGATGCCGGTAGCGATCGACGTCGCAGCACCACCGTCGCTGCAGGTAAGGCCAATGTCCGTGCAGGTAGCGCCCACGGACAGCCGTCACGACGTTGTTCTCCTGGCCGCAGTCTCTGCGTCTCTGGATGCGGGCGTGCAACCTGTTGCCGATTTTTCGTCCGGTGTTCCCAGTCACTCGTAAGTGGATACCGGGGTGTGGACAGGGAGACACCGTCGGCCATAGCTACGGTCCGTGTCTCCTCATATGCGTCCGCAAGCAGACATCTTTTCCACCCCTTCGGCGTCCATTGACCCAGCGAGGCTGAGAGGATTTGTTGGAGGGGGACGGAGGAAGATGTGCTCTCGTCCGGAGAATGAGGTTCCAGATTACAATTGGTACCTCACTACGGGACGACAAGCTAAAGGCAGTCGCTCCCAGACGCAGCCACGAATGAGAGACGTCGCCGAAGACACGAACTCAAGACCTTCCATAAGCCGTCGCTGCTGCGTGTCTGCTTACGTCAGAGCGCAGTGCCGCTCGACCCAGTTTTTGATAGCCGATTAAGAGAGCATCATCATCATAGCTCAGACGGGCAACACTAGTATTAGTAGTGAGAAATTTGTACCGAAATTGGAAGTTAAATGTTGATTAATATGTGACTCTCCTTCAGTACTATTGAAGCATGGCGACATTAACATTTATACATTGTCCTTCAAGCGGACGTGGAATGCGCCTAAGTTCAGTAACGTTTCAGCAAGTTTCTTACTTTCCATCTTCAAGCGAAGATGGATATCTAGAGAGTAATTAGTGTTGCTGACAGGTGTTCTTGATTATAATTCAGAAGTATTTATTGAGTCTTCTTTTGTGAAGGGCTTTCAGAGAACTTGTTTAGTAACTCCGCTTTAGTGTTGCTGTCTTCATTAAAATGTTGTAATATGACTTGCCCACAAGAACAGTGAAATATCATCCTCTCTGGGGCATCGGGAACTCCGTCGCTAAAAAACTTCTAGAAAGAAATTACTTTACCGAAGTCATACACTCTAGTCTCTTAGAGTTTTAATAATTATTCTGACACCGTATAACAATACGTCGTTTATAGTTTGTTATGGCGTTCCTTTGACGCTGATAAGACCGTTTCAAATGCGTCTTTGCAATGATTATGTAAACAACTAGTCTCGAAACATGAGCATTCCGAGCATTAACTAATCGTCTTGTTAGTGAAATCTTGTAATACCAAATGCGATTCAAACACGGACTTTCATGTTCCATGCACAATGTTATACGAGCCCAGTAAACTGAAATTGTAGGGGACAACTCACGCAAGGATGGAATACACGGTCTGTCTCAATGCAAAGTGTCCATCCTCAAGGGGCGCTCCACTTATACCTCGCATATAACTTACTGTTGATACTGAAACTTTTCTATCACGAACTGTTAAATTATTAGAGTATGAAGACGCTATGTGCCTCTACTAAACGGCCACATATCTTCAAGGTGCCGACCATGGATCTTACTAGCGACTCGGGCAGGCATCGCACTAGCAGCATTAAGTATTTAAGGGCATACGGCTTACCTGCCTCAGCGTGTTTTGTTTGTGGACCACTGCTTAGACTTACGAATATCATTCATAAAACAACGTTAAGTAAATTACTATAATCACTTTAAAATAAATTACGTGAAGTAAGAAACTTCAGGAAAGTTGTCTTGGGGCATGAACGTTATGTCTTCCGCGCTGAACTGAGGTTTGGGGTGACGTCCCATGTTAATGATGGGAGGACGTCGTGATGTGAGTAATATGTTTACAACCAACGGAAATGTTGTAAGCTAATCGTGGGTGTACGTGTGTATGAGTGATTCAATATGTACTGGAGGCTGGTTGAGGTGGCACAAACAAAAGATAGAATAAGAATAAACGCGCATGAGCTATTGTTTTAGCAGCCTCTTGTGAAGCTTAGTACGCACTCTGATACATTGTTCAGACCCAATGCCGCAACTCTTTGTCGTTTAGTCTTTGTGGCAGAGTTCTTCACAGTGCCACGCAAAAGATCGTATCCATAGCTCGGTTTCCGTCAAGGAAAGCAAAAAGCTGAACTGAGTCATCTGCTGCGCTGCTGAAAGACCGAACTGTACATAAATGAAGCAAAGTTCCTGAAGCAGTTTTTGGAATACGTTTTACTTGTCGCATAAAAAATTAAGTAACACATATTTTTATTTCGCACGTTTTTTCGCTGTGCAGTTCGCAAACGATTTCAGGAAAATTATTGGTTAAAAATATCTGATTATTTCTAATGTCCCACATTACAGCCTGAAGGTGAAGTGGTTATCTTTTCGTTATTGATTACATTTATTACGATACTTCAAAGTTTTGTAACTCACTACCCGTTGTTAGAAGAATTCGTAGTGAATTAAGAGGGCGGTAAGTAGAAACTGGTAGTCTGAAACTGACGTCAAACTTCTAAATGTTTATCTCAACAGGACTGAGAGGTGATCGCTAAGTTAAAAAACTAAAAGGAAAGTTAGCACGCTGGGATTCGATCCTGCAAGTTTCCCTTTCGCGCAACAAGCCCTACCACACCTTTTTGTTCGCTACTCAGTAACTTTTGAAATAAAGCAGCTGCAACATGATGGACTTCTAATATTATCTTCTGTCCGTTCACCATTTGGATGCAGGGCCAGCAGCCTACCTTAAATGTATTTCTGCTTGTAACATGTTCTTTAAACAGATGGAACTTCTAGCTTTGGATTACATGGTGATTCATCAGTTATCTTACATTTTTATACTCTTCCCCATTGCCCGTATTAACAATCAAGCTGGCCGAAGTGGCCGAGCGGTTCTAGGCGCTTCAGTCTGGAACCGCGCGACCGCTACGGTCGCAGGTTCGAATCCTGCCTCGGGCATGGATATGTGTGATGTCCTTAGGTTAGTTATGTTTAAGTAGTTCTACGTTCTAGGGGACTGATGACCTCAGATGTTAAGTCCCATAGTGCTCAGAGCCATTTGAACCTTAACAATCAACAGCATCTCATGGCCAGCTGTTTAGCCAAATTTAGGATTATGTATTGTTTACACCGCACCACATGAGAACTCTTCAGCATTAGGTGTACTTGAATGAAATCGTGTTAAAACGTGTACGAGGATAATATAATCTATAAAATAGATTATGAAGTGTGATGTTTTGTCTTGCAGTAGCCTTTCAGTGTGATGATACAGATAATTCCAAACATTCGAGACTCATACGTCTGTACCATTTTCAGAACAGTTCCTCACGTCTTGTTTTGGAATAACAGCAGCGGGCTTCATGGAGAAGACAAAGTCACTAGTGGCTCTGCCTGCAGCATTAGCACTGCTAAATCCAGTCTTAATCCTGTGAATTTTTCTTTTTGCATCTCTGTCAACAGAGTTTCCGTTCACTTCTGTAGCTAAGTTTTCTTATAGGGAGTCTATGGTGTCCCTCTCAGTAAATTAGCAACTAGGAACTACAAACATACACTGACACTTGCTTGCTGTTTTGAAGTTTGTTTGGTTACCAGATAAGCACTTTGGTTCTAGGCCCTACAGTCTGGAACCGCGTGACCGCTACGGTCGCAGGTTCGAATCCTGCCTCGGTCATGGATGTCTGTGATGTCCTTAGGTTAGTTAGGTTTAACTACTTCTAAGTTCTATGGGACTGATGACCTCAGAAGTTAAGTCCCATAGTGCTCAGAGCCACTTGAACCATTTGAAACATCATTATCACAACACTTTATCAAATTGGTTACCTGTGCTAGGAAAATTTTGAACCATTCCCAAAACTGCAGCATGGGCAGCAGGTACGTACATATGAAAGGATACAAACAAATTCGACCAGTAGACCGCCACACGAGCTGCAGATGAGATCCCACTTGAAGCCTTCACGTGGCACGGCTGATCTCTCGACTTATGGCGGCTGTTCATCAGGTGGTAGTCGCATAGTCTTCCCAACTTAATTTACTCATCATAATTCAAACAGTTTTTACGAAATATTTATAAATTTTATTAAAAAATCTGCCTCGTGAATCAGTGTAACTCTGAGTCAAAACCGTATGGAAATCCCTAAGAATTTCCTGAGATCAACATGTACAGACGGTCGTGATCAAGCGACTTCAATGTATATACACTACTGGGCATTAATGTTGCTACACCACGAAGATGACGTGCTACAGACGCGAAATTTAACCGACAGCAAGAAGATGCTGTGACACGCAAATGATTAGCTTTTCTGAGCATTCACACAAGGTTGGCGCCTGTGGCGACACCTACAACGTGCTGACATGAGGAACGTTTCCAACCGATTTCTCATACACAAACAGCTGTTGACCGGCGTTGTCTGGTGAAACGTTGTTGTGATGCCTCGTGTAAGGAGGAGAAATGCGTAGTATCACGTTTCCGACTTTGATCAAGGTTGGATTGTAGCCTATCTCGATTGCGGTTGATCGTATCGCGACATTGCTGCTCGCGTTGGTCGAATATGGAATCGGTGGGTTCAGGAGGGTAATACGGAATGCCGTGCTGGATCCCAACGGTCTCGTATCACTAGCAGTCGAGATGACAGGCATCTTATCCACATAGCTGTAACGGATCGTGCAGTGACGTCATGATCCCTGAGTCAACAGATGGGGATGTTTTCAAGACAACAACCATCTGCACGAACAGTTCGACGACGTTTGCAGCAGCATGTATTATCAGCTCGGAGACCATGGCTGCGGTTACCCTTGACGCTGCATCACAGACAGTAGCGCCTGCGATGGTGTACTCAACGACGAACGTGGGTGCACGCATGGCAAAACGTCATTTTTTCGGATGAATCCCGGTTCTGTTTACAGCATCATTATGGTCGCATCCGTGTTTGGCGACATCGCAGTTAACGCACTTAGGAAGCATGTATTCGCTATCGCCATACAGACGTATCATCCGGCGTGATGGTATGGGGTGCCATTGGTTACACGTCTCGGTCACCTCTTATTCACATTGACGGCACTTTGAACAGTGGACGTTATATTTCAGATCTATTACGACCCGTGGCTCTACCCTTCATTCGATCCCTGCGAAACCCTACATTTCAGCAGGATAATGCACGACCGCATGTTGCAGGTCCTGTACGGGCCTTTCTGGATACAGAAAACGTTCGACTGCTGCCCTGGTCAGCACATTGTCCCCATCTCTCACCACTTGAAAACGTCTGGTCAATGGTGGCCGAGCAACTGGCTCGTCACAATACGCCTGTCACTACTCTTGATGAACTGTGGTATCGTGTTGAAGCTACATGGGCAGCTGTACCTGTACACGCCATCCAAGCTCTGTTTGACTCAATTCCCAGGCGTATGAAGGCCGTTATTACGGCCAGAAGTGGTTGTTCTGGGTACTGATTTCTCAGGATCTATGCACCCAAATTGCGTGTAAATGTAATCACGTGTCTTTTCTAGTATAATATATTTGTCCAATGAATACCCGTTTATCATCTGCATTTCTTCTTGGTGTAGCAATTGTAATGGCCAGTAGTGTATATAGAGAAGATAATGCATCTCACTTTACGGCTAACCAGTAACAGCAGGTCTAGAAATATCACCTCACAAAACTTAAACAGTCGTGTTTATTTGCAAACGTGTCCAGCACTTTGTTCCATGGGTGAAGGTGGGAGACGATACGACCGTAATCTTGATTGCACGATTGCTTGCTCTATTCCGTAACTCATAGCTGACGTGCTTTTCACACGTCATACATTTGTCGAATGTGATCCATATTTGGTAGATAAAGTACAGTGCTGTTTAGTCAGAATCAGCCTCAACACCGACATAACATATTAGTGGACTAGCATTCCTATATCTAAAGTTTTTCTTTGATGTTATGCTTACAAGTAATATACGTTTCACTGTAGTGAATTCTCTTATAACTTAGTAAATAACCAATCGATAGTCCCAATTCCCAAGTATTTTTCAGTGTTGTAATAATTTTCTGAATCAGCACAGTCACACTGCTAATTAAAAGTAAACAGTGTCAACGGATTTACGCAACCAAGAGTGGCCATTAATAAATTATATGTTTGCGAATGGGTTGGGTCTATGAAAACATAAATTCACTGCGTTGTAACGTTGCTCTTTCGAATATTTACTGTACCTTTCTGGCAACGTACGTCATTAACTGCTTTTTTGGTGTTGTGTTTGGTGGACTCAAATAATGTAGTGGGAGGCCAGAGCTCATTTCTCTTAACCTGTCTCCACGATTCTTTTACGAGATGTACGATCAGCGACGGAATTTGCGACACCCCTCGCCTTACCGTTATTCCGAACTGCTCTGGTTTACTGTCAGTTATGCTGCATAAACTGCAAGGACACAACGTGCTACGAACATATTGTCTACAGGCGTGAAGTCGAAAAAATATCCGAGTGTTGAGAGGCTGATTTAGATTAATACAAATAAATTACAGTTTTTCATGATAACGTTACTAAAAAAAAGTCTTCATTAATAAAACAAAGGATCCCAAATAGTCGCGAATTAGCAGAATAATACGCATTTTCAGCTTAGAAATGTTCTCTGTGTACATTCAATCCACAGGCAGTCATGCAGAGATAGCGTTACAGGGAGGACTATATCGAAGGTATTCAAACGGAGCAATAGGGATAGATATACAAAAAAAAGGAAAAAATAGGTAACCGTTCATTCAGTGGCACAATTGGGTCAATACAATAGATAGAAGTACAAAAAGAAATAATTATCAACTGTTCATTTCTACAAGTTTTTCATCTTTACATCAGCAAGGTAAAGAATGTAAGCAGTGACAAAACCTATGAGGAAAAAATTGCCTTAATATTTATTTAATGGTAGTCACTTGTCTTATTATTTATTTCCTGGTAGTCAGTCTGACTGCTTACGACTCTTTCAAAGAAGAGAGCATTTTTTTTCCTGACATATTATAACTGAAAACTAAAGCAGTCTTCTCCTTGGAACACTTTACCGCAGAGTTAACGTGCAACTGCGTTCATCGCTTCTCTGTTGTCACAATGATGGCTAAAGCGAAGAATTCGCAACGTGAAAGGCGAAGTAGACAGCAGTTTCTGTTGGAACGAGCTTCCTGGAATCAAATCATAAATTTGCTACCTCTATGTCATCCATCATGTGAGAATCACATAGAATACTTGATCTTCTCGTAAATGACAAGAAAATATCGAGTGAATTCACCAGGATACTTCTGAACCACACCATAAAGTAGATAAAATGTCACAAAGTTGCCAGACGTATTCTACTGTGTTACCAATTCTGCATTATACTGGCGACACGCCGAATAAATTTGCTGAGCCGATGGGTGTGCTGAGATAGCTAGCACTGCGTAAGCTAGCGTTTTGAAAGCCGACGGCTGGCTTTCTTCTTCAGTATCTGTAGCAGTTAGATTTCCTTCCAGTCTTACCTAAACTGAAAATTGTAAAACACATTCAGCAGAAGCGATTCGCTTCTTAATATTATCAGACGCTATTTTCGTTATTAGTAAATAACATTCATTTTAATATTATACACTTTCGCCTTCTTTTCTCCTCAAAACTAATATACATGCTTGACACTTGAAGCTATAATGACACTACGGACAAAACTTTAGTAGAGTGAGTTTAGAAAATATTGTTACATAAAATTTAATATAATTTAATTCTTGTTTCACTAATGTAAAGCATTATTCTGCAATGCAATATTGGTGCTGTTCAGAATTCAAGCAAATAAATGTAGATACCTCTCTTCAAAACATAAATGATGTAAAAAATAAGCAAATATCAGTGTAATCTTTTCTTCATTGCATGGTTCAAAAGGGAATAAAATAAAAATCACTAAATATATTGTCGCAGAAGAAACACAGTAGCAAAGTCACCATGGTGTAGTGGTTATGATACTACACTGTTGCATGGAGGGTTGTGAGCTGAAAAATCACTTGCGCTGTAAACTTTTAATTTCTATATTCGGCTCGAGTACATCCTAGAAGCATCCACAAATGGCAAGAAGCACTGTACTGGAATGTTCTGTAACTGTATATACACCGTATATTTTCTGGCCGGAGGCAGTTCACTCCGCGCTCTTGTATGTGCCAGTGGTGAATAAATCTTCGCTAAATGAAGTTAGTGTTCGTCATTCATCAAATTACACTTTTTTCTATGTGACATTATTCTGGTGGACACGCTGGGTATTGGAACTTGTGATAGCGCACATTTTCCCGTCACAGTGGCTCCCATCAGGCCACCACAGAGCCGCCGTTTACGTGGCGAGAAACCCGAGTTCGAGCCGTATTCAACAGATTGCAATCTATCGGAGACAGGAGAAGAGGAGGATGTTACGATGACAGCAACTGTGTGCCACCACATGAGACATCCTTCCGGGTTCTCTGGTGACGATGGCCAAGATACAAACAAGTGGCTGAAGGTATATGAGAGTAAAGCCAAATTTAACAAATGGGATGACATCGTGTGTTTGGCTAACGTATTTTTCAACTTGGACGGCATTGCCAAGCAATGGTATGAGAACAACGAGGAGAAGTTCACAAGCTGGGAAGTATTCCAGGCGGAACTGCGCAAATATTTCGGCGACACACAACGACAGAAGTGCAAGGCTGAAGTTGAATTAAAGTGAAGGGCACAGCGTCCAGAAGAAACTATAGCATCCTACATTCAAGACGTCTTGGAGCTGTGTAAAATAGTGGATCCTAGAATGAAGCAGGAAGATAAGACTGGACATCTCATGAAGGGTGTTGCTGAGGACATGTATCAAGCACTACTCCTGAAGGAGGTTTCGACAGCAGACGACTTCATAAAATGGTGCCACTACATCCAGACAATCCATCAAAAAGGAATTAAACGCTAGAAGTTTGAACGGCTGGCAAACGTCGTATGGATGTCTGTGGTGGAGGAAGGAACTGATTTCACGTTTTCTTCGTCAGATGGTGAGAGAAGAAGTTCAAAAGGCACCTGGATTGCACGGCGATTCCAAAAACCGAGACACTTCAAGAGGCCATAAGGGAGGAAGAAGAACAGACATTGAACCCAATCTCTCGTCCTTCATTTCCCTTTAAAACGGTGAAAAAAAACCGAAACCCAGGCGAAGTTACGTTCCTACAATGCCGCATGAGCAACCTGTTTTGGCACCAAGGAAGGTCGACGTCTGGAGGACCCAGGATAACCAACCAGTATGTTTCCACTGCGGACGACCGGGACATGTGGTGCGCTATTGTCGAGAAAGGCTGCGAATATCTCGTGACGCCCGCGCCAGAAGACAACAGATTGATCTTAGCCCACGCCAACTCCGGGACGACGATGATGAACAAAAAGATGTGGGTGCAGGACGACGGAGGTCACCATCACCGAAAGCTAGCTGCTGGGGTGGACGCTCCCAAAAACGCCGAACAAGGTCTCCATCGCCGTTTAGAAGCTCCAGCTGATCACCTAGCCGCCGCAACCTGGAAAACTAAAGGGTGTGACCTTCCTTGGAGGTGAGGCCGCCGAAGAGAAAAATCCTCCGCCGTCGATCACTATAAAAATGATAGGAAATTACGTCGATATCCTCATGGATGGCCGACCAACCGAAGCTCTTGTGGACTCTGGAGCACCATATTCAGTCATTTCGGAGAAGCGCCGTCACCAGTTGCAGAAAACCATATTCGTCGGCAAAAAAACGTCTCTGCTGAAGGTGGGTAATATGTAAAACCTACAGGAAGATGTTTCATTCGTGTGGGTATAAGTGGCCATACACAGCCCTTGGGATTCATTGTATTATAAGAGTGTAGTCATGACGTCATTCTCGGATGGGACGTTTTGAAAGCTTCTCAGGCAATTATAGATTGTGGTCGCTTGAAGATTATGGTAGACGAGATGAGATACTGTGGACAGGAAGATGCGGTTCAAATGGTTCAAATGGCTCTGAGCACTATGGGACTCAACTGCTGTGGTCATCAGTCCCCTAGAACTTAGAACTACTTAAACCTAACTAACCTAAGGACATCACACACATCCATGCCCGAGGCAGGATTCGAACCTGCGACCGTAGCAGTCGCATGGTTCCTGACTGCGCGCCTAGAATCGCGAGACCACCGCGGCCTGCACAGGAAGATGCGGATCCGAGTGAATGGAGACTATGCGTGCTGGATGAAATGACCATTCCTGCAATCAGAGCTAGAAAGGTAACTGTCATGTGTCATACCATGCATGAACCCATGGATCTTGTAGTGGAATGTAAGAGAAGCTTACTAGTGAAGAATTACTTGGTCATCCCAGTCTCTGTCGTCTCTTTTAAGAACGGATTCGGTGAATTGTGGATAGTTAACTGTCGCCGAGAACCGCAGATCGTTCCAAGACGCACGTGCGTAGCAAATGCTGAGCAGTTAATTGCCGAACAGCGGAGCGTCATAGACACCTCCCATGCCCAATCTGTGGGCGAAATTGGCGCTACCACTACGAGACAAGATCTTCTAGCTCGACTATCACCAGATCTCACTAAGGAACAACAGAAGAAGCTACTTGACATTCTTCAAGGGTTCTCTGCATGGGCCGGCCGGAGTGGCCGAGGGTTTCTAGGCGCTACAGTCTGGAACCGCGCGACCCCTACGGTCGCAGGTTCGAATCCTGCCTCGGTCATGGATGTGTGTGATGTCCTTAGGTTAGTTACGTTTAAGTAGTTCTAAGTTCTAGGGGACTTATGACCTCAGCAGTTGAGTCCCATAGTGCTCAGAGCCATTTGAACCATTTTTTTTCTCTGCATGCTTCAATCCACAGGTGAAGAGCATATCAAACAAATCGTCGGTGAAGCACCGGATTAGCACTGGAGACCATCAACCAATAAGCCAGAGAGCATACTGTGTGTCAGCAACAGAACGTCGAATAATTCGCGACGAGGTAGAGAAAATGATGGAGAATGACATAATTCAGCCTTCGCAGAGCCCATGGTCGTCACCAGCGGTTCTCGTCAGAAAGAAGGATTATAGGAAGCTTAATAAAATAACTAAAAAGAATGTTTACCCCCTTCCACGAACTGACGGTACACTAGATTGTCTGAAGGGGGCTAAGTTTTTCTCAGCCATGGACATGTATTCGGAATACTGACAAATCGAAGTAGATGAGGCTGATCGTGAGAAAACTGCGTTTATCACCCCTTACGGCCTGTATGAGTTTAAGATAATGCCGTTTGGTTTGTGTAATGCACAAGCAACTTTTGAAAGGATGATGGGTAATATTCTAAGTCACCTGAAGTGGATGATGTGCCTTTGTTATTTAGATAACATTATAGTGTTCTCAGAGGCATTTGATGAACACGTAAAAGGACTGAGGGCCGTTCTTAAACGTCTCTGACAAGACGGACTGAAACTTAATCCAAGAAAGTATCTCTTTCGAGCAAAAGAAATCAAAATACTTGGACACACTGTGTCAAACGAAGGTGTGTGGCCAGACACGGAAAAGCTGAGATCTATATCGGAATTTCCAATCCCTAAAAGTATTAGAGATGTGAGAAGCTTCCTCGGATTATTTTCGTATTACCATCATTTATCAAAGACTTTTGTATCAAATCCAGGCCACTCCAAGTGTTGTTAAAATCGGATGATAAATTTATCTCGGGCGGTGCTCAACAAGATTCTTTCGATGTGCTGCGAAAAGCTCTGACGACTGACCCTGTACTTGGTCTATATGATGAGAGTACACTTACAGAACTACACACAGATGACAGCGGGTATGGGATCGGTGCATTTCTGGTGCAGATTTAGGATGGAAAAGAGAAGGCTATAGCCTATGCTTCTAGGGCACTTACAAAAGCCGAGAGAAACTACTCAGTTACATAAAGAGAATGTCTTTCTGTGATCTGGGCCATGTGCAAATTTCGACAGTACCCCTATGGAAGGCCATTCACAGTTGTTGCAGATCATCATTCACTTTGTTGATTGACAGGTCTTAAGGATCCAACAGTACGATTCGCCAGGTGGGCACTACGTCTTCAAGATATTACCATAGTGTACAAAAGTGGAAGCAAACACCAAAATGCCGACTGTGGCTCAAGAAACCCCGTGCAAGACCGTCAAGACTTTGATGAACATGGTGACTATCACGCTGCAGTCCAGGTTCTCTCTGCTGACCAGAAGAAGGACGCCAACGTATCTTACATTATGCTTGCCTTAAAACAGTCAGAGGATGTGAAAGGGCAATTTAAGGTAGTTAATGGATTACTTTGATTCATTTGGAAAGCGGTGACTACCAGTGATTCCTAAACACAAGCGCTTAAATGTTCTACAGAAATTCCATGACACACCTGATGCCGGTCATTTGGGATTTATTAAGACATACGATTTGCCGGATATAGACTGGGAGACTCAAACGTTCATAACGGGTGGCAGGGGTAGAGAATCCAGTGAAATTTTTTTAAGTGCTTTATCTGAAAACTAACTTGAGCAGTTAAACAGGACCGACTCGTGGCGATAACATATTAGACTTTCTGGTTGTGGGGCGGCTGGTGGAGTTTTATCGTTGTTATTATATAATGTATTGTAATGTAGAAACATTGCATTTCCCTGCCGTTTAACCATATGTGGGGCGGCGAGTGGAATTATGTTGTTTAATAAATGTTGTTAAAATGTTCCTATTATTTATGCTGTTGTTTTGCCGTTCTCAACACTGGCTCTCTAACTACAATTTTGGCAACCAGAAAGTGATTAGCAAAACGTGAAGCCTGTAATTGGAATTCCTAATGCCCACTTCATCTGAGAAACACACTTATAGCTGCAGCTTATAGCTCTGAGAAATTAGGAGATTGTCTGGGATTCATAATCAAAAACGATTTTCTAAAAATTCTCTGTATTCTGAAAGTCACAGATCAAAACAAAAAAGAAAAAAAAAAATCCACACAATCTAACAGAGCCGTTCAGAGTCTAATGCGCTGATGCAACTATAACTGTCCAAATTAAATGTTTAAATGAATGCTCGCCATAATTTGATGATAATGTTCATCAAACGCCATGCTAAATAATGGTAGAATGTCTGTCCCGCGGCGGCACGTGAAAATACGACATACGCAAACTGAAGATAGGTAATTAAAGTCATCCCAGAATTAACACTTCACTCGAAAATGATTTCATGGTCACGCGTATCCCGAGTAACTTAATATGGCACCCGAGGCTGTTTATAGCAATGATACCGACGCGACACGACTCCCGACACAGATGACGTGCTATTCAGCGTCTGGAGAGAACTGGGGCCTTTTTTCCTCGAGCAGCGTTCCTATATATATAAAGCCGCGGTGCGGACGGCTAAGGGAACGCCTGATCAAATCGGCTCTCCCGACTAGCCGCTGGGCTAGAAATGCACCACTTCAAGTTACCGAATAAATCACAGCTTCTTTTGCTGATGGCAGATGAAGCTCTCAATTTAAATGCGCATTCAACACACAGGTAAGTAATCATAATAAAAGTTTGACGTGGCTAAGTTAAATATTTTGGGAGAGAGAATTAATTTAATTACACTGCACGCAGTAGACGAGCTCTGAACTTGCCTTTTGGAGATACGCTATCGCTATAGGTTTATAGTTATTCAATTGAAACTTCTCACATCTTTATGATTATAGCGGATCTCCAATCTACTTAAATATAAACATCCTAGCCTTATTTATTAGCCTACTTAATCTATCTTGCTTCCTTAATTTTTAAGACAAAACCCAGAAAATTATGAATTTCAACAAAAATTTTAATTTGTGAGATCCAAAATACTGTTTCTATTAAATTATTATGGAAAAGGAATCTAAATATAAATTTTTAAGTCTCTAGCTCTTTTCTTTTGCGCCAATGATTTTTACAGAAAAACATCCAAATTTCGAAAATGGTTAAAGTTATCGAACTGATATTCAACACATATTAATTTAGTATTACTCCTGACACGCTAGAACCGTTTCAGGTTATTTGCTTGATTTTTAAAGTATTGCGCAACATTTATGACGTCAGAGCTAGTTACAACGGACTAGGCTGGCACACAATGGAAAGACTGCTGCGAATTTACTACGGCGTGAGTAGGCTGCTTCCCTACATGGTGACAAACAGACCCGAACTATTTGAAACAGTTAACGCAGAACAGGGAATCAGCGGTCATAAAGCGGTTACGGCATCGATGATTTCAGCCGTAAATAGAAATATTAAAAAAGGTAGGAAGATTTTTCTGTTTAGCAAAAGTGACAAAAATCAGATTACAGAGTACCTGACGGCTCAACACAAAAGTTTTGTCTCAAGTACAGATAGTGTTGAGGATCAGTGGACAAAGTTCAAAACCATCGTACAATATGCGTTAGATGAGTATGTGCCAAGCAAGATCGTAAGAGATGGAAAAGAGCCACCGTGGTACAACAACCTAGTTAGAAAACTGCTGCGAAAGCAAAGGGAACTTCACAGCAAACATAAACATAGCCAAAGCCTTGCAGACAAACAAAAATTACGCGAAGCGAAATGTAGTGTGAGGAAGGCTATGCGAGAGGCGTTGAATGAATTCGAAAGTAAAGTTCTATGTACTGACTTCCCCTTCTTGCAGCGGTGTACCGTAGGTCTCTAGAAGAACGTAGCGTTCCAAAGGATTGGAAAAGGGCACAGGTCATCCCCGTTTTCAAGAAGGGACGTCGAACAGACGTGCAGAACTATAGACCTATATCTCTAAAGTCGATCAGTTGTAGAATTTTGGAACACGTATTATGTTCGAATATAATGACACTTCTGGAGACTAGAAATCTACTCTCTAGGAATCAGCATGGGCTTAGAAAAAGACGGTCGTGTGAAACACAGCTCGCGCTATTCGTCCACGAGACTCAGAGGGCCATAGACACGGGTTCACAGGTAGATGCCGTATTTCTTGACTTCCGCAAGGCGCTCGATACAGTTCCCCACAGTCGTTAAATGAACAAAGTAAGAGCATATGGACTATCAGACCAATTGTGTGATTGGATTGAAGAGTTCCTAGATAACAGAACGCAGCATGTTTTCTCAATGGAGAGAAGTCTTCCGAAGTAAGAGTGATTTCAGGTGTGCCGCAGGGGAGTGTCATAGGACCGTTGCTATTCACAATATACATAAATGACCTTGTGGATGACATCGGAAGTTCACTAAGGCTTTTTGCAGATGATGCTGTGGTGTATAGAGAGGTGGTAACAATGGAAAATTGTACTGCAATGCAGGAGGGTCTGCAGCGAATTGACGCATGGTGCAGGGAATGGCAATTGAATCTCAATGTAGACAAGTGTAATGTGTTGCGAATACATAGAAAGATAGATCCCTCATCATTTAGCTAAAAAATAGCAGGTCAGCAACTGGAAGCAGTTAATGCCATAAATTATCAGGGAGTACGCATTAGGAGTGATTTAAAATGGAATGATCATATAAAGTTGATCGTCCGTAAAGCAGATGCCAGACTGAGATTCATTGGAAGAATCCTAAGGAAATGCAATCCGAAAAAAAGGAAGTAGGTTACAGTACGCTTGTTCGCCCACTGCTTGAATACTGCTCAGCAGTGTGGGATCCGTACCAGATAGGGTTGATAGAAGAGATAGAGAAGATCCAACGGAGAGCAGCGCGCTTCGTTACAGGATCATTTAGTAATCGCGAAAGCGTTACGGAGATGATAGATAAACTCCAGTGGAAGACTCTGCACGAGAGATGCTCAGTAGCTCGGTACGGGCGTTTGTTAAAGTTTCGAGAACATACCTTCTCCGAAGAGTCAAGCAGTATATTGCTCCCTCGTACGTATATCTCGCGAAGAGACCATGAGGATAAAATCAGAGAGATTAGAGCCCACACAGAAGCATACCGACAATCCTTCTTTCCACGAACAGTACGAGACTGGAATAGAAGGGAGAACCGATAGAGGTAGTCAGAGTACCCTCCGCCACACACCGTCAGGTGGCTTGCGGAGTATGGATGTAGATGTAGATCTGCAAGTGATTTTTCTGGCCAGATTTATTCAGGAGTGTCCGTCACTACGTGTGCACTGTCGAGAGTGCCATAAAAGAAAGGTAGTTCTTAGAAACCACCTGGCCGACTCATACCAATTCCACAAGCCGAAACGCCTTTCCAGCGTGTTGGGATTGACCTCCTCGGACGATTTCCAACGTCTGCTAGTGGCAATAGGTGGATTATTGTTTGCACTGATTATCTGACACGCTATGCCATTTCAAAAGCCGTGAAAGTCGATTCATCGTGGAAGACATTGTATTAAAACACGGTGCTCCAAGGTCGTTAATTACGGATAGAGGGAAAGTTTTTCAATCTAATCTTGTGACAGAGATAAACCGTTGGTGTAACATTACTCATCACATGACGACTGCCTGCCATCGGCAAACTAACGGGCTTATTGAACGCCTCAATAAGAGCTTGGCCGACATGCTATCAGTGTTCGTCAGTGTTGAGCAGAGCAACTCGGATGATGTGCTACCTTTCGTGACGTTTGCCTACAACACCACCAAACAAGACACCACAGGATTTGCGCCATTTTTCCTGGTGCATTCGCGTCTGGCGACTACGACGGTGTTTCTGTTACATCCTTATGACGTGGACGATGACTACATCGGCCAGGTGTTGACCAGAGCTGAGGAAGCTCGGCAGTTAGCTCGATTCCGAACGCTGCAGGCTCAAGGAAACGATCGCCGAAGGTATGACGCGAGCCACTGCTCTGTTGTCTACCAGCCTGGTGACCTCGTCTGGATCTTCACTTCTGCTCGGAAGGTTGGTCTCTCTGATAAGACCCTCAGGCGCTACTTTGAACCTGATAAGGTTGTATGACAATTGCCTGATGTTACTTCTGAAGTTGAAGATTTCGACCACGACACAAGACGACGAAAGATCAGAGATACGGTCCACGTCCTTAGAATGAAGCCCTATAAGGATCCTGCATCCCAGGGTAAATTCAAAGCTCCAGCGGTAGGCCTCAAGCGGAAAGGTGCGAAGAGCGTAGCGGCAAAGGAAGTTCTAAGAAGATCACCGCCTGGGCAAATATCAGTCTTTGGGAGTCGGAGTATGCAGTACCGATGACTCGTTCCAGGACTAGGACGACGCAACACCGAGACGCTGTTCTCTTAGGGTGAGGGCAATATCGCAGAAGAAGCTCAGTAACACAGTCCCCGTTTTGTAGCAGTTATGATACTATACTGTTGCATGGAGGGTCTTGAGTTCAAACCTCACTTGCACTATGAACTTTTAATTTCTATATTCGGTTCGAGTACATTCTAGAAGTATCCACAAATGTCATGAATCATTGTATGGGAGTGTTCTGTAATTGTATATATACCGTATGTATTCTGGCCGGAGCCAGTTCGCTCCGCGCTCGTGTATGTGTAAGTGCTGAATAAACCTTCGTTAAGTGAAGTTAGTGGTCGTCATTCATCTAATTACACCTTCTTTACGTGTTAATATTTCCAACGAAGAATATCGAAATGTAAATAAATGACTACATATTTGTTACTTTTGATCATAAAAGTTGGTCAGAATGCAAAAGAAAGTAACAATGAGGAAACGTCTTTTGAACACAATTCATTTAACAAAATACAAAGAAGTGATAATGGATAGGTCACTTTTGAACAAAGAACGCTGTAAAGAAGAAAGTAAATACACACAGATTTGACAAAAATCATGGGATAGAACGGGCTAACGATATACACATATAGCCGGCCGAAGTGGCCGTGCGGTTAAAGGCGCTGCAGCCTGGAACCGCAAGACCGCTACGGTCGCAGGTTCGAATCCTGCCTCGGGCATGGATGTTTGTGATGTCCTTAGGTTAGTTAGGTTTAACTAGTTCTAAGTTCTAGGGGACTAATAACCTCAGCAGTTGGGTCCCATAGTGCTCAGAGCCATTTTTTTGATATACACATATAGAGATGGCGGTAATATCGCGTACACAAGGTATAAAAGAGCGGTGCAGTGGCTTAGCTGTCTTTTGTGCTGAGGTGATTTATACGAATAGGTTCCCTACGTGATTACAGTCGTACGACGGGAATTAACAGTTACAGCTAGACGCATGGATCATCGAATTTCGGAAATAATTAGGGAATTCAACATTACGAGGTCCACAGTGTCAAGTATGTGTTTGTCGATAATACGAAATTTCAGGCATTATCTGTCACCGAGGACAGCGCAGTGGGCGACAGCATTCACTTAACGACCGAGAGCAGCAGCGTTTCCGTAGAGTTGTCAATGCTAAGAGAAAAACAACACTGCGTGAAACAGCTCCAAAAATCAATGTGGGACGTAGGACGAATATTTCCTCCAGTACCGCAAAATCTGGCGTTAATAGACTATAGCAGCAGACGAATGACGTGAGTGCCTTCACTAAAAGCACGACATCGCCTGTTTCGCCTCTCCTGGGTTCACGACCATATCGGTCGGACCCTAGACTATAGGAATACCGAGGCCTGGGAGATGAGTCACGTTATCAGTAGGTAAGAGCTGTTGGTAGGGTTAGAGTGTGGCGCAGACCTCATGAAGCCATGGACCTAAGTTGTCAACAAGCCACTGTGAGAGTTGTTGGTGGCTCCATAATTGTCAGGGCTGCGTTTACATGGAATGGACTGGGTCCTCGGTCCAGCTGAACTGATCATTGACTGGAAATGGTTATGTTCGGCTACTTGGAAACCATCTGCAGCAATTCATAGACTTCATTGTCCCAAACAACAATGCCATTTTTATGGATGACACAATTGTTCGCGATTGAATTGAAGAAAATTCTGGACAGTTCGACCGAATGATTTGGCCACCCAGATTGCCCGACATGAAACCCATCGAATATTTATGGGACATATTCGAGAGGTCAGTTAGCACACAAAATCCTGGACCGTCAACACTTCCGCAATTATGGACTTCTATAGAGGCAAAATGGCTCCATTTTCCCTCAGGATACTTCCAACGGTTTTTTAAATCCATGACACGTCGAGCTGCTGCACTACGCCGAGCAGAAGGAGGTCCGACACGATATGAAGAGCTATCCAGTGACTTTTGTCACCTCACTGTAAGTGTGTGTCGTGTGCATCTGGCAAATGATGTGTGTGATCAGTGCAAATCGTTCATCAAAATGCAAGTAAATAACAGTGTACATACTATTTTTGGACAAAAACATTGAAAGTACATTACGTTTTACAGTGTCGACGCTAATATGCAAGGTGACCTTTACAAACATGTTTCTCGCCATTTTAACATATAATAAATCTCTTATTGTCACAACTAAAAAGACAAAGTTTACATCTGGCACCTTTACATATTTTCATGCTACTCTATAGCTTGGCATAGAGCCTGATATAGACTGGCCTCGTGTTTGTATGTTTCTCATAATTACAGTGAATGTTGCATTTTGTAGAAACCGTTTCCGGTTTCATTTTAACAAGTCTTCCTAGTTCCTTGAGGAATATTTTTGTTTTATTGAGAAAATTGGTTTTTCACATAAGACTGATTTCCTTCCACATTACAAAAGCATTGCAGGCAGAAGTGTTAACCATATCGCAAAATACAATTACAGGCCAACGATTTGTATTTCACTTGTATGTGGCAATAAGCTGTTCGAGCGTGCCAACTGCACCTTTCGTGCCATTGTACGCTAGTGCCATTTTTGGTGTTTTATCTTCTCTGTTGCTTATTTCCTTATCGTTATGCCTTGTACTCACCTGTACAATCTTCTTATTTTTGTTTAGATTGTAGGATACTACTGTGTTATCTTTCGTAAAACAGAATTCTGAACTGTGGACGTCTTTGCATTATTACTTAGACAGTTCTGTCTTGTCTTTTCTAGCTATCCCCAACATTGTAATCTTGCTTTTCAGAAGTGCGTCACCCACCATCTATAACTTAAGAAAATCGTCGCTTGTAAAATTCTGCCTCCTTAGGTTATATGCCAGATTCATGGGAACATACAAACCATAGTTTTTCTGACGTGCTACGCTAGATGGTTTTCTGTATAGATTTGTGTTTTCTGAGCATCCAAACTTGCAGTGTCCCACAGTGCCCATATCTTTATCGCATACTTGGCGGTTTGCTTGGATTGTATTGTCTGAATTAACAGCGACCTCTAAAATCCATCAGTAGCTCATCAAACAGTTACATCCTATCCAGGGTTATATAAGTTGAGAAGTATTTCCGCCCACTATTCCCATTCGTCGCTTATAGGTTCTAGTTTGTGGTTTGCTGTTCACACCAGTCGATGGAACTTATCATCGAAACGTAACACTCGAGAGATGCGAAAGAGCATCTTTAGTCACATATAGCAGGAAAAATTACTCTAGCAGATTCTCGATCCCATAAGCAGCTTGTTGATTCACCATATGATTTATAAACAGCAATAAGCAATAATACATCAGTGTATGCTTCTAATGCAATTTCATCTAAATCTTCCCATTTGTGACCGTAGACTACGCTCCTCAACATGAGTCATTTGTAACATAGTAATAGAGAGAGTTTTGGCCATAATTATTTGAAAATCAGATTTGATATCAATTACGCCGCAGGTAGCATATATGGTTGGCCAACGTGTGCTCTTTCATTACGTTTACGCTGTATGCCCTTCTATGATGTGGAAACGGTACCAAACACCATCAGATGTTCTTGTCTTTCGACTGAACCACTCCTGCAGGTGGAAAATTTTCGGTACTAATCTCATCGTCTGAAGCACAATTTTCCGATTCTGATGTAGGGTGAATGCTACCTTAACTAATATGGCTTTCTTCTTCTGAAATATCTTCGCCACTACCATATACACTGCCTATTGCTTTTAATTCACTTTCAGTTAGGCGTTACTGTTCAATGAAAACCGTATACCACTATTTAGAGCTCAAAATACAACGTCTTCTTTCAACAGACAATTGGATGTAAATGATTTCTTGCCCTCCAATATTTACATCTTCAGTAATATAGTGTCTATTGTTGCAAAAGCAATCAGTGACCTTCATTGTTGTTTACATTGATATGTGCATGTATCCGGATACAGTGGAATGTGAAACTCAGTAACAGAAGTATCGAAATGAGTATTAAATGGAATCGGGCGATTATGACCAGAGGAACAAAAGTGTAACAATTTCAACTAGAAAGTACCGAATAATGTTTTTTCCTACAATTCAAGGTTTTGTGCGATTTAGTTACGTACAACCAATACATAAATTGTCAGGCACGAAACATTATATTCAAATAAGCCACCAAAAAATCAATCTATTTTCGGATCATATTCATCCAAGGACAATAGCAAGGTTAAAACAGCTTCTTTTATGAAAGCTTTCATTTACACCACGTCTAACATAAAACAACACAGCTGGAAAGACAGTGTAACACCGACTAATAAATACAAACATCCAGAAGGAAATTTCATAAGCTACCATTAAAATATAGTCTCAAATCAGAAAAAGATATAGCGCAAAGAAACCTTTCGCAGTGAGCGGAATATAGGACTTAAAAATCGTGAAAAATCTTGTATAGTTGAATTATTTCAGTGTAAGGTCGATTCCAGCTTCTGATAACATGGAAAGAGAACAGTGGAGATCGTAAGACAAGAAACAAAAACTGCCCAAATATTTCAAATATATTCTTAAGTAAAACTGTCGATCGTTCTAGAAAAAGCAAAGGGATGAAAAGGCCTTGGTGGCCATGCGATTCTAGGCGCTTCAGTCCGGAACCGCGTGATTGCTACGGTCGCAGGTTCGAATCCTGCCTCGGGCATGGGTGTGTGTGATGTCCTTAGGTTAATTAGGTTTAAGTAGTTCTAAGTTCTAGGGGACTTATGACCTAAGACGTTGAGTCCCATAGTGCTCAGAGCCATTTGAACCATTTTGTTAAGTCCCATAGTGCTCAGAGCCATTTGAACGATTTTTTTTGTCTTATATACACGATGAAGAAAAACTGCCACACTTGGCAGTCGGGAAGCGATTCTTCATCCCAGTTCATGACAAAAGTGTACCTAGCAAAACGTAGTCCTGCCAATGAGTTTATCCCGCGTCCGGCCATCCTGACTTAGGTTTTTCGTGATTTCCCTAAATCGCTTCAGGCAAATGCCGGGGTGGTTCCTTTCACAGGGCATGGCCGACTTCCTTCCCCATCCTTCCCTAATCCGACGTGACCGATGATCTCGCTGTTTGGTCTCTTCCCCCAAATCAATCCAAAAAATCCCAATGAGTTTACTAGAAAAGCGATTTAAGAAAAAATGAGCCTCTGGCAACAGTGTAAGTGCGTGCAGCGTGAACAAGAGCAGGTAGCAGCACAGTACTGTGTTGGAGCTCAGTGAGACGTAATCTGCATTTAGCAGTGGTGAGGCGAGCACATCTTGTTTGAGTCTTGTCTGCAGTGCTGCTTGCGAGCGAGCTTGCTGGCTCTTCTTCGTATCGAATTCATCGGTCATCATGGCATTTCCTATTGCCAAGCCACGACTGAATTAACATTTCCTTAGGACCATGAACGACCAAAAGCATTTTAAGCAGAACGGTTTACACAGGGCGAAAAGCATCTCCCGCCCCAAGATGTTCTCGGACTTAATTTTTCGACCCCTTAGTACCACTGTATACAAAAAGCTGGCGAATGAAGAGCTGTGTGCGGACGTTTTGTAGCACCATGATAATGATCTCAAGTTCCGATACTCGGGCTGGTATATATCAACTGCTATGGTTGACCATGCTGGTTTTGGCCTCTGAACACTGAGGGTATCCGAACTACTGTTTGAGGTGCCGTCAGACGTGTTGTGGTTACTTTTAAACATTACTCAGCACCGTCAGTTACGTTGCCGAACCGTAGCAGTCGTTCTACCCTATCTTGTCCTTAATGGCCTTCATCGGATAAAAACTGAACTGCAGAAACACGTGCCTTCTTATTTGCTTTCCGCAGGCTGCAAGGCTGCCGTCATGTATGATGGCCAGCCGAGCACTTGTTTATGTCGTGGTCAGAAAGAGCATGTCCATTCTGAATGTCTGTGACTCAGACTGGTTAAGACGCCTATCTGAGACGTCACTCACTCTCCTGCGGAGCCTATTGTGCTACCTCTAACTAGCTCGTTTGAGGCGGATGTGCTTGCTATGCCGACTCTGAATCAGTCGGCGCTAGCGTCGGCTCCCCTTGACGACGACATAGACGTTTTGCTTGTCTATCCCACATAGCCCCTGGAGGTAGTACCGATGGTACGGCCGTCAGCACACACAAGCCGTCTTTTCCGGCCCCACGGTTTTGACTACGGAGCAGTACCGACGGATGACGGTTCTCCCACTGCTGATCCACTGTCCTCTGACGCCCTGGCAACAGACGACGTGACCTCTCTCCCCACCCCAATATCTGGTCAGGGTCCATCTATGGACACCGACCTTCCCCCACCTGTGTCTGATTCAGTTGCCCCCCACCCCTTTTCTGTACCTGACGCTATGTGTGGGTGTTACCCTGATGGCGTTCCTGTGCAACGGCGCAGAGAAACGTCTGTCTCCTGGGCGGACGACGACGTTGATGTTGACGATGGCCACTTTGAAGGTGTAAGGAGTGTTGGGTACCCTCTCCTGGTGGAGTCCGCCCTGTCACAGTGATGTGCCCTCCATGTTTGCTTCACCCACCCTCCTGGCGATGGAGATTTCAAACTTGTTGCATAGCAATGGGTAATGTTAATACTATTTGCACATCCCATAAACTGGAATTACTCCATGAAATGCTGTTTGCTGTGGACGTTGAGGTGCTTGTTGCAATCTTTTCTGCTATCCGTGACTTTACACGTCTCCCATGCTTCCCCTACTGAGAGTGAGACGGCTATCCTCTTACGTGGCCGTATCTTTGCTGATGCAGTTGTCTACCTCTGGATGACACAGATAGTTCTCTCATGTTTCGTGGCGTCAGAATCAGCAACGTCCATGCACCATCTGGTTTAGATCACTGCCGCGAATGTTTCACTTTCTTTTCCGAGGTGATGATGCCTCTCTTCCTGGGTCGGCAGCAATCTCAATCATGGGAGGCGACTTCAATTCCACTCACGTGCCCAAACACCAATTGCTGCGTCACTCTCCTTGCACAGTACTAGCAGCAATAGTCCAGTATCTCAGCATGTTCACGATGGTCACCCACGGCTTATGCATTTCATTAGCCATTCTTCCAGTCGTCTCAGACGTGTTTAAATCTCACACAACATGGTCAGTGGGGTGCAGGCTGCTGAAGTCTGGCCTGTTGCATTCTCTGACCATGACACATATACCTGTATCATCAATCTCAGCCACCAGAGGGTGTGGCATGGCCAGGGACCATGAAACGTGAACACGATCCCTCCTACTTCACTCGACTGCCAGCATTTCATCAAGACCATGTGGACAGCTTGTGGTCGGCCCTGTGATGCTTACCAGTCCGCCCGGTCATAACGGGTCCTCTCCACAAAGCGCGTCCGCAGCTCGTGGTCGTGCCGTAGCGTTCTCTCCTCCCGCGCCCGGGTTCCTGAGTTCGATTTCCGGCGGGGTCAGGGATTTTCTCTGCCTCGTGATGACTGGGTGTTGTGTGATGTCCTTAGGTTAGTTAGGTTTAAGTAGTTCTAAGTTCTAGGGGACTGATGACCATAGCTTTTAAGTCCCGTAGTGCTCAGAGCAATTTGAACCATTTTTCCACAAAGCGTGGCCTGTGCAGGGCATTGATTGGTTATGGAAGGGAGGTCGCAGTGTGGTGGCGATGAATGTAGTATTTTTACTTCACGATTCGACAGGTATGTACTATGATGCCGTTTTTGCAGAGTATTAGGTGATAGTGCATCGTGCCAAGGTACACCTCATTGCCCTCTCTTGACATCACCTTGAAGGAGTTAAGGCCCATACGTGCACGCTCGACAGGTTAGCTCAAGAATGTCTGTCTATTTATCATGTGTTAGCATAATGGCGCCGCTGTCAGAGGACTTTGATTAATGTTCTTATGAATGATGAAGGGTAGTGCTTAGACGCCGAACATGATATAGGGCTGTCTCCAATGCACATTTTGTTATGCTGTACTGTGCACAATTTCACCACCCTGGCAACATTACGGCAGTCTCTCGACTTTCCTTTGCCTCAGTTCCTGAGGATGCAATGATGGATCTACTTACCTACGTTATGGGACACGAAGTCCATGCTGCTACCTCGGCAGGTTCTATGAACAACTCACCCGAGACTGACAGCCTCCAACTAGAGTTTTATAGGACATTTCGTTCCCTACTGACGTCAGCGTGGACTGAAATTTGTCCGGACCTTATGCAATCTCTTGTGCAGATCCCCGATGGTTTACTTGATAGTCTCCTCATTTCCATTCACAAGCCTCAGGGTACATCATGGATATGTGATTCTCGCCCCTTGATGTTGCTCAACAGAGACACAAATATCTTTCCAAGCTCTTGGCTACGTAGCTTAAATGGATGACCTGTTACATGGTATCTCCTTATCAAACCTCTCTGGGAGGTGCCAATAACATCCACACTGCCATCTGTCACTATGGACACATAATCGCTCTTCCTCACACACACAGGGCACCTGGACTTTTGGCCACTCTTGACCTCAGCCAGGCATTCGATTGGGTCTATTACGACTACCTGGAAGGGGTGCTCTGCAATATGGGATATCCTGATACTACCATCGACTTGGTAACGTATCTCCTTCATGAAGTGATATCCCATGTGCTCTAAAATGGCTGTCTCACTCCTCCCATCTTGATCCATCATTCAGTGGGTCAAGGCTGCCCGCTCTCTTCACTGTCATATGCTTTCGCTGTAGAATAATTGCTCTGCAGTCTCCATCAAGGCCTTTCTGTGATGTCTTTCAGTGGCCATGTATTTAGCGGTACTGATCACTGGACGATCTAGTTCTTGCTCTTCATAGTGGAGCTAAGGTCAGGCACTGGCGTGGGCTACCACCTGATGTGTCGGCAGCTGGGCCAACACCTTGTAGATAGAGGTGGCTTAATGCACGCTAGACTAACACAGACGGGCGTGAAGTACTGGAACAGGATACGTAATTAATGCTATGAAGAAAAGTACGTAGCTGGTATAATACTTATCTTTAATAACTCATTGTGGTACATCGCACAAAGGAGACTTTAATTACAATCACTGTAAGGCTAATGGCGCCTTGCTAGTTCGTAGCCATTAACTTAGCTGAAGGCTATTCTGTCTCTCGGCTAATGAGAGAGAAAGGCTTCGTACGTCTAGTCGCTAGCTCTGTCGTCCGTACAACTGGGGCTGAGTTCGAGTCAGTCTCTCGAGACCTGCCTTGTGGTGGCGCTAGGTTTGCGATCACACAGTGGCGACACGCGGGTCCGACATGTACTACAGGACCGCGGCCGATTTAAGCTACCACCTAGCATGTGTGGTGTCTGGCTGTGACACCACATTCCTCCCCCGCAAATCGGCGAACGGTCGTGAGATAAGGCTTCCGCCCGCCGTGGGGAGGACCCCATGTTGACGTATGCGATGAGGTGGGGAGCCTAACAACAGGCGAGGCTGTGCCACCCGCACCCGGCCATTCGGTCCGAGGGGAGCTAGGAAACGCCTGAAAACCTAGTCCAGGGTGCACGTCAACATGCGGTGTATGCGCCCGTAAAGAGACAGGAGGGGCCGAAGGATCGACCTCCATGTGGTCGGAGAATCCGACGCACGATGACGACATCTGGTCCGGAGCGGGCAAGAGGTCCATGGCGGAGGACAGCTGGTCACGGGAAGCGATCGGCGGCGCGTGACCCAGGGAGGCGCGTGGCGGCTGCAGCGAAGCGTCCACTGCGGGCGGCGCCGGAGGCGGCTGCGGCGGCTGCGGCGGCTGCGGCGGCTGCGGCGGCGCGGCGCCATGAGGCAAAATGGAAGGCAGCGTCGGTAACACCTGGGGATGAGGCGAGCCAGTAGATGGGTCCCCAGGGTGCTGACCTGACGGCTCCGTCGCTGAAAGCAGACAGGGAGCGGCAGAACCCGGGCGACGACAGAGGCGCAGCTGATTGAGATGCCGACGCACCTCACCAGAGGCCCCCAAAACCAAATACATCGCGCGGCCGAGGCAGCGAAGAATGCGCCCTGCGAGCCAACGCCGTGAACCGCGATAGGTGCGATAGAAGACAACGTCGCCAGGAGCAAAAGCAGGAGTCTGCCGCTGCACAGGAACCTGATGCGGCGGATGCAGCAAAGACATCAAGGTTCGATGAGAACGAACATGGAGCAACTCAGCCGGCGAGCGACCATCGCGGGGCTGAGAGCGATACGAGGACAAAAAGAGCAATAATGCGTCCTCCCGAGAATGCGACTCTTTCAATTTCAACATCTGTGACTTGAAAGTCCGGACCAATCGTTCCGCGGCACCGTTTGACTGAGGCGAAAACGGCGCGGACGTCAGATGTTGAATACCATTGGCCTTGCAGAAGGACTGAAATTCTGCGACATGAATTGTGGGCCATTGTCGGAAACAATAGTCTGCGGAAGACCTTCAATGCAAAAGATAGCAGACAAGGCTTGGAGTGTGGCAGAAGACGTCGTGGAAGACATCCGGACAACAAAAGGAAAATTACTGAAAGCATCGACCACAACCAACCAACGAGCATGCCAGAATGAACCAGCAAAATCGATGTGCAAGCGTTGCCAAGGGGAAGTGGCTTTCGGCCATGCAAAGAATTTCCGCGGCGGTGCGGATTGTTGTTCGGCACACGCCACGCAAGAGGAGCACATATTCGTAATCGCAGCATCGATTCCGAACCAAGTACAGTGCTGACGAGCAAGTTGTTTCGTACGCACTATACCCCAATGTCCGTGGTGAAGAAGCCGTAAGACAGAGGACTGTAACGAACGTGGGACCACGACTCGGGACTGATCATTATCAGAACGCAACAACAAAACACCACGTCGTACAAAAAGTCTCTCCTTGTGAGCAAAAAATCGGCGAACCAGCGGATCCTCGATCCGTGACTTGGACAGGGCATCCCATCCTCGTCGCCATGTGATGTGTCGGCAGCTGGGCCAACACCTTGTAGATAGAGGTGGCTTAATGCACGCTAGACTAACGCAGACGGGCGTGAAGTACTGGAACAGGATACGTAATTAATGCTATGAAGAAAAGTACGTAGCTGGTATAATACTTATCTTTAATAACTCATTGTGGTACATCGCACAAAGGAGACTTTAATTACAATCACTGTAAGGCTAATGGCGCCTTGCTAGTTCGTAGCCATTAACTTAGCTGAAGGCTATTCTGTCTCTCGGCTAATGAGAGAGAAAGGCTTCGTACGTCCAGTCGCTAGCTCTGTCGTCCGTACAACTGGGGCTGAGTTCGAGTCAGTCTCTCGAGACCTGCCTTGTGGTGACGCTAGGTTTGCGATCACACAGTGGCGACACGCGGGTCCGACATGTACTACAGGACCGCGGCCGATTTAAGCTACCACCTAGCACGTGTGGTGTCTGGCTGTGACACCACACCACCTAT
The DNA here is from genome assembly GCF_023898315.1 of Schistocerca nitens. Taxonomy (NCBI): domain Eukaryota; kingdom Metazoa; phylum Arthropoda; class Insecta; order Orthoptera; family Acrididae; genus Schistocerca; species Schistocerca nitens. The sequence goes on from NC_064616.1 coordinate 951,214,384, forward strand.
GGCGAAGCTTCTGGTTGCTACCATAATTCTGCAAATCAGGCACAAAAGCTTAGGTTGCAGGGCTTTTTGTGGACAGCGCTGCTCCATTGCATGTAGCTGAAACTATCCGATCGCTAAGACTCGTTTACACAAGTGATCTGCAGTGCACGAATACCATCAACTGCCGGTCTACTGTCCCAAATACAAGCTGGACTGCTCGATCATTGCTTATGAGCCCTAGATCTTTTGCAGTGGACAAAATATGATAATATATGTTTGGCCTAAAATGTCCCCCATGTGGCACAGACACTCCTTATTCAACAATCCAGAGCCCACCAGCTGTTCAAGATAAGGTATGTGACCCTAATACTCCCATAGTGCAGGAGCAGTTTAGGTATGTATCATGTCGCCAACAGAGCGATTACCCGTTTTGTCAGCTATCAAATGGTGCGGTGGCCCCTCTGCCCCCTGCCTTAACAGGCCCTTGCTGGAGGCCCATGCACCACGCACTCTCTCAGCGACTATACAGGTTTAAGACGTTCTGCCAACCTTCTTTTACTTTTTCCATTTTTTCCTTGAAATGAGCTATGTCCATACTTCTGTACTGCCAATGTGCTTGATGTCCACAAAGGCGATCTAAGGCTTTCTTCAAAAGAAGAGATCATAAAATGTAGTTGAGGGGCAGCATCTTCACGTTGACTGGAATGCCATCTGATGATCAGTGTGTGCTCCTTATCTTGCCACTGACGTCTAATCTGCATAGTACCTTACAGTAAATGGGAAGCTAGTACGCTCGTCACATCTTCAAGCGATTCACCTTGCTGACACCTCGTTATGTGTCACCTGTGTGGTTCTGGTCATGGACAATCATCGCCTGGTGTGAAGACTGACGATGAATGACGTAGTTTTTGCAACAGTTCCTGCCCCTAATTACCCATATGACTCCTCATCAGATAACTCCTCACCTGCTCCTCTTTCCAGAGTAAAAACAAATTTCGTGAAGTGGATTTATGGACACACAGTTCACTACTTGTTTGCTGATGGCGAGGAAAATGTCTTTGATTTTTGGCACTGCCTTAATGACCGATATTGGGCAGTTGTCCGAAAGCTTAAATACAGACAATATTTCTTACGTTTCGTATGTAGTGTCTTTCTTAACCCACCCTGGAGTTGGGATGTTATTTCAATGAACAGTTAACCCACGCCTATTCCGCTCTTAGTACCGGTTATTCTCTGGTCATAGGAATGTTCTTTGTATCTCTACTCCACGTTTTCTATAATTTCCTTGGTTCCCGGGAGAGAGAACAGGTCATGGGGGCCATGCCTCGGATTGCGACCTTTGCCCACTTTTCCCTCACCTCCCTCTTTGGGCGCCAGGGACGTTCCTTTGGAAAAAAAGAAAAAAGAAAACAAGTGGTCAGCTTCGTGCTCTGTAAAAAAAGGGGATAAAGGCAACAACAAAATAAAGTTTGTTGAGTTCTTACTCACGGAAGGCAAAGAAGAAAACAAGGAAACATATTGAGGCAACGAAACGCCATGTAGAATTGACCTGTAGTCTCACTTATGTTCGAGTCATATTCGCGCCAAACTCTATTCTTAAGTTGAAGTGTCAAACTGGAAGCAATTTACACCTCTATAATGCTGTGTCTTGTGTATTTCTTTCTCTTACCGTTGCATTTATTTAAACATTCAGATATAACATGAACTTTTTACAGACATAAACGACCACTTTGCTTCGTCCATGACTCAAATAAGGCCAAAAGAAAATAATATTGGATACAGTGATACCGTCTGTATCCAATGATGTACTAACTATACAATAGGTAGGCTACTCTAGATTGCGCATTATATTACGCACAATAATTCCATTTGAATATTTGATGTCCAAGCTTATCTTCAAAGAGCTGGTACGTAGGCGTTCAACTAATATTCACTGTAGAGAAGATGCTCAAGGCAAGCACTTCGCCACTAGCTTGATCATACTTTCCTGGAACCTACACAACATGCCTGCATCCACCATAGCTGAAGAGGCGTGCACGCCAGCTACCAGGTCGTTTACACCCATGGTTGGAGTGCATTTGAGTGCCCCGACAAATAAAAATCTATTGTCGTGGAGATATGTACCGTCTATGCAACTAATTGAAGGCAGTTTGTTTATTGCCATACGCGTTTCGCTGATTTTATTTGGGAAGCACAATCAGTGGTCTGAAATAAATGTCTCCTTTTATACATACAAGAAACGTATTATGTGGTAGATATAATATGCTGCTATATTACATTTTTTCATGTTTTCCTCTTGATTTTAGGTTAGAAGCTACTTTTGTGGCACAAATTTCATAATGTGAACTTGCCATTCGGTGTTAACTCGTGTGTGTGGTCCTGGAGATGTATCCCTTAGTTTCCATACTCCAGCTGGCGGATTTCTTTCACTCACATTTAGGTGGAACGCCAAGCACTAAAAACATATTGACGTATTCATCGTCTGTGTACTCCATCGGATATCCGCGGTACGTGAACTTCGCAGGAGCAGTGATGGTTGTGAACTGCACAGTTAATAGACGTATGCATGCAGTTTAATGGATACCACTGTTACGTGGAAGGCTATTGTCATATGACATAATGTTATCCTGCTTGTAAACGACGAGAACTAGTAAACTAAGGCCAAAAAATGAAAAAGGAATGTGACGAGGATTCGAACCATAGCTCCATGGTGAATATGGATTTGATGTCCCAGACGTCTACTGAGTGAGCTACGACATATGACACAGTGCTGTGGAGTGATATAAGTTCGTTCTATACATTCTGATGGACTGCTCGATGTGAAAATTTTGCTAGCTCCTAGTTTTTTCTGTTTGCTTTTCGCCTTGAATCTGGATGAGAAATCGCATACCAACGTCCAAGAGGGCATTCATCCTGTATATTGTAAGTTTTGGTGTGTGCATGTATGTATGTATGTGTGTGTGTGCGTTTTAGTGTGTTTTATGTTTGTTACTCCTTATATATATTTACTGAAGCGCCGAAGAAACTGGTCCACCTGCCTTGTAAGGCCCCCACGAGCAAGTAGAATTGCTGCAACACGACGTGGCATGGGTCGACTAATGTCTGAACTAGTATTGTAGGAGACCTCTTCTGAAAATCACGTTGCAAGGCATCCCAGATATACTCAGTTATATTCATGTGTGGAAGTTTGGTGGCCAGCGGAAGTGTTTTAACTCAGAAGAGTGTTCACGGGGCCACTCTGTAATAATTCTGGACGTGTGGGGCGTCGCATTGTCCTGTTGGAATTGCCCAAGTCCGTTGGAATACACAATGGACATGAATGGATGCAGGCGATCAGACTGGATACTTACGTACGTGCGTGTCAACTGTTAGAGTCGTATCTGGACGTATCAAGGGTCTCATATCACTCCAACTGCTCACGCCTCGCACCATTACAGAACCTCGACCAGTTTGAGCAGACTCCTGGCGACATACAGGGTCCATGTATTCATGAGCTTGTCTTCACACACAGCCGTACACGACCATCCGCTCGATACCATTTGAAACGAGACTCGTCCGATTTGGTAATATTGAAACGTCCCCTTTGTACAATTATACATAAGACTGTGCTTAACCTGACACACAATATTTTTAGCGCAACACAATCTGACTTTCAAAAATCCCTACAAAAGAATGGCCTTGACTATAACATTAACCTATACCTTTCACAAATCACTTACCTCACAAAAATCTTCGTTACTCGAACTACTGCAATACAGCGAGCGCCACTACTGCCAGCTAAATAAAAGATTCAAACTACGGAAGGCACTAACTACTGATAGGCATAGTTAGCAAATGAAAGATTTTGATAGAGAACAAACAATGTATTTACCTTAATAGTCATCAAAAGTCATAATATATATAGGAGTTCATAACATCCATTCTTACAAATATCAAAACTCCGCCATTTCTCTCCCCACATCCACCACTGCTGGCGGCTCACCTCCAACTGCGCAACGCTACGCGCTGTTAACATCCAGCTGCCGCTGCCCAACACTACAATGGCAGACAACAATGCAAACTAGCCACAGACTGCACACAGCACAGCCAGTGATTTTCATACAGAGCGCTACGTAACGTTGCCAATAAGAAAACATACGTAACGTCTTGATTTGTGTCGATTACATCGCCATCTATCACGCTACGACACAATAGCTCCATAGAACAGTTACGTACTTTTTCGATGAGAATTCGACTCACAATAAAAACTGAGGGTTTCTGTTGAATATTTCAAAGTTAATCCCCCATCTCACCCCGTGGTTGGGCAGGAGGGTGGCCGATGGTAATGTCATTGGATGTCCCCTTCGAGGCGAACAATTGTTATTACAGCCCTTTTTGTAATCCAATGTGTGGTTTCCTTTATATTTCTCAAAATAGTTTTAACTGCCCCATCCTATACATATATATGTCACGGGCATTCTATAGACTTCCTAGGTAATGAATAGAATGGCTAAAATCTAATGTCAGAGTGTGAAAAGATGGATAATTTATACATTGACTAAGCACTGAATACTTTGCAGGATTTTCTAAAGGAAAAGTTTATAACACACCTAGTCCCGCCACTACTGTTTGTGACAGCGTTCGGGTCTTTTCCTTCTTCTCCTATCTGTTGAGTCTTGTCAAAATAAACCAGCGGTGCTCATACATGCCAAAAGTGTGACCGAAGCGTTCATACCACCTGTGGCCATTCTCCTATAGATGATGGCGGCGATGAGGTAGAATTTTGGTAATGTAAACTGAACCGTGAGATTTAGGTGAAAAAAAATGAAAGGGCCTCTGATAAAAAAATTCCTCCTCTGTCTTTGTGTGCTACGTTGCGAATTCCGATTCTCGACGTCGTCAAAGGTCAGGGTGGCAACGGGATCTGTTGGCAGTTGTTATGAACGTGAAGGATCATGGTTTTTACCGACTTGTAACCGCGGAAGGTATCTTAAGTTGCTCTACGCTAGATCAGAATTCACCGATGTCCACAGAACTTCATAATAACTGAAGATTCTCCTGACCATGAAATACTTCTCCGAGCTACAGCTACTTCTCAGTCACACGAAACGGTCAAGGAATCGTCAGGTGTTTGTGCAACACGGAATGCCAAAATATTAGGTTTTATTTATTTTATTTAATCGTATGGCTAGGGCCCCCGTCGGGCAGACCGTTCTCCGGGAACCGGTCGTTCAGTTTGACGCCACTTCGGCGACCTGCAGTTGAAGAGGATGATAGGATGATGATGAGGACAGCACAACATCCAGTCCCTGGGAGGAGAAAATTCCCCGACCCAGCCGGGAATCGAATCCGGGTTCAGAATATTGACAACCCGTACGCTTACCATTCAGCTACAGGGGAGGGACAAAATATTAGGTGCCTTTCTGTAAAAAAGAAGATGAATTGCAATGCAAAATTTCACTCTAACCTTCTCTATCCTTCCCTGCTGCCACAAGTAGGTCATGCCAGTTCTGCTTTAGTGTTTTTTGTGAAGAAGAAAAGTGAGTCCTGTCTGTAACAAGTATTTTAATCTCAGTTCTTCTTTCATCGTTTCCTTGTAAGAGATTCTGTGCTGTATTTCGTTGTTTTGTTCTTTCAGTTTCAAATGCATATTAATTGATAAAGTCTTCTCACCTTGTGTCCTTTTAACACTTTGCGCAAATTGTACTGATCATTCTGTGTACTGCCTGGGCCTTGACAGAATGTTATATGAGAATCTGGTAACATTTTATTGATTAAAACCATCAGGCATTCTCTACTTTACCTAGGCATTCTATAGAATACCGGGATTTCACATAATGCCCTTTACAGAACGTTTGCAGAAAAAGTTCGCGGATTCAGCGCACAGAACCTTATCTTTAAAGAAATCAGAAGAAAAACTGGCACCCACGAACCTAGAAAACTGTAGTGAACTGGCAGATTATTTTTAAACACTCCGTAATAGTCCGGAACAACCTTCGAGATTCCCTAAAGAAAGACCTACACACACGCACCCTGAAGCATCCCCACAAACACAAGAAGAAATTCACAAAATCATTATTAAATTAAGGAAAATAATATAGCATGTGGTGAAGACGGGATTATTGCTGAGCTACTGAAAACTCTAGGAGTAAATTCCCTCAGAGAGTTAACCCAAATCATTGCAGATATTTGGGAGACAGAAAAATTACCCCAGGAATGAAAATGTGTGCTTATTCATCCAATACACATTAAACGGATACAAATCTAATGTAAATAATTGTCGAGGCATATCCCTACTTGAGGTCACATACAAAGTTCTATCTGTCTGTCTTCTTCAAAAAGCACAAGAGCAACTGGTAAACAAAACTGGTGAATACCAAGGTGGCTTTCGCCCCAATAGAACCTGCACAGAACAGAGTTTCAATCTAAAGACCATGCTAAAATACAAAGCAGTCAGAAACAGCCAAATAAATTGCATGTTTGTTGAATTTAAAAAAGCTTACGTCTCTGTTGAGTGACAAGCACTCTTTGATATCACTGAAGAACAAGAATTTCATCCAAAAACCTCTAACCTCGTCAAAGAAACATTGACCGATACCACTTCCAAGGTGAAATTCATGGGTAAGATATCCGAGTCTTTCCTGATCTAAACTGGCGTCCGAAACGGTGATGCTCTGACTCCTCTCCTATTCAACCTTGTGCCGGACAAGATAATCCGCGAATGGGAAAAGCAATTGAAGAATAAAAACTGCTGGAAACCTATACAGATGGGGCAAGTCAAGGATGACATAAGAATTTCGTGTTTAAATTTCGCTAACGACTTAACCTTACTAGCAGATGATCACGTAACAGCAATAGAACCTGTTGGAACGAGTAAATATTGTGCAGAAAAAGTAGGTCTGCAAATATCTTTCCTAAAGTCTGAGTTCATTGCCACAGAAATTGACACCCAAATCTTGACAGCAAAATACGGTCATATCAATGGAGTCCCATATTCTAAATACTTAGGTAAAGTACTTGAACCTACGGGGCAACGGAAAATAGCAAAAAACATTCGCCTCCAAAAACTAATGAGAGCCTTTGCAAGAACCTACAAGGTGTACAATAAAAAATACTAAAATTAAGCACTGTAATACAGTATTAAAACCTGCAGTCCTGTATGCCAGTGAAACCGTGACAGTAAAGGGTGACCTAGAAAACTTATTGAAGGAAGAACGTAAAATCATCAGAAAGATACTAGGGCCAAAGAAAACAGAAGAGGGCTATAGACTGCAATCTCGTCAAACAACTGAGACATGGTCCGACGTAGCAGCAGGCATTAGAAAAAGGCGATTAAAATTTTATGGGCATGCCTCTAGGCTTCACAAAACAAGGCTCGTGCACAAAATTCTTAAATACATAGAAGGACTTAAAACTACACCCTGGATACAAGAAGTCAAAAAGGACCTACAAAAGCTCAGATAAATTACTCATATATTTTAGACAGAAAGGTATTTAAGCAGAAAGTTGACAGATGGGAAGTTAGAGAATGTAGCTCCGAAGAAAGCAAGAACAAAGTGCACAGAGAAAAGGAAGAGAGCCGATGCCGAAAATAAGAGAGCAGTGTGGAAAAAATATGAAAAAGAATCAAGAAGCTTTTGATCCAACAGGGTAATCGCAATATATATATATATATATATATATATATATATATATATATATATATATATATATATATATATATATATATATATATATATATACTGAAGCGCCAAAGAAACTTGTATAGGCATGAATACTCAAATACCGAGAAATACAGAGATATGTAAACAGACAGAATTTGGTGCTGTGGTCGGTAACGCCTATGTAAGATAAGTGTCTGGCACAGTTGTTAGATCGGTTATTGCTGCTACAATGGCAGGTTATCAAGATTTAAGTGAGTTTTAATGTGGTGTTGTAGTCGGCTCCTGAGCGATGAGATACAGAATCTCCCTCAGAGGCAGTGATGAAGTGAGGATTTTTCCGTATGACCATTTCAAGAATGTAATGTGAATATCAGGAATCCGGTAAAACATCAAACTCTCCAACATCGTTGCGGCCGGAAGAAGATCCTGCGAGAACGAGACCAACGACGACTCAAGAGAATCGTTCAACGAGACAGAAGTGAAACCCTTCCGAAAATTGCTGCAGATGTCAATGCTGGGCCATAAGCAAGTATAAGCGTGCGAACCATTCAACGAAACTTCATCGATATGGGCTTTCGGAGCCGAAGGCCCACTCGTGTACCCTTGAGGACTTCACGGCACAAAGCTTTATGCCTCGCCTGGGCCCGTCAACACCGACATTGGACTGCTGATGACTGGAAGCCTGTTGCCTGTCCGAACGAGTCTCGGTTAAAATGGTATCGAGAATTGTTACAGAGTGGCTCCAGGAACACTATTCAGAGTTTAAACATTTCCGCTGGCCACCAATATTCCCAGACATGAGCATTATTGAGCATATGTGGGATGCCTTGTAACGTACTGTTCAGAATAGACCTCCATCCCCTCGTACTCTTACGGATTTATGCACAGCCCTGCAGGATTCATGATGTAAATTCCCACCAGTACTACTTCAGACATCAGTCGAGTCCATGACACGTCGTGCTGCGGCGCTTCTGCTAGCTCGCGGGTGCCCTACACGATATTAGGCAACTGCACGAGTTTCTTTGGCTCTTCAGTCTATATACACCCATAAAAGGAGGGGTGTCAAAAGTAATGTAGCTGATACCCATAATTTATCCATCAGTATTTGAGAATGAGAGCTCCTTAGTGACTTGCAAGAGGCTTTACACATAACATCAAAGCTTTCGAAAAATTTTGTTAGTGACATGCCCGTACAACATGAAGAAAGGTAGGAAGGTAATCTCTTACTACATTTTCGCTGTTCGTACAGTAAAATTGCCGAACGCAGCATGACTTTCTAATTTGTTATTTCTTTAGTACTAACTGTATTCGTGATGCATTTTGCAGACAGTGTTACGAAGTACCATTGAAAGCACCGGCAAAACTATATCGTTGTAAGACATATAGTTCAGAAGATATGAAATAATAAACACTGAGATGCATAAAAACTGCCGCATCAAGTATGACGTTGACTTCTTTACTTCACTGATACGATCTTCATTTGCAACACATGTTGCAGACATAAGCCACATATACCGCAGGAGACATCTGTAAAATTATGTCATTATACGACTCACAGTGGAGGAGCTACGTAAAAATGAAACTGGAGTGCGAAATTCGCTAGAGATACAGATGAAATATTTGTACTAATACGAGTGAAATATGTTAAAGATATGTGAAATACGAGGGGCGTTCAGAAAGTAAGCTCCGATCGGTCGCGAAATGGAAACGACTATGAAAATCCGATAAAGCTTTGCACAGATGTGTTGGGTAGTGTCTCTAGTAGAACTCCAGTTAGCATCACGTCGCTCCTCTCATTTCTGAGCTCGCAGTGAGTGCGTAAAGATGTCTAGAAAATAGTGTCTGCCGCCAAGTACGAGGGTCTGGTGAGAAATTTCGCCTGAAGCTATGCAGCTAACATTACATAACTGTCGTGCTGTTTCTTCTTCAAGACAATTCTCAGCCGCATTCTGCAGGGGCAATGAAGATGCTCCTGCATCGTTTTCAAATGGAAATGTGAGATTACCCACAATACAGTTCGCAATTGTCTCCCCCTGAGTTTCATCTCTGGTCACATGAACCGCTGTCTTTGAAGACAACATTTTGACACAGACAACGAGGTGTAGGCCAGCGTGGAGAATTGGCGGAAAGCACTGGCGGCTGCCTTCTATGATGAGGCTATTGAAAAGTTGGTACAACGCTATGACAAAAGTCTAAGTCAGAACGGCGACTACGTAGAGAAGTAGCTGAAAGGTGTAGCTAATTGTTACAAGTAAAACATTTCTGATGTTCACTGTGGTTTCAATTTGGCAATCAATCGGAGCTTACTTTCTGAACAGGCCTCGTAGGTTTGAGATGAGAGTACACGAGTAAGCCATGGGTTAAAAGCTTATCCCAAACTCCTTGAACGATTTCCATCAAATTTGGTAGGCATATCAGTTACCGTGCGTTTTATTAACTGCATTGCTTCCACTTATGATATCCGTTTACTGTGCGTTGAAAATAAGGCGTTTCTGCAATAGGTGTATTTAATTCTCCACCTGTCAGTAAAGATATACGTCGTAGATTTGACAAAACGGCTCAGACTTTAGCAGAATTACTTTTAACGAACTCGTCGATATGCCGATTTCCCCGACAACCAGCCCTTCGTGTCACAGGTTATAGGTTTGTGCATCCCATTGGTCAATAATTTACTGAAACGTCTCCATTAATACATAAGTTCACAAAATTTGTCAAAAAATGTCACGATGTTGTGACCCATGCCTCCAAATTACGATGCCGTTCCGTTAATTTGTCTGCGTTTTGTTGGAATTGATAACTTAATTTGCAACTGACTTCGTAGAGACGAACGAGACCATTGTCCGGAATGTTCAAGCACACGAGTACCTAGTAAGAGGTCGTTATCGTTTTGAGGTGACAAAGTCACAAGGAAATATATCTTCCGTTTTTGTACAAAAATTGTGATCTAATACGGTCTAGGGCGCTGCATTCGTGGACCGTGCGGCTGGTCCCGGCGGAGGTTCGAGTCCTCCCTCGGGCATGGGTGTATGTGTTTGTCCTTAGGATAATTTAGGTTAAGTAGTGTGTAAGCTTAGGGACTGATAACCTTAGCAGTTGAGTCCCATAAGATTTCGCATACATTTGATTTTGTGATCTAATAATGCTGCAGTTTCTGCACATTACTGACTCGTGGGATGCGCAAAGCTATCCCCTCTTACGCGACGCCCTGGTTGGCGTTGAAATCAAAGTGTCTACGTGTTCATTAAAAGTAATTCCTCTAAAGGCCATATTGTTCTCTCAAACCTAAGACGTAAACATTTACTGAGAGGTGAAGCATTAAATTCGCGAGTTACAGAAGTGCCATATTTTCATCGCACAGTAAACGGAAATGCTAAGTGGAAAAAATGCATTTAATAAAATATACGTCGGAATCTGTAATCAATTGCAGGCCGAAGATTCCAAGAAAATGATTTTTTATGCTTGGTTCGTAGCGAAATTATTGTCAGATCGCCAGGAGATCAGCAACGTTAACCTGGTTGCTTTTCCTAACGACATTGACATCGTGCATCGTAACTATGTTTCCCGTATGACAGTTGTAGAAATGCAAATAACACTGAATGGCCTACATTTTATGTATTTCAGCTCCAATCGAATTGGTGTCAGCCAGCACCACCCTATCTTGAAAGTGAGAGTTTCTGCAGTGCTAGCCATCTCAACAAACACATTGGCTGAACAAATGTACTCGTATTTTGCTGTCACGCTTGGCAACTATGAGACCTTCGATTTTCGTCCTGAAATGGTGCAGAATTATCTTCGTAAATTCAGTCGATATTTTCTTGTCGGATAGAAAATGGCTCAAATTGCTCTGAGCACTATGGGACTTAACACCTAAGGTCATAACTCCCCTAGAACTTAGAACTACTTAAACCTAACTAACCTAAGGAGATCACACACATCAATGCCCGAGGCAGGATTCGAACCTGCGACCGTACGGGTCGCGCGGTACCAGACTGAAGCGCCTAGAACCGCTTGGCCACACCGGCCGGCTCTTGCCATTTAGACTGAAATTTATTCATTCTGAGCAAATAGGGAACATAACAACAGATACAGGCATTTGTGTCATCCTCGGCTTATACGTGTCACTGGGTGCGTATATGGAGGGCCATGGGGTCAGCACAGTGCTCTCCCAGCCACTGTCAGTTTTCGTGACAATGCTAATAGGTTCTTGTTGTTGACTATGGCGGAGGATGCTCCATAATATTACATGAAGGTGCCACTACTGGGTTCCTATCCTTCATAAATAAAGTTACTTCCTAAACTGATTGAAATCAGTTCCAGGGTCGCCACCAGCCCCGACCCTACTCTGTATGCAAATGTAAAGAAAACTGGACTGAAAAAATTTACACCGTTGCTTTAATTGATTTCAAGGTTCTTTAAGTGAATGATCAACAAAGCTTAAATAATGCAGCCAAGTATAATTAATAAAAGAGAACAATTTCACATTAAATGGTTCAGTAAAATAGCTTTGACTGAATACGTTTTTATTATGCAACAGGATTGGGTGCCACTAGTCACAGAAACGACGCGTTTCCGGAAATGATTCCTATTATGTGTCGCGTCTGTCGTGTACTATCATCTTCAGCGTGATATTTGCGATGTGCAAGCTGGTGCTTTATTTTGGTGACTTTTTGGAAATTTGTGGTAACGTCTTATGAGACCAGACTGCTGAGGTCATCGGTTCCTGAGCTTACACACTGCTTAATCTAACTTAAACTAACTTACACTAAGGACAACACACACACACACATGCCCGAGGCAGGACTCGAACCTCCGACGGGGAGAACAACGCGGAGCGTGACAGGGCGCCCTAGACCGCTCGGCTACCCGCGCGGCAAACGAAGGCTTGGTGACTATACTAAAATGTAAACAAACATATTTTTGCCATAGATACATCCTAATTCATTTATAACTTCTACATTCGGTTCTTTTACCTCTGACTTAAAGACAATTCAGGTTTCGAAGTACTGTCTTGCGTATTTATCAGTGGTACATTTAACAGAATGCTGGTATTTACAGTGAAAGCAAAATTTATTATGTTGCTTTCCTGTGGCTTTGAGCTATTGTAATGGAAGCCAGGACCGTCATGTTGCACGTCATATTCAGTCAGGATATTTATTTTTCGGGAAAGAGCTATTACCACATCCCCTATGATCAGTTCTTTTCGGGTGAATATTTATGCAGTTATGTAACTTTCAGGATGTCGTAAATCTGATCTCATCCTGCTGTTACCACTGCATAAAAAGAATTATTACTGTTTAACAGGCGAAACCATTGTTTTCACAGTAGTAAGCTTTCAAGGACCATCTGATAATAGATAAAATAAAACTGAATCATATTCTTGTACATCGTGCTAAATATCAAATCTCTGTTCACCTCCTAATATTTCTGGAGTAAAGCTAACACGAATAAAGATATATAATAGAAAATATATTTATGATATACACTACCCTCCATAAGTTTGGAAACACCTAGTAATTATAGACAATGGAAAGAAAATACAGTATAAAATGCATTTTGTTGTTTTCTAAATGTTTATGAAGCTCTAATAGTATACAGTAAGATGCAACAATTAAATTTTCGATTCCTCAAAATAGCCACCCTTTGCTTTCTACCACTGCCTTGCACACTCTCGGCATGTGCTGGCTAAGGTTTCAGTTGTAATTAATCTCCATTCTTGCTGCAGGACCTCCCACAATTGTGACCCACTCAAGATTTCCCGTTTTCGGATCCTCCTGTCCAGTTCATCCCATAGCAGCTCGATTGGGTTACAGTCAGGGGATTGGGGCGGCCATTCAATGTTTTTCAACATATTATGAACCTCTAGAGACTTCACATAGTTCGCACACAAGCGAGACGTATGTTTCGTGTCGTTGTCTTGCTGCAAGGCAAACCCTTTCCCAATCATACGCAAACCAGATGTCTTAGCATGTCGCTGGAGAATTGCATGATAATCCTTTTGGTCCATTTTTCCATCTATTTTCACCAGATCTCCGACTTTATTTCCTCCAAAGGATGCCAATACCATCACAGAACCCCCTCCATGCCTTACAGTTGGAATTACGCGCTGAGGATTAAAGTGTTCATGGGGTAAACGGCGTATAAATTGACGGCATTTACTTCCAGATATTTCGAACTTGGATTCATCAGTGAATAAGACTATTTTCCAATCCCCCGCTGTCCAATTTTTGTGTGTCTTAGGCCATTGAAGCCTTTTCTTCTTGTTAACAGAGCACAACAGTGGTTTCCTTGTTGCTACATAACCTCGGAGGTTGTTGTCTACCAGGCGTCGTCTTACTCTTGACTCACTCAGTGGTGTATCCCTCGTTGCTTTTAGTTCAGCAGTCAGTTCACAGACAGTTTTCAATCTGTTATGTTTACTGGTCACTACCAAATACTTTTCCTGGCGTTCTGATATATTACTGGGTGCTCCTGAGCGAGGACGATCTCCATAGGGGCCTGTTCCTCGATGCCGGTATATAGTTTTGAGAACTCCGCTGATGGAAATCATCAGTTTCTTTGCTATTTTCCGGACACTATTGCCTTCTTGGTGCAAAGTGATTATCATTACCCGTGATTCATGAGGAATCTGGTACTTTAGGGCCATTTTCAATTACTTACGCGGCGTGTTATACTTTAATGCAAACGTAAATACAAGTGAACAGAAATGTAAACAACTTACCTCTAGATATCCATGTGATCTGCTCGCGCCACCTGGCGTGTTTCTGCTTGGACACGTAACGTCAATTTACATAAAACTGAGCAATACTAGTCTGTTCCAATATGCATTTATATGTAAAATAATTAAGTGTACAACATTGTACGTGTCATTATTAATATTTATTTGAGCTTGCTATTCGGTATTCTAACCAATAACTCACATAGATCACTTCCATCTTGCTCCATTGTAATACGCAGCATGGTGTTTCCAAACTTATGGAGGGCAGCGTATAGCAATTGACAGGTTTAACAATAAACAATGGTGTGTTATCTAGACCAAATTTATTCGACATTTAACTGCAGCTGAGTCTATATCTGTATATTAAGCTGGTGAAGCTATAGGAAAAGCCCATCATAGTCCTTTAAGCAATATCATCTGTCTGATCAGTTTTTCTCTGTCCTCCATTGATATGTTGTTGTTGTGGTCTTCAGTCCTGAGACTGGTTTGATGTAGCTCTCCATGCTACTCTATCCTGTGCAAGCTTCTTCATCTCCCAGAACCTACTGCAGCCTACACTCTTCTGAATCTGCTTAGTGTATTCATCTTGGTCTCCCTCTACGATTTTTACCCTCCACGCTGCCCTCCAATACTAAATTGGTGATCCCTCTATGTCTCAGAACATGTCCTACCAACCGATCCCTTCTTCTATTCAAGTTGTGCCACAAGCTCCTCTTCTCCCCAATTCTATTCAATACCTCCTCATTAGTTAGGTGATCTACCCATCTAATCTTCAGCATTCTTCTATAGCACCACATTTCAAAAGCTTCTATTCTCTTTTTGTCTAAACTATTTGTGGTGTCACCGCCAGACACCACACTTGCTAGGTGGTAGCCTTTAAATCGGCCGCGGTCCGTTAGTATACGTCGGGCCCGCGTGTCGCCACTATCAGTGATTGCAGACCGAGCGCCGCCTCACGGCAGGCCTAGAGAGACTTCCTAGCACTCGCCCCAGTTGTACAACCGACTTTGCTAGCGATGGTTCACTGATAAAATACGCTCTCATTTGCCGAGACGATAGTTTAGCATAGCCTTCAGCTACGTCATTTGCTACGACCTAGCAAGGCGCCATATTCAGTTACCATTGATATTGTGAATCATGTACCGTCCGGACCGACGTTCGTCATTAATGGATTATAGTGAAGTATTCCACCAGCTAAATTCTAATTTCCTTGTCATGTTCCAGACCTCACGCCAGCCTGCGTGAGCTAAAACGCGTGCATTTCGGCCTCCTTTAGTAAAACGGTGTTGGCTCTCTTGCCAACCACAACACTATTTATCGTCAACGTTTCACTTACATACATGGCTACACACCATACAAATACTTTCAGGAACGACTTCCTGACATTTAAATCTATACTAGATGTTAACAAATTTTTCTTCGTCAGAAACGCTTTCCTTGCCGTTGCCAGTCTACATTTTATATCCTCTCTACTTCGACCATCATCAGTTATTTTGCTCCCCAAATAGCAAAACTCCTTTACTACTTTAAGTGCCTCATTTGCTAATCTAATTCCTGCAGTATTACCCGATTTAATTCGACTACATTCCATTATCCTCGTTTTGCTTTTGTTGATGTTCATCTTATATCCTCCTTTCAAGACACCGTCCATTCCGTTCAACTGCTCTTCCAAGTCCTTTGCTATCTCTGACAGAATTACAATGTCATCGGCGAACCCCAAAGTTTTTATTTCTGCTTCATGGATTTTAATACCTACTCCGAATTTTTCTTTTGTTTCCTTCCCTGCTTGCATATTTTCAGGGCGCCACAACTCGCCAGTTACCTCACCAGGGCGGCAGAGGAATTTCCCAGTTTGGTGGTGGGGTAGTCGACACGTGCCCACTGGGGAAACCCGATAACGTCATCAGGGAGAGGGGGAATTTATTGATGAATTAACTAATTTTCACAATTAATTTGATAACAATTTGATAAAAAATCTACCGGAAGCCGCTTTATTCCACTACTGCTGCACAACTCAGACTAGCAGGTTCTCAGTTGATTAGCGAGCCTGAAATTTGACATTGGTGGTTGTCGTAGCATTTTGGGAATTGAAGGGAGCTTTTGCCGATATTTACCGTTTGTCTTAAGGCAGCAACAGACTGATCGACTGTCAGTAAACAGATCCTAAGATAGCTTCTCCCCGTTTGTCGCTACCTTTATTCCTTGTCATCTAGTTCGGAAGGTGAGAAACTTGCAGAACTGGATACTTGATAATGCATGCTTTTTCTGCTTCTGTCAACTATATTGACGTAATTATGGCACGGAGTGTTTTTTTTAAATTCATTTCGTTATATATCTACCCCTACTGCTACATTTGTATATATTCCTAATAGTCCTTCCTGTAACGTTGCTTCAGTACGACTAAGGACTGAACGTAGACACAGACCGTTTCGAAACCGAAAGTTCAAATAATCATACTAAACGTTGACTAGTTGGGATATTTTGCTTTATTAACAAAAAATGTTTTTACTAAAGTTATCACAAGGTGTTGTATTTTAATGTATTACTATAGGGCGTACTAAATAGCGTTTTCTCATTAGTTTATTGAACACAACAGATAATCATAAATGATGAATTAATCAACAGCAATATAGCGGTCGAAATTATTTAAAAAAATGGTTCAAATGGCTCTGAGCACTATGGGACTCAACATCTTAGGTCATAAGTCCCCTAGAACTTAGAACTACTTAAACCTAACTAACCTAAGGACATCACACACACCCATGCCCGAGGCAGGATTCGAACCTGCGACCGTAGCAGTGCCGCGGTTCCGGACTGCAGCGCCAGAAAAATTATTTAAAACAGTCTGACAGTCCTCGGATAGTTTTTCGACTTCACGCCAGTAGACAATGTGTTGGTAGCGCCTCGTATCATCGAATTGTATGCTGTGTAAAAGACAGTAAAGCTGTGCATTTCAACATTACTATAAGGTGAGGGTCCTCCTGAATTCTGCGACCAGCTGTACGTTGGTGTCAGTAGAGCCGTTCTACTGGCTGTTGGAATATCCGGTTCTCTGAATGATCTGAAGAGCGTTTCGCGAAAAGAATATATTGCTTCCTCCAGAGCCTACTTGAGTTCAAGAATCATTTCGGTAATTCAGTCGCAGATAGTAGATGGTCAATCGCCCGTACAGCGCTTCAGAAACGACGTGTCATCCGTTTGTTAAGCTCCTGTGACTGTCCTATGCGGAACTTTATGATTGCGTGAACACTTTCTGAAGAGTCAAATGTTCAAATGTGTGTGACATCTTGTGGGACTTAACTGCTAAGGTCATCAGTCTCTAAGCTTACACACTACTTAACCTAAATTATCCTAAGGACAAACACACAAACCCATGTCCGAAGCAGGACTCGAGTCTCCGCTGGGACCAGCCGTCTGAAGAGTCAGTGTAGACACTGTTGACCCCGGAAACTATAATTCCTGTGCAATCTCTAACATGCTATGACCCACGCATCTGGCATCGGTTATCATCCCACATGCAAAGGCCGTTGACTTTCGACATATTGCCAAACTCACTACACATCTGGCTGCAAGAGACTTCTGAGATATTTTGTCAACTCTAGCTCCACACGCACTTCTAGCTGCAACATCTGGGTATCAAATGTGGCAAATATTCAAGTCGCACAGTCCTTCGTGTGATATTTGGGTACTCGGTTGATACTGCATTTGCTCACAATAGTTGGACATTTACTTTACTATAAAACAGCGAAATTCAGTTAATGTAGTGAGTGTATTCATCTTAAAATTTCGGTTGTACAGTACTGTATACATGTAATAAAAGAACGAACTTAAGCCTGCTTAATAGATGGATAGCCACCAACGGTGAAAGAAATGTCAGACGTCTTATAACTTCCACCTCGTCGCTCTGGACAGAAATCATTTCTCTTCAAGTGCGAATAACACTTTTCAAAGAAGCCACAACACTTGTACCATTTCTATCGCTGTCGTGAACCCAGAACAACACTGCAATTTCTCTGATCCCGTTCCATTCAAGTTCGTGTACTTGTAACTATAGCGACATTTTCGCCGTAGTAAATGTGTTGATGAGACCACAGATGATCTTAAGAGCTTGTACAGACCACCATTCGTTACATTTGTTAAGAATAAATCGGCGTTGAAGAAACGACAGTATTACTGTATGAAAGGAGATGATGCTAGTGACAGCGGATTTCGGCGAGATGTACGGAATTCTCACGGCAACTGCCTGATGTCGCAAGCACAGCCTCGGGGAGACTACTGCAATCTTTACTAGGCGCACAATAAAATGGAAGGAGCGCGCACCGCCACTAACTTGGTTCCCATGCGTCAAAAAAAGCCGTTTAATAACGTAGGCGCTGCTGCGCACACCCATTGTGGACGCTTGGTAAGTAGGGAAAAAAAGGGGGAGCGTGGGGTTAGGCATGCAGGCGACAGAATAACTTTTCAAATATTCATCCCTGTATTTGCTGCACCTGCCATTCCGGGACTGGACTGCCGTGCTTTCCACCATGAGAAAGCAAGCTAAATCTACTGTGGACGTCACCGAGACTACAACACTTGTGTTCCGGACGTGCAGCGTGTGAGAAACGCAGTGGATAAAGCTTCTGCTTGAACAGCAGAACAAATAAAAATGTACTGAGGGGGTAGCTCTTCATGTCGCAGATTCACATTTCAGTAACGTAAATTACTTATATCTTTGTTTTGGCCATTTCGTATATATAATACGGACCGTATCACATATGTTGCGCAAAGATGAATGATACACCTGTAAAGAAGAGTTGAATCCCTCCATGGAGATACAATCAATTTTTTGAGCAGATAATGCTATCTTAAAAGTTTCATCATGTTTCTCCAAATTATAATATTTTTGGCAAAGATATTGGAGAAGCTAGTTGGAAGTTTGTGTTTCAGCTTGCTTAGTCTCTTGTACACGCAAAGTGACGAACGAATCGAGATGCCACTCACACAAAAACGAGTGGTTTGACGCAGGTCTCGACGTATTTCTAGCGGTTGGTAGTGGGTAGCCGTGGCAGACGGTCGCACTCAAGCGCTCGGATCCAAACAACGGCGTGGCGGAGCGTTTTGAGTCGTTTCTGTTACACTGCAGTGCTCTCCATTACTTACGGATAGTGTCTGTTTAAAATACTGCTGCTGTAAATATCACCCTCTTCAGAATTTTCGTTCTCATCATATCTTCTCTGATTTAAAATCTACGTTCAGTGAATATCGATGGTGTGTTTACAAGGTAGTGTCAACTTAAGCACGCCATCTAATCGATACGTGTTGTTTTGGATTCATTACAGTGCTGTACATAATTTCCATACAGGGTCGGTTGAAAATATGCTGTTAAGAAACATTGTACTTTTTAGTTTTCATTCATTAGCCGGCTGGAGTGGCCGAGCGGTTCTAGGCGCTACAGTCTGGAACCGCCGGATCGCTACGGTCGCAGGTTCGAATCCTGCCTCGGGTTTAAGTAGTTCTAAGTTCTAGGGGACTGATGACCTCAGAAGCTAAGTCCCATAGTGCTCAGAGCCATTTGAACAATTTCATTCATTTGTGCCTTGTACTACCTGCATTTAACGAATATCTGTCGTGTTACTCTAAGACTGTTTGACACCTGGAACTCATCGAGAGATAGGTTTTTACTAATTATTACTTTATTACAATTTAAGTGAGTTTTGGTGCTTTATAGTTTACTGTAAGAGTAGTATCATGTGTGACAAATATTGATGCTGTCGTAGGTTATCTGTTATGGAAGAAAGTAGTCAGGACTGCGTGTCGGGGTTTCAGTGGGGAGAATGTAGCGGGGAAGCGAAAGAATTGTTCGATGAGGCTCTTCCGTGGAGATGTTGATTACATAGTCGAGACAAAGAAATTGTGTAACAGGAAAGAAAGATTTGTGCTCTCCAGAGAGAGTTATAAATGGGATATGTTTAGTTAGATGGGTGTAATGGGGCCAGCGGCTGATTGTCCTGCCCAATCCGGACAAGTACAGACAGCGGGTAAACTAGTCATTGGGAGCTCCAGCGTTAGGGGGGTAGTGGAGCCCGTCAGGAAAACAGCAAGCGGGACGGAAATGAATGCCAGTGTGCACCCGAAATGTTTGCTGGAGGAGGGGTTCGTCCGTGACGTGAAGGAGGCTCTACAAGCGGCTATCGAGGAGCACTGGGTGCAACTGCCTGCAAATAGTGGTACATGCCCGCACGAATGACGCCTGATACTTGGGTTCTGTTCCTTTCGGCGGGTGACTGTTTTGGTGAAGACAACAAACATCGCAAGTGGGGTGCATGCTAAGCAGAGCATTTGTACCATCGTACCCATGGACAGTCGCTGCCTTCGGGTTTGGAACAAAGGCTGAGACGACTCTGCGACGGTATCGGATGCGAAATTCGCTAACTCCGCTGACGGATGGAGGATTGTAGGGGGTCCTTCAACATCTCAGGCATGCACCACATGCAGGAGGCTGCTACTACTGTGGCGGAGCACGTGGTTTTTTATGTTAGAGAAACACCCCCTTGGGATCAGAGGCGTAGTGTCTGCCATTGAGATACATCAGTCAAGATGTTCTCAGAGAATGCTCGTCTTCACAAATCGGATATAGAAAACGTTATTATGATATTAGTAAACCGTAGGAACATCCAAGGTGAGATCCCAGGAATAGTATTGCTTATTGATGGTTGTAATCCCTAGATAATATTAGGAACTGAAAGTTGGTTGAAACCTGAAGTGAGTAGCAACGAAATCCTAAGTTTAGATTTGAATACTTATCATGAGATTTGGTTAGTCGCCTGTGGTGGTGACGTATTTATAGCAATAAGGACAATATCTAGAGAGTTTATCATGAATCCCGAATATGAATTGATCTGGGTGAAGCTAAGCATCAGAGGCCAGTCAAAATAGGTAGTCGGATGCTTTTATAGACCGCGTCGGTTAGCAGCTGCAGCATAGAGCACTTGAGAGACAACAGAATGTTGTTCGCAATTTTCCTGATCATGCTGTGTAGTGGAGGGTTACTCCAACTTGTCAGTTGTAAACTTGGAGAGTCATGGTATCAAAACTGGTTCCAGTGACGTATATACGTGTGACATTGTTCTTGAGCGAAAAATACTTCTAGCAGGTAATTAGAGAATCTGCTCGAGGAGGTAACGTCTTAGACCTCCTAGCAACAAACAGACCTGTGATAGCAACTGTGACTAAAGGGTATGACAGGGAATTTTGAGACAGGAAAGAGAATATTGTTGCTTAGTAACAGTGACGGGATGCAAATTCCAGAGTATCTGAGTAGGCAGCATTAAATATTCAGTGCTGAGGATGAAGATGTAGAGCAAAAATATGTTTCGGGCAAGATCTTAAGGGACGCGAAAGACACGCGGTGGTTTAATAGCCGTGTTAGAAAACTACTGCGTAAACAAAGAGAGCTTCACCACAGATTCAAGAGCAGTCGAAACAACAGCCAAATAAAAGCTGAACTAAGCGAAAATGAGCGTAAGGAGAACAATGGGAAAGCATTGACTTTGGAAGTAAAAATTTGTCAACTGATCTCAGTAAAAACTATAAGAGATACTGGTCTTCCGTAAGCTCAGCAAACGATCCGAAATTCTCTATTCATTCACTCAGTAACCATACTGGCACCGAAACAAAAGATAACGGAGAGAAGGCGGAAATACGGAATTCGGTCTTCCAAAATCGTTTCACCGCGGCATACTGTAACATCCTCTTTTGAGCCACCGTATAAATGTCGAAATAGCAGATATGGAGATAACCGATCGCGGGATAGAAAAACAACTACAATCGCTTAGTAGTGGAAAGGCATTAGAACCAGCTGAGATACCTGTAAAATTCTACACAAACTATGCGAAGGAACTTGCTCCCCTTCTAGCAGCAGTTCATCGCAAATCGCTGGAGCAACGAATGGTACCTAGCGACTGGAAAAAGGACAGGTCATCCCAGTCTTCAAAACGTGTCGAAGGACAGAGGCACATAATTAATAAGACTCTACCGTTATCGTAAGTCTGTTGTAGAATTATGAAACATGTTTAATCCTCAAGGATTCTGAAGCTTTTGGAGAACGAAAATCTCCTCGATAAAAATGAACAGGGATTCCGCAAACAGAGATGTTGCGAAACTTAGTTCGCTGTGTTCCTCCATGAGATCCATGGAGGTGTAGACAACGACGCTCAGGTAGATACCGTGTTCCTTGACTTCAGGAAGCCAATTGACTCCGTCGCTCACTGCCATTAGTGAAATAAATACGAACATTGGACCAGATTTGCGACTGGATTCAAGACTTACTTCCAGACAGAATTCAACATGTCGCTTTTAATGGAACAAAATCGACAGATGTAATTTCGAAGACTCCCACTGAAGTGTAATAGGACCGTTACTGTTTGCAGTATATATAAATAATCCAGCAGAAAACGTCGGAAACTCTTAAAGAGTGTTCACAGATGATGCGGTTGTCAATACGAAAGTAGGAAAGCCTGAAGACAGTACAAAATGGTTCAAATGGCTCTGAGCACTATGGGACTCAACTGCTGTGGTCATAAGTCCCCTAGAACTTAGAACTACTTAAACCTAACTAACCTAAGGACAGCACACAACACCCAGCCATCACGAGGCAGAGGAAATCCCTGACCCCGCCGGGAATCGAACCCGGGAACCCGGGCGTGGGAAGCGAGAACGCTACCGCACGACCACGAGATGCGGGCGAAGACAGTACAGAATTGCAGAATGACCTGCAGAAGAGTGATGAATTGTGTAGGCTCTAACAGTTGACCGTGAACGTAAACAAATATGAAACATCGTGCATACATAGAAAAACAAATCCACTTACTGTACGTCTAGATTACTGATGACAAATTTCTTGAAAGAGTATCTGCCGTAAAATACGAGTAACTACCGTGGGCGTCCTTAAGAGGAATAAAAACTGAAAATAAAATAGTAGGGAATGCTGACGCACGACTGAGATTCATAAAATGACTTAAGGAAACGTAACTCATCCAAGAAAGAAATGGTGTACAAGGCCCTTGTTGACCGGTTGTTGAGTATTGTTCATAGAAAAGCACTTTTCGTCACTGGTTTCTTCAGGCGACGCGACAGCCCTACTAAGATTCTCAACAAACTCCAATGGCAGACATTACAAAAGAGGCGATGTGCATCACAGAGTGTTTACTATTTAAATTTCGAATGAGCTATTTCCGGGAAGAGTCGGACTGCATATTCCTTCCTCCCACATCTAACGAAATGACCATGATGAGAAAATTTGAGAACTTGGAGCTAATGCTGAGGCTTACCACAATCATTCTTCTCACGTGCCATACACGAATGGAACAGGGAAATTGGGGGAGGGGGGGTGGAGGCGTCTCTTTGGGGTACCAGGCAAAGCTAGATTGCTTGCTGAGCATGATATAGATGCAAATGTAGGGGGTAACAGACAATGGAAGCTGAGAGAAGATGCCAAGTATTCTGTAAAGGGGGAAAACCCCAGAAATCATTTTTCAGATTCCGGCTAGCAGTCAGTTTGATGTGTTACCTGAAGTAGGCAAATAGCCTCAGCCAGTTTTGGACTAAGCTTAGTCGTAGGAACGGCTTTAAGAATCATGAAACCTAGCGCCAAGCTTAGCTAGGTGACAGAGAACATACGAGCCTTGTGCAGAGATTTATGGTGCAGGTGATAAGTTTGACGGTTCAATAACAAGATTGATAAGCTTCTTGTATGCTTACATTCTGTGGGAAAATCTGAAGTAACAGTTGACTGTGCCTCTCTGAAAACCACATAGCAACAGGATCGAATAAATTAAATATCAGGGATTATAAACTAGCATTACTTTCGTGCAGAGTTAACATGGAAAGAGGAGATATCTAAAAGTTGGACACAAAGTCAAAAATATTGTAACATATAGTTTTTGTGTTGATCGGAACCTAGAAAAATTGTGCTTGTGAGTTTCTACTACACAAAACTACTCTGACATTTTTACAGTCTACACACCTCTAAGATACTTCCAGCTATTTATGACAAATCTAGGTGCGTTACTGAGCAACATGTCACACAAGAAGAAACAGTTAGTAGTTTGTGGAAGTTTCAGTGTAGATTTCGTAAAAGATGCGGGCAGATCAAATAAACTAGAATTATTATTTAGGTGTTTCAATGTAATTTCAGTAGTCAGTTTTCCAAGTTGGTTGTGGCAAAATTGTAGGGCATTGATTGATAACATTTTACAGACCTGCTCGGGCTGAAACAATTAATGTGTACAAAGTGGCTTGTATAGTATCTGATAATGATACGCAAGTTAACAATGTGGCACGTTACAACCGTGAGGCCGGTTCAATCAAAGCAGCAAGGCTTATTAATGAGATCAGGACACAATGCTTGATGAGTAAGTTAAAAGGGTTGGTATGAGATGAGGTATATATAGAAAGAAATGGTAATGTCAGATTCAGTTTATTTCGTAGTAAATTACCGTCAATATTTGAAAGTTGGTTTTCCTAACAAATTATCCAGAGGATTCATTACGAAAACAAATAATCCATTGATAACTAAGGGAATTAAAATCACATGTATGAGGAAAAGGGAAATTTATATAAAGGGCGGAGTAAGGTAAGATCTGACATTAAGTGCACGCTACACAGTTTTTGCAGAAAAGTCATTAAAATGTGCAGAATATGCACGTCCTGACAAAAATAAATGAAGCAGATAATACGGTTAAAACCATAAGGGATATTGCCAAACCGAGCACTGGACGGTGTCAGTGTACAAGATACCACAACAATTAAACTAAATGACAATTTGGAGCCTGATAATTCATAAGTTGCAAGTACTTATAACAATCACCTCCTAAACGAAGCAACAAAATTGGGTTAAATGGTTCAGTTGAAGAAGTAGTAGATAATGTTAAAAATGCGTTTCCACAAAACTGTGAGGAACTAGAAGTAGCACTGAAATTGAAAGAATTATAAAAATGTAGTATTGGTAGAATATGAAACAGAACTCTGAGAAGTTGTTCCAAGTTAATAAGTAATGTTCCAAACAGTTATGTTAAGTTACTTTAGCTCCTCTTATGATTGCTAATCTTAGAGATCAACGAATCAATCTCCTGACACACTCTGCATATAAATCATCATTTCAAAAGAAGGTACTGATTGCACAGAAGCGAACAGTAAGAAAAATATGTCACGTTCGCCGACGAACGTACCTCTTCAAAAGATCTATGGTTGCCTCAGCTAAGTTGATCCCTGACAGGTGCAGTGGGCTGGGTGCGGCAGCTTTGCGCACCTACCTCAGCCAGTAACGTTACGTGTTTTTGTAAACGTTTCTATGGCAACGCCTCAGTGTTTTCACAGGTCTATAAATAGCTATTGTTTTCGCATGCAACCATTATCGCTTCCTAGTTAAAAGCTGGCACAAGACTGCGAGCTGACAGAGATCACCTTACACCATCTCGACAATAGGCATCTTAACTGCACCATCCCAGTTCATATATTCGCTAATGAAATTCATCATAAATAATCTGTCACAGTTTGAGAAGAACGTTGGTGTTTATACTTATAACACTACAGAGAAAAATGACCTTTATTACACATTATTAGAGTTGCCAGTAGCTTCGAAAGGTGTCCAATTTGCAGCTACTAAGATTTTTGATCATTTGTCCCGTAACATACAGTGCCTGAGAGGTAGCAAAGCAAGTTTCAGAGCTAACTAAACATCATCTCTCCTAGACAACTCCATTTATTTCACTGAAGAATTTCTACTTAAAAGGCGACAGCAAGGGACACGTTTGTTTTGAAATGTAGCTGCATGAGTGGAACTAAAGTAAAAATATATTCAATGATGTTAACACTAATAATGTATACATATGCTGTAAACAGATTCGTTCCACATCACTTAGATGAAAGAATGCTTCAAATGATGTATGGAACATGTAAATAACTAACTAACTAACCAGTTAATGCTCAAATCTTCTCATCTCTACGTACATATTGCAAGATATATTCACGTGAGCCTGCTTATGCGATTTAAATCATCATTTGTTGCTGGGTCTCATGAGCAAGTTTTCGTGTCTCTGACACCTATCCTGAGGCAGATAGCGCAGATGTTTGTGATCAACGTCTAGCACTGTCTGCCGTAAACTACGGTATTCTTCGAGGAGGACACTGCAGATTATTGTAGCGACAGCCTCTTGTCGCATTTCTGCCCGCTATTATTTTCACGTGCTCATTTTAAGGTCTAGACGCTGTCAGATGCGTTGAAATCGGTGATAGAAAGTACCATTAGTGCGTTGCGTCATGTGGACGTCTTCATGCTCTGAGATTCAGCAAAAATTCATCAAATGTCCGAACTGCTGTAGCTCGTTATGATCGTGAATGAACGTTGTTGCTACTCTGTACTTACGTCTTGAGAACCGATAGTACACTTAACGAGTGATAACGAGTGATATGCGACCGGTATCTTACTCAGTCCTAGCAGCCTGGTGAACTGAAGTTACTGCAACATGACCACAGGCTCTATCATGTCCTGAGCGAAGATGTAACACCATTCATTTTGCTGGTCCAACGACGAGGAGCCGCTACCTACTTACGGTTGATCAGTTACTCGCGGGGCGTTCATTAATAACTTAATCGTATCAATCCATTGAATCTGCCTAGTTGTCATACGTATTGTTAGGAGTACTGTTTGGTGATGTTCATCTGGGGAGAAAATGAATCTTATTCAACCTGTGAGAGGGCAGGTAGCCGCACCATCAGCAGGGTCCGAGTAGGCACACGAGGGGAGGGGTTTACTAGTTATCGGGAGCTCCAAGGTTAGGCGCGTTATGAAGCCCATTAGGCAGATAGCGTTCAGGGCTAAAAAAGAAAGTTAATGAGCACTCGATATGTCTGCCCGGGGTTCTCGTCCGAGATGTGGAGGCGGCTTTGCCTGCGGCTATCGAGCGTGTAGGGTGCAGCAGTTGTCTCCAAGTTATGGCTTACGTTGGCATGAAGGACGCCTGTCGCATGGGTTCTGAGGTAATCCTCAGTTCATACAGGCGCTTGGTGAAGACTGCTGGCCTTGGGCGTAGGGTGCAAGCAGGGGTCACAATTTGCAGCATTGTTCCCAGAAATGATCGGAGTCCTTTGGTTTGGAGCTGAGTGGAGGGTATCAACCAAAGGTTTCGTCGACTCTGTGACAGTCTTGGCTGCAGATTTCTAGACCGGCGTTATATAGCGAGTGATGGAATGAATATCGGAAAGGCAAATTAGAGGCCATAGGAGGGGGGAGTGTTCATTGGAGCTGACAGAAATATTGTCTCTATTGAGGTCGAAGTTGAGTGTGAGAGTAAAATTATCTGGTCGCGTATAGCAGGTGTAAGTCAAACCAAGTTAATTGTGGGCTATATTTACCGGCCTTCCGATTCTTCTGTGACAGTTCTTAGAGTTATTCAAAGGAAGACTACGGTCAGCAGCGGGTAAATACCCAGATTATATTATACTAGTTGGAGGCGACCTTAACCTACGGAGTGTAGACTGGGATGTCTATGTATTCGTTTGGGGGAGAGGGGCGGGTACAGAGAGACGGTCATGCGAAATATGTTTGAAAACGTTTTCTGAATACTGTCTTGAAAGATAGCTCAGCAGCTACATGCAATGGAAATAACTTAGACCTTGTAGCTACAAATAGGGTGGACCTCATCGACAATGTCAGTATAGAAATGGGCGTTAGCGATCATGATATCATTATACCAACAATGATTGCGAAAACTAATAAATCAGTCAAGAAGGCTGGGAGAGAGTTTCTGCTAGATAGGGCAAATAAGCAATTGTTAGCATCTTACTTAGACAGTGAATTGACATCAACTAGTTCCAGCAAGATGGATGTGGAGGAATTAGGACAAAGTTTAAGCAGATTGTAAATCTTTATGTGCCTAGTAAATGGATAGAGAATGGAAAAGATCCACTATGGCTAAATAACGAAATTCGGGAGATGATGACGCAGAAGCTGTTGCATTCTCGGTTCGAAAGAGAACGCACAAATGACGACGAGTGAAGGTTAGCAGAGATTCGTGCGTCTGTGAAAATATCAATGAGTGAATCATACAACAGCTACCACCGTCACACCTTAACAAAAGACCTGGCAGAGAATTCGAGAAAATTTGGTTCTTCGTAAAATCGATAAGCGGGTCTAAGACTTCGATTCAGTCTCTCGTTGGGCAGTCTGGTGTGGCAGTTGAAGATAGCAAAATGGAAGCCGAAGTTTTAAATTTCACATTCAAGAAATCGTTCACACAGGATAATCGTGCAAACATATCATCATTTGTCCATCGGACAGACGGCACAGTAATGAGCACCCCTGGCGTAGAGAAACAACTGAACGATATGAAAGCAAATACATCACCATGTCCGGATGGAATCTCAATTAGGTTTTACAAAAAAATACTCTATGGCATAGGCCCCTTACCTAGCCAGCATTTATCGTGAATCTCTCACCCAGCTCAAGGTCCCAAGTGACTGGAAAAAAAGAGCAGCTGACTCCAGTTTATAAGAAGGACGCGCAAAATTACAGAACAGTATCCATAAACTCCTGTTTGTTGCAGAATCCTTGAACATAATCTCAGAATGTATTAAACTTTCTTGAGACTGAAAACCTTATGTCCACGAATCAGCATGGTTTTAGTAGGCATCGCACATGCGAAACTCGGCTTGCCTTTTCTCACATGTTGTACTACGAACAGCGGATGAAGGGCAACACATAGAGTCCGCGTTTCTAGATTTCCTGAAATTATTTGACACGGTGCCCCATTGCAGGCTGTTAACGAAAATACGAATATGGAATAAGTTCACAGATATGAGAGTAGGTAAAAGACTTCCTAAACAATAGAACGCAGTATGGTGTCCTCTAAGGCGACTGTTTATCACAGACAAGGAAATCATCAGGAGTGCCCCAGGGGAGTGTGATATGACCTCTGATGTTGTCTGTACACAAAAATGATTTGGCGAACAGGGTGGGCAGCAACCTGCGGTTGTTTGCTGATGATGCTGTGGTGTACGGTAGGGCGTCCAAATTGAGTGGCTGTAGGAAGATACAAGACAACTTAGACAAAGTTTCTAGCTGGTGTGATGAGTGGCAGCTACTTCTAAATGTGGAAAAATGTAATTTAATTCGGACGAGTAGGAAGAACAAACTTGTAATTTTCAGACGCGGTATTACTAGCGTCCTACTGGACACAGTCAAATCGTTTAAATATCTGGACGTAGAATTGCAAAGCGATATGAAATGGAACGGGAATGGGTGAAATGTTGTAGGGGAGGCGAATGGTCGACTTCAGTTCCTTGGGAGAATTTTGGGAAAGAGTGGTTCACCTGTAGAAGACCGCATATAGGACGCTGCTGCGACTCATTCTTGAGAACTGTTCGAGTGTTTGCGATCCGTACCCAGTCGGATTGAACTAAGATATCGAAGCAATTCAGATGTAGGCTGCTGGAAGGGTTGCCGGTGGGTTGTATCAACAGGCAAGCGTTAATGAAATGCTTCGGAAAATGAAATGGGAGTGCCCGGAAAGAAGGCGACGTTCTTTTCGAGAAACACTATTGAGAAGATTTAGAGAACCGGCATATGAAGCAGACTGTCAAACGATTCTATTGCCGCCAGCATACATTGCTCGTGAGGACCACGAAGATAAGATACGAGAAATTAGGGCTCAAACTGAGGCACAGAGACAGTCGTTTTCCCTCACTCTCTTTGCGAGTGGAACAGGAAAGGAATTGACTAGTACTTTGGTACAGAGTACCCCATGCCACGCATCGTACGGTGGCTTGCGGATCCCTCTATGTAGATGTAGATGTTGATGAAGTAGGGGCTACTATGAACGAACTCCGCGGTGTGCTTTTCTTTGAATAGATAAACGATATCGGGTCCAAAGAAGATGCTGTATGTCAGTTTTTAATATGTTTACATATCAATACAAATGTTTGTCATTTTTGTAACAAAATGGACCCAAATCTATTATTAATGAACAAAACGCACAGTTGTGTCAACATACAGTTAAGTTTCTCAAGCACCTCAAAGGAATCTATTACCGCCTTCATAAAACATTCCTCCATTTCAATGTTCTCATTGTATGCGTATACATAAATTTATTGTAGGATTGAAATTTTCAAATTGATTTTATACGTAGCCTGAGTCGAGGATTTGCATCGTCGCCATCTTCAGGCACTGTGCGAACAGTGGGGTAGCGCTGTATTTTCGTAGCAATTAGCGTCGCACTGCACGCATACAAGTTTAAATCTCTGAGCGGACGCTCCATTTGTGTCTCTTGCGTAGTCGAAATTGCGAGGCAGAACTGCAGAGCTAGTGGACAGACTGTAAGCTCGTAGAGTCCTAACTCAATGTAGCGACTCAAAATGCGTGGGAATTACTTTCTCTTACTGATTCAACGATCATGTTCTCTGTGTGAAGAACACTAAAACAAGTAAATATTCTTCACGGATCGAGAACGAATTCAATAACCTGAACTTCACGGACTCACTTCAGCTGCTGTGAAGGTATAGGAAGAGGAATATGTTTCAAAGGCCTCAAAATTTGCAGCTATAGGTTTATATCTTGAATACGATGTCAATCAATGCAAGAAACTGGATTCATGTTATCAGATCTACGGTGGAGATGTAACTCGTTGGATTAAAAGGAAACGACCGTTATTTCGAAATCTAATCATTCGGGCAAAAGACTTGAAGAGTATAGAGATCTTTAAACTATTTTTATTATTGGTTTCAAGCAAGCCATTTCACTACATGTAACTAAGTGACCCAATGACACAAACAGGTCATATGTTTGACTCCCTTAATATAAAGCTGTCAGCGACCCTCACGTGGTATTGAACACCACAATGCTACAAGAGGCGCGGTTCTGTTAGAGTTTGTATTCCGTTTCCTTCCTCTGACCTTTGAACCGACCTACCCCGCCAGTTATAATGTGACCTACGGTCCAACGTGAATTTCAAACCTCAGTGCAACTTGCTTATTCTCGCATTTATAAACATTACAGAGGTGAATGAAGTGTTGACTACAAAATATATGAAAGTCAGTGTATTCAATAAAACCAAATTATATAAAGATGAGCGAACAGTCATTTCAGGTGACACTGGACAAACAACAATTTTGTTGAAAAGAATATGAATGGTTTTCTTCGTAACGTTGTGTACCCTGAATTACAAAATGAAATCTGGGCTATTGGGCTCAGTTCTTCATGTCACATGCTACCATCTATCTGTTAATTTCATTTAGAACTCGACAACTGTTTATTCTTGAGTGGCTAACTGATTGTATTCAACAGATTTAACTGTTGAAAAATTATGTAAATGTGTATAATAACTTGCTACTCAGGCCTCCCGAACGTTTGTGGTTGTTAATTCGGAGGAAAAAATGCCTCCTACCTGCGCAAATCCTTCCAGTCATTTAGCAGAGACTTAACTCTGAAATCACAGACGGAAATAAACCGCCATGTAAAGAAGTGCTATCGTTACTTCTGGTGTCTGTTGCTGCTGGAGGATAACATCGGAAAACACAACCGGCCGTTATTTTTCTCTGTCAAAAATACATGGAAGCATTATGAAAACATGGAAACCTGTGTAATATATTAATTTACCATCTGTTATAAGTCCTGTATGTGAGACTGAAGAATTTCCAGTAATAGTGCCTCTTGAGAATGTAACGGCGAGTAAATTGAATACTGTGACGAGAAGGAGATGTGCATCTGACCCAACGCTCCAAGAACACCGTGTATCAATTGAGCCAAACATTTTGTTGAAGGGGATCTCAAAGATCTTATTAGTAATTTAAATTCGTTAAAGCAAGAGGCTGAGCTTTCAGCTTCGCTATTAAAATGACAGAATCTTCTTCTTCATGATACGAGGATGATATTTTATCGTACCACCATGCATTTTTCTCTGAAAATTTCTCCGGCAAAGGGAACATGGCTTCTTGCAATAACATCGTTTCCTTTATGCAGACTCTTGACCGTGTTTGCAAGGACAAGATAAAAATGAGTCTCAGATCAGCACTTCTCACAATGGGTTAGAAATTTCCATGTTTTCCCATTTGCTCAGGCAGTTAATATGAAGGTGAAATTGTTACGGCAATTCTTGTATACTTAATTAGTAGCAACATTTCCAAAAGTTTAATCTGTATTATAACAACTGTCGATTAATGTTCATGCAAATGTCAGTTTTACTTTTTACCTGTGCAGCTGTTTTATTTTTGTATGACGTAATCTGACCACAAAAGGAAATATCAGTGAAATAATCTGTGACATGGAACCTCATGAGCACCGAATTTCAGTGTTTATTCTAAAGCGTGTGTCCATATGTTCTCTACGCTGGAAGTGATGGTTTGTGGAGAATACCAGAACTCCGATTTGTTTTTAACTTGCATCACGGCGGCGAACACTGGTTGCGTGCATCTCTCCTTTTATGATCCCGTTACTGTAAATTTTTGTGGCACTAATTTTGTGGGAAGTTGATCAAATAAAAAAAGAAACCCAAAATTATTCTTTCTTTGGGTTGTGAATTAATAATACACTTTGCTTCTCAGCACTAACTGTTAACATACAAAGCTATTTCCGATTCCACAATCTTGTTCAATCATGTTAGACACGTCATTGATCATTGAAATAACTTACATACTTGTTTTCTTATCTTACTTGTAGCATTCAGGTTTTGTGTTGTATCCTCGACTTCTTGTCTCAAATGTTAATTTTGTCAGTTACTAGTACGTATTTATTCCAGTCTTCAAATAGTCCATCTCCTGCTTCCACCTCACCATCTGCTCCTTCAACTCCTCTCTATCCATCGCCCCCCAACCCCCTCTGCCTGCACATCCTCCACCCTCGCACCCTCTGTACATTTCATCCATCGCCTTTTCCAGTTCATTCGTCCCACCCCTTTTTCTGTTCATCTGTTCCTCCCCACTCTCTCTGTCGACGTGCTCCTAGCCTCTGCACACGTCTCCTCGTTCTCCTTTGTCCATCCCCTTCTCCCCCTTCTCATTCCATCTGCTTTCCAGAGCATTCACACAAGGTTGGCGCCGGTGGCGACACCTACAACGTGCTGACATGAGGAAAGTTTCCAACCGATTTCTCATACACAAACAGCAGTTGACCGGCGTTGCCTGGTGAAACGTTGTTGTGATGCCTCGTCCTTTGAGAAAGGTCGGATTGTAGCCTATCGCGATTGCGGTATCACATCGCGACATTGCTGCTCGCGTTGGTACCGACATGAGTTGTTACCGACATGAGCCACCACCTGCAGTTGGCTGCACCCTGTACTCTTCATGGCATCCGGAAGCGCCTTTTCTACATCCGAAATGACTCCCCACGGAGTGCACACAGCCTTCGTTCCCCTCCTTGGCAGCCATGTTCCAAAGGGGGCCCATTACGCGCCTA
The DNA here is from genome assembly GCF_023898315.1 of Schistocerca nitens. Classification (NCBI taxonomy): domain Eukaryota; kingdom Metazoa; phylum Arthropoda; class Insecta; order Orthoptera; family Acrididae; genus Schistocerca; species Schistocerca nitens. Next base: position 951,248,147 of record NC_064616.1, read on the forward strand.
ACGTTGGAGCTCCCAACAACCAGCAAACCCACCCTCTGTGAATGCCCAGACCTTGCGGGCCGAGAAGCTTCCTCTGAAACAGGGTGGACGACTGCATCCGGCTCAGCAACATCCTCAGCCACAGATAACGCCCGAAACCTGTTCGTCAAACGAACCAGGGTGGCCCTCAGATTGGCCCCTCGGAAAGTCTTTCACTGCCAGCCGGACTTTGGAATGATCTTCCACTCGACCACAAGTGAGAGGTGAACCTCAGTGCAGGCAGTGCCCAGGGCGGTCGCAGCAGTGGACCGATAGGACGACACGTGGGACGTGCTCGGCGTCCCTCGCGACCCAGCGTTCGATCCCCCACAGTGACGCCCCTTGGCAGCAGCCTCAAGCTGTGTGACGGAAGCCAAAGCAGCCTGGAGCTGTGAGGGTCGCCAACTCACCTCGCATCTGTACACAACAATCACAGTTCCTATCCATTACTACATTCGCTCCTGTTTGAAGCTCGTAAAAATATGCAAGAAACGAATGGTGTACTCGCCTTATTAGCAGCGGTAAATCGAAGTGCTTTCTCACTGACGGTCTAACCGACACTGACCTGTTCTAACCAAACAAACAAAAGCCTGTACGATACGAGAGTCGATAGGAATGGCGGTAGTGTTCACTAAACTGTTATTGAATTGAAAGGTTGTGCATAGTAAACACTCAAACACGCAAGAAATTACAAAAACAAACTACTAAGTACCCAGATAACTGAAAATAAGTCGCTCCTGTTTGAAGCTCGTAAAAATATATAACAAGCGAACGGTGTACTTGCCTTATTAGACTACTGGCCATTAAAATTGCTACACCACGAAGATGACGTGCTACAGACGCGAAATTTAAACGACAGGAACAAGATGCTGTGAAATGCAAATGATTATCTTTCCAGAGCATTCACACAAGGTTGGCGCCGGTGGCGACACCTACAACGTGCTGACATGAGGAAAGTTTCCAACCGATTTCTCATACACAAACAGCAGTTGACCGGCGTTGCCTGGTGAAACGTTGTTGTGATGCCTCGTGTAAGGAGGAGAAATGCGTACCATCACGTTTCCGACTTTGATAAAGGTCGGATTGTAGCCTATCGCGATTGCGGTTTATCGTATCGCGACGTTGCTGCTCGCGTTGGTCGAGATCCAATGACTGTTGAAAGAATATGGAATCAGTGGGTTCAGGAGGGTAATACGGAACGCCGTGCTGGATCCCAACGGCCTCGTATTACTAGCAGTCGAGATGACAGGCATCTTATCCGCATGCCTGTAACGGGTCGGGCAGCCACGTCTCGATCCCTGACTCAATAGATGGCGATGTTTGCAAGACAACAACCATCTGCACGAACCGTTCGACGACGTTTGCAGCTGCATGGACGATCAGCTGGGAGACAATGGCTGCGGTTACCCTCGACGCTGCATCACAAAAATGGTTCAAATGGCTCTGAGCACTATGGGACTTAACATCTATGGTCATCAGTCCCCTAGAACTTAGAACTACTTAAACCTAACTAACCTAAGGACAGCACACGACACCCAGTCATCACGAGGCAGAGAAAATCCCTGACCCCGCCGGGAATCGAACCCGGGAACCCGGGCGCGGGAAGCGAGAACGCTACCGCACGACCACGAGCTGCGGACGCTGCATCACAGACAGGAGCGCCTGCGATGGTGTACTCAACGACGCACCTGTGTGCACGAATGGCAAAACGTCATTTTTTCGAATGAATCCCGGTTCTGTTTACAGCATCATCATGGCCGCATCCGTGTTTGGCGACATCGCGGTCAACACACATTGGAAGCGTGCATCCGTCTTCGCCATACTGGCGTATCACCTGGGGTGATGGTATGGGGTGCCATTCGTTAACGTCTCGGTCGCCTCTTGTTCGGATTGACGGCGCTTTGAACAGTGGACGTTACGTTTCAGATGTGTTACGACCCGTGGCTCTACCATTCATTCGATCCCTGCGAAACCCTACATTTCACCAGGATAATGCACGACCGCATGTTGGAGGTCCCGTACGGGCCTTTCTGGATACAGAAAATCTTCGACTGCTGCCCTGGCCAGCACATTCTCCAGATCTCTCACCAATTGAAAACGTCTGTTCAATGGTGACCGAGCAACTGGCTCGTCACAATACGCCAGTCACTGCTCTTGATGAACTGTGATATCGTGTTGAAGCTGCATGGGCAGCTGTACCTGTACACGCCACCCAAGCTCTGTTTGACTCACTGCCCAGGTGTGTCAAGGCCGTTATTACGGCCAGAGGTGGTTGTTCTGGGTACTGATTTCTCAGAATCTATGCATCCAAACTGCGTGAAAATTTAATCACATGTCAGTTCTAGTATAATATATTTGTCCAATGAATACCCGTTTATCATCTGCATTTCTTCTTGGTGTAGCAATGGCCAGTAGTGTTGTAGCAGGAAATAGCGGTGCGCTCTTGCTGGCAGTCTAACCGACACTTGAATTGGTTGTGGAGGGTGTCATAAAGTCATTCTATCTTATCTTGAGGTAAACTGCTCCTTGATATCCTGAATACTGGTACACTGAATAAGTCTACGTCCAAGATAGCCCCATACATGTTCTATCTGGGACAGATCTGGGGGTCTTGCTGGTCATGGGAATACCTCGACATCACGCAGACAGTTCATATTGACACATGCTATGTGTGGTCGGGCATTATCCAGTTGAAACATGGCACCATGATACTGTAGCTTCAGGACGCAGGATGTTCCTCACGTACCGTTTTGCCGTTACAGTCTCCTCATTTATTATCGGCCAGGATTTGAAGTCATACCCGGGGTTTTAATCGAACAGAGCGTGAGTATTTCGGAACGCAAGAGCCAGTCATGTCTGAATTTTGCCACACGAGGTTACGAGACACGGCCGTATGCCCATAGAGGTTGGTGGTGTGCTCTGATTGTTTTCGAGGGAAGCAGAAATTGCATATTTGCAAAGGCTATAATTTTATTGATAACGTTTGTACCTTTTCAGCATGCTTCCTGTATACAGTATGCAAACTTACGAGACTCGTCCAGAAATACCCCTAGATATCTCGTTACTGCACTTCCCCTAATCGTTACATCATTTAATTTTCTTTTGGGGTTTCTTACTAGATTCCCTTTCAGCAGGAGGTTCATTGTTTTCTGATGTGCTAGTGATAGTTTAACACTTCCACACCAGCGCTCAAGTTCTTGGAGCGCTGCATTACATTTGTCTTCTATAATCGTTCTGGAGTCACCACATACAGCGAACAGCACGTCATCTGCAAATGCAACCAATCCGCTTACATTACCGCTCTCATGTAATTAATCTCGTATGGGCTCCAGTGCTACATTCCTGAACTCTGGACTACGCATTAATCCTTGTGGACATCTTTTGTTATTGTCTTGGTTATTTTCTTTCCTGGACACGTAAAAGAAACATGTCGCCCACGACAGTAATCTCTCAGGTAGTTGTATAGTGCTTCTGGACGCTCCAAATCCCTCAGGTGTCCAAAGAAAGACGGCCACCATAGGTTACCGAAAGCGCCAGCAGTATCAGACATCACTGCCGAAGCACACGCAAAATGAATACCTGTCACTAGCGAAATCGTCTTATTAAATGCGTCTTAGGTTGGCTTGCTTCTTCTAAACTCCTACTGGTGAGGGCTCATCCCGTGTAGCAGCCCATGATCTTGTATTTTTTTGCTTATTAGTTGTTCAAATATCTTTCCGGGTACCTTTAAAAGACAAAATGGTCTGTACGATTTTTCCTTCATTGGATCCTTATCTAGCCTTTTCATTACCACTTCAGCGTTCTTCCACGGTGCAATGACCCTTCTTTGTAAGAGATACTCGATGTAGTGTTCGCGCAAGTAACTATCTCATAGGTCACATAGGGCGTTTATTATTTCATCAGGGATCCCGTCAGGTTCTGGTTTTTTTCTTTTTCTGCCTTAAAATTATTTGCCTATTTTCTTGTTGTGCGAAGCGGGACACAAGTCAAGTTTATTGTCTCTATAGTCTCCCCACAACATTTTTGGTAGCCCACGCTGATCATTTATTTCACTTTCTTCTTCATCGTCAGGAAGCAGTGTTTCCATTGGCAGGGCAGCTGACTTTTTCCAACTTGCTGTTACCATTCCATCATTTCTTTTGAGCGTGGATGATACTGTTGATGATCGCATTTTATAGCAGCCTACTTTATAAGGTACACCCCATGGAGTAGTTTCTAAGTTAGCTTCTATGAATAGCTTACAAAGTTCCATTTTTGTTTTCCATAACTCTTCCTTAAAGTATCTACGCAACCTTTGGACTCTTTCTTCTTGGGTCTTTGGTTGAGCTTCCTCGCTCTTCTTGTTTCACATCTTATTTGCTGCAGCGCCTCGGTCCAATAGCAAGGTACTTCTTTAGAATTATTTCTGTTGCTCCGACCTTCCCTTCGTAGATTGACGAATAGCGAGATTCATTCAATACCTGTAGGCTGAGTTCCGTAATACCTACTTCTAGTCGTTCTTCCACTGTCAGCTTTCACGCGTCAATGCTACAATACTGACTTCGCATTCCATCAATGCAGTACACAAGAAGATAGTGATGTCGGACGTTGGGTTCTGGACCGAATTCGACGTTCTAACTCATCTCAAAGGTGATCCACTGGGTCCACGTCGGGCCTAATGGCAGGTCCATTGTCTGCTTAACGTTCCTCTATTGTACACAGTAAACAATTCAATAAAATTTGTTCAAATCTTTGGGCGTTTGGCATTTTTAGGGACAATAAAAAGACCACGTCCTAACCACGAATAATACGCCGCTTAAGTACCTGGCAGAGAGTTCATCGAGCCATGTTTAGACTATTTCTCTACTTTTTCATTCTTGAATAGCGAGTGGGAATAATGAACGTTTAAAACATACCGAACGCGCCCTGATACCTCATATTTTATTACGGCGATTTTTCCTTCCTACGTAGTTTAGCACTACTAAAATATTTTAGCATCCTGAGGAGAAAGTTGTTGATCTCGCAGCAACGAGAAACGTCTTTATCTTAGTGATTGACACCCCGACTCACTTATGATATCCATAACACACTCTCGCGTATTTCGTGATGATAAAAAACGAGCTGCGCTCCTTTCGACCTCTTCGACGTCCTCCTATATGGTAAGGAACCCAAAACCTATAGCTACACTGTAGCAGAGGGCGGACAAGTGTAGTGTAGGCAATCTCTTCAGTAAACCTGTTGCATCGTCTGAGTGTTCTGTCAGTACAACGCAGTCTTCAGTTTGTCTTCCCCACAACATTATCATTGGGATTGTTCCAATATAAGTTGTTCGTTGGAGTAACTGGCTAAGTTGACAGCCTTTACATTTGTGTGATTTATAGTGTAACCTAAATTCAGCGGTTTCCTTTTTGTACTCATCTAGGTAACTTCACACTTTTCCTTTTTTAGGATCAGTTGCCCCATTTCGCACCAATCAGATACCTTGTTTAAATCATATCGCAATTGGCTTTGATTCATGATGAGTTTCCTATACAAGTAAATGACAGCATCGTCTGAATAGAGTGTAATAGAGCTTCACAGATTACCTTCAAAGTCGTGTATATATGTTAGGAACAGCACAGGGCCTATAACACTTTCTTTCGGAACGCCATATAACATTTCTGTGTTACTTATAGATTTCCATCAATTCCTACGAACCTTTTGATACGAAATCACGAATCAAATCGCATAACTGTGAAGATACTTGATAGGCACGAAAATAGATTTGTGTCGCTTGTGAGAATAGGTGCCAAAAAAACCTTCAGAAATGCAGGGATTTGGTATCAAATTCAGATCACCTGTTGATAACACTCATTATTTCGTGTGCATAAGGAGCCGCTTGTGTTTCACAAAAACGATATTTTCTGAATCCGTGCTGAATATGCGCCCGTAGACCGTCTTTTTTTTATTTTTTTTATTTTTTATTTTATTTTTTTTTGTTGTTGTTGTTGTTGAGGTAATTCATAATGTGCTTCAAAACTCTACTGCAAACGACGTCAGTGTAAAGGGTCTGTAATTTATATGGTTACTCGTGGGTAATTTCACGTCAAATTCATGCTGCACTCAACCCGACTCACTTAGGTTTATTTCAGATTTGGGACATTCAGTGATCCAGGTAAGACATGGAAAACTAGCGATTCGTAGCGGTATATGACGATTGTAAAGAAAGTTACAGGTCTACAAAGTAAATCAATTGTGTAAAATTTGCATGGGTCTGAAACAACAATGAAATTTGTATCAATGAAAAATTATTGAGTGGAACTATACATTTATATGCTACATGGCATGTTTCTAAGAATTTTCACATTCAAGGTCATTGTCCTTAACCTTTAACCTTGGATATCTCAAAAGATTCAGCCTTCAATTTCTTTGAAAAAAAAAAAAAAAAGAAAAATATTGTTGTATTGCCCAATAAGCCACTAAAAACACGGTAAACATAAAGTTAGCGCACCAAAGTCATCATGATGAAAATTTTATTTCTTCTACAACTGCAGTAAGCAGCTATGAATCCGTTTCTTTTTTTCAGAACAGCAGACAATAGCAGTCACTGTTAGTCTGATAAATTGTTTCTTGCTGTGAACAGCCAGTCTGATAGAGTTTTATTTCAACCAGTCATCATTAGCTTGATTCCTGGGTGTGGCTTGTTTACTCAGATTGCTGTGTATACGTGCTGTGAAGTAGTATTCAGCAGTAGTTCGTAAAAAATGGATTTCAAGTCCAAATTTTACTGTTTCAATGCATTTCACGAAGGAGGACACAAGAGAGTACAGAAGAACTTAAAGAATGTTCGGGAGTATATAGTAAACAGGTGTCCTACTCTATTGGTAGGTGGAAAAATTTGCAACCCATGTAGAAAGCAAATATCATAAAACCCATAAACCGTTGCAGGTGTTGCTGCAGCTTTGCTAGGTGCTTCCAGAGGACATGTTAAGTGGCGATGACATAACGCCGGATCTTTCACTGGATACTTTAAATATAAGCCTCCAGTTTTTAGGTGAATCTCGTGTGGAGACAGGGAAGCTTCAGTATAAGAAATGTACTCGAACCTAAAATTGAAGAAGATTGCCTCAATATTGGAATTACGTATGTGGCACAACTGGAAGAAAAGGAGTGTGAAAAAATACAGAAATAAGAATCACAACCCAGCTTCAGAATATATGTGTGAAAAAATACAAATTTTGACAGTACTATCAAAAACGCTGGGGTGGAAGAAAAACTATGAAAGAATTTTCCACTTCATGTCACATGGTGCGAAGAGAAAACCTGTCAAAATGGGGGAATGGTATATTAGTGACACCAAATCCAAAGTCAGGTAAGACCTATTGTGAAAAAACCGTTCGATGTGTACATGATTTTTGCTGTGATCATAATGAGACGTGTGTAATGCCAGAAAGGAAACACTATGTCTCTGTGAAAGAAAATGGAATTAGAGTACATAAGCAGGACTAGCTAGACCTGCATATTCTTAAGGAATTTTATGCATATTTCTAAGGTACATACCCAGATGGAAATACTGAATTTTGTAAGTTGCAGCGAAAGCACTGTGTTGTTGTATATGTCAGTCTGTTCCATGCTGTTTTTTTGTGTGTCTCAAACCAGAATTTTAAGTTAAAGGGAGTAAACTGAATGAAGTAACGAAGTAAGGAGAACACGCATTACCATCATAAAAGCATTATGTAGCATTTGTTACATGCAGTCCAGAACATCCAGCATATTTCTCAAATACATGTCCCTATTGTCCTAGTTTGATATGATTGTCTGATTATCTGTTTGAACTGTTTGGTACCAACTGCATAAAAGTGTTGGTTAACTACAAGCAGGGCAGTTCCACAGACTACAAGAAAAACGATGGACGATATCATTCAGCTGTTCGCATCGAATTTACAGCAGCGTCTACAATTCTGAAGTGCCACCCAGCAGTAGTCACAGATCTCTAAGGTAATTACAGATTAGCTCAAAGTAAATGAATGTGAAGTTGTTTGTTATTTTGTAGAGATTTAGTCCTTCACCATTCATGCTAAAGTACACTCTTTGACATAAAACGTGACCGGCGGCCGGCCGCTTCAGAGGCTAAGTCCGCGCCGATCGCGACATGGGACAAAAAAACTGGCCAACTCGCTAATTCTCTAAGTCCGGTTATCTGCACAATCTGGCAACACTGTAGACTGCGGCACTTCCTGGAGGAAAACTTGTCCCATGATAGAGAAACTCTAGGCTGATTACGCCTGTGGTCTAGCGGTAGCGTGCGTTGTTTCTGTTCATAATGTTAGTGGATCGAGAGCAGCTGGCATAAAATATTTTTATAGCTTCTTCTGTCTGAATGCTGAAGACGTGAATGTAATGGTAGCGCAGATTCAATCTATTTCGCTTTGTGACACACCGATATCAAAATTTTATCCAGTAACGATTTTGCGGCAGATTTCTTGCATACTGTCCTCCTCTGGACGCCGTATGCGGCAAAGCTCCGGGATCCATTTGCTGGCTACTGGCAGCGGCCGTGGCGACAGCGGCGGCGCTGCACTCCCCCGTTCTTTATCGAAAGCGCCTGCTACCGCTCATCGCTTTTGATGATTTAAAACGCTTTATTATTAAATGTTGCTCCACAGAAAATTTCTACAATTTCCATTCACGCTCAAAAGCAACGGAGACAGACGCCCTGATTAGTAGGCGGGTATTATATTACATTAATCGGCAAGAGCTGAGTATGACCCGAAATTAATTTTATAGACTGGGACGAAATTAAACCACCTCACTACATTCGATGAATTTATAAATGCTTCATACCTCGTTTCTTTTCCTTTCAAACTCAATTATTTGTGCAACTTTTGGTCAATGTTTGGATGTTTTCGTCAAGCCAGAGTGAGCGTCTGTGGTGTAAAGTGTATTACAGTTCTTGTTTCATTCCTTATGGTAAGTCTATGCGATAAACTCTGTGAATACCTTGCAATGCATGCTCTGTAGCAGTGCAGGAATACTGCACATTTGGAGTTCCATGTATGGGTTCATGAAGTATTTATTGTTGATCGGAAGTGATAGTTAAGGTCATCAGATTTAAACCAGAAAAATTTGTCGTTTTGAAGGTTTCAGAGAACGGAAAGGAATTGCTAACGCCGGTGTTAGAAAACGTCTACAGTTAAATGCTATTGCAAAAATTTAGAAGAAGGGAACTATATTAATGAACATGTGCACTTCATAAACAACCTTCTGACATGTTAGACCTATATGACGAACAAAGCTCAAATTTATATCGTTGACAGTCGGTTTGAATCTTTTCAGGGTCTATTTTACAGTGAAGCACCTTGGAATTTGCAAAGCAGAAATCCATGATATTAACTTAATTTACTAAGTCGAAATCGGACGAAGATTGATGTTTAAAGGCATTCTTCAGATTTCGCAGAAGAAATTTTTACTAGCAGTTTGCAACTCCATTAATTAAAATGGAAAATAAAAGGTTGTAGTCAGCGGCTTCTACCGTGATTCGAACTGCTATGTCTTATAGTACAAGCACTGCAACGCACAAGGGAACCTCTGAGCTAACGACACACTGGCGGCCAGAGGTGGAATATAGTCACTGCGATGTTGCCTGAGCCTCAAAACGCAACCTTAAACACACGAACAGAGGAGGTGGAGATTACTGTTTTAACGTCCCGTCGACAACGATGTCATTAGAGACGGAGCACAAGCTCGGATTAGGGAAGGATGGGGAAGGAAATCGGCCGTGCCCTTCCTAAGGAACCATCCCGGCATTTGCCTGAAGCGATTTAGGGAAATCATTGAAAACCTAAATCAGGATGGCCGGGCGCGGGATTGCACCGTCGTCCTCCCGAATGCACACACAAACAGGTGTTACTTATGTGAAGAACGCCGTTCTTGGAGTCCAGAAATTAAATATACTTTCTAATTGTGTCATCTTGCAGTGGATTATATCGTACGAGTCTTCGATGTGGAAAACTAATGTCAAGGGAATTTAGCGAGGTAACGCCGACCTACACCCGGAAGTAAATGCACTATCAGAGTGTTGACAAATACTTGCTACGACGCTGTCATTTCTAGGCTCTCTGACGAGGCAGCTCTTCAGCGAAATGCTTGCCGTGATTCTCCGATACGGTTCTTCAGAGTGGAGACGCGCGCGCACGTTTGGTTTTTATGCGGCGTTCTCCCCTGATGGTTTCTGACGTCGCCTTGTGGGCTATGTATACATATGAGACATTCAATTATCATTAATCCAGAATCATACAAGTTTCAGCTTCCGGCGTGGAAGAAGGCTGTTGACGCCGACATTATACCATTTCAACGTAGGGAAAGCAAAACGGATCATTCAATGTTTCTCATTCAACATAAAGCATGTGAGATAATTTTCCGTAACGTTCATAATCATCTAAAAATACAAACGAAGTAAAAATACACCGGAAGCTTATTCGAATTGAATATAACGCTTTGCACCTCGATGTCGAATTTGTCCACTTGCAATCTTTTGCAGCATACACATAGAATGTCATGATTACCACGAGAATGAAGAAATATGTTGGTAAGGATGGAAGCAAGAAGAGACGCAGTCAACAAATATTCTATTCCTCATGGCATTCATTTCATTTGACACGTAAGAAGAGGTAAAGCGGGAATTTACTTTCGTTAACACGAAAGATATGCCGCACATATTGATAACGAGGAAGTCTGCGTCTTCATACGTTTACTCCTTGAAATCTGTATGCTCTATTATATACTAAGTAGCCCGATCATTGTTTCAGTAATGTTACCCTCTTGTTTGACCCCGTAACGATGAACAGATTCCAAATGCATGTCTCCCTTCCTGGGTTGTTTTTTGTGTTTTATTGCTTGGAATTCCTGAAGCAGACCACTGTGCCTTCCCCCCTCGTGGGTTAGGTCTCAAAACTAAACCGCTTTGTATCCAATGGCATAATTTATTCAGACAGCATCAGCATAAGACTATCAAACAAAGCCTTCCATTTACAATTGCAGCACTCTAACCAGCACTGACCAACGTGTAATCCACGGTCGTGGTCCTAAATTACCAGCTGTCTGCTACTGTGGCAAAGTCCGTACTACACTTTCGATTCCGCAGCACCATTTTATCTGGTAACACTGTGTAGTTGCACAGTTGTGCTACCAGGTCTGTCCTCACACTGTCAACTTTATGTATCTCACTTCTCCTGTAGCGTAGATCACGAGGAGCCGAAGAAAATGAGTGTATTCTGCATGACGTAACATTCAGTATTCCCTTCTTTCATAGCCACTCTTCATGTGCATCGATACCAAATAGGAATGCGAAAACTCTTGCGAGTGAGAGAATGACAATAACAATCGTAACAAGAACAAGCAAATAATGAATGATGTTTATTCCAACGCAGAACGAGAATGGCTTTAAATATAAAAATCTGTATCTATATCTATATCCATATCTATTGATCTTTGAGTTGGCACAATGCAAATATATTCTTAGCATTTAGTTACTGAATTTAGTTCTGGATGTTTGCAGAGAAAAGGAAAAGTCGGTACTTCTCGCTAGTGTAATATAATGTGAACCAGCAACTACCCTTTCCTTAGAACACGACTCAAGCAGGTCCTCAAGCAGGTAGCAAGGCACTGCTGCATTCTGTTCCCTGACATTGCTCTGATGACGGTTAATGCAGATAGTTCCGATTATGAAATACAAAACGTATTGCAGGTTACTTCCTAGGATAGTAACATTAAATTTGCGTTGTAGACGGCACATAAACGTGACGACTATCCATATTACTCATCAATATAAAAAGACAATATTTTGGGAATTTAGCAGGATTACTGAAAATGAATTCTGAAATTGGGTGACTGACTGCACAGGTGCTAAACGTCGTCAAGAGTATACGATGTCCTAATCGCATTAGGAATATGAAGATCGTCTTCGACAGCTCGCAACTTTCACATTGCTATCTCCACCCTACTCCAGACAGACCTCGGTAGAGTTGCACTACGTTCCCGATGTTATGGAAGGCCTTCAAACCGACAACAGACCACATATTGAAAAATACAAGCGAATTCTCTTGCCGCGTAAGCTTATTGTAACTAATCTAAAAATTATTGGAGAGGAACATTGTCCTATTCAAAAAAAGTAAAATGTTACACACTGTTGACGTCAAACGGACATTATCTATGTCCTGTCTTGTGTCCTACTCATCTATAATATCAAGTTTACTTTGAAAATGATTATATATAATGGACGATAGGGTAATGCATTGATACCAGATGGTGGGGGCCGGTCGGTGTGGCCGTGCGGTTCTAGGCCCTTCAGTCTGGAACCGCGTGACCGCTACGGTCGCAGTTTCGAATCCTGCCTCGGGCATGGATGTGAGTGATGTCCTAAGGTTAGTTAGGTTTAAGTAGTTCTAAGTTCTAGGGGACTTATGACCTTAGAAGTTAAGTCCCATAGTGCTCAGAGCCATTTGAACCATTTGAACTATTTAACACAAAATGACATTAAAAATTAAAGTTATTCAAGAGCAGCTAGTTGAGAATATTTATGAACATTAAATGACACGACGAACTGAAATAATATGACGAAGAGTTCAGCGCTCACTGGGAATAGAGCCCCACACATATCTTTGTTGACCACACACAAAGAGACGTCAGCTACCGAATTTTTCTCCACCAGCTGCTCAGAATAGCATCTTGAACTTACAGTCATCTCGCAAATAGTTCTGTGTCTCACTGGGAGTTAAAAACGTCAGATATCGTTAGTGTTGACAACGAATGAAAATACATTAAAAATCAAAATTATTATCCACCAGCAGATAGGTGTTCTCATGATAGAGCTTGGTAATACATAATTAAATCTTTAGTGCCGGGCCAGGATTCGATCCCATTCACGCGTAATATGTGAAGGTGTTGAGGAATCTGCAGTTTTGAACAAACAACAAATTGTAGCCGAGCTGTATTGCCACGAAGGGATCAAATTCCGCGTCAAGGGCGGTCTGAGTTGCATTCCCAGTTTAGAACCAATTTTATCGACATACAGAAGCTCAAATAAAAGATGGAATAAGTGTCCTGTGACCATACATAGCGTTTGTGTCGTCACTTGAAATAAATAACTAGTATAAGAAAGGTTACTGGTGATAGAGTTTCTACATGTCGCCACTCCAGACTTTATTGTGGTTCAACCTACCGTAAAGAAGGAATATCATCTTTAATGTGAATTTTCAGACCACGCAGCCATTATATCTCCTTCACTTGGTGTAGCCAGGAGAGAATGGAATCTGTCTCTCCCTATCTAAAATCATTGACGGAAGTGGGAATCGAACCCAGACCATCGGTATAACAACCTACCATCCGTCCAACAGACCACTAAATCCTCTTCTCTGCGAGTCATTTTTCTATCGTAACGCAGTTGCGCCACACTGGATGAGAATTCTGACACACAGGCTCCCTGTAGTAATTTTGCAGCATGTTCAGTAAATTCATTTACTTGGTTGACCGAATCACCATGAACTAGCTGCCTCGGCTACCCAGTGCATACATTCGACTATTTTGTAATCACAGAAATAAAATCACGTAACTGCCACCTACACACAACTGCCAACAGTGTAGGATGCATAAGTTTAAATAGGAAGTGTTCCTTTCCACTTGAGCTATTCTATTGCGCTATCTGTTACTAGAAAACGTCGTTCAGTCCACAAGAAAAGCTGTAACTGTTTGTCTCTCAGAAGTCAAGACCTGGCCATATGCATAATCTCACAGTGCTGTGGAATCCAAAAGTTCTGGAGGAATAGTTGCCGAGCTCTGGAGCTGCTGTAGCTACGTGTCAGCTTGTAGCATAGGTAAGATGTCGCGAGTTCGAATACATTCAGTGCTACATTTTTTAAAACGCAATTCTGCTCTCTGCTGAAGGTATCAATCTAATGGAACTTTGAACATAATTCCCTTCACTTCTCAACCCAAAGTAGTCGCATGTGGAAAAAGGGCTAACTACTGTGACATTTTGTTCTATTCAGGTTTAATAGACAGCAGGCAGCAGATGCATCTCGAGGATGTGCAGGGAGAGCGCATCGTGCCATAATATGTCAGAAAAGTATTTTCTACATTAGCCGTCGTGTGGTAGTGATATTTTATTCTTCTTCAAACTTTGTTTGACAGCTTTAACTCAGAACAAGTTTTCTACATGTATGTAATCAATAAACTGCATGTGCATTGTCAGACTGTCATAGGTAACATCAGAGAATTCGCATATATCGTTGATGATTAATTTCTCTCTCATGTTTACTATTGTTTTAACAACACTAAAGGAAACCTTACGAAAATTGTGCACTGTATTATAAGAAATGAAATAAAACTAACCATGATAACCTTACGACGAAAGTATCTGTACACAAGCATGCCTCTATCGACACGAATTAGTAAAATACTACTCACTTAGATTTTGATTGGGTCTGTGTTTAATTGGTATGCTGTGTCATACTCAAGAGGTATGCAAATGTGGCATTTCATAAATATAGTTACGTATTCCTAGAAACCCAAAATTCGCTTGGCAGCAGCGGAAAGAGGCCTTACCTGTTGTGCAGCATTGTAAGTTTTTCAACATTGCACTATGAGCTGAAAGCATTTTCTTGCGATTTCCTTATTGATGTTTGATCTGACTGCTTGTAGCTCTTTCACAGAAGGGATAAAAACGTTACAGTCAGTGAGACTGGAACTGCGAACCGTAACAGACGCTTTTTCACAGGTCAGCACGTTACCACAGAGCTGGCGAGGAGGTATGGGTCTTAGCTTACTATTACGAGGGCAATAGTAACTCGAACTCGTAAACCGCTATTTGAAGGTCGAGATTAGTTGCGGTTTCCACCTGCAACGACTTTCCTGGGCTGAAAACCGTAAATTTTCAATCTTTTGTTACCCTTCAAGCGATAATAACTCAGATTATTCAATGGAAATGACAGGTAAAATCAAGTGAACTTTGAGGCTTAATTCCGTGCACACCAGGAAGTAACTCGTCGTTCACAGAGTTGCCAAACATACGTTGCCTTGTTGCCAAATCTCAGTTACAGTACCAGCAGGAAGAAGACGAACCGATGTGATCCTACAGCGGTCTGGGAAGTGACCATAGCTGGTGTCTCCAAGTCGCGGCTGCTACGGCCTGAAATACGTAATGCGTCTGATTCGCTTTCTGTAACTAGGTTTAGGGACTGGAGCGTAGTTAGTAATAATACTCAGAACCGACTGCAAACTGAGCATCATAAATCAGTAACTCTCATTGTTGTTTTTATATTTCTTTCGTAAGTGTACTCAAAACTAAGAAGGTCATTCACAGGCGTTTTCGTGCCTCGCCGATAGTCGAGCACAACATACAAATAAAAATAAAAAAGAATGTGTGTGTGTGTGTGATTGTGTGTGTGTGTGTGTGTTTGTGTGTGAGAGAGAGAGAGATAAATAAAAAGCAATGAGATAGAGTGTAAAAAATTGTTGTAAAGAAATTGAATCATGGTATTTAAAGAAATCTTTCATTAAAATGACACGTTCCACATCATTACGAAATGTCGTATTCATGATCTATGGAACAAGAGTTAATCTAATGTAATCTAATCTAATCTAATCACATCATATTGATGATTAGCCATGAAGAGTCATGAATTACCGAAATTTTGACCAATACCAGTAACCAAATCTAAACTTGAAAATAAAAGACGACAATTTTTGTAATAAACCGTGACTCCTATCAAGACCCTTTCGTCCCTGTTATCTAACCACGAAAGATGTCTGATATACCTCCATTCTGAAGTAACAAAGTGTGCATGCATTTAAAGATGAAGTGCATGATGTGAAGTTCTGTGACGGAGATACGAACCCAACACGTAATCCGATTGTTAACTAAGAAAAATCAAATGTTACGTATCGGTTTTTCTTACGAGCCGCTAGGTGTCTGAATCTAAAATAAGGATACAAACGTTTGTGCCTAAGCGACAATCGAACTGCACACCTACCGTGCATCCACGAATATAGCTTAAGTATCAGTTGCGTACTCATGAACAGTAAGATGTGTGCGTGTTTGACCAGAAATAACGACACCTGTTGCGATTGTTGGAAACACATGAACAGACATTGAAATTGCGCGTTAATTTTCACTAGCAGGTGGGTGTGCACTTGATAAAGCTAGAAATGAAATTATGAACATTTTTGTACGGGATCAGGTTTCAGACCCACATACTTACCTTTGGAGGAGACCTAGAGAAGATTGCAGTCTTAGGAAAAGGAACGAAATGACTGAACTATACTGTTCCGAGAGATTCAGATCCTCGAAAGAGGAGATACGAATTCGAATCACAGTCCAGCACCAAATTTTTAAACGTCTCTAGTTCAATCAAGTACAAGTAAAATAAGAGCCCTGTCCCTTTAAATGGCTATCGGTTCATCAAATAAAATAAAATTTTCTAATGTAAGTAAGCTTACTGGCGACTGTATTTCTGTTTACCATGACTTCCGCTGTGTCATTTCCCAACGTAAACCGGCTCTGCCCAGTTGGTAATGAAGGAACGTGATATTTAATGCGGATTCTGGATTATAACGTCTTTCTCTTGAGGTTACCAGAGGTAAAATAATTCTGTTTGTGCCTCTTAAAAGTAAATGCCTGAACCCACGCATTGCACCTGTGATAGCTCGTTCCACCATACCATTGTGGCCACATTACCCAGCCCCAAGAGTGTGCTGTAACGTATGATGTGCTTAGCTTACAAAATTAGTCACGGTGGAAAAAATCTGAGTCTATTAAATGGTCAAGTAGAAGCAAGCTTCTGACGCAGAGATTGTGCTATTCTCATGTCAGCAGGATGTAAAGACTTTTCTAGGCATCATAGGCTGGATGTGAAGCCATTTTGATTTTTCACAAATTCAGCAAATTTCTTAGTTCGAGAAAATCCACTGTGAAGTGTGAAGTTGCCGGATAATTCGATTATTACTGTTATTATTAATATCATTTTATTCATACCGCTGCTGTAACACAAGTGCTTGAACATCATTTAATGCCTTTTGGTTACTATAGATGTAGTTTCCCAAGAACAGGTTCTTTACCTGTCTACGGAATCCTTTTCATGTTAATATCAAACACCAGCAATTACTCGTAGATTACTTTAAAACTAAAGTAATTGACGAAGACGTTACGTGGAAACAAAAACGCACTGCCTTTCTTCATTTACTTTCGCCTAGAAATGGCTATCGAGTACTGAGAAACCAAAAGGCAGGAGATCTTACTGCCTTCCGATATACGTTGCTGTTAGTTCTTCCACATGATTTGGTCGATATGACCTGTTTCAAGTTGTGTATGACAGACAGTGTTTTAGAAAATCTATTGTTTCCCTTTGAAATAAACAGAAGTATTTTCATTCTAAGCTGTCCAAGTACAAAATTTTCGCAATATTAGTTCAAATTTAATATTCGCTTCTATAATGTAGGAAAGTATTTCACAGTCGCAAAACTCGCATCCGAAACGTTGACCTTACACTTAGTCACTGACCATAAATTCTAGCTCAGAGTGACACCAGTTTAAATAACCTAATGTAGCGAATACTGTTTGCCAGTGCTCTTTCTCACCGAAAAATACGCAATTCACTCATTTGGCTCCATAAGTACACTGTAACAGTAATTTCTGTGTGAAATTTGTCAGTAAGCTTTTGCCTTCCAACCGGCAAAGTACGGCAGAGTACGGCCGGTAAACAATTCACAAACCACGATTTAGTGCCGATAAGACTATTTCTTTAAACATTGTCGAAGCTGAGGGAATTTAGTTTCTGCTTAAATCGTCTTAAGCAGCAACGTTCACAGATATCTCAAATAGGAAAAAGCTGAATATCCAGGTACGAAGGTTGTAAAACAAACTTCCCACAGTTTGTGTCAGGTTGATCTTTTCGTCTGATAACACTGCTTAAGTATTTTGTCTAAGAGGTATCACAAGTAGTATCCCTGTAGCTGTGGGAATCATTGGCTGAAAACGAGTTTAACACCAATGGGTACAGTGCTGCTAAATTTTCACAATTATTATCAACCTAAGTCTGAGTTCATCCAAAAACTGAGGCGTATTTATAATATTGGAGCTAGACTGTGTATCTTTGTCTTTCTTGAGTGGTCATTGGAAGGCGTTTACACACACGTATACAATACTATGAATACTTCGAACGCTATGGTTAACGTTGCTCTCATAAACTACTTTAGTTTTTTAATTCTTCTGGGTCTTCAGCGTGCAATATGTGTTGTAGATACAGTCTCAGACCAAAAAATTGACCGCCGAGTCGTTCACGTAAGGTGGACAATACAGTCGTGCTCCTCTCAGAATTCTATGTCTGGCAATATGCTCGATCTAGCAACATGTAGACTGCGGCACTTCCCAGAGGAAGTCTTGACTCCAGTCTTAGTACATTACTCTTGACTACGACCGTAGTCTTGAGGTAAAACGCGAGACCAGCTAATATGTTATTGTAGATTGGCTTGAATTACACTCATAGCTTCAGCACCGAGAGGAAAGGGGCGATAAAAATTTTGTCGATATGTGCTTTCGGTCGCCAGACGTCATATTAACTGGGTTCGCGTTTTACCTGAAGACTACGGTCGTGTTCCAGCAGCGGTATGAATAAAATGATAGTAATAATAACAGTAATAATCGAATTATCCGGCAACTTCACACTTCACAGTGGATTTTCTCGAACTAAGAAATTTGCTGAATTTGTGAAAAATCAAAATGGCTTCACATCCAGCCTATGATGCCTAGAAGAGTCTTTACATCCTGCTGACATGAGAATACCATAATCTCTGCGTCAGAAGCTTGCTTCTACTTGACCATTTAATAGACTCGCATTTTCTCCACCGTGACTAATTCTGTAACCTAAGCACATCATCCGTTACAGCACACTCTTGGGGCTGGGTAATGTGGCCACAATGGTATGGTGGAACGAGCTATCGCAGGTGCAATGCGTGGGTTCAGGCATTTACTTTTAAGAGGCACAAACAGATTTATTTTACCTCTGGTAACCTCAAGAGAAAGACGTTATAATCCAGAATCCGCATTAAATATCACGTTCCTTCATTACCAACTGGGCAGAGCCGGTTTATGTTGGGAAATGACACAGCGGAAGTCATGGTAAACAGAAATACAGTCACCAGTAAGCTTACTTACATTAGAAAATTTTATTTTATTTGATGAACCGATAGCCATTTAAAGGGACAGGGCTCTTATTTTACTTGTACTTGATTGAACTAGAGACGTTTAAAAATTTGGTGCTGGACTGTGATTCGAATTCGTATCTCCTCTTTCGAGGATCTGAATCTCTCGGAACAGTATAGTTCAGTCATTTCGTTCCTTTTCCTAAGACTGCAATCTTCTCTAGGTCTCCTCCAAAGGTAAGTATGTGGGTCTGAAACCTGATCCCGTACAAAAATGTTCATAATTTCATTTCTAGCTTTATCAAGTGCACACCCACCTGCTAGTGAAAATTAACGCGCAATTTCAATGTCTGTTCATGTGTTTCCAACAATCGCAACAGGTGTCGTTATTTCTGGTCAAACACGCACACATCTTACTGTTCATGAGTACGCAACTGATACTTAAGCTATATTCGTGGATGCACGGTAGGTGTGCAGTTCGATTGTCGCTTAGGCACAAACGTTTGTATCCTTATTTTAGATTCAGACACCTAGCGGCTCGTAAGAAAAACCGATACGTAACATTTGATTTTTCTTAGTTAACAATCGGATTACGTGTTGGGTTCGTATCTCCGTCACAGAACTTCACATCATGCACTTCATCTTTAAATGCATGCACACTTTGTTACTTCAGAATGGAGGTATATCAGACATCTTTCGTGGTTAGATAACAGGGACGAAAGGGTCTTGATAGGAGTCACGGTTTATTACAAAAATTGTCGTCTTTTATTTTCAAGTTTAGATTTGGTTACTGGTATTGGTCAAAATTTCGGTAATTCATGACTCTTCATGGCTAATCATCAATATGATGTGATTAGATTAGATTAGATTACATTAGATTAACTCTTGTTCCATAGATCATGAATACGACATTTCGTAATGATGTGGAACGTGTCATTTTAATGAAAGATTTCTTTAAATACCATGATTGAATTTCTTTACAACAATTTTTTTACACTCTATCTCATTGCTTTTTATTTATCTCTCTCTCTCTCTCACACAAACACACACACACACACACACACACACACACAATCACACACACACACACATTCTTTTTTATTTTTATTTGTATGTTGTGCTCGACTATCGGCGAGGCACGAAAACGCCTGTGAATGACCTTCTTAGTTTTGAGTACACGTACGAAAGAAATATAAAAACAACAATGAGAGTTACTGATTTATGATGCTCAGTTTGCAGTCAGTTCTGAGTATTATTAGTAACTACGCTCCAGTCCCTAAACCTAGTTACAGAAAGCGAATCAGACGCATTACGTATTTCAGGCCGTAGCAGCCGCGACTTGGAGACACCAGCTATGGTCACTTCCCAGACCGCTGTAGGATCACATCGGTTCGTCTTCTTCCTGCTGGTACTGTAACTGAGATTTGGCAACAAGGCAACGTATGTTTGGCAACTCTGTGAACGACGAGTTACTTCCTGGTGTGCACGGAATTAAGCCTCAAAGTTCACTTGATTTTACCTGTCATTTCCATTGAATAATCTGAGTTATTATCGCTTGAAGGGTAACAAAAGATTGAAAATTTACGGTTTTCAGCCCAGGAAAGTCGTTGCAGGTGGAAACCGCAACTAATCTCGACCTTCAAATAGCGGTTTACGAGTTCGAGTTACTATTGCCCTCGTAATAGGAAGCTAAGACCCATACCTCCTCGCCAGCTCTGTGGTAACGTGCTGACCTGTGAAAAAGCGTCTGTTACGGTTCGCAGTTCCAGTCTCACTGACTGTAACGTTTTTATCCCTTCTGTGAAAGAGCTATAAGCAGTCAGATCAAACATCAATAAGGAAATCGCAAGAAAATGCTTTCAGCTCATAGTGCAATGTTGAAAAACTTACAATGCTGCACAACAGGTAAGGCCTCTTTCCGCTGCTGCCAAGCGAATTTTGGGTTTCTAGGAATACGTAACTATATTTATGAAATGCCACATTTGCATACCTCTTGAGTATGACACAGCATACCAATTAAACACAGACCCAATCAAAATCTAAGTGAGTAGTATTTTACTAATTCGTGTCGATAGAGGCATGCTTGTGTACAGATACTTTCGTCGTAAGGTTATCATGGTTAGTTTTATTTCATTTCTTATAATACAGTGCACAATTTTCGTAAGGTTTCCTTTAGTGTTGTTAAAACAATAGTAAACATGAGAGAGAAATTAATCATCAACGATATATGCGAATTCTCTGATGTTACCTATGACAGTCTGACAATGCACATGCAGTTTATTGATTACATACATGTAGAAAACTTGTTCTGAGTTAAAGCTGTCAAACAAAGTTTGAAGAAGAATAAAATATCACTACCACACGACGGCTAATGTAGAAAATACTTTTCTGACATATTATGGCACGATGCGCTCTCCCTGCACATCCTCGAGATGCATCTGCTGCCTGCTGTCTATTAAACCTGAATAGAACAAAATGTCACAGTAGTTAGCCCTTTTTCCACATGCGACTACTTTGGGTTGAGAAGTGAAGGGAATTATGTTCAAAGTTCCATTAGATTGATACCTTCAGCAGAGAGCAGAATTGCGTTTTAAAAAATGTAGCACTGAATGTATTCGAACTCGCAACATCTTACCTATGCTACAAGCTGACACGTAGCTACAGCAGCTCCAGAGCTCGGCAACTATTCCTCCAGAACTTTTGGATTCCACAGCACTGTGAGATTATGCATATGGCCAGGTCTTGACTTCTGAGAGACAAACAGTTACAGCTTTTCTTTTGGACTGAACGACGTTTTCTAGTAACAGATAGCGCAATAGAATAGCTCAAGTGGAAAGGAACACTTCCTATTTAAACTTACGCATCCTACACTGTTGGCAGTTGTGTGTAGGTGGCAGTTACGTGATTTTATTTCTGTGATTACAAAATAGTCGAATGTATGCACTGGGTAGCCGAGGCAGCTAGTTCATGGTGATTCGGTCAACCAAGTAAATGAATTTACTGAACATGCTGCAAAATTACTACAGGGAGCCTGTGTGTCAGAATTCTCATCCAGTGTGGCGCAACTGCGTTACGATAGAAAAATGACTCGCAGAGAAGAGGATTTAGTGGTCTGTTGGACGGATGGTAGGTTGTTATACCTATGGTCTGGGTTCGATTCCCACTTCCGTCAATGATTTTAGATAGGGAGAGACAGATTCCATTCTCTCCTGGCTACACCAAGTGAAGGAGATATAATGGCTGCGTGGTCTGAAAATTCACATTAAAGATGATATTCCTTCTTTACGGTAGGTTGAACCACAATAAAGTCTGGAGTGGCGACATGTAGAAACTCTATCACCAGTAACCTTTCTTATACTAGTTATTTATTTCAAGTGACGACACAAACGCTATGTATGGTCACAGGACACTTATTCCATCTTTTATTTGAGCTTCTGTATGTCGATAAAATTGGTTCTAAACTGGGAATGCAACTCAGACAGCCCTTAACGCGGAATTTGATCCCTTCGTGGCAATACAGCTCGGCTACAATTTGTTGTTTGTTCAAAACTGCAGATTCCTCAACACCTTCACATATTACGCGTGAATGGGATCGAATCCTGGCCCGGCACTAAAGATTTAATTATGTATTACCAAGCTCTATCATGAGAACACCTATCTGCTGGTGGATAATAATTTTGATTTTTAATGTATTTTCATTCGTTGTCAACACTAACGATATCTGACGTTTTTAACTCCCAGTGAGACACAGAACTATTTGCGAGATGACTGTAAGTTCAAGATGCTATTCTGAGCAGCTGGTGGAGAAAAATTCGGTAGCTGACGTCTCTTTGTGTGTGGTCAACAAAGATATGTGTGGGGCTCTATTCCCAGTGAGCGCTGAACTCTTCGTCATATTATTTCAGTTCGTCGTGTCATTTAATGTTCATACATATTCTCAACTAGCTGCTCTTGAATAACTTTAATTTTTAATGTCATTTTGTGTTAAATAGTTCAAATGGTTCAAATGGCTCTGAGCACTATGGGACTTAACTTCTAAGGTCATAAGTCCCCTAGAACTTAGAACTACTTAAACCTAACTAACCTTAGGACATCACTCACATCCATGCCCGAGGCAGGATTCGAAACTGCGACCGTAGCGGTCACGCGGTTCCAGACTGAAGGGCCTAGAACCGCACGGCCACACCGACCGGCCCACCATCTGGTATCAATGCATTACCCTATCATCCATTATATATAATCATTTTCATAGTACACTTGATATTATAGATGAGTAGGACACAAGACAGGACATAGATAATGTCCGTTTGACGTCAACAGTGTGTAACATTTTACTTTTTTTGAATAGGACAATGTTCCTCTCCAATAATTTTTAGATTAGTTACAATAAGCTTACGCGGCAAGAGAATTCGCTTGTATTTTTCAATATGTGGTCTGTTGTCGGTTTGAAGGCCTTCCATAACATCGGGAACGTAGTGCAACTCTACCGAGGTCTGTCTGGAGTAGGGTGGAGATAGCAATGTGAAAGTTGCGAGCTGTCGAAGACGATCTTCATATTCCTAATGCGATTAGGACATCGTATACTCTTGACGACGTTTAGCACCTGTGCAGTCAGTCACCCAATTTCAGAATTCATTTTCAGTAATCCTGCTAAATTCCCAAAATATTGTCTTTTTATATTGATGAGTAATATGGATAGTCGTCACGTTCATGTGCCGTCTACAACGCAAATTTAATGTTACTATCCTAGGAACTAACCTACAATACGTTTTGTATTTCATAATCGGAACTATCTGCATTAACCGTCATCAGAGCAATGTCAGGGAACAGAATGCAGCAGTGCCTTGCTACCTACTTGAGGACCTGCTTGAGTCGTGTTCTAAGGAAAGGGTAGTTGCTGGTTCACATTATATTACACTAGCGAGAAGTACCGACTTTTCCTTTTCTCTGCAAACATCCAGAACTAAATTCAGTAACTAAATGCTAAGAATATATTTGCATTGTGCCAACTCAAAGATCAATAGATATGGATATAGATATAGATACAGATTTTTATATTTAAAGCCATTCTCGTTCTGCGTTGGAATAAACATCATTCATTATTTGCTTGTTCTTGTTACGATTGTTATTGTCATTCTCTCACTCGCAAGAGTTTTCGCATTCCTATTTGGTATCGATGCACATGAAGAGTGGCTATGAAAGAAGGGAATACTGAATGTTACGTCATGCAGAATACACTCATTTACTTCGGCTCCTCGTGATCTACGCTACAGGAGAAGTGAGATACATAAAGTTGACAGTGTGAGGACAGACCTGGTAGCACAACTGTGCAACTACACAGTGTTACCAGATAAAATGGTGCTGCGGAATCGAAAGTGTAGTACGGACTTTGCCACAGTAGCAGACAGCTGGTAATTTAGGACCATGACCGTGGATTACACTTTGGTCAGTGCTGGTTAGAGTGCTGCAACTGTAAATGGAAGGCTTTGTTTGATAGTCTTATGCTGATGCTGTCTGAATAAATTATGCCATTGGATACAAAGCGGTTTAGTTTTGAGACCTAACCCACGAGGGGGGAAGGCACAGTGGTCTGCTTCAGGAATTCCAAGCAATAAAACACAAAAAACAACCCAGGAAGGGAGACATGCATTTGGAATCTGTTCATCGTTACGGGGTCAAACAAGAGGGTAACATTACTGAAACAATGATCGGGCTACTTAGTATATAATAGAGCATACAGATTTCAAGGAGTAAACGTATGAAGACGCAGACTTCCTCGTTATCAATACGTGCGGCATATCTTTCGTGTTAACGAAAGTAAATTCCCGCTTTACCTCTTCTTACGTGTCAAATGAAATGAATGCCATGAGGAATAGAATATTTGTTGACTGCGTCTCTTCTTGCTTCCATCCTTACCAACATATTTCTTCATTCTCATGGTAATCATGACATTCTATGTGTATGCTGCAAAAGATTGCAAGTGGACAAATTCGACATCGAGGTGCAAAGCGTTATATTCAATTCGAATAAGCTTCCGGTGTATTTTTACTTCGTTTGTATTTTTAGATGATTATGAACGTTACGGAAAATTACCTCACATGCTTTATGTTGAATGAGAAACATTGAATGATCCGTTTTGCTTTCCCTACGTTGAAATGATATAATGTCGGCGTCAACAGCCTTCTTCCACGCCGGAAGCTGAAACTTGTATGATTCTGGATTAATAATAATTGAATGTCTCATATGTATACATAGCCCACAAGGCGACGTCAGAAACCATCAGGGGAGAACGCCGCATAAAAACCAAACGTGCGCGCGCGTCTCCACTCTGAAGAACCGCATCGGAGAATCACGGCAAGCATTTCGCTGAAGAGCTGCCTCGTCAGAGAGCCTAGAAATGGCAGCGTCGTAGCAAGTATTTGTCAACACTCTGATAGTGCATTTACTTCCGGGTGTAGGTCGGCGTTACCTCGCTAAATTCCCTTGACATTCGTTTTCCACATCGAAGACTCGTACGATATAATCCACTGCAAGATGACACAATTAGAAAGTATATTTAATTTCTGGACTCCAAGAACGGCGTTCTTCACATAAGTAACACCTGTTTGTGTGTGCATTCGGGAGGACGACGGTGCAATCCCGCGCCCGGCCATCCTGATTTAGGTTTTCAATGATTTCCCTAAATCGCTTCAGGCAAATGCCGGGATGGTTCCTTAGGAAGGGCACGGCCGATTTCCTTCCCCATCCTTCCCTAATCCGAGCTTGTGCTCCGTCTCTAATGACATCGTTGTCGACGGGACGTTAAAACAGTAATCTCCACCTCCTCTGTTCGTGTGTTTAAGGTTGCGTTTTGAGGCTCAGGCAACATCGCAGTGACTATATTCCACCTCTGGCAGCCAGTGTGTCGTTAGCTCAGAGGTTCCCTTGTGCGTTGCAGTGCTTGTACTATAAGACATAGCAGTTCGAATCACGGTAGAAGCCGCTGACTACAACCTTTTATTTTCCATTTTAATTAATGGAGTTGCAAACTGCTAGTAAAAATTTCTTCTGCGAAATCTGAAGAATGCCTTTAAACATCAATCTTCGTCTGATTTCGACTTAGTAAATTAAGTTAATATCATGGATTTCTGCTTTGCAAATTCCAAGGTGCTTCACTGTAAAATAGACCCTGAAAAGATTCAAACCGACTGTCAACGATATAAATTTGAGCTTTGTTCGTCATATAGGTCTAACATGTCAGAAGGTTGTTTATGAAGTGCACATGTTCATTAATATAGTTCCCTTCTTCTAAATTTTTGCAATAGCATTTAACTGTAGACGTTTTCTAACACCGGCGTTAGCAATTCCTTTCCGTTCTCTGAAACCTTCAAAACGGCAAATTTTTCTGGTTTAAATCTGATGACCTTAACTATCACTTCCGATCAACAATAAATACTTCATGAACCCATACATGGAACTCCAAATGTGCAGTATTCCTGCACTGCTACAGAGCATGCATTGCAAGGTACTCACAGAGTTTATCGCATAGACTTACCATAAGGAATGAAACAAGAACTGTAATACACTTTACACCACAGACGCTCACTCTGGCTTGACGAAAACATCCAAACATTGACCAAAAGTTGCACAAATAATTGAGTTTGAAAGGAAAAGAAACGAGGTATGAAGCATTTATAAATTCATCGAATGTAGTGAGGTGGTTTAATTTCGTCCCAGTCTATAAAATTAATTTCGGGTCATACTCAGCTCTTGCCGATTAATGTAATATAATACCCGCCTACTAATCATGGCGTCTGTCTCCGTTGCTTTTGAGCGTGAATGGAAATTGTAGAAATTTTCTGTGGAGCAACATTTAATAATAAAGCGTTTTAAATCATCAAAAGCGATGAGCGGTAGCAGGCGCTTTCGATAAAGAACGGGGGAGTGCAGCGCCGCTGCTGTCGCCACGGCCGCTGCTAGTAGCCAGCAAATGGATCCCGGAGCTTTGCCGCATACGGCGTCCAGAGGAGGACAGTCTGCAGGAATTCTGCCGCAAAATCGTTACTGGATAAAATTTTGATATCGGTGTGTCACAAAGCGAAATAGATTGAATCTGCGCTACCATTACATTCACGTCTTCAGCATTCAGACAGAAGAGGCTATAAAAATATTTTATGCCAGCTGCTCTCGATCCACTGACATTATGAACAGAAACAACGCACGCTACCGCTAGACCACAGGCGTAATCAGCCTAGAGTTTCTCTATCATGGGACAAGTTTTCCTCCAGGAAGTGCCGCAGTCTACAGTGTTGCCAGATTGTGCAGATAACCGGACTTAGAGAATTAGCGAGTTGGCCAGTTTTTTTGTCCCATGTCGCGATCGGCGCGGACTTAGCCTCTGAAGCGGCCGGCCGCCGGTCAAGTTTTATGTCAAAGAGTGTACAGTGATTGCTGTGGAATAGTTAAGGGATTACAATTCGCCAATTTGCAGTTTACTACATAGACGAAAATACTAACGGAAAACACCACTTGTCATACGTGGAAGTATCTGATTGCCTTCAGCGATATATGTTTCGTGTGCATTCTTTACAGAAAAATCAGTTTCTTAAAACTGCCTCTTTCCAACTACAAAGCACCTTTACTACTTTTCGCCGGCCGCGGTGGCCGTGCAGTTCTAGGCACTACAGTCCGGAACCGCGGGACTGCTACGGTCGCAGGTTCGAATCCTGCCTCGGGCATGGATGTGTGTGATGTCCTTAGGTTAGTTAGCTTTAAGTAGTTCTAAGTTCTAGGGGACTGATGACCTAAGACGTTAAGTCCCATAGTGCTCAGAGCCATTTGAACCATTTTTTTACTACTTTTCCTATTCATGTGCTGTCCAGTACAAATGGTTCAAATGACTCTGCGCACTATGGGACTTAACTGCTGTGGTCATCAGTCCCCTAGAACGTAGAACTACTTAAACCTAACTAACCTATGGACATCACACACATCCATGCCCGAAGCAGGATTCGAACCTGCGAGCGTAGCGATCGCGCAGGTCCAGACTGTAGCGCCTAGAACAGCTCGGCCACTCCGGTCGGCTGGCCAGTACAAAAAAGAAAGAATTTTATGAATCTGCCGTAGCAAAAGGAAGATTTTGAATAGTATCTTTATACTACAGCATATGGTACAGGGCACGGTGATGATGCTGCAGGGGCTGTAAAGAGATGAATCACATTCGCCATGCTAAAGCGACCTCATGAAACCCATATTTTAACACCATAACATTTGTTTCAGTAGTGCAAAGAAAAGATTCCTTCATGTGTCTTCGACTATACATCGGTCTCCCCTCATGGTAAAGATTGCCAAGCTGAAGCAACGTTTCAAGAACATAAGCACGATTAAGCTACCCATAAGCTTCATTGTGAAATACTTATTAACAAAGGTATAATAAAAACAAATACATCTGCTGCTCATTTAGTGAGCAGAGAAGGGTCAGTGATTGCAATATGCTGTTAACAGACATTCTTGCATGTGCTGCTGTGTGTATGAAAATCATTGGTGGTTTGAGTACGTCATACAAATGTATGAAGAAACAGATGAAGTACAGGCCAGTTTCTCGCATCCGCAAAACCATCTCCATTTTTTGTGTTTCCTGCTATATCTGCACTTGTGTTATCAAAGATGTTACATTACCACGAGCCTTAGACACAGTGAGACCAACTCGATAGACGTACTCTTTCCCTGCGTCATATTTGGTGAACATTAACAATTTAGTTGCAGACTTCCGAAACGAGATACAACCAATTGTTCGCCCTTTTCACAGAAGCTACACTGTAAATGGTTCATAATACCATTACAATTATATAAACCACATACTTAAGTACGCCATTGCTTATGAATTATTTTTATAGTGTTTTCTTCATATATCTGTAATACCTTCTGCATTTAGATAGTGTACTGATGCTGGAAAAATAAATTTATGGATATGATGCCTTTGTAGTGCCTTCTTGGCATTTACCATGTTTGCAGCAGCATAGCGGAGATATACAATATATTTAAAAAAAATTGAATGTGGGGTGCTATGTGATATTCAAGGTCAAAGGTTAAAACCAACGACATCGAATATGAAAATTTTAGAAACCAACCTTGTCTGGTGTCAATGTAAAGCTTCACTCATTAGATTTCCAATGATACAAGTTCCATTGCAGTATCTGGCTTAGAACCGGATTTATAGTCATTTACGTGCAGACAGACACGTGTAAATTTCACACAGTTTTCCAACTATGCAGACCTGTAACTCTCTTCACAACTGTTATATAACTCTGCACATTGGTAGCTTTCCATCTCTTATCTGGATCACTGAATGCACCAAATCTGAAAGAAATCCGATTGGTCAGCTTGAAATGTTATTTTCCTGAGTTGAGGTGACATGAAATTACCCGCTTATTTTCTTTCTTGAGTGTTGGTGTGACCTGTGCAAGTTTTCAATGTTTGAGTAC
The DNA here is from genome assembly GCF_023898315.1 of Schistocerca nitens. Classification (NCBI taxonomy): domain Eukaryota; kingdom Metazoa; phylum Arthropoda; class Insecta; order Orthoptera; family Acrididae; genus Schistocerca; species Schistocerca nitens. The sequence goes on from NC_064616.1 coordinate 951,277,780, forward strand.
GGTTATGCCGTCGAACGAGCGAGTATATATGACTCCGAAGTACGAAGTTTTGTCAGCATACGGTGAAAGAAACATAACTGAAATAATGTTTGGAGTGGAATATCTGCATTAAATAAGGGATTTTAGCTGCTTCTCTTCACCGAGAACGTATCTTTCTAAATTACTCATATTGGCAGTGGTTCTTGACTCGAATTACGCAATGTTTGGTTCACCCTTCATGGTGAAGGACTTTCTGAAACTGAGTTTATGAACTCGACTTCAGTGGCACTGTCAACGGCAGTGTTGCCATTGTTATCTCACAGTGAAGATATTGATTGTGTTTTGCCACTGGTGTTCTTTACATGTTACTAGACTCGCTTTGGAATTTCTGTCAGGGCTGGAGATGGAGTTTCGTTGAGAAAACTATTAAATGCATCTCGCATTGAAGTTCGTGCTAAGTTTCAAGCATAAGTAAAACATCTCTTATCTTGGAGATTGTGCATTCTTTTAAATTAGGCATGGTTTTTTCACTGATTTCGCAACAGTACTCTTACGTCTTTTGTGTAACCTGCTGATTCAGTACAATCTTTTATTAATTTATTTGGTATAAATCTCCTTAATTTATCTTATACAAAGCTACTTACCCGGTCGCTCTCCGTCAGAAGATGGGATCTGGCTGATTTTGGTTTATCTGTAGTTGTTCCTTCGCTTTTCCACCACACAGGCAACTCATCAACAGTGGACTTGGGTGTCCTTAGAAGACTTGGAATGTCTCTGTGTGAAATCTTATGGGACTTAACTGCTAAGGTCATCAGTCCCTAAGCTTACACACTACTTGCCTAAATTATCCTAAGGACAAACACACACACCCATGCCCGAGGGAGGACTCGAACCGCCGCCGGGACCAGCCGCACAGTCCATGACTGCAGTGCCCTAGACCGCTCGTCTAATCCAGCGCGGCTGGAATGTCTCTGATCGATTGGTTACTGAGATGACATCCAAGGCACTGAGTTTTCCTGAACGGCCTATTCACTTATTACTGCTTCGCTGCTGACAACACAATGTTTCCCGCCTCCTTTCAAACTGGTGGTTCCGCCTTCCGTCACTCCTAGTAGTCATTGCGTCATTACGTAGAATTGACCGAATACTCTCAGTCACATAGTGTATAGCCCGCATCTTATGGTCGTGCGGTAGCGTTCTCGCTTCCCACGCCCGGGTTCCCGGGTTCGATTCCCGGCGGGGTCAGGGATTTTCTCTGCCTCGTGATGGCTGGGTGTTGTGTGCTGTCCTTAGGTTAGTTAGGTTTAAGTAGTTCTAAGTTCTAGGGGACTGATGACCATAGATGTTAAGTCCCATAGTGCTCAGAGCCATTTGAACCACATAGTGTATGCATGAAACCTGCAAGAAAAGTTAGTTAAAGAGATCCCATGTCAACGTGACTATTGTCATTAGTCCAAGAGAATGTTTTGATGTCATTAGACTAGATAAACAAAGAATACATAGTTGTTAATGGAGGCTATCTTAATTACCTTTCTTTTATGGATGCTGTTTTACTGTTCACCTGAGCTGCAGATAAACCTTGACAACGAACACAACAGCTTATTAGAGCATGTTAGAAAGAGTGCCTAAAAACTAATGTTAATAAGAAAATCAACCTACAGCTGTAAAGAAAATGGTAAAAAATAACAAAGACGTCACAGCAGCAGTTAACGACTGTTTGTAATTGTAGTAGTAGACCGCAGTGATGAGCTATAATGCATCTAGTTAACTAAGTTTACGATGTGTGTGGAGAGTTGAGTTTACAGGCAATATGTATTACTGATACTGACTTGTAGGAGTGAAAAATGGAGCCTTATTGAGAAAACCTTTCAGAAAAATACGGTTGAGTATCGTTCCACAAAGAGATGCATGTTTGAAACAGTTGAGAAAAACTCGAAAACAAGAAAAGGAGTCTCGCCGAGTGGTCGCGCGGTTTGAGGCGTCATGTCACGGACTGCGCGGCCCCTCCCGCCGGAAGTTCGAGTCCTCCCTCGGGCATGGGTGCGTGTGTTGTTCTTAGCATAAGTTACTTTAAGTAGTGTGTCAGTCTAGGGACCGATCACCTAAGCAGTTTTGTTCCTCTGGAATTCACACCCATTTGACCAACAAGAAAAGGATCTGGAAATCGATATGTTTGGTAACCGCAATTATGACTGATAGAAGAGCCGGACATGTAACCAAACGAATAGTTGCTAGATGGGTCAAATAATTACTCTGCTGGATTCAAGGAGATAAGAAAGCACCTAACAAAAGGTGAGTAGATAACGCCAGAATACGTGCATAAATAACAGCGCGTATAGTTGAAGACTGTAATGCATGGAGAAACCTTACCCCACATTAGATGTCAAGTAGGTAATGATAATAGTAAACGGTTGTGAAAACATGGTTGACCTCCTAGCAAGAAATAATCTTGACCTAATAATGTGCATCAAATCGGATACAGGGATTAGTGAACACAGGGTTGTCGTAGCTAGACTGAATACCATAACCCCAAGATCCTCGAAAATTAAACTAAAACATATGTGTTAAAAAAATCTGATATGAAATAGCTTGACACCGTCCTGAGAGACAATCTCAACTCCTTCCAAATTTATGCCGGCCGCTGGTGGCCGAGCGGTTCTGGCGCTACAGTCTGGAACCGCGCGACCGCTACGGTCGCAGGTTCGAATCCTGCCGCGGGCATGGATGTGTGTGTTGTCCTTAGGTTAGTTAGGTTTAAGTAGTTCTAAGTTCTAGGGGACTTATGACCTCAGCAGTTGAGTCCCATAGTGCTCAGAGCCATTTCCAAATTTAAAATGTAATTGCAGACCACATGTTGCTTGAATTCAAAGCAATAGTATCGACAGCAGCTGACAGATTTATACCAAATAAATTAACAAACAACGGAGCTGATCCCCATGGTACACAAAACAGGTCAGAAAACTTGCAGAAACAACTAAACGATCATGGCTAATCTAAACGAACGTTAAATCTCAAAGACTGGAGATCTTTTACCTAGGCTCGTAATTTAGCGCGGACTTCACTGAGAGATGCTTATAACAGTTTCCACAACGAAACTTTGTCTCGAAACCTGAAAGGAAAACCAAGGAGTTCTTGATCATGTATAAAGCATGCTAGCGGCAAGACACAGTCAATGCCTTTTCTGCGTGGTAGCAATGGGAATGCTACAGATGACATTGCTGCTGAAGCAGAGATACTAAACACAGCCTTCACAAAGTCCTTCACGAAAGAAGACCAACATAAGAAACTTAAATGTAGATATCCTCAGAGTTGTAGGGCAACTTAAATTACTTAACAAACGCGAGTCTTCTGGTCTTGAATGTTTACCAGTTAGGTTCCTTTCAGAGTATTCTGATGCAGTAGCCCCATATTTATCAATCATATACAACCGCTCGCTCGAGGAATGATCCGTACCCAAAGCCTGGAAAGTTGCACAGCTCATACCAATATTCAAATCAGGCAATAGAAGTAATCCACTCAATTACAAGCTCATATCAACAACGTCCATATCAGTGGTGTACATGTTCCGCTTTTAACCCGCCCATGCTTGCCCGGCGGCCAGGCGGGCAGGCCGACGCGCGTTGTCAACAGAACGGGCAGGCTGGTACACTCCCAGGAAAGCCAAGCAGAACCCAACCCGGGCAGGCTGCGGGAAACTTGCTTGCCTGCCCATATTACTGCTGAGCTGCGCTACGCAGCCGTTTAGTCTGCGCGCGTCATTGTCGTATTACGAACGTTCATTAAAAGTTTTTATTTTACCTGAGCACCAAAAGACAAACCCCAACATTATATATATATATATATATATATATATATATATATATATATATATATATATATATATATTGTATATATATATTAATTACAGGCCAAAATATGTTGGGTTTTATTTGTACATTCTTACTTTACGAGTATATTTCGGGCTTATTATCTATATAAATAAAAATGAATTGCCAAATGTGTTGATAAGCGTAAAACTCGAGAACGGTTGGACCAATTCGGCTATTTATTTATTTATTTTTTGCTGTGTTCGTAATTCTCAGGACAAGGTTTATATAAAATAAAATTTTTGGAAAATCAACCGAAAAATTGGAAAATTTGAGAAAAACTGAAAGTGCGTTCTCATTGTGTCCGAGTGTTTGTATTTCATACAATCTTGATGAAATTTTGCACACTATACCTTGAAACCTAGAGGAAGGCCACAGTCTACGTAAAATTTCGAAGGGAATTCTACAAATTGTACGTTTTTATTCCGATCTTGATGAACTTTGGCACACTTGATATTCAAAGCAGGATGAAGGACGCTGTCTGCTTAAAATTCCGAATGGTGCATGGCGGAGGGTACTTTACGTACACACTTCTACACCAACCTACAGTTTTATTCCGATGTTGAAGAAATTTTGAACACTTGACCATCAAGAGGAACATCACAGTCTACATAATATTTCGGACAGTGCATGGAATAGAGGACCTTACAAAAGATTTTGACATCGTTTGCAGGTTACCATGAAAGCTGGCTCATGCACGCATGTTTCCATGGAGAAGGTTTTTGAATATTTCCATATATATATATATATATATATATATATATATATATATATGTATATGTATTTTTCACATATATGGTGTATATATGTATATATAAGCAGGATGAAGGACGCTGTCTGCTTAAAATTCCGAATGGTGCATGGCGGAGGGTACTTTACGACACGTGTGTATATATGTGTGTGTGTGTGTGTGTGTGTGTGTGTGTGTGTGTGTATAAACACACATTTTTTTAAACGAAATGCCTATGATCTTTTTGAAATTTGAGATATGTCTGACACATTCACAGTCATCATGTTTGACAATTCGAGCACAGCATATGTCGTTTAACAGTTGCAAGCCATTTTTGGTTGAGCGAACGTACTATATTGGCTGCAAAAAACCTTGATGTTAACGAAATGAATTTTCAGATACAAAATATGATACCTGGCGAGTTGATGACGTAGAAGTCGGTTTATTCCGTTACTAACCAAGATGATGCAGTCAACTATCCTACGGAATTTTTAAATTCGTTGGATTTGCCCACATTACCGCCTCCCAGTCTGCAATTAAGTCCGATCGGCAATCATTATGTTTCGAAAGGTAAACCAGCCACGTCTTTGTAATGGCACCCGACTTGTGGTGAAGAAATTAAGGAACAACGTAATCGAAGTCACAATTTTAAAAGGAAAGTACAAAGGTGAAGACAGTTTGATTCCACGTATCACTATGATTCCGACCGACATGCCATTCGACTTTAAACGGTTATAATTTCCAATGTAGCTTGCATTTGCCATGTCGATAGATAAATCGCAAGGGCAGTCGTTATATGTTTGTGGCATCAATCTTGAAAATCATGTTTTTCACATGGCCAATTGAACGTCGCATATACCCCTGTCGGGACACCTTCATCATCATTTGTTTCCGCGCCAGAAAACAAAACTATCAATGCTGCGTATAAAAAAGTATTACAATAAATGCTACCTAGCAATAAACTTTGACACTGCTTCATTGATCACCACAAAAGTTGACAGATATATATATGAGGTTTCATAGATAGATGGAGATGAACTGAGGTGGCGGAGTCCAACAGAGAGAGGACGAGGAGAACGATAGAGAGTGGGGGAGTTGGGCCAAGGGATGGGGAGGGGGGGTGGAGGTGAACAGAGAGATAGTGGGAGAGGAATAAGTGGATAGGGAGAAAATAGGTGAGGGAAGATGGATTACGAGAGTAAGGAATAAATAAATGCCCAGGCAACGCCTGGTTTTCAGCTAGTTGTCAAATATAAAAGGATTTCTCCGAGACTTCACAATCTCTCGATAGTGGATATTCTCAATTCGAACCAACATCAGATCACATCTCAAACACGTTTGTGTAGCAAGCAGAACTATCACTGAAAATGGAGCTCCTTTGTACACTAAAAGCTACGGATAACCACCAGGGGCGTAGATAACGGGGAAGGGGGGGGGCAGGGGTTCCCCCCCCCCCTTACCCCGAGTCCATGAACATAGGGTTTTTTGTTTTAGTGGAACGCAATGCACTCTGTGTTGCAGTTTTCAGCACTGAAACGGATGGATATTTGTACTAAAGAAGTGAACCTCCACCCCCAAAAGAAGATTGGTACCTTCCCCAGAAGAATAAATTATCTACGCCCCTGATAAACATTGTACTGCAATGAGAACCAAATTAAGATTTTGGAAGTCTAGATTCTTTAACTTCAGTATGTTTCAGCCAAGTATGACACCAGTTATACAAATATTTAACTACTTTTCCAGGATGTATTTTGCTGGTTCTGTGAATTCATTCGAAATTGGCAAAATAATTCTAAATTGCCAAAATGCATTTTAACAAAATCGAAGCACTTGTTTCGTATCCAATTAGTCTAAAAACTGTAGTACTGGAAATACAATGGCGACTCTGAACCATTTTTCGCGGCGTCTACATTTGCGTCATGAGAGTCCACACTTGTAGTCTAGGTCTGCCTCATGAGGGACCATAGTTCGGACCCTCATGATTAGACTTAGACGACGAGTGTTTACTTGCATGATGCAAACTTAAACGACTGTAGACCTTCGTAACACACACCTAAACGACGAGTCTGAACCCTCATGACGCAGACGTAGACGCTGTGGAGAGTGGCTCAGAGTTTCCATTATATTCCTACTACAATAAATTCGTGAAAAAAGACGCCCTTCATTTTAAAAGCATTTGTAGTGTCTAGGTCTCCAGCATCTTGACCTTGCTTGTGGGATTCCCCTTAATATAGAAATTCAGGAATAAAATTACATTTCGCAATCTGTGTGGAACTCAACAAAATAAATTGTTATTTAGACTCTAATGTGTATTGCCTTAATCCACAAATGAATATTTTATTTTGCAGAACACTTTTCAATATAAAATATGTACAAATTTTCCTTCAGTTCTCCTGAAAGTATTACTTAGGCCAAACCAGATACTCCTAAAAATATTTAGCTACTTTTGCAAACACAAGTAAAAGAAAATGGTTTACAAAGAAAAATAAATGCCACTTGGAAGGATTGAAACCAAAAAGTTTAGTCTAAAAGAAAAATGAACTGTATGCATTACAGACTTTCTGTCTCAGAAATTGACGCCCAGGAAGCACAAGAAAGAAAACTTCACTCTTAATTAGCAAATTTGCACTCAATCTCATAGTTTCCTGTTTAATGTTCTACTGTATTCTTAATGTGTCTGCTGATTAGTGTTTGAATTAATTATGACGAGATCGTTAAGTCTGTCTGTATTAAGACGTGATCGTTTTTCGCTAATTAGGTTTCCAGCGCAACTAAAAATTCTTTCACTAGAGGCACTAGTGGCTGGTATATTTAGTATTTTTCTTGCCACACACGCAAGTCGAGGAAGTCGTTGGGAGTTATTTTTCCACCACTGTAGTATATCTCCCTCGTTCACACAGTGTTCTTGCAAGTATCTAATGACTTCATCATGTAGGAGAGGAGACTCTTCTGCCCAGTCCTCAAATTTCGCCATTTTGTACGGTCCTGGATTTGTTTCTTGGGTGCTGTGATTGGGCACTTGTACTGAAACTATACTGGTTCCAATTAATATTTGCAGAATAATGTGAAGATCGTACTATAAATAGTTGAAATTATAATAGTTTTTAGATGATGCTATCATTTATCGGCCAGTAAAGTCACCAGAAGATCAAAACTAACTGCAGGACGGTTTAAATAAGATATATATTTTTGGTGTGAAAATTAGCAGTTGGCAATAAATAATGAAAAGAGCGAGGTTATCCGTGTGTGTACTAAACTAAGTCCGTTAAACTTCATTTACAAGATCAACCAGTCAAATCTAAAGGCTGTAGATTCTACTTAATACCTCACATTACAATTACGACCTACTTAAATAGAAATGGACACACAGAAAATGTTGTAGGCGTTTTAATGACAAAATACTCATTTGGAGCATTGCTACGCAGTTGGAGAGCCTTTTCTGGTACGACTGATAGGGAGGTCGAAAGAGTCTAAAGAAGGGCAGCTCGTTTGGTATTATCGTAAACAGGGGAATGAGTGTCGCGGAGCCGGCCGAAGTGGCCGTGCGGTTAAAGGCGCTGCAGTCTGGAACCGCAAGACCGCTACGGTCGCAGGTTCGAATCCTGCCTGGGGCATGGATGTTTGTGATGTCCTTAGGTTAGTTAGATTTAACTAGTTCTAAGTTCTAGGGGACTAATGACCTCAGCAGTTAAGTCCCATAGTGCTCAGAGCCATTTTTGAGTGTCGCGGAAATTATACAGGAGTTGGGGTGGGAATCATTACAACAATGGCGTTTTTTGACGTGGCGCGATCTGTATATGAAATTTCGATCACCAACTTACACCTCAGAATTCGAAGATATATTGTTGAGTCCCATCTACATTGGAAGAAATGATCATCAGAATAAAATGCAAAGAAGCAGCGCTCAGACAGAGAGATGTAGGTGTTTTATCCCGCGCGAAATTCGAGAATAGGAGACAAATAAGTTGAAAATGGTTAGATGAACACTCAACCAAGCACTTGCGTGTGACTTGCAGAGTACCCATGTACACGTAGATGAAGAATATATGCATTATCTTAGGAGCTTACCTTCAGCACACATCTGTCGTGCTGCTTGGTAAACATCAATTTTTTCATCCTCGGTTAACTTTCTTAATGTGCAGTAGTTAGGCACCATAAACGTTGCAATTTTATGCAAGATACTAAAGCACATTTTCTGTTCTAGGAAGGCACTGGCGGCCTGTTTCAAAGGTTTCATGTCCTGAAAATACATTTTATCAACATACATATTTCACAAGTGGTTCTATAATATTCAGATGGAATAAAATTACAAACATCTTCATCGTTATCCCGTACAGTACAGTGAGCTTTTAAGGCATAAAACCACGGTAGAACTTAATGTAGGGTTGGCTTCTTGTCACCCTCTAGATCAACTGTGGCTTCTTTAAACGGCTTAAGAAATGCTATAAGCTGGCGGGTTATATGGTGGCCATAACCCAGCATCTTATCAGAGGCACCTTCGTTATGTAAGACAGCCTTCACTGAATCAATCTGAGACTGGACTGATACAAGCATGTCAAAATAACTATTCCGACAAGTTGAAACTGATAATGTGGATATAAACTTTTCGAACATTATCATGGCCGATTTTAGTGAAATGTTTCACGAATATCTGGATTATGGAAAGACCTGATGGAAAAACATCGAAAAGTTGTGAATGTCGTAGATTCAGCTGGATGTTGGTTAAACACACCAGACGATTTCCACATTCGTGAATCAGTTCACAATGATGTATGAAAGGTTGTTACAAAGCGGAATACGTTGATCATTCGCAGTCGGATGTTTATAAAGTTTAAGTAACTTGGCTCTCAGGTGCTCAGAGTTGGTGACACAACAGAGAAAACCACTCTGCGTGAAAAAATACCAGTCGACGTGCGACACGAGATATTCCGAAGTCCACCGGCTAGCAACATGGGATCCGTCTGAAATAGAGGGCGTAGGCGGCGGCCACTGAATTTTGGCTGGGACACAACTCCACCTCGCTCTAGCACTCTTGTCAGCGTCCCTGCGTTCCAGTGCTTCATTACACGAAATAAATGTAAAGCAAGCATTTAGCAGCAGAAAAAGTTTACAAGAAACAAAAAAAAAATTACATTTACTTTTGTGAGAACCACACGTAGCTCTTCCCGGTTTTATTCTGTGGTTCGATGAGGTTCCCTGCTAATAATTTTCTCTACCACTGTGTTGTAAGTGTTTGTAACGTTAAAATATCAGAAAAATTCTATCTTTCGGTAAATGGAGATTCATTCAATAGAAGATGAGCAAAAAAGAAAAATGCGGCTATTTTGTGAAACGAAAACGTTCTTGTTGCAGATTACGTCTGAGACGCTCAGGTGAGCTACATCACGTGGGAAGAAGAGTTACGACACACCACAGAGCGCACTAACGCACTGCGTCCACGAATACTACTGGATCTGCCTCTGCACCTACATACAGTATGAGAGTACTGACGGGAGTAACACGCAATCATATGCGCTGTTCATGGAAATGAGGGACATGAGACCTGGATAACCTGAAAGGGGCAGAAGTTGTAAAGAGTTTCAGAAAAAGCGTTAGGTTACGACTGACTGAAACGGCGGTATTGAATGTGGTGTCACCGCCAGACACCACACTTGCTAGGTGGTAGCTTTAAATCGGCCGCGGTCCATTAGTACATGTTGGACCCGCGTGTCGCCACTGTCAGTGATCGCAGACCGAGCGCCACCACACGGCAGGTGTAGAGAGACTTACTAGCACTCGCCCCAGTTGTACAGCCGACGTTGCTAGGAAAGGTTCACTGAGAATTACGCTCTCATTTGCCGAGACGATAGTTAGCATAGCCTTCAGCTAAGTCAATTGCTACGACCTAGCAAAGCGCCATTTCTCCTTTGCTATGTATCTAATGAAGCATGTACAGTAACAAGACCAATGTTCACCAATTGTGGATTAAAGTTAAGTATTCCAGCAGCTACGTACTTTTCTTTATAGCATTCATTAAGTATCCTGTTTCAGACCTCACACCATCCTGCGTGAGCTTATAGCGTGCATTTCGGCTTCCTAAAACAACACGGTGTTGGCACTTCTGCCGACACTTCATTGAATATAACAGAAATCTAAAGGGTAGTCTTGAGAGATGCCGTAATGGTTATAGCAGGGGTTCAGGTAGGAAAAATAGACAAAACCTACTAGAAATCCCTAAATAAGAATCCATCTGATGAAAGGAGAAAACATAGAAATGCAGCAAATGAATGAAACTGATGAAAGGAGTAGTTATAAAAATGCAGCAAATGAAATCATAGAAAGGGAAATAGAGACGACCAAAAAATAAGATTGACAGAGAGTGCAAAACGGCAAATCGGGAATGGCAAGACGGAGAGGCTAGAGTAAATATACATACTGCCAATAAAAAAATAAGAAACCTTTGAAGAGAAGATAACCAGTTGCTAATTTCAGGAGCTCAGATGACACACTATCACTAACCAAAGAAGGAAAAGGTATAAGGTGGAAGAAATATAGAAAAGACCTATACAAGGGAAATGAAGAGGAAGTAGGTGAAAATGAGTTATGAGACATGATACTGCGAGAGGAATTTGACAGAGAACTGATAGAACTATGTCTAAACAAGGCCCTGGAGTAGATGACATTCCTTCAAAATCAGTGAGTTCCTTGGGAGAGCTGGCCACGATGAAAATATTCCACCTGGTGTGCAAGATATATGAGACTAACGCGATACCCTCAGACTTCAAGAAGACTCTCCTAATTCGAATTTCAAAGAGGGCAAGTGCTGGGATATGTATTACGGACTATGATTTATCTAAGTTATACTGAAACGAACTGTTTACAGAAGAATGGAAAGACTGGTACAAGCCTATCCCAGGGAAGATCACTTTGAGTTTCGGAGAAATGTAGGAAAACGAGAGACTTAAATGACCCCTCGACTTATCTTTGCAAAATACGTTAAATAAAATCAATCTACGTTTATAGTACCTGCAGATATAGAGAAAGATTTTGACAGTGATAACTGGAACGAACTGTCTGAAGGAAGCAGGGATGAAGTAAAGCGATCGAAAGGTAATTTACGACTTGTACAGAAACCAGACAGCAGTTAAAGAGCCGCGCGGGATTAGCCGAGTGGTATAAGGCGCTGCAGTCATGGACTGTGCGGCTGGTCCCGGCGTAGGTTCGAGTCCTCCGTCGGGCATTGGTGTGTGTGTTTGTCCTTAGGATAATTTATGTTAAGTAGTGTGTAAGCTTAGGGACTGATGACCTTAGCAGATAAGTCCCATACGATTTCACACACATTTGAACATTTGAAGCAGTTTTAAGATTCAGCGGACATGAAAGGGGAGCAGTGGTTGGAAAGGAAGTGAGTCAGGGCTGTAACATATCCCTTACACTCTGTGTTACTCAGTCTGTACACTGAACAAGCAGTAAATAAAATAAAAAAAAAGCATTTCGAAGAAAAAATTAAAGTTCAGAGAGAAGAAATGAAATATTTGATATTTGCTGATGATATTGCTATTCTGTCAGACAGTAAAGGACTCCAAAGAGTAGCAGAAGTGCAGGGATACTGTCGTGAAAAGAAGTTATAAGACGAGCATTGGTTTTTACATTTCGGCAGTGAAGTAACAGATAATGACCACAGTAGAGAGGATATTAAACGCAGACTGACCGCATCAAGAAAAGAATTTTTGAAAAAAGAGCACTTCGTTAACGTATCATATTAATTTAAGTCATAGAATTCCTTTTCTGAAGATGTTTGTCTGGAGTGTAGCCTTGCACGGAAACGTGATTTATAAGCAGTTGATACAAGGAGAAGAGTAGAAGATTTTGAAATATGGGGCTATAGAAGAATATCGGGATCCATTTCAATTCGGACTGCAGGAAACCATGCATATTACGTGGCGGCTCGGTTTCCTGTCATCTAAGGTAGAAGTTATGTTAATATGTTTTGCTAACTCACTGCTGTGGCCGGTTGATGTGGCCAAGCGGTTCTAGGCGCTACAGTCTGGAACCGCGCGACCGCTACGGTTGCAGGTTCGAATCCTGCCTCGGGCATGGATGTGTGTGATGTCCTTAGGTTAGTTAGGTTTAAGAAGTTCTAAGTTCTAGGGGATTGATGACCTCAGAAGATATGTCCCATAGTGCTCAGAGCCATTTTTGAACTCACTGCTGTGATAAATAAGTGCATCTGGGTTTTCTTGATGGCCAAAGCTACTGTAATTTAGTAAAATCACGCGAGTCTGAGAATCGTAGGTTAGGACCAGTTAGAAGTTAATTTCTCAAATAAAATTCAGAATGAAGGCAGTACTGCATAGTTTGCGGTGGCCTACATGCGGTGTTTTTAGAACAAATATTTTATGTAACTTTCGTTTTGTTTCATATTTATACTGAAAAACGCCATTTTAAATGGACTAAAATAATGTCACATTGTACAGCATTTGATTTTTAAACAATCTTAGTAAACTATAGGTCTGAAGGGGAAAAATAAGCTGAAGACGTGAATTGGAGTTTGTGTTATGGAAGGGCACTAAACTAGGGTAGTCTTCGCAACTGTGTAACGTTTGCTGCTGTGGTAATGGAATAGCTAGCGCACCTGCCTAGTGAGCAACGAGTTCCGGGTTGAAGTCCCTGATGTAGTAAAAATTTTAATTTATTTCTTCCGCTTCTGTCATTATCGTAGATATTAGTAAACATTTTTCTAGTATTTTCAGTGAGGAGCTGTGGAAAAAAAAAGTAAATAGAAACAGCAGTAAATCACGCTGGCTTCACAACGAAATAGTACACAACTCTTGTCAATTATGGAGAGGCCGTTGTCGATTGAGTGCTGATTATGTGTCACTGTTAAATTATGCCAACAAGTGGGACCCTAATAACGAGAGTAAACATCAAAACCTGTTTTCTTCCCCTGACCTATGCGTGGTAGTTCTTTTCCAGGCGTGGCTGTGATATGGCTGTGTACTGTACCAAGCTATAAAGTTATTTTCGAGTGTATAATACATTTTCACTCATTTCGTATAACAATTTACTAACTGTAAGGTATGAAAAGCTCCATATCACTATAAAATACGTTGATAGATGAAAAGTTTAAGTGATATAATAAACGACCTCCCCTCCCAGCACTGCTTTACACAACTCAATAAGTACTTCTAAGATTGCTTATAATGGAAGAAAAACGTTATGTAACTCCCGGCTGCTTCAGTGCCCTGGAATTACCCTAAAATAAAAGAGAGTACCTATGTTAAATGTCTGCTAAAGTGCTGTCCACAAATCTACATCTACATCTACATCTATACTCCGCGAGCCACCTTACGGTGTGTGGCGGAGGGTACTTATTGTACCACTATCTGATCCCCCCTTCCCTGTTCCATTCACGAATTGTGCGTGGGAAGAACGACTGCTTGTAAGTCTCCGTATTTGCTCTAATTTCTCGGATCTTTTCGTTGTGATCATTACGCGAGATATATGTGGGCGGTAGTAATATGTTGCTCATCTCTTCCCGGAATGTGCTCTCTCGTAATTTCGATAATAAACCTCTCCGTATTGCGTAACGCCTTTCTTGAAGTGTCCGCCACTGGAGCTTGTTCAGCATCTCCGTAACGCTCTCGCGCTGACTAAATGTCCCCATGACGAATCGCGCTGCTTTTCGCTGGATCATGTCTATCTCTTCTATTAATCCAACCTGGTAAGGGTCCCATACTGATGAGCAATACTCAAGAATCGGACGAACAAGCGTTTTGTAAGCTACTTCTTTCGTCGATGAGTCACATTTTCTTAGAATTCTTCCTATGAATCTCAACCTGGCGCCTGCTTTTTCCACTATTTGTTTTATGTGATCATTCCACTTCAGATCGCTCCGGATAGAAACTCCTAAGTATTTTACGGTCGTTACCGCTTCCAATGATTTACCACCTATGGCATAATCGTACTGGAATGGATTTCTGCCCCTATGTATGCGCATTATATTACATTTATCTACGTTTAGGGAAAGCTGCCAGCTGTCGCACCATTCATTAATCCTCTGCAGGTCTTCCTGGAGTACGTACGAGTCTTCTGATGTTGCTACTTTCTTGTAGACAACCGTGTCATCTGCAAATAGCCTCACGGAGCTACCGATGTTGTCAACTAAGTCATTTATGTATATTGTAAACAATAAAGGTCCTATCACGCTTCCTTGCGGTAATCCCGAAATTACCTCTACATCTGCAGATTTTGAACCGTTAAGAATGACATGTTGTGTTCTTTCTTCTAGGAAATCCTGAATCCAATCACAAACCTGGTCCGATATTCCGTAAGCTCGTATTTTTTTCACTAAACGTAAGTGCGGAACCGTATCAAATGCCTTCCTGAAGTCCAGGAATACGGCATCAATCTGCTCGCCAGTGTCTACGGCACTGTGAATTTCTTGGACAAATAGGGCGAGCTGAGTTTCACATGATCTCTGTTTGCGGAATCCATGTTGGTTATGATGAAGGAGATTTGTATTATCTAAGAACGTCATAATACGAGAACATAAAACATGTTCCATTATTCTACAACAGATTGACGTAAGCGAAATAGGCCTATAATTATTCGCATCTGATTTATGACCCTTCTTGAAAATGGGAACGACCTGCGCTTTCTTCCAGTCGCTAGGTACTTTACGTTCTTCCAGAGATCTACGATAAATTGCTGATAGAAAGGGGGCAAGTTCTTTAGCATAATCACTGTAGAATCTTACGGGTATCTCGTCTGGTCCGGATGCTTTTCCGCTACTAAGTGATAGCAGTTGTTTTTCAATTCCGATATCGTTTATTTCAATATTTTCCATTTTGGCGTCCGTGCGACGGCTGAAGTCAGGGACCGTGTTACGATTTTCCGCAGTGAAACAGTTTCGGAACACTGAATTCAGTATTTCTGCCTTTCTTCGGTCGTCCTCTGTTTCGGTGCCATCGTGCTCAACGAGTGACTGAATAGGGGATTTAGATCCGCTTACCGATTTTACATATGACCAAAACTTTTTATGGTTCTTGTTTAGATTGTTTGCCAATGTTTTATGTTCGAATTCGTTGAATGCTTCTCTCATTGCTCTCTTTACGCTCTTTTTCGCTTCGTTCAGCTTTTCCTTATCAGCTATGATTCGACTACTCTTAAACCTATGATGAAGCTTTCTTTGTTTCCGTAGTACCTTTCGTACATGATTGTTATACCACGGTGAATCTTTCCCCTCGCTTTGGACCTTAGTCGGTACGAACTTATCTAAGGCGTACTGGACGATGTTTCTGAATTTTTTCCATTTTTGTTCCACATCCTCTTCCTCAGAAATGAACGTTTGATGGTGGTCACTCAGATATTCTGCGATTTGTGCCCTATCACTCTTGTTAAGCAAACATATTTTCCTTCCTTTCTTGGCATTTCTTATTACACTTGTAGTCATTGATGCAACCACTGACTTATGATCACTGATACCCTCTTCTACATTCACGGAGTCGAAAAGTTCCCGTCTATTTGTTGCTATGAGGTCTAAAACGTTAGCTTCACGAGTTGGTTCTCTAACTATCTGCTCGAAGTAATTCTCGGACAAGGCAGTCAGGATAATGTCACAAGAGTCTCTGTCCCTGGCTCCAGTTCTGATTGTGTGACTATCCCATTCTATACCTGGTAGATTGAAGTCTCCCCCTATTACAATAGTATGATCACGAAACTTCTTCACGACGTTCTGCAGGTTCTCTCTGAGGCGCTCAACTACTACGGTTGCTGATGCAGGTGGTCTATAGAAGCATCCGACTATCATATCTGACCCACCTTTGATACTTAACTTAACCCAGATTATTTCACATTCGCATTCGCTAATAACTTCACTGGATATTATTGAATTCTTTACTGCTATAAATACTCCTCCACCATTGGCGTTTATCCTATCCTTGCGGTATATATTCCATTCTGTGTCTAGGATTTCGTTACTGTTCACTTCCGGTTTTAACCAACTTTCCGTTCCTAATACTATATGCGCACTATTTCCTTCAATAAGCGATACTAATTCAGGAACCTTGCCCTGGATACTCCTGCAGTTTACCAATATTACGTTAACTTTTCCTGTTTTTGGTCTCTGAGGACGGACGTTCTTTATCAACGATGCTGATGTTCTCTCTGGTAAGCCGTCAGGTATTTTATCGTTTCGCCCAAGGGGGGGTCCCTCTAACCTAAAAAACCCCCGTGTGCACGCCACACGTACTCTGCTACCCTAGTAGCTGCTTCCGGTGTGTAGTGCACGCCTGACCTGTCTAGGGGGGCCCTACAGTTCTCCACCCAATAACGGAGGTCGATGAATTTGCAACCATTATAGTCGCAGAGTCGTCTGAGCCTCTGGTTTAGACCCTCCACACGGCTCCAAACCAGAGGACCGCGATCGACTCTGGGCACTATGCTGCAGATATTAAGCTCAGCTTGCACTCCGCGTGCGATGCTGGTTGTCTTCACCAAATCAGCCAGCCGCCGGAAGGAACCAAGGATGGCCTCAGAACCCAAGCGGCAGGCGTCATTCGTTCCGACATGTGCTACTATCTGCAGCCGGTCACACCCAGTGCGTTCAATAGCTGCCGGAAGGGCCTCCTCCACATTACGGACGAGACCCCCCGGCAAGCACACCGAGTGCACACTGGCATTCTTCCCCGACCTACCCGCTATTTTCCTGAGGGGCTCCATAACCCGCCTAACGTTGGAGCTCCCTGTAACTAATAGGCCCGCCCTCTGTGACTGTCGGGACCTTGCCGGAGAATCGGCCACTGGCCCAACAGGCGAGGCATCCTGTGGTGGCTCGGAAACGATGTCATCACCACTAGGAAGCACCCCGTACCTGTTGGAAAGGGGTAAGGCAGCTGCCACGCGGCCAGATCCCACCTTCGCCTTTCGGCCAGGCACGCGCGAGCCCACCACTGTCCGCCATTCACCCTGGAGTGATGGCTGACCGGTAAGATGCTCACTGCCGGAAGACGCAGCGACATCAGGGGTTCCACGTGATTCCAGGGCCACCGAAGTAGGCATAGGTCTCACCACAGTTGCCCCAACTGATGAAAAGTATGGTCTCCTAGACAGGAAATGTCAAAATTAATTCTACCAGCAGAATTAAATTAACAAGAAGATTTAGTACTGCTGCTAGCTCGACACAATATATCCAGGTAAATGTGCAATCTAGTTCTAGTGTAAATGCAAGTGATGAGTGTAGTGACAACAGTAGTGACATGAATCCTTCTGATGGTTCGACTGAGCTAATAAAGGAAACTGCAGCGGCAGGATGAAACGAAATCCTGGTCTTGCTTTTTGACTCCACGTTGGAAATGAGAAAGCTTTCACAGAAACAATATGGAAACGCCAAAGTAAGGAAAATAACAACTTCATTAAAAGCTTAAGCTTTTCAATAGTCAGACACACATGAATGGCAAACACCTGAACCTAACCAACAGATTTTAGAATATCTAAAAGAAAAAAGCATTTATTTCTGCTCCAGATAGAAATTCTAAAATTCAGATCCTCACTCTCTTTCCTCTTCATTTTTCTGATGCCTAAACTCAAAATCATTTCAATGTAACAAAATACGTGATTTAAGTAGGAAAAGATCAGAAGGCTGGGCATCAAAGGGATCATTAATGAGTACATGGGGAAGAAAGACGGGTCACCATTTGAGGAGGAAAATATGAATTTAGTTACTGCACTTTACCGGTCGGAAGAAGTTAGCTGACAAATGCCAGGGGAAAAAGATTAAGTGACAGCTAGAATGGGAAAAAAGAACAAGTGTAAAAGAAACTAATATTGTGCAACGTTGAGGCAGTAAAATAGGTTTCTCAAAATTAGCCCAGCTTCGACTACAACATCGTGTTTAGAGTGATATGGTGGCACCAAAGTTGTCTGTGTGTGTATGATTCAATATAATGTTAAACCTATAATGGACGCCGGAAAACAGAATTTTAACTCTAAACCTAGTAAATATTTAAAAATTAAATTATGAAAGGTACTATTTCTTACAGTGATTGAAACGTGTTGTTGTTGTTGTGGTCCTCAGTCCTGAGACTGGTTTGATGCAGCTCTCCATGCTACTCTATCCTGTGCAAGCTTCTTCATCTCCCAGTACCTACTGCAACCTACATCCTTCTGAATCTGCTTAGTGTATTGATCTCTTGGTCTCCCTCTACGATTTTTACCCTCCACGCTGCCCTCCAATGCTAAATTTGTGATCCCTTGATGCCTCAAAACATGTCCTACCAACCGATCCCTTCTTCTAGTCAAGTTGTGCCACAAACTTCTCTTCTCCCCAATCCAATTCAATACCTCCTCATTAGTTACGTGATCTACCCATCTTATCTTCAGCATTCTTCTGTAGCACCACATTTCGAAAGCTTCTATTCTCTTCTTGTCAAAACTGGTTATCGTCCATGTTTCACTTCCATACATGGCTACACTCCATACAAATACTTTCAGAAACGACTTCCTGACACTTAAATCTATACTACATGATAACAAATTTCTCTTCTTCAGAAACGATTTCCTTGCCATTGCCAGTCTACATTTTATATCCTCTCTACTTCGACCATCATCAGTAATTTTACTCCCTAAATAGCAAAACTCCTTTACTACTTTAAGTGTCTCATTTCCTAATCTAATCCCCTCAGCATCACCCGATTTAATTTGACTACATTCCATTATCCTCGTTTTGCTTTTGTTAATGTTCATCTTATATCCTCCTTTCAAGACACTGTCCATTCCGTTCAACTGCTCTTCCAAGTCCTTTGCTGTCTCTGACAGAATTACAATGTCATCGGCGAACCTCAAAGTTTTTACTTCTTCTCCGTGAATTTTAATACCTACTCCGAATTTTTCTTTTGTTTCCTTTACTGCTTGCTCAATATACAGATTGAATAACATCGGGGAGAGGCTACATCCCTGTCTCACTCCTTTCCCAACCACTGCTTCCCTTTCATGCCCCTCGACTCTTATAACTGCCATCTGGTTCCGTACAAATTGTAAATACCCTTTCGCTCCTTGTATTTTACCCCTGCCACCTTCAGAATTCGAAAGAGAGTATTCCAGTTAACGTTGTCAAAAGCTTTCTCTAAGTCTACAAATGCTAGAAACGTAGGTTTGCCTTTTCTTAATCTCTGTTCTAAGATAAGTCGTAAGGTTAATATTGCCTCACGTGTTCCAACATTTCTACGGAATCCAAACTGATCTTCCCCGAGGTCCGCTTCTACCAGTTTTTCCATTCGTCTGTATTTTGCAGCTGTGACTTATTAAACTGATAGTTCGGTAATTTTCACATCTGTCAACACCTGCTTTCTTTGGTATTGGAATTATTACATTCTTCTTGAAGTCTGTGGGTATTTCGCCTGTCTCATACATCTTGCTCACCAGATGGTAGAGTTTTGTCATGACTGGCTCTCCAAAGGCCATCAGTAGTTCTAATGGAATGTTGTCTACTCCCGGGGCCTTGTTTCGACTCAGGTCTTTCAGTGCTCTGTCAAACTCTTCACGCAGTATCTTATCTCCCATTTCATCTTCATCTACATCCTCTTCCATTTCCATAATATTGTCCTCAAGTACATCGCACTTGTATAAACCCTCTATATACTCCTTCCACCTTTCTGCCTTCCCTTCTTTGCTTAGAACTGGGTTTCCATCTGAGCTCTTGATATTCATACAAGTGGTTCTCTTCTCTCCAAAGGTCTCTTTAATTTTCCTGTAGGCAGTATCTATCTATCTTACCCCTAGTGAGACAAGCCTCTACATCCTTACATTTGTCCTCTAGCCATCCCTGATTAGCCATTTTGCACTTTCTGTCGATCTCATTTTTGAGACGTTTGTATTCCCTTTTGCCTGCTTCATTTACTGCATTTTTCTATTTTCTCCTTTCATCAATTAAATTCAATATTTCTTCTGTTACCCAAGGATTTCTATTAGCCCTCGTCTTTTTACCTACTTGATCCTCTGCTGCCTTCACTACTTCATCCCTCAGAGCTACCCATTCTTCTTCTACTGTATTTCTTTCCCCCATTCCTGTCAATTGTTCCCTTATGCTCTCCCTGAAACTCTGTACAACCTCTGGTTCTTTCAGTTTATCCAGGTCCCATCTCCTTAAATTCCCACCTTTTTGCAGTTTCTTCAGTTTCAATCTGCAGTTCATAACCAATAGATTGTGGTCTGAATCCACATCTGCCCCTGGAAATGTCTTACAATTTAAAACCTGGTTCCTAAATCTCTGTCTTACCATTATATAATCTATCTGATACCTTTTAGTATCTCCAGGATTCTTCCAGGTATACAACCTTCTTTTATGATTCTTGAACCAAGTGTTAGCTATGATTAAGTTATGCTCTGTGTAAAATTCTACAAGGCGGCTTCCTCTTTCATTTCTTAGCCCCAATCCATATTCACCTACTATGTTTCCTTCTCTTCCTTTTCCTACTGACGAATTCCAGTCACCCATGACTATTAAATTTTCGTCTCCCTTCACTACCTGAATAATTGCTTTTATCTCGTCATACATTTCATCAATTTCTTCATCATCTGCAGAGTTAGTTGGCATATAAACTTGTACTACTGTAGTAGGCATGGGCTTTGTGTCTATCTTGGCCACAATAATGCGTTCACTATGCTGTTTGTAGTAGCTAACCCGCACTCCTATTTTTTTATTCATTATTAAACCTACTCCTGCATTACCCCTATTTGATTTTGTATTTATAACCCTGTAATCACCTGACCAAAAGTCTTGTTCCTCCTGCCACCGAACTTCACTAATTCCCACTATATCTAACTTTAACCTATCCATTTCCCTTTTTAAATTTTCTAACCTACCTGCCCGATTAAGGGATCTGACATTCCACGCTCCGATCCGTAGAATGCCAGTTTTCTTTCTCCTGATAACGACGTCCTCTTGAGTAGTCCCCGCCCGGAGATCCGAATGGGGGACTATTTTACCTCCGGAATATTTTACCCAAGAGGACGCCATCATCATTTCATCATACAGTAAAGCTGCATGTCCTCGGGAAAAATTACGGCTGTAGTTTCCCCTTGCTTTCAGCCGTTCGCAGTACCAGCACAGCAAGGACGTTTTGGTTAATGTTACAAGGCCAGATCAGTTAATCATCCACAAGTTTGTCTGTCCTCTCAACAGATACCCCTCCGTTGTGGTTGCACCTACGGTACGGCCATCTGTATCGCTGAGGCACGCAAGCCTCCCCACCAACGGCAAGGTCCATGGTTCATGGGGGAAGGATTGAAACGTAAGAAAAATATTAATGATTTTTGAAAACTGTGAGGTCAGTTTTCTCATTTTTGGTACAGTTGAGTTGAAATAGCCCTTACTGAAGAGTGGATGGGTAGGTCGAGTGTTTAGTGAGGACCTACTGAATTGAATTGGGTAAAATCCAATTTATGGCACAAATGGGCTAAACGAAGGGATGAACTGATAGGATATTCTGAGACACCATTTGGAAATGGAGGGAGTCGAAGATAAAAGTTCCTCTGGAAGATCAAGGAATGACTACAGTAATCGAGCTCAAATGGATGTGGGTTACAGTAGTTGTTAGGAGATAAAAAGGCATGATGGAGTGCTAGGGAAAGCGCCATCACGCCAATCTTAGAAATGAAGACCACAAGAACAACAAAATGTCAAGGAAACACTCACCCAGAGCACAACTCAGATGTGGATCAGAAATCAGCTGTTAGGGTTGACCAAATGACTATATATAAGAGTAAGTAACCTTAAGCGAGGAAGTGCGGCGTTTAAAACACTGGGATAATATCCAGGAAGAAATGAATTCACGTCTCTCCTGGCCATCGGGATATGGATGTTTCGTGAGCTCCCTAGATCGATTAAAGCGTATGCATTGGTGGCATCTTTTCAAAACGTACTGTGCACGCTATCTCCCTATTCCGAGTTAATGACCTTCTCCAATGACCTCTACATCTACGAGAGCGTTTCTGCTCCGCAAGTTACCTTACCGTGTATGGTGGAGAGTATTCCTTACACCGATGTCTCTCTCCTGTATCTGTATCCCCCGCCCCCCACCCTCCTCACCAGTTTTAGTCTTCGTTGCTGCGTATGAAGGATGGCAATGGTAAGCTTACGTATAACCTCGGATTCTTATTGTATTCATATTTCGTTTTGCGAGATAAACTCTGGGGGAAGCAATATATTGATTGACGCTTCTAGTAACGTACCCTATCAAAACTTTCGCAGTAAACGACACCGTAGTCCACAGAGCCTCTCTTGCAGCTTCTGTCACTTAAGTCGATGATCAGTTTCGTGGTAATTACGAGCTTGGGAAACGAACCCGTGACGATATGCGCTGATCTTCTTGTGATCTTCTCTGTGTTCTCTATCAGTCCTTTCCTGTACAGAACCAAGACTGACAAGCTATGGTCAGATATCAGTCAAACAAGGCTTTTGTAAGCCACCTAAATCGAAAATGGACTACATTACTTGATGATTCTCCCAGAGCATCCCATTATGGCATCTGCCTTTCCTGCAGTTAATTTTACGTGGTCGTTGAGTTTCAATTGCTCCATACTTGTACTCCAAAATGTGTAATGTATTTTATTGTTTCCAGTGACATTTTTAAACGAGTAATAACTGGCGATTCCACCTACTCTTGGATGAAGCAATAAAGTTTGTTTAAGCTGGGTGTCAACTGTCAATCCCTGCACCAGTCAGCAGATCGTTGATCTCGTAAACTGACAACGGCAGGGAGAGCATTGTGCTCAACCCATGCCCCTCCATACCACATCCAAACTACGCGATTATCATAGGATGACGTGCAGACTGTTGGTTACTGTATGCCCCATCAGGGCCAGTGGGCCCAAACAGATTTGTCTTTCAAGCTAATCTTCAGCAGCGCAGTTCAAATAACCCTGGTAGAATGTGGACAGGCATTACGTTGGCCCGTTGTTTCGGCAACACTGGTGGACGTTAAGCTGGTAAGCCCTTGCAAATCCTCCATACAGTCCCGATCTCTCACCATGCGTTGTCACTATTATTGGATTTCTGATGGCAGTCGATAAGGTTCGGACGAAAAGGTGCTCGCCTGGGTACAGTCGCGGTTCCGTAAGCAACCGCAAACGTTTCTCCTTAAAGGGACTGACCGCCTTATCTTACACTTGGATATATGTATTAACAGCTGTGGCCATTAATTTAGAAATAATAAACAGTTTACTAACTTTTTCTGAGTATAAGTGCAGATTTTTATACCTGTGGTACCATAATATGTACACACATCACTGTCATGATTGTTTTCCCTTTGAGTCAGTCTTCACACAAACACACCATAAACCACCTGACGTTTCCCAGATGGCTGTAGCCTCCCCCCTATTTGGACTATACCTTTACGTATAGACTAACCGTTTTGAATCCACGTGTCTCCACTTCAACACCTGACCTATTGCCCAGGAGAAAATCATACTACGCGTAATAGCCGTAGTTATTAAACTCGACGAAAGACAACTTCTCAGCCAAGGTAGCATCAGTAAAACCTTTACTTCGCTGATGATCTTGCTGTTTAGCGCCCTCCGCCATAAATTACCATCATTATCAAAACCTTCATACTGAGATGAGGTAATGGTAACTCTGTTTACCGAAACTGGTAATCGTAAACAAAGGTTCTCCAAGTGTGACCTTGGATAATAGGCTGTCATTCTACAATTTCAATGTTTACTGATTGCTCCTTATTACACAGCATGAGCTAAGTAACTATAGTTATTAGTCTGAAAGTGAAGTAGATATTGATGTAATGTTGTTCATTACACAGACCTTAGTCACCAACAGAAATATCTGCATTTATACCCGTTAAAACCTCTATAAAGAATTAAAAAATCGGAAAGCTGATAAGTTACAATAGTGAACTCATTATTTCACCCAACACTGTAGTGCAAGTTTATACTCCACAAATAATGAAGGGGTTGAAGAAATGTATGATGAGATAAAACAAATTATTCAAATGGTTAAGGGAGACAAAAATGTAATAATCGTGGGGAACTAGAAGTGGACAGTAGAGAAAGGAAGACAAGGGAAAATAGTTGGTGATCATAGATTGGGGGAAAGAATGAAAGAAGAAGCCGCCTGGTAGAACTTTGCACAGCTCACCATTTAATAATCGCTAACGCTTGGTTTAAGAATCATGATAGAAGGGTGTACTCTGCAAGAGACCTGGAGTCACTGGAAGGTTTCAGACTGATTATATAATTTTAAGACAGAGATTACGGAACCGATTTTAAATTGAAAGTCATTTCCAGGGCTTGAAGTAGACTCCGAACACAATTTATTGGTTATGAGCTGTAGATTAAAACTGAAGGAATTGTAAAAATATAGGAATTTAAAGAGATGGGACATGGATAAACTGAAAGAACCAGGGGTTGTTCAGAGTTTCATGGGGAGCGTTAGGAAATGATTAACAAGAATAGGGGAAAGAAATACAGTAGGAGAAGAACTGGTAGCTTTGAGAGAGGAAATAGTGAAGGCAGCAGAGGATCAAGTAAGTAAAAAGACAACGTCTAGTAGAAATCCGTGGGTAACAGAAGAGATATTGAATTTAATTGATGAAAGCAGAAACTATAAAAGTGCAGTAAATGAAGCAGGTGAAAGGGAATACAAACGTCTTAAAAATGAACCTGACAGGAAGTACAAAATGGCTAAGCAGGAATGGCTAGTCGACAAATGGAGGTATTTAAAAGAATGCATCACTATGGCAAAGATAGATACCAATTACAGGAAAATTAAAGAGACCCTTGGAGGAAAGAGAACCACTTGCCTGAACGTCAAGAGCTCAGATGGAAAACCAGTCCTAACCGAAGAAGGAAAAGCTGAAAGGTGGAGGGAATGCATAGAGTGTCTTTACAAGGGAGATGCATTTGAACCTAAATTATAGAAATGAAAGTGAGCTAGGAAATATGATGCTGCGTGAAGAACCTGACAGAACACTGAACGTCCTAAGTCGAAATAAGTCCCCGGGAAATAACATTCCGTTAGAACTACTGATGACCTTGAGACAGCTAACTACGACAGAACTCTTCCATCCAGTGTGCAAGATATATGAGACAGGCGAAAAACCTTCAGAATTCAAGAAGAATATAATACTACCAAATGCAGGTGTTGACAAATGTGAAAATTACCGAACTATTAGTTTCATAAGTTCTGGTTGCAATATTCTAACACGAATTCTTTGCAGATGAATTGAGAAACTGGTAGAGGTCGACCTAGGAGGAGATCAGGTCGGATGTCCGAGAAATGTAGGAACAGGTGAAGCAATACAGATCCTACGATGTCTCAGAGAAGATAGGTTAAGTAAAGGCAAACAGGCATTTATAGCATTTGTAGACTTAAAGAAAGCTTTTAACAGTGTTGACTGGAATACGATATTTGAAATTCTGAGGGCAGCAGGTGTGAAATACAGCGAGCGAAAGGCTATTTACAACTCGTACAGTGACCGGATGGCAGTTGTAAGAGTCGAGGGGCATAAAGGGGGAGAAGTGGTTGAGAAGGAAGTGAGATAGGGTTATAGTCTATCGCCGATGTTATTCGAACTGTACATAGAACAAGTAGCAAAGGGAACAAAAGAAAAATTCGGAGTTCAAATTAAAATGCAGGGAGAAGAAATAAGAATTTTGAGGTTTGCCGATGACATTGTAATTCTGCCAGAGACAGCAAAGGACTTGGAAGAGCAGTTGAAAGGAATGGACAGAGTCTTGAAAGGAGTTTATAAGATGAACATCAACAAAAGCAAAACGAGGGTAAGAAATAGAATGTAGTAGAATTAAACCAGGTGATGCTGGGGGAATTAGATTAGGAAATGAGACAGTGAAATTAATAGATTACTTTTGCTATTTGGGGAGCAAAATAACTGAGGCTGGTCGAAGTAGAGAGGATATAAAATGTAGACTGGCTATGGTAAGGAAAGCGTTTCTGAAGAAGAGAAATTTGTTAACATAGTGTATAGATTTAAGCGTCATGCACTCTTTTCTAAAATTATTTCTATGGAGCATGTGGAACATGGAACATGGATGATAAATAATTACACGAGAAGAACCGAAGTATTTGAAATTTGGTGCTACATAAGAATGCTAAAGATCAGATGGGTATATCACGTAACTAGTAGAGAGATACTGAATACAAATGGGGACATAAGCAATTTGTTGAACAACCTCCCCTGAAGAAGGAATCGGTTGGTAGGACACATTCTGAGACGACAAAGGATTATCACTTTAGTGCTGGAGGTAAGGGTGCGGGGTAAAAATCGTTAAGGCAGACCAGGAGACGAATACAGTAAGCATATTCAGAATGATGTAGCTTGCAGTAGGTTCTCGGAGACGAAGAGGCTTGCACAGGTTCTAGTAGCATAGAGAGCTAGACAACACCAGCCTTCGGACTGAAGACCAGAAAAACAGACAACACCCTGTATAAAAGGTGATTCTTGTTAACTTTTAACAACACCCGGTGACACAAGTACTTTAATATAAGATACATGGGGCCGCAAATGTGGGTAAGTACACCAAAAGCGTTTGACAAATCTTGAACTCGCAGCACGTGCAGCGGCTGTGCTCGTCGATCCTGTGCTCGCCGACAGGGCGCTGTGCTACACATTGCTGTACAACGGCGCAAACCACGAACATATTTCGTACATGTGAAATGTTGTAAATTAGAAGTTACAAAATTGACATCCTCGCTATAACCAAGCAAAAGCTATTTTTACTTTAAGTTTCCTTCCTTTTGTCCCTTCTTTCTTTTCTTGCAGATTTATTTAGTAAAGAGAATTTAGGGCATTTACTTAGAACGACTAAATTCGGAAGCTTATTCTCATTTACTTGTGACGCTAAATGGCAATTTTTTTTTGTACTGTATTTTGCAATAAACAGGCGGAGACTGTGACACCGGTAAAGAAAATAACAAATCTTACGTCAAAGTAATCACATAATTGTCAAAGGCAATGAGATACATTGTTTCCGCTCGACGCAAGACTCGCACCCTGAGACACCGACGCCATAAGTCCCGTTCGTACACCCGGAGCTACGCCGACGTAAATACTTGACTTGTGTTCGGATGATCAGGTACGACAGTTCGACAGGCTCAACCGCTGGACGTGCGGTGAGGTACGTTATCCGGTGACGTCACATACTTAACAAATGTCATCCACTTCTGAGGCATTTCCTGACATTTGAGGCCCTATGTGTCTTAAATTATTTGTCTCAGCGTCATTTAAGTCGTTCCGGAGGTTTTTAAACATTAATAAAAGTCACTCTGCATTCTAGCGACCGCCTCGATTTTGTGTAGCACGGCTACACGTCACTGCCGACTTCGTTCAAATTTATGGCCAGAAATGAAAGTGAAAGAGGTGAGAGGTCCATATGACTATTGTTTTAGAAAAAGAGAAATTTTGGATGTGATCGGGCAAGTCATGACGAATTTACGTTACCGTAGGTTCCACGAAAAGTTACGACACGGTAATGAGAGGATCATGGGGTCGAATCACTTTTCGGAACTTTATTCTCAATTACTGTGTTACTTACACTGCAAGAAATCCGAAACAATGCTCAATAAAAGATGTCTACTAATAATTACATTCTATACATGAAAAGGGCAAGTAATGGAAATTCAGATTGTAAATAACTTTCCAGGAAGTGATTATCAGGCGTAAACGAGAACTTCTTATGTAAAATTAGATAATTTAGTAACGTATAGTTATTGATGTACATGTGCCATACTGGCTTACCCTGTGAAAACAGAGTAAACAGTTGTCATCTCGGAATCTATCACACGTTATAAACACCACCGTTTTACATTTACACGGTAGCATTAAAGCGTCTATAGAAAGCGAACTTAGTTTATAATATTCTTCTCGCGTGTGCAGCCGGATCATAACGACATCTTGATACAGTATTTCCGCGGTCCAACTGGCCGTCATCTTCAGGTGAGAGAGCTGGTACACGATCTCGCCGGAACTGACTTTTCAGCGCAAGCGGCGGCCCCTATATAGGCCGCAGAAGGCGCGCGAGAAGGTGCCGTAACAGCCCTCTAGCGCAAGTAAACATACCGCGCCGCCAGTGGTGGAAACAGGCGAAATCGAGATATCGCTATCTAAAATTAAAAACTTTTTTCCGACGATCGAAACACAGATCGTTGTTTCTTAATGTCTGATAACACCGGGTTCCAAGTCTTACTTAAAATATAACCCTTGTCTCTCAAAAATGGTTCAAATGGCTCTGAGCACTATGGGACTCAACTGCTGAGGTCATTAGTCCCCTAGAACTTAGAACTAGTTAAACCTAACTAACCTAAGGACATCACAAACATCCATGCCCGAGGCAGGATTCGAACCTGCGACCGTAGTGGTCCTGCGGTTCCAGACTGCAGCGCCTTTAACCGCACGGCCACTTTGGCCGGCCCCTTGTCTCTATTAATAAGATTATCAGATAAATGAATCTCTAAGGATTCTTTTAAAACACAGTCCCAATAGCGAGATGCAGGGGCAACCATTTGTGTCTCGTCATACAGCATTCTATGTCCCTCGGTGAGACAGTGCTCCGCCACTGCAGATTTCTCAGGTTGAAGCAACCGTGTGTGCCGCTGGTGATCAACACATGGGTCCTGGATGGTCCGGATTGTCTCACTAATATAAGCCTTCCCACAGTGGCAAGGGATCTTGTACACACCGGGCTTCCTCAAACCCAAGTCATCCTTAACAGAGCCAAGAAGCGCTCTAATCTTGGCTGGTGGGGGAAAAATACTTTTGATATGAAATCTTTTCAGAATTCTTCCTATCTTCGAGGAAATGCTCCCAGCGAAAGGCAGAAAAGCCACCGATTTGCAGGTATCTTCTGGTGATTCAGGCAAAGGTCCAAACTGGAAAGCACGACTGATCTGTTTATCTGTATAGCCATTTTGCTTGAACACAACCTTAAGATGTGTCAAGCTTTCTCCATCTGAAATGGCATAAGCTCTTCTCGCCAATGTCCGCACGTCATGAAACAGTCTTCGAAGTTTCAACGGCTTCGTTCTCAACCCATGATATGTGATGACGACACCCGTCGACGGACACTGATTACGTATTAGTCAAAACTGTATCAAACTCACGAAGGTAGTTCCTTAGATTAGGCTTCCAACAGAGTAATTGAAGGGAAGGGGCTTTAATTTATAATATATTTAGGCACTTATAGATCCTCGTCAAGCTCCAGTGCTCTCTGGAGTGGCAGCGGCTATTTACCTTAGAGCTCTTTCTACCATATACTGCCTCATCAGTAAATGAACAGCTCGTGGCTGTCATCATTCTCAAGAGATTCCATTTCTGACGCCAACTAAATACGAAACAAAGAGGTTGAAAATACTTCTTCAGTTGCAAAGTTCTTTTATTATCACACAAAGAACAATACATATACTACACACTCACCATTACCATTATTATAAACTATATAGAAAAGCATTATACGTGAATTATTCGGTCTACTAGTGAAAACCGTATTAAAACCCTCACAACAGTCCCTGAGATCAGTCTTCATACAGAGATAGAAAAACAATTTAGGGTACTGAACTTAAATTTGTGATATGTATGTATACACTATGGTTGTACTAAATGGTTACAAACTGCAAGAAATGATCCCTAAGCGAATACGGAGAAAGAAAGATCAGATGGACATATGATCGGAAATGCATGGTGGATGTGCTAGAGGCTATTTATTAATTCATTACGCCTTACAGTACATTGCAGTGCACGACATGCTGTGCTGTGATGAGTACATGATTAGACAAAGTTGTTGAAGGGCCTCCCCACTGGCTTCTTAACACGAGCGAACACGTCGCAGTAGCGACTGTCGCATCACGCTCAAATGTGCCATCCTCAAATCGACTGACGTCACTGATAGTTTGAATATGTTGTTCCAGTGTCTGCACGTTGGAGATAGGGTACATATACACGATTTCATTCAGGTGTCCTCACAGGCAGTTTTTTAAGGGGTAGGGGTCCGTCGACCAGGCCGGCCATGTGAGTGGAACCAGGGTTCTATCCATCGACTGGAATAGATGTCGAGATGTGCCCGCACAGAAACGTGGATGTCAACTGGAGCACCATCAATACCCTTCGTGTCACGAAAGGCACATCTTCCAACAGGAGAAGCAGGGCCACACAAAGGAATAGATGATAGAGATAGCCAAAGTCGTTCTTCTTTGGGAACTAGTTCTCTAGTGGTTGGTCCCTTTTGGTAACCGTTCATTTTTACTCTTTCACCGGTCCTTTTTTGTCTGATTGTGCAAGTTATATGAATTATGCACAAGTCGTTTCGACATAGAATTAAGTCCGATTGGTAGGAGAGAGCTGGTGGGTGGTTCAGTTTCTCAGGAAGTATCACATTAGTCGGGTGACGTGACGGGCCAGTGACCACAAGCCAAGCAGACAGAGATGGTACGGATTGTGGAACATATTTACGACCCAGAACAGGCCATACGAGTCCACATTAATTACGAGTGAAGGTTGTCGTCGTAGTTTTCACTTCGCATACAGGGCATGATACGAGGCCTGTTCAGAAAGTAAGCTCCGATTGATTGCCAAATTGAAACCACAGTGAACATCAGAAATGTTTTACTTGTAACAATTAGCTACACCTTTCAGCTACTTCTCTACGTAGTCGCCGTTCTGACTTAGACATTTGTCATAGCGTTTTACCAACTTTTCAATAGCCTCATCATAGAAGGCAGCCGCCAGTGCTTTCCGCCAATTCTCCACGCTGGCCTACACCTCGTTGTCTGTGTCAAAATGTTGTCTTCAAAGACAGCGGTTCATGTGACCAGAGATGAAACTCAGGGGGAGACAATTGCGGACTGTATTGTGGGTAATCTCACATTTCCATTTGAAAACGATGCAGGAGCATCTTCATTGCCCCTGCAGAATGCGGCTGAGAATTGTCTTGACGAAGAAACAGCACGACAGTTATGTAATGTTAGCTGCATAGCTTCAGGCGAAATTTCTCACCAGGCCCTCGTACTTGGCGGCAGACACTATTTTCTAGACATCTTTACGCACTCACTGCGAGCTCAGAAATGAGAAGAGCGACGTGATGCTAACTGGGGTTATACTAGAGACACTACCCAACACATCTGTGCAAAGCTTTATCGGATTTTCATAGTCGTTTCCATTTCGCGACCGGTCGGAGCTTACTTTCTGAACGCCCCTCGTATATATTTGCATTTACATGATTAGTATTACTAACATGAAGTTATCCGTCAAACTCACATTCATAGCCTTCATTTACAGTTTGCGGGAGTGTAAATTAAATACACGTCAAAGTGTTCTACTACCTGTGTGGGAGGTGAAGATTTATTTGGAAAAACTGAGACTTTCGACAAAGTAGCAGAGAAACTACGCACAACAAAAAAGTTTTGCATGACCTTGGTTCCGAGAGTTCCGGAACCTGTACAGAAAATTGGAATAGAGATCAACATAAACATCATGTCCGCCCATTTTATTGCTCATGAAAACCACACATTGCTTGTTGCACCACCATACAGTGAGACCTTCAGTGGTGGTGGTCCAGAATGCTGTACGCACCGGTACCTGTAATACCCAGTAGCTCGTCCTCTTGCATTGATGCGTGCCAGTATTCGTCGTGGCATACTATCCACAAGTTCATCTAGGCATTGTTGGTTCAGATTGTCCCACTCTTCAGCGGCGATTCAGCGTAGATACCTCAGAGTGTTTGGTGCGTCACGTCGTCCATAAACCGCCTTTTTCGATCTATCCCAGGCATATTCGATAGGGTTCATGTCTGGAGAACATGCTGGCCACTCAAGTCGAGCGATGTCGTTATCCTGAAGGAAGTCATTCACAAGATGTGCACGATTAGGGCGCGAATTGTCGTCCATGTAGACGAATGCCTCGCCAATATGCTGCCGATATGGTTGCATTATCGAGCGGTGGATGACATTCACGTATCGCACAGCCGTTATGGCGCCTTCCATGACCACCACCGGCGTACATCGGCCCCACATAATGCCACACCAAAACAGCAGGGAACTTCCACCTTGCTGCACTCGCTGGACAGTGTGTCTAAGCCGTTCAGCCTGACCGGGTTGCCTCCAAACACGTCTCCGACGATTGTCTGGTTGAAGACCTATGCGACACTCATCGGTGAAGAGAACATGACGCCAATCCTGAGCGGTCCATTCGGCATGTTGTTGGGCCCATCTGTACCGCGCTGCACGGTGTCGTGGTTGCAATGATGGACCAAGCCATGGGCGTCGGGAGTGAAGCTGCGCATCATTGAGCCTATTGCGCACAGTTTGTGTCATAACACGACGTCCTGTGGCTGCACGAAAAGCATTATTCAACATGGTTGCGTTGCTGTCAGGGTTCCTCCGTGCCATAATTCGTAGTTACGGTCATCCACTGCAATACTAGCCATTGGGTGGCCTGAGCGAGGCATGTCATCGACAGTTCCTGTCCCTGTGTATCTCCTCCATGTCCGAACAACTTCGCTTTGGTTCAATCCGAGACGCCTGGACACTTCCCTTGTAGAGAACCTTTCCTGGCGCAAAGTAACAATGCGGACGCGATCGAACCGCGGTATTGACCGTCTAGGCATGGTTGAACTACAGACAACACGAACCGTGTTCCCCCTTCCTGGTGGAATGACTGCAACTGATCGGCTATCGGACCACCTCCGTCTAATAGACGCTGCTCATGCGTGATTGTTTAGATCTTTGGGATAGTTTAGTGACATCTCTGACTGTCAAATGGGACTGTGTTTGTGATACAATATCCACAGTCAGCGTCTGTCTTCAGGAGTTCTGGGAAACGGGGTGATGCAAAACTTTTTTGATGTGTGTACATACTAATATTATCGGCACTGTCTCAGCAACTGTGCAAAATACGCAAGTATTGCGAGCTAACATCCTAAAGATGTTCGGGCTCCCATGCGTTTCCTCTTCGTCGAAATGTCTTGGCTCCAAGTCGTCTAGGGGTTGAACCGCACGTGTCGCATTACACGCCGTAAGTTAGGTACTTGTGACCCTTTGGTTAAATTGTCTGGCTGATGGCAAGTTTGCGAATTTGTGTGAACCATTCAAAGTAAATAAAGCATATAACAACAGTAATAATAATATCTTGAGCTAAATTAACGACCCATAAATCATGTAGGTTAGAATAATGTTGATTCAGAAAGCAAAATAATAGCGAAAGTAGTCGTATTTAGAGTTACTGTTACTCTCGAGCCCAAATCCATTTGACACAGTTCGATCATTCACAATCAGATCGCGGAACACAAGTGCCTTTACTCCACCTTGCTATTTCCACGAAAAGTTACAGTTCACACCAGGCGCGCGACTGCTTACTGGTCAGAGACTAAGTCCCGCGATACCACACAACGCGAAATTTTCTGAGTCGTTTCACTTCCTAGCTACCTAAAGATCGAACGTCCGCTTACGCGTCTCAATCCGAACTGTCCGCCTTCGCGTCTGCATCAGCTGTGTATCCATTAGTGTCTAGACCAGGACTGTCCCTCTGTCCGTCTCCGGCGGCATCTCCCGCGTGCCGAACATCGTCGCTCAACTGAGTAGAGCAGTTCCCTTTGCTGAAGCCGTCCATCTGATTGGCTACAGCTTATTCTACATTATTTTACATTTTAACATATTTAAATAATCAAAGCTTGACCACTTTCACGTTCTAAATAAAGTAACAATAATATCCATTATATAATAAAGGTTAAATTCTTTTACATGAAACCAATAAAATTTCCTTGTTAACTCTGAATGTAACGGCCAGCAGCCTTGTACAAATGTGCTTTCTGATAAGTAAATAAAGAACAAAAGTAACAATTATGCACTAAACTTAACAACAAATATTATATTACCTAATGGTTCAATAAGGTGTCATGCTGTCATCGTTCAGTGTGTTTTGTGTGGAGGAAATGATGATCTGATGCTTAACTGTAAGTACTGATAATTTAAATATAGTATATCTTATAAACAAATAAAGTAACAGAGTTGATATTTACAACATTTGTGATTTTAATGATGCCCCTCTATCTGAAATGTCGGTCGTTAAGATCGACTAAGGCGTTCAGATTTTAGCATGCATGTTTTTGTTACAAAACTTGTAAAATTCTCTTTAACATTAAATCCTAAACTATTGTAGACATGATCAATAGCCGGCCGAAGTGGCCGTGCGGTTAAAGGCGCTGCAGTCTGGAACCGCAAGACCGCTACGGTCGCAGGTTCGAATCCTGCCTCGGGCATGGATGTTTGTGATGTCCTTAGGTTAGTTAGGTTTAACTAGTTCTAAGTTCTAGGGGACTAATGACCTCAGCAGTTGAGTCCCATAGTGCTCAGAGCCATTTGAACCAGCCATGATCAATATTCATGTTTTCTTGGGATCGCCATGAAAATTTATGAAGGATGGTAGATTTAAATTACTGTGGTTTCATTCCCAGAATTACTACAGAATTAATTTTTTTTCATAAATTTTTCCCTTTATGGCTGAACTTAGGTCCACCGTATTTAACACTGCTACATCTCCCTGGCCGCAAACAGCTTCTACGGGATTTCCCTATGACATAGGTTACCTTCTCTCTCGTTCGCACACTACAGTGCTTATGCTTCATTCAGCACAATAGACGCCTTTGAATTTCCCCGTCTCGTGGCGATACTCTGCTCTTTGTCGCACACAGCCCTGGACGACAGGGTTTGTTTCTCAGTTCCAGATGGCTGACTCTTTCGGCCATATCATTCAATGAGAGCGGAATGTTCGTTAACTCACACACCTGACTTCATAACATGTTGGCGTGTCATATATGTTACGAAGTAGCATCCAAATTTACAAGATACGAATTCGTATTACAGTAACAAATGCTTCAAATGGCTCTGAACACTATGAGACTTAACATCTGTGATCAGACTTAGAACTACTTAAACCTAATGACATCACACACATCCATGCCCGAGGCAGGATTCGAACCTGCGACCATAGCAGCAGCGCGGTTCCGGACTGAAGAGCCTAGAACCGCTCGGCCACAGCGGCCAGTTTTACAATAACAAAATAACCTAAATATCCTAAGCGCAACATCAATAGTGTATTTATTTGTGGTGGTGTTGATGCAGCATACTTTAAATTTAAAGAAAGTTATATGTAACATAAATTATGAGTTGCAGCATATTAATTAAATGCCAAATAAAACTATACATTTATCTAAATCTACTGTCTACTGAAATCACGCAGAAATATCAGCGCCACTGTTCTCACTTTTACAGAACCTTTTCGTCGCAATGAAGTCTCCAGCGGCGCTCCACAGATTCGGAGCCCAGTAGCCTGCCGAAATTCTGTATGGCTCTGCACTCCATCACCAAGTTTTTTCGGGAACAAATCAGTTGAAATTCGAATCGGATGTAGATCCCGGAAAACAAACACTTTCCTAAACCATCCAGGATCTGTACTGAACACTTCCCCCTGTGGAATCGACACAAACAGATCTAAACTACACAGTAAACAATTGATTTACAGCAAGATTCTTCATCAATGATTCTGACACATTATTCAAGTCCCACGAGACACATGCATCTCGTGACAGATTCCCAATCGACTTCAACGGCTAATTATAATTTTCGTTTCATTTAAGTAACTCCCTCAGACTCAAAACTAACAACCAATATGATCAAATCTCACCCCTCGTTTCATTCCATGCAGTGAAGCTGCGTACAGAAATCGATTCTCAATACAACAATAAATTATCCCCCCAAAATATTATTAGACATCTGTCTTCCTTGGTAAGCATTATTAATTTTCATTTTCCAAATTTCTCCGACCTGCATGCACACAAATTGTTGTGACCCTAACTTGTTGTTGTTGTTGTGGTCTTCAGTCCTGAGACTGGTTTGATGCAGCTCTCCATGCTACTCTATCCTGTGCAAGCTTCTTCATCTCCCAGTACCTATTGCAACCTACATCCTTCTGAATCTGCTTAGTGTATTCATCTCTTGGTCTCCCTCTACGATTTTTACCCTCCACGCTGCCCTCCAATGCTAAATTTGTGATCCCTTGATGCCTCAAAACATGTCCTACCAACCGACCCCTTCTTCTAGTCAAGTTGTGCCACAAACTTCTCATCTCCCCAATCCTATTCAATACCTCCTCATTAGTTACGTGATCTACCCACCTTATCTTCAGCATTCTTCTGTAGCACCACATTTCGAAAGCTTCTATTCGATTCTTGTCCAAACTGGTTATCGTCCATGTTTCACTTCCATACATGGCTACACTCCATACAAATACTTTCAGAAACGACTTCCTGACACTTAAATCTTTACTCGATGTTAACAAATTTCTCTTCTTGAGAAACGCTTTCCTTGCCATTGCCAGTCTACATTTTATATCCTCTCTACTTCGACCATCATCGGTTATTTTACTCCCTAAATAGCAAAACTCCTTTACTACTTTAAGTGTCTCATTTCCTAATCTAATTCCCTCAGCATCACCAGACTTAATTTGACTACATTCCATTATCGTCGTTTTGCTTTTGTTGATGTTCATCTTATATCCTCCTTTCAAGACACTGTCCATTCCGTTCAACTGCTCTTCCAAGTCCTTTGCTGTCTCTGACAGAATTACAATGTCGTCGGCGAACCTCAAAGTTTTTACTTCTTCTCCATGAATTTTAATACCTACTCCGAATTTTTCTTTTGTTTCCTTTACTGCTTGCTCAATATACAGATTGAATAACATCGGGGAGAGGCTACAACCCTGTCTCACTCCCTTCCCAACCACTGCTTCCCTTTCATACCCCTCGACTCTTATAACTGCCATCTGGTTTCTGTACAAATTGTAAATAGCCTTTCGCTGCCTGTATTTTACCCCTGCCACCTTCAGAATTTGAAAGAGAGTATTCCAATCAACATTGTCAAAAGCTTTCTCTAAGTCTACAAATGCTAGAAACGTAGGTTTGCCTTTTCTTAATCTTTCTTCCAAGATAAGTCGTAAGGTCAGTATTGCCTCGCGTGTTCCAACATTTCTACGGAATCCAAACTGATCACCCCCGAGGTCGGCTTCTACCAGTTTTTCCATTCGTCTGTAAAGAATTCGCGTTAGTATTTTGCAGCTGTGACTTATTAAACTGATAGTTCGGTAATTTTCACATCTGTCAACACATGCTTTCTTTGGGATTGGAATTATTATATTCTTCTTGAAGTCTGAGGGTATTTCGCCTGTCTCATACATCTTGCTCACCAGATGGTAGAGTTTTGTCAGGACTGTCTCTCTCAAGGCCGTCAGTAGTTCCAATGGAATGTCGTCTACTCCGGGGTCCTTGTTTCGACTCAGGTCTTTCAGTGCTCTGTCGAACTGTTCACGCAGTATCGCATCTCCCATTTCATCTTCATCTACATCCTCTTCCATTTCCATAATATTTTCCTCAAGTACATCTCCCTTGTATAAACCCTCTATATACTCCTTCCACCTTTCTGCCTTCCCTTCTTTGCTTAGAACTGGGTTTCCATCTGAGCTCTTGATATTCATACAAGTGGTTCTCTTCTCTCCAAAGGTCTCTTTAATTTTCCTGTAGGCAGTATCTATCTTACCCCTAGTGAGACAAGCCTCTACATCCTTACATTTGTCCTCTAGCCATCCGTGCTTAGCCATTTTGCACTTCCTGTCGATATCATTTTTGAGACGTTTGTATTCCTTTTTGCCTGCTTCATTTACTGCATTTTTATATTTTCTCCTTTCATCAATTAAATTCAATATTTCTTCTGTTACCCAAGGATTTCCATTAGCCCTCGTCTTTTTACCTACTTGATCGTCTGCTGCCTTCACCACTTCATCCCTCAGAGCTACCCATTCTTCTTCTACTGTATTTCTTTCCCCCATTCCTGTCAATTGTTCCCTTATGCTCTCCCTGAAACTCTGTACAACCTCTGGTTCTTTCAGTTTATCCAGGTCCCATCTCCTTAAATTCCCACCTTTTTGCAGTTTCTTCAGTTTCAATCTGCAGTTCATAACCAATAGATTGTGGTTAGAATCCACATCTGCCCCTGGAAATGTCTTACAATTTAAAACCTGGTTCCTAAATCTCTGTCTTACCATTATATAATCTATCTGAAACCTGTCAGTATCTCCAGGCTTCTTCCATGTATACAGCCTCCTTTCAGGATTCTTGAACCAAGTGTTAGCTATGATTAAGTTATGTTCTGTGCAAAATTCTACAAGGCGGCTTCCTCTTTCATTCCTTCCCCCCAATCCATATTCACCTACTATGTTTCCTTCTCTCCCTTTTCCTACTGACGAATTGCAGTCACCCATGACTATTAAATTTTCGTCTCCCTTCAATACCTGAATAATTTCTTTTATCTCGTTATACATTTCATCTATTTCTTCATCATCTGCAGAGCTAGTTGGCATATAAACTTGTACTACTGTAGTAGGCATGGGCTTTGTGTCTATCTTGGCCACAATAATGCGTTCACTATGCTGTTTGTAGTAGCTAACCTGCACTCCTATTCTTTTATTCATTATTAAACCTACTCCTGCATTACCCCTATTTGATTTTGTATTTATAACCCTGTAATCACCTGACCAAAAGTCTTGTTCCTCCTGCCACCGAACTTCACTAATTCCCACTATATCTAACTTTAACCTATCCATTTCCCTTTTTAAATTTTCTAATCTCCTCTTGAGTAGTCCCCGCCCGGAGATCCGAATGGGGGACTATTTTACCTCCGGAATATTTTACCCAAGAGGACGCCATCATCATTTAATCATACAGTAGAGCTGCATGTCCTCGGGAAAAATTACGGCTGTAGTTTCCCCTTGCTTTCAGCCGTTCGCACTACCAGCACAGCAAGGCCGTTTTGGTTAATGTTACAAGGCCAGATCAGTCAATCATCCAGACTGTTGCCCCTGCAACTACTGAAAAGGCTGCTGCCCCTCTTCAGGAACCACATGTTTGTCTGGCCTCTCAACAGATGCCCCTCCGTTGTGGTTGCACCTACGGTATGGCCATCTGTATCGCTGAGGCACGCAAGCCTCCCCACCAACGGCAAGGTCCATGGTTCATGGGGGGGGGGGGGGGGGGGGGACCCTAACTTATAATTTGTAAATTACAACTAACATAAAACTATCCAAAAACTTAAGTCTAACACATACATACATATAAGTAAATCCCTTATATACCCCCAAAAAGCTAATTTATACGCAGTAGTGCACTGATTTCTGATTTGATACTGTTCGCCAAATAATTGAGTTGTCCGACCTCCCTGCACCCAAATGTGTATCTAAACTATCTCTTTATAATTGCACAGACCTTGTGCTAAAAAAGATCCTTATGTGACGATACAACAAATAAGCTGCAATAAATCCTGAAATTAAACATTGCAAATTATCTCTCCAAATAATCCTATTATCTAAGCAGCGATACACATATGTATTTATCTAATTTCCCCTGCCTTATTGTCTTACTTAAAACGTCAACTGCCGTTTTAATTTTTACACTATTTACAGGTATTACTACTAATTTCTTATTCTTTACCCTACGTACAAAACCTTTTGACACTGCCAACACATTACTTCCAGAATTGAGCAGCGCGTCTACTTTCTCGTCACTTACTTTAATTTTAATGACGGACTGTACATTAATCATTTCTTTTTACTCTAAACACTGTTCCCTCAATAAATCATTCTCTGTGTCTCGTCGCTTTTCTTCCATCTCTAGAGTACTCACATCCTGTTCGATGCACCCCTCTATTTCGTACTCGTCTCAAAATAATTCATTTAATGCTTCTTTCACCCCAAATTCATCTTTTCTCCCTTCTAGACCTCTCACTATCTTAAACTTCTCTCGAGTCTCCAAATGAGGCAACAACGATAGTAATGTTCTACCGTTCCATCGCCAATCAGTTACAGTAAAATCACATTCCTCCTTAAGATACCGTTCTGTCCAAATATCACTTTCTATATTATAATCAAACTCACTGTATTCTCCCTTAAAATTGTCGACATTACTATCTACAACATCATTATCATGAAATAAAGCATTACTTTTTACTTCCACATCATTATACACACCTTCACAAACAGCACTTTCAACAGCCGCTGATACATCATACATTTCGCTACATGAAACCTCATTTACCTCCGTCGACAAATCACCAATACAAGAACCGTACATAATTTAACCATCATCTGCCGTTACATCAAATAAATTATACCTACAGCGTAGTGCTATTTCAGAATCAACAGTACCATTAAATTCTGCCTGTGTTTTGCTTTCAACCTTATTCCTCTCCTACACGCCACATTAATTTCAGATCGCACATAAAATACAGATCCACATTCATTCTCAAACAAACATTCAAGATTCACTGGTCAATCCAGAATTTCGAGTTCACCTCCATTAGTGAAAGATATGCACAGATTCCTTCCTCTGAAGTATCAATACCTGCAGCTTCAACTTTCGTAACTTCAGCACATAAGACATCATTACTACCTTCCTTCAAAAATAATTCACCAATATCCACCGATACACACACAAATTCATCAACAGCTGACGTGACTAATGCTACGCTGCCCATATTAACCTCCTTAACAACTTCCGCTGTCACAGTATCACCTGAAACATCATCACCTTCATCAGTATAATCGTTACCGCTGGTTAGTACCTCTTTAGAATTTTCTATACCATCTAACTCCACCAAATTCTGCCCCACTTCAGCCTCCTTTTGTCACATAGAATCCTTCATTGTATTAACATTCACACGCTATTTCGTCTCACATTCATAAAACAAACCATTTAGCCCTAAATTGTCGTCATCGCCTTTATCGTTATCTTTCATGATCTTAGGATTACGCCTTTTATGTATGATCTGATTTGAAAATTTACCGATTTGATTCTCACCTCTTACAAATTTCATTTAAAAATTCTGACGCCTTTCTGCCGATTTTTTAACACCTATCATATTTTCGTTTACTCGCGTCCTATCCATCGCCCATTTATTTTGCCATTTCCGGACCTGAGATGCGGCTTAACTTAGGTTTCCGATGTCCCATTACACCGGTTCATTTCGCCAGGTGCCGGTGCCTCAAGTCTACGTTCTTGGTGTCAGTCCCTGTCACGGAAGTATCCGTTCCCATTACCCCTTTGAAATTTATCATTGGATGTGTTCCTGTTACCGTTTCCCTTATCAAAACTGCTGTTTGCTTTCCGTTGATAGCTTGCAGGATGTCCTTCATAGTAATTACTCGGACTGTGGTTAAGATTTCCACTCTGAAAACTATTTGTCTGCTTACTTGGCGGTTTAAATTTCAATGCCCGTTCCATTTTTTCTAAGTCCAAAAATTCGTTTATTGAGTTACTAGGACTGTGCACTAGATCCCACAGCAAATTTTCCGGTAACAGCCTTTTCAACGTCGTAATCTCAGTAAGCATTCCCAATGGACGTTTCACATGCATTAATCTCGCAAGTTCACCTTTACAGAATTCTCGCATCGACCCATTCCCGCATATAAACTCATTCTGGAATCGCGTTTGCTTCGCTTCACTCCAGAACTTGTTCAGGAAACCGCTTTCAAATATTTCGTAGGCAGTGAACGTATCACTGTCTATATTTGCCCACGATTGCGGCCCATCTTCGAAATGTCTTTTCACGAATTTTATCTTCGTGTCGTCGGACGTTCCCGTTATAAAACCATCCCTACATGTTGCTAGAAAATTTACTGGGTGATATTTCCCGTCGTCTCCAAAACATTTGACCGATCTCGAGTTCATCCACGAAACGCTGATAACTGTATAGGTTTGATGTGCTGCTACAGAATTCAGTTGGCTTTTTATTTCGTTGATTTGCTTTGTAACTCCACTATTTTCAATTTTAGTGCCACATTCTACTTGTTCCTTTATTTTATCTGCTTCTTTCTCCCCTTTACCTATTCGGATGGATAAGTTGCTAATAAACTCTGTTGTCTCAGCTATTTAGCATATTGCCTACACATAGAATCTCTTAGGTGGCCTCCTAGATCTGCCAGCAACTTCTCCACCTTATGACTGAAATGTTTTCCGCTTGATCTACCTTACAATCAAGTATCCCAACTTCATCAGAAATTTTACCCATTTCATCCCGAATGGTTTTTAATTTTCCGTCTATCAGTTCCTCGATTCCACTAGCCATTTTACTTACTTCGTCTTTCACAACCAAAGCTATTTCGGATATAACGGAATCAATATTTAAATCTGCGTCACCCATATCGGTTTTAACAGAATCAATTTTTAAATTTACGTCAACCATATTGGTTCCAACACAATAAAGTTCGGATCCCGTATTGGTTTCAACAGAATAAATTTTGGATCCCAATCCACTTATCACTTGCATTAATTGCGGTATCATCTCTCTCCCAAATTTATCTCCCTTGCCTGATTGCAGACTATTTGCTCTACTAAATTCACCGCCGATCACGCTCTCCCGCTCCGACTTCGGGCTAAGCGGCTCGCTAGTATTTTCGGACCCACAAAAACAGGCCGACTGCTTAATATTAGCGACGTCTACTATTGGCGATTGAACTACAGAATCATACACAATCTCGCTATCGGCGCAGGCACTTAGCTTAGTCGTGCTGGATCCTTTTGCCATGGTATTGCTGCCGATGTTGAAGTCGAAGCTGACGCCGAAGATCTCGTAGCTTCTGCTGTGGTACTGCAATCGCCGCTGAAAGTTGAATCGCCGTTGAAGACGCCGCTGCTGGCTGGAACCACGTGCTTTCGATGCTTTCCTCTGCATTATTATTTTATCACTCCTAACCACTGCTAAAACTCGTTGCACACAAATGTTGAGAAATTCATAGCTCAGAGCCCTCACACAAACTATCTAAACCGCCACAGACTTGAGACCTAGGTCACAGAATGTCGTTAACGGTGAGAATTACACTTTGTAATTTCACAAATATTGAAGAAACCTAATTTTCAGTCCTGAACCGATCTCACATTTAACATTTGCGAGATGACCTATCGAAGTTCAGATAATACTCTTGAAACGCTTTGCATAAATCAAATCCAATTCTAAAACTTTCCAGAGTTCATATTCCGCAACTAACACTTCCCAAATTCCTATCCCGGATGAGCCCCCGATTGCGATGTAACATCCCAAATAAGTTCATGCCCACATGTGTTTCCTCTTCGTGGAAATGTCTTGGGTCAAATTCGTCTAGGGATTGAATCGCACGTGTCGCATTACACGCCGTAAATTAGGTACTTGTGACCCTTTGGTTAAATTGTCTGGCTGATGGCAAGTTTGCGAATTTCTGTGAACCATTCAAAGTAAGTAAAACATATAACAACAGTAATAATAATATATTGAGCTAAATTAACGACCCATAAATGATGTAGGTCAGAATAATGTTTATTCATAAAGCAAACTAATAGCGTAAGTGGTCGTATTTTGAGCTACTGTTACTCTCGATCACATATCTGTTTGACACAAGACGGTCATTCACAATCTGATCTCGAAACGCAAGTCCAATACTCCATCTCGTTATTTACACAAGTTAGAGTTCACACCAGGCGCGTGGTTGCTCACCGCTCAGAGTTTAAGTCCCGCGATATCACACAAAGCGAATTTTTCTGAGTCGTTTCATTTCATAGCGACCTAAAGACGGACCAGAACTGGCCCTCTGTCCATCTCCGGCCGCGTCTCCCGTGTGCCGAACATTGTCGCTCAACTGACTAGGGCAGTTTCCTTTCCTGAACCCGTCCATCAGATTGGCTCCAGCTTATTCTACATTATTTTACATTTTAACATATTTATATTATCAAA
This sequence comes from Schistocerca nitens, assembly GCF_023898315.1. Taxonomy (NCBI): domain Eukaryota; kingdom Metazoa; phylum Arthropoda; class Insecta; order Orthoptera; family Acrididae; genus Schistocerca; species Schistocerca nitens. Next base: position 951,322,157 of record NC_064616.1, read on the forward strand.
GCTTGATCACTTTCACGTTCTAAACAAAGTAACAATAATATTCATTACATAAAAAACGTTACGTTCTTTTATATAAAACCAATACAATTTCCTTCTTAACTTTGAATGTCACGACCAGTAGCATTACACCAATGTGCTTTTTGACAAATAAATAAGAAACAAAAGTAACTATTATGCACTAAACTTTGCAACAAATATTGTATTACCTAATGATTCAATAGGGTGTCATGCTGTCATCGTCCAATGCGTTTTGTGTGGAGGAAATGATCATCTGATGCCTAACTGAAAATACTGATAGTTTAAATTATTACATCTCCCTGGCCACAAAAGGCTTCTACGGGATTTCTCTATGACGTAGGTTCTCGTCTGTCTCATTTGCACACTACAGCGCCTATGTTGCATTCAGCACAATAGACGCCTGTGAATGTCCCCATCTAGTGGCACACGGTTCTGGACGACAGGGTTCGTTTCTCAATTCCAAAAGGCTGACTCTTTCGGCCATACACTTAAAATGACAATGAAATGCTCGTTAACTCAGAATATGCTGGGAGATCGCCAGAATTTCATAACTGAAAAGAAGTAACCGTTTTTGTTCTAAAACGTAGAGAAATTGCACATATCACTGCTTTTAAGTCTTTGCAATTGACAAAGACAAACAATTTTTGATAATTCAGAAGCTAAAAGAGGGACCAAAGTTCAAATCATGGACACCAGATATTTGAGAAAGAAATCGTCTGAGCGAGCACAGACAGTCATTAGCAGACACGAGTGAAACGAATATGAAATTCAGAATTTCAATAAATTACACAGTAATGTAATTAAAATATAAAATTTTCACAAGTAAGTATTTTAGACGTAAATAAAAATCCATTACACATTGAATGGTGATTTTTACACATATTTCGGTTGTTTAACGTACTATGGAAATGGGAAGCAAAAAGATGTCCATGAAACTCACGCTGAATAACTATTTAGTTAAACCACCAGTTGCTGTCACAAGAACATCAAATACGACGACTGTTAGAGGTCCGCGTGTTTTGATTGAAAACGTTCCCGAAAAAATCTCGTGTATTTTTCTTGCAGCATATGTAAGAGAGGATTAAATGATTAGTTTTTAATTAATTGTGAACTCTCTCCTCCGAGCATCATGTCTGTATTAAATTGTTAGTTTATTAGTTAACTGTGGACTCTTTGCTCTGACAGTTACGTCTTGAAGTACACTACTGGCCATTAAAATTGCTACACCAAGAAGAAATGCAGATTATAAACGGGTACTCATTGGACAAATATATTATACTAGAACTGACATGTGATTACATTTTCACGCTATTTGGTGCACAGAGCCGGTGAAATCAGTACCCAGAACAACCACCTCTGACCGTAATAACGGCCTTGATACGCCTGGGCATTGAGTCAAACAGAGCTTGGATGGCGTGTACAGGTACAGCTGCCCATGCAGCTTCAACACGATACCACAGTTCATCAAGAGCAGTGACTGGCGTATTATGACGAGCTAGTTGCTTGGCCACCATTGACCAGACGTTTTCAGTTGGTGAGAGATCTGGAGAATGTGCTGACCAGGGCAGCAGTCGAACATTTTCTGTATCCAGAAAGTTCCGTACAGAACCTGCAACATGCGGTCGTGCATTATCCTGGTGAAATGTAGGGTTTCGTAGGGATCGAATGAAGGGTAGAGCCACGGGTCGTAACACATCTGAAATGTAACGTCCACTGTTCAAAGTGCCGTCAATGCGAACAAGAGGTGACCGAGACGTGTAACCAATGGCACCCCATACCATTACGCTGGGTGATACGGCAGTATGGCGATGAGGAGTACACGCTTCCAATGTGCGTTCACCGCGATTTCGCCAAACACGGATGCGACCATCATGATGCTGTAAATAGAACCTGGATTGACCCGAAAAAATGACGTTTTGCCATTCGTGCACCCAGGTTCGTCGTTGAGTACACCATCGTAGGCGCTCCTGTCTGTGATGCAGCGTCAAGGGTAACCGCAACCACGGTCTCCGAGCTGATAGTCCATGCTGCTGCAAACGCCGTCGAACTGTTCGTGCAGATGGTTGTTGTCTTGCATACGTCCCCGTCCGTTGACTCAGGGATCAAGACGTGGCTGCTCGATCCGTTACAGCCATGCGGATAAGATGCCTGTCATCTCGACTGCTAGTGATACGAGGATCGTTGGGATCCAGCACGGCGTTCCGTATTACCCTCTTGAACCCACCGATTCCATATTCTGCTAACAGACACTGGATCTCGACCAACGCGAGCAGCAATGTCGCTATACGATAAACCGCAATCGCTATAGGCTACAATATGACCTGTATCAAAGTCGGAAACGTGATGGTACGCATTTCTCCTCCTTACTCGAGGCATCACAACAACGTTTCACCAGGCAACGCCAGTCAACTGCTGTTTGTGTATGAGAAATCGGTGGGAAACTTTCCTCATGTCAGCAAGTTGTAGGTGTCGCCACCGGCTCCAACCTTGTGTGAATGCTCTGAAAAGCTAATCATTTGCATATCACAGCATCTTCTTCCTGTCGGTTAAATTTCGCGTCTGTAGCACGTCATCCTCGTGGTGTATCAATTTTAATGGCTAGTAGTGTATCTTTCTGTGCATGACGGGGATCCATCGTGCAACGTGAATGGTGGAAGCCATTTATGTACTGAAAAACTAGATGACTGGAAAACAATGTCTCTTCCCCAGTATGAGCGCCTGTGAGATATTTTTCATGCAGCCCACACGACGTAACTGTCATGCATTTCCTTCTTCATGACAATTCTCGGCCGCATACTGCAGGGCAATGAGGACGTTCCTGCAGCGTTTTCAGTGGGAAGGGTTTCAACACCCACCATACAGCCAGGACATAGGTTCCTCTGATTTTCATCTCTGTTCACATAGGTGGCAAGTTCCTTAAGGCAGACTCATCAGTGTGGCATGAAAATTAAGATGTCGTCAACGCCACACATCTATTTAACAAACCAAATGATGTAAATTATCCATTTGAGACAGGAACACTGTAACACACAACTGGCACAAAAATAAGGAAGAGAACCTACAAATACTTCAAGTAGTGTCTGAGTACCTGTGTAAGATTCCGGAGCAGGAAACAGATATTATCGACGATTAAATAACCGTAAAGGAAAATGTGACTCCCTCGTCATATTTGCCTCACATACTTACAAAATAGTTAGTTTGTAGGTTGTATTATTCAAGTTAATGCAGCAACACAGTAATAATACCTAAATTGAAAGTAATAAAGTTTTTGCTGCTTCTGGACACTATTTACAGAGATAAAATGTAAATATGACCTAATGACATTGTACGGTTTTTTACGAGAGGTCCACGTCACGCCCCCTTATCTACTGAGCCAAAATAGCGCATAACTAATTATTTTGTGCAAAGAAAACAAACTAGGAGGTAACAGAAAGAAAAATGTCGGAAAATGAGAGGTTCCCTATGCGGCACGTTTTATTTTTAGGAGGAATACAAAATGAAGTTTTACGAAAACTTTCTTACATTAAAATACAAAAAGAAATGATTTCAGGTTATGTTAAATACCTGTCAATAAATCGAGCGACTGAAGCCTAAAAGAATCTACGAATAAAAAAAGGACAACTGGCCTTATAGTAAGTACGTACTTTAAATTTGATCAAATCAACAAGGAGATAAGCAGATTTCTCTTGTTGCCTGAAGAAATGTCTGTTTTACATACGACTTAATTTTTATGTACGCTACATAGTTATACAGAGATATAAATTACCGTTCGCGGACATTGAATAGAACACGCAAAGAACCACCAACAAATTAAGATTTCGAGAAAAGTCTTAAACACAACAAGAATAGTCTCTGGCTATTCATCGAGGAAAGTGGAACAGCAGCCGGACATGAAGTACTTGAATAATGATAATTAAATTCAACAGTTGTATTGGAATCCAACCTCGTTTATTGAACACATGCTACCAGCTTCGACGCCAAGTAACGTCATCCTTAGGCCCCAACCGTAACCTACCATCCACAACCGCTATAACAAGGACCAAAAGAGTCTGACCATGTTGTGCTGGTGGGTGCAACGTATGCAATCCAGTTGAACTTTGCCCCGCTGCCCACGACTTTGATCGTTGGACATGCTGGAGTACATGCTTAATAACTGTTCCCATTTGAAGACTCCGTTGGTCTTTGTCATTGTGGTTGCGGATGGCAGGTTACGCTTGGGGTCTGAAGATGACGCTTTTTGTTGTCTAAACTGGTAGAAAGTGTTGAACAAACGACGTTAGATTCCAATACAGCTGTTGGTTTTAATTATCATTATTCAGGAACCAGAGTGGGTGGATGCTGTGAACAAAACTAACGAAAGTCTCGATACTGTACTAAGAGTAGTGAAACTACAATGAGTAACAACTGGCTACCAAAACCAGAACTATTACCTTTGGAGCGTGATAGCTTTTGGCAAAACTGTCACTCACCATAATGAAACTTCAGTTAAGTAACTAGCCCAACCAGTCTAGAAACGAAAGTACAAGTATAATTAAAATTAATGTCAGTGATTGCCACATACTACTACTAGAATTCCAGACCAAATTCTTCTTCTGGAGGTCTGTTTAAATGTAGCTGTGAGCCTGATTGACCACAGGTTGGACAGAGTCTACCCGCACAGTGGACATTAACAGCGTCCAGCCATTAGGTGAAACACAGGTATTATCAAAATACAAGATCCCTGGTAGGAAGTAATTTAATCACATTTTTAACGTGAACAGTTGGCGGGCTCCGAAGGAACACACCGTGATCAGACAATGAAAGAACACAATTTGGTGCACCCTGCTCTCATCAAGAAGTCAGAATTCTGAGAAGCACTCCATCGAAATCAATATAAAGATAGAAATCTTTAATGTGGAATGAGACAGAAGGCCATCTAGTGCTTTTATGATTAAGAGTACGGACCCGCAGCCGTTAGGTTGGTGCGAAGTTAATGGCCTTGTTGTTGACACTGTTGAAAGGTAATAAGAGCAGATGCCATTGGATAATACAGATAAAAACTACAGTGGGACAGGATTTGCTGCGGTTTGTGTGTGCCGGAGACTTGCTTGGCTAAAAACGCAAGATGGGATAGATGGTGCAGCTAACGATTTGCTTGTTCCCATCTCAACAAAGAAAACTCATACGACTGGTTGTTTACGTTTAAACTGAGTATGCAAGGAATATTGTTACAGTGTTATAACGGACCATATTTGTCAGTACTCGGAAGAATCAATGTAACTTGTGCTCAGAATCATGCATCTCGGTGGAAGCACTCAGCGGAAATTGCTTCATCAGAGACTCGTCAGAAGATGTATCAGCCGAGAGAGAGACTTCGATTCCCGACTCTGAGGCATCCTAGATGACTTTTAGAACTTTCAACCACCATCGCTGCCACTCACAGGAACCAGCAACGATAACTATAGTGAACCACTGCATCGCTTGCAAACCAAGCGGTAGTATGTACGCGGAATTGTCAGTTTGATGTTAGGGTTTTTACATTCTAAATCAAGAACAGCCATTTGTAATCTTGAACTCAACAAGTGGGCAATCGAGATAACAGTGCATATATGATGCTTTGTGTAGGTTTGCTTTCGTTTGTGATTGACGTTCGGCAATCACTGTGCAACATCCACGACTTTGATTATTGCCCCCAGTGTGGGATTGACTTAAACGTATTCACCTCCACTTCATTATCTGAGCTTTTGCAAGGTGTTGCTACATTAATCCTTTTGTAATCGTGTATTAATACTCAAGGAACATAGTGATTTGATGTTCTCGTGTATCTGCGTTTGCCCTGAGGTCCACTGTAAACAGTAATAAAAAGGCTATTATAGTAACGTTTCACTTATTTATTAGTTACGTGAAACTCACTATGTTATCATTAGCTTACATACCACAACCATGTTTCATGCTTTCTTGGGCAACCCATGTTTAATAAATTAAATTCATTAAGTTATCCACTGTGTGACATCTGTAATTAAATTCACGTGGTTCTGTTGGTGTTGTCGTTGTTGTGGTCTTCAGTCCAAAGGCTGTGGTTTGATGCAGCTCTCCATGCTACTCTATCTTTTGTAAGCATTTTCGGCAACTACTGCAAACTACATACTTCTGAATCTGCTTACTGTATTCGTTTCTTGGTCTCTCAAAAATGGTTCAAATGGCTCTGAGCACTATGGGACTTAACTTCTGAGGTCATTAGTCCCCTAGAACTTAGAACTACTTAAATCTAACTAAACTAAGGACATGACACACATCCATGCCCGAGGCAGGATTCGAACCTGCGACCGTAGTGGTCGCGCGGTTCCAAACTGTAGCGCCTAGAACCGCTCGGCCAACCCGGCCGGCCTTGGTCATTCTCTACGGTTTTTACTACCCTCCACTATTGTGGAAGGATGATATGGTGGTCACCTATAACTCACGTACATACATTTGTACATTGTTTGTACAGTGCATAGGGGTGGTGTGCAAGGCAAAGACATTTCATCAACTCAGACGGGGATTAGAACAAAGTTACAGAAAATGGAATAGTTCATAGTTTTTCCATGAGTAGTTGAGTGTGGTTTCTAAAAGGCATAATGCAACAGTAGAAGACTTTGCAGATAAAATTAGAAAACTTTATGCAGATACTTATGAGTTAACACTCAGTGAGGAGGTGTTGCTACAGGAAGCAGAACATCATCTCATTTTTCGCAGAGGTTTGGCACCAGAGATGCCTAGGAGGGTGCGCACTGGAGTGCTAAAGATCTCCATGCAGCGGCTGCATTAGCATTGGAGTATGATGAAAACAATGCGTCAAGAGGTGTCAGGTATCGGAGAAATATGTTCACGTCGAATGTAAAATCTTTCAATTGTGGAAGTGCAGGACGTGTGTAGAGGCAATGTTGCCAGACATGTAGGGGTAATAGGGGTTGTGTGGACTCCCAACTATGTAATAGGGGTATTGCTAGTGGTGGTCTGTGGTATAAGAATTGTCTCTCAAACATAAGAAGGGACCACAGAGCAGCTAGAGAGGGTTCTCAATAAAGATAAATGCAATGGAAACGAACGTAGAGGCGGAATGTGCCATAGTGGTTCCGACAGATGGTAGGAAATGTAAAGTTTTATTTGATACAGGGGAGCATGTCTCAATGGCCTCAAAAGAATTCGTATGTAGATCCGTTGGAACACACCATGTTACAAGATGCACAGTTTATAGGATAATGATATACTTCCATTTGGGTCGATAACTATGAATTTTTCGTTTGATACAACCAAGATTGCTGTGGTTGTGCCCTCCTAAAATGATTTGTGGTTCCTGGCTGGATCAGGAGAGCTTCCTCGGGGTGAGATAAAGGGTAAGTGTCAACTACTTACTGTGGGCTGACTGTAGACTTTAAGTCAACACAAATGTGAATGTGACCAAATGGTTTGGGCAACAAAACGGGTGGACTTGCCCACTGACTTGCTTGAATGGAAGTAATTCCAATTCTTTCAATTTACCGGCTACTTTGTCTCTTAAAGGAATTGAAACTGGGTGGGCCAGGGAAACTTAGGCTGTACATTGTTTTTCAACGTAAAATGCGCTACGAAGTTATTAGGTTTTCCCATTCCTTCTTAAAATAGTTCAGGAAATTCTTTAAGCAATCTACCGACACTCTCGTTTGGTACAAAAGCCGATACTGAAAGAGCATTGTCTTGGATGCTAAGTCTAAACAAATCAAATGCTTCTCAACGGCATATGTTCTCACTATCTCTTGATTTCAACACAGTAAAATTCATTTTCCTAGTGTAGGATCTATAACAGGCAGTTTAAATACATTGTGCTAGTACTGGAATTCCTGTCCGTTTTAAGCAGTGAGATGCTTGCTACATTTAGAGGCGCATGGTTAGCCTAACTATTGATACGTGGCACGATTAAGTACTGAGGCACCTGTGTCGAACTGGAAATTCACATGATGACCAGTAATTTGTAATGAGACAAATAGTTTGTTAGAACGTCGCCGCGTGGGGTAGCCGTGCCGTCTGAGGCTTCTTGTCACGGTTCGCGCGGCTGCCCCAGTGAGAGGTTCGAGTCCTCCCTCGGGCATGGGTGTGTGTGTGTTGTCCTTAGCGTAAGTTCGTTTAAGTTCTATTAAGTTGTGTGTAAGCTTAGGGATCGATGACCTCAGCAGTTTGGTCCCATAGGAACTTACCACCACCACCAGAACGTCGTTGCAAAGCACTAGAGTGTGGAGGAGGCACAACGGTACTCATACTTTTGTGAGAACCTATTGTAGGTTTTGAAAACACTACGTTCACTGCATGTGCATGAGCCTGTTTCTTTTCTGGGATAGGTCAAAATGGTCGTTTTTGTGCCATTGCTAACAAACTGGTTGGACATGGCTTTCTTTCCACACGTCTAACACGTTGCGTTACGCGATGGGCAATCCTGTCTTTTATGGTGAGCAAAACTACGAGGGTAAGACTTCACTAAAGTCACAGGTCTGTTTACATGTCGCCGGCCGCGGTGGTCTCGCGGTTCTAAGCGCGCAGTCCGGAACCGTGGGACTGCTACGGTCGCAGGTTCGAATCCTGCCTCGGGCATGGATGTGTGTGATGTCCTTAGGTTAGTTAGGTTTAAGTAGTTCTAAGTTCTAGGGGACTGATAACCACAGCAGTTGAGTCCCACAGTTCTCAGAGCCATTTTGTTTACATGTCTACGTGGCTGACCGCTCGTTTTGGCTGCTTGGGGCGGTCGCGAAGATGGAGCGACTCGACACGACAAATCGGGGCCTGGTCAAACTTATCGGCCGCTATGGCACCCGAATAATATTTCTCTAACAAGGGAACCTCCCCATCGCACCCCCCTCAGAATTAGTTATAAGTTGGTACAGTGGATAGGCCTTGAAAAACTGAACACAGATCAATCGAGAAAACAGGAAGAAGTTGTATGGAACTATGGAAAAATAAGCAAAGTATACAAACTGAGTAGTCCATGTGAACGATAGGCAACATCCAGGTCGGTATAAAGCCATGAGCGCCGTGGTCCCGTGGTTAGCGTGTGCAGCTGCGGAACGATGGGTCGTTGGTTCAAGTCTTCCCTCGGGAGAGAATTTTAATTTCAGACAATTATCAAAGTTCAGCCACTCACATATAATCAACTTCGCTCTCCAAAATTCCAGGACATGTTCAGATTTGCTTGGACATATGCAGGATTTGACGGTCTACACACGGAAAAATTTGAAAACGTTAAAAACATATGTTTTGACAGAGCACAGAGAAAACGGTGCGACTGTGAAACTATTGCATTCATTTGTTGCAGTTTATGTGACAAACTCTTATGTTTTCGCACTTTTTTTGGGAGTGATTATCAGATCCACAAGAAAACCTAAATTGGGCAAGGTAGAAGAATCTTTTTACCCATTCACCAAGTGTACAAGTTAGGTGGGTCGACAACATATTCCTGTCATGTGACGCACATGCCGTCACCAGTGTTGTATAGAATATATCAGACGTGTTTTCCTGTGGAGGAATCGGTTGACCTATGACCTTGCAATCAAATGTTTTCGGTTTCCATTGGACAGGCACGTCCTTTCGGCTACTAATCGCACGGTTTTGCGGTGCGGTCGCAAAACACAGACACTAAACTTATTACAGTGAACAGAGACGTCAACGAACGAACGGACAGATCAGGTCATAACTTTGCAAAAATAAAGACAGTAAACTTTTTACTCTAGGGAAGATTTGAACCAAGAACCTCTCGTTCCGCAGTTGCTCACGCTAACCACGGGACCACGGCGCTCCTGAACTCAGATTCTCCTAGATGTTGGCTATCTTGCACATGGACTACTCAGTTTGTATATTTTGCTCAGTTTTTTCGTAGTTCCACACAACTTCTTCCTGTTTTCTCGATTGATCTGTGTTCAATTATTCAAGGCCTATCCACTGTGCCAACTTATAACTAAATCTGAGGGGGGTGCGATGGGGAGGTTCCCTTGTAAGGTATGCAATACTTGGGTAAATGATGGATCAGAGTATCTTAGGACCTCTTCCCATATAGTACTATCTAGGGCACTAAATGTTATTGCATCGCGTATCATGAGATAACTGTCAAAGTTGCCACAACTAGTATTAAATTTACACTTCCTCGCCATGTCCGTTAATTCTGTCTACCTCTGGCAGTACGTCTGTTCTGGCTTTTTTTGCAAGCGAAAGAACTGATATCTAGCTGAAGCTGCTTGGACTTTCACATCATTGTACTGAGTGAATGCAGGGATTACTTGACCGTAGCTGAGTTCGTTGCGAGACGGGCTTCAGAATTGTTTTTGTATTAACCTGAACACTGGGGACACCACAGTAGAAAGAAAGTATTGTAACTTTACAGTATCTTGAACACATTAACTTGAGAATGTGCTTGGAACTGAGTCATGTATTCAAACAAGTCCTGGTATGTGTCGTTAAATTGCCAGAACGGCGGTATACTGGTCGGCTGAACTTGTTGGTTAGGTTGGTTGGTCGGATGTGAGGCCGACTCAGCTTGTGCAGGCAGTAGTTGTTGTAGCGCCTTCAGTAAGGCTGCAATTTGTTGGTTCTGAAACTGAAAAGCCTTTGTTGGATCCATCACATTGGCCATCTGTGGCTGAGGCGCGTGGGCAGGGGGTGTAGGGGGCGGGAATTCATGGTTTACGTAAATACGTTATATCAAAAAGCAAGAAAAGCATCTGAATAGAGAAATTTGATTAGTTTTGCATCGCCCCTCCTGGAATGGATGCAAGAACACAACAACAAATCAGCAAAACAGAAACGAGCACACCTGCAAATTAAACACAAGTGAAGCAAGCAAAATCCTCCGACAAGTTTATTATCTTCGATCGCCAATGAATTATCCTCGTCGCCACTATAATATACTCATCGCCACTGTAGAGTCTTGTACCAAGGAGGCAAGGGAGAGGATGTCGTTACGGGTGGCCGTCTCCTCGTTCTACAACACGAATGCACACATATTTTAATAGAGTTCTTTATTTAAATATACTGGATACTTAACTTAAATAGAGTCCATGTGCTGTGATACAAGCTCATCAATAATAGTCGTCTAGCACACAGTATCGTTAATCTTGCTATTGTCACAGTTCTGGTCATTATGTACTATCGTAGCCTGTGACATGAAATGCAAACTGAAGTGCGACTTAGTGAGTCGAATCAGTGACTTAAACCCTCCGGTCAGCGGCGGCAGCGTAAATGTTTGCGGTCGAGTGGTCGTTGGCGTCATGTTGCTTGCGAGTCTGTCTCTGGCCTCTCTCGTAATAGGCGGGCTGGATCGATCGAGTGCCTACTATCGATCTTCAAGCTACATCTTTGGCCACCGGCGTGCTGGCGACAGCTGACGCCAGCACAGAGACCGCTCTGTTCCGGTGGCGACCTATATGTACGTTATGTGATCAAAAGTGTCCGGACACCCCGACAACTTACGTTTCTCACATTAGGTGCATTGTGCTGCCACCTACTGCCAGGTACTCCGTATCAGCGAACTCAGTAGTCTTTAGACATCGTGAGAGAGCAGAATGGGTCGCTCTGCAGAACTCACGGACTTCGACCATGGTCAGATGATTGGTTGTCACTTGTGTCATACGTCTGTACGCGAGATTTCCTCACTCCTAAACATCTCTAGGTCCACTGTTTCCGACGTGATAGTAAAGTGGAAATGTGAAGGGACATGTACAGTACAAAAGCGTTCAGGCCGCCTCGTCTGTTGACTTAAAGAGACCACCGACAGTTAAAGAGGGTCGTAATGTGTTATAGGCAGACATCTATCCAGACCATCACACAGGAATTCCCAACTGCAACAGGATCCACTGCAAGTACTACTACAGCTAGGCGAGAGTTGAGAAACTGGGATATCATGGTCGAGCAGCTCCTCATAAACCACCGATGACGCTGGCAAATGCCAAACGACGCCACGATTGGTGTAAGGAGCGTAAATATTGGACGACTGAACAGTGGAAAAACGTTGTGTGGAGTGACGAATTACAGTACACAATGTCGCGATCCGATGGCAAGGTGTGGGTATGGCGAATGCCCCTGTGAACGTCATCTGCCATTGAGTGTCGTGCCAACAGTAGAATTCGGAGGCGTTGGTGTTATGGTGTGGACTGTTTTTCATTGAGGGGGCTTGCAGCCCTTGTTGTTTTGCGTGGCACTATCACAGCACATGTTTTAAGCACCTTCTTGCTTCCCAGTGTTGAAGAGCAATACGGAATGGCGATTGCATCTTTCAACACAATTGAGCACCTTTTTATAATGCACGGCATGTGGCGGAGTGGTTACACGACAATACCATCCCTGTAATGCACTGGCCTGCACAGAGTCCAGACCTGAATCCTGTAGAACACCTTTGGGATGTTTTGGAACGCCGACTTCGTGCCAGGCCTCACCGATCGACATCGATACCACTCCTCAGTGCAGCACTCCGTGAAGATTAGGCTGTCATTCCCCAAGAGACCTTCTGGCACTTGATTAAACGTATGCCTGCGAGAGTGGAAGCTGTCATCAAGGCTAAGGGTTGGCCAACACCACATTGAATTTCAGCATTACCGATGGAGGGCTCCACGAAGTTGTAAGTCATTTTCAGCCAGGTGTCCGTATACTTTTGATCACATAGTGTACGTTACCCAGCTGCGTTATCGGTGCGATGGCTGGGGGTGTGTCTTGGTCTTCTCTAGTCATAGGCGCACTTAGTCCCAGCGCCTGCTATACAACATTTCCTAGAGCTGACCAGTGTTCTGTCAAAGGTAGATGCCAGTAAAAAGACGAAGCAGTGAGTGGACTTGGTGATTCATGTAAGTGAGGGGTACAGCATGACCCTGGGGCTATACTTTCTGCATCAACGTCATGCCATAATTGACCTTTAACAACGTATAGTGGGGTTAGTGAGAAGACATTCCAAATAGGGCAAGCTGTTCTCAATGCTGATCTATCCCAAGGAGCAATTAGGGTACAGAACAAGCCCGTTAAACTGCAAACTATGATATCAAGGATTAATTTGTGTGACTAGGTGTCGAATGCCACGGGAAAGTCGCAATGGCTGAATCTGGACCTGACTTAACGAATATTATGTTGCATGTAAAGGAACAGCTGAAGGGCAGTGCAGTATTGGATACAGCATTCTGTTTGGTGAAATGTGGTACTGTATGAATACAAGAGAGGAACGGGGGTGAGGTAGTGCCCATCAAAGAGGATATTTTGGCTGTAAACTGGATAAGTTGTTGAAGGGAACAATGTTGACTACATTGGAGATTCTGGATGAGGGATTGCCAAAAAGGGGGTTTAGGCTGTAAGAGGGTACAGGATGCTGCTGGGATTGCATTTCATGAGAAATTAAAGCATTTGAAGGAGACAGAAAAGGCAAAGTTAGAGGGCCTGTTGCTAGGATTTTTAGATCTGTTTTTTTAGAAAAGACAAAGTTAGAGGGCCTGTTGCTAGGATTTTTAGATCTGTTTTTTTCCGCAAAGTGTGTTGCCTGCTACACTAGTATCAGAGCACTGGAATCCGATCTGGAACGAAGCAGCAGTGTATTTAAGACTGTACAGAATACTACGATATCTGCAACCAATTTTGGAGTATGTTATTGATCAATAATTGGCTGAAGGTGTAATCGAAGGAACTAGTAGTTTGTTTCACCTACTGCTATTTAAATAGTACAACTGTGACAGATGCATACCCAACTCTGAAAATCAGAGAAAGAGCTGATAATCTCTGTCAATCCCAGCACTTCTCGGCATTTGACTTAAAGGGTGGATACTATCAGAGGCCCTGGAAGAAACTGCATTTTCAGCGTCTTGGCGACAGTATTAGTATATAAGGATGCAGTCTGGATAAAAAATGCACTAGCAAAGTTCCAGAGTTTTTTGACAGACTACTAAAAGAGCTAATACTCTGTTGGTGTTTGGTGTGTGTCGATGACATAATCGTCTTTTTGAGAGATATGAAGGAGCATAGACTACGACTGACGTATGTATTCAATGTGTTTTGGGTAGCTCATCTGACAAAAAAATGGATCAAATGGCTCTGAGCACTATGGGACTTAACTGCTGTGGTCATCAGTCCCCTAGAACTTAGAACTACTTAAACATAACTAACCTAAGGACATCACACACATCCATGCTCGAGGCAGGATTAGAACCTGCGACCTTAGCGGTCGCGTGGTTCCAGACCGTAGCGCCTAGAACCGCTCGGCCCTCATCTGACACTAAGTACTGCAAAATGTTACTTTGTGCTAGAAGAAGTCGGCCTCTGCAGCCGAGAGGTTTTTTAGGCGCTTCAGTCTCGAACCACGCTGCTGCTACGGTCGCAGGTTCGAGTCCTGCCTCGGGCATGGATGTGTGTGATATCCTTAGGTTAGTTAGGTTTAAGAATTTCGAAGTCTAGGGGACTGATGACCTGAAGTGTTAAGTCCCATAGTGCTTAGAGCCATTTGAACGATTTTGCTAGAAGAAGTCACCTATTTAGATCATGTAATTAGTGAGGATGGTGTAACAGCTGATCCTAGATAAGTGCAAGTAGTGTGGAGTTTACTGGTACGAGAAACTACCAAAGAGCTGAAACCTTTCTGGATTTCACAAATTATCATAGAAAGTTCATGAAGAGGTTCACAGATAAGCCAATGCTTACCCAGTTGTCGAAGAAAGGTGTTAAGTTAGTGTGCTCAGAGGAATGTTAGAGAAAGTTTTTCGAATTAAAGGAGTTTACATCGAGTCCAGTATTCATGTTTTTACACCTTCAGAAGGAGTGTGTACTTTATCTTGAGATATGCCGAATCATGCTTATGGGTGAATTTTGAGACAGGAGGTCGGTGGTGAAAATAGTTCAACGAAGCCGACAACAATTATTCTACACAAGAGAAAGATACTTAGTGTATGGGCTAACACGTTTCTGGCATTACTTGTAAGGAAGAAAGTTCAAGGTATTGACAGACTACGCTGGTTTGAAGTTATTTCTACACTGCACAACAGAATTAAAGGCTCACTTTTCCGAGACCCCATAATTGTCTCCGACTGAGATGCGTAAGTTTGACATTTCGCTCAAATGTGCCTACAACCTTCCTCTGTAATATTTTTTTAATATTTTGAAGAATCAGCCTTAGTGGCACAAATTTCTGATCTTTTGCAGGTTTCGGCTAAATTAATCTAGCCTTCTTCAGAAGCATGAAACTACTATAACATGCCAGAGTAAGGCACAGTCAACATTAAAATTAAAACCTATAGTACCGTGGTACCGTGTCGAATTAAAAGTACTTAACTGAAGTCCAGCCCCGGCAACTCTTCACCACGCGGTCGGTTAGCAGCGGCAACTACGTAGTACCAACGTGCTCTGTTGTGACATGTGGGTCAGAATAACATGCATGTAAGGGGATTGGGAGTTGAAGCCAGCTGCCCTCAGTGGAAAACTGCACCTCACAGCTGTAGTAACCATAGCAGGTGGGTCAACGTCACCACACCGGGGCAAGTTCCTTCTTATGAGAGACGTAACTAGGTGCCTGAGTTTAGTGAAACAGATGCAGTGTGTAATGATGAAAATATTTCCAAGTAGTGAGGCAGAGTCACTCCCTTTCACCACAGTTCAGCAGTTCACCACGAAACCAGAACTATGCAGGACAGCGAAATGACTTTTCATTGCCAGCAGTAGCCATGGGGTCGAGACCAATCTACGCCTGTTGTCTCCAGCAATAATTTCCTCTTGGGACTCAGTACCTCAGCAGTAGCCACCATCCGAGTCCTGACTGCGAATTCTGCACACAACAGTCTCCACGCTCCGTCATGGTAATCGTATATGGGGCTGATGGGTCACTTGAGGCGCCATCGCTCACGGAGAGGTAGTGTCTTGCTGACGTCCCGGCTGCATCAATAACTAGGCCTGCCGTCAGAAACGCAGGGTGCCTACGCACCAGCGTCTCACCAGGGCAGAAGCTGCTGTCTAGACGTGAGCACTGGCCAGGGTCAACAGAGTGAGGCATCTTTTGCCTCTATGAGCCACAACGAAGGACATACAATAACTGAATAAACCAATTTCTAAGTATTTAAAGGGGTAGAAATGGCTCCATGAAACTGCAGTAGCTGTACATTATTCAAAGACTACAACAGGTTGCATTAGCTTCAGCTGGTTAATGTAACTGAATCATACTAGCTAACTGTGGCTGCCTCTTATTATTATGAACAATGAATCATCCAACATTCACTAAGGATTAAGAACGTTTTAAGGTCTATCTCTATAACTGGTATATTCTATGAAATCAGTGAACTATACAATAATGAGATTAATGTTTAAAACATATAAATATTGAAAACACTCTAAACTTAACTTAATATTCCGTTTATCTTGTTTAACGAGGAGATCATAACGCTCATAGAATATAATGGTTATGCAGGTAAGTATACAAATGTTTATAATACTTAATTGTTGTTTAATGATTTGTTGCACATGATGACAAGAGAACACCATCTTTAGGCAGTGTGACAACGTATGTTCGACTGGGTGCTGTCAATTCTGCCATATCTAGTTACTGAGTAAAGTGAACTTATACTACAGCTTCTCTTCCTTTGTGTAATAATAACAATGAAAATTGTTATGGTAACGAACACACTTGCTACAATAATTTCAATCATATTAAAATGTGCTACGATCATGTAACATAATATAAGCTACCAGTAATTAGTATCATTTGTATTCTGAATACAAGCAATTACTATTAATATTAATCAGTACTGCTATGTGCACTGGTAGTTATAATTATTATCTTCATAACACTCTCCCATGTATACATAAATGAGCCTCAAGTATGTAGAGAGATTGGGACTTTCAATAAACAGTATTTGATGGTGTATATAGCTCCTGGTCTGCTATAAGACAAAAATTGAATGTCCTACAATAATGTATTTTTAGAATTACGTAATGTTCTTTAATCTGTCCACTGCATTGTCATCCTACAAGTCAGACTTTGAGAGTTCTGTTACTGATCGATTGTAAATTTTATTTATGGTAATTCTCTCAGGCATCATCTTTGCAAAGGGTTGTCGTTGTTGTTGTTGTGGTCTTCAGTCCTGAGACTGGTTTGATGCAGCTCTCCATGCTATTCTATTATGTGCATGCTTCTTCATCTCCCAACCTACATCCTTCTGGATCTGTTTAGTGTATTCATCTCTTGGTCTCCCTCTACGATTTTTACCCTCCACGCTGCCCTCCAATACTAAATTGGTGATCTCTTGATGCCTCAGACCATGTCCTACCAACCAATCCCTTCTTCTAGTCAAGTTGTGCCACAAACTTCTCTTCTCCACAATCCTATTCAGTACCTTCTCATTAGTTATATGATCTACCAATCTAATCTTCAGTATTCTTCTGTAGCACCACATTTCGAAAGCTTCTATTCTCTTCTTGTCCAAACTATTTACCGTCCATGTTTCACTTCCATACATGGCTACGCTCCATACAAATACTTTCAGAAATGACTTCCTGACACTTAAATCTATACTCGATGTTAACAAATTTCTCTTCTTCAGAAACGCTTTCCTTGCCATTGCCAGTCTACATTTTATATCCTCTCTACTTCGACCATCATCAGTTATTTTGCTCCCCAAATAGCAAAACTCCTTTACTAATTTAAGTGTCTCATTTCCTAATCTAATTCCCTCAGCATCAGTCGACTTAATTCGACTACATTCCATTATCCTCGTTTTGATTTTGTTGATGTTCATCTTATACCCTCCTTTCAAGACACTACCCATTCCGTTCAACTGCTCTTCCAAGTCCTTTGCTGTTTCTGACAGAAGTACAATGTCATCGGCGAACCTCGCAAATGGTATATGAGATAAATGTAGCGTTCCAACGTTCATTACGTGTCGTCCTTTAATTGAAATGATCTGAACCTCATGTGGCACAATGTGGAACACTTCAAGCCCGTCTTCCACCTGATATCGGTATACTTCAGCACGACAATATTTCACGATAAATTTTTAGGCATGTTAGGTAAGAGAGGAAGTATAAGATGATGTCAGTTACCCAAATTTGGTTTTACCAACGTAAGTACAGTGTTTATTATACACTTTTTTCAGAATGTAGTTGGTAATTCCCAGTTTCCTTTGTATGGTGAATATGTTATAAAAGTTATGTATCTCAGTAGTTGGCAGTCAGCCGTAAGATTCAGTTTCGTGTTACCTCTGTTTCCTCCATCATTAGCAAGGTGGTTCATAATTTAACGACTTGCGTCTCTCAATCGTGCATATGCTGAGTGGAACAAGTGTGTGGCCACTGGTTTCTCGCAGTATAGGATTACTCCGGAGCAGTGTGCGCCCACCCACAGGGTATTGGGTAACGGGTCCTATTACACTGGCGACTGGAAAACTTTCCATTGGGAAGTAGTTAGGCTTGATTCGGGTCATCCACACCCTATCTTTCCTCTCGGGAGCCGCAGTCTTGCGGAGTTAGCGGCAGAGCCTGGCAGGAGATTGGAACCGACAGGGGAAATACACATGGGGGATTCAAGTTGTGAGCAGGACAAAGGGGCGACGCTGGGCCGCTCGCCTTCCTCAGCTTCCGTCCACTCCCGCAAATACTCATTCGGCCGCGGTAATCGCACGACCTCTTTATTTATTTATCCACCGCGATAGTAAGGGCCATGTACTCATTGCAGCTTCTTCGACAATGTGCTTCCTTAATACCTATCGCATTTTCGTACATAATTTATTAGTATAACGAAAAAAACATTTATCACAGCAACACATTATCAGAAATAACCAGTAGACGATAGAAAAATTGGACGATAACATGAATTAGGAAGGAAAATAACTGACAGTAGCTAATGAGATTTCTAGTACCGATTATTCCCTTGTCAGGTATAATCTACGAATTCTATTTAGTTAAAAGGATGTATACCTATTTTGGAGATCTGTGTGCTGTGTGCCCACTGTTAAAAAAATTTCGAAGATTCCGTCATTTTTCTAGAGATAGACCTTTATCCGTAGAACATGCAACGAAAGTTAGCTGTCCTGTTATTTAACTTACCGATTGAAAATATGTGGCGTATCTGGACTCGAATCAACGTCAAACCCTCACGGGTAATGGTCTTAGAAACTGAGCGATACAGGCAAGCTTTATAACAACACTCTGAACTCTAGTCTGTCAGTAACTATTTCTTACTTTCCACGCTTCACGAAGAATCTCCTGAAAAATTATTGGACTAAACAGTAGTTACCAGTATGCGGGTTATTAACCCTAACAGGTAAAATTAAATTTTCTAACGGGTAAATGAGAGAGGGTTCGACTAAATTTATTTTAAAATATGGCTACTATTGTCTCTGTTTCATAAGACTGGTCTACAAATGACGTGAGTTATGAGTAAGCGCGTGTTTCCACATACTAGCATTAAAATGTGACACAATGTGGCGGACGTTACTGTTGGGAAACGAATGTACGAACAACATATTCCTCACATAGTCCACCCACTACACACACTCTTTGTACTTTGTGCCCTGAATATATGGGAATAAAACAGAAACACATACGTCGCTTATTCGTAAATATTTCATGAAAATGCCTTCGGCGAGTTTGAGGTGGTTCTCCCAATGTACAAGATATTGCTTCATTACGCGTTTCGCAACGGTTAAAAGAACTAATTGACAGTGCAACACAACAGTAACTATGTAATGACTACCACATTGCTGTGGGGCCAATACAGTATTGTTATTATTTTTTGTTTTTTTTTTTTTTTTGCGGCGGTCAGGCTCATATCATTAGCAGACTAAAGCTTTCCACTTTCTGTCAGTTCAGAAGTATGGAGTCCAGCTCTGACTGGCTTAGCTGTAACATATAAATTATTTTTAGAACAAAACTTTGATTCTGTAATGGAAAATTTGGACAAATTTAATAGGTGTGCTTTACCAGGTAGGAATCTAGGTTTCACATATGCTGTTAATGCACACATAGTGGCACACCTATGATTCAGTCCACCACTGTCTTAAAAAGTACCTATCTCACATTTCACTAATTTCGGCGGTAGTGTTAGATAAATGTAACACATCTGTGAGAGACTGACAAACGAATTAGCTGTTTACCTTCATGCTAAATACCTATGCCTCTCAATATATTGCCAGAATGAGACAAGTTACATTAAAGTGTGGGACACTCGTCACGTTGCGGCATCTACCCGCTAGGTGGAATAGCTGCAGCAGAGAGAACAGCCAAGGTAATGACTGAGATGCCTGCCTTCGGGCCGGATGAAGTGCCTTCAGAACTTAGGTAACACGGCCGTATGCAGATGGGCATTATCCTAGGCGAGTCGCGCATCCCGCTATTGATCCAGAAAGGGCAGTAAGGCAGGACAGTGGCTACAGCCTCCAGTAAAACCGGAAGGGTTCTTGATGCCGTCCTCGTAATGGTCAGTGGGCATGGTGCTCATGCCTGATGGCAAATGTTGTATTTATCAGCGCCTAACAACACGGTCGTCCAACTTGTAGGTCACAGCTCAACTGAAACGCGATTAAAACTGATAGTTATTCAGTTCCGAAACAGTGTTACACTTTAGACGGGTGCCTCTATAGCTGTATTTGCGAAAGAGGAGGTCCCTCTGCTTTCATTAACTGGACCTTAGCTTCCGTTAGGAGAACTCTGGCCATTGAGCCTTGCAGTATTTCAACGGCAGTCACACATTTGATGACAAGAAGAATGCAGCACTATATTACGCTAGATTTGAAGAAAGATTTATTTTTAATAACTTACCGTACATCTTATGCATAATTAATGGTGAATATTCACATAAGTGAAAGTATACGGTTATAGAAACAAAACGTGCCTCCATACGTCGCTACATAGCTGAAAAATCTAGAATGTGTGGTTACGAACATCTAACGTCTTCAGTATGAAATATTGTCCGAGTTGGCGCAAATGAATTCCAAATGTAAACATTTCTAAGCACAAATGCGAAAGTTGAATGAAGCTACTAAGATACAATGGAGTGGAACAGTATGCACTCTTAATAAGAGCAGACTGTGGACATACTACACCATTTTTACTGTATGAAAACGCCGCAGTGATACCATTAACCAATTTTTTAGCCACGAGCTCTGCCATTGCAATGTTTTAATCGCTATATAGAAACTCGAAATTTTCTTTTAACTGACGAATAAGGGAAGGTCATACGGTAGGAAACCAACTTGTATGTTGGGAAAACTGACACTGCGTGCTTTAACATGTATTACTTCAAGCAAGTGTTTCGCTTGTAGCCAAATATTACCTTATTTAACTATCTGGTGCTCATAACTGTCGGTTACACGGTGTTTTTTTCTTCTGGGACTTGTGCTTCTGTAATGTTTGAAGCCGTGACCATTCAAATGGCGAATATCCACAAATGCGCGTTTTACAGATTGATCATGTATGAGTGGAATAACATACTCATAACCGTACTTAAAAATTACTTTTATTTGAGTTCATCAGTTGAAACTGGGGTACGGTTCCTGCTATCCGTTATTTGAGGCAGCTATCGTTGGTACGTGCTCGTGATGTTAGTCGTTAGACACGCTTTTCTCACAAATATTTAACGCTAACTTCTGTCTCTCATTCCCTTTGCCGCCCTTTAGTTCAACTGTGACGTTATAAAAGCACTACGCTGCCTGGGTAAATTTACTAGAACAGAGTTTGTGGAATTCCGAAACACGATTTTTACTCTGGCTAGGGGTCTTGAAATATTGAGTCCTTCCAATTCACCATGTGACCTAATGATTCAGTATGTCTACTTAATAATTGTAAGAAGGCAGCCTGTTGTTACTCTAATTCGAGGTACAAACTTTATCTTTCATGGCCACGAGTTCTTCTTTACGACATGGCTAAAGACACCAGTTTTCATATTAATAATAGAGCACGTGTTAACGAAAGGCGAGATGATATTCAGACGTTATTACTTAACAAGGTGGATTTGCATAGTGTCTGCAAGGCCGTCTGTCTGAGCGCTGTAATTACTTCAACATCTGCACCCGTACATCACTGTGAAGTACGAGGCAGTAAGTACGTTATACGGTTTCCTCCCATTACACTGATGAATTGAGCTTGGAGGGAAGGACATTATATGGCGCATGTTCACAAAGAGCTATCACACACCTTTACCCCTTTCCAGAACCAGCAGATACTAAACAGTTATTAATTCATTTTTAACTTGAGCAGATTAAGGCCTGCAGGCCTCCTTTTACACCGGAACAGAGGTTCATACACAAAGTTGTTTTACATCAAAATCACGTAAGGTATGACGATTTTAATGCGATAAACAGTAACTAAATGGTATGAAGAGAATTAAAATTGCTTTGAATCTATGTAAAGTCAATGTGAATTAACAGTACTGACTAAAAAGTAAAACGGTAGTACTAGTACTACTGCTGTAGTCGTTCTTACTATTACTTTCTTGTGATACAGGTCCACAGCTTCTATAATTTTTTAAATGATGTCACATACGTTGTTACTGATGAGTTTATTTTACTTTTACAACTTCGACACTGGTGGTACTTTATAGTATAAGAATTTAGACATGTAGATTGACGTCTAGCTCCGTCTCAAAAATATTATTCTTGAAAATGGCACAAAATCCAAAATTGCAACAGGCAAATGAAAACAGTATCGTATTTAAAAAACTGTTGCTACTCCTACCTCTAATAATATCAATACTAAAAATAATAAGGGACATGGATCACAGAAATTAAAGGAGACCTGAGGGAAATGGAGACATGATCAAAATGGATGTAACGGAGGAAGCAACAGGAGAAAGAGAAAAGTTAAGAGAGAAACTAAAAAGTTTCAATGGCTTCCTGAAGAGAAGGATGACAAATAACGGGCCCAACATGGAAGAAATAAAATACATAGTTAAGGGAAGAATAAAAAATTACTGGTAAGAAAGAAAGGAGAAAAAAAAGAAGACCTAAGTCGTGTCATGTGTTCCTTAGTAGGTCAAACCAATAAAAATAATGGTAATAACAAGGTAACAAATAATAATAGAAATAATAACAATAGCAGCAGTGATAGCTATCGGTAAAAATGTATGTATTAGTATACAAAGTGATATTTTGTGACACAGTAATTTCTGAGGGAGAGAAACTTAGGTAGTCTGTATTAGCTGAGAGACCGAGCGAGGTGGCGCAGTGGTTAGACACTGGACTCGCATTCGGGAGGACGACGGTTCAATCCCGCGTCCGGCCATCCTGATTTAGGTTTTCCGTGATTTCCCTAAATCGCTCCAGGCAAATGCCGGGATGGTTCCTTTCAAAGGGCACGGCCGACTTCCTTCCCCGTCCTTCCCTAATCCGATGAGACCAATGACCTTGCTGTCTGGTCTCCTTCCCCAAACCAACCAACCAACCAACCTATTAGCTGAGAGTATTAGTAAATGACGAATATGTCGCTGAAATGTAGGACATAACAGCCTAACAAGTGCGTTTAAGGACAAAGGAAGAGATTATTGTTGTTTTGTTAACTAAGTTATTAACTGTTCTTTGAAGCTGAGCTCGTTATTCATTTCTCTATTTATTGAGGAAGGTCACTCTAGAGTCGTTTTCCTGCTACTGAAATAGATCTCGAGATAGCGGCTGAGTGATGAGGTGAAGCAGAATGAATTTTGCTCTGATGGGAGCGAGGACATCCTTTATTTAGGCTAGACAAGAGTTTTAAGGCCTAGAAGATGTATGAGCTACGATACATTCGTATGTTGATTAGACGGTAGAGGACACATACTGCATTCAAATGTCAGCACTTTTCTGCACGTAGCCAGGATAGCAGTGCATAAGCTGGTGAAATATGTTCAAACTGTCGAACTTCACTGATATATCGAACGCAAGCGTTCTTCACCAAATTCAAGCTCCATGAGATTTCCTCAAAAAGACGTTACAACCGTAATCAATAGTTGAAATTATAAGCGTTTGTACAAGTTTCTTCCTCATATCAGAAGGGAAGAGCTTTCTGTATTTCGTAGGGAATGAAACGATGCTGACGTTTTCTTGCACACTGCATCTGTGTGCACTGCCCAGTGTAACTTCTCATCTGTTGTTACTCCTAGACTCTTTGCTGAGGGAAAGAAGTTGATATTTTTCCCATTTAGGATTAAAAATAGTAGATTCCCTATATTTCGGAATAATGAGCTTATAATGACCAACAATCATCGCTTGGATTTTGGATGAGCTTGAGCTTTAAGTCTATATCCTGTGTTCATTTTTATGCAACCAAACTAGGCACACGTGTCATTCACTGTATGAAAAGAATGGCTGTGGTGGTAAAAACCACCTACCTAATGAAGGGTGGGGGTAAAATGAGCAGTGCAGCACACGACGTGCGAATATCTATACATTTTTCTTCCAGTATTTGAGATTGGGAACACTTAGTGACTTGCAACGTAATTTCAAACTTTATGATACTTTTTGTCACTGACAACCAACAAGAAATGACCAAAGGAAAAAAAAACATTAACCTTTAGTCTATTATTTTCTTATTACTAAATCTATTTGCGACACATGTTGGATACAATATGTAATTATACCATTGAATGTACCATTACGTCCCCCCCCCCCCCCCCCTTAGCTGAGTAGTCAGCGCGTCTGACTGCCATGCAATGGGCACGATTTCAATTCCGAGCCAGGTGACAGACGTTCTTAGCCCGGGGAATGGATGTTGTGTTATCCTCATCACAATCATCATCGACACACAACTCACCCAATGCTCCCTCAACTGAAAAGACTTGCTACTTGGCGGCCGAACTTCCCCAGGTGGGGACTCCCAACCATCAATACCATACGATCATTTCATTTTATTCAGCAGTAAAATTATATAACCGTACGACACATACCTCAGGGCATATGACGTCATAAACACTGAGATGCGTGAAAAATGACGCATTACGCACGACGTTTAAAATTATTACTTCTTCGCTGGTATCTCCGAACGCAACACGTTTCGCTGGACGTACACGTATATACCACTGGATGTGCGTCCAAACTTATATCAATGTACGACACACAGTTCAGGAGACACGACATCACAAGCATTTAGATGCGTGAAGAAGAAACTCCAGGGTGGAATAAGCAAGAGATACAGGTGAAATATGGATACAAATACGTGTGAAATATTTAAATACATGTGAAATATATTTGAAATATGCGTATGCAGTCAACGTCACGGGTACAGATCTCATCTTAAGCCTCTTTAACGACTTCTTTCAAATTTGTTGCACATATTATAGTCTGTAAAGAATTACCGCCGGGTTAAGAACCACCATCCTCCTACTGGGATAGCGGTAATAACAAGGAGAGAGATGGGACGAGGATACGATGGACAGACAGAGAGCTGGAAGGAGAAGATAAACGCAGATAAGGGGGATGAGAGGATATTGATGGAGAGAGAGGGAGAGTTGGGAGAGAAGAGGAATGAGGAGGAGATGCACAGGCAGAGGGGGTAGGAGGAGGTCAACAGCCAGAAGGGGTAGAAGGAGATGGACAGGAGCAGGAGGAGGAGGCAGGAGGCAATTCACAGAGAGAGGTGGGTGTAAGAGGTACACAGAGAGAGGGAACGAGGAGATGGAGTTAGATGGGGAGGAAGAGATGAAATGTGGGGGAGGAGAATATGGATATGGAGGGGGGAAGAAGGAGATGAATAGAGAGAGGGGTCACGAGGAGATGGATAGAGAGGGGAGGATGGAGGAGATGGACACAGAGAGGGGGTGTGGGAGATGGGTAGAGAGAGGGAAAGTGGAAATGGAAAAGGAAAGCGGGAAGGAGGAGATGGACTAATAGAAGACTGGAACATAACTGAGCGACGCCAGGTACTTAGCTAGTAAGAAATAAAGAAGGAGTTATTGAAAAGGTAAAGCATATTAGCTAACACATCACTAAGTTACGGTTAACTATGTTTTGCGGTAACAGTACACACACACATACGAGGGTGAGTCAAATGAAAACCTTAAATGTTTTTTTAAATATTATTTATTGTGCAGAAGTGGTACAAAGCTGTACCACTTTTCAACATGATCTCCCCCACGCTCAATGCAAGTGCTCCAGCGCTTACAAAGTGCATAAATTCCTTTAGAAAAAATTATTTTGGTAGTCCGCGCAACCACTGATGCACCGCGTGGTGTATCTCTTCATCAGAACTTCTTTTCTTTCCTCCCATTGCGTCTTTGAGCGGTCCAAACATATGGAAATCATCTGGGGCAAGGTCTGGTGAGTATTGTGGATGAGGAAGACACTCAAATTCAGGTCTGTGAATGTTGCAAAAAAATTGTTCAAATGGCTCTGAGCACTATGGGACTCAACTTCTGAGGTCATTAGTCCCCTAGAACTTAGAACTAGTTAAACCTAACTAACCTAAGGACATCACACACATCCATGCCCGAGGCAGGATTCGAACCTGCGACCGTAGCAGTCGCGCGGTTCCGGACTGAGCGCCTAGAACCGCTAGACCATCGCGGCCGGCGTGAATGTTGCAACTTTTGTACTAGCAGTGTGGCGCCTTGCATTGCCATGTTGCAAAAGGACACCTGCTGACAGCAATCCACGTCGCTTTGATTTGATTGCAGGCCGCAGATCATTTTTTAAGAGATCTGTGTATGATACACTGGTGACAGCGGTCCCTCTAGGCATGTTATGCTCCAAAAGAGAGTCAGCATAACCTTCCCTGTTGATGGTTCTGTTCGAAACTTCTTTGGTTTTGGTGATGAGGAATGGCGCCATTCCCTGCTCACTCTCTTCGTTTCCGGTTGGTGGAAGTGAACCCAGGTTTCGTTTCCAGTAACGATTCTTGCAAGGAAACCATCATCTTCTCGTTCGAAGCGCCGAAGAAGTTCTTCACAAGCATCAACACGTCGTTCTCTCATTTCAGGAGTCAGCTGCCGTGGTACCCATCTTGTAGACACTTTGTGAAACTGGAGCACATCATGCACAGTGTGGTGTACTGACCCATGACTAATCTGTAAACATGCTGCAATGTCATTCAGTGTCACTCGGCGGTTTTCCTTCACTATGGCTTCAACTGCTGCAATGTTCTGTGGAGTCACAACCCGTTGTGCCTGACCTGGACGAGGAGCATCTTCCATTGAAGTCACACCATTTGCGAATTTCCTACTCCATTCGTAGACTTGCTGCTGTGACAAACATGCATCACCGTACTGAACCTCCGTTCATCGATGAATTTCACTAGGTTTCACACCTTCACTACGCAAAAACCGAAAAACCGAATAACAGAACGCTGTTCTTCCCTAGTGCAAGCCGCAAGTGGGGCGGCCATCTTTATACTGATACTGCGACGGTATGTGTGCATCTGCACTATGCTCTCACCTACAGGCCATTCTGCTCGCTGTTTGTAGCACTCTTACCAACTTACAGGATAACGGCCCGAAATTTCGATTTGTTATTACAAATTTAAGGTTTTCATTTGACTCACCCTCATATATATAGAACTAGGCGCTACAAGAGCTCATATGTCTCAGCTTCTAAGGCAGCACAGCCTTTCGAGTTCATTTACATTTCAAACTAATCGTTTTCCACCGCCTGTCTTCACCGCTATACTGGCATCAGATGTTAATTAGTGAAGTCCGTATCTCGAAAGCGCTCTGGTCAAAATCTCTAAGTTATTATGGATATATGTTCGACAGTGTCCTCTGACCCAACTTTTGACTTCTGTCAATATCTTACACTGCCACCTGCACTCTAGCTCCTCTCGGGCAAGGTTTATCACTAATTTGACTGTGTTCTCTCTGCCGTCCTCTTGAATTCCAAACAGTCTAAGATTATTGTGTCTTTGAGATGGTTCTAGTTCACCAGATTTCACAGTCCACTTCCGTCGAGCAATTGTCAGTCAGTTTCATAGATTATTTCAATAAACATGCGTCACTCGCATTCACCTGTAAGGTCTTCTGTAATTATTTTACCACTGCTGCAGTGACAGCATCAGTGATGGTTACGACAACGACACGGAGCGCCTCCTGTGCCTGTAGCGTCGAACTTGAGCTGGACGTTGACGAGCTCGAGCGACTTACGGCCGCAGCTCCCGGAGTCGGTCACCCACAGCTCACCCACCCGCCTGATAGTTGGCCACGCTGCAAGTTGCTCGACAGTTCCCTATTTTAAATGCAGTCACACTTTGTAGGTACTTAAAATGAAATGTTAATACGAAACTGGACACTCGACAAGCGAACCTCAAATACGAATCAGCACTGCTTGTTTCATTAATAAATACGGTGCAATGTTTCTTTCGACATTCGCATGTACATAAGAAAGAACTGGCGTTGCAGCTGCCTTCGGCAACACATGCATGTCCGAAGGAACAACCGATGCACCCACTACAGACATCACGATATATAGAAAATATACACTACTGGCCATTAAAATTGCCACCCCACGAAGACGCGAAATTTAACCTACAGGAAGAAGACGCTATGATATGCAAATGATTAGCTTCTCAGAGCATTCACAGCCGGCCGGAGTGGCCGTGCGGTTCTAGGCGCTACAGTCTGGAACCGAGCGACCGCTACGGTCGCACGTTCGAATCCTGCCTCGGGCATGGATGTGTGTGATGTCCTTAGGTTAGCTAGGTTTAATTAGTTCTAAGTTCCAGGCGACTGACGACCTCAGAAGTAAAGTCACATAGTGCTCAGAGCCATTTGAACCATAAGAGCATTCACACAACGTTGGCGCCGGTGGCGACACTTACAACGTGTTGACATGAGGAAAGTTTCCAACCGATTTCTCTTACACAAACAGCAGTTGACCGGCATTGCCTGGTGAAACGTAGTTGTGATGCCTCGTGTAAGGAGTAGAATGTAGTACCACCACGTTTCCAACATTGATAAAGGTCGGATTGTAGCCTATCGCGATTGCGGTTTATCGTATCACGACATTGCTGCTCGTGTTGGTCGAGATCCAATGACTGTTAGCAGAATATGGAATGGGTGAGTTCAGGAGGGTAATACGAAACGTCGTGCTGGATCCCAACGCCCTCGTATCACTAGCAGTCGAGATGACAGGCATCTTCTCCGCATGGCTGTAACGGATCCTGCAGCCACGTCTCGTTTCCCTGAGTCAACAGATGGGGACGTTTGAAAGACAACAACCATCTGCACGAACAGTTCGACGACGTTTGCAGCAGCATGGACTATCAGCTCGGAGACCACAGCTGGCACAAATTTTCATTGTTGTTATTCCATTATATAACCGAAGGTGATTCATATTCGCAACTGTGAAACTATGTCCTGTATTTGTTGACGGTTGTGGTCGCTGCAGTGCCTGTTCCTTCGGACATTCATGTATGTCAGAAAGAACATTACATCGTAGCTTTTTATCGCGTGATCGTAACCAAGTATTAGCGTAATAGCGGCTGTCGTCACGTCAGTGGCGACTAAGATTAAGACAATGAAGGCGGCCTAAAACTTTTTCCCAACAGATGGCGAGAGTGTTACTTATCTGTTCATCTTCTGTCCTTTGACGGCGTAGGCGTCAGTCTTCTTCATCTACGTGCTGGGGTTTGTTGCCTAGTCGATGATACAATTAATAAATAGGGACAGCTACAGTATGTTCAAGGCTTTCAGAAAATTTTAACATGAAAAAATATTAAGAAATACAAATTGAGGTAGACCTATCACACATTTAAACACGTCTACTCACAGTTATCAACGATATGGCGACCTGCCTTTCTGTAGTAGTTCCCGTGTTGCACGTGAAGGATTTCAATAAAAACAGAGAAGTCAAAAACTAGTACCTAGAAAGAGAGAGGAATAATGGCGAGAAATGAACCTCGAAAATAAGAAATACCGGCCACGAAACTGGAGATACATTAACAGAAACATGAAGTGACTTTTGCTGATTAACGATATCATTTACCGTAGTTTCTGCAAGCTCTCGACCGCTAATCATATTACACGACTGCACTCTGCTGCATACAAGGTGATGGAGAGAAAGCCGTGTTCTACTCGTGGAGAGAAACTTCCAACCTTTTCAAGCCACTGCATACGACTGAGACCCGGAGATAAATTTTCTGTTGCTTTTGTTACTTTGGGCGCCCCCTCCCTCCCACAATATTCTTCCGCAGGATGCGAAGAGGTGTCTATCGCCAATACAACTTTACGATGAGGTGCCCCTTCTTCAGCATCAGCGCGGGAATATTAGCCGCTGACGACTGTCCACCAGTGGTAGTCACGAGAATTTTAGCCAATACTCCTAATTGTACAGCGCAAACGCGGGTAAACTCCCCTTTATAAGAGAACGCGACACTTGTCCCTGACAGTGTTGAAGCAATGGTGGACACCGAAATGTTCTGAAGAAGATCCCAGCAGAGAGGTCAAAACGTCAATTACTTCAGAAGGGAATATGATGGGGCCTAACAACTCAGAAGATTTTAACTTTAGTGACAACGACCACGAAAGCCTTCAGACTTAGATAAAACACTTGTATGGGCAAGAGGTTTATACACCATCAGAAGACTGGAGAACCTTCGCAGAAGAGGAGATAAATTACTAAGCGATCTTATAACACTAGTCTGCTGTGACACAAACTAATGTTACACTCTGAGAGGATTTGAGAAATTTGACCGCGCGTGTGACTAATGGATAAAGGTATCGGACTGTAATTTTGAATATATTGGAATTAACTGTAAAACTAAACAGGCTTTAACTCAGGGGTTAATGAAAGTGGTAAAATTCATATACGAATGAAACAATAACGGTCCCCAGCCCAATTAGGCACATGAATTTCGAAATACATGTTTAAGAAAATTGAATGTTAGTTATTCAAGTTAATTTCATTAATATTTCTCTCAGTATAGCACACAGGATGAAAGCGGACACAGCGCACTCTGAGGTATGGGTGGCAGAAGTTACCGATAACCCACAAACTAGTAATCACAGAAAGCAAAAATTGTACCAGGCTTATACTAATAACATTTAAACTTAAAATCATTACTTCAACGAGTACTGAAGTGTTAACGCAAGAAATGCAGGACTAAAGATGGACCTGAGGGGCCTGTGTCTTAACTGGCACTTAAAAATCAGAAATAAAGGTAAGTGATACGACAATTACACTGTTAATATCCCTCTGCTTATATTTGTTTTCCTTAGCAGCAATAATATTCCGATTATCTTCCTAATATGAGAAGAAGATGGTGGGGACCCACAAACTGGTATAGTACTACTCGTCAAACTCTATGATTATTTCAGTACCAAAATATAATTTAAACAAAGTCACTTGTTAACTTCAATTGCGATAGTTTATATTTTACTTTTCAATGCAGATTATTCAACACTGAGCTCAATTAACTTAAAAAGCCATTCATGACAGTAATCAAGGCTAAATTACGGCTCAAACGAGTTTAACTTGCTTACCTTTTTCATCACCTGTGGATCATGTATTTTAGACACAAACTGACATAGTGCTTTTGCCAAACGTTACTTCTCAATAAGCTGAGAGTACTTTGGCAAAATTTTTACTAACTTCACTTTTGTTGATCATTTTGAGCAACAGACATTAAGTAGTGCTCCTTTGAAGCCTTCTTGTGGGCTCCGCTATGTGGACGATGCATTTATTATTTTGCCACACACTGAAGAACAACTTCATGTGTTCCACAATTTCTTAAATGGAATTCATCCCAAAATCAAATTACCCTTGGAGGGTGAGACTGAGGTCTGTCTCCCGTTTCTAGATGTGTTGGTATACAGAAGATCTGATAACACTCTAGGTCACAGAGTGTATAGAAAGCCGTCCAACACAAACAGGTATTTAGACGCCACTTCGCACCACCACCCAGCCCAGAAGCAAGCAGTGCTCAAGACCCTACCTTCACGTGAATTCCGTATCAGCGATGACGACAACTTGGAATCGGAGTTGGATTTTTTAAAGGCGACAATGAAGACAAATGGCTACGATAGGTTTTCAGTCGTCAGGGTTTTAGTAGAAATATTAATCACGTTGATAAGAATGACGAGAAACCGCCTTCCTTTAGGTTACCGTTCGTTTCTGGGGTCACCGACCGCGTAAACAGATTTCTAAAGAAAAATGGTATCCAGACATCTTTCTTTAGTCAAAACAGAATTTAAAAAAATTCCCGACGAAAAACGGATACACCTGATTGCCCCCACCATGCAAGCGTCTGTCAAGTGACATTTGGCTGTGACAAAGTGTATATAGACGAAACGGGAAGAACTGTTAAGGAACGCATTAAGGATCACGAACGGCACACGCGGCTAAAGCAAAGTGTAAAATCGGCAGAAGAAGGACATCACAAGAACTGTGACTCTGACATCTACTTTAGTAACGTACGTGTTCTGGCTAAGGAAACCAAAATTTATAGAAGAAAGGTCCGAGAAGCAATTGAAATTTTCAAGAATTCGTTTAATTTCCCACCACATGAACCATAGACCTTGCCATTGGTGGGGAGGCCTGCGTCCCTCAGCCATACAGGTAGCAGTTCCGTAGGTGCAATCACAACGGAGGGGTGTCTGTTGAGAGGCCAGAAAACGTCTGGTTCCTGAAGAGGGGCTTCAGCCTTTTCAGTAGTTGCAGGGCCAACAGTCTGGATGATTGACTGATCTGGCCTTGTAACATCAATCAAAGAGGCCTTGCTGTGCTGCTACTGAGAACAGCTTAAACCAAGGGGAAACGAGCCAGCCCGGCAAGCCGCGCGGTGTAACACGTTGCTTTCCGAGCGGCAAGGCGTGCCGGCCCCGTCACGAATCCGTCCGGCGGAGTAGTGTCGAGGTCCAGTGCACCGGCCAGCCTGTGGATGGTGTTTAGGGCGGTTTTACATCTGCCTCGGCGAAAGCGGGCTGGTTCCTCTTATTCCGCCTCAGTTCCACTATGTCGGCGATTGCTGCACAAACACTGGCTCCACGTACGCGTACACCATAATTACTCTACCACGGAAACATTTGGGGCTACACTCGTCTGGTATGAGACATTCCCGCGAGGGAGGGGGCGGGAGGAGGTCCAATGGGGGCCGAACCGCACAGTAACCCTGGGTTCGGTGTGGGGCGGCGGTTGGTAGGGTGGACTGCTGTGGCCTGTTGTGAGGTTGTGAACCACTGAGGGCAACGGGCGGACGAAGTCCCTCTGTCATTTCTAGGTCCCTGGTTTAATACACACACATACACATACAAGGGAAACTACAGCCGTAATTCTTCCCGAGGGCATGCAGCGTTACTAAATGATGATGGTGTCCTCTTGGGTAAAATATTCCGGAGGTAAGATAGTCCCCCATTCGGATCTGCGGGTGGGCAGTACTCAGAGGAGCGTCGTTATACGGAGAAACAAAACTGGCGTTCTACGGATCGGAGTGTCACATCCCTTAATCGGGCAGATAGGTTAGAAAATTTAAAAAGGGAAATGGATAGGTTAAAGTTAGATATAGTGGGAATTAGTGACGTTCAGTTGCACGAGGAACAAGACTTCTGGTCAGGTGAATACAGCGTAATAAATACAAAATCAAACAACGGTAATGCAGGAGTAGGTTTAATAATGAATAAAAAGTAACAACACGGATAAGCTACCACGAACAGCGTAGTGAACGCAAGATAGACACGAAGCCCACGCCTATCAGAGTAGTACAGGTTTATATGCCTACTAGCTCCGCAGATGATAAAGAGATCGAAGAAATGTGTGATGTGATAAAAGGAATTATTCAGATAGTTAAGGGAGATGAATATTTAATAGTCATGGGGAACTGGAATTCGATTGTAGGAAAAGGAAGTGAAGGAAAAGTAGTAGGTGAATATATAGATTTGCGGTAAGGAAGAAAATGAGATCGATAGGAAATGCAAGATGGCAAAGCAGGGATGGCTAGAGGACGAATATAAGAATGTAGAAGCATATATTACTAGGGATAAGATAATACTGCCTACAGAAAAATTAAACAGACCTTTGGAGAAAGAGAACCACCTGTATGAATATCAAGAGCTCAGATGCAAAACCAGTCTTAAGCAAAGAGGGGAAAGCAGAAAGTTGGAAGGAGTATATAGACTATCTATACAAGGGAGACTTGAGGGCAATATTATAGAAATGGAAGAGGATGTAGCTGACGATAAGATGGGGCACATGATACTACGTGAAGAATTTGACGGCGCACTGAAAGACCTAAGTCGAGAAAAGGCCCCGGGGGTAGACAACATGCCGTTAGAGCTACTTATAACCTTGGGAGACGAAACTCTTCCAGCTAGTGAGCAAGATGTACGAGACAGGTGAAATACCCCACAGACTTCAAGAAGAATACAATAATTCCAATTCCACAGAAAGCAGGTGCTGACAGATGTGAAAATTACCGAATTATCTGTTTAATAAGTTCCAGTTGCAAAATATAGACGAATGGAAAAACTGGTAGAAGCCGACCTCGGGAAAGACCAGTTTGGATTCCACAGAAATGTTGAAACACACGAGGCAATACTGACCCTACGACCTATGTTAGAAGATAGGTTAAGGGAAGGTAAACCTACACATCTACCATTTGTAGACTTAGAGAAAGCTTTTGACAATGTTGACTGGAATACTCTTGAAGGTGGCAGGGGTAAAGTACAGGGAGCGGAAGGCTATTTACAATTGGCACAGAAACCAGTTATAAAGAGTCGAGGAACACGAAACGGAAGTAGTGGTTGAGAAGGAAGTGAGGCAAGCTTGTACACTATCCCCCATGTTATTCAACCTGTATACCGAGCAAGCAGTAAAGGAAACAAAAGAAAAATTTCGAATAGGAATTAAAATCCATGGAGAGGAAATAATAGCTTTGAGATTGGCCGATGACATTGTAATTCTTTCAGAAACAGCAAAGGACCTGGAAGACCAGTTTCACATAATGGACTGTGTCTTGAAGGAGGATATAAGATGAACATCAGTAGAAGCAAGACGAAGATAATGGAATGTAGCAGAATTAAATAAGGCGATGCTGAAGGAATTAGATTAGGAAATGAGACACTTAATGTAGTAAATGAGTTTTTCTAATTGGGGAACAAAACAGCTGAGGATGGTCGAAGTAGAGAGGATATAAAATGTAGACTGGCTATGGTAAGGACAGCGTTTCTGAAGAAGATATTAACATCGGGTATAGATTTAAGTGTCAGGAACACGTTT
Organism: Schistocerca nitens; assembly: GCF_023898315.1. Lineage (NCBI taxonomy): Eukaryota > Metazoa > Arthropoda > Insecta > Orthoptera > Acrididae > Schistocerca > Schistocerca nitens. Next base: position 951,357,265 of record NC_064616.1, read on the forward strand.
CTGAAAGTATCTGTATGGAGTGTAGCCACGTATGGAAGTGAAACATGGACGATAAACATTGTAGACAAGAAGAGAACAGAAGCTTTCAAAATGTAGTGCTACTGAAGAATGCTGAAGATTACATGGTTAGATCACGTAACTAAAGATAAGATACTGAATAGAATTGGGGAGAAGAGGAATTTGTGGCACAATTTGACTAGAGGATGGCATCGGTTGTTAGGACACTTTCTGAGGCATCAGGGGATCTCCGATTTAGTATTTGAGGGACGCATGGAGGGTAAAAACCGTAGAGGGAGACCAAGAGATGAATACACTAAGCAGATTCAGAAGGATGTAGGTTGCAGCATTTATTCGAAGATGAAGAGGCTTGCACAGGATACAGTACCTTGGAGAGCTGCATCAAAGCAGTCTTTGGACTGAAGACAGCAACAACACACAACGTGTGCTTGCTAAGGAAACCAACATTTGTATAAGAAAGGTCAGAGTAGCAACATGCATGTAATTTCAAAAGGGAGGGTGGCTGTAGGTTTCAGGCATCGTGGCTCCCCGCCACCAAGGAAGTGAATATGCGGCCGCGTTGCAAGTCATCTCTTGCTCTGTCTGTTTCGCATCGAGCCAATGATGATTTCCCAACCAATAGCAAGAGGAGGAGTTTCAACCAATAATCTTTCTCCAGCGTATGTGTGGAACAGTACTTTGCTATCCAGTGACGATGGGCCACCAATAGTATCCACAACAGTTTAGCCAAGAACGCCCCTTCTTCTACATCAGCGCGGGAATATTAGCCGATGACGATTGCCCACAAAAGGTAGCAACAAGAATTTTAACCAGTACTCCCATTTCTCCAGCACAAACGCGGGAAAGCACCCCTTTACAAGTGAACGCGGTACTGGCCTGTGACAGTGTTCTAGCAGTGCTGGACACCGAAACATCCTGAAGAAGATCCCAGAATAGGGGTCGAAACGTCGATTATTTTAGAAGGTAATATGACGTGGCCTAATAACCCAGAAGATTCTAACTTTAGTCGCTCACCGTTCCTGTGGCATCACCGACGGAACGTCTTGGCCGTTTGAAGTTTAGGTTACCGGGATGGTTTAGGCACCAGTTCATCGAATGCATAGGGATGCCTCGTATCCCTACTGACCGGGGTGCTCTCTTGATCTGGTCATGTTTGAAAGCAACGGCTCCAACTTTAATAAAACTCACAATATTGAGCATTTTTTATGTTAATTGATTGCTGAATGCGAAAAATGTTCAGCTCCCTCCACCCGATAGTCCGCCATGCAGGCATGAATTCGACGGTGTTTGTCACTTGGTGAAAATTCATTTTGATGCGGAAATTGATTGATGTAACTAGTGAGCATCTAAACCACGCAACTAAATGGTCGGTGCTTGGTGTATAAGAACTGTTAATGTTGTCAGCATCATTAATGTGTAATCGGGTTTTCTGGACTAATTTTATTTAAATTTCCATCAGTTTATTTCCTGATACTATCAAGGGCAGTCTTGGTGGCTTCTCCACGTCCTGTGTCTGTCTATGAAAAGTCTACGAATTATACCGGCTCTCAGCCATTGACTGCTCAACAGTTTGCCTCGGTCAAAGCATCGCTCTTTCGTGCGTGTTGCCCATACTGTTGCCGACCAGCCTTCCTCTGATGTCTGGCATAGGTCATATACACAATGCAAAATAAATGCAGTTGCGATTATGTCTCTCCACTCATAAATCAATGACTAATAGTTAACGCAAGAGTAAACGTAGATAGAGTAGGATGTACTGTACAAAAGCACAAAATGTGATTAAAGCAGTAAGTCCTTACACCAGAAAGTGATAGAAAAAATATAAAATTAATTAATCTGGAGGAATATAAATGAAGGCTTCAGTCAGCATCATGTTCATATGCGCCCACACTGTTGGAGTAATCATTTGTTCACGCGTAATATCAATGTTACCGTGTGTCTTAATATTAATGGTTCAAATGGCTCTGAGCACTATGGGACTTAACTTCTAAGGTCATCAGTTCCCTAGAACTTAGAACTACTTAAACCTAACAAACCTAAGGACATCACACATACCCATGCCCGAGGCAGGATTCGAAACTGTGACCGAAGCGGTCGCGCCGGTAACTATGCATTTTTCGTTTGGTACAACCAAGATTACTGTGGCTGTGCCAATCTAAAATCAGTTGTGGTTCCTAGCTGGATCAGGAGAGGTTCCTCAGACTGTAGCGCCTAGAACCACTCGTCCACTCCGGCCGGCTCTTAGTATTAATGCAGACACTAATAATAGCACCTTTTACCTCTGTCAGACATGTCTAACAACTCATCACCAGTTATCTGCACCTGTTAACTATTTCTAGTACGTAGCGACACCCTGGGTACTAAGATCACTCGGACTACGGGGACTTCTGGATTGTTGACTGCATTTTGCAGTATAGTAACTGTCACACTCTTACGGCCTGGTGAGCTTGATAATTACTCATTATGTGAAACACTCGCTGGTTCTCACAATTTAGAGCTGAAATACGATTCTGCGTCATCTGACATCAATCACAATGCACAAATTATTCTTCGATCTGTTGACAAAAGCTGCAGCTCAAATTACGCAGGAGAAATGCGCCACTATCTCGTATGTTCAGATCGAATTAGCAGTCTCCTGAGAATTATTCAGTATTAACAAGGCAATATATGCTTCATCTCCATTACGTAAAAAAACTGCAGGCAAATGTATATTAAATAGTTGCACCTGGGGAAAGAGTATTATTTGCCATCGAGAACCACGTGCAGAAAGCGCGGTCACTCTTAATAGAATGCCCTAGGAAAAGACGTATCAATAAGAAGGATAAAATGGTTCAAACGGCTCTGAGCACTATGGGACTTAACTGCTGAGGTCATCAGTCCCCTAGAACTTAGAACTACTTAAACCTAACTAACCGAAGGACATCACACACATCCATGCCCGAGGCAAGATTCGAACCTGCGACCGTAGCGGTCGCGCGGCTCCAGACTGTAGCGCCTAGAACCGCTCGACCACTCCTGCCGGCAAGAAGGATGAAGCAATTGCTGGAAAACCATCCGACTAACAAACTGATCCTGTTTCCACGTCGGCACTAACATCAATAATTAGGAGAAAACGTCTTCGGTATCTCCCTTACATCTGCAAAACCTCGTCGCCTGTTGCTAAAACAGCACAAGAAGTTTCCGGGAACAATCAGAAATAAAGATAAGGAGAAATATTAGTATGTGAAGAGGAAAAATATTACAATAGAACGGAGAATTCTTCATGTGGCAAGCACGATGATCATACGTGTTGTTACTAGTAGCTTACCTTTCCGTGTGTTGATAAAATTCAGATTATTTTTTTCTTGCAAGTGATATCGGTTTCTATCGAATTTAGCAGGTACTCCATTATATTACAGTACCATTTCAAAGCGCACACATGAAACTGAAAGTTTCCGTACATTGGAGTTATATTGAATTCTTTGATCATGTATGACTAGATAACAGTAAAGATGTCCTCGAAAATATGTGTATACGCCAGTGATACGGGTAGAGGTCACATGTCGTCTGTAGTATTGCGCAGTTCATTGCTTGGTAGACTTATCTTAGCCGGCCGCTGTGGCCAAGTGGTTCTAGGCACTTCAGTCCGCAACCGCGCTGCTGCTACGGTCGCAGATTCGAATCCTGCCTCGGGCATTTATGTGTGTGATGTCCTTAGGTTAGTTAGGTTTAAGTAGTTCTAAGACTAGGGGACTGATGACCTCAGATGTTAAGTCCCATAGTGCTTAGAGCCAGGTTGAACCATTTGGTGGACATGTCATTTCTCCAAGAGCAAGTAATTTCTATTGTTTAACACTATTTTAACAGTGTTTTTGTGCACGTGATTTATACGCTTTTCGTGGGAAGTATCTAGATACCACAGTGCTGAACAATTCAGCAATTACGAGATTAACTTCCCGTTTCTGCGAGGGCGAATCAGTTGCAGATATGAAGAGAACTAGCAGACCGGTAATTTTGACGGATGATAAACCGTCTGTCCTTTAAATATCTGGGCATAACGCTGCAAAGCGACATGAGGTGGAACGAGTATGTGAGAACCGTGGTAGGGAAGGCGAATGGTCAACTTCGGTTTATTGGGAGAATTTTAGGAAAGAGTGGTTCACCTGCTCGAGTGTTTGGGATCCGTACCAGGTGAGATTGAGGGAAGACATAGAAGCAATTCAGAGGCGCACTGGCACATTTCTTACCGGTAGGTTTGAACGACACGTAAGTGTTTCGAAGATGCTTCGGGAACTCCAATGGGAATCCCTGGAGGGAAGGCGACTTTCTTTTCGACAAATACTACTGAGAACATTTAAAGAACCGAAGCTGACTGCCGAACGATTCTACTTCCGTCACCATACATTGTTCGTAAGGACCACAAAGATACGATACGAGAAAACAGGGCTCATACGAAGACATACAGACCGTCGTTTTTCCCTCGCTCTGTTTACGAGTGGAACAGGAAAGGAAATGAGAAGTAGTGGTACAGGGTACACTCCGCCACGCACCGTACGGTAGCTCGCCGATTATCTATGTAGATGTAGGAATATTATCCTGCGACTGCCGTCAAAAAATTTCTGGAGAGACTCTGTTCGATGTCTCTTACGGAAATGCTCAGAAAGCTATACAGAGTAATCGGCGACACTGATAAAAAAAAATCTATCATGTTGAAAATGGTTTCGGTCATTCGTTGACGTTTACGTAATCGTTGAACTGGACTGTTTTTTCCTCAGTGATGAGGCATAGAATCACCCTAGTGTATATGCAAATAGCCAAACGCAAGAATTTTTTTTTTCAACCAAAAACCCACATTTCTCACATGAAAAGACCTTGCACTTCACATACTGTATTTGAAGGGAGGTGTGCCATACGTGTCGACGAATAATGGATTCCAGTTTCCCTGAAATTACTGTGGACACTGTTGTGTATCAAGGCATCAATGCGAAATTAATTTCACTTCTTGTGGCTGATGTGCGTGCTTCTTATCACGCTGTAGTATGAATCCTTCTTTATCCACCATACTGAGAGTCATACCAGACCTAGATACGTTTACTCTACAAGACAATCATGCATTTGCAGTCTGATGGTTTAAGCAGAAAAGGAACATTATAACATTCAATATTTTATCTGGATTCGAATACCAGATTGGTGTCATACAAGTACCTCCTACCTACACATATCACATATTTGAGAAGGAATTTGGTAATGATCACCCCATTGTGTAGTGCAATGTAGCTATTAATAAATACCTTTCACGTACAACGAAATCATCCAGTCCTCGTTCCATTAAATTCACAGGAAGATCATGCTTATACATTACAAGCCTTTGGACACACAAATAGAGAAACTTGGTTACTCTCGTAAAATTCTACTGAAATCAAAGGTGTCACGTATTAAACAACCTACTACCTGCATTAAGGCTTTCATCATAACGCGTCCTTTCATGTTCATTCATTAACTTTCATTCCCTCATCATATCGAACATGGGAAAGAGGGTTATTCGTTATTAATAGGCGAACAGCCCTTTCCCCGCTTTTTTCCTCTAACAACATTTCGTTGCATTTTTCCCCTATAATCAAGACACAAAACTATAGGCTTTGTCCTACTCGTTCAGGCAGTGGACACAAAAACTCAAAAAACTCTCTGATTACCAATTCGTCAATTTCTCATTTCATCAATTCCATGAATTCTTAACTCGTAATAACCTTCAGAATGATTTTGAATGCTGTGTAGCCTTTCCGACTACTGCCCTACTTTGTCCGAACAGACATATGAATATAATACGTAGTAACAGTCTCTGTTGGAGAGAAGGAATTCTAAAATTCACTTCCATTTAATTCATGAAACAATATCTCCTAAAGGTAACCACTGTTACATCCTCCATCCAGGGCAATCAACAACCACATCCTCCACTTTCGAATAACATACACTCAAAGCTAAATGCTGTATTAGCACGGTTTAGAAATCCTCACGTTTCAGAACTTCACCGAAACACTTACACAAGACCTTTCACATATTACTATCTTTTTCAGAACTTACTGCACTATGTGTGCGATGGTAAAGAGATCTACAATGACTTATAAGATATAAACAGAGTAGATAGCATCAGAGAAGACACAAATGGAAAAAAATACTGCAAACAGATACATTAGTCTATGCTCGCCACACATATACCCGCAAAAGCTGTGTGAGTCCCAAGGGAAAGTCGTTTATTTAACTCAGGATCTAAAAGTAAACAAATTGTAAGAAGGCACTCCAAGATTCTATTTGAGTTTCGCCATATCAGTCCCACAAAACGTTTCTACCTCTCAGCTTAGAGAGGCATAGAGTCGCCAGCATGTTTAAATTCTGGAAACCTTCACAAAAAACTGAAACACCTAAAAGTGAACAAACTTGCTTTTTTGTTGAAGGTAAACCTCGAATTGCTTCAGTTACGTCTGGAACAGGATGTATTTCTGATGCAGTCACAACATACCCCAAAAACGTGACTTTTGTCCTTCGTAACTCTGATTTTTCTAATTTGACAAAGCTCCAAAATCTTTAAAACAGTCAATAACAAATTTTGAGTGTCCCTGTCGCTCCATTTCGTCATCATAACATCAGTTAAGTTGTAATCCTCTTTCTCATATCAGAAGTCAAAACACAATACAGGTAGCCGAGGTCACACTTAGCCCAAAAATATCTTACAAAATTCATAGCAAGATCCGTAACACAAGACTGCAGGGTCTGAGGAACACAGTTCAGTCGGTCAGTAACATTCTATCGAGTGAATAGACGACACAACACTGACTCCATCACATTTTTGTAATAATGCATCCCAGGTTGAGGCCAATTAGCATCCAGTAGAATAATATTATTTAGTAGGCACGAGTCTAGTACAAGTTTACAGAGTTGTCTTTCTTTGGAACCACTTACAATGGACTTTTATATGAGCAAACATCAGGTTACACCTCTTTGTAACATCTTTTCAATCTCTGTTTCTACTATGTTTATATATCAGTGGCACTGGATAACGCATAACTCTATACTAACATGACTAGCAACTATCTGGCACATATATCAAGCACAAGCCACTAGTCAGGGCTGCAAACATGGTGCTCTAGTCACAACATTGCAATCGCTAAATCCAAGATGAGGTTGGTGGTAAATTCAAAATTAAAGTTTCCCTGGCAGTAAATCTGAAAACGCCAACGGTATTGGCAGAAAATTCATAAATGTAAGATGGCAGAACTAAATCAATGATGCTAGTGAAAAAAATAAAATAAAATTGAGAAACTAAAATATGCTAAATAACACAAAAGTTGTAAAGATTAGAAAAGGCCAAGATGGCGGAATTAGCTCACGTGCGCTAGTAGCCACGTTCAAAGTATCTTAATGATATGAAATTTCCACCACGTCCAAAAGTACCAAATTTTCATCCATGTTCAAAAGTATTCACCGATCTAGATTATTTATCACAACATTACATAAAGAGTGTAACGTTAAGTATTTCCATGTGAAAATTTGTAATCTTCATCATCAGCAAAATAGAAAAAAAGCACACTTACACACAAAACGTTCATTCCATGAACCTACATGTTAAGTAGCAAATGCGAACATTTATATTTCCATCTCTGCACCATACTTCGCCTATGATGTGATGAAATATGAAATAATATATTGCCGCCTCTTAGTTGTCTTACAAAATGCATGACGCTTGTCAAGTTTCACAATATTGATCCAACATCTAAAATCTCTGCAAATATACGTAAACTTTATCAACATTACAATGATTATGTGAATGTTATTTCCACAACTAAAATATACGTACGAATTGATGGTTAAAACACAACTACGAACTTTCAAACTAAGACCCGATGCTACTTCCATGTCTAAATTATTACAAAACACATGTGACAAAAAACAACATGTTAAACTGGCAATAGACATTCCAGTTTTAGGTCTAGATGAGGCTCTGTACAAAAATGCTCCTGACCTAGCCTATAATCGCACAGAACAGGTATTGGGTAAAATACTATGGTAAGCAAGCAAGTAGTGATAGCTAAAACAATAAATTGGGAGTCAGAATTATTGCTAGCTACTGGATAAATGCAATTAATGAATAATAATGCTTGAAGACTTGAACATCACAACGAGGTCTCGGATAAGGTTTCACAATCTTAATTACACTTCTGAATTGTTTTATAACTGTGCAAAACGCATATGACTAAAAATAACGTACTAAGCAGGCAGTTAACACTTTATTTTAGGCCTAAAAGTGGTTAAGTTCCAAACTGTCTTTTAACGAACAATGTGACATCTACGGGTCGGAACAATGATGCCGATTAGCTGTAGAGCATTTACAGCCTGTATTCCCACGATCAACTACTAAACAGCATTAAAATCTAATTTTAAATCTCCGAAATACGAGATGTAAATTCACAGAATAGCGTGAGGCAAGGAAACTCACCAGGTATCATTTTTGGGGGATGCTGGTGTTTTGACGAGATCGCTGTACCAAATCAGCAGGGACAAACCGGTGGCAGAGACTGTGGTAAACCAGTGGACGTTGAAGGTGGAAGATCTTAGATCATGGTAACTGAACAAGAACTTTGTCTGAATTATTGAACCACTCGTGTTCACTGTTAGGCATGAAGAAGCTGCAAACTAGTGTACCAGACCCGCAAATGAATGTAAGGAGAGGAACAGTACACATAACGACAGGAAAAATGCCGTATTAGTATGTAAATGGTCTCCATACTGATCGGGATACTGTCCTATCTCATGTATGAGTAGCAGCAGCGTATAACTCGAAAATCCACGAAAATTTGGGATTATAGGCATACGAATTTGCTTTTTGCTGGAAAATTACCTTCCATTTCAAATTATGCAAACCATCCCAAGTAGAAGATAAATCAATTACAGAACTTAATTGGTCAACAAATGTTGCCTAACCTGCTAGTTTTCTCAGTAGCGCCAATATGCAAGCCACATTGTGTGTCTATTTAAGGTTGCAGACTAATTAAGTCATGGCAGTAGAGCCACATTCGTTTCCCACATGATATCTTAAGCATTTTCAGACATGGTATTATTTTTGTTTGGTGCAAATTTAGACTTTTCGTTGATAATCAGATATCTGTTATCATACCTGCGTATTACAGTAAGCAAGCTCAGTGTGTTTTCTACTCGAAATATTTTGAAAAATTATTTTATTTAGATTCAAGGACCTTATTTTTGAGATTGAAATATTCCTCTACAAGTGAGGAATCTGGTATACCACTGTCTTTGATCAGATCCGGAGAGTTATGAAGTTACAATTCCCACACAAAATGCTGCCTGGTCAGTTCGTCTGTCTTAGGCTATCTCATACGTTTACATCTCGGTTTTGGGTATTTACGACTGGTTGTTAATATTATTTAGTAGTTGATTCTGGACATTAAGTCCAAACGTTTCAGACAAACTTCGCGTAATTGTTACTATCGGAAAATGTCGGTTTTAAATTATCTGTAGCAACCATGGCCGGAAATGTGAGAAATGACCATGTATAATTAAAAGATAGCGATTCGTTGCTGGTATTTGTGCTATGAAATCAAGTATGTCCATACAGGTCAGTTCTAAAAGTACATATGTCTCAGATAACGTTTTGAATAGTAGTCTCTGACGACGCAGCTCTGCTCTTTGTGTGCTAGGAATGTAGGTCTTTATGTAATGCTCTATATCTTGCTTCTTGGTCTGCGCCAATAATTTCTGCATTGCAGCACTCTGTGGCATTTTGTCCACCGGGTCCTGCCAAAATTGCAGCATATACCTGCCCCAATACCTCGTTCTGTGAATTTGCTTAACCAACTATGTGTTTGGGCTCTGTGCCAGTTTTCCATGCTGATAACAATAGATTCTCCGATGCGTACCTGGTGACTAAGTCCACCACATCACCAGGAAATTTGCCTGGACGACGTAATAACCTAAAATCAGATTCGGCTAGCAGTAAAGCCCAGAGGGCCGAGCAATGGGCTGGTTATTTTAGTCCCGAAAGGTATTTAATTACTGCGTGTTCCATTATGAACATCCACAAATGCAACAGTGAAAATAGATGGGCCATAGATTACTGTGATCATTTCCTTCTGTGTAGCTGAACATTTCTTCTCCATCTATCTAGAATCATAAGCTGTTCGGTGTACTTTCAAGTTTACCTCTTGGCTCAAAATGCAGCCTAGCGCAAGATCTATACCAGGGCTTAACAACTGGCCGGTTTTGAGCGCGAGTACTCGCGCCTACTCAGGCACGTGCTCGCGAGCAGGTGCAAGGTCGCGGAGTAGAGAGGGAGGGGAGGGAGGGGAGGGAGGGGAATTACGCGCGCACGTTTGAATGTGATCTCGCGTTCTTAGCAGATTTAACTAGCCATCCGAATGCTTTGAACATTTTACTACAAGGTAAAGATCTGCTAACTACTCATTTCATAGATCGAATACGAGCTTTTAAAATGAAATTGACACTTTGGGTGAGTCAGCTGGAAACAGGAAACCTAGCTCATTTTCCTAAATTATCATCCATGGAAGATGTTCACAAAGACTGTGAACGTTATTCACATAGTTTAGTTCATCAGCGCTTTCAAGATCTGACAGCACTAGACAGTGATTTTGATCTGTTCTCTCCATATTCAGCGAATATTTAAGAGATTCGTCCTGAGCTGCAGCAAGAAATTATTGACCTGCAGTGTGACAGAGAATACAGAGACAAATTTCAGAACAAGAAAAATATTTTGGAATTCTACAGACACTTCCCTCACGATAGATTTCCTCGTTTGCACAAACTGGCGGCTACAATAATATCAATGTTCGGTTCCACGTATGTTTGTGAACAACTGTTCTCTGCAATGAAATGTAACAAGACGCGCCTGAGAAACGCATTTTCTGATCGAAATTTAAACTGCACGCTGCGCCTACAATGCACAAGAACAATTACTCCGAACATAGACGCAATTGTAAAGGGCAAAAAGTACAAGATAACTGAGAATCCCACACTTCAGTGACACCTTTTATTGTGTAACAGTTCACAAATTAATGTGAATGTAGAGGCATACACTAAGCTAATAAAATTATGTGGCATGTGTACATTCTCCTTTATTTGTTTCATTTGTCGCAGTAATAATTCGTGAGTGATATCCCTGCAGGTGGCCGCGGATTTACATTGACTGGCGGCAGCTGTTGTGTGCCCCACGTGACTTTCCCCACTCTCCGCTCTGGTCCTGTAGTGGGGGTAGCGTGCTCGCGCTGCTCTGTGCTCGCGCCTTGCTGCTCACAGCTTGCTCCGCGAGCACGTATGTTGTGAAGCCCTGATCTATACCCTTTTTTACGTCGGAAGTTTCTGTTTTCCCTTACAATCTTTTTCTATGACTCTGGAATGTTGAGAGTAACTTTTTACATACTCGCAAGTCTGGCCTGTAGGCTTCGATATATAACTTCTCACAAGAGCAACTTTGCAGTCGTTTTTGTGAGTTTATGTGTGTAGCTTTGCTTCAAGACGAAACAATGAATGCAGTTACGTACAGATTGTTCTTGGGGAATCTATATATGGATACGTCCATGGCGACGCAGTGGACAAAATCAGAACTCTTCTGAAAATATGACACGGTGGCAATCCTGAGCCCAGTGATGTCGCTGGGTGGACCACTGTTGGCGCACGTTTCTCTGCTGCCTCGTCAAACGAAATTGTAACAATGATCAATGATCTAACAGTCCCATGTGCTCCAAACATTCAGAAAAAATATCAGTAAGTTTCTCCTCTGTTTATAACGTTGAATGTGATTTTCGTATTGCCTGTGTTATGTACATTAAAAACCATTAAAAGAGTGTCTTCTAAATTCAGGTTGTGGTTTCCTTATTCCATTCCTCTATTTCAATCCATAGACCTGTTATAACTATCGGAAAAGTTTGTTCCGCGATTTTATACAGAAGAAAAGAAAAATCGCCACATTTTGAGGCTTTAGTCATTACAGTATGCCACCAGTGAAATTATACTATCGTCTGTAATAAACGCGTAAGGGGTTGTGCTATATCTGTAAATTATGGAATGAATTTTCTACAGAAACTAGCAACACACTAGTTTTTTCTGTGGTAGCAATTGACAAATACTTTATGGCTTGTACAAATTATGAATCAGTTCATACACCATGGTGGCCAGTAATATGGCCAAAATGGCTAACCTCCTTTAATATGAAGTGACACTTTTCTAAGCTATGGATCTGTTGTATTGGACTTAACCGAACAAAGCCCTTACATAGTCCCACCAAGGGTGGATGCCCTTGTAAAGCACAGTGATGTCATCCAGGTAGACCATGCAATGTTTCGGTTTTAGATGTCACAGATTCATATATAATAAGCGTTGGAAAGTATTTAGCGAATTTTTCTAACAGGATGGCATCTGACGATAGTGATAGTAACCAGCTGGAACTGTAAACACTGTCTTGCGTCGATCCTCTGGTGATAACTCTAATGGGCGGCTGCTTATTCGCAAATCCATGGTGGTAAAACAACGTCATTGCCCTACATCTTGTAGGTTTTCTGTGATGTTTAACTATTGATTTAGTACCAACTGAGGACTTTTTCAGAAAGATGACTAGAGTTGATCTACAGCGATTAGTGTTTTTCTCTGTAATTCCGTCAAAGAGCTGCTGACTGATAAATTCCTCCATCACTGGTTGTAGATGGTGTAGAACTCTGTATGGATTCCTGTAATACAGGTCGCTCACTTTCAATGGGGACACTAGGTGGCACTAGTACCACCAATGACAATAGTCCACGTGCTTCAAATAATTCTGTGTAACCTCACCACATCCTTTGACATGCAATACACTTTCCCCCTTAGTGCGAGTAAGCTGAGAGACTATTCTGGCTCCGACTATTCTATACTGCAATCCATATTCAACCTCCAGGTTAGCCATCAATGCGGCACTTGACAGCTTCACATCATCCAAACCTAAAGTTGTCATATTCTCATAAAACTCTTCACACCCCCCCCCCCCCAGCCCCCCACATCGCTAACCCCATTGTCCCCTGACAACCTCCTGCCCATGCACAGAATAACGCAAACACAAACGAATCGAGTCGATGAACAATGTCCAAATTTACTGCACCAAATTTACTTTGCCTGGCCACCACTACCTGTGATCCTTTATTGAACAATAACTAGCACAACCTTACCCTACGGACTGTCGCGTACGTTACAGCGCCGCCTCTGGAATGCGGTGGTGCAACGGACACCGATCGATTTTAACCGGCGGATTAACGATGAGCGGCGGTATGCTGGCCAACTTGGATGTGGGTTTCACAGGATTTTATACATCTAAGTAGGTGGCTACGAGGTAGGTACCCAAGTCCCATCTGAGTTACACAATTCACAAACACTTAGAAAACGTTCCCCCTGTTGCAAGGAGACACATATTCCCTCCCGGTGGTATTGGTGTGCGACAAGAAGGTCATCCAGCCATCATTTAAAAATTAACTATGCCAATTCCATACAAACCACGGCAACCCCGCGTAGATGCAGGACAGTGCCAAAGAAGACGAAGAACTAGTGCAATCTTCCTTCAACATAACCAGTTGGACAAATGTCAGTCAGTGATTTCCCACAAGTAAGTCCTGGGGTCACACTCGCTGCGAGCAATGTACAGTCGTCATGTCGCCCCCTGACCCATTTAACATAGGGGGGCGAGTTTTACCCCGAGTTCATCTTTCTCGTGGTAGCAGGAGTGACCTACCTGCCTACATCTTTGAGACAGTGGCTTCGTACAAAATTGCTGAATGTGACCTGGACAGCCACATCTATAACGTGTAGCCTCTGATCTGAAAACTACTCATTTCCGTCTCGACTTCATCACTGTGTCAATCTCAGACAAAACTGATGCAGTTGCTATTGCTTCGTCCAACGTTACGAGATATCCATGCACACTCCCTGTAACATTTTAAACAGTATACCCCGCAGAAACGCATCAAGTTGCCTTTGTTCCTCTTCCTGCAAGGTAGCTCTATTAGCGCAGTCATTATCATTTAACACATAGCTATTAACACTAATTTTCCTTATTCGGTCCACAAAGCTTTCTACCAACCCCCCTTATCTTTGGACTTCTCCATTAAGCTGTTCGTTCTCGTTAATACATATGCCAATTTTTTCTTTAGCAACAATCCAATAACTTCATGCAATTTCACAAAGCAATGAGCATCCAGTAACTCCTCCTTGCACGTTAAATACATTGTAGCATCGCTTATTAATTTTAATCGGGGCAACCTTAACAATTCCTCGCTATTCCAGTTTCCTAGCTTTGCCGCCGCATGAAAATTATAAAGAAGGAAGGGGTGCCTTCAGATTTTCCTGTTCGTAGGGGCTACACATTTTTCCCATATATGCGATTTATATATTTCAGGACATTGTTATCTACTTTTCATTGTCTCCTTTAGGTTTCTACGCTCAGTTTTAGTGCCCGGTGAATGTTATGTACACGCTAACTGTATTACTACAGCGAAACCTGTTTTTACATTCCCATCCATATTTTCCCGCCATTTACAATTTTTTCTTTTGTTGCCGCTATAAGCCATATTCACTCAATTAACTGTTTTCTTACCACTAAAATATTCAGATGAATAACCTTTATCACATTTTGCGCTTTTGAATTACTACCACATACTTCAACATCGAGTTTCAAATCGATTTTCGTGGCAGCTACATGTTGTTGCCACTCATGGAAAACTTTTAGGTACGTTTACATGGGCTATCAAAACTGCACATTGCCGATAATATATCCCAACAATGTTGACTGGTTACATTTCGGTCACATGAATTGCTGCCATATGTACTACAATGCCACAGACCACTATAGCCTGGGGACCTTTGCGGCAATACACACCCGTGCCAGAAGTGTTAACTAGTGGCCACACATTATTGCCGAAAAATGGGCGAACGCGAACTACCAGAAGTGAGTGTACCTCTACTGATTTTACATCACACCAGGAACCCAGTTAGAAAGAAGAAGAGATATTTGCATATATGGATGTTTTACATTTTAAGTAATCGGAATGCTTCAAAAAATTTAAGTAATGAAGTGATGATGGATGCATACCTGTACCAGAATTTTATCAGATTCTCGAAACAGATTTCGTATATCTCGTGCAACTTTTTGATCCGAGAATTGCTAAAACCAATACGAATGTGAGAGGGTGTATAACAGTTAAAACCCTACTGGTTATCGACCTTAGGCTTTTAGTAATAGTATGATATTCTGCCTTACGCAGGTCTTGTCATGGGTTAACCCTCTTCCACTTTTGTCTGTCCATGCCCAGTCTTTTCATTTCTCAATATTTGTCTCCTTTGATACTGTCCAGCATTTCATATCTTCTTTTTCCTCTTCCCTTTTTTCCCTCCTCCATACCTTCTATTCCTTCCTTCAGTAAACAGTCCCTCCTTAAACAATATCCAATCCATTTCCGTTTTCTCTTTCTGATGACTTTCAGCATGTTTCTTTCTTCTACAACTCTTCTAAATACTTCTTCATTCCTTACTCGGTCTTCCCATGTCACTTTTTACATTCTTCTCCATATCCACATTTCTAGTGCCTCCAGTCTTCTTTCATTTTCGTTCCTCAATGCCCAGGTCTCCGCATCATACAGTGCAACGCTCCAAATGTAACATTTGGCAAGTCTTTTCCTCAGATTTTTGTTTTTGTGGTCCACAAAGTAATTTCTGTTTCCACTTGAATCCTTGTTTGCCATTGAAATTCTTCTCCTAATTTCTGTTGAACAATACATATCATCCATTATTACACATCCCAAGTAATTGAAGTTATTCACTAGCTCTACTTCCTCTTCCCAAATATTCATACGGCATTTTCTCCCCATTTCTCCAATTACCACACTTTTCGTTTCCTTCTTGTTAATCTTCATTCCACATTCTTATAATTTTATGTTTAGATCATCTAAGATTCCTTCCATCTCTCTTTGACTCTTTGCCATTAAAACCACGTCGTCTGCAAATCTTATACACTCCACTCTCCGACGCCCTATACAAACTCCTCTCCTTCCATCAAAAGTTCATTAATAATATCCTCCCGATAGATATTGCACATTGTTGGTGATAAACAACAACCTTGTCTTCCACCTCTTCTCAGTTCAATTTCTCCACTCATCACATCTCCTATTCTTACTGTTGCTCTCTGTTTCAAATATAAATTTCTAATTAGTCGTCTATCCCTCCAGTCAACTCGATGTTTCCTTAGTATTTCCATCAGTTTGTCCCATCTGACACAGTCAAAGCCTTCTCAAGATCAATGAACGCAACATACACCTTCCTTTACTTCTCCATGTACCTCTCCCCTATAACTCTCAGTAGCCCAATGGTATTTCAAGTTCCCACTCCGCCCCTGAAACTTAACTGTTCGTCTCCTATTACGCAATTCGGCTTTCCATATGGATTTCTGTTGAGCGTCCTCAGCAAGACTTTGGCTGCGTGCGAATCAGGCTCACTGTTCTACGGTCCTCACACTTTTTGCTGTTCTTTTTTCTTTTCTGTATGTATTAATATATTTTCTGTAAAGTCCTTTGGCCATATTCCTGTCACGTATATTCGAATACACAATTCAATCAACTCCCTTTTCCCTTCTTTCTCCAATGACTTTAACAGTTCCGGAGGAATCTCATCATTTCCCACTGCCCTTCCATTTTTCACCTCCTTCGTAGATTCGTCAATCTCACTAGTTACTATTGCATTTCCTTTGTCATTATCTGCAACTTTATCTTGTTCTTCTGTCCCGAGGTCTTCTTCACCTGGTCGGCTGTCTGAAGCGTATAGCCATTCTATATATTCTTCCCATCTACTCACTGTTTATTGGGGTTCACTCACCCACTCACCATTTTACCGCCTGCTGCCTCTACTTCCTTTAGTCCATTGTTATTTCCCTTTTCCCTGAACGTCAGATCCATTGCTTCTTTGTACATCAAATCATATTTTCTTTCTGCCTCTAATTTCTCTATTTTGTCACACTTTTCTGTAAGCCATTTCTCCTTTGCTTTTTCTGTGTCCCTTTTTAATTCATTATTTAACCTCCTGTGGATACGCTTCCCTTCTTCTGTGTTTAGAGTTTTCCATTTCCTGCCATCATCCATCTTGGTTATCATATCTGGTGTTACCTATACTTTCCTTACATTTTTCATCTCCTTCACTCCAAGCGTTTCCTTAGCTGCCTTTTTGATCCCATGTTTAAAACGATCCCTTCTTCCTTCTCCGCATTCCGTTTCCTGTCCTTGCATCTTGATTTCACAATATGCATTCTCTAATTTTTCACAACTGCCTTTGTCTTTCAGTTTGTCAAAATTAATGTGCTCTCTCTTCTGTCCTTTCCAGGTTCTTTTCAATTTCACTAGAACCTCAGCTACTACTAATATATGATTCGGGTTTTAGCTACTGGTAATTCTGGCAGAAGTTCACAATTTATTCGTAAGCCTCATGGTACTATAAGTATGCAGTGCTTTGGTGTAAGGACGGAAATATTCAATTAAGAGAAATTTAATGAAGAATAAAAAAATTATATTATGTTTTTGAAACCTCCTGGCAGATTAAAACTGTGTGCCGGACCGAGACTCGAACTCGGAACCTTTGCCTTTCGCGGGCAAGTGCTCTACCACTGAGCTACCCAAGCACGACCCACGCCCCGTGCTCACAGCTTTACTTCTGCCAGTACCTCGTATCCTACCTTCCAAACTTTACAGAAGCTCTCCTGCGAACCCTGTAGAACTAGCACTCCTGAAAGTAAGGATATTGCGGAGACATGGCTTAGCCACAGCCTGGGGGAAGTTTCCAGAATGAGATTTTCACTCTGCAGCGGAGTGTGCGCTGATATGAAACTTCCTGGCAGATTAAAACTGTGTGCCGGATCGAGACTCGAACTCGGGACCCGCGAAAGGCAAAGGTCCCGAGTTCGAGTCTCGGCCCGGCACACAGTTTTAATCTGCCAGGAAGTTTCATATCAGCGCACACTCCGCTACAGAGTGAAAATCTCATTCGGGGTATTATGTTTTTGTTCACCAGCACACACCACTATCAATTTGTACTCAATGCGGGTCTGGGGGTCTATGAAATTCATGAAATCAAATGGAAACCACGTGTATTAACTACCACCAGTGCCGGCCTAAGTGGCCGTGCGGTTAAAGGCGCTGCAGTCTGGAACCGCAAGACCGCTACGGTCGCAGGTTCGAATCCTGCCTCGGGCATGGATGTTTGTGATGTCCTTAGGTTAGTTAGGTTTAACTAGTTCTAAGTTCTAGGGGACTAATGACCTCAGCAGTTGAGTCCCATAGTGCTCAGAGCCATTTGAACCATTTTGAACTACCACCAGTGCTTCCACTCATCGGTGTAATATTTTTGTCCCCATTTAACATAGGTTCGAAGACTTCAGAATTTTTTGTGCTCTTCATCAGTAATGATTCCTAGCTCGTCAGCAAGGGCTTGACAACTTTTGTTACAGATTACAATCCTTGAATGCATAACTTTTGCCGTCCCACAGCTTTGGTCGAAGATGAATCGCGTTTATAAAGGTCAGAGTCCAGTAGTCCATTTCTCTGTTGCTGTACACAATAAAATGACGACAACAACCACCTAAAAAACATGCGGCTATATGTACTCAAGGATACATTTGAACAAAAGCCCAACGATGTTGTTTACCCTCAGACACAGGCAAATAATGTCAGCGTTGTCGGTGAAACTATAGTAAACAAAGGTAAGAGCGAGAGGGACGCATATACAGATATTATCGTACAGTAGAATATATTTTTCACCATTGGTGGACAACACAGACAACCTCTCGGCAATGCGTCGGCAGTTATCTTCAACAACCTGCAACGTAAGTAATATCATCTAGCCATACCGCAAAACTGCTGTCCATTGCCACCATATGACATCAATGTCTAAAGTAACGCTATTGCGGGCAGATATTGCCTTAAAATATGGTTCACCTCAGCGCACCTTAAGATAATACACAACATAAAACAGTACAGTGTGTTTTAAAGATCATATCATATTCGGCTCTATGAGAAATACAAGCTGCATCTGTAGGCACACTTTGAAATTCTATCTGCAACGTTTCACCACCTGACGACCCTAAGATACAATAAATCATCAAAGCCTACATCTGAATTTCGTTAGCCTCTTAAAGGCAAGTCATGTAACGCCAAAAACAACTCCCAGGAAAGACTGATATCACCTTAGCGCGATCAAGTTGTGTTAATTTCGGTAGATTCTTATTAACATGTTCTTCTATAGTATTAGTTTCGTCATAACATTAATAAAATGACTTGAGATTCTGGTTTATTATGGCATTTGGAATTCTTATGAATTTTTTTTCAGATTCGTGAAACCTTCTGAAATTGGTGAACTTATCGCTTATGAATGCACCATGGTGTCTGACATGACCAGGAAAGCACGCAATTTACAACGAATAGCTTAAACTGCTTTGGAATATGCCAGTGGTCGATATAATAAACCTGTCGAATTGAAATGTTCTCTTAACGACAGCTACGACATCCATAAATTGTAGATTTTTATCAGGTTTTCATAGATTCGACAAAATATTATTATATAGGAAATAGCCAGTCTCCATTTACTCGACGTCATTTTCGACAACATACATACTAACCTGGATACTACTACAATCCATTTTGCCCAGTAGAAGTATTGGTTATGTCTATATTTTCTCCATCAATACAGTTACTGACTTTTTTATAGACATATTTGAGACTCTCGCTTTCCTTCTGATATTTTAACGCCAGAACTGTATTTTATTATTTTCAATTCCCTCTCTTTTAGAGGTACAAAGAGCATGCAAATACCGGTTTTTTTTCACTTCATTCACTATCCTTTAACACCTTAAAATCGACAAAATTATATATAAACGACTTTTACACATCACTGCTCATAATTCATTTTTGACTATGGATAAAGGTATAACTTCCTTCACTGTTGATTCCACTCTCGTGTCGCACCGACCCGTTGGCTTTCCTGACAGTGCATTAGAGAGACGTGGTTGTTTATAGCAGTCATTCTGAAATTCATGAAATGAGGGCTATTGTACAAGAATTACACAATAATTGTTACCCATTGCTAGACCGCATAGGCCTTAAGCAAATGAAAGCAAATATAATGCGGTATGCTATGTACTTTTAACTAGTGCCTGAATGTTGTTAATCATTATTTGACCTTTTAGCAACAAATAATCTTGGAACAATAATGAGTATTGTATCGAATACAGGGATTAGCGACCACAAGGCAGTTGCTGCTAGACTGAATACCGCAACACCTACAAACATAAAAAAGAACCGCAAAGTATATCTATCTTTAAAAAACTGATAAAAGTGCTCTTAATGCCTTTTCAAGAGACGGTCTTCACTCCTTTCGATCTGATCATGTAAGTTTAGAAAAGTTGTGAATTTTTTCCAAAGACGCAGTATCGACAGCAATTGAGAGATATATATACCACATAAATTAATAAGTGATGGTACAGATACTACACAAAACGGGTCAGATCGTTGTTGCAGAAACAACGAAAAAAGCATGCCAAATTTAAAAGAACGCAAAATCCCCAACATTGCCAATGTTTTACAGAAGTTCGAAATATGGCGTGTACCTCAATGCAAGATGCTTTTAATAATTTCCACAACGAAATTCAGTCTCGAAATCTGGCAGAAAACCCAAAGAGATTCTGGTCATATATAAAGCACACCAGTGGCAAGAAGATATCAATACTTCACTGCGCGATAACAACGGTGACGTCACTGATGACAGGGCCACTAAAGCAGAGTTATTAAACTCGGTTTTCCGAAACTCCTTCACCAAAGAAGACGAAGTAAATATTCCTGAATTCCAATCAAGAACAACTGCCAAGATGAGAAACATAGAAGTAGATATCCTCCGTGTAAAACAGAAGCTTAAATCACTTAATAAAGGCTAGGCCTCCGGTCCAGATTGTATACCAGCCGGGTTCCGCTCAGAGTATGCAGATAAAATAGCTCCATATTTAGCAATTTTATACAACCACTCGCTCCCAGAAAGATCCTTACCTAAAGACTGGAAAATTGCTCAAGTCACATCAATACCCAAAAATGGAGGTAAGAGTAATCCGCTGAATTACAGGCTTATATCACTAACGTCGATTTCCAGTAGGGTTTTGGAACATATACTGTATTCGAACATCATGAAGTACCTCGAAGAAAACGATTTTTTGACACACTATCAGCACGGATTCAGAAAATATCGTTTTTATGAAACACAACTAGCTCTTCATACTCATGAAGCAATAAGTGCTATCTACAGGAGATGTCAAATTGATTCTATATTTTTAAATTTCCATAAGGCTTTCGACACCGATCCTCACAAGCGTCTTCTAACTAAACTGCGTGCCTACGGAGTGTCGCCTCAGCTGTGCGGCTGGATTCGTTATTTCCTGTCAGAAAGATCACAGTTCGTAGTAATAGACGGAGAGTCATCGAGTAAAACAGAAGTAATATCCGGCGTTCCCTAAGGAAGTGCTATAGGCCCTCTATTGTTCCTGATCTATATTAACGACATAGGAGACCATCTGAGTAGCCGTCTTAGATTGTTTGCACATGATGCTGTCATTTACCGTCTTGTAAAGTCATCAGATGATCAAAACTTCTTGCAAAATGATTTAGATAAGATATCTGTCTGGTCCGAAAAGTGGTAATTGACCCAGAATAAGGAAATGTGTTGATTTGTTCACATGAATACTAAAAGAAATGAGCTAAATTTCGATTACGCGATAAGTCACACAAAGCTAAGGGCTGTAAATTCAAGTAAATAATCAGGGATTACAATTACAAGTAACCTAAATTGGAAGGATCACATAATTAATATTATTGTAGGTGGAGCAAACCAAAAACTGCGATTCATTGGCAGAACACTTAAAAGGTGCAACAGGTCTACTAAAGAGACTGCTTACACCATGCTTTTCCGCCCTATTCTGGAGTATTGCCATGCAGTGTGGGATCCGCATCAGGTGGGACTGACGGATTACATCGAAAAAGTACAAAGAAGGACAGCTTGTTTTGTATTATCGTGAAATAGGGGAGATAGTGTCACAGACATGATACGTGAATTGGAGTGACAATCATTGAAACAAAGGCGTTTTTCGTTACGACTGGATCTTCTCATGATATTTCACTCACCAGTTTTCTCCTCCGATTGCGAAAACATTCTGTTGGCACCCACCTACATAGGGAGAAATGATCATCACGATAAAATAATAGAAATCAGGGCTCGCACAGGAATATTTAAGTACTCGTTTTTCCCACGTGCCGTTCTAGAGTGGAACGGTAGAGAGGCAGCTTGAAGGTGGTTCATTGAACCCTCTGCCAGGCTCTTTATTGTGAATAGCAGAGTAATCAAGTAGATGTTGATGTAGATGTGGTAAGAGCAAGCGTTTGACAATTATGTTTTGTTGTTTTGTTATACCATTAACCATTTGAGGTGTACGGAGATTTTGGATCTGGTGACGTGGTAACTGGGAGGGTGAATTTTTCGGTCCCTAGGAAGGTAACATTTCTGTGACTGAACTCTGACTGTGGCCGTCCTTCTGTATGTGACGTTGTAAACGTACATAAGTTTCGTTAGTCAGTCGACTGGCAGCTTGTTTCATGTTATCCTAGCTTATTAGTAGAATGACTACAGGAGGCGCACGTTGACACACTGTCTCTAGTGTATCCCATGCCTCCAAGCAGCAGCATACAGCTTCCTTGCCTCTACATTGCTGCGAACAGTTGCTACTTGGTCAGGACAGCGGGATAATGATACGATGACAGGTAGCTGGGGCTGGGCAGTCCCGTCCAGTGGAACTGCTCAGTATGGTGAATATGGGACCAGGACCACAGGCAGGATAGCGGCGACAGCCAGCCTCGGCCTCTCACAGCGTACAGCTGGCTGGATCTCATCTGGTGCCTCGGACCGTGATGCAGCGGAAGATTGGTTGTTTGGGGGAAGAGACCAAACAGCGAGGTTATCGGTCTCATAAGGTTAGGGAAGGATGGGGAAGGAAGTCGGCCGTGCCCTTTCAAAGGAACCATCCCGGCATTTGCCTGGAGCGATTTAGGGAAATCACGGAAAACCTAAATCAGGATGGCCGGACGCGGGAGTGAACCGTCGTCCTTCCGAATGCGAGTCCAGTGTGCTAACCACTGCGCCACCTCGCTCGGTTGCAGCGGAAGAGTGCTGGCTGCCAGGGGCCTGGACAGTGAGGCAGCGGCCAGTGATCCGCAGCAAGGTTACAGTGGTGGTAGCTGCGGAATAGGTATTGTGATAACTGGTACACGTCATTGTACGGCACTGCCATAGCGATGGCGACAAGCTGGCTCTGGCGGTTTACATACAGCTATCTGCAGGTTACCAGGTCGAAGATGTTAAACTCCGGCGTTCCTAGGTCATGGAAAGTTCTCTTGAATTGGGGCCGTAGTCCTGGACCAGGCCGTTTCAATGCGGGATTAGGTTGACTTGCGGGAGGAGGATGGCATGGAAGAAGCTGCACGGCGACGGGTGCTACTAATAGCAGGTCATTCATTGGCTGCTGCTGTTAGTGTTTGCTACACCCTAGTTACAGGACTGGGCCACTGCGTCGGGCAGTGTCGTGGCCGTCCGATAAGTGTACCACAATTTTCAAGGACCAATGGACCCTCAAAATAAATATTTCCACATCTGAACTGTTGTTATTACTTATCAAAATGCACACAGAGCACTCACTGTCTCTACTTATATAACTTAAGATAATCCAACAAGCATAGATTGAAACATGTCAAGCTTCATTTCTTACCTATAAGTATATGTTTCACTGCCGTTCAGTATGAAACTTCGTTCAGTGTAATGAAATTGGGACTGTGTTACAGAATAACTTAGCATTATCGGCGGAAGATGACAAATGTTTATTAAGAAAATATATAGACACTAATTTGGTGACCAAGCCCACGTCTACCGCTGGCCACAATGCTGTGCTCAGGAGACCGCCTCCGAGTATAGTACCGAGCGAGGTGCCTCAGTGGTTAGACACTGGACTCGCATTCGGGAGGAAGACGGTTCAATCCCGCGTCCGGCCATCCTGATTTAGGTTTTCCGTGATTTCCCTAAATCGCTCCAGGCAAATGCCGGGATGGTTCCTTTCAAAGGGCACGGCCGACTTCCTTCCCTGTCCTTCCCTAATCCGATGAGACCGATGACCTCGCTGTCTGGTCTCTTTCCCCAACACAACCAACCAACCAACCAACCGAGTATAGTGCTGGCAGCGGTGTTTTCGACGTGCGAGCCAACTGTCACTCGAATACTGGACATTCTTTGTATGAATACAATGTATGGACGTCTGGCTATCTGTCTCTTGATAGGCATTGTCTTCTCTAGTCAGTTTCTAGAATTACTTAGATAGAAAGAGTAGTGAACAATATCTGTTGTCGCGATTGACTGACCAAATGTGTGTTCGCGCTGTCGCAAGTTTCATGCGTGTACTCGTTCGGTTTTTCTGTTTGCTTTATTCTGTTAGTAATATGTCACGTCTGTTCAGTGAGAAAGAAATTTGGGAAGATAAAGAGGAAGAATATAGTGTTTCTGGGTCGAATCGAGATATATCTGCGTGAGAATTTTTTGAAGAGGATTGATACTCTGGTAAGATGCTCTCTGCCACAATTCTTCGCCACTACTTTTGCTGCTAAACACATTACTGTTGTAGTCACAATTTAATTCTGTTTTATTTGTCTTAATCTCGTCTTCCTTACATATGAATCTCACAATCAAACAGAATCTAACACAGATTCCCAAGATTTTTGTTGAGAAGATGAGACGATTTACTTGTAAAACAAGTAGGAAAGAAAGAAACTAGTATTGTCCTCATTGCCACTCGCGTCTTTGTGTACCACAGTATCCAGAGTATCCCATAAAAAAACAATTACATGTGAAATTGCTCAATCAATTTATATCATCACTACTGTAAAAGTTTCAGTCTATCAGGGAATTAAAATTAATATGAAAAGTAAAGTTTGAAGTTTGATCCTTTTCAGTATGTACTATCCTTTAAGAAATATCAAACACAAAAGTGCCATCAAAATTTTAAATAATGACATGAATGACTGATATTCTGGGCCCAAAATTTTTCTAAGTGGCTCGACTTCAAAGTGTTAATATCTAGTCATAGGGCTCACTATGATGTTAGGCTGACCTCGAAATACGTTTTAGCCGAACTAAGACGAGCTTTTGACAAAAAATATAAGCAATTTTCATGTGAGGATAACATGATTTATTTCGGTACGATAATGAAAATGTTCTCGTCGACAAGTGGACTGCAACGTATAAGTCAGATCAACAGTAATATCCATGCATTGTTTCGTGGAGTTATAGAACAAATCTATAGAATTTTGGTAAATTTATTGCGTAGTTCAAAGATCTAAACAACTATGTTGACTAACCTGTAAATAGCCACGCGCATTTTGATAAGAAATACAGACGTGTAGAAGTGAAAACATCAAATTTGAGGATTGATTCTACCTGGCAAAGCGTGGCACAGGTACCGAAATTTAATCACCAATAAGTTCTGTCCAACTTGTATGTCTTATCATTAGCAGCAATGCGTGAGCCGCTTGTACTTTGGATTTAATGTTACAGAACAATTTAGTTACGGAAGTAGAGGTACGTGTGTTTTGCACTGAGAATATCATATATTTTGAGAAAAAAATGTAACGTTATTTTGGTCCAGTATCATAGACCTGTAATTGTACTTGCGTATTATGAGAAGCAAACTCCCTGTGATTTCTACCCGCAGTAGTTTCATTCTTTCATAAATTGTTATATATTTGTGGAAAGAGGATACTTTCAAGATATGAAACTTTCTTCTTCTGAATGAAACATTGTCTATCATTGTCTTTGACAATTGTTGCGTGTCATGTTTGCAGCATTACAAACTTACATTTGTGTATTACGAAAATATCAACAAACAATTCATAAGCTTGTGTCTGGGGTAGCGGGCATCAGGAAAAGGTAAGCTGGCACCTCCACATGACTACCACAGTGAGATGACCGGAGCAAAAGGAATAAGATACGCAATATTGTCTACCATAGCATGCGTGTTTTGTTATTGACCCGGAGCACCTACGTACGTGGAGGTACGAATGCTTTTGTCCAATGGCAAAATTAAGCTTTACAGATAAAAATTTTCTGTAAATACCCAAAAATTATAAAACTTTGATGAACTGTAACGCTCTGATGACGCCATAGTTGGCTATCCATAAGCACTACAAGTTTCATTGTTTACCGGATTCTTATGCATTGTCTGATAAATTACCTTGTTTTAACGAAGGCTACGCTGCCCATGAGCAGCGTGTAACTGCTGCCAACCGTGATACAATGTACTACACATTACGTGGTATATATCCATCTGCCGGGAAAAATTTTAATGTCACATAAATACTGTACGTAATATTGGAAAATATTCCGTCTTTTACGGCTGTGATAAAAGTTTTATTTACATCAGACGCATTTTTCCGCATTTTAAAGCACTTGTATCAAAATTAAATTTACAAAGCGTGCCTTTCATACGCAATCTGCAATTACTTGCTGAAATATACATCAATCGAGAAAAACGTTGAATATGATGTTCCCACTACAGCGATGCACAAAACTACGACAGATATTCAAGAGGCTCGACAATGTAGGAGCGAGGATACTGTCCACTGAAGATGCTTGAAAACAAATCAAAATGCGTTTGGTCTAAATAAGACTTTTATTACAGTCGAAAAAACGGAATGCATCTCAATATTACTGGCAAAAATACGACTCTAGTAGAGAAGATATAAAGAAATGGACAATATGAATACTGTACTTGTGCCTCACCTTTCGTTATTTTCAGTCGCTGCGACCGTTGTCATATACATCACTACAGTCTGTGTTGGTGTCTGAATGATCTGATCTTAGAATGATGACGATGGGATCAGGCAGATTGTCAATTAAAATTTCCCTCCCTATGTGCTCCTTCTGCAGCCATTCTGCGTGCCGAACACATTTAGCTCATTCTGAAGGAGTTATGGTATGAAGTGCTTAGTGCAAAAGCCTTTCTGTGTCAGCAATTTTAAATGCCGTGTTTCGTTCTGCGACATACATTTTCACTTGTGCCTGTATCAGTTCAATCGGACTGGACTGGCAATGATACGGCTCCAAACGCAAACCTGTATATCCTTGATCCTGTGCGGTACAATCGATTTCATAAACTTTATCACCAAGTATATGAATCCCTACAAGATTCAACAACTCAGCACGAGTTTGATTGAAAGTGTGCAGTATCTCTTTACTTGCAAGCCACAGCATGATTTTGGCTTTTTTTTTGTGCTGAGTTGTTGGTGCTTTGTCAATAACAACTGAGTGATAAATCGCATTGCCCATAACAATTACTGAGTTTGCAGGTCACTGAGGGAGAAACTGTTTCCTAAACCATAATGTAAATGTCTCTGAGCTTGTTTCAGAATGATGATCCCCTGAATTGCTCCTGCTCGCCCGGAACACTAATTTTCCTTCTAGAACGAATATGAAAGCAGAACTAGCATGAAGTAAAATTATTCGTCCACCTTCACCAACTGTTACTTTAAAGCCAGTGTCCAAGACAGTTTCCTCGTATTATTTTGGTTTACCTATGTATCCTTTAGCCATATTTAGAGCAAGTAAAAAATGTTCTCATTGCCAGATTTTCTTATTTCAAGAATCCTCCTTGCGACATCAAACGCTCTATTAAAATTGTATACTGTCATTCTTATGAACATATTTTAATCCAATGTTTTTCAGCACTCTTCGCATTGAGGTAACACTGCCATTACAATTTATAGCTTCATGTACATTTTTGACAATAGTAAATTACCCTGTCGTGTAATATTTGAGCACAAGTCGTCTTAGAACATCTTTGTAGAAATCACATAAATTCGTGACAAGCTTCTCACTACTGTGGTGTTTCCATGGCGATCCGAAAGCGGGACTTCCACTAGTCTGGACACATAAATTACCTTCACTGACAGTCCGCTAAACGGTTCGCAAGCTGACGTTGCTCGCTTCTGCAGTGTGTTCCTGTGATCTGGCACCACCTGTGGTGTTTTCTACTTCGCGGTTGAAGAAAGCTTATATCCTGTAAATTATGTCTCTCGCTTATTTACTGATAATTTTTGCTTACTACCACTATTAGCCATAAGAGCTCGCAACAAACTGAACAGAAATTCACCTATACCTTCCTACAATCACCTTTAACACTAGCACTGGCTGTTCTGTAAAGTGTCGAAGTTGAGCGACTGTAAGAAGATGGAAGACGACTTAGACAAAATTTCCGGTTGGTGATGAATGGCAGCTAGCCCTAGATGTGGAAAAATATAAGGTAATGCGGATGAGTAGGACGATCAAACCTATAATGTTCGGATACAGTATTACTAGTGTCCTTCTTGACACAGTGAAGTCGTTTAACTATCTGGGCGTAACTCTTCAAAGCGATATGAGGTGGAACGAGCATGTGAGAACTGTGGTAGGGAAGGCGAATGGTGCACTTCGGTTTATTGGGAGAATTTTAGGAAATACTGATTCACCTGTAAAGGAGACCACATATTGGACGTTGGTGCGACGTATTCTTGAGCACTGCTCAAGTGTTTGGGATCCGTACTAGGTTGGACTGAAGGAAGACATCGAATCAGTTCAAAGGCGGGGAGCTAGATTTGTTACCGGTAGGTTCGAACAACACGTAAGTGTTACGGAGATGCTTCAGTAACTGAAATGGGAGGCCCCGGAGGAAAGGCGACGTTCTTTTCGAGAAACACTACTGATAAAATTTATAGAACTGACATATGAAGCTGACTGCCGAACGATTCTACTGTCGCCAACATACATAGCGCGTAAGGACCACGAAGATAAGATATGAGAAATTGGCGCTCATACGGAGGCATGCAGACAGTCGTTTTTCCCTCGCTCTATTTCCGAGTGGAAGAGAAAAGTAAATGACAAGTAGTGGTACTGGGTACCCTCCGCCACGCACCTTGGGGTGGCTTGCGGAGTATCTATGTAGATATACGGAGATGCAGACGTTGACAGCGCAGCGTTCAAAAAACAACAGAATTCTCATTGTCTGTCGGACGATGCGTGACGTCAGGTTCGGAGAAAGAGCATAAACACGAAGCACCCAAACTGTATCCGCAATTGCGAATAAGAACAACCACCAGCTGCGGAATGGAAAGACGATAATGAAAATCTTTGCCGGACAGGGGCTCTAATACGGATTTCCCGCTTATCGCGAGTTCGGGTCCAGCACAAATTTTCATTGTCGTCATTCCATTCTACGGCTGATCGTTGTCATTATTCACAATTGTGAATACATTTACCCTACTTCATAACGGCTGTAGTCGCCGCAGTGCCTGTTCCTTTGGACATGCAAGCATATCCAAACTAACTTTGTATCGTAATCTGAAATACAGTAAACATGAAGCTGTCGTTCATACTTCCAATTACAGTCCTGTTCTTTATGGCTATGTTGTTCTTTCAGAAATTGTCTTTTAGAGCATTACAGGAAGATCTTGACTTATTTAGTAGCTCATTAAAGAAACACCACTTGTGAATGATTCAGAGAGCCTTCGTCCCTTAATTCCGATCTGCAAATGTCACAGTCTTTCTTACAAGTCCGAGTTTGAACATATCCTCATTTAGATGTAAGAAGGATGTATTAGTTGCTTTCTTAGTATGTTATATTTTAATGACATGTGTTTTGTAAATATATAATCATGGAAATGACATTCAGGCACTTAATTCGAGGGTCTCATCATGTTTCAGGCGTCAGTTTCGACGCATATTTTAGACATGGATGTGTAATTACTGATGAAGTTTAATTATCGTTGCATACGTTTTAGATGTCGAATTAACACTGTCACACTTGTCAAGGATCATGTGTTTTGTAGAACAGTTTAAATGTGAAAATATTTCATTTTATCGTCCATCGTACATTACACAAATGTGGTACAGGGATTCATTCCCAAGAGCCGATTAACCTGTGAATTCATACGGTAAGCCGTGTGGACGTATGTGTATGTGTGTGTGTGTGTGAGAGTGAGTGAGTGTACGTCTGTGTGTGCAGTTTTGTAAGTTTATTGTTTCTAACTTGCTCCTACAGCTACAGGTTTACTTCCACCGTCTTACATATAAGAAATCCTTACCAGCACCATTAACATTTTTAAACTTCCCACCAACAGCATCGTGGATTTAGCGACTGCAGTGCCTCAACTGCAGCACTGACAAGCAGACGTCCAAAAGGGCATATCATTGGCTTTCAGGCTAAAGGATGAAGCGTTTCGGAAGCAGCTAAGTTTGTAAACCTATTGCATGCCACCTTCGTTAACGTGCACCGTGAATTTCAAAATGCTGCTACCCAAACCTGGCACCGCACAGCGGCTCAGAACGGCCGATTCTCTGGCCAAAAGTCGAGAAATGAAGGTTGAAAGATCCATGTGTTTGGAATGGATTCTTGTAGAGGGGGGTATGGGGCATTCAGATCGTATCAGCAGCGGTCACAAAACTGTATACGTGCGTCCCTGTGACAGTCGTAAGTTGCCTCTTGTTGAAACACACGCGCGACGCTTCAGTGCCGAGTTACACAGTGCTTCAGAAAATCTTACAGAATTTTACAACGACGCGTCCGATTCTTATTTTCCTAAATGCAAAATGTTTATGAAGGTACGTACAAACATTTTATTTACTTCAATTTTCGAAAATATTTGTTGTTATTTATGAAACGTTATGCTAAAGGTAGGAGTGATTATCATGTTGTTTCGCTTCTTTACAAATACATTTGTGTCGATACAAAAAAAGAAATTAGCCCTGGAATTGACAGGAACATGTTTGTTAAACTACCTATTAACGAAATTTTCAAGAGTTAGCTGCTCGAAAGTTGCCCATTTTGAGTAATAACGATTTTAGTGTTACCGTGCACGCTGTCGTGCGCATTACGCACTGTGACTAATGGCGATATTCTCCCCTCAGCTTTCTATATCTGAGGTTTGAAAGGTCCGAGGTATGGAGGGTTTTTCGTAGATGTTTTCTATCTCTTTCTAAAGT
Source organism: Schistocerca nitens (assembly GCF_023898315.1). Lineage (NCBI taxonomy): Eukaryota > Metazoa > Arthropoda > Insecta > Orthoptera > Acrididae > Schistocerca > Schistocerca nitens. Next base: position 951,388,426 of record NC_064616.1, read on the forward strand.
ATTGTGGAGATAAGTACGATATATTATTGTAACGGTGTACCATTGTGAATAAAGATTTGAAATAAAAATCCAACCGTAATGACCATTTTTATAGAAATATCGAAATAAGTTTACAAATATTATTTCAAACATTGTTCACGGACAATAAACACAATTTGTAAAACAAAATAATATAGTTTTTCATCTATTTTTCATGAGTGTAGTATTACTTAAACATTTTTACCTTACACCGTACAATACATATATATATATATATATATATATATATATATATATATATATATATATATATATATATATATATATATATATATATTAAATTTTAGGGCATACATGCAAAGAAATTATTTGTACACGTAGACCAATATTCTTGTCCCTAGTGATGAATGGAGCTTAAAATTTGACAAAAACAAGTAGATGGTCTGGAAAAATATTTTACCGAATCGGACGGATGTCCTTTCGCAATTTCAACTGATGAATGGAAATGTTTAAGGAATCTCCTATTTACAATGAAGATAAAATGGCAGGACAGCAGCAGAATCCTGTAGCGCTTATACGCCAATCATAAGAATGGCTTGACCAGGGTGTAGCTATTGCGGTTTGTCTATTTTCCTATTCCTTACACATTGGGACCTTGTTTATGTTGACTGCCTCGAAACATACCTCGCGTTTATGTTGATTCGAGAGGGATTCCCCCCACTATGACTTTCTCCTTCCACATTTCCCCTCTGCGCACCAACACAAACGCATTCCACTATGCTTTGCAGAGTGTTGATTACTGAGGTGGAGGAACCGTCATAAACGAGAGGTGGGAAGTGAACACAAACTCGAGTCAACTCATACGCGAGTCAGCATAAACGAGGTTCCAGTGTATCTTCAAAATTTTTCCTTTAAACGTTTTTTTCACTTTCGAGCTAACGTTATTGCGATTTGTTGTAGAATGCGGAATTCAAAAACAGGGACGAACCTACTTCTAATTCTGATACATCAGGATCGGATGAAAGCCACAAATTTGGAAGACCCTCATTGGACTTCCCATCATCCACCGAACGGAGTAAGCGACGAAAAGCCGATGATCTTCGGAGATCAACAAGTCCAAGGGCATTGGCATCCGCAAGGGAAATGAATCTTCGTGCTTCTGGGTCCCATGCTGCAGTAAACATGCTCAAGGATATTACAACCACTTCTTCTACGAGAGACTCTCGGTATCAGTTAGCATTCGCACAAAGTTTTAGACAAGTACGCCAAGAAATTAGCGCAGATGTTGCTTTAAACTTGATAATAAGCGGTAAAACGACGAAAGAAACGTATAACATGGTCCGGGAATTAACCAATGAAAACAGCGACAGGTCGGTTTATCCCAGTTATCATAAAATATTAGCTGCAAAATCTCATTGTTACCCACCAGATTATTCAATAAATATAACGGAAACAAGTGCGAAAGTACCATTGCAGGCTTTACTAGACCATAGTACAGCTTTATTGCTTCAAGTACAATCTGATATCATGAAAACACTCGACAGTTCCTTCACGAATAACATGAAGTTAATTTTGAAGTGGGGATGCGATGCTTCGTCATCGCAGCAGTGTAACCAAAAATTTGACGAAAGCGACAGCTCTGACGCTCATGTATTTTAACTTCCGTGGTTCCGTTACAAATGTCAGTAGCATTATACGACAAATCTGAGCAGCAGCTTGTCGTTTGGAAGAACCCAAGGCCTTCTTCACCCCGTTACATCAGACCGTTGAATTTGCAACTTTTGAAAGATATCGTGCAGTCAATTGTTGATGGAAAAAATATCTTTGATAAGCAGATAGCATCTCTCGTCACATTCGCTACTGTAACGGAAGGTACTAACGTTGAAGTAAAATAAGACTTATCGTTTATAATGACAGATGGAAAGGTGAGAAATGTTATTACTGACACTAAATCTGCGCAAACGTGTTATTTATGTAATATGACGTCGAAAAATTTCAACAATTTACAGTTGGTGGAAATGTGATAGCTCGAAACTAAATTATGGAGTTTCTTCCTTAGACGCTTGCATAAGGTTGTAATGTTGTTGCTTTAATTTGCTATGAAAACGGTGCTGATAGACAATAAAAGCGGGTTAAAAGCTGTGAGCTGTCTGGGGAAGTTAACCTTGCATTACTGCGCAACGGTTTCACCAGGTATCCAGTCTAGCTTACCAAATTCCCAACCAGACTAACATTCATTATAATCTTTTAATAGTCATACGATAACCGGTGATATATATATATATATATATATATATATATATATAAAACAGAATTTAAATAAAAAGAAATAAATCAGTTTATATTTGGAGATTTATTCTAACATTGATCATTGAAATTTCAGAATATTAAACTTGATTCTTAACTAAACAGGTGCCTTATTTAGGATTGTGAAAATGTGAGATTGTAATCTTACGGAACACATCAAATATGGAGCCAAGATTGGGAGACTGCATACAACACTGCATTCATAAAATAACACACGAAGAACGTTGAAACATATGCAAGAGGAAATTAACCACAACCAACCGATTCAATTTTCACCCAAAGAAGTTACGTTCATAGCACAATCCTGTCCGTCATGTAATTACCACACACTGCTATACTAAATTCATACTAACTCTCTGTGAAATCTTCCCGAAAAGAATAGCTGAGGGCTACTTTGATGATTAAACCACATGCTTCACGTGGTCAACTTGGTTTACACAAAGAGTGTAACTCCACAATAATTTTGATAATTAAAATAAATGAGATCGAAAAGCAATTTAGAAAAGAAAAACCTCGAACTGGTTACTATCGTCTTACTATTAACCTGATTGGTCAAACCATTGTATAAGCACGTGGTACTGGTCTCACAAAGTACACCCCACTGGGGTTGAACATAAAGAAAAGTTGCTATATTGAAAAATATTGTCAAGACGAGACGTTATAATCTCACGCACATTTGCATTTAAGATTGATGATCCTAGTTAGAGTTACTGATCAACACGTGGTTCCACTTTACTCACAAAGTAGTGACAAAGCAACTACTGGAATATTCGGAACTGTACACTCGAATCACACTGCGTTGCAATTTAAGATAACATTAGATATTTTAGAGCTAAGCCTGAGATAAAGGTGATTAAATTTTCAGTTAGGCTGAACTTAAGAAATCCATTGTCCTACGGACTTAGCAGACACGTACTTAGCCGGAGATCTTACCACTTCAGACGCTCGCCGCGGACAGACTGACCTGGGCTCCTACCAAGGGTGCTTCCGTATACAAAACGGAAGTGACCAGAGAGGCAGCTTCCTATACCAACAGGACAAGGGACGGACAGGATCACACTAAGGATAGAAACCTCTTTGCTTTTAGAAAGCGTAGCTACCTGTTCCGACGTTGGTCCTACTGTTCTCTAGCAGACAGGCTTGTCTGCTACCATCCAGCATGCAACTAGAAATACATTTTCTCATTCATCCTCTCACACAGAAGGGAAGGGGGATGACAGTATCTTATCATATACAGTATATAAAAGAAAGTAAAACAAAGCGGATGTAGGTTCCGTATGAGACTGTGTGACATGAATTACATATAAACTGTGTTTTAAAGTGTAGTAGTGTGACAGATCGTTCTTGTTTATGTGTAAAAGTAACATGTTTCACTGCTCAGTCTCCTCCCAGATATTCAGAAACACCACAGTAAATTTAGAAGAGGAATTTATGCCGTAAATGACAACATATTTAAGAAATTAACATGAAAGGAATCCAACAGAGACCTTTCATAACCCCAACGCTCCAGGAAAAGACTGTGCAGTGAATCTTCTGGCCATGCTAGGACGTTCCCAAGCAGGCTTCTCACACCAAACTTAAACCAAAAAATGTAAAGAAAAGGCAAAAGGTCACCAGCTACTTGCTAAAACACAATAATTTCAACACATCTTTAGATGTTTTAAAGAGAAAAAAACAATCTGTGACACCTATTTAAAAGATAGTGTAGACCTACTTCGGTCAGCAAGTAAAAACAATGGATCGTGTGTCATTAATATGAAAACAATTTCTGGTTGTTACCGTTATGGAGTTCACCAGTATTTGCTCATTGCAGGAGCCAACTGATCACAGGAAAATTTATGACTCCAGAATGAGATTTTCACTCTGCAGCGGAGTGTGCGCTGATATGAAACTTCCTGGCAGATTAAAACTGTGTGCCCGACCGAGACTCGAACTCGGGACCTTTGCCTTTCGTGGGCAAGTGCTCTAGAGCACTTGCCCGTGAAAGGCAAAGGTCCCGAGTTCGAGTCTCGGTCGGGCACACAGTTTTAATCTGCCAGGAAGTTTTAAAATTTATGACTGTTTATTAACAAGTAAAATTTATGAAAATAGCAAAGGTGCCACAGCAATTTAAAAAAAAAAACATGAAAATAACATCAGTATTATAAAGCAGAACATTACAATGCACAATCCGCAAAAGCAAAAAACAGATAAGAAAAAAAACGTGTTTTACAAAGTGGTTTTCGCAAAAAAATTCTATATCTTATAAAACTAATAATTTGTAGAATTAAAATAACTTTGTGGTACTAATTTAATCACTCTACTATATCTCAGTTAGTTAGCAAACAATGAGCACTGTGTCATTATACTGAAACTACAATAATTATGTGATTGTTACCCTTATGGGGTTTTCACTATAAGTATGCCCCATGCAAAGGCTAATCGATCACAGTCCAATGAGAATGAATAGCTATCTGACTGATAAACGAAGCAATGCCACAGGAATGAATTTACGAAACAAAATATCACAAATCTAATACATCACATAAGAACAAACATTGCTCAACAAAGCAGCTCTGAAAGTACAATAGTTAACATCTAAAAAAAACCAATAAATAAAACACCTGCAAACTACAAGAGTCAAAGTCTAAAAAACAACAATAAATAGAACACCTGCAAAATACGAGAGTCAGTCTAATAAACACCAATAAATCGAACCCCTGATAAACACACGAGTCAAAGTTTCTCTGACAGAAACACACGTATATGCATTGAACTAAGAACCGTATAATCACTGTTCACTGACACACTCTGTAGTTCCACTGTTCCGAGGCACAATATAAGGGGAGGGGGTGGGTTCGTCGCCTCAGCTCTCAGTAGGGATTTTTGTCCATCTGTTGCGTGCAATCCCGCCGTCTCTGCCCTCTCATGAAGTTTCTCTTGGTGGCCCGTGTCACATACATCTCGATTTGGTTCCATGTTTGTGTTGTCAAATTCGTGCGGTATCCTCGTTTGACACGCCAGGTTGATATTCCTGGGCAAGGATGACACTTAATGGCTCTTGTTTGTGCCACCCTTAGCTACCAGCGAACATCGAACTACGATTTACTGTCGCTTGACAGTGGGCATCCGCCAGGAAATGTTGATAGGCGTCGTTGAAGTCTACCAGTTTCTCTGGACACTATGTGTCAAAAGGCTCCACGCCCCTTGTGTTGTTACATTCTTGAGTTATCCTCAATTGGCTCGCTGGTTTGATATTCCTGGGCAGAGATGACACTTAATGGCTCTTATTTGTGGCACCCTTAGCGACCAGAGAACATTGAACCATGATTTACTGTCGCTTGACAGTGGGCATCCGTCAGGAAATGTTGATAGGCGTCATTGAAGTCTGCCAATTTCTCTGGACAGGACGTGTCAAAAGGCTCCACACCCCCTTTATCCCCTGTCTTCTGTCGTTTCACCGTGGCCGTCTCGTCACGGTCGCGTGCATGTGGTGCGTTGCCAGCAGATGGATATCCGTGCGGTGGACCACTCGGCCATCTCAGGTCATCGCCTCCACGAAGGGTCGCACTGATGCGGCCGGCCATTAGCTCGGGGCGCAAGTGAAAGTGTTTGTCCCGTACCCTTCTTTTCTTGTGACCACGCTCCCGAAGTGGCCCGGTTGACAGTGTGTCCTGCTGGGAAACCCGCCAGTTTACAACTAGCCCTCCTCCTCGCTGCTCCCGCTCTCACGTAAGAGTTTAGCCAGTTCGCTTTCACGTTCTCAACTGCATTCACAGAAATTGTTCATCATAGTTATGTGATTACAAAATGTCATACATAATACCACTTAGTATTGTCTTTCACAATTTTTAAGAACAAAAGTGAGACTTAATTTTTTTTAAATATAAAATGTTAGATTAATCGACAATATAAAAATAAAAGTTCAATGACTTGATAATATAAAAAATAAAAGTGAAATGACTTGACAGTTTAAAAATAAAAATTAAATGAACTGACAATATAATATCTAAATCCACATCACTAATGTGGTTCACTTCCGTTTTAATAAATCAAATGCTACTTATTAATTAACTAAAATGAATAGGATTATGCCTTGTGCAAGTATAGGTCAGGGCAGCATAGGGTTCACATGTTATTTACACACATACACACATGCACACCTGTTGTCTATACTACAAACTAACTACCCATCAACATGTATTACTCAAAATTCTACTTCTATCCACTACTAGTTAGTCCAACAAGCTACTTCAATGCTATTTCAACAAAGTGTTTACACCACTACAACATTGTTCTAATTCGTCCTCTTACTGACACTCGCCGCATATGTCTTGTCACATGGTAAATATAGAGAAACTTTCCTTAAACATACACAGTAAAAAGAACAATGGTTATTTACACGCCAAAACATGTATACCAGTTGACACACCTGATAAGAGACTCGCAATTATACATTTATCATACTCATATATTCACACATAAAACAGTAAGAAAATTTCATCTAAAATTACGTTATCACAAGAATTAATCACACATATGACTCTGAGAAGGGTAAAAATATTTTCATTATACAGGTTATACTAAATTTTCTTACCCATTTCGTTCCTTCTTTAAGTTACCTTTCGCTTCCAAATCAGTTATTTGGCCTGTGGTGGTTATTCTGGATTCATTTCTCATGAATGGCAAAATTGTGGTCTCCTCTATTCTGTAAAACAGTTTCATCTTAACATATTGAACTTACAACAGACACAAAAGATCCGAATCCTCCTGTAGTTTAAATGACAAATGTTTTACTTCATCCTTATTACCTTAAACCAAGTTTTCCTTCGGTCCCATAATCAAAACTATTTAATCTTCCTCTACCTTCAAGAGGGAAATTTCCTCAGTACAAATCATATAGGCTGCAGTGCATCCTGCACCAGCGAAAACAGTAAGCTGTAATGCTCACAGCATCAGCAAAACACATAAACGTCACTTTTTTAGGACAAGTATTAAAGCAGAATAATTTTTCAGGCTCTGGGTCAACATCAGTCGAGACTACAAAAAGGATCCATATTTAAGTTCCATTCTCCATTTGCTGGAAAACTGCTCGTCATTTGACTGCCATAATACTATTTCAGGGCCACGTAAATTACACAAACCACAACTCTTCTTTCACCTTGAAGGGAATCAATCTACTTACGAAATCCACAGACAGCACTTTACGTACTTAGCTATAAAGAACAAAAAAAGATATATCATCAATATTAACATATTAGCGCATATTGGGAAGCCATTGGTTAAACAATCGTATTATCGCATCCTGTTTTCAAGATTCCAAACTTTCTCATTCCTTTCTCAGAGTTCTCCTATTTTAAAATATTCATACAGCACGCATACTATAGTAAGAGATCCTCATTTATATTGACAGATATAGAATAGTAATTGATAGATAGTAGCACTGAAAGCAGAAAATCGGAAACAAGGCTACTAAAAGCTGGGGACCTGGGTTTGCCAGACCCATAATACCCACAGATCGGATATTCCCCTGAGTTCTGCATTAATTCAACACAGATCTTGCTTCTCTCAGGAGCGACTCTTTTCAATTTACACAAAAAAAACCATAAACAGCATTTCACTCGTTCACAAAGAAACCTTTTATCATCACATTTGAACCATCCTAAATCCTAATTGCACAAGGAAAGAAAAAAAGCTAAAAACATCACTACAATCAATCACATAGAAACATCTTTATCATTATTATTACCAACATATTATTCAAATTGCATTTATCACAAATGTAAACTAATCAATGGTTTCTCTTCCCCGTCCTCTCTACTCCTCACTGTCCTCTCTATATACCCTATGTACTCATTTGCCATGTCGCTCATTTGTTCCGAATGGGCGCCTTCTGCGCTGATCATTTGTCATTGCCGGTTTTGTTCCTTTCCATTTGCTGGATTACGTCTAGGGTTGGCCTGCCGAATTTGAACATCATGTGGTGCTCCGCCTACAATCCTATTCCCAACGTGTTCATCGTAGTATCGATTCTGGTTGCCGTACCTGTTGCGTTCACGATCTTCTCCACGTCCTCGATTATTTCCGATGTTCCACCTGTGTTCGCGACTGTTGCCCCAGATTCTATACGGCCGGTCCCGATTATTGTTCCGTTCGCGTCGCGACCAGTCACGCCGTTGATTAGTACTACGGCCACGACTGCAATCGCACTGCTGTGCCCCATAATAACTTTGTGCCTGATTAGGCGGGCATTCTGCTGTATTATATTCCAACTCTTGGAGAAGTAGCTTAAACGTTTCCACGTCCTCTTTGCATCGTCCCGCAAGAATGACATGGCGCAAGTGCATCGGCAATTTGGTGACGCATATCCAAATTAGTTCCGCAGGCCCGTATGTGTCGTATAAAAATTGATTTGCCTGCAGAATGTGGTCGAATAGGCGTGCTGGGCTGCCGAAACCAGACTGGTTCAAATTTGGCAGCATAATTATGCCGTGCTTGACCCTATCTTGTGCCGCTTCCGACCAATAGGCGGACAGAAAGGCTTGTCGAAGCTCCAGAGTGGAGTTGCAGTGACGCGCTGCCGACCTCATGCGAATCGCTGGTTCGCCTTCCAAATAGCCACACATATATTCTATCTTATGGGAACTTGCCCAGTCGGGGGGAAGACAGAATTCAAATTGCTCGAGCCATCCTCGTGGATGTATTCCTTTTTGCGAATTTCGAAATATCTCAAACTTTCTCACCGTAAGGAAATGTTTGAAATTTAATCCCTGCATTTCCTCCCGGCGAGGGTCTTGAATGTTTTTATTTTTCTCATGTCTGCCCCTCAAAATACATTCTTCCCTGTCGTCAAAATCTCCCTCGTGGCCGGAGTCCCTCTCTGCACTGTTCGTAAGGCTATTTTTAGTGCTATTGGCGAGTTCGGAATCACACCCAATGCGGCTTTCCAGATGCGCCACGCGTTCTTGTAATTCACCTGTTACAGCTTTGTGCCGCCAGTTCACTTCAAACTGTCCCTTCTGAAATCTAAGAAGCGAACGCACTTCTTAGGTTTCTGTGGCCGCTACCTGTGTAGCATTGTTATCGCTCTCCGTCACCTTCATCGTGCCTACGATGTCCGCTAATGCCGCAATCTTATCATGTATTTGTCTGTTGTCCTCCGCCCCAGTCTGCTTCAATTGTTCTACTTGCTGTTCGAGTGCGTGAATCGCTTGATCGTTTTCCGCTACTGTGTTGCTAACGGACGCGGGACAATGCGTTTCCGCCTCCTGGAACCTTGAGAGTACCTGCTGGCGTTCCCTTTGGCATTCTTCTCTCAGCACTAGGAAATTCCTAAGTAGCTGTTCTTCACTCTCTTTCGATTCCGCATCGCGACTCCACTTGCCCTGTTCTAAGGCTTGCAGACGGTCATCGATTTGTTCAAATGTACAGCCTAATTCTTTCATAATATCACTTTTTATTTCACTTGCCAGATTGTTTATTCTTTGTGAGATATCATCGGACACTCTCTGCATCGAGTTGTCGACTTTATTTTTCTGCTGGATTAGTTTTTCGTCTATTTGTTCGCCTAGCTCACAGATCGATTTTTCAGATTTCTCTGCGTTTTCTTTATTTTGTTGCAATAAGGCTGTCATGAGTTCTGCCAAATCAATTTGGTTAGTCGGAGGCAAATTAATTTCTGGCTCCGATGTGAGCCCGTTTGTCCTGTTTTGCATTTCCTCTGAAGTATTCCCCAATGCATTTGCGGAACCGTCCCATGCGTTAATATTTGAAATCAAATTATCCCCTTGGTCCATGTTGCTTAAGTTGTCGGACCGCCTACTTTTAATTTGGCTATGTGTCTGCATTAGTTCAATTTATACCAGGTACGCAACACACTAATCACAATGAATGTATCCCCCAAAAATTGCGACAGTTACATGAAAGGTACCCAACCTAGTACGCACTTTTTCACACGCAAAACAACTTTTTATCTTAGATTGAAGCAGAGCAATTTACAAGCGAGAAAAAGAAAAAACACACACACATATAAAACACACAAATATAGAAAACAAAAGAACAAGACAAACAACACAACGCTGCTCAACAACGTTGTGAATCATTTGAAAGTCTGCTCAGAAACAACGCAGAAGTTGTTTCAGCGCTACAGGGAAAAAAAATTAAGATTATAGAACTCTCGCAATCTAACGTTTCAGAGATTCCAGAGTCTAGCGGAATCACAGAACAGGGTCGCCATGCGTAAAGTTTTTGGTTTAATTTGAGGTGTAAGCGGTGCTGATGTTCAAGATAATAAAAGCGGGTTAAAAGCTGTGTGCTGTCTGGGGAAGTTAACCTTGCATTACTGCACAACGGTTTCACCAGGTATCCAGTCTAGCTTACCAAATTCCCAACCAGACTAACATTAATTATAATCTTTTAATAGTCATACGATAACCAGTGATATATATATATATATATATATATATATATATATATATATATATATATATTATACATAAAAGAGAATTTAAATAAAAAGAAATAAATCAGTTTATATTTGGAGATTTATTTTAACATTGATCATTGAAATTTCAGCACATTAAACTTGATTCTTAACTAAACTGGTGCCTTATTTAGGATTGTGAAAATGTGAGATTGTAATCTTACGGAACACGTCAAATATGAAGCCAAGATTGGGAGACTGCATACAACACTGCATTCATAAAACAACACACGAAGAACGTTGAAACATATGCAAGAGGAAATTAACCACAACCAACCGATTCAATTTTCACCCAACATACTAACTCTCTGTGAAATCTTCCCGAAAAGAATAGCTCAGGGCTACTTTGATGATTAAACCACATGCTTCACGTGGTCAACTTGGTTTACACAAAGAGTGTAACTCCACAATAATTTTGATAATTAAAATAAATGAGATCGAAAAGCAATTTAGAAAAGAAAAACCTCGAACTGGTTACTATCGTCTTACTATTAACCTGATTGGTCAAACCATTGTATAAGCACGTGGTACTGGTCTCACAAAGTACACCCCACTGGGGTTGAACATAAAGAAAAGTTGCTATATTGAAAAATATTGTCAAGACGAGACGTTATAATCTCACGCACATTTGCATTTAAGATTGATGATCCTAGTTAAAGTTACTGATCAACACGTGGTTCCACTTTACTCACAAAGTAGTGACAAAGCAACTACTGGAATATTCGGAACTGTACACTCGAATCACACTGCGTTGCAATTTAAGATAACATTAGATATTTTAGAGCTAAGCCTGAGATAAAGGTGATTAAATTTTCAGTTAGGCTGAACTTAAGAAATCCATTGTCCTACGGACTTAGCAGACACGTACTTAGCCGGAGATCTTACCACTTCAGACGCTCGCCGCGGACAGACTGACCTGGGCTCCTACCAAGGGTGCTTCCGTATACAAAACGGAAGTGACCAGAGAGGCAGCTTCCTACACCAACAGGACAAGGGACGGACAGGATCACACTAAGGATAGAAACCTCTTTGCTTTTAGAAAGCGTAGCTACCTGTTCCGACGTTGGTCCTACTGTTCTCTAGCAGACAGGCTTGTCTGCTACCATCCAGCATGCAACTAGAAATACATTTTCTCATTCATCCTCTCACACAGAAGGGAAGGGGGATGACAGTATCTTATCATATACAGTATATAAAAGAAAGTAAAACAAAGCGGATGTAGGTTCCGTATGAGACTGTGTGACATGAATTACATATAAACTGTGTTTTAAAGTGTAGTAGTGTGACAGATCGTTCTTGTTTATGTGTAAAAGTAACATGTTTCACTGCTCAGTCTCCTCCCAGATATTCAGAAACACCACAGTAAATTTAGAAGAGGAATTTATGCCGTAAATGACAACATATTTAAGGAATTAACATGAAAGGAATCCAATAGGGACCTTTCAAGGTTTATGGGATGGATGCTTCAAATTGCATATAAACTGAATGACGGAACGAGTAAATGGCAGGCGCGGTCAGTGGATGAAAAGAAAGTAGTTGAAGATCGTATGGAACAAATACAAAAGAAATTTAAAGCTCTTTTAGGTTTAAATATTGATACGTCTAAGCAAGGATTTGGCAGTACAAACGTCAGGAAACCAGCCAGACGTTTTTTTGAAAACGCTGCCTTAAAAGCAGAAATTTTGAATTTGGACGAGAAATTCGTAGCAAGCTGCAAAGTTCAGAGTTTTTCGCTTAGACGTCGCGAAACGATATGTTGAGCTATATTCCTGGTATCCGATGCCAACACTGGTACATACCATTTATATTCATGCCTATGCAATAATTGAAATGAGTGTCTTGCTAATCGGACAACTTTCCGAGGACGTTGAAGAAGCGAGGAAGAAGGACATTCGTCGGTACCGCGAAAATTTATCTCGAAAATGTATGCGAGGGAAGACAATGTCTGACGTTTTTCGTCGGCTTCTTGCATCCTCGGACCCATTGATAACTAATTTTCAAAAATTGAAAATGAAAATTAGTGCACCATTACCTCTGATATATTAGAACGTCTACTGGAAACACGAGAGTATGTCACAAATAGTAGCTTACACTCAGCAGAAATCGAAGCATGTACAACGGATCCATCTGAACCAGATTATGATTTTTAATTAATCCAATTTATTGTATGGAATTTAGATATTCTAGAAAACTGTTTTTCATCCTGGAATTTCAAATGTCATGAATGTAATATCAAAATCGTAAACAGCGACTCCGAAAACCCAATGGCTTAAATTTTCAGACCGATGAAGTGATAATTTTTTCGAAAACGTCCACCATTTTGAATTTCGTAATTCTGATATCAAATTCGTAATCAGCGACCTCGAAAATCTATTGGTGCAAATTTTCGGACCGATAAAGTGAATGTTTTTCCAAAATGTCCCCCATTTTTTGTCTGCCGTTTTGAGTTTCATAATTCTGACATCAAACTCGTAATCAGCGACCCCAAAAACCTAAAATTTGAAATTTTGGAATTATTATCCTCACTTTTAGAAATTTGGCCAGGAATTAGGCTGCTCTGAACCATTGTGCGCCGAGGCAATTTTCGTGCACCATGGGACACAGATGGCAGGGGTTAACAATGACTGCAGAGATGTATGCGGGCGAATAGATGTGACAGATGTGCAGCTGCTGAGCAACTGACCACCCAGATGAACCAAGGGCCTCCGCAGTACGCTCCTGGTTCATGAATCCATGCTGAGTGCTGCTCACCGGCGACAAAGGGTGCAGTCAGCACGCCAATACTGCCACTGGACGTCCACTGAGTGCCGACAGGTGGCCTTTCCAGATGACTCAAGTCTTATTCTCCATCGGACAGATGGCTGTTGGGTATACTGCATGAAACGTCTGTAAGAAAAGACCCCACGAAAATTGCCGAGCGGATCCAAGTCAGAGGATGGATCTTTACGGTCTTAATGGTCTGGGGAATGTTTTAGTGGTAATCCGTGGTTGATCTCTTCATTCTGGAGGGAACGATGAATCACCACATGTGTGAATCTATCCTTGGGAACCATGTGCACCCCTACATGTAGTTTATATTTTATTGGCACGATGGCATCTACCAGCAGGACAACGCAATATGTCACACATCTCGCAATGCACACACGTGTTCCAAAGAGCGCTAGGATGAGTTTACGTACTCTCCTGGCAACCAAACTCCTCGGATTGAAATCCAATCGAGAATCTGTAGACCGCCAACAGAGAAACCTAGTGGGGATGGCCACGGAACTAGAGTCTGCATGGCTCCGCATCCATTTCAGTACCTTCCAGAACGACATTGACCCTCTTCCTGCTCGGCTAGCATCGGTCCACACTGCAAAAGGTAGTCATGCAGGCTTTTGACAGGTGATTACATTAATGTGACTTCAAACTGTAGTACCTGAATGTTCTGGAAATATGGAAAAATGTTATTGTAAAATATTAAACAAATCCTCGTTCATTATCGCATCCCAATCCCCAACACAGTGAAACCAGTAGTGTAATTCTTCTAAAATACTCACATCTCTTTGGGATTCCATCATTAGAATTGCTTGGTCACAGCCCTCACTCACCACAGATTTTGTTTGGATCGAATGACTACTCACTTCTGTCAAGAATTTTGAGACAATTGGCTAAAATTTAGCCTTTCATTGCACATTCGCCAGACTCCTACTTAACCGAAGCTTGTCTGTTCCTTAAACTCACTTCAACACACCCAAATTTAAAGCTGCTTGGTGCATAGACGAACAAAACACCCATAATATCGTTTTAGTATTCAACGTTAGCACAACAAAAGATTCGCAGAAAATTCATAGTCCGGACACCTCAATTCAATACCAACTTTTATGTTCACTTCACGATATTTTCCATTGTTTGCAACTTTCACTTCTGTTCATTGAAAAGGTAGATCTGGCCAAGCACCGACCACTTCACACTGCTGATATCCAGACTTACACAATATGGACGCATAATTCCTAGTGTCAAAAATACTTGACAGAAAAATACCATTTATACAATTTCCAGAACTGAATATATCATTGACTTGGTAGTATGTTCATTATCATTTAATAATATTTTCCTCATATCTTCAGAATGAGGCATATTAATATGCTTAACACATTTGCTGTCCCTGCTGCAGCTTAACAATTGGCTGCCAATATTACTTATCATTCTCTTGAAGTTTAAATGCCGGCCGGGTGGCCCAGCGGTTCTAGGCGCTACAGTCTGGAACCGCGCGACCGCTGCGGTCGCAGGTTCGAATCCTGCCTCGGGCATGGATGTTTGTGATGTCCTTTGGTTAGTTAGTTTCAAGTAGTTCTAAGTTCTAGGGGACTGATGACCTCAGATGTTAAGTCCCATAGTGCTCAGAGCCATATGAACCAGTAAGTCTTATAGTACTCAGAGCCATTTTGAAGTTGAAATCTCAGCACGTGACTTATACCTGGAGTCTGCTGAATGAACTTCAACAATTCTGAGGCATTTATCTCTTTCTTGCCTCCTGCCATTATTATCCCCACGATTACTATGTTATGGTGAACGTCCTTAGGTTTCAACTACCTCTTCCCCTTCTAACATTATCATGACTGCCGCTATTTGTGAATAGTTTTCTTTGCCTCCGATTTCCATTTTCATAAAAATCTGTGAGAGTCTTGGCACCCACAATCATCATAATTACAACTCTGCTGTAAAATCCTTTCGTTTCTTTCAACTATGGGGCTCCTCCCTATTATCATCTTCAAGCTCTTGCAATAATCTCTGAAATATCTGAACAGCAGCCTTCCAAGGTCTACTGAGATTCATTGGCTTCAGACATGATTGTAATTTAACTAAACAGGTTCAACATAATTCAGCTGGGCTATAAGTATACTATAAATATTTATTTTTCATTCATATGTCTTCAAAGAATCATTCAAGGATCAATATAGTTAGACTCATAAAATGCCTAAATCATGAGTACGCCATGTTTTACCTGGGTCTTTTGCTGTCTCCGTTTACTATGCAGACAAGAATAAATGACGAAAATCTTTTTGTGAGTCACAGTTTCGAGCCAAACTATGCATACATATGAAAGGTTGCCCCTGTCTAAGGATCCACAAGCACAGTTAATCTTGTGTCCATCTGGCCCATGTCAGAGCAAAACAAAATTTCAACTCATCTAGCCATGCATGAGCAAGAAAGCTATTTGACGTATTCCGCAAGTAGTGAAACTTACGGACTGAGAAAATGGTTGCAATCAATACTTGGTATGCCTCACATATTCATGGTTCCCCTGCTAAAACGTTCTTAACTGTGTTGATCCCGACTCCTATCATTACTATGATCCAGTTCTGGCTCATTTCTTTCATCTAATTTATCTCCGTCCGCCCTGCCTGAAAATGCGAAAGTGATATGACTTCTTCTGAATCGTATGCGCTCCGCTCAACAATGTCAGACAGCGGAACTACAACAGCAACAGGTTCATCTATCATGTTAACATTCTTATAAAGTTCCTGCTTAGTCTTTAAATTGCCTTCTATGTATTGAGTTTTAATGATTCTGCCCGTTGCTCAACATTCTGCAGAGCAATATGATGACTAGCTGTTTGTTCCTTAACGTGATCAACTACTTGCCGACCCAGAATAGCATGTATTCAATTTGGAATTCACGCCTTGTCTGTAGAGTGATCCTCTATCAAAACCTTCAGCGCCTCCTGCAGTGATTTATTTCGATTTCAAACTGCAATCCTTTCCTCAGTTTCTCCTCCGATTTGATTGGTGCGTTTATTAAATGTAATTGAAATAACCTCACCAACAAAAGCTAAAGCGCATTCCTAATTTTACGTAAGTTCCCTTAATTCTTGTGCACTAGCACATTGTTCTTTAATACTAGCCTGCTACTCTCTCAGACTAGCCTCCAGCTGATTATTTAATTTATTTAAGTGAGCATCAGTCTGCTCTCTTGTACTTCTCTTCTGTTCTCTTATAGTTTCACTAACTTCTCCCTTATAAATTTCATTAGCCCTAGGAATATCAAGGCATATTCCATTGCCTGTATTACCACAGAGGAGTACACATGATTCCCACCCTAAAAAAGTTAAAAAAGGAACAAAGTTCGTTAACTGTTGTAGAGTTATACTAACAACATACAAGGTGACAGTTACTGAACTACATGAATTAAAATCGTCATAACTTCTGAACAGTTAGCGATCGAACGTTCAAACTTCATGGTTGGCAGCTGGGCATAATGGGAATTAGTATGCGCAAGCACGTACGTCTTCTTGTTGTCGGGAATTTGCATGTGAAAATGTCACGGTACAGCGTGCCTAGCCTATCGCGCTTGTGAAGGCCTACTGTGCTAGCAACAACGGCCCAGCTGCGTCACAAACGACGTTTGCGTCCGATTTCAAGCTGAAGACAATCGGTCTAAGTGTGCTAACATTCAAGAACTTGATTCACAAGTTTGAGAGAGCGGGTACTGTTCTTCATGACTGTGTTGACAACGTCTGTAGTCCAGAAACGGTGAAAACGAGTGAAACCACCAAGACGACAGGCGATGTGTTCAAACCAGCGCCAGGAAATCGATCAGACGGGCTGCACAATTGTGGCAACGAACGGGAAGACACTGCTACACATTGTTATTGAAAACCTGCAGTCTTCCATACAAAATACAAATCCATCACCCATTAAGGTCCAGTGCTAAGTAACAGCGGCTGTTTTTCGCCAACACTACTGTCCACAGAATTCACGAACATGATTTTGATGTGAATATGGTTTGGTTTAGCGACGAAAACCACTTTCCTTTGGATGTGGTCGGCAGTAAGCAAAACTGGCGCATTTTGGGGGATTGTGAATTCGCATTTCGCGACTAAGAAGTCCCTTCACCCTCAGTGGGTGACAGTGTGGGGTGCAGTGTCCAGTCACAGAATAATCGGTGCAATATTCCTTGATGTCACCGTGACTACCAAACAGTGCCTGAAAATTTTAGAACATGATTTCATCCCTACTACCAAAAGTGACCCTCATTTCTATAAGATGTGATTCATGCAAGACAGAGATCGACCCCATAGACGCAGAAGAGTGTTTGATGTCCTGTAGGAGCACTTTCAAGACAACATTCTGACTGTGGGGTACCTTGAGGCCATGGGCATGGGCCTCGATTGGCCGCCATGTTCTCAGTATCTGAAGACATGCTACTCCTTTTTGTGGTGCTATATTAAAGACAAGATGAACAGCAATAACACCAAAATCACTACTGGGCTGAAAACAGCCATTCAGGAGGTCATCGACAGTGTCGATGTTCCTACACTTTGGCGGCTCATGCAGAATTTCGCTATTCGTCTGTACCACATCATCGCCAATGGTGGCAGCCATATCGAACGTGTCATAACTTAAATCCAAATACCTGTAGTGATATTTACCTGTTGAATAAAATGTGTGCATGCAGTAGTTTGTAACTAATTTACGTTTCTTCATGCAATTCAATAATTGTCACCCTCTACTTTTGAAAGAAGTATTGACAAGTGAGTAGGGTCCAGTACCTGAAAACGTCTTTTAGCTAACTCTTATCAGTATTAACGTATTTTCAATACTGTGTACTGCCAAGCTGGTTGTATCTTATAACCACCACCAACGCAACTGGCGATAGGCAGAACACAGTTGCAATTTAACAAAACTTAAAAATTACTTGTGGCATCAAATGGAGTACTCCGTAAGAGAATCACCAGAAACAATGCTTTCACTTCCTAGCACTAATGACAAATGCTGAGTGTCATTTGACTGTAACAGACCACTTTCAGTGATCATGGTGTGTCTGATTTAAAACGCTTTCATTCATTTATTAACAAATGTCAGAAACAACAAAATAATGATAAGCTTCCATGACAATGTCTTGCTGGACAAGACAGAACACAATAATCATGATTGAAATATAAAACAAAAAATTAATAATGTACCATTGCAGAGGAAGAATATCTGTTTATTACAACTAAAGTATAATTTCAAATAGATGCCCCAACTATACTTTCTCGTAACACAACAGTATACTCAATGGTCATAGACAGGCTCAGGAAGACCTTGCAAGTCAGAGTTCGTCACTATTCCACAACAAAGTTAGTAAAGGGGGCCATTGATGAGAAAATACTCACAAGGGTTCAGGACTCAATCCAAAGAAAAAATCCTACTGATTATTCTTGGGTATCAATAACCACTTCAGCTTTATTTTTGTCCTTTATTACCGTACCAAATTTTCAGGTGACATCTGTGTAACAATAAATCCAGAAGGATTAACAACCCTGACACATGCACTGGTATGGTAAATTGTTTTCAGATTTTAAGAAGTATTAAAGCTTTTACATGAAAATATCAAAATATCATTACTCATACGGTTAAAACATTAGAGCGGAAAAGCTCAGAATCTTTTTCCCAACTTTTGTTATCTGTTAAATACAAAACACCGCTAATAGACAGTATGTCATGGATTAAAAACTGCGTAATTCAATTACAGTGTATGGGTCCGTACCAAATAGTATCATAGTGATCTATTGGTTAGAAGAAAATAAAATAATACAATTAACGACTGATTTTGAGCCAGATTGAAAAACCAGTAAGTAGTTGCCACACAGTGGAGGACCTAGACAAAATCGTCAAGTAAACAGCTAATGTCGGCCTCTGTGGCCGAGCGGTTCTAGGCGCTTCAGTCTAGAAGCTCGCTGCTGCTATGGTCCAGGGTGCGATTTGTGCTTTTATCAGTGGGGGGGGGGGGATGTCTTAGGGAGTTAGTAGAATTATATATGTTACTAGCTTGGACCGTGGTGTTACGCATGGTTAAACAGCTATTTATAAATAGATGTTAATGCCGAAACTCACTATTGATGCGTATGAACTATCAGAAAAGCCATCCCTTGTTATATCTTTAAAAGTACATTATAGGTAAAGCTTATTTACAAAATCATCTACATACGGGTACAGATATACAAGGGGAATTCAAAAAGTAAAGGCACATTTGTGAAAAGTTGTGCTTATTCTGATGATAGAAAACTGAAACATATTAATAGTATTAATAGTAACACTTATTAAAAACTTTCAGTGTTCGGCTCCACAAATTTAAATTATATGTAAAGCTATACTCCAGTGTGTGGAAAATAAACATCCCAGGCTGGGATGCATAAACTAAAACCAGAGGAGGGGATGGTCTGATGCAGAGAGGGGGGGGGGGGGAAATCCCCTCCATCCCCCCCTGCAAATAGCACACTGCTATGGTCACAGATTCGAATCCTGCCTCGGGCATGGATGTGTGTGATGTCGTTAGGTTTAAGTAGTTCTAAGCTCTAGGGGACTGATGACCATAGATGTTAAGTCCCATAGTGCTCAGAGCCATTTTTAGTTCTAAGTCTAGGGGACTGATGACCTCAGATGTTAAGTCCCATAATGCTTACAGCCATTTGAACCAAATAGCTAATGGCGGAAAAGCACTTACCGCTTCTCCGATCTATGTAGAACCGCGTACTGGGGACGCGGCCATGTGCTATGTCATACTGACGGCAAGAAAGTAAACAGCTTGCGCTGATGAAGCACAGGCTCAACCGAATCATTGGTGGTGCTTTGGAAGTTACATCAATGGTATATGAGAAGAAGGAATATTGGGATAAAATATACAGAAAATTTTTAACGGTCTGTAGAATATCAACATAACAGTGTCATGCGACATTTTTCGTTAATAACGCTCCTGGGTTATGCTAAAAGTAGAGGTTTCGACATCTCTAAGGATGTATTCATCAGTATGAAAATTTAAAAGTCGAAAAGTTTAAATTTTCATTGTGATGAAGCCATCTTTAGATGTGTCGAAACATAGGTGAATGTATTAAACAATTATCTGGAACCATAGGTGCGTTATTTCTCCGTTGAAAGTTATTGGCATAATTTATTAATTGCCTGTGCACATTGCAAGATCCCCTCGCATCAAAACTGATATTGTTATTACTCAGCTTAGCCGCGAGTCCGTAGAGGGTGGTATATGTGACATACAGTATAACTGGTCAGCGTTTCCACCCGGAATTTATGAGTATAAGTCGGATCTTCCTTGATCCGCCTTTGTGGGTCGTGTCATCGGATTTCCTCCTACCTGTGCGCGGTGCAGCTCTCGTAAATGTCGTCGGGTGTAGATTCTTCATTGGCGCATTGGATGTCTCTGTCGGTGGAAGCTAATTATCTGAAATTGGTGTCGATCAACTTTGGGGTATCTACTGTATTTACTCGAAACTAACATTCATAATGCCGTAATATCACTTTTATTCCTATTAGATCAATAATGAAACACTCATGTCACAAACTAATCGTAACCGAGAGCATGGCTACCATCGAACAAGACAGGAAGAGCTCTTAACGCCGACTGCCGACTTTGGCGCGCCGTCCGTATCTCTTACTACTTTCGTCACAGTTCGTGGATTTCCGATCAAGTTCGTACTTACTAAGATATGCATTTGTTAATGAACGGCTGTGAATTTTAACGAGGCAAAATTATGATAAATAGTTTTAAACATCCATAGGCTCCTCCTAGTATTCATGTTGTCATAAATGACTTTAATTATTAAACATAAATAAACAAAATCGGTGACTTTGGCGCCAAGATGGCGGTACTTCCCGTCATGTATATTTCCCAGGCTGACGCTTGTTGCTACTGTCCAGCGCCGAGCCCCACCCCACTACGCGCGACATATGGTCGCTTCGTCACCTAGCCAGCCAGCGTGGGAAATGCTCTCCGACTCATGGCCGGCTACGGACTACAGCACTTCCTAACTATCGTGAATACATCAATAAGAGACAATAATTGATTAAAACTGGTAAAAATGTGTTCCTCACGTAAGAGGCACCTTACAACATCCCCGATTTCTTGAAAACTGCTAACGTTTGGGGGACACAAACGTTCTGCAGCATCAGTGAGACAGTCTTTTACAAACTCCCTTTCGGGAAACGGTTTTACGAATCTTGCTGTTCTTAATGCTATTTTTAAACTTGCTCGCAGTGCAGATGTACTTTGATTGTCATTCTGGAAAATTGAAAGCAATACGTTGTACAGTAAAATACATACTAATGTAACGCAGGAAACAAAGAATTCAAGAGGTATCAATTTTTATTACTTACATTAAAAAAATGCTGTGTCTTAGTCATTTCCTTAAGCGCATTTAGTTTGGCTTGCCGTTTTCCACTGTTCAGTTCACTACACTTGTCTTTATAAAATGAGTTGTAGTGTCTTCTAATCGTTAACTTTTTGTGGCTGACCAATATTCTGCGGCACAGCAAACACTATGCGTTTTCACTTACTGCTATAAAGAAGAATTGCACTTCTCAATCGTGATTAAATGACAGAGCACACAGATTTCCCATTCACTGCTTTCTTTGCAGTAGTCCCCATTGTCAGTACGTCTCACATAAAGCTACAGTCGCCAAAAGACAGCAAGACTGAGTGTGCTTCGGACCTCCTGGTATCACGTAAACAAGGAAGCGGAACCGTTGATGCTCATTTGGTATACGTGTTTAGTCATAGATGTCGCTGTTCTCTTTTCCCACTGGCTGAGATGTGGCACCTGTGCTGCACTTCCACACATTCGCACAGTGTGCAGCATTTGGCCGGCCTTGCATTAAACAGTTTTATCAAACCTCACTTCATCCAGGTATCACCACTATATATCACTTGAATAAAGAAAATTGTGCCAACATGTGTTCATCATTAGAGTATCACATATAATGAAGTTTTTCACTGTTGCATCCTAAACATGAAAGACCATATTCACTAAACTAATTCACTAACCATATGAACCATGGACCTTGCCGTTGGTGGGGAGGCTTGCGTGCCTCAGCGATACAGATAGCCGTACCGTAGGTACAACCACAACGGAGGGGTATCTGTTGAGAGGCCAGACAAACGTGTGGTTCCTGAAGAGGGGCAGCAGCCTTTTCAGTAGTTGCAAGGGCAACAGTCTGGATGGTTGACTGATCTGTTCTTGTGACAATAACCAAAACGGCCTTGCTGTGCTGGTACTGCGAACGGCTGAAAGCAAGGGGAAACTACGGCCGTAATTTTTCCCGAGGGCATGCAGCTTTACTGTATGATTAAAATGGATGATGGCGTCCTCTTGGGTAAAATATTCCGGAGGTAAAATAGTCCCCCATTCGGATGTCCGGGCGGGGACTACTCAAGAGCATGTCGTTATCAGGAGAAAGAAAACTGGCGTTCTACGGATCGGAGCGTGGAATGTCAGATCCCTTAATCGGGCAGGTAGGTTAGAAAATTTGAAAAGGGAAATGTATAGGTTAAAGTTGGATATAGTGGGAATTAGTGACGTTCGGTGGCAGGAGGAACAAGACTTCTGGTCAGGTGACCACAGGGTTATAAACACAAAGTCAAATAGGGGTAATGCAGGAGTAGGTTTAATAATGAATAGGAAAATAGGAACGCGGGTAAGCTACTACAAACAGCTTAGTGAACGCATTATTGTGGCCAAGATAGATACGAAGCCCACACCTACTACAGTAGTACAAGTTTATATGCCAACTAGCTCTGCAGATGACGAAGAAATTGAAGAAATGTATGTGAAATAAAAGAAATTATTCAGATAGTGAAGGGAGACGAAAATTTAATAGTCATGGGTGACTGGAATTCGAGTGTAGGAAAAGGGAGAGAAGAAAACGTAGTAGGTGAATATGGATTGGGGCTAAGAAATGAAAGAGGAAGCCGCCTGGTAGAATTTTGCACAGAGCACAACTTAATCATAGCTAACACTTGGTTTAAGAATCATCATAGAAGGTTGTATACATGGAAGAACCCTGGAGATACTAAAAGGTATCAGATAGATTATATAATGGTAAGACAGAGATTTAGGAACCAGGTTTTAAATTATAAGACATTTCCAGGGGCAGATGTGGACTCTGACCACAATCTATTGGTTATGACCAGTAGATTAAAACTGAAGAAACTGCAAAAAGGTGGGAATTTAGGGAGATGGGACCTGGATAAACTGAAAGAACCAGAGGTTGTAGAGAGTTTCAGGGAGAGCATAAGGGAACAATTGACAGGAATGGGGGAAAGAAATACAGTAGAAGAAGAATGGGTAGCTTTGAGGGATGAAGTAGTGAAGGCAGCAGAGGATCAAGTAGGTAAAAAGACGAGGGCTAGTAGAAATCCTTGGGTAACAGAAGAAATATTGAATTTAATTGATGAAAGGAGAAAATATAAAAATGCAGTAAATGAAGCAGGCAAAAAGGAATACAAACGTCTCAAAAATGATATCGACAGGAAGTGTTAAATGGCTAAGCAGGGATGGCTAGAGGACAAATGTAAGGATGTAGATGCATATCTCACTAGGGGTAAGATAGATACTGCCCACAGGAAAATTAAAGAGACCTTTGGAGAAAAGAGAACCACTTGTATGAATATCAAGAGCTCAGATGGAAACCCAGTTCTAAGCAAAGAAGGGAAAGCAGAAAGGTCGAATGAGTATATAGAGGATCTATACAAGGGTGATGTACCTGAGGACAATATTGTGGAAATGGAAGAGGATGTAGATGAAGATGAAATGGGAGATAAGATACTGCGTGAAGAGTTTGACAGAGCACTGAAAGACCTGAGTCGAAACAAGGCCCCCGGAGTAGACAACATTCCATTGGAACTATTGACGGCCTTGGGAAGGCCAGTCCTGACAAAACTCTACCATCTGGTGAGCAAGATGCATGAGACAGGCGAAATTCCCTCAGACTTCAAGAAGAATATAATAATTCCAATCCCAAAGAAAGCAGGTGCTGACAGATGTGAGAATTACCGAACAATCAGTTTAATAAGCCACAGCTTCAAAATACTAACACGAATTCTTTACAGACGAATGGAAAAACTAGTAGAAGCCGACCTCGGGGAAGATCAGTTTGGATTCCGTAGAAATACTGGAACACGTGAGGCAATACTGACCTTACGACTTACCTTAGAAGAAAGATTAAGGAAAGGCAAACCCACGTTTCTAGCATTTGTAGACTTAGAGAAAGCTTTTGACAATGTTGACTGGAATACTCTCTTTAAATTCTAAAGGTGGCAGGGGTAAAATACAGGGAGCGAAAGGCTATTTACAATTTGTACAGAAATTAGATGGCAGTTATAAGAGTCGAGGGACATGAAAGGGAAGCAGTGGTTGGGAAGGGAGTAAGACAGGGTTGTAGCCTCTCCCCGATGTTATTCAATCTGTATATTGAGCAAACAGTAAAGGAAACAAAAGAAAAATTCAGTGTAGGTATTAAAATCCATGGAGAAGAAATAAAAACTTTGAGGTTCGCCGATGACATTGTAATTCTGTCAGAGACAGCAAAGGACTTGGAAGAGCAGTTGAACGGAATGAATGGTGTCTTGAAGGGAGGATATAAGATGAACATCAACAAAAGCAAAACGAGGATAATGGAATGTAGTCGAATTAAGTCGGGTGATGTTGAGGGTATTAGATTAGGAAATGAAACACTTAAAGTAGTAAAGGAGTTTTGCTATTTGGGGAGCAAAATAAATGATGATGGTCGAAGTAGAGAGGATATAAAATGTAGACTGGCAATGGCAAGGAAAGCGTTTCTGAAGAAGAGAAATTTGTTAACATCGAGTATAGATTTAAGTGTCAGGAAGTCGTTTCTGAAAGTATTTGTATGGAGTGTAGCCATGTATGGAAGTGAAACATGGACGGTAAATAGTTTGGACAAGAAGAGAATAGAAGCTTTCGAAATGTGGTGCTACAGAAGAATGCTGAAGATTAGATGGGTAGATCACATAACTAATGAGGAGGTACTGAATAGGATTGGGGAGAAAAGGAGTTTGTGGCACAACTTGACCAGAAGAAGGGATCGGTTGGTAGGACATGTTCTGAGGCATCAAGGGATCACCAATGTAGTACTGGAGGGCAGCGTGGAGGGTAAAAATCGTAGGGGGAGACCAAGAGATGAATACACTAAGCAGATTCAGAAGGATGTAGGTTGCAGTAGGTACTGGGAGATGAAGAAGCTTGCACAGGATAGAGTAGCATGGAGAGCTGCATCAAACCAGTCTCAGGACTGAAGACCACAACAACAACAACATAGTGCACCTGTTATACTAATATGTATAGCACAAATGGATGAAAATTATGGTCGAAACACAACGCAGACACTCTCTTCAGATACACAATTCTTCCTACGGCTTGACACCATTAATTTTCAAGACCAGAATTGAATTTGAATGTTGAGGATGTGACAAAGTAAATGCATCCCTTGTAAGGTGAGAGATTAAATGAATGTCAATTTCTCATCTTACACGAGAGTTTTTATACATCGTGGCAGATTAAATGAATGTCAATTTCGCAACTTATGTGAGAGTTTTTATACATCGTATCAGGAAGGTGAATATGCTACCTGTCATACTTTGGCGAAAATGATCAGATTTGCCTATTAAAATTTACAGTATGCAATGCAAAGGCATAACACTCAATCGACGATATTAACACATTGAAGCTCAATCCTGCATGTCAATGAGCAAGAAGTGAAACAAGCTGCTGGAGGAAACGTTTCATTTGGGAGAAGATGCGATAGGCGATGTCACAGGCCAAGTACAACGGAAAGCTCTTAAAGCGACCCGTGGCACAGGACAACGAACGGGCCAGATGACTCGTCCAGGAGGGCAAGGAGTGGGCCAAGGGACTGATACAGAAAGAATCTTTAGAAAACTGCACTGCTGACTTTCAAGATGGATACGAACACACCGGTGATGCAGACGATCACATGAACTGCGTATGCTCATGATGTATGCATGTAACTTTTAGGCGTCTGGAGCAGGCAAAAATGTCAAATTGGCTGACTTGAAATAGGAAGGAATAAAGTGGCGAAATTTCTACGTAGTTTGATGGTAGGCCCTTTGCGATTCACAGAGACAGTTTCCACAAAATAAAAAGAATGCCCCTGTTGGAGCACGAAAGGACCCAGGTGGGGGACAGTTTAGCTATGGAGACACAAGACCGAAAATTTCAGGGACTCTCCTCTGAACAAGCGTGAAGTGCAGAACAGGGCGCCTTACGTTCTGCGCGGCGTAAAGGAGGA
This sequence comes from Schistocerca nitens, assembly GCF_023898315.1. Classification (NCBI taxonomy): domain Eukaryota; kingdom Metazoa; phylum Arthropoda; class Insecta; order Orthoptera; family Acrididae; genus Schistocerca; species Schistocerca nitens. The sequence goes on from NC_064616.1 coordinate 951,415,258, forward strand.
ATTTGTGTGAATACTGCATTCATTTCGACTGTCATTCAACTACATATTAGCTGTACCGTTGATGATTTCCAACAGTGGAGAAACGAAACAGCCACATAGTTAATTGTTCTTGCGAGAACTGAGAGGGCATTGTAATACACGCGCTTCTCCATCCATGCATATGCAGACCGCCATATTTCAAGACTAGGGATGCGTGCATGTTTTCTCGCCTAACGAGAAACATAGGAGATTTTCTGCTGATCAAATCAGCAAAAGTATTGATTAGCTTTTATAGGACTTTCTGAGGACGAGAGCAGCCATGCATCCGACAGCTCATTGCAGCTAAGGTAAATACCACTTGCAGAAGTGTAAACTTGTTGGTTCACCAGCTTGTGTAAACTGTTAACCCGAGCCACTTTGAGTAATCTTTGCTCAGCTTTTAAAAAAAAATTTACCATCCTTCGTAGGCTTGATTGTCATCTTAAATAGTACCGAACTTAGAAACGGAATCGGATGATTTGTCGTAATATTCGCCAACTTAATGATGTAGTAGTAAGAATAATTTTGTAAAGGCTCTTCTGGTTAGAATTTTATGTTGTTGTGTTTAGAGTTATTTGGAATAATCGGGATGAAATGCGTTATCTTGGCAACTGTCCTAAGATTGTCACATTAGAACCTATGTAAATTCGTGTATTTCTTTGGTTATAATTCCAAATTAAAAACAATTTGTGTACAGCTTAAACACCATTGTGCTCTGTCATAGAATAAGGGTCCACTTCTTACCCCAGTCATTTATTCTATCGACACTAATGAACTCACAGGGTGTTTATGCTGATGTCTGATGAAAGAGAAAGGGAGTGGAGTGCCAGATAATGGCGACCCTGCCAGGATGGCAACATGTCTGCCAGGATGACAATTAGTCAAATTAGAAAGGGTAATTTGGTATTGAAAAAATTGGAGAATTTGCGCTCCTGCATCTGTTTTTAATACTCTATTTTCTGCCATTATAGCTGAGTACCACGACTCTACAGCTGTCTTCATGGATGGGTCCAATCTGGGTTACTACATCTCTTGCTCTGTTGTTTTACCAGATAGTGCCTTCAATGTCTGACTGCCTCGAGATTTACAGTCTTATATGTGGAACTGTATGGGAACCTGTGGGCACTGGAGCAGGAAAGTCTTTCAAGTGCAAAATTCCTTGTTTGTTCCGATTCTCTAACTGCCCTATACCCTCTACAACGGATGTACCCAGCACATACAGTATCCTATTATATTCAGGACGCCCTTCTCAATCTACAACGCCTGTGAGAGAAGGTATATTTCTTCTGGGTACCAGGACACATTGGTATTGCGGGGAATGAAAGGGCGGATGCTATCACCTCCTGTTGAGGTACACAGTCATGTATCAATGGGAAGACGAGTAGCTAGAGGTGGCTGATAATAAGCTGCGTCTAGTTCAAAAAATGGTTCAAATGGTTCTGAGCACTATGGGACTCAACTGCCGAGGTCATAAGTCCCCTAGAACTTAGAACTACTTAAACCTAACTAACCTAAGGACAACACAAACATCCATGCCCGAGGCAGGATTCGAACCTGCGACCGTAGCGGTCGCGCGGTTCCAGACTGTAGCGCCAGAACCGCTCGGCCCTGCGTCTAGTTAATCCCACTATTTGGCCGTGGCGTACCTCGTTTCGCCCATGAAGACGGGATGAAGCGCTGATTACTCGTGTTTGCATAGGCAACAGTACTTCGTTGCATGGCTTCTGGCTCCAGAGAGAGGATTCTTCTGTGTGTGGTATTTATGGGGTATATACAGGGTGAGTCACCTAACGTAACCGCTGGATATATTTCGTAAACCACATCAAATACTGACAAACCGATTCCACAGACCGAACGTGAGGAGAGGGGCTAGTGTAATTGTTTAATACAAACCATACAAAAATGCACGGAAGTATGTTTTTTAACACAAACCTACGTTTTTTTAAATGGAACCACGTTAGTTTTCTAGCACATCTGAACATATAAACAAATACGTAATCAGTGCCGTTTGTTGCATTGTAAAATGTTAATTACATCCAGAGATACTGTAACCTAATGTTGACGCTTGAAACCTCCGACGTTCAGTTGCGTGTTATAACAAACACGGGCCACGGTCGGCGAGCAGCATCTGCAGGGACATGTTTACGATGACGACCATGTTTACGAGTGTGGCTGTAGTGCACTGTTGTGGTTTGGTCTAGCTGTCGCAGTGTCCGCATGTAGCGCTTGCTGCTATTGTTATTCTGCAGTCGTCTCCGCACGCAGACCAACTGTAATACACCGTGTTACTAGACTTCTGTGATAGTGTAGTGTTGTAGTCACTGTGACCATGGTGTATTCGAACTCTGAAAAGGCGGAGATGATACTCATCTATGGCGAGTGTCGACGAAATGCAGCTGAAGCCTGCAGGGTGTATGCAGAACGGTACCCGGACAGAGAGCATCCAACGTGCCGCACATTGCAAAACATCTACCGCCAACTGTATGCAACAGGTATGGTCGTAGCACGCAAACGGGTCCGTAACAGGCCCGTCACAGGAGAAGCGGGTGCAGTTGGTGTGTTAGCTGCTGTTGCCATGAACCCACACATGAGTACACGGGACATTGCGAGAGCCGGTGGACTGAGTCAAAGTAGTGTTATGCGCATACTGCATCGCCACCGCTTTCACCCGTTTCATGTGTCGCTACATCAGCAATTACATGGTGATGACTTTAATCATCAAGTGCAATTCTGTCAATGGGCATTAACAGAGAATGCGTTGCAGTTCTACCTGTCTACCGATGACATGCGGACACTGCGACAGCTAGACCAAACCACAACAGTGCACTACAGCCACACTCGTAAACATGGTCGTCATCGTAAACATGTCCCTGCAGATGCTGCTCGCCGACCGTGGCCCGTGTTTGTAATAACACGCAACTGAACGTCGGAGGTTTCAAGCGTCAACTTTAGGTTACAATATCTCCGGATGTAATTAACATTTTACAATGCAACAAACGGCACTGATTACGTATTTGTTTATATGTTCAGATGTGCTAGAAAACTAACGTGGTTCCATTTAAAAAAACGTAGGTTTGTGTTAAAAAACATACTTCCGTGCATTTTTGTATGGTTTGTATTAAACAATTACACTAGCCCCTCTCCTCACGTTCGGTCTGTGGAATCGATTCGTCAGTATTTGATGTGGTTTACGAAATATATCCAGCGGTAAAGTTAGGTGACTCACACTGTATAATCGTGCTCAACATTTTACTTGACTGTGTTTTATTTTGGACCAGGGAGGAGCAGCAGATTTGCCGGCACATGTGCCCTATATTTCAACCCTTTCAGACCTTCTGGTTACAATTGTGTACTTTTACCGCGTTGTAGCTGCAACAGAAGAATTTTTCCCAATGGAAACCTGACGTGGGTATTTGTGAATCTTCAATCTTTACATCATGTGCAAGTGCTGCCAACTGTTGGGCATCACTATGAAAATATCAGCAAGTCAATGTTGCAGTGCGCAGCAGCTCGTGACAACCAAAATAAGCGGATGTAATTGGTTCGCTATAATCCACTCTGTAACTGTATATTGTTATTTTGCATGGCAGGTGCTGAATGATCATTTTACAATTGATTACAATAGCGAATATTTCGTTATTAGTTATTTCAGTCCATAAAATGAAGTGAAGTATATAAAGTACTTTCTGAAAAAGAGTGCATTATTTTGTATAAATCTTGCATAAGTCATCAAAAGATCACCTTATAGCATCACAACATAAAGGCAAGGTTTGCTTCCTCCAAAAATAAATAAATAAATAAATAAATAATAAAAAAATTAAGTCTTAAAGGGTTAACTGTCGCTGAAATCAATGTTGTTTGAATTTAACGGTTTCAGATCTGTCCAACTTGTCTCTTCAAATTTTAGGAAGCTGTTGTTAATGGGTTAACAGGGAGACTGGCTCACCCATGTTTTTCGTTAAGTGGTCAGAAAGTCACATTTCCCTGAGCTTTTCTTTAAGCTCTTTTATTGTTTTACCTGTCTTTTACACTCATTTATAGCACTTACCAACGTCCTTAGTTTTATTGTGGCCTGTGAGATAGAGGGATTGTGTGGATCGACACGAGTTTCGTGGGAGCGACTGAATGAGTATCATTTCATGGGTTTCCTCCTCACTGCACGACAACGATGTTTGACATTTTATCCACATTCGTTTCTTCTAAGGGTGCTGATAACCTCGGCGTTGAGCTGCCATATGCTCCAAACACACATACACACATACACAAACACACACACACACACACACACACACACACACACACAGGCTGGGGTGGCCGAGCGGTTCTAGGCGCTACAGTCTGGAACCGCGCGACCGCTACGGTCGCAAGTTCGACTCCAGCCTCGGGCATGGGAGTGTGTGATGTACTTAGGTTAGTTAGGTTTAAGTAGTTCTGAGTTCTAGGGGACTGATGACCTTAGAAGTTAAGTCCCATAGTGCTCGGGGCCATTTAAACCACACACACACAAACACACACTGGTCGATGCGGGAAAAACGGCGAACATATACGTTAGGACAGGACGACGAAATCAGGCGTTAATTCGCTGTGTCAGCAGATGACCAACGCTAGTGTCTTTGTTAACAACACGACATCGCCTACAGCGCCTCTTATGGACTCTTGACCATATCGGTTGGACCCTAGACGACTGGAAAACAGTGGTTCTACAAATGAGTCCCAATTTTAGCTATTAAAAGCTGACGATAGGGTTCGAGTGTGTCGCAAAACCTAACCACTAAGCAGCCGTGGCTTCAAGTTGTCAACATGGCATTGTGCAAGCTGGTGGTGGCTCCATATCGGTGTGGATTGTGTTTACACGGAATGGACTGGGTCCTCAGGATGTTCGGCTTCTTGTGGAACATTTGCAGCCATTAATGGAGGTCACGTTCCGAAACAATGATGGAATTTTTACGTATGCCGATTCGACATGTCACTGGGCCACAACCGTTCATGGCTTGTGCGAATAACATTGTGGACAGTTAAGGGAATGATATAGCTACTCATTAAACATTTATGGGATATAATCGAGAGGCCAGTTAGTCTCAAAATGCAGCATCCGCAACACTTTCGCAAATACTGACGTCTGTAGAGGGAGCAAGGCTCAATATTTCTACGAGAGACTTCCAACGGTTTGTCAAGTCACGTCGAGCTGGTGCATTACGGTCGGGAAAAGGAGGTGCTACGCGATGTTAGGAGGTATCTCATGACTTTTGTCTTCTGAGTGTACTGTGAGCAGCATGACCAGATGTCGACGAGAGACCCACACACAGTAAGCTGCTTTGAAATGATATACAAATGTGCATGTGCATATGTCGTACTGCATGTGCAAGATGAAGATCACTATGTTTCTGCCGGCCGGGGTGGCCGAGCGGTTCTAGGCGCTACAGTCTGGAACCGCGCGACCACTACAGTCGCAGGTTCGAATCCTGCCCCGGGCATGGATATGTGTGCTGTCCTTAGGTTAGTTAGGTTTAAGTAGTTCTAAGTTCTAGGGGACTGATGACCTCAGAAGTTAGATCCCATAGTGCTGAGAGCCATTTGAATTATGTTGCTGTGAGAGGTGGCATGAACCCTCTCTCATATTTCTATCTTCCTCTGAGTAATTCGATTTTCCTCTCTAATTGCATGCGGTGAAAAGTTGCTATTCATTCAGACGCGGACTTCCCACGCAGCGTCTCTGGTCACTCGGGTGGTCCGGTGACAGGCGGGCTCTACTGATCCTGAAAGGGTTAAGCCGACGGGTGTGAGGGAGTCGAGTGAATGCTTTCCAGACGCCGACATTGTCATAAGAGAGGGTGCAACACCCCCACTGGGGCCTGACAGAGCGGCTGGGCTAGAGATTCCGTTACTTAGCAGAAACTTAGTGAAAACACTTTCTGGCGGGCTACCAGCGAGGCGTGGGAATGACTTGTGTTCCCAGGCAGTCTTGGAGGGCAAATTCCCGTGTTTTCTGCGAAATCATAACTGTGATTGGCTTGCTCACGGGATAGCTCCGTGACGAGCAAAAGCGGTGCAGAAATTGGCGCCTAGTATCTCCATTGGTGGAATAGTAGTGCATCGGCAATAGAGTGGAATTTTCCGCCGGTTTTCGAATTGCTGCTTGGAACATTTAACCACGGCCACTGCCGCGGGGGCGGGAATGTTCTGTGTTCGGCTTCTACAGGTGCTCTTGAGTGAGGGGACTCTCGCCTTTTGGTCGGAGTAGGTTACAAGACCGAGCTCTCCCTGCTCTGGACAGCCTGCCTTCCGTTGGCTGTCTAATATACTTTCATTTAATGGTAACTGTTTGACGAAGTTGCTGAAGTTTCGACTTCAACGTAACTTTCCGAGTACAGTTGGCAATCGAGCGTTCTGCGTACAAGCAGCCTATGTTGTCCGCCTTTGGCAGTTTTGGCTAAAGTTGACTGTATCGGAGTTACTGTGAGATTTCGATTGCTAAAATCACTCACTGTACCGTCAGTGATTGTGTAGCGAGCCTTCTTCGTCTCCATCAGAGGCGCATTTGTGTTGCTAGGAAGTCTTTAGTCTGGAACAACCAGACCAGGATAATTTGTTTCGGGCTATACTCGCGACATTATCATCACCACGACGGGACATCGAAGCAACCATCCACCGCCTCTGGTACGCCAGATCGTGTCCTTGCAGTTAAGAAGACAGCTTGGTAATGTATGTCCGCAGCACCGGCAGATTAGGGACTTTTGCTAGGTGATAATCAGAGCTCAGCAGAGCGCGCCTGTTCGTCTTTTCTAACTTTGTTCTGTCTTGGGTGTTCGTTGTCTGAGTTCTCCCTACTGTAGCAGCAATTAATATTGGGTTGGCTGGGTGTTTCTCTTAAGATATGAGTTGCAAGGAATTGGCTCCACATACCACTTGGTCATAAATGTCACAAGCTAGTTTATGGACAACTTCACCTTCACAGCGTTTATTTGAGTATCCTATTTGACGTATTGTAAATGTTTCATGTGTTTTGTTTATTATTTTGCGTTTAGTCATAATAAATGAAATTGTTATTTTGGGCAGAACTTTCATTCTGTAGATCGGTAGAGCAACCCTTTCATTTCTCACCACGTTAATGAAACTTTCCTTTATCAAATTAATTTCTATCAAATTAAATTATTGCAGGTGCCAAACTCTTTTCTACTCGACTTGCAGGGGCGATTACAGTCAGTTAGGGTTTCTTCTCAATCCCTGTGCAACAGCAAAAGTCGGAGTTAGAAAAGGGGAGGGGCTTAGAGAACCATTTCCATATGAAGATTCTAGAAGAATTTAGTGTCAAATACACTGCTAGCCCCGGCACCTCGCAGCTGCTGCTTAGTCTCTAAAAGGGACACGTCGCTAGCCTGGTCCGTAGCCAAGTCCTTGTTAAATTTCTGTCACATCCGATTTGTGCAGACTACTATTGTTGGCAACTCTCTCTTCATTGAGCCACAGTGTATGAACCTTATAATTTACTTTGATATATTATGCAACGTGCTTAAATCTATCCGTACAGTAATTTTATGTTACTTACATGTCATGAGATTTGGCACGTACGTTACCATTAAAAGACACGTAACCTATATAACATGTTCGTCTCACTCCTTACACATACAGTTTGTTACAAAATACTCCACGAACTGTGTGTTTTATCAGTACCTAGTCATTTTATGAAATATTTGTTTCCTTTTCTTTATATAACGTTATTTGTTTTACATTTTGTGTGATTATGTTGATTGACTTGATCTTGCACTTTATCACTTCACTTGAACTTACCCTGAGCAGTGGAACACTTAAACTCTTTCCTTTAAGAGTTCTATTGAATCGTTCCACAACTGATATTTTCAACTTGGACAACGATGAGCAGTGATTTATTCTATGTTTTACCATTAGTTTCTTGACATAAGTATTGAAACATCCACACCCAAGTCTGTTTCCAAAAGTTTACACTTCCCGTTATTTGTTTCTACATATTTTTCAAAGGACATCTGCAACCTCTGTACCAGTTTTACTCGTTAAAGCAGTAACCCCCGCATATTTGGAGTATATGTCCATGACTGTTGATGAATATTTACCACCTTAATTGTATTTGGATCTTGCAGTCAGGTCAACCAAATCGGCTTGACAAAGGTCATTAATTACTTTTGTGATAACCCATATCCTAAGAGAAAATTTGCGTGCTGGGTGTTGATGTGCTTCAGCTTTCCTACTTTCATGTTGATTACAATGAAGTGAGCAAGAACTTGTGGGAATGATGCACCAATAATAAAGTGTATCCCATTATATGCTCTAGCTGAGTACCTGACATTACCAGGGAATGTGTTTATTCCATTCTTCTATTAGTCCATATCCCCTTCCCTGCCCCTTTGTCCATTTCCTCCTGCCCCCTCACCCCCTCTCTCTCCACCTTCTCCACCTCCTACTCTCTGTCCATCTTCTGCTGCCCCTCTCTCTGTCCATCTACTCTACCCCTCTCTATGACAATCTGCTCCCTATGTCCATCTGCTGCTTCCCCTTGTGTCCAACTCCCCTTCCCCCCTGTAACTCCATCTTTTCCTCCCTCACTCTTTGTTAATCTCGTTTTCCACTTTTCTCTGTGTCCCCCTGTCCCTGTTTATTTCCTCCTATTTCCTTTCGCTTTCCACTTCCTTCTCTCCTCTCTCTCTGTCCATCTCCTCCTCTCCCTTCTCTGTCTATTTCGCATCCCCTATCTCGGTCTGTCTCCTCCTCCTCCTATATTTGCCTATCTTAGCCTTCCGCTTTGCCATCGGTCCATATCCTAGTACTCCCTTCTCTCTCTACTTTTTCACATGTATCCTCATAGAAGGCTGGTGGTTCTAACCCCACAGCATTTCTTTCCAGACTGTAACTAATGTTTGTACCATTGACTGAAATCGTTCCAGGGGTTTAAGATGAACTATTACCCATGACTGTGCCTGCATACCATGTATGAAACATATTTCACACATATTTAACAAATTTCACGCGTACTTGTACACATATTTCAGCTGTTTGTCTACCCAACTGCTTCCAGCAGTTTCATTTTCGCGCAGCTCTGTGTTCATTACGTCATATCTCCTGAACAATGTGCTGCACAGTGATACAATTTTGCAGGTACACCCATGGTTTACGTGCCTACTGTCTGCGAAATGTGTTGTCAATAGAGTTCGTTGCAAAGAAGTAATAAATTAAAAAGTCATGGATGATGTGGTAGTTTTACCATGTGCAGCAAGAAAAAGTTTCAAAAAGTTTCGAAATTATGTGTAAGGTTCGTTGCAAGTCTCTAAGTGCTCCCATTCTCAAATAGTGGATGATTAAAATATGGGTGTTCTCGTATCATGGGCTGCACTGCTTTTAGGCCCACATCCCCACCTCTTTGTTATGTGAGTGGTTCTCATCCCCACAGTGATTCTTTCCAGACAGTAGATGACAAATGTAACACGTTTGGTTGAATTCGGTCCAGTGACAGGAGGAAACGTGGAACATACAACATGCATACATACGTAAGAACGTTTTTATAACTTGTATGGATTTCCGAAGGAGAGAGTTAAAAATCAAAATACTATAGATATGTAAATTTTGTTTCAAAAAAGTTACATTTCTTTGTTCAACAACAAGGTTAATTCACTCGAAAAGTTAACTGTAACATAAAAACGCACAGAGCCGCTTTCATTGTTTTGTCATCTGGGAAATCTCGTTAGGGGCAATTACTCCACCACTTTTCCAACAACCTCACATTTAACTTCCCAGTCACTAGTTTGTATTTGTCGGTACCCATTTTCAACCGCAGCGCAGGAAGTGAGGGGTACCCCTTGTCTTCAGTGTTACGCACCTCATATTCTGGTAACAAGTCTTTAATCCACTTCACTTTTTGTAAGCTCTTCACGAAACCTCGCTACACAGATGGAATAACTGAGCATATACAATTCAGCGGTGTCCTCGAAGGTACACCAACAGATCCCATACTGTGCTGGAGATGATTTTCCATCATCTATTTTACAAAAGTTATATCCAGCTCACAGTAGGGTTTTGTTCATTATAGAATGAAACCACCACGCGAAACTACGCTACTTCGAGCGCTGCACAACATCCGAGAAGCAGTTTTCTTCGGAACAAATATGTTGCCCGTGGTGAAGAATCTTAGCAACCAAAGAGCACTCATAAATGATTCTGGAAAGAAATAAAAGCATATCAACGAACAATCTAATTGTAGAAAAATAAAAAAATATATACATAAAAAACAGAAATCCCAAGCATGAAAAAGGTTTCTTTTTCAGCCTCACCTTCAGTACGATGTCCGACAGAGTACTGATCTATTGTGGCTTTTCAGTGGTTCTTGGATACAGCACTATGACGTCAATTCCGGTTGAGAAAAAACGAGATCCCTTTCACGTGTACCTCATTAATTGCCTGGCATATGAGTATTTCCTTTTACCCAGTTGGTTGAAGTTGTCATTTCTACAACTGAATCCTGAATAACCAGGCTGTATGATATCGAATTTTTTGAGAACGGTCTTTTTGTTTGTATTTAAATTCTCATATCAATGACAGATCTTTTCAGTGCTTCTTCACCTTGATTCGAACAATCGATTAAATATATGGTACATTTCTCGAACTCTGTTCTACTCATGAGTAAATTTCTCCTTAGTCCTCTCTCTGTCCATAGCACAAAGACTGAAAATTGCCGTAAATTTCATATATTTGTGCAGTACTTTTTGTCCATATCTCAACTGAGTAGTTATTTTCGGAATATCTGGACGAATTCAGGCATACCATTAATTACGTTATGGCTGTGGCATCGAATTGGCTGCAATCACCTGTCATCAAATTCTTGTTTGACTGAAAAGCTAAAATTACGTATCTATCTTTTTCGGCTCCTGTACTGCGTTAACTTGCCACATCCATGTCCTAATTTCTGGTGCAACTCACTGAATTAAATCCCAGTGACGGAATGCTAGAGTCAAACTTAGATCCTTGTCTTAAGATGTTCCATAAAGATAATAGCTCTTTCTGAGACAAGAGTATTCCTGGAAATTTCAAATACTTTTTTTCGAGCACAAGTGTCGACTTAGTCTCTGCATGAGCTAAGAAAATACAGTGTCTGGTCTGCTGTGAATCAGTACAAGTTCATGGTGAGCGTTTAATATAATCATTCTGTAATCCCCTACAATCCTCTGCGAGCAGGATGCAGATACCAATTCCGACATCTGCAAAAATTAATTCCTTTAGTTCCTTTCTCGTTCCCTAACCAGTATTCTGCAATGTGTTTACGTTATTTTATGTAAAAGTTTCATATTCTTTAATTATCATCGTATTTTCTGTGTTGCGCACATGATCAGTAATTTAGTTTTTCAAACGATACTGAGTTTGCAAAAACAAGTGAAGATCATTATTTTTGTTTAACTCGATGTCATTAGCTTTTAGCACTTCTTTCTCACAGAGAACGCTTCCTCCAACACACAAACGACCCTCCAATGGAAGCATGCAGGTATTTTCATTTTGGATTACAATCGCTGTGGAACTGATGTGAGTGAAAAATGGTTGATAAATTGTTTATATTGGTATTCGAAACGAGTAAAATAGTTGTCAAAGAGAATTTTCTGTCTCGCATTCAGTTTGTGACTCATCATCATGGTCTTTTCCTGCACTCACCCCAATGTTGAATGGGCGCTCACGCGCAATGATGTTAGTGTTTCTAGCACTGAGATCCTAGCGATGACGGTATTTGTCGATAGTGAGTCTTGTTCTGATTCACCACTTTCTTTGTATTCGTGTTTTTCTCTTCAAACATTGTATGACGCCTGAATAAGATGCTCACAACGTTTCTTATGTCTAATCGAACATTCACTCCTTCACCGTCAAAATACATAAGATACCATTCTTGTTCTTTAATAGATGCATTAACTGTTAAACGTATCTTACCACCACTGGCACGTATAGTGGTAAATTAGGTCCTTCCGAAGTATTATATCCAGGTCGTGCTGTAGGCCAGAACTGTGGTTACGTATGTGTAGGAGAAGCATTGAGTAATGAACCTCCAGAAATGTTACAGTCAATGCATAGGACGCCAATATTCTGAATATTTACTGGATGTTCTGCTGTCTTTGAGGTTTGTTTATCAGTTCCATTTCCCTCCAAACATAAAACTGAGTCTAAATTATTTCCCCCTCGAAATCAACATATACTTTATTCTTCATCATGGATCGTTTGAGTGTTTTACTGTAACTAAGATTAAATTTTACAATAATTCCTCTACTTTTCTCTGCATTGTCTTCGGCCTCAAACTTCATTTTGTATGATTATACCTCCCTCAAAATGTGTGAAATAATCTGATGGATTTTATGAACTGCATGTTTTATGGTAACCCCGTACAGAATGTAAACATCATCTGTTTTACTATGAGATTAGCAGTTATTGCTTTTAAATGCCATATTAGATATAGAATTCCACGTAAATAAGTTGCACAAATCAATTCCGTATGCACAGAAAGATAAATTTAGCAGCAGTTATAACTGAGTTTCCACCAGAGAGCCTAAACGTTACTCCGTGCTCGATGACTTCCGTTGCGATACTGTCAGTATGTGTTTGAAAACTTAGTAATTTATGTGGAGTAATTTAAGCAAAGGTGGCCACACCTCTGACTTATAGGTTACTTAAACGTATTGCAGCTGTTCTTTACTGTATTATTTTTAAAATACCGTACAATCTCCGGAGGAGGAGTTAAGTAGCGAAAGCTATGAAAATAGTGTACAACCTCTCACTTTCCTCGTGTGACACCTAATGTGAACCAGGTCCTACTTCAGTGTGGAGATTGATAATCGCAGTCTCATACCGTTTAGACATTTTGCGTAAAATATCTCTCATAAACACACCTAGAAAATGTAGTATTTGCAGTTTGTTGACATAATATTCTAATTCAACAATATTGAGTGTTCTAGTTAGAAGGTTGCTCAAAGAAAACTTTTTTTCATTAAATATAGACCAAATCCGTTTTTCCTTTATGGCCCTACACAAAACCCCATCCCTTCATGAAGTGCTAGTGCTTCCATCGCATTATTATGTTTTTTCATCTGAGCTACTTGTTTTTGAGCAGCTTTCACATCTTTTACAGCCCTCACGCCACCTGCTACACCTCCTGCAAATCCTCCAAATGCATATGTTGCAGCAGGTATTCGAGCGGGAATTAATATTTCACCTTTTTTGGGGATGGGTATTAAATTCTCTTTGTCAAAGATTTTCCTTTTGGGGCAACTTGTGAAGATATTTTATGAGTGACTTTCACGGCTGCTATGGAAATACTGCCCGGCTTCAGACACAGTAGACTAGTTCCAAATTAATTATTCCGATCTCAACATTGTCTACATCCTTCTTCTTATTTTTACCTTCTCTTCGTCATCTTTTTGATACTCATATATATATATTTTAAATTTAGCTTTCATTGCACCAGTCACTGCTAAGGCAGTTAATTTTTCACTGCGATAAGCATCTTTCACCTTGAAACTTTCTGGCAGATTAAACCTACAGATCAGGAGAGCTTCTGTGAAATTTGGAAAGTAGAAGATGAGGTACTGGCAGAACTAAAGCTGTGAGGACGGGCCGTGTGTCGTGCCTGGTAGCTCAGATGGTAGAGCACTTGCCCGCGAAAGGCTAACGTCCTGAGTTCGAGTCTCGGTCCGGCACACAGTTTTAATCTGACAGAAAGTTTCTTATTAGCGCACACTCCGTTGCAGAATGAAAATTTCATTCTGGATCTTTCACTTTCGCTCTACACCATGCTTTTTCAGCCAGAATCTGGTCTGCTTGATATCTGTCTGATAAACTGTCTGGGTGCTTTGCATAAGTGATATCATGATCCCTTAGTGCTGTATCCAATGGAATGACTGCAAGATCACCTATATTAGACTGCTCCATCAACTTTGTTCCTGGCTCACAGTATGAGTAGCCAGAAAATAAAGTTCTACAGGTAAGTTGTTAGTAACGTGGTGAAGGAGACCTCCACCTTGTCTCCCCTCCTTCTTCTTCATTGCTCGCGACCAACTCACAAGTCATACGCTACAATCTGTGCCACGGTCTTCAACTCCCCACGAATCCTATTACTGATAAATGTGGTGTACAGCCACAAAATGGTAAAAATGACGATCTATTTCCCGGTACAGTTAGATGAATTGTAACCAGTGACTCCAACTGTGAAAAAGCGAATTTGATTATAAATTGTCTCATTCCCGAAAACGGCATCAGAGTGAAGAATGTATATTATTTTGTATTCCAAAAAGCTTCAGCAATGTAACTATAAGTTTCTAGGAGAAGTTCTTCAAAACTTGAATGATGTTAGACGTTTCACATTTCCAAATAAGGAAGGCGTATATTGCCCGGCGTAGCTCCACCGTTTCAGATTAATGATTTTTACGACATTGCTTGTGATAAGCAGGAACATATGTAGGCTTACTGTTCAATGGGTCATTGTGGTGCAGAAAGGTATTATCCATATCAAACACAGCAAAATTCGAAAACGATTAACTAGAGACAATGCTAATGTAGTTATTCTTTTCAGACCAGACAAACCTAATTGGAGACATGTTTTCAGCGGTCATGTTATGACTTTCACTGCATTCCTCGAAAAGTGTAGACGACCATAGGACGAGAATACACACAATTTTCTGGTTCTAAGCAAGGATGATGATTTAAATAACGCACATTTACGTTGTAATGGTTTCGCTGTTATAAAATTGAAATATTTGGTGAACTAATCATTGTCTATTTTTTTAAGATATCCCCAGTCTTGAAGAAGTCATATGATCAATGTCATAGCAAAAATGCCCCCTCTGGGACATGAAGCCTGAACCTCTACATTCGAACTCAATGCTGAGAGATGTGGTTCAGCTTAGCGACCAACGCCTAACAACTAACGCGTAACGACAAACAGCTAATTCACAATGCATAACGCCTCATGGCTAATGGGTAATATCTAATACCTAACGCAAGGCTAACAGCTAATGCCTAACGAATAATGCATAACACTTGACGGTCAACGCCTAACAGAAAATGGCTAGTACCTAATGACTATAACGTAACAACTAATAGCTAATGGCTAATGCATAGCGCCTAACACTGTGAAGAGTGATTTAAATTTAGACATTTTCTGTCAATCGGTCCATTGCTGATTGAGTTTTGTGCTTATCAACATGTCTCCCAATTTCATTGGACGGAAGATTGGCCTTAAGAGTGGATTGTTGATATCTCGAAAAAATAACCGCAGGAAACGGCCGCTGCTGCAAAAGAGACCATTTAAAGCTAACTATGTACTTGAAAATATATTAAAACCTATTTCTCGACCGCTACAGACTGAGGCAGCAGTTCTGAAATGAGAAGATAGACCAAGATGAAGCCATGAAACCAATGTATTTATGAAACCATAAGTTGGAGAACAATAAGAATAACAATAATAAGAAGATGATGAGGAAGATGATGATGATGATGAAGGTGATGAAGAAGATGAATCTGATGTGGAAGATGATGTTGTTGTTCTGTTGCTGATGATGATGACGTTTATGGAGATGACAGAAATGAAGAGAATTCAGGAAAGAAATATACAGTAGAGAGAGCAGCATACTTTTTTATTGAGGCAAAAGACGAAACATATGATATCGTATTTAGTATCAGGTTTGAGCCTATAACAAAACTGAGGATGATTGGCGATTCACCAGCAGGTGTCGGTAGAGATGACTTGATTCACAATGTAAGGAATGAAAGTATTATATAATCTATTGTTTAAAGCTAAACCCCCTAAAAAAAGTAACACAATATGAGATCTTCAAAATTATGATAAAATCCTCAATGTACGTAAGACAGATATCTACCGTATTAACAAGTCGGTTCAAATAGAGGTCACAAATGTCAACATATCCTTAATGCTGCATTAGATGTAACTGGTGGATCATTAGTGAGAGAGAATGAAAATGAGCTTGCTGTTCGCAGTTGGAAAACTGTCTCCAATGAGTTGTCAGCACATTCCGCTTTTGTTCATTAGAATAACCCGAATGAATTAGTCGAGCGATTAGTTTTCTTGCTAGCTTCGAAAATGGCAGGTCATAGCTCAAATGTTACTGAAATTATATCTTTTGCAAAGGAACTTCAAGAACCACCAATTATCACCTGAAGTTTACAACAATGGCTGGCGAAAATGCTAAAGAGACAAACGCAACTGCAGAATGGAATGTTCCGTATGAGAACATTCTGCCACTTGAAAGATCGCCACAAAAAGCAAATTGTGTAAAAGCGAAAGAAAATCTGGAAACTGTTGGCATAATTATTGTGTTGAATTTTGCATATTGTACACCTCACATCTGACGGGAGCAGATTTTCAGTGACCGCATTCGATTTCAGAGGAGAACAGAAAATACAGGCAAAATTTTACAGCCGATATTGCGAGATGCTCTTCAGAGATTGTGAGACCTTAGCAGATGCATGTATCTTCTTACATAGTACAATAGTTTATGCTCTAATCTGGTATGTTCTATGCCACTGATAATCTGTATCTGCGGCACTATTTAAAATATGACAGCGGAACAATACATAACGTGTAGATGAAATCCGAATTCGCTTTTGGATGTTCGGTGTGTCTCGTAGCTGCGTTGTAAGATCCAAATGCAGAGGATATTCTCGCCCCGCGAGTGAAATGTGATAACTGCAACCACGCGCCGCGCCTCAGCCAAAAGGGCAGCAAATATTTACTTGCTGGCGAGTTCAGACCTGACAGGATGATGAAATACGAAATTAAATTACTGCGCAAACGCAGTCACTGTTGCTGCTGATTCGGAGCTACTCGGAGACATTCGGAACAAATCCGCTGGATGGAGAGATTATAAAATTGAGAGCAGCCATATCATATGTAAATGAGTTCGGTCAACCAAATGCACATACACTCTAAGACAAAGAAACTAAACAAAGTGGTCGTACCGTGAACGAATCACCCGAACAGGATGTAAAATAAACATGCATACAAACTAGTAATTACAATTTCATATGAACTGTATAATTTACACAAGAGAAAGAGCTTCAGAAATTGAGCAAATCAATAACGCGTTTGTCGATCTTTGGCCTTCGTGCAAGCAGTTGATTCGGCTTGACAATGTCTGACAGAGTTTTTGATGTCCTCTTGAGTGGTATTTATTGTGCCAAATTCTGTCTAATGGGCACGTTAGATGGTCAAATCCCGAGATGGATGCAAGGCCCTGCTCATGTAGCTCCAGGCGTTCTCGAATTCAAATGGCTCTAAGCACTATGGGACTTATTTGCTGGCCAAGATAGGACATGGCAACAACGAAGACAAGCCGTAGAAATTTTCGTTGTGTGCTGGTGGCCATTATCTGGCTGAAATGCAAGACCAGGATGGCTTAAGGTGAAGGGCAACAAAACAGGTCGTAGAATATCATCGACATAGAGCTATGATGTAGGGGTGCCACAGATGACAACCAAAGATATCCTGGTACGAAAGGAAATGACACCCAAAAGCATCACTCCTGGCCCGTATGATGGGCGACAGTCACGTTGGTATCCCACCACCGTCTGGGACATCTCCAGACCCGTCCTCGCTGGTCATAGGGGCTCAATTGTAAGTGGTACCCATCACTTAAGACAGTTCCACTCCAATAAATGAGATTCCAGGCCGAAGGCATCTAAGGACACGCCCCAGACCGTGGTGGCATATCAACATCGTGGTCGCCTGCCATATGACCTAACAACCAGAGGTGATGGTCAGGGGTATCATTTTTTTTTATATAGCTGGACACCTTTTTTTGTCAACAGCGGCATCGTTATAGCAGAGCAGTAAGTCGACAATTTTGTAAGCCCTGTTGTGTTGCCCTTCATGGCAAGTCATTCTTGGCTTACCCCCTCAGTCACACTTGGCGATAACGCCTTCTTGTACTTGTGCCTGTTCGTCTTCGTGCTTGCCAAACCCTACCTAAACCTACTTTAGTGCGTCGATCTTTTTGTTTAGTTACAGTGTTGTATAACTTTTCTTTGGAATGTAATAAATTTCATAATAACACAGTTTTTGTTATGTTTTTTCCCTCCTGTTCTCATTCCCTGTGTAACATATGGCTGAGAGGAGTGTGTGTGCTGCATAATACCAATTTGCAGAATTCAGATGAAGAAGCTTACGTATTTTCTTTCACTAAAATAAGCTACTGCAGTATAATTAAAAACAATGCAAAAGAAAATGCCTCACTGTCATTGGATGTACAAATAATTAGCCAGCATTACTACTTAAATTTCCTGACAACGCCATTTCTAATATCTAAATTTTCCGCCAACTGCTGCTATCTTTAAGTTTCCTACCCACTGCGACCTTAATGAGATCTTACATTCAAGTTCATTGATGACATCATGTGTACATGTGATGGACACGTGTATGGCCTTCATGACTGCCTGATCACATTGAAGGTCAAATGAAGATCAAAGAGGCCTGGAGAGTACGAGGGGCATTCAATAAGTAACTTATTTTTTTGTGAAAGTTGGTTGGTTTTATTCATGGTTCCAACACACCATATTACTCCGTACTCTTGTGACTAAAAAGAATATATTTTTCGACATGATCTCCTTTAAATAAGACGGCCTTAAGGCACTTTAGTGGTAGGGTCTGATTGTTCGCAGGGTACCACTCCACTGTTCGACGTGGGATTCCACGTATTGCAGCACCAGTAACCTCCCTACCGTCACTGTAGTGCTTCTAGCACGAGACCTTGCATTGGGTAAAACAGACGGCAGTCGGAAGGTGCGCGATGCGGGCTGTAGGATGGATAAGGAAGAACAGTCGCCTAGCGATTCTAGGCGCTTCAGTCTGGAACCGCGCGACCGCTACGATCGCAGGTTCGAATCCTGCCTCGGGAATGGATGTGTGTGATGTCCGCAGGTTAGTTAGGTTTAAGTAGTTCTAAGTCTAGGGGACTGATGATTTCAGATGTTAAGTCCCATAGTGCTCAGAGCCATTTGAACCATTTGAAGAACAGTCCAATTAAATTTTGTGAGCTCTTCTCCTTTCGGGTGCGCAGGCTTGTGTTAGGCATTATATTCTAATGGGGAAGGAGAAGTTCGATTCCATTTTTGTGACAACGAACGCGCTAAAGTCGTTTCTTACATGTCATGAGGCTCCACGATACACTTCAGAGTTCATTGCTACACCATGAGGGAGCATATCAACCGATTGAGAGTTCCGTAACCCCGTCGACATGACTTTACCGGTTGAGGGTGCGGCTTTGAACTTCTTCTTCAGAGGAGAAGTAGTGTGGCGCCACTCTATGGATTGCCGTTTTGTCTCCGGTTCGAACTGATGAACACACGTTTCATCGCCTGTAACGATGTTCGACAAAGAAAGGGTCACGTGCACCTCCTTCACGCGCAAGCAGTTGCACACAAATGGTCCTTCGTTGTTCTTCATGGTCTTCTATTAGATGGCAAGGCACGCAGCTAACACACACCTCTGAACTTCCCAACTCGTGGACGAGTGTTTGAGAATTACCAACAGAGGTCTACAGTTCAGCAGCAAAGCGTTTGCTTGTAATGCGTCAGTCATACCGAATGAAAGTGTCCACACGTTTCAATATTGCAGGAGTCACAGGTGTGTGTGGCTGGCCGGTACGGGGGAGACGGGACACGTTTATGTGACCTTGTTGCTATGATGAACTCTTGCCAAGGACTTGTGCTTTTGTTCACTGACAGGTCTTCGCAGACATTCTGCAAACGCTTATGAATTTCCGCCAAAAGAAGTTCAGTGACAGATCTCTGATTTGAACTCAGTTCCATCATACACCCTATTTCGAATGCTACGTTTAGCGCTGCCACCTATAGGAGCTTCATGAACTATTGTGGCTGAAGCGGGAATATTCCACGACGTCCCACAGCAAATTCTGCATTTTTCGACTGAAATTGGCTGAGGAAAAAAAAGTGTTGCCTTTCTTATTGAATGCCCGTCTTACATGTCCATACTACTCGCTTCACCTTGCTGTTCCACTTTCTCGGCCTCCACAGTGTAGCTGGACACAACCACGACCCGCTGACATTACGTGTAACAGACAAATGGCACATAGTTGTGTAATATTCTCCAACACATCGAAGATCTCAAAGTATTTCGTCAGCTAGTATGCATAAACAGTGATCAAAATGTTCCCGTTCGAAGGCCATCTAATGCCTTGCCTACATCTCGGTACTTATAAACCAGCGTCGGAATCGCATATACGCTGCAGCAATGCCCGCAGACGAAACCTTTTTATTGCCCCATATATTTATTTAAAACAAGGAGCATTGTGAGTGAAAAAATAGGCCACCATTTCTTCGGTGTTAGTTATGTTGTTCTTATACGTAAATGAGCGCTTTCTAAACGAGGCACAAATATTTAACCATTGCTACTTAAGTGGTAGTGGGATTATTTCACGAAGTATAGCTCTCTGGGTGTAACAATGATTTGAAACATGATGATAGGAGTTAGTTTATTGTGGGATCACAAAGAAACAATGTCATGTTGCAAAATCATACAATCCGCCAGCATGCGCTACGTTACTACTCTGTGCAATCGGAAATGTATGGCGATATTTTCAGAATCATTGCTTTATTCCTTCGACTGTAGTGCTGTAGCGTCTGTGTGTATTTACTCCCAGTCATTAGTGCACTTTTGGTCTTCCTCTCCGTCGAACTGTTTCTGTTTGTCTTCACATGTCACATGCCTTTGATAGCTGTACAACACATGAATCGAAGCAGAAGATATATATATCTGAAAAAAGATTTCCTCTTCTCACTGCTCAGAGTATTATTTGTTAATATCTGTTTCTCATCCATAAATGTGTTTTAGTCGAAGCATTAATATCCGTAGAAGATAAAAATGGCTCTGAGCACTATGGGACTCAACTGCTGTGGTCATAAGTCCCCTAGAACTTAGAACTACTTAAACCTAACTAACCGAAGGACATCACACACATCCATGCCCGAGGCAGGATTCGAACCTGCGACCGTAGCGGTCGCACGGTTCCGGACTGCGCGCCTAGAACCGCGAGACCACCGCGGCCGGCATGTAGAAGATATGTTATGATTGAACTTTGGATGCTTTATACTGTAAAACCCACTCTCAACATTTTCTGTTTGTTGCGATATGACGTGAAAATTTTTCCGTTTTTCTGAGAAACGTTTTTTTGTTTATAGAGTTTGTGAGAATTCCTAATTTATGCAAGTGAACGACGTTCCGGCGCTAGATTTCGGGTACTGTTGGAATCACTGAATGCACTTAATAATATAACACATATTTCAAAGAACAGAATTTAACAGAAAGTAGTCTACGGATGAAAGGTAGATACAGTATTAACCGAAAATAAGAAAATGTGAAAAGTTTGAATATAAAGTACTTATAACGAGAACAAATTGAAGTGTTAAAGACTATGCTGCAGTTGAAAGCAAACGCTGAATCGAAATGGAAAGAATTCTTTAGAGCAGGCAAAAAGGATATAGAGAAACATCATACTTCGGTGAGCAACAAGTATTATACTGTACATCCTTTGCAGCGCTCTATTTCTACACTCCTGGAAATTGAAATAAGAACACCGTGAATTCATTGTCCCAGGAAGGGGAAACGTTATTGACACATTCCTGGGGTCAGATACATCACATGATCACACTGACAGAACCACAGGCACATAGACACAGGCAACAGAGCAAGCACAATGTCGGCACTAGTACAGTGTATATCCACCTTTCGCAGCAATGCAGGCTGCTATTCTCCCATGGAGACGATCGTAGAGATGCTGGATGTAGTCCTGTGGAACGGCTTGCCATGCCATTTCCACCTGGCGCCTCAGTTGGACCAGCGTTCGTGCTGGACGTGCAGACCGCGTGAGACGACGCTTCATCCAGTCCCAAACATGCTCAATGGGGGACAGATCCGGAGATCTTGCTGGCCAGGGTAGTTGACTTACACCTTCTAGAGCACGTTGGGTGGCACGGGATACATGCGGACGTGCATTGTCCTGTTGGAACAGCAAGTTCCCTTGCCGGTCTAGGAATGGTAGAACGATGGGTTCGATGACGGTTTGGATGTACCGTGCACTATTCAGTGTCCCCTCGACGATCACCAGTGGTGTACGGCCAGTGTAGGAGATCGCTCCCCACACCATGATGCCGGGTGTTGGCCCTGTGTGCCTCGGTCGTATGCAGTCCTGATTGTGGCGCTCACCTGCACGGCGCCAAACACGCATACGACCGTCATTGGCACCAAGGCAGAAGCGACTCTCATCGCTGAAGACGACATGTCTCCATTCGTCCCTCCATTCACGCCTGTCGCGACACCACTGGAGGCGGGCTGCACGATGTTGGGGCGTGAGCGGAAGACGGCCTAACGGTGTGCGGGACCGTAGCCCAGCTTCATGGAGACGGTTGCGAATGGTCCTCGCCGATACCCCAGGAGCAACAGTGTCCCTTATTTGCTGGGAAGTGGCGGTGCGGTCCCCTACGGAACTGCGTAGGATCCTACGGTCTTGGCGTGCATCCGTGCGTCGCTGCGGTCCGGTCCCAGGTCGACGGGCACGTGCACCTTCCGCCGACCACTGGCGACAACATCGATGTACTGTGGAGACCTCACGCCCCACGTGTTGAGCAATTCGGCGGTACGTCCACCCGGCCTCCCGCATGCCCACTATACGCCCTCGCTCAAAGTCCGTCAACTGCACATACGGTTCTCGTCCACGCTGTCGCGGCATGCTACCAGTGTTAAAGACTGCGATGGAGCTCCGTATGCCACGGCAAACTGGCTGACACTGACGGCGGCGGTGCACAAATGCTGCGCAGCTAGCGCCATTCGACGGCCAACACCGCGGTTCCTGGTGTGTCCGCTGTGCCGTGCGTGTGATCATTGCTTGTACAGCCCTCTCGCAGTGTCCGGAGCAAGTATGGTGGGTCTGACACACCGGTGTCAATGTGTTCTTTTTTCCATTTCCAGGAGTGTATTTTGACATGTCAACAGCTATAAAACAATTAAAAGACTGTGTTAAATATGATAAGACGTTGATTAATTTGTTCACACGAACGGTAATGGAACAAACCTTTTTATAGATTCCAAAATTTTCTGTGATTAACTTCAAATTTTTTAAGAAACAAACGTTTTCACGACAGATGGGCGATCAGTAGAAGCTGGGATTTATCAAGATAATTTCGTAATAAGATCTAAAATAATCTAACAAATATTATGGTTCAGAACCATGCAGAGGACACCAACGGTGGGACTATATAGTGTTGTATTTCATATACTATAAATATAGTGAATCGATCACCTATAAGTGAAAGTACATACCAGAAGCAGTAAATCAATGGCTATTATATTTGCATAAGGAACTAAAATCACACCGTGCCTATGATTTAGTGATTTATATTTTCATACAGCTTCAAAGAATACTGAATCATATTTGTACATAAATAGGACGTTCAGTAAAGCAGTGATATTCATGCAGTATGTATGTCACAATCGAAGAAAAACGATTCAGATTTCATTACTAGAATCTGACACACAGGAAGAGGTAGCTAAGGCAGTAGAAACGCATTCTGGCAAGTGAGGGTTTAAGCCCTTGTCCAATCATCCACATTTATGACTCCGTGAATCCCCGGTAACATTAAGTCAAATGGCGGCTTGATTCCTTTGAAATGGGCCCTGCCGATTTTCTTTTCCATCCCTACGCGAACCGGGGTTGTGTTGCAGCTCTAACGATCTCGTCGTCATCGGGTCGTTTTATTTCATTTTCGTTCATAAACAAGCTCTTATAAACTCGCTTTACTCTGTGAGTGTTACAGCAATATCAAAAGTATTGATTTTCCTCTCATCTACTTCATAGCAAAAATGTTCCTTTTCAAACGTTTTGTTTGAAACTAACTAAATATAGTCATTAAATACCAGCTTTAGCGCTCTTAGTTCGGGAAAATGCATTAGTGATGACGATTTCAATTTCGATTTAACGCACAGTGGCATCAAATTCGTGTTAAAGTGAAACAGCTGACGTAAAACCCTCTCTGTCCACATGAATTTTGCCTCAGTTCGGAAAAAACCACTTTTATACAGCTAAAAAAGACAGGTTATCTCTGACTTCGCGGACCTACTAGGATCCTTCCGCTGCTGCCACAGCCTTCCATACGATCAATCTAGCGAATGCGTGGCGCGCGTGCACGCTCGGGCACCGCGTGTTTCTTGCTGCTGCCGCTTCTTTGAGGACGCGGGCCATCAGGAGGGGCGCAGCTCTAATGACGCGACTGTCGATGAGCCGTAAAGCTGTACAACCAGTGCCGCCCCGCCATTAATCATGCCCTCGTGATGGGACATGCGCGCCAAAAAATTGGCTGCCTTCTAAATCAGCCGCGCTTGTCTAATCGGAAGCTCTAGCTCTTACCAGCTGTCACTCAAAATGCGGTAGACACATGACCGTGTACTTGAATTTAATTCCCTTTTAAGGAAACTAAGTATGTTTCCGACAAACATAATGCATTAACGAAAGGTAGGTTTTGTAACAAAGAGTAGCATTCAGGAGATGGGTTCGATAGTCTCTTTATTAAGGCTTGACAAAATTTTCTACTACATGGACGTTCATGAATATTATAGTAACTGAAAATTATCCACAAGCTAACTACCCATAAGTTACTGCGTTCAAGGCTCATAGCGTTGAGGTTCTCAGTACCCATATAAAATTCTTTTTGGAATTTTGTAAGATTTTCTCACAGATTTCCTTTTCCTGCGTTATAATACTTCAACTAACGATCCAGAAACATATATTTGGCGATCAAAGTGCTGTCTTTGCTTGCGTGATGCAGCGGATATGCATCCCAGCGCGATCGAATGGGGTATACAAGCACCGACATGTAGGCAAGAGGCTAGTGCGGTCTTCGAACTGAAACTTTAAATCGTTCTTTATATGAAAGAATTTTCAATAGTTTCTCAGTGGTATGTGCCTGGAAGAATCGCGGAACACAACCAAACACGCCTAGTCAGCTAGATCAAAGGCTTCAAATCGATAACGAACGCTGATTTGAGAAGCAACGCCGATATCGATAATGCAATCTTCTTTCACACGAGCATGTCTGTGACTAAGTTATGAACTGAAGCTAGTTAATCACTAACCATTTCTCGATCTAGCAGATCTCATAAAATTTCTCCGGTACCATTACTTGGTGTTACGACGAGCGTAAGATGTTATACGTGCCTGCACCAATATCGCTACTCGTTTCTCTTTTCAATTAAGAAAAAAACGGCTATGCTGTTAGAAAATAGTTCTTCTTGTTTGAAATTAATTTATGAGTTTAAATAAACCGAATCGTAACTGAACACATCCGACTGTTAAAGCATTAGCTACTAAAAATGTCCAAACTTACATTAATTTAAAATGTGCTGCTGGAAATCTCATAGTAGTGGAGATGATTTTTACTCAGCAATATAATGAAATGCATATCGATGGTAACGTAGTCTTTACGAAAAATGAAGTCGAATTCAAATTCTACTGTCATCTATTGTTAAATAGAGAACTAATCTTTGTTTCCAGTTTAAATCTTGTATCTCATTTGTAAACCATGCTAGTGACCTTAACGGGGAAAGACTTTTGATTTTTTAATTTTCTTTGTTTTAAAGCTCAACTATGTCGACCATTCTCCTTCGATTCTGCAGCCGACAAAAATTAACGGCAGTGCCTTTTAGGCGTTATGCTATTGATATACAACACTGTAATTTCATTTAAGACCGCCTATAAAACTTATTCACAGGACTTGTACACCTACGGTGTAGCACACTGAACTCACGAAATTCCTGTCTTCGACTCGTCGTTTCCCTGGAAGAATATTATAGGAAATTGGTCGCTAGGTGAAAGCCTCACTCTTTGACAAACTGCCTATTGGCTTCTGTCTCGTGTTCTTCGCCCGACGTTGGTCTGGTGATTTTACTGACGTTTCGCCAGCACGAGTGGCTGGCACTGCCAAAGCTTCACCCTCCATTGATGGTGGTGAACTGCAGCCGAGCTCGCGGCGGCAGGCTATATGTACCAGGTGCGCCAACAGCCTGGTGCGCCACGTACACACAGTCTGCGGCCGCGAGCTCGGCTCCAGTTCATCACCAGCAATGGAGCGTCAGGCTTTGACTATGAGAGCCAGTCGTGCTGGCGAAACGTCAGTAAAATCATCGAATGTCGGACAATGAACCCAATACAGAAGCCAACAGGCAGTTAGTCACCAAGTCGGCACGAAAGCTTTAAAAATTTTCCCTTACACTTTGCCTACCAAACAAAAAGAATTGTTCACTGCCACATCTCGAACAGTATATTTCAGCTAAATCTTCCCAACGGTTTCAACCATATAAATTACTAATCCAAATGCTCAGAAGATACCCACAGGAAACGAAAGGCAGAACAAGAACTGCTGTTTGCCTGTACTTTACCACAATACAGCTTTAGGCAGCACCTATCAAGATCCGATAAGAACAGTACACACTAAACTTCTACCAGTTTTTTAATTTGACAAACAGCGCTCATATTCCTATTCATTAATCACCAAAATTGTTGTATGACCTTTCGTCGGTATACTAGCTGAAAACCACTACATTGCCAAGGTATTTTTTTATTCCAATCTTCTGTTAGTCCATCTCAACCTTCCTCCACTCTTTTGCCATCTCCTCATATCACCTCTCTCCACGCATCACCTCCTCCCCTCCCTCTTTGGCCATTTTCTCTCCCCCTCCTCCCGCGAACCTCAATTCACCTCCTCCTCGCCCTCTATGCCCCCTGTCTACGTCCATGTCCTCCATTTCCCTCTCTCTGACCATCTCATCCTACCCCTTCTCTCTATCCATGTTTTCCACCCTCCTCGCTAAATACAATTCCTCCTGGTCCCCTTCCCTATCTACCACCACGTTATCAACCCCACGCCCACGCCAATGGGAAGCTAGTAGTTTTAATCATAACAGTATTTCTTTTCAGCCAGTAAGTAGTATGTGTGGCATGTTTGGTTCAGTCGATCGAGGAGATGTTGATCATGTGCGAACGAGATGTTGATCATGTGCGTGTGTGATATATATTGCTCACATACAGCTTGAGATACGTAAGAGAGGCCAACTGAATAACTCAGCCACTTTTAGTGAAGCAAGAAAATCGCTCAAAAGCCGCTTAGCCTGAGAGGGGACATAGTATGGTGTTCATTATTATTTCGTAGGTGGAAGGATAGAAGCGACACGATACTCAAATTTGCTATTGTAAACGGATTGGCCTATTATATTATTTCTTCTCAATAATGCGTCTGAAGACTTGTACAATGCATTACACACACATCAAAAATACTTTTACATCACCTAGGTTCCCAGAACTCTTGAAGATAGATGTTGACTGTGGATATTGTATCACAGACACAGTCCCTTTCACTGTTCAGAGATGTCACTAAAACCGCCCAAAGATGTAAACATGCATGAGCAGTGCCTATTAGACGGAGGGGTCCGATATCCGATCCGTTACAGTCGTTCCATCAGGAATGATGTACACGGCTCATGTTGTCTGTAGTTCAACCATGCCTAGACGGTCAATACCGTGGTTCGATGGCGTATGCATTGTTACTTTGTGCCAGGAAGGGTTCTCAACAAGGGAGGTGTCCAGGCGTCTCGGAGTGAACCGATGTTATTCGGGCATGGAGGACATACAGGGAGACAGGAGCTGTCAATGGCATGCCTCGCTCAGGCCGCCCAAGTGCTACTACTGCAGTGGATGACCGCTACCTAAGGATTATGGCTCGGAGGTACCCTGACAGCTACGCCACCGTGTTGAATAATGCTTTTCGGGCAGCCAGAGGACGTCGTGTTACGACTCAAACTGTGCGCAATAGGCTGCATGATGCGCAGCTTCATTTCCGATGCCCATGGCGAGGCCCATCTTTGCAACCACGACTCCACGTAATGCGGAACAGATGGGCCCAATAACATGCCGAATGGACCGCTCAGGATTGGCGTCATGTTCTCTTCACCGGTGAGTGTCGCGTATGCCTTCAACCAGACAATTGTCGGAGAGGTGTTTGGAGGCAACCCGGTAAGGCTGAACGCCTTAGACACACTGTCCAGCGAGTGCAGCAAGGTGGAGGTTCCCTGCTGTTTTGGGGTGGTATTTTGTGGGGCCGATGTACGCCGCTGGTGCTCAGGAAGGCGCCATAATGTCTGTGCGATACGTGAATGTCTTCCACCGACCGATAATGCAACCATATCGGCAGCATACTGGTGAGGCATTCGTCTTCATGGACGACAATTCGCACCCCCATCGTGCACATCTTGTGAATGACTTCCTTCAGGATAACAATATCTCTCGAAAAGAGTGGCCAGTATGTTATTCACACATGAACCCTATCGAACATACCTGGTATAGATTGAAAAGGACTGTTTATGGACGACGTGACCCACCAACAACTCTGAGGGATCTACGCCGAATCACCGTTGAGGAGTGGGACAATCTGGACAAGCAGTGCCTTGATGAACTTGTGGATAGTATGCCTCGACGAATACAGGCATGCATCAATGCAAGAGGACATGATACTGGGTATTAGAGGTACCGGCGTGTACAGCGATCTGGACCAACACCTTTGAAGCTCTCACTATATAGTGGTACAACATGCAATGTGTGGTTTTCATGTGCAATAACAAGGACGGAAATGATGTTTATGTTTTTCTCTTTTCCAGTTTTCTTTACAGTTTCCGGAACTCTTGGAACCAAAGTGATGCTAACCTTTTTTTGATGTGTGTGTTATGCGGTAATTTTATTACATCTGATCGCGTTACTGCCATATGACGAGTGCAAACGAATACTATGAGTCTAGTATGACTTGCACAGTAAATAATTTAAATAATTTAATGACAACGGTTAACGTTGTTACAACATGTGTTCCAAATTCTGATCATTACAACTCATACATGTTCTAAAAGGTGGGATGTGTGCAATGTTACACGATAAATTTCATCTGAGCTGATAGCAGAACAGGC
Source organism: Schistocerca nitens (assembly GCF_023898315.1). NCBI lineage: Eukaryota > Metazoa > Arthropoda > Insecta > Orthoptera > Acrididae > Schistocerca > Schistocerca nitens. The sequence goes on from NC_064616.1 coordinate 951,444,299, forward strand.
TCGTATAATACGTTCGCCTGTGTTTACACGAGTGGTTGGAATTTCACTATAAACTTTTCTTTTCAAATTATCCCACAAGTAAAAGTCCAAAGGCCTTAAGTCTGACGAACGTGCATGCACTTTTGTGTTGTCGGATCGACCAATTCAACGATCCTCGTGTCTGTTGTTCAGTACCTCTTGTAATGCAGCAAGTTATTACGAGATGACATTCGTTGCAGTAAGGCACACAGCCGTCTAGTAAGGTCGCTGCAGGAAGGCTATGTTTTTTCTTTTCTTTTTTTCGCTTTTCTCATAGCACAGCTGACGCTGCATGCCGTGAGAACTGCATAGCGTAACACTCAGTCGATACGAAGATTCATTCCCTCTACGAATCTAAATAACCCATATTAGCTATTGTCCAATTTTGTTCAAATTTGGTACACATCCTTTTGTTATTAATGGAATGATGCTGTCCAAATTTCAGATTTTTATTTATTATAGTTTTGGAGATGAAGAGAATTACCCAAAACTCCTAAAACTCACGCTTATTTTTTAAAACCAAGTTAGGAATAATAACAGATTGACTTTCATTGTCATTTGAAGCCATTCCAGAGGTATCAGTGCATAAAAATCTATTAATTAGAATTTTCCTTTTAAAACTTTACTCACATTGCATTACGTAATACAAAAATTATTATTTGGTTATATTTTGCCGTGTGAGTGTGTCAGAAAGATTGAGAGAGTGTATGTGGGACATACGTTAAAATTTAATATTTCAGTTTCCGTAAAACCTTGTACAAACGAATCGTGGGAAACTTACATTGCAACCACGATTCAGGTGAAGTATATCGGTGTGTGCTTGCTTTTGTATAAAAGTAGCCAGAATGGAAGTTAGAGGCGGAATAAGTTTATTTATCAGTTTGAAGAATATTTCCCACTTTGTTTATTTTGATTAAACAAAATACAAGAAATTGAAATTTTGATGACATTAATTAATATCAAATTAGTGATTGGATAAGTCAATATTTGTCGCGAGGATGATCTGGAAGGAACGTTCTGATTGGTCATTTAGATTAACAGCCAATCAGAATTAAGCCGTTCCCGCGCGAAAACAGGGGTGGGCATATAGGAGAGTACCTCAAGGGAATCGCTTGCTTCCTAGTCTACGCATAACACGACGTCAGATCTCTCCTTAAAAATACTCTGTAAGATGAGGAAATAGTGAGCTAATTTCGGTTAGAACATATCGTGACTGACGCGACTGGAGTTACGAACATTTAAATGAAAATTTGGTGTTTCTAAGCTAAATTGTTTGAGAGATATGAGGGTATGAACTTTCTGGTCGTAGTAACAACTCCTCGTGGCTTGTCTCGTGCTCTGTACGGAATATTTTGGTGAGCATCTCTTACGAAGAAGATCGCTGAAACGAACGAATGTTTAAATCGCGAATAGTTGTGGGTCAGTGACTGGTAGAAAGTGAAAATTAGTCTGGTCGGACTTACTAAAACTGCCACCAAGACTGTTTTAAACCAATACTGTTAAGCACTGGTTTGCTGTATGTCACATATGGATTGCAAGAATCACTAAAATTCTGGCTGCTTTTCGAGTGAATATTGTTACACAGACAGTGAACTTTGAATGATAACGTTTTACCATGTTAAATACGGACTTGATAGCCATTTCATATGTTTCAATATGAATAAAAAGCAGAGTCAATCCAATTTTAAACGCTTTTCTGCAAGTAGACTGACTAGTGTTATGCGGCCTCTGTGTGGTAGGTATTAGGTGGTGGTTTCATCAACGCTGCTTTACACTGCCTAGTGCGTGTCTGCTACCACAGAGTGAAGGGACAACGACAAGAATCCTATCGAGGTAGGTGGACTGAATGATAGCGATAACAAACACGCAGACGACCGACCCCGCCCCGCTGCACTCTGTAGTTACCCATGCAGAATATGCTGGACATCCATCGTGCTAGTACCACACGACATGTTGTATGTCCAATGGAAAGTCTTCTAGTAACAGTGGCCGTATCCCTGTTAAGAAACAAAAATAGCTCTCACTATTTAAATTCCCATCAATAAAATAAGGACCGATAATTTTATAATTTAGGTAACCAAACTACACGTTAACTGACCGAGATCTATATTTGTCCATTTCTCTCAGCCGCTGTGTGGTTTCAGAGGACCAATAGTGCATGTTGTAAACAATAACGTGCCTATTGCTTGTAAATGATTCTTCATCTGTAAATAACATCTTGGTCATGAATACGTCATATTTTCGGTATTTCCATAGCTTACATTCCGAGGATTATATCCTTCGTTGAAAGTCATCGCCATGGATCAGTTTACAGCTCCTAAGCTGTTAATTGCATGTCTCTCGTCTGTTCCTGATTTTTGCCAGTTTTGTTTTTGATTATCGCTGTTTCCTTGTAACACTTATATCGATTAGTAGCAGGTTTATATTAGGTAACTGTGTGTCAACTATTATGGAGTGTGTGTTATTTCTTAGTTAATGTCACTTATTTGAGATATGAAATTTAGGATTTGTAGTGTATATGTGAAAAAAGATAAATAATTGTTTAAAATAATGTAATTTTATAATATGTGTAAGTTTATAAGATAAACAATGTGTAATGGAAGCTGGTTCATGCTTAGGGTACTTGTACTGTAAAATGTAAAAGATGTAGGGAAGTCCCTCCGCCACGGAAGTGGCTTTGTTCGATGTAAAAGGAGGTTTTGGCGGTCGAACTGGGCGGCTCCTTGGTGTGAACGGTACACAGTCAGTAGCCAGCCATTGCACGGTACACATCGACGTTGCCAAGTGAGGCAATTGACGGCAGCTTTGCGTGGAATTTTGCCTCGGATGTGGATTTTGCTGTTGCTTGGTACTCTCGGCAGTAAGGAATGGCTCTAATAGGTTGCACAACCGTCATCAAGAAGAAATTTGATAGAACATTCAAACATAAAGAGCCGTGAGTGCAGTTAGCTGCCACGTCGCTTGCCACCACAACTTCGCTACTGCTCCACCAACTTCATGCATACAGATATGTATCAGAGCATGGACCAACTAATTTGTGTGAGTGATTTTAATAACATCCAAATGCTATAAATCTGTCTTCCGAACCATATCTTCTGTCCTGATTATGAACCTATGCAGGGTCCGCTCCTAAGTATTTGCAAAACCGAGTATACTGTTTCAAATGAACTAGTGATTTATTTATGTTTGTCAAATGTGCAAGGATCAAAAAAATTGAAGTTATTTAGAATTTTGACAAAATACTCTGAGCTTATTGCAAAGTATCGTTTTGCTAAAGCACTGTCCCAGATTGTGCATATATTACTGTCTAAAATACCTGCTACACAGGTGATGAAAAATGCAAATAAGCTAGACCCGCTTGAAACATAATTTAGCCTTGATTACTATCATGTATGATTTTGTAAGTTAATTGAGCTCAGTGTAGGATAATTTGCCTTGAAAACCTAATATAAACGATCCCAAGTGAAGTTAAGAACTGACTTTGTTTATATTAAATTTTGCTACTGAAATAATCATAGAGTTTGGCGAGTGATACTATACCAGTTTAGGGGTCCCCACCATATTCTTCTCATATTAGAAAGATAACTGGAATATTATTGCTGTAAGGAAAACAAATATAAGCAGAGGGATATTAATAGTGCAATTGTGGCATCATTTACCTTTACTTGTGATTTTTATGTGCCAGCTAAGACAGAGGCCCCTCAGGTCCATCTTTAGTTTTACAATTCTAGCATTAACATTTCGGTACCGATTCAAGTAACGATCTTGAGTGTAACCGTTATTAGTATAAGTTTGGTAAATTTTTTGCTTTCTATGATTACTAGTTTGTACACTATTGGTAACTGCTGCCACCCACAGCTCAGAGTGTTCTGTGTCCGCTTGTATCCTGTGTGCTGTGCCGAGAGAAATATTTATGAAATTAACTTCAACAACTAACATTCAGTTTTCTTAAACATATATTTCGTAATAAATGTGCTTAATTGGGCTGGCGACCGTTCATTTTTTTATCCGTATATGAATTTTTATACTTTCATTAACCCCCAAAGTTTAAAGCCTGTATAGTTTTTCTGTTAATTGCAACATATTCAAAATTATAGTCCTATACCTTCATCCATTAGACACACGTGCGGTCAAAACTCAAAATCCTTTCAGAGGGTAACATTTGCTTGTGCCACAGCAGGTTAGTGTTATACGTGGCTTTTCCCTTGACAGGACTTAGTGTTCGGCAGTTGTATGTTAGTTAAACCAAGGCTCTTGTCATGCCCAATGATAGACTCGTGATATCTTGAGTAACACCTTAGTGCTGAATTGGTTAATGATTGGGACACTAACCATTCTTGCTGTGAGTGAAATATCATTTAACTTCCTATGACTGCTGATTTGTGGAAATAGTAACTACTGCTACCCACTATTCAGTCCGTCCGGTAGTCATGAGTATTCATTGCACTATTTAAAAGGAGTTTTAATGAAAGTCACTTTAGCAATTCTGTTTAATTTTTCTTTAAACTTAATGTTTCAAATTATTATGCCTGATTAGGCTGGCAACCGTTTCTTGCTTCAATCACATGAACTTCACTACTTTCATTTCTTCCTAAATAAAGCCTTTAAGTTTTCTATTAATTGCTGTTCGATACCTTCTACCCATCAGGTAAACACACGGTCAAAACATTTCTAAATTCCTCCCAGAGGGTAACGTTAGCTTGTTATATAGTGTTATACGTGGCTTTTACGTATTAGAACTTAAGGTTCAGTTACAAGGAAACTGTGGATCGCATTGTACCTTCTCTGTTCATTTGCACCTCCCCTCTCTGTCCACCTCTTCTTTGCCCCTCTGTCCAACTCCCCTCTCTAAGCTAATCTCCTCTTCCCTATCTATCTACTCATCACCGTCTCTCTATGTCCATATCCTCCATATCCTTTCTGTCCATCTCCTCCTTCTGCCTCTTCCAGCACATCTTCTCCATCCCCCTGTCACTTTCCATCTCTTCCTACCCCCTCTCTCTGTCCATCGTCTCTTCCCCCATCTCTCTAATCATCTTCACCTGTTTCTTCTCTGTCCACCTCCCCCTCGCCCCTCTCTATGTCCATCTCCTCATCTTCTCATTCTCTATACAATTCGCCCTCCCCTGTCTCTGCTCATCTCTTTCTCCCACTTTTCTGTGCCCATCTCTTCTTCCACCTATTTATCTGTCCATCGCTTCCTTCCTCCTCCTCGCCCCACGCGATCACCCTTCATCCTAACAAGATGTTGCTGCTTCTTACCAACATAGATTTTATTTGGAGATAGTGAGTAATATGTGCACCAGGTGTAGTTACCATCAGTCCATTGGTTTAGGAGAAGATGTGGAACATAAATAAATAAGTTCATATATACATCCACCTTTATAATATTTTATGGATTATAGGACATTCAGTTCATAGACTATGGCAAAATATTATAAGCCGATTCTTTTGCTAGCTGACGACTCAACGTATAAGAAGATCAAGACACTCTTTTGAAAATCTAAATATCCTGCACAGTATTTTTGAGATTTCTTAAGTCAATACACAGAATTTAAAACACTCCCAGTACTCGCCTTACCAATATTAAAAGTGCGGGCAAGTCCGTATTCAATCCAAGAGCCTCCCTTCCGCCTGTGCATAAGACAGAAACGGCTTAAATGTATTTGATATCACAAGTACCACGTAGTTGCAGGCCCCCTCGCCGGAACAAAAAAGCCATGGGTTAATGGAATGTAGGCAGTCCATGAACGTGTCAGGTCGATGACGTCGAGCCTAGTTGCAGGCCGCCAGCGTTATCGTCGCTGTCTCTCATAGTGAACCATGTGGTTTCTTATTCTTGGACCAATGGTGCTGTAACTACGTGGCTGTCATTCAGCCTTCCTTTCTCCCTATATAGCTCCGCATGGCTTTCCCATTTTTGCTGTAGCAAATGACTGTTGACTCAGATGATTAGAACAGTTTATTTGTTGGATAAAAGTGCTGGGATGACTGCATATAGGGACTCTGAACAGGTCAGGAATTTCTTGCTTCGATTGCCTCTGTTTCGCTGCCTTAAATTATGCATTAATTTTCGCGTCAAGGACAGTAACTTGATTTAGGAGATTCACTGAGAGGACTTCGTCAAGAAAAATGATAATACAACCAACATACGTGTCGCTTCGACAAGTCATTCCGTTAATTACATTGGATACTTTTTCCAGCTAAGCTGAAGTACTTCAGATGTTGCCTCATTCAAATATCGAGTGGCTTCATGGCTTTTCATGCCTACCGTGAAAATGCTTCATACGTGTGTGGGTAAGACAGTTGTGTATAGGTGGCTGTAAAACACAACCTTATTTGTACCTCGTGCATCATCAGGGTGTGCTGTTGGATTGATAATGATGGTTTCCCAGCCTCAGTACATCGAGGGAATGCAGTAAGCGCCCGCAGCCAGCCTAATGCACTTCAGATATACGACATTTAGTATCTTTCGATATGATGATCGGGGAGCTCTGTACATATTCCAACTGTAACTGAGGTAAGAGTTAACAGACCTGCAGTGAAAGTGTTGCGGCTTCGTTCTGTCCGCCCACATCAGCTTTCATCGAGATATCTCAGTATGCCCATCTCACTAATCGCTATCCCATTTTTAAGTTTCAAATAGTTCAAGAATGGTGTAGCTTAATGTTTATCACGCCGATTTACAGAGGTTAGTGAATTATCACAGATACAGTGCCACTGGAGAATTCGTGGAACTGCTAATAAGAAACTTGAGCAGGTTGCTACCGCTACAATACTCTACAAACCACCTGATGCAAATCATTTGCGCAGCCCTTACCGTATGAACAGCGTTGGAGGGTACAAGCAAACTCGAGACATATGAAACTCAGCAGTGTTCTGGTGGTTACGTGTTCGCCTTTTGTTGGTTGTTCATTTCAAATCACGCGGTAACAATACCGGAATCGACTAGTGCGTCGGCCGCTGTGACCGAGCGGTTCTAGGCGCTTCAGTCCGAAACCTCGCTGCTGCTACGGTCGCAGGTTCGAATCCTGCCTCGGGCATTACTGTGTGTGATGTCCTTAGGTTAGTTAGGTTTAAGTACACTGATGCTCATAAATTAAGGATAATTGCAGAATGTGGTGCCACAGAACTTGGCACTACACAAAACTGGCATTAATAGCGTAGGTACATAGGGAACACACACGACACAGATCTATAAGTCCACGGTATTGGCGATACGTTGAGAAAACCGTCCCGAAACACATGCGCTACAAAACGCCACTGTTTCCTGCGCATGTACCCCGACATCAGTATGGAATATAATCACCATGCACATGTACACAGGCCACACAATGGGTTGGCATACACTGGATCAGGTGGTCGAGCAGCTGCTGAGGTATAGCCTCCCATTCTTGCACCAATGCCTATCGGAGCTTCTGTTGTAGGGGTTTGAAGACGTGCAGCGATATGTCGACCGAGAGCATTCCAGAGGTGTTCGATGCGGTTTAGGTCTGGAGAACAAGCAGGCCACTCCCTTTGCCTGATATCTTCTGTTTCAAGGTACTCCTCCACGATGGCAGCTCGGTGGGGCCGTGCGTTATCATCCATCAGGAAGAAGGTGGGAGCCACTGCACCCCAGAAAAGGAGAACATACTGCTGCAAAATGACGCTCCGATGCACCTGTCCTGTTACAGTTCCTCTGTGAAAGATATGCAGTGGTGTACGTGCACCAATCATAATCCCACCCCACACCATCAAACCACGACCTCCATAGAGATCCCTTTCAAGGACATTAAGGGATTGGAATCTGGTTCCTGGTTCACGCTAGATGAAACCCGGCGAGAATCGCTGTTCAGACTGTACCTGGACTCGTCCGTGAACATAACCTGGGACCACTGTTCCAATGATCATGTACTGTGTTCTTGACACCAGGCTTTACGGGCTCTCCTGTGACCAGGGGTCAGTGGAATGCATCATGCAGGTCCCCGGGCAAGTAAACCTTGTCTCTTCAGTCGTCTGTAGTCTGTGTGTCTGGAGACAACTGTTCCTGTGGCTACGGTAAGGTCCCGAGCCAGGCTAACTGCAGTACTCCGTGGCCATCTGCGGGCACTGATGGTGAGATATCGGTCTTATTGTGATGTTTTACACTGTGGACATCTCGTACTGTAGCGTCTGGACACGTTTCCTGTCTGCTGGAATCGTTGCCACAATCTTTAGATCACACTTTGTGGCACACGGAGGGCCCGTGCTACGACTTGCTGTGTTTGCCCAGCCTCCAGTCGCCCTAGTAATCTACCCCTCATAACGTCATCAATATGTGTTCTTTGAGCCATTTTCAACACACAGTCACCATTAGCACGTCTGAAATTGTCTGCACGCTTACTCGCTGCACCGTACTCTGATATGCACCAACCCACCTCTGCGTATGTGGACTGCTGCCAGCGCCACAGTGCGGTGACTGCAGGTCAGATGAACCGCATGGTCATACCCCGAGGTGATTTAAACCCGCAAACCTCCCACGAGAGTGTTGTTTCACCATGTATCAGCAGTATCCTTGATTTATGAGCATTAGTGTAGTTCTAACTCTAGGGGACTGATGACCTCAGATGCTAAGTTCCATAGTGCTAGGAGCCGTTTGAATCTGAATCGACTCGTGCGCTATGCCTGCCGAGATCATTGTATGTCTAAACTACGAGGTATGAAACGGCGGGGTTTCTGGCTATTTTGGCTCGGCGCAAGACATGGCAAGGCAAACCGCTGCAATTTGTTAGGTTGTTAGTTCCGCTGATTTATTTCATGCTGGATTTATTTTGCTGTTGTTTTTAGATCTCTCTCTAGGTTTCTCTTTTGGACTATTATGGTGACCTCAAGAAATCTAGGCCATTCTGACACACTTCCGAGGAAGGCAAGTCATATATTGGTATTATCAAGCACTCTATGAAAGAAAGAAATAGTGATCTTTGATGCACTCACGTATGTCGCTTACATGAAGTGAGTATCTTTAGAGGTGCAAAAGTGACGGGGAGGAAATTTTCAATGTGCATTTATGGACAAGAAACTCTCAGAATTGTGGCAATAGAAAATTAAACTACAACAGAACAGTTGACGCTTCATATGCAGTTAACTGCGGCAACTGGAACAACATAAACAACAGTCTCTGTATCGACAGGAACAGCAGAAGGAAAAGCTTTATCAAATGTAGCAACAACTGGCGCTCCTGAAACAGCTAGTGCTACAAGGTTTGCAGCATCCTAACCTTCATCGAGGTCACTGGACTATTTCAAAGAGTCCAAGGAGGCTTGGGGAATTATTTATAATGTTGATGTTTCAGCTGGCTGGCATGTCACGGTGATTTCTAATTCAAATTGGTGACTCAACATCCGTCAGCAATTTTTAGATGGTGACATACTGCAGCTTTGTACGTCATATTGAATGTCACTTTCGACGTGTGGGAAGGTCACCAATGGCAGGTGATTAGTGGGGAAGGGGGAGGGAAGGGGAGGTCGATAAAAGGCAACTGATCTCCCTCCTATCCCCCGTTTTCTTCTCATACAGTAGGAATCATTCGAGCTCTGTGCTCTGCGGTGAGAGGACCCATTGATCAGTTTTTAATAGCTATAACAGATTATACCAGTTATACGACACGATGCTGATTTCGCACTGACGCAAAGCCGGTATCGCACCAATGTGACGACATGATTTCGGTGTTGCACCAACGTGACGCTGTCATCAATGTCACGACGTGTTGAGGCCTGTGATTTATCATGATTATCACATTTTCACGGAATTGATTTACACAATTGTTGCAATTTTTCTGCGAGTGTAGTATCGCACAGCGCTCCTTTGACTCGTCGCTGACACGTGATTTTGCGAACACATCGAGACGGTGGGCTCAGTGCGTCAGCGCCTTCTCCTTGGCATACACACTTTTATGCGATTTTTCTACAGGTGTTTCATCGCGCAGCAGCTCTTTGAGACGCCGCCAGCGCGCGACGGCACGTATCATGCCATATACGCAGTGCCTGACAACCAATTCATGTTGCACACAAAGAGGAACATTATCGACCATAAAAACTGATTCCCCCAAGTCCCAGTATACATACAGTCGCTATGTATTGTACTAAAAATTCATAAATGCAGTATGATTATAATTAAACTTTCGCACATCTTAATTACGTTGTCCTAACCCCTAGAATTTTCAAATGTCCCGCGCTACTTATATCGTGTAGCGCCAAATACTGGTATGGAAGGTGGAGCAGTAGCATTGCTGTTGTTTTGATCAGATGTAGAATGGTAAAACAGTTTGAACATCATTCCACTAAAGTGTAGTACCCATACGGTAAAGTAAATATTAGTATTATTGGACAATTCTGTGAGATCCCGCTATATACGCATTTTGGAGCCCCCTAGGGAAATAATGTTCAAGTCCGGAAAGAAAGTGTGCACTCGTTATATCTGCCTCATCTGAAATGTGGAGGAAGCTTTGCTGATACTATCGAGCATTCAGGGTGCTGTCTTCTGCAAGTCCGCTTGTGTTCACACACCACATGCACAAACTCTGTCCTTATCGTACTGTGTAAGAAAAACTGTATAACATCTCAAAAAATACATACAAAGCAATCTGTGCTAACTCAGAAAGAACTAGCAGACCACGTGAAAGAGAAAATTGCCCGACTGTGTATCTGCTGAAGTTGGGATGTATTCAAACTGTAAACCAGAAGAATAAACAACCACTAAAACCTATTCTGTCGATTTCTTGCTGTAGCCTAAGATTTCAAGAAATTTTGTGCAAAAAGTAACTTTGAGTTAATTAATAAACACCAAGCAACACAATGAAATAAACAGGCACCTTTCACTTCCTCGCAGAAGTACGTTTGAAAACAGAAACTAAATTAAATAATTGTGTATCGGACCAACGGCTACAGATACAGGCGCATCCCCTTGACTCTGTGACTGCCCCTACAGTGATTTTCTGTCAGTATGACAAATTTTCTGCTGGATACGATTTAAGCCGGCCAAAATAAGTGTGTAGATAACCCATAGAATGATAGTCCCTTGTTTGTGTGGGAGTTGACGAGTTTTTTCATTTTGCGTGTTATGGGTTTTGATAGAGTACAGCTCGTTTGTAGAAGTTTAAAATATGTGTTCCCAAGTAGTTTTTCATATAATCTCCATTTCTTTTGTAGGATGTGATCCTACATTGATCCTCTCATGTATTATTTATTTTAATTGTGATTTACACTAAGTACAGTTTCATCAGGATTCATTCCTATTAAGTTTAAGGGCTGTGACTGATATATCGTTATTTATTAGTTTATTATAGTAGAATGCATGTATGTAGGAGTTTCCCTTGCATTAACGTTAATAATACGTAAGTGGCCCTCCATTGGCTACGAACAAAGTTATTAATTAATGTATGTTGGGTTGAAACGTTCTCCATTGTAATGATTTATAGTTTTATAATGTGTACTTTTTTTGGATTTCATCTTTGTGTCATGTTTTATTTTTATCTTGTAATCTGTGTTTCATAAATCTAAATTTGTAATGATCAACTGGTTAGTGAGTCCTCTTCTTTCAAATTCAGTTCTTAGACATTTCTTATTTATTCCTTCAATTTTTTCGTGCGGGACGATGGGGTGGCTACTGTCACCATTCGTGTTTCAGAAGCCATGAGGTCGGCACTGGCGCGCTGTACAAGTGAGAACGAAGGTGGAAGAGCAGTAAACGAGAATTCTAGAGACGGTGATAAAAGGATACGCAGTGCTGCAAATCAGTTACGTATAGGGCCGAATGATTACAGCCATTAAGTTAATTAAAGATAGGAGTTTTACAGTAATGAAGCTAGTTAAAACATGAAGGAATATTCGTAGCCAGAAGTCATATGTGTGCTACACTCAGTGGTTTGGTACCATGACGCAAGTGGGTCGGCGGAGCACGGAGTTACGCAGCACGAAGAAAAACAGTGTGTCACCGAGCAGCGGAGTACGTGACAGGGAGCAGCTCACCACATGCCAGGGTGTCAACACGGAGGGCGGCAATCGGGTCAGTTGCATCAGCCAAGCAACACCAGAATATGCCATCGACCTACTGGTGAGGAAGTGCAGCAAATATCAGCGGCAGAAAGCCATATTTAAGGATCAGCGGCCAGCTCATCATTATAGACTGTCACGAGACGTTGGGGTAACTCACATCCCGTGTCACTCAACGTCGTCACCGCTTCGGAGTCGTCTCTGTCGTCGCAATAGTCACCATTGTAATGCAGGTTGTCGCCTAGGAAGCGCTAGTGTGACTCCGCCACTGCAGTCAACATTGTCCTATCGTTGGACGCCGTCAGCAGGCAGCCGCTTGTAATACGAGTCATCGCCTCGGATGCATTGTGGAAACGCAAGGTCGCCATCGTCCTGGGAATCTGCCTCCACAAACACCGTGAATGGGACCGGGACTGTGGACCCTGGCCCGCTGACGCCAGGCAGCCACCGCCGGGGGTGGTCGCTGAGGCAGGGCACGGACTTTTCCCACTGCCACCGCCGCACTGCGTGGTTTCGGCCTAGGCGGTACGGATCTCGTGGAGTTAGCAGTCAGCACTATGGAGCACTTACCTCGACCGTGTGCTACGCAGAAGAAGAAGAAAGTGCCGATTTCGCTTATTTTGCTACCGAGCCAGTTGGGTTGTCCCTTTTCCTGTCTTTCGCATGGATAATTTTTCCATGCTTTGGGTATACTTTTCTCTTGATCAAATTATAGTCATTTAGTAGGAACTTTCAGCTGCTGAGTTTGCTGGGCAACTTATAGATCAGGTAGATAAATTACAGGTCGTAGTAAGTGAGCCTATAGAGGCGAAGAGGGATCAGTAACAACCCAACCCATCCACCTTTAATGGCACTGCAGCGTCATTGGTGACCCTGTTTTCAGGGAAACAGGAGGAAGATATTTCTATCTTTTTTGAGAATTTGGCGGCAACCGCCAGATTGTGGGGGACATAGTAAGGAGCGTTTAATACGAGGTGCGGCTAGAAAAAAACCGGACTGATGCTGGAAAAAACATTTATTTACAGTTATTTACAATTTCATGTTATCTCCTTCAATGTACTCTCCTCCTCGGTCTCTACACCGCTCCATACGAATTTTCCACTGTTCATAGCAATGCTGCAGATCATATTCGGTAAGTCCATACATTACTTCCGTCGCTTTTTCTTTTACTGCTTCAACAGTCTCAAATCTAGTTCCTTTCAAAGCTGACTTGACTTTAGGGAAAAGAAAAAAGTCACAGGGGGCCAAATCAGGTGAGTAGGGTGGATGATCTAAGATGGGAATGTTGTGTTTTGCCAAAAACGTCTTCACTGACAACGCACTGTGAGCTGGGGCATTGTCTTGGTGAAGGATCCATGACTTTTTTCTCCACAAATCGTTCCGTTTTCTCCGTACTCGCCCACGTAGGGTAGTTCATAGCAATGCTGCAGATCATATTCGGTAAGTCCATACATTACTTCCGTCGCTTTTTCTTTTACTGCTTCAACAGTCTCAAATCTAGTTCCTTTCAAAGCTGACTTGACTTTAGGGAAAAGAAAAAAGTCACAGGGGGCCAAATCAGGTGAGTAGGGTGGATGATCTAAGATGGGAATGTTGTGTTTTGCCAAAAACGTCTTCACTGACAACGCACTGTGAGCTGGGGCATTGTCTTGGTGAAGGATCCATGACTTTTTTCTCCACAAATCGTTCCGTTTTCTCCGTACTCGCCCACGTAGGGTAGCCAGGACGCTAATGTAGTAATGCTGATTCACTGTTTGTCCCTCTGGTACCCAATCAATGTGCACAATCCCTTTGATGTCAAAAAAAAAACAATAATCATTGCCTTGAATTTCGATTTTGACATTCGTACTTTTTTTTGTCGTGGAGAACCAGGAGTTTTCCAATGCATCGATTGGCGTTTAGTTTCGGGATCGTAAGTAAAAAACCACGATTCATCGCAAGTAATAACATTTTGTAAGAAGGTGGGATCACTTTCAATGTTTTCCAGGATGTCGGAACAAATCATTCTTCGGCGTTCCTTCTGTTCAATTGTGAGACACTTTGGAACCATTTTTGAACACACTTTGTTCATGTTGAAACTTTCATGAAGAATCTGCCTAACACTTTCCTTGTCAACTCCTGTTAACTCAGACACTGCTCTGATTGTTAAACGGCGATCTTGCCGAACAAGTTTACCGATTTTTTCAATGTTTGCATCAGTTTTTGCTGACAATGGTCTGCCAGTGCGAGTGTCATCACTGGTGTCTTCGCGGCCATCTTTAAATCGTTTAAACCACTCAAACACTTGTGTTCGCGATAAACAATCATCGCCGTACACTTGTTGTAACATTACAAACGTTTCACTTGCAGATTTTCCTAGTTTGAAACAAAATTTGATGTTAACACGCTGTTCTTTCTGTACACTCAACATTTTCCGACGCACAGACAAAACGTCAACTACTTAAAACAGACGCCACGGGCAGACTGAGTGCAGGAGGCAGATGAAACTCGAGCAGTAGGCGGAGCGAGAGTCACGTGACAGGCCACGCGACTTTCAGCCTTATTGCATTCGTTTTATTGTTTCACCAGTACTAGTCCGGTTTTTTCCTAGCCACACCTCGTACGTGTTTGTAGACTGAAGTTCACGGGAGATGCTGGAGAACATGTTACGTGGCAAGAGAATCTGATAGACGCTAAAACATTTGAGGATTTTCAGGAAGGGTTAATAGAGAGTTAGCGGAAGAAGAACACGGCAAGGTATTGTTGGGAACAACTGAATAGGGTTTTTCGTAAGTAGAATGGATCGACTGAAAGTTTCGACAACTGTATTCGCAAAATCAATGTAGCTAGCTATGATCTCACGGATGATGGTAAGGATAGCTTGGTAAATTTGCGGGAACCAGAGCAAAGGACTGTTAACGAATTTTTGAGGGGATTACAGTCGGAAATGTCATGAAAGGATCATTTCGAATTTACTAAGTGTTCGAGTGAAGCAATGGATACTGCATCATCAGTAGAGGAAATTGAATCATTATCTAGGTCACGTGAATGACAGTGTTTAGTACGGACATAGCCGGCCGCGATGGCCATGCGGTTCTAGTTGCTTTAGTCCGGAACTGCGTGACTGCTACGGTCGCAGGTTCGAATCCTGCCTCGGGCATGGATGTGTGTGATGTGCTTAGGTTAGTTAGGTTTAAGTAGTTCTAAGTTCTAGGAGACTGATGACCTCCGATGTTAAGTCCCACAGTGCTCAGAGCCAGTACGGACATAAATTGTTTTCGGTGTGGATGAAAGGCTCGTGTGCAAAGAGATTGCAGACTTCAACGTTGCGGGTATTGTAACGAATTTGGACAACCAAATCGGCAATGCCGTGACAGAAATCACCAACGACGAAAGTTTCAGATCTTACAGACAGCAGTTCAACCGATCAGGGGGCATGGTGTCCACTGTGCCACGCTTGCAGTAAGAGTTAGCGCACGTAATAAAGCAGTGGCGGACTTTTTTCTGATTGGCTATGTGGGGGATAAATTATGTGAAATGTTATTGGGTACCACTTAGCAGGTATCAGTTGCAAGTTACCGAGTATTTTGGTCAAATGGGTTAAGTGTACCACGGTGCACCTGAAGTGGCATTGTTGGAGGGCGGGCAAATTAATTCGGTGCTGGAGTGTTAACGTTAAAACGGGTGGTGGGGGGGGGGGGGAGGTTAACATCCAAGTGGTTAGCAGTGGGTACGATGATATTCTCGGACTCGACTTCCTGGTTGCACATCACGCTATAATTTATCTGGAACGGCATACGGTCGAACTGCAGGGAACTTTGTTTCAGCTTGGCTCTGCAGCTGGAATACATTCACTGTAGCAAGGTCCATCCCATGGCCAGCGGAACCAGTTAAACTGTGTATAAGGTCCCGTAAGGTCAATTCACGGGATCGCATACCGAAAGGTACAGGAAAGGTAGTCTGGATTGATGTTGGTCCTGACTTGCCAGTGAACCCTTGGCGGATAACGAAGTACTAGACGCGGTTAGTTGTTCCATGTGACGTAGCGTGTCCTACATTCGGGAGGTAAACAACATGAGTGTAATACCAGTCAGTATAGATAATTTACTTCCTAGTAAAGTTGTCGTAGGGTAAACTCGTTACGAATTTTGAAGTGTTAGATGGGACTGAATTAGACCGTGATTTTACAGCAAATTACAGAATGCTGGAAGGGTCTGACGACTGGTCAGCACTAAGGAATAAGGTAGCACATCTTGAATCACACAAAGAGCATTGGTGAAAAAATTGTTGAGTGAGTGCATGGAATTATTTAACCCATAGGGTCTAATGTCAGCAACACCGATCTTTCAGTACCAAATTCTTACTGGAATTTAATATTCCGTCTGCAAACGACCGTATCGAGTTACAAGGCAATTACAGCCGGTTATGGAAGAGTTTAGAGATCAGCAACTTGGAGATAGCGTCGTAGAACCTAGTTGTGGTCCCCGTAATTGTGACAAAAATCACCAGATGGTGGCAATGCATATCGTTTCTGGTGTGACTACCAGTGACGAGTACCTGCTTACTTCTCTGGATCAGATGATTGCCAACCAAGTCGATCGTATTACCATGGAACATCTCTTAGAGCATGTGAAAAGCTACAGAAATAAGCTGCAGCACCAACTGATAGTCATTGGTTCATAACAGCAGTCTCTTGTGTATTCCTTGTGTTGATCTGGATTACATATTTCTTGTTCAAAAGGAGACCTGTCCAGTTTCCACCCCTCCCATCTCTCAGCCTACTGGTTCAAAGCGATCAGAACGGCATCCCCCTGACAAGGCAGTGTAATTATTGAACAGTCATGAAGGCAAAGACCAAGTCAGCTCAAGGGCTGTTGTGAACGATGGTGTATAAGAGGGAAAACTGTGGTGTAATTAGTAATGACAAGCCAAAATATATAGGTTCAAAACAAGTGAACCGTGTAAGTATGGTACAAGTTGTAACACCAATATCGATTGTAGGTAGTTTATACTGTGTAATTATGGGTATGTAACTATGAAGTTGTTGTTCTTTATCAATGAAGGTCATTGAATTGTCAGAAAGAAAGTGGAAGTTTGTAATATATCTATTATGGAAACTAAAATAATGCTTAAAAATAATGAGACTTTATAAAATATATATGTTCTGAAAGACAAATTGTACTTTGAATGCTAGCTCATGCTTAGCGATTTTGTATTGTATAGTATTAAAGGTGTAGGGAAGGCCCTCCGCTACAGAAGTACCTGGCGCGCGTTAAAAGGTGGTTTTGGCGGTCGATCTGGCCGGCTACTACGTAGGCACGCTACGGAGTCAGTGGCTAGCCGTTGTACAGTTAACATCGAGGGTGCCAAGTGAGGCATTTGAAAGCCAATTAATATTGAAATTGCCTCAGATGTAGTTTCGGCTGTCAGATGGTGCTCTTGCTGTTATGGAATGGCTCTAAAACGAGGATAATATGTCAACAAGTAGAATTTATAAAGAGCATTCGACATCAAGTGTGTGAGACCAAATAGGTGCTACGTGCTTGCCACCACTATTGCGCCACTGCTCCGCCTGCTTCTGGAACTCAGATATGTGTCATAGAATGGACCAGTATGTTTGTGTGAGTGTTTTTCAATAATAATTCCAGTGATATAAACACGTGTTTGAACCCTAAAATTGTCCTGGTCATGAAACCAACGCAGGGTCGCATCCTAAATGTCCAGAAACCGGGTATTCTGTTTCTAATTAATTAATTGTTTGCTTCTGTACCAAATGTACTAAAGTTCAGTACCAGAGTGTACGAAAGTAATTTTGTTTTGATTATTACTATGACTTTTTTCTGGAGTTAATTGAACTTAATATTTGAATTACTTGCTTTAAAGTATAACATATAAATTGTTTCAAGTGGAGTTAGAAATCAATATTGACCAGTTGCAATTTGTTTCTCTAATAGTCACAGAATTTGCCTGTAAAGACAGTTTCAGTTTATGAGTCCACACTATATTCTTTTCTGTTATAAGAAAGATAAAGTAAATACTGCTTTCGCTAAAGAAATCTAAATCATTTCCATAAAAGTGTGAGTATAAAAAAGTGTCTGTGTAATGTTATTTAATATCACTTGTGGTTTCTGTATGCTAGTGTGAGTGTTTTTGAATAATAATTCCAGTAATATAAACACGTGTTTGAACCTTAAATTTGTCCTGGTCATGAAACCAATGCAGGGTCTAAATTTCGAGAAATCGAGTATCCTGTTTCTAATTAATTCATGGTTTGCTTCTGTACCAAATGTACTAAAGTTCAGTACCAGTCTGCCTGAAACTGTCTTTACAGGCAAATTCTGTGACTATTACAGAAACAAATTGCAATTTGCCAATATTGATTTCTTGTCATGCCCAATTTTAGTCTTGTGAGGTCTTTAGTAACATCTTACTGCTGCGTTAGCTGTTGATTGCAATAGTAACTATTATTATTACTGAATGAAATAACTTTTAAATTTCCTATGATTGCTGATTTGTGTGAATAGTAACTACTGCTACTCACTACTCAGTTCGTCCGGTAGTCGTGTGCATTCACTGTACTATTTAAATGGAGTATTAATGAAAGTCAATTTAGTAACTCATATTCATTTTTCTTGAAACATAATGTTTCAAATTATGATGCCTAATTAGTCTGACGACAGTTTGTTATTTCGGTTGTACGCATTTACTACTTTCATTATCCCCAAAATACTTTCAGTTTTCTATTAACTGCCATAGATACGAAATTAATGTTCGATGCCCTCTATTCATTAGGCAAACACTCGGTCAAACATTTCAGATTTCCTCCTAGAGGCGAGTGTCATACTTAGCACTAACTTGCAGCCAACATGTTGTTAAGTCCAAGATTGATAAAGGGTTCAAAGCCAAGTAAATAAAGTATAAATGGACGTAGAGGCAGAATGCGGGGACGCATTATTTATGTTAAAGGGGAGAATGTAGAGGGTCGAATGATTAGAGCAATTAAGGTAGTTAAAGGTACCAATTTACAGTAACAAAGTTAGTTAAAATGTGAAGGAATATGGGGAGCCAACTGTTGTGTGTGTGTTACATTCTGTTGCAGAGCGCATTGGTATGGTGGCGTGATGCAAGTGGGTCGGTGTTTTTCTAGTTTATGTATGTCGTATTTTTCCTATTTTTTTACGAATCCGGTTACTTAGATGCACAAATGTGGTACTCTGCGTAGACAATATTACTGTACAAATTGACACGTATTTATTACTGTTTCATTTGTTGTATGTGTCCACATTAGTTTTAAACTACAGTCACTTTTAACGTTAGATTCTACCTCATCTATAATTAACATTTCATCATCTTCGATTATGACTAAAGCTGAAGAAGTGAATTAAAATGTGTGCACAGGTCTCCTGCATATCCATTGTGCTAACTTATTTCAAACACACACATCAACAAAAGTTCTGCATCATCCTGATACGTAGTGCAAGTATGTCGTTACTGCGACTATTCCTGTGTTTGGTATATGTGTTTGGAAGTGGGACTGGTCATGTGCCTCCTGCTTTCAGAAGCCAATTCGTGCTGTGTGGTAGGTATCATAACATTCAAGCATTCAACATATTTTGTTACATATATATACACAATTGGTGTAAGTTCTTTCTAAATAACAACCACAAAATTGTGTTATAACGAATTTTTATATTTTTTTGGTTGTCACAGATATAGTTTAATCTTGAGATTTCAACATTGTTGCTGAAGTACAGTTTGGTTCTAATATTCAATGTAGAGATATTTTTCTTACACAGTTACAAAGAAAAAGAAAAGAAATAAACTGGTTGAAATATTTACGATTTTCAAGTACATAAATCCATGCTAAGAACTATTGCGGTGATAATTTTATTCCGGCACTACAACTAAATTCCACAGTCCCAATTATAGCAGTCACATGGTTGTTATACAACAACAAATCTAATGGACTGCGAACTATGTATATATACATAACCGCTATCACGGTTACCAAATAACCCTGTGATGAAACGCGCCGCTCTTCTTTGGATCTTCTCTATCTCCTCCGTCAACCCGATCTGGTACGGATCCCACACTGATGAGCAATACTCAAGTATAGGTCGAACGAGTGTTTTGTAAGCCACCTCCTTTGTTGATGGACTACATTTTCTAAGCACTCTCCCAATGAATCTCAACCTGGTACCCGCCTTATCAACAATTAATTTTATATGATCATTCCACTTCAAATCGTTCCGCACGCATACTCCCAGATATTTTACAGAAGTAACTGCTACCAGTGTTTGTTCCGCTATCATATAGTCATACAATAAAGGATCCTTCTTTCTATGTATTCGCAATACATTACATTTGTCTATGTTAAGGGACAGTTGCCACTCCCTGCACCAAGTGCCTATCCGCTGCAGATCTTCCTGCATTTCGCTACAATTTTCTAATGCTGCAACTTCTCTGTATACTACAGCATCATCCGCGAAAAGCCGCATGGAACTTCCGACACTATCTACTAGGTCATTTATATAGATTGTGAAAAGCAATGGTCCCATAACACTCCCCTGTGGCACGCCAGAGGTTACTTTAACGTCTGTAGACGTCTCTCCATTGATAACAACATGCTGTGTTCTGTTTGCTAAAAACTCTTCAATGCAGCCACACAGCTGGTCTGATATTCCGTAGGCTCTCACTTTGTTTATCAGGCAACAGTGCGGAACTGTATCGAACGCCTTCCGGAAGTCAAGAAAAATAGCATCTACCTGGGAGCCTGTATCTAATATTTTCTGGGTCTCATGAACAAATAACGCGAGTTGGGTCTCACACGATCGCTGTTTCCGGAATCCATGTTGATTCCTACATAGTAGATTCTGGGTTTCCAAAAACGACATGATACTCGAGCAAAAAACAGGTTCTAAAATTCTACAACAGATCGACGTCAGAGATATAGGTCTATAGTTTTGCGCATCTGCTCGACGACCCTTCTTGAAGACTGGGACTACCTTTGCTCGTTTCCAATCATTTGGAACCCTCCGTTCCTCTAGAGACTTGCGGTACACGGCTGTTAGAAGGGGGCCAAGTTCTTTCGCGTACTCTGTGTAGAATCGAATTGGTATCCCGTCAGGTCCAGTGGACTTTCCTCTGTTGAGTGATTCCAGTTGCTTTTCTATTCCTTGGACACTGATTTCGATGTCAGCCATTTTTTCGTTTGTGCGTGGATTTAGAGAAGGAACTGCAGTGCGGTCTTCCTCTGTGAAACAGCTTTGGAAAAAGGTGTTTAGTATTTCAGCTTTACGCGTGTCATCCTCTGTTTCAATGCCATCATCATCCCGGAGTGTCTGGATATGCTGTTTCGAGCCACTTACTGATTTAACGTAAGACCAGAACTTCCTAGGATTTTCTGTCAAGTCGGTACATAGAATTGGGTTGAGCTCCCTCTGGCATGAACCACATCTTGTAGAAATCAGGGTCACTTTGGGTAATGGGGGTGAAATAATCTTCCAAAACCTGCATGTATAGTTCAGTAATCACCTTGCCATCAAGGAATAACGCACCGATTATTCCATGAATGGACATTGCACACCACACGGTCACCTGTTGAGGGTGAAGAAGCGTCTAGATCGCAAAATGCGGCTTCTCAGTCCCCCAAATGCATCAATTTTTCTCAGTGATGAACCCATCCAAATGAATGTGGCTTCATCGCTAAAGCAAGCCATATTCACATCAAAGCCGTGTTCGTCAATTCTGTGGACAACAGTGTTGCCGAAACACAACTGCTGTACCTTGGCCGTGGGTCTTAACGGCTGATGGGTTTGCATTTTGTGTGGGAAGAGATGGAGGTCTTTAACAACAATTTGTCACAGTCTCCTAGTTGATTCCGACCTCTTGTGCAGCTCATCTGATCGATTTCCTGGGGCTGGTTTGAAACCCAGCGCGTATCTTCTCGATGTTTTCAGGCGTTTCCACCGCTTTAGGACGACCGACGTTGTCAATACTGTCATCACGAACACTACTCGTTCCCCAACTTGCGAATCAAATTCTTCAGTGTTAGCACGCTTGTACGGGTTCTCTTCTTATTGATTTCGGTCACAAACTTCGCTTGAGACGCAGTTGGGCTGTTATTGATCGCATAGTAGGCCTTCACAAGCGCTATACGTTCAGGCACATTGTACCATGACATTTTAAGGTGCAAATGGCCAATAACAAGACGCTTGCGAATACGCATACTAATTCCCGTCATTCCCCGCGGTCAATCGTGTAGTTTAAACGTCCTAACGCAAACCGTTCAGAAGTGATGACGATTGATTTCATGTAGTTCAATAATTGTTACCCCATAAAAATTAAAATTACAATTCAAATTTGTGTGAATCCCAAAGGGACCCAATTCCTAAGGTCATCGGTCCCTAGACTTGCACACTACTTAATCTATCTTAAACTGACTTTTGCTAAGAACAACACACACCCATGCCCGAGGGAGGAATCGAACCTCCGGCGCGAGGGGCCTCGCAATTGGAGACATTATGCCTCAAACCGCGCGGCCACTCTGTGCGGCGTAGAAGTTAATCAGACTTAGGCAGCTCATGGCACGTGAAACTCAAAAACTATTCTATTTACATTATATGCAAGTTGAGTATATATATATATATATATATATATATATATATATATATATATATATATATTTCTCACATTAAATACTTTTGTCGTTGGCCATGGGGTGCAGATACCTTGCAAGTACAATTCTTTTCAACTAACATGTGTCACAGATACTTTCTTTTTACACGATATGTAATTACAAGTGCACACTATACACCTTCCTCACACACATGGTGTGCCTGAATCAATAGATAAATATTTACACAACACGCACATACACACACACACACACAGAGACCAACAAACATAATTACTTAGACTATGATGAAAGGTTCATACTACTCCGCATTATTTACAACCACTTTCATTCTCTCCCTCACACTCAATGTCCAACCAGTAAACCGCATTATTGTACGAATCTTCACACTACTTCGAGTTTTCGATTTGGTCATGGATATGCTGTCGCTGTAAATCTTACCAGACTCCCACGAAAATTTTTCCAGCGCAGTGAGAAGCCAAGCAGTTGGATTAACCCTTATCCCTAGCGTAAGATATGTATCGGTTAAGACCCAAGTTATTTGACGTTGTGGCGTAGTATCCTGCCATGTGGTGTACGTGTTTTTCATTGAAGGTAGTACGTAAGATTGTAGGTTAACCTTCACAGCGGGTCACAGGAGCGAGGAGGCATTCGAAGTAGGCATGCATCACAAAGTGTATCGCTCTTCATGGTGAGCATTCTTAATCTTTATGATTTTGTTTTCTTCAGTAGGCACGTCTTGGAAGCACAATCTAGTAGGTGCTTTGCTAATAACTTCTCCGAGGAAAAGGCATTGAAGCATCTTAAACAAATTTGCCGTTTTCCGTTTTGTTTACTCTGTTGTTAGGCAAGGAGTCGGTACATGTCCTTGATCCACCAGTAATGATGTCAGTCCCATCAGAAAATAGCAGCACGTTCACATGCATGGTATGCTCACTGGCAAATTTTGAGAAGTGGAGGGATCAAACGACTATGTGTTCATCTTCCTGACTTGCGGTTCTCCAGGCCATAAACATGAACAGATAATCCAGTATTCTGTGCCTATAATTTAGGTATATCCTAGATCTCACGTGGAACTTGATACCATCAAAATTATAACACATCCAAAAATCAATACCAGTGCTGTATCGAGATGTGTTCTGCGAATTTTTCGTGTAAATTTTCTCGCAAGACAGTACTAACCATGGAAAACAAGCGTGGTCCGTTTTATTTTCGAAATTAATACATTCATTCTTAACAGATACAGGGTGTTACAAAAAGGTACGGCCAAACTTTCGGGAAACATTCCTCACACACAAATAAAGAAAAGATGTTATGTGGGCATGTGTCCGGAAACGCTTAATTTCCATGTTAGAGCTCATTTTAGTTTCGTCAGTATGTACTGTACTTCCTCGATTCACCGCCAGTTGGCCCAATTGAAGGAAGGTAATGTTGATTTCGGTGCTTGTGTTGACATGCGACTCATTGCTCTAGAGTACTAGCATCAAGCACATCAGTACGTAGCATCAACAGGTTAGTGTTCATCACGAACGTGGTTTTGCAGTCAGTGCAATGTTTACAAATGCGGAGTTGGAAGATGCCCATTTGATGTATAGATTAGCACGGGGCAATAGCCGTGGCGCGGTACGTTTGTATCGATACAGATTTCCAGAACGAAGGTGTCCCGACAGGAAGACGTTCGAAGCAATTGATCGGCTTCTTAGGGAGCACGGAACATTCCAGCCTATGACTCGCGACTGGAGAAGACCTAGAACGACGAGGACACCTGCAGTGGACGAGGCAATTCTTCGTGCAGTTGACGATAACCCTAAAGTCAGCGTCAGAGAAGTTGCTGCTGTACAAGGTAACGTTGACCACGTCACTGTATGGAGAGTGCTACGGGAGAACCAGTTGTTACCGTACCATGTACAGCGTGTGCAGGCACTATCAGCAGCTGATTGGCCTCCACGGGTACACTTCTGCGAATGGTTCATCCAACAATGTGTCAATCCTCATTTCAGCGCAAATGTTCCCTTTACGGATGAGGCTTCATTCCAACGTGATCAAATTGTAAATTTTCACAATAACATGTGTGGGCTGACGAGGATCCGCACGAAATAGTGCAATCAATTCATCATCACAGATTTTCTGTGAACGTTTGGGCGGGCATTGTTGGTGATGTCTTGATTTGGCCCCATGTTCTTTAACCTACACTCAATGGAGCACGTTGTCATGATTTCATACGGGATACTCTACCTGTGCTGCTAGAACATGCGCCTTTACAAGTACGACACAACATGTGGTTCATGCACGATGGAGCTCCTGCACATTTCAGTCGAAGTGTTCGTACGCTTCTCAACAACAGATTCGGTGATCGATGGATTGGTAGAGGTGGGCCAATTCCATGGCCTCCACGCTCTCCTGACATCAACCCTCTAGACTTTCATTTATAGGGGAATTTGAAATCTCTTGTCCACGCAACCCCGGTACTAAATGTAGAGACTCTTCGTGCTCGTATTGTGGACGGCTGTGATACAATGCGCCATTCTCCAGGGCTGCATCAGCGCATCAGGGATTCCATGCGACGGAGGGTGGATGCATGTATCCTCGCTAACGGAGGACATTTTGAAGATTTCCTGTAACAAAGTGTTTGAAGTCGCGCTGGTACGTTCTGTTGCTGTGTGTTTCCATTCCATGATTACTGTGATTTGAAGAGAAGTAATAAAATGAGCTCTAACATGGAAAGTAATCGTTTCCGGACACATGTCCACATAACATATTTTCTTTCTTTGTGTGTGAGGAATGTCTCCTGAAAGTTTGGCCGTACCTTTTTGTAACACCCTGTATATCCTTAGGAAACATGATGAAGGTTGACCCTCCATTTTCTGTATCATAGATATGCGTATAGATGTAAAGGTGTATTGTTCAGCTGAGTGCTTTCCATCTCGAAAAACCAGTAGAGTGTAACACTGAAGATGGACTCACGAAACCACTCGGCAATTGACGTCCTCCGTGATATCACACTATTTACCACGTCCTTTTCTCTAACATAGTGAAGGTTCGTCTCTTTAGTGCCAGAGGCCCGATTGGTGGGGGTTGGTGCGGGAAGGACAGTTGGAAGCACAGCACACCATTTAATAGCGGGACACCGCTGATCGTTAACAACCTTGAGGAGCTCCGTTTCCAGAAGAGGAAGGCACGCTGGTTTCTCGACACTAGTGAAGGAGATTCGCTCCTCAAAGGCGTCTGCAGTCACCGAGTATTCTAATTATGGTATGGTGTTATTAATATGACGTCCTTTAAAATGGTTCAAATGGCTCTGAGCACTATGCGTCTTAAAACGTGAGGTCAACAGTCCCCTAGAACGTAGAACTACTTAAACCTTACAAACCTAAGGACATCACACACAACCATGCCAAAGGCAGGATTCGAATCTGCGACCGTGGCAGTCACGCGGTTCCGGACTGAAGCGCCTAGAACCGCTCGGCCGCAGTAGCTGGCTGACGTCCTTCACTAAACGGTCAAGGGAGGGGGTGGGGGTAACTGACACTAGTGGTAAGATTGCTACTGTTACTATTACTACATCTAGATGAGTCCAATGTTGATGCAGGCTGCGACGAGAAGTGGAGTGGTGCATGTACTCTACCATGCAGTTCGAGCGAGAAAGTGGATGGGTGGGTGGGGGGGGGGGGGATGGGAGAGGGAGATGGTAGGGATGGTGTGCTGCCCCAGTGTGAGCAATCTGGCTGTGGAGATGGTTGTTACCACAACTCTGATCGAGTTGCTGTAGGGATGGCGGCCCATGGATGCTTGAGCTAAGGTGGTGTGGGGGCAGTGAGAGTGGGAGCAGGAGCAATTGTGGCTGCTGCAGTTTCCCGTGCAGTGTCGAGTGGCATCCTACATGGTGAAGCATTCCACACAGGACCACACCTTTTTGGTGGTTTCTTCATGGCCCCCTGTTCCCACGCCATGGTGTATTGTGACGAGGCAGCTGGTGGAAGAAGGAGAGTAACGAAAAGCGATTAGGGACGACATTCTAGACATTGTTTGCTGTTGCTTCTACCAGGAAAGAAGGAATACTGGTTATATGCAACAGAGTGAGTGTTTATTATCATCTCCTTCGTTTCCTCAACTCAATGCAGCACCGTGTCCATCTCCTCCACCCATTGTGTCATGTCATCATTCTACTGCGAAAAATGTATACACTTCGATATTTTAAAAACTAAGAAATATTTTCTTGAGAATGTACACTCACGTTAGCTGTGGCAGGGAAGGTATCGTGACCTCTACCCTTCTCTGCTCCTCCTCTTCTAAATCATCTACAACAAAGAATATATCTGAAACAATAGCCTATTATGTATACACAGCCTAGAATTAAACTTCAGGAAGAATGAAACTTTTCTTAAAAAATATGTCATAGCAACATATTACGCCATCAAACAGCACTACAATGAATAAAATATGTATTTACGATGCTGGAGCAGCTGCTACTTTCGCTGCTATCTCTCAGCGTCTATCTCATCCAGTATTTCATGGATATATGATGAAACAACAAGAAGAGGACATATATTCTATATTACGAAATTCTTGGTTATAGAAATGTGAGCAAACCTGGTAATTCTTCTTACATTTTCAACTGGCACCATTGTGTTGCTGGCTCAATGTTTCATCTTAATGTAAGCGAGTGGTACACAAGCAAACAAACAGAGGCTGTGAAAGCCTGGGCCGGCCGCGGTGGTCTCGCGGTTCTAGGCGCTCAGTCCGGAACCGCGCGACTGCTACGGTCGCAGGTTCGAATCCTGCCTCGGGCATGGATGTGTGTGATGTAGTTAGGTTTAAGTAGTTCTAAGTTCTAGGGGACTGATGACCACAGATGTTAAGTCCCATAGTGCTCAGAGCCATTTTTTGAAAGCCTGTAAGCACAGAGACAATGAGTGCAGCCAGTTATTACAGGAGAATGAGGGCGACTGGTTCACTGATTCAACATTAGCCAATACGAAAGCATTGTTTTCTGGTTACATGGAAATCTCTGTCTGCATGTTTCGACGCATTGGTTTCTGCAAATGTACACACAAACAGGAAGCAACCACGTGAGAGAGAGAGAGAGAGAGAGAGAGAGAGCAGGAAATGGAATTTCCTGAACAAAGGAATGCCGACACCTGATGCATTTTTGCGGGCTCTGAGAATGAAGGGTGATCCCTCAGGCAGGTAGGCACATGCGACTGCTTGGAACAGTATTGGCGAGTGCGGGCACCTGGCGTTGGCTGGCTGTGTGGCCTCCGACAGAAGCTTCTATGTGGTGGGATGTTCGCCTTTTGGCAGTGATTCTTTTGGTGCACAATTGGCGCCGAGGATGGGCACTAAGGACAGGTGCCACGCACATGCTCGGTTTCATGGTAGTTCTACCAGCCACTGTGTACCAATGCTAGCAGCGCACACTGGCGTGCCCAATCTCAGAACATGCCATTAGCCTATAGGCTTCCACAGCGAACAAACCTGTCGGGACTCAGCGCTCTGCCTATTGCCAGCTGTGACCAGCTAGCAGACATGTCCCAACCTCTGCAATATGCAGATGCACGTGCTTGGCACTCCGCCCATTTCCAACCCAGATGGCAGCTGACGTGGGTGACAGACAGAAGTGTGGGCAAGCCGAAGTGACTGCTAATATGTCACACTTCATTCCATTCACCAGTACCTAAGGTTATTATGTCATGGAAAGAGGGGATGCGGTATGCATATAGAGATGCTGCCCAAGTGTAGGAGGCAGGTGAGTATTTCTATCGCGTGGTATCAGATTAAATAATGAATATGCAAACTGAATTGAAAAAAAGTGTGTCAGTTGACATTGATTTGAATTTCATGTCATGAGATCCCTGCCGGCCAAGGTGGTCGAGCGGTTCTAGGCACGTCAGTCCGGAACCGAGCGACTGCTACGGTCGCAGGTTCGAATCCTGCCTCGGGCATGGATGTGTGTGATGTCCTTAGGTTAGTTAGGTTTAAGTAGTTCTAAGTTCTAGGGGACTGATGACCTCAGATGTTAAGTCCCATAGTGCTCAGAGCCATTTGAACCATTTTGCACCATGAGATCCCACCCTTCCGGCGGTTCAGCACAGACAGATTCTTTTCCCACCAGTTTCCAGATGGAGGATAGAAAGGTGGGAGTGGAATCTGGGGTGGCAAAGGTTGGGGGATTTCCCAGGAGGGCAAAAACGGGCTCAGAACTGAATTGGGGAAGGGTGATAAAAAAAAGAGCTCTTTTTCACACAGGGGTGGAGGAAGGGAGAGGGAATGGTGAGGGTTTCTCACAGGTCATAAATCAAATCGCATGGGGGCCCAAAGCACTTAGCAGAACAATAGGTTAAGGGGATGGAAACAGGAGGTATTGTTTAATTGATCAATTTAATTAATTAACATATCAATTTTATATCAAAAGTGAGCCAGGACCCACTTTAGCCGACTTCTTATGGTGCAGGGCGAGATTCTACGACTAATAGTGCGACGGTATCTCCAACATTTTCGTGAGAGTTTCAAAAAATGGCTCTGAGCACTATGGGACTCAACTTCTGAGGTCATTAGTCCCCTAGAACTTAGAACTAGTTAAACCTAACTAACCTACGGACATCACAAACATCCATGCCCGAGGCAGGATTCGAACCTGCGACCGTAGCGGTCTTGCGGTTCCAGACTGCAGCGCCTTTAACCGCACGGCCACTTCGGCCGGCTGAGAGTTTCATCATCATGTTGATCTCCTGAACACGTTCCTTCAGTATGCTAGGATCACCTGTTTGGAGTGGCCTGTCTTTACCATGGCATAAACCTAATCAAAGATGTGTGGGATGGGTTGAAGCTAGCTGTTCTGGGAAGTCGACAACTACAACCTACTCTCTGCATGATCGCCACTGAATAGTTGGACAGTCTTTATGACTTTTATGGTACTCCACGGCGGATTCACGTGTTGAAGGGGACGTTCCACCACGTACTGACGTTGCTCAAGAGTCCTTTGAAAAAACCCCACAGCAAGCAGACTATTTTGTCGTTACACAAATGTATGGTTCTTCTATTTGGCGTTCTGGAACATTGCAAATGAAGATACACGCATGCCTCCGGGCCACTACATATTTTCTGAGACATGAAAAACGAAACAAATTAGAATACAACACTTCTGGTGCTGTGTGTATTCCTACACTTCTATATTTTCATCTTGTAGAATAATACAACTAAGTATAATTTTTTCACTTCTCTATGACAAAAACGAAGATGCTGTAGAGTCGCCTGGTTTTGGTTTGAACCAGACACATTCTAATTGTTTGCTGTCAGGGACACTGGGAATAATGAAAGATATCCAGTAACAGTGTAAAATTGATTTATTATGTGATAGTTCAGTATTTTATGTGCTTTAATATTAGTTTACATGTATAGTTGATAAGGGTATCCAGTCAACTGTATGTTTGTCTTTGGTCAGAGAAAAAGAGCTTTCCATTTGTCAAAAACAATTGTTCATTTCTAGCACAAACTTTGACAACCGTGATATCTTCAACTTCTGTAGTCCTGTCGTCCTCAGTTGCGTGTAATATTACGGTCTGTTGATATTTTTTACTTTAGGACTGTCTATTGCGACTGAATGAAACACAATTTTTGTGCCATGCTCATTTGCTTTGTAAGGTATGTTCAGTGGCAGATTCCGTGGAGTAGTTGTACATGGTTTTCTTGTTCCATTTTTGGCACTGTTCTCCTTCTTATAATTGCAATTTGAATTTTGTTTTGCAGATTTCACAGCACTAGGAACTGGACACTTGTTACGATGCTGAGATCTGGTAAACCGACATTCAAATGTCAATTACAAGAAGAAGATCAGCGCCAAAAGTTAAACAAAAGCACAACATGTAGAACTCCACCCATAAACCTGCCACTGAAGACGCCTTACAAGGAATAAAGGCGAAACGAGTATGGCACGACAGTTGTGTTTCATTCAGTTGTAATTAGATGGTCGAAAAGTAAAAATCTGGCAGCCGTGTTGGTCAAAGGTACAGTTCGGTATGATGAGCCACTGTCGAACTCAGCTCGACCTATGAGCAAAGGCTAGTGGTCAATCTGGGGTACTCAACACTAATCAGAGAACCACAAGGACAAAAATCCTCTGTTTCCCACACTCACGCAGGAGACACTGCCTCTGATACATTTGGCACAGCGGCTGGGTTATTTGGTGTATATGTGCTTTTCCCACAAGAGCGTGGAATCGTTCGCCTTTGACACCACACCAAGGCAATCGACATCCCGAAATTGGCGTCAGCCATGTGATTACACTGCCAATCTGTAGCCAGCTCTGTGATATGCCCACATAAACCGGCACTGCCAGTGCCGCCGTAGAGTCGATTTAAGGTACGCCAAACATGGCACGTACCAGGCTGTCTAGTCTAGTCAACCTCGAGCACTAATCGTTGTGCCTCGACACATTGCCTCCGATTCTACTGTAGATAATATACACAGACTGGACCAGGCTCAAACGATTGTACTGTTTATTGGTCTAGACCCAGACTGGAAATCAAGAAATCAAGAGCTTATCAAATACTATGTATTCACTTCATTCGTTTGCTGTCTGTTATAGAACCCACCAGTTTCCTTGCATTCACCATCGGCGACCAAACAAGTGGCAAACAGCAAAAACTACCTTCATTTGGTGCTTGGTCCTACTTCTCCTCAGTATAGGACACTGGTGACATCGTTTTGTTGGTTGTCTCACTTGTCACCAAGAATATTGGTATTGTTTTCCACTAGAGCATTTATTGTTTCTTGTAGATTTGTAGTCAACTGTCGTGGCTCCCTACCACATTGCTTCTGTGTATTGTGTTAGCGTTTCAGAATATTCACCCAGCTGTTGACAGAGTTTCCTGCGCTATTTTATAGGCTGCTTTGTATAGTGAATTTATTTGGCACTTTCTTCCAGCTTAATGCAGTAGTTGCACTCGATTTGTGCACAAGCGTTCTTTTTTGTGTGTAGCTCATGGTCAGTGCAACACAGGAACTGTCATTAACTCAAATTTTTCAGTTTCAGGCCCAAAAGATGAAACATTTTATGGACTCCATTAACAGACTGCTGGCAACGTAAACAAACGCTTCGGCGTCGCCCTTGGCACCCGCAGTATCAGCACAAACAGCAGCATCTTTTCCTCATTTCCATTCTGTGTATTTGATTCTCAACAAAAGGAATGATTCGAGTACCGAGTACAACTCAAATCGAAATTCCAGATGCTCCACATTGAAGGTAAGAACAGGCAATCACGTTTTCTTCCAACAGTGGGTGTTTCACTGCACGGATTAGCCTGTAAACTTTTTCCCATCAGCCGTCCTGAAAGTGTTGCCTACGATGAACTAATTGCAGCATAAGACAAGCACTATGATGAAAAGGCTAATGTGGCAACTGCAACTTACAAATTCTTTCGCTTGGGCCGGCAATCCTATTAGACGCATAACCAGCGGATGTGACTTACTAGGAGCCACACGATTTTCGCAAATTCAGGTGTGAGTGTGGAAGTTACTGTACTGATGCCATGCTTAGGGAAGCGACTGGTTAAGGTGTGTTAGATACTTGCATACAGGAACAGATTCTGCAGTATCCTGACGCTTACTTGAAACAGGTTTTGAAATTAGTGGAGCAGGAGGACTCGTATGTTAGTGCGGTGGTGGACTTCGATTCCGCTCCAACTTGTGCAGTTTAGGATAAGGGTAAACAGGTTGCGCTTTTTGTTCGCACGCCGCAACACCCAAGTGTCAGCCAGCACAGCGTCGAAAGTAATACCAGGGTTTTCGGCAACAGGCTAGGGGGTATATATCGTGCCCTAGGTGTTTCGCGTCACATAAGCGGCTGATGTACACATGTCGTGACGCTAAGTGCTACCATCGTAGCAAGCAGGGACACATGAAGTCTGTCTGCGAGACATGCAGAAAGAGTTGAGGTTTGATATGGTACTCTCAGGGACATGCCGACTCCAGTGCCGTAGCCAGCAGTGCTGGGATTCTCAGTTGACGCTTCATAGCCTGTTGTGGTGGACATGGCCCCCAATGGTAGACGCCCATTTCTGTTGATCCATTGTGCCTTCCAGAGTGACGAATTTACCCAGGAAATGCAATTAAAACATTCCCCAGACCTTAACTCGCCTTACTCCGGCCTGAGCGTTTACTTTCAGTCTGTCGTTTTGTCCGAAGAGTATACTTTATGTCGAGATAGTTAATAACGGTAGATTAGCACTAAACGACGAGATATATTTGTAATGACATGGTCATTATCAAGCTAGTCTGTTCCACGATTGCTGGCCACAAGGAATAGTACAGCATCACTTTTCTTTCAGCATTGCGTTCCAGTGTGGTAGACTGCAAAGAAGATTACAGGTAAATGCCAATGTTCCACTAAATACAGAGGACTACTTAGTGGTTCAGAGTGTAATTGGATACAGGTTGATAGAGCATTTTGTGTGACGGTGTTTGTCGGGTAAGAAACGTTATACAGTGTGTACGTTTGTATTAATAACAGTAGCTCAATCCTGTTTCACTTAATTATTGTACTACTGAGATGAAGTACGCGTTATAATCAGTCCGTTGCCCGTCAATGGTCAATCTTAGTCACCTGAGCTTGTACTCGTATGTTCATGATTCTATATTCAGCTGCAGTCAGATGTACTCTTACGAGATGTTTCTTGTTTATTAGAGAATCACGTTACACCTCACGTAAGAAGTTGAATCGACCACCGACAATTATCGAAATCGACAGCGGCAATATCGTGGTCTATCGAGACTGTGGTTCATCTTTCTGCTGCAGTGTTGCCCCATTAGTGAGGATCACACAACCTTCATGCATATACGGAATTTTGGGTTCCAGAGGACCATAATCAGCGTCATGCTGGATCTTATCTGCCTTTTGCAACTATAGCCGAAGAGGACAGACATTGTGCACTCGGTTACGCAGGATCGTATATCCACGTCACCCGCCATGAGTAAGGGAATGAGATTATTTGCAGCAATACAAGTAGACACACAAAAAGTATGACAATGTCTAGAGCACCACAGAATTAAGCATAGAAATCAACTTGGTTTCTTTCATTGACACAGCATTAGAAAGAGGCGTGGCGACGGTAGCACATCGGACAATACTGGCCCTATAAGTGTCACCACGACATTTTTCCAGACGAGTCCTGCTTATGCGTTCATCATCATGACGGACAGACCTATTTGTAGAGGCCCCAAAGAAAACGTGCAGTGCCAGATTGCCTTCTTTACGAGCTCAGGATCTGGTGCGTTTGTATGGAGCGTCATTGGGTACAAACATGACCATTTCCGGTTCACATAACGGGAAGTTTTTACCGCAGCCGTTACATTTCTGACGTTTTAAAGCTGACGGAAGTGTTCTGTATTTGACTTGTTGTCTTTCAACAAGATAACCCAAGTCGACGTGTTGCCAGTGGTTTACAGGCCTGTCTCGGTGAAGAGGGTTTTCTGCTCTAGCCATGGCCAGCCCTTTCTCCAGATCTCCTCCACACACCGTCAGGTGGCTTGAGGAATATGGATGTAGATGTAGATCTCTCAGTCGCTGAAAACATCTGGAGTGGGTGGTCAAGAGAATGACACGGCACCACTCGCCTGCCATTACAACTGATGAACTCTGATGCATTGTTGAAGCAGCTTGTAATGACTTACCCATATCTGTCATCCAAACTGTGTTTGACTCAATGCTTCAGGATTACACTTGCCTCTTATATCGCGTGTGTGCACCACGGCTGCTTCGCAAGTAATCGGGCTTCATCAAAATTTATACAGTGCCCGCAGCAGCGATAGTGTTCCGTTGGTGACAATGCGTTATGAAGCCCCAACAGTATACAGCGTTCGTGTTTTGCTATGCGTTGTCCCTGCGTAGGCAGCACAACACTCACGTTATATCTCTTATATTACTGAAGTGTAGGAACATTTTATTGAATCCTTACGTTACTCTATTAAATTCAAATTACAGAGCCTACCCCAATTAACTGATCTGATCTCTTCTGTAAGCTTCCCTCCTTTTGTTTTGGCTAACTCGTGCATTACGGCTGTCTGAACTACAAAAGATAATTGGACTTGATGGTTATGACAGGGTGGAGGGCGAAAGTACTCTCTAGGTACACGCGCCCGTTCAAGAAAGTTCTTTACCCTGTGCCTGCTGACACGTGTCCTATTCATATTTCCCTGAATCCTAATCAAAATTTCTACCAAAACAGTCATTAATATGGCCAAGAAGTGAAGCTCACACTTATCTGACAACACTTAGTTTATTGTACTTTAATCGCAAGCCCGTTTATCCCTAAGACACTAATCACATTCTCCCGCCAGCCACAATCGTGGACGAGAGTACTTAACATTTTTTTATCGACTTAGCCATTGCTGGTAAATTCCTTTTGGTCGTTCCTAATTTAAAATCATCCCTCAATTACCTAGAAACTAGTTTCACAGATTAATTGTTTTTATTCCCCATCACGTACCGCACGACCCTCTCTTTAAGCAGGCCCAAATTGGGCTGACTGGTTTACCCGCCAATGCAAACGTTGGCCACCAAGCAGCACACTTGTAGTTCAACGCGTCTTCCTTGTCAGCGATGTTAACTTGCTGGATCAAAGAAGCGTACGGTAGATTCGATCAATCTTACCCTTCCACTCTCCTCAGTGAAGTATCTCGCCTGCACGGTATGTAAATTTTTCTGGTGTGATTCCAGTTTAGAGCAGGTTTTGGTACGTGTAAAACAAAGAAATGAAATTCTTAAAATTGAAGTCCATTAACTACTTTTCTAACAGCCATGAAAAGTAGATACATTAAACACGACAGACGGCTGCGTTTTACCAGTCGATTTCCTTTGTCTCCTGAGGTATACCTCTATGGTCTCAGCCATCTTGAGTCTCCTGTTCCGAAAAAGTAACACAGAACAAGGTGCTACAGTGTTCAAGACACTGAATCCGTGTTCGGGATGATTGGGGTTGAAATGCCCGTCAGGTCATTCAGATTGACGTCTTCGTGCTCTCCCAAAACTGCTTATGGCAATGCTGCCATGTTTCCGTGGAGAGAGATTCGATCCATTGTCTCAAGTTTTCCTGGCATTGTCAGTGATTTGATATCAACCATGATCTCCTTTATTTATATCTCGAAACAGCAAGTAGCAGAGATTAATTCTAACATTCCACTTTAGAATGTGTTATTGGTTTCCCTGAAAGTGTAAAATGCAAAAGTTAGCAGCCTAGCCGAACCTGGAAGAAATCCTTGCTGAAGAGTTCAAAAATGGTTCAAATGGCTCTGAGCACTATGGGACTCAACTGTTGTGGTCATCAGTCCCCTAGAACTTAGAACAACTTAAACCTAACTAACCTAAGGACACCACACACATCCATGCCCGAGGCAGGATTCGAACCTGCTGAAGAGTCTCCTAGGAGGTAAGAATGCCAGTGACCAGGAACCAGGCAGAGATGGACTTCAGTGTTTTCGTTTTTTGTGGCACACAGTACATTGTTAGGATCAGAATACTTACGGACTTTGCGTATCATATCAATTACTGACGTTCTGTCACTTGTTAGGATGAACTGACTCAAGGCAGCATACCGTTACTATTGACCAGATCTACCGAAGACCTTGTAAATCCAATGAATCATTTGACAGAACTATATGGAGGTCGAAATATTATTATTACTAACGCTCATGTAAAAATATTAACACGGCGTGACCAGCAGCTGACTGGCTCAGATTCTAGGATCTAAGAAGCTTCTCAGATGTGTGTGGTGTTATTTCGGGAGACATCATTCCACATTCTATAACTTGATGAGAAGACGATCCAGGTTCTCTTACTGCAAGAGCAGCACATTTAGAAAGTCACTGTATTTTTTATTATTAGGTTGTTGTTTGATAAAATGCATCCTGTTTTGACTTTATAATCAAAACTCATGTTTAAAATCTTACCCCATGGATTCCATCACACCTTCTTTGTGTTGAAAGGTATATATTCTAGTAGACTACTGCCTAAGACTCATAATGATTTACCGAAAGTATGACACAAGTAAATCAGCTTGGTTGGATGGATGGTCAGTTAATCATAAATTTTAACCCATTGTTTAGACAGACAGCTTCCTCAATTAAAATATTATCAGTCCTGTAACTTGATTGCAATTATCTCTCTTTGAAGCCAGTTCAGTTTTCACCACACACTGAATTTAGATTAGAGGAGTTCTAATTTTCTAGGGTCTGCAACCAAATCGCCCTGTTACCTTGACACAATATTCAAGTGCCTTTTTTTCGGTTTTCCGACATATGCACGATGTGCCGCTTGTATGGGGACGGAATCCGTTGACTCTACCAGGGTGTTCGGGACACTTCAGGTAGAGGACCTTGGAGCATGATGCTGCAGAGCCAATCACATTGCAGTCAATCATAGTGTATTAAGTCCTGGATGGCAGAAACATTGTAACTGTGTTAATGAAAAATTTAAAACTCTTTGCTACTTATATTGTCACGTAGAGGAAGGTGTAAGTAGATGAATGACGAACACTAACTTCACTCAACGATGGCTTATTCAGCACTTGCACATACAAGAGCGCGGAGCGAACTGCCTACGACCAGAACACAGACGGTATATATACAGCTACAGAGCATTCCAGCACAATGCTTCTTGCCATTTGTGTATACTTCTAGAATGTACTCGAACTGAATATATAAATTGAAATATTTCAGTTCAGGTGAGATTTGAACTCATGGTCCTCCATGCAACAATCTGGTATCAACGTAGTATCATAACCACTAGACTACGGCGACTGCGCTACTCGGCTTCTTCTGCGACATTGCTCCCTCGTTAAGAGAACAGCGTCTCAGTGTTATGTCATAGTCCGGGAACGAGTCACCGGTACTGCATACTCCGACTCCCGACGACTGATGTTCGCCATGGCGGTGATCTTCTTAGAACTTCCCTTGCCGCTACGTCCTCCGTTCCCTTTCCGCTTGTTGCCTGTCGCTGGAGCTTCGAATTTACCTTGGGTTGCAGGATCCTTATAGGGCTTCATTCGAAGTACGTGGACCGTATCTCTGATCCTTCGTCGTCTTGTGTTGGGGTCGAAATCTTCAACTTCATATGTAACATCAGACAACTGTCTTACAACCTTATAAGGTCCACAGCAACGCCTGAAGAGCTTCCCAGTGAGACCAACCTACCGAACAGGAGTGAAGATCCAGACGAGGTCACCAGGCTGGGCCGGCCGGGGTGGCCGAGCGGTTTTGGGCGCTGAAGTCTGGGACCGCACGACCGCTACGGTCTCGGGTTCGAGTCCTACCTCGGGCGTGGATGTTGGTTGGGTTTGAGTAGTTCTAAGTTCTAGGGGACTGATGACCTTAGACGTTAAGTCCCATAGTGCTCAGAGCCATTTGAACCAATTTTTTTTCACCAGGCTGGTAAACGACAGGGTGGTGGCTCGCGTCGTTCCTTAAGCGATCGTTTTCTTGAGCCTGTAGCGAGCGGAGTCGAGCTAACTGCTGAGCTTCGTGCGATCTGGTTAACACCTGGCCGATGGTGTAGTCGTCCACGTCATCAGGTTGTAACATAAACACAGTGTCCATCGTCGTAGTCGCCTCACGCCCATGCACCACGAAAAATGGCGTAAATCCTTTGGTGTCTTGTTTGGCGGTGTTGTAGGCAAACGTCACGAAAGGCAGCACCTCATCCCAGTTGCTCTGCTCAACATTGACGAACATTGATAGCATGTCGGCCAAAGTCTTATTAAGGCGTTCAGTAAGCCCGTTAGTTTGCGGATGGTAGGCAGTCGACCTGTGATGAGTAATATTGCACCGATGGTATATCTCTGTCACAGGATTCGACTCAAAAACTTCCCCTCGATCCGTAATTTATCACCTTGGGGCACCGTGTTTAATACAATGTCTTCTACGATGAATTTGGCTACCTCGAATGCTTCAGCTGTTTTGACGGCTTTTGTAATGGCATAGCGTGTCAGATAATGAGTGCAAACAATAATAAATCTGTTGCCCGCAGACATTGGAAATCGTCCGAGGAGGTCAATCCCAACATGCTGCAAAGGCGTTTCGGCTTGTGGAATCGGTATGTGTCGGCAAGGTGGTTTCTGAGTAACTGCCTTTCCCCTTTGGCACTCTCGACAGTGCGACACATAGTGACGGACACTTCTAAATAAACCTGTAATCTCCACTTGTAAGTCAATTATACGCATCATTTCCCTTTAAAGATGTTTACTATATCCGAACTTCCGAAATATATTGTTGTGAACTCAAGAAATTGCTTGTGACGTCAAATAACAAGCAAATTACTAATGAGACTTTCCTACGCTGGACTCCAAAAATTAATTAATATCGATAATAAAATTAAATCAAACGCAAAAGACTATCAGATTAAGGGGTTGATATACAAATTAAACAAATTGCTTGAATGAATAAAACATGAAAGAAATGTATTTATTTCAGTGCTGTTTGTTTAAATATAACCAAAATAAATTTACAAATTTAGGGACCGATTTCTCTAGGCGTGGTTATGACTCTGTTTTAGTGGGAACGAGGGGTAAATGAATAATCCTGTCTTTCACATAATCATTTTCTGGTGTAGTGGTGACAGCGGCAGGTTTCGTGGCCAAAGCCGCATGCCAAATCACGATGTCAGAAGGCGTATTTTCGTGATGGATGGAAAAGCCCCCCTGACCTTTGCTCTCGCGCTGACTCACCGAACTCCCCACTTCACTCTTCATCTGTCTCGCAGGTCAACGGTTCCTCAAAATTTTCTTCTCTCACGGCGTTGACATTTGTGGACTCAGTATTCAACGCCACTGAATGACTAATCGCCGTTTCATGACCACGTCTCCCCATGTAGGGTGGAAATTTTCATCTAGCGTGGGCTTCTGTG
This sequence comes from Schistocerca nitens, assembly GCF_023898315.1. NCBI lineage: Eukaryota > Metazoa > Arthropoda > Insecta > Orthoptera > Acrididae > Schistocerca > Schistocerca nitens. The sequence goes on from NC_064616.1 coordinate 951,483,834, forward strand.
TGACTCGCGTCTTTCTCAGGATTTAACATTCTTCCGATGTTTTTTTGCATTCCGGAGTTGTTGTGAAAGCAACCACACAGCATTTCATTCTAACTTTTATCTCTGCATGAGACCTGGACAGACTCACATTTGGGCTTCGTCTCAGAGTCTGCTGGCGTCCATGACTTATAGGGAACGTCCATACTGTCCAGAAAAAATCTTTTCAAGAAAGCGAACATAGATCACACGCCTCCTTTCTATACGCTCATCCCAGTGCTTGTGGGGTGCTGGAATTCTCGACACGTTCTTGGTTTCTAAGGAGGATAAAACAACTACTTCCAGGCCAGAAGGATTCACATGCTTTCGCGAGTGCATTCTAGAAGTTCCATCCTAATGGCTGCAGGGGTCCATCAATTTTCTGCACGCTTCTCATTGTCCGCCGTGCACTTCACAACATGTCCATTCTTAAGCGAGGCGAGGGCATGCGCCAGTCTACCCGCTGTGTGGTTACAGAATGGCTCCAGTGTTCGCTGTTCCAGCGCTCGCCGCATGGGGTCCGGCCAGCTTTCTCCCGGACTGCTGGAGGTGTGAGTAAGCGAAGGAGGCCCAGGGCGGAGGCATCACAATAATAACATACCTTTGACGTAATAGTATTATGATGTTTAATAAAAATGTTGTCAAATTACAATATTTTCTGTGAAAGGGAAACATGACTGTATACATAAATACAAAAGGCGTATTATTAAGAATTACTCCAAGGCCAAAGCTATGTATTATACGCATGTAATCTCGTCTCTCTATGTCGAAATTTGTGCCCCTTAAAAAGATGTTATCTTTCTGTATTTATTACATCAAATACTATACTTCTTATACTCTGCTGACAGTGAAAGAAATCTTTTCTTTCGGTATTTTAAATACTTAAGATAATGTGCTGCACACCTGTGAACCCTCTAATGCCAAGTAATCATCCTCTCTCTCTCTCTCTCTCTCTCTCTCTCTCTCTCTCTCTGATACGCGCACAAACAAACACAAACACACAAACACACACACACACACACACACACACACACACACACACACACACATATATATATATATATATATATATATATATATATATATACCAAATAGTCTACATACCCCTGATACACACGTATGATCAGTAATGAATGCTTATCAATTCTCTCATATTTCTCATGAAATTATGCTTTGCCTTGGCATTTAAATTCCTCATTAAAGCTCATCTCACACATGTGACTTTGCACATATTTCCATCTCTGTCTCGATATGAAGTATCATCTCTAACAAATAACTTTTTATGTGGAAGTATAAATACTGAGATCTGTCAAGCTTGTTCCCTCTTTCACTCACAGACATGCATACAAAACACATTTCCGACCATCAGTGCATGTCTGCCGCGAGGTAGGTGCAGAGGAGTTGTGCCGAGACGAGGGAGATGACTCTGTACATCTCAGCTATTCTGATAAAGTCGCAGTCCACCTGGGAGACAAATATTTACATGCTGACGCTTTGTGGAAACAAACTATATAATTACATGGAAGGAAAAGTCAAACACAAAAAGTACGCTAAATTTGAAATTAACTGTAATTTTCTTATATATGTTATTCACAATATTTACATTACATTTTTTACAGGTTACAGATGTTTATTATTTATTTAAAATAAAATCATATTACGGTTGATTCCTTAATTTTTCTGGGAGAAAAAGGTGGAACTCACCTCAGACTAGAATCCACAGTTGTCTTATTTACAATAAAATTAAATTATGACGAACCACAAAATTTTTCCATCAGAAAATGTGATATTAACATAAAGATACAATTTACAGCTATTTGAATTTTTACAGGTCTTAGCATTATTTACAGTCAACATCATTTTACAGACGGTAATAACCCCAAGTCACTGTATTGATCTTATCAGAAAGTCTCAAACATTTCTCACCTTTTCTAGACAGCGGTGGTACATGTTGTCTAACAGTAGAAACCACATGATGTTTGGACTTAATTCTACAGTAAGTTTATCAATATCTTTTACCAATTGTTCACAGTAATAATCAATAGTAAGTTCTTTTCCTGATGATCGTTCCACCCCGTTTGATCTATGCATCACACAATCACTGTCAGTTTTCAGTGTGTACATTTTTCCTCTGAGTTCAATGAATTTAGTAATTATCTCTCCCGACAACTTTCTCTTTATTTACACATTGTTGTTATAATTGTTGTCGTCGGGGCAAGCCAACGTATCGAACCACTTATGCAGATCTGTTTTAATGATATAAGTACTTGATGTGCTTGTGCAATGTATTAGGCTATCTGAAAGGAAGTAATATACACTCCCGGAAATTGAAATAAGAACACCGTGAATTCATTGTCCCAGGAAGGGGAAACTTTATTGACACATTCCTGGGGTCAGATACATCACATGATCACACTGACAGAACCACAGGCACATAGACACAGGCAACAGAGCATGCACAATGTCGGCACTAGTACAGTGTATATCCACCTTTCACAGCAATGCAGGCTGCTATTCTCCCATGGAGACGATCGTAAAGATGCTGGATGTAGTCCTGTGGAACGGCTTGCCATGCCATTTCCACCTGGCGCCTCAGTTGGACCAGCGTTCGTGCTGGACGTGCAGACCGCGTGAGACGACGCTTCATCCAGTCCCAAACATGCTCAATGGGGGACAGATTCGGAGATCTTGCTGGCCAGGGTAGTTGACTTACACCTTCTAGAGCACGTTGGGTGGCACGGGATACATGCGGACGTGCATTGTCCTGTTGGAACAGCAAGTTCCCTTGCCGGTCTAGGAATGGTAGAACGATGGGTTCGATGACGGTTTGGATGTACCGTGCACTATTCAGTGTCCCCTCGACGATCACCAGTGGTGTACGACCAGTGTAGGAGATCGCTCCCCACACCATGATGCCGGGTGTTGGCCCTGTGTGCCTCGGTCGTATGCAGTCCTGATTGTGGCGCTCACCTGCACGGCGCCAAACACGCATACGACCATCATTGGCACCAAGGCAGAAGCGACTCTCATCGCTGAAGACGACACGTCTCCATTCGTCCCTCCATTCACGCCTGTCGCGACACCACTGGAGGCGGGCTGCACGATGTTGGGGCGTGAGCGGAAGACGGCCTAACGGTGTGCGGGACCGTAGCCCAGCTTCATGGAGACGGTTGCGAATGGTCCTCGCCGATACCCCAGGAGCAACAGTGTCCCTAATTTGCTGGGAAGTGGCGGTGCGGTCCCCTACGGCACTGCGTAGGATCCTACGGTCTTGGCGTGCATCCGTGCGTCGCTGCGGTCCGGTCCCAGGTCGACGGGCACGTGCACCTTCCGCCGACCACTGGCGACAACATCGATGTACTGTGGAGACCTCACGCCCCACGTGTTGAGCAATTCGGCGGTACGTCCACCCGGCCTCCCGCATGCCCACTATACGCCCTCGCTCAAAGTCCGTCAACTGCACATACGGTTCACGTCCACGCTTTCGCGGCATGCTACCAGTGTTAAAGACTGCGATGGAGCTCCGTATGCCACGGCAAACTGGCTGACACTGACGACGGCGGTGCACAAATGCTGCGCAGCTAGCGCCATTCGACGGCCAACACCGCGGTTCCTGCTGTGTCCGCTGTGCCGTGCGTGTGATCATTGCTTGTACAGCCCTCTCGCAGTGTCCGGAGCAAGTATGGTGGGTCTGACACACCGGTGTCAATGTGTTCTTTTTTCCATTTCCAAGAGTGTATTTTAATATTTTTTGGTTCACATTTTTATTACATGCACTCATAATGAAAACCTATGAGAAGTGCTTTGAAGTATCTAGAATTGCCATTCCTACGTCTACAGGCTTGTCGAAAACAATGATGAGACTAATCTTTTCAACTTCAAATACATTGTCCTGTGCTCATGATTAGGTCTTGTGATCAAATCAGCAGCTCCAAATATCCATTCCTACCAGTTCCACGTTGCTCATTTTCCACACATTTGGAATAGTTTTGCTGAAAACGCTGTTGTTCATGAGTCTGAAGTGGAAGTCTGCCGACCATGAGCTGCAGAAAAAGGCAGCTGCAAATGTTACACATTTTTTGAAGCATTTCCGCTGCGTAGCACTCAGGGTCAATGTCCAGGTGGTCACTGAATTCTGCTGGGCTGTATCTCCTCACACACCATGATGCTGATGCGGATTCTCTACCGAGTACCGGTAGCCTCTTTACGTAATTCAACAGGGTGGATCCAGCGCCAGTGGCGTGTGTAGTCGACGATGGCGTATCTGCTGCAGACCCGGACGATACCCGGCTTCGTCGCGGCAGAGGGATCGCTGTCTCGACCAGACAGCCATCCCACGACAGTGGAGGACAGCGTGTGTACATAAGGGGCGACCCGTGCCCCCAAGGCAGGAGTCGGTCGTGTTGCTTTGTTGACATGGGATGGCCAGCTGCATTGCGGCACAAAGTCGGGAGGGTCATGTGTGTGTGATGAGAACTTAGTGTGAAAGAGTGTTGCCCTGCCACGGCGTCGAACTGGTGACTTCTACTGACAGGTCCATGTGGCTATCTCATCTGGCACGGTCTAGTCTTCCTGGTAGGGTTGTGAGACGGAATAATTTCGTTAGAAAGTGCTTATAGTCGGCAATGCCACAGCAAATGAGCTGCTTCCAGTCGCGTATCCTAACAGAGCACTCCTATTGTCAGTGCGGAAATCTGCCTTAGTCCTTGCTGCACGAGACTGTGCAGCACCGTTGAGTTCGCTGTTCCAGCTAGTTCACCTGTCACGCAACACTGCGTCGTCTATTTTGTATTGTTACAGTGACAAAATCCTGAGCCCATCTGCTCTCAGCACTACTGCAACAAATACATCGCTCACGCTCACACTAATATCTCATACACATTGATGAGCAAAACATTATGACCACCTGCTTAATAGCTTGTTTATCCGTGTTGTGGAGGTATATGGCATTAGATGTCTGCGCACAGGTCATGTAATTCGCGTAAATAAAGGGCCTCTGATTTGTGTACGTGGTGATGGCGCCTGACAGCGACACAGATGGGTTTCATAGAATTTACGGCAAGCAAATTTGGTGCATATACGTCAACGTGGGTTCACTATAATGCTTCCAAAACCACTGTAGAACGGTACTGGCTGCGACGGACGATTATACTCCTGAAAGATGACATCGCCGTCGAGGAAGACATGCAGGGGGTTTTCAGCTGTCAGTGTGTCTTCGACTACTACCACAGGTCCCATGCAAGTTCAGGAAAATGTCTCCCACAGCATAATACTGCTCCATCCAGCCTGCATGCGTGGCACACTGCACGTTTCGAGACGCCTTTCTCTACGATGTCGGTGTTTGCGGAGACGACCAGTGACCTAGTATAGCAAAAATGTGATTCACCCGAAGAGCCGACACGTTTCAGTTGATCGCTGGTCGAATCCTAGCAGTCGCGTGCCCACTACAATCTCAGTTGACGATGTCGTCGTGTAAACGTAATTATGGTTTGCTGCGGGGCTCCATGTTCAACAAAGTACGATGAACAGTGTCCTCCGAAACACTTCTGCATGCAACAGCATCGTGCTCTTTCGGCAGACAGGCCACAGATCACCATCTATCCTACTTTGAACAAACAAACCTCTGAACCCCATGTTCTGTGGGTCGTTGACGTCCAGCCATTTAGCGCCTAGTGGTGGTTTCACTGTCCTTCTACCTCTTTGCGTAGATGCTCACGACAGTAGCGCGTGAACGTTTATCGAGCTTCGCCCTTTTGAGATACTCATTCACAGGTTCTGCGTAATAATAATCTGCCCTTTGTCAAAGTCTTTATCTCAATGGATTTCCCCATTTGCATCCTATATCTTCAGTAGTGTGATTCCCCTTCCGTGTCTGCTCCGCTTACATACTTTTATTACCGCCCGGAACGTTACCAGGTTGTATCCAGCGTCGTGGCGGGCAGTGTTTATGTTTTGACTTACCAGTGTATGGTCCGTACGCTACAGATGAAAAGCTTTTCGAACTGTTTCTTTGTACTCATGCTTTTCTCACCCTTATACTCACATATACGTACCCTTTCATCTAGGCTACCTGGCAATGAAATTTGATAATAATAAGTTTATTTTTAAGACATTGCTTTAAAGTTCTATAATGGATTACATGATTATTATTATCGTGCATTTTTGAAATGCGTTTCTTTGGAATGCTCAGCTTTTTGATGTTAGGTGGTGGGACAGTTTTGTCCGGTCATAAAGGTAGATCTGAGTGGATATCATGGAAATTTTCTTAGTACTCTAGACCTACTTCTAATATGTAGGCGAAGTTCAAATCATCGGGTATGCTCATCGCATCGAAACCCTTGACAGTCGTCCATGAAGACTCACAGTGTTGGAGGTGTTGCATCGTGACTCAGCTGTACAGGCTTTTAAAATCGAGGTAGATAATATACACGACTCATCCTTATTATCGTCATAGTGAGCTATTTATCCAAAGTTTGCAACTGCTGTTTACGTGAGCAGTGAAGAATACCACCTCTGATACCGCACTCAACAAATTACAGTTGCCCGGTATCGGTAATAAGTTGCAATTTTTCTTTGATGGCCAACAGATCGGCGAAAAGAAAAAGAGTATATGTCTAAGTAGTCTCCCAAGCTGCTGCATTTAAAGAAGTTCTATAGTTCGCGTGCAATTTGGTAATCCTAATATTTGATCAATGTCTCATCACTCAGCAAGCCTTAGAAGTCTTTTATATGTGGTAATTGTTTCACCATCGTGCTCGAAGGGAAAGATGCCGTTCTTAGAGATTAAGGGAAATGCTTCAACTCTTTGGGCTTTTCATTATGAGACATATTTTTCAAGAGAGTACGCCAGGCAGTTGAAGGAATCTATAAAGCAAAAATTTATGTCCCTAAGATATGCCATAGTTATAGATTCAGAAAGTGTGTTGCACTTTTCCATATTTTCTGTAATCACAGAAACGTGGCTTGGATTCATTTAAGCTGCTTCTTCCACCTGTCCGTCGATATTCATGTTTATGAAATATGCATTGCATCTTTTTATATTGTGGAACACAACAGGTATTGTAATATTAGGTTTATAATTTACAGTACAGCTATCATAATCGGCATCACGAAATCTGCCTGTAACATGGCGCTGATATTTGTGTTTCACATCTACGTTCGTGAACCGTTCGTTGCTGATGTGCCAAATATCTGCTGATTGTAACATTTGTTCCCCTTCAACGTTAATAATCATCTGCTTCTTCTGCGACAGGTCATTTTTTATTCGCTCAGTAACCTGGTACAGCTGATTTGTAAACCACCCCATGCAATCTGCAACTCTGTACAGCTGAAACACAGAATATTCAACACAATAGCTGCAGTACAAGTAGAAAGATATGCTATACGGTTTTTGCGAATTAATTTCGTTACTAACAGCTGGTTACAGCAAGCATTCGATTCTGCGTAAATGGCGAAAGATAATTTTAATTCTTTCTTATACGACATGAATTTAATAAACTGTTTTTCTACCTCACGCTTTTACTTCTCACTGGTTTCAAATGTGAACAGCCAACTTAAAGCACAACCGTCTTCTCTTCAAAATGGAAGTAGCATAAAGATCGTTTGAATACTACAGTTGAATAATTATGAGCAATGATAGTATTACGTGCTAATCTCGAAAGGTTTTTTTTTAAGTGATACAGAGAGAATCACATGCTTCTCGCTTTTGTAGCACTTCGATACATGTAATGAAACCACTTGAAACGTTTTTACCTCGTGTTCCTCTTCTACTCCTCCTCTAACCCTCCAATTATATTCAGAGTACTTAACGCCGTACACATTATCAGGTACATCTATCAGGGGCGATCAAAACCTTTTCGTACGAAGGCAGTACAGAATAGGTCTGTCAATGGGGCAAAGTCGCCGTGAGCATTGAGGCAATCATCCCACCGATGCACCTGATACCCATTTGGTAAGACACCGTGTCATTCTGCACGAAGAGGTCCCCACATCCTCATCCGACAGAAATCGTCGGCTTTCAAGGCCTTTTTAAATTGATCGAAAGCGTCATAATCGCATGTGGAGAGGGCAGGATTCTATGTACTCACTGCGGCTTTGCGAGGGAGAAAAGATAATACGGACTCCGCCTTGAAGATATCTGGCCCGTATCATATGCCTGCCAGACGAATCAGAGCTTTGCGAAATGTCTCGTACACGCTTTATTGAACAGATATTGTCGCGTATCACTTTCGACTGGTTCTTGTTATAGCAAAAATGTAAAATTAGAACGTCCAGGAATTTCTGCTCCACGGTTTTCAGGTATAAAAAGCAGAACGGTACCTCACGAAAGCTATTTCACTTTCTGCCTAAGAGCAGTAAAAAAATTGTTAGAAGACAGATTCAAGGCAGTTGTATTAATAGCTACACTGGCAAAGGAGAGTTATTTTTAACGAAAATCTTCTAGTCATTGAACTTAGCGGACTAAATGACGACTTCGTCAAAACAATTGCAGTTGAAAAAGTGAGTTTAGATCATTTGAACACATTTCTTTTTCCTCACTACCTCCCTATAACTCGAAGCTGGTCCTTCCACAGTGAGGGCAATGATACTAACAACACTTTCAGGGTAAATCCTTTATCAGTTTGTTTCTTTGTAGTCTCAACCGTTCTTTCTTTTCCTGAACTACGGTACAACCTAAGGTTCTTCCCGCGGTGCTACCAGAGGCGAAGGACATCTGTTCTTGCCTGTAAAAAATTGATGCTTATGGTGGGAATCGAACTCATACTTTGCCCATATCGAACTGGGATCAAACCACCAAACTATTTTTTCGTCTCTTTCTGTATCAAACTCACACCAGCACTATTCGAGGAATTTGTAACTGGCAATTAAAGTCATAGGTGAGAGGAGAATAATTTCTTTGTTCCGCGTATCATGTGGAGGGCAAAACGATAAAGACATATAAAAGTACTATCAGGGAGACTCGATCCGGGTTTCCAGTGCCCACGAAAGCAGGAATTTATTCGCTTTTTTCCTCTTCGAAAATTTAAACAATGTCAACATGGTTCCAAAATTGAAATAAACTGCGAAACGATATACCTGCAAAGTAGCCATGATTAGAAAACCGTAAGGACTCAACCGATAAATTGACGACGAAATAAAATGGTCACCATATTTGAGAATAAGTCACGATACCGTGGCTAGCACACATACTTATGCGGTGCTCATATATCGGTGGAAGGCGAGGTAAGTACATATCGCCTCCTACAACTACAGTGAAGGGTAGCAATAGCCATGCAGCAGTATTTGAATTTGCCTTCTCACAGTGGGAGGAGTATGGGCGCAACAGGATATTAGTCAAAATCGCATTCTTAGCCGATCGAGTTAGGAATGCCAACTGCTGTTTAAGCCAGTGACAGTGTGACAATGACAGCTAAATCAGTACTGTAGAGAGTCTGTGGCGGAGCAGTGATGGTATTGAACCGTGACACTAAGTCCAATACATAATAGGCGCTCATTGGTGGATAACTGATTGTGCACCACTTGATATCACGAGGATGCCACCGCCTGTGTAGAACTGGAACGCAAAGATGAAACCACACCCTCTTCCAAGAAGTTTGCGGAGATGCTCGTACAACAGTCAATCCCTTCTCCACGCAAAAAAAAAAAAAAAAAAAAGGTAGTGGGATGCGGCCTGTGTAGAAGTAACTGAAAGAAATATAAAACGCGCGAACATGTTTCAACTGGAAATTCGATCGACCGACATCAATCGATTTGGCTATGGAGGTGGCAGATTATACCGTTTATGTAAAAATATGATAAAATCTCTCTCTGCTATGACTTATTTAATCTGATGACAACGTTGTAATGTGAATGAGAAGCTGCAATGAATGAAGTAGATTAGATTGATAATAATTTTCAAAGCACTGTAGACTGCACGTTACTCTAACAAAGAATCAGACTTAATAATTACACCAAGTGGCTGCAATTAAACTGATGGTCTTCCAACTGCTGCAGCGCTGGTTGTATACATAACAGAATTCTGACACATCGAAGGCATTTCTATTAATCGTTGCGCCCATAGAGTATCCTGAAGAAAAATAATAGTTCCACTTTCTGCCAAGCAGGCGAAAATATGGGGCTGTAAGTAGACAGAATGTGCTGCGGGGCCAGCCTGGGTGGCCGTGCGGTTAAAGGCGCTGCAGTCTGGAACCGCAAGACCGCTACGGTCGCAGGTTCGAATCCTGCCTCGGGCATGGATGTTTGTGATGTCCTTAGGTTAGTTAGGTTTAACTAGTTCTAAGTTCTAGGGGACTAATGACCTCAGCAGTTGAGTCCCATAGTGCTCAGAGCCATTTGAACCATTTTTTTGTGCTGTGGGTGCAGGATGTATGAGTACCTATCAAACATATGATAATGAAGGTACTGGCACGTTTATTAGGATATAGTTACACGTTATAGCAATTGTTCAAGTGGTTTTAAAACACGCCATGGTCGACAGTTTCCCGCAGCATATCCGGTATAATCCGAGTGATATGTCGTTGTATGCTATCCTTGAGATCACGAAAAATCCGGGTACATCCCTGATAGACACGTTATACATCTACATCTACTTCGACACAGATAATCCGCAAGCCAAACGACTTTTTATATGTCTCCCTATGAGCCCTGATATCTCGTATCATATCTTCGTGGTCTTTACGCGCGATCTATGTTTGAGGCAATAGACACGTTCGGCAGTCAGCTTCAAATGCCGGTTATTTAAATTTTCTCAATTGTGCTTCTAGAAAAGAACGTCACCTTTCCTCGAGGTATTTTCATTTGAGCTACGAAAGCATCTCCGTACCACTTACGTGTTGTTGGAACCTACCGGTAGCAAATCTAGCAACCCGCCTCTGAATAGCTTCGATGATTACCTTCAATTCGACCTGGTACGGATCCCTCACACTCGAGCAGTACTCAAGAATAGGTCGTAAGAGTGTCCTATTTCAGATCTTTTTTACAGGTGAACAACTTTTCTAGAATTCTCCCAAAAAACCGAAGTCGACCATTCGCCTTCCTTAACACTGTGCTCACATGCTCGTTTCACCTCATATAGCTGTGCAATAGTGAATAGTAGCTTTCGAATGGAATGGAATAATGCATACCTTTAACTTGGCATCACTTTTTAATATTACATCTGAGGTGCATATGTGCACAGAATTTTTCATTTTAGATGTTACGCGTTAGGCAATATGCATTATGCGTTATGCAGCAGTCATTATTCATCAGCCGTTAACAGTATTTTGGCACCACAAGGAAGTCAGTTACTAGAGGGGGACAATCGTGGTATTATAATAATGTCGCCTGGAGCCATTAAGCACCTGAATTAGGCGTAAGGAATTGGGCGTAGACATTGTACTGTTGTGTGTATTAAGAAATACTGTCTTGTAACGCATATACACCAGCAACTAAAATATAGCATATATATATATATTAGAAGAAACTACATGGGACCGACCGGGTCTTTGGAGAACATAATTTACTGATGAATGATGACAAAAAAATGGCTCTGAGCACTATGGGACTTAACATCGGAGGTCATCGATCGCCTATAACTTAGAACTACTTAAACCTAAGTAACCTAAGGACATCACACACATCCATGCCCGGGGCAGGATTCGAACCTGGAACCGTAGCAGTCGCGCGGTTCCGGACTGAAGCGCCTAGAACCGGTCGGCCACAATGGTCGGCCATGGGAGAAAACAATCATTACTCCAGCTGTCTACGTTTAGCTACCGAACAACAAACGAGAAACATATGATCTGTTTATTTAACTACTAGGTGAGTACCCGGTATTGTACTTCATCCTGTTAGTCTCCTCTTTCCTCTCTGTGTAACCTCTATCCCTGTCACTTCTCTCTGTCCATCTCCTCCTCTTCAATTTCTCCTTCATTTCCTCCTCGCCCCTGTCTGTTCATCTCCTCTTCCCCCCTTTCTGCCTGTCTGTTCCTCCCCCTGTCTCTTTCAATCTTCTCCTCTTTCCTTTCTCTGTCCATCTCCTCCTCTTGTCTCTCTGCACATTTTCCCCTCTCCTCGGTCTGCCCGCCTCCTCTTCTCCCCTATCTGTGACCATCTGATCCATCCACCTCGCTATTTGTCGTTCTCTTCCTTCCGCCTTTCTCTTCGCTTTATCAGCCGTGCGGGGTAGCCTCTAGGTATCAGACGTATTGCCACGGTTCGCGTGGCTCGGGAGTGTGTGTTGCGCTTAGCGTGAGTTACTTTAAGTTAGATTAAGTAGTGTATAAGCCTAGGGACCGATGATCTCAGAAGTCTGGTCTCATAGGAAATTACCACAAATTTCCAAATTTCTCCACGTTATAATGCTCACAGAATAGTAGGCTATCGATCCTTACCTCCACAGTATTTCTTTCCAGATAACAATATATGTACCAAATTTGGTTGAAATCGTTTCAGGTCTTTCGGGCCACGCGGGATTAGCCGAGCGGTCTGAGGCGCTGCAGTCATGGACTGTGCGGCTGGTCCCGGCGGAGGTTCGACTCCTCCCTCGGGCACGGGTGTGTGTGTTTGTCCTTAGGATAATTTAGGTTAAGTAGTGTGTAAGCTTAGGGACTGATGACCTTAACAGTTCAGTTCCATAAGATTTCACACACATTTAAAGGTCTTTAGGATGAGCTTTGTAATCATGGCTTTGCCTGTGTACGCACGTGTCAAATACTTCACAAGTACTTGTGCAGATGTATCACATGAATCCCTAGTGAATTTCGTCCTGCACTTTCATTTTCACGCTGCTCATTGTTTTTGAAGTCTTACTTCCTAAACTATGTGCTTCACAACGATACAATTTTCCAGCTCCATCCAGTGCTGCATGTGGTTGCTGCCTGTGAAATTTATTGTGAGGAGATTTAGAAGTAAGAAAGTAATAAATTAAAACGTCACGCACGATACGCCAGTTTTTGACGCATCTCAGTGTTTATGACACAATGCCTCTTGAATTATATGACATACGACGATATATTGTTCTTAGTACATTCAGCTGCATACGTGAATACTGTCTGAAAAATGTGTTCCGAATGGAGTTAGTAGTAAAGTTGTAATAAATTTAAATGACGTATATGATGCCACACTTTTCTCGCATCTGAGTACTTGTATTTGGCGTTATATCTCCTGAACTGTGTGTCGTAAAATTATATAGTTTTGTAGGTCCATTCAGTGAAATATGTGGAAACTCTCTGAGAAATGTGTTCCGACTAGAGTAACAAGTAAAGAAGTAATATATTAAAACGTCATGCACTACGCGATAGTTCTTCATGCATCTCATGAGATGTCATATCCACTTATCTATATGGCATGCAATGATATAATTTTTCTGGTACACTCAGTGGTAGATGTAAATACAGTCTGAAAAATGTGCCACGAATAGAGCTAATAGCAAAGAAGTAAAATATTAAAAGTTATACATCATACTCCACGAAGAGCGAAAATATAGTAAGGGACAAACTTCTTCCTTTATCATTATGTGGTGGTCGTCATTGAGAACAAGAAATTATGTGCCAAGTTTGTAGCAAATCTCCAAGTGCTCTCATTCTCAAGTACTGTATGACTAAAGAAGGGATATTCGTACATTGTCGAGTACTCGGCTTTTCATCCCCACCTCCTTCCGGTCCACTTGTTTAGGGGGATATGTGGAACGTATATATATATTCCCTTTTGTTGCATGTATTAAAAACAACGTGCTTGGATGGAATGTTGCTTCTCTCGCGATTGATTTTGAAGTTGCTTTTGTCCAGGAAGTATGTCTCCTGAAACAGAGACAGTGGGCTGCAATTTTCTTTTACACCAATGTCTGTGAAAGCAAGTTCCATGTTACGGTTCTGTTCCTGCCTATAAGGAAAACAAAGAAATACACTGTTCCACACGAACGTGTTCAGCTCCAGTACATTTTCCCTTCGAAATATTAGATGATGGTGCGAGTAGCCGTGGCTAGCAGTGCATTTAACACTAAATTTTGCTAGAATCTTCATATGGAAATGATGCTCTAAGGCCCCCTTTTCTAACTCCGACTTTTGCTGTTGCACATGGATTTAGAAGAAACGCGAACTGACTTTAATCGACCCTGCAAGTGGAGTAGAAAAGAGTTTGGCACCTACAATAATTTAATTTGTTAGAAATTAATTTGATAAAGGAAAGCTTCATTAACGTAGTGAGAAATGAAAGGGTTGCTCTACCGATCTACAGAATGAAATTTCTGTCCAAAATAACAATTTGATTTATTATGACTAAACTCAAAATAATAAACCAAACACATGAAACATGTACACTACGTCAAATTGGATACTCAAATAAATGCTTTGAAGGTGAAGTTGTCCACAAACTAGCTTGTGACATTTATGACCAAGTGGTATATGGAACCAAGTCCTTGCAACTCAAATCTTAAGAGAAACACCCAGCCAACCAAACATTAATTGCTGCTACAGTAGTGAGAACTCAGACAATGAACACCCAAGACAGAACCACGTCAGAAAAGACGGGAAAAGGCGCGCTGTGCTGAGCTCTGATTATCACATAGCAAAATTCCCTAATCTGCCGGTGCTGCGGACATACAGTACTAAGCTGTCTTCTTAACTGCTAGGACACGATCTGGCGTACCGGAGGCTATGGGTGGTTGCTTCGACGTCCCGTCGTGGTGATGACAATGTCACGAGTATAGGCCGAAACAAATTACCCTGGTCTGGTGGTTCCAGACTAAAGAATTCCTATCAATACAATTCGCCTCTAAGGGAGACGAAGAAGGCTCGCCACACTATCACTGACGGTACAGTGATCAATTTTATTAAGCGAAGTCACACAGTAACTCCGATACAGTCAACTTTAGCCAAAACTGCTCCAGACGGAAAACATAGGCCGCGGGTACGCGGAATGCTCAATTGCCAACTGTACTCGGAAAGTTACGTTGAAGTCGAAACTTCAGAAACTTAATCAAACAGTTGCAATTAACTGAAAGTATATTAGACAGCCAACGGAAGGCAGGCTGTCCAGAGCAGCGAGAGCTCAGTCTTATAGCCTACTCCGACCGAAAAGCGAGAGGCGACCCAACCAAGAGCACCCGTACAAACCGAACACAGAACATTACCGCCCCCACGACAGTGGCCGTGCTTAAACGTGCCAATGAGCAACTCGAAAACCGGCGAAAATTCCACTCTGGCTTGTCTGTCTATTGAGAAGAGCATGCCTAAAAAAACAACAGCTTCATGACTTACACCATTATTTCTGGACCAGTGACTCGATAACAGTCATATGCCAAGTGGTATGTGCAATTGCAGTGGGAAGCTCCATCGCACTTACAACGTTTCTGAAGGACTGAACTGAACGGTAAATGGTCTAATATCAAAGGTTTAGCAAAATTTTTATTCGTTTGTAAAAAAATCTTCAACAAATTGCAGACTGCCACAGCAACCAATTTGACAGATTAATTTCCAATTTATCAGAAAAAAGAAGAAAGTAGTCAGCAATTACGACTGACGAAACTATTGTAAAGGTTTTGAAAACACTCCAAATTGAAGGTAACTTAAAATATATCCTGACTTTTGTGACCTACACACAGAAATTACACTGAAGAGGAAAACGTCTCAACCAATGGAAATTATGTAAACACTGAAAATTATTTTTATGTACGTCATACTCTTTGGCAAAATTGTAAATAATTTTAACGGTGGACGAAAAGAGACAAGATCAAAGTAATTTTTCATGGAGAGGATACAAAGGCGTCTAAATGTCTTTTGCAGTTTGTAAAATGTCCCCTAATGAAGACTGACAAAGCTACGCTAAATAGCATACGTCTGCCAGGGAAACAACACGACATTCCCCTTGATAGATTCCATGATGTATGTGTGCCCACCAGACGCAAAATAATTGCAGCACTTGATAGTAAAGTGAATCAGTACATCCTATAGAGCTTGACCTGTTAGTGTGCATTTACCTGTCCAAAGCCGCTAATCGCAGCAAGCGCCATATGGTTCGTAGACACGTCACTTGTAGAAGTGTATAAATGTTCCAATCCCACATTTCGCCACGATCTTCAGGTGAGAGCATTGTTTGATACATCTCGCGGGAACGCTATGATTGTGCTGTTGACCCAACATGAATAAAATAAGCTAACACGCGGGGAATGTTTGCATAGCTGCATGAGGTCAGGGGAGTGCTTGATAACGTGTACTTCAGTATTTTATGAAAATGAGACACAGAAAGTAAGACAAAAGAAAATGTGAAAAGCAGACATTGCCGGAAAGGCCACTGTCTGCTTGCCGGGTGGTCTCATCCGAGATGTGGAGGAGGCCCTACCGGCGGCAATAGAGAGCACTGGGTGCACCCGACTGCAAATTGTTGCTCATGTCGGCACCCATGACTCCTGCCGTCTGGGTTTAGAGGTCATCCTCAGTTCGCACAGGCGATTGGCGAAATTGGTGAAGGCGGAAAGCCTCGCTCGCGGGGTGGAAACAGAGTTAACTATTTGTAGTATCGTTCCCAGAACCGATCGCGGTCCTCTGGTTTGGAGCCGAGTGGAAGGCCTAAACCAGAGGCTCAGACGATTCTGCGGAGATCTGGGGTGCAAATTTCTCGACCTCCGCTATCGGGTGGAGAAATGTGGGGTCCCCTTGAATAGGTCAGGCGTGCACTACACGCCGGAAGCGGCTACAAGGGTAGCGGAGTACGTGTGGAGTGCACATGGGGGTTTTTTAGGTTAGAGAATTCCCTTCCTAGGCCCGACAAGACGCCTCCTGAGACGCGGCAAGGTAGGAGTAGGCAAAATGCAACAGGGAATAACAGTATTAATGTGCTAATAGTAAACTGCAGGAGCGTGTATAGAAATGTCCCAGAATCTGCTCTCATTAATAAACGGTCACAACGCCCATATAGTACTAGGGACAGAAAGTTGGCTGAAACCAGACGTAAACAGTAATGAAATCCTAAACTCAGATTGGAATGTATACCGCAGAGACAGGCTGGACAGTGAAGGGGGAGGCGTGTTTATAGCGATAAGAAGTGCAATAGTATCGAAGGAAGTTGATGGAGATCCGAAATGTGAAATGATTTGGGTAAAGGTCACGGTTAAAGCAGGCTCAGACATGGTAATTGGATGTCTCTATAGGCCCCCTGGCTCAGCAGCTGTTGTGGCTGAGCACCTGAAGGATAATTTGGAAAATATTTCGAGTAGATTTCCCCACCATGTTATAGTTCTGGGAGGAGATTTTAATTTGTCGGATGTAGACTGGGAGACTCAAACGTTCATAATGGGTGGCAGGGACAAAGAATCCAGTGAAATTTTTTTAAGTGCTTTATCTGAAAACTACCTTGAGCAGTTAAACAGAGAACCGACTCGTGGCGATAACATATTAGACCTTCTGGTGACAAACAGACCCGAACTATTTGCAACAGTTAACGCAGAACAGGGAATCAGCAATCATAAAGCGGTTACGGCATCGATGATTTCAGCCGTAAATAGAAATATTAAAAAAGGTAGGAAGATTTTTGTGTTTAGCAAAAGTAACAAAAAGCAGATTACAGAGTACCTTACGGCTCAACACAAAAGTTTTGCCTCAAGTACAGATAGTGTTGAGGATCAGTGGACAAAGTTCAAAACCATCGTACAATATGCATTAGATGAGTATGTGCCAAGCAAGATCGTAAGAGATGGAAAAGAGCCACCGTGGTACTGCTGCGAAAGCAGAGGGAACTTCACAGCAAACATAAACATAGCCAAAGCCTTGCAGACAAACAAAAATTACGCGAAGCGAAATGTAGTGTGAGGAGGGCTATGCGAGAGGCGTTCAATGAATTCGAAAGTAAAGTTCTAGGTACTGACTTGGCAGAAAGTCCTAAGAAATTTTGGTCTTATGTCAAAGCGGTAGGTGGATCAAAACTAAATGTCCAGACACTCTGTGACCAAAATGGTACTGAAACAGGGGATGACAGACTAAAGGCCGAAATACTAAATGTCTTTTTCCAAAGCTGTTTCACAGAGGAAGACTGCACTGTAGTTCCTTCTCTAGATTGTCGCACAGATGACAGAATGGTAGATATCGAAATAGACGACAGAGGGATAGAGAAACAATTAAGATCGCTCAAAAGAGGAAAGGCCGCTGGACCTGATGGGATACCAGTTCGATTTTACACAGAGTACGCGAAGGAACTTGCCCCCCTTCTTGCAGCGGTGTACCGTAGGTCTCTAGAAGAGCGTAGCGTTCCAAAGGATTGGAAAAGGGCACAGGTAATCCCCGTTGTCAAGAAGGGACGTCGAACAGATGTGCAGAACTATAGACCTATATCTCTAACGTCGATCAGTTGCAGAATTTTGGAACACGTATTATGTTCGAGCATAATGACTTTTCTGGAGACTAGAAATCTACTCTGTAGGAATCAGCATGGGTTTAGAAAAAGACGGTCGTGTGAAACCCAGCTCGCGCTATTCGTCCACGAGACTCAGAGGGCCATAGACACGGGTTCACAGGTAGATGCCGTGTTTCTTGACTTCCGCAAGGCGTTCGATACAGTTCCCGCAGTCGTTTAATGAACAAAGTAAGAGCATATGGACTATCAACCAATTGTGTGATTGGATTGAGGAGTTCCTAGATAACAGAACGCAGCATGTCATTCTCAATGGTCTTCCGAAGTAAGAGTGATTTCAGGTGTGCCGCAGGGGAGTGTCATAGGACCGTTGCTATTCACAATATATACATACATGACCTGGTGGATGACATCGGAAGTTCACTGAGGCTTTTTGCAGATGATGCTGTGGTGTATCGAGAAGTTGTAACAATGGAAAATTGTACAGAAATGCAGGAGGATCTGCAGCGAATTGACACATGGTGCAGGAAATGGCAATTGAATCTCAATGTAGACAAGTGTAATGTGCTGCGAATACATAGAAAGAAAGATCCCTTATCATTTAGCTACAAAATAGCAGGTCAGCAACTGGAAGCAGTTAATTCCAGAAATTATTTGGGTGTACGCATTAGGAGTGATTTAATATGGAATGATCATATAAAGTTGATCGTCGGTAAAGCAGATGCCATACTGAGATTAATTGGAAGAATCCTAAGGAAATGCAATCCGAAAACAAAGGAAGTAGGTTACAGTACGCTTGTTCGCCCTCTGCTTGAATACTGCTCAGCAGTGTGGGATCCGTACCAGATAGGGTTGATGGGGGAGATGGAGGGGATCCAGCGGAGAGCAGCGCGCTTCGTTACAGGATCATTTAGTAATCGCGAAAGCGTTACGGAGATGAGAGATAAACTCCAGTGGAAGACTCTGCAGGAGAGGCGCTCAGTAGCTCGGTACGGACTTTTGTTAAAGTTTCGAGAACATACCTTCTCCGAAGAGTCAAGCAGTATATTGCTCCCTCCTACGTATATCTCGCGAAGAGACCATGAGGATAAAATCAGAGAGATTAGAGCCCACACAGAAGCATACCGACAATCCTTCTTTCCGCGAACAATACGAGACTGGAATGGAAGGGAGAACCGATAGAGGTACTCAGGGTACCCTCCGCCACACACCGTCAGGTGGCTTGCGGAGTATGGATGTAGATATAGATGTAGATGTAGAGATGGAAGCAATACATAACAGCTACGTTAGAACAACGAAACCGCCATTTTACAAGCCATGGAATTACGTACGTCTCCTGGAAACTATCGTATGGAAAAAAATATAGACACAAGTAATTAATTAAATCAAAATGAAATTTGAAAGTGGCAAGTTTTTAAAACAGAGCTAAAAGCATATAATAATCCCTCTTAGTCCCATACTTTTCATTGTGAATTCTTAACAGCTATGAAATTATTTGTAAGAATTAAAACGAAAGAATGTGGGACGCATGCGACACACGAGTCATGTATGAATAATTCACCTCCTCAGTATTACCGATTACATGCACACCACTTTATTCGTTTTAAATTTGACGATTATCTTTATAGTTATTGGCAATTCACCGTCACAAGTTCACGGAACTATATGTATGGACTTAGGAGTCTGTATTGGGCTAAGGGACATTGTATAATACTTCTCAGTCAGATTTAAAAACATGTTGTGTGAAAAATTGATTTTTATTCAAATAATTGGTTTCAGCCTCATGGTCTTGTGTGCGTAAGCTTTGAAATCGATTTCAAACATTTTGATGAAATTATCACTGAGGAATGTGATAAGTTTCAGCTTTCGTTCCGTTGCTCCTTACCAACGTACTACTTCCTTCTACGGACATCTCGTGAAAGGACCGTGAAGGTATACATTGAAGAGATTCGAGCTCACAGGGAGGCTTACCAGCAATCCCTCGTTTCAGGAAACATTCGAAAGTAACTTCCGCAACACAGTAAACATGAAAGCGAGTTAACATTGAATTTTATCCAGTTATGAGTCATGTTGAAAGGCGGAAGTCTCTAGTTTATCGGGAAGTTAATTTGAAATCAACTGCAATATTTGTACCGAACAGACAGACAGACAAGAACTTAATCTTACTAAAACGCGATATAGTACGCATTTATTAATGAATGATAACGATAATGGACAACTATATTGTTAACTTTAAAGCACTTTTTATTTCTGGTAAAGAAACGTAAGGAGTGTGATTGCGTGAAACGAAAGTAATGAGTTGTACTATGTTCTGTATGAATATGGAACCATTTCCTTATATCATGCATTCGGTAGATACTACTCTCCACATTTCAATGAAAAGAAAAGGTGAGAATGAAATAGACAAAAAATTCTGAAAACGACCTTCTCTGTCATAAATGTATGTTAGTTTTCTGTTTGCGTTTCTGATAGATTCGTTAGCATTTTACCTGCCATGAGCGTCAGGATAGCTTCTTAGACTGAGGAAGTTAACTTGCTAATGTGACGAGCTTACCGCTGCGGTGGCCCCTCACGAATCAATTGGCGACCAACAGGTGTGTGGGCTTCAATTTCTGGCCACCGTAAAGTTGCTCACTGCGTAAACACCTAATTGATCCTCGATATCAACGTCAACCACGTACGGCCGAAAATTAAAAATGGCCGTAATATCTTGTTTGCTCGCCTGTAAAGGAGGCACGTTTGAAGTGCGCGTGTTGAGCACAGCATAGCGGCTTTGTAATGAAGCGCTGGACGGATAACAGGCCAGCCTCGTTTAAATTAGTGCGGCGCTGTGTCCGGCGCATTTAGCAGGCCCCCTTTTGTCGCGGCTTACAAGGTTATCGAGCGAAACTGCTGATTGGATTCCGGGCCTATTTTCTTGAACAAAAAGCCCACCTCTCACATAATTCGTTTCAATCGGCTCGCGAGCGGGCCATTGCGACTGACACGCAACACGAGACGAGTTGGCGCCCTGCTCCGTCCGCCGGGATCAATCGCGATCACGCCGCGCCTCTGCCTCGCCACCTGCAAAAACCGCCCCCGCCCCTGCCGCAAATATTTGCCCGAGCTCTTCTTACACGCGTGCTGCGCGCCAGTTATAAAAGCAAACACGGAGATTAGGTCGGCGCTGGACACGCCTCGGTTTTCTTCTGCGCTGCACTGTAATGAAGCACCCGCTCTCTGATTTCGTTGCGCGAGACACGCCCTCTAATTTCGCACGCGGCGGTCTTTTTTCGTTTTGCGGCCGGTGTGTGTCTATGGAGAGCCGAGCAGGATTATACCGAGGGCCGCTTCTTCTGCGAGCACAAAAGGCCCGCGAGTCGCTCTCGCAGCTACTAGACTCGGCCTTCTTTTTTTATACGAAAAAGGGTGCAGCGGCTGTTTCGTATATCGTCTCGCTATTGTACACACTACCTTTGGCGAATAATTGGGCGCCGGACTACGATCAGGCGGCTTTCATTCAGAAACGGCTTTTACCCTCTTTCGCACGAATATCAGATACTCTTATTAAACAGCCCCACGGGTGGAAATCTCTCTGTGTTGCAGTTCGGATGTAATTATTACTGCCTTTGTTGATATTGCCTGTATTTCCGTTTCATGAAAACTCGTCGCAATTGCCTGATTATTGCTTCTGAGTGTTGGTTATACAGGGCAGTCGACTAGGCCATAGTAAGTCGAGTGAAGTTGTTTCGTCCTAAGCACTGTAACACAATGTGATAAATTGTTTTGCGGTTAATTTGATAAACAGCGTAGTCGGTAAGGCACCGATTCCAGAGACTTCGATGAATCGCTGAAGACTTTGAACACTTTGAACCGTTTTCTCAATTGTTTTTCATAATCGTAATACAATATCACACGTAAGTAGTAACCTAGGAGTGCTGTTTCGTAAAACAAAAAGAAAAAAAAGAAAAAAAAACTTCAGTGACAACTTCTCAGTTTCTCCCAGTTGCCTCAGGACGAACGTCCCCTCCACTATACACAATTCACTGCCCTATGACACTTCGTAAAACGTAGGACATGAACAAAAAAATTACTTTTCAGTAAAGCTGCCTGTAAATGCTTCGTTTTATGTACAAAAGCCAGAAATCGTCACTCAGATCTTAGACGCCTTGATTCAGCTGTTATTCTTATCATGGAAATAATGAACCACTGAAGGTAGTTTCCTGTTATAATTCACAGATTATCTTGTGTGTAATTTTTTCGCTTAGTTTAGCAAAATAAGTAACTTTGTTTTCATACGAAAACAAGGGAAGGCAGGCTTCCTGATTACAGTACTGACACTGAAAGTTTAATTTCCTACGTCCAGTACGTACTTTATTCCTGAGCACGTTTTCTGCGTCGACATTTCTAATTTCCTCCCACATTACCAATCAGAATTAGAACTGAGGTACCTACACATTTAAATAAGATCTATAAGTATATTTGCAATTTTAACCATATATAATCATAACAATTTTGTAGAAGAAAAAGAGTTTCTTGCACACTTGCGTAATGTGCAATTGCTAAGATTGTTCTCCGTAATTTTTGTTCGGTTTGCAACGAAATCCTTGTAGCACTTTTATTACAACAGAGATTTTCCTTTATCTCAGAACAAGATGAAAATGACGCTTTATTGTACATTTGTTTATGAAGAAAACTATTTAATGTTATATACTGTACTATTTCAGAAAACTAAATGTAGTTACTATGATATACCTTTTTTGAAGTTCAATTACAACGAAAATCGTTTGGAGCCCATTGAAAAAAAAGTCGTAAACCATGTCTCCAATTGCCCACTGCGGCACATGAATGAATGTGCAAAGGTTAAATATATAAAACAGTAATACCAGCGCCATGACGCTTTCATGTAGCATAAGACAGAAACAACAATAACAAATATTAGTTAGAAATAACAGTTATCAGGACCACCACAGCTAGCGAACTGGATGATAGCTAGACCGAGATGTACACGGCAAGAGAGAGAACTGATACGACTGACTAACTTACAAGTTCGACTTCAGATATTACTTAATGTTGAATTGTCGTAAAATATACGTACGCTCCATTTAATTTTGTTTTTACAATTGGTTTGAGTTAAGTTAAATTCGTTTTAAAACAAATGGCTACGTGTTATACTGATTTGTACATAGACGAAATGTCTGGTGCCAGTAACACTGCGATGTGGAGTGTTCTTTCCCCCCTCGTTCCCGAGTGTGTCCACACATTTCAGTAACGAGACATCAGCACGTTCGCATGTAAACCGGAGTAAGTCATTCCGTGGGTAGCGTATTACAGCCTACTTGCTTGTAACACTGTCAGTTGCGCTTTGCGGGACATTCGTTCAGCGTATGTTTGAATCACAGCATCACAGTCTAGTTGCCTTGTCAAATTATATTCATTTGCCAAGGTCCCCAAATCTGTAAGACGTAGATGCTTACTTGATCTGATACAATTTTTAACACAAACCAGAGTGCTGAATTATGTTTCTGTTGCAGTTACAGTCACTGGAAGAGTATAAAAATGCGCATAGCTACACATACGTTTGAAAATAAGCTTGAAATTTTAAGCACGTGCATTTTATTGAAGAGATCTAATGGTTCCAAACAAATGTATTCACAGTTTCAAATATGAATTGTTTTCAAATGTTTATTTTTCTAAATCTGTTGTGACGTCACTAACGTACACCTTGCAATCCCAACCGCCCTGATTACCAACAAACTTCGAGAATTTCCTGAAAGAGCAGAAATGTTTCATCTAAAATATTCAGTGTTTCATATCGTTTGGGGAGAATTTTTAGAACACCTGAACAAAATTCACAGCCACATCAAGTTTACGATGGAAGTCGAGACAGATGGTGCATTGCCCTTCCTTAACGTCCTCGTTCGACGGAAAACCAATGGGCACCTCAGCCACAGTGTCTACAGGAAACCGACACACACAGATCGGTATCTGTGCGCTCTCAGCCACCACCATCCGGCACAAAGACGTGGCCTTCTGAATACCCTCGTCCATCGTGCTAAAGTCGTCTCAGACGCTGAAAGTCTTCCACTAGAACTGACCCACGTCCGAAAAGTCTTCCGGGAAAACGGGTACAGACACGGACAGGTGTAACAGGCTATATCTGGTGTGACTCGCAAGAAACACACCAACAGATAGGAGAGAACACCACCGAAGAAGAAAGCAAAAAGCTTGTGTTTTTGCCTTATTGTGGTACAGTGTCGGAAAAGATTAGGCGGCTCCTGAAGAGATATAACATTTCATCGGTGTTCAGGCCCCCAGAAAAAATTCGACTGCTCATGGCATCTGTGAAGGACGATCTAGGTCTTAGAATACCTGGAGTGTACAAGATACTATGTTAGTGTGACAGTTACTACGTCGCCCAAACAGTACGCACTGTGCAGCAATACCGGACGGAACACGAGAGGTGCTTACGCCTACGCTATCCAGAAAAATCAGCCGTGGCAGAACACGCCTTAGAAAGGGGACACCGAATTCTATTCGACGAAACATCTGTCGTTATGAGAACGAAGGGATTCTGGGATAGCGTCATAAAAGAAGCTATTGAACTAAAAACCTTTGAAAGCACCATCAACAAGGACGACGGTTTGCAGCTCAGCACAGCCTGGGAACCGGCCATCGCGAGGTTAAAACGGGTGCGACGGACGCGGGATGAAAACACTACCATATATGGGGAGGAAGAGAGTACTAGTGACGTCACAGGTAGCAGTACGGCTATATAACGACGCGACCACGGCTACACAGCAGTCATTCTTACCGCTTGACAATGACTAAGGAGAGCTCGGTCGAAAGCTCTTGAGATTATAACCACCTGATGCGGCTGGAAGCCCGATAAAATTTTATTGTATTTTGGTTCAAAAATGGCTCTGAGCACTATGGGACTCAACTGCTGTGGTCATAAGTCCCCTAGAACTTAGAACTACTTAAACCTAACTAACCTAAGGACAGCACACAACACCCAGCCATCACGAGGCAGAGAAAATCCCTGACCCCGCCGGGAATCGAACCCGGGAACCCGGGCGTGGGAAGCGAGAACGCTACCGCACGACCATGAGATGCGGGCAAATTGTATTTGGTATCACATAATAAATAAAAGAACGCTATCCCAGTAGCAGCATAGCCATTCTTGGTCCAGCGTTCCATGTCATTTCTTCACTTTTATGATGCTTACAGGCGAATTGTATACAACTATTTCATGGTTTAATCTTGAATGCAAAATATATTCTTTAGAAATCATGCGCCAAAACCACCTGCTGTTGGATCAGAAAATGCGCGTTAGTTAAGTGTTGTTGGAAATCCTACCAAAACATTTCCCTAAGAAATGTATACAGCAATAACTGTGAAAAGTTATTACATTTTGGTAGCATTGACAACAACATTCGAAGACAAGATATATTTTGTAAAACTACCTTCTAATATGTGGGATTTTCCTCACTCGTTTAATATAGGGTACCTAGGAAGTTGTTTTGTCGGAACGCTAGACAACAGATCAAGCTAATCATATTAACGGAGTTTATTACAGTAAATTAAAGTGATACTACTTAACTTTGCGTATTTACAAACATGGGTCGCGAGCCAATGGCGACATGTAAATAATCAGTATCTTGGATATATACAATTTCCATGCAAGCAAATAATACAGTTCACAAGTCACTGCTATAGCGTTTATACCACGATTCGTCTTCTAGTGTGGCCACGGCTAGGCGGAGCGGTGCTTGTATTCTCTTTGTATAGGGGCCGCTCCTGTAGTGGTGTTGTCCTAGTCAGCGTACTATTGGCTGACGTCGTCTCACAGCTCTCCAGCTCCCTCTGCTGTAACGTTCCACGTCGACGTTCCGGCGCTTGATATTACGGGGGAACATTCCTCCCCCACAAAGGGACGGACCATCGTCGTGTAGCGAGCGCGACAACGGCGGGGGCGGCCGGAGGATGGACGCTGTGGTGGACCGGAAGCTGTGACTGCAGAGGACGTCAAGCTTCCAGGCGTACCCCACGATCTGGCCTTCGCTCTGGCGGAAACGTCCCCCGGAAAACGACCAGAAGGGTACGGGACCACCTCCGGAGGTCAATAACCAGATGTTGAAGGCGTCGGCTGCTGGAGTGTGGATGGATCCAGTTCCATCGGTAGGACGAGAGGAAATGGAGGAGGCGAAGGCTCCGTCTCCATGGGGTCGTCCCGCGGTGTCGTGATGACATCCTCTGGCGGCTGCTGTGGCCGCGCTGTCCTCGGGATCCGTGAATTTGCGGGAAGAAGCACAGAAGTATCACCGTGCACATGACAGTGTCCAGGCTGATTGTGATGTCGGCACTGCAAGCCGTCTGGACCTGAAAGGAGATACATGCAAGTGCCAATTCGACGGACCGTCTCGCTTCGCGCCTACCGTCTCCTGCCGGTAAGAACCCTGTAAAAGACAATATCATGCTGCGTCAAGCGATAATTGCGGCCTCCCTTTGGCGCCGGATGCTGAGGAGGGAGGAGCAGGTGGAGCAGTGTCCGATGGCGACGGCCGTGAAGAAGTTGCGTCGGCGATGGTCCATCTCGTGGATGCGAACGATACGAGGCTAGAAACAGTTGCAATGCTTGATTCCTGGTGTGTTCGGAGCGAAGTTTGGCCATCTGCTGCTTGAAGGTTCTGACAAAACGTTCCGCTTCGTCGTCAGACTGTGGATGGAATGGTGCACTAGTTAGAGAGAATGTTTCTAATTCATTTGACAAGAACCGAGGGCCGTTGTCCGGCACTACGACTTCAGGCAAACCTTCGAGGCAAAAAATAGAGGACAACAACTGAGTTGTGCTACGTGACGTTGTCGAGTTCATTGGTACAGCAAACGGAAACTTGCTATACGAGTCAACCTTACTCAACCAACAAGTATTCCATAAAGGTCCCGCAAAGTCTATGTGCACACGTTGCCATGGTGATTGCGACTTAGGTTAAGCACATAATTTTTTTGGAGGAGCGGACTGATTTTTCGCACATGCGTGACACTGTGACGTCATCTGTTCTTTTTGGGTGTCCATATCCTGCCGAGTACAGTGTCGACGCGCTAACTGTTTCGTACGAATGTCCTTGGAGAAGTAACTGCAACACTTCTTTTTGCAGAGCTTTAGGGGTCAACACACGAGACTGTCCACTGTCGTTTTGAACAAGAATCACTCCTTTCTGTACAGAAAGGCTATGTCGACGTGCAAAGTATTGGCGCATTACAGATTTCTTTATGCTATGCAAGGAACGGGGCCAAGAGGTGCGAATGTATGTTAGGAAAACGTTCAAATCTGAATCAGCTTCCGTGGCCCGCACAATTTTCCTACAGTTCAGCGGAAATGATTGAAGTAATTCAGAATCCCGAGCATCGACGTGACAACAAGATGCAGCAGAAGCGTGAAACTCTGTATCAGGGCCAATCTGAAGACGTGAAAGTGCGTCAGCATTACCATGTTGAGGTGTCGGACGATACACAATCTTTTACTGGTATTAAGACAACAACAAAGCCCATCTTGTCAGTTTTTGGGCAGTTCGTACAGGAACCGGATTCTTCGGACTAAACAAGTACTGCAAAAGCTTGTGATCCGTTACAAATTTTCAATTTGTGAGTAGTTACACTGAGCTTTGGATAACACTTCTGATGCAAAAGCATAGGCCTGTCTTTATCACCAATTCTGAGCGAAAGCCCTGAGCGATTCCGTAAGAGGAAGCGTCACCTTCCAATACAACTGGTTTGTCAGGAGCAAAGTGAACTAAGCGTCGACCACTGAGCAATCCATCTATAAGTTTCTGAAAAGTTACGTGCCGCTTATCAGTCAAAGTGAAGGGGTACTTTCTTGCGACGCAATCGATGCAATGGAGCTGCGACCTGTGCTGTATTCGGTATGAACCTAATATAATAGTTCATTTGCCCTAAAACTGGCTGAAATTCTGCGACATTGCGAGGAACTGGCAAATCTCTTATGGCTAACAAATGCCACTGAAGAGGATGTACACCTTGAATGTCTATGAGATCATCAAGGTACTGTAACTTAAGTTTAAAAAAATCACACTTGTCCAGTCTACACTTTAGTCCTGCATAAGATAACACATCAAACAAAGCTCGCAAATTTGCAATATAATCGTCAGGTGTAGGGCGAGCTACGACAATATCGTCCCAATAGTATGAACAGTTAGGCACTTGTGCAGTCAGCTGTTCCAAATAGCGTTGGAAAATGGCAGGTGCGGAAGAACTGCCAAAAGGCAAACGCATATATTTAAACACTTTTTGAGATTTTTCATCGTGTGGTATTTGAAGATAAGTGTCGTGCAAATCATTTTTTGAAAACTAATAACCAGCGCATAATGTCTATAAGATCCTCTGGACGTGGCAATGATAAGTATCAATCACAGTTTATGGGTTGACTGTAGGCTTGAAGTCAACACAGAGCCGAATGCGACCTAAAGGTTTGGGGAGCAAAACCACCTGATGCGGGATGAAAGCATTACCATATATGGCGAGGAAGAGGGCACTAGTGACGTCACAGACAGCAGTGCAGCTATATGACGACGCGACCACGGCGACACAGCAGTCATTCTTACCACTTGACAATGACTGAGGAGAGCTTGGTCGAAAGCTCGTGGGATTTTAACCACCTGACGCAGTTGGAAGCCGGAGAAAGTTTTATTAATTCATATCGCCACGAAACCATGCATTCATACGATACAAAATTTGTTTTGAAATAGCAGTCTGGTATTTGTCAGCAGAGGGCCGTGGGGGTTCCAAACCCTTGAGATATTTGGGCCGTACATGAGACTTGGCCCCCTCTACTAACCTAAGAAAATGCTGGGAAGGTAGGTCATAATGACTACTTACTTAAATTGATCAGTTAATTGACCTCTCTGGTGGGAAAGTGCCATGCCCCCCGGCCATACCCTCCTGGTGGGAAGGACAAATTCTATCACGACAATGCAACCTCTACTAACCTAAGAAAATGGTGGTAGAAAAGGGCACCTCCACTAACCTAAGTCATCCAACTGCCACCTCTTCCTAGGAACTGGCGGTAAAAAGACTCAGTTGATCGATCATTTGGAGGGTATTTGATTGTAGTGAATGGAATATTGTTTAAACAATTTAGACATTGTGTGGAATATTGTTTATTTAAACAATTTAGGGGATCCAAGGCAGTATATGTAACATATGGCAACAGATGGAGAGGAAGGATATCACAACAGGAAATTCAAGTGTATATTGTTTATTTATAAAAAAATCAGTTTGTGGGGGTTGGATTTCTCTTGCTCATCATTCCCTGCCGTCTGGAAACACGTAGGTCTTGTTAGAAGTAATAATATGGAGCAAAGGTGATGCATAACTTAATGTTTGGCACTGTATTCTGAGTGTCTTAAACTAATGTTTGGGCCTTTGTCTGCACTTAACCTATTGTTCTGTTAAATGGTGGCGGCCGTTGTGGCCGAGCGGTTCTAGGCGCTTCAGTCCGGAACCGCGCTGCTGCTACGGTGGCAGGTTCGAATTCTGCCTCGGGCATGGATCTGTGTGACGTCCTTAGGGTAGTTAGGTTTAAGTAGTTGTAAGTCTAGGGGACTGATGACCTCAGATGTTAAGTCCCATAGTGCTTAGAGCCATTTGATTTGTTAAGTGGTTTCCATGTCACCCCCATTTCCTTAAAATATTCTACCGCCATTGATACCAAATTAAGTAATTAGTTATGTTCTACCACCATTTTCTGCTACACTTTTCGAATTTCACATGCTTTTGAACGACATTTCCGTCGCATTCTTCTTTGCTACACACCCCCTTGAACTTTTGTACTTCGTTTTACATAAAAGTTATGCATATTGACCCAGTGTTATGTACTTAACCTGCTGTTCTGCTCCACTGACGCAATCCCTCCCATTAACTACCGTACTGCTAACACCACATTGTTATAAAAAATTTAAGCAAATTAAAGAAATCGGTATTCTTCACATGTATGATGTACTTTTCCTTAATTTGCAGCATCCTATTGGTCGGTGAAATCGATGGAATATAGTTTACACAAAAGATTTCTAATAAGAAACACATCCCACCACTCGGCGCCCAATGCTGCCGCCGACCCCACTGCAGCTGCCGCTGCAGCCACGAGCCTCCGCCAGACGCAAGACAGCGCGAGCCATCGCTCTCACACCGCTGCTTGTGAAAGTTGGGTCTATTTTCGTGTATTCAGTTAGAATTCTTCGAGTGTTATTCTGATGACATAGAACTCCAAGACGAGCACACGCTGGTCCCGTACACAATGGCGCATAGCTGCGGTTTGGTCCAGCACTGAGAGAGATGTTCCAATGCTTCCCAGAATAGCACAGGGTGTATTGTTCCTCGCGATCCTAACAGAACTTGCAAGCTGTGTCCAACGTGCACACGTACCCAGCATGGCTAAAGCTTCACAGCGAAATGTTCGTCCTGCTGTCAATATTCATCTCAGAAACGTTAAACGTTCACACCGCTATAATGCTTGTACACTTATGACAAAAAAACCATTAATCGTAAAAGCATTCTTGTTCTTTGGAAAGAGATCACTGTCTTGGCAGAGATGGGGGAAATCAGAACAATTACGCAAACTCAATTCGAAGCACAGTCATCAGAAGATAAAAAGTCCCGAATTCTCTGTATCCTAAAGCTACAGTTCTGGAGTTGTCCTAATGGCACAGTAGCGGATGAGTGATGGAATCCCCACCAGAGATGGACAGACTGCTTCAACTTTTCTTTGAACACTTGCTTTCTCAGAACTTTCCATACATACCTTACCTCCATTCTTGTTTGAATCAGTTTGTAGACACACCTATGTCCAAGCACAAAGGTTGCCTTGTGAATTAATAGAGCATTATGATTGTGGTTTTTGACGATAACCTTATTGCACCAACAATTAAGACCTGCAAAGTGCCCCTACATATCATGAAATACGGAAAGACTCTTACTCAATTACACTGCTCTCCCACTGAGGACAGGAGCTTGAATATTAGAACGTGAAGCCGGTCTCCAACAGTGTCGATGTAGTAAACATACAAAATCGCCCCTTTTACATCATTCGCACATATACCGCGAAGATAGACAGCATGGTATATACTCCTCACAGCACTAGATATTTTCCTGCAGCCGACAAACACAAGTCATCCACCCCCGACCCATGATCAGGGCAACCTCAGCGGACCGAACTCGCTCCCAGAACTGTTCAACAAATTGGAGCTCGTTTCCCCTGGCACACATGGGTTACTGTTTCCGGTTCGAGCCTCCTCGCTTTTCTATAACCATCTCCAACCTTCGGGATTACAAGAACAAATATATTTTCGCATGGTTTGCCATAATATTATACCATTTTCGCGGTACTTCTCGATATCAAGCACTCGCAGCATCCTACTGATCGCTCATCCAGTGTAATTCCCAAGACATAGACTGGAAATTATTTCTGTAGAAACCCGTAACTTTAGCTAGGTGGGGCGTGCTGTAAACCACTGATTAACTTGAAACTTGTCACGTCTCTGAAGACATTCACTCGGCAATTCAAAAAAAAAAAAAAAAAAAAAAAAATGATATTTCCACCCGTGAATACCGATGTCGGTGATGTAGTAGATTCCAAGCCATCCCTATAATTTACAGGGTAAACTAAAGTGTTTCTCATGTCTAGAGAACTGGCAAATGTGTCTTTCACCACAGTTAATTTTCCTCAACTAAATAAAGGAGCGAAATGTGCAGAGCAGTCAAGGGGACAATTTACGTGGGAGAGAATAACGGTCCAGTGCAAACACACGTCCATACTGAATCGTCTCAAATTCGCATGCGATCACTAAAGCTATCCAATACATACTAAGTATTAGTTCGCTATTGGGCCGTCTAGAGGACAACAGTTAACTCATCTATTTTCCTACACACCAACATGCCTTTGTTTTCGGACGGCTCCTACAGTTAACAGAAACGTGAATCATTCCTGCCACAAGTCCCATGCGCTGCACGCCAAGCAAGCATAGACAGAATGACCCTACGAAATCGTTCACATATATATTTTATCCATATACTTACAATTAAATGATACGATTGCGGTCTCAGATAAACAACATTCGACAATGAGCAAAGTATCGGAAATACACTCTGTTGATGGCTGTGGCTCTGGAAATAGAAATAACAGTAACATTCTTATGACTTGACATACTCTTCACATGCTATCACAATACTCCATATCAAGTCCATACAGTCCTTATGACTGGACATAGTCATTTCCTTTGCACATGTTGGAACACAAACTCATACTTTATAAGCCTGATGCTCAAATGCGAACATATCACACAGTCCGTACTACTAAGTATAGTACTTTGTCAATAACTGATAGCTGATGACACGATATAATACTGAGAGAAAATCAACCATGGGTGGGCATATCTCATAAATTTTTCTTGCGTGTCCTAGAAAGAGAGACGTAATCGGCCAGATGTTATAGTACTCTATCCCAACAACTACTGTATGTTACCGTCACAAGCGGTCATGGCTCTACAGGTGCACACAAGTATCCATGTTAAAAGCTATACCCTTTTTACAAATTGGGGTATGACATGACCTCTGAATGAGGTGGTTTTTTGCCCAGACAAATACCGTGACGGCGATCTCAGGAGTATATAGTATCAGACCAACATGTCGCCGACGGTGCCACCTGGTAATAAAAGTACTCAATTTAGAAAATGGTTTGGCTGCGGAACGTGGTGTGAAACCGGTATTTGCGACGCCCTCATGCTGCTAGATATTTATCCAGTATTTTCAGCACATTCTGTCTTGATCCCTTGTCAGAGGTTCGGAGATATATCCCCTGAGCTATAGGTGATGGTTGACTGAGAAGGATCAGAAACAGTAGTAGATGGAGTGCTGATTGAGGTCGTAAGAAAATTTACATTAGCTTCTCAGATTTATAGTGTTACGCTATCTGCTAGAAATGATGTCTGGGATTTGGAAACAGGTCTTTCCATTCAAGTACATACCTGCGTTGGATCCTATCGACAGTTTCTTGAACGATTACAACCACTGCTGAATCATATTTCTGGCACTCCCATATCTAGAAACGAGTCACCTTTCCCGAACGTAGCTGCTACAGTAAAATTCCAATGTGGTTTTAGTCACCACCTACGCGTCTTGCAACTGATCCCATTTCTACAGCTTTCCACATGTGATCGTTCCAATTAAAGTTGGAACTGAGCAGAAGTCGGAGAAAGACATAGCCACCACCTTTTGCAACCTGTGTAGAAACAGAACGACCTGAGTTAGTGCAACAGGACCGACATGAGGAAACCAGAAACGTTGGCACACGTTGTATAGAGTCTCCAAACTACTGTCCAAAGGTGATTCACGAGCTCTACAATTAAACTAGTCTCTCACACTGATGGAAAAGCTGATAAATCTACATTCTGTTTCGACTGATTCCTCTCATTGCAGACATGTACACCATCACTGTTTCGCTGCTAACAACCCCAGAAGGTGTCACCTATCCACAAAACTCATTCCCCAACTCAAACAAGAGCTGTCTGTCAATCATTATGTAGTAACCAACAGCACACCAATGCATGGATAGGATGGAAAAGACACCGCCAATGTACTGTAATAATAAGCATCACAGTGGGCAGCGAGAACAATTTTAGCAATTTTACACTAATTTCAACACCAACAAATGATGTCACTGCATATTTCCCAATTTCAGTACCATAGCTAAAGCACCCCTTCTCTACTTTATGAGTATCATTGCGAATGTAGATAGACGACTGTGCAGTACGTCCATTCAATGTTAATTCTCGAACACATATATCATCAAAGTATACCAAACACCGCTCTACATATTTCTAACACCCTGAGCAAAGTGCGTAATTTATACTGATGGGAGTCACAGAGCATTATCGCTGTCTTAGGGTGAATGACCATATCGCAATGTCATTGACAGCCCACCCTGCAGCACCTCTACCGATTTAATCAGCATCCGACCAGAAATAGACCGCTATATTCCCCGTCTCGCGAATGAATGGAGCTTACTTAGTCCTCACCCATCCAAGTGCACTAGATTTCTCTAGATGCGCTTAGGATTCCTTATCGATGTATAGTAACACATTTCAAAGTGCCGTGATGTAATAACAGAGGGTTAAGAGGAACAAGAAACGAATGGTTTTTATGCACGACGGAGCTCCAGACGGATGGAGTTCGACACATTTTTACATAAATCAACCAAGCTATCAACTCTATAGTATTTTTCTAGAGTCTAGGATTGGTACCTGGAAGGTATTGGTAAGAGATAACAAAAACATACGCACTCCTAAGGCTACAACGTTCTGCACTTAAAACGGGCTGTAATGTTAGATCGCTTGCTCTTCCGACCTATCAGTCGTATGGAATGTAGCGCTGTTAATATTCCAGTGTAATAAATATTTTTCAGGCGCATGACATACATCCTTCTACCCGGTCTCTCTACGATAAACTACGATATGATCACAATATAGCTTTCCAAAGATCTATAATGTCCACTGTTCACATCCAATCACGGTTCAGAAATTATACGATACCTGCGTCCGCTCTATATAAAAATATCGTTAGTAGTTCGGGATACTTCCTACAAGGAACCAGATAAACGCATTGCAGCAGCGCCCGACATGCGAAAATTACAAGCCATTACGTCACTAACTCAGTAAACTGCACACCAAAAAAAATGTCTCTGAGCGCTATGGGACTCAACATCTTAGGTCATAAGTACCCTAGAACTTAGAACTACTTAAACCTAACTAACCTAAGGACATCACACACACCCATGCCCGAGGCAGGATTCGAACCTGCGACCGTAGCAGTCCCGCGGTTCCGGACTGCAGCGCCAGAACCGCTAGACCACCGCGGCCGGCAAACTGCACACCTGTCAGGCAAATGTGTACATGGGGATTGCATCGCATCACATGCACCTTTCGCTACCTCAGTTATGACTCTGAAGTCTTGAGTTTACACCCAAGATGCGACAGAGGGGATGGAGTACATCGCATAAATAAAAGTTTGTTTAGAGGAATGAGTCAACTTTCGTCACACATGAGATGGAAGTCCTCTGATGACCGACAGGTTTACCGTTGACGATCGCAAGTAACCAGTGCTTTATATCACATACAGAAAACGTGACTGTATACGAGTAGAATGCTGGCTATGTCACCTGACAGATGCATCCTGACAGAACGGTGGAAAGGTTGACCGACAGCAACTTCTGCTTCTGTAGAATGCATCAGTGAACCATTAAATCGTACCTCATTACAGCTCCATCTCAATTGATTACACCGTCTACTCTATTTTAGCCTTTAACGCAGATGCACGTAAGTTTAGAGGTGAATGGTTCTCTGTCTTCTTGAAAAGCATCAAATACAGTAGTTAACTCGTATGTATCACTGGTACTTCAGTAGGCATACAGTGTAATGCTGCCTCGATGGAAAAAAATTTACTGCCTCTCTGATTCCCTTTGTTTCGATGTCGACGTTTTCTCGAATTCCTCTTGTTGCCACATACTAGTTCCCATGTGCAAATTGTTCGGTGCGAACCAGAAGGTATACAAGTAGTTCGTCAATTTCCCCTCATTTCGGTGTATATTCTGTCAATTTATACCTATTCCCTTGTCATTCTTCGCAACTCTATCGATTTTATGTCAGATCTCTGCACTCATGACATAACCTCTCGTTATGTGTTCTAAAATTGCCTGTAAATGTAGCACAGCTGCCAACACTAAGCCCAAAATCACTGATCAGGAGGTGTAATTTAGCACTGCACTGATTTCACCGACGGATAGGATGCTGCAAATTAAGAAAAACTACCCCATAGATGTGGAGTATACCGATTTCTTTAATTTTCATAAATTTTTTGTCAGCGTGGTGTTAGCGGTACAGTAGTTTCGGGGAGGGAGTGTGTGAGTAGGTGACATGGAGCAGAACAACAGGTTAAGTACAAATCACTAGGTTAATTTGCATAACTTTTATGTAAAACGCAGTATAAAAGCTTAAGGGGGAGTGTGGCAAAGAATAATGCGCCAGAAATGGCGTTCAAAAGCATGTGAAATTCAAAAATTGTACCAGAAAATGGTGGGAGGACATAACCAATTACTTAATTTGCTAACAATGGCGACTGAATATTTTAAGGAAATGGGGGTGAAATGGAAAACCTGAAACGTCCCAAAATTTTACATGACTGTGCTTAAACTGACACACAATATTTTTGGCGCAACGCAATCTGACTTTCAAATATCCCTACAAAAAAATGGCCCTGACTAACATTAACCCATACGTTTCACAAATCACTTACCTCACAAAAATCTTCGTTACTCGAACTACTGCAATACAGCGAGCGCCACTACTGCCAGCTAAATAAAAGATTCAAACTACGGAAGGCACTAACTACTGATAGGCATAGTTAGCAAATGAAAGATTTTAATAGAGAACAAACAATGTATTTACCTTAATAGTCATAATATATATAGCAGTTCATGACATCCATTCTTACAAACGTACTGTTTCTGATGCTCTGAAAAATCCGCCATCTCACTTCCCCACATCCACCACTGCTGGCGGCTCACCTCCAACTGCGCAACGCTACGCGCTGTTAACAGCCAACAGCCCAACACTACAATGGCAGACAACAATGTAAACTAGCCACAGACTGCACACAACACAGCCAGTGATTTTCATACAGTGTGCTACGTGGCGTTACCAATATAAAAAGCTAAACAGCCTATTTACATAGCTCCCATGCTCCCCACAAAAAATTTTACAAATTGTTTTGGGCACTGGCCAATACATATTTGTTAAAAAAATTTTCACAATGACAATAACAAAGAAATCATATGCACACACTTACTGATACAATGTTGGTCAAAAGATAAAATTTTCTCACAGTCCATAAAGACAGTCCTGATCGTTCATCACAGTAAAATAGCAGTGTTTTTCTCAAAGTCTGAGCAGTAAAAGAAAATGCACACAGAAGTAGTAGATTTCCATGCAGTCTTGAAGAAGTAGTGTTGTCCTTCCAACGGAAAGACAGTGCTGACTCTCGACATGCAGACAGGTAATGGTCCACAACAGAGCAAACCCACAGCAGAGTCAGTCGAAGTTTTGAAGAATATTGGTAGGTAGGTCATCACAGAGCAGACCCACTGTAGTCCTGGTAGAGAGTATGGTATTGGTGGGCCACCAGAGGTGCAGACCCACTGCAGTCCTTGTAGAAATAATGGTATTGGTGGGCCATCAAAGATGCAGACCCACTGTAGTCCTTGTAGAAATAATGGTATTGGTGAGTCATCAAAGGTGTTGACCCTCTGTAGTCCTTGTAGAGATAATGGTACTGGTGGGCCATCAAAGATGCAGACCCATTATAGTCCTTGTAGAGATTTCCAACAGCCATCTGTTGCGACTGTGCAGGTGCACAATCACTATCGAAGAGTCTTGCGGAGAATATAGCAAGTCCATGAACCACCACTTGTGCACTCACAAAGTTTTTTTTTTCTCCTTAGAACCAGCAATGCTATTATCCAGTCCCTTGCTGAATTATTAACACACGTGCAAACACTAACAGTCCCTACTTCTCACATATTGCCCATATACTATGACCAACAGAAACGTGTGCAGTGAAATGTAACTTACAAGTTACTGAATTTCATGAACTGGTGTCAATTACAATTTTAAATTTACAACATAAGAATACAATTACAAAGGTACAAAATACATCATTAAAGAACATAACAGAACATATAACATTTGTAGTAAAACAGGCTTTACAAAAGAATAGAAATAGACATGTACATCAGTGTTACAAGAATTGCGACATAAGTAAATACATAAAAGGTCAGAATAACTTTCGAAACATCAACTTCACACGTGAGTATTAAAACAAAACAGAATAAATAATGCCTAGACATCTTTACAAAGAAAATAACATATTATTAGGAAAATTCCACAACATAACTCATATCAGCTAAACACATAGACAGGAAAAAGACAAATACACAAGGGTACATAAACACATAGCGGAATAATACAAAAGGAAAGACAGGGTTCGTTTTCAGTGTAACATTTGGTACTGCAGTCCAACTCAACACTTCATTCCATAGATCTTTCGTCTTATTTAAACATTTGATTCCACCAAAAAAAAACCAATCCAAGCATGCTTTCTGTATTCTGTTCAAATCCTCTTTCAAAAATAGTTTTTCTCCACTGTACACTACTTTTTTTTGGCCAAACCATTTTCTTATAGCTTCTCAATGCATTTCTTCCAATTCATCACAACTCGTTCTCACATATAGCCTACCCCATCTTAAGCTAACTCAAATGTACTGAGCTCAGATGCTAAACTAAGGGACGAGGCAATGCAGCAGCACAAAACAATTAACACAAACAGCAATGACAAAAAAAAAATCGAAATTGGCAAAGCAAGCTACAGTAAATCTAAATTACCAAGCAAATGCAACATTACAACTAATATGAGCCAATGTGCAGCAACAAGAGAAATAAATCAGTAGTAACACTAGCTTAACAGAGTAATACAAAGTGAAATTTAGTAGCACTATGCCTGGCAAACAGCAGCAGCAAATGAAATAACTTATATCTAAACATGACAAAGCTCAAGCAGAAAAAATATTACAGTAAAAATGGCCATGTTTAATACCTATGTCACATCTTAACACTAGAGTGATCGTGATAGAATTTGTCCTTCCCACCAGGAGGGCATGGTCGGGGGGCATGGCACTTTCCCACCAGAGAGGTTAATTAATTGATCAATTTAAGTAAATAGTCATTGTGACCTATCTTCCCAGCATTTTCTTAGGTTAGTAGAGAAAACTCTACGCACACGCTGCTGTTGTTAGGTGTTAAGTGAAGGCCGTAGGCCACTGCGTTGTCCGTGGTGAGAGGTAACACCTGAAATTTGGTATTCTCGACACTCTCTTCACACTGTGTATCTCGGATTATTGAATTCCCTAACGTTTTCCGAAATGGAATGTCCCATGAGTCTAGCTCCAACTACCATTCCGCGTTCAAAGTCTGTTAATTACTGTCATGCGGCAATAACAACTTCACATGAATCACATGTGTAGGAAAAATGACAGCTCGGCCAATGCATTTCCATTTTGTACCTTCTGTATGCGATACTACCGCCCTATGACATAATTGGATAATTAAACATTTTTATTGTACTTCAGCGCAAGCGCTGCACACCTTTATGCCAGATCTTGTAATAAACTATAGAACTAATGGTAACTTTGACTTTCATTAATTAGATATCTTACCTGCCAAGACAATAAATTGTAGTGTCACTATTCTGCGACCCTTTTGATAGCTCTATGGCTGTAACTTAGCGTTAATTAAATATCCTTGTGTAACAACAATAATTAACAGTCTTCATTATTTATTCACATATTTATACAGTATGCATATATAAACGTGGAGTTGGCGGGGTAGTGCATACTGTGACTGACACACCCAATTGCTGTTTGGCGGACAAGGATGTCAAGAAATGGAAAGGCATCATCTGTTCCTACCTATATCGTGAATGGTTACGGATGTTGTTGATGTGGTCCAAGTACTTGGGGGGGTATTATTTCGTCGCATGTCAGAATACTTGTTATTGCCTGTAACATTAGAAATTGAATTTGTCGCTATCCTTAATCGCAGTGACTATGTTGCAGCTACCTCTGGTTTCGATGATGGAGAATTTCGTAAAGATATCACTGCCTGGTGACATTGTTTTGAACAAAGCCCGATTGTCGTTGCTGGGCGCGAGCGTCTAACGTGGCAGTCGAGTTGAGCGGTTGCAGTGGGAGAGTTGGATCTGGGCGTCTGAGTTGGGCAGTCGGTTTCAGACTAGGCGCGGGTATTACAGAAGTTGCTAATTCATTTTTAAAATCATCATTCACGCCATGTTTGTTCACCTGAGAATTTCAATGCGAAAAGGTGGATGGCGCATGTGGAACATTGCTGAATTGTGAACATTTAAAAATGTTTGTTATGAGTCGTACTTTCCACCATAAATCATACTGCCCATGTCCTGCTAACAACAGTTGTTCCTAATCTGATCCAATATCACCTACATCCATAAATTATCAGTCAGTGGAATAAATGTTTCTTAATTAATGGACTGAAGAGAGACGGAATTGTCTTCGTAATGTAGCATGCACCCAGCAGTCACGTTATACACGCTTCCTGCTTTTCGCATCCGTCAGGCCAGATATCGAATGTGTCATCGAAGTAACGGTAAGTCGAACTAGGCTTTGCAGGTGCTGCGTCCTGGGTGATGCCCTCATGTGCTCGGTAAAAAGTTTATTTATAACTTGAGCTACGGGGCTGCCAAACAGGTTGCTGTTCATCTGGTTACAACATTTTCCACTATAGAAAAGGTAACATAACGTCAGTGTGTACTTAAAAATTCACAACAGTGTCATTAAACACCTGGGAGAGCACATCTAATAAATTTTTGACCGGTATGTTTGACCATCGTATCATCCACTCCAAGTTGCAAATGTGTAAAACAGAAGATTAAACCTTTTATATTTTTGACACTATCCACACAATGATCAACATGAATAATAACAAGATAACTCAAGTGCTTTTTAAGTCTGTAAGTTAGCGCTCGAGAGGTGCTACGATGGGCTACAGTGAGGCTTCCTTTGTATGAACTTTTGACTCGCCATAATATGTAGGTGGAGGTGCCTGAGGTACGTGACTTAATGACACTCTTTTCCAGAGAAAGTGATTGGGATGCTCCAAAACTTCTCATTAATCTGTATGTGGGGTCCTATGATAATTTTTGGTACGTCTCCAGATCTTCACATCGTAGTGAACGTGCTCCGTAATGACAGCTGCATTGCCTTCGTCAGCTGGAAGGCCTAAGATGAGCGAAACGCTACTTTTGTCATATTTCCTGCTGTACACTTCCTTTCAGTGATCTACTGTAAATGTGGTGGCTACAGTCCACAGGTTTCAGGCTTCTGCTATAAACTGCAGGGACGTTAGGGCGTGAAGGTTGTTAGAGCACTGGTGGAGTTGGAATCCCATGACAACCCCGATGTCACTACATATTCTGATGCGCCATGTCAGACCAGTTTGTTCTCACGCGAAGGTAAATGGCAGGCAAAGGTAATTTCGCATGCTTTTGGGCGGAAAGCGAAAGCAATCACGAATATCTTCCCCTTACACTTTGCAGCAGGTACGAGATCCTGCCCTGCACTGATAAAACATCTTGAATTAGAACGAGATGCCTATTGGATCAGTGACCAAAGTTCCTACCAAGCCCGGACAATCACAGGAGGTGGATAATTGGGACATTGGGCGCTCCAGAATTAGTCAGGCAGTGGAGCCCCACAGGAAAACAGCAGGCAGGTCGAGAAAGAATGCCAATGGGAAATCAGTATGCTGGCCGATAGATCTCGTCCGAGGTGTGGAACAGCTTCTGAGGGCAGCTACTGATTGCACTGAGTGCACCCGCCTGCAAATATTAGCACACGTCAGCACGAACAGCGCTTTGTGCCTTTGTTCTGGAGGCATCGTCAGTACCTGTACACCAGTTGTGTAGAGACGTGCTAATAGCAAGGGCCGCAAACCCCACACTGTGACTGCCGGCCAGTGTGGCCGATCTGTTCTAGGCGCTTCAGTCTGGAACCGCGCGACGCTACGGTTGCAGGTTCGAATCCTTCCTCGGGCATGAATGTGTGTGATGTCCTTAGGTTAGTTAGGTTTAAGTAGTTCTAAGTTCTAGGGGACTGATGACCTCAGATGTTAAGTCCCGTAGTGTTCAGAGCCATTTGCACCATTTTGAACCACACTTTGACAACCCATTTGTTTCACCAATATTTCCTTTACTTATGAAATATGAGTACAACCACATAAACAATGTATTCTCAACAAAAGTAATTTCTACAAGAGCCCGTCCTCTCGTTTCCGGGAGAAATGAAAGAAGAGTTAAGAAACTACAAGAACGAACGAACAGGGGAGTGCCGCCATTAGATGAATGACGAGCCGCATGTTGTCTCGTCGGTTGAGACCTGTGCATCGATGCTGTAGACGGTTGGCTGAACAGGTGCAGCACACCTCTCCATTTACGGCATCGTGTCCAGAAACGTTAGTCGTCATTTTATTGGGAGCCAAGTTCATGTCTAAATCAAATACTCACGCTATTCTGCGTCAGTCACAGAAGCCACTTATTGCGTGCACGGTGGTTTGGTAGGTTAGAGAAGCTCGTCCTTGGGGCAACGATGAGATACCTGACAAAACAGGAAGAGAAGTACATGGGATTGACCAAATAATGTGAATACCTGTACTTACTTGGGAATAGTTTACTAATAAAACCTTGGACCTCCATTTAACCGTAATACAGCTGCAATTATCTTGGAATACTGGCGCACAATGATTGCACAGTCTCCAGTGGAATGTTATGCCACTCTTCGATCAGTACATCTTCTAACTCCGGAGTCTGCGCGTCAATACCGCCGACAAGGGTTCGATAATGTTCAAGTCCGGGGACTGTACTGGCCATGGAAGACACTGCACTTCAGTATCATGGCCCTCGTACCATTATTGTACTGTCCTGGCTGTGTGAATGAGTGCATTATTGTCCTGAAATATGGCATCATTTTTGAGGAACAACATTTGTATCATAGGGTGCACCTGATCACCTAAAATGTTTACATAACCGTTGACTGTAGCATGGCCTTTGAGTAATGATGTGACCAGCAGGAAATCATAATATGGTTGCCCACTCCATCACACTTGCACCTCCACCCTTAACCGTTGGAATCAAGCAACCAGGATTGTAGGCTTCTTTTGGCGTTCTCCAGACGTAAGCCCGGCCTGATGTTGGAAATAACGGAATCGTTGACTCGTCGGACCATATGACATGTTTCCATTAGTCAGCTGCCCAGGATTTATCCGCCTGACACCATGTTTTACGCTTCTTTGCGTTGGTTGTCTTCGCTAATGGTTTCGGTATTGCAAGTCGTCCACGAATATTCGCTTCATAGAGTTCTCGGCGTACAGTGTCGATAGATACGGGTTCTCGAAGA
This sequence comes from Schistocerca nitens, assembly GCF_023898315.1. Classification (NCBI taxonomy): domain Eukaryota; kingdom Metazoa; phylum Arthropoda; class Insecta; order Orthoptera; family Acrididae; genus Schistocerca; species Schistocerca nitens. The sequence continues at coordinate 951,527,251 of NC_064616.1, forward strand.
TGGTTAATGAACTCTTCAGTCACTTTAACCGATTTAGTTTTGTGTTGTTTTGACACAATTTGTGTTAACGTATGATGATCTATGTCATTTAGTTCTGCTTAGCGACCACTATTACCTTTACGCGATGATGTCGTACCATGTTTTGTGTAGGCTGTCATGACTGTTGAAACATTCAGTAACTTGGCTGTCTTGGTTACTGATGCTCAAGCTATTCGGGTCTCCACAACCTGCCCTCTTCGGAACTCTGTTAAGTCTCTCCCTGCACGTCGAAATCGGCCTCTGAATGCAAATATAAAGTGTGTGCTACTCGTAAGCAACTTGCCCTGATGCCTAGTCCGTACTGAACACGCACAATCCAGCGCGATACGTGCCTTATCTGTGTTGCTGATCGTCAAACACAACCATCTCATTACTACTACTGTTTGCGCTATTTTGCCTATCCCCTGTAAGTCACATTACCGTCGAAGAAAGAAATTTCGTCCTTTCAGATCAGAAACTAAGAATGCTACTATAATAATAAACTGCAGCGTTATCACTGACTATATCCCAGATTCATTATCGTTTATTAGAGGTAGTAAGGCTCATTTGGCTCCGGGAGTAGACAACATTCCATTAGAACTACTGACGGCCTTGGGAGAGCCAGTTCTGACAAAACTCTACCATCTGGTGAGCAAGATCTGTGAGACAGGCGAAATACCCTCATACTTCAAGAAGAATACAATAATCCCAATCCCAAAGAAAGCAGGTGTTGACAGATGTGAAGATTACCGAACTATTAGTGTAATAAGTCACAGCTGCAAAATACTAACGCGACTTCTTTACAGACGAATGGAAAAACTGGTAGAAGCTGACCTCGGGGAAGATCAGTGTGGATTCCGTAGAAATGTTGGAACACGTGAGGCAATACTGAGCTTACAACTTATCTTAGAAGAAAGGTTAAGGAAAGGCAAATCTACGTTTCTAGCATTTGTAGACTTTGAGAAAGGTTTTTGACAATGTTGAGTGGAATACTCTTTTTCAAATTCTAAAGGTGGCAGGGGTAAAATACAAGGAGAGAAAGGCTATTTACAATTTGTACAGAAACCAGATAGCAATTATAAGAGTCGAGGGGAACGAAAAGGAAGCAGTGGTTGGGAAGGGAGTGAGACAGGGTTGTAGCCTCTCCCCGATGTTATTCTATCCGTATATTGAGCAAGCAGTAAAGGAAACAAAAGAAAAATTCCGAGTAGGTGTTAAAATCTACGGAGAAGAAATAAAAACTTTGAGGTTCGCCGATGACATTGTAATTCTGTCAGAGACAGCAAAAGGACTTGGAAGAGCAGTTGAACGGTATGGATAGTGTCTTCAAAGGAGGATATAAGATGAACATCAACAAAAGCAAAACGAGAATAATGGAATGTAGTCAAATTAAGTTGGGTGACGCTGAGAGAATTAGATTACAAAATGAGACACTTAAAGTAGTAGTTTTGCTATTTGGGGAGCAAAATAACTGATGATGGTCGAAGTAGAGACGATATAAAATGTAGAGTGGCAATGGCAAGAAAAGCGTTTCTGAAGAAGAAAAATTTGTTAACATTGAGTATAGATATAAGTGTCAGGAAGTCGTTTCTGAAAATATTTCTATGGAGTGTAGCCATGTATGAAAGTGAAACACGGACGATAAATAGTTTGGACAAGAAGAGAACAGAAGCTTTCGAAATGTGGTGCTACAGACGAATGCTGAAGATTAGATGGGTAGATCACATAACTAATGAGGAGGTATTGAGTAGAATTGGGAAGAAGACGAGTTTGTGGTACAACTTGAGAAAAAGAAGGGACCGGTTGGTAGGACATGTTCTGTGGCATCAGGGGATCACAAATTTAGCACTTGAGGGCATCGTGGAGGGTAAAAATCGTAGAGGGAGACCAAGAGATGATTACACTAAGCAGATTCAGAAGGATGTATGTTGCAGTAAGTACTGGGAGATGAAGAAGCTTGCACAGGACAAAGTAGCATGGAGAGCTGCGTCAAACCAGTCTCAGGACTGAAGGCCACAACAACAAGTACTAGGCTCATAATGTGATGGAAACAGAAAACTTGCTGCAACCAAAAGTGCATAACAACTAAATTCTAAACTCAAGTCGGAATATGTATCTAAAGGATATTTTAGATGCCAAAGATAGCGGAGCATTTTGTTTCTAAATAAGACGATAATGTCCATGAAGTTATAACAGAATTTGAATGTGAAGTAATCTGGATAAAAGTAACCATCAAAGGTGGTCAAAAATGTTAATCGGGTGCTCTTATAGATCACATGAATCAGGAGCCGTAGTGTCGGAGTAGAGAATAGAAAGTTCCCCGATCATTCCATTCTAATGGCGAGGTTTGCCACCCACAGAATATGAGAGGCATGCGATTAGAACTGGTGCAAGAGACAGGGATTCGTCTGAGAGTGTTTTGAATGTCTTCTGAAAATTACTGGGGCAGATAGAGAGTCGAATGATGAGGATAATGTCTGACAAGGAACATCACCAATTTGACCTCATATTTTCAGGAGAAGAAGGCACACTTGCAAGAGACCCCAGGAAATCCCGCTTGGAAATATGGGCTTTTGCTGAAAATACCGCCTTTCAACATGAGCGAGCACCAGCTGTCATTGGCTCAACCTCACTGCTGACGCTTAATGCACGATAGCGATGTACTGTAGAACGGAATGAATAAGGCGTTCGTAAATACTGTTTTATGACATTGGTGACAAGCTTTGCTCATTGTGTCAAAGTGTGCCGCTCGTAGCTAGTAACGGCTGCCAGAGATCTCTTCGATTTGTACTCTTTTATGTAGCGATTTACAAATGCAGAGTAAATGAACGAAATGAATGAGTTTACCAGTAAGGAAGTAGCACAGCTATTTAATAACTAACACTGCCGTTATGTGTAATTTTCTTTGGATTTAAAAGCTGAAATTGTTAGAGTGAAGAACGTTTGTAAGAGCTGCGCTGTTCTTCAAGCATGATTAAACTGCAAATCTAAAATCATTCACTTCATAATATTTCTTCAGTTGCTTATGTATATTAATTTTGATTTGGAGGTGTACTTATAGCTGAAGAATATAAATACGAGAAAAAGGTTAAAATAATTTTGAAAACATATGTGCGCGAGATTCTCATATAGCGTACTCATATTACTTACCTATTTTTCGCGTAGATTAACATGTGTGCAAGGACAAGATTTCAAGCGCGTTAGGCAGATGTGTCGACTTCCTCCCCCCAGTTCCCTCATCATCAACATACCACGAGTAGGAGGGTTCTGGTTGTACAGGTGGAGAGCGTTCTGGAATGTTATGCCTCCGAATTCTTTATTCTGCTGTCAATGGCGGTTCAGGTACGACATGTCATGCATATTAATCGATCAACGTTCCCGCTTCACTGACGAAGTTGCAATCCTCTGCTGCTAGAGGGTTCCGAATTGTAGCGTTTAACGTAATGGTGTGTAACGCAAAGATGTTAGTACTTGAGAATCAGCGTGCTGTAACAGGGGGTTATAGAGTTTTTAACCGCAGGAAACGTGACTCCTATTCTAATCCATAGCAGTATGAAAGCTGTGTACAGTTGTAAGTAGGCTGTTTAGGTTTTGAGGTTGGTAACGCCCCTTAGCGCTCTATATGAAAATTACTGGCTGTGATGTGTGCAGTCTGTGGCTGGTTGGCATTGTTGGAATATTCGCTATTGTAGTGTTGGGCAGTTGGATGTGAACAGCGCGTTGCGTTGCGCAGTTGGAGGTGAGCCGCCAGCAGTGGTAGATGTGGGGAGAGAGATGGCAGAAATTTGAGAGCGGACGATCTGGACGTGTGTCCATCAGAAAGGGTAAATTTGTAATATTGGATATCATGAACTGATATATATATATATATATATATATATATATATATATATATATATATATATATATATATATATAATGACTTTTCGTTATTATTAAGGTAAATACATTGCTTGTTCTCTATCAAAATCTTTCATTTGCTAACTATGCCTATCAGTAGTTAGTACCTTCTGTAGTGAGAATCTTTTATTCAGCTGGGAGTATTGGCGCACGCTGCATTGCAGTAGTTTGATGAGCTAAGTGATTCATGAAAAGTATAGGTTATTGTTAGTCAGGGCCATTCTTTTGTAGGGATTATTGAAAGTCCGATTGCCTTGCGCTAAAAAAAAATTTTGGGTGTCAAAAAATGTTTCAAATGGCACTGAGCGCTATGGGACTTAACTTCTAAGGTCATCAGTCCCCTAGAACTTAGAACTACTTAAACCTAACTAACCTAAGGACATCACACACATCCATGCCCAAGACAGGATTCGAACCTGCGACCGTAGCGGTCACGTGGTTCCAGACTGTAGCACATAGAACCGCACGGCCACCCCGACCGGCTTATTGTGTGTCAGTTTGGTGATGATCAGAATAAGTAAAGAGAGAAATGTCTGAGTACGTTCAGTTTTGCTCAGCTGATTGAAAATCAAATAATGTAAGAGGTTTACCAGCACTGTCATTTATAAATTTTTCAAAGGGGATGTTTCACAGTGATCAAGGTACCGACTTCAGTAATGCGCGGTTTTGGGCTGTTTAGTCATAATGAAGGGAACGTTGGTGTTAACCTCAATGTGTGTGGCAGAGATGAGACCAGGTACGGCAACCTAGGAGACTCATCAAAATCGAGTTGATGAACTCATCAGACGAATTCATCAGATAACACAGACAGAGCTTTGAGAACTTTGCCCTGCGAACAAAGTATAGCCTTCAAGTGTGACAGAATCAAAGAACTGGTTTCTTGTTGGGAGGAATGTGTCTGTCACCAGGGTGAGTATGATAAGAAATAAATACATGTACCGGAAGAAGATGGATGCAGAATGTGAACAAAAGTTATTTTATTTAAAAGGTTTTAAGAGTTTCCACCGAAGAAAGTCGGAGGCAATATTTTTTCAGCACTTCCGCATATTTCGCACTTGCGCGTTATGCGGCTGCAGTGGTGTGGAGCGAGAAACGAACATTTGGAGTAGCTCTATTTGGAGGGTTCTACTTCACTTGGGTCAGTCCTGCTGACGCCAGAACCGACCCATGTTACCTAGAACCTTCCAGATATAGCTACCATAGTCCATAATTTTAGGACTAACTATCTTAATTTTTTTTAAATGTCTACTTTATTTTAAATTACTTAGAATCATAATAAAAATGACTATTTTTCTTATCAAGTTCTTTTATCATAAAATAATTTTTTTTCATACAAAAGGTAAATCTAAGAAAATAAATTTAATATATTTTTTATAAAAGGTGAACATTACAAAAAAGATTATTCATTTTCGCAAAGAATAATTCATATTAAAATTTCACTAGCTCTTCAGTGCACTGTAGTTTATTATTTAACTGGGCAGTTACAATGAATTTAAAATAAAATTTGGTCCTCAAAAAGTCCAAAAACCTTGGGCATCAACCCTCTGGATTTCATTCTTGAAGTTACTCTATTTATTTCGTTTTACCCTCTAGGTTTTTTCGAAGGCACCATTAAAGTCAATCAGATTGTCATTTTCATCAGTTATAGTAATTACTAAATCTTGACTAAGATCAAAAATAGGAATGTCTGCAGGACAGTATGGTTCATGAATTACTGGTCAACCAAATCTGTATTAGCCTGGAATGAAGCAATAATATTAGTTTCGTGATGAAAATGGTCAGTATGCTAACATCAGTAAGATTGAATTTTATATTATTTAATTCAAATAGAATAATTTTATGATCATCATTACCATTTCTTTTTTCTTAGTTTCAATAATCTGATTAATAAATCCTACCACACTTGCAATATTTCCTTTTTTTATATCTATGTAAAACCTAATATCACTCCCAGTAGTAACTCTGTTTCAAATTTCATCAGCTTTAAAGTGAATTTTTCAAATGAATAAAATTTCTTTCATTTTTAAAACGATAGTGACCTACAGGAACTTCTTTCATTTCTCCATCTTGGTGTAGTTTATTATTTTTCAGTGTAGTATAGGATTTAAACACGTTGTATAAAAACCAACCAATGTAACAGATTCATAAGTTTATCTCATTGGAGCAGTCAACCTTTTTTAAAAACATATGATTTATCACTCAGTTGAAATATATGGACCATTTGTAGTAATAAAACTTTTACACAAAGAATGAGAGATTGGGATTCAAAAATAAGAATTAGAGAAAAGAAATCAAAATATGAACATGATACAGTTTTACCTAAATCCATTTGATGTGCAATAATAGGACCAAGTGGTTGTAGATAAACTGCATTCATGATTTATATATATATATATATATATATATATATATATATATATTGACTCCAGGATGGTTTAATTTGGAATCAAATTAATCATTTGTTTGTTTATTCAAGTACTTTAGATCGATCAAAATACACATAATTTATGAAGAGATGAAAAAATTGAACATAAGTCTAAAACAATTTCTAGTTTCATTGAAAATAATGTTGAATTTATACTGTTACATCAATGTCTAAATAATTGAGCAGTAGTACTTGATGACTGAATTCCTGAAAATCAGGATATAGTTAGAGAATATTTTACTACAGCAAGATGTCAGGAATAGATTGTTATTATTTAGCTAAAACTTACTCAAAACTACCTAAAGAATTAGTTAAACATAATCTTAGTTTTTAAAATATTTTCAGACCAATTGACACAAATTTCAATCATATTTATCATGAGTATGAGGGAGGTGATATAAAATTTGGTGTTTTTATTGAAATGTGTAGTAAATGTCGGAATGTTCAATTTGGAATTTTAATGACTGACATAACTGGAAAACCGAATGGCCGTAACATCAGAAATAAAACACAAAATTTCATAACAACATAAATGTTAAACATAAACATATAAAAATAATTAATAAATGAGTTTTAATTTCTAATAAATGCTTGCTAAATACGACCCAGTAGTTGTTAAAAAAGGTAAACAAATTAGACCGAAAGCTGAAGAGTTCAAAGAATAGTTTAATCTTTGTAGGAGACAACCAAGAACAGCTTACGATAAATATAAAAAATAAAATTTACCAGTTATTGATGCTATTGAACAAGTAAAACGAGACATCAAAGATTTATGTGATAATGTTCTGAAAGCTATGGAAGAAAACGGAGAGGTTGTAAAGTAGATGGTTCCGTTATGTTTCCTATTCCATCAACAAAAACAGAACTTTTATGTGACAAAACATTATTTGATACAGAATGTCCATCGCCACAAAGATAAAAACAACTTCAAGAAATGCTGAAAAAGGTGGAAGAAACAGAGAAAGATAAACCAACTGTACCTTAAACAACCTAAAATGATTAAACAATAGCTAATATTTTTGGCGCTCTGAATGCTACAGCTTTTGGTATGCATTTTGGAAATGGTAAACGTTATAGTGGGGATTCTGAAATTAAATTTAACGATGAAGACGTGTAAATCAAAGATAAAAATTAGAAAACAAGTGATGATTTAATGAAACTCTTGACTAAAAGTGGTGTTGAAGATGAACAAACCTAAAGCAAGCAGAGGTGAGAAATATGATTTAAAAATAAAACCAGTACAACAGGAAATAACAAAATCAAGAAGCCCTAAGTAGAAAATGCATTACCATTTAGAAAAGAAATATTAAGAAGACCTATAGAATATGTTGGGAAGAATGATGTTAGATGTTTAATCGATCAAGTAAAAATAACTCATGGACAAGAATTAATTGAAAAAAATTATCACACAAAAGAGTACAAATGACAAAGAAATTAACTAATGGATTCCATGAATTTTTATCAGTAATGCTAAAGGAGTTCAATATTTCATTAGAATTTTTGAATAATCTTTCCCTCATATTTTGGAAAAGTGGAAAATATGGTAAAGAGTAGGTAAATATGTTAATTAACAAATGTCCATATGAAATGCGACGCCCTGATTATATTTGCTGTGGCCATTGTAATATTTTTATGGGGAACATGGTACTAGATATGCATATGTTCTGATCTATAGCGAATGTAATCAAACGGCTACCATTGTCGTTACTTTTTTATGTAAACTGGCATTTCCAATGACAAGCCTGTAAGGTGTCTCTTTTCCTACCTTAGCATTGAAGGCCCAAGTATTACTTTGATACTATAGTTTGGCAGTGAGTCATTTGTGAGATTCAGTTGACTGTAGAATTCCCCCAACCAGGAAGACCAAAGACCTTGTATTTGGGGGTTTAGCCCTAGGAACATTACCTTCTCTATGGCTCATTGACTTGTCATAGCTAAACTAGTTTTGATCCACACTGGGTACGTTATGTCCCCAGTAATGAACATATCTGGTGACTGTTCCCCAATCCACCCTCAGGGGAGGCACCCCATGGGGGACTGGCAACCCCACACAGAATTAGATGAACAAAAAAGACACAATTTAGCAATGGAAAAGAAAGTAAGTGGATGTAGAAAAACAGTTTGAAAAAATAACAATAAAATAAAATAATCGTTTACCTAATTTTGGTGCAGAAGAACTTAAAAAGGAATTAAAAATTAAATACTTTAGAGGTGTTTTATGATTGATAAATTGCCTAACGAACAAAGAATTTAAAATACCGACTAGTAAATTTAGATAAATCTAACCATGTTGGAACACATTGGATTTGTTATTATCAATCAAAAAAATTGTAATTTGTTTTCGATTTATTTGGTGGGAATATACAAAAACAATTAGTTAACTATTTGGGAATAAAGATGTATACAACAATTTTGAGAGAATACAAAACTTAAATGAATTAATTTGTGTGTCTCATTGTTTGAAAACTGTCTTTTGAATCTAATAAATATACATATTTGAAAATAAACTGCAGCCTCAAGGTCACAGCATTAATAGTCAAATAAATTTAGAAAAGATAGAAACTGAATTAGAAACAAAAATTGATCGAAAAGAAAGAATGTTCGATTAGATATATTTATAAGGAATTATGTAACATTTTTAAAGAGACTGTAGCGCATATTGATTTTAAAGGTAGAAGAATACTAGGTACTAAAGATCCAGTAAAGGTTTATGTGTCTGTTACAAAAGAGTGAATTAAACATTCTGGTTAAAAAACTTAGTAGATATGTGACCACTAAACAACTTACTGCAAAAATTAATCAGCTTAACAAAAATGACCAAACTAATTACTTTACAAAAAAGGGATTAAAAAAGCTTTTTCAGGTTATTTTAGAATAACAGATTTAACTCCATATTAAAATGAGTTACATAATCTCACAGATAAAGTGAATGATTAACAAATAAATGAATTTAATTCAATGACTAGATGGAAACAACAAGGGTACAATTTCAAGTAGAGATTCATTTTTTAAAAAATTGTTGTTATTGGTAGAAATAACAAATAAAGAACTATGGTTTAATGATTTTGATTTTACAATAAGTGTTTATGATAATCTTTATGAAATAACTCCCACTAAGCTGACAGAAATAGTAGATAAATCAAGTTTTCTAACTATAAGATTAAAAGATTTTTTAAACCATACTACTTGATATAGCATTAACTCTATATGGTAAGAAATTTAAATCTTATTAGATTTTTCAGTCTGTGTAAATGGAAAACTTTATCTGTTGATTGAAGTGCAAAATGTTTACTGAAACATATAATCTTTACAGTGCAACAACTAAAAATGTAAGACAAAAACCCAAAGGTCTTTGTATAGTATGTAAATCCAACAACAGTAAGTTTGTTAAAGGAAGAAAATATAAATGAAATTTATAAACCAATAAGAGCAAATGTTAAGAGAAGAAATGCAATCTCTCTCTATATTTATGACTAATGTAAGCAGATCTAGCAGAAATTGATTCAGGCAATTTGGGAGGAATTTCAAAATAAATAATGGATATAAATATTTATTAACTGTTATCGATATTATTTCAAAATTTGCTTTGGCTATTCCAGTTAAAGATAAAACAGGTAAGAATGTAGTTGATGCATTTGAAAAAGTATTTAAGTCCAGAAAAACGAGAAATTTGCAAATAGACAATGGTAAAGAATTATACAAAAACCAATTTCAAAAACTAATGAGTAAACAAAACATCAATCGTTATTCAACAATTACTGAACTAAAGCAATTATTATTCAAGTATTTTACAGAACAATGACAGAAACACTGTAGAAAAATTTGACTTACAAGGAAATTATGAAAAAATGGTTTTAGACTCAAAATTAGTTGATGAATACAATGACACTAAACATTGAACTATAAAATGAAACTAATAGATATTAATGAAAAAAATTAGGACCCATCCCCTAGATGGGGTTCACAAAGAAGCAGATAATGTTGGAATCAATGAATGTAAAGCAGTTTTTGAAAAAGGATTTACATTTAACTGGTCTAAACAATTTTTTGAAATTGGGTCTATTCTTCATTCTAATTCAATAAATATATATTTAGACATATAAATGGTGAGGATGTAAAAAGAAATTTTTGTTAGTATCAATGACAGAAACCAAAATATCTTGTTGAATATCTTTTTAAAAGGTTATGGAGAAGAAATGAGATAAAGTATATGTTAAATTCACATAATAGTTAGTAAATAAAAATAATAATCTTATAAATTTTTTTTGGAAGACGTTTTACTCTTTTCCAATGATGTTATTGGGTTGGGTTCTTTGGGGAAGGAGACCAGATAGCGAGGTCATCAGTCTCATCAGCTTAGGGAAGGAGGGGGAGGGATGTCGGCCATGCTCTATCAAAGGAATCATCCCGGCATTTGCCTGGAATGAATTAGGGAAATCACAGAAAACCTAAATCAGGATGGCCGGATGCCGAAATGAACCATCGTCCTCCCAAATGCTAGACCAGTGTGCCAATGTTATTGGTCTTTAAATCATTTCCATACTTTTGTATAACTAACATGAACAATTCCTGCTCTATCTAATAATTTTATTATAGTTAAACATTAAAATATTTTCAATTATACAGTCATGTAGGACTTCATTTATTTTCTCTTGTGATTTCTCAATCGAAGCATTTTATCATCTGATTCTTTGGATGTAATTGGACCCATCTTATATATTTCTGTTAAGTGATTTGCAGGTAGAATGTGTATTTATTCAGCTGGCTCTTTTATAATTTTAATCATTAATTTAAGTATCTCTACTGAAGCAGTTTAATGTAAAACAAAAATTTCTTTTCCTTCTTACTTCTAAACACACCAAGTTGTTCATGAATTCATATTTGGGATTTGTTTTCATTATATACTTTAGCATAAAACATATAGAAAATTTATCTTATTCATTGTCTGAAGAATTATTATTAGAATTTCTAACAAGCAAATTGTCTGTTTCTTTAAAATTCTTTAAAATTATTCTTTAAGTAATTTCTTTTTGAGATAGCTATCTAGGTATAAACACTTTTTAGTTTCTTGTTTAATCTTATCTATAAAGATATACATATTGATGTGGAATTGTTCTACCTTTTTGTTTTGTTTTCCTAATTCCTCTCTTTCTCCTTCTTTATTATTTATCAATTCTGAATATCGATCTCTAGTTATTGTTTTCGGTCTTTTTTTATTTTATTGTGTTGTGTCTATTTCAGAAAGCATAGACACAATGAGGTAGCTAGGTGCACGCTAAACTAACGCAGACGGGCTTGAAGTTCTGGAACATGAGACTTATTAATGAATAAGAGGAAAAGTACGTAGATGCGTTTAATACTTATCTTTATTCTCTTGTTGGAATACATCTCTCTTGAATATTAGTACGCTATTAGCACTGATACAAATGGCGCCTTGCTAGTTAGTAGCTATGGACTAAGCTGAAGGCTATTCTATCTGTCTCTCGGCAAATGAGAGGAAGACTCATACGTCTGGTCGCAAGCAATGTCGTCCGTACCACTGGGGCGAGGTCTAGTCCGTGTCTTGTGACCTGCCATGTGGTGGCGCTAGGTTTGCGATCACACAGTGGCGACACGCGGGTCCGACATGTACTAAGGACCGCGGCCGATTTAAGTTACCACCTAGCAAGTGTGGTGTCTGGCGGTGACACCACATACTGTTTCTTGAAGTTCGTATTCACCATATTCCCTTATCGAAGGTACGACACTGTGAGCATCCCATTGTTTAAATTATATTGCTTCTTCCTTTTTTTACTTTAATATATAGGAATATCCATTAATAAATATAGCTTTTCTTCTTTATGTCTTAGGCACACCTTGGACACATCTCATAAATATTCTAATGTTTTAGTATTATCTATGTCTCAATTTTTTTCTAATTGTCTGTTTAGTATATTAAAGTTATAGAATTCCAGCAACATATTTTGCAAATTTTATTAGATTTTTTACTTTATTTTTCAATGGTTGCATTTTCTGATTGCTGGCATTCTTAAGAAATCCCAAAAGATTAATTTTGTGTAGTGATAATAAGTTTTTTATATTAGAACAGCTGGTGTAATTTTTTGAAAGTAGGATGACATTTTGTGAATTCTTGTTTTTACAAATATTATAAAAATTATTTCTAATAGATGGAGTGTCTAAAAGTCAATGAATTACAGGTAAAGCAAAACAATCACAGATTAATGGATATTTTCAACTGCTGATTTTATTAGATTTTGTAATAATACATGTAAAAGTTCAACATTTTCCAATGGTGTAGGTTATATTTATAATAATACAATAAAATACTTCCCATGTGAGTTTATAAGTGATATATACATCACTTTATTCGCTAAATTGCAAATTGTGTACTAATATAAAAACCCAAAAATGGGGAGAAAAAATTTCTCTCCCTTAAACCATGTGACATAAATGCACAGTCTGAAGGCTGTGAATGTTTTGTGTGTTTAAGTAATGGAAATCATTGTTATAAAAGAAACTGTAATCATATTTTTCATGATGAATGGATTGATGATCAGTTAAAGGAAAAAATTAAATATCCATTGAATAGAAAAGTTATTTAAACATACATGCATTTAATATTGATGAAGAGTAGCTGTTATTATTCAGCGTTTCTTGTGTGTAATCATTTAAAATGTTAAAATATTCAGTGATATAAATTTACTGAATTAGGATTGTAATTAGCTCTTAGCATTTCTTCACAGTTAGGATATCTATCTTCAGTTCCATGTAACTGTTTTTTTTAACTTTTTGTATTCTAATTGTATAATAAGTATGGTCACAGTTTTCACCAAATAATTTTAAAACAATAAAAGTTGCTTTTAAATTTTCGTTAATTGTTTGGGCATAAAATTAGGTAATAAACTAGTTATTGTTACTTTATTTCGCTTATTATTTCTGAAGCATTCTTAACTGTTTATCTCAAATATTGTATTTATTCCTCCTCTAATTTGACGATTTCTTCATTTTTGTCCACTTTTTCTAGTAGTTCTATACAACAATTTTTATTATCTATCTAATATATATAAAATTTATTATTCCTTCTCTAATTTTATATTCTCCATGCTTTCTCACTGCTGGCAAAACTTCTTCATAACCCCAATTTTAGAGATTTTCAGAGAAAGGCATTTTGGATCTCATAACATAGGAATATAGACGAGGTTCATTGACAAATGCTATTGAATTTTTTATATTAAGTTAATACTAACTCAATACATCTGAAATTATCAGAAGCTTTACTATATTTTTGTTTGCATTGGATGTAATAGCATTCCTAGGACGTTCATATCCTAAAAGATCAACAACTTGTTTGCATAAAACCAAAGATTTTCACCAGTTATCATGAAGAATCAGTTATTATTGCATCTTAGTTTGTTATTGAAAAGATCTATAACATCTATAATTGGCTTCATTTAAGAGAAAACTTCTTTCGATTTTTTTATTTTTATAAATAAATCTGTGTACATACAACACACAGATGAAGGTTCATTGATAAATAAAATTGATGCTTTGCTTTCTTAGGTGTATGTAAATGTAGTTACATATGCTATGGATTGTTTTTGAAAACAGTTATTAGTTATAATATTACACAGTTAAATATTTATTTGGTTCTTTTACTTGAATATTCCATACTTAGCGATGATTTACTAAGAGAATCATTGATGTATAAATGGAAAAAAAATATAAAATGGAATGATAAAGGTGCAAATAAAAATTTTAGAAGTAATAATGGAGCATGATGTTCATGACATTAATAATCTTGATATTTTCATGAAAAGTAATGGATGAGTATATGCACATGAAATATCTGTTCATGACTGTCCAAATGAAGCATATTTCCAATTATAAATAATGGTTCTATGAAACAAATATTGGTAAAGATGAGATCTGGTATATGGAAACTGATAAAACTGCATCAGATTATCAAACAAATGTGATTGGGGTTTTTGTTCATGAAGTTAGCCACTTATTAGGTTTAAGTCATTCAGATGTTTATACATCAATAATGTATCTGTACTATAATGGTTGCGATTTATAATTATTTCTAAATGCTATTGATGCTACTCAAAGCTTAGATGGTAAAAAAATGTCAACAGAGTCGACTATGCCAGAATCTACACCTGTGTTGTAGCAGTTGATCCAACAGTTACTTTAAATGAGTCAGTGAAAGCACTATGTGAAACTAATAAATCACTGATTACTGATGACTGAGTTTAATATATTTTAATCAGATTTGGGTAGGGGTAATTTGGGTAGGGGGAAGTGATGATATGAATTCGCTATTAATATTTGAGTGGTTAAAATTGTTAACATAAGATTTCCAAAAGTGGTTGGTATATACTAGAGACCAAACTGTGAAGTTGTATTACTTGTTGACAGTATGATATATATGACAAATTTACAAACATTACAATGAATTCCAGTAATTCCAAAGACAATATATAAAATAGAATTACATAAAAAATTTTGATTAAATGTTGTAGTCAACACTTATTTTGGTAGAAAATTTTTATTCTTTAATGAACTAGTAGATGGCTGTACTTCTACAGAGGAGTTGTAACTAGAGAATTTCCAGGGTTTTCTAGAAGAATGAATCAGATACATAAATCAATTCTTCAATTTTTCCAGGGACAATACTTTTATGAATATAATGAATTTTCAAAGAAGGAGTTAGTCGCTGCACAATTGATTTATCTTCGTTTTGTATTAAATATACTATGTTAATGTTGTGGAAATAAATATATGAATATATACATTAGAAAAATTTAAAATTTTCACTTTTTCACAAATGTCATAATTTGTTCTATATAAATGGAGCAGTTTGAACAATAAGCAGAGCAGTCATCTGTGGAATAAAAAGTTTTGTAATTATTGCAATGAGTGAAGAACAGTCGAAAATATTCTTATTGATGAATAATGATGAAAAACATAAAGGAAACACAAAATCATAAAAATGTAAACTTTGTTGAGAGATTAAAATTTATATTATTTCTATGTTAATCCGTCACATTAACATAAGCATGATAACAAATGTAAAAACGGTACTTTGAATTATGTGAAAAATAAGAAAAGAGAATTATCTCGTAAGTAATATTTAAATATTTACGACATTTACTAGTCGAAATCTGAAAGTTATTACTTACAATTGTAATAAATTTTGTTTTCTATGATTAGGAAGGCCAAACAGAAATTCATTGTTGTTCAACTTCATGACAGCCAAAATAATTTACTATGTAATAGTAAATTAAATAAAGCTGATCTAATCAGATTTATCAGTAGACATCATCTGACATGAGGTGGTAGTGTTTGGAAAGAACTACATTATTTTAAAATTGGAAACAATTGTAAATTTTTTTCAAAATAACGAAACTAAACCAAGAAATAAATATTCTCATGTGTTACTGATATGTTCGTGAAACAAGAAATTAGGAATAATGATGACAAATTATTTCATTTTTATACTGAATTATTTCAGAAACTTACAGACAGAAGAACATTAGAGTACATCTAGTTGATAAAGTATTTACAAACATGTTATAAACCATAAATTTCGAAAATAATATAAACTCAGTTCAACCTAATCTTTTCTTGACTGCAGTACAACCCAGATTTATGAAAACTGTAAAAGACAATCTAGGTACACATCATAGATTGAAAGTAACTTTTAAACGATTTGATGAGTACGAACTGCCAAAAATAGAAATATAGTGGAATATAATTTCCACACACAAAAGTATAGGAGAGTTAATTAAAAAAATCAATATTGTTAAACAAAATACTTAATCAAAAATGGGTGATTTTCAAGCATTTAGATCACTATGGACATTACACAGGTTAATTGGATTACAGCTAGGAATTAATATATATTTTCCATTGGGAGAATCGCTTTACATTGAATTACCAGATAAAACAAGAAGCAAAAATGCTTGTATTAATGGAAAAAATAAACATAAAAAATGTTTTCTGTGGACTATAAAATCTGTATTATACCCTGTAGATAAAAATTCGGGAAGAGTTACACAATATAAAAACGATTACAACAACGACTGAAGAGTGTCATACAACGTGACAGAAGTGCCAAGATCCCGCAAACTGCTAAAGATTTCAATGCTGGGATATCAACAAGTGTCAGCATGCAAATGAGTCAATGAAACATCATCGATATGGGCCTTCGGAGCCAAAGGCCTACTTGTGTTCCCTTTGTGAATGCATGACACACGGCTTTACACCTCGCCTGGGCCCATCAACACTGATATGGTCAGACTAGAGTCATTTCAAATTGTATTGAGTGGATGGATGTGTACAGATATGGAGACAGCCTCATGAATGCATGCACTCTGCATGCCAGTATGAAACTGTTCAAGCTGGTGGAAGCTCTGTAAGGGTATGGGATGTGTACAGTAGGACTAATGTGGGACCTGTGATGTGTCTATATACAATTCTGACAGGTGACACATACCTAAGCATCCTGTCTGATCACCTGCATCCATTCATGTGCACTGTGCATTCTGATGCGCTTGGTCAATTCTATCAGGATAATGTGACAACCCACATGTCAGTAATTGCTGCAGAGTGGGTTCAGGAACACTCTTCTGACTTTAAACACTTCCATTGAGCACCAGACTCCCTAGAAATTAACGTCATTGAGCATATGTGGATAGCATTGAAACGTGCTTCTGAGAAGAGATTTCAACCTCCCTGTACTCTTACAGATTTATGGCAGCTCTGCAGGATTCATGGTGTCAATTACCTCCAGCACTACTTTATACAGAAGTTGAGTCCATGCCACATTGTGTTGCATGACTTCTGCGTGTTTGTGGGCACTTTACACAATATTAGGCATGTGTACCCATTTCTTTGGCTCTTCAGTGTATTAGTTTGGGTAACAGGAGAGAAAATTTATGAACTCAGATGTAGCGACACATTTAAGTTTCTGGGTTCTGCTCTGACAGACTTTCAGCCAGTTTGATAGAGATTAAAATTACAATATTAGGAAATTTTTCTCGGAAGAGTTATTCAGTCTAATGATCAGAGAGGGTGTATAAGAAATATGATTACAAGGATTCTTGGAAGAAAATTGATGAGACACAGTTATCAGTAAAAGAATAATTTTATAATATACTGAATGACTGTAAAATAAGTGATGAAGATTAGAAACATGCAAAAAAAAATTGGGAAAAATTTAATATGTAAAATCTTGGTGAATATCATGATCTGTATCTTAAAACTGATGTATTGTTACTGTCTAATGTTTATGAAAATTTTAGGAAAGATTGTATAAAAGCATATGATGTTGTTCTACCTTGGTATTTTACTGCACCACGATTACCTTCGGATGGAATATGACTAAAAAACCACTTGATTTATAACACGATTTTGGTATTATTTTAATGGTTGAAGAGAGGATAAGAGGAGGATATCACAGTGTTGTAACAGATATGTGAAAGCAATAAATAAATATATGAAGTGTTTAGATAGTAAGAAGGTATCAACTAACCTTGGTTACTTAGATCTGAATATTTTATATTGTTTGCTATGAGTCAATATGTTCTCTATGGTGGATTTTAATTTGATGAACCAAATAATTTTGATTATACAAAATAAGTATATAACTATGGAGGCGCATTATGGGAGCCACTCAACACTAAACACAACACTGTCCTATGTCTGGTTTGAACAATTATGTTTTGAGACGATAGGAAAATGCTAGGTTTCACTTTTTACGCACTAGGTTGTAAGTGTTGATGCCGGTCGACATTTTTGCTAATTTTGATGAGAGTCAAAATTTTCCCTTATTACTGTACAGTATTCTTGACGATGTCAATGTCTGTCAGGCCATCACACATATTTCACTCTGGCTGAATCTTCAGTGATAGATACATAGGCAATGATGATGATTATGTGTCCACATTTATCACTTGGGTGAGCGTTAGCGTAACCAACACGCCACAGGTGATTGTTGATCATGAGGAAGCACAGTGGTCGAAAGAAAGTTCTTACACTTGTCATGTACACACCGATATCTAGTACCAGTCCTTCTTGGCACTTGCAATAATATATCATTTTCATGAAAGCGAATTTACAGTTCTCACTTGTACAAGCATGTGTGTAACTGTCATGACGTGACTGATTGTTGATGATGATGAAATGCGATGACCAAGCACATGTTTTAATGTTCACTACAAGACACTGGCACTTGATTGCTCTCCTTTGTGGTAAACTCTTTTACTGATTCCCATTAGTTTCACTCTGCGGGGGGGGGGGGGGGGCTGAACACGACACAGATGATTTATGTTATAAAGTACGACACGTAAATGGGCAGATACTCAAATACATCATTGCTGGCACTGCTCATACTTAACTGCTTCTTTATGCACTTTTGACTGAATACTCTTCCATATCTCATTACTTTACAATAATAGTACTTGCAGCCACACTAGACCTTCCATAAGCATGCCTTTCGCATGCAGAGCTACCCACAACACAACATAGCACCTCTGTGCCCCATGCTCGTCTGTACAATGCAGCTGTTCCCGAAGATACTCTACTACCAAACCAGCAGTATGGCAATACGTTTACATTCCCACACGAAAAAGTTTTCGAATTGCTTAAGACAATATCGAAATCTAGATAAATCCCTCCTGCAGGAGATTAAAGAGTTGGCACATGGGCGGGAGGGGGGGGGGCTGGAGGAGGTATACTGCCACTTCCCATGGGTATAGACCCATTGCCACATAGTGGACCAGACATGAGTTACTCACAGCCATAGAAACATAAAGAATACTAAGTAAACAATTGTCGAACACAAAAGAAACATAACAAAGGAACCCTACCTACAGTGCAACCTATATAGCAAACACAGTTACAATGCAGTAGATAAACAAAGAGTTAATATAATAAGTTGCAAAAATATTAAGTCGCTGAAACAGAAAGTTTTACAAATACAACTCCAGAAGGTTAGACATGATATACAGGTCCCTGAAAGTAAGAGTGAAGAAAAATAGTAGAAAAACGCATGTGTACACTGCTACTCCTGGGAGACAATTTTACTGATGACACTATTTGGCATATAAAAAGCTAGAGACCCTCCATCACCACTAGCCCGTAAAAAAAATTATTTCACTACTCACAACACTGCATCACAAGGGAGCATTCTTTGCACTGAACGGGGGTGGTGAATGATAGTAGCGTCAATGCTGCGCCTACAGGCAGATGTGCAGTATAGTCGTCTCCTCGCCGCTCTCACCTCATGGTAATCTGTTCACTGGCGTACATGAAACAGCTTAATGACGCTCTCAGTTTTGTCCTAACAATGTCCATTCAACCTACTCATATTCTGTTACTACTACAGTGGAAATTACAGTGTTCTATCTGACATAGTAAACACATAGGCTAATAAGAAAGAGGTATATATGAAATTCGTCTAAGCTGAATTCAGTTACTAAGTGAATAATGGAAAAAATAAGTTAGACCATCATTAAGCAGGAGTAATAAGAAATTTTTAAATGAAAAATCTTTTGCATAGCACAACCTATAGATACTAGTGTTCACTCAAACCATATCACTGTGTGTGAAAGAAGGAACATATTACCCTTAGTCTAGATTGAACAGATAGTTAGTAAATATAATTATAATTTTGCATATGGTGGTAACACATCCTAGTTGGGTGGTGTGTGGGTTTTGATTAACAGAAGCTCATTAATTGGTCGCACAATGTTATCATGTCTTTCCTTCCACAATTGTGACTCATCACGTAAATGCTCCATGGCCAATCCAATATTGCTGTCCTACAATTGATCCACAGCCGGAAAATCGCTCAAGAAGCTGGAGAATGTACTTTCAGGACATTGGTTGAGCATGATTTCACATGGTGCAATACCGGTCGAGGCATGAGGTAGGCTATTGATTACGCCCAGAAAATTTGTTACATACTCTTTCCACTTGCTACGTCTCTGACTAATTATAGTCAGAGACATAGCATATTAATGTTCTGCATGTGTGGTTCACCTCTTTCATGACTCTCACAGCTGGATTTGAGGTAGGCCTATATTTAGCTATCAGAACCTGTTCCACACCATTCCTTTGGAACCTCTCCTTTCACTCCTTTGATATAAATTGCGGTCCATGGTCTGATACCACCTGCTTTGGTTTGCATACCTTCAAAAAGTAATGATTTTGCATTCCCGCTGATATTACCTAACCTGTTGCCCTACTTAGGGGGTAGAAATTTACATACTTGCAACACACTTCTAACACCACCATGAGATGTGTGAAATTGCCACAGGACTTAGGCGGTGGACCAAGTAAATCGATGGCCATGTCTGTCATTCCGTCAGGAATTATGGCGTGCATAGATCCCTGATAGGTAACAGTAGTTTAGTCTTTCGGCACACATCACAGGTCTGTAATAGCTCCCTAATCTTTTTGCTCATGCCAAAGAAAATACACTCCTTCTTTAGGCTTTCTAGACATTGGTCTGCACCAAAGTCGGTATTACTGTAATGAGTGTACCACACTCGCTTCTCAATAGCATATCTCACCTTCACACTCTCAATGTAGGATCTTCATTATGCTCTTGTTCGATATTCTTAAGTCAAATGAGTCATATTGAACGCCATTGATCAAATTACTGCCTAATTTCTGCCCTTGTGGCATATTAACATTTATAGCATCAATGCCAGGTAGCATCCTCGAAAATACATCAGGTATGATGCCGCAGTGGTAACACCAATTCCCGTCATATCACCAAAGTTAAGCACTGACGGGCTGGGCTAGCATTTGGATGGGTGACCACCCGTTCCGCCGAGCCCTGTTGCCAAGCGAGATGCACTCACCCCTTGTAAGGCAAACTGAGGAGCAACTTGTTTGACAAGTAGCGGCTCTGGTCTCATAAACTGACATAAGGCCGGGAGAGCGATGTGCTGACCACATGCCCCTCCATATCTGCATCCAGTGACGCGTGTGGGCTGAGGATGGCACGGCGGCCGGTCGGTGCCGCTGGGCCTTACAAGGACTGTTTGGACGGAGTTTAGTTGTGATGGTTCCCAGATCGGTAGCCAACACATAATTGATATTCATGTAAGGGAAGCGCCCATCTGGTGTGACGTCTATGGTATAATTTACCACCAAGTAGGAAAGTCAGTGGGCTATGTTCTGTGACTACCTTGCTCATTCTACCTGCCATGTAATATCTGAATTTTATGAAACCCCACAGGACAGCAAGTGCCTCCCTCTCTGTTACTGTATATTGCCATTCTCATTTACTCAGAGCCTTGCTTGTAAAGGCGTTTGTTTTAACATTATTCAAGTCAATTTCACCCAGCTGCTATAAGTGTTCTCCAAATCCATCGTCTGAGCTGTCACAAGCTAGGTAAAATTCTTTGCTCAAATCTGGGTGCGAAAGTAGCTTAGGATCGCGCAGCTGTTGCAGTGTATCCTCTAAAGAACCTGGCATTCTTCTGTCCAATACCATAAGACTTTGTTCCTCAACAGATTCAACAAATATCGGATACTAAGTGACTGTCCACACTGGACTCGCATTCGGGAGGACTATGGTTGAATCCCGCGTCCAGGCATCCTGATTTAGGTTCAGATTGGTTCAAATGGGACTTAACTTCTATGGGACTTAACTTCTGAGGTCATCAGTCCCCTAGAACTTAGAACTACTTAAATTTAACTAACCTAAGAACATCACACACACCCATGCCCGAGGCAGGATTCGAACCTGCGAACGTAGCGGTAACGCGGTTCCAGACTGTAGCGCCTAGGACCGTACGGCCACCCCGGTCGGCCTGATTTAGGTTTTCCGTGATTTCCCTAAATCGCTCCAGGCAAATGCAAGGATGGCTCCTTTGAAAGGGCACAGCCGACTTCCTTCCCCATCCTTCCCTAACCCGATGAGATCAATGACCTCGCTGTTTGGTCTCTTCCACAAAAACAACCCAACCACTTAAGCTAAGAAAACCTCTTAATTGCTTCTTACAACGTGGTGCAGGAAAATCCTTGACTGCTTGTAGTTTGTTCTCATCCTGTTTGATCCCCTGCGCATTGACGATATGGCCAAGAAACTTAACCTCACTCCTTCCAAAATCTTATTTCTTCAAATTCAATGTCGCTCCTGCCTTCTTATAGGCCATGAGTGCCTCTTCTAGCGTTTTAACATACTCTTCCCAGCCTGTTGTTGCTATTAGGATATCGTTAACACACCCAGTAACCTACTTACTCAACTGCTAACCCAATAACTTATCCAATGCTCCCACAAAAGCAGTCATCCAAACACTGATACACGATACTGGTTGCTTCTTCCTCCATACAGGAATGCAGTGTAGGGCCTTGAATCCTTATGCAGGGGGACCTGTCAGTACCCCGATCTGAGATCTACGTATATTACTGAATACTCTCGCCTCATGAAACTTTTGGAGTAACTCTTACAAATTCTCTGGAGTGTCTCTTCCTGGAATAATAATTTTATTCACTGGACGTGCATACAATACTCCTCTGGCATCCCCATTCCTTTTTTCCACAACGAACAATGGGTTGTTCTGCTGGCTAGATGACCTATCTATTATTTCCATCCGCAACATTCTCTGAAGCTTTTCTTCCACTGCTTCACGTTTACATTGACGTATCGCATAAGGCCATACATAAAATGGTTCACGCTCCTTCGCTTGTAATTTGCACTCAGCTGTCTTGATTATACCAGGTTCACTGGAAAAAACCTGCCTGTACCTTTGCAGGACCCTCATCAGTTCTTCATGATCTCAAAGTCTTGATGTTCTAGTGACTGCAGTTTCCGCTCAGCAACAGGTTCAATGTCTTCTGTGAAGGCCTTGCCTTCCCATCTCCACTGCTTCTTGCTCAGAGATCCCAAATCTCCTTCCACAGTGCCTTGTGGTGTTTATCACAGATAGATATCACAGCATATATTAGTCGTTTCCACTACTTATTTGACATTGATCCTCTCTTTAAGGGCATAACAACTCCCGTACCTCCTTTCTGCACCTCCACACATTCTTTTCTGAAGTTTAATGGAGTCTTTTGTTCACTTAACCAGTTGACTCCCAAAGTTACTGGCAGCGCCAACCTGGACACAACTAGCACCGATATGTCATAATATTCATCACCGAGCTTCATTGTGACTAAGATCTGTTCCTTGATAACTTTGCTCTTTGCACCCACGGCATCTGTGATACGTATTCCATGTACAGGAAAATATGGTATCATCTTTCCTTGTTCTAACCACTTTGTGTAGAGCTTCTGGCATACTGTACTGAACTGGTTACCAAAATCC
Source organism: Schistocerca nitens (assembly GCF_023898315.1). NCBI lineage: Eukaryota > Metazoa > Arthropoda > Insecta > Orthoptera > Acrididae > Schistocerca > Schistocerca nitens. The sequence goes on from NC_064616.1 coordinate 951,550,923, forward strand.
ACCTAAACATCAATAAGAGTACCAAAGATTTCTACTTCAATGATAGGCTGTGTAACTTCCTCATGACTTCCACCAACATCTTCCAATAGATTTTCCACAATCTCTGTCACATTATCCGTATTGTGTATAGACATAATTATGGGTCCTCCGTCGTCCAATCCTGACCGGACCGCATCACGAACCTCCTCTAATTTTCCGGTGTTTATTCCCTATGATGCCTGTCTGGCCTATGGTTTGAGTTTCGCACCTGGTCATCCGATGCGTCGTCCCTCAGTTCTGATATCCGTAGTTGCCACGGTGCCCTCTGTGACCATCATGGCCATAGAAACCACCGCCATGTCTCGTGCCATTATTATTATTCCAGTGTCGCCCACTATGTCTATTCTTATGGTTTGAATGGGTATCTGTATTGGGTTCTTTGTTCCCTGATTCTCTTCTATCATCTTCTCCTCCTCCTGTTCCTCGTGACTCATGGAACATGTCTAATTGTCCTAAGGCTGACTTCATTGCCTCTACGTCATTTCTAGGGATTGCTAGCAACTTATCCTGAACTACAGTTGGTAGTTTACTTATGTTGAGGGACACAATTGCTACTGTCGTCATTGGTTCATCTAAATACAAGTGCCTCTCTTAATAACCATGAAAAAATTTCTTTAAGTTCTGATCACGACCTCTCTCAAACCTTCTGCCTTGGTATAGACTGTTACGTACTTCGTTTTGCTTTTGTCGCGGAAAATAATGTTGCAAAAATTCTTTTACAAAATCATCAGTGGTTTTACTCTTATGTCCTATCTTCATCCCTAGGTACCAGCTTCACCCTCCAGTCTTGCTGAAACAAAGCATGCCTTTCTCTGCTCATCCCATAATTCAGTCAACACGCTATACCAAGACAGACCGGATCATTTTCTGTACAATTAAGCTACCTCCCGCAATGCTTTCATTGCGTAATAGTGATTTCTCATCGCTCTTCTCCTACTGACCGACCTGTTCTTTAATCTTGCCTACTTCATTGTACATCTCTTCTGCTCGCCGTGCAGAAGCATCTTGGTGTAGCGCAACAAATGATATACTAGTTTTACGGTGTTTCACTTCCTCATCCAGTTGTTCGAAATGCTCATCGTAAACCTCAATCTTTTTAGTTAGTTTTTCCTTCAGTTCTTCGACATCCGATTCTACCTATTCAAAAGGTTTAGTATTGTCTGTAACGTTCTCCTCAAACCGAATGGTAAGTTCATCTGTCCTTTGATGACCTTACTCAGCCAGCTTCGTTAGATTCTCACTAGTCTCTTCGATCTTTTTACAGGTTCTTTCGTTTACCTACTCTACTGATCGGTTATTATCTTCCTTTAATTGTTTGTTATCTTGCAATAATATTTTCTGGTTGTCTACTGATCACCTAATATCTTGCGGGCCGGAGTGGTCGAGCGGTTCTAGGCACTACAGTCTGGAACCGCGCGACCGCTGCGGTCGCAGGACCGAATCCTGCCTCGGGCATGGATGTGTGTGATGTCCCTAGGTTAGTTAGGTTTAAGTAGTTCTAAGTCCTAGGGGACTGATGACCTCAGAAGTTAAGTCCCATTGTGCTCAGAGCCATTTTTTGAAGCCCTTATCTTCTTTCTGGCACATAATATCTCCCTTTAACTGTTTGTTATCATGCAATAATTTTTTGAGTATGTCAACGGTGGGCACTCATGTCTTTTGGGTGTCTTCATGATAGGTGAAGACACCGCATTCGGACTTCCCATCTCTGTTGATAAACTACTGTCCCCTGTACCGGAATCCTTCGACATTTCACTACTACTTGATTCTATTTTCGTCTCCACCCGATTACTTTCACCTGGAGAGTTTGCTTTCACCTCCCTGTCTACTGCGGTTGCACCAACCTTATTATTTGCCACATTGAACCACAAATAAGTCACCCAAGCAAGAAATAAACAAATCACAATAACACTCGTAGCACAGAGTGGATGGCAGTAACCATAAACAAACTACAGTACCCTATGCATTCAAAACCGTAATTTATGCTCAGAAGCACACATAACATACAAGATCTCATTATAGAAGAAAAAGAATGAAATATAAGCTAATGTAAATACAGTTCTGCAGTTGTAATAACTGTTGCTAAGAAGTTAGACTACTAAGTAAGCAAGGTGTGGCAGTGAAATTTACTTTACTGTATGATCTGCAAAGTAAGTAATGCCTTGTAATTTAATGATACAAAAGAATTTTAAATATCACTGTTTGCAATTACGTGATTATAGAACGCAATCTGCACTACCAGTTAATTACTCTCGCTGCTTCAGTTGCGTGAGGTAACAGTGTATTGCGCTACTTGTTTTGTGTTGTTTTCTGGCACTGTAGTCGCGGCTGTTCCGTTACGCCGACTCATTGCCAGTTGACGTCGTGCCGCTATCACCACTGCACCGTCCCTGCAAAACGCGGTAATGTTCACAGCGTCGTTCCTAGGCGCCACTCACGTCTCGTACAGTAATGGCTGCCAGATAGTTACTCACTTTTGTACATAGGTGCCGGAAGCGTCGTCTACCGTAATGGCTGCCAAATAGTTCTTCACTCTTACACCTAGGTGCCGCTAGTGTGGTCATGTGCATAACACGATGGAGAATGTTTATTTCACAACATACACTAAGTGATCAAAAGTATCCAGGCATCCCCAAAAACATACGTTTTTCATATTAGGTGCATTGTGCTGCCACCTGCTGCCATTAGACATCGTGAGAGAGCAGAATGGGGCGCTCTGCGGAACTCACGGACTTCGAACGTGGTCAGGTGATTGGGTGTCACTTGTGACATACGTCTGTAGGCGGGATTTCCACACTCCTAAACATCCCTGGGTACGCTGTTTCCGATGTAATAGTGCAGTGGGAACGTGAAGGGACAGATATAGCACAAGAGACCGCCGACAGTTGAAGAGGGCTGTCATGTGTAATAGGCAGATATCTATCAAGACCATCATACAGGAATTCCAAACTGCATCAGGATCCACTGGAAATACTTTGAAAGTGGGGTGGGTGGTGAGAAAACTGGGCTTTCATATTCGAGCGGCTGCTCATAAGCCACACATCCTGCCAGTAAATGCCAAACGACGCCTCGCTTGGTGTAAGGAGCGTAAACATTTTAAATGCTATTTATACGGGGGAAGATTTCGTGTAGTGTCATATCATGCTGTGTTGAAGTGGTTGTTGGGGTTGAAGGATCCGTCCACTAGACTCGTTAGATGGGCTGTGAGTCTCAGTGAATTCCACTACGAGGTGGTACACAAGCCTGGGAAGAAGCACGGTAATGTGGATGCACTAAATAGGAAGGTGGCAAAATCAGAAGTCATAGGTTATGACATAGCAGTATGGCAAGAGTTACAGGACGCGGACGATTGTAAATTGTATCGGACACAGCCATAATTTAATATGTTCAATGGCCTTCTGTGCAGGGAAACGAAGTTAGGGCTAAGGGTAGTAGTGCCAGCGAAGTTGAGGGATGAGGTTTTAAAGGAAGCACATGTTCACGTGTTATCTGGTCATAGATGGTGTAGAGTGATGAATAGGAGAGTCGCGGAGAGGTTTTGGTGGAGTAGTAGGAAATTAGATGTGGATCACTATGTCAAGAATTACATACCATGTGCGCAGAGAGCAGATTTGAGTCAGAAACAGATACAGCTACAACTATGCTGGGAATCGATGTCTTAGGACCTTTCTTGCAAACACCATCGGGGAGCAGATTCATTCTGACAATAATAGACCATTTTTTGAGGTATGTGGAGATGGTGGCTATGCCAAATCAACAGGCAGCAATGGTCGCGCAAGCGTTAGTAAACAACTGGATTTTGAAGTTTGGTGTACCAGAGACAATAATTACTGACCAAGGGACAAACTTCATGTCGGATTTAATGAAGGAACTGTGTAAACTGTTGAACGTAAAGAAGCTGAGGACGAGTGCGTTGCATCCAAACGCCAACAGGACAGAACAGGCACACAGAACAATCGGGAATATGTTGAATTTTTATGTGGATTCTCATCACCATCAGTGGGAAGAGTATTTGAAGCATATTGTATGCACGTAGAATACAAACGTCCATACAAATACTGGTTTGTCTCCATCAGGTGGTCTGCTGGCGAAAAATGCCGTCACCAATTGATTTGGTATGGCTACAGAAAGGAATGACTGGTGACACAGATGAAGAGGAACGGGGAGGCTGTAGTTGGAAACAATAAATCCCTTGGGAAGCTCGGACGAGTCTTAATACGGTGCCTCATACCTCTTCCCACTACAATTCTATGGCATTAATATGACGTGACGTCATTATTTCTACCAACGTATCCAGTTCGAGCACTTGCACTATAACGTCACACACGCACCAGTAGTGTAGTGGTGCCTTAGAAATGATAAAGAATACGATACGTGATGCATTCTGATTAGCTAAGAACATCATGACATCGACGCAATGCTATGTTGATGAGACGTGGAGACAGAACTCGCATAATTTCATAAAAAGCATAAACTCGTGGAAGAATGACAGTAATTATATATTTACCTTGGTTTGTTCTCTGCTGGTGCATCGAAAGCCGAAAAACAAAGTAATATTAAACTGTGTTAATAGATATACTTCAAGTGAAATGGCTTAACGTAACTTGTTCTTAGCAAATTCACACATACTAATTCCTCTCCCTATTCTACACACCTTCAGAGTGAAACCCATACCCATTCAAGTGTCCCAGTTATGAAAGATGAATATGGGGTTTATTTAGCAATGGCAAATGATTTGGGAGCATGCTGCATTGTGACTGGTTGAGAACATCATGATGTAGAGGAAATCTCTGGTACAGCAGGATGGAGTTTTAGTAATTTGATATAATACAAAATAAGAGCAGATAAATGTGTAAATTGACAGAAACACAGGAAAAATTCGAAAATGTGTGACAAAATCGCAAAACTGGGAAAATACGGAAAAATGTTGAAAATACGTATACATACAAAAAATTGTGGGAGAATGAAAGTACTTATATATCTGGCAGTGTGTGGACTCTTCTGGTGCCTCCACATGACCGAATATCAAATTTTAATGATGTAATGTAACATAATTGGTTATTAACAGATAGACACTGCTTACAAACTTTCTTTCTGGTTGGGTTGGGTTATTTGGGGGAAGTGACCAAACTGCGAGGTCATTGGTCTCATTGGATTAGCGAAGGATGGGGAAGGAAGTTGACTGTGCCCTTTCAAAGGAACCATCCCGGCATTCGCTTGGAGCGATTTAGGGAAATTATGGAAAACCTAAATCAGGATGGCCAGGTACAGGATTGAACCGTCGTCCTCCCAAATGCGAGTCAAGTGTGCTAAGCCCTGCGCCACCTCGCTGACGATTGTGGAGGGGGTGCTTTAATTCCATTAGTCCAGAGGGAATGGGAAGTGAGAAGGTGACAGGGGAAGGGGAGGGGATAGGGGTTCTCCTGGGTCACCTTGATCAGTTCCCAGTGGGTCCCCTTGGGGGGCGGGTGGAGGTGGTTGTTGCTGTACTTACGAAGAGCCCAAGTAGGTAACCTGACATCAGATATGTAACCTGACACTGTATGTGCTAAAATCGATATTTGTCCCAGAAAGAAACTTGTCCTGCTACTCAGGGGGGAGGAACGAGATACGAAAGAGATGGATGTAGAATAGAAAGAGAATGAAGCTAGTTGAGTACAGAAGTAGGCTGGCAAGAAAACAGAGAACGATTTGGAAAGGGTCGAGAAGGAATGCAAGAGAAAGGAAGAGAAGGAACAAAGGAAGTAGAGGTTGGATGATCTATCCAAGCAGTTCAGATTAGGGCAGGAAGCACATAAAAGGGAACTGATGGAATAAGTATGACGGAAAACAGCTGAATTTGAAGATGGAAACCCAGCTTCTCTCTATGGAAAAGATATTCTTAATATGAGTGATATCGTGATGAACTTTCACAAAATAATCTGGAGAATGATAATGCGCATAATTTGCAAGTAATATTCAGTGTAAGGAAACTGATAAAGACAGAGATCCACCGGATTCAGTGGACGAATTTAAAGAGGTTAAATCAGATTTTAAGCAAACTCGTTTGCTTCGTAAGCGCAGGAAGTGCTAGACAGTGACGTCCCGACACAAAGAAATCTCATCAGTGCCGAAGCTAGAAGAAAAGAATTCGGCATCGTGCCATCGGAAAGATGAGTATGTCACAAAACCAAAAAATCCTTCCTAACACAACGCGATAAGTATTATATTTTGTATCTGATATTAAACGGGTGGAAGTTGGAGATATGTGAGTTTCGCCTGAAACCAAATGTGAATAGGAGATCTGTGGTGAAAAAACTGCTAACCTGTTATCAAATGTAAAAGGCTGTTGCAAAATGTTCCAGAATGAAACGAAAATAAGAAGGAGAAACAAAGGAAGATGATGATACGGACTTCAGAGACGTCGAAAGTGATAGGGCAGACATTCAGCAAAATGCTGCTCTGAAATCGGCACAGTATCTTTCGTCCGGGACTACTGACAAGATGAGAACATCTGGTATCACTTGCACTTGCAGGCACCAGAGCGAATTTCTCACATTTCACCATGGTTTCGATTCAGGATATCTACGGTGCGAAGACAGCGGCCAAAAGTGGTTGTGAAACACAGACGAACCTAGGGACAGATATTGTTCCCACTGGGTTTTGATGGGACGTAGTTACCGTAGGATAAAGATGTAAGCCGATATCTCAGGTTTTCACTGCGTGATTGATCAACATTGAGCTTCCGGCCGCTATTTATAGCCAAGTCTGTTTCCAACACCGGGAAACGAACTCGACTTTAAAATGAAAAAACGGGGTGAGACTAAGAAGAGCTCACAGACTGGTTGGAGTCAAGGAAGGCAGTGTACCTGATAGAAAAACTCGGGGCACCTGAGGTTGATGGCTGGTTCGTTCGTCGAAATATTGTGCAGAAAATGGATACAATAACTCGAATGAACAGCCGGAAGCTCACTATTAAGATGTAGACCCTACCTGACGACCTCTCTTCCGTTCATTGAAACAGACGCAGCACCCATCCAAAATCCCTCAGTCATCAATGTTACTGGCTTAGGTGTTCAACGAATTTGTGCTGATGACGTCAGTGATATGAGTATCCAAACAAACGCTCCAAACATGGAGCCTTAACATGCATAATATATTTACTGAAAAACATGTGGATCATGGATATCGTCTGTGTGCGCGGTTCAGTAGCATGCTGGTGCCCCTGTGTTCGTTCTGAAATGCAACTTGGTAAGTGCTGTTCACCAATGCTGTATGTGTTAACACCATAGATACACGTTGGTATGCGTATGGAGATGTGATTCTTCTAACAAGAAGAGGAGACAATCAATTCTCACGAAGACAGTTACGCTGTAAAAGTAGCTATAATGGTTTCGTAGTAATAATTGTTATTTACCGACAAATTAAGTTTCGGACTCGACCTCGAGAGAATATGGAAAAAATCAGTGAAAATGCTCTGACTATATTTCAGATCATCGACATCATATAAACACATCTTTGTATAAAGATTATAAATGTTGATTACGAAAATATTAGCGGCATTGAGTATAAAGTGGCCAACGATTTGTGAGGAGAGAGGATCAAGTCACCAACTGACCTTCCCGTCGTTTTGCTTAATCGCTTTGAGGTACTTTACGGATGGATTTTCCATTACAACGACCGCCGGTTAATTGTCTGTAGTTGAGATATAGCTCCACTTCTGAGGACTTACATACCAACTGGACGTTAAGCTTTAACTCCCTGCTCACAAACCGCTCAAACATTACATGCCCCATAACGTGCACTCAACGACCAGTTTATTACAAACTGCCCCTCATAACGTGTTCCTACCCTTTTGGTGTCGATTACGACTTGCAGAGAACGAATGGCTGCTTCGACAAACGGAGCTGGCGTTGTAGGAGAGTAGAAACACCTTTTGCAGTCAGAGCCAGCCTGTATCAGATATGTTCTATGTTTTTACAATCTGTTTAGTCTATTGTACGTCGCAGAGTGAAGGGTTCATTATTATCTTCCTCATACCCCTCTGTAGTGATAGCAGGTATCATTCGTCAGATTGAAGCACGAAAGTGTTGTCGGGAGAAACAAATGGCGTCTGTATATTGAAACCTGCCAGAAATGCTTCAGAAATTGAATTTATTAACATACGTCAGTGTTTTAACATTCTATCTAAATGCAGCTGGTTAATATACTGGTGGTGGAAGGATTCGGCTAAATAGGAGATGAGTGTGAGCCTACTGCTGATTACTATATTCTGTACCAATGTGCTGGGCGAAATTACAAACATCTGGTAAGGTGTCGCGGACAGAGAATTTCTAATGCTGTTGATGGTGATGCCCCTGATGAAATCGTGAAACACCTGTATCTACACTAAAACATACTCTGCGCCTTAACTAACTGTGTGCGATAGAGGATACTTCTGATACAGCTGTAATTTGTCTGTTTCCTATGCTTATCGAAAATGGTCCGGAAGAGGGATAGCTATCTATGAGCTTCTGTATGAATTCGGACATCTCTACTTCTACCTTCATGCTGTTTTCGCGACATGCATGTAGGAGGAAGTGCTATGTTGGTTGACTCCCCTAGATTCGTACGCTCTCGGAATTTAAACAAAAAAAAGCCCTTTCGTGAAATACCAGGTCTCTCTTTTAACTTATGCCACTGTGGCTGAGAGTGCTTTTGCGGTTACTGCACGATATCCTGACGAATCGCACCGTTTCTTTTCTGTATCGTGAAGCTATCATACCTGGTATCAAATAGTGTCAAACTATGTATCGTAGCCAAGGTTCCTGCTCTACAACCTATATTTCCTTCCCTAATCACCAATATAAATACAAAATGAGATCGTAGATTCACTGCTCAAAGTTCTGTACATTTTAGATATGCATTGAAGACAGGAATGATGAATATAAAGCACGACCATAAAATCGTATGAAGAGACCCGTCACAAATATGTTTGTTAAAAACTTGCAATTTTATATGACAGGATTAAGCTGCATGAAACAGTTACCTTAAGATTTAAAAAATAGTATTTAAGCTTGTACATCATTCCAGATGTAATATAAAATGCGCCTACTATAACCAAAGAATCAATTCTTCATTCCAGTACGATGTATATGTTGAGGTCCATTAAGATAAGTTGTTATCTAGACCTTCTACAGCAAAGCCGAAAGAATAAGACATTCACTAGTGTCACATGAGAGTAGTTACAATGCAGTAGATGAAACAAAGATATTTTAATGTGTTATACACTGAAGCACCAAAGAAACTCATATCGGCACACGTATTCAAATACAGAAATATGTAAACAGGCAGAATACGGCGCTGTGGTTGTCAGCGCTCATATATGACAAAAAATGTCTGGCGCAGTTGTTAGACCGATTACTGCTGCTACAATGGCAGGTTATCAAGATTTAAGTAAATTTGAAAGTGGTGTTATACTCGGTGCTTGAGCGATGAGACACAGCATCTCCAAGGTAGCGATGATGTGGATATTATCCCGTACGACTATTTCACGACTGTACTGTGAATATCAGGAATCCGGTAAAACATCCAATCGCTGACATCGCTGAGGCGGGAAAAAGATCCTGCAGGAACGGGACCAACGACGACTGAAGAGAATCGTTCAACGTGACAGAAGTACAACGCTTCCTTAAATTGCTGCAGATATCAACGCTGAGCCTATAACACTCCTGTCTGCTACTACTGTACCATAACCTTAAAGTTGGAAACAGGTTGTGAAATAAAACTATTTTGTTATAGCAATTATGGTATAAAGCAACAGAGCAGTGTTACCCTCTGAGAGGAGTTTTGTTATGTTGACCGTATTATTCCTAACGGAGGTGGCTTATCGGAAATGAAAGTCAGAATTACGTAAATAATTAAACAGTGACAAACAAAATATTGCGTATCTGCACTGTTTAACGGATAACGAAAACGGTCGCCAGCCTAACTAGGCAAGAGAATGATTAACATTCTCGTTCAAGAAAATAGTTATTAGTAACTTTAATGGATAAACACAACCTATACTTGGCCACACGCGAGTGCAATGAACTCTGACACACTCATATGTTTACGGTAAGATTGAAACTAACAGTTGGAGCAGCACAAACTATTTGCAAAATTATAGCAGGTACAGAAAAACACTATCACTTTCAGGGCTTACACAAACTGAGTGGTCTTTATAACACTACCATTAACATTCCCTCTAGGATCATAAATTGGACATAGGTTTAGGTTAAGTCTCTCTCAGTTAAATACTTTACTATTTAAAATGAGAGTTAGTTGAAATTCACTGACAAGTTACTTATCACTGTTTTTCTAATAAATAGATTATGATTTTCATAAATAAAGGTCTTTCCGTTATTTGTTATCTCGCATTAGCACACTAGACAAACTGTGGATCCTTTTATACTGTTAATATGCCCTTATAATACACAAGAGAGACAAACACTTAGTAATCATGAACATATAATTTCCTACTATGCAGTTTTCCACTTTTACTACCGTGAGACATAAAATTAACATTTATGTAAGATACTGACTCACTTTCTGCGATTAACAAGAGGCAGTAATGTGATCATTTACTAAGCAAAACTCTATAAGCCTCAGTCTTGAGAAATTTTAATTTGAAGTTGGCAACAACACATTAATAAGCAGTTTTACTAGAAAGATTATTTCAGCAAGCATCATTAACTTTAACTCACTCTCTTGCCACATTAACTTTGACTTTCTCTTTACTATGTTCAAAGGGGGCATTAATTAGAAAACTGGGTTTTAATGTACTTTCAGTAAGGACACTCGGTAATCACTTTAGTTCAAACGGAGAGGACCCTGAGAGGTGTTATGATGAGGAGAAAAGTCAAGGTAGATACATAAATTCATATATAAATTACCTTATATTTCAGCACATTAGCACATCCATTAAGCTGATCCTTCACTATACACCATTATAGTATTACGTTGCAATGATTGCGCAATGTGGTGGCAACTACATGTTGGTAGGTGGAATTGCAGGCGGAATTGCTGGACTCTGTCATTCCTTGGTGGCGATGATAGATACAAATTCCAGAATAGTTCCAGCTATTTATCCATCCATCCGAGGCCTTGGAAAGAAGCAGGAAAAGCCTCTCTCGGAATCAACACAATGGCAGTGCACGGACTCGTAGCTCGTCCCCGACTCGTAGCTCGCCTCCGACTCGTAGCTTGTCCCCGACTCGTAGCTTGTCCCCCGACTTGTAGCTTGTCCCCGACTCGTAGCTTGTCCCCGACTGACTCTTATTCCACCTTTTCTACCTAGGCCAACCACAATTTGCGCGCGCTACACAGTACCGTTCCCGAGGGGAACCACTACACCGTTTACATACAGAATAACTAAGAATCCTAAGTGAGGATCAGCAGTTTACACAACAGCAACCAAATACATTAAATAAAACAGAACATTTGCACATATTGACATTTCTACCAAAAATTATTCACACAAAATTACAATTATATACAGTAAGTTTTGTTCCCTCCAAATGGGACAAAGCATTTAAATGACAGATATACTACATCGCATAGAATCAGACCATGACTCAAAGTTTTTACAAAGAAATGAGTATACAGTTTTGTGTTATCTATTCAAACAAACACATTTACAGAATCACAGCAATGTAACATTAAATGAAACAAAAGCAAAATAAATCAGCACAGCATTAGAGCTATGGTGTTACAAGCCTTCAAGAAGCGTCAGCGTGCGAATCATTCAACGAAACACCATCGATATGGGCTTTCAGAGTCGAAGCCCGACTCCTGTACACTTGATGACTGCACTACACAAAGCTTTACGCCTCCCCTGGGCCCGTCAACACTGACATTGGGCTTTAATGACTGGAAACATGTTGCCTCGTCAGACGAGTCTCGTTTGAAATTGTATCGAGCCGATGGACGTCTACGGGTACAGCCTCGTGAATCCATGGACCCTGCATGTCAGCAGGGGTCTGTTCAAGCTGGTGGAGGATTTTAATGGTGTGGGCCGTGTGCATTTGGAGTGATGTGGGACGCCTGTTACGTCTAGATACGACTCAGACAGGTGACACGTACGTGAGCATCCTGTCTGATCACCTGCATCCATTCACGTCCACTGTGCATTACGACGAACTTTGGTAATTACCGCAGAACAATGCGTCACCCCACACGTCCCAAATTGCTACACAGAGGCTCGAAGAACACTCTTCTGAGTTTAAACACTTTCGATGGCCACCAAACTCACCAGACAACAACATTACTGAGCATATCTGGGATGCCTTTACAACGTTCTTTTCAGAAGAGGTCTCTACCCCCTTGTACTCTTGCGGATTTATGGACAGCTCTGCAGGACTCATGGTGTCAGTTCCCTCCAGCACCACTTCAGACATTAGTTGAGTCCAAGTGATGTTGAGTTGTAGCCCTTCTGCGTGCTCACTGCGGCCCTACACGATATCAGGCAGGTGTACCAGTTCATTTGGCTCTTCGGTGTCAAATATGCGTCTGTAAAACCTGTAGACAAATTATTAGACATGAGTAGCAAAAGAAAGAAATGAATGCTATGAAAACAGGCACTAAACTGTTTCATTAAAGCAATCTTTAGTAATAAAAATCCGAAAAAGAAGAGGCTGACATTTTTATTAAAACTGGCTATAGCTTCCGCTTCTGCTACGTGGGACTGATGACCAAGCAGTTTGGTCCCGTGCTCCTTTTAAACCAACCAGTCGGCTACGTCGTTATTTATACTGTGGTCAGTCGATTCTATCAGGCACCATCTCTTCCATCGTGCAAGTGACTTTCACACCGACGAATAGTGCACACCACTCACATGACACCTCCGCCTGTTACATTCACGGTGATGACACCAGCGGAGAAACATATCTAGAATTGCTAATATTCGGTGTAAAATTTACTTTGTATTTGTAACTTTTCCTGTCTTTACGTCCCTGTTACGTTACGTTTTTTTTAAATTCGACTTCGAATAGTTTTTGATTGCCTCTAATGTTTTTAGATTTGGACAGGTTGTGGCTGAGCATTTAGGGAAAGCATTCTGCTATTTAAGGATCATTACACCGCAAAACATTTAGTTACATGTTTCTAACTAATGTTGCTTTCACATTAGCCGTCTACTCTTAGGTACACTTATTTCCGTCAGGCAAGAGTATACGAAGACAAATGAGGCTCAAACGGTTTAGCAACCATCTCGGAAGTGAATTTCTCCACCTCCGCTATCGGGTGGAAAATTCTACTGCTCTTCTTAATTTGTCAGGTGTGCACTATACAAAGGAAGTAGTTACTCAGTTTTTGGTTAGAGGAACACCTCTTTCGGGTGAAGTGTCTGCCGACTTTCATGATGGATCAGCCACATTGCTCTCAGAGAGACTTTCGCCCTCCTAGATGGGAAAAAGAAAATGTTAATGTGTCATTAATTACACTGCAGGAGCATCCACTGCAAGGTCCTAGAATAAATCTCGGATTTTTTACGTATGAGAGCCCATATAAGATTAGAAAAAGGAAGTAGGCTGAAATATAAGTGAACAGTAGCGAGCTCCTAAATTCAGATTGAAATATGTGAACATTTAGCAAGGATAGAATGGATGTCAGTGATGCTGGCGTACTTACAGCCGTAAATGAATTTATAATATAAAGCGAGGTTATAAGAGATTCTGAATGTCAAATAATTTGGGTGAAGTTAATCATCAAATGTGGATCAGGTCAGACATTGTAATTGGAGGCTGTTAAATACCATGTGTGTCAGGAGCTGGAGTAACAGAAAGTTTCAGAGACAATTTTGAGGATATTACGACTATGTTTTCTTACTGTGATAGAGGTGGACTTCACCTTACCATTTATAGAATGGGGGAGTCATGCAATTACAATTGGTACTATAGAAAGAGATTCGACTGAGATTAGCCTGAATGTCATGTCTGATAATGAATTCGAGCAGAAAATTAAATAAAACGACACATAATGGCAACATATTAGACCTTCAAGAAAATAACATACACGAACTGTTCATATCAGTTAAAGTCGAGGATGGGATAATTATTCATTAGGATGGATAGCATCTAACTACGGGTATCACAAACAATGTTAACATAGGATGGCAACTATTTTTGATAAGCACTCTTGAGTGACGCGATATAACTTGCGGAGTATCTAATTAGTCAACTTTAAATATTCAGATCTGAGGGCGATAACGCAGAGCACAAACGGTTACAGCAGAAAAGCATTTTACATCATGAAAAAAACAAGTATGTGTCAAACAGAGCAGAGTAGACAAAAGAAAGAAGAAAAAAAATAATAACTTAGTGAATCCAAAATGAGAGTATTAGAGCAATACGAGAAATGTTTAATGAATTTGAAAGTAAAACTTTTTCAAACGACCTTACTAAAGTACCTGAATAGGTTTGGTCTGGTGTAAAGTCACTAAACTGATCTAAATCATCTATTCAGTCGCTCAGTGACCACGCTGCCAGCGAAACAGAAGATGACGGAGAGAGGGCCGACACAGTGTAATTCGATATTGCAGTGCCTGTGTTATTCTGATGACAATGCACTGCGGTGACCACAGCCGTTACGAAAAAAGTCAGATGAATTCGCAATAGCGAATAATGGTTACCATCAGCCGTAGAATGGAATGACAACAATGAAAACTTGTACCGGACCGAGACTCGAACCCAGCTTTCCCGTTTATCGCGAGTGGTCACCATACCGTGGCACGGATAGCCAAGTGGTAAGGCGACCGCTCGCGATAAGCAGGAAATCCGGGTTCCAGTCCCGGTCCGGCACAAATTTTCACTGTCGTTATTCTATTCTGCAGCTTGTGGTAGTCATTATTTGCAATTAAGAATTCATCTGACACTGTAATGCGTCTTCTGAAATGCACATCGAAAGATAGTAATACGGTTCCTTTTCAGTCACCGCATTAATGGTGAAATGGTGCTCACTGAGATAAGCTATCGCGGAATAAAAAATGAACTGAAACTGCTCAATAGTGGACAGTCAACTGAACCGGATGAAATAACTCTGAGACACTACAGAGATTGTACATTATAGCTTCCTCCTCATGCATCAGCTGTATATCATAGGTCGCTAGGTAGCCATTACTTGGACAAGAAGTGCAGGTCATTCTCCCTTTGAAACAGTTTCGTCCTGTCGTTGTTGTTGTTGTTGTTGTTGTGGTCTTCAGTCCTGAGACTGGTTTGATGCAGCTCTCCATGCTACTCTATCCTGTGCAAGCTTCTTCATCTCCCAGTAGCTACTGCAACCTACATCCTTCTGAATCTGCTTAGTGTATTGATCTCTTGGTCTCCCTCTACGATTTTTACCCTCCACGCTGCCCTCCAATGCTAAATTTGTGATCCCTTGATGCCTCAAAACATGTCCTACCAACCGATCCCTTCTTCTAGTCAAGTTGTGCCACAAACTTTTCTTCTCCCCAATCCTATTCAATACCTCCTCATTAGTTACGTGATCTACCCACCTTATTTTCAGCACTCTTCTGTAGCACCACATTTCGAAAGCTTCTATTCTCTTCTTGTCCAAACCATTTATTGTCCATGTTTCACTTCCATACATGACTACACTCCACACAAATACTTTCAGAAACGACTTCCTGACACTTAAATCTATACTCGATGTTAACAAATTTCTCTTCTTCACAAACGATTTCCTTGCCATTGCCAGTCTACATTTTATATCCTCTCTACTTCGACCATCATCAGTTATTTTACTCCCTAAATAGCAAAACTCCTTTACAACTTTAAGTGTCTCATTTCCTAATCTAATCCCCTCAGCATCACCCGATTTAATTTGACTACATTCCATTATCCTCGTTTTGCTTTTGTTGATGTTCATCTTATATCCTCCATTCAAGACACTGTCCATTCCGTTCAACTGCTCTTCCAAGTCCTTTGCTGTCTCTGACAGAATTACAATGTCATCGGCAAACCTCAAAGTTTTTACTTCTTCTCCATGAATTTTAATACCTACTCCGAATTTTTCTTTTGTTTCCTTTACTGCTTGCTCAATATACAGATTGAATAACATCGGGGAGTGGCTACAACCCTGTCCCACTCCATTCCCAACCACTGCTTCCCTTTCATGCCCCTCGACTCTTGTAACTGCCATCTGGTTTCTGTACAAATTGTAAATAGCCTTTCGCTCCCTGTATTTTACCCCTGCCACCTTCAGAATTTGAAAGAGAGTATTCCAGTTAACGTTGTCAAAAGCTTTCTCTAAGTCTACAAATGCTAGAAACGTAGGTTTGCCTTTCCTTAATCTAGCTTCTAAGATAAGTCGTAGGGTCAGTATTGCCTCACGTGTTCCAATATTTCTACGGAATCCAAACTGATCTTCCCCGAGGTCGGCTTCTACTAGTCTTTCCATTCGTCTGTAAAGAATTCGCGTTAGTGTTTTGCAGCCGTGGCTTATTAAACTGATAGTTCGGTAATTTTCACACCTGTCAACATCTACTTTCTTTGGGATTGTAATTATTATATTCTTATTGTAGTCTAAGAGTATTTCGCCTGTCTCGTAGATCTTGCTCACCAGACGGTAGAGTTTTGTCAGGACTGGCTCTTCCAAGGACGTCAGTAGTTCTAATGGAATGTTGTCTACTCCCGGGGCCTTGTATCGACTCAGGTCTTTCAGTGCTCTGTCAAACTCTTCACGCAGTATCTTATCTCCCATTTCATCTTCATCTACATCCTCTTCCATTTCCATAATATTGTCCTCAAGTACATCACCCTTGTATAGACCCTCTATGCACGGGACTGGGTGTTGCGTGATGTCCTTAGGTTAGTTAGGTTTAAGTAGTTCTAAGTTCTAGGGAACTGATGACCATAGATGTTACGTCCCATAGTGCACAGAGCCGTTTAGAGCCAAAATGCGAGCTTACCGACTATTGGACGTGATTTGTAACTGGAATCAGAAATTCCTTGCAGATAGAACTTAGGACGACGTTCGTAACTGGATGAACTGACAGATGTCACAGTAATTTCGATATTACACCAGAGGAGTGCTATAGGGCCTTTACTGTTTACAATTTATGTTAATGGTTTAGTGGATAGCGTTGGAAGCTCTGTAGAGCCATTCGTAGACAATTATGCCGTCGAGACAAAGATTTCAGTGCCAGAAGACAACAGCGAAACACAGGAAGAACTACAGACGATCGGTGCAGGAAGTGGCAAATGAGCATAAATAGCCGAATGGAGCCACTGAGGCGATTAGCCATTGCAAACAGTAGCAACCGTAAAACCATACCTAGGAGTAACCGTCGGGAGTGACCTAAAGTGGAATGATCACATAAAACAAATAATAGCAAAGGAAGATATCAGGCTGAGATACATTGGGAGAATTTTAAAGAAATATAGACGTGCTTTACAAAACACCAAATCGACTGATTCTTGTTTACTGCTCATAACTCTAGAACTCTTACAAGTAGGACTAATAGACGAGACAAAGAAGATCCGGCGAAGAGCAACACGTTTCGTCTCGAGATTGTTTAGTCATCACGAGAGCATTCGGAAAATATAAAGCACGTTTGGCACTTGGGTTTTCTTGAGCATCACGGCGTGGTTCACTCTTTAAATTCCCAAAGAGTGCATTGAGTGAAGCGTCGGACAACATATTACTCTGTACCCCTTATGCGTGACGATATGATCGCAGAAAAAAAATTAGAGCTCATACGAATACTTAACCGACTACAATTTATCCAACACGCCATTTCTGAATGCAAAAGGAAATGGAAATGGGTGGTGGTGGTGGTTGGGAGGGGGGGCAGGCGGAGATGGTGCTACTAGAAGTACCCTCCGCCAGGTGCCGTAAGACGCTTTGGAGTCTATAGCTGTATATGTATTAACACCTGTGTAGGAACAGTAGCCTGCTACAGTTGTGCAAGCAGACTTCTTATTCTGAACGGTACAGCAGAAAAATACAACTATTTACCATTGTACCAAAGTACACTGACCATGTTTCAGGAGCATCTGACGGATTGGGACAGCAAAATGGTTCAAATGGCTCTGAGCACTATGGGACTCAACTGCTGAGGTCATAAGTCCCCTAGAACTTAGAACTACTTAAACCTAACTAACCTAAGGACATCACACACATCCATGCCCGAGGCAGGATTCGAACCCGCGACCGTAGCGGTCGCGCGGTTCCGGACTGTAGCGCCTAGAACCGCTTGGCCACTCCGGCCGGCCTTGGGACAGCAACTCGGCGTGAAAGTGAAGGGAGAAAAAGTGATGTTCTTGTTGAAGTCATTACTCATGAGTTTCATTGTGAAGATGCTCCTACACTGCTCAGTCAGTCGTCGTCGAACGCAGCTTCACCTTCCACACAATGTCTGTTTACTGATCTTACTCTCTTCATGTGTCTTCGATACTTGGCACAGTGACATAAAACAAATTCTTGCCCCGTGAATCTCATTTCTTGGTATCCAAGTCACTTAAATCATTTGTTTACCCTTAACTGACTGATTGTAGTATCACATGAGTGTTCAAATGTATCCGTTAAACTTCGATTACACGATAAATCAATTAAATGCAAAGGCCGTAAATTCAACTAAATACCTAGGAAATACAATTACGAACAACTTAAAATGAAACGAAGACACAGAAAACGTGGCGGGGAACGAGAACCAAAGACACGCTGGTCCGTCCTCTTTTAGAGTATTTCTCCGCGGAAAGTTAAAAAGAGTGGCAGCACGTTTTGTATCATCGAGAAATACGGGAGACAGTGTCACGGATCTGATACAGTGTTTGGGGTGGGTATCAATAAAACAAAGGGGTTTCCCGTTCTGAGGGGATCTTTTCACAAAATTTGACTCACCAACTTTCTCCACAGAATGCGAAAATATTATGTTGACGTCAGCCTATATGGGGAGAAACGATGATCATAATAAAATAAGGAAAATCAGAGCTCGCATGGAAAGGTGTTGGGGTTGCTTTTTTCCTCGCACTGTTCAAGAGTGGAATAATAGAAAATTGACGTCAAGGTGGTTCGATGAACCCTCTGCCAGGCACTTAAGTGTGATTTGCAGAGTATCCACGTAGATGACGATTACGTATTTGTGTATCATTTGTTAGCCAGGTACCGCGCGGCGCATTGCTTACGCAGCGTAACGTTTCACGTGTTTCGAATACCATGATCGCTTGGACTTTCTCTAAGACTTCACCGTTCCAGCTACATGGAAACCGGTTCTCAGTGTGGCGGCAATAGCATCTGCTAGCAGACAGTTTCGTCAAAGTTAGCTGTACCATCAGATGGAGATGGCAGTTGTTCCGCTACAAGAAACAAATACTCGGCCCTACGCAATTACAGCTGTTACCTCGTTATATGAATCTGATCTTTAATTCAATACTTCTAATTGGGAATGTCATCGTTTAAAATGATTGTGGTTTTGTTCAACGGTACTGATGTTAGCCCACGTTACTTGTAGTCGTGGTACATTCTCAGCCATCGGAGTAGCGTCGGTCTCGGTTTGACACGCTTTGTTGTTGCGGCAGTGACGTGCCTAGCGTATGTCATATCACGATAAAAAATGTCACTGACTCACAATTAACGAATAAACATAAACGGATCGGATTTTGGGTATCTTCGTTCTAAAGTGTGGATGATGCAACTCTTCGGCAATATAATCTTCAATTGGAGTCGACCTATCAGGAGTCATTATCAGAGGATTGTAAAGGCAACCGTTTTAGTGTAAAGACGGCAAGGTCTGAAGAAACCTAAAACATTACCTACGGTTTCTGCAAGACAGTATGGTACCTGAAAGCGGATTCTGTCTAGCGGTCCGCAGCTCGTGGTCGTGCGGTAGCGTTCTCGCTTCCCACGCCCGGGTTCCCGGGTTCGATTCCCGGCGGGGTCAGGGATTTTCTCTGCCTCGTGATGACTGGGTGTTGTGTGATGTCCTTAGGTTAGTTAGGTTTAAGTAGGTCTAAGTTCTAGGGGACTGATGACCATAGATGTTAAGTCCCATAGTGCTCAGAGACACTTGAACCATTTCTGTGGAACGTCTAATATACCTGAATGAAGGCCATTTTTTTTAATAAATAAAGAATAGGGAGATATTCTGATTCATACACTAGTACATAATTACATTACTTATTTGGAAATTAATTTATAACAGAGTAACACGAGTGATTTGGAGGGAATTGGCTTAAACTGGTATGGTAAAGAATGTAATGCTGTATGCAAATATTCGTCTGGTCTCGTAGCTGTAATAGGTGATGTGTGTGATAACAGACATTATAGATCTAAAATTATTTCAGAATTTCAAATGCACGCAAATACTAATGAGAAGTATTAGAACTGTGTAAGTTATTTTACTGTAACAAGAAAACTGCAGGTAAAAGTGGCATGTAGTGTGTCAGGAATAATTTAAGGTGGAGCCTTTTTTTATGTGATTAATGTTCTAGCGGAGTAAGCAGAGTTCCACCGTGACCATCTCGCCATCGCAGCAACGTGCGGTTCATCAGCAGCACCAGCATCGCTAACCATAGGCAATTTGCCTATTGGTCTACCAGAGCATCCCGTCTCTATGACAGTTATCTCTCATTGTCCCATCAAAATAATGACCTCCACTCGGCTGCAGTAACCCAGCACCAGCGTTAACGGCGATGGCGCTTTATTTTCAAGGCCTTGCTCCTGGCACGTCTCAGACTACGTCGCAATCTTGCTCAGAAATTTTCGGTCATAATATTCACCGTAATTCTTCGATACACGGGGTATAGAATTCACTGGATTTGGCTGTTAATGTCGCTGTATGTTGCTACGTGATTTCACTACCTGTGGTGCGGCTACCAAATTTGGCGTGCTGTGGTACCACGACGCTCGGTCATTCAATTTGGTCTTCATTATAAAGCATAATCTTTACAGACCGTGACATGGCACTATAGCAGCCACATTTCATATGATAGTAATTTCCTAAACGCATGAATTGTATTACAGTCTGTACCGACGACTCAGTAGCTAACACACTGCTTATGATTACTTTTTTTATTTGTTTAGCATGAGAAGGAGAGCGGATGAATGTATTCACAATATTAATTTCAAATCATGTACAGGCTATGATCCTTATCGTGCAAGGAGAACACATTCATGATAGTAACAGATCACTCCTTCACTTTGGTTACAGATATTATGCACAATATATCGTGTGAATTCAAAAGGCACTATTTGTTCAAACAAAAGTGTAAGAAAGTAGTTAGAATATACTGAGAACCCGCATAATACCTAAGGTGGCTGGGCTGATTATTAATTTTTTAATGGTCCTTGTTTAACAAAAGGTAAGCTGAAATATGTGGAATAGCGAAGCTACTCGTGTTTCGTCCCAGTAGTACTTATCAACGCTTTCAATAAAAAAATAAAATAAAATAAAAAATAAAAATAAAAATAAAACAGTAATCGGCAGTTTATGTTCGTTACGGCAATACCTTGTTGAGTGAAAATTAAATAATACTGTAGTCTCAAAAATTAAAAAACATTGCAAAAGAAATGAATTAGCACTTGTTGCTGGCTAGTTGTGTTTCGTTAAAATTTTAAGGCTTCATTTTGCTTCACTACAGTTAGAAATCTCTACACTATACAAATCATCAGTTACCTATTGTTGCACACGTTGAAGTTTCATCACTCCAGTGCATACCGTAAGTCAAAACGGTCAGTATCCAGTTTCAAGAAGATGTACTATATCCAGCGGTAAATGCACAACTTAAATTCAAGAATATTAGATGCCTTAACCTGTGAAATTCTACATTTGTGTGCAGTGAAACACAACGTATTCTGGATAATGATTAGATATTAGTAGAATGAGTGCACAGAAATGCAAATAAAATTTATTGCAATAAGACTCACTAAATGAGAGAGAATTCGGATTTACACATTAGGAATGGACCTAGCCTCGAATTTACCGTACGCTATATCCAATGATCTTACTCTACACACAAAACAATCTAAGTAAATGATATTTCACGTAATTTCACCTGTGTAGCTTCCAAAACATTAAGCAAACTTTTAAAACCCATTCTTCTTCGTTCCGTACCGATTCTCCAATTAACAAATTTAATTATTACTCGGGCGTTAGGCTACATTCTCATGCCAGTGCTCTCAGTGAAATATAACTGTACGTACGTTTGCAACCAACCATGACGTCGACCATTCTTGAACTCTTTCATACCTTGTAAATAGGAGAGGCAAAAAACAGTTATTTCAGAATATGTTTCTGTTATAACATTTTCCTCTTGTACGTGTACAGCGTGCTGAATTGATCTCACAACGTGCCGAGCCAACTTTTATAGTTCAATTCTCCCAGAATTACTAAAGTCTGATTTAAAAATCTTCTCCGATTAAACAGCGTCATACACTCAACTTATTAAAAAGTAATAAATATTATACCAAATAATACAGTGTCATCCAGGTTTAACCAAAGGATGAAATTATGAATGTGTGCACTGAATATTCGTAAAGCGATTAGTAGTAGTTCCAGAGAATATTATTAGAGGTGGTGTCAGCGTTCAGATCCTAATTTAGTCGTCGGCTTTGACATGTGTTTAATTATTAGGGCCTTTCCGCAGATGCCGTTAACATGATAAAGCTAAGTTAGTTCCGCACTGAAAATGGATACATACAAAGACTTGAACATTTAAATCACATCAATGAAAGAAAACTTGAAAAATTTAATTACCAGTATGCTCGTGTTATTAGCGGGTTGTTGCAAATTTTATCTGGGTGAATAATTGGATGTAAGAAAAAATTGTTTAACGAGATTCCATTTTCACATCACAAGGACACTAGAGACAGATTTACCGGCAAATCTGAGCTTTGTGTTTAGGTATTTATTTTTATTCCCCATCGTTATACTGCGAAAACGATGGAGATTCGTCGCTCATACACCGGTATTCTAAAACATAACTTCCACTGTAGTTGACACGCACTGTTGTGTCAGTGAGTAGTTCTTTGGAATGCTAGTAGTTGCGTAAATTGTTATAGCAGATATTTTGTCATTAAGAGTGGGATAACTAAGGCGAGAAGTTTCTGGTTAAGCACCTGTATCCAGGTTAAGATTCTAAGCATTTCTGCAGTGTTGCATGGAATGTGGCCGAGCGACATTTTTGGTGCTGACGAAGATCTCTAATTGCGACCTCGATAGTGTTGTTATAACACGGTTTGCTATGCAGCAAAGCGGGTTTCTCCCTCTCCGTTTCCTTTCATTCATCATCAATACAAACACTGTTGTATACTCTACTTGAACGCCTAAAATTCATCGACAGCGTACAGCTATAGTTTTGATGGGCTGGAAGAGTGTGTAGCTGAAATATTGTTCGCTTGGAGAGTGGAAGACTTGCACTGTGCAATGAACCACGACAAAACTAAGAAAACATACATTTGAATCTCTGCTTCCCTGAAGACTTTTGAGATTATGTCTCAAGAAAAGCACAGTACACGGTACGAGATGGAGATTAGCTGTCTTACTTTTATACCAAGTGTCAGCTGCCAGTCGCTGTACGAAGCGTTGAACCTGTACAGATCTTACCTTTTGACCAAATTCGTGCCCTATCTCACATCACATAGTTGCTTTTTTAAAGAATTTTACCACATGATATATTGGTGGTCACCCTGTGAACTGACCATCATTATTCACTCATCACACTATTCCACTGACTCTCTTTCTCTGCTGGACATCATTCCCTTCTGGCCTTAATTCTCCAGTGGCCATCATTCTCCATTGACCATCACTCCCATCCATTTTTAATGTGTTACCCAGTTATCCTGTTTTACCCGTTTACCTCTTTATCATATGTCTCTCTCTAATGTTTAATTTAATGACACAAAATGTTGTAATATGTTACAGACAGAATTAGAGGAATGTAGATTTCTCCCAGTAGATGTCAACAGTAGGAGTTGGTAAGACTCAATGCTGTTCTGTTTGTCACAAATCGCTGGAAAAAGTATCAACTTGCTTAGCTGATATCACGACTAAATTTGCTAGTTTCTGTGCCTCCACAACTACGCATGTGCCAGACATGTCATATATTCTGCAGAGTTGAGATAAATGTACATTGGTGTAATGACAATCACTTTGTCAGTTGGTCATCATTGTCCCACACATTAGATTCACGGGATGGTGGCATTCACTGACCATATGTTTCCACCATTTAAATGACCTTCACCCTTCACTGACGATCATTCTCCATCCACTAGTATGGAGGATAGAGGTGGTACGCTATTTCCATGTCTACCAAGTCTACTGTACTGCATCATCATTAAATGTCATCTGACATATGTACACACATAATCAAAAAATTACATAAATTGACCCTCAAAGTCCACTGATCATTCTCCATTGATCAACATCCTCCACTAATCATCTATCTCCATTGACCATCATTCTCCCCTGATCACCATTCTGCAGTGAACGTCATTATACACTGAAAATCATTCTCGGACGACCATCATCTTCCACTCACCATCGTCTCCATTGACCACAACTTACTGCTTGTTCTTGATATACATAAATGATTTGGCAGAAAGACTGAGCAGCAGTCTGCGGTGGTTTGCTGATGATGCCGTGGTGTACAGTAAGGTGACTGTAGGAAGTTACAAGACGACTTAGACAAAATTTCTATTTGGTGTAATGTATGACAGCTAGCACTAAATGTAGAAAAGAGTAAGCTAATGAGGATGAGTATGAAGAACAAACTTATGACGTTCGGATACCGCATTTGTAGTGTCCTGCATGACACAGTCATCCTCCACTAACCATCATGCTCGGTTGACCATGATTCTCCAGTGTCCATCATCTTCCATTGAACATCGTTCGCCACTGTCCACCACTGACCCACACAGTGGTATGCAACGTAATGGTGATCTGATATGTCCAACATCTTCCTCAGTTACGGTACTGTATTGTTATTTAACTTCGACTTACACATGTATGCGTAACATAAAAAGTTATGAACAGAAATCCACGTCGGCTCATCTTCATCATCATCTTTATCGTCATCTCTCTGATTTACACACCACAGTAAATTCTCCCCCCCCCCTCTCTCTCTCTCTCTCTCTCTCTCCATCTGTCAGCAATTCTTACTTTACTGAAGCGAGAAAATTATAGCATATTTAGAGTGAATTACAGTTTTCCACTAGTACCTGACACCAGCTGTATGTACTATTTAAGATGCTGTGGCTGACATCCTCTCTGTCACGGAACCTCAGCAGCTATGTTCAAAGTTTTATACTTTCTTTGTTTTCGGACTGCATTTCCTTAGGATTCTTCCAGTGAATCTCAGTCTGGCATCTGCTTACCGACGATTAATTTTATATGGTCATTCCATTTTAAATCACTCCTAATGCCTACTCCCAGATAATTTATGGAATTAACTTCTTCCAGTTGCTGAGCTGCTATATTGTAGCTAAAAGATAAAGGAGCTTTCTTTCTATGTATTCGCAGCACATTATACTCGTCTTAATTGAGATTCAGTTGCCATTCCCTGCACCATGCGTCAATTCGTTGCAGATCCTCCTACCTTTCAGTACAATTTTCGATTGTTACAAACTCTCGATATACTACAGCATCATCCGCAAAAGCCTCAGTGAACTTCCGCTGTTATCCACAAGGTCATTTATATATACTGTGAGTAGCAACGGTCCTACGTCACTCCCCTGCGGTACACCTGAAATCACTCTTACTTCGGAAGACTTCTCTCCACTTATAACACTACAACAGCGTATTTACGTAGCTTACGTAGTCAAATACCAAATTTGGTTTATTACATACGATGCCTCAACAGAACCATTAGTCCTGTCACGGAAAAGCCACGTATAACACTCCTAACTGCTGTTATTACTGCACCATAACCTCAATGCTAGAAACAGGTTGTGACATTTAGCTCTTTTGTAAAAGCAATTATAGTGCAAATCAACAGAGCAGTGTTACCCTCTGAGAGGAATTTTGTTAAATTGACCGTGTTGTACCCAACGGAAGTGGCTTAGCGGAAATGTAAATTAGAATTACGTAAATATTTAAAACAGTACCAAACGTAATTTTGCCTATTTGCACTGTTCAACGGATAAAGACAACGGCCGCCAGCCTAACTAGGCAAGAGAAAGATTAACATTCTCGATAAGGAAAATAGGTATAAGTAACTATAACAGACAAACACAACCTAAACTTGGCCACACACGAGTGCAATGAATTCTGACACACCTATGTTTTAAGATAGAAGCTAACGACTGGAGCAGCACAAAAAAAACTATTTGCACAGTTATAACACGTACAGAAAAAACACTATCACTTTCAGGGCTTACATAAAGTGAATGGTCTTTATAATATTACTATTAACATGCACTTCTAATGCACAAGATACACAAACACTTAGCAAACATGAATATATAAAGTTTCACAACAGCAGCTTTCTCACTTTTACTACTGCGAAACACAATACTGACCAAATTGCAAGAAACTGACTCACCTTTTAGGATTTATTACAGACAATACTGTGATCATTTACTAAGCAAAACGTTATAAGCCTCAGTCTTGAGAAATTTTAATTTGAAGTTGGCAACAAAACATTAATAAGCATTTTTACCAAGAATTTTATTTTCAGCAAGCATCATTAACTCTAACTCACTTTCTTGCCACATTAACTTTAACTTTACTACGTTCAAGAGGCATTAATTAGAAAACTGGAATTTTAACGTACTTTCAGTAAGGACACTCGGTAATCACTTTACTTCAAACGGAGAGGACCCTGAGAGGTGTTATGATGAGGAGAAAAATCAAGGTAGGTACATAAATTCAGATACACATTACCTTATATTTCAGCATAATAACATATCCATTAAGCTGATCCTTCACTGTACATCCTTATAATCATTACGTTGCAATGATTGCGCAATGTGGTGGCAACTGCATGTTGGTAGGTGGATTTGCAGGCAGAATTGCTGGGCTCTGTCATTTCTTGGTGGCGAAGATAGATACGCATTCCAGAATAGCCCAGCTATTTATCCACCCATCCGAGGCATTGGAAAATAACAGAAAAGCCTCTCTCGAAACCAGCACTATTCAACTTTTGCACGGCAGCGCACGGACTCGTAGCTCATCTCAGACTGCTGGCTCGTCCCCGACTGACTATCAGTTCCACCTTTTCCACCTATGCCAACCACATTTTGCGCGCGTTGCGCTGTTCCGTTCCCGAGGGGAACCCCTACACCTTTTACATACAGAATAACTAAGAGCCCTAAGTGAGGATCAGCAGTTTACATAACAGCAAACAAATACATTAAATAAGACAGAACCTTTGCACATATTAACATGTCTACAAAAATTATTCACACAAAATTACAATCATATACAGTAAGTTTTGTTCCCTCCAAATGGGACAAAGAATATAAATTGTAGATACGCTACTTTGCATTGAACCAAAACATGACGTCAAAGTTTGTACAAAGAAATGAGTATATAATTTTGTGTTATCTATTCAATCAAACACATTTACAGAAGCTCAATGATGAAACATTAAATGAAACAGAGACAAAATAAATCAGTAGAGCATTAGAGCTATGGTGTTACACATGCCCCATGTTTCGTTGAAGTTTCCTGTAAGGGATACTTCAAGGAAACATCCATAACACCTAAGTGGTGTTGGCTAAAGAAAAAAAAATTGTACCATCCAACTTCAGTTGGGAGAAAAAAAATACACATAGTACAAATATACAGTATATACATTAAGAAATGCATATATTTCTTTCAAAAACATCCTCAAAGTAAAGCATTTATAGCAATTTTCATTTTCAGACTAGTTTACGGAAATTAATTTTGCACCTTTACACAAAATACCTTTAAGCATGTTCATTTTACACACATACAGTTCAAATAATAGACAAACAATACACAAAATAAATCTGCATATTAGGAGAATAGGTATAGCCTTCAAATAAAAGAAAAGGAAATAAACACACATACAATAGCACAGAACATTTTAACTCAACAAAACACAAATTTGTCTTTCAATGTTGTTAAAGAATGTAACTTTCAGAGACACACAAGTATACTCATGATCACAGTACATTTTGCAGGGTTCAGTGGTTAATGTAATGTTCAAAATTTCAGTTTGCATCCATCAATGCACAAAATTTTAGACAAACAGCTATGAGAACTTTTTCCAACTGACTCTTTAAATACAAAAGTAAATTTTCAAGGTTTTCTCAAAACAATTAACTTTAAAGCTGCTCTTCATTAATAGCAGTCCAAAATGTTTGTTGCACATAAACACATTAACTTATCCAGAACCTATCTTTAATCATCACTGCTGTATTTTAAAAACAGACAGTCCAAAACTTTAAGTTCTTCCAAAAAAGCTAGCATCAAAACATCTACATCTATTTGAATGAGAATTGATATATATATATTTTGTAATAAATTTTCACTGACTTCAGAAAGAATAGTCAGTTCATAACACATTGATCAATAAACCTAACTACGTTCACTGCTTGCCTCAGCACTAGCAGTCTATATTACACATTCTGCCCATTATTGTTTTGGCAGTCTTTATCTATAAACCTTTAGGCACAAAAACACAATTTAGATTAAGAACACTAAAACAGACATTTTTCAATTCATACACTGCCTCATCCTCTAGGTTTGGCAGTTCGTAACCACTTATCAACTTTTTGCCCCACAATGGCAAGTCCTTTGGCTACTGCTCACACTGCATATTTGGGTAGCCCTCAGCTTCAGGACCACTGCAATTTTTATTGTTTTGTCTTGTTTAGCTGCCCAACAACATACTTTTGAGCAGTTTATTGTCATCATCTTTGTGTTTTTCATCATTACGTCACATCTTTGGGAAAATTTGCTTTAATGGTACAAAACATATAACCTGCAACTTTGAAACAGTAATTAGACACTGGCAACAAAATCATTTCTTTTCAAATGACAACACCAGGTAACATATACATTAGTCAAGAAACAATTAAATGTCATACTTGGGGTCAATTCAGGATTAAGAATTTCTTACTACTCCTTTACCATTGCTTTTCCACACACAGTTAGGTCATTACATACATCAAGTCCAGGACAATAATTTTATATCCTATGGCAAGTGCTTTTTTTGCCTTTAGTGGCACTAGACATATACATCTCATATCCATCTTACACACATTAGCCAGGTTCATCTCCACAGTTTTTTAACACACGAAGTTTTTCAACATCATATTTATCCCTATTTTCAAAAAACATTTACATTTAGTCATAATATAGTATTCATTTACCCTGTTTTCAGTATTCTTACCTTTTCTCATCTATACTTCTCTTTCCAATTACTTTTTCATTACATTTTTCCTTTACAATACTCACTATACTTTCATTGTTCTTGGTCATTTTCTAGTGTACCCTATTTAATTATTCATTTACTTGTCCACAAACAATACACAGTATCTTGCATTATTTCTACACTTTTCAGTTTACTCTGATAGAGAAGAAGGAAAGAAGATAGTAAAAGTTCTGAATGATGAAGAGGAAGGTTGGCAGCACGAAAAGAAACGGAAGTAGTGCTGGCAACGACTTGGGTCCCTGGTGCTCGTCAGGCACCTGACAATGTAAAGAGTGCATTGTCCCCTGAGGGTCAACAATCCTCATCTGAGGATATGTACCTTTATATACACCACATACTGCAAACATAAGCCCTTTCTGATTTTTAGGTATATTAGAAATAAATTATTATCTTGTGAAGTTCTTTGCACTTTCATTAAGTGACCATAAGCATCATTATTCCTAAAGTTTTAAGGTTTGCTACACTACATGCCCCTATCCTCATAATTAGGCTGGCAACAATAAGTATTCAATCGAAAATAAACAGCTCCTAAGCAAAGACAAACAGTGCACTACAGTAAATAAGCACCAAACTGCCACAGGCCTCAAGGTCAACAAAACAATAATTCACTTTCAGGTAACACTCAGATACAATAATAATACTAAAGTCATGCATTATATTAACAAAATATATACATACATCCTGCCCCCAGTCTCTTTATTAACAGGGCAGTCTTTTATGTTTCATAAAACAGTTACTAAGTCTGGTGGCTTTTTAGGCCTCCTATCTTCTACATCTTTCACTATGCTATTCAGATCTTGCCAACGTTTTGTTTCATCAGGTGGCTTTTTAGGTCTTGGGCTTTCAAAGTCTTTAGCAAGGTACATCATCTCCTGCTCTGCTATCATTTCATCAGGTGGTTCTTTTTGTTCCTGTAATTCACACTCCTTCAAAACATTTGTTAAGGCTTGCCCCAGTATAGTATCATCTGGAGGTTCCTGCAAATTATGCCCCTGTGTTACATTACTGAATAATTCCTTCGGTTTTGGCCCATTTTTACTTTCTGTATCCTGCTTTGGAAAAATGTCACTAATTTTCTCATACCCTCTTTCAGTAAATGTATATTCACTCTCGTTTACACCGGAATATTCATCTTCACTGGAGTCATTACTACTCCCTTCCTCACCATCAGACTCACTTAAGTATGCGACTTTTGAACAATTGGCGAAGTTAGTATATTCATTCTTATCTGTATTCATATACCCTTCATCGCCTGAACTATAACTGATTTCATTTTCGTCATCCGATTCGAGCAGGAATGCAACTTTTAAACAGTGAGGCAAATTATCACTAGATGTTTCAGTCACTTCGTATTTCGACTCATTTTCTACACAATGTACACCGTTTGGACAGTCAGACACTTCTGTTATATCACTTTGAACGATTTCGGCCTTAATTTCATATTTAGTATAATCGTCATGTACTTCGATAATTTTCATTTCATTTTCTTCCATGCTATCAGTTTCAGGCAATCGTGCGAAATTACCACACCCTTCTACCTCAGAATCACTAAACACATTTTCATCAACAACAATTTTGTCTGCACTGTTTACAATGCAATGTTCACTGACGTCCTCCTTTACATCATTTTTACCTATTATTAATTGAGCACACGTCTTTTGCGTGGCATATTCTACCTCCCTTTCCTCTTTATTCATCATAACTCCTCCCACATCTACGTCTACCACATACACATCATTAACAGTGCCAATATTTCCCTTTTCACTCGCCTTTTCTGTCTCCCTTTCATTCTTTAATAAAGTCTTTTCGCACGAATCCGATACGAAGTTATCTTTATCATATGACGCATTAACTTTATTTTCATTTCTACGTTCATTTACTACTGAAACCGGCCATCGGAAGTGTTCGATCCCGCCTCTTCTGTCTCTCTCTACGGCAGCCATCTTGTTCTGACGTCTGCCATTTGTGTCTGCTGCCAAATGCAATGTACGCTGCTCCGGCAAACGCTGGCCCGAGCACGAACAGTCACGTGACTTCGCACTGGGAACGCCACTATGTATCACTCCGCGCCCGTCTGCTATAGGCGCGCCCTTAACCTTCCTGCCTCGTGGTTTACATCTTTCCTTTTCGAATCTAATATTGGACATCTTTTCTTTGGGCCCAACACCAGTTTCCGCGTGAATCCGGCCCGTAACACACGCGGTTTTCAGTTTTCCATTTCTTCTCTATTTTGGAAATTCCGCGCCATGTATCCTCTGCCGCGCGTCGTAAAATTTCCCCTGCCTCTCGCACGACCTCTTTGAATCGTGTTTACACGAAATCTATCATTTTCCTGTCGTTCGTTTTGGTCATTATCTTCGCGCGAATAATTGTTGTTATGACGGGGACGGGACTCGCGATTTCTTCGCCAGTGATCTTCATCCTCTACCCTTTCCAAAAACGCGAAAAAACTACTGTGGGTACTCCCAACATACCGTTTAGAATCCTCAGGCAGTTTCTGCCAAAGAACCCAAACGATCTCGGCTTCAGTTCTTCTTGCTTTTAAGTGTATTAGTTTTCTGTACCATGATTCGCAAAATTCTTTCATGGTTTGCCTACCTCTGATATCGTACAGTCTGGCCATTAGAAATTCACGCCACAACTGGTCTTGTTTTTGTTCTGACCAGTACTCGTCAATAAATTTTTGTTTAAAATTTTCAAAAGACATCTGGTTTGTATCCAGATTCAACCCCCACCTTTTAGCTTCTCCCGTTAATGCACTAATGACAACATTGATCTTTTCCTGATCGGACAAATAT
Source organism: Schistocerca nitens (assembly GCF_023898315.1). Classification (NCBI taxonomy): domain Eukaryota; kingdom Metazoa; phylum Arthropoda; class Insecta; order Orthoptera; family Acrididae; genus Schistocerca; species Schistocerca nitens. The sequence goes on from NC_064616.1 coordinate 951,583,099, forward strand.
TCAGGAAAATTTCTTTCGCAATTCTTTATAAAGTCTAGGGGGTGCCATCCGTTATGCCTTTTTACAGGGTCGAATTTCTCTTCGCCCTCTAATATTTTACTGAGGGGCATTCTTTCAGTAATATTTGTAGGTCCGATTTGTATTTTTCTTTCCAAGTCATACATTTTGCCTTGGATTTGTGAAGTGTTATGTTCACACTTCTTTTCGCAAGTAAGAATCTGTTTGGTTAGAGTTCTGCTTGTTTCTGTTACAGACTGTTTGATCTGTGCAAATTCCTCGTTACATTCAGTTTGTATTTCGGATTTAATACCGAATACCTTTTCATCCACTTTAGTACAGACTAGGGGTTCTATTTGATCTTGGATTTTTATTACTTCTGTGTCAAATCTTTCGTTAATGTCATCGATTTGTCCCTGTATGTTGGCAATATTGCCATTGATGACAGTAATTTCGCTTTTGAGGTTTTTAATTTCATTGCTCACAATGTCTACTTTTACATCAACCTTCTCAATCTGGTTACTAAGATTCTTGCCCTGCTCTTGCATTTGTTTACTAATATCACTACCCTGTGTTGTAATTAACTGCCCCTGTGCTGCAATTAGCTGTCTTTGTTCTACATTTTGTTGCCCCAGTGCTGCGATTTGTGCATTAATATTGTCATTTTGCGCAGACAGTATTCTAAGTAAGTCAGTCAGATCAAGTGTCTTTTCACTTTTAGATTCTATTGCCTTTTCGTGTTCAGATCCTACACCCCTTTCTGTTTTTGGTGATTCAAACATATCCCGCGATTCATTAACATAACCACTGTCTTCCACAACATCGCTCATATTGCCTTGCTTAGTATGCGCGACATTCATAGCTTCGATCTGTTTATTAACATCGGCGTGGTACCGTACGTAATTTAACTCGCGCACACTGCCATCTCTTGGTGTGCTGCTTAAACTGCTCTCGGTTGCATTCTGCTCTCGCGTGTCTAGATTTATTTCTAGTTTCCTGTCCATTTTAACTATTATTAAGTACTGATACCTTTAGTTTCCAATATAAACTGAACTTTCACTATCCGTTCTGTCAAATAATGTACAGGTTCGTGCCGCTGGACGTTTTATGTTCACTCTATGTTTGTACAATGTTAACTACTTATAATTTTTTCCGTCTGTAGGTGCAAATTGAACAACGTCCTGTCACGCGGCGCCACGTATAACACTACAACAGCGTATTTACGTAGCTTACGTAGTCAAATACCAAATTTGGTTTATTACATACGATGCCTCAACAGAACCATTAGTCCTGTCACGGAAAAGCCACGTATAACACTCCTAACTGCTGTTATTACTGCACCATAACCTCAATGCTAGAAACAGGTTGTGACATTTAGCTCTTTTGTAAAAGCAATTATAGTGCAAATCAACAGAGCAGTGTTACCCTCTGAGAGGAATTTTGTTAAATTGACCGTGTTGTACCCAACGGAAGTGGCTTAGCGGAAATGTAAATTAGAATTACGTAAATATTTAAAACAGTACCAAACGTAATTTTGCCTATTTGCACTGTTCAACGGATAAAGACAACGGCCGCCAGCCTAACTAGGCAAGAGAAAGATTAACATTCTCGATAAGGAAAATAGGTATAAGTAACTATAACAGACAAACACAACCTAAACTTGGCCACACACGAGTGCAATGAATTCTGACACACCTATGTTTTAAGATAGAAGCTAACGACTGGAGCAGCACAAAAAAAACTATTTGCACAGTTATAACACGTACAGAAAAAACACTATCACTTTCAGGGCTTACATAAAGTGAATGGTCTTTATAATATTACTATTAACATGCACTTCTAATGCACAAGATACACAAACACTTAGCAAACATGAATATATAAAGTTTCACAACAGCAGCATTCTCACTTTTACTACTGCGAAACACAATACTGACCAAATTGCAAGAAACTGACTCACCTTTTAGGATTTATTACAGACAATACTGTGATCATTTACTAAGCAAAACGTTATAAGCCTCAGTCTTGAGAAATTTTAATTTGAAGTTGGCAACAAAACATTAATAAGCATTTTTACCAAGAATGTTATTTTCAGCAAGCATCATTAACTCTAACTCACTTTCTTGCCACATTAACTTTAACTTTACTACGTTCAAGAGGCATTAATTAGAAAACTGGAATTTTAACGTACTTTCAGTAAGGACACTCGGTAATCACTTTACTTCAAACGGAGAGGACCCTGAGAGGTGTTATGATGAGGAGAAAAATCAAGGTAGGTACATAAATTCAGATACACATTACCTTATATTTCAGCATAATAACACATCCATTAAGCTGATCCTTCACTGTACATCCTTATAATCATTACGTTGCAATGATTGCGCAATGTGGTGGCAACTGCATGTTGGTAGGTGGATTTGCAGGCAGAATTGCTGGGCTCTGTCATTTCTTGGTGGCGAAGATAGATACGCATTCCAGAATAGCCCAGCTATTTATCTACCCATCCGAGGCATTGGAAAATAACAGAAAAGCCTCTCTCGAAACCAGCACTATTCAACTTTTGCACGGCAGCGCACGGACTCGTAGCTCATCTCAGACTGCTGGCTCGTCCCCGACTGACTATCAGTTCCACCTTTTCCACCTATGCCAACCACATTTTGCGCGCGTTGCGCTGCTCCGTTCCCGAGGGGAACCCCTACACCTTTTACATACAGAATAACTAAGAGCCCTAAGTGAGGATCAGCAGTTTACATAACAGCAAACAAATACATTAAATAAGACAGAACCTTTGCACATATTAACATGTCTACAAAAATTATTCACACAAAATTACAATCATATACAGTAAGTTTTGTTCCCTCCAAATGGGACAAAGAATATAAATTGTAGATACGCTACTTTGCATTGAACCAAAACATGACGTCAAAGTTTGTACAAAGAAATGAGTATATAATTTTGTGTTATCTATTCAATCAAACACATTTACAGAAGCTCAATGATGAAATATTAAATGAAACAGAGACAAAATAAATCAGTAGAGCATTAGAGCTATGGTGTTACACACTGATAATGACATGCTTGGTTCTGTTATCTAGGAACCCTTCAATCCAGTCACACAATTGCTCTGATAGTCCGTATGCTCTTACTTTATTCATTAAACGAATGTGGGGAACTGTACCAAACTCCTTGCGGAAGTCAAGAAACACGGCATTTTCCTGGGAACCCGTGTCTATAGCCCTCTGAGCCTCGTGGACGAATAGCACGAGCTGTCTTATACACGATTGTCTTTTTCGGAACCCATGCTGATTCCTACAGAGTAGATTTCTAGTCTCCAGAAAAGTCATTTTACTCGAACATAATGTGTGTTCCCAAATTCTACAACTGATCGACGTTAGAGATATAGGTCTATAGTTCTGCACATCTGTTCGACGTCCCTTCTTGAAAACGGGGATGACCTGTGCCCTTTTCCAATCTTTTGGAACGCTACGCTTTTCTAGAGACCTACGGTACACCGCTGCAAGAAGGGGGCAAGTTCCTTCGCGTAATCTGCGTAAAATCAAACTGGTATCCCACCAGGTCCAGCGGCCTTTCCTCTTTTGAGCTATTTTAATTGTTTTCCTATCCCTCTGTCATCTATTTCGATATCTACCATTTTGTCATCTGTGCGACAATCTAGAGAAGGAACTACAGTGCAGTCTTCCTCTGTGAAACAGCTTTGGAAAAAGACATATAGTATTTCGGCCTTTAGTCTGTCATCCTCTGTTTCAGTACCATTTTGGTCACAGAGTGTCTGGACATATTGTTTTGATCCACCTACCGCTTTGACATAAGACCAAAATTTCTTAGGATTTTCTGCCAATTCAGTACATAGAACATTACTTTCGAATTGGATATTTTCCATCTCTTACGATCTTGCTTGGCACATAATCATGTAATGCATATTGTACGATGGTTTTGAACTTTGTCCACTGATCCTGAACACTATCTGTACTTGAGATAAAACTTTTCTGTTGAGTTGTCAAGTATTCTGAAATCTGCTTTTTGTCACTTTTGCTAAACAGAAAAATCTTCCTACCTTTTTTTAATATTTCTATTTACGGCTGAAATCATCGATGCAGTTACTGCTCTATGATAGCTGAGTCCCTGTTCTGCCTTAACTGTTTCAAATAGTTCGGATCTGTTAGTCACCAGAAGGTCTAATATGTTATCGCCACGAGTCGGTTCTCTATTTAACTGCTCAAGGTATTTTTCAGATAACCGTTTGAGTCTCCCAGTCTATATCTGGTAAATTAAAATCTCCACCCAGAACAATAACATGGTCGGGAAATCTACTCGAAATATTTTCCAATTTGTCCTTCAGGTGCTCTGCCACAACAGCTGCTGAGCCAGGGGGCCTATAGAGACATCCAGTTACCATGTCTGAACCTGCTTTAACCGTGACCTTCACCCAAATTATTTCACGTTTCTTATCTCCGTCAATTTCCTTCGATACTATTGCACTTTTTATCGCTATAAACCTGCCTCCCCCTTCTCTGTCCAGCCTGTCTCTGCGGTACACATTCCAATCTTAATTTAGAATGTCATTACTGTTTAGGGGTAAGTGGGGTAAGGCGGGGTAGCGGGGTAAGAAGGGGTACTTGGCTTTATGGCTCAGTTAGTGCTGCAATCTAGCGGAAAACGTTCATATTGCTAGCAGATATGGAGAAAAAGAATACGTGTAAATGGCAGGCATTCTGAACTGTTAGTTTGCCTTGTGTAATTCCGTTTCCCTCGACTGGCGCGATTTTTGGTGGAAAGTTTCTTAGTGAAGTTGAAAGTTGACATTTGGTGCGGAATACAGGTAAAATACATTCATTAACTGAAGCACTTTATATATTGGTGGAAACTGTTATTTTTCTACGTTATGTTACGTATATTATAAATACTTTCAGTAGAAACCTAACCTAAAACTAGCGATCAATATTCCACAATGTATCAGTGGAGCAAGACGGGATTATTTTCCATGGGGCGTGATGGGGAACTACCCCATCTTACCCCACAGATTTTACAATTTCGTCTTTTGTTTGTACAGGGTTTCTAAGATGGTAAGAGCACACAAGAGGAAGACTAATCGAGGTGGATTGTCTCCAGAAGCAATGAAATCAGCTATTGAAGCCGTTATCACCGGTGAAATGGGATATAAAAGAGCAGCTGACACTTTTCGTGTTCCGAAAACAACTCTAGAAAGAAGAGTTAAAGTACCTCGTGATCAGACTGAAAAATCGGAAAATAAATTTACTGCATCATCGAGTGGGCGTGTGTATTCAAATAAAACAACTCCAATTTGGGCAAAAGCCTAGGGCCAATTAAAACCTTTTTACTCCAGAGGAAGAGAATATGTTGGTGGAATACCTACTAAAAATGGAGGAAAGGTTATTTGGTCTGAGAGCATATGACCTCAGAAAACTTGCCTTTCAATGGGTACAGAAGTTGTGTAAAAAGCACACATTTTGTCAAGAAAAACAAGTAGCTGGCAAAGATTGGTTCATTGGTTTCAACCGCAGGCATCCTGAGATAATTCTCAGAAAACCAGAGCACACAAGTGCAGCACGAGCTGCAGCATTCAACAAACCGAACGTAACTAAATTTGTTTGGTTTGTTAACTCGACTTATTGATACACATCAATTTACCACTGACAGACTCTATAATTGTGATGAGACTGGAGTAAGTGTAGTACCAAAGTATAGGTAAAAAATTCTGTCTCTAAAAGGTAGAAAACAATTTGGTGTGTTATCTTCTACTGAAAGAGGCAACACTGTAACAATAGAAGTATGTTGCAGTGCAGCTGGTACATATGTGCCTCTTCTTTTTATTTATCCAAGGGTTCGAGCTAACGATCAGTTAATGAATGGCTGCCCTCCTGGAGCCTGGGCAGCGTGTCACCCAAGTGGTTGGATGCAATCCGATATTTTTTTCCAGTGGTTTAAGAAATTTGTTGACTGGAGCCAAGCTACTAAGGAGAGGCCTGTTCTCCTGATTCTCGATGGACATTTTACCTACACCAAAAACATGGTTGTTATTGATTTCGCAAGGAAAAATGGCGTAGTGTTGTTGTGCTTCCCGCCACATTGCACTCATCCCTTACAGCCTCTCGATGTAAGCTTCATGGAGCCTTTGAGTGTTTTTTATGACCAGGAAGCTTCAAGCTGGCTCAGGTCGAATCCAGGACGTGTTGTCTCTTTGTTCCAAATATCTAAGCTTTATGGAAGGGCTTTTGTAAATGCAGCAACTATGTCCGCAACAATTAATGGATTTCACAAAACTGGAAATTGGCCTACCAACCAAGGCGTTTTCAGTGACCATGATTATGCCCCATCTCAGACTACAGATAGGCCTAGGCCAGAAGTCACAGATAATGAACCCTCAACCCACGGGCTACAAACACCAACCAGCTTTTTGCTGCTTTCTTGCCCCACTAGAAGGGGCAAGATGGAAACTTGTCATTGTATTACAAAGACAGTTTTATATTGTAATTGAAAAGTCAAAACAAATTTGTTTGTACTTCATTCTCAGCTATAATAATGTACAATTACACCATAATTTTTTCAAAATCTTCTGACTATGATTGTTGATTTTATGGCCACAAACATATTAACCATCCCGCCTTACTCCACTCTCCCCTACATCTGGTTTCAGCCAACTTTCCGTCCCTAATACTATGTGTGCATTGTGACTGTTTATTAATGAGAGCAGTTCTGGGACCTTTCTATAGACGCTCCTACAGTTTTCTATTACCACATTAATATTGTTATTCCCTGTTGCGTTTTGGCTACTGCTACCTTGTCGTGTCTCAGGAGGAGTCGTGTCGGGCCTAGGGAGGGAATTCTCTAACCCAAAAAACCCATATGTGCACTCCACACGTACTCCACTACCCTTGTAGCCGCTTCCTGCGTGTAGTGCACGCCTGACCTATTCAGGGGGACCCTACATTTCTCAACGCGATAGCGGAGGTCGAGAAATTTGCACCCCAGGACTCCGCAGAATCGTCTGAGCCTCTGGTTTAAGCCTTGCACTCGGCTCCAAACCAGAGGACCACGATCGGTTCTGTGAACGATACTACAAATAGTTAACTCAGATTCCACACCGCGAGCGCTTCCCGCCTTCACCAACTCTGCCAACCGCCTGTATGAACTGAGAATGACCTCTGAACCCAGACGGCAGGAGTATTGCTGCCGACATGAGCAACAATTTGCAGTGGGGTGCACCCAGTGCTGTCTATCGCCGAGGCAGGGTCTCCTCCACATCTCGGATGGGTTCCCCCCAGCAAGCAGGCAGAGTAAACACTGGTCTTCTTTCCCGACCTCTCCGCTATTTCCCTAAGGGGCTCCATCACCCGCCTAACATTGGATCTCTCAATCACTAATAAAGTCCGCCTCCCCCCCCCCCCCCCCGCCCCCCGGTGTGCCTGCTCCGACCTTGCCGAAGGAGCGGCCACATGTCCACTCACAGGCAGAGCGGGCGATGCCACACGGCAAGCCTTCACATTGACCCTCCGATTCGTGCGACGCGAACGCCGCTGAACCCGCTGCTCCCCTTGCGGAGAGGGTGGCCCAACCGCGCCCCGTACCCGCAAAGATGTCTCGACAGCAGGGACCGTGGGTGAAGCATGTAACACCTGGGGTGTACCATGCGACGTACCTGACTCCCACTGCCGCTACACTCCGAGGCAGCAGCCTGAAGACGGCTGACCGCGGCCATCAGCACGTTTTGCTGTTTGCGAACAGTGGCCAGCTCCTCCTGGGTCCGTGCACAGCAGTCACACATCCTATCCATCCTAAGAAATCAATAATTTACAGTAGAGAGTCAATCAACTTTTAAATAGACTGCTAATTCACTAAAGGCAGCTGATAGCTGACTAAACTGTGGTTACCAGACACTTTTTGTTGGAAACAATGAAAATAAGCGCTACCAGTCTTTGGACTGTATTCAAAACAAACACGAAATCTATTGAACACTGTTACTAGTAATCGAAAGTTAAAGCCTCCCAAAAGCAAAAACTCACGGAAAAAGAAGTGACAAGTAAGAAAAACACAGTTAATACTTAAATTTACGTAGCTTGCTGCTCAGCAGATGTGAAGCAGACGGCAGTTACGACGACACACGCAGTTACATAGCAGACTGGGGCTATTTTTCCTGTTTTAAATTTTTTTCCTGCCCTCATAACCACGCAGGTTACATCATCTTGAATTCTGATGTGCAGTGGTTATGGTCCAGTGGAGGGGTGCTGCTTCATAGTATCATTGACGAGGACGATGATACCACAGATGATAGCGTTGAAGCCTCTGATGAGAATTACGACATTACTGATAACCTAGTGTAAATCGATTAAAGGTTTTTGATTCAAAAACAAACTGTACAAAACCCTCATAGATATGCTACTAATAACCACTTGAGCACGAACAGCCAATGTGCCTATGGTATTATTAAAAGGACTGTATGACTATCGTCACTTGGGACAAGGCAGTTAGGATTAATATGCATGCAGATAGGATATGCAGTGTTGTGAGACACAGTACCATTGACCTATAGAACAAGCTAGTTAACGTGAAGCGGGTTAACTGCTCTCGAGAGGCAGTTGTCGGCTTTATTTATTTCACACATTGATACCCTTGATTTGAAGCCTTGTATCATCTGCCATTGAATACTGGAACCAGCAGATAGCATGCTTCTCTGTAAATAATTAAAAACCAACATTGCCATATAAAATATAAATAAAAAAACAGGAATCTTTATGTGTTGAAAATTAGCTTTTTTACCATAAATACTGTGCAAATCCTTTAAAAACAAAAATAACGTAAGTCCCCTTTCACATCCTACTTGATAAGACCAGCAGATGGTTGCACTAAAAAAATGATAGATCTCTACAGATAATTAAAAACCAACATTTGCTTCAAAAACATAAAATTCTAATTAGGAACTTTTTAATTACTGTTGGAGCCATCTATTGGTGTCAAACAAAAATTAAAATATTGTCGCGAATATTTACAGTGGAATCATATGCAGGTGACAGGAGGAACTAGGATATATTACTGTTTATCGTTTTGTAGGTTTGTGGGGGTGGGGGGGGGGACGTGGGTACTGCAGGTGAAACTCATTTTCAGCAAATACAAATTCCTAATTGATTATTTATATTACCAAGCAAGTATTGGCTTTTAATTATTTGTAGAAAAATAACGATTTTTCAGTTAACCATCTCCTGGAGTTAGCAGCCCGTAGGATGTGAAAGTGGACCTACTTTTAAATACATTTTCAGGGATTGTGGGATAGTATTTGAGATAAAAAACTCATTTCAACACATAAGAATTCTTATTTCATTATTATATTTTACGTTAGCTTTAATGATTTATAAGTAAATATGCTATCTACTCCTTCCAATATTCAATGCGAATTATATACACACTATGTGATCAAAAGTATGCCAACGCCTCCGAAAACATGTGTTTTTTATGTTCAGGTGAATGGGTGTCACTTGTGACATACGTCTCTACGCGAGATTTCCACACTCCTCAACATCTCTAGGTCCACTGTTTCCGATGTGATAGTGAAGTGGAAACGTGAAGGGACACCTATAGCACGAAAGCTTACAGGCTGACCTCGCTTGTTGTTGACTGACAGAGACCGCCGGCAGTTGAAGAAGTTAGTAATGTGTAATAGGCAGACATCTATCCAGACCATCACACAGGAATTCCAAGCTGTATCAGGATCCACTGCAAGTACTATGACAGTTAGGCGGGAGGTGAGAAAACTTCGATTTCATGGTCGATCGGCTGCTCAAAGCCACACATCACGGCGGTAAATGCCAAACTAAGCCCCGCTTGGGGTAAGGAGCGTACACATTGGACGATTAAACTGTGGAAAAAGTTGTGTTCAGTGAAAAATCACGGTACACAATGTGGCGATCCGATGGCAGGGTATGGTTATGGAGAATGCCCAGTGAACATCATCTGCCAGCGAGTGTGGTGCCAACAGTAAAATTCGGAGGCTGTGGTGTTATGGTGTGGTCGTTTTTCAGCCCTACATTGATGTCTTAAGCACCTTCTTGCTTCCCACTATTGAAGAGCAATTCGGGGATGGCGATTGTCTCTGTTCATAGTGCACGGCCTGTGGCGGAGTGGTTACACGACAATAACATTCCTGTAATGGACTGGCCTGTACATAGTCCTGGCCTGAATCCTAGAGAACACCTATGGGATGTTTTGGAATGCCGACTTGGTGCCACTCCTCACCGACCGACGTCGATACCTCTCATCAGTGCAGCACTCCGTGGAGAATGGACTGCCATTCTCCAAGAAACCCTCCAGAACCTGATTGAACGTATACCTTCGAGAATGGAAAATGTCATAAAGGCTAAGGGTGGGCCAACACCATATTGAGATCCAGCATTACCGGTGGAGGGTGCCACGAAATTGTAAGTCATTTTCAGCCATGTGTCCGGATACTTTTGATCACATAGTTAGCTTCAAATGAAAGTTGCCAATGTGTGGACTAGTGAGCCAGTCCTTAACTGGGGGTTAGCAATGCAGTCATAACTGCAGAGTGTTTGAGTGAGTATCATGGCAGTGTGGGAGCTTGTGGAATGGAGTGCGGGGTGCTTCAAGCAAAATTAGCAGAAGCCCACATCCATCCCATCCTCTCGCTTTTTGATCTTTGCATATAGCAGGATGTCAATATCCCTGGATTAACATTGGAGGTAAGGAAGTGTTAATGCTGATGTCAGTGAAATATGACATCTGCAATTGCCTCAGCTGTAATATGACACCAAAACAGAAAAGAGACATGTCAAGTTCCATGTAATCATCAGCTTCTCGAAAAAGCAGCAGTTTCCAGCACGACGTAACCTCCTTCTCTGGCTATGCATGGGACCCAATGGCAGAGAGGCGGTCTCCCGCCGTCAGTGACGTAGCAGATCGCTCCGCGGGCTCTCGCAGGTAGTATATCAGCTGTATCTACACTATACAGGTAACGAGAAACCATGGATGGAAGTCTGGGAAAGTCGTTGCGTCATTTAGCACACCAGATTCGAATACCTGACGCATCAATTGTCGGGCAGAGTCGGTCCGAGCCAAAAACACTGACTCATTATGTCCTCAGTACCTAGTGACATCGACGTCGAAGGAACGTTAGACCGAATCTTCTTCCTACTCTAAACGTTTCACGATATGCACATGATAATATCTGAATGAATAAAAGTTTTCATGAAAATGAATAATTTGGTGTGGAGCTGCTAAGCAAAATTTTTAAGTCTATTGGGGGTCCGGATGAGAATCCTATTCTTATAGTACCTCTACCTCATGAGAAATGTTTCATTTTGGATGGATCCCATTTCTTCGGCACTGTATTGGCATAATAATTCTTTTCCGTCTGAATTTTTTATATTTAAATTAGAACAGAATTTATTCGAAATAGTGGTGCTTATTGACAAGGACATAGTTCTCATTGCTCATGTTATTGCCGTTGTTACCATTTGTTTTTAAGGTATGTAAGAAACCCCATAGGCAGCGGTGATTTTATTTAGGACTCCAGAAATTTTTCTATTTTGTCACGCTGAGAGTCACATAAAAATGAAAGGGATTCACAAGTACTATTTTGGTTTTATTGTATCTGGCGTTTATTACCATGATATGAATAACTGCTTCCTTTGAAATAGTAGTAAACAAGGAAACAGAAAAACAAATGGAAAAAATGTTGAAATGAACACGAGTCGTACATTGAAAGTCACATAATACATGTCTTGTAGTTAGTGCGGGGTATAAGTCTATTTTTTGCGAAAGAAGTGAGTTGTCTCTTCCACGCACACACACACTTAATCGGCCGTGTGGAAGAGGCAGTGCATTACTTTTTGTGACCGTTGGTGATACTGAACAGCCAATCTGTTGCAGCGACCGGAATCCGACGTCCGTTGCCCATAAAAGAAGACGCACGGAATCCCGGGCCAGGGTAAATGTTTCGGAAGCTGATGCGACCCAACCTGAAAGCGGCTTTAGACGTTGCGGGATGAAATATAGCGGCCCGCCGGCCACTCGCCGAAGCGCCGTATTTATGTATTCGGCCGATGGCCGGCACGACACCGCAGCTCTCTATCTTCTAAACACGTCACGTTTGTCCTCCACGTGGCGCTTTTTAAAATTATTTTTTCAGTTGCAATACAAATCTTTTGTGTGATGTAAATGTCAGTTTTGTGAAACTTTCGAATGATTTAAGTAGCGCTACATGTTTAGCCACGTATAGTAATAGTGAACTCCCTTGATATTTGAAAGTGTGTAAAGTCACACTTTTTAAATCAAGAGGGCAATAAAGAGGTGATGCAGTTAGGTCCGGTCTTATATGGTTCCTATGAATGATCCCTTATCTCGGTCCTGAAAACAAGCAATCTGTCTTGGTATATTAAAAAACCGTAACTGGGCTCATGAATTAGAATACACTTCGAAAGGTAAGTAACCAGTACGATCTGTGTTAGTTCATTATCAATTCATGTACCTGAAAGTGTCCATTCTCATGTACATATTTGAAACCGGGGACAGAGACGGCTAATGTCAGCATACTTACCCACCACAGTTCACAGTCATTGCAGTCAACATATATTCTAGAGAGTAGTTTGAGTACATGCTTTATCAGACAGCATACCACCAATCACCTTACTTCGAATGTCTTTGTAATGACGTCAGAGAAGTACATCTATCCACAATGTAGGGCAAAGATTCTTCATTTTATCGGTACTTGAAAGAGAAAGTTTTACATGTGTAGGAAACGACTCACTTCCATGCATACTATCATGTGTGAGAGACCTAGTTTCGATGGATTCAAGAGCTTATGAAATATTATAAGTGTCCTTATTTTGGAGAAACCTATGGAAATTCAAATGAAACTGAATGATTTACTATTCAACACGACTGTCACAAATGTAAATCGAGCTTCTTTTCTCTACGATATTTTACTTGGTTTCCATATTAGTTTGTCATGATGGATAAAATGTTGCATACCGCACATGCCATTGTTTACACATTATTCTGGCAGCGGGTTATCGAAGAATGAAACTTCGTTTTGAATAACACTGACACTGCATTTGACTTCTCTACTACTTGTTACTGAGACGAAAACAAGAATACATCTTCTTACGACTTCCTTCCTACGGAGTAGTGAACACTTTACTACAGTGGGGTGAAAAGAGAGAAACACTGGAGTGATGGATAATACAATAGAGAGGAAATTAAAAATAAATTTCAAACTGGATACCTACACTTGTATTTCATGTTTATTACTATGCGAAGTCTTCGTGAGTAAACCTTTGTCACTTCGATATACTTCATCTTTGAAAAACGAACGGTTAGGGATTTTCAAAAGTGAAAGCACTTCAGCTTTACGAGAATAGTTTAAATTTCAGGGATAAATCAGGTTTTCGTAATGCAAAGCAAGTGCTTTACTAGTGACGCATTGTCCTTTTAAAACTGAGTTTCTGGGTACTAAACAAAAACGTCATTAAGATATCATTGACTGACGAACTTATTCATGATACAGTTTTCTTCTCTCTGTCGCCTTTAACTAACACGTTAGCAGTCGCAATCTTATCTGTTAGGTTTAAAATGGCTATAACTCATAGGGAAGGGATTCGGCCTTAAAGTATCCCATCACACGATTACACGGAGGTATGGCGCATGGCCAAAAATGCACAAAAATGCACCGAAATGCCGCCCTTGCGTTGCCATCTCGGCTTTCTTCGCTTCTACAGGCGAATGCTGTGACAAAGGCTGCGGCTGCGTCCCGACAGGGAAGCCATTGTACCAGATGCATGGCCACCAAAAAGGCCTGTGGAAGCTCACTAAATCGTCCGACGATGCTTAAGAGAGAAGGAGGGCACCAGTGCTTCTGAGTAGGGTGTGGCGCATATCTAACTTGTTGGGAGCGGTCACATTTCGTTCTCTGAATCTGGCTGCGACTCTATGGGAACCTCACAATCTCTATTTCCTTTCAGCGATCAAGGATTAGTAATTAAACGCTGCTTCATGGCTTTCTTAATTAATTCTGAATGTGTGCACTTGTCCCTCCAGTCACGAGTCACTCCGCACGCAACGCGCTGTCGCAGAGGTTAACACACTGGATTTGCAATTACAATAGGCAGGGTTCAAATTCCGGTACAACATTACTCATTTACGTAAACAGTGATTTGGCTAGAACACCTTAGGCTAAAGTACCACGGCTTATTCCCTCCCACATCAGTCTTTTCCGCAGTCAGTGCACTCTATTTAATGCACAGAAGTTGACTGCCCGTTATACTCTCATGCTCCCTCTTCTTAGGAGCTCTTTAGTGTATACTCACCATTGGTGCTTCTGACCTTACAGTACTTGTATGTTCTTCTCCATCAACGTCTGCTCTCCAGGAGCTTAGTAGTAGGTACTTCATAATGCACTGTTGCGTCCACTATTTCTCGTCAGTTAGGGAGTCTTACATGGCGAGAAAGTGCCTATAAAATTCCACTTGTGATAGACATCTTTGGCATGTACGGTCATGATCATACTGCGCAGTGAATGTGAGATAAGCATGAATGTCGCGAGAATATTCTAGGAAGGTGAGTTTCCGAATTTCCACAAAAAAGTTCTCCGTGATACATTACACCCGTCTTGTCGCATCTGGCTCTGGAGATTGATGAGCGTCATCGCTAGGCTTCCAAACTTACTACACAAAACCATCATGAAATTAGTGACCATTGTTTGAATCATCTCTGTTATAACAGTCATTGCTTGGAACGGTCACTAACTTAGTAACGACCAATAGTCACGTGTCTTCGTGAATGAAGTACATTTCCTTACCATTGTTAAACCGATTTAGGATCTGCCTTTCTTTCCACTTATTTTGTGTTGTCCTTTCACATTAAATCTCTGCGTACACACATTCTTAGGTATTTTACGGTTAGGTTACCAATGATTGATTACTAATCAAACATTAACTGGCTCTGTCGTCAATTTATACGCAATTAGCCGCATTTGCTGTAGGCATCCTCCTTGTTTACAGGGGCGCGGGGTTACTGGTATCCTGTCCCTGCCGAATCCAAAGACAGGAAACCGGTTTTGACAGGTGAGCCGTTTTCCTGAACGTCACGTCAGGCGCATTACAAACATTATGCAAGAGCCTATATAATTTCGAGAGAGGGATAACTCCACTGGATCACAATTCCCAAAAGTCAGCCACTATTGGGTTTATTCACTGATCAGGGACAGGCCTCGCCGCTGCTGCATCGCACCAACTTCACAGCACTGTACAGGAGGTGGGAGTACTGAATAACGTTCCACAAGTTAGTAACACATCTGCGTAACCATATTTAGAGATACTGAATATAAAATGGGATTTCTAAATGTAAATTACACATTTTTGTGGAAATCGAAGTAACTTTTATAGAATGGTATACTACATCTCAAAATGACAGTTTTTTATCAACGTAGTCACCAAATCTATGGCAACAACTGCCGAAACATTCTACCGATGGTTACATTCCTTAACGACAGTAGTTCGCTCGTCGGTCATGAATATCTTCGAGAGCAAGGGCGTGTGAATGTCTTCATTGTTAGGAAATCTTTTTACCCTCCTACATTCTTTCATCTTGCCGAAAGTATGGGAATAGCGTAGTACAAGATTGGGACTATATAGTGGATGCTTCCAAACCCACCACCAGAAAAGTTCAAGGAAAGTTTCTGGTGCTCCTGCCGTGTTCTCGCTTCCCACGCCTGGGTTCCCGGGTTCGATTCCCGGCGGGGTCAGGGATTTTCTCTGCCTCGTGATGACTGGGTGTTGTGTGCTGTCCTTAGGTTAGTTAGGTTTAAGTAGTTCTAAGTTCTATGGGACTGATGACCATAGATGTTAAGTCCCATAGTGCTCAGAGCCATTTGAGCTCCTGCCGTGTGCGTTGTTGCATTATCGTGCAAGAGAACAATGCCTTTGCTTAATTATCAACTCCTCTCATACGTCACAATGTTGCACAGCGATGTCAGCGTTGCATAGTACGAATCAGCATTAATGGTTGTGCCCTTTGCCATAGACTCTATGTACACAACACCTCCAGAGTCAAACAAAACGATGCCCAAGACTTTCCCTGCCGACGATGCCACTCATCATTTCTTCCGTGGAGGCGACTGGTTGTATCTCCATTCATAGACTTTACCTTCTTGCAAGCGTGATATCATGGACCCATGTCTCATCGCCCGTAATGATGAGATTTAGGAAATCATTGCCTTCCACGGAGTAATTCTCAAAATGGCTCTGAGTACTATGGGACTTAACATCTTAGGTCATCAGTCCCCTAGAACTTAGAACTACTTAAACCTAACTAACCTAAGGACATCACACACATCCATGCCCGAGGCAGGATTCAAACCTGCGACCGTAGCGGTCGCGCGGTTCCAGGCTGAAGCGCCTATAACCGCTCGGCCACTCCGGCCGGCGGAGTAATTCTCAAGGACGTCCAGGGACGCCTCCAACGCTGCACCTTTGTGTGCAGGTAACAGCATTCGCGGAACGCACCGTGAGCACGAATTCCGATACTGCAGACGATCTCTGGCGATGCAACGAACACTGACTGTTGATATGAGCATCTGCTGAGAAATGTCTGTGACAGGCACTTTGCGATAGCTGCGAATCAGTTCCTCGATCGACTGGACGCCTGTGGTAGATGTCGATGGCCTTGCCTCCCGGTCAGCATCACCCACTTCCGTGCGGCGTTGCTCGAATTATTGCCATCATTTGATTACGGACTGAAACGACAATGGACTTGGTCTATTACCACCAGAATATCATGATGAATCTGTGTGCAGTGTAGACATTTCGCCTTTGAGATTTGTAATGTCCGTGTAGTTCAACTTTGGACTACGTTTTCAGTTGTCACGCCATTTCGATCGCACACTGTGACGCACCTGTTACTCGTACCGCAGCAGAATTGTGTCTGCTGGAAATCCGGAACATATACTCTCTTCTGATTATACGCCAATTTCGTTATGCAGTGCTCTTAGCCTGAAAAGAAATTTGCTATATATTTCCCAACGTATGTTAATCAACTCACTCTGCTCTTAATATTTCATTAGACGACGTGAGTGGAAACAGAGATACACTACAGAAACACCTGAAGTATGAAGGTCGATGAGCCTGGACCACACATGAGACTGCGTTTTCGTCGAAGAAGTTTCTCATTGAAAGGGAGCTAACTGTGGAAATATGTGACGGGGCCATCTTACGCTTGTATTCGTGCGTTAAGGAACTATCACATGTACATCACATGGTCTGCTGTGTGAACTGTCGATCTGGTAAAGAGAATTGTCATTGTGTTTATGCATAATGTGACAAGCCTTCGGTTTTTCTCTTATTTAACATCGGAACATAAATCTTACGTTTTCTTATGATATTAAGTTCCTATCACTGAAGACTTATTGCAATAACTGCACATCATGCACTTACAGTACAGATGTAGTGCTTGTTTCATGTGCCTGCTTTGTGCTAATGTTTGGTGGATCTAATGCCACAATTTGGCCAAATTGTAGTTGTGGATTTGTACTTAGTTGATGATGGCGGAAACTGAACTTGAATCGTAACGTGTCTAACGGTTAATTATTATGCTCTGGATGTCGATGCCGTTCTTTCTCCAGTTCTTCCTTTATATTATCGGTAGTTTGGAGCTCCAACCTTAGGCGCGTTATGTAACCACTTCGGAAAATGGCTGGCAAGTAGGGAAAGGAGTCCAGTGTACACCCTGTGTGCATACCGGGAGGATTCATTCCAGATGTGGAACGGGTGCTTCCGGACACCATGAAGTGCACACGGTGATGACAACTGCAGGTGCTGGCTCAAGTCGGTACTAACGATGTGTGCTGCTCTGGATCGGGAGAGAATCTCTTTGGTTTCGGACAGCTATCTGAAGTGGTGAAGACTGCCGGACTTGCTTGTGAGATGAAGGCGGAGCTCACCAGCTGTAGCATCATTGAGGGAACTGACTGTGGTCCTTTGGTACAGACGCGAGTTGAGAGTCTGAATCAGAGACTCAGGCTGTTATGCGACCATGTAGGCTGCAGATACCTTGACTTGTGCCATATAGTGGTGGGTTGCTGTGTACCGCTTGGGCAGGTCAGGTGTCAACTAGACACAGGAAGCGATTACACGGGAACTGGTTGGTTAGAGGGTTTCGGGAATCTACAGAAAGCGTGCTAGTCTGATGGGGTGCAGAGCAAAGACAGGCCGAAACTTGACCTAGCAGCAATCAGTAGTGTAATTGTAAATTGTTGTTGCTGTGTTGCGAAAGAACCAGATCTCCTAGTTCTAGTTGCAAGCACTGAATCTCAACTCGTTATAGGAACGTAAAGCTGTCTAAAGCCGAAAATACGTTCAGCGTTAACTATTCAAAGGACATTAACGTGTTCAGAAAGATTAAAGAGAGATGGTGGTGGAATGTTAATTGCTGTCATAACTAGTTTACCTTGTACTGAAATTGAAATAGATGGTTTTGTGATTTAGTGTGAGTAGAGGTTATACTTCACAACCGGAATAAACTGATAACTGGTTCCTTTTATCGACTCCCGGCTCACATGATTACAGCTGAAGAACAGTTCAAAGAGAACATGAGTACCATTTCAATTAGGTGTCGCACTCACACAATTATAGTTGGTGGCGACTTCAATATACCATCGATTTTTTGGCGAAAATACATGTTTAAGGTTGCTGGTATGCATAAAAAATCGTCAACAATTGTACTGAATGCTTCTGCAGAAACTATATTTGGACAGTTAATTCGATAGCCCACTTGAAGTGTAAACGGTTCTAATACATGTTTGATCTCTCATCAAGAAAAAAATACTGAGTAAATAGGGGACTTCTTGACGGATTCAGAGATTAGTGACCAGAAGGTTGTTTTAGGGAGACTGAATATCTTATCAAAAAAATTGCTCTGAGTACTATGGGGCTTAACTTCAGAGGTCATTAGTCCCCTAGAACTTAGAACAACATAAACCTAACTAACCTAAGGACATCAGACACATCCATGCCCGGGGCAGGATTCGAACCTGCGACCGGAGTGGTCGCGCGGTTCCAGACTGTAGCACCTGGAACCGCTCGTCCACTCCGGCCGGCGAATACCTTATCATCCAATCCAACTAAAAACTAACGCAAAGTATATCTGTTTGCGAAGGTAGATAAAATTTCACTAGACGCCTGCCTAAGAGACAGTCTGCACTACTTCCAATCTATGTAAGCTTAGACCAAATGTGGTTTGAATTCGAAGAAATCTTATCGACGACAACTGACAGATGTATACCAAATAAATTAGTAAGAGATGGTACTAATGCCCCATAGTACACAAAACGCGTCAGAACAAGGTGGCAGAAGTAACGGGAAAGGGCGCTAAAATTAAAAGAACGCAAAATCCTCAAGACTGTCGAAGTTTTACACAAGTTCTTTATTTAGCACGAATTTCAATGCGAGATGATTTTGATAGTTTCCACAACGTAAATTTGTCTCGGAATTCGGCAGAAAACCGAATGAGAATCTGGTCGTATGTAAAGTACCGAGCGGCAAAACGTAATCACTACCTTCACTCTGCCGTAAATGACAACGTTACTGATGGCGATCTCATTACGACAGAGTTACTAAACACGGTTTTCCGAAATTCATTCACAAAATAAGACAAAGTAAATATCCCAGACTTCGAATCAAGAACAACTGCCAACGTAAGTTAGAAGTACATATCCTCCGTGTAGCGGAGCTGCTTAAATCATTCAATGAAGGTAAGGCGTCCAATTGAGATTGAATATCAGAGTGGCTCTTTCAGAGTATGCTGCTACAGTACATCTTTTCTTAGCAATAATGTACAACCGCCCGCTTAAGATCCGTACAAAAAGATGGTAAAGTTGCAGAAGTTGCTCCAATACCCAAGAAAGAAAATAGGAGTAATCTGCTCAATTACAAACCCATATCACTAACGTCGATCTGCTGCAGGTTTTTGTAACGTATATTGTATTCGATCATTATTAATTATCGCGAAGAAAACGTTTTCTTGACAAATTATCTACACCGATATAGAAAATATCGTTCTTGTGAAGCACGACTAGATCTTTACTCTCGCGAAGTAATGAGTGCTATCGACAGAGGTTATCAAATTGATTTCATATTTTTAGATTTCCAGAAGGCTTTTGACACTGTTCGTCACAAGAGACTTGTAATCAAATTGCGTGTCTTTTGCATATAGTATCAGTTCTGCGACTAGATTGGTGATTACCTGTCAGAGAGGTGACAGTTCGTAATCCTTGACGGAATGTCATCGAGTAAAAAATAAGTAATATCTGGCGCTTCCCAAGGAAGTGTTATAGACACTCTGCTGTTCCTGATCTACATAAACGATTTAGCAGATAATATGTGCAACTCTTTTACATTGTTTGTAGATCATGCTGTCATTTACCATCTTGTAAAGTCACCAGGTGATCAAAAACAATTCCAAAATGAATTAGACAAGTTGTCTCCATGGTGCGAAAAGTGGCAATCGACTCTAAAAATGTAAATTGAGTTGTCATCTTTATGAGCACTACAAGGAATCCGCAAAATTTCGGTCACACGATGAATCACACAGATCTGATGGCTGTAAATTTAACCGCACTCCAAGGGACGACAGTTACGGATAATTTAAACAGGAGCGATCCCATAGATAATGTTATGGGGAAAGAAAATTAAAGACAGAGATTAATTGGCAGAACACTCAGAAAACGTAATAAGTCTACTAAACAGACTGCTTACACTACACTTTTCCGCATTCTTCTGGAGTACTGCTGTGTGGTGTGGGATGTGCATCGGATAGGATTGATGAAGAACGTCGAACAATTTTAAAGTAGGCAATCTCGTTTGTTGCTTGTTTTTTACATGTAGCTGTTTTGACTGATATGAGTTGATTTATAGATTGTAATTTTTTATTTGTAGTTCACTGTTGTTATTTGTCTTTACATGTTGTCATTTGGTCATTTGAAGATAGTATGGAAACAATGCCATTGGACAGAGCGCAGCAAGAAAATGATCTCCTCGGTTTAAGGAGGATCGTTTTGATATTCATGAAGAGATTCATTCCACGTTCATGAAGACCTCAGGAGTTTGATGACGACCGTTTAGACGCATTAATCCACAATGATCCACGTCAGTGTGCTCGAGAACTGGCAAGTGTCATTTACTGCGATCGTTTCACAATAGCGCGACATTCGCACGCAACAGGGAAGGCTCAAGAATCGCGTGTATGGTAGCACATACTGTAAGGCAAACTCACATAAATCAGCGCGGGGGGGGGGGGGGGGGCATGTGTGCATCTCCGTTTTCCGTTTTCTCGTCATATGTTAGTTCGTGAACAACGCCCACCATTACTATCCGGTATCGTTACTAATGACGATAATTGGTGTCTCTATGCCAATATAAGGAAAGGAAAGCAATGGTTGGGCCCAAACAAAGCAGCAACTCCTCGTACGTAGACTTAAGTGCATCCGCAAAAGGTAATGCCATGCATCTGGTGGAACAGCGGCGGTGTGATGTACGAGGGCTATTCCGAAAGTAAGGTCCGATCGGTCACGAAATGGAAACGACTATGAAAATCCGATAAAGCTTTGCACAGATGTGTTGG
This sequence comes from Schistocerca nitens, assembly GCF_023898315.1. Classification (NCBI taxonomy): domain Eukaryota; kingdom Metazoa; phylum Arthropoda; class Insecta; order Orthoptera; family Acrididae; genus Schistocerca; species Schistocerca nitens. Next base: position 951,604,756 of record NC_064616.1, read on the forward strand.
GTAGTGTCTCTAGTATAACCCCAGTTAGCATCACGTCGCTCTTCTCATTTCTGAGCTCGCAGTGAGTGCGTAAAGATGTCTAGAAAATAGTGTCTGCCGCCAAGTACGGGGGCCTGGTGAGAAATTTCCCCTGAAGCTATGCAGCTAACATTACATAACTGTCGTGCTGTTTCGTCTTCAAGACAATTCTCAGCCGCATTCTGCAGGGGCAATGAAGATGCTCCTGCATCGTTTTCAAATGGAAATGTGAGATTACCCACAATACAGCCCGTAATTGTCTCCCTCTGAGTTTCAGCTCAGGTCACATGAACCGCTGGTTATGAAGACAACATTTCGGCACAAGACAACGAGCCGTAGGCCAGCGTAGAGAATTGGCGGAGAGCACTGGCGGCTGCCTTCTATAGCGAGGGTATGGGAAAGTTGGTACAACGCTACGATACACGTCTAAGTCGGGTCGGCGACTATGGAGATAAGTAGCTGCAAGGTGTATCTAACTGTTGCAAGTAAAACATGTTTGATTTTTACCGTGGTTTCCATTTCGCGACCTATCGGACCTTACTTTCGGAATAGCCCTCGTACATTGAATTGCTTCTGCGAGGAGTAGCCATCACTGCTGACATTTCTTATTAACAACTGAAACGTGTTGCAGAAGCAGTCTAAGAACAATGACCAAGACGACTGCGTAAGTTATCGCACTCCAGGATTACGCCCGCCCACATTCTTATAGACTGCCCAAAGAAACTACACAGGAGTGGAGTTGGGAAGCCATTCCGTACCCGCCTTCTCCATCTGACCTTGCAGCATCAGACTTTCAACTTTTGCTTTCTTGTCTAAAATTCAAGGAATTTTCTTTCCAGATGATGTGCTCCGAACATGGCTCTATGTATTCTTCGCATCAGAACTACGTTATTTCTACAACAGAGATATCGGAAAATTATCTCTGCGTTGACAGACTGTTGTAAATACTGCAGGAGAATAAGTTATTGATGATTAAAGTCTCTGTTTTGTTTGTTGAATATATAGAAAAGCTATGTATAAATTCAAGGTGGAGTGACTTGGGGGGGGGGGGAGGGGGGAGAATGGAAGGACAGGAAGGGGAAGGAATTACTGATGTCAGCTGCATCGGGGCACCACACATTGATGTATATGGAAAAACGCTACGAACTTATATACCAAAGTAATTATATTGCGAAATAGGGGGGAGAGTGCCACGAATTGATACGTGAAGTAGTGTGGCAATCATTAAAACAAAGGCGAAATTCACTGCGGCAGGATCTTCTGATAAAATTCCAGTCGCCAGCTTCTCACTCAGAGTGTGCAAATATGTTTTTGGCATCCACTTACATAGGGAGAAATGATCGTGACATTAAAATAAGAGAAACAAGAGCTCGCAAGAAAAGATTCTAGTATTCGTTTTTTCCGCGCGCTCTTCGAGAGTGAAATGGCTTGAATGTCGTTCGATGAACCATGATATTGTATTATGAATTGTAATTAATATTTAAATAGCATCACCTCCAAAATAGTAAACTGCTCATTAAAGAAATACAGAGGTAATGCAAAATGTGATGTATTAATGCTGTTTCAATTTTCTGGGTGATTGTGGATGATATGATTCTCTGCCAAATATTTATGTGATGAAAATATATAAGAAACAAAATAGATACTGATATGTAGCTTTCAGAGTTGATAGCTATCGTGCAATGCTATCTTCTGAGATATTGTATGTGGAAATCACATGAAACATTTGAAAGGGGTTAATTCAGAGGTTCATTCTGAAAATGTTTATGCACTGTGAAATGTTAATGTGAATAGATTTAAAGATACTGAAAACATTGTTGTGTCACTGGATGCTCCTCAATTTTCTTAGATTTCAGATGTATTCGGATTTATTCAGTATCTGACTGTAAATTACTATAGATTCTTAAAGTGCTTTCTGTCTCAAAGCCATTGCTGGTCATTCTGCATACTGTTAAGTGAGACATCTGTCGTCAAAATTCCCATATCTGGCCACGCTGCTGGCTGGCCAGTACCAGACTTCACGCCTCTCGACCCTGGGGCTGCACAGCTAGTATTCGGCCACGTAGGCAAATTCACCTCACCTCGTACCAACTCCAGCCCGTCAGAACCCTCGCCTATTTAATCGCCATGTTAGGAACGGTACTGTCATCAGCTCAGAAACTGTTTTCTTTTGTTGTCTTACACTGGGTGAGATTTGCAAATTCCAAAGCCCGACCACAATTCATGCCCTCGACGCAATGTGTGCTCCAAATGCCGAAACGAGTTAGACACAGTGGGCGAGACACAACATCTTGAATAAGCTCTTTTCCTCCGCACTGCTGCTTTTCTTTCGACGACCGGTACAAATATTTTGAAAAGTCTGTTATTTAAATTCAGACAGTTATTACGTAACGTATAGCTATCATTTTTTCGTATTTCCAAGACAGACAGTTTTGCGTCTTACCTTTGATTATAAATTTACTGCTTCTCTTATAACGAATAAAACAATAAATCAGTATGAAACTTAACATGTGTTTGTAAGTATTATTCTACTCAGCAATATGAAGTATTATTATCAAGTGGATTCTTAAGAGCTTTAGATGAGTGTTATCAAAATTTACATTAATGAATAAAAAACAATTGTATAAATCGTCATTTCAACCAAATGTTACCTTCACCATTAAAGCAATCTTACTTCTATATCTACAAACTTTCTACATACGAAGATAGACAATTTGTGTCCCAATATTGTGTTGTCTTACTACGTATGACCGATTTATGGCTTACAGGCTGAATTTGCTTAGTATGTAATGCACGTCTCTAGGCATATGGATGTAAAATAAATTACAGTTTTACTGATTACTGCTATGATGTATTTAGTTTATTGATCATGACTTTGTGGAATGCCATCATAAAGTCTGTTGTGAAGCGTCGATGAGTTAGACCCTTTGAAACGAATAAAAATGTTTGCTCATATTTGTCATAGGGCTCATACACAATTTGATTCTCATGGGATATGATGGCCAGCCCTTTCACAATCTGCAGTCATCAGCGGTAGAAGTTACCTAAGAGTTTTTCCGTGGACCATGGGTACAGGTCTGCGTGGTTCCTGTTCGTCCTGTTAGACATCACAGCCTGGCACGCAGATGTCAAATTCCGAGTAAGCTCAAGTTCTTCATTTGCAGTAAGATCGCTTGACTGTTACGCTACAGATGTGCCTCAAGCACAGTAATCTGGCAGGAATTTATAACAATACTACAAAATGGCATTTTATACTACCTACCTCTAATTCCTCTCTTTATTAAAAATTGTAAACTATTATAAATTTTCGTCTTTTACATAATTCTGGAATGTAGGAATGTACCCTGGGTAATTTCACGAAATGATACTACGAGTGGAGGAGGAGGAGGAGACTAGTGTTTAAAGTCACCTCGACAATGCGTTCATTAGAGACGGAGCATGTGCTCGGATTAGGGAAGGATGTGAAACGGAATGGGAAGTGCCCTTTCATAGGATCCATACCATGCTTTGGGCTGAAGCGATCTAGGGATACCACGGAAAACCTAACTCAGGATGGCCGGACGCAGGTTTGAACCGTCGTCCTCTCGAATGCAGGTTCAGTGCGCTAACCATTGCGCTACCTCGCTCGGTATTACTACGATTGGAGACCGATGCAAATGATTTACTTCACTCATTGAAACTATTGATTACAAGACCCCATTTGTTTCAGGTTTCTGGGATGAAAACAGACACACAAGTCCATTCACAAACATTTTCATTAATAACTGTTCCTTGAGGCTCATTAAGTCTCCCGAGTAGTGTAAAGCAGGGAACTCTCCACCTACGCGAATCTTCTCTCGATTTCTACATTTTCTTAACTCTGACCATTAGCTTATTCTGCCTACTATCCAATACTTTCGTCTCGAACATTTATATTCAAACATTTTTAACATTTCTTCGAATTGCTTATTTTGTTGTTACATTGCCAGACACAATTAACATATGTCGTCAAAGAAACATGCCGATTATACGCCGTTTCTTCTAATGAATTCTTACTGTGTTGTCTAAAAAAGCCGGCCGGAGTGGCCAACGCGGTTCTAGGCATTTCAGTCTGGAGCCGAGCGACCGCTACGGCCGCAGGTTCGAATCCTGCCTCGGGCATGGATGTGTGTGATGTCCTTAGGTTAGTTAGGTTTAATTAGTCCTAAGTTCTAGGCGACTGATGACCTCAGAAGTTAAGTCGCATGGTGCTCAGAGCCAATTGAACCATTTTTTGTCTAAAAAAGAATTACCATTCATTTAACCATTTAATAATTATTTGAACTTATTTTCGTTTAGAATAAATAAGACAAACGGTCTATTTTAACACTGCTATACACCTAACAAAAAGAAAAGTAACTGGAATCCGGAGCCTTGTGGTATATTACGTCCTATATAAATTACAGAGCGAAGGAAAATGTACTGACAAGATTTGCAACTTAATACTGGCCAGTCAGCAACATGAAGGTATGAACTTCCACTTTTAACGGGAGTTCGCGTTAGAGGTGCAAAGAAACTAGTGTAAACAGGAATTAATTGTCCTCACAGGCACTTTAATGTTACTAATATCTTAAGAAACTCACAAATAATTTCCAGATAATGTACAGTATGCATGAAAATACCTCTTTAACGCTTCTTGTAGTTTGCTATCTAATTCGGATACTGTTTCTTTCGCTTGTCTCTTTATTTATTGAAGAATATATAACTAACCTCGAATTTATTTACGTAATTATGTGCACATGGGTAACAAATAATTATTACAGGTCTTGGTTCTACAACAGTTTTAGTATTTTCTTTATTTGATAATATTCCTACATACACTCCTGGAAATTGAAATAAGAACACCGTGAATTCATTGTCCCAGGAAGGGGAAACTTTATTGACACATTCCTGGGGTCAGATACATCACATGATCACACTGACAGAACCACAGGCACATAGACACAGGCAACAGAGCATGCACAATGTCGGCACTAGTACAGTGTATATCCACCTTTCGCAGCAATGCAGGCTGCTATTCTCCCATGGAGACGATCGTAGAGATGCTGGATGTAGTCCTGTGGAACGGCTTGCCATGCCATTTCCACCTGGCGCCTCAGTTGGACCAGCGTTCGTGCTGGACGTGCAGACCGCGTGAGACGACGCTTCATCCAGTCCCAAACATGCTCAATGGGGGACAGATCCGGAGATCTTGCTGGCCAGGGTAGTTGACTTACACCTTCTAGAGCACGTTGGGTGGCACGGGATACATGCGGACGTGCATTGTCCTGTTGGAACAGCAAGTTCCCTTGCCGGTCTAGGAATGGTAGAACGATGGGTTCGATGACGGTTTGGATGTACCGTGCACTATTCAGTGTCCCCTCGACGATCACCAGTGGTGTACGGCCAGTGTAGGAGATCGCTCCCCACACCATGATGCCGGGTGTTGGCCCTGTGTGCCTCGGTCGTATGCAGTCCTGATTGTGGCGCTCACCTGCACGGCGCCAAACACACATACGACCATCATTGGCACCAAGGCAGAAGCGACTCTCATCGCTGAAGACGACACGTCTCCATTCGTCCCTCCATTCACGCCTGTCGCGACACCACTGGAGGCGGGCTGCACGATGTTGGGGCGTGAGCGGAAGACGGCCTAACGGTGTGCGGGACCGTAGCCCAGCTTCATGGAGACGGTTGCGAATGGTCCTCGCCGATACCCCAGGAGCAACAGTGTCCCTAATTTGCTGGGAAGTGGCGGTGCGGTCCCCTACGGCACTGCGTAGGATCCTACGGTCTTGGCGTGCATCCGTGCGTCGCTGCGGTCCGGTCCCAGGTCGACGGGCACGTGCACCTTCCGCCGACCACTGGCGACAACATCGATGTACTGTGGAGACCTCACGCCCCACGTGTGGAGCAATTCGGCGGTACGTTCACCCGGCCTCCCGCATGCCCACTATACGCCCTCGCTCAAAGTCCGTCAACTGCACATACGGTTCACGTCCACGCTGTCGCGGCATGCTACCAGTGTTAAAGACTGCGATGGAGCTCCGTATGCCACGGCAAACTGGCTGACACTGACGGCGGCGGTGCACAAACGCTGCACAGCTAGCGCCATTCGACGGCCAACACCGCGGTTCCTGGTGTGTCCGCTGTGCCGTGCGTGTGATCATTGCTTGTACAGCCCTCTCGCAGTGTCCGGAGCAAGTATGGTGGGTCTGACACACCGGTATCAATGTGTTCTTTTTTCCATTTCCAGGAGTGTATATGCTTAATGTAATGTGCATGTGTGCATAATGTAATGTAAACTGCATTCGTATAGTGGTACGTTAGTCATACCAATAGCTCTGTATCATTCAGTCTAAAATATTTCTTCCTGTAAATTATCTACACAAACTTCTTCAGGTTCGCCTACTCGTGAGTAACGTGGGTTGTCCTTCAGACTTCCGCTCGCTTACTAAAATCGCACATCATTATGAGAACTGTTTTGGTACAAAAATGTATGAGGTCATGGATACTAAATTTGGTGAAAAGGAAATCACAGTGGCGTTTAACGTCATTTAGCGCTCAAACCCCACTATGACCACGTAGGGAGACACCTCCCAGGAAAGTGTGACCCTGTTTTCTAAGCTTAGGTAATGAACCTCATTATAAATTTAACGCCACATAATTTTCGGAGACCTCACTCTGAGCACATAAATGGATCTCACCTAGCAGTAAGGCAAGCCCTGTGCGCCATCTGGCATGATCTATGAAAACGCTAGGATTGATAAAACAAGAAACCAATTTTGCTGATTATGTCCATTGTAGTGGTCAGCTCTGTACATACAGCTTCAATCAACTGAAGAGACACAGGACTCGCATTCGGGAGGCTTCCAGCCATCGTGATTTAGGTTTTCCGTGAATTCCCTAAATCGCTCCAGACAAATGTCAGGATGGTTCCTTTGAAAGGGCACGGCCGACTTCCTTCCTTGTCCTTCCCTAATCCGATGAGACCGATGACCTCGCTGTCTGGTCTCTTCCCTCAAAACAACCCAGCCCAACCCAACTGAAGAGACTGATAATTTAAGATCGGAAGACAAACTACTAAAAGAATAACTTGGAAATGGTTTTTGTGACAACAGGGTTGAATCAGACGGCGAACGCCACGTTTTCCACCGGCGCCCTCTGTAGTTTTTCTTTAATTGCTTTTGTATGCAGATTGTCGAAAGTGTAAAAAATCTGGCCACATTTGTCAACAGACAACTGCTGTAGAAAGCAGTAAAGCAACCAGTGAGCCACATACACGATCGTCGCTGATTCTTCGTGCGTCGAGTACCAAAGCACCTGTCTGAAAAATGCTACATGTACTTCGATAACGTGTGTGTTGTATGAGAAAAACCTGCTATTACATCCACGGAATTCTACTAGCAATCAAACCATAGGTCGTACTCAAACTATATATCGTGCTATGGAAGACAACACTGTTGTTCCATATTAACCCAACCGTTAGTACTATTTATTCACGTAAGAAGGTAGAAAATCTTTAAAATGTAGCTTCGTCAACAGCCTGCCTGTTCAGAGGGACTAAAGCTATATGGTAATAAATGAAATTATAACAAGGTGGCAGATACAGATTTGATCTAATATCGAAACAATTTTGGAATATGCCGCTAGTATCGTTTTCCACCTGAGATAGTCCTGTTTGATGTGACAATGGAAGTATTATTAACATGAGAAAACCCGTGTAGTGTACCATTTAGTAGAGGCCAACTATACACAATTTGCTAATCGCAACGGAAAAGAAACGAATGATGTAGCCATCTATACGTTTAAGTCAGATTCTTAATGTGCTACTCGAGTGACTGGTTCACCCAAATTTTTTTGTAAGTGGTCAGCCAGTTACATTTCCCTGTGATTTTCTTTAAGTTCCTCTGTGGTTTTACTTCTGTTTTAATCGAAGACATAGCGACTTTCACCCTTCTCCCTTGTAAGGCTTGTGGAATAGAGTGAATGTGTGGGCCAGTGCAAAGGGGGTGGGTTTGAGTGAAGGAGCGTAATTTTATATGTTTCCTCCTCACTAAGTGACAACACTTTTAGATTTTAATTTTTAATTTTTTGGGACGTAGCGTTGCTCACGTCCGTAGGTTTAACGTTGATACCCTACACGTTCCTCATGGGTGGTGCTAATTCAACAACAACGATTACAGGCAGCCAGACTATTCATAGGATCTCCTGGCAATGACATATCAACTAAATAGCCGAAACACTTCGTTTCAGAGCCCATTAACAAGAAACATTGGACCAACTATCAGACTCCTTCACCTGAATATCGAAAGCATTAGTAGGGCAAATTTTTTCTGAACAACAATATCGATGTCGTCGCCATTCAGGAAACTCACGTTTCCAGCGAAGAAATATTCAGAAGCCGAGGTCGAATTTCTGGATATTCTGCACTTGGTGTAACTAACCATGAGGTGTATGGAATTGCTACATATGTCCGTAACAATATAAACGAAGCTTCACTGATTTCTGTAAGTGTGGAGGCAGATATACATACAGTTGTCATACAATTGCACGGTATTACTATTACAAATGTTTACAAACCACCCAAAACAACATGGCCTGATTTTGTCCTACACACAGCAGAACATCCTGCAATTCACATAGCAGACTTCAATAGTCACCATGAACCTTGGAAGTACTCTCAAAATGATGAAAATGGGAGCATGCTTGCAGAATGGATTGAAGAGAATAATCTTCATCTAGTGTTTGATGCCAAAGATCAAGGCACTTTCAGGTCAGCTGCTTGGGACAAGGATTCAAATCCTGACTTATGCTTTGTTAGCTGCAAACGAAGTGAGGTCAGCTGCTTGGGACAAGGATTCAAATCCTGACTTATGCTTTGTTAGCTGCAAACGAAGTGGCTTTCCTATCAACGCCACAAGGAAAGTGATAGATGCCTTTCCTCACAGCCAACACAGTCCTGTAATAATTGGCTGCACCGCTCCTGTCATACGATCAACCCCGCACGCTCGATGGAATTTCCAGGAAGCTGACTGGACGAAGTTTGCAGTGCAACTGGATAAGACCATTCGCTGGATACCTCCATCATATGAGAACTATCAACACTTCATTGGTGCAGTAACAGGAACAGCTAAAACGTGTATGCCAAGAGGATACCGAAAAGAATATGTACCAGGATGGAATGACAAAAGTGAAATACTGTACCAACACTTCCAGCAAAGTGGTGACCCAGAGATAGCTACGGAACTCTTGTCCAGCTTGGACATGTCTCGGAAGCAGAAATGGGCAGAAACAGTCGAAAACATGGACTTAACCCACTCGAGCAGGAAAGCATGGAGTCTTCTGAGAAAACTGGGAGGAAGTGCAGCCGGCCGCGTTGGCCGTGCGGTTTTAGGCGCTACAGTGCGGAACCGCGGTACTGCTACGGCCGCTGGTTCGAATCCTGCCTCAGGCATGGATGTGTGTGATATCGTTAGGTTAGTTAGGTTTAAGTTAAGTTCTAGGGGACAGATGACCTAAGATGTTAAGTCCCATAGTGCTCAGAGCCATTTGAACCATTTTGAGGAAGTGCACCAGCATGCAGAAAAAAATCCGAAGTAACACCAGACCAAATGCTTACCACATCAGTACTACCTCAAGAGTGCCTCCTGACAAGAAACATACAAGACATATCTGACGACAGCATCGTGACCTGAAAAAGATGGCATCTCCCTCAACTGAGTATACCCATCCTTTCACAGTTTCAGACATTGACTCTGGATTGAAGGACCTCAAATCTTTTAAGGCGCCTGGATTCGATAGTATCCATCCAGAATTCCTGTTCCATATGGGAGGAAAAGCTAAGAAATGGCTGGCAGAATTCTTCACTGACATCCTGCTGGCTGGTCAACTTCCACTGAAGTTTAAAAAGGCGAAGATAATATCTGTCCTGAAACCTGGCGAACGCAGAAACATGGTAGAAAGCTATCGCTCCATTGCCCTACTTAGCTGCTGATACAAGCTTTTTGAAAGGCTAATATATAACAGAATAAGTAGCACTATCCTAGAGAACGTTACAGGTGATCAGGCAGGCTTCAGGCCAGTGCGTAGCTGCTGCGACCAAGTATTGTCTCTCACATCCTTCATAGAGTCAGGATACCATATGAAGCAGAATATATCTGTACCGTTTGTTGACCTAACTGCCACCTTCGACACTGTGTGGAGGGAAGGCCTTATCTACAAATTTCTCCGCATCATACCCTGCAGAACAAGAGCTCGACTGATTAACAGCATGCTAAGCGAACGGAAGTTCCAGGTAATCACTGGAAGCAACGTAAGGAGAGGCAGCTGAACAACGGACTGCCTCAAGTATCAGTTCTCTCACCATTACTGTTCAACCTGTAGTTCTGTAAGATTTGTCGGTTGACAAGATGTACGAATCACTGATTGTCCCATCAGATCCCACACGGGCTCGACTGGGGACGAGTTCAGAGCTCATGCTGCCCAGGGGAGTCGCTGCACGTGTTCCAGAGTATGCTGACTGTCACAGACAGCGAGAGGGCGAGCATTGTCTTGTTGGAACAACACGTCACCTTCCTGATGCAAGAGTCGCAAAAAAATGGGTCTAACAACCCTTTGTACGAACCAAGTACTTTTTAGCGTTCCTTCCAGAAACGCACAAGAGTTGTACCATATCGCACCCTAGACCATATGGCTTGGGTTAGGGCTAATGTGTCTAGGACGAATACACTCTACGAGACAGCACTCATGAAGTCTACTTCATACGGGCAAACGACATTCACTTTCGTGGAGGCACAATCTGATTTCATCGCTGAAGACCACGGTGCCATTCCATCTTTCAAGTGACCCTCTGAAGACATCAATCGAACTGCGCACGTCGATGCTGTGGCATGAGTGGAAGCGGTGCCGGGTCCGTAGTTACACTGTTAATAACCGGTTGGCAACAGTTCGTGTTGACACGTCTCAGCTCACAAGCTCTCTTATCTGCGCCGTGGTAGCTGTACGATCGGGCACTGCTGCCCATAGAATACGCCGACCCTGGCGGGTTGGTTCAAATGGCTCTGAGCACTATGGGACTTAATTTGTGAGGTCATTAGTCCCCTAGAACTTAGAACTACTTAAACCTAACTAACCTAAGGACATCACACACATCCATGCCCGAGGCAGGATTCGAACCTGTGACCAGACTGGCGAGCGTCTGTACTGCGTGGACGTCCAGATCTTCGTTTGCGGATGTGAGAATTTTCACGCGACCACAGTTACCAGCATAGTTCCACAACTGAGGCAGAAACTCCACCTTGTGTGTCAGTTTTCCGAAAGAACTACCCCATACTCGGAAAGCCACAATTTTACCTCTTTCAAACATTTTCAGTTTGCTGCAGGAAGCACGAGTGCTTCTCCGTGGAATAGCTGCCCGCTTGCGTCACGCGTTTGCACCACAATTAGCCTCCTGGCTGTCAGCATTACCTATTATAGGGTAAACACAGAAGGCAACTACGCTCTCTGTTACCGGACAACTTTGAAACCATTATCAGTACATCTACTATCTCCCAGGCAATATATGCAGTCATTAGATCAAAACGATGTAATCGTCCTAGGTGAGCAAATATTTTTTTTTCGGGAGTATATAAAAAAAAAAATTTGCACCAGCCGACCGGTCTACCCGACGACCGACCCTAGGCACACACACTGTTTCTACGATGAAAGTTGAATTTATGATTTATGTCAAAGGTACACAAAGAGATTATTCTTGGAGTGAATAAAATCCAAACAGGGAGTTTTCGCCTGCCAGCGTGGCCGAGCGGTTCTAGGCGCTACAGTGTGGAACCGCACTACCGCTACGATCGCAGGTTCGAAACCTGCCTCGGCCATGGATGTGCGTGATGTCCTTAGGTTGGTTAGGTTTAAGTAGTTCTAAGTTCTAGGGGACTGATGACCTCAGAAGTTAAGTCCCATAGTGCCCAGAGCCATTTTTGAGGGAGCTTTCGTTTTATTCAAGCTCTTGGTAAATCCTGGACCATTAGTAATTTCAGGTTAACGGAAGAAATTGTAGAGGCAACGCTGCCGAAGTTAAGTATCTGCAATTAGTTATTGACTGTACAACACTCCACCCTACGTCGAAATGAAAAATTGATTCTGCTTCCTCAAAATTACCTTCTTTAACTAACTGTTCTCAATAATATAATTGTGAGAGCTGGGTACATCTCACCACGGAGATTTGGAGGACATCTGAAGCACCGCCAACTATGAGCATGTCGACTGCTGTTCTGGATTCACTTGACGCAGCAGCAGAGAGACGTGATACGAAGGCGGTGCACCGAAAGACGACACGGTGCACAAAAGTGGCACCACTTCGACTTTCTGAGTCTCGGATCTGCGCCCAACACTGCGAGGCTCATACCCGCGTATGTTGGTGCCGTATAGAAGTAATCTTTCCAGATCGCATTCGTCTTCGTAATATAGGCGTAATGATGGTATGGTTGCCACTGATTACACACCACAATCACCTCTGTTGCGCAGAGCCATAATATGGACAGTATGAGATACATTTCTGAGAGGTAAGGCCGAGACGTCATCTTTCAGAAAGATAACGCAAGGCTCAATCTTATTCGCTGTCACGTCAGCTTCGTCGATGCCGAAATTGTTAATCTGGTCCTCAAGAACCTCAGATCAATTACCCAATGAAAACATCGTGTCGTGGATTCCCAACAGATAGGCACACCGTCATTATTCGCTAGCCACTGAACTCTGGCATAAAGTGGTGTCACTATGGAATGACGAACCGTAATCTCTCACGAAAGCTCTGTTCGACTCGACACACTGAGGCGTTAAAGCCACTGTTGGAGCCAGAGGTGGTAGTTTCATGTATTAATTTTCACAGAAGGTGTACGCCAGATCACGTACCAGTTCAATCACGTAAGCTGTCTGCTTTAGTGCAGACAGTACGCAAATAACTACAATATCGTTACCTTCTACCCTCCCTGGTGTTGCTGTTTTAATGATTAGCGGTATACTGTATCACGTAATTAGGTGGCCTCCCATTTTGTCGGAGTGGGTTTTGAAGTTTCTGTGTAACTATCATATCGATAAACTTAATTTGTTTAAAGTTTATGAGACAACAGAGGTGCATCAGGCAAATTTAATTATCACGAACCTTTTTTGTAGAAAAAATTCGAGTTGTTGCCGCCTGTGAAGTTGAAAACAACGAGACAGCATGATGGACCAAAGCAGGTAGCAATAAGGGTCGCGTTCGTGACACACAGTATCAGCTCATACATTTTATTAGTCTTTGTGCTGAAACATGTTTATCCACAATAGTATCTGTGGCAAAAGTAAGACGTAGATGTTGTGGGTGGACATAATATTTAGAAATAATGACACGAAATCCGGTTAATACTTTCAGCTTCACTGTATTCCTCTGTAGAACCATAACGTTGGGTGTCTTTGCAGTGTCACTGTAGAGCAGGTTTTGGGAGTAAATACTTGGAATTCAGATTTTCACTTACTTGTCTTTGCGAGGAAGACCAAAATGTTGTACAAGAATTCAAAATATTTTTGGAAAAGATGTTAATCATTATTATTATAGACAAAGCGCAAGTTTGGGTTGGCCAAGGACAAGAACCAAACTATGTTTGGTCCTTCCAAAAGAATGTTCGTGGCCCAGACCGTAAGTGAGTTGACGGAGCTGTGAAAAGTAACTGTATCTACCGGCGGAATACATGAGAACTACCTCAGCAAAAGAGCCAATTGCTTTTTTTTACCGTCGTAGATCGTTTTGTTCCTGGTGTACTGAATTGATGATCATGACTTCTTATGTAGCTTCACCAGAAAAACTCTCTATAGGTAAACTGAGTGATAGTAGTTTAGTGTGGTCGAATGTAGCAGCTCACACTCTTTAAAATATTGGCTTAATCAGATTATGCTAACAGTGCACAAGTACAATACCTGGGCTATCATCTTTTTTCGTCGGGGACACATCTACAAAAAAGGGTTTACTGTTCAGTGCTAGTAACGGTTTCGTTACATTTCATTTCTACCGTTTAGCATTGTGATACAAAATAACTACATTTGAATTCAATTTTCAAGTGCTTCGAACTCCACGAGCTTCCAACTGAGTTCTTCCTCACTCTTGTAAAGTTACAATTTGATCGCCGTGTCATTAACGTCACCGTATCGTACATACGTGTCTGCATTTCGTCTTTTCCTAGTTGCATCGTTAAGTTTTCGCCAAAATTGACTACATTCGGGTTTACTTGGAACTTTCAAAATTTTTACATACCATGTGGAAAAAAAGATTGTGTACCTAGGTAGTGAAACAACTAGGCTCTATTGGAAGCACGCCTGATACGATATCTTCAGAATTCTCCACAAAAATGTTCTTCATGGATGTGGCTTATGGGCTGTACTTCATTATTCTTTACAACTGGTCGTAAGACGGACCAACTCATGGACGTCAAAGTATCTATTTCACAACAGGTTCAAAGTTACAGACCCCATCAGAGTATGAAGTACACTGAAAGTTTCTGAAAAACTTGTTACTTACTTACTTAGTTAATGCAATACTGGCTGCTATATTTGCAACACATTGGAAGATAGCAAGTAATGAAATTTTACTTAATGAACGTATAAAGTATAATGGGAAGAATACTGGACTGACATTGTAAGTGGTTTGTGGATACACAGAGTAGGAAATTTAATATACAGAGCTGCCAAGCTTGCAAGCAACAATGGCTCTAACTCGGCTGGACAGCAAGTGGAACTGAACTTGGGTGACATATTTCATATTGTTTCAACTCTATGGCAGAGCTATTCTGTCGTAGTAAGTGGCGACTGGTGGCGTCGCAGTCTCTCTCTTAGGGACGTTGCGCTGAAATTGTAATCGTATGCAAGCAAGTATTCCTGTTCATGTTAATATGAAGTTTGTTGCATACCGCCTAGTGGCAGTTTTAATAGTCTGCAGTGCAATAGACAGGTGATGCACATCTCACTCTTGGGAAATTGGAACGAGGTTGTCTGTTAGTGGCAGCTCACCTACTTCATATTCTGGACTACACAGGCACTTGAGAAGAAAATTTCGGAGTTTCTTCTTCGGGCTACGACTACGCTGTTCCAATGAGACACAATCAATGCTGCCTTTTCGTCAGTACTAATAAAACAAATTAGGAAATGTCCATTAATAATGAATAACACATCCATTTTTAGCATTCAGAAACGCTAATTGGATGATTATTGTAGCTCCACTGAGGACAAATCTCTCAGTGAACTGACAAAAGACGTTTCTGCAGTTACTCATAAGGATTGAAACCTTAAGCAGATAGCCAAAAGAAAAACGACGATAATGTGACAGTGTGAAAGGCTGTGTTCGGAAAAGAATAACAAAAGAAACACTGTAGATACTTCTGTTCCCATATCAAAATGTTACTAACATTTTGAACCTACTACTGTATACTAATAAATACCGAACGTAGTGGGTTTTGGGTCTTAGAATCTCTTTTCAGCTAAGAAATGCAATAGATAATAGTATTTTCTTTATCATCAATCTTTTACGTACACTGGTCGAGAACGCTCCTTTACTCTTCGTCGTCCAGAAAGGCTCTTGAAATAATTGTAGAAATTAAGCCCGACAGTTTACTAGCTGAATAAATTTATTTTATTAAAGTAAATTCTACAGCGAGTTGTATTCAGTGTTTTCCTCAATTCTGATTCTGTAAGAGCACAAAAAGAGTGTTGAATTAGGGTGCAGTAAGCAATACGCAGCGAACCAGTGAGGAAAGCATAAAACTCTATACATTATTCGACACGTTGTGTGATTGGAACAAAATTAAATTCAGTTTCATCAGCGCCAGAATGAATGCTGTCACAATATTGGCAAAATTACTCGAATGATTCGACATTCTAAATTCGTCAATGCCGCTGTTTACCCTCCATTTACATTCTGATTGTACGTCGACTGATAACTTACGTAAACGTCAGTGCGGCTTTTAAAAATATCGAGCCAAATATTTTTTGCTCGTTATAAATTACAATTCCTGGATGTTACAAAATTACTTTGAAATGTAATATGTAAGAAAATCTTTAAAGAACTCCTATACACAATGAAATAAGAAAAACGTCGCAGAAAATCGGAAGAACTCCCTGACGGTTACAGTTTTACTGTTCGAAAACCCTAAAATTTTCCTCACTACACCTAAAAATAATAATTTTTTTCTTTTATTTTATTAAAGAAGAGGGGGAGCTATTTCTGGAGAATAACTAACGGAAAGCGATAAATTATTTTCGGTTGCCTGTCTCTAGAGGATACTACATGTAAATTATGGCTTAGATCCTTTATTGTTTTTGTATTATCGTACTCATCAGTTAGGTATTTATATGAGAAGTAAATCGGTTATGTCACATCGCATTCTATACTGTTTATTACGTGGTTGAGTTCAGGAGCGGGATGATTTATGACCGTTGGCGTCTTTTGACGATCATGTTGGTAGAAACTGCGCTCGTGAGAAAGCATCCATGATGATAAAGAGCGCACCTGTTTTCTGAAACCAATTTAAGTGACATATTAGTGATATTAAAATCTGATGAGGCTGATACATCCAAGTGGGGAAACAGTTACATATACTCCATCTGAAAGGCGCAGCCTGTTCCGAAATGCCGAACTTGTAAACTTAGTGATTTCGTTCACCGTTTTGTCTATTGTAGTAGAAGCTTAGAAAGAAAATTTCACCTCTTAATGACTGAGATGGGGGCGAATGTATCAGTGAATCACTTATTGAGTAATTAAACAGATATATTTATTTTTCACAGAGTTGGGTAGACATGAAACATAAATTAAGATCAAAATTAATACCAACAATGTCACTTCAGATGTAATTTATCTTAGCTACTTTAAGACTTTTGAATACCTTAACTACAAGGAACATATAGGTATAAGAAATGAACCTTATACGAAAGAGTATGAGCAGTTAGCTGTACGGGGAGATATACCCACGTGCTACAACTGGAGCGTCTATAATTTGTACAATACATCTGGGAGGCAAGTGAGCGATTTAGAGCACTTTTCTTAATGGAACTGCATACTTTTTATGTATCATTGAAATGAGATATCTAAAAGAACTTCAGCGACATAACATATGCATAATACGATGAAACAGTAACAAGATAACAGTGCCACAAACCATTTCAGAAAAAAATGGCTCTGAGCACGATGGGACTTAAAATCTGAGGACATCAGTCCCCTAGAACTTAGAACTACTTAAACCTAACTAACCTAAGGGCATCACACACATCCATGCCCGAGGCAGGATTCGAACCTGCGACCGTAGCGGACGCGCGGCCTCAGACTGAAGCGCCTAGAACGGCTCGGCCACACTGGCCGGCAAAGCATTTCATAATCGTCAGGAGAAGAGGTCGCACCAATGCTGATCCGAGAACATTTTTCAGTACAAACGACTTTTCATTTGGCACCCATTTTTCCCTCATACTCTTTCAGCTGTATCAGTTTTCACTATTAATTGTGTTAGGCCCTGCTTATAAATTTTGCACTTGCGGCCCCTGAATTCCCCCTCAGCTTGGCGCCCCGAGCAGCGGCAAGTGTCACTTGGGCCTTAAACCGACCCTGGGTGACACAAACGTCTCCCTTCTGAACGAAATGTAACACGCAATATAAGTACGGTTCACTATTAACTGTATTCGCGACATATTTCGCATACAGTATACACATACGCCATTGAATGTACCTCCAAGTTATATCATTCCACGACACATGTTTAATGTGATATGACTTCACTAGTAGTGAGATGCGTGCATCATGAGTGACGTTTTAATTTACTATTTCTTTGCTACGAACTCTACTCGCAACTCATTCCGCAGACATTGTCCAAATAACCCCTGTATGTACCTACTAATTATATTATTCTGCGACATACAGTTCAGGAGACATGAGCTAATAAATTTTTACCTGCGTAAAAACGCCAGAGACCGAGGTGAAATATTTGTACAAATATGTGTGATGTATATGAAGTATATGTGATTTGTTCATATGTGGACAAAGCTGCACATAGAAACCTCCACATCAACTCCTGGATTAATTTCAACCAAACTTGGCATACACTTTACTTACTGTTTGAAAAGAAATAGTGTGGGATAAGAACCAAAGACCTCCTATTGGAGTGGGGATGAAAACGTGGAGAGAGAAGAGGTGAAAATGATATGGACAGGCATAAAGGCAGAAGGAGTAGAAAATGGTTCAAATGGCTCAAAGCACTATGGGACTTAACATATGAGTTCATCAGTCCCCTAGACTTAGAACTACTGAAAGCTAACTAACCTAAGGACATCACACACATCCATGCCCTAGGCAGGATTCGAACACGCAACCGTAGTAGCAGAGCAGTTCCAGACTGAAGCACCTATAACCGCTCGGCCACAGTGGCCAGTCAGAGTAAATGGACACAAATATAAGGGAGGTAGTCATGGCTAAAATTGGAGGGAGGAACAATAGGGAAATGTATAGAGAAAGAGCATAGGAGGAGATGGACAGAGGGTGAAGAGGAGGAGTTGAACAGAGGAAAGAAAGAGGGGGAGATTGACAGAGAGAGATGGGAGGAGCAGTGGACTACGAGTATGTAGAAATGGAAAGAGAGAGAGGCAAGGAGCAGATGGAGAGAGTGAAGGAGGGGATGGATAGAGACTGTTGGAGGAGGAGATGAGCAGAGCGAGGAGGAAGGAGCAGTTGAACTGGGAGAGGGAGGAGGAGGTGATGTGCTGAGAAGCGGGGAGGAGTAAACTTGAAGAGAAAGAGAAGAAGAGATAGGCAGAGAGAGAGGCGAGGAGGAGGTAGAGAGAGGGGAAGAGGAGATGGGGAAACAGTGGGAAAGGAGGAGACGGACAGAGGGAGGGAGAATGAGGAAAAGGACAAATGGAATAGGAATAAATACATACCTGGGCGACACTGGGTACTCAGCCACTAATTATTAATGGAACACGTTAAACATGAGTGGCATCAGTTGTGTATCATCTGTGAAAAAACTGTACGAAACTATGTTTTTACACATCATGTGCACACAGTGTGAAACCGAAAGACACCAGAAAACATTCTGAGGTTTTTTCAGAGTATTTTGGAATAAAGCATCCGTGGTAACTGGCAGATTTATGTTTGATTTCATAGCGTCATTTGAGAGATCACAGACAGGCGCGGTTAGAAGCGCGTTGGTTTGAGAGGCGGTAGGGCATGAGGCCTGACACAGGGTAGCATAACCAGCGAGGAGGTTGCGTTTGGAGGCGTCGTTTGACCATCTGACGACACGTCAGTCTCTGCTATGGGTGGAGTAAGGGGGGGGGGGGGGGGAAGTAAGCTGGCTGTCTTAAGGGCAGCATGTAGGCTGAAACGTTAATGCGACTGGTTTTCTCCCGGCCGTTGCCGGCCAGCGCATTGTGTGAGGATACCCCATGGCACATGCTCAGAGCCCCCCAATTATTTCACGGCCTCCAAATAAGTAAAATGATACAAAATAGACAATGGCACTGCATGGAAGCGGCAAATGAGATAACGAAGCACACACAAACACTCACGCTGTAAGTATAACAGTATTTTAGATATTGGCGATGAAAAATATATGTGTGTACTTGTTGCCTTCAGAAATCAATTACTTTTAAACACGTTAAGCGAGCTTAAAGAATTAAGAATCAACTAACAGCACTTGAAAAGCGCTATCGAGGAAGCAGCTTCATAATATTTATTACATTAGTCGAACGTTAGTTATGAACCGGAATGTTGATTCCGAGGATTCAAAAACGATTTTTAATGTAAAATAAATTGCATAATCTTACATTGATAACGGTATGGGGCTTATGGTCCGTGGTTTATAAGCATAGTGTAGTATCGTCATAGTACGGCCACTGACATCAACCTTCCAGGTTGCCTACATGGCTGCGACGAGGAGAGCAGCGTGAATGGAATAGGTCTCGCACCCGCGTACCGAAGATACACGGTTGGATTTTTTTGTGACTTCGTACAAGTACACACGATCAGTGAGTATGTAAATGATTTAGAGTAGTAAATCTCTCTGACAAGTAAACAGCCTCTATATTTGACAAAGGAACTTTACCGTCGCCTAGCAGATTATGCACACGTCAAGAGGTTGTAACTGCTATAATTAAACATTAATCAACCGGCCACATCTTCGTCACACCGCTTAACTGCTAAGGACACGGGACAGAATCATTAATGACGCACAGATAAGCAACGTTACAAGTTCTGATCACCAAAATGCTCTCCGCACGCAAACACTCTAAAAGCATTTCAAAATATTTCTAATGTAATTCCCTTCTCGTTTGCATCACCAAATACGTTCTTTTCAATAAATGTAAATCCATAGTGTCTAAATACAATTATTCATGGCCTCGTTGTTAGCAATATCATTTTCCAGCCACTAAATTTTCAAAATTCCAGTTCTAAATATTCTTAAGTAAATTTATGTCAAAGCAAAAACCTTACAAAAATGTTGCATTTTGCATCCACAGTATACATTTGGTATTATTCAGATTGTTGTATTATGTCTCAATAAATATCACATAACTGCATACCATTAAATGATACAAGTGATTTTCATCTTTGCCTGTTTTTACCATAACATGTATCTTCAGGTTCGTTTTGGGGGATGTACTCCGGAATATGTTCAGTGATGTTTGCAGCGAACGTAATGTGTGTATATGCGCTATTTTGTGAGATGTGCACAAGCTGTGGGTTCCGCAATTATTATTATGATCCGAGTAATCGGTATAGCGTAGGTTATGTCCCATTGGTGAAAAGTAAAAATAAAGTGGGAATTTCTAATCTGTAAAGAGTACGATGACACGATCTTATATTTACGTTCTGGAACTCGTCATTTTGTAACATTCTCGAAGTTGTGAGCGGGCTTACTTACTGCTTCAGTTATCTTCGGAGAATATTACGATATGTTGGGCTTACTTAGGTAGGGTGTCCATGGGACTTCTGTAATTTATTTATTTTGTATTTGTTTGTCCATTATTTGCGACAGCAAATGTTAGAGTAATTTAAGGATCGAAACAGGTTTTTCCAACACTCACCTGATAATAAGTTAATTCAGTACTGTTCTGGGTTAATTATACTGACCAACTAAGAAGGAATTGTGCGACATAAACGAAAGTTGGTAGGCGTGTTTCTACACCAGAAGGATTATGTCTGTTCAGATTTCATGCCAGTCGTGTAAGAGTGACGCAAGTAACACCGCTATAAGGATACAAATCAGGTTTGCTCTCAATACAGGCTGTAACAATCGTGAGCCTTCGTTACCTTTGAGATTGGATGTGGTGAGCTGATGTTAATCAACAAAGCCGTTAAGGTTACAAAGACACCATTATCAACACCTCACTGAGTTTGAACAAGGTAGTGTAATAGGACTACAGGGAGCTGGACGTTGTTTCTGCGACATTGCAGAAATACGTGGCAGAAACGTAGCCACTGTACTTGATTGCTGATCGCGGTGCTCACGAGAATGTACGGTAGCAAGAAGACTGGTCTCTCGACAGCCACGTGGCACTACAGGGAGGGAAGACCGTAGTGTCCAGCGTATGGCTCTGGTGCATCGTACTGCGTCTGCAACAGCAATCTGAACAGTATTTGGCACCACAATGACACAACTAACTGTTACAAATCGGTTACTTCAAGGACAACTCCGAGCAAGACTCCCTGTAGCATGCGTTCCTCTCACCCGAAACCACTACCATTAGGAACTTTGTTGGTGTCAAGCGAGAGTGCATTTGAGGGCAGGAATGAGATCAGTCCTGTTTTCTGATGAAAGCTGATTCAGCCTCGGTACCAGTGATGGCCTTGTGTTGGTTACAACGAGGCCAATTGAGCGCCTGTAACCAGCCTGTCTGCGTGCTAGACGCACTGGACCTACACGTAGAGTTATAGTCTGCGGGGCGATTTTGTACGACAGCAGGAACACTCGTCGTTATCCCACGCACCCTGACTACAAATTTTTACGCCAGTCTAGCGATAGGACGTGCTGCGCTACCATTCATGAACAGCACCCCAGAGAGTGTTTTCCAACCGGATAACGCTCACCCATATATCACTGTTGTAAGCCAACGTGCTCTACAGAGAGTCGACAAGTGCTTTGGCCTACTCGATCATCAGATCTGTTTCCAATTGAACACATATGGGACGTCATCGAACTACAGCTCCAGTGTTTTCCACAAACAGCATTAATCGTCCCCGCATCGACCAACCAAGTGCAACAGGCATGGAACTCTATCCCACGAACTGACATCCGGCACCTGTACAACACAATACATGCATTCTTGCATCTTGCATTCGACATTCTGGCAGCTGCACTGCTTATTAATGTGCCAGCATATCACATTTGCAATGTCTTATCTCGCGCTTACGTTAACCTATGATATTGCAATGTTAATCTCTTAAATATGTTACCTACATAAATTTATTCCCTAAATTTGAACTATTTTTGTATGTTGCAATGTTTTGTCCGTCAGTGTATATAGACACATCCTTGGTCCAATTTCCAGAGTTTACTTAGCATACAGTTTTCTAGTGACAGAATCCTACTGGGAGTAGCTTATATGGAAAATGAAAATAACACTAATTCGTTACATAAGGCTCTTGTGTGAAGAGGCTGGAATTTTCGTTTCA
Source organism: Schistocerca nitens (assembly GCF_023898315.1). NCBI lineage: Eukaryota > Metazoa > Arthropoda > Insecta > Orthoptera > Acrididae > Schistocerca > Schistocerca nitens. The sequence continues at coordinate 951,627,446 of NC_064616.1, forward strand.
TCAGAGCCAGTTTCATTATGAACCTCTTTCTAAACATTTCGAACAACTTAAATTGGAAGGAACACATAGAAAACGTTGTGGGGAAGGCCAACCAAAGACTGTGATGTATTGGCAGGACACTTAGAAAATGCAACAGATCTACTAAGTAGACTCATTACACTACGCTTGTCCGTACTCTTTGAGAATACTGCTAGGCGCTGTGTGATCCTTACCAGATAGGACTGACGGAGTACATGGAAAGTGTTCAAAGAAATGCATCACGGTTTGTATTATCGCGAAATTGGGGAGTGAGTGTCACTGAAATGATACAAGATTTGGGGTTGACATCATTAAAACTAAGGCGTTCTTCGTTACTGCGGAATCTTTTCAAGAAATTCCAATTAGCAACTTTCTCTTCCGAATGCGAAAATATTTTGTTGACAGCGACCTACACAGGGAGGAACGATCACCATGATAAAATAAGGGAAATTAGAGCTCGTACTAGAAGACATAGGCATTCCATCTTTCCGTGCGCCATACGAGGTTGGAATAATAGAGAATTGTGAAGGTGCTTCGATGAACCCTCTGCCAGGAACTTGAATGCGATTTCCAGAGTATCCACGGCGACGTAGACGTAGGTTTTCCTTGTTGTATCTCACGGATTTACACTGTCATCAGCAGTTCACAAGATTTTTATTTCCCCTCTTTTAACAGTAGCTCCATTTCCCAATTTTTCTAGTTTCCTACAGCGAATACTTACTGGTAATGATTTAATAACATCGTCGGTAGTCTGAAATCCCTTCTCGTTTCCCTCTCAAAAGCCACTTCTCCTTCATTTCCTTAGACTCGATGCACTGTAAAGTCAAATGAATGTGGCCATCGCCTATGTTCGATGTCAACGTGCGACAACGGCAGGTGGCAGAATTAGCAGTGGAGGATATATAAAGCGCGCCAGGTAACAATGCAGTCGTGTCGTAATGCGGAAACAGGGCGATAGATTTGATGACCAAACGGGCATGTTCATTGGTTTTCCGCTTAAGTGTGGATACACTCCAGGAACGATTCAGTTAATAAATTAGTCGTGTGCTGCCCTGGGTAATGTATACTGTGCATGGCAAAATGGCTCCTTACAAAGCCGACGCCGAGGCAACTGTACTGCTCCACGAGCTATGGAAGACAGGGGTGAATGACGGCTGCGAAGATAGCAGGCGCCTTCCATCCTGACTGCTGCTCGGCTGTAATCTGGAAGCCGATATCGCAGCTGTACGTCCACTGAAAAGGGAACCTCCCCATCGCACCCCCCTCAGATGGGGGACTGATGACCTTAGCTGTTTAGTCCCCCTTAAACATCCCAACAACCACCACCACCCCCTCAGATTTAGTTATAAGTTGGCACAGTGGATAGGTCTTGAAAAACTGAACACAGATCAATCGAGAAAACAGGAAGAAGTTGTGTGGAACTATGAAAAAATAAGCAAAATATACAAACTGAGTAGGCCATGCGCGACATATGCAACATCAAGGAAAGCGTTAGCGCAGGAGCTCCGTGGTCCCGTGGTGAGCGTGAGCAGCTGCGGAACGGGAGGTCCTTGGTTCTAGTCATCCCTCGAGTGAAAAGTGTAATTTTTTATTTTCGCATAGTTATGATCTGTCCATTCGTTCATTGACGTCTCTGTTCACTGTAATAAGTTTAGTGTCTGTGTTTTGCGACCGCACCGCAAAACCGTGCGATTAGTAGACGAAAGGACGTGCCTCTCCAATGGGAACCGAAAACATTTGATCGCAAGGTCATAGGCCAACCGATTCCTCCAAAGGAAAACACGTCTGATATATTCTATACGACACTGGTGACGGCATGTGCGTCACATGACAGGAATATGTTGTCGACCCACCTACCCTGTACACTTGGCGATTGGGTAAAAAGATTCTTCCACCTTGCCCGATTTAGGTTTTCTTGTGGATGTGATAATCACTCCCAAAAAAGTGATGAAAACATATGAGTTTGTCTCATAAAGTGAAAATAAAAAATTAAACTTTTCACTCGAGGGAGGACTTGAACCAAGGACCTCTCATTTTGCAGCTGCTCACGCTAACCACGGGACCACGGCGCTCCGAAGTTACACTTTCCTTGAAGTTGCCTATCTGCGCATGGACTACTCGGTTTGTATATTTTGCTTATTTTTTTCATAGTTCCACATAACTTCTTCCTGTTTTCTTGATTGATCTGTGTTCAGTTTTTCAAGGCTTATCCACTGTGCCAGCTTATAACTAAATCTGAGGTGGGTGCGATGGGGAGGTTCCCTTGTGAGTGGCGACAGGTGGCTGTTAGAAATGAATCACGTTTTATGCTCCATCGGATAGATGGCCGTCGTCATGTACGGCGTGAAACGCCTAAAGTAAACAGCCTGGCCGGAGGAAAGAGCATTACGCTCAGGAGAATGTTTTCGTGGCATTTCTGGGTGATCTCGTCATTCTCAAAGACACATTGAATTAACGCATCTCTCTTCTGGGACCATGTCCACCCTTATATTCAGTTTGTCTTACCTCGGCATGACGGCATTTACTACCCGGACAGCTGCGCCGAGTTAGAGGCGCCATGCACGGATTGCGCGGCCCCTCCCGCCAGAAGTTCGAGCCCTCCCTCGGGCATGGGTGTGTGTGTTGCTATTAGCATAAGTCAGTTTAAGTAGTGTGTAAGTCTAGCGACAGATGAGCTCAGCTGTTTGGTTCCTTACGAACTCACACACATTTCATTTCAACTACCTGGACCCGGCAACGTGTCACATAGCTCGCAGTGTACGTGCATGGTTCGAAAAGCAACTGGATGAGTTTATCGTACTACCTTGGCAGCCAAGCTCACCGGACTTAAGCCCAGTCGACAATCTGTGGGACACCTCGATCTGGCTGTTCGCGCCATGGATCCTCAACCGAGAAACGACACTGGTGTCGGCATTCCTCCTCATCCCTGACGGTGCCTTCCAGGACATGATTATCTCTCGTCTTGTATGTCTCGCAGCTGTCCGCGCTGTAATAAGGTGGTTAGTCATGGTTTTGAAAGATCGTCACATTAACGTGACAGGACAGTGTAACTTTAGTTTGGTTTCTGTACAAGTTGTAAATAGCCAACCGCTCCCTGTATTTTAGCTCTGAAACCTTCAGAATTTTGAAGAGCGTAGGGTGTATACATTATCAATCAGTTTTCTAATATACGCCATAGGTTCAACAGAGCCTCTCGTTTTCTTGTATTTATAGGGGAACTAAAACTGAACTTCTCCGAGGTTGGCTTCTACTAGATTTTGCATTCTTCTGTAACTAATTACTATTAGTATTTTGCAACCACTGCTTTTTAAACTGATAGTTCGGTAGCAATCGCAACTATCAGCACCTTTCGCTTTGGAATTGGAATTATGACAATCCTCTTGAAGTCTGGAGGTATTTCACCTGTCTTACATACATTATGTGATCAAACGTATCCGGAAACCTGGCGGAAAATGACTTACAAGTTCGTGACGTTCTCCATCGGTAATGCTGAAATTCAATATGATGTTGTCCCACCCTTAGCCCTGATGACAACTACCACTCTCGCAGGCATATGTTCAGTCAGGTGCTGCAAGGTTTCTTGGGGAATGGCAACTCATTCGTCACGGAGTGTTGCACTTAGGAGAGGTATCGATGTCGGTCGGTGAGGCCGGCACGAAGTCGGCGTTCCAAAATATCCCAGAGGCGATCTATAGGATTCAGGCCAGTCAATTACAGGGATGTTATTGTCATGTAACCACTCCGCCACAGGTCGTGCATTATGAACAGGTACTCGATCGTGTTGAAAGATGCAACAGCCATCTCCGAATTGCTCTTCAACAGTGGGAAGCAAGAAGCTGCATAAAACATAAGTGTAGGCGTGTGCTCTGCTAGTGCCACGCAAAACAACAAGGGGTGCAACCCCCTCCATGGAAAACACGACCACGCAATAACACTACCGCCTCCGAATTTTACTGTTCGCGCTACACGGGCTGGCAGATGACGTTCACTGGGCATTTACCATACCGACACTTTGCCATCGTATCGCCACATTGTGTACCGTGGTCGTCACTCCACACAAAGTTTTTCCACTGTTCAGTTGTCCAATGTTTTCGCTCCTTACACCAAGCGAGGCATCGTTTGGCATTTACCGGCGTGATGTGTGGCTTATGAGCGGCTGCTCGACCATGAAATCCAAGTTTTCTCACCTCTCGCCTAACTGTCATAGTACTTGCAGTGGATCCTGATGCAGTCTGGAATTCCTGTGTGATGGTCTTGATAGATGTCTGCCGACTAAACATTACGAACCTTATCAATTGACGGCGGCCTCTGTCAGTCAACAGACGAGGTCAGCCTGTACGCTTTTGCGCTGTAGGTGTCCCTTCACGTTTCCACTTCACTATCACATCGGAAACAGGGACCTATGGATGTTTAGGAGAGTGGACATGTCGCGAAAAGACATATGACACCCAATCACTTGACCACCTTCGAAGTCCGTGAGTTTTGCGGAGTGCCCCATTCTGCTCTCTCACGCTGTCTAATGACCACTGAGGTCGCTGGTATGGAGTACATGGCAGTAGGTGGTTCAAAATGGTTCAAATGGCTCTGAGCACTATGGGACCTAACATCTATGGTCATCAGTCCCATAGAACTTAGAACTACTTAACCCTAACTAACCTAAGGACGTCACACGACACCCAGTCATCACGAGGCAGAGAAAGCAGTAGGTGGCAGTGCAATGCACTTAATATGAAGAACGTAAGTTTTTGCGGTGTTCAGATACTTTTGATCACATAGTGTATTATACACACCAGGTTTAATAGTTTTGTATTCAAAGAAATTCAACAGTTATGAGAGAATCTGGTCCACTCCGGGGGTTTTGTGTCCACTTTTGACTTTCAAGGCTCTCTCAAATTCTTCTCACAGTATGACACTTCCCATTTTGTATTCATTTACTTCTTTTCTCTTTCAATGGAGCTATCTGCAAGTTCTTTTCTCTTGTACAACCCTTGCACATATCCATTTACATTCCTAAGTTTACGTTCTTTGCTTAGTACTGGCTTTCCATCGGAGTTTAAATATTCATACTGCTGCTTTTCATTTGTTCCAATGGCCTCTCTAATTTTACTGTAGGTTAAACTAGTGTTTCGCCTTGTCATCCGTTCTTCTACAGTACTTCGTTTCGCTCTCTGGCCATATTTGTTTTGATATTTTGGAGTTTCTGTCATACTCATTTTATACACATCTGTATTCCCATTAACTCACTTAGCTTTCGTATATTTTATATTTACAACTTTCGTCAATCAAATTTAATATCTCGAGTGTTATCCACCGATTTCTAATGGTTCTTGTCTTCTTGTCTTCTTACCTTATTAACGCTCTGCTGCTTTCTCTTTATCACCTCTCAAAGCTACCTGTCGGTCTTCTATTGTATTTATTTCGCCTGTTACAATGAATCTTAGGTAAATGCTGTCTTTCAATCGCTCAATGTATTCTGGTTTTCATTTATCTAGGTCCCATCTCCTTCATTATCTAGGTTTATACAAGTTCTGTATTCATCTGAAGTTCTTAACCTAAAAATTATGGCCAGAGTTCACATCCGTCCCTAGGAATGTCTTGCAGGTATCTCCATGTCTCTTCGATGAATACAACCTCTAGCCATCCCCGACATGGCAGTTAATGTCTTCTTATCATTTTCAGCTACATTTTTGTGCAAACTTGGCTTCTCAACGTTGACTGAAATCAAAACATCAAAGAGAGGGAGAGAGAGAGAGAGAGAGAAAGAGAGAGAGAGAGAGAGAGGCTCAGATCCATCGATGAAGAACTAAGGCTTCGTTTGTCAACGATTCCGCAACGAATCAGCTGTCTGTGTGCAGCTAAGCAGACTCAGCTATGACTGTGAAGGTAAGAGTAGAGTTATTTCCTATGATTAGAAATACGTATTTTCTACAGTGAATGAAAGTCAATAACTTTTTAATAAATGCATGAGTCTATTCCTGATTTATAATAATAAAAATAGTAATAATAATTGATTTCATGAAGACATAATAATTCTTAATTATCTTACGATTCACATTATGTTGAGGGAATAGACAGTTTGGTGTGCCATGATGAATCTAGGCCCGTCTGGCCGTACTGTGAGCAATAAGAATTTACGGAACACTGATCTAAGGGACCCGGTAGCACTTTGGCAAGAAACAGTACGTATTTCTTACCCTCTAACATGTCTTCAATAAACTAATGACCAGTCACGTAGCCTCCAATTATCTCACATCAAATGTTCACACTGTACTGCCCATATGGATCCACCTTCCTGTGCCAAAGTACAATCTCGGCAACCCAAACATTCAAATTTCTGATATTTAGCTTTCCACGGTTTCTGAAGATAGCTTCATTGTTGAAGAGAATTATGTGAAGGAATTCAGAATCGCATCAGTGTTAAGTAGACTAACATATCTGAAACACCATTATGTTCTTTGCTACATCTATTAATGCAAGGGACGCTCAATAAGTAATTAGACACCAACACAGTTTTACTTGGTCAATTTGTGTTGAAAAAAAAAGTGCAGTTCGTTGTAGGACATTGTGGCATATTCCCACTTCAGCCCCTGTAGCATCATGGAGTTCCGATAGTTGGCGGCGCTATACGTAGCCTTCTCCTAGCAGAGAGCTGTCATTCAGTTTCTTTTGGCGAAAAATCAGATCTTCGTACATATTCATAACAGCTTGCAGTAAGTTTACGGAGATGTGTCGCTGAACGAAGTACTGTGCGTCGTCATCGCAATAAGGTCGTGCAATGCCGTCCGAGCTCTAGAGTACTAGGCGGTCGCACACAGCTGTGACTCCTGCAGTATTGTAACGTACAGGTTCGAGGTGACTGACCGATCACTATCTCTGTTGGTATTGTTCACAGAACTTCATTAGACTGTTCTTCCTCATCCACCTTACAGTGCGGATCTCGCTGCTTCGAACTTCCATCTGTTTGGCTCAATGAAGGATGCACTCGGCAGGAAGAAGTACGTGGATGACAGGGAGGTAGCTGTTGCAGCAAGACGTTGGCTTCGACGTCGACCATTAGAGTAATACCATGCGGGCATACAGACCTCCAGATAAGGTGGTATAAGGCAGTCGCATTGGACGGAGATTACGTTGGAAAATGGGGTTTTGTAGCGAAAAGAGTGGAGAAAGATAATGTGTATGGGAATCCTGAATAAAACCAAACTGGTGTCAGAAAAAAATTGTTGCATTACTTACTGAATACCGCTCGTACTACTACTACTAATAATAACAATAATATGCAATGATCATGCAATGAAAACAAAATATAATTCTTAAAATTATTGTTGCGTAGTGCACTAATATAAATGTTTAATTATCATTATTGTTATTATTAGTACACAGTGTCATGCAACAATAACAAAATGTAATTATTAATGTTAATATTATGTAATGATCATTTAGTACAGAAATCGTAATATTTACATACGAAGGATACCTGATAAGTTGTAACAGACGGCCTGTTACTTTCCAATGTGAAATAAATACGTCAATAAATAAAATAAATAATTTTCGAATTTGGAGTCTATGTTCTTTGATGTTACTGTAGCTACCGTATTGTAAATAAGTAAGCAGGGCAGTTGGTTTAGAGACAGCTGCTGCTCTGCGGCAGATTGCGAGATCAGGGAGCCCTGTGGAAGCCAACCAGGAGGCCCCACGGCTCGCCGCAAGGAGGGAATACTGCATGAGGCTGCGCGCCATCCCTAAGGTCGCAACAGCCATTAAAAATAATTTTCGGCTGCAGAAACTGCGTTCAATTTGCTTTAATGAGGCCCAGCCGGATGCTGGGCAGCGCGACGTAATGTGCACGCCCCTTCAAACGTGGCCGCGCCGCTGCTTCCTGTTTGCGTCGGAGCGTAGGCGCAAATGCGCACCACATAATGAAAAATACTTCACGCGCCAGGAAGAGGACGCTTGCTCGGCCACTTTCGCTTGCTTCCGCTTTACAGGTAACTTCTGTGCCGGAAAACTGAGTGTATACGAAATGACTGTCAACAGATGACTGTTACCGCAAGGGTTTGACGTCGCAATACTCTAGATGTCCATGTTTCGCTATAAGTTTTGACTTTGTAGAAAAAGGTAAATACGTAGATATATAGGACCAACGAGTTGCTTTAACGGATGATGGAGGGATTAGAACAATTGAGCATCTCGCCGTCGTCTGCTTTGTTAGTGACAAAGTGTGAACTCAGAAGCGATAAAGGTGGGGAACGAAGACAGAAGTTAACTATTCAACAGTATAATACCAGTATTTATGTGAAGTATTTTATGGTAAAAGGAAAGCTGTCATCAACCTAAAAGTTGCTTTGGAGTCAACAGGACTTTATTAGGTGGGCTCCTATTGGAGAAGTTACGCACTTGCCTTTGTCTGACGTTTTGAGCTGACTCACTTAGCCATTTACAGGGGGACGTATAATGCAACACGGGCTCAAAAATGCGATACAGCTACGTATTTTTCACGTTAACAAATCATTGCCCGTGGTGAAAGAAAAAATAAGTGACTGAAAAAACTTTTCTCTCTCTGTTGGTCCATTACTTTTGGTCTGACTGGGCTCATCTTCAGTGGCACTGGTGGAAGACACATTTTCGTTGCTTTGTCGGATAACTCTCTTTCTGTGTCCTTCTAATTGCCATAAAAACGAAATAACTGAACAAAATATTAGTTAATGTAGTACACACAAAACATGTTTTTAGATTCATCATAAATTGAGTGAATCTGTTACAAAAAACCCAGAGCTTGCCTCTATCCCCAACCATTCAGTTCGATATCCCCATGAGGAGACAAACCACGTCCGCCGTTCTCATTTTCATTTATTTCAGAACAAATTAAAATTAGACGGTGACAGAGATAAAACGACTCAAGTGAGCGCCTAATCAATAATAATGGATAGTTGATGACAAAAAGATTAAAACGGTACACCAAACCAGGAGACTAAATTGGAATATTTATGTGTTAACCAGAACCACGATGTGTGTATTTGTTGTTTGAGAGGACACATAGCGGCAAGAGTTAGTAAGAACTTTGAAAGACAGACGCAATCGTACGCACTCGTCCTGTTGTGACGTTACGAGCAAGTGCGGTCGAGCAACCTCATGTTTTGACAGCTGAAAGAGTACGACGACCGAACCGACCAGAGCTCTGTGAACCAAGAGAGCCTTGAAGTGTCATCGACATCTACATCTACATCTACATGGATACTCTGCAAAGCACATTTAAGTGCCTGGCAGAGGGTTCAACGAACTACCTTCACAATTCTCTATTATTCCAATTTCATATAGCGCTCGGAAAGAATGAACACCTATATCTTCCCATACAAGTTCTGATTTCCCTTATTTTATCTTGGTGACGGTTCCTCCCTATGTAGGTCGGTGTCAGCAAAATATTTTCGCATTCGGAGGAGAAAGTTGGTGATTGGAATTTCGTGAGAAGATTCCGTCGCTACGAAAAACGCGTTTCTTTTAATGATGTCCAGGCCAAATCCTGTATCATTTCTGTGACACTATCTCCCAAAAAAACGTGCTGCCTTTCTTTGAACTTTTTTTGATGTACTCCGTCAGTCCTATCTGGTAAGGATCCCACACCGCGCAGGAGTAATCTAAAAGAGGACAGTTAAGCGTAATGCAGACAGTTTCCTTAGTAGATGTGTTACATTTTCTAAGTGTCCTGGCAATAAAACGCAGTCTTTGGTCAACCTTCCCCACAACATTTTCTATATGTTCCTTCTAATTGTAATACCTAGGTATTTAGTTGAATTTACGGCATTTAGATTAGACTGATTCATCGTGTAACCGAAGTTTAACGAGTTCCTTATAGCTCTTATGTGGATGACCTCACACTTTTCGTTATTTAGGGTCAACTGCCACTTTTCTCACCATTCACATATCTTTTCTAAATCGTTTTTTAGTTTGTTTTGGTCTTCTGATGACTTTATTAGTCGATAAACGACAGCATCATCTGCAAATAACCGAAGACGGCTGCTCAGATTGTCTCCCAAATCGTTAATATCAATAAGGAACAGCAAAGGGCCTATAACACTACCTTGGGGAACGCCAGAAATCACAACTGTTTTAGTCGATGACTTTCCGCCAGTTACTACGACGTGTTACCTCTCTGACAGGAAATCACAAATCCAGCCACACAATTGTGACGATATTCCATAAGCACGCAATTTCACTACTAGCCGCTTGTGTGGTACAGTGTCAAAAGCCTTCCGGAAATCCAGGAATACGGAATCGATCTGAAATCCCTTGTCAATAGCACTCATCACTTCATGTGAACAAAGAGCTAGTTATGTTTCACAGGAACGATGTTTTCTAAACCCATGTTGACTGTGCGTCAATAGAGAGGACACACATCATTCAGTGATTGGCGAAGACTCTGAGTATGAGAATTACCACGACCGCAGGACACCTGCTAGGTAAACGCTTGCTCTGGCCACGTGATCTAGGCTATTGGAGAGAACTTTTAGATGGAAACCGCCAAATATTAACTGAGACTAAACTGAATAAAATGCATGCACAGTGCATCCCTTTTAAGACAGTAGCAAATAAAGTTAATAATACAAAATGTATTACTTGAAATGAAAAGGTTGAACTACTCTGTTCAGTCAGATTAGTGTGACATGTGTAAAGACTGAATAAACATCTTTTTCAGCGCGAATCGCTGCGAGACGTACTGGAAGAGCGAGAATGAGGTCCTGGAAGGTACCGGCAGAGATGCGGAGCCTTGAAACTACAGAGCCATGACCAGCTACAATACGTTTCTTGTTTGACGATCCAAGGCACGAACAGCGCGATCCAAATGGTCCCACAGCTTCTCAACTGGGTTTAAATTCTGGGAGTTCATCATTAAATCTTCTTCTCCACTTCTCATCCTGATTTATATTGCTACTCTGATTCTGTTAGTTGGCTGTTGATCTTATTGCTCCTTGACTATAACACCAAAGCTTTATTTATGACACATTGCATGATTCGTGGGCTCTATAAAATTTAAGAGACTTCCAATTTAAAAAATAGGGCAATATATTAATTTCAACTGTTAAGTGGCAGGTAAACTCCTTCTTAATGCGGAAATTTTAGTGCGTACCCCGCAACGATTTATCTAAATATACCAATTTTAGAAACCCTGATGACAGATCTCGCTCATAGTATATCCGCCCTCCCCCCTTGTACACTGATCAGTTATGAAATTCCGTTAGTAATCTACATTGCTTAGCCTGAGTCCAAATCTGTTTAAAAGTAACTGTTGAAGCACATTAGATGAAGTGAGCTGTTCAGCATATTGAACTGCTCATTACTGAGCAGGTTCTTCGAATAATATCTTTACAAATTCGATTTTACGTATATGTAATTCTTTCCTCTCATGAAGAAAACAGTCTTTGCAGCCTGCAAAGTAACGATAGCATGGCACTTCTTACAACACAAAAACTTTTTCGGCCGGGTATCTACATCGTAGGTCATCCCACATTTCTAGAAGAATTGCACAACTCTGACTTACTTATTCTACTGTTTACTTTGCTAATTTCATTTTCATTCACAGAAGCCACATTTTCCTTTTCCTTTCTCAGATAGCCATATGTGCCTTCCAGTTTACCCATGAACAAAACTTTTCTCTCCTAATCGTCAGCCACAATCTTCCTGTCCACCTCTGTCAGCGATTGCCTTCTCTCTTCTTCCCTTGTGTTACACAACTGCTTGTCTGAGTCAAATGACCCCTCAATTCAGTTTCAACTGTATCCGGTCTGACATGTAAATTCTTTTCTTCATCCCCAAACGTTTATCTTAAATCCTCATATTTTTAGCAGAAACCCTCAATTTTACTGCTCATTTCCGCATATCGTCTTTTAAGCATCCCATATCACTTTTTGATGGACTTGCAGAAGTATCTATTCCACCCATACAGGTCTTCAAAGAATTTCTCTGACTCATCAATGCACTAAATATTTCTTTCACGGTCAAACCCACTATTTCTTCCTACCTGTGTGAGCCCTGAAACTCATTCCCACTAGCTATGGACTCAAAATCTCCAGATGTCTTCTCAATTTCCAGCACCATTGCTTTGGTTACCAAGAGCGCTGAAAATCACAAAATAAGGCGCCTGCTGCCAACACTTTTGTGACTGCGACTCTTCTGCCTTGGTTGCTGCTGTAATAGATTACTACGATGTAGTGAGATCATCCACCATCGTGCATGTAGAATAAGTGAGGAAGTTAAAGTCAATTCACGTGCTGGTGAACCACAGGGAGAGGGGGTAGGGGAAAAAGGTGAGGCGGCCATAGCGGATGCAACTTCAAGCTGACTCCGTGCTGCATCTCCCTACTGCTGGATCCCTGCTCTGCGCTGGACAATCGTTGCACACCGTGAATACAGGCCACTGAGACACGTATCTTGCACATCCCTAAAGTGGCTGTACAGGCGATCTCTCTGCCTACCGAGTGATTTCACTGTGAGATATCCCAGTTCAGCCCCCATATGAGACTTATTTTCGATGTCAACGTACAATAATTACTCACAAACAGCAGGAGGCAGCAGTATCTGTGGGGGGGGGGGGGGGGGGGGTATGTAAAGAGTGTCGGGAGGTCTCGGGAAACACTGGAATTGTTGTCGTAATGTGAAAATGGAGCGATTTCCCTGAAGTCCAAATTGGCATGATCATTGCCTTTCGGGCTAAGGTTGAAAGAATTTCAAAAATTTCTAAGTTGGTAAATTCTTCGCATGATCCGTATTTCAAGCATAACTAGAATGACAAACTGGCACCGCCCAAAATCTGCGCCAAGTCGTGGTGCACCACGGGCCATAGGTGACAGGGATGAACGATGACTGAATAGATCTTTACAGGCAAATAGTCGTGTAACGGTTGAGCTACTGACGGTCCAGGAGATAGAGAGGCAACCAAGAGTGTCTCGGCAAAGACATTAGCGAACGTTGCTACATATGGGCCTCTGCAGCAGGGATCTTGTTCACGCAAACATGCTGACTGCTGTTCATCAGTGCCTGTGGCTGGAAATTGCACGCCAATACAACAGCTGCACGCCTACTGAGTAGCGACAAGTGGCCTTTTCAGTTTACTCACGTTTTATGCTCCAGTGTACGAATGGCCGTTGCCGGGTAGGGGTGAAATATTTTGCAGTATACGGAGAATTGTCAGCTGGGAAACGTTTTCGTGGCAATCTCTGGGTGACCTCGTCAATCTGGAAGGCACGGCGTGACATCACAAGTATGCATCTATGCTTGGCGACCATATCCACCGTTACATGCATTTTGTATTTCCTCGGCACAGTGGCATCTACCAGCAGAGCCGTGCAACTTGTCACAAAGTTCACAGCGTACTTACATGCTTCTAACAGCACCAACACGAGTTTACCGTACTCTCCTGGCCACCGCCCTCCCAGCCTTTAACCCACTCGCGAATATGTGGTCTGTGGGACCACCTTGATCGAGTTGTTGGTGCTACAGATCCTCACTCGAGAAACGTAGCGCAACTGGCCAGTGCACTGGAGTTCCATGGTTCCACGTCTCTGTCTGTGCATCACAGGACTTTGTTGGCCCTTCATCAACGTCCTACAGCAGTCCGTGCTGCAAAAGCTGGTTATTCAGTCTTCGGATATGTTCTCACTTTCAGGTACTGGACAGTGTACTTCACCTTTTTCACTTCGACAAACTTACACCCGGCACCACTACAACACAACACATGTACGTGTGCGTGTTTGTAGTGAATATTGTGCAGGATACACCTGTTACTAATGTAACAGCATTTCACATTTGCAACGGTTTTTCTCACACTTACTTAACCTGTGATCTTGCAATGTTAATCACCTAAATATGTTACCTAGACAAATGCATTCCAGAAATTTCACTACTCTAGATTAATTATTTTTGGGTGTTGCGATTTTTTCGATCAGTATATATGACCATCTACCGCCAATCACAGATTTTTGTGTCAGGTGCTACCCTTGGCTCCATTCTTGATTACTGCAATGGTTTAGTGGTTGTGCTTTGGCAACTGTTGTGTCTCTGGAGGTACAAGTGTTTGAAGTGGCCGCTGAGGCAGTGTGGTTGTCACCAAGACAGCTTCCATTTCCATTACATCAATATGTATTTCAAGGCAAAAAGTTCGTGTTCTTTGTATGTCTCGGAGCTTTTATGAATATTTTTGGGTGTTAACAAATGTTTTCAACTGTTCTAAAATATTCTCGAATGTTATAGATGTTAGAATGTTGCAGAAAATTTCTAATGTTTCTTCAACATTCTCGGGCGTTCTGAAATGTTCTCTGTGTTCTATGACGAAGTGATTAGCAGAGCTTTATATCAGATTAGAGTACCGTTTAGCACTTCAGATTTAAGAGTGCTGGAGAGTACCGTTGACCATTCGAGAGCAATTCCTGGCATAGCATACTAGCTACTGTACCAGTTTTTGAATGTTTATTTTTGCTGAGATCTCGAATGCTCTGGTGTAATACGGTATGTTTACAGAAAATAAATGAAAATAAAAACCATGCACACATCTTCAGTTTCAGGTAATAACAAATAAAGTGAGTGGAACAAAGTGTATAAATGGAAGTGGAGAGGTCTAGCTGCACTGTCCTCTCGCATAAATGTGGTGAGTAGTAAAAAGCCTGAATAAACTACCTCTTTCATCACGGACTGCGAGACATGCAGGGAGAGAGTCAGTGAGGTCCTGGAAGGTGCCGGCAGTGATGTGGGGCCGTGATGGTGCCAGTGCTGTCGCCAGGTTTCTCGGTTGGTTTCCCCCGGTTTTAAATTCTGGGAGTCTGGTGGCCCAGGAAGTGTGGTAAACTCATCCAGGTGCCATTCAAACAGCAGACGTACGCAATAAGCTCTGTACAAGATGTATCGACTTGCTCGTAGATGCCAAACTGCATGTCGGGTTGGACATGGTCCTTAGGATAGATGAATACTTCTGTTGATCCACTTTGCATTACAGAATGCCCAGATAATCCAGGGAAAGCCATGAAAACATGTCCTAGACAATAACGCTCTCTTCTTCGGCCTGGATCCTCCCAACTACTGTTGCAGGGGCTTTGCTTTCACACGTTCCACACCGATTGAGCGTATAATGTGACTCATTCATAAAGGCCACCTTTCGTGAGTCTGTGGACGTCCAGTTTCAGTATTGGCGTGCAAATGCCATCCTTCATCGCCGTTGAACGACAATCAGCATAGGTGCATAAATAGCGTGGCTGCTCTGGGGGTCTATACACAGCAACGTTTGCTCAACAGTCATTGTGGAGACAATGTTGGTAGTCCGTTGGTTCATCTTGGTCGTCAGTTATTCAACAGTAGCATGTCCGTTCGCTCACGCACATCTCCTCACCTGTCGTTCACCCCTGTACTCTATGGCCCATGGTGCACCACAGTTGCCTCAGTGCTGGTTTTGGATAGTGCCATCTTGCCATCCATAGTATACTTTAACCATGGTGGAACATGAGCAGTTCATAAACATATCCATTTCGGAAATGCTTACACCCTTGACCCAAAAGCCAATTATCATACTCTTTTTAGCATCAGATAAATCACTCCGCTGTGTCCAAATGGTTCAAATGGCTCTGAGCACTATGGGACTCAACTGCTGTGGTCATTAGTCCCCTACAACTTAGAACTACTTAAACCTAACTAACCTAAGGACATCATACACATCCATGCCCGAGGCAGGATTCGAACCTGCGACCGTAGCAGCAGCGCGGCTCCGGACTGGAGCGCCTAGAACCGCACGGCCACAGCGGCCGGCAGCTGTGTCCAGGGGCATGGAAAACAGTGCAGCTATTTTGTGCGTCTTTCGATATGACGCCACTTCGGCGACTTGCACGTCGATGGAGATGAAATGATGAGGATTAGGACAACACAACACCCAGTCCCTGAGCGGAGAAAATCTCCGACCCAGCCGGGAATCGAACCCGGGCCTGTAGGATTGACAGCCTCTCGCGCTGACCACTCAGCTACCGGGGGCGGACACTTCAAGATAATATACGTGCTTAAATTATTGGACCTACAGACTGTAGGAAGGCTGAACTTATTGTAACTCTGCTAAAACGTCTTAGGGGTGCCACTTCGAGCATGTATATGTTTTTTCAAAAATATTGTTTACTCCTAAATTTCAGATATTGCGCAAAACTTTGCATTAAATTGAGGACGTAGTGTGCCAGACTTTCAGCGAAAGCAGCAATATTCCACTTCCTCGAAAAACCAAGCGAAGCAACGTTTTTGTAATTGATGGTTTAGCAGTGGAAAACCAAGATGAGTTACGGAAATATTTTTCCTTTGGACGGTAGATGTTCCCACAGCAGTTGGTCTGGAGGGAGTCAAACTTTGTTAAAGCTTGCAAACAGGACAACCTGAATTTAAAGAATTTTTATGAAGCACATCTAGCAACCGACGTATATGAGAATTTCTGAAAAAACTCTCGGTATGGCTCTCTGATTGTTGACAAGGTTAGGAAAAAATGGCGAAGGTCAATGAGGAAGAAACTTTGATGAGATTGGGCATAAAAGGTATTATACCACAATGTAATTATGAGAGTACATTTTAGGCTACCCATAAATTCATATGTAGACAATCGGCCATTATGATGGATGAAGCGGAAGCCAAATTTACGTCTATACATCGACAGAAAAATCGAGACAATAAACGCAAGATTATAGGAATTGGACAGTCGTATCAAGACAGCAGCTGCAAAAGGTGAATATCAGCTGAATCATATAATCCTGCAAAGTGAGCAAGCAACGAAAACAAGGTTAAAGACACTGAATAGCATTATGAAGGCAGAAGCTACGAGAAATGAAGCTCCGTTGAAAGCAAGGGTCGTAGAGGTGCAGTTAAAAAAAATGGTTCAAATGGCTCTGAGCACTACGGGACTTAACTTCTGAGGTCATCAGTCCCCTACAACTTAGAACTACTTAAACCTAACTAACCTAAGGACGTCGCAAACATCCATGCCCGAGGCAGGATTCGAACCTGCTACCGTAGCGGTCGCTCGGTTCCAGACTGTAGCGCCTAGAACCGCTCGGCCACCCCGGCCGGCAGAGGTGCAGTAACCCATTTACCTCAAACTGCGGTTCTTAAAACTGGAACTGCTGGGGTGTGATCAGTCTATCTCTGAAACTCTTGGACTCATAACAGAAAATATTAAACAGTTCTTAGATTTTGTGGTGGCAGATGGCAGTAGAGGAAGAGAGAAAGAGTAGGGTGAAGAAAATGAAAGATGTAGTACCACCGATATCATCTACTGTCAACGTGCTTGCGCATATTTATGGCGTATGGGATCAGTCAAGATGAGCCGTATATGCTCGGAAAGATACCAATGTGCTTAACTAGGGAACCATTCACTTTTGAGACAGGTAGTTTGTGCAGAAACCTGACTTTTCGGAGCTACTATTCCTTAAACCTTCGAACCCTCGAAAGTACTTGCTAAAAGAGACGGAATGATAGGATGGAATATTATATGTGATTAATGCAATAGGTGAGATAACGGTCCACAATTGTTACACCAGTGTTAATGGCGAATGCAGAGAAGGACAAGGGATTCAGCACTCAGAAAAAAAGGCTGAACACAGTATCTGTGGAGAATATATATTACGATCATTCCAACGAAATCCTAAACGGACTACGGTTACTGACAGCATCAGCGACCGCAGTGAACACAGCTCATGTGATTGAAATGATATCAATCATTTTGGAGCTTAGAGAGAGTCACATTATTGAATAATAAAGGAGATGGTGGTCAGTGAATTGCATAGGCCCACTCATGAAACGTTCCTGAAAAGATGAGTCATAACACGCGATCTAAACGATTAATGGTAGGCAAATCTTGTTGAGATGAGAATACATGCTTTCGGAGAAGGGTTCAAACATATTTTAATGACTTTCCTACTTCACCTCGTTCTTTCTGTGAAGACAAAGACTATGAGTGACACAGTGCACGTGTCTGAACAACTGCTGCAGAGAGAGAAGAAATGGTGTCATGACAACATGAATATCGGTCACGGAACTGAACTGTACAACACGTATTTCAAGCTGGTGAAGGAGCAGTAAGGAATAAACCACTACTCAACAGTCTCACACATGAATGCAGGTGTTGTCGAGCATCTGAAAAAAAACATTAAAATCCATACGGGAATGAGATTTAATCTTCATAATTCACACACATCGCTACACATTCTCCCATATGTTATTGGGGAATACAATCAATCAGGCAGCTGTCGCCAGCCGAGCAACAACTGCAACAGGGAAGTAACCGATGCTGTGACACTTTTAGAGTTACAAATCAAGATGGAATCATATAATTCCATCTGTGTGCTTTGGTAATTTAGTTCTTGAAATCCTGCATGTTACTTTAATATTTAATACATACAGTTCTCGTAGTTTCATTTATGTCGGACTGTAACCGATTTTGTGACATTTTTCGAAGCATATAACCAGGAGTGAATTACCTAGTCTCACCTGTATGTTGTGGTAGTTTGGTTTTTAGTCTCTGCCTGTTAATTTAATATCTAGTAGACAAAGTTCTCACGTTTTCGTTGATGTCGGGAAGCGAGTGATTTCGTGACATTCAGATTCCTGGCCAGGAGCGAATTATCTACTCTCACGTGACTGCTTTGGTAGTTTAATTTTTGAATGACTGCATGTTAATTTAATATTTAATAGACTCACTTCTCGCGTTTCCGTTTGTGTCGGAAAGTAACGGGTTTTGTGACATTTTATTTTCTACCCAGGAAAGAATTATTTAGTCTCACCAGTGTGTTTCGGCAGTTCAGTTTTTGAATCTCTGAGTGTTAATCTAATTTAGTAGACATTGTTCTCGTCTCTCCATCAGTGTTTACAACAGAGTTCCGCAGTATGTGTCGATAGTCGTCTGTTTGTATTTGTAGTGTAGTTTTCCACAGTCTTTAGTATGGACTGGGACTGCGATTACTGTGTACGGATGCGAGTTGTGTTGATGACGCTACTTTGTGAGCTACAATCTGTGTTGGCTTGGGTTACACAGCTTGAGGCTGGAGTGGATGTGTATCACAGTTGTCGAACGGCCTTGGAGATCCAACAGACGTCGACTACGACTGATGATTCCGCCTAGTGGTCTTCAAAGGTGATCAGTCCAGTTACTGCTCGCATTGAGGTTGATCCCTCACCCGTGTTCGAGTGGGAGATAGCCTCAGGGCGTGGAAGGCTCCGAAAGACTTCCCATGTGGCCAAACGTAAGACCTCCTAAATTAGTCTGACAAACAGTTTCCAGGTTCCATCAGTGGCTAATAATCTCCCTCAGCCAAATGCAGCCATTTGTCCTGATTCAAAGGAAAACTCTCAGTCTGCAAGATCTGGGCAGTCACAGAGGGAAATTTTTTTTGGCGGTTAGAAACTTCAGTGTAAGGCGCGTTATAGGGCCCCTTAGCGACATGGCTGCCAAGAAGGGGACGAACGCTAGTGTGTATACAATGTGCATACCAGGTGGTGTCATTTCAGACATGGAACAGGTCCATCCAGACGCCAAGAAGAGCACAGAGTACAGTCAACTGCAGATGGTGGCTCATGTCGGTACCAATGTTGTGGGTCGCTTTGGATCAGAAGAGATTCTCTCTGATTTTGAGTGACTGTCTGTAGTGGTTAAAGTTGCCAGTCTTGCGTGCGAGACGAAAGCAGAGCTCATCATTTGCAGCATAGTCGAAAGGACCGATTGCAGACGTTTCGAACAGAGCCCTGCGGAGGGTCTGAAGCAGTGGATCGGACGGTTCTCGCTCACTGTAGGCTGCAGATCCCTTGACTTGCGCCATAGGGTGGCAGGTTTAGGTTTCCGTAAAATAAGTCAGGAATCAATTACATACAGTAAGTGGCTACACGAGGAGCGGTGGCTATGTAACATGGATTGGGTAGTGTTTAGGTTATAGGATCTCGGGGAAACACAAAAAGGGCTTCAGTCACAAAGGGTGAAGGTCGAACACAGGAAGAACCTAGATCTAGGAACCATTGATATAAAAGTTGTAAACTATCGTAGCTGCGTTTGGAAAGTATCAGGGCTCAGAGAGATAATAGGAAGCACAGATGCTTAAATCGTTTGAGGCACTGGAAGCGGGCTAAACTCAGAGATAAGTTCAGTAAAAATTTTTGCAAAGGACCTAACCGTAATCAGAAATGATAGGCTAATACACTTTGCGGTGATGTGTTTGTTAGCGTTAAAATCAGTCTCTCTTGTAGCGAAATTGAAGTAGATTGTTGCTGTGAGTTAGTATGAGTGGGCGGTATTCTCGGCAACCGGAATAAAACAAAAATTGGATCCTTTTACCGACATCCCAACTGAGATGGTACAATTATTGCTGAAAATATGAAAGAAAACTTGAGTCAGATTTCGAACACGTACCCGACTCAATCATTTATAGTTGGTGGTGACTTCAATTTACCCTCGATATGTTGGCGAAAATAAATGATTAAATCTGGAGGTAACATCATCCGAAATTGTGCTACACGCATTCACTGAAAATTATTTCGAGCGGTTAGTTCATGAGCCCATTTGAATACTAAACGGTCGTAAAAATACAACTGACCTCTGAACAACAAATAATCCTGAGCTAATAACGAGCATTAAAACGGATACAGGGTTTGGTGAACGTATGGTTGTCATAGTGAGATTGAGTACCTTAACTCCTAAATCCACCAAACTCCTAAATCCGAAACTTCACTTGACGCCTTCCTGAGGACAAGCTCCACTCCTTCCAAATTAACAATATAAGGTAGAACAGATGTGGCTTGAATTTAAAGAAATGGTATCAACAACAATTGCGTGAGAGTTATACCAAATAAATTAACAAACGACGGAGCTGATACTCCTCGGAACACAAAGCAAGTCAGAACACTGTTGCAGAAATAACAAAAAAGAAAACATGCCAAATTTAAACGAACGCAAAACTCCATGATTGGGGATCTTTTACAGAAGCATGAAATTTAACGCGAGTTTCAAGGTGAGATGCTTGTAACAGTTTCCTCAATGAAACTTTTGTCGCGAAATGTGTTAGAAAACCCAAAGAGATTCTGGTCATATGTAAAGAGTGCTAGTGGCAAGACACAATCAATGCCTGCTCTGCGCGATAGCAATGGATATACTGTCGAAGACAGTGCTGCCAAAGCCAAGTTACTAAACACTGCCTTCCAAAATTCCTTCACCAGAGAAGACGAAGTAAATATTCCAGAATTCGAATCAAGAAGAGCTAACATCATTAACAGCTTAGAAGTAGATATTCTCAGAGTAGTCAAGCAACTTCTATCATTTAATACAATGAAGTCTTCCGCTAAAGATTGTATGTCACTTAGGTTCCTTTCAGAGTGTTCTTATGGAATAGCTCCTCTGGAACCGCGCGACCGATACGGTCGCAGGTTCGAATCCTGCCTTGGGCATGGATGTGTGTGATGTCCTTAGGTTAGTTAGGTTTAATTAGTTCTAAGTTCTAGGCGACTGATGACCTCAGAAGTTAAGTCGCATAGTGCTCAGAGCCATTTGAACCATTTTGGAATAGCTCCATACTTAACAATCGCATACAACAGCTCCCTCGACGAAAGATCCATACCAAGAGTGAAAAGTTGCATAGATTACGGCAATATTCAAGAAAGATAGTAGGGGTAATCAACTAAATTACAGGCCCATATCATTATCGTCGATTTATAGCAAAAATTTTGTAACATATATTTGTTCAAACATTATGAAATACCTCGAAGACAACGGTCTATTGACACATAGTCTACACGGACTTAGAAAACATCGTTCTTGTTAACACAACTACTTCTATATTACGCGAAGTGTTGAATGTTATCGACAAGGGATTTGAAACCGATTCAGTGTTTTCAGATTTCCAGAAGCCTTTTGACACCGTACCTCACAAACGGCTTGTAATCAAATTGCGTGCATATGGAACACCGTCTCAGCTATGCGACTGGATTCGTGATTTCCTGTCAGACAGGTCACACTTCGTAACAGCTGACAGAAAATCACTGAATAAAAGAGAAGTTATTTATGGCGTTCCCAGGGTAGTGCTATGGGCCCTCTGCTGTTCCTTATCTATGCAGACCATTTAGGAGACATTCTAAGCAGCCGTCTTAGGTTGTCTGCATATAATGCTGTCATCTATCGTCTACGAAAGTCGTCAAAGTTCAAAGATAATTGCATAACGAGCTAGGTAAGACATCTGTATGCTGCAAAAATAGGCAGTTGACACTAAGTAACGAAAAGTGTGAGGTCATCAACATGAGTGCTAAAAGGAATCCGTTAAACTTCGGTTACACGATAAATAAAACAAATCTAACGACCTTAAATTCAAATAAATACTTAGGAATTACAGTTACGAATAACTGAAATTCGAAAGAACACAAAGAACACATGGAAAATGTTGTGGGGAAGGCAGGCGAAAACAGCCGTTTACTGGTAGAACGCTTAGAAGATGCAACAGATCTACTAAAGATCTACTGCACTACACTTTCGCGTCCTCTTAGACAGTACCGCTGTGCCGTGAGGGATCCTTACCAGATAGAACATCGACGAAGATCAGAGAAGGGCAGCACGCTTTGTATTAACGAGAAACAGGTGAGAGAGTGTCGTGGGCATGATACAGGTTTTGA
This sequence comes from Schistocerca nitens, assembly GCF_023898315.1. Lineage (NCBI taxonomy): Eukaryota > Metazoa > Arthropoda > Insecta > Orthoptera > Acrididae > Schistocerca > Schistocerca nitens. Next base: position 951,650,111 of record NC_064616.1, read on the forward strand.
TGTAGACATCATTAAAATAAAGGCGTATCTCGTTGCAGCGGGATTTTCTTACGAAATTTCTATCACAAATTTTCTCCCTCGTATGAGAAAATACTTTGTTGACGCCAACCTAAATAGGGAGAAACGAGTATCAGAATAAAATAAAAGAAATCAGAGCTCGCACGGAACGACATAGGTCCATATTTTCTTTCCGCGCTGTTCGAGAGTGGAATAATTGAGAATTTGTGTGAATGTGGTTCAATGAACACTATTCGAGGCACTTAGGTATGATTTGCATGGTAGCCATGTAGATGTAGAGGAGCTGAACTTCGTACGATTAAGAGTGAGCCGTTGATGTATGTGACAATGCACATGTAAATTCAGTAGTATTAGGATAGTGTATCAATGCAAGCAGAAGTTGAATGTAGGTGATTTGTTGCATTTTTCGAAATACAAAGCCGCGTTTGAGTAGTCTTACCTATCTAAATAGTTACAGTAGATAATTACAGTATCCGTATTAGAGAGGAAAAACGGAAGAACTTACTACTTAAAGCCCAGCAACATTGAAGAAATCGCAGGAATTTTTTATACAGAGGAAATACAGAAAAGTTCTTAACTGGGCGTGGTTCTCATAGAGCGTCTCATAAAGTTTCGTGGGAACAGGGCTTTAATCAAATGGCTTGGATTTTCAGCATTACGAAGGTGTTGGTGGTACTCTTAACAAACTGCCAGTTGAACTTTATATCTTCAGATTACATTTCTGTAGACCTGGAACGAAACTGAAAAAGCGTATTACTTGTGGTGTAAAGGGATTAAAGTACTTGATGAGGCCTGCAAGGAGCGTGATTTAACGTATCCTTCAAATCAAGGTTAGCCAGAACGTCACGCAGCAAATAGGAGTTTAGCCGATGAGACCAAGCAAGTACGTCAAAGAAGGGACACAGGCATAGGATACTCTATTGTGACATTTGCAGTTGATAAAGCAACGCGTATCAGATTCAGACTGCTTGCTGGAATATATTTCAAACAAGTAATGAACGCATCTGCACTAAAGAAGAAGAAGCCTAATTGGAGTTTAAAAAACTGTATTCAATCTTCGATGGTGGCCTCAAAATGCGTCTTGAAGAAGAACAGGAAAAGAATAAGAAGAAATCATGTTAAAACACCTAGGGCACTGCTGATACCTAATACTTCTGATGGAATTATTCCCTTACTAATTCCAAAGTCAACTGGCTGTCGGAAATTAGGTCGTTGATTGGACAAGCTGCTGCAATAGCCTGAACAGAGAAGAACACACAAAACGCTTAGGCACAACTATAGGAATCTATAAGGCGTAATAGGATGATGGAGACCGTCGCCTCTGGAAAAAGGCTATATTTAAATCCATACAAGGAAGGGCTTGGACTATTTGTTAAACAAATGTCCCCTAACTATACTGACCAGCAGACCGCTTACCAATACTGATCTGCTTAAATTCGGCAAGAAACCCAAAATTGCGAGATTGCAAGGCATGTTTATGTCGAATATTTTGGTGAAGGTTATTTGGAAATGCAAATAATGTGGGATCGCATATTCTGACGTTGCAGGAATGTATGGAAATCACTGAGTTGAGTTGTGTATGTTAAAAGAAAACAGAATACAAGTGCTCTCAACTTGCGGGAGGAATTGTGCAACTAATTCACCACAATTTAAGACGGTACTAAGACATTGATTCGTACCTCTGTGCTCATTTCTGTATAATATTCTCAAAATGAATGCTTAAGAACAGCACTACGTACATGACCATGTCACCTGAGACATAGATGTGAAGTCATACACTCCGACCTTAAAAGAGTGTCCGTCTTGTATAAAGTGAAAATTGCTTTCCACCAACAAATCCAAAGAAGAGTGAGCGGAGTATTGGATTAACCGCGTGGAACCTTATAACAGCATTCCAAACATCACCGTGGCAAACAATGAACTTCTTCTAAGACGTCTCAAACTTATGAAAATTTTTCCTGCATCACATGACATTGATGTTCTCAATGAAGTTATGTGTAAAGGATCTGTAAAAGAAATTCATTTTTAAGCAAAATTTAAAATGACAAGAGAATTATCATGAATTCTAAGCAGGAAATGATGCCTGTTTGAGGTGCTCCAAAGGATAATTTGTACATTCAAGAAGTGCAAGACGCAGGAAACAAAATTGTTTTGAATGAATTAGTGCGAAAAATACCTCCCGAAACTTTAAGTGCGCTAATTTATGGATGTTAGCTGCTATTAAGTTTTCGTTCATGCGAACTCTACGAGTATCAAATTCTACTGTCGACTTCAAAACGTAGCTGGTTGTTTAAGACAGCTGTTCACCTAGAAACTCCTTGATTTATTGTTCTAAGACTGCAGATAGGTACGAGAGGTAATGTGACTAAGAAGTCCAGTGTATTAAATAACTGTAACCGAAGAAATATTAAAGTGTTCCTGAATTCAGCGTGTTACCCGTACGTCGATATTGGTCTGCTGTAAGATGCGCATTCTAGTTTCCGCCCTTGTTGCTAAGAGTACAAGAAGACATTGACAGAAGTTTAAAATAATTTGCGCTAGTTGTCATAAGTGAAAGCTCGAAGGAAAATGAAATTCTGAAGATAGCCCTAAAAACATCCTCATTGAATTCGAATCATAAGATAATTTCCTTCCGAACACAGTGGTAAATGCATTATTCTCTCTTCTTGCTATTATTAACCACCCACCTTCTGCAGGAATTGCGCACCGGTTAGTATAAATGTGGTGATGCTGCTTCACTCCACGATTGTACCTCAAAGTGTGAACATAATCGTGTACGTACAGTGTTTTATGACGGATGTGGACAATTTACGAGGTGCGGCTAGAAAAAAACCGGACTGATGCTGGAAAAGACATTTATTTACAATTATTTACAATTTCATGTTATCTCCTTCAATGTACTCTCCTCCTCGGTCTCTACACCGCTCCATACGAATTTTCCACTGTTCATAGCAATGCTGCAGATCATTTTTGGCAAGTCCATACATTACTTCCGTCGCTTTTTCTTTTACTGCTTCAACAGTCTCAAATCTAGTTCCTTTCAAAGCTGACTTGACTTTAGAGAAAAGAAAAAAGTCACAGGGGGCCAAATCAGGTGAGTAGGGTGGATGATCTAAGATGGGAATGTTGTGTTTTGCCAAAAACGTCTTCACTGACAACGCACTGTGAGCTGGGGCATTGTCTTGGTGAAGGATCCATGACTTTTTTTCTCCACAAATCGTTCCGTTTTCTCCGTACTCGCTCACGTAGGGTAGCCAGGACGCTAATGTAGTAATGCTGATTCACTGTTTGTCCCTCTGGTACCCAATCAATGTGCACAATCCCTTTGATGTCAAAAAAAACAATCATGATTGCCTTGAATTTCGATTTTGACATTCGTGCTTTTTTTGTCGTGGAGAACCAGGAGTTTTCCAATGCATCGATTGGCGTTTAGTTTCGGGATCGTAAGTAAAAAACCACGATTCATCGCAAGTAATAACATTTTGTAAGAAGGTGGGATCACTTTCAATGTTTTCCAGGATGTCAGAACAAATCATTCTTCGGCGTTCCTTCTGTTCAATTGTGAGACACTTTGGAACCATTTTTGAACACACTTTGTTCATGTTGAAACTTTCATGAAGAATCTGCCTAACACTTTCCTTGTCAACTCCTGTTAACTCGGACACTGCTCTGATTGTTAAACGGCGATCTTGTCGAACAAGTTTACCGATTTTTTCAATGTTTGCATCAGTTTTTGCTGACAATGGTCTGCCACTGCGAGTGTCATCACTGGTGTCTTCGCGGCCATCTTTAAATCGTTTAAACCACTCAAACACTTGTGTTCGCGATAAACAATCATCGCCGTACACTTGTTGTAACATTACAAACGTTTCACTTGCAGATTTTCCTAGTTTGAAACAAAATTTGATGTTAACACGCTGTTCTTTCTGTACACTCAACATTTTCCGACGCACAGACAAAACGTCAACTACTTAAAACAGACGCCACGGAGGAGGCAGATGAAATCGAGCAGTAGGCGGAGCGAGAGTCACGTGACAGGACACGCGACTTTCAGCCTTATTGCATTCGTTTTATTGTTTCACCAGTACTAGTCCAGTTTTTTTCTAGCCACACCTCGTATGTTTCAAGATCTTGCGTTCCTTGTTAAAGACAGCACTGAATGGGCGTTCGCAGCGTTCTTAACTATATTCACTTCACCCAAACAGTCTGTAACAGTACAGAGTGCCAAGATTCGACGCACTGCCGCCTGTTTAACCTGCAGTTACCACAGAAAGTGAAGTGGTGAAAGTGGTGGGTTGATGGTTAACTACAGTATGTTGAACTGTTGCCATCATACCGGATCTACTATCATAACTACAACATCGTTTATGTCAAAGGTCGTAAAAAAGTTTTGCAGCTTCATAACATTTTCAGATGTGTCAAAATAAGGAAGCTTGATAGTTATAACTGCCCAGCTATTCAGAGATTCAGGAAGAAGCATAATTGTGGACACATAAGTGATTACATTTGTGCTTCAGAAAATTCACAAATACAACGCCTTTCGCCACTGTGAGGTCGTGGTGGATGATACCAGGAGTCCAGGAGCAAAACGTGAATAGTAGTTCATTCTACTCTTTTTCTTCTACGATACTATCACCCAAAAAACAATAGCATGCATGGATTAATAATGTTATGTGTTTTTGATTATTTCTAGGTGCACTCTATGTCATCAGCGAAGGGAGTGACGATCCACAGATTGAGCCGTACCGAATAATACTTGAGACAGCACTCAGTAAAGTCCTGTGGACTGATTTGGACGCTGAATGTAAGTGAAGCTCTATAGGCGCTTACATATTTCTATGCACAAGCTATGCATTATACATAAATAATATTTTCTTCGTTGCAGGTTATGTGGAGGAGATAATACAAGGCAGACTTGCCACAGCTGACCTCATCTGGTGCATCTGTGGGTGGACATGCAGCATTCCGGTCCGTCATCTATTATGAAGTACCCGCAGCCTGCCTCGTCATCAATGATGCACGACAGCCAGACACGTTTCAAGCTGGTCTGTCATCTGTAACGATGTTCCCTCAGTCTGCCATGCAGCAGTCTGGTCCGTCATTTACAATGTACCTCGTGTGAGCCGTTGCAGCAGACTGCTCCATCATCTCTGAATCAGCACTGGGCGTCAGTCCCCTACGTTGGTCTGTGGCACAGTTTCCACTGTGTAGGCCACACTCTCCGTGCCCTAATGCTCTCATAAACATCGCAATCACTGGAGAAGACTAGAACATCACACTGGGTCTAGCAGCAGCGGCAACCCTGCCCACACTGTTATGGACCACCACTTAAGTCCTGGAACCGTGCCGATCTGTCCAGCAGTTGCTGGCGTATTTGGGGATCTCAGTTCACTACTGTCCATTAAAATTCCTACACAACGAAGATGACGTGCTACAGACGCGAAATTTAACCGACAAAAAGAAGATGCTGTGATATGCAAATAATTAGCTTTTCAGAGAATTCATACAAGGTTGGCGCCGGTGGTGACACCTACAACGTGCTGACATGAGGAAAGTTTCCAACCGATTTCTCATACACAAACAGCAGTTGACCGGCGTTGCCTGGTGAAACGTTGTTGTGATGCATCGTGTAATGAGGAGAAATGCGTACCATCAAGTTTCCGACTTTGATAAGGGTCGTATTGTAGCCTATCGCGATTGCGGTTTATCGTATCCCGACATTGCTGCTCGCGTTGGTCGAGATCCAATGACTGTTAGCAGAATATGGAATCGGTGGGTTCAGGAGGGTAATACGGAACGCCGTGCTGGATCCCAACGCCCTCGTATCACTAGCAGTCGAGATGGCAGGCATCTTATCTGCATAGCTGTAACGGATCGTGCAGCCACATCTCGATCCCTGACTCAACAGATGGGGACGTTTGCAAGACAATAACAATCTGCACGAACAGTTCGACGACGTTTGCAGCAGCATGGACTATCAGCTCGGAGACCATGGCTGCGGTTACCCTTGACGCTGAATCACAGACAGGAGCGCCTGCGATGGTGAACTCCGCGACGAACCTGATTGCACGAATGGCAAAACTTCATTTTTTCGGATGAATCCAAGTTCTGTTTACAGCATCATGATGGTCTCATCAGTGTTTGGCGACATCGCGGTGAACGCATATTGGAAGCGTGTACTCGTCTTCGCCATAATGGCGTATCACCTGGCGTGTTTGTATGAGGTGACATTGGTTACACGCCTCGGTCACCTCTTGTTGGCATTGACGGCACTTCGAACAGTGGACGTTACATTTCAGATCTGTTACGACCCGTGGCTCTACCCTTCATTCGATCCCTGCGAAACCCTACATTTCAACAGGATAATGCACGACCGCATGTTGCAGGTCCTGTATGGCCTTTCTGGCCAGCATATTCTCCAGATCTCTCACCAATTGAAAACGTCTGTTCAATGGTGGCCGAGCGACTGGCTTGTCACATTACGCCAGTCACTACTCTTCATGAACTGTGGTATCGCGTTGAAGCTGCATGGGCAGCTGTACCTCTACAAGCCATCCAAGCTCTGTTTGACTCAATGCCCAGGCGTATGAAGGCCGTTATTACGGACAGAGGTGGTTGTTCTGTGTACTGATTTCTCAGGATCTATGCACCCAAATTGCGTGAAAATGTAATCATATGTCAGTTGTTGTATAATATATTTGTCCAATGAATACCCGTTTATCATCTACATTCCTTCTTACTTCTTGGTGAGCAATTGTAATGGCCAGTAGTGCATTTGTGAAACAGTTAAGGAAAGGGAGCTCCCCAAATACATCAACGACCCGTGGTATCCCATTATTAAGTGCAAAGCAGATCTGTATTCTGAACTGAAACATCCTCTGAAATTGTGATGTGATACTGGTGTTGTGGAGAATAGCATTGTCCAAATTTGTTGGATAAACGGCGTGATATCATAGGCGTCGGGTACCCCCTAGCTACTGTGGCGCCTTGTGAAGCCCACCCAACTGCTCTCCATTCTACATTCGCAATATGGCACATACTGTGTATCGCAGCATGTCAGATTGTATGCTCATATAACTCCAGTAACCACAAATCTGAATCACACATCGGGGATTATTCTGTGAGATGGTGGAAGTTGAGGTGATTCATCACTAAAATGTTTCTATTACCAGCTCGGAGCAAAATGATGTCTTCTACGAGCAGGGAGTTGAGTGTCATGTTTGCAGTACAGCTGGGTGAAGAAGTGGTAACTCCACATAGAGACCACAGTCATCTACCTGGGAAGTTCAGCAGTGCGACTTACAACGAATGCAATTTGAGGTACCATCTGCCACATACACTATGTTATCGGAAGTATCCGGACGCCTCCCTGAAAATGACTTACAAGATAGTGGCGCCCTCCATCGGTAATGCTGGAATTCAATGCGCGTGTTGGCCCACCGTTAGCCTTGATGACAACTTCCACTCTTGCAGGCATACGTTCAATCAGGTGCTGGAAGGTTTATTGGGGAATGACAGCCCATTCTTCACGGAGTGCTGCACTGAGGTGAGGTATTGTTGTCGGTCGGTGAGGCCTGGCACGAAGTCGGCGCTCCAAATCATCCCAAAGGTGTTCTATGGGATAAAGGTCAGAACTCTGTGCAGACCAGTCAATTACAGGGATTTTACCTTCGTGTAACCCCTCAACCACAAGCTGTGCATTATGAACAGGTGCTCGATAGTACTGAAAGATGCAGTCGCCATCCCCGAATTGCTCTTCCACAATGGGAAGCAAGAAGGTGCTTAAAACATCTATGTAAATCTGTACTGTGATGGTGTCACGCAAAACAACAATCGGTGCAAGCCCCTCCATGAGAAACACGACCACACCATAAAACCACCACCTCCGAATTTTACTGTTGGCCCTACGCATGTTGTCAGATGACGTTTACCGGGCATTCGCCATATCCACATGTGATCGCCACATTGTGTACTGTGATTCGTCAGTCCATACAACGTTTTTCCACTGTTCGATTGTCCAATGTTAAAGCTCTTTGCAGCGAGGCGTCGTCTGGCATTTACTGGCGTGATGTGTGGCTTATGAGCATCCGGTCGACCAAGAAATCCAAGTTTTCTAACCTCTAGCCTAACTGCCACAGTACTTGCAGTGGGTCCGGATGCAGTTTGGAATTCCCGTGTGATGATCTGAATAAATGTCTACCTATTACGCAGCACGACCCTCTTCAACTTAAGGCAGTCTCTGTCAGTCAACAGACGAGATCGGCCTGTACGCTTTTGTGCTGTACGTGACCCTTCACGTTTCCACTTCACTATCAAATCAGAAACAATGGGCCTAGGGATGTTTAGGAGCGTGGAAATCTCGCCTACAGACGTGTGACACCAGCGACACCATATCACGTGACCACGTTCGAAGTCCGTGAGTTCCGCAGAGCGCCCCATTCTGCTCTCTCACGCTGTCTAATAACTACTGCAGTCGCTGATATGGGGTACCTGGCAGTAGATGACAGCGCAATGCACCTAATATGAAAAACATGTGTTTTTGAGGGTGATCGGGTACTTTTGATAACATAGTGTATAGCGTGAATATGGTGATCAGGTCAGGGTTATCCCCAATGATATTGAAGAGTATTTTTAATTTTCAAAGAGAATCACGTACAGTTTACGGCCCAGCTTCCTGTATTTGGTTTGTTTAACGCCGAAGTCTCTTCAGAAACTTGCCGAGCCATTGCATGAGAAGGATATGCATATTACCAGAGACGCATACCTTTATGTCCCAAAGTTTCATGTTGTGACCAAGAAGGGGGTCTTTCCATTTGAATACCCATATTAGAAGGAGACTCCACTGAACCTCACTGCCTACAAGAACCTCATTCTCCAGTAAACTAACAGGCACTCCCGTAACACATGCGCTCCATCAGCGTACAGTCAGTATGTGGCTGGGGCCTGGCATCCATAATTTACAAGAGTGTGTAAAATTATAAACGAACACTGAAGTGCTGCTGATATTAGACGTTTTTGGGAATTTCCGGAGTGTATGCCTTGGCACACACTATCTGGAACCTGCCTTCTAGTTCACCATTCCAGGGCTCCTGTGGGGCACGCTGTGAAGAAGAATACATTTCAGTATTGAAATGTTGACTGATGTTTATATGCCGCTCTTCTTAGATTGCGAGATTTGAGGTGGACTTTCCAGTATATCCACACGTAGGTCAAGGCCAAAAGATCGCTATTGAATAAAGGAGGAGTACAGGCCAGTTGATGATTTAAATTACATTCCTTACATGGATGTAAACAAGCTCTATGGGTGTACCATGCAACGAAGTCCTCCATTTGGAGGGTTCCGGTAGTCTAAATCGTCAATTAGAAGGAAAAGATCCATGATACAGCTGAGGGTAATGGAGAGGGGCATATCCTAGTGGTAGAATGGGAATACTCACCCATCTGCATGACGAGCACGGCGAATTTCCGCTGTGTCTAGAGTGCCACGATATGGCTCCATTCCAAAGCTGTTGATAACACTGTAGATCAAACAGCAACATATTGTGAACTGCAGAAGCATCCTGCAATGTCTAGGTTGGGGATGTAGCTTGGTTTGTACACCTGAGGATTATTCAAGCAACATTGCTGGTTGAAAGAGTACAGTGATGTTAACACCAAAAAGAGGGCTCTTGTGACATGTGATGCTGAAATGATTTTTACTATGTAACGAAGGACAATGAAGTCACTATGGAGATGGACAAGGTGTGCAGATCAGGAAGACTGTCTACATCGGTATGTGCAATTTGGACACCTCCAAATACCATATATAACACATTCACTATGAGCCTGTGAAGCCATACTTCGCCGATCCCATGTTACTTTGTATGGATACAAACAGTTTCCCCTGTTAGGTGAAAGGCTCAGTCTATATGAAATAAGTAGTTACATATCCCAAAACCTTACGCATGATGATAGGTGGGCAATAATCCTTTTGGAATAACACCTTGAAACAACGAGGCTATTGGCCTGATGAGAGATGAGGAGAATGGGTCGCAGACTGTGGAGTTTATGGTGCTCAGATCAAAGACAAATACATACTGTAAAGATGCAGGTGCCCACCAGTGCCAGCCTAAGTGAGTGCATCAGGCAGCTTCAAGGGCTTTCAGGGTTGAAGATTGCAGGAGGTGCCTTCTTGAGGGCAGGGGCGCAGCTCAACGCATTATGCGCCAGTTAATCATTCCATGATTGTGAGACTATGAGGTACACACTGCACTTCAGTTGAAAGTGGAATTGTCACGTTATGACGATAAACGGTTCATTTGTGGAGGCGGTATCGGCACCCTTCTGTACTCACGCTATTCACTGGAGTAGCTGTGTGTGTGACTGTGCATTTATTTGTGACTAGTCGATGTGTGTGCATACGTGTGTGCGAAATAGTTGAATTAACTGCTTGTCGTGTGTGCCTGCGTGTGAGTATGCGTGCCATCTTGCACATGTGTGTGCATGTATTGTATATTTACATACTTTGTACCACGTACTGGACTTCACACTACATGTGCTTCTAAATAAGCTCATATTTATGTGCACTGGTGTGGGTGTGTGTGTCTGGTTTTCTTTCTTCGCCAAATGTTATTAGTCCCTGTTTCTCATGTTTATATTGCATATAGAGAAAAAAAGCACCGATAAAGTGTAAATACTGTACGTATTGAAAGAAATGTAAGTTCCCTACGATGAAACCAAACAGAAAGAAAATTGTTGATATGTGTCAATACACCAAAATAAAAGTGACAATTATTGTACATGAGAAAAAACAGCTTTGTAAAAAAACACTGAGTGAATAACAGTGTAAAAGGAAAAGTGAGTCGAATAAACAACATAAAGATTGTAAGTGGCCGGCCGGAGTGGCCGTGCGCTTCTTGGCGCTACAGTCTGGAGCCGAGCGACCGCTACGGTTGCAGGTTCGAATCCTGCCTCGGGCATGGATGTGTGTGATGTCCTTAGGTTAGTTAGGTTTAATTAGTTCTAAGTTATAGGAGACTGATGACCTCAGAAGCTAAGTCACATAGTGCTCAGAGCCATTTGAACCATTTATTTATAAATAGTATGTTGTAAAAGAGAAATTGTTCATAATGAATTATTAATTAATTTTTTATACTTTTCATATTATTTGCAAACCTTTCCGCCATAGAATTAATTATTAATTTATTAAAACAACTATGCGTCTCTTTTCATGATTCTCATACCTTGAATTAAAGGCCCTACGCAGTTTAGCCGGTTATAAAAAAGACGGTAAGGGGGTGGAGGGGGAGCTTGAATCTTATTGGTCGATAGGGTTTCTCACCAGTTTCATGGGCTCCTATTGGTCAAGGTGTTTTTTTTGCAAGTTTTATCTCGTGTGACCGGTACCGAGTTACGTGTTCACCTGGATAAAATGTGTTTGGTGTGGTAGAGGTTCCCTTGACCTTGAGTATAGCTCGCACAATTACCTAAGGTGTGTGAGGGTTCCTCTGGATGCCCTTAATCAGTTCTCGGAGTTTCCCCACGGCATGGGGTGTATGGGTGACCTTGATTATAACGCGCCCAAGTGTGTAACCTGACACCAGAAGTCCTTAGCAGTGACCTTAAGAAAAGAAAGCCTTTACAACCAGATCGAGGCCAGTATGCCGACTGATAACCTGCTATTACTACTCGATTGTCGTCAGTGTAAGTTAGGGCCTCATGACAAGTTGTCCGCCAAGGACAAAACTTAATGTCCCTCCGAGCAAAACAACAAGACGTGTAGCCGAAATAGTACTACTTTGTATTGATGTCTTTTGCCTTCAAACACAGAAGCTGTGTACTCCTTGTTCCTCACCGCCAGCGGCAGTTGCCAAACAGCAGCGACACTGTAACGTAACAAGGAGCTGTTTGGCAAGACATAAGGCAGTGGCGAGAATATTTAGCGGTGGCTAGCAGGGCCGTTTTGGGCCGACAAGCAGTGTGGAAGAGAATATGCAGGGCACTAGGAGCAGGCAGGTAATGATTGGTCAGTGGGGAGGAAGTAAAATTCAAAAATCACACGAAACAAAGCTACTTTCATGAGGGACTGTGGGAAGATGGTTTCTAAATTACGGTGAAATAAAGTGATGAACTGAAATATTCGATGAAAAATACATAACTTGCATTACATATAGGCTATGAGCAAATGATGTACATCTATAGAATTGCGGCGATGAGACGAGATCATTACAAGCTTGAACTTGTTTCTGTACACGATACTTGAAAACCTGTAGATATTTTAATTAATATAGTTAATGTAAAACACAGAAAATGAACTAAACCTGCAACATGCGCTTATGAAACACTACATGGAATCTGAAGTCAACAATGACATCAACATTTTACTTTTATAATCAGGTAGACATTAAAGAAAATTCATAAATTGGTATGCAAATTGTGCCATTATTGTGAATTGTTTACATACAAACATAGTATGATGTCACAATGACTAACCCACAGCATCACCCAGCAAATACTGATATTCGTGGGGGTATGTACCGTGTATGGCACAATTTCTGAACTGTACTACAAAAGTTGTTTCTAACCTAAAAAATAAAATGTAATATAGCAGCGTATTGTATCTAACACATGAAACGTTTATTGTCTATGTAAAAGGAAACATGTATTCAGGCCATTGATGATGCTTCCCAAACAAAAGAAGCGAAACACATATGGCAATAAACAAACTGCCTTCATTTAGTTGCATAGAAGGTACATACCTCCACGAATTGAGAGCGACTAAGGGAAAGATGGACAACAGAAAAAAAATGACGAAAACCCTGATATTCACACAACCATAGATCTACATTTTCAGGTGTAATTGTGAATTTTGAACTGAGAGCAGCATATATATATATATATATATATATATATATATATATATATATATATATATATATATATTAAAACTCAGTGTGGTCATTTTTAATTTGTTGTGTTGAGTACATCACCAGTCATCAACAATGAAGTGGCCAAAAACAAAAAATGGGATTTATGTAGGTGTGCAGGGCTTGTGGTCCTGGTCCTTCTTTTGCAATCCATCGGAGTGATAGCATCGTGAGTGCTCAAATGACTTACGGGTTTGGTGCCGGAAGACTTCGTCGACAACCGCCGATATTTGACCAGGACCACAGCCTGCCATTCTCAAGGCACAACTGCAAGGAGGAAGCAATGTGCAAGGAGGTATTAAATTCCCTTGCACATTGCTTCCTCCTTGCAGTTGTGCCTTGAGAATGGCAGGGTGTGCTCCTGGTCAAATATCGGCGGTTGTCGACGAAGTCTTCCGGCACCAAACCCGTAAGTTATTTGAACATTCAATTCGCCGGGAAAAGTTAAGGTCTCACCAGATGGTGAATGTTTTTGGGTGGCCAGAGCGCCCAATGGCGTAAGGTAGCGATCGTTACACTGAGTAAATTTTTTGTGGTCTCCGGTTGAACACTCAGAAAATTTTTGTGACTCCAACTGTTTCGTGCGAGCTAGTTTTGGATTTCGAATTTCCTCTGGAGCAAAATATTTTGTGTGGTTTTCTGTGTTGGTTTTCAGCGACCATGTGGACTTTATTGTTGTTTAAGCAGTTCAAGGCGGCCGTGAAGTTTAATATTTTCCAGCATTTATTATTCATAACACTGTGATGAACTTGTTTTATATTTGTTATAATGATAGTTAATGAACTTTTAGTTTTAGCTGTGACTGAAAGTGAGTTTTATGCAGACAAATATTAAGATTTTCGTCCTGCATTTTGAGAGTTAATGCTACACTGTATGAAAATTGTTCACATACACCATTGTGTAACAGCTCTAATGGCACTTCCTATCTACATTTTGCACTGCTGCACTAACTATTGTTCAAGTGATTTAACATTTTGTCTATGTAAGGACACCATTCGCATATGTGAGTGCTTGTCCTTGAATAATCATTTACCCTCAACCTCAGACAATTTAGTTTAGCGAACATTAAAATTACTTTTATTTATAACACTCGTTTACCAAATCCGTTGCCCACATACACATGTATCAGATTTATGGCACACACATGTGTTTTATTCTCTACTCTTTTACACCACACGATTCCAGACTGGGTATTAAATGTATCTGTTACTCAGTTGTATGACATGATCTTAGATCTGGGAACGTGCTGACAAAACTATTGGCTTGCAGCAGTGCTCATTCTAGCTATCTTGATGCCTCACTGAGTAACAAAAATCAGCGACAAATTACATTTCATAAATTTAAAGCACTGCAAATCAACAAAATACGGGAAAGGAGTGCCAAAACCTCAGTATAGGAAACTTTTATACTCCTATGATATTCTGATCCCTAGTTGCAGCAGTGCATCTGACTGCTACGGCACTTTTCTACATAAACTTAGATATGTATATACGAAATTTGGTTGAACTAGCTTGAGGAATACTCGCGTTATGCTTTTACGTCACCCATTTTCACTAAAATTTTCAAATTTTGAAGTACTAGGAAAGTCTTATCACCAAGAAAACTTTTCCAAGTTGTAAGTGATACGTGTGCACAGCTTAGCTGAAATGTTTCAGGAGTTGTTAACATCGGCTTATATGTCACACTCTTTGAAAATTGAACATCATCCCTTCCCCCTCCCCCCTCCCCCCCCCCACCTACACACGCACACGTCATCATGACTGACACAATAGAGCCTATTCAGCCCAAAAACTGGATTCGATATTACACTGCCGGAAAAAAGGCAGCACCCTGAAAGGCTGTGTTCAGTGTCACCGGGCAGTAATACAAGGCTAAAAAGGTTTAGGGGAATATACATTTGTGCGTCTGTGGTATTCCATTGAGCAGTAATTGAGGACTGGTTATGTTACCAAATTAGACCGTTATCTTTCACAAATGAAGCACCCTACGAAACATCATTACAGCCACTATCGTTTATACAGGGTGTTACAAAAACGTACGGCCAAACTTTCAGGAAACATTCCTCAAACACAAATAAAGAAAAGATGTTATGTGCACATGTGTCCGGAAACGCTTAATTTCCATGTTAGAGCTCATTTTAGTTTCGTCAGTATGTACTGGACTTCCTCGATTCACCGCCAGTTGGCCCAATTGAAGAAAGGTAATGTTGACTTTGGTGCTTGTGGTGACATGCGACTCATTGCTCTACACTACTAGCATCAATGACGTCAGTACGTAGCATCAACAGGTTAGTGTTCATCACGAACGTGGTTTTGCAGTCAGTGCAATTGTTTACAAATGCGGAGTTGGCAGATGCCCATTTGATGTATGGGTTAGCACAGGGCAATAGGCGTGGCGCGGTACGTTTGTATCGAGACAGATTTCTAGAACGAAGGTGTCCCGACAGGAAGACGTTCGAAGCAATTGATCGGCGTCTTAGGAAACACGGAACATTCCAGCCTATAACTCGCGACTGGGGAAGACCTAGAACGACGAGGACACCTGCAATGGACGAGGCAATTCTTCGTGCAGTTGACGATAACCCTAATGTCAGCGTCAGAGAAGTTGCTGCTGTACAAGGTAACGTTGACCACGTCACTGTATGGAGAGTGCTACGGGAGAACCAGTTGTTTCCGTACCATGTACAGCGTGTGCAGGCACTATCAGTAGCTGATTGGCCTCCACGGGTACACTTCTGCGAATGGTTCATCCAACAATGTGTCAATCCTCATTTCAGTGCAAATGTTGTCTTTACGGATGAGGCTTCATTCCAACGTGATCAAATTGTAAATTTTCACGATCAACATGTGTGGGCTGACGAGAATCCGCACGCAATTGTGCAATCACGTCATCAACACAGATTTTCTGTGTACGTTTGGGCAGGCATTGTTGATCATGTCTTGATTGGGCCCCATGTTCTTGCACCTACGCTCAATGGAGCACGTTATCATGATTTCATTCGGGATACTCTACCTGTGCTGCTAGAACATGTGCCTTTACAAGTACGACATAACATGTGGTTCATGCACGATGGAGCTCCTGCACATTTCAGTCGAAGTGTTCGTACGCTTCTCAACAATAGATTCGGTGACCGATGAATTGGTAGAGGCGGACCAATTCCATGGCCTCCTCGCTCTCCTGACCTCAACCCTCTTGACTTTCATTTATGGGGGCATTTGAAAGCTCTTGTCTACGCAACCCCGGTACCGAATGTAGAGACTCTTCGTGCTCGTATTGTGGACGGCTGTGATACAATACACCATTCTCCAGGGCTGCATCAGCGCATCAGGGATTCCATGCGACGGAGGGTGGATGCATGTATCCTCGCTAACGGAGGACATTTTGAACATTTCCTGTAACAAAGTGTTTGAAGTCACGCTGGTACGTTCTGTTGCTGTGTGTTTCCATTCCATGATTAATGTGATTTGAAGAGAAGTAATAAAATGAGCTCTAACATGGAAAGTAAGCGTTTCCCGACAGATTCCACATAACATATTTTCTTTCTTTGTGTGTGAGGAATGTTTCCTGAAAGTTTGGCCGTACCTTTTTGTAACACCCTGTATAATTATAATTGAAATGTTCGATAGGTGTCGAAAACTAAGTGGAAACAATAGTCCATCCCTTATTGGGGCTTCAGTAACGTATACGCCCAGCGTGAGCGCTAATCACTGCTTGACACCTACATGGCGTGTTCCGTAATAGTCTAGAGAGGTCGCCCTGTGCTATCTGTCTCCTTTCTTCAATGGGAGCCCATGAGAGTTCTGGGAGAGTTTGTCGTGTAACAGGACGTCCACGAACGCGTCTGCCAAGCATATCCCACATACGCACGATGAGGTGTAGGTCGGGACTCATCCCCAGCCATTCCGTTACTTCAACGCCCAGTCTTTGCAATACATCCCTGCTGACGCGCTCTAAATTGGTCCAGACGTTAGAAGGAATTGAGGGCCACCAACGTATGCAAAAGCTACCACTTAGTCCAACTGGATCTATTCGGCGTACTGCCTGGTGGTAAGGCCACCATGGACAACGACTTTCCATATGGCTGACAACACTGAAGCCTCCCCACAACATCACCTTACAAAGCTATCGATTTCGTGGTTAACAGTTGGCTGATACCGTTCCCCACGTGTCTCCGCACATGGAAATGGCTATCGCCTTGCGTCAGAGGATATGTGGACTCGTCTGTGAATAACGCGTTTTGCCAGTGACGAAGCTGCCAGTTTATATGGGAACGGCAGAAGGCGAGCTACGAGATATTTTCGTGTCAAGCGGGGTACTAGAGCAGTAGGTCTGGCTGTTAAGGTACTTTCTCGTCAGTTATTTATTACAATCTGAACCAACACAGCGCCTTCCGTGGCCCTTCTCAGATTGTCTTGCTGTGCTCTGGTGGTATCCGCACGACGCCGCAGCAAAAGGATGGCCAGGTACCGATCTTCACGTGCGATTGTAATGCGTCTGCGACCTTGTAGAACTAGCCTTGTGTACTAAATGGTCTCCCTGTAACGTGTCCACAACCTATGGATGACCTATGAGAGTCATGGCGTCTGCAACAACACGATCCAGAGTCCATCCTTCTTAGATCAAACACACCACCCTTGCAACTTTCACTAAATTAAGATGCCGTATTGTATGTGCTTTGCTGAGTAAAAAGTTTACAAGTGACAAACGCCACCTGTGTACCTCACTAGAAAACACTGGGACACCGGTACCCACTCTCTGCAGAGGAATCAGCTGACACTGTAGTGCATAGCGCAGCCAACAGATGGCGAATAATTTTAATTGTTGCCTACATTGAAAGCGAAGATTTAATGTCATACAACAAGACCACAGATGCCGTCTGTATAAAAATAGATTTAACATGCCGAACGTTGATACACGGATTTCTCTAATTCTTTTGTACAGTATATGTTAATACCGAGGGGTCATCAACACAATCACACTGTCGTAGATTCAATAAGATATTGTAAAATCGGTGAAAGGATTCAAAGGTGGTAACTAAAACACAAGAAATATAAGATGAGAGCTAAAATAACCAGACAGAGAAATGTAACTTGCTGGCCACTTACAAAAATATGGATGAGCCAGTTGCCTTGATAATACATTAAGAACATTCCCCTAAAAGTATAGGGACCATGCCGGACATGCCACAATACCTCAAATGGCTTATCACATTTGTTTGATTATTAATTAAAATTGACGGTTAATTCGTCGGAAAATTATGAGGCTCCCTTCTTGTCTAAATACGAAATACAAGTTACTAAATTGTTGGCACTGTGTGCCATAAATCATAAGCATAGCACGTTGGAGGGTACTCCCGCCAGACCAAGAAGCCATGCGGTTGGTTGGTGCTTGGTTGGTTGGAGGGAGAGGATGAAAGAGCGAGGTCATCTGTCCCATCGGATTAGGTAAGGATGGGGAGGGAACCATCCAGGTATTTGCTTGAAGCAATTTAAGGAAATCAGGGAAAACCTATATCAGGACGACCTGACGCGGGTTTGAACCGTCATCCTCCCGAATGAAGCCAAGCTTCATAGGCCTGTTTTGTAGGCGAAAACGACTGAGAAGGGCCTCATACTATCTACGTATCTGAAAAGAAATACGCCATGGCCGAGATATTGTCTTAACGAGACACAGTTTATTGTCTGTCTCTTCCCGGCATTCTTTTCCCAACTACGAATGGCTCCCCACCTCAGTAGTGAAATGGTTGCATTGAGGGGGATAGTGCACTAAACTATCGAATTATCATATCATGCGTCCTTCACTGCTCCCTCAGCTAGTTCGTTTCGCTTAATACCGATGTGCCATGGTACCCAGCGGGAAGACACTGCTTTCCACGGCTTTTTTAAAAATTGGTTCAAAGGCTGAGCACTATGAGACTTAACTGCTGAGTTCATCAGTCCCCTAGAACTTAGAACTACTTAAACCTAACTAACCTAAGGACGTCACACACATCCATGCCCAAGGCTGGATTCGAACCTGCGACCGTAGCGTTCGCGTGGTTGCAGACTTTAGCCGGCACGGCTTTTTTCGATGGAGAAGGGCGTCGTGAGCCTTCTGGATTGTAAGCGGCAGTCAGATGAAAACGATAAGTGTGGAAAAAAGTAAGTAAGGTGTTTATCATTTCAGAAGCGGTAGCTATAATTGTTAACACATTTATCCCAATGTGAGACAAGACGTTCATTGACATAATGTCAAAATATTTGAGATTCTAACCGTGCTTGTATCCAGGCGTACGCCTCTACGTCCGAAGCAAATATAAGGTCATCAATGTGTTTCCTCAGAGCTCCTAAAATGTGGATACCGCATGGGGAGAGATCGGGGCTGTATGGAGGATGGGTAAGGGCTTCTCAGTGAAAGTTCTGCATGGTAGTCGAACCAACCTCTGCAACACCTGGGTCCTTCTAATCCTTCCATACTGCTAGAATGACATCAGCACGACATTTACTCATGTCTATAGAGCTATTAGTAAAATGAACTTGCATTACTACCAGCCCCAGGTTCTCACCGACGTTACATAGTTATGAATTATTGCTATTGACTTTAGTAAACGGTTTTTTCTGACAGTGACTTCTTGTTTCTTCTTACTCAGACTATCAGCTGAGCTTCTAGTTTCAGTTGTCAGAACAGATCTGGTTACGTCATTACAAATCACAATCTCTTCACATGTTTCAGTTACAGCCTGCTTATCCTCTATGTCGCTTGCTTCACATCTACGCTGTCGAGTGTGAAGCTCTCCCACCAATTCAGCTGCGACTGCCTCAACATTAGACAGCGAAAAAATGGTTCAAATGGTTCTGAGCACTATGGGACTTAACATCTGTGGTCATCAGTCCCCTAGAACTTAGAACTACTTAAACCTAACTAACCTAAGGACATCACACACATCCATGCCCGAGGCAGGATTCGAACCTGCGACCGTAGCAGTCGCGCATTAGACAGCGCCTTCAGCACTTTTTTTTCATTTCAAACACTGTTATGCAATGGACCCTGAGTCTCCGTCATTATTCTAATTTAAAACTAATCTGATATCGCATTCTAACGTACTGTCATCAGTGACTGTTGCTGTGATACTGAATCGAAAGTCTTCCCGATGTTATCTCTACCCGCGGCATTTATGATGCGTAGTATGGGAGCATATTAACGAAGATATGGATATCAAACAGTTTTAACTAGATTTCTGTTATCTGAAAGCTACGTACAGAACATGTGCAAATTACTTTTGCGCACTAAAATTTCCCACCAAAATATCTTGTGCGCTGTTCAGTGCCTTAGTGCCTGGCATTTCACACTCCGAGCAGATCGCTGGTCATTGGAATTCAATGAGAATATCTTGTCGCAGCGGAAAACGCCTTTTTTTATGACTGTCACCCAAATTCCTCTTGTCATATTCGTGACACTTACTCCCCTATTTCGAGACAGTAAAAAACAAACTGCCCCTCTATGAACCCCTTCGATGCCCTCCGTCAATCTCATCTGACGCGGACCCACAGCGCACAGCAATACTCCAGACGAGGGTAGTGTAAGCTGTCTCTTTAGTAAACTTGTTACATATTCTAAGTGTTTTGCCAATAAATCGCAGTCTTTGGTTTGCTTTCCCATTACATTATCTATGGGATCTTCCGAATTTAAGTTATTAGTAGTTGCAATCCCTAACTATTTAGTAGAGTCTGCAGTCTTTAGATTTGTGTGGATTATCGGGTAACAGAAATTGACAGGAATCTTTTTAGTGCTTATGTGGACGACTTAACACTTCTCTTCATTTAGAGTTAGTTGCCACTTTTTCACCATACAGATATCTTGTCTAAATCATTTTGCAATTCGTTCTGATCATTTGATGCCATTACGTGACGGTAAATAACAGCATTTTCAGCAAACTATTTAAAATCGCTGCTTAGATTGTCTACTGAACCGCTTGTGTAGATCAGGAACAATAGAGGGCCTCTAACGTCCTTGGGGAACGCCAGATATTACTACATCTTTATTCGACAACTTTCCGTCAGTTACTACGAACTGTTATCTTTCTGACAGAAAATCATGAATGCAGTCACACAAATAAGACAACACTCCATAGCCAATCAATGTAATTAGCAGTCGCTTATGAGGAACGGTATCAAAAGGGTTCTTAGACTAAAAATGTGGAATTAATTTGACGTCTTCTATCGATAGCACTCATTAGCTCGTGAGAATAAAGAGCTAGTTGTGTTTAACTAAAACGACATTTTCTGAACCTGTGTTGGCTATTTGTCAAGAAATCGTTTTTCTTCGAGGTGATTCGTAATGGTCGAGGACAGTATAAGTTCTGAAACCCTACTGAAAATCGACGTTAGTGATATGGGTCTGCAATTCAGCGGATCATTCCTACTTCCGTTCTTCGGTATTGGCCTGACTTTTGTAACATTCCAGTCGCTGGGTACGAATAATTGTACGAGCGAGCGGCTGAATATGAGCGTTAAGTATGGACCTATTGTGTCAGCGTATTCTGTTAGGGACCTGCCTGATATACAATGTGGACCGGAAGCCTTGCCTTTCTGATGTGTTTTAAGCTTCTTCGCTACACCAAGGACATATATACCTCTAAGTGACTCATGCTGGCAGTTATTCTTGAATTACAGAGTAATCATGTAGATGTGGATGTAATGAAAGTAGTAACAGCGTTTCCATGGAAAACAAAGTCTGAAGAATAAATTCGTTTCGATCTAATACTAAATTTGTATATGCGCTATCTTTGAACATTCGGCGTCTAGTTACACGAATGTCAATACCCGTGTCACAAATGTCACTAAATTAGTTTTTTACTCTCAGAAACTGTCGCCGCCGTCATAGTGGTTTTCCATGTAACTGCTGGCCATCCTACTACAAAGCAATCGCTAACAGACATATTAATCGTATAACCGATGCACACGGCGCCCGTTATGACAATGGAATACTATTGCTGCAGCCGTTTTTCTACGACTATCTGAGGGAAATGCGGTAGGAAGTCCGGGACAATGCAGCTAGGCGTGCGGCGTTTGCACACGGAAGGCGTGGCTTGGCGTATCGACGGACGCGCCAGCACGCGTCCACAGCTGCCCTTTGTCTCCCTGCAGTTGCAGCTCTCGGCACTCCTTGTGCATCACACACCTCCTTGCTACTTTATCTGAAACGGACGTAGGCCGTATAAGTAGCATCAATTAGGTCATACTTTTCAAATTTGTAGTAGCCTTGTACGAAGACTCGACCGGCGTCTATACGTCATTCGCCACACGTGTCATCAGTCAGTAAGCCGTGTTCGACTCGTGTATACTATCAGTTCCATACTGTTGCTGACGAACATGCACTGTCTAATATTTAAGCATAATTCCGAAAAGCAACTACAATTAGTTGACTGGATAAAAGAACAGCTACATTTCATGGTAAAGTTTAACTGTAAGACTTTTCCATACAAGGATATCCACAAAAAGTTTAATGAAATGCTTTGGGTATTAAGACACGAGTACAGTTTGTAGACACTTGGTTGATGACATATGGAAGTTTGTGTCTGGCCACGAGTCGTGCTCGGGTAGGAAATGGTATGCCGACCGTTCGCGATAAGCGGCAGCTCCGGGTTCGAGTCTCGGTCAGGCACAAATTCAATTGTCGTCATTCCATTATAGGCCTACAGCTGATGGTTATCCACACTCGCAACTGCGAATATATCCAATGTATACAATGTAGGTGATCAAGGGGACCGAACGAGAAGAGTTTTGATGACATTCTCTTCTAGTAAAGACCTCTTAATAAGCTTCGACGTCTTCTTCGTTGACAATTTTTGATATTTCCCTTCCTCCAACTTCAATCGAATCCTCCCGTCAGAGGCGGCTCGCTCCATAATTACCGCTGCATTAACTTTGTCAGCTGGCGGGAGTATGAGGAGAGATTTGTTGCGGAGTTGGTTAAGACAATTACGGTCAGCTCTTGCCATGTTCGAGGTTGGTGGCTTGGATTTTGGAAGTTTGCGGTTAGTTTCTCGACGACTTTCTTCTACAGTTTCACTGATCATCTTTCGAACAGCGTGTTCCACATCACTTATTAAAAATCCCACTCTCGGGCACTTCTGCCACTTAGTGTTGCAGTATATGGCCGTCCAAAGGTTCACAAGGAGAACACACCTCTGCGCTCCACTGCTCACACGAATGGATTGCCCTCTTACAGACTCGCGAAATCTCTGGACGGCTTCGTTAGTCCACATGTTGATCACTGTGTGCCATACATCAAGA
The DNA here is from genome assembly GCF_023898315.1 of Schistocerca nitens. Classification (NCBI taxonomy): domain Eukaryota; kingdom Metazoa; phylum Arthropoda; class Insecta; order Orthoptera; family Acrididae; genus Schistocerca; species Schistocerca nitens. The sequence goes on from NC_064616.1 coordinate 951,673,308, forward strand.
ATAAGACTAATTTCCTCAGTCAGATTAAGGGGACGTTATGGTTAGCTCTCATGTGGTGTCATTATTCATGTGCGTTCTAGATATTATGGCTCTTTTCTCCCAGTCAGTTGCCGACATTACTTTGTAATTTTCTAAGCCTTCTCTGACGTCATCACATTTCTTGTACGACAAGGAATATTTTAACCAGACGGACGGCGTCGCCATGGGGAGCTCACTAGCTCCAGTTGTAGCCAATCTGTTTATGGCCGGCCGAAGTGGCCGTGCGGTTAAAGGCGCTGCAGTCTGGAACCGCAAGACCGCTACGGTCGCAGGTTCGAATCCTGCCTCGGGCATGGATGTTTGTGATGTCCTTGGGTTAGTTAGGTTTAACTAGTTCTAAGTTCTAGGAGACTAATGACCTCAGAAGTTGAGTCCCATAGTGCTCAGAGCCATTTGAACCAATCTGTTTATGGAGTACTTTGAAGACATCGCTCTGGCGGTGGCTCCTGCATCGAAGACACGTTCGCTTTCTGGTCTCATGGACGTGAAAAGCTTGGAGAATTCTTGGACTTTCTCAACAATACCAAAGATAGCGTCAGGCACGCTAACTACTATCTCCATCCATCTCAGAAACCATCTGTTCTGAGGACATTGGTGCATCGAGCGAAAACCGTCTCTGTCGCTGAAAATCTGCCGAAGGAACTGAGCCACTTACGAAAGGTATTCAACGGAAACGGCTACAACAACCACCCAGATTTCGCAAGCCATCTTCCTGAAAACACAGGTAGGCAGAAAGAACGCAAGGAGAACACTAAGAAGCTTGCGTTTTTGCCGTCCCATTGCTCAGTAACAGGGAAGATCTACATCTACATCCATACTCCGCAAGCCACCTGACGGTGTGTGGCGGAGGGTACCCTGAGTACCCCTATCGGTTCTCCCTTCTATTCCAGTCTCGTATTGTTCGTGGAAAGAAGGATTGTCGGTATGCTTCTGTGTGGGCTCTAATCTCTCTGATTCTATCCTCATGGTCTCTTCGCGAGATATACGTGGGAGGGAGCAATATACTGCTTGACTCTTCGGTGAAGGTATGTTCTCGAAACTTTTACAAAAGCCCGTGCCGAGCTACTGAGCGTCACTCCTGTAGAGTCTTCCACTGGAGTTTATCTACCATCTCCGTAACGCTTTCCCGATTACTAAATGATCCTGTAACGAAGCGCGCTGCTCTCCGTTGGATCTTCTCTATCTCTTCTATCAACCCTATCTGGTACGGATCCCACACTGCTGAGCAGTATTCAAGCAGTTGGCGAACAAGCGTACTGTAACCTACCTCCTTTGTTTTCGGGTTGCATTTCCTTAAGATTCTTCCAATGAGTCTCAGTCTGGCATGTGCTTTACCGACGATCAACTTTATATCATCATTCCATTTTAAATCACTCCTAATGCGTACTCCCAGATAATTTCTGGAATTAACTGCTTCCAGTTGCTGACCTGTTATTTTGTAGCTAAATGATAAGGGATCTATCTTCCTATGTATTCGTAGCACATTACACTTGTCTACATTGAGATTCAATTGCCATTCCCTGCATCATGTGTCAATTCGCTGCAGATCCTCCTGCATGTCAGTACAATTTTCCATTGTTACAACCTCTCGATACACCACAGCATCATCTGCATAAAGCCTCAGTGAACTTCCGATGTTATCCAAAAGGTCATTTATGTATATTGTGAATAGCAACGGTCCTATGATACTCCCCTGCGGCACACCTGAAATCACTCTTACTTCGCAAGACTTCTTTCCATTGAGAATGACATGCTGCGTTCTGTTATGTAGGAACTCTTCAATCCAATCACACAATTGATCTGATAGTCCATATGCTCTTACTTTTTTCATTAAACGACTGTGGGGAACTGCATCGAAGGCCTTGCGGAAGTCAAGAAACACGGCATCTACCCGTGAACCCGTGTCTATGGCCCTCTGAGTCTCGTGGACGAATAGCGCGAGCTGGGTTTCACACGACCGTCTTCTTCGAAATCCATACTGACTCCTACAGAGTAGATTTCTCGTCTCCAGAAAAGTCATTATACTCGAACATAATACGTGTTCCAAAATTCTACAACTGATCGACGTTAGAGATATAGGTCTATAGTTCTGCACATCTGTTCGACGTCCCTTCTTGAAAACGGGGATGACCTGTGGCCTTTTGCAATCCTTTGGAACGCTACGTTCTTCTAGAGACCTACGGTACACCGCTGCAAGAAGGGGCAAGTTCCTTCGCGTACTCTGCGTAAAATCGAACTGGTATCCCATCAGGTCCAGCAGCCTTTAGTCTGTTATCCTCTGTTTCAGTACCGTTTTGGTCACAGAGTGTATGGACATTTTGGTTTGATCCACCTAACACTTTGACATAAGACCAAAATTTCTTAGGATTTTCTGCCAACTCAGTACATAGAACTTTATTTTCGAATTCATTGAACGCCTCTCGCATAGCCCTCCTCACACTACATTTCGATTCGCGTAATTTTTGTTTCTCTGCAATGCTTTGGCTTTGTTTATGTTTGCTGTGAAGTTCCCTTTGCTTCCGCAGCAGTTTTCTAACTCGGATGTTGTACCACGGTGGCTGTTTTCCATCTCTTACGATCTTGCTTGGCACATACTCATCTAACGCATATTGTACGATGGTTTTGAACTTCGTCCACAGATCCTCAACACTATCTGTACTTGAGACAAAGGTTTTGTGTTGAGCGATCAGGTACTCTGTAATCTGCTTTTTGTCACTTTTGCTAAACAGAAAAATCTTCCTACCTTTTTTAATATTTCTATTTACGGCTGAAATCATCGATGCAGTAACCGCTTTATGATCGCTCATTCCCTGTTCTTCGTTAACTGTTTCAGATAGTTCGGGTCTGTTAGTCACCAGAAGGTCTAATTTGTTATCGCCGCGAATCGGTTCTCTGCTTAACTGCTCAAGGTAGTTTAGAGATAAAGCACTTAAAAAAAAATTCACTGGATTCTTTGTCCCTGCCACCCGTTATGAACGTTTGAGTCTTCCAGTCGATATCCGGCAAATTAAAATCTCCACCCAGAACTATAACATGGTGGGGAAATCTACTCGAAATATTATCCAAATTATCCTTCAGTTGCTCAACCACCACAGCTGCTGAGCCAGGGGGCCTATAGAGACATCCAATTACCATGTCTGCGCCTGCTTTAACCGTGAACTTTACCCAAAGTACACTCCTGGAAATTGAAATAAGAACACCGTTAATTCATTGTCCCAGGAAGGGGAAACTTTATTGACACATTCCTGGGGTCAGATACATCACATGATCACACTGACAGAACCACAGGCACATAGACACAGGCAACAGAGCATGCACAATGTCGGCACTAGTACACTGTATATCCACCTTTCGCAGCAATGCAGGCTGCTGTTCTCCCATGGAGACGATCGTAGAGATGCTGGATGTAGTCCTGTGGAACGGCTTGCCATGCCATTTCCACCTGGCGCCTCAGTTGGACCAGCGATCGTGCTGGACGTGCAGACCGCGTGAGACGACGCTTCATCCAGTCCCAAACATGCTCAATGGGGGCAGATCCGGAGATCTTGCTGGCCAGGGTAGTTGACTTACACCTTCTAGAGCACGTTGGGTGGCACGGGATACATGCGGACGTGCATTGTCCTGTTGGAACAGCACGTTCCCTTGCCGGTCTAGGAATGGTAGAACGATGGGTTCGATGACGGTTTGGATGTACCGTGCACTATTCAGTGTCCCCTCGACGATCACCTGTGGTGTACGGCCAGTGTAGGAGATCGCTCCCCACACTATGATGCCGGGTGTTGGCCCTGTGTGCCTCGGTCGTATGCAGTCCTGATTGTGGCGCTCACCTGCACGGCGCCAAACACGCATACGACCATCATTGGCACCAAGGCAGAAGCGACTCTCATCGCTGAAGACGACACGTCTCCATTCGTCCCTCCATTCACGCCTGTCGCGACACCACTGGAGGCGGGCTGCACGATGTTGGGGCGTGAGCGGGAGACGGCCTAACGGTGTGCGGGACCGTAGCCAAGCTTCATGGAGACGGTTGCGAATGGTCCTCGCCGATACCCCAGGAGCAACAGTGTCCCTAATTTGCTGGGAAGTGGCGGTGCGGTCCCCTACGACACTGCGTAGGATCCTACGGTCTTGGCGTGCATCCGTGCGTCGCTGCGGTCCGGTCCCAGGTCGACGGGCACGTGCACCTTCCGCCGACCACTGGCGACAACATCGATGTACTGTGGAGACCTCACGCCCCACGTGTTGAGCAATTCGGCGGTACGTCCACCCGGCCTCCCGCATGCCCACTATACGCCCTCGCTCAAAGTCCGTCAACTGCACATACGGTTCACGTCCACGCTGTCGCGGCATGCTACCAGTGTTAAAGACTGCGATGGAGCTCCGTATGCCACGGCAAACTGGCTGACACTGACGGCGGCGGTGCACAAATGCTGCGCAGCTAGCGCCATTCGACGGCCAACACCGCGGTTCCTGGTGTGTCCGCTGTGCCGTGCGTGTGATCATTGCTTGTACAGCCCTCTCGCAGTGTCCGGAGCAAGTATCGTGGGTCTGACACACCGGTGTCAATGTGTTCTTTTTTCCATTTCCAGGAGTGTATTTCACATTTCGGACCTCCGTCAATTTCCTTCTATACTATTGCACTTCTTATCGCTATAAACGCGCCTCCCCCTTCACTGTCCAGCCTGTCTCTGCGGTATACACTCCAATCTGAGTTTAGGATTTCATTACTGTTTACGTCTGGTTTCAGCCAACTTTCTGTCCCTAGTTCTATATGGGCATTGTGACCGTTTATTAATGAGAGCAGTTCTGGGACCTTTCTATAGACGCTCCTGCAGTTTACTATTAGCACATTAATATTGTTATTCCCTGTTGAATTTTGCCTACTCCTATCTTGCCACTTCTCAGGAGGCGTCTTGTCGGGCCTAGGGAGGGAATTCTCCAACCTAAAAAACCCACATGTGCACTCCACACATACTCCGCTACCCTTGTAGCCGCTTCCGGCGTGTAGTGCACGTCTGACCTATTCAGGGGGACCCAACATTTCTCCACCTGATAGCGGAGGTCGAGAAATTTGCACCCCAGATCTCCGCAGAATCGTCTGAGCCTCTGGTTTAAGCCTTCCTCTCGGCTCCAAACCAGAGGACCGCGATCGGTTCTGGGAACGATACTACAAATAGTTAGCTCAGATTCCACCCCGCGAGAGAGGCTTTCCGCCTTCACCAATTCCACCAACCGTCTGTACGAACTGAGGATGACCTCTGAACCCAGACGGCAGGAGTCATTGGTGCTGACATGAGCAACAATTTGCAGTCGGGTGCACCCAGTGCTCTCTATCGCCGCCGGCAGGGCCTCCTCCACATCTTGGATGAGACCCCCCGGCAAGCAGACGGAGTGAACACTGGCCTTCTTCCCCGACCTTTCCGCTATTTCCCTAAGGGGCTCCATCACCCGCCTAACGTTGGAGCTCCCAATAACTAATAAACCCCTCCCCCCGTGTGCCTGCTCGGATCTTGCTGAAGGAGCGGTCACGTGTCCACTCACAGGCAGAGCGGGCGGTGCCACACGGCCAGCCTCCACATTGACCCTCTGCCTCGTGCGCTGCGAACGCCGCTGAACCCGCCACTCCCCTTGGGGAGAGGGTGGCCCAACCGCGCCCGGTACCCGCAAAGATGTCTCGACAGCATGGACAGTGGGTGAAGCATGTAACACCTGAGGTGTACCATGCGACGCACCAGACTCCCCACTGGCGCTACACTCCGTGGCAGCAGCCTGAAGACGGCTGACCGCGGCCATCAACACGTTTAGCAGTTTGCGAACAGTGGCCAGCTCCTCCTGCGTCCGTACACAGCAGTCACACATCCTATCCATCCTAACAAGGGAACCTCCCCATCGCACCCCCCTCAGATTTAGTTATACGTTGGCACAGTGGATAGGCCTTGAAAAACTGAACACAGATCAATCGAGAAAACAGGAAGAAGTTGTGTGGAACCGTGAAAAAAATTAGTAAAATATACAAACTGAGTAGTCCATGCTCAAGATAGGCAACATCAAGGACGATTTGAGCTCGGGAGCGCCGTGGTCCCGTGGTTAGCGTGAGTAGCTACAGAACGAGAGGTACTTGGTTCAAGTCTTCCCTCAACAGAAAATTTTACTTTCTTTATTTTCGCAAAGTTATGATCTGTCCGTTCGTTCATTGACGTCTCTGTTCACTGCAATAAGTTTAGTGTCTGTGTTTTGCGACCGCACCGCAAAACCGTGCGATTAGTAGACGAAAGGACGTGCCTTTCCAATGGGAACCGAAAACATTTGATCGCAAGGTCATAGGTCAACCGATTCCTCCACGGGAAAACACGTCTGATATTTTCTGTACGACACTGGTGACGGCATGTGCGTCACATGACAGGAATATGTTGTCGACCCACCTAACTTGTACGCGTGGCGAATGGGTAAAAAGATTCTTCTACTGTGCTCGATTTAGGTTTTCTTGTGGATGTGATAATGATTCCCAAGAAAAGTGATGAAAACATAAGAGTTTTGTCACATAAACTGAAAATAAAAAATTAAAATTTTCACTTGAGGGAAGAACTGAACAAAGGACCTCTCGTTCCACAGCTGCTCGCGCTAACCACGGGACCACTGCGCTCGTGAGCTCACAGTGTCCTTGATGTTGCTTATCTTGCACATGGACTACTCAGTTTGTATATTTGGCTTATTTTTTCATAGTTCCACACAACTTCTTCCTGTTTTCTCGATTGATCTGTGTTCAGTTTTTCAAGGCCTATCCACTGTGCCAACGTATAACTAAATCTGAGGGGGGTGCGATGGGGAGGTTCCCTTGTAAGAAATCAATTTACTGTAGAGAGTTAATCAACTTTTAGCTAGACTGCTAATTCACTAAAGGCGGCTGATTGTTGACTAAACTGTGGTTGCTAGACACTTGTAGTAGAAAATAATGAAAATAGCACTACCTGTCTCTGGACTCTATTGAAAACAAACGCTAGCACTACTGGCACTATGGCTGACTAAAGGGATTCTCTCTGACTATATTCAAAACAAACACGAAATGTATAGAACACTGTTACTAGACCTCGACAATTAAAGCTTCCTAAAAGCAAAAACACACGGAAGAAGAAGTGACAAGTAAGAAAAATACAGTTAGTACTTAAATTAACGTAGCTCGCTGCACAGCAGACGTGAAGCAGACGGCAGTTACGACGACTATGTAACCTCTACTAACCTAAGAAAATGGCGGGAAAAAAGCCACCTCCACTAACCTAAGTCATCCGACCGCCACCTGTTCCTAGGATATGGCGGCAAAAAGATAGAGTTGATGGGTCATTTGGAGGGTATTCGATTGTAGTGTATAGAACATTGTTTAAACAATTTAGACATTGTCTGGAATATTGTACATTTAAACAATTTAGGCGATTCAAGGCATTGTAGGGAATTTATGGAAATTGGTGGAGAGGAAGGATCTCACAACAGGAAATTCAAGGGTATATTGTTTATTTACAAAAAAAAAAAAATCAGTTTGTGGGGGTTTAATTTCTCTCGATCATCCTTCCCTGCTGTCTGGAAACACGTAGGTCTTGGAAGAAGTAATTACATGGAGCAGAGATGTTGCATAACATGATGTTCAGCACTGTACTCTGGGTGTCTTAACCTAATGTTTGGGCCTTTGTCAGAGCTTCACCTATTGTTCTGTTAAGTGATTTTCCATGTCACCCCCATTTCCTTAAAACATTCTACCGCCATTGATACCAAATTAAGTAATTAGTTACGTCCTCCCACCATTTTATGGTACAATTTTCGTTTTTCACATGCTTTTGAACGCCGTTTCTGGTGTGTTCTTCTTTGCCACACACTTCCTTAAAGTTATGTACTGCGATTCACATAAGAATTATGCAGATTAACCTAGTGTTTTGCACTTAACCTGCTGTTTTGCTCCACGTCACCCACTCATGCACTCTCTCCAATAACTACTGTACCGCTAACACCACATTGGTATAAAAACTTTACGCAAATAAATTAAATCGGTATTCTTCACATGTATGTGGTAGTTTTTTAATTCACAGCATCCTATTGGTGGGTCAGATAGAGGGAATATAGTTTAAACAAAAGATTGCTAATAAAAATCACATCCCGCCAATCGACGCCCAACGCCGCCGCCGCCCCCGCCACAGCCACCACCGCCTTCGCCAGCCACCGCCGGATGCAAGCCAGTGCTACCCATCGCTGTCACACCGCTGCAGGTGAAAGTTGGGTCTCTTTTCGTGCATACACTTAGAATTCTTCGAGTGTTATACTGACGTCACAGAACTCCTAGGCGCTCTCACACCGGTTCCATATGCAATGATGCATAGGTGTGGTACGGTGTTCCAAAGCTTCCCAGAATAGCACAGGGTACATTTTTCCTCGGGATCCTAACAGAACTTGCGAGTTGTGTCTAGCGAGCAAACGTACCCAGTGTGGCTAACGCTTTGGGGCGAATTGCTCGACCTGCTGTCAATATACATCTCAGAAAAGTTAAACGTTCACACCGCTACAAAGCCTGTGCACTCATGCGAAAACAACATTTATCATAAACGCGTTCTCGTTGTTTAGAAAGAGATCCCTGTCTAAGCACAGATGGGGTAAATCAGAACAATTACACAAACAGAATTCAAAGCACTGTCATACTGTAGAAAAAAATGTCCCAAATTTGCTGTATCCTACAGCTACATGTCTGGAGATGTCATAATGGATCAGTGGCAGATGCATGATGGCATCCCTGCCAGAGATGGGTGGGATGCTTCAACTTGTCTTTGAACACTTTCTTTCGCAGGACATTCCGTACATACCTTATCTCCTTTCTTGTTCAAATCAGCTTGTAGACACTCCTACATCCCAACACAAGAATGCCTTGTGAATTAATAGAGTACAGGGCTATTACAAATGATTGAAGCGATTTCATAAATTCACTGTAGCTCCATTCATTGACATATGGTCACGACACACTACAGATACGTAGAAAAACTCATAAAGTTTTGTTCGGCTGAAGCCGCACTTCAGGTTTCTGCCGCCAGAGCGCTCGAGAGCGCAGTGAGACAAAATGGCGACAGGAGCCGAGAAAGCATATGTCGTGCTTGAAATGCACTCACATCAGTCAGTCATAACAGTGCAACGACACTTCAGGACAAAGTTCAACAAAGATCCACCAACTGCTAACTCCATTCGGCGATGGTATGCGCAGTTTAAAGCTTCTGGATGCCTCTGTAAGGGGAAATCAACGGGTCGGCCTGCAGTGAGCGAAGAAACGGTTGAACGCGTGTGGGCAAGTTTCACGCGTAGCCTGCGGAAGTCGACGAATAAAGCAAGCAGGGAGCTATTTTCATCTTTCAACAGGATGGTGCTCCACCGCACTTCCATCACGATGTTCGGCATTTCTTAAACAGGAGATTGGAAAACCGATGGATCGGTCGTGGTGGAGATCACGATCAGCAACTCGTGTCATGGCCTCCCCGCTCTCCCGACTTAACCCCATGCGATTTCTTTCTGTGGGGTTATGTGAAAGATTCAGTGTTTGAACCTCCTCTACCAAGAAACGTGCCAGAACTGAGAGCTCGCATCAACGATGCTTTCGAACTCATTGACGGGGACATGCTGCGCCGAGTGTGGGAGGAACTCGATTATCGGCTTGATGTCTGCCGAATCACTAAAGGGGCACATATCGAACATTTGTGAATGACTAAAAAAACTTTTTGAGTTTTTGTATGTGTGTGGAAAGCATTGCGAAAATATCTCAAATAATAAAGTTATTGTAGAGCTGTGAAATCGCTTCAATCATTTGTAATAACCCTGTATTATGATTGTGTTTTGTATAGATCACCATATTGCACCGACAATTAAGCCCTGCAAAGTGCACCTACATATCGTCAAATATGGAAAGACTCTTTCTCAGTCACACTGCTCTCCCACTGAGGACAGGAGCTTGAATATTACAGCGCAATACCGATCTCCAGCCATGTCGATGTAGTAAACATGCAAAATAAGTCGTTTTACATCATTTGCACATATACCGCGAAGATGGACAGCGCCGTATATACTCATCACAGCACTAGATATTTTCCCTCAGCTGATGATCACAACTCATCCACCCCAAATGTGTGATCAGAGCATCCCCAGTGGACCGAAGTCGCTCCCAGAACTGTTCTACAAATTCGGCCCCGTTTCTGCCCGCCACAAACGCGTTACTGTTTCTGGTCCGAACCTGCTTCCTTGCCTGCTCGCGTTTCTACACCCATCTCCAGCCTCTGGGATCACAAGAACCAATATATTTTCGTTGTTTTGCCATAATATTATACCATTTTCGTGGTACTTTTCGATATCAAGCACTTGGCAGCATCCTACTGATCGTTCACACAGTATAATTCCCAAGATATAGACTGGAAATTATGTCTGTAGAAACCCGTATCTTTAGGTAGGTGGGGCATGCTGTAAACCACTGACTAACTAGAGACTTATCACGAATACAAGGACATTTACTCGCCAACTAAACAAGAAAATAGAGATAACTAATATTTCCACTCACGAATACAGTTGTCGGGGATGTAGTAGATTCCAAATCACCCCTAAAGTGTTTCTCATGTCTAGAGAACCGGCAAACATGTCTTCCACATGCTAGAGGCACACACCACAATCGATCTTCTTTCAACTAAATAAAGGCGCAAAATATGCCAAAGCAATCAGTTGAACAAATTATATAGGAGGGAATAATGATCCAACACATTCGCACCTCCGTATCAAATCTTCTGAAATTTACACACGATCTCAAAAGCTATCCTACACATGCTAAGTATTAGTTCGCTATTCGGCTGTCTAGAGGACAACACGGTTAATTCATCTACATTCCTACACTCGAACAGGCCTTTGCATTCGGACGGCTCCTACAGTTAATGGAAACGTTTTTCATTCCTGCCACAAGTCACCGGCGCTGCACGCCAAGCAAGCATAGACAGAATGATCCTACGAACTCTTTCACATATATATTTGATCACTATTCTTACAATTAAATGTTACGATTGCGGTTTCAGTTGAATGACATTTGACAGTGAACGATGTATTGAAAATACATCTTGCTGATAACTGTGACTTCGGAAATAAAAATATCGGTACCCATTCTTATGACTTGACATACTCTTCCCTCTGCTATCACAGTACTCCAATCCAAATCCACACATTTCTTACGACTGGACATAGTCATTTCCTTTTCGCATTCGGAACACAAACACATACTTTATAAGCCTGATGCTCAAGGTGATCCTATCACGCACGCCCTACTACTACTACTACTGCTACTAAGTATAATACTTTGTCAACAACTGATTGCCTATGATACGAAATAATACTGAGAGAAAATCAACCAATGGGTGGACATGTCTGATAAGCTATTTTGTGAGTGATACCACTGTGTCTTAGATAGGCGTAATCGTCTTACAAGCCGCCAGACATTAAAAAACATACTATTGTATGTTACTGTCACAAGCGGTCTAGGTTCTACAGGCGCACACAAGTATTCATGTTAAAAGCAATACCTGCTTTAGAAATCGAGGTACGACATTTCCTACAAATCACATGGTTTTTCCAGACAAATACCGAGATGGTGATCGTAGGAGTGTATATTATCTGACCGGCAGTCCGATTATACGTAACCCACGATGCAACCTCTTCATGAAATAGCTCAAATTTGAAAGTGATTTGGCTAAGGAACGTGGTATGAAACTGGTATTTGCGAATCCCTCACGCCACCACAGCTAGATATTTCTACAGTATTTGTAACGCATTCTGTCTCAATCACATGTCAGAGGTTCGGTGATATATCCACTGGGCTATAGGCGACGACTGATTGAGAAGGATCACAAAAAACAGTAGATGGTATGCTGACTGAGGTCGGAAGAAAATGTACAATAACTTTTGAGATCTCAAATGCTACGCTATCTGCGAGAATTGTTGTGTGGGATTTGTAATTAAGTCTCTCCATTCAACCACATGCCTGTGTTCGATCCTATGGAGAAGTCATTTAATGATCACAACCACTACTCAATCGTATTTCTGGCACTCCCATATCTCGAAACGAGTCACCTTTTTCAAACCTGTCTGCTACAGTAAAATTCTAACTTGGTTTTAGTTACCCACTATGCATCTTGCAACTGCTCCCATTTCTGCAGCTTTCTGCATGTGATCGTACCAATTTAAGTCGGAACTGAGCAGAAGTCGGAGAAAGACATATGCACCACCTTCTGCAACCTGTGTAGAAACAGAACGACCTGAGTTAGTGCGACAGGAGCATGTTTTGACCATTTGGTGGAAATACGCGCATTGTGGTTCTTTCCAAACTACATACAAGTACTACAGATTAGCGTCCATTCAAATCTATCAACCCAACATGCTGTCATCGTTATTCTGTATCCCCAAACAGAGAAAAATTAATAACTATAGAAACTCCATTAACTTCACCCGATACAGAACTCACCTTGGCACCATTGCTCGCGCAATGACGCAAAGCTGCGGTGGGGCTCCAGCGCGGAGAAAGAGAATTCGCAGTGCTTCCCTGAATGACGCAGCATGCAGCCCTCCAAACATTCCTAACGGTATACCCCGTCCCTCACTGAATTTATACCTCAAACTGCTGCTGCTACTGCTGTCTGTGTTGCACGATATTATTGAATATACAAGCACTGCAGAGGCAAATTAAAGTTTGATCACATATACTCTAGACGAATGATCGTATCCCACAGACTATTCTAAGTCGCAAAGGACGCTCCGTCTGGTCCTGTTTAGTTGTTTGAAACACTGTTTTCTAACACGATTTTGTACAATGCCAAATATTTAGTTTTTCTGCCACGACTGCGAGGCTAGTGCCAAGTTCTAAACTGACATTAAGATGTTGTGATCCTCGGCCGTTTGCAGGAAACTAGACGTTGGACAGTGTAAATCATGTACTTATGGCGGATACCATAACACAACACACATGGGCTGATTCTAAATAAAAGACAGTCACAACATAAGGAAACCGGAAGTGTTTGCTCGCGTTGTGTAGAGTCTCCAAACTACAGTCCGAAGGTGATTCACGAGCTTTACATTTAGACTCGTCTCTCACACTGACAGAATAGCTGACAACTCTACGATCCGTTTCGACTGATTCCTCATATTGCAATCATATACACGATCACTCTTTCTGTGCTATACACCCCACAAGGTATAGCCCAGCCGCCAAAACTCTCTCTCCAACTCAAACAGGCCATGTCAGTCAATCATTATGTGGTAACCAATAGTGTACCGGTGGATGGATGGGATGGAAAAAACAACATCGATGTACACTAATAACAAACATCGCAGTTGATAGTGTGAACAATTTTAGCAATTTTACACTAGTTTCAACACCAACGAACGATATTACAGCATGTTTCCCAATTTCAGTACCACAGCTAAAATCACTCCCTCTCCACTTTACAAGTATCATTGGAATGTAAATAGATAACTGTGCAGTACCTCCATTCAATGTTAATTCTCGAGCACATACATCATCAAAGCATATCATACAATGCTCTACGTATTTCTGACATACCGAGCATATTGCATAATTTATGCTGATAACAGCCACAGAACATTCTCGCTGTCTTAGAGTAAAATTAGATGGTGAAGGAACCTCTCGCGCTGTCATTGACCAGCCCACCCTGCAGCACCGCTACCGATTTCATCTGCATCCGGCCAGAAATAGACTGCTACTTTTCACGTTCCTCGAATGAACGAAATTTACCGGGTTATCGCCCATCCAAGTTCACACGATTTCTCGAGATGCGCCCATGTCTAGGAGCTTAGCACACCTTATCGATGTATAGGAACAGATTATAAAGTGTTGTCATGTAATAGCAGACGGTTAAGAAGAACAGGATACGAATGATTTTTATGCGTAATGGAGTTCCAGACGAATCGACTTCGATGCATTTTTATGTAAATCAACCATGCTATGAACTCTAAAGTATTAATCTGGAGTCTAGGATTGGTACCTGGAAGGTATTGGTATGAGAGAACATAAACACATACACTACTAAGGCTACAACGTTCTGTACTTAAAACGGGCTATACCGTTAGATCTGCTGCACTTCCGACCTTTCAGTCATATGGAATGTACCACTGTTAATATTCCAATGCAAGATGTATACTTCAACGGCATGATATACATCCTTCTACCCGGTTTCTCTACGATAAACTTCGATATAGATCCATAAAACGAGAAAACTACTTCCTTAAAACACTGGCTATGTATGATACATGCACAATATAACTTTCCAGAGATGTATAGGATCCACTGCTCTCATCCGATCACGGTTCAGAAATTATACGATGAATGCATCAGCTCTATATAAACTGATCGTTAGTAGCGTGGATACCTCTTACAAGGAACCAGATAAACGCATAGCAGCAGCGTCCGACATGTGAAAATTAGTAGTCATTCCATCACTAACTCTGTAAACAACACATCACTCAGGCAAATGTGTACATGGGGATTGCAGCTCCTCACAAGCACCTATCGCTAACTTAGTTATGACGCTGAAGTCTCGATTTTACATCCAAGATGCCACATGGGGTATGTAGCACATTGCATCAATCGACGTCCGTTTAGAGGAATATGTCAAGTTTCATCACACATGGAATGGAAGTACATGTAGGATAGCTTTCGTGATCTCTTGGAAATTTGAGAAGATTTAATATGGAGTTGCATTTGCTCTGGATCGTTATTCCCTCACGTGCCATTTGTTCGGTTGACTACTTGTGCACATTTCACGCATTTATTTAGTTGAGAGAAGATCGATTGTTTAGTGTGCCTCTAGTATGTGGAAGACACGTTTGCCGGTTCTCTAGACATAAGAGACACTTAAGTTTACCTTGTAAATTATAGGGATGATTTGGAATCTACTACATCAGCGACATCGGTATTCACGAGTGGAAATATACGTTTTCTCTATTTTTTTGTTTAGTTGATGGTTTACAGCACGCCCCAACAAGCTAAAGTTAAGGGTTTCTAGAGAAATAATTTCCAGTCTATATATTGGGAATTATATTGCTCGAGTGATCAGCAGGATGCTGCCGAGTATCTGATATCGAGAAATACCGCGAAAGTGGTATAACTTTATGGCAAACCATGCGAAAATACATCTGTTCTTGTAATACCCTAGTCTGGAGATGGGTTGGAATACCGAGCAAGCAAGGAAGCAGGTTCGGACGAGAATCAGTACCACGTTTGTGACGAGGGGAAACGAGCCCGAATTTGTACAACAGTTCTGAGAAAATCTTCAGTCCGCTGAGGGTGCTCTGATTGCGCGTTTTGGGTAGATGACCTGTGATCGTCGACTGCGGGAAAATATCTAATCCTGTGAGGAGTATATACGGTGCTGTCTGTCTTTTGGGTACATGTGCGAATCATGTAAAAGGGGTGATTTTGTATGTTTACTACATCGACACGGTTGGAGACCAGTTACGCGCTATAATATTCAAGCTCCTGTCCTCAGTGGGAGAGCAGTGTGATTGAGTAAGAGTCTTTCCATATTTGATGATATCTAGGTGCACTTTGCAGGACTTAATTGTCGATGGAATATGGTGATCTGCACAAATCACAATCATAATGCTCTATTAATTCACAACACATTCTTTGTGTTGGGACGTAAGAGTGTCTAAAAACTGATTCGAACAAGAAATGAGGTAAGGTATGTACGGAAAGTTCTGAGAAAGCAAGTGTTCAAAGACAAGTTGAAGCAGACTATCCATCTCTGGTGGTGATGCCGTCACATATCTGCCACTATGCCTTTAGGACATCTCCAGTCCTGTAGCTGTAAGATACAGCACATTCGGGACATTTTACTCTTCTGTATGACAGTGCTTCGAATTCTGTTTGCGTATTTGTTCTGATTATCCCGTGTCTGTGCTTCGACAGTGATCTCTTTCCAAACCACCAGAATGCTTTTATGATTAATGGTGTCTTCGCATGAGTGCACAGCTGTGTGAACGTTGAATGTTTCTGAGATGTATATTGACAGCAGGACAGACATTTCACCGCGCTGGGTGCGTGTGCACGCAAGACAAAGCTCACAAGTTCTGTTAGGTTCGCCAGGAACAATGCAACCTGTGCTATTCTGGGAAGCATTGGAACATCTCTCTCGGTGCTGGACCATACCACAGGTATGCGTCATTGCATATGGTACCAGCGCGAAGCTTTCCGACATTTCGAGCTGTATACGCCAACGGCTATGTGTCTGATGGAGCACAAAACGTGATTTATCTGAAAAGACTACCTATTGCCACCCAGTGGACGTATGACTGCAGTATTGGCGTGCCAATTCCACCGTTCGTCACACATGAGAAATAGTCCTCATGGGTGCATAAAACAACCACTTGCTATGGAGGCCCATACATAGCAACATTAGCTGGCCCCACGGTTCATGTGACCAGCCAGCTGCCCAGCAGTTGCATATCAGTTCGCCTGTTCACATCTCCACGTCCCTCGTTCATCTCTGTCATCTACAGTCCATGGTGCGCCACTGTTGCATCGACGTCGGTTTTTTAGTAGTACCATTCGGCCATGCATGGTATACTTTAACAACGACAGCACGCAAACAGCTTAAAACTTAGCCATTTTGGAAACGATTCCTCCCTCGATCTGTTGGACACTGTGTCCGCATGACGACGACGACCGCACCGTTATCGGCATTCCCCTGACATGTTTTGTATACACTTCACTGCTACTGCTGCCTACTGCCACCCTTGAGAGGTCATTACACGCTGACATCGAACATAGATTAGTGACCACATTAACGTGAGTGGACCGTGTATTCATAAACAATTACATATTGGAGGGTGTATGTACAGATTTAAATGCAGTCGCACTTCTGTGTCTACACCTGGCACCCTTCGCTCGTACATTTCTACTTCCATTCCGATACATTTCGAATCATACTGTTTAGCGACAGTTACTTCCGATGGGCGTTGAGTTTGGCGAGCGCACTCCAACAGTTTACAGGAGAAAGACTCTTACAATTGGTAGAAGTGCGTTTTCCACTTTAGACGACAATCTAAAGCATGCCTTGGAGAATAACTTCTGTACATTAGATTCTTAAACGTCAGTTCCTGCCGGTATAACACTCCTTGCCGATAAATATTTTAACCGTTCCAGAGAAGCCTCCTGCAGTTTCCGTATGCTCTCTCAGAATTACTAACGGTTAGTGAATGCTGCTGTGGAACAAAGGAGACACATCCATTAACATATAACATAGTAGACAGCATTCATTTGCGGATAATATCACTTTAGCGTTACAAAATTGTGTAGTTTAAAATGCAACCACAAGATCGAAATGCTGTCAGTTATCGTACTGACAATGACGTGTTTACAGCGTGTGCTGTTTAAACTGTGCCTGACATTAAACGATGCAATTACCGCATCATGTGGTTGCTGCTTCTTCACCTTACCCGCTATGCAGCTTGACATTTTAGCTCCCTCCTGGTTCTGTCACGATTGGGTGAACCATCGATCAATCGATGTTTATACAGATAATTTGCAACAGTGTATGCATCTTTAAAAAACATTATAGGGTAAAAGACGAATACGCTTGCATCTGCTGTCAGTTTGTAATCACAGTGAATAAGGTCATGATCGTTCGTAGAGCGACCATGCTCGTCGTGAACTTAAGTGAGGGCATTGAGACTATACTGCCAGTGCGGTCCACTGATGCATCGACCACTTCATGAGCCTTGACAGAGAACAGTGACTGCACAACTTTGGAGCATTCCAGTTACTCTGGATATTCCTGAGTAACTTACGACAATTCAGATGGAGGACTATGGCTTTGATGATGAGCGAGCTACTACTGCCGATTCCATGTTCATCTGGCTGATATCAAGAAATATTAGTACAGTGCTGTTGGACTCTCATAGAAAACTTGCTGAATGAAGTAATAGTTTGAATACTGTAGACTT
This sequence comes from Schistocerca nitens, assembly GCF_023898315.1. Classification (NCBI taxonomy): domain Eukaryota; kingdom Metazoa; phylum Arthropoda; class Insecta; order Orthoptera; family Acrididae; genus Schistocerca; species Schistocerca nitens. Next base: position 951,691,356 of record NC_064616.1, read on the forward strand.
TTACTAGTTTCCCACACAGCTTATACCTCTGCTATGTGATATAACACAAATGCCTAACTCACTGCCTCAAGTGTTTGAAAATGACGTAAATGCTCGGTGCCAGACTGATGGGTCTTCTCCAGTTCAGCTGCTCTGTATTGGTTGTGGAATGGAAAATAAAAATTATTTTTTTCCTATTCAATGAAATTTTTTTATATAACGAGGTGTATGAGTGTGTAGATACGGCAGCTAGCCCCGATAAGCCACAGGCCTTCGACTCTCTCAGAACTTGTCACACACTCAGTGACTACTTTTTGACGAGGCTGTGGCGGCGGATGACGAAGTCGGAGGCAGCATTAGAGGCTGGTGTCAGGGCAGCACCAGTGGCTGTGGCAGTCGCTAAGGTGACTGCCGCAGCTGCAGAAGCGCTCTGACTCCTGGTTAAGAAGCTATATATTTTTTATGGGTAGATGAATAGGACATGGAGGGCTTATATGCAGCTGCTAGTGGAACATTCATTCTGTAGCGATCGATATTACACAGTAAACATCATCTGACTTCACAACATCTGAATGCATTAAGTTTATATTTTGGCCCCATGAAGTGAACTCTGTTATAGCCCTACTGTACATACAAACCACGCGGAATTTTTTGTCCTAGCATTTGAATGTCCATTGGACTGCTGGATCGATCATACCCGTCCATCATCTCATTCTCCATGTAATACACAATACAGCATTTCGAAGCAACTTCAGTCACAACTGCAAAGTTATTATCTGCATCCTGGTCCACATTTACTCGTTTAGATCCACGCACAGCCACATTATACATTATAGTAAATAGTAACACTTTTGATGGGGATTTGCCTGCGATTCTGTGAGCTGTGATAGCTCCTACAGTGGAGGCTGCTGCTGAAGTTGCTACTTTGGCTGTGGTAGTACAGTACATTGAACAACACCAGGCCTCATGAATGAGAAGATATGTGGACGCCCTCATCCATCAGTTCCACTATCACTGGATGAGGTGTGCATTGTGTTGCTGGAACAATAACCAAATTTAAGTACAATCAAATATATATTTGTTAGTAACAATATTCATAATTATATTGTTATTAGATACCAAATTTCAATTCTAATATTCTTAGTCCTTTTGGTCGATGCTGGTGGCACTTCAACATCTCACTATGAGCATCTGACCTGTAATGAGGCATTCTGTGGCAGCTGGACTCATAATATGCCAAATGGGAGAGGTTGGGCATTCGCATTCCCTATTGTCCCAGCCTTCTCATTTGTCCAGTTAGAGGGGAGTCGGGAGAGGGAAAGAGTGGAGTGAGGAGGTGCAGATATGGATGGAGGCAGTAACCTGACACCGGAAATCCTGGTGCAGTTAAGAAACCTATTACAACTGTATTGGGGCCAGTATGTTCATTGATAACCTACTAGGGAGAACCAGTTTGGAAGAGCACTGTAATTTATTAGAGGATATGTCCATGACTTTGTGTGAAGGGGAGATCGAACTTATGTTAAAGAAAAGCGAATTTTCAAAGTCCAAGTTGGCATTATAGTGACACATACTGCCATCAGAAAGAGTTCCGTCTAAGAATGATAAAATAAGTAATACCAGAGTGAGTGAAATATGAAAACAGTAACAGTTAAAATTATTAATGGGAATTTAGGAAGTTTATGAATGACCAAAGCTTAAATTCACCTAACCTGTCACAGCTTTCAAAGAAAAATGTGTAGTGATTATTGACAGCTGATTGTGATAGAGGTTTTGAAGTGATAAAATACTTCCAATGTGGCAGTGAGCTACAACATTATCCCAGTGTCAATACATTTCTGTCTAGTTACAGCTGAATGATATTTTGGGTTTTTTGGTTCTCTTCCAAAAGAAACTAACAAGGGAAAATACGAAATATTGGTGTATGGCAGTAGGCTGTTGTCTCTATATGAGAGAATTTACCTTATTTCAGGGAAGGGATTTTGGGAGTCATATGGGGTTTCATGATATTCCAGATGTATCAGAAAGAGCAGGAAATCGTAGTAATGACTGACAATAAAGCGTTAAGTTACTTGGAGGACTGCAAGTTATTAAATCATAGACTAACTCGGTGGGTACTGTTCCTGTCGCCATTTCAGTGTATCATAAAATACATCAGAAGTACTGACAATGTGATAAACTATGCACTCTTGCGTCTAGCTGTTGGAAGTGAGGAAAAAATTGAGAAGAATGACACATGAAAGGAGTTTCATTTGAAGTGTATGAGAGGCGTAGATGAGATAAATAGTACATGAATAATCTTTAATTAAATTAGATAGTGATCCAATTCCGAAGTTAATGTAAACCACTTCTGTGATTCAGGGTTATGAAAAGCTTGTGAGGTTTACGAGATGTACGTAGGGACCCTGCTCCAAGCGAAAGCCAAACGCAAGGGGCTATCCTTTCTCGAAGAACACATACAGTCAGTGATAAAAAACGTTCTTTCAAGTCACAGTCACTACGGGCTGCAGAAATTCATTGAAATCCTTCTTGGTAAGTCTATATTTAAAGAAATTGACAGGAGAATTGAGGAACATTTCAATGTATATGACATTCACCAGAGAGTGAAGCCCATCAGAACTAAAAGCCAAGAAGATATGCAGAGCATCTTGTCAAGCTGTTAGGAAGAAACATTTTCGGTCCACCACTGACCATCAGGGTTGGACTGAAATACATTCTGTTAGTTGTAGATTTATTTTCAAAGTACACGAGACTGTATGGGAATGAGAGAGCTGCAGAAAAATAATAACAGCGAATGGGAAAGATACTAATTAAAAAAATCTAATGCACTTCTGTCGGATAATGAGTTCCGATTTAGCTTAAGTTATTGAGTCAAACCAGTCAGGAGTGTGTTACATTGAGGAGCTAGCGAATGGTATAGAAAGCTGTGTGAAAGTATTCACGATGTATGAGGTTACTTTCGAAAGAAGATCATCAGATCCGGTCTCTGAGATACTGAAGCTTCTGCCTTACAGATTAATTGGCACACACAAGTGGGAGAAAACAGAAAAAAAGGAAAACATTGTCAAGGAAGTGCAGGCGTGACTCAAGTTACAGGTCAACTGAACACAAGTTTGGTGATATGGTTCTCTTGAAAATCAAGAAAAACTCGAGTAATATAGGTAGACCAATAAATCAACTTATTGATTTATACCATTGTCTTTTTTTTGTAGTTAGCAGTCGTCTTTCAAAATGTATGCAGGTTAGATTTAGAATGTCCATAATGACAAGTGGCTTTTTGACTCAGAGATGTGACTGAGCTAAGATCGTAAAAACAGCAGGTATAAGCAAAACAGACTGTGAGAAAGCAATTTTTGCTAATAGGTTCAGTGAGTGTTCTTTATGTGATTCTCCATCTTTTGTGACTAGTTGATAGTTTAAGGTGATATTCTGGAATGGCATACGCTATTTATATATTATGTTATTTTATGTGATTTTGATTGCCTTGTAGTGAAGTAGCTAGCCAAGGAGAATTTATAAATTCTTCTTTGCTAACATCTTCACTGCAAATAATACAGAGATGGGTGTCTTTTGATTTCATTACAGGTTCAGCAGCTGTACTTTTTATGGTGTTTGGGTTTAATTATTTCGTGATATAAGTTCGTGTTTGCAGTCCTCGGACCGCAGGATAGATTGCTAGATATTAAACTGGGCTGTGGCAACTTATGCAGTGTTTTCTGGTGCATTTAATTTTTTGGGGGAGATGGTTTCTCTTTTGCTTTGTTTAAAAATTATTTCTGTCAGTGTTCATTAAATTATTAAGTGATTTATTCTCATCTGTGTCATACTTGCGTACAGTAATGATACAGTCATTTCAAATGTATACAAAGATAATGATATTGCACGATTTTGTTTACAATGAAGAGGTAGGGGTTTTTGACTGAAAGTGTGCACATGGCGCTAATCACGGAAAACCAACGTACTGTGAGCTTTGTTTATGGAATACATTAAACTTCTTTCGTTTGGGGAGGCTCTCTCTGATAGCTGTGTACTTTTCATTGCTTTGGTTCTTTTAGACATTACAGGCGGCAGTTGTCTAAATAGAAATTAAAAGTCTGCCGTAGAATTATCCCATGTGAACGTTACTAACCTGTTTGTGCATGTTAGGTTTCTCTCGGAAATTTAGTTTTTGAGGGAAAGTTAGGAGATTGGGTTCAGTCAACACCGTCTGCTGAAAAGACCCCAAGCGCTACGTCATCGTTCCTTAGTGACGTCACAAAGGCATTGCCACACCGCGTTGTGCATGTTGATCCTGCAGAGCTGCTTGTTGTGTGTTATTTGTGGTTCTACGACTACGTCAAATTTTGTGAGCGTGGTGTTTAAGAGTTTTGTTACTTACTGTAAAGGAAATTATCCAAATGGACCTAAGGTTCAAAAGTTTTTCTTACCGAAGGGCGAAAATAATCGGCATAAGTAGACTGCCACCATTAATAGGGATGCGTTTTCATCAAACAAATATTCCAAAGTAAATAAATGGGAAAGTGCTGCATTATAGATCTTTGTCATTTATTTATACCTTTATAGGTCCTGTAAAATATTGTACCAGGCACCAGTGTTGATGTTGTAGCCATCCACGGTAAACAAATTATTAGCTCTCAGTTCAGCATGTTGTATTTCACAATTGCATTTATGTAACAGCATTCTCTATGTTACGGTGCTTTCGGCGACACTATTTATTTAACCTGCATTCTGGCAGCGAATTCTTTCCAGGGCTCACTAAAAACTTTACACACGGTTCTTTATATGACGTCTGCGTCATATACCGAGGGAGGTGGCGCAGTGGTTAGCACACTGGACTCGCATTCGGGAGTAAGATGGTTCAATCCCACGTCTGGCCATCCTGATATAGTTTTTCCGTGATTTCCCTAAATCGCTCCAGGCAAATTCTGGGATGGTTCCTTTGAAAGGGTACGGCCGACTTCCATCCCCGTCCTTCCCTAATCCGATAAGACTGATGACCACGCTCTTTGGTCTCTTCCCCAAACAACCCAACCGAACTCTTCGTCATAGATACGTTACATGATTTCTATTCGTCAGTTTTCTGTTTCTTGATTCGACTGTCTTTTGCGTGGAACGCAAAACAATTAGACCTTACAATCAAGCGATGCGAACAATAAGGCTGTCGCATTAAACGATTCCTCATTGTTACACTCGAGTGCTTCGTTCAACGCTCAACGTCTGACGTGCACCTCAACAAGTATAATCCTCGCCGTATGTATAATTTCACATCCGCGCCATTCACTGTTGATAACAACGAGGTTTGCCGCTAGGCGTCATTGTGTTATTTACGTATCTACGTTCTTTCGAGTGTAAAAGTTACGTATCGTAAAATGGGGTTACTTGGAACAACTGTGCAACATTGAACACCTTTACAGAAAATTATACTAAATACTGTTGAAACGATATTGGAATGTAAATTGCTGATTGTGATACTTAGGATTTTTTATGTCGAACATGTTGGTACCAATGTTAGTGTTTGTTAGCATTTGTATATTCTTTGGTTGAAATTTGAAATTGCGCCCACATTTGCTTAATTTTTTCATATGCGACCACTTTTATACGCATACAGGCTGGTGAGAAATTTAACCTTCCGAAAATATTTCCATAATAGTCTTTAATAAGTTCTTTAATTGGAGCATGCATGAGTTTTCCAGTGAATTTGTGTACCTTAAGGTTGTGTCAGAAATAATTGATTGGGGAAATTTCTAATCTAAAACGGGATAACACTGAACGCTGTTCAAAGTAACTCCCCCATTTTGTATGATGTTAACTGTTAGTTTATAATAAAATTAGTGTTTGCAAGTGTTTCATGGTGGATTTTTCATATTTAAGTTTTAAAGTGCCAAGGATATACATCCGTGAAGCTGATTCCAGCCCATGCAAGAGGTACTCTGTCTTGGAGTAACCTGTAATGCAGTAACGAGTGGTGGAATGACTATCAGAACAGCCAACAGACCTTTTTCCACTCCCATAGGAACTCTCAGCAATAAATTAAGAAAAAAAAACACCAACAAACTGGGCGACCATTGGCATTTTCTGATAAGGAGGAAAGCAGCTTTATTGATCATGACTTGTAGCATGAGTCGTAATGTTAAACAAACCGAAATTCCTCCCCTACATGAACTGTTGAAGATTACTTTAACAGCTTGAGTTTCACTCTGAAAAATGATTATGGTTCTGATGTCGCAACTGCCAATATATTTAATTACGACGAGATCAATTTGTCGGATGACACTGGCCAGATGCGCTGCATATTTATAAGAGGAGTTAAATACCCAAACACAGATGAGAGCAGTGCCAAAAGCTCCATTTCCGTCATGTTCTGTGTTTCATACTCTGGCGTTATGCTACCAGCTTACGTCGTAAATAAAGCAGAGCACTTCTGGTCCACATGGACAGAATTTGGTCCACCAAATACATGGTATAATCGGAGTAACAGTGAGTGATTAGACATAGTTACGCTCAGTGACTGCATCGAAACGGGTTTTGTTCCTCATGTCAGAAAAATTTCAGGAAGAAAAGTACTAATAAGTGAAAATCTCAGTAGTCATTTTAATAAAGATGTTCTGAAACAGGGGCAAGAAAATAATAGTACTTTTACGTGTCTGGCTGCAAACGGAAGTCACTTGCTTCAGCCACTGGACGATGTCTTTTACGGACCATGAAAACGTCACTGGCGAAATGTACTATATACTCGGAAATTGTCTGAACGAAAGAAATCTCAGACACTCAGCAAGGATCAATTACCATGACGGCTCAATCAACTTTAGAAGTAGTTATATCAAACACAACACGAAAAAAGCGAAAATCTAGTTTCTGATTTTAACATGTGTGGAGTACATACTATCAGTGTCAATAAGGTGCTGATGTTCCAGCCAGATGGAACTCACTTTCAGTCATCCACCAATTCTGGAAATAGTGTGTTACTGGAGTACTGTACCCGATGAAGGAATTGCAAGTAAGGAGAACGTTAGAAGAGGCGAATTTTTACTTTTCGGCTAGAAAGAACTTAATGTGTATCAAACTACATTTCTATAAACAGTGACGAACGAATGATTTCATTTTACTGTGTTCTGTTTTGTGAAATTAAGAAAATGAAGGGCAAACAGGTATTAAATTATATTTTCAAATTTTAACTAAATTCAGTTACATTTTCGCTATGTTTCATCTTAATAAAGTATGGTTAAATCATTAATTTCATTTAAAATCAATATTTTTCCACAAAGTTACTGTCATAGGCCTTAACTTTGAAGAGTAATAAAAAAGTAATGTGTGTTCCATGTTACAAACATCTCATTATAACTTTGAACGGTACTTTTTATTTTTATTATGTGTAATAAACGCACACATGACAATTTTTCAAGAAAAGTAACTATTATCCACTGGTCCTTACAACAAATTTTCAATTACCTAATGATTCAATAAGATGTCTTGCTGTCACCGTCTGGAACTAAATTAGCTACCCGTAAATGATGCAAGCCGTACAGTTCAGATTTGGTTAGAATAATGTCTATTCAGAAAGCAAACTAACAGTGGAAGTGGTCGTATTTAGAGTTACTGTTACTCTAGAGCGCATATGTATTTGACACAGTTCCATCTTTCACAATCTCATAGAGAAATACAAGTCTAATATTCCACCTCGCTATCTTCGAGAAAAATTAGAGTTTACACAGGCGTGCGGCTGCTCACCGCTCAGAGACTAAGTCCAGCTATATCGAACAACGAGGAATTTTCTAAGTCGTTTCACTTCCTTGCTACCTAAAGACCGACTGTCCTCTTGCGCGTCTCCACCAGCACTGCCCGCTTTGGTGTCTCCAGTCGAGCTGTCCGTTTTCGCGTCTCCATCCGAAATGTCCCCTTTGGTGTCTCAACCAGAAATGCCCTCTGCACTTCTCCGACCGCGTTTTCCGCTTGCGAAACATCTTCGCTCAACTGACTAGCGCTGTTCCCTTTCCTGAAGCAATCCATCTGACTGGCTACAGCTTATTCTACATTACTTCACATTTTTACATATTTAAATAATCAAAGCTTGACCACTTTCGGTTTTTAAATAAAGTAACAATAATATCCGTTATGTAACAAATCTTAAATTCTTTTACATAAAACCAATACAATTTCTCTCTTACGTTTCAAAGTCACTGCCAGTATCCTGGCACCAATGTGCTTTCTGATCAATAAATAAAGAACAAATGTAAATATAATGCACTAAACTTTACAACAAATATTCTATTACCTAATGATTCAATAAGGTGTCATGCGGTCATCGTCCAATGTGTTTTGTGGGGAGGAAATGATGATCTAATGCTTAACTGAAAATACTGATAATTAAAATTCATTATATCATTTAGACAAATAAAGTTACAGAGTTGATATTTACAACGTTTGTCATTTTAATGTTGATCTTCTATATGAAATGTCGATCGTTAAGAGCGACGAAAGCGTTAAGATTAGAGTATTCAGGTCTTAGTTACAAAACTTGAGAATTTCACTTTAACAGTAAATCCCAAATTATTATAGATATCATCAGTATTCAAGTTTTATTGACATCACCATGAAAATTTATGGAGGATGGTAGATTAAAATGACAGTGACTTAATTCCTTACATTACTACGGAATTAAATAGTTTTCATAAATGCTTCCCTTTATGGCCGATCTTATGTCCGCCATATTTAACACTGCTACGTCTCCCTGTCCTCGAAAGCCTTCTGCTGTGTTTCAGAATGACGTAGGTTCTCGTCTGTCTCACTCGCACACAACGGCGCTTAGGCCTCAACAGATAATAGACGCCTGTGAGTTTCCCCATCTCGTGGTGAATCTACGCCCTTTGTGGTATCCTATCCAGGACGACAGTGTTCTTTTCACAATTACTGAAGGCTGACTCTTTCGCCCATACACTTAAATGAGAGCGAATTGCTCGTTGACTCACACACCTCCACTTCATAACATGTTGGCGTACCGCATATATTATGAAGTAGCGCCCCAATTTATAGGACACCAATTCATAATACAATTACATAAGTATCCTAAGGGCCAGATGAATAGTGTAATTAGTTGTAGTGGTGTTGATGCGGCATGCTTGAAATTTAAAGTGGCTCTGAGCACTATGGGACTTAACAGCCATGGTCATCAGTCCCCTAGAACTTAGAACTACTTAAACCTAACTAACCTAAGGACATCACACAACACCCAGTCATCACGAGGCAGAGAAAATCCCTGACCCCGCCGGGATTCGAACCCGGGAACCCGGGCGTGGGAAGCGAGAACGCTACCGCACGACCACGAGATGCGGACTGCTTGAAATTTAAAGAAACTTATATCTAACATAAATTATGAATTGGGACATATTAATTAAATGCCTTATAAAACTATACGTTTACCAGAATGGACTGTCTATTGAAATGCCGCAGAAATATCAGCGCCACTGCGCCCACTTTCAGAGAACCTTTTTGTCACAACGATGCCTCTAGCGGCGCTCCGCACATTCGGAGCCGAGTACCACTTCGAAATTCTGTGTGGCTCTGCATTCCATCGACATCGATTTGTGCGAACAAATCTGATGCAATTCGAATCGGGTGTAGATACCAGAAAACAAACACTTTCGGAAACCACCTACATCTGCAATGAATGCTTCCCCCAGTGGAATCGACACAAACAGCTCTAAACTACACAGCAAACAATAGATTTACACTGATTGCAAGATGCTCGTAAATTCTTCAATGATTCTGACACATTATTGAAGTCTCACTAGAGACATGCATCTCTTGACATATTCCAAATCGACATCATCGCAAATTAATATTTTCTTTTAATTTAAATAACTCCTTTAGACTCAAAAGTAACAAAAAATTTCAACAACTCTCACCACTCGTTTAATTCCGTGCGGTGAAGCTGGGTACACAAAACTTTACTCCATACAACAGTAATTTATTCCCCCAAATATTCTGAGAGAAGTAGATAAACATACTTCTATCGTCCTAGGTAAGCATTATTAATTTTCATTTTTCCTCATTTCTCCGACGACTATGCGTCCAAATTGTCGTGACAATAACTCATAATTAGAAAGTTACAACAAACATAAAACCATCCAAAAACTTAAGCCTAACACATACATACACATAAATAAAATCCTTTTATACACCCAAAAACCTAATTTATATGCATACTGTGAACTGATTTTTGACTTGGTACCACTCACCAAATATTTGAGTTCTCCGACCTTGTTGTAGCCAAATGTGCATCTAAGCTATCACTTTATAATTGCACAGACCTTATGCAAAAAAAAGAACACTTATATGACGAAACAAAAAACAAGCCACAATAAATTCTGAAATAAAACATTGCAAATTACTCTCAAAATAATCTTATAATCTAAACACAGATACACTTATTTCTTAAGCTATTTTCCTCTCCTTTTCCATCTCTAGAGAACACATATACTGTTCGATCCATATATCACTTTCTATATTACAATCAGTCTCACTGTATTCTGCCTTAAAATTATTGACATTAGTGTTTACAACATCATTATCATGAAATAAAGCATTACTTTTTACTTCCATGTCATTACAACACCTTCAAAAACAGCACTTTCAACAGCCGCTGATACATCAGATAAGTCGCTACATAAAACCTGATTTATCTCCGATGACAAATCACCAGTATAAGAACCGTTCATAATTTCATCATCCTGTGCCTTTACATCACCTAAATTGTAGCTACACCGTCGTGCAATTTCAGAATCAACCGTACCATTAAATTCTGCTTCGTTTTGATTGAAACCGGACCATAATACCATTTCTTCTCCTATACGCTTCTGCACCACATTAATTTCAGATCGTGCATCAAATTCAGATCCATAGGTCCATCCAGAATTTCTGTTTCACCTCCGTTAGTAAAAAGATACGCGTAGATTCCTTCCTTCCGGCCACGATGGCCGAGCGGTTGTAGGCGCTTCAGACCGGAACCGCGCGACTGCTCCGATCGCAGGTTAAAATCCTGCCTCGGGTATGGATGTGTGTGATGTCTTTAGATAGTTTTAGGTAGTTCTAAGTTCTACGGGACTGATGACCTCAGGTGTTAAGTCCCATAGTGCTCAGAGCCATTTTTGATTCCTTCGTCTGAAATATCAATACCAGCAGCTTCAACTTTCGTAACTTCAGCACATAAAACATCATTACCACCTCCCTCCAAAAATAATTCACCAATATCCGCCGCTACAGACACAACTTCATCAACAGCCGACGAGACTAATGCTGGCCGCCCTTATTAACCTCCTTAACAACTTTCGCCGTCACAATATCACCGGGAACGTCATCACATTTATCACTATAGTCGTTACCGCTGGTTAGCACCTCATTACAATTTTCGATACCATCTAACTCCATCAAATTCAGCTAATTCTGCTCCACCTCAGCTTCCTTTTGGCACACAGAATCTTTAATTGTATTAAGATGCACACTCTCTTTCGTCTCACATTCATAAACAAATCATTTAGCCCTAAATCGTCTTCATCGCCTTTATCGTCATCTTTCATTATCTTAGTATTACGCGTTTTATGTACGATATGATCTCAAAATTTACCTATTTGATTCTCATCTTTTACTAATTTCATTTCAATATTCTGACGCATTTTTGCCGATTTATTAACACATATCACATTACGGTTTACTCGCGACCTATTCATCACCGGTTTATCTTGCCGTCTCCGGACCTGAGATGCGGCGAAACTTAGTTTCCTGATCTCCCACTACGCTGGTTCATTTCGTCAGGTGCCTGTCCGTCAAATCTAAGTTCTTAGTGTCGGCCCCTGTCACGAAAGTATCCGTTCCCATTACGCCTTTGAAATTTATCATTGGATGTGTTCCTGTTACCGTTTCCGTTATCAAAACTTCTGTTTGCAATCCGTTGATAACTTCCCGGATGTCTTTCATAGTAGTTACTGGGACTGTAGATATGGTTTCTACTCTGAAAACTAATTGCTTACTTTGCGGTTTAAATTTCGACACCCGTTCTATTTTTTCTACAAAGTCCTAAAATTCGTCTATTCAGTTGCTAGTACTGTGCACTAGATCCCACTGCAAATTTTCTGGTAACCGCCTTTTCAAAGTTGTAATTTCAGCAAGCACTTCCAATGGACGTTTCACATGCATTAATCTCGCAAGTTCACGTTTAAAAAATTCTCGCATTCGCCAAGAACTTGTTCAGGAAACTGCTTTCAAAATTTTGTAGATAGTGAACGTATCACTGTGTATATTGGCCCACGATTGCGGCTCGCCTTCCAGATGTCTTTTCCGGAATTTTATCTTCGCCACTATATCCACTGCTGCTACGAATTACTGTATTATCGTACGTTCTGGGCCTTATGGTAATTTCAGATACCTCAGAGTAGAGGGCCACTGAGCATCATGTCCTAAAACGCCTCCTCGATATGTAACAGCACTTTCTTATCGACATCAGCATCTCCTTATCTTCAAGGTCATGGCATCTTTGCCTCTGTGGTTCGTCAGTTTAGCTGCCGAAGCGGTGGTCTAGCGTTAACTGTGGCGCCTATAGCCTCATCGCTCTGCCGACATGTTGGATGACTTTTCTGTACAAGGTTTACTATCCTTGATTTGTTCCTCAAGACTCCCTGTACAACTATTTAAAGATTGTCGCAACATTTATGGACACCTTGTATACAAGAACGAGTAGTTTGCAGAGAAAACGTGTGCATGATGCACATAACATATAATTCTCAAGCAAATACAGTGTTCAGTCATACACATGCATACATACGCATACATACTACTATGATAAACGCTTGTTCACACCCTGTTTTTACGGTACTGCCGCCTCGTTACGTTAATTTTCGGTTACTGGTGGCACTGAGTTGCTGCCTTGCCTGCCCGTGAGCGGCGCCAGCAATGGTTATCGATATAGGCCCTGCCGTATTATCTTTGGGACTACTGTTACTTCCTGGTCGTCGTGTGTCTCCAAGGAGTTGGAACGTGCCAGGAGTTAGTTCGGACCTGGCAGTGTTTGAGTTGGCGCACGGCACAAGTTCAGTCGGGGCGCGGCAGCAGTGAGGTCCGGACCTCCATCACTCACCCGACGGTTACCGGCACACATGATAGGAGTAGGGACGACTTTGGTTGGTCGTCAGTCGGTCGTCTTGCTGGACCATGTACTTGGCCGACAATCGCTTATGGGTTTGCTGTGTGTGCCGACTCGTGATTCGTCACTGTTATTGTACAGTCACTGCCGTTAGCATTGTCTAATTCTTCATGCAAGTGTTCGTGAAACTGTGAGTGGTTTGTGTAATTTGAATGACAAGTTATTTTGAATGCTGTCGGCGTACTGGCTCTGAGGAGTGGGTCGGTTGGCGTGGAGCAGTGAGGATTTATCGGCGGGGTGTAGTTTGGCCGTGGCCCACTGGCGGTCTCTAGGCGGTGTCGGAGAGTGGCGGTGTTGCCGTTGCTACGAGGTTCGTGGCTCACCGACTCTGGAGTTTTGATTTCACCTCCCAGCAGGTCAAGACTATTCACATTATGTCGTTTGGAGTTCGTTCTCGGCTGTTGGGATAATCCCGTGAGCAACGACGTTGTTTCCACGATGCAAAATTCTAGCCACCTTCCGGTGGAGTTTCACTCTATTCAGTTATTTGAATTGAAGTGCACCAGCGGAATCTTCTGCCTTGTGGCCGTTAACGTTCCGGTCACCTGCCCCGACCGTTGACGTAATTTTTAGGCAGTTTGGTTTCCTCTTCGTGTTGTTGATGTCCAGCACGGTGAATAGTTTGACAGCTCCGTGTATGATTGGTTGTGGGCGCCAATATCTTCTACGTTGTTCCGTGCAACTCCCTGTTGTGCCCTGGTCGCGTGAAGTGGAAGTTATGTTGTCGGTGGGTCCGCTGACTGTCGGACGGTTGGGTTGCCGTTGGATCGTGAATGGTTGGCCCGACTGCCTGTCTCACCTAAGTGAGTGTTTGTGTTTGAATTGCAGGCCGATCCTCGAACATCTGTGCACCCTTGTGTGGACTGCGTTCTTTTAATTTGTTCTTATTGTTGGTACTCGTATGGCTTCTAGCCGGTTTTGTGTTGTAAATTTGGGTTGTTTTACTCTTAAGGCCTTCAGCCTAGTTTAAAGTACTGTTTCACGTAAGCCCTCTGGCATTTAAATAAATTTTTCAATTTTTAAGTCTTCGGCCTTCAGCCGATTTGAATTTAACTTGTTTCCTTTAGCCTAACTAAAGAACTGATTTAAGATAGACTTGCCTTTTAAATTTCTGATTGTGCTTGAGTTTTAAGTTATTGGTCTTCAGCCGCTTTTAAATTAAAGTGGCTTTCAACCGGTATTTAAGTCCCAAAGATTAAAGCTATGTGTTTGAAAAAAATTTTTGAGCTTTTGTAGTGTTTGATCAAACAATAAAGCTGTATGTTCGAGTTTAACTGACAGCCCCTTATTTTCGTCCCTTTCCACAATTTATTCTATTTGTCCTGTCCTGCGGGTTAATCAGGGCGTTTCACACACATACATGCACGCATGCACACTCACTCAAAAGCACTCAAGTGAATAGTGCCACAATCCCCATCCACACTGATGAAGCATTTGTCGTCATGGCAAGACAGACCGACTATAAGTCGTAGTGCAATACGCACTTCATAGAGCGGCGGCGAAAAGATTCCTTGTAGCACCGGATGACGAAATTCATCATCACTGAAAAGACACTCTTTTTACCTTCGATTTCGAGAGTCTCTGAGGCCACATAATGCACACACAGCCTTAGCTCATGTCTGTGTGGCACCTGCATCTACATGGCGTGCATAAATCTCCGACCTGAGCCTTACAAGCTCCGTAGTGTGTGAACTATTCCACTCTTCTTTCACCAGTCCGAGAACCGTCTTGTTCTGAGGCATTACGTTGCAAGTATTATCAGCTGCATATACAGAGATGTTGACTTTCTGGAGACTGCACCTCATTACTTCATAAATATCGGAGATTTTCACCCAGTAGATGAAACTGTCTGTTTCAGTATAAAGTAACTAGACGTCAGGTTAAATTTAGCTTTACAAACGCATAGTGAAATCGTTACTTGTAAAGTCTGGAGTGGTCCAGAACACATATACTGATGTAAAGAGGCTTCATGGACGCCACGGAAACCTTATCCATCTACACAGGAACTAGTCGTTCATTGAAGATTGTGGCAGGCTTAAAATTTGGACCGGCGACGTAATCTCTGCGCCATAACGGCTGTTCCAACGGTAAACTAAAGTAATTTAGCATCAGTGTCTAACATACCTCATGGTTTTGATAAAAACTGGATTATTCTTCCATTTATAAAAATCTGTTTCATAATCACACGTCGCAAGAGCCCTCTGTTGGGTATTAACATCAATGCATTCCCTCAACCAACGATCCTAAATGAAGGACATGCAATGGGTGATTTTTTAAGAAGTCGCATACCCAACCTGAGACACAGATGGATGTTTCACTAGTGTGGAAAGTATCTGTGCTTATTCCTCACCGTTGTCATCTCCTTGAGTATGAAACAATTTCGCCTGACTAGCCGTTCCACCCACAGAGGCAAGTCGCTGTGCTCGTCATGCAAATCGGTGGACACTCAAGGTTAGCCTCCGGGACGTGTCCCCTATCTGCATTACCAGCAACGTATTCGATCCCATCCTTCAATGCGATTATTTCATTTTTGGACAATCATCGGAAACCTCAATGCAGAGGAAAGTGGTGCCATGCCTGTAGAGATAGTCTGCATTCAAGTAAATGATGTAACTCAGGTGGTCTGCACTCATGCTCACTTAGTCGCCAGTTATTCCCCTTGGCGTATCTGTGAATGCACTGGCAAAGCCCTCGCAAATCCTGAGTTCGAAAAAAATATACATGTCAACATCAGTCAACAGTCTGATGTAAATACAAAATACAGCCCTGGGTCACTAATTTTTAACGAATTAACCGGGTTTCAACACTGCTAGGAGTGTCTTCCTCAGCATATAAGTACTGCCAGTCTTTCACGATAATTCCGTACTTATAATTTGTATCATGCGTTTTTACTCATAATTCTGTGACCATGTTATAGACCATTCTTTAGTTTAAATTCTGAGGAAGGCACTCCTAGCAGTGTTGAAACCCGATTAATTCGTTAAAAATTAGTGACCGAGGGCTGTTTTCTTTTAATTGTGATGTAAATACATGTCTTTTTTTAACATTTCATCAACTGAAAGACCTGCTGCAGTGTAATGGAAGGCAGGATCCAGAGTGTATATGCCCAGGCAAACACTCGGGAAATACCATAAACATCCACGAGCTAGTGAACATCTCTCTCCATGTAAAAATTAGCAAACTCCTTTAAATCAGAGAAGCTGAACTTTTCCCAAATATTCACTGTGTGCTTACATTTCGCATGTATTATGGCAGTGCTTCTCAGGTTGGTGGTGCACATGGTTATATTGGGCAGTGTGGTTTTACGGTGTCTCTCCATCGGATACAGGTACTCGTATGGGAAAACCTCCTTCTGCGATACAAGATGGGACTTTGCATCGTGGGGAAATGCAGCATAAGTGATATGCATGTCCTCCCGATGCACTGTGCCAACAAGTTTCTGAGAGTTTCCTAAGGAATTCACGAAGCCGAGAACATTTCATGGCATGATTCGCCTGGAGAATATGTTACTGACCTGAAAACTCTCCAACGTTAAATCACCCCAGTTCTTAGCCAGAAAGTTAGCATCATACCTGCTCAAATAATGAAAGAAGACGTGTATATGTCATGACGATTTGTACTTCAAGTTGCACGCGTTGTAAGCTGCCCTTCAGAACTTTCCCATTAGATGACTGTGGTCTCTACATGGAAATTCCACTTTACTAATCAGTGGCAGCTCAGAAATATGCCATTTAAATGCCTACTTGTGCAATGCATCATTCTCGTGCGAGATGGTTATTGGAATGTTTCCGCTATAAGGAACATCAACATCACACTCACGTTTTCCTACCTCAGAGAGCAATCATCTCAAAAAATTATTCCTGAAATAAGATTCGAATTTGTTATGGCTGAAATTATTTGAACATACAGTTCACTATGCTGCCACATTCGGGTTGTCTCGCTCTGTGAAACGTATGTTAAAGGCTGTTGGATCACTTTTAAAATGCGCCACATGCACTTGGAAGCACTCAAAGACATTGTATAGAACAAAGGCACATCGTTCCTGGTTGTGGACGTTCTTAAACGTTAAGAACTTTTCGTCCTCAGTGGACATTTCTACACGCACTAGTTCCTGACACAAGCAGTCTAATCTGATGTCTTTCTACACCTACGGTGAATGTGCCTCATGCCATGATGTTTCGGCAGTTGGTAGAAACATGGGTGAAACATGCTCTTGATTCAGAGGCAGCGAGGCTTGTCACCTTTGGAGAACAGCAGTAAATCTGCGTGTTTAGAAATGTTGACCACCTACGTTAGAAACGTTTAGGGTTCATGTTGATTTCTGCTTCCCATATTCTGAATTTCTTGTTCTCCCATACATCAAGACTGTACACATTAACTACATAATACAGATCTGAGATTGTGATAGGAAATGAGGAGCCTTAGAACTCATAAAACCCACATATGGTATAGAGTTCATATGCATGCATAAGATATGCGGGTTTCAGGCAACTTCTACCACAAGCCAGATGTGACCATAACTGGACTCCCATAACTTGATCAAAAACATGCGAGTACACATCCAAACGGAGAACACACCTTAGCATCTAACCAGGCCCCCTTAACTTCATATCAGAAAACGCTTCAGTATGATATTTTAGGTAAAAAGTTCCATATCAGTCTGCAATTGATATGCCTTGTGATATCGTGTCATCCTTCCTCCAAAATTGGACGACGTGTTCCTCTGCATCATCATCATTGCCTTCTTTAGGGGGGGGCGCCACCTCACAATAGAGAAATCTTTGCACCTGATCGGAAGATAATGCTGTGTTTAGATAACTTCGGGGAGCTCACTCTCCAACATTATTTGGCATGCATGGACGAAGGTAGCGGAGTACTGATACCCCGCATTGGTATTAACAAGGTGGGATTACAAGATCGTATCCCTGAAAGAACCAGCAACAACAGAGTAGTCTAATGCAGATGCGTCTTTTAGTAATATTGGTGATCAACATGGATTTTGGGGTAGCTACTGTTACCGAGCGAGATAGCGCTGTGGTTATCATACTGGACACTCAATCGGGAGTTCAGGAGGACGACTGTTCAAACATGCTTGCAGCCAATCCGATTTATGTTTTCCGTGATTTCCATAAATCGGAAGTCAAATGCTGCTAGGGTTCTTCGAAAGGGCGTGGCCGCTTTCCTTCTCAGTCCTTCCCTAATCCAAGCTCGTCCTCCGTCTCTAATGACCTCATTATCGACAGGACGTTAAAAACTAATATCCTCATTGTGCATTTTCAACATTTCGCTGCGTAATGAATAGTCCATTAAATTTCGGGCATGCAGCCACGCAAATTAAATTTACTCCACTGATATTTCGGCCGCGTATCGTCCGGCAATCCTCAGTGAGTCACAAGACTGTCGACAAGATGCCTAGCGCGGCCTCATATGCTCCACCGCGGTGGTAATGCGTATGCGGGTTACATATGCTGGTCGGCGGCAAAGAAATACGTTTACACTTGCGCCGCCTGTGGCGAAGGCCTACAGACATTCGATTCGCTTATCGATGTATGATCGGCGGCGGTGACACCATGACGACTTCTCTGCAGTTTAATTATCCCAAGAGCCGGATTCCATGCCTTCTACAAATTAAAACTATTATCTCTATTTATTAAATTATTAGCTATTAATCTCTATAGCTTCCTTGAAGACAGATTCCCAAAAGAAAAAGGTGGATGTTAAAATGTTCACATCACTGTAATTCATGGAATGTTCTGTGTCAATACAATGTTCGGTCACAGCTGACTTGCCTGGCTGTAATAAGCGTGTGTATCTTCGATGCTGCACACATATCTCATGAACGGTGCGTGTCGATTGACGTAAGTACGACTTCTCACAATTTCCGCAAGGAATCTGATACACACCCGCTATACGAAGCTGTAAATCGTCCTTCACAGACCCGAAGTCGTGGGGGGCTGTAAGATCACCTTAAGACAGTGTTTCTCAAGAATACGGCCTATTTTCGAGGAAAGAGCTCCCACATAAGGCAAAACGCAGTAGATCCGAAGGAATTGCTATCTTCTTCCCCGTCACATACCTGCATTCCAGTTTTTGCATTGAATGCTCTACGAATTCTTGTGGAGAAAATCCATTCGATTTAAAAATGCTCTGGAGGTATGTGAGCTCTTCTTGCAAAATGGCACATTAGTGCATTCCGTATATCAGAAACCAACACACACAAATCGATATCTTCATGGTGGTAGCTGCCATCATCCTTCACAGACCATAGGTGTCCTTAAGACCTTAGTGCATAGGGGGCACTCTATATCCGATAAAGACAATTTCCAAGAAGAGCAAACATACCTCAAGAGCATTTTTAAATCGAATGGATTTTCTCCACAACAAATTCGTAGAGCATCCAATGCAAAACCTAAAATACAGGTATTTGATGGGAAAGAAGATAGTAATTTCTTCAGATCTTGTGCGTTTTTTCCGTATGTGGGTGCTCTTTCCTCGAACATAGGCCGTATTCTTGAGAAACACTGTGTTAAGGTGATCCTCCGGTCCCCCACGAAGATTGCACCTTTACTCGGCTCTGTCAAGGACGATTTACAACTTAGTAAAGTGGGTGTGTATCAGATTCCCTGCATAAAATGTGAGAAGTCGTACTTACGTCAAACAACAGGTACCGTTCATGAGATATGTGTGGATCTTCGAAGACACACACTCTTATTACTGCCAGACTAGTCAGCAGTGGCCGAACAGTGTATTGATACAGGGAATTTCATGAACTACAGGGACGTGAAGATTTTAACATCCACCTCTCCCTTTTGGGAGTCTGTCTTCAAGGCGGCTATAGAGGTTAAATTAGCTAACAATTTAATAAATAGAGATATTGGTTTTAATTTGGACAAAGCATGGAATCCGGCCCTTGGCGTAACTAAACTGTAGAGAAGTCGTCATGGTGTCACCTCCGCCGATCATACATGGATAAGCGAATCGAATGTCTATAGGCCTTCGCCACAGGCGGTGCAAGTGTAAACGTATTTCTTTGCCGCCGACCAGCATCTGTGACCCGAATGCGCAGTACCGCCGCGGTGGAGCTTATAAAGGCCGCGCTTGGCATCTTATCGTCTGTCTTGTGAGTCACTCTCAGGATGGCCGGACGATACGCGGCCGAAATATCAGTGGAGGAAATTTTATTTGCGCGGCTGTGTGCCAGAAATTTAATGGACTACCAATATCCTCCTCCAGATACCGCTAGACCAGAGGCGACATTATGATGAAGACGGTGACATCGACGGCCGCATCGATAAGGGGTCTGCCCTGCTACTGCCGGGTCAGAGATGATAGCCATATGAGCCTGGATGAGGTCATGTAGACGTCAGTGGTACCACTCTGCCGCTGCTAGCTCAGGGACAGCAGCCAGACAGGATGAGACCAGGTGACCTAGACTTCTACAGTCGCATACTGCTACTGCAAAGTCAGCGGCAGTAGACAGTTGGGCCGATTTAGGTGATACAGCCGCATCAATGACGATCAATGAATGGTCCATCAAGAGTGTATCGAGAATACCAAAATTCCAGGCATTACCTCTCACCACGAACAATACAGTAGCTGACGGCCATCGACAGGTAGCAGCGGTGTTTGTATAGAGTGGTCAATGTTAACAGATAAGCAGTCCTGCGTGGACTAACTGCCAAAACAATGTGCGATGTAGAACAAAGGCAGGAGAGCTTCTGTAAAGTTTGGAAGGTAGGAGACGAGATACTGGCAGAAGTAAAGCTGTGAGTACCGGGCGTGAGTCGTGCTTCGGTGGCTAAGGTCCCGAGTTCGAGTCTCGGTCGGGCACACAGTTTTAATCTGCTAGAAAGTTTCATACAGTTACTGGTTCAAATGGTTCCAAGAACGACTGACTTCTTGGCAACTGTTCTAATTTTAACAATCGTAATTTCCATGGAATAATCTTCCATACTTCAATAACTTTGTACTCTGTTGACGACGTATTGTTCTGTACTAAACCGTTTTTAAGATAGTATAAATCTCACGTACTCTGAGACGACTGACAATAAAGGGAGTCAGGTGCCTTGACATATCCTCACTTACTCGTTAGTTTTGAGTTGACATTAAATTTTCTTATATGCATATGGTTCATGTTGCTGTATTCTAGTATTCAACACGTCACCATTTCCAAACACTGGCTCAGTAAGACTAACCAGTTTCATTAATTTTTTATTGAGTGCTTCCGTTTTCTGACAATGTGCAGGCAAACATGATTCACACCCTCTGAACAACTGTACAACACAAGTGAAAATTTTTTCCAAATTATACAGTATACAGGTACAGTAACCTTTTTGCTACATGCTTTCCATGCAGAATCTCATCAAAGTTTCATTTATATGGGCCCTCATTCAGTTTCCTAGTTTCAACTACAACCAGCTATCCACACTGAGAATTATTCCAGCAATCCCCACATATGGTAATGAATTCATTGTATGATATGCTGGTTCCTACGTGTGCTTCGTAAATATGTTTTAAATTCTGATTGCCCTGTGTGAAAACAGTAATAAGGTTTTAGGATCCTTGAAGGTGTCTGCTTAAATAAAATATGATGAACTGCGCGTCTTGGGCGAAGCAGAAATATCTACAGATCTCATCTTCCCCTGCAATGTCATAAAATATGGGTACTCTGTTTGACCTTACTTTTTCAGGAGGGGGAATATCTCTGCTCGTCTGCATGTCTGGCATATTTCTCCCTCAGTGCCATGTAAAATCTCCTGCAATAGCTGATATGTTGGTTTAGACAAGATTTTGGAAAAAAAATATACACACGCTCGACATGGATGCAATCAGGATATGATAACAGTGTTAGAAAAAGACACACTCTGAATGTCACATAATTTAAACATGTGTGTTATCAAGACGTAATGATCCATTCGTCTTCTTCCAGTTTCCAGCATCATCATTGTAGGACTATTCGCTTAACACAAGACCCTTATGTTGACGTTTTTCCATCCATTCAGTAATGGTGGTATCTATTAGTTTATATTGGGGTGCCAGGGGTTTTATAGGGGACCAGATAACACATACATGACTCTTAAGCTTATATTTTAATTTATAAACACATATAGCTGGGTGTACAAACAAAGACATAAGTAAGACTGTAGGTCCTTGCCAACATATGGCAAAGTAGAATCACGCATTTTAACGTCCATCGATCCACAACATTCATCGTATGGTTAGGCTATTGTTTCTTTTGATGGGCAGAGGGCTTGACAAGCTAACTTCAGCAGATTAAACACAACATTTCATAGAAGCGGCAGACATGTTGCTGCATTCTTAGTCGACACTCTAGCTCATGTTGTACTCCACAGCTTGTACACACTAAACTCTTAAAAATCAGGTCCCGTAGATGTCTGCACTCTTTGTTGTAAAATATTTTAACTTTTACAGGGAAGTCTTAACCAGAGATGGTATGATCACCCAATATCACTGAAAGAAAGCATGCATTTCCATGTAACAAGGTTGTAATTGGCACTGACATATTTTGTTGTCAACAGTAACCTTCCATGGATACTATTAATCTGATGTCTCCAAATCGAGGGTTTTCGAATATTAACACCAGGTAGTACTCCCGATATGATATCATGCCGACAACACACTGATGTTCAAACAGTGGGTTTGACTGAACAACAGTATTTTCCCATCATGTGGCTGTTGCTGGAGTGACATCACCTCACATGCAAGGAAAAGGAATTACGAACTAAACGTTTTTGATTTTTCTCACCTACAGACCTGCTCACCACCATCATCATTATTACTTACACTGCCTCACAACAGGGAGTGTTGGTATACTGTATGTCTCGACAGTTTTCATCTTTGATGGTTCTCTCACAAGCTGGAGAATTTTTTATCCATTGTTGTGCAGGCACACACACAATATTTGTGATCTCTGCAGCCTGTTCAGGAAGGTTATTATAATCTTTGACACTAAATTTAAAGCGAATCTATACATGAGTGGTTGAAAAATTTAGAGAGCTATTCTGGGCGGATCTGTGTGCTGCAGTAGCAGCTTTATCTGGTGTGACGACGCACACAACGTGCTGAATATCATGCTACGTGGCTGTTAAGTGTCTCAGCATCAAGGGAGCACATTTACACAGCGCACAGTGCTCATTTAAATTCACTGTCACACCACCACAGGAATGGTCTATGAGTGAACATACCCTGTTCATAAACTCATTGTGTGTGTGATTGATTAGGTCGAAAATAAATTAAATGTATTTTTAGAATGAATTTTTAATTTACAATTTTTTACAATATTCCTTCTGATTGCGGGCTGCTGCTACAGCTGTGAACACCTCCATTTCTTTGTCCAGTTAGCATTGTAATAATAACAAAAGGCCCTAAGTATAACCTGATACAAACATATTAATAACAGTGTTAAATGAATGCATACTTACTGCTATTATTGGCGATTCTTGCATGGTGGTAGATAGGATAGACGTTTTTAAAAATGGTATACAATTCCAACATATGCACACTGGTGTGTTGGTGGACTCAATCAGGTTTTGCAGTTTCTTGCTTTCTGTTGCATTGCCATTATTTGTTGAACAATATTACTACTGTCTACAGTCTTATGGTTTTCCACTATTGTGGCTTCCCATACTTGATGCACGAAACTGTGTTTACATTTTACTGAAATACAGGGTGATTCAAAAAGAATACCACAACTTTAAAAATGTGTATTTAATGAAAGAAACATAATATAAACTTCTGTTATACATCATTACAAAGAGTATTTAAAAAGGTTGTTTTTCACTCAAAAACAAGTTCAGAGATGTTCAATATGGCCCCCTCCAGACACACGTGCAATATCAACCCGATACTCCAACTCGTTCCACACTCTCTGTAGCGTATCAGGCATAACAGTTTGGATAGCTGCTGTTATTTCTCGTTTCAAATCATCAATGGTGGCTGGGAGAGGTGGCCGAAACACCATATCCTTAACATACCCCCATAAGAAAAAATCGCAGGGGGTAAGATCAGGGCTTCTTGGAGGCCAGTGATGAAGTGCTCTATCACGGGCTGCCTGGCGGCCGATCCATCGCCTCGGGTAGTTGACGTTCAGGTTTATACCAACGTTTAATACACCACCTATCAGGAGGTTTAACACCATACTTCGTTCGAAATGCACGCTGAACAACTGTC
Source organism: Schistocerca nitens (assembly GCF_023898315.1). NCBI lineage: Eukaryota > Metazoa > Arthropoda > Insecta > Orthoptera > Acrididae > Schistocerca > Schistocerca nitens. The sequence continues at coordinate 951,715,717 of NC_064616.1, forward strand.
GTCGATTCACTTCTGCCGTACTCAATAACACAAAAATCTTTCTGTTGAGCGGTCGCCATCTTAGCATCAACTGACGCTGACGCCTAGTCAACAGCGCCTCAAGCGAACAAATGAACAACTAAATGAAACTTTATAGCTCCCTTAATTCGCCGACAGATAGTGCTTAGCTCTGCCTTTTGTCGTTGCAGAGTTTTAAATTCCTAAAGTTGTGGTATTCTTTTTGAATCACCCTGTATATTTACAGCAAATAAACTTGTCAAACTCTTCTTCGCTCATTGCAAGCACTTGAACACATCACACCAAGATTTATTTACAGGCAGTGATGAAATGATGGCGCTTGTGTTGGCATTATATGTTTTACATTTTAAGGTTCATGACATCACAGTCACAAGGTTCACTATATCACAGATTCTCTACAGTACAGAGTAGGATAACTGCACTGCTTGCAATTGGCTGACAGCAGGATTAAGCTGGCAATGGGAGAGTGGCAAGGGCACTCTGGGCTGCGGATGGGCACACATAGGGCGGTGGGCAGGGGGCAGGGGGCAGGGGGCAAGAGGCAGAGGTTTGTGTTGGTGGTGGCCTTGATATTAAAAATCTGCTGATGATGATGTCAGGGAAGTATAAAAAACACAGCTGCATGAGAACCAGATGCAATGTTATCATAACCTTGAAGACAGGGAAGTACTTATGTCCATAAGGAAGTGCTGATGGATGCTGAGTCAGTAGTTTTAGTCAGAATGCGCAGAGACCCACTACTCCCAGATACTTATATTGACTAATATCCTTAAAAATATGCAATAGCTAATATTGCCATAATCTAAATTTCCTGCAATTTATGTAAACGATCACAATTGTTTTTTTCATCAGACTACTAGTTTTGGTCTTTAATGACCATATTTAGATCACTTTTATAAAAACATGTCCCCAATGGCTCCAATATATTAGGACATGTTTTTATAAAACAGATCTGAAGATCGTCATTGTAGACCTAAACCGGTAGTCTGATGACAAAAAAATTGACCATATACGTAAATTAAAGGAAATTTATTCTGTATTCGGGTCACTGTTCGGTTCGCGATTATTTCGCAGCTTGTGTTTGTTATAGCCGTTCTTACAGGTATCACATATACATCACATGCATTTAGCCATGTACTTCTGGGTGCAGATGGTATTTCTATGTGTGTTATTATGTTATTTACTAAAATATGTAATGCTCTGAAGTGACCACTGTATATCACTGTTGCAGAGGATGTAAGGAACAATGTGGGAAGTCCTATGTACTGGTTAATGCCTCATTTTTTGATGATAATGTCATCAGGAGACAAACAGATCTGGATGTTTTGCTGAGGTGGGATAAATGTATGGGTGGATAACAAAAAAACAATATCAGAATAAGTGACTCCTAGACAATGGTAATGACAGTAAATACGGAAGGCCGACCGCCAAATCTGAAGTTGTAAAATGTGGAACACTTAACCTGTCTTTGAAATGTAATGTCTTGAATCAGTCTCGGCTTGAAAAAGTTTGTAAACATCGTTCAGAAGAGACCACGCTTCTAACAGCATGATAGATCGTTTACGTGGGATCCATAGGTTTCAAGAAAAGAAAATTCATTTTATGTACAACAGCTGCTTCATACCAATCCTAACACATCTTATACAAATAAAAATTCACCCTCACAAAGAGTGCTTCATCGTGATGACGGGCGTCGGAGATCAATTTCTTGTGGTCCACGATACAGTAAACAAACCTGAAATGACGGGGATTACTGAACTTAAGACAGCACTACTTCAGTAAGTGAAAATATCTGGACTCAAGTGAATTGGGCACATGTTAAGGATGGGACAGACGAGGAAAGCTTTAATAATTCTAGATAGAGAAGTTATTGGAATTCGACGTATGGGAAGAGCAACTACACGCTAAATTAACATTAACGAAGGTCGAAGTTGTAGATTAATGAGGAGCAATGGAGGGTTTTTTACGATAGACAAGATACGAGGTTCCTACACAGCACTCGACAAACTGGGGCTGTTGAATGTTGATGATGATTAATAATGATTTTAGCCTAATGACGTGCTGATATACCAGTGGTGCTATTTGGAGGGTTTTAAACAGACAAATGGTATCTGCACTCACAAGTACATGTCTACTGATTCCGATACATACAAAACGTTCTACAGACCACTATGGCAATATATGCGATTGAAGAAGTTTGAAGATCCTACAGTTAATAAATGTGTTTAGTTAAGGGAAAATGGCCGAAGCCCGAAATATTGAGTTAGTACAGAAAGTAAACAAAACTGACAGCTGTAGGTGCGATGGAATCATTCAAAAGAAATTTTCTTTCTATGTTAGACGATTACCGCGTCGCTAGTGATCCCTGTTCAGCAGTGGATTCCTGATATCAGAAGCTGTGTTGGTGTAGAGGGTGAGAGACCCCCGCACGGGGCGCGTACATAGCACTGTTTACCCTTGATCTGCATTAACTAAACAGCGTCCTTAGTTGATCGTTACAGCGCCATTACTGTCATCAAGTCTCCGTAGCCACAAGAGCACTGCGTAAATCTAGCTGATGAATGGCCCGTGTCCCAGACCACAAGCCGTTCTGGCGTAATGGATAAACGTTGGAATTCGGCAGCAACGATGAGGTCTGCCACCGCTTTTCAAACTGTCACACGCGAGCAGCACTTATCGAATGTCACAGGTGCTATCCTTCAGGTGTTTCTGCGGGTGTCAGAAGCAACCAGCAGTGTGCAACTCTCCAAAATTTAAATAAACCACAGATCCCACGTGTATACAACTTGAGCGAACGTATGTTTTACGTTTCTGTTCCTTTTGTTTCTCAATACGTCAGGATTTCCTGAAGTTTTTAGATTTTCCAAGCGGAACTTCTGTATGATACTGTATCTAAAACAGATTTTTACTTTGTGCAAATCTGATACCTGCTTAGTGCCACACTTACTTCCAGTATCTAATAGAGCATATAAATCGCTAACGTGCCGTTCTGGACAAGTGTTTGTGCTCCATGTACCTTAAGCTCAGACGTTTCTTAATCATTCTCGGTATCCTTCCAAATACTTCAGCATTAGAATGTTCAGTGTTAACGGCTGAACTCTGATGCGAAATGTGTGTGAAATCTTACGGGACTTAACTGCTAAGGTCATCAGTTCCTAAGCTTACACACTACTTAACCTAAATTATCCTAAGGACGAACACACACACCCATGCCCGAGGGAGGACTCGAACCTCCGCCGGGACTAGCCTCACAGTCCATGACTGCAGCGCCCTTGACCGCTCGGCTAATCTCGCGCGGCGAACTCTGTTGCAGTATGGTCAACATTGCACATCGCTGCCACCGGAAAACAACACGCGACATCGTACAGGTAAAAATCCAGTTCAGTTCCATTGGTGGGAAGCTAACCTGTAACTGATGTCAACAGCAGGTTAATCTATCTCGGCTACGTGTACTAACGGAATTTGTACTTTCTTCTCATATACCTATGCATATCTAATTTTAACATTGTCACTCGATAGATCATTCCTGTAACTTGAGGCTGCTACATACACATATTAAAAACCTTATAGTTACCGTCATTGTCAGCAAGGAGAGTGATCTCTTCTTATGAAAAGTACAGTGTTCTTGTTAGAGAAGTTTTATATGTCCACATCGCAGGTATTATACCAGGTATTATACACATTGACTAATAGTTTCGGTAAATTTTAATTGCCATCTTCGAAACATCTATATAAATTTAATATTCGGCCGCTCTATGTAGAACACTGACATGTAGGCAAGATCATATAAGTATTCAACTCGCAGGATCAGTATTTTATTAGTAACTTTAGTGAGTGGTTACCACAACTATGTTTTTATTACTTGACATAGGGCGCTACAATGGTGCGTGCGTCTGATCCTTCGAGTTGAGCTCCTGTATGTTCATGACTACACGTTACTGCACTACATTATGTGGCAAAATTTTAGCTGTATGTAGATGATCTGAAGATGATAATTAAAATGCACCGAAACTAGTAGTCCATACATGAAATTACTGACTCCTGGGCAGATAAAACTTCTGCACGTAACTGTGGCGATGACAGAAATGAAATGTGGACAATGGACTGAGACTGGAAAGAATTCTGTTAATACCTTAATTTTGGTCGAAGTCGTTGCAGAATACATCTACCTCGGCTATAGATATTTTGAAAAGGACTCTATCACTGAATTCACATTGTTTTCGAAAAAAGGCCACAAAATCAACGTGAACCCAGTTTCAAGGACCATGGAGACAAAATCTTTGTAGGAGAATCTTTTTGAGTGACACAATGAATACATGAGTGGTCCAAGTGGTCAGTCTCCGGTTTTCACACAGATAGTGTCCGATGTCCCACATTTTGCAATAAAACTACCATAGAGTAGAATGCGTGTGGAGCAACCAACATGTGGACTTTATTTCTCTGACGAGTAATATCATACCATCTTCAGCTCTTAAGCGATGCCTCAAAGCAAAACAGCCTCCTAACGTCAGATCGACCTATGCTGGTGGATGGTCCAGCCAGCCTAACATTAACCACGCCAGTACTTGTTGATGTGGTAGTACGAAATCGTTGTAATGTGTGACATGCCTCTGTGTCTCAAAATGTATGACCTGCTGCCACTCCATGCCAACATCTCTACCAGACAGAAAACAAGATATAACGCTGTCTTATCCAGTAAATAAGTTAAGGAATAAACAATGCCAACAGTAATTTGTTTTCTGTGATAAAGCAACACTAGACGTAACAGAGATTTGTTGGAATTAGGATATAGCACAGATACTCACCAAGGCATTTCTTTTTGTCTACGCATAATTATGCTGGACGAGTTCGGCGCTTTCGAAACGTGTGAAATGAGCTTCTTAGGGCAGTCATGTTCACGGTAGGATAAAACCGCTGCGGCAGTACGTTGGGAGGCATCACTCCCTGGTATCGGGGGTGTCCTAGTGGACTGAACAAGGTCCTTAAGGTAATAGTTGTTTGTGGAGGCGAAACTCTTTGTGGTACTGTGATAATTACATGATGTTCACTTCCTAATTCAGAGCACTGAATGGGTGTGAGATATGTGCTACATTGACAATAAATATACCGTATCTCTTCCCTTTTCGTGTGAAAGTTAGCAGTATTATTAGAATGCGAAGACTGATATGGTAGCAGTAGCTGGGAAGAACACGTTTGTTTGGTAGTCATTTAACTTCTTCCGTACATAATTTTAACGATTCTTTTATCGAATTAATGTGGAACTAGTCAGTATACAGGGTATAAAAGATATGTATAAATGATTAGTGTAAACATAAATTGACACTTTTATTTTATTTTTACTGGTTACCAGTTTTTCAGTTAGACATTTTAAGTTTCTGGGCAGATTATCAAAATTTTTGTTTCTTCTTTTTCTGCTGCATACTGAAATTCTTTCTGAGCCACTGGCCGCTGTAATAATAAGCAATAAAGCCAATTTTTCTCTTCGTTATTGTTGTTGTGGCCTTCAGTCCAGAGACTAGATTGATGCAGCTCTCTATGCTACTTTATCCTGTGCAAGATTCATCTCTAAGTACCTACTGTAGCCGAGAACCTTGTGAATCTACTTAGTAAAATCATCTCTTGGTCTCCCTCTACGAGTTTTACCCTCCGCTCTGCCCTCCAATACTAAAATCGTGATCCCTTGATGCCTCAGGACATGTCCTACCAACCGATATCTTCTTGTCAAGTTGTGCCACAAATTCCTCTTCTCCACAATTCTGTTCAGTACCTCCTCATTAGTTACTTGATCTACCCATCTAATCATCAGCATTCTTCTGCAGCATCACATTTCCAAAGCTTCTATTCTCTTCTTGTATAAACTATATATCGACCACGTTTCACTCCCATACATGGCTGCACTCCATACAAATACTTTCAGAAAAGACTTCCTCACTAATAAATCTATACTCGATGTTAACAAACTTCTGTTCTTCAGAAACGCTTTCCTTGCCATTGTCAGTCTATATTTTATATCCTCTCTACTTCGACCATCGTCACTTAGGTATTTTGCTCCCCAAATAGCAAAACTCCTAATGTAATTTCCTCAGCGTCACCTGATTTAATTTGACTACATTACATTATCCTCGTTTTTCGTATGTCGATGTTCATGTTACATCCTCCTTTCAAGACACTGTCCATTCCGTTCAACTGCTCTCCCAGGTCCTTGCATGTCTCTAACGGAATTACAATGTCATCAGCAAACCTCAAAGTTTTATTTCTCCTCCATGCATTTTATTTCCTACTCCAAATTTTGTTTCCTTTAATGCTTGCTCAATATACAGATTGCCGGCCGGCGTGGCCGAGCGGTTCTAGGCGCTACAGTCTCGAACCGCGCGACCGCTGCGGTCGCAGGTTCGAATCCTGCCTCGGGCGTGGATGTGTGTGATGTCCTTAGGTTAGTTAGGTTTAATTAGTTCTAAGTTCTAGGCGACTGATGACCTTAGAAGTTAAGTCCCATTGTGCTCAGAGCCATTTGAACCAACACACGGACTGAACAACATCGGGACTAGGCTGTAAACCTGTCTCATTCCCTTCCCAACCACTGCTTCCCATTCATGTCCCTCGACTCTTATAACCGCCATCTGGTTTGTGAACAAACGGTAAATAGCCTTTCACTCCATGTATTTGACCCGTTCCACCCTCAGAATTTGAAAGACAGTATTCCAGTCAACATTGTCAAAAACTTTCTCTAAGTCCACAAATGCCAGAAACGTAGGTTTGCCTTTCATTAATCTATCTTCGAAGGTAAGTCGTAGAATCAGTATTGCCCCATGTGTTCCTACATTTCTACAGAAACCGAACTGGTCTTCCCCAAGGTTGGCTTCTACTAATTTTTCAATTCGTCTGTAAAGAAGTCGTGCTAGTATTTTGCAGCCGTGGCTTATTAAACTGATAGTTCGGTAATTTTCACACCTGGCAACACCAGCTTTCTTTGGGATTGGAGTTATTACATTCTTATTGAATTGTGAGGGTATTTCGCTTCTCTCATACATCTGGCTCACCAGATGGTAGAGTTTGACATGGTTGGCTCTCCCAAGGCTATCAGTAGTTCTAATGGAATGTTGTCTATTCCCGAGGCATTGTTTCGACTGAGGTCTTTCAATGCTCTCTTAAACTCTTCACGCACTATAATATCTGCCGTTTCATTTTCATCTACGTCCTTTTTCATCTACACAATATTGCCCTCAAGTACATCGCCCTTGACTAGACCCTCTATATACTCCTTCCAACTTTTTGCTCTCCCTTCTTTCTTTAGTACTGGTTTTCCATCTGAGCTCTTGACGTTCAAGCAAGTGGTCCTCTTTTCTCCAAAGGTTTCTTTCATTTTCCCGTGGGGAGTATCTATCTTACCACCAGCGGTATATGCCTCTAAATCCTTACATTTATTCTCTAGCCATCCCTGTTTAGCCATTTTGCAACTCCATTCGATGTCATTTTTGAGACGTTTGTATTTCTTTTTTGCCTGCTTCATTTACTGTATTTTTATATTTTCTCCTTCCATCAATCAAATTCAATATCTCTTTTGTTACCCAAAGATTTATACTAGCCCTCGCCTTTTTACGTACTTGATCCTCTGCTACCTTCACTATTACATCTCTCAAGGCTACCCATTATTCTTCTACCGTATTTCTTTCGCCCGATCTTGTCAATCGTTCCCTAAAGCTCTCTCTGAAACTCTCTACAACCTCTGCTTCTGTCACTTTATCCAAGTCCCATCTTCTTAAATTCCCACCTTTTTGCAGTTTCTTCAGTCCATAACTAATAGATTGTGGTCCGAGTCCACATCTACTCCTGGAAATGTCGTACAATTTAAAACCTGGTTCCTAAATCTCTGTCTTACTTTATGATCTATCTAAAATCTTCCAGTGTCTGCAGGCCCCTTCCCTGCATACAACCTTCTATCATCATTCTTAAGTGTTACTACGGTTAAGTTATGCTCTGTGCAAAATTCTGCTAGGCGGCTTCCTCTTTCATTCCTTACCCTTAATCCATATTCACCTACTACTTTTCCTTATCTTCGTTTTCCTACAATCGATTTCCAGCCCCCCATGACTATCAAATTTTCGTCTCCCTTCACTATTTGAATAATTTCTTTTATCTCATATTACATTTCTTCAATCTCTTCGTCATCTGCGGATATAGTTGTCATATAAAGTTGCACTACTGTGGTAGGCATGCGCTTCGTGTCTATCTTGGCCACAGTGATGCGTTCACTGTGCTATCCGTAGTAGCTTACTCGAATTTTATTCATAATTAAACCTACTCCTGCATTACCCGTACATAATTTTGTATTTATAACGCTGTATTCACCTGACCAGAAGTCTTGTTACTCCTTCCAGCGAACTTCACTAATTCCCACTATATCTAACTTTAATCTATCCATTTCCCTTTTTAAATTTTCTAACCTTCCTGCCAGATTAAGGAATCTGACATTCCACTCTCCGATTCACAGAACGTCAGCTTTGTTCTCCAGATAGCGATGTCCTCCTGAGTAGTCCCCGCTCGGAGATCCGAATTGGGGACTATTTTACCTCTGGAATATATTACCCAAAAGGACGCCACCATCATTTAACCATGAAGTAAATCTGTATGTCCTTGGGAAAAATTGCGGCTGTAGTTTCCCCTTGCTTTCAGCCGTTTGCAGTATCAGCAAAGCAGGGCCGTTTTGCTTAATGTTACAATGCCAGATCAGTCAATCATCCAGACGTTTGATCTTAAACTACTGGAAAGGCTGCTGCCCCTCTTCAGGATCCACACGTTTCTTTGGCCTCTCAACAGATACCCCTCTGTTGCGGTTGCACCTACGGTACGGCTATGTGTATCACTGAGGCACGGAAGCCTCCCCACCATCGCCAAGGTCCTTGGTTCATGGGGGGGGGAGGATTATTTATGACGCATTTTATCAGTAAATATATGTATTGTCAAGGTGCAGTTAAAATTCCTAACACATTGAAGATGTACCTTCATGACGTCCGTGGGTGAATACCAAATGTTATTTTTACCACTCGCTTTTGTGCAGTGTACACTTTCTTTCTAAGTAATGAGTTCCCTCAGATAAGAGTTCCATGTTCCATAACGTATTAGCGGCGGGAAATACGAAAAATATATCAGAAAGTAGTTTCGCTTTGTTCCAAAACTACTAATTATAAGCAGAGAAGACGTAACTGAACTTAGCTGTTCAAGAAGCTCAGTAATGTGCTTCTTCCAGTACAAGTTTTCATCCGTACGTGCAACCTAACATTTTGCAGCATTCTATCCTTTTTTTTCTTACGCCTTCTCAAATGCTAAATCAAATATTGGTGTAACTATTTGTTGCAGAGTCTTGAAGATAAGTGTGTATTTCATTTTTACTCTAAGGGGAGACCTTTATCTAAAAAACACTCAATAATTATTTGAAAATATCATTACCAATTCTTCTGTTGCATTCTCTCTAATGGAATTTGTTATAACACTAGTATCATTGGCAAAAAGTAGCAATTACGCCCGTTGAATGTTAAGTGAAACGTCATTCACACATATAATAAGTAGGGGTGGCCCGAAAATTGAATCCTGTACTACTCCCTTTGTGATTTCTCTCCAGTATTTAAAATTTTCTACCCTTCTGACAATGTTTGAATTATTCAACGCAACATTTTGCTTTCTGTTTGTCAAGTACGATTCAAACCAGCTGTGCATAAAGCTATCGGTTCTACAAAACTTAATTTCTCTAAGGGACTAACGTAATCTACACAATCAAATGCCTTTGAAAGATCAAAAAAATACGAACTGGAGATATTTCATTATTTAAGACTTATACTATTTGATGAGTGACTGTACAAATAGCATTCTCAGTCGAGCAATTGGAAGGTAGGAGACGAGGTAGTGGCGGAAGTAGAGCTACGTGGATGAGTCATGAGTCGTGCTTAGGTAGCTGAGTCGATAAAGTACTTGTCCGCGAAAGGCGAAGGTGTCGTGTTAGATTCTTGGTTCTGCACACACTCTTAATCATCTAGGACGTTTTAGCCCTTCTGAAATCCCAGCTTTGATATGCTAAATGAATTATTTCCACTGAAGTGTGAGACTACGCTTGACTTTATTACTTTTTTGAATGTTTTGGAAAAAAAATGTCAGTAAGGAACTTGGACGATAATTGATTAAGTTTGTTTTGTCACCTTCCTTATGAATAGGTTTAACAATAGCGTATTTAAAGCTGTCGAGAAAATTTGCATATATCATTAACGAAATTACTTATAAGAATTATGTCTGAAATTTCATCAACGCCACATGAGATCTAGTTTTTGCAATTTTTATGACACTATTAATATCAGGAAAGGAGGTCAGTGCTGTTTCTAGTTGCTTAAAGTAATGGAAAATGACATTTTCAGTATATCCTCCAACCTCGTCTACTGAACCATTCATTCCTGTTTTTAGAAAGTGATCGTTAAAAGTAGTAGAAATTTCTGAATTATCAGTCACACAATCGTCATTTAGTTTAATTGTATTAGTACCTTGTACACAGACTGGCTGTCCTGTCTCCTGTTTCAAGACATCCCATATAGTCTTAACCTTATTATTTGCATTATTTATTTGTATCAGGAGGTGCATACTTCTTTATATTTTAGTGACTTCACTTAATATACTGCTGTATTTCTTGTAGTATGCAAGTAATGTCGGATTTTGACGTAACCTGACTTTTGTATGAATTTCTCTCTTCTTCTTGCACAAGATTTTTATTCCCTTAGTTATCCACGGCTTACTTATTTTATAATGGATCTTTCAAATAATTTTGTAGGAAATCAGCTTTCAAATAATAACACAAACTTTGTATGGAGTAAGCAGGATTTGATATTAGCATCTGTTTCTGCGTAGAGGATGTCTCTCCTAAGGGTCGGCAGGGGCATTTTCTCTAGTTTTTCGGAAGATATTTGAAATTTTGTTTTTGCAGTGTGCAGCTGGAGACAGCTCAGACAAATACTACTTATCTGGTTGATCAGTGTTTCTTGTCAGTACCTACAGAAAGCGTCAGTTTCTTTCCCGTTAGGAGCAAAATGATTTCTTAGAAATAGACCAATCAGTAAGTTTTTAAGCGCACATAATTAGATCTCCCAGTCACAAGCCTTTATCTTACCACATATTAATACAACACAACGAATCACATTTGAGTATTTTACCAGCCATAAAAATCTTAAGAGTCGGCCAGTATGTACCACAAAGTGGGCTATCTTTCCAGCAACATGACACAGCTCCGTCAGAAGATCATATACAGCTTCGTCTAAGACTTTGTTGACTTCACACAAACCTGACAGACACACACACACACACACACACACACACACACACACACACAATTTTACTCTCCCAGTCATAGCCCATTATTTTACTAAACTTTGAAATGAAACAGATAATTACATCCCAGGATTTTTCCAGGCTATAAAACAAAACAGCCAATAACCATCTTGTTCTCTCTACCTCTCACTTGTCCAGAAGCATAAATTAATCATTGTACCACACTTCGTGCAGGGCACAGTGGGAGCTGAATACTGTCTGTGAATATGATTACAGGTGTCAAATTGTTCTCTAACCTCCCAGCGTTGAAAGGATAATAATGCAAAAAATAGTAAGGGTACGTTTGACTCAGTCGTTGACTGGTAAGAGATTTTGGTTAAATTTAGCAAAATAGCTCCGTTGCGCGTCATGATGTTGTTTTCGTTCATTTTATGTGGATCTTACCGATCAGTCTTTCGTTGGACAAGTTTGTTCGGTTCCCTTTAAACATTTCAAACTCGCAGATTCACTATACGTTATTAGTCAGACGCGCTACAAATTCAGTATAACTAAGTTAGTCTTACATGATCGGTATCACCCAGATATGGCTGAATTTCTTACGTGAGTCAGATGCTATTTCAACGTTACCAGATTTAAAATACACCTGCTTGGTCAACACACACACACACACACACACACACACACACACACGATATACGTTGGAACACCCTTGTCATCGCTCAATTTGTCCATTTCAAACAATATTGTATTACTTACGATTTGTATATCTATGAACAGTTATAGTGGATATCTCCTTGCCCTTTCTAGAAGCATGAGAATTGCAGACACGGCAGTTGGGAGCACGTTTCTCAAATTAAGACCAGATTTTGAACTGAATTCTCGCGACATGGGGGCCGTACTAATACGCTGGACCAAAATGTAGCGAAACTCGGCGAATGCGTGATGCTGAACTGTGTCTGGAGTCGTTTGACGAAAATTAATAATCTGAAAAATTGTATATATGAGTTATTTGTTGATTTCGCTGCAAAAGCGAGCGCTTCCAGGAATCTGGTTGTTTGCTCTTACTGCTAATATTGTCTCTAAATGTAGCCTTGAGCCTTACTTGCTGAGCCGATTGTTTGTTCCTCTTATCTGGAGTCCACAGCTGACGCTCTACTGGCTAGCGTTTCTACTTCTGGATCAAGGGGTCCAAGGTTCGATTCCCGGTCGGGTTGGGCATTTTCTCCGCCCGGGGACTGGGTGTCTGTGTTGTCCCCATCATCTCATTATCATACGGGAAGAAGCGAGATTGGACCTGGAAAGATTAGGAACTTGTACCGGCCTGATGACCTCGACGTCAAGCGCGCCACAAACGAAAATCATCATCATCATCATCATCATCATCATCATCATCTTATCTGTTCACAATGCAGAAACATCGGAAGGTGTTTACCAGTGCTTTTCACTCATTTGTGTACATTCAAAACTTTGCAAATCTCTGAGAACTTCTTCCGAAGATAGGTCCAAAAACTTTAACGCTCGAGTATGCACAAGATTGCCAGATGCATAGAGAATAACCAAGAGCCCGGTTAGCGAAACGAATAAATATGCTATTGATATTCATTCGCACACAAAAAAGCATTCCAACGACTGCTTAATATTTAATGATCTGATACCCATTCACGGTACGGTTCAGATTGCAGTTTCTGACTGGTGGAATTCCAGCGGGGAAAAAGTGTATTTATATTACGATTGTAATATTCAGAAAGCACTCAAAACTCCGGAGAACGACAGACTGTCAGATTCGTCACTCAGGCTGCGTTTTGTTCTGCTGAGTAAGTGTTTAAGGAAATCAAACAGCTAACATGGGAACGCGACGACGTTGGGATTACGGATTTACATCAAACTTCGTACATTTTTAGGAGTCCATTGAAACAACGTAATGGGCAGTTCCGAGAAAACCGCATGAGAAGTTTTACACGTCTGTTATGTACCTTATGTATCACTGCGAATGGTGTTTATTTAACTGAGACTCTTTCTGCATGTATTTGATATCAGTGTTGCATTCAATTCTGTGTATCGATATAATTTAATTTCTTGCAATACAAGCCGATTGATGATTTTGTGTGACGAGCATCGTATAGAAGGACAGTTGACAACTGAATGGTCAAAGTTAACGCTTTGAACGATCAACTCATGGCCACTATATGAATTAACTTGAGTTTCGTTGACAGATTTAAAGTAGCTCTTCAGTCTCTGATGCAGGAACCTTTCTATGATCCTTCCGCCATGTGCGAACAAAGGAAAGATATTGTGGCCATAATCCTTCGTATTGAATGTAATAAGTGATTCTATGAGGAACAAACCCCAATTTGCGTGATTCTTTTTTCAAATATGATGGTAGTTACAGAATTTAAAAACTCACATTGTAAGACTCTGACACTGACATCAGTTAAATCGTAGTTCTGTCTCCTTTACCGGTGTGGTTTAGTGATGGTGGGAAAGGAAGCGTCTCTTTTGGTTACTACGTAATGTGCGATTGTTCTGATGACAGTCTAAAGTCACTCACTAATTTCCCCCCTAATTTTGTTTAACCCTTCTGCTAACATCGGGGTTAATAAAATTACGATACTAACCATTTTTACGTATATTTCTACTTTCACTTGTGCTTACAATTAAATGTGGTCTGTTTATCTGTCAATATATATATCCACCAGCGCTTTTCACTTTATATATCCAAATACTATTATCCCACTTTTATTTATTTTCCATGATTCGCGGAAGATGTTCTTGTTACCACACTTGGTAGTATTTGGTATGAAATTTGTAGCAAATGGAACTGCAGCTATATTACTCCACGCAGAAGCAGTAAAAGTTACAACGTCACCTACGCTGAAGCGCCAAGGAAACTGGCATAGGCATGTGTATTCAGGTACAGATATATGTAAACAGGCAGAATACGGCGATGCGGTCGGCAAAGCGTATATAAGACAACAGGTGTCTGGCGCAGCTGTTAAATCAGTGACTGCTTTTACAATGGCAGGTTATCAGGATTTAAGCAAGTTTCAACGTGGTGTTATAGTCGGCGCACGAGCGATGGGACACAGCATCTTCGAGGTAGCGATAAAGTGGGGACTTTCCCGGACGACCAATTCACGAGTGCACCGTGAATATCAGGAATCCGGTAAAATATCAACTCTCCGACATCGCTGCGGGCGGAAAAAAACCCTGCTGGAACGGGACCAATGACGACTGAAGATAATCGTTCAACATCACAGGAGTGCAACCCCTACGCCGACTGCTGCAGATTTCAATGGTGCGCCATTAATAAGTGTCAGTGTGCGGACCATTTAACGAAACATCATCTCTATGGGCTTTCGGAGCCGAATGTCCACTCGTGTACCGTTGATGACTGCACAACACAAAGCTTTACGCCTCGTCTGGGCCCGTCAACAGCGAAATTGAACTGCTGATAACTGGAAACAGGTTGCCTGATCGTACGAGTCTCGTTTCAAATAGTATCGAGCAGATGGACGTGAACGGGTGTGGAGACAGTCTCATGAATCCATGGATCCTGCACGTCAGCAGGGGACTGTTCAGGTTGGTGGAGGCTTTGTAATTGTCTGGGGCGCGTGCAGTTGGACCCTAGATACGTCCAGATACGACTGTGACAGTTGACACGTTTGTAAGCATCCTGTACGATCAGCTGCATCTATTCACGTCCATTGTGCATTCCGACGGACCTGGGCTGTTCCAGAAGGACAATGCGACATTCCACAGATCCAGAATTGCTACAGTGTTCTTCCAGGAACACTCTTCTGAGTTGAAACACTTCCGCTGGCCACCAGACTAGCCGCACATGAACATTATTGTGCGTATCTGGGACGCCGTGCAACGTGCTGTTCAGAAGAGATCTCCACTCCCTCGTGTTGTCACGGATTTATGGAAAGCCCTGCTGGATTCAAGGTGTCAATTCCCTCCAGCACTATTTCGGACATTAGCCAAGTCCATGCCAAGTTGTGATGCGGCACCTCTTTGTGCTCGCGGTCCCTTGCACGATATTAGGCAGATGGACCACTTTCTTTGACACTTCAGTATATATTGTTGTGATATTTTTCTTGTATTTCATTGCTGAGCTAGGAAAATCACAACAACGAACCTGTAACGGTTTCTTGTTGCTATTTTGAACTGTGGCATTCTTAGCTTGCGCTTCTGGACGGAAACATGAGCAACAATGAAAGCCTGCAGGAATTTCAATAGATGATAAATATTCAAAATCCAGATCATCTGTGTGATGAAACCGATATGTATTACTTGCGGTGCGCCGAAGATGGAAACCGTAATGTTGAAGTTACTACAGAGGTTGATGAGTTCATAAAGATTTGTGAAATACATCCAATGATGGAGTCACCAGGGCCAGAAGAATTATCGGAAAATGTCGCTGAAAACTAAGATCAATTCTTTCGCTATGTTCGTATCTAGAAGTGATCTGCCACGATATTTTACAAAGTTTCGTCAATGGAGAAAGGTAGTTCAAAACAGCCTTCGAGAAAAGCCTTTTTTAAGATATAGTAGTAAGGCTGTACATTTAAGTGCTAATATATTTTCTCTCCTTTTCCTTGGAAACGTGCTGATTTAGGTATATTGAAGAAAAAGTTAAATAATATTTGGATACGTACAGTGAATTTCGCCAACAACCTAAAAAATGGTACAACATTATAATCCAGGCGTTTTTGGCACCAATTTCAATTCTTGTGGCTACAGAAAATGCTGACAGATACCGTACTACTCTCTCCAAGTTATTTAGTAGCCACCCAGAGTTTCGAAGTCCATTATTCATGGCTATTAAGTACCAAATTTCAACAATTATCAGCTCGTTTGAGGTTTTATGACGTAAAAACTGGCAGCATCAAAACTGCACAACGATTATCTGGCAGTAAGAGAGATTTTTGACATCTTTGTCCCATTCTTGTCATTCAAAACCTGTAAGTCTGTAGGTATCTGTATATTTGAATTACTTTGTCCATGTTTTCCTTAAATTTTGATACCAAGGCATGTCCAGCACCTTTGCAAAAGAGATCTGTGATTAAATGAGTCTACTAGTACCAACAGCTGCATAAATAATTACATCCCTAATGAGTAACAACTATTGAAGAAAGACTGGCAATTTTCTGCACCATCCGTCCATTTTGAGTGTACATAAAATCGAAACCAGGGAAGTATGGTATAAAATTAATGATATGTGAATTTGCTGAAATGGATCTGTGTGTAGTCTAAAAGAATATACTGGCATGAAGGACAACTATAGAGAAGTAAATCAAGGGCAACATGGTTTTTTGAATATGCTTGAACCATATTTTCAATCTGGAAATGGAATCACAATAGATAATTTTTTATTTACATAACGCTAGCTGAAAAGTCGTTGGATCATAACTTAATATTAGTGGGAACCCTAAGAGCAAACAAAAGAGAACTACCACAGGAGTTTTTGTCTAATGCGATAAAGGAGAAAAGCATTTGCATCATTTGAATTCAGAAACCAGATCATGTCTCATACATTCCATAGGTAAGGAACTATGTTGTTCTGCTTTCAACCCAATTCCAAGATGAATCCGTTGAAGAAGAAAAAGAAAAAAAAGACACCTATCATAATTGCTCACTGCAATAAGACTAAAAGGGAAGCAGACAAGGGTGACCTGATGACAAGAGAATACAGTTGTGTACATACAACAAATCATTGGCCGTACTAAATATTCATGGAAATGGTGGATATCTCTGCTCTTAATGCATAAATTCTGTGGTCACAAAAATATCCTTACTGTCAGGTAGATTCCATATGAAGGAGGAAGCATGTTAGCGAAACCGCACGTGGCAGAACGAGTAAGACTGCACCTGGAAGACATTCAGAAGTTGTAAGAGCCATTGAAGCTATTGGAATTTAAGCAAGAATGACATACTGTACAGAAGGTAGCAAAATGTGTTTTTCAGATTTACAAAAGGAAAAGATGTGCAAGATGTGCATTGAAGACCTAAAGACTACTTCTACATGCATAAAATGAAGTTGAAACCACAAAAGTGACACAACTATGGTAAATTTGTCTGAATGTTAGCAAAAGTTATCTGAAAGTATTAATACATGATTGATTAAAATCTTTAATGAACCATCATTTTACATTAATAAATGCCATTCTGAATTATTATGTGACTGTATGACTTATAATTTCTTACTTTTTTTTTTAGAATTTTGACTTGAGGTAATTACTTTACCCCACTTGGTAATCGGAGGGTTTAAAATTGCCTAGGTGATAGAATTGTTCAGCAGATTGTTATGCAAGTAAGGGGCTGTACACTGTTACCTTTGGTACGATATCGCTTTATGTTCCTTTCATGTGGGTTGTTTGTTATTGTAATAAATCACTAATTTTAATCGGCGTTGCTTTTCAAATAACCGCCTCGCCATATACTCACGCACAATAAACTTGTTCCCTCGAAGGATAAAGATATCAAGTGCTGTCTGATTCACAGTAACGTTAAAAAAGATTTTGCGTGTTACGGGTGCATCTGTGATGTGTGCTACGTCTGCGTGCGGTCGAACCGTATGACAGTCATAATCGTTGCGCAATAAAATATTAGAATTTTGATGATGTTTATAATTTTTATCGAAGTGTCCACAGTGCACTCTCGGCGGCTAAGAGTGAGATAAAATTTATGTAAAGTACTTTCTTCTTCTCATTATTCGAAGGATAGTGTCAAAATCCGTTACTGTATGGCAACTAGCGTTACTGCTTAAGCATAATTCTCGACAGCTCTTGGGAATAAATTACTCCTCAGAACAAGAAGAACGTCTTTAACAAATCCCAGGTGAGTAGAATTTATTAAAAGGTAGCAGTAAACGTGAACTTGGCGTTTCCTGTAAAGACAAATAATACACATGCAGTATGCATATAACCTGCAGTTTACCAGGATTTTCCGTGCCTGCCTTTAGCTTTGTTATCTGGCAGTAATTATCTGAGAGGGAAAGACGTTTACACATATACGACATTTTTCCCTGATAATATCTATAAGTTCAAGGGCGTGCTGGAATGTAATGCCACTGAATTCTTTTGTAAAACTCTTAAAGGTTTTTAAATGAAAGAAATCTTACTAACATTCTACATCTTTATTCATAATGTCTACATATTTTTAGCCATCTGCCGTTGCAGGGCTCCGAATTGTAGCGTGTAGAATGGAGGTGCGTAACATAACCATGTCGGTAAGTGAGAAACAGCATGCTGTAATCAAGTTTCGGATTCGAAGAGTTTCTCCACACATGAATCTCCTTCTCCACCAGCATGACAATGGCAGACAACACACGAACACTGCTACATATGCAACAGACAAACGCCTTGGGTTCTGTGTCAACGATCACCTGGCCAAGGGACTTGACCAAGCGTGGCCTCATCATTACTATATCACTACCGGCTACTGTTATTATATTAGTAATACACCGATAGCGTTACTCCTAAGGCAGGATTTATATTTTTGTTTTGTGACCGTGACAGTATGTAATGGTAACGTTTCGGGGCATTCTACTGTCACGCCCTCATTCTGTTCTACTGTCTTAACTACATGTTACCATACGAACAGCTAATCGGTCTGATGTATTCTTCACTGTCCGGTGCTCTGTCCAACAGTTCGTGTCAGCTGCATCGCTTGCCTGCCGTCACTCACTCCTGCGCGCACATCTGTCGTTTAGCTTGCGCGACCTGCGGTGCTTCGCAGTCGCTGTCTCGAGCAAGAGGCTTATTACGTCTACGCCTGTATTGTTCCCCACATTTGCGTCGTGAAAATCTGTCTGCGTTAGTTTGGCCAGCAAAATACGCGGTCTTCAGTTTTCTGCCTTGTTGCTGCCGTGATTATGTCGCGGTGAAAATCCTGTTCCGCGAACGACTGAATTACTTCGACCTCTGCCCGTACCTCGTTGAGCAAAATCAATGTGATGCCTATCGGCTATCGCCGTCATTTTGTTATTTGTCATTGTTGTTAACCCTATCGTTATTATTAAGGCGATATTCACGATTAATTTCCAATGGTCTTGGTCCTTTACTTTAATGATTGCTTCCTATATACCTCTTAGAAACCTCTGGCCACTTTTTCCATGGTTCCCAAATAATCTTGGAATCGGATAATTTATTTTTTAAGTGCATCAATTTTCGGTACCAGGATTCACAGATATCTTTGACAGAAATTCTGCTCCTATTGTAATATAATCCAGCCTTCATGAATTCTGGACGTAAACAATCATGTTTTCGTTCCGATCAGTGTTCCTCTGCCAACTATTGTTTGAATTCGTTAAACGTCATCTGATCAGTGTTCAAATTTCGTCCCAATCGTTTAGCATCCCCTGCTAATGCACTGATAACTATGTTAATCTCTTCGTAATCAGTCAAATATTCAGAAAAAATTCTTTTGCAATTTATCAGAAAATACAGTGGGTGTCAGCCAGTACGTCTTTTGGTAGTATCAAAGTGTTCTTCACCCTCCAGTAGTTTTTTATGAAGTATCCTATCACTGACGCAGCTCGACTTGTATCTTATTTTCTTTCCGAGGTCACAGATCTTGCCTCGAATTTGTGAAGTGTTTTGGTTACACTTCTGTTAGCAAATATTTACCTGTTTTCTTATTTCTTATTTCTGTTTTCTTATTTCTTATCTCTTTTTCGTCCACGTTTGTTACTGCTAAGGGTTCTACCTATTTCTTGGATCTTTATGATTTCTAAATCGAATCTTTCGTGGACGCCATTGATATGTCCCTGAAGAGTGGCCGTATTGGTATTTATGGTATTTATTTCAAGGTTCACTGCTGTGATTGCAGTAGTCAAAACGCCTACTTTTTCGTCTACTTTTTCGATCTGTTTGCTGATTTTAATGCTTGCGTTTTCTGCTCATTATTAAGGCTACTAATACGACTTGCTTGTGTTTTCAGTTGATTCTCAAGACTACTAACTTGTATTCTGAGTTCGTTATGAAGATCATTAATTTGTGTTTTGAGTTGGTTATCTAGACCACAAACTAGTGCTTTAGTTTGACTGTTAATGATTCTGATTCGTGCTTTACTCTGATCTTTAATCTGTGTAGACAAAGCTTTGGATAGGTCGTTCATGCTTAATGGTTTTTCACTATCCTTCTCTTCTATATCCTTATGTTCTGATTCAGCGTCATGTGATTCTACCGGTTCTGTCTTTGCGAAGTACTGAACTGAGTCTCTATTCATTTCCGTAATCATTATCTTCCCCGTAAGCATCCACATTCGTTCCGAATTTTGACTCCTGTTTTATCTGTGAAGCCAATTGCCGTTCTGTGGCGATATTTGTGTACACATTTCGGTAACTGCTATAGGTAATATCGATAATGTTGTTACACTACCCATCATCAACCTTGCCATCCCGGCCCAGCTGAGCTGCATGCCATGCCTAGTGAAACGTTACCTCCGATACTCCTCCCACTGTGCACCAGACCACTGTGATGTATTCCCAATGGGCACCTATCAGCGCTATATACGAGGTGTGGCTAGAAGAAAACCGGACTAGTACTGGTGAAACAATAAAACGAATGCAATAAGGCTGAAAGTCGCGTGGCCTGTCACGTGACTCTCGCTCCGCCTACTGCTCGAGTTTCATCTGCCTCCTGCACTCAGTCTGCCCGTGGCGTCTGTTTTAAGTAGTTGACGTTTTGTCTGTGCGTCGGAAAATGTTGAGTGTACAGAAAGAACAGCGTGTTAACATCAAATTTTGTTTCAAACTAGGAAAATCTGCAAGTGAAACGTTTGTAATGTTACAACAAGTGTACGGCGATGATTGTTTATCGCGAACACAAGTGTTTGAGTGGTTTAAACGATTTAAAGATGGGCGCGAAGACACCAGTGATGACACTCGCACTGGCAGACCATTGTCAGCAAAAACTGATGCAAACATTGAAAAAATCGGTAAACTTCTTGGAGAAGATCGCCGTTTAACAATCAGAGCAGTGTCTGAGTTGACAGGAGTTGACAAGGAAAGTGTCGAACAAGTTTACCGATTTTTTCAATGTTTGCATCAGTTTTTGCTGACAATGGTCTGCCAGTGCGAGTGTCATCACTGGTGTCTTCGCGCCCATCTTTAAATCGTTTAAACCACTCAAACACTTGTGTTCGCGATAAACAATCATCGCCGTACACTTGTTGTAACATTACAAACGTTTCACTTGCAGATTTTCCTAGTTTGAAACAAAATTTGATGTTAACACGCTGTTCTTTCTGTACACTCAACATTTTCCGACGCACAGACAAAACGTCAACTACTTAAAACAGACGCCACGGGCAGACTGAGTGCAGGAGGCAGATGAAACTCGAGCAGTAGGCGGAGCGAGAGTCACGTGACAGGCCACGCGACTTTCAGCCTTATTGCATTCGTTTTATTGTTTCACCAGTACTAGTCCGGTTTTTTTCTAGCCACACCTCGTATATCCACGCATTTGAGCGTCTTACAGTTCGCCAACACGAAGCCGGTAACAGCGCCAGAACATCTGTATTATATGCACATTTGTGCCAACAGTTAAGGAGGCCATCATATTCAGGCCAACACGTATGTTATTCTGTCCTCTCCTTGTGTAAGTTTCCAAATCTGCTTTAACTGCTTGATCGTCATAGGTTGCATCCTTACATAAAAGCCCTGAATCCCGTATCACTTGTTTTATCCCTGCATTTAGCTGAAAAACAGGTTTCCGGTTCTTAATTCCTATTATAAATGAGGACGTACACCTCTGCCATGGGTACTACCTTGCAGTAGCACTTTCTTATTCCTGACAATATAAACGTTCAGAGCTGTTCACACCCAAATTCTGCAGAATATTCGTTACTTCTACTAGGAACTGACCCTCGTCTGGCAGCTTGAACCTATTTCTGGTTACTACAAAAATTTATCGGACTTTGACCTCATCTTCCTCCCAACCACTGCACCAGCTGCTATGTATCTCTCCCCCTCCTCTCAT
Organism: Schistocerca nitens; assembly: GCF_023898315.1. Taxonomy (NCBI): domain Eukaryota; kingdom Metazoa; phylum Arthropoda; class Insecta; order Orthoptera; family Acrididae; genus Schistocerca; species Schistocerca nitens. Next base: position 951,738,024 of record NC_064616.1, read on the forward strand.
CTCCCCTCCCCACCCCTATCCACAAACTGCCGTTATTCTCACTAGATCCGTCTTTGCTTCTGCCAGCTGTTCAGATCTTCCTTTCCTGCCACATCTTCAAGCTAACCTTACTGATTATCTTGCAGCTTCAAGACAGGACCTCTGTGAGTGCTGAAATGAACTCCCTACTACATTGTCTCCACTGAAAGTATACGCTACAACTCTCACAAAGAATCTAACTACTCATTTTTCTACAACATCTCCCACAGTTCCCACTCATAGGAAAAATAATATGCAGCAGAAAAGGATCTGAAAGACTTGGTACATAGTCTGAGAAAAACGTGTAGCAGCCAAAATGCATAGCTGGGTATCAAGGTTACTTCGCACACATACACACTCTCCGCAGTTTTGTAAATGATTAGTCACAACTCTGTGAAAGGTAGAACGACCACCAGAGTGCATTAATATTTTTCGTGTTTAGTGTTGTTACCAGGGATGGTAAGATATAAAAGAAGCGTGAACACGGTCATTTGTTGAGTGATGACTGCGAAGGACACGGAAATGCCGCATACTCGTATGGGACAGCCTTATCATCTAATGAGCAGATAAATTGTTCTATGTCTTCTTCCGCAAGTTGATCATTTTAGGACCATCGTACGAGTACTATACGACGTTGTATAGCGATGATAGGAGCTCTGGTAGACGCCACAAAGAAAGGTCATTTGCCATTGGGTTAAGGTTTCGTAGTTGACGAGTGACCAACAAACTGCCGAGTAATTTTGGCCAGGGTTCATTACAGACAAGGACATTACATATACATCTATACTCTGTCGGCCCTACTGTAGCCCCTCCCTCCCCCCCTCCCCCCCCTCAAGTCGATTTACAGAAATTACTGTAAGACTATATCTACTTGGCTGGATGGAAATTTGAACTGCCTTTGTCCCATTCACCAGGTCAGTGTCTTACCACTGCACCACCTCGTTCGCTGACTGGCTAGGCATTATTTGGAGGATCAGGCAATATATAGCCAGATTGATAGGTCTGAGAACTGTGGAACACGATCGAAAAACTTGTTCGCTTCAGTAACATTGGACAGAGCCACATGGGAGCTGGATGTGCAAAAAGCAGCTGAAACTATGGTCCAAGCACACATGGAACGTGTGGCCTTGTGCTTTCTTTATGGTCATAACATAAGCTCACCGTGAATTGTACAGATTTAAAGGGAAATGGTAAATTTATAGCAATAAGGAGGATTCAGTGTATAAAAATTCGGTCGCCCGCGCCACTACCCGTCAAAGTTCCCACATCTATGACACGAAGTTGTGGAAAAGTAACTTGAAGCCTCGATAAGTGAACGTTTCCGAGGAACGAGAAAATGCATGACGCTCTCGGTGAGGGTTAAGTTGCACCTAAAGTTTGAAAGGAGTTGCCAGAGGGCAAGTTAAAGCCTGATGAATTATTCTGATTCATCTAATAATATTTCTATATATTGAAATTAGAATCATTTATAGTAATACAATACACATACTCATTCATTTAGTACAATTTTTTTCGTACTTCAATATTAACGAATACCGCAGTAGCTTTACACCCCTTTGTGTGTAGGTGCCACATTTATATTACTGCCGTCTATTATGAACGATAACTATGCAGTTCTAGACAGGAGTAAAGGTATCTGCGTAGAGGGATGATAGGATTCATGATTCTGAACAAGAAACCTCAAATGTATATATGTTATTTTTTTAACCATATCCGACGTATAGCTCTTTGAAATTCAAAAGTGTCAGTCGCGTGTCCATTTTCACCAGCACTCACATTCCACTACAGCCAAAGCGACATTAGACTACATAGTGTTGTTTTTAACGATCATTTTAATGTGCACTTCAGTTGCGCATAGTGGGGCTAGTATTTTAGAAGTGTGTGCTCAAGTAAAGGACCGTGCGAACGAGCTAAGATCAGCATCAGAGCACCTGTCTGCAAGAGCTCCAAAATTCACTGCAATTGACGGTGGACTTTTTGAACATCTTTTGTTAGGAAAAGTACACAGTGAAACGAAACATTACATGACAGTGATTCATTTACTATCACCAGCATTTTCCTCTTCTCCACAGTTTTCATTAATTTCCCAGGAACTATTAAGAATAGGACATACGTTCATATAACATTTTTGGTCAGAACCACTAATACTGTCACCCCTCCCACAAATACTTTTCCTCCTGACTGATCCTGTACAGCAGACTGATCTATAGTGCAGTTCCACATTGAATATGGTCATCATCCTTCTTGAAGGCACGTCTCCCTTGAATTATTCATTCCTACAACATATTAAAAAATCTCTGGATGGAAGTTACTTCAGTGTTACTCTAAAGCAGTCAGTCATATAGGCATTTCTCCAATTCTTTAAGTATGACAATATATTTTTTATCGTGAAGCTATTTGCACATTGCCTGAATTCATCAATATATGTGGACTAAACTACAAAGAAAGCTATTTAGTCAGTTATATCTCTTGCTTAATCTATAACCTTTTTGATAACTCAAGATAAGTAATCATCCTAAATACTCAAAGCTAAATGAACCTCCCTTGAAAATAGCTTGTGCCGATCCAACCATAGCATACAGAAAACTAAAAACTGTACAAAATTCCTGTGTATACACACATACGAATTAAATTTACTTCCACCCAGTCTAAGGCGGTATAAGCTTTCACCTGGTTAGGTCTTTTAATAGAGTATATCTCTAGAATCAATTTTAGATCAGGTTTCTCACTATCCAATCCAGATAAAAACAGTTGTTGGAGACACGGAAGTATTAATGTTAGATACAAAGGATACCCCAAAAGAGAGAACATTATAGTCTTGGTAGCTGACTGAGAAGCATTTTCAACAAAGTGCTGGAGTTTGAAGCGCTCCTAGAAGGGAGTGAAGCTCACATAATACTAGGTACATAAAGCATGTTAAAACCTGAGGTTGATAACTGTGAGAATATTGTGGTAATTGAGGAGTATGCAGAAAAGATACGCTAATGGGGAGTGGAGATGATGTATTTGTAGCAGTAGACAAAACATTCAGGTCGACCGATGTAGAAATTGGAGTTCTATGCGACACTGTTTAAGCAAAACTCAGCGTCAGGCGAGCGCAAAATTATTATAAATCGATTCATTTATCGACGACCACGTTCACCTCTAGATGAAAACCGAAATCTGTAGAAACTATCTCGGTTCCCCAGTACATAACAGTTCCCCAATCACGCTGTAATCCAAACTAAAAAACTGAGCAGACGATTTTAGATCAAGCTTTAAATTACGCAATTTTTATCGTGTTCCGACACTGATGTAGTTAAGTCCATATGTTGCCCCAAGCTACGCTGAAGTTACCTATGAAAGAAAACTTCATAAAAATTCGTCTTCCAGTTTTGAAGGGTCTCGTGTTCAGACACGACGGTTTTAGATAACATTTTACATGACGATATGTTTCTTTTAGAGCCGATTTTGACAGAATAAAACCTATACGTGGCTCCAAGCTACACTCAAGATACCTGAACAAACACCATGAAAATGAATCTAGTAGTTTTGGGGATCGTGTGTTCAAACAAACCGATAAATACAATGGTTTTACGATTTTATTATTACTATAGCTATACACTACTTGATCAAAAGATCCGGACACCTCAAAAATATACGTTTTTCATATGAGATGCATTGTGCTGCCACCTACTGCCAGGTACTTCATATCAGCGACCTCAGTAGTTATTATACATCGTGAGAGAGCAGAATTGGGCGCTCCGCGGAAATCATGGACATCGAACGTGGTCAGGTGATTGGGTGTCACTTGTGTCATACATCTTTACGCGAGATTTCCACACTCCTAAACATCCAAAGGTCCACTGTTTCCGATGAGCTAGAGAAGTGGAAACATGAAGGGACACGTACGGAACAAGCTGAAACGTCCCCTTATGAAAAAATTATACATGACTGTGCTTAAACTGACACACAATATTTTTAGCGCAACGCAATCTGACTTTCAAAAATCCCTACAAAAGAATGGCCCTGTCCAATATTAACCTATACCTTCCACAAATCACTTACCTCACAAAAATCTTCGTTACTCGAACTACTGCAATACAGCGAGTGCCACTACTGCCAGCTAAATAAAAGATTCAAGGCACTAACTACTGATAGGCATAGTTAGCAAATGAAAGATTTTAATAGAGAACAAACAATGTATTTACCTTAATAGTGTTGAAAAACCATAATATACATAGCAGTTCATGACATCCAGTCTTACAAATTTCAAAACTCCGCCATTTCTCTCCCCACATCCACCACTGCTGGCGGCTCACCTCCCACTGCGCAACGCTACGCGCTGTTAACAGCCAACTGCCCAACACTACAATGGCGAGTATTACAACAATGCAAAGCAGCCACAGACTGCACACAGCACATACAGAGTGCTACGTGGCGTTACCTATATAAAAACTTAAACAGCCTACTTACATAGCCCCCATGCTCCCCACAAAAAATTTTTCAAATTGTTTTGGGTAGTGGCCAATACAGATTTGAAAAAATTTTTCATTGTTACAATAACAATGATATCAAATGCACACACTTACTGATACAATGTTGGTCATAAGCTAAAATTTTCTCACAGTCCATAAAGACAGTCCTGATCATTCATCACAATAAAATTGCAGAGTTTTTCTCAAAGTCTGAGCAGTAAAAGAAAATGCACACGGAAGTAGTGGATTTCGATGCAGTCTTGAAGAAGTAGTGTTGTCCTTCCAAAGGAAAGACAGTGCTGACTCTTGACATGCAGACAGGTAATGGGCCACAACAGAGGAAACCCACAGCAGAGTCATTCGACGTTTTGAAGAATATTGGTAGCTAGGTCATCACAGAGTAGACCCACTGTAGTCCTGGTAGAGATTACGGTATTGGTGGGCCACCAGAGGTGCAGACCCACTGCAGTCCTTGTAGAAGTAATGGTACTGGTGAGTCAGCAAAGGTGTAGACCCACTGTAGTCCTTGTAGAAATAATGGTATTGGTGGGTCATCAAAGATGCAGACCCACTGTAGTCCTTGTAGAGATGGCCAGCAGCCATGTGTTGTGACTGTGCAGGTGCACAATCACCATTGAAGAGTCTTGCTGATAATATAGCAAGTTCATGACACACCACTCGTGCACTCACAAAAATTTTTTTTTTGAAATGTCCTTAGAACCAGCAATGTTGTTATCCAGTCCCTTGCTAAATTATTAACACACGTGAAAACACTATCAGTCCCTACTTCTCACATATTGTCCATATACTATGACCAACAGAAACGTGTGCAGTGAAATGTAACTTACAAGTTACTTAATTTGATGAACTGGTGTCAATTACAATTTTATAACATAACAATACAATAACAAAGGTGCAAAATACAGTATTAAAGAACATAACAATACAGATAACATTTGTGGTAATGCAGGCTTTACAAAAGAATAGAAATAAAATATACATCAGTGTTACAGGAATTATGACATGAGTACATATATAAAATAATGAGAATAGTTTTCGAAACACAAAAAATTACCAAGTACTTGAAAAGAAAATTATATATGCAGTCACTGTTATTAGTCCCTTCTTATTATTCTTTCCATTCCTAGAGCTCCTTTTTCGAAGAATGTGGATCAGAAAATAATTATTTAATAGATCTGTTGACAGAAAGTGTTCACATTAGCAAATGCATTTAATTTTATTTTATGAAACCAATTCTGTAAGACAGCTGGAAACCAGATATCAAATGAAATAAGCAACTACGCAAACCAAAGCAAAAATACATCATTTAACAGCTATGTGGCATTTCGTATGTCAGTAGCTCGCAACTCTCGTAAAAAGACACTTGTCATAATCAGGTTTGCAGATGTAAGAATATTTCCCATCAATTCATAAGCATTTCAGTAAGTAGCACAAAGTACGATTTGTTTCCAAATAACGAGCGTGTCGTATTTGCGATGCTTTCTACAATGGAATGTCAATAGCGAGGATAATGGCCTCCTTTTTTCTCCACCTGTGCCTCTGAAAGGCACACACTAATAGCTTTTTTCCAGGCGACTGTCGCGCAGCCCACGACGCATTACGTGAAGGTCACTTAACTTTCTTACCGAAATATTTACAACACCAGTTTGCACTACAGTGGTAGTCTCATATACAAAATTTCACGGGTCGAGAATTTGCGTTGCAAATGTGTAGAAACAAAATCTTATGAATATAACAGTGTCCAAAAAATTTTCGCCGGCATTGTGATACATTCACGCATTTACACACATTTCATAACTCTTAAAGTACGATTCTTGGTTTCCAACATCCTTTTTCACAAGTCAGAGTCCCTAACCACTATTCATTACTCCTTACCTTATTACACATATACATATTCGTCGACAATTCTTCAATATTTCATCCTAACAAATACATAGCATAATCAAATTCTTCATATAACATCAGCTTATTGATCATAAACATACCTCAACAGCATAATACTCATCGTCGTCGTAAAAATAACATCAAAACACCTCAGTCAACTCTCAAAAACGTCGTAGCTTTCTGCAATAATGTCAAAACCTAAAAAAAAGTACTCTGCTCATTTCAATAGTGTCATCTACTCCCTTACCAAAGACATCATTCAAAGCTCTCATAGTACCACAATGGTTCCGAAAAAATATGAACATATCACAAAGTACAGACAAAATACAAGTTCATAAGTGTGAAGTTACCCAACTGTGTAATTGCGTAAACATGTGTCACTGATGTAGTAAAAAAAAATGTTTATCTCTCAGTTAAATGATCAGATAGCTGTGTAATTTGTGTGTTAGAGAAATATGGTACCGATGTGCAAAGTTGTATTAGCAAATACCATATTAGCTAGGGCTCCTTGTGCTTGCCAAACACATGGTACACAAAGTAAGCGTGTACCCCCCTGGTTATTAATGTAATTATACCCTCAGGTTTTACAGATTACAGCAATGGAATGAAATGTATCACAGAAAACGTTTGCATCTTTGTAATTCAAAAATCTTTAAAAATAAATGTTTTAAGTACAAAATTAATCACTCAAATACATGTACTGTAGCGCTAAACTGTGTGTCTTGTTGTAAGATAATCTCCGTGGAAGTGTCGTAGTTATCGTCCTCTGTAAGCAAACTTCTGCTGAAGTCAATGTACTTACCTCATGATAAACAAAAGTGAAATGCTTTGCATATAGATATCTTAATTATTACGCTTATTACCGTGATGAAGAAAGTACCGTGCTGTAACGTATTGTTGTGCTATGGAAAAGGCAGTCTCATTGTAGCTATATCACAAAAGTTACTACTAAAACATGTTTTACTATCCAGAATGATACAGAAAAACTGTGCAGATATAAAACAGATACAACGCAAAAGCAACAATGTAAATTGTGTCACATATTAATAACGTCGTGATATAATCATGTAGCTATCAAAGAAACCAAATGCCAAGTCGTCTTTAATCTCACCGAATGTACTTCAAATAAAGAGTATCTTTTCAAGTAAACCAAAATGTTGCATTAATATCTCATTAGCAGTATAAGTTCTAAGTATGTAAGCCTGATAGTCGTTACGCAATCGTGCAACTTGTTGCAAGAATGTACACACACAATAACACTGTGTCATCTGTTCACTATAACAATGCATTCGTAATTTCTGTTTAAATAAGTTCTCTTGGTTCTTGATTGGATATTGAACTGCAAACATTGTTGCATATTAACAGATTCTAAGTCTGACAAAGCATACTAGAAATGTGAAGTGAAAAATTTTATGGCAAAGACAAAGTTAAGAAGCAGATTATCTTTCAATAAACGGTTTTACATGTGAAATGTGGTGTAATCTTTTACTCTTCATAGTACTCGGAGTTTCAGCTTGAACGCAATTATCATGCGGTATACGTCGGTAACGAATACTGGAATTTTTCTCAAGGTTAGCGTCTATGTTATTTTTCTCTGAGCCAGCCGGCGCACGCGGCTGTCTGCGGTGCGAGTCATTGTTTGTTCCTTTGTTGGCGCATGTCGTTATTGGGATTAGGAGACCTAGCTTCTACAAATTCACCTTGTCGAGAGTGCCCTGCTCCGTTTGAATCTCGCCAGTTATTATGCAATTCAAGTCTGTCGTTACGATTATATCGTCTGGCGTCATGTCGGTAATTCCTGTAGTTTCTTTCTTGTCGGTTAAGTGGTGGAGAATTTCTCCCTGAATTATCACTGCACGGTGGACCGTTGCGTCTGAAGTTATTCTGTCTCCCGTGATAATAATTGTTTTTGTTCCCATATTGTCTGTTTCTATGGTAATCTCTGTCATATTCATTACTAAGGAAATGCGATCTTTCTCTGTAACTATTACTACTCAGCCAGTGGTTGTCATATGGGTGGTGTCTGTTTTGGTCACGATTTGCGTTTAAGAATAGACTTGTCGTGTCCAGTTATTGTTTCTGTCGTCACGGAATTGTGACGGATGTGACTTGTAGTGATTGTTTTCCTGTTTTCGCATCCTGCGACTGTGTCAATTTCTAATTCTAGTAAGATTCCCTGAAAAGCTTCAATGTCGTCTTTGCAACGTCATGCCAAAATAATATTTCTTAAATGTTCAGGCAATTTCATCAAGCAAATGCGGATGAGTTCTGAAGGGCTGTATGGGTTTAAAAGATATTGATTCTTATGCAACATGTCTTCAAAATATTTGACAAGACTGGAAAATTCAGATTGTTCGAAATGTTTCATCATTATAATGCTATGTTTTACTCGGTCTTGTGTGGCTTGAGACCAATATGCTGCGAGGAAGGCATGGTAAAATTCTCCTACACTGTGGCAATCGTGAATGACCGATCGCATTCTTACAGCTGGTTCATTCTCTAAGTAGCCACACATAAATTCTAATCTGTGCTGCAATGACCAGTTGGGAGGAAAACAATGAGAGAATTGATGGAGCCACCCTTGTGGATGAATGTCGTTGCCAGAATTCTTACAAAGCGTACAGGCCGACCTCGTCTGTTGACTGATAGAGACCACTGATAGTGGAAGAGAGTCGTAATGTGTAATAGGCAGACGTCTATCCAGACCATCACAAAAGAATTCCACAATGCATCAGGATCCACTACAAGTACTATGTCAGTTAGGCAGGAGGTGAGAGAACTTAAATTTCATAGTCGAGCAGCTGCTCATAAGCCACACATCACGCCGGTAAAGGCCAAACGACGCCTCGCTTGGCGTAAGGAGCGAAAACATTGGACGATTGAACAGTGGAAAAATGTTGTGTGAAGTGACGAATCACGGTACACAATGTGGCGATCAGATGGAGGTGTGTAGATATGGCGAATGCCCGGTGAACATCATCTGCCATCGTGTGTATTGCCTACAGTAAAATTCGGAGGCGGTAGTGTTAGGGTGTGGTCGTGTTTTTCATGGAGAGGGCTTGCACCCCTTGTTGTTTTGCGTGGCACTATCACAGCACCGGCCTACGTTGATGTTTTAAGCACCTCCTTGCTTGCCACTGTTGAAGAGCAATTCGGGGGATGGCGACTGCACCTTTCAACACGATCGAGCACCTGTTCATAGAGCACGGCCTGTGTCGGAGTGGTTACACGATAATAACATCCCTGTAATTGACTGGCCTGCACAGAGTCCTGACCTGAATCCTATAGAACACCTTTGGGATGTATAGGAACGCCGAATTCGTGCCAGGCCTCACCGACCGACGTCGATACCTCTCCTCATTGCAGCTCTCCGTGAAGAATGGGCTGCCATACCCCAAGAAACCTTCCAGTACCTCATTGAACGTATGCTGCAAGCTCTCATCAAGGCTAAGGGTGGGCTAACACCATATTGAATTCCAGCATTACCGGTGGAGGCCACCACGAAAATGTAAGTCATTTTGAGCTAGGTGTCCGGATACTTTTGATCACATAGGATGAGTATAGATATATAGATGGCGGGTGTTGTGCCGTGACCGAATGAATATCTTGGACAAACCCAATATTTATCCACATCCGCGGAGAACGTATGCAAGTGGATCTGTAGTATCTGTGAAGGTAGAAGGGTCGATGTACAATGTGGTTGCCCAAAGTCCGCAGAAAAAGGACGTTTGCGCGCACTCCCGGGAGGAAGCATGAAGTCGCATGTTTACAAGAGTCGAGGGCAGCAGGCCTTTGTCGGATGCTGTCGTCCACTATTGATATCGCCCAACGATGGAAGGCTCATACGTATCTTCTTCACCACGGAGTGCTGATACAATTCCTTCAGATGGAGGAGTGTATGAAACTCATTTGTATCTATGTTCCGATTCTGAAGATACGTACTAGTCTCCCATCATGGACAACAGAATTATCAGATATATGTCCAGATGTGTCGCGACCACTGTGCACGGGATCACCCAGAAACGAAATTTTGCTTCAGCTAGTAGCGAGTATGACTCAAAAAATCATAGAGGTAACAACAACCCTTGAAGATTTTCTCTGCGGAAGGGGACGAATCGTTTGGTTTGTCCTACAAGTTAATTCGGCCCCAGTACTACTCCCCTATTTTTTTTTTTTCATTACGCTGATAATTCCGGCATTGAAAGCTTACCTGCTGATAGGTCGGAGAGGATCTGAATCGCGCTCTTCTCAACTAGGAGTTCATTGTATTGACCACCGTCTTGTACAACGAGTGGGTGGTACAGCAGGAGAACACCGAAATGGTTGTGTTAGACAGGAAGTGGAAGTCCGAGAGCGGGCTTAATCCCGAGCGGAGCGCCTTGGCGGGCAGCCACTGCTGGGCGGTGGGCTGTGGACTCTGGGCTGACGCCGGCTATCTGGAGAGCGGCCGCAGCCCGAGAAGCCAAACTGCAGACGTCGTTAGCGGCCAGTCGGCCGGCCGGCTCGGTTTACTGCCGCAAGACGGCTACCCGCTCCGGCACCGGCCGCCCCCTCCCTGCTACCACGCCCTCCGCTGCCGCGTTTACTGACAAAGGCAGAGCCTCCTTATCGGCCACGATACGCCCCACCGATTCGAGCACGGCTCTCCAGCACATTGGGGTTTCGGACCTACACTTCGTTCCCACCGTCGCTAAGTAGTTTTTCCTATACCCACAGTTTGCAAATGAATAGGAAGTGTGTCCCTGAGAATACTACAGGCGCCGTGTTTCATTATTGTATGGCAGCCTGCCGGGTGCAGATGCCGTGGGACAAACAAATACTGATCTACACCGAATATCACATGAGATATATCACGGGTGGGCAACTGGCGGCTTGTGGGTCTGACCATCGATTGGTTTCGTGCAAGTCTGCAGAAGAAACACGTGGGAGAGAGAGCGAGCGCTCGTATTGTTTAAAATGGTTCAAATGGCTCTGAGCACTATGGGACTTAACATCTGAGGTCATCAGTCCCCTAGAACTTAGAACTACTTAAGCCTAACTAACCTAAGCACATCACACACATCCATGCCCGAGGCAGGATTCGAACCGGCGACCGTAGCAGTCACGCGGCTCCGGACTGAAGCGCTAGAAACGCACGGCCACACGGGCCGGCCGTATTGTTTATCTTAGTGTTACAGGAACAACACGTACCTATGCTGCCACACATAGTAAATACTTTTGGACACATATATAAGAAATGCATGCTAATTCTGTTGAAGCATATTAACACACGAAGTTTCAAACATTTAAACGAGCAGCATGTAGCCAAAACCGCAAAGGTACTCCTTCTTGATTTTCGACTGGAAATGCCTATTTCACTGACATATTTGGTTTTGTGTCCTTTCTCATTTTAACAACAATAGAAATTATAAAAATGTATGTATGTATCTATGCTCAACATCCCATCAGAAGCCACTGGATCGATTTCTGCCATACTTGGTACATATCATTTACTACTGTCTGGATAGAATCACTGTGGAGTTAACAACCACCTACACATCTAAGGGTTGGGGTGGGGGTGAAAATGCACTGTAGCCCATGACGTGAGGATACCCATAGTTTAGTTCTCCAGCATTTGCCAATGGGAGCACTTGGATACCTGTAACAGACTTAGCACACAGTTTCAAACCTTTATGAAATGATATGTGCGGAAAGTTTGTCGCGTACTACACTGAAGAGCCAAAGAAAGTGTTACAACTGCCTATTATCGTTTAGGGCCATCGAGACCACGCAGAAGTGCCGAAACACGACGTGGCATGGATTCGACTAATGTCTCAAGTAGTGTTGGGGGAAATTACACCATGAATCCTGCAGGACTGTCCATAAATCCGTAACAGTACGAGGGGGTCGAGATCTCTTCTGAACACCACATTGCAAGGCATCCCAGGTATGTTCAATAATGTTCATGTCTGGGGAGTCTAGTGACTAGCGGAAGTGTCTAAACTCATAAGGGTGTTCCTGGAACCACTCTGTAGTGTGGGGCGGCAGGTTGGAAAATATTGTTATTTACTGTTGCATAAATGTTTGTAGAATGTAGAAACACTGCATTTCCTATTATTTAGAATGTTATTTATGCTTTCTTTTGTCGTTCTCAACACTGGCTCTCTAACTACAATATTGGCAACCAGAAAGTGATTAGTAAAACGTGAAGCCTGTAATTAGAATTCCTAGTGCCCACTTCATCTGAGAATACACTTATAGTTACAGCTTAAAGCTCTGAGGAATTAGGAGATTGCCTGGGATTTATAATCAAAAACGGTCGTGTAAAAACTTTCTCTATATTCTGCAAATCACAGATAAAACAAAGAATCCACACAATCTGACTAACAGAGCAGTTCAGAGTCTAATGCGCTTATGCCACTATAACTGTCCAAATTAAATATTTAAATGAATGCTCGCCATAATTTGATGATTAGTTTCATCAAACGCCACGCTAAATAATTGGTAGAATGTCTGTCCCGCGGCGGCACGTGAAAATACGACATATGCAAACTGAAGCTAGATAATGAAAATCATCCCAGAATTAACACTTCACTCGAAAATGATTTCATGGTTACGCGTATCTCGAGTAACTTAATACGGCATCCGAGGCTGTTTGTAGCAATGATACCGACGCGACGCGACTCCCGACACATATGGCGTGCTATTCAGCGTCTGGAGAGAACTGGGGCCTTGCTTCCTCGCGCAGCGTTCTTATATAAAAAGCCGCGGTGCGGACGACTAAGGGAACGCCTGATCAAATCGGCTCTCCCGACTAGCCGCTGGGCTAGTAATGCACCACTTTAAGTTACCTAATAAATCATAGCTTCTCTTGCTGATGGCCGATGAAGCTCTTAATTTAAATGTGCATTCAGCACGCAGGTAAGTATTGATAATAAAATTTTGACGTGGCTAAGTTAAATATTTTGGGCGAGAGAATTAATTTAATTACACTGCACGCAGTAGACGAGCTCTGAACTGGCCCTTTGGAGATACGCTATCGCTATAGTTTTATAGGTATTCAAATGAAATTTCTCACATCTTCATAGTTATAGCGGATCTCCAACCTACTTAAATATAAACATCCTAGCCTTATTTATTAGCCTACTTAATCTGTCTTGCTTCCTTTAGTTTTGAGACGAAAACCAGAAAATCATGAATTTCCACTAAAATTTTAGTTTGTGAAATCCAAAGTACTGTTTTTATTAAATTAATATGAAAGATGAATCTAAATATAAATTTTTAACTTTCTAGCTCTTTTCTGTTGCACCAATGATTTTTACAGAAAAACGTCCAAATTTCGAAAATGGTTAAAGTTATCGAACTGATATTCAACACGTATTAATTTAGTATTACTCCTGACATGCTAGAAATGTTTTAGGTTATTTGCTTGATTTTTAAAGTATTGCGCAACATTCATGACGTCAGAGCTAGTTACAGCGGACTAGGCTGGCACACAATGGAAAGACTGATGTGAATTTACTATGGCCTTAGTAGGCTGCTTCCCTACATCACCCTCTACTTAAATTTTTTTGTTTATGAATGTTAATGAATGAAAAAAAAAATAATTACAAAAAGGGAAGCAAGAGTACAGCTTAACTTTGTATAAAAATTTAAAATTGAAATGTAAACATGTAGAAACATTAAAAGAAAACTGATTACCTACATTAATTATTTAAATTGTGGGCATGTTCACTGCCTCTTAAGCAATATTATCACTTAAAATCTAAGCAAAATCAATGAAATACTTTGGCATACATATTGCCTTAGACAATCAAACACATAAAAATATGTAAAATTATGAAAATCTTAAATCCATTAAATACATTTTTACATACACAAATTCAGAGAAAATATAACATGATACATAAACAGATGATTATCTCTTAGCAGTCTTTTCTAAACCTGAAAGAAATTTTCACAAATAATTTTTACACACGTGGTTGTAGCCGCTTTGGCTGGCGTCCTACACTTCCGTTCACAAGGGTAGAGGAGGGGAAGTTGCTATGGTGTGCGTCCTTCACGTTCACTCTAAATTACATGGGGAAAGGGGAGGGGTCACTGTGAGTTGTGTCCAAGTCACTCCACGCTTTCACGCAGCTACCAGGCTGCCATTATCTGGTTTGTCCTGTAGAACAAACAAAAAGAGTGCCTCAGACTCTGTTCACTTAACATCTAAGGGTGGGTCACAATGAAATGGGGATATACATTTTATCTTCCAATATGTTACTGGAACAAAGTTAACAGAACTTTTTCAATTTTACTCTCACAGTTACTTAACTGTCATAAAATCGGTAAACAAATGGCTCAAAATGCCGTTAGTCACGTACTAGAGAAAATTTATGCTCAAGGCATACAATCATGAATCCTATTAATTTCAATTTATTATTTCTGGGCCGTAACACTGAACCAATGCTCGGTACATTCCTGATACATTTGTATTTTATTCACTTAGCTGACATATCTTTGATTACCTTATTCTTAGAGATAGTATGAGTATATTTGATTAGTAGTTGTTTTCTCAGCTTCTTTGTACATGTGAGTAACTTTTGGTAATAGTACAGTTCTGAGTGTTCATAACACACTACGTTTAGTTGACTACTAAATCCATTTATTGGTCCTCTGCTGTTGTGTCAGTTCCACACCTGCAATTATGTACTTACTTACTTTGCTAGTGTATGAACTTAAGTAATACTCACTCCATTTAAATTTAAAGCACAGGATAGCACATTTAATTCATATTTTTAGTGTATTGCAGCTGATCAGTTTGCTCACGTGGCAATCCATTTCCACTCGATCGGACGCTGAAACCACAGGTAGTCTCTCTCGACCTACCACTAAAGTGCATCAAGTAATTATGGACGAGCGTAATGCTAAATTCCTTACACCTATAGGACACCATGAGCTGCTCTGTCTCATCTAACATATGGGTACCTATGGTCGCATTCACGCCTCCAACTCATAACCTCAATACGTGTAGGTGTGTCCTGTCACACACTACACCAAATCACGGCCAGCTCCAACCTTATAAATATTTCAGGGACGTGTCCTTCACGTCTCAACCACAAACACTGCTCAATTCTGTTACACTGCCATTCCTTGCTACACAAGGTAAGTTTATTCTTACAACTATCTGCATATTTTTCATAACACTAAGCACTCTTTCTTACTATTTATTAGTTAGCTTTAATGCATACACTAGGTTTTACTGCCACTTCAGATCCTGCTTGTACACGAATTTGTACATCTTTTTAAATTACTGTTGTGGGACCATTTCCAATAAAACAATACTTTGTACTTACTATATTACCAGGGTACTATACATAATTGTTACTCAAATACATTTGTATCTTAATTACGTCATACTTCTCTATTGTTTACGTCACTGTTAGGTTTGTTCACATTAGGTTTTTTTTTTCACTGATCGGTGGATAGAATGGTTACAGAACTCATGGCTGGATAGCCGTGACGGAAAGTTTTTGTATTAGAGAGTAAGCGCCGAAATTTTGGTGGATAGGAAAGATGAAGAATGAGTGAGACCTGAAATGGAAAGAAGATCTCACACAGCTGGGACTGCACAGCTGCCACACTGTGTAGAGGTTACAGAACAACCTCCTCCTTACAGCATTCATTGGTTTCAGAGAATTTTCATATTGGAAAGAAGGGGTCGAAATTTTTGTGGACAGTAAAGATGAAGAATGAGTGAGACCTGAAATGGAAAGAAGATCTCACACAGCTGGGACTGCACAGCTGCCACACTGTGTAGAGGTTACAGAACAATCTCCTCCCTACAGCATTCATTAGCTTATTGCTGGTTTGATAGTCATACCGGAAAATTTTGTGTTGTAAAGAAGAGGTCGAAATTTTTGTAGATAGGAAAGATGAAGAATGAGTGAGACCTGAAATGGGAAAGAAGATCTCACACAGCTGGGACTGCACAGCTGCCACACTGTGTAGAGGTTACAGAACAATCTCCTCCCTACAGCATTCATTAGCTTATTGCTGGTTTGATAGTCATACCGGAAAATTTTGTGTTGGAAAGAAGGAGTCGAAATTTTAGGTGGATAGGAAAGATGAAGAATGAGTGAGACCTGAAATGGGAAAGAAGATCTCACACAGCTGGGACTGCACAGCTGCCACACTGTGTAGAGGTTACAGAACAACCTCCTCCCTACAGCATTCATTAGCTTAATGCTGGCTTAATAGTCATACTGGAAGATTTTAGTATTTGAGAATAAGATCCGAAATTTTAGGTGGATAGGAAAGATGAAGAATGAGTGAGACCTGAAATGGGAAAGAAGATTTCACACAGCTGGGACTGCACAGCTGCCACACTGTGTAGAGGTTACAGAACAACCTCCTCCCTACAGCATTCATTCAAAACCTTTGACCACGCCAGGTCGATCTGAAAATACCTTATGATGCCTAAAACCTGTCTCGGTTCTTCCCTCTGATTAGCTGAAATTTTATCGATTTCCTGCAATTTAGCTTCTATTTTGTCTAAAATAATTCCTTCTTCTTCTGTGTTCAGCTTATTTTTACTAAGATTAACACCTTCGTCCCAGTACCTCCTATTTTTCAGAACTCGTATAGGCAGCTCCCAATTGTCATCATTAGTTACTACATGTTTATCAATAAAAGGTACCGTAATTACTCCAGTTATCGGCAAGACCATTTTTAACTGGCTTCTTTCAAAGTCAACAACACTCTGATATTTTGACAAGAAATCGATGCCAATTAAAACTTCAATACTGAGATTGTTTACAATTAAGCATGGATGATCAATTAAATTTCCATTATTGTTAAAGGGCAGCAAAGCTTCTTGCTTTGCCGTTTTTGACACCTTGCCAGTAGCACCAATTATTCTTAGTCCTGATACTCTCATTACTGTAAGCTTGTCTTTACCAGGTAATGCGTCAAAGAAGGACTGAGATATCGCACTCACCTCACTTCCACTGTCTAAGAGACAACGTACATTGATACCCAACATATTCACTATTGTTATAGGGTGGCTTATTCTAGGTTGTACAGGTGGTTCCTCAAACTCATCCAATAGTTCCTTTTGGATTTGTCTCCAACTAAAGTGATCGACATCTGTCTTCATTACATTTAGGTCACAGTGTGTAGGGGTTTCCTGAATTACATTTTCAGCTGCCTTTTCCAGTCGGTCTATTAATTTTAAATCGAAACACCGCACGACTTCATTACATTTAGTTTGCTGAACATGACCCAAATTACTGTAGTCTGAGCGATTCTGCGCCTCCAGACCGGGCATAACACAAGTTACAGCTAAACCACTTTTACTATTTTCGTCGGGTTCCTTCTCCTGTGACAACTGGTCACAGCTACTGGGTTCATCGACCCCAAACAGGCTACCCTCTACATTCTCACTTACCTCCTGTCCTAAATCTATCAGTACAGTATCAACATCCTGCACAGGCACTTTAGATAAAAGCACATCATCCTCATCGTAAATATAAGCACGAATTTCTTCTGCTTCTTCACCTGACAATTCAATATTTTGTAGCTCTTCCCTACCATTACACTGCTGCGCCTTCTCTTTCTCTTCCCACTTAGAAAGCGTCTCTAACACGGTATCTATCAAATACTGTGAGTGATCTAATATTTCTGTTGTATCCTTAGATTCTACCGACACTTCATCCACATGTTCAGTTTGAGTATTCTGATCTGTCTTACCAATTATTGTAATTACTGGCTTAGGAAAAGTAACCGCCTGGTGAGCGCCAGTGTTCTCATAGACGGGAACTAGTTTTCCTGCCTCGGCCTACTACTGTTTCCTTTATTTTCATTATAGTTAACTGGCATAGCATTGCTTTCCGCACTGTTGTTTACCTGCATAATTTTGTTCGGAACAAAAGTACTATCATTGGGATGCCATTGTTGGTTCTGATAATTATTTCTCCAATTCCTACCTCTCTTAGGATGGCGAACACCTACTGTTCTGATGTTTACATTGCCATTCTGCTCGTTCCTAAAATTACTACTATTGTTATTAGCATTTCTGTTACTACGTGCTTGCTCCTCATTGGCAGCAACACGTTCTACACGTTCCAAATATTCAATGAAACGATCCAGATTGTCTCTAGGGGCAGATATAATTCTAGTTTGCCAATACCATGGCAGTTTGGCTTCAAGACCTAGTATAATCATTTCCGGTTTTAGCTTTTCCGCCAAATGTGACAAAGGTGAAATCCATGACCTAGCAAATTCTTTAATAGATTCCTTGCCTGCATTGAAGCGTTTTCCACTCCAAAATTCTCTCAACACTTCATTCTGCTTATTACTAGACCAATACTCATTAATGAAAGCTGTTCTAAAATCCGCTAATGTTTTACACTTCAACATAACATCAGCTGACCAACGCATGGCGTCACCTGCTAAATGGCTTCTAATAAATGAGATTTTCTCTCGTTCAGACCAAGTTGGTGGAATCACATCTTCAAAATCGTCCCAGAAATCTAGCGGGTGGATATTTTTATCTGGATCGAACCGCAAGAACTGCCGACACCCGATAAAAGCGGCGTTTGCAGCTACAACTTGTTGTATACTACCATTACCAGAAGTTACTGAAGCTACTTTACTCTCAATGTTAGCAATGTTAGTACTAATATTTTCTACTTTCATTTCAACATTATCTACTCTTTGCACAATATGAGTAGTATCAGTTTTGATTGCGTCTACTTCTGCTTGACATATATTTACTTTTATATTAACATCTTAAAATCTATCTGAGCACAGTTCAGATTCCGCCTCGATCTTTTCTGTTAACTTGTACTCCAGCTTCGCATCTTCCATTTCGAAGTCTTTGCGAACCTCAGCAACTTCGGATTTTACTGTTTTATACATTTCAGAAAATTGTTGAGCAACCTTTTTCTTAATATCCTCATGATTGTAATCAATTTTATAATTCAAACTGTCTAGATCCTCTTTCAACTTATTGCAACCAGCCTTGAAGGTATCGTCCATTACCTCCAATCGTTTATTAAAATTTGTTTGGCTGGCCACAATCCTGTTATTTACCTCAATTATATCAGATTTTAATTCAGCATTACTGCTATTGACCTGTTCACTTATTTCAAACTTTAATTCAGCTGTCATTTTTGCATTACTGGCAGCTATTGCTTGTAATATAACATTTAAATCAATAGCCCCATTATCTTTGGGTTGCTGACTAGCTGGTTTCTTTCCACACTCAGGTGACGAAAAACTAGCTCCAACACCAGAATCATCAAAACTAAACGAAACTTCTGATTGATCAGTCATATTTAACTTCTCCTGTTTAAATTCTACCACTTCTGATGGCGGTTTCGTCTTTAACTCATCAGATAAACTATCATCCAATAAATCAACAATTTGTAATTTTTGTTTTACTACAGGGGTCTCTATTATTGAATCATTGTCCCTTCCCACATTACTGTCAGGAGACAATACTTCATATTTCACTTTAACATTACTACTTTCATGCATATTTACACTTGAACCGATGTCTGGATTTACAGTCCCCTCAACAGACATAGGTTCTGATTTAAGTTTAACCCCAGTTTCTTTTGGCGGTTCCATCGCCGACAGTCTTTTAGTGCAGGTTAGTAAATATTTTTAACAGCTTTTCACTTAACTTAGTTCCTTCTGCACGACGTATGGCGTTGCCGGCGCGGCGTACCAGTATTACTGATACGACGTGGCACGTTGAACTGCAGACGGCACTCCGACGGCTGTTGTGTGTTTGCGTGGCCCGCAACTGCAGGCGCGGCTCCGGCTGCTGCGGCCGATAACTGCAGTGAGGCGAAACTGGCTTCTCTCGATGCCGGCAGCGCCGCTAGACTCAGTGCCAGCTCCGTCAATCCAGAGGCGTTGTTAATCCAATTGCGTCGTCCACATACGCACGTAACACATTCATTGTTCTATGCTCAGTTGCGTGTCGCATTTCACTCGCGAATCCGAATAGTTAAAAATCACTTTCACTTTTACTCAGTTTATTTCCCGGCCGATGCACCATATGTGGGGCGGCAGGTGAGGAAATTTACTGTTGTATAAATGTTTGTTTGAATGTTGGATCACTTCCCGGCCGATGCACCATATGTGGGGCGGCGGGTATGAATATTATTGGTTCAAAAATGGTTCAAATGGCTCTGAGCACTATGGGACTCAACTGCTGAGGTTATTAGTCCCCTAGAACTTAGAACTAGTTAAACCTAACTAACCTAAGGACATCACAAACATCCATGCCCGAGGCAGGATTCGAACCTGTGACCGTAGCGGTCTTGCGGTTCCAGATTGCAGCGCCTTTAACCGCACGGCCACTTCGGCCGGCTGAATATTATTGCTGTTATATAAATATACCTGAATGTAGAAACACTGCATTTCCTATTACTTAGAATGTTATTTATGCTGTCTTTCGCCGTTCTCAACACTGGCTCTCTAACTACAATATTGGCAACCAGAAAGTGATTAGTAAAACGTGAAGCCTGTAATTAGAATTCCTAGTGCCCACTTCATCTGAGAATACACTTATAGTTACAGCTTAAAGCTCTGAGGAATTAGGAGATTACCTGGGATTTATAATCAAAAACGGTCGTGTAAAAATTTTCTCTATATTCTGCAAATCACAGATAAAACAAAGAATCTACACAATCTGACTAACAGAGCAGTTCAGAGTCTATTGCGCTTATGCCACTATAACTATCCAAATTAAATATTTAAATGAATGCTCGCCATAATTTGATGATTAGTTTCATCAAACGCCACGCTAAATAATTGGTAGAATGTCTGTCCCGCGGCGGCACGTGAAAATACGACATATGCAAACTGAAGCTAGATAATGAAAATCATCCCAGAATTAACACTTCACTCGAAAATGATTTCATGGTTGCGCGTATCTCGAGTAACTTAATACGGCATCCGAGGCTGTTTGTAGCAATGATACCGACGCGACGCGACTCCCGACACATATGGCGTGCTATTCAGCGTCTGGAGAGAACTGGGGCCTTGCTTCCTCGCGCAGCGTTCTTATATATAAAGCCGCGGTGCGGACGACTAAGGGAACGCCTGATCAAATCGGCTCTCCCGACTAGCCGCTGGGCAAGTAATGTACCACTTTAAGTTACCTAATAAATCATAGCTTCTCTTGCTGATGGCCGATGAAGCTCTTAATTTAAATGTGCATTCAGCACGCAGGTAAGTATTGATAATAAAACTTTGACGTGGCTAAGTTAAATATTTTGGGCGAGAGAATTAATTTAATTACACTGCACGCAGTAGACGAGCTCTGAACTGGCCCTTTGGAGATACGCTATCGCTATAGTTTTATAGGTATTCAAATGAAATTTCTCACATCTTCATAGTTATAGCGGATCTCCAACCTACTTAAATATAAACATCCTAGCCTTACTTATTAGCCTACTTAATCTGTCTTGCTTCCTTTAGTTTTGAGACGAAAACCAGAAAATCATGAATTTCCACTAAAATTTTAGTTTGTGAAATCCAAAGTACTGTTTTTATTAAATTAATATGAAAGATGAATCTAAATATAAATTTTTAACTTTCTAGCTCTTTTCTGTTGCGCCAATGATTTTTACAGAAAAACGTCCAAATTTCGAAAATGGTTAAAGTTATCGAACTGATATTCAACACATTTTAATTTAGTATTACTCCTGACATGCTAGATATGTTTTAGGTTATTTGCTTGATTTTTAAAGTATTGCGCAACATTCATGACGTCACAGTTAGTTACAGCGGACTAGGTTGGCACACAATGGAAAGACTGATGTGAATTTACTATGGCGTGAGTAGGCTGCTTCCCTACAGTAGGAATTCTGGAACTGTGGGGTGTTGCATTGTCCTGCTGAAAATACCCACCACCTTCTTCAACAGTCACCTGCTGACATGCAGGATCCATGGATTCATGAACTTATCTCCATACCTGTACACATCCATCTACTCGATGCAGTTTGAAACGAGACTCGTCTGGCAAGGCAGCATGTTTCCAGTAATCAACAGTCCAATGTCGGTGTTGACAGGCTTAGGCGAGGCGTAAGGCTTTGTTCCATGCAGTAATCAAGGATAAACGAGTGGACCTTTGGCTCCCAAAGTCCATATCGATGATGTTTCGTTGAATGGTTTGCACACTGACACTTGCTGATAGCCTAGCGTTGAAATATGCAACAATTTGCAAAGGGGTTGCACTCCTGTCACGCTGAACGATTGTCTTCAATCGTCGTTGGTCTCGTTCTTGCAGGAGCTTTTTCCGGGCGCTGCGATGGTGGAGATTCGATGTGTTACCGGATTCCTGATATTCATGTTACACTTGTGAAAAGGTCGCACGCGAAATTTCCCACTTCATCGCTACCTCAGAGATGCTGTGTCCTATCGTTCGGGAGTCGACTATAACACCACGTTCAAACACACTTAAATCCTGATAACCTGCCATTGTAGCAGCAGTAACCGATCTAATACCTGCGCCATACATTTCTTGTCTTATACAGGCGTTGCCGACCGAAGCACCGTATTCTGTCTGTTTAGACACCTCTGAATCTGAATACGCATGCCTATGACAGTTTCTTTGGCGCTTCAGTGTATAGGATTGGATTGTTTGGAGGAAGAGACCAAACAGCGAGGTCATCAGTCTCATCGGAATTCTGGAATGACGGGGAAGGAAGTCGGCCGTGCCCTTTCAAAGGAACCGTCCCGGCATTTGCCTGGAGCGATTTAGGGAAATCACGGAAAACCTAAATCAGGATGGCCGGACGCGTTCAGTGTATATTTTCGCTGTTAACGCAGTAAACCGGCCACATGAAGCCACTGGATTTAATTTATTAGTTTTCACTACTTGCTGTATTCGAGACACATTTTGCAAATAGTTTTCATATACACCACAAAATCTGCCACAAGAGTTAAATAATTGTATGACACTTAGTTCCGGAGCTACGACGTCATAAACACCGAGTTCCTGAGAAACTACCTCACTATGCAAGACGTATAAATTTATTGCTGCGTTGTTAGTAACTCTATTCGGAACATTTTTCACTGACAGTATCCTCATTTGCCACTGAATGTACGTACAACAATATATCATTCTACAATACATAGTTCAGGAGATGTGACATAAAATACTGAGATGCGAGGAAAGGCTGCCAAATGATGCACTGCGTTTTAATTTATTAATTCTTTGCTACTGACTCCATTCGCAACATATCTGGCAGACAGTATCCACATATGCTGCTGAGTGTGCCTATAAAAATGTGTAATTGCAGAAAACTTAGTTCAGGAGATGTGACGTCAAAACGCTGAGATGCTTGAGGAACTGTCGCATCATGCATGACGTCGTAATTTATTACTTCATTTTTACTAACTCTGTTGATAACACATTTCTCATACAGTAGGGACGTATACCACTGGATGTACCTGCAAAATTATATCATTGTGCATCACATAGTTCCGGAGATACATCGTAAGCATTAAGCAGCCTGAAAGTGAAACTGCAGGATAAAATTCGGTAGATATACTAGTGAAATATGTGTACAAATACACGTGAAGTATGTTTCATGTATGTGAAATATATTTGACATTTCCGTATGCGAGAAAGTTTTTGGGTGAAAGCTCATCCTGTACCTCTGATACACATATTAGTGGCAATCTGGAAAGAAACACTGTATCGTAAGAACCACCAGCGTTCTATTTAGGTGAGTGTGATAATGCGGAGAGAGAAGGGAGGATGAGGAGTATTGCAAACAGTTGCTTTACAGGCGATTATTTTTCCATGATATTTCAAAGTACCGGGCATCCCACATTCAGATATTTACACGTATTTAAGTGCCTTAAATATCATTTTTTTACGAATGGCGATGCAACATTTGGGATTGAAGTTGTTAACAGCTATTGTAAAACGTCGAAACAAAGAAACGATGTTCAAGGCGTGTAAACAAATATAAGCATTTGAAGATGGGGTGAACGCAAATTGCATGTACTCTCAACAAAGGATGGTTTTAGGCATAATTTGGAGGCGATGGTTGTCAGGAAATGGCGACATGACATGAAAGGAGTTGGTGGAATATGACTACACTACAAGAAAAAGGAATTCGGGTAGATTGTTTGGCATTAGCAGACGATATAGTGATACTGCCGGAATCTCAGAAGAGGTGGCTGCCCACGCAGGTACAGAGCCAATTGGTTAAACCAGGCCTACAGATTTTTATCGAGGAGAGATAGTATATGACCAGCATCAAGCCAGGTCCTAGACAGATGACATTAGAAGAAAGCGAAAATGATAAAATAAAGAGTTGTAAATTCCTAGAGACTGTATAGAAACTGGTCCGACAGACAAAGGTGCAACGGGAGCACCAATAAATAAACATGAAAAAAACAGTTGTCAGCATCTACAATAAGAAGAATATTTCCATCAATGAAAATCTGTAGTATTACCAGAGAGATATTTGCCAAAAAAGCCTTATAGGCAGCAGAAAGTCTGAACTCAGTAAGAATTGAAGTACTCAAGAAACTGGAACTTGTGGAACGAAGAACTATCTGGAAGATATTGGGACCTCGAGAAACAGGAAACACTCAGTGTAGAAGGCGAGCAAACCAAGAGCTAGATACACAGATGGAATCTAAGACATAAGCAAGAAGCAAATGATCTACTGCCACATAGTAAACACGGATTTGGAATACATCGTCCGTGTGAAACACAGCTAGCTCTTTATTTGTAGAAAGTGATGAGTACTATCGACAGGGGTTATCAAATTGATTAATTTTTTTGTAGATTTTCAGAAGGTTTTTGACACCATTCCCCACAACACACTGCTAACCAGTTTCCGTGCCTATGGAGTATCGCTTCAGCTGTGCGACTGGATTCGAGATTACCTGTCAGAAAGGTCAAGCGCACAGTACGTAGTAGTGGACGGAAGATTATCGAATAAAACAGAAGTAATATCCGACGTTCCACAAGGAAGTGTTACAGGCCCTCTGCTGTGCTTAATCTCCACAAACGATTTAAGAGACAATCTGAGTAGCCCTCTTAGACTGTTTGCAGATGATGATGTAACTTACTGGTTCATATGGCTCTGAGCACTATGGGACTTAACATCTGAGGTCATCAGTACCCTAGAACATAGAACTACTTAAACCTAACTAACCTAAGGACATCACACACATCCATGCCCGAGGCAGGATTCGAACCTGCGACCGTAGCGGTCTCGCGGTTCCAGACTGTAGCGCCTAGAACCGCACGGCCACTACAGCCGGCCATGTCACTTACTGTCTAGTAAAATAATCAGAAGATCAAAACCTAATGCAAAATTACGTCAGCATAAAAAAGTGTGAAGTAATCCACAACATAACAAAAATCAATGTGTTAAATTTCAGTTACACCATAAATAAGACAATTTTAAAGGCTTTCAATTCGAGTAAATACCTGGGAATTACAATTACGAACATTTTAAATGTGGAACCCCCATATAAACAATGTGGGGAAGGCTAACAAAACACTACGTTTTATTACCAGGTCGCTTAGAAGATGTAACTGGTCTTCTAAAGAGACTGCCTACGGCACGTTTGTTCATCCTCTGCTGGAGTGCTCCTGAGTTGCATGGGATCCGTACCAGATATGACTGACGGAGGACAGCGAGACAGTTCAAAGAAGACAGTTCATTTTCTATTATCGCGAAATAGGGGACAAAGGGTCAAGCATATGATAAGCGATTTGGGAAGTCATCGTCAAAACGAAGGCGTTGTTCACTTCGGCGAGATCATTTCACGAAATTTGTGTCACCAAATTTCTTCTTTGAATATGAAAATAGTTTACTGTCACCAACCTATACAGGGGAAAACGATCACCATATTAAAATGAGATAAATTAGAGCTCGTAAACAAATATTTAAGCGTTCATCATTCTCAAGCGCTGTTAGAAAGTAGAACGGAAAAGAAAGTCTGAAGATGGTTCGAAGAAAACTCTGCCAGGCACTTAAGTGTGAATTGCAGAGTAGTCACTCTATTAATTGAAGTATTTATTGACTTGTTATTTTAAACGTAAATTTACTCATCCCAAAAGTGGAAGGATTTGATACTCCGCTAGGCACGTGATGAGTCATGTAGGCAGCGCACGAAAGATAGTACTGAACGTGAGATACGTTATTCCGGTTATAAAAACGTTACTCGACACAATCAGTTTCCCAATCTTTTACAGAATATTCGCATCGTTCTTTCCACAAACTACATTTACAAAAATTTAAAAGAAAGAACAGCCATTCTAGATACTCGATTCTTCTCTTCATAGCGACAACTTGGCGCAGACTAGCTGCTTTACACAGACTGAACACACAGACAAGTTGGCATAGACTGACGAACTCCCTACCCCTTTCATTCCTCTGTTGTTTGTACCAAAATGCTACCGGCATTGTTGGCTGGACTTTGAATGTTGCGTGCTTTTCCTGTTGTATTTATTTATTTGTTGTTTCGTTACAAGGACGGTGTGCTCATATATTGGTCCTTTAGACCTCCTCCACCTCTGACTAATTTGGTGAGACGGACTGAGTGACTTTCCATATTTGCCATTCCACTGACTACACTATCCCCATATTCTCAAGGTAACGTGAGCTATGCCTCTGGGGATTAACATCGTCTATCAGTTTTTTATTGTGGCCATTGATCTGTTCTTTCACTGTTAGAATGTTAAGATCAGCAGTAGGTCTACGGTTCTTGTCCGGCGTGGGGCCTTGGGTAGACTGAGACATCTGTTTCTCAGCCACAGAAGGGCCAGGATTTGTGCATTGCTCGCAGTTTTCCATGTTACAGTTCCGTATTATACCATAGGCTTTGTGATAGCTCTGCAAAGACTGAATTTGTTTCTACTGTTCTCTTCCCTACTTTGATGTAATGGATACAGCGAGTATCTGGGAATGGTGTCTTCGTTTTCTTTTCTGTTACATGGTCGCTTTCTGTCTGGTATTACTCCTAGATGTTTTTTGTAGTCCACACAACCCACTTCCGTATTAAACATCGTCAGTTTAGAGTGGAGTAATGGCCTCCTCCTCGTGAACGCGAATTCTTTGGTTTTTTCGGCTCTTTTCTTGATTTCATTCTTTAAGTGCCATTATTGGGAAAAATCTAACTGATCCTGAAGTCGTTTTATGCCTGTGACGACTCATCTGCACGATGATAATAAAGCCGTCGCATCGGCGAAGTGTGCGAGGAAGGTGTGTTGTATGTTCAAAAAATGGGTGTGAAATCTTATGGGACTTACTGCTAAGGTCATCAGTCCCTAAGCTTACACACTACTTAAGCTAAAGTATCCTAAGGACAAACACACACACCCATGCCCGAGGGAGGACTCGAACCTCCACCGGGACCAGCCGCACAGCCCATGACTGCAGCGCCTGAGACCGCTCGGCTAATCCCGCGCGGCGGTGTGTTGTACTAGAATTGGCGGGTCGTTCACGTAGACTGCGAAAAACACCAGTGAAAAGACCTAGCCTGCTGTATGCTTTCTTCAGCTTGTTTGGTATCATATCTTTCACCGTCTATTTTGACGAGGAACCTGCTGACCATTAGGTACCTCTGCACGAGTCCTGTGTAGCATGACCTGGTGATCCCACTGAGTCTGGCGACAGGCTGGTCTCGGCAGACCTTATCAGAGACCTTTTCAGTGTCCAGAAAAAACAGCAGTATGATTGAATTTCTGGTAGTGTTTGCATTGTGCTAATCCATCTTTGGTCTCTTAATCATCTATCATCAAGTACAGAATTTTCGTGTAATGAGTTTTTGTGATAGACTGCCTTGTTGGTGTTTCCTTTTGGCAGAGTGACTACAGACACAGATTGTGCCTTTAGATGTTTGGTTTTTTCGTCACGTTTTTTGCATTGTTAAACTTCGGCGTTTTTAATCTAAGGTCAGCCAACTATTGATTGATTTCTGCAGCTCTTATTTGCTCTGGGTGGCGCTTAATTACTTTAAGTGGTTTTTCTGCTGCTCTCTGATGTGTGAAGAGCGGTATTTCATGTGATATGAATAATTCCAGCACTTTCCGGTGATCAGAGTTGGATGCGAAATGATATTTTATGGATTCTTCGCGGTAAATAGTTTTACCAATCCATCTATATGTTTTTCAGTTCAAAATTCTATTTTAAATACGGTTCACTGAAAGAGATCGTGATAAGCGGCAGTCTCGGCGATTTTCTGCTTTGCATCTTCTGATATGTCTATTAAGATTGGAGCATTTGTGCTTCCCGCTGCTGAGAGGTGGAGGTTTTCATAAGTTCTACGGTATTTCGCTGCTGTTCTAATTGATTTGGAGTAGCAAATGGCGGTGAGTAGATGTTTCCGTTTCCTTCAATGGTATCTTTCATTTTGAATTGTGCTTAGCAGTGACGACGGTGAAGGGATTTTCCCCATTGTACTCCACTGTATTTTCTTTGGTGGCCGGTTGTTGTTGTACTTCTTCTAATGAAATGTAGGTGGACATCGTCTTAATCTTCTTGTTTGTAGTTCCGTCGTAGGTTCGAGGACTCGCTGGCGGTGGCCTCCCTTCAGCTGTTGAATCTTCTGTTCTTGCAATGCAATGGGCTTGTGCATCTTCGTAGATCGGGCTTAGGTTTCGGTTGATAGACCTACTCGCGGATACTGGCCTGCCTCTGGACTCTGACCTCTGACCTCTGCTTTGAAGGACGCTGCCTGACCACCTGTGGATGGAGCCCAGGCACTTCGTCGTCCCCTAAGCTAGCAATTTCCTAAATTCCAGCTAACCTGGAATAGCTGTCCTGTCCGACCTACAGGAGACACAACAATTTTGCTGCAACTTGACTTCTAGACTTCTGCGACGCTGATGCCCCAGAACGTCGAGAATACCGTTCGTGGACGCGGACGTCGTAGGGAACGCTAAGTTTAGTGCTGCAAGCCCTCTAATAGAGGTTAAGAAGAGATCTTCGTGTTGTAGACGTACTTAATAGTTATCTCAATTAGGAATTTGAGTTAAGGCCCACTTTCGTCTTACCTGAGAATGTTTTACTGATATGATGACGTCAGAGTCGTGTACCTCTATAAATACAAAAGCTACTATCTTTTAAATGAACCTGCCTTAGACTTTCACTTCCGGAAGTACCGATTTAGAACTCTCTGTACTTAAAATACTATAAGCATAAACTGGACTCGCATTCTGAAGGACGACGGTTCAATCCCGCGTCTGTCCATCTTGATTTAGGTTTTCCGTGATTTCCCTAAATCGCTCCTGGTAAATGCCGGGATGGTTCCATTGAAAGGACACGGCCGACTTCCTTCCCCGTCCTTCCCTAATCCGATGAGACCTATGACCTCGCAGTTTGTTATCTTCCCCCAAACAACCCAATCCCCCCCCCCCCCCCCCCATAAACATTGAAATTGGTGCAGCGTTATTAAATTTTATAACGAACATTTTTGCTGGAATTAACATCCTGTCAGATGAGTCAAATGGGGTGTTAATCCGTAACGATTTATCGTTTCTGCGTTACAAATATAGAAATTACTTAATAACTTGGATAATACAGAGCATAGATAAAAATAGTTTTCAGCGGCCGGCCGGGGTGGCCGACCGGTTCTAGGCGCTACAGTCTGGGACCGCACGACCGCTACGGTCGCAGGTTCGAATCCTGCCTCGGGCATGGATGTGTGTGATGTCCTTAGGTTAGTTAGGTTTAAGTAGTTCTAAGTTCTAGGGGACTGATGACCTCCGAAGTTAAGTCCCATAGTGCTCAGAGCCATTTGAACCATTTGCTTTCAGGGTGATATTATTTGATTGTAGTACATGATCCGTAACAGTTTTAGGTTTGCAGTTTTTGTATTTCAGTGACACTCAAAATTGTGAAAAAACTCACACTTACCATTGTATTAGATTCAAACGGTAGGGTACTTTGATATAAGACGGCTACATTTTTTTCAACTAGCAATTGGTCGTGAAATTTAAGGCACAATGAAATTGAAAAATGTTTTGTTTCCGACGCCTACAACACAAAGGTACTCCTTCCAGGTACTTCTCCATAAAGTTGCCTTTCCAACTTACACGTATGTCATCGCCTATAACCTCGACGTTGACCGCCCGTAAGCTCCAACTTTTGTCGTAGCCTAGTAACCACTTACCAATGTACTCTTCACAGAAAGCACCCGCCTGTTATACCCGCCAGTTCCGTACAGTGGTCTACAGCTCGTTCCCTGTGGCAAACTTCTGTCCTCGTAGCCAGCGATTCCAGTGTACTAAGAGATAAAAATCAGAGCGAGACAAGCCCGCGCTATAAGGTGAGTGATCAAAGGTTTTCCATCGAAAACGCTGCAGGGGCGTCTTTGTTCCCCCGGCAGTGTACGGCCGATGATTATCTTGAAGAAGTAAATACATGACTGTTACTTTAAGCGGGCTACGCGAAATCAGGCAAAACCTTTCAAAAAGCACATCACACTTCGTGAAGACGTCATTTTTTAGGCATCTTTACGTCGTCACTGGGCAGTCAGGACTGAAAAATGCGACGTCACTCAGCAAAGGGGCATGCTAGAGACATTATGCCGCACATAATCGCAAAGCTTCAACTAATGTTAACCGTGGTTTTAATCTCGCGACCGATCGGTGGCTAAAAATGAAAGCCTTTTTCATTTGAACATGTAGGGATAATTTCACTACATAAAGGAAAACACTTGTGTAGAATTTATACTGTGAACGATCACCTTTATTGTACCGCACAAAGAACACTTGATACATACGTTAACGCGGGAAAACGAACACTCCTCGTGTCCTCCAAAGAACCCCGCTCGTAAAGAGAATCTCTCAGTGTCTTGCCGACTATCGACTTGTCACTCCCACACAGCCCCCCCCCCCCCCCCCTGAAGTGCGGAGCACCCGGTATGGTGAGGTACTTAAACTTCACCTCTCGGCCTGCCCGAGTGCGGATAGTGCGGGTGTGGGTGCTGCTTGCTGATTCTGTTGCTGCATTAGGCCCCCTGGTGTGGGGCTCATGTGGGACACAGCTGTCTGGTTCTGCGGAAGGTGTGGGTTCGTTGCAAGTTGTGTCTGAAATCGTCTGTGAGACTGTCGTCGGTGCTGGCATTGTCCAAGCGGGTTTTACTCGCTCAATGGAAACTTTGGTCGACTTTCCCTGGAGGAGGATATCCATTGTGTGTGTGTCCCGTCCTAGCACTTGGTATGGTCCAGTGTACGGTGGCTGTAACGAATGACGTACCAGGTCTGTGCGAAGCATGATGTGGGAACAAGTATCGAGGGACTTGTGTATGAACACTGGATGCGTGCCGTGCTGAGACGTCGGGGCCGCGCGTAGTGTCTCTGCCTGCTTCCTCATTTGTTGCAAGAGGTGGGGTAGTTGTGTGTCATCTGGGAGAGGAACTGGTGCAAGGAATTCTGCTGGAACTCGGAGTGGTTCTCCGTATACCAACTCTGCCGAGGAACAATTGATGTCTGTTTTTAATGCGGTCCGTAACCCCAACAAAACCAATGGCAACGCTTGAGTCCATGAGTCCTCGTGGCACATCAGGGCAGCCTTTAAGGTCCGGTGCCACCTTTCCACCAAACCGTTGCTGGCCGGGTGGTAGCTAGTAGTACGGTTTCGTTGGAAGCCGCAGAGTTTTGACAGTTGTTGGAACACCGTTGACTCGAACTGGCGTCCTTGGTCAGTGGTAACGAAAAATGGACACCCAAAACGAGCCATCCAAGTTTCCAAGAATGCGCGTGCAGTAGTCTCTGCAGAAATGTCCCTGATTGGTGTAGCCTCTGCCCACCGCGTGCAACGATCCACTGCCGTAAACAAGTACCTGTAACCTTCTGAAGGGGGGAGGGGTCCAACCAAGTCAATGTGTACATGCCCAAAACGTGCCGTTGGGTTTGGGAATTGTCCTACTGGAGCGTGAACATGGCGTCCCACTTTGCTACGTTGACACTGATAGCAGCTGCGGGCCCACTCCCGTGTATCTTTCTTGATTGAAGGCCACACAAAACGGTCCGTCACTAATTTCACTGAGGCATTGGTTCCCGGATGTGCCAGGTTGTGAATGCTGTCGAATACCTTTCGTCGGAACTGGGGGGTGATGTATGGGCGTGGTCTAACCGTGGAGGTGTCGCACCATACCTTACATGGGTTGCCGGGGACGTCCACAAGTGGACAAGTGGACGGGTCCGCCAACAAAGATTGCAGCTGCGCATCTGAAACCTGAGCCCTTGCCAATTCGGAATAATCTAACATTGGACTTATCCCATTAATACGTGAGAAATAGTCTGCCACAATGTTTTCGGCACCATGGATGTGACGCACGTCTGTCGAAAACTGGCATATAAACTCTATATGGCGGGCCTGGCGGGGGGAACATGAATCGCTGACTTTGTAGAAAGCTCCCACGAGAGGTTTGTGGTCGGTGTATATGGTGAATTGCCTGCCCTCAACTAAGGGGCGGAAGTGCCTGACGCTTTCATACATTGCGAGGAGTTCCCTGTCATATGCACTCCAACGAGTTTGACTCATCTGTAGTTTTTGTGAGAAGAAACTTAGTGGCTGCCAATGACCCTTCACTCTCTGGTGCAGTGCTGCCCCGATTGCGACTTGGCTTGCGTCCACTACTATGGCTAGCTGAGCTCCTGGTGCAGGGTGTGCAAGCCCCACTGCGTTGTGAAGGCTGTTTTGCAGTGCCTTGAAAGCCGAGTCCATCTCAGGTGTCCATGGGAGTGGGCGCTTGCCAATTTTGTTGTGTCCGGCCAAGGCATTGTTCAGTGGCGTCTGGATTGCTGCTGTTCCGGGGAGGTGGCGACGATAGAAATTTATCATCCCTAGGAACCGTCGGAGATCGTGGTAGGTTTGAGGCCGTGGTAGGGTTGCATGATTATATCCGATACCACTGACGACGCACGTTGGTCCAGGTTGCATATCACTAGCGTGAACTGTTCAAAATCGTTGACTATTTGTTGCTGCACGAAAATGTTCTCCATAATAGCGAACCAAATTTCCGGACGCTCGGGAACGAAAGGTGGGGGTCGAATTTGTAACCGCGACGCGGGTGGCCCACGATCACTGGCGAGCGGAAAGTGCGAAACTCGTGGGAGCGGTACCGACGCGGGTGATGAAAACGGGAGCACTTTGGGTCTGACATCGGCGTGTCCTGCGCGCTGGTTGTGCGAGGCAATGTCCTGTGGCGGCGGCGCGGGATCCGCCGGCACACGCGGCGCGGTTGGAAACGTAACGTCGTGGGCGAAGTCGGTTTGAGATGTAGGCGTCCGTGGCACTGTAAACTGAGGGTTTTGCTGCATCGTGTCGAGCTCCTTTTTGATGTTTTGAATGACGCCGTCGATGTCGTGGAAGAGGTTCTGTGCAGATGACATGTCGATACGAGACGTCGCGGAAAATATCTCAAGAAACTTGCCTACTGTCAAACTGCTTAGTTACGGGGTCACCACTTATGTAGGGATAATTTCACTACATAAAGGAAAACACTTGTGTAGAATTTATACTGTGAACGATCACCTTTAAACATATGATATAGCTTTTTATATAGGTTAATAAACAATAAATTTAATCAGATGATAATGCGCAATATTTAACCGCCATGCCTGACCTGTATTCACACGCAGGTCTCAGTAAGTAAGGGGAGGGGGGGGGGGGGGGAGAGCCTCACTCTCGCAACGCACAGGACAAATCATCATACTCCTGGCGCTCTACACGTATTCTTGGTATCCCACAAGGCGGCGGTTAAAGATTCATGAATATCTATCGTAATGGTGTATTGGACACTGTAATAGCACTGTGCTCTCGCGACAGAAATATGTAAATATGGTGGCAAACAGAAGAGTTAAGCGATATAATGTTAGAGGGATACAATTTGTGAGGGCTTTGATTCCAGGTGGAGGCATTGTGTGCGTTTCAGTTGACAGTTGCAGTTTCTGAGAAACGTAGGAGGCTTCGGGAGACCTTACCAATTGGCATAACTAAGCCCAGCCCTTGAAGGTAGGTCCGTGGGGAACGATTGTGGCAAGCCGCACAACTACGCCTAACACTCCTGTCGATGGGAATCTGGTCTTTATGAAAGGAACTTTTCCGGGCCCAGAAGTAAATGTCAGACGAAGATGGAAATAACGATCATCGTACTTCTGTGGAAATTTGTCTGATATATGCACAAAATGGCCCCGTGGAGAATTAGTGCAAGTCATGAGTTTTTAGCGCCACTAACGAGAAACAGCATAGGAAAAAAACGATCAAGGAAGCAGAACGCTTTACAGGAAGTTCGGTTGAAGTCTTGGAGAAGGACACAAGGAAATCGTATTGTTCTATTGGATGAGTGAAAAAGCCTCACTAGTCGCTAACTCTTGGAGGAAGCTGCCTCGCCAATGATCGCCACTGGCACAGGGTCCCTACCTTTCCGCTGGCAGTGTCACGGATCTCCCCATGTCTTTGGTCCCATACGTGACGACATAATCACACACGCACTAGTGGCTGTCGAGCTCCCCGCTGCCACCTGCTTGTGTTAGCTCGCTGACACCCGCTTTCCGGCAACCGTTTGCTTTTTTAAGACCTCGTTCCGATCAATACAAGATTTGTAATCCCATGTAACATGTGTTTCCAGTTGTCTAGCCGAAATACTGATGGGAATTTTGCTTATCGTACAGCCTATAAAATCTGTTTTCTCAGTCAATCATTCGAACTGTCGTTTTATTTATGGCATTTAGCACTGCGTCTTTACATGTACTCACCGACATCGATATCTCATTTGCTGATTCTCCACTTTCCTATTTCTTCCGTTGTTGTCTCCAACTTCTGGCACTCTTTAATTGACTTGATGCATCCAGCTTGGTGACCAGTTCTATGAATCCGCTGAACTGCTGAACCCCATAAAGATTAAATGCCTCAACATTAATGTCTCAATGTGAATTTAAGTGAATCACAACTATGGACAGAATGTTTTGAAGCTGAAAATGTGTTTCGAGACATTACTACATTGCACGCTCTTGTGCATGGGAATGCGTTTGTTATGAATATATCCTGTAGACTCTTCAAACGTGATTCTTCCTTGAATATCTCCATTTAAATCGAAATGGTGTGCAATGAAATATGTCTACAATTATGCGAGTTTCCCCACCATTTTTAAACTTAATCCAGCTGCCTGCAGCCCAGTCGTAACATGAAAATGTTTTATATTTTACTTTTAGCGATTTGTTGATCCAATTTCCCAGCCTGTTTCACGATACATTCTGTCATTGTCTGCTAATACTTTTCCAGGTTATCCTTTACGACAATCACCATTTAGGATGCGCCGGCCGCTGTGACCGAGTGGTTATAGGCGCTTAAGACTGGAACCGCGCGACCGCTACGGTCGTAGGTTCAAATCCTGCCTCGGGCGTGGATGTGTGTGATGTCTTTAGGTTAGTTAGGTTTAGGTAGATTAAGTTCTAGAGGACTGATGACCTCAGATGTTAAGTCCCATAGTGCTCAGACCCATTTGAGCCATTTAGAATGCTTTCATGTCTACACCTTTCAAATGTCACATATCTAAGTTTTGGTGACCCACACGGTAGGTAAGATAATGATTTCGAATTGGAAACCATTTCAGGCGACAGCCGCTTGTTCCCATTTCTGACTTGCATTCAGAACACAATATTAAAACTTGCAGACACACAGATAGTAGATCGGAACCTCAACTTTAACGACAGGGATTGTACAGAGTTAGTGAGGTAATAGTTTCGTAACTATTGGAATGATAATATTGAAAAGCCACTCATGTATACCGAAAACAAAAGTAATGTCAAGAAAGAATCTTTATCACAAGTTCGAAAACGTACGTAACATTTCATACGAAAAGAAATATAATGTGCTACCAAAGAAATAATTGTGAACTGTGGTGTACCCGACGATGTGATTCACACCGTTGAGAGTAGCCTTACGTGAAGAAAATAGTCGTCGTTGGAATGCTGAGCACGTACGTGAAGAGTAAAAACACATATTCGGCGGAGAGCTTGTTCCCACAGAAAACAGAGCCTCACTGCGTTTAAACGGGAGAACGATGCCCGAAGCTGGAGAGCGCCCTCTTTAGGGTTTTATTTGGACTTTTCATCAGCAGACAGGTCACAACCGCCGCAGGTTGGGTGCAGTCGCGTGTAAACCGGCCCGCGGAATGCATTTAGCGGCCAGACGAAATTAGGCCTGGCTGGCCGTCACTTTGCACGGACTTCAAATTGGAATTTGTCGGCAATGTCGGCGGCGGCTTCCATCTGTTTCTCGCGCGCACAATACGGGCCTCCGAGCACGCCCGGAATTAACCGCCGCTTGTAACGCGTCCGTTTAATAGCCGCGCCTATGCCGAAATTGATTTAGCTTCCATTTACACTGCACCATACCGGTGCATAATAATTTGGATATCGCGATTTTTCTGTTTGCTTCGGTGGAGGGTGGTTTGAGAGGGGTGGTGAGGGGAGGTGGGGTTTGCAGAATTAGGATCGGATAATACGTATTATTTTTTGTTGTATACTTATGGTCATTGTCTACATATCACGTGTACGATAGTACCTCCTAGTGGGTGCTTGAAGTTGAATAAGCAGATAGGTTTTAGTTTAGCAGTTTTAGACTACCTGTGGTTTCCTTTAATCACTTTATGCAGAAACTGAAAGTGTTCTTTAAAGAAGTTCACGTTCCATTTCACATCGCACTGATCCATGCGAGCTCATATTCTTTCCAAATGGCATTAGAATTGCTGGGGAGACATAAACCAACGCACCTTCCTTCTGTGCTCGTAGGCATGTTCATGTAAGTAAAAATATAAGAATTTTTAAGCTTCTTAACGAAAACCGTAATATTCTTAAAAGCCGAGTGAAATGACGAAGTGCTATGACGCTGAACTTGAATTCGGAAGTACGGTGGTTCAAAGCCATGTTGTTCCAAGTTGATTTACGTCTCCTGTAATTTTTCCAAATAACTTTAGGGAAACACTGGTGTAAGTAGGATGTTTAGGTTCAAATGGTTCAAATGGCTCTGAGCACTATGGGACTTAACATCTGAGGTCATCAGTTCCCTAGAACTTAGAACTACTTAAACCTAACTAACCTAAGGACATTACACATATCCATGCCCGAGGCAGGATTCGAACCTGCGACCGTAGCGGTCGCGCGGTTCCAGACTGAAGCGCCTAGAACTACTCGGCCACACCGGCCGGCGCTGTTTAGGTCTCTATGTTGGTAACGCCACGTAACGCTCTGTATGAAAATCACAGACTGTGCTGTGTGCAATCTTTGGCTGGTCGGCATTGTTGGAATATTCGCTATTGCAGTGTTGGGCAGTTGGATCTGAACAGCGCGTAGCGCTGTGCAGTTGGAGGTGAGCCGCCAGCAGTGGTGGATGTGGAGAGAGAGATGCCAGAGTTCTGAGAACGGACGATCTGAAAGTGTGGCCGCCAGAAAAAGGAAATTTGTAAAGCTAAGGCTGGATATACTCCTGGAAATGGAAAAAAGAACACATTGACACCGGTGTGTCAGACGCACCATACTTGCTCCGGACACTGCGAGAGGGCTGTACAAGCAATGATCACACGCACGGCACAGCGGACACACCAGGAACCGCGGTGTTGGCCGTCGAATGGCGCTAGCTGCGCAGCATTTGTGCACCGCCGCCGTCAGTGTCAGCCAGTTTGCCGTGGCATACGGAGCTCCATCGCAGTCTTTAACACTGGTAGCATGCCGCGACAGCGTGGACGTGAACCGTATGCGCAGTTGACGGACTTTGAGCGAGGGCGTATAGTGGGCATGCGGGAGGCCGGGTGGACGTACCGCCGAATTGCTCAACACGTGGGGCGTGAGGTCTCCACAGTACATCGATGTTGTCGCCAGTGGTCGGCGGAAGGTGCACGTGCCCGTCGACCTGGGACCGGACCGCAGCAACGCACGGATGCACGCCAAGACCGTAGGATCCTACGCAGTGCAGTAGGGGACCGCACCGCCACTTCCCAGCAAATTAGGGACACTGTTGCTCCTGGGGTATCGGCGAGGACCATTCGCAACCGTCTCCATGAAGCTGGGCTACGGTCCCGCACACCGTTAGGCCGTCTTCCGCTCACGCCCCAACATCGTGCAGCCCGCCTCCAGTGGTGTCGCGATAGGCATGAATGGAGGGACGAATGGAGACGTGTCGTCTTCAGCGATGAGAGTCGCTTCTGCCTTGGTGCCAATGATGGTCGTATGCGTGTTTGGCGCCGTGCAGGTGAGCGCCACAATGAGGACTGCATACGACCGAGGCACACAGGGCCAACACCCGGCATCATGGTGTGGGGAGCGATCTCCTACACTGGCCGTACACCACTGGTGATCGTCGAGGGGACACTGAATAGTGCACGGTACATCCAAACCGTCATCGAACCCATCGTTCTACCATTCCTAGACCGGCAAGGGAACTTGCTGTTCCAACAGGACAATGCACGTCCGCATGTATCCCGTGCCACCCAACGTGCTCTAGAAGGTGTAAGTCAACTACCCTGGCCAGCAAGATCTCCGGATCTGCCCCCATTGAGCATGTTTGGGACTGGATGAAGCGTCGTCTCACGCGGTCTGCACGTCCAGCACGAACGCTCGTCCAACTGAGGCGCCAGGTGGAAATGGCATGGCAAGCCGTTCCACAGGACTACATCCAGCATCTCTACGATCGTCTCCATGGGAGAATAGCAGCCTGCATTGCTGCGAAAGGTGGATATACACTGTACTAGTGCCGACATTGTGCATGCTCTGTTGCCTGTGTCTATGTGCCTGTGGTTCTGTCAGTGTGATCATGTGATGTATCTGACCCCAGGAATGTGTCAATAAAGTTTCCCCTTCCTGGGACAATGAATTCACGGTGTTCTTATTTCAATTTCCAGGAGTGTATATGATGACTTTTGAACACCATTAAGGTAACTATATTGTTTGTTGTCTATCAAAATCTTTCATTTGCTAACTATGCCTACCAGTAGTTAGTGCCTTCAGTAGTTAATATCTTTTATTAAGCTGGCAGTATTGGAGCTCGCTGTATTGCAGTAGTTCGAGTAATAAAGATTTTTGTGAGGCACGTGATTCGTGAAAGGTATAGGTTATTGTTATTCAGGGCCATTCTTTTGTAGGGATTATTGAAAGTCAGATTGCGTTGTGCTAAAAATATTGTGTGTCAGCTTAGTGATGATCAGAATAAGTAACGAGAGAAATGTCTGCGCACGTTCAGTTTTATTCACCTGTCTTTGTATCAAATAACGTAGAAGTTTACCAGTACAGTAATTCATAATTTTACTAAGAGGACGTTTCACTGGAGAAGTGCATTTCAAAGTACACGGCCGATATCCTGTTTCAATCCGAGCTTGTACTACGATTGTAAGGACATCATACTTGAATGGTTATTAAAACTTAACTTCCTTACTGGATGGTGCATAAATTCGCGGTGTTTTCTCGTAAGTTTAGTCATCATTCTCCTTCACTATTTACAAGTCTGCCAACGTTGGGGTAGCCTTTAGATTCTGCGCCTGTGGAAGTCACGACGGTTTGAGGCGAAGAACTCGTCGAGCCAGGTTCTGAGTGCATTTTCATCCGAGGACGAAGTTCCTTCAGTATTTTTCGATATAGAGCGGGAGAGGTGAAAATTTGAGAACGCAGGAGAAAAAGATGGGTGTGAAATGACTTCCCTACCAAACGCCTGAATGATGTTTTTTGTCCGTCTAGCAGATTGCGGGCGGGCGTTGTGGAGGAGTAGTATTACCTCACACAGTCTTCCTGGTCTTGGTTGTTTGACTGCATCTGCAAGACATCTCAGTTGTTTACATTAAATTGCAGCAGTGATGACTACACGTCTGGGAAACAGTTTGTAGAACACAACACCGTCACTGTTCCACCACATGCATAACACTATCTTTTGTGGTTACGTGCAGCTCTTTATATGTGGAATAGCTGCTTTGTTTAGGGTCAAAAATTCCTTTCTTTTCCTTATATTAGCATAAAGTCAACATTTCTCGTCACCAGTATCGGTATTGGATGTGAAATATCGGTGGTGTTCACGAGGCAGCTGATGACGAGCATGCATTGAACCACATTTGGCCAACCGCTCATTTTTGTGAATTTGTCATAGAGCATGCGGTACCCGCACATCCGATTTTTAAGCCTTCCCCATTGCATGGAAACGTCGCACGATGCTGGAACGATGACAGTTTATCACATTTACAAGTTCCCGAGTACAATGACGTGGATCATTTTGTTTTAATGCGTTTAAACTAATTTCATGAAACCCCGATGGTTGAACTTGAGATGTCACTAATGTGAAAATCTTCCTCCTTAAAACGATGAAACGATTTTCTTTCCTTGCTCTGTCCACTGGCATCATCCCTATACATGGCGGAAATGTTTCTGGCGACCACCTCCGCTGTCAACACCTCAATCGAAATCTAACAGACGAATATGTCGAAAATGTTCCGATTCCATTTTCTAATGACAAAATGACAATATGGAAATTCAGGTAGCTACAGTGAACTGCAAACAAGAAACGTCAATCGATAAATAAACCCACAGCAACGAGAATACTAACATGCAAAACAAAAACGCTACGAACTTACCCACCAACCTAATAGAAAGCTAAGTCTCGCCAAATTAGTAAGATCTTACTGGGAAGTAAACATTAAACATTTATTGGACTCTACACAAGAGTAACTGGTGGTTGTGTATTACAGATGGAACATATGAAAAGTTCAGCTGCAACAGGCTGTGTTAGATATTACTGCGACTTATGCTGCATGCAATCCAGCATAATGATTTGCTCCACTGGCTGGCGTGATGCGGGTCGCCTGTTGAAACGTGATCATCTGCAGTTATTTGTCATTTAGTATATATCAGTTGCGGAAGGTTCTGGAAATTTGATACGTTCGTAACGTCTCTATATTCTGGTATTTTCGATGTATGTACAAATAACTGCACTCTCCGCCCAGGATCTTTTCCATTGCGGCCAGGAGATTTTCTGTAGCGGCCAGGAGTTTTTCTGTTGCGGCTTTACGTTGGTATTCTTAATAAACGTGCATTCAGTGCAAAATAATGTATTTCATTGCTGGCACTGCTTTCGAATTTTGGGCCTCTTTCTGGTTACCATGAGAGAACGTTATTAAGATGTCTGAAGGAAATTTAGAGTTTAGTGTCAACTTCACGGTAATAACATTCAGACCTCTTGCTCAGTTGGTCATGCAAGGTGTAGAAAATCGTTTGTAGCCTTGATACGTTAATTATCAAAGATTTTACCTGATAAAATTGATGCGACTTTACTTTCTTTTACTGGACGTTGGAGGTTCTGCAGAAACAATAATCAGGGCCCTACGGAAACTTGAAACAACACTTATTGTTTTTCGGCGTCGTATATAAGCAAGTTGTTCGAGTGAATGGCGCTATCATAATGTTTAATGATGGTGCAAGATGACATATTAACGTTCAGTAACTGCAGAAAATTTAACGCTGTCAGAAAACGTACACTGCAAATGACGAATGACAACAGAGGTTTCTTGTAGATAGACATATTTTCTGCCGAGTGAAATACTCGTGCGGTAACGCTTGAAATTATGATGGAATTGAAGAAGATGAAGAAGAAGAGTAAGTACTGGTAACATGCCGCTAAAACCTAGATCAAGTATCGGGATGGAATGGGGCGATCACAGAGCATCATGTGTAGGTATGGAAAATGAACGACTAAGATTTATCGTATGAATTCTGGGGAAGTGAAGTGTATCAGACATGGGACCTCATTGAAAACTTTC
Source organism: Schistocerca nitens (assembly GCF_023898315.1). Taxonomy (NCBI): domain Eukaryota; kingdom Metazoa; phylum Arthropoda; class Insecta; order Orthoptera; family Acrididae; genus Schistocerca; species Schistocerca nitens. Next base: position 951,780,170 of record NC_064616.1, read on the forward strand.
CAAGTACTGTACCACAGTACTTCGGATTCTCGTCCCAGCTTGTCTTATATGTACCAGATTGCTCCCAGACTGTTTTATTTACCGCTGACAAAATCTTCATTCCTGCAGCCTCACAGCTAGAACTGAATAATAAAGCAAATGAATTTTATCCATCTACAATCCAATAAAGCAAATAATTAATTGGAAGGTGTTTGGTGTGTAGCTAATACACTGGCACTTAATTACAGTTATACACGATGAATCTAGCTTCTCATGCATCATTCCACTAAAGACGACGCTCACTATGGAAGCTGATTACATTCTCTCCCTTATGAACTAAAACTACATTTTGAAGAGCACATGTGAATACTTTTAGTAGAAATGTAGTGGACTTTGGAATGTAACCTGGTTCAATTATTCTAACTGGGTCCATCGATCTAATAGTTTTTATAATAATCAATGTCAATTTAATAATTTTTTTTAATGTTGTACAGCATATTTTACATACATAACTTTTGCCATGGGTATAACTAGTCTTATATTTTAAAACAAAAGAGTAGGTGCTTTTACTACAAAATTTCGTCAAAAGCTTCGTAAAAATATTATTCGCGAAAATCTAATTGTTCATTGAGCAGCATTGATGATTTGGTTTTCAAATGAGCATATATCTCGATTTCTTCTAAGATATTCATAAGTAAGCCTTTATTTGCATAATGAAGAACTTGTAAATTCTGCTCTACTGTCCCCTCAGCATGATTATTGAATGCTATATGATGACCGAATACAGACTTTGTTCGTGAGGTACCCGACGTATGTTCTTTGTACTTTACTGCAAAATTTCGACCTGTTTGGCCGATGTATATTTTCTCACAGTCTCTACATTGAATCTTGTACACTCCTGATCTGGTAAATTTTCCATTATCTTTACTTACGGTATGTCTTAATTTTTGTTGTAAAGTATTCTCAGTTGTAAATGCTATTGTTATTCCAGAATTTTCGAATAAATTAGTAATTCTATCTGATAAGTTTCCCATATATGTCATCTTCATATATTTTGGATTACCTATTAGTGGAGTACTTTGTGATTGTTGACCTTTATTAACATGATATCTACCTGTCGTGTGTCGAGAGAGTTGGTTTTTGCAATTTGTTTTAAGATGGTCATTTCCTTTTTGATCTCATTAGCTTCTAGCTGAGGGGACAGTAGAGCAGAATTTACAAGTTCATCATTATGAAAATAAAGGCTTACTTGTGAATATCTTAGAAGAAATCGAGATATATGCTCATTTGAAAACCAAATCATCAATGCTGCTCAATGAAGAATTATATTTTCGCGAAAAATATTTTACGACCTTTTTGACGAAATTTTATAATAAAAGCACCTACTCTTTTGTTTTAAAATACTGTATAAGACTAGTTATACCCATGGCAAAAGCTATGTATGTCAAATATGCTGTACAACATAAAAAAATTATTAAATTGACATTGATTATTATAAAAACTATTAGATCGATGAGTTCTAAAAATTTAATCAGCGGTTTTATGAGTTATTCAGACATACATAATGCGGAACGTACTCTTGGCTGCTACCCTACTGCTATAAAGAATATTGCTATGAAAACTACAGTTAAAGTAAGACGATTCTGCAGCATCCAACAAAGATGCAATTGTGATATAGACACTTTCATTTTATTTAAAGATTGGTTTCTAGTATTTCCTAAAATTAATCCACAGGTCTGATGATGGTTATGTAAAAATAACCGAAACCGGTTACCTATATCATTGAAACATAAATGGTGTGATCAACACGTACCTTTTGCCCGTGCTGGATACATCTAGCGGACCTACTATATCCATTGAGCGTTCCTCAAATACTGTCTCTGCAGTGTCTGTAATTTCTAAAGGCATCCTTTTTTTCATCAGCATGTTTTTATTTTTATGACATGACGGACATTTCCGAATATAATTTTCTATATCACGCTTCATTCCGCGTCACCGCTTGTATACCTTGATTCCTTCTAATGTCCTGTGCATTCCCTGGTGCCCCCCCCCCCCCCCCAAAGGATTATCATGCATCTCTCTCAGTATGTTCTCCTTTTCCTTCGGACTAATTTCCTCTTCACTGTCTGCTTCCTGTTCTGTTTCATCCGACACTTGTGCTTGCTGCACGTTAACCGAATTTTGTTCCCCACTTGCTTGTGCTACAGAGATCTTCTCTGTCTCCATATTCTGTTTCGCATCTATCTCTTCCTTCTCTCTACGCCTTATTTTGCTTCGCGCATCCGCATTACTATTTAGATTTCCTGGTTTGTATATTAATTCATAGTCATACACTTCTAGCTTTAGTCTCCACTTCAGGAGTCTCGAACTCGGATCTTTTACACTGAATATCCATGACAGTGGCTTGCGGTCTGTTACCACTGTAAACCTTCGTCGATATATATATGGCCTAAACTGTTTTACTGCATACCCTGTGACCAACAATTCCTTTTCTGTTGTGCTATAATTTAGCTCTGCCTTGTTAAATGCTCTAGACGCATTTGCGATAAGACGGCTCCAAGAGCGGCGTTACTCGCACTCATTGTAACAATAAACGGTTTCGCGAAATCTGGACACTGAAGTAGCGGAGGATTTATTAGATTCTCCTTCAGCTCTTCGAACGCATTGTTTTGTCTTTCTTCCCAGTTATACTCTACTCCTTTCTTTAAAAGCTCATGAAGTGAGTTTGCAAATTGTGCAATGAAACGGCGGTAATAGCCTATTAATCCGAGAATCCCTTTTAATTCTTTCGTTGTTCTTGGCTGTGGAAAGAACTTTACCTTCTCCACCTTCGCCATATTCGGTGCTATTCCTCTTTCAGTTATACAGTGAACTAGGAAGATTACTTCCTTCCTCAGGAATTCACAGTTGTCTGGTTGCAGCTTCAATTTGTGCTCTCGCAACCTATCAAATATTTCACGGAGCCTTTCGGTATGCTGATGCAGCTTTTTCCCATAACATACTATGTCATCTAAATAAACAAAATATTTCACACCTTGCAGACTTGCCAAAACTGTTTTCATTAGTCTCTGGAAACATCCTGGGGCTCCCTTCAGTCCCATCGGCATTTTCTTATATTCATAATGTTGTTGATGGTTCGAACTGAACGCAGTTTTTTCTCTGAACTTCTCATCCGTGAGTATCTGATGGTATCCGCTTGCAAGGTCAAGAGTCGAGAAGTATTTTGCATGCACTAGCTGGTCCAAAACATCGGAGATGTTCGGTACTGGAAATGCATCGCCTACAGTGATGTCATTTTAATTGTCTGTAGTCTACTACAATTCTCCATTTCTGCTTGCCACTGGGGTCTAACTTTTTTGAACCAATAGTAACGGTGTGTTCCAGGCGCTCTTACTTTCGACAATTATGTCATCTCTTAACATCTGCTCTATTTGCTCTTTTAACACTTCCTTCTGAGCTTATGGGATCCGATAAGGTCTGGCATTTACTACCTTCCCCGCACGTTCCGTCGCAATTGGTATACTGTGCTTTACTGCGGAAGTATAGGACAATTTGTCACCTGGTAGATGAAATACATTTCCGTACTCCGCGCTAACCTCCACTAGAGCGCTTTCCTCTTCAGCATTCAAGTGATCCGATCTTAATTGCTTTCACAGAACACTATCACGACTTTCCATCTTTCCTACGACATCCGTGCTACCTTTTACTTAGCGTACTTTTAGGAGTCTTTCTAACTCTTTCGTCATTAACCTGACGTTTCCTAAGTGAACTCTGTCCTCTGACAAGTTCAATGCACTCACTATGCATTTACCATTTCGCACTTTCACCAAGGGTTTCAGGAACATGCAGCCCCTGTGCAATTTCCTGTCTTGGAATAATCATTTCTTTTTCGCTTCTCCGTGGTACGTTTCCGTCCACCCTTAATAACATTATTCTTTCGTCTCAGGGCCCTATTTCCTATTCCTGAATCCTATTCAATCTCATATCCCTTCAGTTCTCCTTCTGCTTCCAAGGGTATATCTCGCCCTTGCAGCCTTATTACTTTACCTGCATAGTCTAACTTGATCTTACGCTCTGTTAAGAAATCTCTATCTATCAAGGGATGTATAATTCCGATCCATACACATGGAACTTGTGCCTGATATTTCCAGCACCTTCCACACTTAGGTGTATCCTTACTGCACCTATCGTACTCGCGGCTTCGCTTGTTACACCTTTCAGCCGAACCTATCTGCTACATTAAGTCTAATTGCACTTTCCACTGGAATACTTGTTCTCTTTAGTAAACATTACTGTGCTCCTGCGTCTATCAATAACTTTAAATATATTTTTAACTCTATGCATTACAATACTAAAACATCGTTGTCTGTTGCACAGTCTATTACCCTAACTGTGGATTTACCTCTCGCAACATGGCCCGTCTGTTCGGCCTTGCCGTCTCTTAGTTTCCCTGCACCACTTTACCGGTTCTACTAGATACTCGCACCCTGCCTTTACTCCAGGCGTGCCAGGGCTCTTCATGACAATCTTTAGCGTTGTGGCCCAGCAGCGTACACTTAAAGCAGGCTACGTCTTTTATCCTTGTACACGGGACTCCACAGTTACCTGGTAAAGTGCATTGTGGACACCTCCATTCCCGTAACCCTCCATCGCTTTCTCTGTGGTTCCCTTTGAAATCTCTTACTTCTATCGGATAACTTTTCCTTAGCCTCACCCGATATTAGCGTCGGTGTGCTCAGGCTTCTCGCACCTATAGCAAAAGTTGGTGAATTCTTTACACGTCATTGCCCGTACTCTACCCTCTGGCTTATTCCTCCTGCACTTGCTCGCGATATGACCTCTCAAATCGCACGTGAAACACTTTAATTCCTTAATAACTCTAGAGCTCTCCACAGTTTCCCTTCCACGGTTAAAGGTTGCCCTCGGGGCTAGTCCCAGCTCTTGCATGGACAGTGTGGGGCGGCGTGTTGAATTGTTAAGAAAATTATGATTGCTGCACAAATGTTTGCATGTTGAATCAGTTTCTGGCTTTTAGAATGTTATTTATGCTGTTTTTCGCCGTTCTCAACACTGGCTCTCTATTTACTTGTTAGCCCCCAGAAAGCGATTTAACAAAACGTGAAGCCTGTAATTAGAGTTCCTAGTGCCCACTTCATCTGAGAAGAATATTATAGCTGCAGCTTATAACTCTGAGGAATTAGGAGATTGTCCGGGATTTCTAATCAAAAACGATTTTCCAAAATAGTTGAGTATATTCTCAAATTCACAAATAAAAAACACAAGTATCCCTACAACCTAACTAACAGAGCAGTTCAGAGTCTAATGCGCTGATGCAACTACAAATGTCCGAATTAAATGTTGAAATGAATGCTCGCCATAATTTGTTGAAAATATTTCATCAAACGCCACGCTAAATTATTGGTAGAATGTCTGTCCCGCGGCGGCTCGTGAAAATACGACAATACGCAAACTGAAGCTAGATAATGAAAATCACTTGAAATGATTTCATGGTTACGCGCATCTCGAGTAACTGAATACGGCACCCGAGGCTGTTTGTCGCAGTGATACCGATGCGGCGCGACTGCCGACACAGATGGCGTGTCATTCAGCGTCTGGAGAGAACTGGGGCCTTCCTTCCTCGCGCAGCGTTCTTATATATAAAGCCGCGGTGCGGACGGCTAAGGGAACGCCTGATCAAATCGGCTCTCCCGACTAGCCGCTGGGCTAGTAACGCACCACTTCAAGTTACATAATAAATTCTAGCTTCTCTTGCTGATGGCCGATGAAGCTCTTAATTTAACTGTGCATTCAGCCCGCAGGTAAGTATTGATAATAAAATTTTGACGTGGCTAAGTTAAGTATTTTGGGCGAGAGAATTAATTTAATTACCCTGCACGCAGCAGATGAGCTCTGAACTGTCCCTTTTGAGATCCGCTATCGCTATAATTTTATAGGTATTCCAAAGAAACTTTTCACATCTTCATAGTCATAGCGGACCTCCAACCTATTTAAATCTAAACATCCTAGCCTTATTTCTTAGCCTACTTAATCTATCTTGCTTCCTTCAGTTTTGAGACGAAAACCAGAAAATCATGAATTTCCACTAAAATCTTAATTTGTGAAATCCAAAGTACAGTTTTTATTAAATCATTATGAAAGATGAATCTAAATATAAATTTTGAAGTCTCTAGCTCTTTTCTGTTGCGCCAATGATTTTTACAGAAAAATGTCCAAATTTCGGAAATGGCTGAAGTTATCGAACTGATATTTAACACATATTAATTTATTATTACTTCTGACATGTCAGAAAAGTTTTAGGTTATTTACTTGATTTTTAAAGTATTGCGCAACATTTATGACGTCAGAGCTAGTTACAGCAGACTGGCTGGCACACAATGGAAACTGATGTGAATTTACTACAGCGTGAGTAGGCTGCTTCCCTACAACAGTATCGCGCTCTCCTCTTGCAGCGCCAACTACACTGCTGCCGCTAGCGTAATTTCATCGTCTCTTCTTCTTACTATCGTTTGGATTCTATCATTGCTTAACCCCTGTATAAGACAGGCTCTTCCTAACGAATCGACCAATTCTATTGCACCCTGTAAGTTATCTATAGCCGTGATCCTGTTTACGGCCTCCCTGAAATCTCTCTGCATATCGTCCATGAACCATGGACCTTGCCGTTGGTGGGGAGGCTTGCGTGCCTCAGCGATACAGATGGCCATACCGTAGGTGCAACCACAACGGAGGGGTACCTTTTGAGAGGCCAGACAAACATGTGGTTCCTGAAGAGAGGCAGCAGCCTTTTCAGTAGTTGCAGGGGCAACAGTCTGGATGATTGACTGATCTGGCCTTGTAAAAATTAACCAAAACGGCCTTGCTGTGCTGGTACTGCGAACGGCTGAAAGCAAGGGGAAACTACAGCCGTAATTTTTCCCCAGGACATGCAGCTTTACTGTATGATTAAATGATGATGGCGTCCTCTTGGGTAAAATATTCCAGAGGTAAAATAGTCCCCCATTCGGATCTCCGGGCGGGGACTACTCAAGAGGACGTCATTATCAGGAGAAAGAAAACTGGCGTTCTACGGATCGGAGTGTGGAATGTCAGATCCCTTAATCGGGCAGGTAGGTTAGAAAATTTAAAAAGGGAAATGGATAGTTTAAAATTAGATATAGTGGGAATTAGTGAAGTTCGGTGGCAGGAGGAACAAGACTTTTGGTCAGGTGATTATAGGGTTATAAATACAAAATCAAATAGGGGTAATGCAGGAGTAGGTTTAATAATGAATAAAAAAATAGGAGTGCGGGTTAGCTACTACAAACAGCATAGTGAACGCATTATTGTGGCCAAGATAGACACAAAGCCCATGCCTACTACAGTAGTACAAGTTTATATGCAACTAGCTCTGCAGACGATGAAGAAATTGATGAAATGTATGACGAGATAAAAGAAATTATTCATGTAGTGAAAGGAGACGAAAATTTAATAGTCGTGGGTGACTGAAATTCGTCAGTAGGAAAAGGGAGAGAAGGAAACATAGTAGGTGAATATGGATTGGGGGAAAGAAATGAAAGAGGAAGCCGTCTTGTAGAATTTTGCGCAGAGCATAACTTAATCATAGCTAACACTTGGTTCAAGAATCATAAAAGAAGGTTGTATACCTGGAAGAATCCTGGAGATACTAAAAGGTATCAGATAGATTATATAATGGTAAGACAGAGATTTAGGAACCAGGTTTTAAATTGTAAGACATTTCCAGGGGCAGATGTGGATTCTGACCACAATCTATTTGTTATGAACTGCAGATCGAAACTGAAGAAACTGCAAAAAGGTGGGAATTTAAGGAGATGGGACCTGGATAAACTGAAAGAACCAGAGGTTGTAGAGAGTTTCATGGAGAGCATAAGGGAACAATTGACAGGAATGGGGGAAAGAAATACAGTAGAAGAAGAATGGGTAGCTCTGAGGGATGAAGTAGTGAAGGCAGCAGACGATCAAGTAGGTAAAAAGACGAGGGCTAATAGAAATCCTTGGGTAACAGAAGAAATATTGAATTTAATTGATGAAAGGAGAAAATATAAAAATGCAGTGAATGAAGCAGACAAAAAGGAATACAAACGTCTCAAAAATGATATTGATAGGAAGTGGAAAATGGCTAAGCAGGGATGGCTAGAGGAAAAATGTAAGGATGTAGAGGCTTGTCTCACTAGGGGTAAGATAGATACTGCCTACAGGAAAATTAAAGAGACCTTTGGAGAGAAGAGAACCACTTGTATGAATATCAAGAGCTCAGATGGCAACCCAGTTGTAAGCAAAGAAGGGAAGGCAGAAAGGTGGAAGGAGTATATAGAGGGTTTATACAAGGGCGATGTACTTGAGGACAATATTATGGAAATGGAAGAGGATGTAAATGAAGACGAAATGGGAGATAAGATACTGCGTGAAGAGTTTGATAGAGCACTGAAAGACCTGAGTCGAAACAAGGCCCCGGGAGTAGACAACATTCCATTAGAACTACTGATGGCCTTGGGAGAGCCAGTCCTGACATAACTCTACCATCTGGTGAGCAAGATGTATGAGACAGGCGAAATACCCTCAGACTTCAAGAAGAATATAATAATTCCAATACCAAAGAAAGCAGGTGTTGACAGATGTGAAAATTACCGAACTATCAGTTTAATAAGTCACAGCTGCAAAATACTAACGCGAATTCTTTACAGACGAATGGAAAAACTGGTAGAAGCGGACCTCGAGGAAGATCAGTTTGGATTCCGTAGAAATGTTGGAACACGTGAGGCAATACTAACCTTACGACTTATCTTAGAAGAATGATTAAGAAAAGGCAAACCTACGTTTCTAGCATTTGTAGACTTCGAGAAAGCTTTTGACAATGTTAACTGGAATACTCTGTTTCTAATTCTGAAGTTGGCAGGGGTAAAATACAGGGAGCAAAAGGCTATTTACAATTCGTAAAGAAACCAGATGGCAGTTATAAGAGTCGAGAGGTATGAAAGGGAAGCAGTGGTTGGGAAGGGAGTGAGACACGGTTGTAGCCTATCCCCGATGTTATTCAATCTGTATATTGAGCAAGCAGTAAAGGAAACAAAAGAAAAATTCGGAGTAGGTATTAAAATTCATGGAGAAGAAGTAAAAACTTTGAGGTTTGCCGATGACATTGTAATTCTGTCAGACAGCAAAGGACTTGGAAGAGCAGTTGAACGGAATGGACAGTGTCTTGAAAAGAGGATATAAGATGAACATCAACAAAAGCAAAACGAGGATAATGGAATGTAGTCAAATTAAATCGGGTGATGCTGAGGGAATTAGATTAGGAAATGAGACACTTAAAGTAGTAAAGGAGTTTTGCTATTTAGGGAGTAAAATAACTGATGATGGTCGAAGTAGAGAGGATATAAAATGTAGACTGGCAACGGCAAAGAAATCGTTTCTGAAGAAGAGAAATTTGTTAACATCGAGTATAGATTTAAGTGTGAGGAAGTCGTTTCTGAAAGTATTTGTATGGAGTGTAGCCATGTATGGAAGTGAAACACGGACGATAACTAGTTTGGTCAAGAAGAGAATAGAAGCTTTCGAAATGTGGTGCTACAGAAGAATGCTGAAGATAAGGTGGGTAGATCACGTAACTAATGAGGAGGTATTGAATAGGATTGGGGAGAAGAGAAGTTTGTGGCACAACTTGACTAGAAGAAGGGATCGGTTGGTAGGACATGTTTTGAGGCATCAAGGGATCACAAATTTAGCATTGGAGGGCAGCGTGGAGGGTAAAAATCGTAGAGGGAGACCAAGAGATGAATACACTAAGCAGATTCAGAAAGATGTAGGTTGCAGTAGGTACTGGGAGATGAAGAGGCTTGCGCAGGATAAAGTAGCATGGAGAGCTGCATCATACCAGTTTCAGGACTGAAGACCACAACAACAACATCGTCAATTCGGCTTGCCCACAACGAAATTGATTCTTCCTGTCCCTGTCTCGCTTGAAAAATCTTACACTCGTAATTGTCTACGGTACACTTACTCGCACAGTTCTCTTCTAACACACACTTCACTTCTTGCCACGCGCTCGTGCGGTCGCGCACTTGCAGTCTCGATCTGGCTTCACCGGTTATTTTTGCTTTCACAGATTTTAACAACGTTTCGTGTTCCTCCGGCTTTACTAGCTCAAATGCTGCGTCCACATTTTCAATAAACTCTCTGAGCTCTCTTTTGTTCCCCTCGAACTCTTTCGAAACAATACACAATGCTCCTCTCACTCAAATATTACCACTACTGGAGGACGACAATGATTCGTTAATCTGGGGCATCTTGACAGTTTAAAACTACAATTACTTAAAACAAATTTATGTGTACAACTTCTCTCGGTGCACCGTCTGGTCTGTTGCTCCGCGCTGCTTTGTGCCCGCGCTGCTGCGATGCGTCGGCCGCCGCCCTGCTGGGCTGCGCGGACCCCGTCGCTCGCCTCGGCTGCCGCTGCTACGGCTGCTGCCGCGTCTGCTGCAACTAGGCCTGCACCCTGTCTCGAACCTTCGACCCGCTGGCTGCTTAGGCACCCCTCTGCCTTGTCGCTCTGCGTCGCGCTGCTGCTGTCCTACGCTGCCTCGCACCCACTCGGACTTCTGGGACTATTGCCGTGAGGCCGGTAACCTACTTACATTGAACGTTGCGAGTCGTCACAACTACCTTCAGGTCTCTACAGTCACTGTAGCAATGGCTACTAGCTGCCTTCAGTGGATTCCACCTCCCAGTTGCGTAAGTGCCTTTGTGGTTACCCACACCGGGCACCAACAGATTTTATTTATGTCGCTTCCTAAGTGTGGGTTTTGCCTGAGATTGAGCGACAAGGTTCGTAACCACAACTTAGCTGGTTGGCCTTAGTCAGAGGGAGAATGTGACCTGACTAAGAAGCGAAGAAGTGACGATAAATGATGTGAAGGTAACAATAGGCTGGGAGATAACTAAGCTACTCTGCAGAACGTTCAGCTATCTGAAGTTTATTAGAAAATGTACAGAATGAACCCTACAGCTCTGGCGGAGATGTGTCCTATCAGTGGCCAAGTCTGATACAGAGACGGTGTAATGACACCGTTGCTCTGTCTACTCTTAGACTGCGATCCGCACTAAGATCAGAGTCCCACAGCTGCTGCCTACTGACGCATGCAGACTATCACTCTGACGGCCTCGCTCATCCACTGCCTCCTCCGACTAACTCCCTGTCTCTCTAACTCTGTCTACTTTTTTCTCGGAGCGTCTTGCTGCCGATTTTTATATCATTTTCCCCTCGGCCCCACCGGCTATTGCCGAGGCGCAATGTCAAGGGCTACTTGTCTCCTTATTGGCTTTTATTGCGCGCAATTCTTTAGTGGTTCTTCAGCGGCTGGTGGAGGAGTTGAGATGCTTCTCTAAATATGGTCATACACTGCATCCGAAGCCCCGTATTGGCTTCTCATGGCGTAGTGCTCTCTCCACCAGAAGGCCATATCTCTTTCTCCCTGTCGTCCCATGCTCTCTCTCTAACTATTTGTGCTGCTTGCGTATTAACTTTAATTCCCCTCCTTCTCGAGGTACCGTTACCAGAAGTGTACACAGAACCAGTATGGCTATAGCTTTTAGCATGCTGTCAACACGGCTGCCCATCAGCCTTGCGCCGGCTAGCCAGCCTGCTTCCAGGTTTGTGGCTCCTCTTGCCACGCTAAAATAAATTACTGTTGCTAGCGTGCTGTCAACAGGGCTGCCCGTTAACCTGGCGCCGGCTAGCCAGCACAGTTCCGGGTCTGTGGCTCCTCTCGCCACGCCTAAATACATTACTAAAAATGGTTCAAATGGCTCTGAGCACTATGGGACTCAACTGCTGAGGTCATTAGTCCCCTAGAACTTAGAACTAGTTAAACCTAACTAACCTAAGGACATCACAAACATCCATGCCCGAGGCAGGATTCGAACCTGCAACCGTAGCGGTCTTGCGGTTCCAGACTGCAGCGCCTTTAACCGCACGGCCACTTCGGCCGGCTTAAATACATTACTGTTGCTACTTTATATTTTAACAATATTTTAACAATTCCCCATTTTGTTGTTACTAGTGCAATTCAGATTTGGTTTCACTCATGGATATAACACTAGGTCGATGGTCGTCTCCACAACCGCCATCGTGTCGAACAACGGCTCGAAGCATGCAGCGTGCCGCAGATGCAGGCTGGTGTAACCAGTGTTATGCTATGGAACACATTTTCCTGTGCTTGTATGCGTTCTGTAGAAGTAATTGAAGAAATATTGTCAGCTGCGGACTACCTGCATCCCTTTATGCTCGATGTATTCCCTGTTAGAGAGGTCATCTTTCAACAGTCTAATAGTACATGTCTCGGAGCGAAATGCGTGTTACAGAGGTTTCAGGAGTATTATAGGCAACTCACATTGATGTCCCGGCAGCTAAATTCGTCTTACGTTAATCTTAGGGACCCCTCTGGTTAGCTATCGGGCGCAGTCCCCCCGTACGCTAATCAGATCCACGTTACGTACGGGAATTACAGAACCTGTGCTTAGGCATCTAATGCCCCATATCTCCACACACCTACCAACAAACTGTCGGATATCTGGCACACAGATTCAGTGATGTATTAAGCGAGTGGTCATAACGTTTAGGCTATTCAATGTATTTATAACAGTTATTTGGAAATTAAAAATATTTTAATTCTTTGTAGGGTATGTAGTGACTTTTAAACAGAACTTGCGTCTTGATCTCTCATTCATGTCCAAATATATTATAAAAATGGATGTGCATATAAAAGTATCTATGTACGTATGTATGTTCAGCATCTCCTAAACCGTTGGATCGATTTCAACCAAACCTGGTACACGTGTCTCATACTGTCACGTAACAATCGCCATGCAACATGCATAACGTTTAAGTTTTTTATTTCTCTTATAGCAACTCTACTCGCAAAATCTTTCGCTGACAGTATCCACATATGCCGCTGAATGTACCTACAGAAATGTTTGTTCGTATGACACATAAATGAAGCGCTATGACTACATGAACACTGAGAAGCGTGAAAAAATGCCACATAATGCATGAAGTTTTAATACAGTTATTCTTTACTATTAAAATCCTACTAGAGTGGAGTCCACTTCACGAAGTGTCTGACATCTGGCAGCAGTTTTGACAGCTTTCAACAGAAAGGCGCCAACAGCTGTTGACGAAAACAATTCCCGTCTATAGATCTATGTAGAGGCGTTGCCATATAAACGTTTAGAAATCGCGTTCTGCTTTATGCACATTTCTTCCAAAGGTGTTTTCCTTCGGTACCTTATTGAGTCTGTGACAATATTACAAGAAAAAAGGACACTGTGATGAGGTTTATTCTCTGAATAGTGGTTAAATATTAAAATAAATTTACACCAGTCCTCATAAAATTAGAAAAATGGATGATATGCTACACAACTCACTATTAGCGTATATAAGTAATTTACCATGAAAAAAACGAATACAAAAATTGATACGCTTGACTCCTTACTATATGTTAGTAGCATTGTTCCATTAGTGTTGTACATGAAACTATGTCTTGCGCAATCATAGACATTGTTTTAAAATACCTGATCCTGGCAACTTTTGTTAAAAAACAACCACGCTTCATTTAACGACGCTTACGAGCAGTGTGGCAACCCTTTGTTGTTTGTTATGGAAAATTTAAGAAATTCCCCAGAGATGACGGTCCGCCAGGGGTTTTTAGGCGACCGCTGGAAGGGAATACTAAATTATAACAATATTGCATCATAATTTTACTCTATTTTATGAAATTTATTGACATCAATTAACATAAGCCAAAATATTTAATGGATCATCGTTACTGTAAACCAATGAAATTGTCGTCCACGACATTAGGGTTCATTCCACTTGTGTTCATAGTCACACGCGCCAGAGAAGGCAGAATCTTTCCATGTCCTTTCTACCATCGAAGAATATTGGTTTCCGTTCTGTATCCTTTTCGGTAACAGTCACTGTGAGGCGCAACATTACTTCGCGGTGTTTGTACACGTAGTCCTCGGTTCGCGCATACCTCTGAAATTTCAGAGAATGCGGCAGTTTCGATGGGCCTGATGTACTTTCGGATATAAGATAGCTGCACAAAGTGAAATTAACATACAACCAGAAATCTGTGAAATTAACAATCAGTTTACGTCGAGACTACCTGTTCACTACGTCACAGCCTAACGGCATCCCGAGTCCTCGTTCGACCACTCCGTCTCGCCGCAGTGTGGAACTGCGCGGCCGTGACCAAGAAGCGTCGACGCCGCCCTGCAAATGACCAATGTGAACAAAAAAAAAAAGAAGAGCAATAGCACTCCCAGTTGTCTGCATAACGCGCTATGGTATTCCCTCTTACACACGCATGTGACAGTTGTTCCACTTCTTTTAACATTTCTGTCCTACTTTTCCTTCATTTATGATGAATATCTATATCTACATCTACAAGTACATGACTACTCTACAATTTACACTTACGTGTTTGGCAGACGGTTGATAGAACCACTTTCACACTATTTCTCTACCTTCCCCCTGTCGAACAGCGCTCAGGAAAGACAAACATCTCTTTCCGTACGAGCTCTGTTTTCTCCCTCCATAGGTGGGCGTCAACAAAACGTTATCGCAGTCGGAGAAGAAAGTTAGGGATTGAAATTTTTTGGAAAGACCTCGCCGCAATGAAAAACGCCTTTGTTTTAATGATCCCAACTCGAGTATTATATCCACCACACACTCTCTCCTATTTCGAGATAATACGAAACGACGTTCCTGTATTTGGACTTTTTCGATGCCATTCGTCAATCCTATCTCTTCAGAAGACCTATTTTGGTTTGCATTCCTCAAATCGTTATCTATGTGATCGTTCCAAATAAAGCTGTTCGTAATTCTTATGCCTAGATACATAGTAGAACTGCAGCCTTTGGATTTATGTCATTTGTCGTATGACCGAGATTTGACGAATTCCTTTTAGTAGTCGTGTGGACGACTTCAGATTTTTCACTATTTACTGTAACAGTTGCCACTTTTCGCACCATACTGATATTTTATCTAAACCATTTTGCAACAGGTTTTGATATTCTGCTGAGTTTACTAGACGATAAATGACAGCGTCATATGGAGACATCCTAAGACAGGCGCTCAGATTGTCTCCTAAATCTTTTATATGCATTAGGAACGGCAGAGGGTGTGTAACAAACACTTCCTTAGGGAACGCCAGAGGTCACTTCCGTTCGACTCGATGACTCTCCTTCAGTTACTATGAACTGTGACCTTCCTGGCAGGAAACCACGAATCCAGTCGTACAACTGAGACGATACTCCATAGTCACATAGTTTGAATAGAAGCCATTTGTGATGAATGGTGTCAAAAGCTTTCCGGGAATATGTAAATAGGCAATCAATTTGGGGTCACCTTTCGATGGCACCTCTGGCTTTACGAGAATAAAATGCTAATTGTGTTTCAGAAGAACTATTATACTGAATATGTGCTGACTGTGTGTCAACGGTTAGTTTTCTTAGCGGTAACAGATCATTTTCGAACAAAGTACAATTACTGCAAATCGGCGTCCGTGACATGGGTCGGTAATTCAGCGGATTACTGCAATTTCATCTCCTGTGTAACTTTCCCGTTTATTGGAACGAATCTTTCGTCGAGCTAAATATGGAGCTATGGCATTAGCGTACTCTGAAATTTACCAAACAGGTATACCACCAGGACAGAAGACTTTGCTTTACTGAGTGATTTCAGTTGTTTCGCTACACCGGGGATATCTTCTTATGAATTAGTCATGTCGGCAGTAGTCATTGATTCGAATTCCTGGCTATTTGCTTCCTCTATGCTGAAGGAATTTCGGAAAACTGGTTTTAGTACCTCCCCTATAGTGGCACTGTCAGCGATAATACTCATTCTTACTATAAAAAAATCGTTATGCTTGTCACAGTAAAACCTTACGTAAGTTGTGAAGAATACAATTTTCTTTCTGCATATAATACTTATTGCCTGGTTTTATAACAATCATGTATCTTCCACTAAGCAATAACAACAATGATGCTGAATTATCCAGGAATATTGCTCCTTCATAATTCTCGCACCTCTGTAGACAGAAGTGATATAGGTACTAGTGCAAGCGGTATTGAGAAACAGCTGAGACCGCTAAAATTTCACAAAACATCAGATGGTATGCCAACTTTCCGTCAGAGTTAGCCCCATTTAACCATAATCTGTCATGGATCCCTTGAACAAAAACTGTGCTGCGTAGTTGGAAGAAGGCGCAGGCCATATGCGTAAACCAGAAGGGTATAAAACAAATAAAATGCACCATGAAGGAATTAACCGAATGGGACGGAAACGCTAGATGTTATGTACATTTACAGACAAACAAATGATTACAATTTCAAAAATTTGGATGATTTATTCAAGAGAAAGAGCTTCACATATTGTCAAGTCAATAACGTGTTGTTCCACTGCTGGTCCTTATGGAATTGTTTGATAGGGTTGTTGGATATCGTCCCAAATTCAGTCGAACTGGTGCGTTATATCGTAAAAATTCCGAGATTTTAGGAGGGCCCTGCCAATAACACTCCAAACCTTCTTAACTGAGGAGAGGTATGGCGACCTTGCTGAACTAGGTGGGGTTTGGGAAACACGAAGACCAGCAGTATAAACTCTCGCCGACTGCGGGCGGGCATTATCTTGCCGAAATGTAACCCTGGGATCGCTTGTCATGAACGACAAGAAAACTGGGCGTAGAATACTATCGACTTTTCAGTGCTGTAGGGATTCCTCGGATGACCACCAAAGATAGCCTGTTATGAAAAAAAAAAATGGTACCCCAGACCATGACTACCAGGTTGGCATCTATCTATTGTCATGGGCATTATCAGACACTCCTTCTCTGGTCATCAGTTCGAGGCAGGGCTCATCACTGAAGACCATTCTACTCCAGTCAATGAGATTCCCGACCGAAGAAGCGTCTGGAGGCGCTCCGCACAGCGGTGGGATACCGGCCTGTCTCTCGCCCGCCATACGACTCGGCAACCAGGAGTGATGGTCTGGGGTGCCATTTTTACACATAGCACGATCCATTTGGTTGCCATCCCTGGCACCCTTGCAGCACAGCAGTACGTCGACGATATTCCATTCACCGTTCTGTTGCCCTTCATGGCATGTCGTGGTGGGCTACAGTTCAGCAACAATTGCTACTGCTTGTCTTCGTGCTTGCCAATCCCTACCGTGGTCAGATAGATCGCTGGATGTCTCCCCAATTGAGAAAATGTGGAATATTACGGGCACTGCCCTCCAGCCAGTTCGGGATTTTGACGATCTAACGCGAAAATTGGACAGAATTTCGTGTGATATCCCTGAGGACATCCACCAACTCTATCAATCAATGCCAAGGCGTATAACTGCTTTCGTAAGGGCCAGAGGTGGACCGAACCCTTATTACCTTATTCAATTGGTGAAGCTATTTCTCTTGAATAAATCATTTAAACTTTCCGAAATTGTAATCATTATTTTGTTTGGACATGTTCATCACATTTACCGACTTCCGTCCCTTCTGACAGTTCCTTCGTGGGGCATCGTTTTTTATATGTCTATAGTGTATTCTAAACTCAAACGTAATTCAGTATTTCCTCGAAGCCAAAAAGCACGGATTCCGAAAACACCCCGCAGTTTTTTCACATGATATCCTGAAAGCGATGGATCAAGGCATTCAGGTTGATTCAGTATTTTTCCGTTTTGGAAAAGCTTTTGGCTCCGTACCACATCTACGCTTACTACTAAGAGTACGACTGTATGGGATATCTAGCGATATTCTTGACAGGACTGAGGATTTTTGGTAGGGAGGATACAGCAAATTATCTTGGGTGGAAGTCACCAGCAGGCGTAAAAATAACTTCAAGTGCCCTGCAAGGAAGTGTGCTGGGACCACCCTTGTTAATGTTGTTAAGTACTGACGTAACGGAAAATATTTCTGTGGTGTCACTGCCAGACACCACACTTGCTAGGTGGTAGCTTAAATCGGCCGAGGTCCATTAGTACATGTCGGACCCGCGTGTCGCCACTGTGTGATCGCAGACCGAGCGCCACCACACGGCAGGTCTCGAGAGACGTACGAGAACTCGGCCCAGTTGTACGACGACGTTGCTAGCGACTATACTGACGAAGCCTTTGCTCTCATTTGCCGAGAGACAGTTAGAATAGCCTTCAGCTAAGTTAATGGCTACGACTTAGCAAGGCGCCAATTGTATCAGTGCATGTATCTTACGAGTCTCATTTGTATAGTCAAGAGAGATGTACCAAAGGAAGCATTAAAAGTTAAGTATATTCCAAAGATACGTATTTTCTTTATAGTATTCAATACGTATCCTGTTCCAGACTTGACGCCAGTCGGCGTGTGTGTACGCGTGCCTTTCGGCTTCCTCCTCAGTGTGGCGTGACTAGCTTGTCACGCCACAACAATTTCACTAAACTGAGACATTCCGCATATGATGTAGCTATCTCTAACGAGGTACTATCTGAAAAATAACTGCACTAATATTCAATTAGAGCCTGATATGGTTTCAGAGTGGTGAAAATATTGACAGCTTCATTTAAATATTCAGAAATGCAAAACAGTGTACTTCACAAAACGAATACCACGTGGCATCCTATAATTACAATATCAACGAGTCATAACTGGAATCGGTCAACTCATAACTGGGTAAAACATCTCACGGGGCTATGAAATGGAACAATCACGTAGGATTAGTCGTAGGTAAAGCAGGGGGCAGACCTGAGTCCATTGGTACGATACTAGAGAAATGCAATCATTGTTCAAAGGATCCTGCACGCAAAAAACACTCGTGTGACTCATCCTACAATATTGCTCAAGAGTGTGGGATTCAAACCAAATAGGACTAACACGAGATGTTCAAAGAAGAAGAGAGAGGCAGTACTAATGATCACAGGTTTTTTTGACCGATGGGAGAGTGCGACGGAGATGCAGATGAATAAGAACAGGCAAATGCTTGAAGATGGAAGAGCATTATCCCGAGAAAACCTAGTTAGTACATTTCAAGAACCAGCTTTGAACCATAAATTTAGGAATATGCTACTACCCCCAACGTACCGGTCCCGTAAAGAAACCACGAGAATGCTGCGATAAGAAACCTTAATAAATGGTACAGTTGGAAGTATACTCTGCCACGCCCTTCACAGTGGTTTGCACAGTATGGATTTATATGTGGAATCATTGCAATAAAGTAAATTATTTTCACGTTTTTAGTCACGTATAGGGGACGCTCACTCATGGCGCTAGGACTTTGAGAAGAAGATACGTGCAAGTCTACAAGTCAAGTCGCCTATAGAGGGTGAGCCACGATTCCACTAACAAAATTTCAGAGTTAGTTCGTGATCGTTTTCTGAGTGTTTTGGAATAAAGACCTGTGGTCTCCAGTTGCTCGTTAGAAAACAATTATGCAATCATGACGTAATAGGTGTTCGCAAGAGCAGGCAATGAACAAGAGCATCAGTATCGTCATTTCCTAGTGCGCTTTAAACGTACTTCAAATGTAACTTTAAGCACTATGGTAACCCATTTAATCTTAAGTGCTATCAGCCAACTTTAAACTGTACATTCTGACGATGCTCTTGTTCAGTTGAAGAGCGGAACCGGTACACAAAAAATACCAACTTCGACATGTGGCTGTTATCTCAAACTTGATAGGCTCTGTTACGAGAATTATCTTTGTTACTGTAAAAATACGTTCGCAGACGTGGAAATGCTGTAACAAGCAATCACCAAAACATAACAGCAAGAAGGGATCAGGATTTTCGTGGGTGCCTACAGATATAAAACTGCAGTTACGGGGTTGCCGTAGATGCAGGAACAGCTCAGGGTATAGTCGTCGTGCTGTTTTTACATTCCATTGAGTGAACCGATAGACGGAGGGGGGGGGGGGGGGGAATACTGGCCAAATTTTGGCCAGTAAACCTATACGTACTGTTGTGTATCACAGTCAACGTACAACTAGCATTGCTGCAAAAACCAACCCGAGACTGAAATGAGCAGTACGGAATGCGAGCTTGAGGACTAATAGTAGGCCTTGTTCATCAATAAACACTTCCGGGCTAAGTTGCCGTGGTCGATCTGTAAAACTTCTTCTCCCTAACGTTTCGTTCTCAACTACGGAGAACATCTTCGGAGGTGAGTCAACGACTGGCTGCTGGGAGTTTTTTTTTTTTTTTTTCTTTATTGTGATTTCATTCCCCTGCCCCATATGGGCAGGGGAGGGCTGTCAGCAGCACAATCCGCCGCTCTTCAGCCGAGTGACAGGACAATTAAAACAAGAATAAAATAATACATACATAAGGAGGTAAAAAAAGGGGAACATAAAACAATATAAGGGGAGAAAATGGAGGTAAAAATACACTGATAAGTAGACGTTCATTGGGGACAGTTAAAAAAGTCACCAGAAAGTTAAAAAACACAATTGGTGATTCTTAAAACACATGGAAGTCACTAGATGCACAGGCACAGGTTAAAAGTCGGCCACAGTATTAAAAACACTCCGAAACAACACACTTAAAACCCACTCGGAGCACACACGACGAAGAATAAAACTACCAGGTGGGACCTGCCGAGGGAAAGGGCAGAGAGGACGGAAAAGGAGGGGAGAGCATGGGGCAGCTGGGGAAGCGGCGGGAGGAAGGGAGGAGGGGTAACCGTGGGTTCACGAAGAGGCAGGAGACACATGGGGCGGGAGAGGAAAAGGGAAGACAGGGCAGGAGGGAGCGCAGAGACACTGAAAGAAGGCACAAGAGATGGAGGGGGAGGGGAAATCCGCTCAGAAGGAGGGAGGGGGAGGAGAGGGAGCCCCGAGGAGGAGGCAGGAAGAGGGGGTTAGAGTTGGTAGGAAGGGTAGATGTCAGGGCGAAGCTCATCATCCGGGAGCGGTAGACGGTGGAAGTTGTGTTGGGAAAGGAGATGGAGGGTGTGGAGATGGAGAGAGGGAGGGACACAACGGTAAAGGCGCGGCAACTGGTCGGGAGTGGAGAGGAAGGGAGACACCAGGGGGTGAGGGGGATCAAGGCGACGGACAACATAGAGGGTGCGGATGTGTTCAAGGAAAAGGAGAAGGTGGGGGAAGGGGATGAGGTCATAGAGGATGCGCGTGGGGGACGGAAGGCGGATGCGGAAGGCGAGGCGGAGCGCATGGCGTTCGAGGATTTGGAGGGCGTTATAGAACCGGGGAGGGGCGGAAATCCAAGCGATGCTGGCATAACAAAGGATGGGGCGGATCATGGATTTGTAGGTGTGGAGGATGGTAGAAGGATGCAGACCCCATGTCCGGCCGGACAGGAGTTTCAGGAGGCGGAGGCGGTTGTGAGCTTTGTTTTGGATGGTAAGGAGATGGGGAGTCCAGGTGAGGTGGCGGTCGAGGGTGAGGCCAAGGTATTTGAGGGTAGGAGTGAGGTGGATAGGACGGCCATAAATGGTGAGGTAGAAATCATGGAGGCGGAAGGAATGGGTGGTGCGGCCTATGATGATCGCCTGGGTCTTGGAGGGATTAACACGGAGGAACCACTGGTTGCACCAAGCGGTGAATTGGTCAAGGTGGGTTTGGAGAGTACGTTGGGACCGTTGAAGGGTAGGATAAAGGGCTAGGAAGGCGGTGTCATCAGCGAACTGGAGAAGATGAACAGGAGGGGGAGGTTTGGGCATATCAGCAGTGTACAGGAGATAGAGGAGAGGGGAAAGGACAGAACCTTGGGGCACGCCGGCAGAGGGGTAGAAAGTACGGGAGTTGGAATTGTGGATAGTCACATAGGAGGGACGATGGGAGAGGAAGGAAGCAACGAGACGGACGAAGTTGATGGGGAGAGCATAGGTCTGGAGTTTGAAAAGGAGCCCGGGATGCCAGACACGGTCATAGGCGTTCTGGAGGTCAAGGGAAACAAAGATAGCAGAGCGACGGGAGTTAAGTTGGAGGGAAAGAAGATGGGTAAGGTTAAGGAGCTGGTCATCAGCAGAGAAGGAAGGCCGGAAGCCACATTGGGTAAGAGGAAGGAGGCGGTGCTGGTTAAGGTGGCAGTGGATACGGCGAGAGAGGATGGCCTCAAAGACCTTACTGAACACGGAGGTGAGGCAGATGGGACGATAGGAAGAGGTAGCGGAGGGGGGTTTGTTAGGCTTAGGGAACAGCAGGACACGGGAAGTCTTCCACAGGTCAGGGTAAAATCCAGTGGAGAGGAGGACATTGTACAGGGTAGCAAGGACAGACAGGAAGGATGGAGGGGATTTCTTGAGGTGACGGTAGGTGACGCCATCATGACCAGGGGCGGTGTTGCGTTTGGAGCGGAGGACGAGTGTGATGTCTTGCATGGTGATGGGAGTGTTGATGTCGGAGGGGGGTAGCCGATCCAAGTACTGGAAGCTAGGGGCGAGCGGGGGGACCGAGGTGTCAGTGCGGTCAAGGACAGTGGGGAAGAGGGAGTAATCAAAATGGGGATCGTCAGGAATGGAGAAGACCTCGGATAGGTGGGAAGCAAAATGGTTAGCCTTACTGAGGTTGTCAGGAAAAGGGCGATCGTCATGGAGGATGGGGAATGCGGGGTGGGATGGCTACCAGTAAGGCGGTGGAAGGCTGACCAGTACTTGGAGGAGTTGACAGGGAGGGTGGAGTTGAGGCGTGTGCATGTCTGACGCCAGTCCCGGCGTTTCTTTGCTGTAAGGAGGTTCCGGATATGTCGCTGTAATTGCCGGTGGCGGGTGAGAGTATCCCGGTCACGAGTGCAGAGGAAGGAGCGGTAGAGCCTGCGGGATTCACGCAGAAGAAGGACGGCCTGCGGAGGAAGCGTAGGGCGGTGAGGGTGGATGAGTTTGGTAGGGACATGAGCCTCCACAGCGTCAGTGATGGTCTTCTGGAGGAAGGAAGAGGCATGGGTGATGTCATCAGGGTGGTGGAAAGTGAGGGGGTGGCTGTCGACCTGTAAGGCAATGGAGTCCCGGTAGGCATCCCAATTGGCACGGTGGTAGTCATGGACAGACTTTGGAGGGGCAGGGGGGCGAGTGGCTGCAGTGGCAGGACGGGTAGAGGAGATGGTGAGAAGGACAGGGAGATGGTCACTACCGACGGGATCGAGGACATCAACGGCAATGCGACCAAGGAGGTTGGGGGAAGCGAGGATAACATCGGGGGTGGAGTTACTTTCAGGACGGGTGTGCTGTGGGAGAGGAACAAGGTCACCATGGAGGGTGGCAAGGAACTGATGCCACCGCCGAAGGGTGGCAGGGTCACGGCTGTGGATGTTGAGGTCAGCGGCGATCACATAGGTGGAGAAGGTACGGTCAACATGGGAAATGAAGTCAAAGGGGAGAGGAGCTGCGGGGCGAATATAGATAGTGGCACAGGTGACGGTGAGGGAGGGAAAAAAGAGGCTGAGGAGAAGGTGTTCGGTTGGGTCATTGTGGAGGGGTTGTGGCCGGACAGGGAGATGCCGGAGGTGGCCGATAGCGACCCCGCCTCGAGCTAGGGGAAGGGGATTGTCAGTGCGGTAAAGGAGATAAGGGGAGATGCGGACCACATGGTGGGGTTGGAGGAAGGTTTCATTAAGGATGAAGGAGTCAACCTGGTGCTGGGAGAGGGTATGCATGAAGAGGTATTTGTTTGCAAGGAGGGAGCGAATGTTGAGGTAGAGGAGACGATACTGTTGACGAGCCATGAGAGTGGGTGCGGGAAGGGTGCGGGAAGGGGAGAGGGGCTTAAACGAGGGTGTCTAGACGGGTGAAGGTAAAGTGGGCCTGGTTGTGGGAGTATGTGGCGTAGGTGTTTAAGTGGAAAACAGAGCGGGCAGCGAGGGAAATCTGCTGGAGTGTGTGGGGGCGCTGGAAGGGGTGGATGTTCTGCAGGACGACGGTGAGGAACCGGATGATGTCTTCTGCCGTAGGGGGAGGGCGGAGGGAATTGTTAGGGTGGATAGGTGG
Organism: Schistocerca nitens; assembly: GCF_023898315.1. NCBI lineage: Eukaryota > Metazoa > Arthropoda > Insecta > Orthoptera > Acrididae > Schistocerca > Schistocerca nitens. The sequence goes on from NC_064616.1 coordinate 951,804,154, forward strand.
GTCAATGGGGCGAAGGGGGACAGTGAGTTCAGGGTTGGTGGGAGGGGGCTTGGCTTTGCATTTGGAGGAATAGGTGGGGTGAGGTTCATTGCAGGTATTGCAGGATGGGGGGGAGGCGAGGTTGGGACACTGTTTGAGGAAGCGGGAGGCTTTACAATGGGGGCAGGTGGGTGGGTTCTTGCAGTTCTGGGTGAGGTGGTCATTGTACAGAAGACAACGCTGGCAGCGGTAAGATTGAGGAGGGGAACGGGACGGGTCAACAGGGTGGCGGCGGTTGAAAATCAGGGCTCCCTGCGTGAGGAGGTGGTCGATGGAGGAGGCGGACTCTGTAAAGATACGCATGAGGAAAGTAGGGCCAGAGGAGTTGTAAATACGGCGGGCAGAGCGGATTTCCAGGGAGGGGTGGGCATTCAGTTCCGCCAACACCTCAGCCTCCGTGACCACAGGGCTGAGTTTTGTGATGACGGCAGTGAGGGTCGGCGGACGACGAGGCGGTTGGGGTTGGCGAGGAGAGAAGGATGTAAGGAATGGGGTGAGGGATGCGTGGGGCCCAAAGGTGATGCGGGGAAGGCGCCGGAGGAGATCAGTATGGAAGGATGGAGAGGGAGACTTGATGAGAACAGAGTCTCTGCGAGGGATAAGTTGGGTGATGGGTGCACTGGGGATGTACTTCCGGATTTCAAGGGTGAGGGTGTGGGCATCCAGGAATTTCGGATCAGGGTTTGCGAGGACAAAGGTATACAGGGAGGGGGCTGGAGAGGAGGGAGGTGGGGTGGTATCCATAGTGGGGTCAGTGGGAGGTGGGGGAGGCGGGGCGGGCAGTGGCCTTTTGGAGGAAGGAGTAGAGGAGAGGTCGCCACTGGGCCGTTTGGAAGATTTTTTGGCGGGTGTTGCCTGGGAGGAGGGATGAGGGACTGGATGGATGGGGAGGTGGTGGGAGGCAGGGCCCTCCTGTGAGGCAGGAGCACCGGATGAGAGGGTAGGGCGCTCTGTGGCGGCGACTGTGGCGCGGCGGGCGGAGACTCCGGTAGGGGAAGCAGCGGTAGTCGCAGGGGGTAGAGGGGGGAAGTCGTCTCGGCGGGCGACAGGAGTGGGAGGGGGGTTGGGAGCAGGGGCAGAGGCAGTAGCGGGAGAAGTAGCAGGGGCAGTAACAGGGGTAGGAGCAGGAGTGACGTACAGGTGGGGATACATCGATGGAGAGGAGATAGATGGGGAGGAGACTGTGAGTAGGGGAGGTGCATGAGACGGGTGAATCCCAGAGGAAGCACTCCATGACGTTACACTGGGGGCAGGTGAAGGAGAGGTGTAGATGATGGTGGTAGTTGGGGCGTCCATGATCGCAGGCGGCAGCGAACACCGAGAGACGGCGGCAGAAGAAGCGGCGAGCACCAAGAGACGGCGGCAGAAGAAGCGGCGAGCACCAAGAGACGGCGACAGCGGCGGCGGCGGCTGAAGAAGCCGCGACCAGGTGGCGGCGGCAGAAGAGGAAGCGGCGAGCACCGACAGACGGCGACCAAGCGGCGGCGGCGGCGGCGGCGGCGGCGGCGGCGGCGGCTTCGGCAAGCACCGGGCGGCGGCGAACAGACGACGACGGCGGCGGCGGCGGCGGCGGCGGCGGCGGCGGCGGCGAGCACCGACAGACGGCGACCAAGCGGCGGCGGCGGCGGCGGCGGCGGCGGCGGCGGGCAGCAGTGACGGCGTGCAGACGGGCAACAACGCGACAAGCACGAGTGGGGCTCTTCCACGTCGAAGGTACACCCTGAGAGTAGCCCAGGCAGTGCGAGTCCTCGATGAGGAAGTGAGGGAATCCAACCCTCGAATGGCTGCTGGGAGCTGGGGCCGCCGCTTATATGGATATCGTAGAGGGCGCCACCGCACGTCACGTGGCGTCGATGTGCAGCTATCTCTGGCTATCGTCTGTTCTCTCGATTACAAGCAATCGATTGTCACGTGATTGATGCAACGTCGACCGCCACATCTTATCCAATTTTAATCCTTCTTCTTTACGATTAAAATTGTATTGATGTTTGTGGATTTCAATTGCCTCTCTACACATACGTGTATAATAATGCGACGTCCTCGCTAGCACGCTGGTTTCACCAAATTTTATTTCGTGATCTCCATCCTTAAAAACATGTTCCGCTACTGCCGATTTGTCGATATGTCCCAAGCGACAGTTTCTTTTGTGCTCCGTCAACCGTGTATTGATGCTTCTTTTTGTAGTTCCTATGTAAACCCTGCCACAACTGCACGGAATTTTATATACCCCTGGGGTGGCTAGGGGTGACGAGCATCTTTTGTTGATCTTAGGCATTCACTAATTTTCTTAGTAGGTCTGAAAATGGTCTCTACGTGAAACTTGGCTAGTACTTTCCCAATGCGATCCGTGATATTATGGATGAACGGAAGAAATACTTTTCCAGCTGATGGTTGTTGCTCTCTCCTATTTTTAGGCATTTTTCTATTTGGGTGAAGCGCTCGGTTAATCTCGTTTTTCGTATAACCATTTTTTGCAAAGGCTATTCGTAAATGATTTAGTTCTTCTTGTAAGTAGCCTGGTTCACAAATATTATTGGCCCTATCCACTAATGTTTTTATGACCCCCCTCTTTTGCCTAGGGTGGTGGTTTGAGTTCTTATGGAGGTAGCGATCAGTATGTGTACCTTTCCTGTAGACCTTATGGCCTAAGGTCCCATCCGCCCGTTTGATAACTGATACATCCAAGAAGTTAAGTTGTCCGTTCTTCTCCTTCTCCATAGTAAATTTAATCTTTGGGTTGATGTTATTTAAGTGTACCAGGAAATCATTCAAGTCTTCTTCCTCATGATTCCATATTACAAAGGTATCATCCACATACCGATACCACTTCGAGAGGCGTTTTTTTTTTTTTGGCCGACTGCAGTGCTTGATGTTCAAAATATACCATGAATAAATTCGCAATTGCGGGACATAGGGGGCTTCCCATGGCTACCCCATCGATCTGTTCATAAAATTCGCCATTGTACTGAAAATAGGTCAAGGATAGACAGTGTTGGAACAAGGCTACTACATCAGTAGGGAACATATCGGCTATATGGGAGAGAGCTTCATCAACTGGAACCATCGTGAACAAAGACACTATATCAAAACTGACAAGGATGTCATTAGGACCGACAGTAATTTCCCTCAATTTCTCAATGAAATGTAGAGAGTTTTTAATATGACTTTCAGTTTTACCTATGTAAGGTTGTAACAAAGAGGCAAGGTGTCTGGCTAGTTCTTGGGTAGGAGCTCCAATTGCGCTGACTATTGGTCTCAAAGGAACATCAGGCTTATGTATCTTTGGTAATCCATATAATCGCGGAGGATAAGCCTCCGTTTTACAAAGATACTTTTTAACTTCTGTAGGAATGGAGGACTGTTTTATCAGACGATTAGTGGCATTCAGCACATTCGTTGTGGGGTCCTTTTTCAACTTCTTGTATGTGCTGGGTTCCAGGAGATCACTGATCTTCTTGTGATAATCCTCAGTATTCATTAAAACAGTAACATTTCCCTTGTCAGCGGCAACTATAATAACATTCTCGTCCGCATTGATCTCTCGCAATGCCTTCCTTTCCCCTTGAGACAGATTGCTACTGGGTGGCTTAGCTTTGCGTAATATCCTGGAGGTTTCCATTCTAATTTCGTCAGCAGAATATGATGGTAACTGACGAATTCATGCCTCTATATTAGCAATAATGTCCTCCATAGGAATTTTGGATGGAGTTATTGCAAAATTCCCTCCTTTAGACAGAACAGAAAGTTCTTCCTTAGACAACTCTTTTTCTGATAAATTAATAACCGTTTGGGAATTGTTTGGAATCGGTGTTTCCTGTCGACCCTCTTGTAGACGATCAAACTTCTTCTTCTGCCTATTGGAAGACACTACTAAGAAAACTAGTGAATGCCTAAGATCAACAAAAGATGCTTGTCACCCCCTAGCCACCCCAGGGGTATATAAAATTCCGTGCAGTTGTGGCAGGGTTTACATAGGAACTACAAAAAGAAGCATCAATACACGGTTGACGGAGCACAAAAGAAACTGTCGCTTGGGACATATCGACAAATCGGCAGTAGCGGAACATGTTTTTAGGGATGGAGATCACAAAATAAAATTTGGTGAAACCAGCGTGCTAGCGAGGACGTCGCATTATTATACACGTATGTGTAGAGAGGCAATTGAAATCCACAAACATCAATACAATTTTAATCGTAAAGAAGAAGGATTAAAATTGGATAAGATATGGCGGTCGACGCTGCTTCAATCACGTGACAATCGATTGCTTGTAATCGAGAGAACAGACGATAGCCAGAGATAGCTGCACATCGACGCCACGTGACGTGCGGTGGCGCCCTCTACGATATCCATATAAGCGGCGGCCCCAGCTCCCAGCAGCCAGTCGTTGACTCACCTCCGAAGATGTTCTCCGTAGTTGAGAACGAAACGTTAGGGAGAAGAAGTTTTACAGATCGACCACGGCAACTTAGCCCGGAAGTGTTTATTGATGAAGACGCCGGCCGTGAAAGCCTACATGGAATGATTCGACGCCTCTACGGGGAGGAAATGTCAACTAGGGTACGACGACTGGAGAACCTACGCAAGAAGAAAGGTCAACAACTTTGCTCACTCACGTTTCTGCTACGCTGTCGTGATACCGGTATAGTTCCCAAGTTTTTAAAAGTTAGAAGAATGTTTCATTCGGCACAAGCTAACCGTATTTACTCTCGTATGGAACTGGCATTACTACGTGAGCGGATACATCAGACACGACGAGGACTGGCGGTATGTGATGGTCAACTGCTAAATCTTCATTTACTTATTAGCAATACTATGCAGTTTTGTCATTGGAACAAAGTGGACAGTTTAACATTTAGATCTAAGGAGATTAGTGCAGAAGTGTCTTCCAATAGGCAGAAGAAGAAGTTTGATCGTCTACAAGAGGGTCGACAGGAAACACCGATTCCAAACAATTCCCAAACGGTTATTAATTTATCAGAAAAAGAGTTGTCTAAGGAAGAACTTTCTGTTCTGTCTAAAGGAGGGAATTTTGCAATAACTCCATCCAAGATTCCTATGGAGGACATTATTGCTAATATAGAGGCAGGAATTCGTCAGTTACCATCATATTCTGCTGACGAAATTAGAATGGAAACCTCCAGGATATTACGCAAAGCTAAGCCACCCAGTAGCAATCTGTCTCAGGGGGAAAGGAAGGCATTGCGAGAGATCAATGCAGACAAGAATGTTATTATAGTTGCCGCTGACAAGGGAAATGTTACTGTTTTAATGAATACTGAGGATTATCACAAGAAGATCAGTGATCTCCTGGAACCCAGCACATACAAGAAGTTGAAAAAGGACCCCACAACGAATGTGCTGAATGCCACCAATCGTCTGATAAAACAGTCTTCCATTCCTACAGAAGTTAAAAAGTATCTTTGTAAAACGGAGGCTTATCCTCCGAGATTATATGGATTATGAAAGATACATAAACCTGATGTTCCTTTGAGACCAATAGTCAGCGCAATTGGAGCTCCTACCCAAGAACTAGCCAGACACCTTGCCTCATTGTTACAACCTTACATAGGCAAAACTGAGAGTCATATTAAAAAACTCTCTACAATTCATTGAGAAATTGAGGGAAATTACTGTCGGTCCTAATGACATCCTTGTCAGTTTTGATATAGTGTCTTTGTTCACGATGGTTCCAGTTGATGAAGCTCTCTCCCATATAGCCGATATGTTCCCTACTGATGTAGTAGCCTTGTTCCAACACTGTCTATCCTCGACCTATTTTCAGTACAATGGCGAATTTTATGAACAGATCGATGGGGTAGCCATGGGAAGCCCCCTAAGTCCCGCAATTGCGAATTTATTCATGGAATATTTTGAACATCAAGCACTGCAGTCGGCCAAAAAAAAAAACGCCCCTCGAAGTGGTATCGGTATGTGGATGATACCTTTGTAATATGGAATCATGAGGAAGAAGACTTGAATGATTTCCTGGTACACTTAAATAACATCAACCCAAAGATTAAATTTACTATGGAGAAGGAGAAGAACGGACAACTTAACTTCTTGGATGTATCAGTTATCAAACGGGCGGATGGGACCTTAGGCCATAAGGTCTACAGGAAAGGTACACATACTGATCGCTACCTCCATAAGAACTCAAACCACCACCCTAGGCAAAAGAGGGGGGTCATAAAAACATTAGTGGATAGGGCCAATAATATTTGTGAACCAGGCTACTTACAAGAAGAACTAAATCATTTACGAATAGCCTTTGCAAAAAATGGTTATACGAAAAACGAGATTAACCGAGCGCTTCACCCAAATAGAAAAATGCCTAAAAATAGGAGAGAGCAACAACCATCAGCTGGAAAAGTATTTCTTCCGTTCATCCATAATATCACGGATCGCATTGGGAAAGTACTAGCCAAGTTTCACGTAGAGACCATTTTCTGACCTACTAAGAAAATTAGTGAATGCCTAAGATCAACAAAAGATGCTCGTCACCCCCTAGCCACCCCAGGGGTATATAAAATTCCGTGCAGTTGTGGCAGGGTTTACATAGGAACTACAAAAAGAAGCATCAATACACGGTTGACGGAGCACAAAAGAAACTGTCGCTTGGGACATATCGACAAATCGGCAGTAGCGGAACATGTTTTTAAGGATGGAGTTCACAAAATAAAATTTGGTGAAACCAGCGTGCTAGCGAGGACGTCGCATTATTATACACGTATGTGTAGAGAGGCAATTGAAATCCACAAACATCAATACAATTTTAATCGTAAAGAAGAAGGATTAAAATTGGATAAGATATGGCGGTCGACGCTGCATCAATCACGTGACAATCGATTTCTTGTAATCGAGAGAACAGACGATAGCCAGAGATAGCTGCACATCGACGCCACGTGACGTGCGGTGGCGCCCTCTACGATATCCATATAAGCGGCGGCCCCAGCTCCCAGCAGCCAGCCGTTGACTCACCTCCGAAGATGTTCTCCGTAGTTGAGAACGAAACGTTAGGGAGAAGAAGTTTTACAGATCGACCACGGCAACTTAGCCCGGAAGTGTTTATTGATGAAGACGCCGGCCGTGAAAGCCTACATGGAATGATTAGTAGGCCTTGTTGTTGCCAGCAGCAAGTATCGTCAGTGAACGGATCAAGTTTGTTTTCAAATGAGACACACAGGGCCTACCATCGACATTTTCACTGCTGTGCGGATGTATTCAATACTGTTACAGAGGTTAAGAAATCAAAATAAATGTAATTACTCCATGACGAACCACCGGAAACCTTGGGTCCCTCATACCAAAATACTTGCAAAATATTCCTGGACAGGTTCCAAAACTTTGTCGGTGACGTTATGGTTTACCTGTGTAGCCGAAAAGTGACCTTTTCGTTAGAGTGACAACGCATCTTATGCAGAGTACATTTATGATATCTTGATCCATAATTACAGACCATATTTTATTTTGAAATATGTTTTGTCATGTACAACATATACGATTTTTAAAATTCGTGTTTCTAATTGGGTTTTAATATTTTTCATTCTATTTTCTGAAGATATTTTTCATTCTATTTTCTGAAGATATGGTAAAAAAAGTCAACCACTAAACGAAACATTATAATCACTTCCGATTATAAAAATGTAGTTAGTACATTTTCAGTCCTCTGCATCGGTATACCACGTAAAGGTCTGAGCGGCCCGGCGACCTGCTCGCCGATCCATCCCACTGTTTGTAGATACTGACGGATATTTGGCGGACCCTACCTGTCTGCACTGACGGATTAGGGTGGGGTGGGGTGGGCCCCAGGCTCTTCTAGCTGCCGGTTAACTGGCGGAGTTGGGACAGGGGGATTAGTGAACCCTTCCGCGACCTCTTATGGGTGCAAATTTCACCGCGTGCAGTTTACAAGACACCGTGCTTTCGCGTGAACCACGAGTAACTAGAAAGATCGGAACGTTATTAACTCATAATAATGTTTCCGGATTATAGAATAACCAGGGTGTATAATAGTTCATTCACCTGAAATGTTTACACACATAGCACCGTCCTCTTTGAAAACACTATCTGTCTTCAGTGTTCAGCATCAAAAAGTCACGATATGAGGGACACAAAAATTTTGCTATCTTGTGGTACAAATACAGTAATGTTATTGTTCCTTCCATCCATGTAACTTCTGCATCTTAATTTAACTATTGCCACTATCAAAGGCTACCTAATTAATCAGGACTGAAGTGATCATCCAGAAGCATACACCGAAAGGGAAGTACCGAATGGAGCGTTTGATTTTTGTATCTATCTTGATTACTAGCTTTTTTTGAATAGTTTGAGGAACATATAAGCCCGTTTAGGGTCTGCTGATCCATATTCTGATGTCTACTCAACGCCTTTTGTGGCAGCAGCTACTTAACCACGATCAGGGAATCAGGTACTGAAACCAGCGTGTCTAACGAAGTGTAAGATCGGACCTCGACCTGTTGTTTGAGTTATTTTGTGAGTCTCTTTGAAACATCAAGTCTCTTACAAAATGCCACTAATGGTTTATACGAGTTCATTGTCTCTCTTAGATCTGGCTGCGATTCTACAACACTTCACTAGAACGCATGTTAGAGCAAGGTGCTAACACAATAAGAGGCACAAATTAGTTTAGTGAAGTCTCTCAGAGCTGTTAATATATTAGGACTTGATCTGTTACTAAATGTACTAACTTCATTACAACTTCAGAAATTTTTAAGGACCGAAGAGGCGGTGAAGCTCTCCTAACACGTTAACTGCTTTTATCTCCTCTTCAGGAAATGGAACAACAAAAAGTGCTCTGTTCCCCACATGCCACGTTTCACTAATAGCTGATACGGTGACCCTTGTGCAAGTTATTTTACGTGAATCATCCATCCGCATATCAGTTAGGGGTAAAAATTCTTTTTATCAACAATGTTGACTCGTCTGCAATGGATTTTACTCGATTCTTAACAGTTGTCGGATGAGTAGTATAGCGTCCACATGAACTTCACAATCCACTTCAGCTCATACAGGTGTGAATGCTTGGGCTACCTTCTACAAGTCTGAGCCATAAGCCATACTGCAGGGTCTAAGCTCTCCTCAGTACATGAATGCCACTGAATCACAAACAGCGCGCATTGAACATTCGATACTTCATTACCCACGGCAATATCCAAGCAAATACAAATTTTTTCAATGGAATAATGTAACATTTTAAAAGACAATAGACGATGAATTGGAAATATGTGTGAGTTTAAAACAACATAAGTGAAGAAGTCAGACATTTGTATTTCTGCTGAACGTGAGCTTTTCCACAAATCATTGATCAATCGTGTCTTAAGATGCTTGTTTAATGAAACACTGTTTCTGAATTCCGTCGCAATTACCACTGTGTTAACATGTCAGTGAGACGAATATTTGTAAACTGTTCTAAGCTTTAGCAAAATACACAGATTTCAAGATGATAACAACAGAAGTGTAGATGTTACTCAAAGCTCGCCACTGATGACAAACGACTGCACTGTTTAGTAAGGTAGCGAGTCGACGAGTACGATACGATCGCAGCGTCACAGATCGCAGACCCGTCATACGCGCGGAAGTGTCCAAGGAATAGAAAAGCAACTGGAATCACTCAACAGAGGAAAGTCCACTGGATCTGACGGGATACCAATTCGATTCTACACAGAGTACGCGAAAGAACTTGCCCCCCTTCTAACAGCCGTGTACCGCAAGTCTCTAGAGGAACGGAGGGTTCCAAATGATTGGAAAAGAGCACAGGTAGTCCCAGTCTTCAAGAAGGGTCGTCGAGCAGATGCGCAAAACTATAGACCTATATCTCTGACGTCGATCTGTTGTAGAATTTTAGAACATGTTTTTTGCTCGAGTATCATGTCGTTTTTGGAAACCCAGAATCTACTATGTAGGAATCAACATGGATTCCGTAAACAGCGATCGTGTGAGACCCAACTCGCGTTATTTGTTCATGAGACCCAGAAAATATTAGATACAGGCTCCCAGGTAGATGCTATTTTACTTGACTTCCGGAAGGCGTTCGATACAGTTCCGCACTGTCGCCTGATAAACAAAGTAAGAGCCTACGGAATATCAGACCAGCTGTGTGGCTGGATTGAAGAGTTTTTAGCAAACAGAACACAGCATGTTGTTATCAATGGAGAGACGTCTACAGACGTTAAAGTAACCTCTGGCGTGCCACAGGGGAGTGTTATGGGACCATTGCTTTTCACAATATATATAAATGACCTAGTAGATAGTGTCGGAAGTTCCATGCGGCTTTTCGCGGATGACGCTGTAGTATACAGAGAAGTTGCAGCATTAGAAAATTGTAGCGAAATGCAGGAAGATCTGCAGCAGATAGGCACTTGGTGCAGGGAGTGGCAACTGTCCCTTAACATAGACAAATGTAATGTATTGCGAATACATAGAAAGAAGGATCCTTTATTGTATGATTATATGATAGCGGAACAAACACTGGTAGCAGTTACTTCTGTAAAATATCTGGGAGTATGCGTGCGGAACGATTTGAAGTGGAATGATCATATAAAATTAATTATTGGTAAGGCGGGTACCAGGTTGAGATTCATTGGGAGAGTGCTTAGAAAATGTAGTCCAGCAACAAAGCAGGTGGCTTACAAAACACTCGTTCGACCTATACTTGAGTATTGCTCATCAGTGTGGGATCCGTACCAGATCGGGTTGACGGAGGAGATAGAGAAGATCCAAAGAAGAGCGGCGCGTTTCGTCACAGGGTTATTTGGTAACCGTGATAGCGTTACGGAGATGTTTAATAAACTCAAGTGGCAGACTCTGCAAGAGAGGCGCTCTGCATCGCGGTGTAGCTTGCTCGCCAGGTTTCGAGAGGGTGCGTTTCTGGATGAGGTATCGAGTATATTGCTTCCCCCTACTTATACCTCCCGAGGAGATCACGAATGTAAAATTAGAGAGATTAGAGCGCGCACGGAGGCTTTCAGACAGTCGTTATTCCCGCGAACCATACGCGACTGGAACAGGAAAGGGAGGTAATGACAGTGGCACGTGGGGTGCCCTCCGCCACACACCGTTGGGTGGCTTGCGGAGTATGAATGTAGATGTAGATGTAGAACTACAGCGGGAAGGTGAGAGGACAATACAACATTGACGTAACAACTGTCGCTTGATTTCCCAAGAAAGTCACTCGCTCCGTTTCTGATCTCTAGTGAGGGAGGTGGGGGATGTGAAAAACTAGTGTATCCCACGAATTCTGAAAACTCATGCTTTTTGTCACCCAGTATTTGAGAATTGTTGTGTTGGCAGAAGAGCCAACACCGTGTTACTAGTGGAGGCCGAAATGCACGCGTTTTAGCTCACGCAGGCTGGCGTGAAGAGGGAAGAACTATACTGACGTGAGGTCTGGAACATGACAAGGAATTAGAATTCAGAAAGAGAACGTAATTAGTTTGATACTTAACTTTAATCCATTAATGATGAACGTCACTCTTGACGGTACATAATCACAACATTATCTTTTTTAGAATACATTCATAGTAACTGAATATGTCGCCTTGCTAGGTCGTAGCAAATGACGTAGCTGAAGGCTATGCTAAACTGTCATCTCTGCAAATGAGAGCATATGTAGACAGTGAACCATCGCTAGCAAAGTCGGCTGTACAACTGGGGCGAGTGCTAGGGAGTCTCTAGACTAGACCTGCCGTGTGGCGGCGCTCGGTCTGCAATCACTGATAGTGGCGACACGCGGGTCCGACGTATACTAACGGACCGCGGCCGATCTAAAGGCTACCACCTAGCAAGTGTGGTTTCTGGCGGTGACACCACAAGAATGAGAGCACTTACAAACTTGCAACAAATGTTATAAATTATTTAAAAACTGTACGAAACATTTTCGCGCTGACGTTCCCCACAAAATGATGAAAGGAATACGTTTATTCCTTAGTACATTTTCGCTGTTCATGCTGTTAAATTGATGCACGAAGCATAACGTTTCACAGCGTTTTAGTTTATTAATTTTTTGCTTATAACTCTCTTCACAATGTATTTCGCAGACAGTAAACACATACAAGCTTGGGCTATAAAATAATGAACCTTTTCGTGTACAATTTTTTTTAATGACTAGACGTAAGGTTATCTAGATAGGTATCGAGTGGCAGTTTTTCGATCTCGCCTTTTGTTGCAGCAGAACGAAGTGATATACCATGTGTCACATGCCTAATAGGCGGATCTTCTTACAATGTTTTAACTCAGAAGTTTGATAGTGGTCATTGAAGCATGTTCCCCTAAGGTTTCCACTGGAAGGACAACGTTGCGTAGTTTTGCATGTCGTTTAATGTGCGCTCCTGAGCGATTGATATCAGGGATTTGGAAATTGTCTTTTTATTTTGCTTGAGTGATTTCACGTTAACGTGCTGTTGCTAATTTGGAGACGTTTATGTCTACTGTGTGTGTGCAAAACTGTAAGCGATTTCAAGAGTTTAGTGTCGTGCAAATGAGGCAAGACTTTTATCGACTTCGTTATAAGAGGAGTGCAATAAACGTGAAGGCAGCCTAGAGGCGTCAAACGAAGCCGGTACGTCATTTGTTGATTTAAGCTTTGGTTTATATCTGTTGTGAGTGGTTCGCTGAGTTAACCTTCCCGGCGCCACCTAATACCAAATCGTCTGATGTCCAAGACGTCTCGTTTTTATTGGTCGATGATCTGTGACTGAACAGAATCGCGGAATCTGAGTGACGTTTGAGTTGCACTGTGAACCTTTAGTATATTGCTTCACGGCCTTGAATTTTCTTAACAGCGCACACATTCGGCGTACCTAGTTTAATTGGTTTAACTAATATGCGCCGCGTTAGCTCTGTCGTATCATTGTAAACGACCAAGGAGCGTTCGTATTAGTGGTCTTCGTACGAGTCAGTGCGCTGCCTATGGAGCACTATGGTTTTTTACCAGGCGTGTGTGTCTTGACCTGTGATTATTAAGGTCAGTGATAAATCATGCCCACTTCCTTGAAAAAGCTACCGCCTTACACTGGGGCTACCTTGTGTTAATTTGGCTAATGCCTGCCTAGTGAGCCGGCCGCGGTGGTCTCGCGGTTCTAGGCGCGCAGTCCGGAACCGTGCGACTGCTACGGTCGCAGGTTCGAATCCTGCCTCGGGCATGGATGTGTGTGATGTCCTTAGGTTAGTTAGGTTTAAGTAGTTCTAAGTTCTAGGGGACTGATGACCACAGCAGTTGAGTCCCATAGTGCTCAGAGCCATTTGAACCATTTTTGAACCTGTCTAGTGGTAAGGGGCTAATCCCTGCCAACAATCAAGCTACGATTAGTTCCGTTAGAATAACAAGAATAGAACAATTTTGTTGTACGGCATAAGATCTCATTGGGGCTAGCGCCTCAGTTGAACTGACGTTATAGACGTTAAGATTAGATAGATCCAAAGAGAGCTTGCAGTATATGGACAGTAATTGGGTACAGCTGGATGAATGGACACTAGGGAGTCCACACTAAAAGTTATAGTTAACTTGGGATATCATGATAGGTGTATGTGTGTAACTAACCTGTGTTATCCTTGCGGTGTTCCAACTCCGTCAACCGTGATTGTCTTCACAGTTGAGTTGTGTGCCTAGAGTTCACCTATCGAAGAGTTCAGTTTAGTCCCACGCCGGATTATAAAACCTATCCAAGAACCGTTGTCTTTAAATGTTGTTCACGTGGCGTCATCTGTTAGTGAATTATAAGTGTGTTCTTTCATTGTTATTATTCTAGAAAGTTTTTATTGAGTTTAATAACTTTTGAAATTACTCCGTAACGACCCTTACAAAAATTTTATGTTTATATAAATTGAGGAATTTATAACCTAGATCATTTTGTTTTATTGATTGCATTTGTAAAGGCCCAATCTGTCAGTTGGCTACGCTTATAGAGGAAGACGGTGAATGAAGTCTAGCATATTACTCATCTAAGTCTCGGTTGAAGAGAGGTGGTTTCCAATCGCTTCAGCCCGAAGCGCTCAGATATTCGTGCTCTTCACGCCACACACGTTGCGTTGCCCGAGTGGTGCCTAGCTCCGTCTCCAAACGTCTGCCTTCCTTCCAGGAACGTCTCTTGGCCGAGACTCGGGACTCGAAGTCCTTTTGGAAATGGACATTTAGATATATAAAATTAAGAAAGGAAGAAGAAAATAGAAAAGGAGACAGCACAGCCTACTCTCAATGGAAAACTCCAGAGCTCCAACCCCAAATCGCAATATGCAGTTACTTTCGTCATCTTTTGAGTTACATGATATTCTCAGTTGACCGCAGAAATTATTTCATAGTTGCAGTTTCGGCCTGTAGGCCATTATGAAGGAGTGCTGCAAATTCTAGAGGACTACAAAAATAAAACAATATGTGTACAGAATTTCACAAACATGCAAAGTAGGCAGTACTACATTACAAAAATCATGAAAATAACATCACTTACTGCATATTTCTTCTGCACATGTCTGTTTAAAATCCTTCGAAATGTATACGTCACCGTCTTTTTCTGTACATCATCCCCCTCGCTCCTGGGGGGGGGGAGGGGAGGGGCTGCTAGAAAACAGTATATTCTTTAGCCTAAACCATTTACGGAAAATAAATGAAGAAATTATAGAGCATATTTTTAGACATACAAAATTTAAGTTCTTAAATTGTAATGTCAATGTAATTACGAATATGCTAAATCACTTTCTTCGTTTAAAGTTTAATGTGGAAATAAAAATCTGACAGGTAAAAACAAAAAGACACGATAGATACATAAGACTTTAAAATGAAACGATGTTCGCTAAAAAAGAGCACTGCAGTTTCACTATAGAACTGATGGACCAGTGCTAGGGTAAGAAGCTGTGGAGGGATTAAACATTAGGATGATCGTGGATATAAATTTTATAAGCCGTTGGGTAGTATCTGTAGAAAGAGAGTACGTGGTAAGGTGAATATTGGGAAAGACGGAATCGATGGAAGAATTTCATGGGTTGGCAGGGCAGTGGTATCGGGAGAGGAAAGGAGGGACGGAAATGGAGAGGGAGGAGAAAGGGAGAAACCCTGATGTAGAGTGAAAATAGGTGGGAAAAGCTATAGCTGGTGGGATGGTCTATTGTCTTGGAGAGGGTTCAGTTTGAATCGGGATTGGTTATGGAGTGTGTATGTGTAGGGACGATGAGACATGTTTAAGGAGCGGCAGCATTCCAGTATCTGTAATTACGGGGGTGGGGAAGGCTGAAAATAGGGTTATTTGAATCAAGTTGTGGATGGTATAGGAGATGCGGAAGTGTTTGATGTAGGTTAGGAGGGGTGTAAAAATGACGAGGTGGTAGTGGATCCTTGTGGGGGACATAAAAGGATGCGGAAAGCGCGACAGGGTGCATGGCGTTCGAGGATATAGAGGGTCCTATAGGACATGAGTGGCGCAGAGACCCGTTCAACGTTTGCGTATCACAGTGTGGGACGATTCAAGGTTTTTCAGGTGTGGAAAATATTGGAGGAATGCAATTCCGTAGTTCGACCTGTAGTTAATTGTGAGCGTTTTGCTGGATAGGTAGTATATGAGGTTTCTATGTTAGCTGCCAGTGGAGGGTTAGTCCAGGTTATTTTGGTTTATTAGTAAACTGGACAGAACGGTTATAGATGGTAAGTTAGGTCATGGAGAGGAAAGTTGTGGGTGGTCCGTCCTATAATCATTGCCTGCGTTTTGGAGAGGCTTATCTTGAGAAGGCATTGGTTACACCAAGAGGTAAACTGACTAATGTAGGTTTAAGAATTTTGGGAGTTATGGCGTGTAGGGTAGAGAAAGAAAGCAGTGTCATCAGCATTCTGAATGAAGTGGACTGGTGAGGGCGGTTAGGGCATATCAGCAGTATAGAGGAGATGAAGTAGAGGATCAAGGACAGAGACGTGGAGCACCTCTGCAGTGGTATGGGAGGTAGGGAATTCATATTGTTAATAGCGACAAATGATGGGCGATTAGATGGGAAAGATTATAATACAGTCGACGTAGTAACGGGAAGTCTTAGGCTTTCTCTAAGTCGAGGGAGATATAAATAGCAGGTTAACGGGAGGTGAGTTGGTGAAATAGATGGGTAAGGTGCAGGAGCTAGTCATAAGACGAAAAACTGCGATAGAAGCCACACTGAGTAAAGCCAACGACGAGACGTTTCAGGTATTGATGGATGCGTGAGGAGGGGATACATTCGAAGACCTTCCTAAATACTGAGGTGAGACTATTGGGGCAGTAGGAGAAGAGATCAGTAGAAGGTTTCTGCGGTTTGAGAAGGAGTAGTATTTTGGAGTTTTTACGTAGTTGAAGATAGTAACCTATGGAGAAGATAGCAAAGGCTTACAATGGCGAGTAGTAAGAAGAAGGCATTCTTTGAGGTGTCCATAAGTAATGCAGTCGTGATCGAGGAAGTGATACGTTTCTTATGAAGTACTCTTTTACGCCGTATGCTGTGATTGGTGATTTTAGTGCTGTTTATGGTAAGTTGTCCAAGGACTCGAAGCATGGAGCCGGTGTTGGGACATGCCATCGTAAAAACTATGCCCGTTTACTGTAGAATTACAGTCGTACCAAACCAGCGCGAAGCTCGGTATTTTTTGAAATGTTACCAATGTTAACGACCTTCACGTAAATTGATGAATCAATGTCTAACACGCTGTTTACATGTCAACTGAGACTTTTGGCGCGGAAATGAATTCACAAGTCATACTGTCAATACACTTATCAGAGACAGTACGTTTCAGCGATAAAAAAACTGGAAGTTCCATATCAGAATACCACTTTACGCTTATTGACAACATATGGATTTCTATCTGATGATAAAGTCGTTTGGTGCAAGGGGACAGCATAGGAAATTTTTTTTCCAAAACAGTGGAGTAAAGATGGATATGATATTTGTTCTGAGGATATGCACTGGCTTCACTAATAATATAGAAGATGGAATCAGTAATCTTACATATTACTTTGTCTGCTTATATATTCCATTCAATGAAAAAACACATAAGGTACAAAATGCTCGCCCACGAAACAGCGAACACTGCAGCACAGCAAACTGACCTAATATGTATTTTTACTAAGCTCTAATATGTGAAATGTAATTATGTAAAACCGTATGCATATGTAATCATCAAATTCCAAAGTGCTTAAACTGGTGCCGATAAAAATCACATACTGTGTTGCGTGACATAGCTTATGAAAGGTCTTGTCCATTTTATCAGTCATTTTGATTTATAATTATGATAATGTTCAGCTCAGAATTTACATTTGTGTGGTAATATTTAGCAGAGAAAATCTATCATATGTTCAATACGTCTTAGTTTGTGACAAAATGCGTAGTTCCCTTTCCTCTGTATTAACATGAAAAAACGCATCTATACTAAAAGGATCAAAATGAATAACTTGCAATAAGCTAATGTGCCAAAATCACTTCGGCGAATTCAGCTTCAGAAATAACTAATTGCAACAACAAATTCTCTAATCTATACAACAAGCACCACCAACTAAGACTGACAGCAAATAGAAGTATCACTTTCAATAATTACTGGTTAAATGTAAAGACAATTTTCATGATATTCTGACAAAATCCAATGGAGTAATAGATGGGAATCACACTGGATTATACACCAAAGCTCGAATAATTTCCTGAAGGTGCTGCTACGTTTAACTATCCAGTACAGACCCTATGAGAAAGTCAGTAAGGTAACTAACAAGGGACTCCCCATCGTATCCCCCCCCCCCCATAGATTTAGTGGCAAGATGGCCCAGTGGATAGCCTGAAAAAAATTGAACATAGATCAAGCATGAAAATAGGAAGAAGGTATGAGAATGAAATTTTCACTCTGCTGCGGAGTGTGCGCTGATATGAAACTTCCTGGCAGATTAACACTATGTGCAGGACCAAGACTCGAACTAGGTCCCGAGTTCGACTGTCGGTGCGGCACACAGTTTTAATCTGCCAGGAAGTTTCATATCAGCGCACACTCCGGCGCAGATCCAAAATTTCATTCTGGAAACATCCCCCAGGCTGTTGCTAAGCTATGTCTCCGCAATTACCTTCCTTCCAGGAGTGATGGTTCTGCAAGATTCGCAGGAGCCATTCTGTGAAGTTCGTAAGTAGGAGACGAGGTGCAAACGGAACTGGAGCTGTGACGACGGGTCGTGAGTCGTGCTTGGGTTGCTCAGGTATTAGAGCACTTGCCCGCGAAAGGCAAAGGTCGTGAGTTCGAGTCTCTGTTCGGCACACAGTTTTAATCAATCAGGAAGTTTCAGGGATAAGATATACTGAAAACTGAAAAAGAAAGGCAAAATGGAAACAGTGAATGGTCCAAGAACAAGAAATGCAATAAAGAGCAATCTGAAACAGCGATGGTGTCGTATGCAAGCGATAATGGTGTTAGGCTACCCTCCGGGCAAACCGTGTTCGAAATTCCCTAACGCCATTTTTTTCACAACATTATGAACTGTCGGCCGGTCATTGAAATGTTTGTTTCTGTAGTCTTGACACTTGTCATGCTATACATTGGTTGTACATATATGAAAAAAAGGTTTGCATCACCTCGGTTCCGAGAGGTTCGGAACCTGTACAGAAAATTGAAATATAGATCAACATAAACATCATTTCTGCCCTTTTTATTGCTCATGAAAATCATACATTGCACGTTGTACTACCATACAGCGAGACCTTCAGAGGTGGTGGTCCAGATGGCTTTACACACTGCTACCTCTAACACCCAGTAGCACATTCTCTTGCATTGATGTATGCCTGTATTCGTCATGGCATACTATCCACAAGTTCATCAAGACACTGTTGGTTCAGGTTGTGCCACTCCTCAACGGCGATTCAGAGTAGATCCGATGTGCACGATGTGGGCGCGAATTGTCATCCATAATGACGAATGCCCCGCCAATATGCAGCCGATATGGTTGCGCTGTCGGTCAGAGGTTGGCATACACGTATCGTACAACCTTTACGGCGCCTTCCACGACCACGAGCGGCGTAAGTCGGCCCCAAATAATGCCACCCCAAAACATCAGGGAACCTCTACCTCGCTGCACTTGCTGGAGAGAGTGTCTAAGGCTTTCAGCGTGACCGGCCTGCCTCCAAACACGTCTCCGACGATTATCTGGTTGAAGGCATATGCGACACTCTTCGTTGAAGAGAACGTGATGTCAGTCCTGAGTGTTCCATTCCGCATGTTTTTGTACCGCGCTGCCTGGTGTCGTGGTTGGAAAGATGGACCTCGCCATGGACCTGGGCAGTGTAGTTCTCATCATGAGCCCATTGCGCACAGTTTGAGTCGTAACACGACGTCCTGTGGCTACACGCAAAGAATTATTCAACATGGTGGCGTTGCTGTCAGGGTTCGTCCGAGCCGTGATGCATAGGTAGCGGTCATCCACTGCAATACTAGCCCTTGGGCGGCCCGAGCGAGGTATGTCATCGATACTTCCTGTCTCTCTATATCTCCTCCATGACAGAACAATATCGCTTTGGTTCATTCCGAGACGCCTGGACCCCTCCCTTTGTTAAGAGCCCTTCCTGGCACAAAGTAACAATGCGGACGCGGTCGAACCGTCTAGATATGGTTGAACTACAGACAACAAGAGCCGTGTACCTCCTTCCTGGTGGAATGACTGGAACTGTTCGGCTGTCTGACACCCTACGTCTAATACTCGCTGCTTATGCATGGCTGTTTACATCGTTGGGTGCGTTTAGTGACATCCCTGAACAGTCAAAGGGACTTTTTCTGTTATACAATATCCACAGTCAACGTCTGTCTTCAAGAGTTTTGGGAATCGGGGTGAAGCAAAACTTTGTTTGATGTGTGTACAATATGAGTCATGTGCTAATAATACATTACTGTTACAAGTAAATGTAATTAACAGTGAAAGCAGGGGAGACACAATGTAGACGGCTCACAGAAATGAAAACAACAATTAAACGGGTGTGAACTATGTCAAAACAAAGAAATTCATCAGACAAGACATCCAAAACGGAACGCAAAATCAGAAACGTCAAAAACATGTATTTTGATAAAGCACAGATAAACTGTGATCGTGAAACTGTTGCGTCCATTTGTTGCAGCTGATGTGACAAATTATTTTCACGTTTCTTTGGGAGTGATCACATTTTCATTCATACGAACACCTATATCGGGCAAGGAGGCACATGTCACTTACCGGTCGTTCATATTAGGTGCGTCGATAAGAGTTTCCTATCACATGACAAGTATGCTGTCACTGATGCCGTGTGTGACACACCTGACTGGTCTCGTAAACTGTGATGCGGCCGGGAGTGTGGTGTGCTGACCAAATGCCAGTCCGTACCCGCATCCAGAGATGCTTGTGGACTGAGGATGACACCTCGGCCGGTCCCCCCCAGGGGATCCACAAATCTTTTGTGGATACGTGCGTAGCGAGCACGGGACCCCGAGCTGATGTGGCCTTCCTTCCTTTCCGGGCTGCATACCTTCCCTTTCCGCATCCTTCCCCATCCCCCATCTTCGCCCCCCCCTTCACCTCTGGCTCTTTCTTTCCCTTTCTCTGGGGTTATGGTTTGTGCCTACGTCCGGAGACGGACGCTTGTAAATATACATTCTTCGCCTTCCTTCCTTGCTTGTAAGTCTTCATCCTTCCTTTGTCCTTCTCTTTTCCTTACCTCTTCTCTCTACCTTCTCCGCTGCGGCGTTTGAGACCTCTCTTCTTTCCTTTCCCTTTCTCTTTCTTCCTCCCTGTGCGTGTCTGAAGGCCAACCCACGCACTTCCATGTGTAGCCGGTGACGGGGTAACGCGTAATTCCCCGCCCCGGGTAGACAGGTAGGACACGTACGTACCCCCTGGTAACGGCCAGGCCCAGGGAGGGGTGATTACCCGAGCTGATACCTTCCGAAAGTACCGATTGATCCCTCCGTCCGTTTGTCGGGAGGTGTGACCTGAGGTGTGAACAATCACCTAAGGCGGGAGTGCCCTCAGAGAGGGCCCCCACAAGGGAGGAGCGCGCCATCGGAGACGCCGGTAATCATGGGGGATTCTTCTGCAATGGTTTCCTCACCTTCCACTATGTCTGCTCACAAACGTAAGTTCACTGAGTCTCAACCACAGTCAGTTCTTCCATCGTTGCCACAGTTCCTTGTTGTTTCTCGGTCTGACGAAGGTCACGACTTCTCCACGGTCAACCCTTTCATTATTCAGAAAGGTGTCGACGCAATTGCAGGTCCTGTAAAGTCTTGTTCCAGATTACGGAATGGCACCCTGTTGTTAGAAACAGTCAGTGTCCGCCAGGCACAAAAATTGCTGCGTACGTCACTACTACACACCTTCCCTGTCCGGGTGGAACCGCGCCGTACCTTAAATTCCTCGCGTGGAGTCGTTTATACACGCTCCCTCGATGGACTGTCTGACGAAGAAATTCAGCACTACCTGTCTGACCAGGGCGTAATGGCTGTTCATAGGGTTATGAAAAGGGTTGACACGAAAATCATTCCAACCCGCACTGTCTTCTTGACATTTGACAAAGTTCAACTACCATCGAAAATCAAAGCCGGCTATGAGATAATTTCCGTTCGCCCTTACGTCCCGAACCCTATGCGTTGCTATCGGTGCCAGCGGTTCAATCACACCAGCCAGTCCTGTTCCAATCCGTCCAAATGTGTTACGTGTGGCAGGGATGCCCATGAGGGTGCTTGTCCACCTCCATCCCCTCGCTGCATCAACTGTATGGGTGACCACGCCGCTTCCTCTCGAGATTGCCCCGTTTTTAAGGACGAAAAACTCATCCAGGAAATTAGGGTGAAGGAAAAGGTGTCGACCTTTGCTGCTCGAAAATTATTCGCCAGTCGACAGCCCACCGTGCCTCAGAAAGGAAACTACAGCACTGTCCTTGCTTCTCCTCGGCCAACAAAGGAGGCGGCCACGCAGACTTGCGACCTCACCTTTAGTGCCACGGTCGTCAGATCGGCCAGCGCAAAGATCGCCCGTTCAACCTCACCACTTTCGCCTGCCCACTCTCTGGCTCACCCTTTGTCGAGTTCTGCTAAATCTCGAGCCCAAAAGTCAGACACCAAGACTTCGATAAAAGAGCATACTCGTGAAGAGTTTTTACGTACGGCAACTTCCCAACCATCGGTTCCTCCTTCCTCTAAACATCATACTTCCAAGAAGGCTACAAAGAAACCCAGTTCCTCTCCTTCTCTGCCAAGGCGTGTCCCATCTACAGCACCACCTGGCGGAAGTCGCCCTCGGCCGTCTTCTGTGTCGCCGAGGCGCACTGCTGGCGGCCGATCAACCGGCCGGTCGCTGGTGGCAGGAGCTGCTCCTGACCAACCTATGGATCAGGATCTTCTGCCTTCGCCTGAATGCCATTCCATGCTGTCGGTCGCAAGCTCAGAGCAGTCGTTGAGTTGACAGCGACCTTGGTCGCATTCCTCCATTTTCTGTTCACCCTATGTCCATTATCCACTGGAATATCCGCGGTATTCGAGCCAATCGGGATGAATTGTCGATCCTCTTACAATCCTACTCGCCGGTCATCTTCTGTCTTCAGGAAACAAAGCTGCGTCCCCATGACCGCTTTGTTCTCCCTCATTTTCAGTCCGTCCGATATGATCTCCCCTCTGTTGAAGGCACTCCAGCACACGGAGGACTCATGATTCTTCTCCATGAAACTGTCCATTATCACCCAATCCATTTAAACACTTCCTTCCAAGCTGTCGCCGTCCGTCTTTCCCTTTCCGGATACACGTTCTCTCTTTGTACTGTATACATTCCATCGTCCACACCAATGGCACGAGCTGATCTCCTTCATCTTCTTGGTCAGCTTCCACCCCCATATTTGCTGGTTGGGGACTTCAATGCCCACCACCCGCTTTGGGGATCTCCACATCCTTGTCCACGTGGCTCACTATTGCTAGACGTCTTCCACCAAGTAGATCTAGTTTGCCTCAACACTGGGGTCCCTACGTTTTTGTCTGCCTCCACGGCAAATTTATCTCATTTGGACCTTGCGGTCGGTACTGTTCCGCTAGCTCGGCGCTTCGAATGGTTCGCGCTTGATGATACACACTCCAGTGACCACTTTCCATGTGTCCTTAGACTGCTGCCTCAACGGCCATATATGCGCCTGCAACGCTGGAAGTTTGCTCAAGCCGATTGGACACTTTTTTCGTCTCTAGCGACATTCGATGACCGTCACTTTCCCAGCGTCGACGATGAGGTCACACATATTACCGACGTTATTCTTACAGCTGCGGAACATTCAATACCACGCACCTCCGAATTGCCCCGGCGCCCCCCAGTTCCTTGGTGGAACGAGGCATGCCGTGATGCACTACGTGAGCGGCGACGTGCTCTCCGCGTTTTCCGCCACCATCCTACTTTGGCCAACTGTATCCGTTATAAGCAGCTACGAGCGCGATGCCGTCGTGTCATCCGCGATAGCAAGAAGGCAAGCTGGAATTTCTTTATTAGCTCATTTAACACCTTCACTCCCGCCTCGGAAGTTTGGAGTCGGCTTCGACGGTTCTCAGGCGCGCCTAGTTTCTCCCCGGTCTCTGGGCTCACTGTCGCGCATGACACATTAGTGGACCCCGTCGCCATTTCTAACTCGTTGGGTCAGCACTTTGCCG
This sequence comes from Schistocerca nitens, assembly GCF_023898315.1. Taxonomy (NCBI): domain Eukaryota; kingdom Metazoa; phylum Arthropoda; class Insecta; order Orthoptera; family Acrididae; genus Schistocerca; species Schistocerca nitens. The sequence goes on from NC_064616.1 coordinate 951,827,832, forward strand.
AGATTTCGAGCTCTTCAAATTACCCGCCAGCGTTTCTCCCGAAGAAACGTGCAGCGGAACGGCGACCTCTTGCTTTCTCCTCTCAAAATCGCGAAAGCTACAATACTGTTTTCTCCTTGCGGGAACTCCAACATGCACTCTCTTCTTCTCGCTCCTCCGCCCCAGGATCAGATGGTATCCACGTCCAAATGTTGCTGCATTTATCAACCCATAGTCTGCGTTACCTCCTTCGCCTTTATAATCGAATTTGGACCGACAGTACTTTTCCCAGACGATGGCGGGAAGCTATCGTCGTTCCTGTTCCGAAACCTGGAAAGGACAAACATCTCCCCTCTAGCTATCGCCCCATTTCTCTCACGAGTAGTGTCTGTAAGGTTTTGGAGCGTATGGTGAATTACCGTTTAGCGTGGTGGCTGGAATCCCGCAGTCTTTTAACACCTGCCCAATGCGGATTCCGAAAGCATCGTTCTGCAGTTGACCATCTTGTTGCTCTCTCCACTTATATCATGAACAATTTTCTCCGGAAACGCCAAACGGTAGCAATATTTTTTGATCTGGAGCGAGCATACGATACCTGTTGGAGGACAGGCATCCTCCGCACACTGTTCTCTTGGGGCTTTCGAGGCCGGCTGCCCCTTTTTCTTCGCGAATTTATGGCAGAGCGCACATTTAGGGTGCGGGTGAACACTACTCTCTCCCGCACTTTCTCCCAAGAAAACGGTGTACCCCAGGGCTCCGTGCTGAGTGTTGTACTGTTTGCCATCGCTATCAATCCAATTATGGATTGTCTCCTTCCCGACGTCTCGGGCTCCCTCTTTGTGGATGATTTTGCGATCTACTACAGCTCTCAACGGACCAGCCTTCTTGAACGACGTCTTCAAGGATGTCTCGATCGCCTCCACTCTTGGAGCATCGAAACAGGCTTCCGTTTCTCTCCCAGTAAGACCGTTTGTGTTAATTTTTGGCGACGTAAGGAGTTTCTTCCGCCCTCCTTACATTTAGGACCTGTCAACCTTCCGTTTTCAGACGTCGCTAAATTCTTGGGTCTTACGTTTGACAGAAAACTGTGCTGGTCCTCCCACGTTTCCTATCTTTCGGCTCGCTGTCTGCGATCGCTTAACACCCTCCGTGCCCTGAATGGTACCTCCTGGGGAGCGGACCGAATGGTCCTTCTCCGCCTCTATCGCGCCTTAGTGCGCTCGAAATTGGATTATGGAAGCATAGTCTACTCCTCTGCTCGGCCGTCTATTCTTCGGCGTCTCGACTCTATCCACCACCGTGGATTACGTTTAGTGTCTGGAGCTTTTTACACTAGCCCTGTGGAAAGCCTTTATGCTGAGACTGCTGAACCTCCGTTGTCCAATCGGCGAGCGGTCCTTCTAAGTCGTTATGCTAGCCATCTGTCTTCCATGCCTGCTAATCCAGCCCATGCCCTTTTTTTCGACGCCTCATTTGATGTAGGGTATGCTGGCCGCTCCTCCTCCCTACTACCCCCGGGAGTCCGCTTCCGTCAACTGCTCCATTCTCTTTCCTTCCGCTTTCCTAAAACCTTTTTGACAACTTCGGGTACAGCACCGCCTTGGCTCCGTCCCCGGATCTGCCTGCTCCGTGACCTTTGTCGATTTCCCAAGGATGGTACCCCTACACTTGTTTATCGTCGGGCATTTGCTGCTCTATGTGCACAAATGACGGACGCCACATTTATTTACACCGACGGCTCGAAAACATCGTTAGGTGTAGGGAGTGCCTATATTGTTGGCGACACTCCAAATCAATTTCGGCTTCCCGACCAGTGTTCGGTGTATACTGCGGAGCTTTACGCTGTTCTCCAGGCTGTCCACTACATCCGCCGCCATCGGCGGATACAGTACTTTATCTGCTCAGATTCTCTCAGCTCTCTCCTCAGTCTCCAAGCTCTTTACCCTGTGCACCCTCTGGTCCACCGGATTCAGGACTGTCTGCGCTTGCTCCATCTGGGGGGCGTCTCGGTGGCGTTCCTCTGGCTCCCGGGACACGCTGGTATCTGTGGGAATGAGGCGGCCGATATAGCGGCCAAGGCTGCAGTCTCTCTTCCTCGGCCAGCTATTCAATCGCTTCCCTTCACCGATCTACGGAGTGGTTTATGTCGCAAAGTTGCTCATTTATGGCATGCGCATTGGTTAACACTTCCCAATAATAAATTGCGGGAAGTGAAAGCTCTTCCTTGCGCTTGGACTTCTTCCTCCCGAACGCGTCGTCGGGAGGAGGTAATTTTAACTCGACTCCGGATAGGGCACTGTCTTTTTAGCCATCGACATCTTTTAAGCGGCGATCCTCCCCCACTCTGTCCCCACTGCTCTCAGCTGTGGACGGTAAGACACCTTTTAATTGAATGCCCCTATTTTAATCCGTTACGCTCCCGTCTACAGCTATCGCCTGATCTCTCGTCGATTTTAGCAGATGACGCGCGCTCAGCCGACCGCGTTCTCCAGTTTATTAGTGACAGTGAAATGACGTCAGTCATTTGAAGCTTTTTTTGGGGACAACCAACCCCTTTCTGTAGTGGATTTTTAAGCATTCCTTCTTTTAGTTTCTCCAATTTTATGACTTTGTTCCCATTGCTGCTGATTTTCAGTTTCGTTTTTTTTTTTTTTTTTTTTTTTTTTTTTTTTTTTTTTTTTTTTTTTTTTTGTTAAATACTAAGTCACAGGCTGGGCGCTAATGACCATAGCAGTTTTGCGCCCTAAAACCAAACCAAAAAAAAAAAACCTCGGCCGGTCGGTACCGTTCCGTCTTCATGGTCTGTTCAGATGGAGTTAAGTTCTTTTTGACACACCACACGTGTTTTCCGGCGGAGGGTTCGATTGACTTGTCGTCTTGTCATTAAACGTTTGCGGTTCCCAGTCGAAAGCCACTACCTTTTGGTTGCTAACAGAGTAGTTGTGCAGAATCAGTTGTCATCATAGGTCCCAGCCTTCCACCTTATTGTTGCAAACGGACGTTTCACCACGACATAGACACAAATTTGAATAAAGCGTAGAGCGAAAAAGAAATTGGTAACAGGTAGGTTAGAACACGGGTCGTTTGCGTGACACTCAAATACCGTAACTAGTTAACCACGACGCCGTTTTTATGCCCAGCTTCTTTATCTTACACTTCTTGTTCTTGGAGCATTCATAGTTTCTATTTTGCTTTCTTTTCCACAGACCGGTTCACTTTCTTCCGGTTTTCATGCTTGATCTGTGTTCAGCTATTGATGGGCTGTCCTCTGGGCACTCTTACCACTAAGTCGGAGGAGGGTGCGATGGGGAGCTTCCCTTGTAAGGATCGACAGCGAGAATCTTTGGAAGAGACAATTAATTAAAAAAATGGGTATTCCGAAGGACCTCTGTGTGTAATCACTCTTATGACGTCTTACAATCCAAAGAAGAAACAGGTCACTGAGATACTTAAGTGTTGGTGTAGCATAGTCAGAAGGTGTTACGCCACATTGAAACCATTCATTTTAAGTTTTGTCCACTGTAATTTCACTTGAAGTTTACCTTAAAAGTTGAAACAAGAAAATTTTACAAACTCACATATTGGCTGAAGTCAAGCTGTGAGGACGGGGCGTGAGTCTTGCTTGGGTAGCTCAGTTGGAAGAGCACTTGCCCGCGAAAGGCGAAGGTCTCGAGTTCGAGTCTCGGTGCTGCACACAGTTTTAATCTGCCAGAAAGTTTCATATCAGCGCACACTCCGCTGCAGAGTGAAAATCTCAGCCTGGTCACATATTGTTATTTTATCATGCGTTTGGTTTTACTTTTGGTCGTAATATAGAAACCCTCGTGTAAGATTTGGTCCACCCGGATAGCCGAATGCGTTGGCACCTCGCTTCCACGAGACGGAGACTAGCCTGCTACGGATCGAATCCGTCTTGCAGACTAAAACTAAGGTTGCAGAGCTGGGCCAGCCTCGATATGGATTTTAGGAGGTAAATACCAAGCTGTCCCCATGTCCCACCTCATATATATACGCTACACAATTGATGAAAGATTTGTAAACGTTTTTTAAATTACCTGTACCAACCACAAACTTTGTTAACTATTGTATTACTTATTTATTTAGCGACATGTTTCGAGGGAATACCTCATCTTCAGGCTAAATGGCATTACAAAAACATATTTACAGTAAGGTCATACTGATGTTACACAATCTTTTTATTATTGCTGTGGTAGTAACAGGCGGTGTTACTGTGGAAGCCGGACTGATGCTTGCATGAAAATGTTTTGTACTGGTCATTCACTTTGTTCTTCTGCTGTGGCTTCTTCCACGAGATAACCACAGCAATAATGAAAAGACTATGTAACACCAGTATGACATTATTGTATAATTGTTTTTGTATTTCCATTTAGCTTGAAGGTGAGGTATTCCCTCTAAACATGTCGCTTAGTAAATAAGTAACAGAATAGTTAACGAAGTTCGTGACTGGTAGCGGTAATTTAAAGAAACCTTTACATGTTTCTTGAGACAGTCGCGGTCGAAAAAAATTGTCAAAATGACTTCCAATTCTCTGATAAAACGTTCTCACACTTGATCATGGCATTACTCTACATGTAGACAGATGGGATTAAGAAATTCCGTTCCGCGGACGGCGGCAGCATCTGGCCATTAGCTACCAACAACAATGAAAAAACTCATGTAATAATTCCGATCCCATAAGAGAAACGGGAAAAGGCAAAAGAAGAAATCTGAAACGCATGAGGGTAACCACTTTTCTCGTCATCTGCAGTACAGATATTTACAGGGTGACAGTTATTGAACTATATGAAATAACATCGCTATAACTTCTGAACGGTTTGCGTTAGGACGTTCAAACTGCACTGTTGGCTGCGGGGCATGAACGGAATTAGTATATGCATGAAGGGTCGGTTTAGCGACGAAGCCCCCTTTCATTTGGATGGGTTCGTCAATAAGCAAAGTTGGCGCATTTGGGGGACTGAAAGACCGTATTTCGCTCTCGAGAAGTCTCTTCACCCTCAACGGGTGACTGTGTGGTGCGCAACGTCTAGTCGCGGAATAATCGATGCGATATTTCTTGATGGCACAGCGACTACCGAAATGTACGTAAAGGTTTTGGGAGATGATTTCACCCCCATTATGCAAAGTGACCCTGATTTGGACAAGGTGTGGTTCTTGCAAGACGGAGCTCGACCCCACAGAAGCAGGAATGTAATTGATGTCCTCGAGGGGCACTTCGCGGACCACATTCTGGCTCTGTGGTATCCAGAGGCCACTGACAGGGGCCTCGATTGGCCTCCATAGTCTCCGTATCTGAACACATGAGATTCCTTTTTGTGGGTCTCTACTAAAGACAAGGTGTACAGCAATGACACCAAAACCATTGCTGAGCTGAAAGCAGTCATTCAGGAGGTCATCGACTGCATTTATGTTCCGACATTTCAGAGGGTCATGCAGAATTTTGCTATTCGTCTACGCCACATCATTGCCAATGATGGCAGCCTTATAGAACATGTCATAGCGTAAGTCCGAATATCTGTAGTGACGTTTACATACTGAATAAAGTGTGTGCACGCCGTAGTTTTTAGCTAATTTACGTTTTTTTCGTATAGTTCAATAATTGTCATCCTGTGTACGAAAGTATGGAATTGTTTATCTGAAGAAATTATTTAATTTGAATGAAGGTATGGAAGACCTCTTGTGAGTTCTCAAAAGGAATATATATGTCTCTAGCAATCAGTCGAATATATATTACAGCTAAAGTTATTTAACTATTCAGGGAAAATTTTTAAGTGTTTATTTTCTGCTTAATTTATCGTTCAAACAATCTGTCAGTATTTCCAGAACTATGATTTTCAGAAAAGTTGTATACGGATTAATAGAACAATTCAAACTTTCTGACTGTTAAAAACGACTCGTTATCATGGTACGTTCAATTAAATATGCAGCTGATTCACATAAAAAATAAAGCTGCAGTTCAGTACAATGTATCTCATAAGATCTAGTCATTAAATATGAACAGATATAAATTTTTAAGTACCTGGGGCAGTTTCTAAGACCTGTTAATATTAAGATTAGATTTATTTTGTCATATGATAGGTACATACTTATTACTTACGTTTAGTAATACACTGTTTTAATGAAACTGGTCTGACGATGTGAAATTATCTTAAGTCTGTAAATGGCATGTTTCGCACGGGTATTTCTGCCGATGAAGCGCAGTGCTTCAGTACGTATTCGCAGAATGATTTTAGCAGTGCAGTGATTTATATGCAGAAACATGACTCAAAGTTGTGATCTGAATACGTGTGTGTTATAAAACACATTCAGTGGCTTTTACGAGAGCGACTTATTCTCTCTCCGAGATAACAGCGTGGCTGCTGACACTTTTAACAAAATGTAAGATTTTCTCGTTGGCCAGCAATAAAAAGTTTAGATCTTGTACCAATTAGAGAGAGGCGGAACTTGAGGAAAAACTTTTACGGATGTGACGATTCAGCCCCAACGCCTACAGGTTCTGACCTTACACAATGTTGCTTGAAGCCAAAACCTTCGCTGCGAAACGTTTCTTCTTAAATGTATCTTCTAAAATGGCCCTTTCAATACTGACATAGCTTACCAGCTGACTGATGGAAAGAGAACTAGAAGTACATCATTTGCTCTTCGTTCTGCAACTCATATTGGAAGTTAGAATCAGCGGAAGTGTGAAATCTATTACCATTTTATTTGCACAGGTATTCTTTCCAGCCAGATGCAAAGCTGATTATGTATAGCAGTGATCAGTCGTAAACTAATTTTGATTTACTTTACTAGAAATTATTGTTTCTTGTTTAGAACTGATAAAGTTCATCATCAAGAGCTTGTATGCTGTATTGAAAACACATGTTACGTATTACAGTTACATCAAATTAAAAATATGTTGTATATTAAACGGTGGGGGCTAAACACTGCAAAATAGGTGGGATATAGTGAGCTACAGCACTGCAGACTTGTCTTACATAACGGTACAGAAATAAATGAGAACAAGAAAGTCTGTAAAATTTGCATACGCTAATTGAAGAGTTCTTACAACAGTACGATAATTTTATTAATATTTACTGCCGTAAAACTTACTGCCTATGGTACATGCATACAGTATTTTAAGATTTGTTACTCATCTGTCTATAGTTGGAAGAACTTAATATTGGAGTGTGCTAGGTACTATCTGGAAATGTTTCAGAAAAGGAGTATTAGCGGACTCAGTTGGAAGTTCATGGGTACCGTCAAGTGAGCTTTTTTGTGATTTTTATATTTTTGTTCATTTACTTGAAACATGCCCCATTTAAGAATCTGTACTACTGCATGTATGTGTTGTGTTGGGAGGGGAGCGTAATGTTTGTGATGGCGGAAGGGTGGTTGTGGTGGTGGTAGGAGAAGGGACAGGGTGAAACCTCGGTGTTGGTACTAATGTACTCGTCGCGAGTAGCACAAAGGGGGCCTCCCAGCCTAACGTCCCCATCCGATGGGCAGATCACCATCGACAGTCACGTGCTCTCACTTCATGAGACACTGCGGCGAGGTCTGCCTTTTAAACCAGAACACCGGCACAAAGTCTGGTAATCAGAAACTTCACGCCACCACCTCTCCTCCCCTTTCCGTCTAAATACTGGCAGTGAAAATTTTATTCCACCACCAGGATTCAAACCACCTTCCCCACGGGTCAAGTATCACGGCAAGAGTAAGCGTTAGCGATCTCGGCGACGCAGGTGGGTTTTTCGTGTGTTTATTTCTATTTCTTCTGAAGGATTCATAGCTGGTTCTTTTCTAGCTAAGTGTAATAGCTGCGTGTTGTTCTCAAAGATTCTCACTGTATGCTTTAATTTAACAGTGTGGGCTGCAAATACAGATTTAAGTAAAGAAGTCTCAATGCATCAAGGTGCTCTGTGTATCTCATCTCATTATCTCTCTCTGTTCCACCATTGTAGAATTTTAGGTATGAGTCACATTTGAGTTTGAATATTCAAAATTTACTATAAGGGGGCTTGGAAAGGTATACACCATGAATACCTATTTATTGTAATATACTTTCAACAGAGAATCTGACTGTAATATCTTTATTTTTTATGACTTTGCCATTTCGTAAGACAGTTTGGTTATGAAAGGCATAACATTAATTTTGGGTTTGGCTCCCGTGGGAGGTTAGTTTACTTGGGACCGAGTTATGTATGGATTATTGTGTATGATTGTGGCTTTTTTGTGCAGTTTATCTGTTATTACAGAAACATAGACATTATTATAAGCAACCGTTTTAACTACAATGATTTCATTTTCTTGAACTGTGGAATCATGAGAACTTCTTGCATATCTTGTAGCAAGATATACGCCATTTTGTGTTAGTTTGGGTGACATGTTGAGTTGTGAATGCTGACATCTGTGGTGCTTGGTTTTCTGTATGTACCAAATTGTTTGATAGCTGATACAAATTTTAAGGTCAATAAAATTTGTTCTCGAATTTTAAAATCATCATTTCGTGAGAGGTATGTAGGAGGAAGTACATCTACATCTACATCTATACTCCGCGAGCCACCTTACGGTGTGTGGCGGAGGGTACTTATTGTACCACTATCTGATCCCCCCTTCCCTGTTCCATTCACGAATTGTGCGTGGGAAGAACGACTGCTTGTAAGTCTCCGTATTTGCTCTAATTTCTCGGATCTTTTCGTTGTGATCATTACGAGAGATATATGTGGGCGGTAGTAATATGTTGCCCATCTCTTCCCGGAATGTGCTCTCTCGTAATTTCGATAATAAACCTCTCCGTATTGCGTAACGCCTTTCTTGAAGTGTCCGCCACTGGAGCTTGTTCAGCATCTCCGTAACGCTCTCGCGCTGACTAAATGTCCCCATGACGAATCGCGCTGCTTTTCGCTGGATCATGTCTATCTCTTCTATTAATCCAACCTGGTAAGGGTCCCATACTGATGAGCAATACTCAAGAATCGGACGAACAAGCGTTTTGTAAGCTACTTCTTTCGTCGATGAGTCACATTTTCTTAGAATTCTTCCTATGAATATGTTGTCCGACTCTTCTAGGAAATTTCAGTCTCGAAATTTCAACAGTGCACCGTTCCATAATGCACAACGCCTCCCTGTAGCGTCTGGCAGTTGAGTTTGTTGAGCATCACTGCGACGTTCTCTCCCCGACTAATGATCCCGTGAGGTAACGCTGCGCTCTTCCTTTGACCTTCTCTCTCTTCTGTCGGCTCTACCTGATAAGGATTCCAGATTGATGAATTATGCTAAAGAATCGGCTGAATAAGCGCCTTGTGTGCCACATTCTTCGTGGATGAGTTACATTTCCCTAATATTCTTCCTATCAATCTGGGTCTGGAATCTGCTTTCCCTCTTTGTTTTATGTGATCATTTCACTTAATACTGCTCTGGATTGATACTCCTAGGCATTTTACTGTAGATCCTCTTTCAAGAAATTTTTCGCCAACGGTGTAGTTGTGTACTGATGCATTTCATTTGAAATGTACGTTCAATATGTTAGTTATTTACGTTCGCGGTAAACTACCAGAGCCTGCACCATCCGTTAATACTCAGTAGCTAATCATCTGGGCACCTGCTAACGGTCCTAAAGAGGTTCCGACGTATTCTGCCACATCATTTATACACACTGTAAACTATGACGATCCTATCACACTTCCTTGCGGTACTCCGAAAATTAACTTTACATCCGTCGATTACGTTCCATTAAGAGCGACGAGGTGATTTCTGTCTCCAAGGAACCTTGAATCCAGTCGCAAAGCTGGTTCGATACTCCGTAAGTTCATAATTATTTCACGAAACGGCACTGCTAGACGGTTTCGAAGGTCCTCATGAACTCAAGGAACACGTCGTCAATCAGTGCGCAGTTGCCGGATCTCATGGAGGAACAGAGCGACCTGCGTTTCTCAAGAGCTTTGTTTGCAGAATCTGTGGGGTTCTGCCCACTCGTCTCTCATAGGGTGCCTAAAGGATGGTGCTTTCTCGGATAGCTATACAACAATTCAAGCAAATCATATTAATAGATTTTATGAAAATAAAGAAGACTGACAATACCTAACTTTGGAATTACATGCAAACGGTCAAAAAATGGTTCAAATGGCTCTGAGCACTATGGGACTCAACTGCTGTGGTTATCAGTCCCCTAGAACTTAGAACTACTTAAACCTACCTAACCTAAGGACATCACACACATCCATGCCCGAGGCAGGATTCGAACCTGCGGCCGTAGCAGTCGCACAGTTCCGGACTGCGCGCCTAGAACCGCGAGACCACCGCGGCCGGCAGCAAACGGTCAGTTTGTTTCACTATGCACCGGGTGATCAAAAAGTCAGTGTAAATTTGAAAACTGAATAAATCACGGAATAATGTAGATACAGAGGTACAAATTGACACACACGCTTGGAATGACATGGGGTTATATTAGAACCAAAAAAATACAAAAGTTCAAACAATGTCCGACAGATGGCGCTTCATCTGATCAGAATAGCAATAATTTGCATAACAAAGTAAGACAAAGCAAAGATGATGTTCTTTACAGGAAATGCTCAATATGTCCACCGTCATTCATCAACAATAGCTGTAGACGAGGAATAATGTTGTGAACATCACTGTAAAGCATGTCCGGAGTTATGCTGAGGCATTGGCGCCGGATGTTGTCTTTCAGGATCCCTAGAGATGTCGGTCGATCACGATACACTTGCGACTTCAGGTAACCCCAAAGCCAATAATCGCACGGACTGAGGTCTGGGGACCTGGGACGCCAAACATGACGAAAGTGGCGGCTGAGCACACGATCATCACCAAACGACGCGCATGTTTTGGAGATTTTGTGAACTTTGTGTTTTTTTTCAGTTCTAATAGAACCCCATGTCATTCCAGGCATGTGTGTCAATTTTTACCTCTATCTACATTATTCCGTGGTTTATTAGGTTTTCAAATTTATACTGACTTTTTGATCACCCAGTATAATGTCCATCTAAGCATTCACACTCGCTCATCTGTAACTGCTATCTTTAATATCACTGCTCATTTGGGTCTCTCTACTAGTGTCCGTCTTCTACTGTGAATCAAGGCTGGCAGGAACGGTGCTTACATTCTCTTCGTATAGAGGCCGCTCCTGCCGTACGTCCCTAGTCAGCCGGCTTTTGGCTAACGTCGTCTCACAGCCTTCCCTGCTCTTGCGTTCTTCGTCTTCGTGCCGACGTTCGTTGTTACGCCGGAACAGTATCCATGTTGGTTTTCATAGAGGATATTCTCATTCTCTAAAACCTGATAATTCATAGTCATAAAATGTTCCATAATTCCCAAACAGCTTAACGACAACGATATATGCCTATAATTACACTACTGGCCATTAACATTGCTACACAAAGAAGACATGCAGATGATAAACGGGTATTCATTGGACAAATATGTTATACTAGAACTGACATGTGATTACATTTTCACGCAATTTGGGTGCATAGATCCTGAGAAATCAGTACCCAGAACAACCACCTCTGGCCGTAATAAGGGCCTTATACGCCTGGGCATTGAGTCAAACAGAGCTTGGATAGCGTGTACAGGTACAGCTGCCCATGCAGCTTCAACACGATACCACAGTTCATCAAGAGTAGTGAGTGCCGTATTGTGACGAGCCAATTGCTCTTCCACCATTGACCAGACGTTTTCAGTTGGTTAGAGATCTGGTGAATGTGCAGCAGGGCAGCAGTCGAACATTTGCTGTATCGAGAAAGGCCCGTACAGGACCTGCAACATGCGGTCGTGCATTATCCTGCTGAAATGTAGGGTTTCGCAGGGATCGAATGAAGGGTAGAGCCACGGGTCGTAACACATCTGAAACGTAACGTCCACTATTCAAAGTGCCGTCTATGCGAACAGGAGGTGACCGAGACGTGTAACCAATGGCACATCGTACCATCACGTCGGGTGATGCGCCAGAATTTCGATGAAGAATACACGCTTCCACTGTACGTTCACCGAGATGTCGCCAAACACGAATGCGACCATAATGATGCAGTAAACAGAACCTGGGTTCATCCGAAAAAATGAGCTTTTGCCATTCGTGCACCCAGGTTCGTCGTAGAAGACACCATCGCATTCGCTCCTGTCTGTGATGCAGCGTCAAGGGTAACCGCCGCCATGGTCTCCGAGCTGATAGCGCATGCTGCTGCAAACGTCGTCGAACTGTTCGTGTAGATGGTTGTTGTCTTGCAAACGTCTCCATCTATTGAGTCAGGGATCGAGACGTGGCTGCACGTTCCGTTACAGCCATGCGGATAAGATGCCTGTCATCTCGACTGCTAGTGATACGAGGCCGTTGGGATACAGCACGGCGTTCCGTATTACCCTCCTGAACCCACCGATTCCATATTCTGCTAATATTGGATGTCGACCAAAGCGAGCAGCAATGTCGCGATATGATAAAACGCAATCGCGGTAGGCTACAATCCGACCTTTATCAATGTCGTAAACGTGATGGCACGCATTTCACCTCCTTACACGAGGCATCCCAACAACGTTTCACCAGGCAACGCTGGTCAACTGCTATATCTGTATGAGAAATCGGACGGAAACTTTCCTCATGTCAGCACGTTGTAGGTGTCACCACGGGCGCCGACCTTGTGTGAATGCTCTGAAAAGCTAATCACTTGCATATCACAGCATCTTCTTTCTGTCGGTTAAATTTCGCGTCTGTAGCATGTCATCTTCGTGGTGTAGCAATTTTAATGGCCAGTAGTGTATAGATTTCCTATGACTTTTCATGGAAACGGGAATGACCCCAACTATTTTTCCAGTCGCTACATAACCCTGGCTTCTACAGCGAACTACTATAAACTGCTGCTAGAATGGTAGCAAATTCTTCCTTATAATCTTTGTAAAACATGCAACATACCATTGCTGTACTATACCGATACAAAAGTTTCTTAGGCTAGCCGAGAATCCGGTAAAATTGTGTGACGTACGTTATAAGTGGTCATGCCTTTCAACGAGAGTCTCCGCCAGTTAACCTAATTCTTTCATGGATTATCTTAATGAATCTTCACGTAAGATTTCCTCTTATCTGTTTTCTGTGTATCTTCTGTAGATGTTCTCCCTAGAAACAGATCTTTCAATGCATTGTAGTTTTCAGAAGATGCAAGACGACTACCTGCGGTTATAAGTGGGCAAGCAGGTAGCCCATTTACATAAAATAAGTCTTAGGATGCCAATATAAAGCATTTATTAGTAAATGTCGTAAGAATATAATAATTTAATATTTTTAAACGACTCATCAGAAAAAGTTAATTCGAAAGCATGCACGGATTGTGACACCAGGCTCAGAATACATCCTATCACTGACTGACAAGATTAATGGGCCGCCGAAATGTGCTGAATACGTCGTTAAACTTCGTAGCTCTTCACAAATCTCCGGTTATTTAACAATATTCATTTGTCTACTGCATTAACTGGTTTACTGTTTACCGACGTAATGGTGTTAAATCCCTGATGACCTGAAGGTCAAATGCCCTGATGACCTGAAGGTCAAATGGTTCAAATGGCTCTAAGCACTATTGGACTTAACATCTGAGGTCATCAATTCCCTAGACTTAGACCTACATAAACCTAACGAACCTAAGGACATCACACACATCCATGCCCGAGACAGGATTCGAACCTGCGACGTAGCAGCAGCGCGGTTCCGGACTGAAGCGTCTAGAACCGCTCGGCCACAGCGACCGGCAACCGAAAGTCCTCGTAGTATTTTTTACGTAGAAAGTGCCAGTTTAACGCCAGTACACTTGCGGATCCCATTCGTATTGACTGCTAAGAGAGATTCACCCTCAGGGCTCGCGTACTTCACCCAACTCCCATGATTCACCACCGTAACATGGGGTCCACAGATCAACACAGCATCCTGCTTGCTGCCATTGTACTCTGCTGCATTGCTTAAGGCAGCGAGCGGCTTACTCTTGCTTTATCCCGAGATTTGGTAAAAGTAAAATTTAGAAAATAAAACACATTTCAGCCGGCCGGCGTGGCCAGGCGGTTCTAGGCGCTACAGTCTGGAACCGCGCCTCCGCTACGGTCGCAGGTTCGAATCCTGCCTCGGGCATGGATGTGTGTGATGTCCTTAGGTTAGTTAGGTTTAAGTAGTTCTAAGTTCTAGGGGACTGATGACCTTAGAAGTTAAGTCCCATAGTGCTCAGAGCCATTTGAACAACTTTTTTTAAAACACATTTCAAAACAGGGAAGATCTAATCACACATTACCTTTGGTGATTTCCTTTCAAAATTCTGAAAATTAGTTACGGTGTTATTGGTTACAGAAGTAGCCTGTACAGTTGGTCTTTACTTTTTCCAGTGCAGTAAACGTAGGAGTTTTCCAAACATCAGTAACAGTAGTGATGTCTCACTATGGTCTTCTCTAAATATTTATTTTCCATTAAAGGATTTCGTTGGAAATCTGTCAATCACAAAGAGATTTTATAAGTTGTATCAATATATAAAGCACACTAATTTTCAGTTTCTTACTACCCACACAATATTCTCACTCCGTTTTCCATTCTCTCGTAATACCTAGACACATAACAGTTATGAATATAGTAAACAGTGAATATAAATTCATATAGAAAATGCCATACTTCGCATTCAGCTTTCGAGGCCATCAACACAAAATTTGAAATACTCTATTAAAATAGATTTTTTATGCTAATTATCATTGACGTACTTTTTTGTTACACTAATTCATACATACAAAATTAAACGTGTCTCTCACATTTTTCTTTCGCTTGGTTAGCATTCTAAAGAAATGTCTAGGAGCATTCTTTAACGGTCTAGCCAAACATGAACACAAAATACGAAGATAGATGCCTTTATCTGCGACTTAGCATCGTTCAGGATACGGAAATACACTGCACACATGGGATATTTATTTCCTTTAGCGCCGCTGCCGCATTTGGCTGTCCAACACAACTTTTTCTTTTTTAACAAGAACTTACTCGACGATCATTCTTTTATAGTACACGCCACTGAGACATTTTATTTAATGTGTTTCACTCGTTTATCGAATCTGCCGATATTGGGCGCTGTAGTCCAATTATGCTTCATGACTGGCAGCTGTCATTACAGTTTCGAACGATGTTCTTTACCTTACAGATTAGGTTTGTTGTTTTGCCTTGCAGCTCCTGTCTTCTTGTTATCGTGGCTCCAAACTTCTTATGATTCCACGTATCATGAATGATATTATCGTTACTTGTAATAAAGAAACATGTTTCAGGCACCGCATACTACTAAGCTTTTACATTTTCCATTGCCTTTGTAAACTATAGCTTTCTTTCTCTGCTGATCCCGGCGGAGGTTCGAGTCCATCCTCGGGCATGGGCGTGTGTGTTTGCCCTTAGGATAATTTAGGTTAAGTAGTGTGTAAACTTAGGTATCGATGACCTTATCAGTTCAGTCCCATAAGATTTCACACACATTTTAACATTTTTGAAAAATTTTTTTCTCTGCCAAAAAGGCACACAAATGTTTTTTTTTTTAAATTCTCAAATGATTAATTAATGGATCTCCTCCCGTTAGACATTAAATTAGATTATTTTGTCAACCATTTCATAAGAAAGTAGAACCCATTACATGAAAAAACTGTCATACATAGAACATCTGTTCTCGAACACCCTTAACATTTATACTGCTTACAGTTTCTGCCCTTACCCTTTCTGAAGGAGCCCCCAGTTGTAAGGAGCGCGCCATTGAAGACGCTGGCAGTTATAGAGGATTGTCTCGCAATTAGCAAATCATTTTCTCAGTCAACTGCTACGAAACGTAAACGGAATGAGGCTAACGACTCAAAGACTCCCTGTTGCGCCAAGGTTACTTGTGGTTTCCTGTACTGAAGACAGTCAGTCCTTCGCAGCAGTGAATCCGTTTATTATTCAGAAAGGTGTTGATAGCATTGCTCGCCCCGTGAAATCCTGCTCTCGTTTACGCAATGGTACTTTGCTTTTGGAGACTACTTCTGAACCTCAAGTGCAAAAACTGCTTGTACCTTCACTCCTCCATGGCGATTAAGAAATTAGATACCTCCTTAGTGCCCACACGCACTCCCTTTCTCACTTTTGATTGTGGGGGCTCTTTCATCAGTGGTCAAAGAAGGTTATGAAGTTATCACAGTCAGACCGTATATCGTAAACCCGATGTGCTGCTATCAGTTTCAGCGTTACAACCACGCCCGAGAGTCCTGTCGACACGCAGCCAAATGTGTGACCTGTGGCAAGGATGCTCACGAGGCCCATTGTCCACTTCCTTCTACCCGCTGAATCAATTGCAATGGCGGCCATGCCACCTCCTCCCGCGATTCACTCATGTATCTCGATGAGCGGGGCTGTCCAGGAGATTTGTGTGAAGGAGAAAGTGCCTTACCTGGTCGCTTGTTGGCTAGTCAGAAACCCTGCGTTCTACCATCTGGCACCTACAGTACTGTTCTTGCTACATCTCGCTCCACGAAGGGCTTAGCCATGCACACATGCGACCTCAAATTTTACACCGCGCTTACGGAATCGCCCAGCGTCATGGTAGCGTCCACGTCTCCTCCTCCAGCCGTGCATCATGCCACCAAACTTTCACCTCACAGGGCGAAGTCACCAGCTACCCAACTGAAGGCTGGAAAGAAGGAATACGCCCATAAATGCTTCCTATGTCCCTCCAGCCACCCAACATCTTATTCTTCATCTGCTACCTGGAAAGGCTGGAAGAAGTCAAACAAAGGCAAACGGTCTTCTCTTTCGCCAACTCGAAAATCCTCTTCGACCGTGATACCCTTACCCAGCCGACCTCCTGTCGCCGGTGCACACCACCAACCGATTTGTTGTACTACACTCCGCAGGCTAACAGCAGAAGAAAGCCAACGCTTATGATGACCCCATGGAGCAAGATCCTCCTACGTGTGTGCCCCCATGAAGAAGATGATGAAAGAGGATTTATGGCTGCTCTTAGAATCGCAGGTGTCCACTTTTTCTCTACCTTCAGGAAACGAAGTTGTGTCCTCAAGACCGCTTTGAGGTCCCACATTTCTTCCCAGTCCGTTTTGACCTTCCCCCGCGTTCAGCATTCCATCTCATGGGGGAGTCATGCTGTTCACACAGGATGACATTCATAGTTAACCCATTACCCTGACTACCCACATTCAAGCTGTTGCAGTTCGCCTTTTCCTTCCTCACTTGACCTTTTCTCTTTGTACTGTTTACATCCCTCCGTCATTCGATGCAACCAGGGCAAACTTCCACCACCTCACTGGGCAGCTACCTCACCCCTTCTGCTACTCAGTGACTTGAATGTGTACCATCCTCTTTGGGGTACTCTCAGAACCTGTCAGAGAGATGCCCTCTTGGCAGATCTTCTCAATCAACTTAACCTCCTCTGACTTAACACTGGAGCACCTACGTTCCCTTCAGACTCAGTGCGCGCCTATTCCCATTTGGTCCTATGCTTCTGCACAGACCAGCTTGCCCATCGTCTCAAGTGGTCCGTTCTCTCTGACACATACTCGAACTACCATTGCCTGGGTGCTGTCTGTTTGCTGATTACTACCCTACCTACTTCCACACCAAAATGCCAGTTTACTCAGGCCTACTGGAGGCCTACTGTACTCCTCCAAAAATGTGTGTCAGATCTTATGGGACTTTACTGCTAAGGTCATCAGTCCCTAAGCTTACACACAACCTAAGGTATCCTAAGGACAAACACACACACCCATGCCCGAGCAAGGACTCGAACATCCGCCGGGATCAGCCGCACAGTCAATGACTGCAGCTCCTTAGACCGCTCGGCTAATCCCGCACGGCTGCACGCCTCCCTGGTGACCTTCGATGAATAACACTTCCCCAGTTGTGATTACGAGGTGGAAGGTCTTACAAATGTTACCCTTACCGTCGCAGAACGTTCAATTCCTCGCACTTCCTCTTTACCACGCCGTGTCCTGGTCCTCTGGTGGACTGAGGGGTGCCGCGATGCAATTCGCAAGCGGAGACGTGCTCTACGCGTTTTTAAGCGTCATACGACGATGTCGAACTTCACTAATTATAAACAGATGCGTGCACGTTGTCGTCGCGTTCTTCGGAGTAGTACCGAAGATAGCTGGATTTCATTCATTAGTTCTTTCAACTGTTCCACTACCTCTTCCGTCGTGTGCGCCAACCTCTGACGGCTCTCTGGGACCAAGATACATTCCCCAATTTCCGGCCTTGACAGTAGCAGACGATGTCATCGTGGACCACACTGCTGTCTACAACACCTTGGGCCACCATTTTGCGGAGATTTCGAGCTCCTCCCACTATCACCCTGACTTCCTCCATCGGAAACGAGCGCAGGAGGATCGGGCGATACCCTTCTCTTCTCAGAATCGTGAGCGTTACAATTCTGCCTTTAAGATACGAGGGAGCTAGATCATACTCTCACTTCATATCGATCCCCCGCCCCAGGGACAGAGGCTGTTCACAATCAGATGTTGCAGCACCTTTATGCTGCAGGCAACCATTTTCGGGTTAATATTTGCAACTGCATCTGCGCGGATGGAACATATCCCAGACGCTGGCGTGAAGCAACTGTGAAACCCATACCTAAGCACAGTAAGGACAAACACCTCCCTTCTAGATACTGCCCCATTTGTCTCACCAGCTGTGTTTGGAAGGTGATTATGGTTCATACCTGGCTGGTATGGTGGTTCGAGTCTCGCAGTTTACTAACCACTGTACAGTGTGGATTTCGAGTGCAGCGTTCTGTGGTTGACTATCTCGTCACTTTGTCCACCCATGTCATGAATGGTTTTCTGCGGAAATAACAGACTGTGACCGTTTTTTTCGATATGGAGAAAGCCTACGATACCTGCTGGAGGAGTGGCATCCTGTGTACTCTCTACACGTGGGGCTTCCGTGGCTCCTTGCCCCTTTTCCTTGAGGAATTTTTAAAAGACGTTTTCTTCAAGGAACCTGTGGGTTCTGCCTTTTCTGACCCTTTATCCAGGAAAATGGTGTGCCTCGGGGCTCTGTCCTGAGCGTCGTCCTCTTTGATATCGCCGTTAACCCTACAGTGGCCTGTCTCCCATTGGGCGTTTCCAGCATCCTTTTTGTTGACGATTTTGCCATCTATTGCAGACCTGTCTCATTGAGCGGCGTCTTCAGCGATGTTTCAATCTTTACTCATGGAGCGTCGAAAGTGGCTTTCGTTTTTCCACTGACAAAACCGTTTGTCTAAATTTCAGACGGCGCAATTGGTTTCTCCCACCATCTTCATGGCATCCGTTTGGCCACTGGCGCCTTTTACGCTAGCCCAGTTCAGCGTCTGTATGCAGATGCTGCCAAACTACCGCTGTCCTACCGGGGTGAATTTCTCCTAAGGATATATGCATGCCGTTTGCCTTCCATGCTTCCATGCGTGGCCATCCATCCTATGCCTCCTTTTTCGATGACTCCTTTGATCGCCAGTATGGGGAGCGTCCCTCTTCTCTGTTACCTCCTGGAGTTCGCTTTAGGCTCTTGCTACAGCAGATTAACTTCACTCTCCCTGCAACTTTCCCAGTGGGTATGAACCCTTCACCACCTTGGCTTCGTGCGGTGGTCCGCGTTCACTTTGGCCTTCATTCGCTTCTTAAGGACCCTACTCAAGTCTCGTTCCATCGTCATGACTTTCATGACCTTCACATGGGACTTGGCGATAGTGCTTTTGTGTATACTGATGGCTCTCGGACTGACCGTGGAGTCGGGTGTGCCTTCGTCATTGGCGCCGACGTTTTTCGGCATCGTCTTCCGGCACATTGCTCAGAATTTACAGCAGAACTCTTCGCCTTGTATCAGGCCACAGAGAACATCCGGTTACACAAGCTTTTCAATTGTCATCGGCTCGGTCTCTCTCAGCGCCCTTCAAAGCCTTTGTGCGCTGCCACCATGGAGCCACTGTGATGTTTATGTGGGTTCCACGTCATGTCGACCTTACACGAAACGAGGCTGCTAATGCAGCTGCCAAGGCTGCAGTCCTCATACCTCAGCCCACTAGTTCTTATATTCCCTCTGATGATCTCCATGTTGCCGTCTGTCAGAGGGTTGGTGTTACTTTGGCATCACCACTGGTCCTCCCTTCACGCGAATAAGCTTCGGGTTATTAAGCCCCTCCCAGCGGCTTTGACGACCTCCTCTCGGCCCTACCACCGCGTATTGGGCATTGCCTTTTTAGCCGTCGCCATGTGTTATGAGGTACTCCCCCACCACTTTGTGCACATCGCACCCAACTCTTTACTGTTCGCCATTTTCTGACGGAATGACCTATTTTTAACCGTTTACGTTCCCGTTTGGGTTTGCCGTCTGAGTTATCGGCCGCTTTAAGGACGACGCGCGGGCTGCCAACCGCGTTTTACTTTTTATCTGTCGTAGCAGTATGGCAAAGGCCATTTAATTTTTAGTTCCGGACTTCCGTTTCTCTATGGCGTACTTTATCGACCTTTCTCCACGTCACCAGGTCTTACCTGTCTTATCATCCGTCGATTGGGATTGACGTATAGTCGTTGATTTACTAGTTATTTATTGTGGCTCTGAGCACTATGGGACTTAACATCTATGGTCATCAGTCCCCTAGAACTTAGAACTACTTAAACCTAAATAACCTAAGGACATCACACAACACCCAGTCATCACAGTTATTTATTGTGTTTTTATTATTTGTATATGATTTATCAGTGTATTCAGACAGTTATGGATAAAGTAAATTATGTTATCAAAGTAACTAATTATTGGATGGAAAGGAACTGATTCTTTGTGAATAATACATGATATTTTCTCAGTCAGTGAAAGTTGAAATACATTCTTTTATTGTTTAACATTCGCATTTAATCTGTTGGTGGGGTAGTGCTGTATAATTGTGATTTTATCTTCAAATATAGTACATTTTGTACCAAACTTCATGTCTAATGATAACTGCACTATTACTCCTGTCTGCTTTCACAGTTATTGTATTCTGTGTTTTTATCATTTATTTGCCGTCCTATCAAAAATGAAACTTTTGAAATTAATACCATGAGAAACTAAAGGAAAGTAAATAACAATACGAAACTACGATGTTTGATTGTTACCAAATTTGTGGACAGATACATCAGGCATGTCATTGAATATATGCTAATCACAAAAAGAAAATTGATTCGTTAATGAGGAACAACGACTGCATACCAAATATAAACCAAAACATGGACTCACAACACTACAAAAATGTTTCCAATGTGTACAAATTCCTCACTGATGTACAATTTATAGAAGGCAATATAGAACAGCTCAGCAAAGTGCTCAATTAATATATAGATTACCAACTATTTAATAGAACCATAAAATATTTAATAGCTACAACTAATATTACAATAGACACAGCTCGAATGTTAGTGCGAGAACAGAACATGTTCACAATGCGCTTACCAAAACTTACACAAACGGTTATACAAAGTACAAAACATACATTGAACATAACATTCTCAAAAAAAGCAGACAAAAGCAATAGTGTAATAACTATGCACCATTATTTGTATGTGGATTAGGTATTAATGTTCTTTAAAGATAACATCACACTATACGACACAGCCCTAGAACAGAGTTACAGTTGAGAATGATGTTTACGGTACTGACTTCGGTACATAATGTAGTGAGGCGACCACGACTATTTTTTTTGTCGCTGGCCAGCGCTGACGCAAGGGCGATAGTTATCAACCTGGCAGCGCCCTGTGATGTGGACAGACCAGCTACCTTTAGAGGCCACAGCCGTTGACATCACTGGCGCCCTACTTCTCTTGGCATCGTGGAGCTCGCACAGCCCCTCGCTCTGCTCACATCACCGTGGCGACATGCGAAGACGGTCGTGCGTGGCCCTGACTCGCTCCTTCTGGCACGATTTGGGTGGCGACTGGCACCGTGGTGCCACGACCCACTAAGAACTTGCGTCAGAGGTATCTGCAGGCAGCTTGGAAGATCTGTGGCACCAACTCCTGTGAAACCCAAGTGGACCACCGTCTCGAACCCATGGCTGCCGGCTCAACCTGTCTTCTTGCTGTCTGCCTTAGCTCTGCCATCGTGTTGGTTCTGCTGGTTTCCAGTGACGAGAAATGATCCCTACCTCAAAATCCAGACTCACATACATGCACCTCACGTGCATTTGTTTCACTAAAACTGGGCACATAGCCATGTCGTTCAAGAGGGACTTGACCTGATGTGTGACACTGCCCCAATACCTAGACAGTTACCACTGTACAGTACAGTTTACAACTGCACTTGGCTATCCTGGCTTAACAATCCACTTGCGTGTCTATTTTTGTGACCCACATGTCGCAACATATGCGGCTACCGGCTCGTGGCCATTAAAATAACAAAAATGGCTCTGAGCACTATAGGACTCAACTGCTGAGGTCATTAGTCCCCTAGAACTTAGAACTAGTTAAACCTAACTAACCTAAGGACATCACACACATCCATGCCCGAGGCAGGATTCGAACCTGCGACCGTAGCGGTCTCGCGGCTCCAGACTGCAGCGCCAGAACCGCGCGGCCACTTCGGCCGGCATTAAAATAACGATCCATGGCATCTTCCGTGCTACTTCTCCTGACTTTCGCTAAAGACTTATTTTTACTCATATACTAAGTAGCAGCAGTACAATATAAATATAATAAAAGTTACACAATAAAAAACTCTAGGATATAATCGTACACTATAAATGATATAATCCTCCAAGAAGGGAAGTTGGTATTGTTCAATAAAACCAACCTATACACAAATACAACATCAGAAACAATCCAGGTTATAAACAAAAACTTTATATATATATTGGCAAGGTACCCACCATCGAAGTATACGAAATACGAAAAAATATTAGAACTTAGCCTATCACAAAACAATTTTGAATTCGAAAATAAAATTTACAATCTGTTGGGATACATATCATTTTAGATATATTTCTATTACGCTAGAATAGAATTTTTAGCTACTAGCAGAAACTGATGAGAATGGCATACAAAAGACCATTCAGCAATAAAACAGATTGCTCCCTGTATTTAATGTACAGTGGAGACAGAACAAAATGTAATTTAAGTTTCTACACTTAACAATAAGTAACAGAGACAACCACCACAGATCTTAAATATATAGGGAACCCGCCACAACAAAGGTTACCATAAATAATCGCCCCTGTCATCCAGATCAGCATAAATATGTACTCTTCAGCTCAGTGATTAATAAAATCAAATTTACCAGCTGAAACTGATGCAGTACAAAAGGGAATAAAAACATTGCAACACATAACGCAGGATAATGATTTCAACGGCACAGTGATACTCAGACTATAGAAACAATACGCACTACCTAAAACACATGAGGTACATAAAGAAATAACACCATTAAGAAAGGAAGGAATTACAAATAAACCAGCCTGCGTCACAGTACAATACGTAGGTCAAGTTTCAAGAAAACTGAATAGTGTATTCCAAAATATTAAGGTAAAACTAGCATCATGAAAAGCCAAAAACCCTAATTTCTCAAACTCAGGAATTAATAAAATCTTTTGTGACGATTACCGCACATTCTACACCGGGGAAGCAGGTAGAAACGTCAGAATAAGTTTAAAACAACACACATTGGATAATGAGAGCAATCAGTATACAGTTTACATGCACTTAGTAAACAAAAAACACAAAGCAGAAAAAATAGAAAATGGATTAACAATTCTACGTAGACTACTCAAAGGCAATACAATGACTATGCCGGAGGTACTGTAAATTCACACCTGCTGATACGCGTACTCTAACGAAATTGTAAATGAACAAACAGAACTAAAGTTTACTAAGTCTATAATACTTTGACATCCTAAAAGCAGTAGGATAAATTTTCAGCACTTCAAGACATTAAAAGGCAACAGAGTGCTCTATAGATATATCTTTCTACAAAAAAAGAAAAATTATATAATTCTATCGTCTTAATGTACCTATTATCACTCATCTTCAGCATATAAATTTCATAGTAGACACACAATCATCGCTGATGAAAACTTTCAAACATACATAAACACAGCCCATATAAATACTATACTGAAGCGCCCAAGAAGCTGGTATACGCATGTGTATTCATATACAGAGATATGTAAACATGCACAATACGGCGCTGCGGTCGACAACGCCAATATGAACCAAAACATGGCTGGCGCTGTTGTTAGATAGGTTACTGCTGCTACAATGGCAGGTTGTCAAGATTTGAGGCTGAACATGGTGTTGTAGTCGGCGCACGAACGATGGGACACTGCATCTTCGAGGTAGCGATGAAGCCGGGATTTTTACGTACGACCATTTCAAGACTGTACCGTGAATATCAGGAATTCGGTAATACATCAAATCTCCAACAGTGCTGCGTTCAGGAGAAGATCCTGAAAGAACGGACCAACGATGACTGAAGAGAACCGTCCAACGTGACAGAATTGCAACCCTTCCTAAAATTTATGCTGATTGCAATGCTGAGCCATCAAAAAGTGTCAGCGTGCGAACCATTCAACGAAACACCATCGACACGGGCTTAATGACTGCGTGACACAAAGCTTTACACCTCGTCTGGGCCCGTCAACATCGACATTGGACTGTTGATGACTTGCAACATGTTGGCTAGTCGGACGAGTCTCGTTCCAAATCGCATCGTGTACGGCTGTGGAGAATTCCTCCTGAATCCATGGACCCTGCGTGTCAGCAAGGGAATATTCAAGCTGGTGGAGGCTTTGTAATGGCGTGGGGCGTGTGCAGTTGGAGTGATATAAGTCTAGATGCGACTCTCACAGGTAACACGTCTCACATCCTGTCTCGGGCAACACGTCTCACATCCTGACTCGGGCAATTCCAGCAGGCAATGCAACACCGCACAAGTACAGAGTTCCTACAGGGTGCCAACAGGAACACTCTTCTGTGTTTAAATACTTCCGCCGGTCACCAGACTCCCCAGACATGCACATTATTGAGCACATCTGGGGTGCTTTGCAAAGTGTTGTTGAGAAGAGATCTCCATCCCCTCCTACTCTTACGGATTTATGGACAGCTCTGCAGGATTTATAGTGTCAGTTCTCTCTAGCACTACTTAGACATTAGTCGTGTGCATGCCACGTCGTGTTGTGCCACTTCTGCGTGCTCGCGGAGGCCCTACACGATATTAGGCACGTGTACCAGTTGCTTTGGCTCTTCAGTGTATTATAAAGTTGAACAATGGCACAGAGAGAGTCAGAAAGATTCTTCAGTGTGCAATATGTAACATACGTCATATCATATGACACGTAAAACGAGTAAGTAGTAACTTACACGTAAACCATATAATTATCTGCTATTCAATAGCCGTAAGCAACGTACTTTTATCTTAAATGTTTACGAAAACTTTTACCATCATTGCAGGATAACTGAAAAATAGCATAGACGCCGTAAACAACTTGTGATAGGCATATAACTGTTAACAACCTCCTGTTTCGTCGCAAAACAAGGAAAAACTGAAGTATGTAATTAACACTGGCTACAACACTCATTTATGCAAGCTACTCCTTCAGATTGACTGCACCTGACACAGGTCGCAGGAACGCAGAATCCAAGGGAATGTTGCATCTCTTAGGCTTGTAGTTCAGATGGTCGCTCAGTTACATTATTTCACCGTCCAAGTAGTTTTGTTAGTAATCATACGCAAGTGCTATCATTGAAACTGGCAGAGAAATCGTCCCTCTTATATTCTGTTTCTTCTTTTCCGTTTGTAATTAGTAACATTCTTCACTAATTGGATCAGAGTAGGTCGTTCAAAAATTTTAGCATTGCTATAATCTTCGAAAGAGGGGGGGGGGGGGGAGGAGAAGAGAGGGAGCTGTACTGCTCGTCGTGCCTATGTTATTTTCGATAAGCACACAACTGCTCCTCGGGGAGTTCTATATGGCAAGCGCCTGAGGGAGCCAAGCATTGGTTTCGTGAGTACGGCCTTAGCTAACCTGGGTTACCTGAGCTGTGTGTAGGTAACTGCCGTAGGTCTCCTATAGTCTTAAATTCTGGGCTTCCTTTAGCGACCACCGTGAGGTACAGCGGTGGAACACTGATGGTCCCAGAGAATGGCTATCTGGCTTAACCAACCAGATGGTGAAGATGGATGAACGCTAACTTTGCTAGGTGCTGGTAATTCCTCTATAAACCCTAAATCCCATTCTTCCAATCCCGGTGGATCGTTGGACACTATTTACACCCTACCCCAAAGTGACATTGTATGTCTAGTCCAGCTGAGTCTCCTGTGAATGAGAGAGAAAGCAGTAAATTTAACGGATCACGTCCTGTGGTATCTAATGTAAATAGTATATCGTTGTTAACCGTGCGGAAGGTTCATTTTGAGAAATTGTCACCTTTACATATCCATAAACCTCTAGATGGAGTTGCTTGGCAACTGAAATCTATCAGAAGACCTCGCAATCTTACATTCCTTACGGGGACACTGAAAGCTACTCATTAAACAAGTTGTTAAATGCCAAACTACTTGGAGTATACGTTCTCAATAACTAGCTGCACACTGCGCATAATTGTTGTAAAAGAGCTTTGACGTGACGGGACATTATGAATATGCACTCCGTCTACAAGTGTCCCATCGGGTCCATCAAACCGCCATATCATCCTCAACTGAGGATGCGGATAGGAGGGGCGTGTGGTCAGCACACTGCTCTCCCTGTCGTTATGGTGGTTTTCTTTTACCGGAGCCGCTACTATTGGGTCGAGTAGCTCCTCAATTGGCATCACGAGGCTGAGTGCACCCCGAAAAATGGCAACAGCACATGGCGGCTCGGATGGTCACCCATCCAAGTGCCGGCCACACCCGACAACGGTTAACTTCGGTGATCTGACGGGAACCGGTGTATCCACTGCAGCAAGGTCATTGCCGTTATGAATATGGGAACCAAAGAACTTCAACAGGCATGACAAAACGCATGTGGTACTGAAGGTAATAGTTTTGTGAAAATGACTGATGGTGAGCTCCTGAAGTCAGCGACTTTTATCGCGACACTTAATGTTCCAAACTCCCCAAGTTACTTGAGTATAACGCGGCAGAATTTCTCAAATATGGGGTTAGGCGCTATGGACCAAATCCAATGCGCTGCTTTAAGCACTAGTACTCTGCCCATAGTACTATTGGCTGCAGCGGTCAGGCTACATGTGGAACAACTGGCTCTGCTGACCACGAACCAGGTATTCAGTGCCCTGCCTCACACATGAGCGTCAATTGCTCTAAAACCCAGCCAGTCAGGAGCAATAAATGTCCTGTATTCACAGAAGAAACGAAATTCCACGAGGTTAAATCACACAAGTAGTCTCACACTCTGCCATGAAAAAGGCGCCTGAGGCCATACAGCCACCCACTTTCATGAAGTAATTTGCCACAGCAAAAAAGCAGACTCCACAAAAATACTAATGCTTGCATTCACACTTGCAAGACTTATCAAAGCACACTGAAAATGCAGCTGCAACACAACTATTCTAACAACCAAGTCCTTGTGTTCCAAAGATAACGGTGGCTGCAGCACCTAAGGCTCCGAAGTGTGGGGGTCAAGTAAGATTTTGAGGAAGGTCTGGGGATGTCAGAATGATTCGAACACGTTGCACAGCCCAACAGTCAGGTAGCTGCCCATGGGCTTATATGCATTAATACACTATAGCGCAGTGGGTAACTGAGGAGACAGGGGGGGGGGGGGGGAGGCTTCAGGAAACATGTGACATTCATGTTGCGCCTCATATCAAAAGAAAAAAATAAAGAAACAGGGAAATCATCTAACTATACAACTGTGCGACAACCACTTGGTTGGTGGGACTAGGAGCTGTAGCTTTTAAACATTTCAATGGCGATCTTCCATTCGTTTGCTTCATGTTGAAGAGCCGTGAAAACAGTTCACAGACCACCCACGGCTTCAGCACATTCTGCTTACATGTTTCTGTTCACACGATTAGAACTGCTGATCAGTAGACACTCACCATCTCTACCTAATAAGGGTGTGAGTACGATTCACGGGTTTCAATGGATTTACTTGCCAGGGGACCGAAGCTTGGTCGCTTCTCTCTCTTGCTTTCTACGACCTGTTACCGCCGTCCTCGGCCATAATCCCATACCGTCCTTGCGACTTTGGCCGTAATGGTAACCTTTCCAAGCAGGTGGTTACATCTCCATGTTCCTTAATTGTACACCCTTTTACCGTGAATAAAACCCTCCAAGGTTTCTCTTTAAAGTTTATGGTGATAAATTCTAAGAAGCCAGATACCTTCCCCTAAAACCTCTCCCGCTATGCTCTACATATCTGGTGTTATATTCGTTGTAAGTTTTCACGTCTATTTAACTGAAAGTATGGTCCTTTTGCGGCTGGTTGCCACTATTATACCATGAAATGTATTCGCAGTTGCGAATATGGGCAACCATCGCCTGTATAATGAAGTGACGACAATGGAAATTTGTTCCAGACCGGACTCGATCCCTTATTTTCCACTTATCGGTAGCGGTCGCCTTACATTTAGGCTACCCGAGCACGCTTCGCGGCTAGACCCAAACTTCCTTATGTCGTCAACCATGTATCTACAGCCACCATGTTTTTACTTCTTGTATGGTGACTCACACATGGATCGGCTGCCGCTGTTTCCATACTGTCCGGCATACGCATTGAATGTGGATAACAGAAAACAACTGTTTGTGAAAGAGATTATTAGATACCCGTAACATGATTCTTTCTGAGGAACTGCCTGAAAATCATATATTTTGGGACTTGTGCAAAAATTAGAACAAATGAACCTGAGATTATTAGGCTACAAGCTTAAAATTTATATTGAAAAAAAAATGTAAGACAACCGCTCACGACAAGCGCGAAATCTGAGTTCGAGTCCCGATCTGTTACAAATTTTCATTGACGTCATACGATTATAGAGCTGATGGTTGTCCACATTTACAACTGCGAATGCATTTAATATACTTCATAACGGCTGTAATCGCAGTGGTTCCTGTTCCTTCGGACATGCATGCATATCGAAACGAACATTGCATCGTATTTCTGAACAACACAGGCAGTGTAATATCGTAACTATTATCCCACTCCCCCCATGAACCACGGACCTTGCCGTTGGTTGGGAGGCTTGCTTGCCTCAGCGATACAGATAGCCGTACCGAAGGTGCAACCACAACGGAGGGGTATCTGCTGAGAGGCCAGACAAACGTGTGGTTGCTGATGAGGGGCAGCAGCCTTTTCAGTAGTTGCAGGGGCATGGGTCTTGATGATTGACTGATCTGTCCTTGCAACACTAACCAAAACGGCACTGCTGTGCTGGTACTGCGAACAGCTGAAAGCAAGGGGAAACTACAGCCGTAATTTTTCCCGAGGGCATGCAGCTTTACTGTATGGTTAAATGATGAAGGCGTCCTCTTGGGTAAAATATGCCGGAGGTAAAATAGCCCCCCATTCAGATCTCCGGGCGGGGACTTCTCACTAGGACATCGCTATCAGGAGAAGGAAAACTGGCGTTCTAGGGATCGGAGAATGGAATGTCAGATCCCTTAATCGGGTAGGTAGGTTAGAAAATTTAAAATGGGAAATGGATAGGTTAAAGTTAGATATAGTGAGAATTAGTGAAGTTCGGTGGCAGGAGGAACAAGACTTCTGGTCAGTTGAATACAGGGTTATAAATACAAAATCAAATGGAGGAAATGCAGGAGTAGGTTTAATAATGAATAAAAACATAACAGTGCAGGTAAGCTACTACAAAGAGCATTGCGAACAAATTATTGAGGCCAAGATAGAGACGAAGCCCAGGCCTACTACAGTAGTACAAGTTTATATGCCAACTAGCTATGCAGATGACAAAGAGATTGATGAAATACATGATGAAATCAAAGAAATTATTCAGATAGTGAAGGGAGACGAAAATTTAATAGTCATGGGTGACTGGAATTCGACTGTAGGAAAAGGAAGAGAGGGAAACGTATTAGGTGAAAACTGAATGGGAGTAAGGAATGAAAGAGGAAGCCGCCTGGTAGAATTTTGCTCAGAACATAACTTAATCATAGCTAACACTTGGTTCAAGAATCATAAAAGAAGGTTGTATACATGGAAGAAGCCTGTGGATACTAGAAGTTTTCAGTTATAGTATATAATGATAAGAGAGATATTTGGGAACCAGGTTTTAAATTTTAAGACACATCCAGGGGCAGATGTGGACTCCGACCACAATGTATTGGTTATGAACTGTAGATTAAAACTGAAGAAACTGCAAAAAGTTAGGAGTTTAGGGAGATGCGACCTGGAAAAACTGACTAAACCAGAGGTTGTACAGTGTTTCAGGGAGAGCGTATGGGAACGATTGACAGGAATGGGAGAAAGTAATACAGTAGAAGAAGAATGGGTAGCGTTGAGGGATGAAGTAGTGAAGGCAGCAGAGGATCAATTAGGTAAAAAGCAATGGCAAAATTTTCGAAGAAATATAAGAATCCTGTGGCTACACCATACAAAGCGAAATTGGCTGAGGTTAAAATGTGTTTTCTGATCGGGCAACTGCCTGGGATATTGCAACAGCTGTGTGTAGACAACTATTACCCTGTAGACCTGAATAGAATGGAAGATATTGCTGGTACTTCTAAAAGAAATGGGGATTGGCGACTACCTAACATCAAATCACAACTTGTGAGAACAAGGAGACTACAAATGAAAGAGAAATATGGTTGTAAACACTATAAGACAGCATAGACTAACAAGGATAAGCTGTAGTTGTAAGACATAAAACGAATTTATATTTCATACTACACAGCCAGGAGTGGACAAAGTTCTTGGTAACTATTTCATCGATTTCAAAAATTGCCATGATATTTGTCTACGAGAAATTTCTACATCTTCCATGACTAAATAATATGTTATTGCATGAATGGAAGCTACAACATACAACTACAGAAAGGATGGTGTGTTTTACCCTGTGGAAGACTGTTTAAGTGTATTAGATGGCAGTAAACAATATTTCGAATCTGCTCCTCTATACTATGTACCAATTACTGCCATGGCGTGTACACTATCAGATAGCTTAGAGAACAGCTGCTGTGTTGTGTTTAACGGTGTTCTACAACATATCTGCTGGGGCAATAAGAATAAACGAAATTTATTGGTTTAGAAGTAAATTTTAATCAAGCCGAAGGAAAGATTATAAACTGTGGATTATCTGACTACAGTTTTAATTAGTTACAAGTAAACTATACAGAAATCATTAACATAAACTTCAACAAAGGTTACAACGGTATTACATAGAACTTGCGTAGTAATTCTGGAAAAACACGTTTTCCTCAATCCAGAACACTGTTCTCCACATTACCATTGAATTTAGATACTCCCGGATTAGGACTGGTTCCCACAAATAATGTTATTCCGCAGGGCTTGAAGAAATTAAGAAATGTATCACACTGGCTTTAAACACTTCCTATTAAAGAAATTACCCTTATAAGTGCAGCAAATGTGTTACATAATTGCAAACGAAAATTGGAAATGGAAGGATATCAAAGTCGAGAAACGAAAACTGGAGTGTACGGCGATAACAACTGCCGGTGCAGATGTGCAAGCAAGCCTTACGTATTAATTCAAACACCGTGTCTGGAAAATCTGCCTACAACTGGGTCACATAAGATACCAGCATATACTGTAAATGCCAATGAAATATGGGAGCACAAACATGGAATGCTTTAACATGATATAATGAAGAAAATAAATAGACGAAACTGAAATCCTCGAATTATCTCAGCTAAAAGAATAGAAAAAAGGAAGAGAGCAGACTGTTAAAGCCATACAAAGCAAAGTTAACAGGAAAAATAGATATGTGCTCGAATTCGGAAGTATACCTTCTTTAATATTATGAAATTAATGCTAGGAAAATGAACTAGATCATTCTGATGTGCAGTTAAGCTATAACTTAAAAATTAAAATCAATGTTATTAAAACTACTCCAAGCAAAGTAAAATAAATAGTGGTTTTTGTGCGTAAATCTATACGCCAAAATTAATGATGTTTTGTGTAAGAACATTTGTTTTCCTAGTTACCCTCTCATAAAGCCTAATACGTCTTGCGCGTATAACGACACACATATCTCTTGGACAATGGCATTACGATGTATCCAGAAGTGGATAGATTTGTGACATTGAAAGAGTGTTGAAACTAGGTATTTGAAAACGTAGGGACCCTCGTTTCGTACGTACATCAGTAAAGAAAGTGGTCGAGGTAATGAAAGGCCAAATGAATGGTGAACATGTTGCAGAATTAGTTGGCCTGCACGGAAAACTGTACACTCTCGAGACGGAATCTGGACACGTAACGTGCAGAGCAGAAGGCATGAAACATTTTTCTGTAACATGTTAACCATTAACGATTACAGGCAGTGCATCTTGGATTCAGAAACTGTACAGTTTATTATTCAGATGGAGCAGCGTGTTGCTCCAACTTGAAAGAAAATTTATCTTGGTATATCAGCACTGGATGATAATTATCATACACTTATCGATATAGTAAATGGTCTGGGATCACCACCACATCAGATATGCTCTATCGTAATTTGAGATCAGTGTCACCTTTGTCTGTTCCAGGCTCTACTCTCTCAAAAATAATCCGAAGGAGTACCATGAATCAAATCTGGGTCTTCCATGCTAAAGACAGTGACGCCAACCGTTGGCATTTGGTGGTGATCGATTTTACTGTATATGTGCGTAAAAGTGTACAAACATTAAACGTGATAACCAATTTATTTATATCTGGAAGTTACTTCAGTTTAGTAGGAGACTAAACATTAACCTGACATTATAATTTTTAGTGGTTGGTCGAGATAGCTCAAATATTTACTCAGCTTGCAAAAATCTACAGTTTACATGAGATAATATTCTAAAAAGTGTCGAAGAAGAATAAGAATATTTATGACTGCATCAAAAATGATTCTGTTTCAGTATAAAGAACTGGTTGTAAGGACGCTGGAGCGTTTCTGCACTGTGAAAAAAGTAGAAAACATGTGGAAAATTTAGAAAAAAATTGAATGCGTTAAAATTTGTGCAATTTTACCAATGAATATTCCTTGTTGTATGTAAATGTGCAGGGTCATCCAAGTGTTTATCTGACATTCTTTGGAATGTAATAATTTTTAAAATTATTTTCTTCGCTAGATTATCTTTTGTTTGAGGTTTTATTTTCATTCCCTTCCCTCTGTAATATACTAATGATAAGACAGTACAGTGTTTCATATAAACATTAGTGGAGTACGTAAATTGGAGAGTGAGGGAGAGAGAGAGAGAGAGAGAGAGAGAGAGAGAGAGGGAGATGTCGAGGGAGAGGGCGAGGGAGAGGGCTAGGGAGAGGGTGAGGGAGAGCGAGAGGGCGAGGAGAGTGAGAGAGAGAGAGACAGACATGAAATTCACTACTAAGACAATATAGTATTTATGTGTGGAAACGAGTAAAGGAAAAAAGCAATTAAGTTTGCTCTTGAGGTTACAACATTTGACAGAATCGTGTGTGTGTTTGTGTGTGCGTGCGTGTACGTGTGTGTGTTTGTGTTGCAGGTATCTTTGCCACTTTAGATGAAGTTGTCACTTTGACGTGTCTTTTTAAAACTATACTGAGATAACCAGAAATGGTGTGGATCTGGTTGTCTTTCGTTTATCACACTATTTCCAGTATCTCCAATTTTGATTGGTTAACTGTTTTAATACTTTGCTGCAACTGGATGAAGAGGGAGAGGTGGTGGAGGGAAGGAGAGTGAAGAAAGGGGTAAGTGCTTGATGCTGTTATGGATAAGAAGGTGTGGCTTGTGTCATCATCAGGGAGATGTCAGTGACCTAGATCACAAATGTAAACAAAGTGAGCTCGAATCCTCATAGCCCCTGGCGCATCTAGTTCAGTCTGGTACATGATTTCTATGAATTCTTGTAGTCTTCTAGCTTTAAGTAGGGATCTTGTATTTCAAGTTAAACTTTTAGTTTCTCTATTCCTTCAAGATTTTGCTGAATGACGCCATGAGAAGCTTTTCTGTGGGTGTTTCCTCTGCCGAATCCTTGTCTCTGATTCCCTTGATCAATGGTCTAAGTTCTTTTTCGTTTAGTGATCATGGTGGGTGGTGGAATATGTTAGTTAGAGGTGAAGATGTCGGAAGACCACACCCAGATAACGTAGTAGTGAGGCGGTGACTGCATGCCTGAGTGACATCTGATGAGTTATTAATGAAACTGATTTGATAAAATAAACATTTATTGCTCAGTACTACAATAGTGGCTCAGATGCCCAAAAAGACTAATGCCTGCGGAACGGAAGCCATACAGAGACGACAGATTAAGTGTGGGGTCAGCGATGAAGACAACAGCAAGACAAAGCAGTCGACACCAGCAAGTTAGCATTTCACAGCCAAATATCCACCTACGAGGCACGTCTTTGCCTTTGGACATACGGAACAAATTCAGTGTGATAGGGCAGCTCACAACAGCAATGTATGTCCATCCTTGCAGAGGCTGGCGGCCAGCAGTTTGCCTGCCCAAGCGACGGCGGATGAGCGGCTTCACGGCCCTGGGAGAGAGCCAAAGACGCTGGAAGGAACTAAATTAGGCCCGTAAAGTGGCCCACGGGATACATGGCGCTATGTGCACAGCACAGGACTTGACATCAGCAGCAGTGCTGAGGCTAGCAGCGACAGGGTGGCAGAGGCTCAATGGTGAGCCGTGTACGCTCGTACACTCACAGTCTAGTATCCTGATGGGCTGGTAGACACAATGGCTCTTAGACTGACGTTGTCATTGCTGATGGCCAGTGGACAGCAATGCCTCTGCCTATAAATAAGTATCTGTATAGTCTTGTCCGGTCTTTGTTTCGCTGCAGCATCAGTTCTTATCGCGTAAGCTATAACAAGAATGTGGCTCGGATGTAAAGTAACTGGGCCATCGATGCTGCAGTGCCTCTCCCTTTCTGATGTGTCACTGATCTTTCCACTCGGCTGTGACCTGCGATGTAGTAAACACATGGAGTCGTAGCACAGTTGTTATTGCACAACCAGAAGTCCCCGAAGCAACAACGCTCGGTCAGCTATGGTCTGGCCCGCTAACACGGCCCCTTGCATCATCCGTGGCACATGTCTTCATTTTACCTCAGTCGTGTGCAATGAATTATTTTACGGCTCAACACGCCCCTCTCCTTCAGAAAATTCGACCTCCGTATTTCTGCTCACATCAATTGCGCAAAATGTCGATGCATTAACCAGTAGACAATTATGCACAGTCGGCCGGGGTGGCCGAATGGTTCTAGGCGCTACAGTCTGGAACCGCGCGACCGCTACGGTCGCAGGTTGGAATCCTACCTCGGGTATGGATGTGTGTGATGTCCTTAGGTTAGTTAGGTTTAAGTAGTTCTAAATACTAGGGGACTGAAGACCTCAGAAGTTAAGTTCCATAGTGCTCAGAGCCATTTGAACCAATTATGCCCAGGACTCTTAATTTTCCTTGTACCTTCTTTATCACAAGTTTTATTAGCTTTAGTTTTATTTATAAACGTCAATTGATACGTCTGGGCCACCAGACTTGCTTCCCAAGAGAAGATGATCAAGCCGAACCAGTACTACAGACTACTAAAGCAACGTTATTAAATTCTGCAGTTGTTACAATTTCTTCAGCATAGAAATCACAGTGGCCACGGCCTTGCCGCAGTGGATACACCGGTTCCCGTGAGATCACCGAAGTTAAGCGCTGTCGTTCGAGGTCGGCACTTGGATGGGTGACCATCCAGGCCGCCATGCGCTGTTGTCATTTATCGGGATGCACTCAGCCTCGTGATGCCAACTGAGGAGTAGCGGCTTCGCTCAAGAATACCATCATAACGACCGGGAGAGCGCTGTGCAGACGCCACGCCCCCCCCCCCCCTATCCGCATCCCCCATTGAGGATGACACGGCGGTCGGATGGTCCCGGTAGGCCACTCGTGGCCTGAAGACGGAGTGCTTTTTTAAACAGAAATCACAATAATTTACCTTGCTAACTCCTTGCCTACGGACTAGTTTACAATTTACTAACTTAAGTTACGCTTCACGCCCCGTTCTCACAGCTTTACTTCTGCCAGTACCTCGTCTCCTACCTTCCAAACTTTACAGAAGCTCTTCTGCGAACCTTTCAGGACTAGCACTCCTGAAAGAAAGGATATTGCGGAGATATGGCTTAGCCACAGCCTGGGGGATGTTTCCAGAATGAGATTTTCACTCTGCAGCGGTGTGTGCGCTGATATGAAACTTTCTGGTAGATTAAAACTGTGTGCCGGACCGAGACTCGACTTGGGACCTTTGCATTTCGCGGGCAAGTGCTCTACCAACTGAGCTACCCAAGCACGCTACACGCCCCGTCGTCACAGCTTTGGCGGAAGTAAAGCTGTGAGGAGGGGGCGTGAAGCGTGCTTGGGTAGGTCTGTTGGTAGAGCGCTTGCCCGCGAAAGGCAAAGGTCCCGAGTTCGAGTCTCGGTCCGGCATACAGTTTTAATCTGCCAGGAAGTTTCATATCAGCGCACACTCCGCTGCAGAGTGAAAATCTCATTCTGGGAACTTAAGTTAGTTAACTTATTCTTACTTGTTACAGTTTACCTAATCCACCGCATTTTATTTACTGCAAGTTCATGGGAGAGTAAGGGTTTTCACCTAAGGTAGATATAGGTTACGTGAAGCTCTTACGACCGGCACGGCAGTCGGGAACGAGAGAGCAGAGAGGGCTGTGAAGAAGACGTAAGCCAGTTGCGGAATGACCGACCCCTCTCCAGGACGATAACGTGACAGCAGTGGCTTCTATGCGAAGAGAACATAAGTGCAGCGCCCAACATGCCACGGCCAGTTCTACAGACGCTTGAAGACCAGCAACTAGGTAGACGAGTCAAAGCTCATTACTTTCCTTGTACGTTCTATGTAGTTCAAATTTGGAATCGTTATTCTGAAGAGAGTTCTGATTTTGTCTCTTTTCCCTTGCTGGCGACACATCTGTTTACCACAATGAAAAGTGTTGTACTTTTTCCTCTCGTAAGCCTCTAGATACAACTTGAAACGAGACTCGTCCAACCAGGCAAAACGTTTCCAGTCATCAACAGTCCAATGTCGGTGTTGATGGCCCCAGACGATATATAAAGCCTTGTGTCGTGCAGTCATCAAGGGTACACGAGTGATTCTTCGGCTCCGAAACCCCATATCGATGATGTTTCGTTGAATGGTTCGCACTTGTTGATGGCCCAGCACTGAGATCTGCAGCAATTTGCGGTAAGGTTGCACTTCTGTCACGTTCATCGATTCTCTTCTGTCGTCGTTGGTCCCGTTCTTGCAGGATCTTTTTCCGGTCGCACAGATGTCGGAGATTTTATGTTTTACCGGATTCCTGATATTCACGGTACACTCATGAAATGGTTGTACGTAAATTTCCCCTCTTAATCGCTACCTCGGAGATGCTGTGTCCATTCACTCGTGCTCCGACTATAACACCACGTTCAAACTTCCTTAAATACTGATAAACTGCAATTGTAGCAACAGTAACCGATGTAACAACCGCACGAGGCACTTGTCTTACATAGGCGTTACCGACCGCAGTGTCGTATTTTGCCTCTTTACATATACTTGTATTTCAATACACATATACCAGTTTCTTCGGCTCGTCAGTGTATATACAGTGATTAACGATCCCTCACAGCTAGCTAAGGTGTGAGGCGACGATTATCTCTGTGGAAGATAAGAGCACAGCTCGACGTATTGAGTTTCAATATGAACTGAACCAGGATGCGACGTACTGAAATAGACAGCTCGGTAGGCGCCGGCGGCCTCTGTGCACTATGTCCAGGGCACGTTGGCGGCGCGTAACCTGGGGGCTTGTCTTGGTCTTCTTTTGTCATAGGTGCGCCTAGTTCAGCGCCTGCTATGCAATGTTTCCTAGCGCCCACCGGTGTGCTGGTGAAGGCGTACGCCAGCGCAGATGTCATCACTTGCTGTACCAAAAACCGTCTTTAGTATATTCCTGCTGGCATCTAACCCTCCCATCTTCCTCTGTAGCGATGTATATGGTGCTAAATATACCAGTTACCGTATCTCGTCCCTTAACTGCTCATGCAAAATTGCAACGTTGATACTCCACGTGTACGTTTCTTAGTATTCCTCCCCCTCAGTTTAGAGATGCATCCAGCAAATATTTCTTTCATTCTTCTTGCTTCATTCCTTGTTTGACATGACGTCATTTGTTGGTTAATTTCACGAATTTTGTTCTCGAAAACGTAGAAACATGCTATCAACAAATGTCTAAGATCTACACTCCTGGAAATGGAAAAAAGAACACATTGACACCGGTGTGTCAGACCCACCATACTTGCTCCGGACACTGCGAGAGGGCTGTACAAGCAATGATCACACGCACGGCACAGCGGACACACCAGGAACCGCGGTGTTGGCCGTCGAATGGCGCTAGCTGCGCAACATTTGTGCACCGCCGCCGTCAGTGTCAGCCAGTTTGCCGTGGCATACGGAGCTCCATCGCAGTCTTTAACACTGGTAGCATGCCGCGACAGCGTGGACGTGGACCGTATGTGCAGTTGACGGACTTTGAGCGAGGGCGTATAGTGGGCATGCGGGAGGCCGGGTGGACGTACCGCCGAATTGCTCAACACGTGGGGCGTGAGGTCTCCACAGTACATCGATGTTGTCGCCAGTGGTCGGCGGAAGGTGCACGTGCCCGTCGACCTGGGACCGGACCGGACCGCAGCGACGCACGGATGCACGCCAAGACCGTAGGATCCTACGCAGTGCCGTAGGGGACCGCACCGCTACTTCCCAGCAAATTAGGGACACTGTTGCTCCTGGGGTATCGGCGAGGACCATTCGCAACCGTCTCCATGAAGCTGGGCTACGGTCCCGCACACCGTTAGGCCGTCTTCCGCTCACGCCCCAACATCGTGCAGCCCGCCTCCAGTGGTGTCACGACAGGCGTGAATGGAGGGACGAATGGAGACGTGTCGTCTTCAGCGATGAGAGTCGC
The DNA here is from genome assembly GCF_023898315.1 of Schistocerca nitens. Taxonomy (NCBI): domain Eukaryota; kingdom Metazoa; phylum Arthropoda; class Insecta; order Orthoptera; family Acrididae; genus Schistocerca; species Schistocerca nitens. The sequence continues at coordinate 951,866,886 of NC_064616.1, forward strand.
TTCTGCCTTGGTGCCAATGATGGTCGTATGCGTGTTTGGCGCCGTGCAGGTGAGCGCCACAATCAGGACTGCATACGACCAAGGCACACAGGGCCAACACCCGGCATCATGGTGTGGGGAGCGATCTCCTACACTGGCCGTACACCCCTGGTGATCGTCGAGGGGACACTGAATAGTGCACGGTACATCCAAACCGTCATCGAACCCATCGTTCTACCACCGGCAAGGGAACTTGCTGTTCCAACAGGACACTGCACGTCCGCATGTATCCCGTGCCACCCAACGTGCTCTAGAAGGTGTAAGTCAACTACCCTGGCCAGCAAGATCTCCGGATCTGTCCCCCATTGAGCATGTTTGGGACTGGATGAAGCGTCGTCTCACGCGGTCTGCACGTCCAGCACGAACGCTGGTCCAACTGAGGCGCCAGGTGGAAATGGCATGGTAAGCCGTTCCACAGGACTACATCCAGCATCTCTACGATCGTCTCCATGGGAGAATAGCAGCCTGCATTGCTGCGAAAGGTGGATATACACTGTACTAGTGCCGACATTGTGCATGCTCTGTTGCCTGTGTCTATGTGCCTGTGGTTCTGTCAGTGTGATCATGTGATGTATCTGACCCCAGGAATGTGTCAATAAAGTTTCCCCTTCCTGGGACAATGAATTCACGGTGTTCTTATTTCAATTTCCAGGAGTGTATATCAGTAAATTTACCACTATAAATGCAGACTCATAGCAACCCTTTCAAGATCATCTAATATAATTCGTTTTGGTGCTTGTTCACCCATTATGACAAATATAATAAAGTTTTGAAGATGATGATAGAACTTCTCCATTGGTAGTCTTCTCCCTCTTCTTCTTCTTCGTTGTCGCCTTCGGTGTAGAGCTAGCTGCTGCAGGCCTTCAACTACGGCAGTGAATGAAAAAAAGCATGGCATGGGAAAAACGAAGTAGATATAACAATAAAAACTAGTAACAGGAGAATGCAGAATAGGCCTTTGTGAACAATCTGTATAACCAGAGGATTCAGTCACTAAAAAACGTAAATAAATAAATAAAATAAAACTTACGCTGATAACTTTCAGAGTATTTCTGCACATGTCGACTTTTGAGGACAGTAATGCAGTTCTTAGCTTGTGTTGCAATTTGGTAATAAGTATATGCAACCTACGTAGATTCTGAAACACTGAATGAGAAAAAAGTGTGTCATAGCTACAGCAAGAAATCTGTAGGAGAAAAAACCTAAAATTGTTGATACTAATTTATATGTTTGACTTGCACGTTTTGTGTCTCCAAGGATAAGAAAGAGTGGGAATAAAACTAAGATAATTCAACATGAAGTAATTCAGAACAAGTGACTGCTTTCCTTCTTATAACTCTCCTTCCAGCTCCGAACATTTCGAAAAAATACCAAACCCTCTCGCTCAGTAAGCAGCAAAAGTGTTTTCAGATACACCGTTATGCAGCTTCATACACTCTAAGATAAAACAATCAATGCACCACGATTGAATTACGTGAGTGTAGCGGAAGTGGGTAGATGTGATGTACATGAACAGACAAACAATGTTTATAGTTTAAGTAAAATCGGAATATTTATTCAAGATAAAGGTTGTCATGTTGTGTAAGACATCGTGCACGATGGTAAGGAGATGTGGTCTACAGGGTGGCGCTGCAGCTGTCGTCGTGGAGCTATACAGGAGCAGAAATGATTAGCGAACAAGTTAACACAGTTAACAGAAAATTTATGTAACTTGTATTTCATGTGAACGAAGACTTAATACAAATGTCGTTATAAGGAACGAAGTCTAGAAATCATATTCAACAAGGGAGAGGCTCCCAGTACTACAGCAAAAATTATGGTGTCAATTTGAAGAGACTCCAGATGCGAGTGGCTGAGTTGCTGCCGTCTGCTGTCCTATATCGTGGCGTCAGAGGGCGCTTGTGGTACCGAGCCGATGGAGGTGTGGCTCAGTGGGCACACACAAATTAGGTCTGGCAGATCATGCGTGACCACAATCTGAGTCTGACAGTTTCTTGAAGTTCTGTTGCCAACTTCACAAAACCTGTGTTACCACACATCACAAACTGATGAAGTCAATAACACGTTGGTCCACCTCTGTCCCATATGCAAGCAGTTATTCAGCTTGTCACTTATTAATAGAATTGTTGGATCTCCTTCTGGGGGATAACATGCTAAATTCTCTTCAACTGGCGTGCTAGATCATAAAAATCCCGAGTTGGTTGTAGGACCTTGCCCAGAATGCTCCATACGTTCTAGGTTGCGGAGAGATACGGGAACCTTGGATCAGGCATGATTTGACAAGCATAAGGACAAGCACTAGAAACTCTCACTGTGTGCAGCGGGCATTATCTCTCTGAAATGTAATTGCAGTATGGCCTGCCATGAAGGCCAACGGAACGGGGTGTAGAATATTGTCGATGTACTGCTGTGCTGTAAAGGTGCCGTGGATGACAACCACAGTGGTCCTGCTGTGAAATTAAATGGTCCCCCAGTCCATCACTCTTGGTTGTCGGGCTGTATCGCGGGTGACTGTCAAGTTGGGATAACACCACTGGCCGCGGCCTCCAGATGCATCTTCACTGGTCTTGGAGGCTCGCTTCGAAGCGGAACTCATCACAGAAGAAAGTTCTACTCCAGTCAATGAGATTCACCTGACACACAGCCCAATAACCTGGAGTGATGATCTTGGGTGCCTTCGGCTGTTAACGTGGCACGCTTACATCTCAGACGCACATTGGCGATACTCTACCCCAAATTTTACTCTTAATGACAAGATATTCCAGGCACACTTTTCAGCAAGATAACACCCGACCGCACCAGGAGAGAGTTTCCCCTGCTAGTTTACGTGCTTGCCAAATCCTAACTTTTCCAGCAAGGTCGCCGAATCTCTCCTCAATTGAGAACTTTTGGAGCGTTATGGAAAGGGACCGCCAACGATCTCGGGATTCTGACGATCTCATGGGCCAATAGGACTGAATTTGGTATGATATCTTTCAGAAGGACCTGCAAAAAATCTGTCAGTCAACATCAAGCACGATTTCAGTTTAAATACGTGCACAGGTGGACCAACGCGTTACTGACATGCTTAGTTGGTGAAGTTCTTTTGCTTGAATAAATCATTCAGGTTCCCTGAAATTTTAATCATTTGTTGGTTGGCTGATTTGTGGGAGAGGAGTAATCATTCGTTTGTCCATACAAGCACATCAAATCTACAGATTTCTGTCTCATTTGGATAATGCCTTTCTTGCCCTTGGACACACAAAAAACTCTCCAATATGTGTAAGTCAATGATATAAGTTAGTATCAACAATTTTAGGTTTCCTCTCCTACTGACTTCTTGCTGTAACTGTGACACACTTTTACGGAGAAGCAACTAGCATCATTTCGTCACATTGACCTACACGCATAGTGTAACAAGTGATGCAGCGTTATTAAAACATTCAATAAATAGTTTGAGAAACTTTTGAACGCGACGTAATATCGAGATACTTACCTGCCAGAGCGAGGAGTGGCGACATTCGGCGTATCATGCAGCGAGCCACGTCGTGCAACGTCACCTTTGCCTCTGTCTGCTCTCTCTTTTAAACCTTTGAGTACCCGTGTTTGTGGCATGAAATCAACCACCGTTGCCGCGCGAGGTACCTGTGCGGTCTGAGGCGTATTGTCACGCTTCACGGTATGCGCGGCTCCCCTCTCTCCCCCCCCCCCCTTCCCCGATTCCCCGTCGGAGGTTGAGTTCTCCCTCGGCCATGGGTGTACGTATTGTCCTTAGCGTAAGATAGTTAGATTAAGCAGTGCGTAAGCCTAGTGACCGATGACCTCAGCATTTACGTTCCGTAGTCCTTACCACAAATTTCCAATTTTTCCAACCACCGATGCTACTGCAAGACAGAGACATCTAGTGATACGCCGAGGTTCTTCTACGAATGCAGTACATAGCAGCACTCACAGCGTTCAAAGCAACAGTCGGCGCCGGTATTGTGCTTCGCGACTGTAGGACAAAAAAATGGTTCAAATGGTTCAGAGCACTGTGGGACTCAACTGCTGAGGTCATTAGTCCCCTAGAACTTAGAACTAGTTAAACCTAACTAACCTAAGGACATCACAAACAGCCATGCCGGAGGCAGGATTCGAACCTGCGACCGGAGCGGTCTCGCGGTTCCAGGCTGCAGCGACTTTAACCGCACGGCCACTTCGACCGGCGACTGTAGGACACTGCGACATGTGGTTATTTTTACTGTGATCATAATGAGGAGGATATTGACATTCAATGTAAGCATATCGAAACAACTTACAACAAGTTGCTCTAGAAAACTACATAATTTTCTGGGAGCATAAACATAACTACATATTGAAAGGCTCTGAGCACTATGGGACTCAACATCTTAGGTCATAAGTCCCCTAGAACCTAGAACTACTTAAACCTAACTAACCTAAGGACATCACACACACCCATGCCCGAGGCAGGATTCGAACCTGCGACCGTAGCAGTCCCGCGGTTCCGGACTGCAGCCCCTGAACCGCACGGCCACCGCGGCCGGATACATATTGAGAGGTTCGCAGGAGAGCTTCTGTAAAGTTTGGAAGGTAGGAGACGAGATACTGGCAGAAGTACAGCTGTGAGTACCGGGCGGGAGTCGTGCTTCGGTAGCTCAGATGGTACAGCACTTGCCCGCGAAAGGCAAAGGTCCCGAGTTCGAGTCTCGGTCGGGCACACAGTTATAATCTACCAGGAAGTTTCATATCAGCGCACACTCCGCTGCAGAGTGAAAACCTCATTCTGATAACTACATATTGTTCATTAAAATATCGCAGTGCAGAGAATCGCGATGGTAGTCTAGAAGTACTAAATTTTCGATGATCCGTAAGATATTTCTCGATCTATTTCCTTAGTGTTTATCGTTGCAGGTTTCATCCAGAAGTAGAGTGTTCCTAAATACGTCTTCGAATAACTTTGTAGTGCAGCTTTGTCAGGCTTCAGAATATGATTCCATTTCTCTTGATATCCGCCAGCACAATATGATCGTGTTACTACTTTGTCAACAGTTATTAGATCTTTGTGGTACTTATGTATGGAAATTAACTTAAACTTATTTCGATTTTCATCATTTCTGTAATATTAGAGTTTATCTCTTAGCCCAAAAAAGTAAAACAAACACTGTGAACAGAAGAAGAAATACTGATGGGGAAGCGTACCTTAGAACTCCTTTCACCATGGAAGAACTGGAAATATCTTCCTAGTTTATGAAGAATAATGAAGCTGCAGGCTGAGAACAGAGCACCCGATTTTAAACTTAATGAACACCTGCATTTCATGATTGCAGAGTCCTAAGATATGGCACAAAGCCAAAGTTGTAGCACTCCAAGAGCCTGGAAAAGAACAAAGGAATTCTAAACACATTCGACGACTAACTCATCTTTGCCAACTATATAAAGGCTTGGGAAGGCTAATCGCCTATTGCATCTCAACATATGGACCAAAATCCAATAAGTGGCAGTCAGGTTTCCGACCTGGAAGGTGGATGCGGAACAGGACATGTTACAGGAGGGGAACACATAGATATGTCAGTAGCGTCTGACATCGTCATACAGCAAACTTTAATTGGAACTGTAGAATTAGTCAAAAAAAAAAGCGTAGCACAGTGTGTCCGGTCTTTGCTGACAAACAGGAATGTTTTTTTGTCAGTCTGCGTAATACACTCCTGCAAATGGAAAAAAGAACACATTGACACCGGTGTGTCAGACCCACCATACTTGCTCCGGACACTGCGAGAGGGCTGTACAAGCAATGATCACACGCACGGCACAGCGGACACACCAGGAACCGCGGTGTTGGCCGTCGAATGGCGCTAGCTGCGCAGCATTTGTGCACCGCCGCCGTCAGTGTCAGCCAGTTTGCCGTGGCATACGGAGCTCCATTGCAGTCTTTAACTCTGGTAGCAAGCCGCGACAGCGTGGACGTGAACCGTATGTGCAGTTGACGGACTTTGAGCGAGGGCGTATAGTGGGCATGCGGGAGGCCGGGTGGACGTACCGCCGAATTGCTCAACACGTGGGGCGTGAGGTCTCCACAGTACATCGATGTTGTCGCCAGTGGTCGGCGGAAGGTGCACGTGCCCGTCGACCTGGGACCGGACCGCAGCGACGCACGGATGCACGCCAAGACCGTAGGATCCTACGCAGTGCCGTAGGGGACCGCACCGCCACTTCCCAGCAAATTAGGGACACTGTTGCTCCTGGGGTATCGGCGAGGACCATTCACAACCGTCTCCATGAAGCTGAGCTACGGTCCCGCACACCATTAGGCCGTCTTCCGCTCACGCCCCAACATCGTGCAGCCCGCCTCCAGTGGTGTCGCGACAGGCGTGAATGGAGGGACGAATGGAGACGTGTCGTCTTCAGCGATGAGAGTCGCTTCTGCCTTGGTGCCAATGATGGTCGTATGCGTGTTTGGCGCCGTGCAGGTGAGCGCCACAATCAGGACTGCATACGACCGAGGCACACAGGGCCAACACCCGGCATCATGGTGTGGGGAGCGATCTCCTACACTGGCCGTACACCACTGGTGATCGTCGAGGGGACACTGAATAGTGCACGGTACATCAAAACCGTCATCGAACCCATCGTTCTACCATTCCTAGATCGGCAAGGGAACTTGCTGTTCCAACAGGACAATGCACGTCCGCATGTATCCCGTGCCACCCAACGTGCTCTAGAAGGTGTAAGTCAACTACCCTGGCCAGCAAGATCTCCGGATCTGTCCCCCATTGAGCATGTTTGGGACTGGATGAAGCGTCGTCTCATGCGGTCTGCACGTCCAGCACGAACGCTGGTCCAACTGAGGCGCCAGGTGGAAATGGCATGGCAAGCCGTTCCACAGGACTACATCCAGCATCTCTACGATCGTCTCCATGGGAGAATAGCAGCCTGCATTGCTGCGAAAGGTGGATATACACTGTACTAGTGCCGACATTGTGCATGCTCTGTTGCCTGTGTCTATGTGCCTGTGGTTCTGTCAGTGTGATCATGTGCTGTATCTGACCCCAGGAATGTGTCAATAAAGTTTCCCCTTCCTGGGACAATGAATTCACGGTGTTCTTATTTCAATTTCCAGGAGTGTAGAAAGAACCGATGCAGGACATTGAGTAATGGTCTCCTTCTATATAGTGTAGTGGCACCCCCGTTGTATAACATCCGCACAAAATACCAAACAAGAACAAGAATATTTGTATATACATATGACACGGCAACTGCAGCTCAAGGCAAATCATTGCGGAAATGAAGATGAAGTTGACAGCAACCCTTGAAGAAATTGGCAAATATTATGACGACCTGTCATCAAAATCTTACAAATTATGGGTACAGCACCACTTTACAACCGCAGAAATGCAGAAGATGAAGCAGGAAAACGATTATATGCAATCTCGGTTTGAATATGAATAACTAAAACCAAGTTTGAGGTCATGGAGAAGTTTCATGTGCGCAGCATCACCAGTTACATCAGCACCTGGATTTCTTCGAACATTGCTACGGTGAAATTTGTTAACCCAAACGGTTGGGGAGAACATCAAAGAGGAACGTGCTGCGGGCTTTCGTATGTCGTATGTGACATGGAAGGCACTAAACCAATTCGGGACAGGAATGTCAAGATAAATGGCGATCCTCAGGCGGTGGGACTTTGACTGAAGATTAGTCCTGTGTGTTCAGTGGCTTGTATCACCTACAGTATCTCTCGGTTATCAGAAACCTGTCCGACCCTTGCTCCTCGGAAGAATTATATGCAGCAAGTGACACGCCATCAAGACATCGGAATTCTGAGTTTGTCTACATCTACAGCTACATGCATACTCCCGCAAGCCACAATATGGTGCGTGACGGGGAACAACCTGTACCACCAGTAGTCATTTACTTTACTGTTCCACCCGTACACATATCGAGAGAAAAAAATTGTCTATATGCATCCTTACGAGCCCTAATATCTCTAGCTTTATCTCCATGGACCTTACACGAAATGCTCGATCGGGGCAGTAGAATCGGTCTGCAATCAGCCTAGAGTTCCGGTACTCTAAATTTTCCAACAGTGCTCAAAAAAAAAAAAAAAAAAAAAAAAAAAAAAAAAAAAAAAAAAAAAGTCGCCTTCTCTCCAGTGATTCCCATTTGAGTTCTAACAGAACATCAGCACTGCATGGAAGAATTTTCTTATAATTTTTATTTGTTTGTATTATCTTAGCACTGACCGTATAAAATAAATAAATAGCCAACAAACAGCGTTATACAACTCCCTGGCAGATTAAAACTGTGTGCCTGACCGAGACTCGAGACCTTTGCCTTTCGCGGGAAAGTGCTCTACCATCTGAGCTACCGAAGCACGACTCACGCCCGGTCCTCACAGCTTTACTTCTGCCAGTATCTCGTCTCCTACCTTCCAAACTTTACAGAAGCAAGGTTCGCAGGAGAGCTTCTGTAAAGTTTGGAAGGTAGGAGACGAGATACTGGCAGAAGTAAAGCTGTGAGGACCGGGCGTGAGTCGTGCTTCGGTAGCTCAGACGGTAGAGCACTTGCCCGCGAAAGGTAAAGGTTCCAAGTTCGAGTCTCAGTCTGGCACACAGTTTTAATCTGCCAGGAAGTTTCATATCAGCGCACACTCCGCTGCAGAGTGAAAATCTCATTCCAGCGTTATACAAAATTAACGTAACACTCCTATTTCAATGTTGTTCATTTTCGTAGTACACTAAGCTCCCTCGGCGGATGATCCTAGGGAACAATACAACATCTGTATTCCGTTCCTTCGTCATTTATGGCCTAAACCCACTGTCTCACCCACTTGGTAGTACATGATCACAAAACCAAACAAAATGTTCATCTGACAGTAGATTTATGTTAGCTTACAGGTTTAAAAACAGTATCTAGCACCCACCGCACGTACACACTGTCAGCTTCTGATGATACAATACTATACATCTGCGGGCGTTGTTGCTGCGTATATGCAGCGTAGCGCAACTCTATAAGCACCGACATATAGCAGGGGATTAGTGTGGCATTCGTGTCTTTCCGACGTGCATGCAGTAAATGCGGAAACGCGAACTATTGCCACGTTATTACCAAATCCGAGTATACAGGACCAACGTACAGTTATGCTTCACTTTGCTGGCGAAAGGGATACACCGGTAGACGTCCATCGCAGAATGGGGACTGTGTATGAGCATCACGTCTGTCGCCAACTTAACTTGAAAACACTGGAGCACTCGGCATATAATCCCGATCTCTGCCCATACGATTATCACGCATTCGGTCCTCTATAAAAGGCGTTGAAAGCTCAACGGTTCCTTTAGGACGAGAATGTGCAGCAGGCAGTTACGGACTTGTTCACGCAGCAGGACACAGTATTTTACCAAACTGGTATTTCCAACCGGGTGCGCCACTGAGATGACTGCCTCAATGCTCAAGGCGATTTTGCCTGCTTGGCTAACGGATTACTCTGCATTGTACAGCCATCTAACGGAAACGTTTTGACAGTCCCTTACACAGGCTGTTCGCAAATTCCCGTTACATACTTGCAGGACTTGTGAAGGGAATGAATGAATGATATTTTGAATAGGAACCCATGTCCGGAAACGTACCGTTTACGTGATACAGCCGTTTGAAAACGTGTTCGCTGGGTAGGTATGCAACAGGGTAGTCATGGTGGGGGGCGGATTCGTCGGATCGGCTGATGTCATTTGGCCTTTCGTCCTATCTCTCCAACATGGTTCGAGCCTCATTTGACTGCTTGTGAGTGTTAGAGCAACATGGTTGAATACAAATTTCCAGAATACACCGACATGATCATTCTGAATAGCGATGCTCACGGTACTGGAAGAGCTTCTCGTCACTTTTATCAAGATCGTTCTCCACAACGTCGACTCCATCGGATAACCTTTTCACCACAATTACGCAACGCCTTCGAGAAAGGGTACCTTCAGTGGCAGCAGGCGTGACTGCGGTGCTCCAAGGAGACGCCACACACCCAATACGGAAGAGGCTCTGCTGCATCACTTTGAGGAGAACCCCTCAACGAGTACACGCGCAATTTATCTGGCTATTAATGAGTGTAATTGTGGAACAAGTGATGTACTGGGTCACACCTGTTCTATTACTTCTGAAAGTTGTAGCATTACTTACGTGTTTTGAAATGGTTCTATCACGGTACGTTTCCGGACATGCTTTCTAATTCAAAATGTTGTGTTCTCCCTCTCCTGTACAAGTCCTACATGTGTCTAACGGTAATTTCCAAACACCCTGTATTTAACACCCAGTAGATGGCACCGACTACACATAAACGCAGGCCGCAGTGGCTGAGCGGTTCTAGGCGCTACAGTCTGGAACCGCGCGACCACTACGGTCGCAGGTTCGAATCCTGCCACGGGCATGGATGTGTGTGATGTCCTTAGGTTAGTTAGGTTTAAGTAGTTCTAAGTTCTAGGGGACTGTTGACCTCAGAAGTTAAGTCCCATAGTGCTCAGCGCCATTTGAACCATTTTGAACACATACACGCTGTCAGCTTCCGATGACACAACACCAATTACGATGTAGTATCGGATATTCATCATGCATTAGATACTGTTCGAAATAAAACTGCTGACACCTACCGTCAGGTTTTGGTACATCATACCTTTTTACAGTTTATCCAAGTGAGCACTGGTATTCAGTTGACCTTATAGGTTTAAAATCAAATAACTAGCACGAGCTGTACACACATACCCTCACTTATTGATGACAGAATACAAGATACGGTCCAGTAATGCCTTGCGCCAAATGATGAACACTAAACGGTTCATACCTAACCCCGAACAGCTGTCGGCTGATGCTTAGCGACTAATGCATAACACCGAATGGATAACGCAAAACACCTAACACAAAATTTCTTCAGAGGGCACATTACGGTTCCAGAACTATGGAGGAAAGGCCACAGGGCACGTTCTTTATGTACGATATCTTGCAGACGCACTGCTTCAAAACTGTTACGGATCCGAGATATCGTTGGCAACGATGGTCTTTGTGAAACACAATACTTACGTGATAGAGGTGGAGCGGCATATTTATAACGAAAAATCGTGCAGATTTCTCCACATGGGAAAGCGGGATAACAGACATAAAACAACGTTTATCTTTGACACGGGCGAAGCCCCAAACTTAAAGGTTGATATTGGATTCTCAGTAAGAAATATTCTTCCTTGTATCCCAATGTACTTTTCGCTTCTGTTATTCATGCTTGCTACGAAACGAATGAGGAGTCTTTGCGGATATTGTCCACTCCTCTCTCAAGGCGGTTTTCAGTTCTTGCAGGGCCCTGAGAGATGTTATTTGTTGAGAATCGCTTGTGCCAAGAACATACCAGGCATGATGTATAAGGTCTAGGCCCCTAGAGGTCTGTGTGAACGGATACCTTCGTCCGTAAACAGGAATTCGGGACCTTCGGCACCCCTAAACTTGTGGATATGATCCAGAATGCGGTTCCTATAGTATCGCTTTGCCGTAACAGTACCTCGTACAAATGTATGCGGGTGTTCGTCCACTGCGTGTAATGCCTGGCCACGACATATTCCCTGGACCATGTCTATGACATCATGAATTCTCTGTGGTATCTAACGTGCTCCCCTCTCTCTACACTAACTGGCGGCCTGAATTACTTGCCACAGTGAAGCGAGATTCTTCAGAGAACATCACTCTTGGCCACTTTTGCTGACCCGAACCAACATGGTCCATACACCATAGCGTGGTTGAAGAGTGAAGCATTTAATAGGCCTCCGAGCATGCAAGTCAAGCTGATTTAATCACCGCGAAGTAGTTCTGGCAGTCACTTGTACCGGTTGCAAAGTCGGCAGCGATCTGCATAGGAGTGATAGGTCTGTTCCTTTTCGCCACTAGGCTAAAGCATCGATCATCCTGCTGTGTGGTGGTCTATCTACGACCATCGGCATGCTCTCGCATAGGATATCCACCTTCAGCGGCTTTTTGTAATCTCGAGATGACACTTTTGGACACACCAGTTGCTGAGGACACAGTGGTGACATTTTGACCGGTTTCTAGCCGCCGAGATGCTCGTCCACGGTTGTAAGCACTCAAATGATGTCTTGCAGACATGTTGCCGCAATACACGGAATGTCGCTCCACAAAATCCTTCCGAAAACACCGTACTCCTTGAATTGATGGTTTTTCCATAACAGATGGTACTTGTTCCTTAGCAAGTTCGATTTTTCCTTAGCAGTTGTGAAGCAGTCTAGATAGATTTCATCTTACAGTCATACCAAAAGTCATATTAATTTCTTTAAAGTTTTTACTGGACTGTGTCTGCAGATTGTTTGATGTCGTCTACAGAATGATCGAAAATGGGCTTAGACTTCATTTAAGCAGTGGACCGATGCAATATATCCGTTTAAAATCTTAGTGATGTGTGAGATTAGTAATACGTTTGTCAGTTTATATTGTATAAAAACGAGGCCAAATTGCATTATTTGCGTGGAAGTCTATGCTACATGTGTACACGTACATTCCTCTCTATTCACTCAGCGTAATTTTAGAACTATACAGTCATTCTATTTGTATAATTTAGCAGAAATATTTATCTCTAAAGTTTGTGTGTGCGATGAAACAGACAATCGGAATTCACCCCCATCCTCGTTGTGGTCAAAAATATTCGAATTATTTGGCCAAAAGTTTCATTTGGAGTATTTTCACAACGAAACTACGTCATCAAAAATACATACATAAACTGTACATGAATTACATAAAACGAAGCCTGGTTGAGAAATATTGTCAACTATGTTTCCACTAACGGCTACAAAAATTGTTCATGGACGGGTAGCGAGTCGCATCCGTACATTTAATTAAAACCTGCATGTCATTCGCTATGTAACATGAGAACATGTATAAAATGTAATCTATATAAATAGTTAAAAACCGATGTTAGCTTAAGCAATGTAATTAACAAATTGCTGTTTGCTGAGGGTTACTTTTATTTTCAGTAATATTCTGCAAAATTTCTAACGAGCAAAACAAAATCACCTGCTTGTTCATGCTACTGTAGATCGTTGTTAGCAACACACAGCCCCACTAGGAAAATTCTGAAGTTCGATTGCTGTACCACATTTTCATAACTCAATGGACCTTCTAATTAATTATTTATCACATCTATGGTGATTGGAAGACGTCACAACGTTCTTTGCAAGTCTAAAATATCTGTAAAAATACAGTGATGCAGAAATGTGCAGTGTTTAAGTCGGCTATCACGAAGTTATTTCACACACACACACACACACTTCGTCAAACTGCCATTCTGAATGTAATCAACTAGACCTACTCCTCGTGTAACACGCTCAAGTTAAAGATTAAAGTGTTACTATAGAACGGTACGTAAGTTTAGGGTGTCACTGTCATCAGAGTAGGATCATCATCTAACGTTTTTCCGGTAATCTTTTATCACTAATTTTGACGAGACAAAGATAACGTATCGCTAGAAAAGCATAAAGGATATAAGTTATTGGTTTTTTAATTATAAACGAGTGGTTCTAGTCGAGATTAAGTGCAATATGGTCTGCTGCAGTATTTACAAATCACAACGAACGAGTCAAGGCACTCTACAACGTTTACCAGTCGAAACTAAGGGTCCCTAAAAGCCTTCAGATTGTATTTCCTATAGTCAACCACTAGATAACACCAGCATGAAATAAAAATATACAGTAAATGTGGAACAATATTCACATAAGGTACCCAAACACCATATTAGGAAGGAAGGAGAAAGTGTTTTTAACACTTAAATTACAACACAATTTTAGGAAGGAAGAAGGGGATTTGTTGTGAAGTATCACTTAAATTGGAGAACGTCTGCTTTTTTTATTCACACATAGAACGCCCAAAGATAGGGTGCTTGGATAGTTCAGTTGGTGAAGAACCTACCTCCGAAAGGCAAAGTTCCCAATTTGGAACCTCGGTCTGGCGCGCAGTTTTAATGTGCCATTGTTTCATACCAGCGCACACTACACTGCAGAACGAAAATTTATTGTTGAAGCAGTACCCCATGTTATGGCTGAGCTATATCTCAGCAGAACCCTTTCTTCCAGAAGTGCTAGTACCGCAAGGTAAGCAGGACAACTTCCCTGAAGTTTGGAATGCAGGAGATCAGGTACTGTCGGACGTAAGGCTGCGAGAGTAGGTCGTACTTGCATAGCTCAGACGGTAGAGCACTTGTCCACGAAAAGAGTAAGTCCCTGTTTGCAGCTGAGGTCCAGCGGATTGTGTCAATCCGCCATGAAGTTGCGTATCAACGCAAATTCCGCTGCAGAGTAAAAATTAATTCTGGAAACCTAGGGAGTATTGTTTTCGTTCTGATCAAACATTTGAGCAATTAAAGGCATAAAGGCCACTGATAACGTAATTTGAGAGAGAAAAAATTAATTGTCACAAACTCAATACAATCGCTTCATAATGAACAGCTAAGAAAGAACATCCTGGGCAAAAAGGCAACAAGCAGGAGGAGAACATACATACTACATTTATAGGTAGTCCGCTGTCCCTATCGTCCGTTCATAGCCAAGGTTCAGCAGCCACTATTACCTCACAGACCACTACAAATATTTATAAATTTTATTTTGTTTATGAGGATTATATTTATTCAAAAGACTGCTGTAGGGAGAAATTTCCTTATGGGTTCAATAACTGTTACCCTTGATAATGAGTGGGTTGTAACCTTATTTGATACACTAAGAGTCAGTTACCACACACGACGATGTGCTGGGTAATAAATGTAAAGCTTTAATAGAAATACCTTCCAAGCATCTATATACGTTTATTTAGATTGAAAGGGAAAGGAATACAAAACACACACACACATACCATGAGAGGTGAGGTGGAAGGTAGGGAAGCTAAGAGAAGGCCGCTACTTAGTAATTGATTGTGGTAAACAGTGCGGAGCACAAACATGTCTTGTCGCTAATAGCTGTGGTACAGGCAGTGAAGTGAGCACGCCCTTGATACTCAAGTGGGCGCTCCATGAGGCACTAGAACGCGGTGTGGTGACATCAAGGCCAGCCTAGTGAGTGGCTTTGCAGGCTGGAGTGGCCCACTCGCACCTCATTTTTCCCCTTTGCGTACCAGTGTTTGCTTTGTGTGCACATTTACCGCTTTTATGTGTATCTTGCGTGTACTGAGGTGCGTCCAATTGGCAGCGTTGGTAAACACCTCAGATTCGGTGAGATTGATGGGTACTTTTGGAAGGTAATTTAACGTGTCGTAATTTCGTGTTTATTTACACATTGTGATGTCTCTGCAAACACTCTTTCGTGTGAATGATGTTGTCAAATGCTTAGCAAATTTATATCACGATAGCTGCAGTAGTTTTACTTTGAATTTAAATTAAAACACGTTAATTACAGTAAAACGTGTCTGGTTATCTTGGCCGTATTTTCTGAAACCAGCAAAGTGTGAAAGGGATAACAGCATGCAAGTAAGATGTCCTTAGATTTGACTTCTGCAACATCCATCGCTTGCTGACTTGCAGAAATTCCGTATATTCATAGTACTGTGCGCGAAATGCAAAACAGACACGAAAACTGACAGAGCAAAAAAATCAAGCAAATTTATTCATTTCCTTCACAGGGAAGGAAGATTTCTTATGGGAGCAGAAAAAGTTGTAGGTAGACGCTCCGAAGTAGTGTAGAGTATCATGTAGTAACTGCAAGCTAAAAGCTGCATTTTAAGTCGAGGAAAATTGAACAGTTGCTAAAGCTCAGTTCGATATAACAGAATTACGTAGCACGTCTTGTCGGAAGTATCTAAATGTTCCGTCATCTGCAAGGGGGCCGAAGCTCTGAAATACCATGCTATACTATTTGTACGCTAATACACTACTCTGTGACTAACGAGCCCCCTGTAATTTTTCTTAGTACTCGGATCTGGCTATGATATACCTTCCTCTATTTCCGATGCCACTATTATTTATGTATCACCTTGAAATTGTCCATAAGTGTTAGGATAAGGAATACAAGTACGGACCATTTTCTACTGGAGTAGGTGGGTGACGGCACATTCGGCTAGCTTGTCGTATTATGATAAAAAATTATGCTGCAATACAATTTGAAGTACAATTACATGTGAGAATAACATGACAAACTTTTCATTACTTAACCTCGTAAAAATTGAAATGCAGTTTGTACCAATACGTGGTTCCCAACAGTCTGGTATTGTCAGTATAGTGTGTAAAATGGGACATTTTCTACGTCTTTTGGATGCGACATACCACTGGGGACCTTATAATTGTAATTAACTGGTCGATAAACTACAGGGTTACACAGAAAAATGGGAACATTTCCACAATCCAATAAAGCTATAAGTGATGAAGGAAAGAAATTGCATTCATAGTAATTGAAACCTTACAACTTTGCCATTTACCAAACAATGATGGCATTTATCATTTTTTTTTAAATTACATCCTTTAGATGACGTCCTCCTGTACGACAACAGTTGTGAAATCTGCTGTTGGGATTCCTCATTGACCACTGCAACATCTCAGCTGGGATACTGTGAACAGCATCCCGAGTTCTTGTTTTAACTCATCCAGGGTTCTTGGTCGAGTCGTGTACACTTTGCTCTTGAGGTAGCCCCAAAAGAAAAACTCACAAACGGGTAAATCTGGCGATCTAGGGAGCCAGGGGATGTTACCGATTCGGGAGTTCACGCGGTTGCCAAACAATTCTTGCACATATGTCATTCATTGCCGTGCAGTGTGTGATGTCGCTCCGTCCTGTTGAAACCAGGCTTCTTGAACGTTTGGAAAGATGTTTGCAGGTGTAACGATAGTTCGTAACATCTCCACGTAACGATCGGCATTGGCAGTTCTTCTGTTTTCCCTGTTCATTTGCGAAAAAATACGGTCCTATAATCCCATACGATGAAACAAGACACCATACTGTAACTTTACTAGCGTGTAAAGGGCACTCATGGACGTAGTTATGATTTGTGGTAGCCCAGTAACGGTAGTTCTATTTATTCACATAACCTGTGAGATGAAAATGTGCTTCATCTGACATCCACAGCTTGTTTAGAAAGTCATCGTCATTGTTGACTTTTGTTATCATTTGTTGACAGAATCCTAATCGTAACCGATAATCGTCCAGCAATTGTTGCACCATCTGTAGTTTGTACGGTTGAACCTGAAGAATTCTGCGAACACTCCCCCGGGACATTTCAACCACTGTTGCTTGCTCACGAATTGAACGCCGTGGGCTCCGTAAGACAGACTCGCGTACAGCATCAATGTTCGCTGGAGAACGCACACTTCTTGGTCGTCCTGTTGGTTTCTTCTTGAGGACAGATACAGCCTACCTTGCAACAGTCTTAGAAGCTTTTGAGACTGTTTCTGACCATCGTGTATATGTACAACAGAAGTACAGCAGTGGCAGTCCGTAGGAGATAGTGTTTGGTAAGCATGAGGGAAGTAACAGAACTACAGGTTTCATGCAGCAGGCTGTAATAGGGCAGCTAGGGGTAAAGTTGGTGCCGCCAGAGCAGTATTTAGAGAGTGTAAGGAAAGTACAGAAGAAAGTACCGCCGTAGATGGCGCCGGATTTAGAACCGAAGCACAAAACTTATCTTTTTATTTCAAGGCAGCCACAGAACCGCTGACAAACGATGGAACGAAAGTTTAAATTGCCATTTTCATACCAGTAGCAGGCTCACAAGCACGTTACGAGTGCTACATTGTTCATGTACACTCTTTGACATAAAACTCGACCGGCGGCCGACAGCTGCAGAGGCTAAGTCCGCGCCGATCGCGACATGGGATAAATAAACTGACCAGCTCGCTAATTCTCAAAGTCCGGCTATCTGCACAATCTGGCAACACTGTAGACTGCAGCACTTACTGGAGGAAGGCTTGTCCCATGTTAGAGAAAGCGTATAACGTTTATGCCCGTGGTCTAACAGTAGCATGCGTTGCTCCTATCTACAATGTCTGTGGATCGAGACCAGCTGGCGAAGAAGATTTATAGCCTCTTCTGTCGGAATGCTGAAAATGTGAAATTACTGGTAGCACAATTCAATCTATTTCGCTTTCTGATACACCAATAACTAAATTTTGTCCAGTAACCATTTTGCGGCAGATTTCTCGCAGACTGTCGTCCTCGGGACTCCGATTGCGGCAAAGCTCCGGGATCCATTTGCTGGCTACCGGCAGCAGCCGTGGCGACAGAAGCGGCGCTGAACTCTTTATCGAAAGCGCCTGCTACCGCTCATCGCCTTTCATAATTTAAAACGCTTTATTACTATTAAATGTTGCTCAACAAAAATTTTCCACGATTTCCATTCGCGCTGGAAAGCAACGAAGATTACTATATTACATTAATCGGCAAGAGCTGAGTATGGCCCGAAATTAATTTTATAGACTAGATTAATCAACATGTTCACTTCATAAACAACCTCCTGACATGTTAGACCTATATGACGAATAAAGCTCAAAATCGTATCGTTGACAGTCGGTTTGAATCTTTTCAGAAACTAGTTTACAGTGAAGCACCTTCGCATTTGCAAAGCAGACATCCGTGATATTACCGTAATTTACTAAGTCGAAATTGCACGAAGATTTATTCGTAAAGGCATTCTTCACATTTCGTATAAGGGCTTTTTAGTTGCAGTTTGCAACTTCATTAATTAAAATTGAAAATAATAGGCTGCATTCAGCGGCTTTCACCGAAATTGGGACTGCCATCTCATATAGGACTATCTTCGCAACGCGTAATGGAACCACTGAGCTAACGACACACTGGTGGCAACAGGTGGACTATAGTCATTGCGATATTGCCTGAGCTTCAAAACGCAACATGAAACATACAAACAGGTGTTACTTATGTGAAGAACGCCTCTCTTGGGGTCCAGAAATCATGACATTCTATATGTATGCTGCAAAAGATTGCACGTGGACACTTTCGACATCGAGGTGCAAACCGTTTGATATCTTACATTATATTCAATTCAAATAGGCTTTCATTGTATTTTTACTTCGTCAGTATTTTGAGATGATTATGAGCGTTACGGAAAATTATCTCACATGCTTTATGCTGAATGAGAAACACTGACTCATCCGTTTTGATTTCCCTATGTTGAGATGATTTAATGTCGGGGTCAACAGCCTTCTTCCATGCCGGAAGCTGAAACATGTAACATTCTGAATTAATGATAGTTGATTGCCTCAAATGTATACATAACCCACAAGGCGACGTCAGAAACTATCAGGGGAGAACACCACATAAAAACCAAACGTGAGCGCGCGTCTCCACTCTGAAGAACCGTATCGGACAGTCACGACAAGCATTGCGCTAAAGAGCTGCCTCGTAAGAGAGCTGAGAATTGGCAGCGTCGTAGCAAGTATGTGTCAACACTGGGATAGTGCATCTACTTCCGGGTGTAGACCGGCATTACCTCGCTAAATTCACTGGGCATTCGTTTTTCACATCAAAGACTCATACGATATAATCCACTGTAAGATGAGACACTTAGAAAGTACATTTAATTTCTGGACCCCAAGAGAGGCGTTCTTCACATAAGTAACACCTGTTTGTGTGTTTAATGTTGCGTTTTGAAGCTCAGGCAATATCGCAATGACTATAGTCCACCTGTCGCCACCAGTGTGTCGTTAGCTCAGTGGTTCCATTACGCGTTGCGATGATAGTGCTATATGAGATGGCAGTCCCAATTTCGGTGAAAGCCGCTGAATGCAGCCTATTATTTTCAATTTTAATTAATGAAGTTGCAAACTGCAAGTAAAAAGTCCTTATACGAAATGTGAAGAATGCCTTTACAAATAAATCTTCGTGCAATTTCGACTTAGTAAATTACGGTAATATCACGGATGTCTGCTTTGCAAATGCGAAGGTGCTTCACTGTAAACTAGTTTCTGAAAAGATTCAAACCGACTGTCAACGATACGATTTTGAGCTTTATTCGTCATATAGGTCTAACATGTCAGGAGGTTGTTTATGAAGTGAACATGTTGATTAATCTAGTTCCTTTCCCCTAAATTTTTGCAACAGCATTTAGCTGTAGTGGTTATCTGACACCGGCGTTAGCAATTTCTTTCCGTTCTCTGAAACCTCAAAAACGATAACTTTTTCTGGTTTAAATCTGATGACCTTAACTATCACCTCCGATCAACGTTAAATACTTTATGAATCCATACATGGAACTCCAAATGTGCAGTGTTCCAGCACTGCTACAGAGCATACATTGGAAGGTATTCACACAGTCTATCGCACAGACTTACCATAAGGAATGAAACAAGAACAGCAATACACTTTACACCACAGACGGTCACTCAGCCTTGACGAAAACATCCGAATATTGGCCAAAAGTTGCAAAAATAACTGACTTTAAAAGAAAAATAAACGAGGTATGAAACGTCTAAAAATTCATCGAAAGTAGTGAGGTGGTTTAATTTCGTCCCAGTCTATAAAATTAATTTCGGGCCATACTCAGCTCTTGCCGATTAATGTAATATAGTAATCTTCGTTGCTTTCGAGCGCGAATGGAAATCGTAGAAATTTTCTGTGGGACAACATTTAGTAATAATAAAGCATTTCAAATTATGGAAAGCGATGAGCGGTAGCAGGCGCTTTCGATAAAGAGTGCATCGCCGCTTCTGTCGCCACGGCTGCTGCCGGTAGCCAGCAAATGGATCCCGGAGCTTTGCCGCAATCGGAGTCCCGAGGACGACAGTCTGCGAGAAATCTGCCGCAAAATGGGTACTGGATAAAATTTAGTTATTGGTGTGTCAGAAAGTGAAATAGATTGAATTGTGCTACCCCTAATTTCACGTCTTCAGCATTCCGACAGAAGAGGCTCTAAAAATCTTCTGCACCAGTTGGTCTCGATCCACAGACATTGTAGATAGGAGCAACGCATGCGACTGCTAGACCACGGGCATAAACGTTGTACGCTTTCTCTAACATGGGACAAGCCTTCCTCCAGTAAGTGCTGCAGTCTACAGTGTTGCCAGATTGTGCAGATAGCCGGACTTAGAGAATTAGCGAGCTGGTCAGTTTATTTGTCCCATGTCGCGATCGGCGCGGACTTAGCCTCTGCAGCGGCCGGCCGCCGGTCGAGTTTTATGTCAAAGAGTTTACATCCTATCAAGTGGGGGAATTGAATAAATTTTATAAGTCAAGACGCAGCGACTGTTATTGATTGCCAAAGTCAAGAAAAGTTATATATAAATGAAGAAACCAAAATTACAAAAATGCTACCAGTGGAGAACTACAGTCTGTCCGAATATCGTAATAAGACAGGAGTAGAATTCTTGTGCAGTGGACTTGCTAATGGGACAAAATGAGGTAACAGAATGCATTAAAAAATTGATCGAGCCGGAAATGTACTTTCAGCAAGTCGAGATGCATTGGTTGTACTGTTGTACTATATGTTTGACAAGACGACAGCATGGTAGTAGTGCCTAGTTGTTTCGAGCAGGGGAAGCTTACATCAACAAAGAGGCTAGAATCAAACGGGAGTGGTTTGTTATTAAATGGAACAGCATGTGAGGTAATGGGGCCTACTTTCCATCTGCCCACCGCAATTTCGGGGGTAATTCAACTGAATATTTCGGAGCCTCGTTTCTATTGGACAAAGGAGCGCATGGAATTGCTACCTGCCGCAGATCTAACCAGCTGAAATCAAACTCTAGGGCCGGAATTAATACAGTCTATAAACAGACTTCTGAACCAGCAGCAGGGACAAGTCTCCATGGAAACCTTACTGTAGCACTTAAATTAGTATCGGGAAAGTCAGTACGGGAAAGAGACTATATTGACTATACCAAACACCACAGCGACACTTGTTCTGCTGAGCGTAGTCCTCGTTTCGGTACATAGAAGGCTGATTTCAGACCCAGCTGTAGTTCAGATTCCAGTGCATTGGGTACCCCAAGCATAAGAGCAGCAGAAGGAATACGAACACACAAGGGGGAAGTGTTAAAGATAGTTGATTCATTTCAGCTTGTAGGTTTGGAATAGCGAGTTAGAAGTGATTGTGCGAGAAGCGTAGTAATTAAGTAAACTCCTTGGTGTGTGAGTTAAAGAGCAGGGCAAGGGGCCCCTGCTGAAATGTGTATGATTAAGTGATAGGGTTAAGGAAATCATTTGTTAGAATAGTTCTTAAGAATAGCGCCAGAAGGGCCAGAAAGGTCAGAAGGGACATCCACGAGGAACAATAGAGCGAAGGATAATCCATTTCTTGATGAAAAGGAGGGCAATGTTTTGTAACGACCATACTTGGTGAAAAGGTTCTCCAGAGCGAAATGGAGTAACAACAGAGCCATCCACAGGCAAGCAAACGTGTTATGTGTTGCAAAGCCAAACATGAACGACAGGAATTGCGAAGCAGGGAAAGCTGGGCATAGTATTGAAGCAGGCAGTGGTGCAATACACTAGCAGAAGGACGGGAGCCTTCTTTCTCTTTTTACCACGGAAATGTTTAGAATATATGCCTTAAGCCCTAAACGAACCTAGTTTGCAGCGTATAAGTACTCAGCCATTCGTGTACTAAAATATTCTCGTCTCAGTATCACAGCCTATACCCCAAGCCTGTGACACCCAAAGTGACATGCTGGAATTCAGTACAGGGTCTGCCGCTCGACCATTGGATGGGTCAGTGTGCCCTGAGTCGATAAAACAGCAGCCGCCAGGGCAATGAGCCACCTGCTCGCTGGGGGGAGGTCACGGCCACCTCCGCGGTATTGCCTGCTCTGCTGCCATGCTGCCAGAGACGTTGCTGACAGCAGCATTCAAGTCTATTGTTTTTCATGAGTGGCAAATGCTGACCTCCACTGAAACGTTTCTGACGTACTACAGTCAAGGGCCCAAATAAAGGAGAAAGTTAAACAAACCTACTGTCGTCCTAATGTCTCAATATATTCCCAATAGGTGACAATCCATGAGTCGTATAACATTTTAAATATGACAGAATATAACCATTTTTAAGCCACTCCATGTTAACAGTTTTAATGTATCTGACTGAACAGTTTTTATAATTGGGACACACTCACTTTTTCATGTCGCCAGTGGGTGCCAAACGGTTATAAATCCATTTCACTTTAAATATAGTGTTTACTATCAGAATGTTGTCTCAGACACATGCAGATGGAAGGAAGACTTCTTAAGGAACAGAACGCAGTACGTAGGCCTCGGTGGGGAGAGTTCATCAGAGGCAAGGGTATCGTCAGGAATGCTCCGTGGAGGTATGATAGGCCCACAAATCATCTGGCCGACAGGGTGGGCAGCAATCTGCAGCTGTTTGTTGATGATGCTGTGGTGTAGGGGAAGGTGTCACCGCTGAATGGCTGTGAAGGATACAAGATGACTTAGAAAAATTTTCTAGTTCGTATGATGAATAGCAGCTAGCCTTAAATATAAAATAAATACGTAAGTTAATTCAGATGAGTAGGAAAAACAAATACGTAATGTTCGAATACAGCATTGGTAATGTGCTGCTTGACACAGACACATCGTTTAAACATCTGGGTGTAACGTTGGAAATCGAAATGAAATGGAACGAGCATGTAAGGATTGTAGTAGGGAAAGTGAATGCTCAACTTAGGCTTATTGGGACAAGTTTAGATAAGTGTGGTTCATCTGCAAAGGAGACTGCATATAGAACACTAGAGGGACCTATCCATGAGTACTGTTTGAGTGTTAGGGATCGAGGTCGGATTAAAGGCATTCACCGTTGGGATGCTAGACTTGATACTGGTAGGTTCAAACTACTCGCAAGTGTTATGGTGATGCAATGAGAACACAAAAAGGAACCCCTTCAGCGAAGACGGCGGTCGCTTAGAGGATCACTGTAGAGAAAATTTAGAGAATCTACATTTGAAGCTGCTGCCATTGTACATATCGCGAATGACCTCAACAATTGAAATCATGGATCATAGGAAGGCATATGGAGAGTCGCTTTCTCTCGTTCTTCTTGTGAGTGAAACAGGTATGGAAATGGTTAGTAGTGGTACAGGATGCCCACTGCCACGTGCTGTAGGATCGCTTGCGCTCTATGTATGCATATGTGCACTATAATTCAGAAAAGATGTTTTAGGCTAAACGATGTTAACAGTTTTAAATATAGGATTGTACAGTTTTTATAATTACGTCATTACCATTTTTATCATGACACCATTGGGCACGTAACTTTAAATCCACTTCACTTTTATTGGTTTTGGAATTTGACGTTGCTTCTCCAAAGCGTAACGTAAGTCTTATATTGTACTTACACTGTACATAATTTAGCATTGTCTCTCGTTTCCTAACAAAAGGAGAGAAAACTCTGATCGATAGACGAGTGCTACTACGGTACTATTATTGTGAAAGCCGTATGAACGTTATTCAGAAGATACGAAAAAAGTATGAAAGGCTGCCTAAAGATGACGCTGTAATCGCAATACGTGCTGCCTATGGACAGTGTGCCGCAGTGGTCAGTGCCACCACTGAAAAGTGAGAAGAGTTTAGTGTACCAAAGGAAGAGGTTGAAATTCGGTATTCCATTCGACAACGTGTTTTTGTTATACTAGAATACCGGAAGTTAGAACTCAATGTAATAAATTTGTCTCATGATATTACACCTACTTTGTCACCTCTCTAGAATACCAACGTACAGCATAGACTTTCGCAAGGTATCAGTACGTAGATTTTCGTGTTAATATGTGATTACGAGAATGCATATCCGAACGGAAGTGCTATTTATTACAGTTACTTACTAAGTGCATACAACCAATGGCTATCAGTTGCAGGCAGTTGATAATGCAAACACACACAAACACACACACACACACACACACACACATACACACACACACGATACCATGGGCCAACGCAACATATAAAATATAATATTCATTATCCTTCCCAGCGAGAGGTGGTCTCCATATTAAAATTACTGCCTTGTTTCATGCCAACGACGTTGCCGTAGTGGTAACACCGGTTCCCGTCAGATCACCAAAGTTAAGTGCCATCGGGCTCGGCTAAAACGTCGATGGGTCACCGTCCAGCCCTGTCGAGTGTTGTTGGCAAGAGGTGTGCACTCATCCATTGTAATGTCAATTGAGTAGCTATTTGATTGAGAAGTAGCGTCACCGGTCACGAAAATGGACAACGCTTGGGAGAGTGGTGTACTGACCACATGTCCCCCCGTATAACCATCTGATGACTCCTGCTGGCTGAAGATGACATGGTGGCCGGTCGGTGCCGTTGGGCCATCCAAGGCCTGATCGGACGGTGTTTATTTACATTGTTTCATACTCTTGTTCTTTATTACCATCTCTCACCTCCCCCCTCCCCTTCCCCCCTCTTCACTCACTCGTTGTATCTGTTTTTCTTCGTTACATATGAAGCACCAATAATGATGACACGATGGACTTAGTTTTAGTTCTTCCACTTGGTACACAATATGAAACTGGGATCAAATCGACTTTGTGTTATTCTATGAATACTTGTTATCTCACCAAACATTCTTCCACCCTTAAACTCCTTGTTGCAGAAGCTACTTTGCTTGTTTGAGGGTTACAGCTATGTCCAGCCAGTGTGCGTATATCTTAAAGCGTGATTCCACAGACTCTGCACTTCGACAGCTGGCCTTCTCATCATCACAATGTCAACAAACTTCTTTTTTGTGGTAAAATACAATATGGGTCCTGTGATGCCTCATTACTTCATGGGGATCAAAGGCTGTATAGAAATGATAATATCTGTATCCACGTACAGTAATTGTGGTTTCTTGATGTGTTTTTGAGCAAACTCATCGTTGAAACTGCACATCAGAATTTACAGAAATCCATTACACACATCCAGATCGCTCAGGTTTCGTGCCGCAGTTTCAAAATTTCACCATCTCTACCGCTACAGATTCATCACGGAATACGGTTAACATGTAGAAGTTGGATTTCGAAATTTATGTTAGCGCTTCATATCGTCAGTCTTTGACATTTAACCAGATTAATATCGTTTTCCATAGTTTTGCCGAAAAATGAATTATTAGTTAATATGAAAAGTTTTTTATGAATCATTTCCTGCGGTTTACGATTAGCAGATTTTGGTTGAAGCCAAAAACGTGGTGAATGTTAGACCTGAGTTTCTCCTGGCGTATACAACTTTCAAATAACTTCTGGGAATTCAGCCAGGTAACACTTTCAGCGACCGCCGATATTTCGGCGGGAGAACACCCGGCCATTTTGAAGGCAAACCGCAACGGACTGCTGGCGTACATGCAAATTTAAAACCTCCGTTCTCGGACTGATACAGGAGAGATAAAACACACACGGAACGCTAGTGGCACCAAAGATGACCAAAGTCAGAGCTATCGATAGTGAGACTACTAACTCGCAGGTGAAGTAGCATTGACTCTGTCCCTCTGTTTTTTGACAAGGGCGAGAACCAGATTCCAAACAGAGTTTAAAGAAAAACCTCCATCCCTGTTAACGAGGTTGCTCGCTAATTTAATCTCAGCTGCCTCCTTAATAACAGCCAGCAGCTCGTGGTCTCACGGTCGCGTTCTCGCTTCCCGAGTACGGGGTCCCAGGTTCGAATCCCGGCGGGGTCAGGGACTTTCACCTGCTTCGAGATGACGTGTTTGTGTTGTCCTCATCATTTCATCATCATTCATGAAAGTGGCGAGATTGGGCTGAGAAAAGTTGGGAATTTGTACGGGCGCTGATAACCGCGCAGTTGAGCGCCCCACAAACCAAACATCATCATCATCATCCTTAACAAAACTGTCCCAATAGCTGGACGTGCATGCCCATATCTCAGTGTTATTATATAACATGAGGTGACTAGTATCCAAGCAATGTTGGGCAATAGCAGATCTACTTGACTGCCGTAATCGTGTGTGCCGTTTATGCTCAGTACATCGGTCCTCCACGGTCCTGATAGTTTGACAAGTATAGGCCATGCCGCAGCTACAAGGAATGCGATATACACTAGCCTTACGCAGACCAAGATCATCCTTAACAGAACTCAAAAGCGCTCTAATTTTAGATGGAGATCGGAAAACACATTTCAAATTTTATTTCAGTAAAATACGACCGATCTTGTTGGATGTGTTTCCTACGTAAGGCAAAAAGGCAGTAGACTTAGGTGTCGACTCAGAATCGTCATCAATCAACCGATATACAGTTGGTCGATAACGCAACGCACGATCAATCTGTCTATCACTATAACCATTTTGACGAAATGTAGCTTCAAGATGGAACAACTCAGCTGGCAAAGTCTAAGCGTCAGAAACGACATGTGCCCTGTGTACCAAGATACTGCTTCAGCTTCCCGTTTGTTTTCAGTCCTTTTCAAACAAAGTAAAGTGGGAAGTGTAAATATTAGATAATGCATTTGTTGAGACAGAGTGGCATCGCTGTTAATGGAAAACTGAAGAGAGAAGTGCTTGCTTACCTCCATACATATCAGAAGAAACGTATGGTAAATTGTTGATTGCAGTTACGGGAAAAAAAAGATTGAAATAGCTCTGAGCACTATGGTACTTAACATCTGAGGTCATCAGTCCCCTAGAACTTAGAACTACTTAAACCTAACTAACCCAAGGACATCACACACATCCATGCATGAGGCAGAATTCGAACCTGCGACCGTAGCGGTCGCGCGGTGCCAGACTGAAGCGCCTAGAAGCGCTCGGCCACACCGGCCGGCGTCCCAGTAAACCATCTTCTCTATGCGAATACGTACTTTGCCCCCATCTCTACATACGCTATGTGATCAAAAGTATCTGAACACCGCTCTATAATTCGGAATGGACCACGATACACTGATTAGAAAAAATATTATGGTAACACCGCACCGCAGCGTGGGATGCCGCCTCGTGGCGTTGAAGGCACGTGATGCAGTAACAAAAGCACGTAAGCGGAGCAGAAACGGACGGGGGATCACCATAGTGAACACTGGAAAATTTATTGAGATAAGTGACTTTGACAAAGGGTAGGTTATTATTACGCAAAGCCTGTAAACGAGTATCTCGTCAACAGTGAAGCTGATCGAATGATCACGTGCTACTATCGTAAGTACCTACTGAAAGAGGTAGAGGGGCAGTGAAACTACCACCGAACAGTACATGATTAGCCGTCAACGAATCCTCACAGAACATGCTGTTCGGAGGCTCTCCTGCTCTGTAAAGTAGGATATATGGTGATTAGTGGCATCTCTGCTGAACGATCACAACGCTGGTAGGCGCAAAAATGTTTCGAAGCACACCAATCATCGTTCATTGTAGAACATGGAACAGCCGACCACCCCAACGTGTTCACATGTTGACTCAAAGACATCGTCAATTACGTGTGCAGTGGGCACGGGACTCTCGGTGTTCCACCGTCGATCGATGGCAACGTGTCGGCTCTTCGAGTGAATCACATTTTTCGCATACTAGGTCGATGTCGTCTCCACAAACACCGTTACTGAAGTGAAGACAGGCGCGAAACGTGCAGTGTGCCACAGACCACGGCTGTTGGGAGCACTATTACACTATGGGTGACATTTTCCTGTGCTTGCATGGGACCTGTGGTAGAAATCGAAGACAAGCTGACACTGCGAACCACCAGCATTCCGTCATGCTTGATATCTTCCCCAAACGGCAATGTCATTTTACAGCAGTATAATTTTCCGTGTACATGAGCCAGAACCATGCTTCTTCAGTTTGAGGAACATTAAAATGAACTCACGTTGATGTCTCAGCGACCAAATTCGCTGTCGGGCACCATCACTGAGTACGTAAGTCATCGGCCCATTTTATGTAGAGATTACGTGACCTGTGGGTAGAAATCTAATGCCACATACCTCCACGAACCTACCAACAACCTGTCGTAACCATGATACAAGGAATCAGTGATGTATTTCGTTCCAAAGATGGACGAACAAGCTATTAAGGAGGTAGTCATAATGTTTTGACTCATCAGTGTATATTAGGGGCGACGGTGCCATTACAATAAAAGAAGTCGGGACATTTGTTGTTTCTAGAGAAGAAGTAAGAGAAGAATGATTACTTCTGGAGAGCTCACTGACTTGGAAGTTTGTCTAGTCCTGAGTAACATATCCACCAGGGACATTTCAGCTGTTCCAAAGCTGCACAAGTCGACTGTTGCTGGTGTGACTGTGACGTGGAAGCACGAAAGAACAATTACACTAAACCAAGGCCAGGTGGCCCTCAGGTATAGACGGACAGGAACCGTCAAGAACAGTGGAGAGCGCCTGTACAAAACCACATGAAGTAATCACTCGTCAAAGTACTACCAGCAGTACAGCGAGCACAATGACTGCGCATAGGGTTCGAGTCCTCCCTCGGGTGTGTATTGTCCATAGCGTAAGTTAGTTTAAGTTAGATTAAGTAGTGTGCAGGCTTAGAAACCGATGGCCTCAGCAGTTTGGTCCCATAAGACCTTACCACAAATTTCTAAAAATTTGTGCGCAGGCCCTCAAGATGAATGGGGTGCTATGGTCGAGCAGTGCCTCATAAACAAAATATGTCTGCAGTCATTGGAAAACGGCTCTTGAGATTGTGTAAACAGCAATGCCACTGGACAGTGGAAGACTGGGGACGAGTGATTTGGAGATATTAACCACGCAGCACACTGTGACAGTCCAATGGAAGGGTTTGGGTCTGGCAATTTCCTGCATAACATTACCTGCCATGAAGTATAGTCCCACCACAGCAATTCGGAGGAGATGGTTGTTTCGATAAGAGGTGTTTTCCGTGTTAGGATGTAGTCCCCTTATTGAGCTTAATCAAACGCTAATTGCGTTAGCATATGAGCACATGTTTCTCGTGAAGTACTGCATACAGTGGACGAACAGTACCGAGATGCTGACTGTTTGTATCAGCATGAAAATGCACATTATCACAAAACAGCATCAGTAAGGCAATTAATCGTGGACAATAAAAATCCCGAAATAGCTGCCAGAACGCCTTTTAAAAGATAGTTGTACACAATGATAACACATGACCAATAAAAAAGCTTTCCACCAGACTACATCTTAACTGGGTATGGTTTCATTTTGAGGGGAGATCCGATTAGTGTGGCATATTGTATCCCTCCACAAATTTATTTATTCCCCTGATTTTGTTAGTGCCATCAGAAAACACTCCTCTGATCTACAATTATGGTGTTCACATAGCAGCTTCCTTCTTTATTGCCCTTTTTCTGAGTCTGAAGAAGAAACACATTTAAGCATGTGTTAATATGTCATATAGCAACACATTACGTGACTATGTGTTTCAACTGGCCTCACAACGCAACTTGCCGACACAGCGAAAACACTAATTTTACGCGTTTCGAATATAAGTGACTTCTCAATAAGAATAATCTTGACGTAAGTTGATAATCTTAACATAAGTTGATCCATGTAGACTTTGATCGGTTTAGTTACAGCCCAGATTCTTGTGTAAAGATAATTCTAATTAAATGGGTAAAAATCGTTTTTAGGAGTGTGTTGTTCAGATTATAGTTTAAATTTTAAATTTACAAAATCTCGCATCCGACATAAATAAGCTGAAAATAATTTAATTATATGGAAGAGGCTCCAATTAAATTAAACGTGGTACACGTTTATTTTAACGACCGGGTACTAAAAATTAAATTTAACATTCTATGGGTACTGCCTATACAATTTACTTCAAGATCAATAATTTTCAGTACGTACATGCACCCACTCTATAGAGAAGGAAAATTTTAAAAGATTTCAGAGCTTCTGTTACTGGTGGTTAGCGGGCATGCTGCTCCAGAAACTTGCTTTAAAACTGTGAAAAAGGAAACAAAAATGTATAAAAAGTAAACTTATTAAGTAACTGGATAGAATCCTAAAACAACGTCAAATATCTTTTGCTCACTTTAACCTAAATTGTTACAGTTCAAGTTTGGCCTATTAACTTGAAAATAAATTTCATTCTCCTTGTTTCAGTTTGCGCAAAATGATCATTAATTTTCTCCTTCATCTCTGGATGACATCTGAGAAAATTTTTCTCCGATGAAAGCACTGCAATTCCATTTGGTCTGTCCGAAGTCATAGTGCTTTTTTGAAAAGCTTTTATTCTTTCCATTGTCGAAAAGCAGCGTTCTGCCTCCGATGTAGCTATGGGAACTGTGAAGAGGATTTTTATCGGTTTCGTAATTTTACTGAGAACATCGTCTGAATTTTTTCCCAAAATAAATATCAGGAGCTCTGTTAATTCTCAGTATTCATGAGAATCTGAACCGTAATAGAATACAGTTAGTTCAGCTGCAATCTTTCCCATATGATTCATGGGATATGCTTCAGTGGTCAATATTATCTCTTATGGAGAATGCCCATTCTTAAAACTAGCGCAACATTTCTTACTGAACACTTTAGCAACTGGTAAGTCCTTAGTCGAAGAATATCTGTAATTTATTTCAACTTACATATTTTCACACACTTCCTTAACTTCTACCATGAAAGATTCTGACCGTACTTTGAGTTTGCCAAATTCGGAAATCGCAGTTACGATTGTTGTTATATATTCATTAACATTAAACACACTAACTTCTCGAGACTGAATTTGGTTGTAAACTATTATAGAGTGAAGAATAATCTTACGAAAAAGTTCTAACTGGAAACTATCGTCATTCAGGTATTTTAAAATTCGTGTTGCTTTTGGAATAGTTTGACCTGAATTTGATGTTTACTGACTTTCAGGAAAGCTGTTTTCTAAAGAGTGCAAATTTTCATGGAGCCTGTTTGTGATTTGTATGTTGGAGTCCCAGCTTATAGAAGATGGAGATGCAATGCTGACGTCGATATGTTTCTTGAGAATGGACACGCGAGGCGGTGATCTTGACAATAATATTAATATAACAAAATATTAAAGAAAATTAATTCTTGCTTTTCCTGTAATACTAGTTGCGCTTACGATTATTAAATGAATTTGATGTGCATAACAATGAACTGCTTTACTATAAACTGCTTTTCTTTTTGTTTGAACTCCAGCTTTCTTGCCGTTCGTATCATTTGCACGATGTGTGAGCCATTTTCTTGTAGAATTATGTCGCATTATTCTAAAATACTATTAGATATGCCTCCTGCGGTTTTATTATCTGGAATAAAGGATACCAAAATGCGCTCAAATATTTCTTCATTTACAACGTACCGTAGAACAGGAACCATCTTAGTGTGTTCCTAAACATCTGTAGTGTTATTAGCCACGAGATCTACACTGGAAGCTTTTCCAATTTCAGTCTTTATCTCCTCTGTAGCAGCTAATCAGGTATCACATTGTGAATAATCTGAGGAACACCTTTGAAGATTGCATTGGTTTCTAAGTGATCCATCAAATCAGAATGTAATTTAGATTCTGATATTACTGACCCTCTAAGTACTCCTGGATTTACTGAACTTTCTCATCATGCCAATGCAAATGAGTTCCAAAATTTTCCACAAAGGAAAATCCTCTCTATTGTTTTGGAAAAGATTCGTTGTTATTTTTAACCTCTATACTATGCTCGTTGATTGAAAGTCTTTATGCCTCCCTTAGTTTGTCGTTAATACAAACAATTCCTAAAACTGAACGTGAAACTATACTGTCCACGTGCTTCTTCGATAGCTACTGGTTCTCAGTTTCGTCTTTCATTTGGTTTATATTTTTAAAACAATATTGTCCACGTGGCATCACTTCCAAATAGAAAACCAAGAAAGCAAAACAATGTATTTTTTACTTCTCAGTCGCAAAACCAACTTTTCCGTTGGTACCTTTCACAAATAAAGCTGTCAATATATGTCTGGTTGCGTTCGCTTCGCTAAGATATTACAATATCAGATGTTAAACGACCTCTTTTCCTACCCGAAACTTTCTCATGGAGAGGCAGCTGTGAAATATCTAGCTGTGAAATATCTAGCTGTTCAAGTTTACTTAAAATCACAGAACTTATTTCTTGTGGCTGCAAGAGCATGCTTAACGTTCTCTGTAAAATAAAAGAAGCTATAGAAGTGAATCAGATGCAATAACCGGAAGCAGGATAATAACTCAATCCCAGACTTGATATCACTCGAGAAAATGGTACACGGTTAAGCGCAACAAGCGTGGAGTTAGCTCGCCAGGATCAGCAATGGGGAAGCAACACTGCACACCTCAACTGGGAGGATGGCTACTGGTATTTAGCTTGAGGTTTATATGTAGTGCAGCTATAAAGAAAGAATTAAAGTAAAAATGACTCCTTACATTAAATGTTGTCGATAACGTCATGTTGAAGGAAGGTGTGCTGCAATTCGACAGTGATTCTATACGTGAGGCGTCACTGTGGAAGATATTTAAAATATGAGCAGAAGTTGTAGTAGTGTTCATTCTATTCTTGAGCACTCAATTTGAAGTCATCTGAAACAAAGAAGGATCAAGGGAAATGTGAGTAGTACCCTCCTCAAGCTAGGCAGTGAGGCGGCGCAGGAGAACTATTGTAGAATCCCTGATTTTGTCTGATCCCACTAAGCTAGGGATATGTTTGAGATCTGTGGGTGTTCTCCCCGCCTTTTTTGAAGCTAAAAATAACGGCGAAAACTGGTTCCATCATGAGGAGAGTATAGTTTGTCCGTATTGTAATGTTGGTATTTAAGGTACCAAGTACTCACAGTGTGAGTGTAGATATGTTGGTCAGACAGGGAGAAATTTTCAAACTACGTTTAAAGAACGCTCTGACAATCACATTGCTAAGTCTGCTTTAGCAATCTATTTGTCTCGTAACTAGCATAGCTTGCGTAATATTTAAGATGACTCAAAATCTTGAATATACAATCAAAATACCCGGTCTTCAACATTTTGGAAAAGATAGAAATCATGAAGTGCTAGTTGCAACACCAAGAATGAAATGCAATTTTCTACATCGTCAGTTGTGACACCGACCTAATCTTTCTCCAAACTGAAATCATCCATGTGCACAATATTAGTGTCCGCATGATACCCACCCAAATTTCGGAAGCAGACAGGCATCTGTCGTGGCAGTTGGTATTTCTGGTTACATTTACTGTTAGCTGCACCATGGAACTTTCACATTAGATGAAGGTGGTGAGTATGAGGAGTTTCAGGTTTTATATCCCAAGCCGTCCTACAAATATGACATACAACTTCATGCTTGTACAATGCCTCATTCCTCTGCGAAGTGGTTATTGGAATGTTTTTGCCATAACGAACATCAATCCTCATTGTCATGTTTTGGAGTTCAGAGAGCAACCATCTCGCGGGATTATCCCCGAACTACGTATGATTCACATTTTTTCACTAGAATCATATGAGCATAAAGCATCATATTCTGACGCATATAACACGTGTCGCACTGTGAAAGTGGTGTGACAGGCTATGGGATAATCTTCAAAACATGCAACAGGGACTGGTAAGCACTCAGAGTCAGCATATACAACGACGGGACAGCGTTCTTAAGCTTTGAGTTTTCTCTGTCCCCAGTGGGGATATCCATACGTACCAGTTCCTGTCTCGAGCAGTCAGTGAGATGTCTTTCTGAATATTCAAGCTAAGTGAAACAGTTGATACATCTACTGCAAAAATGTCATTTATGTTCATATTTAGTCATTTTGGTGGCAAGTAATCAGCAAATGTTCTGGATCCAGATATAGGAATGCTTCTCACCTTCGGAGAGCAGCAGTAAAGCTACGTGTATAGGACCCTGAAAGCTCTTTTGGATGTGTAGAAAGGTCTGACTGCTTTACACTTCACATCTACTGGTCTACTATTTTTTCTTTTCTACATCCCAACCGTAGATGTGGCTAACAATTAGGATCTTGCCTCTCGACCCGTGGTAGTTCTGGGATTGTGACTGGGAATGAGACGACTTTGAAATTATAGTAGCTGCAGACATAAGATGTCTAGTATGCATCTGGAAAATGTGCATTACTTAAATAATATCTATCACAAGCCAGAAGCGACTGTGTGAAGCAATATTAATAATTTACAGCTATACTCTTGCCGAAGAGGAATGGAACTAGACCCCACCCACCATTAACTGGGTCTCAGTTATGCGAGTACCTGTGTGCATATCAGGGTAAAGTAAACAGCTGAGCGTCTTAGCAGACCCTCTTTCCTGTGTATCTGAAAAGTGGCTCACTATGACGTTGTTGGTAAAAGTTCAGTACTGGTATGCAGTTAACCTGCCCTGGGGTATCACATAGTCTTTCCCCAAATTTTGACGATGCTTTTCTCTCCAGCATTCCTTTCTTCCTTGGTGGGGATTGGGAGGGGGATATGTGGGAGGTTGTGTGCATCATCTGACAGTAGAGACTGCTGTGTACCTGACGGAGAAACTGTGGTGCGTTGATGCTTCCAGTTTGCTCCCTTTCCATACTGCTTGGCAAACGCGTAGCAAGGCAGCTGGATCTCGATACCCCACATTGGTTTTATCGATGCAGGATTGCAAGATCCCTTCCCCAAAGGCACATGCAACCACAAAGAGTCTAATGCAGCTGTTTAATATACCTGGTGTTACTTGTGAAGAAAGACTCTGTGACTCCAAATGCTGCTATATCCATGACGTTGCCATGCTGATCGATCGCAAAGAGAGCATGGTAAATGTGGTCTCCAAACCAGGGTGGAGGGCCACGCATGATGATGACCATGGCAAACGTGACAGAGTCGATACTCCAGGCTGGAGGGTCAGCACTGCTTCAAGTGATGGCGGTGGAATCGCAAGTGACTGCCACAGAAAGTGTGATGACCGAGGTCTCGGTGCATGCGACCCAGTCTGATGGCTTGGGCTGAGGTGATGATGATGGGCGCATAATCAGCTAAGGCTGTGGAGATTGGATCGCAAGCAGTGCCACAGCGAGTGTGATACACTGTAATGTGGTGTTTGTGGCTGACAATTCCAGCATCCAGCCAGAGGTGATGGTTACATCGACGTAGATGGTGTGGCTGATTCACATTCGGACGACTCCGATAATTCCACAAAGGAAGATGATAATTATCACCCACATGCACATGTAATAGACATACACTCCCATTAACAATAATAATTTCTGATACATAGCAGTTCACCATTTCTCCTTTACACTGGACTGACATGCAGGAGGATGACGGTTCAAACACGCATCCGGCCATCCTGATTTAGGTTTTTCGGTGATTGCCCTAAATTACTTGAGGCAAATGCCAGGATGGTTCCTCTAAAGGGCACGGCCGATTTGCTTCCCCATCCTTCCCTAATCTGACGGGACTGAATGACGCTGTTTGGTCCCCTCCCCTAAACCAACCAATCAAATGCGTCTAAAGAAATAAGAGACAGAAGTACTACGTAAGGACTCTATGAAAGCGTAAATTATTATTCATAGAGGAAGCAGTAATGCTCATGGATCCACTCCTGAGTGACTTATAACAGCCCCCATGAGCTCTGACTAAAAATTGGCACTGTTGTTTGCAGTAGCTCAGTTTCTATGTTGTTATCAAGTGTCCTGTGGCAGTTCCTTGTCGGTAGCAGGTAAAAAGAAAAATAATAGCCCGTAAGTACTGCATTCAAGCATGATAAATACACTCCTGGAAATAGAAATAAGAACACCGTGAATTCATTGTCCCAGGAAGGGGAAACTTTATTGACACATTCGTGGGGTCAGATACATCACATGATCACACTGACAGAACCACAGGCACATAGACACAGGCAACAGAGCATGCACAATGTCGGCACTAGTACAGTGTATATCCACCTTTCGCAGCAATGCAGGCTGCTATTCTCCCATGGAGACGATCGTAGAGATGCTGGATGTAGTCCTGTGGAACGGCTTGCCATGCCATTTCCACCTGGCGCCTCAGTTGGACCAGCGTTCGTGCTGGACGTGCAGACCGCGTGAGACGACGCTTCATCCAGTCCCAAACATGCTCAGTGGGGGACAGATCCGGAGATCTTGCTGGCCAGGGTAGTTGACTTACACCTTCTAGAGCACGTTGGGTGGCACGGGATACATGCGGACGTGCATTGTCCTGTTGGAACAGCAAGTTCCCTTGCCGGTCTAGGAATGGTAGAACGATGGGTTCGATGACGGTTTGGATGTACCGTGCACTATTCAGTGTCCCCTCGACGATCACCAGTGGTGTACGGCCAGTGTAGGAGATCGCTCCCCACACCACGATGCCGGGTGTTGGCCCTGTGTGCCTCGGTCGTATGCAGTCCTGATTGTGGCGCTCACCTGCACGGCGCCAAACACGCATACGACCATCATTGGCACCAAGGCAGAAGCGACTCTCATCGCTGAAGACGACACGTCTCCATTCGTCCCTCCATTCACGCCTGTCGCGACACCACTGGAGGCGGGCTGCACGATGTTGGGGCGTGAGCGGAAGACGGCCTAACGGTGTGCGGGACCGTAGCCCAGCTTCATGGAGACGGTTGCGAATGGTCCTCGCCGATACCCCAGGAGCAACAGTGTCCCTAATTTGCTGGGAAGTGGCGGTGCGGTCCCCTACGGCACTGCGTAGGATCCTACGGTCTTGGCGTGCATCCGTGCGTCGCTGCGGTCCGGTCCCAGGTCGACGGGCACGTGCACCTTCCGCCGACCACTGGCGACAACATCGATGTACTGTGGAGACCCCACGCCCCACGTGTTGAGCAATTCGGCGGTACGTCCACCCGGCCTCCCGCATGCCCACTATACGCCCTCGCTCAAAGTCCGTCAACTGCACATACGGTTCACGTCCACGCTGTCGCGGCATGCTACCAGTGTTAAAGACTGCGATGGAGCTCCGTATGCCACGGCAAACTGGCTGACACTGACGGCGGCGGTGCACAAATGCTGCGCAGCTAGCGCCATTCGACGGCCAACACCGCGGTTCCTGGTGTGTCCGCTGTGCCGTGCGTGTGATCATTGCTTGTACAGCCCTCTCGCAGTGTCCGGAGCAAGTATGGTGGGTCTGACACACCGGTGTCAATGTGTTCTTTTTTCCATTTCCAGGAGTGTATTTAAGAAACACACTCATTAACAGGAATACTTACGTTTGCCCTCCTGCACATCACGCATTACGCAACGTATCGTTTGACTGGACACTGTAGTGGCGCTGCAGTTTTGCCCTGCCCACACATATATATGACAGCATTCATATCGCCTAAAAAAACATCTTGTAAGCAGTGTCTACAGTATTTCAAGAAAATGTATTAGTATGTATAATGTATAGTTAAAGCCATACTTCGTTCATTAAAGAGCGGTGATGATATGTCGTAATCACTGTATAAAAGATGACGCTTACCAATACCATTGTCATCAGCACTGCCGGACTGACACTTCACATTCGCACTCAGCATCGGCATGTTTGTCCCATCTGCTCGAGTTGATGCAGTCGCCAGGTTGCGCACACCGCACTGTGCTTCATCCAATCAGCATGTCTTGCAAAGAAAAAAGTTGAACTACACGATGGTATGGAAGCAGTCATCATGTATTGACATAATTTCAGGAATTCAAATCACGGCACAGCTTTCTTGTTTCATACTACTGAAAGAGCTGTGTATTCAGTATTGGCACCTGCATGCATACGCACAATTTTGTGAACTCTATCGCATCATGGCGTTCGCACTCGCAGCTACTTCTCACAATAGTAAGCAGTATCATGAGCCTGGGACCCACTCAGCGTGCAGTGTTTGCTGTGAGCACACATTGCAAGTATACTCCGGTCTGCTAGTTCAGAGCATGGAGAAAAGAATTTACTTTCCAGATGAAGTCTGTAAATCGATTCGTGAATTAGCTGACTGGAAATTTTACTGCATACAGACAGGCCC
Source organism: Schistocerca nitens (assembly GCF_023898315.1). Classification (NCBI taxonomy): domain Eukaryota; kingdom Metazoa; phylum Arthropoda; class Insecta; order Orthoptera; family Acrididae; genus Schistocerca; species Schistocerca nitens. Next base: position 951,905,674 of record NC_064616.1, read on the forward strand.
ACATTAGAATATGGCAGCAGGCTCTCCTAGACTAAGTCCAATTCCATCATCTTATACAAGAAGTCTCTAAACTTATTTCCCGATTTCCGCAATTCCTAATGAGCAGAAAATGTGGCATATTTTAAATACTTTCCTGAAGCCTGAAAGTGAAGTGGAGGAAAAATGTGCTGTGAATAAGTAAATACTTAAAAGATTTTGTATGTATTGTGAAGCACACATACAACTGCTGCTGTGGTGGTCGCCATACATTTGCTTGAGTCTTTGAACTAATGAGCAATTGAGCTTCTCGAGATTGCATACTGAGTACTCTTCAGTATAATGTCCCAAATCACCATATTTGATAAAGTAGAAGATGGTACTTCAGTTTTTTAAACATATGCGACCCACTGTGAGTCACATCTTCCGACAATATCTCAATTAACAAATACACATTCCTTGCAGTTCCAAATTGCCTTTGGCAACCAATCCCGTGTAAACATTCCACGATATCGTGCCGTTTTGAGTTTCTTGATGAATTTAAGCAGAACTGTATTGAACTGCCTTATCATGAATTTTAGTTTCCTGTAGTTGCTTCCCTGAATTTAGCGCGTTCTTTAGTGTTTGAGCTGTGGTGGCAGCTTCCTCAGCCATAGAACCAACTGGTGAGAGCCCTGTGAGTGCAGGAAGTATACAACGAATGATTCCACCAATTATCTTACGTATCGGTTGTTTTAACATGACTTCTTCTTCATTTCTGTTTCAAACCACTTTTAGCTGCAACCACAACCTACTGGATGCAATTTTTTTAAACACTCCACAAGTGTTTTATTCTTTAGCGTATAAAAAGCTGCATTCATAATGTTTAATTAAATTCATTCTAACACCCAGTTTAAATTTGGCAGGAATTTCTCTATAAACTATGAATGCTGCAAAACGGTGTCCTATGCTTGTGTCCTTTCTTCCATATGTTTTTTTGGCATTATGAGCTAACATTCAATCTGCAGCTCAACGATCGTTATTTGTGTCATAAGCAGCATAGTGCTCCTTGCAGGTGCTTTATGGCATAATAATACCTTTATAATTCCTTTACAATTCCTTTGTCATCATAATAATTCCTTCTTCATCTTTGTTCCAGATCCAAAGTAATTTAAGCTAGGTGAATGCGATTCAACTGGTAATATATCGAGAATGCCACGACCACATATGACGTGCTTGCTAGCACTCATGTCATACTAAAGTGTCGTTTGAGGTTTATGTGCCAAATCTATATACCAAATGATGAACGTTCACTCAGCTCTTGTTGTTTGATAGGAAGACTAAAAAAGCTTAAGTAATGTTTTGTTCCCTCGACGTCTTATAACATGCTCTAAGAGAAACACCAGTGGTTCTGAGATTTTCTGTAATTTTTCTGTATAAAATGCTCAATCAATTTCTGCACCGTTGCTTCCCTTTAAGATATAATTTTTCGGATTACTGAACTGTGGTTTGGAAACTGTGGAAACCTCTGTTGACCATTTTGGTAGATAAGGCTTCTCGAAAGCAGTTTCGTATTTTGAAACACATGCGAAACCAGGTACATTACATTTTTCCTCATGTTGATATGGCAGTGTAATGTACTTAGAAGTCGATTATCACAGACTCCAATAGGTTTCATCTCAGTCATACTACGTCTGGTTTGAAAAATGTCATATTACTTCCTGGAGCTTTATTTACACAACCGCTTTCAGCCATCTCACCATCATCAGATTCATGAAATTCTTCGCTGCCTCTGGTCTAGCCATTTGTAAGACCCTCAAAGATGAAATTGCATCAAAATATGGTTTTATATTGTGGTGTTCAAATGTTCCATTAATACTCACCATCAAGTGAGACAATGCCAAGTAGTGGTTCATTTCGTACTGTTCCATTACTGATGTGAAATGTTTATTGTAAAATTCACCTCCACGATCATTCTGAAGATTGTCAAGACACTGATTCCTCCCGATCTGCAACTATTGCTCAGTTAGCTGCAATCCTTCCGTCCCTGTCTTCGCCTTTACATGCAGGGTCCAGGTGACCTTGGAATACCATTAAGATATATATGAAGACATTATTCCAGAACGAATATCATATCATACCAATTAGATCAACTTACCTTAAATCATCTAAACTTCGAATTATGACATGTCTATAAGGAAAGTTTTGCATGAGGTTCATGAAGCTCATGAACAACTGCCTCCATAATTATTTGTTAATATATCTTCCTCGAAGCCCTCTAAGCTCTGAAGTGACTGAAAAGATTTCATCTGCTTGAGCTGTATTCCCTGCTGTGGCTGAAGCTGTGAGTGGTTGTAACCGGCCTGTGATATCTTTCGAGGCATCGTAGTGCACGTACTCCAGAGACAGGGTATTAAGTCGTTTATACTTAATGTCAATACCGTCACCTCTGTCATATATTCCATTTAAAGCGTTTCAAAAATATCAGTGAATTTCTTAGCTTTGTCTCCTTTTATACATTCTTTTGGGTGGTTCCCTCTTGTACTTGTGGTAATCGTACGTAATATTTCGGTATATGCCAGCTTCTCTTTCGATAGATACTAGTGACGACTTGATTTTCTGATGCATGTTGTCTCTAACAAATGAAGTGTTCACTCAAATTTCGTATTCGCGAACTCTATTACATCCTTGGTCGAACGTACAGTGCGGCTACCTAGAACATATGTTTCATTCTTGCTAACCCCATAAATTGTGTCTAACTCTCTGTCATTATGTTCATTAATGTAATCGGTAACAGTATTTCCATCCTCTTCTTCCTCTTCTGTCCTTCTGCCTCCATCCATAATTTGTAAGAGCCTGTTAAGGCTATCTGTTGCTGGTTTAAAAGTTTCTGAGACAGTCTGCTCTCGCTGCAGTTATCCTAATTTTAGTAGTCTTAACTTCCGTTGTAAAGCGTTCTTCTTCAATATGCAGTTGTATACTACGCCAGTTTTGTGATGACATACAACTTATATACACTCTGGTAATACTTTATGTCTCTTGCCCTGATATAACAAAGGGCATCGATTAGTACCGCACAAACTTCTCCAGTTCTAACATTCAGCACCTCACCTTTTATAGCTACTGCCTCGATAAAACTTTGTAGTTCCATTATTTTCACGTTTACTGCCTCTTTTTATCTTTCGATGTATAGTAGCACTTGCTCGGCGCCCTCGGAACAAGTTTACGATACACGTACAAATTTGTCCTTAGTCTGTAGAACAGTGTCACAGATGCGTATTGTTATACTACGTTTTAACTAGAAACTCCTGGGAGTTTCGTTACTATCGACCATCATTAAATTTCCTCGTTTTATCAATAACCAAAAGCCACATTACATATGGTTCCAGAAATCAGCGCATATGCTAACAAATACATTGACTGTCATGTCAGTTCCCACAAGCACTTGGTAAATATATTTTAAATTTATATTGTCCTGTTTTAATGCGATAGTAGAACAGCTTAATTCCCGTCGCTCTGCAATCTTCCTCTCCCTGGACCTCGAACGTGCCTATGACCGCGTATGGCATTCCGGTCTCCTCTTCAAGCTCCAAACCTTCGCCCTTCCCATTAACGACGTCCGTCTGATCGGCTCCTTTCTCTCCCGCCATCCTTCCTATGTCACCATCCATAACGCAGATTCCTACACCTTTTCCCCTCCGCCGGTGTGCCCCAAGGCTCCGTCCTCTCCCCCTTCTGTACCTTTTGTACACGGCGGACATGTCGCCGCCGTCACCCCCCGTCCACCTTCTCCAGTTTGCCGATGACACCGCCTTCCTTGCCCTTGCCCCCACCCTGCAGCAACCCAACACCTTCTCCAATCCCATCTTGACCGGTTCACCGCTTGGTGCAACCGGTGGTTGCTCAAGGTCAATCCCTCCAAAACCCAGGCGATCATTGTAGGCAAAACCACCCCTTCCTTCCGCCTCCTTGATTTCCACATCACCGTCTATGGCCGTCCTATCGCCCTCACTCCCACCCTTAAGTACCTTGGCGTCACCCTCGACCGTCGCCTCTCCTGGACTCCCCACCTCCGGACAATCCAAGCCAAGGCACGCTCCCGACTCAGTCTCCTCAAGCTCCTCTCCGGCCGCACGTGGGGTCTGGACCCCTCCACCATCCTCCACACTTATCAATCCCTCATCCGCCCTATCCTTTGTTATGCCCATCCGGCTTGGATCTCCGCCCCCCCTTCCTTTTATAAATCCCTCCAAATCCTTGAACGCCATGCTCTCTGCCTCGCCTATCGCATCCGTCTCCCCTCCCCTACTCGGATCCTGTACGATCTCCTCCCCTTCCCCTTCCCCCACCTCCTCCTTTTCCTTGAAAGGATACGGATCCTGTACACCTCCCGTAAACTCGATCCTCCTCACCCGCTCGTCTCCCCGATCCTCTCCCACCCCCGCCCGCTGCCGCGCCTGGATGCCCACGTCCCACCTGGTCTCCATCTCTCCACCCTCCTTACCCTCTCCCAAGGTGGCTTCTGCCAGCTCCCCCTCCCTGATGATGTCCTCCTCCCCTCCATCTACCCCTCCTATCAACTTTGATCCTCCCCCCCCACCTCCTGTGTCCTTTCCTTTAGGCACCCTCCCTCCCTCCTTTCCCTTCCCTTCTCTTTCCTTTCCCCCCTCCCTCCTCCCCTCTCCCCCGGGCTTCCCCTCCCCTTTCCTCCCTCCCCCTCTCTCTCCTTTGCCCATGGCATCTCTGCTCTCCCCTCTCGCTCTCCCATTCCCCTTCCTCCTCCTCCTCTCTTGGCAGGTCCCTGGACTCGCACACGCATAGTGAACATTCGCGCGCCGGAGATCATCGCCTTCTGTGTCTCGTGTGTGTGACGTCGTTTAGTGTTTTTGGTGTCCGCCGTCCCACTACTACGTTCACTTGTGCCGTCGGATTCGTTAGTGTTCTGTGCGCCGTGCCAACGTGTTTTCAGTGTTGTTATCGTCACGTGTGAACGACTCCGTGTTTTTTGTGTCTCTGTGACCTCTCTCTTTTGCCCGTCACTTTGTTCATTATCATTCTCCGTTTTTATACTATTGTAAAACGCTATGGCTGAAGAGCGGCGTAGTGTGCCGCTGCCAGCCTACCTGATTTGTACAGGTTTTAAAATAACAATAAAGTAAAAAAAAATGCGATAGTAATGTTTCCATTATCGCTTACCAATTTCCTTGGAATCCTTGAGTTTGTCTGGCTAAAATAGAATAGGTCAGCTTTTGTATGACGGCCGAAACAAAAATATTTACTTACGGATCCCGATTTTCCACTACGACATGAGATATGAAGTCACTGGTTTTACTTTCGCAGAATGTCTGATAAGTTACTCCATCAATAACATGAAAAATTTCCTGTAATATGTACACTATGTGATCAAAAGTATCCGGACACCTGGCTGAAAATGACTTACAAGCTCGTGGCGCCCGCCACCGGTAATACTGGAATTCAATATGGTGTTTGCCCACAATTATCCATGATGAGAGCTTACAGCATACGTTCAATCAAGTGCTGGAAGGTTTCTTGGGGAATGTCAGCCCATTCTTCACGAAGTGCTGCCCTGAGGAGTGGTATCGATGTCGGTCGGTGAGGCCTGGCACGAAGTCGGCGTTCCTATACATCCCAAAGGTGTTGTAAACGATTCAGGTCAGGAATTAGCCGAGCGGTCTAAGGCGCTGCAGTCATGGGCAGTGTGGCTGGTCCCGGAGGAGGTTCGAGTCCTCCCTCGGGCATAGGTGTGTGTGTTTGTTGTTAGGATAATTCAGGTTACGTAGTGTGTAAGCTTAGGGACTGATGACTTTAGCAGTTATGTCCCATAAGATTTCACACACATTTGAACAGGTCAGGAGTCCGTGCAGGTCAGTCAATTACAGGGATGTTATTGTCATGTAACCACCCCGACACAGGCCGTGCAATATGAACAGGTGCTTGATCGTGTTGACAGATGCAGACGTCATCCCCAAATTGCTCTTCAACAGTGGGAAACAAGAACGTGCTTTTAATCATCAATGTAGGCCTGTTCTGTGATAGTGTCACGCAAAACAACAATAGGTGGAAGCTCCTCCACGAAAAACACGACCACACCATAACACCATCGCCTCCGAATTTTACTGTTGGCACTAAACACGCTGGCAGATGACGTTAACCGGGCATTCGCGATAACCATACTCTGATATCGGATATCCACATTGTGTACTGTGATTCGTCACTCCACACAACGTTTTCCCACTGCTCAATCGTCCAGTGTTAACGCAGCTTACACCAGGCGATGTGTCGTTTGGCATTTACCGGCCTGATGTGTGGCAGCCGCTCGACCGTGAAATCCAAGCTTTCTCACCTCCCGTCTATCTGTCACAGTACTTGCAGTGGATCCTGATGTAGTTTGGAATTCCTGTGTGATGGTCTGGATAGATGTCTGCCTATTACACATTACGACCCTCTTCAACTGTCGGCGGTCTCTGTCAGTCAACAGACGAGGTCGGCCTCTACGCTTTTGTGCTGCAAGTGACCCTTCAGGTTTCCACTTCGCTATCACCTCGGAAACAGTGGACCTATGGACGTTTAGGAGTGTGAAAATCTCGCGTACAGACGTATGACAAAAGTCACCCAATCACCTGACTACCTTCGAAGTCTTTGAGTTCCGCGGTGCGCCCCATTCTTCTCTTTCACGATGTTGAATGACAACTGAGGTCGCTGATATGGAATACGTGTCAGTAAGTGTCAGCACAATGCACCTAATATGAAAAACGTATGTTTTTGGGGGTGTCGGGCTACTTTTGATCACATAGTGTAGCTGATATTTAGACTGAAATAGCAATTTTGAAAATACTGTATATATACATGCAAGAAGCAAATTCGATCAGGATGTGTTAACAGCGATGTAATAACACTAGTCTTCCTTCAATCAGATGGCGTGAGAATCAGAGGTTCGCCTTCCACAAAACTGTTTTGATGATGATGATGTTTAGTTTTGCGGCGCTCAACTGCGTGGTCATCAGCGCCCGTACAAAGTCCCAAATTTTACACAGGCCAATTTTTTACAAAGTCCAATGTAGACATTGTCACGAATAATGATTATGATGAAATGATGAGGAAAACAAACACCCAGTCCTCAGGCGGAGAGAATCCCCAACCCCGCCTGGACAAAACTGTTGTGATGAGGATGTTTCATCCACTCAGTCGAAGTGAGAACTGCTCCTTTACATTAGTATATAGCAGGTTTTATACAGGAATAAATAAGACAAATGTCAAATATGTGTCAGTTCCTAAGGGACCTGACTGCTGAGGTTCTCGTTTCCTAGACTAACACACAACTTGAAATAACTTATGCTAAGAACAACACACACCCATGCCCGAGGGAGGACTCGAACCGGTTGCGGGAGTGGGCGCGCAATCCGTGAAATGGCGCCTCAAACCGCGCGGCCACTGAGCGCGGCTAAATAACAAATGTAAAGCCTTTACGTATTTCTTTTATTTTAGAAGTTCCTGTATCCAGTAGGGTACATGAAGTAAGAGTGTAGTTACGTGCCCATATCCGGTACAGTTGCTTCATGCATTTCCACATCTATCAACACACAGCAAGAGCCGTATTGTACCTACACTGAGACTTTGAGTTCCATATTTGTTCAAAATGTAGGTACGGTTGCACAATATTGTTTCTGCATCGGACAACTACTGCTGGTGCTGCTGTGATGGTAATTTGAAAATTTGTGGTAAGGCCTCATTGGACCAAACTGCTGAGGTCATCGGTCCCTAAGCTTCCACACTAATTAAACAACGTAAACTAACTTACGCGGCGCTTTGATGGTGATCCCTCGTTTGTTAGGAAAACATTTTATAAGCATATTATATGTTTGTGACGATACTTTATTTTATTAATCCTCGGTACTAATACTTACACGATGACTGTCTTGCTGCAATGCGCTTCGACATGTTCACCGTTTGAGAGTACTCATAACGCTAGTTGAAATTTCATCGGTAGCTATAAATATATACGTTTCGAAATAAAGGAAATAAAGGAGAGTATTATTATCTTAGGTACTAGAATGTAATGTTCGTTCTGAGTTTAGCAATGAGCAGCTGGTTAAATCTTTTTGTAGGAAATTACGCATGCGCGTTGGTGTTATTGGCGGCTCGTGCGACCCTTTACCCACAATTTTATTTTATTTTCGTTATTCGAGTCAGTGTCTCTTTATAGTTATACGATCATCTCATCGAGTCTTCGGCATTCATCCACTAGATAAGTTTAAAAAGTTTGTATTCTCTTCTTCTCTGAACAGTTCATCATCCCTGTATCGCTTCCGTGAAAGGCTACATACCATAGAAATACACTGAGATAACTCTTTCTAGCATGTAAATTCGTATTCGATGATAACAAATTTATGTTTTACAGTAAAGGGTTTTACTACTTTTGCTGCTGCTATTCTGCATTTTACATCCTCTGAACTTCGGTAATTGTCAATTGGTTTGCATATCAAACGAGAAAAATAGTTACTTTCACTTTTTCTATTTCCTGTTCTAATGCTCCGCGTAGACGCATTTAATTTAACGATAGTCCATTACCTTACCTACACATTCATTTGTTGGTGTTCATCTTATCACGTGTTTCCAGTATACTATCCGTTCCCTTCAATTGATTTTACATTCCTTTGCCGTCTGTTACAGAGTTGCATTATCATCAAGAAATGTCAAATACCAATTTCATTATCTCTTCTCCCTATAATTCAACGTCCTCGCCCAATTCCTTCTCGATTTTTTCACAGCTTGCTAAATATATAAACCGAATGACGTGGATGATAGCCTGGTACCCCGTCCCACTCCCTTTTCAACTAGTGTATCCCTTTCATATCCGTTGTCTCATAACTCTATTATGGTTTCTAAACACGGAAATAACCGTTCGCACAACGCATTTAATCCATGCTACCATCACTAATTCTAACATTGTAACCTATTCCATTCACCAATGTCAAAGGCTTTCTCTAATTCTACGGATCATGTAAACTTACTGTACTTTCTGCCTTTCTACAGTCAGTCTTCTAAGATACGCATTTGGATCACAATTATCTCTAGTGTTCCTACATTTCTCCAGAACCTAATCGAACCTTCTCCAAAAACCACATCCAGTTTTTCCATTCCTCTGCAAGTAATTCTAGTCAGTCTTATGCGTCCACGACTCAGTAAAGTCATGTTTTGGAACTGTTCACACCTTACAGCACCTGCTTTCTTATTAATAGGATTATAATTTTCTTTCCGATGTTGAAGGTAATTTCGCATGTCTCACATACGAGGGGTAACCAAGATGTAACGCAACACCTTTTTTGCTCTGCCAGTTGCGGTTGAAAAATGCAGAATTCGTTACGGGCTATCGTGGAATATTCCCGCTTTAGCCTCTATAGTTTCATGAAGTTTTGATAGTTGGTGGTGTTGTACTTAGCCTTCATAACGTCATCTGCAACGGAGGTGCGTTCGAAGCGGAGAGCTGTCATTTAGTTTCTCTTAGCGGAAAACCAGAGCACCGTAGATGTTCACAGGCGTTTGCCGAATGTCTATGGAGACCCGGCAGCGAACAGAAGCACTGAGTCACTGGGCGAGGCGTCTGTCATCGCAACAGTTGTTCAAACTCCGTGCGGAATTGCTTGCGCTTTATGGGGATGATCGTGACAATCATTTGTCGAGCATTGTCACAGGCGATGGAACATGGGTTTATTATTTGCAAGCTGAAACAAAACGGTGCCGGCCGCGGTGGTCTAGCGGTTCTAGGCGCTCAGTCCGGAGCCGCGGGACTGCTACGGTCGCACGTTCGAATCCTGCCTCGGGCATCGATGTGTTATGTCCTTAGGTTAGTTAGGTTTAAGTAGTTCTAAGTTCTAGGGGACTGATGACCACAGATGTTAAGTCCCATAGTGCTCAGAGCCATTTGAACAAAACGGCAGTCCATTGAGTGGCACTACACCACATCTCCTGTGAAGACAGAGTTCAAAGCCGCACATTCAGCCGGTGAAGTCATGGCGACTTTGAAGTGGTTATTCATTTGATGTCCAACCTCACGGTGTAACAATCAACTTTGAAGTGTACTGTGCTACCCTCAGGAAGTTGAAGAAACGATTTCAGCGTGTTCGTCGCCCCAAAAATGGAAACGAACTTCTTTTTCCCCATGACAACGCAAGTCCTCACACAAGTCTGCGGACCCGAGAGGAGCTCACTAAACTGCATTGAATTGCTCTTCCTCATCTACCCTACGGACCGGATCTCGCTCTTCAGACATCCATCCGTTTTACCCAATACAGGATGCACTCCGTGGGAAGCAGTACGTGGATAAAAGAGAGGTTGTTTGCTGCAAGACGTTGGCCCCGACGTCGATCAGTAGAATGGTACCATTAGGGCACAAAGACTTTCCAGCAAGGTGTCGTAACGCCGACGAATTGAAGAGAGATTATGTCAAAAAATATGGATTTTAACGACAAGAGCGGGAAATAATATGGTGTACCTCAATTCTGAATAAAACCAACCTGCTTTCAGAAAAAGATGTATTGTAATACTTATTGAACGCCCCTCGTAGATTGCATACAGATTCTCCTACTTTTGTGATGGCTTTCTTTTTCAATGATTTCGATAATTGTGAAGGAATGTAGTGTACTTGAGAGGCATTGTCTCAGCTTAGGTATTTCAGTTCTCTGACAAGTTATTCTAGTAGTATTACAGCTTCTATATCACCATCATCATCACCATCATCATCGTCTAGTTCCCTCCTCTTTTTAAAAATATGGTCTCCAATTTAGCTTCCATTATATAGGCCTGCTGTATATTCATTCCACCTTTCAGCTTCTCCTTTTTTATATTGTACAGGTTTGCCATTCGAGCTCTTTATTTTTATAAAGCCGTTTCTCTTTTCTATAAAGGATTCTTTGATTTTTCGATAGACAGTATTAATCTTTTCTCTAATCATGGATGTACTTACAGCTCTGCGTTTCTCGCCTACCCATTTTTGTTCGCCGTTTTTGATTTAGTTATTTATTTATTTACTTATTTACTTTTTTGTGAATCCTGTAAAGCAGATCATTCTTCTATGATTTGGGCTCGAGAAAGTCATCGACTTCCAGTTAATTTGTAGATAACTTCATAAGTTGTAAAAATCAATTTCTTCTTCTGGGTTGTATGTTAACACTGAAAATGTAGAAGTAGATTTCTGTCAGTCTCAAGTTTTGGATGTCCTTATTCCCTTTTGCCTGAATCATTCGCAGTTTTTTTTATATTTTCTCCTTTCATCATTTAATTTCAACTAATCGTTTGTTATGCGACGATTTCTACTAGGCCTTGTCGTTTTGCCTTTTTTACTTTCTGGCATCTTCATTGTTTCATCACTCAAGGCTAACCATTCCTTCCCTTTCGTATTCAAATCCCCAGTTTTAGTCGATCCTCGATTCCTTCTCCCTTTTAGGCTCTCCACAACCAGTAATACTAACAGTTTAACGATATAGGATCTCCTTAAATTTCGACATTTCCACAATTTCTTTTCATGAAATATGCTCTTCATAACTAATAAATTATGATCAGAACCAACATCTCATCCTGGAAGAGTTCTGTAGTTGCAGATCTGGTCTGTAAAACTCCATATTACCATTAAGTAGGTTATTTGAAACCTTCTCGTGTCTCCAGGTGTCATCCACGATTACAACCTCCTTTCGTGAAACAAAAATTAGCATTGACGTAATTGCCCTCGTGCAAAATTCTATCAAGTGGTTTCCCTTTTCATTGCTCTAATGACGTCTATATTGTCAAACAAATTTCCATCTCTTCCTTTTTCCACTATCGCATTCCAGCCCCACACCACAATTAAATTTTCGTCTCCTTCAACAATCTGGATAATTTATTTCATCTCGTGGTATACTATTTCGAACTCTTCAGCATTTACGAATGTAGTCGTCATACAAACTCGTACTATAGTAGTGGTTGCTGGATTTTGGTCTGCCATGGCTCCGATAATGCTTTCATTATACTTTTCATAGTAGCTCAGCCACAGTCCTATTTTCTTATTGTTTATTATACCCATTCGTGCACTTCAGCAATTACATGTTGTGTTGATAAACCCGTACCGGCACTCATCTACTCAGAAATTCCGTCCTTCCTGCGACTTCACTTCCTTAATTCCCACTGTATCACGTTTTATCATACCCGTCTTTTTTTATTTTCTCTAACCTACCACATCGTTTAAGAGTACTAAAATTCTATTCTCTTAATTGCTTTGTTTCTTTTGGAGGCAACGTCCTCCTGAATACATCCACGAGATACGGGTAGGGGACTATTTTACCTCTGGAATATTTTACACAAATTATATCTTCAACATTGACTGATACAGTAGAGCTGCATGTCCTCAGGATGTATGGTAAACGAAACTTCAATAAACCACAAACAGCTGTCAAGTGATGATTTACTAGCGACCGATTTCGCTGCGTGAAAGCGGCGTATTCAGATTCTTCTGCATAGGATAGAAAGCTTCCTCGTAATCTATATAGTAAAAACTGAATGAGTACAGCCAATGAAAGTAAACCTAAATAAAACTGCATACAGTATTGTCACATAGATAAGGACGCGGAGACGCACTGAACGTTCGTTGTCACATAATCCAACTCCATGAGGAGGGGAAGTAGCCAACAAATAAGAAGCCGCAGAGCATTGCGGAAAACAGTGCAGGGGATGAGGCACTGTGGTAAAAAGAACCGTAACTAACGCAATAAAAATGGTTAAAAATGGTGGAGCATAAATAAGAAGCGTCAGTGGAGTGTCTGTCTGAGAACTACAATCTATTAACCAGTACCGTTACTACAAAAAAAGGAAAAGAAAAAACCACAGAAGATAAAATTATGCAAGATTAAAAATCGAGAAACAAGACGTTAACTAAGCTGTGGGACACATGCTCACGCATGTGCAAATTGAATGTAGGTGAAAGATTAACCGTACTAAAAACCTCATAAGGCTAAGAACTTAATTTACCAAACATTAACAGCCGATAATAAACGTCAGATAACAGGCGACCCCCATTTATGAAGGGAAACCTAGGAACCAGAAGATTACATTAATGAACCGCATAGCTGAAAGCCCAAATATACCATTAAACGATAGTTCGGTACCCCATTGTTTGTTATCGCAAGAGTAAAGCACTGGAAGCGGTCATCTATACAAGCATGAACATTAATAAACCCGACAAATTGCAGGGTCGGATTCCTGACGGGAAACAGAACAAGAAGGACCTATTAACATGTGTTCGGAAATGGACGGTGTGCGTACACCAACAACAAATCGTCCCGGAACACAGTGCAGAGATGCGCCGCATCCACATCACAAGGTATGTTCAAAGTGGCCTCCATTGGATGCAGTGCACGCGTTCACACATACCCGTAGTGCAGGATAGACATGACCGCACTTTGACTTAAACCATGTTGGCGCGCCACTTCCCTGAAGCTTTACTACGGTTCGTCTCAATATCCTGAACAATCTGGTCCTCCAAATCTGGTGTACGCGCAGTTCGCCGCCTCCCTGCATATGCGTCTGTCTAAAAAGACCCATGATCACACAATCGCCCCAAATGGGTTTGAAATGTTGCGTGATGTGATTGGTGTGTGTAAGGGTTCCTGTTTTGGTATAGCTGTGCTGCCGGTTACCCGTTTCCATCTACTTAGCTGTGGACAGAAACCATCTCGGATTGTTCCACACACGAATACCCACTCAGTCTGCTGCTTCCAGTACGCTGTGTCAATCACACAGTGTGCAACACACAAGAAAATTGGAAATTGATGGTAAGGACTATGGGACAAACTGCTGACGTCATCGGTCCCTAGGCTTACACACTAACTTACAAACTAACTTAAAACTATCTTACGCTAAGGACAACACAAACACCAATGTTTGAGAGGTGACTCGAACCTCCGACGGGGGGAGCTGCACGAACCTTGACAAGACGCCTGCGAGCTTCTGTAAAGTTTGGAAGGTAGGAGACGAGATAATGGCAGAAGTAAAGCTGTGAGGACCGGGCCTGAGTCGTGGTTCGCTAGCTCAGATGGTAGAGCACTTGCCCGCGAAAGGCAAAGGTCCCGAGTTCGAATCTCGGTCGGGCACACAGTTTTAATCTGCCAGGAAGTTTCATATCAGCGCACACTCCGCTGCAGAGTACTGATTATTTCCATGAATGTGGGTGATTAGAAGTCTGATGTAGGATAGTGTCAGTTGTTGTAGGTTTACGGTAGATATCAAAGCTATGCTCACTATTTTCTTTTTTAATGGTTATATCTAAAAAGTTTATTTGGTTGTTCTGTCCTTTTTCCATTGCGAATCTTATCTTTCTGTGTATTGTGTTTATATCTGTATGCAAATGGTCAATTTTTGCCTGAGGTTCATCTATTAAACAAAGGATGTCATCCATATATCTGACCCAATAACGTACGTTGTAATTCTTTTTGAAAACTTTTTTTAAAATTAAGTTGTCTACATGGTTTATGAAAATGTTTGCTAGGGCACCTGATACTTGGGATCCCATTGGCAACCCGTCTTCCTGTAAATAGTATTCATTATTGAAATGAAAGTAGATCTGTTCAGTTATCAGTTTCAGCAACTTGTGTATTTCTTTGATGTGTTCATCTGGTAGCTAGCTGTTGTCCTTCAGGTTTAGATCCATGATACTCATTGTTTCTGCTATTGGAACCTTAGAGTACATGTTTTCTATGTCAAAAGAGAGTAGAGTAACTGTGTCTGGGATTTTTATATCTTTTATAGGTTGTATTAACTGTGAGATGTTCCTTATAGTTATGTCATCTTCTATTTTATAAGCTTCTGTTAGTAATTTCAACATGTGTCGTGCAAGTTTGTAATTGGGAGCTTTTTTGAAGTTTACAGTTGGTCTTACTGGGATATTTGGTTTATGGATGTTTGGTTGGTATCGGAGGGTGGGTGCTGTAGGATTGTTCTGTATTAATTTACCTTTGTCATCCAATGTGTAGTCTACATTCTTTAACATATTCTTTACCTTGGCCTGAAATGTGTTTGTTGGGTCTGATTTCTACTTTTTAATATTATTTTGTGAAATGAACTCTTGTGTTTTGTCAATGTTTTTCAGTTTGTGCATAAGAACTGTTGTATTTCCCTTATCTGCTTTGGTAATAATGATGTTTCATTTTGGGGTCTCTTTCTGATTTTTCTGAGTGTTTCGGATTCTGTGTTTTTACTTTTATGGCAATCTGCTTTTTTGTATCTGTAACAATTTTGTGTATTTCTTTTTTATCAATTCCCTTATTATCCCAGTGTTTACATTGCTGTTTTCACTTTTCTCCTCTCGCTTTAGAATGGCTTCTGATTGTATTTTGAGGTTTTCTATGTATTCTTCATCTACTTTTGTATTCACATTATATTTCAGTCATTTTTGTAACAGCTCTTTTTCTTCATTGTTGAATTGTGTGTCTGTGAGATTCATCAAACGTGGATAAAATTGGTGTGTGTGTTTTGGTTGTTTATTGTTTATGTTTCTTTGTTGTGTTTGCTGTCTCATAAGTTGTTTTATCTTTTTCTAATGTTTTTCTTCAATTTATAGCAAGACAGTGTCCGTGTAACTTTCAACCTTTTTGACCAGGTCAGGAATAACAGCAGGATTGTTAATTTTGTTTGGAAGTCGTACATGTGTTTTATATAGCTTTCTTGATAAAGTTTGGTTTTTCGAGTGTAGAGCTTTGATTTCGTATTTTATCCAAACTTTCTCACTGTTTCTTTCGCTTTTATAGCACTAGACGACATGTTTTTAATCTTTACATTGATGTAGTTAGGTACAAGGTTATTGGATTGACAAATATTGTTGAAGTTTATGTGTTCCATGGTATTATGGATGTTGAGATATAGTCTTCTGAATCTGCGGTAGAGGCCAACTGGAAATGCCTGGCATGGCTTAAATAACACATTTCTTGTAGTGGGCAATTTCGCAGCAGCTGTGTATAAACTGCAGTTGTTTCAAAGCAACTGCCTTTTTTGCATGCTGCGCATCGAATTCTTATTTTTATTTATCACCCAGACACGTTTCACCTTTTTTACAAGGCATCTTCAGTGGGTGTCCTGAAATATTAGTTATTTCTCTGTGATAAGAGCATTTGTACTTATCGATCAGGTAAAAGAAATCATTTGTAGCTGGCAAACTACGTTGTCACACATATTGTCTCACGTGATTCTTTACTGTCTTCCACCTACGAACCAGCTGCTACTGACAGGCTGATATTTTGCATCTGTTGATTTTCTTTTGTCCATTGGAGACTTCTTTGGTTTTGACTCGAGGACAGCCAGCAGGGTTTTTAAATGTATGTCTATGATTAGGCACAACATCCACAAGAAAGAGTTTTGTTAATTATTGTAGGTTTCTGTTGTAATTGAATAAAAATAAAATAAGTAAATATAAACGGATTTATATATTTTTATTGTGAATTTTTTTTCTTTTCTAACTTAACTTTGATATTTATGCTCCTTTTTTTATCCCGTACGATCACTCCTCGCTTCTCTAGTTCTTGTTAGATACTTTTGAAGCAGCACTAATAGTGACTCTGCCAGATCTTTCACATTTGAGAAAATATATTTTTATTCTGAAAACAAAAATTACAGGTTTACGCTAAGATGATTGTAGGAAACAAGGATGAACCCAAAGAAGAAGTCACATTCCCAGTCCCCCCCCCCTCCTTCCCAGACTACATATAGGTGCTACAAATGAATACACAAGCTAAAATTATGAATGAAATAGTTCCCGTTCCTCGAAAACTTCGGCGAGATACAGTAACATCTATGTTCAGTTTTTATATGTACTATAGGTACATTTATTCCCCTGCAATACAAAAAAGATTACGGTTTTTCATTGTAAATGTTGGCTTATTTTTCTTCACATAAGTCCCCACTGTAATTATTAATAACAATTACATCAGAGAAATAGGATTTGTATATGCCTGAGAACCGCAAAAGTGGATGCAAAAATAGTGCTCATTAATTCACTAAAGGTACTGTACAAAGGTACAACACTAATTGCTGCTGTAATGAATTAATTATTCTAAGACATCAATACAACAGAAAACTAGCTAGTAACGCCTCTTTGAATTGTCAATTTCTATGTTGTCACAGTTCGTTGGATACTCTGACATGACCAAGTATTTCACAAAGCAGAAAGTACTGCACAGTTCCTACCGCATTAAGTGTGTGTACTTTCAGTTCATGAAATACCACATAGTTGCATTTGATGGGGCATTATCTTCCTTAGAAATGGCGAATCTGAATCTAAATCACTGTAACGTGGGTTGATAACATCATCAAATTGTGTATTTTATTGCATATAACTCGGAACTTGCTTTCCACGCATGGACCACCACCAGGCTGTAGTCAGTGCTACCTATTCTGGGAATAATATTGACGGGTTTCTTTCTTTAAGAAACTCGTACATCTGTTGTAGCTGCTCTGTCGACCTGTGTGAAATTGTTTGCGAACTCGAACTGTTGCATATCTTTTTCCCATGTTATATCACAAAATTGAGAACGATTTCTTACTGACCAGTCAACAGATACCTGACCATGTAACTAATTTCAAGACAGATCGCTATATACAAGTACCTTAAAACTTTGTTAAATGTTTTGCAGTAATCTTTTCTTTGCCTGAAACCGCATCAAAAAAATGGCTTTGATGCAACTATGCAACTTAACTTCTGAGGTCATCAGTAGCCTAGAACTTAGAACCAGTTAAACCTAACTAACCTAAGGACATCACACACATCCATTCCCGAGGCAGGATTCGAACCTGCGACCGCAGCGGTCGCTCGGCTCCAGTCTGCAGAACCTAGAACCGCACGGCCACTCTGGTCGGCCAAACCGCATCAGTTTCCGTATTCTCTACTACACTCTTGAACTCACTTACAGCATCGGCCAGACTCAAGTATCCTCAACGGAATATTTTTGCGATCTGTAACGCATTTCCTCATGTCAAACATCCTATTTATGCAGACGACGACTAAATAAATATAAAATGATGTGGGCGAACATCTCCAGCGTTCTCTACTGTTGTTGCCAACTTAACTAGACGGGAGAGCCATTACAGGAATAACTAACCAGGGAATAAAATGAGTAGATGACGTAGTTCTGATTATACATCCTGAACGTAGTGTGGAAATTGAATGTGTATCTTTATTTACCTTTTGGTGTTATGTTATAAAGTATTTCTGTGACTCAAACTACGTTCACTTAAATTACAAGGTGCAGACAAAATACTTTTACAAGACTAGTTTGATTTTTTTTTACTTGTTCGAGTGTGCACATTTTTTTGGAGGAGGTATGTTTGCATCTTTTCATAATAGTCAGATTCATGTTCGAAAACAGTCGAAGTATTAACTAGGTTGCATGCAATAAACAGGAAAAGAACAGAATATGTGTTGTAGCACTTCAAAAATAGTAATTTTCAACAATCACACGTAGTGAGAATAGCTCTCCATTTTTAATTATGTGACACACTACTGCTACATAATTATGGTGGTGATCTAATTACACTAACTATAACATTCAAGAATCTGTTCAATATTAGATCGCGTGATAGTTTAAATGGTGTTAGGCAGCTATTCCAATTATGTGTGCTGCAGAGTGCGACAAGACTTTAGAATATTAAATTCAAGAGTTTTGAGCCTGGAGAAGATGGTAGGGGGGGGGGGGGGAGGTGAAAGTCAACTACTGTTCAGTGGATTACAGAAACACTTTTGTTATGTTTTGAGTTAATTATTCAAAGTCACCACCAGTGAAGCAGAGAGCAGACCTAGAATTCAAGTGGCAGGTGTTAAACTAACAGGTGATGAAAGGAAACTATCAGTAGAGAAAGAGAATAGGAAGCAGGTAACAGCACACATCAATATGAGAAAAAGGGTAGTGACAATATGTTTTAAACTTTCTTAGTGGCAAGTCAAAGGGCTGCAGCTGAAGTGAAAGAAGTTGAGTCTAAAACCTGAATCTAAAATTCAATAGGTCAAATGTGAAGTCACTGCTGAAGTGAAGGACAGAGTGATGGCTCAATATATATCTGTGAAGGAATAAATGAGCAATTGGTAGGTCTCAAAAAGCAAAGAGGAAAATTTGAAATAGAGGGAAAGAGGTTGAAGATAAGGATCAAGAAACTGTGATACAATTGAAAGACGAAGTAATTGCTTTTAAGAAGAAGGATTAGGTTTTCTGAAATCAGGGAACTTATAACTTAGAGTGAAAATGAACGTGCGTGGCGGTGTCTCCGACACCTTACGCTCAATAGACAATGTTGACGATAATTCATGTGTAAACAATATTCGACGAAATGCAGGGCATTTTACCAAAGGTGTACTGACCCAGCCGTGAAGCTGCAAACATTGGAGATAGCTTGATGGGTATCAACTGCTATGGCAGTTTACTGAATACCTAATATACCTCTGGAAGGCACCACTCAGATTGTACCGAAATTACTTGACGTGTGTACGAGTAGAGGTTATATAGGTTTTGGTCCGACTGTCAGTTGTGCACGGATAACCAAAGTGGTTAAGGTGACTGCTCCCGTAAAGCAGGAAATCCGCGTTCCAGTCCCAGTCCATCACATTTTATTTTAGTTCTTCCCTTATAAAGCTGATAGTTGTTCGTAGTTGCAGATGCGAATACAGTTCATATATTTCATAACGGCTGTAGTCGCCGCAGTGCCTGTTCGTTCGGACATTGCCTCGTTCTTTTTAACAACACAGTCATTGCAGCATTGAAGTTTTAGGTGTGTTTCCTGTTCGTGTGGTATATTGAATCCTGAACTAAAAGCTGTTCCACTCTCCTGAATTACCGTGTTGTCATGTGTCAATGTTGCTTTCGTCGTAAATGTTAGGAAAATCAGACTAAAAAGTTTTCGCGGAGTTATTTGCCTCAATATAAATTTAAAAAATATGTGGCATTGCATTTACTGCTGATGCAGTAACATTAAAATGAATATGGCCGCTACATTGCAGTTGTATAAATGGCATGGCTCTGATTACGTATTTTGAACATAGTGTGACTTCAAGAATATGAATGGAGTTTGCACGTGCTGACATAGATATGAAATTGAATGTGTTTTTGTGATTTTGGTTTCGTTATTCTGTTTAAACTGCTCTAATATTGCTGAACTGCGACTGAGTAAGCGTTGTGCACTGATGATGCTAGCAGTGGTGCTTACCTAGATCACAAAATCGAAACTAAGTTTTTACTAAACTTGTTTGATTCGTTCTGACAGTTTTGTAGGTTAGAGGCTCTCGAGAAAACACGAAAAGGGCTTCCGTCATAAGGGTGCAGGCCGAACACAGGAAGGATGCAGATACAGAATCATCAGTATTACAGTTGTAAATTGTCGTAGCAGTGTTGGGAAAGTACCAGGAGTTCAAGTGCTAATAGAAAGCAATGATGCTCAAATCGTTATAGGCACTGAAAGCTGAAATTTTTCATAAGAGCCTAACGGTGTTCCGAAAGGACCGACTAAACTCAGTCGGCGGTGGCGCGTTTGTTGCTGTTAGAAGTAGTTTACGTCGTCGCGAAATTGAGGTAGATATTTTCAAAAATGGCTCTGAGCACTATGGGACTCAACTGCTGAGGTCATAAGTCCCCTAGAACTTAGAACTACTTAAACCTAACTAACCTAAGGACAACACACACATCCATGCCCGAGGGAGGATTCGAACCTGCGACCGTAGCGGTCGCGCGGTGCCAGACTGTAGCGCCAGAACCGCTCGGCCACCAGCGGCCGGCGAGGTAGATAGTTTCTTTTAGATAGTATGTGCATGCTTAGTCTTGGCAACCGGAATAAAATAATAATTGGATCCTTTTATCGACCTCCCAATTCAGACGATACAATTGCTGGAAGGTTCAAATAAAACTTGAGTTTGGTTTCAAACACGTACCCGACTTTAACAATTATAGCTGGTGGTGACTTTAATTTACCATCAATATGTTGGCTAAAATACATGTTTAAATCGGGATGTACGCATGAAACATCATCCGAAATAGTGCTTAACGTATTATCTGAAAATTATTTCGAGCAGTTAGTTCTTGAGCACACACGAATAGTAAACGGTTTTGAAACCACACTTGAGCTCTTAGCAACAAATAATCCTGAGCTGATAACGAGTATCAAAACGGATACAAGGATTAGTGAACACAGGGTGGTCGTAGCGAGGCTGAATATAGTAAACGAAAAATATACCTATACAAAAAATCAGACAAATATTCACTTGATGCCTTCCTGAGAGGCAATTATCACTTCTTCCAAATAAACAATTTAGGTGTAGATTAGATGCTGCTTGAATTCAAAGAAATAGTGTCGGCCGAGATTGAGAGATTCATACTGAATAAATTAACAAATGACGGAGCTGATCCGCCTTGGTGCACACAACGGGGCACAACACTGTTACAGAATTAACGAAAGAAACACTACAAAATTAAACGAACGCAAATCTCTAAGACCGGCGACCTTCTTTAGAAGCTCGAAATTTTGCGCTGACTTCAGTGCGAGGTGCTTATAACAGTATGCACAACGAAACTTTGTTCCGGAACCTGGAAGAAAATCCAAAGACATTCTGGTCATATGTGAAGTGTGCAAGCGGCGAGACACTATCAATGCCTTCCCAGCATGATAGCAGTGGAGATACTATCGACGACAGTGCTGCCAAAGCAGAGTTACTAAACACAGCCTCCCGAAATTCTTTCACCAAAGAAGATGAAATAAATATTCCAGAATTCGAATCAGCAACAACTGCCAACATGTGTAACTTAGAAGTATTTATCCTCGGAGTTGTGAAACAATTAAAATCTGAACAAAATAAAGTCTTCCGGTCCAGATTCTATACCAGTTAGGTTCATTCCAAAGCATGCTGATACAATAGCTCCATACTTAAAAATCATATACAACCGTTCTCTCGACGAAAGATCCGTAGCCAAAGATTGCAAGGTTGCATAGGTCACACCAGTATTCAAGATAGGTAGTAGAAGTAATCCACTAAATTACAGGCCCGTATCATTAACGTCGATATGCGTTAGGATTTGGAACATATATCGTGTTCGAAAATTATGAAATACCTCGAAGAAAACGGTCTATTGACACACAGTCAACACGGATTTAGAAAACATCTTTCTTGTAAAAGAGAACTAACTCTTTACTCGCACCAGGAGTTGAGTGCTGCTGACAAGGGATTTCAAAGTGTCTCCGTAATTCTGGATTTCCGGAAGGCTTTTGACACTGTACCACACAAGCTCCTCGTAGTGAAACTACGTGCTTATGGAATGTCGTCTCAGTTCTGTGAATGGATTCGTGATTTCAAGTCGGAGAGGTCACAGAACGTAGTAATTGCCGCAAAGTGATCTAGTAAACGAGAAATGATATCTGGCGTTCCCCAAGGTGGTGTTATAGACCCTTTGCTGCTCCTTTGCTATGTAAACGATTTAGGAGACAATCTGAGCAGTCTTCTTAGGTCGTTTTCAGATGACGCTGTCTTTTACCGACTAGTAAAGATCAACAGAAATTGCAAAACGTTTTAGAAAAGATATATCTATGGTGCGACAATTGGTAACTGACCTTAAATAACAAAAAGTGTCAGGTCATCCACATGAGTGCTAAAAAGATCCGTTAAACTTCGGTTACACGATAAATCAGTCAAATTTAAAGGCAGTAAATTCAACTAAATACTTAGGATTTACAATTACGATCAACGTAAATTAGAAGGAATACATAAAAAATTTGTGGGGAAGGCTAACAAAAGACTGCGTTTTATTGGCAGGACACTTATAAAATGTAACAGATCTACTACAGAGACTGCCTGCACTACGCTTGTCCGTCCTCTTTTGGAATACTGCTGCGCAGTGCGGGATCCTTGCCAGATAGGATTGACGGAGTACATCAAAAACGTTCAAAGAAGTGCAACACGTTTTGTATCAGCGCGAAATAGGGGAGAGTGTGTCACTGAAATGATACAGGATTTGGAGTGGACATCATTAAAACAATGACTTTCTTCGTTGCGGCTGAATCTTTCCATGACATTTCAATCCCCAACTTCCTCCTCCGAATCTAAAATATTTTGCTGACGCCTACTTACGTAGGGAGAAACGATCACCATAACAAAATAAGGAAAAGGAGAGCTTGCACGGAAAGATATGTGTTCGTATTTTCCTCGCGCGGTATGAGTTTGGAATAATAGAGAATTGTGTTGGTGGGTCAATGAACTCTCTGCTGGGCATTTAAATGTGAGTTGCTGATTATGCATGTAGATTTAGATGCAGACATGTTTATGTGTGCGCTGTTTACGAGCGGACATTTTTGTGTCGTGTTGTGTGCTTGCGTAATAGCGAATGTCAGGTATACAGACAGTCCAAATAACAGTTTAGTTTCATTCAACAATTGATGTACTAGGTGAGAAAGTCAAACATGTTTCGATGGACTGAACTGGTTGTAATTTGACACACACATGCAGTGGCTAAAGGTCTCGATCTTTAATTCTGTGACAGGTCATTGGTGCATAAACACGGTCACTCTGCAATTAAGGTTACTATACCTTCATGTGATACTCGGTACTGTGTTTGGGAGCTTTTCTTCCTAGAATACAAATAATGAACCGTATTACTGAGACACTCAGCTCAAAGCACACGATGAATTTACAAAGCCTAACTTCTTGGCAACGTTTAAAAAAAAAAAAAATGGTTCAAATGGCTCTGAGCACTATGGGACTCAACTGCTGAGGTCATTAGTCCCCTAGAACTTAGAACTAGTTAAACCTAACTAACCTAAGGACATCACAAACATCCATGCCCGAGGCAGGATTCGAACCTGCGACCGTAGCGGTCTTGCAGTTCCAGACTGCAGCGCCTTTAACCGCACGGCCACGTCGGCCGGCGGCAACGTTTCACTCGATTAGTTTATACAGTCATGAGTTTCCCAGAAGTGATATTATGAATTTAAATTTGATGTCCTAGAATATTAAATTATTGCAGGGTGACATTTATCTTTTCACATTGTCCTGGAAAACTCTAACTGAACTATTTAGGAGGATGAAATGTCGTCTGCGTCTGTAAAGTGAACAACGGTGTACACACGTTATTACCGTTACACCATATCACAAACGGCTATGTTTGGAGTGGTACTGTGGCAGGGAAGCACCGACTGCTGATTAATAGTGTTGCATTGTTTTCAGCGATAAATCGCGCTTCTGCACTACCCTGGATGACCGTCGTCGGATAGTAAAGTGGCGACACGGGAGACGTACCATTCTTTTAATGTTTGAGATGGCCACAGCGAAGTTATTGCTGGTGTCATGGTGTAGGGAAGCATCGAGTTTGTCTTCAGATTACGGCTGACGTCAGAACGATACTTCACGGACAACCAGCGTCCTCATGTGTTACATCTCATGGGACAGTATCCCGACACCATTTTTCAACAGGACAGTGCTCGTTCACTTTGGCATACACTTGTATGAACAGTCTGCGTAATGTTGAGGTACTCCTGTAGCCATGCAGATCACCAATTCTGTTTCCAATACAACATGTTTGTGAACAGCTGGATCGTCAACTTCATTCCAGTGTCAATATCCAGCGGCTTAAGGACCAGATACAGCAGATGTCGGCTAGCTTGCCTCAGCAGAGGAGGGGATCGTCAACTTCATTCCAGTGTCAATATCCAGCGTGGTAAGGACCAGATACAGCAGATGTCGGCTACCTTGCCTCAGGAGAGGAGGAAATACAATAGCTTCATGACACCCTTCCTAACTGAATCGGTGTATGCATGCAGGACAGAGGAGGTGCACATTCGTAGTGATAAGTGGACCCATACTGCAAAGATCTTTGAAAGTTTGAATCGATTTTGTAATCACCGATATAACACCACACACCCCTTAAACCTGGGAAGTTTAATATGGTTTCCTCCTCCACATTTGGGTATTTTACTTCTTTCCTGTAGGCTACATCACGCTGCAGCAATCACCCATCAGATACAAATGGGTGAAACACTCGTATTATCCCACAGATAAGAAATAATGATATTATAATGACTGTAAGATACATGTAATTTCATTTCTGTCTCTTATGACTACTCACCTGAGTGTAAGTTTAGTGGTCTTGTGAACTGAGAAACGGCAATTGATTTTTTATTAAGAAAAAGTGTAACAAGTTTTCTATATAAATTTGCCTGAAATAGTAAAACTGCATCAGGTTCCTATCTGCGCTTCTTACATTTGAAATGAAAAATGGCTACCCGAAACCCGATAGGAGTTCGACATATGACGTCTTCTCACGATCAGATTACATAACTAGATGGTTCACATACGAATGGAACAATCAGTTTCTCTAGCCCCGTAATGACATTGAGATAACGTAATCAGAGGACACTACTTCCTTCATGATGTACGTAGATTTGGTTTAATTTCTGCGAATGAGATCACTAGTCTTCTTGTTACCGTAAACAGAATGCTGGCCGACTCGTTTCGTGTTAGAAATACTCTTTCCAATTATCGAAAGAAGAGCTTGTTTCGAACGCTCGTTCCTCAATGAATGATCGCTCCTAACTCACTGTTGATGCTTTGCACTGACGTATTGACACCGTGGGCTTTCCCACTGCACAGCCCAGCACAGAGTATCCCTCTCTCTCGTGTATTACATTCTCTTCCATAGGTGTTCGCGCACATACATCCTGCTATAAAACTGAATCAAACAAACACCTCAGCTGCTTGATAAACACTCCCTTTAAATTAGTTACCCTAAAACCGATATACGAGAAGATTAGTGAAAACTCAAAGAAAAAATTTTTTCTCACACTACCAAAGAAATTGTCAGTTTGCATAATGCTAGGCTTTAGCAGTAAAATTGTTCTGGTACTACGTGCACTTACTTATATGGATGTAGAAAGGTTAAAGTGTTTATTAATTTACATTACTCGTGACAAGTAATGAAGACAGAAACATTATGAAGCTATCCGAGCTATCGAAAAGGCAATTTAGATGATCGTGAGATGAGGTTAACATATATATGACTGAGAATATAAATATACTGGGGTTAGTCACAACACCTGATAGTCCCTGTAATTATAATCATGGGCTACCTCAAAGTTCAGGGCACCCACCAGCCACAAGGGGTGGAGGCCTGCCCCCAAGTGTGAAAAAGTCCCTATCGTGAATGGTTCAATATCCAGAAAGTAATGAAATCGAAATTGTAACCACAGACCCTGAAGTATTTTAAAATAAATTTGTTAAGTCCCTTTCTTCATAAAAAATTAAGGAAACCAGATTTTTATCTCGTCTACATGTATCTGCGGATGCCGAGTGGCATGGAGGAGAACTAATGAGACAACGTTTTTCATATGTAAGGGCTGGATAATTATAAGCTTGAATGTTCTTTCAAAACAGTCGAATGACTAATGGCATACTGTTGTTTTCCCTCTTTTTAGCAGTAGTTCGCACACATTCTTATGCAAACATTGGCGGATAAAGAGTACACATCTACTGTGTTGGGAAAATGATCTTCTTTCTCTGCACTTGAGTGCGAAGTTTGTGTCGCCTTCTCGTTGAGATCCGGCGCCAGAATTACGTTAATCGGATCGGCGTCTCGTTGGGCGGATTGGGAGTTTTCCGGACGTGCCGTCACCGAAGCACCTGTTACGGCTTGGAACAAATAGACGCCAGCTCCGCCGCAGCCGGCGATCAAGTATTCATGTAGTTAACACTCCGGCTGAAACTTGTTAGGGGAAGTTAAGCGCAGCCGGCCGGAATGCAGTATCCACTCGCGATAACTCAATTGTAATTCCGCCTCGGCTAGGGTCGGGCAAACAGGAGCAATACATATTGCATGCACTGCAGTTCCATCGATACGGCTTAGGAGTGCAAAAGAGGTTAAGCTGAAGATTGCTGCCGAGCGGCTGTTCCAGATTTCCATATATGACTGGCCGCTTGCCATTTTGCCCCTTGGATTATTCGCCACCCCAAACATCTTTACTTGTTGCTCAACACACTTTCACAAGCATTTTCTGGATGCAAACGAAACAGCGACATTCCCTTCCGAACTGATTAAAGTGTAACAAAATTGCAGTTGGCTAGTGTTACGTGCAACGCGGAAATCTTCAGAATTCGGTATTGGTTTTCCTTTGCTTTTCTGTTATCGAGTGAAAACTCAAGTCGTCAAGAATTTGCCAGAATATTTCGTCTTCAGAAGGAACTCCTAGAGTAAGAATCTATATATTAGTTCCCCAGTCTGCAGCACTAAAAGAAATTTTTTGTTTTCGTTATACAGGCTGTTGGGGTATAAGTGCAGATATTTCTATCGGTGACTGAGGACAGTCTGCTGAACAACATTAAAGCAGTACTTAGTTCATTTGCAGACTAATAATTATGCTATTACGAGTGGTATGTATTTTGGTTCGTTAGTACCTCCAAGTACGTGCGGCACAAGCAAGTACTGAAGTGTGGGCGTATGGACGCAAAACCATTAGTTTGTACTGAAAGACATAGTGCACTTCGTGGCGCTGTTAAAACTGTGCAGAAAACGTCAGGTAGTAAATTGTTTGGCGTGTTTGTGGGATAGCTGCCAGACTCATAGAAATAACAACTAACTCAGTGAAGTGGTACATTAATTGTCCCTTATCGCAATACCTGCACCAGTGCCTCTAACACCCTGTTTACCTAATATTCCGATCATCGCCCAACGTTAGACTGAATGACACCTGGAGACGTTGCAGGCAGGTGCTACTGTAAGGAAAGTATGTAAGTGGAGCAACGACGAATGAAGAATCATTCTAACAATGATACCGGCCGCAAATGTGGAAATCCACTGCTACACGTGCCTTCTACAGAGGGCAGATTGTTATTAACCAGCGCCTGGGAACGTGCATCTCGGAACTGGCGACGTACGTCGGTTGTTAAAAAAAAAGAAAAAGAAAAGTTCAAATGGCTCTAAGCACTATGGGACTTAACATCTGGGGTCATCTTCTACAGCGGCCGTAGGTCGGCTGTTCGGTTGCTATTGTCGTATTTATGGAAATTGGTTGAAGGACAGTAAAACTATGGGTAGGAAACAGCGTGCAAGACGTCAATGCCTCCTCACAGAACACGAAGCTTGCAGGCTTGCACACTCAGTAATTGAGGATAGTTAGGGATCTGTGACAGTTCGGACGACAGAGTACAAAGCTTGCACATTCAGAAGTGTTTTGGGGCACGTCGTACAACGCACACTGTTGAATACGTTGCCAAGCTGCAGGCAAACCCAACGTGTTCCATTGTTGAGCGTACGACATCGTCAGTACCGATTGAAGGGGGTACGGGATCTTCGGATATGAACCATGGATCAATGGAAACGTGTAGCGTGGTTGGGTCAACACATTTATTGTTACACATTGTTGATAATCATGACCATGTACGCCGTCGGCGACATGAACGGCTGCTCGAGCTATGTGCCCGCCATTGTCGCACGCCGGTGGGGTTAATACTATGGTGTAAGGGCAATCGTCTGGGATTCTATTGGATCTGTGGTAGTAATCAAGGTCACCATAACAACTGTGGGCTACGTGAACGTTATTGTGGATCAGCATCCCTTTATGCTTGTTATCGCATCCGATGGCGATGACATCTTCCTCTATTATAACTGTCAGTATAAGAAGGCCACAATCATGTTATTATACTGCATGAGGAGCACGACAATGGCGTCATGTTGACGTATAGGCCAACATATTTGCCTAATCGGAGCCCGATGATAAACATTTCGTGTGCTACTGGACGCCATCTCCGTGCCCACAAACCACCGGGCTTTAATTTACGGGCAATGTGTGACTGGTGCGTAGACGTCTGATGCTAAAAAACAAAGGAATGGTTGAATCAGTGCCTTGCAGAATAGTTGATGTATTTCGAAAATGGATCAACACGCTATTATGTTGGTGGACATAATTCCTTGCCTCAACACAGTATGTAGCTGCATTCGTGTAAAAGAAATGAAATCTAACGACTGAGCTATGCTAAATGTCTCCAACTTGAAGCTGTAGCTTTCTATTTAATAGCTTTTCCGTCTGAGAATTTGGTTTTTGGTTCCTGATACATTTCCAGCTGTATGCCTAGATTGGTTTGATGCAGCTCTCCACGCTAATCTAAGCAAGCTTTATCATATCTGCAAACCTGCATCATGGTGAGACTGTACTCGCTTTTGGGAGGATGACAATCAAGATTAGGTATTATGTGAATTACCAAAATCACTAAAGCTAAATTAACTTGCTTTCCGATATGTTCCGCCTTTCGTAAACACATATTTTTATTATATTGTACTCAGACATGTTTCGCTGAAGTTACAGTATCATCAGTGGTATTATTTTTCTTTCTGTTAACACATGCTTTGGTATTTGTACTTTCTATAATTTTTGCATTACAGTCTTTAAGACAATTGCCTTTGAAAAAAGAACCACAAATGTTCTCCCCTTTTTTGCCGAAATCAGAGTTTATACTCAAGTGACCTTGTCGTCGACATTATGTGAAACTCTAACATTCCTTCGTCTTGCATACAGTGTACCACCAGCATATTTTAAAAGGTTACGTACATCGCAATTTGATCGTTAATTTCTATATTTTCGTCGTTGAAGAACCGTATGTTTTAATGAATGCATTTGTTGATGTAGTCTGTGAATTATGGAAAGTACTCTCGAATCGTTTTCAATTGTTGAGTTTTGCCATGCATTAAATGGTAGGTTAAGATTACAGAAGCTACCCAGTAGTATTCAAAAGGCTCCAAACCCACGGATGAATATTTATTTATCTTAGCGCGAAGAAACAATTTAGCGGTTTCGTGATATTGTTTATATTTCTAGGTAGCATTACCTGTGCGCTTCACGTACAGCGAGTATTGTGTATCAGCGAAGAGGCAAACTAGGATCTGATCTTAGCAAAACGAGGTGGAAGTAGCGCAGAGACTCCATCAGGGCTTTCTGGCGCAGCCGTTAAGTGTACAGCGCTTCACTCTCAGCGCTCACAACTCTTGATTAGTGGAGCACCCGACGCATTCGCGAGCGCTCGCGTCTCAGGCACAGTGTGCCTCCAACCCAGTGGCCTCCTTGCAGCACGTCTTCATCTCCTACCTCACTGCACGCATTCAGAAATTAATGAAAGTAGCTCTTGACAGCATTATCAAGGATAACAACTTGCACATTTATCAGATTGCCGCAATAAGGCTTCGTCGACAGTGATATGGACAAAGGTCGACAGAAGCCATCATCATAGGTCATCTGATAAGGTCAGCTGCGATCTTGATCACATTGCCTCTGATCTCCTTCCTCAATATTGGGTAGGATGGCTGCTACGACGCTTCTGAGCATAGAGAACAGTCCTATACAAGTGTTTTTCCTATGGAAACGGCATTGAAGGCACTTCAATGGACTTTATCTGTCTCAAGGAGAGCCTAATGAATGTTATACACCGTTTTCTCAGTTATTGAAGAAACCATATACGTTTTACGTATGTACGAGAATAAAGAGAGATGATTCGCAGTGAAAGTGAAAAGTAATCCAATTTCAGAAAAAAAAAACGTTCCACTGGAAGAGTGGCTAGCCGTAACCACACGATAAATTCGTTTATTCATTCTGTTTAACATATTGCTAAAATTAAATATTGCTAAAATTTAAAGTTACTTTACGTGTGTTATGCACCACTGCTACCAGAGTGTTAACCACAATGAGAACTTACGCAGTTGCCCTTTCCGGTTTTTTCATACTTGTAGGACTTGAAGGTCAGTACCAGGCTATTAGATCGCCAAAACAATAGTCACTACGCAATTCTCAAAAGGAACCTCGAAATAACTGTTTTTGAAGATTAGAAGATTTCGGAGTGCTATAAAGTAAAAAAGAATTGTAAGCTCCTAACAAACTGCTTGGTAACTCAGCGTATACCGTAATCGGTTTGTAGTCATAACGTCCGTGGTGAAAAAAGGGTTCAGCTCTCGTCAGCATCGTATTTCTGTTTTACTATCTTCAAATTCAGTTACTTAATATCAAATGGAAATGTTAATTAACAAATGTCGAACCATTTTTTTAACTACACGTCACGTGAAAATAAACTACAGTTCGATACAGACATTCGAAATGCCTTGTTACTCAATGAAAAAATTTATGAATCATAAACACTGTTCAGTTTATTGAAATAAAAAACGCTATGATTTTCTATTTGATTTTTCGCCTATTTTGTACAACAGTTTAATTTATTCCATGTACTCGTATACTCCTGCCAATAGTTATTAAAAATGAAAAGATGTTATGTTTAATAAATACTGTGATTCCATATTTGCTAATTAACATTTTCTTTTGGTAATATATATGGAATTCAATAAAAGGTATTCTCCTTGTGAGAATCGAACCAACGACTTCGTAATCACAAACAGCTATACGCTGAGCTGCCACCTTTTTCATTTTATTACCTCCATACCATCCCTTTTAGCTCGTACTTTCTTTCACCATGTATGACTTAATCAGTTACCTTCATCGCTATGTTTAAAAACAAAATTCGGTTTGTAATGTCAGTACCGTTGTCAAACTGACACGCTTTCTTCTCAGCACACAAATAAAACGTTTTTCTCTCGCATTGAGGCAAAGAAACATTATAAGGGTGAAAAATATTTTAAAGGAAAGGATTTATAAATTAACTCGTTGTTAGAAACTCTATGCAACTGATTAAAAATTTGAGAAATGGTTACTGTAATGGTAACTGAATCTGCAAGTGTATGTTTGAATCTCAGTAACCTAAATGCCTTTTGAGATTAGTTGAGCTCCATATAAGTACTAGTTGAGAAACATGGCGCTTTCTCGGGTATTTATTTATTCCTAGCTGTTATTAGTCCATCTCCTCCTTCCTTCTTTCTCTGTCCATCACCTCCCCCACCATCTCTCTATCCACCTGCTCATTAGACATCAGTCTATCTATCTCCTAATCACACCTTTCTCTATCTACCACGCTGTCACTGTACGTCTCCACCGTCTCTCCCTCTGTGGGTCCACCTTCTCCTACCCCCTATCTTAGTTGTTACATCAGCATGGATACTCCGCAAATCAAACTTAGGTGCCTGGCAGAGGGTCTATCGAACCACCTTCACAATAATTCTCCATCATTCCACTCTCAATCAGTGCGCGGAAGAAACTAACATCTCTATCTTTCCGTGCGAGCTCTAATTTCCCACATTTTATTGTGATGATCATTTCTGTCTATGTAGGCTGGCATCAACAAAATATTTTCGCATTCGGAGGAAAAAGTTGGTAATTGAAACTTGGTGAGAAGCTTCCCCCGCAACGAAAAACGCCTTTGCTTTAATGATGTCCACCCCAAATCCTTCATCACATCAGTGACACTTACAAAACGTGCTGTTATTATTTGAACATTCTCGCTATATTTCCTTAATCCTATCAGGTAAGGATCCCAACTCGCGCAGCAGTACACCTATAGAGGATGGAAAAGCGTAGTGCAGGCAGTCTCTTTAGTAGATCTGTTATATTTTCTAAGTATTCTACCAATAAAACAAAGTCTCTGGTTAGTCTTCTACATTTTGTATGTGTTCTTTCCAATTTAAGTTGTTCGTAAATGTAATTCATAGGTTTTAGTTGCATTTACAGCCTTAAGTTTGAATGCCTTATCGTGTAAACGAAGTTAAACGCATTCCTTTTAACACTCATGTGGGTGACCTCACACTTTTCATTATTGAAGATAAATTGCCAATTTTCGCACTATACAGATACCCTTTCTAAATCTTTTTTTCAGTTTGTTTTGAATTTCTGATGACTTTACTAGATCATAAACGATAGCATCATCTGCACGCAACCTAAGACAGCTGCTCAGATTGTCTCGTAAATCATTTATATAGATAAGGAACAGCGAGGACCTATCACTCTACCTTGAAGATCGCCACAGATCACTTCTGTTTTACTTGATGGTTTTCCGTCAGTTACTACGAACTGAAACCTCCCTGACAAGAAATCACGAATCGAGTCACATAACTGAGACCGTATTCCATGAGCACGCAATTTCACTGGAAGGCACTTGTGTGGCACAGTGTCAGAAGCCTTCTGGAAGTCTAAATATACAGAATAAATTTGAAATCCCTTGTCACCAGCACTCAACATTTCGTGTGTGTCAAGAACTAATTGAGTTTCACAAGAACGATGTTTTCTAAATCCGTGTTGACTATGTGTCAATAGATCGTTCTCAAAAATGGTTCAAATGGCTCTGAGCACTATGGGACTGAACTTCTGGGGTCATCAGTCCCCTAGAACTTAGAACTACTTAAACCTAACTATCCTAAGGACACCACACACATCCATGCCCGAGGCAGGATTCGAACCTGCGACCGTAGCGGTCGCGCGGTTCCAGACTGTAGCGCCTAGAGCCGCTCGGCCACCCCGGCCGGCCAATAGATCGTTCTCTTCGAGATAATTGATGATGTTGGAACACACTATATGCTTCTAAATCCTGTTGCATATCGACGTTAATAATGTGGGCCTACCTTTCTTGAATATTGGTGGCACTTGTGCAACTTTCAATTCTTTGGGTACGGATCTTTCGTCGAACGAGCATACTCAGAAACGAACATAATTGGTATACGGTCTGCACAGGGCGATTTGTTTTAATAGGTGATTTAATTTACTTCGCTACTAAGAGGATATATACTTCTACGTTACTCATGTTGACAACTGTGGCTGAGTCTAGTTCTGGAATATTTACTTCTTCTTCTTTCTCGAAAGAATTTCGGGAGCTTGTGCTTAGTAACTCTGCTTTGGGAACATTGTTCTCGATAGTAGCATCCCCACTGCTATCGTGCAGACAAGTCATTGATAGTGTCTGGCCGCTTCCATACTTCACATACGACCGGAATTTCTTTGGATTTTCTGCCAGGTTCCAAAACAAACTTTCGTTGTGCGAACTATTATAAGCACCTCACGTTGAAGTCGGCGCTAAATTTCGAGCTTCTATAAAATGTCGCCGATCTTGGAGATTTAGCTTTAGACTAAATTTGGCTTGCTATTTTCGTCGTTTCTGCAACAGTTTTCTAACCCATTTTGTGGACCAATGTGGATCAGCTCCATTGTTGTTAATTTATCTGGTATAAACCTCTCAACTTCTGTCGATTATATTTCTTTGAATTCAAGCCACACTTATAATGTTAATTAGGAAGGAGTATAGATTGTCTTTCAGGAAGGCGTCAAGTGAATTTTTATCTACTTTTTGAATAGTTGTATTTTTCGTTTATTTTTGGAGGATTTGGGGATTACAATAGTCAGTTTCGCTACGACAACCCTGTGTTCACTAATACCTGTATCCGTTTTAATGCTCGTTATTAGCTCAGGCACGTTTGTTGCTTAGAGGTGAAGTGTGTTTTCACAACCGTTTGCTCTTAGCATGGGCACATGAACTAACTGCTCGAAATAATTTTCAGAGAGTGCGTTCAGCACAATTTCGGATGGTGTTTTATGCGTACCTCCGGAATTAAACATGTATTTTCACCAGCATATCGATGGTAAATTAAAATCACCACCATTTATAATTGTATGATTCAGGTATATGCTTGAAATTAAGCTCAAATTTTCTTTGAACCTTTCAGCAGTTGTAACATCTGAGCTGCGAGGTCTGTAAAAGAATCCAGTTATTATATTATTCATATTGCTAAGAACGACCTCTGCGCATACTGATTCAAAAGAACTATCAACTTCAATTTCGTTACAAGATAAATTACTTCTAACAGCAACAAATACACCTCTGCCAATTGTGTTTAGCCAATCGTTTCGGAACACCGTTTGATTTTTCATCTCCGGCCTTCACCGGCTTTCAGTTCCTACAGGAGCATCAGTCTTTTCCGCTGGCGCTTGGAGGTCTGATACTTTCTCAACACAGCCCCTCCATTCCGCCCCTCTTGTTGTTGTTTCCCTCCGACCCTCTCTCTCAAGCCATTCCTCCTCCCCATCTCTGTCCATCTCTTCCTCGGCCTCTCTCGTACTTCTCCGCTTTCCCCGTCTCTGACCATCTCCTCTTCCCTCGACTATCTATGTCCTGATCCCCCTCTGTCTGTCCACCTCCTCCTCCCCCTGTAATGTGTTCCACATCATTCTCGCCCACACTCCCACCCTGATGAAAGGTTGGTGGTTTTTACCCCCACAGTATCAGTTTCGAGATGGTAAATACTAAATAATATGTGTACCGAGTTAGGCTGAAATAGATCCAGGCGCTTAATATAAGGTGTTGAATACATGCGTAGGTGACTTACCTTTCACACATACATGTGTGATTCTCTAGTATTTTACACCATACGACGCGAAACAGGATGTCAGTTTTATCTTTGTTATTCATGCGGTTTGATGTTAGGTACCGAAACACTTTCACAAAGTTTTGCTAGCTGCAGTGCTCACTCTCGCGACCTGGTTGACGAACTGAAAACCACAAATTAGAGATAAGCTGCATTTCATTGTTTTAAAACTTTTCCATTTCAATTAAATGCAGAAGATATATACCAACAGGTCGTTTTCGAACAGTTTTACAATTTCTCTTCTCATTCCCACCTACATCCCTAGTGGTAGTGGTAAATCTTAGTCTCACACCATTTCTATGCAAAATGTAAGTCATTAGTAATTTGGTTGAAAGTGGTTTGGGTTTTCCTGAGTTATGCCTCAGTGACATCCCCTTTTCATTCCCACTCCTATGAGATATAAGTTGCCCGTAATCAAACAATACCTCTTTCCGGATACTAAATAACCGATTAACCTCCGATTCCCTAAAGAATCGAACTCTCCTGTGTAAAACTGCTTCAAACTACCAATTAATTTACAAATGAGTTAATTTGTTCAATATTTGATGTCACGCATGTAACACAGAAAAGACATGGGAATTATTTGAAATTATTTTAAAGATCTTCGGAAGTCGCCAAGCTCTCTCATTGTCATCACTCGATGATTATGTCATCTTAATTTCAGTCCGTTTTACGAAGAACTAGTTTTTCACTAATCCCAGTGTTTATGATACCATTTCTTCTGGACAATTTGTCGTACTACGATATAATTTTGCATGTGAGTCCAGTGGTATTTTTGAAAACTATCTGCCAAATATGTTGCATGCAGTGGTGGTGCTAAAGAAGCCTTATACATCATGCGGTAGTTTTTGACGCATCTCAGTGTTTCTGACGTCGTATCTCCCCAAGTATGTCTCGTCCAATGATATACACTGAGGTGGCCAGAGTCATGGGATAGTGACATGCACTTATACAAATAGCCGAAATATCGCGTACACAAGACTTGAAAGAGCAGTATACTGCGGAGCTGTCATTTGCACTGGGACGATTCATGTGAAAAGGCTTCCGACAGGATTATTGGCGCACGACGCGGTTTAACAGACTTTGAACGTGCAATGATACTTGGAGCTAGACGCATGGGACATTCCATTTCGGAAACCGCTAGGGAATTCAATATTCCGAGATCCACAGTTTGAAGGGTGTGCCCAGAACACAGCATTTCAGTCATTACCTCTCACCACGGACAAAGCATTGACCGACGGCCTTTACTTAATGATCGGCAACAGTGGCGATTGTATGGAGTTATCAGTGCTAGCAGCCGAGCAACACTGCGTGAAATAGCTGCCTAGATCAATGTGGGACGTACGACAAACGTATCTATTAGGAGAGTGAGGCGAAATTTGGCGTTAAAGGGGTATGGCAGCAGACAACCGACGAGAGTGCCTTTTGTTAACAGCACGAAATCGCCTGCAGCGCTTCTCCTGGAATCGTGACCAGTGACCATATCGACTGGCCCTAGAGGATTGGAAGACTTTGGCCTATTCAGAGGAGTGCCGATTTCACTTGTTAAGAGCAGACGATGGGGTTCGATTGTCCCGCAGAACCTACGAATCTACGGACCCAATTTGTTAACAAGGAACTGCACAAGCTGGTGGTGGCTGATAATGGTGTGGGCTGTGTTTACATAGAATGGACAGGGTCTTCGGAATGTTAGGCTACTTAGAGACAATTTGCAGCCATTCATGGATGTCATTATCCCACACAACGATAGAGTTATTTTGGATGACAGATCACGAAGATGCTAAGCTGGTACTTTTTGCCGATGATACAGCTATAGCTATCACATCCAACAGACAAGAATTAACTGGTGGAATTGTAAACAATGTTTTTCAGAAAATCGTTAAGTGGTTCTCTGCAAATGGGCTCTCATTAAACTTTGACAAAACACAGTATATACAGTTCCACACAGTAACTGGAATGGCACCATAAATAAATATAGACTTCGATCAGAAATCGGTAGTTAAGGTAGAATATTCAATATTTGTAGGTGTATAACATTGATGAGGGGTTGAACTGGAAAAAACACACTGAGGACCTGCTGAAACGTTTGAGTTCAGCTACTTATGCTGTTAGGGTCAATGCAAATTTTGGCGATATACATCTCAGTAAATTAGCTTACCACGCCTATTTTCATTCTGTGCTTTCGTATGGCATCATATTCTGGGGTAACTCATCATTGAGTAAAAGAGTGTTCATTGTACAAAGGCGTGTAATCAGAATAATTGCTGGAACTCATCCAAGATCATCCTGCAGACACTTATTTAAAGAGCTAGAAATCTTCACTGTAGCCTCACAATGTATACAGGGTGAGTCACCTAACGTTACCGCTGGATATATTTCGTAAACCACATCAAATACTGACGAATCGATTCCACAGGTGGAACGTGAGGAGAAGGGCTAGTGTAAATGGTTAATACAAACCATACAAAAATGCACGGAAGTATGTTTTTTAACACAAACCTACGTTTTTTTTAAATGGAACCCCGTTAGTTTTGTTAGCACATCTGAACATATAAACAAAGACATAATCAGTGCCGTTTGTGGCATTGTAAAATGTTAATTACATCCGGAGATATTGTAACCTAAAGTTGACGCTTGAGTACCACTCCTCCGCTGTTCAGTCGTGTGTATCGGAGAGCACCGGATTACGTAGGGATCCAAAGGGAACGGTGATGCACCTTAGGTACAGAAGAGACTGGAACAGCACATTACGTCCACATGCTAACACCTTTTTATTGGTCTTTTTCACTGACGCACATGTACATTACCATGAGGGGTGAGGTACACATTCGACGGGCGTTTCATATGACGTGGAGGACGTATAAATTGGCCAGCCCGTTCTCCTGATCTTACACCTCTGGACTTCTTTCTGTGGGGTACGTTAAAGGAGAATGTGTACCGTGATGTGCCTACAACCCCAGAGGATATGAAACAACGTATTGTGGCAGCCTGCGGCGACATTACACCAGATGTACTGCGGCGTGTACGACATTCATTACGCCAGAGATTGCAATTGTGTGCAGCAAATGATGGCCACCACATTGAACATCTATTGGCCTGACATGTCGGGACACACTCCATTCCACTCCATAATTGAAAACGGAAACCACGTGTGTATGTGTACCTCACCCCTCATGGTAATGTTCATGTGCGTCAGTGAAAAAGACCAATAAAAAGGTGTTAGCATGTGGACGTAATGTGCTGTTCTAGTCTCTTCTGTACCTAAGGTCCATCACCGTTCCCTTTGGATCCCTACGTAATTCGGTGCTCTCCGATACACACGATCGAACAGCGGAGGAGTGGTACTCAAGCGTCAACTTTAGGTTACAATATCTCCGGATGTAATTAACATTTTACAATGCAACAAACGGCACTGATTACTTATTTGTTTATATGTTCAGATGTGCTAACAAAACTAACGGGGTTCCATTTAAAAAAACGTAGGTTTGTGTTAAAAATCATATTTCCGTGCATTTTTTTATGGTTTGTATTAACCAATTACACTAGCCCCTCTCCTCACGTTCGGTCTGTGGAACCGATTCGTGAGTATTTGATGTGGTTTACGAAATATATCCAGCGGTAACGTTAGGTGACTCACCCTATATATTCACTTATGAAATTTGTTATTAACAGTCCGAACGAATTCAAAAGTAATAGCAGTGTACATGGTTACAACACTAGGAGAAAGAATGATCTTCACTCTTCAAGGTTAAATCTAACTTTGGCTCAGAAGGGGGTAAATTATGAAGCCACAAAAGTCTTTGGTCACTTACCTAAAAGCATCAAAAGTCTGACAGATAGCCATATAGCATTTAAAAGGAAATTAAAAGAATTTCTTAATGGCAACTCCTTCTCCTCATTAGATGAATTTTTGGATATAGTAAGTCGGTAATTTCCCCAACCCCCCCCCCCCCAAAAAAAAGTCATGTAATAATTTGTGTAATGTAATATCTTGTATAGACACCTTTTATTAACCTGACACGTTCCACATCATAACGAAGTGTCGTATCCATGATCTATGGAGCAAGTACTAATCTAATCTAAACCATTTCACTGGGCCACAGTGTTTCGCTATTGTTTTGCAAAACATTTTGGTCAATTCGAGCGAATAGTTTGGACACCCACATCGCCCGAAATGAATCCCATCGGCCTTTTATGAACATAGTCAAGAGGCCACTTCTTGCACAAAATCCTGTAGCGGCAACACTTTCGCAATTATGGTTGGCTATAGAGGCAGCACGGCTCGGTATTTCTGGAGGGCCGTATACGTTCATTGTGCATCAAAATTAAAGGATCGCTTTTTCGAAATCCCATGTTTGCAACTAATAAGTTCGAAATCTTGCCCAAAGGTGCCAACAACCTTCCTCTGTCATGGTGCAAAGTACTGACGCCCTGCGACCTCATCATCCGTCTCGGCGACGCTTGAAACAGAAAGTGGTTGACACATGCGAACGAAATGCCATAGCTCAGAAGTTCAAGTGAGATGTAAGTTGGGTTCATGGGGCTGCGATGGAACAAAATCCTTCGCAACGCCACAGTGGACATCCCGCACGATGAAGAGGTCGTCCCGCCCCCTGTTCCCCTACTTCACCCCTTATTATGATGGCTCTGCGATGGAGGTTAGAACTGTGACACCCAGCGATGAAAACACGCGGTTTTCGTATTGGTGGCTGAGGAAAATATTTCAGACACCCTACCACCCAGAACCGACACGGAAAGGCCTCAGTAGGTGGAATGAATATCGTCGATGAAACCACTCTTTCGTTTGGGGCGTTGACTCTCACAGATTTCGCTGTCGAGAACGACACGATGTTCTTAACACATTTAGACACTGTTGCCACCCCATGGGCCTTTCTTCGCTGCTCTATCGACACTGCGGTGCTGCAACCCCTCTGAACGTGATTTCACAATATTGTTTGCGCCATACAGTGTGAAACCTTGCGAAACAATTCGACGAAATCTGAACGTGATCCGAAGCAGAAATGTGTTTATATGACTTCTCGTCCGTACTTTTTCGCGCTATTTTCTGGCGAGATGACGAGAGAGTTCAGCATGTGACATGCGAGAAGAAAACGACAAAGTGATCAAGAAAGGTGCGTGGTTGGCCCCAAGGATGTTGCCAAAGGTGGGTGATACTGTACATTTTACTGAATTGCATGTGTCAATGTCGAACTCTCTCGACATCACTCCACAAGGGGTTGTGAAGAAGGAGGGAGGAAAAAACATAAAAGCACTTTACTGCTTCGGATCATGATCAAATTTCTTTCAATGGTTTTGAAGAGTCCCTAGTGGTTCCATCGTGTATGGTGCAGCAAAATTTGCTGTCACACTATACTCCAAAGAGGTGAGATCACGTTCAATGGGGTTGCAGACCCGCGATGGCTTTAAAGTAGGATTGAAACGCCAAGTGAGTGGCAGCAATGCCATATTTGTCAAGAACGTCCTCCTGTTGCTCGTCGTACTGTGAACTGTCGATTTCGACAGGGAGATCTGTGGGAATCAACGCCCCAAACGAAAGAGTGGTTCACTGACAACTTTTTAAGCCACCCATTGCGAAAATTCCGTGTCGATTCTGGGCGGCGGTGTGTCTGAAAATGTTTTCCTCGGCCACCAATATGAAAACCGCGTGGGTATAACCGTTGTAACCTCCATCGCATAGCCATCAAAAGAAGGGTTGACGTTAGGGTAATCGGGAGTACGACCATCTTCCCATCGTGTGATATGTCCACAGTGGCATTGGCACAATATGGTGGCAGTGAAACGACATTAGCTCACCTTAGAGCTGACTTGAAGTTGTGAGCTATGGCCTTTCTTTCGCATGTGTCGGCACATTGCTGTTTGAAGTTTCACCGAGCCGGAGGGTGAAGTGGCACTGTTTTGTACAGTTATAGAGGAAGGTTGTAGGCACCTTTGAGCTAAATTGCTAACTTGAGCTTTGCAACGGGAGCCAACTACGGGGTTTCGGGAAAGTGATCCTTCAATCTTGATGCACAGTGTAGAAAGTGTCCGCAAAACATGTTGCGAATGTAGTTACTAGAAAAGAAGTAATAATTTGAGACGTCGTGTTTGAGTGCAGTTTTACTGCATGAAAATCGACAGTGTTGTAATGATAAAGTGTGTGTGTGTGTGTGTGTGTGAGGATGGGTGGGTGGGCGTGTGGTGGTGGGGAGGAGTGATTGTCAGCGAGAAAAATTTTTGGTAAAGGTTTGGTATTATTTGTACTTCTGTCGCAAGTCGCTAAGTGATCTCATTCTCAAATACCTCAAATACTGAATGGATAGAGTATGCGCGATATATTACGCTTATCTCTAAGTCCCTCCCCCCAACCCCCACCCACCAAATGGTTCGAGACGCTGGTGTTTCTAACCCCAGCAGTGTTTCATTCCAGATAGCAAGTGATATGTGAACCGTTTTAGGTTGAAATGTATCCAATGTTTTAGAGGTGATGTTGAACCTACATGCATTCTCTTTTATAAGATTGAGAGACTAATGGCGAAAGTCTGTCATTTTAGAAATTGGTTGGAAGAAGATTGTTTGAGAACTTTAGTATTACACTCCATATTTCTCTTTGATCTTTGTTTTATATGACTGCTTATATGTATGAGTTTGATTTTGTCCAAAGTTTCGAATCTGTTAGTACCTCCCAAATCAAATATCTTTCCTTAGGCGGAGCTTGTGTGTTGGTGTGTTGTTTCATTGAGCTTAGCAACTGTTTGTTTTATGTGGGTTCTTGTATCGTGTATAACATAATGCTTCAGGTCATCATAAGTTCCTACTGCACAGTGGAAGTTAGGCTTCATTCGGTGGGTCCAGTGGGTCAACTGTCCCGGATACAATGTTGCCCCCTCCCCCACCTCCACCCCCACCCCCTCACCCTGGCTTCATTCAGTGTGTCCATGGGTTAACTGTACCGGATACAATGTTGCCCCCCCCCCCCCCCCCCGCCTTTTTGAAGCTTGTACAATTCTTGACATTCATATGCCATACAGGAATTAGCACGATTTGATCGTTCTTAGTTGCCCTATTACGTTGTCTGATGTTCCTGGGAGCCGGTTCCATTTCTTTTCTCAGCTTCTTCGTTGCTTGCCTCGTGTGTTTTAAACAAGCGCGGTTGTTGCTTTGTAGTTTCGCAATGAGGATTTTGAAGGCCGACGCAGTAAGAGCACTCCGTCTTCAGGTCACAAGTGGCCCATCGGGACCATCTGACTGCCGTGTTATCCTCAGCTGATGATGCGGATAGGAGGGCCGTGTGGTCAGCACACCTCTTTCCCGTCGTTGCGATGGTTTTCTGTGACCTGAGCCGCTACTATTCGGTCGGGTAGCTCCTCATTTGGCATCACGAGGCTGAGTGCACCCCGAAAAATAACAACAGCGCATGGCGGCCCTGATGGTCACCCACCGAAGCGCCGGCCACGCTCAACAGCGCTTAACTTCGGTGATCTCACGGGAACCGGTGTATCCACTGCGGCAAGGCCGTTTCCCGTTGCAGTAAAGGAGGGGTTTCATTATTACGTCCGGTTTTCACAGATTTTTTTCCAGCATGGTGCCTTCATCGGTAATAGATTAATCGTCGTACATTTTTTCTGCGTATTCAGAAAAGCTATTTTCACAGATTTTCAATCCTTTTTTGTTTCACTAACGCTTGCTGCGATCTCTAGATCGTCTTCCACTACACAATCGCATTATGGCGTTCCCCAACCATGTGCTTCTTTGGTGACACTTATAGCATCTTCATTACTTGTTTTACTTTTATTGTCTGCATTGCCGCTCTCCATTCTGTTCCTTTGCTCTTTGGCGATAGTTTCGCTAATGCTTACTGTCATCTCTAGGTGCCCTTAGAACGTAATGGGCGCTCAAAAATGGCTCAAATGGCTCTGAGCACTATGGGACTTAACTGCTGAGGTCATCAGTCCCCTATAACTTAGAACTACTTAAACCTAACTAACCTTAAGGACAACACACACATCCATGCCCGAGGCAGGATTCGAACCTGCGACCGTAGCGGTCGCGCTGCTCCGGACTGTAGCGCCTAGAACCGCTCGGCCACTCCGGCCGGCTGTAATGGGCGCAGTCTGATGTTCCTTATCACCTGCGGTAGCAGTGTCGCTGAAAGAATCCTCATCGATTGATTTACTTTTATTGTCTGCTTTGCCGATCGTCATTCCGTTCCCTTGTCTCTAGTAGATATTTCTGTACTTCCTCTTCACATTTCTCCAACTACCAAGTTCCTATGTACCCATAGTGAGGTCTGTCCGTCGTAAGAGGAAAGTTGTATATGCCTTTACTCATGGATGAATTTGTCCTATAGAAAATAGCACAGTTCGTCTACGGTCGCAATTTTTCCTCACGTGATCAGCTGAATAGCATATGGAGCATGCGCGGCGTAGTTTCTCATTATCATTATGAGCCTATGACTCCATACGATCATATAAGAGGGTATGTGCTTTTGTAATTCTGCTTTAGCGTATCGATCGCCATTCAACTTGCCATGCGAAAAATTTAGAGGCCAGACTCTTCACTGATTCCGTAAACTGTCGCTCATAGGTGAAACACTTGTCTAATATCGTAGCTTATTTTCATAACATTATCGAATCCGTTCACATTTCCTTCTTAGTCGCTCGACGTCTGTGTCACACATACGATGTCACCGGTAAACCTGAACTCTTCATGAACTAAAGTTTCTTTTGAAGACCTCTCCTTGGTTAGGTATACTTTTTTCTCAGTGTATTGGTTAAATAGAATAGGAAACAGTCTAAATCCTTGTCTCACTCCCTTCCCAGCTATTGTTTTCCTTTCACGTGCTTCGTCTCTTATACTGCAATAACAGAGGGACCAACGTCGGGGGATTTCTCCGACGACCACATTAAATCAGATGGCAACGAGGGATTAGATTCGGAAATGCAACACTGGAAGTAGTATACTACATTTCCTGTTTGAGCCACTAAATCAATGACAATGGCAGAATAAATGATAATATAGAATGTATGACAAGAAAAGTGAAGCACCCGGGAGACATGTTCCGAAGTCAATGTAATTTAGTGCACCTACAAGCCATAAGGGGATATCCAGATGATTAGAGTTGCAATTCCCTGTGACAGGTAGGACGGCTA
The DNA here is from genome assembly GCF_023898315.1 of Schistocerca nitens. Lineage (NCBI taxonomy): Eukaryota > Metazoa > Arthropoda > Insecta > Orthoptera > Acrididae > Schistocerca > Schistocerca nitens. The sequence continues at coordinate 951,950,105 of NC_064616.1, forward strand.
ACAGGGTGCATTACTGAATAAATACTTCACGTAAATCTAGCCGCGTCAAATTTATTATCCTCGATATTTCGACGACTTCCTCTGTCTTCGTCGTCAGGAGATTACAATTCAATAGGCCTTTAAGTATTTAGGTCGGCCGAATTGTGCTGCGGAGACTTCACGGAGTCACGGGACTTCCATATGCTACCGGAGGTTACGGCGATTTCCGTGACTGAGGAACACTTGTAGCGATGCTGGTAACACTAGATGGTGTGTGACTCAGTTACTTCTCTCATTGTCTTTCAGCATCATGCCCAGTTTCCAAGCACCACTAAAGGCGTAGCCGCTGTCGCCGTTAGGTAATTGTTAGACATTTTGTTTTCAATGTTTCAGTTGATGCTAGAAACCCAGATGGTAAGTGGAGGAGATCCGGTCGGCACCGTGTCACAATCACAAGGGAGGACCGCCTTATTGTGCTCCGAGTTCATTATAACCTCTTTACATCTCCGCCGGCCGTTGCAGAACGAGTAATGGACTTCCTTCAAGAGCTGTGTCATCCTGCAGCACTCGTTGGAAACAAGTTGCATCTTGGTTAAGCGATGACTGGAGGTTCTGCACTACTTCGGATCATCATCTGCGAATATGACGGCGACCTAGGAGAGGTGGCATTCTGCCAGTATTGTGAAGAAGCACAGCGGTATTACTCCTGACGTCGTGATGGGGGGAGCCATCGAGTACTTCTTCAGGTCACTGCCAGTAAGGATCGAGGGAACTCTGACGGAACAACGGCACATCACGGACATTCTGTACCCCTCTGTGCTACCTCTCATACCACAGTATCGTGTTACCACTATTGAGCAGGTGAATGCTCGTCTACACATAGCACCATGCTTCTTTGTCCGCAGCTCGTGGTCTAGTGGCTCGCGTTGGGATGGTGATGGTGATTTAATCTGCCCGGGATCTGTGTGATTGTGTTGTCGTCGTCGTCATCATCATCATCATCATCATCATCATCATCATCATCATCATCATCATTCATGACAGTGGCTAGATTGGATTGAGAAAAAAAGTGGACTGTGTAAAAATTGGGATTTCGTATAGGCGCTGATGACAGCGCAGTTGACCGCCCTACGAACCACAAACATCATCATCATCATCACCATCATCATCACCACCATTGCCGGCCGCGGTGGTCTAGCGGTTCTAGGCGCTCAGTCCGGAACCGCGCGACTGCTACGGTCGCAGGTTCGAATCCTGCCTCGGGCATGGATGTGTGTGATGTCCTTAGGTTAGTTAGGTTTAAGTAGTTCTAAGTTCTAGGGGACTGATGACCACAGATGTTAAGTCCCATAGTGCTCAGAGCCATTTGAACCATTTGAACCATCACCCTCTTTGAGCAGCCTACGTAATGCTGAGGTACTTCAGTGGTCAGCAAGATAATCCAACCAGTTACAATAGTTGTGGGCAGGCTGGCCTCAGGACTGGATACTGCGGCCTTATGATACACCTTCTAATACAACCAGTGAATTCATTCAGGCGCCGGTTGTGCAACATGATATTGAAATATGTAGATATCGAATACAAATGTGATAAGAACTCGTTACTAAAATATTTGTATATAGTGTAGCATTACACGCAATTAGACTGTGGGTAAAAATTCTAAAAATTTTCAAGGCTTCAATAAAATAAATAGGTTGTAATTAATGAAGTAATGTAGAGATTGCACAGGGTATACTGTTGTAGACGGTTGCACTAGACTAGTCTTTAGACTCATCACCAGAACAGGAATAATGCTTTCTCTTCATTGTGTCGATTAGTCGTGATGACTGCGAGAGAATATTCTAGTCTCAGCAAGTTCTTTGGTCCCCTCTGGAAACGGGTCAGTGGTAGGCAGAGTAAGTAAGGAGACTGTCATATTCACTGCAGTCACCTCACTCACTCCTCATACAGACAAACAACCTAAGTACAGGCATCACAGTGCTGTTCTTTTATTAAGTACACTATTGAACGTCAGTCTGGTGGATCACAACAATGCTAGTTCTTGCTATTTTTTTCCATCTTGACTTCGGTGAGAGCGATGATGAAATTTGTTTCATGGGAATAACCTTGTACTATAGTATGCTATACTACTAAGGAATTTTAAATGTTACACGAATGTTAAAAACAAATAGCCGTTACCTACATTAAATGTCCCAATAAATATCAACAACGTGCAGGGTATCTGAGATCTGTTAATAAATAGTGATCTACATAGGAAAGGAGAAAAATTTTCACACGTCCAGCTAATGACTGTATGTTAAGGTAAAAAGTAAAATAATTTCTCGACTTAGCTGATTGACCTAAGAGAAGACTACGTCCAATGTTTTCTCAGTCTTAGATTCTATCCCTGCGATACTGGAAGATCAGCTTGATACCCTTGTACGGCTGGGGTAGTCACTTCATGGGACTCAACACGCTTCGAAGACAATCGATATTTATGATGTTGGAATATGGTGAAGGCTGAGAGGGTCAGAAGTGAGGAAGAGAGTCCATGTACCAAAAATTCGTATTTCAGATTCTTCGGATACCTTATTACCTAAACGTCTCCATGGGGAAGGGCATTTTCCTCATTAAAGACGAATTTTCTTTCCATGTACGTGATACAGTGACTTGGGTGGTGTTCGGTAGTTATTTCCTCACATTTTTCGAGATACTGTTTTACATCGTAGATAACTTTGTCAGCGCCCTTCCGAAATAAGGAATCGACTAATCCTCTTGTGGCGCTTGGCTGCCGGATTGTATCCACTCCTTCTTTTGTGTTTAATGTTGCGTGAAAGGTGGTGGTGCATGGTTTGTCTACAGCAGCACGTCTGCGCCCACAGTGACTTGGATTCATGTAAAAGAGTGCGAACTAAGCAGAGAAATTAATTTTCGCATTTTCTTTAAGTAGGCATTCAAAATATCGGCATCCATCTTGCGATATTTTCCTCGTAGGTAATTTTTTCTTGAGAATTGCATAATACAATTTCTTCTGAAATGTAAAATTGTCAACTATTACGTATATGCTTTTTCTGAATATTTTCATATGTAGCTGCTGTTTCAGGGCGACTATAACACAAGAAGCACGGCCACCTTTTCCTTCAACCGCCTATCGCATTATCTTCGACTGCAAACCGTTATCAACTGTGGACAAAATTTAGTTCTATACTAACTGCCTGAAACAAGGAATTTTAAGGTTTCACTTAACTAGAAGGAACTTATACAATACTACAACCAGAAACGCAGTATAAAGGTAACTACCCTACTGACCTAGTGAACCATCTTCACACATGATTTTGAAAGATATGTCAACATGAAAAGAATCTTCGTTAACAATGGAGCCGTGTCAGTGAAGGGCTGAAAATTTATCTCCTTATCCTAGCAATATTTCTGTTGATTTTACTTTACGAGAACTGTTTTCAGAAAACTCTGCCCACTGAACTAACTGGCTAGAAGAGTCACAAAGTACTCAATGAAGATACATGTCGCACACGTAATCACACTGTTGCTCAGTTACCTTTCTTCGATGCCAGTTTTCTACAAAAAATATACATGGACGAAATCTCGTTACAGGGATTTTTGTAACGTTAGTTTGTAAGGACTTACTTTATGGTGACCGAGTGTGTGAATTTCGGTCCACGTTGTACACTGTGATACTGCGATAAGATTTAGTTTAATTATTGAGACGTTCCTTGGTAAGGAGAATGTAAACAATGTAATAGGTGGATATAGTAAGGTAGCGTTATGGTAAACTTGCGAATTTGTGGTAAGGTCTTATTGGACAAAATTGCTGAGGTCATCGGTCCCTAAGCTTCCACACTACTTAATCTAACTTAAACTAAATTATGCTAAGAACGACACGCACAACCATGCCCGAGGGAGGACTCGAACCTCCGACGGTAGAAGACGCGCGGACCGTGACAAGAATCCTCAGGCGGCTCGGTTCCCCCGCGCGGCTTGATATGGTGAAAGATTAACTATTTTCTGAAAGATATTAGCCAAAGGAATCGTTCAGAACACACTGCAACAATGCAACGTTGTCCTAATGCGGAAACGGAGCTATTTATCTGACGTCCAAAAGTACATGATCATTGGCTTTCAGGCCAAGGGTTGAAGCATTTTCGCAACGGCTGAATTTTAAACTGTTAGCTGGTCGCTCTGGTTAAAGTATTGCACTTAATGCAATGCAGTACCTTCTCATTGCTCATCCCTTAGCCATCTCTGTTAGCATAGCGCGATGAACAGCAAATTTGTTCATATCCGTGCTGCTACTTGTCATTACTGCCCTAATTAGTTATTCAAAAATGCAAAGTGTCGATTAATGTGGGATTTGCACTCCTAGTGCATAGCCCATACAGGTTGCCACCTTCCGAACCTGACTTATTCTCTTCCTGCACGCCTCGAAGCAGTCAGCGCAGCAAAAGGTGGTTATTCAGGCTTTCGACTGGTGGTCACATAAATGTGACTGGACAATGTACGTGACAGGCGTAATGCCCTCGGCGTCAGGAGAAATACAGGGTGCTGACTGTGGTGTCACCGCCAGACACCACACTTGATACGTGGTAGCCTTTAAATCGGCCGCGGTCCGTTAGTATACGTCGGATCCGCGTGTCGCCACTATCAGTGACTGCAGACCGAGCGCCGCCACACGGCAGGTCTAGTCTAGAGAGACTCCCTAGCACTCGCCCCAGTTGTACAGCCGACTTTGCTAGCGATGGTTCACTGTTTACATACGCTCTCATTTGCAGAGACGACAGTTTAGCATAGCCTTCAGCTATGTCATTTGCTACGACCTAGCAAGGCGTCATTTTCAGTTACTATTTAGTACTATCTCCAAGAATGTATTCTTAACAGATAATATTGTGAATCATGTACCGTCAAGAGCGACGTTTATCATTAATGGATTAAAGTTAAGTATCAAACTAATTACGTCCGCTTTCTGAATTCTCATTCCTTGTCATGTTCCAGACCTCACGTCAGTATAGTTCTTCCCTGCTCACGCTAGCCTGCTTGAGCTAAAACGCGTGCATTTCGGCCTCCACTCGTGACACGGTGTTGGCTCTTCTGCTAACACAAAATTGACAGATGCGAATACTACCGAACTGTCAGTTTAATAAGTTGATCACATGCTCCCTAGCTGATTTGATCGATTCTTTCATCGAGATATTGTGGAACGGATGAGTTAACCTGAGCAAGTAGACATTATTATTATTGTTGTTATTAACATTATTTAAAATATTATTCTTTACTCGTGATCACGCAACTGCATATAAAACCTCGTTTTTTACAGGCGAATATTTGTCCATGGAATGGAAGAATCAGTCCAGAAGAAATGGTTTTAGTATATTAAAAACTTGCTTTTCTACCTGTCATACACTTTTCGTTACTTGACAAACTGTACCGGGTGGGGCATGGAAGTACCGCTGCTGATTGATGGAAGCCGTCCTTGGTGTCTGTCAAGAGGGGCTGGACCCCTACCTATGGCTTCCTGGGTTCAATTGATGGTATAGGAAAAGGGTATGTGCGCTAGCAACGGTCTCTTCGTCGGCCGCACTAGCCGCGTCTCTCTCAGCTCACATTTCCGCAGAAGAGACCTTTAATGCGGCCGCCGCGAGCCGCAGCTATAGAGCGCTCAGCATACGCCCTTGGGTGATGCTACACACACCGCCAGGCAAAGGTGAATACTCATGACCTCACTGCCTACTACTGTGATTGGACAGCGCGTCTTTTTATGCCGCCACACTCAGAGATCAGCCACGGATTATCCTCAGATTACTCTCAGATCACAATGAGCTTACGGAAGACTTGCACTGAGACAGTATGAGCTTAGCACCACGCTATTGCTACTCCGACCGCTTGTGAATATTGTAATCCGGTGCTACTGGAACAGAGAGAGATTGCAGAGAGACTCAAGGATACAAATTTGTGGTTTCTTCATAGTGTTCATGCAGTGAATAAATATATTTATGTTTTAATCATTGTATAGTGTTCGATGTGCTCTAAAGTGTTCATCCACCTCGTTACACCGTCGGATACAACAGAAAAGTCTGGCTCCAAGTTTGTGATTGGTAACTACTTGCATCCACGGAAGAACATTCAACATCTGTGCATAATGAACTAATCAAAATTTCTTTCAGTGTTGGCGGACCTAACTGAAACTTCCCTGCTCTAGATACAGCGAGGAGCTGAAACCGTGTGGATTTCTACATTTTTGCGTTACTCTTACAGTGTTCTTAAATTTGCGTGTCTAGTCTTCAAGGGATTTGAATTTTGCACGCAATGGGAACTTGGGGAGAGCAACCACTCACGACAATATTCACTTTCAAAGCCAACAAATAGAACTTTGCTAACAATCATTACCAAGCTGAGGGGAACACACCAAGCAAATACGACTCAAGTACATAATGCCGGCGGGCAGGTGCCGACTGATCCCTACCACTATATTGATGAAAACCAAGAGGAACGGACGGAGTTCCACATACAGCTGTAGAGTTTCAAAGTTTACAGAATTACAGCTTACTCACGACACTCTTTCTGTATTTCTTGGATAGGAGTACACGTTTTTCGTTTGTGCAGGATATTGCTCCCTCAAGTAGAGCCCAAATCGTACCCTATGAGGAAGTCGTTCGGAAGTTCGATGAATTTTCTAAAGCTCAGATTCATCTAGCTGCTACTCTTTTCAGTTCTTTCACACCATTCGTCTTAGTAACGAGTGTTGTAAGGAATGGATCACTGAAATAGAAGTTGTAAATTTAACTTCACTTCTGGTGCTTCTATTCAAGGCTAAATGCTTTGTAATAAATGGTTGAAATGGCTCTGAGCACTATGGGACTTAACATCTGAGGTCATCAGTCCCCTAGAACTTAGAACTACTTAAACCTAACTAACCTAAGGACATCACACACATCCATGCCCGAGGCAGGATTCGAACCTGCGACTGCAGCGGTCGCGCGGTTCCAGACTGAAGCGCCTAGAACCGCTCGGCCACACCGGCCGGCTGCTTTGTAATACTATTATTCAGAACCACGCAGACAACAGATTATAGGCTGATATCTGAAATATCGCGTTATTTGTCTCAATGACGTATTTAAAGTAATCGAAGTTCAGGAAGTAAAAAACTTGGGGGTACTTGACTTTAATGTGCCTGTTGTTGCGACAATTCCGTCTCAAGTTTTTAGCGGGCTCTGCCCCATCTAGCTCATGTTGACAACAGCCTGAAGCCATGACGCAAGCAGGACATAAGCCACTGACACTGCAAATTCATGCTCTCTGAAGTCTAGTGTATCGTCATGCATGATGACAAATACGACTTCTTTTGCAAAGCGGAATGCCGGCTCTGTCACATGTCAGGACACCTACTGCAAGTATGCCGGCAAAAGCAGCGCTCACGAAAAACTGTTCCACTTCAATCTAGATTTAAGTAAATAGAGATTAATATGGTCTCAGCATCTGAATCATTAACCGAATCTGCTGGAAATACTCACGGGAACAACAGTCGCGAGAGTACGGGTTGAAATGTGAGGCACACAGTGCAAAACTTGTAATTTAGATCATCTGTCCTCACACAGAAAATCATCAAAAGGCTCGGTCTCCCGCAACACAGATTAAAGTAGTCTTCATAAAGTCACAACTGACAGTCATATTTACAGAAAAAACCATAAACTATTCATATCTATCTAGATTTATAATCAATCTGTACCTCTTCAGCACATTAATTAATCAAACTACCTACGAGTATCTGAGATGCTCTCAGGTCCTAAAATCGGGTTTGCTTCTGACAGTCTACAACGGCGAAGGTACCTCTATTCTTGGGGCGAGCACTTTTCTAGCAAAATATCGAAATATGACTTTATCAATCCAATTCATAGTAGTTCAGTCACGCTCGCCCGATATTTTTTGATGGATGCATTTGATTTGTTTGGATTAGATATTCACGACAATGCGTATGCTATTGATACGCAAGTTTCCCGTGCCATCATTCATCAGTTGTGTGGAAAATATGGACATTTGTTCGATGAGACGTAGTAGCATGCAAAAAATTTTCAAGCACACTTTACACTCAAAGACAATGTGCAACCAAATTCTTACCACGCACGTCCGGTGCCTAACGTTGATAGCGATGAAGTTGCTTCTGATCACAACAGATCACAATGAGTTAATTTCTGGAAACCTATTTCTGTTGGTCAGTGGGCATCTCTGGTTATCACGGGAAAAATAGGCTTTGTGCCGACTTTAAAGTAGCAGTTAAAGCTCTGGTTCTTGATTCGTTTCTGCCATTTGGGAGCTTATGTAAGACGTAGCTGGCGGACGTTTCTCTTCTACAATTGATTTAGCCAATGCTGAAGTTCAATTTCCCCAAGATGAGGAAAGGAAATAATTTATGGTAGTCATACAGAAATCGCCTTCCTTTCAGAAGAGCATCTGCCCCTGCGTTATTTCAATTATTTCTTGAACAAATGAGGTTGAAAGCTCCGACATGTTCAAGTGGTATGGATGACAAACGTTTATCTGTATAAATGCCTGAACAACATCTAAAAAGTTTGAACGCTCGTTTTTTATATTTCAACTGCCACAAGGCTTAATTTTAATTGTCAGAATTGTTCACTTTCCTATACTGAAACTGAATATATGGGACATATCATTGACATTCACGGCGCTCGTCTCACGACTAAGCGTTTAGAGGCCATCCACAGATTACCTCCTCCCACATACGTAAGAGGACTACATGCAGTTCTCCGCAAACTGACCTATATGTTATAATTATTCCGAACGCTGAGCATATTGTTGTTCCGTTACGTCGCCTTCAGCGTAAAAGTATTTATTCCAACAGAAAGGAGACTGCGAACAATCATTTTACTAGTTGAAAAAGTGATTGCTTAGTCGCCCCTGCATTATTCATTTAGATCCGCAAAAACAAGTAGTGCTTGTAGTTGATGAATCATCACATGGAATATGGAAAATTTTATGTCACAAGCTTGGAAACACTGAGCGACCCGTAGTATTGGCGCATAATACGTTGTTCAAGGTCTAAGTGAATTAGTCAGTTGATAAAGGAACCCTTAACCATCATCTGCAGTGTCCCGAAATTTCGTCAATATCTGCATTTGACTGTTCATTCACATCTGACGAAAGATAAGCCTTATCGTACAGCACACAAGTTCCAACGTTGGACATTACATCTTTCGTTTTATCAATACGAAGCATCTCTATCGTCCTACAACGGAGGATGCAAACGCAGACATTCTGCGTCGCTTACCTATGGGAGACGTTCTGGAATTTGATGCATTAGAAGTTTTTTTCCTTCAGATTAATCAATGTACTTCAAAAGCAGTGCAATCTTTTCCCACTGATTGTCGGCGGATCGCAGATGCTACTGAACAGAAGCAGTGACTATGATTGCTCTAGTATTTTTGATGGTTTAGCCTTGTAATGCCTTTCAGATGCAGCAGTAAGCAGATACTATGCGCACCGCAACAGTAGTTCTATGCAGAGTGGTGTAACTAAACTGCATATTCTTATTGAACAAGCGCAAATCGTGGTTCCTACATCACTGCAGCTGCATGTTCTTAAACTACTGCTTAGCGGACTCTAGGGAATTGTCAGAATTAGACAGCTAGAACGCCAATACTATACGTAGCTTGGGCCTGACAGGCAGGTAAGAGAGATGACTGCCCACTGCCATGAATATGCGGATAACCGGACAGGACCGCTGCCGGAAATTTTTAATTATTCTCGATTTGACGATTCTGAGCAATACATCTACACTGATTTTGCTAGTCCGTTCTGGATCACACAGTGGTTGATTACTGTTGATGCACATTATAGATATCCATTTTCACTTCCGTGAATTCGACAATTAGTGCTACCACCATAAAGTGTCCATCTTTGTCTTTTGTTTAGAAGGTTGACACCAAATATGGCTTTAAATAGTGGCCTACTGTTCACTTCAATGGAATTTGAACAATCTCGCCAAGAAAAGAGGATTTGTCACAACCGAACGGCGCCGTTCTTTAGTCAATCGGTGAAGCGGAATGTTTCGTTCCCACTTTCAAAGCTCAGATGTCCAAACTTCATGCTTCGCACTCGAGGGAAAATACTTGTTGTTGTTTCTCAGAACTGACCGCATGTTATCTTATTGCGACTCTTCTGTGGCGAAATTATAATATGATCGTCGTCGCTCCGATCTGATGCTTCCGTTTCACCCTCGGCAGCCTGTTTGAGACGCCAGCCTCGCGACGAAGTTCCTCACAAAGGACAAAGTTTTCCATCGTGTCTTTAAGAAGCCTCACAACTGGGAATCCAGCGTCGTCTATCGGACAACATACCGAGTTCATTACACCGTTCACAGCAAAATAGGAATCCAACAACGTTTTCGTGATTGTTGTGACCCTGCTCTAAATTTGCATGTTTCAGAAACTCTACTTGCATCACTGAATTTTGCCCCTGGGCAGTCCTGGCCGATGTCTGATATTTTGGCGCCTGGGTCGTCATAGAACGCTACCATAGAGGTTGGCCACTGCCCGTCTTCACATCCACTGCTGTCCCCGCCAACACTGTTGGAGCTGCAGCATCCGTCACCGTGCACAGAGACACCAGTCACGGCTATCGAGCCTGCATCAGCCACACAGCGTTCGTCGTCCACAATGGCGCCAATGCTGCTCCCTCTTGTGCCAAATGATGGACATCCAACCTCCGGGTTTTTGGTAGATGTCCAGAGTGCCTCGCAAGGCAAATGTCGGGACGACTGTTCTTTGGCACCATCTGTCATCGCATCACAGCCATCTTCATCAGGAGTACCACAGGGTAGTCCCCCATCCTCCCCTGCCCTTGTCGTAGCCCGGACCCACACCATGCGACGATCAAGTGCAATTTTGAGAATGTGACTACTTCCTCAGAAGAGACATTAAAATCCGGTCGCTGCGACCTCTGCTATAAAGAACTCACCATACACCGCCAGGTGGCGCTACACACGCCATCAGAGGAAGCCCAATACTCATCACCTCACAGACTACTATTGTGATTGAACTGCGGGTCTCTTTAAGCTGCAGCACTGACAGCTCCGTTTAAGATAACCCTCAGATTACTCGCAGACCACGCCCAGCTTACATGTGACATGCAATGAGTTATTATGACCCTAGTGAAATGCCATTGCTACCCTAACTGATACTGAATACGAGGGTTGCTCAGAAAGTAAGTTCCGACCAGTCGCGAAATGGACACCACGGTGAAAACCCGATGAAGCTTTGCACAGATGTGTTGGGTAGTTTCTCTAGTATGACTGGCGATCGCATCAAGACGCTCTTTACACTTGTGAGGGCACTGTGAGCGAGTACAGGTGCCTAGAACAATGATGTCTCCCGCCAAGTAGGAGGGCAATCTGAGAGGCTCCGCCTTAATGAATGCAGCCCACCTAACTCAACTGCCACGCACTTCCTTCTTTATGAAAGCTCTCAGCCACACACTGCAGGGGCAGTGAAGACGCTCCTGCAGCCTTTTCGATAGAAGTGTTCGATCACCCACAACACAGCCCCAATTGGCTCGTCCTGTGTATCAACACTTGGATACAGGCAACGCGCTATAGACCAGCGTATAGAATTATCGGAAAGCACAGGCGGCTGCCTTTTATGACGATGGTGTTGGAAATTTGGTATAACGTTCCGACAAATGTCTGAGTCGGAGCGGCGACTATGTAGAGAAGTATCAGGAAAGTGTAGCTAACTCTTGAAAATAAAATGTCTCTGATTTTCACTGTGGTTTCCATTTAGCGACCGATCGGAACTTACTTTCTGGAGCCGGCCAGAGTGGCCGAGTGGTTCTAGGCACTACAGCCTTGAACCACGCGACCGCTACAGTCGCAGGTTCGAATCCTGCCTCGTGTATGGATGTGTGTGATGTCCTTAGGTTAGTTACGTTTAAGTAGTTCTAAATTCTAGGGGACTGTTGACCTCAGAAGTTAAGTTCCATAGTGATCAGAGCCATTTGACCCATTTTTTACTTTCTGGACAACCCTAGTATTTCAATCCAGTGCTAGTGGGAGTGAGCTAGACCACAGAGAAACTCAAGAATATACAGTTATATGTGCGTAAGTACGAATTTAAACAAATAAATTTCTGTTTTAATCACTGTATAGTGTTTAACATGTTCTATAGTCCTATGGTCGACCTCGACTACAGGCTATACATGCGGGGGTGTAAATGAAGTGGCCTGGCGCTGACTATACAAAAGTGTATGTGTTTCTCTTTTACATGTAAATATCTTAGTTCTTTACTAATCCATTGAACCTAAAATGTCATTTGACAGCGCCCTTGTCTCTGGCCTGGTTTAGCATCAGCTCGTAATATTTGCACTCACTCGGTGGACAGGTAAGGTTAACGAAACAGTCTACAGTATGCATGTGCTGCCAGGGATGTGGTGCGCTGAGCTGCTGTTCCTGGCATGCAGGGCCCAGAGTCGGCAGTGCTGGTCAGCGTGTTCGATGTGGCTCTGCTGTGACCGTGAGGAAGCTACCGGCATATTCGAATCTTGTGACAAGTCGCCGTGCAGCCCAGAATCAAACTCTGGACTGATGGCTGGGGAGAAACAGGAGGCCGCCTGAAGCGCCAGTAGCACGGAACTGGGTGGCCGTCTGTTCATAAACCAGACAACCGGACAGGGGCAGGTACGTCGACGATCGGTCCTGTAGGGGCAGTGACAGAGTGTTGGCCGCCAGTGGTGTGGGCAGTCAGACAGCAGTGGTTGGTTCAAAGCCCAATGAAGATGTTTACAGCTGCTACATAGTTAAAACATGTCTCGAAGACCGCAATTGATACAGCTGGGTGCAGCAGTATTCCCCAAATGGTCGACCTCGATAACAGGCTGTAACTGCAGCTGTAACTGCACTGGCTCCGGGCTGACTGAAAAGAAATTGGATGTGTTTCTCTTTTACACGTAAATGTCTGAAACAGAGTCAGTGAGCAAGGTCTGGTGACTACCACACTAAAGAAAATCGAACTGCAAAAGGTTTCTGAATGTTGGATAGGGTCCCTGGCCACTAATGAACAGAAGTGGCAGTACGTAAGTGGCTTGCTGTTGCTGAATTTGTTGGACAGGCAGGTCGTTCTCCAGCAGCAGTCAACATCTAGGACCCAGTGCTTTAACGCATTGAGCACAGGCTATGTTCTGTTCTATTACACTAATTTTCCATGAAGGAAAGTATTTCAGCTCTCTGAGTTCCTGTTATATAACCACTGATTAATTTGCAAGTATTTACTGTTGGTGTCTTCTACTTAACTGACCGTGACGTTTAATTCTATACACTATTTAATCTCAAGCAGTGAGTCTCTAAGTCATTTTAGTACATTCTTCATTTTACTCTAACCTTTAGTTCTGTCAATCGCTGCGTCATTCCCCATTGTGGGAGGCGGATAGAGATCAGGAAACCATTCCACTTGTTGCAAACTGAATTTAGCACCTCACACATTCTCATATTAATTACATAGCATACCTCTAATAACTCGAATAGAAGTCTCATATACAATGTGTAGGCATACCATGGGTTTCCACCAACACAGTGCTAATACAAAAACTATTGACATACTTCACCAGGACACTTCTCTTTCCGTTCGTCTATATGTATACTGTATTATTCACTCTTCAGTCCGACCTAACATGTAATGAAAATTATCTTCAAAAGTATGAAGTTTCTGGCAGCCATACTACTGCCATAGTTGTCGTTGCACTGATAGAAAAAATAGTATGACTCAATGAAAAAAGAAATCTGTGGCATCTTCCCAACAAATACTTCTTCTTCAAAATACACCGGTAAAAGCACAAAATACTTCTTCTTCGTATAACTCAAGCTATATCAGAATAAACCTCTATATCCTACAGCTACCTCACATGCTGGGAGATAAGACCAGCGTATCGCGCAGCGTGAGATCTACGAAATTGCTGTTTTACAGTCGCTTTTCAACTACCCTCAGAGTCCATAATACATTTGCGAAACACTTCATAATACTTTCCCCAGGAGCCAATATGTTCCCCCATGATTTCAGAACTACAGATCTCATTGTCTGATTTTCTGCTTTCATGTGAGCTGTGTCCTGGCAGACGTGGAGTAGTTTAATCCACGTTGTTAGGGCCAATGGCTCGTCTCGCATGTGTATACCACTTTGGGTCAGCGTCAAGTAATGGAAAGACAGGAAATCAGGACCATCATATCCCGTTGCTTCTCTTATACCATGTTTTACTTCGTCAGTGCTGAACAACTAGTTACGTTTACCTCGTTACCAAACACGCCAAACGTTCCATTTATTCGTGTCTTTTACGTAATGTAAGTTTAATCTAAAAGCTCCTCTAATATGTTACCTAAACTTTACTGTTTACAGTACTCACCCTGTTTACATAATTCCTGCTTACAAGAAAAAGAACGGCTACTGTGGGCTATCCCTAAATCGTCTCAGCACCAGTGGTTTCCCATGTATAAGGCAGGAGCACTCCCAACACTGGCCTACAATGCGCTTTATGGTACCATACTCAACAAATTACACCGGCACGGGGCAGTGCGACCTGGTAAATTACATTTTGTGCCTGTTAATAGAGCTAGTGGTTCGGCTCTTTTCCAAATACAAGTGAATCTAAACTCTGCGTGGCGAGAAACCTGGCTACAACGGGACAAGGAAAGAAGGGTGGAAGGATATGAGGAGGCAAAGATGCCTGGTATGAAAATCAGAAGCCTTCGCTGCTACTCACATAATTATGTTGCGGCCAAGTTCAGCCATAATCATAATGAAGCGTACATTATTCATTGTTTCCAAACCATCCCGCTTCTGTAATGATCTTCTGCACTTATATATTTCGGAAAGAGTGACAGGCTTCAGACACTTTACTAAGAATACAAAACATTTTTTTATTACGTCCGTTGAAAGTGAAAAGTCATTGGGTGTGCCCTCGTCTGTGACAAGATTTGGCATTGGTTCATAATATTTCCCCCTATGAAACAAACAGCTTGTACACACTCGCACTCCTGGGGTTGTGGTGCCATGGATTTGCATTGCTAGCATTCTGGGCGATGACTTGGCGGTGGCAGCCAGGGCAACGAATGCGGCTCTGCTACGGACTTGGGGAGGCAGTAGCGTTTTATAACTATGCGGTAGGTCAGGACGTTGCCTAGAGTCAAACTCTGGACTAATAGCTGGGGAGCACTGAAACTGGCGGTCAATCTCTGTCACGGGCTGCACCCGACTGTTTAAATCCCGCATCACGGCGCTGAGTAAGTGGGTGGAAATAGCGTTTCTGTGTCACACGGAAATGTCTGAAACAGGGTCTGTGACTGCGATCCGGCAGCTGCCTGACGCAAGTGGGTCGAACAACAGAAGTTTCGTGAGGCTGGTCGGGGTTCCAGGCCGTTGACATATGGAAGGGCTAGTACGTAAGTTGTTTACTGTTGCTGAAGTTGCTGAATAGCAGGGTGTTTTCTGATGGCGGTCAATGCTTGTGGCACTAGGTTATTTGTAAGGCACTGAGCAAAGGCTGTGTTCTGTTACAATACAAAATGATAAAGATGTTTCTTGTTGCATAGTATACTATTTTCTGAGCGACCGATTGTTTAATAATGGATACCAAATACATTTTTTCTTAGTGATGGATTATTTATGATAAATTCCACTAGCAAACATTTGCAACAGTTTTTGGAGCCTCAAGTCCACTTTGACATACCTTAAGCGGCGGGAAACTGAAAATATTGGCTATGAAGATGAAGCAGCCGATCGCAACGCAGTGTTTTATCGACCATCAAAAGGAAACAACATATCAATATATTGCCTCCACCTTAGCCGCCGGCCGCTGTGGCCGAGCGGTTCTAGGCGCTTCAGTCCGGAAATATGTGCCTGGTACCGTCGCAGGTTCGAATCCTGTCCCGGACGTTGATGTGTGTGATGTCCTTAGGTTAGTTAGGTTTACGTAGTTCTAAGTCTAGGGGAGTGAAGACCTCAGATGTTAAGTCCCATAGTGCTTAGAGCCATTTGAACCATCTTAGTCATGCTGAAAAATATCTGAACCATTTGATCTACTCACCAAGTTTAAAAGTATCCGAAAGATCTGGTTATTAGGCAAAATGACTTCCATGTTTAAAAGTACCTGAACGCTCTGATCTTTTCGTGAAAAGCTACCATGTTTAAAATTATCCAAAAAAATCCCTCCATGAATAGAAGTATTTGATTCTTAATCAAGAATTTTTATGGATCTTCACAAGAGTGGCATAATTCGTAACCGCTGATGTAACTTAGAGGTTAAGTAACATTTAGCTTAGTTTTATCTCTGTACAACACTTGGCGTGAGGCACAAGATGCCCCCAAACTAAATTCTTCCTTCCACTGTCTGTATCATTTTTCAAACACACACACACACATACACACACACACACACACACACACACACACACACACACACACACACATTGGTGACACACAATTACTGGTTATGTGAAGTGTGACCATGTTATTACCACATCTCACTTGACAGCTGAAAAGTGACTGTGTACTCCCGAATTAAGTGTTGCAATGCTGTTTCCATTTATAAATTGTCTTTAATATTTATAAAAATTCACAAAGATATTGGAATTCCGATCTTCAGCTTCCTTGAGGCTATGTCACTAATGATACAAAGCTCAAACTTCCATCGCCTTGGTCTTTAAAAGTTCTTCTGTAATGCTTCCCCTTACCCACCACCTCTTTAGGAATGAAGAGTAAAAACACATCGTTCTGTACACAACAAGACTATAATATATGTTTTTGACAGAGTGATATAGCTTTTTTCACTAATTTCCATCGTAGGCTTCCTGAGTTTATGTGCCGCTAGTAGTACCAAACCGTACTTTCGAAGAAAGCTGCAAAATTCACCGATCGATGTCAGGGCTCTCCAAACTGTTTAAAGTCTGTATTTTGTTCCCGTCCAATAAACAACTACTAAAAAATAGTAAGATGTAATCAGAGTGCATCTGATACGAAATGCAGTAACATGTTCTTCCATCGTTGCTACATTTTCGTACAGTTTAGCACAAAAAAGTTAAAAAATAGTCCCTTTTGACCTGATCGTTAATCGCCGACTCGTTTACGTTTGTTGCGCTACTGTTTCTGAAAATGAATCGTCGTTAGCTAACCACACTACCACTGGTGCTACTTGTTAACTCTCTAAGGATCTACTGATAAGAGTTGCTGTTTCGATAAAAGTCGAAAAACTGTATATGAATTAAAAATGATATTCACTTCTTTCCGGTCGCTAAAACCTCAGCTTCCAACAATATGTGATAGTATGCTGATGTGTAGAAATATTGTTTCTGAGACAACTTCTCCGTGCCAGTTGTGACTTGCGAAACATTTTGCGATTTTTATTTATTTTGAAAATGAATAATAAGTTTGTAGCTGCTTCATCAATGGGGACACCTTCAACTCCTTCCACTGCTGTTCGTGATTAGGAGCCAAGCTTACAAAATGATGCAAACTGTTATAACATTCTGCGACATAGAAACGAATTGCTGAAACCGCTGTGCAGTCTATATTTTAGTGAACAGTAGCTTAACAGCACAACTAATCAAAATTAAATCATTTAATATTTTATACTTTCATCATTTTTGCGGTGTCGAACCGCGTGCGTTACTTCTGGTACGAGGACGTGCTGAACTCACTGTCGTTTGCCAACTGTGGTTGGCTAGGTTGGCTGAGACGAAGCTGCTGTCGGTACTCACTGAGACCATTCGGCGTATATTGTAACAGCGACTGCCATCAGTGGCCACACCTTTGCTCTTTAGAAAGTGAGCGTATAATATGTAATACATGTCGTATTTCATACATTAGAACTTGTTCTTATCTGGTAGTTTTTTACGGACAGGAAAGGAAACACAGTCTGGAAACTTTTAGAGAGCTTTGGCATCATGGTTAATGGGTTAATTTCACAACCTTCCTATAAAGCTCGCTTTTTTTTGTACCACGAGAGGAACAAATCCGCAATAGGCCTAATATTGAACGAGCGGGGTAGTGCACTCGGGAGAACGACGGTTCCAACCCGCGTTCGGCGATCCAGATTAACGTTTTCGGTGATTTCCCTAAACTGTTTAAGCCAAATGCCGGGATGGTTCCTTCGAAAGGGCATGGCCTTTTTCCTTCACCATCCTCCCCTAATCCAAGCCTGTGCTCCGTCTATACTGACCTCGTTGTCGATGGAACGTTCAACACTAATCACGTCCTCCTGCGCCTAATATGGAGAGTAATTACCTCCTGGTAGTCTGACACTGCAGAAGACGCGCTCGTCTGCAGTTTCTGGTGGATGGGCAGTTGATTATATGAGTCGCTATGTTTCAGAATTGACTGTATGGTAGGGAGTGAAAGTATTTCCGGGTGGAAGAAGTATGACAGACACTGTAAGTAGGCTGTTTATGTTTTCTTATTGGCAAATACAGGTCGTTTGGATACCTTTGAACGTGGTGCAAAATTCAGATCATTTCACCATTTTTGAACATGGCGTAAATAGTGGCTATATACTGTGTGCCAAAGGTTAGCACCATCGTTCAATAACATCGCTGAAACAGAGATGTGGAGTGGTCATCTCACTGGGGCAGATGTGCGTGTCGAGAGAGGAGAAAAGTTAGGTACTTACAGGCAGTCATATAGCACGGTTGTCTGTCTTTCGACTGTGGCGACTGAGAAATTGTTCACGAGTCGCATGTCTTTCAGTAGTATCTGGATGGCGCAAAGTGTTTTTGCTTGTTAGTTGCACGATTATGTAACGACTTAGAACATTTACCAGTACTGCTAATGCGATTTTAATGCAACATTTTGGTTTACTTCAAAATACATTCTGGCTTTAAAGTACTTTCTGAGAGATATCAGATGACACAGTGCTTAGTTTATTTGACAGCTACACGATTATATCACGACGCTACTAACGAGTGACACAATTTATATTATTGCTTTAGCGCTGTCTCTGTTTTATATCTGAACAGTATTTCTGTATTATTCTGGAAGGTAAAACACGTTTTAGTAGTAACTTTTGTGGTATAGCTACAATGAGACGGATTTTTTCGTAGCACAACAATACGTTACATTATAGTTCTTTCTTGATCACGGTAAGGTACGTAATAACTACGGTATCTATATGCAAAGCATTTTACTTTTGTTTATCATGAGGTAAGTACATTGACTTATGCAGAACTTAGCTTTCGGAGGACGATAACTACGACACTTCCACAGAGATTATCTTACAACAAGACGCACAGTTTAGCGCTACAGGACACGAATTTCAGTGATTAATTTTTGTACTTGAAACATCTATTTTTAAAGATTTTTGAATTACAATGATACAAAGGGATTTCGCTCCTTGACGTAACATACAAAATACTGTCTAAAGTCCTTTTGAACAGAGCAGAACCCCAGCTAGATTGTCAACTTGGAGAATACCAGGCAGGCTTCAGAAAGGGAAGATCCTGCCCAGAACAAATTCTAAACCTCAAAAATCTTATGGCCTACCAAAAATCGAGAGCAAAAGCGTATGTCATCACATTCATTGACTTTCAAAAGGCGTACGACTCCATAGACAGGGAATCTCTAATCTCCATATTAAAAGAATTGAACCTAGACAATAAAACTACAAACCTAATTAGAGAAACCATCACCAACACATACTCCAAAATTAAATTTATGGGAGAACTCTCAGACCTATTTGAGATAAAAACTGGAGTACGACAAGGTGATGGACTCTCTCCATTGTTATTTAACTGTGCCCTAGAAAAAATAGTAAGAGAATGGAACAAGAAAATCAATAGTGGAATCCGACTAGGAACAAAAAACAAAGGCATCAAGGTTAATTGCCTAGCATTTGCAGATGATATGGCCGTACTAGCTGAAACATGGGAAGAAGCCAAAGAACAGATCCTCGAATTACAGAAACAAGCAGAGAAAATAGGCCTTAAAATTTCTTTTGAAAAAACCAAAATAATCACAAATATAAAAAAGCCAATGAAATATCTTAAAGTAAGAGACCAAAAGATCGAAATTGTTAAAGAATTCTAATATCTTGGTGAATGGATTAGCTGGAACGCCCTTGAGAAAAAAGCAATAGAATTAAGAAGAAACAAAGTTGAACTAGCCTTTCAGCTTACTAAAAATACTTATAATAAAAAGTCCCTCTCATGGAATTCAAAAATAAAACATTACAACACTGTCATTAAACCAGAAGCACTATATGCAGCTGAGACATTATCTATCACTAACCAAGGCCCAATTGAAAGGCTAGAGATCAAAGAAAGAAAAATATTGAGAAAAATTTTAGGCCCCAAATTTCATAACGACAAACTAATTCATACCAAAAATGAAACACTCTACAAAACCACAGAAAAACTTTCGGATACAATGAGGAAAAGAAGAATTGAGTTTTATGGGCACATTCTCAGAATGAACCCAAATAGACTTACAAAAAGGATGTTTGACTACTTCAGGAATAAAAAATCCAAACCAAATTGGTTTATCCAAACAGAGAAAGACTTAAGAGAACTACACATCACAGAAAAAATGCTCACAGACAGGACCGCAAAAATGATAAGCAAAGACAGAAAAGAGGGATTCCAGCTCCAAAATAGGAAGAAAAGAACGATTGTCATCTCTGATGAGGAAAGAAAAGCAAGATCAGAAAGAATGAAGCAGTACTGGGCGAAAAGAAAGGCACAGAACACACAGAAGTGATTGATTCAACGTACCCCAAAGTTGGGTGAAACGAAGAAGAAGAAGATACAAAGGTTTTCCGTGATTCATTTCATTCCATTGCTGTAATCTGTAACACCTGAGGGTATAATTACATTAATCCTCAGGAGGGTACATGCTCAATTTGTGTACCATGTGTTTGGCAAGCACAAGGAGCCCTAGCTAATATGATATTTGCTTATACAACTTTACACATCGGTACCATATTTCTCTAACACACAAATTACACAGCTATCTGGTCATTTACCTGAGAGATAAACATTTTTTTTTACTACATCAGTGACACATGTTTACACAATTACACACTTGGGTAACTTCACACTTATGAAATTGTATTTTGTCTGTACTTTGTGAAGTGTTCATATTTTTTCAGACCCATTGTGATATTATGAGAGCTTTGAATGACATATTTGGTATGGGATCACAATTTTTAAACTACGTTTGAGGCAGATGACACTTTTGACATGAGCAGAGAATTTTTTTTAGGTTTTGAAATTATTGGAGGAAGCTACGACGATTTTGAGAGTTCACTGAGGTGTTATGATGTTATTCTTACGATGACTATGTGTATTATGCTGTTGCGGTATGTTTATGATCAATAAGCTGATGCTATATGAGTTATTTGAGCATGCTACGTATCTGTTATGATGAAATATTGAAGAAGTGTCAACGAATAAGGTAAGGAATAATGAGTAGTGGTTAGGGACTCTGGTTTGTGAAACAGGTTGTTGGAAACCAAGAATCGTACTTTAAGAGTTACGAAATGTATGTAAATGCGTGAATGTATTGCAATGCCGACGAAAATTTTTTGGACTCTGTTATATCAATAGGATTTTGTTTCTACACACTTGTAACGCAAATTCTTGACCTGTGAAATATTTTTATAGGAGACTGTCACTGTAGCGGAAACTGCTGTCGTAAATATTTCCGTAAGAAAGTTAAGTGACCACCTGCACGTAATGCGTCGTGGGCACCCAGATGGGCGACAGTCGCCTGGAAAGAAGACATTAGTGAGTGCCTTTCAGAGGCACAGGTGAAAAAAAAAAGAGGCCATTATCCTCGCTATTGACATTCCTTTGTAGAAAGCATCGCAAAAAACGACACCGTCGAACTTGAAAACATATGATTATACTGTGGAGCTCTTAATTTATGATATTTACTAAAATGCCTAATGAAACGATGAGAAACATTTCACGGCTATTGTCTTGCTAATCGAGAGAAATGCCATATGGCTTGCTTTATGTATTTATTTACTCATTTTGTTTAATATCTAGTTTCTAGCTGCACTGCAGCATTGGTTAAAATAAAATTTTATAGATGTACTAATATAAATATTTTCTGTCTACAGATCGAGTAAATAATAATTTTTTCAAAAAAATGAGGGAGCACAAGAAGACATTTCCCTTCACAGGAACTGCATTCATAATTTCCTTTTCAAGTACTTGGTAATTTATTTTGTAGAATAAGTTGTGGTGCACCACTTTAATGACACAGATATTAATATGTGAATAGACATTTCCCTTATCTGCATTGTTGTCTTTACTGTAATATTTTTCTGCTTGAGTTCTGTCAAGTTTAGATATAATTTATTGCATTTGCTTCTGCTGTTTGCCAGGCATAGTACTACTAAATTTCACTTTACATTACACTGTTAAGCCAGTTTTACTACTGATTTATTTTTCTTGCTTGTTGCTCATTGCGTAATATTAGTTGTAATATTGCTGCTTACTTGGCCAATTTGAATTTTTTGTCATTGCTGTTTGTGTTAATTGTTTTGTACTGCTGCATTACCTCGTCCCTTAGTTTACCATCTGAGTTCAGTAGATTTAAGTTAGCTTAAGAGGGGGTAGACTATATAAGAGAATGAGTTGTGATGAATTGGAAGAAATGCATTGAGAAGCTATAAGAATATGGTTTGGCCAAAAAAAAGTATTTTTGAAAGAGGAGATGAACAAAAAAGTAGGGTTTAGAGACAACAAGTTTAGGTAGGATTTTCTTGTAAATAAATGATGTAAGATAATGGAAAATAAATAATGAGGTAAGAAATATGTGAACATATAAATACAGAAAGCATGCTTGGATAGGACGTTTTGGTGAAAACAAATGTTGAAATAAGACGAACGATTTATGGAATGAAGTTTTGGGTTGGACTGCAGTATCAAATGTTACACTGAAAACGAACCCTGTCCTTTCCATTGTGTTATCCCCCTATGTGTTTGTGTATTCTTGTATATTTCTGTTTTTCCTGTCTTAATGTGTTTAGCTAATAAGAGTTATGTTGTAGAATTTTTCTAATAATATGTTATTTACCTTGTAAAGATGTTTAGACATTATTTATTCTGTTTTGTTTTAATGCTCACGTGTGAAGTTGATGTTTCGAAAGTTATTCAGACCTTTTATGTATGTACTTATGTCATAATCCCTGTAACACTGATGTATATGTTATTTCGATTCTTTTGTAAAGCCCATATTACTACAAATGTTATCTGTACTATTATGTTCTTTAATGATGTATTTTGTACCTTTGCAATTGTATTTTCATGTTGTAAATTTATAATTGTATAGACACCAGTTCTTCAAATTAAGTTACATTTCACTGCACACGTTTCTGTTGGTCATAGTATATGGACAATATGTGAGAAGTAGGGACTGATAGTGTTTGCACGTGTGTTAATAATTCAGCAAGGGACTGGATAACAGCATTGCTGGTTCTAAGGACATTTCAAAAAAATTTTTCTGTGCGTGCACAAGTGGCGGTTTATGGACTTGCTATATTCTCCGCAAGAATCTTCGATGGTGATTGTGCACCTGCACAGTCGCAACGGATGGCTGCTAGCCATCTCTACAAGGACTACAGTGGGTCTGCACCTCTGCTGGCCCACCAATACCGTACCCTCTACCAGGACTACAGTGGGTCTACTCTGTGATGACCTACCTACCAATATTCTGCAAAACGTCGAATGACTGTGCTGTGGGTTTGCTCTGTTGTGGGCCATTACCTGTCAGCATGTCATGAGTCAGCATTGTCTTTCTGTTCGAAGGACAACACTACTTCTTCAAGACTGCATGGAAATCCACTACTTCCGTGTGCATTTTCTTTTACTGCTCAGACGTTGAGAAAAACACTGCAATTTTACTGTGATGAACAATCTGGACTGTCTTTATGGACTGTGAGAAAATTTTAGCTTTTGACCAACATTGTATCAATAAGTATGTGCATTTGATTTCTTTGTTATTGTAATTATGGAAAATTTTATCAAATCATTATTGGCCACTGCCCAAAACAATTTGTAACATTTTTTGTGGGGAGCATGGGGGCTATGTAAGTAGGCTGTTTATGTTTTCTTATTGGCAACGTTACGTAGCGCTCTGTATGAAAATCACTGGCTGTGCTGTTTTATTTTTTCTTATTGGCAACGTTACGTAGCGCTCTGTATGAAAATCACTGGCTGTGCTGTGTGCAGTCTGTGGCTAGTTTGCATTGTTGTCTGCCATTGTAGTGTTGGGCAGCGGCAGCTGGATGTGAACAGCGCGTAGCGTTGCGCAGTTGGAGGTGAGCCGTCAGCAGTGGTGGATGTGGGGAGAGAGATGGCGGAGTTTGGAAACTTGTAAGACTGGATGTCATGATCTGTTATGTATATTATGATCTTTCAACACTATTAAGGTAAATACATTGTTTGTTCTCTACTAAAATCTTTCATTTACTAACTATGCCTATCAGTAGTTAGTGCCTTCCGTGGTTTGAATCTTTTATTTAGCTGGCAGTAGTGGCGCTCGCTGTTTTGCAGTAGTTCGAGTAACGAAGATTTTTGTGAGGTAAGCGATTTGTGAAAGGTATAGGTTAATGTTAGTCAGGGCCATTCTTTTGTAGGGATTTTTGAAAGTCAGATTGCGTTGCGCTAAAAATATTGTGTGTCAGGTTAAGCACAATTATGTATAACTGTACAAAGGGGACGTTTCAACACATGGAATGGCACGAGCGTTAACCGTGTTGCTCTTGACCGGAGCCTTGGGAGTCTCTGTCGAGCATAACTGGTGTGGCCAGTGTCGTTCACCAAAGCTACACATTTTTTAGTGACCTGGACTCAACACGCCTCCGTAGTTTCATGGTATGATCAGTATGTTAAGCAGTGGTCGCATTTTATGGGAACATGTAGGGCAGTACAAGTTATGACTTGCTGGACTACAATAACTACCCAATATACGCGATTGTTTCGTGAGTATTTATCTAGCTTTGCTCTCGCAATGGCGAACAATTAGTGGGGTTTCATGTCTTGTTTGACAGTACTGGCCGCGAATCTGTGTTGTGGGTGTGTGTTATCTAATCATATGTATTGTTCCTAGGCTACTCATGTTTCAGGGACACTTCTGCACTTCAGTAAGAAAATTCTTTATGCGTATTAGAGGATGTGGCCATGGACGTGGCTCCTTGTTGGTGTGGATGACCAAAAAATGGCTCTGAGCACTATGGGACTTAACTTCTAAGGTCATCAGTCCCCTAGAACTTAGAACTACTTAAACCTAACTAACCTAAGGACATCACACACATCCATGCCCGAGGCAGGATTCGAACCTGCGACCGTAGCGGCCGCGCGGTTCCAGACTGTAGCGCCTTTAACCGCTTGGCCACCACGGCCGGCGTGGATGACAAAAATGCACAGATCCAGATGTTTGAAGCTTGCGAAGTTAATTTGGAGTAATTTCTGTAAGTGGGATTAATTCTCCAGAATTGTTATTAATACATTTACTGAAGCCGCCCGGCTAGTGTAATGTCATGACCTGGATCCAATGGACAAAACTAACTGTCACTTAGGTCTTTATTCTTGTCTCTTTAGATGTGCTCCAAAACATGTGGCTATAGGCCATAAAACCGGTCGTGTCCCGTTAAAGTGTATTATACAGCTGTAAGCGGTGTTTTTTTTCCGCAACGTGTATTATCACAACTCCGAATGCCGGGAACGCATTCGTTTGCAACATGCTTGTAAATTGATTATAAAGATGTTATTAAATTTCAGCAGAGTTTCTTGTCTTTTTTAATTAATTCTGGTAGATTAGGCATAACGTGTTGTTACTCCCCAACTGTTATTGTATTGCACAGATTAAAAATTGTCCTGCTCTTTATAAACAGTTTTTTGAAAGCTAGGTTGTGTGTCTGTCATTTCCCCTAATCACACACTGCCATTAGGATCTGCTCTCAGTTTTTCAGGACTTATATGCTGTTTCATTTCATCCGTCAGGGGAATATTGTGCTGTGATTGGCTGTCTCGTTTTCGTGGTCAGTATTTTGAAATTTATGCCACTGTGGCGTCATGTAAGGGAGGATGGCTTGAGAGACCATGAAGATGACGTAGATGAACCGGACTGTTGTTTCCACGTCGTGTGTGACGTCATGTGTTCTAAGTCACTGACCACACATGGTGTCGACACGGTTCCAAGGCGGTCAAAATGACCTGGTTACCCTTAGCTATTCTGCTCCAGTACATGTATTATGTTCGTGAAGTTTAAATGCCTCATTCCTAGAAGATTTACCAACAAGACGACACTTGTGAACAACACACATTACTCTTAACACTTGCTTTAGTGTAATTAATAATTTAATTCTAAGTTATGAGTAATCCCAGAAAATTATTCCATATGACGCTGCTGAGTGTATATAGGCAAAATACGTCGTGAGGTTGATTCGTTTGTTTCCAACACTAGCGATTATACAAGGAGTAAAAGTAGCTGACCTAACATGTTTGAGCATCTCGTTAATATGATTCTTCCAATACAGGTTTTGAGCAATATGTACACCCAAAATTATTGGAGTGTTCGCTCTATTTTCTGATTATGGAGATTCTGTTTTCAGAATACCACTTTGCAAAACGTATTGAACAATCTCTTCTATTGATTTCTCTCTAACTTTATATGTTATAAAACCTACCAATTCTGCTTAACGGATGTGAAGTGGAAGTCCACTAACAATTATAAGGAATAAGGCAGGACCCAGAAAAAGACTTATGAGACTCTCTGCACGATTCTTCCGCAGTCTCTAAAATTTTCTTTCTTTCCAACATAGTTGAAATGTCTCAGTGCAACGTTTTGCGTTTTGTTTGTTAAGTACAATTCCAACCAGTTGCGTGTAAAGCCATTAGTTCCACAAAACTTGACTTTTTGTAAGAGCATATAGTGATCTACGCAATCAAATGCCATGGACAGATGACAAAAACTAACAACTGATAATATTTTGTTGCTGAAGGCATGTAATATTTGATGAGTGAATGTATAAACAGCAGAATCGAGCATATCCCTAGTAATCCAAATTGTGATATGATAAGTAAATTGTTACTAATTTAAATCTGAAAGTGCACTTGAATATATGATTTGTTCGAATTTGTTCAAATATTTTGGAACAAGACGCCAGAGAGGAAATTGGACGTTAATTATCTAAGTCATTGTTGCAAAATATTGCCTCGAAGTATTTACAGACGAAT
This sequence comes from Schistocerca nitens, assembly GCF_023898315.1. NCBI lineage: Eukaryota > Metazoa > Arthropoda > Insecta > Orthoptera > Acrididae > Schistocerca > Schistocerca nitens. Next base: position 951,977,304 of record NC_064616.1, read on the forward strand.
GGAAAAATGATAGAAGCAAAATTTGGGAAAAAACAGTTCCAAACAAATAGAGAGGCACGCGCAACTTATCTTAGAAGATAGGTACATTTATTGCATTCGTTGAATACGAGAAAGATTTTGACATTGTAAACTGTAACACCCTCACTAAATTTTTGGAGGTAGTAGAAATAAACTACAGGAAGCGAAAGGCTATTTATAGAACAATTTTTTCTTGAAATGGCGTAACTCTTCATGATGCCAATTTTCTGCTTCTAGTAGTTTCGAAATATCTTTAGCTAGACCTACCTATTACTTTTAAAGCGGCGTTTGTAATACCTCACTATGAGCGGAAAACTCTGGCAAAATACTGCAATTGTTCTTGATTTGGCGTATGTCACTGACTTCCGCCTCCTTAAAATACAGCAAATCTGTTGGCAGCGCTGTAAATAGTGGTTTCATTTTGCTGCCTATTTTCTGACATTTGACTTTATCATTGTTCAGTTCGCAATTAGTTCACATCATATGATAAAATCAGTGATCATGATAGCATTTGTAGTGGAGATTACCCGGACCAGTCACGTAAAATGAAAACGAGGTGGACTGCCTTCAATATATGGAATTTAATCTCACCATTTTAGTGAGATCGCTGAAAAGGACAGCTGTAGCCGAACTATTAACAAATAAATGTAGACGTAGAAAGTTTTACTGTAAACTGACGATTGAATTACTTCTCAGGGGCAGAAAAAAGGCTTGTTTCTTCCATCGCAATTGACTACAGGCACACTATAAACTTACCAAAGGCTCTAATTCAGGAGATTTTTTATTGAAGAGCTCTTACTCCTAGTATATTTTGCATCAGTAAAATAAAGAGAGAAAGAGTACCTTGTAAGAATACCATGAAAGCAATGGCAGAAAGTCCCCGGAAAGTGTACGTTATTTTTATTAGATTTTCTTAAACAGGTGCACCAAAATAAAACTGAGCACCGTTTACTTTCTGATAACTTTACAAGCTAAAATAAAAATCAGGCACTTCCTCGGTATCTTCCCCACTCACAGACACAGGTAAGAAAGGACAATTATTTTTGCCAAAGAGAAGTCACAGTGTTTCATCTTGTGACAGATTTTGAAAACATTACCAAGTAAGTAAAAAAAAGTAAGAATTATTAAATTCATGAGGCTACTAGTCATATTATAGAGAGTTCTGTACAAGGAAAATTTGTGGTAAGGGAGGTGGCAACCAGAGACGTTCTAGGTTTCAAGTTCTGGAAGGAATTGCGCTAAATTAGTGTTTTGTGTCTGAAGAGACGAAAAGCAAACCCAGAAGCGAAAGAATTAAAATTTCAATCAGTAACGTATACATCAATATGTATTCAATAATAAATGGTTTGGTCTGCCATGCTTTTTCCGTGGGTTTTAATTCAAAGACGTCTGCACCACCATCATCATAATCATATCCTTGCCGAAATATTCTCATCAAAGGAGCGAAGATTGAAGATCTGATGAAAATCGATATCTACATTCCTCAAGGGCATTAGGATTTCTACAAAGAAATAATTTCTTAGCGAACTGAACATGAAAATGATTCAGAGTAAGGACAAGGAAAATATTTAACGTAGTTAATAAAAGTAGTGGTTTAATGCTAATTATTATAATTTGAGACATAAACTACAGCTCTTAATAATATTTTGTATCCCTAGAAGAAATCGTGAAAAGATATTCAAAGAATAAGGCAATGTTTAGATAATTCTGAACATTTCTGTTTAAATTAGGTTTTGTTTTTTAAAATGTGGGCAGATCAACAAAGTTTATAGTTCAATAAAATAGAGCATAATTACTTCAGGTGAGTATCTGTTTAATTTAATCTTAGATTCTAGCGTAATAATCACATAAAACACCCAAGATGTACATACATGTTTCTTACTTTAGTCTTGATACAATTTTTAGTGTTTCATGAAACATTTACTCAGCTTGACATACGCCGCTTCAAACACAATTTTGTCAGGAACGAGGCTGTAACAACAAGTATCAAATTTTATGAACGGGAGACACTAATTGTGAAGGGAGCGGGGCAAGTTTGTAGCCTATCCTCAGTGTTTGTACATAGAGAAAGAAACGGGGGAATGTTTAAAATTAGCCGTAAGCATTTTAATTTGATCCAAGACAGCAAATTACATGGAAATATCAGTTGATAGAAATTTAAGTTTCTCGAAATAAGGTTAAAAGATGAACATACAGTAAGGTAAAACATTGATAACGGAGTGTTTTAGAATGAAATCAGACCGTACTGAGAGAATTGCATAAGGAAATGAGATGGTAAAAGTAGCTCAAGTTTTAATATTTGGGAACAGTACCAAAACAACTGACGATGTCAGAGGTACTGAAGATGTAAAATCCAGACTGGAAATAGCATAAACAGTGATTTTTAAAGAAAGGGATTTGTTAACATCGATTTTGAATGCGAGTGTTACGTGGTCTTTTCTAAAGATACTTATCTGGAGTGTTGCCTTGTAAAAAAGGTGGACGTGGATGATCTGTAGTGCAAATAATAAGATAATGAAACATTTCAACATTTAGTACTACAGAAGAGTGCTGAGATTTAGGCAGATCGGATTACTTATGAAAAGTTATTAAACTGAAATGAAGAGAATTTGTACAGGGTGTAAATTTTAAGTTGACAAACCAGAATAAATCGAAAAATAAGCTTCACATGAAAAAATGTGTAGAATACAAAGTTGATTATTTTCGAGGGGGACATCTGCTGGTGCTAAAATTAGCCTGCCACCATAGCCCCTTGGGGGCTATGGGAACCCCCATTACTTATTGCAGAATCAGATTCCACATAAAACACTACGTACATTTTGTCTTCAACATTTGTTTTGATTCTTGGTTGTTGGCGCTGTAATTCAAGAAAATCTGTGTTCTAATTTTTACATGGAAAATGGTTACGGATAAATAAAAAATGAATTCACTCGTCAGTAAGTAGGATGTATGGTTAGTTAGTTAGGGAGTCAGATGATTTGTTTGATAATTAAAAGTTGTGTAGCCTCATGACCACGAAACAAACAAAACTTATCCAAACCTGGGGGAAAAATTTATATTTGGGTCAGCATTTGTAAAACTCTTAACTCCTCTCTCTCAAACCCTATCCTATAGGACAAGTAGTGTCTGGAGCAGTTTTTTTAGATCGAATACTGCTGCTACAATGGTAGGTTATCAAGATTTATGTGAGTCTGAACGTGGCGATATAGTCGGCGCACAAGCGATGGGACACAGTATCACCGAGGTAGCAGTGAAGTGGGGATTTTCTCGTACGACCAACTCACGAGTGTGCCGTGATTGTCAGGAATCCGGTAAAACATCAGACCTCCCACATCTCTGCGCGCGGAAAAAGATCCTACAAGAACGGGACCGATGACGACTGAAGAGAATCGTTGAACATGACAGAAGTGTAACCTTTCTCAAACTGCTGCATATTTCAATCCTGGGCCATCAACAAGTGTCACCGTGCGACCCATTCAAAGAAACATCATCGATTGGGCTTTCGGAGCCGAATGCCTACTCGTGTACCCTTGATAACTGTATGACACAAAGCTTTACGCCTCGCCTGGGGTCATCAACACCGACATTGGACTGTTGATGACTGGAAACATGTTGCCTGGTCGGACGAGTCCTGTTTCAAATTGTATCGACGGATGGACGTGTACGGGTGTGGAGACAACCTCATGAATCCATGGATCCTGCATGTCAGCAGGGGACTGTTCAAGTTGGTGGAGGCTCTGTAATGGTGCTGGCCGTGTGCAGGATATGTCTAGATACGACTCTGACAGGTGACACGTACGTAAGCATGCTGTCTGATGACCTGCATTAATTCATGTCAATTGTGCATTCCGATGGACTTGGGCAATTCCAGCAGGACAATACAACCCTTCACACGTCCCGAATTGATACATACTAGCTCCAAAAACACTCTTTTGAATTTAAATACTTCCGCTGGCCACCAAAGTCCCCAGACATGAATATTATTGAGCATATCTGGGATGTCGTGCAACGTGCTGTTGGAAGAGATCTCCACCCCCTCATACTCTTACGGATTTGTGGACAGCTCTGCAGGATTCATGGTGTAAATTCCCTCCACCACTACTTCAGAAATTAGTATAGTCTATGCTACGTCGTGTTGCGACACTTTTGAGTGCTCCCGGGGCCCTCCACGATATTAGGCAGATGTACCATTGTCTTTGGCTCTTCATTGTATATATACAATTAAGGCGAGACGGCCAATGTTCTCTACAGTACAGATGCACCAGGTTCCAGCTCTTACGGGGATCGGCAAAATGAAGCGAGCAATGAAGATAATGGGCAAGAGGCACTACTTTAGCAGTGTGTGGATAAGTTGAGAATTTCCATCAGACGCGAGGTGTGTTAGGGTAGTCCGGGCAGATGCAATGACACTTTGTCCGGTAGGCTCAGTGGTCAGAGCATCTGCCTAGTAAACAGGAGACTTGCATTCGAAGCCCGGTCCGACCCAAATTTTCAACTTTCCCCATCGATTTCAATCAGTCTCCGTTCTCAGCCAAAGTTGGTAATTCCTTTTTGTCTTAAGGCCTGACTGCTTTAAGGAGGTTCAGACGGATGTACGTTGCAATAGTTAGCAGAGGTGAAAAAATATGTACACAATAGACTACGTGGAGAGCGGCATGACCAGTCATCAGCCAGAAAATGTAGCAACAAACATAAAAATAACCATAATAATGCATTTACAGACATTCATGTGCCAGATTTCCACTCTCACATTAACGATGGCTCTGTAAGAAGAGAAGCGTTGCATAATTAGCGAAGCGTGAATGCGACTGTGGAAAACTCTTGAGCGATACAGACGACACACATTTTTCACATGAATGAAATTGATTTTCAGAACGATATTTAACTCTGAGAAATATTAGTTACTTTCTGAAAAATTCATCTCCAAAACACCTTGGATGTACATGGGAAGATAAAATACTGCAACGTACGACGGTGTATTATTACTGACTAATTTTAAGCTTTCAGTATGTAATCCAGGGAGGATATCACATTCAAATATCTACGCTTCCTATATTCAATCACTTTCATGTATTTCGATTATGCACAGCTATCAGTGACTGCAGTGTAAGAGTATCAAGGAAGTAATTGTGACGACGGAACGAAAATATCCTCAGGACTTGCAAAGCAACTACGAATATTGTGGCCACACAAATCAAGAAGTAACAACGAAGTTCAAAAAGTTTCAGGAAATTCTCATTGACGGATAAGAAACCTCAACTTTACATTAATCGAGAATAGCGATTAATTATATCAATGAGGAGTCTAATAATATGGAAAGTTCTGGTAATCCCTCTAAAGAACGGCTGAAATTTCATCAAAGACTTGGTGCTGCCGGGTCTTTACGGAATCCCTGTCAGATTATCTACATCGGCAGAAACCAAATTGTTGCCACTGTTAGCCACATTCACCCAACTGGATGCGACTACAACGTGTTGCAGTCCACTAGACAGACTGCTGATCTGTCTCGCGAAGTAGCCATATTTATCACTCACTTCTCTGTACAGTATCTTCCTCTACTAACAAAATTAGCTTCATGGTAAGAAAATAAATTCTTGAAATATCTAATGAATAAAATATATATTATACTTTTCACGTTTGGTGTATAACATATGGTACGTTTATTTATAGATTGCCTACTTATTTAGTGAGAGTAGATGAGGACCTTAAGTACCTTTCTTACATCTGACCAGGAACAACACATATAACATACATTACAAAACATTAATAGTGTTCATACCATTAATCATAATAAATGGCACGAGTAATAATAAAACTAATAATAATAGGCTTCAGGAATGGTATTTTATTAGTTTAGCATATTTGAAGACGTTTTATGAGAAAGAGTCGAATTCTTAACATAGAAAATGTTTTAGCCCCTAATTGACGAGGTGTGGTCTCCCTAATTGCGCGAAAAGTTTCGAATCCGCACTCCAAGGTCATTTCCAGAGGAATATTCTAAACTGCCTCTGCCCACAATAAATCGCCAAACCTATAATGTTTAAGTGCCTGCTGCGTTATCACCTTCTGTTTTTGTTGTTGACACTTGTTATTTACGCGTCTTGAGGTCTCCTAGACCACGCGCTGTGAACTACGTATCTGTTTTCTACAGTGTATTACAAAATTTGTCAATTTGTCAATTTTAAAGAACCTAAGTGCGATGGCATCGTTAGTCGGTGGATGGAGGTTGATTTCAGTCATATAGATCAAGAAACAGACGAAAAAGGCGACTATTTCATGATAACCAATGATCACAGTTCGGTTAGTGAGCACGGTGGTCATTCAGAGGAATAACGTCGGAGCAGCTGTGATGGTGACCTTTAGTGAACATTGGCACTCATTGGCCAGTTACAAACCATCAGAAGTCATCCTTCAATACAGGAGTTAAAGAGTGTAGCATCAATCTACTAGTATTCATATATATAGCATGTAAGTGACATAATACAAATTTAAAATATAAGAAACAGTGGCATTCATTGGTCAGTTACTAAACATATAGCAAGTATTGAATATTACAAAACATTTTTCATCATTCAAGTGACATACGACATATTTAAAATAATTATTGGCACTCATTGGCCAGTTACAAATCATCAGAAGTCATCCTTCAAAATAGGAGCTAATGAGTGTAGCATCAAGCTACTGGTATTCATATATAATAGCATGTAAGTGACATAATACAAATTTAAAATATAAGAAACAGTGGCATTCATTGGTCAGTTACTAAACATATAGCAAGTATTGAATATTACAAAACATTTTTCATCATTCAAGTGACATACGACATATTTAAAATAATTATTGGCACTCATTGGCCAGTTACAAATCATCAGAAGTCATCGTCCGCTACTTTGGGAAGTTGTGGACTGACGAGGATACTGATCATTTGCATTGTAATATTATCATGTATTGCAACTGCCGATTGAATTAATGCAATTGATTTCCTGACCGTGTTAAGGATTGCTGACTGCAGAAAAATATTTACGTTTGTACCAACCACTGATATGTTAAGGAAATCTGTGCTGACAATTCGAATGCTATAGAAAGAGTTCTAGAGGTAAACTAATTAAAAATGCATATTGGCTGCCACAACATCTATTCCATTTCCCTATTTGTCCACCTTCGTACAAAATTTCCAGTTTTGCGGAAAAATACAAAATTGTAGATATAGCTCACCCGTTCTCTGCAAAATAAACGGAAAATACTAAAAATGCAAGGAAAAAGCTAGAGTGTCTAGGTGTGGTAAGTTAAAAAGATGTATAAAAATCAAGAGGGACAGATACGTCGCAAAAGTGCTGGTAAATTAAAAATATGCGAATTGTAATCCTTTAAAATAGCGGTATAGTTGTGATGATTCGAGAGTTCTCCACCACCTCTTAACGTTCGGTTTGAGCTTTCAGCCTTTCAGGGCAGTTTTCCACCTGATACATTAGGTATTCCCCCCCCCCCCCCCCCTGCCCCCACAACATAGGAACCATGGACCTTCCCGTTGGTGGGGAGGCTTGTGTGTCTCAGCGATACAGATAGCCGTACCGTGGGTGCAACCACAACGAAGGGGTATCTGTTGAGAGGCCAGAGAAACGTTTGGTTCCTGAAGAGGGGCAGCAGCCTTTTCAGAAGTTGCAGGGGCAACAGTCTGGATGATTGACTGATCTGGCCTTGTAACAATAACCAAAACAGCCTTGCTGTGCTAGTACTACGATCGGCTGAAAGCAAGGGGAAACTACAGCCGCAATTTTTCCCGAAGGCATGCAGCTGTACTGTATGGTTGATGGCGTCCTCTTGGGTAAAATATTCCGGAGATAAAATAGTCCTCCATTTGGATCTCCGGGCGGGTACTACTAAGGAGGACGTCGTTATCAGGAGAAAGAAAACTGGCGTTTTACTGATCAGAGCGTGGAAAGTCAGATTCCTTAATCGAGCACGTAGGTTAGAAAATTTAAAAAAGGAAATGGGTAAGTTAAATTTAGATATAGTGGGAATTAGTGAAGTTCGGTGGCAGAAGGAACAAGACTTCTGGTCAGGTGAATACAGGGTTATAAATACAAAATCAAACATTGGAAATGCAGGAATAGGTTTAATAATGAATAAAAAAAATAAATACGGGTAAGCTACTACAAACAGCGTAGTGAACGCATTATTGTGGCCAAGATAGATATGGAGCCCACGCCTACCACAGTAGTACAGGTTTATATGCCAACTAGCTCCGCAGATGATGAAGAGATTGATGAAATGTATGATGAGATAAAAGAAATTATTCAGACAGTGAAGGGAGACGAAAATTTAATAGTCATGGGTGACTGGAATTCGATAGTAGGTGAAGAAAGGGAAATAAACGTAGTAGGTGAATATAGGATCGGGGTAAGGAATGAAAGAGGAAGCAGGCTGGTAGAAGTTTGCACAGAGCATAACTTAATCGTAGCTAACACCTTGTTCAAGAATCATGAAAGAAGGTTGTATACATGGAAGAGGCCTGGAGATACTAGTAGATATCAGATAGTCTATATAATGGTAAGACAGATTTAGGAACCAGGTTTTACATTGTAAGAGATTTCCAGGGGTAGATGTGGACTCTGACCACAATCTATTGGTTATGAACTGTAGATTAAAACTGAAGAAACTGCGAAAAGGTGGAAATTTAAGAAGATGGGATCTGGATAAACTGAAAGAACCAGAGGTTGTACAGTGTTTCAGGGAGAGCATAAGGCAACAATTGACCGTAATGGGGGAAACAAATGCAGTAGAAGAAGAATGGGTAGCTCTGAGAGATGAAATAGTGAAGGCAGCAGAGGGTCAAGTACGTAAAAAGACAAGGGCTAGTAGAAATCCTTAAGTAACAGGAGATGCATTGAATTTAATTGATGAAAGGAGAAAATATAAATATGCAGTAAATGAAGCAAGCAAAAAGGAATACAAACGTCTCAAAATGAGATCGACAGGAAGTGCAAAATGGCTAAGCAGGGATTGCTAGCGGACAAATGTAAGAATGTAGAGGCATATATCACTAGGGGTAAGATAGATACTGCCTACAGGAAAATTAAAGAGACGTTTGGAGAAAAGAGAACAACTTGTATGAATATCAAGAGCTCAGATAAGAACTCAGTTGTAAGCAAATAAGCGAAAGCTGAAAGGGTGATGGCCGAGCGGTTCTAGGTGCTTCAGTCTGGAACCGCGCGACCGCTACGGTCACAGGTTCGAATCCTGCCTCGGGCATGGATGTGTGTGATGTCCTTACGTTAGTTAGGTTTAAGTAGTTCTAAGTTCTTGGGGACTGATGACCTGAGATGTTAAGTCCCATAGTGCTCAGAGCCAGAAAGGGTGGGGGAGTGTATAGAGAGTCCATACGAGGGCGAGGTACTTGAGGACGATATTATGGAAATGGAAGAAGATGTAGATGGAGATGAAATGTGAGATATGATACTGCGTGCAGAGTTTGACAGAGCATTCAAAGAGCCAAGTCGAAACACGGCCACGGGAGTAGACAACATTCAATTAGAGCTACTGTTAGCGTTGGGAAAGCCAGCCCTGACAAAACTGTATTATCTGGTGAGCAAGATGTATGAGACAGGCGAAGTACCCTCACATTTCTAGAAGAATATAATAATACAATTCCCAAGGAAAGCAGGTGCTGACACGTGAGAAAATTACGGAAGTATCAATTTAATAATTCACGGCTGAAAAATACTAACACGAATTCTTTACACACAGAGGGAAATATTCGAACACGTGAGGCAATACTGACCCTACGACGTATCTTAGAAGATAGATTAAGGAAAGGAAAACCTAGGTTTCTAGCATTTGTAGACTTAGAGAAAACTTTTGACATTTTTGACTGGAATACCCTCTTTCAAATTCTGAAGGTGGTTGGGGTAAAATACAGGGAGCGAAAGGCTATTTATAATTTGTACAGAAACCAGATGGCAGTTATATGAGTCGAGGGGCATGAAAGGGAAGTAGTGGTCGGGAAGGGAGTGAGACAGTGTTGTAGCCTATCCCCGATGTTATTCAATCTGTATATTGAGCAAGCAGTAAATGAAACAAAGACAAAAATTCGAAGTAGAAATTAAAATCTATAGAGAAGAAATAATACCTTTGAGGTGGCCGATGACATTGTAATTCCGTCGGAGACAGCAAAAGACCTGGAACAGCAGCTGAGCGGAATGGACAGTGTCTTGAAAGGAGAATATAAGACGAACATCAACAAAAGCAAAACGATGATAATGGAATGTAGTCGAATTAAATCGGGTGATGCTGAGGAAATTAGATTAGGAACTGAGACACTTAAAGTCAGGAAGTCGTTTCTGAAAGTATTTGTATGGGGTGTCGCCATGCATGGAAGTGAAACGTGGACGAAAAATTGTTTGGACAGGAAGAGAATAGAAACTTTCGAACTATGGTGCTACAGAAGAATGGTAAAGATGGCTTTGAGCACTATGGGACTTAACATCTGAGGTCATCAGTCCCCTAGAACTTACAAGGGAACCTCCCTATCGCACCCCCCTCAGATTTAGTTGTAAGTTGGCACAGTGGATAGGCCTTGAAAAACTGAACACAAATCAATCGAGAAAACAGGAAGAAGTTGTGTGGAACTCTGAAAAAAATAAGCAAATTATACAAACTGAGTAGTCCGTGTGCGCCGCGGTCCCATGGTTAGCGTGAGCAGCAGCGGAACGAGAGGTCTTTGGTTCAAGTCTTCCCTTGAGTGAAAAGTTTATTCTCTTTATTTTCGCAAATTTATGATCTGCCCGTTCGTTCATTGACGTCTCTGTTCACTGTAATAAGTTTAGTGTCTGTGTTTTGCGACCGCACCGCAAAACCGTGCGATTAGTACACGAAAGGACGTGCCTCTCCAATGGGAGCCGAAAACATTTGACCGCAAGGTCATAGGTCAACCGATTCCTCCACAGGAAAACACGTCTGATACGACACTGGTGACGGCATGTGCGTCACATGACAGGAATATGTTGTCGACCCACCTAACTTGTACACTTGGCGTATGGGTACAAAGATTCTTCTACCGTGCCCGATTTAGGTTTTCTTGTGGATGTGATAATCATTCCCAATAAGTGAAGAAAACATAAGAGTTTGTCACATAAACTGCAACAAATGAATGCAACAGTTTCACAGTCGCACAGTTTTCCCTGTGCTCTGTCAAAACATATGTTTTTAACGTTTTCAAATTTTTCCGTGTGTAGACCGTCAAATCGTGCATATGTCCAAGCAATTCTGAACATGTCCTGGAATTTTGGACAGCGAAGTTGATTATATAAAAAATTAAACTTTTCACTCCTGGGAAGACTTGAACCAAGGAACTCTCGTTCCGCAGCTGCTCACGCTAACCACGGGACCACGGCGCTGCTGGGCTCACACTATCCTTGATGTTGCTTATCTTGCACACGGACTACTCAGTTTGTATATTTTGCTTATTTTTTCATAGTTCCACACAACTTCTTCCTGTTTTCTTGATCGATCTGTGTTCAGCTTTTCAAGGCCTATCCACTGTGCCAACTTATAACTAAATCTGAGGGGGGTGCGATGGGGAGGTTCCCTTGTTAGAACTACTTCAACCTAACTAACCTAAGGGCATCACACACATCCATGCCCGAGGCAGGATTCGAACCTGCGGCCGTAGCAGTCGCGCGGTTCCGGACTGTAGCGCCTAGAACCGCTCGGCCACCGCGGCCGGCGAATGCTAAAGATTAGATGGGTAAATCACATAACTAATAAGGAGGTACTGAATAGAATTGGGGAGAAGAGAAATTTGTGACACAGCTAGACTAAAAGAAGGGGTCGGTTGGTGGGACATGTTCTGAGGCATCAAGGGATCACCAATTTAGTATTGGAGGGCAGCGCGGCGGGTAAATGTCGTAGGGGGAGAACAAGAGAACAATACACTAAGCAGATTCAGAAGGATGTAGGTTGCAGTAGGTACTGGGAGATGAAGAAGCGTGTACAGGATTGGGTAGCATGGAGAGCTGCATCCAACCAGTCTCTGGACTGAAGACCACAACAACAACAACTTTAGGTATTACAGTACTGATGGCAGCTTGTCTTTACAATTTCCAGTAAATTACAGGCTTATTGCGATTTGTTGCATTTTATTGGCTACATTTGTCTCAGGTTCATTATAAGCATCATTTCTAATTTGTAAAATTATTACAAAAGTCACTCATTGCTCCCAACACGGTTTTCTTAATCTCAAACAGGTTCGGTACATCATTGGCGCACGAGTAGCTGACACTAGTTGCTCTACTTCCTCCTTCTCGGAGCTATACAGGGTAAACACCCGTATTCGAGCCGTTCAGGCTATGTAAAGTATTCCTACTTGTTTATAATATCCATGTGAACAGTGAGGTACTCAAAACATGAGGGTACCACCCCCGACAGTTACTGATCACGTCACAAGTGTCTGAAAAAAAGCGCAGGTTACTCTTGTATGCAATATGCCTAAAAATGCAGACCTGTAAAATTACAAACTGATTTCATTAACGTAATTTTCGGCGAGTTCTTCAATATATTCTCAGTTCGAATATAATACATTTCCTTGAGATGGAAATTCGAAAACTCTCAGCAATGGAAAAAATAGCAACAACAGCAACAATCCTCTCCTCCAGAGCTGTTGTCACACCATCATGGATATTTACATCAGCACATGCAGACCCAACGTGAGCTATAATTGTAAAAGCACGTACGTGCGTTCAGCGACACTTCAGAAAACAGCAGTGTAATGCATTTTATTTTGTTCCACATACCCGATACTCGAAACCTAAACTGAGAAAATATTTACTGCCACGATTATCTTGAACGCGCACAATTCTGAACATTTAACACAGAAAATGCTTCTTAAAGTGTCTTATAAAACTAATCAATTAACACCATAGAAATTAAATACATCTTCAGAAAATTTACTGTGCCAAGAGGTGCTATTCTTGAACACTGTATTAAACAACACAGCTTTGCAAAACGTGAATAACTGGAAAACAAATAATCAGGTCCCTTGCAGGACGATATTACTAGTAGAAGAGAAGCTAAAGTTTCGACCATCCACTATGGAGCACAATCGATGTAAACGCTAAGTCTGTGCCGAGCTTGAGCAACGAAAAAATTTATGTTCCTAACTACAACCACCAAGAAGATGAGAAGCCAGACGCACCGAGCTGCACAGTTCGGTCGCTGGGGGCGCGACGTTTGGTTGCAGAGCAGCGGTGGACGGCGAATTGGACGACGGTAGCGGAGTTCATCGGTTCCAGGCTGGCGCTGTCACTGCCTTCTGCTGTTCGGCCCTAGCTTCATCCTCGATGCGCGGAGTACTAGACCTTTCTGAGCGGTTACCTAGCTGGATCGCGGGAGCAGAACAGGATCTTTATCGACGTACACCGATGCTAGCAGCGCGCTACGATTGAGATTTTGGTGCGTCGTCGGCATCGCCCTGCGCTGATCTACTCGCTTACTTCATGGCTCTGCCGCGGTTCGAGTGGCGCCGACCGGCGTTTGAATTGTGCGGCCGGCACACTTTCAGCTGCTGGCGCTACGTGGTAGGCGTGCCACAGAACAGGTAACGGCACCGACGCGCCACAATCAGTGTAGCAAAGGCGCTACATTAGGTCCTCATCGACAGAGGATAGCACCGGCAAGCGCCTCGGTACCAAAAAAAGTTAAATCTGCTATTTCCTTTGAACGAGCACACCAAGTGGAAGACTGCAATATGCGACAGTGTGCATAAGTGTCAGCACTGATTTCAGCATTGGCATGTCAGCTATAGTTAGTAGTTATCCGCAGCTCAAAGAACTAAAGGTGATCGGAATGGTGTCACGCTTGTGCATACAGACAATATCGGCAGCAATTCCTCTGACATTAAATATTTTGGTGATAGCTCTAAACGTAGTACTCCGCTAGTACATCAGTGCACAGCGAAAAACAATTGTGATGATCACTACGATAAAATTATCTGTGTTGTCTTATACTGAGCATAAATCTTGTCTTATACTGAGCATAAATCCAAACATCTGGAAAAACTCCATATTGTGGCTGTGAGCACTAGTTTCTTTAAAGAAATTTGCGATTGGAGAAAATGAAATTGCTGAAATCAAAACAGGGGATGGAATAGGATAAAAGATGGTCTGAGTTCCGCAATCCAGTTAATACATTTGTGACATAATCATTACTGAGAGAGAAAAACCTGAAATGCTATGTACTTACGCACATAATGCACAAACAGCGAATTATGCAGAACACCGATACCGATATAAACGATAAGGTTGTAGTAACTGTTATTCAGTCCTCATTTCCAATACCTAACATTAAATAATACGACCAGTGCCAAAGTTTGGCTTTCCACAGAAATACGTTCCATTCTACTCAGGGTGACAGCTGCCAAAACCCCACCATCTGGTATATTTGCTTCGAGAGATCTTAACAATTCTTTCAGCACATCTCACAAAAATGGACACTCTCAAATGACAACACCTTCGTCTACAGAAGTTCTGTGATTTCTTTACCAGGACAGAGGGCTTTCCCAAACAAACCGATATATGGACAATACAGTATCCCGAATGAGGCCCATATGCTATTCCAATAAAACAGACCCATCGCGCCTATCAGAGGAAATCCCTACTAGCATGGGAGTTTTGCCGGAGCCGTTGCGGCTCAACGGAAGTTGAATGATATTGACAAAATATAACAGATTGTATTAATTGTGAATTAGAGTGTACATCAACAACATTTCGCCAGCATCTCCCCGGCCGACAAAACAGCTGTTATTATAGGCAACATGGGAACAGAACATACTTTGTAAAAACTTCTATATAGCGCAAATATTTCTAATTACAACATAGAATAAGCGACGAGCTACCCAGTTGAAAGCATGTTTCTTGTACTACTCTCTAGTGGAACGTCAGGAGCTTTAGCCACAAAACTTTATTGCTACTTTGAGCGTCCTACACGGTAGTATATCAGTCATTTCTGGAAACTGGTTCACTACAATGGGCACGTGAAGGACAGTACTTCGAAAGTTCTTTAAAAGGACAGACATATTGGATACAATGTGATTGCGGTTCTAGTTGAAAAAAATAAAAAAAACCTTAATCGTAACTCCTCATAATATACAGGTAAATAATATTTCCATAGGACTTTTGTCACGTGACATAGTGGCTGAAGCTATACCATTTTATGTAACGAACTATAATATAGAAGAGGTTCATGCTGAAAGAATGTTGAATTGCCTACTATGGAAAAGGTAGACGGAAGTGCCTCCGCGACGGAAAGGCTTACATCGGAATGGAAATGGTGCAAGAGAGCGAAATGGCGCGAGAAGTCTTTGTGGCAAATTGGTCGGAAACTCCAAGCGAGCAGGTTGTTTCTACCAACTCTGGCCTACCTCTATAAGACACATCCACCTGCCAGGGCTCTATGCTCACAACTGTGGCCGCCAACAGCAATGCCGTGGCAGTTATTTTACACCCTGTATCCTATCAATACATAATTTATTCCATAATTATATACTCCAATTCAAGTCGAGAACCTGTAAGGCAATGTATCAGAACTCTTTCTGTCATTAACTGACACCAAATTTATATAAAGATGTAGTAACTATATGCAGATACGCAGACTAAAGAGACCTGACTTCCACGTGTACTCATTTGCTGTACTTCTCATTTCTTCGTCAACCCTATTATTGCGTTTCAGTTCTATCACAATACAACAAACTTTAATGAAAATCCCAAAGTCTGCCAATGGTCTGGTGCTTAGACACACTGAATGATCTAGAAACCTGACAGTAAACAGGAATGAGCAGAATTGTTTATTGAATGGACAGATGCATGATTGAGCAGCTTCTGCTCTAGCAAGCGGCACGGTATAAAGGGTGGTCAGAGACGGTCTGAAAAGCTCGTAAGAGTGTTCTAGGATAGGTTGTGTTGAGAAATAATTATTAAGATGAAAATTCAATACAATTTCAGAGTTCATTGGGGTTGAAGTTAGCCAAATATGCCGTTGCAGGCGCACATTCAAGAGGCTCGCCAAAGATGGTATCGCCAAACGTGTGCTTTGTTTGGTTTCGTAAAACCGAAAAATGGAGCGAAACAAAAACTGGACATGGGTCAGTACTGACCATCTAACCCAAGCCGAAGGCTTAACTGTCATTTCCACTAATTGTATCTGGCGGGCGGCTTGAATCTCCGCGCGAAACTGCCTGATTGGCTAACTAATGCTAATTAAGTCGGAAATGGTACAAACTATCGATTGTTTATCTTGATAATCACTTTTCAGCAGAGTCTACCCGGCAACATCTTTACAAGTTTTTCAGACTGATCCCGACCACCTTCTATATCTACGCTTCCAAGAGCCCGCTACAACGCCTGTTTCTCTGCGGCTGGTCTGTCGTAGCTGCAGTACAAATGAACCATCAATCAAGGTTGTGAACTTCCTGTAGTAGTTAAGAGGCTGTAAGGATTTCTTCAATAATTTATTAGAGAGTGTATTAAATGATGTATATACGAACAAAAATCTCCACATCGTAGGTTTTATTAAAAATTCATTAAAACTAATTAGCATGTAATTTTAAGAAATTGTCATCAGTTCTCCACGTACTAATACGAGGGGCGTTCAATAAGTAATCAAAGCGCAGAACTGTTATTGAGTTTCTTTTGTTGGAAAAGCAGTGAATCGCAGATATTCATAGGCGCTTGTAGAACGTGTATGGAGACCTAGCAGTGAACAAAACCTAGGTGAGTCGTTGGGCGAAGTTTCTGTCATCATTAGAAGAAGGTCGCGCAAACCTGTCCGATGGCTTCTCAATTGGACGTGTGTCGGTAGTGCTGACACACTCGTCCATCTGCTGCAGTACTCAGCCGGTGAGGTCGTAGCGACGGTTTTCTGGGACTTTGAAGGGGGTAGTTTGTTTGATGTCGTCCGTCATGGCGAAATGATGAACTCTGAAGTGTACTGCGCTACTCTCAGAAGATTCAAGAAAGGACTTCACCGTAATCTTCGCCACAAACTTGCGAACGATCTTCCTCTTCTCCACGACAACGCAAGGCTCGAACAAGTCTGCGCACCCGAGAGGAGCTCAAAAAATTTCATTCGACTGCTCTTCTTCATCCACCCTAGAGTCCGGATCTCGCACCATCTCCTCCATCTCTTTGGCCCAAAGGCGGATTCACTCCGCGGGAAGCAGTACGTGTACGATGAGGAAGCTGTTGATGCAGCAAGGCGTGGGCTCCGACGTCGACAGCAGAATGGTACCAATCGGTCATACAGGTCCTCCAATTAAGGTGGCGTTTGGCCGTTGTATTGAACAGAGATTATGTTAAAAAGAAGGGTTTTGTAGCCAAAAGGGTGAGGAATAATATTATATGTTGGAATTCTGAATAAAATCAACCTGCTTTCATAAAAAAAGTATTGTATTACATATTGAACTCCACATTGAATAATGTAACTTATTAGGATATAGTTATCACAAGATCATGTTAGTGAATTTACAAGAGGAACCAGAAGTCCGTTATCATTCCGAAATTGAATACTTTATGGAATAACGGAGGTAGAGAGGTAAAAATTGACACATATGATTGAAATGACATGGGGTTCTATTCAAACCAAAACTAAGTGCAGAAAATGATCACCAGGTGGTGCTTCGTATGATACAAAAGCAATATTTAGCATAACAACTGAAGTTTAGCTAAGACAATATTCTTTATAACATAGGCTCAGCATGCCGGTCGTCATTCATCAACAATATCTGCAGTCGAGGGAAAATTTTTGAACAGTACTGTACAACATATTAGTAGGAATGGTGAAAAACTGCCGTCGGATGTTGTCTTTGAGCATTGCCAATGAAGTCGGAAGATCGAGGTAGACTGGCGACTCCAGGTAATTTCATAACCAATAATCACACGAATTGAGGTTTGGGTACATGGGAGTCCGGGTTTGACGAAAGTGGCTGCTCAGTAAGCGATCCTCAACAAATGATGTGCGAAAGAGATCTTTCCCATGTGTAGCGTTAGGCTAGAGATGATACGATTCTGTAACATATCGGCGTACCTCGCACTCGTCAGACTGATATTTTATATACGATTCTCATGTAGCGTCACTGACGTGTTACCGCCCAGCGCCAGCTATTGGACGGTTTTTGCACTTGTATTTTGGTTACAATAAAACCCAACGTCAGTTCAGGGAGGAGTCTCAGGTTACATCTCTCTACATACATTATTCGGTGAAGTAGTACATTTTGAAATGCTAACGGACTTTTGAGTCACCTTGTATTTATTTTCTCGCAGATGTAACACGGTTTGGCTGAACAGCTAAAAAATGATGAAATAGTTAGGGTTCCTTAACTGCAGAGCGACGAACAACTAGACGCTACGCTTTTAAATTAAAACATTTTCGAAAAATTTGAAGTGTGTCCGCTTACGCCGAAGGCACCACATTGCTGACCAGTTCATCGTCATTCTGTCTTTGGAAGGCTAAATTTCTCACCCATCCCACTGGCAGACCACGTGACAACGCCTACCAACGTATGACGAGAACAATCGAGACACCTGGCACGACAAAAACCGGTTGTTCTAAAACACCGCGGACTACTTGGATGACAATGTATCAGACTTACCCAGGATCCCCGTACCATTTCACCACTATATCTGCAAAACTGCAAGCCGTACGGGCAATAATGTCATCACCGGCATCAACATCGTTGCCAGTCTAACATCTCACATGTCGAAAACCACCAGGAGCTACATCGTCCTAACAAAACTGTCTATAGGTAAGCATTCCCTCCTTCTATTTATCTCACAAACTCTTTTACTCTCCCAAACAACATCAAAGACACATAGAAGACGCAGCATAAGACAACAAATAATCTAAGCTTGGTAAACGCCTCTGGAATGTATAGCCAGACCAAATCACACACAACCTAATCTTTCTTTTCTTGTTTAATAAGCAGATGTGACGTGAAATTACTAACTCCTAGGACTCGAAAACAGTTATATGCTCGGAAATTTACCGTAAATAATAAGGTAATCCAGATTCCAGGAGGCAGGCAGTTCCCCATCTTGCGTCTCCTTCCCCTCCCCGTTCGCTTCCTCCCAGCTCGCTCTAAAACACAGACGCCCACAAGAACTGGGAATCAGTGTTGAGACTTTGAAAGTGTAATCAGATTGAGAGGGTTGGGATAGAGAGGGAGGAAGAAATAAAAAAAAATTCTCTCACTACCCTTGCAGAAACCTACACATTTTCAAGTACATTGAATAACTGAGCACCTGAGTGTGTCATACTATGCTACAGTTTAAATTTCGTCATTTCTGAGTAGGGAGATCTGTGTATTCCGTATCCGCTTTCTCTGCCACGATACTGACGACCAACGCAACAGAATTTTTCGTGTGTTACTAAAACATAACATTTTGCCTTCTGAGGTAAGTCTGGTCTACCGATTGCTACAGTACTCACCTGCGAAACAAACATGAGATTAATATTACGCGGTGCAACTTGAAATTTCAAGGCTTAATAGATTACGGAATAGGTCTGTCATACTTGAGATTATGAACAGGCATAGCAGTGGAGCCTGTAAGTCCCTCGCTTCTACCGAAATCGGCGCTAAGGTGTAGACGTCCGCTGGACCGCTGGGCTGTTGTATGACTGACTACACGGAAGTGAGTTTCTCGGCAAGAAATTGTAAAAGAGAAATTGTCATATCTACACCTATGCTCCGAAATCCAGAAAAAAGTGAGAGGCCGAGGGTACTACCATAATTTACCCTCATCTCAGTTCCATTTATGAGTGGTGGGTAGGAAGAAAGACTCACGATAAACTTCCGCACCAATTCTATTTTCGCTGACTTGTTCATCTCGGTCATTTCGAAAGACACACGTGGGAGGAATTTACATGTTGATTATCTCTTCTTCCAACATTAGCAGTAACCTTTCACGTGATACAAAACTTCTTACCTGAAGTGATTAACTCTGTACTTCTTTGAGCATCTCCATCACTCTCTCGCGCTTACTAAACGAAACTTACATCTTTTCTTTCCATCTGTTCTATCTCCTCTGCTAATCCTACTTGGTATAGGGTTCCAGACTGATGAACAATACTCATGACTCGATAGATGAATTGTTTTGTAAGCTATTTCCTTCGTGGTTAAGTTACATTTTCAGAAGATTCTTCCAATAAATCTCAGTCTGACGTAACCTTCTCCTATAAATTTTAGTGTGCCCATTCCACTTCAGGTCGCTCCCAACGGTTATTCCTATTTACTGTACGCTGGAATTGTGTCTTGTGATTTTTAGCCAAAGGCATCGAATAGTAAGGGTTCCGTCACCTTCTTACACTCAGTACGTTAGACTCATTAGCGTTCGAGGTGAACTGCACCTGTCACCGATCCTCTGCCAGTCTGCTAAATTTCGCTACAGTCTCCTAGCGCTGCTACCTCGCTGTGGATAACAGCAACATCTACTAAACGCTCATAGAGCTTCCGACGTTACTCGCTAAATAATTTATACATATCGTAAATAACAAAGGGCCGAAAACATTCGCTTGCAGTACTGCAGGAATTACCTATACTTCTAGCGATTTCATTTCGTTATGAATAACTTAATGGGTTCTGTGTCTCAGAAAGTCTTGAATCCAGTCACAGATTTAGTTCGACACTCATTAAGCTCGTATTTTTTTTACTAATCCACAGTTACAAACTGTATCGTATAACTTCCGGAATTCAAGGAACACGGTTCCGAGCTGGGTGCCTTTGTCTACGGCTCTCTGTGTCTGCTAACGAACAGAGAGATTTGTTTCGCAACACCTCTGCTTACGGAATACATGTTGGTGTTTATAGAGGAGATTTTCGCTCTCCAAAATCCTCATAATGCGTGAGCACTGAATTTGTTCCCTAATTCTACAACAGATTGACGCCAGCCGTATAAAGTTATAATTTTTTATCTCAATTAGCCGAAACTTCTACATTTACATCTAGTTCTACATACTCTGGAACCACCGTACGGCGCGTGACGGAGGGTACCATGCGCCACTAGCAGTCATTTCCTTTCCTGTTCCACTCATAAATAAAGCAACAGAAAAACTACTATCTACGTACATGCCTTCGCATGGGCCCTACTTTTTCAACTTTTATCTTCGCGGTCCTTATGCAAAATGTATGTTGACGGCAGTAGAATCGTTCTGCAGAAAGTCGTCTTCCCTCCAGGGATTCCCATTTGAGTTCCTGAAGCATCTGCGCTCTATTACAGTGTCTTGAGAACCTACGGGTAACAAATTTAACAACCTACCTCTGACTTACTTCTGTTTCTTCCTTCAATCGCAACACTCCGGAAAAAGTCGCACTAACGTCCCATATGCGGTATCCTTTACAGCCGAACCACACTTTCGTATTATCTCCCAATAAACCGAAGCCAGTCATTCGCCGTCACTACCAAAATCCTCACATGCTCTTTCTATCTAATATCACTTTGCAACGTTACGTGGCTGTGTCAAGCACGACGCTACTAATGCTGTATCCGAGCATAATGGGTTTGTTTCTCCTACTCATCCAGTTTAACCTAAATTTTTCTACATTAACTTTCCGCAAACGTGAATGACCTGTGCTTCATTACAATTACTTCCTAATATCCGTTGTTACAGCGTCCAACAATATATCACTGTTAGAACGTGAACATGCTATTACGTATAATCTGTGTAGAATCTTACAGTTATCTTATCTGTTCCTGTTGCCTGTCCACTATAGAGCAGTGGTAGTTGATTCTCTATTCAGTGATCACTTATTTCGACATCTGTCATATCTGTTGGTGGAGTACGTTTAAACGTGAATGACCAGTGCTTCATTACAATTACTTCCTAATATCCGTTGTTACAGCGTCCAACAATATATCACTGATAGAACGTGAACATGCTATTACGTATAATCTGTGTAGAATCTTACAGTTATCTTATCTGTTCCTGTTGCCTGTCCACTATAGAGCAGTGGTAGTTGATTCTCTATTCAGTGATCACTTATTTCGACATCTGTCATATCTGTTGGTGGAGTACGTTTTGCTATAATAATTTGCTAGTGCGAATGGGGCGATAGGATACCACATAACGGATGAAACACTCAGACGCTTAGGATTATATCGGTGTGACTTACATTCGAAGACTTAAGTACTGTGCAGCAGAAAACTTCAAGCAATTCTTTAAAAATGTCAAATTGGAGAAAAATTTTATTTCCATTACTGAAACCCCTCAATTTATGAAAATGACAAGCTATTTTTATGGTACGATATAACAAACTCAACTAGCAACTATAGTCAGTGTTCAACACAAAAACGTATACATGAGGTATCACATTTTTACTCAAGAGAATGTACAAAGTGTCTACGAGATCACTTCGTCCTCTTATTCCAAATGACCGTCCAGAAGAAATACTTCCATTAACACACGGTGCTAACTGCCAAAGCCAACCCTTACATACGCTGTGTCGCACATGGATTCGGAATAACGTTACCACTTCCCTGATAGTCTTCCTTTCACCCTTAAGAATCATGGTTTGGTGTTAGGCAGTCACACATCACATTTTTTTTTAAACAGCTTCCCACTGAAGTCTTGCATTATACCCACATCAAATGGTTCAAATGGCTCTGAGCACTATGGGACTCAACTTCTAAGGTCATTAGTCCCCTAGAACTTAGAACTAGTTAAACCGAACTAACCTAAGGACATCACACACATCCATGCCCGAGGCAGGATTCGAACCTGCGACCGTAGCGGTCACGCGGTTCCAGACTGCAGCGCCTATAACCCCACGGCCACTTCGGCCGGCATACCCACATCGTTCAAGTAATAATCGTCTGCACGCAGGTGATGGAATAGTCCAGGCACATCATTCATCAGAACAGGCATTTCAACAACAGACGACTCCATTTCGCATGACATAGCCGTAGGGTGATTTTTACATCCTGTAAATGGTTTCCAACACTTTCTTGTTATATTTTTTTCCGATATGTTTACTGCTGATGAAGTATGTCCCATATATAGGGGAATATGACGTGTTTGTCTTTGCACCCTGTCGTTAGAATGTCCCGTCTTTCCTATAGTAAACCACAGTTGTGCTGTGTTCAAATGGCTCTGAGCACTATGGGACTCAACATCTGAGATCATAAGTCCCCTCGAACTTAGAACTATTTAAACCTAACTAACCTAAAGACATCAAACACATCAATGCCCGAGGCAGGATTCGAACCTGCGACCGTAGCGGTCGCTCGGTTCCAGAATGAAGCGCCTAGAACCGCTCAGCCACTACCGGGCGGCTGTGCTGTGTCATCCCTCTCGGATATTTAGTTGTTACATTAACCTCCTACACCTGCTGCTGTTAATTCCGATTACTTCCAGTGTGCAACGCACTTTTTTCAATGATTGGGTGTGCTGTCATGTGACTATTACATGTACTTTAACTTATATTCGACAATTTTCATGTTTTTTTCCACATTTTTCCTACTTCTTTCCATATTTTTCATATTGTACTCTTAAAAGTACATGAATAACTGTGTTCTTATTGCTTACCTAACAAGGTTTCTCTACGTCCAACAGTGATAAGGATTCCCCAACCTAGCCAAAGATAATCTACAAAAGTGTCAGCAATGTCACTAGCTCCTCTTCTGTTTTCAAACGTCGACATAGGAAAAATTCTCATCAGTACGTAACTATAACACACTGAAACATACATGGACTGTTGTGGAACTGCATTACTAATTTTAACTATCTGAAATACAGCTTTATGATTACTGATTGTTGCAAAATCTACCATCAGGACCTCTTAACAATGGAGATATCCATTTGTACTTTCTTGTACTACAGCTGTCACAACTTCATATGCACGTCAAATAAACGTGCAATAAGTGTGTGGCTGTTGGAATTAATGTTAAGAATACTGAACAACTGCTGCTATCAAACCTTCTACACACAAACACACACACACACACACACACACACACACACACATATGGCTGGGCTATGTGTGTTTACAACTGGATATTGTCTATCTCCTAACATTATTATTTCCATCTTTTACATACTCACATCCTGGATCTTTAGTATATTCTATATATAAAGGAGATCAGATAGATGCATTTGGTCGTTTTCTGAATATTATGTTCTTCTCCTGCATACATCTTGTATCTTCAGAGTATATACGAAACTTTGAAGCCGTATTTGTTTCTTATTCTGTGTATGAGAAACCACAAATCGATTTAATTATTGTTAGATGGCAAACTACGTAGATTTTACAGGAATCAGTAAACAAATGATCAGTTTAATATATAGCTGAAGTTTGCACATCACCTCCAACGCCATCCACGTGTGTTTTAGTGTGCATAACTTAGAGCTGTGTGTTGATGGGAAGGTTTTTTCTTCTGTTGACATTTGAAAAAGAAGAGGAATAAGTGATATTACAGACACTGTTGTAGATTCTCTCTGACTTGGTGAGCGAATCAAAATCATTGATGGGTTCTAAAGAAATCACGTACCATAAGCAACAAGAGCACAAATATTTATACATTATACTTCAGACATGCTGGATACAGAAGATAAGTTATTGTTTTGTACATTCTGTATAGTTTACACTGCATTAGTGATACACATTTCCAGACTCAAAAGTCAGTTCCTGGGAAACGGAAAATATGTGGTCCACGCAAATCCTGTTCATATCATATCGCTGTGCGATAGGTCAAGCTGCCTGCAGCCTCTTGCTAAAGCTGGCTATGTTAGCGCAGCAATTTTATCTAACAGCCAGCGAACGCTTGTTGGTGTCCTGTGATTCAGTAACAAGCTTAGGTAAGTATTATACGTAAGTATCATATTATAAACTCTGGAGAAACTGGTTTTTTCAATTGAGGACACTCTTTTTTACAATGTATGTGCAGCGCAATTAGAAATTGTTCCTACAGTTAATACTGTTCCGTAAGTCTTAAGAAAGTTAGCCACCTTAAACTACTTCCTATTAAAGGCTTAGAGTATAAAATATGTCTGTCTACAATTTCACTGCGAGAGTAGGAAGAGTACATAAACGTTTACCGGTGTAAAGGTACACCTTCCAGACAATCTGGATATAGAAACGGGTATTAACTGTACTCAGATGATTTATAGCTTTAATTATTCGTTGTAAGCCATGTGGAATCTACATTACACATAGAATAGAGCAAGGTGGCGCAGTGGTAAACACACTGTACTTGCATTCAGGAGGGCGACAGTTCAAACCCGCGTCCGGCCATCCTGATTTAGGTTTTCCGTGATTTCCCTCAGTTCCTTCAGGAAAATGCTGTGATGGTTCCTTTGAAACGGCTCGGCCGACTTCCTTCCCTAACTCGATGAGCCCGATGAACCCGCTGTTTTGTCCCCTCCTTCAAATCAACCAACCAACATGTCAGATTACATTGCTCTGTCGGAGTACTGGCAGCAGAATGATGGCATAAGTAAAACAAGTTCGTCGCCACTCAACTGACGATCAGTATTACGGAAGTTACACTTACAGAAACATGTGAATATATGGAAAACCGAAACTTTTTTAAATGTAAATATCATCAACCTACGGATGCAGACTTTATAACACTGACACATTTCGTGAGGTCATCGTGAAATAGCCCTATCCATTCCCTAAATCACCACATATGTTAAAGACTGAGACTTTTTCTAAGTGTATTAAGTAATTAATACGCATGAAAACAAATAAAATCCCTTCTTATTCAGATACAGTGCAAACTATACAATGTGTATAAACCACAATGGATAAAATTCAGAAACATGCATATTTTGAGCTGGCTATATTGATATCTTGTAATTATTTATTGTTTAGTAACGTTAAGTTTGGAAAGTATATACAGACTAAATTTCTACTTTTATCAACATTTCTTTCTACTTAGAATGTTTTGTCAGTTCGAAAAAGTTTGGCAAGGAGATGCTATTCGCATAATGAATTGCTTATATACTTAACTAACGTTAAACATAAATCATGACTGGTATTTTGTAATTTTGCGAATTCCTCAAATAACATTTAACGAATATACTGTTGGTTCTTGGAGGAAAACGTGAGATTTGTGCGTGTTCTCCAGTGTGCAGTATTTCTCGTTTGAATTTAGTTATTATTATTTTTCCGTTCATTGTAGTATGATTCATCATAGTCTGATCGTGTTTTCTTTTCGTTACTGTCGGTAGTCATTATCATATTTCGAACTAAAGTAAAACACCATACATAATTTGGAAAAGTGGAATTGAAAAGTGTACTTCCTGACCACTTTACATTTGGTGTATTGTAGGTCATAAATTTCTGCGTATAAATTACAGCTTATATATCCAAATTGTTTTGAACAGTGAAAGGAGAGCGACGCTTCCTTCCATTCTTGAGAATAAAGACGTGAAATGCATTGAAACTTGTCCACTGAGAGGGTGTCAGGTACGTGATGCACACCTGCAACGGTCTGTTATGCAGAATCCTCTGGTTTCTCTGTTTCTTTTGCTGCCAGTGCAAGCCAAGCGTGTAAATGAAAAATTAATGAAGTAAACAGACAATGGGAGTCATCAGCTAATGATGCTGACTGGATTTTTCTTAAATTTATGTTCCCTGATATCAAGAAACTTTGTGACAGGCATAAAAGAGAAGTGAAAGTTAAACTACTGTTACTTCTGAACGAGCAGCTGGACGAAGCTAATGAGGACATGTCAGGAAGTCCCTTATCATCACAGCTGTCTTCCATTTCTTCAAAAGCATTGTCTACAGACAAGCAGAATTCACCACTAGTGCACTACCATCGATTGTAACTGATATCACTTAAAATATAGCAACGTTTCTTCTGGATGTTCCTGAAACTGAGTCAAGTACTATTCTGTGAAATCAGAGAGTTGTAGAAATACTATTCTAGCTTTATCAATCTGTAACCTTTATTTAGAACGTACCACGCTGAATTCAGTAACATGCAAGGTGGTCTTTCAAAAAATAAACTTTTCATGGTGGTACTTTTAATGTCATTCATGCTCTCTTAACAAAATTCTTACTGTAATGTGTAGCTTCTCAGAAGGAGAAACAACAACTCGATAACTTGTGCCCTGTTCTGTCAGGGTAGCTAATAGCAGTAGCTCCTAAAAGTGGAAACTGTGTGCTGTCTTGTTGCTTATCGTGCTGCGGATCACGTCGTATTTCGTACTGTATGTTATATCGCCCCTGCGGGAACATGCGTATAGCACCAACAAGCGTCACATCACGCTACTTCTATTGAAGTATATAATACCGCATATCCTAGCGTATCAGGGTGCACCGCGTCTAAAGCAATAAACACGCACCCTTCCACTATGTGGTGAAAGGCCTGCTACCTGTACCACAAGCCAAATCAGATTTTGAAAATAAATTTAAAGTAAATAAAGAAATTGTATGCAGTAGTGGTCATAGGCATACTCAGATTTACAATACATGGTAGTGTGAAGAAAAAGCGGATAAAAGTACTTACGTATCTTCTCAGACAACACTAAATCACACTGACAACAAAAGCGCCATTGTGCCATATGTAGGGAAGACATCAGAGGTACCTGGTAGCCAACAAAATTCCAGAAAATGTACAGAAATTTTCTACACATAGAAATAATACTCTTCCTCACGTTACACTGAAGACAAAATTCCACGTTTAGAATGAAGTCGAATTTATAGGATTCGTGTAGTTTGTGTGGCAAATTACACATTGACCTTCCAGAACCTGACCAACTACGTGGTAGACGGCTTGTCAACATTTGGCACGTATAACAACGGCGCGTCGTGGCGTGGAAGAAATGCGGGCCTGGTAGGTCGCTGGATGGAGGTGGCACCACATCTGCTCACACAAGTCACCTAATTCTCGTAAATTCCGGGAAGGGGGCGATGATCTCTGACGCCACGTAGAATCACGTCTCAGATGTGTTCGATCGTGTTCAGATCTGGTGAGTTGGGGCTAGTACATCAATTGGAACTCGCCACTGTGTGTGTCCTACCACTCGAACACACTCCTGGCCTTGTGACATGGAACATAGTCTTGCTGAAAAATGCCACTACCGTCGGGAAACATGAGTGCCATGAGGGGGTGTACTTGGTGCACAACCAGTGTACGATGCTCCTTGGCTGTCATGGTGCCTTGCACGAGCACCACACGACCAATGTATACCGGCATGAATGCTCCCCAGAGCATAATCGAGAGCCAGCTTGTCTCCATCCCGCAGCGCAGGCGTCAAGCAGCTGTTTCCCGGGAAGGCGCAGGATTCGGACCCTATCATCGGCATCATAAAGAAGGTATCGGTATTCATCAGAGCATGCTACGTTCTGCCACTACGCCGACATTCCATGCCGATGGACACGCCTCCATTTCAGTCGTAGTTGCTGACGCCATGATGTTAACGTTGGCACATGCATGGGTCGTCGCCTTCGGAGGACCATCATTATAAGTGTTCAGTGTAGTGTGTGTTCAGACACACTAGTTCTCTGCCCTACATTAAAGTCTGATGTTAGTTCCACCACAGCTCGCCGCCTGTCCTGTTTTATCAATCTGCCAGAACTACGACGTCCGACACCCGTAATGAGGGGTAGCTGCCAAAACCCACAACGCTGAACGTGATTTCACCTTTGTTTCGCCACATGTTAAAGACACTCACCACAGCATTCCTCGAACACCAGAAAGTTGTTAAATTTCTGTAATTCTCGTGCCGAGCCTCCGGGCCATCACAATCTGCTCTCGGTCTAACTCAAATGGATCTCTTGCCTTCCCCATTGTACACACGGACAGCACCCTCAGTACATGCCCCGTGCGTGTGTTTGACTAGCACTCATTCTTCGCCAGGTGACAATGATATCGCCTGGGCGGGTTTATAACGATAGTATATTGGTGGTTATAGAGTTCTGGTTGATTAGTGTATGTAAGTAAATGCGTAGAGCTATAGCCACTAAACTTACTGAACGTGAAGGGGGTTGGAAACTTAAAAAGAAATATTTCACCTCTGACGGACGTCATCTGAATTAATGCCATTCTTTCGATTTAAATGTGATCCTCTCCGCAGAAAAGTAACATTACTTGACATTATGTTTGTCATTAAAATCTAAATACAAAATCTCTACGTTATTCATTGTCAAACATAGTTCCATTATTCACCATTGTTTAAATGTAGGCAGCGAATTAATATTTTCCTGACTATAAGGTAATATGCGAGTTGTAAACAGCATAACTGTGTCTCGTCCACATTTTATTGACTCTAACCTCCCCTGTGCCCTCCCCCTTTCTTTCCCTGTTCATCACATTCACTAGTTATTTTGCCAATTAACGTAGTAATCTGTGTATTTTGTGTACTGCTTTGTGCGTTACATTCTGATACATTTAATCTCCTACACTATGTGGTAAAAAGTATCCGGACACCTGGCTGAAAATGAATTACAAGTTCGTGGCGCCCTCCATCGGTAATGCTGGAATTCAGTATGGTGTTGGCCCACCCTTAGCCTTGATGACAGCTTTCATTCTCTCAAGCATACGTTCAATCAGGTGCTGGCAGGTTTATTGGGGAATGACAGCTCATTCCTCACGGAGTGATGCACTGTGGAGAGGTATCTATGTCGTTCGGTGAGGCCTGGCACGAAGTCGGCGTTCCAAAACATCCCAAAGGTGTTCTATAGGATTCAGGCCAGGACTCTGTGAGGCCTGTCCATTACAGAAATGTTATTGTCGTGTAACCACACCGCCACAGCCAATGCACTATGAACAGGTGCTCGATAGTGTTGAAAGATGTAATCGCAATCCCCGAATTGCTCTTCAACAGTGGGAAGCAAGAACGTGCTTTAAATCATCAATGTAGACCTGTGCTGAGACAGTGCCACGCAAAACAACAGTAGGTGCAAGCTCCTCCACGAAAAACACGACCACACCATAAAACCATCGCCTCCGAATTTTACTGTTGACACTAAACACGCTGGCAGATGACGTTAACCGGGCATTCACCATACCCATGCTCTGCTATCGGATCGCCACATTGTGTACCGTGATTCGTCACTCCACACAACGTTTTCCCACTGCACAATCGTCCAATGTTGACGCTGCTTACACCAGGCGATGTGTCGTTTGGCATTTACCGGCCTGATGTGTGGCTTATGAGCAGCTGCTCCACCATGAAATCCAAGTTTTCTCACCTCTTGCCTAACTGTCATACTACTTGCAGTGGATCTTTATGCAGTTTGGAATTCGTGTGTGATGGTCTGGATAGACGCCTGCCTATTACACATTACGACCCTCTTCAACCGTCCGCTGTCTGCGTCAGTCAACAGACGAGGTCGGCCTGTACGCTTTTGTGCTGTACGTGTCCCTTCACGTTTCTACTTCACTATAACAGCGGAAACAGTAGACCTAGGGATGTTTAGGTGTATGGATATCTCGCGTACAGACGTATGATAAAAGTGACACCTAATCACTTGACCATGTTTGAAGTCCGGGAGTTCAGCTGAGCGTCCCATTCTGCTTTCTCACGATGTCTAATGACTACTAAAGTCGCTGCTATGGAATACCTGGCAGTAGGTGGCAGCACAATGCACCTAATATGAAGAACGTGTGTTTTTGGTGGTATCTGGAGACTTTAGATCACATAGTGTACGTCTACATTTAGATATACACTTCACAAGCCCCCTTACTTAATTTCCTGTTCCAGTCACGAATGATTCGCGGGAATTTAGATTCTTGGTAAGTCTCATTCTGAGCACGAATATCTGTAGTTTTTCTTTCTAAACCTTTTTGCGAGATATATTTGAGCGGAAGCAATAGCTTGACTCTTCTTGGAGTGTACTCCCTTAGCAGTTTAACAGTAAAATGCACCACGATACAGAATGCCTCTCTTGTACAGTCTACCCCGAGAATTGACTGAGTACCTGCGCCACGCTTCAGCTCTTACTAACAGACCTGTTAAGAAATGCGCTGTTTATCTTAGGCTGTTCTCTGTTTCCTATATAATACTATCTAGTATCAATCCCAGACTGATGAGAAATATTCAAGTATTGATCGAACAAAATCCTTGCAAACTACGTGTGTGGACTAAACATTCTGTGCATTTTTCGATGAACCACTCAACGTTTCATCTCCCTGATCTGTGATTAGTTTTTTGTCCCCATTCCATTTCAAATCACTCTATACGCATATTCTTAAATACTTTATTGATTGGACTGTTCCTAGTGATTGTTCTTCATTCTTCTAATGATACAATACTGGAGCTTTGTGCATGTTTGCTCGTAATACGTTATACTTGTTTATGTTGAGAGTCAACGGCCAGTCCCTCGTGAAAGAAACAGTCTGGCGTGTCGCCACAACGACGCGCCGGTCCCCACGCTTTAAAGAAACCGCTTAAGTGTTTACTGCTGCGGGCCATCCTTTTCGGATACTGGGATGAGGACAATACAGACGCTAAGTAGGGATCCGTGTATTCCACTAGGCTTTGTTGTGAATGGTTCACAACTAGAAGACGGTACAAGCTGACTATCGCCATTTCGGTACGAGAAAAAAGCAAACTGCTCTGCTGGACCCGCTACACACGGGAAACAAACACATGTGATGTTCCGACGTCTGCAGATGGGAGATGACCACGAGTTTTCTCCAAAATGTTTAATGGGCGCGTGTACAGCGATGGAAAATGCAGCTCCCTTGAAGTCGGAACTCGGAACAGAGAGCGAAAAGACGGCCGAGAAGACACCTCCTTTTACCTGGCATCAGTATTTCAAAAGCCATTGACAATAAATAATACATAATTCTAACAGTACCAGGAACTTGGAGTCCGGCTAGGTGATTACAATATTACGGTCTTCAGCATCTGCTTCTCCTGATATGCTTTGCTTGTCCCTAGTTCTCGAGTTTTGAGGCTGGTCCTCTTAGCTTCTGAAGCTTATTACTGATCTTCTGTTCTCGCTAATCGCTCTGATTTCACATTCTGCTTGTGTCTGTGATTACGCAACTGTATTCTGATTATTTCCAGAATCCTTCTTAGCTACGACTTGCTTGTACGGCCGCACAAATCTCGAACAGAGAATGAATTTCTCATAGTAAGCTACCAATGGTGAGTGCGCATACCACGTAGCGACTGCCAGAAGACAGCTGCCATAATCCTTCCCGATCTGTACACAGAACAGAAGGCCATTCGCTGTTGGCCGCTGTTAACGCTAACAAGAGAACCACGTCTGCCCGTCATCATCGATTTCGTCCAGACCTGTGGTATATGCAGGGCCCGACCAGAAATGAAGGTCATAGAGTGGGAGTTCCAGACGGTCAAGCATTTAGAAAAAATTGCATTTGTGGCGCAAGTCGGGCGACGCATTAACCAGTGAGCCATTTATATCAACGCAATTTTCAATGGAACGGTTGAGGCATCGGGATGTGTTCCGAACGCAGATCGTTGGGGTCCATTCGTTCTACGCCAATTTTTTATTTTCAATTTCTAAGTTACTTACAGAGCTAACAAACCGAAATAATGTATATACACTCCTGGAAATGGAAAAAAGAACACATTGACACCGGTGTGTCAGACCCACCATACTTGCTCCGGACACTGCGAGAGGGCTGTACAAGCAATGATCACACGCACGGCACAGCGGACACACCAGGAACCGCGGTGTTGGCCGTCGAATGGCGCTAGCTGCGCAGCATTTGTGCACCGCCGCCGTCAGTGTCAGCCAGTTTGCCGTGGCATACGGAGCTCCATCGCAGTCTTTAACACTGGTAGCATGCCGCGACAGCGTGGACGTGAACCGTATGTGCAGTTGACGGACTTTGAGCGAGGGCGTATAGTGGGCATGCGAGAGGCCGGGTGGACGTACCGCCGAATTGCTCAACACGTGGGGCGTGAGGTCTCCACAGTACATCGATGTTGTCGCCAGTGGTCGGCGGAAGGTGCACGTGCCCGTCGACCTGGGACCGGAGCGCAGCGACGCACGGATGCACGCCAAGACCGTAGGATCCTACGCAGTGCCGTAGGGGACCGCACCGCCACTTCCCAGCAAATTAGGGACACTGTTGCTCCTGGGGTATCGGCGAGGACCATTCGCAACCGTCTCCATGAAGCTGGGCTACGGTCCCGCACACCGTTAGGCCGTCTTCCGCTCACGCCCCAACATCGTGCAGCCCGCCTCCAGTGGTGTCGCGACAGGCGTGAATGGAGGGACGAATGGAGACGTGTCGTCTTCAGCGATGAGAGTCGCTTCTGCCTTGGTGCCAATGATGGTCGTATGCGTGTTTGGCGCCGTGCAGGTGAGCGCCACAATCAGGACTGCATACGACCGAGGCACACAGGGCCAACACCCGGCATCATGGTGTGGGGAGCGATCTCCTACACTGGCCGTACACCACTGGTGATCGTCGAGGGGACACTGAATAGTGCACGGTACATCCAAACCGTCATCGAACCCATCGTTCTACCATTCCTAGACCGGCAAGGGAACTTGCTGTTCCAACAGGACAATGCACGTCCGCATGTATCCCGTGCCACCCAACGTGCTCTAGAAGGTGTAAGTCAACTACCCTGGCCAGCAAGATCTCCGGATCTGTCCCCCATTGAGCATGTTTGGGACTGGATGAAGCGTCGTCTCACGCGGTCTGCACGTCCAGCACGAACGCTGGTCCAACTGAGGCGCCAGGTGGAAATGGCATGGCAAGCCGTTCCACAGGACTACATCCAGCATCTCTACGATCGTCTCCATGGGAGAATAGCAGCCTGCATTGCTGCGAAAGGTGGATATACACTGTACTAGTGCCGACATTGTGCATGCTCTGTTGCCTGTGTCTATGTGCCTGTGGTTCTGTCAGTGTGATCATGTGATGTATCTGACCCCAGGAATGTGTCAATAAAGTTTCCCCTTCCTGGGACAATGAATTCACGGTGTTCTTATTTCAATTTCCAGGAGTGTATAATTAAATTTTTCTAAAAGACTTGAAAAGAAAAGGCAAAGGAAAACTTGGGATTGCAAATAAAATTCTAAAAATGGAAAAGCCACAAGATTTCATATTACGTTAGTTTCATTTTGACCTTCCACCAGTCGGCAGCTGGACCAAAACAATAGGTTCCGGTGCAAGTAAAATCGCCCCATCAGCCGTAGGGGACAACGCCAGCTACCATAGCGGACCGCATTCGTTCGATTGCTCTCGAATGCTTTTCGTGTCTTTTATAAGAATATTAATAAACACAATGTACTAGGCATTACGCTATCTGGCGAAAATTGATGTTTTGAGACCCGTGGTTGCAATACAATAAGGTTAATAACTAAAACATCAACCAGTTACAAATATGGCTTAAAAAGGTTTATATATATCGAACCAGTGTTGCTTTCAGATTTTTCACAAATACTGAGAAGGAGTTGAGAAGGTGATCGAACGATGGTGTTAGACAGAAAGGATTCTGCTCTGACGGAAACAGATGTTTCTGCCGCGTTTTTCAGACAAGTGCGTTAAGATCGAGAAGATATGTGCGGGACAGTATTCATTGTCAAGGCAACAGAGAGGACAGAGTGTGTGTAAATCACTGCGCTTGTCTTCACAAAGCCCAGATAGCTGTGCAGATGATGGTGCTATGTGATCAAAAATAGAACATCACAGATATATTGAACGTAGACATTCATAACCAGTTCCAGGCGTCGTGAGGTTTCTTGAGTAAGGTCTTGTAGGATAAAATCGCTGTAATCAATAAATGGAAGTATAAGTGTTTGTACAAGTTTCTTTTTCAGCTCAAGAGAGAAGAGCTTTTTATATTTTTGTTCGGCGTTGAGATATGCTGAAGTCTTCCTGCTCATTACAGTTACTTGCTCAGTCCAATTTAGATTTTCATCTATTTTTACTCCCAGGTCCGCAGCTCGTGGTCTCGCGGTAGCGCTCCCGCGTGTTGTTGTGTCGTCTTCATCATCATCATCATCATTCATCCCCATTACGGTCGGAGGAAGGCAACGGCAAGCCACGTCCATTACGACCTTGCCTCATACGGCGGTGCGGGTCTCCCGCATCGTTCCCCTACGCTCTGTGAAGCAGCATGGGACTTAAATTCCATTATTCCCAGATTTTTTGCTAAAGGACAGAAGTTGATATCCAACATTCTGCGTGGTGTCTGTTCGTTCTATATCGTGTCTCCCTACCACTTTCGCGCAACGACGCTCTGAGCGTGGTTTTTAGGGAATTGACTAGTTTGAACCTGGGACCTGTTGCTGGTAAGGAGACGCCAGACCACACATGACATGTAGAGTTCAGAAGAGTTCAGTGAGACTAGCGATGATATAACCAAATACTTAATGATTTCAGCGTCAGCTCCACTGCACTCCCTGTAAAAGAATCTTAATACTAACTAAATTTAGTGGTAGGGGTTCAAGGCTTTCCTATTTTTAATTAGCTGGTAAAATAGCGTCGAAAAAGCAGTTAAGTTTACCATTGGAAATTTTATTCTACTCACAAAACATTGTTTATAAATTGCACTATTGATAAAAGGAAATGTTTTAATACAGGATGGTAAAAACCAACTGCGTTCAACAAAAATGTGAACGAATATTCCCTGAATGGGTTTCCAAGTTCTACAATGGATCGAAGGATGACCTATACCATATCACATCTATAATCTAGGTTTCAATTAAGTTTCACAAGAGAGAAAACTATCAAAATGGTCTACAGTGACCCTCAATTATCTTTAATTACTCATCTAACTTGTAAGTTACAGTGGCTGATGTGGCTTCTCAATAACTATGTAACAGAAAAATCATCGCGTTTCAGATTTTTACTTCAAGTGGCAAATGTGAACACCATGAGCTTTAATTGACGATCGACATTAGTATTACGCAAAAAGGGGGTGTAACAGATGAGACTTCTGCAGTTCTGAGTGAAGCTTTATGCGCTGTTATGCGGCATCGCGTGCGTTCATTACCTTGTCGGTGTTCGTCAGGGGGCGCCGGGGGCAGCACAGATCCGCTCACCTCGCCGTCTCAGAAGCAACTCTCTTCTAACTTCTCTTTACTACAATTTACCGAAGTTGGTTTAAAAGAAACTATCTGGCTGTGTTTTCATCTGACCAATCAGGGTCTCAATGTTAACCTTAAGCTCCGCCTACAAAAATTCTGTCTATCCAACGAGAAACGTTATACTTTTCGTGGTGGGGCAATGTTTTTTAAAGTTTGCAACGTAACAGAGACGCGAAAAAGTCTCACGCTAAAATTTGCAGCTGGTGTGGTCCTTTTAGTGTTATAGTAAGATCTATACTGTTCTTCTGGAGGGCTCTATCTTTTAACATGGGCTGGGGGGTGGTCCTGACGTAACAGAGACACGAAAAAGTATCACGCTAAAACCTACGGCTGGGGTTGTCCTAGCGGTTAGCTGGCGACGTGGGTGTCCGTCCCTTATCGTAGGGCCCTCCAGCTTAACACGGTTCTGCTCTCGGCTTCTGTTCTGGTTTCTCCCCTCGGAACTGCGTCTGTCTCACGGTGGGAAGATATGACATGCATTTAGGCATTCTTGTGTTAGCCTGTGGTATTCCATTTGCTCACTCGTTACTCGTATTACTTTGGTTAATTTAATGTCACGATTTATACGGAGCTATGTGACATACTACTGGATTTGCTTATCATGTCAGGGTTTTCATGGAAGGTGTTGGATTTGCCTGACACCTTACAGATATTTGTCCTGTTTAGGGTTAAAACGGTGGGGATTCCCCATATTTCTGGCTAATGAGTCTAGAATGACCAACCATTACCGTTTTGGTTTTAAATAGGCTGAGCTTTAAGCGTATATTCAGCCCCCATTTTGCTGCTGAGTTTCTCAATAGCTGTCTTCAGGTTGAGAGGTTGTGCACTTAAATAAACTGGTGGTCGTCAGCGTACATGTGATATTTACTGATGAAAAGAATATATTAGAAAATACCGAACGCATGGCGAGCCTAATACTACTCCATTGTGACTTTATGTTGCCGTACATGACGCATTGCTGGCGAGACCTCACGTTTGAGGCAAACCATGCACTGCTCTTGGCGAGAAATTCAAGCCGCTTCGTTTGGCAAGTAGAATGTCATAATCGACAGTGCAAATGGTTTTGTTGAAGTCTAATTAACACATGATATAAGCTTCCTGTGCATCCACGGCAAGTTTCAGGCCATCTGCTACCTATATTAAGGCAGATGTCGTGCTTCGATGTTTACAAAAGCCTGATTGGTATTCGAGTAGTTGGTTGTCTGTAGTTAGGTACTTTGTTGCTTTTTGGGGGTTATACATTCTAAGGCGTGGGACAGTGCAGAAGAATGCAAACAGGTCGGTAATCAGACAGTGCTGGCACAGCGTTCTTTTTAGGTTATGGCTTAATTAGTCTCTGTTTCCATCCCACAGGGAAAGCACTTGTGTTTATAGAGTGGTTGGAGATTCTGTTACAGTAGGCAGTAGTAGGTTAATAGTAAGCTTCATCATTGGGACTCTGATGCCACCGTGTCCAATAGATGCTGATCCGATACGCATGAGTGCTTTTTGGACAGTGTTGCAAGTAATATGCTTAAGATAGAACTTTTCGTAGCTACAGCCGTTTATCCCCATGAAGCAATCAGTTAGTCTCTGTTTCGTCTATTGTACAACTGTCGTTGTAGGTGATGTCTTGTATCGGCTCAGATCATCGGCTGGGAAAATGGTATCAGCTGCAACTTTTACCTTACTGAAGTCAAGACCACGTCTTTTTTCCATAGGACAGCTGGTGTGTTTCTGTTGTCGGTTAATGTATGGGCACTCCTGAGTTTTGCATTTCTCACAGCTTCACTGACCGTGTTCCGCTTGTGCTTGTAAGTCATGTGATTTTGAGGTGTAGCACAATATTTGTATGGTAGTCACATGTGTAACAATTACGTATGCAACAGTTTATCTGTCGATACAAACTGCAACTTATTACAAAAATTTATAATTTCAGATATTTTCGATGTGTTTTACGTGCTTCAAATTTGCGACGCGGAGCGACATCCTCTTGCCACGGTTGCGTCTGCTTATTTGCTGACTCAAGCGCTAGG
Source organism: Schistocerca nitens (assembly GCF_023898315.1). Lineage (NCBI taxonomy): Eukaryota > Metazoa > Arthropoda > Insecta > Orthoptera > Acrididae > Schistocerca > Schistocerca nitens. The sequence continues at coordinate 952,015,356 of NC_064616.1, forward strand.
TAGGAAGGGCTGTACAAACTGCTGTTATAAGCGGTTTTTCGTGTGACAAAACTGACTAACTTTAATACTTTAAAAAAAAATAACATTTACATTGTACCTCAGCAGTTAAAATTTGGGCAGTGCATTTTATTCTGTGTATCCTTTCTGCGTGAAAAATTTCAAAAGTAGGTTTCGGCCTGTCGGAGTGCACCATTCCATTATTAGGTGGGACAGATATCCATGTTTCTTTTGCATAGCAAAAGACAGATCAGTCCAAGCTTTTAGATGTGGAGGACACTGGAGACCCAGAACCACCAAGTACAGTCAGCCAGTAGTTTTAGTCTATTGTGGGCCTTCTGATGGATAGTTAATAGGTGAAGTGGCCACATTAGTTGCTGGTCGGTGTTTGGTACAATATATTTTAATGTGTTAGTTGACTCTGTAGAACGGTCACAAATGGTCAGGTAGTAGCCTTGCAGACGGAAGGTATGGGTACTGAGTCCTATAGTTAGACCATGGACTTTTACGTTAAACTATTCTTTTCCTGAGTTCCTAGTTTGAAATAAACTTTTACTTATTCGTTTAATGAGTAATCAATGTCGAAGCCGTTAATTTTATAGCATCTAAAACTACTTATTTTGATGATAACCCTCTTTTTTCATATTTCAGCTTTAAAATCCTAAGAGGCACTTGTTTCTTTAAACAAATAATTGATGTACTATCAACCGATTAAAGCTGGTCACAAGAATCGAAGAAGGGAGGACTGAAAGCGATGATTAAAAAAAAGGAATCTGTAGCTCATAGCATGCTGGCCATCTGCCTGTTTCCACAAAGGAAGATATTCCTAGGCATTTGATGAAACACGCATAGACACGGGGAGAGTTAAAGCTGTCTTGCCAGTATAATAAAAGAAACTTACGTCTCTGCTTGGTTATACATGGACGTTCATTTTAGGAAATCGAGGTCATTGTCCAATATCTGTTATCCACCCGCCAATCTAAACTAATACGTAGAGTACCTACGCACGCATGAAGTGCAACACTCTCATTGTTCAAAACCTATTCTAGTTAAAAAAAAAAGGCCGAAAAAATCTATTTCAAAGTGTAGTCCTATGACTGGCTGCCAGAGTTTCCCCGCCATACGACAGATGGAGAAATTATCTTCAGTTAAGTATGCAACAAATAGGCTAGCTGTTATTTTTTAAGCTTCTTAGCTTTTTCTGCTACTTCGGAATTGCGAATTTCGTTTCGCTTCTTTCGACACCAGAGCATTTTGAAGCAGATTATTTTATAAATATTGTTCAAAATTATTCTAAGAGACACAGGCACTTAGCTATTAACTTTTGTTATAGTTTTTAGGTTGCTGAGTACAATTTTGGTATAAAGGAAAAGTAAGGAAATGCCATATCTGCAAGACACAACTGAAATGTTATTGAACTAACGCACAAATTTTAAATTTTTTAGTGTTGAAATGTAACAAACATCTATTCGGTAACCCGATATTTGGAGAATTAAAGTTGTTAGGCTGTATTGAATATGTTTTATGATTTTTATTTTGCTAGAATGAATTACCGGTGTCTCTTAACAATACCAAGCGCTTTTATAGTAACTTCTATACTGCATCGTGTTTCTTTCTTCTATTGGTTTTCAAGTGATGAAAACTCCCACTTACTTGTAGGTGTTCATGAAGCATTACATAAGGCAAATGCTGAACGGAATTCAAAATTTAAGCAAACGTTCTGGAAAAGACATCTGATAAAGACAGCAAAGAGAACCAAGTCTGCATTGGCTTGTGTCATAGTGTTGTGGCAGTAAAGATCCATTTTCGAGAAATACATCGTTTACTTCAGAAAGACCTTCTTGAGAAGTACTACCATCAGTCTGTTCCTGCAGAATCAACGTTGAGTAAAACTTATTTGGATTCAGCTTACATTGACACCTTCCACAGACTCGGAAAAGATATTGATCAGTGCCGATGGTCACGTGCTCATCTCAGTCGTAGTTACTGATCTCGTAGTGTTAACATTGGCACATCCATGGGTCATCGGTAGCGAAGGCCCATCGTTTGGAGTGTTCAGTGCACCGTATGTTCAGACACACTTGTACTCTGCCCACATTAAATTCTGATGTTATTCCCGCCACAGTTGGCCGCCTGTTCTCTTTCACCAGTCTGCCCAGCCTACGACGTCCGACATCTTTAGTGAGGGGTGGCCGCTCCACCCCACGACGTCTGAACGTGGTTTCACCTTCGTTTCGCCACTTTTCGGAGACACTCACCACAGCACTCCTCGAACAGCCGACAAGTCGTGTAGTTTCCGAAAAGCTCGTGTCGAGCCTCCGGGCCATCACAATCTTCCCCCGGTCAATCTCAGGCAGATCGCGCGCCATCCCCCTTCTACACACGGACAGCGTGCTCACTGATACTAGATGAACTCTGCGTTTGTCTGACCAGCAGTCATTCCTGGACAGGTGACGCTGCTATCACCTTGATGTGTTTATATCGATAGTAGGTTGCTTGTGCAGCACATAGTCTCAACCGTTCAGCAGAGCAAGTAAGGCTACAATTTCTTAATGTAAGTGAGTTCATCTCCAAGTTAAAGAATGTTTTTGTTAAGGCACCGTTAGGGACATATGCATAGTACATGTCCCTTTGCCTCCTTCACCTGTCGTTACCCGTTAGGGCACATGGTTAGCAGCAACAGAATACCACGGTAGGTATCTCCCAGCAGTCCAGAAGGTAACTGAAAATCTATCGTAGGATGCCATCTCTTTAACATATACTAAACCGTTACTGAATGATCCCTCGATCCAATGAGATATGGCTAATAGCAGAGCCGACTATACATTTATGGCATGAGTCATTTCCTAATTTTAAGGCCCAGCGAGACGTTTCTACAAGATCATTTCGTTTCTGGAGGAAGTTAAAAAGAAAACTATCGATGAGTCAGGTAAAGTGGGAGAAAAACTACGGGCAAAATTCTGGAGGTTTTGCAGACGAACACTACTCTGCAGGAGTTGCGAGCAGTAGTATACATACTTGTAGGAAATCCAGCTCTCGTGATTGCGGTATTCCCGCCCGTCATGTGCCGAAAGTGAAGTACGCACCGGTCACATTCATTGACGGCGAACGTTCTTTTTGTCATATAAGTTAATACTGACAGAGAAGTTCCATAATAATTATTTTTCTCTGGGAAACCTACAAAAGCTTTAGTTTTTTACTGTGAAGCGAATTATGGTTTGATTGTTTGAAACCACTGCACTATCTGACTTTAATTAAATTACATATTACATCTATACCTACTTGTGGCTATATTTTTGGCTTGGAAAAAGTAAAAAGTTCTGGGATCTGTTTCAACATTAAAGTAGTATAATTTTCTTATTTTTAATGAAGGATAATGCTCTCATATATCAGCAGTGCGTATTTTACATTACGTTTAGCTTTCATACACAACACTTTTATGTCCTATTTTAAGAATACACAGAACAAATGACGTTCTGAAAGAATCTGTTTTAGACCCCTAAAATGCACTTTTTATGACCTGTTTTGTGTGAATTGACTATTGTTATTACCTGTATTGTGGAAGGGTTGATCTTGACCAGAGATTTGTTGCACCTGGAAGCAAATTGATTGAAGTGGATTTGGAGGGACCATTGAGATTTCCGGAGGTTTAATAGAGGGCTTGGAAAGCGATACCATCTCATACTGAAGGCCATGGTTTGGTGGAGGTGGTTTAGGCATTCCAGCAATGTAGAGGAGATAAAGGAGAGATGAGAGGACGGAGGCTTGGGACACGCCTGCAGTTAGATATATTGCGCAGGAATTGGGGTTATTACTGGTAACGAAGGAAGAGCTATTATAGAGAAAGGATGCAATAAGGTGGACATAATTAACTGGAGGTGCGTAAGTCATGAGTTTGAAAAGGAGACCGGAGTGCCACAAGCGATCATAGGCTTACTCTAGGTCGAGGGAAACCAAAACAGCGGATTTATAGGTTTTGAACTAGTGGGACAGCATATGGATGAGTTGCAGGTCCTGGTCATCGGAGTAGAATGTGGGACGGGAGCCACACTTGCTAATGTTAAGAAAATGGTGTTCAAGCAGGTGCTGATGGGTGCCTCTGGAGAGAATGGATTCGAAGTCCTTGCTATACACTGCAGTGAGACAGATGGGGTGATAGGAGGAGATATCGGTAGGGGGTTTGTGCGGTTTGAGGAAATGCAAGATTTAGGAGCATTTCCGCAATTCATGATAGAAACCTGTGGAGAGGGCAATGGTATAAGTAGTTGCAAGGGTGACTAGAAAGGGGACAGGGCTTTCTTTGAAGTGTTGATAGGTAATGAGGTCGTGACCAGGGGATGTTCTGCGTTTTCTGTGAAGTGTTTCTCTTATGTCGTGTTCTGAGATTGGGATGTTTAATACTGTTTGTCGTATGTGGTCCAAGTAGTGGAAACAGGGACCCAGGCATGGACAGTGATATTGTCACATAAAAGGAGGTGTAATTAGATGAATAACGAACACTAACGTCTCTTAACGAAGGTTTATTCAGCATTTGCACATATAAGAGCGCGGAGCGAACTGCCTCCGGCCAGAACGCATACGGTATATATACAGCTACAGAACATTCCCCGTACAATGATTCTTGCCATTTGTGGATACTTCTAGAATGTACTCGAACTGAATATAGAAATTAAAGTTGTACAGTCCAGTTAAGTTTTGAACTCGCGACCCTCCACGCAATAGGTTAGTGTCATAACCACTACACCACGGGTATTCGAAGATTGAGAAGATGTCAGATAGATACGATGCAAAGTGGTTCGCTCTGCTCAGTTTGTTGGGTAAGGGATGATTGTTTCGGACGAGCTGGTAGTGAGGGATAGAATGACTGCCATTGAGTCGGTCGATGTCTGGCACCAGTTCCAGCATTTTTCGGAGTTGACTAAATTCCTGAGTGTGTCTGCGTTTGCCGGTGACATGTGAATACATCCCTGTCTTGAGTTTTTGTGTGGAGCATACTGTCTATCCCTTCCAGGACTCGTCAGGCGCTTTTTCTCCGATGCTTTGCAAGTGCTTGTAATTTCGTTTTTGTAATGAGAAGAGGGAGTAGGCCTAAAGAAATACTCCTAATCACGCGTTTCATACGACACCTAGCAAAACCATGATCCGTCTGTTCTTTATCCGTTACAAACATAATTAAGTTTAAAACTGAATTTGATGTGTCAGTTCGATACAGCGGCGTCAAATGGGTGTAGTGTTATGATCGTTTTATAGATACGTTTTAACAAGGACAATAAAATAGGAAGCATGATCAGTACTCTAGCAGTGACCACGTAGTGCTGCTGCATGGCTTTAGCAGTTACTGGAGGACAGGGCAACACGAGAGTCGCTGCCGGAGTTATAGAGACGCTGCACGTTTCACTGTCCCACCTGATAGATATCGTTTAAACGAATATCGTTCTAGACTAACTGGGAGCAGTTATATTGAATGGCCACGCTTTCTGCTGGCACTGGGTTTTGCATTAAAGACGTGATGAGCAGCATTTTTTTTGTTAACTGCAGTTATATATTGCAAAAATGAAACTGCAAATATATACCGAATCACTAGATATATTAGATCTGATGACTCATACGAGGGATACCGAGTAAAGCAGCTATAACTCATGTAAAATAAGAGAGATGTGCTGTGACGTGTGTGACATGGTCTGGATCTTAGTAGCATCCTCTGTACCATTTTTCCTTCAAAGTACTTGGCATTTTTCTGAGAATCATTACAACAAATATAAATCTTTCCATCTGCCTGTCATTTTTATGTGAGGATTCCTTTTTTACTATATGTGTTTTATTCTGCGCGCTTGACATCAGACGTCTCCATAAGATTCCTAAATGTATACAAGCGAAGGACAGTAAATGATTGATTTTGAACGTCAATTTTACGCTGAAATCAACGAGTATAATATCGAAAACCATGAAATTTTAACTTAAACAAGCGATTTTTGCTTAATGCGTGGTCCATACCATTACGCTTTCGTCTAGGTGACAAGTAATTGTTATGATCCTAGCAAGACGTCTCTGATTTCGTTCGGTATCTGTTGTCATGGAATCCACGAAATCCTCAAGATTTGACTGCTCTGGCGTCTTGATACCATTTTCTTCTACAGTACATAGCATTTTCCGAAAAACATTCCTATAAATCAGTGTTCCATCCTCTTCTCCTCTAGTTTACGAAGGCAAAGAACGATCACACTCCATCTGCGAAAGGTTTTCATGATCATAATCGCAGCCGTTTCATGTATTTTACACAGTTTCACACGTTTAGCGTTACTAAATCTCTGAACTACGTAACATTTTCGTCTTTATCAGCTGGTACAGCTTTTCGTAGAAGGATATTCCCAGCAATTCACCTATACATAACTTTAACAAGCTAAAACAAATAGCACACTGTTAACGTATCAGGATGTAGAAGTGTCTTGACTGCATTTATTAGCATATTATCACAGTTAACTAAGTACACCCTCAAACCAACGGAGCACAATTCAGCTCTTGCTCCACCGACACCTGTTTTGAGGACAAGCAGTGCGTTTGTTGTAAGGCATGTGCATTGCACGTTTCCACAGCATTTCTAAACCATTTATGATGAATGTAGGTGTAGTTCACCTCTCAGCACTCATGCGTTTGAAGTATTTGGTTGGACAAGGTTGTGGATGACCTTGACAGAGAGGTCTGCTGTTATGATTTACACAAAATTCCACATGCAGCTTACGGTTGGTAGCGCATTGTGGGTGTAGACGAATCAGTTCTGTAGCGGTTTCCTCCATACTTCTACACACAACACACTTAAATTACAAGTGTACATCTGACATCCAATGGCGTTCATCATGCTTGTAGAACAGTCGAATTTAATGGCTAAGACATCAATGCGAGTGATTCTCAAACCACTATAGCAAAAGATAGTCTTATATCTCAGTCAATTATAGGGGTGATTGTGTGGAAAAACACTCTACAGTAGCTGTCAAATATGTGTGGTAAATGTGCCTCAGTTAGTGGGCTACTAGCGGTTGTTATAGTAGTGTATGCATTCCATAGCTCCCATGGCGAAATTCGTAAGGTAGTAGCGGTACAGTCAAACTACAGAGTGCAATATCTTACCACCTACCTGTAGTAGTAGTAGTAGTGGTGGTAGTAGTAGATTCATAACAATAGTCTTAACCATCTGTACTACAGTGGCCACACACTCGTTTTATGGGTAACTATTATTTTTTAGCTGACATCAAATTTCGCTGCAGACGTGTCTTGATGTGACAAAAAATCTTGTTTCGATGTAGGCGAAACGTTAAATATAATCATCCTTCCTATAAACTGAAAGTGTACTAACGTTCAGGCTGGCATTGCATTTTTACAGTTGCAAGCGTTTCACGTTTTACACAATACATCTAACATTTCAAGTCGATTTCTAAATGCTAACCGATGGGGAATCCGACGATGTGAGTGATATGTGGAACATGCTCGTTATCAGCTTCTATTTTCAAGCATACATGCTCCAGCAAGATTTCTAAATCATTTTCTGATGAATGCCTGTATCATTCCTACAACAAGGCAGCTTGTAAAAGAATTCCTTCTAATAGGCACGATACTTAGTCCAGAATGAGATTTTCACTCAACAGCGGAGTGTGCGCTGACTAAAACTGTGTGCTGGACCGAGACTCGAACTCGGGACTTTTGCCATTCGCGGGCAAGTGCTCTACCATCTGAGCTACCCAAGCACAACTCACGCCCCGTTCTCACAGATTTACTTCCGCCAGTACCTCGTCTCCTACTTTCCAAACTTCACAGAATCTCTCCAGCAAAGGTCCCGAGTTGGAGTCTCGGTCCGGCAAACAGTTTTAATCCCCCGGAACGTTTCGCGATATTGACTGTCAGGAGATCTGATGTGAAACGAGCATGTGAGTAGCTTTGGGAAGTTCTAGAATCGTGCTAGGTTCTACAACATTGAAATATGACTTTAGTGAAATAGTTCTGACAATTGTTGAACTTACAGTTATACAAGGTAATGAAGAGGTTGATATTATCAACGACACTCTGAAATATCTCAGTTTAAGTTTTGACTTTAAGTATTCCACATGAAGTTGGAATAAGGCGGGAAACACCTCAATTCGAGCCCTGCACACTGGAGCCTACTAAACACTTCATCTCATACATTTATACCGTTCAGTAACATTTGTAACAAAATGCCCTCCAAACCCGTAAAGAAGGTGACTTACCTTAATGTAGACTGCATAGTGAGCAACTCAAGTGGCAATCCTGAGAGAACTGGCGCAGTCGGCATAGTTCTCAGGTTCGCTTTAGGTAAAACTCTTCTGATCCTATTGGTAAAAGCTCATTGGTTTCCTGGGAATGCCACATCAGCGCTGATACCAAAGCGCCAGCACTATAGCTGTAAAACTACCGTAGGCTTTGGTAGAGTACTATGAGCAAGCATAGACTACAGTCGTTTTCCTGGTAGCTTTGGTCATTTAAGGTCGTATCCACGATACCTGTATGATAGATGTGTTGCATACCTATCAGGCATTACCTCATAACGAACGTTTTCTATATGTATATGACAAGTATCTTACCAGATTCGCCTACAAACCGGAAGTGGTCAACTGTCTAGAAAAAGAGAGAAGATATACATAGGGCCAGGTAACCTATGAAACGTTTCTTTTACATAGTTATCCTTCCATCTGTTACGTAACAACAAACAGCATTTATAAGAAAAATGAAATCGTCAATGTTTAATTGAGATTTTATTCGAAAATTGTTGATTTGTAATGTGAAATACAGGGAGGTTGTAGTAAAAATCAGGAAAATAATACAGAATCATCATATAGCGCAAGGGAAAGTAAATTCCTTAAAAAATGGCAAAATAAAATAACGGCAGGACAAAAGTCTATTAAAAATCGCTTCAGAGAGTCCAAAAGAAATCTGTTGGAATTCGATTACTCGATAAATAGTACAATTCTCAAGGCTGTCAATTCAACTAAGTACCTGGGTGTTAAAATTACGAACAACTTCAGTTGGAAAGACCACATAGATAATATTGTGGGCAAGGCGAGCCAAAGGTTGCGTTTCATAGGCAGGACACTTAGAAGATGCAACAAGTCCACTAAAGAGACAGCTTACACTACACTCGTTCGTCCTCTGTTAGAATATTGCTGCGCGGTGTGGGATCCTTACCAGGTGGGATTGACGGAGGACATCGAAAGGGTGCAAAAAAGGGCAGCTCGTTTTGTATTATCACGTAATAGGGGAGAGAGTGTGGCAGATATGATACGCGAATTGGGATGGAAGTCATTAAAGCAAAGACGTTTTTCGTCGCGGCGAGATCTACTTACGAAATTTCAGTCACCAACTTTCTCTTCCGAATGCGAAAATATTTTGTTGAGCCCAACCTACATAGGTAGGAATGATCATCAAAATAAAATAAGAGAAATCAGATCTCGAACAGAAAGGTTTATTTGTTCGTTTTTCCCGCTTGCTGTTCGGGAGTGGAATGGTAGAGAGATAGTATGATTGTGGTTCGACGAACCCTCTGCCAAGCACTTAAATGTGAATTACAGAGTAGTCATTTAGATGTAGATGTAGATGTAGATAACTTATATAAAACATGTTTCTGTGATTAATAAACAGCTTTCACATTTATCAACGATCACAGGAAACTCTTGCCTTTGGTTATGCTGAAGAAAATTCTATTGAGTACAAAACAACAACACTAATTATATATAGTTTATTGGAGAAAAGAGAAATTTGTGGCATAACTTGACTAGAAGAAGGGATCGATTGGCAGGACATGTTCTGAGGCATCAGGGGATCACCAATTTAGTATTGGAGGGCAGCGCGGAGGTTAAATTCCGTATAGGGAGACCAAGAGATGAATACACTAAACAGATAACAGATACAGAAGGATTTAGGTTGCAGTAGGTACTGGGAAATGAAGGACCTTGGACAGGATAGAGTAGCATGGAGAGCTGCATCCAACCAGTCTCTGGACTGAAGACAACAACAACAACATGTTTGTGCATGTAAACTGTACTTGCATCAAAAGTAATTGCTTTGGTTACATAAAAGTGCAGAAGTTACTCAATCAACTGCTTTTTACTACTTATAAAAAGCAGTTTATATTCCGTAAGAACATGAGATACACAGTAGACTGAAAATGAGTGTTGTGCGGTTCTGCTTATATGCAAAACAACCAACCAACAAACAAAAATAGGACAAAGAATATTGTCGGCTCCCATCTTCTTTCTTAAACATTCATTTCTTCCCCTACGAATTCTACCAACACCGGTAATCCTGCCATTTAATATATCATTTCTGTAGTGCACCAAAACTATCGAAACGCAGTTTTGGTAGAGCGCAGCTGTAGTTAGCACTCTTGGTATGACACTGAAGGCTGTGCTTCCCTGCCGCACTCTTGGAGAACAGAGCAAAAATAACGAGGCTGTTACAATACTTAATAGTTATTACACGTTGTACGCTCCTCCCCCATCATGAAAGTCTAAGTGACATAGTGATTTGGCTCTGACTGGGGGGGGGGGGGGGGCTATAACTAAGGGAGGCATCATCTAAGGAAAAGGACAATTTATAAGGATAAAATTCGCTACAGGAAATTTTTCGAAGATCATGAAGACAACATTAAAATGAACATTTATGTGTCTTCTTTCCGATGAGCCATAGCTGTTGAGTGGCGGCACACAGAGGCTGACGATAGGAACAGAATAGCACCCAGGCTGGCACAGTTAAGTACGTGAGGATGAGCTTAAATTTGTAGAACTCTCATGAGAACAGTAATTTGAGAATTATTTACATTATATTTCTACAGGTAACCGCTATACAGCATTACAGTTCAATACTTCCAGTCGATGATGAGAAATTAAGAGATACAGTGGAACTGGCTTGTTTTGTCATAATGTTGCATACCAAGTCACCTGAATAGCGACATATCCCCAGCACTTTATGTGATTCATTATTAAGTAATGGCAAATAGACTAAAGAGACAAGTAGGGATAAGACTAACCTCATTTATATATTTAGGAATGCTCAGTCTCATTTTCAGGACTTAACTGATAAAAACGAGGGAGGTTCCCTACTACAGCTGTCACAATAGCCAAAACGTTCTCCTCTAGTTACACATTCTCACAAGAATCAATCACGAGAAAAATTGAGAATTACGTACATAGTATTAACTTCTTCGGCACTAGGACATAGAAGGTAGCACATTGCTGCAGAAACAAAAGTCTTCCGTTAGACCATCGTTAACTTGAACATGAAATTAGTAGAACGTTCTTAGGTTACAAAATACACGTATTACATGCATTCTACACGCTAAAAGGTATGTATATTATACAAAGAACACAATAACTTTCATTAGTGACGGAGGATTGAGATCAGGCTGGCTGAGATTCTTTATTGTTTGAGTATACCGATCTCTCACACAGGTACGCCATCGAAACGGCACGGAGTACATCAAGCTAATGCTGCACACTGTTCCTTAACAGAGGTAAAAGTACATTAGGGAATAAAGCCCTATCATTCAGTAAAAATAGATACTTCCAATTCTACAACTAACATACACAGAGTAAACTGATATTTGGCACCACGCATTACAGATCTCTCACTTGCACTCTAATAACATATATAACATGTATAAGCAATATGCATATATGTGAGCATAAACAATATGTAATTGGTCATATACAGTTATACACCAGTATTTGCCGATTCTTGGGGCTATCGCTTCGTTCAGCATGTGGATAGGACAGTGCTGCAGCAGTTGTGCAAATATTCTTATGATTAATAAAGTTGAAATTGTAGATGAGATAAGCTGGATTAAGCATTTTGTTGTGATAACGCAACTCTGAAGCATAGATAAATATTTATTCCGACAGTTCCTCTTTTATAATAACTGTCGTATAATATTTGTTCCGAAAAAATAATTAATTCAACAGTAGTACAACTATGCAGTTCCAGAAAGAGGTCAGTATGTTCTAAATTAAACATGAAAGTGGGAAGGCACAAAAAAAATGTTAAAATTATAGACTGAAAACACGCGAAAATTAAATAATAATTAGTGGCTGCTAGTGACAACAGAAGAAGGCCTAAGACCGACATAAAAGCAGAGCTGGGACAAGGTGCAGTAGTACAACAGTGACATTTTGCAGTTGTCTGTCATCGGTGCGAATATTCGAGTCAGCTAGTTTATGCGGCAGCTCTGAATTTACGGCACTGCGAAACTCGCTTTTAAGGGTGGCATACATACAGCAAATTAATTCAGTGATAAAAGTCCCGACTGAAAAACGGGCACTCGCATATTATCAGTGATTTCTGCTGTTTGATGCACTGGTTTTCCACTCTTCAGAGGGAGTCAATGGAATAAACCGATGAAAAAAATATCATTATTATTGATATCTTACTTTAACGCCACTACTTTGTGATAGTAGGCTCTATACGATAGCGGCTAGATTAGCTCCGCTGCATGCTTGAGAGTGTACAAAGCAGAGGTGATCAACAGAATTTAAAAGTATGAATTTTAGGTTCAGATTTTGCTAAAAACAAGGGAACAAATATACTACCCCAATTATACTAATAAGATTTATTAGGTATTCAATACATACTTGAAGTGGGTAGGGAATAGGAAAATAGTCTCTCTGACCAGTCAGCTTCTGTGTTTTCATTGAGAAGGTGAGACTGAACTGCAGGAGAAAGGAAATATCTGGTTATGATAAATAATGATGATTGAAAGTCCGAATCCAAAGAGCACGTGATTGTACGTAATTTTATTAAACCTGTACGGTGCTGACAATTTCCTTAAGTTCCATGGAGACCTACGTACTTTCCAGAATGAGTGGAAAATAGTGGTTCCACTGAAGCTATTGTAGTACACGAGGCTTTGCCTCAAATGATATGAGGAAATCACAAGACCACAAAGAGTTGATACGCACCTGTTTCCTTGCTTCACGTCCTTCTGCCAATATATCTTCGAATAAGTCTTAGTTGCCACAAATTTATTCTACATGCTGTGGAACTCTACATTAATACATTTACTAAGGTAAAGGCTTCCATCATATCAACAATTAAGTGTCGAATCTAACACTGTTGATCTCATAATTTACAGGTACTAAACATAAAGGGAGCATACTCATCAAATATAAAACATTAGAACACATTACCATACTGAACTTACTTCACCGTTGCTATCAATCACATTTGTAAATTGACCTTCAATACACATACATATAAGAGACAATGTAAATAGCACATTTCAAATATGTATACGTTAATCATTAATTAAATATACTAGAAATTTTAGCTCTTCTGGCAACTAACATTAAATGTCTTACTCTTTTACTCTCACACCTTCTATCGGTGCTGTCCATGGAACGAAGCTGCTACAGAGGTGCCAATAGTAGGTTATAATGGCACAAAACAGTACACAGCCTACTATGGCGTTGTTTGAGGACGTGTGGCTGACCTTTACGGCTCCAGAGCACTGTATCGGCTGAGTTGGGCCGATTGCTGCCATCTTGTCCATGGTAAAGTTGCAGCCGACCGAAGTACTCCGTCTGGCAGGTGTCACTCTGCGTTTACTGACGAGGTTATCCGTACTGTGTTGGAGGACTTTGCCAGAGATTCGTAAAACTTTAGTCTTACTCCATTTTATAACGGGATTTCTGAGCAACACCCACAGCCCAGGCTGATGATCGTGAACTCTTGCGATCCTTTGCCTTAGTTTAGCTTTCCTAAGCACTGGCTCAGCCTGTCTATACCTGTCCACAGACGGCTCTCAAGGATTAGGACAGCTGTTTTACTATTAGGGTATCAGCGTGTGTGGGCAACTTATCGAGTTCAAAAGCAGGCAGCCAACTAGTTCATGTTCTCTCGCATTACATGAAGACACGATGAATTGAAGCTGTCTGTCCCAATGTGTATGGCTTTAAGTCACATATATGACAACATCTTGAGAATAGACTTACAGACAGGTAGCCATTACCTTATAAATGGAAGGGGGTACTTCACTACTTCTTGGTATTTAGTAACCAGCAAACCTGCGTGAAAAGAGATAATAAGAAATTATTCCATTGATCTGTTATGGTGCCTACAGACCTAGCATATGGCAAAATAAGATGTGTCATGAAAGCTTTCGTGACTGTTTCAGCAGAAATATCCGCCAGAAACACCATAATTAAAGAATGGAAAAATTGGTCAATAATTGGTAAACATATTCATTACTTTGATACGAAGTCAGGAATGGTTGCATGATGCCATGGGCAACAAATTCCACTGATTTAGTGCCTTCTGGAAAAGTTTGGAGAGGAATTTTTAGTTTTACATATTGTGCTCTTTGTGCACATAGTAAGCAACACTATATAATTTTCGGCGTCCTTCTTACGAGTAGGCCAGAGGAACTATGAAGCTAATGCTTGAGAGGAACTATCAAAATATTAGTTGCCCTCTTCGCTGCATGCTGGTGTACTGTCATGTGACTGCCAAAACATTCATCTCTCAGGGGCTTCGGAATAACCAGCCAAATGAATTGTTCTATTTTCCAATAAACGAATTTACTGACTATAATGAAGTATGGGGATGTGGGGATGAAGCGAAGTGCTTCCATTCTTCACCCTTTTGCTGTACTTTAAAGACTCAGAACCTTGCAGCCTGTATATACCGAACTTTTCGACTTAAGGTGTCAGCATTTTGATGGTGCTTTCCATGCTTGTGCCTTACTGACTAATCATATTCGCTTAACTTAAGGACCCACCCGATCATGTTGCGTCTAGTGTCCTTGGGTACCACTGACCACACTAAGGTGGTATAATCAGTCTGTAAATTTCCTCCCATGCAAGTAACATCTTAAACCTATTTGCCTAGATGTATGCCCAATAGGGCATATAATACATACTTGAAAGTACCAAAGAAGAGTGGTTTAAAACTCCTTCACCATTGACTGAGTCTCTCCATGACGATCTACATAGCACCATACAAACCATGCAGGTCTGCGACTTTTCGGTGTCTCAAATATACTCTCCATGTTGGGTCTAGAGATATCAGCTTCGTTGTATCATCACCAAACATGCCAATGGTAGTTACCCTCTTTCTTCGGAAGATATTGATATCTTGATGAATTGTATCATACACAGTTGTCATGCAAACCTCTACATATCGCAGCTTGCAACACAATTGAAAACCACTCCATGTCCCTGAACTACTGCTTTGTACACTGCTGCACGAGCTCTGTTTCTACCATAACTTTGGAGTTCATGTCTAATGGTGCACAATCATTAACACACCTTGCAAAATTTTCTCTCACCTGATAAGTAGTGTGGAAAATCAACATGCATTAAAGTCCTGACTTAGGCTCGATCTGTGGTGCCGGTGCAGGATATAGTGGGGACTTGAAATGTTGGAAGCAATTCCGTGTTTTGCTCTGCTATACTGGGCACTTAATTCAGGAGCTTGACTGTGTGCTGACTTTGTGCAGTTGGTGACAGATATTGTGGAAACTTGAAGTCTGAAAACATCTCTGTATGCTGACTTGACTTTCATAAAAAAGTTTTGGGACCTGTGTGAAGGAGTATATCTGTATGCCAACTTGGTTTTGTGCTGCTGCATCTCCATAGTATCAGACACTGCATCGTCTGTGTCAGCGCACTACTGAAGTGAAAGACAATGAAAAGAAAACTATGAAAATGTACACAATACATAATAATAATAAAACAGTAATATTGAACATTGCAAGATAGGCAATTGTCAGTACATACATCTAACTATCTGAACGAGATGTTTCTATCTGTAGGTAGTTGATCTCTGATGATGCTTCATGATTATGATCAAACTAACGCTACGGTGTACAGAGCTCAAGTGGTGGGTTCGCTTGATGGCTAGTAAGCTTGGATGCTATGAGTGAGTGATAAGGCAGGTGACTGCAATGCCATGGAAAATGGAAAAACCATTTTTGACAGAATATGTGGTAGGCAGTCACATATGTCCATGTTCACCATCTTGCACCGCCGTCTTGGATTCTGACGTCATTGATGACTCCATGAATCGCCATTTTAGATCGTCATCTTGAATTGCTCACAGTGCAGACCACATTAACGCATCTGGTTTGATGCTTTGGTGACTATTTTGCTAAATCTTTTGGTAAAACATATACACATATTGGATTAAGTGTAATATGATATCCACCGTTAAACACAAATATTGTTCAGTTCCCAAACATACACCCACTCCATATTTATGTTCACTCAGACAGACACCTTGGTGGCCCTGCAGTCAATATGAATCAAGACAAAAACAAATTAACAACATTTAGCTGCTACTAGGCACTGATTTACATCTCTGGGGAAACTTGAAAATTTGTGCCAGATCAGGAGACAACGAGACGCCGTGATTACTGAAGATAATGGGCGGGGGCACTATGTCAGTAGTGTGTGGATTATTTGAGAATTTGTATGTGAAAGAAGGCATGTTAGGGTAGTGTGTGCAGATGTGATAATCACTGTGCCCAGATGACTTAGTGGAAAGAGCATCTGATTAGTAAGCATGAGACCTGGGTTCGAATCCTGGTTCCAGCACCAATTTACAGCTTACTCTATTGATGTAAATCAATGTCCCCTAGCAGCTAAATGGCATTAATTCCTCCTCAGGACCTTGAATAACTCTAAAGTTGACAATTTTTGTAACTGTTTCACTACAGTCGAACATATTACAACGTCATATCACCTAGGAGGTTTATGCAATTCCCCCAAGAGTACATACATGGTCGTTTCACGTTACATCACCTCTTCTGACTCTCACTATAGTACTTAGCAGAATGACTTCCTGCATAAGTTCCCTTGTTGTAGGAACCAACTGACATTTATCACAATTTGATTTAGAAATCCTATGGAAGCATGTATGCTTGCTAATGGAGGTCCCACTACCACACTAGTCGATTATAAGCATATTTCACGTATATCTCACATATTCACACGCCCCATTTGTCTCCATTTACAAATCTACTGCAAATGTTAGATGTCTTATCTATAACACAGTTTTTATGAGGAACCACGTAAAAATGAAGTGCTATCCTGGACGATAGTTCTCTTTCAGTTTACAGGAAGGATGATTGAGTTTAACATGTAGTTTACATCTGTAGCAGATTCTCCATCACACCTAGACACATATACAGTATGGCGTTAGTTAAAGAATAATACTCATCAAAAGACTGTGTGGTTACTGTGGTACAGGGAGTTCACATGATGGTTATGAATCCACTATTCTTACCACTACTACTACTACAGCTACTTCATGAATCCGTATATTCTATCATGAATGTACTGTTACAATTTTACTAATTTCACCATAGGTCCTACAATTTAAATCCATGGAATAAAAGTACTATTACAAGAACCAACAGTGCCCTACCAAATGAGCCACAATGACCAAAAATTTTAGAAGCTACTTTAGAGCCTTTTTCCACACAGTGTCCCTTACAGCTGTCTGCAGTATAAGATTCTGTGATGGTATGGCACACCTGCAATTTACAGGAGTAGAGTGTAAACAAACGACGTCAGATACCTCAGAAGTAAACTGCTATAGAACTGATTCGTCTGCGTGCACAATCTGTCACAATTCGTAAGCTTGCATGTGGAATTTGGTGTAAATGGCAACAATAGCTCTCTCTCTATGTCATTGTCATCTGCAAACTTTGCCAGCAAATGACTTGAAATTCATTAGCTTTGGTGAATGCACCAGATACACATTCATCACAAATTATTTAGAAATCCTATGAAAACTGCATATCTTCGTGGTGCATATCTGAGATGGGGGTGAATAGAATATCTACATAACTTTATAACTGAAAACTGGCTATCCTGGACGACATCTCAAGGAGTAGGGGAGGGGGTCTAACATTGTTCTGTTAGGAAAGAATTTCGTAGGCAGCCACTAGTAACCTTAGTGAAGCTGTGCCTCAGGAGCGGCTGTTGGAAGTCTAGCAGCTGTGGCACGTGGTGAAGACGGCAAGACAGCTCTGTGGGCAGCGGGAGTGGTAGTGGTCATGGCTGGTGGACTCCATTGTGGACACTGGGAGAGGTTTTTGATCTGTCGGAATCTGGACGTGTGTGTCGTCTTCTGAGCCGACCACGGACCTATGAAGCCAACTGCGAGAGGATGCAGAAAAATGTCATGTTCTGTAAATGAGAAATGGCATAGAGGACGCTACTACAATCAAAAACATTTCCAGTACCTCACAGCACTACTTCAAAATTTTACACGCTTGTACCTACAAATACTTAACAGAAGTGGCCCTGTTGTGCGGAGTACATCGGCACCTAAAATTAATTATAAATCTTGTGAAAACAACTGTTTCATAAAAAATATGCGTTGAACTCCTAGTTATTAGTTTTAGTGGTTTTGGGTTTGTAGCAGAAATGCAAACAAACTGAAATGGTAGTTCACTGGATAGTGCTACCAGCTAATGAACAGTCTGCTATCAGGAACTCGCTGTTTTCAGCACGAAATACTGTGTTTTGGATACAGTATTCGTTCTAAAATGTTTAGGAAAAGAGGTACTTCACACTTGTGTTGAATTTATGCACTATACTTTGTGTACATGCCACATTTCTTGTAAATAGAAGTATCATTCCACGCCGATCAGCTGCGTTCAGGAAACTCTTCTACAGTGGTAGCTGTATGTCTCAATGGCAGGATGCGGTGTGAGCCTTCAGCGGTCGGTTGGCTGCAGCAGTGTGCGCCAGTATCCTCTCTGAACTGATCTATTGTCCTCAGAATCTGTTAACTGGTGGTTGCCATTGTGGACAGCTGGTGGGTTCTCGACCACTATGTTCAACAAGCCGTCACTAGATGACTATGAGTTCTACTGCTGGTAATAACGGAGTATTTTCGTGTTGAAACGGTAGACATGACAATATTACAGACCAATACTCTTGTAAAAATGCTGTTCTCTCCTATCACATGTATTTACAGCGATTTTGGTGGTTATGAGTCAACTTATCATTCCATATATAGGCGTCAAGCTTCCAAATGTAGTTTCTGTATGATAGCACTTGTAAGTTCGCTAGTTTAACGCCTCTGTGGTGGCTGGATATGCTACTGCCAGTGTAATGGGCGCCATTCATTCACAAATAAGTGATTTGTGGTGAATCTTGCAAATATAGTACCTGAACTCGCTTTTTAGGGCTTTGAGCCACTGCGCAAGTGTCCACCGCTAGAAGGATGAAGAGAATCTCAAAATTTTTCAATTTCCATACAGAAATTTTGTGTTGGTTGTGGGTTATTTTCAATGTAGGTGAATTTTTACATTACGTTTCAATGTGGTTAAAGTAGTAGTGTGCTCCCATCATTTTAACATTGCACATCTGTGTTGTTATGTTACCGGGGATGCAGCACCAACACAATGTCATGTTCTGGGTGGGAATTGCTGCTTGCACCTAAAATTCACATTAGGCCATCAAACTGACAGTGTGTAATGTCTGTGTGCACTTAACTTTCACCAACCGATGGTGATGTGGTCCCTGGTCCTGGTTACCTGTCTGGTTCTGTGCAGGACTCATATTAGCAGCTGCCTACACCAGATCTCTAGCAGTGGTGCATGTGAAATGTGCAGTTGCTTCCAGGCTCTCTGGCCCACCATGGTGCCACGAGTCAGCTACCAGCTGAGGCTCATTGTACAGAGGGCTTTTTCCAGATATTGTGTTATGGATGGAAACACTCCTAACCTTCCCCAGCATGGTACAAGTGGTAAGATAAACACTTAGGGTTACGCCACAGATATCAATTGGTTAAAACTCTGGATAGCATAATTTTTAAGCTTAGGGAAAGTAGGAACCGATTTTGAATTGAGTTGGATTGGATTGGAGTGAACTGAATTGAATTGAATAGAAATGAATTGCAAGTAGGTCAGCAGGCAAATTCAGACTGGTTACCACCTGGTGGACAAAAAACATGTATTTGTAGTTTACAAGATGAACTTGGCATCCTTTGTTTATCGGCTGGGCTTGGACCTGCTGGGGAAACAAACACCTTCCGTCCTGCCTTTGAATAACTGAGAATGTGGGACCTGTATGGGGGAGAACCATCATTTATCTTGGTTGAGTCATTGCCTTTTGTCCTACAAGCGTAAAGGGGTGGAGTGGTGGTTGGGGGGTTGCGGGGGTG
Source organism: Schistocerca nitens (assembly GCF_023898315.1). Classification (NCBI taxonomy): domain Eukaryota; kingdom Metazoa; phylum Arthropoda; class Insecta; order Orthoptera; family Acrididae; genus Schistocerca; species Schistocerca nitens. Next base: position 952,035,528 of record NC_064616.1, read on the forward strand.
GGAAAGGATCTTCGTAGATAGTACCCTTTGTTTCAGAATTGCATGCTCAGACTGGCAGGAGATAAACGTCTTAGGTCTCATAGGTAGGCTTCGAAATGAGGCGAGAAACTAACAACTTTGTCTCAGAGGAAAACACAGGAAATGTGGCAGCAACACAGACTCAACCAGTATCATTGCTCAGCCAGCTTGAATTACTGCAAAACTGCAAAACAATGCATCTTCATGGATTTTCCACCAGTCTATACTTATAATAACAGCTTTGCTTCCTTTGTAACATCAGGAGAAAAACTAGGCTGTTTTTAAATTGACAACCAAATTTTCACTTTACAGTTTTTTATTACATAGGCCACTTGGCCGATGTCAGAGGGGTGACTTTGAAAGACAGTAACCCTTATCCCAGAACTGGACAATCCAGGGGAAGGAAGGAGGAGATGAAAAACCATTTAACCAAAAAAAAAAAAAAAAACGAGTGTTACAGAACAATACTCATTCGCTTCAGAACAAAAGAGAGGAAAGGAGGTGAAATCATAAACCACTTAGCAGAACAATGGATGGGGGGAGGCAGCATTCTTTGTTGGGCCAGACCTGTCACATCACATCTACTAACAAAATAAAGCACTTTTTTCCGTTTCTTACTTCGCTTTCGATTACTACAATTCAAAATCATTCGTGATCCAATTATTATTTAATTTATGATACGCCAGTCTACCTGATATGTACTACTCTTACAGCAGGATCCCTCGGTAAACCTCCTTCGTTTCTGAAAGCAAAGCTGAGGCCACATAAATGCAAGAACTTGTGACTAACGCTAAGACCTCGAATCTATATCTTACGACGTCAAACACTAGCCTGACCCGCCTGCAGGAAAATTCCTTCCGAATTTTGTTTCAGACAACTAGGCAGAAACGCAACCTCATTCGTGCGTTCACTTCCGTAAGAGAGGAAACTTACAAGGGGCTGATTGAAATAACTATTTTAGCAAACTATCCATTACCATTACACTTTATTTTACTGTCTGTAATTAAAAAGATTTTCTGTTAAAGATAATATTGCCAAGATCATCAAAGATAGCTTCAACTAAATACAACTTTCCATTTCTATCGCAACAGTAAACTGGTGAGCGGGAGTGCGTTGATGAGAAACTTGGCACTTATTCGCGAGGACGGTACTTCAAATTATTGTCTAACGATCCACATTTAGATTATCCCTGATTTCCCTAAATTATATCAGCCGAAAACCGGGATGATTCCTCCGAAAGACACGGTCGATTTATTTCCCCATCTTTCCTCAATCCGAACGTGTGCTCCGTGTGTACTGCGCTTGTCGTCTGTATTTCCTCCTCTTGACAAATAATTGACCATTTGTCGTAGCAACATGGGTCCCGAAAAGAAACTCTGCAACGTGGAGGTTTTGCGACCACGTCACTAAGATTTAGATATCCCACTCATGACAACTGTGACTTGTCTGAAATATTACTTTAAATAGCTCCACACGGTAATGCATATTACGTATTTTCTCCAGGAAAAAAGCTCGGAATGAGGAATGTAAGCTGTACCCCATAGTAAATGAAGACGTAGCTAGTTTCCGCTCGCAAATGTATTCTTCCGGTATCAGTTCAAGCACCATCGCCGGACAGGGAAGTCACGAAGGAGCGACTGTAAGCTAGGAAATTTAGCGTGCGCCGAGGTAAGTGGCGGCTTTGATCCGCCTGTAACAAGGAGCGGCCGAACCTCAAAGGACGTCAGCTGCAGCCCCAAGCTTGGCGCGTTCTTTCAGCTGGACACCCAGGTTAACTCTCTCTTTAGTTTCGCCTCGGACAAGCACTTCCTTTTCCGTAATTACCTGGGACGCTGGGTGGAGTAAACATCCATTAGGTGATTTCCTGTAATCCGAGAGCTGCTGGTCGTATAACTTTAACGCTCGACTTGCGTGTGGCAATAAATATGAGACGTCATACATAATTAAAAATTCCACCGTAGCTGTTTCAACCCTGGCTCTCTTCTACGTAGCAAGACCGCTGACTAAGTCTGTTTCCTCGAGAAAGGAGACAGAATAATCCACACAAAAGTAGTTATTCTCTGTACTGCCTATCGTCCATTGACTGCATCTCACAGCGTACTAATCTGTCAAGGAGGTTTTACAGCATTTCCACAACTCTGATCTTCGCTTGTGTTAAACATAAACCAGTCTTCACTGCCATCTTCTTTTCATGAACCTGGGGCAGAATAATCCACACAAAAGTAGTTATTCTCTGGACTAACTATCGTCCATTGCATCTCACAACGCACTAATCTGTCGAGGAGGTTTTACAGCATTTCCACAACTCTGATCTTCGCTTGTGTTAAACATAAACCAGTTTTCACTGCCATCTTCTTTTCATTAACCTGGGGAGGACTTCACTTACTCCTACACATCCGAGAAGCAGTAAAGGTTTCCAGCACATTTATACTTATGTTAAGGTACTATCATGACCTTCTCAATATTATTTTAAAATTTGATGCATAGTATATTGAACAAATTGTTTTCGTCTATTACATATCAGAGAATACGATTTACTGGAATTCATTTGTTGAAGCACTAAATTGTAGCCTGCATCTCATAACGTAAAAGGAATGGTCGAATGGTTTGGTTGGCTGGTAGTCCCATAACGAACGTGCATTACGAATTCAGAAAGATTATTGGCCCAATGTGCACTCCAACATGAATCACCAGATTTATTTTCTTGTTACAGATTTCTTAAACTTTTAGTTTTTTTCTTCTAATTTAAGCACCGGCTATTATCATTTTCAATTTAGAATTTCGGTGTTATTTAGCAGTACATACCTTCAACGGACTAGTATTTATAGCAATCGGGTTCCAACTCCTATATGGGCAATTGAGATCTTTCTCTTCTTTTTCGTGGTTTCCCTAAACCTATTATAAGCCAGCTACTCTTTTCGATATTGTTATGAGTACATGAAAGTGTTTCATAATAAAGTACTAAATAAGTGCTGCTTTATAAGTTTTGGCCAAAGAAATGATTCACAACGCAGCATGACTATATTTAAGAAACGTATTCCGGAGTAGTTACTGCTTACTTTGCGCAACGGAACGAAATGTGGATAGAAATTAACACCTGAGTATCTTTTATTATGCAGTTTCTTCTAGAAGTTTCGTAATATGATTCGGAGACCGTAAGACTATATACACTATGCATCACATTAATGTGACCACAGGTCAAAAACCAGAAAAACAATATTCTGCAGTGTGTACCGGTGCGGGACCTATAGGCAGAGGACCAATTAGGTGCCGATTGCTGTGCCGTTGCCAGCTGAGCTAGGTTTCTCGGTTGAGGACCCACGGCGCCAACAGCCGGATCGAGTTGTCCCACAGATTCTCGATTGAGTTTAAATTCGGGGAGTTTAGTGCCCAGTAAATTCATCCTGGGGCTCTTCGAACCATACAATTACACTACGAGCTTTGTGACATGTAGCATTATCCTGCTGGAAGATATCATTTTATCGAGGAAAAACAAACCGCATATAAGGGTGGATACGGACCTCAACGATAGACGCATTCCTGTGTTGATCTGTTGTACCTTCCAGAATGATCAGATCACTCACGCCATTAAAAAATTCCCAAGACCCTAACGCTCCTCCTCTTATCAGGGCAATTCAAAAGTTTGTTGCAAGGTTGTTTGCTTTCAGTCCGCTTAACATGAAACGTAATTCGTCTGAAAAGGCCACCTGTCGCCTTCCGTGTACGTCCCGCTGCGGTACTAGCGTGCAAATTCCAGCCTTCGTGCCAATGAACAGCAGTCAGCGTGGGTGCATGAACCAGGTTCCTGCAGCGGTCTCCCACTGGGCGGCCCAACAGTTTCACGTCTATTCACCAGTACACATCTCCGTAGCCACCGTTCACTCCTGTCATCTATAAAATAATGCGGTTCCTGGGTTGTCCAGAAGTACGTTGTCTGATCTATATAAATGACCTGGGTGACAATCTGAGCAGTTCTCTTAGGTTGTTCGCAGATGATGCTGTAATTAACCGTCTAGTAAGGTCATCCGAACACCAGCTTCAGTTGCAAAGCGATTTAGAAAAGATTGCTGTATGGTGCGGCAGGTGGCAGTTGACGCTAAATAACGAAAAGTGTGCGGTGATCCACATGAGTTCCAAAAGAAATCCGTTGGAATTCGATTACTCGATAAATAGTACAATTCTCAAGGCTGTCAATTCAGCTAAGTACCTGGGTGTTAAAATTACGAACAACTTCAGTTGGAAAGACCACATAGATAATATTGTGGGCAAGGCGAGCCAAAGGTTGCGTTTCATTCGCAGGACACTTAGAATATGCAACAAGTCCACTAAAGAGACAGGTTACACTACACTCGTTCGTCCTCTGTTAGAATATTGCTGCGCGGTGTGGGATCCTTACCAGGTGGGATTGACGGAGGACATCGAAAGGGTGCAAAAAAGGGCAGCTCGTTTTGTATTATCACGTAATAGGGGAGAGAGTGTGGCAGATATGATACGCGAGTTGGAATGGAAGTCATTAAAGAAAAGACGTTTTTCGTCGCGGCGAGATTTATTTACGAAATTTCAGTTACCAACTTTCTCTTCCGAATGCGAAAATATTTTGTTGAGCCCAACCTACATAGGTAGGAATGATCATCAAAATAAAATAATAGAAATCAGAGCTCGAACAGAAAGGTTTAGGTGTTCGTTTTTCCCGCGCGCTGTTCTGGAGTGGAATGGTAGAGAGATAGTGTGATTGTGGTTCGATTAACCCTGTGCCAAGCACTTAAGTAATCATGTAGATGTACATGAACAGGTACTACGGCAATTAGAGCTGTTATGAAATACAAGAAATGTACTTGCAGTTGTGAGTGTGGACAAACATCATCTGTAAAGTGGAATAATTACAATGAAAATTTGTGCCTCACCAGGAAATCAGGTTTCGAAGCCTAGTCCGACGAAAACTTTCATTGTCATCATTCCGGTATACAGCTGGTAGTCGTCCATATTCGCTACTACGAACGCATTTCATGTGCTTGTCATCTATGGCCCGTGGAGCACCACGGTGTTCGTTTTGGATAACACCATTTTGCCATGCACGGTATATTTTAACCACGGAGGCACGTGAAAAGTTTACAGATGTAGCTGTTTAGGAAATGGTTCCACCTTAGGCTCGGAAGCCAATGATAACGCCCCTTTCAATGTCAGGTGACTCTATCTGTTTCCGCATCATGACAATGACACCACAGCTATCGGCGTCCTCATGACACGCTTTATACATCCTCCACTGTTAGTGTTGCCATCCGCCGTCAGTGAGTGGTTATTGCACTCTGATGTCGAACGTATGCGTGGTCACTTTAATGTGACTGGACCGTGTATGATACACCTTATATGTCAATCACGTGCTACGCACTTGTGTGGCTCCATTTGATAGCCTGAAATCTTTCTGTATAATTCCTGAAACATGAAGATCCAAGGCAATTACGTCGAACATTATATGATGAAAAAGAGGTAGTCTCAAAATCTCCACGTTGAGACTTACCGTATAGCCTGTAAATCATGCAAAAAATATAAAACTACTGATTGCAGTTCTGAAAAAGTCTGCACCCATTGCAATGGTGCACCACACTGACTAACATTCCTGCAGAAGGCAGAATATAAATGAAGTTGATCAGGGTGGCAATTAGCTTTCGATACACATGGTAAGAACTGAGGTTTAGTCAATCCATCCGAATAATAGGCATATTGGACATATCACTCTCTTTTTGTGTGTATTTTAAATTGCGGGCAACCGCTGCCAAATTTCCACGTTATGAATCTAGTAACGTGCGGTGACTGAAAAATACTTTTACTCAAATTCAATTGAAGACGCATCTTCAGATGGTCTGTACAAAACTAATAAAGTGAAATCTTCTTACATGAAATTCTTAAATATGTTCCGAAGAATGAAGAAATACTAACAAATTCACTGTAAGGCAAAGAAAAAAAGCTGTGTTTCATGAAGAAATTATACGAAAGGGACGTAAATTGCTACATATGATTTTCATGTACAGGCAAACAAATTATTAAAATTTCAGAAAAACAGGTTAATTTAGTCAAGAGAAAGAAGTGCACAAGTTGAACAAGTCAATAACAGGTAGCCGCGCGGTATTAGCCGAACGGTCTGGGGCGCTGCAGTCATGGACTGTGCGGCTGGTTCCGGCAGAGTCCTCCCTCGGGCATGGGTGTGTGTTTTTCACCTTAGGATAATTTAGGTTATGTAGTGTGTAAGCTTAGGGACTGATGACCTTAGCAGTTAAGTCCCATAAGGTTTCACACACATTTGAACATATTCAATAAGAGGTAGGTCCACCTGTGGCCCTGATGCAAGAGGTTATTCGGCTTGGTATTGATTGGCGGAGTTGTTGGATGTTCTGATGAGGGATATCGTGACAAATTCTGTCCCACTGGAGAGTTAAATCGTCAAAATCCAGAGCTGGCTGGAAGGTCCAGTCCATAATGCTCCAAACTTTTCAATCGGGGAGGGTTCCGGTGAACTTCCTGGTGAAGGTACGGTTTGGCAAGCAAGAAGACAAGCAGTAGAAGTTCTCGTGTGTGCAGGCAGGCATTATCTTGCTGAAATATGAGCCGAGGATGGTTTGCCATGAACGGCAACAAAACTTGGCTTAGAGTATCGTCGACATGCCGATGTGCTGCAACGGTGACATGAAATGCCACTCGAACCGTCACTCCTGGCTGTTGGGCTGTGTGGTGGTTGACAGTCAGGTTGGTATCCCACAGCTGTCCAGGGAGTCTCCAGACATCTCTTCGAATGTCACCGAAGCTAAGTTAGAAGAGGGACACATCACTGAAGTCAGTTCTTCTCCAGAGATTCCAGGCTGAAGACATGTGTGGAGACCCCCCCAGGCAGCAGTGGGATACCAAACTGACGGTCGATCGCGATACGGCCGACAACCAGGAGTGACGATCTGAAATGCCAACAAACGAGGCGAGCGCTACACCGCTACAAGCAGGCAAGTGGTTGAGCGACAACAAGCAAGGAAGAACTGACCGCTCTGCAATGCGGAAGACGTTTATACGTGGCCTCAGAGGTAACGGAAACAAATCTGTCGTTATGTAAGAAGTGAAGGGTCGGGTTATACATGTCCTAAACTATTTGAAAAATATGTAGCACAGGATAGAAAACACTGAGTCCCATTTATACAAAAAATCTGACAGTGGGCGGTTAAAATCTAAAATATAAATAAAGCCTGAATGGTAATACAAATTACGTCTTTCACAAATAAAGAATCATATTAGTGGAAAAACAAAAAAGGTTAACCTGTGAAGCTAAAGACATGTGATAGTAAAACAGTGGGATACAGGAGTGATGCCTTTATGTTTAGACTGTCAAATTTTGCTAGCAATCCCTTGTGTCACAGCTTTGTCTGCACTCTTAGTGTAAAATCAGGATCCCTATTTAGAGCACAGTGTATCTCATCGTCTTCTAAACCTTTTCTGTCCCGTGAAGATTATGATCGTGAATTCAAAACAATCCAGTTTATAGCATAATCAAACGGATATGGTTAAAATTGTGTTGGTGTTATTGACAAAAATATATAATACCGCTCATGCCCCACTGTCATCCGGTGCTTCGACCCCATTTACCACAAAAAGTAATAGATCATTTTCTGATAGTTAATTTGTAACCTCCCCCTCACTTATCGACCTTAATGACAGTGAAAAATTAAACCACGTGTACCTAATGGAAATTTGGGAAAAGCAATCGTCACCGAAGTTAATGTGTCGGTAAAGAGGGAGGAAAGTGTTACATCTAAATGAAAGGAAAAATGCAAATGAAACTGGTGGAAATTAATTTTGAAAAGGGGTAAAGTTAATAAAGAAAGTAAATGTGCGGCCGCTACGTTAACAATTAATTGGCGTTAATTAGATATTTGAGATTTGGGGAAAATTACGGTCGCCAGTCCTATGGACAACTACTATAATAACTGAAAAAGAAAGATTATTGCACATATAATCAGCACTAAAAGCGTGGCAACTGAAGTTTGACACGTGTTGTGTGAAAAATGAATGTTTGTCAGAAGTAATAAATTTCGCTACACTCTGACTTAATTTAGCAAAGAATTAATACAACTGGAAAATTGAAATTTAATTTAGTGACTGAAATTAATAGTGAGATTTGTTTCTGAAGCACTACGAAATTCAGTAAAATAAGGTTAGTCTTTGGCTACCTCAACAATCATTTCAAAAGCTACTTGAATCTACGTAATTTAGAAATAAGAGATTTAACTTTGAACTAGAATTAAATGATTCTGGACAATTAACAGTAGCAACATTTAGTACGTACCAAGCTGAGCTGCAGTCACAGGTAAGCTAAAATATGCTAACAAGACTCGCACTCTTAATTTGTGCTTGTGTAATCTAAATATTGTAGCCAGCTATGAATACCTTAACTGAACTTTGAAATTAAAGCAGTGAAATGGAATGATATTACTTTAATGCTGGCGTCTGAATTTCAACGACACTCGGGTTCATTCCAGAAAAGGAAGGGTCCCTGCTTGGTAATGCAATTGGGACAATGAGCAACAAAGGTTCATGCTACGTTGCTGTAATTTAGTGAGAAAAATTTAACAGTTTGAAAAGCTGAGGTGTGCCATACAGTTCTAAAACTTTACGTGCTACCAGTCTTCCTTGTTGGTTGATTGAAGGTTTGAAGTCGTCGATCGAGGAGGTGGCGACAGTCACTCATTGTCGGCCGTCGCTGTTGCAGAAGCTGGATGTTGGCACGCCTTCTTCTCGACACGGACTCAAGCCGAAATGGGCTCTTGATGTGTGCCAGCTAACGCTTCCCGTCCGCGACACTATGTCAGAAACTATCATCGCAAGCCGAGCGCAATTACATGCTGCCAAACCCCGAAAACGCGGCAACTCGCGGGAGCGTCACACAACACCCCCGCTCCACTGCCCTCCACCAGCCAGACTCCCTCTGCCCGCGCCCCACGCGGCCGAGTTCACACTACCAAAGATCCTAAACACTTTGGTTCTCCACACGCCCTATCGATGTATTCGTTCGATAGCATAGTTTTCCCTAGGCAAGACCCAGCGTAAAAATACAAATAGTATTTACAAAACAAACCAATTATACATCGACATAAATGCATGTATATACAAATAGTAAAACAAATACAATATACAAAGACACTGAAACGTCATATATTCAGGTAACAAAATAAGGAGAAAAATTTATAGTACAATAGATGGAAATAGGAGGATATGCATTTCCGGCGTTACAAATTTCTTAGTACAGCTTTCTATGCTAATATTTCCAGCAGAATCGGTAAATTATTGATGTCTGAAGTTATAACTCCGGCTTCGTACATCACAAGGAAAATTGGCCAGAAATTTGGACGTAGGGAGACTGCAATACGAGATAACTTCAGGAGAATATAGTATCACTTGTGATTATTGTATTGCTAACTATACAGGGAGTTCATTTTAATTAAAGACTTTGAGAGGTTGAAAAGTGGTTCCAATGGCTCTTACCTCTATGGGACTTAACATCCGAGGTGGTTCGATGAACCCTCTGTCAAGCACTTAAATGTGAATTGCAGAGTAATCATGTAGATGTAGGTGAGGTCATCAGTCCCCTAGACTTAGAACTACTTAAACCTAACTAACCTAAAGACATCACATACATCCATGCCCGAGGCAGGATTCGAACCTGCGACCGTAGCGGTCGCGCGGTTCCAGACTGAAGCGCCTAGAACCGCTCGGCCACATCGTCTGGCAGGTTGAAAATACCGCTTTAGTTGTAATTTACTTTATTTTCACACGACCAGTTTCGGATTGTTATAAGCCCATCCTCAGGTGTCGTAGTTGTGCTGTGGTCCCCGAGCGCCGCGTGTACCAGGCGCGGTGTGCTGCCTATGAGCGCAAAACAGAAACTACTTCATTCGCAACGCTGTATTCCTCCGACAAGTCGAACATGGGACTACTCGTCGCACAACCGTGGCCGTGTAGCGAACTGCGATGTATCGTAAGGTTTGAAACTTCCCCTTAGAAAAATTTATACATGACTGTGCTTATTCTGACACACAATATTTTGTTAGCGCAACGCAATCTGACTTTCAAAATTCCCTACAAAAGAATGGCCCTGACTAACATTAAACTATACCTTTCACAAATCACTTACCTCTAAAAAAATCTTCGCTACTCAAGCTACTGCAATACAGCGAGCGCCACTACTGCCAGCTAAATAAAAGATTCAATGTACTGAAGGCACTAACTACTGATAGGCATAGTTAGCAAATGAAAGATTTTGATAGAGAACAAACAATGTATTTACCTTAATAATGTTGAAAACTCATAATATACATAACAGATCATTGTATATCTTACAAATTTCCAAACTCCGCCATCTCTCTCCCCACATCCACCACTGCTGGCGGCTCACCTCCAACTGCGCAACGCTACGCGCTGTTCACATCCAGCTGCCGCTGCCCTACACTACAATGGCAGACAACAATGCAAAACTAGCCACAGACTGCACACGGCACAGCCAGTGATTTTTTTATACAGAGGTGGCGTTACCAATAAAAAAACCTAAACAGCCTACTTACAGGTTCAGTGCACTGCGACCGTAGCTCACGTAATCGTTCAGACGTAGAACAGATAACGGCTCTAAAAATTACAGTACTTGTGCATTGTTTATTGCCTGCACACCTTCCCATCATCTGGAGAACAGAGTTCCAAGTGGATGAAGAGTGTTGCAACCACAAAAGAGAAAATTGAAGTGATCCTGATTTATGGAGAATGTAGGAGAAATGTTGAGGATGACGTTACCTTGTATGCCGAACGTTTTCCAGAGAAAGCTCGCTCTCTTTCGTTCTTTTACAAGATTGTGAACATCTTCGTACAGATCAGCGTACAGATCAGCAAAAGAAAACGAAGCAAACGTGTTACAGGAGAAGCTAATGAAACAGCTGTACTAGCGGCAGTGCACCACAACCCACGGATAAGCGCTCGGCAATTACTCAGCGATTCTGGTTTGTCCTTCGGTAGTATTGTCATAATAGTGCGTCGTCTTAAGTGTCATACATACCAAATATCACTGTATCAAGAACTTCATGGCTCTTATTTCCACAACCGGATAGTGTTCTGTGAATGGGCATGTGTACAAATGTTCCCGGGTTCTTAGCCGAGGTACTGTTTAATGATAAGTCTACATTCCCGGTCCATGGTAGCTTTAACCGGCATAACATGCACTTTTAGAGAGTAGACAATCCCCACTTGTTACAGAAATTGACCATCAACGCCCTTGGTCGGTTAAGGTATGGTGTGGTATAATAGGGAACAAACTCATTGAAATACTTGTTTTGTAAATAAAACTGCCTTTTCCTGCAGGAAAATGCAGTTTTATTTACAAAACAAGGATTTATATGCTTGGTGCGGAGGATGGCCACATAAACAAACTCATTGGTCAATGTTTTATCGACGGAACTTTGAATGGACGCAAATATCGAAAAATTTTAGAACAAGGACTACCAGTACAACTACAGGACGTTCCCCTAGACTTTCGACAATGTATGTGGTTTCAGCATGACGGTTACCCAGCGTATTACGCAACTGAAGCACGGGAGGTATTAGACCCTGTTTACACTGTGGCCCTATTAATTGGCCCTCTAGATCGCCAGATTTGAAGTCGCCGGATTTCTTTCTGTGGGGATATTTAAAAGATAATTTGAACTAGTAAATGCCAAAAGGCTGTGAATAAATGGTCAAAACCCGCCAGAAACGCCTGTGGTGAGATTACCGCAAATGTTCTTATGTCCTGGATATTGTCATTTGAAAAGCGGATCACTAAGTATATTGAACTTGGTTGTACTACATTTGAACACTTACTCTAACACCGATGAGTAGAGTAGCGTTCGCCTCGAGCCACGGCCGCAGTACGCTTCGAATAGTCCCCTGTTCGATACGTCGGACGAACACAACGGCTGCGAATGCGGTTTCATTTTAGAAGTTATGAACTACTGGCCTGTCTTACCCTCACGTCATGGAGGTGGGATCCCACGTGCCAGTAGATATTCAAGGGCCATTGAGTAGCATGTGGTAAATTACGATTGTGTACCCATTTCCGTTCCCCCGATTACAGCGCGATCTGTGGAGAAACGAAGAAAATCTACAATAGGAAATAGGGATTCCCTTTGAAGATTTCAAAGTTGTCCCCTCCCCCTCCACCCACGCATGGAGTGGAGTGGCCGGTCGAGTGTGGTTTCACTGGATGTTACCCTCCGAGACAAACAAATTGGAATTATAACGTTTTATGGTCTGATGTGCAGTTTTCGAGATATTTCAGTATTTTCATTTGATATAAACACACTGTATGGGTCAGACGGGAAGAAAACTCTGAACCCAGTTTAGAGAGGACATCGACGATTCCAACTCAACGTCGGCACTATGCGCGCATTTGCGCGAATGTGGACACTTTATCACCGTCATTTCTTGCACAGTGGCGCTCATTAATGTCAATAATCCGTGACATTTAATTGATATTTCAAATATCAACACAAAAATATATTTCATCTACTAATAATGTAAATGTTTTCCCCTAAACATACATAATGAAAACAGAAAAATTGTAATTTACTTTCATCATTGTTTCCGCCCTTGGATTTAATGACTGCCTCACGTAGTCCAGACATGTAATCAATAGGTTTCTGAAGATATTGCTAGTCCATATTATTCCACTCGTCCTTAACGATGTACCAGAAAAGTTCCTTGCTTGATGTGTGAGTTCTTCGGATACTTCTGTCCACTTTATCCCAGACCATTTCAATAGCATTACAGCTATGGATTTGGGACGACCACACCGCGTCTTTCAGTACCTTTTGCTTTTTTCTTTGATGCAATGTACATCCTCCAGAATGCGATCGATGTTTTGGGTCGTTGATTTGTTGTAATGTAAACTCGTCCCATATCAAGTGCAATCCAGTGGAATTGTGTGGTACTGAAGACACGGTGTTAGTGCTTCTGTCCAACACACCCTTCAATTTTCACAATGTCGCCAACTCCATCTCCTGAGAGACACCTTCAAAACGTAACCGAAACCATACCGTGGTTACTGTATGTAGAATGCTATTCTGGGCAACGCTTTCTCAGATCGACGAACAAATATCCTACTTCCGGTACCGAAATTGTCCAATTTTGATTCATCTGTGAATGACACTTCCTTTCTATCATCATTTCGGTTCTAGGCGCTCAGTCCGGAACCGCGCGACTGTTACAGTCGCAGGTTCAAATCCTGCCTCGGGCATGGATGTGTGTGATGTCCTTAGGTTAGTTAGGTTTAAGTAGTTCTAAGTTCTAGGGGACTGATGACCACAGATGTTAAGTCCCATAGTGCTCAGAGCCATTTGAACCATTTTTTCTCTCATCATTTGTCCTCTTACTCATAATACGTTTCCGTAGCCGATTCGGATCTCTTCTTTATACAATGAAGGAAAACAACTGCAAGCAACAAAAAACAATTACAATAGACTAATAAAATTTCTGGAATACGGTCTCTACGTAACACATGTAAGTGATTTAGATAGCAACATCGCATGTTAGTGTAAGTGCGATATAAGCAATTGCAAATGTGCAATGCAGGTACATTAATAATTTTTGTAGCCACCAAAATGTTCATAGCAAGCACGCATACGTGAATGCATTGTGTTGCACAGTAGCCGGATGTCATTTTGTGGGCTGGAGATTCATGCTTGTTGCACTTGGTCAATACAGGGACGGTTAATGCTGGATGACACTGGAGTTGTCATCCGATGATGTCTCATATGTGCTAGATTGGAAACTGTTCTGGTGACTGAGCAGACAAAGGCAACATGTTAACACTCTGTATAGCATACTGGGTTACAACAGCAGTATGTTGGCGAGTGTTATCCTAATGGAAAAAAAACATCGGAATGCTGCTCATAAATGGAAGCAAAAAATGTCAAATCCCGAGCCTGACGCACAGATTTTGACTCAGAGTGCGTGGGATGACCACGACAGTGTTCCTGCTGTCATACAAAATAACACCCTAGACTACAACTACAAGTGTTGGTTCAGTGTATCTAGGCCGCCGACAGGATGATTACTAGTCACCTAACAACGTACGGCCATCACTGGCACCGAGGCAGAACTAGCTTTCATCAGAAAACGAAACAGACCTCCTCCGTGCCTTCCAATGAGCTCTAGCTTAACACCACTGAAGTCGCAAATGACGATGGTTTAGGGTCAGTTGAATACATGCTACAGGGCGTCTGGCTCGGAACTGGCCTTGAAGTAACCGATTTGTGACAGTTCCTTGTGTCACTGTGGTGCCAAGTGCTGCTGAAACCGATCCGCCATACGCCGAACACGATGGTATTCCTTCAAGGTAGTGCCATGTGGCCGTCCGGACCCTGGTCTTCTTTCGACCGTACATTCTCGTGAACCCCGCTGCCAGCAGTCATTTACAGTGCTTACATTCCTGCCAAGTCTTTCTGCCGTATCACAGAAGGAACATCCATCTTCTCGTAGCCCTCTTACACGACCTCATTCACACTCAGTGAATAAATGTCGTGTGACTAGGGCCTCCAGTCGGGTAGACCGTTCGCCGGGTACAAGCCTTCGATTTCACGCTGTAAGTAGGCTGTTTAGGTTTTCTTATTGGTAACGCCACGTAGCGCTCTGTATGAAAATCACTGGCTGTGCTGTGTGCAGTCTGTGGCTAGTTTGCATTGTTGTCTGCCATTGTAGTGTTGGGTAGCTGGATGTTAACAGCGCGTAGCGTTGCGCAGTTGGAGGTGAGCCGCCAGCAGTGGTGGATGTGGGGAGAGAGATGTCGGAGTTTTGAAATTTGTAACACTGGATGTCATGAACTGCTATATATATTATGACTATTGAGGTAAATACATTGTTTGTTCTCTATTAAAATCTTTCATTTGCTAACTATGTCTATCAGTAGTTATTGCCTTCCGTAGTTTGAATCTTTTATTTATCTGGCAGTAGTGGCGTTCGCTGTATTGCAGTAGTTTGAGTAACGAAGATTTTTGTGAGGTAAGTGATTTGTGAAATGTATAGGTTAATGTTAGTTAGGGCCATTCTTTTGTAGGGATTTTTGAAAGTCAGATTGCGTTGCGCCAAAAAAATATTGTGTGTCAGTTTAAACACAGTCCTACATAATTGTTGTAAGGGAACGTTTCAACGCAACTTCGGCAACTTGTACGTCGATGGGAATGAAATGATGATGATTAGGACAACACAACACCCAGTCCCTGAGAAAATCTCCGACGCAGCCAGGAATCGAACCCGGTCGCTTAGGATTGACGTTCTGTCGCGCTGACCACTCAGCTACCGGGAGCGATCATTCGCACTCAGTGAGGTACTGATAATGGCGTCTTTGTCGCTTGAAAGGTATTCTTGACTAACATCAACTCACCATGTCCAATCAAAGGTAACTAACTTTCACGACTGTTGCAATGTGTGTTTAAAGCAAACCCGATTAGCATTCTCGTAGTGGCGCTTTTCCATCAGCGTACTTACGGGCTTCAGAAGGGGGTTCCTCGCTGCCACACGTCTTTTCAAACCGGCATCAGTCAGTCATATATTTACTGCGGCAACATACAAGATTTTGTTGTTCATTTCTACCAATTCTGCGAAAATTCATCCTTCTGGTTTCAACTTTCTCATTTCAGTAATTCCGGTGAGTTTGTCATCACTTTTAGTAGTTTTACAAGCTCATCCTGGTCGTGGTAGATCCTTATTGCTATCTTTTGTCTTCTGGCGATGAAGGTTATATTACACTCTTCCATCCTCACCCACATAGACACGCCATATTATTTTGGAACTTGGGGCATAATTAAACCCGCTTGTTAGAGTGCTACGATAACAACAGGTTTGTCTATCACTGCTCTTGGTGCCATTATAATGATGTGAACATTGTAAACTGTCCCTAAGGGACTACTGTGGAATCACCATATAGTACCGTACCATAGCTTTTAATACACTGTGGACATGACAAAACTACAGGGATGTGTGGGATGGGCGCTGATTCGTGACAGAGGTAAACAAACATAGCAGTTCACTTACCTATTCAGTATGTACACAATACTCATCTCAATAGTATTGCATGTGTATGAAAACAGCCAAATAAACCTGACACGTTTACTAGTGTTGTACTAGTCCTTTGCTTACTCAACCGTGGCCATGGTATTATATAGTTCCTACAGGGAATTATATGTCAATTATAAACGTTATCAAAATTAATGCGTGTAGAGTGTCAAAGATCATGTTTTGAGTCGAATTAGGACTGTGATATCTTCAGTAATCGAACACTTGGTACAGAACACCTTTGCACTATGGGAACAATTTAGAATAAGTGGAATAAAATCAGTATTGCATGCTGACGTTGTGGCAAGCCATATTCATCACACTTCTCTTCTATTTTAAAACACAATTTCATTCTTTTTTATCAGTGTGATCAGCAGAAGTTATTTGAAACTAATGGTCTAATCTTATTCGTACAGAAACCAACACAATATTTTCACAAGCTGCGACGTTGTCGCGAATAAAACAGTGACCCGTATATACAATAAGTTTCCTTTAATTTACGTTTATGGTCACAAACTTTTTGTTAACAGATTACCGGTTTCCGTCTATAATGACCATCAAGAGATCTGCAGCAAAAAAAGGGAAAAAAGCCATGAATACACTCGCAAATTGTCTACAGCTTAAAAACAATAAATAGACCAAAATTAAAAGTACTACTGACATACGTTGCGCTTGAAGTATGAAGAGGCATACCTGTTTTATAAAAAGAAAGTCCCAATGTACTGCATCTATAGCGGCATCGCCAAATCTTAAATGCAAAATATTTATTTGTAACCTTCTGTAACTTACAATAGGCTTGTGGATTATTACATACACATACAATTAGTAGTTCATGTAAGTAGACGAGTATCTCTTTGAGCAGTTACCTGTCCTGAACAAGGTTTGCTAGACAGAGAAATATAAGATGGCATATCATCCATTCCCAGTAATTTTTAACAAAAACCGAAACGAGTGCTAGAGTCCTACAGATAATTAATATTACTTAAATTGCTTGTACATCCCTACATAAATTAATGTTTCCCCAAACTGGTATAGATTAAAGTATTGGAAGGTACACAGTGCTCTCATGGCTGTGTGTAAACATGATACATAACTGCTAAATTAATGTTGTCTGTAATAGGTCTCAATAAAAACGTTTGAATGATACATTGTCCATCAGAAGGAACATAATATGTAAGCTAATGTTGTATCCTATTGGAATAAATCAACACGTAATAATGGACCTATTTTCCATATGGATGGCTCATGTTCATGTGCATCCTCGGGGTGAGTTGATAATTACTGTCTCCCACTCACATAACAACATGAAAATATTTTCACAAGGAGTGAGTGCTAAATAGACTGATTAAATTAAACAGACACAATCATAACCTTTAAGATGGAATATTTCTCCTCATGAATGGCGAGAGTGATAGCGCAACAAATCGTCAATAAACATAAATGCCTCCTCAATGTTCATACCAGTTATAATACAAAACCACACAGACATTTTGAGATAGTGAATATTACATTAGATAGATAGATAAGATACACTTCTTAAAGTCACTCATGATCAAAAATATACATTTTTAACAGAGTAAAAGTTAGATCATTGATGCCTTAACATAAGTTGTTTGTAGTACATTGAACTCCTTGTTTGTGCTTGTAAATTGTGTATGGTCCAATTCCGTTTCCTTCATTCATAATTTAGCTTTCTTCCAGTACCGAAACGTAATATTGCCATACAAACTACCATTCACTAGACTAAATTCCTGCTACTTCATGCAGAATTGCACTACTTTAAGCTGCATTGCTACGCTATGCCACTGACATTCCATGTTCTACATATTACAAATATCTCTCTTTAAAGAGAACCTGTTCCACATCTTCGGATTCAGCTTGTGCCCTAGCATTCCAAACCCACGGAAGCACAGAACATTTTTATCCACTAGTGCTCAACGATAAGAGGTAGTTAACATATTTAGGATTGTAACATTTTTGTTAAAATTTGACAGACCAAGAAATGA
This sequence comes from Schistocerca nitens, assembly GCF_023898315.1. NCBI lineage: Eukaryota > Metazoa > Arthropoda > Insecta > Orthoptera > Acrididae > Schistocerca > Schistocerca nitens. The sequence goes on from NC_064616.1 coordinate 952,053,659, forward strand.
AAGAAATTGGATCTTTGTTTACGGAACAGAAAAGCCTTGAATCACTCCAACTATGTCTTGATCACATGAAATGTCTCCGCAGATGCGGATAAGGAGAAGCATCATCTGTATAATGGAATAACAACAGTGAAAAATTGTGGTGGACCGGAACGCAGACCCGGATTTCCCACTTTTTGCGAGCGGTCGCCTTACCATAAGGTTATCAGAGCACACTCCATGACCACCAAAACGTCTGTATCTCGCTAACCATGTGGCAACAACCTGATTCGCACCGTACATTATGTGTACAATGTGATCAAATCTATCCGGACACCTGGCTGAAATTACTCGTAAGTTCGTGGGGCCTTCCATCGGTAATGCAGGAATTCAGTATTGTGTTGGCCCATCCTTAGCCTTGATGACAGTTTCCACTCTCGCATGCTTTTCATCATTGGGAAGCAAGAAGGTGCTTAAAAATCAATGTAGGCCTGTGCTGTGATAGTGCCACGCAGAACAACAAGGGGTGCAAGCCCCCTCAATGAAAACATGACCCCCGGGTTCCCGGGTTCGGTTCCCGGCGGGGTCAGGTATTTTCTCTGCCTCGTGATGACTGGGTGTTGTGTGCTGTCCTTAGGTTCGTTAGGTTTAAGTAGTTCTAAGTTCTAGGGGACTGATGACCATAGCTGTTAAGTCCCATAGTGCTCAGAGCCATTTTTGAAAACATGACCGTACCATAACACCACCACCTCAAAATTTTACTGTTGGCACTACACACGCTGGCAGATGACGTTAACCGGGCATTCGTCATACCCATACCCTGCCATCGGATCACCCCATCATAAATGGTGATTAGCCACTCTTCAAAACGTTTTCCACTGTTCAGTCGTCCAATCTTTACGCTCCCTACATCGAGCGAGGCGTCGTTTGAAATTTACCGGAGTGATGTGTGGTTTATGGGCAGCCGCTCGACCATGAAATCCAAGTTTTCTCACCTCCCTTATAAACGGTCATAGTACTTGTAGTGGATCCCGATCCGGTTTGGAATTCCTGCGTGATGGTTTGGATAGATATCTGCCTTTTACACATTACGAACATCTTCAACTGTCGGCGGTCTCTGTCAGTCAACAGACAAGGTCTGCCTGTACGCTTTTGTGCTCAACATGTCCCTTCACGTTTCCACTTCACTATCACATCGCAAACAGTGGACCTACGGATTTTTAGGTGTGTGGAAATCTCACGTACATCCCGCGTACAGACGTATGACACAGGTGACGCCCAACTACCTGACCACGTTCGAAGTCCGTGAGTACCGCGGAGCGCCCCATTCTGCTCTCTCACGATGTCTGATGACTACTGAGGTCGCTGATATGGAGTACCTGACAGTAGGTGGTAGCACAATGCACCTAATATAAAAAACGTACTTTTTGGGGTTCCCGGACACGTTTGATCCCATAGTGTATATTCCTGTACAGGGCAGACAGCTGGTGGTTGCCCATCTTCGCAACTGTGAATACGTTTCACGTAACGGCTGTAGTCGTTGCAGTGCCTGTTCCTTGGGACACGCATGCATGTTCAAACGAATTTTGCAGTGCACTTCTGAGCAACATTGGCACTGCAATATCGCATCTGTCTCTATCAGGTTGAATTCCCGAATTTGTCACAACATTTCCCAAAAAGTCCGTTAGACAGTCACTAAAAAAACCTTCAAATACAGTGGAAAACCTGTCTAACCTTTATGATTCTTCTAACTGTTTTCTACGATCAGGACATTGTTAACATATGCTGTAATCCTCGTGCACGTGATAGCAGTAAAAATATTTTTGAAACCTCTAACGAAAGCAGCTGAAATCACATTAAGTCTGAAAAGAAACTTACTTGCTCTCAGATCGATGGATGACAGAACAATGAATACAAGGAACTTCTTTACAAGTTCATCAAACTTTAAGGCCAGTAGAATAATAACTTTCAACACCGAGGCCTATTTAGTCACGGATATGGTGACTTTAATCTCCATTTGTGTCCTGTTAGTCTTTAGTGACATCCTCATCGAACAGACAGTAAACAGCCATTCGCCCGATTGTATAGCTTCCGGCTGATTTTCTTGTTGTGGACTTTAGTTTCACGGTAGATTTGAAGCAGCTCTCCACCCTACTCTGTCCTGTGCAAATTTGATCATCTCTACATAACTACTGCCACTTTCTCCCATTTTAACCTGCTTACTAAAATTAACCCTTAGTCTACTTTCTTTACTTCCCCACACTGCCAAACTGACAGTTCTTGATACCTTAGGATGCGTTCTTTCAACCGATAACTTCTTTTAATCAACACCCGTAAAATTATATTTTGCCAAATTCGATTCATTACCTTTCCGCGTGTACTGGGTCTACCGATCTAATCCTTAGCGTTCTTCTGTAGAACCACATTTCAATAGCTCCCATTATCACCCTGTGTGAAACGCTTATCGTCCTTCACATCCGTATTAGGCTACTCTCCAGAAAAATACCGTCGGAGGCAACTTCCTTTTACGTAGTTCATAGCCGATGTCAACAAATTTCTTTGTTTCAAAAGTGTTTTTTTGCGATGTAGATAGTCTGTGTTATATATTCTCTCTACTTCGGCCAGCATCAGTTACTGTGCTACCGAAAATGCAAAACTCAACTAGTGCTTTTAGTGTCTCGTTCCATAATCCAATCCCGGCAAAGCAATCTGGTTTAATTCGACTGCGCTTTACTTTTGTTAATACTCATCTCAGTAAGTCTTTTCAAGACCTAGCGATTCTTTTCAACTAATCTTTCATTTCCATTGCTGTCTCTGACAGGACTCCAGTATCAAGAGCATGCTGCAAAGATTTTATTTATTTTTCTCCTTTGTTTCTTTACTACTTACTCATTGTTGTAGTGCGACAATGGTACATTCAAACTGCTGTATCTCCTGCCCAAACGAATGGAAGGGAGATGACATTGCAGTAATTAAGGGTACGTTAAATAGAGTTTACTTAAATTGAAATGATTTCTATTTTTATAACACAATATTATATATTTCAAAAATTTCGTTTTTCCTAAGTTCATGTGAAGAGGGCTAGCGACACGAAACGTCGATGGCAGAATATTCATTGCAGTGGCCTCAGATGCCTAGCCAGTCTTTCTCGTTATTTATACGGCATCCAGCGATCCCAGAGTACTCTGCCATTGATTGTGGCTGACATCTGACTCAAATGGTACTAATTGGCTGTAATACAGTAGAAAATAAGGAATTCATTTAGCGTTACATACCAGTGTGTATAAAATCAATATTGGTGATTCAATTCGATTTATGTTACGTGGACAATAATTCCGTGTGATGATTTTCAGCTTATAGAAATGAAACTATTTTATCTATATGAAGAAAATATGATTGAAAGCTTCGCTTCCTAAACTGATATATTGAAAAGGAAAACAGAAACATAGTATTTACGAGTTGTGCAAGAAGCACAGTTATTGCCTTTGCAGGAAGCTAAGGTAAAGTCTACAGCGCAGTCCCATGCCACGTCTTTGGCATGACAGTATGAGGACTGCCACAGCACTAGCTGTACGAGGTGTGATGGGCACCATACCTGGCTGACTTTTAGTCGCGATGAAAGAGCAACGGTACTCACTTTCAATGCAGGATGAGAGTGTCGTTCTGGAGGGACTGGAACGAGGAAAAATCCACGCCTCTTTCCTGGATTGAACATAGAACCTTGAGGACAAGGGTCTTGTGCTGAACCTGCTTTCCTTTTCTTTTTGACGGTCGCTTTTGGGTTTGGGGGACTCAGTGGGCAGGGGTCACATATCTAGGCCTAGAAACGATTTCCTCCACACCCTCAACTACCAGGACTGACTTTGGGAACGAGATAAGGGTAAATATATTATTTACGTATTTGTTCATTTATTATTTCCACGGTGAAAAACTAAGTCGACAGAGACAAGGAGAGGATCCGAAATATACAAAGAAAGCCTCTGGAGGTCGGGATAATGGGTGCGGAAGTTGGCAATCCTTGCTGCGTCGCGCATCCGACACTATACCTAACAGGCACGGCTTCACAGATAGGTTAATTAGTTCCCCATAATGTGGTTCCACATATTTGGAGTATTCAGTTCGTGGACGTGTGTCATCTCATACACGGGAGGCTCCAACTGCACATAGGGGCGTGGAAAGCACTATCTATGTAATTTGAAAAGTCTGTTGTTACTTCAGGTTATGAACAATTTTGGTATGCCACTCTTGCAACTAATTCCAGAAGTCCAAAACGTGTTTGAAATTATATGAAATAGATAATGAACCACATGTCCATTGATGCACGTGACTGTGTTGGCTTTCGTACGAGGGTAGTGGGATTATCTGGGAAAAGGAGGACTTGTGGAGCAATATGTGCCGGTATCACTCTGTGAAAACAGATCAGGATTGTCGAACCAGGTGCCAGATGCCATCCGCCTCTACCTGCAAAAAAAATGGTTAAAATGGCTCTGAGCACTATGGGACTCAACTGCTGTGGTCATCAGTCCCCTAGAGCTTAGAACTACTTAAACCTAACTAATCTAAGGTCATCACACACACCCATGCCCGAGGCAGGATTCGAACCTGCTACCGTAGCAGCAGTGCGTCTCCGGACTGGAGCTCCTAGAACCGCACGGCCACCGCGGCCGGCCTCTACCTGCAGAGACGGTGTGCAGCCGTGTCTGGTTTTAAAAAGGTGGTGCAATTGGGTAACTCTACCATGTTGATCTGGTGAAATCTAGATTGTGTCATCTGTTTGCAGTCGACGGTTAAGTACTTTAGGCCCGTCCTTATAATTTTCCACACGGCCTTTCACCGGACATGCGGGTGTTCCAAATCCATGGCGTTCGGGTGTCGACCGTTTTCGATGACACAGTAAATGTCCCATGTCATCACATGATGTGTTTCCAATACTGTGAGGCGAACATAGCTAAATTCCACGTAAGAATGACTAAGATGGTATAAAGAGGGGAACATTTCGCCTCGTCACTGGGGGTGCGAGAGAAGGTGGCTTAAAGGATTCCAGGAGGGGGCCTGTGAGGTTATGTGGACAAGTCCTCCACAGCTTGAGTTGTATGTTCAGGGAGAGGGCCAACGTCCTGTCATGGACATGAATGAGCACGAGTCCCCGGGAATTAGGGGGGTGGGTGAGGGATCAGTTGACCAACTGACGATGAATAACATGTCAGTGATGACGAAAAATATGTTGGCTGCTAACAAACGTAACACAATTGTGATTGGCATGGATAGGACTTGAGCCAAATGAGGTAGACGAGAAGTCAGGTAGGTGTTCAAAAAGTGTGTTCGTTGAATGATGTCCATGGCTTGCAGCCACTGGTCGATCATGAAAGTAACGATGTGTTGCAGAAGGCGTTGATAGTTAAGGCCACTGCACAGTGTATGCCGCTACTGATTTTGGTACCTACATACTTCATTACGTCACAAAATCGGAGCGTCCACAGACTCCGGATGTAGTGCTGTCCCTACCCCCACAGAGACCGATTATTCGACATTAAAGGCGCTGCCTGAGGCCGCACCGTACAAATGTATCCAGTCTAGTGCGTTAGAGACTTAGTTGCCATTTTGGAGCACAACCACTAGATCGTCGGTGTTGGCTGTACATCGAAAGGAACTCCACAGAACATTATGCCTATAATCTTCTAACGAAGGCCACATAGCACAGCTTCAAGCGCCAGTGCATACTACGTAGATTGCCGATAACGTGCGTCCCTGGTACAGCGAACGTGCGATGGGAATAGAGCGCATGAGGTGGCGTTCATCAGGATTTTGGTTTTCGCCCTTCAGAGGCGTATGACCAAAGGAATGAAGGGCTAGAGATACTCCATGTTCAGGCCAATGTGCATCAAATAAGTGTTGTTGACTCAGTTGGATGCCTCGATTAAGTCCATGGATGCCAGAGCACCGGGTTACTTGTCTGTATTGCCAGGGCTATCACATAGCGATATCTGCACGAAGCAGCTTGGATATAATTTGGTCCTCCTAATGATGCTTGGTCGTATGAGATGAGGCTACACATTGTCCGACGGATTCATACCACCAAGAGGTGGTTGAATATTTTCGTGCCAAGTTTAAGAAGTGTTTAGGAGCGAAAATCTTGAGTTTGGGAAGCCTCTTTCGATTTGGGGATAAGGATGACTATCCCTTCCACGACGGTAGTGAGAATTGACGTCTTCAGAACAGCAGGTTTTGACAGATGGATTACGAATGTGCCGCGAGTAAATAATGGAACTTTCGATAGCACTCCAGGGGGTGTCGCCGAAGCCTGATAGTATATGAGACTAGCCTTTATTATGGCGTCAAGCAATTCCTTCTTAGTGATGTCCGATATCAAGGCGTCAGTCACGATGGTGATTAACATACAATAGACCTGCTGTGTGACCTCCATCACCATTAGTCGGTCAGAGTCTTGGGCCGCGTAGATCGTGGTATAGCGTTTTTAGAAGGCTGAACTGTTATCGGGCTGTGTAGAAAAGCGCTACCCGTCGTCCGCATCAATAATAAAGATTAACGTTCGTTAGTATCGTCGGCGTTCTCTGCTAACATGACACGTGGATGTTCTGTCCATGTTATACCTATCACGCGTCTCTACGCGAACGACGTCGCCCTGTAACTGTTGGTGCGCGTGTGCCACGAATTTTTCTTTGGCCCTGTTTACCGTTATCTGTCTCTCTGTTGAAGATGACATCGAAGTGTAGTCACGTAAGACGTTTTAACAGAAGTCGTTCTGGGGCGGACTGGCGACTGTGACTCTATGCAGTCAAGGTACGCCGGATGATCGGTTTGTCACAAGCAGTCCACCACTCAAGCATTGTGTGATATACTCCTACACGGCGGACGCAATGGCGATGATGATTTGGCAATCGGGTGAAGTCAAATGACAGTGATAGGTTTCGAGGAGCTTCGGCTTCGCCGCATCTGCTGGCAGCGGTGGGCGTCAGAGCTTATGTAGGCGCTATGGTCCGTAAAGGCAGTTGGCCACAGCTCTGTATCTCGCATCGCGGGTGTAAGGGGGACGAGAGACATATACCCTGTCAATGCAGCTGGATGAATGGCTCTTCTAATCGATGAGCTTGGGATGCTCTCCTTTTTGATGTTCCCAAGTGCTCACCACGCTAGTTTAGGGTCCCGAACAAGAGACGCTAGTTCGGAACATGCAGAATGAGGCGAGACTGGTCCTTTGGCGCTAGGACGCTGTTAAAGTCGCCGCCCAGAACGATCTCGTAATGTCTGCCCTGGAAAAGAGGTGCTACTTCTTCCATAAAGAATCGTGCACAGTGTCGGCGCTGTATGGAAACAGACGGAGTGTAGACATTTATAAGTCGCATACCTAGTACTGTGGGAACGGCACACCTGATATTGGAGAAGCAGTACATGTCATTGCCCTGCAGTTTCTACTCGAGGAGTATCACGACACCAACGCCCGTTGGTGAAGCTTAGCACGTAAACGAGTTATTACTGTTTACGTCAGCTAAGGCTGCTGTGCTGACCTCTTGGAGGAAGGCCATATCGACGTCAGCTTCATTTAACATGTCCTGTAGCAGCCATAAACTTAGGGCGGATGGATATGTTGTTGACATTGATGGTTGCAGTTCTATATATGTGAATCCCATCTCCTCTGTGAATGATCGCCATCTGCCACTAAGATGAGAAGGTGACCTATGAGCTCTATCGCAATCGCCGATTCCAATTATTGCAGACGCTGTCCCTGTGTACCATGGGCTACGCCCTCGTGCTTTCCATTAGCAGCCGTCGACATCTTGGCTTCTGCGGTGTCATCCACCCAACTGTTATTGGCGGGCAGTGCTTGTGTGGAGGTATAGTGCATGACAGCGTACTTCCGAGTTGGATGTAAATCTGTCAGGGCGTCAGCTGTAAATGTCAGCTCATGTAGCGGTGATGTGACTGGGAATAGGATGTCAGTTGCCGTGGTCTCTGGCTTCCATAATGTTGTGTGGCCTGGGCTTGCGCATTGCTCTCGGTGGCCGCAAGAGGTCGATTCTCCATGGCTATCAGTTCTTACGCTACCAACGGGCGTGTTGCTTGCAGTCATGTGACTCAGGATCTAAATGCAGATGGTGGTTTGCTGTCGCATCTCCCACTGAAATGAAAGCAGGAGACAGCAGAATCGTAGTATCAATGCCCATGGCATCAAAAGCTGGGGCCAGCAGTGGCTTCTGTCGAACGGCGTCTGGCTGTTGCTCCGCCTGCGGCAAGTAATTGTTCAAATCTGTCCTTGATGTGGCGTCGTAACGTCGGAGGGAGATTCCGTCCTTCCACAGGCGAGGATGCTGACCTCACTACCGCAGGGTATGTGAGGGAAAGAGTCGTGGCCGCATGATCCTACGACTGATGTCACAGTGAGAGTTGTGTATGGCGTTGTTGGAGAGACACCGCCCTGAGGTGGCATTCCTAGCCACATCCGGAACACGTTCGTGGCTATCCCTCACACATTATTATTGCTCGGCAGCTACCAATGTTGATACATTACAGCACGTGTTTAGTTAATTCCATCGTAACTCGCCTGACTCCGTTAAGGACCGGGTATGTTGTAAACGTATACTAATTGTCGACTATGTCGTTGAGCACTTTCCCTTATTGTTGTAAGGCAGCAACGAGAACGTCAGCTGGCACTTTAAAGGGAAGCTGGAAGACGCTCTGAGGGCATAACCGGATCCCCTCGTGATAGATGGTGACCACTCCTATGTGTCCATTGGCGTGGTTGAACTTGATGTCACTGGCACATCTGGACACTACAGCATGACAGATGGTGTCGCTACTAGTGTTAGGAAGGGATGCCTACTATGACCCTTGGGTCGCGGCGAACTTCTTCGCAATGGAGCCAGTAAATTTTAAAGGGCCTGGGTCGTCCATAGTCCGACTGAAAACTGAACTTGATCGTCGATTTTCGGTACGCGCGAGTCATGCTGCGTCTCCCAACGACCGTAGCACTAAGCGTCGACGAAGATGTAAACTAACTGTTCGCACTCGTGAACACCGCGTAGGTGATGCGAACATATATATATATATATATATATATATATATATATATATATATATATATATATATATATATATATATATAACGAAAAAACGAAAGAGTAAACTGTGCAATGCATTCACAGGAAAGTTGTACAATCTGCCATAAAACAACTACGAGTAAAACGAATCTGAATTAAAAGAAAATATTCACACAGGAAAACTAACGTGGCATACGCTTTGGTGGAAAATACCAGTTCGAACACAGAGCGTAACGCCGCAGTGTAAAGCCTAAATAATGTCGGGGTGAAACTACAAACCTATCTCAATCGCCTCTCAACCACTGCTACCCTGTGTTGCCCGTCGGCTATTATAACTGCAGTCTGGATTCTGTAACAGTAATAAATAACCTTATGTTCCCTGTAAGTTATCCCTGCAATTGGAGAATTTCAAAGAATGTATTCTAGTCTACGTTGACAAATGTTTTCCATAAATCTACAAATATTATGAACTTTGGTTTGCCATTCATTAACCCACAGTCTAAGATACTTTGTAGGATCTGTATTGACTCCTGTGTTCCTATGCATATTTCTCTTCAATCCAAACTGATCTCCATCGCGGAAGATTCTACAACTTTTTTCTAATCTTTTGTAAATATTTTGTAGGCATTATTTACAAAACACATAGCTCTGTAAAATTCACTCTGGTTAGTGCATGCTTTATTTATGATTGGAGATATTGCATTCTTCTTAATGCGAGAGGGTATTTTGTCTGTCTCATATGTCCTGTACATTACGTGAAATAATTTTGTCATGAACGTATTTCTTAGTGGTCTCAATAACTCTGGAAGAATGGCGGCTACTACTCTTGCCGTTCTATAACATAGTGTGAACTTATTTTCCCTTATATAGTTCTTCTAGCCAAGGGCTTTGGAAAGTAAGTGAAACTGTCGTCCCACGCTCGGACTATTGAGCATTGTCAGAAGGCAGTACTTGTTGCGAGTTTCACGCAGGCACAGTTCTGCTGCGGTACGAATGACAGGTGCATCACAGCGTACGAGAAGGCGTGGCAATGGGAAACGCACTTGGAAAGTTGAAGTACGTGTGACAACACAAGTCTTGCAGGTAAAATGTCTAAACTGCAAGCAGGATCACCGTGAAACTCTAGGCAATGAAATGTCGAGTCCAACCGTAGTGAAATGGCGCCAGCAATTTGACGAACGCTGCGCAGACATTACTGATACTGATCGCGGAAACCAGAACTTGCACATTGCGAGTTTCATCTTTTGGGCAAGATGAAAGCATATCTTGGGGAGAAAGAATTTTTCCGATGATGACCATGTTCACACAGTGATTCTCTAATGTATTCGTGACCAAGGAGCGAGTTTCTGACGTCGAGGAATTGAGCGGCAGGTAGATGTTTCCGACCGTTGATACAGTGACTTCGTGCCTACGAAGAAAAATAATCGAAGGTATATGTGTCTTTTTGATGTGTAGTGTAGCATTCAGTAAAAGTTACTGCCATTGCAATATGTAACTTACTGTTTGAAATCCCCTCGTGTTCCCTCTATCTTTCGGTTTTTCCTTGGTTGCTTAGAACTGGATTCTGAGCTCTTGATATTCATACAGCTGTTTCTCCTTCTTCTAAGGCCTCTTTAATTTTATTATAGGCAGGCTCTATGTCTCCGCAAGTTATGCATGTTTCTAAATCTTTGTTTTTGTCCTCTAGCTATTCTGTCTTGGCCGTTTTCGTTCCCTGTCCATCTCATTTTTGTACATCTGTGTGCATTGTCACTTTTTGAATGTTTGACAATGTACTATAGTCTTATCATTGGATGCACACTATATTCGTTCTATCTTAAACAACTATAGACAACATTTTAGTCCATTCTTCATGACTATAGGGGCGTTCAGTCTGTAAAAGGGTAAATGATCTCTCACGCGATATTGCGTAAATTTCAACACTAAAAGGGATTTGTACAGACACACATGTTAAATACGATTAAACGCTATTTAGAAATGTTAATTCAGTGGCAATATAAACATTTTTAAACCTCATTAAAGCGGAAGAATGGCAGAATATTTGTACTGCTGACAACACAGATGATAAATATAATGCCTTCCTCAACACATTTCTGCTCTTTGTAAGCTTCTCTCAATTAGAAAGTGTAAATCAGTGTACTGTCACTAGCGCGTAAACTTGATGGCGGAATAATAAGATACGGATATCATGTAGAACAAATCGGTTTGTATATCAAACCATTAGAAACATCCACAATGCAGTAGCCCATTACTGACAGTACTGCAAGGTGCTTAAAAGTTTTATTAGGGATGAGAAAAGCATTTGGTATGTGAATACAACAGCTAATTCTCAGGATGAAATTATAACCACATGGTCAGGCGTGAAATAAGTTTCTGTTCAGCAACATAAAATGGAGGATATGGTTCAAATGGCTCTGAGCACTATGGGACTCAACTGCTGAGGTCATTAGTCCCCTATAACTTAGAACTAGTTAAACCTAACTAACCTAAGGACATCACAAACATCCATGCCCGAGGCAGGATTCGAACCTGTGACTGTAGCGGTCTTGCGGTTCCAGACTGCAGCGCCTTTAACCGCACGGCCACTTCGGCCGGCAAAATGGAGGATATAATGTCAGTAGGTAGTAAAAGTACTTTTGAAATGATAGGTCAGTTGCAGACATAGTATTTAACAGTCATATTCTTAATATGGTAGGTAAACTAAGCAGAGATATAGTCTCAATTCTGTGAGAAAATAGCTTTCCAAGACTTCTGTCTGAAATACACCTCCGTGGTACTATCAAGGGCGACGTGGAGTGAAAAATTAAATTGCTGAAGACTAATGTTCACGTGGATATGATGGCTTGTCTAATAGGCCACTGAGGTATGTTAGCATACCACTTAGCCGCACTTGTAAATATTCCTTTAGGAATGGTCAGTTTCTTGAACGATTAAAGTACTCAGTAGTGAAACTACTTTACCAAAAAGGAGGAAAGTATAGTGCAGACAATTTTAGACTAAATGCTATGACAACATGGTTTGCCTAAATATCTGAAAAGGTCATTCACCAAAAAGTCCTATTTGCCAGCGGAATCCCCAGGGTTTTTCCAACGTTATGTGAATTCGGAACACTACACAGTTTACATCAGAACGTGAGGCTATCCACTTAGCTGAAAAAGGGGAGGAAATTATTGCAGTAGAAAAGCGGAGTCCAAAAATTATTCAAATGTGCGTGAATTCTTGTGGTACCAAACTGCTGGGCTCCTCGGTCCCTAGACTCACAAACTACGTAAACTAACTTACACTAACTTATGCTAAGAACAACACACACACCCATGCCCGAGGGAAGACTCGAACCTGCGGCGGGGTCACGCAGTCACTAACATGGCGCTTCTAACCGCGCGGCCTCTGCGAGCGACGAGCGGAGTCCCATCACTATGGTTGGTTGGTTGGTTTTTGAGGGAATAGACCAAACAGCGAGGTCATCGATCTCATCGGATTAGGTAAGGAAGTCGGCCGTGCCCTTTCAGAGGAACCATTCCGGCATTTGCCTGGAGCGATTTAGGGAAGGCACGGAAAACCTAAATCAGGATGGCCGGACGCGGGATTGAACCGTCGTCCTCCCGAATGCGAGTCCAGTGTGCTAACCACTGCGCCACCTCGCTCGGTCCCCATCACTATTACATAGCGTACTAACCATTAGCTGGATACTCCACAAATGCGAGTGTGGTATATGTTAGATTCTTAGGCATAGTATCCATCCCATATGCAGCCCGTGCAACATCTGCATCCAGGTGACTCAGGTAGCACATAAAGATTTTGTGAATGGTTGGCTGTACATAGAGACGTCATTCAATACAGTTTATTTAAATATGAGGCTACGTTTACAGGCCATGGTATTATGAACACCCGCAGTTCTCATACATGGGCGAGAGAGAACCAACAAGAAATAAGGGAAACAAGATTCCAAGTTAGGTTCTCAGTGAACGTCTGGTGTGGTACTATTGATGACCTGGTGATAGGGCCTGAGCTCCTACCGAATGGCATGATAGCCGCAGCATACGCATACTTCCGCATAGGAAGACCTACCTTCACTTTTGGAAGACGTGACATTAAAACAACTACGGTAAATGTACCTGCATAATGATGGATTAACGATTCACTGTACCAGACAAGTATCCCAGAATCTGAATGAATAACAGCCGCGTGGAGTGGCCGCTCTGTTGGAGGCGCCATGTCACGGATTGCCCCCCCCCCCCTTCCCCACACTGAATGGTCGAGTCCTCCCTCGGGCATGGGTGTGTGTGTTGTTCTTAGCATAAGTTAGTTTAAGTAGTGTGCAAGTCTAAGGACAGACGACTTCAGCAGTTTGGTCCCTTAGGAATACACACACATTTCAACATTTGAATAACACATTTCCTAAGTGGTGGATTAGCCATGGCAGAAACATTAGCTTGTCTGCAGATCTCCTGACCTAATCCATTGAGACTTCTGTTTATGGGGCTGGTTAAAGAGTGATAAGAACGCTACAAAGGTGTATCCAAAAAGTGTATCCACTTTGTGGTCGCATCACCGCCGCTGTTGTCCGCATTATACATCGCCACATGATTTTCAAGGTGCAGCACTACATACCCCCAGTGCATTGACAAGTGCAATGAGATGGGTGGGGGACTTCCTGAACACCTCTTGTAGGATGGATCAGTCATCTGTCCACCACACTATCTACACAGCATTTTGGTAAGTAATATTCACATTTGTCTTCATAATCATTTATGGATGTGTGTAGTCTTCAACCTACTCCAGTTCCATAAAGATCGAACACTGGACAAATGTTCATAGGATATTTTCGATTTATTTTCACATGCAGAATCACGTCACAATTTGAATCACCCTGCATATGATGTGCCTTCATATATGAAAGGTTATTCTAAAATATTTCTGTTTGTTGGTTGTAATAGCTTGGTAGTGAAGAATGCTGAGACCAACATAGGCAGTGTGTATCGAACAGTGCTGTTCAAGATAAAAGTTCGTAGCCATTAGGAAATAAATCTCTGCTAAACCACAGTAAGTGTTGGTTTTTAAAATTTCCAATTTAGGTACTGGGAGATGAAGAAGCTTGCACAGGATAGAGTAGCATGGAGAGCTGCATCAAACCAGTCTCGGGACTGAAGACCACAACAACAACAACAATTAAAAATTTATCAGAGACCGACTTTTTGATTACATCAAATTCCTATGTGTTCATAAAAATGGTTCGCTGTCATGGAAATCCCGTGTTCATGGTCTTGTTAAGAAACTGGATGTTTATACATTTACCATTCGATTAGTGTCTACAGTAAGTACTAGTCCAGTATGGAACTTAGTTTCTTTCCTTATTTTTACGCTCTTCTGGCGTACAACACTCTTCCCCTTGATAAAGGGTATTTTTGGCTCAGATACGCGTAGATGGAACAATATTTCATGTAAGTTCACGAATCTCTTGCACACCTCTGTTTAGGAGTCTGGGAATTCTGAGATTGGGCTCTTCGTATAAATTTTCTTTGCTGTCGGTTTTTGTCAACAAAATGATGTTATTCTCAAGAAATATCAGCTTTTACCCAGTTAATACAAGACAGACATTCAGTCTGCATCACGGTCGCTCTTTCTTGGCTATTGTGGACATGGTGTAAAGTATTCTACTGCATCCATTTTCAATAAGCTACCACAAGAGTTAAAAATTCTCGGCAGTAGTCCTTGTACATACAAGTCTAAACTGAATAATTTCCTTATGGCTTACTTCTGTTATGTCGGAGAGTTCCATGCAAAACTCACGGATCATTCTGCGTTATATTGTTGATTATTCTAATACATACACAGCCGCTTGCGTCTGCATAGAATTCGTGTAAATTTCACTTCCTTTTTTATTAACTTTTTTACTGAGTCGTTCCATGACCTTGGAGATTGGCTCCTCATTTTAGTTCAACGGAACTAGTGTTAGTAAGTAATTAATTAAAAATACGAAATAACCTCCACAAATAAAACATTACAGAAAGTCTAACTTTGCCCAATGATCGATTCTCCTCCTCTCACGCTCGCCAGTTTCGGTCACTACTGATACTGCTGAGAGTCCACTTCACGTAAATTATGACGTCCAGGTAGTGAAAGGTCGTTGCAGTTATGCGCCTTAAATGATCTATATCAAACATATAAATCGCAGATTTTCGGGCGAATGCATTTCAGTTTACTGATTTCTCTGACTTGTAATTTCTGGGAGGTTCTGCTAACGAGATGTGCTAATCTCTTACAATAAACAAGTATTTAAATTATTATCATACAAAACATTTACTATTACTCCTCTTTAGCACGTCAGAAATGACGATGATGGCAAGTTATCAAGTTATAGAGGTGGTGACTAGGGGTGCCAGGGGGAGGATGGAGAAGAACTAATTTAAAACTTCAAGGGTATACTTGAGTCGTTTTATGATTTGAAAATCTGCTTGAAATCCCGATTTTAATACTACGCACTCAAACGACCAAATTCCGAATGACGAGATTCCAAATCTTTCTTACCATCTGGACTGTCTGTAAGCCAATGTGAGACATGCAATCAGAGTAGCTTGCTATAAGTGGAAATTTAAGAAAATTTATGGATGGGACGGAATAGCTGCACCAGCATAGAACGATTTTTTCGTGCAGTCTGTGCACCGTTAAGTTACATTCTGTTGTGTTTAAGATAATTTAACGGATACTGCAGTTGAGTGAGTGCTAAGTACTTGTTGTAAACTGAAATAAGTAACGTTTTACGTTACATCACACTCCTGAAGCACTTACCTGTAGGCCCTATTTTTGCTGCTCGTAAATAACGCAAATCCGTGTGGTGTAAAGTGTGCTACGTGATTTAATACCATTTTTAAGCATGTAATCGGTGTTGCAATGTGTGATAAGTGTTAATGTTGCCGTAGGCAACTGTAGGTTGGAATTTTCCTGGGATGACTGTAGTGGGGAACCGAGTGTGAAACTCGACGAGGCTCACCTGTTAAACTGTGCGCATTGCAGAAAAATGGACAATAGAACAGCTGAGCAGGAGGCCAAGATCTATGCCGTTCAGGCTGAAATAGATCACGCTAAGTGTGAACTAGATAGGTTGAAGTGGGCAAAAGGTCTTGGGGTCCGGGTAGAGATAACAAGCAATGGGCTTCATCCACATTGTTTGCCAACAGCATCGAATAAATCTGACTTTTTTCCTGAAGTAGGAGACAAAGAGACTCACCTACCTCTAGGTCACAGTATGGAGCAGCAGACTTTTAGCAATGTAAGTTGGCACCAAAAGAGAGTAGGCAGAAAAGCATCTTATTGTTAGGTAACAGTCGTGGGATGGGTGTAGGTGTTATGGTTCACGGCTAATTAGGTACAAGGTACCAGGTCACAAGTATTGTGAAGCCAAGTGCAAGCCTTAGCCAGATGACACAAGACATAGGGACTTTGTGCAAAAGTTTTGGCAAAGAGGATCAGGTCATCATAGTTGGTGGAGCCAGCAACAGCCTGTCTACGAACAGTTATTACAGAATTAGGGGTGACTTGGATGAAATAGGAGTAGCAACTACGCAGGCATATGTGCGGTTTGTGGAAGTCCTGTAGCACCGTGACCAGCCTGGGCAAACACTGCTGTGAGCCGTGCGAACACTGAGTCGTGCAGGCTGTTCTGACTGAAACCAAATCGCATATCAGTGCAGTGACAGTTGCTACAATATGGAGATGGAAGTATGCTAGACATGGCCTACACTTAAATAGGAGAGGGAAAGTCGGGTTGTTGAGCTTCTTCAGATAATATACACGGGGCCACAATCACACATAGTAAGATACCTGTGGTTAATAGTCTCAGAGTGGCACATTTTTTAGCATAGAATCAGGATTCAGGCGAATAACAGAAGAGCCCCGCAAAATACTTAATGATACATAGAAAAGTAAGGTTAGCTTATTTCATGAAAATATTGGAGGATTCGGTAATAAGGTAGAATGGCTTCTTCTCTGTTTGGAAAATTCAGAGCTCTGAAAAGGTAGGTAACCTATACCTGTCTGAGTTCAACATAGCCACAGGGTCACACTATTGCATGTTACTCATGCAGAAATAACGTGGTAAAAGGAGGAGTTGTTACATACATTAACGCAGAACACAAGTTCAAAAACATTTAGACAAGTAGATTTTGTACTGATCAGTACATAGGAGTTTGTGCTTGTGAATTAATACTGAAAAACAGTTCAGTTTTAATTGTAACTGTATACACACCCCCACTGGGAAATTTTCAACTACACTCCTGGAAATGGAAAAAAGAACACATTGACACCGGTGTGTCAGACCCACCATACTTGCTCCGGACACTGCGAGAGGGCTGTACAAGCAATGATCACACGCACGGCACAGTGGACACACCAGGAACCGCGGTGTTGGCCGTCGAATGGCGCTAGCTCCGCAGCATTTGTGCACCGCCGCCGTCAGTGTCAGCCAGTTTGCCGTGGCATACGGAGCTCCATCGCAGTCTTTAACACTGGTAGCATGCCGCGACAGCGTGGACGTGAACCGTATGTGCAGTTGACGGACTTTGAGCGAGGGCGTATAGTGGGCATGCGGGAGGCCGGGTGGACGTACCGCCGAATTGCTCAACACGTGGGGCGTGAGGTCTCCACAGTACATCGATGTTGTCGCCAGTGGTCGGCGGAAGGTGCACGTGCCCGTCGACCTGGGACCGGACCGCAGCGACGCACGGATGCACGCCAAGACCGTAGGATCCTACGCAGTGCCGTAGGGGACCGCACCGCCACTTCCCAGCAAATTAGGGACACTGTTGCTCCTGGGGTATCGGCGAGGACCATTCGCAACCGTCTCCATGAAGCTGGGCTACGGTCCCGCACACCGTTAGGCCGTCTTCCGCTCACGCCCCAACATCGTGCAGCCCGCCTCCAGTGGTGTCGCGACAGGCGTGAATGGAGGGACGAATGGAGACGTGTCGTCTTCAGCGATGAGAGTCGCTTCTGCCTTGGTGCCAATGATGGTCGTATGCGTGTTTGGCGCCGTGCAGCTGAGCGCCACAATCAGGACTGCATACGACCGAGGCACACAGGGCCAACACCCGGCATCATGGTGTGGGGAGCGATCTCCTACACTGGCCGTACACCACTGGTGATCGTCGAGGGGACACTGAATAGTGCACGGTACATCCAAACCGTCATCGAACCCATCGTTCTACCATTCCTAGACCGGCAAGGGAACTTGCTGTTCCAACAGGACAATGCACGTCCGCATGTGTCCCGTGCCACCCAACGTGCTCTAGAAGGTGTAAGTCAACTACCCTGGCCAGCAAGATCTCCGGATCTGTCCCCCATTGAGCATGTTTGGGACTGGATGAAGCGTCGTCTCACGCGGTCTGCACGTCCAGCACGAACGCTGGTCCAACTGAGGCGCCAGGTGGAAATGGCATGGCAAGCCGTTCCACAGGACTACATCCAGCATCTCTACGATCGTCTCCATGGGAGAATAGCAGCCTGCATTGCTGCGAAAGGTGGATATACACTGTACTAGTGCCGACATTGTGCATGCTCTGTTGCCTGTGTCTATGTGCCTGTGGTTCTGTCAGTGTGATCATGTGATGTATCTGACCCCAGGAATGTGTCAATAAAGTTTCCCCTTCCTGGGACAATGAATTCACGGTGTTCTTATTTCAATTTCCAGGAGTGTATTTATGAGGATCTGGGTTTCCTACTGTGCTATCTGTCAGACAGCATCAAGCAGTTAATAGTCTGTAGTGACTTAGTGCAGATTTTATAAGGGATTCTGACAAGAAAAGTGATGATCTGGTAACCTTGTTTGGATCCTACAGTTTCATCTCAGTAATTGACTTTCCAAAACTGCTAGATAAAGGCAGTAGGACCCTAATTGATAAGGTTTTCTTTGATGAAGCTCAAAGCAAGGAAGTAACTGTTTACCTAGTAATAAATACTCTCTCTGTGATGCACGCTCATTTACGATTTACAGTATGGATACTCCTCAGTGGAAATCAGTTGGAATAATTAATGATTCCGGGACAAATGTTTTTAAGAGTAGTTTACAGGAGACGACATTGGATGTAATTTATAATGAACCAAATGCTAACACAGAATTTACTCTATTCCATGATAAATTCGTATCATTGTCTGAAAATAGGTTTCCACGTAAGCTAATGAGATAGAATACTGAACAGCCATCTAAAAAAAGCCATAGATCACTAGCGGGATTAAAACATATTGTGAAAGGGAAAGGAAAAAGTATCGTTCGGCAAGAACAAATGGGGATCCTGCAGTAGTTGCTGACTACAAAAACTACTCAGAATTAATAACAAAGGATATTAAAAAATCAAGGAACGTGCAAATAAATTCAGAAATCAGTAGTTCAGAAATGTGACTGAAGGCTATATGGAATGTAGTGAAACGAAAAACAGGAAAGCTGGCAAACGAACGAGACAACATCACTGTTCACCTGAATGGAAGGGCTATAAATGGTGAATTACAGGTAGCAAATGCATTTAATAACCATTTCTTAAATATAATAGAAGGCACAGGGACAAACAGTTCAACAGCGAAATTACAGCTGTATGTTGAAAATGTAACTTAAATAAAATTCAGCAATATGAGCGGATCACCAGCTTCTCCTTCTTAATTTAAGAAAATTATACATTTTGTAAAAAATAAAAGCTCATCTGGTTCTGTGGTGTTTCTAATAGAGTACTAGAATTCGTTCCCATGTAATAAGTCCAGTGTTATCTGAAACATATAAAACATCAGTAACTAAAGCCAATTTTCCAGAGAGACTGAAATACGCCGTTGGTAAGCCCCACTTTAAGAAAGGTGATAGAGATGTCAGTAGCTACCTACCTGTTTCACTGCTGACAATATTCTCCTGAACTTTTGAGAAGACGATGTATTCTAGAATAGTATCTCACCTTAGCAACAACAGTGTTCTTAGCAAATGCCATTCTGAGTTGCGGAAAGACCGCTCTACTGAGAGTGCCACTTACAGATTCACTCACCAGAATTTACAAGCATTAAATAACAAAATAGCACCGGTTGGTGTTTGTGAGACCTCTCTAAGGCATTTCACTGCGTGAATCACAGTATTGGCCTAGATAAAGTGACATTTTATGGGAGTAACGTTATACCCAACTAGTGAATACTGTCATATTTAAAGCAAACAATGAAGAAAGCTGTAACTAGTAATTCAAGCAATATTGTCCAGTGACATAACTCTGACTGGGGAGGAATTACGTATGGGGTTCCCCTACGTTAAATCTTGGGTCCACTTCAGTTACTCATAGATGTAAACGATATTCCGTCAAGTATATAGCACAAGCAGAATTAGTTCTTTTTGCTGATGACACTATTACTGATCAATTCAAGCATACGAACAGAAACAGAAGAAACAGTGAACAAAGTTCTTAAAAGTATCATTGGTTTTCCGCGCATAGTGCCACCCTCAATTTTAAAAAGACACAACCTCTTCGGCACTGCAGATCTTGAGTTGCTTTTGTCGTAATAAGTGTAACGCATGATGACGAAATAATAAATAGGGAAGAAACTTAAAAATTCTTAGGGATCTAGCTTGACAATTATTTAAATTGGATAAAAGCATTGCGCAAAAACGTTCAGCAAGAATAATATGTGTCGCTACCTCATGATCATCTTGTAGACATCTGTTTAAGGCGTTGGGCATTCTGACTACTGCTTCACATTATTTTTATTATCTCATGAAGTTTTTTTTGTAAATAATTCACTGCAGTTCAAAAGGAACAAAGAGGTACATCAAAATATCCACGGGTGTACTGCCGGTCTACAGTGTCCAACGGGCAGTGCCCGTTGGACACTGTAGACCGGCAGTACACCCGTAGATATTTTGATCATCAAATACGCCGGGAGAAACTCAAGAATCACAAAGAAGTACATAATTACAAAACCAGAAAGAGAAATGGCATTCCTTACTCCACATTAAGTTTTTTCTCGCACAAAAAGGGGTGCCCAGTGCTGCAAAAAATATTTTTGATCACTTATCCAGTGATATAAAATGTAATGGATAGAAAAGTAAAGTTTGATAACGAACTGAGAAAGTTTCTCCTGGTAACTCCTTCTACTTCGTAGAAGAATGTCTTTAATGTAATGCGTAAAAGGTGGAGGGTAGGAAATACTAACTCACATCTGTATATATTTTTACTTTCGTTAAAGAAAGAGAGAAATCTTTAGAAATGTTCAGAACGTAACAGTATGTACAAATTAATTTGTGACGTGAGTGTAAAATGACTCGTTCCACATAACTGGCCAATGTGCACTCCGTGTGCATACCCGGGGGGTGTCATCGAAAATGTGGAAAAGGTCCTTCCGGATGCCATGAAGGGTACCGGGTGCAGCCAACTGCAGGTTGTGGCTCATGTCGGCACTAATGATGTGTGTCGCTATGGATCGGAAGAGATTCTCTCTGGTTTCCGGCGGCTATCTGAGTCTTGCTAGCGAGATGAAGGCAGAGCTCACCATCTGCAGCATCGTCGACAGGACCGATAGCGGACCTTTGGTACAGAGCCGAGTGAAGGTTCTGAATCAGAGGCTCAGAGTGTTCTTCGACCATGTAGGCTACAGATTCCTTGACTTGCGCCATAGGGTGGTGGGGTTTCGGGTTCCGCTAAATAGGTCAGGTCTCCACTACACACAGGAGGCGACTACACGGGTAGCAGGGACTGTGTGGCGTGGACTGGGCGGTTTTTTAGGTTAGACAGTCTTGTGAAAGATCAAAAAGGGCTCCAGTCTCAAAGGGTACAGGGCAAAGAAACGACGAGAATCGACCAAGCAACAGTCGCTATTGTAGTTGTAAATTGTCGCAGCTGCGTTTGAAAAGTACCAGAGCTTCAAGTGTTGATAGAAAGCACTGAAGCTGAAATCATTATAGGAACAGAATGCTGGCTATTGCCGGAGATAAATTGTGCCGAAATTTTTACAGAGGCGCTAACCGTGTTCAGAAAGGATGGAATAAGTAAAGTAGGTGGTGGTGTGTTTGTGTCTGTTGCTAGTAGTTTAGCTTTTAGTGAAGTTCAGATTGATAGTTCCTCTGAATTACTATGGGTAGAGGTTATACTCAACAGCCGTACCAAAATAATAATTGGCTCTTTCTACCGACCCCTCGACTCAGATGATATAATAGCTGAACGCTTCAAAGAAAACTTGAATCTCATTACAAATAAGTAATTCACTCATACAGTTATAATTGGTGGAGACTTCAATCTACCGTCGATTTTTTGGTGAAAACACATGTTCAAAGCCGGTGGTAGACAGAAAACATCTTCGGAAATTTTAGTAAAAGCTTTCTCTGCGAATTACTTTGAACAATTAGTTCATGAGCCCACACGAATTGCATAGGCCCTGTGCTGTTCCTGATTTATATAAATGATCTAGGTGATAATCTGAACAGCCGCCTAGATTGTTTGCAGATGACGCTGTAATTTACCGTCTAGTAAAATCATCAGACGATCAAATCCAATTACAAAATGATCTAGAGAGAATTTATATATGGTGCGAAAAGTGGCAATTAGCACTAAACAAAGAAAAGTGCGAAGTCATCTACATGGGTACTATTAAAGAAAGCCGATAAATTTTGGGTATACGATAAATCGCACAAATCTAAGGGCTGTCAATTTGACTAAATACCTAGGCATTACAATTACGAGCAACTTAAATTGGAAAAACCACAAACATAATATTGTGGGGAAGGCGAAACAAAGACTACGCTTTCTTAGCAGAACACTTAGAAGATGCGACAAACCCACTAAAGAGACAGCCTACATTACAACTGCCCGTCCTCTGCTGGAATATTGCTGCGCGGTATGGGATCCTTACCAGGTAGGATTGACGGAGGACATCGAAAAAGTGCAAAGGAGGGCAGCTCGTTTCGTGTTATCGCTCAATAGGGGTGAGAGTGTCACTGATATGATACGCTAGTTGGGGTGGCAGTCACTGAAATAAAGGCAGTTTTCCTTGCGGAGAGATCTATTTACGAAATTTGAATCACCAACTTCCTCTCCCGAATGCGTAAATATTTTGTTGACACCCACCTACGTAGGGAGAAATGATCATTATAATAAAACAAGAGAAATCAGAGCTCGAACGGAAAGATTCAGGTGTTCCTTTTTCCCACGTGCCATTCGAGAGTGGAATGGTAGAGAAGTAGCATGAAAATGGTTCGATGAACCCTCTGCCAGGCACTTAAGTGTTAATATCTGAGTAACCATGAAATGTAGATGTAGATTAAGATTTATCGTGCAAAATGGTCCATGGCACATGTAACTAACTAACTAACTAACTAACAATGAGAAACACATGTGCAGCATGTTGGCACAGAAAAATTTTGGCTGTTCCTGACAGAGAGATACTGTGTCTCCTACTGGTGGGGCTCTATACTACTCCCAGCCAAAGGCACAAATTTTTAAGTTTTCACATTTATACTTAGATGCCTTTCATCGCATTTTCGTACGACATTAATCACTTTTCGGCATAGATAGTAGCGTCACCAAATTCCCTAACTTATCGGCAAGCGAGAGGCACGTGAACGGGACCCATTTTCAACCACTCTCAGGATTTGTCTGAGGTAGCTTGAGTAGCCGATCCCCTAAAAGCCCACAACATGATGCAGCCTTTGAACAGAGAGCTGCTATTGTCTGAAAAGACATTCTGGGTAGTTGCTAAGTTATAAGCCACTCTTTGGCACACTTGGTGGCCGTCCACTTCTGATTAAGAGTTCCTGGTAGTAAATACACCCAGTGTGTTATTTCGGTGTATGATGTAGAATTTTTTATAGTTGAGAGGGGGAACCCTAAATCGTTGGATAGCCGCTACAACCGCAGAGTATGCATTGGTCACCATCCTCAGAGGCCAGTAAAGGTAAAGGGTAAAGGTTAGGGTAGCATGGCATTTATCATCAGGCGAAATTTTCAGAGACACTTTAAACACACTAGCCATTGCAGAAGAGGAAGATATTCTTATCCTAGATAACATCACTTATTAAGAATATGTTTGGCAGATTTGTAATAAAAGCAGTAAGACATAAAAATATACGAGAAAGTGTAAAAAATGCCTCTTTATCTCTAAACAACATCCACAGCACACATTCATTGGAATCTGCTTCCTGCATTCAAGCCATCGCCTTCCTTAACAAATTTTATTTCCGAAAGTTCCTTACATTACTAAACTGAAGTCTCCCTCACGTACACAATGAGTTCTACAACCTACCTCTTATTTTAGTCAAGGTTTGCCACAATTTTGTATTCTCCCCAGTTCAATTCAGTATCTCGTCATTAGTTATCCAACCTACCCGTCTAATCTTCAACATACTCCTACAGCGCCACATTTGGAAATAAACTATTTTCTTCTTGTCTGAATTGCTTAGCATTGACGCAATTCCCTACACAGCTACACTCCATACTAACTACTTCAGAAAGTAATTCCTAACACTTAAATTAATGTTTACATTAACAAATATGTCTTTTTCAAAGACGCATGTTTTGCTGGTATCAGTCTTCATTTTACACTGAGGTGACAAGAGTCATGGGATACCTATTAATATCGTGTCGGACCTATTTTTGCCCGCCGTAGTGCAGTAACCCGACGTGCCATGGACTCAACAAGTCGTTGGAACTCCCCTGAAAAAATATTGAGCCATTCTGCCTCCATTTATTTTTCCTAAATGTATTCCAATCATTGTCTTCCTTCACAGTTTTTACCCTCTACAGATCCCTTTAGTACCATTTAAGTCTTTTCGCTACGTCTTAACACATGTTCTACTATCCTCTTCCTTCTTCTTGTCAGTGTTTTCCCTAAATTCTTTTCCTCTCCGATTCTAGTGAGAACCTCCTCACTGCTTATCTTATCAGTCCTTATCTGATTTTAAACATTCTTCTGTAGCACCACATCTCAAATGCCTCAATCGTCGTCTATGTCTACGTTCCACTACCACATATTGCTGTGCGTCAAACGTATGTTTTCAGAAATATTTTCCTCAAATAACGACTATGTTAAGCACTAGTAGCCACCTATTGACCTAGAATGCATTTTTTGCCAGTACTCGTCTGCTTTTAATGTCCGTCTTGCTCCGTCAAATGGTTCAAATGGCTCTGAGCACTATGGGACTTAACATCTACGGTCATCAGTCCCCTAGAACTTAGAACTACTTAAACCTAACTAACCTAAGGACAGCACACTACACCCAGCCCTCACGAGGCAGAGAAAATCCCTGACCCCGCCGGGAATCGAACCCGGGAACCCGGGCGTGGGAAGCGAGAACACTACCGCACGACCACGAGATGCGGGCCTTGCTCCGTCCGTCATGGGTTATTTGGCTGCCTTAGTAGCAGAATTCCTTAGCTTTGTCTACTTCGTAATCATCAGTGAGAAGAATTACAGGATATATTTCCCCTACAGAATACCACAATCGCTAAAGTGTTGCCAATGCAAGGTTTTGTGCACGAAATGACCTCTCGACTATATCCCATATTCTGCGTAGAACATCAGTACAATTAAATTACCAAAACCTTATCTTTCTCATCAAATTCTTTTAATATATCATTTAGCAGAAAATAGTTTCACTCTATTGCTCCTTATGCCTGGTATCCTCCCTTGTTTGCGAAAACACTTCTTATTAAATAATCATGTATTGCCATGTGCCGATGACCTGGGAGTTCATGGGGGTCGGCAGATTTCCGCAGCAGGCAAATATAAGTCGAACAAAGCAAAATCGGACCAACTATCGTACCAAAGCCCGGGAATCTCAAGGTCATGATACTACTGCACAGTCTATCGTGAGACCGACAAACATGCTGAAACATTTTCTTATCCGTAATACATCCCTCCCGGGCAGCTATAAACTAATCCAACCAATGCAGCGACACTAGTTTCAAGATACTGTTTAATTCGTTCAGGTTCTGGTTCGACAACACGCCTAATGATCTTTCTGGCCAATATAACGAACGTTGTGTCAGGTTTAATACGGTTATTCCAGTAACAGTGACTGGGAGACGGAATGTCGTACCTGCTACATCACAGGTCGTGCTCTTGATTAATATCCCACTGTTTTTAATTCTAACCTTATCATTCCTTTAGGCCTTCCTTATTTGCAGCAGTTAACTATCACTACCTCTGGAGTAAACACAGAGTAAACCCTTTGCATGCCCACCATCTGAAAGAATGTGTGTGGTGTTAGTTGTTACCTTGGACATCCTGCTTCTTCCGTTTTTACCTAATAATAACTTATTTTCAAGGGCACGTGTGCCTTTCTGAATCATAACACTGGTCAACACTCATTTTCTTGCCAAGGATATTTGAGTGGCTTTAGGATGGGTTAGTGGTGCTGAGGACGAATATAGCAACCATTTATGCAGTTTGGCTCTAGTTTTTGAGATAATGCATGATTTATTCAAAAAATTAGAAAAAATTGCTAATACTGAACTCGAGCGCTACAAACTACAATGAAAAAAGAAAATAATCTTTATAAATAGCTTCTATGAAAACCTGATAGGCATTTGTCCACGTATAAAACATAATTGAAAAGTTTCTCTATAAGTATATCATTTTCCGTCCATGACGAACCGCTTCCTGCACGCTTTCCTTTTATAGGTCTCTTCAGAACAGTCACGTTGCAGATTCCAGCAATAATCTGCCATCATATGCCTGTCCCATCTTCCTTTATATCTTTCCTCTATTCCTTTCATATCTTGATGGAACCGCTCTCCTTGTTCCTCACTGAAATCACCTAGATTACGAGGAAATCGATCCAAGTGGCTGTGAAGGAAGTGCAATTTTATGCTCATGTTAGCTCCTAAGTTTTGAAAGTTAGTGAGCACGTTTTTGAGCAGTTCCTCGTAATTGGGAGCATTAAGATTGCCCAAAAAACATTTTACAACAGCGACAAAACTGTTCCAGGCCGATGCTTCAGTGACAGTCATGACACTTGTAAAATTGGTATCGTTGATGAGCCTGCGAATTTGAGGACCATCAAATATTCCTGCCTTAAGTTTTTCACTACTGAGTCCAGGGAACGTATTGCAGATGTATGTGAAGCAATTACCATTTCTGTCTAAAGCTTTGGTGAATTGCTTCATTAGTCCTAACTTAATATGTAATGGTGGAAGAACAATCTTGTCCCTACTAACCAGAGGTTCATTAATGATGTTTGCTTCACCAACAGCCATATGTTCCCTTGGAGGCCATGTTTTCTGCTTCCAATGTTCGTGCTGTGCCCTACTATCCCACATGCAGATAAAACATGGGTGCTTTGTGTATCCACTTTGTTGTCCAAGCAAGAAGTTCACCATTTTCAAATCAACACAAATCAACCACTGGTGCTGCATATACTGAATTTTCTGCAGAACCATCTTGATGTTAGCATATGCTTCACAAAGTTTTGTTGAGTGGGCAATTGGAATAGATGCGTAACGATTGCCATTGTGTAGGAGAACACATTTTAAACTTCTAGTGGAACTGCCTATGAAGAGACGCCAGTCCTCTGGTCTATATTCCGGCAGCCCCAATTCAAGTAAAAGTCCAGGTATATTGCTGCAGTACACTATAGCCTCTTCTTGGTTGAAGTATGGAAGAAGGTTTTCTTCTCTCGTCCGGTAAGCTGTTATTTTAACACTTGGATGAAGACAGTTCTTTTCCTTAAGCCTGGATGCTAAGAGTTCTGATGCTTGCTTTGAAAGATTGAGTTCTCGTATCAAGTCACTGAGCTCCTTCTGGTCGAACTGCTGGGGTTGTGTCTCACGTCCTTCGTATTCCGAACCACTACTTGTACATTCCTCGCCGTGCACATCGTCATCTGATGATGTTAGCGTGGGTAATGTTGTGAAGGTTGGTACAGGAACATCGTTGCTGTGCACCACCGGTCTTCTTGCTGACTCCAAATCGGGATATTCCCACTTTCGTTTTTTGAACCTATTAAAACCTTTCACATTAACAATGCGAAAATAGCAATCATCTGTATGGTTCTTCTGCTCTCGCCATACCATAGGCACTCCGAAATTTAAGCTTTTCCTTTTTCGTTTTGTCCACTGCCGTAAGCAGTCCACACAGCATTTACAAACTTTATGGGGTGCCCACGCCTTGTCTTGATCTCCAAGTTTAATTCCGAAATATGCCAGATACGCTTCCTTCACAAAAGGAGTGATATTCTTCCTGTTCTTTTGAAGAACGTATTCACCACAAATGTAGCAGAACTCATCTGGATGGTTCACGCAAAGACGGCGTGAAGAACTCATGTTTTCCTAAAACAAAATTGCACAAATACTACATATTATGCAGAACTTTCTTGTATTTGCATGTCAATCACATCTAACAAACATCATTAATTTTTTTGTGTGAAATGAATACTCACCTCTTATTTGATACGTCACGATGAAAAGGTTCTATCTCCTTGAAGCTGCACTGCACATGTGTGTGACTTTCGACCATCGCCATTTTTCTTGTTTACACTGAACGCTACCTATCGGCTGTTGCGGGGATTACCTCGGCCAACAAATGAATGTCGAGTACCGCCGAATTCAAATCTGCACAACCCTCAATATCTTCAACACACGCACCGCGCAACAGGACTGAACACATGCTGACAGTGTGATGTTTGCATGATGTAATCCTCAACCACACAGATGCACCCCCTGAGCACAATTGTTTAATAAAGATAGTACAATATCACTAATTAAAAAAACAGGTAGCAAATACATTACACCATATATGGACCCTGCAGTCGATATTATCCACATGAAACTCTCATTTCCACAAATAACCTATATCTCAAAAACCAGAGCCAATTTGGAAAAAGTACAAATATACTCGGAATGAGTATCATAACAATATCCCATTTTCGTTCAAACTTCCCTGGCAACGAAAAAAAAATTTATTTTGTAGAGCTGTGTAATATTTGGGAACACCATTACTCTCTCTGGCACAAGCATAGCCCATACATTGACATCAGTACATAGTTTCCCGTTCCGGTCGTCGTTGGTAATAACACCACCTGGGGGAAAGGAATTCTCCTCATTCCCCCACACCCTCTTTACACGACTCATTACTACAAGAAGCTACGTATTACGGGTATAACAGCACACTCCATTTCACTTAGAAACTAAACACCATCACAAAAAGTCAACAATACGCCACATAACATCAAAAACTTAACATAACCACACTGTTATAAGACAGTGACACAGTTATCATACTTATTCCTGTCACATTAATGTGACCACGTGCAACGTTTGACGCGACATGCAATAATCACTCACAGAAGACAGAGGGTGGTACTAGGCGTGGCGCGTGGCGTGTATGTAGTCTGAAGGGTTCAGTTCGACCGCATTCCTGGGTGATCTCCTCGTTCTGGATGGCGCAATGGATCAGCACAAATATGCATCAATCCTTCCGGACCACGTCTACCGTTACAGTTTGATTTTCCTTAGCACGATGACACCTATCAGCAGGATAATGTAACGTGTGACACATCTCGCAGTGGAAGTACGTGATTTGAAGGGCAAAAGAATGAGTTAACTCCACTCCCCTGGCTACCAAACTCCTCAGAATTAAACCCAAAAGAGAATATGTGGGACCACGTCGTTCGGGCTGTTTGAACCATGGTTCCTCAGCTAAGAAACGTTGTGCAGACGGCCACAGCAATGGAGTCGGCATGGCTCCACATCCTTGTCGGTACCTTCCAGAACGTCACTGACTCTCGTCTTACGCTTGTCGCAGCGGTCCGCGCTACAGAACGTGATTATCCAGGCTTCTGACAGGTGGTCACATAAATGCGATTGGGTAGTGTCTGGGAATAAACATTTCCCTGTGATTCTTCAGTTTCTCCCGGCGTATTTGTTGCTCGAACAGTCCACGGGTATACTGCGGGTTCATAGTGTCCAACGGGCGCAATATTTCGGCGATCAGACATGTCGCCATCGTCAGGTGCGCTGACGAATTGAGCTCCTAAGGGCGGGCGGCCGATTTAAATCCCCTCCTCCCGCGGGGGCGACATGCCTGATCGCCGAAATATTGTGCCCGTTGGACACTATGAACCGGCAGCATACTCGTGGACTGATCGAGCAAACATTTCCCCATCATATACTTTTGATGAAGAGCTCTCGGGTTTGCAGCACAGGAGTTTTCATCAACAATTATCGTACATATTACTCATAACACAACATCCTATATCCATCCCACTGACACTTACTGTCGTGTACAAGATACTCTGCATACTTTCATCTGTCAGTTTCCATTTTCTTTCTTTCCGTCTTAGTTTTAACTTTTTCGTCTGCTGCTGAAATGGTATTTGAAGAAACAGTGTGTAGACTACTATTTAAAAAGCGTAATGGGTCTTACAGGGACAATGGAAGTTGCCATTGTTAACAGGAACCTTACATGCTGGTTGGCGTCCTGCCTTCTCGTCTACCAGTATTGCTTCACTGTTCAGTGATCAGTTGTCGTTTGCACTCTGTGATCTGATAACACATGTTAGTGTACCTCCTTTAAGACCTCGGCCCTCAAAGCTCTGGGTACATCGTTATCCCTCACAACAATCCATCGTAAACAACACATTGCGGTGGTGTCCTAAATAACTGGTAGTTTGCATCAGGAGTCTTGGCTCCTTGCCACTCTCAAAGGTTTATATCAAATGCCCGTACAATCCCAATCGGTCAGCTCAAGCTATCATTATTACTCTATTCTTTGCCAGATTTATGTACTATCTCGTATCCACGTTCTCTCACTTTCAGTACCCAACAGTTTACTCCATCAGATGGCTTCCTCAGCCGTAATAACCACTTTAAAGCTACATGGTCTGTTATTACTTTGAATTTCCTGCTTTGCAGGTAACAATGGAAATAGGTAATACGACATACGGGATGCCCCAGGAGGAACGGTCAGTATTCAAGGATATGAATGAAAACATCATTAGAAGCAAAAAATGCAGTAAACGTGTGCTCTAAAATGCATAACTTAAGTACTATGAGCACTTCTTCATCTTCAAACCTCTTCTACTGGAAACTCTTTGCTTTCCATATTTTAGCAGGAGGTTGTCTGGACCAAAACTAGAAACCGGTGTTGAGTAAACACTGGCTCTAAAATGCATGCCTCAAAAGCTATGGGTATTCGTTCAGTAGAAGAGATACGTTTCACATTAGCAGAGATGAACAAGTGCCTGTAGCTTTTAGGGTATGAAACTTAGAGCCGACGTTTACTGAGCATTTTTTCTTGTTTTGATCAATATTACCTCCTTTCAAAATATGGAAAACAAAGTTATTGCGTAGAAGAGATCTGTTTCACAATATCAAAGATGGAGGTACTCGTAGCTCTTACGGTATGCATTTTCGAGTCCAAGTTTTACAACTCTTTTGTTTTGAATGATTGCTCCTGTAGTACACCAGAATACTGACCATTCCTCCTGGGACACCCTGTATATCGCTCAACATCTCTTTCCCTGTGGTTGAAAAATTTCATTTAGCTTTATTCGGCCGCCTCTGTACATATAACACTGGGTTTTCCTTACCACTCTAATCCCGCATGAATTTATCGAATCACCTTGTTACTTGTGTCACAGAATAGGATGACCGCTTTTTCATAGTCTCTAAATGTTACTTCTGAGCTAGTAGTAACAGTAGTGAATGCCTGTTGTATGACTGTCAATTAATCACTGGAACTTCACACCCCTCTTCACAGATGAGTCAACGGTCTAGTAATTCAACAAAACATTTGACAAATTTTCTATAACAGTTACAGGTGCCTAAATATTTGTATTCGTTTCATTATTTGTTGTGTTAAGAAACTGCCGACAGTCTATATCAACCTTGGGTCAGTCTTCACTGTATCTTGACTTTTGAAACGACCTCGATAGTTTGCCTCTGGAGATACAAAGAGGCACGTCTCAATACTTAATGTTAGATGTGAGAAACACGCTCATTGTGAGAGTTCCTCTACACCTTTAGGAAATAGAGTTATATCTGCCGTGCCTTAAACCCCTTAGCACTCCGTACAACAACTCGTGGAATTTAGCTGGTGGGTTTTTAAATCTGAATGGCATCCATCAATACTTATGATGCTCTCACGGAAAGGAGTACACGGTCTTTGGCTGGTCAGCTGGAAACAGTTCAAAATGGTGATATCTAATCTTCAAACCCATCATCGTGACGTATTTACATTGTCTTAGGTTGTCCATAGTCTCCATTACGTTCGGTATAAGATATCCAAGAAAGAGTTTACTTGCGCTAAGATATTGGTAAACGTAACGAAACTTTTATTTGTCAATTCCATGGAATAATTTCTTTGGTCCAATGACGATGGCTGCTCACCCGGAATGTCGCTTTCATCAGTAATGCCACCAAACAACTGAAGATTTATTCATTCTTCAATTGGAGGTTGCAGGTGCCGGGGAATTACTTACAGTATCTCTTAGGCCGGAGGGCTATCCCCTATCAGGATTTTATGCTGCATCATGAGTGTGATGTGTAACGATCCACTAGTACTGATCAAATCCATGAAGCGTGCTAACAAAACCTCGACATCCTATGTATTGCTTCCTTTTATGTGCTTTAGTTCCTCATGTAAAGCAGAAGCATTGATGATATGCTTTGGCAAAGGTCTCCATCCGACCTATAAAAATTACCCTCGTACGAAACATATCAACTGGTAGTCAGTAGCTCTTTTACCAGTTTCACTTCATCAGAGAAAAAATTCTCTGCATTCACTAGAACCAGGTAGTTTTCATCAACGTCCTAAACGGGTGCCACATTTCTACTAAAAGTAATGAGAAATACACAATTCGTCTCTGCGTTGCTATGGCTATTCTACACATCATACAGTCGATCAGTACTCACACGGACTCTGAGTAACCTTCCTGTATGTGTCGGTAATTTATCACTCATATTAAACTATAATGAATGTGTACGCAGTGGACTTGGTTTCACCTTCATAATCTTTAAAACTCGTGACCGTGTAACATTTGCAGCTATCATCCCCAGATAATGTTTCCGCATAACCGTGAAAATTATTACCTCCAATACATAGACTGATCACTGACACAGAGTGATGCAATATAATCGTCGCCTACTCCACACAACCAATATAGTGGGGACTTTTGTCTCCTCCAACCAGGATGTCCAGACCAAATCCCGTCGCATGTGCCTCTATGTTGACTATAGACCTATGTTCTGTTTCATTTATCACGTAACGAAACAGCACTCCGCCTCTGCATGTGTCTTGACGTCATTCTACTCTTCAGCAGTTGAGGAATCTCCGATGGCGATTGATGAATACTTCTTACGTTGCCGTTAACTTTCCTTCCTATATATGAAGTTCTGCATCCGACGTCTTGCCACCTCAAATTCATAACTTTGCAGTGGGTAGCACTGATTACAAAAGTGATCCGTAAGGCCACAACTATAACTTTTTCCTTCTGGAGAAAAACATTCTGCTTAAGCTTCACACCCATTGCTATATAAACCTTCTCCAACTGTGTAGCAACATTAACGACAGCAGTTAAACCATGTGGATTTTCAAACCGCACTCTCCTGTACCTCCTCTACACATCAGGTACAAACCTTCTCAAAGAAACATCAAAGGCCGTGTTCTTCACGTTCTGCAGAACAATTTTAACCACTTCTACATTATGCGTAAATTCATATGTCTGCACATTGATTTTCCTAATCCTATCTAAAAATGCTTCCATTGACGTGTTTGCGACGTACCATTAAACTATTTCCTGAAGACTCTACCACTGTTCTTCTTGTACAAACGCCGTTGTGTCCCTTCTTAGCTTGTTCAGAAATTCAACTTTATTCAAAGTCTCATGACACGTTTTATACTTCTTTGCGTCGCCCACTAATAGTAATTTTGCCATATGCAAACGTTTATCTTCTGGCCGACTACCCAGACCACCAGTAGCTTACAGATTGTCAATAAACTCTGATCACACGCCCCTGGATTACTAGAAAGAGAAGACGCTACAGTAGTTGTAATAGGATGGAACATGTATACAGACTGAAACTTTAGCCTCCAACATTGTGTATGGAAGCCATCAGGAACCACTGCACAACGACAGAGAGGCCGGTCGATCCTCAGCCTGAGCTCGAGAAAGCGTCCCGCTAGAGAGATGGCCGCCAGCAGGAGGTGGCCATCCAGAGGGAAACTGTGGTTCAAAGGCGCTAAGTAGTCAGCATACAGTTCCCACTACTGGAGACGAAGTCTTGGCAGATGACAGTATATTACATCTAGCCCAGCAGCAGATTGCGCCTCAAAGTCAGTAGCTGACTGAAACAGGGGTGGTTGGCATCACGTACACACGCCGATACAGTCGTGTGCAAAGAACGATGGAGATCATTTGAGAACCACTACATACAAATGAGTGTGAGAATCTCATTTAGGGTATCCGTTGGCTATTACTTCTCCAATAGCAGCACCCCCACTCCGGAACAGACAACAGGCAGTTGCAGTCACGAGTCTCCACTGTTTGGCTAAGACTTCATTTGTTTTCCTCTTTTTTTTTTTTTTAGCCAACTCTTGAAGGAACTAATATGGAGCTGCAGTATTGCTCAGTTTCATTCTTCAGAGGCGCTGGCTAACTTGTTCCTCAGCTTCTTCAGTAAGCCCTCTTGCAGGCGAAATACTTTTCCCTACTTCACATTCCGTTGGCACTATAATGACGACACCTCTTTTCCTAAAGACGTTTTTCTGTATTGGCGGTAAGTGTTTTAATGTTCCAGACTGGGACGTGGCACAACGTTTCCGTTCATAGTAACTGCAATTATCTACAATTTCGTCAATGACTAGCATACAGTCCATTTAGAAGCATCCACAACTTCCAGTGCTCTTTCTTTCTTTCTTTTCCTTTTTTTTTTTATTTTTGCTTGACTAAAATTTTCACCTTTGCGGTTAGTGACAACGTTAATGAATATACTGTGCACTACGGACAAGGCACTGTTTGATATCTAGGTTTATATGTTTTCGTGAAGTGCAACTATCACACCATTGTTCCAGTTTCGCGAGTTTGTCTTCCTTCGCAGAAATTCTTTCAAAGCTTTCCCAAGTCCAGTTTTTATTCATCTGTATCTTCAACCATTTCTGCAAACACACCGTTAGCGCCTGGTGGCTTACAGTTCTTTACAAATGGAATAGGTATCGGCCCTTCATCCGATGTTATAAGAATGGAATGCCACTATTTTGATATTAACTATTTGCATTTGTGATTTGCACCTTCAGGAACACAAACACTGAAAAAAATTACAATATATTTTCCTCTGTTAGTAGGGAATGTACGTACTACCGTCACAGCTTTTGAAAATTGGTGTAATTCTAACGTATGCATGTGAATCTCAATCGTAGCCGACAAGTATCCAAGTATTATTGTGTTCTGTAGCTGTATCTGAAGCTGCCGATGTGCTTACCGTGAGTTTCACATTTCTAAGTCGCTTTATATGCTAATGAGTTCTTGCAATGAGCGTTATGGATGTACCTTTTAGAAAATAGGCCACTACCCATTTCGAGATCAGAAACACTATCAAAAGCATTATAAAAACCATTTGAGAGCCGTGCCGTCTACCTCGTTGATACACCTAATCCGGTCTTATTCAGTTGCACGTCAGGTCTACGGTGTGCACACTAGTTAAAACGCAAATAGCTGCCATCGTCTCTGAAACGCAGACAAACTACTTGTATCAGTACAGGTTCATGCCCACTGCAGAATTCCTCAACTGTTGAGTCACTAGCCGACTCCACGTGGCAAACCGTCCGCGGAAAAGTTGTTTGCTAGAAGAGTATCGAAAGTCTTTGTCGACTGGCACTGGTGAATCTCCATAAGGAGTGACAGACACAATGATGGCCTGTTGGCCTAGCGTGCTTATTGTTATACCCTGTATTGGAAAGTGAACCGTTGAAAACTTCTTGCTAAGCGTTCCCTTATTTCCTCTCCTCATGAGATTTATGCTTACGTAGTCTAATGATGGCGTGTTGTGTCCTCAGTCGAGGATAACCCGTTACAAAAATGGTGTCAGCATGGGATAAATTCAGGAAATCCTACAGTCTTGAAGTGAAGAAAAGCGTGAATTTCCGAGCAGTTCCGAGTTCGTGCCGGAGACGTGACAAAGTAGCGGACTCCATAAATCCACGGTATCGGAAGTAGGGACAACATGCCATAACGCAGCGACATCCAACGCTGGAATTCAAATCTCTCGGTCCAAATTTGGCTTCAGTACGAAAGACAATGATAAATTTATGGCACTCTTTCGTATACTTGACTGATTAGTTCTGACAGATTAGTCAAATTGGAAGAATTTAGTGAGTGCATCAATGGGGTTATTCAGACTGTTTTTAACGAAATACAGAGGCCATTAACAGGTAAAAGCAGACAAAAGTAAATGTTTCCCTTTAAATGATGTGAGAAATATAGTGGATACTCTGTTGGCCAAAAAGATAGTCTCGCTATTGCAACAGGTAACAATGTTCACTGGAAAACTAAGGAAAAAGTGAAAGACATCTTGTGGAAACTCGAAGGGACTGCCATTTCGATTTGTGGTCTGACTACATAAATTAACAACTGCATAATTAAGAATACGGGAAATACCATAACATTTCATTAGCGTTCAAAGTATTTGTGTGAAATTGGAAGACTGTAATAGTTGTTTAATGGTTCAAATACAAAAATGTTATCAAATTCTACACAGAGAAAATTTATACTCTGTTTGTGCAGCAGGAGGAATCTTGAGCAATTTGCCCGTTAGACACTACGAACAGGCAGTACATCCGTGGACTATTCGATCTACATACTCAGTTTTCGTGTATTTCTATTCCTCAAACATCCAATGCCTACTTTGCCTAATAACTAGCAGCACGTAGTTTTCTCAGCTAAGGATAACCGATTATATTCTGTTATTATTCCTAGATGGTGCACCCACCGTGTTGAAACGGTTTTTCAAAAATGGTTCAAATGGCTCTGAGCACTATGGGACTCAACTGCTGTGGTCATAAGTCCCCTAGAACTCAGAACTACTTAAACCTAACTAACCTAAGGACAGCACACAACACCCAGCCATCACGAGGCAGAGAAAATCCCTGACCCCGCCGGGAATCGAACCCGGGAACCCGGGAGTGGGAAGCGAGAACGCTACCGCACGACCACGAGATGCGGGCAAACGGTGTTTGTAGGATAAAGGATAATTATGGTACAACGTCTGTCGATGATGAAGTCAGATTATTAGCGGAGCTCAAGTTAAGCTTGGAGAAGACTATGGTACGAATTTTGCAGTTTTGTTTTCAGAGTATGTATCTCGGTGTCTGTCTTTATTGATCTTGAAAATGGCAGATTGTGTCATTATGGCTAGGCATACATCGAATTAATATTTGATAACTTGCTAACTACATCGCTACTTCATGTGTTTCTTCAAGAATAATTGAGGTCAACGTGTTTACTGTGGGAAATAAAAGACCGCCGGCCGGTGTGGCCTAGCGGTTCTAGGCGTTTCAGTTTGAAACCGCGCGACCGCTACGGTCGCAGGTTCGAATCCTGCCTCGGGCATGGATGTGTGTGATGTCCTTAGGTTAGTTAGGTCTAAGTAGTTCTAAGTTCTAGGGGACTGATGACCTCAGATGTTAAGTCCCATAGTGCTCAGAGCCATTTGAACCAATAAAAGACCATCTAGATTGTGGAAAGCATTTTACATAATACCCTAATACAGCCAGTTCTCTAGTAGTTCCCTAGTGCTAACTGATTCCACTCAGCAGCCGTATTCCCCATTGACACATAACAGAACGTGGGACCTTGAGCCCTCGTGCAGCTTCGAGTAATTAATCCAAGACAACCGCTGCCTGTTGCCACTGAAGTATGTCCAATGCTTAGGTCGGCGATCCGCAGTCATGGTCCACGAGAAAGTCAGGCCGCGTCACGTATGTCATAGCACGTGACACTACAAGTCTTTCGAGTGCCAGCAGCCGTCTCCGGCTGGGAGCGAGTAGCTATTTAGGGCGAGATTAATAATTGTTAACAGCGCATTTAAACGCATGCAAGCTCTGGATACGACACGACTAAGTTAAGGCCTTTGGTGGGTACCATTTCTGTGACATGCTGATTTCCCATGAACCCTGCGTAGAGCCCAGTGTTCGCGATGTATGGCGGGCAAGGCGGCTAGTGTGGCGTCACAAGTTCGTCGCGGGCCTAGTATTTCTCACTGGCCCCTTCCACAGGCCATTTGCCACCGGCCGACATGCCTAAAGTGTTCATCGTCTGACACAAAACAAGAGGCGCAGCGGCCTACCGAATAAAATGGACGCGACGAGGCAACTCCCGTGGATACTTCTCAGCAACGGCTGTAATGTTTAATTTTTGTAAAGCAAAAATTGCCCGTTGGCCCTTAAGAATAAAATGTATCGAATGATAACCTGTTATTTTATTTTCACCTTCCTCATTCACAATTCTGAATGTTTCAAACAGCTGCTATCTTGGAAACCAGTGACAAACTAACATAGTTACATGATGCCATACGTACTATCAGAACCTCACTTACGACCGATTCCTCCCATAAGACTCTGAGTAAATCGAAAGTTATTCAAAAAAACTGATTCTATGTTGTGGAAGAAAGTAAGGAATAAGAAAAGCTGGAAACGGTGACGTAATACACATACGTGCAAATCCTTCTTTCCCTAGTCTGCGTTCTAAGTACATATGCAGTTGAGTGTGAGACAAGTTCTTGTATATATAGAGTGTAAGAATTTCATACATTTATCAGAAGTCAGCTGGTGAGATTTTCTCTCACTTCCCCATTTTCAGGAATTTACTTGCAGGTAGAGGTGAAAACCACTGGCGGGAAATGAAGATTCTGGGCATATAGGGAAAGCAAATGCTAGCCGAAGAGATGATAGAGTGTCGTGTTGCGGCCTACCACTAACGTGAATCAGGTAACATCCAAGCCACATCGTTTGTTGTGGGTTGGTGGCTGCAGTTCCGTCACTACCTCGTAATTCATTTTCTGTTATATTAGCATCGTCGGCAGTCACTGTGCCCTCTTACTCTCATACCTCAGTGTACTAGTGAAGCTCCGTGTGAAATGTGTGGAATTACGAACGCTTGCGATTTCGTCATGAAATGTAAAGTTTCTCTATCCTCCTCATTGAACATTTCCATCAATCACTTTCTTGTTTGTTACCTGGGTCGTATTACATCTCACGTTCTGTATGATCTTCTCCACTAATCTCGGACTCATCTACACATTCACTGCTACGTCTCAGTAAATTTCGCTAACTGCTTCCAACTACCTGTCAAAGTTACATTCAGAAAACGTATTAGTAAATGAATTCCATGAGCAACATCCCTTTGGCCCTCTGAAGATTCACAGCTACAGTAAATAAGGAAGCTGAAATATCGTTTCTGGACTATAGTGACAAAATGGTTCAAATAGCTCTGAGCACTATGGGACTTAACTTCTGAGGTCATCAGTCCCCTAGAACTGAGGACTACTTAAACCTAACTAACCTAAGGACATCACACACATCCATGCCCGAGGCAGGATTCGAATTTGCGACCGTAGCGGTCGCGCGGCTCCATACTGTAGCACCTAGAACCGCTCGGCCACACTATAGTGACACTAGGGTTCATTAGTGTATTTGACCTGACATCCTGACACAGAAAAAATTTAGATAATCTGTACTCTTTCACTTTACAACAATCTGGAAATGAAGCAGAGTTCTCATAGCTTTCATCCAAAGAGCCCATATTATCAGATTTTTCCCAATAGTGTTTTGGATTTATAAATGGCTCTAAGCACTATGGGACTTAACATCTGAGGTCATCAGTCCCCTAGACTTAGAACTACTTAAACCTAACTAACTTGAGCACATCACACACAACCATGCCCGAGGCAGGATTCGAACCTGCGAACGTAGCAGCAGCGCGGTTCCGGACTGAAGCGCCTAGAACCGCTCGGCCACAGCAGTCGGATTTTGGATTTATATATTGATCTTCCCGTAATTTAAGATTTTGGTCTGAGATCAGATATTTGTGCTTACATGCCTGTGAAAACATATCGTGTAGCTGACATTATTGATGTGGCAATGACTGTTCATCAGGAAAACTACAGAGCCTTTGCTATGCTTCCTCACTGATTAGACGTTCAACATCGTATCGGTTGGTATGCGATTTGAACTAGATGAATAATATTATTTGAGACTAAAAGGTACATGCTTCGTCAACGTGAATAAGGTACATCTGATTCCAGGAGTGGGAAATTTAAGAACAGGTTCATGTATATCTACATCTACATACGTACTCTGCAAGCCAACATATGGTGTAAGGCAGAGGGTATCTTGTATCAATACTAGTCATTCCCTTACCCGTTCCACTCGTAAATGGGGAGAGGGAAAGCGACTGTCTACATGCACCGTACTAGCCCTAATGTCTCTTATCTTCTCTCCGCGATCGTTACGCAATTTGTACCTTAGCGGCAGCAGAATCATTGGTCATTTGCAAATACCGATTTTTTCAACAGTGTTTAGCGAAAAGAACGTCAGCTTCCCTCACGGGATTCCCATTTGAGCTCACAGAGCATCTACGTATTACTTGTGTGCATTGATCGACCATTTCGGTAACAAATTCTGCAGCACAATTCTGAACTGCTTCAACGTCTTCCTTCAATTCAACCTGGTAAGGATCTTGAACACTCAAGCAGTTCTCCATAACGGGTACCATTGGTGCTTTACATATGGCCTCGTTTACAGGTGAGCCGCACTTTGGTAAAATTCTCCCAATAAATCGAAGTCGTCTATTCACGTCCCCTACTACCGACCTCATGTGCTCACTCATTTTCCTATCGCTTTGCAACGTTACGCCTGAATAGTTAATCCCCGTGTGTATTTTTGAAAGCATGTGTTCATTTCTATCTTCAGCATAAACATCATCAACTATTTAACATTGACTGCTGGATAAAGACTCTAGACTTTTCCATGCTTTCTAGTGTTCAGTGACTTCGCACCCCTGCTGCTCCTGCGTGATTCCTTACTTCATATACACGCCTTCCATTAGGTCGTCGACAGTGATCTTCTGTTTCTTGAATCCATTAAAGAAATTGACTGGTCCAGTTACCACCCAATCGCCTGACCACATGCACTTAACACCAACGTTTTATTTTCATCATAGCCATTATTCCGTCTTCTGCGTCTGTCTATTCCTTGATCTGTCAGTTAGTTGGCCTGAGTCTCTTGGTAGTTCCTAATTATCTCTGTTCCTTAATGATCAACCTTAAGTTTCGAAATTTTTTAATAATGTAATTATATTTCTCAAAGCCATAAAGCACTCAGATTCCGTGTCAGACACATTCGCATCTTAACTCTGAGAACCCTATTTAGCTTCAAAGAAACACTCTAAGCCGTTTCTGCACCTCTAGTTACTCCTGTGTCAGTCCACTAAGCTTTCCCTTCAGCTGCTCTACGTACTAAATCTCATAAACAATTTCCACGATCTCAATGTTCATTTTTGTGATGTTCCTTTAAATTTAATATTGTTGTAATTGATGTACTGGTCTTATTTCACACTCACTATATTAAGAAGTCATAACATACAAACTCGTATGTACATAGAGGCACACCGTCGATACATCCATTCTCGTCAATGGATATGATAGTAATAGTTGTTGACATTGGCTCTGAGCACTATGGGACTCAACTGCTGTGGTCATCAGTCCCCTAGAACTTAGAACTACTTAAACCTAACTAACCTAAGGACATCACACACATCCATGCCCGAGGCAGGATTCGAACCTGCGACCGTAGCAGTTCTTGACATTGTTGACACCATTATTGCAGTAGCTATTCTTACTAAAATATGAAGAAGCGACAGAGTAACTAGTTAGTTACTGAAGTCGATTTTATTAACCAGCGTGTAAGGAGACAAATCTGTTTTGCTTGGGCAACTCTTTATGTCGCATATTAACAAACTGAATAAAGTTCACGTGAAGTATTGTAGTGAGGCTCTGGTCTCAACCATGTGATTCTTCCTGCATTTTCACTTCATCATAGTTCTAACTTTCAATTGTGGCATCTTGCGAAATACACACACACACACACACACACACACACACACACACACACATACAATTCGTAGGTTCCTATCAAGCAGGTAGTAACGATAGTCTCCTGTCTCATATCAGGAAGTAAAAAGTTACATACAAGTTCAGCTTGTGTCATCTTTAACGGCTTATACGATTGAATTATGGAAAACAGACTGAAAGTAACACAGTGTATAGCGCTAGATATATTTTTGCTAATTCTGAAACTGGTCCAATGTTTTGCCTCCAAATGATGAACATGGGATGTGTTTAGAGAATATTTCAGGTTATGAAACCGAGACGTTGCCCATAAAGAAACAATCACACGTATCCAACTGTACTATGAATGTATAGAAAATAGAGCACTCTAAGGCAATTTAATTATGCTACCCATTGCCACAGAAATTTCAGTTTTGCAGCAAATGCTTCTAGAAACTACTTACATAAAACTATGTATATTGAACGTAATTAACGGATATAACTGGACTCACATTCAGATGTAGCTTCAAACTAGAGCTTGTTTTAATTAACCAGGAGACATTAGAGGCCGTTAATCTTCTTACGGCCGCGGCTCGACATTTTGATACTACTGACGCACCCTTGTTTAGCTCAGTTACTTTGATGTTCCACTAGTCAACAGTATAATATACCATAGTGATAAGGCACAAGGCTGTTTACTAGCTACTGAATGCTAATTGGTAGAGCGCGCGCGCGCTCGTGCACACACACACATACACACACACACTTACACACACACATACCAGATGGTCAGAAACAGTCTGAAGAACTTGTAAGTATGTTGCAAGAAATATTTGCTAAAAATGGAAACGTAGCTCCGTTTTCGAATTACCCAGCACTGAAGTTAGCGGGAATTTCCGTGGCTCGCCAGATAAAATTAGTGCCAGTTGTTCCCATAGGGTAGATGATAGCGCACGAGACTGCTTAATCTTTGGCTCGGGTCCGATTTTTACTACCGTCCCATTTCCAGTTTTGTTCCTCTCTCTTGTTTGGTTTTAGGAAATCAAACGAAGACTGCATCTGGAAAACCGTCTCTGGCGGTCCGCTTGAAATTGCGCAAGGACCTTTCTTGCTAACTTAAAAAAATAGTTCAAATGGTTCTGAGCACTATGGGACTTAACATCTGCGGTCATCAGTCCCCTAGAACTTAGAACTACTTAAACCTAACTAACCTAATGACATCACACACAACCATGCCCGAGGCAGGATTCGAACCTGCGACCGTAGCAGTCGCGCGGTTCCGGACTGCGCGCCTAGAACCGCTAGACCACCACGGCCGGCTGCTAGCTTCAATGCTAATTAATTCTGTAACGGTGCATCGCATTGATTATTTTGTTACCAACTATTTTTCAGGACAACATAACCTGTCACAACCTTTTCAGACTGTTTCTGACCACCCTTTACAGAGCGTGTTTGTTTTAACTCGACACAACAACAATCTCGAAAACGACGCACCATACGCAAAAAAGTTGTATGTGAGAAGTTAATATTTGTATTAGTAAAGGGGACAACTGCCTGTGCTACAGCAGGCCACATCCTAAACACACTTCAAACGTGAGCGAGGTCAACTTCGTATTTTGAAATGGGGAC
The DNA here is from genome assembly GCF_023898315.1 of Schistocerca nitens. Lineage (NCBI taxonomy): Eukaryota > Metazoa > Arthropoda > Insecta > Orthoptera > Acrididae > Schistocerca > Schistocerca nitens. Next base: position 952,097,367 of record NC_064616.1, read on the forward strand.
TACCCGTTATTTATTGGATTCGGATTGTACCGCAAACAGTACGTAGTGTGTATTCAAACCATTGTTTGACAGCGCTCTAATCGAAATATACCAAGTGTGGCTGTTTTTGCAAATAAGAGCCGACGCTTCTGATTCTTAATTTCAATTGCAATGTAAAAGTAAACCTTTTCTTTCTAACGATTTACTCTTATGTTCGAAATTTACTTTAGTGTTGCAACTTTAATTGTACAACACGATATAGTTAGCCCCTTCACTGTCTGGTTAGAAACAAGGTTTATCGTGATCCAGGAACAACGACGTGCATGTAATGCGATGATCAGGCAAAACATTATGACCACAGGTATGTCCACATTTGGCACATATAACAGTACCAAAGTGTCGTATCGTGGAAGCAATTAGACGTTGGTAGGTCGCTGGAGGGTGTTGGCACCACATCTCAGATGTGTTTGATCGGGTTCAGATATGGCCAGCTGGGGCCAGCACATCGAATGGAACTCGCCATGGTGTTTCTCCAACCACTCCATCACATTCCTGGCGTTGCGACATGACGCATACCTTGTTGAAAAATTCGACTGCCGTCGGGAAACATGGTCGCCATGGAGGGGTGTATGAGGCCTGCAACTAACTCCTTGGCCATCATGGTGCCTCACACGAGCTTCACTGTACCCATGGATTCCCACGTGAATATTCCCCAGACGATAATGTAGCCGCCGCCAGCTTGTCTTCATCCCGCTGTACGGGTGTCAGGGAGCTGTTTCCCTGAAAGACGACGGATTCGCTCCCTCCCATTGGCATTATGGAGAGGGTATCAAGATTTATCAGACCATGCAACGTTCTGCCACTCCTCCAACGTCCAGTGGCGATGGTCACGTGCCCATTTCAGTCGCTATTACCGATGTCGTGGTGTTAATATTGGCGCAGGCGTGGGTAATCGGCGGCGGAGGCCCATCCTTAGGTGTGTTTGGTGCACCCTCTGTTCAGACATATTTGTATTCTGCCCAGTATTAATGTCTGATGTTAGTTCCTCCACAGTTCGCCGCCTGTTCTGTTTTACCCGTCTGCCCAGCCTACGACGTCCACCTGTAATGAGGGGTGGCCGCCCATCCCCACGACCTCTAGACGTGGTTTTACCTTTGTTTCGCCACGAGTTGAAGACACTCACCACAGAATTCCTCGGACACCCTTAATTTGTGCAGTTTCTCTAATTCTCGTGCTGAGCCTCCGGGCCATCACAGTCTTTCATCTACGCGCGGAGTGGCCGCACGGTCTTAGGGGCCATGTCACGGATTGCGCAGCCCCTCCCGCCGGAGGTTCAAGTCCTCCCTCGGGCATGGCTGTGTGTGCTGTTCTTAGCGTAAGTTAGTTTAAGTAGTGTGTAAGTTTAGTGACCGATGACCTCAACAGTTTGGTCTCTTAGGAATTAACACACGTTTGAACATTTTGAATCTGTCCTCAGTTAAACTCAAGTAGATGACTCGCCTTTCCCATTTTACGCACGGGAAGCACGCTCACTGATGTTACATGCACCGTGCGTTTGTCTGACTAGCAGTCTTTCCTCGCCAAGGTCGCTGCTATCGCCTGGACGGGTTTGTGTTGATAGTACGTCAATGGTCATAATGTTGTGCCTGATCAGTGTAGTTTTCTGATCCCATCGGGATGCTTGATTTCGGTGAGTCTCTTTGCCTCTTATCATTGGGGTGCTTCATATCGTTGAGTCTCCAGGGCAGGTGCACCTGTCATTATCACTTTATGGTCGTTTTACCTTAGTACAATGGTTGTTGTTAGTATTGTGTCAGTACCCGCGTAGCGGCTAGCGCGAGAACTACGACAGTTGAATGGAAACATTCACCTAATTCAGTCACCCTGAACCATCCCCATAGTTTCGTTCCACCACAGCCAACCCCGTAAGGGACTGGAAACTATGCTACCGCACAACTGGTTTATTTACCACAAAAGTCAATGTCTAGCCATATTATTTGTACTGTACGATCACATTTGCAACATTCAAGTAACGTCTGAACATAATTTTCAACGGTTAGTGCACAAAAGTTTGGATTTACGTTGTAAGTGAAATGTAGAATCAAATGCTTCGGTTCCTAGTTGCAAAAATAGCCATAAATGATATTAGGAAACCGTACATATTTTTTGGCGTAGAATCTGAATATTAAAAAAATGGGTAGCTCTAAATTGAAAATACTTTGTAGACTCAGCCCACAGTGGAAGGTCAGCATGGAGGTAGCCAGCTGTAGCACAGACAGATGTCTCGTTTACTAATATTTACTTCCACCTGGAACGTTTCTTTCGTACGATGCGTAGTATGCGAGACGGTTAGTGGTCACAAGTTAAAACAAACACCCGGTATTTACGGAATGTGACGGGTATAAGAGCAGGTTTTTCTGTTAGTGACTCAGTACGATGTACTGAAACGTATTAAATCAGTATTTACGTCATTTCCTGACTAACACTTGTAGTTATTACAAGTCATATGTAACTGAAATTGAACTGGCTCCCCTGTGATAGGATTGTAGTTGCTACTAATTTTGAAAATTATTTCTGGACTGGTTGACATAGCAAACAGTTGAAGCCATAGGTCCGTTAATGTGAGGGCTGTGAACTTCAGTCAGAGCAGTAGAAGCGGCAGCTATATCACTGCAGTTGTTTACACTGACGTGACAAAAGTAATGGAATAGCGATATGCACATATACAGATAGCAGTAGTATATCGCACACAAGTATATAAGAGCCGTGCATTGGCTAAGCTGTCGTTTGTACTCAGCTAATTCATGTGAAAAGTTTTCCAACGTGATTATGACAGCACCACGAGAATTATCAGACTTTGAACTTGGAATGGTCGTTGGAGCTAAACGCATAAGACATTCAATTTCGAAAATCGTTAGCGATTTCAATATTTCGAGACCTACAGTGTCAAAAGTTTCCCGAGAATTCCAAATTTTAAGCGTTATTTCTCACCACGGAGACCGCAGTGGTTGACGGCCTTCACTTAAAGATCGATAGTAGCGGTGATTGCATCGTGTTTTCAATGCTAACAGACAAGCAACACTGATTAAAATGACAGCAGAAATCAATTTAGGACATACGGCAAACGTACCTATTAGGAGAGTACTTCGAAATTTGGTAGTAATGGGCACTGGCTGTAGACGATCGATGTGAGTGCCTCTTCTGACGCCGGCCACGGTGGACGAGCGATTCTAGACGCTGTAGTCCGGAACCGCGCTGAGGCTACGGTCGCCGGTTCCATTCCAACCTCGGGCATGGATGTTGAATCACATAGTGCTCAGAACCATTTGAACCATTTGAAACTCTTCTGACAGCATGACCTCCCATGCAGCGCTTCTACTGGTTACGTGATCATATCGGTTGGACCTAAGACGACTGGAAATCGGTGACCTGGTCAGGTGAGTACCGTCTTCAATTAATAAGACCTGATGGTACGTTTCGCATATGGTGCAAACCCCATCAAATCATGGACGAGAGTTGTCAATAAGGCCCTGTGCAAGCTGGTGGAGCCGGCCAGTGTGGCCGAGCGGATCTAGGCGCTTCAGTCTGGAACCGCGCGACCGCTACGGCCGCAGGTTCGAACCCTGCCTCGGGCCTGGATGTGTGTGATGTCCTTAGGTTAGTTAGGATTAAGTAGTTCTATGTTCTAGGGGACTGATGACCTCTGATTTTAAGTCCCATAGTGCTCAAAGCCATTTGAACCAAGCTGGTGGTGGGCTGTGTTCATTTGGAATGGACTGGGTCCTCTGGTCTAAATAAACGGATCATTGACTGTATATGGTTACGTTCAGTCCCTTGGAGACTATTTCCAGCCATTCATGGAGTTCATGTTCCCAAAGAACGATATGATGTCACTGTGACACACTTGTTTGCGCCAGGTTTGAAGGACATTCTCGACAGTTCGAACGAAACATTTTGCCATCCAGATCACCCAACAGAATCCTATCGAACATGTACAGGATATAATCCAGAGGTCAGTTCGTGCATAAAATTCAGAACTGGCAGCACTTTCACAATAATGGTAGGATATAGTGGCATGATATGGCTCAGCATTTCTGGTCGGGACTGCCAACGACTTGCCGAGTCAATTCCAAGTCAATATGCTGCACCACGCCGGACAAAAGAAGGGCCAACACGATATCAGGAGGTATCTCACGACTTTTGTCACCTCAGTGTAATGGCGCACATTTGATATAGCTATCGCTTTATTTAGGTTATGTGCAAGGTATTTTGAATGGTTCCCTTACACAGCCTAATACTATACACTACAACTATCCAGCAGGACAAGCAGGGTTACGCAGGCAGTGACTAGTTTAAAGTACATCCAAGTCTATATGCAACAATCAATTCACCCTGCATTCAGGGGCTCAGCATTTGTTTTTGGGTACGGGTTGGAAATCCCAGGGTTCCTGAGCTGGTGACTGGTAAGCGCCACCAGTCCCATGTCACCGTAAGTTCTGCGTATGCTGCAGCAAACACCGTGCTGCGCCACAGTTGAACGTTGTGTGTCACAGGTGTGAGGTATCGGGGGAGTTGTGGTGCCCTGAAAATATTCTAAGTTCGGAGTTGGCGAGGCCGCACGGGCCGCTCGGCGGGCAACGGCACGTCGGCGGCCGCGTGCTGCCGAGCATCGGCCAGTGCAAGCGGGGTAGCCCCAGCGTGGCTGGGAATTCCATGTTGGCGCGGTGTCGACGACTGTATTTTGTGCTGGTGAAGGAGATGTGAACGCTGGGAGTGCCAAAGATGGCGGACTTTGTGAAACCAAAATGGCAGACATTCCACAGTTCATGTAGAAATTAATAATAGCCAGAGGAATCATGATACATTGAAAAGAAACATGTACATTACCATTATTTGCATGACGATTCTGAGTGTGTTATCAGATTTTCAATATCTTTATTAGTTTAAGGTTTAGTATCTGACTGTAAATTACACAAGTAACACCCAGCAACGAATTTCCAAAATCTAAACAGTTCATCCGATTTTGTCGATCGACGTGTCTTTAGAAAACATTAGTGTGAACGTAAATTGGTATGAACTATAGGCATGTAACTTGAATGGTACGAGAGTTATTAGAGGTCAAAGTGGCCGATTATTATTAATCGCGTCAGGCTATGAGTACTCCACAGTTACACGAAAAAATGGTAGCAGCGTGCTTATAAATATATTTATTGGTCTCTATCTTTGTTGATATCCGATACCTAGTATTCATGAAGAAATTGGTCAAATATTCACTGTGTTTTAGAAAGCACAGAGACATTAGGCTGCTGGCCTGCTTTTGTTTCTGTTCCTTTGATATATGTTTATTTGATTTGTTTATGTATTTAATAATGTGAGTTAGAGCGTGTTTATGGTCCAAATCTAGGAATATTTATTTAATTTCAAGTAATTAAATGTAAATCCTGTATTTCATGCGTGTTTCAATATATTTGAGTGTGCGTTGGCTTGAAGAAATGGCGGGAGCGCTCTAGCTAATCACAGCGTTCGTTAATGGGGAGACAGTATGGAAGTGGGGGAGGAGCACCGGGGAGTGTTGGACGGGAGGTAGCGACGGGGAGTCGTCGGAAAGACTTGGAGAGTGGAGTTGTTTGCGCATGATGGTGGGAGATAGAAATATTTCGTAGTGCCGACTCGTGCACTTGTGAGACTTCCGTGGCTTCTGCAGTGAAGACGTAGTATGCGTTTAGAAGTGAATATCTCACAAGCTATGTTGTTGTTCATAATTAGTTACGTGAAGTAGGAGTCTACTGTTTCCCTGTTATTCAACGTAAATTTTATTTAATTGGTAGACCATCGACACCAACAAGTGTTTTGCAGTAATAAACGGCATTCTTAAAGGTATTTCTGCTATCGTACTCATCATCTAATGTTAAAAATAGTACCAGCAGGTTTTATTTAATTGCAATCTTTCATTTATAAATTTCTATGTCACATTCAAAATCCGCAATTGCCGAGTGATAGGAACCTTCGACCATTCGATTCATTTGTATTTTCATGTTGTATACTGTAGACTAACCAGTATTTGGCTTGTTATGTGGCAACTACGTATCCGAGACCCTAGACAACGAAACCAGACAAAACTTTGAATATTTCAACTCTGAGTCAGAGGGTACGAAGCTGAGGGCCACTCATCACATTTTATATTTGAAAGCCCGCCCAGGAATGGGGATCTTGGCCTGAATGCCCAGATCGCGCGGATGGTAAAAACCTCTATTAGAAACCCCTCAACCTTGAGGTGTGCTGCACGCTGTTGAGGTGTATGGATGTTGAGATGAAACAGCTGTTAGCAGGAACATCTGCCACACCTCAGTTGTATAAGGCTGACCATGGCATATGGGGCTCTGTCTAGGTGGACTTTTATTTCCCCAGATCCTCGTGGGACCAGCATGGGTCTATTGAAATTTTATCTTGCTCCTCCCAGCGGGAAGTGTGGTCCGCTGGTAGGTACCAACAGCCAATCCAACAACAGGGCTCGTGTAACCAGTCCTCCAGATCTGGGCATTAAAGATACTCTGTCAGTATCGAGTAATAGAACACATGCTGGTGGTCAGAACGTATTTCTTATAATTAAATGGAAAGGGAGGAGCATCGAGAAAGTTTCACCTGTTAACATACTAAAAGGCTTAGAGGGACTAGCTGGAAGCTTAAAATCTGTCATGCGCTTGCAAAACGGGTCCCTGTGGGTAGGAACATCCAATTCCTAACAAGTGAAGAACATTTGAATGCTCAGTGCCTCTTGGAGTACGCAATATAAAGTGAACTGCCCAACACCTTTCATTATAGAAGAGGTGTTGTGATTTCCAGGGATCTGGTGTACATTCCCGAGAAGAACTGAAAGTTGAGTGGTCCCAAGAAGGCGTATTTGATGTTCAGAACATAATAAAACGGTTAGATGGCGATCTTGTGATATCCGATAGATTTACACTGACTTTCAGTAGCATAGAACTTCCAGAGCACCTTGAGGTTAGTTTCCTTCGCCTCTGCGTGCGGCCTTATTTCCCTAACCCAATGCTCTGTTTCACATGCCACCGCTTTGAGCACATCACACAAGCCTCTAAGGGAGCAGCTACTTGTAGCAAATGTGGTAAGGCCACCCATGAAGGTGTTTAATGTACCTTTCTTCCGAAGTGTGTAAACCGTTCCAGCGATCACCCTCTCTGTAATAGGGACTGCAGTGTATTCCTTGAAGAGGGGAAGATAAAAGAGATCATAGCAACTAAGCTTCTCTCGTATGGTTAGCCCAAAAGGGTCTATAAGGCTATGTAGTCACCGAAGTTTGCTACCTTCCTTGCGTCTTCTCTTAAACTACCAGTTCAGAAGACCGATTTTGCTACCCAAACGGTTCTAGACCTGAGACTCCTTTCAATGAGAAATCGTTGACGACTTTCATTCCAGTGTGCACTTCCTATTCCGTATTTACCTACTGGATGTCTGAACATCGCAACAGCATACAGTTATGGGTGGACCACATCGCACGATTGATCCATCATGCCCATGACTTATCCATCCCAAAGTCCTCAGGTCAGTCTAGGAGGTGATCTGTACCTTGGTGGCAGGTTAGTGCCATTCAGCCGTTCAGGAAAGGCGTGCGCTCTGTTCGAGGATTTAAATGTCGCCGTTCAGCACTAGCACCTGCGTTTCCCAGTACACTTGTCCCACTGCAGTTCCTTCAAAGCCTACGCTTCCTCCAAAAACATCAGACAAGTCTGTGGTCGCTAACGTTGCGGAACACCTTGCTCATCCAGAGGTTCAATCTGGTCTGCCGTCCAGCATTGCCACTACCACTGCCACGTTTTTGGCTCGGAAGCCTGCCCAGGGCTAGGAATCAAAGGCCAAGCGCCCACCATCGACGGAGTCGGGAAGTAAACAACCCGAGGATGTCGGCGTCGTATTGTTTAACGTCTCTCTAGACTCTTCTATAGAGGTAATAGAGCTTGACGCCGGACTGGGGCTATCAGCTCGTCCCAACACTGAGCATCCACCCATCACGAGCTCCCCTCTATGGTGGAAAGACAGGGTGAAATTGCAAACCCCGTGATAGATGGCTCCCATATTACTATGCAACATTAATATTATCAGGACACATGTATAGGAAAGGAAACTGCTAGTGCAGGAATGCACCCTGTGCGCGTGTTAACGAGAAAACATTTTAAAGCCACTGAAATCCCTGTGCTATAGGGCTATACCTTTCGGCGAAAGGATGAGCTGACTGGGGAGAGACAAGGGAGGTGTTGCTGTGTATATCAGTAACGTACTTCACTCCACTGCTCTCCCCCTGGCTACTAACCAGTAATCAGTTGCTCTTTGTATTTACTTCCGCCAGATGTAACAGACTTTTAGGCTCTCATCGATTTTGTGAAACAACTCCCACAACTATTTCTACTACTCGCAGACTCAATGTCCATAATGTCTGGTGGGGCTGGCCCTCTACTTGCCATCAGGGTCGGGTTATGGAGAGCCTCATGACGTCTCACAAGCTGTGCATCCTCAACACAGGTACTCCCACCCATTTCTACACTGCTGCTGGCCTCAGCCATGGACCTCTGTTCTAGACCTTCTGAGACTCCTTTCAATGAGAGATCGTTGATGACTTTCATTAGAGTGTGCACTTCCTATTCCGTATTTACCTACTGGATGTCTGAACATCGCAACAGCATACAGTTATGGGTGGACCACATCGCACGATTGATCCATCATGCCCATGACTTATCCATCTCAAAGTCCTCGGGTCAGTCTAGGAAGTGATCTGTACCTTGGTGGCAGGTTAGTGCCATTCAGCCGTTCAGGAAAGGCGTGCGCTCTGTTCGAGGATTTAAATGTCGCCCTACAGCAGACATCGTCATAGCATTTAGAGTTGTGACAGCTCAGGCTCGATGCGTAATTAAGCAGAGCAAGAGAAGGTCATAGCAACCGCTCCTGGACTTTGTCAACCGTTCCACTTGTTCTACGAAGGTATGGAAAGCCACCATTAGGAATTCCGGTAAACGCAGTCCTTTATGAAAAGCAGCAGTCATGAAACAGGAATGTCTCCAAACAGCGCCTAGAGACATTGCTCAGACGCCGGTGGAGAATTTTGCACAATCTACTGCCAATGCCAGCGAGGATCTAGCGTTTCGTCGCTACAGTGCGGCTGTAGAGAGTGGGAAATTCGGCTTCAGATACAACAATTCTGAGACTTACTACTACCCCTTCTCCATGTGGGAGCAGGAGTCGGTACTGTCGGAGACTCGTGATACCGCACCCCGTCACAACTGAAGGCGGTACTACATGCTTCGACAAAGGAAATCGTCCTCCAACGCTTTACTCTTATATGGCGCCGGCCGCAGTGGCCGAGCGGTTCTAGGCGCTTCAGTCTGGAACCGCGCAGCCGCTACGTTCGCAGGTTCTAATCCTGCTTCGGGCATGGATGTGTGTGATGTCCTTAGGTTAGTTAGGTTTAAGTAGTTCTAAGTTCTATGGGACTGATGAACTCCACTGTTAAGTCCCATAGTGCTCAGAGCCATTTGAACCATTTCTTATATGGCAGACATGTAACTTCCCCAACTCGTGGAGAGAGACACTCTTGATACCTCTCCTGAAACCAGGAAAGGAACACATAGGTTCCATAAGTTACTGGATTATCACCTTAACGAGCTGTATAGGAAAGCCCCTGGAGCGAATGGTTAACCGTCGTCCGGTGTGGTTGTTAGAGACCAAGCAACTCCTTAGCCGCTCTCATTGTGGATTCCAGAGATTCCGGTCCACGGTCGAGAACCTGTCGCATCTAGAGACAGCTATTCAGCAGGGTTTCCTACGTAAACACCACTGTATAGGCATATTCTTCGATATCAGTAAGGCGTGCGATAGTACTTGGAGACACTGTATTTCCGCAAAAGTGAATTCAGTGGGGCTTTGGTGGCCACCTCTCCATCTTCATACACTTTTTCCTGCCTCAGTTGTCTTTTAGAACCCGTGTTGGTGGATCGCTGTCAGATCATTTTGAGCACGAGAATGGTGTCCCTCAGGGCGGTGTTTTAAGTATTACTCCTTTTGCCATAGCCATGAACAATGTCACGTCTACAGTAAGAAGTTCTGTACAGTGCTCCTTATGTGTAGATGATTTTGCTGCATTCTGTTCCTCCTCCAGTGTTGCAACAGCGAGCTGTCAGTTCCTAGCTACAATAAGGAGGTTACAGGAGTGGCCTACAAAGACGGGTTTACAGTTTTTCCACATGAGTGTGTGTGTTCATTTTAATCTTTCTCAAAGTGTTTATAATTTCCCTGTCATGTCTATGACGGACACCATTCTACATTTTAGAGGCTCTGTGAAGTTTCTGGGCCTTATTTTTTATTCCAACTTTTCGTGGTCGCCACACCTAAGAGACGTGAAACCCAGAAAACTGAAAGCACTGAATATCTTAAAGTGTCTTAGCCGCACGTCTTGGGGAGCGGACAGAGCAGGTCTGCTCCAGTTTTATAGGGCTTTAGTGACTGGACTGTGGGTGGACCGTATATGGATTAACGAGGCCTTCTTCTTTGAAGATCATTGACACTGTCTACCAGGAGGGGTGTCAGTTGGCCAGGGGTGCTTACAGTTTAGGTGCTGAGACCGGGCAACCGGAACTGACCATCCAGCGGCAACTCCTCATGGTGCATCAGGCATCTAAGTCTCTTACAGTTTAGACTTCGCCCACATGCCACACAGTTGCTCGTCTGCCTCTGGAACGCCTTTTCTCCAAACATCCACGAACCACAGTGCCTTTTGGGATCCTCGTGCAATATGCATTGGTGTCACTCGGTATGGAGGAAGTACAACTCCAAACTAAGGATTTTTAACGTCTGTCCAAGGAGGATTATCGTGATCCTCAGTTCATTCAGTGTGGCAGGCCCCTGCATACTACCAGTTCGCTGTTCAGGTACAATGTCATGTGTCGACGAGAAGATGAGTGGCTGGGAGTGTCCAACCGTAAGCTCCGTGTAGTAAAGCCCACCACTCTGGCGTGGCACACCTCCTGCCAGCCACTCCGACGGGACGAGATCCTTCTTTCTCGTCTTCGCATCGGTCAGACCCCTACGACGCATGTCTTCTCTTACCGGCGAGAGGGCCCCCCAATGTAAGGTGCTTGTGGCGTACACATTACTGTGCGCCACATTTTATTGAACTGTGTTTTATTTTCCTACCAGCGGGCCGCGGCAGATTTGCCGACGGATCTCCCCCCTGTTTTAAGTAACGATAAAACGAAAGTGGTTCAAGTCTTAAAGTTTAGTGAATTGTACAATATTTTTTCCCAAAATTTTAGGCGAATGGTTGTAATGGGTTTTCACAGGGTGACTGACTCAGCCATGTTTTTCTTAAGTGGTGAGCCAGACAGACTACCCTATTTCTTTCAGCTCCTCTGTCGTTTGACTTTCTTCGTTGCCTCAGCGTATATGTTAACATTTTCGGAGTTTTATCCACATTCGATTCTTTTAATGTGTGTAAGAGCGCTGATAACCTTGTCGTTGAGCGACCGTAAGCTCGAAACACACACACACACACACGCACACACACACAACAACAACAACAACAACAACAACAATTCACCGTAACAAAATTATGTTACTGTTAGCTATACTAGCACCCATAGTTAGCTGAATGGTAAGCTGATATGCAACAAGTCCAGAATTGGTGTACATCGATATATTCTTAGCACCGAAGACCCTTGAAAACATGAAGCTCTCTGGGAGTACAACGTTACATAGGACTTTAAACAAGCACCTACGAATATCAAAAGGTCAACATGCCTTGACTGCCTCTTTATCAATTTCGTTACGTGACTGGCTACTGTGGTCAAGTGGTTATCAAGAAGCTCGATAACAATTCAGGTGGGTATAATTTTTACAACTTTAAAATATTTCAGATCCGCCTAATACACTTATTTCAACAAGCTGCAAACAAGTATCACTTCATTAGACATTAAACGTTGTAGGATTATCAACTTTAAGCTATTTTTACCTTTTGCACCAAACGAAACGGCAAGCACTAGTCAAATGCTGTTAACCATACTGCGGTGTTCTTAACATACTCTTGGAAATAATATTTCTAAACAAACATATTGAAACAATAATACGAATCTTTCGTGGTGATACTGAGCTTTGTGTATTTGTGGAGGACTCCTTGTTTGGTACATAGTTATTATTTATTAAACAATTTATTAATAACAGTCTGTATCTTCTGCACTATAATAAATATATATATATTCATGTAATGTCCAACCTTAAGCATTATCTGTTTGTGTGCTGTACACACATGTAGAGTGACTGTAGCCTTTGTTACCCTTGTTATAAACAATTGTACACATAAATGTTAATAACTGTCATAAGTATGAATAAAGACACACTCAAAACTGGTGTAATATTCTACAATATTTATTAATAATTACACAAAGCAGTTTTCTGCCGTCACGCCATCTTCAGGAACAAAGATAAGTATGTGGTGCAGCAAAATTTTGTTGGATCAAAAATTTTAAACGAGTGCATCAGCAGAGTACCTCATTTCCAGAGAAGAAAAATGTTAATGTTAGATTTAGGAATAGAACAAGAAGGATTATTTCAGTGTAAGTGAGATGTAAAATTATTTACATGATATAAAATATGCATCATATTAACTAATGAACTATATACAAATTACAACAGTTGGTCATAGAAGAAAATAAATTGAATAACAAACTTCGGTGATATGTTCTGAGGATATGGTTAAACAAAATAATCTTGTCTTTAACAGATGCTAAACTACAAACAGATAATAAGTAGGTAAGTAAGTGAAGCAGATGTGATTATAGAAAGGAAAATTTTTCAACACGTCAAGAGTTTATGGTAGCTGAAATAAAAGAATATGGAGCATTTGAGGAAGACGAGTAATTTACAATATGAACTGGATGGAATGGTGAATTGTATCTATAGTCAGAAGTAGCGAGCAAGGGAACTGCGTCTGGTCATTCAGTACTAACCTTGGTCTGATGGACATATGTTTATTTATTTCTATTATTTCAAGACAGTTTATCTTCCTTCCTTTATGGATGTAATGTAATACTTCGTGTTTCACATTAAACTACAGCCTTCTTTAATCAGGCGGTCTGTAAAAGTGGAGTCTGCTTTTCTTAGTTTTCAACTTCTATGGTAGTTCTTCATGGTGGTACATATCACCTTGCCAGACTGACTTACATAAAATTTGCCACTATTGGAGGTAATTTTATATTACCCTTTTCCGAAGCAGGAATGCTGTCTTTACCACTGAGCAAAAAGTGTCCAACAGTGTTGTGCACATCAAATTTTGGTTTTAAGCTTCCAGTTTAAGCTTTCTGTCTACATTCAGTGAGATTTTTCGTAAATATGTAGTTGAGCACCAGTACCAGCGTTATTGAGGTGGTGGGTCAAGAATAGGGTAAAGAAGAGAGTACACCTGTTTTTTCTTCTTTTCGTATGAAGTCGACTAAGGTACGAAGATAGTCATTGTTTGGTGTTATTCGTCTGATTGCATTTAATTCCATTCGAAGATGTCTTCACTCATTGAATGAAAAGCAGAATATTTACGGGTCACTGGGCGTTGAGAATGGGCAGGTAATGCAATATCTGTGGTGGTAGGTTCTCTATAAATCTTTAAACTATAGATACAGTCACAAATGTTTATGTGTTAGATCTGAATGATATCTGCTATTGCGCCCCGACTCCATTGTAAATTTTATACAGTTGTGTTTAGAGCTCAGTTTCTTGAGGAGTTTTTGAAGTTGTCTGGTAATACCTGTCCATAAGCATAACACATCATCAACATACTTTATCCGGTATCCACTCTTGATTATTTTCCAAAAACTTTGTTGCAAAATCGTCCATGAAGATTTCAGCAAGGACTGGAATGAGGGGGGAATCCCACAGATAGACCATCCTGTTGTTGTATATCCTGCCTTTGAAACGGAAGCAAATCTGTTAGCAAGTTTGTGTAGCTAACCTTACGTCATCCGTGACAAGAGGGTTAACACCTGCTTTGTCTAATAATTCTGTTAGAATGTTTAGTCAGTCCTGAACAAGTATTTTAGTTGATAAGTTGTTAACATTAAAAAAAAAACAGCTTTTAACTAGGAAAGATTCGCATGTCCTTTAACTTGTACAATAAGTCAACCGAATTAAGAATATCATGACTAGGTTTAAACCTGGATTTCATCCTGATGAGGTCATTTAACTCTTTGGCTAATTTGTAACAGGGAGCGGAGAATGAAGACGCCACAACACAGGATATTATCTTTATGGAGCCATGTTGGTGAGGAAGTAGGCATCAGACTCTAATATTACACTTTCACACGGTCTGATCACACTATTACGTTTATCATTATAGGATTGTTTGGGATCTTTCTGTATCTGTTTGAAGTTGGTGGCGTTTAGAAAATCTTTCACTTTGTTAACACAGTCAGATTTGTTCATTCATGATGTATAAAATATTCTACCAAGGACTCATAGAGCAGTCAATTAATGCAACTTTCTTCGTATTTGTTCTGTAGAAAAGGTAATAATATTACTGCACTCGCCTCTTTATTGCGATTTCTTCACACTGTCTATAGCTTGACTGAAAGCTTTTTTTGTTCACCAGTTATCTGAAGCATGTTTTCAGTATGGACCCAAACATATTTTGGCACCATTGTGCCATCCTCACTTTAATGTACCGGGCGTCGAGCTTAATCCTACAATACAAAATTAAGATTTGAGTAGAGAAAACCTACTTACATGGCACAAAGGTGCTGAAACATGTTTAGGTTTGTATGGAAAACGTGTTTCACCTAACAGGCGGACTTGCTATCCAGTAATTTGAAGCTTTAGTTTTAATTAGAAACTCGCCCTACCGCTTAGCATCCATAACAGCGCAGTGACACGGTTTACCCTAGGCGCTACCGAATTTCCAGGCGACTTCCACCCAGCAGTGGGCTGCTCTTCGATCCCACTCCTCTCTTGCTTCCTGCAGCGCCTCGGAGCTCTACCAGCGCATGTGTACCTACCTGTTTAGGCCGCCTCACGGCAGCCCTTTAGCTACATGACGCTCAGATAAACCTCGAGTTCCTTCATTAATTGATATGTGTAATGGAATATCTGCTCGTAATTTTAATGTGTGCAACGTCAACTGGTAAGTGGGCTCATGCTGCCAAGTACATTGCAAATTTGATTTGATTTTAGAATCTCTGAAATAACATCAGATACCCTCTCTACCCGTGAAGTTTCAATTCCATTCCTCCTTGTAGTTATTTCTTTCTGCAGGCAGACGATGTTCACGATAATCTTCTGCAGTAGTCACCACTCAGTTTTTTCTAAACTTTCGAAATGTCCACGTGATAAGAACAGTGTACAATCCACAACACACACATATATATATATATATATATATATATATATATATATATATATATATATATATATATATAGGGTGTTTCAAAAATGACCGGTATATTTGAAACGGCAATAAAAACTAAACGAGCAGCGAAAGAAATACACCGTTTGTTGCAATATGCTTGGGACAACAGTACATTTTCAGGCAGACAAACTTTCGAAATTACAGTAGTTACAATTTTCAACAACAGATGGCGCTGCGGTCTGGGAAACTCTATAGTACGATATTTTCCACATATCCACCATGCGTAGCAATAATATGGCGTAGTCTCTGAATGAAATTACCCGAAACCTTTGACAACGTGTCTGGCGGAATGGCTTCACATGCAGATGAGATGTACTGCTTCAGCTGTTCAATTGTTTCTGGATTCTGGCGGTACACCTGGTCTTTCAAGTGTCCCCACAGAAAGAAGTCACAGGGGTTCATGTCTGGCGAATAGGGAGGCCAATCCACGCCGCCTCCTGTATGTTTCGGATAGCCCAAAGCAATCACACGATCATCGAAATATTCATTCAGGAAATTAAAGACGTCGGGCGTGCGATGTGGCCGGGCACCATCTTGCATAAACCACGAGGTGTTCGCAGTGTCGTCTAAGGCAGTTTGTACCGCCACAAATTCACGAAGAATGTCCAGATAGCGTGATGCAGTAATCGTTTCGGATCTGAAAAATGGGCCAATGATTCCTTTGGAAGACATGGCGGCCCAGACCAGTACTTTTTGAGGATGCAGGGACGATGGGACTGCAACATGGGGCTTTTCGGTTCCCCATATGCGCCAGTTCTGTTTGTTGACGAAGCCGTCCAGGTAAAAATAAGCTTCGTCAGTAAACCAAATGCTGCCCACATGCATATCGCCGTCATCAATCCTGTGCACTATATCGTTAGCGAATGTCTCTCGTGCAGCAATGGTAGCGGCGCTGAGGGGTTGCCGCGTTTGAATTTTGTATGGATAGAGGTGTAAATTCTGGCGAATGAGACGATACGTGGACGTTGGCGTCATTTGGACCGCAGCTGCAACACGGCGAACGGAAACCCGAGGCCGCTGTTGGATCACCTGCTGCACTAGCTGCGCGTTGCCCTCTGTGGTTGCCGTACGCGGTCGCCCTACCTTTCCAGCACGTTCATCCGTCACGTTCCCAGTCCGTTGAAATTTTTCAAACAGATCCTTTATTGTATCACTTTTCGGTCCTTTGGTTACATTAAACCTCCGTTGAAAACTTCGTCTTGTTGCAACAACACTGTGTTCTAGGCGGTGGAATTCCAACACCAGAAATATCCTCTGTTCTAAGGAATAAACCATGTTGTCTACAGCACACTTGCACGTTGTGAACAGCACACGCTTACAGCAGAAAGACGACGTACAGAATGGCGCACCCACAGACTGCGTTGTCTTCTATATCTTTCACATCACTTGCAGCGCCATCTGTTGTTGAAAATTGTAACTACTGTAATTTCGAAAGTTTGTCCGCCTGAAAATGTACTGTTGTCCCAAGCATATTGCAACAAACGGTGTATTCCTATCGCTGCTCGTTTAGTTTTTATTGCCGTTTCAAATATACCGGTCATTTTTGAAACACCCTATATTTATGTCTATAATTTCAGTCAGGGCAGTAAAATCAGCAGGAACACAGGTAACAATCTGTTCTGCCCTTTTCCACCTTACCTAAGACTCAACTTCTGGTATCAACTGTTAGGCTGACATTTCAAGAAAATTATATCTGTTCACTGTTCTGTTGAAATAAAACGAAGCCATACGTTTTTACCGCAAGAGCTACGCGTATACGACCAGCTTTTCCAGAAGCTCCTGTAAACACCAAGTGAAAAAGATTGAAACGAATCAGTGAGGGACGGAACTGTAATGCTCATGTACAATGGTAAAATACAGTGTAGAAAGTGAAACTAACTCAGAGTCAGTGAATGGACAGCTGTAAACTGTTTTGTCTAATTCTACAGAAAGAACAGCAAAACTTTCGAGAGTCTTCCCGCTTTCGTAGACAGAAAAGCTCATCGGTAGTATGAACATTATAATCTACTGGACGTTCCACTTTGTAAGACAGTTCGTCCACACTCCTAGAATTATCATTTATAACAACATTTATCCACGATTAACACACGTCATAAATTTCAGCTTACCAGTACATTAATTCCTGTGACAAGGTTATAAGTTAATAAGAGAATTTTTCCGTGCATGCGTGTTTTATTCATTTATTATTCAGACAACAGTTTCATAACGGTGTCTGTCGATCTAAATGTTAACGTTCGAAGGCGTTTGCCAACGGTGAACTTTGCCCCTGATGCAACAGTGTAGGTTCAGCTAGGTCCCATACTGTTTCAAATTCTCGTCTGCGACGAGAAACGATGACCGCACAGGGTTTATTCTCTCACCTGAGCCATACTGCTGAGGCCCTTAAAATTAAGTGGTTTTTGAATGTTAATTAAAATCATAGATAATGCCATTATGACATGTAAATAGCGAGAACAGTTTTCCATTATGGATTTATTTAAAATCACGTTGTGTATAAAATAAAATAATTACTTGCTGCTGTCCTTGTACTCGATGATGGAAATAAATCTGTAGTTTTGAACATAAAAATCTTCATTCATAAATCATGGAACAAAATTGCCGGAAACTATAAAATAATATTTTAGGTCAGTAAGGACAGGAAAACCCACAGTAACATGAAGAATTGCTGATTATCATATACGTAACACTTGTCAAAGCATGGACAGAATACTGTGACGGAGAGGAATTTCCACACACAGTAATCAACTTGCTTTCTTTGAAAGACGCTTGGCTGATATCAGATACGACCTGCTCACCAAGCATTGTGTTAATCGACTGTGCGTGTCATTATCACGAGACGGCGGATCAACTCGGCATGGCAACGCTGCAAGGAAGCAGGCTCCGTGGCCTACCAGCAATGGAGATTTTGGCGAAAGAGCTCAGTGGTCTAGTGTCTCTGCTCGAACAGCAGCTACCAGGCAGCCGTTGCACCGAGTCCACGTAGCCCGAGGCTCGACACCACCGGGTTGCCCATCCGATTCTGTGAATGCAGCGGGTCATCGTCAAGTCGCCACTGCCTTGGCTAACGGCAGTGACTCTGGCCTGCAAGAACACTGCTGGCGCTGACTAGACGTCACAGCACTGTAACCGCCTTCACTGTACCTGGTATGAAGGCACAGTGCTTCGGCGCTATGCTGTGCCCATCTGACGAGGAGGCGCACCTGTATCTTTTATAGCAAGACGCAATCATAAAGACTTTTACTGTAATCCGTGTAACCTGCGGCAACGGCCGTCACCTTCGACGGATTCCTGTCTCGTCGCTCCAGCGATCAAACGCACAATAACCATATGGGAGAACAGCTATTCGAATCTGACCGACACGAAGCAATGGTCCCCCATTTGTCAACGAAAGACTGTGGAAGTGGCTCGTTTATTGTAAAGAATTGTTATTAGTCGCAGTTTGACTTTCAGGTTTTGGCTTATTTTGGTTATTTATGATTCCCGCTGAAACTGAGGTAATAAATGAGATTAAAATGGAGATTTGAAGTGGACTTTGTGGCAGAATGACTGAGGAGTACTTATTTGCTGGATCTCATTCTGTACTCTAAGAAGCCTACTTACTTAGTCGTTTTCTTACGATATAATAAGCAGTGGATAAACATAATAATGCGTGTACTAAAAATAAGGATATTAGTATGATACATGTGCAGTTCTGTCCATCATTTCTCTGGCAAGTAGCCATGTAATGCAGGTAGGGTCTTTACCCTTAGCACTCTCTCTCAAGCAAATTATCCAAGATAAATTTCTTTTTTTATTGCAAAAAGCTTATTGTTTGCAGTATACATCATGAGCAGAAGAGCTTCTTCATCGATTCGAACTGACAACAGTATCCGCTATGAGAGTACCAAAATTAGAAATAAAATTTCGAACTGCGGCTGTAACACTGTCCATTTAACTACTTTTAGATAAAGTTTCCTACTAGGAATCAACGTCGAATTTTATAAATGTACTTCTGAAATAACGCTCAACAATACCTTTGGGATACAATGACAAAGACCAAGCAGTTCAATCATTTCTGTTCATCTTGAAAATGCTTACATGCACGATGGGATTACACATATGTATAGCTATAACTATTCAGTAACTGATATAAACTGAATTCTGTCACAATTTGTTTTCTATTTTTAGAGAAATCTATGGAAATAACCTTAGGTGCTTCTTACAGTTGTACAGTCTTCTTAGATTGAATTTTGGTCATATTTATGCGTGATACAAAAGTATTCTTAAGTAACGCTTCTTTTAAGTTCAATTTACAACAAAGTTTGAAAATATTTGAATCTACGAGTCACTTTTACACATACATGACTACCCTGTAATTCACATTTAAGTGCTTACCACGGATTTTATCGAAAACCTTCAGATTATTTCACTATCATTCCACACTCGAATAGCACGGGGGAAAAACTAACATTTAAAAGTTTCTGTGCGAGCTCTGATTTCCCTTATTTTACCAGTAGAGGTTTGGAACATATACTGTATTCGAACATTATTAAGTACCTAAGGGTTTTGAAACATATACTGTTTTCGAACATTATGAAGTACCTCGAAGAAAACGATTTATTGAAACATAGCACGGATTCAGAAAATATCATTCCTACGAAACAACACTTGCTCTTCATACTCATGAAGTAATGAGTGCTATTGATACGTGATGTCAAATTGATTCCATATTTTTATATTTCCAGATGGCTTTCGACACTGTTCCTCACAAGCGTCTTCTAAACAAACTGCGTGCCTATAGAAGTGTTACAGGCCCTCTATTGTTCCTGATCTATATTAATGACATAGGAGATAATCTGAGTTGCCGTCTTAGATTGCTTGCAGATAATGCCGTCATTTACCGTCTTGTAAAGTCATGAGATGATCAAAACCAACTGCAAAATGATTTAGGTAAGATATCTGTGTCGTGCGAAAAGTGGCATTTAACCTTAAATAAAGAAAAGTGTGAAGTTATTCACTGGAGTACTAAAAGAGATACGCTAAATTTCGTTTAAGCGATAAGTCACACAAATTTGAAGGCTGTAAATTCAACTAAATACTTAGGGACTACAATTACAAATAACCTAAATTAGAACGATCACATAGGTAATGTTGTGCGTAGAGCAAATCAAAAATTGCGATTCATTGGCAGAACACGTAGAAGGTAGGTGCAACAGATCTACTAAAGAGAGTGCTTACACCACGCTTGTCCGCCCTATTCTGGAGTACTGCTGTGCGGTGTGGGATCCGCATCAGGTGGGACTGACGGATGACATCGAAAAAGTACAGAGAAAGGAAGCTCTTTTTGTACTATCGCAAAATAGGGAAGATAGTGCCACAGATATAATACGTGATTTGGAGTGGCAATCATTAAAACAAAGGCGTTCTTCTCATGAAACATCAATTGCCAGTTTTCTCTTCCGATTGTGAAAACTGTCTATTGGTACCCACCTACATAGGGAGAAATGATCTACACGATAAAATAAGAGAAATCAGGGCTCACACGGAAAAATTTAAGTACTCGTTCTTCCCGCGCGCCGAGAGTGGAACCCTCTGCCAAACATTTTATTGTGAATAGCAGTGTAATCACGTAGCTGTAGATGTATCTGAACCATAATGATCATTTCTTCCTATGTAGGAGAGCGTCAATACAATATTTTCGCGTTTGGAAGAGAAACTTACTGATACAAATTTCACGAAAAGAACTCTCTGCAGTGAAAATCTTCTTTGTTTTAGTGATTCCCAATCAAAATCGAACATAATAACGGTGACACTCTACCGTCTATTTCGTCATAGTATAAAACGAGCTGCTTTATTCGAATTTTCTCAATGTCCGCTTTCAATCACATCTGTTAAGGATCCCTTACAGCGCAGCAATACTCCAAAAGAGGGCGGAAAAGCATAGTATAGGTAGCCTTCTTGGTAGATCTGTTGCATCTTCTGACTGTTCTGCGAATAAAATGTAGCCTCCGGCTCGCATTCCCCACAACAATGTTTTTGTGGCCGTTCCAATTTAAGTTGTCCGTGGTTGTAGTCTCTAGTTTGTATTGACAGCCTTTAAATTTGTGTGATTTATCGTGTAACAGAAATTTAATGAATTCCTTCTAGTAATCATTCACCTGCGCAAAGTTTTGGCTGGAAGTCTTCTTTTCCGTTTTACTCTACGACATTTTTAGTTGATTTTTCCATTATCAAACAAGGAAACGTCGACGAAAATATTTCATAGATCCACAACACAATATGTTCCAAAGATTTACAGCTATTATCACTTCACGTTCTCATATATTTATGCCAGCTTCTCACTTAACAACTGATTTTTAGTTCCTTTTCTTGTTGTTCGAATGAATTTCGGAGTGCAGCCAGTCGTCGTTTGATTCACCGCATGATGTTTCGGCTGGGCACCTGTCAGTCACCTTCAGGTGAGCCATCGAAGACTGACAAAGAGTCGCCCACTTATAATGATTTTCATTTGCAAGCGTCAAGTTATCATCACTCGTCACTAACTATGAGCGTGCTTAGAACACTCCTATTCAGAGCTCACACTGTCCCAGATCTAGGCAGTTTGCCTAAAAACCTCGCCCACCTAAGTATAGCGTTGAGAAAAAATCGGCCTACTGGGGCGATCGTGAGCAAGGGACGACTCAATCCGACAAATTTGTGGCTCCTCAAATTTATGGGCGACTACGGCACGTGAATCATACTGATCTAGAATTTGCACTACGTGATGAAATGATGGATCTCACTGCTTGAAAATCTGTTCTCTACATTTGACATCAGTTGCACTGTACACGATCGCATCACGCATCATTACATCGGGATATAAAGCACCACAAGCATATTTGAATTTGAATTTCATCGTCAGAACCTGCAAATCTGTTACTTACCTTTTCTTGCAACGAAAGATCGGTACCTAGCTGCCACCACATTCACTTGTTCGTCATAATAACATGTTAGCGGATCTACAACCTGATCACAGGAAAGTTCACTCAGAGTGTCGTTAGGGAACAATTTCTGAATGAGGCGTATGAATGCACTTATAAGGGAACCTCCCCATCGCACCCCCCTCAGATTTAGTTATAAGTTGGCACAGTGGATAGGCCTTGAAAAACTGAACACAGATCAATTGAGAAAACAGGAAGAAGTTGTGTGGAACTGTGAAAAAATAAGCAAAATATACAAACTGAGTAGTTCATGGGAAGATAGGCGACATCAAGGACTCTAAGAACATAGCAGCGCCGTGGTCTCGTGGTAACGGGAGCAGCTGCGGAACGAGAGGTCCTTGGTTCAAATCCTCCATCGAGTGAAAAGTTAAATTTTTTAATTTTCAGTTTATGTGACAAACTACTGTGTTTTCATCACAAGAAAACCTAAATCGGGCAAGGTAGAAGAATCTTTTTACCCATTCGCCAAGTGTACAAGTTAGGTGGGTCGACAACATATTCCTGTCATGTGACGCACATGCCGTTACCAGTGTCGTATAGAATATATCAGATGTGTTTTCCTGTGGAGGAATCGGTTGACCTATGACCTTGCGATCAAATGTTTTCGGTTCCCATTGGAGAGGCACGTCCTTTCGTCTACTAATCGCACGGTTTTGCGATGCGGTCGCAAGACACAGACACTAAACTTATTACAGTGAACAGAGACGTCAATGAACGAACGGACAGATAATAACGATGTAAAAATAAAGAAAGTAAAATTCTCGCTGGAGGGAAGAGTTGAACCGAAGACCTTCCGTTCTGCAGCTGCTCACGCTACCACGAGACCACGGCGCTCCTAAGCTCAGATTCTCCATGATGTTGCCTATGTGGCCCATGGACTACTCAGTTTGTATATTTTGCTTATTTTTTCACAGTTCCACGTAACTTCTTCCTGTTTTCTCAATTGATCTGTGTTCAGTTTATTAAGGCCTATCCACTGTGCCAACTTATAACTAAATCTGAGGGGGGTGCGATGGGGAGGTTCCCTTGTTAGTACTGTTGACAAAAAGTAATGTAGTTTCACAGTACCCGGTACTTTGTGAGCAATGATGTGGTTTCACACTGTTGCTACCATTCTAGCCATTCCTCTTCTTTTTCTTTAAACTGGCGAAAAGGCGGCATTGCACTCGGAGCTACAACTGTTGCAGGCTGTGCTGCGTTAGGTGTTTCGTTCGCCAGTAGCTGCTGTATTGTGTTGAGAAGGGTTGCAATCTGCTGCTTCTGAAACTGAAACATCTGTGTTAGGTGCGTTGATCTATCGCTCGTAGCTGAAGCGACTGAGCAGGGGTTGGGAGACGTGGGTTGCTCATTTTAGAAAAATGTAATAAACAGATAATGCAAGCAATAAAATGAGCACACAAGCAAAGAAAATTTCTGCAAACCCCACCTGAAAACACTAATTACCAAAACACTATAAGAGACACCGTTAAAACAGGTAAACACACCCCTGCAAAAAAAAGACAAGGTAGAATTAAGGCACCAGCAAAACACAAAAGCCCACGACAGAAACAAATAATCTGTGGCAGCTTGCAGCTCGGGATTCCAACGTCAAGAGGTTGTCACTATGTTATTCGTTCACCTCGTCGCCAAAGTTACGTCCAGACTCGATATCAATCTTTTGTGTCTAGGAATCTTGCGTACTCATTTCGCTACACAAGAAATCAAACAATTCATATTAATGAGTTTTATTACAAGTAATCAAATACAATACTTAATTTTGGCAATCACACAGATGAGTCGTAAGCAAAGCGCAACATACGAAATAATCAGTATTTGCAGTGACTGCTGATCTGTAACTGACAGAAGTCTGTCCGGAACAGTTTTTGAAGTCGCTAGCGTTGACGAGGGTATCCATATTGTTAACACTAAAGCTACTATGGAACTGGGCTCCACCAGTCGGTCGTGGCGCTTATATCCTCTCCACATAGGGGCCGACGCTGTCGCGTTGTCATCCTGGAGGGAGCTCCGGTCAGCGTGCAATTGGCCGATCCCTTCTCACAACCGTCTCTTCTCTTTCGTTCCCGAATGGTGTGCCGGCGCTTGAATTTACGCTGTAACAGAGGAAGGTATGATACTGCATGAAGAATATGATAAAGCACTGAAAAACGTAAGTCGAAACAAGGCCTCAGGAGTAGACAACATTCGGTTAGAGCTACTGATAGCATTGGGAGATCCAGATGTATGAGAGCAAGATGTGTGAGACTGGCGAAATACCCTCAGACTTCAAGGAGGATATAATAAACCCAACTCCATAGAAATCGGGTGTTGACGGGTTAGAAAATTACCGAAGTATCAGCTGAATACGTTACAGTTGCAAAATATTAACACGAATCCCTCACAGAAAATGGAATAACGGGTAGAAGCCAACGTTTGGGAAGATCAGGTTGGATTCCAGAGAAATGTAGGCACACTCGAGGCAATACTGACCCTACGATGTCTCATATAAGATTAATTAAGGAAAGGCAAACCAACATTTATAGCATTTGTAGATTTAGAAAAAGCTTTTGAGTTGAGTGGAACTCTCTCTTTCAAATTCTAAAGGTGGCAGGGGTAAAACACAAGGATCGAGAGGTTATTTATAATTTGTACAGAAACCAGAGGGCACTTTTAAGAGTTGACGGGCACGAACCGAAGCAGTGGTTGAGAAGTGAGTGAGACAGGATTGTAGTCTGTCCCCGATGCTATTCAATCTGTACATTGAACAAGATGTAAACGAAACAAAAGAAAAATTTGGCAGAGGAATTAAAGTCCAGGGGGAAGAAATAAAGATTTGGAGGTTGGCGATGACATTGTAATTCCGTCAGAGACAGCAAAGGACTAGGAAGAGCAGTTGAACGGAATGGACAGTATCTTAAAAGGAGGATTTAAGATGAGCATCAACAAAAGGAAAACGAGGATAATGGAATCTAGTCGAATTGCATCAATTGATGCTGAGGGAACTGGATTAGTAAATGAGACACTTAAAGTAGTAAATGAGTTTTGCTACTTGGCGAGAGGATAAATTTGATAACATCGAGTATAGATTTAAGTGTCAGGAAGTCTTTCCTGAAAGTATTAGTATGGTGTGTAGCCATGTATGTAAGTGAAACATGTACGATAAACAGTGCAGTCAGGAAGAAAATAGAAGCTTTCGGAATGTGCCGCTACAGAAGAATGCTGAAGATTAGATGGGTAGCTCATGTAAGTAATGAGGAGATACTGAATAGAATTGAGACGAAGAGGAATTTGTGGCACAACTTGACTAGAAGAAGGGATCGGTTCGCAGGACCCGTTCTGAGGCATCAAGGGATCACCGATTTAACACCGGCGGGAAGCCTGGAGGGTAAAAGTCGTAGTGGGAGACCAAGGGATGAATACAGTAAGCAGATTCAGAGGGATATATGTTGTAGTAGTTACTTGGAGATGAAGAGGCTTGCATAGCGTAGAGTAGCATGGGGAGCTACACCAAACCAGTCTGAAGACCACAATAACAACAGCCACCCCGAGTATTGTAAATGCAAAAAAAAAAAAAAAAAAGTTATTGTTCAAATGGCTCTGAGCACTATGGGACTCAACTGCAGTGGTCATCAGTCCCCTAGAACTTAGAACTACTTCAACCTAACTAACCTAAGGACTTCACACACATCCATGCCCAAGGCAGGATTCGAACCTGCGACCGTAGCGGTCGTGCGGTTCCAGACTGTAGTGCCCAGAACCGCTCGGCCACCCCGGCCGGCTGTAAAAGCGAAATATTGCTTGGTACACAGTCCACAAGGTAGTGGAGATTTTGCTGCTCGAAATCGTCCCAGTTGTGTGATGACGGCGGGTGCTATAATATACTACAAGTAGCCGGTATGCTCAGTCGGGTCAGCAGATACCCGGAGGCTCTGTTTACATAAATGCGCAGCCCTTGCAATACCTTCGACGACGACGAGACGCGTCGGACATCTGCACATAATATCGGCACATGCCTTGCTCTCCTCCTTCCTATACTCGGATCGAAGAGCACGGGACCTGCGTTAGTTCGTCGCCGCATCCACACTCTTCTACAATCTACAGCGACCCTCAAACTCAGACAAATCCTGTACTCCTTTGTGAAAGGAGGTGGTCATGTCAGTTTGGTTTTTGTATGTTATCGGTGCGCGCCAGAGAGAGAGAGAGAGAGAGAGAGAGAGCAAAATGGCTCTGAGCACTATGGGACTCAACTGCTGAGGTCATTAGTCCCCTAGAACTTAGAACTACGTAAACCTAACTAACCTAAGGACATCACTCACATCCATGCCCGAAGCAGGATTCGAACCTGCTGCCGTAGCGGTCTCGCGGTTCCAGACTGCAGCGCCAGAACCGCGCGGCCACTTCGGCCGGCAGAGAGAGCAAGTAGCGTTACTCTTAAAGAGTCTTTGGTCTTATCGTGGCATATTCTTCGCCTCTGTGCAGTCTGATACACTCTTAGTTGAAGTGTAGTAGGTGATGGACGCGTTTAGAAGTGCTGTGTGGACTTGTGATGTATCGGTTAGATGAAGAAGGATTGATTGTAAAGAACAGGAAGGATGAGTAAGACGTATAATTTAGAAAGCAAAGAGAATTTCCAATATTGTCATTATTTTGAAGAGAAAAAGTTTTACGTAAGACTGCAGGGCTGCGCAGTTAGTGCCTCAATATAATAAAGTTAACTTGTTCAGATTTGGAAGAAAGACCACCACACTTCCCTGAGTCATGTATTATTACATTAATTGATTAAGGTGTTTCATTTAGCCGGCCGCGGTGGTCTAGCGGTTCTGGCGCTGCAGTCCGGAACCGCGGGACTGCTACGGTCGCAGGTTCGAATCCTGCCTCGGGCATGGGTGTGTGTGATGTCCTTAGGTTAGTTAGGTTTAAGTAGTTCTAAGTTCTAGGGGACTTATGACCTAAGATGTTGAGTCCCATAGTGCTCAGAGCCATTTGAACCATTTTTTGTTTCATTTGTGTAGAAAATCTCTGTTAATATTGTGCCCTTTTCAATTCATTGTTCACTTTATTAGGGGTAGTACTGTTCGGACCTATGTTACTCGTAAAGATCACGCCAAGTTTTACTCTGTCTTTCTGAATATATACTTCACTCTAAAATTGTTGCCTTGGTATGTCATTTCATAGTAATGCATACTCTCCCCATCCTACTGTTTATCATTACGCATTACAACATTGTACCGTGTTGTATGATACAGTTTGAGTGTAGTTAGGATATTTTATTTAAAAATAGAAATCTAGCTTAGCCGCTGCCTGCTCGCTGTCTGCTGTTGTGCCTGCAAGAAATCTGCAACAATGTTGACAAGACGCGAGGTAAATGGAAATTTAGATTAGGGCCACATGGCTGTTTCACTTCAGTTGCACATTTAATGTAAGACAAGTTGCGTTCAGGTCAGTGGCAGTTCAGTTCAAATTTGATTCCGTTTAATCGAAGGTTAGCACAAGACTTTAAGTTGGATAGCAGTTTGTGGGTGCATAGTTTTGGTAAAATATACCTTTTATAGAGTGGGTGGTAAATTTGGGCTCAATTTCAGACAGAAACGAATGTAGTTGGGAGGTTACAATACTGCAATACTATTTTCAGAACGGGCACTCAAATGACTGAAGCTTAACAAACTTGTTGGCGGCAAATATAAACAGTATCTGATGATGAGCCTACAGAGTCCGCAATACATTGACCACTATTATACACTGAAAGAGGTCTTCTTCACTATAGATTAACGATCCCTTAAGTGATTCTACCTCAGAGCACATTCTGAGGTTTTCATACAATTACATGAATACAATTCTCCACTATACTGAAAAGTTCTTACAAATGGATATGGTGTTCTCCCAATATAACGTTAATTTGTTCAGCGTGGGAAATACGTCGTATCATTACAGTCCAAGAAATACAAGTAACAGGCTGGACAATCTGTTGCATACTGTGGCCTATACGAAAACCAGCATTCCTTCGTTGCAAAGTGTATGCTGAGACAATATAGCAAATCCATTAACACAATGCAAATAATCTAATGTATTAACCTTAATGCAAGGCAGCGTTAAAAGTTTGACGTTATTAAAAAATACAAGAAAATGTTAATCATCGACAAGTATAACTTTCTTGTGATATAATTTTTATATCGAATTTTAGTATGTCAACGATGAATTTGTTAGATAAGCAGCAGTAACGTATATCTGTAAACGCTGTGAGAGGAAATCAACGCTCGCTTTAAGCACATAATCATTTTGTGAATCAGGGAAATAATAATCTGTTTTAATGTCGTTAACTCGGGTTCCAACTCCAGCCCTAAGGATCAAATACCAGTGATACATGTCAACCATTCTATGGTAGAATGACATTTTCACTCTAACAGCGGAGTGTGCCCTGATGTGAAACTTCTTGGCAGATTAAAACTGTGTGCCGGACCGAGACTCGAACTCGGGATCTTTGCCTTTCGCGGGCAAGTGCTCTACCAACTGAGCTACCCCAGTACGACTCACACCCCATCCTCAAGTTTCATTCTATGATAGTTTCAAATGATTTTGCTCTTACATTTGTATACTGAGCATAAAAGCATATAGTCTGTAATCTGGCTGCAAGCTTCTAAGTGTCTCTGGCTCTCATTCCTCTTCTTGCTGTTTAATTATGTTTCTCCACTAGTTTGTTTTTATTAGCGTGCAGCTACATTAAAAAGCTTATGGCAACGTCTGTTACTAGCATTGCTAAAGATATATGGGACATTATTCTCTCATACCGAGCGAGATGGCGTTGTGCTAAGACACTGTAATCGTTTCGGGACCACTGCTCTAAACGTCATATGGTCGTCTATATTTAGATTTTTCTTCGTTTCACTATGTAGATTAGGGGGATTAGGGTGCTGCGTAATGCTTTATCTAATTTGTGCCTGTGCTCAGTCACTGAGGTGCTTCGTCGTCGATGGGACGCAATAACACGATCTTCGTTTGTTCCTTCTATCAGTTCCAATTCTGTGAGACCAACGTACCTACACATTCCCTGTTCCTTTTATTTACGGCACCACAAAGAGAACCGACGTCTTAGTATTCGGTCTTTGAGTTCAAACTAATATAGTGTGAGGCTTAGCTGTGTACTTGTAAAATAATGTGTTTCGTTAGTACTGGCCATTAAAACTGCTACACCACGAAGATGACGTGCTACAGACGCGAAATTTAACCGACAGGAAGAAGATGCTGTGATATGTAAATGATTAGCTTTTCAGAGCATTCACACAAGGTTGGCGCCGGTGGCGACACCGGCAACATGCTGAGATGAGGAAAGTTTCCAACCGATTTGTCATACACAAACAGCAGTTGACCGGCGTTGCCTGGTGAAACGTTGTTGGGATACCTCTTGTAAGGAGGAGAAATGCGTACCATCCCGTTTCCGACTTTGATAAAGGTCGGATTGTAGCCTGTCGTGATTGCGGTTTCACATTGCTGCTCGCGTTGGTCGAGATCCAATGACTGTTAGCAGAATATGGAATCGGTGGGTTCAGGAGGGTAATACGGAACGCCGTGGTGGATCCCAATGACCTCGTATCACTAGCGGTCGAGGTGACAGGCATCTTATTCATATGGATGTAACACATCGTGCAGCCACGTCTCGATTCCTGAGTCAACAGATGGGGACGTTTGCAAGACAACAACCATCTGCACGAACAGTTCGACGACGTTTGCAGCAGCATGGACTATCAGCTCGGAGACCATGGCTGCGGTTAATCATGACGCTGCTTCACAGCCGGCCGGAGTGGCCGTGCGGTTCTGGGCGCTACAGTCTGGAGCCGAGCGACCGCTACGGTCGCAGGTTCGAATCCTGCCTCGGGCATGGATGTGTGTGATGTCCTTAGGTTAGTTAGGTTTAATTAGTTCTAAGTTCTAGGCGACTGATGACCTCAGCAGTTAAGTCGCATAGTGCTCAGAGCCATTTGAACCATTTGAGCTGCTTCACAGACAGGAGCGCCTGCAATTGTGTCTCAACAACGAACCTGGGTGTACGAATGGCAAAACGTAATTTTTTCGGATGAATCCAGGTTCTGTTTACAGCATCATGATGGCGACATCGCGGTGAACGCACATTGGAAGCGTGTATTCGTCATCGCCATACTGGATGTGTTACGACCTGTGGCTCTACCCTTCATTCGATCCCTGCGAAACCCTGCATTTCAGCAGAATAGTGCACGACTGCATTTTGCAGGTCCTGCACGGGCCTTTCTGGATACAGAAAATGTTCGACTGCTGCCCTGGCCAGCACATTCTCCAGATCACTCACCAATTGAAAACGTCTGGTCAATGGTGGCCGAGAAACTGGCTCGTCACAATACGCCCGTCACGACTCTTGATGAACTGTGGTATCGTGTTGAAGCTGCATGGGCAGCTGTATCTGTACACGCCATCCAAGCTCTGACTCACTGCCCAGGCGTATCAAGGCCGTTACTACGGCCAGAGGTGGTTGTTCTGGGTACTGGTTTCTCAGGATCTATGCACCCAAACTGCATGAAAATGTAATCACATGTCAGTTCTATTATAATATATTTGTCCAATGAATACCCGTTTATCATCTGCATTTCTTCTTGGTGTAGCAATTTTAATTGTCAGTAGTGGATATATGTGAGTGTGTGTATGTGTGTGTGGGAACTATTGTATATAAAAAACTATTACATATAATGCTTCATACAACTTATTTTTTGCAGCGTAATACTCACCTCTCCAGTCACGGAAGAAATGGCGCCGTTGGATCTTCTGGTACGCCTTCTCTCTGAAATATAACTCACTTTTTTCTCTTGTGCTGTTCTACACATATATTAAATTTTGAATTTTATTTCATTTTGGCCCTTCTTACAGTGCGATGCAATTTTAACCGAACTTAATTTATTTTTGGGTGCCTCCAGCAATTTATTTCTACGTCGCACTCTATGTAAATCTGTAGAGATTACATCCGTGATCATTGTGTACATTTCTAATTCTGTACAGTATATGAAGTTTCATGACGGTTACAGCCCGGCGTAGAGCTTGATTCACGGACAAATGTTTTTCGCAGCACATATTGTCGAGAGTTAACTTGTGTGATCGACCTAACAACCAGAATACCACTGGGAATGTCTGATATGCTGTCGCTGTCCCCTGCGTCGCACGTTTTTCCTGCCGTTAGAGAATGTGGAATATGGCTGGATTTTGGGATTTATGGTAACAAGCATATTTCACGTAACGCATAACTGCAGTGCCTCTAAAGCGTTCATGGCATCCAAGTAATGGAGTCGAGTATATTTGATACATACGTGATTCTGACTCAGGGATAAAATGTTTTGGAATTCTCGGACTATTCTGTGCTTTTACCGAGTAACCTAAAAATGGTCGAGTGACGTTCCCTATATAGATAAATCGATCACTTGAGGTGAGAAAAGTCATATGACACCGATATGGATTTATACAGATGGCGGTATTATCGCGTACGAAAGGTATAAAACAAAGAGTAGTGTATTGGCGAAGCTTGCATTTGTACTCAGCTGTTTAATGTAAAAAGGGATCCGACGTGATTATGGCCGCACGATGGGAATTAAGAGCTTTTGAATGCGGAATGGTAGTTAGAGCTAGACGCATGGGACATTCCATTCCTGAAATAGTTAGGCTATTCAATATTCTGAGACCTAAAGAGTCAAGAGTGTGCCGAAAATACAAAATTTCAGGGATTACCCTTCGTCACTGACAACGCAGTGGCCTACGGCCTTCACTTAACGACCGAGAGCAGCGGCGTCTGCGTAGTGTTGTCAGTGATAAGAGACAAGCAACACTACGTGAACTAACAGCAAAATCAATGTGACATGTACGATGGACGTATCCGTTGGCTCAGCGCGGTGAAATTTTGCTTTAATGGGCTATGGCAGCAGACGAACGACGCGAGTGCCTTCGCTAACAGCACATCACTTGCAGCGCCTGTTCTGCGCAAGTGACCATGTTAGTTGGATTCTAGACGATTAGAAAACCTTAGTCTGGTCACATAAGTCCCTATTTAAGTTGGTAAGAGCTGATGGTAGGGTTCGAGCGTGGCGCAGATCCCACGAAGCCATGGACTTATGTTGTCAACAAGGCGCTGTGTAAGGAGGTGGTGGCTCCATAATGGTGTGGGCTGTGTTTACATGGAATGGAATGGGTCCTCTGGTACCGATCATGGACTGGAAATGGATATGCTCCTTT
The DNA here is from genome assembly GCF_023898315.1 of Schistocerca nitens. Classification (NCBI taxonomy): domain Eukaryota; kingdom Metazoa; phylum Arthropoda; class Insecta; order Orthoptera; family Acrididae; genus Schistocerca; species Schistocerca nitens. The sequence continues at coordinate 952,129,971 of NC_064616.1, forward strand.
ACTTGGAGACGATTCGCATTGATTCATGAACTTCATGTTCCCATACACTGCTTGAATTTTTATGGATGAAAATTGTTCGCCACAATTGTTCACGATTTGTTTGAAAAACAACATTTTGGATAGTTCGAGCGAGTGCTTTGGCTGCCCAGATCGCCAGGCATGAAGCTCATCGAACATGTATGGGTCATAATCGAGAGGTGAGATTGTGCAGAACATCCTGCACCGGCTACACTTTCTCAATTATGGACGAATTCAGAGGCACCTTAGCTCAGTATTGTCCGCCTGCTTAGCTGAGTGGTAACGTGCTCGCCTCCCATGCAAGCAGGCTCGGATTCGATTCCCGGCCGGGTTGGAGATTTTCTCCGCCCGGGGACTGGGTGTTGTGTTGTCCTCATCATGATTTCATCCTCATCACCGGCGCGCAAGTCACCCATTGTGGTGTCGACTGATATAAGACTTCCACTTGGCGGCCGAACTTCCTCGGATGGAGCCTTCCTGCCGACGATGACATACGCTCATTTCCATTTAGCTCAATATTTCTGCAGGAAACTTTCAACTACTTGTATTGTCCAACCGACGTCGATTAGTTGCAATACCCCGGGCAAAAAGAGGTCTGATACGACATTAGGAGCTAGGTCATGACTTTTGTCACCTGAATGTATGTTGCAGGTACTCTGAATATGCCTTGAAGTAGCTTTCATGCTTAAGTGGATGGATTCCTGTATGACGTCTTCAGCGTCACTCAGCGGCTTTAGACGTAGTTAATCGTTTCTTTTTCCTTATTGTTAAACATTTTTCCTTAGACGAATCTGGCCTACGCAGTCTTTAAAACCACGATTTTGGCGCGGGATAATACTCGGATCTAAGCTCAATGACAGATTTTATTTTATTCGTAATGACTTCAGAATTGGGTAGCTGTTACCGTAAACGTCAATGTCGAAGAAAACTACAACCAGCCACATTATTTTGGAATGAATTGTTCGTTTCTCGTTAACTGGCTTCGAAAATACGCCCGTCGTCAAAGGATAGCGACGATTTCTCGTGCAAATATCAACATTTTCATACCATAGTATGAAAAAAGATATGTGATAAAATCTGCGTAGAACCACGCCTTCACTGGGCAATAATCCGAGAAGACTTCATCACCGAGATTCGCCGAGAATGACTAAATTCAAATATGTATGTTATTTATAAAACGTTTTGCTGTGTATGCAACGGCTATACACTCTGCTTAGGTGGGTTAAAGATTCCATAAAAATATAATGTACCTTTTTTCATCTAAGTACAGTCCTCACACATAGGCTGAAAATTTTTGAAAAATACATGATCATTCGTACTTATTTTACATTATAACATTACAAAGCAAAATATTGTTAAAGAAATTTTTGCTGGCATCTGATGATGGGTCTACGCCGATTACGGTGATACGAGTTATTCATTCAAAAATAATATGAAGCTTTTTCCCTCACTGCTAACGAAAAAAAAGGCAAGTGATTTAATTGTGTAGAACAGGAACACTGTGAAACTCATAATTTTTGTGTACTAACCTATAATTCTGCTTTGTGCGGTGTAGTGTACGTAGATAATATTGTCGCACAACGAGCTGCCTGGAATGCGCTTTATAGAAGGTCGATATTTCGCGTTGCACATGCATACATCAAGGAGGTGTGATATGTGTCTCGTGAGTTACGGCGCCAGGTAATCTAGGCCATCTGCATTACGCGGATTATGCTGATTATCTGTTCAGCGTACGCTCCGGAGAGAGCGCTGCTAAGAGGGAACGCACGCCGTCGCTTTCTGCTGGTGAGCGACGCGTCATCTCCCTCTACGCAACCGACAAACACTTCGGTGTACACGTGCGCCTGACTAGTATCACATAGTTTAAGGTTATCTGGCATGTAATACTCCTCCAACGCCCCTTTGGACCTCCTAATCGCCTCTTTAGTACTACCTGCACTTAAGATAATACTGTTGCGACACTAAAACCACCTTACAATACAAAACATATAAAATATTATATGAGGAAGTATCTATCACGTACGTGTCTATCTAATATGTACCTCGCAAACCGCTTAAAAAGTTTGAAAAAGGGAAAGAGTATATACTTTCTCATCAGTCTCTTTCACCTTGTATAGTGAATAAAGAGAGAAATTGAAGGAGAGAATTTGAGAAAACATTAGGCTGCATCGTCCAGAAAAGGGAAATATGCTACCTGGCTACGAAAAGTAAACCTCCTGCTCGTAAAAGACACAGACTTTTCATTCCATTTCATATATTTCGTACTTAAACACCTCTAGCTAGTATTTTGGAGCAAGTCGTAAATTTCACAGTCTTCATCACGAAATAAAATAAATGTAATCCATATACTTATATATGAAGATGGTATCTGTTCTTTCGGACATGTCTGAAAGAACAGACACCATCGGTGACCATGCAGCTTGTCAGAATGAAATTACAATGAAATGAATACACCTAATTCCATACAGGCGTTGATATAAGTCAACAGGGACAGTTGAAAATGTGTGCCCTGACCGGGACTCTAACATGGGATCTCCGGCTTACATGGCAGACACCCTATCCATCAGATTGGGGATTATAAGAACGCAAGTATTTTCGCATGGTTCACCATAATATTATACTATTTTCGCAGTACTTCTCGATATCAAGCACTAGGCTGCATCCTACCGATCGCTAGAGCAACATAATTCTCAAGGTATAGACTGGAAATTATTTCTCTACAAACCACAAACTTAAGCAAGGTGCTGTAAACAACTGAGTAAGAAGAAACACATACGGGAAACTGATATTTCCACTCACGGATGCCGAAGTCGATGATGTAACAGATTCCAAATCATTCTTATAATTTATAAGCCAAGTAAGGTCTTTCCCATTTCTAGAGAACAGGCAAACGTGTATTCCACCTGACAGATGAACACACCACAATCGATCTTCTCTCAACTAAATAAAGGCGCGAAATGTGCAGAAGCAGTCAACCAAACAGCTTACATGGGAGGGAATAACAGTCCAGCACAAACGCACTTCTATACACAATCCTCTCAAATTTCCACTTGATCACCAAAGCCGCCCAACACATACTAAGCTCCAGACGGATGGAGTTCGACGAATTTTTACGTAAATCAACCAAGCTATCAACTTTGAAGTATTGTTCTAGAGTCTAGAGTCGGTACCTGGACGGTAATGGCAAGAGAGAACATAAACACACGCAATCGTAAGGCTACAATGTTCTGCACTTAAAACGGGCTACAATGTTAGATTGCCTACGTTTCTGACCTATCAGTCGGATGGAATGTAGCGTTGTTAATATTACATTGTGAGAAATATATTTCAAGCCCATGGCATACATCCTTCTTTCTGGTTTCTCTACGATAAACTATGTTATCGAACCGTAAAACGAAAAAACTACTTCCGTTAAACACTTGCTCTGCATGATACGAGCACAATATAGCTTTCCTGAGACGTATAGTGTCCATTGTTCACATCCGATCACGCTTCAGATATTATACCATGCCTGCATCAGACCTATATCAAATGATTGTTGGTAGCGGGGGATATATCCTACAAGGAAACAGATAAACACTTAGCAGCAGCGTCCGACACGTGAAAATTACAAGTTATTCCGTCACTAACTCTGTAAACAGCAGATCTGTAGGGCAAATGTGTAGACAGGGGTTGAAGCGCCTAACAAGCTCCTATTGCTAACTTAGTTATGACGCTAAAGTCTCGATTTTACAACCAAGATGTGACAGGGGTAATGGAGTACATCGCATAAATCAAAGTTCATTGAGAGGAATGTGTCAAGTTTCATCACACATGAGATGGAAGTCCTCTGATGACAAACAGATTTGTCATAATGATATCAACTAGACGGTGCTTTGAACCATGTAAGATGGCGGAATAAATGGTCAAATTCGCACGTTTCATGAGAGCTTTATACATAGCAGCGAGAAGCTGAATATGACACCTAACGTAATTCGTCGGTTATGAGAACATTCGCCTATCAGTATGTAACGCAAAAAGGGATGACAGTCAATCGACAGTAAATAACACACCATTCCTATACAATGCATGTCTTTGAGCGGAAGGTGGAGCAGGCAAAGTGAGTCGTTTTTAGTTTGAAAAACCAGGTGGACAATGGCGTAGGGAAGGGACACTGCAGGGGTTACGACGGAAACCACTTAAAGGTGTGGCAGGAAGATGCTCAGCGACTCTGACCAGGTGAGTCAGGAGTGAAGACTGCTTGTAGCAGCACATCTGCACAAGGGACAGAGAAAAAGCATTAGAAAGCTGCGTTTCGGAATTCCAATGGGATACGAACAAAAACTAGTAATTCATTTCAATCACGTGTCCAGCGAGTGTGGGACACAGAAACATCAATGTACTTTAGACGCCTAGAACTGGCACAAAATGTCCGATTGGCGGAAACGCACTAGGAAGGAGAAGTTCCAACGCAGTTCGATAGAAGGGACATTGCGATTGGTAGAGAGACTTTCCACAAAATAAGAGAAACGCTTCTATTGGTCGAAAAAGGCTATAACGTGAAGAACAAATGAACCCAAGTGAGGGACAAAGTTCTGCCATGAGGAGGACAAGAGAGAAACTTTTGCAGACTCTTCTCTGAACTGGCGTCAAGTGCAGAGAAGAAATTTGTGTGGACAATGTGTTCACAGTGGCTAAAATCCAGATAGAAATTAGCTGTAACAATATTTAGCTCCAACTGTGGAGAAACGAACCAGCCAAATTAGTTAATTGTTCTACTGACAACTGAGAGGGCACTATAATATGTACGCTGCTCCTACCATGTGCAAGGGTATCTCTACGTACTAAGACTAGGGCTGACGACATGTTTTCTTGCATAACGAGAAACATAGGGAAAGTTTCTGCTCGAAAGTTCAGCAAAGGCCTGATAAGTTTTGTAGGAATTTTAGTGGGAGACCGCGGCCTTGCAGTCAGCAGCTCATTGCAGCTTAAGGTAAATACCGCGTGCAGAGTCGTAAACTTTGTTGGTTCACCAGCTTGCGTCCACTGTAAACTCCAGCAGCCTTGGGTAATCTTGACCTCAAATTTGTGAAATAATTAACCATCCACCGTAGATTTTATTGTCATCCTAAGTAGAACCAAACTTTAAACTTGGACGATTTTCTTAGTACTAACCAACATCATAACGTATGTGTAGGAGCTGTTTTGTAAAGAAACTTCCAATTAAACTTTCATATTATTGTGCTCAGAATTAATGTTCTTTCAGAGATTAATATTTAATATTGTTGTGTATAGGATTACTTCCCTTTTTGGTGTTGGCAAGATGCATTGCTCTGTTTTTATGTCATTGAGTTGAAAACTGTGTAAAAGAATTTTTGTGCTAAAATTTGTGACATCAAACTTGTCATTTAAACTCACATAGTTGTTCTCAATTCTAGAATAAGTACACACATTACAAATGGCGACCCTGCCAGGTTGGCAATTGTTCTGCCTGGATGACAATTAGTCAAATTAGTAACAAAAACAAATTTTTAATTAGAAAAAAATTTCGGGTTGTTTTGGAATGAGGTTACTCAACGTATGAAAATGTATAGTGGGCAGAATACTGTAAATGTGTGATCCAAAGTCGAGAAAATTTGTATTATCAAGTAAAATCAAAGTTATTGTGTAGAAGTAGATTGTCTACATCTACATCTACATTTATACTCCGCAAGCCACCCAACGGTGTTTGGCGGAGGGCACTTTACGTGCCACTGTCATTACCTCCCTTTCCTGTTCCAGTCGCGTATGGTTCGCGGGAAGAACGATTGTCTGAAAGCCTCCGTGCGCGCTCTAATCTCTCTAATTTTACATTCGTGATCTCCTCGGGAGGTATAAGTAGGGGGAAGCAATATATTCGATACCTCATCCAGAAACGCACCCTCTCGAAACATGGACAGCAAGCTACACCGCGATGCAGAGCGCCTCTCTTGCAGAGTCTGCCACTTGAGTGTATTAAACACCTCCGTAACGCTATCACGGTTACCAAATAACCCTGTGACGAAACGCGCCCCTCTTCTTTCGATCTTCTCTATCTCCTCCGTCAACCCGATCTGGTACGGATCCCACACTGATGAGCAATACTCAAGTATAGGTCGAACGAGTGTTTTGTAAGCCACCTCCTTTGTTGATGGACTACATTTTCTAAGCACTCTCCCAATGAATCTCAACCTGGTACCCGCCTTACCAACAATTAATTTTATATGATCATTCCACTTCAAATCGTTCCGCACGCATACTCCCAGATATTTTACAGAAGTAACTGCTACCAGTGTTTGTTCCGCTATCATATATTCATACAATAAAGGATCCTTCTTTCTATGTATTCGCAATACATTACATTTGTCTATGTTAAGGGACAGTTGCCACTCCCTGCACCAAGTGCCTATCCGCTGCAGATCTTCCTGCATTTCGCTACAATTTTCTAACGCTGCAACTTCTCTGTATACTACAGCATCATCCGCAAAAAGCCTCATGGAACTTCCGATACTATCTACTAGGTCATTTATATATATTGTGAAAAACAATGGTCCCATAACACTCCCCTGTGGCACGCCAGAGGTTACTTTAACGTCTGTAGACGTCTCTCCATTGATAACAACATGCTGTGTTCTGTTTGCTAAAAACTCTTCAATCCAGCCACACAGCTGGTCTGATATTCCGTAGGCTCTTACTTTGTTTATCAGGCGACAGTGCGGAACTGTATCGAACGCCTTCCGGAAGTCAAGAAAAATAGCATCTACCTGGGAGCCGGTATCTAATATTTTCTGGGTCTCGTGAACAAATAAAGCGAGTTGGGTCTCACACGATCGCTGTTTACGGAATCCATGTTGATTCCTACAGAGTAGATTCTGGGTTTCCAAAAACGACCTGATACTCGAGCAAAAAACATGTTCTAAAATTCTACAACAGATCGGCGTCAGAGATATAGGTCTATAGTTTTGCGCATCTGCTCGACGACCCTTCTTGAAGACTGGGACTACCTGTGCTCTTTTCCAATCATTTGGAACCCTCCGTTCCTCTAGAGACTTGCGGTACACGGCTGTTAGAAAGGGGGGGGGGGGGGGCAAGTTCTTACGCGTACTCTGTGTAGAGTCGAATTGGTATCCCGTCAGGTCCAGTGGACTTTCCTCTGTTGAGTGATTCCAGTTGCTTTTCTATTCCTTGGACACTTATTTCGATGTCAGCCATTTTTTCGTTTGTGCGAGGATTTAGAGAAGGAACTGCAGTGCGGTCTTCCTCTGTGAAACAGCTTTGGAAAAAGGTGTTTAGTATTTCAGCTTTACGCGTGTCATCCTCTGTTTAAATGCCATCATCATCCCGGAGTGTCTGGATATGCTGTTTCGAGCCACTTACTGATTTAACGTAAGACCAGAACTTCCTAGGATTTTCTGTCAAGTCGGTACATAGAATTTTACTTTCGAATTCACTGAACGCTTCACGCATAGCCCTCCTTACGCTAACTTTGACATCGCTTAGCTTCTGTTTGTCTGAGAGGTTTTGGCTGCGTTTAAACTTGGAGTGAAGCTCTCTTTGCTTTCGCAGTAGTTTCCTAACTTTGTTGTTGTACCACTGTGGGTTTTTCCCGTCCCTCACAGTTTTACTCGGCACGTACCTGTCTAAAACGCATTTTACAATTGCCTTGAACTTTTTCCATAAACACTCAACATTGTCAGTGTCGGAACAGAAATTTTCGTTTTGATCTGTTAGGTAGTCTGAAATCTGCCTTCTATTACTCTTGCTAAACAGATAAACCTTCCTCCCTTTTTTTGTATTCCTATTAACTTCCATATTCAGGCATGACCTTCCTGGCGCTCGGGATGCTATTCACGGCGTTCTTGAGTTGGGTTGAAATTCCACAAACAGTGAAGACTATTGTTAATGTTGTGCACGTAGTCTAAGAAACTTTCAAATGTGTGTGAAATCCTATGGGACTTAGCTGCTAAGGTCATCAGTCAATAAGCTTAGACACTACTTAACCTAAATTATCCTGACAAACACATACACCCATGCCCGAGGGAGGACTCGAACCTCCGCCGGGACCAGCGGCACAGGCCATGACTGCAGCGCTTCAGACCGCACGGCTAATCTCGCGCGGCTCTAAGAAACTTTCTATTATTTTTGGAAACGTGTAACATCGTATAACTTGTGGTTGACGAGAGAGGCGAGTGACTCGCGCGAGCTGATACAATCGTTAATGGCTGACCAGAAAAAGATGCGTTCTCACGTTGACCAGGTGCAGGCTGCAATGTCTAACGTTAATCAAAGAGTGGATAAGTTAGTACGTTAGACGTCTGGTGAGGCACAACAAATCGAGGAAGAGCTCAATGTTAGAAATCGTGTCAAGCGAGGCGCATTAAAAATATTCGACACACGCATTGCAAACATAGTCTCAAAAATCAGAAACAGTTTGAAGACCTTCGCACAGAATTGAAACAGTTTATCGAGAATCGAACAGAAAGTATAAGCGAGGGGGCGGAATCGGTAGTATCATCCAACATGGTAAAGGACAGTAATCCAGAAAGAAAAAAAGTCAGTTGTGCAATCTTCCGTAGCAGTAGCGGAAACACAAAAACGTCAAGAAATTCCAGTCATATATCCACAGGAGGTAACGTCCATAATTACGGAAGCGAAACAAAAGCAAATAGGAAAGGAACAGTTAATACAGGCGAGCTACGTGGGTGATGTGCGGTCACACCAGACAAGGGAGCGAGAAACGGTAGACGCGCACTTTCCAGCAGAGCGGAAGCCGACCCTTCGAAAGTACGCGGGTGACGCGAAAGCGCAGCAAATTGCGATGACACGTGTACCAATTCCACAGTTTCCGAGTTACAGCACAACAGGTTACAGACCGAAAGTCAATGTGAATCTAATAGAAAGGAAAAATACGAAACCAGCAACGGGAAATGTAAACGGATCTTTCAGTCCGATACACGAGGAACGGTACGGTGTGGACAACTGCACACCACTGCGTAGATACGATGCTAAATGGGATATAACTATGTCATCTCAAGACCCATATGTGGTAGGACGAGTACACGAAAATATGACACAGGTAAAAGGAACGGGTAATGTTGTGAAGACACAAACGCCATATGGTGGAAGAGTAAATTTTGACAATGATCACTTCTTGACAGCCAGAAAATTCCAATATTACAAAGATAGCGGGAACGGCTTACACCCACTCACGTTTATAAACCAATTTCAGATCGGTTTACCAGAGCACTGGCCACTTAGCCATAAACTTGACTTCATTTGATGGCATATGGACAGTGCAATAGCGGAAACCATGCAAAGAGTAGCGGCAAACTGTCATTCATATGAACAATTTAAAACTGCATTATTGCAACGGTACTGGTCCGCAGAAACACAAAACAGAATAAAGTATGAGTTGTGCAGAAAGAGTGGTTCCAAAATTCCGGAGAAAAGAAACCCGCCAGATTTTTCGAAGATATGACAAAGAGAAATCAATGCTTACATAATCCATACTGTGATGGAGAACTGATACGGATGTGCACAATGAAGTTACCGTTACGTTATCAGCCGTAATTGGTTGGTAGGACAGGAGATGATATTCATGTAAAGGAATTTTGAGAGAACGGGAATTCATATTCAGTGAAGATGACTCAAGAAAACAACGTACAATTAGAGATAACAATAGTAGGGGTAATAACAGTAACCGATAAAGTTCTAATAATAACTCCAATGGTAAAAATAACGTAGGAAAAGGTAATGGTTTTGGAAGGAGTGGTAGTCGCCCATGGGACAACAATAATAAGTATGGTTTTGGTGACGCCCAGAGGGCAAATAACAATTATGGTTTTGGGGGACCGCGGAATTACAATGGGTGATTTGGTCCTAGAAAGTACGGTGGTAACTATGATCCGAGATGCAATCCCCATGCAAACGAAGGCGGAAGGTTTAGTGGTTTTCAGCGGAAAAATCCAGGCTATTCAGGTTGAACTGGAATGACGAAAACGCAGAAACGTTGGGAAAAAACATGCGAAATGAACTGGTAGAGGAAGTCGAGGTGAGACCACAAAACCCAGGTAAAAGATAAAATTGACGAGATGAACGCTACGAAGACCAGTCACAAGTAATTTTTATTGAACAATGAAGTTAATTGTATAATCAAACATGTAAATATACATAGATTTGATAAGCCAGATTTTGGAGTAGGTTTAAGGGGAGATCGAATAGAGACACCAGCATTCTGGGATTCGATTGACTGGAAATCGACCGACGATGACGAGGAACAGAAGTCAGAAACGGTGGATATAGACAGTAGTACAAGAACTAATGATGATGACCAAACTGAACGAGCAATGAAAGAGTTAGGAACACTCTGCCGTTTGTACTGTAGTAAGCAGCATAATACCTGGGACAGACATTTGTCTGACTTCCAAGATGTCATAAATGAAATGCCACATAGCAGTACATTGTTACCCCCAATTACATTTCTTAAAAGTAAAACAGCACCACATAAAATCCAAGAAATAATTAAATTCCCTCCAGTACCCCGTGTACAGCATCAGCATGTAGTAAAATTAGCAGTGAGAAATCTGAAATCTGCTGTGTTAGAGAGAAAGGACCAACCGGACAGAACGGCAAACACTGGAGTATTTTTACCAGGACAAAAGGTACTAGTAAAAACACACAATCTCTCTAGCAAGAGAAAACACCAGCGCCACAAATTCTTTTCAGTATACAAAGGCCACATAGAAGTGAGTAAAGTGTTCCATGATAATGCTGTCGAGTTGATTAACCCAAAGACAGGAAAAACACTAGGTTTGCACCACGTGAGTCATTTAAAGTTATACAAAGGTTAGACAAAAAAAAAAAAAAAGAGTCCACTCGAGAATTAAGTTGTATTGAATGTCCTGAAATCAAAAAGTAGGAAAGAGAGCAAAATACACACAGATGTAACTTGTAGCTATCTCTGTTAATTAAATAAAATAACTTTCGTAAAAAGGAAAAATAATAACGATGATGGAAAGACAGGAAAGTAACAACTAAGGTCAATCTTTGGCAAACGAAATGTGTTATGGGGAAAGGGTTGAACGTAAGGAGAAAAATAGAGACCAACATGTCGATAGTTTAACGAAATTGTAGTAGATTCTCTCTTAAAGACGTAGTGTGAAGGAGGAGGAAGTTGAGTTTTGTAGAAGAAAAGAAATGAAGAAGTAGGTAGGAAATAGAGGATTAGAGGAGAAGGATTTTAAATTTTTTCCATCGAGGACGGCGAACAAATAATTTTCAAATGAATTAAAGTGTATATTGAAGTTCTGTTACAGGTAAAGACTAAAAGACGAGATTCCAGAGAAAAAGACGCTGGAGTCGTAGTCAAGGTGTGAAGTTTTCAAAACAAAATAATATACTTGTAGTTACAAAAAAAAGGCAGTAAATAAGTAAATATTTACCAACCTCCTAACCGTCATCACCATCAATCTCACTCTTATTATCCATCGTGATGAAGATGAGGAACCAGGACCTTTATCTTATGGCAGTATTAAATTAAATGAGGAAAAAGGGGAAGCTAAATGTTGATAGAATTATTGGACTTTTTGTAAAGTTATATAAAAAATTTGATTAATATTTGTAAAGTTGATAGCGTAATCAATGGATGTAAGGAAAGTAAGATTACCATATAAGGGAGATATTAAGTATTGGACATGAAGTCACCAACCAACGTGCAGCGTCATTGCGGCCAGATCGACGACGAGACCGAGGAGAGCGGTTAGGGGTGTGAATGACTGGTACGTCAGCTTACGAGATTACAAAAGAAAAGGCGTTGGTGGAAACGACCTTCCTAGAGAATAACTCCTCTGTGGAAAAGTTTGGAGAGATACAACGCAGCCTGAATGCAAGAAACATATACCCTGACGTGAGATTTATTCATACGAAAGCCACACACAAGCATAATAACAATGGTTTCTGCGAAAGTGTTCGTCAGTTGGCACTTCTATCTCAAGCTATTCAAAGCAGCATATGAAGAGACAAAGAATGTCCACCGAACCGGAACGGAGGCGGACACATTTCGGCGAGGAAGAGCGGAGGCTTAGATTCACCACAGGAACAAAAAGAAACGCGTGTCTGTAACACAATGTGCAGAATAGCGGAAACTGCCAACAGGCCATACGGAATTTAACAACTGCGGGAAAATCCCTGAAAACACATGCGACGGAGCAAGAAAAAGATTGAAAGCTCTTCAACTTATCTAGATGAACAAACGATTACAATGAAGAATACAGAACAACTGCAAAGAAGACGCCATAAGAAAGGATAAACGATAACGATGTTAAACCGGTCTTCAATCCTCATTCCCCGTCCAGAGAAGAACGTAGAACTAAGTAAGAAGACAGCACGAAGCACCAAGAACAGAAGACACAACGGAGAAGATTTGTAAGAAAGGAGAGCCTGGACCAGAAGAGATCAAGGAACCTTTTCAAATCCCTTCACATAGATGACCATTAATATATTTAATTACCAACGAGAATCTAATTTAACTGTTATAACAGCATAAATATTCGATGTTCTTTATGGCAGATTGCAACACCTTCAGATGGCATACCAAAAAAAATGGGAGACAACAACTTGGGTGGAAATCTACAGACGAAATGACTAAGGGTTAACCGGCATAAGTATTCGATGGATGTTGAAGCATAAAAGTTTAGGCTGTCTAAACTGGATCTCCAATTCAACAGCACCACAGGCATATGCATAATGGAACAAAGGCTACCGCGAATTCACGACACACTAAGACCTTCACACCTTTCTCTCTGCCGTCCGTCATTCCCTACTAAACGGGAACACGGCGAGGCATGGGCCGACCGTCACGCCCCACTCCACAGAAACGCGGCGAGACGCATACCAAGCGTCATCCCATGCTCAACGGAGACACGGTGAGACACACGTTCGACAGAAACATGTCGCAACACTTGAAGAAAGAAGTGAACCATGTTAAAGATAGGTGAGAGAACTGTTTGTGACAGACTGCTATCTAGACAAAAAAGAAAACAATTTAAACTCTTAGTGTGTTTAAAAATATGTTAATTTAAACTCATTATGTGTTCGTTATAGATCATCTTTAACGATGTCTTTGTAGTTTATCCTGACAAGTCATTAATATTTTCTAATATTGCAGTTTTTTCAACATGTTTAAGTTAATGAAAACCATTTTGAGGGTAAGATACTAGTGTAGTGGATTCATTAAAATATATAGGTTAGATAAACATGAATGGGTGTAGCTATTCCAGGAAGTCAATTTAAATTTTGTAAAGTAGAATTAGGATTAGAAATTCAATGTTTGTGAAGATAAAACTGAATAATTTATTGTAAAGTCGTGATGTGTAGATTAAGAATTTTGGAGAATGTAAATAGGTTCAGAAAAAGGATTATACCTGTAAAATTATGAAAAACGTTGAGACATAGCTTATAAAGTTTAATAGTAAGAATTAAACATGTTTTCGATAATGAGTAATACAAAAGAAGATAGTACCATTTATTATAAAATGGGAGGAACTCCGCCAAAGCCGGTCCCAAACCCGGTTGGGAAAGGCGGAGGGGGAGGAGTAACACATCGTAAAAAAACCTTGGTCCAGCTGGCCCGGCTGGTAGTACCTTGTAGGGGCCCTGTACCAGGTACAGGAGATAGGATCAACGGCTTTGATGGTGAATGAAGATGAAAATCTCACCGGCAGGGAAGGCGGAAGAATTCTCGTCTTAAATCCTAAGCGGCGTCTGTTGTGGAAACCACCGGCAACTTGGTCAGCGACTGTTCATCGCCGTGCGGTTCTGGGCGCTAAGTCTGGAGCCGAGCGACCGCTGCGGTCGCATGTTCGAATCCTGCCTCGGGCATGAATGTGTGTGATGTCCTTAGGTTAGTTAGGTTTAATTAGTTCTAAGTTCTAGGCGACTGATGACCTTAGAAGTTAAGTCGCATAATGCTCAGAGCCATTTGAACCATTTGACTGTTCATCCAGTGGGTGCGTCTGCAGCAACTGCTCCAGGAACTAACAATCCCCGGTTCCACACAACCAGCCTAGCTGGACAGAATTTAATAACTGTACTATGGTTCGTGAGAGCAACAACAAGATTACCCCAGGTGGTAATCAATCCACCCGTCGACAGGCGGCAACCGGGCATTCGGATTCTGCGGTATACGGGCAACCACGAACTCAGAGAAAGTCGGAGTTCTCTGGAAAACTACCCACAAAAACACCAACATTCATTGGCACACTAAATAACAATACACTAATACGACATGGAATGCTACCCGATCTTAGTACAGAGCTCGACAGACAAAAAATCCTTTTACTAGCACTTCAGGAAACACGATATACTGACGATGATATCATAGATTATGGTAACTACCGCATATTCAACAGCAAAATTGATAGACTAATAGGAAAAGGTGCCCCCTTGCTGGAATTGGCGATACTTGCACACAAGAAGATCATAAACTCCGTCAAGGAAGTAAATACCGTCAACATCAGATTCATGACAGCACGTATACAGTGCGCCAAAAGACATTATACACTTGTCAACGCTCACGCCCCAACCAACATAGAGAACAAGAAAAACCCTACCGAAGTGGAGAATTTCTGAAACCAACTGGAGGAGACTATGGCGAAGATCCACAAGAAGGACACCATCTTACTCCTTGGTGACTTTAATTCACAGCTGGGTAGAGATAAAGATCACAGGAAGACTATAGGCACATATCCCGCGCACAAATTTACCAACAGAAATGGAAGGCGACTAGTTGATCTCTGCCAATAGTTCAACATGCACACAATGTCGACATCTTTACGAAAGCACCCCAGAAAGCAAAAAACTTGGCACTCTCCCATTCAAGAACTTGGGGAATTCCTGATTGACCATATAGCAATCACCCACACGCAGCAACAAGAAATTCATGATGTACAAGTCCGAAGAGGTGCCAGTATTCACATAGACCACTACCTTACACGAGTCAGAGTAAAATTCACTCCACGAAAGTACAATCCCAATAAATCGCACCTGCAGAGATTCGACATAAACAGTCTCCAAAAAACAAACATAAAGGACGAATGGGAGAAAGAGGAAGTAAACACATGAGAAGAGTTCAGAAATAAGATCATTAGAAAAGCACAGGAACTACTACCACTCAGAAAAAAGAAGAAAACGTGCATAGTGGAACGACAACTGTGACAACGCCCTTAAAACACGCAAATTCGCTTTCCAAAAATACAGCAGGAAGAAAATGCCAGAAACACAACAAAAATCTTCAAATTACGGAAAGAAACAGCCAGAATCATCAGACAAACCAAGAGAAGATATCTCAACGAACATCTGGAACAACTGAAGAGTAACTTTCGGAATTACGATATAAGAGATTTCTACAGGACATTATTAAATACACTGCTGGCCACCGTAAATGCAACAACCTGAAGGAAGCATCCGAATAAAGTGAAATTTACACCATGGGTTTGCAGCGATGAGATATGCAACTGATTAGAATTTCAGCGCAGACGCACATCACGCGCGCCTGTGGCGCCACCTCATAGCGCCATTTAAGGCTTGGCGATTTCGACGAGTGTACGTTCGGCACGTGTGTTTACCTTGTGGTTGTTTCACAAGACGATCAGTTATGCCTCGTAGACAACAGCGAACGTCGTTTGATCAAGTATCCGAGTTCGACAGAGGAAGAATAGTGGGTTACAGAGATTGTGGATTTACATACAGACAAATCTCTAGTCGTGTTGGACGAAACCAAACAACTGTAATGCGGATATGTGACCGTTGGATGCAGGAGGGCACGACGGACCGACGTGGTCGATCGCATTCACCTCGGTGCACCACTGCATGTGCTGATAGGCAAATTGTGCGCATGGCAGTGACGAATCGCTCAGTGACATCCCGAACCATAGCACAGCACATTGCGTCTGTAACGCATCATCCAGTGTCTGCGCGTACCATTCGACGCCGTTTACAGCAGAGTGGTCTGTCCGCAAGACGTCCATTGCTTCGTCTACCATTGACACAGAACCACAGACGTCTCCATCGCCAATGGTGTGATGACAGACGGATGTGGACGGCAGAATGGAATGACGTTGTCTTTACTGACAAGGCACGCTTCTGTCTGCAGCACCATGATGGTCGGATTCGAGTGTGGAGGTACCGTGGAGAGAGGATGCTGGACAGCTGCATTATGCACCGCCACACTAGTCTTGCACCGGGTATTATGGTATGGGGCGGTATTGGATATTACTCTCGCACGCCTCTAGTACGCATTTCCGGTACTTTAAATAGCCGGCGCTACATATCCGAGGTGCTGGAGCCAGTTGTCCTTCCTTACCTTCACGGCTCGGCCACAGCCATATTTCAACAGGATAATGCGCGACCACACGTGGCACGCATTGTCAAAAGGTTCTCCGTCAATAACCAGATTGATGTGCTTCCCTGGCCGGCTCGCTCTCCGGATCATTCGCCGATAGAAAACATGTGGTCCATGGTTGCTCAACGAGTGACCCAGATTACATCCCCAGCTGCCACACCAGATGATCTTTGGCAACGTGTGGAAGCTACTTGGGCTGCTGTACCCCAGGAACACATCCAACGTCTCTTTGACTCAGTGCCGAGACGTGTGGCAGCGGTGATCTCCAACAATGGCGGCTACTCTGGCTACTGATTCTGGCAGGAACCACATGTCACAGACGTCTGTAAACCTAATCATTTGATACTTGGTCAACATGTTATCTACAAAATAAATTTTGTTTTGCTACGTCTTGTCTTTCTTGGTGTTGCATTTACGGTGGCCAGCAGTGTAGGATACGAGGATACACACCACAAAATCACTGCTTTAAAAAACAAAATGGAAAATTAACACTTACTAATGAAGAAAACAGCAAATAACTCGTAGTTTACTTCACCAATTTACTAAATTGTCAGGATCCCACCGAAAGATTCCCACTTATTGAACCCACACACTCCAACCAAGACTCGATACCACCTCAAAAGAAAAAATCCTCAAGCAGATCCACCATCTCAAAAACAACAAAGCGGTTGGTGAAGACAACATGGTAGCAGAATTAATGAAAAAACTAGGCCCTAAATGACTTGAGGAGCTAACGGAAATTATTAAAGAAATTTAGACAACAGAAGATTGGAAGTGTGCACCTATCCATCCCCTGCACGAAAAAGGAGACAGAAAGGATGTCAACAATTACCGAGGCATTTACTTCTACCAGTCACCTACAAGATCTTCTCTCCATGCCTATTGCAGAAAACACAGGAACAAATTGAACACAAGATTGGGGAGTATCAAACGGGTTTCCGACCCGGACGTTCCTGCCCTGAACAAATTTTTAATCTAAAAACGATGAAATACAGAGCTATTAGACATGAGACGACCATATGTACATTCGCCGACTTCAAGAAGGCGTATGACTCAGTCGACCGTAAATCCATTGTCAACACACTAATTGAACTGAGACTTGACCAGAAAACACGCAAGCTCATTGAGCAGATACTCTCCTACTCATGGAGGAAATATCGGAACATTTTGAGATCAGAACTGGAGTAAGACAAGGAGACGGACTGTCTCCAATTCTGTTCAATATCGTTTTGGACAATGTCGTAAGGGAATGGGAGAGTGAGCTTAGAAAAAATGGCCTATGGAAACCAATGAAGATTGGAAGGAAGACTGAAGTCATCTGCCTAGCCTTTGCCGATGACCTTGCAATTTTGACAGAGTGAACAAAACGCAGCCGGCCGGTGTGGCCGAGCGGTTAAAGGCGCTACAGTCTGGAACCGCACGACCGCTACGGTCGCAGGTTCGAATCCTGCCTCGGGCATGGGTGTGTGTGATGTCCTTAGGTTAGTTAGGTTTAAGTAGTTGTAAGTTCTAGGGGACTTATGACCACAGCAGTTGAGTCCCATAGTGCTCAGAGCCATTTGAACCATTTGAACAAAACGCAATACATCAAATAGAAATACTCAAGGTATGCGCCAAGAAGGTTGGCTTGCAAATTTCTTTTGAGAAAACGGAATTTATGTGTACACTCTTAAACATACAGAATATCACCAAAAGATTTGGACGGATAAACAAAGTTCCACATTTTAAATACCTGGGGGAAATTGTAGACCCCACTGGAGTAAAAACAATCTCAAGAAAATCGAGCACAGAAACTAAAGAGAGCCTACAGTCGAACACACCACCTCTACAACAAAATGTGCATGTCCATGCATGCAAAAATCAGGCACTACATCATTGTCATTAAACCTGAGGTGCTATACGCAACAGAAACCTTGTCACTTCGTAACAAGATGCTGCTACAAAATCTGCAAAAAGAACGAAAGATCATTAGGAAAATCCTAGAACAACGAAAAACTGAAGCTTTTTATAGCCTGAAAACCAACAAAACTACAGATAAAATTTCAAATATTGCTGCCGCCATTAGCAAAAGACGCCTAAAATTCTAAGGATACATACACAGACTCCCTGAGTATAGACTCACATGCCAGATACTTATAGCCACTGAAAACCTTAAAGGTATGACACGGGCAGAACAAGTACGAAGAGACCTTACTGATGCTCAATTCACCATTAAGGACACTGCACACCGTAACATCTACAGAAACAAAATAGACGTATCCAGCGAGAGACAAGAGCCAAGAAGACCAGTACAAAGTGGACGTATGAAAGAAAGAAAGCCATGAGCAAGAAAATGAAGGTCTCATGGAAAAACCGCGGGAGGAACTGTAGAAGCTTCGTGTGATCCACAAAGAGTCTACTACATGTATAATAATAATAATAATAATAATAATAAAAGGGGAGAAAAACATTAAATGAAGGTTTCGTCAACTTCAATACATTCATCATCGTTTAACATAAATCAGCTAAACAAAACAGAACAGTTTCTAAAATAAGAGGTAATGTTTACAAATTTACAAACATATACTCACATTGTTTGAATTTCAATAACATTTTTAAATGTAGTCATCTGTATTTGAAAGAAAAAATTCCTTAGATTAGTTCAATAGAATTGTACAAAAGATCAGAAAATCAAGTGCAAGATAAAAGAAGGGCACTGAATCGAACCACTGTTTACATTACACTAAATACTAAAATGGGATGGTTGTCAGTAAATATGTCGACTGCTATAGTCAGCAGTTGAACCAGTTTTGCACTCTCTTCAATCAATTTCTCAACCATTGATTGACGCAGTACAAAACTGAAGACGGAAGGAGGAGGATATGTAAAGCGGCAGAATAGATGGTCAGATTCGCACCTTACATGAGAGCTTTATACATCGCAATTAGAAGTTGAATATGACACCTAACGTAATTCGACGGTTATGAGAACATTCGCCTATCAGTATGTAATGCAAAAAGGGATGACAGTCAACTGATGGTAATTAACACACCGTTCCTATACAATGCATGCCCTCGAGTGGAAGGTGGAACAGGAACGTGAGTCGTTTTAGGTTGGAAAGAAAGACAGACAATGGCGTAACAAAGACGCGCTCCTGGTGTTACGACAGAAAGGTCTAGAGAAATAAAAAGAAAAACACAAATTTAATATTGTAAATATATTTATTTATTCTGTGGGAATAGGTATAAATTGACAGAATATACAACGAAATGCTGGGGAAATTGAGGAAGTACTTGCATACCTTCGGGTTCGCGCCGGACAATTTGAACATGGGAACAATTATACGGCAATAAGACGAATCCGAGAAAACGACGACATCGAAACTTCAGCGTCATAACTAAGTTAGCAATAGGAGTTTGAGAGGCGCTGCAGTCCCTGGTTACACATTTTCCCTACAGATGTGCTGTTTACAGACTTAGTGATGGAGTGACTTGTAATTTTCACATGTCGGGCGCTGCTGCTATGTGTTTATCTCTTTCCTTGTAGGATGCATCCCCCACTACTAACGATCATTTTATATAGGTCTCATGCAGGCATGGTATAATATCTGAACCATGATCGGGTGTGAACACAGGATATAATTTCTCAGGAAAGCTATATTCTGCTCGTAACACGCAGAGCAAGTGTTTTACGGAAGTAGTTTTTTCGTTTTACGGTTCGATAACATAGTTTATTGTAGAGAATCTGGGAAGAAGGACGTATCTCATTGCCTTGAAATATATTTCTCACAATGGATTATTAACAACTCTACATTCCATACGACTGATAGGTCGGAGACGTAGGCGATTTAACATTATAGCTCGTTTTAAGTGCAAATCGTTGTAGTCTTAGGATTGCATGTGTTTATGTTCTGTCTTACCAGGTACCTTTCAGGTACGATCCTAGACTCTAGAAAAATATTTTAGAGTTGATAGCTTGGTTGATTTACGTAAAAATGCGTCGAACTCCATCCGTCTGGAGCTCCACCATGTATAAAAACCTTTCTTTTCTTGTTCTTCTTAACTGTCTGCTATTACATCACGGCACTTTGACATCTGTTAATATACATCGATAAGGAGTGCTAACCTCTTTGACATAGATGCATCTTGAGATGGGCGAGGTCTCGGGAAGCTCGATTCATTCACGAGACATGGAGTGTAGTGTTCTTCTTCTGGTTAGTTGTAGATTAATTCGCTAACGGTGCTCCAGAGCGGGTTGGTCAGTGACACTGTGAGGAGGGTCTTTCACTCTCTAATTTTACCCTAAGACAGCAAGAATGCTCTGTGACTCCCATACACAGCGAGATAGATCGTAAAATGAACACTATGCCTAAGGTGATATAAATATGAGGAGCGCTGTCTAGTATACTTTGATGATTTATTGTGTTCGAGAATTAACACAGAATGGATGTACTGGGAATTCATCTATCCTTGTTCGTAATGATACTTGCAAAGCGGAGAGGGGTGGCTTAGCTATGATACTGAAAGTGGGGAAATGTGCTGTCACATCACTAAATGGTGTTGAAGTTACTGTAAAATTGCTAAAATTGTTCTCACTATCAACTGTGATGCGGGGAAACTTTATTGACACATTCCTGGGGTCAGATACATCACATGATCACACTGACAGAACCACAGGCGCATAGACACAGGCAACAGAGCATGCACAATGTCGGCACTAGTACAGTGTATATCCACCTTTCGCAGCAATGCAGGCTGCTATTCTCCCATGGAGACGATCGTAGAGATGCTGGATGTAGTCCTGTGGAACGGCTTGCCATGCCATTTCCACCTGGCGCCTCAGTTGGACCAACGTTCGTGCCGGACGTGCAGACCGCGTGAGACGACGCTTCATCCAGTCCCAAACATGCTCAATGGGGGACAGATCCGGAGATCTTGCTGGCCAGGGTAGTTGACTTACACCTTCTAGAGCACGTTGGGTGGCACGGGATACAGGCGGACGTGCATTGTCCTGTTGGAACAGCAAGTTCCCTTGCCGGTCTAGGAATGGTAGAACGATGGGTTCGATGACGGTTTGGATGTACCGTGCACTATTCAGTGTCCCCTCGACGATCACCAGTGGTGTACGGCCAGTGTAGGAGATCGCTCCCCACACCATGATGCCGGGTGTTGGCCCTGTGTGCCTCGGTCGTATGCAGTCCTGATTGTGGCGCTCACCTGCACGGCACCAAACACGCATACGACCATCATTGGCACCAAGGCAGAAGCGACTCTCATCGCTGAAGACGACACGTCTCCATTCGTCCCTCCATTCACGCCTGTCGCGACACCACTGGAGGCGGGCTGCACGATGTTGGGGCGTGAGCGGAAGACGGCCTAACGGTGTGCGGGACCGTAGCCCAGCTTCATGGAGACGGTTGCGAATGGTCCTCGCCGATACCCCAGGAGCAACAGTGTCCCTAATTTGCTGGGAAGTGGCGGTGGGGTCCCCTACGGCACTGCGTAGGATCCTACGGTCTTGGCGTGCATCCGTGCGTCGCTGCGGTCCGGTCCCAGGTCGACGGGCACGTGCACCTTCCGCCGACCACTGGCGACAACATCGATGTACTGTAGAGACCTCACGCCCCACGTGTTGAGCAATTCGGCGGTACGTCCACCCGGCCTCCCGCATGCCCACTATACGCCCTCGCTCAAAGTCCGTCAACTGCACATACGGTTCACGTCCACGCTGTCGCGGCATGCTACCAGTGTTAAAGACTGCGATGGAGCTCCGTATGCCACGGCAAACTGGCTGACACTGACGGCGGCGGTGCACAAATGCTGCGCAGCTAGCGCCATTCGACGGCCAACACCGCGGTTCCTGGTGTGTCCGCTGTGCCGTGCGTGTGATCATTGCTTGTACAGCCCTCTCACAGTGTCCGGAGCAAGTATGGTGGGTCTGACACACCGGTGTCAATGTGTTCTTTTTTCCATTTCCAGGAGTGTATTAGACTACATCAATGGTGTCTTTTCGATCCCCTCTGTGCCCTGACACACTGTTGGTTACCACTTAATGACTGAATGATATCACTAGTTTGAGTTGAGGAAACAGGTTTGATGGATGGTCTGCACGTTCTGAGGTGGATATCACTGAAACACTGATCGCGTACATGAGTGCAATATGAGGAATCAGTCAGAAGGGCACGCAGAACCATCGGTGTGAGAGGTGAGTCTAAGTGTAGAGCTCGTGAATCACCATTGGACTGTAGTTTGGAAACCTATGCCAATGCCGTAAACCTCTTCCAGTTTGCTTATGTTGTAACAGTCTTTTATTTAAAATGAGCTGATGTGTGGTATATTATGCTATCCGCCATAAGAATGTGATTTACATCATGCAAAATCTAGTTTCCTGCAAAAGGCCATGGATCAGATCTTCTTAATCTCACTTTTAGAAACTGGCACAGGCCTTGAAGTCGTGGTAGAAAAACGAAATATTTGGCACTGTACAAAAGCGTGTTTGAAAACATTGTTTGAAAGAACGAAACAGTACCAGAGAGAGCGTCTCTTGCGATTTAGTATAGCATGTGCGATATGATCATTCGCCTAGAGTATAGGTGATCAAACTTTAAAGTGGCCTTTTGCGGTGCCTGTGTATTTAATGGGATCGTGCCACACATGCAGCAGCAGTAGCAGCATCGTTTTGAGGTGTAAATTCGGTGAGGGACAGGGTATACCGTTAGGAATGCCTGGATGGCTGCGCGCTGCGCTATTCTGGAGAGCATTGTGAGATCCCTTTCGCTGCACTGGACCGAACCGCAGCTATGAGTCATTGCAGTAGCATCGATGCCTGGGTGCTTCTAAATCAGATAAGCTTTTATAGTGCTTGAGGCTGTTGTATCTGTATCAAGTTTGGCGACGTACCACATTGCACGCGTTTCCACCGAATGGTCCAAACACAGTCGTCTTGCAGTAACTCAGGTCCTTCTGTTTCTGCAGGATGTTACAAAAAGGTACGGCCAAACTTTCAGTAAACATTCCTCACACACAAATTAAGAAAAGATGTTATGTGGACATGTGTCCGGAAACGCTTAATTCCCATGTTAGAGCTCATTTTAGTTTCGTCAGTATGTACTGTACTTCCTCGATTCACCGCCAGTTGGCCCAATTGAAGGAAGGTAATGTTGACTTCGGTGCTTGTGTTGACATGCGACTCATTGCTCTACAGTACTAGGACAAAGCACATCAGTATGTAGCATCAACAGGTTAGTGTTCATCACAAACGTGGTTTTGCAGTCAATGCAATGTTTACAAATGCGGAGTTGGCAGATGCCCCTTTGATGTATGGATTAGCACGGGGAAATAGCCGTGGCGCGATACGTTTGTATCGAGACAGATTTCCAGAACGAATGTTTCCCGACAGGAAGACGTTCGAAGCAATTGATCGGCGTCTTAGGGAGCACGGAACATTCCAGCCTATAACTCGCGACTGGGGAAGACCTAGAACGACGAGGACACCTGCAATGGACAAGGCAATTCTTCGTGCAGTTGACGATAACCCTAATCTCAGCGTCAGACAAGTTGCTGTTGTACAATGTAATGTTCACCACGTTACTCTATGGAGAGTGCTACGGGAGAACCAGTTGTTTCCGTACCATGTACAGCGTGTGCAGGCACTATCAGCAGCTGATTGGCCCCACGGGTACACTTCTGCGAATGGTTCATCCAACAATGTGTCAATCCTCATTTCAGTGCAAATGTTCTCTTTACGGATTAGGCTTCATTCCAACGTGATCAAATTGTAAATTTTCACAATCAACTTGTGTGGGCTGATGAGAATCCGCACGCAATTGTGCAATCACGTCATCAACACAGATTTTCTGTGAACGTTTAGGCAGGCATTGTTGGTGCTGTTTTGATTGGGCCCCATGTTCTTCCACCTACGCTCAATGGAGCACGTTATCATGATTTCATACGGGATACTCTACCTGTGCTGCTAGAACATGTGCCTTTACAAGTACGACACAACATGGGGTTCGTGCACGATGGAGTTCCTGCACATTTCAGTCGAAGTGTTCGTACGCTTCTCAACAACAGATTCGGTGACCGATGGATTGGCTGGCTGGCTCTGAGCACTATGGGACTCAACTGCTGTGGTCATCAGTCCCCTAGAACTTAGAACTACTTAAACCTAACTAACCTAAGGACATCACACACATCCATTCCCAAGGCAGGATTCGAACCTGCGACCGTAGCAGTCGCACAGTTCCGGACTGCGCGCCTAGAACCGCGAGACCAACGCGGTCGGCGATGGATTGGTAGAGGCGGACCAGTTCCATGGCCTTCACGCTCTCCTGACCTCAACCCTCTTGTCTTTCATTTATGGGGGCATTTGAAAGCTCCTGCCTACGCAACCCCGGTACCAAATGTAGAGACTCTTGGTGCTCGTATTGTGGTCGGCTGTGATACAATACGCCATTCTCCAGGGCTGCACAGCGCATCAGGGATTCCATGCGACGGAGGGTGGATGCATGTATCCTCGGTAACGGAGGACATTTTGAACATTTCCTGTAACAAAGTGTTTGCAGTCACGCTGGTAAGTTCTGTTGCTGTGTGTTTCCATTCCATGATTAATGTGATTTGAAGAGAAGTAATAAAATGAGCACTAACATGGAAAGTAAGCGTTTCCGGACACATGTCCACATAACATATTTTCTTTCTTTGTGTGTGAGGAATGTTTCCTGGAAGTTTGGCCGCACCTTTTTGTAACACCCTGTATATGGGTTGCAGAAGGTGGGTGATATGCCTTCCTCCAACTTCTGCTCAGTTCTGACTTAATTTGGAACGACCACATGTGGAAAGGTGTAGAAATTGGAGCAGTTGCAAGATGCGTAGGGGGTGACTAAAACCACGTTGGAATTTTATTGCAGCAGCAAGGTTCGGGAAACTGACTCGTTTCAAGATATGATAGTGTCAGAAATATGATTGAGTAGTGGTTGTAATCATTAAAGGAATTGTCAATAGGATCCAACGCAGGTATGTGCTTCAATGGGAAAACTTGGTTCCAAATAAAAGACATCAGTTCTAGCGGATAGCGTAACACTAGAGATCTGAGAAGCTTGCGTATATTTTCTTACGACCTCAAGCGGCGTATCATCTACTACTACTGTTTGTGTTCCTTTTCAATCAGTCATCGCCTATAACACAGTGGATATATTGCGGACCCTCTGATATGGTCTCGAGACAGAATGACCTACAAATACTGTAGAATTATCTAGCTGAGGCTTTATGAGGGAGTCGCAAATGCCACTCACATACCACGTTCTTTAGCCGTATCACTTTCAAAATGCGGTAATTTTATCATGAGGTAGCAACGTGGGCTGATAACACACATTCCTACTATCACCGTCATGCTATTTGTCTTAAAGAAACCATATCATTCAGAGGTAATGTCGTACCCCTATTCGTAAAGCGGGAATAGCTTTTAACATGGATACGTGTGTGCACCTGTAGAACCAAGATCGCTTGTGGCTGTAACGTGCAGTAGTTGTTGGGATCGGATTTTTTTTTAATATCTCGCCGATTAAGTCTCTCTTTCTAAGACACAGTGGTAGCACTGGTAAAAAAAGCATAAGAGACATGTTCACCCAACGTTGATTTTCAGTTAGTATTATTTCGTTATACTTAGTAGTAGTGACCCCCCATGAACCATGGACCTTGCCGTTGGTGGGGAGGCTTGCGTGCCTCAGCGATACAGATGGCCGTACCGTAGGTGCGACCACAACGGAGGGGTATCTGTTGAGAGGCCAGACAAACTTGTGGTTCCTGAAGAGGGGCAGCAGCCTTTTCAGTAGTTGCAGGGGCAACAGTCTGGATGATTGACTGATCTGGCCTTGTAACATTAACCAAAACGGCCTTGCTGTGCTGGTACTGCGAACGGCTGAAAGCAAGGGGAAACTACAGCCGTAATTTTTCCCGAGGACATGCAGCTTTACCGTATGATTAAATGATGATGGCGTCCTCTTGGGTAAAATATTCCGGAGGTAAAATAGTCCCCCATTCGGATCTCCGGGCGGGGACTACTCAAGAGGACGTCGTTATCAGGAGAAAGAAAACTGGCGTTCTACGGATCGGAGCGTGGAATGTCAGATCACTTAATCGGGCAGGTAGGTTAGAAAATTTGAAAAGGGAAATGGATAGGTTAAAGTTAGATATAGTGGGAATTAGTGAAGTTCGGTGGCAGGAGGAACAAGACTTTTGGTCAGGTGATTACAGGGTTATAAATACAAAATCAAATAGGGGTAATGCAGGAGTAGGTTTAATAATGAGTAAAAAAATAGGAGTGCGGGTTAGCTACTACAAACAGCATAGTGAACGCATTATTGTGGCCAAGATAGACACAAAGCCCATGCCTACTACAGTAGTACAAGTTTATATGCCAACTAGCTCTGCAGATGATGAAGAAATAGATGAAATGTATGACGAGATAAAAGAAATTATTCAGGTAGTGAAGGGAGACGAAAATTTAATAGTCATGGGTGACTGGAATTCGTCAGTAGGAAAAGGGAGAGAAGGAAACATAGTAGGTGAATATGGATTGGGGGGAAGGAATGAAAGAGGAAGCCGCCTTGTAGAATTTTGCACAGAGCATAACTTAATCATAGCTAACACTTGGTTCAAGAATCATGAAAGGAGGCTGTATACATGGAAGAAGCCTGGAGATACTGACAGGTTTCAGATAGATTATATAATGGTAAGACAGAGATTTAGGAACCAGGTTTTAAATTGTAAGACATTTCCTGGGGCAGATGTGGATTCTGACCACAATCTATTGGTTATGAACTGCAGATTGAAACTGAAGAAACTGCAAAAAGGTGGGAATTTAAGGAGATGGGACCTGGATAAACTGAAAGAACCAGAGGTTGTAGAGAGTTTCAGGGCGAGCATAAGGGAACAATTGACAGGAATGGGGGAAATAAATACAGTAGAAGAAGAATGGGTAGCTCTGAGGGATGAAGTGGTGAAGGCAGCAGATGATCAAGTAGGTAAAAAGACGAGGGCTAATAGAAATCCTTGGGTAACAGAAGAAATATTGAATTTAATTGATGAAAGAAGAAAATATAAAAATGCAGTAAATGAAGCAGGCAAAAAGGAATACAAACGTCTCAAAAATGAAATCGACAGAAAGTGCAAAATGGCTAAGCAGGGATGGCTAGAGGACAAATGTAAGGATGTAGAGGCTTGTCTCACTAGGGGTAAGATAGATACTGCCTACAGGAAAATTAAAGAGACCTTTGGAGAGAAGAGAACCACATGTATGAATATCAAGAGCTCAGATGGAAACCCAGTTCTAAGCAAAGAAGGGAAGGCAGAAAGGTGGAAGGAGTATATAGAGGGTTTATACAAGGGAGATGTACTTGAGGACAATATTATGGAAATGGAAGAGGATGTGGATGAAGACGAAATGGGAGATAAGATACTGCGTGAAGAGTTTGACAGAGCACTGAAAGACCTGAGTCGAAACAAGGCCCCGGGAGTAGACGACATTCCACTAGAACTACTGATGGGCTCGGGAGAGCCAGTCATGACAAAACTCTACCATCTGGTGAGCAAGATGTATGAGACAGGCGAAATACCCTCAGACTTCAAGAAGAATATAATAATTCCAATCCCAAAGAAAGCAGGTGTTGACAGATGTGAAAATTACCGAACTATCAGTTTAATAAGTCACAGCTGCAAAATACTAACGCGAATTCTTTACAGACGAATGGAAAAACTGGTAGAAGCCGACCTCGGAGAAGATCAGTTTGGATTCCGTAGAAATGTTGGAACACGTGAGGCAATACTGACCTTACGACTTATCTTGGAAGAAAGATTAAGAAAAGGCAAACCTACGTTTCTGGCATTTGTAGACTTAGAGAAAGCTTTTGACAATGTTGACTGGAATACTCTCTTTCAAATTCTGAAGGTGGCAGGGGTAAAATACAGGGAGCGAAAGGCTATTTACAATTTGTACAGAAACCAGATGGCAGTTATAAGAGTCGAGGGGCATGAAAGGGAAGCAGTGGTTGGGAAAGGAGTGAGACAGGGTTGTAGCCTCTCCCCGATGTTATTCAATCTGTATATTGAGCAAGCAGTAAAGGAAACAAAAGAAAAATTCGGAGAAGGTATTAAAATTCATGGAGAAGAAGTAAAAACTTTGAGGTTCGCCGATGACATTGTAATTCTGTCAGAGACAGCAAAGGACTTGGAAGAGCAGTTGAACGGAATGGACAGTGTCTTGAAAGGAGGATATAAGATGAACATCAACAAAAGCAAAACGAGGATAATGGAATGTAGTCAAATTAAGTCGGGTGATGCTGAGGGAATTAGATTAGGAAATGAGATACTTAAAGTAGTAAAGGAGTTTTGCTATTTAGGGAGTAAAATAACCGATGATGGTCGAAGTAGAGAGGACATAAAATGTAGACTGGCAATGGCAAGGAAATCGTTTCTGAAGAAGAGAAATTTGTTAACATCGAGTATAGATTTAGGTGTCAGGAAGTCGTTTCTGAAAGTATTTGTATGGAGTGTAGCCATGTATGGAAGTGAGACATGGACGATAACTAGTTTGGACAAGAAGAGAATAGAAGCTTTCGAAATGTGGTGCTACAGAAGAATGCTGAAGATAAGGTGGGTAGATCACGTAACTAATGAGGAGGTATTGAATAGGATTGGGGAGAAGAGAAGTTTGTGGCACAACTTGACTAGAAGAAGGGATCGGTTGGTAGGACATGTTTTGAGGCATCAAGGGATCACAAATTTAGCATTGGAGGGCAGCGTGGAGGGTAAAAATCGTAGAGGGAGACCAAGAGATCAGTACACTAAGCAGATTCAGAAGGATGTAGGTTGCAGTAGGTACTGGGAGATGAAGAAGCTTGCACAGGATAGAGTAGCATGGAGAGCTGCATCAAACCAATCCCAGGACTGAAGACCACAACAACAACAGTAGTAGTGGTGGGTGTGTGATATGTTCACATTTGAGCATCAGGTTTATAAAGTATGTGTTTGTGGGAAGCAAAATGACTATGTCCAGTCATAAGGAGGGGATGGATATTTTCAGAGCCACTGCCGGCAGCAGGGTGTATTTCCGATACTTAGCACATTGTCGAATGCCGTTCAATTGAGACTGTGACCATAACATTTAATTGTAAGTATAATGAAAAAACATATATGTGACCATTTTTCTGGAATGATTCCGGGTATGCATGGCCTGTGGTGGGAATAATTCCCGTTTCCTGTTAATGGCAGCAGCTGTCCGAATGCAGAGGCCTGTTGAAGTGTATGAATGTATCTGAGTTAACTTTGCCTTCCTCTAGACTACCGAATAGCGAACTAATACTCAGTATGCGTTCGGTGGCTTTCGTGATCAAGTGGAAATTAGAGAAGACTGTATGGAAGAGCGTTTCCGCTGGACTGTTATTCCCTCCTATGTAAATTGTTCGGTTGACTGCTTCTGCACATTTCGCGCCTTTATTTAGTTGAGAGATGGTATAATGTGGTGTGTGTATCTGGCATGTGGAACACATGTTTGCCTGTTCTCAAGACATGGGAAAGACCTTAGTTGGCTTGTAATTTATAGGAAGGATTTGGAATCTGTTAAATCACCGACTTCAGTATCTAAGAGTGGAAATATCAGTTTCCTCTATTTTTTTTCTAGTTATTCAGTATTTCACAGCACGCTGCACCTTGCTAAGGTTTGTGGTTTGTAGAGAAATAATTTCCAGTCTATATCTCGGGAATTATGTTGCGCTAGAAATCGGTAGGTAGCAGCCTAGTGCTTGGTATCGAGAAATACTGCGAAAATAGTATAATATTATGGGCAACAGTGGAAAAATACGCGTGTTGTTGTAATAGGCGAGTGTGGAGATGTGCATAGAAAAGGGAGCATCCAAGGAGGCAGTTTCGGAACAGAGACAGTAATGCTGTTGAGCCGAGGGGAAACGAGTGCACGTTTGTACACGTTAGTACACGTTAGGACACGTTAGTGCATGTTAGTACAGGTTAGTACACGTTTATGTATATTAATGTTTGTGACACTCTTCCCTTGAAATATACAATTTGGAGTTCATTCTGTCGTATAGCTGTTGTAGTTGAATATTCAAGGTGATGTCCTAAGTGTGAGAGCAGTGTAATTGAGTGAGTGTCTTTCCGTATTTGACGATATGTATGGCAGTTTGTGAGGTTTAGTTGTCGGTGGAATATGGTGATCAATGTACGATAACCGCTGAAAGTCTCGTCTGCAGACGGAAAGAAAGACGGACGGTGCTTCGACACCAGCGGAATCAGTAATTCCGCAGGTAAATTCGATAAGAGCCGATCATAACGCTCGATTCACTCACATCCTTTGTGCTGGGATATAGGAGCCTCTGCATAGCGGTGAGAAGATGTGTATGTTGAGAGCAGGAAGCCTATCACGTTAGGAGCGCTGGGAATAGTGCATTCGATGTTATTCTGCGCTAATTTGGTAATCAGGTTATGTTAGGGCAAGAATTTCCGAGCATACAAGCTGAGACATCAAGTGTTAACTATTTCTCGGACATTATACAATTCCAGAGAGGTCGACTAGACTGTTATTTTTTACAAAACCAAGTGACGTAAGAATAACATTGAGAACCTTTTAGATGGCGAGCCGCCACACGGACGTTTTGGGGCGAGGTGTCAGTAATGCTGGTGCAGGTATGCATAACTGGATGCTGCTCGTATGTTCTGTTAGGGGGAAAGCAGTCTGTGCTGTTGTCATCAGTGCTGCCCTGAGGTGTCTCACATACGGGGGCTGCGCCTTGGAGGTCTGTGAGGTCGGTATAATCGTGACTGTATACTCAGAAATGGAGGCTACTTTCACCTGCGTCCGGTGGTGGCACGCGGCTGTGCGTACCCCGAAAGCGTCTGCACCGGTGTCTAGGTGAACACGTAATTGGATAGGAATTTCTCTCGTGTCAAGTATGAAAGGGATGTCGCCGCCTCATGCCTGAGGGCACTTGTGTATAGTTTGACCGCTGAGGGCCGCGACACTTTGCAGGTGGTGCCTCTAACCTCCTGTCTGCTCTACTGGACAGGGGGCGGCGGACGGTGTCTGCACGCGTTGATTGGGTCTGTGTTGTGTTATTTTGTGAGCAGGTC
Organism: Schistocerca nitens; assembly: GCF_023898315.1. Taxonomy (NCBI): domain Eukaryota; kingdom Metazoa; phylum Arthropoda; class Insecta; order Orthoptera; family Acrididae; genus Schistocerca; species Schistocerca nitens. The sequence goes on from NC_064616.1 coordinate 952,161,501, forward strand.
TGTAAGCTGCACTGTGCTTTATTTGGAAGGTTTATGAGTACTGAGCGTTTCTACACATAACTGTGCTGCATTATTTAGGAGGAGTATGCATGTCTGTACTGAATTTATTTCGGTAAATTAGGAGTTGTTTGCGTGTCTGGAGAGCGTTATTTAGCAGTAGTTTACAGACTGTGGGCTGTCTGGCGTGACCCCAGGCATTTCAGAGAGTGTGTTTTGTATCAGTGTGATAAATATACTCCATCCCTAAATAAAATTTTCGAAAATAATTAGAGTACGCTCCTTCCTTACTCTCCCCAACAGCCCAGCGCAGGCTGAATCTTTTTCCCACCGACCGCCAGGAAGAGGTGGCGACCGGATAACTTAGGTTAGTGGAGGTGAGCTTTGTTTCCCGCAGTTTCCTTGGGTTGGTAGTGAAACCCAAGTGACCTTTCTTTACTGCCAAAATTCAAACTTTGCGCCAGTTCCTAGGTACAGACGGCGGTCGGGTGACTTAGGTTAGCGGAGGTAATCCAAGTTTCGTTTCTGTCGCGCCATTTTATTAGCTTAATAGAGATACGCGAATTGACCTTTTTTTACGACCAAAATTCAAACTTGGCTCCAACTCATAGGAAGAAGTAGCGGTCGGATGACTTAGTTTAGCGCAAGTGACCTATCTTACCGCTATTTTCTTAGGTTAGTACAGATAACTATGGTGTGATGCATTATCCTATTGGAGTTTAAACTTCCCGCCATTTTTCTGAGGGAGGCGGGTGTGACACTTTCCCACCAAAAGCCGCCATCTTTGATAACGGTACTGTGTATTGCTTGTCCCAATACTTACGTTTACTGTATCATCCTTTGGCACCCGATCCACAAGCTGAAGAGTAGTACTACTTGTTCAGGGGAGCTAAGTTCCCCACATCCGCATTCTTCACGCAGACGGATGTTGATCCGATGTAAGTGTTACGGATATGGATGATTTCTGGTTTGGCAAGTATCAATCGACTCCTTGGTGTAGCTAGCGTGTCTTATTCAGAAACTATCTCCTGCGTTTGGGAAGAATTTACAGACTCACAAAACCTTTTTGCATGTGTCCTCTACCTTTGGCATGCATTAATTATCCACCTTTTAAGATGACGTTATTTCAGTGAGGTCTTCTTCTCTGATTTCTCTTATATTGTCCTTGTAGCCCATTCCCATCCAGTTATGCTGCAGCACGCTACCTAATGGCAATGTCGACTGGAAAGATCCCATGACTACACAAAGGGCTTCCACAGATGTAGATCTAAATGCACCTGACAACGATAAGATACACTTTGCCTGCGCCTCAACAGCAGTTGTGTTTATTGGCAAGCGACTTTTAAGTGAGAATGTAAGAGTAGCAAAGCACATAATGGGTCTAAAGCTCGCACAGTGGTGTAATCTCATGTCTGTTAGCGGATGTCTGTAATCTGTAGTATTTATTCCCACCAGTTTTTGTAGCTGCTTTTCATCCTTTCCTACAGTAGTTTGCATGTGGGTCCCAAAAGACAGTCCTTTATCAATCGTAATTACCGGGTGTCTTGTCGTCTGGTTTTCGTGCTATATTTCTGTTTCGAAGCTTCATATGTGGGTTCCTAATGAGTCTCCCTTTCACCGGAACGTAACGTGCTTTGAGGTAATTGTCAGTTCACTTTGTGTACGTCAGTTGTTCGTGTGTTGTAATATATCACTAGCATTCTCCTCAAGTTGTGCTGAGGACTCTGCCGATACTACAACAAGCTGACCATCGGCATACTCAACGATTCCTGGCAGTGAAAGCTCTCCGCGAAATGTAGTAAGGGTTCCGTAGCTAGATCCCAGAAGATGCGCCCAAGGAACATTCCTGGTGTGGATATCTTAGTGAGTTTGTTAAGCACATTCCGGTTGCTTGCTCGCCTCTTACAAGGGGAAGGTCTCAGACATGGCTGACCAGATCTGCTCATATTTTCAGGTTGCTTGCGTACAACTGCAATGAAAGAATCTATGATATTTTCGTTCAACAACTCTCCGTCTTTAAAACCTAAACCTAAACCTAAACCTAAAGATGATAACTCGCAATCGTCTTAGAATGGGCGGGGTTTATAGATAACTGGAAACAGGGCATTTTTCATCAATATGTTTCATTAATTCATCCATTAGGAATGGTTTGTAATTGACAGCGACTGTGCTAGGAACGGGTTTGTTAATATATAACTTCTCTGCTACTAGTCACGGTTTTCTTTTATTTTTACTTACCACTACGCGTTTCGGGAAATAATTCTCATTTTCACGTGTGTTTTCCTCTTTGTACTACGCCAGTTTTTCATAGACTTTCTGGTGCTTCTGGTTCTGCATTATTCTGTTGTCTTTGCTGAAATATATAGAATCACGCACATTTTAGTTGAGTATCGATCTTTATATACAGTTAGTATCGAAATTTTGGATGAACCTGTACTTACCGTTCTCCTCTGATCAATTTGTGCGGAGTCTCACACATATTAAACATCGCATGCAGTTTTCTGTGCACGGTACACGTCGAGACTAACAAACGAACATAAACAGGCAGTTACAAAGATGTTATCGGATGTAGTCGACAGAGATAACGCTTTAAGTCTTCCACAGAGTGTGGTATACGTTTGTACAGGGGGTATTTATCTTAGTACCCTGGATCATAATTTGCTTGTTTCTATTTACAATGGTGCTTATTTCTAAGTGTTACTGTTTATTTCAGTATATTTTAGGACTATCTGAAGAACTTCAGTGATTAACATTCAACCTTTTCGTTTAATATTTTATCTTCATATTTTTGTAATTTCTACTGACAGATCGGTCTTGCCTCATCTATGTATTCGGTGGAGTACTTCGACATTTTGCACCACTTTTCCAGATGAGTCATCTGAAGCTGTGTATGTATGTCCATGTTATTGTTGTGTGTCTGTTGTGTGTGTAGCCTTTAAAGTGCTCTGTGCTGTTGAAATCTCGGCCTGTTTGTCCTAGGTAAAGAACAGAGAATTCCTGACATCTTACTCTGTATATGTCAGAGTATGAGTAAGGGCCATAATTACACTTTCTGTCAAATATTAGTTTTTATGTAGTTGATTAGATGTAGGAAATCCAATTTTTACTTTTCAGCTTTTGAAAATATATGATATCTTATGTGATATAATGTCAATGTGTGGGATCCTAGTATAGATTCGTTTTTCTCTTTTCTCTGTAGTGTGGTTTTTGTATGGGTCTTTCTTTACTTAGGCTAGTATTATGTCACCATTGAAGTAGTATAATCATTGGCAACTGCACCTTGTAACACTGTGTTTATTTCTTGTTATATGTTTTCTTGGTTGAAAGGTTTTTTAGTTGCCGTATGCCCATGAACCATGGACCTTGCCGTTGGTGGGGAGGCTTGCGTGCCTCAGCGGTACAGATGGCCGTACCGTAGGTGCGACCACAACGGAGGGGTATCTGTTGAGAGGCCAGACAAACATGTGGTTCCTGAAGAGGGGCAGCAGCCTTTTCAGTAGTTGCAGGGGCAACAGTCTGGATGATTGACTGATCTGGCCTTGTAACATTAACCAAAACGGCCTTGCTGTGCTGGTACTGCGAACGGCTGAAAGCAAGGGGAAACTACAGCCGTAATTTTCCCCGAGAACATGCAGCTTTACTGTATGATTAAATGATGATGGCGTCCTCTTGGGTAAAATATTCCGGAGGTAAAATAGTCCCCCATTCGGATCTCCGGGCGGGGACTACTCAAGAGGACGTCGTTATCAGGAGAAAGAAAACTGGCATTCTACGGATCGGAGCGTGGAATGTCAGATCCCTTAATCGGGCAGGTAGGTTAGAAAATTAGAAAAGGGAAATGGATAGGTTAAAGTTAGATATAGTGGGAATTAGTGAAGTTCGGTGGCCGGGGGAACAAGACTTTGGTCAGGTGATTACAGATTTATAAATACAAAATCAAATAGGGGTAATGCAGGAGTAGGTTTAATAATGAATAAAAAAATAGGAGTGCGGGTTAGCTACTACAAACAGCATAGTGAACGCATTATTGTGGCCAAGATAGACACAAAGCCCATGCCTACTACAGTAGTACAAGTTTATATGCCTACTAGCTCTGCAGATGATGAAGAAATTGATGAAATGTATGACGAGATAAAAGAAATTATTCAGGTAGTGAAGGGAGACGAAAATTTAATAGTCATGGGTGACTGGAAATCGTCAGTAGGAAAAGGGAGAGAAGGAAACATAGTAGGTGAATATGGATTGGGGGGAAGAAATGAAAGAGGAAACCGCCTTGTAGAATTTTGCACAGAGCATAACTTAATCATAGCTAACACTTGGTTCAAGAATCATAAAAGAAGGTTGTATACCTGGAAGAATCCTGGAGATACTAAAAGGTATCAGATAGATTATATAATGGTAAGACAGAGATTTAGGAACCAGGTTTTAAATCGTAAGACATTTCCAGGGGCAGCTGTGGATTCTGACCACAATCTATTGGTTATGAACTGCAGATTGAAACTGAAGAAACTGCAAAAAGGTGGGAATTTAAGGAGATGGGACCTGGATAAACTGAAAGAACCAGAGGTTGTAGAGAGTTTCAGGGAGAGCATAAGGGGACAATTGACAGGAATGGGGCAAAGAAATACAGTAGAAGAAGAATGGGTAGCTCTGAGGGATGAAGTAGTGAAGGCAGTAGAGGATCAAGTGGGTAAAAAGACGAGGGCTAATAGAAATCCTTGGGTAACAGAAGAAATATTGAATTTAATTGATGAAAGGAGAAAATATAAAAATGCAGTAAATGAAGCAGGCAAAAAGGAATACAAACGTTTCAAAAATGAGATCGACAGTAAGTGCAAAATGGCTAAGCAGGGATGGCTAGAGGACAAATGTAAGGATGTAGAGGCTTGTCTCACTAGGGCTAAGACAGATCCTGCCTACAGGAAAATTAAAGAGACCTTTGGAGAGAAGAGAGCCACTTGTATGAATATCAAGAGCTCAGATGGCAACCCAGTTCTAAGCAAAGAAGGGAAGGCAGAAAGGTGGAAGGAGTATATAGAGGGTTTATACAAGGGCGATGTACTTGACGACAATATTATGGAAATGGAAGAGGATGTAGATGAAGATAAAATGGGAGATAAGATACTGCGTGAAGAGTTTGACAGAGCACTGAAAGACCTGAGTCGAAACAAGGCCCCGGGAGTAGACAACGTTCCATTAGAACTACTGATGGCCGTGGGAGAGCCAGTCATGACAAAACTCTACCATCTGCTGAGCAAGATGTATGAGACAGGCGAAATACCCACAGACTTCAAGAAGAATATAATAATTCCAATCCCAAAGAAAGCAGGTGTTGACAGATGTGAAAATTACCGAACTATCAGTTTAATAAGTCACAGCTGCAAAATACTAACGCGAATTCTTTACAGACGAATGGAAAAACTGGTAGAAGCGGACCTCGGGGAAGATCAGTTTGGATTCCGTAGAAATGTTGGAACACGTGAGGCAATACTAACCTTACGACTTATCTTAGAAGAAAGATTAAGAAAAGGCAAACCTACGTTTGTAGCATTTGTAGACTTAGAGAAAGCTTTTGACAACGTTAACTGGAATACTCTCTTTCAAATTCTGAAGGTGGCAGGGGTAAAATAAAAGGAGTGAAAGGCTATTTACAATTTGTACAGAAACCAGATGGCAGTTATAAGAGTCGAGGGGCATGAAAGGGAAGCAGTGGTTGGGAAAGGAGTGAGACAGGGTTGTAGCCTCTCCCCGATGTTATTCAATCTGTATATTGAGCAAGCAGTAAAGGAAACAAAAGAAAAATTCGGAGTAGGTATTAAAATTCATGGAGAAGAAGTAAAAACTTTGAGGTTCGCCGATGACATTGTAATTCTGTCAGAGACAGCAAAGGACTTGGAAGAGCAGTTGAACGGAATGGACAGTGTCTTGGAAGGAAGATATAAGATGAACATCAACAAAAGCAAAACGAGGATAATGGAATGTAGTCAAATTAAGTCGGGTGATGCTGAGGGGATTAGATTAGGAAATGAGACACTTAAAGTAGTAAAGGAGTTTTGCTATTTAGGGAGTAAAATAACTGATGATGGTCGAAGTAGAGAGGATATAAAATGTAGACTGGCAATGGCAAGGAAATCGTTTCTGAAGAAGGGAAATTTGTTAACATCGAGTATAGATTTAAGTGTCAGGAAGTCGTTTCTGAAAGTATTTGTATGGAGTGTAGCCATGTATGGAAGTGAAACATGGACGATAACTAGTTTGGACAAGAAGAGAATAGAAGCTTTCGAAATGTGGTGCTACAGAAGAATGCTGAAGATAAGGTGGGTAGATCACGTAACTAATGAGGAGGTATTGAATAGGATTGGGGAGAAGAGAAGTTTGTGGCACAACTTGACTAGAAGAAGGGATCGGTTGGTAGGACATGTTCTGAGGCATCAAGGGATCACAAATTTAGCATTGGAGGGCAGCGTGGAGGGTAAAAATCGTAGAGGGAGACCAAGAGATCAATACACTAAGCAGATTCAGAAGGATGTAGGTTGCAGTAGGTACTGGGAGATGAAGAAGCTTGCACGGGATAGAGTAGCATGGAGAGCTGCATCAAACCAGTCTCAGGACTGAAGACCACAACAACAACAACAATGTAGCAATGGCCTGTATGCTGCCTGTTCATGGATATTTGGGTGACTTGAGATAAATACTTCCCGTGTAAAAGAATATCATACTCTGTTGAGGACCTACAGCAGTATCTCTGTTGCCTACATCTAAAAATATCCTTGTAACTGTTTGTTTATATACGTTTGTTATCTTGTATGTATACCGTGTCCAAAAAATTGTGCGTGATGTTAGTATCTGTGAGACTCTGCACAAATGGACCACAAGAAGACTGTAAGTACAAGCTGTTCTAAATTTCACCACTAACTAAACTGATGAAAATAATCCAACACCAAGAATTAATCAATGTAGAGCAATGAAATTTGGGAAATAAATTGGTCTAGGTAAAACATTCAAGTGATTAACATTGCCAGGTCACAGGTTAATGCAAGCACGAGGAAACACATTGAAAATGTGAAGAGGTCGTACATTAATAACTGAGTGTAACCGCCACAATGTCGAATACAAGCATTAAAACGTGCATGTATTGTGTCGTACAGGTGCTAGATGTCAGTTTGTAAGACAGAATTCCATACCTGTTGCACTTGGTGACTTTTAATGCTGGTTGTGGATGACGCTAGAAGAGGGAAGCAAGGAAGATTGGGTTTAACGTCCCTTCGACATTGAAGTCATTAGAGACGGAGCACACGCTCGGATTGTGTCACGGATGGAAAAGTCAATCGGCCGTGCCATTTCGAAGGAACCATACCGGCATTTGCCTGTAGCGATTTCGGGATATCACGGAAAACCTAAATACGGATGTTCGTAAGCGGGTTTCAACCGTCGTCCTGCTGAATGCGAGTCCAGAGCGCTAAACGCTCCTCCAGCTCGCTCGGTATGACGCTGAAGTTGTCACACATCAAGTCTCGTACGTGTCCGATTGGAGACAGATCTGGTTATAGAGATGGCCAAGACAATATGTCGACGATCTTTAGAGCAGGTTGGGTTACAACAGCGGTATGTGGCCTAGCGTTATCCCGTTGGAAAACACCCTCTGAAATGCCGTTCATGAATGGGCGCACAACAGGTCGAATGACCAGACATACTTACAAATTTGAACTCAGGGTGCGTGGGATATCCACGAGAGTGCCAATGCTGTCATTCGAAATCATACCCCAGACCGTAACTTCGGGTGTAGGTGCGGTGTCTAGTATACAGACAGGTTGCATGCAGACGCTCACCTGGCCTCCTTCTAACCAACGCACGCCAATCACTGGCATCTAGGCAGGACCAGCTTTCATCAGAAAACAAAACAGATCTCCATTCTGTTCTCCAATGATATTTCGATCGACACCGCTGAAGTCGCAAATGGAGGTGGTCTTGGGTCTGTGAAATGCACGCTGCGGGGCGTATAGCTCGGAGCTCTCCTTGAAGTAATCGATTACTAACATTTCGCTGTGTCACTGTGGTGCCAACAGCTGCTTGAATTGCTGCTGCTGATACAGTATAATACGCCACAGCCATACGCCGAAGACGACGGTCTTCGCTCTTGGTTGTGCCACGTGGGCGTCTAGAGCCCGGTCGCCTTCCGACTGTATCTTTCCATGACCAGTGCTGCCAGCGTTCCTGTACAGAGGCTACTTTCCTGACTAGTGTTTATGCAACATCGCGGAAGGATACTCAGCTTCTCGTAGATTTTCGTGTAACGACCTCGTTCGATCTCAGTGAGATGCTGATATGGAGTCTTTGCCGCCTTATAGCCGTTTTTGACTAACGTCGGCTCGCTACGTCCAATCTTAAAGGTAAATAACGCTCACCACCGTTACATCGTGTATTTAAAGCAAATCGGATCTGCATCCTCATACAGGCGATACCAGCGCACATCGTATGCGACTGGCGGGAAATCTGAAAAGACGTCATCTTTCGGACGCAGAAAAACGCCTATCAAAGTTCGTTTATCTAGCACAATTCCTTCTAGGTGTCGGGATTTTATTTGTCTGTCAGATTTATAACCAACAACAAATTACGTGGTTTTATATACACATCAAAAATTTTTTTGTATCACCTCGGTTCCGAGAGTTCCGGAACCTGTACAATAAACTGGAATAGAGATCAACATAAACATCATTTCCGTCCTTTTTATTGCTCATGAGAACCACATATTGCATGTTGTATCACCATACAGCGAGACCTTCAGAGTTGGTGGTTCAGATTGATGTACACGCCGCTACCTCCAATAGCCAGTGGCACGTCCTCTTGCATTGATGCATGCCTGTATTAGTCGTGGTATACTATCCACAAGTTTATCAAGTCACTGTTAGTCCAGATTGTGGTTTTTGGGTCACGTTATTCATAAACAGCCCTTTAAATCTGTCCCAGGCATTGTCGATGGGGTTCATTGCTGGAGAGTATGCTGGCCATTCTAGTCGAGCGATGTCGTTATCACGAAGGAAGTCATTCACAAGATGTGCACACAAGGTGTTCAGCCTTACCGGGTTGCCTCCAAACACGTCTCCGACGTTTGTCTGGTGGAATGCATATGCGTCACTCATCGGTGAAGAGAACGTGATGCCAATCCTGAGAGGTATATTCGGTATGTTTTTGGACCCATCTGTACCGCGCTGCATGGTGTCGTGGTTGCAAAGATGGACCTTGCCGTGGACTTCGGGAGTTGCGCACCATGCAGCCTATTTCCCACAGTTTGAGTTGTGACACGACATTCTGTGGCTGCCCGAAAAGCATTATTCAACATGGTGGCGTTGCTGTCAGAGTTCCTTCGACCCATAATCCGTAGTTAGCCATCATCTACTGGAGTACTAGCCCTTGGGCAGCCTGAGCGAAGCATGTCGTCGACAGTTCCTGTCTCTCTGTATTTCCTGCATGTCCGAACAACTTCGCTTTGGTTCACTTCGAGACGCCTGGACACTTCTCTTGTTGAGAGTCCTTTCTGTCACAAAGTAACAATGCGGATGCGATCGAACCGCAGTATTCACCGTCTAGGCACGGCTGAACTACAGACAACACGGGCCGTGTAACTCCTTCCTGGTGGAATGACTGGAACTGATCGGCTGTCGGTCCCCCTCGGTCTATTAGGCGCTGCTGCTGCATGGTTGATTACAATTTTGGGCGGGTATAGTGACATCTCTGAACAGTCAAAGGGAATGTGTCTTTGATACAGTACCCACAGTAATTTTTTTATGTGTGTATAAGGTAGTAAAGAAAAAAGAACAGTACAAAACCCCTCACACATCAAATGTATTACGAATCAATGGTATAGGATAAAGCGAAAAACGCACTTGAATACAGGTATCATTTCCCGAACCGCACTGTGGTAAGTTAAAAGAGAGAAAAATTTTAAAAACTGAATATCGTGACTAATAGCTGAAAGGTTACTGTAAACAAACCAATTTTCATCAAAATATATGTTGTCCGTAAATGCACATTTTTGCAGAAATTGTCGAAAGAAACTCTTTCAACTGCCTCTTACGTACCCATGAGGTAGATGCCTTTCAACGAAAGCAACGACCAAGGCATCAGGCAGCGGATTGGGAAACCTGAGCTCCACTCTCAGTTGGATTTTGCAGTTCTTTTTCTTTCGCATCGAAATTGGCAGGCGTACGAGCCTTAATAAGGTAAGTAGAGCAACAGGATTGAATAAACAGGTATGCAAATAAAGTTCTCAAACGACTAGGTTTAGTAAGGAATCAAAAATTTAATCCTGATCTATTTACAATGTCTCTGTTACGCACTCTGCTACATCTACTGAACTTCTTTCGAACAACTAGATGTATGGTTTTGTCAAACAAAGCAAATATACTCGCGACACCAAGTACGTCTAACGAATGCTGTCTTCGTGCAACTACATCATGCACTCCAAAGATCTGGAGGAAAATATAGTTTGTTTACATTTAAAATTATTTCTTTTTCGGGAATTCATTTTGATACAATACTGCAGTGTCTGTTTACTCAGGAATACGACGCAATGTTTCTTAGGAAATGCATACATTTCCGAAAAAGCTGTGCTTCGTATTTATGAATAACACAGACATTGTAGTATCGTATTAACGGGAAAGCGACTTTCAGTTAAAATGTCCCCTTGTACGTAATGCATGTACGAGTACAGGCTGCAGACACATAGTTAACGACGTATGGAAGTTTGGGTATGGCCGTGATGCGTGTTCATGTAGGTTAATAGAAAGGTAACCGATTTCGATAAGTGGAAAATCCAGGTTCGAGTCCCGTCCGCCACCAATTTTTATTGCTGTCATTCCATTATACAGTTGTTGGCTACCCTATTTTTGCAACTGAGAATACATTTCATGTAATTTATTTTGATATTCTCCACGCTTACGATAACATTGTCAGAAATATTAGTGGAAAAGTTGATAATGAAATATGCTGTGGATCATCATAGCATCCTCTCAGTTGTGCAATTCCAGTTGGATTTCCAGAATCAGTCTGTAATTTTGAACCCTGGAAATCAAAATTTTTACTTGGCGACAAAGAGGAACCTAACGCGGCTGGCCCACAAGTGTAGTTTGGCTGTATTATTTCTACCGCGCAAGTCAGCTGCACTTCTTCAACTATAAACATACTGTTATGTCCGTCGGTGTTAGTTTTTTCACGTCATAAAACCAGTACCTGACAAAATTTTAAAATGCTCTCAAGATAAGTTTTGTAAACTAAGTTCTTCTATTTTCAGGATCTAAAGTAAGTCAAGCAACCTTTTATAACGAGTCGGTTAAACGACTGACGTAATCCCTATTCAGAGAGCAAATCAGTCATTAGTTTCTTAAAAGCAAGGGGAAAATTTAGGCAAAAATTTTCCAGACTCTGTGAACGAATATTGCGTCGTGTACGAATGCGTTATATTATATACACTACCAACTGGGACAAGTGCAGCTTTACTCTTTTACGCGATAACGTTCGTCAAATGTTCGTTTTCTCACAAGGGAACCTCCCCATCGCAACCCCCTCAGATTTAGTTATAAGTTGGCACAGTGAATAGGCCTTGAAAAACTGAACACAGATAAATCGAGAAAACAGGAAGAAGTTGTGTGGAACTATGAAAAATATAAGCAAAATATACAAACTGAGTAGTCCAAGCGCAAGATAGGCAACATCAAGGCTAGTCTAAGCACAGGAGCGCCGTGCTCCCGTGGTTAGAGTGAGCAGCTGCCGAACGAGAGGTCCTAGGTTCAAGTCTTCCCTCATGTGAAAACTTTACTTTCTTTATTTTCGCAAAGTTGTGATCAATCCGTTCGTTCATTGACGTCTCTGTTCACTGTAATAAGTTTAGTGTCTGGGTTTTGCGACCGCACTGCAAAACCGTGCGATTAGTAGACGAAAGGACGTTCCTCTCCAATGGGAACCGAAAACATTAGATCGCAAGGTCATAGGTCAACCGATTCCTCCACAGGAAAACACGTCTGATATATTCTATGCGACACTGGTGACGGTAGTGCGTCACATGACAGGAATATGTTGTCGACCCACCTAACTTGTACACTTGGCGAATGGGTATAAAGATTCTTCATCCTTGCCCGGTTTAGGTTTTCTTGTGGATGTGATAATCACTCCCAAAAAAGTGATGAAAACACAAGAGTTTGTCACATAAACTGCAACAAATGAATGCAACAGTTTCACAGTCGCACAGTTTTCCCTGTGCTCTGTCAAAACATATGTTTTTAACGATTTCAAATTTTTCCGTGTGTAGACCGTCAAATCCTGCATATGTCCAAGCAGATTTGAACATGTCCTGGAATTGTGGAGAGCGAAGTTGATTATGTGTGAGTGCCTGAACTTTGATGGTTGTCTGAAATTAAAAAATTAAACTTTCCACCCGAGGAAAGACTTGAACCAAGGACCTCTCGTTCCGTAGCTGCTCACGCTAACCACGAGACCACGGCGACCCTGAGCTTACACTATCCTCGATGTTGCATATCTTGCGCATGGGCTACTTAGTTTGTATATTTTGCTTATTTTTTTCATAGTTCCACACAACTTCTTCCTGTTTTCTCGATTGATCTGTGTTCAGTGTTTAAAGGCCTATCCACTGTGCCAGCTTATAACTAAATCTGAGGGGGGTGCGATGGGGAGGTTCCCTTGTCAGCAGCCTTACTGGGAATTGTATCATACAACATTTTAATTCTTTACTAATTCATATCGCTTCAGAGATTTATTTGTCTACCAGGATTCGATCCCGCGACTTCGCCGTTTCAGGAGACGCGCTTTGCCACATTCTTTTTGTTTATTTTTTCCCCGCATCCTATACTGACCACCCTCTGTTCCGAAACACTGTACCTTTACTCATTACTCTTTTTAAGGGAATAAACAGGAGTGGTCTTAGGTCGTAGAGTTGGTAGTGGTCGAATCCCGAGGCCTGGACTCAGTACCCCGCTCACCGTCACCAAGGCAGTGTTGGATGGGAAAGTGGGATACGTGAGGATCAACAGAAGTGTAAAACTTATGGTTATTTTTCTATTCCGTTTTTTGTATATTCTTTTTTTTATTTTGTACTGTTATTATGAAATTATGGGGAGCATACGTCATCTAAATAAAAAACAGAAGATTGTGTGAAAAGGAAGGGTCAAAGAACCAGAAACGGTCGCGGTCCCTGTACCCGAGGTGCCAGGGGGATCACACGGATAGGCATCCACGTGCCAAAACCCGGATCGGAGAAGAAAGAGAGAAGTTGAAGGGGGGCTCACGTTACCATGTGACAAGCTTACGTCTGTCGTGCGTATGTGCCAGAAGGGAGTTAGTATCGGACAGTATAAGACGGATGAAACGAAACAAAAGCAAAACAAAAAATATCCACCCGTTTACTGCGCATTCTGCAATCCTCCGAAATCGGGTCTAGAATCGATCATAGGCGGTTGAAGCTGAGACACCGCTGTGTGGTGGTGTAGGTGCCCTCAGCTCCCGGTACTCCTCATCTAAGTAGGGGTGTAACAGAGACCCCTCGACGATATTTGGCAAATAAAAGTCGGTAATGTGGCGCTCGTTCGAGCGCAGCGAGAGCTGTTTGCAAATAGTTCTAGAAGTCGAGGAGTTATTTTACTCCCTCTCGGAAAAGGTAACTAACTGCCCACCCCTTTACACACGTAAGAGCACGATGTTTGGCGGCATGGAATTATGTGCCCTCTAGTTAAAGCAAAATTCATTAATTTATCGCATCCGGTGGCACCCAGTTCTGACAGCAGTCGTTTGCTGCAACAATTGTCAAACGTCATGAGAAGAGGTGAGACAGTGGTCATCAGCGTCGAGTTGCCGGCAAAGAAAACAAAGAGGGGAGTCTGACAAACTGATGTTGTCCAAATTTCTTGTTGGTTATGGGATTCCACATTGCCCAGACGCCAGTAGGGAGGAAGGGCTGATGGATTTTATGACACACTATGTGCCATCAGATGGAGGGATGCGTGGTCTTCAGTATATTACAGGGGACGCGGCACTATAATAGGGTTTTAACATCCTTGATCCTGGACGGACGCGTGTCCAGGATGCTAGTATGTGTAACTGTAGTCAATGAAGCAGTCTGAAATGTGGGACAGGGGTGGGGTGACGTGGTCCACAGACACAAGTGGTGAAGACCTGAAGCAAGCTGCATGTTAGAGACGCTTCCCGTCCAGTCCATTGTGCTTTCACAGCACTCATATACAACGTTACAGCTCACATCTGGCCCTACACGTGCCTGAGGTGGATTATCAGCTGTGAATTGATGTTGTTGGTGTTATCCTTGCTATCTTATAGGCCAGGTGGTGGACCAGGTGGAGAGGCATCTGCTGTGGTATTGGCAGAAGGACGTCGACGTCATGATGAACGTAAGCCCCCCCTAGTCTCGGTGGATTTGGGAGAAGGTTGTGATTAGTGGAGGAGTACCGACAATTCAAGACCCTATAACAGGTCATGCTCCTCGACTTCCTTTTCATCCCATGACGTGGAGGTGGGCACCGGTGTGTTGTCCAAAAGGTCCCCTGAAGGTGGAGTAGTGGTTCATGATGTGGTACTGATACAGCTACGTTCATTAAGTTGTTTGGCGTCCACACGGTGCCATGGAGGAATATGGCTCTGAGCACTATGGGACTTAACATCTATGGTCATCAGTCCCCTAGAACTTAGAACTACTTAAACCTAACTAACCTAAGGACAGCACACAACACCCGGTCATCACGAGGCAGAGAAAATCCCTGACCCCGCTGGGTATCGAACCCGGGAACCCGGGCGTGGGAAGCGAGAACGCTACCGCACGACCACGAGCTGCGGACCATGGAGGAATAGGCTGTCTCCCTGCTCACATCATCCCCTTCAGAGGCGGTTTCTTGATCGTCGTTCAGGTCAGCAGCTGCCTCGTCTTTACCCTGCAAAGTCTCTTCTTGGTCGAGGCCTTTCAGTGTCTTATTTTGCGAATTTTCGGAGAACGTTGTTTCCTTATGCGACCTTCCGTGTCTAACGACGGCAAGGAATCGAATCGATCTGACAAGAAAGCCACATCAGGGACGATGAAGGAGTCACTCTCCATCTAGTTGTTAAGGATTGGATCAGCAATCGGCAGCATCAGCACCACTGTAGCGGGGTCGAATGCCCGCCAAGGTGGAAGGCCGTCTGAGGTACCCTCCGTCAATGTATGAACTGGTTCAGTTGGGCATCGAGCCAACGTTGCGAGAACGCCGGAAAAGAGAGAGCAGTCAGGTAAGTCAATGGTAACATCATTTTTTGCGCCGTGGGTGACCCTTCGGCAGCTGGGAGCACGTAATACACCGTTTTACAGATTTAGAACTAAGGTAGCCTTCCGTGCCGCAGCTGGAACACGTTTGAGGCAGTCCATCGTACATGATCATTGCACGATATCCACCGATATGTAGGTAGGACGTAATGTGCTTTCGCGGATCAATGATGATCTGTCGGAGGCCGCTTTGGACAGGATATGTTCGAAACTGAGTCAATTTTTCCGCAGTATGGCCGTGGACTGTACCGTGTGGTCGGAGTGCCGCGACATCTTCCCCTGCAGGACATTCGAATGGCATTTCAAAAACGTGAATCGTACACGTGCTTAAGTCTGTGTGGTCATTGATGGCTGCCCCGATATTGCCTTGGGCATGACGGAAGTGGAGCTTCTGTTTTGTCTCACGTACGATGTGTTCCCACCAAACGTCGTTGACGGCTTTAACATAGACAGTGCTGTTCACTATCAACAAATCTATTCGTTTGATGTCAGTAACCAGGATCTTGACTTAAGCTCGCAGAAAACACTCCACCTTGAGAGTATTGAGTCGGGCATAGTCGTTGCAAAAAGTAAATCGGAGCGTACATTTATGTTAACCCGATCACCTTGTAATGAAGACAAAATTGCAAATGAAGTGAAGAATCATGGCCACAGTGACAATGAAGTGAGCGAGGGAAATGAGGAAGAAGAAGGAGGAAAGAAATAAAGTGCCTATCTTTACTGTGAGTGAGACTTTAGAAGGTGTCAGAATTATAAACGTATTCTGTGAAGCTATGTGAGGGAGCAGTGAAATTGCAAATGAAATAATGAACATAGAAAGTAATTTATGAAGTGTGTGTTGGTGAAATAGACAGCAGAGTAAAATGATTCATTATTTTACTCCTAAGTAAAGATGTTTGGTCAGTACTCTACATATTGCTGTATATACTATATGTAAAAGAAAACAAGGGTAGGTAAATTTACTTTTTTCCATTTGCCACTACAATAGACTGGAAATACTAATCTCATTTACAACGACACTCGTTTATAACTACATAATTTTTAAGGTCGTTTGAATTTTATTACAGCCAGGTTCCAATGTATTCCGAAATTATTCCCACTACACAATACATACCACGAACAATTGCCCGTGAAACATCACACATCTCTTACAATATCACCAGCAAAAGCCACTGTCACATAAAGAAAGCATACACCAAATAAATACATACTTTAACGGGATATACTGAAGCAGAGATTGGATCTAAGAACAGCATGCTATGAAATCGACAAAGATCGCCAGCGGTCGTCGTTCCTACTTGGTCAGCACTCCTCAGAAGCAGCACGACGTTTCTATGACACTGTTATCCGTGGCAGTGCCCTGGAGCCAGTCTTAGAGAGGCCACCTAAACTTCAACGAATCCCGCCTTGTCGACACGCGATGCCGATGGAGATAGCTATCCCGGACATCACCTGTGTTCCAGATCGTTTTACGTGATGTACAAAAGCAGCCACTACCGTAAAATCAGCGGGGCGCAGCACCATTCAAGCCCCTTCCATGCCGGCCATCATCGTCGAACAGCTAGGCAGCAATGTGACATGCAGCTCATTTTGTTCAATGCCGTATCGTTGACTCTCCCGTCTCTACTATCACCAGATTCCAAAACTCTGTTGCCCTAGTAGCCAAGTACTCGGATCCTCTAGCACCTTCTCTCGATTATGACGCTGGATGAAGCCACCCCGTTCCTGATGCAGCATGAACAAGGGAATTACATGTCTTTCAGCACTATACATTGCAGCCTGACGTATTCATCGCAAAATGAGGACGCCAGGCCGGGACGATACGGACTGGGAGATGCGAGCCTTCCTTTATACAGAAACCGCGGCCGTGGCACCCCCTCAATGCTGTTTCCTCTCCAACATATTGGACACTGGTACGCTGGAAGATGCTGTACAAAGTATTCATTTTGTTCGCCTTTAACACTAGTAACCTGAAACAAACAGTAATAAAAGAACTATTGTGTCTATGAACTGTCTACTCCTGCTGCACCTGAATCCATCTCCGTAAGGAACTGCTAGCCAGACTCACACATCCTGCCATCCTACTATAACTGGTGTCAGAGGGACTGCCGCAGATAGAGATCGACAACCAGAATACATCACTTTGCGGCATTGTTCAGTAGCGCCATCTTTCCAAAGGGGAAAAGGGAGTGGGTTAATGAAAGGCTGAATGCTGAAGAATCGTCAGTCACAGCCTAAACTGTAAGTTTCATTTGTGGGAGTTCCTAAATTTTTGGGTTTTATCTTTCCCTACTTTTCTGTAATGACGGTGGTAGATAACAATGTAGCGTACAATAAGGGGCCGAGAGCGGTACCGTTAACTCCTCTCCCATTCAACCACTGGAATTTGCATCTGCACTTTGTTCGTGCACTGGATAACACCCCGTAGTTTGATGGATTTATCGACGGGAAGGCATTACTCCAGCCAATACTGGTGTATCTGGCAAAGGCATGGGAAATCTTGAGTGCTCCGAAGACTTCGGTAGTTTCTGAAAGATAAGCCAAAATAAATTATTGTAAAACGGGATTCTACAGAATAAATGATTTAGGGTGAATAAAGATGACACGAGTAAAATGTATATTGTATATTGTCTCAAAACTTCAAAAGAACTGAGGTAGCATAAGGACGCGAATGCGTTATTGGCAATGACTTCGTCAATTACACACCTCCTGGTACTTTCCGAATCTATTTACATGATAACGGTAGAGCAGCCAACCATCGCTGACCAAGCTAAAGAAGTGACATAACGGAAAAATCTATCAGATGTTGGGAAACACGTGAAAGTAAGAAGAAAAGTAGGGTTTTTATGTGTTCCAGGTGGTATTGATATAGCGTCCGTATTGGGTAACACCTAAAGAGAATTATAGGATTATTGGACACCACAGGTGGAGCTCGTATAGCACCAGTAGCTGTGAAAGTCGTAGGATTGTTCTACAGAACACGTCGGGCTGGTATAGCACCGGTAGCTGGGAATAATACAGAACTACTGTGTAGCACAGATAAGGCTGGTCTGGAATCTGTGGCTGGGTCAGTGTTGTCACTGGATATATCTCTCAGGGTAAGAGCAGTTACTAATGAATTACTAGTGAATGTAATAGGTTATGAGAGTTCGGATATATTTCCCAGTCGTAACATCCTCAGAACGTAAATGAATCAAGGTTATCACTTGTCTCGTACCACCGTAAAAAAAAACCTTTTTTGAATTCCTAAGTTACAAAATATGGTACAAAAGGAAACTGTGTAGTCAGTAAAGACGTGAAAATAGGAAAAGACGACACTGTCCCAAGTAGGAACACGAAGTGTAAATATCTGTACATAAATTACTGTCGATGTGACAGCCAGTTTTCAACAGAAATACGGAGACCAATATTGTTTTAGTGCAAGGCATTGTGATAGGACGGACTGAAGCAGAGCTGGGAGCCAGGACATGCTCGACAGTAAGCGCACATCGGCTGCCACCAGCCGTGGTCCCTGCTTCATTAGCACCCCTCAGCAGCAGCAAGACATACCCTTGACATCGTTCTTGGTTTCAAAGTCTAGGAGCCAGCATAGAGAAGCCACTGTGGCTTAACCAACTTGGTCAGCATCTACTCACGCTGTTGATTTCGACAGCCGCCCCATATATTGCCTCTGTTGTAGAGCGTTCAGCATAACATACAAACGCAGCCTCTACCGCGAAGTCTGCAGAAAGCAGCAGCGTTTAAAACCCTTCCAGACTAGTCATCATCATTGAACAGATGGGTACCAATGTGATGCACAGCCCGGAATGTTCAGCGCCACATCGGTGACACTGTCACCTCTACAAGAAGCCTGGCTCCGAAATTCTGTTTACCACTCCACTACTTTCCCAAGATCACGGTGCGAGATCCAACCTTCGATGTCCCTGCCGAAGTTTCAACGAGGGACATCCACGTCCTGCATCATGAACATAGCGAAATATGACGCAAGGCCCGGGCGATACATATCGTGGATGCTAGCCTTCCCTTACGCAGCAGCTGCAGCAATGAAACTGTTTCAACTCTATTTTCTTTGCGCCGTACCTGAGGTTTGCACTTTGTGGGATGCTAAACGATGTATTCACTTCTCTCACCTTCGATGGTAGTAGACAGGAAGCCCAGTAATTCTAAACAAATAGTGACAAAGAACTTCTTGCCTCTACGAAATGCTTTTTTCCTCTGCTTCAGCGTACATATTAGGCAGGAAATCATTGCCAATGCTGTCTCATGATGCCATCCTGTTACAGTATACCAAACTGGAAATCACTCTATGAAATGACAACGGCCGCACGGTTGGAGGCGCCATGTCACTAATCGTGCGGCCCTCCCTCCGGAGGTTGAGTCCTCCGTCGGGCATGGGTGTGAGTGTTGTCGTTAGCGTTAAGTTAGTTTAAGTAGTGTGTAAGTCTAGGGACCGACGATCTCAGCAATTTGGTCTCTTAGGAATTCACAAGCATATTTTACAAATGACAGTTATTTGTAAACAAGTTGGTCTTTACAGTTAACATGTCTGCCATCCTCAAGCATAATCTCCTACGCAGTTGCCTTAGCCCGGCTGATGTGGCATCTTCTACTTCTTTCAGGTTGTTGCGTGCCACATCCGACAATGGCTCTTTTCTTGCCTTTTGCGGCCATCTGCTGCAGTCATCATCATGTGCAGTACACTAAGTTGTATGTGGCGCTGAGGGGTCGAAATGCTACAGCTGTATCGTACTAAAAGTGCAGATTCCATGACGTACTCTCTGCACACAGCATGGGCACTGTCTTCAGAAGAAATTAACGAAATGCCAAGGTCGCCATTGGTTACCAGACTGGCATTGAGAACGCGAAGATAAATAACTAGATACAACAGGATTTTATTACAAGACAGACATCAACAACTACAAAGGAATTTCCTTGCTCCCAGTCGCTTACAAAATCCTTTCCAAAGCACTGTTAAACACGATAGAATCCCAAGCAGAACCACTAATTGGTGAATACCAGGACGGATTCAGAATAGGACGATCATGTGCGGAACAGATCTGGTGCTTAAAGACGATATTAGAAATGAGGAAATGCAGAAGCACACTAATTACATTTATCGACTTCAGGAAAGCATACGATTCAATGGAACGTGAAACCCTGTTTAAAACATAGAAGAATCTGGGATCGTCCGAAGGACACAAAAAATCACAGAACAGACACTTACACGAACAACATCCAAAGTGAAATTCATGGGCGAAATATCAGAACTCTTCGAAAACAAAACTTGAGTCCGACAGGGAGACGACTATCCCCAATGCTTTTCAATATTGGTCTAGAAAAGACCATCAGGCAGTGGGAATCTCATATAAAGGGCAACCAAATTGGTATCAAAAAAGAGAACCGAATTAAAGTCAAGTGCCTTACTTTCTCTGACGGTATTGAAATTATCACCAATAACGGAACAGAAGCGATTCATGCAGTGGATCGAAAGACAACCAGAAAAATAAATCGCCTTTAATCACAAAACATGGTAAAATTTCACAAGTCTGCCATTTTAAATGCCTCGGAGGAACTATACAGTCCTCAGGATTCAACTGAATCGCCAATGAACAAAGAATCACCAAACTCCAGAATGCCAACAAGCTAACATGAAAGCATTACAACAAGAAGTGCATTTCGACAGACGCAAAATTAAAGCATTATAGAACAGTGATTCCTCCAGAAGCAATCTACGCAGCTGAAACAATGGTGACGGATGGTCATTCAAAAATTAAGGAAATAGAAAAGCTAGAAAGAAAAATTCTCACGAAGATTTAAGGGGCAATCATTATAAACGGCATTTGGATGTAGAGACCACAAAACGAGCTCTATATAAAGACCAACACAGCAATAGACGAAATCAGAAAAAGCCGAGCCAAATTTTATACACATATCTACAGAATGGAACACTCCAGAACAGCAAGAAAAATTTGAAAGAGTAAATGCGGCACAGAATGGGTGAAAGAAGTCCAGAGGGATCTGCAGAAGATCAACATAAAAAAATCTCGAAGACTACTCTGAGTGCCGGAATAAAATCACAAATGTGATGTTTGAGGAAAGAATATCGCACCAGCCTGGTAAAAAATGAACAGAAGAACGGAAGAAGGAGCATTCTGAGAGGATGGAGAGATTTTGGGAAGCAAAGAAGAAAAACGTCCGGAGATGAAATTATGAATTCAAGTTCAATCGCTCTCCTAAAGGGGAACAATCGTTATAATAATAATAATTAAGCTCCATTTACAACACAGTGTTGATTTGTTTATACGAACGCTAATTAGTTACAGTGAAATGGCTAGTCGACAAACTGATCCTGAATATCGAAAATCAGTGGCAATGGAGCAAGATAATTGGTATACAACTTCTTACCAGTATTATGCATCACTATGCTTCAAGGTATCAGCGATCTTAAAAGTGTTGATGCAGAAGTCTTGTGATTCCACCAGTCATGAGGGCCCAGGAAGAAGTGAAGTTTTCGAGGGATTTCAGATCCTGATTTCCTCTCATAACAAGTGTTTGTGCCTCCCAGTCAGGGGAGTTCTCCACTCTACATTAGCATTTAATATCATTTATAACAACGGCTACTTCGAAAAATTATATCTATTGAAGTCGTGATGAAAGCCAAACCCTCTGGCATGTATGTATTGAATTTTTTGGCTTTTCTTTTTAGGAAACTGTACAAACACGGTTTATAAATGACAGGCGGTGGTTCGTTGCCTTCATTTCCTAGCAGACTCCAGTATTCGAGAAGGACAAGGCAATAGAAACTTTGGGAGCCCCGATGCCATCCCTTCGACCCTTTTTCACCGTGGCACACACCTTGCATCTTTCTAAAACGGATATTATACGTTACCAACCCCTCGCCAAATCTGGTGACCGCTTTCTAGCGGTCCCCAACCTCACGCCGATATTCAGTGGTCCCACACTTCCTGTGATAAAACTGGCTGTCTCCTTATTCGTTTTTACCGTTCCGCTGTAATATCTAGAATGAATTTCGGCCCATCAGACTTTATTAAAGACTTGTCCACGCCACCATTCAATACATATTACAATTTTCGATCGACTCCCAGTAGAGCACTTTAATACCTTATGGAGAGCACTTGATAAGGCTGTCAATCACACTGCAGTGGAAGAGCTACTGATGTAACTTAAAGTACTATGCGAATTTGTTGTGAAGATCGTACTTTATTTGAACCTCGAGTAACGAAAGAGTAACCGAGTTGACACGCAAAAATGCCTTAAACGGGAACGTCATGAGATGTTGCCAGCACTTGTTTATCACAGCCTAGAACACTGCAGTGTAGCATATGATCCTGTTTTCCTCCGATACGTTGAGTAATGCCCATAATGCACTGTTAATAGAACTGGTTGTACCTTGTGCTTTGTTGTTACGCTCCACACAAGACACGGAAACTATAGAAAATTAGCACCTCCAAAACATACACACAAAACACGTGAGCAAATAAAAGTGTGATGTAATGTCATAAAATAAATCTTAAGCATCATGTACCGTGCAGGATGAATCTAATGAAAAATGTGAGCCATCAAAAATGCAAGCAAGTGTCTCATATATCATTCCTTAGAGAAGCACTTTAACTACGGTAATAATGAATGGTTTTTGTACAGAACCGATGAAAGAAGTTCAGACAGTGACAAAATAATTCACAGGGAAGCACAAAGTTAATGCTCACTTTAATCAGTAGATGCTGAGATTGAGTGTGTATGAAGTTACTTCTTGGTCACTTTACAAACTGAGCAGATCCTGAGAGAACTACAGGTGACCGTCGACATGTTATCGTAGCTGCTAAGGCGTAGGCCATACTGCAGGCGCCTCCAGTGTCGTTAACAAGCTAATGCTCGCTTTGACGTTCTGGTAATTTTCCCGTTCTGGTTCGAGCGTTTTTCAAGTATGCATCATCATCTTGATATTGATCTGTAAAAGATGTCCAGCACTGAATAATACGTCCACTCACATTCAAGGCCAGTGCAGAATCTATCTGTGCGTGGTGTGATAGCCCTTGCCCCACACGCAACAATCAAGTATTTTAAAATAGGATGAAGCTTGACTGAATACTGGCAAATTATGAGTCGTTAACAACAAATTGTTTGGCTTGGCGTCTCCAGAACTGAAGGAACTGAGCCCACCACAGCCTAATATCCTCTACAGTCAGTCGTTTTAAGAAATCATCTCATAAACACATATCTTTCTATTACATTAATTAACAGCATTTTTGTCACGACGAATGTAAATGATTTTTCTAGAGCAATTGTGGGTTCTGTATTGAAAAATGAAATCAGTTTCTGCTTATCAGGCTCAGCTTTGTTTCGGCACATAACCTTTTATCAATCTAAATACTTGGGAACATTGCAGTTTGATTATTCCAGTGGGATTTAATTTAACTATTCTGCAGATGTAACTGCTGAAAATAAATCGTATTTTTTACTAACAATTCTCACACATGACCCAAGATTGGAAATCAATCTCCAGAAAACGACGGAAGCTTAGCATCTTTCCAGTTTAGTCATTTTCTAATATCTGGTACCTTTGTAAATAACCAAATTTCTTTTTATGTTTGTCAAGAACTAACTTCTACGCGACAACTTAATCGCAACGAAATTAAGCAATAAAAATTTCATTTTGGGTGCAAGGTTGTGAACCAGGAGAAGGAATGTGATCTACACGCATGCTACTTCACTTATGTTACGCTATAGATAGGTTGTTTGAAAGGATTATGTCTCTTGTTCTTAGCTGTTTCCATGACTTGAAAAGGACCACCGGATCCGAAAACAGATCATTATTTTCGTCTCATTAAAATAGTAGTAATCACATCGAAATAATAAAAGGCTGCAGTATCGTAATTCCCCACTTTCGTAACACTTATTGGCCGCAGTAAATAATTACCGGTAACAATGACTCATAAACATGTGAGTTAATCAACATGAATACAGTGATCAGCACACAGAATACAGAAGGATATATGCATGCTGATAGGTTTTTTATTTCGTGTCACCATAAGGAAACTACAGTACAAGTAGAAAACTTTATCGCAGTGTAAAGTACTTCTAACAGAGTGTATTATTTAAAGCGCATAACGGTATGGCAAAAGGGAAAGTCTCGGGGTCTAGACTTTCAAAATTATAGGATCCCTTCCGATTTTTTTTTTTATTCATGAACTCACAAAATCAGGAAAACGAATTCTATAGCCAATCTAAGATTAATGTCCAAAGTAAAGTTCCCCGATACTAATCGTCATTTCTCGAATAGTGTGAAAAATAATAGATAATACTTGGCATTAACTAAAGATTAAAACGAGATCGCACATGTACGCTCTCCAGTGTAAATTTTAACAAATTTTTCTGTTTCACGTGAAATCACACTTCACACACGGACTCACGTGTTGCTTCTTCGAAAACTGATAGGAGATTACTTGCGAGGTAGCTTACATGTTTGGCACTTGTCCACTCAGGGTGCGGTTGTGTTTGGTTGATTATGTCCATCAATAATAACAACATTAAGTATAATTTACAATATTTTTCTCAGTATGAGTATAGATCTTTTGATATTATGCAGTTGTCGGTGCGGATAACGTCAGTAGCACAGCTCGAAACTTATATCAATTTTTAGACAGGAAATCTATATGATGAAAGATAGGGAAGACCATGTATGGTAATCACACGAGTTGGTTGTCCCATTTATTTATTTATTTATTTACTCGTCAAGTTACGTAGGACAAAACTGAGAAGCAAATCTCCAAGGACATGGAATGTGTCAGTACATGAAATTGTCACATAAAAGTAATAACAGATAAAAATTAAGTGTTTATGAAATCGAAAAAAGTCAGTCCATAAGTTTAAGTAAACGCAAACAACAATACAACAAGAAACAGCTTAATTTTTCAAGTAACTCCTCGACAGAATGAAAGAGTGACACATGAGAAAACTCTTCAGTTTCTATTTGAAAGCGCGTGGACTACTGCTAAGATTTTCTAGTTCTCGTGGAAGTTTGTTGAAAATGGACGCAGCAGTATACTGCACACCCTCCTGCACAAGAGTTATGGAAGTCTGATCCAAATACAGGTTTGATCTCTGCAGAGTATTAACTGAGTGAAAGCCTCTTAATTCTGGGGCGTAAGGTAATATTGTTAACAAGAAATGACAGTAACGAATATATATATTGAGCTACTTAATATTTTGATATATGTCCCGCTTTGTCATACATGATATCATTATCACACCAGTCAACCTTCTGGACTGCGTATTACTGCCAATATCCCGTTTAGAGGTGCATCATGGTCTGAAAGGCCATTCACCCTATATTATGTGCGGTCTTTCTATATAGTTGTGAAACACCCAATGCTGAATACTGGCTAAAGTTTTCAAAATGGTGTTTTGAGTTTTCTTGTCACACAACTAACAGGAATGGCTGTCACACGGGACAATTACCCCCACGAAAGTATTTGCGTTTCAAATTCTGAAACCATCCTGTCTTTTTGTTGTTTTCTGTGTCAAAATGCCTAGAAATTTCAAAAGGAAAACAGATAAATGTCTAACACCCTCAGACACTATGCTGAAAGAGGCTCGAATAGTGGAATTGGAAAACAAATTCACACGTGATGTTGCCGAAGATTACAATATAAATTATCGGATATTAGCTCGTTACCGTAAAAAGTTTACTGATGAAGATGTAAGGAGTCTTCTGACCTGCCCTTCATTGCATGAAGGGTACTATCCTAACATGCTTTGTCTGCCAATTGCTCTTGAAAATGAATTGGCTGAATATATCAGTCCTGCGTCTGACATATACTTCGGTCTCATTCCAAAACGAGTTCTAAAATTGTGTTACGAATTAGCTGTTTCTAATGGTTAGAAGTACCTGCAGAATGGACTGAAACACGACAATCTGGGGGCTGACTAGTTTTCTGGGTTCATGAAGAGACACAAAGGTTTGTCAGTTGGGACTCCTGAAGCTACCAGCTCAGCCCGAGTTTCTAGCTTCAATAAAATAAAATTTGGTGGCTTTCCCAATAACCTGGCTACTGTAAAAAATTATACAACTTCGAACCGGAAGATATTTTGAACATGGACAAGACTGGCATCACAACAGTGTAAAACTCAAATAGAACTGTGCCACGAAAAGGTCTCAAGCAAGTAGGACCGAACACATTCGGAGAACGAGGTTGCCTAGTTACTTTATCTCCTGCTGTTTCTGCTACTGGGAAGTCTATTCCACCATACTTCACTTTTGCCGCGGTACACTTCAAAGAACATTTTATTCGTGATGGGCCAGTGGGCTGCCGTGGAGTGACGAACCCTTCTGGATGGCTAATGGAAAAACATTTCTGCGAATACTTGAAAGATTTCGTTGCTAACGCAAAGTGCTCAAAACATAGTCCCTGTCTTCTTCTCCTTCATAATCATAGTTCTGATCTGTCGATTAATGGTCTCAACTGTGCGAAAGGTAACGGCATTAGTTTATTGTCATTCGCTCCTCACTGTTCCCACTCATTGCAACCATTAGTTGGACAGTGTACGGACTATTGAAGACGTATGTGAATACTGAAACTGATTCTTGAATTTTAAATCTCCGCGACGACAATTTATGACATTCCACAAATATTTACTTCTGCATATCCTCTGGCGTTTAACCAGTCAAATATCGAACCAGGATTCAAGACTTGTGGCATTTGTCCCTTCAATACAGACGTTTCTGGCGACCATGAATTTTGTGCTGGTTTCCTTACAGATCTACTAAATCCTGATAGGCCTATTGCTCTAAGCGCTGACGTAACAGAAGAAGAGACAGTCAAATCCAGACTCTGGAGGTCTCCACGAACCAAATTAATGACACAGGAAAACTGTCTGAATATCAGCCTTCCTGCGGTGACTTGGAGAATGTTCAGTCTTCGCCTACTATGGTTTCTAAGAAATACGTCAGACTTTATACCAAGTCTGGAGAAAGAAAACAACGAAGGAACAACAACTGCCGAAAGAGATGCTTGGCTGTCCTCGGGGACACTCCTGTAAAAGAGGAACTTGAAAGGAAAAACTGGCGTCTTTTGACGTCTGAAAAAAAGAAAAAAAACTAAAAAGCAGAAACAAAAAAGAAAGATAAAAGCAGGGGCAGTGAAGATGATGACTATTTTTGTATTGTAGGTCTAGATTCATTACCAAACAGCAGATCAAGGAAAATTTGGGTACAATGTAGAGACTGCAAGAAATGGGCACATGAGAAATGTACGCCAGGAGGTGGCTATTTTGTTTATCAGAATTGCCAGACTGTTTTTTCAGAAATATGTAGAGTCCTAAGAATTTTTTTAATGCATGGTTAAATGATAATGGCGTCCTCTTGGGTAAAATATTCCGGAGGTAAAATAGTCCCTCATTCCGATGTCCAGGCGAGGACAACTCAGGAGGATGTCGTTATCCGGGGAAACAAAACTGCCGTTCTATGGATAAGAGCGTGGAATGTCAGATCCATTAATCGGACGGGTAGGTTAAAAAATTTAAAAGGGGAAATGGATAGGTTAAAGTTAGATGTAGTGGGAATTATTGAAGTTCGGTGGCAGGAGGAACAAGACTTCCGGTCATGTGAATACAGGGTTATAAATACAAAATCAAATAACGGTAATGCAAGAGGAACGCGGATAAACTACTATGAACAGCATTGTGAACGCATTATTTTAGCCACAGTAGTACAACTATATATGCCAACTAGACTCGCAGATGATGAGGAGATTGAAGAAAGGTATGATGCAATAAAACAAATTATTCACTCAATTAAGGGAGACGAAAATTTAGTATTCATGGAGGACTGGAAATAGATTGTACGAAAAGGAAGAGAAGAAAAAAGTAGTAGGTGAATATGCAATGGGGGTAAGGAATGAAAGAGGAACCTGTCTTGTAGAATTTTGCACAGACCTTAAATCTGTCATAGTTAACACTTCGCTTAAGAATCATGAAAGAAGGTTGTAACATGGAAGAGACCTGGATACAATGGAAGTTTTCAGGTAGAATGAGTAATGGTAACACAGAGATTTAGGGACAAAGTTTTAAACTGTAAGACATTTCCTGGGGCAGATGTGGACTGTGATCACAATTTATTGTTTATGAACTGCAGATTAAAACTGAAGAAACTGCAAAAAGGTAGGAATTCAAGGTGATGGGACCTGGATAAACTGAAAGAACCAGAGGCTGGAGAGAGTTTCAGAGAGAGCATTAATGAAAGATCGACAAGAATGGGGAAAGAAATAGAGTAGAAGGAGAACGGGTAGCTTTGAGAGATGAAATAGTGAAGGCTGCAGAGGATGAAGTGGGTAAAAAGACGAGGGCTAGTAGAAATTCTTCCGTAACAGAAGATATATTGACATTAATTGATGAAAGAAGAAAATGTGAAACTGCACTACATGAAGCAGGCGAAAAGTAATACAAACGTCTCGACAATGAGATCGACAGGAAGTCCAAATTGGCTAAGCAGGAATGGCTAGAGGACAAATGTAAGGATGCAGCAGCATATATCACTGGGGGTGAGATAAAGACTGCCTATAGGAAAATTAAAGAGACGTTTGAAGGAAAGAGAACCACCTGTATGAATATCAAGAGCTCAGATGGAAAACCAGTCCTAAGCAAAGAAGAGACAGCAAAAAGGTGGAAGGAGTATCTAGAGTGTCTATACAAGGGAGTTGTACTCGAGGGCAATATTATGGACATGGAAGACGACGTAGATGAAGATAAAATTGGCGAAATGATACTGCGTGAAGAATTTGACAGTGCACTACAAGACCTAAGTCGAAACAAGGTAACATTCCATTAGACCTACTGATAGCCTTGGGAGAGCCAGCGATGACAAAACTCATCCATCTCGTGAGCAAGACGTATCAGACAGGCGAAATACCTTCAGACTTCTGTAAGAATATTGTAATTCAAATCACAAAGAAAGCTAGTCTTCATGGGTGTGAAAATTACCTAACTATGAGATTAATAAGTCATGGCTGCAAAATACTAACAAGAATTCTTTACAAACTAATGGAGAAACTGGTAGAAGCCGACCTCGAGGAACATCAGTTTGAATTCCGTAGAAATGTTGAAACACGCGAGGCAATACTGGTCCAAGGACTTATCTTAGAAGATAGGTTAAGGAAGGACAAACATACGTTTCTATAATTTGTGGACTTAGAAAAAATTTTGACAGTGTTGACTGAAATACTGTCATTCAAATTCTAAATGTGGCAGGGGTAAAATGCAGGAAGTGAAAGACTATTTACAATTTGTACAGAAACCAGAATGAACTCACAAGAGTTGAGGGTCATGAAGGGCAAGCAGTGCTTGAGAAGTGAGAGAGACAGAGTTGTAGGCTATCGCCGATGTTTTTTAATCTGTATATTGAGCCACCATTAAAGGAAACAAAAGGAAAATTTGTACTAGGAATTAAAATCCATGGCAAAGTAATAAAAACTTCGGGGTTTGCTGACGACATTGTAATTCTGTCGAGACAGCAAAGGATCTGGAAGAGCAGCAGAATGGAGTGGTCAGTGTCTTGAAAGGAGCATATAAGATGAACATCAACAAAAGCGAACGGGGATAAAGGAATGTAGTCGAATTAAATCAGGTGATGCTGAGGGAATTAGATTAGGAAATGAGACATTATCAGTAGTAAATGACTTTTGCTATTTGGGGAGCAAAATAACTGCTGATAGTCAAAGTGGTGAGGATATAAAATGTAGACTGGCTATGGTAAGGAAAGCGTTTTTGAGGAGGAGACATCTGTTAACATCGTGTATACATTTAAGAAGTGTCAGTAAGTCTTGTCTGAAAGTATTAGTATGATGTGTAGCCATATGTAAGGGAAACATGGACGATAAACAGTGTAGACAAGAAGAAAATGGAAGCCTTCGAAATGTGGTGCTTCAGAAGATTGGATCAGTATGTCATATAACTAATGAGGAGGTACTCAACAGAATTGGAGCGAAGAGGAATTTATGGCACAACGTGACTAGAGGAAGGGATCGGTTCGCAGGACACGTTCCGAGGCATCAATGTATCACCAATTTAACACTAGCGGGAAGCGTGGAAGGTAAAAATCGTAGAGGGAGACCAAGAGATGAATACACTTAGCAGATTCAGAAGGACGTAGGTTTCCATAGTTATTCGGAGATGAAGGTGCTTGCAGAGGATAGAGTAGCATGGAGAGCTGCTTGAAACCAGTCTCTGGATTGAAGACCACAACATCAATTCCTCGTATAATAATCATAATTATTCTGCTTGTCTTTATGTTATTAGTGTTAAATAGGATAGGTATATTTTAATCTTATATGATCCTTTGTCTTGACGTACGAGTTTGGTCCTTCTGAAACCAGCATTTTTCACATTGTGTTAACACGTGACAAGCTACCCCAATCTCTGTGACAACCATCTGCGGGGGCGGTAATCACAAACATACCATAACAGAAGAGGCAATGCTAATTTTATCACAATTCTTATGAAGCCATAAGCTATTTTCATAAACTTTCGTAAAAATATAGACTACGCGTTAGATACAGTAAGTAAAAGTGATAATATTTTTGTTGGTGACCGCTTAAAAATTTGAAATAAAGAAATTTGACTACCATATCCGGTCTCCCTTGCGCTTCTAGGCGCGAAGCCTCGTAGATGAACCAGCGCTGTCTCTATAGGTTCCAGCACGATACAGCTTCTATTCACTGCATCGTTCTCACTCTGTGAGACCATTTGTCGCTTAGTGATCCTAACTTTCTCGATAGCTTAGAGGGACATGAACAGTTCTGTACCGTACATTCAGTCGTAACAACAAAATGTAATAATTTAATCACAGATGTGGCCAAGCGCCACGCCTTCCTTTAGTGAAATTGTGACATAAATCACTTTTCTCCGCTGTTCGATTCAGTAACTGTTTATTAGTTATCCGATATAAACATCTAAATTCAGCGTTCATCTGTAGTACACCAAGTCAAAACTTCTATTCTTATCTTGCTTTACTGTTTATCATCCACGTATTACTTCTATACCAGGCATCATTCCAGAGAAATTCTTTCAGAAACTAGTCCCTCCATTTTCCATGTATTTTGATATTAACATATACTCTTTCCAAAACACTAATCTTCTTGATAGTGTCAAACCGCATTTCATATCCTCTTTAGATCTGCCACGGTCAGCTACTTATCTCCTCAAACAGTTACAAATTACCAATACTTTCAATTTCTTATTTTATTCTCATATTGCCTTATTTAATCGGACTACATTTCAGTGCCTTTGTTTTACTATTATTGATATTCATCTTAGCACCTGTCTTCAAGATGCCACCCATACCGTTCAACTGATCTTCCAAGTCCTTTTTTGGTCCTTGTCATAATTACAGTGTCATCAGCCAACTTCGAACTTTGTATTTCTTCTCCATCAACTTAAATTTTCCAAAGTTCTCCTTTGTTTCTTTACTGCTTGCTCCACACACTGATGGAGTGACATGGGAATACGTTGTAAATCTGTATGAGTTCTTTCTCGGTTGCTGTTTTCTTTTTATATCTTCTGGCTGTTATAACTGTTGTCTGGTCTCTGTACAAGTTGTAGATAACCTTTCAGTCACTGTGTTTTATCCGTGTTACTTCTCCAATTTCAATGAGTGTATTCCAGTCAACATGGTCAACAGCATTCACTAAGTCTTCAAATTCTAGAAAAATAAATTAGTTTTTCTTCAAAACTGTCCTCTGTGATAAGGATTGAGAGAATACTGCATACCGTGTTGTGATATTTTTCGGGAATTTAATATTGTCTTCAGGTTTATTTGTATAGCCCCTTCTTGCAAATATTCATTACAGCCTCCAGCCGTTCCTCTTTGCTCAGTTCTGGCTGGCCGTCTGAGGTCTTCATATTCATAAAGCTGTTTCTCTTTCCTCCCAATTTTTTTTGATCAATTTTACTATAGGCGACCTTTCCATAGTCAAGCATTTTCTGCCGATCTGAAATTTTCCCGTAGTCCTCCTTGATTTGCTATTTTGCACTGTCTGTCAAACACATTCTTACACGTCTGTGCTCCCTTTTTTTTTTGCTTCAATTGCTGCATTTTTATCTTTCCTCCTTTTTTGAATTACATTTCATATCTCATGTGTTGTTGAGGGACTGATATTGGCCACGTGCTTTTGTCACGTTGATCCTCCATTGTCTTCATTATAACATCTTTCAAAGTTACTAATTCGTCTTGAAATGTATTCCTTTCCTCTGTTTCAGTCAATCCTTGCCTAATCTTCCGCGCGAGACTCTCGACAAACTCTAGTTCTTTAAATTTCTCCAGGCCTCGTGTGCCTAATATCATACTTTCTGCAGTTTTATCAGTTTTAATTTTCCGTTCACAACTATAAAATTATGGTGAAAGCCCACATCTCCTCCTTGAAGAGTTTTACAGTTTAAAATCTGGCATATAAAAGTCTGTCACATATTGGGTGAAGAGAAAATGCCACACTTGGCTGTCGGCATGCGATTCCTCATCCCAGTTCAAGACAAACGTGTATCTAGTAGAACCTAGTATCACCAATGGCTTTAATGGAAATACGGTTTAAAAAAACGAGGCTCTGGCAACCTACGTCAAACGACGTAAACAATACGTCCTCGCCGCACGGGTTCTAGAGCACGATTTCGTTCAGTGAGCTACGACGGCTCGTACGGTAGCGTGGGGTGATACACGATTCTCTCTACATTCCGATGCGCTGCACGATGGGACAGTGTTGTCAGCTCCTTGTTTTCATAAGTGTATTTTCAAAACACACGATGTGATTTTGCTAAATACACTACTGGCCATTAAAATTGCTACACCACGAAGATGAAGTGCTAAACACGCGAAATTTAACCGACAGGAAGAGGATGCTCTGATATCCAAATGATTCGCTTTCCAGAGCATTCACACAAGGTTGCTGCCGGTGGCGCCACCTACAACGTGCTGACATGACGAAAGTTTCCAAGTGACTTCTCATACACAAACAGCAGTTGACCGGCGTTGCCAGGTGAAACGTTGTTGTGATGTCTCGTGTAAAGAGGAGAAATGCGTACCATCACGTTTCCAACTTTGATAAAGGTCGGTTTGTAGCCTATCGCGATTACGGTTTATCGTATCGCGACATTGCTCCTCGCATTGGTCGAGATCCAATCACTGTTAGCAGAATACGGAATCGGTGGGTTCAGCAGGATAATACGGAACGTCGTGCTGGATACCAACGGCCTCGTATCAGTCGATGACAGGCATCTTATCCGCATGGCTTTAACGGATCGTGCAGCCACGTCTCTATCCCTGAGTCAACAGATGGGGACGTTTATACGACAACAATCATCTGCACGAACAGTTCGACGACGTTTGGTGCAGCATGGACTATCAGCTCGGAGAACATGGCTGCGGCTACCCTTGACGCTGCATCACCGACAGGAGCGCCTGAGATGGTGTACTTAACGACGAACCTGGGTGCACGGATGGTAAAACGTCAGTTTTTCGGATGAATCCAGGTTCTGTTTACAGCATCATGATGATCGCATCCGTGTTTGGCGACATCACTGTGAACGCACATTGGAAGCATGTATTCGTCATCGCCATACTGGCATATCAACCGGCGTGGTGGTATGGGGTGCCATGGGTTACACGTCTCGGTCACTTTGAACAGTGGACGTTACATTTCAGATGTGTTACGACCCGTGGCTCCACCCCTCATTCGATCCCTGCGAAAACCTACATTTCAGCAGGATAATGCATGACCGCGTGTTGCAGGTCCTGCGCCGGCCTTTCTGGAAACAGAAAATGTTCTACTGCTGCCCTGGCCAGCACATTCTCCAGATTTCTCACCAATTGAAAACGTCTGTTCAATGGTGGCCGAGCAACTGGCTCGTCACAATACGCCCGTCACGACTCTGGATGAACTGTGGTAGCCTGTTGAAGCTGCATGGGCAACTGTATCTGTACACGCCATCCAAGCTCTGTTTGACTCAATGCCCAGGCGTATCAAGGCCGTTATTACGACCAGAGGTGGTTGTTCTCGTTACTGATTTCTCAGGATCTACGCACCCAAATTGCGTGAAAATGTAATCACATGTCAGTTCTAGTATAATATATTTGTCCAATGAATACCCGTTTATCATCTGCATTTCTTCTTGGTGTAGCAATTTCAATGGCCAATAGTGTAAACCTTCATCTTTAATTTGGATGAGAAATCGAATGACAGCCTCCAAGTGCTCCGCGTAAGTGTTTCAGCGCAAATACCTCTGGAGCGACATATACTGAAAAACGACTCTCGCGGGTATGAATGGAAGACAGGGGCTCATGGAAGTAAATACTACGAGACATTGTAAAAGTCAGAAAATATTATTTTCACTACAAAAACATATGTTTTTAAATGGCCACCCTAATTATTTCTTATGCAATTAGTAACATGAAAAATAGAAAAAGAATGACGTTGGTGTCATCGCAATCCATCAATTACATCTCGAGGAATTGCAAATTGACGCTGAGGGTTCAAATAAACCAAACACGCGCGCTATTGAACATCCAAAGATGCAAGAGCGCACTCCACGTTGTTCGTAATTTGATATGTGATTGACGTACTACGATGCAACAAACGCTGTACTTACTGATATTTACACTGTACTGTTCCCGGTTGAAAGGGATGCTGCGGGTGATTCTAAGAAGTCGCATTCTCAACCTGAGGACACTGCTGGAGGTTTATATAAAAATGTACCTCTGCTTACCCCAGCTTTTGGAGGGAAACATGTGGCGAGATTAGGCGCTCCGGACAAAGCGGGAAAGCACTGTGCTCGTCATGCAGTTCGACCGGATAGCCCTGCTCTGCCTCCAAGACATTTACCCTGCCAGCATCAACAGCCACACCATGGATCCTGTCTTTCAGTCTACCGATTCCATCTTTAGAAATGCACTGCAACCATCCAACCGGCATAGCCAGTAGCATGGCTTGTCCGTAGAGATGAATGACAGTCAAATACAGCTAGCTTTTTAACGCCGAGAAATGGTTTATCCCAAATGTTCCATTACTGCTTCGAAATGCCAATTTTAAAATTCACCTCCATGGTAGGTATGAAAGTTGTCAAGATAGTGACTTGTTCTAGTCTGCACCAGCTATTCAAAAACTTCTTGAATCTTCTTCTTAGTATTTACCTTCACAGTTGGAGCCCTATCTAATTTGGATTATGTATCTATGACAATTACAATGTACCTGAAGCCGACATTCTATTATTAGCAGTCTCACATATCTACGAGATCAGACTGCTGCAAATCATACAATCCTCGTTTTATCACATGTCTGCACAGCAATGCTGGCCTGTGAAGCTGACGAGGAACAGTCTCTGTACTTACTTAATGATGCGCTTTTCTTGAAGCTCTGGTATGTGTTATATGATATCATTCATGTGATCAGAATTCAATGTGGCAGCTGATGCTATAACGTGTCGTAATTGCTTTACGGTTTAATCATGACACCGTCATAGATAATCTCTACAGACAAATTGTCCACTCTTTTGTTCTGTACGTCAACTTCTTTGCCTGTGCTAGGGGCAGCTGTTAATGCTGGTTTAATTATATTCTTGTCTTCATCACTCTTTGAGGTTTCATTCATCCTCTCGAGGTGTTACCCTTGCTGTGCGCGTTATTCTACAAACATAAAAAAAGTTTTGCATCACCCCGGTTCCCAGAATTCCTGAAGATGTTGACTGTGGATATTGTGTCACAGACACAGTCCCTTTGACTTTTCAGAGATGTCACTAAATCCGCCCAAAGATGTATACAACCATGCACGAGCGGCGCCTATTAGACGGAGGGGGTCCGACAGCCGATTAGTTCCAGTCATTCCACCAGAAAGGAGGTACACGGCTCGTGTTGTCTGTAGTTCAACCATGTCTAGACGGTCAATACCGCGATTCGATCGCGTCCAAATTGTTACTTTGTGCCAGGAAGGGCTCTCAACAAGAGAAGTGTGCAGGTGTCTCGGAGTGAACCGAAGCGATGTTGTTCGGACGTGGAGGAGGTACAGAGAGACAGCAACTGTCGATGATATGCCTCGCTTTTTTTTTTAAAAAGTTCGCTGTTGATATTTTCACTTAGTTTCTTTATTGCAGAGGCCAGCCAGCTCTCTAGCCGAACACGCTGAGCTACCATGCCGTCTACTCAGGCCGCCCAAGGGCTACTACTGCATTGGATGACGGCTACCTATGGATTATGGCTCGGAGGAACCCAGACACCAACGCCACCATGTTGAATAATGCTTTTCGTGTAGCCAGAGGACGTCGTGTTACGACTCTAGCTGTGTGAAATAGGCTGCATGATGGAAAAATTCACTCCCGACGTCCATGGCGAGATCCATCTTTGTAACAACATGCCGAATGGGATGCTCAGGATTGGCATCACGTTCTATTCACCTATGTGTGTCGCATATGCCTTCAACCAGACAAACGTCGGAAACGTGTTTGTAGGCAACCCGATCAGGTTGAACGCCTTAGACACACTGTCCAGGGAGTGCGGCAAGGCGAGGTTCCCTGCTGTTCTGGGGTGGCATTATGTGGGGCCGACGCACGATGGTGTTTTTCATGGAAGGCGCCGTAGCGACTGTACGGTAAGTGAATGTTGTCCTCGGACCGATAGTGCAGCCATATCGGCAACGTATGGGCGAGGCATTCGTCTTCATGGATGTCAATTCGCACCCGTATCGTGGACATCTTGCGAATGACTTCCTTCAGGATAATAACATCGCTCGACTAGAGTGGTCAGCATGTTCTCCAGACATAAACCTATATCACTCACTGCTCAGTAGCTATTACTATAACGGGAAAAGCCAAGTACAACACTATACTGCGCCCTTTGTTATACTGGCAGAACGTGTACTACCAAATATGGTATTACGTTGCAGTAAACGTTACCCTCTGGGACAATTTAAGTAAATGGACTGTGAGTTATGTAATGGATTTGGATTATAGAATCTGAATTTAATATAACAGTAGAAACCAGAAAGCTAAGGATAGAAATTTGGAAAATTTCTTACGTACCCAAGTTTACTTAAATGAAATAAAATACGGTCGCCACCCTAATTAGGTACAGTAATGTGAAACATTACTTTTAAAGAATCTGTTTCGAATTTTAGTAAAGGAAAGCTACCATTACTGCCGGCCGTGGTGGCCGAGCGGTTCTAGGCGCGTCAGTCCGGAACCGCGCGACTGCTACGGTCGCAGGTTCGAATCCTGCCTCGGGCATGGATGTGTGTGATGTCCTTAGGTTAGTTATGTTTAAGTAGTTCTAAGTTCTAGGGGACTGATGACCTCAGATGTTAAGTCCCATAGTGCTCAGAGCCATTTGACCCATTTTTTGCTACCATTACTTCTTTCCCAGACAGGTGCAATGAAACTCTACTATAATAAGATAAGTGTTACACTGAATACTAGCAGTCCTAAATAGTATGTGCAAGATCTCACGGGAACAATTGACACTATAGCTCTTCTCAACAGTAATACTTTGTCATATATAAATTATCGCATCATCAAATGTTATGAAAGAGAGTACTAAACCAAAATTGGACATGGACATACTTCTGTTTCAATAGTTACTTTACAGATAGTACAAATATAATTAAGGGTCACTGGCAATAGGGTTTTTACTATCACTATGAAGCAACATTGTTTCTATTTTTATTAATAAAAGCATCTACAGTAACTGTATCTTTCATAGGCTAAGACATACAGTAGGTGGGGCTCTCAAACTGTCTTTCCAATTTTTACTACACAAAGCACACAAAACTCTATAATTACTTCATAATGCAGTTAATAAATTCATTGTTCAAGAATGTTTTTTCTTATCAAGCAACACTAAAGTGGAGATTCTCAAACTGACCACTACACTAAAGCAATTTTAACACACTTTTCTGAGAAGACTTGGTAGATGCCAATTTAGGTATCACTTTCTCACAAATTTCACTCACCTTGATGGCTTTTAAAACAACAAATGCCAGTGATTTTTCATACAGGTTCTTAATTATGACTTTAAATGCATTTACACTGTAAATAACTTCAAGACAACGTGTTGTCTTATTGCCATTTATACAACCAATAATTTTCACTGACAGAATGAAATGCAGTTAATCTCTGAAGCACAAATACTTTGAATTAAGAAACAAATCAAACATTATGAAGGTTTTCATAAATACAATGGTAGCTAAATCCCTTGATTTCAATGAAACACACGGTATTTCTATATCTCTTGTTGCATTTAGAGTTGTGCAACACCAACAATCACTTACTTTGAATCGATTTTCACATACATGATACTCGGATGTTAGTAATTAGGTGGAATGGATCCTAAGAGGTATGATCAGAGGAATCAATTGAAGGGTCGGACACAGAGATTAACATAATTTGCCTTATTATTGCAAATTAAACAACACTCAAATGTACTGGTTCATACTTTGACATAAAACTGACCTCTTAGATTTGCTGAAGTGATAGCGCAATAATGGTGGCGAGTACATGGTGGCTACCAGGCCTTTCCTCTGGATGTAAATTGCTCTATTATTTTCTTCTTGGCGGCGATACTTCTAACACTAGAGCCTTTTTCAATAATAGAGCACCATTTTATAGCAGTACACACGTCCGACGACTTTCCGTATTAATCCAGGTACTGAATGCTACCATCGCCACTTGCGCTGTTCACTCACTTGCTGCTCAGACCAGACCAGACTGTCCAGTAACTAGCTGCCAACTGACTGTGTACTCTCACTTGGCGCCTAGGCTAAGCGCCACATCCACGTTTTATCCAACGCCAACCGCTTTCTGGCACGCGCAAACTCACTTCCGTTGCTAGTGTGAGGTACTGTTGCTTTTTATTTTATACAGTGCAAGTCCATAGGTATGAACCAGCTTGTGCTTAGTTGTAAACAAACATCTTTTAAAAATTTTAATATTTAAATATATTAACATTGCAACATAAAAGCCACATAATTATATATCATCCTTCAGTTAATACAAAGGATTTAAATAGTAAAGAGAAAACATTTTACACAAATTTCAACTTCATTACAATAGGTCAAAGATATTACACAGTGAAAAATTCATACTTGACACTGAACAGAATCAATAAGTACAAAATATTTACAGAATTAATTATGGTGTTACTGACCTTACGGAACATGCCTGGGATAGACTGAAATGGCTGTTTATGGACGACGTGTCCCACCAAGCACTCTGAGAGATCTACGCCGAATCGCTATTAAGAAGTGGGACAATCTGGACCAACAGTGCCTTGATAAACTTATGGATAGTAGGCCTATACCCCGAAGAATACAGGCATGCATCAATGCAAGAGGACGTGCTACTGGGTATTAGAGGTACCGGTGTGTACAACAATCTGCACCACCACCTCTAACGGTCTCGGTGCATTATGGTACTACATGCAATGTGTGGTTCTCATGAGCAATAAAAAGGTCGGAAGTAGTGATGTTTATGTTGATCTATATTCAAGTTTTGTGTAGAGGTTCCGGAACTCTCGGAACCGATGTGATGCATAACTTTTTCTGATGTGTGTGTATGAACACTTGACCATACGGTGAGTACTATTTGAAGTTTTTCTGAATCTTAGGGCATCCTTTGAAATTCCTTATCCCTAATTTTCGTACTGCATTATCAGTTAAAGTTCTTACCTAACACACATTTTTTCATACTGCTAACCCTTTTTGTAGTGTCTAACTCAGTGTTACTCTAATAGTTAATGAAATCAGTAATAGTATATACTCCTTCCTCCTCATCCCCATCTTACTCTTCTTCTTCGTCTTATTCTTTATTTCTCCATCCACCCATTGGGTGTGGCAGCCCTTTCAGACTTTCGGTTGGTGGCTTAAGCATATATGAGAGATACTGATCTCGTATAAGCTGCCCTAACTTTAACAATCGTAACTTGTGTCACATAGCCTTCTGTGCCTCAATAACATTGTGCTTTGTTGGTAACATGCTGCTGTATACTAATCTGTTTTCAAGATAGCATACCACTTATATATACTGAGAGACTACTGGTGACGATGGGAGTCAAGTGCTTTAGCTATTGGCTTGATATATCCACACATATATGTTAGTTTTGCGGATTCAAAAAAGGATACCACTTTTCGTACGATCGAGAAATAGGGGTGAGAATGTCACCGACATGATACAGGATTTGGGACGGACATCATGAGAACAAAGGCGTTTCTCGTTGCAGCGGGATCTTCTCCCGAAATTTCAGTAATCAATTTCCTCCTACGAATGCGAAAACATTTTGCTGACGCCGACCTACGTAGGGAGATACGGTTATAATAATAAAATAAGGGAAATTAGAGATCGCACGGAAAGGTACAGGTGTTCGCTTTTTCCTCTTGATGTTTGAGAGTAGAATAATACAGATTTATTGTGAAGATGGTTGGATGAACCCTCAACAAAGCTTTTAAGTGTGATTTGCATAGTATCCATTTAGATGTACATGTATATGATTGTGTGGATATCTTCAATCTTTTTCTTTGACCTGCAGTTCACTTTGCACTAATCTAGCATTTAGCACTTCAAAATTTATAGCCTCCACCCCAATAATATCTTCCGGTTCGATTAATTTCGTGCTGACTGCCTCGAATTTTTTGTCAGTGTGGGGGCTCATGTGCTTCGCACTATCAGAGTGTGCAAGTACAGTGATAAAGTTCTGTTTTGATAAGCTGCCTTTTATGCAGGATCTGATCACAGTTTCGTCTATATTGGCCCTCATTAAATTTCCTACTTTATCTATGACCAGAAAGCGATACTGTGACCTACACTAGTAATCCCTTCATATGGTAATGAATTCATTGAATGAAATGTCGTATGCTTCATGTGCTTGGTAAGAAAGCTTTAAATTCATGTTATCCTGACTGAAACCTATAATGAGGTTCTCATCATCTCGGACCAACTGCTTCAGGTTCCTTGAGTATGTCGGGATCAAATAAAATACGCAGATTTGCTTATTGTAGCCAATCTCATCCTATTTTTCTCCGTGGCGTTGTCCAAGGCCTGATAATCAAAGCATGTACGTTACCATGAATTAACGATTAGAGACCAGATTTTCATGTAAATACGTAATTTTTTCTATTATTCGAGAAATACGTTCTTTGGATAATATGTTCGAATTACTTCTTTTGTTACGTTTCAGCCATGCTTTTCTAGTGCATATAAATGCGTATTTTGCCTTTTTGTGAATAAACAAAACATATTCGAAAGAATTTAATTGTGCTGCATATTCAGAATGTTTTTTAATTGAAATACTTATTCTTTAAAAAATATGGACGTTTTAAAACGTGTGTTCCCTTGTTCGGTTTTTCTGAAAGCTTATTTTTATATATTTATTTATGACTTTCCTTTCTTCCGGATTCCCTTCTAGGAGTTGCCTGCACGCTTGCTCATGGCGTAAGTCGCTATGGTTGTTAGACTCCCCTGGTTCCCCAGCAGATTTGCACCAATATACGTATTAATGAATTAGTCGGAACTGTGTCGTTTGCAGATGCTTACAATGTAACACCAAGAAACAGTTTTAAAGTCAAAATATCCACGGGTGTACTGCCGGTCTACAGTGTCCAACGGGCACAAAATTTCGGCGATCATACATGTCGCCATCATCAGGTGAACTGACGGACTGAGCTCCTGTGAACGTGCCGGCAAGGAGATCCGTACGCTATGGCTGCTCAGAGGGAACTGGGTTCGGTCTCGCGTGGATCTGCACGGAGATAACTTGTCCTCCGATGTGTGATGGAGTTCGCAGCAGTTATTGCTTTGCCTCCCACGCATGCCGATGTAATGCGTCTTCACATGTAGGTTGTATTCTTGGGTGTCTCCCCAGCCCAGTTCTGCAGTGCTAGCTATGTAGCGAGGAGGTGTGGCCAGCGGGTGGTGACACTGCGCGGCATTTTTCGGCCCAGCATCCAGATTTGGGCGTTGTGCGACCTGTCAGCACGGTCGTAAAAGGTGCAGGCGGTCGTCTGGAAGAGGTCAAGGAGCGGAGGTACTTCCGCGACGTCGTGAAGATGAGCGGTGGGGAAATCGTAAGGCAGATGTAAGGCCAGCCGAAGGATGCGATTCTGCAGTGTCTCCAGCTTCTTCAGGTTCGTGTCGGCGGCGTTCCCCCAGACGACGGCGGCGTATTGGAGTACAGGGCGGAGCAGCGCCTTGTACAGAGTGATGCCCAGCCGCGGTGGTAGTTGGGAGCCGGGGTTCAGCACCGGGGTTCAGCACCGGGTAGAGTATGTGGAGCATGTTCCGGATTTTGTTCCTCACTTCGCGGATGTGCGGAACCCACGTGAGTCGGCGGTCGATGGTGACGCCGAGGTAATGCGCCGTTGGACGCCACGGGACAGGGCTACCGCCGACGGTGAGCGGTTGCAGACCTGCAGGAACGAGTCGCCTGGTGACGATCACGAACTGCGTCTTGGCCCCATTGAATTGTAGACGCCACTTGACTGCCCAGGCTGCCAGGGTGTCAACGGGGAGCTGCAGACGGTGGAGCATGACGGCGGCATTGAGGCTCCTCGTATGGAGAGCCGTGTCATCCGCGTACAGGGCGAGCCGCACACGGTCGATCTTCGGCGCATCAGAAGTGTACAGCGAGTACAGGAGTGGCCCCAAGACCGAGCCCTGCGGCACACCGGCGTTGATGCGGCGGACGGAGGACAAGCCGTGCGCGGCCCGCACATGGAAGGTCCTATCGGCAAGATAGGAACGGATGAGACGGACGTGCGACGTCGGGACCACAAGTTCAAAAAGTTTGAATAAGAGGCCGCGGTGCCACACACTGTCGAAAGCACGCGACACGTCCAGGAACACCGCGTGGAAGAACTCGCGCTGCTCAAGGGCGACGTAACATCTTCCACTAGCCGAAGGAGTTGGTGAACTGCCGAGTGGCCCCTGCGAAAGCCGAACTGCTCTTCGCGCAGAAGGCCTTTCTCGTCAACGTGGCGCTGCAGCCGCCTGATGTACACCCTTTCAAAGACCTTGGAGACGGCCGGCAGTAAACTAATAGGGCTGTAGTTCGCGGGCTGGCGCAGATCCGTCCCCATCTTCGGAATCGCAATGATCTCTGCATGCTTCCAGGACTGATGGAAACTGCAGGACCGGAGAATTACATTAAAGACGTCGGCGAGATGAGTGACAGCCACCGGTGGCAACTTCTGGAGAAGGGCGTTGGAGACTTCGTCTGGGTCCTCAGCTTTCCTGGGGTTCAGGGCACGCACGATGGACGACACCTCCTCCGCCGTCGTCTCTTCAATGACGTCATCGTCGTCGGGTGCCTCCAAGTAGCGTGGGAGCCGGTCAGCAACCAGGTCGTCGTGGACAGCGTCGGTCGGGTCTTCGATCGGCGTAAACGCA
This sequence comes from Schistocerca nitens, assembly GCF_023898315.1. NCBI lineage: Eukaryota > Metazoa > Arthropoda > Insecta > Orthoptera > Acrididae > Schistocerca > Schistocerca nitens. Next base: position 952,205,233 of record NC_064616.1, read on the forward strand.
GCCTCAAAGACGTTTGCGAGGGCATCAGCCTTCGCAGCTGGTTAGCAGACAGCCTGACCGTGGACCATCAGCGGAGGGATACGTTGCGCGTGGCGTAGCGAACGCTTCGTCGTTCGCCAGGCCGTGCCGTCGTCAAGGCAGAGGGTGGCGACCTTGTTATTCCAGTCGCGATGGCGATGGTTGTCAATGGCGGCCCGGATGTCCCGACGCATCCTGTTGAGGAGGCGCTTGGTGTCAGCATTTCTTGTCCTCTGCCACTCCCGGTAGACCCGGTTCTTCTCAGTGATGGCCACAAGGATGTGCGGCGGCAGCTGTCGGGAGTAGTCAGGCGGAGTGCGTGGTCGGGGCGGCGTTGCTATATTGGCGGCGTCGATCGTGGTTGCCGCGAAGTGCAGAAGTGCTGCGTCCGCTCCAGCTTCCGCAGGGGGCGGCGCGGCGGCGAGTGAGTCCGTCACGGCTGCTTGAAACCTGTCCCAGTCGATCTCAGCAAGTGAGATGCCTCTCCTGGGCTGTTGTAGGGCGTCTAGCTCTATATGAAAAACCACTGGGACATGATCAGAAGACAGTGCCGTCCTCGTCGTGGCAGTGATCTGATGAGGGATGCCCCTGACGACCGCGATGTCGATGATACCCGGGAGGCCACGGGTAGGGAGTCGGGTCGTACGCCCCCACCACAAGCGCATGGTGACGTTCCGCTACCCGGATCAGGCAGCGTCCAGCGGCATTGGTGATCCTGGAGTTCCAGGAGACATGTTTACTATTGAAGTCCCCGGCGACGAACACCTGCCCCCTCAAGGAGAGCAGAGCATCGATGTCAGCAGGGTCCAGTGGACGAGACGGCGGTCGATAGGCAGCGACGAACGTGATGGCGCCCTCCGAGGTATGAACGACGACACCAGTGGCCTCCAACATTGCCAGTGGTGGAAGTTGTATCACGTGATGACGAATGCCATTGCGCACGTAAACGGCTGTCCCACCACCCGCCGTCAGTCGATCGGTGCGATAGCTGGAGTAGTTTGCCGCCCTGACGTCGACCCCAGGCTTCAGGTGGGTTTCGTTGATAAGGCAGACGTCGACGGCTTCGTCTCGAAGAAATTGGCGAAGTTCGCCGGCTCGAGTGCGGACGCCGTTGGCATTCCACGCGACGACCGTGAGCCCTCTAACGCTGCCCACGGTGCAGCTGGTGAGGGTTGACAGCGGGCGGGGCCGGAGAGGCCATCGGCACTGCAGCGGTGAGTTGCTGCGACAGGACTTCGATCAACTTCGTGGCACTGGTCACCAGGGCAGTGAGCTGCGCGACGAGGTTGGCCAGGTCAGCAGTGGAGGCAGCCAGCGCGGCCCCGTCGCTGGAAGGGGGAGGCGTGGCTGCTCCGCTGCACCTGGGGCTGCTCGACTGACGGTGCTGAGCGCTGGGTACCCACGGGGCGGTGACCCCCGCGCCGGCGGTTGGTGGGGCGCGGTCCGGCCGACGCCTCGGGAGAGGCAGTACCCGGTTCCGCTGCTAGCAGCTGTGGTGGAGGCGCAGGAGCCTCAGGTGTCGGCACGGCCTCGGATGCGGCGGGAGCAGGAGCGGCCGACGCAGTCGGGACGGCGGAGGGCGCCCATTATGCTGCCGCCGCGAAAGAGACGCCGGGCCGTCTCGTTGCGGGCTTCTTCGGACGTGGCGCTGGTGTTTGGCCACGTTGGCGAGCGATGGCACGCTTCCACACCTCACACCCACGATAACTGGCCACGTGAGCACCGCTACAGAGTGCACATGTCGGCTTCCCGGTGGGCGGACGGGGGGACGCACGTCCTGCGTGGGCGCCGGCGCATTTAACACATCTGTCCGGCATAGAACAGTGGCGCGCGAAGTGATTTATCCCCTGGTAGCGGAAGTACTGCAGTGGGCCTCTCCGGGAGTGAAGATCTTCGGTCCGAACCGGAACGTCGGCGACCCGCGTCAATTGGTAGAGCTTGCGGTTCTCCACGGTGTCGGAGCAGACGACCAGGAAGAGCGGCATATCATCGCGTGATTTAGGCGACTTCATCTTCAAGACTGCCCGGATGTAGAAGCCCAGGTCAGCGAGTTCACGATGCAGGTGATCGGTTTCCATGTTGAACGGGAGGTCGCGGATTACAAAGACCTTGTCTGGTGCGGAAGCGCGGGTATAGAATGGGATACCACGCTTTGACGCCTCCTGAGTGACCCGGCGATAATCGTCAGCAGTGCGGAGTGTGACCCTGTACAGGTCACGCCCGGCAGGCTTCACGGTGTACACGGCCGTTGTCCAGCTGCGCAACAACTTCTGCGGTTCCCCATAGGGCGGCCGAAACTGGAGGACCACCGGCGGAAGATGGGAGTCTTTCTTCGGCGCAGGATCGCGCGGCAGCTGTTCCGGCGCGTCAGCGAGCGCGTCGAATGAGTTGGCAACGGCAGTTGGAAGCGTCGTCGATGACTGCATGCGTCTCGCAGTTCGCCGGGCCGGGACAAAACCGTTGGCGTCAGGGGCGAAATCTTGCTTGGCCCTCTTCTCGATCGGCGAGCTGCGAACAGCGGACGTCGCGGCTGTTGCCCTCCTTTTACCCGCTTCGTCCACGTGGCTGAGGTGCGGTGGAGCTCTCATCTTCAAAATCGGGGAGCGGAGCAGACAGCGATGTCTTCGAGGTTTCCGTAGCTGCGTCCATCAAATCCATAGCCATAGCACTGGTCGTCGTAAGTGGGGGGACAGATGGGGCCGCCGACGGCGCAAGCGCGGCCGGGCGGCGATCTGCCACCCCCTTCGCGCCGCTAGCAAGCGCTGGTACGTCCTTCTCGCGGCTGCACGTGTCAGCGACTGTGCGTCGTGGTGCGTCGGTGCTGGGTTCGGTCGCGGCGGCGGCCGATTTAAACACCCTCTGCCCGCGACGCCCTCCCTACACCGTCCGCGCCCCGCACCACGGTCGCGCGGTGGAATAGATGGCGACGGCGTCTGAGATGACGCCGGTGTGATGGCTCTGTCCGCCGTGGTCGTCACAACTATACGTTTGCTCGATTTACTCTTGATTAACCCAATCGCTGGTTCCCAAGCCCCCAAGCCTTGCTAAGATTATAGCCACAGTCACGGTTTATACCACTCTGAGCACTTTTTTTTATTTTTTTATTTTTTTATTTTTGGGTACTCAGGCTGGCAGATTCAACGTGCTCTCCGCCCAACCACTACAGCACAACCTGTGGAGATGGATGAAATCACGAGGGAAGACGTAGGCACTGCGTTTATTCCATATACAGGCGCACTCTCGGGGAAAACCGCCCGCATTTTGAAGAAAGACCGGGACGGAACTATGTTTTGTCCTCCGAATAAAACTCGTGCACTGGTGGGGTGCACCAAAGATGACCTCGGTTTGAGGAAGGCCGGCGTGTAACAGATTCCGTGTCAATGTGGCAAGTCGTATATTGGTCAGACGATGTGTACCGTCGAGGATTGATGCCGTGAACACCAGAGGCACACTCGACTGATGTATCCGAGCAAGTCGGCGGTCGCTGAACATTGTTTGTCGGAAAATCACGCTATGGAGTATGAAAGCACGAGGATTCTGGTACAGACGTTGAGATACTGAGACAGCGTTGTTAGAGAGGCCATCGAAATTCGCACCAATGACGACCTCATTAACTGTGACTGTGGCTATAATCTTAGCAAGGCTTGGGAACCAGCGATTGGATTAATCAAGAGTAAATCGAGCAAACGTATAGTTGTGACGACCACGGCGGACAGAGCCATCACACCGACGTCATCTCAGACGCCGTCGCAATCTGTTCCACGGCGCGACCGTGGCGCGGGGCGCGGACGGCGGAGGGAGCGCGCCGCGGGTGGAGGGTATTTAAATCGGCAGCCGCCGCGACCGAACCCAGTTCCCTCTGAGCAGCCATAGCGTACGCATCTCCGTGCCGGCACGTTCACAGGAGCTCAGTCCGTCGTTTCACCTGATGAGCGCGACATGTATGATCGCGACATGTATGAACCCGTGGATATTTTGACTATTAAATACGCCGGGAGAATCTCAAGAATCACAGTTTTAAAGTCATTACTTGATTTATATACGGTTTTTTAAATGTTTGATTCCATAAACTTGATATCATTTAAGGTAATATAGCAGTAAAGTGGCGAATGACTCATTTTCGAAACCTCCACAAGTTTCCTATCTTCAGTTGACTCCATGTTATGTTACGTTAACCGGGAACCTAGAAACGACGGAGAGGCTCCGTCCGCGCCGCAGCCGCAGTGGTCCACAACCCCACGACGACTATCACATTCCACGCCACCCCTCTGCCACCCCACACCGAACCCAGGGTTATTGTGCGGTTCGGCCCCATGTGGACCCCCCAGGGAACGTCTCACACCAGACGAGTGCAACCCCTATGTTTGCGTGGTAAAGTAATGGTGGTGAACGCGTACGTGGAGAACTTGTTTGCCCAGCAATCGCCGACAAAATGTAGCTGAGGCGGAATAAGGGGAACCAGCCCGCATTCGCAGAGGCAGTTGGAAACTCGCCTAAAAACCATTCACAGACTGGCCGGTTCACCGGACCTCGACACAGATCCGCTGGGCGTATTCGTGCCGGGGACCGGCGCTCCTTCCTGCCCGGAAAGCAGTGCGTTAGACCGCACGGCCAACAGGGCGGGCTGACTCCATGCTCTGTCTACAGAAAATCTCTTCATATTTGTGGTGAACGGTAACTGTAGGATAGTGTCTTGGTGGTGTGTTTTAAGTTCTTCGCAAATAAGTGCGATGCCAAAAGTGAAAGAAAGTAAGCAGTGTAGACTGCAACAGTGTGAGCGGGAGTTCAAAGGGGAGGTGATAACGACACATGACAAAATATTTTATTGCTGTGCATGTGAAAAAACAGTTAGTAATAAGAAACGTTTCCAAGTCGTTCAGTATGTGGACACCAATAAACACAAAGAAAATGTAAGACGTAAATTGACGAAAAGTGCTCCCTTCCACATGTTGTTAGGTAAATGTTCTAACAGCACTTTCTCGCAGTTTTCGTCGGCAGATATTCCGTTACAGAAATTAACTAATGCTGATATGAGAGATTTCATTTAGGAGTACACAGAACGTAGAATTCCAGAAAAACTCCACTATATGTGACAATTACGTACTGTAGTGTTGTGACCAAACCATTAACAAGTTAAGAGATCAGATTCAAAACAGTTTTATATGCGGGTCAATTCATGAAACACAAGACTACGACCAATGTTTTATTTGAAATACTGTAATTTTCTCTCTTAACAGAAATGTATGCTCCACGCCGTATCTACTTGCAATAGAGCAGTTCCAAATGACAGATAGCTCCCTAAGTTCCTGATTTTTTTATCGATTCCATGAATTAGCTATGGTCATATGGCATTCATGTCGAGCTTGCATTGCTACTGATGCAGTATGTTACAATATCAAAGCTGGTAAGGTATTGCTCTGTAAGTTATACGAGTATTTCCCGACAAGATACAGTTGACTTGTCTTGCTCATGGGTTACATCACATTGCTGGAACTACTCTTGCAATTTTCATACTGCTGACAAGTTGGTGCCTGCTGTGAGGAAGGTGTCTATTAAAGCGGCTTATAGAACACAAGATTTCAGATCAGTGCCACCTGATGTTTTCCTGCCACCAGAACCAATCATAACGGACTGAAGCATATGATTCTCTGCAGTGATTTACTACACTGGACATTTAGAAACTGTAAAGACTGTCACTCCTATACTTTGTTCTATAAGTGCAGCCTCAATTGAAACAGCCCAATATGTTCGCTACACCTCAGAAATAGGAGCTAATCCTGCATACATATCTGCTCATTTTTCTCATCTTCCAGCGGAAATAGTTTCTATTTAGACCGCCAGTTCTACTCTTTGTGATTTATTAGGTGTGTTCAAAACCACAGTCTTTAAATTTTATTCTGCTCTTGGAAGAGTTGGTGAAACTGTGGAGGAAAATGATTAGAGCATACTTTTAAAAAATCCAGGGTACAAATAAATTTGTGAACTTGAAGAAATTTTAGCTGGTAACTGCACTGAACTTCCGAGCAACACGTCGCTAACAACGGAGCAAGTAGCCGTTTTTCTATACGCACCGTCCAGTTCCTGTGAGGTAGAAACAAGTTTCTCCCCCTACAAGGCCATTTTATTAGACAAGAGGAGACGGCTTACTTTCGAACATCTGAAACCCACGGTGACTGAACCGTAAAGTAAGGAATGAGGAGAACTAATTGTGAGTACAATAGCTTTCCTTAAATTAATATAAAATATCAGTTTGCTTGCTTGCTTTGTTAACGCTTCTTTGTGAATCAATCACAGGTATTCTATTTATTTATTTATTCGAATAAGCCCTTCGGAGGGTATTATAAACCAGCTTTGGTTTTGCTTCTCTGTATTTAATTTTCGTTGCTCCCAGATCTTTCATACTTTGAGAGCATCGTTCCTTTTCTTCCTGGGTCCACTTTGTTCCCTTCGTAGATATCTTTCTTTCCTCAAATCATATTTCTGGTGTTCATTTTCTGAAAAGTATTCTGTTATTTATAATGCCCATTCTAATTCCTGTGTTTTTCATATCTTTGCCAATTTCGGTGAACCATTCGGTATATGTAGCCATAAAACTGTAGTGTTTTTTTTTACCATTACGTCAGTTAGCGTTTCAAACAGAGCTCTGTCTTTGATCTTTTTGTCCAGTTTTTTAAGACCTCTGAATCTTGTTACTGTAAGTGTTCCTGCTGAATACAGAGTTTCAAGACTTACCACTGTTTGATAGTATCTAAGGTTTGTGTTCAAGCACAAAGTTTTTTTATTTTTTTATATAAGTGTTTTGTCATTAGGAATGCGCTTTCCATTTTATTTACACTATTTTTTGTGGCAATAGCTGGTTATCAGTTCTCCTAGGTATTTAAAACAATTTGTTTCAGGTATTGTGTTGTTATGAATTTTAAGATTATGAGGGTCAGCACTGATATTTGTCACGAAATTTGTTTTTCCAAATTATACTTTTAGCTCCACTTTGTTTGCCTGTTTCTGTAGCTGTGTCATTTGTTCTTTTGCACAATCCGGTGAGTCAGTAATTAATGCCATATCATCTGCCAAAGCTAGACAATCTATGATAATTTCATTTGGGTTTCTTCCTATTTTAACACCCTTAGTATTGAGGGATTTTCTCTATTATCTCGCTATTTTCTCTAATGCCCAGTTGAAAAGCTCCATTAATTATTTCTGTTGTTTTATTAGTCAGTCCAAAATCCTTTAAAATGTTCATCAGCGCATTTCTTTGATTTAAGTAAAGCTTTTTTAAAAATCTACAAAAATTATTATGTGTTTTAGGTTCCTGATTTTCCTCATTTCCATTATATTCTTTAGATTTAATATTTGCTCTGCACAAGACTTTCATTTCCTAACTCCTGCTTGATGCTCTTCTAACTGTGAGTCGAGTATTTCTTCAACTCTCTTTAAAAGTGACATGGACTAGATCTTATATGTCACTGGTAAGAGGGAGATCCCTCTATAATTGTTGGGACCAGTTTTCTTTCATTTTTATGTACAGTATGTATTAATGCTGATGTCCGTTCTGATGGTAAGGTGTCTGTTGTCCAAATTTCATTTATTATTTCTGTTAGACATAGAATAATGTTGTCACCATAGTGTTTCCAAAATGTAACAACTACACTGTCTTCTCTTTGTTCTTTCTTATTTTTAAGTTTTTTGTGATTTCTTTGATTTCCTGTATTGTTGGTAGCTTCGAATATGTTTGTATTTAGATTACATTATCAAAATGAAATACTTATTTTGGTGGATCGTTGTGTAATTCTTCGATTTAGTACGCAAGTATTCTGCAGCCCCCCTTTCATTATATGCATTCATTCCGGTTTTGGATCAATAAGCTGCAAACGTGATGGTGTATACTTCATTAAGCTATTTTTCAATGTCTTATAAAAGTTCAGTGAAATTTTCCACTTAAAGTGTGTCTCGATTGACGTTACGTGACCTTTTATATGTTGTACTAAGATCTTTTGATGCATGTTTCCTTGCTTCTGTAAAATTTTTCCTGTGCTTATCATTTTTATTTGCTTTCCAGGTATTCCAATCTTGTTGTCTCTGTCAATTAACTAATCAGAATTAGCATTCCACCAAGCATGACCCTATTTCTTTCTTTTTAAGAAGGATAGCTTCCTCTGCAGCCTCAGTAATGTCTCTTTGAAACTGTTCTCAACATTTAGATATTGTTTTCCCCAACTCCATTTTCTAATCATTTACTCTAGATAACTTCCATATGTCACACTTTCTGAGTTGGAATTGGTTCTTTTTTCTAAATAATGGTCTAACCTTTAATTTAGTAATAGATAGACAGTGGACTGAATCTAAACTGGCGCTCTTGGCAACTTTTCCAGTCAGTACCTCCACTGCAGAACGTCTACTCATAGCTACGTTATCAGGTTGTTTTCCACCACAAATCGGATTTGTTGATACACATGTAGTTTGTTTTCTGCGAAGTTTTATGAAGAATGTAGATATTAGTACTATGTTCCGCTACCCAAACAGGCTTAAGAGGTTACCTCCACTTCCGTTTTTTCTTCTAGGTGCAGAAAAGTTTGCTACTATTGTCCAGTTTGTGCATTAAAATCTTCAAGTTGTTATACTCTGTTTTTCGATGGAATGTGATCTACTGCGTTTGACAGTTCACCAAAAACTTCCTGTTCGTCCTTTCTGTGTCCATTTTTCTCATTTGTTGGTGCATGTGTATCTAAAATTATGTAAACTATGATGATTTAAATGTTAGTGTGGAAAGTCTGTCATTACTTGATTTAAATTTTGGTATTTAGTTTAATACGTTTTTCTATGTAATGAAACTGTACCAAATTTGGGTACATTTTTCGTTACTCTTTTTCCTTTTTTTTCCCTTAAACATCCTGAATCCTTCTGAATCAAAATTATGTTTGTCAGAAAATCTTGTTCCTTGCAGTGCTGTTATCATTATATTTTTCCTTTAGAAAGTTTATTGAAGTTACAAATTTTCTTGTATTAAGAGTGAATTTACATTAAAAGCAGCTACGTAATCCATTCTTTGCACGATGTTGTAGGCCCTAAGAGTCGAGACACTTGCTTTCCTTTTGCTTGGAAATGGGAGACTGGGTGCTCCGAGGGGTAAAATCTCTTACAAAGTGCATCTCCAAAGTTGATTGCTTGTTGAGTTATGGAAACAAGTCCCCGACCACTTTGCCGATTGTTTGAAGTTAGACGCAGTGTGTATTTTTTTTCTTCTGTCGTTTCTTCCACTAGTTCCCGCATTCCGAGATACAATCTTTACGCCATCCCTACCGTTGAAGTCTTCGCTGTAACCCTAGCATGGAGCCCTCAAAGTGTGCTGTCACCCGGCCCAACAGCTTTACGTAAGTATTTTTTTGTACAAAAACGATGCCTATTCGGTTTTTATACCATTTTTTTGCGAAAAGTTTGAATGTACATTTTAGGTTCCTTTGGCGCACATATGTATATATAAGGAATCATTACTGCATGATAAGTCGGTCTCTACTAATCTACATCTACTTAGATACTCGACAATCCACCGTACGGCGCATGGCGGAGGGTACCTCGTTTCACTAATAGTCATTTTCATTCCTGTTCCACTCGCATATAGAGCGACGGAAAAAAAGACTATCTATATTTCTCCGTATGAGCCCTAATATCTCGTATCTTATCTTCACAGTCCTTACTTGAAATATATGTTGGTAACAACAGAATCTTTCTGCAGTCAGCTTCAAATGCTGCTTCTATAAATTGTCTCAATAGTGTACCTCGAAAAGTATGTCGCCTTCTTTCCAGGGATTCTCATATGAGTTCTCATGGCATGTCGATAACTCTTTCTTGCTGTTCGAACTTACCAGAAACAAATCCAGTAGCCTGTCTCTCAATTGCTTCGATCTATTCCTCTAATCCGACGTTGTATGTATCCCAGCTACTTGAGAAGTTCTCAAGAGTAGCTTCCTATATCCGGTCTCCTTTAAAGATGAACCATACATTTCTAGAATTCTCCCAATAAACTTGTGTCCACCATTCGTCTTCCCTAACAGAATCCTCTCGTGCACGTTCCATTTCATATCGCTTTGCAACATTGCACCCAGATATTTAAACGATGTGACACTACTAATACTGTATCCAAACATTACAGGTTTGTGTTTCCTACTCATCCACATTAACTTACAATTTTCTACCGTATAGCTCATCATCATCAGCAAGCAACTCCAGATTGCTACCCACCATTGTTCTTGTTCTTCCAGTTTGTGCAGTACCAGTCACTTATTACAAGACCCTTGTGGTGAGGTTGTTCTGTCCAATCAGTCATGGTGGTAACTATTTGTTTACATTAGAATGCAGGGAGATTCACAGGGAAATACACTCCTGGAAATGGAAAAAAGAACACATTGACACCGGTGTGTCAGACCCACCATACTTGCTCCGGACACTGCGAGAGGGCTGTACAAGCAATGATCACACGCACGGCACAGCGGACACACCAGGAACCGCGGTGTTGGCCGTCGAATGGCGCTAGCTGCGCAGCATTTGTGCACCGCCGCCGTCAGTGTCAGCCAGTTTGTCGTGGCATACGGAGCTCCATCGCAGTCTTTAACACTGGTAGCATGCCGCGACAGCGTGGACGTGAACCGTATGTGCAGTTGACGGACTTTGAGCGAGGGCGTATAGTGGGCATGCGGGAGGCCGGGTGGACGTACCGCCGAATTGCTCAACACGTGGGGCGTGAGGTCTCCACAGTAAATCGATGTTGTCGCCAGTGGTCGGCGGAAGGTGCACGTGCCCGTCGACCTGGGACCGGACCGCAGCGACGCACGGATGCACGCCAAGACCGTAGGATCCTACGCAGTGCCGTAGGGGACCGTTCCGCCACTTCCCAGCAAATTGGAGACACTGTTGCTCCTGGGGTATCGGCGAGGACCATTCGCAACCGTCTCCATGAAGCTGGGCTACGGTCCCGCACACCGTTAGGCCGTCTTCCGCTCACGCCCCAACATCGTGCAGCCCGCCTCCAGTGGTGTCGCGACAGGCGTGAATGGAGGGACGAATGGAGACGTGTCGTCTTCAGCGATGAGAGTCGCTTCTGCCTTGGTGCCAATGATGGTCGTATGCGTGTTTGCCGCCGTGCAGGTGAGCGCCACAATCAGGACTGCATACGACCGAGGCACACAGGGCCAACACCCGGCATCATGGTGTGGGGAGCGATCTCCTACACTGGCCGTACACCACTGGTGATCGTCGAGGGGACACTGAATAGTGCACGGTACGTCCAAACCGTCATCGAACCCATCGTTCTACCATTCCTAGACCGGCAAGGGAACTTGCTGTTCCAACAGGACAATGCACGTCCGCATGTATCCCGTGCCACCCAACGTGCTCTAGAAGGTGTAAGTCAACTACCCTGGCCAGCAAGATCTCCGGATCTGTCCCCCATTGAGCATGTTTGGGACTGGATGAAGCGTCGTCTCACGCGGTCTGCACGTCCAGCACGAACGCTGGTCCAACTGAGGCGCCAGGTGGAAATGGCATGGCAAGCCGTTCCACAGGACTACATCCAGCATCTCTACGATCGTCTCCATGGGAGAATAGCAGCCTGCATTGCTTCGAAAGGTGGATATACACTGTACTAGTGCCGACATTGTGCATGCTCTGTTGCCTGTGTCTATGTGCCTGTGGTTCTATCAGTGTGATCATGTGATGTATCTGACCCCAGGAATGTGTCAATAAAGTTTCCCCTTCCTGGGACAATGAATTCACGGTGTTCTTATTTCAATTTCCAGGAGTGTATATCTCTTAAACTTTATAGCCTCATATATATAGCCAGGTATATAAACAAACTTAAGTGGGATCGTAGTTATGTACCTACATCTGGCAATATTGAATCATTTGCTTCCACCTCCATTGATGCGCAGAATTCTTCGTAGAGCTGAGCTATGTTTTTTGTGGCGGGTGGAGGATTTGGCGAGCTAACTCCAGCAGATTACTCCACAATGTCTCATAGAATCGGTAGACATATCACTGCCACTTTTGTCTACCCTCCAGCTCGTGCTGCATTGCATAGCTGGAATTCATTAAACTCTTAACAGTGTGCTCGCTGTTGTTAAATATTTTACCGTTCCACAGAAGTGTCCCACAGAGATTTAAGTTCATCTGGTATCACCGATAGACAGTAAACGTTTTGGAAGAGTAAGGCTGAAATCTACATTTGCTCACCACATGGTCTACGTGCTTCAGCCTTGAATAACGTTACTCTGACGTCACTAAATCGAGGCTTTTCAAGTTCTACCACTGAGTTGATCCCCAAATTTCATATCATACCGACACTGGCATACTTACAACCACAAAAGTGCTGTACAGAGATTGTAAGTTTATCTGGTATCACTGGCAGGCAGTTAACGTTTTGAGAGTAAGGCTGAAATCTACATTGACTCATCACATGGTCTACATGCTTCATCCTTGGATAACGATACTCTGACGTCGTTAAATCGAGGGTTTTCAGGTACTACCACTGAGTGGATCTCCTAATTTCATGTCATACCGACACCGACATGCTTACGACAAGTTTTTCAAAATGTAGATTTTATTGAACATCATTATTTCAGTCTCTGGTGGCTGTTGCTGGACTAACCTAATGTTGTCTGTAAGGAAACACGCAGTATTAGTTACATTTTTTCTGCTCGTCACCACAAGTGTTAATACTTTCACTGTCTCTTGGCAGGGAGTGATGATATGCATCACATCGAAATAAGTGTCCAAGGAATAGAAAAGCAACTGGAATCACTCAACAGAGGAAAGTCCACTGGACCTGACGGGATACCAATTCGATTCTACACAGAGTACGCGAAAGAACTTGCCCCCCTTCTAACAGCCGTGTACCGCAAGTCTCTAGAGGAACGGAAGGTTCCAAATGATTGGAAAAGAGCACAGGTAGTCCCAGACTTCAAGAAGGGTCGTCGAGCAGATGCGCAAAACTATAGACCTATATCTCTGACGTCGATCTGTTGTAGAATTTTAGAACATGTTTTTTGATCGAGTATCATGTCGTTTTTGGAAACCCAGAATCTACTCTGTAGGAATCAACATGGATTCCGTAAACAGCGATCGTGTGAGACCCAACTCGCTTTACTTGTTGATGAGACCCAGAAAATATTAGATACAGGCTCCCAGGTAGATGCTATTTTCCTTGACTTCCGGAAGGCGTTCGATACAGTTACACACTGTCGCCTGATAAACAAAGTAAGAGCCTACGGAATATCAGACCAGCTGAGTGGCTGGATTGAAGAGTTTTTAGCAAACAGAGCACAGCATGTTGTTATCAATGGAGAGACGTCTACAGACGTTAAAGTAACCTCTGGCGTGCCACAGGGGAGTGTTACGGGACCATTGATTTTCACAATATATATAAATGACCTAGTAGATAGTGTCGGAAGTTCCGTGCGGCTTTTCGCGGATGATGCTGTAGTATACAGGGAAGTTGCACCATTAGAAAATTGTAGCGAAATGCAGGAAAATCTGCAGCGGATAGGCACTTGGTGCAGGGAGTGGCAACTGACCCTTAACATAGACAAATGCGAATACATAGAAAGAAGGATCCTTTATTGTATGATTATATGATAGCGGAACAAACACTGGTAGCACTTACATCTGTAAGATATCTGGGAGCATGCGTGCGGAACGATTTGAAGTGGAATGATCATATAAAGTTAATTGTTGGTAAGGCGGGTACCAGGTTGAGATTCATTGGGAGAGTGCTTAGAAAATGTAGTCCATCAACAAAGGAGGTGGCTTACAAAACACTCGTTCGACCTATACTTTAGTATTGCTCATCAGTGTGGGATCCGTACCAGATCGGGTTGACAGAGGAGATAGAGAAGATCCAAAGAAGAGCGGCGCGTTTCGCCACAGGGTTATTTGGTGAGCGTGATAGCGTTACGGAGATGTTTAGCAAACTCAAGTGGCAGACTCTGCAAGAGAGGCGCTCTGCATCGCGGTGTAGCTTGCTGTCCATATTTCGAGAGGGTGCGTTTCTGGATGAGGTATCGAATATATTGCTTCCCCCTACTTATACCTCCCAGGGAGATCACGAATTTAAAATTAGAGAGATTCGAGCGCCGACGGAGGCTTTCAGACAGTCGTTCATCCCGCGAACCACACGCGACTGGAACAGAAAAGGGAGGTAATGACAGTGGCACGTAAAGCGCCCTCCGCCACACACCGTTGGGTGGCTTGCGGAGTAAAAATGTAGATGTAGATGTAGATGTAGATCCTGACAGTCTCACCCTTTCATGTTTCTCTGACAAGCGGATCAAGCATTTATTGAACTATATAAATATATATACTATTTGCGACCTCTAGTGGTACATTGTGTGCTTACAAAAATTAGGAAGGTATGGTAGGCAGCGTGTTGATGTTGTGGCTGCAGTGATGACGTGCTGAATATCACACAGCGTGGCGCACTAGCAGAGAGAGAGATAGAGATATGGCGCACCCTGCTCTCCGCTGTATGTATAAAATTTGAACTATAAATGTGTGAGGTATATTTATTTACAGTATTCCTCCTGATGGCTGTAAACATGAGCACTTTCCTTGAAATTATACACACTTGATACACACTTGTTTAACCTATAATTATTTGTAGAATGACTGACAAAATTATCCTCATGTCACTTTATACAGTACAACACCAGAATGCTTCAATCGCATCCTCAGCACTGCAAATAGAAATCGTCTATACATCTTCATCAGCATGTCCATCATGTCGTGATGAAGGAAAAATAATGAAATATAGAAAACTGAATGCTTCGGACCATCATGTAAGAAAGGCAGGCATATTTAGCGATGCAATGATGCTGTTGTCATGATTCCCAGAATGGCCTAGGAGACGAGATAGTGCCGATACTGCTGTCAGCGGAATATGATGTGCGTAATTGTCTCAGCTGTAACATGACACCGCCGAAAAGAAAGCGCTGAACCTGCTGTAAGCCTTTGTGGGCTCGTTTTCCCGAAGCCCCGTTACTTATAGTTAATGGGAAAACCGCTCTCTTTGCTGTGTGCAGTGGCTCAGGTGTAAGCAACTGTAATGGCTTCACTACCGAAATCGTTACAGCTGGCACACAAGAGTGATCTGACGAACACACACACACACACATACACACACACACACACACACACACACACACACGCACACATGCACTCACAAACGCACGCACGGGCCCACTGACACACTTCTGTGCACTGATATATTGGAAAATGTTTTAACTGACTTTGTACTAATGGTACATTACAATCCATAATTATCTAATAGTGCCACGGACGGTAGAAACAGGAATAAAGGGGCTACACCAGCACATCTGATGCTTATTCCGTAATGATGAACCGCATTTTCAATAGTACTGTGGGCAAAAATGTAAACCTTAAAATATTGTCTACACTCGGGTCATTGACAGATTATCTAGAAGAGAGATTAGTAGTAAATTCGGAAACTCTCTTCACTACACTCTCAACAAATCTATTTGCGTCGACAATATTCCACACTACATACGATACACTATTAGAATTTTCATCTGGAACTGCTTATAACAGTTTCCATAACGACACTTTGACTCTAACCTGGGAGAAAATCCAAAGAGATTCTGGTCGTATGTGAAGTATATAAGCGACAAGAAACAATCAATGCCTTCTTTGCGCGATAGCAATGCGGATACTATCGAAGACAATGCTGCCAAAGCAGAGTTACTAAACACAGCCTTCCGAAATGCTTTCACAAAAGAAGACGAAGTAAATATTCCATAATTCGAATCGAGAACAGCTGCCAACATGAGTAACGTAGAAGTAAATATCCTCGGAGTAGTAAAGCAACTTAAATCACCTAATAAAAGTAAGTCATCTGGTCCATACTGAATACCAATTAGGTTCCTTTCTGAGTATGCTGATGCATTAGCTCCATACTTAACAATCATATACAACCGTTCGCTAGACGAGAGATCCGTACCCAAAGACTGGAAAGTTGCACAGGTCACACCAATATTCAAGAAAGGTAATAGGAATGTGTGCGTGTGTGATATCTTATGGGACTTAACTGCTAAGGTCATCAGTCCCTAAGCTTACACACTACTTAACCTAAATTATCCTAAGGACAAACACACACACCCATGCCCGAGGGAGGACTCGGCTTTACCCACGCGGCAAAGGTAGTAGCAGTAATCCACAAAATTACAGACCCATATCGTTAACGTCGATATGCAACAGATTTTGGAACATACACTCCTGGAAATTGAAATAAGAACACCGTGAATTCATTGTCCCAGGAAGGGGAAACTTTATTGACACATTCCTGGGGTCAGATACATCACATGATCACACTGACAGAACCACAGGCACATAGACACAGGCAACAGAGCATGCACAATGTCGGCACTAGTACACTGTATATCCACCTTTCGCAGCAATGCAGGGTGCTATTCTCCCATGGAGACGATCGTAGAGATGCTGGATGTAGTCCTGTGGAACGGCTTGCCATGCCATTTCCACCTGGCGCCTCAGTTGGACCAGCGTTCGTGCTGGACGTGCAGACCGCGTGAGACGACGCTTCATCCAGTCCCACACATGATCAATGGGGGACAGATCCGGAGATCTTGTTGGCCAGGGTAGTTGACTTACACCTTCTAGAGCACGTTGGGTGGCACGGGATACATGCGGACGTGCATTGTCCTGTTGGAACAGCAAGTTCCCTTGCCGGTCTGGGAATGGTAGAACGATGGGTTCGATGACGGTTTGGATGTACCGTGCACTATTCAGTGTCCCCTCGACGATCACCAGTGGTGTACGGCCAGTGTAGGAGATCGCTCCCCACACCATGATGCCGGGTGTTGGCCCTGTGTGCCTCGGTCGTATGCAGTCCTGATTGTAGCGCTCACCTGCACGGCGCCAAACACGCATACGACCATCATTGGCTCCAAGGCAGAAGCGACTCTCATCGCTGAAGGCGACACGTCTCCATTCGTCCCTCCATTCACGCCTGTCGCGACACCACTGGAGGCGGGCTGCACGATGTTGGGGCGTGAGCGGAAGACGGCCTAACGGTGTGCGGAACCGTAGCCCAGCTTCATGGAGACGGTTGCGAATGGTCCTCGCCGATACCCCAGGAGCAACAGTGTCTCTAATTTGCTGGGAAGTGGCGGTGCGGTCCCCTACGGCACTGCGTAGGATCCTACGGTCTTGGCGTGCATCCGTGCGTCGCTGCGGTCCGGTCCCAGGTCGACGGGCACGTGCACCTACCGCCGACCACTGGCGACAACATCGATGTACTGTGGAGACCTCACGCCCCACGTGTTGAGCAATTCGGCGGTACGTCCACCCGGCCTCCCGCATGCCCACTATATGCCCTCGCTCAAAGTCCGTCAACTGCACATACGGTTCACGTCCACGCTGTCGCGGCATGCTACCAGTGTTAAAGACTGCGATGGAGCTCCGTATGCCACGGCAAACTGGCTGACACTGACGGCGGCGGTGCACAAATGCTGCGCAGCTAGCGCCATTCGACGGCCAACACCGCGGTTCCTGGTGTGTCCGCTGTGCGGTGCGTGTGATCATTGCTTGTACAGCCCTCTCGCAGTGTCCGGAGCAAGTATGGTGGGTCTGACACACCGGTGTCAATGTGTTCTTTTTTCCATTTCCAGTAGTGTATGTTGCGTTCGAACATTATGAATTATCTCGAAGAAAACGGTCTATTGACACACACTCAACATGGGTTTAGAAAACATCATTCCTGTGAAACACAACTAGCTCGTTATTCGCAAGAAGTGTCGAGTGCTGTTGACCGGGGATTTCATATCGATTCCGTATTTCTGGATATCCGGAAGGCTTTCGACACTGTACCACACAAGCGGCTCGTAGTAAAGTTGCGTGCTTATTGAATATCATCTCAGTTATGTGACCGGATTTGTGATTTCCTGTCACAGAGGTCACAGTTCTTAGTAACTGACGGAAAGTCATCGAGTAAAACAGAAGAGATTTCTGACGTTCCCCAAGGTAGTGTAACAGGCATTTTGTTGTTCCTTATCTATATAAACGATTTGGGAAACAATATGAGCAGCCATCTTAGGTTGTTTGCTGATGACGCTGTCGTTTATCGACTAATAAAGTCACCAGAAGATCATATGGCTCTGAGCACTATGAGACTTAACTTCTGAATCCCCTACAACTTAGAACTACTTAAACCTAACTAACCTACGGACATCACACACATCCATGCCCGAGGCAGGATTCCAACCTACGACCGTAGCGGTCGCGCGGTTCCAGACTGTAGCGCCTAGAACCGCTCGGTCAACCCGGCCGGCACCAGAAGATCAAAACAAATTGCAAATCGATTTAGAAAAGATATGTGAATGGTGCGAAAAGTGGCAGTTGACCCTAAGTAACGGAAAGTGTGAGGTCATCCACATGAGTACTAAAAGGAATCCGCTAAACTTCAGTTAGACGATAAATCATTCTAATCTAAAAGCCGTAAATTCACCTATACACCTAGGTATTACAATTACGAACAACTTAAACTGGAAGGAACACATAGAAAATGTTGTGGGGAAGGCTAACGAAAGACTGTGTTTTATTGACAGGAACTTCGAAAATGTAACAGACCTACTAAGGATACTGCCTATACTACGCTTATCCGTACTCTTTTAGAATACTGCTGCGAGGTGTGGGATCCTTACGATATAGGACTAACGGAGCACATTGAAATAGTTCAAGGAAAGGCAGCACGTTTTGTATTATCGCGAAATATGGGAGAGAGTGTCGCAGAAATGATACAGGATTTGGGCTGGACATCATTAAAAGAAAGGCGTCTTTCGGTGCGACGGAATCTTCTCACGAAATTCCAATCAACAACTTTCTCCTACGAATGCGAAAATATTTTGTTGACACATAGGGAGGAAAGAACACCACGATAAAATTAAAGGAAACCAGAGCTTATACGGAAAGATATAGGTGTTCACTCTTTCCGCACGCTAAACGAGATTGGAATAATAGAGAATTGTTAAGTTGGATCCATGAACCCTCTGCCAAGCACTTAAATGTGATTTGTAGAGTATCCATATAGATGTAGAAGATGTCTTGTAAGTTTATCTCCTGCTCTGGTTAATTCCATTTCCTTCCATTCGGTGGAATACAATTTCATTGCAAGAAGGATGTTCTAACCCTTCATTACATATTTTATCGGTTTGTAGCCTCATTTTCTACAGTCTTAGAGCTCTGTCTGTCTTTGCTCTATTATTCTGATTGCCGACATACAGCGGAGTCCCATCACGGGTGCCTTTTTTCCCGTCCTTATCTCTGCAGTGGTAACGGGAGGTTAGTTTCAAACTTCTTCCTTTAGCGAGAGAGGATCTTTTGGGTGCTCTTTTGTGTAGTATTGTCAACCAGCTTTTCTTTCCTTTTGTAGACTCTTTACAGGGCTTAGGTTGCTTGCTGAAACTGAACCAGCGATTCACATGTCGTGTCGGGCTAGCAGTTCTGTTAAAATTCGGTTTCTCATCCGAAGTCTCGTGCGCCGTCAGTGATTGTTTCTCAGCCTCGTCTCAGCGTAGTGTGATAGGAGGAACAGCATCAAGCTTTTGTGAAACAGAGAAGTGGACAATTTAAGAAATGTTGTTTCAGCCGTCGGTGGATGAGTACTATGTGCTAAGAGCACAACAAGTTTAGACCAGTCGTGATGTCGTTTGAGTTAGAAATCATTCTATGTTGATGGAATCAGCACCATCAATTGCCCCCTTTTTGTAATAAATCGTGTGATGTTAACTTTCCCCGAGAAACTCTGATGAGAATTCCAGTAGCGCAGTTTGCAAGCGATGGTGTGTTCGGTACTCTATGGTGTATCCTCAGTGCTAATTCAGAGCTCAGACGTCTTACTTTCAATGTTTCGGTTAAATTTATTTCTTTTCCGTTTCAAATCTCTTCGAGTGAATTACTATTGCCATTTATTATTGTTGTGTGAACCGATTACCCCACGTGTGCAGGCTGTCCATCACACACTTAATGTCTTTCCGTCTTGCAGCTTGTTTATAATTCATTTCATTTACCATAATAACAAAGAGTGGAGTGGTATTTGTTAACGCGTGTGCTTTACTTCGGTCAGAAGGCGCTGCTTTCCCTTTTCTGCTTGTCTCGACCTTCTTCTTGGCTCTCGCTTCTATAGATGGTGTGAGCTACACTATTAAACGTCCCCTGATCTACTTTCTTATCGGCAACGCCTGCACAGAGGACAAGGCTCCCTCATCTTCCCATTTCCTCAGGTTCAATTTGCGCCTTTACATCCGCCGTCATACCGAATTCGGTCGTCATGTGCTCGGGTATTTCGTGCAAAATATTAATTTGTTCGCCTCTATTCATACAATTTTTCTTGTTCTGTTATATGAATAATAAATTGTATAGTGCTGCACATTCCTCTCCTCTTCGGTTCAGAATATTTGTCCGCTAATCATCGAGTGGATCTGTTCCACAAGTAAGAGCCATAGATCATTTTCCGTTACTTGACTAAGCTCCTCACTGGGACAAATGGAGACACATTTTGCTCAAAAATGTTCAAGTGGGTGTGAAATCTTATGAGACTTAACTGCTAAGGTCATCACTCTCTAAGCTTACACACCACTTAACCTAAACTATCCTAAGTACAAACACTCACACTCACACCCATGCCCGAGGGAGGACTCGAACCTCCGCCGGGACCAGCAGCACAGACCATGACCGCAGCGCCTAGACCGCTCGGCTAATCCCACGCGGCTCACATTTTGCTATCGCTAGTTCTGTGGATGAAAAATTAGTCCCGAGTAGGTGCTAATTCTCCGTTGTCCATTGCATATGCGAGAGAGTGAATTCAGTTTTCCTTTTCTCTCCCGTTTGTGGAGTGCGGGCGTATCTGTCACAAGTCTTGCGTACCTAATTCCGTTACATATGGTGTATGCTAAGCGCACTCCCACATGATTATGTTGGAGCTTTGTGGTAGATCAATTAGGCAGAGGGCAGCGGCTATAACTAATGTTCATTCACGTACCGCTAATTAATTTTCATGGGCAAGTTCACCTCTCCAATAAAACTGCGATCCTTGCAGCAGGATTCTTCTCTACGTAATCTTCTGATGCCCCGTAGTCAGATTACCATTCATACCACTCACACAAATCAGCAGATTCAGGATTACAGTGGTTTCTTCTGACTCTAAGTGGACAGGTAGTCTAAGTAAACTTAGTAGTTACTAATCTGTTTTTATGTTTGTAATCAACTAAACATTGCTCGAAATCCTCGTTGTGTCGTTGGCACTTGTGGGGTCTTGGACCGATTCCTTTCATTATTTATGTTTAGCCAGCTGTTTTTGTTTGGAACTGTTTTTTGTGTGCCTTGTAGTTTCCTGGATGGAGAAGAGAAATTGTGCCTAGTACGTTTCATGGACAGTCAGCGTATAGCAACTAGAGCTACCACTGGTAGAGTGCAACTGATTAACAACTTAAGAAAGACGAAGGAACGGGCACAAAACTGTGTAGACTCCAATGTACTGGGCATACTGGGAACAGAACAGCACGCTGCAGCTGAACCATCGGTACTAGTAGATCAGCTGGTGGAAAGCGAGAGGCCAGCCCAGGCCCCGCTGTCGATCACACAACAGAGTGGGTATACAAACGCCACCTGCGACATCGGAGCCGGTCCCTCACGAATTCGTGGAAAAGGCCAGAGGCGTGTCGCCTTCTCCGTTCCCACAAACCACTGCCCGAGACTGTGACCTGTCTTGTCTGGAAGTAATCATTCTGCAAGTAGCAGCAAGGCAAAGGTTGGAACTTTTACAAATGTTCGACGACCAGAGGACCGCTTCTGCTAAGCGTGAATAGAGATTCGAGGGAGCAGAAGATGACCTACGAACTGTTGGGTAATTTGTTAGATGTTTTAGAGACAAGGAGTGCCGTGACCGAAATCAGCGCTATCTTGAGACAGTAAAAACCGATTTAGAGATGGTACGGTCATGGAAGGACGGCGTCTGTACATAGAGTAGATAACTCATGGAATCACTAACTACAGTGAAGCAAGACTTTGATGTAGCTTCTCTGCTACTAAAGCAGGCACGCCTGCAGCGAGTGTTCAACCGGAGAAGATGAAGGAAGTGGTATTGGAGCTCAATATGGAACAGGAAACAAGAAGAAGGGACCGGTTGCTAGGACATGTTCTGAGGCATCAAGGGATCACAAATTTAGCATTGGAGGGCGGCGTGGAGGGTAAAAATGGCTCTGAGCACTATGGAACTTAGAACTACTTAAACCTAACTAACCTAAGGACATCACACACATCCATGCCCGAGGCAGGATTCGAACCTACGACCGTAGCAGTCGCGCGGTTCCTCACTGAGCGCCTAGAACCGCTAGACCACCGCGGCCGGCCGTGGAGGGTAAAAATCGTAGGGGGAGACCAAGAGATGAATACACTAAGCAGATTCAGAAGGATGTAGGTTGCAGTAAGTACTGGGAGATGAAGAAGATTGCACAGGATAGAGTGGTATGGAGAGCTGCATCAAACCAGTCTCAGGAGTGAAGACCACAACAACAACAACATGGAACAGGTAAAGATCATACATAGGGTTTGCCTGTAGATTACTCGGCATGAGACTGAATTTTGCAAGGTTGCTCGACAGACAGACCCACTGATCTCGACTGTCCAGTAACTGTCGGCGAAAGAATGCGCGAGCTGCGATCGCACACAGCGCGTTAACACAGAGGAGAAGAAAGAGTATCGGGCTCTTCTACGCTTTCGGGAGAACCAATTAGAGATTAATAAGAGGCACCACCGTGCGCTTGACACCCAGTGTATCGAGGGTGCTAATACAGATAATGCACTGGGAATTCTGTCGCGTGCTAGTGAAACGGACATTTGCGAAGAACACGAGATTAGAAGAGAAGAGGTAGAATAGCTGAGAGATCTCAGGAGAGACTCTGCAGGTGTAAGGAAGGCGACCAGGCGTAAGATGTGAACAGTGAGAATTTCCTGGGACCCTGGGCGGTGTACGAGATGAGAGCAGGAAATATTTCCTCTCTGTGCAAAGCTATGGCTTCTGTCCTGATCATTCGGTGCAGGTACATCCGGTGCAGTGGATAAATCAGTTTGAAGATTTGTTTACCTTCTCTTGAAATATTGCACCATGCATGAGTTTTGTATGTGGCCACCTACGAAATGAATTTACAGCACGAATGCGGATAGTCATGTGTGCGTGCAAAACATCAGTGAACTTAGACGAACATTCTCAGAAGACTTTTGGTCTTAGAGGACACACGACAGGGTAAAGCTAGGGATACTCATAACGAAGTCATCCCGGGAAACGACGTTGGTGTCTCCTACTAATTTATTACAGAAAAATCAGTTCCTTGACACTCCTTAAGACCGATCGGAGTTGATAATGGTGTGTTTAACCAAACTACTGCAAACATTGCAGTGTGACGTTTTCATAGCAGGGCAAGATAAGTCAGAGAGCCGTTCCTTCCAATCACTTCTACACTCAGCTATCCTACGAACGTGGACCGGAAGCTCACAGCAACGGTATTGGTGACCGAAATAAAAATACGCCTTCGCTCAATAACAACGGCGACATAGGCGAGTGGCAATAAAGGCGTTCCAATCCAAGCAATGACAACGGGTGGAACTGGGGAGACAGGTGTAATAACTGGCTACATGGTAGGAGCACGGGTGATCGAGGCATCCATTCTCATGACCTAACAAGGCGTGCAGACGGTCCGCATGTTGAATTGCTCGGATTCCACAGCCCCATCTCACAGCGCAATGCTCTGCGGCAGGGAAGGTCAAACAAGAAATCTATTTTATTAGAAACTGGAGAGATGGGCGGTGCAATTAATCCAGGAAGTGTGCCCCCACTGTTGTTTGAAGAGGCCGACGAAATCACGTCCGATCTTCCGCGGGAAAAGGAAACTAATGAAACTTTATTGCAACCGACAGCACCGCATGTGGAACGTACGCCTGAAATAATTTCAGGGAATCGTGAATAAAGGTCCACAGATGTAGTTCCCGTGCGAGTATGAAAGAACAGAGAACCTAGAGACGGGATCAGAGAATTAGTAAAGCTGCCATACGTCCGCAAAACTAGACATGTGGACGCGATTAAGGCAGTCGTGAAGCGCATTAAGGTGTGTGCCCAACAGCGCAGGGTGCGACAACAGGACTAGTGCGGAAAATGGAACTGTACGTCAGTCAGATTGTGGGGCGGCGAGTTTTCGTTAGGATTGAAAATATATAAATGTTTGAATGTTGAATCAGTTTCTGGCTTTTAGAATGTTGTTAATGCTGTCTTTCGCCGTTCTCAACACTGGCTCTCTAATTCCTTTTAACATCCTGAAAGTGATTTAACAAAACGTGAAGCCTGTAATTAGAGTTCCTAGTGCCCACTTCATCTGAGAATATATTTATAGCTGCAGCTTATAGCTCTGAAGAATTAGGAGATTGTCCGGGAATTATAATCAAAAATGATATTCCAAAATAGTTGAGTATATTCTGAAAGTCACATATGAAAAACACAAGTATCCCTACAACCTAACTAACAGAGGAGTTCAGAGTCTAATGCGCTGATGCAACTATAAATGTCCGAATTAAATGTTGAAAAGAATGCTCGCCATAATTTGATTTGAATATTTCATCAAACGCCACGCTAAATAATTGGTAGAATGTCTGTCCCGCGACGGCACGTGAAAATACGACAATACGCAAACTGAAGATCGATAATTAAAGTCAACCCAGAATTAACACTTCACTTGAAAATGATTTCCTGGTCACGCGCATCTCGAGTAACTGAATATGGCATCCGAGGCTGTTTGTAGCAGTGATACCGACGCGACGCGACTCCCGACACAGACGGCGTGTTATTCAGTGTCTAGAGAGAACTGGGGCCTTACTTCCTCGCGCAGCGTTCTTATATACAAAGCCGCGGTGCGGACGGCTAACGCCTGATCAAATCGGCTCTCCCGACTAGCCGCTGGGCTAGTAACGCACCACTTCAAGTTACATAATAAATTATAGCTTCTTTTGCTGATGGCCGATGAAGCTCTCAATTTAAATGTGCATTCAGCACGCAGGTAAGTATTGATAATAAATTTTTGACGTGGCTAAGTTAAATATTTTGGGCGAGAGAATTAATTAAATTACACTGCACGCAGTAGATGAGCTCTGAACTGGCCCTTTTGAGATCCGCTATCGCTATAATTTTATAGGTATTCAAAAGAAACTTTTCACATCTTCATAGTCATAGCGGCTCTCCAACCTATTTAAATCTAAACATCCTAGCCTTATTTATTAGCCTACTTAATCTATTTTGCTTCCTTCAGTTTTGAGACGAAAACCACAAAATCATGAATTTCCACTAAAATCTTAATTTGTGAAATCCAAAGTACTGTTTTTATTAAATCATTATGAAAGATGAATCTAAATATAAATTTTTAAGTCTCTAGCTCTTTTCTGTTGCGCCAATGATTTTTTCAGAAAAACGTCCAAATTTCGAAAATGGCTGAAGTTATCGAACTGATATTTAACACATATTAATTTAGTATTACTTCTGACATGCCAGAAAAGTTTTAGGTTCTTTGCTTGATTTTTAAAGTATTGCGCAACATTTATGACGTCTGAGCTAGTTACAGCAAACTGGCTGGCACACAATGGAAAGACTGATGTGAATTTACTACAGCGTGAGTAGGCTGCTTCCCTACAAGATGGTGTTAGTTTAGCCCATAGGCTGTCAAATAAGAACAGGTATCTTTTCAGCAAATCTTTTGACGTATTTAGCGAGGGACTTAGAATGCGGAAGATAGAACATGATAATGTGGCAGAAGTAGAGACTCTGCGAACAAAGAGGTCAGAGGGTAATCATTGTATCACTAATTTGAAAGTGTTCAGAGAATAATGAAATTTAGTCCGAACGGAAAATGGGGTGGAAATCAGGTCGTGAACAGCGATAGTGTAATTTGTTTTTCTGTAGGCTATGTATCTTTTTCTTTGTTTCACTGGTACCTGTAATCGTATGTTTATGTGCTCCTATAATAACCGCACGGCCGTGATAGTCCAGTCACTCAAACGGCAGAAAGTTCACTGTGGAAGTTGAATCGTGGTGAGATTTGGGGAGGGAAATTAAGTGAATAGTAGGTAACCAAATGTTCAAATGTGTGTGAAATCTTATGGGACTTAACTGCTAAGGTTATCAGTCCCTAAGCTTACACACCACTCAACCTAAATTATCCTAAGGACAAACACACACACCCATGCCCGAGGGAGGACTCGAACCTCCGCCGGGACCAGCCGCACAGTCCATGAAGTAGGTAATCAGAAGATGATGTTCTGTTTGAGGGAATATCAGCCAACTGTAAGGTAAGCTGCGCTTTCCATTTTTTGTGCCGTGCTCCATGGAATCGTGTTGGACTGCTTGCAGAATGTTGTTAAAAACTGTTTCTTGTGAATGCTTGAAGCTTTTTAGCTGCTAATGATGACTAACGAAGACTTAGAATTATCTTGGATGAATGAATGGTATGTGCTTAATGTCCTATGGAAGAAATACACAGCTCCCTCAAGGAAGAATGATACCCACGCCTAACGTGACGAGCCAACAAAAAGATCTGTACTGAACAAGCATGAAGTTAAAGAGGGGTATAGTACTTACGCCCACGTAACCATTGTCACTGCTGGCACGCCCTTTTCCTAGTTTAGAATCATTAATTTCTTTATTTTTCTCGTGCCTTTGTGTTTCAAAGGATTACCAATGAATTTAGTGAAGTGTTGGAATGTCACAACAAGAATGATGCTTTCCGCTATGAAAATCAAAATGATTCCACTTATCCCAATGGAACGTACAGGATAACACAAATAACAGAAAGTCGTGCAGGGGAACCACCAACACCAAGTGGTAAAAATGTGACTTTGACGCACGCCTGTAGTTGAGGAGTTCTCCTGGTAACGTACATTTGTAGTAAATGGATGGAATGTGTAAGTATTACACGATACAGTGCTAAACAGGTGGACGAGTCTAAATCCCCAGTCTCGATTATCTTAGTTACTAGCACCGGAAGGCAAAGACGTTCTGTCCAAATGTGCATGTGGGATGTTATAAACGGCAGAGGAACTTTTCAGAGAGAGGTACTGCTGTCACTTCATTACTGAGTTATTGGCTCTGTCGATCTCAGTTTATTATTTTCAATTTCAGGTTAGTTATTTTTCCATTCACACATGACCATTTCCATAGACAAGGAGATAAAAGCCTGCGTGGGGGCAACTGTTTAATACTAGGTCTTCTGAATGCTTGCTCCTTGCGCGTGCATAGGCACGGACAGCAGCGTGCCTATTGTCAGACGAGCAGAAGCCACAGTTGTTACCACGGCAGCACGGCCTCTCCACTATCACGTAGTCACAACTGCCGGTGAACACCTACGGTGAGGATAATTAGCAGAGCCGCCATGATAGAGCTTTTCTTGGTCCGCACTTGTGGAAATCAGTACGATCACCTATCTCAGGTCCATCTCTGCTGTAGTGAATGTACAGAATGACATTTATTGAAGTATATGAAAAAGAAGCGTAAATTACTTGCAAAGTATAGCGTGCACACAATTTGTTCAACATGTTAAGCTCACTAGAGATATTCGGGTTTAGGCTATGACGTGTTCGATATGCCTGTCATCATTGGCGATGAAGTGGCGCAGACGAATTGCGAAATTCTGCATGACTCGCTGAAGTGTCGGAACATAAATGCAGTCGATGACCTCCTGAATGGCTGTTTTCAGCTCAGCAATGGTTTTGGGGTCATTGCTGTACATCGTTTCTTTAATATAGCCCAACAAAGAGGAGTCGCATGTGTTCAGATCCGGAGACTATGGCGGCCAATCGAAGTCCATGCCAGTGGCCTCTGGGGACGCCAGAGCCAGAATGCGGTCTCCAATGTACTCCTCCACGACATCAAAGACTCTCCTGCTTCGATAGGTCGAGATCCGTCTTGAATGAACCACATCTCGTCAAAATCAGGGTCATTCCGGATAATGACGACGAAATCATTTTCCAAAACTTTCACATACTGTTCGGTAGTGACTGTGCCGGCAAGGCATACCGCACCCTTTATACCGTGACTGGACATTGCGCACAACTGAGTCTCCTGTTGAGGGTGAAGAGACTTCTCGATCGCGAAATACGGATTCTCAGTCACGCAAATGCTCCAGTTTAGCTTATTTACGGACCCATCCAAATGAAAGTGGGAATCGTCGCTAAACCAAATAGATTGACGGGAAAAAATTTTCATCGTGCCCTGTGACCAAACGTGCAGCGTGAAGGTCCTGAAGCAAGCCGTTCAGAAGCTCATATAGTTCAATAACTGTCGCCATGCATGAGTTTCTCAAAAAAGCTGTCAGGGTATCAAGACCACAGTCACTGTTTTTTGTTGAGGTCAACGAGATTCGAGGATAATTTTCAGACCGCCATCACCTTCATATGAGCGTAAATATTGTTGGTTCAAGTAATACTGAAGTTAACAGATCCACTAGTTAGAGGCTGCATAAAGACTTTGCGAATAAATTGA
Organism: Schistocerca nitens; assembly: GCF_023898315.1. Taxonomy (NCBI): domain Eukaryota; kingdom Metazoa; phylum Arthropoda; class Insecta; order Orthoptera; family Acrididae; genus Schistocerca; species Schistocerca nitens. The sequence continues at coordinate 952,233,839 of NC_064616.1, forward strand.
CATTCAGTCATGATCTATTTGGAATAAAAAGTGTCAAGTGAATAAACTACTTTATTAATGGAAAGACTCTTTGTGTTCAACCTTTTTCACTCCAATTAAATATTTCTTCTGTGGATACCTCCACTTCAGGATCTACAACTAGGCCGTTAAATAATTTGCGTTATCCATTAAAATTGTCCACGTTAAATTATAGCTTAGATCTTAAAAGTGTGTATTGCCCTTAATTAGTTTTCTGGGTCAAGGTAACATTTGACACGCACCAATTTTCACAGCCTGTTTATGACAAGCTTCGTCAGGCACCAGGTAAGTGGAGCATACCGCAATCCAATTGGGCATGGACTGCAAGAGTTACAGATTGACTGCAGAGTCTTGATGGCCCATGACGATCTCCGTCAATCTAGCTATACCTCTTTTAGCATTGCGTACGTCTTTTCTCTATAAATTTTATTTCAATTAGCACAACTGACTCAGTTTCCTTAAAATCCGATTGTTGTAAACAAATGCTGAATAGGCTTTGCTTCCCCGTGAAGCTCTATTGGAGATTGGAAACCACTTATTGTCTTCGTGATTAACATTGTGCGGTCAAGTAGTAGTCGGAGTGCCTTATTGTTGAGTTGTGTGTCCACGCAATGGCAGTCCTAGAGAAGCGCCATCGTATTTGCTGGAGTGACCTCCCACAAGATAGTCCGCAGGGAGTGTGATGGACAAGCCTTAATTCCATCTAGGAAGCAGAAAATTCAGAACTCTATGAGGCACAGAGTTCGCTGTTTCTGGGTAAGACATCAGCAACGTAACTATAAGTGTGGAATACTGATAGTGGTCACTTTCATTAGAGTAACTTAGATTGTCAACAAGGAAATAGATGGATTAACTAAAGAGCAGTGTAAGTTTTTAACAAATAAGGAATTAATACTCCTAAGAAATCGAGCTAGACAACAACGATTAAGGTACTGTGCATGCGAAGTTTTGAAGACTTTCAGCAACAGTAAAAAATTTTGAAATACTCCTGCTATGAAACATGCCGGAAAGTTCTGCAGACTTTCGCCATAAATGTAAGTGATGACATCCAATTAGAGTCTTTGCTGTTAATTGCCTGTCTGGTTGCTGCCACTCACACAACAGCCACCACTAGCAGAAGCAGATTTTCTGTAGGATGCAAACTATAAATCAAGTAACAGACTAAATGACCAAAAAATTCATCACTACAGGATAATATGCATTATAGCACGGCATTAAATGCCTGCTAGTCATCAGTTCATCTGCAAGTAATAGCAATCATGCAGTAAAGTGATCCTGAGATTGTCCTTAAAATAATTAACACATTATTGTAAATTTCAGTAGTTGATAAAAATTTTGTTTTAATTTAAATACAAAAAGTAAGGTGTTAATTTATTTTGTAAAGGATGACCACCATCCTTATAGCCAAGACCCAATATGAATTATTCGCCTGCGTCCCCCAGCGGGCGAGGTGCTGACCAAGAGAACATGGCGCCGCCGGTTAGAGCCGCCAGCCGCTGTCCAAGGAGAGACACTTGCGGGTAAAGTATTGTGGCCCCATTCCTAAATGCACTTGCTTCCAGAAGACACTTTTTGCTGCCGGTTGAACACTCGGTATACAGCCAGTTACACTTTTTTTAAATATCTGTTTGTACTGTGCCTGCCAAATAATGAACAGAGAAACCAGATACACCACCGGAAAGAGCCCCACGAGTGAAACGCGGTGTCACAACAAATCTGGAATATTAAAATTAAGTACATAACTTTCAGAAACGCTTCGTAAATCGACGATTTGGAATAAAATCAACCGCACGTCGTAGGTTTACGATACAGATATGAACAATAATCCCAACTGAAGAGCTTGGTGGCTGGCTCTGAGCACTATGGGACTTAACATCTATGGCCATCAGTCCCCTAGAACTTAGAACTACTTAAACCTAACTAACCTAAGGACATCACACAACACTCATTCATCACGAGGCAGAGAAAATCCCTGACCCCGCCGAGAATCGAACACGGGACCCGGGCGCGGGAAGCGAGAACGCTACCGCACTGGTCATTTGTCTGGTGTGTATATTATTGGACGTATGTTTCTTGCATACACATAGTGCGACAAATATCAAAGAAACGAAGCTGGACAGACTCAAATTTTATGACAACAACAAGAGATTTTTCCAAAGCAATAAAAGCACAGTCGTTTGCCACCCCTTGCAGGTAGCTGTGATTATTCGAAAATGTTTTGCTTGAGGGTTAGTTACCTAAAAATCCATTATCAAGTAAGTTTGAACTTCATCTGATTCTCCTTCTCCATCATTCTACCTCAATGAATCCTATATCCCTTACTTGATCCACATTTGTGAGTACCGTAGTTATATGTCCATAATTTACTCATGTAAAATGCTGGACCAGCTGTTATTTTGGATGTGGGGAACATTTGTTGCATGTTCTATGTCACTGCATGGTGCTCTTTCGGATTATCTTCAGCCATAGCACTCAAAGACACAACCATATTTCGCCCATTGTCAGCCTTTCTGAGGCGCAGGTCATATTGTTGTTTCTTTCCTGTACTGTCTACTCCATATAATTGTGGGTTATCCATCACCATTAGAAACGCACCACATTTTGAACAGCTTTTATTTTTTTGGCAGTTTCAAGCTTATCTGACATTCAGATAAATAATGTATTTGAATTATGTTTCAGGTTAAGTATGAAAATGCTTTCTTAGCAGTATTTCAAGTACTTATCCAGAAATAAGGATACAATTGTGAGTTCACGTTCCAAATAAACTTTGTTGGGGCCCTGTTGCTTATTGTGCTGAGTGCTTCCTTTGTATGGCATTGAGGAAACCTCTGAAGCATTGTACAACTCCATCCTGACTTTGGTGTGGATAATTTACATGTTTTCACTAAAGGGATATTCATTTAAGTTCATATTTTGCATACGAAGACTAATATTTCAACAAGATCCTATTTAGAGAAAAAGAGAGACTTATAGTACAGTGTCACATACAAAACTACTCCATCTTGTTTTGGAAAAGAGAAACCCAACTTAATTTGGTGTTGTAAATTCCTCACACTTCTCGCATGCTTCTGTAAGTCATGAAGCCTTAGGAAACCTATCTAGCAAATCATGACGTCCATTGCACATGCCTTACCTGCCCGAGCAGTCTTGCTGCGTTTGGAAGACACAGACCGATGACCAGCGTTATGTCGACGTTTCGCTTTCATTTTTTTCAGCTGTCAATTTTTGCTTTATTTTCGTTGAGGTTTTGCCTTTTGTGGCGTTTCATCATTTATTCTACTTATATCCAGCCCTAATATGAAGAGCAAAGTATTCTCAGAACTCGCGGCACATAGAGTCGTAAGCCACAAAAAAAATTATATACCTCAGAAGTGGCATCCACGAGAAAAATTATTTGTACAAGTCTGTTGTCATTGAAGGTATACTACTACAGCGTTAGGCTGTCATAGAAATATGCCTTCAGAATTTCTCCGTTAACACAAAAGATAGCGATTGACTGTGTGAACAAGGTAAAGAGAGACAAAGTCACAAGCCACTCAACAATAGTTACCAGAAATGAACACTATTATACACTCCTGGAAATTGAAATAAGAACACCGTGAATTCATTGTTCCAGGAAGGGGAAACTTTATTGACACATTCCTGGGGTCAGATACATCACATGATCACACTGACAGAACCACAGGCACATAGACACAGGCAACAGAGCATGCGCAATGTCGGCACTAGTACAGTGTATATCCACCTTTCACAGCAATGCAGGCTGCTATTCTCCCATGGAGACGATCGTAGAGATGCTGGATGTAGTCCTGTGGAACGGCTTGCCATGCCATTTCCACCTGGCGCCTCAGTTGGACCAGCGTTCGTGCTGGACGTGCAGACCGCGTGAGACGACGCTTCATCCAGTCCCAAACATGCTCAATGGGGGACAGATCCGGAGATCTTGCTGGCCAGGGTAGTTGACTTACACCTTCTAGAGCACGTTGGGTGGCACGGGATACATGCGGACGTGCATTGTCCTGTTGGAACAGCAAGTTCCCTTGCCGGTCTAGGAATGGTAGAACGATGGGTTCGATGACGGTTTGGATGTACCGTGCACTATTCAGTGTCCCCTCGACGATCACCAGTGGTGTACGGCCAGTGTAGGAGATCGCTCCCCACACCATGATGCCGGGTGTTGGCCCTGTGTGCCTCGGTCGTATGCAGTCCTGATTGTGGCGCTCACCTGCACGGCGCCAAACACGCATACGACCATCATTGGCACCAAGGCAGAAGCGACTCTCATCGCTGAAGACGACACGTCTCCATTCGTCCCTCCATTCACGCCTGTCGCGACACCACTGGAGGCGGGCTGCACGATGTTGGGGCGTGAGCGGAAGACGGCCTAACGGTGTGCGGGACCGTAGCCCAGCTTCATGGAGACGGTTGCGAATGGTCCTCGCCGATACCCCAGGAGCAACTGTGTCCCTAATTTGCTGGGAAGTGGCGGTGCGGTCCCCTACGGCACTGCGTAGGATCCTACGGTCTTGGCGTGCATCCGTGCGTCGCTGCGGTCCGGTCCCAGGTCGACGGGCACGTGCACCTTCCGCCGACCACTGGCGACAACATCGATGTACTGTGGAGACCTCACGCCCCACGTGTTGAGCAATTCGGTGGTACGTCCACCCGGCCTCCCGCATGCCCACTATACGCCCTCGCTCAAAGTCCGTCAACTGCACATACGGTTCACGTCCACGCTGTCGCGGCATGCTAGCAGTGTTAAAGACTGCGATGGAGCTCCGTATGCCACGGCAAACTGGCTGACACTGACGGCGGCGGTGCACAAATGCTGCGCAGCTAGCGCCATTCGACGGCCAACACCGCGGTTCCTGGTGTGTCCGCTGTGCCGTGCGTGTGATCATTGCTTGTACAGCCCTCTCGCAGTGTCCGGAGCAAGTATGGTGGGTCTGACACACCGGTGTCAATGTGTTCTTTTTTCCATTTCCAGGAGTGTATATTTACTTAAACATCATCGGAGTTGGAACTGTAGATCAATGGATGCCAAGGTACATCATTGTGAGTATTAAGACGATCAGAGTCTCCATTACCACTACTGACCATTACGAATTTTCGTTGAATGTGCTAAGGAGCTTCACAGGCTCCTGACTTATATGCCATTTTGCTGTGGATTGTGACAATATATCTTCTGAAAATACAACCAGACGGCAAAATATAGAAACTCACTCCGTCATATCCTGTCATTCGATGAAGAAAGACCCACTTTTTCAACAGTATGTGGAGAGGACATAGTTAAGAATGTCGTAGCATGGAAATCCCATACAATTTTGGCTTTTGGTTATATCTCTCCGTCCCGTTCATATGCACTGTTCTAATACAAATGAATTGCAGCTTACCATTATAACCTTCTAACGGAAGTTTAATTTAATAAAACAAATTCTGTCTGTAATACGATGCTTAGCTCGATACTTAGACAAATTACTCAACTGCGATGAGCCAAAACAGAGATTACATATAACAAAACCAGAACCCAACCAGGATTCCGAACTCGCCACACCCGAAAAAATAGTGAAAATAATAAAATCATTGAAAAATAACAGAGCACCAGGAGAAGATGGACTGATTGCAGAAATATGGAAATTAGACCATGAAGTCATTACACCCAAAACGCATAGAATAATCAAAAACACCTGAGAAACAGAAATGGTGTCAGAAGAATGGAAGTCAGCCCTAAAAAATTTAACAGCCATAGAACACAAGAAAAATGGGAATAATTCAACAGGATACAGAAAAACACTTAAAAAATAATCTGCAGAGAAAAAAGTGGTTACGAAGAGAGCAAGTAGAAGGAGGTAGAAGTGGACTTCACCAGAAACTGAACTACTGCAATACAGCGAGCGCCAATACTGCCAGCTAAATAAATTATTCTAACTACTGAAGGCACTAACTACTGATAGACATAGTTAGCAAATGAAATATTTTGATAGAGAACAAATAATGTATTTACCTTAATACTGGTCAAAAGTCATAATGTATATATCAGTTCATGACATCCAGTCTTACAGATTTACTGTCTCTGTCCAGATCATCCACTCTCAAAACTCCGCCATCTCACTCCCCACATCCACCACTACTGGCGGCTCACCTCCAACTGCGCAACGCTACGCGCTGTTAACATCCAGCTGCACAACACTACAATAGCAAACAACAACGCAAACCAGCCACAGACTGCACACAGCACAGCCAGTGATTTTCATACAGAGCGCTACGTGGTGTTACCAATAATAAAACCTAAACAGCCTTCTTACATAGCCCCCACGCTCCCCACAAAAAATTTTACAAATTTTTTTTGGGCAGTGACCAATAATGATTTGATAAAATTTTCATAATTACAATAACAAAGGTATCAAATGCACACACTTATTGATACAATGTTGGTCAAAAGCTAAAATTGTTCTCACAGTCCATAAAGACAGTCCTGATCAATCATCACAGTATTAATTACAATTTTATGCACAAAGTCTGAGCAGTAAAAGAAAAAGCACACAGAAGTAGTGGATTTCCATGCAGTCTTGAAGAAGTAGTGTTGTCCTTCCAACAGAAAGATAATGCTGACTCTTGACATGCAGACAGGTAATGGTCCACAACAGAGCAAACCCACAGCAGAGTCAGTCGACGTTTTGAAGGATATTGGTAGGTAGGTCACCACAGAGCAGACCCACTGTAGTCCTGATAGAAACTACGGTACTGGTGGGCGACCAGAGGTGCCGATCCACTGCAGTCCTTGTAGAGATAATGGTATTGGTGGGCCATCGAAGGTGCAGACCCACTGCAGTCCTTGTAGAGACGGCCAGCAGCCATCTGTTGCGACTGTGCAGGTGCACAATCACCATCGAAGAGTCTTTCGGATAATATAGCAAGTCCATAAACCACCACTTGTGCACTCACAAAGTTTTTGGAATTGTCCTTAGAACCAGCAATGCTCTTAAGCAGTCCCTTGCTGAATTATCAGTACACATGCAAACACTAACATTCCCAACTTCTCATCTATTGTGCATATACTATGACCAACAGAAATGTGTGCAGTAAAATGTAACTTAATATGAAGAACTGGTGTCTATACAATTATAAATTTACAACAAAAGAATACAATTACAAAGGTACAAAATACATCATTAAAGAACATAACAATACAGATAACATTTGTAGTAATAAGGGCTTTACAAAAGAATAGAAATAAACATATACATCAGTGTCACAGGAATTATGACATTAGTAAATACATAAAAGGTCTGAATAACTTTGGAAACATCAATTTCACACGTGAGCATTAAAACAAAACAGAATAAATAATGTCTAAACATCTTTATAAAGTAAATAACATATTATAAATGAAAATTATGTTTGAGGATAACAGTATTCCTCATCATAGTGAATGTAGCTGAGTATTAGAAAAATTCTACAACATAGTCTTATCAGATAAACACATAAAGACAGGAAGAACACAAATACACAAGGTACATGAACACATAGTGGAATAACACAAAAGGACAGGACAGGGTTTGTTCTCAGTGTGACATTTGGTACTGCAGTCCAACCCAAAACTTCATTTCATAGATATTTCCTCTTATTTCACTTTTTTTATACCTTGTCAATGCATTACGTCCAATTCCTCACGACTCATTCTCTTATATAGTCTACCCCCTCTAACTTAAATCTACTGAGCTCAGATGCTAAACTAAGGGACGAGGCAATGCAGCAGTACAAAACAATTAACGCAAATAGCAATGACAAAAAATGCAAATTGGCAAAGCAAGCAGCAATAAATATAAATTAGCAAAGCAAATACAATATTACAACTAATATAAGGCAATGCGCAACAAACAAGAAAAATAAATCAGTAGTAAAACTAGCGTAACAAAGTAATACAAAGTGAAATTGAGTAGCACTATGCCTGGCAAAAAGCAGCAGCAAATGCTGTAACTTATACCTAAACATGACAAACCCACAAGCAGAAAAAATAGTACACTAAAGACAACAATGCAGATAAGGAAATGTATATTCACATCTTAATGTCTATGTAATTAAAGTGGTGCACCACAACTTATTCTACAATAAAATTACCAAGTACTTGAAAAGAAAATTATGTATGCAGTTACTATTATTATTCCCTTCTTATTGTTCTTTCCTTTCCAAGTGCTCATTTTTCTAAGAATGTGGATCATAAAATTATTACGAGTATTTAATAGATCTGTTGACAGAAAGTGTTCACATTAGCAAATGCATTTAATTTTATTTTATAAAACCAATGCTGCAACACAACTGGAAAACAGATATCAAATGAAATAACCAACTATGTAAAGGAAAGCATAACAATATCATTCAATAGTCATGTGGCATTTCATAAGTTAGTAGAAATTCTCTCAATTCTCGTAGAAAGACACTCGTCATAATCAGGTGTGCAGATGTAAGAATATTTCCCATCAATTCATAAGCATTTAAGTAAGTAGCACAAAGTACGTGCACAACAGTATAATCATATGTTTCCAAGTAATAGCGCCTCCTATTTGCGATGCTTTCTACAAAGGAATGTCAATAGTGAGGTTAATGGCCTCTTTTTTCTCCACCTAATGGCTTTTTCTCCAGGCAGGTGGCACAGCTGGGCGCCCACGACGCATTAAGTGAAGGCCACTTAACTTTCTTACCGAAATATTTACGACAGCAGTGACAGTCTCATATAAAAAGATTTCACAGGTTGAGAATTTGCGTTACAAATGTGTATAAACAAAATCCTACAAATATAACAGTGTCCAAAACATTTTCGTCGGCATTGTAATACATTCACGCATTCACACACATTTAATAACTCTTAAAGTACGATTCTTGGTTTCCAACATCCTTTTTTCACAAATCAGCGTCCCTAACCACTACTCATTATTCCTTACATTACTACACATATACATATTCATCGACATTCTTCAATATTTCATCATTATAAATATGTAGCATTATCAAATTCCTCATATAGCATACCTCAACAGCATAATACACATCGTCGTCGTAATAATAACATCATAACACCTCAGTCAAATCTCAAAAAATCGTAGCTTTCTGAAATAATGTCAACACCTAAAAAAAATTCTCTCCTCATTTCAATAGTGTCATCTACCTCCAACGTACTTTAAAAATCATGATCCCATACCAAATACATCATTCAAAGCTCTCATAGTATCACAATGGTTCCGAAAAAATATGAACAGCTCACAAAGTACAGACAAAATACAATTTCATAAGTGTGACAGTGTCTTGAAAGGAGGATATAAGATGAACGTCAACAAAAGCAAAACGAGGATAATGGAATGTAGTCGAATTAAGTCTGGTGATGCTGAGGGTATTAGATTAGGAAATGACACACTTAAAGTGGTAAAGGAGTTTTGCTATTTGTGGAGCAAAATAACTGATGATGGTCGAAGAAGAGAGGATATAAAATATAGACTGGCAATGGGAAGGAAAGCGTTTCTGAACAAGAGAAATTTGTTAACATCGAGTATAGATTTAAGTGTCAGGAAATCGTTTCTGAAAGTATTTGTATGGAGTGTAGGCATCTATGGAAGTGAAACACGGACGATAAATAGATTAGAAAAGAAGAGAATAGAAGCTTTCGAAATGTGGAGCTACAGAAGAATGCTGAAGATTAGATGGGTAGCTCACATAACTAATGTGGAGGTGTTGAATAGGATTGGGGAGAAGAGAAGTTTGTGTCACAACTTGACTAGAAGAAGGGATCGGTTGGTAGGACATGTTCGGAGGCATCAAGGGATCACCAATTTAGTAATGGAGGGCAGTGTAGAGGGTAAAAATCGTAGAGGGAGACAAAGAGATGAATACACTAAGCAGATTCAGAAGGATGTAGGTTGCGGTAGGTACTGGGAGATGAAGAGGCTTGCACAGGATAGACAAGCATGGAGAGCTGCATCAAACCAGTCTCAGGACTGAAGACCACAACAACAACAAGTGTGAAGTTATCCAACGGTGTAATTACGTAAACATCTGTCACTGATGTAGTAAAATAAATGTTTGTCTCTCTCAGTTAAATGATCAGATAGCTGTGTTATTTATGTGTTAGAGAAATGTGGTACCGATGTGTAAAGTTGTATAAGCAAATATCATATTAGGTAGGGCTCCTTGTGCTTGCCAGACGCATGGTACACAAAGCAGGCGTGTACTCCCCTGAGGATTAATGTAATTATACCATCAAGTACTACAAATTATAGCATTGGAATGAAATGTATCACGGAAAACCTTTGTATCTATTTTATTCAAACTTTTTTTAAAATAAATGTTTTAAGGACAGAATTAATCACTCAAATTGGTGTACTGTAGCGCTAAACTGTGCATCCTGTTTTAAGATAAACTCTGTCATTACTTAAGGGTTAAAAATGTGCCAAGTGTCGTAATTAACGTCGTCCGTAAGCAAAGTTCTGTGGAAGTCAATGAACTTACCTCGTAATAAACAAAAGCGAAATGCTATGCGTATAGATATCGTAGTTATTACGTACAGTACCGTATCAAGAAAGTACTGTAACGTATTGCTGTGCTACGAAAAAGGCTGTCTCATTGTAGCCATACCACAAAAGTCACTACTAAAACATGTTTTACTTTCCAGAAGAATTCAGAAAAACTGTGCAGATATAAAACACATACACCGCAAAAGCAACAATGTAAATTATGTCACACATTAGTAGCGTCGTGATATAATCGTGTAGCTGTCAAAGAAACCAAATGCTAAGTCATTGTTAATCTCATAGAAAGTACTTTAAATCCAGAATGTATTCTCAAGTAAACCATAATGTTGCATTATAATCTCGTTAGCAGTACTGGTATATGTTCTAAGTATGTGAGGCTTATAGTCGTTACATAATCTTACAACTAACAAGCAAGAATGTACACACACAATAACACTGTGTCGTCTGTTAACTATAACAATCTATTCGTAATTACCGTCTAAATATGTTCCCTAGGTTCTAGACTGGATTGTTAACTTTAAAACATAGTTGCATGTTAACAGTTTCTAAGTCTGATGAAGCGTACTAGTAACGTGAAGTGAAAAATTTTAGAGCAAAGACTAAGTTAAAGAGCAGATTATCTTTCAATAAACCGTTTTACATGTGAAATATGGTGTAAACCTTTACTCTTCCTAGTACGCAGAGTTTCAACTTCAACGCAATTATCATGTGGTATACGTCGGATTCTGTAAGGTCCATTGTAAACCAGAAAGAATTTGTGACTCAAGTGTTTCTTCTTATGTGACAATGAATGAGCTTTAACGAGAGCTTTGTGACCAATATACAGTTTCTTTGCATTTGCTTTACCGTGTAGTGTTCTTTTGTCTGCAGCAGAATTTATATTTTTAATAGCCAAATCAATTATGTCTTTGTGTCGAAGTTTGCGTGTATTCGTGAAAGGTACAAGCTCTTGATTATGTTCGGTGGTTCTTCATTATTCAGTACAAGAATAGGTAGTAAAGCAGTGGAGTCATGAGGCATTTCATCAGCACGTTTTGAAATAAGTGTAAATATATGTCCCAATACTGATGCTTTCTGTGACAATAAAGTCTGCATAGCTTATTGATTTCTTTCATAATCCGTTCAGATGGGTTGCGGTGTGGTGAGTACAATGAAATAAAAACAGGTTTGATTTGATGATTCCGAAGCATGCGTGATCAAACAGCAGACCTGAATTGCGGTCCCTTATCTGAAATGACTTTACTAACGTGTGCAACTTCACGTAAAATTTTTTAACAAGGGTGTTGGATACAGACCGTCCAGTGGCTTTACGTAACGGTGTGAAAGAAACAGATTCGGAAGTAAGCTCAACAGCGACTAGAACGTACGAAAATCCATCAGATGTTCTGACAAGGGGTCCCAAGAGATCAACAGCAGCAAATTCTTTTAATTTAGAAGGAATGATAGGAAACAACGGAGCACGATGTGAGATGGTTGATGGTTTAGCCTTTTGCCAAAGTTTACAAATAGGCAAGACTCTTCGAATTCTCTTTTCCATATTGTTAAAATAACAAGTCGTCCGAAGAATATGATAACATTTTCGTGGACCAAAATGTGCGTAGCTGAAATGAATGTATCAAATGGGCTTATTAACAAAATCGTTAGGAATGCAAAGTACCCATAGCTTGTCATCAACAGTGCAGCGTTTGAACAGTATGTTGTTTCTAACCAGATAATAATGCCGAATCTGTGTGTGTGTCTTTTCTTGCCATTTGCTTTTGATGTTTTTCCAAATCGGATCTTTATCTTGTTCATGAGCAATGTCTTTAAAGATGTGGTAATGAAGTTTTCAAAGGCGACTTTCTGAATGTAAAGAATAATGAAATTTTTATCGAGGTTGCCCTTTGTGTTACTTTTCTCAAGCCCAGCCAGTGCGCGTGACAGTGCGCCCCCAACAATGTTCTCCTTGCCGGGAATGTAGACTATTGTGAAGTAGAATTCTTGCAGAAACAATGCCCAACATTTTAACCTGTCATGATTTCATTTTGATGACATAAGAAATTGTAATGCACGATGATCACCGTATACTTTTACGTGCTTACCAGAAAGAAAGAAACGGAATTTGTTAAATGCCCAAACGATAGCTAAAGCTTTTAATTCAGTAACGGAATAACTTTTTTCAGATTTTGTTAGCACTCGGCTAGCAAAAGCAATTGTTTTCGGAACAGTAGTGTCATTTTCTATGTCTTTTTGAAATAAATGGGCACCTAGACGAAATTTAGAAGAATCCGTGCTAAGGCAGAATTCTTGTGACAGATCTGGATGAGCTAGTATTGGCGCGTCCAAGTGGCGCTTCTTTCAGAGAGTTGAATTCCAACTGTGCCTGTTCGTCCCAGTTCCAAATAGTATTTTTTCCAGTGAGAGAACAAAGTTTTGGTGTAACTAGAATTTGCATATTCACAAAACGCCGGTAAAAATTTACGACACCTAGAAAACTGCGGACTTGTTTTTTTGTGGATGGAAATGGAATGGCTCTGATTGCTTCTAACTTTTCAGGATCCGGCTGAATGCCTTCAGAAGAAATAATATGTCCCAAAAACCTCACCTTTGACCTACCGAATTCAGACTTTTCCAAGTTAACTGTAATTCCAGATTCTGCAAAAGTACGTAACAAACGGTTGAGGATGCAATTATATTGTTCCCATGAAGCTTCTGCTATTAGAATATCGTCCACATATAAGGTGCTGTGACGTTTTCAGAACTACGGTAATATGGAATTTTGCCCGCGAATGAATGCTGCCGAAGAAATGTTCAAACCAAAAGGAAGTTTCCGAAACTGATAACTAACGCCGAAACAAAGGAAAGCTGTGTATTTTCTACATTCTGGAAGAAGTTCGATCTGATAAAAGCTGGATCTGAGATCAATGGAAGACAACACTTTTACACCATAAAAATTTTGAAGAAGTTCTTACAACGTTTGCGGCCTGTCTGTTTCAGGAATGATGATAGTATTGATTTGTCTCGAATCTAAGACAAGCCTGATCGATCCATTTTTCTTCTCATCAACATGTAATGGATTGTTGTATGAGCTTACTGCAGGATCAATAATGCCCTCGTCAAGCATAGATTGTATTTCCGTTCTAACACGGTCCCTATAATGTGCCGGAATTACGTATGGTCTAACACAAAATCTAGTATGCTCACGAACACGAAATTGGTATTGAAATCCCTTGATTGTTCCTGTTTTGTGAGTAAAAACTGTGGAATATGCTTGTAAAATGTCAAAAAGGTCCTGCCTATCAGTGTCATTACAATTCTCAATTGTTTGAATTTTATTCTGAATTAACTCATTAGTATCAAATACGCCGTCCATATCATCCCTGTCAGTACATGCAGAGTTATTGTTAGTGTCAAGTTCCATCGAAAATTCCGAACTGTTGTCTAACAGGAGGTAAAGCCGATTAATTTCCTCGTCATGGTTTGAGAGCCAATCTTCAAATTTCAAAGCTATTGACTTACCCTCATTCTCCAAACTTATTTCAGCATCGTGAAAGTTTAAGACTGCTTTGTATTCATTCAAAAAGTCTACTCCCAATATAATTTATGTTGACAATAATGGAACCATAAGGAAGTTCATAGAGAAACTGTGGCTTTGACAAAAGAATTCTAAGTAGGTTTGTTGGCGTACATCTACACTTTTTCCACCTTGTAATTTAATCTTACATAACGGAAGTGTGGGGCAATCTTTCGATTTGTTGCATTTGCTAAAGGCTGTTATTACTGAAATGGGACTTCCAGAGTCAAGTACGGCCGTAAATTTTACTTCATTTACTGTAATATGAATTACAGGATATGCAAGGTTGTTATGTTTTACGTCGTGTTGCTGGAGTAAGATGTCCATAATGTCTTCCATTTTTACGTAATTACTAGCCACGGCAGGTACGTCGTCAGCTTCATAAGTACGTTTTGTGGCTGCCAGCGGTGTGAGTCATTGCGTATTGCCTCTTTGTTGGCGCACGTCGTTATTGGGATTTGGAGATCTAACTTCTACAAATTCACCTTGTCGAGAGGGCCCTGCCCTGTTTGAATCCCGCCAGTTCTGATGGAATTCAGGTATGTCGTTTTGTCGGTAGTTACATAGTTTCTTGTTTGTCGATCATGTGGTGGAGAATTTCTCTCGGAATCGTAACTGCACGGTGGGCCGTTGCGTCTGAAGTTATTCTGTCTCCTTTGATAATAATTATTTTGGTTCCCATATTGTCTGTTTCTCTCATTGTCTTTGTGATAGCCATTACCGCAGAGAGGTGATCTTTCCCTGTAATTATTACTACTCTTCCAATGGTTGTCATACGGGTGGTGTCTGTTTTGGTCACGATTTGCGTTGTAAGAATAGCCTTGTCGTGTCCAGTTATTATTTCTTTCATCGATGAATTGTGACGGATGTGACCTGTAATTGTTGTGCTCCTGTTTTCGCGTTCCGCGATTGTCAGTGTCAATTTCAAATTCTTGTAAGAGTCCCTGAAAAGCTTCAATGTCGTCTTTGCAACGTCCTGCCAAAATAATATGTCGTAAGTGTTCAGGCAATTTGATTAAGCAAATGCGGATGAGTTCTGAGGGGCTGTATGGGTTTGAAAGATACTGATTCTTATGTAACTTGTCTTCGAAATATTTGAAAAGGCTAGAAAATTCCGATTGTTCGAAATGTTTCATTATTATGATGCTATGTTTTACTCAGTCTTGCGTAGCTTGAGACCAATATGCTGAGAGGAAGGCATGATAAAATTCTCCTTCACTGTGACAATCGTGAATGACTGATCGCATTCTTACACCTGGTTTATTTTCTAAGTAGCCATACATAAATTCTAACCTGTGCTCGAATGACAAGGTGGGAGGAAAACAGTGAGAGAATTGATGAAGCCATGCTTGTGGGTGAATGTCGTTGCCAGAATTCTTAAATGTTTGGAATTTACGTGTAGTAATTAACAACTTGTAGTCAAAGTCATCATGTCGGCGAGTCGCATATCGGTCATTGTTACACTCCTGGAAATGGAAAAAAGAACACATTGACACCGGTGTGTCAGACCCACCATACTTGCTCCGGACACTGCGAGAGGGCTGTACAAGCAATGATCACACGCACGGCACAGCGGACACACCAGGAACCGCGGTGTTGGCCGTCGAATGGCGCTAGCTGCGCAGCATTTGTGCACCGCCGCCGTCAGTGTCAGCCAGTTTGCCGTGGCATACGGAGCTCCATCGCAGTCTTTAACACTGGTAGCATGCCGCGACAGCGTGGACGTGAACCGTATGTGCAGTTGACGGACTTTGAGCGAGGGCATATAGTGGGCATGCGGGAGGCCGGGTGGACGTACCACCGAATTGCTCAATACGTGGGGCGTGAGGTCTCCACAGTACATCGATGTTGTCGCCAGTGGTCGGCGGAAGGTGCACGTGCCCGTCGACCTGGGACCGGACCGCAGCGACGCACGGATGCACGCCAAGACCGTAGGATCCTACGCAGTGCCGTAGGGGACCGCACCGCCACTTCCCAGCAAATTAGGGACACAGTTGCTCCTGGGGTATCGGCGAGGACCATTCGCAACCGTCTCCATGAAGCTGGGCTACGGTCCCGCACACCGTTAGGCCGTCTTCCGCTCACGCCCCAACATCGTGCAGCCCGCCTCCAGTGGTGTCGCGACAGGCGTGAATGGAGGGACGAATGGAGACGTGTCGTCTTCAGCGATGAGAGTCGCTTCTGCCTTGGTGCCAATGATGGTCGTATGCGTGTTTGGCGCCGTGCAGGTGAGCGCCACAATCAGGACTGCATACGACCGAGGCACACAGGGCCAACACCCGGCATCATGGTGTGGGGAGCGATCTCCTACACTGGCCGTACACCACTGGTGATCGTCGAGGGGACACTGAATAGTGCACGGTACATCCAAACCGTCATCGAACCCATCGTTCTACCATTCCTAGACCGGCAAGGGAACTTGCTGTTCCAACAGGACAATGCACGTCCGCATGTATCCCGTGCCACCCAACGTGCTCTAGAAGGTGTAAGTCAACTACCCTGGCCAGCAAGATCTCCGGATCTGTCCCCCATTGAGCATGTTTGGGACTGGATGAAGCGTCGTCTCACGCGGTCTGCACGTCCAGCACGAACGCTGGTCCAACTGAGGCGCCAGGTGGAAATGGCATGGCAAGCCGTTCCACAGGACTACATCCAGCATCTCTACGATCGTCTCCATGGGAGAATAGCAGCCTGCATTGCTGCGAAAGGTGGATATACACTGTACTAGTGCCGACATTGTGCATGCTCTGTTGCCTGTTGGTTGGTTGGTTGGTTTTGGTGAAGGAGACCAGAGAGCGTGGTCATCGGTCTCATCGGATTAGGGAAGGATGGGGAAGGAAGTCGGCCGTGCCCTTTCAGAGGAACCATCCCGGCATTTGCCTGGATTGATTTAGGGAAATCACGGAAAACCTAAATCAGGATGGCCGGACGCGGGATTGAACCGTCATCCTCCCGAATGCGAGTCCAGTGTCTAACCATGTTGCCTGTGTCTATGTGCCTGTGGATCTGTCAGTGTGATCATGTGATGTATCTGACCCCAGGAATGTGTCAATAAAGTATCCCCTTCCTGGGACAATGAATTCACGGTGTTCTTATTTCAATTTCCAGGAGTGTATTTCGTTTCGGCGGTTCAGTCTCAAAACTCAGTGCGCCTTGCCAATTTCTTTCATAATTTCCGAAATGCCCTGTGTTATTATTTTGTGACTTTTCCGTATTTCTAAGTCCCTCTTCCCGTGTTGGAGCGCGAGTGTCCTCTGAAATATGTAATTCTTGTATTACCTGTGTCAACTGATCTTGTACTTCCCGGATTTCTCTTTTGTACTGTGTATTGATTTGATTTTGATTTTGTTTGAATTTTCTAATTTGTTCATACTCCTCTGTGTCACTGAAGGCTACGGGTCTTGTGTCATTCACGTCATCATCTACCTTTGTGGATAAGTTGGTGAACTGATCCGAAAGTTCGGCTACTTTCTCCGATAGAGAACTTATTTCCTCTGTGTGTTTTTCTGAAGCAAGTTTCAGAGTGTCCATTTGTGTTGAAAACGTATCTACTGTGTCCTTTAAGTTTTCCTGAGTTTTTGCAAGTTGCTTAACCGAATCGGTAGATGCAACTGAGTCAATTTTAGCTTGCAATGTGTCGTCATTTTGATGAACAATAGTTTGCAGTTCTTTTATTGCTGCTTCGTGATTCTGTGATGGATTTTCATGACGCGAAAAAATAGGTTGGAAATGTTCACAAAATTGGGTTTTACGTCATTACAGACTTTTTGACATTTCGATTCGATTTCAAGTAACTCAGCAGTTAAACCTTCACGTGTTTGTTCAATCGTGGTGTCTAACTTTTGAAGCTGTTGCTGTGACTGTTTTTGATTTTGTTCCATTGCGTCTAACTGTTGCTGTGTTTGTCTCTGATTTTGTTTCATTTGTAGCATTAATTGCAATAATAATGTATTAGTGTCTGAAATCTGTTCCTCTATGCTTTTCGGCAGTGCATTTGCACCGGCAACATTCACATTTTGGCGAGCAGAAAATGTGTCTTGACTTATTTGAGAAGACGGTGAGGACGCAAAACCTGAATCTACAGTATTTGTTTTGTGGAATGGCAAGACAGCCAGTCCACTAGGACGGGAGGCCGAAGGGCACGCGTTTAAGCTCACGCAGGATGGCGTGAGGTCTGGAACAGGACAAGGTCTTTATAGTAGCAAAAATAGTACGTAGCTTCTGGAATACTTAACTTTAATCCATAATTGGTGAACATCGGTCTGACGGTACATGCATCACAAGATAAATAGCAATTGATAATGGCGCCTTGCTAGGTCGTAGCAAATGACGTAGCTGAAAGCTATGCTAACTATCAAAAAAATGGTTCAAATGGCTCTGAGCACTATGGGACTTAACATCTGTGGTCATCAGTCCCCTAGAACTTAGAACTACTTAAACATAACTAACCTAAGGACATCACACACATCCATGCCCGAGGCAGGATTCGAACCTGCGGCCGTAGCAGTCGCGCGGTTCCGGACTGAGCGCCTAGAACCGCTAGACCACCGCGGCCGGCTGCTAACTATCGTCTCGGGAAATGAGAGCGTATTTTGTCAGTGAACCATCGCTAGCAAAGTCGGCTGTACAACTGGGGCGAGTGCTAGGACGTCTCTCTAGACCTGCCGTGTGGCGGCGCTCGGTCTGCAATCACTGATAGTGGCGACACGCGGGTCCGACGTATACTAACGGACCGCGGCCGATTTAAAGGCTACCAACTAGCAAGTGTGGTGTCTGGCGGTGACACCACAATTTGCAAGATTGTGTCCGGTCATTTCGTATTCCTGAGGCGAACTGTTGCCGACCGATCGATCGATAATGCTTCCCTGTTCACTAATTGTTTCACTGTGTACACCATTATTTGAAGCCCGCTCCACTTCCCTATGCTCAATTACCAAATTACTATGTTGAACATTAGTTAATTCATTACACAGTAGTGCTGATACACTGCTATCGTCTTCACTGTCATTTCTCAGTGTACTTTGGAGCCTAGTATTACGTTTTTCACGCGCCATAATTGTTACAATGTTTCACACGGTAATACAGAAAGCACACTTGGAAGAGTATAATAAGAAAACACATTAACATAGGACTGAAAATATTATCTAGTTAATCACAAGTGCAGCTGCAAAATACTTGGTGCAAATCTACATGCATGCCACAACTGTTTTACTATACAACAATGAAAAACTAAAACTACAAAGAAGGTTCTCTCTACAATTACGCGCTAGCAATAAACAATATCTACACTAATTACACAAAGTACCAGAAAAAAATCAGAAGATTCCAGTGAGGTATCCTCGGCTAAGGGTCGACATATGTAGTGTCCCCTTAGAAAAATTAATGAATTACTGTGCTGATAAACATGTTATGTTATTTGATTTTCAAATAGCTGAGCAAAACTGAATGTACTCAGACATTCACTAAGGTGACACACAATATTTTTAGCGCAACGCAATCTGACTTTCAGTAATCCCTACAAAATAATGGCCCTGACTAACAGTAACCTATACCTTTCATGAATTCTTACCTCACAAAAATCTTCGTTACTCGAACTACTGCAATACAGCGAGCGCCTATACTGCCAGCAAAATAAAAGATTCTAACTACTGAAGGCACTAACTATTGATAGGCATAGCTAGCAAATGAAAGATTTTGACAGAAAACAAACAATGTATTTACCTTAATACTGTTCAAAAGTCATTATATATATATACATATGTATCAGTTCATGACATCCAGTCTTACAAATTTACTGTCTCTGTCCAGATCATCCGCTCTCAAAACTCCGCTATCTCACTCCCCACATCCACCACTGCTGGCATCTCACCTCCAACTGCGCAACGCTACGCGCTGTTAACATCCAGCTGCCAAACACTACAATAGCAAACAACAATGCAACCAGCCACATACTGCACACAGCACAGCCAGTGATTTTCATACAGAGCGCTACGTGGTGTTACCAATAAAAAAACCTAAACAGCCTACTTACAATTGTTGTAATATTTAGTTCAGTCCGGGAAGTGGTCAAGATGAATCAAATCATGTCTTAATTTCGATACTTTTTTGGTAGCGACGGCCTTCAGTCAATGTGTTTTATAGACTGAACTACAGCTTCCCTTTGTTAATGTGTCATGATTGGCGAGGAAGGGAAAACAGTAGGCACCCGTTGAGGTGATGAAGTTAAAAATGGTTTCATTCTGTAAAAAGTGGTTGAAGGCAGGCCTAGAGAAGCCGCCGAAACTGAATTGGCTGCTGCCAAAGAAAGCTGGAGACGAGAACGTCTAATCGGATTGGAAGCTGCTAGCAGAAGAGAGCGGCCGGCGTGTCCGCTGCTGGTGGCTGGCAGCAGCTTCAACCTCACGTGATCGCCTCCAAACCTCCCTACTGGACAGCCAAATTGTAGACGCGTGGTTCGGTAGCGTTACCTTGACAGCAATACGTGAGTTTAACTGCCGATGGTTCAACACGTGAGTTTCGAAGAGGTTCTGTCCGGTGTAATGCAACGTGACTTATCAACAGAAACTAGCCGCCAGGCAGAAGGCACTGACGACCATCAATTGACAAATCTTCTTCTTCTTCTTAACTCCGTCTACAGGCCGCAAGCGACCCATCGGGACCATCCGACCGCCGTATCATCCTCAGGTGAGGATGCGGATAGGAGGGGCATGGGGTCAGCACACCGCTCTCCCGGTCGTTAAGACGGTTTTCTTTGACCGGAGCCGCTACTATTCGGTCGAGTAGCTCCTCAATTGGCATCACGAGGCTGAGTGCACCCCGAAAAATGGCAACAGCACGTGGCGGCGGGACGGTGACCCATCCAAGCGCCGGCCACGCCCGACAGCGCTTAACTTCGGTGATCGCACGGGAACCGGTGTATCCACTGTGGCAAGGCCGTTGCCATCAATTGACAAATAAAAAACTAAATCTTAATAATATTACATCCAATCAGTAGCGATCCCCACCGCACACCCTTCTCCCCTCCAAAGGAGTGAAGCATGGGGAGGCAAATTGATAGTTGCTATAGGGCTTTTGCGAAGGACAGCCTTACATAATTTTTGACAATACATGGTTGATTTTTTTTGTAATTGGATTTTTGCTTAGGAAAAGTATTGAAAGAATGACAATATTTTTTTCGTATTAATATCTTTCGTGACAAAATTTGGACGACGGAGGATGGAGGATGGTGCGGCGGTGTTGTGAGGCGCTGCGTTGGCAGCGCAAGGTGCGGCGATCGGCTGTTCGGGGTGGTAGCGGCGAAGGTCGATGGCAGCGGCGGACTGAGGCAGGCTGAGGCGGTCTGCAACTACCGCCGGAGCGTGTTTACGTGGAGGGTTCCGGAAGGGGATTAACATTGTTGCATTACTTTACACGCTACCGGTGATTTACTTTATTGTTTATACCTAAAGGAAAGCAATGCCTTTTCTTCTTTTGTTTTGTACGTAATGCCCACGACTGCACGGAAGGAACTTGAGGAAACGGCCGCGTTTCACAAGCACCTTGCAGCAGAAAGGCGTGGGTTTCTTCGCCGAGACGGACAGTTTGAGTCCTGTAATCTACTACACTCTGATAGTGGTGGAGGAAATCATTCCCCAGGTTAACGTCAAAATATCGCCTTCAAAAAGGTTCAAATGGCTGTAAGCACTATGGGACTTAACATCTGAGGTCATCAGTCCCCTACACTTAGAACTACTTAAACCTAACTAGTCTAAGGACATCACACACATCCATGCCCGAGGCAGGATTCGAACCTCCGACTGTAGCAGCAGCGCAGTTCTGGACTGAAGCGCCTAGAACCGCTCGGCCACAGCGGCCGGCATCTCGCATTCGTTTTCGAATTACATCCATGTCAAACGGGCAGTGGCTGGCTCCAATTTTAAATTTAACTAGGCAATACCCAGCGGGTACGAATATTTCGTCGCTCACACCGCTATGTGATATCGGGGTGGTTTCAACACTCATCTATCCCCATATGCCACCAACAGTACGTTGATTTGCGCTCCTGTGTCGATAAGCACTCTTGCATTATTTCCTCGAACTTTGCCGTCGAGGAGGATATTTATTTTATTTATTTTTATTTATGCATTTATTTTACCTGGGAAGATTAGGGCCTTCAGGCCCTCTCTTACACCTAACCAGGCATACTCAGATTCAACAAATTTCAGTTTCTACAGAACATTAAGGACATATTACATGTTATACAGTATTAATGTTAAGAAAAAAATAGAGTTATAAACGTAGTACAATGATAATTATAACAATCAAAAATTAATTATAACAATCAAGAATAATAATAATAGTAATAATAATAATAATAATGACTATGTATATGAAAGTAAACATATTTTTCTTTTATGAATGTCAGTCCTATTGCTAGTTGGGAATTTTATCGTTATGTTCTTGCAGCTTGTGAGTTATTCTCATCAAGCAGAGACATAAGACGATAGAATGGGGTGAAAGAGATATAGAAGAGGTAGATAGGTTAGAGGAAGAGAAATTGCCTCATTTACGACACCGTGCACCGTGGCAGACTGGGTGCGAGATTTTCACAGGAGGCGCGGTCGGGCAGCGTGACGTGCCCCCCCCCCCCCCCCCCCGAACGTTTTCCGGCTGATTTTGGGGTCGTCTTGAATTGTTGGTGACTTGTTCCCTCTGCTGATTGTGCGACCGGCCCCCGTATCCAGGGTTCTGCGGGTAGTATCTACTCATATGCCCTATGGTTCCACACTGAGAACAATAAGATGCACGGCACTGCATGGCAGCTTGGCCTGCCTTTCGGCAGCGTTGGCATGCTTGCTTGTATTTAAAAACGGGACGCGGTTGTCCATTCGGACGCACTGAACAGGCAATAAAATGCCCTACATCCTCTCGCATCATCGTGAGTCGTGTGAAATCACGCAACGAGGCGGGTAATGCTATTTATACCTCTCCTCCAACATACGGGTCGATTCCACGTATAAATACGTCAATCGAGCGGGCTTCCGCCTGCTCAATTAACATCTCGTTACAGGCGGAATCCGAAACCAGCGCGTATGTGCGGCAAGCCACAGCGCGGATTCGGTCAGCAAATGTCTCTACATTCTCCCCTTGCTTCTGGCCGAGGGTGGACGACTTGTCCCTGCAGTAGCAGGCGTCACGCCTGTCCGAATATCTCTCTTTCAAGCCAGCCCCTAACGTGGCAAAAGAGGTGGTGTCCCTAAGGGTGTGAACTGATTCGATATATGTACGGGCGTCACCTGGCAATTTAAGGTGGAGAACATTTAATAGGAAATCGTTTGGTCAAGCGCAAGCTTGGCCAACGTCTCTGACAGTGTTTAAAAAGGAATTTATTTGTTCATTATGTTTCCCAGAAAACGTCGAAATGAAACAGACTGCAGGGAAACTGTCAGCCAAAGTTACAACGGATGGTTGGGGTACTCTGCTACGTAAGGTGCTTGCTGCCGTCATTTACGGCGCAGCAGGGTGTGTTTCTGATGCACTTAGATTGGCAGACTGAGTTTCAGTGAATTTTTGGCATTCTTCTATGAGTTCTATGTTTCTCAACATTAACTTGTCGCCTTCTACTTAAAGGGAAGCTACTGTGTCTGGTTTTTCCGTAGGTACTACGTGTTTGAGGCATGGTTACAAACTAGGATACCTAGTGCTCGCCGAAAACTTTGGAATTAGAGCACAAAGAAAGGGCCTACACACGACAAGATGTTGGCGTAGCTGGCAGGAATGAGGCGGCGGCGAAGAAAAATTGATCGATGAACTTACAGGAGCTGTAGTTGGAGCGATGGTGGGTCGGTGACGGCTGCATCTCGTTAGACGATGGTGCAGGAAACAGCGGCGAAGATTATGTCGGCGGTGTCGACAGTGGTGTGACGTACCTCAGCCGGAACATGTGCGTTTCTTGTATGGCGGCGCGTGGCTGGAACATGCGACTGTGCTGCATCGGAGTGGCGTGGAAGACGGCTACCCGCGGCGTGGGGTACCACCGGACTGCCTTGCAGCAGCAGCGGCGGCGGCTGGCTGTGTGGTGCGGTGAGGCGCCTGGCCACGCAAGCGGCGTGGCGTTTGTTGCGGCCGCTCTTAGGAGAGAACGCCGGAACGGCAGAAGGCTGCGTGGTGAACCACGAATGCGTGCACTTGTTATTGCGTATCGCATTTGGTGCGTCAAGCGCGAAATACTACTAGCAGCTTCATTGGGTACGGCACTTTACTTCCATCAGGTCAATAAGTCCTAACGGTGAGCGATCCCAGTTCTGACACCAGATGTTAATGTGTGAGGATTGGCGAAGAAGGGAAAACAGTAGGCACCCGTTGAGGAGATGAAGTTAAACATTTTATAAGACGCATTATGGTTTAATTCAGTAAAAAGTGGTTGAAGGCAGGCGTAGAGAAGCCGCCGAAACTGAATGGGCTGCTGCCCATGAGAGGAGAGCGTCTAATCGGATTGGAAGCTGCCAGCAGAAGAGAGCGGATGGCGTGTCCGCTCTCGGCGGCTGGCCGCGGCTCCACCCCCACGTGACCACCTCCAAACCTCGCTATTGGACAGCCAAATTGTAGATGCCCGTTTCGGTAGCGTTACCTCGTCACCAACACGTGAGTTTAACTGCTGATGGTTCAACACGTGAGTTTCGAAGTGTATCTGTCCGGTAACATGACATACGAACTGAAATTCGCCACCAGGCAGAAGGCACTGGCGAACATCAACTGAAATATAAAAAAATTATACTTTTATAATATTACATCCATTCAGTAACGGCCCCCGCTGCACACCTTCAAGATGCCAAACTCGAGATATTACGACACAGTTTCTTGTGTTTCCTATTCCACAGTGTCTCATCACAACTGCCTCTCCTGTCATGATATCAAAAGCTGGAATAGAACTTACTCTCCCCTCATTCACTTCATTCATTTTCAGCACTGCGTTTTCAGTCCTGTTTCTCACACATTGTACAAAATTTTCTTGCACAGTTTGCTTTTCTGACTTGAAACTAAAAGTATTTCAAGGCTTACGAAATTTCTTTTTGGGCATTGTTACACTGTGTTTTTATTTCTGTTATTATGTGTTATGGGTGGTGCAGTGAAAGCATTCTTACAGTGAACTGTTTTTTATTGCAAAGAATGAATTTACTCATAATTTGAGTAGTTCCTGGCAATACTAAGAAAGTTAATCGCTTCCAGTAAATGAGTTTTTTTAGCTTCCAGGAGTCTTAGTACAAAAATAAGTAACTTAGACACCTACTGAAGAGAACAAGTGCGCTAGAAATTCTCCCTACTCTTTCTTTGTAAAGACGAGTTACTGATGGTGCTTCCGGATACGATTGCTAACGTATGTAAGAAAATAATTGTAATTACAGAAATATTAATTGTACTCATTAGCTTCAACTTTAGATGATTTGGCTCTCAAGCAATGTGGTGGCAGCCATAGCTGCTACGAGGGCGTGATAAAGAATAACGACTCTATATTTTTTATGTGAAAACTATCAAAGATTTTTAAATAAAACAAACTTTATTAGCGTTACGTATCATTATTCTTCATGTCTACATATTTCCAGAGCTATGCCACTACACGGCTCCGAACAGCAGCGTGTAACATGACGGTGTGTAACGTAACTATGTCGGTGAAAGAGGAATGGCATACTGTAATCGAGTTTCGAATTCGAAGTGTTAGTCCACACCTGAAGCACCCTCCCCTTCAGCATGACAATACCACACGACACCCGAGCGCTGCGACATCTGCAACATTTGGACGCTGTGGGTTCTACGTCATTGATCGTCCTATACACGGTATCGACATGGCCCCATTTGATTTTCATGTGTTTACAAAAACTTTAATAAAACTTTCGAGGACTTCATAGTGATGGTTATCAAACGGTGGAAGCAGAGGTGGTATGGCTCCGTTCACAAAATCAGACGTTCTACAGTGAGGGTATCGACAAAGTGGTCTCTCGTTGGAAGAAATCAGTTAGTTGACAGGGTGACTGTGTTCAATAATAAAAATGTATACATGAAGAACAAATACGTAGAATAGCAATAATGTTCGTTTTATTTCTACATCTACATCTGCATGGATAATGTGCAAATCATATTTAAGTGCCTGGCAGAGGGTTCATCGAATTACCTTCACAATCCTCTATTATTCCAATCCAATGTCGTATAGCGCGCGGAAGGAACGAATACCTGTATCTTTCCGTACGAGCTCCGGTTTCCCTTATTTTATCGTGGTTATCGTTTCTCCCTATGTAGATCGGTGTCAACAAAATATTTTCGCCTTTGATTTAATTATGTCCTCCACAAACTCTGTATCATTTCAGTGACACTCTCTCCTCTATTTCACTATAATATAGAACGTGCTGCCCTTCTCTGAACTTTTTAGATGTACTCCTTCAGTCCTATCTGGTCAGGATCCCACACCGCGCAACAGTATTCTAAAAGAGGACGGACAAGAGTAGTGTAGGCAGTCTACTTTGTATATATGTTACACTTTCTAAGTGTCTTTGGTTACCCTTCTCCACAAGATTTACTATGTGTTCCTTCTAGTTTAAGTTGTTCGTAATTGTAATTCTTAGGTATTTAGTTGAATTTACGGCCTTTAGATTTGAGTGATTTATCGTGTAACCCACGATTAATAGATGCCTTTTAGCACTCATGTGGATGATCTCACACTTTTCGTTATTTAGGGTCAACAGCCAATTATCGCACCATACTGATACCTTTTCTAAATCTTTTTGCTATTTGTTTTGATCTTCTGGTGACTTTAATAGTCGACAAACGGCAGCATCATCTGCAAACAACCTAGGACAGCTGCTTGGATTCTCTCCCAAATCGTTTGTAGAGATAAGGAACAGCAAAGGGCCTGTAACACTACGTTGGGGTAAGCCGGAAGTCACTTCTGTTTAATGAAATTACAGTGAAATGAACTTCATTAGCTGTTTACAGGCGTTGACATACGTCAACGGCGACAGATGAAAATGTGCGCCCCGACCGGGACTCGAACCCAGGATCTCCTGCTTACATGGCCCCGGTCGGGGCACACATTTTCATCTGTCCCCGTTGACGTATGTCAACGTCTCTAAGGGTGTTCATTTCATTGTAATTTCATTCAAACGAGCTGCATGGTCACCGATGGTATCTGTTCTTTCAGACATGTCCGAAAGGACAGATACCATCTTAGTAAATACTTCGGTTTAACTCGATGACTTTCCGTCAGTTACTGCGAACTTCTCCTTCTTCGACAGGAAATCACGAATCCAGTCACATAACTGAGACGTTATTCCATAAGCACGCAATTACACTAGAAGCCACTTGTGTGGTACGGTGTCAAAAACCTTCCAGAAAATCTGAAATTCGGAATCAATCTGAAATCCGTCGTCAATAGCACTTAACATTTCATGCGAGTAAAGAGCTAGTTGTGTTTCTCAAGAACGATGTTTTCTAAATCCATGTTGAGTGTGTGTCAATAGATCGTTTTCTTCGAGGTAATTCGTAATGTTCTAACACAATATATGTTCCAAATCCTGCTGCATATCCACGTTAATGGTATGGGCCTGTAATTTAGTGGATTACTCCTACAATCTTTCTTGAATGTTGGTGTGACCTGTGCAATTTTCCAGACATTGGTAACGATCTTTCGTCAAGCGAACGGTTGTGTATGGTGGTTAAGTATGGAGCTATTGTATCAGCATACTCGGAAAGGAATCCATTGGTATACAGTCTGGACCATAACACTTGCTTTTATTAAGTGATTTAAGTTGATTCACTACTCCAAGGATATTTACTGCTACGTTACTCCTGTTGGCAGCTGTTCTTGATTAGAATTGTGGAATATTTTCTTAATCTTCTTATGTGAAGGCATTTCGGAAAGTTGTTTTTAGTAACTCTGCTTTGGCGGCATTGTCTTCGATACTATCTCCATTGCTATCACGTAGAGAAGTGTCTTGCTACTAGGATACTTCACATTCCATCAGAATCTCTTTGGATTTTCTGCCAGGTTTCGAGTGAAAATTTCATTGCGGAAACTATTATAAGCATTCCGCATTGAAGTCCGCGCCAAATTCTGAGCTTCTGTGAAAGATCACCAATCTTGAGGATCTTGCGTCTGTTAAGCTTTAAGACTTTTCACATAAAAAAATTTGAAGACATTATTTTTTAGCACGCCCTAGTAACTGTGAGCTTCCCAAGAGCTAGAGAACTCAAAAACTCATTGGCTGTGCAGACGTATCTTCCTGTCACTGGTCAAATGGAGAATTTACATCGTTGTAGAAAACATTTGGCAACTATGTGACTATCGATTTTCTTTGTAGAGTGGTTTACAACTATCCACCTGATTTCACCTGGTATTTTTTTGTCATATTCAATAAATAATTAAAAGCAGGTGTTGACAGATGTGAAAATTACCGAACTATCAGTTTAATAAGTCACAGCTGCAAAATACTAACACGAATTCTTTTCAGACGAATGGAAAAACTGGTAGAAGCCGACCTCGGGGAACATCAGTCTGGATTCCGTAGAAATACTGGAACACGTGAGACAATACGGACCTTACGACTTATCTTAGAAGAAAGATTAAGGAAAGGCAAACCTACGTTTTTATCATTTGTAGACTTAGAGAAAGCTTTTCAGAATGTTGACTGGAATACCCTCTTTCAAATTCTAAAGGTGGCAGGGGTAAAATACAGGGAGCGAAAGGCTATTTACAATTTGTACAGAAACCAGATGGCAGTTATAAGAGTCGAGGGGCATGAAAGGGAAACAGCGGTTGGGAAGGGAGTGAGACAGGGTTGTAGCCTCTCCCCGATGTTATTGGTTGGTTGGTTGTTTGGGGAAGGAGACCAGACAGCGAGGTCATCGGTCTCATCGGTTGAGGGAAGGACGGGGAAGAAAGTCGGCCGTGCCCTTTGAAAGGAACCAACCCGGCATTTGCCTGGAGCGAGTTAGGGAAATCACGGAAAACCTAAATCAGGATGGCCGGACGCGGGATTGAACCGTCGTCCTCCCGAATGCGAGTCCAGTGTCTAACCACTGCGCCACCTCGCTCGGTCCGATGTTATTCAATCTGTATATTGAGCAAGCAGTAAAGGAAACAAAAGGAAAATTCGGAGTAGGTATTAAAATCCATGGAGAAGAAATAAAAACCTTGAGTTACGCCGATGACATTGCAGTTGTGTCAGAGACAGCAAAGGACTTGGAAGAGCAGTTGAACAGAATAGACAGTGTCTTGAAAGGTGGATATGAGATAAACATCAACAAAAGCAAAACGAAGATAATGGAATATAGTCGAATTTAGTTGGGTGACGCTGAGGGAATTAGAGTAGGAAATGAAACACTTAAAGTGGTAAAGGAGTTTTGCTATTTGGGGAGCAAAATAACTAATTATGGTCGAAGTAGAGAGGATATAAAACGTAGACTGGCAATGGGAAGGAAAGCGTTTCTGAAGAAGAGGAATTTGTTAACATCGAGTATCGATTTAAGTGTCAGGAAGTCGTTTCTGAAAGTACTTGTATGGAGTGTAGCCATGTATGGAAGTGAAACATGGACGATAAATAGTTTGGACAAGAACAGAATAGAAGGTTTCGAAATGTGGTGCTACAGGAGAATGCTGAAGATTAGATGAGTAGATCACATGACTAATGAGAAGGTATTGAATAGAATTGGGGAGAAGAGGAGTTTGCGGCACAACTTGACAAGAAGAAGGGACCGGTTGGTAGGACATGCTCTGAGGCATCAAGGCATCACAAATTTAGCATTGGAGGACAGCGTGGAGGGTAAAAATCGTAGGGGGAGACCAAGAGATGAATCCATTAAGTAGATTCAGAAGGATGTAGGTTGCTGCAAGTACTGGGAGATGAAGAAGCTTGCATAGGATAGGGTAGCATGGTGAGCTGCATCAAATTAGTCTCAGGACTGAAGACCACAACAACAAAAATTGAAATATATCTCACTTGGGGTATAACACTGGTTTATCAGTTGAGTGATTTGATTCCATGAAAGCTGTTCCATGCAGAGGCTACAACTAATCTCATATCTTACCTAGCAGATAACCTGCACTATCAATTATTATGGCGATGAGAGCGTCCTACACTGTTGCATTAGCTAAATAGTAAAACGCCAATTAAGGGAGGTGGAGGGGGGAGGTCGTTGGTGGGGGAGGTCGGGGGGGGGGGGGAAGGGGGAGGGAGGCAAGAGTATAGAATAAAAGGCTCAGCGATACTGACTGCTCCGTCAGTTTTGGTTGCGCATTGAATGGAGCCAGGAACATGCTGCGCTACAGAATGAGAATAAGGCGTCCTGCATCTACCATCTACAAATCTGTGGATAACATTAATGTTTCTGTCAAGCCATGAGGTGAATAAAATGTTCTATTTCGTCTTTTATACATAATAAGGTTTATTTACGATAATGCCGTGTAAGATGACCATAAACATTAAATTTTCCGCAACATCCAGCTCCTTTACACCAAATAAGTACGATTTCATCATCATTAATTTTCCTTTTGTTACGTGTTATGAATACAGTAGACTTACTGAATGTATAATATACCGATGTCCTTGTTAAACACCTCACCGACATGAAAGGTACGCTAGGTTATAACGTCTCTAGTATTTGCACTCTCGAGACCTTGAATCCTCTTAATGTTTGTAGCACGAATTAAGGGGTTCAGTAATACAATTAACAAACTGCCTATTGGTTTCTGTCTCGGGTTCTTCGGCCGACGTTCATCTAATGATTTTTCTGACGTTTCGCCAGCACGAGTGGCTGGCATTGTCAAAGCTTCACCCTCCATTGCCGGTGGTGAACTGGAGCCGAGCTCGTGGGCGCAGACTATATGTACCTGGCGCGCCAACGTCCGAGGGCTTCTCAGCGGTCATTTCCGGTGCGGTTCTCCTTTTGCTACCTGCGACGGTCGTTCACTGCAGTACGGGAAGCCAGGATCCGTTTACCTTAAGGCTTTCCTCTTTCTTGTTCAAACTGTTCGCGTAATTTTGTATTTCTACAGCTTCTCTGAACAAGCGCGTGCTCTGCCACGGCCGATTTCTCCACCTGCCCCAACCTGCAATGTCGCTTATGCTCTTTGATCCTGGTGTTGATGGATCGTCCAGTCATTCCGACATAAACTTTTCCGCATGTGCATGGTATACGGTATATTCCCGACATTGCAAGTGGGTCTCTTTTCTCCTTCGCCAGAAGCCAATAGGCAGTTTGTCAACAAGTGGCCACGAAAGCCTTAACAATTTTTATTACGCCTTTACGGGGAGGAGATTTGCAGATTCTACCGACGCCTTGACCAACGACGGAAGAAGAAAGTGCGATTGATGTCCTCTCTCGCCTTTCTGTCACGGTGCCGAGACGAATGTGCTACACCGAAGTTCTTGAGGTGTAAGCGCCTATTCACCACCGCCCAAGCACATCGTATCTACGACAGAATGGAACGAGCTTTTCTTCGTGAGCGAATACATACAACACGGAGATATTGGCAAGGACGGATCAGGACCTTCTGGACATTTTCTATCAACTAAGTAGCAGAATGCATCGAGACGACTGGGACAAGATCGACAGCATCACTCACAGGGGCATGCAGAACGAACTCGAGCGCTGCATCGAGCGACAGAGGAAAAAGTTTGAAAGATGCCGGAAGCACACCGACAAGGCGATTCCCGACATGTCACACACAGTGGTCAACCTCACTGAACGACAATTGACCGAAGAGGAAGTTTCTGTTCTTCAAAAAGGAGGGAATTTCGCTATCACCCCGAGAACTATACCTATGGAGGATATCATTGCCAACACCGAAGCAGCCATTCGGACCCTTCCTTGTGAAAGGGCAGAGGAAATACACACGGAAACAGCCAGGATACTGCGCCGAGCAAAACCACCAGCTTGCAACCCGAAGAAAGAATAGGTACAAGCCATTAAGAATCTCAACGCCGACAAGAGTATATTGGTACTGCCTGCCGATAAGGGGAATGCGACCGTCGTAATGAAGACCGTAGATTATGAGCAAAAGATCCGAAACCTATTAGATCCGACGACGTACCGAAAACTAAGCGCAGATCCGACGCAGCGTATCACACGGAATACGAATCGATAATCAAGGCGTCTTCTTTGGCGGCGGACATACAGAGAAACCTGCGCAACACAGAAGCCCTACCACTTCGGCTGTATGGATTACCCAAGATCCATAAGAACAACGTTCCACTGAGACCGATCGTTAGCGCTCCTGGATCACCGACATACAA
This sequence comes from Schistocerca nitens, assembly GCF_023898315.1. Taxonomy (NCBI): domain Eukaryota; kingdom Metazoa; phylum Arthropoda; class Insecta; order Orthoptera; family Acrididae; genus Schistocerca; species Schistocerca nitens. The sequence continues at coordinate 952,266,196 of NC_064616.1, forward strand.
ACTGGCAAAACACTTGGCCTCTCTGCTCCAGCCACACGTGGGGAAGACCGACACATACATTAAGGACTCAGGACATTTCATTGAGAAGCTGAAGAAACTGAAACTTACACCAAACGACATCTTGGTCAGTTTTGATGTTGGTTCGTTATTTACGAAAGTGCCACTCAGTGACGCTCTGGAGCACATCGGTTCCATTTTCCCGCAGGACATCAGAAAGCTCTTCCATGCATGTCTCACCACGAGCTATTTCACGTGGAATGGCGATTTCTACGAACGGCTACAATGCGTCGCCATGGGTAGTCCTCTCAGTCCAGTGGTGGCCAACTTCTTCATGGAACAATTCGAAGCACAGGCACTGGACTCGGCGACTTGCAAACCTAAGGTGTGGTACAGGTACGTCGATGATACTTTCGTGGTGTGGAGCCATGGTGAAGAACAGCTCGGTGACTTCCTAAGACACTTGAACAGCCTCCATGCCAACATAACATTTACCATGGAAGTAGAAAAGGACAAGAAACTGCCATTTCTAGATGTGTTGGTCACAAGGGACGGCGAAAACCTGGGACACAGCGTGTATCGAAAACAGACACACACGGTCCGATACCTGCACAAACTGTCAAACCATCACCCGAGCCAGAAAAGAGGCATGATTAGTACGCTCGTAACGAGAGCAGGACGAATATGTGAGCCGCAACACCTCAAACGAGAAATGCAACACCTGGAAACTGTCCTGAGGAGCAATGGGTACTCCACAAATTATATTAGAAGTGTAACAGAGCCAAACACTCGGCGAAGTAAGGAACCAGAAAAAGAAATGTCGGGTACGGCCTTTCTGCCATACATTCCCAAAGTGACGGACAGAATTGGCCGTATATTGTGCAAACATGGCGTAAAGACGATTTTCAAACCGACAAGGAAGATCAAAGAGTGTCTTAGATCGGCGAAGGAGAAAAGAGACCCACTTGCAATGTCGGGAATATACCGTATACCATGCACATGCGGAAAAGTTTATGTCGGAATGACTGGACGATCCATCAACACCAGGATTAAAGAGCATAAGCGACATTGCAGGTTGGGGCAGGTGGAGAAATCGGCCGTGGCAGAGCACGCACTGAATGAGACCGACCACGTAATAAAATTCGCCGACACGGAAGTTCTGGCTCTAGAGAAGCATTATCACACGCGCTTGTTCAGAGAAGCTGTAGAAATACAAAAACTCGCGAACAGTTTGAACAAGAAAGAGGAAAGCCTCAAGGTAAATGCATCCTGGCTTCCCGTACTGCAGCGAACGACCGTCGCAGGTAGCAAGAGGAGAACCGCACCGGAAATGACCGCGGAGAAGCCCTCGTACGTTGGCGCGCCAGGTACATATAGTCTGCGCCCGCGAGCTCGGCTCCAGTTCACCACCGGCAATGGAGGGTGAAGCTTTGACAATGCCAGCCACTCGTGCTGGCGAAACGTCAGAAAAATCATTAGATGAACGTCGGCCGAAGAACCCGAGACAGAAGCCAATAGGCAGTTTGTCAACAAGTGGCCACGAAAGCCTTAACAATTTAGTAACACAATTGCCTTGGGTTCTGTTATCATTATTCTCTATACTAAATTTTAAAACAGCACTTACAAATACAGATGAACCAGATAGAACATTTTGTGCACCACATGGCTTGGCAGAAATATTAATGTTAACCACAAATTTGTAGATGGTAAATGCGGGACTCTTCCTTTCATTTAGCAACGTAGTGAGTTACTGTTAATGGTGATCTTACATTGTATTATCATAAATAAACCTTATTATGTATAAAAGAATCACCCTTCTTTCTTGGCTCTGTGCAGAGCTATTAGGTTACCTCTGTTTACTAGCTCTGATTATCACAAGACCGCCTCGTATCGCTTCGGCCCCCGGGGCAGCGTGCTGCTGAAGCGACTACAGCACGCTGCCAGGATAAGCCGGTTTCCGATGTAGAATATTTTTCTAAGTCCAAAGTCGGTAATAACTCGGTAATAACTCTTGGTTCCAGTCTCGCTGAAGTCTTAGATAATTTTTCATATTTTTTTTCCTTTTATCTGACCAACTACAAGCTTTCAGGTCAAAAATACGCAAGCCAATTTTCAAGAAACGCATGTTTGCCATTAGCTTTGCAATTTCCTATTTCCTAAGAGTTTCATTAATAGCACGTGTCTTCACAGTAAGACTGTATCAACATTATCTGTGAAGATGGTCGCCAAGACTGAAAGCGGTAGAAAAGAAAGAAACAATTGTACTGAATATGACAAAAATACAAATCTTCAAATTCCTGACAATTGTATCGAGTCACCTCATTAAACTCACAGTAACGAAATCTTAATTTTATCATATTAAGTCATCTCACAATCCCGTTTAGTATCCACTAGGTCTAAAGGAGAAAAATTTAAGATAGTGTACCCTTTTTAAAACTTACCCTTTTCTGTGAATGCAGACTCATTCCTAGGTTTTTGTGACTGTAGAATTTGATTGATATACGTGTTGCATTAAATATTATATAAACGGCGTTTCTCTTTGGATCTGCTCTCACTGCCACATCTAGATGTTTTCTTGGGATTCCTGATATATTTCTTGGGTAGGACAAAGGACCTCTCGTAGACACAACCCATATCAGGGTCAAAAGAGCGAAATATCTTGCCAATGGATGATGGTTTGAGCAGGCTCATACTACGGATAAAATTTCTTAAATTAAATTGGGACTTTTGTCGTAAGGTTATCATGGTAAGTCGTAATTCGATTTCGTGTTACAAGATGCATGACATTATATTATGAGGACTCATATTGGTCATTACATTAGATATTTTTGATATTTTTCGTTGGGACCAAGCATCACTCTCTCTCCATGAAATTAACACGTGGTGGTTTAACTCACCATCAGACCATCCTTCCGTTATTTCCTCTACAAGCCGTTATCCATCTTCATCCTTTCAGATAATAGCTTCTTCTTCGTCTCTAAAGACCTCACAGTCGACAAGACGTTTCATCTTCCCTTCTCTCACAAAAAAATCGACGTACCTCGAAGTAGTTATTCAAATTGAACACAAACTCACATTCCTACAGGTATTAAAGGAGAACGCAAAATAGGAAAGTTTGGCGGCCGATGGATAGACGTGTGACGGTGCAGCGCAATTTCACAATTTCACCGCTCAGTTGGAAAGGATGATATACAGGGCACATGTCGATACCACGGCATAAAGGCGGGTCCGTGTACTCAGCTGGACAGTACCTATGCCTCACAGACCAGAACGTGAACAATATACCGCCTGTCAGCTTCGTAAGGAGGACGTATAATTGGGCTCAAAGCAGCCGGTTGGAGTAATCGGCGAATCGCTCGACATCTGAATTGGAGCGATGCCGTGAAATGACAATGTTGACAGGCATGGCTGGACCGTGACTAAAAAAAGCGTCATGAAGAATGCAGTCGACCTAGAGAGACGATAGAACGTGGGGACCGAGTAATTGTCAGACAGGCACTAAAAACCCCGGATTCCTCATTATCATCGATGGGAGACGGCAGCCATCTAACATTTCCCTGTGCATACCACCAAGCCCGTTTGTCGTTGTTTCGTGTACATTCGACCCGGAACCTCGATGGCTGGAGTTGAACTGTCTTCAGTGATGAGTTCCCTGCAAGCTGAGCCCTGATAACCAACGAAGGCGTGGCTGGTGACGCCCGGGACTGCGGCAGCATACAAATGACTGTCGCTCGCCCTACGGCCCGACAGCCACATTTCAGCAAGATAATTCCCTGCTGCTTGTCTTCGTACTTGCCAAAATCTACCATGGCCAGAAGGTCGGCGTATCTCTCCCCAGTTGTGAACGTTTGGAGGATCATGGGCATGGCCCTCCTACCAGCTGAAGATTTGGACCATCTATGGCGCCAAGTGGACAGAACTGGCACCATATCCCTCAATAGGACATCCAAGAACTCAGTCGATCACTGCCAAATCGAATAACTGCTTGTATAAGGCCCACATGTGGGCCAACGCGTTATTGGATATCTCAGTTGTAGAATATCTTTCTCTTGAATAAATCATTCAACTTCTCTGAAATTTTATTCATTTGTTTGTCTGTACGTGTACATCACACACACCGATATCCGTCTCATTTAGATAATTACTTCGTGGTGCGTCTTTTTTTTCTTTTCTTCGATTCTATAAAAACGTCCTTGATCAAAACCCTGTGGCCTTCTAAGATGTGGCGAATAGTTCACATTGAAACGATCCTAAGTGACACGAGAAAAGCATAATAGTGTCGGCGAACACTCAACCTACAGATAGCAAGTGCCGAAATTTGCGGTAAGGCCACAATTTGTTCTGTCTGCGTCGCAATGTGTTAGTTGCCAATTAATTTTACTGACATAAAAAGGGACAAAAACCAAAATATCGCATTGTTCTGCTACACTGACAAAAAAGGGCCCATAAAAATTAAACTGAGAGATTGCATAGAATCCATTAACGTTTGGTTGGTCACGAACCTTCTGCCAATAGTTGAAATTATTTTAATTTCCCCCTCTTTTCATACTGTGTGTGATCACTGTATCATTCAACCATTCACGAAACGTCGCTTCAAGCCAAAGACAGGCTTCCTATGAAAATCATTACCTTCCAAATGCTTTCAATTCCTGTAGAAAATTCTAAAGTAAATTCGAGATGCATTTAAGTTAAGTCCACTATGAGGACTTTAGCGAATGAGTTATTTTTTACACCAATCAAGGATGTGCTTGTCTCCATTAGTCAAACCTGCTCAGCTTTTATATTACACGACCTAGACAAATGGTATTTTGTCGCTAACGGAAATGATGATGCTGTGGTTGAATAAAACTAAACATTACTTCTTACAAAAAATTAACATGGGAACCTGCTTTGAAAAACCGACAGGAGATCTGAATGTTCATGAGCGGACAGGAATCTAAATTACGCTCCCACTGAATTAGAGTGGAGTGCCTTAATCACTGTGCCACCTCGAGGAGTTAGACAAACTAAAACATTTATCTCCATTCTCTAACGTCACAGATTATAACTTTTGCGTGCGATAGGGATTCTGTTTCTGTCTCTTTCGTAGAAACATAGAATATGATATATGTGGCTCTCTGTATTCTCCGTGGACTGATTTCTGTGGACTGCATGGGAAACTCGTCCGCACCATGACTGTCAATTCTTCTCTCTTACAGAAACACACTGTTCAGGGTTAACATTCGCCTCCTTGTTAAACGCCATAACGAAGTCTTACTAAGCACTTTTGCTGCGTCAGTCCGTTACGGACGGGCAGACCCATATATTGCTAAGATCGTTTACATTACACTGCAGCAGTTCCGTTGGAAAGTCGAAACACATCCTCAATACATTCCCGATTTATCTCCAAGCGAGTTCCATATTTTTGGAGACCTGCAGAGAGACATTTGTGGCGGTCGAATAGCTTCGGAGCAAGAGGTGCACGCCTGGGTACAGTCATGGTTTCTTCCACTACCACATGTAACCTATTCCATCTTCCCTCTCGTATTTTACGTGAGTTTGATTTGCAAACCTTTTCATTTCAAAGTAAATATATCGGCATGCTACGAGACAATAGCACGACGATTCAAACTCTGAATTACAACGTACAGGCTGTAAGATGCCTCTATGAGGACGCTGTAGTCTTATAGGGCTACGTGGATAAACGGCTTCGAAGACTTCGTGTTTCTGCAAATCTGAAGTCCAGACCCACTATCCACACCTGTCAAACTTACCTGACATACCCGTAAAACAGATAACAGCACGCTGCACACCAGTCTCTTAATTCTGAGTACGAAAGTACTATAAAATAATACTCTGGAGAAGTGGTTACCATCATAAATAAACCACAGACATATGTGGTTAAATCATGATGTACTGTCGAGGCCCAGTGTCCTCTAATTTTGTAGGTGTACGTTCGTTAAAGCAATGGCACAAAGCTCCAGCGGCTTCGACCAGATTTCACAGTGCACTGGCGAACCTAACTTTTACTTCTCGGTCCGAAACTACCGATACTTAAGACATGTTACTGGCACTAGAAGGCACAATAATTATCTCCCACTGTTCTACTCTGTTCCAAACTGTATCTCCCACGGAGGTCTTGCTACTGTACACAGCCAGGATAGTTTTGGAAATGCTCGCACTTTCGCAACAAACACAAAGTGACTAAAACATCTCCCTGTGGGAACCAATGGTCATCGGCGACGATAGTTTCACAACAATGAAACATTACACAGCGTAACAGTAAAACAACACACTTACTTACTTGCATTGTACAAATGGCGTCGCGACTGCCAAAAGCTTTACATATTCTCTGAAAACGCCTCAGCCTGCGAGTACATCACAAAGCAAAGACATTTATCATTACCAAACAACTGCACTTCCTGTGCAGCTTAACAATAGACAACATTATTTATGTAATATGCGCAAAGACATATCTTATTTTGCCATAACTGCTGAGCCTCCTCTCGATACTTCCGCTCGGTTCAGTCCGCAGCTTCGTTCTCCTGAACAATGGCGCGTCCTCCTGTTTGCTGCCCACCAAATGATGTCAAGTTACACCTTTAATAACTGTGCGTTTCTTATATTACAATACCTTCTATAGATACATCCAAGAGAGAGCCTTGCCGAATGATATCTGCCAAAATTTTACCTCTGTCCTAGGTATTACAATCACTACTATTATCAATCCCCTCTTTCTCTCAGACTTTTTTATGTTAGTCTGGACTCTTCCAACAGTTCGGAAAGAGGGTGCGTCCGCAGGGGCAAACTAGGTAGTATTTTGATTTAAGACACGTTTACTTCCCATCCGCCAGATTTCTAGCCTTCCAGAAGCCGTGGGTTTACCCGCGTCCAAATCAATTGCGTTTCTCGGCGAACACCGCCCCACGCCGCGTCCTTGGAGGAATCCGCACCCATCGGACACTCGTGAATTAATTTCGACCATCATAATTCAAATTTAAATAAAATAAATTACTCGGATAACGTTTTGATTTTCACCACCGTTATTTCAATAAAATTTTCTATCCGCCAAATATGTTTGAATTTTGCTCAGTTCTTCTTTAATTGTGTTAATTTACCCAATGGTAGACGAGGAGTACAATGCGCGTTGACAGTGGATATCCATATCGCTGCCACATCTCACGCAAACATTTTTCCATGACGGCACTGACCGTCTTGTCTCATAGGTGGATAAATGTCTCAACAGTTATGTCGATTACATTTGAAATAACATATTGTTTACTTACTTTTATGCCTCTGTCTCGTTTTAATTGGGCTGCTCCTTATACCGTGGCTGGGGTACATTTGTAGCTGCTGTGGCTGAAATGTCCCAGATTGGCCGTCACCTGTAAAATCTGCAACTAAAAGAACGTAGAAACCAGAGCCAATGATCGATTCTGATAATTAGTATTGTGCATGATTACTGTACACCTCACGTTACTGCGCACACTGTTTACCAAAATTACGATTAGGGTTGAATGTCAGGTCGAGGACGAGGTCGTTGGTGATCGAGGGCGTGGATGGGGGAATAAATAGACGTCTCTTTTATAAGGGAACAATCCTTGTGTCTATCGAAAGCGTTTTAAGGAAACCACGGAAAGCGTAAGTCTGTGTGCTCCGAAGGAGGTCTGATCCATCATCGCCCATAATGCAAGTCTAATGTTTTAACAGTCTATGCTAGTCTTTCACAGTTACCTTCTAGTTTATCTCCAAATCAAAAAGATGCTAAATTAATCTGCAGGATTCATTGGGAGTCGATTGATGAGACTACAAGGTGCTACTGACCTTGATCCAGTGAGAACAGCCGGCCGAAGTGGCCGTGCGGTTAAAGGCGCTGCAGTCTGGTACCGCAAGACCGTTACGGTCGCAGGTTCGAATCCTGCCTCGGGCATGGATGTTTGTGATGTCCTTAGGTTAGTTAGGTTTAACTAGTTCTAAGTTCTAGGGGACTAATGACTTCAGAAGTTGAGTCCCATAGTGCTCAGAGCCATTTGAACCATTTGAACCAGTGAGAACATTTCACATTAAGCAGAATTACCGTTTTGCATAGGTGAGAGAAAAAGACTTTCGGTTTGGTATCCATATCTAGGCAGCTGCCACTAGACTGATTTTCTGATGTCGCTGCAAGAAAGATTGCAGCATGCCTGAGCGACACGGTCGTCGTAGACCTTGAGTTTAATGATAGTTAAAGGAAGTGATGGAGGACCTTGTCCTTTGTCAGGCCCAGTTTTGTTCGACTTTGAACGTCCTCAGGTGGTTGTATTGTGCCTGACTGATCTCTGTCTCACTGCTACCAGGTTGCGTTAGTCCCGCTGGCCTACATTTCAACACAGTGGAAAAACTACGATATCTTGCATTCTCCAGCAACGGTGCCCATTCTCATGTGATACCTCTGAGCTCATTGTGAGCACTGTGTGTGATCTGTGCGGCTGAGGTTTTTTGTCTTCGTATAATTCTAATTTTCAGGGAGACGTAAGTGACAGCTACAATGCTGCAGTTAACGTATCTTTTTGGGCTCTTTCACCGCATTTACTGCACTTTTCAATACTGCTGAACTCAGTTCCCGAAAAGGTGTTAATGTTAACTATTAAAAAAAGTATAATAACAGCTGGAAGCTAAGATGTGGTGCAGTTAACATAATACCGCTATACTAAATAAGGAAAAGAAGAAAAATGCAACAGTAACTACAGTGTAATGCTAGAAAGGAAGTATAAATTCTGTCTGGTGGCAACGTGAGATGCTTCGAAGCCGGTAGAACCCTTGTCGAGATACAAGTATTCTATAGGATTTCGGGTAGTAAAAATCATAATCACAGTTATAATTATTATTATTATTGTTACAATTTTTGTTCTGATTTTTACTGGACGAAATCCTGCTGACAACTTCTATGTCAACAAGGGTCATACAGACTTCGAAGCATTTCATTTTGCCCCCAGACATAAACATTGTGGCAGTTGGGTCAAAGCACCACTTAACAGTGTTCCACGGCCTTCTGACCAGCAAACTGCTATTAGCAGTGATATCTTTGTGATCGAATAATACAAAGTAGATCTTGGGGAACGTGAGCTCGTAAGTGACGGGACGACTCACACGCTACGAGAAATGTTGATATTGTCACAAAAGAGTGAAATTATATAGCTCCCATAGCACAGGGTTCTTTAGTGGGGCGAAATTAACTAATATTGGTGATGTGTGGCTTTAGGTTATTTACATGTGATCACATGCTGCGATGTTTTACTGTCAGTCTGTATCAAGCATTGATGATTTCTTTTTGAGTCATCTTGTAAGGTCCCTGTCTAGTTATGAAAACTGATTATCCACAAAAAATGTCCTAAATATGCTCTAAATTCAAATGATCTCTGATATATCAAGTTTAGGCTCGTGAGTTAGTTCAGTAATGCGATTTGACTACAATCTCAGGACAGACTTAGTTTTTGCAACGTATTTGCAATGGCCATAGGAAATAATTAACTGATTTACATGAAATTCATTAGTCGTAACACACATCTGTACCTGCACAAGAAACTTTTAAACAACGTTTCTTATAACTCCATTGTGTGCAGTGAGAATCCTGTGACAACTCTGCTATCATAAGTCACCAACGCATGATGTAATCTGGTCCCTCTTACTATGAAACAAGGAACTGCATCTCCATCAGCCTGGTCAGCACCTCGCTTGCCTTCTGTTACGGCTTATGTCAAGCGTCTGGACGCCTGTCTGTAACGAGAGAGTAGAGAGGGATGTGAAGTAGACGTCAGCCAATTGCACGCTGATCGACCCCTCTCCAGAACGACAACGCGACGGCAGCGCCCTCTATGCGAAGAGGGCATCGGCGCCGCGACGAATGGTCGCGGCGACTTCTTCAGTAGCATCATGATTAGGCACTTCGAGACCAGCGACTTAGGAATTATATATACTGAAAATATTTGCTATTTTGCCCGTTCCCTTTGCTTGCGACACAACTATGATCTCTCAAAGTTAAGTATTGTTATTTATCTTATTGTAACAAACATTCATTAATACGATTTCCTTGAATATTGTCTACCGATCCGATAAGCAGATTTCCTAGACACCCCATCTTTGACGACTAGGCAGGATTCAACACCTACTGTTCCGAAAAGCATGCATACGTAGACTGCAGCTTTTGTCGTACCTGCTTAATAATGTGATACTGAAACAGGTCCGAAAGTAGCTCGCATCGAGCACCTTCGTTAGAAAACCTTAACGGTAACATCTCAACATGGTAAGCATGCTCTAAAGTCCAAAGAGATTCTGTGAAAATCTCCATTTCAAGCTTTGGACAACAAACCTAGAAAATAGGTACGCGTTAAGTACATGATATCTGTGAATGAATAATAAACTCGGATAGCAAATATACTCAACTTCTACACAATTATATACATTACTGTCCATTAAAATTGCTACACCACGAAAATGACGTGCTACAGACGCGAAATTTAACCGACAGGAAGAGGATGCTGTGATATGCAAATGATTAGCTTTTCAGAGCATTCACATAAGGTTGGCGCCGGTGACGACACCTACAACCTGCTGACATGAAGAAAGTTCCCAACCGATTTCTCATACACAAACAGCGGTTGACCGGCGATGCCTGGTGAAACGTTGTTGTGATGCCTCGTGTAAAGGTCGGATTGTAGCCTATCGCGATTGCGGTTCATCGTATCGCGACATTGCTGCTCCTGTTGGTCGAGATCCAATGACTGTTAGAAGAATATGGAATCGGTGGGTTCAGTAGGTTAATACGGAACGCCGTGATGGATCCCAACGGCCTTGTATCACTAGCAGTCTAGATGACAGGCATCTTATCCGCATGGCTGTAACGGATCGTGCAGCCACGTCTCGATCCCTGAGTCAACAGATGGGGACGTTTGCAAAACAGCAACCATCTGCACGAACAGTTCGACGACGTTTACAGCAGCATGGACTCTCAGCTCAGAGACCATGGCTGCGGTTACCCTTGACGCTGCATCACAGACAGGAGCGCCTGCGATGGTGTACTCAACGACGAAACTGGGTGCACGAATGCCAAAACGTTATTTTTTCGGATGAATCTAGGTTCTGTTTACAGCATCATGATGGTCGCATCTGTGTTTGGTGACATCGCGGTGAACGCACAGTGGAAGCGTGTATTCGTCATCGCCATACTGGTGTATCACCTGGCGTGATGGTATGGGGTGCCATTGGTTACACGTCTCGGTCACATCTTGTTCGCATTGACGGCACTTTGAACAGTGGACATTACATTTCAGATGTGTTACGACCCGTGGCTCTACCCTTCATTCGATCCCTGCGAAACCCTACATTTCAGCAGGATAATGCACGACCGCATGTTGCAGGTCCTGTACGGGCCTTTCTGGGTACAGAAAATATTCCACTGTTTCCCTGGCCAGCACATTCTCCAGATGTCTCACCAACTGGAAAACGTCTGGTCAATTGTGGTCGAGCAACTGGCTCGTCACAATACGCCAGTCACTACTGTTGATGAACTGTGGTATCGTGTTGAAGCTGCATGGGCAGCTGTACCTGTACACGCCGTCCAAGCTCTGTTTGACTCAATGTCCAGGCGTATCAAGACCGTTACTACGGCCAGAGGTGGTTGTTCTGGGCAGTGATTTATCAGGATCTATGCACCCAAATTGCGTGAAAATGTAATCACATGTCAGTTGCAGTATAATGTATTTGTCCAATGAATACCCGTTTATCATCTGCATGTCTTCTTGGTGTAGCAATTTTAATGGCCAGTAGTGTATTTACCGATAAATGTTCCTTCACAAAGAAAGGACAGTTAAATACAAGGAACATGCATTATTGGTCCAGTGACAACCCACGATGGCTTATACAGGTGGAACATCAGCGCCATTGAAGAGTTAACGTCTGGTGTGGGATGCTTGGTACAACAATTATTGGCCCTTATTTCATCAATGGTAGTCTAAACGGTACAGCGTATGCCAGCTTTGTCAGACGAATTTTTCCTCCTCTTCTGGATGGAGTGCCGCTAAGAACCAGAATACTTATGAGGTATCAACACAATGGATGTCCAGCACATAATGCCTTGCGTTCACGTCATGTTCTGAACCAAAGGTATACTGCCAGGTGGATTAATCGAGAAGGAACAGTTACTTTGTCTGCTAGGTCGCCTGATTTAAATCCTCTGGACTTTCTTCATTGAGGATGCATTTCAGACGTTGTCCATCGCGATATTACATCTTTAGAGGACATGCTGGAAAGCATCGTGCTTGCTTGTAATTCTCTTGAGCAGGCAACACTGGAAGCAGTGAATAATTCTCTCATTAAACGAGTGCACCAGTGTATCGGCGTCCAGGGTCACCACTTTGAACACCTTTGAATGTTCTACTCCTGGGCAGTTCTACAGAAGAGCCAAAGTCAGTTTTGTGATATGTTATTACTTGGTTTTCATTTGTTTTCTGAAAACTCCAGCAATTGGACGAGTTTGTGATTCCGGCCTCAAAGTCAATGTTGCGTTAAGTTACTACTTACGTTGTATTTCAGAAGACGGTACACTATGATACATTTCCGAATAGGTGTTTAGGAGAGGAAATCACTTACCGAATAAAAAATGCAGGGTGTTATTTGAAAAAGTCATACCGCTGTTCATATTTTTTATAAAAAACAAAGCTACAACGAAGGTAATCATGCTGATTGATGTCCCCCTTACGGCTAAAGAACATTTGCTTGAAACATTTGGTAATTTGCATCTTTACAAACAGTTAGTTAGGGCGGTCAAGATAAACGGGACACCCTTATATGACATTGACAACAAATAATGTTTTACCAAGTTTTTATGTTGTTCAGATGTGTGTGAAATCTTATGAGACTTAACTGCTAAGGTCATACGGTCCCTACGCTTACACACTACTTAACCTAAATTATCCTAAGGACAAACACACACATCCATGCCCGAGGGAGGACTCGAACCTCCACCGGGACCAGCCGCACAGTCCATGAGTGCAACGCCTCAGACCGCTCGGCTAATCCCGCGCGGCACCAAGTTTTTAAAAATATGTCTATCGTCTATAAAACAAGAAAATTTAGCATCTAGCTGAATATCTATATCTTTATTTATGGATGCCAAGACATTTGTCTTACTGAGTATGACATGTCAGGCAAATAGTACTGCGCTTTATTTTACACATCCGTCTTGATCACACAATGTTTTGCACTTCACTAATAGCCATTTCGGCTACTGCAATCTTCACATCAGTTACAAAAATAGGGTGTGACCAACTAAGTTCACTTTGCTGACGTTACATCTATTAAAGCCTGGTTGTATATAGGAAAGATAAAAGCTGTTTACATTTTTAACAGCCACGGATAAAACATGTAGCTGCAAACTAAGTGCTGGTGACGATCAGGATGCGTCTCGTATTCATACTAAAAAAACTGAGGCCAGCAGAGGGCACTATTGCTAGGGTACATGATTAACCAGTATCGCAAATGTAATGGTTAAAATGCGATATGCGGTCATTAATAAAAATCACCTCACATGGCAAAACGAGCGTCTGACAATAAAACATGTACTGACGTACTATACGTGGAATTAGATCTGTACCTAAATTCCACATAAAAAGTGCAAAACTAAAAATATGAAACTCCTAGCCTAGCAAAGTAAAATGTCCGATCATGTAAAACCATTATAAAAACTTTAAGAATTAAATCAAATCTATAAGACAAAACCATCAAACATGATATTAAAATTACCGTAACCGTAAGTGTAAGGTAGTTAACGGAACACTCACTATTAATTCAAAAGTTAAGAAATCGATAGTAGATAATATATCCTATGTGGTGGCGTGTTCTCTGTATGACGCCCTCGTTTCCCTGCGGCGGTACTTACAGAAGGAGGCGCAGCCACCCCATCGCCGGCCGACCGCACGCCAAGCTACTGGGGCGCTCAACACTGCTAAAACTAGCAGGTTTCTGAATACATCAAAATAAGCATTCAGGTTAAACTCTTTCTGTTCATTCAACAGTATTCCAGTGGCTGTTTTCTGTGTACACAAATCACCAACTCCTCGGGCAGGATCAGTAACTGCCCCTTTCCATGATAATGATGTTTGGTTTGTGGGGCGTTCAACTGCGCGTTTATCAGCGCCCGTACAAATTCCCAACCTTTGCTCAGCGCCATCTCGCCACTTACATGAATGATGATGAAATCTGCCCCTTTGGCGCCCTAAGCAACACTTAACTATTATTTCTTGTATTTCTTGTACAATGTTTTTCTCTGTCCAAATGAGTACTGAAGCTACTCTTCTTTTGGTTATACATATACTCTCTAAAACGAGTCTTGAAATTCTTTCCTGTCTTACCCATATAAAACTTGTCACAGTCTCGCAGATAATCTTATAGACATCAGATTCCAAATGTTTGTTGCTGTTGTTATTAGCTTTGTAGCGTAGCCTACAACCAATTATACTTTTCGTTTGAAATCCAATTTTTACTTCCGTTTTCTGAAAGCCTGTGCAACGCTGTCGGAAAATGCAACATTGTAGGACATAGCAACAAACGTCTTGCCCTCTGGTCCTATTGTCTCCTTCTTGTCACATATTTTTGAATGTAGTTTATTATGTAGGTTCAATACATCACGGTCCTTATATCCGTTTGCCTCGACTACTTGTCTAATCACACTTAATTCTTCCACCTCGTCATTAATGGTGAGTAGCAGGCATTTTTAGCATCCTGTTGATCATGGCTCTGAAGTATGCCCATTTATAATTATCAGGGTGACGGATTTCACGTTTATAATCTTGTCAGTAGCCGTCGTCTTCGTAAATATGCTAATCTTATGACTCCCATCGCCTTAGTTAAGTTAAGATCCAAAATACTTATACTGCTTTCTTCTTCCAGCTCGACTGTGAACTTAATTTTTCCGTGCATCCCACGCATTCTTTCTGCTGCCTCACGTATTTCACTTCTGTCACCTTCGTACAGTATTACGATGTCGTCTACATAACGTCTGTAATATACAGTTTTTTTGCAGACGTCAGGATTTTGTTAAAAATATTTATTTAGTAACTAATTTACAAATATCTCAACAAAAGTACCAGACAAATTGTTGCCCATTGCGGCTCCATCGTTTTGATAAAAATCTTATCGTTAAACTTAAAATAATTAAATGTCCACACAAATACTAAAATTTCTAAGAGTTCTACTATTTTTCCTTCCCTAATCTTCTTGTACGTTAGCAAGTTCTTCCTTATAATCTACAATGTATCGTTTACTGGGACGTTGGTACACAGATTGGCAATGTCCAAAGAAGCCAGTGTAGCTCATGCTGGAATTATTATGTCCTTAATATCATTTGCAAAATCATCACTATTCCTGACATTGAATGTCTCTTTATAAATATACGTTCCTGCCAGTTCTTTAGTGCATTCCCTGTTCAATTTGTAATTGGGACATGACATATTGTTAATAAACGGCCGGATCGGTTCCCCCTTCTTGCGTAATTTAATTTGCGAACAACGCACGTTAACGCACAGATTCATAATTTTTAATCTACGCTTCTCTTTCTCACCTGCAAACAAAAGGATACCGTTATCAAGTGTTTTCCTTTTGTCTGATTGAGATTTGCTCACAGCATTTCTCTTGACTTCGACTATGTCATTATCTGCAAGAAATTTTTCGATTTTTTGGTTTATTTGCGATCATAAAGTGTGACAACCTAATTTCCATCGTCAGCCCTCGTAACTAAAGCCCTTTCCATTTCTAAGTTTTTGTTTAGGCTTTTAAGTGCTTTTGAATGTTTTGCATTATTACGTTCGTAGTGACCTACTTTGATTATAAGTTTGTCAAGTTTTTCTGCCATGTGCATTTGAGCAAATTTATTGAGTTTAGCCATGTCACAAGCAACTTTTACTTCTGTAATAGTACTTTTGATCCCTCGTGGCCTCAATGTCGGGTTAATACGAGGGCTATTCGGAAATTAAGGAACAATAGGTCGCGAGGTGGAAACCACAGTGAAAATCAAAACTGTTTTGTTTGCAACGGTTAGCTACGTCTTCCAGCTACTTCTCTACACAGTCGCCCCTCAGACTTGGACATCTGTCGTAGCGCAGTACCAACTTTTCAATCCCCTCGTTATAGAAGACAGCCGCCAATTCCTCTCGACAATTTTCTGCTCTGGACCGCAACTCGTTGTCTGTGTCAAAATTTTGTCTTCATAGCCAGCGTTTCATTTGAGCAGGGAAGAACCTCAGGGGTAGCCAATTATGGTCTGTATTGTGGGTGATCAAACACTTCCCGTCGAAAACGCTGCGAAGCATCTTCATGGCCCCTGCAGAGTGCGGCCGAGAAATGTCATATAGAACGCACCGCACGACAGTTATGTTACGTGGATTGCATAGCTTCAGACGAAATCTTTCGCCATGCCCTCATACTTGGCGGGAGACGCTAATTGGTAGCCATTTTCACGTTCTCACTGGGAGTCCAAAACCGAAAACAGCGACATGATGCGACAGATGAGCGTACTAGACACAGTGCCCAACGCATCTCTGCAAAGTTTCATCAGATTTTCACTGTATATTCCATTTCGCGACCGATCATTCCTTACTTTACGAATAACCGTCGTACTAAAATGTATACCCCTATTAAGAAGATTCTTTTCATTATCCTTCATATTTATGTTGGTGCGATTGACCACCCTGTCCACAAATTGATGTTTGCTTTCCCCTTTTCATCTACTGCTGGTAGGTGTGGCCGAGCGGTTCTAGGCGCTTCAGTCTGGAACCGGGCGACCGCTACGGTCCCAGGTACGAATCCTGCCTCGGGCATGGCTGTGTGTGATGTCCTTAGGTTAGTTAGGTTTAACTAGTTCTAAATTCTAGGGGGCTGATGACCTCAGATGTTAAGCCCCATAGTGCTCAGAGCCTTTTGAACCATTTCATCATCTACTCTTACATTATACTTTGACTGTAAATTGTAGGTTATCTTCTATGTCCCACTGCGAACTTTTTCTGTTCATTGTCCATCACGTTATTAACACCTCTGAAAACACCTGAGAATTGTAATGGCGAGAGTAACGTGCCTAAAAGTAACTGGCTGTTTACAAATTACATTTTTCTCTATTCTTGTATGCTTTCCTGATCTGTCCTCATGCACAGAATTTCACTTTTACGTTTCACACGTACCGCTGCTAAAGCGTGATTATATTACTCCTATCATTAACATGTTTACGAATTATCTCCTCACGCAAACAGAATTTGTTGTAGCTTGGCGTGCGGTCGCGTGCGCCGGCGGCCGGCGACGGGGTGGCTGGGCCTTTCTCCGCAAGTACTGCAGCGGGAAAACGAGACCGTCATACAGTGAAGCCACGATACGCAGCCACTGAGATCCCATCCCGGATGCATTATCTACTACCGATTTCTTAATTTTTTAATTAATAGTGAGTGTTCTGTTAACTATCTCACACTTACGGTTACGGTAATTGTTTTATCATGCTTGATGATTTTGTTTTATAGATTTGATTTAATTCTTAAAGTTTTTATAATCGGATATTTTACTTTGCTAGACTAGGAGTTTCATATTTTTAGTTTTGCACTTTTTATGTGGAATTTAAGTACGGATCTAATTCCACGTATAGTACGTCAGTACATGTTTTATTATCAGACGCTCGTTTTGCCACGTGAAATGAGTTTCATTAATGACTACGCATACCGCATTTTAACCATTATATTTGCGATACTGGTTAATCACGTACCCTAGCTATAGTGCCCTCTGCTGGCCTCAGTTTTTTTAGTATGAATACCAGACGCATCCTGATCGTCACCAGCACTTAGTTTGTAGCTACATGTTTAGTACGAAGTTTATACTACATCAGAATGTTTTATAATATGTATGGCTTTTATCCATGGCTCTTAAAAATGTAAACACTTTTTATCTTTCCTATATATCACCAGCCTTTAATAGATGTAACGTCAGCAAAGTGAGCTTAGTTGTTTGTAACAGATCTAAAGATGGCACTAGTTGAAACCGGTAATAGCGAAGTGTAAATGTTTGTGTGATCAAGACGGGTTTGTAAAATAAAGTGTCAAAATATGATCACGGACTCATTTTCAGACTTTATGACTTCACTTTTAAAATTGCACTACATCAGAGTTTCGTTTAGTACTGGATAATGTTCAACGAAAGTGCATTTTTAGAATTTAGAATGGGTCTTATTGATACATAAGGTTTGTCGATTTTGGGTTGAGTTATCAGAGTTACAGGAGTGTGGTTCATTATAACACAAGGCGTTATTTGTCAAGAAGAACTTGGTTTTATTAATCATTACGGCTAATACAGTCCTCATATTTAAAAGGTGGACCTTCTTTGCGCTCAGTTATGTTGCTTTCAGATTAGGTAATTACTATTTTAGTGATGTACTCTCCTTTGTCCATAATTAAAAAATGGTTCAAATGGCTCTGAGCACTATGGGACTTAACTTCTGAGGTCATCAGTCCCCTATAACATAGAACTACTTAAACCTAACTAACCTAAGGACATCACACACATCCATGCCCGAGGCAGGATTCGAACCAGCGACTGTAGCGGTCGCGCGATTCCAGACTGTAGCGCCTAGAACCGCTCGGCCACAACGGCCGGCTTTGTTCATTATTACTACGCAATTACTTTTGTCAGTTTTCACATTCATAGCATTATTATTACTGTTAACATCATTATTATAATTGAATTTTGTGTTTATTCAGTTTACAAGTTTCCTCTTTTCATAAAGTGCTTTGTGTTTCTTTGTGGTTATTTGTGTCTTTCTGAGTGAGTTCAAATATGTTGTGCGCTAGAGCAGTCAGCTACATCAGCTGCCATTTTAACGTGTGTGAGAAGTTTTCTTTGGATTTGGTTGCTTAATTTGTGTTTTACAGCCCCTCTCAGCCCTTTCTTGAGTATATGTTGATCATTCTCACTGAAGTTGATGTTTGTTTGATTAATCATTCTATCATGACATTAAGCTTGATTGGATGGTTGGTTGTCCTGTTGCTTATGAAGTTATACTTCAGTGGCTTCTACCTTCATTTGGAGTCTATGTGTGTCCTCTGTTAGCACTTCGTTTACAACACTTTCAATATATTTCAGTTCTAATGCGCTTAGTTGTCAGATAACTATAAATATGTGTAGCAACAGCAGTTCATAGTTTCTTCTTTCTTTTTATACCGATTATACCGTGGTTTTATTTCTGTTTTCATTCACAGTATCTCATATCATATGTAATATTAACTCCCATAGATTTGCTTTTGTTGTTCGTTTCGACATACACTCATCAGCCAAAACATAATGACCACCAGCTTAATAGTCTGCACGTCCGTTTTTGGAATGAAATGCATCACAGATTCAGCTTATGAGTTATCCGACAGTTTTTGTTGTGGAGATACACCATGTGATCAAAGGTATCCAGATACCTGGCTGAAAATTACTTAAAAGTCCGTGGCGCCCTCCATCGGTATTGCTGGAATTCAGTATTGTGTAGGCCCACCCTTAGCCTCGATGACAGCTTCCACTCTCGCAGGCATACGTTCAGTCAGGTGTTGGAAGGTTTCTTGGGGAATGGCAGCCCATTCTTCGCGGAGTCTGTACTGAGGAGAGGTGCCAATGTCGGTCGGTGAGGCCTGGCACAAAGTCGGCGTTCCAAATCATCCCAAAGATGTTCTATAGGATTCAGGTCAGGACTCTGTGAAGGCCAGTACATTACAGGGACTTTATTATCGTGTAACTACTCCACCACAGGCCGTGCATTATGAACAGGTGCTCGATCATGTTGAAAGATGCAATCACCACCCCCGAACTGCTCTTCAACAGTGTGAAGCAATAAGGTGCTTAAAACGTTAATATAGGCCTCTGCTGTGACAGTGCGACGCAATACAGTAAGGGGTGAAAGCCCCCTCCATGAAAAACACTACTACGCCATAATGCTACCGCCTCCGAATTTTACTGTTGGCACTACACAAGCTGGCTGATGACGTACACCGGGCATTCGCCATACGCACACCCTGCCATTGGATCACACTGTGTACCATGATTCGTCATTACACACAACGTTTTTCCCTGTTCAATCGTTCAATGTTTACGCTCCTTACACCAAGCGAGACGTCGTTTGGCATTTACCGGCGTGATGTGTGGCTTATGAGCAGCCATTCGACCATGAAATCCAAGTTTTCGCACCCCCCGCCTAACTGTCATAGTACTTGCAGTGGATCCTGATGCAGTTTGGAATTCCTGTGTGATGGTCTGGATAGATGTCTGGATATTACACATTACGACCCTTTTCAACTGTTGATGGTCTCTGTCAGTCAACACACTAGGTCAGCCTGTAAGCTTTTGTGTGGTACGTGTGCCTTCACGTTTCCACTTCACTATCACATCGCAAACAGTGTGCCTAGGGATGTTTAGAAGTGTGGAAACCGTGCGTACAGACGGATGACACAAGTGACACCCAACCACCTGACCACGTTCCAAGTACATGAGTTTTACAGAGCGCCCCATTCTGCTCTCTCACTACGTATAACGACTACTGAGGTCGATGATATGGAGTACCTGGCAGTACGTTGCAGCACAATGCACCTAGCATGAAAAACGTATGTTTTTGGGGGTGTCGGGTTACTTTTGATCACACAGTGTACGTAGCATTAGATGTGTACGAACAGTTCATGTATTTCACGTCATTAACAGGCCCCTGATTTGTATACACAGTGATGCGCCCAATAGGGACCCAAATGGATTGCACAGGATTCATATCAGGCGAATTTGGTCTCCGAGACATCAACGTGAGTTCATTATAATGCTCCTCAAACCTTGTAGCACAGTTCTGGCTCCGAGAGATGGACAATTATACTGCTACCAGATGACATCGCCATTGGGGAAGACATCAAGTACGAAGGAACACAGGTGATTCGCAGCTGTCTACTTGTCTTCGATTACTACCACAGATCCCAAGCATGCGCAAGAGAATGTCTTCCATAGCATAATACTGTTCCCAACAGCCTGCGTCCGTAGCACGCTGCACGTTTCGAGCCGCCCTTCACCTTGATAACGGCATTTCTGGGGCTGACTGCTGTAGCAAAATGGGGTTCACCTGAAGAGCCGACACGTTTCCATCGATCGAAGCTTGAACCCTTCTTTAGTTGAAGGAGGAGTTAGGAGAAAGGAATGGAAAGAGAAGGGATTAGTGACATCTGCTGCATCAGGAATTTCTGCAGCGTCAGCTGCGGCGACTGTAACTGCACAACCCAACACACAGCGTTAATCGCACCCGTGCTCACTATTTCGGTATACCTCAAGGGCAACTCACAGTCCCACCGAACGCCACCTATCCGCAATCCCTGTCCATTTCCTCCATGGTCGTTATTGTGACATTTCTGCAGGAGGTTGGACGTACTTGTATATCCGCAGTGTAAAAGGTGGATCCATTGCCCATCTAGGAATATCAGTTACATGAATGCGTAGTGTCCGTTCATTCGGACATGCCCGAAAGAACAGACACCGTGCATCCATATAAGTAATGAACGATGTCGATGGCTCAACATACACTCCTGGAAATGGAAAAAAGAACACATTGACACCGGTGTGTCAGACCCACCATACTTGCTCCGGACACTGCGAGAGGGCTGTACAAGCAATGATCACACGCACGGCACAGCGGACACACCAGGAACCGCGGTGTTGGCCGTCGAATGGCGCTAGCTGCGCAGCATTTGTGCACCGCCGCCGTCAGTGTCAGCCAGTTTGCCGTGGCATACGGAGCTCCATCGCAGTCTTTAACACTGGTAGCATGCCGCGACAGCGTAGACGTGAACCGTATGTGCAGTTGACGGACTTTGAGCGAGGGCGTATAGTGGGCATGCGGGAGGCCGGGTGGACGTACCGCCGAATTGCTCAACACGTGGGGCGTGAGGTCTCCACAGTACATCGATGTTGTCGCCAGTGGTCGGCGGAAGGTGCACGTGCCCGTCGACCTGGGACCGGACCGCAGCGACGCACGGATGCACGCCAAGACCGTAGGATCCTACGCAGTGCCGTAGGGGACCGCACCGCTACTTCCCAGCAAATTAGGGACACTGTTGCTCCTGGGGTATCGGCGAGGACCATTCGCAACCGTCTCCATGAAGCTGGGCTACGGTCCCGCACACTGTTAGGCCGACTTCCGCTCACGCCCCAACATCGTGCAGCCCGCCTCCAGTGGTGTCGCGACAAGCGTGAATGGAGGGACGAATGGAGACGTGTCGTCTTCAGCGATGAGAGTCGCTTCTGCCTTGGTGCCAATGATGGTCGTATGCGTGTTTGGCGCCGTACAGGTGAGCGCCACAATCAGGACTGCATACGACCGAGGCACACAGGGCCAACACCCGGCATCATGGTGTGGGGAGCGATCTCCTACAGTGGCCGTACACCACTGGTGATCGTCGAGGGGACACTGAATAGTGCACGGTACATCCAAACCGTCATCGAACCCATCGTTCTACCATTCCTAGACCGGCAAGGGAACTTGCTGTTCCAACAGGACAATGCACGTCCGCATGTATCCCGTGCCACCCAACGTGCTCTAGAAGGTGTAAGTCAAGTACCCTGGCCAGCAAGATCTCCGGATCTGTCCCCCATTGAGCATGTTTGGGACTGGATGAAGCGTCGTCTCACGCGGTCTGCACGTCCGGCACGAACGCTGGTCCAACTGAGGCGCCAGGTGGAAATGGCATGGCAAGCCGTTCCACAGGACTACATCCAGCATCTCTACGATCGTCTCCATGGGAGAATAGCAGCCTGCATTGCTGCGAAAGGTGGATATACACTGTACTAGTGCCGACATTGTGCATGCTCTGTTGCCTGTGTCTATGTGCCTGTGGTTCTGTCAGTGTGATCATGTGATGTATCTGACCCCAGGAATGTGTCAATAAAGTTTCCCCTTCCTGGGACAATGAATTCACGGTGTTCTTATTTCAATTTCCAGGAGTGTATAAACACGTGTGGATGGGCTGCTGGGAAAGTCCACGTTCAACAGTGTACGACGATAGTTGTGATCATAACATTTGTGCGTGCGTTATCTTTAGGTAGAGATGCCGCAGATCACCAGCTATCTTACCATAAAGAGCAGACAAGCCGCTGAACCCCACGTCCTGAGAAGAGTTGTGGAGGTATAACCACATAGCTCCTAGTAGTAGTTTCACTGTTCTTCTGTCTCTTTCTGTGGATGATCACTACAGTAGCACGTGAACATTGGACCAGCTTCGCTGTTTTCGAGGTACTCTTTCACAGGTCCTGAGTAATAATAATCTGCCCCTTGTCAAGGTCGCTTTTTGCATCTGCAGCCCATTATCTTCGCTAGAGTGATTCCCGGTTCGTGTCTGCTCTGCTTGCATGCTCTTGTCACCGCGTCACATGCTTGGAACGCCCCCATGCGACATCCACCTTTTCGGTGGGCAGTGATCATAACTTTTTGGCTTATCACTGTATTCAGAATAATCATTCTTTGGTGAATTTTATACTAGCAATGATTTTCAGTAGATTGGTTTTGTTGTTTTTGTATGAGATTTCTGTTTCCAGTGGGTGGCTGTGCGTATTCAATTTTATTTTCCCAAATTTTGCGATTGTAAATGTCATTTTATTAATTATACAGGAAGTATAAATTATAACACTCTTAAACAAAGTTTTTCGTGTTTTAATAATTCACGCAATGCCTTTCGGCCTAGGGTACCATTGACAGGTGACGCTTGTCTCGACACTTTCGCTGCTGTGCGTGTTTATACACGTCCTCTTACGACATTCTGCAGGTGCTGTGGATGTGTATATTCACTCCATTTCTATTTTCCTACACTGCTATGTTTTGTAAAGCCTCGTCGCCAGTTCTGTAAAGGCCTCATCGCTATTGCTGTGGAAGCCGAATTGCTACAATTACGGTAGGCCCAGTTTGTGAGTTCGTGGAACGGCGTATGGTGCAGTACACCGTAAGACAAGTTTCCCTGCAACTATTATACAGCTACGCCCCAGGGTCTTGTGACAGAATACGAAAACTAAGGTTCTACAACACTCCAACAAATTAGTAACAAAGTACACAAATAAATTTAAAAGGGTTACTTATCGTTGTGACTTGTCGAATAATGTAGTCTGCAACACTGCATGTAATATACCACAAGAAAGACCCTCAACTGCTAAGTGCAAATAATCGTAGGTAGGCTTCTCGATACATAGTAAATGCAATTTACAACAACTGTGTGTTCACTTCCTAGGCTTCACTAAACGACGTGTCCTGTCTAAGTCAGTCCTGGACCATGATCTATACCAAAATGGGAGAGAGCTGATCTTCTATCTTCCGAGTAGGCTTCTGTCGGTTTTCATCCCGTCATTACCGAATTATACTCGGCCGGCAAATGGTGGAGGTGAAGTCGATATCTTCATCCTGAGCGCTGCGCGTAACGCTGGTAGAACTGCTCGAGTCGCGAGTCTTTATGGCAATGGCACCTGCTCGCACCTTTGCAAGTGTGGTGCTTTTGCCCTGGCTGTGTCTTGTTCGGATGATACAGCAGTATGGACGTCTTAATGCACCCTGAGCCGCCGACCTCTCACTCCTGCGAACATCTTACTCCTCTATTTCGGTGAATAAAATATTTCGAGTATTAATCATACCACACATATGTCTCACTGCGTGCTATCAGGTGCAGAAAACCTCGTTTCGAAATCTTCAGTTACTTATGATATATGACGATTGATATGACTGGCGATGCACAAGGCTTTGAATGGTCACGTTGCGCCTCGAGAACGAAATGACATACCCTTCTGCTCTCAATTTTAAATAAATTTTCTTTATCTTGTCTATATTTCATTTAGTGCTGCGTATAAGCTAAACTGAACAATATGCAAAGTTTACGCAATGTATTTTTACCCCTGCAAAATCATTAAAATTTCGCACCAATTTTTACTTAATTTAATGCA
This sequence comes from Schistocerca nitens, assembly GCF_023898315.1. Lineage (NCBI taxonomy): Eukaryota > Metazoa > Arthropoda > Insecta > Orthoptera > Acrididae > Schistocerca > Schistocerca nitens. Next base: position 952,291,159 of record NC_064616.1, read on the forward strand.
GTACCAACTGTGGTATCTAACGAAATCAAATTCTGTCCTTTAGCAGGCGAAAATGTCAGACTGTAAGACATACAAAAATCAGGTTCCTTCACCTAATAGTTTTCTTGAAAACGGATGATAAGTGTTTCATAGCAGCCGGCAAGTCCGTCGGATATAAAACCCAATAACTCTAGAACGAAATGAGACAGCGTTTTCTCTCAGCGTTAAACAAAATTTTGATGTATTGTCTACATTTCAGTCACTGCAATGTATGAGCTAAAATCAACCACACACAAAGTTCCAGCAATATATTTTTACCTGTGAGAACTCTTTGAAATTTCATGTCATGTTTTACTTAATTTGATGCACCGTAGTAAATGTGACGGACAGTGAAAAGAATTTCAATGCTTTGTCGAGTGAGGATGTCAGACTGTAAGATGTGCAAGAACTCAAATTTTTTCACCTAGTACTTTTTGAAAAATAGGATGATAAGTATTTCATATTGGAGGGAACGCCGTCTCTCAGCACAGCCAACAGCATTTACGAGCACTACAGCTATAAGAAAAACAGCCTCTACTTGGAATGCAAAGAGCTCGGCTGTAGCAGCACAAGATTTGATAAAACATTGTCTTTTCTCTTGAGTGAGGTGATTCAAAACGATTGTTCCGGCACTGAGAAGGTTTGATGTTAGGTTTTGTAGTTTGCTAGTCAAATGACGGTCAGTGTGATGAGAAATGGTGAAAAAATTACTAAAAATCGAGAAGAGCATTTCTGATGTTTTAATGGAAGCTGACATTTGTTTATCCATTCTGTTCTCACACATCACATCAGTCATGGGCACATTTCTTCATAAATTTCAAACACTTCACAAATGCAGTTTGATGTGAGCTGATCGAAGTTGAATTTTATTATGTGGTGTCATACATCTGAGTTTTAATTATGTTGAAACATGAAAGGTTATGAATTTAAAATGAGTCTTAAAAATTACTAAGATAATATTATGGCTAGTGAAATATCTCTGTTCATTTAATATGGATTGACATTGTTTGATTTTATGGAGCAATATTTCTAGTTGTTCCAACAGTTTTAGTGTTTTACCGTAGGCACTACTGTGTAGCACTCTGTAGCTACTTTCTTTTCTAATCTGTTGATAATATGTCCGATTCCTAGCATATGCATTTCAAATACTGATGTTTCCGATTTGCCTGTGTCAGCTTTCATAATTATGAAGTAATAATTATTGAGTCTCCTGTCTATACTGTTTAGACATTATTGCTCTTCAGAAGTTATTTTGCGGATTCTTTGTGGTATGTTGTACCATTCTGAAAGATTTCATATACGTTGTGCTCTATTACAGTATTTTTTTGCATGTATGATACGTTACCTTGGGATACTGTGATTTAATCTGGGTTTTGCATTCTGTTACAATCCTTTAATGAGTAAATTTCGTTCTTTTTCACCGAAGGTAATGTGAGATTGATTAAAAACTCTTTTGTTATACTGTGCTTATTCAGTGCCTGGCTGCGCTAATTATTCTTAATTTTAATCCATATTTCTCTGTTGTGAACGTTACTCTATTCAGTATAAAACACTTCATTCACTGCGAATGCTGTGCGCCCATCATCAGATTCAAATCATCATAATACATTATTTACTTCTGCTCTTGAGTGAGGTGATGCAAAATGCCTGTTCGTGTCATGCGAAGGCTACAGCTTAGGTTTTGTATTTTGGGAATCAAGTGATCAATAATATAATGACAAATAGTGAAAAAACATGATTAACATACCGAAAAATTAAGGAAGATAATTTTTATTCTTTCAATGACAGCTGATGCGGATTTATTTATTATGAAATCACACATCATATCACTCAAGCCGTACATCTCTTATGTATTTCAAAACGCTTCACAGATAGAGCTGAAGATGACTTCACCAAAAATGAAGTCTATCATGTAGTGTCAGACATGGGAGTTGAAATATAGTGATATATCCAAGGATGAACATTTGAAACAAATATTCTTAATTCCTAAAATAATTATGGTTAGAGAAATATGAGTTATCGAAATATATCTGTTCATTTTACACCGATCAAGCTTGTTGATCTTACGGAGGAATAATTCTAGTCGTTCCAACAAATTTAGTGTCCTATCACTGGCCTCAGTGTATAGTACTAATAAAAATTAAGTTCTATCCTGCTGAAATTATGTTAAGTTTCCAGCATATGCTGTGGAAATACTGATTTTTCATAGTTGCTAAGTCAGAAAGCGTATGTGTATTCTTGGAAACAGGTTTATACAACTTACTACCTGTTTCCCCTATGCAGTAGGCAGGACAACTTAGACATGACACATTTTGTTGAGCCTTGATTTTCTGCATTTTTCTTTTTTTAGCGAATTAACATATTATTAGTGGAGAATGCAAGTATTGCATCGAATTATTTGGGTCAGTCACCAGTTTTTTCGGGGTGGAGCCCAAGCGTAAAGTGTTGGAGTATACCTCCTCTTCTTTCTAGTGAGGCAGCTTGTTGATTAATTTTGATCGTCTGTGTGTCTCAATTATCGAGTTGATTTTGCTGTGTAGCCATTGTTTGTGACAGTACTGTTTTACTGGGTACAATTCGGTCTTTAGTCTCGTTCTTTCTGAGTGAAGTGAGTGTTCTCTGTATAGTGTGACATAAAATTCAGCATTAATATTTGTGGTAGGAATGTATCATCAACAAACTGTCAGTAATATGCTATTTTACATTTGAATCCTGATTTTCTTTAAGAAAAATATTTTTTAAATAACTAAATGATATATCTTCTACGAAAATGGGTGTAGTATTTCCCATTCAAAGACCAACTTTCTGTTGGTAAACTTTCCCCATAATTGGAAACCATTTATGTGACAACAATAACTTCAACATGTCATTGACTAAGGATATTTCAGAAACTGATAACATTTTAAGTTTTACTTAGCTTTCAAAAATTGAGTCTTCATCAGTTTGGACGCTTGTAAACAGGTTAGTTACTGTAATGAAGTAAACCAAGCACCTGTAGGAATTTCTATACCTTTCACCTGCAATTGTGAAATGTCTTGTGTCCTTCACTCATTATAACATACCTAAGGTTTAGTACTAATTCATAATTTCATTTGGCAACTGGAAGACCTTCAAGTAAGGTGTGCTGTCAGAAGTAATAACAGGTCTGATTGGAAAACTGGCTTTATGAACTTTGTGTTGACCTCTGAGTCCTGGAGCATTGGAATTTATTACTGTGCATGTCCTTCCTTGTTACCATGAGAACACTAACTTGCTTTTAGTAGCCTTTTTCTAATTCAGTTCTAGAACTTTACTGTTTGATGTTGTTTAGATCATTTATGCTGTTTTATGGGGAGAAAATCATCTTTGTAGAACTTTATTCATGGCTGATCACAATTACAACATATTTTCCTTTGACACCTGTCACCACTGCGACATTATTATTTTTAAATTTCATTTGTATGCTGTTTACAAGTTTTTTTTTCTTTGTTAAGTGCTGTGGGGTTTTTTGTGGTTACTTATGGCTTTCTGAAAGATTTCATGTATGGTGGGAGTGTCAATTCAGTGCAGTTTAGGTCAGTTCAGTCAGCTGCTTCTTAGTGTGTATGATAAGATTTGTTAGGATTCTTTGCTTAATCTAGGTTTTACAATGTGTTTCAGCCTTTTCCTGAGTAAATGTTCTTATTTATCACTGTAAAAGAGGTCAGTTTGCTTAATGACTCTTTCATAATCCGATGCTTTATAAGATGGTTGGTTATGTTGTTGATAGGTTTTGGCTGTATGGCTGCTACCTATTACTAGTGTCTTTGTAATTTTAGTTTGCATTTTTTTAAATAATTTCAACACACACTTCAGTAGATTTGTATCTAGTCTGGTCAGTATTCTAGCAAACTCTAAACACTACTAGCAACAACATTTCATAATTCCCTCTTTTTTTTATTCAGAGAATTTATTAAAGACATCTAGCGTTTCCTTTTGGCAGTCTGGGCTGCAGGAGACTAGTTTATGATATCAGTTTTCATGTCTTTAGCACTAAATTCTAATAATAAATATTCTTTATTATATTTGATACTAGCAATGACCTTAATCAATTTTAATTTGTCTTTTTATATCAATAAACCCTTTTTCAGCGCGTGGCTACGCAAATTGAGTTTATTGTCATCCTTATTTTGCAGTTGTGAACGTTACTCTGTTCATTATAAAGGAGGTATAAATTATGACGTTGTCACTGATTTTTCCTGTTTTACCGACTCACATAACGAATTATGGATCCTTGATACACTATTTGATTCTGCTCCTGAGTGAGGTGATGCGAAGTGGCTGTACCTGTTATGAGGAAGCTGGATATTAGGTTTTGTATTTCGTGATTCAAATAACAGATAACATGGTGAGAAACAGTGAAAAGACGGAACAGGTAACCTAATGATCAAGGAAGATCATTTTTAACCTTTTAATGCGAACTGAAGTTGGTTTACTAATTCTATAATTCCACATCGCAACACTCAAGTCATCATTCGTTAACACATTTCAAAACAATACAGATGCAGCTGAGCATGAGTTGACCAAAGCTGAATTGTATCAAGCAAGTATATTCACATGTGCTAGGACACAAATGTGAAATTAATGTTCAAAATAGAAACAATAGCACTGAACTGACTGATCCAGCACTTGTTATCAATAGAATAACTCAGAAAGAGGCAATGAACATGTATGAAACAAAAAGAATTTGATGAAGTGTGGAAACTTGTAAACAGCATTAACAGCCGACTCAGTAACATTAATGTCTTGATTCTGCAAGATGACAAATCAGCTCTACAGCATTTATGAAAAAAGATGAATAAATCACTAGCTCATTAAATTTCTTTTCTCAAAGCAACATAACTGAACTTGCAACAAGCAAGGACTCGAATTATAATTAACTCCACTGCTCCAACACTGAGAGCTGAACAGTAAACAATAAAACTCATAACTTCCTGAGACCTATTGCAAAATTTGGGAGCTTACATCCGAAAATGTTCGGGTTTACATGCGGTTCCTCTTCGTCACATTGTCTTGGCCCAAACTCGTCTAGGGGTTGAACCGCACGTGTCGCATTACACGCCCTAAACTACACACTTGTCACCCTTTGGTTAAATTGTCTGGCTGATGGCAAGTTTGCAAAATACAAAGTAAACATAACACATAACAACATTAATAATAATATCGGGAACTAAATGAACGATCCATAAAAGAAGTAGGCCACACAGTTGCGATTCTGTTAGAATAATGTTTGTTCAGAAAGCAAACTTATAGCGAAGGTGGTCCTATTCAGAGTTACTGTTACACTCGAGAGCATATCCGTTTGACACAGTTTGGTCATTCCCAATGTCATCTCGGAATAGAAGCTATCTACGCGAAAAGTTACAGTTCACACAGGGCACGCGGCAGCACACCGCTCACAGACTAAGTCCCACAATACAACACAACACGAAAATTTCTTAGTCGTTTCACTTGCTAGCTGCCTACAGACCGACTGTCCGCTTTCACGTCTCAATCCGTACTGTCCCCTTTGGCGTCTGCCCCAGCACTCCTCTGTCCGTCCACGGCCGCGTTTCCCGAGGGCCGAATATCCTCGCTCAACTGACAGGGGCAGTTCCCTTTCCCGAAGCCGTCCATCTGATTGGCTACACCTCATTCCTCATTACATTACATTTTAACATATTTAAGTAATCAAAGCTTGACAACTTTCAAGTTATAAGTAAAGCAGCAATAATATCCATTACACAATAATCATTAAACTCTTTTACATAAAACCAATACAATTTCCTTCTTAACCTTCAATGTCACGCCCAGTAGCCTTGCATCAATGTGTTTTTTGATAAATAAATAAAGAAAAAAAGTAATTATTATGCACTAAACCTTACAACAAATATTCTATTACCTAATGATTCAATAAGGTAATCGTTCAATGTCTTTTGTGTGGAAGAAATAATGATCTGATGTTTAACTCAAAATGCTGATAAATTAAATTTTCTGAGTTGATATTTACAACGTTTGTCACTTTAATGATACGATTCTACATGAAATGTAGATTTCTATGATCGAACAAAGCGTTCAGATTTTAGCATTAGGTCTTTATTACCAACCTTGTTAAGTTCAGTTTGACAGTAAATCCTGAACTATTATGGATATCATCAATATTCAAGTTTTATTAGGATCACCATGAAAATTTATGCAGGATTACAGATTAAAATTATTTTGGCTCGAATCCTTGAACTACTGCAGAATTAAATAGTTTTCATAAATGTTGCCCTTTATGGCCGATCTTAGGCCGGCCATATTTAACACAGCTACGTCTGCTTGGCCACAAATGTCTTCTACTGGATTTTCCTATGACGTAGGTTCTCGTCTGTGTCACGCATAAACTACAGCACTTAGGATTCAATAGACAATAGACGCCTGTGTGTTTCCCCATCTCGTGCTGAATCTGAGCCCTTTGTGGCATCCCGTCCTTGACGACAGGATTCGTTTCACAATTCCTGAATTTACTTAAATGAGAGCGCCATGTTCGTTAACTCAGAATGTAACTATTCGACTCCGTTAAAATTTGTCAGTTACTGAATGAAGTTCTGAATCGGTACTATACCACTGATATATCAAATTCAGTCAAGAACACAAATGCTTTAGCAGTTAAAAGTAAAAGATATAAAAATTCTTCCATGTGCTATGTATGTTTCTTCTGCTCCAACTAATCTATTTACAAATGTACCAACTGATGAAACAGTTGATATACATTTTAAAAGTTAGTAAAATGTACACTACTGGCCATAAAAATTGCTACACCACGAAGATGACGCGCTATAGACGTGAAATTTAACCGACAGGAAGAAGAAGCTGTGATATGCAAATGATTAGATTTTCAGAGCATTCACACAAGGTTGCCTCCGATGGCGACACCTACAACGTACTGACATGAGGAAAGTTTCCAACCGATTTCTCATACACAAACAGAAGCTGACCGGCGTTGCCTGATGAAATGTTGTTGTGAGGAGGAGAAATGCGTAAGGAGGAGAAATGTGTACCATCACGTTTCCGACTTTGATGGCTGTAACGGATCGTGCAGCCACGTCTCGATCAATGAGTCAACAGATGGGGACGTTTGCAAGACAACAACCATCTGCACGAACAGTTCGACGACGTTTGCAGCAGCATGGACTATCAGCTCGGAGACCATGGCTGCGGTTATCCTTGACGCTGCATCACAGACAGGAGCACTTGCGATGGTGTACTCAACGACGAACCTGGGTGCACGAATGGCAAAACGTCATTTTTTCGGATGAATCTAGGTTCTGTTTACAGCACCACGATGGTCGCATCTGTGTCTGGCGACATCGCGGTGAACGCACATTGGAAGCGTGTATTCGACATCGCCATACTGGTGTAGCCCCCGACGTGATGGTATGGGGTGCCATCGGTTACACGTCTCGGTCACCTCTTGTTCGCATTGACGGCACTTTGAACAGTGGACGTTACATTCCAGATGTGTTTCAACCCGTGGCTCTACCCTTCATTCGATCCCTGCGAAACCCTGAATTTCAACAGGATAATGCACGACCGCATGTTGCAGGTCCTCTACGGGCCTTTCTGGGTACAGAAAATATTCCGCTGTTTCCCTGGCCGGCACATTCTCCAGATGTCTCACCAACTGTAAAACGTCTGGTCAATTGTGGCCGAGCAACTGGCTCGTCACAATACGCCAGTCACTACTCTTGATGAACTGTGGTATCGTGTTGAAGCTGCATGGGCAGCTGTACCTGTACACGCCATCCAAGCTCTGTTTGACTCAATGCCCAGGCGTATCAACGCCGTTATTACGGCCAGAGGTGGTTGTTCTGGGTACTGATTTCTCAGGATCTATGCAGCCAAATTGCGTGGAAATGTAATCACAAGTCAGTTGTAGTATAATATATTTGTCCAATGAATACCCGTTTATCATCAGCATTTCTTCTTGGTGTAGCAATTTTAGTGGCCAGTACTGTAAAAAGTTGTCAGTTTCTGAATAATATTGTCACATTACTGCTTTACCTTCAATAGGTCATTTTGCTAACAGAAGGGGGACAGGGAGGGTCTTGTCATGGACAGTGGTATTTCAAGTTTTCTGGCTGATATATTTGTCAATCACTTGGAAAATTATTTTTTAACGAACACAATCGGCTCAAAATTAAAAGAGTGTATTGAAGAAGGTGCATTGACGATGTATGATGGCACAAAAATTACGGATTAAAGAACTACTTACATTATTTATTTATTTCCACAAAACACAAAATCCACAGAAGTCAGTGACAACATTGAGCGTATAAAGTAAATATACATACATAAACTTAACTGTGGACAACTAATCAGGCCATATTTCCACACACAAACATGCAGCATTGAAGGCCAAGGTACAGGGAGAACACTGACCTAAGTTAAAAAGGGACAGTCTTAAGACAGAATTGGAAACAATGCAAAGTGTATACGATGGCTACACATCTAAACCAACTGATAATTTAGGCACATAAATACATAAAAGCGAGAGAACAAATTGTCACACTAAGAAAGAAGGGAAAATACTGGCAAGCATCTCATCACTACGCCCACTGCATCAACATAACAATACCATTCCTACTAACAATAAGTTAGGAGACATAATAATCCACAACAGAAAAACAGGACCCCAAAAATTAGGCAAAAGTCCTTGTGAGTTTATTTGCTTAAAGGATATTGTAACTTTAAATTAACATCATTTTCAGTTAGCATCAGATCATTATTTCTTCCGCACAAAACACATTGAACGATGTCAGCAAGTTACCTTATTGAATTATTAGCTAACAGAATATTTGTTGTAAAGTTTGGTGGATAATAATTACTTTTATTCTTTATTTCTTTATCTGAAAGCACATTGGTGCAAGGCCACTGTTCGTGGCAATCAGAGCTAAGAAGGAAATCGCATTGGTTTTTAGTCAAACAATTTAACATTTATTATGTAATGTATATATCTGTTGCTTTATTTAGAACGTAAAAGTGGTCAAGCTTTGATTATTTGAATATGTTAAAATGTAAAGTAACGTATAATAAGCTGTAGGCAATCAGATGGACGGCTTCAGGAAAGGGAACTGTCCTTGTCAGTTGAGCGAGGATATTCGGCGCGCGGGAAACGCGGCCGGGAACGGGCAGAGGGTGTGCTGGGGCAGATCGAGGCCAACGAGAAAGACAGGCCGCAGTGCGTTCGTCACACAAAGGATTTCATATGACCGGCAGGGTTCTCGCATTTGGTCACTTCAGAACAGATAGCACCTCTGTCGAAAATGTGCCTCTGTCTAAAATGGGTGCGTGAAAGTGTTATATTAATTAAAGTTGTGCAGGGTACATATACAGGGTGTCCCAGCTATCTTGTCCACCCAAAATATCTCTGGAACAATAACAGCTATTGGAAAATGACTTTCACCGGTATGAATGTAGGGCTGGGGCACATGAATGTACATATTTGGAAACATTCTAAAACGAAAGCATATGTGGTTTTTAACACAAACTTATGTTTTTTTAAATAGACCTCCTATATTTTTTCTTCAGCAATCCATAGCATGACAAAGCACATACACAATGGCGTTGATTGCATCGCAATATTCCCATTACATCCCGAGATATTGAGACGCGATGTTGACGCTTGAAACACCCAACATTCGCTGCTAGCGCACGTCCTGAGGCTCAGGCGTGAACCCCGTGCTGCCCGTAATCGCGATGTGATTGACATGTGTAATCACACCTCCATACTTATCAAGAGGTCCGAAACGAATAATACGGTCTGCTGCCATCAAATCTCATAAGCACATAATGGTTTCCCTCTTGCACGTTTTACGTATCTACGTACACAATATGAACCAGTACCGATCGGTGTACATCCGTCAGGTTGTCTTATTTACCCTGCACACCCAAAATAAGGTTTATCTAAAGCGTTATATGACCCATTGTGCCTGTCGCGCAGGGCCTGGCTCTACCTAGTCAAGTGTCCAAATTAGTTCCCACTACTGCCACAGTTAGCACTTCGCCTTGTTTATGATTTGCTACCCATGCAAACTCCTGTACTCCACCACCCTCCGAGCATCCCATTTGTTGTTGCTTTGGCGTGCAGTAAACCGCTTGCCAGTGTAGTCGTGCATCAGAGTAATCTAGTGACGGCACGGAGGTAGTACACATTGTGAATAAACGTTGTGTTGTGGAACTTATACTGTACAGTATAATGTACACACAAGAGATATGGTAGAAATGCTGCTGATCTATGGAGAATGTACGTTGACGGGAAATGCGTTATGAGATTGCTTGTTTGTTGATAGTACTGTTAGCGAACATTATGATTACTGAGTAAATATGTCTGTTTTGTACCCTACTCTACATACCTGTACTGTACCCTGTTGTAGGTGGACGAAATGCTGTTCAGGCAGAACGACTCTACAGAAGACGATTCCCTGACAAGCCATCGCCTTCGCGCCGGATGTTTGGTCGTCTCACATATCGTCTACGTGAAACGGGAAGCTTAAATCCAAGACCTCGACATCGTCCTAGAACTCGCACAGATGAACGTGCTGAAGTTGCTGTGCTCGCTACCATAGCTGTGATCGTCAAATCAGCACACGTCAAATTGAACGTGAAGTTGGTGTCTCGAAATCAAGTGCACAGCGTATTCTTAAACGTCATAAATTTCATCTTTACCATGTTCATTTACACCAGGATCTTCACGGAAATGACTTCCGCAAGAGGGTAACATTTTGTTGGTGGGCCCAGCAAAAACTTCTGACTTATCCAAATTTTTTTGCAGATGTTGTCTTTACCGACGAGGCATCATTCTCCAACAAAGGAATTGTCAATATGAGGAATATGCATTATTAGTCCGCAGACAATCCAAAATGGCTCCGTCAGGTAGAGCATCAACGTCCGTGGAAAGTTAATGTTTGGTGTGGGATTATTGGAGGTACCATTATCGGACCTTTCTTTATAAATGGCATCCAAAATGGCAGACAATACTCCAGATTTATACGACACATTCTTCCTGTTCTCTTGGACACCGTACCGCTGAACCGGAGAATGGTCATGTGGTATCAGCATGACGGATGCCCTGCACATAACGCCTTACGAGCACGACGACTTTTGAACCGTAAGTTCCCTGGTAGGTGGATTGGACGAGGTGGCCCAGGTAGGTGGCCTGCCCGATCTCCGGACCTTACACCGCTGGATTATTTTCTTAGGGGAGCAGAGAAGGATGCTGTCAACCAACAACACCAGAGGACATGAAGCAACGCATTATTGATGCTTGTACAGCCATCTAAGAGGAAACAGTAGCACGAAGTAGGGCATCCTTCATCCGCAGAGTGACCCTATGTATGCAAGCCAATGGGCATCACTTTGAGCAGAGATGTGAACGATAGGTTTAGTATGTAGTGCTGGTATCACAGGGCCATTTTACCCAGTGATGTTAAGAAACATTTGTTTGCAACAATTTGTCATTTAACGCATTAGATAAACATAACATTGATAATTATGTGATAGTAAAACTAATTGGTTAAACATGTTTACATTCATTTTCTATGTCCTACCTGGACTTCCCAAATCAAAACATTTTTACCTAAACAACGGTAAAACTTTTAGTCCACTTGCTCGTTCCACTAAAACCATCAACATGAATTTTACTATTACGAGTGAATGATTAACTGTCACTTGCGCTAGATCTACAGTAAAGTAAAGTTTTAACGTTGAATGGCATTACCTTTTTAGTAACGGATTAACGATAAGCGAAGTTAACTTTGTGACTAACGTTGCGGTACACAGATATGTTACAGAACCGCATCACCCCTAGCCTATGGGATAAATACCTGCTGGAATGTAAGACGTTAATGCAGGATGTCAGCAGACCGTATTGTTCGTTTCGGACCTCTTGATAAGTATGGAAGTGTCATTACGCATGTCAATCACATCGCGATTACGGGCAGCATGGGGTTCACGTCTGAACCTCAGGACTTGCGCTAGCAGCGCATGTCGGGTGTGTCAAGCGTCAACTTCGCGTCTTAATATCTCGGAATGTAATGGGAATATTGCGATGCAATCGACGTCATTGTGTATGTGCTTTGTCATGCTATGGATTGCTGAAGAAAAAATATAGGAGGTCTATTTAAAAAAACATAAGTTTGTGTTAAAAACGCATATGCTTTCGTTTTAGAATGTTTCCAAATATGTACATTCATGGGCCCCAGCCCTGCATTGATACGGGTGAAAGTAGTTTTCCAATAGATGTTATTGTTCCAGAGATATTTCGGGTGGACAAGATAGCTGGGACACCCTGTATAATGGATTTCAGAATACTCTTAAACTTCGATTCAAGATATACTTAGAAACCAAGCAATCAAGAATACAGTTGTAGGCATACGTATCTAATAGTTGAAAAACAGTAGGTCTGCAATGACAAATAAAACATATGCATCCCAATTAAAAGAATTTATTCAATTTGTTAGCTTACTAGCCAAGCGTAGTTTACGTCTAGATGTATTTGGTTTTAGACATATTTCGTTTGTGGTTAATTTTTGTCTCCTAGTAACCGGTAAAGTAATTACACTACACAATAATTGCATGAGCGAAAGGAAAGAATGTGATCAGAATTTTTTCTAAAATGCAGCTGCAAATAACTAATTTTCGACAGGCTCCTACATATAATTCCATTCATAACCTTATTTGTAAGTATATGAACATTTCTAATAGGCAGCGAAATATTCAAATCACTGTGATCAAAACAAGTTAATAGACACGTGTCGTAGGCATTTCCGTACTAGTTTATATTCACGCATGGCGCAGAGAAATATATGTAAACCGCCTTTGCTTTCAGTAGGTGCGTTTTCCTCACATGAAAGGAAACGTCAGCAGCCGATATTTGTCCTCCTACATATAGCCGATTTTTCTCTAAGGTGTTTCATTTTTAACAAGTGAAAATTTAATTACAGAAGATGCTCATCTCTACAGAATGATTTCGACGAAATTGTGCACTTTGCCATAGTTTTGACAAGACTTGTAAAGCAATTACCTGAACATAATAGATGTACATTATTTCCTGTTTTGCACAAATGCCACGTTGTTTCTACAAGGCATAATAAAATAGCTTCTATTAAATACTTTAAGACCGGGATTATTATGTTCTTGGATCTGAACAAACCTGATGTGTCGAACTGTCAGAATCTAATTCTCACCTGTACTCTTTTTGCATATATTTTTCATTGGAATAAGAAAAAGGCACCTGAGGAAGAGGCTTCCTTGAAACAGGTTTTGCAAAATAAAGTAACTTTTGACATATTTATGCAGTTGTTTGGTTGTCAGTTATACCAAAAATAAAAATTTCACATGTAGTTTGACAAGAACTTGTCTCTTGAGGAAGTCAGCTTTGATGTAGATATTATGTTTATGGAATAAGGGTCTTAGCTTTTTTGGAAGGACTGCTACATCATTTCAGTGTTTACAGCAATGGAAAAATTTCTATTTGGAGTACTGACTGAGTAGTAATTTTTAATAGATATTCACAAGGGTACGAGGTCAAAAAAGTACACTTTGTCAAGATATATACTGGTCTGTGTGTGAAGATGACTGAGTTTTGTATTTTTTTCCATTTTATACTCATTGTATATTCTAAGTAGCTCCCACATAAAATTCAACATTTTCTGTTTTGGATTACCATTTGACTTCTCTTCTGGCCCCCTAACGGTCAAAGCAGCACCTACATTTACAGACTGAAGGAACTGATGGAGAATTGACTCAATAAAAGGAAATGAATTTACAAATTGAAAGGACATTTTCTATTTATAAGGGGCACTGTATCCAGGACAGTAGTATTTAAAACTTTTTTTAATGTATCCTAATGTGTTTGTTGGCTTACATCTGCAACACCTGAGATAATCTGTCATCAGAAACTGTACAACAATTAGTTTCCACAAATCAGCAACAAGCACTGTTTGATAATCATTAAAATTTATTTAGCTTTATGCTTTCTGTACAAGACGAATTTATACCACAGTCTCTCTGTCCAAACCCCCCCCCCCCCCCCCCCACACACACACACACTTACACAGAGAGAAACTTCAATATACCAACAATAAGCATCAGTAGATGTTCTTCACTTTTCACTTCATTCCTAACTGAAGTGTAGTATAGCAAGAACCAGGTGTCAACACATTAATGAACAAGGACCAACATTTAATATACATAATTTATTTTAACAAATTTGTAATGCTTTCAAAAACAGATATTTTCGTTACTCGTAACAGTTAATATTAATTGAGGTAGGTTAGTTCATAAATGTTAGACAGGTAAATTTGTGGCATGTTTTAAACTCACTACAGTAGTGTGATAAATTTGGTCAAATTATTATTCATTTAATGACACCATTCTCAAAAATTTAGAAGCAGTTTACACTTCTAATAAATTCCTTAGAGGCATTGTAGAAAATATGACAGAATTAGCCAAATAATCACACAATCTGTTGCTGCCATGGACGTGACACCAAGAAAAACAAAAATATATGCTTCAATCACACCAAATGCCTGAATATATAAAAGAAATTAGACACAAAGTTCTGTGAAAATGTTTTGCAATCCTATTTGCAGTATCACTACTTTATCAAACAATACTTGCAGTAGCATGAAAAAGCTATCTGTTGCTGGCATATATATATATATATATATATATATATATATATATATATATATATATATATATATATATGGACATGCAATCTGAGGTATAGGTGCCAAGTGTGGAGACACGGGAAATTTTGTACCAAGATTTACTTTCTGTCCCACTATGGTTATCTATGTATGCTACATCATCATGACACCTCTGTGTTCAATGTAATTTTAGTGTAAACAAAGTATGTATAAGCATTCATGTATTTATGTATTTGTAAATTATCTGTGTAATGTATGCAGTTCGAACAAAAACAAAGAAATGGGAACTCAAGCAATCAAGTGGGCTACAAGTGTGTCCTGTTGCACTTTTCATTATCAGTAAAGCCTGAACACACACAAGAAATCTGACAACAGGAATAGAATCTGTTACATTCTATTTCCTACTATGTGAAATGAAAAGAATGGGAAGGTGGGGATGCAACTATGACAAAAGAAGCTAAATAAACATATATCACACAGGAAATAAACAAATGCCTGACAATCCATGGTGCTGCCATGGCAATATGTGTAAGTTACTAAAAACATCATCCTCAACAACATCAGAAGCTGCAGCATCACCGTCAGTAGCAGTAACAACATCAACAGCGCTTTTGAAGGATGAGAAATCAATAGGAGCAACATTCTGTAGTACTGTAAGCAAATGGAAAATCATGCCTGCTCTTCCTCCACAGGATTTTTTAGTCAAGGACAAAAAGAGAGAGAAACCTCCAAGATTAGGTTTCTTAATCCTCCACCAAAATATTCAGTCCATGAGAAATACAGTCCAGCAACTACAAGTGGAACTACTACAGACTATAGACAACTCACTCGTTTGCATCACAAAACTTAGGTGTAGATCACCATAAATCAGTCATATGATATAAACTCTTACGATCTAGCATGTCATTATAGCAGAACCTTTATGTGGGATGGTGGGTCATGCATGTACGTTAAGGAGGGGATTATGTATGAAGTCAGAAAAGACATCATTTCATTAAGTGAAGAAAAACATACATAAATATCAGCCATAAAACTATGCCATGTTCCAATGACTAACCATATTATGTATACACCATTCTACTAGCAGCGATACTGAAATTTTTATACCAAAATTGATCCAGGTCTTAAATACACTCCTGGAAATGGAAAAAAGAACACATTGACACCGGTGTGTCAGACCCACCATACTTGCTCCGGACACTGCGAGAGGGCTGTACAAGCAATGATCACACGCACGGCACAGCGGACACACCAGGAACCGCGGTGTTGGCCGTCGAATGGCGCTAGCTGCGCAGCATTTGTGCACCGCCGCCGTCACTGTCAGCCAGTTTGCCGTGGCATACGGAGCTCCATCGCAGGCTTTAACACTGGTAGCATGCCGCGATAGCGTGGACGTGAACCGTATGTGCAGTTGACGGACTTTGAGCGAGGGCGTATAGTGGGCATGCGGGAGGCCGGGTGGACGTACCGCCGAATTGCTCAACACGTGGGGCGTGAGGTCTCCACAGTACATCGATGTTGTCGCCAGTGGTCGGCGGAAGGTGCACGTGCCCGTCGACCTGGGACCGGACCGCAGCGACGCACGGATGCACGCCAAGACCGTAGGATCCTACGCAGTGCCGTAGGGGACCGCACCGCCACTTCCCAGCAAATTAGGGACACTGTTGCTCCTGGGGTATCGGCGAGGACCATTCGCAACTGTCTCCATGAAGCTGGGCTACGGTCCCGCACACCGTTAGGCCGTCTTCCGCTCACGCCCCAACATCGTGCAGCCCGCCTCCAGTGGTGTCGCGACAGGCGTGAATGGAGGGACGAATGGAGACGTGTCGTCTTCAGCGATGAGAGTCGCTTCTGCCTTGGTGCCAATGATGGTCGTATGCGTGTTTGGCGCCGTGCAGGTGAGCGCCACAATCAGGACTGCATACGACCGAGGCACACAGGGCCAATACCCGGCATCATGGTGTGGGGAGCGATCTCCTACACTGGCCGTACACCACTGGTGATCGTCGAGGGGACACTGAATAGTGCACGGTACATCCAAGCCGTCATCGAACCCATCGTTCTACCATTCCTAGACTGGCAAGGGAACTTGCTGTTCCAACAGGACAATGCACGTCCGCATGTATCCCGTGCCACCCAACGTGCTCTAGAAGGTGTAAGTCAACTACCCTGGCCAGCAAGATCTCCGGATCTGTCCCCCATTGAGCATGTTTGGGACTGGATGAAGCGTCGTCTCACGCGGTCTGCACGTCCAGCACGAACGCTGCTCCAACTGAGGCGCCAGGTGGAAATGGCATGGCAAGCCGTTCCACAGGACTACATCCAGCATGTCTACGATCGTCTCCATGGGAGAATAGCAGCCTGCATTGCTGCGAAAGGTGGATATACACTGTACTAGTGCCGACATTGTGCATGCTCTGTTGCCTGTGTCTATGTACCTGTGGTTCTGTCAGTGTGATCATGTGATGTATCTGACCCCAGGAATGTGTCAATAAAGTTTCCCCTTCCTGGGACAATGAATTCAGGGTGTTCTTATTTCAATTTCCAGGAGTGTATAATTTGTCACCCAAGCAAAATATACTTCAAAATCATGTTGCACACTCTGATTAAAAGCAGCAGTGTGTAGCAGCTCGTGCATAAAAAGTGAATAATTTGCACATGTGTATTCTGTAATTAGTTATGGTATAATCTTCTGGGAGGTAAATGGGCAGAATATAGAAACAAAGTAGAAAATCGAAAATAGTGTTCGACATAATGAATAAAATTGTATAATATGAACAGTGAGATATCTGTGAAACTTGATAACATGAGAAAGTACAAAAACAGAAATGGTACTTTTGCAGAGGGCTTCAAACTTATGTCAGTCCTAAGCTTCTTCACTTCCCTTGAATCTACTTTGGACTTAATTGCCTTGTCATTATTCATTTCCTAAAAATTGTTAATGAGTGTTCTGTTGGCACAGAGGGATACATAATCTAGTTTGCTTAAGAATGTGTTCTGAAGCAAACACATACATTCACCATTATCCACTCCACATGACATAAATTACTGAATAAATTCATTCACAGGCAGAGAGAGTGTATGCCAAACTATTCCAACTGTGAGCACTACTGTCTCTGTAGGCAAAATCAGTTTATCCCTGTCCAGTTCCTTCACAAAGTTGTAAGAAGGATCTACCTCAACCTGCAACCATTCAGTACATTTGTCACACTTAGATTTCTGAAGGGCTTTCCTAGCTGCATAATCTCCTATGTATGTCAAAATAGGTAACATGCTAGGCGGAACATCATCCATACCGAAGGTGATGTCCATAATATCAGAAAAAATGTAAATGTGAATTTCACA
This sequence comes from Schistocerca nitens, assembly GCF_023898315.1. Lineage (NCBI taxonomy): Eukaryota > Metazoa > Arthropoda > Insecta > Orthoptera > Acrididae > Schistocerca > Schistocerca nitens. The sequence continues at coordinate 952,309,215 of NC_064616.1, forward strand.
ATGTAGCTACTCTTGGGCAGGGATCATGCATTTCATGTGAACATTATCATTTTGAGCTGCAAACAGTACATCGTTTTTTAATCTTATTTTTCTTTCATTTTCTAAAACTTGGATGTAGCTAACGTAGTAAATGACCCCACTCAACTGTCGGTAGCACACAAAGCGGCCATCTAAATCATCATTTTGAAATTGTGTTAGCAATATGTAATCAATGTCATACTTGTCAAATAAGTATGGAATTATCTGCAGGAAAGATTCAGTTGTTAATATTAAAGACTGGAATGTCTGTTATGTTAACGCAATTTATCTTATTTAGAAATGTCACCTGATCGTCTGTTGTCTTCCTGATGGCTGCTATGTAAGGATAATTGAATCTCTGGCCTTCAAATACACTTTTAACATTCACATCCTTTCACCAGTTCACAATCACATGAAGAAAAGTCACTGTCTGATTTATCTGCTCAGTAACATTAGGCAAGTCCTTTGTCCCATGTTTCAAAGCTATTATGTTATTATCACTGAAAATTTTCAAAGCTGATTTCACATTTTCATTCTGAATTGACGATGGATACAGCACTCTAGCTAATACTGTGTAGCCATATTTGACTAAAGTGTCTCTTTCTTTCTCATATACCAACTTCAAATGCTTATAGTGTGCTGTCAATATTACTGAATGATCAGTCATGTCGGTAAACTGTAACACTTTAATAACACTTCTTTTTGTCTGCCAATTGTTCCTGGTAAATTTCAGAGTATGTACATTATCTAACAAAAAAAAGTTTTCTGGGAGAATCTATAAGGTGTTCAATACTAGGTTGGAGAAATCTATTGGGGGTGAACAGTTCCTGTTTACACTGTTGTTATCTGCTGTCAGAGTAACGCTTTGAAGCCCACTCTTTCCACCAAGCACCGAACATTACTGATCAAAGGTTTCAGCTCTTCACTTCTCATATTAACTACTGGTATAATTGCTACAACATCAACATATTTCGACAAAAGAGAAGAGACCATAAAAACCTGTGCTGTTTTGGCACACGTCTCAGGATGAAAAAAGCTACTCCCATGTATTGAGCCAGATTTAAATGAAAGCAGTGGTTGCACATAACTCTCATCTAACAACAGACACACTAACAACTCATGTTTTTTAAAAAATATTTTATACTGTTTTCTAAATAAGGACTGTTTTGAACCGATGAAGTGACTAACCGGTAACTACTAATTAGTTCTGCAGGGTTCGTGGGTAGGGTACAAACATTAAATCACATTTCCTCAAGGCGTTGTATTTACTGACGACACCTACATACAAGTAGCATGCCACTATCATGGTGTTGTTGCCATCCTGTCTGTTGGTTTTTGAGATTTGAGATACATGGAGTTGTTCTACAATAAATTTCAGTTGTGCATTTTCATCATAATTTGGGATAGTCAGCAGGCAATTGACAGCACAGTTTCATTTGTCTGTAACACTAGGCAAAATTTCCCCTTTCTCGACCATTGACATTAAATTTTCTAAAATGTTTATCGAAGTTATTTTCTTCACATCACTGATGGATGCATTAATTGCAAAATGAAATCCTTCACTAGCGTTTACTCTAAAGTTCAAATCACTATTAACAGTGAGGAATGCAGTAACACAAGGTATTCCCCCGTCTAATCCCAAAAGACAGAAATGCAATTTTCCTTCTTCTCTATTCACAGATAACTTGTTGCTGAAAATTTTCTTGCCTGTTAGGAACACAGAAATGTCATTGAGACACGAAAGTCAATTTTGTTGGAGGTGTTAGTTGTTTCACTAAATACTGTCCTGAATAGGTTTTCGAAGATTATCGTCTTCCACATCAGCAAGATGCCTCACTTTTGTAATTGATTTAGAACAGTATGACAGAGTGTTGGGAACAATAGTTGGCATAGCATTTTCGGTGAGTTTTGGGATTATTCTGGGAAATTATTTCAGTTGTCCTCTGCCCATAATTATGTCCACTCGAATTTCATATGATTCATCGAAGGGTTTTACACAAATATTTGGCCATTTTAGTTTGGTTAAGTCTGTTGGGACATTTTGAAGCCACAGTGCACGTCGACTCTCGTCTGACGGCAAAGAAAATGTAGTAGTTCTATCGGTTACGGAATCATAATTGGACCGACAGCTGAACACACTACATTGACGTGGCATTTCAAAAGTTCCAGACCTATAAAAAAAATGAAACAGTATATATTACCTCGAAGTTACAGTGAGGTTAAAGATCTCGATATCACGTCAGGATAAAGACACACATACAGTTACAATCTTCTAAAGTAGTAAACGAAGGTGCATTTGAGGTTAACTTACCTTGCTTACAATTAACAATGTTTCGTACACAACACCATAAATATAACAAATTTAGGATGTATCACCACCACACATACACATATACACACGTATTCTGTTGATGCACTTAGTTAGAATTCACTTTTGTAGTACCAAAAACAAACGCAGCAAATTAGCAGTGCAATACACACGTTGCTTCCACTAGCAACAAAAAAGACGCTGAGTGTGACATCACATTCACGCGCCGTGGCCTGTATTTCTCGTTGGCCTCGGGCAGAGGCCAAAGGGGACAGTACGGATTGAGACGCGAAAGTGGAGAGTGGTTTTTTAGGCAGATAGCAAGAGAAACAACTTAGAAAATTTCGCGTTATGTGGTATCGCGGGACTTAGTCTCTGAGTGGTAAGCAGCCACGCACCTGGTGTGAACTCTTAAGTTTTCGCGTAGATAACTTGTATTTCGCGATGAGATTGTAAATAATTGAACTGTGTCAAATGGATACGGGCTCGAGTGGAACAATAACTCTAAATACGACCACTTTCGCTATTACTCTCGTTTCTGAGTAAACATTATTGTGACCAAATTGCAACTGTGTGGCCTACATTATTTATGGGTCGTTAATTTAGTTCCCGATATTATTATTATCGTTACTATATGTTATGTTAACTTTGTAATTCGCAAACTTGCCATCAGCCAGAAAATTTAACCAAAGGGTCACAAGTGTCTAATGTAGGACATGTAATGCGACACATGCGGTTAATCCTCTAGACGAGTTTCAGCCAAGACATTTCGACGAATAGGAACCGCATGTGAGCCCGAACATCTTTGGGATGTTAGCTAGCATCCTGCCTCCTATGTAGAAGAAAATAGGCAGAAATTTCAAAACCCAACCACTCTGAGAGATCAGTCACCAAACAGGATATGCTGAAATTCAAACACATTGTCAACCAGACAGAAAACAATATCAGGTATCTAATACTATATGATGAACGTACCCTTTGGTCATCACAAGTTGAACTGCATCTGTGAATTGTTCTGAAAAGTGTAAACAAATATAAAATGTGCTTCTAGCATGACGCGATGTGTAATTACAGAGGGGATAAACCACTGTCAGCTTACATTAAAACGTTAAAAATGACCTTCCATGACTTTAATGTACGTTTTCACTGTTTTTCACTGTTTCTCACCACATTTTCGTTATGTAATTGACGAAATACAATACCTAACATCTAATCTTCTCATAACAGGAACAAGCATTTTGCATCAATCTCAATGAATGTATTAAGATAATTTGCACCTGACAATGAAACTGCAGAACCGAAATCAAATGTGTGATTTCATAAAACACCAAGTACGAGAGTTGCCCAGAAAGTAATGCACTGCATGTTTTTCAACATTTCTGTCTTGAACATAATGAGAATTGCACACACGAAAGAACGGTGTTTTACTTACACACCTTACTTTTCCACGTATCTCAATCCCTACAGCCTTCCTCCAGCGCGAAACAAGGGCATGTATAGCCTGTCGGTACCAGTCCTCGTCTTGGTAGCAGAGCCAGTGGTTCACTGTGTGAATCACTTCCTCATCGTCCTTAAAATGTCTTCCACGAATGCGTCTGTCCTCAAGAATGAAAACATCAGCTCGCTGCAACATGTAAGGTGTGACAGCCGTGGATGGTCTCCATTACCGCTGCAAGTCGTGGAGCTCCGCCGAACCGCCTTCTGATGACTTCACCGTCCGTGAGCAGCGACTAACTATACTTCTGTGGACAGCTGATGCTCCATAGACTTGGCACAAGCGTTTGTGAATGTACATCACCTACGGTTGTCATTTTTAAACCGTCCTGCAGCTACGCTATCTGTCGTAAGCGACGGAAACTCAGGAGACTTCAAATAATACATACGTAAAGTAACTCCAGCTACTGTCAGGTCTTCGTGTGAAGCAATTGTATAACGATAGGAACTCACGATATCTAGTGATTTATGGTTCTATACGACAAGTTCGTTTCTTTTGATAGAAGCACATTGGTCCTGAATATGGCCGAAACTGGCTGTTTTCAGAATAAAATAAAATAATACCTTAAAGTACATAGCTTTCGGTGAATTTTATTGACACTGACAAACGCTTATAGCTGTGGTTGTCCTACTTACTAGGGTGTCTACACGCTTTCCTAAGTTTCCCACCTGTGCAGCCTTCAGCATATAGCTGTCTCATTCTCACACCTGCTCAGAACAGTGCAGTGGTAGAAGTTGAAGCTCTGAGAGGGCTGGGCTGTGCTCGAGGAGAACGAGCGTGCTCTGGTAGCGCAGATCTGGGCCGAGCCTGCTGTAGAACGTGCTTTTCCAGGGCAGGCATACGAGCAGTATCTAGTCTCCTCCTTGGTCAATAATCTGTAGCGCTATGGATACTGTCACAATAATCTGAAGATACACAGCACTAAATGTTGGATTAACCGGATGTCTTCGGTTTGGAAACCCCGTCCGATACAGCTGTTCAGCCTCGCGTCCATTACCATTCGCACCACTGGACCTAAAAGTCATGTCTGCCTGCTCACGAAATGAACATCCCACCATGTTCGAATGTAACACTACTTGTTGACTCACAACAGACACGTTGAAGATGGTTTTTCCGTTAACTGTACCCAATCAAATTTGTTCCCAGTGAAACTTTCACTCAGGAATGGTCGAGGAAAGATCTCCCCATCCGATCTCTGCAACTTTACCCTCTGGGAGGTATGTGTTTAAGCAATAGAGTTGCCGGAAACATAACGCTAATACCCGGGCCATATCTGTACTTAACAAGTTTGTTGGCGTGGCGATCCTTCTCAGCAAGCACAGATATACTTGTTATGTAAATAAAACCACCTTTTCTTGTTGAAACGTTATTGCAAACATGCAAATAAAGCCGCCTTTTCTTGCTGCAATTAAGTTGCAGCTAGAAACGGCTGTTTCATTTACCAACCAAGTATATTCGTACTTTTCTGTGCATTCTTCCTTCTCATTCTTCCTTGCTTCACGTGTCAAGTCACGTGAAACATTATTATTTCCCTCTTGGACGTTAGGTTCGTCTAATACATTACACACATCCAAGATCGTAGATGTAACCAAGGAACGATGGAAAACTTAAAAAATGTCAATATCTCGCTTCAGTTCAAATTTAGTGCACGTACCATTGGCTTGTTGCCTGCAGGAATATAAGACTTGGTAAACGAGAGAATAATGTAGTTGGTGGTCGTCATACGTACATCTACGACTAGAGCCATGGAAAGGAAACAGAAAATAAAATATGCAAAATTCGTATTCAGGAAAACAGTGCCACCGTCTTAGTAGAAGATACGCAGTACTGAACCTTAAGTTCATTACATATAGGTTATTAAGACGCAAAAATTTTTTTCAAGCTTCATCGTCCGTGTTAAATGGGCAGCAATTGGCATACTATTTTTCTTTTTTGCGATGAACACGTACATTACTTTCAACGTCTCATAATACTAGTTACAGATATACTGCAGTTATGAAATTAACAGTCGCTCTGCTGATATACCTCAGTAAACACTTAATGTGAGATTTTAATTGTCATTTCAAACTAATTTAACAAATTCCTCGAAACCTTTGAGCAAAACATTTCAAATGCCATGTTGCAAAAGGGATATCGATGGTAAGTGCACTTTAAAGAGGTACATCAAAGTTCAGTATGAATCAGCACTAGCCTCAAGACTGAAAGCATCTAACTCGTGTACTGTAAATAATTTTGGTATTAGTCAGTAGTGGAACAAGGCCAGCGACGCACCACTGACGTCATCCAATGTGGCTGCTGTGACGTCAGCTGACGACGCAAGTACATGAAGTCACGTGATCGTGCAGTTCAACCCATAGGAGCACAGCATCATGATGACGTCATGTGTTTTTCTCTGCTACATGTCAGCCCCAGCCTCCTCATCCCCCTGTCGGTCTGGAGGGGAAAACTGGCAGAAAAAGGAATCAGCCTTTTCTGCGCTGCTGGAGAGAGGAAAGAGTGTAGTTTTTTATTTTTGGAACAATTTATTTAGCGACGGATTTCACGTAGTTTATTTATGACGGTGATACAAAACAATCACCCTGACGTGCTTGGGGTCACAATACACAGATGATGGTGCTCGACAGACAGGAGTTTAAAAAAAGGGCATTACCTTTAAGCATATAGCATTTATTACTGTTTGATTTCAGAGTTCACTACACACGCCTACTAAAAATCATCCTACAGCCCAGCTAACCAAAGCCAATACACGCTATGACAGCTGATGGAAAAAATGCGTCACAGCTATAATAACACTTCGAAATTGTCGCGAAAAAGCAGCACTCATATTGAATGGGTCTTAATGCATCACATGTACTGGGGAAAATCGTCGTCATAAAAGACTGCAGTCGAACATGCATTCTCCTCCATGTACAATCACAACTTACTGAAAATCAGCCTATGGGATGGAGCTCCTCTGCTGACAGCCTCGTGGCTCGTCCTTGTCACCGTCAGCCTTGATACGATCACCCTTCGCCAACACAAAAGCAGTTATGGATAACTAAACAGTATAAGATAAAAGGGCGGCTTTTCCAAATGCATCTTTGTCGTCAAAGTATAGTGGTGCAGCCACCCGTAATTGCTAGGAGGCGCCGCTGTCACAAACTAGACAGGTCCACAGTGCCTCTCGTTCTTCGATGGAAAACACTTTTGTTTAACATCACATAGCACGCTCCAGCACGTCCGAGGCAGAAACGCCCTCCCCTAGGGAACTCGCCCACCGTTCTGCGCTCGTTTATTTAAAATCAACTCAACTCCTACAATAAAGCAACTATTAATAAAGAAACAATCGCTAAGATAACAAATGTCATCTTTCCACCAAAATAGACAAATTAAAAATGTGTGCCGGACCGAGATTCGAACTCGGGACCTTTGCCTTTCGCGGGCAAGTTTGGAAGGTAGGAGACGAGGTACTGGCAGAATTAAAACTGTGAGGACGGGGCGTGAGTCGTGCTTGGGTAGTTCAGTGGTAGAGCACTTGCCAGCGAAAGGCAAAATTCCCGAGTTCGAGTCTCGGTCCGGCACACAGTTTTAATCTGCCAGGAAGTTTCATATCAGCGCACACTCCGCTGCAGAGTGAAAATCTCATTCTGAAAATAGACAAAATCCATTTTCATTTAGTTTTATGAGCAAAATCCGTATAATCTTTAACGTTTGACTGCACTCGCATCTCTTTATTTTGTGATGTCCAGCGAAGTGTATCGCCACTGATCACAAATGATAACCAGAGAGAAACATATCCTGTCTGCGAAGACCATTACGTAGAAACCCGAAAAAAGTAAATAGAGGATACTCAGATTTCCACTCGCGAATACCATTGTCGGTGATGTAACAAATGGCTCTGAGCACTATGGGACTCAACTTCTGAGGTCATCAGTCCCCTAGAACTTAGAACTACTTAAACCTAACTCACATTAGGACATCACACACATCCATGCCCGAGGCAGGATTCAAACCTGCGACCGTAGCGGTCTCGCGGTTCCAGACTGTAGCGCCTAGAACCGCACGGCCACTCCAGTCGGCCGGTGATGTAACAGTTTCCAAATCATTTGTACAATTTACAGAGTCAAATAAGGTGTTTCTGATGTCTAGAGAACCAGCAAACGTGTGCTCCAGTTGCTAGATGCGCTCACCACAATTGATGTTCAGTCAGGTAAATAAAGACGCAAAATGTGAAGAAGCAGTCAACCGATCAATTTACATGAGAGGGAATAATGGCCCAATGCCAACACACGCACATATTGAATCTTCTCAAATTTCTACTTCATCAAAAATGCTGTCCAGCACTTTTTAAGTATTAGGTAGCTATTTGGCCAACGGCATCCTCCACTCCAAGCATGCATAGACATAGCACCCTTTTCTACTACAGTCTTCCATGTCAAATCCATACCTTCCTTCCGACTGAACATAGTCATTCGCTTTGCACATGTCGGAATAGAAACACATACTTCATAATCCTGATACCCAAGGTAAACCTATCACACATTCGCTACTACTAAGTATAATACATTGACAATACCTGATTGCTGGTGATACGAAATAATACTGACCGAAAATCAACGATGGGTGGACAGCTCTCATACGTTTTCCTGCGAGTGGTACCACTATGTCCTAGAAAGAAAGTCGTAATCGTCTTACAAACAGCGAGCTGTTAAAAAATACAACCATATTACCCATCACTAGCGATCTTGTATCTACAGATGCATCCATGTATCCATGTTAAAATCTATAGAGGCTTTATTAATCGAAATTTGGCATTACCTCTGAATGAATCCGTTTTCGTCCAGACATCTACCGTGACACTAAATATAGACGTTGATCGCCAGAGTGTATAGTATCAGCTAGTATCAGTTCAGCAGCGCGGTTACACGTTGCCAACAGTGAAACTTTGTAATAGAATTACGAAATTTAGAATGTCATTCGGCTGAGAAGCATGGTATGAAACCGGTATTTGCAACTCCCTCACGCCGACGCCGCTAGATATTCCGCCAGTATTTGTAACACATTCTGTCTCGATTCCATGTCAGAGGTTCGGTGATAAGTTGATTGCGTTATAGGCGATGGTAGATTGAGAAGGATCACAAAAAGTAGTAGATGATGTGCTGATTGAGGTCGTAAGAATTTTGCACTAGCGTTTCAGGTCTGTAGTGCTACGCTTTCGGTAGAAATGCTATCTGGGATTTGGAATCAAGTCTTTCCATTCAATCACATACCTGAGTTGGATCCTATGGAGAAGTCCTTTAATGATTACAGCCACTACTGAATCATATTTCTGGCACTCTCATACCCCGTAACGAGTCACCTTGCTCGAACCTATCTGCTACAGTAAAATTCCAGCCTCGTTTTTAGTAGTCCCTATGCATCCTGCCACTGTCCCCTCAGATTCTGTATTACCATCCCTGCAGCTTTGTGCCTGTGATCGTTCCAATATAAGTCGGAACTGAGTAGAAGTAGAGAAAACTATATATACCACCTTATGCGTCTACCATCTTCTGCATCACCCCAACATAATAACGTCGTTATTCTGTACCATCCAACACAGAAAAATTACGGGCTATAAAAGCTGCACTGACTTCACCTAATAGAGAACTCGATAAAATTTACACCTCATCTCTCTCCTCCCATACATTGAAAAGAAACACTGCATGCGTGCTGGCATTGGACACATGCATGTAATGATAATATTAATTATACAGGTATTGATCAACTGCACAGACTAGCTTGAAATTTCATCACCTGAATTGTTGGAGGATGACCGTATCCCATGGAGTATACTGTAAGTCGCAAGAGACACTCCCTGTGATCCCATTCGGGAGGACGACGGTTCAATCCCGTCTCCAGCCATCCTGATTTAGGTTTTCCGTGATTTCCATAAATTATTTCAGGCAAATGCCGGGATGGTTCCTTTGACAGGGCACGGCCGATTTCCTTCGCCATCCTTCCCTAACCCGAGCCTGCGCTCCGTCTCTAATGACCTCGTTGTCGACGGGACGTTTAATAACACTAACCTAACCACCCTGTGATCCTATCTCATTGTTTGAAACATTGTTTTTTCTGCTCTAATACGCTTTGTACACTGCCATACATTTTGTTTTTCTGCCCCGACTTCGAGGTATATGTCAGGTTCTAAACTGACATTAACAAATTTTGATCCATGGCCTCCTTTAGAAACTAGACGTCGCATGGTGTATATCATGCTTTTACTGCTGCTACCATAACACATCACACACACACACTGGATGATTTTAAATAAAAGTCAGTTACAACATAAGGAAATTGCAAGGGTTTTGCGGCATTGTGGAGTCTCCAAACCACAGTCCGTAGGTGATTCACGACCTCTACATTTAACTCATCTGTCACAGTGACAGAATAGCTGATGGCTCTGCACTTCATTTCAACTGATTCATCATATTGCAGTTATGTACGTGATCACTGTTTCGGTGCTAGCCATCCCCAGAAGGTGCTGCACCTCCTAAAAATTCTTTTTCCAACTCAAACAAGAGTTGTCAGTCAATCATTATTCACTATGTGGTAACGAACAGAGTGCCAGTGGACTGATGGAATGGACAAGACACTGCCGATGTACTCAAATAATAAGCATCACAGTTAATAGTGCAAACAATTTCAGCAATTTAACAGAATTTCAACACCAACCAATGATGTGACAGCATGTTTCCCCCAATTTCAGTATCATAGATAAACCACCCCTTCTCCACTTTGCAAGTATCACTGTGAATGTATCTACCATCGCCTATAACCCAGTCCATATATCACCAAACCTCTCACATGGCACCGAGACAGAATGCATTATAAATACTGGCGAAATATCTAGCGGCGGCGGTGTGAGGGAGTTGCAAATACCGGTTTCATACCAAGCTCCTAGCCGAATCAAATTCAAAATTCAGTAATTTTATTACGAGGTTGCACCGTCGGCGACGTGTAACCCTGCTTCTGAAGTGAAACTATACACTCTGGCAATCAACATCTTTATTCAGTGTCACAGTATTTGTCTGGAAAAGAAACACTTCTTGGCTAACGCCATACCTCGATTTATAAATCGTGTATAGCTTTTAACATGGATACATGTATGCGCCTGTAGAACCAAGATCACTTGTGATGGTAATATGATTGTGTTTTTTAACTTCTCGCTGTGTGTAAGACGATTAAGCATCTCTTTCTAGGACATAGTGGTACCACTCACAAGAAAACTTATGAAAGATGTCCACCCATCGTTCACTTTTGGTCAATATTACTTGGTATCACCAGCAATCAGATGTTGTCGATATATTATACTTACAAGGGGAAGGCCTCAGGCACGGCCAACCGATTCGGCTCAAATTTGGCAGGTCGCTTGTGTACAACCTAAAACGAAGGACTCTAAGTTACTTTGGGTCAACAGCCCCGCAATTTTGAGAAAATCACCCCTAAAGGTTATGACGAGCAATCGACTCAAGATTGGAGGGGTCGACAGATAACTGTAAATAGAGCATTTTTCATCGTGAGATATGGGGTCCGAAAACGCATACTTTTCGAGATATCGAGGCAAGAAACTTTTACAACTACCGCTTCTGTACCCACATGGTAAACGCTTTTCGCAGGCAGCACCGATAGCACAACGGCCAAGGTAACTGGCTGCGAATCGGAGAACCCGGGTTAGAATCTCGAAGAAACCTAGTGGATGTTATTGTTTTCGTTTGTATTTTTCCATATCTCAATTGATAGGGATAGGAGGGGTTAATAAGGTCAGTAAATCAATAGGGAATGATAATAATAATGTAGGCAGACTAGTTTCCCAAACGCCGTGAGTTAGTAAAGTATCAAACTTTTAAGCCTTGTCACATGAAAACAACTCCGAGTAAGAGCGATGCGAATTCCTCACGAGGGATCACAGATAGCCAACCGCACGATGCTTATTTAAAGCGAGGTATGGGACAGAATACATGCTGGGAGAGTTATGTTGTCCCGGTTGCCTCTTTGTCATACCATAGTTGTGAACATGGAAGAGTGAAGGTGTCCACCACGAGCCTTATAGAAGTCATTCGGAAAGAGTTGTTTTCCGTCATTCGGCTGCCGCTTACCTCGTGGATACATGTAGTGAGTTTTCCATTGTTAATGCGCCGAATGAAATACGTTTTGTGAATGGGTTAGGTTAGTGTTTTTTAACGTCCCGTCGACAACGGGGTCATTAGAGACGGAGCATAAGCTCGGGTTAGGGAAGGAGGGGGAAGGAAATCGGCCGTGCCCTTTCAAAGGAACCATCCCGGCATTTGCCTGAAACGATTTAGGGAAATAACGGAAAACCTAAATCAGGATGGCTGGAGACGGGATTGAACCGTCGTCCTCCCGAATGCGAATCCAGTGTGGTAACCACTGCGCCACCTCGCTCGGTTTTTGTGAATGAATACAGTGTTCTTCCGTAAGTAACATATCACAAGTACTGTATGTAGTTTGTAGTAATTAGCTCGTCTGTTTATGCCGTAATAACTAGTTATTGTTTGTTGTATTATATCTTTCAGGTGCATAATCTGAATAATGGAGGATGTACACCCTTCGACTAGCGCTGTAATATATAGTTGGGAGCCTGTCACAGACGATGGCAAGCGAGAAGTTACCGACGCTGTGTTTTGGTTTGTAAAAGTGTTGCAAGACAGATACATTATCAATGCACTACCTGAAGCATGCAGTTCTGTTTCTTCCAGATTGATAGGAGCGGCTATCGTCCAGCGATTTTTGGAGCTAACGAACGAAATTACTTTTGTTGATACTGAAATACTATACCATGAAGACGAAGCAGAAGGTGATTCAGTGGAAGATATTCCGACTAGTGAATCGCAAAATGATCATAACACTTTGGAAATCTCCACGTCACTGGGAATATGTGCTTCATCTGTTCTCGATGACTATTACGAACCAGTTACTAAACTATTGAACTACGGCGCAATACCCTTGAAGCAAAAGTACAGGCGGTAGTACTAGCCAGGAATCATCCAAATTGGAACTTACAAACACTACAAAAGGATGGAGCAACAACACCCCTGAAAAGGAAGAAGGACTTGAAATTATGGGAAAGTGACATCGTTAAAGGAGGGACAAGATACAACAAATACATACGACCGATTTGTCGAATCTCGTTGTCGTAACGAGAATGTAACAACGAAAATACTTCAGGAGTGGGCTGCAGGTGCAGCGTTTCAATATACGGCCAACAAGGATTTTACGTTTGCTGCATCATTATCTTGGGCAAGAAATTTGAAATCGGAGTATAAAATTCGTCAACGGCATGTCACTAAATACGTCTCCCATAAGTAGGTACAAAATATACAGAAAGTGGCGGCTCTTTTCAGCACGCAAACGGCGTCACTTATGGTTCAAATGGTTCAAATGGCTCTGAGCACTATGGGACTTAACTTCTGAGGTCATCAGTCCCCTAGAACTTAGAACTACGTAAACCTAACTAACCTAAGGACATCACACACATCCATGCCCGAGGCAGGATTCGAACCTGCGACCGTAGCAGTCGCGCGGTTCCGGACTGCGCGCCTAGAACCGCTAGACCACCGCGGCCGGCGCGTCACTTATGACCGGTTTTAATGGTGATTACGGGATCAACACCCATCAAACAGAATGCAAGTATCGGGTGAACATTCGACGCACGTTATCGCATAAGGGAGAAAAACGAACCCTTGTCGCAGCTGGTAGTAAAAACAAACTAAAGGTCCTCGGGTTATAGAAGAGGTCAATCGTTTAACCAACGCGTTGAAAAATGTTTACATTACCTGCCCCAGATCCGGGAAACTGACGAATGCGATTTACAGAAAATTTATTAAGAATGTTCTAAAACCATACGTTTCTGATAACAAGTTTTGTACAATATTGGATTCCTGGAGTGGACAAATTAATACTACAATATATGACACAATTTTTATAGATGGTGAAGGTCAACCGACGTGAACAGTAAAAGTAATACCGCCAAACTGCTCACCTGGGTGCCAGCCGTGCGATATTTATTTCTATCGGCAGGTTAAAAACCTTATTTCCAGGCTCCAAAATTGCAGTGTGCTTCTGGAAACCCAGCGGGAATTGCACAACCGCACGGATGTAATAACTATTCACAGCATAATTCATAACCAACTTTCAGCACCAATTTTTCAGGCAATGATATCGTATGCGTGGTATGCATCAAAATTAATTCCCGATAAAGACATATTTGTAAATGTAAACCAAGTTTGTTTTCCGCCGAGTCTTCGGAAGGAACAGTGCAGCTGTCGAAAGATTGCATTCATTAGATGTTCTTGGTGCCTTGAGTATATTTGTTTCAAATGTTTATATGACAAGTACCATCCATCTAGTTGTTCGAAGAAAAGTGAGGACACGTAACAGTGACTGGAAGAGCCATTGTAAAGTTACCTGGTGTAACATTTTAGTTGTTTACTATCCCATGAGGTTTGAGGAATTTATTTGCCTACTTTATATTATCATTCCTTATTGATTTACTTACCTTATTTACCCTCCTATCCCTATCAACTGAGATATGGAAAAATACAAATGAAAAGAATAACTTCCGCTAGGTTCTCCGATCCCCAGCCAGTTACCATGGCCATTGCGCTATCGGTGCTGCCTGCCAGAAGCGTTTACCATGTGGGTACAGAAGCGGCAGTTCTGGAAGTTTCTTACCTCGATTTCTCGAAAAGTATGCGTTTTCGGACCCCATACCTGATGATGAAAAATGCTCTATTTACAATTATCTATCGATCCCTCCTATTTTGAGTCGATTCCTCGTCATAACGTTTAGAGGTGATTTTATTAAAAACGGGGGGGGGGGGGGGGGGGGGTGTTGACCCAAAATATCTTAAGATTCCTTCGTTTTAGTTTGTACACAAGCGACCTGCCAAATTTGAACCGAATTGGTTGGCCGTGTCTGAGGCCTTCCACTTGTTAGTAGTAGTGGATGTGTGATAGGTTCGCCTTGAGCATCAGACTCATAAAATATGTGTTTGTGTACCGGGCCGGTCGTTGTGGCCGTGCGGTTCTAGGCGCTTCAATCTGGAACCGCGCGACCGCTACGGTCGCACGTTCGAATCCCGCCTCGGGCATGGATGTGTGTGATGTCCTTAGGTTAGTTAGGTTTAAGTAGTTCTAAGTTCTAGGGGACCGATGACCTCAGATGTTGAGACCCATAGTGCTCAGAGCCATTTGAAACATTTGTATACCGACATGTGCAAAGGAAATGACTATGTCCAGTCATAAGGAGTGTATGGATTGGACATGGAATACTGTAATAGCAAAATGAGGAATATATCAGCTCATAAGAATGGTACACATATTTCTATTTCCAGAGCCACAGCCGTCAGCAGTTTGTATTTCCGATACTTTGCTCGTTCTCGAATGTCGTTCAATTAAAACCACAATCCAAATATTGAATTGTAAATATAGCGATCAGATATATATATATATATATATATATATATATATATATATATATATATATATACATACAAACGATTTAGTAGCATAATTCTGTCTATGCGTGCTTGGCACGGTGGTGGCCATTGGCCAAATAGCTATCTAATACTTTGTATGCGTTGGACAGCTTTCGTGATTAAGTGGATATTTGAGAAGATTCAATGTGGGCGTGTGTTTGTGATGGGCCATTATTGCCTCCTATATAAATTGTTCACTTGACTGCTTCTTAAAATTTCGCGTTTTTATTTAGTTGACTGAACACCGATTGTGGTATGTGCATCTAGCAGGTGGAGGACACGTTTGCTGGTTCTCTAGACATCAGAAACACCTTATTTGACTTAGTAAATTATACAGATGGTTTGTAAACTGTTACACCATTGACATCGGTGTTCGCGAGTGGAAACATCAGTTCCATCTATTTGTTTTATCGAGCGTCCATGTAAAGGTCTTTGCAGACAGAGTAAGTTTCTCTCTTCACTGGACGTCACAAAATAATGAGATGCGAGTGCAGTCGAACACAAAAAACTATGCCGATTTTGCTCATAAAACTAAATGAAAATGGACTTTGTCTATTATCGTGGAAAATTACATGTATTATCGAATGGAATGTTTTCTTTTAGTTGTTGCTTTGTTATAGGAATCGAGTTGATTTTAAATAATTGAGCACTGAATGGCGGGCGATTTCCCTACAGGAACAGAGTTCTGCCTGCGCAATGCTGGAGCATCCTGCGTGACATTAAACAAAGGTGTTTTCCATCGAAGAACGAGAGGCGTTGTGGAACTGTGTAGTTTGTGACAGTGGCGCCTCGTAGCCATTAGGGGCGGCTGCGCCACTGTACTTTAGACGACCAAGATGCATTTGGGAAAGGCGCCCTTTTATCTCGTATTGTTTAGTTATCTATACCTGCTTTTGTGTTGGCGAAGGGCGATCATATCAAGGGGGTGGCAGCCAGCATGAGCAGTCGGTAGAGTGGCTCCATCCTGTAGGTTGATTTTCAGCAGTTTCTGATTGTACATGGAGAGAACGCACGTTCAATCACAGTCTTTTAGGACGACGATTTTCCCCAGTACATGTGGGGCATTATGACCCATTCAATAAAGGTAGTGGTTTTTTCGCGAAAATTATAACTGTGACGCATTTTTCTCCATCAGCTGTGATAGCGTGTATTGGCTTTGGTTAGCTGGGCTGTAGAGTGATTTTTAGTAGGCGTGTATAGTGAACTCTGACATCAAACAGTGATAGATGCTTTACGCTTGAAAGTAATACACTTTTTTCAACACCTCTCGGTCCAACACAGGCATCTTTGAACTTATTTCCCACCAGAAAGAATAAATATTTTACTTTACACCCCAGAGTTTTTCCCCCCTAGCTTGTAGGTGTAGGGCACAGTTTGAGTGTTTCTGTCGCTGGTTTCGAGTGGTATTGCGAAATTTTTCCAAGTCGGATAACAGCAGTTGTATGGTATCGTCAGTATTTGCACTATATTGCGATTTTAAGCCTTCCTTGCTCAGCGCTATGCATATAGTTTTGTAATTGTACCCGATATTTATGATTAATTAAGTAATTCGATTCGATATTTGCGTCGTTTTCGAGTGGTATTGCTAGTTTTTTTCCTGGCAGGACAGCACCAGTTATATGGTATCGTTAGTTTTTGCGATTTTAAGATGTTCTTGTGCAACGCTCTGCATAGAGTTGTGTAGTGAGGAACGAGCTTTGTGATTAATTACGTAATTAGGATCGATATTTGCATCAGTTTCCCGACCAAAATAAATAAAGTACACTAAAATAAACCTCCTCTCCCGCATCAGGACTGTTCCCATGTGTTAGGGGTTGCACTTACTCTTTCCATCCAGTAGAAACAGTGTTCGAGGTGCTGATAACTTTTGTTTCTTACATGCATTAAGAGTTGGTGCACTGCATTATTTTCCAGTGTTTAAGCGATGTGATCGTGTTTTAATGCATTACTTCTGTGATCTACGAGTTGTTTTCACGTCTTTATGCTGTGTACTGGATTATTTCGTTAATTTACGAGTTGTTCGCGCCTCTGCAAATCAATATAATGCTTTATTTCTGAGTAGTTTCCAGGTCTGTAATCTGTATATTGTGAGGCCAAGCATGTTAGGGTGAGTATTTTGTATCAGCGTAATGAATAAACTACGTGATATCTGATGCTAAACAAATTGTTCAAAAAATAAATAAAGTACAGTCCTTCCTCTCTCCAGGAGCCCAGAACAGGCTGATTCCTTCTTCCGCCAGTTTTCCCCTCCAGACCGCCGGGGGGGATGAAGAGGCTGTGGCAGACGTGTAGCTGAGAAAAGCACATGGCGTCATCATGATGATGTGCTCCTAAGGACTGAACTGCACGATCACGTGACCTATCACGGAGCTCCCTAGCCGTGAACTCGATAACTAGGTCAGTGCTTTGGTCTCTTGGATCGGAAGCAGTTGTCTCTTGTGTGGTGGGAGCTTATACGTATGTTTTAGAAATGACAGACACTTCCAGCAGAGACAGATGTTTGCATGCATTGCGTCATTCATATTTAATACAAAGCATTTATTTGCAGGACCGTATTCCCCTCTTCATATTCAAGCAGTAATGCTGTCTTCCATTCTTCATGCAGTGAGCTGTGGATGCACTCCTCAGTTAAATGAGTGCATGTAATACAGTTATTAAACATCCCCCTGTCTGGCACCAACATCTCTCTAATTGAACACTGACAGCTGAACAAGCACTGATATCTCAGACTCTTGTAGTGGTAACACCAAACTAAGCCACTACTGCTGTAGGTAGACCATAAATCTAGACTAATTTAAACAAATTTATGCAAATTTAAGGAAATTTAAACAAATTATATTAGAACTGAATGACATCATGTGCAGCCATTTTCCAGGAGGAAAGCGGGACCCGTAGAAGAACATAATTAAATATCCCGCCAACATTCCATCGTCCCGCCAGGGAAGCGTGGCCGGGGGGATTGGCCCTTTCCCACCAAAATTCAGACTTCCTCCAGGGGACGTGGCATTTTCCCGCCAAAAGCCGCCATCTTGGATAACGGTACTCACGCCATTAGCTGACGTTACGGCCGCCATCTTGGATGACGTCAATCTCGTCATCAGCTGACGTCACGTGATGTCACGTACTCACGTCATCAGCTGACATCACGGCAGCCATCTTGGATGACGTCAGTGGGGCGATGCCGGCCTGGTTCCATTACTTTAGTCTTATCGTTTCTTGGACGATTTACTTAAACACGATGAATTTAAAATTGTGTTTCAGCATCTTGGAAAATTTATGTATCTAGCATCATTTCACAAGTTAATTTTCAGAAAGTAGTTCGCTTTCTATAAAAAAGAACACATCCAAGAAGTCCAATTTCTGTTTCCCTTGCTAACTGCAAATGCAGGAGAACCTCCCTCACTTCCACTATTTCACCTTAGTTAATTTCGCGGTCATAGTGTGGCTCGTGTAAACACACCAGAAACTGAGACTTTTGGGGCAAACTTTACCAAGCAACATTAGGCGAGAACGTTGCTGTACAACATGTAGCTGCATTTCGTGTGGCCTCGATGTAGATGAACAACAGTGCCGAACTATTACTTCGGTAACATGCATTTTTTATGGCCCATATAAATGTAACTTTACTTGGTGTACTGATGAATAGGACTTTAGATACCCAAAAGGGAAGTGTAATATCAAAATTCTTGTAACCCGCAGGGATGACAGTTTTTTCTGTTTCATGATTATACTTAAGTCCATTACCCAAAAACTGAGATGGAAAACTAAAAACCAAATTACAAACACGATTTGAAAATCGTATCACTTCTACTTGAGAAAGCAAATTTTAAAATAAACATAAAATAAAATATCGTCCATACCTGTAGAACTGAGTATGGTACATGAAATGTACCAAAGATACGTTGTTATATTAACTTAAGGTTCTGTAGCATACACGAAGATAGTGAAATAAGCTGTACATAACTTTTCCTCCCACCCCTAGCGCCACATGCGCGCGCGACTAGATATGACTTCAAAACTGGACAACTATTTCATTTGTAAATATTATTCTGCTTTTCATAGTCATTATTTCCAAATGGAAGATTTATGGACATTATGAAATTTTATATTATGTAACACGTTTGTTAAGAACGATATACATTAAGGGACAGAGTATGCATCATAAAATTGCTTGTGTGGTTACAACGAAAAAGATTTTTAATGTGGCAAGTCACACCATTATTTTCCTTATTAGGATAGAGTAAAAGAAGAAGACGGATTTAAACGCTTAAACATCTAGAAGCAGTGTAATATTGCGTGAAAGACGACATACCGTCAGTAGCGCTAGTAGTGTTACGGATTAAGTATCAGTTACACCAGAAATCTTACCGGCCAAGACTGTGCAGATAACAAGATGCGTTGATGGTACAATATCTACTAAACTGTTGGATTATGAATTTGTTTCTTTATTGAAATATTTTACTTGGCAATGTTTGTACACAATGTGCCGACGGAAGCATCTTCGTCACTTCCACCACATATTAGCCTACCACTGCCACACAGTAATCGATGGTCAGCAGGGAAAAGAAGATCGTGTCGACGACAGATGCCGATCTCTGCCCTGAACTGAATTTCTTACAAAACTAATTGCAGTTGAAAGAGAAATAAATATCTTTGTGTTAACCCAGGGACATGTAACGAGATTACGTAACATTATGCTGACTGAAGTCGTACTGTAAAGGTCTGTTACGTTATTACTACTTTGTAATAACCTCAGCAGCAAATAATAATCATTTTGTTCGACTTCTAATTTCGAAAGCATGCCGTGCTTACTTATACTGTCAAGATTTATTGAAATTATTGTCCTGTTTTGAGGGCTGTTTACTGCAGAAATTGAAAAAAGTTTGGGATAAATGATTGATGAAAATCTTAAACTCCAGCTACAGGTTATTTACGCCACTGTGCATTACCGGTACAGACTTAATCGTTGACAATTTTCCATGGCGTTAACATTTTTACTTTGGCTACTGAAAGTAGTTTCGCTCAATATACAGACTCTCGATGCACGAATTTGCTAATTGCTTATCAGAAAACTTCAAAAAATTTGTTGTGGATTACACCTTGTGGAGCAGAAAGCTGAAGAGGACTAAGAAAGATTAAACCAAATATTTAGTTCAGTGTAAAGCTGAGCTTCTACTATAGTCATATACCGGAACGAAGGGCTGTAGCGCTGCACGCGCTTCTTACGGCAGCGGGATATCTACGTTGCTGATTATTTGCTTGACGGAGTCAACGCGCTTCGGATATGGAGGCCAGCATCTCACTGTGGGGACCAATTAATTCCAGCAGCCATAAACCGAAACACCTGACTCACTCGACAAGGACATCGCAAATCTTGAAGCAAGCGTTAGTAACAAATTAAATTTGCCTCCTTCTTTTTGCAACGTAAATCTCCAACGTGAAGTCGCCTGTCCGTTTTGTGCATTGTTTCCATTTGCTCTTCACTGTATTACTCGTCATAAGTTTCCCCCTGTAAAAATTCACACCTAAAGCAGTTCTCTTGTTACCATAAGTAGTTTCTTTAAATCTTCCTGTCTGGCCAATGAGGATATTTTCACAATCACGGCTAGATATTTTATAAATCCCGTGCTCTGCTATTTGTCTTCGTTTTGCCTTACAAGGGCTTTTCAATAAAAACTGATCATATTTATTTTCTGACTGCGTACCTCCACTCATCCTCTTAATTTAGAAGGCCCTTCTGAAAACCGTCTTCTTTGGACTCGATGAAATTGTTCCAGCGTTTATGCCAGTCTGAAAAGACATGCTGGAAACCATTTATTGAAATTAACTTCACAATCGCCTCCATTACTTTCACTATTACCTCTGATGATGGAAAATGCCTCCCCGGAGGGTGTTGCTTCACGTTAGGGAATAGAAAAAGTTACACAGGGATAAATCCGGATTATAGGTTGGTTGAAGGAAGCACCTCACACTGATTTGTGCAATATATTCGGTGACAACATCAACAATATGCGGCCGTGCAATATATTGGTGCAGCATTCAGCAAGTTTCACAGATTGTAGTCTTACAGCCTGATATGGACCTGCGAAGTTTTCAGGGCATCCCTGAAGTATTGTCCAGTTATTAATATGCTTGCAAGTACAGGGTGGGGCAAATGTAAATGGACCAGAAGAGAAGATATGAATGGACGTTAATGTTTGCATATACCCATACCACGTGACGCATACACCACGTGTACTTTCGACTCGTCTCGTCATACCCACCGATTCAGAGCGTAGTGCGGGCTGTGTCAGTATGAGTGGAGCAGTGCAAAGGGGACAATGGCACTCACAGTGGAGCAGCGAGTGTTCGCTGTAGAAGGTTACGTCACAACAAAGTCTGCAAATGGTGTGGTCAGTTGTTTGCTGAGAAGTTTAGCGGTGTCAAAGTCCCACCAAAGTGTGCTATGTAACACTTAGTGTGAAAATGGCATCAGATGGGATCTGTTTTGGACAAGTCAGAAAACATTTCGAAAAGTACCCGCACATTAGAAAATGTGGCTGCGGTTCATCAAAAAATGCTTGAGAGTCCTACCAAATCAATTAGACGCCTGTTCCAAGAGAGCGGTATATCACGTCGATTGTGCGGACGAATACTCCCCTGGACGTGCACATACATCCCCACCGAGAGTCTGTTTTTCATACATTACAACCAGTAGATGCTCCTCATTGCCTCCAGTTTTTTGGTTGGTTGTTCACTCAGATAACAATGAATAGCTTGGACATGGATTTGCTCCTTATGTCTGATGAAGCATGGTTTCGCCTGAGTGGTTACGTCAACTCACAGAATCACAGGTTCTGGGCAGCAGAGAATCCGCATAACTTCCACGAAACACGATTCCATTATCAGAAGTTTGGGGTTTAGTGTGCAGTGTCTGCACCCCGCATTATTGGTAACATCTTCTTTCATCAGACGCTGACCTCGGTGCGTTACGTTGCCAATATTTGGAAACCATTTGTGGCAGCATTAACACAGGAAGAAAAGACCTACATTTACTTCCAACCATACGGAGAAACTTCCCATGCACCCAGCCGAATCTTGGAGTACATTTACACAATCTGAAGACGGAGTTGTCTGCAGAGGTCAGTCTATTCGCTGTCCTAGCTGGCTTGCCCAGTAACCCGATTTGTCAGAGTGCGATTACTTTGTGTGAGGACCCCTCAAGTCTAAGGTGTATCGTTGCAACCCTCGTAGGCTTCAAGAAACGCAGCAGAACATTTTGAAAGAGACTGCAGCGATTGCAGCATTCCTGCTTCGATACGCCTTCAGCAACTTGCTGACAGGGCCCGAAAGTGCCAAGAAGTGAATGGTGGCCACTCTCAACATCTGCTGCAGTCAGGTTAGTATCACATTTCCTTTCTTCTGTTGCGTTTCTTTTACCCTGGAACTCTGTTCTTCGGGCCTCCTTTTATTTGCCCCACCCTGTACAAAATGCTGATAAACCACTCCATGAATCTCAAGAAATGAGATGACTATCAAATTCGTAGTAGAAACAACCAGTTTAGCGTGTTTTTTCTTTGGGCGGGAGGGGGGAAGGGAGGTGAGGTGTTAAGGAGATTTATTTTCTTGGGGAAAGGTGATGGCAATTTTCAGTTGAGCTTTGCTGTTCGTTCCCAGGATCAAATTTATATACTAAGTTTCATCGGCAGTGATTACTTCTGAAAGAGACTTCGAGCGTCACCTCCACTGTTGCGGTAGGCGATATTAAACATGTCTCAACTTTCCCGGCTCTTAGTGGCGGGAACTAGGAGCGCCAGCAATGAAACTGGTATGTCGTATTTCTTACGCATTGAGCTAACGTAATATAACGGGATTAAATTCTCGTGCGAGAATTCATGTCCGTTAAAAATATTATTATCATCTGTTATAGAATAGTCCTCGTAGACTGAGGTGCATTCGCACTTTATGATTAAATGATGTTCTAAATGCAACTCTGTCTCCGTTAAAAATATATGTTACAATTTTTGTGACGGCTTTCCAGTTCTTACACCATTCTGAAGTCAGATATAGAGGATGTACACATGTAAGGTTAGGAGTGGTGGGAGAACCTATGTACAGCTTGCGTCTCCTATTTACCTGCATGATCCAGACCTTTTAGTTAGTATGACACCGCATACTATTTACTTTCCGTTACACACTCACCCACTTGTATGTTTATTGTAAAGTACACTTTTGTTAGGTAGAAGAGATACGATTTTCAAAGAACACGTTTTCACGGTTTCAGAACTGCATCCTACATGTCACCGTCAATTTCTAATCTGCAGTGACTTCTACGGTAAATGTTGTGCTTCTGTTGGCTGAAATACATGGGTGCCATTTCCACATAAAGATTTCTCTCTGGAGGAATGTGTAACATCTAGGATTCATTGTGAATACAGAGAAAGTGAAGAAGTAAGGTCACAAACACTCATATGTGCTGATCTGGCGTCCCTTGCACGTGATGATTTACCAATGGCTAACTCAGCATACATTCATATGCACCGGATATCGTAAAGCTGTCGCAAAAGGAATGCCTCGACTGCGAGGTCGCAAAACGTCAACGATATTGACGATTTTCGACGCTGCATGTATTGTCTACCATGCAACCAAAATATTGGCTGCTAATCGCAACAGAGGTCGAGACTGAAGGTATCCAGTGATGGGCGCAACATGAGGCCACGAAGCGTAATTGAACTGCTTAGTCGACGAGTAACTCACAACAGTTCTGCAGCGCAAGCGGTGTTGATACAAAGCACGAAAACCAAAGAAACATTTTATTATATCTACTACAACAGTTACCGAAGCTGACATTTTGTCAGAAAGGAACCCAAGGAATTTCGCAGAGGAAGAAAGAAGTGGCAGATGAGATATTAGCGCATCTGCAAGACGAGTAAGTGGAATGTGTGGCGTCGTATACGCTCGACTGTGCGGACAATGTGCATGAGGAGTACAGATTACGATATGTGTTTATCATGTGAAATCGATACTGAAGCCGGTGTCGAGCCATGTAGTTCATCATCCTTGTCTGACAGGGGGCCACAGTTCTCGTCTCCAGTGAGACGTAGTAAAAGACAGTCGTTGTTCAAGGAGGGGACAAGAAACATCATTACGTACATGTAAGCTCACCTGAAGCATAGGAAAACAACCGCATACATGTTCGTTTCATACTTTGAGCTTTTTAAGACTGCATGAGTGGAGTATATTTTAGAAAATTGCTCGCTACAGTATTTGAAGTCCCATTTATGAAAAAAGTCTTGTTTTCTCTTAAGAGGATCTGTTCTCGCTTTTCCACTAAGAAGTATGATCCTACCTCCAAAGTTGTCATTACAACACAGAAAAATGCTACCATCATTCTTAATTTGTATCCCTGTTGAAAGATCAATTTTTGTCATGTTTCTGGTTCTTTCTGATTTCCGTATAATTTGGCCTGATGGATACATAATGAGGTCTTCCTAGCTTGCTATTCTGGCACTTCAGTAACAAAATCATACATCTGATTGTGCAGATCAGCTAACTCTTCGACATATATACTCACAGACTTTTGTACTTCTAAGCGAGCGTCATCCAGTATTCAATATTGATCCTCGTTTGAACTAAGCATCTTAGAGTCATTCGTCTTAAGTATTTCTCGGCAATACGCCGGTCTATGATTTCAACAGCGTCAAATTATTGCTGCTTTGGTTCACCTTAGGTTATACAATCACCTTCGCAATGGCCGGATGCCTCATCTTGGATTGTCGTTTGGCATTTGGCATTTACATATCGAACACGTAAGCACAAGAAAATACAAGGCGCACGAACGAACACAGTGAAAGCTAGTGTCGTAATGGCACTGGCTGTCAAAGCACTGGAAGAGGACTTTCAGAGAGCAAGTAGGCCGTGTCCCACAGAGACTCTGCAGTTGCACGTAGGACGCGACCGTGAGCAGGTAACTTTCACGAATACTGAGTGCAGATTTCACAGATTTCTGTCTGGTTGCCAATTTCACTGTGTGCGGTTTTGATACATCCGTTGCAGACAGACGAATGACGAAGCAAGTCTTCCTGGCAACACAACACCATCTAAGATGCTAAAAGAGTCAAACAGGTGTGTAGATGGGTGAAGTTGTTGGGTTATACCAGGAAAGCTGATGAACGTCAACCTTCATTAATAAATCGAAAACGTTGGATTTCGGACATATGTTCATAAGAAATTCTTTTCTTTTTGTCCCCAAAATTTATAAAAGTATTTTTGAAAAACTTGTATATAAATGTATATTCGTAATGTTTCTGAGCACTATTCTTTTACTTATGGCTCTACACAGTGTTGATGCCTATATTTGTGGTAGTTTGTGAAATGAGTTGTTCAGATGAGTGTGTCATGTGAGATACGCCATTGAACCAGCTCGCCTAGACCAATCAGGAAATAATAGATAGAGTTTTATTGGTTAAGTATTTAAACCACGAGGGAATTTCGAACTTTAAAGATACGTGTTGACTGTAGAACTTGTTAAAATCCCAGATCTCGTCATACTGCAGCATTTCAAAGCCAATGTGGCAACTTGCTTACCCTTTTGGCGGATACCAGAAAAACTTCAGTCCACGTGGGTGAGTTCGGGGAACAGTTACTTTTCTACGATTAATTTTTTTTATTTATTAGGGTATTGCGACCAGGGACTGTAACATAACGTAAATGCTAGTCAGCTATTAGTCACCTAAAATTTTGGAATCTTGTAGTTGTAAGCTTTTGGTTCATCTGAGTCTCGGGAGGGAGCAGGCGCCTGGGATAGCTTCGGTAGATACTAGTCCACTAGCGGCGAAAATACCAGTGGGACTTTCGTTTTTCCCGGCATGAGCTGAGTATTGGCTTTAATAAAAGCACGTGGAGGAAGGTGCGGCAGCAAACATGGCGTCTTTCGTAATATGGCACACGGTGTCTATAGAGAAATACTTCAAAATTAAACAGTAACTCAGAATTCAGACGTCTAGCAAACACATTCCATCGGAGTAATGAAAGCATGTATTGAAAAATTAATATTGTGTACATCACAAAGACCGTGTTGCATGGGAACTCTTGGGTTTCAGGTAGTATTTGACAGTAAGCAGATAGCTTCCAGGAATACTGTGTACAAATTTCGCAGATATCTGTTTGGTTACAAATTTCTCTGGGCGCATTTTCACACATCTCCTGAAGACAGCTGAATGAACACAAGTTAGTTCGTAACAGTAAGTGAATAATTATACGAATTTCATTAAAAATAGCTACTGAAATCTTCATATGATCTGGACAAACAAAATATAAAATGATAACGGAGGCCAATAGCTATCACCACTGAAAACCACACATCTGTATATGTTTCATTTAAGGAATAATTATGCAATTTATTTCTCTTTGGTATGTAAATGTGCTAGATCATCATACACAGAACATGAACGTAGCATAGCTTTCCTTACACCTAAACCTTCCCAACTATGTATAATACGCACAACCTACACTGATAAGCCAAAATATTATGACTGTTGCACACTGCCACGTTGGATGCCGCCTGGTGGCGTTGCGGCTGCATGACGCAGTAACAAAAGTATTTAAGCGGAGCAAACAAGGACAGATGATCACCCTAGCGAAGATATGGGCTGCAAATTGGGAAGTACATTGAAATAACCCTTTCGTGGGCAAAATTATTGAGCAGTTTTTTTAATGAATGGGGAGCAGATAGTAGTTAACACATAGGTATATTAATCATACAGAATATCAAATTTGCTCCAACTGTGAAAGTGAGGTCACACAACAAGATGGGAAGTATTCTTCCCACTGCCCTTCCTTTGAGTTAAATGACAAAAACAACTTTTGCAATATATGTCATATTTATTTGATAAATTTACTTCTCTTGTTACAATGAATGTTCACAATTACTTGCCATGAAATTTTCTGAAACATGGGTCTATGCAAAGTGGTATTTGACAATATGTACAAACACAGCGAGTGCTGTTTTCCGCAGCTTTGGTACTTTAATGACGGCACGTCCAGTAGGTTTCTCCTAAAATGGGTTGATGCTCCCCTACAGCCACATGACGAAAATCTTCAGGTACTTTACCCCTTTTTGCCAGAAAGACAGGTTTTTGTCCACGCCTTTTTTGGGATGAGAAGTCAGCGATCAATTGTCTGGCTAGATGGATCCTGCATGTGAGCTGATCATGCTGTCCACTTTCTCTTTTACTTATTTTCCACAGGATAAAACTGTTCACTGTAGCAACGTCCACCAGGAAATAAAACATTCTATGCCACCATTTTACAGAACGTCTGCCAATAGCATACCTTTCTCGTAATTGATCAAACTTATCGACACCACCCATTATTTTGTTGTATTCCGCCACAACTTCAGGACAAGAAATCTCTGTACTAGTACCATCCTTGTTTTTCCTTTTCACTGTGGCTGTTTTCATGGGTCATGAATTGAGGACAGGAAAGTGACTGGACGGTTATCCATCCATTTTACTGCAGAAATGGCTCCTTTTGTTTAAAACTGGAATTCTCGTCGTTCCAATTTAACGTTTTCCTTAATAAATTTGGGTAAATCAAAAATATTTACCTTATACTATAGCTTTGAGGAAAAAAAAATCACAAAATGTCACGCAAACAGCACTGAAAGACTCCTCTACAGAGCAACACACAGCTATACAATGCCTCTGCGCGAAGGTACAGCAAAAGCGGAGGAAACTTCCGATTGGGAGTAGTACCCTATACTGTTCACTAGGTGGTAACACCGTACAGAGCTGGGAAGTGTGAATCCCATGGGACTAGGAGCGAGTTCATTGTAGTGGGAAACATGTTTCCCACGGCTCACGAAAGGGATAAGCGACTCTGACGAAGGGCGGATAAGTATCATGCAGAGCTTGTGTAGGAGTCTCTCGAAAACGGCGAAGCTGTTCAAATGGTAACGTGTTTCTGTCGTGAGCATCTACGGAAAGAGGCAGAAGGACAGTGAAACCATTACCAGACGCTGAATGGTTGGCCGTCCACGATTCTTCACAGAACATAGGATTCGGAGTCTTGTCTGCTACCGTGAACCTTGATTTCAGCAGTTAACTCAGTATGTTAACTCAGCGGTATCGTCAGTTACGATTACAGTGGGCACGGTATCATCGGGAGTCGACCGTAGATCAACAGATACGGGGCGGCTTTTCGGATGAGTCACATTTTTTCTACACTAGTTCGACAGTAGTCTCCACAAACATCATAGAGGGGAACGGCAGTTTGAGACGTGCAGAGCGCCACGGACACAGGCTGGTGGGAGCAGTATTATGCTACTATTCTCCTGCGCTTGCATGGGTCCTTTGTTAGTAATCGAAGATAGCTACAAAGCACCTGTATCCCTTCATGCTTAATGTGTTCCCCAATGTCGATGTCATCTTTCAGCAGTATAATTGTCCGTGTCTCGGAGCCAGAAATGTGCTACAGTGGTTTGAAGAGCATTATAGTGAACTTATGTTGATGCCTCGCCGACCAAATTAGTCTGACGTAGATCTTGCAGAATCCATCTGGGTCATTATCGGACGCGTATGCAAATCAGGGGCCTGTTATATATGCCAATTACATGACCTGTGCGTAGATACCTAATGCCACATACCAGCAGAAACCTATAAAAAACTGTCGGACGTCTGATAAGCAGAATCAGTGATGCATTTCGTTCCAAAGACGCGAAAACAAGTTAGTAAGCATGTAGACATAATATTTTGGCTCACCAGTGTATTGCCGAATAATATCTCCAGGTTCTTTGATGTTCTTGTTGTTGTGGTCTTCAGTCCTGAGACTGGTTTGATGCAGCTCTCCATGCTACTCTATCCTGTGCAAGCTTCTTCATCTCCCAGTACCTACTGCAACCTACATCCTTCTGAATCTGCTTAGTGTATTCATCTCTTGATCTCCCCCTACGATTTTTACCCTCCACGCTGCCATCCAATACTAAATTGGTGATCCCTTGATGCCTCAGAACATGTCCTACCAACCGATCCCTTCTTCTGGTCAAGTTCTGCCACAAACTTCTCTTCTCCCCAATCCTATTCAATACTTCCTCATTAGTTATGTGATCTACCCATCTAACCTTCAGCATTCTTCTGTAGCACCACATTTCGAAAGCTTCTATTCTCTTCTGGTCCAAACTATTTACCATCCATGTTTCACTTCCATACATGGCTACACTCCATACAAATACTTTCAGAAATGACTTGTTGACACTTAAATCTATACTCGATGTTAACAAATTTCTCTTCTTCAGAAACGCTTTCCTTGCCATTGCCAGTCTACGTTTTATATCCTCTCTACTTCGACCATCATCAGTTATTTTGCTCCCCAAGTAGCAAAACTCCTTTACTACTTTAAGTGTCTCATTTCCTAATCTAATACCCTCAACATCACCCGACTTAATTCGACTACATTCCATTATCCTCGTTTTGTTTTTGTTGATGTTCATCTTATATCCTCCCTTCAAGACAACATCCATTCCGTTCAACTGCTCTTCCAAGTCCTTTGCTGTCTCTGACAGAATTACAATGTCATCGGCGAACCTCAATGTTTTTATTTCTTCTCCATGGATTTTAATACCTACTCCGAATTTTTCTTTTGTTTCCTTTACTGCTTGCTCAATATACAGATTGAATAACATCGGGGAGAGGCTACAACCCTGTCTCACTCCCTTCCCAACCACTGCTTCCCTTTCATGTCCCTCGACTCTTATAACTGCCATCTGGTTTCTGTACAAATTGTAAATAGCCTTTCTCTCCCTGTATTTTACCCCTGCCACCGTTAGAATTTGAAAGAGAGTATCCCAGTCAACATTGTCAAAAGCTTTCTCTAAGTCTACAAATACTACAAACGTAGGTTTGCCTTTCCTTAATCTTTCTTCTAAGATAAATCGTAAGGTCAGTATTGCCTCACGTGTTCCAGTATTTCTACGGAATCCAAACTGATCTTCCCCGAGGTCGGCTTCTACTAGTTTTTCCATTCGTCTGTAAAGAATTCGTGTTAGTATTTTGCAGCTGTGCTTATTAAACTGATTGTTCGGTAATTTTCACATCTGTCAACACCTGCTTTCTTTGGGATTGGAATTATTATATTCTTCTTGAAGTCTGAGGGTATTTCGCCTGTTTTATACATCTTGCTCACCAGATGGTAGAGTTTTGTCATTACTGGCTCTCGCAAGGCCGTCAGTAGTTCCAATGGAATTTTGTCTACTCCGGGGGCCTTGTTTCGACTCAGGTCTTTCAGTGCTCTGTCAAACTCTTCACGCAGTATCTTATCTCCCATTTCATCTTCATCTACATCCTCTTCGCTTTCCATAATATTGTCCTCAAGTGCATCGCCCTTGTATAGACCCTCTATATACTCCTTCCACCTTTCTGCTTTCCCTTCTTTGCTTAGAACTGGGTTTCCATCTGAGCTCTTGATGTTCATACAAGTGGTTCTCTTATCTCCAAAGGTCTCTTTAATTTTCCTGTCGGCAGTATCTATCTTACCCCTAGTGAGACAAGCCTCTACATCCTTACATTTGTCCTCTAGCCATCCCTGCTTAGCCATTTTGCACTTCCTGTCGATCTCATTTTTGAGACGTTTGTATTCCTTTTTGCCTGCTTCATTTACTGCATTTTTATATTTTCTCCTCTCATCAATTAAATTCAATATTTCTTCTGTTACCCAAGGATTTCTACTAGCCCTCGTCTTTTTACCTACTTGATCCTCTGCTGCCTTCACTACTTCATCCCTCAAAGCTTCTCATTCTTCTTTTACTGTATTTCGTTCCCACATTCCTGTCAATTGTTCCCTTATGCTCTCCCTGAAACTCTGTACAACCTTTGGTTCTTTCAGTTTATCCAGGTCCCATCTCCTTAAATTCCCACCTTTTTGCAGTTTCTTCAGTTTCAATCTGCAGTTCATAACCAATAGATTGTGGTCAGAATCCACATCTGCCCCTGGAAATGTCTTACAATCTAAAACCTGGTTCCTAAATCTCTGTCTTACCATTATATAATCTATCTGATACCTTTTAGTATCTCCAGGGTCCTTGCATGTATACAACCTTCTATCATGATTCTTAAACCAAGTGTTAGCTATGATTAAGTTGTGCTCTGTGCAAAATTCTATCAGGCGGCTTCCTCTTTCATTTCTTAGCCCCAATCCATATTCACCTACTACGTTTCCTTCTCTCCCTTTTCCTACACTCGAATTCCAGTCACCCATGACTATTAAATTTTCGTCTCCCTTCACTATCTGAATAATTTCTTTTATTTCATCATACATTTCTTCAATTTCTTCGTCATCTGCGGAGCTAGTTGGCATATAAACTTGTACTACTGTAGTAGGTGTGGGCTTCGTATCTATCTTGACCACAATAATGCGTTCACTATGCTGTTTGTAGTAGCTTACCCGCATTCCTATTTTCCTATTCATTATTAAACCTACTCCTGCATTACCCCTATTTGACTTTGTGTTTATAACCCTGTAGTCACCTGACCAGAAGTCTTGTTCCTCCTGCCACCGAACTTCACTAATTCCAACTATATCTAACTTTAACCTATCCATTTCCCTTTTTAAATTTTCTAACCTACCTGCCCGATTAAGGGATCTGACATTCCACGCTCCGATCCGTAGAACGCCAGTTTTCTTTCTCCTGATAACGACATCCTCTTGAGTAGTCCCCGCCCGGAGATCCGAATGGGGGACTATTTTACCTCCGGAATATTTTACCCAAGAGGACGCCATCATCATTTAATCATACAGTAAAGCTGCATGCCCTCGGGAAAAATTACGGCCGTAGTTTCC
Organism: Schistocerca nitens; assembly: GCF_023898315.1. Lineage (NCBI taxonomy): Eukaryota > Metazoa > Arthropoda > Insecta > Orthoptera > Acrididae > Schistocerca > Schistocerca nitens. Next base: position 952,341,364 of record NC_064616.1, read on the forward strand.
CCTTGCTTTCAGCCGTGCGCAGTACCAGCATAGCAAGGCCGTTTTGGTTATTGTTACAAGGCCAGATCAGTCAATCATCCAGACTGTTGCCCTTGTAACTACTGAAAAGGCTGCTGCCCCTCTTCAGGAACCACGTTTGTCTGGCCTCTCAACAGATACCCCTCCGTTGTTGTTGCACCTACGGTACGGCCATCTGTATCGCTGAGGCACGCAAGCCTCCCCACCAACGGCAAGGTCCGTGGTTCATGGGGGGAGGGGGTCTTTGATAATGTATTATATTTGCCATATACGAAAGACTCTCGTCATTGAAAGTGGTAATTTAAATCTATTATTTGATTCCATCATTGAGTAAAGAGTAAAGACATGCCTCTAATGCTCATGCCGCTTTAATTTTGTAGTGTGTTTTAGCTACAATTCGCGTTTGAGCAAATTTCATGTTTTATGTAATTGTACACAAACTGTTAGGCGTAGGGTAATGTGTACGGTCCGAGAGGGACCAGGAGAGAAAAATCTTCAGTTTGACACACATGTTGTAATTAAATCTTGTACATATTTTAAATGGTGATTATTTTCCTGTACTTTGTATTCCCTGGAATGTTTGGGGTTAAAGCGAGGACTCATCAGTACGAAAGAGCTGCATCTCAGGTTCATTCCACTTCGAATGGGCATTTTGTGTTGGACGGTTACGCCGTGCAGATCGGTTTTTGAGGTAACGTGTATGCGGGGACCTGATATCGTGGTCATGGGGCTTCTGATCGAATGATTTTGGATGGTGCGCTGCAGCTCGTTAACTTTAACGTTTGTTATCACTTAGAACAATTGCGATTCAAATAAGGGACTAGTAAGCAAGCTGGAACATTAGTCCAAGGTAAGGCTTCTAGCAATGTTGAACTTCGATTATTTTCGGCAACAAACCAAGATTTATTATTGAATAGACTGCAGGAATCTACTCATAACTATGTGATCTCTGATATGTTGACAGTTATAGCGAAATTTATTTACTTATGATCTGGCGACTACTTCGTTTCTACTTTAACGAAATGGTAGTCTGTTTTTTCGCCGATTAGTATTGTTTAAATAGTAACTGAGTGAGCTGTTACTTTCAACAGAATTACAAAAATTATCAACTGCAGTTAGGATTGCGAGTCTGTGTATTTAATGATTAAACAATATATGTGTGACCACCATTTTACTTCGTGTTTGCGTGAACTAATCGCATAAATCGTAAGTTCGTTACAATATAAACATCAATGACTCAGGATAATTTAACGTTTTCTACTACTTTATTAATATTTATTTTAATGAAACTTGTGTACTTACAGTTAATTCGCATTACTTGTTGATGCTTGGATAAATCTGATCTATGTTTGCAGTGATTTTATCTAGTTGGCGTGAAAGGAGACATGTACCGATCTAATATTCTAAATTGAGAACTGTATTGTCCTACTATCTCTAGTGCTTAATCTCATCACAAGGACTTATTTAGTAAACATCGTTAGGACATATCGGTTGCAGGCTCTTAGGCTCATTACAGTACTACTGCATCTGTTTCCTAACCCTTTTAACATATATTTGTCAGATTTTTCATAAATTTGAGAGACCATTCATTAATCTATATTTTATGTAGAAACATTCATTTCTCATAGAAGTAATATTAGAGGGAAGCCCGTTTTGTTAAATTGATCTTCAAGAGATGTATGGCCACCGTTATTATCACCTACTCATTCTTTAGCAGCTGAACATCAGCGTACGTTGTACTAGTAAAACTTTAACAGTTTTCGGTAAGATTTCGTTTGTGGTGAACACTCCCAGTCAAATAAATTAATAACGGCTCGATATTCCAGTCTATCCAGTAGAACGAAACATAAGGAAAGCGACAGCTTTGAAAAAAAAATTATAAAAGGTATGAACAATTACTATTCAGCTGATTATCGCATGGCATACGTTACTGCAGACATAGACCACCATTATTCGGAAAATTCATTGAGATAACCACCATCTCTGTGGCGGGCAGAAAATCCTCTCCAAAGTCTAATATGTTTTGCGCCTTTAAGACGAAGGAGTTTGGCATGGGTGAATTCCGTGTAGAGATGGCGGATTCCAGCAAGCTGGTAACAGGGGCGAAGGCCAAATAGGGCTACGTGCGCCTGTGGGTGGAAGACTCGTAACACTCGCAGATACTAGGAATGACATCAGAGAAAATTCTGTGGGCACAAGTGTGCTGGAGGCTGGAAATGGCTTCCGTTCTGAACAGAGTGTGGCTGATGATAGAGAACATTCGTATTGGGGTATTATATGACAATTGGTGACAGATAAATTAAATAATAGGCAAATGTATCAACATAGGTAGAGTAAAAAACTAGAATTACTGATGAACACACCATTACTCTGGAACTCTTATTATAGAAGTTACGCCATCTGAAGTGTTCTGTAGCTTCTAAAATCATATCGTCATTAAACTGTTTGTGATAAACCGGATGTCGTTTATTGGCTCTCGTTGATGAAAATTAATTTAGCTGCAGAAAATGTATATGCGATACCTGACACAGGCGAGATAGCGTGAGGTAGTAAAATACAAGAATTAATTGTTGGAGACCAAAGTACCGAGTGCTAAACAGCGTATTTTCACGGTAGAATTCATCAGACATTAACAATTATGGAAAAATAGGAAGTATTCGTTTGTCGACAGTATCTACAAAAGAGAAATTTAAAAGTCACTTTATATATTTCTTTATCAGCAGTACTAAAAAGATTCCCAAGAAACACTAGAAATATATGCTCTAGAGAAACTACACAGAGCTGAATCCAGGATTTGGTGTGTTATTTCGGGCACCTAGAGTGTAAATGTGACTAATATATATTCATTTCTATTATCTCTACTATTTAGTTTTCCTACAGCTCAGGGTGTGGAAAAGTATTAATTCTGTTGTGGCATGTCACGTATGAAAAAACACGTTACATTAGCAGAAATGTTACAGAGCCTCCGAGTGGCCTTGAAAAGTGGTAGTTCCGTGAGGGAGCTTACAGATCTCTATTTAACAAAGGGAAGGTCAGGTGAAACCCAAACCCCGCAAATCTTATATGACCTCATGTAAACCATGGAACTAATCAGTCAGGTAGATGGATTGTTGCTTAATATCCGGAATCATATCTCACTACCACATCAATATTCATTACCGAAAGTAAGATCATATTGAGTATGAACTGAATTTGTGATCGAATTCAGGATATCTTGATAGGTGGGCCCGAGGGCAGACAATATTAATAGCAATGCTTTCCAATTTTTCGACGATTTCGTTTGCATTTGCATAACTACTCAGAAATTCACTCGTCAGTGCCTGACAGAGGCCCCTTCGAATAAACGTCAGACTGTATCTCTACCATTCCACTCTCCAACAGTGCTTGGGAAAACTTACCACTTAAATGTCCTGCATGAGTTGAGATTCCTCTTCTTTTATTATGATGATCATTACTCCCTATGTAGGTTGACGACAATAAATATTTTGTGTGACAGAACTGGGTCAGTTATTAAAGCGATTTAAGTGTTACCCCCCTGCTTATTAGCTATGAACACTAGTAGGTCCGTAGTAAGCAGCCTCGCCACTGCTGCTTGTTTGCGGAAGACTTTTAGTTTTCGGCTGTTCCTGCAGCTGCAGCCCCCTCCACCCTCCCCCCCCCCCCCCCAGCATCCACACGCAACATCAACCCACATTTAAACGATGATAGTATTAGGCGGACAACATTGCAATTTGCTCTTGAAACATTAGAGTACCTTTATAACCCTTATTTCGCACTTTTAATCAAAGGAACTGTAGTTTATTTTCAGTTTTAATAATCCGGTGATGTTTTGGCGCATTGTTTTCCACAATAATATATTACACCATTTACATGGTAGGAGATGAGGTACTAGTGTAAGTAAAGCTGTGGGGGCGGGTTGTGAGTCGTGCGTGGGTAGCTCATTCGGCTTAAGATTGCACTCGACGCGGTCTCCGACCCGACTTGATCCGATCCGACCCCTCCCGACTCAAATAGGAAATCGACACACATTGGTGCCCCGTTAGTAATACCATCGCCTCCCGGCCATACGTGAGCTGACGCTTCTCAGCGGCCCTGTGTTTTACACCTGTGCTGTCGCAGCTGCTAGATAATCTCTCAGGATCAGTGACTCGGATGGAATGACCGATATTTTGCTGTGTTAGATGGTTCAAATGGCTCTGAGCACTATGGGACTTAACATCTGAGGTCATCAGTCTCCTGGTACTTAGAAGTATTTAAACCTAACTAAGCTAAGGATATCACACACATCCACGCCCGAGGGAGGATTCGAACCTGCGACCGTAGCGGTCACGCGGTTTCAGACTGAAGCGCCTAGAACCGCTCGGTCACAGAGGCCGGCCGCTGTGTTAGAAATGTTGCTTCACATTCACCTCGGAAGAAACGAATGTCGGTATACGACTTTAACGAAAGCAGAAGTGATGGAGAGTTTCTTAAAACACAATTATGAATTAGGGAATGTCCGTTAAAATTTCTGGACAAGGACAGGCTTCAAATTAAGGTGTTCAGCTATATTTTGGATAAGGTGAACCTATTCTGACCCGGTGCAGTAGCTTTAGAGTGTGCACTTCAGTGGAACGGAGGCTGCGTGTTACAAGTATGCGTTATATAGAGAGTATGCATCATATGAGGCAAATACGGGTGCCAGAAGAAAAGTAATGCCCTCGAATTTTTTATCTAAGAACTATTAAAGGATTTAAAATAAAACCAACTTTATCTACATTCTGCACCTTTACTCTTCATGTCTACATACTTATTTCTAAAATTATTCACCCTGGCTACGATCACATTTCCCCCAACAAGAGACCAGTTTGTTGATACAGTCACTATAGGGTACTTAACTTTGTGGATAGAGCTCCAACTCCCCTCTCCTTGCACCGCTTCATCACAATGAAACTGTAGTCCTCGAAAGTATCCTTTAAGTTTATGAAACAAATGAAAATCTTATGGGGCCAAATCGGAGCTGTACGGAGGATGATCGATGATGCTGATCCCAAGACGTCGGATTGTTGCAGATGTCGCAGCGCTCGTGTGTGGTCTGCCTTGGTCACGGTAAAGGGAAAGGCGCTCCATGTACGGACGAACTTTTCGAATTCGACGTTCGATTACAGCACGTTGTCTCTCACGCAACGAGATAGTTACGTTTAACACCATATATTACACGTTACAATTCGGAGTCCTCTAGCGACAGTTGGCTGCAAATTTTTAGACATGGAGAATAAACTAGTTCAATGTTAACAGAGTTCGTTTCCCTAAAAAAGCTTTGAGAGTTCCCATAAAAAACATGGGAGGAATTACTTCCCAGCACACCGTCGAACTTTATAATAAAAATTGTGAGACACTAACGTTCCACTCAAGTCTCACATCAACGTCATTCTTGGAAGTACAATAATGCATATTGTCATAGTACACACGCTTCCAGTGAACAATTTAAACATGATATGCAAAATTTTAATGTCCCATACCTTCCTTGCTACTTTTTCTGCCTTACCTGCATTTAAAATTCCTAATCAGAATCTTGACATATCGTATGTGGGGCTGCTAACGTTTCAGGTCTTATTTATTTCCCTACAATTACAACAACGTGACAGCATCAAATAGGTATTTGCGGCATGTGCAACAGCATAAATATTTGTGTGACCATGATAGTCTATCCTGTGCAAGCCTTTTTATTTCTGCGTAACTACTACAACCTACATCCATTAGAGCCTACTTACTGTAGTTTAGTTTAGTTTAGTTTATTTATGTCATGTTCCTTAGATCATTTTGACGATTATTTTATGGATATGATGTGGAATAAGTCAGACTACCAGATATATATACACACATGAATAGTGCTAATATTAACATTACTGAAATTTTTAGTTCTCCCTATGCCACTACATTTAGAGGTACAAATTTTTTTACTAGTTCTGAAACAAAAACTCGTCCATGGAATAGAAGGAGTTGTCCAAAAGGAAAGAATTTAAGCTAAATTTAAAACTTGATCAGCTACCCGCCAGAAACTTTATGTTGTTGGGCATACGATCAAAGAATTTTGTTGCTGAAAAATGTACTCCTTTTTGAACAACTGACAGCATCAATAACGGATAGGAAAGGTCATTATTACTTTAGTGTTGTACGTATGAACATCACTGTTCTTCGCGAATTGAGATGGATTATTTATAACGAATTTCATTAGCGAATATATGTACTCCGATGGTGCAGTTAAAATACCAAACTCCTTCAATAGGTGCCTACATGACGTGAACACCACTAATTATTCTCAGTGCTCTCTTTTGTGCAATCAATACTTTATGTCTAAGTGGTGAGTTACCCCAGAAAACTATTCCATAAGACAGTATTGTGTGGAAATATGCAAAATACGTTAGGAGGCTGATCTGTTTAGTACCACGACTAGCGATTATACGAAGAGCGAAAGAAGCTGAACTTAATTATTTGAGAAGCTTAGTAATATGCTTCTTCCAGTTCATGATGTCATCAATGTGAACACCCAAAAATTTGGAGAAATCTACCCGTTAACTGAGCCCTCTTCATATGCTACATTAATTGTCGATATGACTAATCAGTGTACAGAACTGGATATAGTGAGTTTTTTTCTAAATTAAGAGGGAGTCCGTTTTCTGAGAACCACTTAATAATTCTTTGAAATACATCCTTAACAATATCTTCAGCTGCTTTTTCTGGAATGGGATTTATTGTAACACTCGTGTCATCTGCAATAAGTACCAGTTCTGCTTGCTGAACTTTACGTGAGAGGTCATTCACATGAATAAGGAACAGCAGAGGACAGAAAAACTGCCGGCCGGAGTGGCCGTGCGGTTCTAGCCGCTACAGCCTGGAGCCGATCGACCGCTACGGTCGCAGGTTCGAATCCTGCCTCGGGCATGGATGTGTGTGATGTCCCTCGGTTAGTTAGGTTTAATTAGTTTTAAGTTCTAGGCGACTGATGACCTCAGATGTTAAGTCGCATAGTGCTCAGAGCCATTTGAACCATTTTTGACACAAAAACTTAACCCTGTGGGACTCCCTTCGTGATAACTCCCCATTCACTAGAATTTACCACCCTCCCAACATTATTTGCGTTATTCAGCACTACTTTTTGCTTTCTGTTCGTTAAGCATGATTCAAACCAGCTGTGTGATCCACACAGTCAAATGCTTTGGAAAGATCACAAAAAAATACCAACTGGCGATAATTTGTTATTTAGGGTTTATACTATTTGATGGGTAAATGTGTAGATAGCATTCTCAGTCGAGTAATCCTTCAGGAATCTGAACTGTGACATGCTGAGTAAATTATTTGCACTTAAATGTGAGACTACTCTTGAATACATAACATTTTTGAATATTTTAGAAAATTAAATCAGTAATGATATTGGTCTATAATTATTTAAGTCACTCTTGTCCTCTTTCTTATGAAGAGGTTTGACAATTGCGCATTTCAATCTGTCTGGAAAAAATTCCCTGTGCCAGCGAAGCATTACGTATATCACTAACGACTCTACTTAATACGTTAAAACAACACTTCAAAATTCGGTTAGGTACTCCATCAACACCGCATGAGCTCTTGTTTTTCAGTATATTTATAATTACCTTAATTTCAGTGTAGCATGTTGTTGCTATTTCTAAAGGCCTAAAGTCCTGGGAATAACATTTTTAACATTTTTTTTGCTTCTTCAACTGAACCCCTTAACCCTAGTTTTGCTGCTACATTCAGAAAGTGATTGTCAAAAATACTTGCAACTTGTGAATTATCACTCACAGCATCATCGTTTAGCTTTATTGCTATGGTATATTAATTTCTGTCAGAAAACATAAGCTTCTCGACTTCTTAAGGACTTTCCTTAAAATATTACAGTATCTTTTGTACTAAGCCAGTAACGTCGGATCCGGAATTATTTTGGCCTGTCCATATATTTCCCTCTTCCTCTTACACGATATCTTAATTCCCTTAGTAATCCATGGCTTACTTGACTTTGTAATGGCTTTTTTGAATAACGTTTCAGGAAAGCAACTCTCAAATATTGAGACAAATTTGCAATGGAATAAATTGAATTTGGCATCAGCGTCAATTTCCGTGTATACTTCATCCCATTCTACCTCTTCTAGGCCGCTCTTAAAACTCTGTACCCTGTTTCGCATCAATAAGTCTACCTGCCTTTTATGAACCTGCCTGAAGCCTGTAATGTGCTATATGTGTTATTTTGATTAATTGTGCATCATGATCAGATAGTCCATTAACAACTGGGTACACATTTATTGTTTCTGTCTGAGCACTGTCTATGAAAATGTTATTGATAAGTGACCTACTATCCTGCTGCACGCGAGTTGCAAAATTTACAACAGATACTAGATTGAAACAACCAAACAAAGATTCTAGCTAATTTTTCATACCCTTATCTTTTAAAAAATCTGCATTAAAATCACCACAAACCACTAACTGCTTCCTTTTGTCCGACAGGTATCTCAATAATGCCTCCAGATTTTTCATGAATAGCTGAAAGTTACCTTTAGGGGATCTGTAGATTGTTACAATTACGATAGAAGTATATTGCAGCAGCAACTCACAAGCACATGCTTCAAGGATCTGATCTACACAAAAACTTTTGTTTCAATGTCTTTGACTTTGTGTCCAGTTTTTATATAAGTAGCAACTCCTACTTTTCCATGTTGACTGTATATGAATAAGATGCTAATCAGTAATCCCTTAAATTTAACTCCTCCATCCCTGCTGTAACATGGTGTTCGGAGAGACGCAAAACATCTATACCGTCAGAATTTACCCCATTTTCTAGGCATACATGAAACTCATCTGTCTTATTTTTCAATCCTCTAATGTTCTGATGAAACACACGATTTTTTTCTTTGGATGCTGCTACAGACATTATGGCACTATTCTGTTTTATTCTCTTTCAATTCTCTCTGTCTGTAACCTGACTCTAACCTAAAAAATGTGTCCATCTGACTCCAGTAATCACAGGTAATTTTCTTGTGTGCATGTGCCCCCCCCCCCTTACATTAAAGCCATGTCCTCATTTACATGATTCTTTTAAATTCGATACACCATACTCTCTCCTCGATAGCCAAATTAACTAGTCGTTATTGGTTATCTATTATGATACCATCGAACAACTGTCTCTTGAACCAGAGCTGAGACTGTTACTGACCAGTCAGCAAATTTGAGACATAATTTTACCACAATTTGTTTCGGTATTACGTCATGCCATTATCAAGTGCTTGAAGATTTAGACATTCGATTATGGGATAATGTAATCCCGAAACATGTAGTCAAATTATGCCACACGTTTGACATATGGAGCCTAACACTCTCAATACCGATAGGTTATTCGTTCACTTCTCGGGATGTATCCTACTAACATGCCCTCCTTTAGTAAAGTTATGACATAAATTTCTTTTCTCTCCAGTACAAATCAGTACCTCTTCAATAGTTATTCGATCTAATCTTCAGCATTTTTCTGTTTCACCACATTTCTAAAGCTTCTATTCTCTTCTTCTCTAAACTGTTTTTCGTCCACGTTCCACGTCCATGTAAGGTTTCATTCCGGATAAATACTGTCGGTAAGGACATTATAGCAGTTTAAATGAAATAGTGAAAGAATTACAGAACATAAATTTCATGTACCGGTACTTTCAGTTCAATACAGATATATTAAACAGTGAAAAATTATTTTTCCTGTAGCACCGAAAATTCATCTTCATTTACTACAGACAACGCAGTCTCTTTCTTCCGTATTTGCACGTACGAGAATTAAATCCCGGGATTGAGCCACTGTGTAAGTAACTAGATAGTTGTAGGCTGGTGAATTTTAGTTTTGAAAATTTAGCATCTCATTGACGCAAAAAGATGTCTCTTTCACTTTGTTCTCTACCTTTAATTAAATTTTCAGCATGTTAGTTACTTTTCATATGGAGGGTAAAAACTAATTAAGAAATGGTAATCTCCATAATCATATGAACGTTTAGCTTGGTTTCATAGCACTTTTCTGAAATTTCTAGTTGTATCTCTTCAATTTCAATGTTTTCTGTTATCTCATTGTTTTTCGCTTTTCATTGTTTCGTTTGAAATTCATAGTATTCTTATTTCTCGTTCACTGGGACTTTCTTCTCGGGTATGAATACTGTTATGGTCGTTAAGATCTTCGTCTTTTCTGCTCCGAATGACTGATCTTCAGAGGCATTATCAGGAATGCATGAGGTACATGTCGAAGAGAGAAGAGCAGATGAATTCTTGGAATCTAAGTTTTCGTAATTCTAGGGTATGGGCCGTCGAATGTGGATTTGGTCTTATTACTTCTAAGTGGAGAATATTGACAAAAGCAATACAAACGACTGCTGAAAAAGCTCAGAAGATCGTGAAATGTATCTGTTTACTACACAACGTATACGCTGACTGAGAAGGAGATTTATCAGTATCAGTCATTCAGACTACTTTCAAATAACGCAATACGGAAAACAATGTCTCGAAAGATTACAGACTGCTAAGCCGCTCAACACGTCCCTCGGAGGACGAGAGAGAAACTTTCGAGCGTTATTTCAATGATCTAAGAGTTTCAGTTCCCTGAAAAAGACAGTGTTTGTATATTAAAATCTAATTTTTATCTTTATAATTAATTTGAAAATCATCCAAGAAGATTCTATTAAACAAGGACTTCAAAAGTTATCTTGGCTTTTTTTAAACATACTATCGTTTTCAATAAAGGATGAAAACATACTTTGTATGTTAAATTGCTTTCCTACATTTTCTCAGATTGTTGGTTTGAGATCATGATTGTGATGTAACTAGGCAGGTTGGTCCCAAAAGACTCGCTCAATTTGCACTAACTCTTTTATGCACTTCTATCCATGTTGAAATGCAAATTCTCCTCTAACGCAGCTACAGCACTTTCCAAATTCGGGCCAACTTCAAAATCCAAAGCAGACACGTTTGATCGGCTTACACCCATCTCAGGGAGTTGGTGCGTCGTACCTGCCCCGTTAAAGTGCCCATTGAACGTCCAACTGGTTCGCCAACCTGACTGTAAGCCAGCTCGCTGACGCGTCAGACTGGGTATGGACACCGTATACCGATGGAGTGTAGTCTAGCAGGTAGCGGTCGGGGCAGGCATTAAAAGGTTCGCTAGTCAAACTGACGGACCCATACTGTCCTGGCATACTCTGGCGCCAACACACCATGCAACATCGAGGTTACGTGAATATCGATGGAGGCCAACGACAAGACCCACTGGAAACAAACCGCCAACGCCCTCTCATCCGCTAGTATTTAGGATAGCCGCCGCAGACCAGAGGGCCAGTTAATTCGAGCCTGTTAACGTTAGTTAGTTCGAGCCTCTACGCCGTGTGGGATCCAGCGTGTCACAGAGGCACAGTCGCAGACTTAGCGTGTAGCGCAGACACAGGCAGCACATAGCAACCTGATAGTGAGCGGAGTTCCACTTCACCGGCATTGAGGCTACGTGGACTATACAGAAGAGAGCCTGTACAACAGCCCACGGAAACTTAAGTAGCACTTGAATGAAGATCCCAGTTATTCACTGCGTGCAGTTCGTGTCACATAACGACGATACCAGCCACCAATCAACATCCTCTCCTTGCTTCCCATGGTGTAGCTCTATAGAGACAACGAGATAACATTAAAGCGGTTAAAGAGAATACAACAGTGGCGACGAGAAAACTCGGTGAAGAAAAATTTGCTTGCTTCTCTTGTGTTTCAGATTTCAGAGGTTACTAACTGCTACTTTTTTGTTGTGTTCGTTCGTGTATTCCAGGAGAAGACAAGCAAATCCATTCAAATTTCTCGTTTCAGAGGCTTTGCTATCCGCCCCCGGTAGCTGAGTAGTCAGCGCAACAGAATGTCGATCCTAAGGGCCCGGGTTCGATTCCAGGCTGGGTCGGAGATTTTCGCTGCTCAGGGACTGGGTGTTGTGGTGTTCTTATCATCATTTCATCCCCATCGACGCGCAAGTCCCTGAAGTTGCGTCAAATCGAAAGACTTGCACCCGGCGAACGGTCTACCCGACGGGAGGTCCTAGTCACACGACATTTAAATTTTAGTGGCATTGCTTGCTTGTTTTTTGCTATAACGTATTTGTGTAAACCAAGTCTACCTCTCCTCCTCCACCCCCTGTCACCACGCCACAGCCGAAGAATGCCAATGTAATCGATCTAGCACAAACTTTTCAGTTTTAGAACCAACAAATTGCTACTTTGCTGACGACGGTCCAACAACTTCTGGCTGCACAAGCAACGGCGGCCGCACAACAGACCGATCGACACGCCCAATAAGTGTCGCAGCCCAGCATACCTACGTCCCAGCAATTGAACACACGGAAGAGGAACAGCACGAATACCAGACACAGTTCCAACCTCAATGTGCAGTTCATCGCGTTGAAGGTTCTGTGAAGCTAAAGTACTTTCTTTCGATTGAGCGGTAGCCGGTGTTGAGGTTAATACAAGAACTATTCCCAACTGCGTCCCCCTCAGTTATGACGAAGTAATCGCTGCATAAACCAAGTACTATGACCAGCAAGTTCAAGTAGCGGCAGCCGATATCAGTTCTTTCGTTTGCAGAAAAAATCGGAACAGACGTACCGTCAGTGGTATACAGAATTAATGGGCATGACTAGGAAGTGTAAAATTAAGTGTAGTTTTGATAACTTTTACAGCGACCTCATGATTCGAGACGCTATAAAACTCAATGTCCGTGATAGTGGAATACGGGAACAGATCCTAAAGTCCTCTGATCCATCACTTCCTCAGGTGTTGCAAGTCGGGTGCAATAGCGGCCGATAAGTATGACCAGGCCCCGATTTGTCGGGTCGAGTCGCTCCTTGCTGGCGACCGCCCCAGGCAGCCACAACAGCGATTGCGTATAGAGCGGCGCTGACAGCCACGTAAACATGTAAACAGACCTGTGAAGTCTTGCCCTAGATGTTTTTCTCCCTACAAAAGACTGGATTACCCATCACGTAACGCAATGTGTTACACGTGTGGAAAAAAAATGGCCATGTCCAAGCAATTGGTTTGCAACGGCACAAACAAGCTAATTTTGCCCGCTCCCAGAAAATAGCCTCGTGCACATGCAGTGAACGTTGTGTTTTCCAAAGCTACAATAGGTTCTGACAATCTTAAGATTAGGGTTGTGCCTCATTCTCGCCCTAGTGCTGTGCAACGACGCTATTACAGTCCCCTAGAACTTAGAACTACTTAAACCTAACTAACCTAAGGACATCACAGACATCTATGCCCGTGGCAGGATTCGAACCTGCGACCGTAGCGATCGCGCGGTTCCAGACTGAAGCGCCTAGAACCGCTCGGCCACACCGGCCGGCACAGGTGCATCAGTCACTTTGTGAATCGTGCCACGTACGAAGAGTTAGGCTCACCACACCTTTCTAAAACTCGCTAGCACGTCACTGCTTAAAACGGACAGGAAATTCCAGTGATTATACAGTGCAGTTTTCCTGCCACGCCAGCCGTAGTGGCCGAGCGGTTCTAGGCGCTACAGTCTGGGACCGCGCGACCGCTACGGTCGTAGGTTCGAATCCTGCCTCGGGCATGGATGTGTGTGACGTCCTTAGGTTAGTTACGTTTAATTAGTTCTAAGTTCTAGGCGACTGATGACCTCACCTGTTAAGTCCCATAGTGCTCGGAAGCAATGTTTTTTCCTGCCACACACAAATCTCACTCCAGGGCAGTGTATTTTACGGTGTTGAAATCAAGGGACAGTAACAACATTTTTGGTTTAGATGCCTTCGGTTTGTTTGACCTTAGTATCCAAGACAACGTACTTTCGTTATCGGCTTTTGATCCGAAATCCAATGTAGCTAGCTTGCTTAAAGAATTTCCTGAACTATTTTCCGAAGGAATGGGAAAAGCTAATAGCTTTGTAGCGCATATTACACTGAAAAACAATGCAAAGCCCAAGTTTTCTCGGGCCCACCCTGTTGCAATTGTTTTAAGAGGCAAAGTAGCCAGTGAATCGAAATAATTGCCAAATAATGGTGTAATTACTCCCATTCTAGCTATTCAATGGGCAGGTCCACTAGTTTCGTTGCCTAAGCCTTCTCGTCGCTTTTGCATTTATGTTGACTTCAAGTCTACAGTCAAGCCACAGACAATCCGTTACCTCGCCCTGAGGAACTCATGAACAGGCTCGGTGCCGGACATTACTTTTCTAAGACAGATTTGCATGGTTCCTACTTGCAAATTCTATTGGATGAAGAATCACAGGAAGTGTTTGTTGTAAATACACACTTAAGACTGTTCAAGAATTTGCGTTTGCCCTTCGACAGTGCTTCCGCACCCTCCATTTTTCAACATTACTTGGAACAGCTGACTGCAAAAGTGCCTTCTTGTTCAAATTACCTTGACGATATTGTGGTCTACGGTCGTACACCGGAGGAACTCATTGCCAATTTGCGTACTCTTCTTCGAGTGTTGTCAGAAGGAGGACTCAAGTGTCGTCTCGAGAAGTGTGACATTCTTCTAACTGAACTATAGTACTTAGGTCATGTGATAAACAGTTAGGGTCTGCATACCCACCGATCTCATTTGCTTGCAATCCGTGATCTTCCTGTTCCTCGCAATGTGTCTGAACTCCAGTCAGTACTAGGCAAGATGACGTACTACATGCGGTTCATGCCGAATGCCGCTCAGATCGCAGCTCCATTGCATCGCTTGCGTCGCAAAAATATACCCTTTGTGTGGACTAAAGACTGTCAAGACGCATTTCAGAGACACATAAGTGCTTTGCTTACTGACGGATGTTTAGTACATTTTGACCCTGCCAAGCCGGTAGTTTTGCAAGTCGACGTTTCTTCCTACGGAATCGGCGCTGTGCTTCCACACAGAATTGGTGCACAAGACAGGCCTACTGCTTTTGCCTCACAGTTGCTCACTCCCACTCAGTGCAGTTATTCTCAGATTGAAAAAGAAGCTCTCGCTATTGTGTATGGTGTGAAAAAATTCCATCACTATTTGTATGGTCGCAAGTTCTATTTAGTGACAGATCACAAGCCTCTGCAGTACTTTTTTCATCCGTCAAAGCTGGTTCCTAGACGCACTGCTAAAAAATTCTAACGATGGACTTTGTTGTTGTTGCAGTATTAGAGTGAAACTATGTACAGTCCTACAGCAAAGCATGACAATGCAGAGCCCTATCTGGCCTACCGATTGGCCCTGACACTGATTTTGATGCATCTGCCACATCTTGTTGCCAAATCAATGCGCAGGACTATGAATTGCTGGTATCTTTTCCCTTGAACTACAGAAATGTAGCTCAGGCCACAGAAGCAGATCCCGACCTCAAGATTTTTTTGCATTATATTCTTCACGTCTTGGCCTCGTTCATTGAACAGTATCCAGAACTCAGTTGTGCTCCGATATTTTGCACGTCGCATCGCCCTTCCGTTCATCAGGGTGTGATTCTAGTACCAAACAGCAGTAGACAATCCCGTGTGCTTATTCTCAAATTGTTACAAAAGGATGTGTTGCGATTGATCCATCAGAAACATTGGGGCATTGTTCGCACTAAACAGTTAGCGTGCCGGCACTGTACCTGACAGGGCGTAGACGCCCATATTAGACACATGGCGCCACAGAGTCGCGCATGAGCGGAGAACCAATCCGCTCCACCACAGACATTTGCAGTTTGGCCTAAGACTCAGTCGCCATTTCAACGAATGCACATATACTTTGCAGGAACATTTTGGAACACTTGTTGGCTTATAGTGGTAGACATTTTTAGCAGGTCCCCATTTGTGGTGCCTATGACTTCTACCACATCACGTAGCAGTATTCAAGGGTTGTCCTTCATATTTTGCATAGAAGGTTTGCCAGAACTACTTGTGTCAGACAACGGACCACAGTTCACTTCACGTGACTTTGAACAATTTTGTGAACACAATGGCATTCGTTTCAACCGCAGTCCAACGGAGAAGCAGAGTGCTTCATTCGCACTTTCAAGCAACTGATGGCCAAGCTTCGCACCACTCAAACATGGGAACAGGCGCTGCAAATCCTTTTTCCTCTCTTATCGTTCCCACCTACGAGACGGAACATCACCGACGGAACTTCTGCATTGCCGCCGCCATCGGACGCTGCTACACTTGCTACACCATCCGGCGGTGCCAATGGTCCGGAAGTATCGCTTTGCGCCGCACGATCTTGTTCTTTTCAGGGTTTACGGAACCGTCGGCGCTGGGAAAGAGGCACGATCCAGGAACTCATTGGCTGTTATATGTACTTAACTGCAGGTACCGATGGTTTGCCCCGAGATTCTGCTGCTTTTCTTCCTTCAGATTCATGACTTCACGGGACCGCGCGGCCTTCACAGCCGCAGGAGGACCGGATGGATGATGCGCCATCGCCCCCGCCGTCCCCGCTCGCCGACCCCACGGACCTCTACCCGCCAGCGCCATCACCAGCACCTTCGCCTTCGGCGTCATCGCCCCAGCACACGCCCTTAGGCCTAGACGTGTGCCCTGGCAGCATGATCATATAAAGTTGATCGTCGGTAAAGGAGATGCCAGACCGTGATTCACTGGAAGAATCCTAAGGAAATGCAATCCGAAAACAAAGGAAGTAGGTTACAGTACACTTGTTCGCCCACTGCTTGAATATTGCTCACCAGTGTGGGATCCGTACCAGGTGGGATTGATAGAGGAGATAGAGAAGATCCAACGGAGAGCAGCGCGCTTCGTTACAGAATCATTTAGTAATCGCGAAAGCGTTACGGAGATATAGATAAACTCCAGTGGAAGACTCTGCAGGAGAGACGCTCAGTATCTCGGTACGGGCTTTTGTTGAAGTTTCAAGAACATACTTTCACCGAGGAGTCAAGTAGTATGTTGCTCCCTCCTATGTATATCTCGCGAAGAGACCATGAGGATAAAATCAGAGAGATTAGAGCCCACAAAGCGGCATACCGACAATCTTTCTTACCACGAACAATGCGAGACTGGAATTGAAGGGAGAACCGATAGAGGTACTCAAAGTACCCTCCACCAACGGAGAAGACTATTAAAATGATACATGGTTCCCTTTTCCGTTTATAAATACAGGGTTAGATTTTAGCATTTTACAGGGTACCATGCTAGGTTGGGTCCAGGGAAATGGCTAAGTTATCACTACAACCGAGGAAGCTGGACGTTGACATACTACAGCGTAGTGCAAACTCACGCTTTGGGATATTATTCCGCTTCACTAAAAATGTCATATCCCATTGAAAGTAAGAGTGGCTGCAAGCAACTGATAGTCAGCAAGCGATATGAGAAGCGAGATGTGGTGACGAGATGTTTCTGTTTCTTGTTTCAGAGACAGGAAGTAATAGCATTGTCTTCACTGCATATACGTGGTTGACTTGTTTATGGTAAAGATAAGATAAGACAGATTAGGGCTCGTACAGAGGCATATAGGGCAGTCATTTTTCCCTCGTTCTGTTTGGGAGTGGAACAGGGAGAGAAGATGCTAGTTGTGGTACGAGGTACCCTCCGCCACGCACCGTATGGTGGATTGCGGAGTATGTATGTAGATTTAGATGTATGGTACACTTCATGAGTGCATTTGATCGCACCACATTTAAATAGGGTTCATATCATATTTTGACAGGAAGACCGAAGTTAATTTTAAAGGTGACTTGTCTTCTATTTGAATGATGAAGCGATTGTGGTACTCGTTTTAAAAATTTTTTTCTCCCACGCTCCGGCCGAAATACATGTTTGGAGATTTGTTATTGTGTTGACCATAGATGTCGTCTTTCGACACCTGATGAATCTGTATGTTTGCTGAATATGGTAGTTTACTCTAAAAACTTTCAGGTATGAAGCGAATCTCTTCTGGAACAGTTTAAGTTTTTAGGTCCTTATGGAGTGTTGAGTTTCTAAATAAGCATGAAGTACTTAAAATTATTGATAGTGTCTACTTTTAGACATTCTGGAGTTTCTTACTGTGTTTAGGTGCAGTATATCCCCGTATGAGATAGGCATACAGTATACGTCTTTACTGATGATCCCTTCTTTATTAATCGATGTAAAGCTAACTCGCTATTGTTATTACGTGTTTTTTTAATGGTCAGACGATTAGCTAAGTGAAGATATAATGCGAACTCAGTCCGTAGAATGTTTTCATTGAATAGTACCACAAGTGTGTCTCTGGCGTTACAGTTTATACACATTAATTAATGTAGGTTACAAAAGGAAAGGCAACGAGTGAGGATCTCTGTGAAGCACAAAATCATTCCCACAGTTTCAGCGTCTTCAACTGTAATTCATTGACTCTCTCATAATCATTACACGAACCAGTGACAATACATGAAGTTCTTCTTGGGACCTTTCTCTCTCTCTCTTCTGTTAATCTAATCTGATAAGGGTCTTAGGCTGTTGACACACCAATTAGTCTAACGAGGATATTATAAGAGACCTCCTTTCGAGCGTCATTTACACTTCCTTGCAAGGCTCCGAGTAAACATGGGTCAGGTATCTACTAGAGTTCTGCCGTTGTGGCAGCTTAAATCACTTTAGGCAAACACTGTTAGCTACTTGACAGCTGTAACTATCTCAAATTCAAATGGCTCTGAGCACTATGGGACTTAACATCTGAGGTCATCAGTCCCCTAGAACGTAGAACTACTTAAACCTAACTAACCTAAGGACATCACACACATCCATGCCCGAGGCAGGATTCGAACCTGCGACCGCAGCGGTCACGCGGTTCCAGACGGAAACGCCTAGAACCGCACGGCCACCACGGCCGGCTAACTATCTCCAGTGACTGGGCACCGACTGTGTTATCAAACGATGTCGGTTCACTTCACCTACACACGAGTTATATTCCAAATATTTATGTTTACAGTCAACTGCTAATCTCTGCAAAAGATTCTGATCATCGGCATATCTCTTTGCATCCATGTACACAAACGCCTTGTCTGCATTCTCTGAGATATAAGGACGTTATACGCTAGGTTTAAACTGATCAACCAGAACATAATCACCACCTGCCTAGTAGCCTGAATGTCTACATTTGTCAGGGATGCAACGGCGACGAGTTTTCGCATGGAAGCAATTAGGCCTTGGTTGGTCGCTGGAGATAGTTGTCACATCTGCACACAGGAGTCACCTAATTACCGTAAATTTTGGGGACCAGGGCGATGAGCTCTGACGCCATGTTCGATCACATTCCAGTTGTGCTCGATCGGTTTCAGACCTGGGTAAGATGGGGGGCCAACATATCAACTGGAACCCGTTCTTGTGTTCCTCAAACCACTTCGTCTCACTTCTGGGCTTGTGAGATGGTGCATTATTTTGTGGAAAAATGCCACTGCCGTCTGGAAACATGATCGCCGTGAAGGGGTGTATGTGGTCTCCAGGCAGTGTACCATACCCCTTGGCCATCATGGTGCCTTGCACAAGCTGCACCGGACCCATATATGCCCATCTGAATGTTTCTCAGAGCATAATAGAGCCACCACTAGCTTGTCTCCGTCCCTCAGACAGGAGCTCTTCCCCTGGAAGACGACGGATTCACGCACTCCCATCGGCATGATGAAGAAGGTATTGGGATTCATCAGACCATGAAACGCTCTGCCACTGCGTCAACGTCCAGTACCAATCATCACATGCCAATTTCAGCCGTAGTTGCCGATGTAGGGGTATTAACATTGGCACATGCATGGGTCGCCGGCTGCGGAGGTCCATCGTTAGGAGTTGTTCAAATGGCTCTAAGCACTATGGGACTTAACATCTGAGGTCATCAGCCCCTACACTTAGAACTACCTAGACCTAACTAACCTGCCCGAGGCAGGATTCGAACCTACGAGCGCAGCAGCAGCGCGGTTCCGGACTGAAGCGTGTAGAACCTCTCGGCCACAGCGGCCGGCTCCATCGTTAGGAGTGGTCGATGCACTGAGTGTTCAGACACACTTGTATTCTATCAGCATTAAAGTATGAAGCTACTTCCGCCACAGTTCGTCGACGGTCCTGATTTACCAGTCTGCCCAGCCTACTACGTCCGACAGACGTCTAGATGTCGCTTTCACCACACGTGGAACTGATACTAGCAGTTGTTCCGCACCCATCGACACTGCTACCGCCTGGACGGGTTTATATCTATAGTGAGCCGATGGTCATAATGTTTTGCCTCATCAGTGTATATCATTAACAGCATTGGTGATGCCACACTGCTTCGTAGTACGTCGTATCTGATGCTATCTGCTTTTGGCGTAATGCCTTCTGTTTAACTCCAACATATTGAGATCTCTTTGCTACGATTTCAGTTACGTATCTACACTCCTGGAAATGGAAAAAAGAACACATTGACACCGGTGTGTCAGACCCACCATACTTGCTCCGGACACTGCGAGAGGGCTGTACAAGCAATGATCACACGCACGGCACAGCGGACACACCAGGAACCGCGGTGTTGGCCGTCGAATGGCGCTAGCTGCGCAGCATTTGTGCATCGCCGCCGTCAGTGTCAGCCAGTTTGCCGTGGCATACGGAGCTCCATCGCAGTCTTTAACACTGGTAGCATGCCGCGACAGCGTGGACGTGAACCGTATGTGCAGTTGACGGACTTTGAGCGAGGGCGTATAGTGGGCATGCGGGAGGCCGGGTGGACGTACCACCGAATTGCTCAACACGTGGGGCGTGAGGTCTCCACAGTACATCGATGTTGTCGCCAGTGGTCGGCGGAAGGTGCACGTGCCCGTCGACCTGGGACCGGACCGCAGCGACGCACGGATGCACGCCAAGACCGTAGGATCCTACGCAGTGCCGTAGGGGACCGCACCGCCACTTCCCAGCAAATTAGGGACACTGTTGCTCCTGGGGTATCGGCGAGGACCATTCGCAACCGTCTCCATGAAGCTGGGCTACGGTCCCGCACACCGTTAGGCCGTCTTCCGCTCACGCCCCAACATCGTGCAGCCCGCCTCCAGTGGTGTCGCGACAGGCGTGAATGGAGGGACGAATGGAGACGTGTCGTCTTCAGCGATGAGAGTCGCTTCTGCCTTGGTGCCAATGATGGTCGTATGCGTGTTTGGCGCCGTGCAGGTGAGCGCCACAATCAGGAATGCATACGACCGAGGCACACAGGGCCAACACCCGGCATCATGGTGTGGGGAGCGATCTCCTACACTGGCCGTACACCACTGGTGATCGTCGAGGGGACACTGAATAGTGCACGGTACATCCAAACCGTCATCGAACCCATCGTTCTACCATTCCTAGACCGGCAAGGGAACTTGCTGTTCCAACAGGACAATGCACGTCCGCATGTATCCCGTGCCACCCAACGTGCTCTAGAAGGTGTAAGTCAACTACCCTGGCCAGCAAGATCTCCGGATCTGTCCCCCATTGAGCATGTTTGGGACTGGATGAAGCGTCGTCTCACGCGGTCTGCACGTCCAGCACGAACGCTGGTCCAACTGAGGCGCCAGGTGGAAATGGCATGGCAAGCCGTTCCACATGACTACATCCAGCATCTCTACGATCGTCTCCATGGGAGAATAGCAGCCTGCATTGCTGCGAAAGGTGGATATACACTGTACTAGTGCCGACATTGTGCATGCTCTGTTGCCTGTGTCTATGTGCCTGTGGTTCTGTCAGTGTGATCATGTGATGTATCTGACCCCAGGAATGTGTCAATAAAGTTTCCCCTTCCTGGGACAATGAATTCACGGTGTTCTTATTTCAATTTACAGGAGTGTATTTGTACTTTACGTATGTTTATTATACGTCTAGCAGAACTAAGCCAAAGGCTTCCACGAGGTCAACAGACACAGCATGTACCTTATCTACCGTCAACTGAAGGTAAGGAAACAACTATATTACTACATAAACTGCAGGTAATTGAAAATTAAATAACTAAAGATATTTATATCTTAAAACAGACAGAAATAAGCAGCGAATGCGGAATCACTCGTGTAACATTACTGCACTTGATAAGATAACAGTAATTGCTGCAACAGCAAACAACACTAATGAGGAACAGACTAAATTCTATAATTGTGATGGAAAAACGACGTACGTGCCTATGGCGTTTTACAATGAGATCGAAAAATAATTTCTTAGCAGCAAAATCAACATACGTTTCTGGAAAAAAAGAAAATAGTGAAAATCCAATTATTCAACAATACTGATATTAAGAACCATTTGCAAGTTCGTGTGTGCCTGCCTTCACTGGTGCAGTGGCATGGGCGTCAGTTTACGTCCATGCTGCCGGCGTTCGAGTGCCCGTGGTTGTTTGCTTATCCGGCGTCCTCGCACGTTTTGAGGCAAGTGATATAGAATGGCACATTCATACCGATATTTGAAGTGCAAAATTTGCTACTCGAACGAATATGTGCGAAGTAAAGCCTATAAAACCAAACGATGCGTACGATGTGAGCTGAACTCGATTGTAACAAACTAATTGAAATATACCATTTTATAAGAGTAGTGTCGTCTACGTAAAACTAATTAATGACATAGTGCGTGACAAAATAATTCGAGATGCCGAACACGGTCTCAGAATTCGTTCCTCCGATGCACACATAGGTGAGGTAACTATTGAACATGTATGACTGGGATTACAAACCATACACGTCTTCGAGCTTCCCTGAGAGGTTCTGTCTAGCTCGGTGGTTGATGCCATACGCTTGTATGGAAGAGAGCTTAGCCACTTGGAAGAGAAATGGTCGAACTTCTCGAACTACTCCATGCTCAACGTGGTGAGACAGATCGGAACAGAATTGACACAGCTTGTACTATCCTACTTTTTCACTGGCCGATGAAGAGCAATAGTCACCGCTGATGGGCAACCCAAACCATGCTCGGGATGCGGTAAGGAAGGCCATGTCCGCTCGGAATGCATGCAGCGAGGACTGATCAGTTGCAACTGATGAACCTGTACGTACGTCCATACCTACGCCACTGAAACTAACGTGTGTTGACGCCCTCCAAAAATAAGCCATCCCGAAGAACGGCCATCTCCACCTATCTGACGGTTTGCGGACACCGCGCGCAGCAGGAACCACCATCTCGGAAGAAAC
Organism: Schistocerca nitens; assembly: GCF_023898315.1. Classification (NCBI taxonomy): domain Eukaryota; kingdom Metazoa; phylum Arthropoda; class Insecta; order Orthoptera; family Acrididae; genus Schistocerca; species Schistocerca nitens. The sequence goes on from NC_064616.1 coordinate 952,364,467, forward strand.
GACGTACACTTCGTCTACTCCGGCGTCGGCGACGCCGTTGACCGACACTGAGGGATCGATAGGAAGGATTGAGAAATTGATCCTATAGTATTGCCACAGCTGCTTTCGTCCCTGAACGCCGGAAGTCACTTCCGCACTTGGACATGGAGGCGCATACATGCGAAGAACGATTGCTAAAAAAACCACAATAAACGGAGGCTAGCTCCTTCGGATATTTGTATATTGATCTCTACTGTGGACGGAGTTGCGTACACACTACAGAATACCGCCAATAACTCTGTGTTATACAGAAAATTATGTACTGTTGAATGAAACCCTCAAACAACAGCCGGATTCATTCAAAGCAGTTTATCAGGGACGCGGAATTAAGTACCATTTGGAATCCCATGAAGATCATCAACGGGCAATGAACTTTTTCAAATAATACCAATTTCCACTTTTCTCCCACCAACCCTCTGAGGCAAAAGATTTGAAAGTGATAATTGTACGCCTGCCTGCGTCAGTTCCAGTGGTGAATCCCGATATGCAGTGAGAGGTTCTTCTTCTATTGATCAGTATGACACGAACCACACGAGGCAAGGGTTGAATGCCAAACCACCAGTCGGTGATCAGCCTGTAGGAGTTCGTCCAGCAATAGCATCAACAACCTTGCCTTCAATCTGCCCTGCCGAAGAAACACACCGAGAGAAGGAGCCTCCAGCAAGGGAAACGGGCCGAAGAATATGAAACTGATCCACAGATCGATGACACAGTCGCAACGACGGCTGTGGTGTCCACCAGATGCTAGGCAAGCAGAAGACAAGAACTGTCGAGCAGATACCTCAGTCGAGTGCGCGGTGCCACGGCGTGAAGAGCTCGGAGCACGCAGGGCCGAGGCAGTCACGTCGGCAGCACGTAGGCCGTCGTCTAGTTGGGCACGCCCAACCGATGGCACAGCTGGACGCTCCGTTTACGACGGACTTGGACCTTGGAGGAAGGAAAGTCGAGCTCTGGCTAAGCAGCGCTGTAGAGCAACTCCCAACGGCGCTCAATGCGCCAGTGGAAGACGAAACCACTGGGGCCATGAGATGGAAGGCTTTCCGCCACACGAAGTTTCTTCGTCGTCACATAGCGATGAAGAAACGGAACAGGAGAACGAAACGCGAAATCCACTAGAGGACGAATTTAAGACACTGCAATATAAACGCCACCACCACCGGCAAAAAGAGGTTGAGGCAAGTCCGCGAAAACGAAAAGTAGAGGTGGAAACGGTCAGTCGATTTACTCCGATTGACCCAGTTCCTTCTACACAAAGAAAGGGACCAGCAGAGAAGAGCAAAGCCTCTACGGACAACTCAGGACCTGCAGAAGTGAAACCGCCTCACTGCAAAACACCGACAGTAACTCTATACGGAAAATTATGTCCAGTTGAATGCTATCTTCAAACAACAGCTACTGGAATCACTCAAAGCAGTTTATCACGGAGACAGAATTAAGTACCATTTGGAATCCCATGAAGATCATCAACGGATAATGAACTTCTGCAGATAATACCAAATTCCACTTTTCACTCATCAGGCCTCTGAGGCAAAGGACCTGAAAGTGGTAATTGTACGTCTACCTGCGTCGGTTCCAGTGGCGGAAGAGACCCGGGCATTCCACAAAAGAGGCTTCCCGGCTTTAAGAGTACATCACTATAAGACGAGGAAGGAGCCGAACAGCGACTTGGTACCCAATGCCAGTCTCCGTGGTAAACCTTCCCAAAGGAAGGAAAATGACAAATCTATAACATACAGTATCGACTGTATTGAAGGGTGCGAACTGAATCAAATGGTTCAAATGGCTCTAAGCACTATGGGACTTAACATTTGAGGTCATCAGTCCCCTAGACTTAGAAACTACTTAAACGTAACTAACCTAAGGACATCACACACAGCCATGCCCGAGGCAGGATTCGAACCTGCGACCATAGCATGCGCGCAGTTCCGGACTGAAGCGCCTAGAACCACTCGGCCACAGCGGCCGGCACCCGAACTGAGTCATACCGCTACAAAGACGCACCAAATCAAGGCAACAAGTGACATAGATTTCAACACACACAGAATTATTGCTGTTGTCAGCACGCTGTGTCCGCTTTGCAGGTTTCAGCGCATCGAAACAATGAAAATGCTGCGCACACCAATGGCAAAAAGGGCAAATTGTGAAAAAGACCATCCGGTTTATTTTAAAGGCTGTTAAAAATACAAAGAACTATTCGCAAGACCAAGACTAGGAAACTCAAAACGCCAAAGCAAGTACAGACGAAGCAAAGCTGATGTTTGCACAGTAAGTGGCACCACCCCATCTGACGCAGGCCCCACCACCGACGACAACGCAGACGACAACTTCAGACACAACTGATGCACCTGCAGGATGCCAGCGGACAATAATCTACTCTGATGCACTCCACAACCGTCCGGGAACACCGGAATCAACACCCGCTACCGCAAGCCACCTGACATGGCGAAGTATTGTGAAGCCATTTTCACAAGCTTTGACGGACATCGCAATGCTCCTCACAACGCTCCAGCAGAAAATCACATCTTTCTGAGTCTGACTAAACGAATAATCAAAGTGTTCGTGTCGCCTTAAATAGATCCAAGAACGTTAATGAGATACCACTGCTTTCTTAATAGGACTGTTAATGGCGTTTGCACTAAGAAAGCGGAACTAAACACGACACCGCGTCCAAGTTGCGGTTGTGATGGAAAACTAGGACTACGTCGTCATCCGCCTCCGTGATATGTAGACGTACAGGACGGATGGGATGGACTGAAGCGGAGGTTTCACAACGATTTTTGTACGAAATTCGGTACGACACCATATAGAGACATCACTGCCGCTGCAATCGTTGGAAGCTACAGCTGTAACGGTCCACACAGCAGCTGCAAATAATTAATTGGAGGCGGGATACCCCAGCCCAAACCACCAACAATCTTCGGCAGATACCGAAAAAGTCTTCTGTCTGGCGATTAAACCACCAAACATTTCGACTGGAACTCCGGATCGGACAACCAGAAGAGCCTCACACTTTTTGTGCTTCAAGAACACTTCAACTCCGTCGTGCATGGGTCTCTACAGCCTGCCAGAATCAGTCACTTCCAGGCGCAAACAGAAATCCTTGAAATTGCGTCAACACACGAGATTGATCCAAACGTACAGGTACGCTCTATAAATCACCTATCATCGGACCACCTGTCGGTCGTAGGAATCATCAGCCGCTGCGAACTCCTGATCCCGTCTATTAACCAAGCGGAAGTCAACTGGGACCAATTCAACAGGTACTTCACTAATAAAGTCAGTCCTACAATACCTCTACATACGACAGCTGACATCGACACACAACTAGAAACTGCAACAAAAGATCCAACAGGCACATCAGAAGGCTGCAAGCGTTACAGTGTTAACAGGCCTGAAATTAGTCGTCTTCCCATCCCACTTGCAAGAGCTTAAGGCGCTGCGCAACAGAGTGAGAAACCGTTGGATGAAGTGTAGAGACCTTACTGACAGACGGAGACGCGCGGGATTAGCCGAGCGGTCTTAGGCGCTGCAGTCATGGACTGTGCGGCAGGTCCCGGCGGAGGTTCGAGTCCTCCCTCGGGCATGGATGTGTGTGTTTGTCCTTAGGATAATTTAGGTTAAGTAGTGTGTAAGCTTAGGGACTGATGACCTTAGCAGTTTAGTCCCATAAGATTTCACACATTTGAACATTTGACAGACGGAGAATGATGCGTCTGTCGAGAGAACTCCGGGAAAAGGCGGTAGAATGGAGACAACAAACATGGGGAAACATCATGATCCAGTTTGTTTTACAAACAATAGGCGAGTGGAAGCTTGTAAAACGGCTCTGCCATCAAACAGCAGCAAAGTGAACCACTGCGGGTCCGAATGGATTGATATACAATGCTATACAACATGACGAATTGTTTACAGCCTCGTATATCAAGGAAATGACATCTTCCAACACTGGACAAGAGCACCCCCCTCCTTCCCCCCAGGACGACTAAAGGATAATGAAGAAATACAGGCATTCATCCCACGATTCCGAACGGTACCATTTAGTGACCAACCTTGCCTTACCACTCCACTAGCGCAAATCATCATGAGGACAAATAATTCGACACTGGCAATCGACGTATAACCAATGGTGGACTCCGCGAACTATCGCAAAAAGCCCTACTCCTCCTCACGAGGACCATAAAAAGTTGCTTGATGACCGCACACTCCTCAACGACATGGTAAAAGGGCACGATCGTACCAATACCATAACCAGGATAAGATCTGGCAGTACGACGAACTACCGGCCCATAATATTACTACCCACACTGGACTAAATCCTGGAAACCGTGCTAATCGCTAGAATGTGAATTTGTTTCCGGAAACACGTAATTATCCGGTCAGAGAAGTTTGGTTTCTAGCAGAGTATATCGGCAGAATTACAACTGGTACAACGCACAGAACATATACGACATCAATTCAACTTATGCCAGCCAACGTTCGGGGTGTTTTTGACATCGAAATGGCGTATGACAAAGTATGGCGGGACAACCTTATAGCGAAACTGTATTGTCAGACACCCCTGTCAGACAGCCCTGCCGGATTGTTACGTTTAGTTGGTAGATAGTAATCTACAAGGAAGAATCTGCTGCGCGACGATGGACGCCAAACGTTCTTCGAGGAAAGCACTAGAAGCAGGTATCCCACAGGGATGTGTTGTTTCACCATTGCTGTTCAACGTGTATGTAAATGACCTGCCAAAAATTTTTCTGCTTACCTGCAGTTTATTTGCCGACGTTACCGTCTTTGTCACGTCGGGCAGCAAATTGCACCAGCTAATAAACAGGGCTCAACCACAGACAGCTATCGGGATGAACGGGCGCAGTTCAACAAAATAACCCCACGAAGACTGGTGCAGTGACCTCTACTAAAAAGAGGCCACCGGTACTACTTTGCCCACTAAGGTCGCTAGGGTAGCCTATCCCTTTGTCACACTCAACGAAATATCCAGGGATTTTTCTGGATCAGGTCATGACCCTCGCAATACGTACACAGCAACGAAAAAGGGACACCATGATGATGACGCACGCACTGATACCGTTCTTCACCAGCACCTATCTCAACTCCAAGTCCAAGTACCAACTCTACAGATCGACAGTCCAGCCAATACTCCTCTACGTATGTGCGGCGTGAGGAGTTACATGTGATGCTAACATGCGTGCATTCCAACCACTACCGAACTGGTGTCTAAGTTGGGATTCCAACCAATACCGAACCGGTGTCGAAGTTGGACGCTGGAGGCTACCCGATGAACAAGAACCAGGGAGCTACACGAAGCCCTAAAGGAGGAATACTTGCACGAAAAAATAACAGAATATGCCACAAAACTTTTTACGATAATAGATCTCTTATGGGATGAAATATTCCACCTCCGGCTAATAGACGCCATTCAGGCCCAACGCTTGCGTAAGTACACATTGACGCAGGCCTTTGCCCGCTGGTACACGCCATAGGTTTGTGCACCAGTCATGGAAAAGCTGCGAGTACAACTTCTCGTGGAACGAATTAAAGAAAGGTCTCCTGCAATATCAAATACCCGTACCGTAAGAAAAATGTTACATAATTGGAGGGACAAAGGATCCAATGAGCGCCCAGTTAGCTCACAAAGCGTATGGCAAATTTTTAAATAATACATCTAACAGCCTCTATTAACAAAGTCAAACAATGGATACTCCAGGTAGGAATATCAACAATGTAGGAAGAGATAAATGCTACTTACCGTGAAGATAACACGCTAAGTAGCACAAAGGCACAATTAAAGACTGTTACAAATAAGCTTCTGGTCATAGCCTTCGTTGGAAAAAGAGAAACACAAACCATTCATTCACACAAGCAAGTACACCTCACGCACACGTGATTGCCAACTCCGACAGGTCGGACCACGATGCAATTCTCTTAACATTAATACAATTAGAATGCCGATCACGTTTCAGTTAGTACATGCTGCATGCGTCAAACGTCGAATTTCTCCTTCTGCAGGAAGCATGTGTCGAAAGCTTCCCCCATCTCTAAGGATATAATACATATATTACACCCACTATAGACGGCGGCAGCGGAACAGCGATGCTTCTACGATAAGGCATATTTACTGAATATGTGGTGTACCTAGAGTAAGAGCAAGGACTGGCGCTAGTAGTGCTAGGAGTACGGATTACTAATATTGGTGCCCCGTCATGGTCCGACAGACAGCGCGAACGTTCCTGATTATACGCAGGGTAGATCGCGCCGCTATTATTAGGTCGCTACTAACGTGTCTTTTTCGAAGGCAACCTTAACTGGGTACTCACACCAAAGGATCAGTAATAAAGCTATAATTCATGTCATCAGGCCGGCCGCTGGTGGCCGAGCGGTTATAGGCGCTTCAGTCTGGAACCGCGCGACCGCTGCGGACGCAGGTTCGAATCCTGCCTCGGGCATGGATGTGTGTGATGTACTTAGGTTAATTAGGTTTAAGTAGTTCTAAGTTCTAGTGGACTGATGACCTCAGATGTTAAGTCCAATAGTGCTCAGAGCCATTTGAACCATGTCATCACCTGCGTCGTCTGGTACAGGACATGAATGTAACCAATACATGGGAGACGATACATGGCGACAGAATCGACTATATATATACGTTACAAATCATTCTGCAAGGCGCCTCGACTGGATTTGAGTCACCTTTAGTCACGGATATGCCATCCTCGATGTGGAACTGTGGCCATCGCCTCCTCAGATCACATACCATACATATGCACTGTTTCCCTACGTCGTGAGTGTGTGTGGAGCAGTCGCTGTGCTTGGAAATTGTGCAAAGGGCACCTCAGAAAACCTAAGATATTTGGCACATGTATGAACGACGCCTCCAGGATAACATCGACGATACGATGTTGGCGGGAATGCGTTAAGCCTGCAATGTGCCGATATTTGATTGCATATGGAAGAGAGCAGACAATGTGCAGGCGCCACACGATGGAATTTTATTTCTTGATACTCGGCGAACTTTCTGTACAAGTACCTACACAAGATCGGAGTGCTGCCATAAAACGTCGCAGGCCCAAATAATTTCAATAATGCGACGCCAGCTGATTGGGATCGCAGTCCGTGCATGGCCATTTGTACGAGTCCGTGGAGAACCACGGACTATGTATGACGTTATCAGAGAAAAACATCGTAGCCGCCGAGCACAAATACAGGTGGTTGTACTGCCAGAAGGTCACCGCATGACATCTCAAAAAGAAATTTTCATCGCCTTTGTGGAACAACACAGTCACCTACACTCCTGGAAATTGAAATAAGAACACCGTGAATTCATTGTCCCAGGAAGGGGAAACTTTTTTGACACATTCCTGGGGTCAGATACATCACATGATCACACTGACAGAACCACAGGCACATAGACACATGCAGCAGAGCATGCACAATGTCGGCACTAGTACAGTGTATATCCACCTTTCGCAGCAATGCAGGCTGCTATTCTCCCATGGAGACGATCGTAGAGATGCTGGATGTAGTCCTGTGGAACGGCTTGCCATGCCATTTCCACCTGGCGCCTCAGTTGGACCAGCGTTCGTGCTGGACGTGCAGACCGCGTGAGACGACGCTTCATCCAGTCCCAAACATGCTCAATGGGGGACAGATCCGGAGATCTTGCTGGCCAGGGTAGTTGACTTACACCTTCTAGAGCACGTTGGGTGGTACGGGATACATGCGGACGTGCATTGTCCTGTTGGAACAGCAAGTTCCCTTACCGATCTAGGAATGGTAGAACGATGGGTTCGATGACGGTTTGGATGTACCGTGCACTATTCATTGTCCCCTCGACGATCACCAGTGGTGTACTGCCAGTGTAGGAGATCGCTCCCCACACCATGATGCCGGGTGTTGGCCCTGTGTGCCTCGGTCGTATGCAGTCCTGATTGTGGCGCTCACCTGCACGGCGCCAAACACGCATACGACCATCATTGGCACCAAGGCAGAAGCGACTCTCATCGCTGAAGACGACACGTCTCCATTCGTCCCTCCATTCACGCCTGTCGCGACACCACTGGAGGCGGGCTGCACGATGTTGGGGCGTGAACGGAAGACGGCCTAACGGTGTGCGGGACCGTAGCCCAGCTTCATGGAGACGGTTGCGAATGGTCCTCGCCGATACCCCAGGAGCAACAGTGTCCCTAATTTGCTGGGAAGTGGCGGTGCGGTCCCCTACGGCACTGCGTAGGATCCTACGGTCTTGGCGCGCATCCGTGCGTCGCTGCGGTCCGGTCCCAGGTCGACGGGCACGTGCACCTTCCGCCGACCACTGGCGACAACATCGATGTACTGTGGAGACCTCACGCCCCACGTGTTGAGCAATTCGGCGGTACGTCCACCCGGCCTCCCGCATGCCCACTATACGCCCTCGCTCAAAGTCCGTCAACTGCACATACGGTTCACGTCCACGCTGTCGCGGCATGCTACCAGTGTTAAAGACTGCGATGGAGCTCCGTATGCCACGGCAAACTGGCTGACACTGACGGCGGCGGTGCACAAATGCTGCGCAGCTAGCGCCATTCGACGGCCAACACCGCGGTTCCTGGTGTGTCCGCTGTGCCGTGCGTGTGATCATTGCTTGTACAGCCCTCTCGCAGTGTCCGGAGCAAGTATGGTGGGTCTGACACACCGGTGTCAATGTGTTCTTTTTTTCATTTCCAGGAGTGTATATAACGAAGTGGAACACGAAGAAGCATCCTACCATGATGTCCCACGAAAGCTATCCGCGTGCCTCGACACGACGGCCGAACGAGTGTTAACGGGGCAAGTCACAGAGAACGACGTAACGGAAGCACGCCAACAAGGAGCATCGAATAAGTCGCTGGGGTCCAACGGGTTTCCGTTGGAGTTTCATCGGATATTTGAAGATCTCATAATTTCGCGTTGAACTGCCATGTACCGTGAACTGATGTCCCCCAGTGTGCCACTTCCAGCCTCCTTTGTGGAAGAAATTATCACCCCTTTCACAAACCATCCAGAGCTACAGGGATACAGGCGTACCGGTCACCGATCCTCCTTAATTGCGACTACAAGGTCTACACCAAGATACCTGCAGCACTTTTCAAACCCGTACTGCTCCAAGTGATATGGCTCGCCAACCAGCTAAGAGGGGATTGCAGTATACGAACGGCACTGAGCGACTACCAAGATGTGATTGCATTGGTAACAACATGTCGTCTGCCTACCTTGTGAAAGTTATAATGCGCATGAAGTTTCCACAGAGTTCTGTTACAATCGTGATGTGACTACTCCACGGCGCCTTCTCCAAAACATCAATGGATGCATGATGGGGCCCATCGCCACCACATAATCAGTTACACGAGGGTACGCGCTGGTGACGTTAATTTATGCCATCACTCTCGGGCCGCCGCTCTGTGGGCTCCGGAACCGACTCCAAGGAATGACGATAACACATCGCAAGTTAATAAGCAGATCATACGCGGATGACGGAGCGTTTGCGGCATGGTCGGGCGATGAGTCAAGAGCGGCTTTGCATTGGATTAATTTGTATGGTGATAGTCGCGTGAATATGGCAAAGTCGGGAGCGATGAGCAAAGGCTGAGGACTTCCATCGCTAAGTCGGTTTCCACTGCAGACAGCAGGCAACATGAAGTTCTTGGGAATTATCTTCACTACCGACATTAGATGCACGGCGGCACACAGCTGCAGACGTCTTCTGCAAACGATTCGTACGAGTGTTTGATGTCACAGGTTAAGTGCACTATATATAATCCAACGGGTCACCTTTGCCAACAATTAACAAGCTTCTCGTATCCCACATTTGGACCAAGGCCTGCTAGTACCGGTGGTGCTGGCGCACCGAATTCTGACGGCATAGGGATACATTGTGAGCACAGGGTGTTTTTTAAGGTTGGATATGAAACGCCCGCCCTCCCAAGTAGGCCGGCCGCGGTAGCCGAGTGGTTCTAGGCACGTCAGTCCGGAACCGCGAGGCTGCTACGGTCGCAGGTTCGCATCCTACCTCGAGCATGGATGTGTGTGATGTCCTTAGGTTAGTAGGTTTAAGTAGTTCTAAGTTTAGGGGGCTGATGACCTTAGCAGTTAAGTCCCCTGTGCGGCTGCTCCCGGTGGAGGTTCGAGTCCTCCCTCGGGCATCGGTGTGTGTGTTTGTCCTCAGGATAATTTAAGTTAAGTAGTGTGTAAGCTTAGGGACTGATGACCTTAGCAGTTTAGTCCCATAAGATTTCACACACATTTGAACATTTTTTTTGTTAAGTCCCATATATCTTAGAGCCATTTTTTGAACGTCACAAGTAGGCGTGGAGGCCATGGGCTAGTCCACGTCCGCGACCGAGCGGTGACTATGTATGCACGATGATAAAGATGTGTACACGACACCAGGCACGTGTGACTGGTGCCTTTCATCTGGCGCCGGGAACGGTGCCTCACGTCTCACTGACACCTGCCAACATACGAAGCCTTTTCGTGGATCACAGCTATATACTCGTACATACGGAACTACCGACTACCGGGACGGCAATGGCAAGTGATATCTATCTCATGTTGACTCGCGACGACCAAGTAATGGCATAGAGAGGCGGCAACCAACAGTGACAAGTTCAGTGGTATGGCGTACAGCGCAGAGGAGACGTGGGTACTGTAGTATCGGGTTGTAAACAGAAAATAAGTGACAGGCTCCAGGTTACGTACAGTTCACATGACGGATACCCACTACACCCACAGTGCAATGTTGTAGACACAGATGAACATCGCCTGACATACCGGGCTTTGCGGCAGTGTGGTGCCTGATCCAAAAGATAATCGCCTTCCTCCTACGTGTGGTGCAACAAGCAGTCGAACCACGGACACTACTTCTGCCGGATATGACATGCTTTCACCGAACCAACACCAACGCAATTACTTGGCTTCGGGGTCTGACTGTAACTTACCGTTTGCGAGAGGGCAGTACGGATGTGCTAGACGTATGAACGTGACTACTAATTTTGCGAAAGGGGAGCTATGGAAAACATTATGCAAATTTTGTAGACAGTGCCTTTCTTCGTCAGCCACCCCGTTTGGGTCTAACAGGTAGGAGAATGAAATTACTACATATGATGATTCTAAACAAGAAAGGACCAGGACAGTGGAGAGGATCCACGATCAAAGACGAAGACGTGCCCGGCCCCAACAGGAGGTTTAACGGGATCGGCAAGGAACGGGCCGACGGAGAGGGACGTGGTCCGTTATCGTTTTGCACTGAAAGAAGCGGCTTTGTGTCTGTCATTTGTTACACCATTTTTGTCAAGGAAAGTCATGGTGAAAGAATATACATATTTATGTTTTCAAGAAATATTTTACTTTTATTTTCAAACATTAGAGATTTTTATTTTCCTTACCATGTTACCTGCAGCATCTTACTCATGTAGCAGGCGTCTTTTTCTGTTTTTTTTTTTTTTGTTCTCTTCTTGGAAGACTACATTCAAGGCACTTCTATACTGAAGTAAGGATAATAATGGTGAAGAAGTCATGCCTACGAATGCGCTTATGGTGAGCGTAAGGAAGGGTTGAAGAGGAGGAAGGAGGACAAAAAAAAGAAAAAAAAAAAAAAAAAGAAAACGGCGCAGCCTTCGCAGAAAATTTAATTCATTACTTCACCTTCTACCCTTGTCGAATAGTTTTACAAATATATTTGACAGTTACGTTACGCGTAAGTGGATATAAATATTTTTATGTTTTTACAGCCGGCCTCTATGACCGAGCGGTTCAAGGCGCTTCATTCCGGAACCGCGCTGCTGCTTCGGTTGCAAGTTCGAGTGCTTCCTCGGTCATGGATGTGTGTGATGTCATTAGGTTAGTTAGGTTTAAGTACTTCTAAGGCTAAGGGACTGATGACCTTAGATGTTAAGTCCCCTTAGAGCCATTTGAACCATTTTTTTACTATATGAAAGTTGCTGATGGTTGAGTCTTCAAATTTCGTATTACTGCAAAAAATTTTTAACAAAACTATTTAAAAAGTTTTAAAGGTTTATAACTGAAGTTATTCTGGTCTTGCCTACACTATTCAAATAAACATTTTAAGTGATTCAAATTACGCCGGTATCCGGCCCTTCCATCTATGTTACTATCCCTTCGGCCGTTGAGTTCCTCACCTTTTACCCCTCACCCACTTTCCGCGTAACTTTCCCTCCCATTATCTCTATATTATAGCAGAGAGCGATTTTTTTATCACGGGACAACGATCGAGCGAGATGGCACGCTGGAGTCGCATTCGGGAGAACGAAGATTCAAATCCGCGTCCGGCCATCCAGATTTAGTTTCTTCGTGATTTCCCTAACTCACTCCAGTCATATTCCAAGATGGTTTGTCAGAAAGAGCACAGCTGATATCCTTTCCATCTTTGAAAAAACTCCGAACTTGTCCTTCTTCTGTCACGATGTCAATGGAGACGGGGCGTTAAACCCAGATCTTTCATCTTTTTCTACCACATCACGATATGATGCACTCTCATTAACAAATTTTTATTTACTGCACGAAGTTTGAGGTGCCTAATTGGCTTCTTTATACTAAGCTTTGTAAAGAGTTTTGTCACATCTGAAGACGGTCGGTGTGTGTCGAAACTGTTAATGTAAGTACTTTATTTATGTGTAAGCTGTCGTTGACGTAATAAGTTACTTCATCGAATGAGCCAGTTGGACTTTAGACGATTGGTAATTGAGGATAATGTGTTGATTCGTACATAGTAGTTGTTCACGCCGCAGGAAAGTCACTACACGCGAGCAGAAAATTCCATAGTCCTACAAAATATGGTTGGAGGTGCTTTGTGGTTCAGTCTTCAGTCCAGAGCCTGGTTTGATACAGTTCTGCATGCTACTCTATCCTGCGCAACCTTCTTCTTCTCCGAGTAACGACTGCAACCCACATCCTTCTTAATCTGCTCGGCGTATTCATCCTTTTGTCTCCCTCCACGATTTTTACCCTCCACGCTTCCCTCCAATACTAAATTCGTGATCCGTTGATGCCTCAAAACGTGACCTACCAATTGATACATTCTTCCTGTCAGATTGTGCCACAAATTCCTCTTCCCACCAAATGTGTTCAGTGCCTCCTCATTAGTTACGCGATCTACCCACCTAATATATAGCATTCTTCTGTAGCACCACATTTCGAAAGCTTTTGTTCTCTTCTTGTCTAAACTAGTTATGGTCCATGTTTCACTTACATACATGGCTACATTCCATACAAATACTTTCAGAAATAACGTACCGACACTTAAATCTATACTCGATGTTAACAAATTTCTCTTCTTCAGAAACGCTTTCATTGCCATTGCCGGTCTACATTCTGTTTCGTCGTTCTTCGACCATCATCAGTTATTTTGCTCCCCAAGTAGCAAAACCCATCTACTACTTCGAGTGTCTCATGTCCCAATCTAATTCTCTCAGCATCACGTGATTTAATTCGACTACATTCCATTATCCTAGTTTCGCTTTTGTTGTTGTTCATCTTATATCCTCCTTTCAAGACACTATCCATTCCGTTGAAATGCTCTTCACGTCCTTTGCTGTCTCTGACAGAATTACAATGACATTGGCGAACCTCAAAGTTTTTATTTTTTCTGCATGGATTTTAATACCTACTCCGAATTTTTCTTTTGTTTCCTTTACTGCTTGCTCAATATACAGATTGAATAACATCGGGGATAGGCTACAACCTTGTCTCACTCCCTTCCCAACCACCGCTTCCCTTTCGTGTCCCTCGACTCTTATAACTGCCATCAGGTTTCTGTACAAATTGCAAATAGCCTTTCGCTCCGTGTATTTGACCCCTACCACCTTCTGAACTTGAAAGAGATTATTGCAGCCAACATTGTCAAAAGCTTTCTGTAAGTCTACAAATGCTAGAAACGTAGGTTTGCCTTTCCTTACTCTGTCTTCTAAGTCTTAGGATCAGTATTGCCTCACGTACACAAAATATGGCTGTATGGACGTATGGATGTCAAGAAAATACATACGATATTTAGTCTGCACCTCTGCTCTGTGACCCTTCTTATAGACAGAAACGATCTGCCCCTTTTTTCTGTAACCTGTTGCTCGAATTGCGACCCCTTCTTCCGCAAATTCCATAGCAAAATCTAAGGAGGACTACATCATGGGCTTTTTATTTAACTGTCCTTACTATCTACTACGGGCGGTAAATTGTGGTCAATAATCCCAGTGTGACTCTGAAGCAAACGTGTAATTTCGACAGATCACAGTGTGACTATAGAAAATGTACGATATCCACAGATGCAGATCCTTAGGACACGAAGTTACCGGTGTTGTGCAGACAAGTTGCACAGTCCGCGGAGTGCTCGCAGAAATGCGTTCCCGGCTGTCACACCTAATGCGGCGGCAGTTTATGCGCGGCGAGCGGCGTGGGCGGTAATAACGCAGCGGCAGCGACGGCGCTCGTTTACGTTGCCGGACCGCGCCCGCCGGATGAGCTGCCTAATAAATATACGCCGCGCCGCGGAAGCGCAACTTGCAAACTGGAATAGCCCTGTCTTGCCGGACCAAGTTCTTTAATAAAAATTCGACCACATCCCGAGGATTTGTGGCAACAACCAGGCGGGCAAACACCACGCAGTCGCTTCAAATCGAGAATTTTTGTGCGAGGTGTGTGGACGATAGTCTCACCTCCCGGCAACCGCGTTTCACTGTACAACGGTATATATTCCAGCTCCGTAGTCAAAATGCAGCGTAAGACGTCGTTCTACCTAGACGAACGGGTGTAACGTTTCTTTCTTCTTTCCCTTTGCCGACATCTTTCGAGATGAAATACTGTCTTACTTGCAGCGGATGTTTCTGTGCCAGACAATATAATAAAATTTAATTGAAAAAATCGTTGCATCGAAATTAATCGGTTCTAAGCGCTCAGTCCGGAACCGCGCGACTGCTACGGTCGCAGGTTCGAATCCTGCCTCGGTCATGGCTGTGTGTGATGTCCTTAGGTTATTTAGGTTTAAGTTGTTCTAAGTTCTAGGGGACTGATGACTACAGATGTTAAGTCCCATAGTGCTCAGAGCCATTTGAACCATTTTTTGAAATTAATCGTGCGATTGCACACACTACATATGAACTGTCTGGCAACTTCTGTCATATATTGCTATTTTCTGAAATTGAGAAATGGAGGATAGACGGAAAGTGGTAGGTGGGAAACCATGAACCGCATTGCGTCATTGCAATCGTGAAAGTTGAAAACTCGTGCCGGACTGGAAGTCGAACCCACATGTTCCGATTTTCTAGAACGGTTACCTTAATCGTTTCGGCCACCCGAACACATCTCCCTTCCGACTCAAATTCTCAACTTATCGCACGTTGCGTTGCAGTGTCCGACGTCCATATCGCACGTTGCGTTGCAGTGTCCGACGTCCATCACATCTCCTCCTCCCAAATTCTTGATTGCCGTAAGTGTTCGGACATGTCCGTCAGAACAGACAACACTCACTCACATTAATATATCGCTATGGCGCACTCTCTAGATAACATTTCTAGAGAGAAATATATGTCTAGGGAAGGCGACTAAACTCAACTTACCTTAATCTGTCATTTCTAAAACGCCGAGTCTCACCTTCTCTTGTTGTTTGTAAAAATGTGTTATTCAAATGGTTCAAATGGCTCTGAGCACTATGGGAGTTAACATCTGAGGTCATCAGTCCCGTAGAACTCAGAACTACTTAAACCTAACTAACCTAAGGACATCACACATATCCATGCCCGAGGCAGGATTCGAACCTGCGCCGGCCGGTGTGGCCGTGCGGTTAAAGGCGCTTCAGTCTGGAACCGCGTGACCGCTACGGTCGCAGGTTCGAATCCTGCCTCGGGCATGGATGTGTGTGATGTCCTTAGGCTAGTTAGGTTTAAGTAGTTCTAAGTTCTAGGCGACTGATGACCTCAGAAGTTAAGTCGCATAGTGCTCAGAGCCATTTGAACCATTCGAACCTGCGACCGTAGCAGCAGCGCGGTTCCGGACTGAAGCGCCATGAACGGCTCGGCCACCACGGGCGGTAAAATGTGTTATTGTGGTTAGTAGTTCCGCACGGGTGGATGTGTCAGATTAATCTTAACAGTCTCTCCCCCCCCCCCCCCCCCTCTTGGGCACTACAACTATGTTTTTATTAACCTTCCAAAATCTTCTCTCGTGAGGAAGAAACAGCAACGTAACGTCAATGCGTATAGATAAGAACCATACGTTTACAGTCCACACGACCAATACGGCCGAGATTTCAGATTTTAAAAGATGTCTACTCTCCATGAAATCTCGTTGGAGAGAAGCAAAACGTAAAGCAAAGGTAGATTTCACTTATGATACTTATACCGAATTCAAATACAACGTAATCAGTCCACATGAGCTGTCCTTCCATTTTATCGATGGACTTCTAAAACATACGATAGACTTCTGCGTTCAACTTAAAGAACATGGGACTCTTCCCTAGGGTAAAGTGTTCACCAAATGTATTCTGCTCAAATGTAAGAAAGTTTGAACGTCAAAATGTTGTGAACACATCTCATTTAAATATGTACAATAGCATGGAAGAGGACTAATCTCATTGACTGAAACATCACTATATGTAAGTCTATTGTACAACCCGCATGTCGTTATAACTGTCTAGTAGATATAACATTTAAAAAAATATAAAACCCATAAATATTCGATGCATAAGTAAGTAGAGTTTTGAAGAAATTGATAAATACCCCATATTTCACAGAATTCAGATCTTTGTTACTTCCATTCTACTGAAAATAAAAAGAATGATCTCATTTCCATTGAATGTATTCCGTCATATTCACCAATGAGTACCAGAAATTGTTGTTCCGGGACTGTAAAAATGATTTTAAAGCAAATGCTGGAGTTTACCTCGAAAACAGCCTGTGCTGACATGGGGCTTTTTCAAACTCGCCGATTAAATTCCGCCCTGCAAAAATATGAAGCAATCAGCTGCGGAATGCTGCTGTAGTGTGAGTATCGT
This sequence comes from Schistocerca nitens, assembly GCF_023898315.1. Taxonomy (NCBI): domain Eukaryota; kingdom Metazoa; phylum Arthropoda; class Insecta; order Orthoptera; family Acrididae; genus Schistocerca; species Schistocerca nitens. Next base: position 952,381,520 of record NC_064616.1, read on the forward strand.
TTGCCCGCCGTGTTGTAACAGATCCTGGATTATTCTGTAACTAAATAAAAGATGATCGCAACAGACATTTCCTGGAGACAGGAGCAGCGGCTACAGCAACTCAGAAATCAGTTAAAATATCTAGCAAGTTTACAAAGCCTTACAGTATAGACACTGATTGGAAAAAAATCGCAACACCCAGAAGGAGTTGCGTGATAAAAATGGAAGTTGGTGGGTAGTTTCTAACAGGTTATGTCTTCTCATCTTCCGCGCCAGTCGTATAAGAGTGACGCTAGTAAATCGTATACGAGGGTACAAATCTGGTTGCTTTAGATACACACTGTAATGGTCACGAGCGTTGGCTACCTTTGAAATTGGACATGTTGAGTTGATGGTAGCCAAAAATACCTTTAAGGCGACAAAGACGTCATTATCACCACCTCACTAAGTTTGAACGACGTCGTGTAATACGGCTACAGGAAACTGCATATTCCTTCTGCGATACTGCAGAAAAGCTTCGTAGGAATGTATCCAATGTATATGAATGCGGGCAGTAGTGGTCACGAGAATGTACGGTGGCAAGTGGACTGGGCTCCGAACGACTACGTGGCAGACCGTCATGTTCGGCATATGGCTCTGGTGCATTGTACAGCATTTGCAGCAGAAATTTGAGACCCAGTTGCCACGTCAGTGACACAAAAAACTGTTAAAAATCGCATACATCAAAGACAGCTCCGATCCAGAAACTCTGTAGTAAGCATTCCACTGACTCCAAAACACCATCATCTGCCCTCATTGGAGGGCACGGTGGAGGTCTCTTGTGTTTTGTGATGGAAGGTGGTTCTGCCTCGGTGCCGGTGATGGCCTGTGTTGGTTAGAAGACCAGTTGTGGGCCTGCAATCAATCTGTCTGCGTCCTAGACACACTGGACCTACACTGGAGTTATGGTCTGAGGGCGATTTCGTATGACAGTAGGATCACTCTCCTCGTTATTCGTCTCACTCTCACTAAAAACCGTACGTCAACCTGGTGATTCGTTTCATCAACAGCACTCCAGATGGCGGTTTCCTCCAGGATAACGCTCGCCCACATATATCAGTTGTAACGGAACATGCTCTACAGAGCGTCGACATTTTGTCTTGGTCCCTTCTATGACCAGACCTTTTATGTCGGCTGTTTACGTTTTTATGTTGGTAACTGCATGTAGCGCTCTATATGAAAATCACTGACTGTGCTGTGTGCAGTCTGAGGCTAGTCGGCATTGTTGCAATATTTGCTATTGTAGTGTTGGGCAGTTGGCTGTTAACAGCGCGTAGCGTTGCGCAGTTGGAGGTGAGCCGCCAGCAGTGGTGGATGTGGGGGGAGAGATGGCGGAGTTTTGAGAGCAGATGATCTGGACGTGTGTCCATCAGAGACAGTAAATTAGTAAGACTGGATGGCATGAACTGATATGTATATTATGGCTTTTGAACACTATTAAGGTAAATACATTGTTTGCTCTCTATCAAAATCTTTCATTTGCTAAGTATGCCTATCAGTAGTTAGTGCCTTCAGTAGTTAGAATCCTTTATTTAGCTGGCAGTATTGGGGCCCGCTGTATTGCACTAGTTTGAGTAGCGAAGATTTTTGTGGGGTAAGTGATTCATGGAAGGTATAGGTTATTGTTAGTTAGGGCCATTCTTTTGTAGGGATTATTGAAAGTCAGATTACGTTGCTAAGGGGACCTTTCATATGGCGACACTGCCAGGATACCTCACTGGAATCTTCTGATTTTTTCTTGTAGTTTGTGTAATTAGTGTAGCTATTGCGTAATTATAGAGAGAATTTCCTTTGTAGTTGTAGTTTTTCATTGTTGTACAGTAAAACAGTTGTGGTATGCATGTAGATTTGTACCAAGTATTTCGCAGCTGCGCTTGCAATTAACTAGATGTTATTTTCAGTGCTATGTTAATGTGTTTTCTTATTTTTGCTCTTCAAATTGTGCTTTTCTTGTTATCGTGTGAAATGCGTGATAATTATGGCGTGTGAAAAACGTAACACTAGGCTCCAAAGTAAACTGAGAAATGACAGTGAAGACGAAATCAATGTGCTAGCGCCACTGTGTAATGAATTAACTAATGTTCAAATTAATAATTTGGTAACCGTGCATAGGAAAATGGAGCGGGCTGCAAATAATGGTGTAGACAGTGAAACAATTAGTGAACACGGGAGCATTATCGATCGATCGGTCGGCAACAGCTCGTCTCAGGAATCTGAAATGACCGGACACAATCTTGCAAACACTGTAGACTCAGGTTTTGCGTCCTCACCGTTTTCTCAAATAAGTCGAGACACATTTTCTGCTTTTCAACATGCGAATATTAGCGGTTCAAATGCACTGCCGAATAGCACTGAGGAACATGTTTCAGACACCAGTGCATTGTTATTACAATTAATGCAACAAATGGGAGAAAAGCTTCAAACGTTAGACACAATGGAACAAAATCTTCGAACGTTAGACACAATGGAACAAAATCACAGACAAACACAGCAAAAGTTAGACACGATGGAACAAAATCAGAGACAAACACAGCAACAGCTTCAAAAGCTAGACTCAACGGAACAAACGCTTGAACAAACACGTGAAGGTTTGTTCAAATAACTTACGGGTTTGTTGCCGGGTGACATCGTCGAGCACCGCCGATGTGTTTTTCGACTACCTCCTAAGATTAAGGCCCTGTTGGCGTCCGTAAAAGATGATCTCGGTTTGCGCAAGGCTGGGGTCTATCGTATTCCTTGCAGTTGTTGCATGTCATGTATTGGTCAGACAATCAGGACTGTGGAAGACCTGTGTATTGAACATAAGCGTCACACACGCTTACAACAGCCAAGCAAATCCGCTATTGCAGAACATTGCCTGACACCGATCATCCTATGGAATACAACAACAGAGAGATTTTGGCTTGGACGTCAAGGTATTGGGACAGTGTTATTAAGGAAGCTGTTGAAATCAGACTATCAAGCAATCTTATTAACAGAGATGGTGGATTTTGTTTAAATGGTGCTTGGAATCCGGCTCTGTCTCTCATCAAAAAACAGAGTGACAGAATTAGTGCTACCTCACCTGTTGATTACTAGTAACCATCGATATTTCTAATGTTGGTTATCTTTGGTTGTGTTGACACTTGTTCTGTGTATGGTGTTTTCCTTGTTTCTCCTCTATGAACCGAGGTATTAAATTTGCTTGCACATTTTCTCTTCCTTGCATTTGTGCCTTGAGACTGGCAGGGTGTGCTCCTGTTGAAATATCGGCGGTGTTCGACGACGTCACACGGCAGCAAACCCGTAAGTTATTTGAACATTCGATTCGCCGGGAAAAGTTAAGGTCTCACGTGAAGGCTTAACTGCTGAGTTATTTAAAATCGAATCGAAATGTCAAAAAGTCGGTAATGACGTAAAAACACAAATTTTCAACCTATGTTTTCGCGTCATGAAAATGCATTACAGAATCACGAAGCAGAAATAAAAGAACTGCAAACTATTGTTCATGAAAATCACGACACCTTGCAAGCTAAAACTGACTCAGTTGCATCTATCGATTCGGTTACGCAACTTGCAAAAACTCAGGAAAACCTGAAAGACACAGTAGATGCGATTTCAACACAAATGGACACACTGAAACTTGGTTCAGAAAAACACACTGAGGAAATAAGTTCACTATCGGAGAAAGTAGCCGAACTTTCAGATCAGTTCACTAACTTACCTACAAAGGTAGATGATTAACTGAATGACACAAGACCCGTAGCCTTCACTGACACAGAAGATTATGAAGAAATTAGAAAATTCAAACAAAATCAAAATGAAATCAATACACAGTACAACAGAGAAATCCGGGAAGTACAAGATCAGTTGACACAGGTAATACAAGAATTACGTATTTCAGAGGACACTCTTGCTCCAACACGGAAAGAGGGACTTAGAAATAAGAAAAAGCCACAAAATAATAGCACAGGTCAATTCGGAAATTATGAAAGAAATTGGAAAAGTGCACCGAATTTTGAGATGGAACCGCCGAAACTACGTAACAATGACCGACATGCGACTCGCCGACATGATGACTTTGACTATAAGCTGTTCATTACTACACGTAAATTCAAAACATTTAAGAATTGCGGCAACGACATTCATCCACAAGCATGGCTCCATCAATTCCTTCATTGTTTTCCTCCCAACTGGTCATTGGACCACAGGTTAGAATTTATGTGTGGCTAAGAAGTTTCGTGATCATACTATTGTAATAGGGGGAGACTTCAATCTACCAGAATGGGATAGTCACACAATCAGAACTGGAGCCAGGGACAGAGACTCTTGTGACATTATCCTGACTGCCTTGTCCGAGAATTACTTCGAGCAGATAGTTAGAGAACCAACTCGTGAAGCTAACGTTTTAGACCTCATAGCAACAAATAGACCGGAACTTTTCGACTCCGTGAATGTAGAAGAGGGTATCAGTGATCATAAGTCAGTGGTTGCATCAATGACTACAAGTGTAATAAGAAATGCCAAGAAAGAAAGGAAAATATATTTGCTTAACAAGAGTGATAGGGCACAAATCGCAGAATATCTGAGTGACCACCATCAAACGTTCATTTCTGAGGAAGAGGATGTGGAACAAAAATGGAAAAAATTCAGAAACATCGTCCAGTACGCCTTAGATAAGTTCGTACCGACTAAGGTCCAAAGCGAGGGGAAAGATCCACCGTGGTATAACAATCATGTACGAAAGGTACTACGGAAACAAAGAAAGCTTCATCATAGGTTTAAGAGTAGTCGAATCATAGCTGATAAGGAAAAGCTGAACGAAGCGAAAAAGAGCGTAAAGAGAGCAATGAGAGAAGCATTCAACGAATTCGAACATAAAACATTGGCAAACAATCTAAACAAGAACCCTAAAAAGTTTTGGTCATATGTAAAATCGGTAAGCGGATCTAAATCCCCTATTCAGTCACTCGTTGACCACGATGCCACCGAAACAGAGGACGACCGAAGATAGGCAGAAATACTGAATTCAGTGTTCCGAAACTGTTTCACTGCGGAAAATCGTAACACGGTCCCTGACTTCAGCCGTCGCACGGACGCCAAAATGGAAAATATTGAAATAAACGATATCGGAATTGAAAAACAACTGCTATCACTTAGTAGCGGAAAAGCATCCGGACCAGACGAGATACCCGTAAGATTCTACAGTGATTATGCTAAAGAACTTGCCCCCTTTCTATCAGCAATTTATCGTAGATCTCTGGAAGAACGTAAAGTACCTAGCGACTGGAAGAAAGCGCAGGTCGTTCCCATTTTCAAGAAGGGTCATAAATCAGATGCGAATAATTATAGGCCTATTTCGCTTACGTCAATCTGTTGTAGAATAATGGAACATGTTTTATGTTCTCGTATTATCTTAGATAATACAAATCTCCTTCATCATAACCAACATGGATTCCGCAAACAGAGATCATGTGAAACTCAGCTCGCCCTATTTGTCCAAGAAATTCACAGTGCCGTAGACACTGGCGAGCAGATTGATGCTGTATTCCTGGACTTCAGGAAGGCATTTGATACGGTTCCGCACTTACGTTTAGTGAAAAAAATACGAGCTTACGGAATATCGGACCAGGTTTGTGATTGGATTCAGGATTTCCTAGAAGAAAGAACACAACATGTCATTCTTAACGGTTCAAAATCTGCAGATGTAGAGGTAATTTCGGGAGTACCGCAAGGAAGCGTGATAGGACCTTTATTGTTTACAATATACATAAATGACTTAGTTGACAACATCGGTAGCTCCGTGAGGCTATTTGCAGATGACACGGTTGTCTACAAGAAAGTAGCAACATCAGAAGACTCGTACGTACTCCAGGAAGACCTGCAGAGGATTAATGAATGGTGCGACAGCTGGCAGCTTTCCCTAAACGTAGATAAATGTAATATAATGCGCATACATAGGGGCAGAAATCCATTCCAGTACGATTATGCCATAGGTGGTAAATCATTGGAAGCGGTAACGACCGTAAAATACTTAGGAGTTACTATCCGGAACGATCTGAAGTGGAATGATCACATAAAACAAATAGTGGGAAAAGCAGGCGCCAGGTTGAGATTCATAGGAAGAATTCTAAGAAAATGTGACTCATCGACGAAAGAAGTAGCTTACAAAACGCTTGTTCGTCCGATTCTTGAGTATTGCTCATCAGTATGGGACCCTTACCAGGTTGGATTAATAGAAGAGATAGACATGATCCAGCGAAAAGCAGCGCGATTCGTCATGGGGACATTTAGTCAGCGCGAGAGCGTTACGGAGATGCTGAACAAGCTCCAGTGGCGGACACTTCAAGAAAGGCATTACGCAATACGGAGAGGTTTATTATCGAAATTACGAGAGAGCACATTCCGGGAAGAGATGGGCAACATATTACTACCGCCCACATATATCTCGCGTAATGATCACAACGAAAAGATCCGAGAAATTAGAGCAAATACGGAGACTTACAAGCAGTCGTTCATCCCACGCACAATTCGTGAATGGAACAGGGAAGGGGGGATCAGATAGTGGTACAATAAGTACCCTCCGCCACACACCGTAAGGTGGCTCGCGGAGTATAGATGTAGATGTAGATGTAGATTTAGAGAATGAACCAGCTGTAAGAATGCGATCGGTCATTCACGATTGTCACAGTGATGGAGAATTTTATCATGCCTTCGTCTCAGCATATTGGTCTCAAGCTACACAAGACCGAGTAAAACATAGTATCATAATGATGAAACATTTCGAACAATCTGAATTTTCCAGTCCTGTCAAATACTTCGAAGACATGTAACATAAGAATCAGTATCTTTCAAACCCATACGGCCCCTCAGAACTCATCTGAATTTGCTTAATCAAATTGCCTGAACATTTATGACATATTATTTAGGCAGGACGTTGCAAAGACGACATTGAAGCTTTTCAGGGACTGTTACAAGAATTGGAAATTGACACAACAATTACAGGTCACATCCGTCACAATTCCGCGATGACAGAAATAATAACTGGACACGACAAGGCTATTCTTACAACGTAAATCGTGACGAAAACAGACACTACCCGTATGACAACCGTTGGAAGAGTAGTAATAATTACAGGGAAAGATCACCTCTCCGAGCAGAGAAAAATGGAGAAATGGCTCTGAGCACTATGGGACTCAACTTCTGAGGTCATTAGTCCCCTAGAACTTAGAACTAGTTAAACCTAACTAACCTAAAGACATCACAAACATCCATGCCCGAGGCAGGATTCGAACCTGCGACCGGAGCGGTCTTGCAGTTCCAGACTGCAGCGCCTTTAACCGCACGGCCACTTCGGCCGGCCCGAGCAGAGACAATCAGAGAAACAGACAATATGGGAACCAAAATAATTATTATCAAGGGAGACAGAATAACTTCAGACGCAACAGTCCACCGTGCAGTTACGATTACGGGAGAAATTCTCCACTATATGACTGACAAAAAAAGAAACTATGTAAACTACTGACAAAACGACAGACCTGAATTTCATCAGAATTGGCGGTATTCAAACAGGGCAGGGCCTTCTCGACAAGGTGAATTTGTAGAAGTTAGATCTCCAAATCCCAATAACGATGCGCGCCAACAAAGAGACAGTAGGCAATGACTCACACCGCGGGCAGCCACAAAACGTACTTATGAAGCTGACGTCGTAGCTGCCGTGGCTAGTAATCACGTAAAAATGGAAGACATTAGGGACATCTTACTCCAGGAACACGACGTAAAACATAACAACATTGCATATCCTGTAATTCACATTACAGTAAGTGACGTAAAATTTACGGCAGTACTTGACTCTTGCAGTCCCACTTCAGTAATTAGTGAAACAGCCTTTAGCAAGTGCAACAAATCGAACGGTTGCCCCACACTTCCGTTACGTAAGAGTAAATTACTAGGTGCAGTCGTTGGAAAAAGTGTAGATGTGTGTACGCCAACAAACCAACTTAGAATTCTTTTGTCAAAGCCACAGCTTCTCTATGAACTATCTTATTGTTCCATTATTGTCGACGGAAATTATATTGGGAGTAGACTTTTTGAATTAATACAAAGCAATCTTAAACTTTCACGATGCTCAAGTAAGTTTGGAGAAAGAAGGTAAGTCAATAGCTTTGATATTTGAAAATTGGCTCTCAAACCATGACGAGGAAATTAATAGGCTTTACATCCTGTTAGACAACAGTTCGGAATTTTCGACGCAACTAGACACTTACAATCACTCTGCAGGTACTGACAGGGATGATATCGACGGCGTATTTGATACTATTGAGTTAATTCAGAATAAAATTCAAACAATTGAGAATTGTAATGACACTGATAGCCAGGACGTTTTTGAGATTTTACAAGCACATTCCACAGTTTTTACTCACAAAACAGGAACAATCAAGGGATTTAAATACCAATTTCGTGTTCGTGAGCATACTAAATTTTGTGTTAGACCATACGTAATTCCGGCACATTATAGAGACCGTGTTAGAACAGAAATACAATCTATGCTTGACGAGGGCATTATTGAACCTGCAGTAAGCTCATACAACAATCCATTACATGTTGTAGATAAGAAAAATGGATCGATCAGGCTTGTCTTAGATTCGAGACAAATCAATACTATCATCACTCCTGAAACAGACAGGCCGCAAACGTTGGGAGAACTTCTTCAAAATTTTAATGATGTAAAAGTGTTGTCTTCTATTGATCTCAGATCCAGCTGTTATCAGATCGAACTTCCTCCAGAATGTAGAAAATACACAGCTTTTCTTTGTTTCGGCGTTTGTTATCAATTTCGGAAACTTCCTTTTGGCTTGAACATACACTCCTGGAAATGGAAAAAAGAACACATTGACACCGGTGTGTCAGACCCACCATACTTGCTCCGGACACTGCGAGAGGGCTGTACAAGCAATGATCACACGCACGGCACAGCGGACACACCAGGAACCGCGGTGTTGGCCGTCGAATGGCGCTAGCTGCGCAGCATTTGTGCACCGCCGCCGTCAGTGTCAGCCAGTTTGCCGTGGCATACGGAGCTCCATCGCAGTCTTTAACACTGGTAGCATGCCGCGACAGCGTGGACGTGAACCGTATGTGCAGTTGACGGACTTTGAGCGAGGGCGTATAGTGGGCATGCGGGAGGCCGGGTGGACGTACCGCCGAATTGCTCAACACGTGGGGCGTGAGGTCTCCACAGTACATCGATGTTGTCGCCAGTGGTCGGCGGAAGGTGCACGTGCCCGTCGACCTGGGACCGGACCGCAGCGACGCACGGATGCACGCCAAGACCGTAGGATCCTACGCAGTGCCGTAGGGGACCGCACCGCCACTTCCCAGCAAATTAGGGACACTGTTGCTCCTGGGGTATCGGCGAGGACCATTCGCAACCGTCTCCATGAAGCTGGGCTACAGTCCCGCACACCGTTAGGCCGTCTTCCGCTCACGCCCCAACATCGTGCAGCCCGCCTCCAGTGGTGTCGCGACAGGCGTGAATGGAGGGACGAATGGAGACGTGTCGTCTTCAGCGATGAGAGTCGCTTCTGCCTTGGTGCCAATGATGGTCGTATGCGTGTTTGGCGCCGTGCAGGTGAGCACCACAATCAGGACTGCATACGACCGAGGCACACAGGGCCAACACCCGGCATCATGGTGTGGGGAGCGATCTCCTACACTGGCCGTACACCACTGGTGATCGTCGAGGGGACAATGAATAGTGCACGGTACATCCAAACCGTCATCGAACCCATCGTTCTACCATTCCTAGACCGGCAAGGGAACGTGCTGTTCCAACAGGACAATGCACGTCCGCATGTATCCCGTGCCACCCAACGTGCTCTAGAAGGTGTAAGTCAACTACCCTGGCCAGCAAGATCTCCGGATCTGCCCCCCATTGAGCATGTTTGGGACTGGATGAAGCGTCGTCTCACGCGGTCTGCACGTCCAGCACGAACGCTGGTCCAACTGAGGCGCCAGTTGGAAATGGCATGGCAAGCCGTTCCACATGACTACATCCAGCATCTCTACGATCGTCTCCATGGGAGAATAGCAGCCTGCATTGCTGCGAAAGGTGGATATACACTGTACTAGTGCCGACATTGTGCATGCTCTGTTGCTTGTGTCTATGTGCCTGTGGTTCTGTCAGTGTGATCATGTGATGTATCTGACCCCAGGAATGTGTCAAAAAAGTTTCCCCTCCCTGGGACAATGAATTCACGGTGTTCTTATTTCAATTTCCAGGAGTGTATCTTCGGCAGCATTCATTAGCGGGCTAAATTCCATATTACCAGAGATCTTAAAACGTCACATCTCCTTATATGTGGATGATATTCTAATACCAGAACCCTCATGGAAACAACATAATCGCATCCTCAACAGTGTGTTACGTATTTTTGCAGAATCTGGAATTACAGTTAACTCGGAAAAGTCCATATTCGGTGTGTCAAATGTGAGGTTTTTGGGACATATTATTTCTTCTGAAGGCTTTCAGCCGGATCCTGAAAAGTTAGAAGCAATCAGAGCCATTCCAGTTCCATGCACAAAGAAACAAGTCTGCAATTTTCTAGGTCACGTTAATTTTTACCGTCGTTTTCTGAATATGCAAATTCCAGTTACACCAAACCTTTGTTCTCTCACGGGAAAAATACTATTTGGAACTGGGACGAACAGGCACAGTTGGAATTCAATGCTTTGAAAGAATAGCTACTTAACGCGCCAATATTAGCTCATCCAGATGTGTCACAAGATTTCTGTCTCAGCACGGATTCTTCTAAAGTCGGTCTTGGCGCCCATTTATTTCAAGGAGTCATAGAAAATGATGGTACTGTTCAGAAAACCATTGCTTTTGCTAGCCGAGTGCTAAGAAAATCTGAAAAAAAATATTCCCTTACTGAATTAGAAGCCTTAGCAATCGTTTGGGCATTTAACAAATTCCGTTTCTTTCTTTCTGGTAAGCACGTAAAAGTATACAGTGGTCATCGTGCATTACAAATTCTTTTGTCTTCAAACTTAAATCATGACAGGTTAAAACGTTGGGCATTGTTTCTGCAAGAATTCCACTTCACAATAGTCTACATTCCCGGCAAGGAGAACATTGTTCCGGACGCACTGTCACGCGCGCCGAGTGGGCTTGAGAAACGTAACACAGAAGACAACCTCGAGAAAAATTTCAGTATTCTTTACACCCAGAAAGTAGCCTTCGAAAACTTCATCACCACATCTTTAAAGGACATTGCTCATGAACAAGATAAAGATCCGATTTGGAAAGACGTCAAAAGTAAATGGCATGGAAAGACACACACACAGATTCCGCATTATTATTTGGTTAGAAGCAACATACTGTGCAAACGCTGCACTGTTGATGACAAGCTATGGGTACTTTGCATTCCTGACGATTTTGTTAATAAGCTCATTTGGTACATTCATTTCAGCTACGCACATTTTGGTCCAAGAAAATGTTATCATATTCTTCGGACGACTTGTTATTTTAACAATATGGAAAAGAGAATTCGAAGTGTCTTGTCTATTTGTAAACTTTGTCAAAAAGCTAAACCATCAACCATCTCACATCGTGCTCCGTTGTTTCCTATCATTCCTTCTAAATTAAAAGAATTTGCTGCTGTTGATCTCTTGGAACCCCTTGTCAGAACATCGAATGGATTCTCCTACGTTCTAGTCGCTGTTGAGCTTACTTCAAAATTTGTTTCTTTCACACCGCTACGTAAAGCCACTGGACGTTCTGTATCTGACGCCTTTATCAAAAATTTCTTACGTGAAGTTGGACACGTTAGTAAAGTCATTTCATATAACGGACCGCAATTCAGGTCTGCTGTTTGGTCACCTATGCTTCGGAATAATAAAATCAAACCTGTTTTTATTTCATTGTACTCACCACACTGTAACCCGTCTGAACGGATTATGAAAGAAATCAATAAGCTTTGCAGACTTTATTATCACAGAAACCATCAGTTTTGTGACAGATATTTATACTTATTTCAGAACGTCCTGAATGAAATGCCTCGTGACTCCACTGCTATACCACCTATTCTTGTACTGAAGAATGAAGAACCACCGAACAGAATCAGAGAGATTGTACCTTTTCAGAAATCACGTAACTTTGACGGAAAGACATAATTGATTTGGCTATTAAATATATAAAATCTGTTGCAGACAAAAGGAGAAAACTACACGGTAAAGCAAATGCAAAAAAAAAAATTATATATTGGTCAGAAAGTTCTCGTTAAAGCTCATTCATTGTCACATAAGAAGAAACACTTGAGTCACAAATTCTTTCTGATTTACAATGGACTTTACAGAATCCGACGTATACCACATGATAATTGTGTTGAAGTTGAAACTCTGCCTACTAGGAAGAGTAAGAGATTGCACCACATTTCACATGTAAAACCGTTTATTGAGAGATAATCTGTTTTTTTAACTTAGTCTTTGCTATTAGATTTTTCACTTCACGTCACTAGTACTCTTTGTCACACTTAGAAACTGTTAACATGCAACTATGTTTTAAAGTTAACTATCCAGTCAAGAACCTAGGGAACTTATTTAGACAAGTAATTACAAATGCATTGCTATAGTGAACAGAGGACACAGTGTTACTCTGTCTGTCCATTCTTGCTTGTTAGTTGCACGATTATGTAACGACTATAAGGTTTACATACTTAGAACATTTACCGCTAATGAGATTTTAATGCAATATTTTGGTTTACTTGAAAAGACATTCTTTATTAGAAGTACTTTCTGTGAGATTAAAGATGACTTAGTATTTGATTTCTGTGACAGCCACACGATTATATCAGGACGCTACTAATGTGTGCCACAGTTTACATTGTTGCTTTTGTGCTGCATCTGTTTTATGTCTGCACAGTTTTTCTGAATTCTTCTGGAAAGTAAAACATGTTTTTGTAGTAACTTTTGTGGTATAGCTACAATTAGACAGCCTTTTTCGTAGCACAACAATACGTTACAGTATAGTACTTTCTTGATCACGGTACTGTACGTAATAACTACGATATCTACACGCATAACATTTCACTTTTGTTTATTACGAGGTAAGTACATTGACTTCTACAGAACTTTGCTTACGGACGACGATAATTTCGACACTTGCTACATTTTTACACTTAAATAATGACAGATTTTATCTTAGAACAAGACGCACAGTTTAGCGCTACAGTACACGTATTTGAGTGATTAATTTTGTACTTAAAACATTAATTTTTAAAGATTTTTGAATTACAAGGATACAAGGGTTTTCTGTGATACATTTCATTCCATTGCTGTAATCTGTAACACCTGAGCGTATAATTAGATTAATCCTCAGGAGGTACATGCCTACTTTGTGTACTGAGCGTGTAGCGAGCGCTAGGAGCCCTAGCTAATTTGATATTTGCTTACTCAACTTTACACATCGCTACCATATTTCTCTAACACAGAGTTACACAGCTATCTGATAATTTAACTAAGAGAGAGAGAAACATTTTTTTACTACGTCAGTGACACATGTTTACGTAATTACACAGTTGGATAACTTCACACTGATGAAATTGTACTTTGTCTGTACTTTGTGAACTTTTCATACTTTTTCGGAGCCATTGTGAAACTATGAGAGCTTTGAATGACGTATTTGGTAAGGGATCATGATTTTAGAAGTACGTTTGAGGTAGATGACTTTATTGAAAGTTTTGAAATTATGGAAAGAAGCTGCGATGATTTTGAGATGTGGCCGATCTGTTATGATGTTATTATTGCGACGACGATGTGTATTATGCTGTTGAGATGTTTATGATCAATAAGATGATGCTATATGAGGAATGTGATTACGTGTTTATATGTATATGAATGATGAGTAGTGGTTAGGGACACTGATTTGAGAAAAAGTATGTTGGAAACCAAGAATCGTACTTTAAGAGTTATGAAACGTGTGCATATGCGTGAATGTTTCACAATGCTGGCGAATATTTTTTGGACATTGTTATATTTATAGATTTTGTTTCTACACATTTGTAACGCAAATTCTCGACATGTGAAATTTTTTTATATGAGACTGTCACTGTAGCGCAATCTCCTGTCACAAATATGTCAGTAAGAAACCTAAGTGACCTTGACATAATGCGTTGTGGATGCCCAGCTGTGCCACCTGCCTGGAAAAAAAGCCATTAGGTAGAGAGAAAAAGAGGCCATTAACCTCGCTATTGACATTTCTTTGTAGAAAGCATTGCAAATATGACACGCTGTTACTTGGAAACATATGATCATACTGTGGAGCACGTACTTTGTGCAACTTACTGCAATGCTTATGAATTGATGGGAAATATTCTTACATCTGCACACCTGACTATGACAAGTGTCTTTCTACGAGAATTGAGAGAATTTCTACTAACTTATGAAATGCCACATGATTATTGAATGATATTGTTATGCTTTGCTTTACATAGTTGCTTATTTCTTTTGATATCCGGTTTCCAGCTGTGTTGCTGCATTGGTTTTATAAAATAAAATTAAACGCATTTGCTAATGTGAACACTTTCTGTCAAAAGATCTATTAAATTATAATTTTATGATACACATTCTTCGAAAAAGGAGCACTTGGAAAGGCAAAAACAATAAGAAGGGACTAATAACAGTAACTGCATACATAATTTTCTTTTCAAGTACTTGGCAATTTTTTTGTAAAATAAGTTGTGGTGCACCGCTTTAATGACATAGACATTAAGATGTGAATAGACATTTCCCTTATCTGCATTGTTGTCTTTAGTGTACTATTTTTTCTGCTTGAGCATTGTCATGTTTAGGAATAAGTTATTGCATTTGCTGCTGCTGTTTGCCAGGCATAGTGCTACTGAATTTCACTTTGTATTACTGTGTTAAGCCAGTTTTACGACTGATTTATTTTTCTTGTTTATTGCACATTGCCTTATATTAGCTGTAATATTGCATTTGATTTGCTAATTTAGATTTACTGCTGCTAGCTTTCCCAATTTGTATTTTTTGTCATTGCTGTTTGTGTTAATTGTTTTGTGCTGCTGCATTGTCTTGTTCCTTAGTATATATATCTGAGCTCAGTAGATTTAATTTAGCTTAAGAGGGGGTAGACTATATAAGGAACTAACTATGGAGAATAGAGAAAGAGTGCATTGAGAAGTTATATGAAAAAGATTTGGGCAAAAATGAGTAATGTACAATGAGAAATATTTATTTTGAAAGAGAATACGAACAAACAGTAGGGTTTAGGGACAACAGGGTTAGATAGGATTTTTTTTTTGCAGGAAAGATCTATGGAATGAAGTTTTGGGTTGGACTGCAGTACCAAATGTTACACTGAAAACAAACCCTGTCCTTTCCTTTTGTGTTATTCCGCTATATGTTTGTGTACCCTAGTGTATTTGTGTTCTTCCTGAATTTATATGATTATCTGATGAGAGTTATGTTGCAGAATATTTCTAATACTATGTTATTTATTTTGTAAAGACGTTTAGACATTATTAATTCTGTTCTCTTTCAATCCTCATGTGACTGGTTAACATTATTGCTGGTTCTAAGGACAAGTGCACAAGTGGTGGTTCATGGACTTGCTATATTATCCGCAAGACTCTTCGATGGTGATTGCGCACCTGCACAGTTGCAACAGATCGCTGCTGGCCATCTCTACAAGGACTGTAGTGGGTCTGTACCTTTGATGGCCCACCAATACCACACTCTCTACCAGGACTAGAGTGGGTCTGCTGTGTGATGACCTACCTACCAATAGTCTTCAAAATTTCGAATGACTCTGCTGTGGGTTTGCTCTGTTGTGGCCCATTACCTGTCTGCATGTCAAGAGGCAGCACTGTCTTTCCGTTGGAAGGATAACACTACTTCTTCAAGACTGCATGGAAATCCACTACTTCCGTGTGCATTTTCTTTTACTGCTCAGACTTTGAGAAAGAAAAACTGCAATTGTACTGTGATGAATGATCACGGCTGTCTTTATGGACTGCGAGAAAATTTTAGCTTTTGACCAACATTGTATCAATAAGTGTGTGCATTTGATTTCTTTGTTATTGTAATTATGAATTTTTTTTCGTATCTGTATTGGTCACTGCCCAAGACAATTTGTAAAATGTTTTGTGGGGAGCATGGGGGCTATGTAAGTAGGCTGTTTAGGTTTTTATGTTGGTAACGCCATGTAGCACTCTATATGAAAATCACTGACTGTGCTGTGTGCAGTCTGAGGCTAGTCGACATTGTTGCAATATTTGCTACTATAGCGTTGTGCAGTTGGCTGTTAACAGCGCGCAGCGTTGCGCAGTTGGAGGTGAGCCGCCAGCAGTGGTAGATGTGGGGAGAGAGATGGCGGAGTTTTGAGAGCGGATTATCTGGACGTGTGTCCATCAGAGACAATAAATTTGTAAGGCTGGATGTCATGAACTGATATATATATATATATATATATATATATATATATATATATATATATATATATATATATATATATATATATATATATAATGACTTTTGAACACTATTAAGGTAAATACATTGTTTGTTCTCTATCAAAACCTTTTATTTGCCAAGTATGCCTATCAGTAGTTAGTGCCTTCAGTATTTAGAATCCTTTATTTAGTTGGCAGTATTGGGGCTCGCTGTATTGCACTAGTTTGAGTAACGAAGATTTTTGTGGGGTAAGTGATTCGTGAATATTATTGTGTGTCAGTTTAAGCACAGTCATTTATAATTATTCTAAGGGGACGTTTGAACCTGTTTCCACTCAAGCACATATGGGACTTCATCGAACGACAACGCCAGCGTCAGCTACAGACGCCATTAAACGTTCCTGTATGGACCGACTAAATGCAACAAGCATGAAACTCCGGCTCACAAACTGACACGCAGCACCTCTGCAACACTACGTATGGATATTTTCATGCTTGAATTAAAATTCAGGCTGTTACACCGGTTACTAATTTTCCAACCTTTCACATATGCAGTGGTTTATCTCGTACTTACATTAACGTGTAATTTTGCATCGTTAATCACTTAAAATGTTACCTAGACAAATAATTTGCGAAATTTCGTTATTCGATACTTATTGCTTTTTGGTTTTGCGATTTTTTTCTGTCAAAGTGAAAGGAACATTTTTGTTTCAAATAAATATTCAAGAAAAAATTATACTTACAGCGCCAACAGAACTCGGAAAACAACTTTCCAAGAAAGGATGCTGGGCCCCGTCGGCTCAGGGCGCTACCAGACCGCTGCCTACGATCGTGTAGTCGAGTTAACATGTATGATGCAGCTCATACAAAAGCGCAAATACCGGCATTGATAGCCTGCATCACATGATTAAACATTTCACAGTATGCTCTATTTGTGATCTCAGAGAAGACGAGGATCTTTCTCGAAACTCACACGAAAATATTTAGGCTCTTATAACCTTCCAATCAATTTTCACCTGTACAGAATGGTGAACTCAGGCGTCGTGGTCGACTGTTTAACTTGCATCAATGTAGTCCTAACGAAATCAGCGGTGTAATCGGCGGATCAACATCCTATAGCACTATTTCCCCACTTACGTACAGGTGGGTTCAGTATTCAAAACCGTATTCAGTCGCCAAACGTCAAGATTTTGTCGGAACATCTCGAGGTCCATGAAGTCATGAAAACAGGAACGACTATGCGAGGCATTACCACACAACGCACTGCTTCAACGTAAAGGGTAAGCTACGGTATCGTACTGCTGAAGTAGATCGTATCCCTCCAGAGTGCAACAAACGGTAGATCGATGTGACACAGCACTATGTCTCTCTACAATGGTATTCTTACGACTCAGTTCAGGAAATCATAGAGACAGATTAAATTTTACAAGGAATACTTGCCGACAAACAATTCGATTCCGCGTTAGAGGGATAACAAAATAAATTATCATCGAGACAGCTCCTACTCGTCATCACCGATTCCGTTGCATTTATGATACGTGTAAGGTTTGGCAAGAAATGAAAGTGACAGAAGTGGGAGATCCACTTAGACAAGCTTTCAGAAAAATGTAGTATT
Organism: Schistocerca nitens; assembly: GCF_023898315.1. Classification (NCBI taxonomy): domain Eukaryota; kingdom Metazoa; phylum Arthropoda; class Insecta; order Orthoptera; family Acrididae; genus Schistocerca; species Schistocerca nitens. The sequence continues at coordinate 952,399,601 of NC_064616.1, forward strand.
TTTAGCGCAGGTTGGGCGAGCAGGAGTTAATTATCTTACGGTAGTATCATGGAAGCGGTTGGGCCACCGGAAAGTGTACACAGCGGTAACCAGAGAGTCATGGGGTTGAGCCCTCGTTCTGTAACAATTTTATTTTCAATTTTTACGTTACTTAAAGTGAAAATGATTCGAAATAATGCTCAGTACACTGCATTTACTAACATCTTCATAAAGATCTTGAAAAGGGAACGGAAAGGAACATTTGGGTTTACAAATAAATATCCAAGGAAAGATTGTACTACTTACAGCGTTCACAGAATTCTGGAAACTACTTTCCAAGGAAGGATTGTGATTAAAGTGTTTAATGAAACTGGTAAATTGATATTTCTCATTCGTTGAGTCATTCGGAACGAACTTTTAATGTCACTTTTAAGAAAATATTTACATTCATTTCTCTCTTACCAAGTTGCCAGTACCAGTCCACTTATAACCGCACTCTGGACCAACGAAGGGTACAAACTATTCTCTTGAAACAACAGGAAATGAACAACGTAGCCCACTTGCATACAGCGCAGTATGCCATAACCCTTCTGGAGAATTACTGTCAATTATCTACCTATGCTTGCAAGAGAATAGTGGCTCATTTAGACCAAGGATTCAAAAACGGGTGGATGGGCCGAAATATGAGAATGTTGTATTTGCTTCCAAAAGATCTGGGAAGCTAAACGCATATTTATGAAATTTTTTTTACTTCTTTGCTGAAGCACTGCGTGCAGGTTAACAAATTTCTTCAATTGTTTCGCAGGAAACGCAGACAAACACGCAACTATATGACGATATGTTTCAAGGGGAGAAAGAATTACCATCATGCAACATTCAAGTTATTCCCTGCAAATTAAATGCACTTGGGCCACCATGAGTAGTGGGGCAAAAGAGGTATTGGCACATAGGGTTAGTGCGTGTTTCATACATTCAGGTGCACTCTCCCCGAACCCCTGATGACGTCATGGGTTTTCCCCAGCCACAATGTGGGTCCTTCACTCTTTCCTCCCCTCTCCCCACCGACCCCACCCTGAAAAGAGGGAAATTCACATTTTAGCACGAAATTCCCAAAATTTTGGGAAATTCAAATTTTTTGGGGAATATCAAATTTTGTGTGTTGACCTTGAGGTTCAGAGACTAAGTGAGCTAGTTCACAACACCACCACCAACACCATCAGAGGGCGCTGTTGGCCCTCGTCCACTCCCTTTCTCCACACTCCACTCCCTTCATCTCACCACACCTCCCCTCCACCATCTGGAAATAGGCGGGAAAGGACTCATTCTGCCCTGTACTGCCGAATAGGATGGGTATAAGTCTCTATTATTTTGTATGCAGTGCAGTGTTTGGTTTATGTAAGGAATATGAGTTGCCATTGATCGATCACTAGACAGTAGCTCCTTACAGTTTCGTCAGTAACTGCTAGATGTCGAGTGGATACTTTCGCTATTAGTCTAGCAGTGGAGACTTGCTCCAGCCAGTCTAGCCAGTAGCGCTATATGGGAAAAGTAATAGGACAGCAAGCCATCACTGAAGTTCAGGTCTGTAGTCCTCTGCCGATCGATTAGTGAAAACTGCTGGATGTGCCTCACTAGGAATCGACCCAGAAATACTTCCGAAGTCAATAAATTGATTGACTTATTAATTTCCAGTCATGTAATGATGAAGTAGAGTATACAAGGGGGAGTAGCTCACAGGTCAGTCTCAGGAAGGAGAAGAAGAACCATGAAGCATCGCCAGCAGCAGTTGAGAATCTCATCAGCCTCTCAATTACAGAAGAAGTGTAAAGGTAAGTACTCATTATATGTCATTGATACTACTACAACAAATAACAGCTCTTCTTCCTCCTATCCTGCGTCAGTTCCCTTTCTTTGTTCAACAGCATGTCAGTCTCTGTGGATGCTTATTGATACCTCTTCTTCTTTATTCAGTGACATCAAGCATGTCTGGACCAGCAGCCACTAGTAGCGGCTCATCGAGACCTGTAGCACACTCTGGCCCGTCAGGAACAGCAGTGGTCCTCCTTTTTCTTCTTCTTCCCCTTCTCCTTCTTCTTTGTTCAGTGACATCCAGCATGTCTGGACCAGCAGCAGCTTCCATCGGCTCATTGGGACCTGTCAGGAACAGCAGAGTTAGCAACACCATGGGATCCTGTAACACACCTGACCATCATGTTGGAACAGGACAATGGGCTGCTGTTATCCATCCCATTAATTTATTTGTGTAATGACGATGCCCAGCAAGTCCCCAACTCTCAGAAGAACTACGATGACGGCATTACACCACATGAGGCAGTTCAGTACTGCTGTCCAATATACGCACCATCCCAGAACTTTCCAGTGTTACTGAAATGACAGTGTGTTAATGTAGTTGATGAGAAGGTGCTAATTGCTCCCAGTGCTGTACTGCTTTTCACTTCAACTTATAATCTAACAGCTAGTGGTTCAAAGCGCTTAAATATTGGTGTAGAAGCATAAGTGGAAAGTGACTGGCATCTTGTGTTAGAGATTGAAAATGCATTGAGAATTGTTAAATTGCAGTCTGCAGAGTTGGAACGGAATGAACTGTGTCATGCAGAACGGTACATTAATGAACAGATGATCTATGTGTATTGTCCATCTCCGGACATTCACTGTGCTGGTCTGACACTATAATAACATTGTGAGATCTGGAGGCTCATCCATTTATCTGAAATACTGCACCATTACAAACTTCTACAGCACTTGCCCGCGAAATGCAAAGGTCCCGAGCTCGAGTCTCAGTCAGACACACAGTTTTAATCCATCCAGGAAGTTTCATTACAAACTTGTTCACGCTATGAACGGCGCTACCACTTGTGGTGAAAAGACTGAGCTGTGGGGTACCATGTGCTCAGATTGTGTATAAAGACATTGTGAACTATCTCCGTACATATACTGCACCTGCAGACAGTTAAGAACAGTACATCAATACGGTGTTAAAAAAGCTAAAGGAACGATCATCAGTTTGAGAGCAATACATGCCGAATTTATTGGTGCTTCAAAATGGTTTCTAAAGAAGACGCTAAAGGAACATCCACCAGTTTGAGAGAAATACATGCTGAATTTATTGCATACAAGAAACAGTTATTCGTTAACTATTATAAAAATTAACCAGTTGCTTTTGTTGTTGATGTAATGCAGTCTATATATCATTGTTGAAATGTAAATAAAATATATATAATCGCAAATCATCGTTGTTTTTCTTATTTAACCACCCTATCATTATTTATTGTAAGGTGTAGCCATTTTAGCTCAGTCAGTAAGATGATTAAGCTGTAGTTACTACATAAATTATTATTATTATTACAAACACTCATTTTCTATAAAAATTCCACTGCACACCAAAACCTGTCTTAGTTGGTATCGTGGCTGTGTTGGTGAAGGGTTGTTGTGAGTGGTCCTGTGATGGTTTGGAAGGAGACTGGAGGAAGAAGAAGAATGGGGTACCCGACAACATAAGAGGGATAATTCTGGGTCCATCCAGCTCTGGCAAGACAGATACTCTCACGTCATTAGTAAAACACCCAAATGGGGTCTGCTTTGAGCATATATGTGTATTTTCAAGAATGCTGTTTAAACAAAACTAAGAGCTACCGCAAACGATACTGCATAGTGTAGATGGTGTAACATAGACGACATTCAGTAAAAGCAGTACAATTCATCCACCAGAAAAAGTAAAGCCAAGCCCAGTGTACGTAGTTGACGATGTTGCTGAGGAAAACCTAGATCAAATTCAATGATATTTCTGTTTTGGTCATCATATGGTTATTGGCATTTTATTTGAGTCAGACGTATTCCAGAATCCTTAGACAGTTGATGAGGGATAATGCAAATTTCATTATAGTTTTCACGCAAGACAATTTTAATCTATAACACATTTACTAGGAAAATGGAGGAACCGACATGTCATTCAATGATTTTGTAGAGAAATGTGTAGATTGCTGGAATCACACACAGTTTCTTGTTATTGATAAATCAACCATTTTGAGATTTATCAACGAATTAGATGCTAGGGTTAAGGAACGAGAGACGTTGATCCGCATCATTCTGAGAAAGGAAGTAAATGACTGAGCAGTAAAATTTGATGGAATTGAAAAGAAAGTACATTACTTACGCGTATAGGTTGAGCGAAATGTATGTAAGGTACAGCCTGTGAAGCAGCCTATTTACTATGAGCAAAATGTCAGCTAAGCATAATATCATCGCTGCAAGGAAGGCCGTTCGAGAGAAATTATGGTTGCTGAGGGTAGGACATTTAGACTCTACGAGAAACGTTTAAACCAGTCACTAAATCTCTCGATGAACGTTTTGCGAAATTACACAACGACGACGATGATGCTATTGCCGGTTTCATTAATCGTTACAGCGATGCTAGGAAAGACAAAACATTCGGTATCAAAGGTGAAAAACTGTACATGATGAGCAAGAAGCCTATAATTCTAAATGAAAAACAGTACAGATAGGAGACATGGAATTGCAAGGAACACCAGGTCTACTGAACCTTATTTTCCTGAAATCATCAAAAACAGTAAAATGTTCACCATAAGACCTGGAGAAGCATGGTGAAATACTACAATTGACCGGTGTACGCTGGAAAGCAGAGAACCAACGTAGTGCGGAGTACAGACACATTATAAAACTATTATTATTTGATGGTCGGTATGGCAGTGGTGATGGTATTGATATTCAGTATAAAAGAGTCAGCAATCAGTCTCCTCAGTATAAACGCTATGACGACCCCAGTGAGCTAGTATATCGGCTACGACTTCACAAGGCATCAGCAGCTTCAGCCAATACCGCTTATTCGAATGAGGTGTCTCAGTAATTTCAGAGCTCAGAGAGAATGGTATAATCGAACGACTGTGGAGACAGTAATTCGAGAACTTCACAAACCAGCATGCAAAACATACCCTCATAGGCATGTTACAATTATAGGTTTGAATGACTTACGGCAAGCTGATTTTGCAGGTATGAGGGAATATTCACATGAGAATAATGGATCCAAATATATTTTATTAGTTATTGATACTCCAAATTTACCTGGGCATTACTTCTTCAAACAAAAATTGGGAGAAATGTCATGGAGGTGTTTGAGCGTTTGTGGCTACCAGGGACGTGTCGATGCCCAGACAACATCCGAACCGATAATGATGGAGAGTTTTACAACAGGTTTGGAGGACTGTGATGCAGCGATATGAAACACATCAATACTCAACATTCGCCAACGTGAAGGCAAGTATAGTGGAACGTATCAACGGAAAAATAAAAGATCAAATGTGGATGCATTTTAATCTTCGCGGCTAATACAAATGGACAGATATCTCTAAAAAAATAATTGCACAGTACAATCCAACCACACATAGATACAACAAAAACGAGACCAATCGATGTTCCTGATAATGGACTCATGGATATCGTGTACTGTCGTGTTAAAATCTGGATCCATGTAAATAGAAATTAGATGTGTTTAATTTGGTACGTACCTCAAAATGCAAAGCAGCATTTGAGAAATCATACCTCCCAATCTTCTCAAGTGAGATTCTGGTACCGCGCACCGCGGAATTTGAATTCCCACTGGACGTCATGGATGTCGAAGACCCCTAGAGGTCTCTGCACCATCGCGCCGTAAGCTGTGGCAACCCGTGCCTCCTGGCCTGCATTTAGTGCGAGGGCGCTACAGTGGAACACGTGGTTCCAGCGGCCAATAGCGACGCCTCCGATAGAGTATTTAAGCGCCTGCCTCTCGCTCAGCCAGCGAGTCTAATCCTGCGTACGTCTCTGGACACATCGCCTCGCCTTAGACGGATTATTTACTTTCTTGTTCTATGTACGAGTGGACGTAGTGGTTAGGTTTTCTTGTGACTCCGTTCTTTCGATCTTGTTGTTGTTCGTTCTGTCGTTTCGTTGATCGTGTCCGTCCTCTCCCGTTGTGTTGTTGTTCGCGGGCCGCTCCGCGGGTCCCGCCGCGCTTTCTATCACTTCAAACCCCGCGACCGTTCCGGTCGCCGTTACAACGTTTTGGCGACGACGTAAACGGTGGTCGTTGTTGGTATGGAGGCGAAGTTGGTCTGTCTGATGGAGCAACAGCAGCAGCTCATGCAGCAGCAGCAGCTCCAGTTAGACATCTTACAAAAGTCGCTGCAGTTGCTAACGGACAAAGAACGGGACGCATTACCACAACAGCTTCAGAGTCCTCGAGTGTCCTATGCTTTCCCACGTCCGCCATCCTTTCCACCCTTTAATGACGCTGAAGAAGACTGGGAAACCTACTAACATCAGCTTAAACAACATTTCACGGCTTTTCAAGTCACGGACGACTCCTTGCAGCGGTCGTTGTTTTTGTCTTGGGCCTCCCCAGACACGTTCTATCTTCTCCGCAAGTTGGCACCGTTGTCTGATCCTGTGGCTCCCTCTTTCCAGGAAATATGCCTTATTTCCAACGCTACCACGTATTCACCTCTCGGATGGAGTTCCTCCAGTACCATTAACAGCCTGGTCAATCGTATCGTTCCTGGGTCACGGACTTGCAGGGTCTCAGCCGTCGATGAGATTTTACGTGCACCAGTCAGTAGTGTAAGGCTTCGTATGCGGACTCCCTGATCCGGAATGTGGGGGTTCAGCTGGCTCCCGATCGTGAGGTCCGTACTGCGGCGTTGAAACTCGACAACCTCGCCTTGCAAGTCCGCATTGCCCACTCCTCTGAAATTGCTCAAGCGGCTAACGAGCGTCTTATGGTGCGACCGTAGGTGGTGGCGATCGCGGCGTCATGGAGGGTTCCGCCCTCGCGAAGTCAACGTGGCCCGGCCGAGAGAGGCCTGCGCCGTCGGGACTCCTCGTTGTCTGACGTCTCTATGGCTTCGGCGCCTTCGGTTGCCCCTCGTCGCCGGTCGTGCGGCCCACTTCCATCTTGCCCACAGTGCTTTACTGCCCATTAGCGGGCTGATTGGGCCCACCGCTGAAAAACGTGTGCGCTGTGTAACAAGGAGGGCCACATCCGATCGGTTTGTCCTAGTCGCTCGACTCGCTCCAGTCCTGCCCCTCCTGGGCCTCAAGATACAGTCCATGCTCTGCAATCGGTTGTCCCACAGGATGAACCATCAGCGCGGAAGCTTTTCCTGCCGCTCTTCAGTTTCACTGAGGATGTTAGTTTTCAGGTCGACGTTGGGGCCACCGTCTCCCTGATACATGTCAACTCCCTCTCACCGTTTGGTCGCCTATGGAGACGGTTCCATTTCCCTTCGTGGTCAGTACGTCGTCCAGGCAACGTACAAGCGTGTTCCACGGCTCCTTACCCTCTTTGTCGTCGACCACCGGTCGGCTTCGAATATTTTTGGCCTGGATGCGTTTCAACTGTTTGGCTTTTCAATTTCTGACGAAGATAAGGTCGTTTCCACTGCTGTTCCTCTTCAGGACTTGGACGATCTGTGCTCCTCTTTTGCGTCGTTGTTTGCAACGGGTCTCGCATGTGCTTCTGGCTTTCAGCCGCACTTCACCCTACGGCCGGATACACAGCCTCGCTTTTTCCGGGCCCGGCCTCTTCCGGTGGCCTTACGGCCAACAGTCAAGCAGGAACTTGAACAGCTCCAGGCCGCCGGCGTGCTGGAGCCTGTAACTTACAGCAAATGGGCGACACCACCGGTGGTCATACGGTCACCCAATGGGTCCCTTCGGGTGTGCGGGGACTTCAGCTCTACAGTCAATGCTCAGTCCCTCGTTGACACTTACCCCATTCCCCGACAGGAAGACCTTCTTGCCAAGCTTGCCGGGGGAGAGTATTTTTCAAAGATCGACCTGACTGAGGCACACCACCAGTTGCCCTTGGATGCCGAATCTCAGAACATCATGGATATCAGCATGCCTTTCGGATTGTATAAGTACAATTGCCTTCCCTTTGGTGTCTCTTCGGCGCCGGCCATTTTCGAACGATTCCTGGAGCAGCTTAAACAGCCTATCCCTGCCTGTGTGAGTTATCTGGATGACATCTTGGTCACCGGGCGTTCCCGCCAGGAACATTTGCAAAACCTCAGCTCCTTATTTCTCGCCCTGGTTCACGCTGTCGGCTGGGCGTTCCCGCCAGGAACATTTGCAAAACCTCAGCACCTTATTTCGCGCCCTGGTTTACGCTGTCGGCTGGACAAGTGTTGTTTTTTTCAACCGAAAGTTGAATGCGTAGGCCACTAGCTTAGCAAAGATGGCATTCAGCGTTCGGGTCGTAATGTCGTGGCCATTGAAGCCCTTCCTCGCCCCAAGGACTTATCTGAACTCCAGGTGTTTTTGGGCAAGGTTACTTATTACTTTAAATTCTTGCCCCAAGCTGCCTCCGTTGCTTAACCCCCCAATAACTTGCGTCGCAAAGGGGTACCTTCTTATTGGACTCCTGCCTGTGACCAGGCTTTTCTCCGTTTAAAGACGATGCTGAAGTCCACCCCTTGCCTTACTCCCTTTTCTCCAGACCGCCCCTTGGTTGTGGCGGCTGATGCGTCGAGATACGGCATTGGGGCTGTCCTTGCGCACCGGGATGCTGATGGCTCCGAACAGCCCACCGTTTATGCCTCTAAGACGTTGACCCCAGCACAACGGAACTACTACCAGATTGTAAAGGAGGCTATGGCGATCGTGTTTGCTGTCTAAGTATCTCACACCTATCTCTTTGGGGCAAAGTTCAGCCTCCTGATGGACCATAAACCTTTGGTTACCCTTTTCGGACCCCACTCTCACCTTCCAGAGCAGACGGCTCAACGTCTCCAGCGCTGGGTATTGATTTTACGTAATTACGGTAACACCATCCAGTATAAGCCCACCGCTCACCATGCTAATGCGGATGCTTTGTCACGTCTCCCAGAAGGCCCTTATCCTGCCTTTGACCAACAGGAGGTCCTCTGCTTCAACACTGATTCCACCTGCCAGGATGCGCTGGATCGTCCACCTCTTATGGCTGCTCACTACCCGCCGTGAGCCTGTCTTGGGGCAGGTCCTCAACTACGTGGTCCACGTGTGGCCGTCCTACGTTACTCGTCGGATGCAGTCCGATATCAGCTCCTGGCTCCACCTGTCCCACACTCTCTCCATGGTCGATGATGTCCTTCTGTTGGCCAAGGAGTCGGATGCCCACCGGGTGGTCATCCCACCAGAATTATGGCTTCTGTCAGGCCAATGGCATCAAACATATCCGTAGTCTCCCTTTCCACCCTTCATCCAATGGTGCGGTGAAGAGGCTTGTCCGCATTTTTGAACACCGGTCGACTATGGTGGTCGACACATCTCCAACCACGTTGGCCCTCACCCTGTTTTTGAGCACTTATCGCACTACGCCAATTGACGGACGCAGTCCGGCAGAGCTCCTTCATGGGCGACAGCCACGGACCCTGCTCCATTTGCTGGTGCCATCATCCTCCCGTCCCCACTCTCGGCCCTCGCAGCGGCATGCCCCTGGCACGGCCGAGTGGGCCCGCGAGTACGGCCGCAAGGCGGGTTGGACACCCACCACGGTCGTCGCGGCCCGTGGGCGGCGGTGACGTCAAGGCAGACGTCGAAAGGGTTGGAGTGCCGCCATCTTAATCAGCTCCACCCGCGTGCCGCCATAGTAGTCGCGCCGCCTCCTCTTTCCCTCCGTCCTTCAGGTACGGACGTGTTCCTCAAGTCACTGTCCCTGCCCCCAGTTGCCGTCTCCCCGCAGGCCTGCCGCCAGCCCTCTCCGCCTCCGGTTGGTCAGCGGCTCGCTCCCCCGCCCTGGACTCTGGATCGGTTGTCATGGATACCTCGGGCGTCCCTTCTTCCCCGCCGATAGCGGATGATGAGACCGGCTCCTATTCGCACTGCCGCCCACCTCGGCAATGTCCGGTACGTTTACGCCCCTACGCGCAAGTTTCAGGGGGGATGGATCTGGTACCACGCGCCACGGAATTTGAATCCCCGCCAGACGTCATGGACGTCAAAGGCCCCTAGAGGTCTCTGCACCATCGCGCCATAAGCTATGGCGGCGCGCGCCGCCTGGCCCGCAATTAGTGTGAGGGCTCCACAGTCGAACACGTGGTTTCAGCGGCCAATAGCGGCGCCCCCGATAGTGTATTTAAGCGCCTGCCTCTCGCTCAGCCAGCGAGTCTAATCTTGCGTACTTCTCTGGACACATCGCCTCGTCTTAGACAGCTTATTTACTTTCTTGTTCTGTGTACGAGTGGACGTGGTTGATAGGTTTTCTTGTGACTCCGTTGTTTCGATGTTGTTGTTATTTGTTCTGTCGTTTCGTTGGTCGTGTCCGTCCTCTCGAGTTGTGTTGTTGTTCGCGGGCCGCTCCGCAGGTCTCCCCGCACTTTCCGTCACTTCAAAACACTCGACCGTTCCGGTCGCCGTTCCAACAGAGATATTCGTAGTTTCCGAAGTACAAAGGAGACATCCCAGAACTTAAATATTAAGGGGTGGCACCGAAATTTCTGGAAGTTTTCCCAGTGAGGAAATGCAAAACTTTTCAGAACCACACGCGTTTCTCACTGAGCGTGTCATAAGACGTCGACGGGATAGAGCGATGGTGAAATTCATTGGTTTTCCTGCAACACAAAACAGCAGGACTGACGCTGATGATATGCTATATAATGGGGTGCACAGAGCACAACCGGCAAAGTAGCATAACATGCGTGGTAGAAGGTATATTATAAGACACGGTGGTATTCTGTACAAACTACCCATCGAATTGCCTCTTCCAGGGTATAATAGTAGTGAACCTGGTACAAAGCTTCAAAAACGTCTGGCTTGTGGTGGCAAGGGGATTAATCTGCTTGATTGGGCGTGTTTCAAACACGAAATTGCATACGGAAAACATACAAGTCTCCGAAGATGTCAGGCCGCAAATCGAATTTTAACTGATAAAGCCAAGGCAACGTGTGGAAGGATATTGGTATAGGACAGGTCGCTGGAGCATTTGAAGTTGATAAATGTACGTTGCAAAATGAAGCTGGGCCTAGGGGTGATGAATCCAAGTTGTGACTGCTGAGGTCGTGTACAGGAGGAGAAGAAGAAGAAAAAGATTGCGATGATGAAGAAGAAGGGGTTTTTAAAAAACTGTATTCTGACAGCGATGTATACATCTGAAAGCGCCCTGAAATGCAAAGCATCGGTTAAAACACCCAGGATTCTGCTGATACCCAACGTTTCAGGTGTAATTATCCCCTTCCTCATTCCTGCCCTCGCTGATCTCTGAGCGATGGATTCACTGGTTGGTGGTGCTGCAGCTCTTGCTAGAACGAAGAAGAACGCACAGAACACCCAGGAGCAGCTAGAGGAAGCAAGAAGACATAATCGCGTGATGCAAGCAGCAGCCGTCGGAAAAGGACTATATCTGAAACCATACAAGAAAGGACTAGGTCTCTTCATAAACAAGAAAGGAGCATTAGCTGTGCTACGGGACTGACCGCTTACAAATACAGATCCACTCAAATTTATTAGGAAAAAAGTAGGCATTCCAGGATTCCGTGGTGTGTTAATGCAGGATAAATTGCCAAAGACTACGTGGATATCCTGAGAATGTAGAACTGTGAATTTAGATGTTCGTGGGTGACCAGGAACCCACTGGGTGGCTTACGTTAAGAAAAATACAAGTAATATCTACTATTTCGACTCATTTGGAGACTTGCAGTTGCCAGAAGAGTTTTAATGGTTCTTCACCGACAGAATACGTGTGTTCCACAATTTTCATCATTACCAAGACCATAATACCAGTGCATAGTGATGCTCTTCACTTTTACGAAGAAGCATATATGTAAGGAGAGGCACTAAACATCCACCTGTCAGTCGAGGTTTAGATGCACTCTCGTATACCCTGACTCTAAAAAAGAATGATCGTCAATTTTATGAGCGAATTACTTCACACCGATTGATTTAAACAACGGAGAGTTGAGTATTGCGCTGACTGGACTGTAGACTTAAACAGCATTCCCAATGTCACAGAGGCTAACAAAGCTTCATCTGAAAATTAATGGTCAAAAACAAATTGTGGAAGTAGAATCTGGTGCGTACGATATTGAGGATTTAAACGAAGTTCTAAAATGGTCTGGAAAAGGGATTGCGCTGCGTGCAAACTTCGGCAGGATTAAATCTGAAACAAATACAACGAGTCCTAGGATTGACTGTAACCAGAAAGGATCAATAGGATGGCTACTGGGTTTCACAAAAAGACAGTTTTCGAAGAAGGATTCTACTAAATTCTAGAGAGCCTATCAGTCAGTGGATATACTCCCTGTCAGTAAAGCCCGTGTCGAGAATAACATTGCAACAAACTCTTGTCTCGGAGATATAACCATACAGTTCGTGGAATCTTCCCGTCAGTGGGAAGAGGTTACAAGATGGTTGAGACCTCTACCAATACTATTTACCTCCCACTAAGAGTTCAGGCTTTGGACTATCTGGAGCTGCGTTATGTGGACCAGCATAATCAAGTATTCAATTTTCGGGGCAAGGAAATCTTTGTACGGCTACATCCAAAGCAGTGTCATCAATAACCTAGAATGTGCAGAGACACAGAAGAGGTGGCGGCCTCCAACCAACCGGAACCTGTTAGAGGCAGAATCGACGATCTTTAACTTGCCGGACTGGAAGCATCGGACACGAGCTTGAACCAGCCAGGGATGACAGCAGCCGTGTAACGTCAGCGAAGAGGGGATGGACGTAAGGTGTAATACTATAGCGCACAACGTGCAGCGCGGCACTTCACAACAGAACAGGAAGGTGACACATGTGCAAACTACGAATTTTTTAAATCTGTGGGTATGAAGCCGTGCAATAACATCATTCAATATAACTAGTCTGGAGATTGACCACACATGCAACTCTTAAAACATATGTCTCTGCTTCTCCCTCAGATTTGAACGATTTAGAAAATGCTGGATGGCTCTTCGCCGGCCGGTGTGTCAGAGCGGTTCTAGGCGCTTCAGTCTGGAACCGCGCGACCGCTACGGTCGCAGGTTCGAATCCTGCCTCGGGCATGGATGTGTGTGATGTCCTTAGGTTAGTTAGGTTTAAGTAGTTCTAAGTTCTAGGGGACTGATGAACTCAGATGTTACGTCCCATAGTGCTCAGAGCCAATTGAAATTGATGGCTCTTCGACGAGCCAACGGATAGAACAGTGGAAGAGATTTAATGCGTGTATGCCTTTAAAATTGCTTATGAGATACTTCGAGGACATATGGCAAATTCTTCTGAATGCTAAATAGGAATTTATTTTGGTACGGAGCGTGACGGATAACAATTCATGCATCCAAGGACCTCAGGTGCTGAACTAGATCAACATCAATAAAATAATGTGGGAAATGCCACACATTACACTATTGGATGAGCAGCGTTTGAAGCTTTTAAAAGTTCTGAATGCTGGTGCATTTCTACCACTATCTTCCGTCATGGGAGGTTTTCGAGTATCCATTGGTACCGACTGCAAGCAGACGAAAGTGGTCTATTAAAACCTCCTCTCACCAACTGCTCGGCCACTGCCCCCGGAGGTTTGAGTCCTCCCTCGGGCATGGGTGTTTGTGTTGTTCTTAGCATAAGTTAGTTTAAGTAGTGTGTAAGTCAACGGACTGATGACCTAAGCAGTTTGGTCCGTTAGTAATTCACACACATTTGAACATTTTTAAAACCTCCTCTCGGCTGGAGACGCCCAGGTTCATCACACTGGCGTTTCAGACCAATAGAAAAGGGACTATTACAAATGGTTCCACCAAATTTGATGGTTGCAAGTTACCTAATACCCGTCTACCTGAACTCTGAATTCTACCCATATAATAATTTACACTTGCAGTGGGATGAAAAAGTATACCGTATAGCATATGACATGTATGTGAGGCTCCTTGCTTCATACTATGAAGAGGAGATATGTCTACTGAGTCGACGGAAATTCAAGGAGCTGACGCCTATCGTTACAACAGGCTGCTCAAAACAGAATGAGATAATTAAGTCCAGACCTGTAGATGTAGAAATAGAATTCGATTATTTGGCAAATTTACCGGGACACACTGAAGTGTATGCTGTAGTTCTACATGACCTTGTGATTAACTACTGCCTGGGCGTCGGTTTTGTGCGACGAGCTGTATAAATGAACAGGTGCCAAACAATACTGAGAGCATTGTACAATGGTGTCTCGTGTTGTGAACATCATTGCAGATTCTAAGGTTTTCTATGATGATGAGCGTAGACAGTTCATATTTAAAGCCGGACGGAGTGGCCGAGCGGTTCTAGGCACTTCAGTCAGGAACCGCGCGACCGCTATGGTCGCAGGTTCGAATCCTGCGTCGGGCATGGATGTGTGTGTCGTCCTTAGGTTAGTTAGGTTTAAGTAGTTCTACGTTCTAGGGGAGTGATGACCTCAGATGTTAAGTCCCATAGTGCTCAGAGCCATTTGAACCATCACATTTAAAGATGTTGCATTCGTAGCATACACAAAGATGCTGGAATAATAGACACATTCTCAGCAAGCACTGAATCACCGAAATCTCTGAAAGACGTGAAGTGTGCTAAAACCTTGACGAGAGCAAAGTGGTTAACACATTTCTGCCATGTAATTCACTGGGATGATCCTGGCACACACCCTATAAAGATATGGTGATGTCACTTCGAATATTCTTCCGCATAGATACCATCATCTACATGAAGGAAAAGGAGAAGATTCCATAGATGTTTCGTATCATCAAGTTTTATGCTATTAAAGACCTGGACTTCTATGGGTGCACTGCTCTCTATCGAATCGAGAAGAATATACACAGAAGCGCCAAAGAAACTGGTACAGGCATGCTTATACAAATACAGTTATATGCAAACAGACAGAATACGGCACTGTGGTCAGCAGTGCCTTTGTAAGACAACACGGGTTCTGGCGCAGTTATGAGATTGGTTACTGCTGCTACAATGGCGGGTTATGAAGATTTAAGTGAGTTTTAAGGTGGTGTTATGGTCAGCGCACGAGCGATGGGACACAGCATCTCCGAGGTAGCGATGGAGTGGGGATTTTTCCGTATGACGGTTTCACGAGTGCACCGTGAATATCAAGAATCCGGTAAAACATCAAAATGCCGACATCCTGCAAGATCCGGACCAACGACGACTGAAGAGAAATGCTTAGTGTGACGGAAGTGCAACCCTTCGACAAATTGCTGCATATTTCAATGCCGGGTCATCAACAAGTGTCAGCATGCGAACCATTCAACGAAACATCATTGATATAGGCTTTCGGAGCCGAAGGCCCATTCGTGCACCCTTGATAACGGCACCACACAAACCTTTACGCCTCGCCTGGGCCTGTCAACACTGGCATTGGACTAATGATGAATGGAAACATGTTGCCTGATCGGACGAGTCTCATTTCAAATTGTTTCGAGTGGATGGACATGTATGGGTATGAAGACAACTATATGAATCCATAGAACCTGAATGTCAGCAGGGGACTGTTGAAGCTGGTGGAGGCTCTGTAATGGTGTGGGGCATGTGCAGTTGGAGTGATATGGGACCCCTGATATGCCTATATACGACTCTGACAGGTGACACGTACATTAGCACCCTCTCTGATCACCTGCATCCATTCGTGTCCATTGTGCATTCCGACAGGCTTGGGCCAATTCAGCAGGGCAATGCGACACCCCACACGTCCAGAACTGCTACAGAGTGGCTACAGGAACACTCTTCTGAGTCTGATCACGTCCGCTGGCCACCAAATTTCCCAGACATGAATATTATTGAGCATATCTTGGATGTCTTGCCACGTGCTGTTCATAAGACATATCCACTCCATCTTACTCTTATGGATTTATGGATAGCCTTGCAGGATTAATGGTGTCAGTTCCCTCCACACTACTTTAGCCATTAGTCGTGTCCTTCCCATGCCATGTTGCGCCACTTCTGCGTGTTCTCGGGGCCCTACACGATATTACACAAGTGTCCTCATTTCTTTGGTTCTTCAGTGTAGGACAAAATAGTGTTGCTTTGTCTGACTATGAAAAGGTGAAATTATTTCTGAGTTAGATGAGAAATAAATCCATATTTTACCTCATAAACTGTGTACGACTTCTCTTCAACCTGTTCCATGTTTGATAGTATACAGTGTTTCCCAGATTCGATGTCTGTGATTTTCATCAAGGGCAGGAGATATAATTTTAGACATGTTTGCTACGTGTTAGGAAGTAGACATCGTCACGTGCTTCATGCTCCCATAAGCCAGTTCTTGTTACATGATAGGCCTAATCCCATGCAGTCATTCTACATATTCTCTACACTCTTACCGTGCGGGGTAGCCGCGCGATCTCGGGCGCCTTGTCACGGTCCGCGTGGCTCCCCCCAACCGAGTTCGAGTACTCCCTCAGGCATGGGTGTGTGTGTCGTCCATAGCGTTAAGTTACATTAAGTTAGGTTACATAGTGTGTAAGCCTAAGGACCGCTGACCTCAGCAAAATGGCTCAAATGGCTCTGAGCACTATGGGACTCAACTTCTGAGGTCATTAGTCCCCTAGAACTTAGAACTAGTTAAACCTAACTAACCTAAGGACATCACAAACATCCATGCCCGAGGCAGGATTCGAACCTGCGACCGTAGCGGTCTTGCGGTTCCAGACTGCAGCGCCTTTAACCGCACGGCCAATTCGGCCGGCTGACCTCAGCAGTTTGGTCCCATAAGCCCTTACCACAAATATACAATTTTTTCTACATTGGCGGCGGGGGTGGCCGAGCGGTTCTAGGCGCTACAGTCTGGAACCGCGCGACCGCTACGGTCGCAGGTTCGAATCCTGCCACGGGCATGGATGTGTGTGATCTCCTTAGGTTAGTTAGGTTTAAGTAGTTCTAAGTTCTAGGGGATTGATGACCTCAGAGGTTAAGTCCCATAGTGCTCAGCGCCATTTGAACCATTTTCTACATTCTATCTTGAACCACACCTCTTTAATAGCACTCATCTTCAGAAAAACTAATGTCATTTGTGCCAAGCACATCCTTTATATACACAATGCTAGAGCGGGTAGGTTTTTGTAAATAACGACAACAAAGAAATATAGTAACGAATTTTTTCGTTTATTCATTTTACACAGATAGAGTCTGATTTTTGAGATATAGTTTAGTTCTTGACATAAAATTCAGTTCTCAAGGTAGTGTTCAGTGCATGAGATAAAATTTCACTCTGTTATTTCAATGTAGAAATAAATTTAAACTTACATGCTACAACAATAACAGTGCTTGAGAATATATTTTTACAATATTTCCCCCCAGTAGCACTGGACGAGAATATTGAACTTTGTCTGATTTGATCCATTATAAATGGTTTTTGAAAGCCTGCGACTGTAGATACAATAGGTTTGTTTATAAATAAATAAATCTTCTACTACCAGTCACGATTTTCTTTATTTTACTATTTGCACGACGCGTTTCGAGAAATAATTCCCATTTTCAAGTGCGTTTTTATGATGTGTGTTAAGCCATTTCTTTTGATGTTGTCAGTGTGTGTGAGTCTGCTTCATTTTGTTCACTTTTACTGTAACACATAAGAAACGCGATTTTTAGTTGGGTATCAATATTTTCTGTGAGGTTAGTGGCTAAAGTTTGAGAACAATTTGTACTTACAATTTTCTAATGGTCCATTTGTGTAGAGAGTCACACACACTTAACATCACACACAACTTGTACATTTTACACATCGAAAATATCTTATATAAACAAAACAGTTACAAAGATCTTCTTATAGGTAGTTCACAGAGATAACATTATAGGTCTTCCACAGATTATGATATGCTATTGTACAGAGGTTAATTTATCTTTACAATTTGGCTCATGAATTACTTATACTGAATTTACAAATGTGCTTATTTCTATGTTTTACTATTTTTATTTAAGTATATTATCGAAACATCTGAAGAAATTCACTGATTCACTTTCAAGTTTTTCATTTAATATTTTATCTTCATATTTTCTGTAATGTGAATATATCTCCAGTTCTTCAAGCAAATCCATTTTATGTCGTTTATCTAGTCGGTGGAGTACTTTGACATGTTGCTCTATTTTTCCGAATGGGTGTCCTGTATTATGTATGTGTGTTGGTATTGCTGATGTAGTGTGTTTGTTGTGGGTGTATGCTCTAATGTGCTCTGTGTACCTGGTGTTGATATTTCGGCCTGTTTGTCGTATGTAGAACTTGGAGCATTCCTGGCATGTTACGTTGTATATTCCAGAGTCTGAATATGGATCATGATTACACTTTATATTATGTATTAGTTTTTGGTGTAGTTTATTGGATGTAGAAAACCCAATTTTTACTCTGTGATTTTTGAAAATATTTGCAATCTTCTGTGATACATTGCCTATGTATGGAATGCTAGATATATATTTGTTTTTCTCTTTTTCTTCTGTGGTGCAGTTTGTACCTGGGTTTCTCTTCATTTTGTCTAAGATTGTGTCAACCATGGAAGCATTGTAACCATTGGCAACTGCAATCTTCGTCACTGTGTTTATTTCTTGTTGCGTATTTTCTTGGTTCAATGGTATTTTTGTTGCCCTATGCAGCATTGACCTGTAAACTGCCTGTTTATGAATATTTGGGTGACATGAGGTTGCAGGGATTGTGGTGTCAGTCATTGTGTTTTTCCTATAAATTTTGAATGTGCATGTGTTGTTGTGTCTTGTAATATTTAGGTCCGGAAAGTTGATACTTTTATTTTGCTCATGTTCCACTGTAAATTTGATTTTCTCATTTAGATTATAGAAATGATTAAGAATGTCTGTGATGTCTTTGGTATCTCCTTTCACAAACAGTAGTGTGTCATCTACATATCTCCTATAAAATTCTATTTTCCTTAGGCAGGGTTCTTGGCTGTCAAATAATTTTTGTTCTAAGTGATTTATGTATATGTCAGCTATGGTACCGGATATACATGATCCCATTGCTAGGCCATCTGGTTGCTTATAAATGTTGTCATTAAAGGTAAAGTAGTTGTAACTTAGGGTTAGCTGAAGGAGTTCCTTAAATTCGACAATCTCTTTGTATGAAAGTTTCTTGTGTTGCATAAAGTTCTTTTGTATTAATGTTAGAGCTTCTTGTATGGGTATGTTTGAATAAAGGTTGGTGATGTCAAGTGATATAAACTGTGCATCTTGGGGGAGCTTTCTGGTTCTTAGTTCTTTGGCTAGAATCATGCTGTTTTTTATCGAATATGTTCTTTCATATGTATAATTTTTCACCAGTATGTTATTCAGTTTTTGAGACAGTTTGTATGCTGGGCTGTTTATAGAGTTGACCACAGGACGTATCGGGTACCCATTTTTGTGTATTTTTGGCTGTGCTCTTAGGCGTGGTGCTTTTGGATTCATACATGTAAGGTATTTCTTTTCAGTTTCTGTCAACAGGAAATGTGTGTCCTTTAATTGTTCCTTAATTTTACTTTGGAATTGTTTGTTTGGGTCTTTTTCAATGTGCTGAATATTATTAGCAGCAAAAAATTCGTTTGTTTTGTCTATGTATTCTTTTTCTTTCATCACAACTAATGTATTACTTTTGTCTGACTTTACAACTATGGATTGGTTATTTTTCAGTTTATTATTTATAGATTTTAAAGTTTTTGTATCATTTATTGTACATTTAGATCTAAACTTATCTTTATTCATTTCTTTCTCAAGAAGCTTGCTTACTTTGTGACCTATTGCTGCTTTTGTATTTGAATTTAATTTTGCAGCATCTGCTGCACTTTTAGTTGCAGCTATAACCTGTTTCAGTGTATGGTTGTTGAGGTTAGGTTCTACGTTGTATTGTAGTCCTTTTTGGAGTAGATCGTTTTCTCTTTGGTTGAACTTTATGTCAGTGTTGTTTACCACTGTACTGTAAAATGTGTGTTTGCTTTTGTCAGTTATCTCAAGGTTGGATCTATTGTCTTGTTTGGATGTCAAGGTCTGTAGTTTCTTGTTATGTGTGTTGCAAATCGTCAAGTACTCCTTGTCGACTATTTCCTGGATATGCCTGCAAATTCTGTCATAAACTGTAGGTTCCATGTTGTTTGCTGCTTCTATCTGCATGTTGAGTAGCTTTCTGTTTAGTAAGTCCTTTTTCTTATGTAATTGCCTTATTTCGGTTTTCAGCCAGAGTTTTTCTGCTTTATGTTTTATAAGTTTTGCTATGTTGCTGCTAGAACATATTTCCACTTTTATATATTTCGGAATTATGCCTAGTTGTTGACAGTGCCTGTCGAATCTTATGTGTGCAACTGTTTTTAGTACTTTTATTTTGAGGTTTTTCTATTTATATATAGCTTTCATTGCCTGGTTTGGCACTAATAATCTGATTTGATCCATTATAAATGGTTTTTGAAAGCCTGCGACTGTGGATACCACAGGTTTGTTTATAAATAAATAAATCTTCTGCTACCAGTCACGATTTTCTTTATTTTACTATTTGCACGACGCGTTTCGAGAAATAATTCCCATTTTCAAGTGCGTTTTTATGATGTGTGTTAAGCCATTTCTTTTGATGTTGTCAGTGTGTGTGAGTCTACTTCATTTTGTTCACTTTTACTGTAACACATAAGAAACGCGATTTTTAGTTGGGTATCAATATTTTCTGTGAGGTTAGTGGCTAAAGTTTGAGAACAATTTGTACTTACAATTTTCTAATGGTCCATTTGTGTAGAGAGTCACACACACTTAACATCACACACAACTTGTACATTTTACACATCGAAAATATCTTATATAAACAAAACAGTTACAAAGATCTTCTTATAGGTAGTTCACAGAGATAACATTATAGGTCTTCCACAGATTATGACATTCTATTGTACAGAGGTTAATTTATCTTTACAATTTGGCTCATGAATTACTTATACTGAATTTACAATTGTGCTTATTTCTATGTTTTACTATTTTTATTTAAGTATATTATCGAAACATCTGAAGAAATTCACTGATTTACTTTCAAGTTTTTCATTTAATATTTTATCTTCATATTTTCTGTAGTGTGAATATATCTCCAGCTTTCAAAAACCATTTATAATGGATCAAATCAGATTATATGTAAATACAAAAACCTCAAAATAAAAGTACTAAAAACAGTTGCACACATAAGATTAAACAAGCACTGTCAACAACTAGGCATAATTTCGAAATATATAAAAGCGAAAATATGTTCTAGCAGCAACATAGCAAAACTTATAAAACATAAAGCAGAAAAACTCTGGCTGAAAACCGAAATAAGGCAATTACATAAGAAAAAGGACTTACTAAACAGAAAGCTACTCAACATGCAGATAGAAGCAGCAAACAACATGGAACCTACAGTTTATGACAGAATTTGCAGGCATATCCAGGAAATAGTCGACAAGGAGTACTTGACGATTTGTAACACACATAACAAGAAACTACAGACCTTGACATCCAAACAAGACAAGAGATCCAACTTTGAGATAACTGACAAAAGCAAACACTCATTTTACAGTAGAGTGGTAAACAACACTGACATAAAGTTCAACCAAAGAGAAAACGATCTACTCCAAAAAGGACTACAATACAACGTAGAACCTAACCTCAACAACCATACACTGAAACAGGTTATAGCTGCAACTAAAAGTGCAGCAGATGCTGCAAAATTAAATTCAAATACAAAAGCAGCAATAGGTCACAAAGTAAGCAAGCTTCTTGAGAAAGAAATGAATAAAGATAAGTTTAGATCTAAATATACAATAAATGATACAAAAACTTTAAAATCTATAAATAATAAACTGAAAAACAACCAATCCATAGTTGTAAAGTCAGACAAAAGTAATACATTAGTTGTGATGAAAGAAAAAGAATACATAGACAAAACAAATGAATTTTTTGCTGCTAATAACATTCAGCACATTGAAAAAGACCCAACCAAACAATTCCAAAGTAAAATTAAGGAACAACTAAAGAACACACATTTCCTGTTGACAGAAACTGAAAAGAAATACCTTACATGTATGAATCCAAAAGCACCACGCCTAAGAGCACAGCCAAAAATACACAAAAATGGGTACCCGATACGTCATGTGGTCAACTCTATAAACAGCATAGCATACAAACTGTCTCAAAAACTGAATAACATAGCCGGCCGCGGTAGTCTCGCGGTTCTAGGCGCGCAGTCCGGAACCGTGCGACTGCTACGGACGCAGGTTCGAATCCTGCCAAGGGCATGGATGTGTGTGATGTCCTTAGGTTAGTTAGGTTTAAGTAGTTCTAAGTTCTAGGGGACTGATAACCACAGCAGTTGAGTCCCATAGTGCTCAGAGCCATTTGAACCATTTTTGAATAACATACTGGTGAAAAATTATACATATGAAAGAACATATTCGATAAAAAACAGCATGATTCTAGCCAAAGAACTAAGAACCAGAAAGCTCCCCCAAGATGCACAGTTTATATCACTTGACATCACCAACCTTTATTCAAACATACCCATACAAGAAGCTCTAACATTAATACAAAAGAACCTTATGCAACACAAGAAACTTTCATACAAAGAGATTGTCGAATTTAAGGAACTCCTTCAGCTAACCCTAAGTTACAACTACTTTACCTTTAATGACAACATTTATAAGCAACCAGATGGCCTAGCAATGGGATCATGTATATCCGGTACCATAGCTGACATATACATAAATCACTTAGAACAAAAATTATTTGACAGCCAAGAACCCTGCCTAAGGAAAATAGAATTTTATAGGAGATATGTAGATGACACACTACTGTTTGTGAAAGGAGATACCAAAGACATCACAGACATTCTTAATCATTTCAATAATCTAAATGAGAAAATCAAATTTACAGTGGAACATGAGCAAAATAAAAGTATCACCTTTCTGGACCTAAATATTACAAGACACAACAACACATGCACATTCAAAATTTATAGGAAAAACACAATGACTGACACCACAGTCCCTGCAACCTCATGTCACCCAAATATTCATAAACAGGCAGTTTACAGGTCAATGCTGCATAGGGCAACAAAAATACCATTGAACCAAGAAAATATGCAACAAGAAATAAACACAGTGACGAAGATTGCAGTTGCCAATGGTTACAATGCTTCCATGGTTGACACAATCTTAGACAAAATGAAGAGAAACCCAGGTACAAACTGCACCACAGAAGAAAAAGAGAAAAACAAATATATATCTAGCATTCCATACATAGGCAATGTATCACAGAAGATTGCAAATATTTTCAAAAATCACAGAGTAAAAATTGGGTTTTCTACATCCAATAAACTACACCAAAAACTAATACATAATATAAAGTGTAATCATGATCCATATTCAGACTCTGGAATATACAACGTAACATGCCAGGAATGCTCAAAGTTCTACATACGACAAACAGGCCGAAATATCAACACCAGGTACACAGAGCACATTAGAGCATACACCCACAACAAACACACTACATCAGCAATACCAACACACATACATAATACAGGACACCCATTCGGAAAAATAGAGCAACATGTCAAAGTACTCCACCGACTAGATAAACGACATAAAATGGATTTGCTTGAAGAACTGGAGATATATTCACATTACAGAAAATATGAAGATAAAATATTAAATGAAAAACTTGAAAGTGAATCAGTGAATTTCTTCAGATGTTTCGATAATATACTTAAATAAAAATAGTAAAACATAGAAATAAGCACATTTGTAAATTCAGTATAAGTAATTCATGAGCCAAATTGTAAAGATAAATTAACCTCTGTACAATAGCATATCATAATCTGTGGAAGACCTATAATGTTATCTCTGTGAACTACCTATAAGAAGATCTTTGTAACTGTTTTGTTTATATAAGATATTTTCGATGTGTAAAATGTACAAGTTGTGTGTGACGTTAAGTGTGTGTGACTCTCTACACAAATGGACCATTAGAAAATTGTAAGTAAAAATTGTTCTCAAACTTTAGCCACTAACCTCACAGAAAATATTGATACCCAACTAAAAATCGCGTTTTCTTATGTGTACAGTAAAAGTGAACAAAATGAAGCAGACTCACACACACTGACAACATCAAAAGAAATGGCTTAACACACATCATAAAAACGCACTTGAAAATGGGAATTATTTCTCGAAACGCGTCGTGCAAATAGTAAAATAAAGAAAATCGTGACAGGTAGCAGAAGATTTATTTATTTATAAACAAACCTATTATATTGAACATTCTTTTGTAAATCAACACTAAAAACTAATGTCGAGATACATCAGTTTTGCTAAAAGTAAATTCCACAGCGCAAAAAGCGTAAGTTGAACAGTAATTCTGATGGACTATGTACACCTGGGAACTAATCAGTCTTGTACAGCTAGCGGCAGACGAAGCTGAAAAACTAATGACGCAACTTTTGGGCAGATATGTTTCTGTTTACACAGTACACATACACTGTGTATGAAGATATTAATATACCAAATTTTTTTTGTTTGTTACCGCTTTTCTTTACATTCTCTTAAGCCTATTTTAAAAATTTTCTCACATGGTGATACATATTCACTACCGGCCATTAAAATTGCTACACCACGAAGATGACGTGCTACAGACGCGAAATTTAACCGACAGGAAGAAGATGCTGCGATATCTAAATGATTAGCTTTTCAGAGCATTCACACAAGCTTAGCGCCGGTGGCGACACCTACAACGTGCTCACATGAGGAAAGTTTCCAACCGATTTCTCACACAAAAACAGCAGTTGACCGGCGTTGCCTGGTGAAACGTTGTTGCGATGCCTCGTTTAAGGAGGAGAAATGCGTACCATCATGTTTCCGACTTTGATAAAGGTCGGATTGTAGCCTATCGCGACTGCGGTTTATCGTATCGCGACATTGCTGCTCGCGTTGGTCGAGATCCAATTACTGTTGGAGGAATATGGAATCGGTGGGTTCAGGAGGGTAATACGGAACGCCGTACTGGATCCCAGCTTCCTCGCATCACTAGCAGTCGACATGACAGGCATCTTATCACCATGGCTCTAACGGATCGTGCAGCCACGTCTCGATCCCTGAATCAACAGATGGGGACGTTTGCAAGAAAACAACCATCTGCACGAACAGTTCGACGACATTTGCTGCAGTGTGGACTATCAGCTCGGAGACCATGGCTGCGGTTACCCCTGACGCTGCAACACAGACAGGAGCGCCTGCGATGGTGTACTCAACGACGAACCTGGGTGCATGAATGGCAAAACGTCATTTTTTCGGATGCATCCGGGTTCTCTTTACAGCATCATGACGGTCGCATCCGTGTTTGGCGACATGGCGGTGAACGCACATTGGAAGCGTGCATTCGTCATTGCCATACTGGCGTATCACCCGGCGTGATGGTATGGGCTGCCATTGGTTACACATCTCGGTCACCTCTTGTTCACATTGACGGCACTTCGAGCAGTGGACGTTACATTTCAGATGTGTTACGACCTGTGGCTCTACCCTTCATTCGATCCCTGCGGCCCCTACATTTCAGCAGAATAATGCACGACCGCATGTTGCAGGTCCTGAACGGGCCTGTCTGGATACAGAAAATGTTCGACTGCTGCCCTGGCCAGCATATTCTCCAGATCTCTCACCAATTGAAAACGTCTGGTCAATGGTGGTCGAGAAACTGGCTCGTCACAGTGCACCAGTCACTGCTCTTGATAAACCGTGGTATCGTGTGGAAGCTGCATGGGCAGCTGTACCTGTACACGCCATCCAAGCTCTATTTGACTCAATGCCCAGGCGTATCAAGGCGGTTATTACGGCCAGAGGTGGTTGTTCTGGGTACTGATTTCTCAGAATCTATACACCCAAATTGCGTGAAAATGTAATCACATATCATTTCTAGTATAATATATTTGTCCAATGAATACCCGTTTATCACATGCATTTCTTCTTGGTGTAGCAATTTTAATGGCCAGTATTTGTATGGAGTGTAGCCATGTATGGAAGTGAAACATGGACGGTAAATAGTTTGGACAAGAAGAGAATAGAAGCTTTCCAAATGTGGTGCTACAGAAGAATGCTGAAGATTAGATGGGTAGATCACATAACTAATGAGGAGGTACTGAATAGGATTGGGGAGAAGAGGAGTTTGTGGCACAACTTGACCAGAAGAAGGGATCGTTTGGTAGGACATGTTCTGAGGCATCAAGGGATCACCAATTTAGTATTGGAGGGCATCGTGGAAGGTAAAAATCGTAGGGGGAGACCAAGAGATGAATACACTAAACAGATTCAGAAGGATGTAGGTTGCAGTAGGTACTGGGAGAAGAAGAAGCTTGCACAGTATAGAGTAGCATGGAGAGCTGCATCAAACCAGTCTCAGGACTGAAGACCACAACAACAACAGTACATATATATGTATATATGCTGTTCTCCACAACTGATGTACGTATATATATATGCATGTACACAGTACATATAAATTAATAAATGAACAAATATTTACACAATACACATCCAGACACACACAAAATTACTTATGCTATGATGGAAGGGTCATTCTAGTCTGCAGACATACACACTCTCTCTCTGTTTCTCTCTCTCACTCATTATCTCCCTCTCACTCAATCAGAGTCCTCACCGTATCTCTCGTTACAAGTGATTAGTGTGAGTGTGAGAGACTTTCGGTCCTGTCATCACAAATGACCCTTTCATAGTCATGAGTTGACAGGCCGATTTTAGACTGCAGCACAGTGTACAGCTCATGTCTTCTTGATTGAATACTGGTGCAGCATACCATATGCGGAAGCTGTTGTGTACCCCCACGAACAGTGCTATACCGCCACTGCAAGTAGTAGTCAATAGAGGACACCCGATGCCATATGAGGCACACCCTTAGTCTGCCTCTGGGTGGCACCTTCCAATGTGCGACACACATACAGTTTTCTTACGCTCCAACGTCCGTCTCATTCTGTTGTAATCAAAATTTCACGCCGTTCCCTCAAATTTTCCATTGTCTTACCGGAAATTTTATTATTCATGATTTATCAAAATTTTTCTTTGAAGTCACACGTCACAGAAGCTCTCTGTCTCATATTCAAATCAGCATAATCCTTCAACCAGGGGGGTGGGGAGGGGTATACCACCAAAAACTAGTCAGTCGGATAATCACCGCTCCCGACCAGTTCCTTCCCCTACACCTAGCGAGATTAGACCCATAGACAGGAACCTAATCGGGAACAAAGCACCTGGTGTTGACAAGATCGGCACCTTACACTTGAAGAACTTATCACGTAAACCATTTGTGATCTTGACATGAATTTTCAGTGGCTGCCTCTTGACAAATTACTTTCCACTACGTGGAAGGTAGCCTAGGTAGTTCTTATTCCGAAACCACAGGAGGACGATACCCCTGGCCACAAATTACGGACCCATTATTGTTCTTAGTGGTTTGGGCAAAATCCTCGAGAGAGTATCCAGGCTTCCATTCTTGAACTACTGGTGGCCGACATTACGATCATGGCAAAACAGTACGGCTTCCAATGTAAACTACCTGCAGAGCTGCAACTCCTTCGTCTGGTAGAACATGTACCAGAAATTTCAATGTGTCTAGTGTTACAGCAGCGGTCTTCTTAGATACTGAAAGGGCCTATGATAAGATATGGAGGGAACAATTAATTCGGAAACTGGATGAGCTCACGTCGATACTCAGTTGTTATGTGAAACCTGCAGCTAGTTTCTTGACTGACAGAAAGATGATTTTTACAGCAGAGGGCCAATCGTCGGATTCCGGAATAGCGCAGGTGGGTCTGCCTCAAGGTTCAAATGGTTCAAATGGCTATGAGCACTATGCGACTTAACTTCTGAGGTCATCAGTCGCCTAGGACTTAGAACTAATTAAACCTAACTAACATAAGGACATCAGGGTACAGGGTACAGGGTACAGGGTACAGGGTACAAACTGCACAGTTTGCCGATGATACAGCTTTTCTAACCAGTGGAAGACATATTCACCTCAAAATTCTACGTCTCCAATGTCAAGTAGATGCCACAGCTGCTTGGTGTAAGACAAATGAAGTGGGGAATGGTGACTTACCTTGGGGGTCATTTTGGACAAACACTCCTTTCTGCACAATATATTGATTCTCTCAGGAAAAAAAGTTTTTGGTATGGTCAAGAAACTCCTTCATTTTTTTCAAGAGCACCGATCTCAGTACCTTGGCAAAGCTTCGATTATGTAAGACGACGGTTCTCTCTAAGATATTGTATGGCAGCTGAGCCTGGGCTCTCACCAGTCCCCCACAAATTGGTAATCTACAAAGTTTTATAGAATGTGGTACTGAGATGAATTTTTCGTGTCAGCTGCTATACTTGTATCGTTGACTTGCACGCTGCCCCCCTTATGGATCCAGTACTTGAAACAGTTCGCAAACGGATGATGATGCTGCACAACAAAGAAGACTCTTTGTGCAACTTGGTGTACCACGTAAGTACTCTGGGAAGGACAATACCTCTTCCATGGCATCGGTATAAGGTACCATGTTCCTTGTTAATATGACATCCTAACCCTTTCCACCAATTGGCGGTGTCTTACAGACAAATGCACAGGACCAAAGAAGATGACCCCAAAAGTTTATTCATAGTAATGTGAACCCAAGCACCTTCTTACCTTCTACCATGAAGTCTGGATCGTCGTCGACAATGGCACTTCGATATACAGCATGTCAAAATAAATAAATAAATAAATAAAATATTATAAAATAAGGCGCAGTGGGACAGTGGGTCGCTGTTCTAATATTATTATTACTTATCCGTATGTTCCTCCCAGTGGCAGCTGTTCGTCAGTAGATAGGCAGGAGGCTACTGCTCCGTGCTTCAGTGATAGCTTGCTGTCGTATTATCATCACCCATTCTACCCATATAGGTCTATGGGCCAGACTGGCTGGAGCAACCCCCCGGTGTTAGACTACTAGCATAAGTATGCACTCCACATCCAGCTGGTACAGGCAAAACTAGATGGAAGTACTGTCTAGTGATCAATCAATGGCATCTGATATTGTTCAAATAAACAATATATTGCCCTGCAAACAAAATAAAGGCTCCATTCCTGTCCAGCAGCCCAGCACAGACTGAGTTCTTTTCGTGTCAGTTTTCAGATAAAGTATGTGAGAGGAAGGGAGGGGATGGGAGGGGAGGGAGGGGAGGGGAGGAAGGGGAGTGGGTAGGGACGCATACCTACTGGGGAAAACCCATGACGTCATCAGAGGGTGTGTGTAGCTGAATGTGTACAACCTACACTAACAAAATGCGCTGATCTCTCCTTTATCCTACGACTACCCAGCTATGTCTGTTTTTATCGTAAGGTAAAGAATTTGATTAAAAAGCTTCAAAACTGCTTTTATCTCATAGAGACAGGAAAAGAAATCACATCCAGAGGAGAACGCTTCGAAATACATTTCATTGTACATCAACAGCTATCCACGGCGATATTTGGTGAAATTATGCGCTACGCGTGGTTTTCTGCCAAACTGTGCACTGAGCAGAAGATTTTATACATGTAAACCAAGCTTGTTTTCTGTAGAAAATTTAAAACAACCATGTAAATGAACGAAAGAAAATGTGGCATTTGGAGCGTGTGAAAGGTTCCGCGAAAATTGAGGCTCCCACTGCTTTTGCGATGAATACCGCCCCTACACGTATATATCATCAGCTGTAATAACAGTAACTGTATATACGAAGTACTCTTCTCCGCCTTACATTTCCTTCCTTGAAATTTATTTGCAAACCCAAATTATTTTTTGCTTCTCCTTTTCATGCCGTTTATGAAAATATTAATAAATACAGTATATTGAGCGTAACTGCAGTTTAATTCCAGTGAAAGTAGAGGAAAAACTGAAAGAAATAAAACGTTTCCGCGTAGGTATTTGGCCCCATGAACCTCATATTACTATTCGGCACTTTTCGGTTGCGTTGACTACCGCCTGGAATCTGCGCTATCATAAATGACTTAAGCTCACCCAGATCCTCGTGAAAAATGCTATTTCTTGCAAACTCTTGGTCACTGGGAGCTCCTAGTTCTGTGACTTTCGTATCTGTCCAGCTGCTGCATAAACCATATATTTGAGTCGAATCTGTGATATCGAGGTGCGGTCTTGTTTTTACGCTCTTACATCTCGTAATTGTATTGAAGTTTCTTACACATTTAAATACACGAAACTGCTTTTTGATTTTGATTCACAAAGTGCTAGAATGACTGTGAGTTCTAAAAGAAAATTATCTGTTTTATCGTGTACTTCTGACGCACATATAATCTGAGTGATCCTCTCCGTCAGCGACTGTTGGCGCGGTAGCTCAGCTCGTCGTGTTAGGGGGTGGTCACACGCTGCAATAAAAGTACTGAGTTAAGCTTCCGTCGATAAACTTTGAGAGGCGACATGCGACGTCCTCACAGGACCAATAAGCCTTAGGGAAATTACGATTAAGGAACAGGAAGGGAAAAGTAAATCGTTAGCGTTGCTACGTTCGGTGCACAAGTACCTGGGTTCGATGTCCAGTACCTCGTTAGATTTTGTTTGAGGTAGGGAGATCTGGAACGAGATCCGCTCAGCCTCTGGGGGTCAAATGAGTCTGAATGGAAGAGCAGCATTCACTCTAACCGTGCGACCGCTACGGTCGCAAGTTCGAATCCTGCCTCAGGCATGGATGTGTTGGTTCAAATGGCTCTGAGCACTATGGGACTTAACTACTGTGGTCATCAGTCCCCTAGAACTTAGAACTACTTAAACCTAACTAACTTAAGGACATCACACACATCCATCCCCGAGGCAGGATTCGAACCTGCGACCGTAGCGGTCACGCGGTTCTAGACTGTAGCGCCTATAACCGCACGGCCGCTCCGGCCGGCCATGTATGTGTGTGATGTCCTTAGGTTAGTTAGGTTCAAATGGCTCTGAGCACTATGGGACTCAACTGCTGTGGTCATAAGTCCCCTAGATCTCAGAACTACTTAAACCTAACTAACCTAAGGACAGCACACAACACCCAGCCATCACGAGGCAGAGAAAATCCCTGACCCCGCCGGGAATCGAACCCGGGAACCCGGGCGTGGGTTAGTTAGGTTTAAGTAGTTCTAAGTTCTAGGGGACTGATGACCTCAGACGTTAAGTCCCATAGTGCTCAGAGCCATTTGAACCATTTTGAAAGTGCAGCGATACCATCAAGTTTCATGTAAAGGCAGTAACGGCTGCATAACACAGTCCACGATCACAGACGGCTCCGCGTACTGCCTCGCAGGCAGCAGCTTACGAGTCGGTACGGGCCAAGGGCGTAATATGTGAGTAGTGCTTACGTTTACAAAATTCGTGTAGTTATACCCAAGAATGTAGTGTACTTCCGGGAACCGCTGTGGTCGGAAGCACGACACTTTCGTTCTGTGTCAGTCTAAACAAGGCTCAGCCACTGTTCACTGTGGCTCACAACTTCACTCTACAGACTGTGAGTAACGCCAACGACAAAATGCTAACAGACGCCAGCAAGTGAATCTTCTACATTTACATACGTACTCCGCAAGCCATTGTACGTTGGGTGGCGGAGGTTAACTTCTATCACTAAACGTTATTTCATTTTGATGTACAAAAACAGCTAAAGTAGCATGATTCCTTTTTTTTGTTTCATTGATGACGACTTTCGAGTAGCCTAACCCCTTTTTCAAACCATTCAAACAATACAATAATAGTATATTCTGCAACAGCTTGCCAAACATGTTAAGGTTCGTTTGCATGATATTACAGAATATCCTACTTTGTCTATTTGAATTATTTTAAAATGGGTTTAGGGAACCCGAAAGTAGTCATCAATTAAACAAGAATACTCTGCAGCGGAGTGTGTGCTGATATGAAACTTCCTGGCAGATTAAAGCGGTGTGCCGGACTGAGACTCGAACTCGGGACCTTTGCTTTTCGCGGGCAAGTGATCTACCAACTTTTTTTTCGACGCTACTCTTTTTTCTATTTTTTTTATTTTTATTTATTTATTGTTTTTCACTGTCAGACTTACAACCTTTGCTGACATACATTTTGTTGTACTACCGCATAAATAGTGTCTACAGTGTCCACATGTTGACAAATAGTGGCTAATTAGAAAATTAATTAAGTAAGGAAATGAATAAAACTGAAAATGTCCAAATGAAAGACATGAAGACATCGCGGATAGTACAAATACAAAAGAAACATGCTCCTGTAGCAATGAAATGAAATTCGTTACGGGGCCGATACCCGCTCACGACCCGACCTTCGATAGAACAAGAGAGCCATCTATCGACTCGTTCTCCAGACGTTGGTGTAACACTGGGTCGTCTTCTCGAAATTAACTAAGGGTCCGTAAGTGTGATCGATGTCTATCTCGGCTTCTTCGTCTATCTGATCTCTCACCCGTCACACCCCATCTGGCCGGCGGGTAGGTAAATATAAGTCGCAAGTAATTAGCGAAGTCTTGCCTATATTTCTTATGCTGTTGCAGCTTCGTGTGTCCATCCAGGAGAAAATGCCAAAAATCCATTTTGTCCTTTTCCGATTCGTTATACACGTAGCCCACAACCATACCCCGTACCCACGTCACTGCATTGGGTTTTTGGACCGGAAAATAAGATTCTTGGGGAAGAAAAAGTGTGTCTGATGAAATTGTGTGAGGGGCGGAGAGTAACAGGAACGCCAATATCTATTGTGCCAAGTGCCACACCGGAGCCGTCCCACTATATGCTAAACGATGTTCATCAGTGTCCACTGTTGCGCAGTCTAAACATAGTGGAGTGCCTGCCAAATGAATGGAGTGCCGCCGTTGATTCGTTGCGAACTTCCTATTTACCACCACATACCATGTTGAGCGTACCGACGTTGGGAGGTAAACGTTCCGTATAACGCGCCGTATCTGTCGAGAGTTCTTGTCTGAAATATGGCCCACATTGACTGGGGGCAGCATTGAAGTGGGCGCTAGTACATCGGCCAACGCACCCGAGATATTGCGAAATTGACCGCGCCACTGTCGTAAAATCGTGCTGAAGAATAACGCCCGTGCCTTTTCATATACGTTCACTAGACCGAGTCCACCCTTTCCAGGTGGTAGCGTAAGCTTTGTGTATTGGATCTGAAACAGGTGTCCCACACTCACGTAGGTTCCGAGAGTTGCTTGTATCCATGATGCCATTGTGCGCGTCAAAGGCAGGACATGCGCTACGTGAGTGAGTCTCGGTGCTAGGTATACGTTAACATAGTTCACCCTCTGAATCATATCCAACGCTCTTAATTTCTGTAACAGCACCACTGTCCGCATGAGCTTCAATATGCGTCGGTAATTATCCGCTGCTGTCCACTGCACATCCGTGTGGAACGTAAAACCTTGACATTACTCTTACCGCCGAGGCATGTTTGATCTAGGAGGAGTCAATCAGAAATTGAAGACCGCAGGCGAGCCCCAAGGATGCGCGCGAAAGTCTTATACTCGCAGTTCAAGAGAGTGAGTGGTCTATAATCTGCTGGCCTTCTGCCACCGCGTGGTTTGGGTATTGGGATGATGATACCCTCCGTGAATTCGGCAGGTATCTCACTCTGCGGTAACAGGAGTTCGATGTACATCGGAATCCAGGTTCGTCCCATGAGGTATGCAAAGGCGCGGTAAAATTCAATTGGGAAGCCGTCTTGTCCTGGGGACTTGTTCGGAGCCCTCTGGCAAATTGCGTCTGTCTGCTCGTCCTCCGTTATCGCTGTGATGAAAGTCTCTGCATCCAGTGGTGGTCCTCTATCTGGCAATTCCAAGATGACATCATGTAGTGGTTCACTTGTTCAGGTCCATGTAACTGGCGGAAATAGTCAGTGAACACATGCGCAATATCACGCTGGTTCACAACTTGCTGGCCTGTTTCAGATATTAGTTCCCTGATCAGCGTCCTTCGTCGTCGTTGGCGTTCACGTACTACGTAGTGCATGGAGAGGGCTTCGGCAGCCACTGTCTCCGCCAATCTCGCCCGGACCATTATCTCTTCCATTCTTAGTCTCCTTAGCTGTAATAATTTGGCTTTTATCCTGCGCATGGCCGTGTGCCTTTCCGGCGATGGTTGTTGGGTCATCAGCTCCCTCAGGGCTGTAAAATAAAAATCCGCCGTTGTGAGGTTCCACTGTGATTTTTCCTGCCCATATCGTATCAACGTTCTCCGGAACGTTGGTTTTGCGCATTTGATCCACCACTGGAGAACCGAGGTGTATGCTCGTTGGCGGCGAACGCATGTCTCCAGACCGCCTCTATCGACCGGCGACATGCAGCGTCACGTAAAAGTGCACTATTCATTTTCCAGTGACTCTTACTCCGTTAGTGAAATCGTACAGACGTACGCCATATGATCCGTAAAAGCCGCTGGTCAGATTTCGGCATACAGTATCGCCGTCCGTAGAGCTCGTGGCACATACACTCTATCAAGTCTACTAGCCGAGTGTCCCGTTACACACGTATAACCCGATCTGTCGCCATGCTGCAGTTCCCAGGTATCCAGAAGCGCCATTTCGGTAATCATAGCACGCAGTTCCATCCATGGCACATAATAAGGTACTTGGTCCTTTTTGGTCGACGAGACAATTAAAGTCGCTACAAACCACAAGTGATCATAGCGTCCAGCGAACAACGGTGCTATCTCTTCGGTGTAAAAAGTCGCCCTTTCTCTTCGTTTTGTGGAACCAGATGGAGCGTATAAATTGATGAAACGAACGCCGTCGACAGTGATCGCTATGCCTCGTGCCGAAGGGAGAGATATGACTTCCTCCAATCCTAATCCTTCCCTGGTGAGGATCGCCACACCGCATCCACTCTCATCGTGCACTGAATAATGTGCTTCGTAGCCGTAGAACTCCGGTGGCGATGTAAAACGCACTTCTTGTAGGAGTACAATATCCACGTCCGCAGCGTGTAACATATCTTTCAGCATTTGAATTTTAAGCGGTGTCCGAATGCCGTTAATATTTATCGTTGCAATGCGGTACGCCTGGCGTGTGTTCATCAGTTGTAGGGGGGTGTCATCAAGCGATGGTGTTGAAACCCGGACTGCTGTCTTCTATCGGTACCCCCGGCGCTCCTCACCACACTAAGTTGTTGAACATTCCCCGGCCCCTCCCGGCGTCGGGCCAGGACTATCCTCAATTGTCGCGTTCGTATCTTCATTCTGTTCCTGTTGGTCCATTTCTTGCGCCCAATCCCCCAGAATATTTCCGGAACTGGCCGAAGGATGGTAGGCAATGTTGTCGCCGCTCTGATGTTGGACAATTGTCATCTCCACTTCTGCCTTCCGGTCACCAGTAGGAAAATTCAAGTTATCGTCGCTGTGCAATTCCTGCACCGTCATCTCGGTATCTGTTGAATCCACTGGTCTCAGGTCGATACTGTCGTTGTCGTCCACTGTCCCCTCGGGACTGTGGCTATCGTCAGCAGAAGTCAGTCGACGCTTCTTTCTTCTCTTCGGCGAACGCTATTTCCGTTGCCTAGCTTCCGCATCGGCTGTTTGGGTTGCGTATCCTCCGTCTTGGTCCTGGCCTATCATACTCTCGGTGGAAGCACTGGCAGCCACCACGGATGAGCTTGGAGCGGCCGTGAGCTGCATCTCTTGTATGGTGTCCTGTGTCTGCTGTGGTGGAACCGGTGGTCGGAGTTCCAGTCCGTTGGTGTCCATGTTCTCTATAGGGCGCGGCTGCTGGTTCCCATCGGAAATCTCCCTCACGTCTCCTCTCAGGGCTTCCACAAAGGCCAACGGTAATACAGTCATCTGTTGTGGCGCCTGAACGTCATCCCGTGGGGTTTACACTAAACGTCGCTGGAGGCATTCCGAGCGGACGTGACCTTCTTTCCCGCACCCTGAGCAAGTGCGAGGTTGTCCATCATAGATTATAATCTCTCGACAACCTCCTATGTACAAATAAGAGGGGACGTGCTTTCGCAGTTCTATCCGTATTTGTGTCACCCCATTTAGGACGGGGTATGTGGTAAAACTCGTCCATTTTTCGACCACATGGGATAGAACTGTACCGTAAGGTCGAAAGGCGTCGGTCACAAGTTCAGACGGGACCTCAAACGGAAGTTCGAAGACCCGTATAGTGCGGATCCCCATTCCCGCGTGATCGACCGTAACCGCACCAACATTCCCGTCGGCATGACAGAAACGATACCCGTTCGGTGGTCGTTGTAGAAGTCTTTCGCAAGCAGCCTCGTCAATAAGCTTGACATAGACGACATTTGAAACGATCGATAAATGGATTCCCACAGTTTCCGGTGGATCGATTTTTACCTCTTCTCTTAAAAAGACGATCAATCTCGTGTGCCTTTGGTCGTGTATAGTCGTTCGCAAACCTGAACTTCAAAGTCGTTTTTCTGTGCGAGCGTGCCATCTTGTTCTAGACTCACAACAACGCAAACGCGAAGCTGCTCCGGCGTAAATGAACAGGCGCGCGCATCACAGCGCGGCCGGCAGGCAACACGGTCCGCACTGTGTCACTGCCGAAGGCAGACTACCAACTAAGCTACCCAAGCACGACTCACGCCCCTCCCTCACAGCTTTACTTCCACCAGTACCTCGTCTCCTACCTTCCAGACTTTACAGACGCTCTCCTGCTAACCATGCAGAACTAGCACTTCTGAAAGAAAGGATACTGCGAAGATATGGCTTAGCCACAGCCTGGGGGATGTTTCCAGAATGAGATTTTCACTCTGCATCGGAGTTTGCGCTGATATGAAACTTCCTGGCAGATTAAAACTGTGTGCCGGACCGAGAGTCGAACTCGGGAAGTTTCATATCAGCGCACACTCCGCTGCAGAGTGAAAATCCCATTCTGGAAACATTCCCCAGGCTGTGGCTAAGCCATGTCTCCGCAGTATCCTTTCTTTCAGAAGTGCTAGTTCTGCATGGTTAGCAGGAGAGCTTCTGTAAAGTCTGGAAGGTAGGAGACGAGGTACTGGTGGAAGTAAAGCTGTGAGGGAGGGGTGTGAGTCGTGCTTGGCTATCTCAGTTGGTAGAGCACTTGCCCGCGAAAGGCA
Organism: Schistocerca nitens; assembly: GCF_023898315.1. Lineage (NCBI taxonomy): Eukaryota > Metazoa > Arthropoda > Insecta > Orthoptera > Acrididae > Schistocerca > Schistocerca nitens. Next base: position 952,436,623 of record NC_064616.1, read on the forward strand.
AAGGTCCCGAGTTCGAGTCTCGGTCCTGCACACAGTTTTAATCTGCCAGGAAGTTTCAAGAATACCGAAGCTTGCAACTTCGGCTGTTTTCTATATCAGAGTGGTTAATGTAAGTTGCTGTCCCGCTATGAACCCAGCAAGCTGGAAATTTATACTCATCACTCAGGAATGGGTCGCACTAGCTTTACAGATGAGCCACACTCTCCAAAAATTTTCCCAGTAAACCGAAGTCGGTCATACACCTTTATTTCCTTTCCTATTCCAGTCGAAAGTAGGGAAGAAAGACTATCTATATGCCCCCATACGAGCCATGAGTTCTTGTATTTTATCTTCGTGGTCCTTATGCGAAATGTACGTTAGCTACAGTAGAATCGTTCTGCAGCTGGCTTCAAGTGCCGGTGCTCCGAATTTTCTTAATAGTTTTCCCCGAAAAGAACTTAGGCTTTCCTCCATAGATTCCCATTTGAGTTCTCCAGGCATATCCGTAATACTTAATTTAACATTGTAGTAACAAATCTAGCAGCCCGCCTCTGAATCGCATCGATATCTTCCTTTAATCCGAACTGGTGGAGACACCAGAAACTTGAGGAGAACTCACGAATGGGTTGCACTAATGTTCTATAAGCGGTCTCATTTACAGGTGAACTGCACTTTCTTAAAATTCCCCAAATAAACCCAGGTCAACCATTTACCTTCCCTACTACAATCCTTACATGCTAGTTCCATTCCATATCACTCTGCAGGGCTACACCTAGAAATTTAATAGACGTGAGTGGGTGAACAAGCGTGCTATAATGCTGCATTCGAGCATTACGGATTGTGTTTTGTTCTCACATGCATTAACTTACATTTTTCTGCATTTAGAGTTAGCTGCCATTCATCACATCAACTAGAGATTTTGTCTCAGTCATGTGCATCCTCCTACAGTCACACAACGACCATATCTCCGTGCACACTATACCATCATCAGCAAACATAATTAAATTACTACTCACACTGTCCCTTAGTTCATTAATATATAGAGAGAACATTACTGAACCTATTACATTTCCCTGAGGGAAACATTACGATTCTCTGGTCTCTGATGAACACCAGCTGTCGAGACAGTATACTGGATTCTAATAGCTGAGATTTCTTAGAGCCACTCACATGTCTGAGAACCTCTCCGTATGCTCCTACCTTCGTTAACAGCCTGCAATGGGGTACCGTGTCAAACTATTTTCAAAAGTCTAGCAGTATGAAACATACCTATTGCTCTATCATCCATAATTCGTGGGATATCATGTGAGAAAAGGGCAAGCTAAGTTTCGCAAAAGCGATGCTTTCTAAAGTCGTCTTATATGTGGACAGAAGCTTTTGTGTCCCAAGCAAATTTATTTTATTCCAACTGAGAATATGTTCAAAAAACTGTAACATTCGTTGGGCGAGAGATTCGTGATAAATGCAAGCTAAGTAAGGGGCCAATGTTGTGGAGTACTTTTTGTAAATTCGACTTGGGATTCCATCCGGACATTGCAATTTATTGGTTTTCATTTCTTCCAATTGTCTCTCCACGCCAGAGATGCCTTATACTACGTCATCCAGACGGGAGTCTGTGCGAAGTCCAAACGACGGTATGTTTGTACGATCCTTCTGTGTGAACGATTTCTTATACATGATATTTAAAACTTCTGCTTTACGTTTGCTATATTCTATAGCTGCATCAGGTTGGCCAACACTTGATTGGATAGACCCTCTTACCGATTTTATTTAGGGCCAGAATTTCGTTGCGTTACCGGCAATATCTTTTGATAAGGTATGACGGTGGTTGTAGTGGTATGTTTCGCTCACCGATCTTTAACAGACGTATGACTCTGTACAATTTTTTTGATGTTGTCATTTGTGCATTCTCCTTTCTACTCAAAGTGCTTCCCCATGAGTTTCCGAATTTTGTTATTAAAAAACGGTTTCGGCCGGTGTGGCCAAGCGGTTAAAGGCGCTTCAGTCTGGAACCGCGCAACCGCTACGGTCGCAGGTTCGAATCCTGCCTCGGGCCTGGATGTGTGTGATGTCCTTAGGTTGGTTAGGTTTAAGTAGTTCTAAGTCTAGGGGACTGATGACCTAAGATGTTAAGTCCCATAGTGCTCAGAGCCATTTGAACCATTTTTTTAAAAAACGGTGAAGCTTTTTCGTCCTTAATTCACTAACTCGGCACATAATTCTCCAGAGCGCGCTTTACAATCCGTTTAAACTTCGCCGATAATTCCTCTACGCCCATCACACTGTAACTAAATGATGTCCATTCATGGTGTAAGTAAGATGCTCATCTGCTGTTTCTAGCAGTAACACTCTCCTACTCTTCTTGATGAATTTATTAACTTTATTAACCATAGTGGTGTAGTGCCATAATGATTACTAATCCCTTTTTCTATACTGACGCGGTTGTGAAGGACACGCCTCTTTTTAGGTAAAATATCTACAATATTTCCGTTTTTGATTGCGTATGGGCTCTCGAACTAGCTGTTCGGAAAACATTTTCAAAACTGCCTCATAAGAAATCCTTTCCATATCCGCAGTTCGACAGTGGACTTTTAGTAAATAATGACAGAACATCAGAACTAACGAAGAAAGCCGAGCTACTGAAATACAGAACCTACAGCTTGATGATGAAATTTGCTGAATCCAGAATGTGGTGAGGAAACTTTCGGCCAAGTGGTTTAAAGAGTGACATTGAATACTTAACCAAGTAGTATCTATGATACCATATTTACTTAATATGGGCTGCAGAGGTATCCTTCTTGTATACCTTAGAAAACATGCATAATCTTGGCTAAACGGAGTTCTGCGTTCTTAAGCTGGTCGCAACTTGTTTAGGTTTGGAGGTTGCGTTCAAGTGCTGGGCAGTCTCGCAACCCATTGAGTTCGTAGTATCCATTCTTACGATTACGAGTAATTCAGTTAATCATGAAGCTGAATGTAGCCTTAAAAATGTAGGAAACGGTTGTGGCAATAATTAGCATTCATTAACAAAGGTACTGTTTCCTTTAGACTAGACATAACATCCTCCTCGGAAAGTTTCACGGATGCATACGTCTCTGCCGCCTGTGTGGTTTTTCTTCCAGCGTGATTATCCATATACGCAAGAGCAGTTTCCTCGCCCTACCAGAAGATACGGCCTACGACAGCACTTTATCAGTCCTTACAGCTCGCTCCGAAGGCGTTTGAACGATTTACTGCCGAAATATTAGCAGATGACAAAGTTTAATTACGGCTGAATTCTCGAAATGTTAAGAACAAACCTCCATGAAATCCACTGCTAAATTCGGATTACGTACGGAAATGAGAGCTCCAGTATCGATAACTATGAGAGCTGGTTAGTCGAAATAACTGGCCTTCCTGAGCATAAAGCATACGGTTTGCAATATGAATTTCTTGTCAACGATGACGTACGTGCGTAAGTGATCGGCTACTTCTATGGCATGGTTGACTTTCCTACTTCCAAAGGAGAGACTTACATAGAAGTAATAACAGACGCCTGCATCATGCTGGACGCCATAAAGGTGTACAACTTGCCCTTCGAAATACCAAACGAGCTATAATTAGACGCTAGCGCCTTTCGGAACTGCTCTGCAAACACCGGAAGGAATAGTTCACAAACAAACATTTTATTTTATATACTGGTGTGTGAATACATTTGGAGATACATATCTCTTCTTGTTTGATCGTAAAAAATTACAAGGCTCTGATTATATACGAGGGCTGGCCCTGAACCTGTGTGATGTGCTGTGGTACTTTAGACCGCCAACGCGCCAAATACCCGACTAGTAATGCTCAACTATCGTGAGGACCAACAAAATCAATCTCGGGAAGTTGACCCCTTCTGCAGAGCACGCTTGATTAATGACCACCCTGTATTATGAAAGGAGGAAGCATTTACAGCAACTGGACTCGAAAGCACCGCCTACCAGCAACCGGTCCATCCTCCGCTACCTCGATGGCCATTGCCACTTCTCTTCCAGATACAAAGACCCTCCAGCGAAACAGATATAGCCAAACTATACATTATTCCTAAACATAGCTTCGGAAGTGAATTTTGTGACACCGTATTCGGCTGCAACCTAGTTGCTGCCTCAGATGCCCTTACAAACGCGGCCTTCTACGCCACAAAGGGATCGTGCTAACTCTTTGGAGCTCGTGACTGCAACAGATAATGCTGATACATCCGAGCAAAATCTATATAAATTTTAACAGCGGGACGTGGATTCCACAGATGGCCAATGCATAAGATGTAAATGTGGAACTAGGAGAAATTCTAACAAAATGGGCACAGATGATAATGAAAACATCACTGTGCCATCGTCACCGATGCAAATGGGACATGAGAACACACCTCAGCAACCCACAATGCAGAATAGTGGGAGGTCAATCAGTCTCGAACCAAAGGCCACAATATTTCTGTGAGTTGAAGATGCCGAGGATTAATTGAAACCTCACATGCAAACCCGCAAATCTGCTGCTTTGAATATCCACCGAAAGGCACATGATACGAAGACAATACGTTTCCAACAATACTTGTAGTATTTCTATGCTGCTGACGTAGAAGTTATTTTTCGAAAAAAAGAAAAAGGAAAAGAAAAGAAAAATCACCACAGAATTATTAACACTTCGGTCATGTTCGAGCGAGAAAGCTTTGTGCCCCACTCTCAGAGAAAATGTGCTTGACGACGCTTAGGATTGGCATTTTGAATATGAGCTGGCCGGCGCACACATCAACGGCTATCGCAATTTTAGAGGTAGAAAGCGTGTATAACCGAATGTATTACCGTTACCCATTGCTCACAACGTCTGTTGTTAGTTTTCACTCTACATTCACTGTCCTCATCAGGGACACAGTCTCGATACTGAAAATAAGTGAAACGCTCAGGATACCAACCTTTTTGAAAGAACATTCCGACAGGTTTGCCGTTAATTCTCTAGCTTGTTCACACTCGCCGTAGAACCGCTGCTAAATCATCCCCACCACTCTTTCAAAACCGTCGTAAGCGCCTACACTAATGATGCCATCTTGGTACTCCCAGACGACAGAGACATTCACTCTGGAATGAAAGAAAACTGGCAGTCTTAACTGTGGAATGTTTTCCTAACGAACTGCAGCATGCCTGTTTGTTAGTCGTCGTTGAGTGGCCGTACACCACAAAAACAAAAATTTTGTTGTGAGGAGCTGACAATTTGAAATATCTGCGGAATTGTCTTACTGCCTACCCAAAAGATATGATAAGAATAAACTGACACATCAAGGTTCAAAATTTCAAAGCTACCTTCCGTTGAGGAAATATGAGATGCCTTGATCGCTTCGGAAAAGTCTACTTCGTCTACCATTACATTCTTATGCGACTCCAAAGTATAATAGCAGTCCTACCCCTATCCAGCTCAGTCGTATGGATAAGTACTGGTCGCAACATGTAGGTACGTCTGGAAATATAACGTACTCAAAGTATCATCGCCAACCGCAACTAGTTTGGGGCTTTAAACATTCCAGATCTCACTGCACGGCCGGCCGGAGTGGCCGTGCGGTTCTAGGCGCTACAGTCTGGAACCGAGCGACCGCTACGGTCCCAGGTTCGAATCCTGCCTCGGGCATGGATGTGTGTGATGTCCTTAGGTTAGTTAGGTTTAATTAGTTCTAAATTCTAGGCGGCTGATAACCTCAGAAGTTAAGTCGCCTAGTGCTCAGAGCCATTTGAACCTTTTTTCCTCTCTGCACGTTGATTGTCCTCAAAAGAACGTAGAAATCACCAACGATGCAAAGGAAAAAAGTAATTAAACACCTTTACGAATCCATCCACCAGGGCAACGATCCATCGTGCCTCTAGACGCGCTGCTACTGTTGTGCCAGAGTATACGGCCATCTACTACCGAGCCGTAAACCAACTGGGAAAGTTGTGTTTCGCCGCTTTCCATCATTTACAAAATAGTTTTCTTCGCCAGCACGCCGCCTCACGCAATCAAAATATCTCACCTTTTACTACCGTCTGCCTCTATAAGTGAGTCATCCCCGCTTCGCGCTTCGGGCTAGTAGATTGTTCTAGTTTCGACTCTTACAATGGCAATGCGTGTCGTACTTGTCTCCGTTCAAAGTCGTGTGAGTCCTTGTGCATGTTGCTTTGCTGCTTGTCATCGAGTGTTTGGTGTTTGTGCAGACCTTCCTGATTGCGGCGTTGTTTCACACCGTGATGTCCCACATGCTTCCCACGTCTATTCCACGTGCAGATACTGTCAGTTTCAGCTAGTTTCAACAAATCCACGCGGAATGTGCAGCCTTGTTCTTTAGAGATACAGTACAAGACGGTAGACAAGATGAAGCTTACTACAGCTCAAGTGCATACTACGTTTTTTGATTCGGAATTATATGAGTTTTTTGTCAAATTTCTTGACCCGCTTCATGGTGACGTCACGGTACACAGGTATCCTGTACTCATTGTGATGCTTCCTATAGCACGGTTCGTTTGACGAATGTAGAAATGGTCTATACAAATGTCAGGGTTTTTAATCTTCCGCCCGAGGTAGATGACAGTTTTCTAGTGTCCATCCTGCTTACGTATGAGGGTATACGACGTATTCAAGGCTCAGCACCGCTTACAGGTTGATAATGGTACTCGGTTGCTAGAAATTCTCATCCCTCTCACTTCAAGGCTTTTAGTTACCGAGTTCATATTAATAACACCGGCCAGGAAGGAAACTGCTTTATTTGTAATCAGAGCGGCCATCTCTGTAAAAGTTGATTCCGTCGGGTAGTGGTATTAAAACATGCCTACAAATAGCGTACGAAATTGGGATCTTCCCCCACAGCAAACCCGGATATTGATGATCAAAGTGGATCTCTGATTGATAATGCTCGTAACTTTCCCTCGCTGCCCACGCGCAAGGAGATTAGCGCCGGCGCTCAGGCGGTACCAGTCCCTGTTATTCAAAAAAAGCGTCGCAGAACGCAGGATGATGATACAGTGGAGAAGCCTTTTCTTTTGGCTTGCCCTTCGGGTTTCCCTTCATTGATTCTGGCATGTGCACGAGGAAGCCATGTGTGCTTCTGCACTTGATCAAGTGGCTACTGACAAGTCATCTGGCTAGTCTCCCGTCATCCCGACGCCTGCTAGGGAATCCGAGCCCAGTTGTCTCCCTCGACTCTATCGAATACCTCTGTCGTTGTCTCAGCTTCCAAAACTACAACTGTACCTTCTGCTGCGGTCTCCCCCTCAAAACCTCTTGATGAGCATAACCTCATTGATTCCCAAGGGCAGGAGAACCCCGTAATTACTAAATGAATCTCTGCACGCGAGCCACTGGGGAGCGGAAGATCCTCCCTCTCAGTGTGAACCGGATTTTCTGCATAACGCAGGCACATAACCGTAACAGATAGTACCAGTTCCGAGGAGAAGCAGGAAAAATCCATTCAGCTTAAGACAGTCGTTTCACAGGATAAGAGAAAACAGTTGGAGGATGAGGGAGACGTTCATACTTCTTCCCTGTCCGTTTCGTCCATCGATTCTGCCATGGATAATGGTACAGAGTTCGATCATGCTTTTGTAATTTTCCGCGGTGGTCTCGCGGTTCTAGGCGCGCAGTCCGGAACCGTGCGACTGCTACGGTCGCAGGTTCGAATCCTGCCTCGGGCATGGATGTGTGTGATGTCCTTAGGTTAGTTAGGTTTAAGTAGTTCTAAGTTCTAGGGGACTGATGACCAAAGCAGTTGAGTCCCATAGTGCTCAGAGCCATTTTTTTGTAATTTTGTATTTTTTCCTCGTTCAGTTGTCTATGGAAACCCGTATTTTTCCCAGTTTGAATATTGTGAGAATTGGTTCTGAACATCGGATCATCACTTTGCCACAGGGAAGGACGTCCATCTCCAAATTTCAAAATTCTCGATAATTGTAGGGGTAAGAGATGCAACTTTTGTCATCTCACTTTACTTCTTCTCAATTCCCCTTCTGGCTCTGGTCGTTCTATGGAACGTTCGCGTTTCTACAAAGGGGAAATCATTTACCTACTTCGTAAATCCCCTACGAGGGTTCCAATGGGTGGTGAATTTAACTGTGTTCTCCAGCCGGTGAATCAACCTCTTAATTTTTGTTTTAGTAAAGAACTCGATGACATGATACATTCCTCGTACCTACGTGACGCATGGGTTTTTCGGCATCCTACATTTGTCCGATACACTTATTTTTCTACCACCTCTAGCAGTCGACTTTATCTCTTTTACCTTTATGATTCATTGGGTGGGCCGATTTTGGACGTTGATGTTATACCTGCCTGTTTTACTGACCATTGTGATGCAGCTGCCACATTTAATAATGTGCAGCAACCTGTAAATTTTTATCGTCTTCCCTGGACGCTCAGTATAGCTTATCTACAATACCATTCCTTTGGAGTTGTCATTCAGGAGGAATGGGCCCGTTGCTCTCATGCTATGGAGCGGTAATATTTTATTGTGGAATGGTAGACACTGCTTGCCAAGTCACAAATTCGTAAAGCTCTCATGCGTTCTGGTGCCGTAAAGGCGGCAGACATCCGGCGGGCGCAAGAATTTTATTACTCGGTATTACGTGAACTTTACGATAGCGCTAGGCAAGGTCCTCTACGGATTATGGATGTAGGACGAATTAAAGCCAAATTGGTATAGCTAAGATAATTTGAGATGGAAGTACTCTTGACGAGATCTCAGCCGCGTCAAAATTTATCACAATGATCTGACTTCACTCTACTATCTTGTCTGTATGCAGGGGCACAGGAAAGGCGTTTGCATTGCTTTCCTCGTAAACGCCGATGGTCGAGTATCAATGTCCCACCGTGATATTTTCAATTTCACTTTTAACTTCTTTACTGAACTGAATGATCCTCACGTTCCAGTTGAAAATTTTTCTGGTGACTATTCCCCTTTGCTAGAGTGCGTCATCATTCCTAAAATGATGACCTATTCTTGAATGATTTCCACATGGAAGAAATATATGATATTGTTACCGGGTCTCAGCCACGCAAGTCACGTAGATTGGATGATACTCCTAAGAAATTTTGTGTTCATTTTGGAATCTCATAGATGACACAATAACGTCGATGGTCAATGAAGCGATACGGGTTTCGGTTGCCGCTCCTTTCAAAACCGGGAAAATGGTCCCCTTCCAGAAAAACAAGGTTCGACCTGATCCTGAGCCGGCCGAAGTGGCCGAGCGGTTCTAGGCACTTCAGTCTGGAACCGCGCGACCGATACGGCCGCAGGTTCGAATCCTGCCTCGGGCATGGATGTGTGTGATGTCCTTAGGTTTAAGTAGTTCTAAGTTCTAGGGGACTGATGACCTCAGAAGTTAAGTCCCGTAGTGCTCAGAGCCATTTGAACCATTTTCGACCTGATCCTGACCCACTTAGTCCGATCACCCTCCTAAAATTCGGCTATAAAATTATCGCTCTAGCTATAAACAGTCGTCTCTCTATGTTCTCGACGAAATCATTACCGTTCAGCAAAGTTGTGTACCTGAACCCACGATGCTGACTTCTGTTATCGAATATGGAGGTGTTCGTTGCCGTGGCTGCGACTACTAATATCTCGAAGTCCTAGCATTCTCTCTCGACTTTCACAAGATATTTGACAGTGTCAGTCACAGCTTTTTAAAAAGTGTGTTAACCGCTTTGGATTTCACTCACGACGTATGCCAAGCTATAGCAACTTTTTTCACTGGTGTCCATGCCTCAGTGGTTGTGAACTGTCTCCCTACCCCCCGGATTTCGATCCGCCGGGTCTACCCCATGGTGGTCCCGTATCCAAGTCACTCTTGGTTTGTTCTTAGAATCGTTGCTGTTTTACTTGCAAGGAACTACGTGGCTGGACTGTAATGGGAGAAAGATTTTCGGTTTGCGCTTTCGCCGATTACCTCACGATTTTAGATTGAACTGGCGACGACATTTCCGGGTTCAATGACACCTTGTATTCCTTTTATCACCTTGCTAGTACGAACATTAATGATCGCAAATGAACGTTCCTGCCGTTGCGTGGCTATTAGCAAGTGCTAAGTCCTCGGGCGACGGTGGTCGATCACCAAAAGTCTTTAGGGATCATAGTAGGTCGCAACCCGACCAAAATGGCGATACTTAACCGGCGAGAGGTTACGACTCGTGTTCAGGTAGCGATTCTTAAACACGAACGCCGTTCACTTAGCCTCTTTCACAAGGTGCGGGTTTCAGACACCTATATTTTCAGTAACGTGTACTACAACGCACAGATGTTAACACTTTCTGCGATGCTAGCCCGCAGAATCAAAGAACTATGCAGTCGATTCTGGTGGTGACGACACATCTCTCGTGTTCAGTATGAAATGGTGGCCAGATCCGACAAGCTCGGAGGATTAAGTCTTCGCGATAGTAACGTTAAGGCGTCCATCTTCTTTTTACGACGTACTGCCTTGACATATACGCAGGCGACGATTCCATTACATATCGTTTATTTTCCTGTCTCCAATCGGTCAGTGTGGCTTATTCCGTCGATGTTGAATGAATTAACCCTATATCGTGACACACCCGCGAATATTTTATAGACGTCAGATTTTTAGGTGCTGATATCCTTTCAAAGACGCACCTCACTACCGGAGACTTATTATCCCTTTCGAGTCACCCAATTTGACTCCTTCCTCTCGCCCGTCAACATCCTGGAAAACTGTCTGGTCTCACCTTGATCATAATGTGTTACCGATGGGAATTACCTCGTCGTGGTATAGGGTCATTCATAGTTTGATACCAATGGGCAACCGTCTGTTTCACATGGACCTTCGCCTGGCTAATAAATGTAACAAATGTCGTCATACTGATACCTTACTTCAGACGCTGGTCTCTTGTGGACAAGATCATTGGCCCAGAATTCTTTGACAGTCGCCTTGTCTTTCCCGGGGGCCTGAATCAGTTTTTTCCGATGAATTCATTTTTCTTCCAGACACATTCCTGTTCCCTCATACGAAAACGAATACGATCGTGTGGCCCCTCAGGTCACTACATTCATGAAGGAGGCAACGACATTAATCCATCTGCCTTTCACCAGTATCTAGAGACCGTGCATTGGAAGTTGCTGTGGTCCCCATGCTATGTACCGTTTTATGCAAATATGCTTTTCTTGTATTTAATAGACAGGGGTTTAATCTTTGATTCCTACATGTTCCGTGAAGCCGTATTTTGTTCAGTTTTCTTGCCTATACATAAAAAAATTAAAAAAAAAATAAAATAAAAAATAGGCAGTAGGTCGTGAGCTAGTTTCCTGTTCATTTAGAATATTTTTCTCTTGGTGTGTTGCTAGTAATTACTTGTGTTCTCTATTTGCAGTTCATATTACATGATTCTTTTGACAATCGTCGTCAGAATGTGCATGAAAGTACCAAGTCAACCTGTGGTCAGCTCGGCGGGTTGTCATGAGAGGGGCCCGTGTTCGATTCCCGGCTGGGTAGGAGACTTTCTCCACCTGGTGACTTGATGTTGCGTTGTCTTCATCACCATATCTTACTCATCATCATGGAAGTCACCGCAGTGGCGTAATCTGAAAGACTTGCTCCAGGCGACGTGTCTATCCGACGGGAGACTGGAGCCACGCGACATTTCATTTCACTTCAGTTTTTATTATCGGACTGGAAATTCTTTCTGCCCGCCAAACATGACAGCTACGTTTGATTCACTGGGAACTTCATGAAAAATGCCCTACAGACTGCACATACCGTCCGTGCGCATACCGTCTCTGAAGACTTTAGGTCTCACATGGAGAATTAACATTAGTATCTAATGAAAGGTCTGTGAACGAGATACAAACTAGCTTTCCATAATTTCCTCCGCATTAAGCCACGACCGAAGGGACCGCCCATCTTCAGCCCCTTCAATGGACCAAACCCCATCCTCTTTTTCTACAAATTACAGATAATAATTTTCGAACTTTAAAATTTTGTTTTAAAAATGGTTACATTAAAATATTTTTACTGTCAAAAAGACAAGTCAGTGTGACTCACGCATTAATTGGAGAGATACGCATATTAAAATATTCAGCTTGTTAAGTTGTATAAGTGGTATTTTGTTTCAGCTCCATAGAACATTGTCTCGTTTTTAACACCCTCTAACCAAGTTGACAAGTGCTCCTGTCGACACTCGTGGAAAGACTAGATAGGTGGACATTTCGTAGCAAGGGCTTTTCATACACAGTGTAACCGCACCACGCTCAGCGCAAACCGCTTGCTGAGTTACAGACAAGTCAGTCACAATTTGTCTCTTGGCGCGAGAGCGACACATCTTTGCCAAAGCAGCGAAGTGCTGGATTATCTTACCGTGAGACCAAAACTTTGACCGACGCAGGGCAATCAGAACACTAGGAATTAATTTGAGCCCATCATGCATTGAAGAACAGAGACACCCTCCTTTCGTCTCTCGTCTCTTCCTTCATCTCATCCCTCACCACGGCAGAGCGCAATATTCTTTAAAATTGTTTACATGGCAGGAGACGCCGACTCCTGTGAAGATGATTTCGGAGGGTAAAGGATGATCTATAAGGTCAGGATGGATGCTGTAACAATAAACAGAAAGTAGCTAATCATTCAGTGTGTCTTCGTTGTATGCCAAGGACCCAGATTCACCTTACATTACTACCAGAAATTTTTCGATGGTGAGAGAACTGGCATTTAGAGCTCAGCCTTGCGATACCAACTGAAAACTACCTGAATGAGAATAAGCTCCTTCAAGGTCTAGAAAAAAGACTTGAGAGCGGTGTGATGATCCCATACCCTTTTATATGTCTCCCAATGACGCCATTTGGCAGAGGAAGACACGGTAGCCGTTTGTGATCTTGTGATATTCTGGATTTGATCGCGTAGTTACCCACACATTCCAAGTATTCAGCATTTGCTCTGTATGTGTAAGCGTCTGCTAGGTATGACTCTTTATGTATCCATTTAAGAAAGTGTCGAAAGAGGTTTAATTCGGGAACCGTGACAATATATCCGTTATCCCGCAAATATTAAGTGTAGATAGTTTCTGAAGACAACTGCAATGAGTAATGAAGAGTCATATAGTTAAACTCAAATCTATTCACGAATTTCTAGTGACACATCTTCCCAGATGTCCACCAGACTGTAGGGCGCAATCAAACCATCACAAACACAGCTGCATATTCAGTGAAGCCCACGATGAACCAGTGTTTACTGTAACGTGTTACATAAAGATTTACTTCTTCCTTAATGTGGTTCTTTGGAACGGTGGAAATACTGGACGACAGAGGATTCTCTATGGAAACTGCCATACGCCCACAAAAGCTATAACAACAAAGAACCCTAGTTACTATGTGGTTCAATACCTGCTTCGCTCATGGCGTGTACCTTTTGGTTCTGATAAGAGTTAAGATGTTACTCATGTAGAGATTACTGGACAGCGTAGAAGCGTCCATTCATGTGATGTGTAGTGGCTGGAGTAGCCTTCCATAAAATCATAGCAACATAGTTTCGATTTCTTGGAGCTCCAGAGTTTGAACTGTTGACTGTAAATATTCCTATTTGTTACAGCCAATGTTCTGTTCAGACTAATATTCTATGTGATAGCGTCTCCATATGAGGAAATAACGCGTTGAGTCTCTTTACCATTACTCAGTATGGGTAGCCAACCATACAAGGAAACGACTTATGAAACATAAGTAATAGTGCGAGTGTTACAGGTCTGAATTATGATTCTGGATGTATGTTCCAGAATAAAACCCTGTCTACCAAGCCTCACAATTAATTGTTACATTTATGTTTAATACTTTTCATCCTTTACCTCTGAAAGCAGAGAAGCCTGTTCTAATTCTGCTCCATTGTATAATCAGCAGTTTTTCAAATATCAGGTGAGATGGTAGAGGGCCAGAGGCTGTCTCAGTTGGGATCATTCGGGAGGGTATTTCTATTTCTGACATTTTCCTTCCAGCCATAAGTAGACTCCCGAAAACCTCAATCACAACCCAGAGATAGGAACTATTTTTAATTTAATTCTGGGACAATACGTCCTAGACATAAATGTAATAACCTAAGGGGTATTTTACGCATATTTAGAACAAAGCCTATTATTTCTTCGTCATATTCCGTGTTCCACTGTCAATGTCGGTCTCAGGCTTTACGATCAACCGTGAATGAAAATGTTGAATATAAACACCCTCTGGAGATAAGTAACTGAATTATGGAACACCCTGAACAAGCAACTTGAGCCTTGGTAGCAAGATAAAACTCCAGTGGCTGAACAGAACTGTACACAGGAACAGGTAGATTTTGAAAATACTTCAGTGGTGGGCTGGTTATTTATGGGGAAGTATACTTAAGGAAGTAGCTGTAGTCATAAAATGTGAGTGTGACCGAAGTAGGAAACCGGAATAAGGGACATCCCTAGTGTGCGGCTCCTCAGACTCAACAGTACTGGTGCAACAGTACGAGGCGCTCCAAGTGACTGGAGAAGGTGCAGGTCCTTCACGCTTTAAACAAAAAAAAAATAAAATTAAAAAAGCGGTTTAGAAAAGACATACAAAAGCATAGGCCTATTGTCTGTTGTAGATTTTGGAACATGTTTTATGCTGGCGTATTATGACGTTTACGTGGATGGAATATATCAGCTGTAGGAATCAACATGATTTCTGAAAAGAATGACTGTGTGAAACCCAGCTCGCTCTGTTTTTCCACGAGACAGAAATTGGTAGATACCGGCTTCCATAATGGCACCAAGTCCTTCGAGTCCCGAAAAACGTTCGCTAAAGATCATTACTGCACCTAATGAACAGAACTAAGAGCGTCAGAAATCTCAGAGTATATTTGCGGTTAGGTTTGAAGAGTTTCTAGGAGACATAACGCAGCATGTTAGCCGGCCGAAGTGGCCGTGCGGTTAAAGGCGCTGCAGTCTGGAACCGCAAGACCGCTACGGTCGCAGGTTCGAATCCTGCCTCGGGCATGGATGTTTGTGATGTCCTTAGGTTAGTTAGGTTTAACTAGTTCTAAGTTCTAGGGGACTAATGACCTCAGCAGTTGAGTCCCATAGTGCTCAGAGCCATTTTGAGCAGCATGTTATTGTCAACGGAGAGAAAGCTTCAGACGTAAAAATAACATCGGACGTACTACAACGGAGAGTTATAGGATCATTACTTTTAACAACATACACTGATAAGCAAAACCATTATGACCACTGCACACCGTGACGTTGAATTCCCCCTGGTGACGTTGCGGGCACGTGCCGAAGTGACCCAAGTACGCAAGCGGAGTACACACGGACGGGGACAAACCTGGTCAAGATATGGGTTGCAAATGGGGAAATACATTGAGATAAGTGACTTTGACAAAGAGCAGATTATTATTCCGCAGAGGCTGTGGACGAGTATATCAAAACGGCGGAGCTGGTCGAATGACCACGTGCTAGTGTCGTGTGCATCTACGGAAAGAGGTAGGACAGTGAAAGTAACACTAGATGCTGAACGGTTGGTTGTCCACAACTCTTCACAGAAAGTGAGGTTCGGAGGCCTCTCTGGTCTGTAAAGTACAAGAGAAGGTAATCTGTGGCATCTCTGCCAAAGAAGCACATTGCTGGTGGACGTACAAATGTTTGGAAACTCACTGTTCATCGTAGATGTTGAACAGTGAGCTCCGTAGCAGACCACCCCTGCGTGTTCACAAGTTGACCCAACGACATCGTCAATTACGATCGCAGCGGGCACAGGACCATAAGTATTTGACTATCGGTCAGTGTAAACGTGTCGTCTGTTCGGATGAATCACGTT
Source organism: Schistocerca nitens (assembly GCF_023898315.1). Lineage (NCBI taxonomy): Eukaryota > Metazoa > Arthropoda > Insecta > Orthoptera > Acrididae > Schistocerca > Schistocerca nitens. Next base: position 952,452,392 of record NC_064616.1, read on the forward strand.
CTTGCTACACTAGGTCGATGATCGTCTCCACAAACGCCGTCACCGAGGTGAACGGCAGCTCGAAACTTACAGCGCGTCACGGACGTAGCCTGGTGGCAGCAGTATTATACTGTGGGACATATCCTCCTCCGTTTCGTGGGACCTGTGGTGGTAATTGAAGACACGCTGACAGCTGACAACAACCTGCATCCCTCCATCTTTCATGTCTTCTCCGTCGGCGATATCATCTATCAACTGTATAATTCTTCGTGTCTCGGAACCAGAACCTTACTACAGTATTTTGAGGAGCAGTATAGTGAACTAACATTGATGTCTCGGCGACCGCATTCGTCTGTTTGTAAATCCTATGGAATCCATCTTGATCGCCATCGGTCGCCATCACCCTGTACGCATATCACCGGCCAGTTATTTACGCGAATAACGTGGCTTGTGCGTAGACATCAAATGCCACATAACTCTACAAACCTACCAACAAACTATCGGAGCCCTGATACGGAGAATCAGTAATTTATTTCGCTCCAAAGGCGCACAAACGAACTATTACGCAGGTGGTCATCATATTTTGGCTCATCAGTGTATATAAATGACGTAGTGTATATCGCCGGAGGTTCCGTGAGGATTTCCATGGGAATGCTGTTTTCTACAGACAATTCGCAAAGCTAGCCAATTATAGCGAAATACAGGAAGATCTGTAGATGTTCAACGCTAAGTGTAGCGATTAGCAGTTGACCCTCAACCTAAACAAATGTTCCGTTCTGCGTATATATTGGCAGAAAGACCCATTACTCTACAACTGCGCGATTCCAAAATAATCACTGAGCGCGCTTACATTCATAAAATGTTCACACACAAAGGAGGTAGCTTAAAAAACCCTCATTTGACCAATGCTTGAATATTATTCGTTTGCCTGTTATCCGTGTTACATTTATATTCCAAACGGACATTATAAGTTCAAATGGTTCAAATGGCTCTGAGCACTATGGGACTTAACATCTGGGGTCATCAGTCCCCTAGAACTTAGAACTACTTAAACCTAACTAACCTAAGTACATCACACACATCCATGCCCGTGGCAGGATTCGAACCTGCGACCGTAGCGGTCACGCGGTTCCAGACTGAAGCGCCTAGAACCGCTCGGCCGCAGCGGCGGCTACATTGTACGTATATGTAAAGACTTGATGCAGGTGTAAAAAGGGCCAATTGTGTTTGTCCGTGCCCATGGACATACAGTCTGTGAAGTCGTGGCATTTATTGGTGCCGCGTGGAGTGGCCCCGCGGTTTGAGGAGTCATGTCACGGACTGCGAGGCCCCTCCCGCCGGAGATTCGAGTCGTCCCTCGGGCATGGATGTGTGTGTTGTTCATAGCTTAAGTTAGTTTAAGTAGTGTCTAAGTCTAGGGACCGATGACCCAAGCAATTTGGTCCTTTAGGAATTCACACACATTTGAACCTTTTGCATTTATTGGTGTTTCTCGTAGGGCGGTTCAGTGCGTCTACAAGCAGTGGTGTAAAACGCGTAGCTGCGACACTTGATGTAAAAATTGTGGTCGGATTATGATCCCGATTTAGAGGGACCGGAGACACTTTTCACAGCATATGAATCAAAATCGTTTTCAGACCGGGCAGGAATCGTTGAAAGCCGTGAATGAAGGTCCATGCCAACCTGTTAGCGAGAGAAGATCACGACAGGAACTGCATGCAATAAACATTCTGAGTTGTTCTCCTCGCTAGGGGCCATTGCTCAGAGATGCACATAAAGACGTCAACATCAAACTTCGTCGGGCTGGAAGATTATGTGACTAGTTTTCTGAACATTCTCCCACCTTACTACATCTCGACTGGCCTGCAAAATCACTTGACGTGAAGCCCATAGAAAATCAATGGTCGTTTTGGAGCAGCAAGTAAAACCCCGACATGAGAATCCTCGAAAGTTGGTGCAGTCACAATTAGACCCAAAGCTAATGGCTTAAGAAGAATGCGACGTACTTACACAACATTGTGGACCCACTTCGTAGTCGAATCCAGGTGGTTATCAAGTCCAGTGGCAGAATTACATGGTATTAAATCATGCTTGTAATGATTTCTTTACGTGTGACTAACATTTTTGTCCGGTAAGCTTAGGTAGATGAAAGAGACAGGTCGTAAGGGAATAAGTCTCCACCTAGAGGATACATCTAGAGACTACCACTGCTTTCAGCGATCCAAAGAGAGGACACATGGCTCAAAGAGTGACAAGTATCTAGCCAGAGCCGAAGAAGAGCATATGCTGCCAGTTCTTCGCAAGTACGACGGAAAGTAATGCCCATGACTGCTTAAGACGAAATCTGCACGGATATGTTTCGATGGCGCGTACTTCAAAGAAGTACCTTCATCCTGTTTATCTGGCTTCTTGTCGCATATCTGCATAAAGAGAAATCAGTCACTTCTTTTTTCGTTACCTGAGTCGTTTTACATTGAACAGTGACTTGCTACGAAACGGCATGAGACTTTATATCTTTGGCACCTTTCACAAGCATTATTTCCAGAACAGAATTAAAAGGTGAACATAATTAAAAAGTCAATTGTGAAAATCTTCACTATACATTCAGACTAACAACGGTGTTTGTGTGTGTGTGTGTGTGTGTGTGTGTGTATCAGTATCTCAAATCTATTACGGAAGTTAAAAGGTAATAACAATAATAATAAGACGAAGAAGAATGAAATTAGTAACCTTAAATTTAACACTATGTAAGTCGCTATGCCAACCTGCTTAAAAATGGATGTAGCTATAAGAGATTCCGCTCAGATGTCATTCAAAAAAAAAAAAAAAAAAAAAAAAGGCCAAATGGCTCTGAGCACTTAGAACTACTTAAACCTAACTAACCTAAGGACATCACACACATCAATGCCCGAGGCAGGATTTGAACCTGCGACCGTAACGGTCACACGGTTCCAGACTGGAGCGCCTAGAACTGCACGGCCACTCCGGCCGGCAAATGTCATTCAGTTAAAAGCGAGAGTGGAGGGAGGGACAGTGCTGCACGAAACCTCTTGAATATACTGTAGACTGACGCAGCAACTTTCCTGGGAAGATAATTGTCGTCCGGTCTTGTGATATTACGCTGCAGGGGCAAAACCATTAAATTATTTGTCGTCTTCGTAGCTAAGTGTATACGACGTGACTGTTTGAAGCAATTTTTTATGTTCTACAGTTACCAGTCCCATTTGTATTTGTTTTCTGTTTAGCTTAAGATAACGCTAAGCCTTTCGATAATCATCTTTCTCATCTAAGAACTTGTATAGGAAGAACCATATTTATTAGTTAGAGATAAAATATCTTCAAAATTCTGATTGACTATTGTTCTAATGAATTAATAAAGTAAATGATAATAACAACCAATAAATGATAAAATTTCAGAAATCTAGTGTGTTAACCACAAAGCGTGGACTGCACCACAGCCCTCAAAAAAGCGATCAAAGGCAGTTAATCCGTGACTGAAATGATAATAATGGCATGGTCTTAGGCCACATGGTCAATAGATTAATCGATCACTGACCGCTGACGAAAGAAATGTCAGTGGGTAAGAGATATAAACGGATTGAGTGCCAAATAGGACGAACAAAGTTAGAACATGATGTGTTGGCAGAAGAGCCAACACCGTGTTGCTAGAGGAGGCCGAAATGCACGCGTTTAAACTCACGCAGACTGGCTTGAGGTCTGGCACAAGGTAAAATAATTATCCTATGAAGAAAAGAACGTAGTTGATTGAATACTTAACTTTAATCCATAATTGGAGAACATCGCTCTTGATGATACATAATTACAATCTCAATATAACTGGTAATGGCGCCTTGCTAGGTCGTAGCAAATGACGTAGCTGAAGGCTATGCTAACTATCGTCTCGGCAAATGAGAGCGTAGTTTGTCAGTATAGCATCGCTAGCAAAGTCTGCTGTACAACTGGGGCGAGTGCTAGGACGTCTCTCTAGACCTGCCGTGTGGCGGCGCTCGGTCTGCAATCACTGACAGTGGCGACACGCGGGTCCGACGTATACTAATGGACCGCGGCCGATTTAAAGGCTACCACCTAGCAAGTGTGGTGTCTGACGGTGACACCACAGAACAGGTGGACGGTTTCAAGTACTTAGGATACTTATTCTCACAGGATGGCAACATAGTGAAAGAACTGGAAGCGAGGTGTCGCAAAGCTAATGCAGTGAGCGCTCAGCTACGATCTACTCTCTTCTGCAAGAAGGAAGTCACTACCAAGACTAGCCCGCATCTCGTGGTCGTGCGGTAGCGTTCTCGCTTCCCACGGCCGGGTTCCCGGGTTCGATTCCCGGCGGGGTCAGGGATTTTCTCTACCTCGTGATGGCTGGGTGTTGTGTGCTGTCCTTAGGTTAGTTAGGTTTAAGTAGTTCTAAGTTCTAGGGGACTTATGACCACAGCAGTTGAGTCCCATAGTGCTCAGAGCCATTTGAACCACTACCAAGACTAAGTTATCTGTGCACCGTTCAATCTTTCGACCAACTTTGCTGTATGGGAGCGAAAGCTGGGTGGATTCAGGTTACCTTATCAAAAAGGGTGAGGTTACGGATATGAAAGAAGCTAGGATGATTGCAGGTACTAGTAGATGAGAACAATGGCAGGAGGGTGTCCACAATGAGGAAATCAAAGAAAAACTGGGAATGAACTCTATAGATGTAGCAGTCAGGGCGAACAGGCTTAGATGGTGGGGTCATGTTACACGCATGGGAGAAGCAAGGTTAACCAAGAGACTCATGGGTTCAGCAGTAGAGGGTAGGAGGAGTCGGAGTAGACCAAGGAGAAGGTACCTGGATTCGGTTAAGAATGATTTTGAAGTAATAGGCCTAACATCAGAAAAGGCACCAATGTCAGCACTGAATAGGGGATCACGGAGGAATTTTATAAGGGGAAATTTGCTCCAGACTGAACGCTGAAAGGCATAATCAGTCTTAAATGATGATGACGATGATGATGATGATGACCACTGTTAACCGAAATGAAAACCCGAGGCCAAAAATATGTTTGTCGATTATCAACTGGTGTCGTACCATTCTAAGAAGATGAACGTCTTTAAAAAAATAACACTTGAAAACACAATGACAAAATTATCTTGATGTTACGCATCTTAGCATCAGTACCTGTAGAAGTGCATGACACTATCCATTTGAACCTTCGTCTCATGTTCAGTTTTGTGTTTTACAGTTCTCACCTTCCAAATTAGTTTTGATTTCTATTCTATTTAGTGTTATTTTTCTATTGGCGTATGCAATGATCTTAATGTCGTATTTTTGTTTTGCAAATTTCTACTTTACCCAGTTTGTGAGCTACATGCACGTTGTTTGCATTTTAGTGGGTTCCCGAAGCAAATATTCATAGAGGTGTGACGCTGCGTCAGGTAGCTCTAATGCTAAAGTGATTAACAATAGAAACAGCAATTCTGAAATGATCATTTCAACTCTGAGAAGGAAATAAAACAAACCTGCGGCGGAATTTCGCGTTAATATTGATCTTCCAGGGAGTGAATATAAAAGTAGATACAAACTCAGTGAAGCTCCTTTTCTTTCAGAAGATGGAATCAAAGAAAGGAAAGAAAACAGTGTTGAAAAAAATAATCTTAATATCGAGAATTGATACTTAATCTCACTATAAGCGATTATTGTTTGTATTTGATACAATCACAGTATTCCATTTGGTACAGACGTAATGATTCTCAAATGTTGCCACAAAATTAGGGAAATGTACAGCCAATTAATGATTTAGTCAGTTTTCATTATTTTCCATTTAACTGCGAAACATATAGCTGTCAGTAATTCAGAAATAGTTTTGTGCGTCTCTGTAATGCGTTATCAGTAAACACAGATTTAAGACCAATGACTGCGTTGAACGTCACATTAACAGCCAGAACAAGTTGCTACTCCCTACTAGGGATCAAACCGCAAACTTTAGGATTTATAGGTGAAACTCCGCGTAAGTATTAAAGCACGGCACTATTACAGGTATAAACTGCTGTGCCCACATGTCTGTGGCTTGTTTCAGCAGACGTTCGTGGTAAAGCAGTGGCCTGTCGGTGGAGGCGTGACATGGTCTGCATCTGCACTAACAGGGCAGGACACGCATTTGTCATTTCAGCTTAGCTGTCTGCATTTCATTTCTGTTTCACGAGGCGACCGCAGAACCGCTGCAAATCTGTGTTCCACGGTGCATTCGGGTCATGCTTACAACATAAATCAGAATTAAGTTTAGTCCACCAAATGATTCCATTTAATACTACGGTAGTGGTCTTGGACTCCAATTTGCCCTTCTGACGCAAAACAGATGCATAACAGATGAAGAGCAACGTAAGGAGATATTACCCAAGGGCATTTTTCTCTCCTCGCTCATACATTAGTGTTCGCCTATCGCCTTTCACGAAAACGCAACCATCGGAGAACATCTTTCAGATTTACCGATAAAGACTTTCTGGTGGAAAAAGAATAAAATGTATGCTTTTAACGGGATGGAAAGTAATCAAAATTCTTCTTTCTCTAGCTATTGATTGTGTTTTCAACTTTGTTACCCGTTCGTTATTCTGTATACCCGTATTAAGGTGTCAGTAAATACGGAAATCTTCCCCTCATGTGGCGGAAAATTATTACTTAACTCTGCTAGTACAGCAGCAAGAATACTAGCAGGACATTCTTGCTTAATGATTGCTTCTTTGGTGAAGGGAAATGCTAAACAACACGTGCAGCGAATGATATTTATTAACACTGTTTGATATTGTGTTGGAGACGCATGTAAAAACGTCCAGATGTGTGACTCACAAATTAATTCTTGCAGTATTGTGGGGTGGTTCCTTTGGAAAGAACCTCTAGAATTTTATTCTGCTTACTTGTTAAATCCGAACTTGTTCTCTGCCTCTGGTAACTTCGTCGTCGACAGAAAGTCAAATATTAATTTAGATACTGTCCTTCCCTAGAATTTCGTGGTTCACAGCCAACGCCTGGATCTGCAGTCTGTCAGTATTTCTCTCCTGGCATGAATAGAAATTTTGAAAAATTGACATACAGAACTGGAGCTGTTTGAACAAAGTAAACTTACCAACGCAACAGGCACAACTTCAACAAAAATATTTTCAGGCTTCTCGCATATGCCAAGAATTACATTAATCTTCATTCACCACCGCCTCTGTAGCCGACATCGCAAACGTAGACCTGCGCGGTGGCGTTGGTCTCGGAAGAATTTGGTTCGAATCCTGGTAGTGGAAGCAGTTTCCACTAGCACTGCCGGGCAGGCATGGGAAAGAGAGATGCTGATGTAATGTTCCTGACCTCTATACTTTACGTTAATATTTTGGATTAAATTGCAAACCACTCTGCAGTGTCTCAAGGCACTGTTGATGATGACCCGTCTTCCTGACGAGGACTTTAAGCTCTGCGCCACCCTTGGTGCAATTCCAGAGGAGTATGTTATGTGTAAGAATCACGTTTCAAGCTCTCATCATCACAAAACACACACGAAAAATACAGTTACCTACACCCAACAGATACATGTAAGACAAAATGCTCATACATAACCTGGCAGTGACAGTTTGTATGTAAGTGGAGGTTGAAAACCTTTCTGGTTGACCTCGGATCTCCCAGTCAGGAGTGTCATACAACTCTTCCTTTCTTTGTTCAGTCAATACCGATGTGCCCCACATCAACATGCACTTTAAAATAAGTGCTTCTTCTAATTGCAATAATGTATTCGTCGCAAAAATCTGTCAACATCTTTCAAAATTCTTTCACCAAAGCAGGAGAACAAGGTTTTCCGGAATTCATATCAAGAATAGTCGCCAACACGAGCAACTTAGAGGTAGATAACATCGTTGTAGTGAAGCAGATGAAATGGGTTAATTGAAGCAAGTATTCTGGTCAGGACAACATTGGAGTTAGGTTCATCTCAGAATATTTGATACAACAGTCCCATACTTAGCAATCATACGCAACCACTCACCTGACTAAAGTCCCGTACGAAAATACTGGAAATTGGCATAGGTTGTTGTTGTTGTTTTTTGGGGAAGGAGACCAGACAGCGAGGTCATCGGTCTCATCGGATTAGGGAAGGATGGGGAAGGAAGTCGGCCGTGCCCTTTCAGAGGAACCATCCCGGCATTTGCCTGGAGAAATTTAGGGAAATCACGGAAAACCTAAAGCAGGATGGCCGGACGCGGGATTGAACCGTCGTCCTCCCGAATGCGAGTCCAGTGTCTAACCACTGCGCCACCTCGCTCGGTTGGCATAGGTCACATTAACAATCAAGGATGGCAGTTTGAGTACTTCGATGAACTGCTGACTCATATCACTGACGTCGATTTGCAGCAGGATTATGGAACATATACTGTGTTGGAACATTATAGATTATCTTGACGGAAACGATCTGTTGACAAAGCTGGAACTCATTCAGAAAATATCGCTCTAGAGAAACACAACTAGCACTTTTTTCACAAGAAGGAATGAGTACCATCGAGAGGGGTCTCAAATTGAGTCCATATTCCTAGATTTCCTAAAGGCTTTTGATACTTTTCCTCATAAGATACTTCTAATCAAATAGCATATCTATGAAGCATCGCTTCAGATGTGAGACTTAATTCCTGATTCTATGTTATAAAGGTCATAGTACGAAATACAGGGCTATTACAAATGATTGAAGCGATTTCATAAATTCACTGTAGCTCCATTCATTGACATATGGTCACGACACACTACAGATACGTAGAAAAACTCATAATGTTTTGTTCGGCTGAAGCCGCACTTCAGGTTTCTGCCGCCAGAGCGCTCGAGAGCGCAGTGAGACAAAATGGCGACAGGAGCCGAGAAAGCGTATGTCGTGCTTGAAATGCACTCACATCAGTCAGTCATAACAGCGCAACGACACTTCAGGACGAAGTTCAACAAAGATCCACCAACTGCTAACTCCATTCGGCGGTGGTATGCGCAGTTTAAAGCTTCTGGATGCCTCTGTAAGGGGAAATCAACGGGTCGGCCTGCAGTGAGCGAAGAAACGGTTGAACGCGTGCGGGCAAGTTTCACGCGTAGCCCGCGGAAATTGGCTCATGCCACAACTGGAGACCGACAGCGCCGACTTCATCTTTCAACAGGATGGTGCTCCACCACACTTCCATCATGATGTTCGGCATTTGTTAAACAGGAGATTGGAAAACCGATGGATCGGTCGTGGTGGAGATCATGATCAGCAATTCATGTCATGGCCTCCACGCTCTCCCGACTTAACCCCATGCGATTTCTTTCTGTGGGGTTATGTGAAAGATTCAGTGTTTAAACCTCCTCTACGAAGAAACGTGCCAGAACTGCGAGCTCGCATCAACGATGCTTTCGAACTCATTGATGGGGACATGCTGCGCCGAGTGTAGGAGGAACTTGATTATCGGCTTGATGTCTGCCGAATCACTAAAGGGGCACATATCGAACATTTGTGAATGCCTAAAAAAACTTTTTGAGTTTTTGTATGTGTGTGCAAAGCATTGTGAAAATATCTCAAATAATAAAGTTATTGTAGAGCTGTGAAATCGCTTCAATCATTTGTAATAACCCTGTAGTTGACAAAAATCATGGAGTAAAATAGAAGTGATACCCAGTGCTCCCCGAGCAAGTTTGACAATCTCTCAGCTATTCCTAATCTATATAAACTTTTTAGGAGACAATCTGAGCAGCCCTATAAGACTGTTTGCAGATGATGCTGTCTTTTACCGTATAGTCAAGTCATTAGAAGATTGGAACCAATCTGAAAATTATTTAGACGAGATATCTCTATTGTTTGAAATATGGCAATTGTATCCGAATAACTTAAACTGTTATGTCACCGAAATAAGTACAAAAAGAAATCCGATAAACATATATTACACGATAAATCATACAGATCTGAAGGCTGTCAATTCAACTAAAAACCTGTTAATTACAATTAAGAATAACTTAAATTGCATGGATCACATGGATACTGATGATGGCAAGGCAATCCTAAGACTGCGTTTTATTGGCAGAACGGTTAGAAGATGCAACAGGTCTTCTAAAGAGACTGCCTAAACGTCTACATCTACATTTATACTCCGCAATCCACCCAACGGTGTGTGACAGAGGGCACTTTACGTGCCACTGTCATTACCTCCCTATCCTGTTCCAGTCGCGTATGGTTCGCGGGAAGAACGACTGCCGGAAAGCTTCCGTGTGCGCTCGATTCTCTCTAATTTTACGTTCGTTATCTCCTCGGGAGGTATAAGAAGGGGAAGCAATATATTCGATACCTCATCCAGAAACGCACCCTCTTGAAACCTGGACAGCAAGCTACACCGCGATGCAGAGCGCGTCTCTTGCAGAGTCTGCCACTTGAGTTTTGCTAAACATCTCCGTAACGCTATCACGCTTACCAAATAACCCTGTGACGAACGCGCCGATCTTCTTTGGATCTTCTCTATCTCCTCTGTCAACCCGACCTGGTACGGATCCCACACTGATGAGCAATACTCAAGTATAGGTCGAATGTGTGTTTTGTAAGCCCCCTCTTTTGCTAATGGACTAAATTTTCTAAGGACTCTCCCAATGAATCTCAACCTGGCACCCGCCTTACCAACGACTAATTTTATGTGATCATTCCACTTCAAATCGTTCCGTATGCATACTCCCAAATATTTGACAGAAGTAACTGCTACCAGTGCTTTTTCCGCTATCATATAATCATACAATAAAGGATCCTTCTTTCTATGTATTCGCATTTGTCTATGTTAAGGGTCAGTTGCCACTCCCTGCACCAAGTGCATATCCACTGCAGATCTTCCTGCATTTCACTGCAATTTTCTAATGCTGCAACTTCTCTGTATACCACAACATCATCCGCGAAAAGCCGCATGGAACTTCCGACGTTTCTCCTTTGAGAACAAAATGCTGTGTTCAGTTTGCTAAAAACTCTTCAATCCAACCACACAGCTGGTCTGATATTCCGTTGGCTCTTACTTTGTCTATCAGGCGACAGTGCGGAACTGTATTGAACACCTTCCGGAAGACAAGGAAAATGGCATCTACCTGGGAACTTGTCCGTCCTCTGCCAGACTGTTGCTGTGCTGTGTGGGATCCTTATCAGATAGGCTTCACAGAGAACACTGAAAAGTTCTAAACAAGGGTAGCTCGTTTTATATTATCGTCAAATAGGGGAGAGAATATCAGGGATATGATAGGCGAGTATGGGTGGTAGTTGCTAAGTCAAAGGCGTTTTTCGTTGTGGCAGTATATTTTTTACGAAATTTTAGTCACCAACTATCTTCTCTGAATGTGAAAATATTTTACTGCTGCCATCCTACATAGGGGGAAGTGATCATCGTAATAAAACGATAGAAATCAGAGATCGTACAGAAAGATTAAAGTCTTTATTTTTCCGTTATGCTGTTAAACAGTGGAACAGTGGAGGAATATGCTGAAGATAGTTCAAAGAAACCTCAAAAAGGAACTTCAATGTGGATTCACAGCAATCATGTTGAGGTAGATGTACATGTGGACGAAGAACCGATAGATCCCTGCTACTGATCTTCATCACAGTACATTTTTTGAAAAAAGGAATTGAATTATGTCTTCAACGTGGGATGAATAGCCATAGATTTATGAAATAAGGGTGGCATTTTTCACTTAGGCTGCAGCTATTTAGACTTCTTCTTCGTTCTACAATTACTTTCGCCATGCAGTGGTTAGACACTGGACTCGCATTCGGGAGGACGACGGTTCAATCCCGCGTCCGGCCATCATGATTTAGGTTTTCCGTGATTTCCCTAAATCGCTCCAGGCAAATGCCGGGATGGTTCCTTTCAAAGGGCACGGCCGATTTCCTTCCCCATCCTTCCCTAATCTGATGAGACCGATGACCTCGCTGTCTGGTCTCTTTCCCCCAACAAACCAACCAACTACTTTCGCCATATTTAAGTCATTATCGAGAGTTTCGCTGTATAAAAACCACACTACATTTCCACCACGAAACGGGTACAAAGTGGTGTGAACGTAAATTAGTTACTTATCACTAAAAAAAATAGAAACGTATCCACATGATGCGCTTCCTTTCGTTTTGGTTTGGAATAATGCTGATCTATATCATTTGACATACATAGATGCAGGTAAGGCGGGGAAAAGAAGCATTGATATGACGCTGACCAAAGAATAAAGCCGAGAACAGACTAACACTTTCAGAGAACTGTTCACACAAATTTAAGCGTATTAATTAAGTATCTTTAACAAAATATACGAAAATTAGAAGTCAAATAAAATCATTATAAAGACTGTATAGCAAAATAAAAAGTTCTAAACGTCAAACATTCATAAACATATGTAATCCTGCTTTTCAGGAAGGTAAAAAAATTGAAATGAGCAAATGGCATCGTTGGCCGGGAGGCCATGTTCGGAGAAGTTCGGCCGTCAAGTACAAGTCTCATTTCAGTCAACGCCACATTGGGCGACTTGATGAGGATGAAACGAAGATGAGGGCAACACAACACCCAGTGGAGAAAATCTCCAACCCGGCAGCGAATTGAACCCGGGCCAGCTTGCAGGGGAGATGGGCACGTTAGCATCCAGCTAAGCAGGCGGACGTCAAGGAGGTAATTAAGAATGATATAGCTATGTTGTTTGTGACTAACCGATTTCAGAATTTGGCTAACATGGAAACGAAAACTGCTGTTCTGGAGAGCAGTTGTGTCGTTCGTGAATATTCCAGTCTAATTTTCAAGAAAGCTATAAGTTTCAGTTTCTTCTGGAACACTATTCCCTCCCGTTTCTTTGTGTGATGAAGGATTTGGAAGTTATCGTGAATATTTGTGACTACATTTGTTGTCTTTGTGATTTAGATCAGAGTCAGATGTGTTTATCGCGTTAGAAACGAATCATCAAGTCTTTCCTGTTTTGCCCTATGTCTATCATGTCACAACTGTCACACTAAATCCTGCATGATCCAGATAGATTTGATAATACCACATTATTAATAGTGGGCATGACAGTAGTTTAAATATTGTATTGAGTGCGAAATCGAATTTCAATTTTCGTGTTTTTAAAAGACTAAACTGATTCGCTTAGATACGTTACCGTAATAGAACGAAATTGTGAAAATTGTCTATTCTTCAGCGTCTCGTTATATATATTAATCATTAGCTGCATAACTTTTGTTAAAACTTCAACTTCTATTTCTACGTTTACTTAACTGTTTGTGGTTTAGAATGGGCTACTCAGGCTAAATTTTGAAGAATATGTATTTCTTTGCTATTTTCGTCATCACCAAGTAGCGTGTATATTATTCCATAATACACTACTGGCCATTAAAATTGCTACACCACGAAGATGATGCGTTACAGACACGAAATTTAACCGAAAGGAAGAAGATGCTGTGATATGCAAATGATCAGCTTTTCATAGCATTCACACAAAGTTGGCGCCGCTGGTGACACCTACAACGTGCTAACATGAGGAAAGTTTCCAACCGATTTCTCATACACAAACAGTAGTTGAGCTGCGTTGCCTGGTGAAACGTCGTTGTGATGTCTCGTGTAAGGAGGAGAAATGCATACCATCACGTTTCCAACTTTGATAAAGGTCGGAATGTAGCCTATCGCGATTGCGGATTATCGTATCGCTACATTGCTGCTCGCTTTGGACGAGATCCAATGACTGTTAGCAGAGTATGGAACCGGTAGGTTCAGGAGGGTAATACAGAACGCCGTGCTGGATCCCAACGGCCTCTTATCACTAGCAGTCGAGGTGACAGGCTTGGCTGGAACAGATCGTGCAGCCACGTCTCGATCCCTGGGTCAACAGATGCGGACGTTTGCAAGACAACAACCATCTGCACGAACAGTTCGACGACGTTTGCAGCAGCATGGACTATCAGCTCGGAGACCGTGGCTGCGGTTACCCTTGACGCTGCATCACAGACAGGAGCGGCTGCGATGGTGTACTCAACGACGAGCCTAGATGCACGAATGGCAAAACGTCATTTTTTTCGAATGAATCCAGGTTCTGTTTACAGCATCATGATGGTCGTATCTGTGTTTGGCGAAATCGCGGTGAATACACACTGGAAGCGTATATTCGTCACGCCATACTGGTGTATCACCCGGAGTGACGGTATGGGGTGCCATATTGGTTACACGTCTCGGTCACCTCTTGTTCGCATTGACGGCACTTTGAAAAGTGGACGTTACATTTCAGATGTGTTACGACCCGTGGCTCTACCCTTCATTCGATCCCTGCGAAACGCTACATTTCAGCAGGATGATGCACGACCGCATGTTGCAGGTCCTGTACGGGCCTTTCTGGATACAGAAAATGTTCGACTGCTTCCCTGGCCAGCACATTCTCCAGATCTCTCACCAACTGTAAACGTCTGGTCAATGGTGGCCGAGCAGCTGGCTCGTCACAATACGCCAGTCACTACTCTTGATGAACTGTGGTATCGTGTGGAAGCTGCATGGGCAGCTGTACCTGTACAAGCTCTGTTTGACTCAATGTCCAGGGGTATCATGGCCGTTATTACGGCCAGAGGTGGTTGATCTGGTACTGATTTCTCAGGATCTGTGCACGCTAATTGCGTGAAAATGTAATCGACTGTAAGTTCTAGTATAATATATTTGTCCAATGAATACCCGTTTATCATCTGCATTTCTTCTTGGTGCAGCAATTTTAATGGCCAGTAGTGTATCATAGCATGAAATTACAGTTCTTAATCAATTACAGGATGTCATGATCCGCTACTGATTACTGATTGCATAGATGCTTCTTTCCGAAAAATATTGATTTTGTACATCGAAACCTACGAGGGCAGTTCAATAAGTAAAGCAACACATTTTTTTTCTCGGCCGATTTTGGTTGAAAAAACCGGAAATTTCTTGTGGAATATTTTCAAACATTCCCGCTTCGTCTCGTATAGTTTCATTGACTTCCGACAGGTGGCAGCGCTGTACGGAGCTGTTAAAATAGCGTCTGTAACGGATGTGCGTTGCAAACAACGGGCAGTGATCGAGTTTCTTTTTGCGGAAAACCAGGGAATCTCAGATATTCATAGGCGCTTGCAGAATGTCTACGGTGATCTGGCAGTGGGCAAAAGCACGGTGAGTCGTTGGGCAAAGCGTGTGTCATCATCGCCGCAAGGTCAAGCAAGACTGTCTGATCTCCCGCGTGCGGGCCGGCCATGCACAGCTGTGACTCCTGCAATGGCGGAGCGTGCGAACACACTCGTTCGAGATGATCGACGGATCACCATCAAACAACTCAGTGCTCAACTTGACATCTCTGTTGGTAGTGCTGTCACAATTGTTCACCAGTTGGGATATTCAAAGGTTTGTTCCCGCTGGGTCCCTCGTTGTCTAACCGAACACCATAAAGAGCAAAGGAGAACCATCTGTGCGGAATTGCTTGCTCGTCATGTGGCTGAGGGTGACAATTTCTTGTCAAAGATTGTTACAGGCGATGAAACATGGGTTCATCACTTCGAACCTGAAACAAAACGGCAATCAATGGAGTGGCGCCACACCCACTCCCCTACCAAGAAAAAGTTTAAAGCCATACCCTCAGCCGGTAAAGTCATGGTTACAGTCTTCTGGGACGCTGAAGGGGTTACTCTGTTCGATGTCCTTCCCCATGGTCAAACGATCAACTCTGAAGTGTATTGTGCTACTCTTCAGAAATTGAAGAAACGACTTCAGCGTGTTCGTAGGCACAAAAATCTGAACGAACTTCTCCTTCTTCATGACAACGCAAGACCACACACAAGTCTTCGCACCCGAGAGGAGCTCACAAAACTTCAGTGGACTGTTCTTCCTCATGCACCCTACAGCCCAGATCTCGCACCGTCGGATTTCCATATGTTTGGCCCAATGAAGGACGCAATCCGTGGGAGGCACTACGCGGATGATGAAGAAGTTATTGATGCAGTACGACGTTGGCTCCGACATCGACCAGTGGAATGGTACCGTGCAGGCATACAGGCCCTCATTTCAAGGTGGCGTAAGGCCGTAGCATTGAATGGAGATTACGTTGAAAAATAGTCTTGTGTAGCTAAAAGATTGGGGAATAACCTGGTGTATTTCAATGCTGAATGAAACAACCCCTGTTTCAGAAAAAAAATGTGTTGCATTACTTATTGAACTGCCCTCGTATTTCTTTATTGTAATGTCCAATAATTTAATGCCGTTTTTTATTTCGACTTCATCATCGAATTTGATGCTATTTAGTTGTGAATGCAGGTTAATAAATATCCACTTTTGTACCGTTCAACAGGCCTTATTGATAAGTAATCTGAAGTGCGTAATACACTAATTTGTTGGCTATTTCTTTTAATTCGAAAACTTTATCTTGAAATGCTTAAAATGTCAGCCAAACTTCCTGCTGTTACACAACAAATTGTATTTGCGTAGGCTCATATTAATTTTTAATTTTATTATTTGATGAAAAGGGCAGAAAATTGTATCCGGCTCATCCCAAGTAATACAACCGGTATCTGCGGTGTTCAAAGACAGCAGAGTGGCAGAAGGCAGGCCGTCGCTCCTAACACATACATTTGCAATGAGCCGAGCCGTCATCAACATGTTCAAATGGCACAGTGTGGCAGCACCTAATGCATCGTACACGGTGCCCTAGCTCTAACATATTATAATGGGAAGGCAAGGAGAACTGACAATAACGGAATCACCATGGCGAGGACAGGTCCACTGACACCTTCAGATAATGATGGAAAACGACTACGTCGCCGGCCAAGATGACATTACCTACATCTTAAATACGACTTTTCCTGAAGCGTCAGTTTCACTGTCTGGTCATCGCGTATGCATATGTGATTCCGATGGAATGACAGGATAATTTGACTGGCAGATTGTGATATGCAGCCTACGGCTTAGGGAGGATTTCGCCTCCGACACCGCAGCCAGCCGGCTGCATTGGGACTTAGCCGCTGCAAGATTCCCTGCTTTTTAGCCACCGCCGTGTTTGAAGAATATGTGGGCGAACCTGAGCCTTCCCCTGGTAAACAGCCTTACCAACTGATTCCCCCTTACAACACCCATGGTGTGTGACCAGCTGTTGGCTGGTACTTAATCGAGAGCACCACGCTGGGTGCAGTAGCTGCCGGGAAGCGACGATAGGCTTCCGCCTGCACACTCTCGTCCCGGACAGCTACACGACTCCGCTGCTGGACCCTGCCCCCTCGATGGAGCAGCGGGCCCACATTCCTTGTCACATGCGAGTGAGCGAATCAGTATTCCTTCCACTGCACCGGAGAAGCCGGTAAATACCAGCTAATAAATATGATTACAGACAACACTTTCAGTGACGCCTTAGAGAGTATGACACCCATCCTCACCATCTGCCAAGCTTCGCCTCCAGCACCAGCACAGCCACCACCTGACACGATCAGGTTACTTACCAGAACTGTAACTGGAGCAAAAAAGTGCGCCTCACGCAGCACTGTTGCAACTGGTGATCAGAAGTACACCTGAAGTGGATGCTTCTACATCTGGTGATATGGGCCTTATGCCGAAGACGCTATGACCGGCGCGAGTTTCTCATGTGGCCGTCATCACCACAGCAGCTTCACCCATCTTGCAGTCAACGCTTCGCGCGATGTGGGGTGGTGAGAGAGAAGAGTAATGTTTACCTTGTAATTGTCCGGTTTTATTATGTACTAAATTGGCTATGGTGGATCGTAGGGACGTTCATTTTAATCTGAAATTAACTCTTGTGCAACCGTATGAAGCTCCTGAATTATCTGCTTTTAAAGGTAACTATCGTGAGTCATCTTTAGTACCAGTCAGGACTGCATTTGGGAACTTTTCAGGGCACGAGTTGACGTTCACGATGTGCCAGCCATATGTTTCACTTGTCGTTTTGGGATCATTTGGTAATAGACTCTGAAAGGTAAATACACATTCAAGTTTTGTAAGAAAGTGTTATATTGAACCAGAGACATAGTGTCGATTGTGTAGTAGCGTCGCTGCTCAACAGCGATCGATGATTCTAAATGTTCTAATGTGTGTGAATTCCTAATGGACCAAACTGCTAAGGTCATCGGTCCCTAAACTTACACACTACTTAAACTTAGTTATGCTATGAACAACACATACACCCATGCCCGAGGGAGATGTGGACCTCCGGCGGGAGGGGCCGCGCAATCCGTGAAATGGCGCCGAAATCCGCACTGCCACTCCGCGCGGCCCTGATTCTTGGTGTTATGGGTAATGTGTTACAGTAAATTTATATCGACTGGAGGGCTCTCAAGTGTAAAGACTTGTTGTATCTTATGTGTGCTGGACATATACTTACTCGCTACGGACAGTAATGACTTTTTTATTTGCAAGATACTATGATGTTTGCTAACTGTGAAAGGAATCTCACCAGAAGGTGGAAATAACTAAGGTAAAGAAAGTCGTTTTGTTACCAACGCAATGCCCGTATTCATAACTAATGATCGAGACAATCTGTAACACTCACATCCAATGATTTTTGTAAAGCTAACTGTTAGTGTGTAATCTGTTTATTGAGTGTATTAATTGTTAATATTATTAATTTTCAAAGGGTCAAAATACAAGTTTTAAAGTTAGTGCCATATTGTTACTTATCCCTAGTCAAAACTAGTTCCCAGATCCATGTCATTCTTGATTAAGGAGTTTTCTCAAGAAGTTATTTTCTCAGTCATACTCGATTAATTAAAATGTTAGTTAAGCTACAGCCTTGCACAAGAGCTGTTTACTAACTATACAATTTAAAGTAATAACACCGAGCAGTGCGAAGAGCCTTACCATTGCACAGACAAAGGTAAAAATTCTATTTCAGGGATAGCATTCATTAAACACAGGAACTATTATTTTCAAATTAAACAAGCTTTGTTTTATTACTAGGGCAAATTTCAATTCAATAGTGTTGCATCCGATTCAGTTTGTATGTTACGTAAATTCATGCAGTTTTGGTTTGGTTTAAAGTTATTGACAGTTTACATTCTCGCAGCTAAGTTAAATTTACATTCTCGCAGTCAGAAAAGTTCAGTAGAGAGCAAAGCGCATAAGTGACAAGATAAATGACACGTTCACATGCCATTCCCATTCTAACAGTTGTGTTTCAGACCACTATCAGTTACGTAATAGCGATCATACTTGAAACGTACATGTTTCACTTGTTAGAAACGTACATGTTTCACTTGGCGACAATTTGGCAGAGATCGAAATTATTTTTGTAATCTTTAGAAATAATAGAGTCAGGCATATACTCCACTCTTTGTTACTTAGTGAGTGTAGTTAGCAATTTTGCGCTGCGCATTTACTAGTCTGTGTCAATTATCCCAAACAGGTCAACGGCAAATTGCTCTTTATTTCGTGTCTATCTTTTCTGTTCTTTGATTGCAATTGTAGATCATGCCACGTAAAACGATTAATAGTACTACTCGTTTCTCAGCCATGGGCAATGCCGTAAATGGTTATTTGCCAAATAACTCTGTTGCAATTAATACCAATTCTGAGAATACTGCATTGACGACAGTGCATCGCACGTCCGTCAATAAAAGTGCATCTTCAATGCCAAACATTCAAACTACTCGTACCTTGAATTTTCTTTACCTACCGATGTCCCAATTAATCAGACTACACGTTCCATAAATGCGGAATCCGCTGATAAGATGTTGTACACAATTTGCTCTGTGTCAAAATGACTATATGTAAACCTCAGAAGAAATGTCAAATGCTGACACTGGTGAACAGTTTACGCAAAATACAGTAAACACTGATGGTCAATTATCGAATAATACTATTATGATGTTTCAACAGACGATGAATGGGAATAAAAAGTCACAGTAGAAACAAGACGAACGTTTCACTCAGCTTAGTGACGTGATGAACCAAGAGATACAAAAACTCAATGATGAAGTTGAAAAGAGTGTATTGGGGTACACTTCTTTGTGGCACCCGAATACTGTTATGGTACGATTGTAAATTAGAATGAAACTATTATATTGTAAACTATGTTTGTCTCTGACGGGCTCTATAAAGCGGATTGCTGAATTTGCATATCCGCAGAGCCAAAGGTACTGCTTCTGGTCTCAGATTGTAGTGTTGGAGTAAGAGAGCGCTTGGCGCACAGCAGTGAGTATGTAACAGTCTGAGAACGAAAGAGGATGTAGTAGGCAGTTTTTGTAGTGTGCTCTCTAAAACCACCAAGTGTTAGCTTATATTTTAAGAATTTTCTCATACCAGTATTTTGTGTTGCATGTAAAATTGGTAGTTAAAATGATGAGTGATTTTGATGAAATGTAAATTTAATTGTGGCAAGAAGGAATTACTGGATTGATATTACAAAGAAGCCTTACGGGTTAATGTAGTACTGGAAATATCAATGTGGAAGCAGAAGTCTTCTCGCATTTAAGGAAAAGAAGTTAATTTTTTATACTTTCCTTTTGCCAGCGTGTTAGTGTAAATGAGTTGGCTGATAATTGGTAACAGTTAGTTCTATGTTGGGTAACCCCAGAATGTACGTACACAGATTTGATATAGGCTGCTTAGATATTTCACTTTTGTAATGTTTCTAAGATATGTTAACACATGTATACATAATGTGATGCTTTGCCTTTTCTTTTAGTGATATTGGATAGTACTTGCTGTACAAATCTCATTGTTTGTGACTACGTTAGCAAAAAAGGTTTTCATTTAGAAAAAAAGGATGTAATTTTTTGAACAGTACTTCTTCTATTTTTAAAAAGTCAGTATTTGTAATTCACCCAAATCACTACCGCCTCCCAGTCCAGGTCATATATTTTTCAAAGACATTGAATTATTCTTAAATGTTTTAATTTATCAGACAAAAGAATTTCATGTATATTTCAATGTACGAGGGTTGTTACAGAAAGTAAAAAAAATGGTTCAAGTGGCTGATCACTATGGGACTTAACATCTGAGGTCATCAGTCCCATAGAACTTAGAACTACTTAAACCTAAGGACATCACACACATCCTTGCCCGAAGCAGGATTCGAACCTGCGACCGTAGCAGTCACGCGGTTCCGGACTGAAGCGCCTCGAGCCGCTCGTCCACCGCGGCCGGCCCCCAGGAAGCAAGTTCCGATCGATCGCGAAATGGAAACCACAGTGAAAACCAGAAACGTTTCATTTGCAACAGTCAGGTACACCTTCCACCTACTTCTCTACGTAGTCGCCGCACCAACTTCGAGTTCTGTCGTAGTGTTGTATCAACTTTCCAATATCCTCGTCATAGAAAACAGCCGCCTGTGCTTTCGGCCAGTTATCTGCACTGGTCTGCAGCTCGTTGTCTGTGGAAATCTTTTTCTTCATAGCCAGCGGTTCTTGTGAGTAGAGATGAGTCTCAGGAGGAGCCAGTTACGGACTCTATTGTGGGTGTCCAAACACTTCTCATCGGAAACGCTGCAGAGGCGTCTTCATTGCCCCTGAAGTGTGCGGCCGAGAACTGGCATGAAGAAGGAACTGTTCGACTGTTGTGTTATGTGGGCTGCACGAAACAAGCGAAATCTCTAACCAGGTCCTCACATTTGGCGGGAGACCCTATACCCCACGCACCTTCACGTGGTCACTGTTCACTCGAAACTGAAAAGAGCAACGCGACAAGATCGACAGTCATACTGGAGACACTGCCCAACAAATTTGTGAAAAGCTTTACTGGATTTTCCCAGTGGTTTACATTTCGCGACAGATTCTGTACAACCCTCGTATTACGGCCGGTATTACACACCGCTGAGCCTGTAGCTAGTATATTTTATTCTTCTTCGTGAGACAACAAAATATAACGCGATCCACCGTTGCTGCTGTAGAGGTAAGACAATTTAGTTTTTTTGTCATGTAGACAGGGAACACAGTTACCAGTTTTCGACAGGGCCAGAGGATTCAGTGACCGAATGCCTTTTGCAGTGACTTTATTTCTTTATTGGTACTGGGAATTGCATTGCCCAACCATTTAGTACAAAGTTTTGCAAACAATAACAAAGAGTAAGCACACCACTTGCAGTTATAAAACGCTACAGGGTAACACGGTAACTCAAGTTTTGTATGCATTCCCAGTTCAGGGATTCTTCCAAGTATTTCAAATAAATTATAAAAGAACGTTATACTTTTATAAAGAATGTTACAAAGTTAATAAAGTCTCACAAACACAAGAGGAACTGACATTCAGTATAGAACAACAAATTAACGAATGTTTTGAACAACAAGAAATGCGATTTAGTGAACGCCTCTGTCAGCACACAGAGGCATGTAATGAAATTCAAGAGCAAGTTACACTTGCAATCCAAGCGCAAAATGAGATTATTCACAAACAAAACAAAAATATCGAACAGATACGCGAAACTCTCGCTCATGAGCAACATGAAATCAACAAAAGTGTAGTAGCTCAAGTAGAAAAATACATAAACAATTGCTACAGTAACGTTTTCGGTGATCTCAAAACGGTAAAAGACACTAACACACAGCTCAGAGCGATTTTACAGAGCATAAAATACTAGTAGAAACTCGATTGAGCCAACGACACGCAAAACACCAAGATGACATACAAACTGTCATCAGTAGACTTAAACAATTAGAACTTGATACTGATTCTACCGTAGTCAAGCCAGACGTACACAAACTTAACAAGTGTCCTAAAAAGCTGCAGAAACAGATCGACGAACATGACACCAATAATACTGCTCAAATTTCATCACTTACAGAAAATTTGATGATATTTCGAACAGAGTAGAAATTTTAGAAAGTAATACCATATAAATCTGATGACACATTGCCTTCTCCTTTCATTCATTCTGAACAATTTCATTCCATGAATGAGCTGAACTCACATAGCAATGCACTGAATCGTCAAGTTAACAGTCTGCACCATGAAGCTGCAACGTTAAAAGATCACACATCATACATTCAAGTAAATAATAACCTCAAATGTAATGAGGCAGAACAATTTGGCACTACACCGCTAGTGCACAGTCTTGGCAGATTATTACGTCTGAGAGAATTAGACGTGGAATAACGTCCGCAAAACACATTTTTTAACAGTAATGAACTACACTATATTTCCGACACGATGCTTTTGATTACAATCGCTTATTGTCAGTACGTAAGTTGAAAGTATTCCACAATAACAAAACAGATCTCTATCCCTTAGACTGGGACCGGCCGATGTGGCCGAGCGGTTCTAGGCGCTTCAGTCTGGAACCGCTCGACCGCTACGGTCACAGGTTCCAATACTTGCTTCAGGCATGGATGTGTGTAATGTCCTTAGGTTAGTTAGGTTTAAGTAGTTCTAAGTTCTACGGGACTGATGGCCTCAGATGTTTAGTCCCATAGTGCTCAGAGCCATTTGAACCTTAGACTGGGTACAACAGTTTTCATTCTCGTTACCACCAAACTGACCTATTACCCATACATTGGAAATCATTCACAGTTTTTTAGAGGGCGAGCCCGTCACCAGGATGCACCCCACTGCAAGACAATGCTACTCATTAGAAGAATTTCAAAATGCCATTTGGTCACCTTATTGGTAGGAAACTACACAACGAGGAATTAGAGCTCAGTTAATCCGTTTACCATACTTGGAAATTTCAGTCTTCCGAACCATTACGCAAGTTTTGAACAGATGCTTCAACAAAATCAGCACCTTACTTAACTATATAGCCAATCAGCTTTAATACAGCTATTAATCTCTAAATTACTGCGTTCATTACGAGTCTCCCTGTTAACGGGACAACAAAAAGAAAGCATTCCTGCTTTTCGTGATCTTTTACAACTTTTGGAAGTTTAACACTCTGACTACTCCTTTGCCAATTAAAATTTATCCCAAAGCAGCAGCAATAACAACACGTGCAGATATCAAAACTAATCAGGAAATTTTAATGACAGGTATAATAGGAGGTTTAGGAATGGCAACAACTTTCAGAATAATTTTCACAGACGTCAAAACTTTTATAATCAGTATTTCCAAAACGAACAACATTACCAACAATTTGGTAGCAACAACCAGAATTTTCAACATTTTCACCAAGAAAACCAGCAATTTGGAAATTTCAAATAACAATATTCTCAGCAAGGTGAAGCCAACGTCAATGGTCCGCCCCAAACTTTCGTGAACACGCAACAGCATAGCAATGCTACTACACCACAAGGTAATAATTTCGTGTATAGAAATCTGACATCGCATTTAAACCGAAATGTTCCGCATTAGACTAATTCCAGTAACAAACGGAGAGGTCATAATTAGAATTTTCAGCCTAATTACGGCAATAACAATTTTTTCCAGAATCAAGAACAATTACAATGACAACCACGACTTATTCTGAATGAACCTGACGTACGTTTATACACACCTCAAAGCCCTAATGACCAACATAGCAGAACTGTAAAAATTAAGGAGATGCCACAACAAGCTTCGACAAATAATCAAATCCCGGATACTACTTGACTAGAGGACAACACCGTTGCTTTGGCCTGCAACGACGATCAGCAATTAGAACCTCACGAAACAATAACAGAAAATGTAATCACTTTCGACAACATTAAAGAAACACTTTTTCAAGAAAAGGATCAGACTAACAATACAGCTGGAGGGAATTAAAGGGACTTGAACCTAAGACCCCAGGAAAAAACTGTCTCAGGTTGAAGGGGATACGCAGAACCCCACAACGTCGGAACCAGGTAGCAAGATGATAAGGGATGAATGTAAGACCCCCTTCTCCCTGGATAAACGAGTCCAGAAAAACCAAGGCAAGAAATAGGGAAACAGGCCAATAGTACTGAAGTCTTGGTTTTTAGGATGGTAGTTCTCCAGGAAGGCTATCCACTGGTGGCCATCACCTCGTAGCAGGAGGAATTGGTACGTATTGCCCTCTTTGAAAATATTGGGGGGGGGGGGGGCGCTGGCCCAGGACCCAACTTCAGGAGGGTCTATCTAGATAGTGGTGCCCTCAGTTTTGTCTGTGAGGGGGTGAACACGGTGGAATGGCTAAGGACAAGTTGCCCATGATATCCCCTTGGGAAGATGCAAAGCTGCTGGTCAAGACGGCAGCGGAACTTCTTAAGACCGCAAATGTGTCAGTATGGGTACCAAAGATCCTTAAGGAAGTCTCGTCTAAGACTCTGTTGGAGATAATAGGGGCCCAGAACCCAAAAGTCTCGACAGAAGACTGGAGGGTGACCAACCAGAAGGTTTTACTGGAAGGATGAATCTTGGTGGTGGAGTTCGAAGAGAAGTCCCTGAAGGCAGTGAGGGAGCACGACCTGAAACTGCTTTTAGGGTTCTCGCAGGTCACCGTGAAGGTTCTCAAAGACCTGAACGATGGCAGCAAGATGGAGAGTGGGGTGCTGCAGATTAATCTGCAGCATAGTAAAGGGGTCTCTGCTGCCCTGAGCCGCTGCCTGAGGAGGCAGGAAGTTGACGTGGCCCTGATACAAGAACCCTATTCGTATAAAGGTGGTGTATTGGGCCTCAGTGGCACTGGAGGTAAGGTGATATATGCTAGAAAACTAAGAAACCCCAGAACATGCATCTATGTAAGAAATAGAATTTCTTTCATGCCAATGATGGATTCCTGCTCTAGGGACTTAGTGACCATTAAAATGCAGTAGTGTCAGGAAGGTATCACAAGGGACATTATTTTGGCCTCAGTTTACCTTCCTTACAAAGACAGCTCTCTTCCTCTTTTTGAGGTTAGGAGGCTGGTAGAGGCTTGCCATCGGTGACGCCAATGCCCCCAACCTAGTGTGGGGCAGCAAACAGCAACAGTAGAAGAGAGTACCTTCTTGAATTTCTTTTAGCTAACAACTTGGAGGTCATGAATAGTGGCAATGAACCTACATTCAAGAATAGCGGATGGGAAGAAGTAATTGACATAACCTTTGGTTCCATGATGATGGGCAGCTATGTTAAACAATGGCATGAGGTGTTAGAGCCATCCTCATCGGACCACATGTACATTAAATTAGAGGTTGAAATGGGCATCAGACAGACCATGAACTATAGGAAACCGAGGAAAGCAGACAGGGAGACATAAAGGAATTACCTTCCTTAGGCTTATCAGAAATTACAACCTCTATGAGGAAACTAGTAAAGTTTGAGGAAGTAGCGGAGGCTGTTACTTCTGCCATAGTGACCTCATATCAGGACAACTGCACAATCACCAAGAAGTGCACAAACAGGAGTGTGCCTTGGTGGAATAATAACCTGGAAATGCAAAGAAATCAGGTACGGAGACTGTTTAACATTGCGAGACGTAAAGTACAGTGGGATATATATCGTGACGCCCTTGTCAATTACAACTTTGCAATCAGACAAGCAAAGAAGGCATCCTGGAAGGCATTCTGTGAGGAAGTGGAGAGCACGGCTGCTCCAGGAAAACTTCACAGAAATCTCACTGTAGTACCAACCAATCCAGGAGGTACATTGAGGAAGGACGATGGGGAATATACAAAGACAGCACATGAGACGCTGGAACTGCCCCTCAAAACTAATTTTCCTCAGTATGCTCTGCCGGACAACACAGACCAGAATGTGATCACAGATAGAAAATGGTTCTCCGGCACTCGGAGAGAGGACTGGAAATCGGCCAAGGAGTGTGAGTACTTTAATAAAATCCAATGGGCGGTGGGAAAATTCCAACCGTTCAAGTCACCTGGTCCAGATGAAATTTTTCCAGGTTTCCTGCAACAGGCAGGAGAGAAACTCATAAGAGTCCTACGCAGGTTATTCAGGGTTAGCCTAGCAGTAGGAATCATTCGCAATGCTTGGAGGGCAGTGAAGCTTGTCTTCATTCCAAAGCCAGGGGGAACTGATCATACCAAGGCCAAGGATATGTGAGCAATCCTTCATTCGCAAAACATTGGAATAACTGGTTAATGTATACGTTGGGGAGAGGAGGCTAATTAGAGCCCCTCTACATTCAAACTAACTCGCATATCAAGCAGGTAAATCATGTGAGACAGCTCTCCACTATCTCGTTGGGAGGTTGGAGGAAGCACTTCACTTCCAATAAATAGTCCTCTGCATCTTCCTGGATTTCAAGGGGGCCTTCAGTAACACCACCTTCGATTCCATGGTAAGGGCAGCAGAGGTGCATGACCTACACTATATATGTAGGTGGACCAGGGCCACGCCTAGTGGAAGGAAGGTAGAAGCTACGGTGATGAATGAGAAGATGGTAATTAACAATACTAGAGGCTGCCCACAAGGAGGAGTTCTGTCCCCTTTATTGTGGAATCTAGTGGTGATCGAAATCATTAAGGAACTAAATTCCAGAAATTGCTTCTGCCAAGGATACGCAGATGACCTTGTCATAGTAATACTTTTCAAATTTACTTACACAGTTAGAAATATGGCACAAGGATGATTCGACATTGTGCAAAATTGGTGCATCAAATAGGATCTGAGGGTTATTCCTAAGAAGCCTGTTGTGGTGCCATTTACGAACACTCAAGTTGGAATCTAAAGCTCTTCGATGAAACTCTACCTTTGAAAGGGATAGTGAAATATCTAGGGGTAACCTTAGATGAGAAACTAATGAGGACCCCTCACTTTAAGAGCACCTGATCCAATGCAAAAAGTACTCTAGTGAACACCAGAAGGGTTTGTGGCAAAAACTGGGGGCCTAAGCCCCAGGGGTATGCACTGGAATACACCACAGTGGTTAGACCTAGGATTTCCTACGGGTACGACATAGTGTGGTGGAATAAGGTAGGACAGCTGGGTGCAGCTAAGGAGCTTGCTAAGGGGCAGAGGCTGGCCTGCTTAGCCATAACAGGCGGAAATAGCAGCACACCAACTGCTGTAATCGAAGCCATGCTCTACATACCTCCACTACACCTTTGGATCAAGATGGAGGCAGCACCTGGGGCATACAGACTTAAAACTGGCTAAAACTGGGTCTCATTCGGATATCCAGAATCACACACTAACATAATGAGTGAGGTAAATATAGGAATGGCTGGGGAAATGCCTGACCACTATATAATAACTCCCAACTGCTTCAATAAACCTTACAACATAATAATTGGAAGCATGGAGCAGGGGTAAAACAGTTCGACACCGTATGGGTGACATAGTTTGGTTCACCGATGGGTCGAAATCAGACCAAGTAGTGTACGGTGTGTACGGGGTTCAGCCAAGACTGGAGGGCATCATCTCTGTAGGGAAACTGGCCTCTGTATTCCAAGCTGAAATTACTGCAATCAGAGCATGTGTGGAGGAGAATATGCGTGGGTGCTACAATCTACATCTATTCAGACAGCCAGGAAGCCTTGAAATCGTTGGCAGCTCCAGCAACAAGATCTGAGATTATAACAGAATGCCACAGCGCTCTGGAGGAGCTAGGGGGAAGGAATAGGGTAAACCTAGTGTGGATCCCTGAACACTCAGGGATCTGTGGCAATGAACAAGCCGACAGATTGGCTAGGATGGGAGCTATGACTCCATTTATTGGACCGGAACATGTCCTGACAGTCACCAAGACTATGATTAAACTAAAACTACGGATCTGGCTTAGGAAACAGCACGTGGAATATTGGACCAAGGTCCATACACAAAAATATAGTAAGGTAATCATGCTCAAACCATGTTTTAAAAGAAGCTCTGTAATCCTGGTATTGAACAAGAAGGAGGACAAACTCAGGACTGAACTGATGGCAGGCCATGCGAATTTCAAAAGACGCCTACACACAATGGGTATGACGGAAGAACACCATTAAAGTAGGATCTGTGATGAGGGTGAAGAAATGCATCACACCTAATATTCGAATGCATGGCATTGGAAAGCAAAAGATACAGAATCTTCAGGACAACAAGACCAGAAGAAATTGTGTGTAACAAAAAACTGGTAAAGGGACTCCTTGCACTATTGAAGGGCATTGGTTGGCTTTACTAGATGTACGGAAGCGATACGGCACAATGAAGTGAGTTTCGGTGCGGACAGTGGTGAGTTAGACCTAAGCTTTTTTAGCTTCCCTGTTACAATCAAATGAAATCAAATCAAGAATACTGCTTTACACCACATCATTGACATAGAAATAGGTACACATAAATTAGCTGCTGTGATAGATTCAGGTTCGCCTGTTACAGTGATAGGTGACGCTGTATTTAATAAGTTTAGCCACGATAATTCCTGACCGACTTTTCCACTGAAAAAAAAGA
Source organism: Schistocerca nitens (assembly GCF_023898315.1). Taxonomy (NCBI): domain Eukaryota; kingdom Metazoa; phylum Arthropoda; class Insecta; order Orthoptera; family Acrididae; genus Schistocerca; species Schistocerca nitens. Next base: position 952,481,564 of record NC_064616.1, read on the forward strand.
AAGAAAAGTACGTTGCCCGGTTTCTAGCAAAGGCGTCGACGTAAAACTTCAAACATATTTATCTTTCCCTGTACATAGTCACACATTCTATTCTAATTTTTGGATTGTTCTCTTAAGCACTACCAACGTAATGTTCGGTACGGACTTTCTGATCGAACGTAAAGCTGTTTTCGATTTTAAAAACTAGTACCTCATATTAAATGAAAACGACAACCACGTTGCTTTGGACTTTCACTAAACTTTATCATCTGAGGACAAAACGTCAACAGAACTGAACTTATTTCTGTTACCAATAATACGAATTTGCATACATCCTTTTACACTGTCACTTATTTTCATTGCAATAATGTACCAGACGATATGGAATACTACGTTGTACGAACAATAACCTATAAGGTAAGTGAAAGCCAAGGAAGAACTGATGACGAACGGCGACAATTACATGACTTTGTATTACAGCATTCACGAGTCTTTGATAACATTACAGGTATTATGATAGGTTTCCGATACGAATTTCAAGTGAAACCTCACGTTCTTTCAAATCTCAACATTATTTCATAACATTTATTTATAGAGAACAAGTCAAACAGGAACTTCAACCCATGCTCGACTAAGGAATTATAGAACCAGCTGTTAGTCAGTACGTAAGTCCACTCCACACTGTTATTAAAAAGGATGAATCATTGCCCCTTGTTCTCTATCCACGCTAGATCAACAACGTTATAGTAACGGAAACTGATCGACCACAGACTTCACAGGAACTTCTACAGAAATTTCACGGTACATCTGTTTATTCAGCACTAGATATAAAATCGGATTTTATGCAGATTGAGCTTCACCCCAACTTTAGAAAATACACTGCATTTCTCTGTTCTGGCAATTGCTATCAGTTTGGTAAACTAGCATTTGGTTTGATAATACCTTCTGCTTCATTCAGACGAGGCATGCTAACAGTAATGCCGGATGAATTGAAAGACAGAATAACCACGTATACTGATGACTCTGTAACTGAGGAACTCACTTGCCCTGACCATAACAATATTCTTCAAGATTTATTTCCGACATTTCTTCAGCTACGCCTCACAATTAATCTGAGAAACTCCCACTTCGGTAGAGCTTCTATTAAATATTCTAGGTCACGTCATTTCTGCCGACGGTATAGCGCCCGATTCAGAAGAACGTCAAGCAATTCGACATACAGTATTACGATTCCTACTTCAAAAAAGCAACTTCGTAGGTTCTTACAACTGATAAACGTTTTTCGTTGCCTCATTATTCTGCACTGGATACCCCGAGATTATGTCAGTTAACAGGCAAAAATACTATCAGGACATGGGGTGAATAAGCTATTTCCGAATTCTTGAAACTTAAGCATGCACTCTTCAATGCAGCAATAATGTCAGACCCCGATCCCACTAATAACTTTTTGATCACAACTGACACTTACATAACAGCCCTCAGCGCATACTTTTTCCAAGAGATTCGAGAAGATGTCATCGTTGTTACTAAAAGCATTGCATTTGCGATCAGTATTCTGTTTACTGCACAACGCAACTACTCGATTACAGAGTTGGAAACCTTATCTGTTGTTTGGGCCTTTACTAAATTTAGAGGCTTTTTGTATGGAAGACATACCACTGTTTATATTGACCACCGTTCTACCTTATTTCTGCATTCCACCAAATTTTCTCACGATCACCTTGGACGATGGAAGTTGTGTTTACAAGAACTGCACTTTACTGTAATCCATATTCCCGGTATTCGAAACGTGGTAGGTATACGACGCGTACTAGCAACATGCAACCTTTTTCAGCAAGCGAAATCATCGACGACTTCTTATCTCGCACAATCGTATCCCATAATACAAATTAAATTACATCACATCGCCGCCGTGTATATCTATGGACCAATTCCCAGAAGAAAAGAGGTTTTTCTTACATTTTCGTAACAATAGAAGTAACTTGTAAATTTGTAACATTCATACCGGTACGTAAAGCTACAGCCAAAACTGTTGCAGCAGCTTTTACAAAATATTTCTTACCGATTGTTGATCACGTGCAGAAAGTTATTTCTGATAATGGACCACAATTCAGATCAGTTGTATGGACAGGTATTCTGAAAGCTAGGAAGATTACACCCATATACATATCCAGTTACCATGCTTCATCAAACCCACCTGAATGAATTATGAAAGGAATTGGTAAGATTTGTAGTTTGTACTGTCATAAGAAACACACCGTCTGGGATAAATATATCTACACATTTCAAGAAATTATTAATTCCATTCCAAATGATTCTGCATTGCTGTCTGTGTACATGGTATTAAAGAATGTTGAACGCCGAACAAAATGAAGGAATTAGTATCATTTCCTGCTTCACGACGACTACGTCACCATGAAGTCACTAACATTGCAATCAACAATATTAAGCGTGCAGCTGAACGAAGAAAGAAACAGCAGGAATAGGTAAGTCATCTCCACGGGTTTAAAATCGATGAAAAAGAATTTGTTCGTACTCATCGTTTTTCCAACAAAAACAAAAATAGGTGGAACAAGTTCGAGTTGCTGTGGGTAGCCCTTACAGAATAAGACATATTCCGTATCCAAATGTTGTTCATGTAGAAGCTTTGCACACGAAAAAGTCACGAGGGAACCATCATATCACTAATGTAAAACATTTTGAATAAAACAATTTTTTTTCCCTGATTGAGATGATATTTGGTACTACAGTGTCACAGCGAGACATAATAATCCCTTTTGCACTTTTCTCTAGATTTAGCACTTTTGCTTCCACTATGTATTTGTTATTTGTCTTGTAACTTAGTACCATTTTATTGACTATTATGATTGTACAGATGCCACCTTTTAAGTGGAGACAAGATTTCACATGTTTACTGTATAATGTCATTGCTATTTACTCATCATGCTCATTCACTGTTTCAGAAAAGTTGTTACCATGTAAAGCAAAATAAAAAGAAGTAAACACACACAAATTTTGAAGCATCGAGGATATGCAACGCGTTAACGGAAAATGAAAGAAACAAGAGCAACAAAGGTCATCCTTCGTCTTACACTAACTAATTTTTTTTCTTGCACGTTTTACAGGAAATAACAAAGTATAAACTTATCGGTAACATCCGTTTACTACAAACTCATTTATATGCTGTCACTAATCAATTCTTTTCAACGTGCTACATCAGTGTTACAGCAATACCAAGAATGATGTGTAGTAACGATTTTTGCATGTATACTAGATTTTAGTTTCAGTTAGATTATGGTAACATTTTATGAAGTGATAATAAAGAAGACACAATGATGTTCTATTAATGATAATGATGATTATACGGAAATGATAAGGCAAGGAAAACTGATGACACAGAGGTCACACTGTTATAGTGAGAAATGTTATATGATAATTTGAAGTTAAAGAAAACACAATAATGGATTAATGGAGGTACCGATAGTATTTTTTAACTATGACATAACTTGGTACAATCATATATGACTTCTTGTATTGCTTTTGGATGATAGAGTTGTCAAGCATGTCACGCTTGATCCATTTCATTTTCTGAACTAATGATGCTTTTACATGATATGTACACTGACATTTAGCACCTGCTGGTATTACTTTTGTTTGCATTAACTAAGCATTAATAATTCCATCATAATAATTTCATCATGCTTTACATGTGCAACGGGCCATTTCTCATCACCCATTTTTTTCCTCCTTTCGTATGCTTTGCAATCTATGTTTATACTGTATGCTTCTAGTTGTCAGTTCATTCTCATTTTTTTAACATTTTCATGTATATGCTTAGAATGGTCTTGTGATCACAAATTTTTATCTTACTTTATTTTGACTGACCAGTTAGACGACTACGGGCGATAATGATTTTCTTTTGCTGCAAAAGTGGGCTTTCCATATTCCCACTTTTCCCAGTAGTTATGAACATTCCTTACATCTCCTATAACTGTTTTATTTTCACTTCTTTGTACTTGATATATTACTTATGTGTAGTCAACATTTCCAACAAATACCGTTTTCAGATCTCATATACTATAGGGATACTCTACTTTACTGATCTTTCTTATGAGCTTTGACAGTATTCAGACTTATTAATTATGAACTATGTACTTTGTCATGTATTACTGTCAATCTTCATGTAATGTTTTGTAGAATTAATGTCTGTATTCATTATGTTTTCAAGCCTACTTAGTGGCACAGCCATTGTTATTCTACATGTAACTACTAATGTTCAGCCGACAGTCACTACCAATAAATGTATTTATCACTAGCTTACTACTAGACTAAGTCACCTATGAGTCTGAAACATACTGTTAGATAATGGATTATTAACACAATTTCTCACTTAAGTACTGGTGGTGCTGCCATAAATAATGCATTTGTTACGTGAAAAAGTTTAGCATTTTGTATTAATATCGACTACTGTCTTACTTTGCAATCTTAAAAACATTTAATGCCTCTTTAAATTCCATTTTCTCTTTATACTATTGTCCTTCTCTACCTTATCCTTTGAAATGGTCATGAAACATTACAGTTGTTTACTTGTCTGCGACAGTATAAATATATGCAAGCTTACTGATGTCGACGTAATACTACAAACGAGAGGGATGTAATGACGCCATTCATCGCTCTCACGATTGTACTAGGCAGCACTTAATGTATAATTGGCTGGGTTGTCGTGGGGTACCATATCTACCTCTGTTTCTAATGAGTCTGCTCACAAATCTCACTACTTTGACATACCTAATGATGTTCAAAAAAATATTCAAGATCACATGACTTAAAAATATAATCGTCTGATGAAGAAATATGAACCAATGTCTATGGATCCTCGATTTGCAGACCATCCAGACTGTAATTTTACTTCAACCATGACTTCATCCTTGCCTTTTTCACTCTTACTTTCTATTTTACACTCCTGATATAGCCGCACTATTCTTTGTGTAACAACGCATATGATTAATTATGGATATGCAGATGAGAGTTATAAATGAACACTTGCTCTCACATACTAGTGCACATAAGCACTATATTTTTAAGAAGTCTGTGAATACATAGTAATATTCTTCTATAATCCTGTATTGTATTACCCACGTTGTTTTAATTCTTATGTACTTTGTGAAAAGCGAGTTGCTCACACTGTTGTGTTTTTCTTAGATATTAGGCTACATTTTAAAGTTTCATAGTGCACATGAGCACTATTATACCTGACTTTTTGTACTTACATGATTCCTAACCACAGATGTCAGCTGGTTGAAGAAAATGATCCACAAAATAACTATGATACTTTTATGCTATTCAAAGAGCCAGATGCTCACAAAGATTTGTAATTCTTTATTAATTAACTCTTTTATGCCACTTTCCCGAACTTATATCAGCCTATACTTATGTAATGTTATGAATTTCTTGTGTTATTATGGCCAATTGTTATATCAGTCCAGCCAAATTCTTCAGAAGGAAGAAGAAGGATTATGAAAGGTATATACACAGGATAAATTAATTCAAGTTTTGTAAGAAAATGTTATACTGAACCAGAGATGCAGTATCGATTGTGTAGTAGCGTGGCTGCTCAACAGCGATCGCTGATTCAATGTGTTATGGGTAATGTGTTGGAGTAACTTTAGATCGAGTAATGTATGTAGGATTCTCAAGTGTAAAGACGTGTTGTATCTGATGTGTGCTGGATATATACTTACGTGCTACGGGCAATAACTATTCGTTTATTTGCAAGATACTGTAATGTTTGCTAACTCTAAAAGGAATCTCAACATAAGTTGAAAATAATTAAGGTACAGAAAGATCTTTTGTTATTAATGCAATGCGCGTATTCATAAGTGATGATTGAGGCAATGTATAGGACTCACATCCAATGAATTTGTAAATCTAATTGTTAATGTATAATCAGTTTATAGAGTGTGACCATTATTAATTTTCAGAGTCAAAATACAATTTTTAAAGATAGTGCCATATTGTTACGTATCCCAAGTCAATACCAGTTCCCAGGTTCATGTCATTTTCGATGAAGTACTTTTTTTTGAGAAGTTAGTGCCTCAGTCATATTTCATTTCATTAAAATGTATGCTAGTATTAAAAGAGAGCGTTATCATTACGCAAATAAAGGTAAGAAAGTTTATTATTTCAGGGACAGCATTCATTAACCACAGTGACCATTATTTTTAAATTGATTAGGTTTTGTTCTATTACCAGGGCCAATTTCAGATCAATAGTGTTGCATGAGAATCGGTTTTTATGTTACTTAAATTCATGCAGTTTCAATTTGGTTTAAAGATGTTGACAGATTATATTTTCGCATGTAAATTACATTTAAATTCTCGCAGTCTGAAAAGTTCAGTATAGGGCAAAGTGTATGAGCAACGAGATAAAATACACGTTCACATGCCATTCTCATCCTAACAGTTGTGTTTCAGACTGCTGTCAGTTACATAATTTCAGTTATATTTCTAATGTACCTGTTTCACTTATTACGAACGTACATGTTTCAGCTCTACTGAGTGGAGATGGGTTATGAGACACCATAAGAACTTGCTTCACTCGTTATGTATTTGATGCTGTTTTGTGAGCCGGGCGTCATTCCCTGTTCTGTTGTATATTTCTTTAGTTTTTGGGCTGTAGTTAATACCCTAGATGCCACTAGAAATACGCACCGCTAGTATTAGTGTTTCTACTGTCGCTCTGTCGGAGCATATCTTTAGGTTACGTGTAGCATTTGAACAGAAAGCTGGGAAATTAGATCATAAGAAAGACGAGGTAGAAACGCGCCGAGGGGCAAACGGACGCAGCTTTAGACGGAATGGAGAGGCAAGAGAAGAAATTTAGGTGAATAAAAGATCGTGAGAGTTCTGATCTAGCAATAGTAGAAGCTTTCATTGTCAGGAGACAGGAATTACGGTTGAAAAGTGCTCATCTAAGACGACAAAATGGGAGCAGTTGTCCGAAAGACATGGTGGAAATAGCCGAGAGTAGTGCAGATGTGTCAGCTCCAATATCTCTTGAAAATGTGGAGTCTGAGGTAGCTGATGTATCAGACGAAGTAAGTATGTGCTGTGCATAAGTATTTCGGTAACTGAGTAGGAATATGAAGGAAACTGATTTAGGTGCAGCATTAGCTACACCATTGAGAGATAATGGTTGTTGTTTGGGGCCGTGGAACCTGGGCCAGATGTACAGGTAAGTACATGTGCCTCTTTTTTGTGTCATGCAGAGTGGAACTGCAGAAAGTGATTTTAAGGTAGATGCTACAGAGAATGCACAGGAAGCTATTGAGGATCTTAGCCATGTTGGGAATGTTGTAGATGATAAAGTAGTATAGGCACATTTATTTGCTGAGGATGCTGATTTGTCACCACTTGAAGTGACAACACCTTCTCCAAAGTGGGGAGGGAGAAATTGAAGATGGAAGAAAAGTGTTTGTAAGACTAAAGATCGAGCCGACAAAATTAAATTCTTTTCGGAATATGTGGTTGTTGATGAGAATAAATTAGACTATAGCTGCTATTTTACAGTTAATGACGGTAAGAAATAACAGAATCTATATGTTCTTATTCAAATTCGGAGGGAAATTTTTTACCCGAAGGAGACAGTTGCAAGAGTTACAACGTCGCAAGGGTCTGTTATCATCAAAACAGAACTATCTAAACTGCGTATGGCATCACTAAAATTCAGTGCACATGGTAAGCTGCCGAAAAGCAAAATGAACTTGATTACGAAATGGAAAGGTGTAAGAAAGTTTTGCATAGCCAGGTAATCTAAATTTGTAAGCAATTGCGGAATGAGAGAGTGAACTAGAAATGACATCCAGTATATTGTACGTGGCAGTAGTGAGAGGAATGTGGTGTAAGCGTACTTTTACGGACGTGTGTTTTAAGGAAAACTAAGGTAACCTTTCATAAGTTTGACGACATAGTCTACGAAGTGCAGCAACCTGATGTTATATTTACGTTAGAATTAACAGTCGGCATCGCTAAAATATTTCTTTATTGACCGGTTTCGGCTTATATACACTCCGTGTTCAGAATTTTTTGGCCCCGCAAGGGTAGGAACAGGAAACTTACAAACTGTACTATTACATATGGTCTTAAAATAAGATACGGAAAAGCTGTAGTAAAAGTAAACATTACTACTGTATACGGCGTTAAGAAATAGGAAAGGTTTTAGCGTTGACCCCTACGGCTGGTGCTGACGGCCCCACGGATATCTCGTGTTACCGCGATCGTACCCTGACTGATGGCTGTGGAGACACGGGTAAAATAAAGTGCAATTCACGCGCCGACTATCGCTTACGTCATCACCAGCCAATGGTAGACACAGCATTTAAGCTGTACTGTTGATTTGGCTTCTGGACTTGCCCCTTCAAGACAACCACGATATGTGACATGCTGTTGGTACCCACTTAAGCACACGAACATATTCGAGAGCCGCAGGGTGGGCCACACTCGCTATCGGAACTCCGCTGTGTGCTTTCCCATACTGACCCCCTTAATGACCACCTGCACGACACAGTCGCTAGGTCACGACCCGAGCAACGGTCACAGCCGACGAAGTGCCTGTCCCCAGTTCCCATTCCCAGAGTGTGCGAATCAGTGCGCCTTCCACCGTATCGGAAAATACAATCGCCACTGTAAATTATATGTAATAAATACGAAATGTAATCACAGTTTCTGTAACTTACTGTTATTAGTTGCTGTAGATATTAGTATATTACCTAATGGTGAAACCGAGAGTTTGTGCAAACTGAGACTCAAACCCGGATTTACCAATCTTCACAAGCCGTCGCCTACACATCTTCAGTTTGGATAACTGCCACAGGGTTTCAAGCAGACAAACGTATTCAACGGTAGTGTTATGACCGTCATTTTACCCATCGAGGCTAAAAATAAGTAATAAATGTGATTCCAGAAAACAATGTTTCACTGACGCCTTAGGGCATGTGACAGCCATTTACAGCAGCTCTAAAACTCGACTTCAAGCACCAGTAGCGTCGCCACCTTAGCTGCTCAGTTTCCTCCCCTACAGGTGATTTACTGTCTTATATTCTTTTAATTTTAGTAATGTTCTTTCCTCATTTTCGTTTGCACATTTCGCCCTAATTATCTTTATGTATATTTTATTGACTATATTGGCATTGTAGCCATTATTTGCAGCTACAAGTATAAATTGTTTCTAATTCTCCCTTCATATTTTCGGTAATAAGGGGAGCACTGATACCCAGTTCATCAGCCCATTTCACTTGTACGCTAAAAACTTTATATTCTCAGTAATCTTAGAAACATTTGCCTGGGTTCATCCTGCTCGTATATCTCACGTTGGAAGGTGAAATAATTGTGTGATGGCACTATTTCTATGACACTCATTAGTTCATAAGTTTCTGGTTGCCTGATCTTACCAATTTTTTGTAGACTATTCCTCATGGTGTTTATGGTTTCGATATCTGGCACATTTCTGCGCACAAAAGAAATATACAAGACATGGCCTAACCAGATGTTATGTGCTGTGCTAGTGCACCGACAAACTAAAATCAAGCTAATGAAAACCATTGACTTAACAAACAGTGTATTAGGAAGGAAGCTACACATAAATATGCAACCATAAAAATAATGGAATGACAAATGTTGCGAAAAATCTTGAAGTGTTGAGAAGAAATCTGGAAAAATAAAAACATAACTTTTTATTGAATAAACAGCTTTACCTAGCACATATGAAATTAAAGAAAATTGTAGATCACACTGATTTCGATTCAATATTGGACACAGTGATCAAATATGTGCAAAGAGAATATCAAATGATGTGGCAAATACACAAAAAGAAGCTTAGCGCTCTAAATATAAAAGAAAATAAGTATCAAGAGGTAGGTGCACCTAACTTATATTTTACATTTTATGAAAGACTGAGGAATCTTACAGACATAAATTTTGACATAAAAAGTAGTATTATTTCATGAGGGACTGTATTATAATCCAACATTTAATGACACTAATATTAAATTCATAATTTACCGCATAAAAGTAGCATTAGATATGACAATGTTACCTAACAATGGAGCAGAAGGACATAGGCAGCATAATCGCAGTTTTTATTAATAGATAACTGTGTGAGAATAACAGCCGCTTAATTAATAATAAAGCTGTTACAGAGTTAAAGAATAGAAACAATATATTATTGTCACGTGATGATATACCAATAAAAGCAGAAAAAAGGAACACAACCGCATTCATGCCTAAAGAACACTACATAAGAAAAACAAAAGAACTTTTCAGAGTGAATAACATTGTAAGTATTGGTCACAACTCAGTAAACAAATTTCAGAAGCTTACTGAACAAGCAGTTTTCTTATCTCTGGTAAGGGAATAAATATTTTATACAGCACTGGATCCATAAGCACCTAAACTAAGAGTACAACCTAGTTTACATAAACCAGGGATTCCTGTTAGACCAGCTGTATATTACATAAATGGTTCAGCATACTTACTTACTAAATAGCTAAATAAATTGCTTAATCAATATTATACAAATACCTAGAAGTACACAGTTAATAATCCTATGGACTAAATCAGATCACAGAAACAAATATATCATGAAAGGGAAAATTCATCTCATTAGATGTCACTAGCTTGTAGATGGATCTTCCCATTGTTGAATCCATGAACGTCGTATGAAATAACCTACTAAAATTAGACCAGGTTAGATAACCAGAAATATACGAATTTATCACTCTCCTAGAAATGGTGCTGTCATAGAATTTCCTCACCTTCCATGGAGAAATAAATCTGCAGAGTGATGGGTTTTCTATGGGAAACTGGCTTGCAGGAACCCTGGAAAATATTTTCTTACATCACTTACAAAATAATTTGTTTCAGAAAATAATTCCAGTGAACTGACAAAGTTTTTTATTACTAACATTTCGTTGGTGATAACCTTCTTTCATGGAAATAGTGATCAAAATTAAAGAGTTTTATCGACAAATGAATCAGCCATATAACAACAGTAACAGACAAGAGCATAAATTTCTTAGATATAAATATAGATGGTGATAACAGTATTCATAAAGTTTACGTATTTGGTATATTAATCACAAGTGACTGTACAATATGTAATGGACCACATCACCAACTAGCGTATAAGAAAGCAAATTTAAATGTTGTGACAGATTGAGTAATTAAATTTCCCTTGCTAAAAAAATATGAAGACAGAGTTAATTTCAACTGAAACTGTAACCACAAATAACGGCTACTTTCCTAATATTCTCAATAAAATATACAGAAAGATAATTAGGGACTCATGTGGAAACGAAAATCAAGAAATACCATTACCGATATTTCAATGCAAGACAATTCGTCACACTACTACATATGGACAATATTCCCCAAAAATAAGCATAAATTTCGTAATACTAAATTTAGGATTAGTTTCTCCACACAGAGTAAAGTAGAAATGAAGATAATGCAAGAACAGACAAAAATAAGAAATACTGCCAATCAGGACTATTTGTAAATAAATGTAGCTGCTATGATATGTTATGCATCACTCAAACTGGATGTACATTTACTATAAGATATAAAGAAAATACGGTATAAGAAAATACCAAAACAATCTTTCCACATTTTCTATAAATCACTGAAAAAATCAACGTTCTTTGTGTATATTCAGCCAGAAACGGAAATTACATGTTCATCTTAAGGGAAATACAAATCTGCATGTATTCAGCAGAATATCCGAACTACATCCTAAATGAACAGATACAACTGAGAAATGAAAAACATATTAAAATAGTTCATATCAGTGATACAAAATTTAGAACAAAAGACAATCGTAAGATTTTTATCAAATACAAAATTAAAAAGGAAACCATATCTCTAACACGGACGGATAATGTAAAAACGATGCACAAAATATAAAAAGAGGAATCATTATATTAGAAAAACAACATTTACGAACTTATTGCGTCAGTAAAAATTATAATACAACCCAATATTAATATACATACATATTCATTAACATGCACAGATATATGTACTTCCTAAAGCTTTATTACATTTTTCATGCTCCAAGACTGTAGCAATAAGTAAATATTACGTCAAAAAGCGGTCCTCGTGGACTGTCATCAGAATGGAAAGGTGAAAGGCGGAAGGAGCACATACAGGGTGCTCAAAGTAGTAGAGAGATGACAGGAACGATCATTCGAGACTAAAATGTTTAGTAATCATTGTCTCTAAGATGCACTTAGTAAGAGCTATCAGCACTTTCTCATCTTAGATACTGAGAAACAAATCTCTTCTATTACTTTTTCTTTGTCTTCCATATGTTGAGAGGTTGTAGTATGGGTCAAAACAAGGAAAAACATATCCAGTAAACATGGGAAGTGCGTGTGACAATTCTATTCAACAGAATTAGCATGGGAGATGCTCATGCACTCAGATCCCTCCCCCCATCACAACCCTAGAACTTGTAACGCTGCGCTTTGGGCGCACGATACTCATTAAAGCCTTTACTATGGTAAGTTGACGGGCTTCACCTTATGAGAAAGGATCTTTGTATAGAAATTGACCGCGTGTACCTGAATGGAGGCAAATCAGACTTACACCCACTCTGTAATAACAATGATACGTCAAGCAAGCCCGAAATGCAACTACACGTCAGGACGGACAAGAAACAACACAGAAGATGCTACCAATTTGTTAATAATACGGTCGCCAGCCTAATTAGGCATTAACTGAGTTTCTTCCCTGTACAAGTTGATGTACGAGCATGCAAAACAACACGTAATAACACTGCATAATATGGTAAATTTTAGAACCAGAAAACCTACTGAACTGATAATTTCACTTTCTGTACTAATATGGATAAACCACAAATACATAACATTACACTACAATGTTTACTACAAAACTTCGTACTGTTTATTGATCTGATTAAAATCGGGCATAGGTTACCCTGGAAATAGCAATTTCGAGCCACAAACAAAATGTCAATTTTGATAAAGATAAAACACTGATAAATTTAGGTTTTTATATTGACTTTAACTTTGTTGGTCAAATCAGTTTAGAACACTTCAGAATTCAAATGAATACGAAAGAGTGGGGGGGGGGGGGGGGGGGGGGACCTTGAAACTGTTATGATCACTGTATTAAAACAATTAATTACTGAAATCATCATGCACTCAAGATTTCCAATATATGAGTTACTACTCTTTTTATCTTATTTCCTGCTCATTTAAATACCATTATACCTACCTAAAAATAATTAAACTTCATTTCTAAATCGATATCAAAATTATCTTCCAACTTTGTCAGACCTTTGTTATTCGTCTGTTAGTTCATTAACAAAAAAAGTTCTTTAAACATCATTCTAACATAGCTAGGTCTGCAGGTAATTGTTATTAACACAAACTTTAATTTTTCATTTCGGGACACTCGGATTGCACAACATTTGGAAAGGACCCTGTCTAGGTTAGTTGTGAGGATAATTAAATGATAGGACAGTTCTGGTAAAATTTAAGTTGTTATTGAACAGTATGGAACAAAAGTAACACTGGTCCATACGAATACAGTACTAAAAGTTTCAACCTGTTTGTATCGATGTGGCGGTTGGCGGGCGGCGAGATGGCGAGGCACAGAGCACACATACAACCACAGCAATGGCTCTTGATGTATCGGCACTTTACTTCTTCATAGCGTCGCAATACTTTTCCATTTAGTGCCTATGGAATTTTGCCATGCTGTATAGGCGTCGGAACGGCATATCCGAGGCTCAATGAAACTACGTCTTCCAGGAGAGCCTCCTCGATCCAGAACGTGTTGCTCAGACCAGTGCCCAACTCCGACTACTACTGCAGAGCCCGTTGTGCCGTGCAGCGCCCGTGTGTATTTTCCCGCGCTCGTGCCATCCACCTTTTACCGCTCCCTTACAGACAGGCTATTCACCCGAGGTTTTGCATTCTACATATTCTAATACATTGCCTACGTATGGACCAGATACACAATTACAATTTTAACATCTTACAGCAGTCTCAACATTTGTTAAACTTCAATTCTATTACAATATTGCTTGAAATTTGACATAAACATTAAATTCACATCGAAATTTGTTTACAGTTTTCTTAACACAATGACATAAAACCAAAAGGAAATGAAATCAGAACATCGATTACACTAATCTATCGAAAAATCAGATGGAAAAATTATTATATGTACAATAGTACAGCGTTGTTGTTGTTACAAACTACCACCGTAACTTATGCACAATCGAGAAGTGAGCTCTAAGAGAATTAATAAAATGACCCTGTAGATGAGTAGTAAAAACGATTGCACACATGGTACAATTTAGTAAAGTTAACAATCAACCTCTACGCTCAATAGTTACAAAAATGGGCAGAAATTGAATTTTTCATCTAACTGCCAAATGATAAACAAATTAAGTATCAAAAAGAGATTTCTTTCATCTAATAAACACTTAAATACTCAATTGACTGAACAAAACTGAAGGAGCCCCTGCCCTAAAATACAGAATACGGTAATCTATTATGACTGGGTTAATCAACAGAGATAATAATAAACTTGACTACGCGACCAAATATCGATCGCAAATGAGAACTGTGCGAAAAATCTAAATGCAAAATCGTGGGTATTGTAATGCCAACCGAGAGCATACGTTGCTGAGTGCGTCAGAGTAAAATTACAGGTCCCTCATATGTCGGTGCTGCAAATACGTTACCACCAAGATCTCAGGCAGTGTATAGACAGCAAACACCAGCCGTATGGTGCAGCCATCAGAGTAAAATTGCAGGTTCCCATTATGTCGGTGCTGCAAATACTTTACCACTAAGATCTCAGGCAGTTTGTAGGCAGTAAACAGGAGTCGTATGGTGCAGCCGTTGACCTCTCCACAGCTGGGATGTTTGACGATCGATGACAGTGGATAAAACGCAATGAGATATATTCCGGAAAGATTAGATTATGTTAGATTAGTACTTGTTCCATAGATCATGAACACGACGCTTCGTAATGATGTAGAACGTGTCAGGTTAATAAAAGGTACAAGATATTACAGTCCACAAAATATTACACGACACTTTATATTTATATTTTTTTTTGGTGGGGGTTGGGGTATTTACCCAGTTACTATATCCAAAAATTCATCTAATGAGTAAAAGGAGTTGCCATTAATAAATTCTTTTAATTTCCTTTTTAAATGCTAAATAGCTATCTGTCAGACTTTTGATGCTATTAGGTAAGTGACCAAAGACTTTTTTGGCAGCATAATTTACTCCCCTCTGAGCATAAGTTATATTTCACCTTGAGTAGTGAGGATCATCCTTTCTCCTAGTGTTGTAGCCACGTACACTGCTATTACTTTTGAATTCGTTTGGATTGTTAATAACAAATTTCATAAGTGAATATATACAGGGTGGTCAGAAAATGTGTGAAATGCTTGTAGGGATGTTACAGGGCAGGTTGTGCTGAGGCATAAATGTTCAGAAATAAATTCGATAGTTCCTCTGTTTCCGAGTTATTTAGCACAGAATTTAGCCAATCGGGGCGTCGCGTGCACGCCTTCAAGCGGCCTGCCAGGGGCCGTGTTGCCCAACGAGTGTTTTGTCTCGTTAGCTGAAACTTGAATTTACTCGCGTGACGATCTGATTCGCTAACTTCAATGCTAAATAACTCGGAAACGGCGCAACGTATCGCATTTTTTTCTTCACATTTATGTCTCAGTACAATCTTCCCTACAACATCACGACAAGCGTTTCAGACATTTTCTGACCACCCCGTATATTGTGAGGCTACAGAGAAGATATCTAGCTATTTAAATAAGTGTCTGCAGGATGATCTTGGATGAGCTCCTGCAATTATTCGGATTGCACTAAACCTGAATAAACTAAACCTCTGTTCAGATCTCCAAGACAGTCCTACCCCTAAGTCTGCCCAAGAATATCTCCAGGAGGAGACACTATCAATACAACCTTTCCCTCTGGCGGTCCAGAGGGAACTCCGTCTCTCGTGCGCAGTGCACCAACACCGAAAACTAGTCCCTCATGATACAAACCACTTACGATGTTTCCAGTTATAGGGAACCGTTGGAAAAAGTGCCAATCGCCTGTGCTCAGTGCACTTCGCAAAATAACCACCAAGATGAACCCACGAAAGAAGCCGTGGAAACCGCCGCCAAAAACGAACAAAATATCGCGCCGACGCTAGGCGCCCCTGTGCAGGGCATCCAGTGGCTTCAAACCTCAGATTTCGAGAAGCACTGAAAGCAATACCAACACCTACCATCGGCCAGTCTAAGGCCAGAGAGCAGACATCAATAAAACATTTAATGCTGTCTCCAGAAAGTTGTGCTCGCCATCACTTCATGTCTAATACAATGAGCAAGAGCAATAGCAGGACGGCCACCATGAGGAGTCGCCACATGCTATTGCCCAGTCGCATCGCATTCGCAGGAAAGCAGGCCGGGCGCAACCTCACGTTTTTCTGCCACACTCAACGCAGGTAGCCCTCGTACAGCCCCAGTTTGTAACACCATTATTCAATTAGTCACCTAATTTATAAAAATTTTTAGCCTTTAAGGCTTGTCGTAGTTTAACTGTGATATGCAAAGCCTATATGGAAGATGTGTATTTCTGATCTTACAGTGATTCGCTAATGTGTGTTTATAACTTACGCAAAGAAATTGTGAAATGTATAATTTAATAAATAATATTTTGTGATGGATTATTGAAATGAGAATGTTCGTGTAAGCGATTTTATACATTTATTCAAGTTGTCATTTATATAAAACGGTACACGCTTAGGGATAATGTGTAACATATGTGTTATGTAAAAGATGGAGTGCTTTTCTACTGTACGGAAGTTATTGTGGGAAGCGTAAAAGGTGTCTTGGGTTTTGGCGCACTACCTGTACACCGACGGGGAACGAGAGGACACAGTCTGTAGGCAGCAGTGAAAGAGGCCACACTTGGATGGAGCAGGCGATGCCTCGGCTGAAAACTGTTGCACAGTAGCCTCGGATGACGACTGCTAAGTTATTACGGCTCTGGTACAATTTGTTGGGCTACGTTATGGACGTTGAAACGACGTCAAGAAAAATTAATTAGTCCATACTTCAAGGAACTTGTACGCCAAACCATGGGTAGCGTAGCCGCCATTACTACCGGTCACACCCAACGACTACAGCCTACAGGCTACGAACTGTATAATTATAATTATGGAAGCATGAGCCATTATTTCAGAATTAACTATTTTGAATACTTATCATGTTAAACATAAAATATGGTTCACCTGTTATTTTATTCCTAATTATTCACCTGATTAAGATCCTTTCCTGATGTTTGAATATTCAGAATAAACCTGCTACAAAAACATTTGAAGTGCTTTATTCAGTATCTACAAGCAAAGATTTTAATTTTTGAATTACTGTTGTAAAATAATTGTTGTGGACTAACTTTTAAAGTGCAGTTAAAGTACCGTTTGATTTATGTACTAGAAGTGCTGAAATAAATGTTTTCAGACAAAAATAACTATTTTAATATTCTTACTCTCATTGTGGTAATAAGTAAAGTGAAAGTGAGTAAATAAGTTTTGCTAAACAGACTAACTTGTCTTGCGTAAATACTGAGGTTTTGCAAGAAATGGTTTAAATGGCTCTGAGCACTATGGGACTTAACATCTATGGTCATCAGTCCCCTAGAACTTAGAACTACTTAAACCTAACTAACCTAAGGACAGCACACAATACCCAGTCATCACGAGGCAGAGAAAATCCCTGACCCCGCCGGGAATCGAACCCGGAAACCCGGGCGTGGGAAGCGAGAACGCTACCGCACGACCACGAGATGCGGACGGTTTTGCAAGTTTAAGTTTTGTGTAAATTAAAGATAAAATTCTTTCAGTTATAAATGAAATTCAGTAAAGTACAGAGAGTTGTAAAAAGAAAATTCCTTATGTGGCTCACTAACACTGCATTAGGGTAGCATAAAAATACTGAATGACAATATAGCGTAACCACATCCTACCTTTGGCATTTGACAAATCATTTGCTAGTAGAAAGGTATAAGCAAACTTTCTTAATAAATTTAAATGTGTGTATTATGCTATGAGTATACTTAATTGTTTATTTTGTTGGCAATACAAAATGCAAACATAGAAGTCCCCCAAGGCCAGATTTTTGTAGCACATAGAGATGATTAAACATTCGTGGCCTGTCTAGAGCAAAACTATGTATGTATGTGGGTGTAGTAGCTAAAAGATTCATGTGTATTTCTCAGTAAAATATCCTGATAAGTTTTTTCATTTGCGAAGTTATGTTACGGAACTGCAGGAATTTTGGCAAAGCTTACTTCTTCTGCTTTTCTAAAACTTAAACCATTTATTTTCTTAGCTAGGCCGGCGGCCGTAAATCCATTAGACATAATCTGAACGATATTAGTAGTACAAAATGTCACATAGCTTATTCCCACTCAAATCAATCAATACGAGAGTCTTATTATGCGTAATTATTCCCAACTGTTCAAGATGTACGCTGAACATGCAATTTGAGAAGTTCGTAATACTAAAGCACATGGCAGCTGCATTGGTTGAAAACCTAATAACAACCTCCGATTTGCTGATGACACCGTGATTTAGCCAGTAGTGCTGATGAACTTGCCAATACACTAGCAAAAATGAAGGACGTCAGTCTATCGCATCAGTCCCTGCAAATCCAAACTCATGATATCTGATCGAGGATCAAAGATCCAACTCACTGGACGACTAAAGGAAGTGAAACTTTTTCATAATTTCATCTGTTTTAAGTCGTCCTCCTGCGACAGGAGAAGTTGTGAAGATGAGGTAAAGAGATGGACGGATCAAAGTACGAACCGTGATTGTGAAGAAACTCACCAAGATCTGGCACAACAGATTTACAGCTAACAATACAAATATCCAGCTTGTTGAAACACTCGAGTTTTCCGCCTTCTCTTACAGTTGTGACGCACAGATATTTAAGCTAGATACAAGTCGCGTATTGATACATTTGAGTGTTGGTGCAGGCGCCTGACGCTGTGGATGAAACTGACCAAAGGATGAGAACTTGTGTCCGTCTCTGGGCAACTCAGTGTCCCCACGCGCCATCTTAAGAACGCTGTTTGGTCAATGTAGTCGGAACTGTTGCCGGCCGAAGTGGCCGCGCGGTTCTGGCGCTGCAGTCTGGAACCGCGAGACCGCTACGGTCGCAGGTTCGAATCCTGCCTCGGGCGTGGATGTGTGTGATGTCCTTAGGTTTAGTTAGGTTTAACTAGTTCTAAGTTCTAGGGGACTAATGACCTCAGCAGTTGAGTCCCATAGTGCTCAGAGCCATTTGAACCATTTGAACCATCGGAACTGTTTCCTAACATATGGGACTTCCCTTTTATACGCTTTGGAAAACCAACATTTACACAATTAACTGTCAGGCCTCTGGTCCTGCATTGGTACATTCAAGGTTCGAAACGGTTCAAATGGCTCTGAGCACTATGTGACTTAACTTCTGAGGTCATCAGTCTCCTAGAACTTTGGACTAATTAAACCTAACTAACCTAAGGACATCACACACATCCATGCCCGAGGCGGGATTCGAACCTGCGCCCGTAGCGGTCGCCCGGTTCCAGACTGTAGCGCCTAGAACCGCAAGGCCACTCCGGCCGGCTACATTCAAGGTTTGAGCGTATAGCACAATAGAACTAGAGGAGAATTGGAACAAATTTGTTTTCAGAGTAAATCAGTTAAACATTAACGCATCAGCATATCCACCAAGTTTAGATGCCATACGATAGTTACAGTTCACACTGTATCTCCCTGAGAAGCTGCACTTAAATTATAACCACTCGGTATACTCAATCTGTATCCTAAAGCAGCTAATAAATTCGAATGTACTTCTAAAGTATTTAGAGAGACGTCTTAATCACCGGAAACACGTGCGTTGAAACTCCAATGCGACAGACCCCTTCGTAAAATATAATAAGACTGAATTGAATTCTTTCCAGAACGAGGTCCTTAAGGGAGCACTTGCAAGGATTTGAAGAGATATCAGGGATGTCGGAAATAACTTCGTAAGAATCGCAACTTTCGTGAAACCAGAATAAGCATCCGTATATTATGCACACAATAAATACAAAGCCTTACGTCGTAGATACGGAGGCCCTTCAATGGCCTGCGTGATTGTACATGAATATACCTTTACAAAAACCAGAAAAAGATTCCTACATTCGTTGTAACGACCAGAGTATAACCTAATGGTTTTAAATGCAAAGCGGAAATCGATCCCTCGTATTCCAACCAATCTGTCAACCCGAACAAAGATACTAAAATGGCTCACATTAAATGAAATTCAATACACATCGCTTGAATAAATTCGAAATCAACGTAACAGATAACTGCAAAAAAGCAGCGCAAGCAAGAAATCATCTCTGCAAAATCCTGTACGATCTTGCTTCAGTGTGCCCATATCAGTGTCACAAGGCAAAGTTTTATACCATATACACTGCGCAAACCTAATTAAAGGATCGCTTTTCGATTACCCTAAGTTGTCTCCCATTGCAACGGGTAAGTTCGTGTGGTGTGCGTACTGTAAGACCTTCAGTACACACACCATCAGATTATTCGACCTGTCGCTCTAACGAAGTAGGCGAGTGTCAGAAATATGTCTCGTGGTCTTATCGTGGCGTGTTTATCTTCTGCCGTTAGGTCAGACGATAGAAATGCCACTTGCACGCTTAGAGTAGCAGATTGACGGTGACCAACTTTAAGCAGAACTTGATTAATTTTCACATACATTTATTAAGATAATAACAAGCATAAAAATTACTTAACTTGGTTCTGGATGCTATTTACAATTGACAATCTTAAGTTCCTTTGGTATTGGTACGTTAATCTTATTCTCACATATATCTCTGATACTTGACAAAAGTGTCTATACATTTATCTTCATGGCTATGTACAGGAATATGGTAATCTTATTAGGCGCAGACTGAAACTTACTATAGACTGGTACAGACAGATGTAGAACTCGTACAGACTGGTACAGACTAATGCAGACTGGTACAGACTGGTGCAGACAAATGCAGACTGACTAATCGGAGGTCTGTACACACGTTATAATACCTCGCGCGTTCATGTATCAATGCTCGAGTGTGATCCGCGAGGAGAAAAGGTTCTACGTTAGCAACAATCTCATTGGCTGCGTTACATATTAATACGCGGATCGGCGGAAGCAGAATTTGGTCCGTCTCCATGGCAGCGCCATCTCGTAGTGCGGAGTCGGACGAGTGGTGCACCTGCGCTGTTGTGCTTAGCGGAGCGCGCTCTAGTGGGAAAGTTGTATACGCGCTGACTACGCGGGACTATGTACACAACAGTTCGAAATTAGGTTCTAAGGTCACTGCGACATACCTCCGTAATGGTTCAAAAGCTTGGTCCCCTAAGACGTCACCCTTTGGCACGACGATGCTTCAACAGTATGGTGTCCACACATGGCACAGGCCGCAGCTCAAGTGTTCATATGAGGTATGGAATTGGTTAATGGTATAACATTTCACCACAATTCGGCACAACGCATTCATGGACGTGTCACACGTTAATAAGATCGTCAAGCCCCTCTCACCGACATTTCGCCCTTTCATTCGACTACTCGGCGATGGAGGTCAGAACCGCTACATCCAACGCTTAAATTACTCGGTTCTCTCATGGATGGGCGAGGAAAACTTTTGAGACACCGACAATGAGAATACACACGAAACGCCGTCAGGTGTTTGCATGAAGGGCGTCAATGAGACCACCCCTTCCTTTTGGGCGCTATTTCCCACCAATTTCACAGTCGCAATCGACATTTCGTAGTGCGATGAGCAACAGGACTACGTACTTCGCAACTTTCAACACTGTTGACAATCCCCGGAAGACTCAACCCTTCTGTAACATCATGGGGTTACAACTCCACTGAACGTGATGTGACCATTATGGAGTGTAGCACGACCACAGTTTTTGCTGTGCTGTACAGGATGGAAATAAACTCATTCTACGAAATGTGAACATTACTGCAAGCAGCACAGAGCGTGTATTCATTTTCAGTTCTCATTTTTCGGGTCCTTCTGCGGTGTGAGCACGGGTTGGGGAGGGAGTGGAGGAGATGAGGATGGTGAAAAATTCACAGATGCCTGAACAAAACGTCAAAGGGGCCTCTAACTCTTTATATCCTTCTATATCCTTAGTGCCACCCGCATAACTTCGTTGCGCACTTTATAAAGGTGCTTGTACAGAGACCTGGACATACATTCACCTAAGTGGTGATCCGCTGTAGCTCTAGCGATTGTGCAAGTACATTTTTAAAGTGCACAAACAAGGTGCGTTTCTGTGACACCGAGGGTGTTGCCGAACTGGATGGGAGGGAGGAGGCTTAGAGTGACCTTTTAGAGGGATTCTTTACCGTTTTATTCATGCATGTGTCAATTTCGCACCATCCTCTATAATCATTCGAAGGCAGGGAGCGAAAAAGTAAGATCGAAAAACGATACACAGCCTTGACTGCTCCGTGGCACATTGAACTTCCGTCAAATAGTTCTGAGCGTTCCCTAGTTGTTCGACCCTGTATATCAGACCAAAAACTGTGGTCACAGTACACTCCAAACGGATCATATCACGTTCATTGTGTTAGCAGCCCCACAGTGTCCTTACAGAGGGCCCGTAGGTTGTCAGTTGTGCCGAACGTTCTCAAAATAGTAGTCTGCAGCCCATCGCACAGAGAACGGTCGTTTCCGGTAGCGAAATGCGTGTCAAATCAACGGCCCAACAAAAAGAGGGTTTTCATTGACGTTGTTTTGCCACCTGTTGATGCCTTTTTGTGTAGATTCTGCGCGGCGGTGTCTCTGAAATGTTTTTCTCGGTCAGCCATAAGAAAACCGCGTGATTTAGACGCTGGGCGTCGGGGTTATATCGCGGAGGCGTTGAAAGAAGCGGTGAAATATAGCTAAGAGGGCGTGTGATGACCCTCCAATCATGTCACACATCCACGATGGTTGGGGTGGAATTGTGGCGAAATTTGGTGCGAATACGGCATAAACATACCTTACACCTCTCAGGAACGTCTGAACTCTGGTCTTCTTTACGCAAATGTCGATACCTTGCTGTCTGAAATGTTTCCGAGCACGAATGTGGCATTGCAGTGCGCCACGATTTTGCACTATTACAAACGAAGGTTTTAGGCATCTTAGAGCCAAATTTCAAAGCTGTGCGTCGCAGTGGGCGACAGTTAGGGTGTTTCGATGAAGTGATCCTTTATTATGTTGCGCAGCGTAGTTCGGCATATCGACCAGCGGGAAAGCGGAGCGTGTTCACGGGAGCAGCGGAAATGAGAACTCTCCCTTTGTCCCACAAGCAGTGCTTTGCCTCGCCAACTGATCTCGATCCAAAGCTATCCTATTGGCTCACAAATCCTCGAGTTTAAGCGACGTCCTTATGACGTGCCTAGTAGGTTCTCAAACAAAGATGAAGCTACTCTATGAGACGGAAGAATCACTATACGTTCTGCGAGACATGCAAGTGCTTATCGATGCACGTATGAATCCATCGTTTGGAAAACGTCTATAGCAGAAGACCTTCAAGGTATAAAGACAAGATGAAGTGAATCGTATAAAGCCGTTCCATCATCTGTAAAACAGTCTTAAAGACACAGGTGTCACGAAGGATTAAGTTGACGCTTGGATACATGCAATATACATTTCTTGCTATGTATCTACTACCCTGCATATTCAAATTTCAGAACTACATTGTTGATTTAATTTAATCTCTATTTGTTTTATGTTTCTACGTGTGCAGTCATGGTATGGTTTTAACACAAAGTGCATTCTCATCCAGTTACTTCAAAAATGAAGGCTCTATTCTATATAGACGATTGCTAACAGTAATGGCTTCTGCAATGCTTAAAATGGAGCTTATCTCTAAGATACCTGTAATGCAAAGTACCAGCGCCTTCCTTAGCGTAACATACACTTCATTAAGCTTACACTGTCACAACTGCTATCTTGGAATTGAGAACTCATGTTCAAGCTGAAGACTGATTTCACTCGCTTACATCGGCATTAGAATATTTCGTATGTATTGACTCTAGTCATCTCGCATATGTTTTAAAAATATTTATTGCAATTCCAATTACGTCATTTTGTCATTTCCAACCAAAGTAGAATGTTTAAGTACACTCTTAAACATTAATTCTTGAAATGCAGAAACGTAGCACGCAGCAGTCTGAATGCAAATACAAATGATGGCATAAACATTCCAGCTCATCCGCAAATCATGTGAGCACCGGCTATGCGGCAAGAACAATAATAGCAGTCAGCTTGCAGAAAAATAAAACCATTGTATGAAAATAATCAGTAACAAGTTGCATCAAAGAAATTTCAGACACTTAGTGCCCTTCTTCGCGAGGTCTAGTTACAGGTTCCAGCCCCATTTTGCGCCTCGCACTTTGTTCCCTCTTACAGACTCCCTGCGAGCATGCTTCTGACTGACTGGACCTTCAGAAGATCACTTTGCACCTGAAACAGGTAAAGGAAATAATATTTCTTTTATGCTGATGGTTGTTGATTATTTCGGTACATACAACTACAGGTGCACAACGTGGATACAATACTAAACTTTCACAAACACACCTAAGTGAATCACTCGTGTAAACAATGTGGTAGTAGGATTACAATCAGAAACAGATACGTTAATTAATTAATTTATTTATTTACATGCCAGGTTTCGTAGGAGCAAATTGAGGAGCAAATCTCCAAGGTCATGGAACGTGTCAGTAAATGAAATTACAACTTAAAAGTAATAAGCACTCCGTCTTCAGGCCACGAGTGACCTACCGGGACCATCCGACCGCCGTGTCATCTTCCCAGTCGTTATGATGGTGCCGGCCGAAGTGGCCGTGCGGTTAAAGGCGCTGCAGTCTGGAACCGCAAGACCGCTACGGTCGCAGGTTCGAATCCTGCCTCGGGCATGGATGTTTGTGATGTCCTTAGGTTAGTTCGGTTTAACTAGTTCTAAGTTCTAGGGGACTAATGACCTCAGTAGTTGAGTCCCATAGTGCTCAGAGCCATTTGAACCATTTGAATCGTTATGATGGTATTCTTAACCGAAGCCGCTACTATTCGGTCGAGTAGCTCCTCAATAGGCATCACGAGACTCAGTGCACCCCGAAAAATGGCAACAGCGCGTTGTGGCTGGATGGTCACCCATCCAAGTGCCGACCACGCCCGACAACGCTTAACTTCGGTGACATCACGGGAACCGGTGTATCCACTGCGGCAAGGCCGTTGCCCTTACTTAAAAGTAATAACAGATGAAAATAACACGTTCATGAATCTAAGAAAGTCAAGCCACATGTTTTAGTAAACGCTTTACGTTTTCAAGGAACTCCTCAACAGAACAGAAGAACAGACCCATGAGGAAACTCTTTGGTTTCTATTTGAAAGGGCGTGGATTACTGCTAAGATTTTTGAATCCTTGTGGTTGCTTATTCAAAATGGATGCAGCAGTATACTGCACACCTCTCTGCACTAGAGTTAAGGAAGTCCGATCCAAATGTAGGTGCGATTTCTGCAAAGTATTAACTGAGTGAAAGCCGCTTATTCTTGGGAATAAACTGATACTGTTAACAAGGAACGAGATAAAGAATATATATATATTGAGAGGCAAATGTCAAAATACCCCGACTAGCGAACAGGGGTCGATGAGAGGTTCGCGAACTTACAATACTTATTGCTTGAATCCACCGTTTCTGAGCCAAATTTAGAATGGGAAAAGTTACCCCAAAATATAATACCATACGACATAGCCGAATCAAAATAAGCAAAGTAGACTAATTTTCGTGTCGGACGATCACTTACTTCAGATACCGTACGAATAGTAAAAATGGCAGCATTAAGTCTGTGAACAAGATCCTGAAAGTGGACATTCCATGACAGTTTCCTACTATATATCTGAACTCCTAGAAATTTATGCTGTTCAGTTTCACTAATCATACGTCCATTCTGTGAAATTAAAATGTCGTGTTTAGTTGAACTGTGTATTACAAAAAAAACTGAGTCTTACTGTGATTTAGCGTTATTTTATTTTCTACAAGCCATGAACTTACGTCATGAACTGCACTATTTGAAACCGACCCAATGTCGCACACAACATCCTTTACCACCAAGCTAGTATCATCAGCAGACAGAAATATTTTAGAGTTACCCGTAATACTAGAGGGTACATCATTTATGTAAATAAGGTGCAGGAGTGGCCCCAGCACTGATTCCTGTGGCACCCCCCACCCCTTGGTATTATATAAAACATATTCCTGTTTAATTAAAATGCAGGATATTATCGCAACTGCCTATACATGCTATGACGGAGAAAAAAATGGTTCAAATGGCTCTGAGCACTATGGGACTTAACATCTGAGGTCATCAGTCTCCTAGAACTTAGAACTGCTTAAATCTAACTAACCTAAGGACATCACACACATCCATGCCAGAGGCAGGATTCGAACCTGCGACTGTAGCGGTCGCGCGGTTCCAGACTAAAGCGCCTAGAATGGTGTTCATGATTGGAAGCAAAACAAGTAGAATCACCGGATGGATGTTCAAATGTTCAAATGTGTGTGAAGTCTTATGGGACTAGGTCATCAGTCCCTAAGCTTACACACCACTTAACCTAAATTATCCTAAGGACAAACACACACATCCATGCCCGAGGGAGGACTCGAACCTCCACCGAGTCCAGCCGCACATTCCATTACTGCAGCGCCTTAGACCGTCACCGGATGGATGTACAGATTTCCAATCACGGAGCGTGGAAAGGGGGGGGGGGGGACACCACGAGAGTGCTCCTGCTGTCATACGAAATCACACCTGAGACCATAATTGAAGGTGAAGGTCCAATGTGTCTAGCTCGCAGACAGGTTGGTTGCAGGCTCTCAACAGGCCTCCTTCTAACCAACACACGGCCATCACTGTCATCGAGGCAGAACTATCATTCATGAAAAACACAAGAATCCTAAACCCCGCGCTCCTATGAGTTCTCGCTTGGCACCACAAATATGGCAATGTCGTTGGTTTTGCGTCAGTGGAGCGTACGCTACAGGGAGTTTGGCTCGGAGCTGTCCTTGAAGTAATCGAAATGTAACAGTTCGT
Organism: Schistocerca nitens; assembly: GCF_023898315.1. NCBI lineage: Eukaryota > Metazoa > Arthropoda > Insecta > Orthoptera > Acrididae > Schistocerca > Schistocerca nitens. The sequence continues at coordinate 952,508,772 of NC_064616.1, forward strand.
TTTGTCAGTGTGGTGCCGACTGCTGCTCATATTACTCCTGCAGATGCTCTATGATGGGCCACAGCGACACGCCAAAAACGATGATCTTCCTTCTCGATAGTGCCACATGGCAGTAAGCAGAATGGAGCTAGTCCTCTTGCAACCGTACTTTCTCGTGACCACCACAGTAGCAGGATAATGGGGCTTTGTCCCCTATTTTGATATCAAATTGATATGAATATTAATTAAATTAATCAATTAATAACCCCCAGCTCCATCTCCAGATTGTGGCATTTTTTTTCCTCCGCCTGCACGCGGGCCCCAGTCCTCTCTCCCCTCCCCACCATCTGCACCCCCCTCTCCCCCATCTACCGTATTGGCGGGAATTTCGAAATTTGGAAGAAATTTCAAAATTTGGAGGTATTTTTTAGTTTTGGTGGGAATTCCATTGACCCACAACTGTGCTGACTTCCCACCGCAACCCCCACCCGGGCACTGGCGGAGAGTCAAAATGGTGGTGGCCTTTCTGGGACTCGAACACCGGTCCTCCAGGAAGAACACATCAAGCGCACACCCAAACACAGTTATACCACCAGAGGTGCTTGAAGTTGGCAGTAGCCAGTATGAACGTAGGGTCTGGTCACATTGGGGATGCAAGGTGGTGCAGCAACTCAGCAGCCTCAATTGCAGCCAGTCAGCACGAAACGCCAGCTGAGGTCACCCAGCGCCACCCAGCCTCAGCCGCAACAGAATAAGAAAAAGCCACAGAACAGTAAGTAGCCCCCTCCCTTGCATAATGTCTGTGTTTACTGTCGTGTGAGGGATATGAAGTCTTTGTGGTTCTATCATCGCTTGTAACGGTTTTTCTTCTTTGTTCATCAGTGGATGCGACGTCCTGCAGCCTGTTGGGGTCTACAGCAGCGATGTGTCCCGGCCCAACTGCACCCGCAGCAGTGGCTGCACCCTGGGATCCTGTCGCGTACCTGGTCAGCTTGATGGAGCAGGGCAATCAGCTACTATTGTCTGTTAAAGACACCCAGACAGCCCCTGACTCGCTGAAGTGCATCGGGGATCCTAACCAGCGTGGTCCAAGTCGGTACTGGATCCCATCATTCGCGCCATTGCGGAATATTCCAGTGATACTGAATAGACATAATGAAGACGCTATGGATGAGAAGATACCAATTAAGCCCTTTACATGACTACTCTTCACTTCAGTGTAAAATTTAAAGCTAGTTGTTCGAAGCGTTTACATATTGGTATAGAGGCAACTGCAGATAGAGACCGACGTGTTGTGACCGAGTTCGAGAAAGCAGCTAAAAGTATTAAAGTGCGGTTTATGGAGGTGGAATGGTCTGACATGAGCCGTGAGAAAGCCTACATGAAGCAGCAGTTGATCGCCGAGTATCATTCGAAGTGTCCTCCTCCGTGCATTTAATTTGCTGCTCTATCCATTACAACAGTGTACAATGACTCTGCACTCCTGTGAAATCAGGTGAGGCATCCATTTATCTACAGCACTCCACCGTTGAAAACTTGTTCAGTCTACAGATGGTATTATTCATAGCACTGGAAAGATTGGACAAATGGTTGCCTTGTGTAAAGCTAAGTATAGAGACATTGCAGGGAATTTAAGTATGACAGTGTGCATGTAGACGACTTCGAACAGTGGGTCAATATGGTGCAAACGAAAATTAATGTACTGCCATTAAGTTTGAAATGTATGCTAAATTTTGTGCTTACAAAAAGGCTATATTCTGTACTGGTGTTAAGATAAAGAAAGAACCTGTTGATGTAGAGCATTCTGTATAGAATTACTGAATAAAATTGTATACAACCATGTATGTGTTTTTATTTCTTACCACTCATTACACTACAACTACTAAAGCTATTGCCACCAGCATTTTAGCTGCAAACATGCAACAGCAGGAAATTATGTCATTTAACTAAATTCTCCACAAAAGCCCATTGCACACCAGTACCTGACATAGTCGGTGTCAAGCAAGCGCATAGTGGTCATTATTTTCTATACAAACCCATTACACGCCAGTACCTGACGTACTAGGTATCATAGCAGGGTGGGTAAAGCATCAAGACTTTCTTGTAAGCGGCTGGAGCTGTGATGGTGTGCAAGAAGACTGGAAGAAGAATGGCACACTCCTTCCCAATAACACAGTGCAATAATTGTAGGTCCATCCCACTGCAGCAAGACAAATGTTCTCATGTCGCTGCTAACACATCTGGATGGAGTTCGCTTTGAGCATGCATGTGTATTTTCAAAAACACTGTTTACCCCCAAATACCAAATATTACGGGAGATATTGCAGGCTGTACATGGTGCGATATACAAGACATTCAGCGAGAGCAGTGATATTCCTCCACCGGAAAAAGTAAAGCCAAACACAATGTTCATATTTGACGATGTAGCTGGCGAAAACCAAGATCAAATACGGCGATATTTCTGTTTCGGTCATCATGTGGCTGTTGATGTCTTTTATCTGAGTCAGACATATTTCAGACTCACAGTATGGGTTTTTCTCGTCATCGACAAAAAAATAAAACGGAATGGTGGCAGGTATACACGGAACTTACAAAACACTCGTTCGACCTATACTTGAGTATTGCTCATCAGTGTGGGATCCGTACCAGATCGGGTTGACGGAGCAGATAGAGAAGATCCAAAGAAGAGCGGCGCGTTTCGTCACAGGGTTATTTGGTAACCGTGATAGCGTTACGGAGATGTTTAATAAACTAAAGGGGCAGACTCTGCAAGAGAGGCGCTCTGCATCGCGGTGTAGCTTGCTCGCCAGGTTTCGAGAGGGTGCGTTTCTGGATGAGGTATCGAGTATATTGCTTCCCCCTACTTATACCTCCCGAGGAGATCACGAATGTAAAATTAGAGAGATTAGAGCGCGCACGGAGGCTTTCAGACAGTCGTTCTTCCCGCGAACCATACGCGACTGGAACAGGAAAGGGAGTTAATGACAATGGCACGTAAGGTGCCCTCCGCCACACACCGTTGGGTGGCTTGCGGAGTATGGATGTAGATGTAGATGTAGTTCCTACATATAGCCATGCAATGAAGTGAGTACATCAGTATATGCATCGCCATGCATAAGTTCGCACAAATGCCTGAGTTCAGTTTGATAGGATGGGTGTACATAGACAAAACATTCGTCTGTATTACGTGCGAATTACCTTCCAACCGATTGATTTAAGCGTTGGAGATTGGAGTATCGCGCTGATTGGACTGGAGACGAACAACACCATCCCAGATATCACAGAGGCTAACAATAAACTGTATCTGGAAATTAATGGTAAAAACGAAATTGTAGAAATTGAACCTGGTGCCGGCTGGTGTGGCCGAGCGGTTCTAGGCCCTACAGTCTGGAACCGCGCGACCGCTACGGTCGCAGGTTCGAATCCTGCCTCAGGCATGGATGTATGTGATGTCCTTAGGTTAGTTAGGTTTACGTAGTTCTAAGTTCTAGGGGACTGATAAGCTCAGAAGTTAAGTCCCATAGTGCTCAGAGCCATTTGAACAATTTTTTGAACCTGGTGTATACGATATGGACGATTTAAAAGAAGATTTAAATCAGTGTGAATGAGGTCAGTGCAAACAATAAGGACGTTGAATACATCGACTGATTTTAAGCACAGAGGTTCAATAGGCCCTTACGAGGTTACACAAAGCGACACGTTTTGAAGACCGATCCCAGTAAAATTTACAAATCTGATCAGACAGTGGGTACTATTTCTGTCGCTACAATCCGTGTTGAATGTAACATTACAAAGAACTCATATCTCAACGATAGATTGGTTCATTCAGATTACGTATTCTTCCCATCAGTTGGAACAGGTTATATGATACGATATTGCAGTGCCTGTGTTATTGCGATTACAATGCAAAGTTCTTTTGTGCTTGCATGAATAAAATAACTTTGCGTTGTAATCAGAGGAACACAGGCACTGCAATATCGTATTTATCTGCCGATACCGGGCAAGTGACTTCCAAGTACAACGTCTGACCTGTACGAGGTTATACGTAATAGATGTACGAGAACAGGTCGTAGATGCGTGGTTGATGACATATGGAGGCTTGGGTCTAACCGTGAGTTGTGCACGGATAGCCAATTGGTTGCCGGCGCGGTAACTCAGCTTGTTCGGTCACAGGGTTAATATATCAATGATGAACTCCAGCAAGTGTCACATGACGTCCACCTCGAACAAATACAACGATCAATTACGAACAAAATGGGATTATATATATATTGGTAAGGCGACCGTTCGCGATAAGCGAGAAATTCGGGTTCGAGTCCCAGCCTGGCACAAATTTTCGCTGTAGTCACTCCATTCTACAGCTGGTGGTTGTTGTTGTTGTTTGCAGCTGTGAATTCATTTAATGTTTTAGGCTATAAGTTTGTTGAGACTTCTACCAACGATATATATCTTCCACTGGCAGTTCAGACACTGGTCTATCTGCGTGGATCTGAATAACCAAATTGTTGACTTTCGTGGTGAGGAAGTAATTAGGAAATAATTGTACGACTACATCTAACACTAGATGGGTGTAAGGTATAAAACCAGCGCACACAGCGCACAGCACAGCAAAAAAAAAAAATGGTTCAAATGGCTCTAAGCACTATGGGACTAAACTGCTGAGGTCATAAGTCCCCTAGAGCTTAGAAGTACTGAAACCTAACTAACCTAAGGACAACACACACATCCATACCCGAGGCAGGATTCGAACCTGCGACCGTAGCGGTCGCGCGGTTCCAGACTGTAGCGCCAGAACCGCTCGGCCACCAGCGGCCGGCCACAGCACAGCACTTAGCAGCAAAACCGACAGGTGATAACATGTGCGAACTACGGGTTTCTTAAATCAGTAGGCTAAAAACCTCGCATTGACTTCGTCGCTCAATATATCTCACCCAGTGGAGTATGATGAACGAATCATACGCCAGGAATACCTCCGGCATAAACCTTATGCTTCAACGACATTTAACAAGAACGATGAAATTAGGATTGTCATCCAGCACCAGCTTTAACTCATCCTTGCAGGAGTTTCATGTATCTGAATGGATCATTTAAAAAAAAAAGGATGGCAATCATATAGTGGAATTAAAGCTTACAGATAATGCATTAGCCTTCGTCTTCCAGGTGGTGGTGATAAGTTCCTATGCGGCCAAATTGCTGAGGTCATCGGTCCCTAGGCTTACACACCACTTAATCTAACCTAAACTAACTTACGCGAAGGACAACACACACACCAATGCCTGAGGGAGGACTCGAACCTCCGAAGGGGGGACCTGCGCGAACCGTGGCAAGGCGCCCAGGTCCGCGCGGCTGCCCCGCGCGCCCCTTTTCCAGAAAATACGATGTGAACCTAATGGAGTAGACATTGATGGTACACGTAATGCTTGATAGTATCAAACCTTAAAACGTATGTCTCATCATCATCCTTGTACTTGAATGGTTTAGAAAATGCTGGGTGGTTCATAGACGAGCCTATGGACAGAACAGCAGAAGAATACCGCCGATTTACTGCACCTATATCTCTAAGAATATTTACGGGGTACTTTAAGGACATGCAGAGAATTATTATGAATGCTAAACAGGAGCTTATTCTGGTACGGAGTGCAACGGATAGCAACTCATACAGTCAAGGAGCTCAAGAGGAGAATCAAATCACCATCAATAAAATTATTTTACAAAATGACAAGGAGCGTTTAATAGTTCTGAATATCGGTACATATCTTCCATTAACATTCCGCTCATGGGAGGTTTTTGAGAAGACGGTGCTACCGACAGCGAGCAGACAAACATAGGCTATTAAAACCTCAGTGCACCTGGGAACTTCAAGATTCATCATACTTGCATTCCAGACCAACAGGAGGTGGAATTTAGCAAATAATTCCACCGTGTTTCACGACTGTAAGTTAACTAATTCCACAGTCTACTTGAATTCAGAACTCTATCCGGATGACAATTTACTGCTACAGTGGGATCAGAATGTATAGAGTCTAGCGTTTTGCATGTATGCAAGGTTCCGTGCTTCTTACTATGAAGGTGTTGAAGAGGAAGGATGAATACTGAGTCCACGGAATTTCAAGGATCTGGCACTAATCATGGTAATAGACTCTTTTAAGCAGAATGAGATAATTAAATCAGGAACAATAAATGTACGAATCGAATCTGAATCCACATCAAATTTCCCAGAACACACTGCAGTGTATGCTCTAGTTGTACATGACCATGGGCCGGCCGCTGTGACCGAGCCGTTCTAGGCGCTTCAGTCCGCTGAGCTGCTGCTAAGGTCGCAGGTCAGAATCCTGCCTGGGGCATTGATGTGTGTGATGTCCTTTGTTTAGTTAGGTTTAAATAGTTTTAAGTCTATGGGACTGATAACCTCAGATGTTAAGTCCCATTGTGCTTAGAGCCAATTGAACCATTTTACATGACCATGTGATTAACTATTGCCCACTTACTGGTGTTGTGCTGCGCGTTACATAAATGATGAGTGCTGTGGCATACCCAGAGCACTTCACAACGACAACTTGCAGTGTGAACGTCGTTGCTGACATTCCAGGTTTCTATGATGATGAGCGTAGACAATTCATAGATAATGATGTTGCATTCATAGCATACACAGAAGATGCTGGTATAATAGAGATATTCTCAGCAAGAACTCCATCAGCAAGCCTTTCAAGGATGTGAATTGTGGTAAAACACAGAGGAGTGCAAAGTGGTTAACATTTTTCTTATGTGGACTCCACTAGGACGATCCTGGTATACCTTACAAAGAAATGATGACATCACTTCGAATATTGACCGTCATCTACATCAAAGGCGCGGAGAAGATCACTTGGCTGGAGAAAATCTTCAACTTCTCATCTATTCAAGACCTGGGATTCTACTGGTGCCCTGCTATCCATCAGCTTAAGAAGAAGAAGATGTGTAAAGAGTGTGTATGTACGTGAATTCCTAAGGGACCAAACTGCTGAGGTCATCGGTCCCTAGACTTACACACTACTTAAAGTAACTTATGTTAAGAACCACACACACACATGCCCGAGGGAGGACTCGAACCTCCGGCGGGAGCGGCCGCAGAATCCGTGATACGGTGCCTCAAACCACGAGGCCACACTGCACTGCTGAAAATAGTGTTGTGTCTGCTTATGAAAATCTAAAACTACTTTTAAGGTGGATTAATGAAAATAAATGAATTTTCTTACCTCACATTCTGTGTTTCCCGTTCTTTCTACTTAGCTCCTACTTAGATAGTATGTAGCTTTGCCCAGATCCTACGTCTGTGGCTTTGTTATGGTACAGGAGATATAATATGAGTCATGTTTGCTATATGTTTCTGAAAGTGGACATAATTATGTGCCGCCTGTTCCCAAAAACCTATACGTGCAGCACGATAAATGAAATCCCATGCAGTCATTACATATATTTTGTTTTCCTCCATCTTTAACGTCACCTCCCTCATGCTTCAAACTAATGCCTTGTGCATCTTGCACAGCCTTTATATACATTTCAAGGGTATGGATTTGCGAAATAACAACAAAGAATTATGGTAACGAACAATTTTTTATTCAGACATAAATATTCACAGTAGTAATACAGCATTACACTGACAAATCTTGTTGCTTTACAACACACTAAATAATGTGCTTTTAAATTCACTGTTCTTGTTAGTGTTAAATATTTTTTTTGTTCACTGTTTTCGGTTTTACAAATAATAGTACTGGTTGAAGTTTTGTTTTTACTTTACATTGCCGTACTGATTACAGCTATTGCAGAGGCATAGTTTCTCTTACACTAATATTGTTACTAGTGAAATTCCATCCCAACAGACGACTTAATTTATGCGTTGAATTGGGTGACTCTCAACATTTTCAATTTTTTAATTATTTTGGTGGCTTTAGTTCAATTTTTAAATCTTTTTTATCTATATGGCACACTTTTTAAATTGTTTTAAATTTATTTTCAAGTACATGCTGAACATATATACATGCATACATATTATGGTATTTATTTGGAAAAAAATATATATACAAAATATATTTACACATAGACATATATATATTTACACACACATCCACACTCAAACGAACTCACAAGCATATACACAGACACACAGAAGCATTCACACATGCAGGCACACCGTACATCACACACACATACAATATTTACACTATGATAAAAGAGCCATACTATTCGGCACGACGGCCACTCTCGCCGGGGGTTCGAGTCCTTCCTCAGGCATGGGTGTGTGTGTTGTTCTTAGCATAACTCAGTTTAAGTTAGTTTCATTAGTATGCAAGTTTAGGGACCGATGACCTCAGCAGTTTGGTCCCTTAGGAATTCACACACTTTCAAACACATTCGACACGAGCTCTCACTCAGCCAGTCACTCACACTTTCTCTCTCATTCACACCACCGGTATCCCCTATCCTCTCTTGTGCTTTGAATAAGTAGTATGAGTATGGGAGGGCTTAGATCGCGTCATCACAAGTGGCTCTTTTACCGTCATGAATTGACAATCCGGCTTTAGACTGCAGCACAGTGTACACCTCACGACTTCGCGATCGAGTACTAGTTTGCTCTACCAAATGCGGAGCACTGCAAACACCGCCGAACAGGCACTGCACGTAGTCTTCGACCGTGAGGACACGGGATGTCTCTAGTCGCTCACCCTTAGCCTGCCTCTGGGTGGCTCCAAGTATTGTACGATATGCATACATTTTGGATCTTAGATCCACAAACTCCACAATCAGCAGTCCATCCGCCTCATATTTCATTTTGCCGATAACCTTCTGGTTCTGAGGAACAGTACCATAAGGATTATTCGCTTCATATGCCGATGTGCCGAAATCATTACTGTGACACCTAATTACTTCATGTGGATCACAGTTCTTCACCAATATGTGAAGCTATCTGTATCCATATAAAGTAACTTTGGTTCCACGAAACAAATTTTAGTAAACTCATAGTGGAAGTGCTACATGTGGTGTTTGGAAATGTCCAGTATACACATACCCAAATAGATAGGTTTCGTTAACGCTAGTGAAACCTTCGTCATCTCCACAGCAACGAAATTCTCATTGAAACTAGTGACCTGCTTAAAATTTGGTTCGGCGATGCACTGTCTTACGCCCCAACGCCCATCCCATTCAGTGCTAATCCAAATATCACGATCATTTCTTACATTTTGCATGGTTTTACCGAAAACGGAATTATTCATTAATTTAAAAAAAAAATTTCGAAATCATTAGTTGTGCCCACCCTGTTTTCGGTATTCATTATACTTCTTCCACTAGGGGGACTGATTAAAGTGGATAGCCCAGGTGATTCTACCTAGCACCATCCCTAAGCTGCGGCACTGCTGGAGTTTATGATAATGAATTAAATTCCTCTGCTTGCTCCCAACAGTGGTAATCAATTTAGGGATAGTGCTTCCTCACTGAACTTGTTGCTCTGGGCGTAACGGCAAGTCGCTTGTCATTTCACGCAAACTAACAGGGTATGTGAGGTCTGCCTCTACCACATACCCTATATCAGAATCAGCTGCCAGACCCAATATTTTTCGACGTAATTGTTCTATTTCGTTTTCTGGCACCCATTGGGACCCACTAACTAGCAGTGGCTGCATCACTGCATGCCCGTGTAAGTTATTCACATTCAAATATAGAATATAACTTGAATCTCATTATGTGTTGAACTTAGTATCCATACGCGCATTATTTTCTTTGGCGTTTCTGTGGACACGCTCTCAAAATCCTCCATGGATTCCACGCTCAAGGAAATGAAGCATATCAGCATCAGTCAAAAGTTCGATGCCGCTCCTCGCATTCTCCAGCATTGTGTCCCAAGACAACCCAGGTGCCATGCAATAAGAGGAGGAGTCCAGAGCGTACATGGCCATGCATACACTCCGGAAATTTTGGAAAGCACCCGCAAGCAGGTGCACGTTGGTGGTATCCATGTATAGTCTTCTATAGTCTTGTGTATTCACCCAAATTTGGAATGTTGAATACCCACCAGACATTCATGGCATACTCATAATCTGCACTAGTTATGGCATAGGTTGTGGGAGTACTGGTATGTGCAGATACATCAGGTAGCCTGGGTTCGTCAAGTTTCGCCTTACTATACAGATACCCCCATGGAAAATGCCTTCCTAGTCACAAGCTGAAACTTTTCTTTATTGTGGTATGTAGATTGGGTGGTTCGCATATCCTCGCGAGGTAGAGTTTCACGAGTTTATGCAATGGTGCCTGCGTAAATTGTAGCATGTCAATAAAGCGGAATGTAATTTTTGGCTCATTCGGTTGGCAAATGAAATATATTCCTCAACACTCAGGCAGGACACTGAACTTTTCTTTATTGTGGTATGCAGATTGGGTGGTTCGCATATCCTCGCGAGGTAGAGTTTCACGAGTTTATGCAATGGTGCCTGCGTAAATTGTAGCATGTCAATAAAGCGGAATGTAATTTTTGGCTCATTCGGTTGGCAAATGAAATATATTCCTCAACACTCAGGCAGGACACTGAGCTTATTTTTCTCGTGGCCGAAATTAACCAATTGCTCAACAAGAAAGTGAGTGCCTACAAACTTAAAATATGGAAGAAGAGGATATGTGCTTTGGAAAATGATACTTCAAACAGCATGCATTGTGAGATGCACCACAGAACTTCCCCATAAGATTAGAGTGGACCTTAAGTGGAGTTTCAGCTTTTCTGTCTCATGGCAGCCCACAAACATGATGGTTAGCCGTATCAATGTACAGTTTTTTATCCTCCTCTTATTCACTCTTGGGAATGTTGCTGCTGTAAAGTTTGCCAACAACCCATGAGAGATTTTCAAGCACAGTGAGCAGCCAAACCGCCGTATTACCCCTGGCATAAGATTCATAGTGGGTAAGACATAAGTAATATAAACATGCAAGTTGGAATGCTGCCATATATGGTACCTGTTTCTGCATGAAAGTGGTATGTGAGACTAAGGGTTTCCCTCAATGTGGGTGATATTGGCAAGGAGACATTTGAAGTCTGGTATACAACAAAAGGACATCGTTCGTGGAGTTGAGCATTCTTGAATTCAATGAACTTATTTTCTTCTGTAGGCATAGCAACACATACCAGTTCCTTAGATTCACAGTTCGTCAGATGTCTTTTTAAATACTTTTCTTCCGAAAAGGTATTTAGACACCTGTAGCATATATGTTGTTTGCACATGTGTTTATTGAGTTGGGAGGTGGAACATGTCCTTGATTCAAACATAATGCTGAATATCACCATCAGAAAAGAGCAGCATGTTTACTCAAAGATTACACTCACCTGCATATTTCGAAAAATGGAGTGGTCCATGCTTGTGCTGCTCATATGGCTTTCTTTTCCTCAGCTCCAGGCCATAAATGAGAACCGATATTCTCGGATATTGTGCCACGAATTTTGCTATGTCCTGAATTTTTACAGGGAACATGATACCATCAAAATGATAACATTTTATTCTTTCGAACATTGTATGTGGGATGGCAATTTCTCACACAAGGCTGGACTGAACATGCAAAACAAGCGTTATCCTTTTCATTTTGGTCGTTAATAGAAGCCTGCTAGTTCTTAATATCCTCAGGGAATTTGATATAACTGGACCCTCCATTTAACAGGTCGTAGACGTGAATATGGATGGCGGGGTGAGGTATTTGGTTGAGTGCTTTGGCTGACCCTCTTACGTCCATCATGGCAAACAGGGCCAGTATAGCACCTGTTGCGTACATAGTTCCGCGTAGTCAGCGCGTACACAACTTTTCCACTTCAGAGCGCCCCGCTAAGCACAACAGCGCAGACGCAGCGCTCGTCCGTCTCCGCACTACGAGAGACGGACCAAATTCTGCTTCCGCCGATCCGCGTATTAATATGTAACGCAGCCAATGAGATTGCTGCTAACGTAGAACATTTTCTCCTCGCGGATCACACTCGAGCAGTGATACATGAACGCGCGAGGTATTATAACGAGTGTACAGACCTCCGATTGGTTACTCTGCATTAGTCTGTACCAGTCTGTACGAGTCTGCATTTGTCTGTAACAGTCTGTACGAGTTCTACATCTGTCTGTACCAGTCTATAGTCAAGTTTCAGTATGCGCCCAATAAAATTACCATATTCCTGTACATAGCCATGACGATAAATGTATAGACACTTTTGTCAAGTATCAGAGATATATGAGCGAATAAGATTAACGTACCAATACCAAAGGAACTTCAGATTGTCAATTTTAAATAGCATCCAGAACCAAGTTAAGTAATTTTTATGCTTGTTATTATTTTAATAAATGTGTGTGAAAATTAATCAAGTTCAGTTTAAAGTTGGTCACCGTCAATCTGCTACTCTAAGCGTGCAAGTGGCATTTCTATCGTCTGACCTAACGGCAGAAGATAAACACGCCACGATAAGACCACGAGACATATTGCTGACACTCGCCTACTTCGTTAGAGCAACAAGTCAAATAATCTGATGGTGTGTGTACTGAAGGTCTTACAGTACGCACACCACAGCACCCAAGGTGGATTCACGATACTACTCGGTGATTGATGTACTCTCAGATAGAACGCTATTATTACCCGAGATGTAATGCAGGCTTTTATCCTCACCAGCACCCTGCTGTTTGGGAGGGTGAGTCAACCTGCAGCAGACTACTGTGTTAAATTTGATGGTATTATACTCTGGATCATCTAGGGCTTTGTTGAGGAGCTCTGTGTCTAGCACCGGGAGGCTTTCTTCTAGATACATTACTGGGTCGCAATATCCCCCCCCCCCCCCACCGCAATCCGTTCTCGTGAACGAGATACGCCCCTCAAAGGTCCTATCAACTCTCGAGTATTGAAGAGGGGTCATGACGCCGCTAATATGATGTCCTTCAATATCAGAACGGTATAGAGCCCTATCTCTAGCCACAGGTTCATTATCATTAATACTACAACCAGGAGACCATTGTATCCACCAGGTGGGTGAGGGCGCTCGTGGGGAGGAACCTTCCGGAGGGAGGGCTATGCGCCGAGACACACATACTTCACGTTGCCGGCGAGGGCGAACAGCCGGAGTTGGAGTAGGTGGAGGTGGCGGCGGTGGGCTCCTGTGGGACCACCCCAGGGTGTGCTGAGGGCGCTCTTTGATGCTGCTGCCGCGTGTGGGGTGGGAGATCGTTGCTCTGACTGAACCAACCACTAATGCCAGCGGGTATGTGATGGTGCGCGGGCTAGCACTGCAGCAGCCACGGCTGTCTCTCGTGCAACGGACGACGCTTTGCACGGCAGTGCATGGAGCTTGCGTGAGAGTTTCACACCTGCCCCCACAACCACCACTCCATGTGAACATTCCACAGCAAGCTTTTAACATAGTGGTGTTGGTGCCACCTCTATAACATACAAGTAACGGACAAAAGTTAAGTACAATGCTCAAGCTTTTTAAATATATGCTGTAAACAAATAACCACAATTAAGTACATCAGCGTTCCAGAATTAAAATTATATGCTGTAACGACGATGGTCACATTATAATCAACTTTTACACTCTGAGTCCAAGGACTGAGCGATTGAGCCGATCTCTCTGCTAGTTCTCCCACGTAGTCAAATATCGCCATATCCTGTACCAGAAGGGAGAGATCGCACTGCCTTTCAGTAGCCACCATCTCACGCTCCCATTCCGGTATTTCACCTTTGCTGGAATTGTTGTTGTTGTGGTGCTACTGATACATCTGACAGAAGTCGTCTGCAAAACGGTTCAAATGGGTCTCAGCACTATGGGACTAAACATCTGAGGTCATCAGTCCCCTGGAACTTAGAACTACTTAAACCTAACTAACCTAAGGACATCACACACATCCATGCCTGAGGCAGGATTTGGACCTGCGACCGTAGCAGTCGCGTGGTTCCGGAATGAAGCGCCTAGAACCGCTCGGCCACCTCGGCCGGCCTAGTCATCTGCAACAAGATATCGATAATAAGGAACAACAACCACAGCAAAAAAATTCTACTCATTGTGCCTACAGCGAAATATTGATTATCAATACGTACGAAAATATTAAAAAATTAAAATCCATACCACATGGAAGTGAGGACTGCTGGTTCTCATTCTCGATGCGTGCCGCTACTAGAATCTCATCCTACTCCTGATCTATACCAACATGTACAACAATTGATAATATATGCCTCACACAATTGTATAAAATAAAAAATATCTAATGGCAATATATTACAAATATACTCTACATTCCTGCTGCATTTCGGTCTCCAGCGGCAAATCAATATCTGTCAGCGGCTGCTCTAATGCTGCAACAGCAAGATAATTTTCTTTTAAATACTTGTTAAGATTAGAATACAAGAGCTGTATTCTGAACATGTAAACTACCATAAAAATTCGGAGATACACTAACATGATGGTAGAACCAGGTCTTCGGCTTGTAGGCGACTTCCAGTCTCCAGCTCCAGCTACTCTAATGCTAGAACAACAATAGGAATGTCATAAGCAATGGAACACTTTAAGAACCTGTTAACTATCCAATACAGAATATTGAGATGTACCTACGTGATGGTAGCATAACCTTTTCAGGTTCCAGCTGGTGTTGTAGTTCTGCCAACATTTCTGGAATGAGTGCTGCAGTAGCAAGAAAAAGAACGTTTAATAACTTGTTATGAACATGCATCATAATCTCGAAAAATTGGAATACTTCCAGAACTAAATTTTACAACTGTCACAATTTGAGCTCAGAGCTCTTTTATAAACGCTTACATGGCAACTGATCCAGCCGAGCGGGCTAGTGCGCTGCAGACATGGACTGTGCGGCTGGTCCCGGCCGAGGTTCGAGTCCTCCCTGGGGCATGGGTGTGTGTGTGTTTGTCCTTAGGATAATTTACGTTAAGTAGTGTGTAAGCTTAGTAACTGATGACCTTAGCAGTAAAGTCTCATAAGATTTTTTTTTGCAACTGATCCAAGTTTGACGGTTTTCCACCGCCACTAGCGCTGGCATCACTGCTGGCTGATTGGTTCATATTGCCGGAATTCACAGACGCAACTAGGCACTGTGGTGGGGGTTAGGCTTTATATACCTTCCGACTCTACCCTCTGTTTTACAGAGGACCAATAGGAACTCATAATTCCATACCAGCGACTTGATACAGGTGGGTGCTGTGGGGGACGAAAGAATTCTGTGAAATGGGTAGAGGATCCTTACGAAACTGAAAATATCCTTTGTTTACTGGCAAGTGGATGGAAAATTGGATGCATCTGCTATCTTCAGAAAAACACCCTTTGTTCATTCTGAGACAGACAGATAATCAATGATAGCTGCATCCCTCGAAATATATGTTGTTGTTTTCGTAAGGACACAGCTGTAGGATAAGACGCTAACCTTTGAAAACAAATCTATTGTTCATGGTAGATGCGTAGCAAAGTGCACCTTGAGCATTATAAATTACAATCATCTGCCGATTTCCAACTGCTGACTGCCACTCCCCTGTGGTGTGCAAGCAGGGGGGACCGCTAGTGCGGGTGGTCACCGTGCACATCGCCGGACACTGAATCAAGAGATGCAAGTGGTGCGGATTGCCTCATCGCAGGCCGCCTGGGAGTTAAGAACTTGCGTGGTATAACGCCCTTTCTTCTAAACGCCGCCAGAGCAGGGCAGGAAGCGGTAGGTTGGTCCTGTCGGAACCTACGAGGCGAGGCAGCTGCTGCAGCTGAGCTGTCATGGATGTAGTCTGGTGGGGGATGGACCGACGCTCCCCACTTGCCCCCACCCCTCCCCTCCCATGGTCACGCGAGGCAGCATTGTGCAGAAAGTGGGGAAGGGATGAACCCTGGCACACCACTATTGCACTCACGCTTAGCGTGTCTTAATTACTTTGTGATCGCAGTATACATAGCAATCGGTACTGAAACAAGAGTATTCCTGTCCTACTAAATAAAAATTAGGTCCTTATCAGAGCATAATTGACCGGCTTCCCGTCCTCTGAATTTTTTTCTGATGTCTACCATCTGTTCCGATTTATAAACAATTTGTATGAAAAATTGCAGAACATCGCTCTGCCGCCTGAGGCGACTTGTCACGGTTCGCGCGGCTTCGCCACTTCGAAGGTTCGAGTCCTTGCTCGGGCATGGGTGTGTGTGATGTTCTTAGCGTAAGTTACTTTAAGTTAGATTAAGTAGTGTGTAAGCCTAGGGACGGATGACCTCAGCACTTTCGTCCCATAGGAACTTACCACAAATTTCCAAATTTCCTAACTTTCGTTTATGTTGAACAACTGCTTCTTGCTGTTGCAACTGTTTTTTCCGTCAGTCCTAAAGCAATCGAACTACATATCACACGGAAATTCTATTAAATGTTCCTTAAATATACTTGATGCGAGACGTTTAGTGTGTGCAGAAACGATTGGATTCTTTTAGATACACATTAAATATTTAGCTATTAACACCGGTGTTTTTATATTTTGAACCGTCAATATATGACTATGCTACTTTTTCGGTACCGCGAACACAATAAAAAAGTAAAATAAAAGTAAATCGTACTAACTGGGCGGAAACTGGCACCGTTGATTTATTGACATTATGGAGAAAGAAAGAAGCTTTGAGAATATCTCCCTATTTCACATGCGAAGTGTGTTAAAATAACAGGTAGGAACCCTGATAATTATGAAAACGCTGTGCAGAATCACCCTTCTAACAGAGGCTGTGGCCGAGCGGTTCTAGGCGCTACAGTCTGGAACCGCGGGACCCCTACGGTCGCAGGTTCGAATCCTGCCTCGGGCATGGATGTATGTGATGTCGTTAGGTTAGTTAGGTTTAAGTAGTTCTAAGTTCTAGGCGACTGATGACCTCAGCAGTTAAGTCCCATAGTGCTCAGAGCCACTTGAACCATTTTAACAGAGGCTGCACAGGCCAACGAGTAGCACAGTTACAGCGGACGAGGCTTGTGAACACCACAACACATTAAACCTTTGCGAGGTAACTGTCATATGCCGTGACATCACGGATATTGACGTGAGAGAGTTATAGGAAGAACGAGAAGCTCACAGATTTATAAGTGAGGAAATACCTCACCCATTGACACTGCTCAGAGATCTTAATGTCTACCATAACAACTGGAATTCCCAAAATACTTACAGCAGAGGCTCAAGAATGTAGGGTCGGAGGACATATTCATCTCGAATGCAGGCCACACAACGAACGTCAACTGGGCAGTGGCAACATTCTCATCCACAGGCCTTTCCGTTTGCCCGCCAGTCCATGGGGACATTGCTAAATGGGAAATTCGGCCCAGTCTCCGTTCACCCGACTACTTTCCGATCTAGTAACACCTCTCGGGAAGATGGTTTTCGAAAGAACGCTGGCAAAGTATGTCTTCAGCAGAGCTAACTGGACCATTTGCAGTCAACTGCCGGACAGGAAACTGACATAAAATTGCGGTTTGTTTGAAAATTAGTGTGATCTCGTTTGAATGCGTCACAAACATTGTAGTACAGTACAGCACGCACACCTGTAGCTGCATCGGCGAATGTGGTGACTGTTTTTCATACTTGAAATGGCGACGGTTTCATTGCTAGAACCGCGTCTAATAATTCGTTTCCTTTATTTGTTTGGTGTAGTACCGATTGAAATTCATCGCCAGATGAGTGGGACATGCGGTGATGGGATCTTGTCATGCCTGTGTCTCATGTGCGTTCGTTAGTGAGACAGTTCAAAGAACGCAGAACGTCATCTAACAAGAAAACCGGGGCAATGTGGACTCGATCAAGCCGGTAAGACGACATATTGGATCGAGTGACAAAAGTTGTTCTGGAGTACCGCCGCTTTAGTATGGAACCCATCGCCTCCAAATTTGGTATTCGCGTGAGAGCTCTACACACAAACATGAAGGTCTGACAATGCAAAAAGTGTTCCAGTGGGTGCTGTGGACGCCGTGAATGCTGACGAACGAACACAAATTTAAAAGCATGCCATGTTGCGCAGTCTATGTCGACGCATGACGACGACATGAATAGGATTTCCTTTTCATCGATTTTGACGACAGATGAGACAATGGTGCCGTGGACCCGTGGTCTAGGGGTAGCGTCTTTGATTCATAATCAAAACGTCTTCGGTCCCGGGTTCGATCCCCGCCACTGCCTAAATTTTGATAAATAATCAGCATTGGCGGCCAAAGACTTCCGGCATAAGAAGTCAGCCTCATTCTGCCAACGGCCTTGTCAAAGAGGGCGGACGAGCGGATAGAGGTTCAGGGCACTCTCTTGTCCTAGGGGTGGGAAATTGCCCCTAAAGGCGGAAGAATCAGCAATGATCAACGACATGAGGATGCAGAAGGCAATGGAAACCACTGCATTAAAGACACGTAACGTGTATCCACAGGACATGTGGCCTGTAATTGAAGAAGTGTCATGATGAGCTCTCCATTGGCGACAGATTCCGGTATGGTCCCCCATTCGGATCTCCGGGAGGGGACTGCCAAGGGCGAGGTTACCATGAGAAAAAGATTGAATAATCAACGAAAGGATAACGTTCTACGAGTCGGGGCATGGAATGTTAGAAGCTTGAACGTGGTAGGGAAACTAGAAAATCTGAAAAGGGAAATGCAAAGGCTCAATCTAGATATAGTAGGGGTCAGTGAAGTGAAGTGGAAGGAAGACAAGGATTTCTGGTGAGTATCGGGTAATATCAACGGCAGCAGAAAATGGTATAACAGGTGTAGGACTCGTTATGAATAGGAAGGTAGGGCAGAGGGTGTGTTACTGTGAACAGTTCAGTGACCGGGTTGTTCTAATCAGAATCGACAGCAGACCAACACCGACAACGATAGTTCAGGTATACATGCCGACGTCGCAAGCTGAAGATGAACAGATAGAGAAAGTGTATGAGGATATTGAAAGGGTAATGCAGTATGTAAAGGGGGACGAAAATCTAATAGTCATGGGCGACTGGAATGCAGTTGTAGGGGAAGGAGTAGAAGAAAAGGTTACAGGAGAATATGGGCTTGGGACAAGGAATGAAAGAGGAGAAAGACTAATTGAGTTCTGTAACAAGTTTCAGCTAGTAATAGCGAATACCCTGTTCAAGAATCACAAGAGGAGGAGGTATACTTGGAAAAGGCCGGGAGAAACGGGAAGATTTCAATTAGATTACATCATGGTCAGACAGAGATTCCGAAATCAAATACTGGATTGTAAGGCGTACCCAGGAGTACATATAGACTCAGATCACAATATAGTAGTGATGAAAAGTAGGCTGAAGTTCAAGACATTAGTCAGGAAGAATCAATACGCAAAGAAGTTGGATACGGAAGTACTAAGGAATGACGAGATACGTTTGAGGTTCTCTAACGCTATAGATACAGCAATAAGGGAAAGTGTAGTAGGCAGTACAGTTGAAGAGGAATGGACATGTCTAAAAAGGGCCATCACAGAAGTTGGGAAGGAAAACATAGGTACAAAGAAGGTAGCTGCGAAGAAACCATGGGTAACAGATGAAATACTTTAGTTGATTGATGAAAGGAGGAAGTACAAACATGTTGCGGGAAAATCAGGAATACAGAAATACAAGTCGATGAGGAATGAAATAAATAGGAAGTGCAGGGAAGCTAAGACGAAATGGCTACAGGAAAAATGTGAAGACATCGAAAAAGATATGATTGTCGGACGGACAGACTCAGCATATAGGAAAGTCAAAACAACCTTCGGTGACATTGAAAGCAATGGTGGTAACATTAAGAGTGCAACGGGAATTCCACTGTTAAATGCAGAGGAGAGAGCAGATAGGTGGAAAGAATACGTTGAAAGCCTCTATGATGGTGAAGATTTGTCTGATGTGATAGAAGAAGAAACAGGAGTCGATTTAGAAGAGATAGGGGATCCAGTATTAGAATCGGAATTTAAAAGAGCTTTGGAGGACTTACGGTCAAATAAGGCAGAAGGGATGGATAACATTCCATCAGAATTTCTAAAATCATTGGGGGAAGTGGCAACAAAACGACTATTCACGTTGGTGTGTAGAATATATGAGTCTGGCGATATACCATCTGGCTTTCGGAAAAGCATCATCCACACAGTTCCGAAGACGACAAGAGCTGACAAGTGCGTGAATTATCGCACAATCAGCTTAACAGCTCATGCATCGATGCTGCTTACAAGAATAATATACAGAAGAATGGAAAAGAAAATTGAGAATGCGCTAGGTGACGATCAGTTTGGCTTTAGGAAAAGTAAACGGACGAGAGAGGCAATTCTGACGTTACGGCTAATAATGGAAGCAAGGCTAAAGAAAAATCAAGACACTTTCATAGGATTTGTCGACCTGGAAAAAGCGTTCGACAATATAAAATGGTGCAAGCTGTTCGAGATTCTGAAAAACGTAGGGGTAAGCTATAGGGAGAGACGGGTCATATACAATATGTACAACAACCAAGAGGGAATAATAAGAGTGGACGATCAAGAACGAAGTGCTCGTATTAAGAAGGGTGTAAGACAAGGCTGTAACCTTTCGCCCCTACTGTTCAATCTGTACATCGAGGAAGCAATGATGGAAATAAAAGAAAGGTTCAAGAGTGGAATTAAAATACAAGGTGAAAGGATATCAATGATACGTTTCGCTGATGACATTGCTATCCTGAGTGAAAGTGAAGAAGAATTAAATGATCTGCTGAACGGAATGAACAGTCTAATGAGTACACAGTATAGTTTGAGAGTAAATCGGACAAAGACGAAGGTAATGAGAAGTAGTAGAAATGAGAACAGCGAGAAACTTAACATCAGGATTGATGGTCACGAAGTCAATGAAGTTAAGGAATTCTGCTACCTAGGCAGTAAAATAACCAATGACGGACGGAGTAAGGAGGACATCAAAAGGAGACTCGCTATGGCAAAAAAGGCATTTCTGGCCAAGAGAAGTCTACTAATATCAAATACCGGCCTTAATTTGAGAAAGAAATTTCTGAGGATTTACGTCTGGAGTACAGCATTGTATGGTAGTGAAACAAAACCGGAACAGAAGAGAATCGAAGCATTTGAGATGTGGTGCTATAGAAGACTGTTGAAAATTAGCTGGACTGATAAGGTAAGGAATGAGGAGGTTCTACGCAGAATCGGAGAGGAAAGAAATGTGTGGAAAACACTGATAAGGAGAAGGGACAGGATGATAGGACATCTGCTAAGACATGAGGAAATGACTTCCATGGTACTAGAGGGAGCTGTAGAGGGCAAAAACTGTAGAGGAAGACAGAGATTGGAATACGTCAAGCAAATAATTGAAGACGTAGGTTGCAAGTGCTACTCTGAGATGAAGAGGTTAGCACAGGAAAGGAATTCGTGGCGGGCCGCATCAAACCAGTCAGTAGACTGATGACCAAAAAAAAAAGACAAGGGTGCTGTAATTGAATCATGAAACAAAGTGCCAGTTGCCTAATGGAAACACACGCAGTAACTGCCATCAAAAAGAAATTTTTGGTAAGCGCCAGAGGTGAAAGGATGATGGTGGCCTTGTTGTGGATCATCCACAGCATAATTTTACTCTTCCTGTAGAAATAATAAACAGCCAATGAGTTGCGAAACAGAATGTTTATTTAAACCCATTGACCAAGGTTTCAATGTTTATAAAAACGTCTTCGTCAAAAGAAATTAGTGACAACCTAAACAATATTCATATTTACAGGGTTACAAGTCGTGGCGGAGGTATGTGAAAATATAGTCGAAAGGCGTCAGTAAAATATAAAATTTCATCGACATAATAATTAAAACATGCACAGAATTACTGATGCCATTAGGAATTTCCTCACCAATGTACAGCTACTGCACTAGAAGGGAAGCTTCCGGCAAGAGAGATTAGTATGCACAAGGAGGGGGAGCGATAGTACATGAACAGTATTATGCTAAACTCACTTAAGGAGTTAAGATTAATATTATGACTGTAGAAACCAGATCATATTTAGCTGTGTTCATATTTAAAATTCATAAAGCAGCAACAAATAATAAGATATCATTTAAGAAGTATCACTGTTGTAAAAACAAATTACTTGAACTGTGAGGTAGTGCAAATAGAAAACAATAGCAAAGAAAACAGAGGGAAGAAGGGGGTGGAGATGGGGAAAGGGGATAATGAGGGTAGAGGGAGGGGAAGAAGATGGAGAAGGAGAGAGATACTGGACGTGGAAGATGGCAAAACGTGTATAACTCACAAATATAACATACCTGAAAAATAGTGAACATGAAAACCTGTAGAAATACATTTAAATCATAATAAAGAAGAAACTCAGATACTACTAGTATTAACAGGCGGGGAAAATGACAAATCCAATAGCCATATGGAAGACTGAGCTACTTCTCCGTCAGATTAACGAAAGTAGAAGTCTGAAGCAATCTAGAAAATTTCTGTTTTTGAGTTGCACCTGTTCATTTAAAATTGATCCACCTTTGTTAATAAAATGTTTAAAAGTCTCTACCTCTTTTAGCAAGTGGAGCCTGTAACTTTTACTTTCTGTATGCAGACGCTCTAAGTCTTCCTGTCTCCGTGGGGTGTACTGGAGAAGAATCAGATACTCCCCTCCTTCTACCCCATTCCATACTTCTCCCCCTTGGTATTTTATGAATTTTTTTCTGTTTGAAACATCTCACGGTTAACGTAATTTGTTATTACGTGGCCTTTTATAGATGGTAACGTATAATTAGTTGCCATTTTTCAATTCTGAACATGTATACAGCTAAATACGATCTGGTATTTAGTGTAGTGATTTTAATTTTAAAATTTAAGCAAGTTTAGCATAATAACGTTCATTCTCTATCGTGCACCCTCCCTGTGTACGCAGCGGTAGTACACTACCTTTACATTCGTGAGGAAACGCCAAATGACCACAACCATGTTGTGCATCTTTCAGTTACTGTGGAGGTTAGATTTTATATTTGACCGTCGCCTTTCCGCTATATTTTAACGCAACTAAGCCACAAAATGTAGCCCAGTAACTCTGAGTAATTTCTTGTATTCGTAACAAGATATTATTGTACTTGTCTGAATATGTCTTAACATGCCGGCCGAAGTGGCCGTGCGGTTAAAGGCGCTGCAGTCTGGAACCGCAAGACCGCTACGGTCGCAGGTTCGAATCCTGCCTCGGGCATGGATGTTTGTGATGTCCTTAGGTTAGTTAGGTTTAACTAGTTCTAAGTTCTAGGGGACTAATAACCTCAGCAGTTGAGTCCCATAGTGCTCAGAGCCATTTGAACCATTTTTTTGTCTTAACATGGTTGCCCTGTTAACTTGCTTAGGTTGTCACTATTTCCTTCTGACGAAGGCGTTGATACAAGCGTTGAAATTACGGTAAAGAGATAAAAATAAGCCTTTCATCTTGCAACTGAGTGACTGAGTATTACTTCTACAAGAAAATTACATGCTACAGCTACTGTTCCAGCCATGTACAAAATTGTTTAAAATGTACATTAATACATTCCTTTCCAAAAGTCACTTTGCTGACAGGTGTATCCTAGCATTATGCATTGAACAACAAGCTACCTCCAGCACTGTGTGAGAAATGGTCGGAAAAGGCTGCTACAAGTGTGATCATTCATCAAGACAACGCACCAGCGCATTGGGAGCACATGACGCTACAATTTGTAGTGATAAAAACTTTCAAGTTGATTCTTACCCGAGCTGGCCCCTAACTACTTTTGGCTGTTTCCATCGATGGAAGATGGTCGCACTTTCCCTGGACGTACCGCTATAGCATCAGTGATTTTCCAGTGGTCGGAACAGGCAAATAATGAAGGGTTGGTAGTGAGAAAGGAATCATGGCGTCGACGTAGTGAAAAATGTATACAGCTGCAGAGAGATTATGTCGAGAATCGACGTAATTTTCACAGTCTTCGTGTGACTATTTTGTGAGAAAGAAATAGGTCGTTTTATAACTTGACTACTCCTAGTACTCGTATATTAGTCCCCACAAAAAATTGGTAGCCTGTCCCTTGATGTGTGTTTGTATGACTAAGGGCCTCCCATCGGGTAGACCGGTCGCCTGGTACAAGTCTTTTTAGTTGACGCCACTTGGGCGACTTGCTTGTAGATGAAGATGAGATGATGATGAAGGCAACACAACACCGAGTCCCCGAACGGAAAAAATCACCGACCCGGCCGAGAATCGAGCCCTCGCCCATTGCCTCTCATCCTCCCACGCTGACTATTCAGCTTAATTTCTTTTTTAATCGCGCCTCCACCCACCCCTACATCCCACCGTCCCCCTAGCTAGATATTGCATTCATCGGCTAGCTTCCTTCAGCTATATTCGTATTTTCCTTAATTGACGAAATTTTTCTACTTAAAATTAGCTAAATACTTCCATTTCTTAAAACCAAAATTTCTTCTTTCTAAGAGGTTCCTTTCTTTTACTTCTAAGGCTGTTTTTCGTTTATTTTTGTTGGTATACACACTGACGGAAAAAACCGATACACCGAAAAGCTTTGAGACATGAACGAAGTTGACAAGCATTTTTCTACGCCCGAGAGATGACGTCTATTGAAATTTGGCGTTAGTCGGCTAAGAGTAGCACTAGATGCACCACTACGAGGATGCAAATCATGCTGGCTTTAAATATAGGCTGTGACGGTCATCTGTTTTAGTTATCTTTCAGATTGGACGTGGTTAGCTGATGTTAGTGAAGAATATCTTTAAGAGAACGACGCCTCCATTATCAACAGCTCACTGAGTTTAAAGGAGTATGTGTAATAGGGCTACAAGAAGCTGGATGTTTCTTTTGCGATACTGCAAAAAGACTTGGCACGAATGTAACCAATCTACATGATTGCTGGCAACAGTGGTCACGGGAAGGCATTGTGGCACGAAGATCGGGCTCCCAACGGCCACGTAGCGCATCGTACTGCGCCTGCAGCAGCAATTCGAGCAGCAATTGGCACCTCAGTGACTAAGTGAACTGTTATAAATCAGTCACTTCAAGGACAGCTTCTAGCCATATGCACTGTAGACACTGACACCAAACCATCACATTTAGCGACGTTAGTCGTGAAAAGCGATAGTTCACTGGTGAGTGCAGGTCTGATGAAAGCTGATTGCTCCTCGTTACCATTAACAGCCGTATGATGGCTAGAAGCAGGTCAATTGATGTCCTGCAGCCAACTTGTGTGCGTGCTAGACATCATGTATCTACACCAGGGGCTATGGTCTGGAGTGCTATTTTGTATAACAGCAGGAGCGCTTATCCCACGCACGATGATTGCAGATTTGTACGTCAGTCTTGTGATTCGACCTGTTTTTCTGCCAATCATGAACAGCATTCTAGGGGGTGTTTTCGACCAGGATAACGCTCGTCTGCGTACCTCTGTTGTAACCCAACATGCTCTACAGCCTGTCAACGTGTTGCATTGGCCTGCTCGATCACCATGGTTTGTGGTACGCCATACCGCCTGCCAGCTTCTCTGATGGAACATACTCCTTCTTCAATGAGAGCGACGACTCTATCTCGAATAGACCTCTCCCAGTGGGCCATCACGGCAGACAGCCTGATGTGTAATTTTTTTTTCCTTTATTGAATTTCAATTCCCCCCGAAGGGGGCGGGCTGGCAGCAACTTAGTATGCCGCTCTTCAGCCGACAGATTTTGTGACAAAGATCAAGAGAACAAATAATAACAAAACAGGCGATAAAATCGGAGACTTAGAGAGTAACAAGGCGAAAAGAAATCGTGGAACTTCTGATGTGTATTTCTTCTCGCCGCTCTTATACCGATGCCATGAGAGGAGGTAAACATATTTACGTCAAACGGAGCGGCAGAGGCAGAGGTGTGCGGCGCGGCCGTCCTGGCTCGTCCCGGGCTGTTGGCCCACCAACGCCACCGCCAGCTCGCTCACTTCCGTCTCGCCTCGGCCAGCCGGGCTGGCCCGTAGCTCGTGAGCCGCGGCTAGTACAGACCCGGGCCGTAAGGCCACCATCACCCCTTGAAGTATCAAAAGTTACACCTAACCTACCCAAGTCTGTAGTATAAACTAACGCAGCAACAGCTATTATGCTATAACAGGTGCAGGCACACCTACAGTTGACGATTCATTCAAATATTTGACGAACAATACGTTAAAAATACATTGATTTTAAAACATAGCTACCACAAAATATTTCACCTAGCTAGCAATAGCATGACGCTGGAAACTATTCTCTCTTGTAAGAGCTCTGCATTAGATATAGCCTTAAGAAAACGTGTATTCAACCACGACAACTAAGCGGAATGTAAAAGTAAACAGGTTTGGCGGCACCTTCTCCAAACAATAGTATATACGTATTATATAATACACGTTTTGTGCACTTATAACATGTACTCAGTGTCCTTGAAACAATACGTGCTGCACGACGGAAATTACTTTCTGCTGGGGCACTTCATTTACATCTCAATCATACACGACTACTGGAGAACATTGCTCTTTACGGCAGTCAATCCACTTGTAAATTAACACCATGATATCGCAGATATTAGGCAACACGTTACTAGGGATGAAAAAGGCCTTAAGGTTTGCAACTAAACATGCTACTCCTAAGAATTTGATTATTAACATGTCTTCATAACCATGTGTGCGACGTTCGACTCTCAGTCAGCATAGACGTTTTCGTCGCCTTATTTCTAGTTAAACGTGCGCACATCTCGCTAATGGTGGACCAACATTGGAAATTCATCGTCGGTTCCTGATTAGACAACGACGTCGATAGGCGCAGGGTTCGAATCCCGTTCAGGCAATACAACTTCAGTCGTTATTTAAGGTTCCACCCTCACTACTGGTGACAAACTGTGATATCTACATTCTGATTTTACGTACTTATTCAACAGTCCGATTAGGTGCTGGGTTCACATCCTTGTCACCAGAATTAGATGATGGCATTTCAATTTTAAACATGTGCATCCTTTGTTCCTTGACAATGCAACAATATACAACATCTTTCGAAGTCGATGACCAAGAAGGTAATTGTCATGTTAGGGTTCCTGGTTTCCTACAAACATTATCGTCATTTACGTTCAAGTTGAGAATTGATAACTGACACTGGAGCAAACGTCAATATTTGACGTCTCTTTCTGCCTAGTGATCGAGTCTCGATAAGTCACAAAGCTTTGCTTGGTTAACAGTGGCTTTAAGTTCTGGGTTTGCATCCGGATCCAGAACGAAGACGTTGGTCATGTCATTGAAAGTATATCTTCGTGTACAAGTAACTGTTGATGAGTAAAGTGAACAATGATATTACTTGTGATTCGCTATTAATGTTGGGATTTCCGTGGAGCGCTTGCCGCCATTAATCACGTTTTCTTTTAACTGCTTAGTATTACATAAAGTTGATGCGAAACCACTCCCCGTTGAACGTTGAACGACGTTCAGCATGTGTTGGGTAAACCTTTTAGACAACAAAGAACTTGTTTCCAATTGCCATACAACTTTATAAATCCATATACTGTCTCAAATATTTAATTGTGCCTAGGGATTACCGAACGATTTATGTGACAAAATTAGTTGGCCCATAGCATTTGAAATGTCACTTATTGTAATTAAGTTTAGTTTACAAACGTTGAGGACTGTCTGATCTCTTTTGTACTATCGTGGTGTTACTTTACATCTGGACAGACTGTCAAAAAGACTGGTGTTCTCTTGTAGTCTCTAGCGGTACCCATTGTATGTCTTACAACGTCTGTACTGTGGAGGGTTGCGACGATGTGCAACACAGATATGCTATGTTGGTTGCATACATTCTGGTGCAGCCTACATGTTGGAATTCAGGCGTGACCCACTTTTTTTGCTGTCGAGTGTACGTGGAGAACTTGATTGCGCAGCAATCGCCGACATAGTATAGCTGAGGTGGAATATGGGAAACCAGCCCGAATTTGCCGAGGCAGATGTAAAACTGCCTAAAAACCATCCACAGACTGGCCGGCGCACCGGACCTCGACACAAATCCGCCAGGCGCATTCGTGCCGGGGACCGGCGCTCCTTCCCGCCCGGAAAGCCGTGCGTTACACCGCAAGGCCAACCGGGTGGGCCCTCACTCCACTTACTGAGTGTTTCTTTGAATCTGCGGTGATAATGATATTTGATTCCGCCCGTTCTTTCAGTTTACTGCTCCCTCTATATGTTTCAGTAACAGCTGCTGTGGTGTCACTCAACTGTTACTGTGCAGTTGCCTACCGTGTTCCTTCTTGTATCAATTGAAGTTCGCTGTGGGGCTCACCACGTCTGATTTTCGGAATTGGAGGACAACTGTATTCCATGATCTTCCGTTTCCATCTCAGATCCACCCCGTATTGCCGTAATGTTATCGGTCTTCTGTACCCTAGGTATCTGTGCTGATTTCTATTTGGAGCCCTCTTCAGAGCCAGTACTACCATTTTCTAGTGGTCGGTTCTTGTTGTTTTGATTTTGATGAGAATTGGAGGACTTATATCGCTCTTATCCATGTCGCTATCTTCCTGGTGAACTGAAATTTCATGGTCTCCGTAACTGTTTTCCTAGAAGGTAGTTGCAGCCTGATCTATACAGGCTTCAGTCTCGTCAGCGCTGTCTGATTTTTCACGAAATTCATTTCTTCTGGACCCTTATTCAAGGGTAGGAATTTCCCTGCAACTGAAATAAAGTATTGGCCAGTGGATTAGGTAGGAGTATTATCAGTGTTACCTTCCGCATTCCTTGGTTTGATCAGTTCCTATGCCTCCCATATTGTCCGGTGTTGCAGGTTATTTCTTAGAATAAACATTCGCCATGGACAGTTTTCTCAAAGATGTCAGCTTCATTGCATACGTTACGTGTGGGATTTTGTCCAACATATATTATGTGTCACTTGCAACAGGATGTGGGGCGAGTTATCGGACTTAAACATTCCGGCAGACATAATCCTGTTGTAGCATTGAATCTTGTATCTACTTCTCCAATTATATACTTTTGACCCGCCCATAATTAGAAATTACTTTATCGATTCTTGTCTAGTTCTGGGCTAAAAATTAGCAGCATGACAGTCTTCAGTTCTGTTATTATCTACGATGACAGAATTAAAATTTGTTCTGGTTTTCAGTAACAGAACTAGGCAATTTAGTAAAAACACAATACTTCTCAATATTAATTTCAATGAACTCTGCATTATCACCAGAAAAGCTGAGATTACCGTTCAGCCAGTCACGAGTTTCCAAAGCCGTATGAACACATGTTTTGTATTACTGTCAAAGGGAGTGATCAGTGGTGTTTTCCCTGAACGATTCAGAGCTACGAAGCGGAACGTTCGCTTCAGGAACAATACACAGAGACGATGAACAAGAAATGTTACTACTTACAGTTTCATTGGCTCCACAGGAAATCGCAGTGTTAACGCATAGTAACACTTGTTTACGTTACCAATCAGCTACACCACGGACGACCGCATCGCACGCCAACGCAGGCTGAGCACTCGGCCGCAACTGTATAGAGACGGACTGTCCGCTGATTCAATGATGAATGTCATACCGCAATACTCAGGGCCACGCGATGTTGCTCTCATTGTCAGATTCCAAGCCAAGAAGAAAAAAAAAATTAGTCGTTTCTATAGAGAAAGGGTTTAGGGAAAAATTAAAGGAAGTAGGTGGACATAACGGCAACAGTTTGAGTTACTAGAGGCCTGGTAAGTTTTGAAATAATACGGGATATGGTAAATGTCGTAATGAAATTATATATTTACACTAAAATGTAATGATTTCCTAAGACATTGGCTCAAACGATACCTGGCTGAAGCAAGAAACTTCCGATCTACTCCAATTCCGTAGGCCTCGCCGTGCTAAACAGGACTCCGCGAGCAACGAGTGCTCCGGCGGCGTTCATGCCCGGCGCTCCGAGAGCAGCGGCGAGTGGATTGGGTTGTTTTTGGTGAAGGAGACCAGACAGCGAGGTCATCGGTCTCATCGGATTAGGGAAGGAAGTCGGCCGTGTCCTTTCAGAGGAACCATCCCGGCATTTTCCTGGAGTGATTTAGGGAAATCACGGAAAACCTAAATCAGGATGGCCGGACGCGTGATTGAACCGTCGTCCTCCCGAATGCGAGTCCAGTGTCTAACCACTGCGCCACCTCGCTCGGTGCGGCGAGTGGAGCTGGCAGTGATGGTGAGAAGGGAAAGGGAAAGGAAAAGAAAAACGGAGGCTACAGCTGACTCTACTAGAAGACGACAGCCGTCTAGTTACACGCCAAGCAGTTTACTAGCACTACTACTTGTGTTAAATTAGATTCATGTTCAGCATTAAGAACACGGTTATTAAACTACCGTGAATCATTGCCATCCCTTAAGATCAAGTTCAGATCAAACTTGCCTAAATTATAATTAACAAAGCCATTGGTGCTCCACATCGTCCTCAGCATCCAATATTTCATGCAACCGTTCAGATACTCTGCAGTTTGTATCATGTCACTACTGCAAAGCAAAGTAATCTTTCTACCCTTCTTAACAAATCCTTGTAATACCTGTACTCATAGATTTTATCATAGCCATATGGTTACCGATACCCTCCTCTACGTTGTGTGTCAACTGAAAAAAGGGTGTGTAAGAACATGAACAACCCTGTGACATGCTTTCGCATAAACTTATCACTTCCGTGCGTAATTTATACCGTAGCTCTTGATTATCAGCACTCACGCTTGCCTAAAGTTGCATCATATTCCCCTTCTTACGACCCTCTTCAATGTGTCGACAAAGTCCCCCTTTCCGCTTTCTTCGTATCCCGCACTCCACATTAACTGATTCGTGAAGGTTGGGTTTGTCTAATCCATATCTGACAACCTGTAGTCAACATGCATACAAAATCTCTGTAGATACTAACGAATTCTTTACTGCAGTAATAAAACCGCCAAAATTGGCGACTAACGTTTCCTTACGATAAATATTCGAATTTGAATTTAAGATTCCGTTGCTATTCATTTCCGGTTTCAACTGTCTGTGCACTTGTCCAAACTAAGATGTTGTAGTTTCAGTTGATAGAGACCCTGTGTATGTGCATACGCAACTGATTATTCTTAAATGTAATTTCCATTTTTAAAGACAAATATTTCACGTTGAAACTCTCCAGGACGTCTACATTGTATTCCTCAGGTAGAGTTTCTACGGCTCCATAATGAGGCTGCAAAAGTACTACAATATTTCGATCAACATACATGTGTGAAAGAATTTTTCCCACTATGAAACTAAATAAGTCGCCGTTACGTGGCAACACGAGTGCGAAAATCTGTGAAATAGTCCGCGGGTATCCGTGTGCCGATAGTTCCTACAGATAACAAATACGTTACGTCTTCAGTACGTCAAAAATAATTAAATAATATTGAAAATTTCTTTCGTCTGCAATTAACTTTATTGAGACATAGTGAAACATGTCATAGGCAGTCCGACTACATTGCCATTTAAATACGGCGCGTTTGCAGTTTCCTCTTCTTCCCCCTCCTCCTGCTCAGACAGCTTGGCGTGGTGGAGGGTGGAAGGTTGCATTCACGGTGAGCCGTATGGCATACAACAAGGGCACGACTTGCGAGGTGGTTTCTTGGCAGCTCCTGCCGCACTTGAATACGACTTAATCCCCCAACAGAAGAAAAAACTATCTGCGTCTCT
Organism: Schistocerca nitens; assembly: GCF_023898315.1. Lineage (NCBI taxonomy): Eukaryota > Metazoa > Arthropoda > Insecta > Orthoptera > Acrididae > Schistocerca > Schistocerca nitens. The sequence continues at coordinate 952,540,375 of NC_064616.1, forward strand.
GTTGTAAAGTAACTGTGAAATGCTGGCCCATTAATAACCTGTGTAACCGCCAGAATGTTGAATGCAAGCACGCAAACGTGCATGCAAGGTGTTGTACATGTGGTGAATGTCACTTTGTGATAAGGAGTTCCAAGTCACCAATACAGGGACGATTATTACTGGTTGCAGATGACACTTGAGTTGTCGTCCGCTAACGTTCTATATATGTGATCGACTGGATCTGGCGATCAAGCATGTCGAGGCAACATGTCGACACTCTCTAGAGCATGTAGGCTATGAGGGGGACCGTTATCCTTTAGGAAGGCACTACCTGGAACGCTGTTCACGAATAGCAGCACAACAGGTCGAATCACCAGAGTGACGTACAAATTTTCAATCAGATTGTGTGGAATGATAACGGGAGTGCTCCTGCTATCATACAAAATCTCACTACAGGCCGTAACTCCTACTTTCATCAGAAAACACACCAGACCTCCACCTCGCCCACCTGTGAGCTCTCACTTGACACCTCTTAAGTCGTAAATGGCTCTTGTTTGAGATCAGTGGAATGCAAGCTACAGGGTATTTGCCTCGAAGCTGTCCTCGATGAAGCCGATTTGTAACAGTTGGTTGTGTCGCTGTAATGCCAACTGTTGCTCAGTCTGATGTTGCATACGCAGTACGGTGCGCCAGAGGAATATGCCGAGCACGATGGTCTTCCCACTCGGTAGTGCCACGTCGTCTTCCGGTTCAAATGGTTCAAATGGCTCTGAGCACTATGGGACTTAACATCTATGGTCATCAGTCCCCTAGAACTTAGAACTACTTAAACCTAACTAACCTAATGACATCACACAACACCCAGCCATCACGAGGCAGAGAAAATCCCTGACCCCGCCGGGAATCGAACCCGGGAACCCGGGCGTGGGAAGCGAGAACGCTACCGCACGACCACGAGATGCGGGCTCGTCTTCCGGATCCCGAACTTCTTGCGACAGTACATTCTCGTGACCACCACAGCCAGCAATCGTGTACAGTGGCTACATTCCAGCCAAGTCTTTCTGCAATATTGTAGAAGTAACATCCCTCTTCTCGCAGCCTATTACACGACCTATTTGAAACCCATTGGGGTACTGATCATGGCGTCTTTCTCCTCTAAAAGGCATTCTTGACTAACATCAGCCCACCACGTCCAGTCTCGAAGGTAACTAACTCTCATGACCGTTACTGTGTGTATTTAAAGAAAACGTTTTTTGCATATGCGACTGGCATGCAAGGCGTTGTACATGTGGTGAATGTCACTTTGTGATAAGGAGTTCCAAGCCACCAATACAGGGACGATTATTACTGGTTGCAGATGACACTTTACGATGTAAAAACACGTCTACCAACTTTCATTCATGTCGTACAACTCCTTCTTGATGTTGCGATTTTTTTCCGTCATTGTATATTGCACACAAAAATTCAGTTTTCATAGCAAACAGAAATTCTTAAATACCAATCTTTTATAAAAGAATATTAATCAAGAGCGTTCGGTCAAATAAATACAAATGATTATTGTCTATCTTTGTGTATTTAACGCTTCACGTAAATTCCAAGAAACATGAACATTTACTTAAGAATTTGTTTTCAACTGGATTCGGATCCAACATCTTCCCCCCCCCCCCCCCCCTGTCAGACGTGCACGATACCATATACACACGCTGCCTGTCGAAAGAACATAACCTAAGTTTCGCTAGTTAAAAATGGCCGGAAAATTTCAAATTCGATTTCCTCGAGAATTTTTGACAGTAGAATCGAACTGCATCAGGAGAGGTATATTGAACTTCTAAACTTCACGTACCATAAATAAAAAAAATCCAACAGTCCAATTGTCATGTGGTCCTTTTGTGGGAGTGACTAAGGAGATGGTCTTTGGTGGGCGGAGGGGGTGGGGGAGGGAAGTGGAGGTGAAATTATTGGTGGAAGGGGGTGATGTCCAAAGACAGGGGGAGGAGCAGATGGCAGAGAGGTGGGCAGGAGGAGATGGACGGACAGTGTTGGAATATGGGGATGGACAGAAGGGGAAGGAGGAAATGGTGTAGCAGAAGACTGGATTAAATACGGGCAACGCTGGATACACTGCTAGTACTACATATTCCGAATAGAAACGTGTATAAATTTAACGTACGTAAAGCAGAGCTTATGTAGCCGCCTTCAAATGGAAACTTTTTGGTCGCCTGTTATACCTGCTTGTTGGAGGATTCAAGGAACCGAAATATGTAGAGGAGAAGGAGGCTAACTACGACACACTGTGCCACACACACACTCGAGTGAACCAGTTTCATGACCCAATGGGAAATCACTTTGCTCGTGGGGAGTGACAAGAATCTATGGTGTTTGATTCCAACGTAAGGGATATGGGGCACCTGAAGTCACTTGTGACAAAATGTTGTCTTTCCAAGTTTAGGCATTGGCCATAAATTATAGAAGCTTCGCTCTTATTCCGCCATGAAGACCAACTTCTACGTGATTCTTGTGTCGCCGGCCGCTGTGGCCGAGCGGTTCTAGGTGCTTCAGTCTGGAACCGTGCCACCACTACGGTCGCAGGTTCAAATCCTGCCACGGGCATGGATGTGTGTGATGTCCTTAGGTTGGTTAGGTTTAAATAGTTATAGGTTCTAGGAGACTGCTGACCTCAGATGTTAAGTCTCATAGTGCTGAGAGCCATTTGAACCATTTGATTTCTGTGTCACGTAACTTACATTTAAACACATTTTACCTGATTATATTTTATACACTGGCAGAAGGACAGCTCCTGAGATAGGTAGGAATTTGCCCGACGTTTTAGGTTATTATAGGATGAGTGTAAAGCATTCTTGTTATATGTTCAGAATTTTTCACTAACATATTGAGTATAATATTGTTTGAATACAGTCAAAAAATTAATCACCCCCAGTAGACATTATATACGTAGTTACATATAATTTCACTGAAGTTCCAAACTCGTATAATAATTTAGCGTTTTACGGCACTATGGTGGGCGATAAGAAAATCTGTTTAGTAAACATTGTCCATATCACCTACCAGAAGTTTCACCCCAAGCTGTTCGTTCTTCCATGGCGATGCCGTGCAGAGACCTGCTGAAACATCTCTACACAACATGAAAGTTCGATACTGGAGGAATGGATGCTATTATATCAATTAAGGTACTACAGTTCTAGTATTACCATCTTTGTTCTGTGGTTTGTTCTTTCTCAGGGCTGCACTGTTACACATTGTTCCCATACATGAATCACTTTTACGGCCAACCTCTAGTAATTGAAAGTAACGGGGAACCGCCGGTACAACGCAGACACACAACAAGGACGACTTACAACCCAGACCTCACGGCGAAGTAGCACCACCAGAGAGAAAAACCAAATAGAATATTAAGACGTATCAACTATCAGCAACCGGAGCAACTATGAGTGGAAAAACGATCACGAGCGCTGTTGGAACACGACTGCGGTGTGAGAGAGAAGAGTGTTAGGTTCTGCCCCCTGCATTTCCCGACGGACGCGGACTGTTAAAGCCCATGCCTTCTGTCTGGGGACTGACAAGGGGAAGGTCGAGACAAGCCCAACCGATTCGGCTCAAATTTGTCAGGTCGCTTGGGTACAACCTAAAACGAAGGACTCTAAGATAATTTGGCAAAACACCCGTTTTTGAGAAAATCACCTCTAAAAGTTATGACTAGCAATCGACTCATAATTGGCGGGGTCTATAGATAATAGTAAATTAATTCGGCCTTTGGCTGTGGTAAGGCGCGCGTGCCTTGTTTGCATATCGCCCTTTGTGATGCTTGCGAGCGAGCGCGCGTTTGTTTACTTCTGCGTAGGGGTTTGTTTCAAACTATGTAGACCATAATGGCGTTTTCTTACCGCCACGCCACAATTAAATTAACTTTTCCATTAGATCACGAACGACCGAATGCGTATGAAGCTGAACGTTTTACACGGAATGAAATGCGTCTCCCGCCACAGCACGTTTTCGGAATACATTTTTCAATCCTTAGTACTACTGTGTACATAAAATTCGCAAATGACGAGCTGTGCGCCGACGTTGTGTGGCGTCATGCTAATGATCTCAAGTGTCAATACCATGACGGATATATAGGGTCTGTAGTGGTTGATCACGCTTGTTTTGGTCTCCGAACATCGCGGGTTTTCGAACCACCGTTTGCAGTACCGTCGGACGTTTTGGTGGCCGCTTTTAAATCTTACGGCAACGTCGTTAGTCACGTGACTGAAAGGTGGAAGACTTTCGAAGCGTACCGTGTCTTCGGTGGTGTCCATCAGATAAAAATAGAACTACGGAAAAACGTTTCTCCCTACTTGGTTATTGCCGGCTGCAGGGCTGTCGTCATGTACTACGGCCAGCCGGGCACTTGTTCAGGTTGTAGCCCGGAAGGCCATGTCCGTTCTGAATGCCTCCGACGTAGTCTCATTCAGACGTCGATCGGAGACGTCGCCCCTCCTGCGACGCCCACTATGTTACCTCTGCCTTACGCGTCTGCGGCGGTGCTGCCAGCTACGCCCCCTCTGAATCAGTCGGCTCCTCTCCTACACCCCTGCCGCAGTCAGTACAAATGAACGACGACCGTCATCGGGCACAAGCTGTCTGTCCCGACCCCATGTTTGTGGATAATGGAGCTGTACCTACCTCTGCCTTTTGGCATCTGACCACATGTCGGACGATCGCCGATGAAATGGAAGAGACAACGCCATACCCCTTCTGATGACGTAGCTCTCCTTCACAAGGTGCATGTTACAACTTTCTGTGCTCCCCATGGTTTTACAGCACTGTCTCTCATGCTTCCCCTACTGGTTGTGGGATCGCGACCCTATTACGTGGCGGTATCCTCGCTGATGCAGTTACCTATCTCCCTGATGCCAGAGGTATTTCTATTACGTTTAGTGGCGTCAGGATTGTCAGTGTCTATGCGCCATCCGGTTTAGGTCGCCACCGTGAACGTTCCACCGTCTTCTCAGAGACAGTCAAGTCTCTCTTCCTGGGTCGGTAGAATGCATTGATCATGGGAGGTCATTTAAACTACACCCAGGCACCGAAAGACCATCTACCGTGTCACTCTCCGTACGCGGCGCTGACGACAATTCTCCGGCACCTCAGCCTAGTGGACTTTTGGGAGCATGTTCATGGCGATCGTCCGGGGGTTACACATTTCTCTAGCCATTCTTTCAGCCGACTCGATCGTGCTTATATCTCCCGTGATATTGCCAGTGGGGTTCAGGTTGGTGAAGTGTGGCCCACTGTGTTCTCTTACCATGACACGTATATCTCCGCCATCAGTATCTGCCGTCAAAGGGTGTGAAACTGAACACGATCGACTTTACTTCACGCGACAGCAGGCAGCTCATCGAGACCACGTGGGCAGCTTGTCGTCGACGCCGTGGTGCCTATCAGTGTCTCCTGTCATGGTGGGTGCTCTGTGCAAAGCCTGCTCTTCGCAAGGCCTTCATTGGTTGCCGCGTGGCGGCGACGGACTCAGGAATTATATTTCACCATTCTCCGGCAATGTACCATGATGTATTCGCCAGAGCGCCAGGAGATGGCGAATCTTGCCAAGGCCCAGCTCACGTCCCTCTCTCGCCGCCACCTTGATGTTTCTATGGTCAGGGCGCGTACACACTACGAGTTAGTGCAGGATCGTTTAGCTGTGCATAATGAAATAGCAGAAAACCGTCACCGTAGGAGGAATTTGATTAATGTTCTTACGACTGATGACGGGCAGCGTTTTTATACCCAACGGGATATCGGGTCTGCCCTCCATGCATATTATGTTACACTGTGCTCTGAACAACGTCACCGCCGTTCCAACATTACGGCGGTCTCCGGACTCTACTTTTCTCGGTTCCCGTGAATGCGACGATGGATCTGATTGCTAACGTCGCGGAGGACTAAGTCCATGATGCTGTCCAGACGGGTTCTACGTACAGGTCACCTGGCCCTGACGTTACAGGAGTTTTACTGGACATTTCGTCCCCTTCTGGCGCCAGTATGGACGGAAATTTGTCAGGACCTTATGTCACCTGTCGTGCCGATTCTAGATGGTTTCCTCGATGTTTCCTCGTTACCATCCACAAGCCACGGGGTACCTCACGGATATGCGATTACAGCTCCTTGACGTTTCTCAACAGCAATAGAAAGAACCTTACCTGACTGTTGGCTGCGCAGCTTAAACGGACAGTTCGGTACGTGGTTTCCCCCGATCAAACTTCTTTGGGAGGTACCAACAACATCCGCAATGCACTCTATCGGGACATAATCGCTCTTCCTCACGCAAATCGTTTGCCTGGACTTTTGGCAGCTCTTGACTTCAGCCAGGCGTTCTATCGCGTCGATCACGACTTCCTGGAAGGGGTGCTCCTGATACCACCGTCGACGTCGCAATGCGTCTCCTTCGTGGAGCTATGTCTCCTGTAGTTTACAATGGCCGTCTTACTTCTCTCATCTCGATCCGTTGATCAGTGCGTCAAGGCTGCCCCATCTCTGAACTGATGTATGCATTCGCCATGGGACCGTTGCTGTGCAGTCTCCGTCACCTCCTCTCTGGGATGTCTCTCGGTAAGCCTGTATTCAGCTGCACTGCATACGAAGACGATATATCCATCGTTTTTCGTAGCGTTGCTGAGGTCAGGGAGTCACTGGCATGGATTCCAACCTAACGCGAAGCTTCTGGTAGCTGACTTCACGTCCGCAAATCGAGCGCCATGGCTATAGGCGCGGGACTTCCTGCGGACAGTGCTGCTCCTTTTCGTGTAGCTGATACTCTGCTATGCTTAGGACTCGATTCCACAAGTGATCTGCGGCGGATAATTGCTCTCAACTGCAGATGCCAACTACGAGCTGGTCTCTTAGATCACCATTTACGTGCGCTCGATCTTCTACAACGCACAGAACACTTAAATGTATGCTTGGTGTCACGTATTCCCCACGTGGCCCAGAAACTTCCTATTCCGCCATCCATGGCCCACCGCATGCTAGCAGCATTGGATCGGTTTGTTTGCAACGGCTTGCTGTTCAAAATAAGGTACGAAACACCCACTCTCCCGTGGTGCAGTGGAGGTTTAGGTCTGTATTATGTGTGTGACATAGCGGTAGTCCTTTCCATTACCTCTCACATGACGCTGTGGCGCCGTAGTCCTACGTGCCTTATTACCCCATTTTCTCTGCCTCGTGATGACTGGGTGTTGTGTGATGTCCTTAGGTTAGTTAGGTTTAAGTAGTTCTAAGTTCTAGGGGACTGATGACCATAGATGTTAAGTCCCATAGTGCTCACAGCCTTATTACCCCATTGCTGGAGGCGCTCCCACCACACTCTCTCGCAGCACCTCTACAACTTTCGGAGGTCCTTTTGCCCTTCTTTTAGTTTAGCCACTTTTACTTGACTGATTTATGTCCGTATTTCCATTCTGCCGGCGCAACTGACATCCACGAAGGCGATCTATGGGTTCCTTCAACAGCACAGGTAAACGAATATGGTTGATGGGAAGCTTTCCCATGTCGACTGGTGTGCCGTTAGGCGATCGGTGTGCACTCCGTATCTTGACATTGACGTCCAGTCTGCATCGTACCTTACTCTCAATGGGAAGCAAATATACCGTTCACGCCTTCACAGGATTCACCTTGCAGACACTCCGTTGTGTGCCGACTGTGATGTCATGACGAGCACTGCCTGGTGTGCAGATCGGCGAGAGGTGTCTGGTACTTGGTGCGACAGATGTTGTCCCTAATCATATACCTACTCAACTTCTCTTCTTTCCGGACGCGGGATGCTTCCCGCAAACAAAGACGAACACTGTGAGGTGGATTTGTGGACTCGCAGCACACTAATTGTTTGCTAATGGCGGGAAGTATGTCCCTGACTTTTGGAAGTTCCTTAATGAACGCCACTGTGCAGCTGTCCGCAATCCAAAATACATTTTTCTCCAGGTTCCCCCGGAGTGTCTTCCTTAACCCATCCCAGAGGTGGGGTGTTCCTATCATAAGAATTGGTCCCCACCTCTTACACACTTAGAACCGATATATTCACTACTAATCGAAATGTTCTTAGTCTGACGTCTTGCTATGCCCTCCTCCTCGCGTAACGCCGGTTTCCTGATATTCTCTGTGGTATTAATGTCCAAACTAAATACATAAATAAATAAAAAATTAAGAAAAGAACGAAAAGAAAAGTAAATAAATGAACGATGTTCATTGTACCTCTACTCCACGCCTTCCTTGGTTTCTGGAGGGTGGGAATCGGACATCGTTCCACGCTTCAGGTTGCGACCGCTGCCCACTTCGCCCCCACACCTCTCTTTGGGCGCAGAGGAGGTTTCTTTCAGAAAAAGGTAACTGGCTGGGAAGCGGAGAGCCCGGGTTCGAATCTCGAGCAAATCTAGCAGATCTTATTCTTCTCCTTTGTATTTTTCCATATCTAAATTGATTGGGATAGGAGGGTTAATAAGGTAAGTAAATCAATAAGGAATGATAAAAAGGTAGGCAAATAAATTTCTCAAAACTTTTGGAATAGTAAACAACTAAAATATTACTCCTTGTTACTTTACAATGGATCTTCCAGTCACTGTTACATGTCCTCAGTTTTCTTGAAACAACTGGATGGGTGGTACTTGTCTACTTGTCGTTTAAACATTCGAAACAAATGTTATATCCTCGCAGCACCAAGAACATCTAATGAATCCAATCTTTCGACAGCTATACTGCTCATTCCAAAGAGGTGGCGGAAAACAAACTAGGTTTACATTTAAAAATATGTCTTTTTCGGGAATTAATTTTGATGTGCATCACGCATACGTTATCATTATTTGAAAAATCCGTGCTGAAAGTTTGTTATGAATTATGCTGTGAATCGTGATTGCATCTGTGTGGTTGTGCAATTCCCACTGGCTTTCCGGAAGCACGCTGCAATTCTGAAGTGTCGAAATAAAGTTTTTAACAAGGCAATAGAAATAAATACCACATGTCTAGCACAGAGGTGTGCAGTTTGGCGGTATTACTTTTACTGTGCACGTCGGTGGACCCTTGTCATCTATAAGCATGGTGTCATAGATTAGAGTATTAGTTTGTCCATCCCAGGAATCCAATATTAGACAAAACCTGTTAGGAGCAACGTATGATTTTAAAACATTCTCAATAAATGTTCTTTAAATTGCAATTTGTCAATTTCTCGGATTTGGAGAAAGTAAAGTAAAATTTTTCAATCAGTCAGTTAAGCGATTGAAGTCTTCTATAACCCGAGGCCCAAATGTAATATTTTTAGAGGGTATGTTTGGCGAGGATGGGCTGTCAGGATGTGCCATATTAAAATTCGTCCGAGTTTCCCAAGTGATTTATTGCCGCGGAGTTGTGATGACGTCAGGATGCGCTGGCAATTGACACAGCAGTCTCCATCCCTGTTGACTCAGTGCTGCTCGGGAGGAGCTGCAATGAAGCCTCTGACGTGCTTCCTCGCCGGCGTGGCTAAGACCGTGGTGACAACAAGCACCCGCGATCCGGCATCTGAGTCTGCAGCCCTGACCTCGGGATGCCTCCGGCGTGTGTTAGGAGCCAACAAGACTGCCCGCCGTATCGAGCCACGGCGTGGCCAGCCGCTGGCTGTCTGTGGACCCTGCGTTGGCCTCAGACGGTTGAAACAACAACATGCTATGGACAGGAACGCTGGCGCCCCATCTGCTGCTGTGTGTAGCTGGTAATGTGACATGCCCCGCCGTCCAGGAGATCTGTCACACATGAATGCCTTGTCAGTGAACCGACACCTATTTATATGCGGCTGTGTGCCTCTGTTTTGCTAATGCGCCACTCCTAGTCATGTACTCATAACACCTTAGTTGGGCCAGTGGGCCCCTTCTGCATGTAACTTGCGCCATGCACACCACTGTGTTTACTCGTTTCAGCCGTTCTAGGGCCCTGTGGCCTCCATTCCACTTCACAATCACTGGCAGCATAACTTACTGTCAACAGGCCCATGCCTGGCTGTAACTTGGGCGCTCAGAAATATTGCACTGAAAGTAACTTTCGTATCCTAAATGGTGGTGCCACTACATTATTCCCCCCTTCGGAAAGACCCGGTCCCTGGGTCGACTCTTAAACTTGTTTGGGTCAGCACGTAATTATGACATGTTTACTGCTGCTATTAAAAGACTCATATATGGTCTAGTCGTCTTAAAAGACATGACATGAGACAAAACGTAAAAATCCCCTACTGGATGACCATCTGCTTACCTACGTGTCTTATGCCCTCGGTATCCAATCCAATTGGATTTGGACTGCCATCAGTTCCCTCTTGGAATTGGCTTTCCGCCTGATCAGAATGAGAACAACGCACAACAAAGTTAAGGCTGCGATGGCACTTGGCACAGATATTCCCAAAACGATCGTTACTTGTCGTTTCCCTATATTGAGCTACATGCTGCACAAGCTGTCTGGCTGATATGTGGCCCTCTTACTCTGAAATGAACTGGTTTACAGATCGCAACAGATCTGACTCCAGGGTTTGATTGAACAAGGTCGGATTGTGACTTGGTAAAAACTCTGAAGTTGCTTCTGGCCAGAACAGCTGTGGCTGTGTAACATTCAATTGCGTGACTCCTGAAATTGATACAGGCAGATGGAGGGTTGGTCGTATTATGTTACACGCAGTTCCATTGATTAAAATTCCGCTCCCCTCGAGCACTATACGTTTCGCGTCTGCAAATACTCCCTGCTCAAAACGACTTGCTACTACTATTAATTTTTTGTAGGTGGAGATGGTCCAATACATCCCGACCCAATTTTGGCTCCGTGGTGTCCTTTGGACAGTCTTTTTCTTCCCTCCGAGCTAAAAATAACTTCACTGTGCACATGTCCGGATTGGTGCTTACCATCTTGACTGGACATACCGCTACATTCCCTCTGTGGCAGATCCGTAGTTCCTCCCTTGTCACCGCGGCGTAAATGCTGTTAACTGCCGAGATCAGGTTTTTATTTCTGCCAACTTGCTCAACGCTCCCCTTTTCAGTGACCTGAGGACAGTGGTCACCATCACACTTCCACCCTCTTCTAAAAGACTGCTGTCCCCAGCAGGTTCACAATATTCTAAAACACACACAACATATGAAAATACAATGCCTAATTAATCTACGCAGTCCCGATGACACATAACAACAAAACAAAAAAACTACAAATACCCCACTACTTTCTGGATCGCAAAGCATACGGTACATCATGCTATACTCTATCTTCCTAGTTTTCCGTGCTCTTAACACCTCTCTTCACTCTCTCTTTCTTCCTCTTCCTTTTCTGTTACATGCCTGGAATCACATCCAAACGACCCTTAAGTGGCCACAATCGCCCAATGTGTACTATCGTTGTCCTAGTTGGCAGCTGAAGCTTAACATTAACGGGGGATGTGGTTTCGATTACTTGGTATGGCCCTTGATACCTTGTGACGAACGTCTTCGTTTTCCCTTTTGGCGTATAGGGGCTGGATAGCATTACCCATTGCTCTACTCTATACTGCGGTAAACTTCCGTTACGCTTCACTGCGTCTTCCTGCCTTTCCTAAGTCTTCGTATTCACCTCTTGTACCCATTTCCAAACATCCCGAATTGTCCTCGCGAAATGACGTACTGATTTATTGGTCCTTCCTTTCCGTAGCTTCACTAAATCAAACGATGACGGCATTTTTCACTCTTACACTACCTCAAACGAAGACAAACCGGTATTGGTATGGTTTAGTGCATTGTATGCGCATACAGTATGCTTCAAATGCTCGTCCCACTGACGGTGATTAGAATCCACATAAAAACTCAACATCTTCCCGATTGTTCTGTGTACCAGTTCTGTCCTTCCGTTCGCCTGTGGATGGAACTTTCTCGTGCTCAACTTCCTTAAGTTCAACAATTTACACAGTTCCTTCATTAAATCTGACATTATGTTGGTCCCCTGGTCAGTAATTATTGTCTCCGGTACACCAAACTTCAAAATCCAGTTGTTTATTAACGCTTGCGCGACCATTGCTGCCTGTAGATTTGGCATAGCCACCATCTCCACATACCTCTAAAAATGGTCTCTTATTGTCAGAACGAATCTGTTCCCCGATGTTGTTCGACTGGAAGATCCTAAGACCTCAATTCCCAACACAGAAAATGGACATGTCGCTTCTGGCAATCGTTGTAGCTGTATCTGTTTCCGACTCAAATCAGTTCTCTGTGCACATGGTATACAGTTCTTGACATACTGATCCACATCCACTTTCCTACCTCTCCACCAGTACCTCTCCGCCATTCTCCTATTCGTCGCTCTATACCCGCCATGACCTGATAACACGTGATTATGTGCCTCCTTTAAAACCTCATCTCTCAGTTTCGCTGGCACTACTACCATTGCCCGTAACTTCGTTTCCTGCACAGAAGACCACCGTACATATTAAATGATGGCTGTGTCCGATACACTTTACAATCGTTGTCAGCGTGCTGTAATTCTTGCAATACTGCTAGGTCATAACCTATGACTTCTACTTTTTCCACCTTTCTACTCAGTGCATCCGCATTACCGTGCTTCTTCCCAGGCTTGTGCAACACCTCGTAGGCGAGTTCAATAATCCTCACAGCCCACATAGCGAGTCTAGTGGACGGATCCTTCAACCTCAACAACCACTTCAATGCAACATGATGTGTCAGTACCCGAAAACTTCTCCCATATAAATAACATTTGAAATACGTGATTCTACAGATTATGCTAAGCATCTCCCTCTCTGCTGTTGAGTAGTTCCTCTCTGCTGCATTCAACTGCCCAGCCTACAGGATGTTCTATCCCGTCAATTTCCTGACAAAGAAAACACCCTAATACTTGATTCGATGCATCGCATGCTAGAATAAATTCCTTTTCAAAATCTGGAAGCACAAAAATCGGTCTTGATGTCAACACTTCCTTCAGTTTGTCAAACGCTTTCGGGCACTCTTCTGTCCACTCAAAATTCACACACTTCCGTAACAATCGTGTCAATGGCTGTGCTAAATCTGCAAAACCCTTCACAAACCTTCGATAGAAATAGCAAATTCAGACGAATTATTGCACTTCCTCTACTGTTTTCGGCTCCCGAAAATCCCTTATAGCCTGTACCAACCTCGGATCTGTTCGCACTCCGTCCTTACTGATGATATGATCTAAATATTTCACTACCAACGCAAAATTACACTTCTCCAGGCTCAACGTTAAACGAGCTGCTCTTATCCTCATAAATACTTCCCTTAACCGCTGTCTATGGTGCTTCATACCACCTGAAAACATTATAGTGTCATCCAAATAGATAAGACACTACTGTGGTTTCACACCCCTTAAAACACTGTCTAGCAACCTCTGAAACGTTGCCGGAGCGTTTTTCAAGCCGAATGGCATTCTGATGTAATGGCCTCCCGGAGTAGAGAAAGCAGTTTTTGGACGATTCTCTGGAGCCACCTCTAACTGATGACAATCACTTGACAAATCCGTCTTATAAAAGTACTGGCACTGTCCTAAGTGATCCAAAGTCTCCTTTACGTTTGGAATGGGGTATGCGTCCCTTACTTTCATGTTAGTGAGATATCGGTAGTAACAACAGAACCTGTATTTCTTAGTTCCATCGATATATTTTTTAGGCACAATAGCAATGCCTGCTCCCCAGCAAGTATTACTATGGTCTATAACACCGACCGCAAGCTACTGATCAATGAAATCCTCCAAAATCGTCAGAAAATACCTCGGTATTCTGTATGATTTACGATAAACAGGTGCTACGTTCCCTGTTGGTATCCTATGTTGAACTAATGGAGTTGCTGGTAACGCCCTAGTGGAAAAAACAAATCCTTAAATTCCCACAACAATTCTTCCATGTGCTCTTTTTCTTCTCCTCTCTAATACTTAACTTCCTTACGCAATGGAGTTCTATCGGTGGGTTTGCGGTTGATCGCTACGCTTACCTCTGGAACACGAGTCTTCGTCATCTGATTCACCCTAAATCGCTTCTAAAAATCCTTTTCCCAAATTCGCGTCTACAGCGCCAAAATTATCCACGTTCACGGGGCTACTCGACTGTCGTTTCCCTCCTCTACGTGTACAATACTACGTTTCACAAAAGAACCTAATGGACCTAAGGTTCATTATCCACCAATGGTTCAATAACACATACCGTACCAAGAGGTAGATTTGACTCTACACTTACCCAAAGCAACTTACCGGTGCCACTAGACACCCGCTCATGCGAATTAAGCCTTAATGTTAATGTTCGCGGGTCAATTGGTTTGTTCATTACGTTGAACGCCCCCAGCGACAGCTCTGCATCGACAACAGCTTCCTCTAGCTGAAATAACATTCCACCAAGTTCCACAGTTCGTTGTTCAAGGTCAATTTTGAAATGATGTTGATGCAAGAAATCTACTCCTAGGATCATGTCGTAACCCTCGCTTACCCATGGTACTACCTCCACGCATGCATCAAATAGGACTTTCCCTATACGAAACTCAACTGTCACTGACCCCAAAGGTGTGACCTCCATATCCCTCACTCCACGCAACCTATAACGTAGTGGATCTAATTCCACCTCTGCATACGCATTTGTGGCATTGAATTTAAACGGGAGCTCCCTTAGGTGGGTCTTGGTCCCCCTCTGCCGTTAAACGATTGTCCACCTCTACTAACTCCACTTCTCCATCCTCCACGCTGCTTATTTCCACACCTCCCTCTATTCCTCGGTGACTGGGTACATTGCCTCTGCACATGTTCCATATGACCACACTTACAACATTTTATACCCGCTGCAAGCACTGTTTGTCTATCGCGTACCTCCGTTGCCACGTCTGTATCCTCACACTGAAGTGCCAGCTGAATGGCTGAGTAGAAATCTTTCACAGTCCCTTCACGCGCTTTCAGCGACTTATGCGCCGGTAGCCCCCTCAAAAATGCATCAAGTGCCCTTTGCTCGGCCTCCTACAATATCATTTGCTTCATTGCTCTGACCCAACTCGTGAGTATTCTCGTTAATTTATCCCTGAAGTACCGAGCGCTATTCTGTTTCTTGTAGCTCTGTAAAAGCCCCTCCTTCAACTGCTTAAAATGTCCCGCCTCCCCTAAGTCCTCAGAACACCTTACATACGTCTTTGCTTGACCCGTCAATCTAATCTTGACTACATGTGACAACAGTTCATCAGGCCAACCATTCATCACAGCTGAAGTTTCCAAGTCGTCGACAAACGAACGCACATCCTCAGATGCCTTGCCAGAAAACGGAATAATCAAACTCGTGGCGTCAGGATCAATTTCCTGCTGCGGCACCCTAGGGAAAAGCGGCTTCTAAATGTTAATTCACTTCTCAACTGTGTATTGTTTGCTGTCAATTGTGCTACCTTTTCCAACAAAATCTGTACCGCTTCTGGTTCTGATACTCCTTGCATCCCTGACTCTGCCATTGTGTTGATTTTTTTCCCAGTTAGTCCAGAAACAAAACATTTAAGTAAAAGAATAACCTGTCTTCCTACAGCTCCATATCATCATACACAGTATCATCATATACCAATACAAAAGTGATCAAATACCCCAAAAACAACATTTAACTGCCCCCAAACACGCTAACACTTATTCTGACCAAAACATAATATGTCTACACAAAACACCTAAAATGGCCTGCCAGGAGAAACACTCAAAACACGAACAACAAAGAAACAAACAACACTTCAAAAGAATAACTGGTCAACACTCACCACATTTTGTGGCTGTGATGCAGGTGGTGGGCTCGAACGTCGTACTGCACAAACGACAACTGCTGTTCTGACACTAAATGTAGAGGTATGATGGGTGAGGATGTGCTGTCAGGATGCGCTGTATTAAAACTCGTCTGAGTTTCCCAAGCGATTTATTATTTCCAGCTACAGTGCCCGCAATGCTGAGGATACCACTTCGCTGTCCGCCAAACGGCTTTGCGCGGAATGGCTGCCTCAGCAACCCATGCAATGCTCTGCAGTGTGTCGACCTTACACAGTTGCGCAGTTGTGACGATGTCAGGATGCCCCGGCAGTCGACTCAGTGGTCTCCTTCCCCATTGTCTCAGAGCTGCTCACGCAGAGCTGCAATGCGGCCCGCAACATGCTTCCTCATTTGCGTGGCAATGATCACGGCGATAACAAGCACCCGCGATCCGATGTCCGAATCTGCGGCCCTCGCCTCGGGATGCCTCCGTCGTGTGTCGGGAGCCAACAAGACTGCCTGCAGTAGCGAGCTGTGGCGTGGCCCGCCTCTGGCTGGCTAAAGACCCCGCGTTGGCCTCAGAGGGTTGAACCAACGACCTGCCATAGACTGGAATGCAGACGACCCATCTGATGCTTTGTGTAGCCAGAGTGGTGTGATACGCCCCGCCGTCCATGAAAGCTGTCACACTTGAATGCCTTGTTAGTGAACCGGCGCCTATTTATATGCAGCTGAGCGCCTCTGTTTTGCTAACACGCCGCTCTGAGTCATGTACTCATAACACTGTCCTATTTACACAATAATTACGTCTTATTGCAGGTATCACTGTGTTACTGGACCCTCCAAACGTGAACTGCACAACTCCCTCACATTGATGCTTGGCCTCCTGTTTACGATGCTGAGTCGCAATACTGGTGTCAGAATCGGCTGTCAGTGTCAAACTTGACTGTCCCCTCAAGACTTCATCAGCAGTGAAGCATTGACAACCGTTATTTAGTACCAACAGAATATGGTGTTGTAAGGTAACTTTTTCTCTATTGAAGGCATTTTGAGTGTACTTGTGTATCTGCTTCGGAATATGTCAAGTTACAGAGGCACCGGTAGCACCTTTAAAGTGTCATTTGTTAAACCACGAGAGCCTGCAGATTTATCATAGTTTAAAGGAAATGTTAGGTAAATTTATTTAACACCAGTTCGATTTTAATCTGTCAGAGCATGAATTACCAAGTAATAAGGCTTAGCCATTCACATGTAGTAATTGTAGAAGGTTTGGGCATTTGGTACAGCGAAGCGCAGGGTAGCCGAGTATTGTCACGGTCCGGACGGCTCCCCGAGGCGGAGGTTCGAGTGTTCCCTCCGGTGTGTGGGTTGTCCTTAGCCTAAGTTAGTTTAAGTTACTTTAATTCGTGTGTAAGCCTAGGGACTGAAGACTTAAGCGGTTTGGTCCTGTAAGACCTTACCACAAATTTCCAAAATTTGACACAGGATAGCTTTGTGTCCCGCTGAGCGATGATACACCAAACATATTAGCGCGTAATAACTGTTTGTGTGTTGTTGGTGTTGCAGTTCCACTGTCTTTATTTGTTTTTCTAGTGAACAGCAGCGATAAATTATGAAAAATGATAGGCAAACGTTGTGCTACTGCTGGCGCCACAGTTGCCACCATGGCAGAGCAAGTAAAAGTATTGTCAGGGGTAAACTACCAGCAACAGGGGGTAAAAGGAGGACTGCGTTAGGAGGTAGAAGATCTGCAAGCTGTTTTTTCGGCAGTCATGGTCTGAGGAAATCGTAACAGTAGTATGTCTACATCCACTCCTTCTTTCGATCCACCGCCAGTTACCTTAATAAAGCCATTTTCCGACAAGCCAACAGATGACATAACTGCATTCATTAACAGTATTGAGGTGGCTACTGCCACAGTAAGTGTGTATTGGGGCAATGTTCATACAAGCGCACTCTGCATTGTCGCCAGATGTATCCAAGATGTTGGCGATAACGTCATCCAAGATGGTGGCATGTAGACTTGGCAACAGCGCATGACATAATCCAAGATGGCGGTCATACGTCTTCAAGATGGCAGCTTTTGGCGGCAAGTTTGAATTTTGGAGGGAAAGTGCCACAACCCCTACCACAGGAAGTGCAAATTTCCAACAGGATAATGCATCACACCACGGTTATCCCAACTAAGCTACGAAAATTACAGGGAGATTGGTCACTTGGGCTACCCACAATAACCTAAGTCATCCGACCACCACTTATTCCTATGAACTGGCGCCAAGTTTGAATTTGGATCGTAAAGAAAGCTCAATTCACGTATCTCTACTAAGCTAAGAAAATGGCGACAAAGAAAGGACACTTGGACTAACCTCAGCCACCCAACCGCCACCTCCTCCTAGGAATTGGCGCCAAGTTTGAATTTTGGCTGTAAAGAAAGGTCAAGTGTGGTTTCGCTACCATCCTAAGAAAATTCCTAACAACAAAGCTCACCTTCACTATCCTGAGTAATTATATTCGATGCCTCATTGGGCGACATGCGCGATGGATGGGGATGAAATGATGATGAAGACAACGCAACACCCAGTCCCTGAGTGGAGAAAATTCCTGACCCAGTCGGGAATGGAGCCCGGGTCCCTTAGGACAGCAGTCTGTCATGCTCACCATTAAGCTATCAGGGCAGACAATACAGCTATTGAAAGCTGCTCTATCCTTCACATTCATCTCGATGATCGAACACGTGAAGACAGATTGACAACGACAGCTCAGCAAAGACTAAATGTGCACCAACAATTCTGGTCATCTGAGTGTTGAAAAAAAAATAGCCACCATCTTGGGTAACGGTACTTGCGTCATCAGCTGACGTCACGACAGCGCCCTCTGGTGGTGGCAATATGTACTACGCCACGTGGTGAACACACTATTTTCCGCCATCTTGGATAATGGTACTTGCGTCATCACCGGACGGCATGTCCACCATCTTGGATGACAGTGCCCTCTCGTGGTGCGCTTTGTACTAAGTCAGTTGGAGTGCAGACCTTATGGCAAACACACTGGATGATGATGCTGCCTCTTATTGTTTAAATAAAGACTGGTGCATGATTTCGATAGTTGACGATTAGCATGCAAGTTTGCAGAGTCTTTTGGATCGATTATTATTTTGACAATTTACGAGTTCTTTGGCTCTCTGGACGTAAATTTACTGTATTATTTAGGAGTTGTTTACATGTCTGTAGGCTGTGCTATGCGTTATTTTTGACAGTTTACAATTAGCAAACGCATGTGTAGAGCATTATATGTGAGTTATGGTGCAGTAGTTTGCAGGTCTGTATGATGTGGGGCATGTCATAGCGTGTGTTCTGTATCATTGTGCTAAATATACTCCATCCCTAAATAAATTGCTCCAAAATGAATAAAGTACACTCATTCCTCTCTCCACCAGCCTAGTGCAGGCTGAGTCCTTTTCCCACTGACTCCTGGCAAGAGGTGTATATCAGATAACTTAGGTTAGTGGAGGTGAGCTTTGTTTCCAGAAATTTTCTTTGGTTGGTAGCGAAACACCAAGTGACCTTTCATTACTGCCAAAATTCAAACTTGGCGCCAGTTTCTAGGAGGAGGTGGTGGTCAGGTAGCTGAGGTTAATCCAAGTGTCCTTTCTGTTTCGTCATTTTCTTAGCTTAGTAGGAATATGCCAACTGACCTTTCTTTATGACTAAAATTCAAACTTGGCGCCAGTTGATAGGAAGAAGTGGCGGTTGGGTAGCTTAGGTTGGTGTGGGTAGCCCAAGTGGCCTACCTTCCTGCGATTTTCTTAGCTTAGTAGAGATAACCATGGTGTGATGCATTATACTATGGGAAATTAGAACTTCCCACCATTTTTCTGGGGAAGGGGGGGGGGGGGGGGGCGTGGCACTTTCACGCCTAAATTCAAACTTGCTGTCAAAAGTCGCCATCTTGAATGACGCCATGGTCGTCATCTAGGATGACGTCATGCGCTGTTGCAAAGTCTACCCGCCATCTAGGATAACGTCATCGTCACCATCTTGGATACATCTGGCAACAATGCAGAGTGCACTCGTTATAACTTAGCCCCAATACTAAAATGGTTCGTCAGACAAGATTACTCTCTGTGTAGGTAGTTTTCGATTGACAGGTGCAGCAAAAAAGTATGAGTTGTAGTAAGAGGTCCTCAGTACGCCAGAAGTATTCCAGTAGTTCGCTGACAGTTTGGAGAAACGTTATTACAAGCAAAACAGCACAAGGCTTTTTTTTTTTTCGGGAAAAATGTGTGCCTTAACAAACAAACATAAGTAATCATTGGAAATATGTTTGTATAAGATACAGAGCCCCCCCATGAACCATGGACCTTGCCGTTGGTGGGGAGGCTTGCGTGCCTCATCGATACAGATAGCCGTACCGTAGGTACAACCACAACGGAGGGGTATCTGTTGAGAGGCCAGACAAACGTGTGGTTCCTGAAGAGGGGCAGCAGCCTTTTCAGTAGCTGCAAGGGCAACAGTCTGGATGATTGACTGATCTGGCCTTGTAACAATAACCAAAACGGCCTTGCTGTGCTGGTACTGCGAACGGCTGAAAGCAAGGGGAAACTACGGCCGTAATTTTTCCCGAGGGCATGCAGCTTTACTGTATGATTAAATGATGATGGCGTCCTCTTGGGTAAAATATTCTGGAGGTAAAATAGTCCCCCATTCGGATCTCCGGGCGGGGACTACTCAAGAGGATGTCGTTATCAGGAGAAAGAAAACTGGCGTTCTACGGATCGGAGCGTGGAATGTCAGGTCCCTTAATCGGGCAGGTAGGTTAGAAAATTTGAAAAGGGAAATGAATAGGTTAAAGTTAGATATAGTGGGAATTAGTGAAGTTCGGTGGCAGGAGGAACAAGACTTTTGGTCAGGTGATTACAGGGTTATAAATACAAAATCAAATAGGTGTAATGCAGGAGTAGGTTTAATAATGAATAGGAAAATAGGAACGCGGGTAAGCTACTACAAACAGCTTAGTGAACGCATTATTGTGGCCAAGATAGATACTAAGCCCACACCTACTACAGTAGTACAAGTTTATATGCCAACTAGCTCTGCAGATGACGAAGAAATTGAAGAAATGTATGATGAAATAAAAGAAATTATTCAGATTGTGAAGGGAGACGAAAATTTAATAGTTATGGGTGACTGGAATTCCAGTGTAGGAAAAGGGAGAGAAGGAAACATAGTAGGTGAATATGGATTGGGGCTAAGAAATGAAAGAGGAAGCCGCCTGGTAGAATTTTGCACAGAGCACAATTTAATCATAGCTAACACTTGGTTTAAGAATCATGATAGAAGGTTGTATACATGGAAGAACCCTGGAGATACTAAAAGGTATCAGATTGATTATATAATGGTAAGACAGAGATTTAGGAACCAGGTTTTAAATTGTAAGACATTTCCAGGGGCAGATGTGGACTCTGACCACAATCTATTGGTTATGACCTGTAGATTAAAACTGAAGAAACTGCAAAAAGGTGGGAATTTAAGGAGATGGGACCTGGATAAACTGAAAGAACCTGAGGTTGTACAGAGTTTCAGGGAGAGCATAAGGGAACAATTGACAGGAATGGGGGAAAGAAATACAGTAGAAGAAGAATGGGTAGCTTTGAGGGATGAAGTAGTGAAGGCAGCAGAGTATCAAGTAGGTAAAAAGACGAGGGCTAGTAGAAATCCTTGGGTAACAGAAGAAATATTGAATTTAATTGATGAAAGGAGAAAATATAAAAATGCAGTAAATGAAGCAGGCAAAAAGGAATACAAACGTCTCAAAAATGAGATCGACAGGAAGTGCAAAATGGCTAAGCAGGGATGGCTAGAGGACAAATGTAAGGATGTAGAGGCTTATCTTACTAGGGGTAAGATAGATACTGCCTACAGGAAAATTAAAGAGACCTTTGGAGATAATACAACCACTTGTATGAACATCAAGAGCTCAGATGGAAACCCAGTTCTAAGCAAAGAAGGGAAAGCAGAAAGGTGGAAGGAGTATATAGAGGGTCTATACAAGGGCGATGTACTTGAGGACAATATTATGGAAATGGAAGAGGATGTAGATGAAGATGAAATGGGAGATACGATACTGCGTGAAGAGTTTGACAGAGCACTGAAAGACCTGAGTCGAAACAAGGCCCCCGGAGTAGACAACATTCCATTGGAACTACTGACGGCCTTGGGAGAGCCAGTCCTGATAAAACTCTACCATCTGGTGAGCAAGATGTATGAAACAGGCGAAATACCCTCAGACTTCAAGAAGAATATAATAATTCCAATCCCAAAGAAAGCAGGTGTTGACAGATGTGAAAATTACCGAACAATCAGTTTAATAAGCCACAGCTGCAAAATACTAACACGAATTCTTTACAGACGAATGGAAAAACTAGTAGAAGCCGACCTCGGGGAAGATCAGTTTGGATTCCGTAGAAATACTGGGACACGTGAGGCAATACTGACCTTACGACTTATCTTAGAAGAAAGATTAAGGAAAGGCAAACCTACGTTTCTAGCATTTGTAGACTTAGAGAAAGCTTTTGACAATGTTGACTGGAATACTTTCTTTCAAATTCTAAAGGTGGCAGGGGTAAAATACAGGGAGCGAAAGGCTATTTACAATTTGTACAGAAACCAGATGGCAGTTATAAGAGTCGAGGGACATGAAAGGGAAGCAGTGGTTGGGAAGGGAGTAAGACAGGGTTGTAGCCTCTCCCCGATGTTATTCAATCTGTATATTGAGCAAGCAGTAAAGGAAACAAAAGAAAAATTCGGAGTAGGTGTTAAAATCCATGGAGAAGAAATAAAAACTTTGAGGTTCGCCGATGACATTGTAATTCTTTCAGAAACAGCAAAGGACTTGGAAGAGCAGTTGAATGGAATGGATGGTGTCTTGAAGGGAGGATATAAGATGAACATCAACAAAAGCAAAACGAGGATAATGGAATGTAGTCGAATTAAGTCGGGTGATGTTGAGGGTATTAGATTAGGAAATGAGACGCTTGAAGTAGTAAAGGAGTTTTGCTATTTGGGGAGCAAAATAACTGATGATGGTCGAAGTAGAGAGGATATAAAATGTAGACTGGCAATGGCAAGGAAAGCGTTTCTGAAGAAGAGAAATTTGTTAACATCGAGTATAGATTTAAGTGTCAGGAAGTCTTTTCTGAAAGTATTTGTATGGAGTGTAGCCATGTATGGAAGTGAAACATGGACGATAAATAGTTTGGACAAGAAGAGAATAGAAGCTTTCGAAATGTGGTGCTACAGAAGAATGCTGAAGATTAGATGGGTAGATCACATAACTAATGAGGAGGTACTGAACAGGATTGGGGAGAAGAGGAGTTTGTGGCACAACTTGACCAGAAGAAGGGATCGGTTGGTAGGACATGTTCTGAGGCATCAAGGGATCACCAATTTAGTATTGGAGGGCAACGTGGAGGGTAAAAATCGTAGGGGGAGACCAAGAGATGCATACACTAAGCAGATTCAGAAGGATGTAGGTTGCAGTAGGTACTGGGAGATGAAGCAGCTTGCACAGGATAGAGTAGCATGGAGAGCTGCATCAAACCAGTCTCAGGACTGAAGACCACAACAACAAGATACAGAGGACTATTGAGCAAATATACCAACTCACACAAAACGCCAAAGTGGACAGCGTGTTGCTGCATCAAGCAGACAATACGGCTTTTTACGTTTTCCTACGTGGAATACGCACTGAGATGTCACACAGACTAAAGATGGAAAATCCTGGGAATACTACTGCGGATCTTAGGCTCACGATGAAATGAGAGGAGACTGACATTGCTGCAAAAACACGTACAGACCACTGAGTACTTTCTGCGGAAGTAAAGTAGTGTTATATGTGTGAGGGAGAAGGTCACGTGCATAAGCAGCGTCAGAAACTTGAATGAAATAAGCGTGGCCGATATGGACAGCGTACAGATGATTGTGGGAGTGTAGACATGGCAAACAATGCCATAATAAGCTGCTATTAAACGCAAGTGGGCGTGTTTCAACAATCAGAAGGCATTCCCAGTATGACGTAATACTGCACAAACAGATGCACAGACGGAATGCTCCTCTTCAAGCGTTCTGAGAGGCAAGGAACATAAATATTCTGTGGACACAGTTCCACATGTGTCAGTAGTCAGCCCGGACCTCTTCGGCAGGAGGCGACTGGGGCTCCCACACTTAAATTGCGTGGAGTGGTTGATAATAATGTAGAGCCGTTGGTATGACAATGCTCAGTTTCAGCATAAGAACTAGAAATTTTCATTATCTTACGGAAGTGTTACCATATGTGGGTGAAGTTTTTTGACAAACACCATGCAAAAATCGATCTTTCGCATTTCACAGTTGAACTTGGTTTCGGTTGGGTGACACAGCTGCAAGTGAGGCAATGTCGCAAGGCACACGCCTCATGAAGGTGTTCCGACTAAACTGTTGATATGAACGCTAAAAATTGGTTCCCATGATAAATACCACCAGGTATGAGGAACTTGGGGTGGATTTCGATTGATACCCGTTTACCACGTGAAACTTTGTACTTGTTAGAGCCACAAAGGGAAAAAGTAGAAACAGACAAAATGCTCTGTCTTCCTCACAGAAGCGTAGTGCATGTAAATGATATTAATCGTGAATATAAGGTTCCTATAATCTTCGATAACTTTGGCATAGACTCGGTTAGTCTGTCAAATAGCTTAATGATTGCCATATAGGAGGCATCAGTTGAAGAAGTTATTAATAGTTCATACATAACAAGTATTCACTGTTGCAAATACGAAGAAACATTATCTGCATAAGGGAACGATGACAATGAAAATTTGTGCCACACCAGGATTCGAACCCACATTTCCCGCCTTATGAGACCGATTGCCTTACTCACTCTGGTTATCCATACCCGACCAGTGGCCAGATCAAGACTCCCACATGTCGTCGTTCCTGCATCACAACCTGTACTTGTACACACATTGTGTAATTCTCTTAAAGGAGAGGACGTTTTAATATAAGGCGCTGCCCAGTATCGGCTGAAAATTGCAGTGCCTATGCTGTTAAAAAGTTCGATACAATGCTCATCCAGACATGCAAGTATATCTGTGTTGTTAAGGAGAATGGATCTGCGTTCCTTCGGAACAACGCGTCATTCTTCTTACTAACACAGCAACTGCAGTGTCGTATTTATCCGCTAATTCGAGGCAGTGACTTCCAATTAAAACGTCCGCTCCTGTACGTGATTTACATAACGTGTGCAAGAGTACAGGTCGTGACATACACGCATGTTTAAAGAAAAGCTGCATTGCTCTTCTTAACAACACAGGTATTGCAGTATCGTATTAATGGGTCATGTGATGACCCGTGCCACAAGCAAACGGTCGGTGCAGCAGCATTACATGAAAAAGTGGGTCAGCTGAGAGGCAGTGATCGACAGGCTATGGAAGTTTTGCTAGTAAGGTCTATGGATTTATTTAACAGCAGCAATGCCGTTCTCTCAGCACAGTGTACCTACATCTAATAATGCACCAGTTTACAGAAAGCTGTTCCACATAGTGAAGGACTTTATAGATCAGCAGTTAGCAAAATATACAGGGTGTTACAAAAAGGTGCGGCCAAACTTTCAGGAAACATTCCTCACACACAAATAAAGAAAAGATGTTATGTGGACATGTGTCCGAAAACGCTTAATTTCCATGTTAGATCTCATTTTAGTTTCGTCAGTATGTACTGTACTTCCTCGATTCACTGCCAGTTAGCCCAATTGAAGGAAGGTAATGTTGACTTCGGTGCTTGTGTTGACTTGCGACTCATTGCTCTACAGTACTAGCATCAAGCACATCAGCACGTAGCATCAACAGGTTAGTGTTCATCACGAACGTGGTTTTGCAGTCAGTGCAATGTTTACAAATGCGGATTTGGCAGATGCCCATTTGATGTATGGATTAGCACAGGGCAATAGCCGTGGCGCGGTACGTTTGTATCGAGACAGATTTCCAGAACGAAGTTGTCCCGACAGGAAGATATTCGAAGCAATTGATCGGCGTCTTAGGGAGCACGGAATACTCCAGCCTATGACTCGCGACTGGGGAAGACCTAGAACGACGAGGAAACCTGCAATGGATGAGGAAATTCTTCGTGCAGTTGACGATAACCCTAATGTCAGCGTGAGAGAAGTTGCTGCTGTACAAGGAAACGTTGACCACGTCAATACATGGAGAGTGCTACGGGAGAACCAGTTGTTTCCGTACCATGTACAGCGTGTGCAGGCACTATCAGCAGCTGATTGGCCTCCACGGGTACACTTCTGCGAATGGTTCATCCAACAATGTGTCAACCCTCATTTCAGTGCAAATGTTCTCTTTACGGATGAGGCTTCATTCCAACGTGATCAAATTGTAAATTTTCACAAACAACATGTGTGGGCTGACGAGAATCCGC
Organism: Schistocerca nitens; assembly: GCF_023898315.1. NCBI lineage: Eukaryota > Metazoa > Arthropoda > Insecta > Orthoptera > Acrididae > Schistocerca > Schistocerca nitens. Next base: position 952,566,558 of record NC_064616.1, read on the forward strand.
ACGCAATTGTGCAATTACGTCATCAACACAGATTTTCTGTGAACGTTTGGGCAGGAATTGTTGGTGATATCTTGATTGGGCCCCATGTTCTTCCACCTACGCTCAATGGAGCACGTTATCAAGGTTTCATACGGGATACTCCACCTGTACTGCTAGAACATGTGCCTTTGCAAGTACGACACAACATGTGGTTCATGCACGATGGAGCTCCTGCACATTACAGTCGAAGTGTTCGTACGCTGCCCAACAACAGATTCGGTGACCGATGAATTGGTAGAGGGGGACCAATTCCATGGCCTCCACGCTCTCCTCATCTCAACCCTCTTGACTTTCATTTATGGGGGCATTTGAAAGCTCTTGTCTACGAAACCCCGGTACCAAATGTAGAGACTCTTCGTGCTCGTATTGTGGACGGCTGTGATACAATACGCCATTCTCCAGGGCTGCATCAGCGCATCAGGGATTCAATGCGACGGAGGGTGGATGCATGTATCCTCGCTAACAGAGGACATTTTGAACATTTCCTGTAACAAAGTGTTTGAAGTCACGCTGGTACGTTCTGTTGCTGTGTGTTTCCATTCCACGATTAATGTGATCTGAAGAGAAGTAATAAAATGAGCTCTAACATGGAAAGTAAGCGTTTCCCGACAGATTCCACATAACATATTTTCTTTCTTTGTGTGTGAGGAATGTTTCCTGAAAGTTTGGCCGTACCTTTTTGTAACACCCTGTATATAATATACAGTGAAATCCCATGGGGTGCAGATACTGTCATCATAAAAAAAGGCGTCAGATGGTACTAAGAGGTATTGATACCGTGATACTTACTGCTACCTGAATGAAAAGGCCATACAGAATGCTTATAAAATCTCCAATCTTACAGAAACGTTATACAATCTTGGACAGTTCCACTGCATTACAACAATGCATCTGATAAGTGGGTTTCACCAGCTAGAGGTAGTCGCTGAAGACAGACCAAAGACTGCTTTCACATTCCCATGTGGAAATTACCAGTTTAAAAGGTTCTTGAATGGGCACAGAAACTTGCCAATCATGTCCAGAGGCTATTTTATTGAGTCTTATGTGGTTTGAAACCTTAAACTTGATGGTAGATTTGGACGATATCATTGTACTCTAGAAGGCTATGCCAGAGCATGTGAAATGGTTGGAGGACATATTCAGCATGCCATGATGTGCACATCTGACGCTTAGTATTAGGAACTGCCTTTTCTGAGCAGATGGAGGTAAACTACCGTGACCATGTGATTAGTGCAGAAGATGTTCAACCCGATCTTCAACTAACAGAGGCAATCCGGAATTTCGGAGCACCATAAAACAACAAAATCGTTATTGTCATTAATGGGTTTATTCAGTTATCAATGCAAATTCATAAAGAATTTTGTACACATTGCAGAACCTTTGACTCGATTCCTGAGGAAGGGCATTAAACTCAAGCGTTCAGCAGAATGTGAAACACCATTTCAACCACTGAAGGCTGTATTAGTACCTGACCCAGTACTAGTGTCTCCTGATTTTTAGAAGGAATTTATCCTCGCATGTGATGCTAGTAAAGAGGCATCTGACTCACTTTTGTGGCTCTAAATTAAGTGTAACTACTCCAGTACAGAAAGTAAATGTGGACAGAGATGTATGGAATATAGCACTTTCATTATTACTTATGTAGAGGGGTGTTTTGGTCGTTACAGACAAAACTACATTAAAATGGCTGTTGGTGCTGTAAGACTTACCACGTAGGACAACAAAATTGACAATTGAACACAGGCGGCTTTGGTAGAAAGCACACAAATGCGAATATGGTGCGTATGGAAGTTGCAGATCTGAACATGCAATGCTAAGGTATAACAGAGTGGTAGAGAGCATAAGCAGCCAACAGAGACTGTCCGGCATTCAGGACACAATGACGGTTTGTGATGCGTGCGGGCTTGCTCTGCACAACGAAGAAATGCGAAACACACATGTTGTATAGCAACAAGCACATGACCATGTGTTGTCAGGTCACAGAGGGCACTCAACGACAGACAGATGAGAAGCCAGATGGTTCTGGTGCATAACAAGAAAACGTAATGTCGAACAATTCATGAAGGAGGTCGCAGGTTCGAATCCTGCCTCGGGCATGTATGTGTGTGGTGTCCTTAGGTTAGTTAGGTTTAAGTAGTTCTAAGTTCTAGGGGACTGATGACCTAAGATGTTAAGTCCCATAGTTCTCAGAATTATTTGAACCATTTGAACATGAGGGAGTTAGTACCTTTTGTACCAAGATGTGAACTTACTCATGAAAATAATCTTAGCAGAGGCATTTCAACCCATTAAAATGTCTGGACTTGATATTTCAGGACCATTTAATGGAACACCCACTGGAAATAAGTACATACTGATGATTATAGATCATTTTTCGAGGTTTTTGGTAATTAGTTCATAGCGGGGGTGCCTGATATACTGTAGATGCGGATCAGGGTTCCTAATTACTTTGTGTCAGACTTGAAAACGCAGTTGTGTCATTTAGTTCATATCTAGCACTTATGGACAAGCCTGTTCCACCCACAAAGTAATGACAGAACAGGACGAGTTCATTAACCACCACTGAAATATTGAGGTATTATATTAATTTGCCATCATATGGACTGGGATATATATTTATAACACATAGTCTGCATGTATAACACTAAGTTACGTACCAGTATGGTTTTCTCAACTTTCAAGGTGGTGTACGGTAGAAAGATATCATCCCTCTTTCATTTCACGATTTCTCAATTAGGACCAAACAGTGGATCGGTTAAAATATTTAGAAATAGATTCAAATGGTTCAAATGGCTCTGAGCACTATGGGACTTAACATCCGTGGTCATCAGTCCCCTAGAACTTAGAACTACTTGAACCTAACTAACCTAAGGACATTACACGCATCCATGCCCAAGGCAGGATTCGAACCTGCGACCGTAGCGGTCACGCGGTTCCAGACTGAAGCGCCTAGAACCGCACGGCCACACCGGCCGGCATTTAGAAATAGAATATTGGAGGTATGGCAGAGAGTAAAGCAAGCTAATACTAAAGCTTTGAAACGACAGGAATAGTCCAAACAATGTGTAGGAAAATTTCCACAAAATACTGGTATCAGTGGTTATTATTCACGAATACCAACAGGCCTAAGTATAAGACAAAAGATTCGTGACTGAGTATCAGGTTTGCATCAAGTTATCTAGGTGACTTCTCCAGTAAATTTTAAAAACTAAAACGTCTGTTCTCCATGCAAGTATGATGAAACCATTTAAGGGTATGGTGTATGTACTTCCACAAGTCACGATGACTGGGCCGAGGAGCAAATAAACGACTAAAAATGTCAAAAAACGTATACTAGCAAGATGTTCATATATTACGCAATGAGGCCATGTGACAAGTAGTAGTATTTAAGTTGCGTAGTGTTATGCCTACTAAATGTTTATACAGGTATTTTTCTATTCTTGTTTGAGTGTATTATGAGTTTTTACTAGTTGGTATACATCTGCATCTACATCTAAATGGATGTTCTGCAAATCATATTTAAGTGCCTGGCAGAAGGTTCATTGAACCACATTCTAAGTTCTCTATTATTCCAATCCCGTATAGCGCGCGGAAAGAACGAACACCTATATCTTTACGTACGAGCTCTGATTTCCCTTATTTTATCGTGGTGATCGTTTCTCTCTATGTAGGTCCGTGTCAACAAAATATTTTCGCATTCGGAGGAGAAAGTTGGTGGTTGTAATTTCTGAGGAGATTCCGTCACGTAGAAAAACGCCTTTCCTTTAATGATGTCCAGCCCAAATCGTGTATCGTTTCAGTGACACTCCCTCGCATATTTCGCTACAATACAAAACGTGCTACCTTTCTTTGAACTTTTTCGATGTACTTCGTCAGTCCTGTCTGGTAAGGATCCCACACCGCGCAGCAGTATTATAAAAGAGGGCGGACAAGCGTAGTGTAGGCAGTCTCCTTAGTAGATCTGTTACATTTTCTAAGTGTCCTGCCAGTAAAACGCAGTCTTTGGTTAGCCTTCCCTACAACATTCTCTATGTGTTAATTCCAATTTAAGTTGTTTGTAATGGTAATTCCTAGGTATTTAGTTGAGTTTACGGCCTTTAGATTTGACTGATTTATCGTGTAACCGAAGTTTAACGAATTCCTTTTAGCACTCATGTGGATGACCTCACACTTTTCGTTATTTAGGGTCAACTGCCAATTTTCGCACCATTCAGATATCTTTTCTAAATCGTCTTGCAATTTGTTTTGATTTTTTGATGACTTTATTAGTCAATAAACGACAGCGTCATCTGCAAACACCCGAAGAGCGTTGCTCAGGTTGTCTCCCAAATAGTTTATATATATAAGGAACAGCAAAGGGCCTATAACACTACCTTGGGGAACGCCAGAAATCACTTCTGTTTTACTCCATGACTTCCCGTCAATTACTAGGAACTGTGGCCTCTCTGACTGGAAATCACAAATCCAGTCACAGAACTGAGCAATTTCAGTACAAGCCGCTTGTGTGTTATTATTTGAAAAGTCCTTGTCAATAGCACTCAACACATCAAGCGAATAAAGAGGTACTTGTGTTTCACAAAAACAATGTTTTCTAAACCCATGTTGACTGTTTGTCAATAGACCGTTTTCTTAAAGGTAGTTCATATTGTTCTAACACAATAGATGTTCCAAAATACAGCTGCATATCGACGTTAACGATATGGGCCTGTAATTAAGTGGATTACTTCTACTTCCTTTCTTGTATATTGGTGTGACCTGTGCAACTTTCCAGTCTTTGGGTACGGGTCTTTACTCGAACGAACGGTTGCATAGGATTGTTAAGTATGGAGCTAATGCATCAGAGATTACTGTGAAAGGAACGTAACTGGTATACAGTTTGGACCAGAAGACTTTCTATAGGTCGTTAAAGTTGCATACTGGTTACATGTTGCTTCATCGTTGTTTTGCTATGTACAGTACACTAGTTTCCGAAGGGGGGAGGGAATGACGAATGAGCCTTTCCTCTGGTGATGAATCGCCAGGAACAATCGGATGGGCTGTGATAATCTTGATGTTGCTGTATGTCATCTACGGAGAAGATATGCATAAACTTTGCATTTAACTGTTAGCGTCAGAGTTTTATTTTCTCGACAAGCAAACGTGTACTGATGAGTCGTCAGTGGATATTGAGGTAGATTATTGGTGTGTGGGAGATAAGGAATGACTTCGCAGAATGCAGGATGCGCTCATGGAATTATATAAGCAAGTGCCGGGTAAGAAGCTTCTCACCCAGATGCAGTGTCATTATCAGGAATCGAGGCTTGTAATCATCAAACTAACATCTCCACACCGACCAGGCACGGCGCGTTCGCACATCCTCCTGGATAACTCGTGAAAATCTGCTGCAATCTTGGTTGATCCATAGTGGATGACCGGGATCCAGTCTTCACGAAAAGAAACATCCTCCACCACAGTTGGCTCGACATGAGTCTGCAGCGGGCAAACTACGAGAGTGCTGAGGTGGGAGTCACCTTTTTTTCGCACAATGTTCTCGGACCTACACTTCTGCCAGCATGCATGCAGCCATGGCTTTGAATTGCAGGGCAATGTTACGACACGCTTACAGGCCATCAGTACTTCGTGGCGTGGGCGTAAACCCGGGAACCGACCACTGCTATGAAGACGCCAATAGCCCTGTAAACTTTATACGATGCATTAGTCACATTTCAGTTATCTCTGTGTCACTGACGCCTCCGCCGGCCGGAGCGGCCGAGCGGTTCTAGGCGCTACAGTCTGGAATCGCACGACCGCTACGCTCGCAGGTTCGAATCCTGCCTCGGGCATGGATGTGTGTGATGTCCTTAGGTTAGTTAGGTTTAAGTAGTTCTAAGTTCTAGGGGACTGATGACCTCAGAAGTTAAGTTCCATAGTGCTCAGAGCCATTTGAACCAATGACGCCTCCAGGCGTGAACTGGACCATTCACAGACACTTTGTGGTCTGCCTCCTGTTCACATCACAATCCCATATCACAAGACTGCAAAAGTATTGTCACGATCACTCTATGTCAGTCAATGTGGAATGGCTGGTGTTTACGAAAGTAAATTTAAAACACGCACGCATTTTCTTAACTGTGCACTGAATATATATTCTTACAGTATTCCGTGACACATACGTACGCGCACCACCAGTGACTGATTTTTCACTACTCATTTGAACTTGTTAACTTCACGTCCCGCTTCGCGCTCTGAAGAGGAAGCCAGGCTTCCATTCCATATTGGCAATTTCAGCGCTCTCTCATTTCACGATTACTTCCACCGATTGCGGGCCAAAGATACAAGCATGATGCTATCGATACATGAAACGATATCCAGCTTACATTTACTCTGCAAAAAGTTTTTAAATTCTAAAGGAATTTAGAAACAGCAAACGTTTCAGAGTGGAATGAAAAAAGTAATCCGATACCTTTTTTACGTTGGTACTACTTCCAAATGTTTCTCTATCCAATACAATGCAGAATGAGGTAGCAGGAATACAGTCGTATCCGCGAGTGTACCTCGAAGGTGGAAGTTCACCCGGCTATCTCACAAGTTGAGCTGTTTACCAAAATTCAGCTAACTCGAGCTCTACCATGCCTTGAGGTTTTCCATTCTTATAGCAGTTCATGGACACAGCTCCGGGTGCTAATTGAGAACATCCAATGTTCTCCCACCATCAAACAGTGATGCTGTGGTGATAATATTTCTTTCTGATATTCTGCAGCCTCTGTTTTATCCATAAACAATTGCACTCCATACGCCTGTGCATCATTGTGTACTACTCTGGCTGGAAATATGGTGATGTTGTTCTCGAAACTCTCTTGCAGGAACCTTAGTGACAGAAGAGCGTGAGATTCTCCATGCTCATAAATTATTAACTTCTGTAGCTTGAACCAATTTACAGATCGTTTCCCATCTTACCTGATGAGCGCGTTGAGTCTATCTGTATATTCTCGTTATATTCTGGTTACCACCAGTATCGTGTCCTACAGCATCAGTCGATTTTGTATCCCCCCTCCCCCCCCCGATCGCTGTTCACTGTTGGCATTGTTCTCTTGTGTACTGAGCTTATTCGTTGGTTAACGCAAGTATAATTTTGGTGTTATATAGAACGCCCTGCTATAAACACGACAGCTGCGTGGTGCGCCTCCCTTCTTTGGTTTTGGGAGTGTTTGCCATCGAGTTTTTCAGCTCGTGGATATCTTCGTTATCCGCCGTTCCCAACATACTAGGCGCCACAGTCTGGAACCGAGCGACCGCTACGGTCGCAGGTTAGAATCCTGCCTCGGGCATGGATGTGTGTAATGTCCTTAGGTTAGTTAGGTTTAATTAGTTCAGGCGACTGATGACCTCAGAAGTTGTCGCATAGTGCTCAGATCCATTTGAATCAAACATACTTTTTACGCTTCTTCCTTTCGCTTCCTGGCACCCTCTTTCCCTGTGAAGTAGCATCCGTGGTATAAAGTAAGTGGTCAGTGCCTGTTGAGATCTCAGTTTGGGATACGATCGCCACAATTTCTGGTAATCACCCTTCATCTAGTTAAAAATTTTGTTACCCTGCAGCCCCTTATGTAATTTTATGAATGCGTCCAGAAGTCTGTTAACATCGTTCCTTGTCTTATACACGCCAACGGTCAACCTCAATGTCCACTGACGACTGGTCAGTGACACATTTTATTGTCTGCAAAGTAACACATCTAGCGCTAACAACTGAATGTGGTGTGATCCTCGGGCAGCAACGATGTCCTCATTAACAGCGAATTCCAGTTACACGAAACGATGTCCTCTGTCGTGTCAGAATCGTTGAAGAAGTACAGTAAAATATGCAAACCGAAACCATTTATGTTCGGGGGACGGCGTGTTCAATCGTTCTCACCATGCGTGGTAAGATACTCGACTAACATTCGGCACTAGGACCTGAAATAGCTGTCTGGAAGTACTCCTTTAAGTTTTACGTGATTTCCTCAAATCACTTCAAGTTTATAACGCGAATTTTTCTTTGAACTGAGATCAGCCGACTTCCTCCCCATTCCCTTCCCAACTAGACACTTGGCTGCGTCTCTAACGACCACGTCGTCTGAAGGATAAGAAACCGTACCCTCCCTTCCTTTTCCTTTAGTCATGCACTTTATAGTCCTGGGGAGGACTAAACCACGAAAAGAAGTCAAAGCACAGAACTCGGTGACACACACAGCAGTTTTAAGAGGGAAGAGCGTTTGCTAGCTAGCGTCAGTACAGATGGGCAACAACTGCATACCGGTAGCTATCATAGAACTTGAGCCGATTTCCTTCGTTACTGGCAGCATCTTTGCGACGAGTCAATTTTATCTGTGGAGTGCAAGGCTTGAAGCATATTCCCAGACACCAGTCTCAGGAACTTACTACCTCGTATCAGTCCACTTTATGGGCGCTCTGTAATTGTGAAATGTCTTCAAGAGGATTTGTGGAGGTACAATGAAAATTTGGTAAAAAACACAACTGAAGGTCACAAGAGTATGAAGATCACAAAACTAATACATGTATTGAACAGGCTCCGCATTTAAACACGTTAGACAACTGATTTCGAACTAACAAAATAGAGAATGTAAATCGTACAAAAATGCAAATATTTTTATAAATTTAATTATAGTTCAGTCACGGAATCAGAAAAAAATGATTGTTAATAATGAAAATCATCTAATTCCGGAGGAAATTCCTGGAAGGTGGTGTCTAAGTTGACATAATCTGAACCATAGCTAAAATTCAACAACATAAACTTACTCAGGTATTTACAGAATGTCAGCAGAGGAAGAAAATTCCCTTCAGAACTATCAATATTGTGATTAATCTACAATACAGGAAACGTGGTAAACAGCACGACATTCAATGAGATCATCACCAACAGCATAGAAGAGAAAATAGATATGAATATAAAGAGGGAACAAACTGCCTTTAGGAGAAAAAATCGGGATGGAAATTATAGAATGAGCAAATAATTCAGAATCACTATTTTGTAGTAGTGTATTTTTTGAGAAAATTTCAGTAAAATATCTGCTAACTGCCTTCTTCAAGCAAGATGTAAGTTTAACATCTATTAGTATGCTGTGTAATAGGTACACAAGAACGTTATAGATTCCAGTAGACTTCATCGGTGCAGTAAGAAGTTCGGAGTTTAGGAATGTGTAAGAGAAGGTGGACCAATGTGACCCTAATTAATTTTGACTATCGTAGAGGAAGGTTTGACGTTGTTAAGCAATGAAATTGAATCGGTTGTTGGAAGAAGGGAATAAACACTGAAAATAATAGATCTAGATTTTGCTGAATTTGAGTCATGAAAGGATACACGCAACTATAGAATACAAGAAAGGAACGAAAACCAACCCATTAAGCCCTGAAAACCAGGTCTGAATATTCCATAAGTTGGAAGAAGGAAATAAAGACTGGATTTATTTCTGTGTTACAACTACTGCCACGGGTGACCAAGTGATGACAGCAGGGCACGGAACAAGTTCGTTCTAGCTCCGTCTGCTGGATATCTTCTTAACTAGTTAGTTTGCAAACAGTTGGTTAATGTGTTCCGTGTTCGTGTAGAGCATTTACCAATCGCTAATTTCTTCCTACTACAACAGACTTACATAATGTCACTGATTTTCGAGAGTGCTTCTGAAGTCGCTTCATCGTTCAGAAACAAGCGGAGAAAAGGAGTTCGCGGTGTTCAATGCTATAAACGTAAAGTACAGAAGAGGCAGCGTCTTATTGTCAACAATATGTGAGTACCTCCATAGGTAACACTATTCCTGCAAAATCAAACACCAAAATTTTGTGTTCTTGCAAGCTGAAACTTACCTCCTGAAGAGAAGAAATATTTTATAGATAATTTATATGATGGACGAAACAAAAATGAACAAGATACTTTCCTAATGGGTCTGATAATACGACGTGATTCAAAGCGCCGTCGTTCAAACAACGAAAACCCTAAGAAACAAGACATCGTTTTCGATTTCTTTGTTCTGAATAATGCCAACAAAAGAATTAAAGTTTGTAGAAGAGCATTTTCCGTTTTATATGCCATCAAAAATAAAGCGCTTTTCCGTTTGACTACTTTAATTGCTTCTGGAAAATCTGCAATTGATATGCACGGTAAACATATGAACCGGGGTAATGTATCACCTCCACAAATACCAGGTGCTATTGATGATCGTATAAATGAGTTGCCAATACACCATTCTCATTACTGCAGTAAGGAAATTAAATATCTAAATTCTGAGCTGGACATAAAAAGTTTTCACCGCCTGTTTTGTGAGAAATATCCGCGTTATGCATTTAGCGTCAAATATGATTTTTATCGGAAATATTATAATGAGGCTCCAGATTGACGTCTGTAGCACATGTGAGGAATGGGAAATGAAGATCAAATCACCAGTTCTCAACGACACCGCAAAACCTGTCGCAGTCGCTGCAAAGATGGTCCATTTACGTCGAGCCAAGAAATTTTCCTCCAAACAACAAGAAGTGTAGCAACCGTGCAATGAAACAGAAGAAGTAGGGTGCCTCGTCTTTGACTACATGCAAAATCTTCCACTGCCGCAAATTCTGGTGCAAGAGATGTTCTATCTAAGAAAGCTTTGGTTGTACGTTTTCTGTATCCATTATGTGGAAACAGGATCAGCAAATCTCTACACATATCCAGAAGGTATGGGTAAAAGAGGCCCTGATGAGGAACGTACCCTACTTTGATTAAGGATTCAGGACATAAGTCCAACTGTTTAAGAACTTAGCAACGCTTGCGGTGGGCAAAACCGAAATAGTACTGTCACCACGTCTCTACTTTCCTTGGTATAACTTGGCCGTTTTGCCACAGTTCACCAATATTTTCCTCTTCGTGGACATTCGTTCCTGCAGTTCGTAGGATCTTTGCTACCGCCAAGCGTAAGATTAGGAAAATGGACAATATCCGGACGAGTACTGTGAGTTGATACAAACAGCGAGAGAATCTGCATATTCTGTGAGAAAGGTGACTTCAGGACATATCGTGAACTATAAGGATTGGTGGCCAAAGTTCTTCAAGATATCAACGAAAAGTACTGACAAAACATTCAAACTTTTGTATTTCCACATACCGACACCTTCAATATTTAATTGATTTGAAGGGTTCTATAATGGCCTCAGATAAGATTTGTCCTTCAAAAACCAAAGTTATTGGATAAAATAACGCTTCCTACAAAGACTGCATACATAGTAAAAATACCCATAAATGAGAAAAAAATGCAAGACGTAGAGAAGATAATCACGTACATACCTACAGAAAAGAAAGACTTCTAGGAGGACTTAATGACCTGGCCTACCACCTCAGATCCACCTGATCATGATGATGGGTGATTTTTATGTCCAAGTTTTTTTCTCTAAGACTTTCTGCTCATTCTTAGGATCAAATAATTGATGCCCTTTTAAATTTTCAACTATATACATTTTTCCAATAGTCTATAGTGTTACATTTTTACAATTTTGAATAAAATTTTAAAGACATTATTGACTTATTTCTTTATTTTTAGTCACATTTTCAATCAGTTGGAAGAAGCAAACCGATCCATAATTTTTTTTTAATTTTAAGAGTCATAGTACAATACCAGAAAATTATCCGAACACTGCAAACAGATGGAAATGTTGTTCTGTATGTGCTATAAGAAATAATTTCTGGTTCAATGAAAAATGTATAAGTTATACAGTTTTTTTTTAATTTCCCAGCAAACAGGTTTATGTAGTTATTTCGTTCTTCCAACTGCCGATTCAGTTAAGAAATGCATACGAATTGAAAACGTTTACTTATATCATCAACGCTCTGCTGATAAAATTGTATAGTTTGGCCCTATCGCACATAGAGTGCAATAACAAATGAAAAACTAAGCAGAGGAAGTTGGAGAACTGAGAGCAGGCCTCACGTCAGTTATAATTTTTACACCTTTCAGTGAGTTATGAACCTTAGCAGCGAAAACTTTTACATCGCTAAGTGGGGAATGCACAGCAACATACTGAAATCTTTATATATTTGTCAATATGCTGCTCACATAGGGATGCGAATTAAATCGACTAACAATCCGATCTCATCTTCGAATTCAGTCCCTTACCTTCAATATAATACAATTTCAGTTGCAGATTGGAAGGTCCAAAAATGAGTACACTACCCAAGGTGGTAGCTCGAGAGAGCAATGCACCATTGTGTCACTTAGTGCATTTGGACCAGTGGATCTGGGAAGTCCCAACAACTGCAATCAGAAGGTCAAATGGGGGCAACCTTGGAATTATTCTAAAATAAAATTCAAAAAACAATTCCTTCTAGGCACTTTAAATGCAAATTTTCTAATCGAGTTTGGTAAACAAAAAGAACTAGACCTGCTTTTAACGAAAAACAAAGTTCAAATTTTAACAGTTCAGGAGGCAAGCTTCCTAGATTAAAATGTATTGGATACATGTAACTACAGAATCTTCAGAGAAAAACCAGTAATCAAAATTATGGAGCAGACGCCATTATTGGGTACAGCTTTCTAAGTTCAAAAACGTATATTATGAAATGTTACAGAATTTAAATCCAGCTCAGAGAGAGTATCTTTCCTATCAGTTAAATGCAAAAACAGGATATACACACCTGTTAATCAATGAAGACAGCAGGAAAAGTCCACAAAAAACAGAGGAATTCTGGGATTTTTTTTTAGAAACGGAGATATCTAAAATTCCAAAGACGAATACTACGTTACTACTAGGCGACTTGCACAAATTGGCAGAGAAAAGCAATTTAGAAATTTAGTAAGACAATTCTTAGCTCGTAGAAGAACCAACGCTGCTCAGTTTGTGTCAAAGCTCTCATCTGAAACAAATGTCAACTTTCTTTAGGAAACTCCCAGGAAACGCTAAAACGTAGACATCTTCCAACCCAATGTTAGGAAAATTTCAGTTAGATCATGTGGCTCTTTCGCAAAAAAAAGTACAATGGAAACTGTGTATGTGAAAGTAATCAGGAATGGTGAATTTGATTCTGATCAAAAACTCTCTAAAATTAAAGTAAAACTCCTATCTATCAAAGAAAAAGGAAAGTCTCAAAGGTTAATAAAATATAATACAGATAGGCTCACTATAGCAAAATAATCAATTAAAACTATCAAGACGAAATTGAAGCAGCTATACATAGCACCTGGCAAGAAATGACCAAAGCAATTAATAACGCTGCATAGAAACATTTGGATCAATAAGAAATAAAAGGAAAATATTGTGGAGTGAAGTATATGTAGACACAATAGCAGATAAGACTAAGAAATAGGAAACATGGAAATGCTCAAAGAAAATTATAGATTGTGATCAATTTAAACAACAAAGAAAGGAAAATGTTAATCAGAAATAACAAATGAATCCTTGAAAAGGAGAAACATTTGGATATAGACAAAAATTTAGTGAAAGATATTACTCATGACTTTTATCAAACTTTTAAGAACAAATTAAATTGGTACCAAACTCCAAATATATGTTTCAAAAATGAAGACTGCAAAACCAGGCTAAGCAATACTGACAATCGTGAAATACTAGCAAGATATTATCATCAGCTTCTGAACTCTCCTGAACCATGTCATAAACTGGAATTCTCTGTTTTTAATGAAAATTTGGAAGAAGATCTACCACCAACTGTAGAAGAAATAGAAGAGGTAATTGAGACCCTCAAGAACAACAAACCTATTGGAGAGAAGATTCTAGTACAGCTGAACTTGTGAAGTGGCCCCTACCAAATATAGCAAAGAAGCTAAATTTACTCTTTGAATAAATCTGGAAAACAGAAAATATCCCAGAGGAATGGAAAGTTATCTTGATATATCCACTCCAAAAACAAGGTAATAAACAGGATGTAAACAACTACAAAGGAATCTCTTTACTGCCAGTAGCGTGTGAAGTGTTTCCGAAGATTTTATTAAGCAGAATGGAAACAACACTAGACAGTCATTTAGGTGCATATCAAGGTAGTTTTAGGAAAGGAAGGTCATGTTCAGAACAAATATTTAATCTCAAGTCAGTAATTCGCCACGGATTACTTAATTCAAAGGGCATTGTAGTTATGTTTGTGTGTTTGTGGATTTCAGAAATGTTTTTGATTCTTTCAACAAAGAAACTACAGATAAAAATAAATCATGAATTTGGCGTTACGTCTAAACTGGCTAACCTAATCTGTGAAACACTTACGGATACGGTCTCTAAAGTGAAATGTATGGGAGACATGTCACAGCCTTTCAAAATAAAAACAGGTGTACGTCAATGTGACAGCCTATCCCCAATTCTTTTTAATATCGTGTGAGAGATAATAGTAATAATTTGGAACGAATAACTTATTGAACTCAACATCTCGCATATAAGGTACGCAAGAAGATGCGAAATGATCGAAATCAACTAAGTTGCATCTGCAGATGATTTTTCTATACCTTCCGAAAATGTGGCATCAGATATTTCACAAATAAATCTCCTGGAAGAAATAGCAAGCGGAACTAAAATAGACAGGGTAAAAAAATTCAAATATCTTGGGTAGAGAATCCAAGAGAATGCTTTGGAAAAATGTGCAATAGAGGAAAGGTTATATAAAATGGGGAGACAATATTGTTTCACCAAAGACCTCTTCAGTAAAAATTCGCTCCAAAAGATGCAAAAATAAGCCATTACAATGCAGTAGTGAAGCCAGAATGCCTATTTGCAAGTGACTACCTGGCATTAAACTATAAATTAGATAAATTAAATGTACTAGAAAGGTGAATTATAAGGAAAATATTAGGACCACGAAACACAGCAGAAGGCGGGAAATTACGAGCGAAGCTAAAAACACCAAAATAGAGAAAATATTTCAAAAGTAATGAGAAAATGAAGACTCATGTTTCTGGACATTTTTTTCGAATGCCAGACGGTACATTAACTAATAAGACCTTCAAATATTAGTGGGGTAAGAAGTCCACAACTACCTGGGCCAACGAAGTAAAAAACTGTATAGAAAGAAACAATATAAAAACAGATAATATAAACAACACATAAGCCTTTCGGAAAAAGTACTAAAAATGGAAGGGTTCCAAGGCAGGGTAGCTAAAAAGCTTGTTTAAAATCTTCGTATACAAGTTTAAATACCTCTAGGTGTTATATGTATGGGGTGCTTATTATTTCGGAGATGTCTCAGTTATGTAATTAAGGCGAGGCGGCTAATGATAACTTCAGTGCAGATGCACACCATATCTCTTTACGCGGATCGGCAAAATTCCGCGAGTAAGGAGGATGATGCGCAAGGGACACTACAATAGTAGTGCGTGGCGAACTTGAGGAGTTCGATCTGAGGGGAGCAGTGTTAGGGTAGCACGTGTTGCAGTGGTCAGAGCACCTCCGTAGCAAGCAGTAGACCTGGACATTCACAAATTTTCAACTTTCACCATTGATATGAATCATTGCCCACTCGCAGTCAATGCCTGTAATACCTTTGTGTTTAACCTCTAAGATTACTGGTCAATATATTGCGCCGCATAGTCGGTACCTGGTTAAATGGGTGATGACAGAGGCTGGGCTTTGAAGCCTCAGTGTCACAATTTGCTGCCACATTTCAAGCTATGTAAAAATTTACCCGTGAAAATAACGGCCTTTACATTACTTTCAGTGTTCTTTGACAGAAAGCACACTGTAAACTGTTTTTCTAAAGCATACATGCAGCAATTTTTTGAGAGAAGGAAAAACGATTGAAAACGCTCCTTCAATTGGCCGTTCTTTCAAGGGGATCACCACACACTGCTGCATTACCTTGGCGTCAGTTGTGTCAGAGTTTACACAGGGGGTGTGTCACTAACTATTGCCATCTATAATACCTCAGAAAGTAAGATAGTAGCTGAAAAGTTTGTGGGACAAAAGCTGCATCGGACAACGGGGGCCATAATATGACGCTGGTTTTTTGTTGATAGGTGGGGTCGCTTCGGAGATATGAAGGTCAAATATTTTTTAAAAATGGGATGCTGTAGTTTGGTACTTATTTTCTGACAGTGGCTATCGATATCAATCCAATGATGTGTAACAGTAAGGTCTTTGAAGGTCAACAAAGTTAAAAAAAGTGACATGAACGTCCATTTACAGAAGACGTTCGAAGTTATGATAATTGGTATTAGTGCAGCCCTGCAATCTTCTTATCATGGACTGAGTGGTATTCCTTATCACATCGGCATTTATAGAAGCATATGCTCTGACAATTCTCTCTCGTAAATCGTGCAAATAGTAAATATTCGCCGAATACGGCGTATCCATCTAACGTGCCATTGACATGTAAACACCATTGTACGATTTCGTAATACAACACCAACAGGGACGGTAAGACTAGTATCGCCGACTCAAGAGAATGTGAATAACGTATTCCTTCAAAGAACTAGTCGATATGCTTCTCATTTACGGAGAATTTCAACGAAAATTACGCGCTGAAAGACCCTCATCATACTCTCCCCACACGTCGTAAATTTAAATATGTGTACGACAAATAGAGAACAACTGGTTTTTGAACGCAACGGAAACATATCCGGCAAAGGAAAGTTTCTAACGAGGTAACGAAAACTGCTACTCTGGCCACTGTGATTCCAGATCCTCGTGTTAGTTCGTGTCAAAACGCAAGGGAACCTGACATGAGCCAGAGTAGTGTTGTTCGTGTTCTGCATCGTCATAAATATCATCCTTACCATTCCAGTCTCCACCAATAATTAACCGGTATGGATTGTGTGCGTCGCATTGAATTCTGCCAATGGGCTCAACTTTAGATTCAGAGGGATGACACATATATTAATTTGATTTTATTTATTGACGCGGCTACATTCACGAACCATGGAAATGTTAATTTGCATAACATGGATTATTGGGCAATTGAAAATCATGTTGTCTGCGGCAAATTGCACACGAAAAACCGTGGTCCGTGAATGTTTGGTATGCGATTCTGGAGGGCAGAATTATAGGCCCCTACTTCATCGAAGGAAATCTTAATGGTAGGAACTACATCACATTCCTAGAAGAAACATTAGGTCCGTAATTGGAAGAAATACCTTTAGGAACATGGAACAGAACGTGGTATCAACACGATAGGTGTCAAATTGGTTCAAATGGCTCTGAGCACTATGGGACTTAACATATATGGTCATCAGTCCCCTAGAACTTAGAACTACTTAAACCTAACTAACCTAAGGACATCACACAACACCCAGTCATCACGAGGCAGAGAAAATCCCTGACCCCGCCGGGAATCGAACCCGGGAACCCGGGCGCGGGAAGCGAGAACGCTACCGCACGACCACGAGCTGCGGACACACGATAGGTGTCCTGCACATTTTTCGCTGATGGCTAGAAATGAGTTGCTGAGACAATTCCCAAATCTTTGGATTGGACGTGGAGGAGATGTGTTGTGGCCAGCTCGTTCGCCAGACTTGGCGCCTCTGGATTCTTTCTTGTGGGGATCCGTAAAAGACATTGTTTATAAAGACGTTGCAACTACACCTGAAGATATGCGAGAGAGAAATGTCAGAGAATGTGCTTCGATAAGTGCCGATGTGATAAAGAATACCACTCAGTCCATGATAAGAAGATTGCAGGACGACATTGATACCAATGGTCATCACTTGGAACACCTTCTGTAAATGGACGTTCATGCCACCCTTGTGGCCTTCGATGACCTTCAAAGACCTTCCTGTTATACATCATTGGATTCATCTCGACAGCCCCTATCATAAAATAAGTACCAAACTATACCACCCCATAAAAAAAGTTGACCTTCACATCTCTGAAGCGACCTCACCAAGGGAAAAAAACCGTCATATAATGTCCCATGTAACTTTTGTCCCACAAACTTTTCAGCTTCTATCATACTTTCGGAGTTGTCCCTGGTGGCAATAGTTAGTGACTCACCCTGTATAGTACACAGTTTTGGTGGAACTCAAACTGCTTTCCTAAAACGTACCTAAAGGAATGTTTTGAACAGTCGAAATAACGATTGCCGACGATCCGTGACTTGAATTGGTCGTTCTTTGAAGGCAATCATCACTCACTGCTGCAATATCATGGTTTCACTTGTGTCAGACGTTATAAAAAAAATTTCAAATGTGGCGGTCCCTAGACTTACACGCTAACGCAACTAAATGCCAAGAACAACACACACACCCATGCACGAGGGAGGACTCGAACCTCCGGAGGGAGGGGTCGCGCAATCCGTGACATGGCGTCTAAAACCACGCGGTCATTCCACGCGGCGATGTTATATAGTACACAATACTGGCGGAGCACGAATAAATTGTTCATCAGCTGGCAAGGAGAAGGTAGTCTTTGTGGAAGGTTTCCACAGGGCAGATTCACAGTTGAAGGACTAAATGCAGCTGAATAACACACCTTCAGATGTAATTAAATAGCAACCAGAGCAGTGTCGGTTCATTTGTGTTTTGATACTCGTATTATATGTGCAACATTCATCAAGCCTTGAGCGCACATCACGCCATGATAACACTCTTCCTGTGGCTGCAACTGATAGGATGCAGCTGGAGTTCGTCATGTGCTTATCCCACATAGAGGGTGTTCCAGAAATGATGCGACAAGCTTCCAGGGCTTGTAGAGCTTGTCTTAAGAAACAGATCGAGGGTAGATATCCGCCTCCGGAAATATCATTTGGAAGGGCTTCAGAGGGAGGAAATTATAGGCGCTGGCACCTGCCACTAGGCCACCTTTTCTGCTGGAAACGTGACTTTGTACGCTGGATGACTGTAGGAGGAACATCTCGAAATGTTATTTGTTATTCATTGACAAGATTGCCAGTGGAGAATAAGGAGCTGGCTTGTGTAAAAAGGCCTTCTCCTCTATCAATGGGACACTCTGTTGCCTTGGAGGATGAGGTTTTCGGACACGGGCTTCCTTCTGCAGTCTTTTTCTCCTGAAACCCTCTAAATTCTCCAATAATTTTCGGCATACAGGAGAAAAATAAACTACAGATGGAAACTTGAGTCTGAAACTGTCACCCACCAAGGCAAAAGTGTATCGCATGCATAGCAGACGAGACCCCTCTACGAAGCAGTTAGCTCCATTTTCTCCACTAGCAACCGTAGCAGTCTCTCCCAATCACTGAATAACAGACAATATTGTGAGCCATTCCACCTACAGTCTATCGGCGTTCGCTGCGAAAATTGTGGCCTTGTGGCAGGCGTTGACACCTCTGTAGCGTTGTTCAGTATCATTTGGCAACATTGTTACCTATGCTCGATTTGTTCCTCAAGACACCCTCTACAGCTCCTCGACGCTTGTCGCAACGTATCTGGTACACCCTGCATAATGTCAAATATCAGTCATTCGCACAGTATCATAGCTCTTAGGTATCCTACGATTTACAGTCTAAGTGTTCAAATACGAATAGAAATTGATGCAGCCTTGCGTGAATGACAAATTTAACGTTACAGATTATTTTTTGGGTAAAAATTTGGTATAAAAGGGAGTAATTTTCACGGCCCTTTACTGAAGCCATATGTTCTCATGTACTTAGTCCAGTTACAAAAGAAATGTGGGAAGCTTCCGCCAGCCGAAGTGGCCGAGCAGTTCTAGGCACTACAGTCTGGAACCGCGTGACCGCTACGGTCGCAGGTTCGAATCCTGCCTCGGGCATGGATGTGTGTGATGTCCTTAGGTTAGTTAGGTTTAAGTAGCTCTAAGTTCTAGGGGACTGATGACCTCAGCAGTTAAGTCCCATAGTGCTCAGAGCCATGGGAAGCTTCCAACACATCTCGGGAAAAAATAAGGCTCTCTGACAAGGACAAACTAAAATGAAACTGAACAATCTCTCTTAGTTTCACTTGTTTGCGATCAACTAATGACACCTCAGAACTGCTAGTCAAGATAATAATCCCTCTTCGTCATTTCTTTCGCACTTCTTTTTAATTTCTCCATCTTATCTTACTTTTTTGATAAGAATAGAGGTTTTAATTGATTTGGAGTACGTGCTTTCAGTGTGCAGCCAATAGCCTCAAGCATACTTCTGAAATAAAGCATTTAGATACTCTTTGACCGAAGAACAGCATGCCCATGTGAAGAGTTGTGAGGCGGTAGACGTAAGGTGGGAAATTTTGGGTTTGACCCCAGCGTGGCCGGCCCTCAGCGGCTCAAGGCGAGCACGTGCGCTGCGGAGAAGAGGCCGAGGTATGCGCGGACGGCGGTCAGGGTTAAGCAGAGTGTTAAGCTGAGGGATCGTGCCCGGAAAGCCGAAGGGGCGTGCCCCACGGCGCAGCATCGATCTGCCGCAAGAAGCGTCGCTTTATAAAAATTCCACGTCCCTGATGGGAGCACGGCTGTGGCGCTTGCCCGCCGCCGCCAGCTGCGCCACTGCAGTGGTTAGTGCAGCGGCACCGGCCCCCGCGCCTCTGCTGCCGCCGTCAATTTCAATGAAATCCTGTCCTCGACTACTAACCTCCAACATCCTCAAGACACCCATTTCATCTTGTTCTACAGGAGTGAGCCTTGTGAGTAACAACGGTTGGACCTCCTCTGACTGAAGTTACCGCTTGGAAAACTGCCCATCACCATATGGTACGTTCTTCCTATGTTATGGTGAACAAATGTTGGAGAATTCGTGTGGTTCGACCACGTATGATCCCAGTAATCTAGTTTAACCAAAGCATGTTTCATGATACTTAGGTTAACTCCAGCGTAGATTACGTTTTGAGAGGGATGGCCGGCTGGTGTGGCCGAGCGGTCTAGGCGCTTCAGTCCGGAACCGCGCAACTGCTACGGTCGCAGGTTCGAAACCTGCCTCCGGCATCGATGTGTGTGATGTCCTTAGGTTAGTGCCGGCCGGGATGGCTGAGCGGTTCTAGGCGCTACAGTCTGGAACCGCGCGACTGCTGCGGTCGCAGGTTCGAATCCTGCCTCGGGCATGGATGTGTGTGATGTCCTTAGGTTAGTTAGGTTTAAGTAGTTCTAAGTTATAGGGGACTGATGACCTCAGAAGTTAAGTCTTATAGTGCTCAGAGCCACTTGAACCTCAGGTTAGTTAGGTTTAAGTAGTTCTAAGTTCTAGGGGACTGATGACCTCAGATGTTAAGTGCCATAGTGCTCAGAGACATTTGAACCATTTCTGAGAGGGATATTCTAGCAAACCCTCTGGCGTCACTATGAACCTCGATGTAATGTTCGTTGATTGTACACAGGAGACTTATCATGCCAATGCTAACGACCGATTCCAGACTTTTACCACGGTATGGGACATGTGTAATTTTGTAAAATGTTTTAGTTAATTTCTGAGTACCTTTTGTCTTCGACCGAAACCTATGATAAAACCCGTGAAATGTATTTGCAGAGCCTGAGGTGACCTCTTTACGGATCAAATTGTTACTACAGGTATTTATGAATGCTTGTTTTGACAGAAAGTTTTAGAATTTCTAGAATCTGTTTCTAAATTTCGCTAACCCACTTGAGCGATGGTTTGATTTGCCTATTCCCAAATTGCGCCATACAGAACTGAATTTGCACCTCTACAATTACATTTTAAGTGTCCGACTAAACGTTTGCACTGGGTTGTATTTTATTACACCATACATTAATGTTCCATTGAGGCCATTCACAGATGAAACTTGGGAGGAACGATTGCTTGATCGGCCTTGTATAAGTCTTTGTTTTCTTCTCGCTCGTCATGGATCAATACGGAGTGCTACCTACCACGAAACACCACATCGCCTTCCTTCACTTCGATTGTTGAAGGCGTGCTCGACGCTCGAGCTCAAATGTTTACAAGGCGACTGATAATACTGAAGTCATTACTAGGGCCAATGTGAAGAATAAAGTGAGGGTGAAAGGCATACAGAACTGAATTTGCACCTCTACAATTGCATTTTAAGTGTCCGACTAAATGTTTGCACTGAGTAGTATTTTGTTACACCATACATTAATGTTCCATTGAGGCCATTCGCAGATGAAACTTGGGAAGAGCGATTGCTGGAACGCCCATGTATAAGTCTTTGTTATCTTCTCGCTCGTTATGCATCGATACGGAGTGGTACCAACCACGAAACACCACATCGTCTTCACTTCGATTGTTATAGGCGTGCTAGACGCTCGAGCGCAAATGTTTACAAGGCGACTCGTAATAGTGAAATCATTACTAGCGCCAATGTGAAGATTAAAGTGAAGGTGAAAGGCATTGATTCCCATACTGTCCTTGATGGTCCTTTTGTTTTTTCAGCTGGTATTCTCAATTTTTTACTTGTAAGAGGATGGTAAATTTAGTCATGGTACTGGATGGCATCCATGGTTATTGTTCGCTGTAGGGGTATTGTGATTAATGGTAGCCAGGAGTTGGGGAACAAATAACGCATTAAGCCTATCCATTACGGATATTTTAGAACCCGTGACTGTTCATTGAATGTAAATAAGTTATATAAAAAAGCAACCAGTCACTTTTTTGAATAATTATGTTTTACTCCATTAACTGGTTTTCGAACCTTTTCAGGTTCGTCTGATTTCTGGCGGTTGCATTATAATTTTAACACAATGCTAGGTGCTGGCTCTGTGACAAGAAGATGGAACACGCTCTAATGTGTCGCCATGACTATTGTTTATCTGACCGTTGTTTGTCTAAAGAATGGTTAATCGCATGCTTAAAATCCCAGTGGACACAAGTGAAAGACAAAAAGAAACAGAAATCATTAAATCAGTTGCTCCAGCATAGGGTACAACCCTGTAATAATAGATAAACTAATCCATACAGCAAAATTAAATCAAACAACTGCTGAACAACCACCCACAAACAAGAAGACCACATTTATAAGCCTGCCAATCCTAGGGAAGATTTCTCACCAAATTGCCAACCTCTTCAAAACATTGTCGATGTGGTCTTCAGTCCTGAGACTGGTTTGATGCAGCTCCCCATGCTACTCTATCCTGTGCAAGCTTCTTCATCTCAGAGTACCTACTGCAACTTACATCCTTCTGAATCTGCTTAGGGTATTCATCTCTTGGTCTCCCTCTACGATTTTTACCCTCCACGCTGCCCTCCAATGCTAAATTTGTGATCCCTTGATGCCTCAGAACATGTCCTACCAACCGGTCCCTTCTCCTTGTCAAGTTGTGCCACAAAGTCCTCTTCTCCCCATTTCTGTTCAATATCTCCTCATTAGTTATGTGTTCTATCTATCTAATCTTCAGCATTCTTCTGTAGCACCACATTTCGAAAGCTTCTGTTCTCTTCTTGTACAAACTATTTATCGTCCATGTTTCACTTCCGTACATGGCTACACTCCATACAAATACTTTGAGAAACGACTTCCTGACACTTAAATCTGTACTCGATGTTAACAAATTTCTCTTCTTCAGAAACGCTTTCCTTGCCATTGCCAGTCTACATTTTATATCGTCTCCACTTCGACCATCATCAGTTATTTTGCTCCCCAAACAGCAAAACTCCTTTACAACTTTACGTGTCTCATTTCCTAATCTAATTCCCTCAGCATCACCCGACTTAATTCGACTACATTTTATTATCCTCGTTTTGCTTTAGTTGATGTTCATCTTATGTCCTCCTTTCAAGAGACTGTCCATTCCGTTCAAATGCTCTTCCAAGTCCTTTGCTGTCACTGACAGAATTACAATGTCATCGGCGAACCTCAAAGTTTTTATTTCTTCTCCATGGATTTTTATACCTACTCCGAACGTTCCTTTTGTTTCCTTTACTGCTTGCTCAATATACAGATTGAATAACATCGGGGAGAGGCTACAACCCTGTCTCACTCCCTTCCCAACCACTGCTTCCCTTTCGTGTCCCTCGACTCTTATAACTGCCATCTGGTTTCTGTACAAATTGTAAATAGCCTTTCGCTCCCTGTATTTTACCCCTGCCACCTTCAGAATTTGAAAGAGAGTATTCCAGTCAACATTGTCAAAAGCTTTCTCTAAGTCTACCAATGCTAGAAACGTAGGTTTTCCTATTCTTGATTTTTCTTCTAAGGTAAGTCGCAGGGTCAGCATTGCCTCACGTGTTCCAATATTTCTACGGATTCCAAACTGATCTTCCCCGAGGTCGGCTTATACCAGTTTTTCCATTCGTCTGTAAAGAATTCGCGGTAGTATTTTGCAGCCGTGACTTATTAAACTGATAGTTCGGCAATTTTCACATCTGTCAACACCTGCTTTCTTTGGGATTGGAATTATTATATTCTTCTTGAAGTCAGAGGGTATTTCGCCTTTCTCATACATTTTGGCCACCAAATGGCAGAGTTTTGTCAGGACTGACTGTCCCAAGGCTGTCAGTAGCTCTAATGGAATGTTGTCTACTCCCGGGGCCTTGTTTCGACTTAGGTCTTTCAGTGCCCTGTCAAACTATTCACGCAGTATCATATGTCCCATTTCATCTTCATCTGCATCCTCTTCCATTTCCATAATATTGTCCTCAAGTACTTCGTCCTAGTATAGACCCTTTATATACTCCTTCCACCTTTCTGCTTTTCCTTCTTTGCTTAGAACTGGGTTTCCATCTGAGCTCTTGATATTCATACAAGTGTTTCTCTTTTCTCCAAAGGTCTCTTTAATTTTCCTGTACGCAGTATCTATCTTACTCTTAGTGAGATCAGCCAATACATCCTTACATTTGTTCTCTAGCCATCCCTGTTTAGCCATTTTGCACTTCCCGTCAATCTCACTTTTGAAACGTTGGTGTTCCCTTTTGCCTGTTTCATTTATTGCATTTTTATATTTTCTCCTTTCATCAGTTAAATTCAATATTTCTTCTGTTACCCAAGGATTTCTACAAGCTCTCGTCTTTTTACCTACTTGATCCTCTGCTGCCTTCACTAGTTCATCCCTCAAAGCTACCCATTCTTCTTCTACTGTATTTCTTACCCCCATTCTTGTCAATTTTTCCCTTATGCTTTCCCTAAAACTCAAAACATTTAATATAAAAATAAGGTTCTTCACCAACAACAAAATACAAAATAAAATCATACCAAGCACCAAAACTACTATACAGCAGTATCAAAAGTCAGATGCATACAAGCTCACTTGCAACTCATGTCCAAGCTTCTACATTGGACAAACCGGTAGAATCTTCACAACAAGATTTAAAGAACACACAGATTCACTCCACAATCTGAATAAATCCAGCTTTGCTTTTCTTCTTGCCCAAACAATCATTCTGCAAACAACATAGAAAAAAATTTCCAAATACTCCATTTTACCAACAAAGGCACGATAATTGACCTTCTTGAAGAAACTGAAATAATTATTTAAACAAATACTGCATCTGACAACTTACTCGATGACCAAACTGATTTGAGAAAGAAATTTTTCCTTCAGAAATTTGAAGACTTACTAGTTCAAAACAAATATCCACTCAACCTACCCTACATCACCTCCCCACCCCACCCCTCATAACCCCCCCCCCCCACTATCCATCTCTTACATCCTAACTACACTGGTGTCTATGTAAATATGCTACCACAGAATAAAACCTGTACTATGTTTCTAAATGGTAAAGCCCTCTACTGTTAAAATAAATCAGTACTCTTATACCTGTTACTTCTAGCTGGAACACGTAGAATCTGTCTTTACCACTATTCCAAATGACGTTAATGTAAGAACAAAAGTAAGTCAACAGATCACTTGAACTTTTGTTGTTGGTTTTAGATATAAAGTGTATAGTCATACAAACAGCTTTAGTACATTAAAAACATTATAACGTATTTACATATTACCTTAATTAAAGTAAATAGACTCTACTCTTACTAATATTCCATGCTATATTAACGTAAGAACAGAAGTAAGTCAACAGTTCATTTGAAGGTTTGTTATTACTTAAAATTTAAACGTATATATGAAGATCATGGTCATACAAACGGCTGTATCTCATTGTAAATACGAGAACTCTGTATTATTGTCTCCTGAAAGTTTATGTTAATGCCAATCTTGATTGAAATAAATGCAATAAACTGACTATATTATACGTTAATACACGAATAGAAATAAGAGATCACATCACTTGAAGTTTGTTCTTGTACTAATTCATTTATGTATTTATTTTATTTTGTGCTGTCACGTTGGCAGTTTGATTAAAATATTTGCCCTTATATCGACTTTAATACATGTAAAAAAGAACAAGTATGCCTATGTCATATCATTTTGTGAAGATCTTTGTTACAAGCAACACTTGTGCAGCACATGCTGGATGCTGACAAAGTTTCGCTGTCACAGTGGAAATTAATATATATTGAAGAATGAGATTTTCACTCTGCAGCGGAGTGTGCGCTGATATGAAACTTCCTGGCAGATTAAAACTGTGTGCCGGACCGAGACTCGAACTCTGGACTTTGGTATTTCGCGGGCAAGTGCTCTACTAACTCAGCTACCCAAGCGCGATTCACGCCCCATCCTCACAGCTTTACTTTTGCCAGTATCTCGTCTCCTACCTTCCAAACTTTACAGAAGCTCTCCTGCGTACCATACAGAACTAGCACTTCTGAAAGAAAGGATACTGTGGAGACATGGCTTAGCCGCAGCCTGGAAATGTTTCCAGAATGAGATTCTCACTATGCAGCGGAGTGTGCGCTGATATGAAACTTCCCGAGTTCGAGTGTCGGTCGGCACACAGTTTTAATCTGCGACAAAGTTTAGTATATATTGCGTTAAGGTGTGCGAAGTGATATACCAACAAACCATCAAAATGGAGGCAGACAGATGGACACTAATGAAAAAAGCAGCTCATACTGTCGCAGTAAGTAAAAAAAACTAAATTTACATCCATATCGTTAGACAATAGTCATGGCGATACATTAAAGCATGTTCCATCCAGAGCCGGCACCCAGCATTATGCTAAAAATAATGATGTAACGTCCAGAGCCAACACCCAGCATTATGCTAAAAATAATAATGTAACGTCCAGAAACTATCTGAAGATGAACCTGAAAAAGTTCGAAAACCAGTTCATGGAATATAACATAATTATGCAGAAAAAAGACTGGTTGCTGTTTTATGTAACATATTTACTAATAATATATCCTTGATATTAGAGCATTAAACATGTATCCACGGTATACCGTCTTAAACGTCACTATTCTATACATTTTGTGTGTTAGAATGGTTCAATAAACGACGCCAAGGTTGATTCTTCCAACTTACTCGAATCATGCCAAATTCAGAAGAACGCAAAATCCCCAAGAGTGGCTAAGTTTCACGGAAGCTTGAAAGTTATTGAGGACGTCAATGCGAGATGCTTTTAATAGTTTCCACAATGAAATATTTTCTCAAAATATGGTAGAAAATTCAAAGAGATTCTGGTCGTATGTAAAGTACACCAGTGGCAAATAAGTCAGTACCGTCACTGCGAGATAGCGATAGAAATGGTACCGATGATGGTGACACTAAAGCGGGGTTACTAAATACAGTTTTCCGTAATTCCTTCACGAAAGAAGACGAAGTAAATATTCCAGAATTCTAAACCAGAACAGCTGTTAACATGAGTGACATAAAAGTAGATATCTTAGGTGTTGTGAAACAACTCAAATCACTTAAGAAAGGCAAGTCTTCCGGTCCAGATGATATACCAATCAGATTCCTCTCAGAGTACGAGGTGTGGCTAGAAAAAAAACCGGACTAGTACTGGTGAAAGAATAAAACGAATGCAATAAGGCTGAAAGTCGCGTGGCCTGTCACGTGACTCTCGCTCCGCCTACTGCTCGACTTTCATCTGCCTCCTGCACTCAGTCTGCCCGTGGCGTCTGTTTTAAGTAGTTGACGTTTTGTCTGTGCGTCGGAAAATGTTGAGTGTACAGAAAGAACAGCGTGTTAACATCAAATTTTGTTTCAAACTAGGAAAATCTGCAATTGAAACGTTTGTAATGTAACAACAAGTGTACGGCGATGATTGTTTATCGCAAACACAAGTGTTTGAGTGGTTTAAACGATTTAAAGATGGCCGCGAAGACACCAGTGATGACACTCGCACTGGCAGACCATTGTCAGCAAAAACTGATGCAAACATTGAAAAAATCGGTAAACTTGTTCGACAAGATCGCCGTTTAACAATCAGAACAGTGTCTGAGTTAACAGGAGTTGACAAGGAAAGTGTCGAACAAGTTTACCGATTTTTTCAATGTTTGCATCAGTTTTTGCTGACAATGGTCTGCCAGTGCGAGAGTCATCACTGGTGTCTTCGCGGCCATCTTTAAATCGTTTAAACCACTCAAACACTTGTGTTCACGATAAACAATAATAGCCGTACACTTGTTGTAACATTACAAACGTTTCACTTGCAGATTTACCTAGTTTGAAACAAAATTTGATGTTAACACGCTGTTCTTTCTGTACACTCAACATTTTCCGACGCACAGACAAAACGTCAACTACTTAAAACAGACGCCACGGGCAGACTGAGTGCAGGAGGCAGATGAAAGTCGAGCAGTAGGCGGAGCGAGAGTCACGTGACAGGCCACGCGACTTTCAGCCTTATTGCATTCGTTTTATTGTTTCACCAGTACTAGTCCGGTTTTTTTCTAGCCACACCTCGTATGTAGACACAATACTGCCTATCTTAGCAATCATATACCACCGCTCACTTGACGAAAGGTCTGTTCCTAAAGACTAGAAAGTATCACAGGTCACACCATTATTCAAGAAAGGAAATAGGAGTAACGCATTGAATTACAAACCCATATCATTGACCTCAATTTGCAGTAGGATTTGGGAGCATATACTGTACTCGAACATCATCAATCACCTTGAAGAAAATGACTCATTGATACATAACCAACACGGATTCCGAAAATATCGTTTTCGTGCAACACAGCTAGCTCCTTATTCCCATGAAGTAATGAGTGATGTCGACAAGGGATCTCAGATCGATTCCATATTCTTAGATTTCCAGAAGGCTCTTGATGCCGTTCCTCACAAGCGACTATTAATCAAATTGCGTGCATATGGAGTATCGTCTCAGTTGTGTGACTGGATTCGTGATTTACTCTCAGAGAGGTCACAGTTCGTAGTGATAGACGGTAAATCATCGAGCAGAACAGAAGTGATATCTGGCGTTCCGCAAGATAGTGTCATAGGCCCTCTGCTGTTCCTGATTTATATAAATGATCTATGTGATGATCTGAGCAGCCCCCTTAGATTGTTTGCAGATGACGCTGTAATTTACCGTCTAGTAAAATCATCAGACGATCTATTCAAATTACAAAATGATCTAGAGACAATTTCTGTATGGTGCGAAAAATGGCAATTAGCACTAAACAAAGAAAAATTGAGGTCATCCACATGGGTACTAAAAGAACTCCGATAAATTTTTGGTATACGATTAATCGCACAAATCTAAGGGTTGTCAATTCGGCTAAATACCTAGTAATTGCAATTACGAGCAACATAAATTGGAGAGACCACATAGATAATATTGTGGAGAAGGTGGAACAAAGACTCCGCTTTTTTGGCAGAACACTTAGAAGATGCGACAAACCCACTAGAGACACAGCCTACATTACACTTGTCTGTCCTCTGCTGGAATATTGCTGTGCAGTGTGGGCTCCTTACCAGGTAGAATTCATTTTAAATTATTGCGTTATGGATGCCAAATAAATGTTCTGTTACTAGAGATTCTAGTTTGTCAGTTTCTAGTATCAACAGCCAGGATTGCGGGAGTATTGAGATGATGGATTTAATTAACTTATTTACTGTGTAGTACTTCGGGTTAGGACCTTACATGTATCATTTGAGCAAATCAAGTACTATATGACTGTAGTACATTAATTCCAACTTAGTGGTGAAATGACTAACTACAGCCCTTCCTATTTCGGATAGCGTTAAATTCAGCGTGTGAGTATCGTAAATTAGGCGTTGCCGGCCGTAGAACCGTCTAGGAGGCAGACATATCCGTTACTTTCCTCCTGCATACGTCTATTGATGTTTAAAAATTCAGAGGAACATAATGTGTGCCTGTTATTTGATAGTAATACGTCTACGTTGCTGTAGTTGAGAGGCTACGTGGATGAAGAACTAAGTGGATAAAGACTACGGAGTTTTAGTTCCAGGTGCTAAGAGCCCACCAGCTCGGATGTTAAAATCTACGTATCAACGCGACTAAACAGGTGCAATGAAAAGTCTGACATGTCTTCTCATTCACAGACAGCAGGACACGGAAGAGGTGGAACTTGACTTACTGACACCCCACCTCTCGCCCTCTGCACTCACACGTCCAGCAGGACAGTCAAGATCTTCGCAATCCCTGCTCTTTTATTTTGCCGTTTTCTTTCTCGTTAGATCAGCAGTCGTGTAGGGCCAGCTTATAAGGCGTTTCCCGTCGCCGCATTGTCATATTAATTAAATATATGAGGTGAAATATTACGTGCCATATTATTGTAGTGGTCTATGTTCCGAAGACTGATTTGCTGCACCTCTCCACACTAATTTACGTCGTGCAGCCCTCTTAATATCTGTGTAACTACTTTAACCTGCTTCGACTTGCATCTATTTACTGCAGTGAAGGCTTTGTCTGTGCAGTTTTTGGCCTCACATTTATCTCCAATACCATCCTGACTATTCCATGAAGATTTATTACTAGTTCTATGAAGAGGTGCCTCCTTTTTTCAAGTAAATCCATGGATTTACGCCGGCCGCTGTGGCCGTGCGGCTCTAGGCGCTGCAGTCCGGAACCGCAGGACTGCTACAGTCGCAGGTTCGAATCCTGCCTCGCGCGTGGATGTGTGTGATGTCCTTAGGTTGGTTAGGTTTAAGTAATTCTAAGTTCTAGGGGACTGATGACCTAAGATGTTAAGTCCCATAGTGCTCAGAGCCATTTGAACCATTTGAACCATGAATTTATCTTCCGCAAAATCCGCTTCACTGTGTCTTCTATAGTTTTCCGATCTACCGTCTAATCATCAGTATTCTATTGTATCAAATCATATCAAAAGCTACTACTCTCTTCTCTCTTTTGTGAACTATTTATCGTCTTCGTTTCACTTCCATACACCCCAGACAAATATCGCTATTAAAAAGTTTCTAACGTTTAATTTTATACTCTATTTTAACAAACATCTCTTTTTTCAGAAACGCTTTTCTTGATATTACAGGTTTGCGTATTGTATCTTTTCTGCATCTATCATGATTACTTATTTTATTACCAAAATATCAAAACCCACACATAGTACTTAGCTTCTCACTTCCTGATCTAATTTTGTTAAACATATTCTTATTTAATTCGACTATACTGTGTTTGCATCGTTTTATATTCATCTTATAACCTCTTTTCGAGATACCATTCTTTCCGTTTGAACGATCTTCCAGATCCTTTGCCATCTCTGGCAGACTCACATTTTTAAAACCTTTTTCCTGAACGTTAATTAAATTTTGAAAGTTCTCTTTGGTTTACTGACTGCTTAACGTACAACGGACCGCCTGCTTTGCTGAGTGGTAACGTGTTTCCCTACCACGCAGTAGGCCCGCGTTCGATTACCGGCCGTGTTGGAGGTTTTCTGCGATGGTGGACTCCGCTCGTGTTGTGCTTTTCTCATCATCGTTTTATCATCAATTACGTGCAAATCGCCCAGTGTGGCGTCATCTGAAATAACACTTGCACCCGACTGCCGAACTTCCACGGATGGGGTCTCCCGGCACTCAATGCCACACGCCACACACCACACGATCATTTCATTTCAATGTACTACATTACACTCTGGCTGTGAATAGTGTGAATATCGTTGTGTGTGTTTACGTGCTCGAACGCTTACAAGTGTAGCTTTTGTGTGCAAAGCGTGTGAAATCTCATAAGCCTACATTCAGGTTGGCTGGTTCACCACATCAACGGTCGTTAACCAGGTGCGATTATACGCTTCCGTTCGGATCATTTCCATGAAGTATAAGCAGTAGACATTACCAGCGGTCTGCCCGTACCGGCCAAATGTCAATTCTGTAAGTTCCTTTTAGGAGGCTGATTCAGACGAGCTACATGTGATGACATAATAACTTCGTGATGTACGATCTGCATCCGAGGACTACAGGACCGTGTATCAGCTTCATTATAGATGCTGGTGGGCATTAGCATTGCATCGCCATGAATGCGACACGCAACGAACGCCAAATTAACATGAAGTGAACTAAATGCTTGATATGTAAATTATTAGCTTTCCAGCGCAACCGCATGAAGTAGCAAGAGTATGCCCTGTACATTCTGTACATAAAGAGAGATTACCATTGAGAAATTCAACAGCGGTAGGATTGTCGCCTGTTGAGACTGTGGTTTATCGTTCTGCGATAGTACTGCTCGCTTTCGTCGGGATCCTACGAGTGCAGTGAAAATATGGAGTCGATGGATTCATTACAATCACACTCGACGCCGTGGAGGATCGTACAGCCTCTTCACGGAACCTTGAGTCTCGAAATGAGCTGGTTAGCAGTAAAACAGGCATGTATGTGAACAGTTCAATGGCCCGAAGCGTAACTATCAAAAATGTGTTCAAATGTGTGTGAAATATTATGAGACCTAACTGCTAAGGTCATCAGCCCCTAAGCTTACACACTACTTAACCTAAATTATCCTAAGGTCAAACACACACACCCATGCCCGAGGTAGGACTCGAACCTCCGCCGGGACCAGCCGCACAGTCAATGACTGCAGCCCCAAGACCGCTCGGCTAATCCCGTGCGGCCGTAACTATGAGAAGGGGACTACTGCTGGGGCTTACATCAACGTGGCAGCGGTGAGAGGTACACTACAAGACTGGTCGCAGCGCTGATACCACTTCATCTTTCTCGGGTCTGCGCACAGCATCACGATGGATGTCTCCGTGTGTGCAGGCTCCGCAGAGAACGAACCTTGCCAGATTACATTCTGCATCGTGCTACGGGTACGGGGTGCCACTGAGTGCACAACACCATCCGATCGTGTTGACGTAGGCTGTAATTTGGACAGCTGCTATTACATTTCTGATGTAACAGTGCCAGTGGCTATGCCATTACTTCGAGGTCTCCATGACGTTAATCTTCAACAGTATTACCCAAAACTGCATGTTGCCTGTGCTGATATGACCTGCCACGATACGAAGGCTGTTCTTCTGTTGCTCTGGCTAGCAGGATCTCCTCGTCGTGAGTTGCCGAGAGACACGAAAATCGTACACGTCAGTCTCTACTATTTATACACTCTGGTACAGACTTGACGTAGTATGGAATGACGTACCCGGACCTGTCATCAAGCTCAGCTTTATGTACTTAATTTCTGACCTGGTATACCTCCAAGTCACCATCAACTATTATTATGTATGCATTCCACTTTAGTCTACAGTCACGGTTACAGTTCCTCTTGAGCAGCGACAGCGGTCGGACGTTTTAACTGCATAGTTTAGCAGAGCGCTATGACTGTGACCGTTAGTTCTTGCGGTCGTGTGAGTCCATTTGTGAGGTTACTTGAATTAACGAGCCTTCCTTGAACATCCTTTTGTGGCGGATTGTCTGGTGGTGGATTCGTCCTCCTTTTTTGTGTCTGTGTCGTCCATGATGATTTTGTATAAAGGTATAGTCAGTTTTTCATTTGACAAGTCCACTCAGAATGTGCACCCAAGTTTCATTGACATTCATGATTGGTTAGTGCAACCATTTGTTATTACTTCATATCAGGTTCACGCCTCATATTTTAACACTAAGCTTTATGTCTCCTTTCTAAAATTCGTGAACCACCTCCAAGTAGACAGGTTGTTACTTGAACATCGTAATCAGGTTTCCTTCCGCCGTGTACATATGTGAGTTAGAGTTGTCCTTACCATTGCTGATGCTGGATATGTCAATGAGCGAGTTTTCAATTTCTCACCGGAAGTAGATCATGAATATCTTAACAATGTACTGATTAAATTTGGTAATGTTAAGAGCATTCGCTGGGAACGCAGATCAAATCGACACGGCCTTCAGTGCTATACTAGTATCGCTCCGTCAAAACATACAGTAAACAGAATCTCCCATTACGTCTTCAGCTGTATGGTTCTCGGATCTGTGTTATAGCAGTCAAGTGGTCCAACGTCTAAGTTGTCCGAAGCGGATTTTTGTTCCCAAAAATTCTCTTCAGCAGCTTCCTAAATGGTTGTTAGCAGATCTTGTTCCACCTGCTACTAATTCTGTTGGCAATCCACAGTCTGATTTGCGTTTGTCTGCGGGTGATTTTCCTCCGTTAAAACCGAAGGCGGATTTTGACCCGTCTGATCTCCGTACTGATGCGCAGTTGCTGTAACGTAAGCTACCTAGGATACAGAGGTTTCCGAAGAGGAATCCCCCGCGCTACCCCGGCCCCCTCCACGTCAAGTGCCTCTCTTGCTGACACAAATTGCTCGTGTGGAGCTTCTTTGGAGGCGGTGGGGCCGGCGGATTCTGGAGTTCATTAGGGCTTAGGCGGGGATCCTATGGAATCGCCTCAGGAATCTGGTGTGTCTGCTACACTGCTACACCCCCTCATTGTACTCGCTGTCGGGGAGACCTCAGTGCTGTCCGCTCTCTACGTTTTTGTTTCTTCTGTCTCCTGACCCGTTGTTGAGGCAATATGATGGCCGGCTTTCAGGTTTAAGACTCTTACGGGGGAACCTAACAGTTTTGGCGTATGCCTATGACGTGGTGGTCCTCCTTCCCTTGTTAAAACAGGTGCGCGCTTAAATAAAGACAAACGCAAATTTCTCAACCTAAGCGGCTTCGAGGACGCTGTCCTTTATTGAGCGCATTTTATGAATCGTTACACATCTTTTAGGGTTGTCGTTGATCATTGCCCGCTACAGACGGTGGCTTTGAATTGGAAATCTCTTATTAATAAAATTCAGGGTGCTGTAATGAAACATGAATGAGGGTCGCTTACAATTTTGCAAAAAGCACGCATAGTGGATACCTATATTTCCTGTATGGCCTATTATATTGCGCAGATCTTTCCCCTTCCCGCAATGGTAGGGAAAAAACTTACGGCAGCTGTATGGTCTACTTATATGGAAAGACCACATATTTAAAATGCGTTATGAGAGTCTGACGAAGCTGCACGCTCTCTCGGATATCACACACAACGGATCTGCAATGTATGTGCGACGCATGATACTGATTATTACTAGTGGTCTGCTTACTATATTATCGCGACTCTTGTCTGTCGTACAGCTAGGTGTTCGTTGGAAGGTAGTGTGGATCAATATCAGTCTCCTGATTAACATGATGTAAGTGGCGTCCTCATGGTTCAGAGTCATTATTAACTTATTACCTACGAACGTACATTTCCATCGAAAAGGACTTAGTGACCCAGCTACATGCTGTCGATGTGGTTCTTTGCGCATTGGTCACTTGGTGATGGTGAGCTGCCTCTGGCTGCGGAATGAACTTACTTTCCTCACCAGGCCTTCTGTCACTGCGTACACCAGCGACGTTATCCTGTAACCGTATTCCTTAACCTTTCCGAAGTGGGAGCCTAAGTCGATGATGTGGTTAATTGCTCATTTTGTGCAATTTGTTGATGCTGATGTGTATGTATGTGTGTGAGTGTGTGTGAGTGTGTGTGTGTGGAGGTGGGGGAGGCATGTACGGGGATTGATATTTCAGTAGCACATGCTTACTGCATATTAGGACGCCTCGCAATTGCCTCGATATCGGGACACAATTTTACTGACATGCTAAATCACACATTTACCAGACAGGGGGTTCTTTAAGGTGCTCACCGTATGGCCCTAATCTGATAAAGATGTCGCGGCGCCCTATCGAGATGTACGGCCCTTCTCATTTCTCCTTTCTATCTTTGGCAAGCTGTTTAGCCGATTGTGTTCTCTCTCGTATAAAGGTGGGAAAACACTTTTAGGCTCGTTTTTCGTTCTTTAGCTGTTTGTTGCTGCAACTTAACTTAAGAAAAAGGTCTAGTGGTTAGCGTCGCTGCCTCAAAGCCGTGGGGTCACTTGCTCAGTTCCCAGCTGGGTCGGAGATTTTCTTCGTTTGAGGACTGAGTGTTTGTGTTGGCCTCATCAGTTTACCTCATCTTTATCGACGCGCAAGTCAGCCAAGGGGAGCCAAATAGAAAGACTTGCACTAGGCGACCGAGCAGCACGAGACGGTGTCTCCCAGCCAATAATGGGGTACTATCACTTCGTTTTCACTATATCGTATACTCTTCATACGTAACATTTCCTTATTTCCTACATTCGCTGGTGTTTCAATTTTAATGGCCAGCTATTTATGTCCAGTATCATATCCTTCTTCCTTTCTGGGCACTCTTTTACTCAAGTAAGGTAGATTAGAATAAGCTTTATTGCTTTACATGCGACAGAAGCGAAAAATCCTGTAGGTATGCAATAAAAATCGCGAGACAAATGGACAACGACAAGACTCAATATATGTAAAATTCCGAGGAGAAATTGTAATAATATCCTGTTTTCCAAAAAAAAAAAAAAAAAAAAAAAAAAAAAAAAAAAAAAGCACACTTAACAGTGGTGAAAGATTAAAGGTAACTGAATTCCACCTTAGGACATTAACGCCCGTTGGCAAGACCCGTGTCAGTCAATCGTTTCACCTATTAATATGCTAAATAAGTTCACCTTAGAAAGGATGATTAGCTATTTATTTTTAAACTGCGTGTATTTTCTTGAAGAGTAGTTCTACTGTTCCATTTCATAGTAGTAGAGAGTATGGCAGTACATTTTTCTCCGTACTTGAGACATTAACTGCAACATCTGGTGAATATGTACGAATCCTTAGGTCTCGGGAACATCACACGTTTGTACAGCATATCTCGTCGGACCATTGATTAGACTGAGAAGTTCTTGTCAGGCAGAAAGCAGCACCTTCCCTGAATGGAGAGTCATTCATATCACAGATATAGAGCACACATATGCTAAGCGATAAGTCATAGAGCCATTACTATTCACGTTGTATGGCATTGACTTAGTGAATAATAATCTGTTAAGGTCCGAAATAAAATTTTGCACAAAAAGAGACAAGATATCTACTGAATATGCTGGTCAACACCGCTTTGCAGGACTGAGTGTGCATCTTAGTGTCTCTATCCTGATACTTCTAAGCGCTACCACTAAGCAGAATCGTTAGCATCGCGTATTAACATTGATATTTTATGAAATCGGTAATCAATCATCCATCAGTCCAGTGACACGTAATCAATATCTCTGGCTTAGAATGGTACAAGAATTTTGTAAATTACAAACTTACGTTAACTTACCGCAGGTGTTTAATTTAAGTAATCAGTGAATGTAAAACGTCCATCGCAAGGATTTTTTTCTGTATCTGAATCAAAATTTAAACTAGATTAGTCACTATAGCCTTCCAATGAATTATTGGTAAGGAGAACACAACTTTATAACTGTCGCCGTTGTTACACAAGCAGAACATCTGAACAGCCAGAGGACTGTTACTCATTCTGTTTCTGA
Organism: Schistocerca nitens; assembly: GCF_023898315.1. NCBI lineage: Eukaryota > Metazoa > Arthropoda > Insecta > Orthoptera > Acrididae > Schistocerca > Schistocerca nitens. The sequence continues at coordinate 952,603,994 of NC_064616.1, forward strand.
TGTTGATCAAATTTTCTTGCGGCATATCGTTAACCTTTTATTGATGACAGTGTAATGTAGACCACTTACCTCTTAATAATAATGTTTCCTTTCATCTGCAAACGCGACGTTCAGAATATGCTGGCAGCTCTTTCAGCTTGCTTTCTTCAGTGTTCTTGTGTAAATAACTGTTGTTTTAAAATATTTAACCTAGAACATGACTCAATAGTTTGGTTAACTCAGCCTCAAATGTGAAACATTTCGGACAAAATATATATTGTAAGAAGTATTTATGTGTTTTTATTAACTTAATTATTGTCGCTTACAACATCGACACTCGTCACCTGGAATCTAATGCTAGTTGCTTTCTATCATAGCTACAGAAAGTTGTATACAGCTGCCAATAACATTCGCTTCAAGAATTGTAATATAATTCATGCATTTTCAAAAACCGGTGGAATTAAGTACATACGAAGTAATTTTTAAAGTATAAAATAAAAAAGAAAACCACTGAAAAAAATTCAATCATGATGCTACATTTCTTACTAGTCTACACATTTGTCGCAACAGATGGCTTACTGGCAGTTCTTAATATCAGCCACTGTGACACATCAGGATTACAGAACATACATTATTCAGGAAGCCCTGTTGGGGAGTTCTATATGCATGACCTTAACGTATGCTTAATACTTAATGTACATGTATACTTATTACAAAGGGTGTAACAAAAATGCACGTCACAAATTACAGGACACATTCCTTACACATAGATGAAGGAATTACGTTATATGAATACGGGTCTGGAAACGTTTCGTTTCCATGTTATAACTCATTTCCTCCAACTCATTAATCATGGGAAACACACAAGAAGAGAACTTTAGAATCAGTGGGGAACATTAACTCTTGGTGACGTCTAATTACGTTCCGCTCCGCCAGTGTGTTGTTCTACCTGTGCCCGTCCCCATAGCCGCGAGGGGTAGCCGCGTGGTCTAGGTTGGCTTGTCACGGTCCGTGTGACTGCCCCCGTCGGAGGTTCGAGTCCTCTCTCGGGCATGGGTGTGTGTGTTGTCCATAGCGTAAGTTAGTTTAAGTTAGATTAAGGAGTGTGTAGGCCTAGGGACCGATGACCTCAGCAGTTTGGTCCCATAAGACCCTACCACAAATTTTCAAATTTTTTCTGTCGCCATGCGACGTACGTCGTTGCTTGTTTACAGGTAACGTCAACTGTTCCAGTGATCAGTACGATCGGTGCAAGCATGCGGGTTACTCGTAGAGTTAATCACAGACTTGGCTCGTGCAATGGCAGTGCACACAAAGTAAGAGATGGCAGATGCCCATTTGATGTGCGGATTAGCTGACGGCAGTGGCACTCGCGGTCAGCGTTTGTGCTGTAAGATATTTCCAGGACGAAGGTGCCCCAACAGGAAAACGTTTGAAGGCATTGATCATCGTCTTTGGGACTATAGGGATAGGGCATACTCGCGACCGGGAGAGGCCTAGAAGGACGAGGACATCGCAGCTTGAGGCGGCAATTCTTCATGTAGTTGACGACGTTCCTAGTGTCAGTACAACACGTGTAGCTACCACACTGAATGTCTGCCACATGACCGTCTGGCGAGCGTTACACGAGGACCAGCTGTATCCACACTATTTACGTGTGTAGGCACTGTCAGCATCTGATTTCTCTGCACGGGTACACTTCTGCGAATGGTTTATCCAACAAAGTGTCAGCCCTAATTTAATGCAACGGTACTGCTCACAGATGAGGCGTCGTTTCAATGAGATCAGATCGTAAATTTTCAAAATCGGCATGTGTGAGCTGACGTTAGTCCTCACTCAGCTGTTGAAGCAAGTTAGTCAACGTTTGGACGGTACTGTTGGTGACTATTTGGTAGGCCCTCTATTTCTTCCACCCAGGCTCAACGGCGAAGTTATCACAATTTAGTAGTGAATTCTTTACCGGATCTGTTAGCAAAAAAGGTTCAAATGGCTCTGAGCACTATGGGACTTAACTACTGTGGTCATCAGTCCCCTAGAACTTAGAACTACTTAAACCTAACTAACCTAAGGACATCACACACATCCATGCCCGAGGCGGGATTCGAACCTGCGACCGTAGCGGTCGCGCGGTTCCGGACTGCGCGCCTAGAACCGCTAGACCACCGCGGCCGGCATCTGTTAGCAGATATGCCCTAAGCACTGCTAAAAATCATGTACTTCATGCACGATGCAGCACCTTCTCATTTTAGTGATAAAGTCCGTCAACTCTAAATAACATATTCGGTGACAGATGGTTAGGGAGAGATGGACCAGCTGCCTGGCCTCCACGCTTTCTGGACCTAACCCACTGGACGTTTATTTGTGTGGCCAACTGAAAGCGCTTGTGTATGGAATCAAAATACGAGATGTTCAGAGCCTCTGTGCTCGTACTGTGGAAGGCTGCGAAACCTTACGCAATACTCCTGGGATACATGAGCCCATCTGAGATTCACTGTGACGGCGGGTCGATGCATGTATCAATGTCCTCGGAGGGAATACTGAACATTTTCTGTGAGACGTACTTGCATGTGATACGCTGCTGCGTTCTGTTTGTGTGTGTTTCCCATGATTAATGGAGGAAATGAGTTGCAACAACGAAACGAAGCGTTCCCACAGCTATGAACAGACAACATAATTTCCTCGTCTATGTGTGAGGAATGTGTCCTGCAGTTTGTGCCGCACATTTTTTATTACACCCTGCATACTAACCTTGAGATCAGAATATTATTCAGTTAATCAGTGAAAGGCTCGTATAAGAATTGAAGCTAAAATAATTTCTGTGTGTAGCCGACACCTCGGATCGTGTGTGCCTAGTTCTTAATCAGAAACCATGCAAATCCTTCAAACATCAAATAACACTTTAGTACCAAGCAACAGGTTTCAGTTAAAACTGGACATTGTCGTGTCGTTATTTATATAGTACTCATGATGATACGTTAACATAAACCCACTTACTACTTTATCAGATGAGAGTTATTTCAGCAAAGTACATGATACCACATGCCCGCTTCCAAGACAACCACAAATGATTTCTAACTGAACAAGTGTGTTTTTCGCTAACACTTACAAGTATTGGATTCATTTTTTCTTGTTTCATTTTACATTTCGATTAATAAAATTTATTGTACAGTCATTTTCGGCTCTATTTCATATAGGAAGTTGGCATGCTCCCTAATAGTGTTTACTGAAGTAATTGACCTTCTAAGCATCTACCTGTTTACCAAATTCCTCTCATTAACAGTAAGCAGTTACGAATTATTTCTGCACAACTGGATACCATTCAGAATCTTCCAGGGAATTTACCTAGCTCAGAAATTACTTTAAGCTCCTTGAGTGACTATACAGCTGTATATACTCGTTTAGGATGTTTGACATTTTTTAATGCTTACATGCATATTTTTCAAGAATGATATAGCGCTAAACCCCAAGAACAGGGAATGAGATAATATTTATCAGCTACTAATATGACATGTCTCTTAAGGGCAGCTACGTAAAATGGAATATACTTACAGCGGTAGTTATTTTCATTATTTCTGAAGGAAAAACCATACTACATGTTTCCAACAAATCAGCTTTATCTCTGCTATCGATCCTTTAATGACTAACACCTCTAATGGGATATGTGATTTTCCAAATAAGATCAGTCAGATTCAAAATCAGAGAACTGCGTCTAAAAATTTACTTGGTTGTCATTCTTACAGAATTCTATTTCTATGGGGATCGTCGATACACGTATTCATACGACGTCTACGTAAAAGATGAAATAAACAATTATTTGAACTTATTTCGGTAAAAGCTGAGGCTGCGATTGGACTCGAGGAAGTCTCCGTAATTTGGCTCAGAATTCAATCTGATTGACAGCTATTTGGAGAAGAATGCAGCACACCGATTTTCTGACTATTAAGGTTGTCTTTAAAAAACTAATGATTTTAGTAAATCCTCATTCCCTTCGTGAGGTAGAATGGATCTTTCCACCACAAAGAAGTACGAAATGTTGCAGGAGGTGCGATTTCACTCCGGACCTTCACGTGGTAGGCACACACGACGATACTGGGCTATAGAACAAACTTAAATCTGTATTGTTCGTAGTTGCAGTACTTCTTCCACAGTTGCTGCATAAATAATGTTTATCTTGTTACCAAGACTAACTCTTACTCGATTTCGCAAGTAAATTTTTACTAACGTTTCACATAGCAGTGGTACCATCAGTGGTTCTGTGGCTCCTGTGCAGTGCGCTCGTTCTCGAATTGTTGTGTAAACAAACTCAGGTTTCTATGAGAAGATTTAAATCAAGTACAGTTTTCACCCTTTCTGACATCTGCAATTAACCTAGTTGCCTAAGTTTTGATGTTACAAATTGCAGCAATACGATAAAGTGTCGTGATCAGCAAGGTTGTGTCATGCGGTTGACTGGAAACATCTCAGAGAAGTTCCAGTCTAGAAGTGCTTACATTAGTACCAATGGACACACACAAAGCATACAAGACATAAAACAATTCACGATACCTGATATTAGGTGAAAAATGTTTAATTAACAACAATTATAAAAGTTCTCTTACAAAAGACGATTAAAACACTGTACTCCAGAATGAGATTTTCACTCTGCAGCGGAGTGTGCGCTGATATGAAACTTCCTGGCAGATTAAAACTGTGAGCCCGACCGAGACTCGAACTAGGGACCTTTGCCTTTCGCGGACAAGTGCTCTATCATCTTTTTTTTAATCTCATTTTGTTCTTATTCTTTCGTTGTATCTGATGTGTCGGCAGCTGGGCCAACACCTTGTAGATAGAGGTGGCTTAAGGCACGCTAGACTAACGCAGACGGGCGTGAAGTACTGGAACAGGATACGTAATTAATGCTATGAAGAAAAGTACGTAGCTGGTATAATACTTATCTTTAATAACTCATTGTGGTACATCGCACAAAGGAGACTCTAATTACAATCACGGTAAGGCTAATGGCGCCTTGCTAGTTCGTAGCCATTAACTTAGCTGAAGGCTATTCTGTCTCTCGGCTAATGAGAGAGAAAGGCTTCGTACGTCTAGTCGCTAGCTCTGTCGTCCGTACAACTGGGCTGAGTTCGAGTCAGTCTCTCGAGACCTGCCTTGTGGTGGCGCTAGGTTTGCGATCACACAGTGGCGACACGCGGGTCCGACATGTACTACAGGACCGCGGCCGATTTAAGCTACCACCTAGGACGTGTGGTGTCTGGCTGTGACACCACAGTATCTGCTCTGGGCGGACGACTAAAGACACCCATTTCAGTTCGTTTTTGTTCCACTAACTCAGTTTTTTTATTACAGAGGGCAGCTAGTCCTCTGACCGAACACGCTGAGCTACCGTGCCGGCTACCATCTGAGCTACCGAAGCACGACTCAAGCCCGGTCCTCAAAGCTTTACTTCTGCCAGTATCTCGTCTCCTACCTTCCTAACTTTACAGAAGCTCTCCTGCGAACCTTGCAGAAGTAGCACTCCTGAAAGAGCTTCTGTAAAGTTTGGAAGGTAAGGAGACGAGATACTGGCAGAGGTAAAGCTGTGAGGACCGGGCGTGAGTCGTGTTTCGGTAGCTCAGATGGTAGAGCACTTGCCCGCGAAAGGCAAAGGTCCCGAGTTCGAGTCTCTGTCGGGCACACAGTTTTAATCTGCCAGGAAGTTTCAAAACACTGTACTGTCACATTAATGTGATTACCTATCAAAAGCCAGAATAACCACTTTTTCCAGTATGCGACGTGCAGGAAGAAGTCAGTGCGGTTCTGGAACGTACCCAAAGGGCTCTGAAGTCATACTGACCCCATTGCCGTGGGAAGCTGCGCTAAGTTTCTCGGTTGAGGATCTGTGACGCAAACAGCCCAATCGGGGTGGACGCAGAGATTCTCGACTGCTTGCAAAACCTTTGAGTATGTTGGCCAGGGGAGTACGTTAAATTCATACTTTTACTCTTTGAACCACGCAGGTACACTGTGAGCTTTGTGACACGTTGTAGTGGGTCAAATGGCTCTAAGCACTATGGGACTTAACATCTGAGGTCATCAGTCCCCTAGACTTAGAACTACTTAAACCTGACTAACCTAAGGACATCACACATATCGATGCCCGAGGCAGGACTCGAACCTGCGACCGTAGCAGCAGCGCGGTTCCGGACTGAAGCGCCTAGAGCCGCTCAGCCACCGCGGCCGGCACGTTGTAGTGTCCTGCTTGTTGATGCCATCATACCAAGAAAAAAAAAACTGCATATGGGGATGTACTTGGTCCCCAAGGATAGATGCATACTTTTATTAATCCACTGTGTCTTCTAGAATGACGAGATTAATCAGGGAATACCACGAAAACTTTTCCCAGGCCGTAACGCTCCTTCCTGGTTGCGGGGTGTTTCCTTTCAGACATTTCATGCCGTACACTCAACGGCCATCAGCCAGATAGACACAAAAAGGCCACGTGTCGCTACTCAGTGGATGTCCAGTTGCGGCACTGACTCCCTATTTCCAGCCTTTGTCGCCGATGAACAACAGTCATTATGGGTGCATGAACAAGTCGCATGCTGTGAAGGCCCTCACCCAGAAACGTTCGCTCAGTCGCCGATGTGGAGACGCTATTGGTACCCCTCGGTTTATCTGGGAATTCAGCTGGTTAACAGTTGCACTTCTATTCGCCAGTACATATCTCTGCTGCTGTCGTTGAGACCTGCCCGTGCTGCATCGCAGCTCCCTCGGCGCCGGTTTGGATAGCGTCATTTTGCCACCTACGTTATACTCTAACCACGGCGGCACGCGACCTGTTCACAAACTTAGCCGTTTCGGAAATGCTTTCACCCTTATTCCGAAAGCCCTGATCATGGCCTTTTGGGTGTCAGATAAAGAACCCTATTTTCGCATTACGACAACGACTGCACTGTTCAAATAAGTTTCGTGCTTGCAGCTGGTCATGTTTTAATAAACCCCACGATATTTCAAGTGGGCACCTGCCAGTCATCTTCAGGTGAGACATCGAAGACCGACGAAAATCGCCCCATTCCGCAGTATACAGGGTGAGTAACCTAACATTACCACTGGAAACACCTCCCAAACCACAACAAACACTGAATAACAAATTCCGAAGACCGAAAGTGAGTAGAGGGGCTCGTGTAATTGGTTAATACTAACTATTGAAAGATGCACAGAAGTACGTTTTTCAGCACATACTTATGTTTTTTAAGGGGAAACCTGTTACTCTTTTTCGTGCGGTTAAAGGCGCTGCAGTCTGGAACCGCAAGACCGCTACGGTCGCAGGTTCGAATCCTGCCTCGGGCATGGATGTTTGTGTTGTCCTTAGGTTAGTTAGGTTTAACTAGTTCTAAGTTCTAGGGGACTAATGACCTCAGCAGTTGAGTCCCATAGTGCTCAGAGCCATTTTTTTTGTTACTCTTTTTAACACAACTGTAAATAGAAAAAATACTTAATCAATGGCGCTTCTTACATTCTAAAATGTTAATTACATCCAGAGTAATTTGTAACGTAAAGTTGACGCTTGAGTATCTCCTCAGTAGTTCAATCGTGTGTATCAAAGAGAACCGAATTAACTAGAGATACAAAAACCGAGCGAGGTGGCGCCGTGGCTAGCATACTGGAGTCGCATTTGGGAGGACGACGGTTCAATTCTGCGTCCAGAGATCCTGATTTAGGTTTTCTGTGATTTCCCTAAATCGCTTCACGCCAATGCCGGGATGGTTCCTTTGAAAGGGTACGGTCGACTTCCTTTCCCGTCCTACCCCAATCCGATGAGACCGATGATCTCGCTGTCTGGTCTCCTTCCCCAAACAACCCAACCAAACAAACCCAGTGATACAAAAAGAACAGTGGTATAAAGTAGGTACAGAAGAGATATGAACAGCACGTTAGGTCCACATGCTAACATTTTTATTAGTCTTTTTCTCTGAGGAATACTGTACGGCACTGATCTGTTAGAAGAAAATGTACATTAACATGAGAATGTGGTTAAACTTATTAATTTGTGTTTTGTTCTCAATTTCAGAATGTAAAAGAGTGTGTCCTGACATTTCAAGACAATAAATGTTCAAAGTGGTGCTCATCATTTGCTGCAAACATTAGAGTAGCCTATACCTCGTAATAAATGTCTTACATGACGCAGTACATCTGGTGTAATGTTGCCACAGGCTCGCTCAATACGATGTTTCATTTCATCTGGGGTTGTAGACACATCACAGTATACATACTCCTTTTATGTACCCCACAGAAAGAAGTCTTGAGATGTAAGATCAGTAGAACGGGCTGGCCAATTTACACGTCCACAACGTCCTATGAAACGCCCGTCGAACATTCTGTGAAGGGTCAGCCTAGCGTTCACTGCAGAATGTGTAGGAGCACAATCATGGTGACACCACATACGTCTACGCGTTTCCAGTGGGACATTTTCTAGCAATATTGGCAGATCATTTTGTAGAACCTCGTTGTATTTTTCAGCAGTATGGGTGCCTTCAATGAAGTAAGGACCAATGAGATGGTCACCAATTACTCCGCACCATACATTTACATTCCACGTTCGCTGTCGCTCTACCTGTCGAAGCCAGCGAGGATTGTCCACGGACCAGTAATGCATGTTTCGTAAATTCCCTGCACCGTGGTTTGTGAAACCTGTTTCATCGGTAAACAGGTAGAAATGCAACGCATTCTCTGTTAATGCCCATTGATCAAAATTCACTTGATTATTAACGTCAATCAATATACTTGCTCATGCAGTGACACATGACACAGGTGAAATTTGTGACGATGAAGTATGCGCATTACACTACTTTGACTCATTTCACTGCCTCTAGCGATGTCACGTGAAATCATTTCTGGGTTCACGGTACCAGCAGCTAACACACCAGCTGCACCTGCTTCTCCTGTGATGGGTTAGTTACGGACCCGTTTGCGTGGTACGATCATACCTGCTTCATAGAATAGTTTGCAGATGTTTTCAAATGTGCAGCGCGTTCGACGATCTCTGTCCGGGTACCTTTCTGCATACAACCTGCAGGCTGCAGCTGCATTTTGTCTACACTTGCCATAGATGAGTATCATCTCTGGCTTTTCAGAGTTAGAAACAACCATTTACACAATTAGTAAATACTGTACACACTGTTGTACTTGCGACCTTCTCGCGATCCTACTGTACGTATTCCTCTTCTTAATTGTGTACAGTACACTAACAAATGTTCGGTAACGGAGAGTACTACAGTTATTCTGAGTACGAGGACTAACTCAGCAACTGCTATATGCAGACACTGAGACAACCAAACTCGGAAACACTTTAGTCTTGTTAAACATACCCCTACAGAGCTTGTTCGTTACATCACGGCACTGAACGTCTCAGGTTTCAAGCGGCAACTTCACTTTACAAATTACTCCGGATGTACTTAACATTTTACAGTGTAACAAACGGCACTGATTACGTATTTGTTCCTGTTTTCCGTTATGGTAAAAATAATAACATGTTTCCATTAAAAAAACACAACTATGTGTTGAAAGTGATACTTCCGTGGATTTCTCAATGGTTTACTATATTAACCAATTCCACCAGACCCTCCCCTCACTTTCGGTCTGTGGAATTGGTTATTCAGCGTTTGTTGTGGTTTGGGAGGTGTTTCCAGTGGTAATGTTAGGTGACTCACCCTGTATATCGCGGAACGGAGCGAGTCTCTGTCGGTCTTCGATGTCTCACCCTGTATAGCGCGCTGCGAGTAGTCCCTGATGGGTAAAAATCAAGTTGGCAAGTCTCGGTGTCAGTGTCCTTGCTGGTGGAAACGTGGAACTCAGCTGCCTCCGGCATGACCGCTCGCGACGGCCATTGGCGCGCTTTGTAGTCTTCCACTACAACAAATCGTGGAGAACAACATCCACCTCTACATATGCATCACTACTCTTCAATTCGCCATTAATTGCCTGGAAAAGGGATCATCAAACCACCTTCAAGTTACTTCTCTGCAGTTTCACTCTCGAACAGCACGCGGGAAAAATTAACATTTAAGTGTTCCGTGCGAGGTCTGATTTATTTTATTATGATGATCATTTCTTCAGGTGGAGGAAAAAAAAATAAAAATAAACGTTTCATACTCTCAGAATTATGTTCGTGATTGAAATTGCTTGAGAAGGTCCCGCCACTGCGAAAAATGCATTTTTTTAATGACTTCCATTCCCATTCGTGTAACACATACGTGGCACTCTCTCCCCTATTTCACGATAAAACAAAACGAGCCGACCTTCATTGAACCTTTTCTGTTATTCCGTCAATCCTATTTGATGCAGATCCAACACCGCACAGAAATATTCCAGAAGAGCGCAGTCAGGAGTTGTGTATGCAATCTCTTTAGTGAAACTTTTACATTTCCAGGAATTCTTCCAATAAACTGCGTTCTTGGGTTTGCTTTCCCGAAAATATTATCTGTCTGATTGTTCCAATTTAAGTTATTCGTAATAGTAATTTCTAAGTATTTTGCTGAGTTTATGGGATTTAGATTTGTGTGATTTACTGTGTAACTGAAATTTAAGGCCCTCTTTTTAGTGCTCATGTGTATGACTTCACACGTTTCATATTTTAGAGGTAATTGCTTCTTCTTACACCATACAGATATCTTGTCTAAATCAGTTTGCAGTTCGTTTTGATCATCTGAAGACACTACATGACTGTAAATGACAGAGAATCATCTGCAAAGAGTATAAGAGGACTTCTCAGATTATTTCCTACATCGTTTATGTAGATCAGGAACAACAAAGCACCCGAAAACTTGTGGAACGGCAGATATTGCATCTGTTTTACTCGATGCCTTCGTGCAAGTTGTAAGAATTGTGACCTTTTCTGACAAGAAATCACGAATCCGGTCACACAATTGCGACGATACTCCATAGGTAAGCTATTTAATTAAAAGTCGCTTGTGAGTAATGGTGTCAAAAGCCTTCTGGAAATTTAAAAATATGGAATAAATCTGACGTCTCCTATGGACAGCAAATATTAAGTGTGTTTCAGAAGAACGATATTTTCTGAATCTGTATTGGCTATTTGCCAAGAAATCGATTTCTTCGAGGTGATTCATAACGTTCGAGGACAGTATATATTCCAAAATGCTACTGCAAATCGACGTTAGTGATATGGGTCTGTAACTCAGCGGATTACTCCTATTTCCTTTCTTGGGTATCGATGTGACTTGGGCCATTTTCCAGTCTTTGGGTACGGCTCTTTCTATAAGCGAGAGATTGTATATGATTTGTAAATATGGAGCTGTTGTATCAGCATAATCTGAATGGAACCTCACTGTATACAGTCTGGACCATAAGACTTTCTATCCTTAAGTGTTTTAGGCTGCTTCGTTACACCAAGGATATCTGCTTGTGTTGTGTTGGCATTTGTTCTTCATTCGAAATCACGGATATTAACGTTGTCTTCCTTTGCCAAAGAATTTCAGAAGGAGGTCTTGATTGCGTTTTGCCACGGTGGACCACAATCTCTTTGGGTTTTCTGCCTCATTTTAGACAGAGTGTTTGTGGAAACTGTTAAAATCATCTCGCATTAAAGTTCAGGCTTGATTTCGAACTACCGTGTAACTTCGCCAGTCTTGGGGACTTCGCGTTCTTTTAAATTTGGCATGCTTCGCGTTCTTTTAAATTTGGCATGCTTTTTCGTTTCTTCTCCATCAGTGTCCTGATCTGTTCTGAGTAACATTGGGGATCGGTAGTATCTCTTATTAATTTATTTCGTATATTTCTCTCAATTGCCGTCGACGCTATTTCTTTGAATTTAAACCAATTTGGCCTACGCCCACATAGTCATTTTGGAGACTGTATCTTACAAAGGTTTCAAGCGAATTTTTGTCTGGTTTTTTGAATACATGTATTTTTTATGTATTTTTGTTAGGTTTGGATGTTGCGGTATTCAGTCTAACTATAACAGCCATGTGGTTCCTTGCGCAGTCCAAGTGGTAGCCGCTATCACGGTTCATAAACTTTTCCTCCAGCCGTATTTCCATCGATTCTTTAATAACAGAGTTCCGGAAAAGTGTTTCTTTGATCGGAATCATAGTATTATCATACTCCATTGAATGTCCAGTGGGAAAATAGTGTTCGGCAGTATCGGATTGCTTTGTTGCATAAAGCGAATGGAACGTTGACATTCAGTGCGGCCTTCTTCCACGGTGCGTCTGATCTGTCCTATCGAAGCCATACCACACTGACATGATATTTTGTAAATTCCGGCCTTTGACAGTAACATGTCGTCCTTCACAGATCTCAAAAGGTCTGAAATCTTAGATGGTGAACGGAAAAACATTTCCACCTGAAATTTAAGAGGATTCTTGCTATTTTAAACGAAATGTTGCCCACAAAAGGAAGAAAAGCTAAAGATTTTGCCAGGCAGTTCTTCTCTTTATGATGCTTGTATTTAACTGACTGTGTCCCGTAAATCCGGCAGGTGGAATATAATTTTTTTCTAAATACCGTCTTGAGATGAGGTAGCTAGTTATTCAAACTACCTGCGTCTGACACAATGTGAACTCGGTGTACGACTGCTTGAAGCACGCTCATAGTTTGCGACGGGTGATGACAACTTGATGATTGCAAATACAAATCAGTATGAGTGCGCCAACGATAAGCTGAATATCGCAGAAAGTCATCAGTCTTTCGTCTAACGAAGACATGCGAGAAAGGTAGACAACAATCTTCCTCTAGTGCCACAGAAATCTGAACGTTGTTATGAATGGAGTTAAGGTGGTGAAGAAACTCCATCAAGGAAGTGCCCAAAACAGGGCACTGTCGGTTAAATCCGACAATTAGGAAATGGATGCAGATAAGACGTCGACAAAACCTTTTGCTTTTCTTCCTCTTCTGGACTACATTTCCTTTAAACTAGCAAGAATCATCCGATTATTACAGAAAAAAGTGATTTTTTATCCGCTATCTAAGATTGCAGACCTTTTGGAATCGGCGATGGACGACATGTTTACTGTGGAAGGTCGGAATTTACAAAATAGCTTGTCAATGGGGTACGGCCACAAACTGCAAAAGAATGCTACTTTGAACAATAACGTTGCACTCGCCTTTTGCAACCAAGCAATTTCCCTATTTCTGAACACTGTATTTCCATTGGACATTCAATGGAGCAAGATAAAACTATGATTCCGACCACAGAAAAAACTTCCTGGGACCCAATTATTAAAGATTCTGTGGAAATATGCCTGGTGGAAAAGCTGATGAAGCATGACAGCAACTGCTAGTTGGACAGTGCATGGAAACCCATCATCCCCATGATTTTTTCTAATGGAAGATAACAGAGTGCGGTAACAGCTGCAGCGAGCGGTAAATGCAGGGGACAGCTCAGTTCTGCGGTTCCACCAGTGAGGGCCATGCCACCGAGAAGTATTGTTTGTGTGTCATCTAGATTATGCCGCATGCACGCAGTATTCGCATAGCGCTATAATGCGGAAGGGAGCAAGTCTTCGTCAGCCTTTAGCATTCCAGCGCGCGATTTCAAGACGAGAGGATTTATTTGGGAGCGCGGCTGTGGCAGCTGCCTCGACCGCGTCAGAGTCGGCCCACCGACCCGGCGGCACCCCCATCGGCCGCTCCCTCTGCGAGATTATGACTGTGGTCGCGGGAAGACTAAGTACGAGAGGCCAGGCAGCGTAAATCAACTAGAGAAGGCATGCAGTATGGAATTTCCTGCGAAGAGGAAATCGCGGGTTCAGCACCTTTGAAAGCCTACGGTCGGAGAGATGACAACTCCACACCAGCCTACTGACAGCAGTCAGCTGTCGCTGATGAAGAAGGCTTCATTAATCCGCCAAAGAGGACGCAGGCGAAAAGCCACGGAAGCGCCAGACCTGGAGGCCAGCAAGAGATATGAAACAATTCAGAAGGACACTCAATTAACTCAAGACACAGCTTATTTGTAGACACAACCTAAACAACAGACGATACTTCCCGCCGTGGCGCAGTAACCAGAGACCTACAATCTGCTGTAAGATTTGTTAAAGTACAATTCCAACTATCCCTTCATCGCCATACAAACAGGTCGGAATAAGCTGAAGCTGGCTTCGACATGTATAGAAGATTACGTCAAATTCGTGGATATGGTAGGAGCGAGAGGGATTTTGTGCTTCACGTTTCCCATGGTGAGGCGGCAGACATTGACGGCTATCTATGGCATCCCGAATAATATGACCAACAAAGGACTAAAAAGAAGAATTTGTGGTTATTGGTTTCGTGGCTACTGTTGTGGACTACTTCTACTACCCAGTCAGACAGAGTAAGACGTCGTGGCAAGCTGTTATACTGCGAGACACTGCAGAACATCGAGATACATTTCAAATGACTAGGCTTTACGTGCTAGTCGCCAAAGTTGAGCATCTGCAAACTTCGCGTGGACGCAAACAGTGTTACCGCTGTCAAGCATTTAACCATGTGCCAGCGACTGCACTATGCTGTCTGTTTTCGTAAAGAGCAGCGGACCATACGACTAAAGACTCTTCCTAAACGCGCTCTTTGTGTGGAGGGCCACCCTGGACGTACAGGGAATGCCAGAAGCGCAAGGAAGTCGGTGGAAGACAGTGAGGAGTACCAGCCAGGACACGGAAGAAAATTGTAACATACTGGCGCAAAATGGCGTCTGCACAGTATCCACATCAAGACATATCATGCTTGATGGAACGACGGCCTGGATTCAGAGTGGTCTACTGACATCACAATGCCAATGGACTATTTCGACATCTGACAAAATTTCAACAGATTTTTAGAGATGAAAACGTCGAAATATGCTCAGTGACTAAGATTCACTTGCAGCCAGGACTGAATCTTTGGCGGACAAACTGGAACAGCTTTCGCAACCATGTATCACGCTCCCTGGACAACGTGTTGATGACCTCTTTGATACTATCAGTACCACCGTTATTGAAGCCCTAGCTGCTTCTACTCCGCCATCACGAAGATTACAGTGTCCTGACCCCAGCTTACCTAGGGAAATTCTAGCAATGATTAGGTTCAGTTGGTTCAAATGGCTCTGAGCACTATGGGACTTAACATCTGAGGTCATCAGTCCCCTAGAACTTAGAACTACTTAAACCTAACGAACCTAACGACATCACACACATCCATGATAGAGGCAGGATTCGAACCTGCGACCGTAGTGGTCGCGCGGTTCCACACTGAAGCGCCTAGAAACCCTCGGCCACAGCAAACGGCGCAAATGATTGGGGAATGCAATCGCCTCACCAAAAATCTGCGCCTTACGGGAGACCCCAACGCCAAGTGAAGAATTAATTTGCTTGAGAGCCAAATTAAACCGGTGCTCTCCAGTGTTAAGCACCAGCAATGGGCTGACAAATTCTCCTCGACACATCCTGATATCTCAGCGTGAGATGTAGTCAGAACTAACACCAACGCCCTAACACGAATACCGCTCCTGAAAACAGTATCTGGGACAGTTTACAAGCTAAAGAAAAAACAAACGCCCTTGTTTATGGTCAAGACACCCAAGACCAGAAACACAGACATGATATTACGGAGAGCGCCACCACTTTCATGGCAGACAAAAGTGACGAAGAAGAGGGCATCACCCCAATCACTCCCCAAGACGTCTCCTGTGTTGTAAGAGCTTTAACTAATAACAAAGCTGCAGGTTCAGACGACATCCCAAAATAAGCATAAAGAAACTTCCACACGAACCCTACGGCCACTTGAAATATGTCTTCAACATCATGAGCCAGAAGAAATATCCAAGCAGCTGGAAGCATGCAGCGACGATTGCAGTACCGAAACATGGGAAGTCTTTCAGAAACCAAACGACTTATATATCAATGAGCCTCCTGCATGAGGGTCTTCGAGGGGCTACACCTCAGAAGATTAACAAGACACATGGATGACGGAGGATCGGTTACCACCGATAAGTTGGGATTTCGTGAAAGACATTCCAACATCCAACTACTCGTAATGGTGATGGAAGAAATCACCACCACCTACAACAACAAGGAATATTGTGAAGCAGTATTTTAAGATGTTTCGAAAGCCTTAGACACTGTTTGGCATAAGGGGCTGATTTTTACGCTAAATGAAGTGGGTTTCACAGGAACGTACGTTAAACTGATCACCTTGTACTTAGAAGAACGTATTTTTGTGCTGGCAGTCGAAGCAGATCTGTCCATTGTAAGAATTCATGCAGAAGTTCAGCAGGGATCGGTCCTTGGGCCGACCCTACGTTTTATGCACACATCCGACGTCTCCAGCATCCGACGTCTCCAGGACTCCACGAATGGAATGCACCATACATGCCGATGACATGGCTATCGATACAAGGAGAAGGTGGCTGCAGCCCACGCATCGCAGTCTACAGTAAGCGTGGAAAGAACATGATGGATCAGCAGTGGAATGCACCATACATGCCGAGGACATGGCTATCTATACAAGGAGGAGGTGGCTGCAGAACATGCATCGCAGTCTACAGGAAGCGTGGAAAGAACATGATGAATGGTCAACTAGATGGAGAACTTTCTTCAAATGGTTGAAGAGACAGACCGCCATACACACTACAAAGAAACAAATACATTTCCGCCAGCTACTACTCTTCAACGTGCTTATAGAACAGGTTGCGTCAGCAAAGTAACTTCGTTTCATACTTGACAAGAAACTCACCTGACAAGTGAACTTCGCAGACGTCCGGCAGAAAGTCGTTCAGAGATTGGGTGCAGTGCACCCGTTAATTAACGGAACTTCACATTTACCATCGAAGACAGGATTGGCAATGTACAGGGCAGCTAATTGCCCAGTGATGAATTATGGCTGTGTAGTGCGGCGTACGGCCGGAAAGACTCATCTTCACAGACTACAGCCACAGCAGAACAGGGTCTTGTGAAGTATATGTCACGTCTGTACATCTTTCCAGCTAAATATCTACATGAAGCGTGGCCTCAGTCTTTGACTGATTCAAGAAGATTGCTGTTATCTTATGCCTTGGAAAACCACGTGCTGCCCAAGGTCGCTACAAAAGACTCATAGACAGTAGGTTCAAATGGTTCAAATGGCTCTTAGCGCTATGGGACTTAACATCTGAGGTCATCAGCCCCCTAGAACTTAGAACTACCTAAACCTAACTAACCTAAGGACATCACACACATCCATGCCCGAGGCAGGATTCAAACCTGCGACCGTAGCGGTCACGCGGTTGCAGACTGAAGCGCCTAGAACCGCTCGGCCACACCGGCCGGCATAGACAGTAGGCCAAAAGAAGTATGTACCTCAACTCATTTTCGCCCAGTTGATTACACTATAATAAAGGGAAGTATACACGCAACCTCCTAATCCTAAATATAATAGTAAACGCCGTCTGGTGAAAACTAAATTAACAGTTAAAGCGAGAGCAAAGTGGTGTCGGTAAGTTCGTCAGTCTTCGATGCACACCTGAAGAAGACTGGCAGGTACCCAGTTGAAATATCGTGGAATGTATAAAATGACGACCGGCTGCAAGCTCGAAATTTGTGTTAACATTCAAATCACGGGGAAAATTTTTAAGTTCACAATGACTGCACTGTTTTCCGAGTCCGCCGACACGATTTATATACCCTTTACTGCTATTGCTACCACCTGCCGTGTGTGGGTGGTTATTGCACGTTGACACAGACTACATGAGGTGGCCACATTAATGTGAATGTAACGTGTAGTTATTGTCATTTTATAACAAACAGGAAACGTAAAAATAACTAAAACATGAAAATCAATTTCATTGTAACAATTTGTAAATGTGACAGTGCTATATCTGCGATAGCCAGATATTGGTCCCCATTGGTTGAATGCAGAAATGAAGGGAGCTGTTAGGCGGGAGAACCGCCTGCGGAACAGTAACCCAAACCAACGGTAGTGAGCGCTGCACTGCTGCGGTGTCTTCTAACAGTTATCGAGGTCCATCTTCTCCAGTGGGCATTCAACCGATGTGATTCCTGAGACGAGTTCCCTCCCATCCTGAAGAGGTGCGCAGAGACGGGGGACTAAAGGACGATATGGCTAACCACCTGTACTCGTTGACTGCCGGGTGCGGAAAGTGATGGTGGTAGGTGGTGACCACCGCAACGCCGTTGGAGATGAAAGCGGAGGAGTGTTCATCCGATTCCCACAGAAGCAGAAGGAAGTGCTGGAACACCAGTGGGAAGTCGCTGGCAGTAGCTACTGGCGCTGACCCTAGGGCCTCACGGTCTCCGGAAGGCGGAGATGAAGGGTAGGGGGCGGCGGTGGGTGTTATGTCTATGCTCAAGGCTGGTTGTGGTGCCGGCGGTCTTGTGTATTTCGGAACATGGAACGCGACGCCCTTGGGCCTCTATTACCGTTGCCAGCATCCAAGCTGCAGAGCGACTGTGAGAGGAGGGCCCAGATAGCCACACCAGGTATGTAAAAGTGGGATAGCAGAGAGCAGGGTACGGGAGGGGGTGGCCTTAGAGGATGCAGCAGTGTCCTCGGTTGTCATCTGAGGAGTAGCTCAGAGGGGCTACGACTGTCAAATGGCGTGGTGCTCAGAAACAAGGTAAGAACTGTGGTAGTGACAGAGGACTCGACACAGCCTCCTTCATTTGTCACTTAAAGGTGTGAATTAGACCTTCTCCTACAGGAATGATGGAACAGAGCGCAGAGACTTTTTTTTGCCATTGGCCACACCGAATCTTTGAAAGCAGATGCCATGAATTGGGGTCCATTACCAGAGGCCAGACTGTGAAGCAAGCCTTCGGTGGTCAAAAACGTGAGTTACAGGTGTTAGGGTGGCGTTAGTTGTCGTAGATGCCATGCATACTTCATATGGGGATTTGGTATTAGGCATCTATAATGAGCAAATGGAAACGAACCCAAAACTGGGCCCATAAAATCGAGGTGGTTGCAGTTCCAGGGATGGTGGAGTATAGACCAGGGTGAACATTACTGTTGGGGTGCTACTTGGTGCACACCGTCCTACCACAGACCATTCACATGATATCGGTCATTACACTTCCCAGCGAGACAAAGCCTTCACGCAGGACATCCCCCATGCCCCTGGGGGAGCAAACACAGGACTCGTTACCGCAATTCAGTGGGAATGATCAGCCAATGGATGTCACTTTCAGTGTCCCAGAGAAGAACGTCATTGTTAACCAAGAGACGAGGTTTTGTGCTCGGTAGGTAGGCCAGCCAGAGGTCACTTACCGGAGAACCTACCGTAGTTTGGGATCATGGCGTGTGGCGGCAGTTACACATTCAGCTGTAGTGCAGAAACTGTTCAATGTACGTTGCTCTGCAGCATCATTCTGAAGTAGAGGACCTCCTGTTGGTCTAAATCACGGTCTAGTTGGTAGGTGCGACAGGGAATCGGCGTTAGAATGTTGTACTGCGGGCTCAAGCCGGTTAGTGTAACTTTAGGCACCTAGGAACAGTGCCCAGTGCTCTAAGCGTTGGACCATTGTCTCTGGGAGGTTTCCATGACTCGCAGATAAGGTAAACAAGGGCTTATGATACGTAATGATAGAGAATTTCGCCCCAAAAAGTTAGACATGAATTTAACAGCTAACACTGTCGACAATATCTCCTGTTCGACCTGTGAGTACCTGCGTTGTGCAAGGGTGAACGTCTTGGACTCATAAGCAATTGGCAATTTGGAGCCATCCTCATCCGTGTGCGCCAGGACTGCCCCAATGGCAAGAGCAGATGCGTTGGCCGCCATAATTAATGGATGTTCAGGACAAAAAGGTATGAGACAACGTTCGGATTTCACCTTGATTTTTAATTCGTCAAAAGCCATCTAACAAGCAAGGATCCAGTTGTAGGGCAGTCCTTTTTTACGCAAATGATTAAGGGGTTGCGAAATGTGGGCTGACTGGAGGAGGAACTTGGAGTGATAATTGATTTTGCCAAAAAACACCTGCAGTTCGTATAGGTTTCTTGGGGTGGAGAAGAAAATGTATGGCGGTGACATTTCGATCAGTAATTCTGATACCGTCTTTGGTTAGCCTGTGGCCCAGATACTCTACTTCTGGTTGAAAAAATCGACACTTTTCCAAACGATAATGCAGATCTGCGTCGTGCAGGGTGCTAAAGAAGATGTGCGGAGTTTGCTAATACTCCTGACGTAGGGGTCCCTTAACAGTGAGATCATTCAGAGATACCACACAAGATACACTACACTAGGTTAGTAGTCAAAGTTACCTTTGTAAAATTGCTGCAACCGAGGCAATACTAAATGGCAGTAGCTTGTACTTATATAATCGGAAGAACGTGTTGACGACATCAGTGTTCTGAGATTCCTCATGTAAAGAAAACTGAAGGTTATCATCAGAAAGGTCAATCTTTGAGTAGTATTCCCCACCAAGTCTGGTAAGAATATCGTCTGCCTGGGGTAAAGGAAAATTTTGAACCAGCGATTGAGCATTGATGGTAGCTTTGAAATCTCCGCATAACTGAAAAGAACCATTGGACTTCTTTGGTACAACGAACGGGATTGCCAATGTGCTAGATTTCAAAATTTCGACAACTCCAACAGCCTGGAGACGATCCAGCTCTGCCACACTGCAGTACGTAAGCCCACTGGAATTGGCCTGAACAGTACAAACCAAGGGTTTCGTCCGGCTGTCTGGTGGTTTGTGCCTGAAAATCTAAGGCGTACAACAAAACCGGCTTAAATAGCGAAGCAAAATCCGGTTGCTGGAAAGGGGAAATAGAAAGCGACGCAAAAATTCTTAGTAGCCAATGGCTGGTCGACACTGAATAGGCTCCTGTGACCAAGAATTGTCCACGAAGGGAAACAGAACCATCCCAATACCGCATCAAAAGCCGTAAGGGAGGAGACAACTCAGGCGAGCCCACTCGTGCACGTATTTCCAGACTGATCAGAGACACGGTGATCCTAGTGTCTACATGATAACGAACATCCACGTCATAAATGCAGAATGTGAGAAACAACTTCCGCATGAAAGGGTCTTCCGTGCAACTACTGCATGTTGGGAATGTATAGTGTCCTGATTGATTCGTGGGGCAGGATAGGAGCGGGTCGTATAGCTATGACACACTGATTGAAGACGCTCCTCTTTGCTACAAAGCGTGCAGAACCCCCAGCGATTAGGACAGTCCACCCAGTGATGAGTGGAAAACACTGTGAGCACCAAGGAAGCGGCCCTCGTGATCTGCGACGAGGTGTGAACGTCAGATACAGACGAATCTCGATAGTGCTGCCCGGGAGCCGTCCTCCGCCTGTGGCGTAGGACTGAAGTGCATGGAGGTGCATTGATTGACCACTGCAACCTGTGGCCTCGACATTAGTCGTTCATTAGCTGCCTGTGCGTATTCGAACGAGCGTGCGTTGCTCAAAAAGTAATCAAACGAGGGGTTATCTAGAGTCAACGCCGTAGTGTGGACCTCCAGATCTGGTGCAAGCTTGACCATCATATCACGAATATAGAAGTGTGCATTCGAAGCCTTGAAGCCTTGAGTGGGGCAAGTGAAATCGCATTTGCTACTGAGACCTTGCAGTCACTGGAAATAGTAATCAGTCAACAGAACGCTGTTCTCCGGAAATGAGAGCTCCACAGAGTTTGACAGAGGGTCGAACTTTCGGAGCCGGATGAATGTTTCCAGTGAATCCCAGGATAAAAACAATGATAGCGGCAATGAAGGCCGAGAAATTCTATTTCAGACGATGAAAGTATTTGTCCCAGTCCCGCTTAACATCACTGAAAGGTGGGAACGACGGAGGACTTATAGAGGTGTTAGCAGCGGGAGGCTCTGTGGCTTGCTCCAACTGTGCCTCGTGTGCTCTGAGGTTGTCGGCCTAAGGCTGAAGCGATTTTCGAACATGTCTAACTGGAGCTGCTGTTGCATTAACTGCTGCTATTTCTCCAGAAAGTGATCCAATTGAGCGTCTGTGCTACTTAATAACCTGCTGTTTCCCCATCTCCAACGCTACATGGGCTGTAGGTGGAAATCTGTTCTCACGTCGGTGATTGAAAATACGGAGGTTGCTGCCAGGTGGAAGAGCTCAAATGGCTCTGAGCACTATGGGACTTAACATCTCTGGTCATCAGTCCCCTAGAACTTAGAACTACTTAAACCTAACTAACCTAAGGACATCACACACATCCATGCCCGAGGCAGGATTCGAACCTGCGACCGTAGCAGTCGCGCCGTTCCGGACTGAGCGCCTAGAACCGCTAGACCACCGCGGCCGGCGTGGAAGAGCCGCCGGCGGAAGAGTAACCCAAACTATCTTTATGGAGAACGAAATGCGACTGACACAATATGGACAAGACAACGGAGCAGGACAAGGACAAACAAACCTACGACAATGAGGCGCTCCACGAAGTAGTCGCCACAAGGATGACATCAAGAGTAAGAGCATCAGAAAGGCAAATTCAAGACGCAACCAGGGAGAGTGACTGGGTGACACGCAAGGTTGTAATCCAGCAATTCCAGTACAGGTCCGTAGGTATCAAGTGCAAGCACTAAACTGATTGGGTGCATGCTATGCCGTGATTTCCCTAAATCACTCCAGGCAAATGCCGGGATGGTTCCTCTGAAAGGGCACGGCCGACTTCCTCCCCCATCCTTCCCTAATCCGATGAGACCGATGACCACGCTGTCTGGTCTCCTTCCCCAAACCAACCAACCAACCATGCTATGCCGTTGCCTGTATACAGGCCGCGTGGAACGGCGCGCGCGTCGTATGGGCGCAGCACCGCCGCGTTGCCCTC
This sequence comes from Schistocerca nitens, assembly GCF_023898315.1. NCBI lineage: Eukaryota > Metazoa > Arthropoda > Insecta > Orthoptera > Acrididae > Schistocerca > Schistocerca nitens. Next base: position 952,626,721 of record NC_064616.1, read on the forward strand.
TGTCAGCTATCGAGGTCCATCTCCTCTGGAGGGCACTCAATCTCTGAGGCGCCCGATACAAGAAACAGCGTTGGCAGCCTCTGTTTTCTTCCAATATTGTAGCGTTAGGAACAACTATGCAAACATTCTTGATCATTGAATTCGACGTAGCTTCTGTATTACAGCTAGAGACTGTAACTGGCTGGAAGGGTCTATACGTCGTCAAACTCAGACTGTTTACGCGACAGGAAGGGTGATAACGGTATAAAAGATGCCACATGCAACTGTGTTGGTATCCAGATTCAAGGAAAGTTTCCGCTAAGTCACATTCCTCAAGAATGCCACCGAGTGAGATATGCGTCTACTGCACCCGATTTCGATCATCGTTCTGGAGTGCACTGCCTTGGATGACTCCCCGATGCATTTGGTGTCTTATGAATTATAGTGACGACAGCGTCATCACAGTGAAAACTGTTAGTTAGAGGTCTGTAATTCAATTGCTGATGAATTTCTTTATGTGCCACGCAACGAGGGAAGATGTATGAAGGAGGATATGTCCTTACATAATTATGTAAAGGAAGTGATTATGACGAGCTACAGTAATCGTCCTACTAGCACAACAAGTTTTCATAAATTACTTTCCGAAGTGTATGATGCATACAGTGGGTTACCTTAGTCGCAAAAGAGATCTACCTGGGAAATCTGAGACGATACACTATTTATGTTCACTCTAGAGCCACCAAAGCAGAATTGTGACGTCAGGTTATTTACATTCCAATAGCCAACTCAAGATTCATTACTACAAGTTGCAGTTATATACTGCTCCATAGAATTGCACATAATTTTTTCTACTTTCAGCATTGACAGAATACGAATTAGGTTCATATACCTGCATCGTCTCGATTTCAATCAACGTATTTCATTGAATAATCGCGCCTCAACATGAAGTATGTACACTACGTGATCAAAAGTACTCAGACATCTGGCTGAAAATGACTTACAAGTTTGTCGCGCCCTCCATCGTTAATGCTGGAATTAAAAATGCTGTTAACCTTGATGACAGCTTCCACTCTCGCAGACATACGTTCAAGCAGCTGCTGGAAGGTTCCTTGGGGAATTTCAGCCCATTCTTCAAGGATTGCTGCATTGAGAAGAGGTATCGGTGTCGATCGGTGAGGCCTGGAACGAAGTCGGAGTTCTAAAACATCCCAAAGGTTTTCTATAGGATTCAGGTCCGGACTCTGTGCAGGCCAGTCCGTTACAGTGATGTTATTGTCGTCTAACCACTCCGCCACATGCCGTGCATTATGAACTGGTACTCGATCGTGTTGGAAGATGAATTCGCCATCCCCGAATTGCTTTTCTGCAGTGGGAAGCAATAAGCTGCTTACAACATCAGTGTAGGGACGTCCTGTGATAGTGCCACGCAAAACAACAAGGCGTACAAGCCTCCTCCATGTAAAACACGACCACACCATAGCATCACCGCCTCCGAATATTACTGTTGGCACTACACACGCTGGCAGATGACGGTCACTGGGGACTCGCAATACCCACACCCTGCCATCGGCTCGCCCCATTGTGTACCGTGATTCGTCACTCCACACAATGTTCAATTGTCCAATGTTTACGCTCCTTACACCAAGCGAGGCGTCGTATGGTATTTACCAGCGTGATGTGAGGCTTATGAGCAGCTCTCGACCGTGAAATCCAAGTTTTCTCACCTCCCGCCAAACTGTCATAGTACTTAGGTACTTGCAGTGGATCCTTATGCAGTTTGGAATTCCTGTGTGATGGTCCCGATAGATGTCTGCCTATTACCAACTACGACCCTATTCAACTGTCGGCGGCTTGTGTCAGTCAACAGACGAGGTCGGTCTGTACGCTTTTGTGCTGTACCTGTCCCTTCACGTTTCCACTTCACTATCAGATCGGAAACAGTGGACCTAGGGATGTTTAGGAGTGTGGAATTCTCGCGTTGATATGTATGACACAAGTGACATCCAACCAATTGACCACGTTCGAAGTCCGTGAGTTTCGCGGAGCGTCCCATTATGCTTTCTCAAGATTGTCTAATGACTACTGATGTCGCTGACATCGAGTACCTGGCAGTAGGTGACAGCATAATGCACCTAATATGAAAAACGTATGTTTTTTGGGGTGTCCGGAAACTTTTTATCACATGGTGTACTTCTGACGGAGGCATTGTGTGAGAATAGTTCACAGCTTAGGCGATGGAACGCGCTAGCTTAACGGTTGAACTGAACGGTAAAAACCAACTGAAAACTCCAGCAGACATAGGTCATTTTGTTTTGACATGCTGCAGTAACAACTCAGGAAAACAAATAAGCCTGTACATCATGGTATAATAGTGAGGGTGTGATGTGGAACGAAAGTAAGAATGTCAAACTGAGTTTCCCGGAAAATCTTTCATTTAACGAATCTAATTTTTTCCAAGTATAAAAATTGTAATAGTTTCAAAAAATGTAATATTTGAGCATTCAGCCTGACACAGCTGAACCGGATATCTTTATTTTGTAGATGGTAGAGTTAAATTTATAAATATTGCATTTTCTACTTTGGGAAACATATAAAAACAGATATCATCATCTAACGAAAAGTATAATCCCCTTGATAATTACACTAGCATGTATCACTGAATGCTCAGTCATACGTACACTAATTCTATTTGTATCTATTAGTAATACACCCTATAGTGCTCTACCTATCACGAATACTCCTTTGACTTTGTCCTTGCTTGAGTGAAATCCCGAGAAAAATATTTTCTCTCATGATGGGCATCAACGACGACTGTACTCATTATGATGACGAATCCGAATGTTAAGTCCTAACTATGCCTCAGTATCAAGAGAGGCAGTAGAAAAGTCGCAGACAGCAATCTATGAAATCCCACAAGACTGTAATAACTTACTGCACTTTGTTGAGCTACAGGAAATAAAGTGTACGGCTATTAAGGACGTCAGATACCAACGTGTACAAACGAGGATAGGCCGAGAACGAGGCATCACAGTATATAAGACTAGGTAATTTCTTTCCAGGAACGTCTGTTATGAGTAATGCAGTGACAGTTCTGTCTTGAGAGAGTATTGTTTACCCAGCGATATAAAATGTCTGATAGAAAGCAAAAAGAGAATTTAGGAAACAAACTGAAAAAGTTTCTACTTGAACAACTAATTCTATTCCGAAAAAGAATTTCTATTATTGTGAAGGGTGGTGGGTAGGAATCAATAACTCAAATCTGTATATTGTCTTAAAATACAGTACTTCACATATGTTCAGGATGTAGTCATATATACAAATTAATTCGCGATGTGAATGTAAAATGACACGTCTTATGTCATTATGATTTATTGTGGAAATGATTCATGGAACATGAAACTAACTAACTACGGTCCTAGTAGCTTCATTCTCCATAACATGGGTCATCGACAATGCACGAAAATTTCACAAAGCAGAAAGAAGTATTTTATTGGACTGATCGTCATCTGCCCCTTTATTAATTTCATTGAAAACAGAGGTTTAGAGGAAACGACCTGTTCCCAAGATACCAATGGAAATTCGTGACAGCTTCCTGAGACGCGATGGCAGAACTGAGGTCATTTATTACCCTTTTCCACGCTGGACCTACATTATCACCAATATCGGTTAACTACAAAGCATGTCCCTTTGAGGGCCAAAAGTATTAGGACAGGAACTGTAAGTTTTTAATATTACAGTTTTGCGCTTTTTTTACATGTTCTTGTTCCAATTTGTCTCATCGACTTCGAGAAAACATATGAAGACATATTTTTATACAGTACCAAGACTTCTTATTAAGCAAAACCTTATATTGCTCTTACTAGTTTTGAATTTCCTCATAAAATAAACTTTCATTGAATAGGAGACTTTGGGGGTATGTGAAGCTACTTTCATGTACGAAATATATTAAAACAAGATCTTACCGGAAGCTACGATCCGATCCTGCTGCAGAAGTGACTCATCGTCGTTTCAACTTCTTGAATTCCCCAGCTGCCTATTTTCAGATATTCTTCAACATTTTGAAGGCCCAAAAGTCGATGACTAAAATTTTCTCTTGTGGTCTTAAAGTGCCAATAAAATATAATCCTTCACATAACACAATCAACTTGAAAAATTATGCACACTTATCATCAGAACTGTACACTTTTTGGCTTTGTAAAATATCAGGCTCTGTAGCCGATGCACCATACGTCTACATTTCGGTGTGAAATTTGGGGCTGCGAAGCGCAACGACTGCTAATAGTGAAACATTTACCTTATTCATTTTAAAAAGCAATGTCAAAACAACACTGGAGGAAATGCTGCAACAAGTCAGAGGTTTTCTTGAAATAATTTTCTTGTACCATTTCTAGTTTCAGGCCTGAGCCCATTGTTAGATAGTAGAGTTGACTTCCTGCAACTTTCACATTTATGCCCTAAAACATATCAAATTTTTGTGATGCATAGTTTACAGAAGGTTTTATATTTACGCCTTAACACTTAACCACATTTTCCATGTTTATATAGTTTTTCACTTACATATGCTCCACACATTGTAGTTACTTCTGAAAAGCCCTCTTTTACAAATTTAACTCTAGCTGATCATTTAGTAACGCAGCCGGGTTTATTGTCAATGAATACATACATACATACGTTAATCCTTGTTCCATAGATCATGAATACGATATCTCGCAAGGATGTGGAACGTGTCACTTCAACCTAAGTTTTCTTTACACGAAATAGTTCATTCTCTTTTTTCTTTTTTTTTACAGTTACTACCTCATATCTAAGAATTCATCTACTGAGTAGAAGGAGTTGTCACTCAAAAATTCCTTTAATTTTCTTTCAAATGTTGGTTGACTATCTGTCAGACTTTTAATACTATTGGGCAAATACCAAAGATTATTGTGACAGTATAATTCACCCCCTTCTGTGCCAAAGTGAAATTTAATCCAGATTAGTGAATATCATCCTTTCTTCTAGTATTGAAGCTATGCACTTCGCTATTATTTTTGAACTGGGATGGGATATTAATGACAAATTTCATAACTGAATTTATGTATTGCGAAGGTACTGTGAATATCTTAATGACGAATTGCCCCAAAATATGATACCATATGAAACCTGTGAATGAAAATAGGCATAGTTGGCTACTTTACTGATATGTTTATCACAAAAATTGGCAATAACCCTAATAGCATAAGTAGCTGAACCTAACCGTTTCAGCAGATCATCGATGTGTTTATTCCAATTAAATTTTTCATCAGTGCACACACCCAGGAATTTTGAGTATTCTGCCTTAGCAACAGACTTTTTTTCATAACCTATATTTATCAATGGTGTTATACCATTTACTGTACGGAATTATATAAACTGTGTTTTCTAAAATTTTTGTGAGGGTCTATTTGCAGAGAACCACTTAATAATTGTCTGAAGACATTATTTGCAATTTCCTCAGATGAGTCTTGCTTGTTGGCTATGATTACTATACTTGTATCATCAGCAAAAAGAATTAGCTTTTCATCTTCATGAGTACAGACTGGCAAATCGTTAATTCATATTGAGAAAAATACTGGACCCCAGAGTGAACCCTGTGGGACCCCATTTTTGATACCTCTCCAGTTAGAGGACTCTGCTTGTTTTTGCAGAATATTTGTACTGTTAATTTCAACCTTCTACAGTCTTCCAGTTAAAGTATGAGTTATACCATTTGTACACTGTCCCACTCATACCACAATACTTAAGCTTATCAAGAAGAATTTGATGATTCACATAGTCAAAAGGCTTTGAGAGATCACAAAATATCCCCATGGTTGATGTTCGGTTATTCAATGCATTTAATATTCGATCAGTGAAAGCATATATAGCATTTTCTGTTGAAAAGTCTTTCTGAAAACCACATTGACATTTTGTTAGTACCTCATTTTTAGAAATATGTGATGTTACTCTTGAATACATTACTTTTTCAAGTAACTTGTGGTTGCATATTTCTAATTCCTCTAATGAACTAATCTGTTCTTCTTTCTCAGCATACCAAATGGTCTACTAGAATTAAAAAAAAAAATCCAAAATTTCTTACCACTCTTATAAATTGAAACGATAGAAGCCATTACCTGATAGATAGAATTTTCTTTAGTGCCCATTAGCAGAATTTTTCCAGCATAAATTATTAAATCTAAAGCTGTATAAAATTGTCTGTCCTATGTGGAAGTATCTTTGAAGTAACTTCAGAAGTATAAAAAAATTGGACACATATATGTTCTTTGGCACATCAAATCAGCAGTTGGTGTGAGCAATTGTATCCGCCATCTTGTTTTTACTACAGGTAATTTATCAGTATAGACTGTGTAAGAAAACGAAACCTCTGTTCTATAACATACAAAGGAGGGCTTTCTAGGAAGTGAGTACAATTTGTTGAGCATACGTAATTCAAAACTATGTAATCACAGAAAATTTGTTAAATTTTAAGACGCAAATGTAAAATATTTTGTAAACAATGGTTTACAAATTTTTTGTATATTTCTGGACTCAAATCTAAAACATGCAAACAGTCATCGCTACCATCTGAAGATGGCAGAACAAAATCATTTCAAGATAACTTGTGGCTAGTTACAGTATTTCCTACAATGCGTGCTCCAACCAAAATGGATAAAATTTATCTAAAAATTGGCGTCAGTCGATAAATTACAGTTATCATGAGAGAACACGCTAGATACGAGTTGGATTCAAATGTTCATAAACAGTCACTTACTATTTCGCAAAATGGAGAAAACAAATTTATAACATATATGGTTACAAGATGCAGTACTTTACAACGTACTCACAGCGATCGCATGTTGAGAGAAGGACTCTGGAAATAAATAACGTCACAAGTCTCTGATGGGATACAGCGGTAAGAGTAAAGATGGAGGTAACACTGTATTGCTACAGAGCTGCACCTGGTGTAATGTAAATATGTAATTAATTGTACATTCAAATTTTATGGAAAGCATGAACATAACAGAACTGGTACTGTACATTGCTAATTGGAAAGTATAATCTACGTTTGAAGGGTCTGTGACATTAGACGCACAGAAACCATTCCAACCATTAACAGTAATCACAATTGTCCTGTAGAACACGTTATCAACAAGGGTATACTTTAAATTGACAGGATTCAGACAAGGAAGAACACCTGTCCTTCTGTCTAATATCTTTAAACAAAACTTTATAAGCCATATCAAGTGTTTCAAAAATGTTATTCAGGGAAAACAAACAGATGATACCAAGCATAACAGAAGGCTAATACTTGTCTTTAAGAAAACGTTGGAAGAGTTTATCTATAATTTTATAGGAAACGAAAATTTTCAATACCGTCATGTAATAATATTCAATATATAACAGTATTCAATATAGTTGTATAACAGCATAGATACAGTACTTCAAACTATTGAGACCAACTTAGTAAGTAATTCCACAAGTACAATTATGACACCAATTTATATATGAATAAAATTTAAAAAAATACTTGTAAATTAGCCAGCCAGAATCGTGGTGTACAATGCTGAATACTCATAAAGCCAACAAAATGCCTGTACAGAATGTAATAACTCATCATAAAAACCAAGCAGCTACAAATATACATTTAAAAACATGAATTTCACTATCAGAGTATAAAAAATAAGCACAAACACACATCAAAACGTAACTGCAAATTCAACATGAAGATCAAAGCGACACAGAGGTAATTATGTACCGGTATCTAAGACATCACTGCGATATAATGTTGATTATTTTAAACACATTTGTAAAATGAAGAAATAAAGGCTTCAGATGAATCCATCTGCTTCCCTCATTAAAGGTCACAGCCGATAATTGACCCTGATGTTAAGTAGTGAGTGCCATAAAGTGTTCAGGTTTCATAATATCTGGAGATTTGTGTGATACACAGTTCTGTGAAGAACATATAAGCGTCAAGAGTCCCTAAATGAATAAAGTGGCAAGAAATTAAGAGGTAAGGGCAGGACAGCTACGATGAGTTATGGAATACAATTGGTAGTCAGCAAACAGAGCTCACTAATGCTTGAAATCGAAACCATTAAGAGCTCCGAACTGAATTTCAGTCTAAACATGATGGACTCAAAACCGAAATTTAAGATATTAGGACACAGGTTACAGAACAAAGCAAAAGAAAACTGTGGTTAGTGAGTCTCATGATACACTTCGGGCCAAAGATAGTTAAACTAGGCATGTAAAGAGGAATTGTGACAGTAACCAACAGACATTTGTAAAGTAAATTGTCAGCATTTAGACGCAATGCAATGCGTTGAGCAGCGAAGTAGACAAAATATGCATGAAAGTGTCAGAATGTGAAAAAATTATAAAGTGAAGTAAATAAAGACTTCGTACAGGAAGAGATCGATGAAACGCTGCTATAATAGATACCATCGTTGTTAACTTGCCTCACGTAATTATAAACAACATAATGAGCCCACGATATTTCCAAGAACTGGAATAGAAACCACTTATTCATTGCTGGTCTTAGATCTGACCTTAGTTCAGCATACACCCGTCAGTTTTACTGTATCTAACATTACCCCACTTACAGATGGCAGTTTAGTTCTTTGCATGAATATTCCTGAGTTAGATTACATTTACAGTCTCATTTTACAAATAATGAGCATTGCTGTAAGCAATGGTACGAGCAGTTGTTAAGAAACAGAGCTATTGCATGTAAAACATGGTACGTGATTTGCTTTATTCATCTTCGTTGATAATTTCACGGTAAACCAACAAGAAATGACAGGTTCCCACAAATGGCAACTTTGTCAGGTTGTGTGCATGCAAACAGTGATAAGTTCCAGAAACATAGCTGCCAATAGTAGTAACGTTAGGCAGTGTTCGTCCCAGGAAAATGATTTTGAGGGACGATTTGTACATATGTGAGGATGGTGTGGATAACTGACACAGATGAAGATCCTGAATATGCTTGTGAATGCAACTGTGCTTTAAAAGTTGTTGCTAGTCAGGTAAATGTGAAGAATTGCTTAACCATGTAAATAATGTTGAGATGTCTCCCTTAGCATAGTTAACGTGAATGTACGTGAAGTTTGTTAGCAGAAATGTTAAGGGCCATCCTTAACTTTGCTTATGCGCTGTAGTAAGAAGACAATAACATTAATTTATGTAGTGCTGAATCGCAGATTAATTATTCAGTCTGTTATGCTTTGTTATTGCAAAAATAGGCCACGCAACCCTTAGTATTACTAACTGAGGCAATTAGGACCTGTCAAATTATTATTTACACATACATCTAAAAGGGAAATAGTAGGTCAATACTAGCGCATATTAAGTGTCCTTACTCTGCAAGTAAACAATGTTAAGAAACCACTCACGTATCTTGAGAAAAATGTTTTAAATCGAATATACAATTTTAAAAACATGTCATTTCTCTATAAATGTATCAAAATTGTGACTTACCTGCTTAAGAAAATTACATTGTATGTACCAGAAATAGCTTATTTATGAGATTTTTAAACTTTCTTTTTACCACTGTTTAGTGCATATATATATTCTCACATTCATTTCCTTTATTATATATTTTGTCTACTTCGCATTTTAATGAATCATTGGAAGATAGATGTAGTATTTCACTATTTACAATATACTACACTACAGTAGGTTATACACGTACATTTTTTTTGCCCTCCTTTTTCCTTTAATTTAAAATATGCTCCACTAATGGTATGTGGATTTTTTGCATACTTTTTTATTATTATTAATCATCTTACCTCATTTTACGGACGCTCATGTACGTATTGGCTCTCTGACGCAAGCTCTGGTACAACATCACAGTAGTTATGTGTTGAGCACGCATTTTTCATGGACAAAAAATAACAGTTGTCTTGATGCATCTTGTAGAGTATTTAACATTTCTTCATAGGTGATTTAGTATTTTGCTTCACTAAGGCAATGGATCTCCCTTGCATATGTTACGGCGTTTACATTTATTAATATTTAATGACACTTCATTGTATTTTTGAACACTTAGTGTGTAATTATTCAATCACACACACATTTTATGAGTGAATTGTAAACCGTATATTACAGAAAGTTGTTGCTCGTTGGGGTGTAAACACACACACTCATCTTACTGCTACACTGAAACTGGCTTACTCTGTGGCAGAGTACTGTGCTCCACCGTGGAAAAACTTTGCACAGTGACAGAAGCTGACAAACTAAACCACACAACGAGAATAATTAGCGACACTACTAAATCAATTTTGTTCCAACATCAATTCTATGAGAAGCAGTTGCTGTAAGAAACTTCCAAAAGAATACTAACCATCCCGGCTCACTTCTGTATACCTACCAACAAGCTTTAAACATAAAACTACCCTGCATAACGACGGATGCGAATCTTATATATGATGTGTGTCAAGAATGAGTAGAGGTACGACAGAAATTGCCTTCAGAATTTCTCGCCTTATCACTTATCATAAGAAACGTGGAATGAATATGGTTCTCCCAGGAAACTATGGACAGCTCTGAATTGATTCATATGGGGCACGGAAGGTGTGGCAACTGTTTGTATGACTGGGGGTACAAGTTTACCACGATGTACGACTGTGAGAGTGGTCGAAGAGAGTTTATTACGGAAATTTCCTGATGTTCTCAGTGAACTGCATTTGGTGACACCAACGTCTGCAAACTTGTTAAAAGATCTAGGTAATCAGTTATAAAATTTTCGAGTGTTCCCTTTTTATACTATGTTTACTTTTATATTATGTATTTTTATGTAAATTTAACCATTTGTATAAGAACGTAAATGACCCTGAAAATCATACGAATAACAGGAATTATATTAGATAATAATAATAATAATAATAATAATAATAATAATGAAGACTATGATTAGTTAGTACCTACCTATTAACTGTCGTAATTACAACGTTTCATTTTAGAACTGTTACTTTTTTAACTTTTAATTGAAATTTAATTTTTCAGTTAACTTTTTATAAAGAATTTTAATTTCGGTGGGGATGTGTAAGGGTACAATATTTTTACATATAATTATCACTGTCCAGGATATGAGAAAATGACTTTCGGAAAGCGCAGCAACTACAGGGCCCTAACGCGCCAATTCCGTGTGAGCCTGGGTCTGGTTGGGACGTAAATGTGGCTTACCTCTACTTCAATAGTTCTAGAGTGAAACTGTGGTACATAGTAATCGTCAGGATGTACTTTTATTCGTGTGACGTGTAAAGTGAAGTTGCACTCATCGTTACTAAACAATGTGTCAGTTAAATTTCTGCTACATCAACTTGACCTAGTCTTTGTGTGGTCCCTAGTAGGTGAGAAAACAATATAAAGAGAAAATTAGAGTCATCGTAGGAGCTTCTAGTGTAAGAGGAGTTGGTAATCTTACAAACCGCGCGATCCGTCGAACTACAAAAGTGTGCATTAAATAAGCTCCGCTTTAAACTCATAACGCAGTCGCATTACAGTCGCATGCGACCCTTCTAGTGTGACAGTTAGGACAGAGTCGTCATGATTAGTGATGACAGCAATGCAGGAGCTTCATGCCGCATAAGTTCCAGTGCACTGATACGCTCCCCATGCATGACCTTCACTCATTCATAAGGGCTCTGAATTCAGGAAATTAACCGCTGACATTGCCCATTGTATCTGTACTTTGTATATGGTGAGCAGTGTGTACGTGAACAGATGGTGCCGAGAAAAGTGCTCAGCATAAGGGAAGTCAGGAACTCAGCTGCGAGGCAGACGTATTGGTTCAAGATGTGGTAGAAAAGATGGCAGAGAAGTACCGACTCACCGTGACCACTCTATTACTGGATTTTCCATAGATTTACCGGAAGAAACTACACTACCGTCCGTAAGCTGGGAAACACCATGCTGCATATTACAAAGGAGCCAGATAAGAGTATTCTATGCGAGTTACAGGTTAGACTACAGAATAGTATGCTCAAATAACCTTTAAAAATGACACACTATTGCACAGATAATTATAGTACATATACATACAATTTGGTAATCCTCAGTTTCATGTAAACTGACTTTACCTTTCCACACAGGTGGATCCAATAGACTGAGCGAATGTGTAGAGATACGTTCTTTACGGTTTTGTTCAGTTGTAGTTCCGTCTGTATAAAACAGGACACGCCGCGAGAGAAGGTATTACACGCAATCAAAGTAACTGAAAATAGCCCCGAAGTGACGGATTCCTTATGATTCGCTAGTAAAGATAATCATTTTACATAAAGAACGCAGTAGTGTCCAACAAATTTCAAAGAAATTGTAGATTTCTGTCAGCAGAATTGTCAAGAGCATACACCGACATCGAGGTACAGGCTCCCATGATGATAGTCCTCGCTCAGGAGCACACAGGAAAATATCAGACGTTCAGGAAAAGTATTTGGTAGTGACCAGTAAACGCAAAAGATTCCAAATTGTCCTTGAACTGACTGCAGAATTAAATACAACTAACAATACATCAGTGCCTGAATCAGCAGTGAGACCAAGCAGAAAACAAACTCGAGGGTAAAGCATCAGAAAGGAAACCTTTGTTGTGCCATGTTCACGAGAAGAAAATGCCTCAACGGTCTACGATGCACGTTGGACAGCAGGGGATTGGGATGAATCCAAGTTCGAAATATTTGGACGTAAACGCCGTCAATTTGTACGGCATTTACTCCACGAACACTTGAATCCTCTGTGTGTAATTCCAACTATGAAGCATGGAGAGGGTTCTGTGATGGTATGGGGATCTTTTGGGGTTACAAAATATGAAATTTGGTGAAAGCAGGGTGGAAAATTAATCAAAACAATTATTATGCTATAGTGCAGAAACATACCAAGAAACCCAGATTCCTTCTGATTGGGAAACGGTTTGTCTTGCAGCGAGACAGCGACCCGAAACATAGATCCCACTTGTGTCGGAACTATGTGAAGTTTCTAGAGATTCACAATATGTTGAAAAGTATGGAATGGCCACCCCATTTCCCAGATTGTAAACCAATCGAACTGCTACGGGATGAGCTGAACCGGGTTATCCGAAATCAGGGAATCATCAGTGGGACACAATTGTGGGAAACCCATCGCATGCAGAGCGTATGCAAGGCAGTAATTAAAGCACGGAGTATCTATTTTGAGGAATCTAAACCTTAGTAAGTGCTTTTAAACATGTACTGTTTCAGCTTAATAAACATTTAGAAAACAATAAGCTATTATTTTATAACGTATTCCTTTCAATTTCCATAACCAGTTGAAGGACACAAAACACTCAGTCCCCTGCTGCGAATCGAACCCAGGGCCCTTCAGTAGTAGGCGGTAACGCTGCCGCTACGCTACGGAGTCGGAATAGTGAATAGGGAATGTGGAACCAATGTTACTGTTTCGAAATACATTGTAGTGCTGGAGGTGTCATGACTGGTGCGAGACATGGTCCTTATATGAATTTCTGGAAACAATACCAATTTCAATGGCTCGAAGGCACACATTGTGGTCACCGGTCTAAGGAACCATACCTTGTCTGAGCTGTCAGAAATACAAGACTTGTCAAGCACTGAAGTTGCGAAGCATTCAGCCAACAGCAATACCCATCGCAACGTTGCATACAAATTATTTCGCAGAATACACAACACTCAATGCAACGTGGTGTCTGTATCATCTATGGTCGTAATTCAGTTATTAATTACTGGCAGTGGCTGGGAAACTTGTCCGTATCCCCTTCCAGTTCCAAATTTCACACCTCTGATTTCCATCTGCTTGCTGATCAGATACCGTAAGAGGACGACGCCGTCATTCAAGCCTTAATTTCAGATGGCACTGTTTGCCATACGACGATACCAAACATTGTTTTTTGTTATAATACGTGTTTGAACACTGGTGACAAATAGGTTGAAATTCAGGGGAACGTTTATTGTCCAGTTTAAAACAAAGAATTTTGATCTTGAGGTTCGTATTCTTCTGGATCGGCCTTGCATATTATATTTCGTAAAGGTAACGATTGAATTTATTCTGATAACTTACGGAGGCCAATATAACATCAGATGCAGTCTGATGTAACGCCTGTACTAGTGAAACATCTTGGAATGACTGGCGAATAATTCGTAATAAGTGTCAACTACTACGATTTGTTGTCACCGTCATCGTGTTATACTGGCACATCATTGTTTCATTTGGATGACTCAGCAGTGCTCACTGAACAACGTAATTGCTCATCGTGAAGACCTACAGGTCTTGAAGAGCCACAGAAGATGTTGAGTCAGCTGCATTATGTGTAGTTTCTGTTTTTGTTGTTCGCAGTAGTTGAGCCTACAGCAAATTCTAAAGTATTGTCAACAAGAAATGGTTAATTTTTCAAACTGATCACATCGACCTCAGTATCGTATGTTCTTCTGATATCACACCGTGATAACTCGTTTGAAATCAAACGTAGCAGCGACTTTCGACGAGAACTGGTGCTTCTGTGATCGAGTTAGGGTCCCTGGATTATTATTAACTTCGCTGTGTATAGTTAGGGTAGTATGTCACCTCACGGTGAACAATTCCCTAATTTATATGACGAGTGTACTAGTGAACTGAAAGTACTAGAGAAGTAACATTTGGAGCATTACAATTTATGACTTAAATAATCATATTTTAGACGTAAAACTGCTGCCATATATATATGTTTATTACATTAATGGAGCTATCTCACTCCCACAACCCATCTCCCTTTCCCACGCTCACATAAACACACACACAAGACACACACACACACACACACACACACACACACACACACAAATAGATATATCTCATTCAAGGATATGTTGTATATCTAAAGAGATGAAATACCAGTAGGCAGCTTCATTGAATCTCTTCTTAATGACAAGTGTAAATAACAAAAATGCCATACAAACTCGTTTGTTACAACATATACACATTATTCGCTGCTTGAAACTATTAACAGGAAGTGACGGAAAGATGAACATTTAACATTCGAAAATATAATCACCACCTGACAACTAGAGGATGGAAGTGATGATCTGCTTTAAATTCGTGTTCCACAACGAAGAACGTATATTTAATACTATGAAACACTCAGAATCCGCTCATGTTGGTATGAGATGCAGATCACGGCACTAAACCGATAAAAGATCGGTTTATTTTTAATCATATATTGATAATGTTCTTCTAACCGAATAGAGTCAGAAAGCTATATTTACTTACGTAAGCATTTCAGTACCTTTTGTCTTTGATAATCTTTTTATCCGTCTGTGAAAGATAAACTTCATGTTTCAACTAAAACCAAATTGTGACAGTTTCACTCAATGCAGCAAAGCCAAAAGAAGAAGTTAAGTTTTAAGCCTTCTGTTCGGACATAAAGTTCTTACAGGCTGCAAAATTATATAATCTAGTCAATGTTAAAATTAAGTTTGTTACAAATGATAGGCGAATAAGGATATTTATACAAGAAAGAAAAGCTGAAATCGAGTGTGTAAAATATGTTGGTGCCTTGTCTAATTATCGCCACACCAGAAGGAAACTTCTAAAACGATGTAAAGAAAATATTGATACCTTACAGCTTAAAATCATAGGTATTTCCCTTTTCCACCAGTTCCACGACGAAAGGCCGATGTGAGCTGGAACACTATACTCACCACTTTTCTAGTCGATTCACCAACGTGTAATTAACACCGTAATGGCTTGACTATTTGTGACATGCAACAGTACTTAATTACGTCTACAAAAATGAAATTGTGTAACACTTTATTAAATTTTTCTTTACAACTGCAGCCGTTAACTTGATTAAAACTGTGGACAGTTTGTCCAGTATGCACTGCCTCCTTGTGAAATTACGTGCTTTGAGGAGCATTTGACTCGGTGTTCCTCGGTGCTCCTTATTACAGACAATGGGTATATCTCTTGAGATATAGTTATAAACACAATTTTTGGTAAAATTTTATTGTATACATGGGGTAAAATAATGTACAAATGACCTTATTTTAAACTCTATACATTCTTGACCATATTCATGTATAATTTTTTTTGAGCAACTTTCGTACTTTCTTCACACTTTCATGAAGAATTGTTTCCATAGACTGCACAAAAACAGAATGTAAAATTGAATTTTTATTAGACCAAGTGAAACTCTTAAGAAGTACAGTAAATCGATCTATTTATAACTTATCTCTTCTGTATACTTGGTGAAAACATTTATCTTTCATGTTATGCGTCCTAAAAGTCTGCAGACTTCGCATTTTTCAATCTGTATGTGTGAATAGTATACATTACTTTTATCCGGTTAACAATTAAATACTTTGCACGCACCGCTTCATCTGTTGTTCGCATTTAGTATTGGATACCAACGTTAAGTCTGCTATATAACCATAACTTGGTGCTCCTTGAAACAGTGTCTTCATTTATTTAAACTTCTGTGTTCCAATTCTTGATGAACTTCATATAAAGCTCGTACTTGTACGAGGCTTGTCCCACAAATACGTGCTGATGAACCAACTTCCTGAAATATGCATGCAGACATATGAACTTCAGGCACCTTTCGTTCGTTTGCGACAATATGTGCTTAATTAGGATTCTTGACGAAGATATTATTTTAATTTGTAAAAGAGGCGGTATCGATATAACCATAATTCTCTTCCCCAAATTTTGAGAGTAATTTTTATGCTGTAATTTGTGTAAACGCTAACAGCTGATAGCGAGCTAGCTGAGGCTTGTAAAGTTATGACTGTAAGCAAATTTGTGGCTGACGGATGTAGTTTCAAGAGTTATCTTTCAATTACTTAAGAAGTATTTGTATTGTCTTAAACTACGTTATTTATTAGGCTTGATTTAGTTTTTCAGTTACTTGAGACTTATTTCTAAATCTTCTAACATTCTGTTTCCCAAATGTGCCTCTGTAGTGACACATTTAAAATTTATCACACCATCAAGTCTTGAACGAATTCGATCCCGAGGTTGTTATTTGTTCTTGAAATCACATCAATTTTTCCTTGCAAGTATGCGTTGGCTTGAGACTGGCATCGGGGTTGCTTTCAGTTTCAACTTATTTCGTCTTTAACCCGCTGCGTCACTCACAGTGCGTATTCCACTTGACCAAAGCTAGTATACATCCAAAGAATTTAATTTGAATCATGGGTACGTAGATCCACCTGAATATGTGCGTTGTAGTGGAGGTCTTCTTTCCTTTGTTTTTGTAGTTTTTATACATTGTGCTTCTTTTGTAATTTTACATCAAGTGTTAAATTAACACACTTTCTCAATACTACATTCACCTTTTATTGCGTATGTTTGGTCTTGAACATATTACTGTTCAATACTCCGCAACATATTGTCTTCTTAACAAGTGCATCTCTTCAATTTCATCCAAGCCTGTTCAACTACTACGGCAAACACAAAATAATTTTTAAAATTTGGCGTGGTTGTAGTTCCTAATACTCGTATATTTTCTCTCACTTACCTAAGTGTAGGCATATCCTCTCAGAACTAGTGACATAAAAGTATCGTATGTCGCATTTGACTCATTCTGTAAGCTGTGAGGCATTCTGCACTGCTTCATATTCGACAAGATTTCTTATATGATTTTATATTATCACAATAAAAACTACTACTTCATGACAGACTAGTTTTTAAAAGTGAAATGTCGTCGTGTACCACACTTCCTATTCTCATTCTCCTTCTTCAGCAGTAAGAACGTGAACTCTTTCAGATATTGTAATGTCATACCAGTTCCGCTGTGCAATTTTCATGTGTATCTCCGGTAACGGTAAGAAAACAAATTATTTTAATTTTCTGGAACAATAACGACAGAATTCCCAGATTCAAACAGAAATAGACATGCATTTTTCTCTAATTCTGTGTACATTGCATTAAAATTAAGCAAATTGTCACCAATAACGCGTCATAGTTCACACGAATACGCCGTCTCGGCGTACCGACATCACATTGAACGTCCTTGCATAACAACACATGCTTTGAAGATGGAATTGTGGTTTTGAAATGTACATAGTGACATGAAAATAGCTTTTGAAAAGACAATAGACCCAATTATTAAAACAGTCTTCCAGTCAGCCCACTGTTCCTGTTCTACTAACAATAGCCACTGTGAGTACCATGGAAAGGTATTTATTTGTTTCCTAGTTTTGTCCTGTGAGATAAAAATATCGTCCTTGGTCAAACACCTCAAGTTAATAGCTTTGAAGATACCTTGAACGTTGTTAATTGTTCCAGTAGTTTCCCGAATTCTCTTAGATATCCGTTGTGATGTTGGCGTCATATTCTCAGTTTTTCTCTTCTGTTCTCGTTGTACTGCGGAACTGTTGATGATGATATCCTCTCTTAGACTGGATGTTCCTATTCTCTGCGAAGCAGACTCTGTGTCGACTTAATGTAACGAAATAACTGGACTGGTACTTCAACCTGGATTCTGGTCTCGATATGGGATAGAACTCGAATTTGTCCTATTCTGTCATACTAGATAAGTTTATGACTGCCAGTGATGAAAATACAAACAGAGGTCCATCGCAGTTCCACCAAAAGTAATGCCATTGGTTTGGTACATTCCATTTATGATATTTTGTTACTATTTTTAGAACATTACATTTAATTACTAGCACTCATATTTTTGGATTCCAATTAGTTTAGTTTCTAGTACAGTTTCATCTCACCTCGGTAAAATTTTTTGAAGTTTTCTGCTTCGTGAATAATGTAAATACTTCTACAGATTTCTGCATCTCTCAATTGACACTTAATTTTTCTTTCTTTTTCGATATTTTTATTTTATTCTCAGTTTACGGAAATGTTAGAGACACGTTACTCGCACAGAATGAGTAAAAGAAATATTTTTTCAGATAATCTGGAGTTCTGGGAAATATGAGTTAACTTTCATTATTGAATAACTGTTTACAGTAATGAGTTCCAAGCCATGCATAGTGCACCTCATTATCATATACACATTTCTACTTCTAAGCGTATTCTTACGTTTGATCCAAGTAGATTTTCCTCTAAAACATTGAGCCTCCTCGCAAAACTGCAAACGTGTTCCTTTACTTAGGTACCTTCTGCCTCTCATTTTAAAGTATGAAATTCCAGACCCTTAGGACCTTCAGATCCCTTTGTGACGTAAACTCTGCACGACCATCTCAATATTTCGCATGCTTTCTCGAGCGAAAAATGTTCCTCTTGTATAGTGAATACTAACGTATATCAAACGGATATTAGAACAGTCCTATATCAGTAATGACACACATGTTTACAGTTTTTTGAAGACGCCTGTGTTTCCTATTCTTTTGCTCTTAAGCGTATGTACTCTCACAGATCTTAGACTGTAATTCATTTGCTCCTCTACTGATACGTAACTAAAAAAACCTGTTCATGATTTACGACAAGTACCTCAGGTATCCACATATGTCACTGTTGTGTGCTGACAATTTTCGCATGCAATCTCCTTCCTAGAAATCAAATTCCGTAAGTGTTTTCGAAAGAGACTATCCTACATACCCACAATGGAAATTTAAACACAGTTCGAACGTTGTCCTCATCTAAAGTATTTCACAAAGATCAACGCTGTCAGGTTGTATGAAATTCATTTTGTTTCTTTTTTTTTCCTCAATACAGCAATGTACTTTATCTTCAGAAATAACATACCATTAGAGTTTGCTAGGTACGAGGAGAGAACGATGAGGCCATTTTGTTAGCTCCTGCGTTTATTTTGTATTAGTTATGATATTACAAAAAATATATCATTGCCGTATAACGTACTGAAAATTCTTGCCTACACAGGAATTTGAAGGAATTAGTTTTCATTTCGCCATGACATAACATTTCAACCTTAAAATGCAAAATGTTTCTTCCCACACTGTATAATAACTTGTTAGGTCACATGATTTCTGTGCAGTCTCTTGTATTTTGATCATTACTTTGTGATTTGCCTTCGCAGTAGATTTTCGAAACAATTTGCTGGTCGCTGCTGTCGTGCGGCATAAATGTACCAGTAGCTATCGTCAGTTACGTACTCCGCAGCCTTTGGTATCTGACACGAAACAGCTATCCAGTAGGTCGTGGCATGTGAGTCACAGCTGATGCTCTGAAAAGGCCGTATGAACGTTTTTTTCCAGTTAATTGCGTTTGACAGAATTGCAATCTAAGTGAAGTTCTGTAATTCTTTAAAGTTCTCGCAAGCGCCAAACGTCAAATGAAATGCAAGGCCGTCTGTAGTGCACGTCCCTGTGTTGTTTTGAGGCTGCTGACCTTTGTCCATCGATCCACAAGAGAACACGGTCTGTAAATGTAAAATGCAGGCGATGGGTACATGTTGTACATCGTAAATGCGGTCACACGGATACGCAGAACACTGAAGTATTTGGAACAGTATTTGCAATACGATTTATTTTCCACCAGAACAATTTTGGTTTTAAAGAGTGAACATAGTAAGGATTCTAGGTACAGACAGCACTAAGTCTTACACGTATATTATTATATATCATAGAAATTATGTCGCTCATTTCATCGATTAATATTATATATATGATATGTCAATTGCACTGATACACAATATATCTTTTTTATGTCATACATGTAAATTACACCACAAACATATTTTACTTTAAACAACAACAATATAACAATTAGATTTCTTCATATCATTAAAATTTAGGTTACATTTACGTTCACATGGTAAAGAGTGTACATTTTAAAACTGTAGACATGTGCCCAGACTTTTCACGTCACTGAAAACTACTTACGAAGCTATATGGCTTGTGAAACTCTCCACCACCCCAAACCCGCCCCACCCTAGAAAAAGGCCCAACTGCTGTCACACCCCCGATGAAGCCGCTATTATTCATCCCCTTATCACTTAATATATTAGGTGTGTATGTATATATGTATATAGGAATATATACATATGTATACGTTAATACATATATATGTATATATTACCAGAGTATTTTAATTGCTACCGAACATCAATAAATAGTTTGAAAAAATGTGTGCTTCTTGTTGCTCCGTACCTCTTTTCAAATATATTGCAACGAAGTCAGGAATGTTTCAGATTAATGTAACTTCAGCATGGCGAGTCACTTTAATGCCTGTGTGAGGACGTCATAATCAGTACTGTGAGGGCAATCACCAGTGCACTGCTGGCCTCTGCGAAAGCGTTACCTGCAACAAACGAAGGGATAATTACAGCAAAATTATAAATAAAGGGTTAATTACAACAAAATGGTAATGCTTGCTCAGAGGACCCATGGCAGAATCAGCTACTAACGTTTGGAATGTATGAAGCTAATACACGTAATTTATGCCACTCACTTTTCATAAAGTCATTCATTAGCGACGTGACGTTACTGTGCAGTGCAGAAACGTGAGACTTATGTTAAGTGGATCATCCTGCCCCGAAATAACAAAATGGTTTCTTCACGGACATGTATGGCAAATCTGTCTTTCTGTCACGAAGACGTATGTGAGTATATGCAGTAACTGTTTATAATAATTTGACACAGATATTATTCTCTGCATAGCAAACTCATTCTTGTCTACCAGTTTCCAGAAATGCTCTCGTGGAGTACCGGATGATTTGAAATCATCATATAAATCGTCGCCTATTCATCCACTACATACAATTTATAAAACACAGCTACTATTCATTGCAGCAGAAAGAAATTCATAGGATTATCTTCCAATAAAGTTTTTGTCTCCCTCTATGTAGTTTCTCCACTTCTTAACCGCTGGGAATTCCTGGTGTACCAGTTACTGAAAGACCTGATTTGTCGAAAGAACTTTGTATGCAATCTGATTGGTTTATGATGGATTTCGAAACCAGGTAACTTTCTGGCGATGGGCCAATCAATCAACGAATTATGTACATGGTGGTTATAATTAAACTCTCGCTAACTGAGCCAGTGTAATCGGAAAACTATTTACCGTATGGGTACCGAACTTTAGAGGACTGATGGTCAGACTGTACGCTGCACGACTTGCGTTGTTTGTAGTGTTAGTGTCATTACTGACTTGAGACACCGGCACTGGCACGGTGAAGTAGGGCTCAAACATGAGCATCAGTGTGCAGACAGTCAACATGGCGGTGGACAAGGTGAGCAGGTCTTTACTGCTAAAGCTGTTTTATCAAAACAACAGCAACAGTGCTGCTGCATTTCGCGAGTATCGCCGCTTTACAGAAAAACGGAGAGGTCCTTTTTCCGCAACAGGTTTGAAGAACGTGATTCGAATTTCGGATGAATTGGTGATTTGGAAATTGCTCCTAAGAGAAACCGACAGACGACAACACCACTAACTGCCGAAGAAGTTACTGTTGCCATAGCTGAGAATAGTGCACGCAATGTACGACCTTGAAGTAATGCACGAGCTGTGTCTCGACAGCGAATGATATCGTCCAACGTATCATATGAAATATTTCGGGTGTTATCGGAGCAATCTCTAGTGCTGTTCCAAACTTTCGGAGATGCAGACAGTCGACACACTGAGCAACGTTTGTAAAATTGAGCGTAAACATGATACGCAATCAACAAATGTTACCACTTCAAGTGGAAATTGAAATATGTTTCTTTAAATTGTTTATTCGTTACTTTCTTACATGTCCTTACAAATGTTTCCACAAATATACACATAGCGATAGTATCGCGTACACAAAGTATAAAAGGGCTGTGCATTGGCGTAACTGTCATTAGTACAGAAATGATGCATGTGAAAAGGTTTCCGACGTGATTATGGCCTTATGACGGGAGTGAATACATTTTGAAGGCGAAATGACAGTTGCAGACATAATCATGGGACATTTCATTTCGGATATCGTTAGGTAATTTAAAATTCCGCGATCCACAGTGTGTGTCGAGAATACCAAATTTTAGACGTTGCCCCTCACACGGACAACGTAGTTGCTACGGTCTTCACCTAAGGACCGAGCGACGTTGCGTTTAGTTGTCAGTGTTAACAAACAAGCAACACTGTGTGAAATAATCGCAGAATTGAATGTGCGAGCTATGACCAACTCATCCGCAACGGCAGTGTGGCGAAATTTGGCTTTAATGGACTATGGCAGCAGACAACTGACGCGAGTGCCTGTGCTAACAACTCGACATTGCCTGCAGCTCCTCTCTTGGGTTAGAGGTTATAACAGTTGTGCCCTAGATGACAAAAAAACTGTGACCTGGTCACATGAGTACCGATTTCAGATGGTAAGATCTGATGGTAGCGTTCGAGTGTGGCGCAGACCCCATGACGCCATGGACCCAAATTGGTCACTGTGCAAGCTGGTAGTGGCTTCATAATAGTGTTGGCATTGTTTACATAGAATGGACTTAGTCCTCTGGTCCACCTGAACACAAAATTGACTGGAAATGGCTATGTTCAGCTGCTTGAAGGCCGTTTTCAGCTATCCATGGACTTCATGTTCCCAAACACCGGTGTAATTGTCGTGGATGGCAGTGCACCATATCATCGAGTCATAGCTGTTCGCAACTGGCGTGAAGAACATTCTGGACAGTTCGAGCTAATGGTTGGGCACCCAGATCACCCGATTTGAATTCTATCGCATATCTGTAGTGCATATTCGAGATGTTAGTTCGTGCACAAAATATTGCACCGGCAACACTTTCACAATTATTAATGGCTATAGAGGCAGTGTAGCTCAGTGTTTCTTCAGAAACTTCGACTGACTTGTTGAATCCATGCCACGTCGAGCTGCTGTATTACACTTGGCTAAAGGAGTTCAGACACGATATTAGGAGTTATCCCATTACTTTTGTCACTTCAGGTTATAGCCACCCTGGATACTGCGTGTGCTAAGAATTGGTATGTGTTTAGATATCAGTTGCTTTCTGGATCTCTTCTAAAAACATTCTGTTACGCATTTGGCGGTATCGGGGCTTATTCTTTTATACAGACCAGAATGTGTCTTGGTTTCCACCTTGTTATTGTTGTGGTCTTCAGTCCGAAGACTAGTTTGATGCATCTTACCATTTTACACTAAACTGTGCAAGCTTCTTCTCCCAAGAACATCTGCAATTTACGTCGTTCTGAATGTGATAGCTGTATTCATCTTTTTGTCTCCTTTACGCTTTTTACCCTCACACTTCCATCTAGTATTAAATTGATGATTCCTTGATGTTTCAGATTGTGTCCTATCATCCTATCAACAAATACCTTCTCCTACTCAGGCTGCGGCACAAATGATTTTCCTCCCCAATTATATTCGGTACCTTCTCATTAGTTACGTATATTCCCATCTAATCTTCTACATATTTCGGCAGCGTCGCATTTCAAAAGCTTTATTCTCTCCCTGTGTAAACTGTTTGTCAACCACGTTCCACTTCTGTATATGGCTATATTCCATACAGATACTGTCAGAAAACACTTCCTAACAATTAAATCTGTATACTTGAAAGGAGAGACAGCATTGGTCGTATATTTTTGTTTATTATCGCAAAATCGATTTTCGGTCACTTAGTGACCATCTTCAGTGCTGTAATATATAACTTAAATTAGTAAGCACTGATGTCAATAAGCTTACGGCGATCACATAGACTAACACTATGGAGTCGCCAATCAATAATAATTAAATCTGTATTCGCTGTTGAAAAATCTCTCTTCTTCAGAAGCGATTATTTGCCATTGTCAGTCTACAGTTTATTGCAACCACGACCGAATTCTCTCTATGTTTATGTCCTCCGTACTTCGACCATAATCAGATATTTTTCTGTCCAAATAACAAGACTCATTGGTACTTTAAGGTCTCGTTTCCTAATATAATTCCTTCAGCGTAACCTGATTTAATTCGACTACATTACGTTACCCTTGTTTTGCACCTGTTGGCTGAAATGGCTCTGAGCACTATGTGACTTAACTTCTGAGGTCATCAGTCGCCTAGAACTTAGAACTAATTAAACCTAACTAACCTAAGGACATCACACACAACCATGCCCGAGACAGGATTCGCACCTGCGACCATAGCAGTCGCTCGGTTCCAGACTGTAGCGCCTAGAACCGCACGGCCACTACGGCCGGTTTGCTCCTGTTGATGTTCGTTTTATATCCTCATTTCAAGACATTGTCCATTCCGTTCAACTGCTTTTCCTAGTCCTCCAGTGTCTCTGACAGAAATACAATGATTTTATTTCTTGTCCGTGAACTTTAATTCATACTCAATATATTTCTTTGGTTTCCTTTACAACTTCCTCAATATATATCTTGAATAACATCTTCTCAACCACTGCTCCCCTTTCATGCCGCACAACTCTTATAACTGCCGTCTAGTTTCTGTGCAAGCTGTAAATAGCCTATCACTACCCACATTTTACCTTCAGTATTTCACAGAGAGTATTTCAGTCAACACTGTCAAAAGCTTTCTCTAACAAATGCTATAAACTTAGGTTTGCCTTTCCTTAAACTATCTTCTAAGATAAGTCGTAGGGTCAGTATTCACTCGCGTGTTCACCGAGCGAGGTGGCGCAGTGGCTAGCTAGCACACTGGACTCGCATTCGGGAGGACGACGTTTCAATCTCGCGTCCGGCCATCCTGATTTAGGTTTTCCGTGATTTCCCTAAATCGCCACAGGCAAATGCAGGGATGGTTCCCTGGTTCCCTTGAAACGGCACTGCCGACTTCCTTCTCCGTCCTTCCCTAATCCGATGAGACCGATGACCTCGCTGTCTGGTCTCCTTCCCCAAGCAACCCAACCCAACCCTCGCGTGTTCCTACATTTCTCAGGAATCAAACTGATCTTCTCCGAAGTCGGCTTATGATAGTTTACCATACTTATGTACAGAGTTCGTGTTAGTATTTTGCAGCCATGACTGGTTAAGCTGGTAATTCGGTAATATTCACACCTGGCAGCACCTGCTTTCTTTGTAATTATAATTACTACATTCTTCTTGAAATCTGAGGGTATGTAGCCTGTTTCATACATCTTGCACATCAGATGGAAGAGTTTTGTCCTGGCTGGCTCTCCCAAAGTCTTCAGTAGCTATGACGGAATTTTATCTAGCTTTGTTTACACTTAGGTCTTTCAGTGCTCTCTCAAATACTTCTCGCAATATCATTTCTCCCGTCTCATCTTCATCTGTGTCCTCTTGCATTTCTGTAGTATTGCCTTTAAGTTCATCTCCATTGTGTATAGTCCGCAGCTCGTGATCCAATGGCTAGCGTTGCTGCTTCGGGATCACGGGGTCCTCGGTTCGATTCCCAGCCGGGTTGGGGATTTTCTCTGCCCGGGGACTGGGTGTTTGCGTTGTCCTCATCATTTAATCATAATCGTCATCATTCGTGACGGGGGCTAGATTGGACTTTGAAAAACAATGGACTCAGTAAAAATCGGAACGTTGTACGGGCGCGGATGACCGCACAATTGAGCGCCACACTAACCAAACATCATCATCATCATCATCATCATCCATTGTATAGGCCTCTATATACTCTTTCTAACTTTCAGCCTTCCCTTCCTTGCTTGGGACTGGTTTTCCAATTGAACTCTTTAGTTTCATATTGCTGCTTTTCTTTCTTCCAAAGGCCTCTTTAATTTTCCTGCAGGCGGTAACTACCTTTCACCTAGTTAAATACGCCTCTAAAGCCTTACAACTGTTCTCTAGCCAATCCCGCTTACCCATGTTTCACTTACTATCAGTCTCATTTTTGACGTTTGTATTGCGTTTCGACTTCTTAATTTGGTGCATTATTACATTTTCTCCTTTCATCAGTTAAATTTCATATATCCTGTGTTATCAATGGATTTCTATTACTCCTTGCCTATTTACCTATTTGATCCTTTGCTGCCTTCACTACTTCATCTGTCAAAGCTACCCATTGATCTTCTGCTGTACTCCTGGCCCCTGTTCTAGTCAATCCTTCCCTAATAATCCCGCTGAAATTATCGAAAACTTCTGGTCCTCCCATTTTATATACGTCCCTTCTGCTTAATTCCCTAATTTTTTGGAATTCATTTGTTTTTATCTACTGTTCATAACGATAGTTTCATGTATCATCTAAGTTTGCATTTTATTGTTTTTTATCGTACCATTACGAAGGAATCCAATAAACATAAAATCAGCACTATGTTCACGACCTATGCTTGAGAGAATAAGAGTAGCTAATTGTTCATTCTCCCTCCTCTGTATGTTCGCCGCCTCTGTTTTGGGCCTGGTCATTCGACTACTACGATCCACGATTTTATATTCCAATTTGAGGACAAAATAATTACAGTTTGTTGCATGGAAATGTCCCACACTCTTTACTGCATTTCGTTGCACAGCATTTCTTGTCTCATTTGGTACGACGCTCTTGCGGTTCTCTCAAACGTGCTTACCACTAGTTAGTAGGGTACTTGGAAATTCTGTTCATTAGGCGACATATGCCGTTAGAGACGAGCATCGTACATTCTCGGTCAGCTCCGAGCCCCGCATACGCTCTTCGCCACGGAAACAGCGCGCTCGTAAAGCCGTATTGTGGCGATACGCCTGTAATTGGCAGCTACTAACGCTCGGAGCAGTAACTGTAGCGGTCATTAGGTGCGTGTCTGTCCGTAACGATTCTGGAGACATTTAGTGCTCGTTTATCGCGTGGTTATCTGGACTCGCCAAATCACACCGACCAACCTCGCAACGCTTCACGACTCACTGACCATCGACGTGCTAGCCTTAGCCGGAGCTTACTGACCACGACGCTGTACATCTGCACGAGTTGAACTGTAAGCATATCAAAGGGGAAAAACAGAACTTAAAAGAGTATCCACCAATGTATGTAGAGACGCAATCCATGACTTGCTGCATCTGATCTCGAGAACTGACGGTACTCGTCTTCAGTTAAGTTCCACTAATATGTATACTATGCTTCTAGTAGATAGCGCATGTTAAAATCTGTTTCGTGATATGGATCTTATCAAGTGTTTGCTGCAGCGCATCGAATTGAATCTCTAGATTAGCAATAGCAGTAAATACAATCCTAAATTAAGGTCTGTGAGTAGGCAACCCCCGAAATGAAACGGATAGTAAACATAGTAAACATTTCTTACAAGACATGAACTGATACCTGGTCTTTGAGACTCCCCTCTGAGTAACGTCTATATGTAACGTGGTTATCTATAAAGTTTAACTAACGGTTAAGTATTACCAAAACTCATTTTACGCCTGTCAAACTAGATAATGTTTTTGTAGAGTAATCATGGTAGTTTCTTAATCTGGAGAGGTATTGGAGTAATTTTCGTTAGAAAGGTGGGCGTACTTAAATGACTGACAATCATTTGGATGGCTGCCGTTTAAAATAGTTTCATGCATATGGTAAGAGTTATAATGTGGAAAAGGGTAGCTTCTGAGACTACTACAGATCAGAAGGCAAAGTAATGTGACGATTAACACTTGCTTACATTTCTATGTCTTCTTCATCGGGTTTTACAACCCATAAGGGCTCTCCTACAGTGGCTTTTATCCTCAAGGACTTTTTGAGTTATGTTTTATTTCTGTTAAGTCATTACACATAGTTAATCTTCCACTCATCCTTCAGACGTCATTATTTTTTCATCGCATTCATTTGATCGTTAAAAACCTTTTTCCCTCATTTTCACCATTAGCGTTTTTCGGTATCCTACAATGTTGTCTTTCTTGATTTCAAGCTGGAAGGTTTTGCTGTTTGCTTATGTCATTGTGCAACATCAATTTGTTTACTGAGTAAAAACCCTGGAGATGATCCCTGAGAAGAAGATAAGAAATAGGCGCGTAATGGGGCCCCTTAGAGAAATGGCAGCAAGAGAGGGGAAGAAAACCAATGTGCACTCCGTGTGCATACCGGGGGGAGTCATTCCAGATGTGGAAAGGGTCCTTCCGGATGCCATGAAGGGTACAGGGTGCACCCATCTGCAGGTGGTCGCTCATGTCGGCACCAATGATGTGTGTCGCTATGGATCGGAGGAAATCCTCTCTGGCTTCCGACGGCTATCTGATTTGGTGAAGACTGCCAGTCTCGCTAGCGGGATGAAAGCAGAGCTCACCATCTGCAGCATCGTCGACAGGACTGACTGCGGACCTTTGGTACAGAGCCGAGTGGAGGGTCTGAATCAGAGGCTGAGACGGTTCTGCGACCATGTGGGCTGCAGATTCCTCGACTTGCGCCATAGGGTGGTGGGGTTTCGGGTTCCGCTGGATAGGTCAGGAGTCCACTACACGCAGCAAGCGGCTACACGGGTAGCAGGGGTTGTGTGGCGTGGACTGGGCGGTTTTTTAGGTTAGATGGCCTCGGGCAAGTACAGAAAGGGCAACAGCCTCAAAGGGTGCGGAGCAAAGTCAGGACATGCGGGGACCAAGCAGCAATCGGTATTGTAATTGTAAACTGTCGAAGCTGCGTTGGTAAAGTACCGGAACTTCAAGCGCTGATAGAAAGCACCGAAGCTGAAATCGTTATAGGTACAGAGAGCTGGCTTAAGCCAGAGATAAATTCTGCCGAAATTTTTACACAGGTACAGACGGTGTTCAGGAAGGATAGATTGCATGCAACCGGTGGTGGAGTGTTTGTCGCTGTTAGTAGTAGTTTATCCTGTAGTGAAGTGGAAGTGTATAGTTCCTGTGAATTATTATGGGTGGAAGTTACACTCAACAACCGAGCTGGGTTAATAATTGGCTCCTTTTACCGACCTCCCGACTCAGCAGCGTTAGTGGCAGAACAACTGAGAGAAAATTTGGAATACATTTCGCATAAATTTCCTCAGCATGTTATAGTCTTAGGTGGAGATTTCAATTTACCAGATATAGACTGGGACACTCAGATGTTTAGGACGGGTGGTAGGGACTGAGCATCGAGTGACATTATTCTGAGTGCACTATCCGAAAATTACCTCGAGCAATTAAACAGAGAACCGACTCGTGGAGATAACATCTAGGACCTACTGATAACAAACAGACCCGAACTTTTCGACTCTGTAAGTGCAGAACAGGGAATCAGTGATCATAAGGCCGTTGTAGCATCCCTGAATATGGAAGTTAATAGGAATATAAAAAAAGGGAGGAAGGTTTATCTGTTTAGCAAGAGTAATAGAAGGCAGATTTCAGACCACCTAACAGATCAAAACGAAAATTTCTGTTCCGACACTGACAATGTTGAGTGTTTATGGAAAAAGTTCAAGGCAATCGTAAAATGCGTTTTAGACAGGTACGTGCCGAGTAAAACTGTGAGGGACGGGAAAAACCCACCGTGGTACAACAACAAAGTTAGGAAACTACTGCGAAAGCAAAGAGAGCTTCACTCCAAGTTTAAATGCAGCCAAAACCTCTCAGACAAACAGAAGCTAAGCGATGTCAAAGTTAGCGTAAGGAGGGCTATGCGAGAAGCGTTCAGTGAATTCGAAAGTAAAATTCTATGTACAGACTTGACAGAAAATCCTAGGAAGTTCTGGTCTTACGTTAAATCAGTAAGTGGCTCGAAACAGCATATCCAGACACTCCGGGATGATGATGGCATTGAAACAGAGGATGACACGCGTAAAGCTGAAATACTAAACACCTTTTTCCAAAGCTGTTTCACAGAGGAAGACCGCACAGCAGTTCCTTCTCTAAATCCTCGCACAAACGAAAAAATGGCTGACATCGAAATAAGTGTCCAAGGAATAGAAAATCAACTGGAATCACTCAACAGAGGAAAGTCCACTGGACCTGACGGGATACCAATTCGATTCTACACAGAGTACGCGAAAGAACTTGCCCCCCTTCTAACAGCCGTGTACCGCAAGTCTCTAGAGGAACAGAGGGTTCCAAATGATTGGAAAAGAGCACAGGTAGTCCCAGTCTTCAAGAAGGGTCGTCGAGCAGATGCGCAAAACTATAGACCTATATCTCTGACGTCGATCTGTTGTAGAATTTTAGAACATGTTTTTTGCTCGAGTATCATGTCGTTTTTGAAACCCAGAATCTACTATGTAGGAATCAACATGGATTCCGGAAACAGCGATCGTGTGAGACCCAACTCGCGTTATTTGTTCATGAGACTCAGAAAATATTAGATACAGGCTCCCAGGTAGATGCTATTTTTCTTGACTTCCGGAAGGCGTTCGATACAGTTCCGCACTGTCGCCTGATAAACAAAGTAAGAGCCTACGGAATATCAGACCAGCTGTGTGGCTGGATTGAAGATTTTTTAGCAAACAGAACACAGCATGTTGTTATCAATGGAGAGACGTCTACAGACGTTAAGGTAACCTCTGGCGTGCCACAGGGGAGTGTTATGGGACCATTGCTTTTCACAATATATATATATGGTTCAAATGGCTCTGAGCACCATGGGACTCAACTGCTGTGGTCATAAGTCCCCTAGAACTTAGAACTACTTAAACCTAACTAACCTAAGGACAGCACACAACACCCAGCCATCACGAGGCAGAGAAAATCCCTGACCCCGCCGGGAATCGAACCCGGGAACCCGGGCGTGGGAAGCGAGAACGCTACCGCACGACCACGAGATGCGGGCAATATATATAAATGACCTAGTAGATAGTGTCGGAAGTTCCATGCGGCTTTTCGCGGATGATGCTGTAGTATACAGAGAAGTTGCAGCATTAGGAAATTGTAGCGAAATGCAGGAAGATCTGCAGCGGATAGGCACTTGGTGCAGGGAGTGGCAACTGTCCCTTAACATAGACAAATGTAATGTATTGCGAATACATAGAAAGAAGGATCCTTTATTGTATGATTATATTATAGCGGAACAAACACTGGTAGCAGTTACTTCTGTAAAATATCTGGGAGTATGCGTGCGGAACGATTTGAAGTGGAATGATCATATAAAATTAATTGTTGGTAAGGCGGGTACCAGGTTGAGATTCATTGGGAGAGTGCTTAGAAAATGTAGTCCAGCAACAAAGGAGGTGGCTTACAAAACACTCGTTCGACCTATACTTGAGTATTGCTCATCAGTGTGGGATCCGTACCAGATCGGGTTGACGGATGAGATAGAGAAGATCCAAAGAAGAGCGGCGCGTTTCGTCACAGGGTTATTTGGTAACCGTGATAGCGTTACGGAGATGTTTAATAAACTCAAGTGGCAGACTCTGCAAGAGAGGCGCTCTGCATCGCGGTGTAGCTTGCTCGCCAGGTTTCGAGAGGGTGCGTTTCTGGATGAGGTATCGAGTATATTGCTTCCCCCTACTTATACCTCCCGAGGAGATCACGAATGTAAAATTAGAGAGATTAGAGCGCGCACGGAGGCTTTCAGACAGTCGTTCTTCCCGCGAACCATACGCGACTGGAACAGGAAAGGGAGGTAATGACAGTGGCACGTAAAGTGCCCTCCGCCACACACCGTTGGGTGGCTTGCGGAGTATGAATGTATGGTTGGTTCAAATGGCTCTGAGCACTATGGGACTCAACTGCTGAGGTCATTAGTCCCCTAGAACTTAGAACTAGTTAAACCTAACTAACCTAAGGACATCACAAACATCCATGCCCGAGGCAGGATTCGAACCTGCGACCGTAGCGGTCCTGCGGTTCCAGACTGCAGCGCCTTTAACCGCACGGCCACTTCGGCCGGCCAGTATGAATGTAGATGTAGATGTAGATGTAGATGTAGTTTCAGGAACATATTTTCGGAAATTCGTGGTTTTGATGTTAGAGGTCATTTATTCAACGTTTGTTAATATAGCATTTACACTCTTTGTTGGAAAAAAGTGTTACGCAATTTCAAAAACTATTATGTCTCAAATGCATTCATAGTGTTTGTCCATTTAATGCCAGTAAATTATTATCTGTGACCACGTTGCCCTGAACGCACCCCCCCCCCCCTCCCCCCGCCCCATCCGTTTTCTGATGAATATTACGGATTTTTTTAATCTCAAATTTTCTGGTTAGTTACCTTCATGTTACTACTACGCTTCAAAATGCTATATACGTACATGCTTTTCTAAATCATTTTGCAACAGTGGAGATCTGTATTATGAATATAAAACAGTACCCATACAAGCGAATGCAGTCTGGAAGGACGTATTTTAATAATAACGGTGTATATACTTCGCTGATAATTTGTAACAAAATAATTCTGACCATCTGCAACAAAACAAATAAGTTGAACGGGTAATGCTCTGACTGCCCCTCCCGAAAAGTTCGTACACAGTTACCCTCCGTCTGAATAAACCACTGAGTATTTTACATTCCTTCCTAAATGCACCGAGGATTTACCAAGAATGTGTGCGACTATCAGCTCCTGGGGGATGGATATAGAGCGATGGGGTTTGGAACCTGTGATGAGAAACCAATGAAAAAATCGGGAAAATCATTTTAATGCAACAACAAGAGCTGCTTACTAGCTACCAGTTTGATACTCGTCAAGCAAATTACACGGCCTCTCACATTAATGTGACTACCACCTATATTCGAAATGAACATGCAATAACAACTCACAGATGGCAGATGTAAGCATTAGCAATGGAGGGGATATAATGTTTGTTCGGGAAGACGTGGTCAACAGTTCAGTCGTTGAGGTAATACGGAAACGGAGCGATTTATCTGATGTCCAAAAGGCCATGATCATCGGCTTTCGGGCAAACGGGCGATGGATTTTTGAAACGACTAAGTTTGTAATCCCTTCGCGTGCCGCCTTGTTCACTGATGAGCCGAAACAATATAACCACCTGCTTAATACCTTGTTTGTCCGTATTTGGAATGAGATACATTATTGGTTCTGAGTAACAGGGATATGTCAACGCACAGGTCACAAAGTTCCCGTAAATAACGTACCGCTGATATCTGTACGCGGTGATGGTTCCCGATAGAGGCCGAGATGGGATCCATAGGACGTACTTCAGGCGAATTTGGTCGCTGAGACATCACAGTGAGTTCACTATTATCCTCATCAAATCTCTATAGCAAGGTTCTAGCTTCGAGACACGGACAGTTATACTCCTAAAAAATGATATTGCCGGCGGGGAAGAGATCAAGTATGAAGTGATGCAGGTGGTTCGCAGCTTTCGTCGTGTCTTCGATTACTACCACAGGTCATATGCAAGCGCAGGAGAATGTCTCCCATAGCATAATATTGTGCCCACCAGCCTGCGTCCGTTGCGCATTGCACGTTTTGAACCCGCTCGATGACGGCGTTTGTGGAGACGAACATCGACCTAGTGTAGCAAAAATGTGATTTACCCGACGGTCGAATTCCGATTGTCCGGAGCCCACTGTAGTCATAATTGATGATGTCTTTGGGTCAACATGTGAACACGTAAAGGTCGTCTACTGCGGAGCTCCATCTTCAAAAATGTACTAAGAACGGTTTGATCCGAAACACTTGTGCGTGCACCAGCATTGAGCTCTTTCGGCAGAGATGCCACAGATCACAATCTATCCTACTTTATAGAGCAGACAAGCCTAAGAACACCAAGCTCTTTGAAGGGAAAGGGCATCTAACCATTTAGTACTTAGTGGTAGTTTCATTGTACTTCTACCTCTTTCCGTAGATGCTCACGACAGTAGCATAGGAAACTTCGACCAGTTTCGCTGTTTTCGAGATACTCGTTCACAGTCCCTGGGTAATAATAATCTGTCGTTTGTCAGAGTCGCTTATCTCGATGAATTTCCCCATTTTCAGTCTATATCTTCGCTTGGGTGATTCCCCGTCCGTGTCTTGTTCGCTTACATACATTTGTTATCCCGTCACGTATCCTTAAAGGCACCATGTGGCATCCATCGGCCAGGTGGACAGTAGTCATAATTCCTTAGCTTATCAGGGTATATCGCACATGGCAAAATTGTGCTATCCAAAAACGGCGCCGAGGTAGTACTGGTGCACAACGGGCCGTAGATGACAGGGCTTGACGACGTCGGCTATTATGTGTACGGGCGAATAGACGTGCAACTGTTGAGCAACTGACCCTCCAGATGAACTAAGGGGCTACCAATAGTGTCTATTCAATGGCCGTTTAGCGAACGTTGCTGTCTATGGGTCTCTGCAGCACACGCCTGTTTTATGCAACGATGCTGACTCCTCTTCATCGGCGACGTAGGCGGAACTTACACGCCAATACCTCACGTGGACGTTCACTGAATGGCGACAGGTGGCCTTCTCAGGTAAATCACGTTTAATGCTCTATCGGAGAGACGACCTTTGGCGTGTATAGCGTGAAACGTCTGAAAACAACACTCTGCAACAGTCGTCAGAGGCTCCAGGCCGGAGGGCATTCCCCGGATAATGTTGTCATTCTGGGATGCACAGTGGATCAGCACAAGTATGCATCAATCCTTCTGGACCATTTCCACCGCTACATGCAGTCTGTTTCTCCTTGACACGATTGCATCTATCAGCAGGACAATGTTAAAGTCACACAGCTCGCAGTGTACGTGCGTTGTTCAAAGAGTTTATCCTACTTGTGCGCGGGATGGATTAGCCGAGCGGTCTAGGGCGCTGCAGTCGTGGACTGTGCGGCTGGTCCCGGCGGAGGTTCGAGTCCTCCCTCTGGCATGGGTGTGTGTGTTTGTCCTTAGGATAATTTAGGTTAATTAGTGTGTAAGGGTAGGGACTGATGACCTCAGCAGTTAAGTCCGATAAGATTTCACACACACATTATCCTACTTGCCAGTCCACCAAACTCTCCGGACTTAAACCCAGTCGATAATATGTGGGGAAGCTTGATCAGGCTGCTCGTGCCATTCATCCTCAACCGGAAAATATAGTGGAGCAAGCGGCGGCGCTCCACATTCATGTCGGTACATTCCAGAACCTCACTGACTCTCCCTGCATGCACCACAGCGGTCACCACTGCAATTTACTGGTTATTCAGGCTTTTGACAAATGAACAGTGTAATATAGTTATAGAAGTCTATATTGTATCACTCCTGCTGTAGCGTCAATAATAAAAATAAAATAATAAAAATTTATTCTGCTTTCCTGTCGTAAATAGTAAAATAGGTTTACATAACACAGTAATCTTAGTACATACTCCACTTTTATCTTCCCTGACGCTAAGTGTAATGCGTTTTAACCTTGACAACAGCGAACCAAATTGATTTTGTGTAATTGTATCTGTATTATTCACACTGTGGTACATGGGGTGCCATTAGGGGCTGTAACAGGAATTTTCTGTTGCCTAATGATTAACGTGTCGATCTAAACTAGTAGAAAATACTATCTGTAGCGCTTGGTGTTCCATAAAAATAACTTTTCTTCAATAATTATGAGCTTTGGGCAGCACCTGCAACCACTGAATCTTGGAGTCGACTACTGCGGGCGTTCTGAAATTCAAACAGCACATCGCTACCGAAGGACTACCGTCTTGTTTCGAAATTTCCTCCGACGCACAGTTATTAATCGTGGCAATTGTGAATTAAAGACATTACAGCTTTCTAATATATTGTTCCAGTTCTTATTATCTCACACAAAATTCAATACATGAGGCACTTCACTATCCATGCAGTCACTGTTGGATCTATCTTCATCATATATTTTCGATAGATTTATTATGATCCTTTGAAGTAGTGCCAAACAAATGTTGAAGCTTCTTAATACCAGTTCTCCTACATCTAGGAAATGTGCGTAGTATCGGCCTGTAATGAGCGACAGCAGTGACCAATGTTCCAACACTAGAGGGAGGAGTCTCGTCCATGGCTTCTTCATTACGAGCGTAGTGCTTACCCACTTGCTCATGGATGAGGAATACAAATCAGTGTCTTAAGTACTGCTTCACTCCGATCGATGTGGTCATAGAGCACTTCTGTGACGCCCACATTTACTGGGAGTTACTTTAAATATTTGAAACTTTCGTGAAGAGCTTTTTTTATCCGGGGGAAAATTGTTTTTATCTTTTCTCTAACGATATTTCTATTCCGCAACCCCTTTTCGTTGTCACGAATAACTTACTGCTGATGGTAAAACAAGGCTTAAATCGCTTAGTTTTAATTGTTTCTAACAACAAGAACATACGTACCACTGAGTCTGACATCAACATTTTAAACATTTTGCAAAGACATGCTCAAGTGAATACGAAGTTTCGAGTGAGAGGCTATTTTCACGCCTAGAGAAGGGCTGTGAGTGAATTAGATTCAACATAATGTCTTGACATTTCTCCAATAAAGTATTGACAGCTGAGTTCTTGGCACACCAAGCCGCTGCCGGCGCCCGCGTTAAGCACCAAGTTTCACTCGGCCGGCAGTACACAAGTTGACCTTTGAGTGGCAACACTGGCAAGCAGAGACGAGGCTTATATGTATCGCGGCAGTATGGGATCCATCTGTCGACCGTCTTCTCAGACCGCATCCACTTATTTTAGTCGTCCAGCATTTCCGATCATTTACTTCAAGAGAGGAGCAGTAAAGAAAGAACGAGCTCTGACTGTATAGTAATAATTGAAAATCTCTGCCGGAACGTGACGTGAATCCGAATATCCTCTTTAATCATGATGATAATGTCTGAGCACACCTACAGCACTGACGCCAACTTTGGTGTCACTGGTGTTCTCATCAATAATTTTGTATAGTTTTTCCCACGGGGAACATGGGAGATCTCCACTGAAAAAGTAGCGTCGCTGAAGGAACATGAATTACACGGCAGCGAAGGATATATAAAAAAACTAAATACGCTTAAAATGACTGTAATGATTTTGATGAATCAAACGACGGTATAATGACGGCATATCACTACAGTCCGCTCAGATTCGATGAACCAACAATGTAATGAATGTATGGTGACATAACGAGTAGAAAAACCTCTCGTAATAGTGTTCCTAAACGATATTTGCAAATGTCAGAGACACTGAAAGTGAAGCGAGCTCAGATAGTCCAATAGCTAAGCAGGAGATCTGTCTCTGGCACAAACCTCGGTGATCGGTGGATATTCAAAACATTGTTCGTCCCGCTTAGAGACATAGAGACATCAGGAAGACGAGTGGGACACTTTCGAGCCATCTGCATTAGTGTTTTACGTGGATGATTTTTCCTCTGAGGTAGGGCTGATCCTCGATAAACGTCGTATCGGCCTCCTGTGGCTACTGGTGCCGTAATTGATTCTGTGAAGGATGACTTGTTGCCTCGAAAAGGGCGAGTGGGGGAGGGAGTACCAGAGTCCTTGTGGGATCTGTGGATATTTACATATTGACAGTACATCTCGAACTCTCCATGCATTGAAAACTGAAGGTGTATCCGCTTGCTACAAGCAGAAAAGTCAGTAATGATCTAAACCCACTTACACGTGAGACTTATTATGAACCAGAAAGAGGTAAAAATTTGGGATTCAGTGGTGAAGAAAGCCGTGGGAATTCGATTAGCATAGCATTTACAAATAGCAATAGATGTTTCCATGTGGAAACGTTAAGGAATCCGGTCCTTGACATAAATTGCGAAGATATATCGCGAAAGGATGCGAACACTTGAGCACTTTCTTCACCTGCCTCCGGGTGGTGCTCATGTGCAAGGTATACCGACCAGCATGTATTGTCACGGTCTCGTTCTCGCAGTTCTACCGCATTGGAGCATAAATGACCGCCCCCGACACGACATCAGGGTCTTGGTTCACTCGAGACTTGAAGATGTGTGGCCGAAACATTACTGTAAGCGTTGGACGGCTACATGCCCGAAATTGAATGTTTTATTTATTACACTGAGATAAACTGAAAATACAGTATTCTTTTTGTTATTCCTCTTACATTTGCAGTGGCCATTCACAAACACCGGCAGCCATGTTTTCCGAACCAGTAAATATTTCTACAGATTCATAACGACTGAATCGAACGTTTGGGAAAGCTCGAAAAATAGGAAGTAAGTAAGTGTCCGCATTGACACTCCAGCATGAGACGAAACAAGGTGGCCTGCTATGCGCTTCCTGCTGGCCAGTGGTTCCCTTATTTCAGACAGGCATCTAGCATTCCCAGCAATACGGTTGATTACTCTGTATTTACAGCAGTATTAAATGCAAATCATGTCCACCTTTAAATAGAGAATACTCGTAG
Source organism: Schistocerca nitens (assembly GCF_023898315.1). Taxonomy (NCBI): domain Eukaryota; kingdom Metazoa; phylum Arthropoda; class Insecta; order Orthoptera; family Acrididae; genus Schistocerca; species Schistocerca nitens. Next base: position 952,665,636 of record NC_064616.1, read on the forward strand.
GAACTGCCTCCAAAATTCTGAAACAACTGAAGAATTAATGTAGAAGATATTTAAAATTTTAGAAAATGAGACGACGTTAATAACACACCAAAATGAGAAATGTCTTTGAAATCTAAAGAACTATAAGAGGACATTAGAAAATGTTTCAATTTATCTGTTTGTAGAATTGTATGTGAAGGCACAGAAAAGATACAAAATTTTATAACAATTGGCACCACCTCTAAGTTCACTACTTACTGTGATTGAGATAGCAACACGTTTTTAAGTTCTATTGAAAATTATGCACTTTCAACCGATATTATAGCGGGTAGTATAATGCAGAAAATTTGCTCTTGCTCAGGAATGTCAGAGATGGCCTTCTGTAAATATCGAAGTATGGTTCATCATATTATACCGTTGGCGTTATCAAACACTGGCTATTTACGGGTCTTACCATTGGGTTCTCGTATTAACTGTGGGCCTCAGAATGGAAGCAGTCCAATTAAGTTTAAATATAAAATGACGCGGGTCAATGTCGTAGAAAATTTCTAGGAAGTAATTTGGTCGATCATGACGCAGCCTCGATGACTTACGCGCTAGGCTCTGGTATTTGTTTATTTTTCAGTTTCTGAAGAAGTCACCATTACATCAAGAATATAAGCAGGGACCCATTCCATGATTTGTGATTGTGTCGCTGACGGTTCCTGGGAACCAACAAGATAAATAACCAGAAAGGAAACATGTCTCTGTTAACTGCTATCCAGGCCCATGTTTAAGATTTTCTCCGATCGAGACGTATGTTTAAGATTTTCTCCGATCAAGACGTAAACTGGTCATACGAATATTCAAAATGGCGTGACGATGAACTACAGGTCCATTTTTCCGGTATATTCTTGTTTAGATTCGATTACTAGGATGGCCGCTTATATGATAGACTGTGTGCTGGAAAGATTAGATTATGAGCCGCAACATACCACAAACACTGGGAATGACACATCATCGCAGATTATCGTAAAACCGAGTCGACACAAACTGATTTCTCTCAAAGGCTTCCGTTACTCTAGGGAGTTTCTAGAAGGTAGCATCCTGATTGTCTTTCGACACCTTCTAGACTCGGTATTTCGTAAAGAAATATTCAAGCCGCCAGGAATTTCATCATGATGTGCAATAAAGAGGATAGCACTTCTTCACTGACTTAATCTGTGTGCAACATGAATGATCATTCTCAATATACTTCAGTTTCAAGATCGTGGAAACAGTCATTAATATTTTCAATCCTTTTGCCTGAAACTATAGTTCCTAGAGAAGTCCCTCGACACAATTTTCTTTCTTTAAACATAACGACAGCTGACAGACCATCAAACGCCGCAAATTAATTCCTAAGAAATATGTCAGGTTGTCAGATAACTCTCGTGCGTCGCGTAACATGAACAGCAGCATCAATTTTATTCTTTCTTAACTACTGCATGAAGCACGAATCCATGGAGTCATTTTTCATGTTTTCTGTAGTTCCTCAGCGCCGTTTGTATTCTTAGACATATGTTCCGTCTATGCAACAAAATGAAAGTCTGTTTGTTACGTGCTATACGCGTTTCACTTCTTCTTTATGAAGCATTTCTCAGTGTCCTGTAATACGCGTTTCTTTGACATGTGTTGCAATTTCGTTGCATCATGATTCCTAATTAGTCACTATATTAAATTTTTTAGATAATTTCTTATTTGTAGAATAACCAACTACAATTGAAAACTCGTAACATAACAGGAAAACTTTCACATACACTAATCCCTTACAATAAACAAGAAAGTAATGAATGACATAATCAATATAAGTAACATCTGAATGCTCATGCTACGCACTTAAAAAAATAAAAAACAGAGATATAGAGCATAATCAGATGAATTAATAACTACATGTCCTACGATAGACACTTAAGCAAAAAAAAAAAACCATAACTCGCTATTCCCTCGATTCAAATCTCCCCTTCTCTCCTCTCCTCCCTGATCAGGACCCGTAACACACACACACACATACACGCACACACACACATACCGATAGTAAATAAACGAATGTCAGCCTACATAAAAACACCACAATGAAAACAAAAGACGAAAGAAAACTGCACAGCGAGATTTGGTAGCACTGTATACAGTAAACGACCACACAACCAACACACATTGAAAGTGAAGAAATCTACTGAAGTATACTTGAAAACTACGAAAATCGGGCATCGTGGTGTACTCAGGCCAACGAGGTACAAATTCACGGCTACCCATATGGTGTAATATTACAAAATCCTTAGTAGAACCAAATACAAATTTAATCTTATGAAAGTCGAGCTCCAAAAATTTTTTCTTTCCTAAAAATATGAGAATAACTAAAAATTGCATTATAGTAATCTATATGGTATCATTATATGAGTCAGTTATTATATAAATAAAACAAACATGTGTTGCAGGCCAATGAAGATACTTCATTTAAAAGGAAAGGAAACACGTATGGCACAAAACAAACAGTCTTTCATGTAGTTCGACAAACGAACCTCGTCTCCCAAAACTAATTCATACGTTTGACAGCGCCAGTAAAATATGAGCTAGTAGTCATTTTTGTTAGAGCAGCCTTTCGCCATTTAGAAGTTTTGAAGTTTTATAACTGTTGAGTGAGGAACAAAAATCGGATTGGAGTGAATAGGTACGATGTATAAGAATAAAACATGACAGCACATATACGAACTGCATCTTATTCTGAGAGCAGATTGATAGACTGCTAACTGCAGTATATCGTTAGACATAAATTTTGAGTCAGTACCGACTTGAGGAATCTTGGGCGGTCTGGTGCGACAGAATCAATTTATTAACTTTTTGGTTACGAAATAAGCTGAAGTGTATCACATTACATTTACGTCGATGCTACAACACTCCGGGAAACGAGGGCAAACGAATCCAGGAAAGAGCTGACGAGGTGCGGTGAGGGGAGGAACGAGACACTAACTCAGTCAAGGAAACTGTATTACGTTGACAGATGGCGGGCGAAATGTGAATTGAGAAGGTCTCTCGCTTGGTGAAAGACGTAGAAAATCTCGTACTACTGAATGCAGAAGTATCTGGCAATGGAGGAAGTACAGAACCTAAAGGGGAAACAAAATATAATCACTCAAAAACGTTATCCAACAACAGATAATGTTTGCTAGCATTTAACAGCGCTATCTTTATACACTTATTTCTCCAACGAAAATTAGATCTCCAGAAACTCTCTTATATGCATTTCAACGAAAACAGAGAAACTACCATTTTTTCAGTTATATTAAATGTATTTGTTGTAGTAATAATGACAATGTTATTACAAATATCGTGCAAAAATACATGTTGAGAGAAAGGAAAAAGGAAATGGAATAAATCCGGTGAAGAAAAAATTGGAATGACGAAGAACCAAAGAAGAAGAAATGGTGGTAGAACGCGACTACGTGATTCCTTTTTTTTCTGAGAACAATGTTGACATTTAGTTTAAAAGCTAGTTTTGTTTTTGTATTTGGTCAGCTTATTGTGAACAATAGTTCCCATAAATCTATGTACACCTGGAACATAATGATCGGGTTGTGATGTACAATTTGCAGCTTCCGTTTTTCTAGATCATTGAATCTAGTTTGTTGACGAATATTAATGAAACGTGCCTATGGAGTGCCTTCGAAAATGCATGATGTCTCAATGAAATAGTTTATTTTCTGACATCTCAAATGTATACCAATAACATTAGTTCGTGAATAAGCTAAACCTACAAATATTGGACGAACGTTTTGTCCGGCGTGTTGTCTTCACTCCGAAGAATTGTTTGATGCAGCTCTCCACGCTGGTCTGTACTGTGTAGTGCTCTTTGTCCTCGCATTTCAAACGCAAACTACTTCTATTTTAATATGGTTTGTATAATCAAGAGTGAAGCCTTGGAACCCCTCTACAACTTTTACCCCCTAAGGTTCTCATTATTACCAAATTGAAGAGTAATTGATTTTTCAAAATTTGCCCTATCAACTGATACGTTCTTTTAATCACATTGCACCATAGATTTCAATCAGTATCTCCTCATTACTTACCCGAACTACCAAACCAATCATCAGGATTCTGCAGTAGCACCACACTTTAGAAGTTTATTTTTTCTTCTTTCCTGAGCTTTTAATCGTCTACGTTCCCCTTCCACTTCACACATACGTTCATAAACAACTTCGTAACCATTTCCAGCCCAATGGGTCCGTCTGAACCCATTACAGTTTTAAGGTATTTCTGCAGTACCGACGAAAGCCCATTAGTTCCACATGGCTTTGTTACATTCTGGTGTGTGTAAATTTGTCACTATATGGCAGCACCAACATGATTGTGTGAACTGGTTCAGTATGGACCTATTAGAAAAATACTGTCATAATTGAAATCGTGTTTAATGGGTTGCTAAGAGATTTTACAAGTCAAATATAATGTTTTAATATTTTTTGAATGCAACGTAAATTTTGGATTTGAAAACGTTCACACTTAAACTTGTAGTGATGTGAAAAAATGAGTCCTTTGCGCAAACGCTTTTCTCACCTCTGACAGTCTGTGTTTTATGTCCTGTCTACTTCAGGATTCGTCATTTATTTTACTTCCCGAGTAACTTCACTCGTCTACTAGCTCTAGCACCATATCAGTATACTTTTCTTTCATTCACATAACATTGTCTTCAAGACTGATCATTTTTAGAGCTCATCAATACATTCTTTCCACATTTCAATCTTCTGTTCTTTGAGTTGTACTGGCATGCCATCTGAGATGCTGATATTCAGATACTGCTTTTATTTCCTTAGGTGTTATCCAGAGTTTTCCACCGTCGACGTCTCTGGTGCTCATATTTAACGAATTGTGCAAATGACGGTTAATAATAAAATCAACATTATGTCTTTCTCACTTTTTTGACCTTTTCTGTCCACAGACCTTTCCTAATCCGTTACCTATGGAAACATATGTAGACGTGTCTTGGTTACACAGCTCCAAATTTGCAACTGGTGGCCCAAACTGGAACAATTTTTCTTCAGTGTAAATCGGTTCCGCATCAACACATTAGAATATCTACCACGCTTCGTTGTCATACGATAATTACAGCCCACACTGTATCTCTGTGAATAGCAGCACCTTAATTATAACAACCCAGTACTAAATACGATAGGCCCATAAGCAGTGTCTTCACTGACGTGTGATATGTTTGGTGAACAGGACCCGGTTATAACAGAAAGAGTCATATGGCGTGCCCCAAGGATGCGTTTCAAGTACTGTCTCTGGCTGAGCCAGATGCAGCTGCCTGCTCTGTTTCGGAGGATGATTCTCAGCCTTCAAGGTACGGGCAGTCGCAGAGGGTGGGCTTATTGGCATTTGGGAGCTCCAATGTTAGGCGCGTAATGGTGTCCATTAGGGATATGGCGGCTAAGGATGGGAAGAAATCCAGTGTGCACTCCGTGTGCATTCCGGGTGGAGTAATTCCTGATGTGGAAAGGGTCCTTCCGGATGCCATGAAGAGCACAGGGTGCAGCCAGCTGCAGGTGGTGGCACATTTCGGCACTAATGATGTGTGTCGCTTTGGATCTGAGGAAATTCTCTCTAGATTCCAGCTGCTATCTGATTTGGTGAAGGCTGCCGGTCTTGCTTACGAGATGAAGGCAGAGCTCACCATCTGCAGCATCGTTGACAGACCCGACTGCGGACCTTTGGTGCACAGCCGGGTGAAGAGTCTGAATCAGAGGCTCAGACGGTTTTGCGACCGTGTTGGCTGCAGATTCCTTGTCTTGCGCCATAGGGTGGTGGCGTTTCGGGTTCCGCTGAATAGGTCAGGAGTTCACTACACTCAGCTGGCGGCTACACCGGTAGCGGAGGCTGTGTGGCGTGGACTGCCCGGTTTTTTAGGTTAGAAGGCCTCGGGAAAGTACGGGGTGGGCTGCAATCTCAAAGGGTGCATGGCAAATACAGGACATGCTTGGATCAAGGAACAGTCGGAATTGTAGTTGTACACTGTTGTAGTTGTGCTGGGAAAGTCCTTGAGGTTCAAGCGCTAATAGAAAGCACAGAAGCTGAAATCGTTATAGGTACAGAAAGTTGGCTAAAGCCTGACATAAGTTCTGCAGAAATTTTTACGAAGTCTCAGACGGTGTTCAGGAAAGACAGATTAGGCAGAATTGGTGGTGCAGTGTTTGTGTCTGTCAGTAGTGGTTTATCTTGTAGTGAAGTCGAAGTAGATACTCCGTGCGAACTGGTATGGGTGGAGGTTATACTTAACAGCCGAACTAAGTTAATAATTGGCTCCTTCTACCGACCCCCAGACTCCGATGATATAGTTGCTGAACAGTTCAGACAAAATTTGAGTCTCGTAACAAATAAATACCCCACTCATACGGTTACAGTTGTTGGGGACTTTTATCTTCCCTCGATATGTTGGCAAAATTACTTGTTCAAAACCGGTGGTAGGCAGAAAACATCTTCCGAGATTGTCCTAAATGCTTTCTCCGAAAATTATTTCGAGCAGTTAGTCCACGAACCCACGCGAATTGCAAATGGTTGCGAAAACACACTTGACCTCTTAGCCACAAACAATCCAGAGCTAATAGAGAGCATCATGGCTGATACAGGGATTAGTGATCACAAGGTCGTTGTAGCTAGGCTCAATACCGTTTCTTCCAAATCCACCAGAAACAAAGGCAAAATAATTTTATTTAAAAGAGCTGATAAAGTGTCACTAGAAGCCTTCCCAAGAGACAGTCTCCATTCCTTCCGAACTGACTATGCAAATGTAGAGAAGATGTGGCTCAAATTCCAAAGATATAGTAGCAACAGTAATTGAGAGATTCATACCTCATAAATTGGTAAGAGCTGGAACTGATCCCCCATGGTACACAAAACAGGTCCGAACGCAGTAGCAGAGGCAACGGAAAAAGCATGCGCAGTTCAGAAAAACACGAAATCCCGAAGATTGGCAAAAATTTACAGACGCGCGAAATTTGGCACGGACTTCAATGCGAGATGCCTTTAATAGGTTCCACAACGAAACATTGTCTCGAAATTTGGCAGAAAATCCGAAGAAATTCTGGTCTTATGTAAAGTACACAACTGGCAAGACGCAGTCAATACCTCCGCTGCGCAGTGCCGATGGTACTGTTACCGACGACTGTGCCGCTAAAGCGGGGTTATTGAACGCAGTTTTCCGAAATTCCTTCACCACGGAAGAAGAATGGAATATTCCAGAATTTGAAACACGAACAGCTGCTAGCATCAGTTTCTTAGAAGTAGATACCTTAGGGGTTGTGAAGCAACTCAAATCGCTTGATACGGGCAAATCTTCAGGTCCAGATTGTATACCGATTAGGTTCCTTTCAGATTACGCTGATACAATAGCTCCCTACTTAGCAATCATATACAACCGCTCGCTCACCGATAGATCTGTACCTACAGATTGGAAAATTGCGCAGGTCGCACCAGTGTTTAAGAAGGGTAGTAGGAGTAATCCATCTAACTACAGACCTATATCATTGATGTCGGTCTGCAGTAGGGTTTTGGAGCATATACTGTATTCAAACATTATGAATCACCTCGAAGGGAATGATCTATTGATACGTAATCAGTATGGTTTCAGAAAACATCGTTCTTGTGCAACGCAGCTAGCTCTTTTATTCGCACGAAGTAATGGCCGCTATCGACAGGGGATTTCATGTTGATTCCGTGTTTCTATATTTCCGGAAAGCTTTTGACACCGTTCCTCACAAGCGACTTCTAATCAAGCTGTGGGCCTATGGGGTATCGTCTCAGTTGTGCGACTGGATTCGTGATTTCCTGTCAGGAAGGTCGCAGATCGTAGTAATAGACCGCAAATCATCGAGTAAAACTGAAGTGACATCAGGTGTTCCCCAGGGAAGCGTCCTGGGACCTCTGCTGTTCCTGATCTATATAAATGACCTGGGTGACAATCTGAGCAATTCTCTTAGGTTGTTGGCAGATGATGCTGTAATTTACCGTCTAGTAAGGTCATCCGAAGACCAGTATCAGTTGCAAAGCGATTTAGAAAAGATGGCTGTGTGGTGTGGCAGGTGGCAGTTGACGCTAAATAACGAAAAGTGTGAGGTGATCCACATGAGTTCCAAAAGAAATCCGTTGGAATTTGATTACTCGATAAATAGTACAATTCTCAAGGCTGTCAATTCAACTATGTACCTGGGTATTAAAACTACGAACAACTTCAGTTGGAAAGACCACATAGATAATATTGTGGGGAAGGCGAGCCAAAGGTTGCATTTCATCGGCAGGACACTTAGGTAGGAATTATCATCAAAATAAAATAAGAGAAATCGAGCTCGAACAGAGAGGTTTAGGTGTTCGTTTTTCCCGCGCGCTGTTCGGGAGTGGAATGGTAGAGAGATAGTACGATTGTGGTTCGATGAACACTCTGCCAAGCACTTAAATGTGAATTGAAGAGTAATCATGTAGATGTAGATGTAGATGAAGATGTAGATGTAGAAGGACGTCTGGTGTTCCTAATATACATAAACAGCTCGTCAGATAGTGTCAACATCACTATTAGATATTTCATTCCCAGTGCTGTTGTCTGCGGGAAAGCTTCGTCGTTAGACAGTCATGACCAAAAGCGGAATAACTTTCAGAAAATTCTCACTTAGTTTAATGAAAGGAAGTTATATATAAAATAGTATAAATGCAAAGCAGCACATGGAATACAGAGGAAAAACCCACTAGTATCAGATTACAAGTTAGAGCACGCCGCAACGTTCATACATTGAGGATTTGTGGTAAGAAGGGATATCAGACAGGACGAACAGTAAATCCGTACTAAGGGTGGCGAATGTAAGACTTGGTATTTGTTGTAAGGGTTCTGGGAAAGTACGGTTTATCTGTAACGGACAATCCCACATAAAACGCTAGTGGTACTAATTCTGTAGTATTGCGATCTATCGTTTGGAATCTTTATGAAGTAGGCACAACAGTACACTCTGAACGAATTTTGAGACGTGCTGTTAGATTGTGACAGTTCGGAGAAGCCCATACGTATGTTTAACAGCGATACTCGGCGTATTTAAATGGGAATCTGTAATACAGGTTGGAGCAAATAAAATTGGCCCGGAGAACAGAGTTCAAGATTACAAACAAACACAGGAAATTAAAGGGAATACACTACTAACCTGACTATATACCATGCCGAAAGTGATCACCATTCACCCCTTGGCACTTCTGGGCCCTAGTCAGCGAGTTGCTGAACGCGGAAACTGGACTGATGGAATTGCTGCAGTCTCACCCGAAATGTTCTGCTGCAGTTCTTAAATACTAGATGGTTGTTGCAATACACCTTAGACTTGTGGGCTTTCCACGACCAGACTGACCTCTGCTAGCGATTCCACTCAAACTGACAGCCCCCACACTAGGATCTGAACCGGTGTGAATAACGTGGCGGGCGTGCACGTGTTATGCGCGTCACGGGGTTCTGTTATATCCATACATAGTATCTACTCGTCAGAGCCACTTATATTTGCCCTACCTTGTACAAAATTGTCTTTTCTCTCTAATCTCTGTGAGATATGTTAGATAAATTTAGGAAACCGGTTTACGAGAAGTGTGGAACAGCTCTGCAGCCACCAAGGTATATCTCTTAGAGGGGTCATGGGAATAAGCTAAGAGAGATTGGGGCGCGTGCAGAGGCATCACCTACGTAACAAGACAGAAATCTCTGCCATCCACTGTACAATATTCTGTGGGGTATGAACGTAGATGTTGACATAGCATTTGCCACGCCTTCCTGTGACTCAAATAAGGAATTACACTAATGGGCGTACTTACCGTTTTAGTGCTGTATGTTTCTCTGGCTGCTGTAAAAGCGAATAGCTGTTGTTGATAAAGCACTGTTCTTCAGATACAATGAGGTGAAAAAAGTCATGGGATAATGATACAGCCCGCATCTCGTGGTCGTGCGGTAGCGTTCTCGCTTCCCACGCCCGGGTTCCCGGGTTCGATTCCCGGCGGGGTCAGGGATTTTCTCTGCCTCGTGATGGCTGGGTGTTATGTGCTGTCCTTAGGTTAGTTAGGTTTAAGTAGTTCTAAGTTCTAGGGGACTTATGACCACAGCAGTTGAGTCCCATAGTGCTCAGAGCCATTTGAACCATTTGATAATGATACACACATACAAAAATGGCGGCACTATCGAGTACACTATGTATAAAAGGGCAGTGCATTGGCGGAAGTGTCATTTGTGCTCAGGTGATTCGTGTGAAAAGATTTCCGACGTGATTGCGGCTGCACTGTGGGAATTAACACATCTGAACGCGGAATGGTAATTGGAGCCATACGCATGGGACATTCCATTTTGTCCGGCCGCTGTGGCCGAGCGCTTCTAGCCGCTTCAGTCCGGAACTGCGCTGTTGCTACGGTCGCAGGTTCGAATCCTGCCTCGGGCATGGATGCGTGTGATGTTCTTAGGCTAGCTAGGTTTAAGTAGTTCTAAGTCTAGGGGACTGATGACCTCAGATGTTAAGTCCCATAGTGCTTAGAGCCATTTGAACCACTCCATTTTGAAAATCGTTAAGAAATTCAATATTCCGATATCAACAGTGTCAACATAGTGTCAAGAATATCAGGTTTCAGACATTACCTCTCACCACAGACAGCGCAGTGGCAGACGGCCTTCATTTAACGACCGAGAGCAGAGGCGGTGGAGTCGAGATGTCAGTGCTAACAGACAAGCAACACTGCGTGAAGTAACCGCAGAAATCAATGTGCGAGGTATGACGAACATATTCGTTAGGACAGTGCGACGAAAATCTGGCGTTAATGGGTATGGCAGCAGACGACCGACTGCGCTTTCTAACCGCACGACATCGCCTGCAGTGCGCCTCGTGACCATATCGGTTGAACCATAGATGACTGGAAAACCAAGGCCTGGTCCGATGAAACCCGATTTTGGTTGGTAAGAGCTGATGGTAAGGTCCGAGTGTGGCTCAGATCCCACGATGCCAGTGAACCAAATTGTCAACAAGTCACTGTGCAAGATTGTGGTGGCTCCATGTTCACATGAACTGGACTGGGTCCTCTAATCCAAATGAACCAATAGTTGACGGGGAATGGTTATGTTCGCCTACTTAGAGAACATTTTCTGCCATTCATGGACTTCATGTTCTCGAACAACGATGTCATGTCACCGGGCTGCATTTCTTCGCGACTGATTGGAACAACATTCTGGACAAATCGAGAGAATGAATTGACCACCCAGATCTCCCGATTTGAGTCCCATGGAACACAATGTCCGTATACAAAATCCTGCACCAGCAGCAGTTACGCCATTATGGACAGCTGTAGAGGCAGCATGGCTCAATATTTCTCCAGGCTTTTTGAGTCCATACCACGTCGAGTTGCTGCATTGTTACGTCGGGCAAAAGGAGATCCGACACGATATTAGAAGGTACCCCATGGCTTATATCACCTCACTGTAGAAAAACCATTTCGTTGAGGTAGTGTGTTCATAGATAAAAATCTTGAAGTCTACTGCTTTTCCAATGTGAACCGTCTTTTATGAAAGTCGTAATGCAGTCGACACCATCAATTGCAAGGCTGCAGTCGAATTTTATGATGAAAGGCAGCAGATGAGAAGGTAAGCTACAGACAAAATCTGTGACACATTAATCATAGCGATAAAAGGCGACGAAATTTTCACAGAGTCACACTTTTTATTTAGTGCAGAAATCTAACCACCGCGTCAGTGATTTCCGAACACTGTGGATTATACGTGGCATACTGTATACTGACTCCCTTGCTTCCACGACATGCACAGTAATTGTCAATTGCAAATGTTTCAGTAAATACGTAGTTAGTATTACTGCACAGTAGGTAGGTGACTTTGTTCAAGGTATCGATTGAATTACGATAAGGCCGAGCACCAACAACATTCCATGAGGTTCCAGATTCAGTTCCAGGTAGGAGTCTGTGGGTCGGGAGGGCGGGGAGCAGGGGGCGGGATTTCCTTATTCCAGTCCCAGCAGGACGGTCTCAGATCAACTCAGCCTGCTATTAAATAGAATACAGCGATACTTTCGAGTGGGTAAAAGCCGACGTGGACGATGGGCTCGCCACCACCTCCTCCTAGTGTCGTGACGAGCGAAACGCTGTACTTTACCTGCAATTAGGCCAGAAGCTCGTTCGCAGGTTGAGCACCAGTTTCCTACCGAGCACGAACACGACATGTAGAACAACGACAACGCACCACAAGTACATCTCTCGTTGGGCTGTAGTGGTACTTCATGCACGATAGTCCATCAATTTCTGCGAAGCCATTGGAACACATAGAGCGGACAGAACTGACTGTCTTATAAAAAGCAAAGTAAGGATCCCCACAGTCAGGTTATTATAAACTACTCTTTTTGTTTTACATTAGGAGTTGTTCACCACTGTCGATATAACCAGTGTTGTGTAAGCTCCTATCTAATATTCAGCATAAATATAATGCACGTGTTAAATAAAAAAGAAATGAATGTACACTTCATGTAAAATTTTAGAGCCCACGGTGGGAAATTTTGTTTCTATATTCATAGTAATATGGTTCCGAGTGTGTTACTACGTTGGCGAAAAGTCTCTGCATTGAGTGTCAATAAGTAATAATAACTCATAATAATTTATGGTTGATATCTTTCTTATCATCAACTTCCCACCCCCTATCCACTCCTCCACCCCTCTGCTTACCCACTCAAACACTTTTTGTAGCTCCAGACATTTCAATTTGTGAGTAAGCGTTCACGGTGATTGGAAGCACTCAAATCGCTTTCTATGGGAAATAAGAGGAACCGATGATACTGGGTGATAATGTTCTCTTGTTGCAAAAATAAATTGACAGGTCACCTACGCTGCAGATTTTCGGAGTAGATGTAAACAGTAACGAAAAAAAGCGAATAATTAAAACAGAAAGTGAATTATTATATGTTCTAGTTAATGAGGAAATATGCCGGTGACGATCCGTATCCCTAAACTTACTTTCGAGGACGCTGGATTCACTTGTTTTCGGCAGGTATATAATAACAAAATAAAAACTGTTGTAACAATTTATTAAATTTTTCCACATCGGAAATCTATTCGAGGAGCACAATCCTCTTAAAGTGGAAAAATTCATTGTGAGAAGAGGATTATTCTGTTTACTAGCAAAAGTGCAAACCCACCGGGAGTACATCCCTAGCCTTAAAATGAACTTTCCGAGAGGATGAAAAACCTTTAAATTGCAATTATAATATGAAACATAGAAATAAATGCCATCTTCTGCAAAAATGAGCACATTTTATACAAGCTGTCGAGCGTAAGTAATACTGATTTCCAAGGCTCATAAGGAAATAAAAAATACCTTCGAGTGTTCCTCGTATAAATTCACGTGTTCATTGAGGGAAATTGCGTAAAGGAAAAGAAGGTTAGCGTTGAATGTTCCACCGACAATGTGGTCTGTTGTTACTGAGGACAACCTCAGATAATTTAAGGATCGGGAATAAATCAATCCACACTACTTTCTAAAGAATAAAGACATCATCTCTTTAACTCGTGGAGAATACTCGACTGTCAATTGAATCCCTGTTGCAAGTGCAGTATCTTACACACTGAGCTAAATCAGTCGAAGAAAGTGATTAATTTAATTCGAAATAGTAGTAACAATGCCCATTTGAACATCTCGAGATACCACAGCAGATGCAACCATGCACCATGTCGTTATTAAACTATCAATTACCTAAGTGATAGGAATACTTCAATTACTGTATTATCTTTATAGTCATTTTCGTCGGTTGCCTTTACCATATATGGGGCATAGTTTTTTAGGAGTTAGACTGGCATTAGGTACAACCGAGATTCAAATTCCCTTTAGTTCACAAAATCTAAGTTTTAAGTAATTTCTCTAAATTGTTTAAGTCCTTTATAATGCAAGCGAGCGTTTTCTTATCCCCTCCATGAGCTATGCGAGCTTATGCTACGTCCCTGTTACCTCTGCTACGACAGGAATTTAAAGTCTATTGTTTCGACTCTTTCGCATTTATACCTATATTACAGATGTTTACACGCGTCCATGCAATAATCACACATAATTTTTTAAGAAACTTTATCAAGGAAGAAAAATCATATTTTAGATCATACACGACTTACTAAGAATTATTTAGATACGCCGTTAAACTGATCATTTTAACATACTATGTTCCACCGGCCCATTCGCAAAAAGCAGGCACCATAGCTTCCGTCAAACAATCAGCTGGCGTTCACGGTATTTGATTCCCAGCGTTCTAACCCATCTGCGCGAACTGTTGACTGCTCGGCTCTTTCGAGTGCAGCCATCTGTAAATCGGCTGTCGGATCAGGAAAAGGGGGACTCGATTTTTCGGCGAAAGGCGAGAGAAAATAGACGATCACCCAGACAAGCGATGAGTGCAGTTGTTAAGACTGTATGGTTCAGCGATGCGGAAAAGCCTTGCTTATGTAATAGGGAAACGACTTGAAATCGCTCGCTTCTATAAAATACATTCATCACTGGAGGACCACACTTGATATTATCAGAATATTATTTTACAATTCTCTTTCCAGAGTTGAAAAAGAATTGCAAGAGAGAATGAAAAGAGGAAGTCTGGAAGGGAGAAACAGTGTCCACTAGAGAAGAAGGGGGTCCTGTTTTTAAGTAGTTACTAGTACAACCAATAGTGATGTGCAAGCCATTGTAACACAAGACTATTCAGCATATGATTTCTCTCCTCTCCAACACACTGTCGTAAGGTACGATGTCACGACCATATTTTGCGAGAAATAATACATTGTTTGGAAACAGATGGTGCCATTATAATTAATATTTATACTTAGACTTAAGATGCGTAAGTATGGAACTACCAGCATTGTTCTCACGGGATCATGCCTCCTTCTACCTTTCTCTCTCTTTCTGTCACCTCGCCATCCCTTCTTTCCTTCTTATAACCTCTCTCTCTCTCTCTCTCTCTCTCTCTCTCTCTATCTCTCTCTCTCTCTTGTGACTGTTTCTAATGTCCCCTGTCAATCTGTACGAAGAACATGATGTCATTATTTTTCGATGGTGTCATTTAATGTAAAGTGTTCCGTCACATTTCTGTATACTGAGCTAATTGTCTGGTTATATGAATTTGATGTCCTGGTCTTGCTACATTTATCCAGGCATGTGCATACTTACTTACTACTGACAAAATGAAATTTTTTTCTAATTTATTTGGTGACAGTATTACGACTGCACGCAAGAAGAGCATACAGTGTAGTACTTCCAGTCTTCATCTTTTATCGGTATAGCACCAATTTTCACTTTTCATGATGGCTGGCTCTGAGCACTATGGGACTCAACTGCTGAGGTCATTAGTCCCCTAGAACTTAGAACTAGTTAAACCGAACTAACCTAAGGACATCACAAACATCCATGCCGGAGGCAGGATTCGAACCTGCGACCGTAGCGGTCTTGCGGTTCCAGACTGCAGCGCCTTTAACCGCACGGCCACTTCGGCCGGCTTTTCATGATGTATTCATTATCTTGCAGTTTCATTGTTTCTGAATGGATTTCACCTATACGACTTCCAGATAAATATATTTCATTGCTTGAATTTAATTTAATTGACTCTGTTCTTTCTCAGTGAATTTAGAGCAATGGTAGATAAAATATTGTGTTAATGACTTACAAAGAAACAGACACGATCGCAAAATATCATTTATTTAAGATGATCGCTTTCGGCACATACTTTAAGCCATTTTCTAATTGATGGCACCATTTGCTGAGCAGTTGCGTGTTGTCAAGACGATAACGGTTTCTCCATGAGTAATTATCACAAATGAGATCACTGATACTCCCAACCATGTTGGTTAAATTCAGATACATTCTGTAACTGGCAAATATTCTATACTTAGTGATTATTCAGCATCTATGAGCTTCTGCTTATGCAGACACTAATTTAACAAGCTTCAACAAGGTCTACAAAAAAAATTAAAAGCTGATGATAAATGCATATCGTAACGCCCGAATGTCTCTTTACATTAAGTTTTGCGTGTTCGAGTCTGTCCCATGATAGAATTTCACACTGATAAAATCGCAGAAATATTTAGCAATTCATCGGCTACATTTGCCACATACGAACAGATTTCTAATAATTACAACCACTTTTCCACTACAGTTCTTTCGTTGATGGGGTGGAGAGGTACGAACGCTGCTACTCGACGTGATGAAGCTAATGTCGAAATCGAAAAGTAATCGTTCGCGTCAAACACGGCAAGCGCGTCGAAATGATAGCACCACTGGGTACGCTGCGACGAAGAATTGCCGAGAAACGACCTGTTAGAATTGCAGATTACTCTTCGGGAACCTTTTTCCGGTCGGTTTCAGTCGCGCTGATTCGACCATATAAAAGAATTCCTGTGCGAGCGCGAGCTCGTTTCTCAGTTGCACGTCTTCTAACGATCCTCTGTACATTGTCGATTCACATCCCGTCCACACAAGTGTATCGCTTTCATATCACTTTCGTCGTGTTACTATCCACAACAGCCACCGCATCCTACAAAATGTCCGATACATAGTTGTACAAAGAAAGTACATTTAATGATAAACATACTTTCCGTAAAACTAATTCGAAAGTCACTCACAAGTATACATCGTACACTATAAACTAAATGTGGTGTCTCTATGAACTCCTACTGGAGTCTACTCTGGTGTAACAATAAATATTTTAATATTTTACAGAGGGATGTGTTAAAAATAAGAATTTACTGTAGTAAAAAGTGACTTTTCGTTTCAACAACGATAGATTTATGCTACCAAATTATTTTCTGAATTTTGTTTCACTTATATTTATTCCCACTTTAAATATGATGAATAACTGGCTATCGCAGTCGTAATATTTCAGGTAATTAGCTCTCAAATAAGAATAAACATTGTTTTCTTCGGCTGTGTTTTCTTGAAAGTATGAAAAGGTCATTTATCTACAATTTATCTAAACTTATAACTGTGTTAAAATTACGATATACTTACTGTAGATCATAGTAATTTTGTATTCCCAATGCCACATGAAATCGTATTTTTTTCCTACCGAAAGATGGCGTAAAAGAAAAAAAATATTACAACTGTTGTAACCCATTATTTTCGTTTTTCCTTAATAATCTCGAAATTAGAAACAAAATCAGCTGATTCTACCATTTTAGCTTCGTTACAATAAATCAGGTTCTCTAATCAACTCATTTGAGCAAGTGTTGTTTAATGGTTCGATATGGCACACAGGATGCATATATAACAGATTATCTTCGTGTGATTATAATATCACAGCTCCGCGTTAACATAGAATTGATTTTTACATAGAAAAGAGGCGATTAGGGTTTAACGTCCCATCGAAGACAAGTTCATTAGAGATGGAGCCTAAGCTCTGTATGGGTAAATGTCACAAACGCAGTCGGTCATGCAACTTCGTAGGTACAATCCATGTTTCCGCAGTAAGCGCTATAAGGTTCAAATGGCTCTGAGCACTATGGGACTTAACATATGAGGTCATCAGTCCCCTAGAACTTAGACCTACTTAAACTTAACTAAACTAAGGACATCACACACATCCATGCCCCAGACAGGATTCGAACCTGCGACCGTAGCGGTCGCGCGGTTCCAGACTGAAGCGCCTGCAACCGCTCGGCCACACCCGCGGGCTCATCAAAGTTCAGCGCTGTCGGACTTGGCTAACAGATCGATGGGTTAACGTCTGAGTATGCAGATAATGTTGACAAGCGGGATGCTCTAAACCCTTGTAAGACCAAATGAGAAGCTACCTGATCCAGTAGTAACGGCTCCGGTCACGAGAACTGATAACGGCCGGTATGCTAACCACGTACCTCTCCATATCCGTGTCCAGTGACGCCTATCGGCGGAGGATGACACGGCTGTCGGTCGGTACTATGTGCTCTTCAGAGGCCTATCCGGACCAAGTTTATGTTTCAATGTTCGGTGAAGATGGAAATGTGGGACGAAGTTTCATATTTCCTTAAACGTGTTGTAGCTACTTATATGTTCTCTTCACGATCTCGATGGAAGCCACATCAAACGTGACAACACGCGTTCATAGATACCCCTCTTAAATCTATTTCCTAGAATTCTGAAGCAGGTTTTATGAACTTATCAGCCATTCTTCTTTGAAGAGCCATTCGGTCCTGACATTGTTTATCATTAATCTCGTACTCCAGCGTGATTCAAGCAAGCCTGTGATCGATCGTCTCTGCCATCTTTGTATACTATCATTTATTGTTACACGATTGTAATTCCACGTATCTGAACTATATTTTCTGTAACTGTTAACACACTAAATCTGTCATGGGCAATCTGAAGTAATCCATTACCTCGTATCGAAATAAAATCAAATAATAAAATAATATATTTATACTGACAATACCGTCTACATTGCTTAAACCATTTTTATTTCTTGTATTATTGTCATCTTACGGTTACTACCGACAGATCCAAATCACGAACTTTTTAAAGGATGATAATTGTCATTTCCAATTACATATTGACAGCTTTTATTGTAAGAAACTGTGAACTTCGTTTCACAATTTTGAAGTTTATCTCTGATTATGGTATTAGGCAAAATTTGTCAATAATTACTTTCGAAATAAAAGTAAACAACAGTAAGGGATGTAGATAATTTTATCCTCAAAGGTAAAAGTGGAAATATTCTGTGTCCGCACCTGTCATACTCGTTCCAGTACGACTATCAGCACATATCGTTCCCCTTAGGTGAGTGCATATTGAAAGACAGTTCATTTTTTGCGTCTGAAGCTAAAGTGAATGGCCATTTAAAGTATTCATGTTGAAGGACGTAAGAAGAACAAAAAGCAGGAAAGAAGTTAACCGTTCAACGTATAGTCCCGATGGCTATATCATTGAAGCTTGAGCACGTGCTCATATATTACAAGGGTAAGGATGCAAACATTACTGACTTAGAGAAAGTAGTATCTGTAATATCAGGCAGAATTCCTGAACCCGCCTTTCCCGAAAGCAAGTATAGAGACTTCAGCAATATGCCGCCTCTTTGGGTATCATTAACATTCAAAAACAATTGTTTCATGAATTTTTAAAATACGCGGTAGTGTATGACAATTCTTTGATGAGTGCTTCAGTGAAAACGGCACAGATATCAAAATGATTTACGACACAAACCTGCTACTGTTATATCATTAAAGCAGTGAGTGACTTTGTGATGTTCTACACATGTGAAGGAATCGTGTTCTTTATATACAATATCACAGACTACATGTCATTCCCTAGCGCCATATTGAACCCCGAGGTATACTCATTTTCGGTTTGAAACAATTTTAGCCGCAACATTTATTTATTTTTCCGTAAGTACAACTAGAGGTTAAATAAAATCTTCTTTAACAGTGTAGTCTTCAACATCTTGAGCCACTGTTGAATAAAGGCCTCTTTCAAACTTTAGCACGCATACGGAGTTCAAATGCACTGAAGCACCAAAGACACTTGCATATTCAAATACAGAGATATGTAACAGGCGGAATATGGCGCTGCGGTCGGCTACGCCTATATAAGAAAAGTGTCTGGCGCAGTTGTTAGATCGGTTACTGCTGCTACGAAGGCAGGATATCAACATTTAAGTGAGTTTGAACGTGATCTTGTAGTCGGCGCACGATCGATGGAACACAGCATGTCCGAGGTAGCGATGAAGTGGGGATTTTCCCGTACGACCATTTCATGATTGTACCGTGTATATCAGGAATCCGGTAAAACATCAAATCTCCAACATCGCTGCGGCCGGAAAAATGTCATGCAAGAACGAACGGGACCACGACGACTGAAGAGACTCGTTCAAAATGATAAAAGTGCAACCCTTCCTCAGATTGATGGGCCATTGGCAAGTGGAAGTGTGCGAATCATTCAACGAAACCTCATCGCTGTGGGCTTTTGGAGCCGAAGAGCCACACTTTTACCCTTGATGACTGCATGACACAAAACTTTACGCCTTGCCTGGGCCCGTCAACACCGACATTGGAGTGCTGATGATAGGAAACATGTTGTCTGGTCGAACTAGTCTCGTTTCAAATTGTATCCAGCGCATGGACGTGTAAGGGTGTGGAGACAACCTCATTAATCCATGGACCCCGCAATGTCAGCAGGGGACTGTTGAAGCTGGTGGAGGTTCTGTAATGGTGTGGGGCGTGTGCATTTGGAGTGATATGGGACCCCTGTTACGTCTAGATTTGACTACGACAGGTGACATTGTGTAAGCATCCTGCCTGATCGCCTGCACACTCTTCTGAGTTATAACACTACCGCTGGCCACCAGACTCCCCAGACATGAATATTATTGAGCATATCTGGGATGCATTGCAACGTGCTGTTCAGAAGAAATCTCTAGCCCCTAGTACTCTTACGGATTGATGGACACCCCCGTAGGATTGATGGCGGCAATGCGCTCCACTTGAGAATTCAGTCTAGTCCATGCCACGTCGTGTTGCGGCACTTCTACGTGCTCGTGGGGCCACTACACGATATTAGGCAGGTGCACCAGTTTCTTTGGCTCTTCAGTGTATAAACATCCCTGTTGCTGTTACTTTGTTTTCAATTCCTTCTTCTTGGTCTGCGTTTCACTGCTTTAAGTCAAAGCTGATGATACAAACAGCTGTTATACTTCCCGTTTCAAACACATTAGAAGCTGTAGGATGGGGTATATGTGTTTAACACGGCTTAAAAGAATACCTTGTCTCTCAAGGGCAATTAGTAGAGATTTTGTTGAAATCAATTCAACACTCTCTCGCACCACAAGAATTCTAAACAAAGTCTAAACTCATACTCATTGCAACAACTCTGTCCACGACTTGTAGATACACCACTGAATTTTAAGTGGTAACAAAGACAGAAGATTTAAGGCACATCTGTAAATTAACGCCATTTTTGAGAGCGTGGGTGGTGGTGAATTCGATGCCGCAATTGTCGTCTTTATTCTCTGATGGTGAAGTCACTCTTCACTAGTTACCTGAAATTCGTAATTTGCTTGTAATAAAAGATACCTATATATCCACAGAGCTCTTCCGAAGGATTTCTTGGCCCAAGAACTGCGACCACAGATACCTGCTTCCGGTAAATCTCTGAAAAGTATACATCTTGTGCTGCCCCCGTTATATATCACTTCCTCTATCGGGTTCGTGAGACGTAGCTGGCTTTCTTTCGAATGGAGGATTTAGAGAATGGATGGGAACAAATTCTTTCAGCTAATGCGTCATTTTCGACTGATCTGAGAAGCTCTTCTCTACTGTACTGCAGCTGCGGCTTAGAGGTAGGTGGAAGAATAAAATCTCTGTCTCTAATCACAGATGGTGGAAGAAGCGAGATGAACGAAACGAATACCTAAAAGTCCAGGAGAGGCAAAAAATTTGCATTCTGACGTGCGTAGAGCATCAAACACACTCCTTCCCTTAGTCTGCTCTTCCGTTTCTTTCTCTCATGGCCCACTCTATGCTACTACTGGTTCCCTCGTGTCTAATCTCAAGAGCGAATCATACGAGAGACACAATTCATTATCAATAATGACCTAGTGTTTCCCTTATGACGAGCGGGCAGGAGGTATACCCAGAGACTTTGCTGCTTTCTTCATTATGAAAAACGCGACTTTTCTAAATTTTAGAAGTTTTCAGTTTCTGATCATCTAAGGAATATCTATTAATGAGAGAACACAGGTGTTATAAAAGATCAGTCAATTTCAGAAGAATATTTGCCAAATTATTAGTGAGTTAGTATACTAACGAATATGTACATCTATGCAGTAGGTGACATTATGTTTCATCAGGATAGTATGAAATTTAAAATAGAAGGCAGTGCAGTTCCATTACCACCGAATATATCTCAGCGACCCTTGAGGTAGTTTTTAGAAACTCTAAGTCGGGATGAAGATAAAGCGGTAAAGCTATCTGAATTACCTTCGTTTTGATGAATAAAATCAAATGTTAGTCTGTAGGCAGGCAAAATAGTAACACTACTCGGATAGTTTAGAGTAATAATAATCGTACAACAAAGCGCTATTAATAAACCAAAATGAAAGTAGTATAAATTAGCACTAAAGTCACAGTACCAACAGATGAACTTCTGTGTTTAAGGTAGCTGATAACAATAACGAGAGGCCAAACTAAAGGAATAAACACAAGAGAGGGACTCTCCTGGAGTGCTTTTCTGAACTAAATATGTTGTTCTAGTCTTCAGTCAAAAGAGTGGTTTGATGCAGATCTCCATGATACATCTTGTCCAAGCCTCTTCATCTCTGAGTAACTACTGACCCTACATCCTTTTGAATCTGCTTACGGTATTCATCTCTTGGTCCCCCTCTATGATTTTTACCCCACATTTCCCTCCAGTACTAAATTAGTGATCCCTTGATACCTCAGAACGTGTCCTACCCGTTCTTCTAGTCAGGTTGTACCACAGAGTTCTGTTCTCCCTAATACTATTCAGTACCTTCTCATTAGTTATGTGATCTACCCACCTAAATTTCAGCATTATTGTGTAGCGCAACATTTCAAAAGGTTCTATTCTCTTCTTGTCTAAACTGTTTATCGTCCATTTTTCACTTCCACACATCACTACACTCCATACAAATACTTTCAGAAAGGACTTCATGATACTTAAATCTATACTCGATGTTAACAAATTTCTCTTCTACATAAAAGCTTTTCTTACCATTGCTAGTCTACATTTGATATCCTCACTACTTCGACTTTCATCACTTATTTTGCTGCCACGCGTGGTAGCCGCGCGGTCTAACGCGCCTTGTCGAGGTTCGCGCGGCTTCCCCCGTCGGAGCGTCGAGTCCTCTCTCGGGCATGGCTGTGAGTGTTGTCCTCAGCGTAAGTTAGTTTAAGGTAGATTAAACAGTGTGTAAGCCTAGGAACCGATGATTTCAGCATTTTGGTCCCATAGGAACATACCATAAATTTCCTAAATTTATTGTGCTTCCCAAACAGCGAAACTCATCTACCACTTCAAGTGTCTCATTTCCTAATCTAATTTCCTCAGCATCATCTGACTCAATTCGATTACATTTGTAGTCGAATTTCATTGATGTTCATCTTGTATCCTCCTTTCAAGAGACTGTCCATTCCGTTCAACTGTTCTTCCAAGTCCTTTGCTGTCTCTGACAGAATTACAGTTACATCAGCAAACCTCAAAGTTTTTATTTCTTCTCCCTGCACTCTGATTCCTACTCCAAATTTATTGCTGCTTCAATATACAGGCTGAATAACGCCTGGGGTAGGCTACAGCCCTGCCTCACTTCCTTCTCAACCACTGCTTCCCTTTTGTGCCCCACGACCCTTATAACTGCCATTGCTTTCTGTACATATTGTAAATAGTCTTTCGCCCTCTGATTCTTATCATTGCCACCTTTAGAATTTGAAAGAGAGTAGTACAGTCAGCATCGTCAAAACCTTTTTCTAAGTCAAAAAAAGCTATAAAAATAGGTTTGTCTTTCATTAACCCATCTTCTATGAGAATCCGTACGTTCAGTATTTCCTTGCGCATTCCTACATTTCTTCAGAATCCAACTGGTCTTCCCCAAGTTCGGTTTCTACCAGTTTTTCCATTCTTCCGCAGAGGCTTCGTGTTAGTATTTTGCAACGGTGACTTATTAAGCTGGTAGTTCGGTAATTTTCACACCTGTATCACCTGCTTTATTTGGAATTCGAATTATTATACTCTCGTTGATGTCTGAGGGTATCTCGCCTGTCCCATACATCTTGCTCACCAGATGGAAGATTTTTGTCATGGCTGGCTCTCCCAAGGCTATCAGTAGCTCTAACGGAATGTTATCTACTCCCGGTGCCTTATTTCAGCTTCAGCCATGCAGTGCTTTGTCTAATTATTGACGCAGTATCATATCTCCCGTCTCATCTTCATCTACATCCCCTTCCATTTCCATAATATTTCCCCCAAGTACGTCTCCCTAGTACAGACCCTCCGTATACTCCTTTCATCTTTCTGCTTTCCCTTCCTTGCTTAGGACTGGTTTTCCATCTGAGCTCTTTGTATCCATGCAGGTGGTTCTCTTTTCTCCAAAGGTCTCTTTGATTTTCCTGTAGCCAGCCGGAGTGGTCGTGCGGTTCTAGGCGCTACAGTCTGGAGTCGAGCGACCGCTACGGTCGCAGGTTCGAATCCTGCCTCGGGCATGGATGTGTTTGGTGTCCTTAGGTTAGTTAGGTTTAATTAGTTCTACGTTCTAGGCGCCTGATGACCTCAGAAGTTAAGTCGCATAGTGCTCAGAGCCATTTGAACCATTTTCCTGTAGGCAGTATCTGTCTCACCCCTAGTGATACATGCTTCTACATCCTTACATTTGTTCTCTAGCCATCCCAGCTTCGCCATTTTGAACTTCCTGTACATCTCATTTCTTTGACGTTCGTATTTCGTTTTTCCTTCTCCATTTATTGCATATTTAGATTTTCTTGTATCATCGATTAAATTCAGTATCCCTTGTGTTACCCAAGGATTTCTACTAGCCCTCGTCTTTTTACCCACTTGATCCTCTGCTGTCTTCACTATTTAATCTCTCAAAGATACCTGTTCTTCTTCTACTGTATTTATTTTGCCGGCCGCGGTGGTCTAGCGGTTCTAGGCGCTCAGTCCGGAACCGCGGGACTGCTACGGTCGCAGATTCGAATCCTGCCTCGGGCATGGATGTGTGTGATGTCCTTCGGTTAGTTAGGTTTAAGTAGTTCTAAGTTCTAGGGGACTGATGACCACAGATGTTTTGAACCATTTTTTTGTATTTATTTCCCCTATTCTTATCAAACTTTCCCTAATGCTCTCTCTGAAACTCTCTACATCCTCTGGTTCTTTCATTTTACCCAGGTCTCACATGCTTAAATTCCTTCGTTCTTGCAATTTCTTCAGTTTTAATCTGCAGTTCTTGACCAATAAATTGTGGTCAGAGTCCACATCTGTCACTAGAAATATCTTACAATTTAAAACCTGCTTCCGAAATCTGTGTTTTACCATTATATAATCAATCTGAAACGTTCGGGTGTCTCTAGGTCTCTTTCACGTATACAACCTTCTTTCATGATTAGGGTCTATTAAGCCAAGTGTTAGCGATGATTAAATGAAGCTCTGTGCGAAATTCTACAAGACGGCTTCCTCTTTTATTTCTTTCCCTCAGTCCATATTCATCTACTTCTTTTCCTTCTCTTCCTTTTCAGCCGCTCGGTGTAGCAGCGCGGTCTAGGGCTTCTTGTCACGGTTTACGCGGCTCGCCCCGTCGGAGGTTCGAGTCCTCCCTCGGGCATGGGTGTTTGTGTTGTCCTTAGAGTAAGTTAGTTTAAGTTAGATTAAGTAGTGATTAAGCTCAGAAACCGATGACATCAGCAGTTTGGTCCCATAAGATCTTACCACAAGTTTCCATATTTTTCCTTCCTTTTTCCTATTATCGAATTTCGGTCCCCCATGTGTATTAAACTATCGTCTCCCTTAGCTATCTGAATAATTTCTTTTATGTCATCACACATTTCCTTAATGTCCTCCTCATCTGCGGAACTATTTGGCACATAAAGTTGTACTACTGTGGTGGGTGCGGGCTTAGTGTCTATCTTGGCTACAATAATGCGTTCACTATGCTGTTCATAGTAGCTAATCCACGTTCCTGATTTTTATTCATTATTAAACATACCCCTGTGTTACCCCATTTTGATTCTGTATTTATAACGTTGTATTCACATGACCAGAAGTCCTGTTCCTCTTGCCACCGAACTTCACTAATTCCCACTATGTCTAACTTTAACCTATCCATTTCCCTTTTTAAGTTTTCTAACCTACCTCCCCGATTAAGGGATCTGACATTCCACGCTCCGATCCGTAGAATGCCAGTTTTGTTTCTCCTGATAACGAATACGTCCTCCTGAGTACTTCCCGCCCGGAAGTCCGAATGGAGAACTGCTTTACTTTCGGAATCTTTTACCCAAGAGGATGCCATCATCATTTAACCATACAGTAGAGCTGCAATCCCTCTGCAAAAATTACGGCTGCAGTTTCCCCTTACTTTCGCCGGCCGCAGTACCAGCACATCGAAGCCGTTTTAGTTGATGTTACGAAGCCAGATCAGCGAATCATCGTGACTGTGGCCCCTGAAACTACTGAAAAGGTTGCTGCCCCATTTCAGGATCCGTACGTTAGTCTGGCCTCTCATGAGGCACGCAAGCCTCCCCACCAATGGCAAGCTCCATGGTTCATGTGGAAGGTGGGGGAGGAGGAGAGAGAGGCGGACTAAATATAGTTTACATTATCAACTTTTCAATGCGCCTGAAACGCAGAGTTCACTATTACTGGGTATTTCCAGTTTTCGTAACAATTGCTTTGAATACAAACCTACTGAAAAACAATGGTTTGCGGCAAGCAGTGGAGGTACGTGTAGTGAGAATTACTAAGGGAAAGTGGTAATCAAACAACAATATCAGATTAGTGAGGAAGTCATTATAACTAACGACAATGACATGGTCATGAGCGGAATATGTAACCATGCGAATGTATGGCAACGACGTTCTGTGCTCTGTTTCAATCGGTAGGAAAACACTGAGGCCACGATATAAATTAAGATCTAGAGCTGAAATTTTAAAATATGAGGATATTCATAATTATGTGGACAAGTCCGGGAGGGGTAACACTAAACGTCAGCCCTATCACGTTTTGTGCTTGATGCTCCTGTGGTACAGCCAGTTCATTACATACAGGGACAAATTTTCAATTCGCCTAAAGATAGAGGAAAAGCCAGACGGGTAGGCATAGTTCGGATATATTAGCTGAGATACAGGTACCCCATACCTAGAGGAACGTGTGCTTTCGTCAGGCTGGTGTTTCACAGCCAACCCAAAGGGTAATTTGTTGTCAGTATTCCATTATCTTGCTGGTATCACGCTATTAATATCAACTTTCAAACTCAGAGTCACAACTTCTCCTTCAAGCAGCTCCTCATTTGCCCTAACCAGGCTAGATGCCTCATTCCATGTTTGTAATCAACGAATAAACTATGTCAGTACTTGAGCTCGAACCAGGACGCTCCGTGAGGAAGTCATACATGCTAATTATTGTGAGAGGCACGTGTAATCTGGGGTGCAGTGATTGCGTCTCATATCATTCTCATACACCATTTCACAACACCTGTCATTCCTGCTACAGGATATTTCACCGACGAAGAAATTACACCTTACATACTAACCTCGAATTAAAAGAAAATGAATTGATTCAAATCTGGAGCGCATATGTTATTTAGCCTCATACTTTAGAAAGAGAGATGTTGTGGTCTAAGAGGTGGCTGAAATATTGGGATACACGTTCTCAGCGGTCAGGCTGCGTTGAGTTAGATGAGAGGAAAAAAACCACATCTGCGGACAATGTTTCCCCGTCTTCAGTAAAAAAGAAGTAAGAGAAAGGGAAAAGAAAACACGAGAGCGGAGTTTCTGTTGATGCAGGTATTGGCGAATGCTGGCAGGAAGTCTGTGGCTTTAGCGGGAGTGTAGCGTGTCTTACGAGGAGAGACAGGGGCGATGTGCACCGCTGGCGGATTCTTGTTAGTGCCTGGAGTTCACTAGGCGCCCGCCAGGCAAACTTCCCGAAGACGTAAAACTGAAGCAAAGGGCAAAGACCCACATGAGCTTCCAGATTTCCCATTCCGTTTTCAGTACGATTATCAGTCTCATTTACGGTAATAAATACGCGGTGTCCATAAGGGGCGATCAAAATGTTTCCGTTTGATGGCGATGCTGCTGCGTGTATACAACGTAATGCGACTGCGATGCTGGTATATAAGAACAGATATGTGGTCATGGGACTGGTATGACATTCGTGCGGTAAATGCGGAAACGTGAACAATGGTGACATTATTACCAAATGTGCCCAAATAGGACCAACGTCCTGTTATTCTTTACTTGGCTGCCGAAGAACAATCAACGGCAGACGTTCATCGGAGAATGAAGAACGTGTATGCGGCAGTTAAAGCGAAACGTATGGGAAAAGTGGTGCCGCTGTTTCATGACAGCGCACGTCACCATACCGCAAATTTCGTAACGCAGAGCTAACTCAAATGCAATTCGCTCGACCACCCGCCCAATAGTCCTTATGTCTCCCCACGCCAGTATCACGGTTGCGGGCCCTTAAAGAAGGCGTCGAAGTGTCGACGATTCCTATCGCGTGAGGATTTGCCACAGACAGCAGAGAATGTCCTCACGAAAGAGGCAGGACATGGTGTTTTAGCGAACTGGTATTTTCAGTCTGGTGTGTTGAAGGTATGACTGTCTCATTGCTCACATCAATTTTCTTGATTGGCATACTATTTCTGGACTGTACAGCCTTCGACAGGAAACTGTTTGATCGCCTCTTAAATTTAACAAATGTACATCTCCTTTCGCACTCAGTTTCGTGATCTATAAGTTAAGGAATTGTAAGAAATGCGGCAACACATTCTTCTTTACACCGTAACCCGGAGGTATTGCTTCCAAGCTCCATATTCACCTACTCTGGCGGAAAAAATTGCAACACCAAGAAGGAGTTTTACGACATAAACGAAAGTGGTAGGCGTGTTTCTACATCTGAAAGAGGTATAAACCACACGCATAAGAGTGGCGCTAGTACCGCCACAATGAGCATGCAAATCAGGTTTGCTTCAAATACACGCTGTAACGGTCATAAGAGTTAGGTACTTTGAAACTGGAGGCGGTGAGTTGATGTTAGCCAAAAATGCCTTTAAGGCGACAAAGACGCCATTATCAACACCTCACTGAGTTTGAACGAGGTCGTGTAATACGGCTACAGGAAATGCCTCTGGCGCACTGTACTGCATCTGCAGCAGCAATCTCAGTGGTAATTGGCACCACAGTGACACAATTAACTGTTACAAATCGGTTAATCCAAGGGCAGCTCCGAGCCAGACTCTCTGTAGCGTGGATTCCAGTGACCCCAAACCGTCGGCATTTGATACTTCAGTGATGTTAAGCGAGATCTTATTGGAGGGCAGGGTGTTGCGTTTTGTGATGAAAGCGGGGTCGGCCTCGATGTCAGTGATGGTCATGTGTTGGTTAGAAGGAGACCAGTTGAGGGCCTGAAACCAACCTCTCTGCGTGCTAGAAACACTGGAGTTATCGTCTGAGGTGCGATTTCGTAAAACAGCCGTAGCACTCTCCTGGCTATTCCTCGCACACTGACTCCCAACTTGTACGTCAATCTGGTCATTTGATCTGCTGTTCTGACATTCATGAACATGCATCCCAGGGTACGTTTTCCAACAGGATAACGCTCGCCCCCATACCGCTACATGCGCTACAGGTTGTCGACATGTTTCCTTGGCGTGCTCGATCACCAGATCAGTCTCCAACCGAGCACATACCGTATATCATCGGATGACAACTCCAGCGTCATCCACAACAAGCACTAACCGTCCCTGCATTGACGGACCGTAAGCAGCAGCCATGCAACTCCATTCCAAAAACTGACATCCGGCACCATACAACACAATGCATGCACGTTTGCACGCTTCGATTCAACATTCTGGCTGTTACAGCGGTTATTAATGCACCTTCCTTTCATATTTGCAGTGGCCTATCTCGTGCTTACATTAACGTACGATATTGCATTGTTTATCACTTAAATACGGTACGGTACCTAGACAAACGTATTCGCAGAATTTCATTACTCTACATTAATTACTTTTGGTTGCTGTAATTTTTTCCGTGAGTGTACATTTTCTGTGGTGTGTCTTAGTGACGTCGATGTCGAACTTCAAAGCGAAAATATCGTTTTAATTGCTAGTTTACTCGTTTGCGATGTCTAAGGCACCTTCAAATGAAGGAAAAACTTATCAGCTGAAACTTGCAGGCTGACAGAGGAAAGGTAATGGTCGGGTAGCATAAGTATTATTAGACAGCAACTGAAGAACCATAAAATGAAGGTATGACAAATGCAACTGATGGCAAAATATTTAAAAACAGGAATCAAAACTGTATCGTTTCAAACAATTCCTCCCTTCCTCCCTCCTCCTAACAAATCTGATGGAAATGACCGATGATGAGTAGACGAGCAGTATACGTTCTGGCCAGGAATTCGTTGACATTAGCACCAGTATTCCTGGAATTCACGCATCATCGCATCCGGACAATTGCACCAAGGCTACGACAGCATATTGTCACTGCCGTGTGAACACCGCCCCCAAGTCTACCGCGCATCGCGGGAGTGCTCGTCGGCGTCTCGTGTTGCCTGCCAATGGCATGCAACCTCTGCCCCCTTCCTTCGAGCAATTTTAATTTCTATAATGCGACTGCGTGAGCTACGTCATTCTCCACTGACTGTATTCATGTCTACATGTCATTTGTTCAGTTAACGAGACATTCACCTTGAGCAAAGATGACTTTAATAAGTCTACTTGTTCTATCTGAGAAATGTACTCACAGCTTCCTGCTTCAAGAATTAAAACCATGATAACGGAGGAGTGTATGACTACACACATGAAAAATATTGTTCAACACATAATGACACTGCAAAAGAATGATAAGAAGAAACATTACCTTAATTGGTCGACTGACACTAAGTGTTTCATTTGATGGAATTGCATACCCTTCCTAAAATTCCTATCCAGTCTCACAATGCCTAAGTTATAAGGTGTGCTAGAAATACCTAGCAGTAAGTATTTCCTTCATCTGAAATATTATAATTTCTTATCATGCGAGTATGTCGTTATGCATAGGTCTTTGTTATTATTAGTGCAGCGTTAGCAGAATTGCTATTGCCTGAAGCGCGACAAAAGGCGCTATAGCTCACAGAGCAATGGGCGACAAAGAAGTTCCACAGCAGTAACCTTGCAAATAAAGTTTATTTTGTCTGTTAAGCAGTCATGAAAAGCATAACATGACAAAGATAGGGTATTACTATAATTGTTGGGATGTAAATAAATATATCACATAGAAAATTGTTCTATTTTCTATCCTATCAACCGATTACAACAGACACACACACAATTACAGTTTATAAATTACTAGCAGTTGAACCTGCTACAGCAGCCTTCTGTTAGCGGTATCACCAATTTTTTACCATCTGTAGGAAACTGGCAGGATTGGTAATACAACTCGCTAATTTCTATGACACCAAATCCGGCCGGCCGGGGTGAGCGAGCAGTTCTATGCGCTTCAGTCTGGAACGGCGCGATCGCTACGGTCGCAGGTTCGAATCCTGCCTCTGGCATGGATGTGTGTGATGACCTTACGTTAGTTAGGTTTAAGTAGTTCTAAGTTCTAGGGGACTGATGACCTTAGATGTTAAGGCCCAAACTGCTCAGAGCCATTTGAACCATTTGAGCGATTGGCTGAAAAGGTGCATCTGAGCTTTTGTAGTTCCGCCTTCAGATGTTCTTCGTCACTGACCCTGTAGGTATCAGGCCACGCTGGAGGATTTTCTGCATACCCTGTGTCCAAATTTACTACCATGCTTTCGGTAAACTTCCTCGCTGGGGAAAAGTAGCACCCCATTCTTTCCTGGCTCCATAGAAGACTGTGATTTGTTGGTATAAGTTCTACAGCTTCTCTTCCTCGTGTGGCAATATAATAACGGTAAATGAACGCACTGGAGGCAACATTCTGGGCATAATGGCGCGGACTGGAGAGCAGTTTCCTGTTTCTTTAATTACTTCATTGAAGAAGTCTGCTGCAGTAGGTGAGGGAAAGTACACCGTCCGTCTGTTTACAGAATGCCGCTTTCCACCTGAAATAGGAGGTCATTAAATAGTGACGCACTTCCTCGCGGCTACTGGGTGCCACACGTTCCTCTAAGATGTTCATGGTGTCTGTCATTGGTACAATCGTGAATAAAAGTTTCACGTCGAAACTAACATTCAGATCCATAGCCGATATATCCTTTTCTTTTAAATGTTTCCCAAAATGAGTGGCGTCCTTAATGCATGAACTTGTTTAGCTCGCTAGACGACGAGGCTTCGAAGCCAGTTGTTTCCCTAATTTGCCGGTCGGTGAATTAATACTGTTTACTACGGACCTTATAGAAACTGCCTCTTAATGGAGCTTCGATACCTCATATATTGTTGGGGCCTGTGGAACTTGCGGCACGAGTCTTCTGGCAATGTCTTAAGTTCACTCTAGTTAGCTTTAGCAGTGCTTTTGTCTATTTAATATCTCGGCTATCGGTCTCCCCCCCCCCCCCTCCCAAAGTTTCTCATAAATATTTCCACTAAGAAGAACCTCCATTCGTCTGTTACACTTTGCCGTATCCAGTAAACTATGATGGCGTTTCGCTTATTTACTTTTATTACTCAAGGTACGAGTTGTTCTTCAGCTACGCGATGGCATGACATTCCCCACTGCTGATTTACATTTAGCTACGTGAGTGTAAACTCGCCTCATTAGAAAAGGTCGCTAAAGCGAGCCTGTGCGGTGGCCCTCGACTCAAAGGTAACCCAGGTCGAATACTAGTGGTGGATGAAATTTTCACTGCCAGTATTTGGCCAACAAAGGAAAGAGAGGTTGTGGAGTAATGTTTCTGATCACCAGTCTTGGCAACAACGTCCAGGGTTACATTCCAAACATCTCTGTAATGTTTCATAAACTGAAGATACGTGATACTGTTGTCCGTCCGTGGTATGGGGTTGTTGAGCTCTGCGGCCCCTTTTGTGCTTTTCGAGAGTAACAGGCTATGTGCCGGCACCGAGATTCACTCTCTATCTTCCTTTCATTCATAACATCAAAAACACAATACTGCGCCTCACCAGCACTAATCGCAGCCATTCACACGACACAGACACACACTTGACAATTCATAAGAGGCCAACCACTTCTAGGAGAACCTTTCTAAGAGCAGCGGTACAGGATTCTGGCATCTGCTCCCCCTACACTCATTTCCTGATGCAGGGACTGTTTATTATTATCATGTAAGTGTAGAGCAGATGTCACTTAAGTTCAAACAGACAGTATCGGAGGACAGAAAGAGATTCATAGCGAACAAATTAATAAGGGACGATACTTATACCACAAGGTACACAAAAAAGTTAGAAAACTGTTGAAGAAGCAACGAAAAAAGCATGCTAAATTTAAAAGAACGCTTATTTACCAACGCTGGGGACGTTTTACTGAAGCTCCAAAATTTAGCGCGAAATCTCTCGAAATCTGGCAGGAAATCCAGAGAGATTCAAGTCATATATAAAATACGGCATCGGCAAGACACAATCAATGCCTTCACTACTCGATACCAAGGGTAATATGACCGATGACAGTGCCACTAAAGCACTAAATTCCTTCACCAAAGAAGACAATATTAATATTCCAGAATTCTAATCAATAACAGCTGCCAACATTAGTAACTTAGAAGCAAGTATCATCGGTGTAGCGTAGCAGCTTAAATCGCTTAATAAATACGAGTCTTCCGATCCCGATAGTCCACCAATTTGGTTCCTTCCGGCGTGTGCTGATAAAGTAGTCGCATATCTAGCAATCATATACAACCGTTCGCTCGACGAAAGATACCCACCCTAAGGATTAAAAAGTTGCACGGGTCACCCCAGTAACCAAGACAGTAAATAGGAGTAATCCGATGAATTACAGATCCATGTCACTGACGTCGGTGTGTAGTAAGAGTTTGTAACACATACTGAGTTCGTACATTATGAATTATTTGTAAGGTATCTATGACTGCTATCGGCAGGGGACCTAAAATTAATTCCATATTTCTAGATTTTCAGAAAGTTTCTGACACCGTTCATAAATCAAATTGCGTGCCTACAGAATATCGTCTCGTTTGAGCGACTGTATTCGTGATTTCTTGTCAGAAAGGTAATAGTACGTAGTAATCAATGGAAAATCGATAGAAACTGAAGTGATACCTGCGCGTTCAACTGTTATATGCACTCTGCCGTCCCAAATCCATACTAACGATTTAGGAGAGAATGTTAGCAGCTCTCTTAGATTGTTTGCATATGATGTTGTCATTTACCATCTAGTAAAATAACCACAAGATAAAAATACTGCAAAATGAATTACACACGATATCCGTAATTTAAAAGAAGTACAAATTATTTCTGAATAAGGCAAAGTGTGAGCTCATCCACATGAGCACTAAAAAACTTCAGTTACACAATAAATCACAGAGTTCTAAAAGTTGTCAGTTCAGCTGTATACCAAGGAATTGCAATTACGAACAACGTTAATTAGAACGATCACGTCAGTAAGGTTGTGAGGAAGACAAACTTAAGATATTGTTTTATTGGCAGGACGCTTAGAAGATGCAAAATGTCCGCTAAAAAGACTGCCAACACTATGCTTGTCCATCCCCTGCCAAAGTACTGCTGCGCAGTATGGGATCCTGACCGGATAGGATTGACGGAGTACACTGAAAAGTTCAAACGAGGACAGGTCGTTTGGCATTAACGGAAATGATCCACGAGTTGAGGTGGCATTCAGTAAAACAGAGGAGGTTCTCGTTGCAGCGAGACCTTTTCACGAAATTTCAATCACCAACTTTCTCCTCTGAATGAGAAATTCTTTACTATCGCCGACATACATAGGCATAAATGACGAGAGTAATGAAATATCAGAAATCATAGCTCGTATGCGTAGATGTAAGTGTTCCCTTTCCCTCGCGCTGTGGGAGAGTGGAACGGTGGAGAAATATTCCGAAGGTGGTTCGAGAAACTCTCCGTAATGTAGATACGTATTTTTTTAACAGCCATGCATTCAGGGAACATCGTGCAGTGTTAAGGATGTCTATTATATATGTTTATAGAGGTAGAGCGTGAAATGTCTTTCCGTTTACTTACAAGACTCCTGGAATGGACATGCCCGCCTAGGATGTCTACAATCCTAAGACCATTTAGTAACACTGTCATAAAAGTACAACATTAAGGGGAATGTTCAATAAGCAATGCAACACATTTCTTTCTTCGCCAATTTCGGTTGAAAAAATGTGGAGCCCACAAAATGAACACCCTTACCTGCTTACAGGCGATGACATACGTCAATGGGGGCAGATGAAAATGTGTGCCCCGACCGGGACTCAAACCAGGGATCTCCTGCTTACAGAGCAGACGCTCTATCCACCTGAGCCACCGAGGACCCAGAGGATAGCACGACTGCAGGTATTTCTCTCTGACACGCCTCTCGCGAAACCCACATTCTCAACGTATTGTCCCGCACAACACTCGTAGTGCCACTGCCCATTATACTCATTACTCGCGGCGCGTTGCCAATTCCCGAATGTAGTGCGGGACAATACGTTGAGAATGTGGGTTTCGCGAGAGGCGTGCCAGAGATAAATCCCTGCAGTCGCGGTATTCTCTGTGTCCTCGGTGGCTCAGATGGATAGAGCGTCTGCCATGTAAGCAGTAGATCCCGGGTTCGAGTCCCGGTCGTTGCACACATTTTCATCTGTCCCCACTGACGTATGTAAACGCCTGTAAGCAGCTAAGGGTGTTCACTTCATTGTAGTTTCATTCTAACGAGCTGCATGGTCACCAATGGTATCTGTTCTTTCGGACATGTCCGAAAGAACATATACCATCATAGTACATAAATGTGGAGCCTGTTGTCGGACATGGTGAAGTATTCCTGCTACAGCACCTCGTATAGTTTAATGAAATTCCAGTAGGTGGCGGCGCTACACGTAGTCTTCAGAGCGGCATCTGTAACCCAGGTGCGTTCCATCCAGAGAGCTATCATTGACTTTCTTTTGGCGGAAAACCAGAGCATCAAAGACATTCATAGACCGTTGCAAAAGGTCTACCGGAGACCTGACAATAAACAAAAGCACGGTGAATCTAGCGAGGTGCTTGTCATCATCTCAAAAAGATAGCGCGAACCTCTCCGTTGTGTGGCGTGCCGGCCGGCCGCAAACAGCTGTGACACTTGCAATGTTGCAAAGAGTGAACACTCTCATTCGAGGCGATCGACGGATCGCAATCAAACACCTCGCTGCTCAGCTCTGTTGGTAGTGCTGTTAGACGCTCTTCCACCAGTTAGTATACTCAAAGGTACAAGCCCGCTGGATTCCTCTCGCCTATCAGAACACCATAAAGAGCAACGAAGAACCATCTGTGTGGAATTGCTTGCGAGCTACGAGGCTGATTGTGATAACTATCTGTGGAACATTGTCACAGGCGATGAAACATGGAGTCACCCCTTCGAACCAGAAGTAAAACGGCAATCTATGGAATGTGACCACACCATCTGATCGCCGGCTCAAAAATTTGAAAGCCGCACCCTTAGCCGGAGCCGGTAAACTCATGACGTTGGTCTTATGGGACAATGGAAAGGTTATTATGTTTGATGTCCTTCCTCAATGTGCAGCGATTAACTCTATTATGTATTGTGATACCCTCAGGAAACTGGAGAAACGACTTCAGCGTGTTCGTCGCCACAAAAATGCAAACGAACTTCTCTCCTCACACAAGTCTGCGCACCTAAAAGGGTCTCACAGAATTTCATCGAACTGTTCTTTCTCATCCACCAAACAGTTTGGATCTCGTACCCTCAGATTTCCATCCGTTTAGCCCAATTAAGGATGCACTCCACGGGAAGAGGTATGTAGATGATGAGGAAGTTACTGATGCAGCAAACCGTGGCTCCAGCTTCGACCTGTACAGTGGTGCCATGTGGGCATACAGTCCCTCCCAGTGAGGTGGCATAACGCCGTCGCATTAAACGTAGACTATGTTGAAAAATTAAGTTTGGTAGGCAAATAAGTGGGGAATAACATGGTGTATTGTAATCCTGAATATAACCATGCTGCTTCAAAAATAAGGTGTTCCATTACTTACTGAATGCACCTCGTATTAGGAAAAGTTTATTCCCTACTTTTGATTCACGACAGAGCGGCAATTCGTTACGGTTAGAAATCTGCAGTTACAAGGTACACCGCTTTTTTCTTAAAAAAAAGTGAAATACCAAGATGCCAATGTAACTTAGAACACGTACATGTCATTAACTGGTGTATAAAAGTTTAGAATTGCACTTGTCTCTGTCCGTTAGAACGGTCACCAGAGTGCATAACTGTTGATCGCGTTTAATATTGTTGCCAGGCCTTGTAGGGTGCATAATGTTAGTGAACAGCGTTTGAAGTTGAGTGATCACTCTCAGGAATGGGGAGATAACAATTACTCTTGTGAGACAGCGATATCGGCGCTTTACAGAGTTTAAAAATGGTTTCAGTGTGGGCCTACATTTAGCCGGTTGGTCGTATCTTGCAATATCCTGGTTTGTGGGGCATTCGGATACAACAGTGACCAGATGCTGAAATACGTGGGAACATGAGGACATGCAAACTTGTCGTCAAGTTCCGGTCATCCGTGTCTTAGCACCCCAACGAAGGGTCGGCGTTTTGGGAACCAAATACATCGTAAGTCTGCCACATCTGTACCTGTCATCCGAGAACGAGTAATGGACTCCCTGCAACAATCTGTGTCATCACGAACCATTGGTCGGAAACTAGCATCAGCCGTCTCACGGGAAGACTGCCGTTAACATAGCAACACAGGTGGCTGAGTTTGACTAGGAACTACTTTCAGCTTTTGAAAGAAGTCACATAGTGTTCAGCCATTAGTCGTAATTCTGCACCACCACGAGTAACCATCATCGGAGAGTATGGCGGCCTTCTGGGGAGAGGTTCTATCCTTCCAAAGTTTCGAGAGCTACAGCGGTGATCTCATGGCGTAATGGTGTGTGGAGACATAGGATGTGACTTCAGGTCACAGCTGGTAGTGAAAGCTGAGCCCTGACGGTACAGTGGCACGTCACAGACGTTTCGTGTCCTCTTGCGTTACATTTTATACGACAGTATCTTGATGCATTTTTCAACTGGAGAATGATCGTTCACACATGGCATGTGTCTCTATGTCTCTATTAACTGTTTACGTGATGTTGAGGTGCTCCAGTGGTCACCAAGATCCTCATATCTGTCCCCGAGGCCGTGAGGGGTTGCCGTGCGGTCTCGGGCGTCTTGTCGCGGCTCGCGCGGCTTCCCCCGTCGGAAGTTCGAGTCCTCCCTCGGGCAAGGGTGTGTGTGTTGTCCTTAGTGTGGTGTCACCGCCAGAAACCACATTTGCTAGGTGGTAGCCTTTATATCGGCCGCGGTCCGTTAGTATACGTCGGGCCCGCGTGCCGCCACTATCAGTAATTGCAGACCGAGCGCCGCCACACGGCACGTCTAGTCTAGAGAGACTTCCTAGCACTGGCCCTAGTTGTACAGCCGACTTTGCTAGCGATGGTTCACTGTCTACATACGCTCTCTTTTGCAGAGACGACAGTTTAGCATAGCCTTCAGCTACGTCATTTGCTTCGACCTAGCAAGGCGCCCTATTATTATAAGTACTATCTTCAAGAATGTATTCTGAACAAATACTATTGTGACTCATGTACCGTCAAGAGCGACGTTCATCATTAATGGATTAAAGTTAAGTATCAAACTAATTACGTCCACTTTCTGAATTCTCATTCCCTGTCATGTTCCAGACATCACGTCAGTATAGTTCTTCCCTCCTCAGACTGCGTGAGCTAAAACGCGTGCATTTCGGCCTCCACTGCTAACACAAAACTTAGCATAAGTTAGTTTATGTTAGATTAAGTAGTGAGTAAGCCTGGGCACCGATGACCACAGCAATTTGGACCCATAGTCCTTACCACAAATTTATAATTTTCTGTCCCCGATAGAACACGTGAGGGCCTAGCGCGGACGTCAACTCTATTCCAGTGACTGTGCTACAACAACATTATGACATTCATCCCAGTCGAATCAGAGCTTGCATCCAGGCGAGAGAGGGTGCCACGTCACACTCACAAGTAGATTCATACCATCCAGTTCTTCGTAAATTTGACTCGATTTTGTGAACACTGAAATATAATCATATTCTCTCTCAAACCGTGAAAGGTATTCTATGGCCGGCCGCGGTGGCCGTGCGGTTCTGGCGCTGCAGTCCGGAACCGCGGGACTGCTACTGTCGCAGGTTCGAATCCTGCCTCGGGCTTGGATGTGTGTGATGTCCTTAGGTTAGTTAGGTTTAAGTATTTCTAAGTTCTAGGGGACTTCTGACCTAAGATGTTGAGTCCCATAGTGCTCAGAGCCATTTGAACCATTTTTTTGGTATTCTATGTCTCATCGTAGTCGGGACAGTAAACCGTAACCTTAATTTTATATTTGAGAGGTGTTGACGCCAGGACTAGGAAGGAAATTCGTCATTCCTCTCAGACTACAAAATGTATGTGATATGAACTGTTGAAGTGTTCTAACCATTATTTTTATATGAGAAACAGTACGATGGTGGAGGTAATTTAAGGGGAAAGGTAAAACGCCCAAAACGTCAAATCAGGCCATTTAGTTTGAAACTGCCGGAACCGCGCTGCTGCTACGGTCGCAGGTTCGAATCCTGCCTCGGGAATGGATGTGTGTGATGTCCTTAGTTTAGTTAGGTTTAAGTAGTTCTAAGTCTGGGGGCTGATGACCTTCGATGTTAAGTCCCATAGTGCTTAGAGCCAATTTTTAGTTTGAAACTGCAATAACCAAATCATCTATACATATCTTTATTACCTCAGGCTCATATTAAGCAATTTGGAATGTCAGAAATATTTGCGCTCCACATTCAACTGACCACAGGATGTAGCCTTTCCCTTGATAGAGTCAGAAAATCTCAGATATAGATAATTTTGCAGCAGACATGGATATATGTTTCGATACATTCTACTGATGGCAAGAAACGAATATCTGAGGAGATTCGCCATTTATGTGTTATTCATTCCCAGCCGGTCGGCTACTTCAGGGTGGTTTCAACCAACCTATTTAGATCAGCAGATTCCTTTATTCTGCATAAAAGGACTCCACCAGATGGTTTTTCTGTATATCTCTGGTGATAACCAGTGACACGAAAAAGGGTCACAGTTCTACAAATAATTGCTAATTGGAGCTCTGTTGGGTTATCGTGGCGGGTCACTAGCCTCGCGGCTTAAGACTCAACACAAACTGACTGCAGGATGGAGATTACAATCTTCCATCATCTTATACATCTGCAAAAACTTTATCCTAACCAATGTCACATTTACCAACACAGCCTGAACTTCAGCATTACTACGCTTTAAACTCACAGAATACCGTATAGTCCAATTTATCTGCCTTCTTTTCTATCAGTAGATAAGATTCCCAGGGCACAATAAATTCTTCTAACATCGTCATATTTCCTATACATTCCGTAATTTCTTAGATCACAATTCCACTTTTTCTCCAGTCCTGGTCTTCTCGTGCGCTCGTAATAATATGTCATACCTTCCCTTGACTTTCTCTCCCTTTACATCATATTCGAAGAAAAAAAAATGCAGATTCCCTGCTCCTGACCGAGAAATCCATCCTACTATATGCTCATCCTACCACCCATAGTCATAGCCCAAGTATCCTTTACTTAAATCAAGGATCCAATAACTCCGGCACATTCCTTTCTTCCTGTGCCATCCTCCACTTACACATCTAACTTACAATCACCGAACATAGTAATCAATCTAGGTGTATTGTACTATAGGCGCTGATCTCTGTATCCTTGCTCCATACCTTCTCCTCGCTTATTATAATTTGACTTGACTACCATAGCGTATGCAGCATCTACACCATGTAACGTTTTTCGATAATTGCTCATAATTCTGTGCCCTGT
The DNA here is from genome assembly GCF_023898315.1 of Schistocerca nitens. Classification (NCBI taxonomy): domain Eukaryota; kingdom Metazoa; phylum Arthropoda; class Insecta; order Orthoptera; family Acrididae; genus Schistocerca; species Schistocerca nitens. The sequence continues at coordinate 952,706,318 of NC_064616.1, forward strand.
GGGATAAACTTAAACTAGCGACTTAAATTGCCTAGTGATAACGCCCTGTGTGCCTTGTCTACCAACTGAAATGATGGAAAATACGTTTCTCATCTCCGATTGGCTGTTCAGTGCATGCTCTTACATTCAAGAGTCGCATTGTTGCCTCTACCTGGATAGTTTTGAGTGAAAAGTCTCAAGAACAACCGTAGACGAGGGACTGTCGTCAGTGTGACGGTGGGATGCGTGCGATGAAAGACATATGTAGCCCCCTCTCGTAATTGCAGCTATATAGTGCCGTCAAAAATCGTTGTTTTCTTCAATATGCCAAATCTGCAGCCATGTTTATGCAAGCGACTAGTTGTATACTTTATACATTGAATATTTATTTACAGTTGCTGCTGTCAGCCATGTTTAAAATTGTGAAATAATGAGTCATGATAATGACATAGTGTTCCTTATTAATATTCAACTACGTGTCGCTAATTCATAGTGCTTGTGTGAAACTGGAGTACACACTGCACAATGGCAGCTAACAAAAAAATATTATGGCATGCCAAAAAATTACGCACTATTTATTTAGAACTGTGCAGTGATCAATAAGCCCACATCTTATGCATTACGCGTAACATCGAGTTTCAGATGTTACAATTGCCGTCTGAGTTTTTGTAATAAATCATCAAAATGAAATATGCTTCTTGAATCTTAATCCTATTATTTTAATCGATTTAGTTGTAAAACCCTCGTTTTTTAATATCGTCTAGCTAAAGAGTATCAATGTAACTACTTACTCTCATTCCCATCGATGTTCAGTGAATGGAAACACAAAAAATTACTCGATAAATTTCAAACTTACTGTGAAATGGTTAATCTGAAAGTAAGGAATAAATTATAAGAAAAACATCTGACGTGTCATTGAACGATGCTCGAAGTCATGTAAAGCGAAAGTTGCGCATCAAATGTTTCTCTAATTATTTTATTTCTTACCTTTATACAAATCATTAAACGAAACACTGACTTTTTCAATCTTTTTCATTTTAAAATATTGTACTCAAAGGATGAAATACGATATATTTAAATATCACTCGGTATTATGTCATTATTAGGAACATGTAGATCAACAGAAAGCAGAGAAGTTTAAATTTGTGCTGTAATTTGACATTTATATTGTTTTTTCAACATGGAACAAGTAATTCCACATTGTCTAGACCAATGTAAATTTTTATACGTAAAATAGCTAGGCCTTGAACAAACGAACTTTGTTACACTTCATTTACATACCTAGTAGCAGAAGTTCGTGAAATATCACTCAGTAATGTTTTCATAAGTACACTGTATCTAAAAAAAAGCATAACTGATTGATTTGAGGAATATATAAAGACCTCTCACTGGTCCATTCGATTCACCATTCGTCCATTTCCCACTCTTCGTTAAGCTATGGATTTCGGAAAATTGTCCATAGTGTAATTTATGGATAATGTTGTCTCGATCAATAAAGAAAGCCAGCTACAAATTCTTCTACACTTTGTTCATGAATGGTTGTAACTCTGTATGACTGACCTTGACCTCTCCTGACAAGGGAACATTCCGGAGTGTCAGTAGACGATCATGCTGAAACTTATAGAGGGGGTCGAATAGTGCAATACGTGCTTTTATTATGAAGAAATTTTTTTCAATTTATATGCATAGTGTAGAAAAAACGTTTTGTCTTAAGCATTTCTTTACAGATTATCATAATAATGAGTTACTTATTATATTCAATTAAGAAGAGACGCGTCTGTTAAACAGTTAACTAAAGAGCAAAACAGAATGTAAAACCTAAAATAACAATTAAAACACAAAAGAAATGTAAGTAATTTGAACAGTAATTAATATTTTGGTGTTTTAAATGGGTATGTTGAAAGTACTCCGACTCCACACTATGTCTAGTTCCTTTTCAAAACACAGTATTTCGGAAAGCAACTTTATTACACAGGGATGTATGAAGCTTCAAAGCTTCTTTAATTTATATTGTTGTTGTTGTTGTGGTCTTCAGTCCTGAGACTGGTTTGATGCAGCTCTCCATGCTACTCTATCCTGTGCAAGCTTCTTCTTCTCCCAGTACCTACTGCAACCTACATCCTTCTGAATCTGCTTAGTGTATTCATCTCTTGGTCTCCCTCTACGATTTTTACCCTCCACGCTGCCCTCCAATGCTAAATTTGTGATCCCTTGATGCCTGAAAACATGTCCTACCAACCGATCCCTTCTTCTAGTCAAGTTGTGCCACAAACTTCTCTTCTCCCCAATCCTATTCAATACCTCCTCATTAGTTACGTGATCTAACCACCTTATCCTCAGCATTCTTCTGTAGCACCACATTTCGAAAGCTTCTATTCTCTTCTTGTCCAAACTGGTTATCGTCCATGTTTCACTTCCATACATGGCTACACTCCATACAAATACTTTCAGAAACGACTTCCTGACACTTAAATCTATACTCGATGTTAACAAATTTCTCTTCTTCAGAAACGATTTCCTTGCCATTGCCATTCTACATTTTATATCCTCTCTACTTCGACCATCATCAGTTATTTTACTCCCTAAATAGAAAAACTCCTTTACTACTTTAAGTGTCTCATTTCCTAATCTAATCCCCTCAGCATCACCCGATTTAATTTGACTAAATTCCATTATCCTCGTTTTGCTTTTGTTGATGTTCATCTTATATCCTCCTTTCAAGACACTGTCCATTCCGTTCAACTGCTCTTCCAAGTCCTTTGCTGTCTCTGACAGAATTACAATGTCATCGGCGAACCTCAAAGTTTTTACTTCTTCTCCATGAATTTTAATACCTACTCCGAATTTTTCTTTTGTTTCCTTTACTGCTTGCTCAATATACAGATTGAATAACATCGGGGAGAGGCTACAACCCTGTCTCACTCCTTTCCCAACCACTGCTTCCCTTTCATGCCCCTCGACTCTTATATCTGCCATCTGGTTTCTGTACAAATTGTAAATAGCCTTTCGCTCTCTGTATTTTACCCCTGCCACCTTCAGAATTTGAAAGAGAGTATTCCAGTTAACGTTGTCAAAAGCTTTCTCTAAGTCTACAAATGCTAGAAACGTAGGTTTGCCTTTTCTTAATCTTTCTTCTAAGATAAGTCGTAAGGTTAGTATTGCCTCACGTGTTCCAACATTTCTACGGAATCCAAACTGATCTTCCCCGAGGTCCGCTTCTACCAGTTTTTCCATTCGTCTGTAAAGAATACGCGTTAGTATTTTGCAGCTGTGACTTATTAAACTGATAGTTCGGTAATTTTCACATCTGTCAACACCTGCTTTCTTTGGTATTGGAATTATTATATTCTTCTTGAAGTCTGTGGGTATTTCGCCTGTCTCATACATCTTGCTCACCAGATGGTAGAATTTTGTCATGACTGGCTCTCCCAAGGCCATCAGAGTATTCCAGTTAACGTTGTCAAAAGCTTTCTCTAAGTCTACAAATGCTAGAAACGTAGGTTTGCCTTTTCTTAATCTTTCTTCTAAGATAAGTCGTAAGGTTAGTATTGCCTCACGTGTTCCAACATTTCTACGGAATCCAAACTGATCTTCCCCGAGGTCCGCTTCTACCAGTTTTTCCATTCGTCTGTAAAGAATACGCGTTAGTATTTTGCAGCTGTGACTTATTAAACTGATAGTTCGGTAATTTTCACATCTGTCAACACCTGCTTTCTTTGGTATTGGAATTATTATATTCTTCTTGAAGTCTGTGGGTATTTCGCCTGTCTCATACATCTTGCTCACCAGATGGTAGAATTTTGTCATGACTGGCTCTCCCAAGGCCATCAGTAGTTCTAATGGAATGTTGTCTACTCCCGGGGCCTTGTTTCGACTCAGGTCTTTCAGTGCTCTGTCAAACTCTTCACACAGTATCTTATCTCCCATTTCATCTTCATCTACATCCTCTTCCATTTCCATAATATTGTCCTCAAGTACATCGCCCTTGTATAAACCCTCTATATACTCCTTCCACCTTTCTGCCTTCCCTTCTTTGCTTAGAACTGGGTTGCCATCTGAGCTCTTGATATTCATACAAGTGGTTTTCTTCTCTCCAAAGGTCTCTTTAATTTTCCTGTAGGCAGTATCTATCTTACCCCTAGTGAGACAAGCCTCTACATCCTTACATTTGTCCTCTAGCCATCCCTGCTTAGCCATTTTGCACTTTCTGTCGATCTCATTTTTGAGACGTTTGTATTCCCTTTTGCCTGCTTCATTTACTGCATTTTTATATTTTCTCCTTTCATCAATTAAATTCAATATTTCTTCTGTTACCCAAGGATTTCTATTAGCCCTCGTCTTTTTACCTACTTGATCCTCTGCTGCCTTCACTACTTCATCCCTCAGAGCTACCCATTCTTCTTCTACTGTATTTCTTTCCCCCAATCCTGTCAATTGTTCCCTTATGCTCTCCCTGAAACTCTCTACAACCTCTGGTTCTTTCAGTTTATCCAGGTCCCATCTCCTTAAATTCCCACCTTTTTGCAGTTTCTTCAGTTTCAATCTGCAGTTCATAACCAATAGATTGTGGTCAGAATCCACATCTGCCCCTGGAAATGTCTTACAATTTAAAACCTGGTTCCTAAATCTCTGTCAACCATTATATAATCTATCTGATACCCATTAGTATCTCCAGGGTTCTTCCAGGTATACAACCTTCTTTTATGATTCTTGAACCAAGTGTTAGCTATAATTAAGTTATGCTCTGTGCAAAATTCTACAAGGCGGCTTCCTCTTTCATTTCTTCCCCCCAATCCATATTCACCTACTATGTTTCCTTCTCTCCCTTTTCCTACTGACGAATTCCAGTCACCCATGACTATTAAATTTTCGTCTCCCTTCACTACCTGAATAATTTCTTTTATCTCATCATACATTTCATCAATTTCTTCATCATCTGCAGAGCTAGTTAGCGTATAAACTTGTACTACTGTAGTAGGCATGGGCTTTGTGTCTATCTTGGCCACAATAATGCGTTCACTATGCTGTTTGTAGTAGCTAACCCGCACTCCTATTTTTTTATTCATTATTAAACCTACTCCTGCATTACCCCTATTTGATTTTGTATTTATAACCCTGTAATCACCTGACCAAAAGTCTTGTTCCTCCTGCCACCGAACTTCACTAATTCCCACTATATCTAACTTTAACCTATCCATTTCCCTTTTTAAATTTTCTAACCTACCTGCCCGATTAAGGGATCTGACATTCCACGCTCCGATCCGTAGAATGCCAGTTTTCTTTCTCCTGATAACGACGTCCTCTTGAGTAGTCCCCGCCCGGAGATCAGAATGGGGGACTATTTTACCTCCGGAATATTTTACCCAAGAGGACGCCATCATCATTTAATCATACAGTAAAGCTGCATGTCCTCGGGAAAAATTACGGCTGTAGTTTCCCCTTGCTTTCAGCCGTTCGCAGTACCAGCACAGCAAGGCCATTTTGGTTAATGTTACAAGGCCAGATCAGTCAATCATCCAGACTGTTGCCCCTGCAACTACTGAAAAGGCTGCTGCCCCTCTTCAGGAACCACATGTTTGTCTGGCCTCTCCACAGATACCCCTCCGTTGTGGTTGCACCTACGGTACGGCCATCTGTATCGCTGAGGCGCGCAAGCCTCCCCACCAACGGCAAGGTCCATGGTTCATGGGGGAAGGTAATTTATATTATAATTTATATTATAACAAATTTATATTATAACAAAAGTTTTCAGTTATCAAAATTAATTGATAGTGGTGGGATATTTTGCAAAATTTCACATTATTACAGAAGTGGATTACACAGTTTTCCAGACAATTAATTACATACCAACATTTACATGAAAAATATTTTTTTATATATCATCGTTTGTAACATATTCCGTCTAAACGTAAAATGTCAAATTACGTTCCGGAATGTGTATTATCCTTTAAAAGTGAAATTGAGCACAAAAAATATGCATTGCACTATTTTGGAGCCTCTACGCCCCGCCAAGTTTCATCAAGGCTGTTTACTGACACTCCGGAATGTTCCCTTGTCAGACGCTTTGTGTTAGCATTATCCTGGGAACAGACATTTTTCCAGGACTACGGAATCACTGCCATTCTGTGAATTGTTTTATTGGCCTCCGGACTACTATTTGAATACCACTGCTGATGGAAAGCATGCCATACTCGTTTCGTACTCCACTTCACTTGACGCAGCCGCGTGGGTGCGAGGCCATCTGGCTCCGGCCCTCCTGCCGCTATTCGCTCTGTCCCAATGTGGAAGTCAAACGATGCTTGGACCGGATTGGCAGCACTGCGGACGGTTGATGGCTCCGCAAGGCCGAAGTCATCGAGGCGTTAACAGATCGCCAGCGACGAGCCAAGTGCCGCCGGGCACAATCTTCACGCCACGAGCCGTACCAGATGTCACGTCTTACATTACGGCTGCCGCAGCAACCGACGGGTGTAGTTTTGTCGTGTCTACACGACGAGCAGAATGAAACATGTTTCTCATAAAATACCTCATATGGGCTTTTCTGCGAGTTTTCAGAAGGTTAATGAACTATTAAAGGAGAAGACTGTGTAGAAAATTTCGAGATATAAATATACGCACTGTTTTCCGTAATGAAGAGTTACAATTCTTTGAATGTTTCGCACTCCAGAAGTCCTTCACGAATCGTTAATGACATACAGTTAGCGTTATCGGTTATTTACTCTTGCAGGAGCACTCACATACTTTACAACAGGTTAAAATAAAAAATATCACGTACGAATATAGTATGTTTTCAGCCACTCTTACGCTATTACAGGTATCTCTCATGAGTACATCGTCTTATGAGTTCAGAATGAGAGAAATTAATCCGTTTGCTATAGCATATTTTCTCTGCAGGCCCCCAATTTCAAACTACGCCATAAGCATGAATTCCATTAAAAAAAAAACTCTATCGTGATTGACAACGACAGTAGGAGATACCTTCGCGTCAGTACTTCTGGAATGCAGTTCCTAGCGCTAAAAATTAAAACCATGTCCCGTCTTGCAGCCAAATAAGCCTCTTCCAGGAACGGTATGGTGTCACGTTTTTTAGGATTGACATACATGTGCTGTAGATTACGTGGCTTTTGTAGGACAATATGAGGCTATTTCGGGGTCTGACTGACCACAAGTGTGCTATATCTATTTATTCGTTTCGACTTCACCTATATCACTGTAGTACGGCCGGCCGGTGTGGCCGTGCGGTTCTAGGCGCTTCAGTCTGTAACCCCGTGACCGCTACGGTCGCAGTTTCGAATCCTGCCTCGGGCATGGATGTGTGTGATGTCCTTACGTTCGTTACGTTTAAGTAGTTCTAAGTTCTAGGGGACTGATGACCACAGAAGTTAAGTCCCATAGTGCTCAGAGCCATTTGAACCATTTTTGAACTGTAGTACGCTGTAAACCGTTATCTCTTACCCCTTGCATATTGTTGTGAACCTGATGAAATGAAATTGGAGCTATTACTCAGCGTAAAATTCTTCTTTCACTGCAAAGTGATTTTGTTGGATCTGGAAAGGAAATGAGATTGTACGAGGGCGTGCTGGAAAGTAGTACTCCGAATTCTTCTGCCGCTGGAGAACTCCGATATGTAGCATGTAACATGGCCTTGTGTAACGTAACTATGCCAGTGCGTGAGAAACAGCTTGCCGTCATCGAGTTTCGAATTCGAAACATCGAGCACCCTCTTCTTCAACATGATCGTGGCAGACCACACACGAGCGCTGCGACATCTGGGACAATCCGACCTTCGGGTTCACTGCCATCGATCAACCTCCATGCACTCCCGACTTGGCCCCATCCGATTTTCATTTGCTTCCAAAACTTAAAGGCTTCACTTTTACAGAGATGCGGCGGTACAAGTAGAGGTCACGTTCTGGCTCCGTCAAGAAAGTCAAACATTGTACAGTACTGGTCTCTCGTTGGGAGAGATGTGATCGTCACCAGGGGACTGTGTTGAGAGATAAACAAGTAAACACGAAGAATAAAGATTTATAATGTTAACAACGTTTGTTTCATTTATAAAGCTCTTAGTGGTTTCACAAAAAAAATCGGGGGAATTACTTTTCAACACGCCCTCGTACGTTCTGCTGTTCCTAGTGACCATATACTCTGAGTACAACTGTAACTAATTCAGTCACGAAATCACTTTTAATATTGGAACGAAAAGTAACTGAAACGTAGGAAATTTATTATATGCAAGAGAAGTAGCTCTCAACAGTAAAACAAAATTGTACAATGCGCGAAGTGAACACGACTTACAGAAGAATTTCTTTTAAAACTATCGGGAACTCTGTGTACCTACCGAAGTTTTATGGATGTACATAGATCCACGGGGTGCAAACCTGTTTACACTAACATAAAGGACTAGCATGTCTATAAGCCCATTCGTCCATTCGATTCATGTTCACTGCGCTGTTCCTGGGTCATATTGTGTCACCCCGAACGTTAGTGGAATGCCATGAAGCTGGAACTATAAAAAATGTGAATTCTGCGTGCTGTGAACTTTATTTCCTGCCAGTGAGTCTAGGGAACTATAGAAGGAATCTGGTTTCCCCCTTGAAGAAATGTTGGGGAACCACAAGTGTGGTAAGGAAGCAATGCTAAATGAGACTATAGTGTGCAACATCTAGCAAAATTGTTATTGTGAGAGAGAACCAAATAACACATGGGGGATGATATAAAATTCAGTCTCATAAATTACACCAAATTATATATATATTCTTATGGGCCATTTTAATGCACAGTTAACGAAGGAAATAAAATTCAGGAAAACGGAAGGCTACTCACCTGCGCGCAAGTGGATCAGTCAGAATGGAAAGAGACTTATAGAATTGCGTAGAAATTTCACCTTCGAAATTACGTCAACCCATTTAACAAAAACCCCTGAAAACAAAGTTATATAGCTATCACCCCAGGCAAATATAGGTAAATTCAAAATAGATCATAATACAGTCTCGTATTCACATGGAATAGGAGCTTTTACTAGTTCAAGAACGCTAAGGAGTAAATATTGAAACAGACCAAAACGTAATACGATTAAAACTAAATTTATAGCCCCACTAATTCAACATAAGTGTCTGGTGATCCATGAAGGTAAGTGGGACTGCAGCCGGATACGTAATACTTGAATAATGATAACAAAACCAAATGCTGTACTTGAATCTACCGTCGTTTCTTCTTGTTAATACATGCTACCAGTTTCGACACCTCATGTATTAAAGAGAATAAACCACGCGGTGTTGAAACTGGTAAAATGTATTAAAAAGAATAAACGACAGTAGATCCGAATACAGCCAATGGTTTTGATATCATTATTCAAATTCAACATAAGGGTTTCAATAATTCCTAAATTTGAAACTGATAATATTTATTCACTGGTATTAACCATAAAACTAGGCAAACTCCTTCCTAAATGTGGAAGAACACCGTTGGTGGAATGAAGATACGAACAACCAGTAAAATCTCGACACAGGGGTTTCAATAATTCCTAAATTTGAAACTGATAATATTTATTCACTGGTATTAACCATCAAACTAGGCAAACTCCTTCGTAAATGTGGAAGAACACCGTTGGTGGAATGAAGATACAAACAACCAGTAAAATCTCGACACACGGCATTCAAAACGTGGTATAGAAAGAAATCAGTTAGTGCACATGACAAGTTCTTGGCAACTCAAAAAGAAGCTTCAACATCAGTTAGACAGACAAAAAGACAAGATGAAAAAAGTCAACATCGTGAAAGTGAGGAAGACATAAAAAACCACAGCAGGAATTTTATAAAACCTTTAAAACAAAGCTAAACTGATACGTGCCTCAAAATATCTACTTCAAGAAGGAAAACAGACAACTGGTACATATCAACCAAGAAAAGTGCATACATCGTTGCAGATATGTTGAAAACAACTTCTAAACTGTCCTCAATCCACAGAGAGACCGCTACTAGAAATGCCCCAAAAAATAATTCAGATACTCAAGCATAAAATTAAGAGAAAACTGTTAAGACAAAGTAAAAGGTTAGACAACCACAAAAAACAGCTCGTGATGATAAAATAGTGGCACACATTCTGAAATCAGTCGGTCCTAAAACTTTAAAAGAAATTATGTTCACTATGCAAAATACTGGAAAACTGAGAAAATTCCGGATAACAATAAAACTGGGTTGAGATAGCGACTATAAGAAAGAAAGACAGAACCGATGTTAATAATTCACTTCTTTCTGTCCCAAACAAAATCATATCCCAACGTCTCCAGGACCGAGCACGACAACAACTTGAGTGTCAAGCTTCTGAGTATCATGGACGTTTCAGACCAGATGTAGCACGACCAAAAAAAATTTCACTTTTGAAACTAAATTTGAGGCATAAAAAAGTCTATAATGAGAAAGTACTTTTTACCACGTAGACTAAAAAAGAAACCTTATGATTCAGTGGGACGTATGTCTCCCTTCCAGATTCCGAAAGAAAGCGGTCTAAACCTCAAAACTATCACTGTTATTGGCGAAAGAGTAAATGGTACGAAATATTTGGTAAAATTCATTGCAGAAAATTCGGATCATTTAGAAATTAAAACATGAGTGAGGTAGCGTGATGGACCGTCTCCATTACTTTTCAACACTGTTTCAGAAAAAGTAATCCAAAAGCAGAGAAAACTGAAATCAGGGCTTAAAATTGACGAACCACTCGAATTTCGAAGAATCAACATTATACTTAGCTTTTTCAGACGTTCAGGTGAATCTATGTCAGGACACTGAAACAGCACAGAAACCAAGAAACAGCAGGAAGTGTAGGGTTCCAAATATTATTTGAAAAAATAAAATACGTATTTAACAACTACCTGGCGCCAAAAATAATATAACCTCAATACGGGAAACTCGACAAAGTTTCTCAGATCTAGAATTTTGTCGAAACCATCCAGGAAACTAGTCTATGTAAGATTGGTTACGAAATTTTTTTCCACAAAATGGAAACAGCTTTCAGGATTACAAAAGGCATCTATAAAAGAAAACACTTTTCAAAATACACAAAGTGAGACTTACTTTCTGAGGCTAAATAACTCATTTTAAACAGAAATAAGTACACTGAAGAAATGCAGAAGTGAGAGCGTGAAGTAGTCAGAAGTATTTTGGGTCCGTATTAGAACGAAGAATGAACATCAAGACTAAAAGCAGACAACGGAGGGTATAAGTACACCAATATTTATTTGGATATGAGAAAACCCCGGGAAAATTTCAACGAGTGCGTTTAAGCAATGGAAGCAGACAGGTTAATTAAATAGGTTATGGGATTCTATGTAAGCAGCTGTAAAGCTAAAATCCAAGGAATAAAAAGGATCGTTGCAGTAAATGAGACGTGAACGAAGCAGAAGAACACATCTTGATATACTTGAGGGAAAAAAAACAAAGCAGTAACACACGACTAGGCAGTCTGCCTGACAGAAAAACCTAACAACACAAAAAAGCTTGGTCTGACAAGGGAAAAGAGCCCATTCTGACAGAATGAAAGTAATATGGGCACAAGGAGAAGACTAACCAAAACTCTGGGAACTCCTCTAGTGGAATATCAAATGGTTCAAATGGCTCTGAGCACTATGGGACTCAACTGCTGAGGTCATTAGTCCCCTAGAACTTAGAACTAGTTAAACCTAACTAACCTAAGGACATCACAAACATCCATGCCCGAGGCAGGATTCGAACCTGCGACCGTAGCGGTCTTGCGGTTCCAGACTGCAGCGCCTTTAACCGCATGGCCACTTCGGCCGGCTAGTCGAATATCGCGTGGTCCAGTAGTGTTCAAATGTTAATAATAATATTACAATTATTATGAACAAAATTAAAGTCTAGCAGGCTATTTAGCAGAGCTAGAAATGCCCAAGTACCACGGAAACAAAACTGCAGTAATAATAAATGAAAATATATGTCCGATAACACACCATTTATTTTTCCTCTGCGCAATACCGGTAAATAAAGGCTAACATTTTGGCATGTACGGAGACGTCGTCTGCAGAAACGACAGACAAATTGGAGTTGAAAATTCCTGTTCAAACTTATTGTTTCTGCACTATTTAACGCGTCATATTATTTTTTATAAAACGACATACTGAAAACGCATGTGGCCACAACAGGATGTCAGAACGAGCAGTTGCGTTTGGCGCTGAATACCGGCAAGGAAAAGTGTGTGACGACACAAACATTTCCGCCAGTCACGCCCCAAGGAAGTACGGTTTTTCAAAAGTTATGGATCCAAAAAAATGTTCAAATGTGTGTGAAATCTTATGGGACTTAACTGCTAAGGTCATCAGTCCCTAAGCGTACACACTACTTAACCTAAATTATCCTAAGGACAAACACACACACCCATGCCCGAGGGAGGACTCGAACCTCCGCCGGGACCAGTCGCAATTATGGGTCCCTTCCACTTGAATCACTACAGACAGTTTTCGTGCATTTTGTGATGCACGCACTTCACTTAAATGAAGCAGCTCTAGTAGGTCTTTATAATTTCATCATTTTACGAATGAATTTCGCTAAATTAGTAAGAGAAAAGAGACGTAGGGTTTTGCTTAAATTCTGATTGGAATCCCACTTTCTCCTTGGTCGAACAATAAACGCGCAGAGTCAAAGCAATTTTTTCATTACTATTCGCTATCAACAACTTTCGTTGTTTGATGGTTGTAGTTGTTTACGTTAAGTGTGTTGTCTTGCTGCGTATGCTCCGCACACCAAGTTTCTGAATTTACTCTCGCTGCATTTTGGCACCTATCGACAAGTCGGAGCTATCGAAGATGTCGCAACAACGACTCTGTTCTATTGTACATATAAGTAATTCTTTTCGTCTGATTTTACGATAAACTTGTGTAATTGATGTTCTGATTTCATTTCTTTTTGTTTCATGCCATTATGTTAAGAAAACTGTAAATAAGTTTCAATGTCAATATTAATGTCTATCTCAAATGTCAAGTAATATTGTAATAGAAATGAAATGTAACAAATGTTGAAACCGTTGTAAGATGCCCCCCCCCCCCCCTGCGGGTTCGGGGGTTAGAATAGGCCCGCGGTATTCCTGCCTGTCGTAAGAGGCGACTAAAAGGAGTCTCAAATGTTTCGGCCTTATGTGATGGTCCCATCTCGGGTTTGACCTCCATCTTTCTAAATTATTCCGAAGAGCGAGCCAATTGTGGAAGGGCGCCTTACATGGTGCACTGTATCCGTCGTGCATTGAGACCTTTAGCCGGCTTTTTCGTCGTTGCAATATTGTCCCGCTCGTTTTCCATCTCTTGGGCGAGGATACGTCCCTGGGTGCGATTACCACGCTGCACTCTGCAGTGTTGCTTGTAACTGCGACGACGACCTTCGACATTTTTGCACCTAAGATCCAGCACGGTAGCCAGTCCGTTGTGGTGGGGCCGCCATGTACCCTGTTGGTTGTAGCCCCCTGACAACACAGGGATCGCTCTACTGATGCCTGCGCCGTTAACTCCCCACGTATGCCAAGGAGTAGATGCCCATCTCCCTGGGGCACCAGGACTCCCGGCAATGGCCATCCTGCCAGGTGGCTATTGCTGCGGCTGGGTGGCGCCCGTGGGGAGGGCCCTTGGTCGGAGTACGTGGCATCAGGGCGGATGACCCGCAATGAAGCGTGGTACATCATCTCTCGCTGGCGGCCAGCCACCAGCAGTCTCTAAGCGTTCGAGGGCTCATTTTAAAGCTAACGTTTATGACCCCAAATCGTTCCCATCCCTGGCCACACCATGGGAGGAACGAAAGGCAATGAATGACAGTGACGTGTATTCGCCCAGGTATCTCGTCTGTACCAGACTCGTTTCTATCCGTGAAGCCTCAGTTCTTTGTAGAGCATTTAGAGGACAAGTTTGGGGAGGTGGAGGGCTTGTCCAAAATGCGCTCTGGGTCAGTTTTGATAAAAACGGCATCCTCTGTCCAGTCACGCAGGTTACTTGCTTGTGACAAGTTGGGGGATGTTCACGTTACCATCACCCCACATAAGAGTTTAAATATGGTCCAGGGTATTATTTTCCATCGGGACCTACTTTTGCAGTCTGATGACGAGCTGCGCGCCTATTTAGAGCGCCGAGATGTACATTTCGTCCGGCGCGTTCATCGGGGTCCGAGGGACAATCAGGTAGCTACCGGTGCCTTCATCTTGGCCTTCGAAGGTGATACATTACCAGAGAAGGTCAAGGTGATGGTCTACCGATGTGACGTCAAACCCTATATCCCTCCCCCGATGCGGTGCTTTAAGTGCTGTAACTTCGGTCACACGTCCTCTCGCTGTACTTCTAGCCTCACATGTCGAGATTGTGGACGCCCATCTCATCCCGATACTCCATGTGCTCCGCCTCCCGTCTGTGTCAACTGTGGAGAGCCTCATTCCCCTTGCTCGCCGGACTGCAGTATCTTACAGAAAGAACGCAAAATCATGGAATATAAGACCCTGGACCGACTGACCTACACTGAGGCTAAGCGGAAATTTGAACGGCTACATCCCGTGCGCATGATGTCATCTTATGCCTCCACTGTCACTCCTGCTCCAGCTCCTTCAGCTGCAAGACATACAGTCAGCTCTCAGAGTCAGAGGACCTCACCTGCCCCCTTGACGATGGGGGCCCCTTCTCTCGCTGTTGCTCCCACACCATCTACCTCGGGAGCAGCACCCACTAAACCACTGGGGACACCAGTCCCCACTTCTAAGCCGCAGAAGCGTAAGTCTTCTTCGGCTTCTCTCGCTCGGAAGGGATCCCTTGGGTCACTCCCTTCCCAGGTTCCTACCAGCGGCACAGCAGACACCAACCAGTGGCTGAAGAAGCCACAGGTCGCTGGTCGACGGGCTTCGCGATCCTCTTCGGTCCCGGAGACTGACTCCGATAAGCCCTCTCAACAACGGCAACCAAAGGAACAGCGAGAGAAAACGACTTTGAAAACCCGTACGACCAAGACACCTGCGGTGGCACCTACTCCACCGCTACCTAAAAGCTCTGCGTCTGACGATGAGGACCTCGATCTCTCCAGTCCCTCAGACGCAATGGATAGCACTTGCACGGGTGCTCCATCGGAGGCAGCAGGTGACCCAGCGGCGTAATCTGCCTTCCCAGTCCCGTCACGCCTTTCTCCGCCATGGACAATACCATCCTCCAGTGGAACTGCAGCGGTTTCTTCCACCATCTAGCTGAGGTCCGCCAACTTATCAGCCTTCACCCTTTCTTCTGCATTGCTCTTCAGGAAACTTGGTTTCCAGCAATGCGAACCCCCGCCCTCCGTGGCTATTGGGGTTATTATAAGAGCCGGGCAGCATATGAAAGGGTGTCTGGTGGCGTCTGCCTCTATGTCCTTCACACTCTGCACAGCGAGTCTGTCCCTCTCCACACACATTTAGAGGCTGTCGCTGTTCGGGTGTGGACGCCACAGGCTGTTACCGTCTGCATTCTTTACCTTCCACCGGATGATGATGCCTCGCAGCATGTCCTGGCTGCGCTGATAGCCCAATTGCCGCCACCTTTCTTGCTATTGGGCGACTTCAACGCCCATAACCCTCGGTGGGGTGGGTCAGTGGCAACAGGTCGAGGCGCCACCGTTGAGCATTTATTGTCGCAGCTCGATCTCTCGATTTTAAATGATGGTGCCTTCACACACTTCAGTGTGGCGCATGGCACATACTCCGCCATTGACCTTTCAGTCTGTAGCCCAAGCCTCTTACCGTCTGTCCAATGGAGTGTGCATGACGACCTGTGTGGTAGTGACCACTTTCCGATCTTTCTGTCACTACCACAGCGTCACTCTTCTGGGCGCCCTAGCAGATGGGCTATGAATAAGGCTGACTGGGACTTGTTCTCCTCCACTGCCGCTCTTGAGTCTCTCTCTAATGATGACATTGATGCGGTGGTTCAATCGGTCACCACCGGCATCGTTACTGCCGCCGAATCTGCCATTCCTCGTTCCTCTGGGTCCCCTCGGCGGCGGACTGTGCCTTGGTGGTCGCCTGAGATCGCTGCAGCGATTAAAGATCGCCGGCGGGCGCTACAGCGTCACAAGCGACATCCCTGCATTGAACACCTCATCACCTTCAAACGGCTGCGTGCGCGGGCCCGCCGCCTTATCCGCCAAAGCAAGCAGGAGTGCTGGGAGCGGTATGTGTCCACCACTGGCATCCATGTCTCTCCATCGCAGGTCTGGGCCAAGATCCGACGCCTCTATGGCTATCGGACCCTGTCAGCGTCCCTGCGCTCTCACTGAATGGAGCAGTTTGTACAGACTCCGACGAAATTTCCAACAGCTTGGCAGAGCATTTTGCTCTTAGTTCCGCTTCTTCCAATTACCCACTGGCCTTCCGCTCCATTAAAGAGCTGATGGAACGTCGGAGCCTTTCGTTTCGCACCCACCACCCAGAATCTTACAATGCTCTATTCAGTGAGTGGGAATTTCGCAGTGCCCTAGCCGCTTGCCCTGATACCGCTCCTGGGCCAGATGGCATCCACTGTCAGATGCTGAAATACCTTTCAGTGGACTGCCAGCGGCGCCTCCTGGATCTTTACAACCGTCTTTGGGTCGAGGGGGAGTTTCCGTCGCAATGGCGGGAAAGCATCGTCATCCCCGTTTTGAAACCAGGAAAGAGCCCTTTGGAGGTGGACAGCTACCGCCCCATTAGCCTCACCAACGTTCTTTGCAAGCTTCTGGAACGGATGGTGAGCCGGCGCTTGAATTGGGTACTGGAGTCTCGGGGCCTTGTGGCTCCATCTCAGGGTAGGTTCCGTAAAGGCCGCTCCGCCACCGACAATCTGGTGAGCCTGGAGTCGGCCATCCGTACTTTGCCCGCCGTCAGCACCTGGTCGCTGTCTTTTTCGACATGCGGAAGGCGTACGATACGACATGGCGTCATCACATCCTTTCTACGCTTCATGGATGGGGTCTTCGGGGTCCTCTGCCGCTTTTTATCCGCAATTTTCTGTCGTATCGTACCTTCCGCGTGCAAGTCGCGGCCTCATATGGTTCCTCCCACGTCCAGGATAACGGTGTGCCACAGGGTTCTGTTTTAAGTGTCTGCCTGTTTTTAATAGCCATTAACGGGCTCGCTGCGGCCGTGGGCAATTCTGTCTCCGCTTCCCTGTATGCTGACGACTTCTGCCTTTACTATAGCTCTATTGGCATTGCAGCTGCTGAACGTTAGTTACAGGGTGCAATCCGCAAGGCGCAGTCTTGGGCTGCAGCGCGTGGTTTTCAGTTTTCGGCTGCCAAGACCCGCGTTATGCATTTCTGCCGGCGCCGAACGGTCCATCCTGCGCCGCGGCTTTATCTTGACGGCGAACTTCTTGCTGTGGTGGAGACCCACAGGTTTTTGGGTGTACTTTTTGATGCCCGGTTGACTTGGCTGCCTCATATTCGGCAGCTTAAACAGGCGTGTTGGCGGCATCTCAATGCTCTGCGATGCTTGAGCCACACTAGCTGGGGCGCCGACCGATCTACCTTGTTACGGCTCTACCAGGCGTTAATCCAGTCCAGTCTGGGTTATGGGAGCCTGACTTATGGCTCCGCTTCCCCATCTGCGTTGCGGGTACTGGACCCAATACTACACAGCGGGATACGACTTGCCACTGGTGCCTTCCGCACCAGCCCTGTGGACAGCGTACTAGTGGAGGCAGGTGTCCCTCCCCTGCGGTTACGGCGTCAACGTTTGCTGGCCGCTTATGCTGCCCATGTTTTTAGCTTGCCCGGGCATCCCAACTATCGTCTCCTGTTCCCGCAATCGGTCGTCCATCTGCCAGAACGTCGGCCCAGGTCTGGTTGTACGATCGCGGTCCGCGTCAAAGAGCTTCTCTCCGGGCTTAGGGTTTTCACTGTTCCACCTCCTTTCCGGGCCACTTTGCGTACTCCCCCATGGTGTGTTCCTCGCCGTTGCCTTCGGCTCGACTTGGCACTGGGCCCGAAGGACTCCGTCCCTCCAGAGGCCTTCCGCCGCCGCTTTTGTTCCATCCTGGCCACGTATCAGGGCTCTGGCATTGTTTACACTGACGGTTCGATGGTTGCTGGTCGTGTCGGGTATGCGCTAACTTTAGGGGACCATTCCGAACAACGTTCCTTGCAGGATGGCTGCAGCGTTTACACTGCTGAGGTGGTCGCCATCTTTCGTGCCCTAGAGTATATCCGCTCCTGCTCAGGTGAGTCCTTCGTTATCTGTAGCGATTCCCTGAGCGGTTTACGAGCTCTCGACCAGTGTTTCCCTCGTTCTCGTCTGGTGATGGCTATCCATGAGTCCCTGCATACTCTTGCCCGTTGCGGCCGCTCTGTGCTCTTTGTGTGCACCCCCGGCCATGTCGGTATCCCGGGCAATGAACGTGTTGACCGCCTGGCCAAACAGGCCACCAGTGAACCCACTCTAGACATTGGCCTTCCGGAGACTGATTTGAGGGCGGTCTTACGCCGCAAAGTTATCTCTCTCTGGGACGCTGAATGGCGCGGTCTGACCACCCGTAACAAACTCCGTGCCATCAAGGAGACGACGACTGTGTGGCACTCCTCCTTGCGCGTCTCTCGCAAGGAGTCTGTCGTCCTCTGCCGACTGCGCATTGGGCACAGACGGATGACCCACGGCCACTTATTGCGCCGTGAGGACCAACCTCTATGTCGCTGCGGCTGCATTTTATCTGTGGTCCACATTTTCTTGGAGTGTCCGCTTTTAGCTGTGCTCAGGCAGACGTTCGCACTGCTTGACACGCTCCCTGCCCTTTTAACTGATGACCCTGCTATGGCTGGCTTAGTTTTACGTTTTATTCGGGCAGGGGGTTTTTATCATTTAATCTGAGTGTTTCTGTTTTTTAGTGTTGATTCTGGCTTTTGGCCTCCGATTTTAAACTGAGTTTTTAATGTGTTCTCGGTGGTTGGCTTTTCCTTTTTTTTCTCTATGGTCGACCAACCACCGTCACACTCTGTGTGATTTTAATTTGTTTTGTCTGATCTCCGTCGACGTATTTCTTGTCCCGTGTCGTCTGACGTCTTTCCTGCTGTTCGTTTTTATTCTATTTGGATGGTTTTAATTTTTTGGACAAAGGGACCGATGACCGTAGCAGTCTGGTCCCTTTAATCCCACAAACCAACCAACCGTTGTAAGATTTTTAAAATTGTAACTGTGCGCCTGATCCATAGGTAGACAATGTGTTAGGATATGTAGAATGCAAAACCTCGGGTGCATACCCGGTCTGTCAGGGAGCGGTAAAAGGTGGATGGCAGGCGAGCGCGGGAAATTGCGCGCGGGAACAGCACGGCACGATGGGCTCAGTGGTTGTTGGAGTTTGGCACTGGTTTGAGCAACACCTTCTGGAGCGAGGAGGCTGTAATGGAAGACATAGCTTCACTGAGCCTCGGGTATGCCGTTTCAACGCCCACACAGCAGGGCAAAATTCCATAGGCACTAAATGGAAAAGTATTGCGACGCTAAGAAGAATTAAAGTGCCGATACATCAAGAGCCATAGATGTGGTTGTATGTGTGCTCTGGGCCTCGCCATCTTGCCCCTCGCCGACCGCCGCATCGATACTAGCAGGTTGAAACTTTTAGTACTGTATTCTTATGGATCAGAGAGTGAACTGTGTTCGTTTGGTTTAATAATAACCTAAATTTTACCAGAACTTTTCCACCATTTAATTATCCTCACAATTAACGTAGACAGGGTCCTTTCCAAACGTTGTGCAATCCGAGTGTCCCGAAATGAAAATAAAAAAATTGTGTTAATAATAATTATTTTGGGGACGAGCTATATTAGAATGGTGTTTAAAGAAATGTTTTATTAATGAACTAGTAAATGAATAGAGAATGTCTAACGAAGTCGAAAGATAACTTTAGTATTGATATACACTCCTGGAAATGGAAAAAAGAACACATTGACACCGGTGTGTCAGACCCACCATACTTGCTCCGGACACTGCGAGAGGGCTGTACAAGCAATGACCACACGCACGGCACAGCGGACACACCAGGAACCGCGGTGTTGGCCGTCGAATGGCGCTAGCTGCGCAGCATTTGTGCACCGCTGCCGTCAGTGTCAGCCAGTTTGCCGTGGCATACGGAGCTCCATCGCAGTCTTTAACACTGGTAGCATGCCGCGACAGCGTGGACGTGAACCGTATGTGCAGTTGACGGACTTTGAGCGAGGGCGTATAGTGGGCATGCGGAAGGCCGGGTGGACGTACCGCCGAATTGCTCAACACGTGGGGCGTGAGGTCTCCACAGTACATCGATGTTGTCGCCAGTGGTCGGCGGAAGGTGCACGTGCCCGTCGACCTGGGACCGGACCGCAGCGACGCACGGATGCACGCCAAGACCGTAGGATCCTACGCAGTGCCGTAGGGGACCGCACCGCCACTTCCCAGCAAATTAGAGACACTGTTGCTCCTGGGGTATCGGCGAGGACCATTCGCAACCGTCTCCATGAAGCTGGGCTACGGTCCCGCACACCGTTAGGCCGTCTTCCGCTCACGCCCCAACATCGTGCAGCCCGCCTCCAGTGGTGTCGCGACAGGCGTGAATGGAGGGACGAATGGAGACGTGTCACCACTGGTGATCGTCGAGGGGACACTGAATAGTGCACGGTACATCCAAACCGTCATCGAACCCATCGTTCTACCATTCCTAGACCGGCAAGGGAACTTGCTGTTCCAACAGGAAAATGCACGTCCGCATGTATCCCGTGCCTCCCAACGTGCTCTAGAAGGTGTAAGTCAACTACCCTGGCCAGCAAGATCTCCGGATCTGTGCATGTTTGGGACTGGATGAAGCGTCGTCTCACGCGGTCTGCACGTCCAGCACGAACGCTGGTCCAACTGAGGCGCCAGGTGGAAATGGCATGGCAAGCCGTTCCACAGGACTACATCCAGCATCTCTACGATCGTCTCCATGGGAGAATAGCAGCCTGCATTGCTGCGAAAGGTGGATATACACTGTACTAGTGCCGACATTGTGCATGCTCTGTTGCCTGTGTCTATGTGCCTGTGGTTCTGTCAGTGTGATCATGTGATGTATCTGACCCCAGGAATGTGTCAAAAAAGGTTCCCCTTCCTGGGACAATGGATTCACGGTGTTCTTATTTCAATTTCCAGGAGTGTAGTAATGAAGTTAATTATTTCGAGACAGATTTAAAGGCATTTAAATGAGCAGTAAATAAGATGAAAAGAGTAGTAACTTGTATACTGGAAATCTTGAATGAATAATAAATTCAGTAAGAATTTTTTTTTAATACAGCGATCACAACAGATTCAGGGCAACCCCCCCCTCCCCCCCTTATTCATTTGAATTCTGAAGTGTTCTAAATCGGTTTGATCAGAAAAATTTAAAGTCGATATAAAAGTCAAAATTTATCAGTGTTTTATCTTTATCAAAATTGACATTAAGTGTGTAGCATGAAAGTACATTTTCTAGGGTAACCTATGCCCGATTTTTTATCAGATTAATAGACAGTATAAAGTCTTGTAGTAAACATTAGAGTGTTGTCTTATGTATTCTTGATATTCCATATCAGTACACAACGTGAAACTATCAGTTCCATATACACTCCTGGAAATTGAAATAAGAACACCGTGAATTCATTGTCCCAGGAAGGGGAAACTTTATTGACACATTCCTGGGGTCAGATACATCACATGATCACACTGACAGAACCACAGGCACATAGACACAGGCAACAGAGCGTTCACAATGTCGGCACTAGTACAGTGTATATCCACCTTTCGCAGCAATGCAGGCTGCTATTCTCCCATGGAGACGATCGTAGAGATGCTGGATGTAGTCCTGTGGAACGGCTTGCCATGCCATTTCCACCTGGCGCCTCAGTTGGACCAGCGTTCGTGCTGGATGTGCAGACCGCGTGAGACGACGCTTCATCCAGTCCCAAACATGCTCAATGGGGGACAGATCCGGAGATCTTGCTGGCCAGGGTAGTTGACTTACACCTTCTAGAGCACGTTGGGTGGCACGGGATACATGCGGACGTGCATTGTCCTGTTGGAACAGCAAGTTCCCTTGCCGGTCTAGGAATGGTAGAAAGATGGGTTCGATGACGGTTTGGATGTACCGTGCACTATTCAGTGTCCCCTCGACGATCACCAGTGGTGTACGGCCAGTGTAGGAGATCACTCCCCACACCATGATGCCGGGTGTTGGCCCTGTGTGCCTCGGTCGTATGCAGTCCTGATTGTGGCGCTCAGCTGCACGGCGCCAAACACGCATACGACCATCATTGGCACCAAGGCAGAAGCGACTCTCATCGCTGAAGACGACACGTCTCCATTCGTCCCTCCATTCACGCCTGTCGCGACACCACTGGAGGCGGGCTGCACGATGTTGGGGCGTGAGCGGAAGACGGCCTAACGGTGTGCGGGACCGTAGCCCAGCTTCATGGAGACGGTTGCGAATGGTCCTCGCCGATACCCCAGGAGCAACAGTGTCCCTAATTTGCTGGGAAGTGGCGGTGCGTTCCCCTACGGCACTGCGTAGGATCCTACCGTCTTGGCGTGCATCCGTGCGTCGCTGCGGTCCGGTCCCAGGTCGACGGGCACGTGCACCTTCCGCCAACCACTGGCGACAACATCGATGTACTGTGGAGACCTCACGCCCCACGTGTTGAGCAATTCGGCGGTACGTCCACCCGGCCTCCCGCATGCCCACTATACACCCTCGCTCAAAGTCCGTCAACTGCACATACGGTTCACGTCCACGCTGTCGCGGCATGCTACCAGTGTTAAAGACTGCGATGGAGCTCCGTATGCCACGATAAACTGGCTGACACTGACGTCGGCGGTGCACAAATGCTGCGCAGCTAGCGCCATTCGACGGCCAACACCGCGGTTCCTGGTGTGTCCGCTGTGCCGTGCGTGTGATCATTGCTTGTACAGCCCTCTCGCAGTGTCCGGAGCAAGTATGGTGGGTCTGACGCACCGGTGTCAATGTGTTCTTTTTTCCATTTCCAGGAGTGTATTTTCTGGTTCTAAAATTCTACTATATTATGCAGTGTTACAACTTGTGTTTTGCATGAACATATACCAACTTGTACAGGGAAGAAATTCAGTTAATGCCTAATTAGGCTGGCGACCGTATTATTGTCACATTGGTAGCTTCTTCTGGTTTGCTTTTGATCCATCCTGACGTGTGTTTTCATTTCGAACTTACTTGACGTATCATTGTTATTACAGAGTGGATGTAAGTCTGATTTGCCACCATTCAGGTACACACGGTCGATATCTATGCGAAAATCCTTTCTCATAAGGTGAATCCCACTCACTTACCGTAGCACAGGTTTTAACGAGTACTATGTCAGGGATTACGAGCTCTCGTCCGCACTTGCTCGGGACATCAAGTAGGAAAGTAGTATAGCCTTCAGCTGATAATAAGCAACCTCTAACAAGGCGCTTAGTAACGTATGGCCTAAGTGAGGCCTCAATAGCTATCTGTTTATAACTATATGTATGCAGCCCAGAAGAATCCTGACAAGAAGTTAAGTAATATATACATTATTTTTTACCAACGACTTCTAATTATTTTAGTCATTGCAGATCCAGACCATGCAGCCAGCGCCTTATCGACGTTACTGACAAACCTGCTGTGATTTATATGTTTCTATTTAGCATTGGCCATCAGTCAACATTGGCGACGACTTGTCCGTTGTCATCATAACATGAATCCTATCAGACATGCCGGGGATAGATTGAAAATCGCTGTTTATGGACGACGTGACCCACCAACCACTCTGAGGGATCTGCACCGAATCGCCAGTGAGGAGCGGGACAATCTGGACCAACAGTGCCTTGATGAACTTGTCAATAGTATTCCACGTCGAATACAGGTATACATCAATGCAAGAGGCCGTGCTACGAGGTATTAGAGGTACCGGTGTGTACAGCAGTCTGGACCACCACCTCTGAAGGATTAGCTGTATGGTGGTACAACATGCAATGTGTGGCTTTCATTAGCAATAAAAAGGGCGGAAATGATGTTTATGTTGCTCCCTAGTCTAATTTTCTATACAGGTGCGGTACTCTCGGAACCAAGGTAATGGAAAACATTTTTGAAATGTGTAGTTGTTGATCGTTTGTAAACTGTTTTACAAACTTCTGCATTAATTTCGTAGGTCTCTGACTAACATATGTAATGAGTATATTATATTATAAAAGCAAATGTACGATGTGTGTGCCGCTAAAACTCAGAAACGAGTCCCGGTACGATCAAGGCCGCTATATGGTGTGGTAGTCCTCTGTCCCCCATCCATAAACCAAGTTACCGTTTTTACCAGAAGGGCATGTTTTGACTATGTAAGGGCTGGGAAGTTTCACCCACTAGAAATTTCTAGAACATTCCAGAACATAGATTATTTGAGATCATTCCACAACATTCCGTAATGTTCAGGATTGTTCCACAATGATCCGGGATGTTCTAGAATGTTAGGAATTGTCTGGAATATTTGAAAAGGTTTCAGAATGTTGAGGAACATCGCGTAACATTCCAGATCACTGTGGAATATTCCAGAACACTCTGGAATGTTGTGAAATGATCTGGAACAATGTGAACCATTCGAAGGCTTTTCCTTATATTCGCGACTGGTGGGGCTATTCATTCGTAGGTGTATATAAAGCAAGACCTGTAGTGGGTTCGAACGTCAGTTTATGATTAGTGACGAAGGGAGGAGCCGAAAAACTAGTGAAATGAGTGAATAAAAACTAACAGCGAAGTGTGAGTTGGCAGAGTGATACAGTGCCTGAATATAAATCGAAAATAAAGTGTGTAAAATATGTAAAGTGTCCCTGGTGTACTTTTAATAAAACGTTGATTTGATTTATATTTTAGACAATGCCCAAACGTAGAAGAGGAGGAGATCTTACCGGTCGGAAGCAAAACATCGAGAATAAAAAGAACAGTGAAAAACGAAACAGATGAAGAGCGCGAAGGACTTTCAAGTTCCCAAAGAGCGACAAAGAGCACTGTGAGAAGCAGAGAAACCGAAGAACAACGAAATTAACGGATTTCAGAATCAAGAATTGCGACACAATTTTATAATAAAAGAATGCGAACTCAAGCCAGCCATGAAAATATCACCCTACGAGAAGCGCGGACGAGGAAAAGTAAAAATTACAACCTAACAAATGAAGCACTCCGCTTCGACCCGGCGAAAGAAAATAACAAACAATTCGTAATCGGAAAAATGGATAACACCTGGCAATTTTGCAACGCGAAAAACTTCAGTAGAGAAACACCAGGATTCTGTTGCATGAACGGAAGAATTCGATTACCAACACTGAAAGCACTTGCACAGGAATATTTACATTACACGACCGGGAAAACTCCAGAATCAAAACCATTCTTCAAAATACGAAAGCGTACAACACCTGCATCCAAATTACTTCTTTCGGTGTCACTTTGATCAACACTAATACGGATGTAATCGAGTATGTTTTTTCCATTCAAGAACAAATCTATCACATCTTGTGATCATGACTACCACTATCCAACGAAGACCGTAAGTTTCTGAACATATATTTCATCGGAAATAAATAAATAGAAATCGATCAACGATGCACCACTATCAGTGGACTGCGACGAGAATAGTCCAAAATGTACAGAGGAGCCGACAGAAGAATATCTTGAGGACACGAACATCGATTTAATGCCCATCATATAGACGAAGTCACCATGGTAATTGTGGGCAATGAAAGCACAAACCGTGATATACACTGAAAAGCTATAGAAACTGATACACTTGCCTAATATTGTGTACGGCCCACGCAGGCACGCAGAAGTGCAGCAACACAACGGGGCAAGGACTCGACTGAGGGAATTGGAGGGGACTGACACCATTAATCCCGCAGGGCTGTCCATTAATCCGTAAGAGTACGGGGGGATGGAGATCTCTCCTGAACAGCACGCCGAAAGGCATCCCAGATATGCTCAATAATGTTCATGTCTGGGGAGTTTGGTAGCTCTGAAGAGCACGTTGAGGCATCCCTGATATGCTCAATAATGTTCATATCTGGGGAATTTTGTAGCCAGCGGAAGTGTTTGAACTCAGAAGAGTGTACCTGGAACCACTCTGTTGCAATTATGGACGTTTGGGTGTCACATTTCCCTACTGGAATTGCCCAAGTCCGTCGGAATGCACAATGGACATGAATGGGTGCAGGTGATCTGACAGGACGCTTACGTACATGTAACCTGTCATAGTCGTATCTAGACGTATCAGGGTCACATATCACTCCAATTGCACACGCCTCACACCATGTCAGAGCCTCGGCCCAGCTTGAACGGTCTCCTGCTGCCACGCAGGGTCCACGGATTCAGGAGATTGTCTCCATACCCGTATATGTTCATCCACTCCATTAATTTGAAACGAGACTCGTCCGACCAGGCAACATGTTTCCAGTTATCAACAGTTCAATGTCGGTGTTGACGGACCCAGGCGAGGCGTAAAGCTTTGAATCGTGCAGTCGTCAAGGCTACACGAGTGGGCATTCGGCTCCGAAAACCCATATCCATGATGTTCCGTTGAATGGTCCGCACTCTGACACTTGCTGATGGCCCAGCATTAAAATCTGCAGCAATTTGCGGATAGGGTGCACTTCTGTTACGCTGAACGGTTCTCTTCAGCCATAGTTGGTCTCGTTCTTGCATTATCTTTTTCCGTCTGCAGCGATGTCGGAGATTTGATGTTTTACCGCTTTCCTGATATTCACGGCACACTCGTGAAATGGTCGTACGGGAAAATCCTCACTTCATCGCTAGCTCGGAGATGTTTTGTCCCATCGCTCGTGTGCCGACTATAGCACCATTTTCAATGTCACTTAAATCTTGATAAGCTGCCATTGTAGCAGCAGTAACCGATCTAACAATTTCGCCAGACGCTTCTTGTCGTATATAGACACCTGTTTGTACATCTCTGTACTTGAATACGAATGCTATACCAATTTCCTTTGCGCTTCAGTGGAATTGTATTACGAGGAAGAGAAGGACTGCACCGTATTGGCAGAGAGACACACTGCTCGTGTAATAGCTTTCATTATCCATTAATATTTCTGCAACGAAAGGGCGGATATTATTTAAAAGAGAAACATAACCGACCTGAAACAGACGTAGAAACAAACAAAAAGGGTCACATCCAATGAGTTCTAAGCTTACCGCATAATGAACACAGACATTGAAACGTACAGTCACATTCCAAATACTCGCCATTTATTCCTGCAGTTGCTGGTAGATATGTAGGCAAATATAAAAGCGAAACGGATGCTTTACATAAGATTCAAATGGTTCAAATGGCTCTGAGCACTATGGGACTTAACATCTGTGGTCATCAGTCCCCTAGAACTTAGAACTTCTTAAACCTAACCAACCTAAGGACATCACACACATCCATGCCCGAGACAGGATTCGAACCTGCGACCGTAGCGGTCACGCGGTTCCAGATTGAAGCGCCTGCAAACGCACGGCCACACCGGCCGGCTTTACATAAGACTGAATCAGGATAAACTATGCACAGAATAATACACCCACATTCGAGACCCAATCATAAATGATGGAAACATTCACGGCTTTGGAACAGTGGTAGCACTGCCCTCATCATACATAGGAAGTCAGAGACACATGCACGAACACGCTCAAGATGCCATGAGCTACATAAGAAAATATGGACGACTTGACCTCTTCATAACATTCGGATTGCAACTCGTCGGGGCCAGAAATCAAAGAACAACTAAGATACGGAGAAACCCCCATGCTTCGATACGACATAATACCCCGAGATTTACGTCAAAAACTAATGAGGTTTATGGAAGTCACCATAAAATACCATGTCTTTCGTACCGTCAGATACTTGATGTACACAATCGAATAGCATAAACGAGAACACGCTGACTCACACAATCTCATATGGCTACACGATAGAATTCTTCCAACTGGTATCGACAGAATCAGCAAAGCTGAGTTTACCCATCTACAGAAAGATCAGGAACTGTAGGACATAGTAGTGAAAAACATGGTTCACTGACCATGCATGAGTGATAGATAATACACAAAAACTACCTAAAGCCATACTTAGACGACACACACACCAGAGTTGACAGCTAGCCCTGACGCAGAAGACGATTACTCAAAAAGGTGGCTTCGCACCAAAAATATGAGAACGAGGCGGCTAAGAACGGGAAATATATAATCAATGGGTAGTACAATAGAACACAGTACTTTCCAAAATATATCTTACATTTAAATTTTCCTCGAGACACGGGTTCGAGTCCCGGCCCTATCACAAATTTTAATTTATTTCTTCAGCTTCCATCATTATCGTACTTTCCAAAATGTTCCATGCACACATAAACATACACTCCTGGAAATGGAAAAAAGAACACATTGACACCGGTGTGTCAGACCCACCATACTTGCTCCGGACACTGCGAGAGGGCTGTACAAGCAATGATCACACGCACGGCACAGCGGACACACCAGGAACCGCGGTGTTGGCCGTCGAATGGCGCTAGCTGCGCAGCATTTGTGCACCGCCGCCGTCAGTGTCAGCCAGTTTGCCGTGGCATACGGAGCTCCATCGCAGTCTTTAACACTGGTAGCATGCCGCGACAGCGTGGACGTGAACCGTATGTGCAGTTGACGGACTTTGAGCGAGGGCGTATAGTGGGCATGCGGGAGGCCGGGTGGACGTACCGCCGAGTTGCTCAACACGTGGGGCGTGAGGTCTCCACAGTACATCGATGTTGTCGCCAGTGGTCGGCGGAAGGTGCACGTGCCCGTCGACCTGGGACCGGACCGCAGCGACGCATGGATGCACGCCAAGACCGTAGGATCCTACGCAGTGCCGTAGGGGACCGCACCGCCACTTCCCAGCAAATTAGGGACACTGTTGCTCCTGGGGTATCGGCGAGGACCATTCGCAACCGTCTCCATGAAGCTGGGCTACGGTCCCGCACACCGTTAGGCCGTCTTCCGCTCACGCCCCAACATCGTGCAGCCCGCCTCCAGTGGTGTCGCGACAGGCGTGAATGGAGGGACGAATGGAGACGTGCCGTCTTCAGCGATGAGAGTCGCTTCTGCCTTGGTGCCAATGATGGTCGTATGCGTGTTTGGCGCCGTGCAGGTGAGCGCCACAATCAGGACTGCATACGACCGAGGCACACAGGGCCAACACCCGGCATCATGGTGTGGGGAGCGATCTCCTACACTGGCCGTACACCACTGGTGATCGTCGAGGGGACACTGAATAGTGCACGGTACATCCAAACCGTCATCGAACCCATCGTTTTACCATTCCTAGACCGGCAAGGGAACTTGCTGTTCCAACAGGACAATGCACATCCGCATGTATCCCGTGCCACCCAACGTGCTCTAGAAGGTGTAAGTCAACTACCCTGGCCAGCAAGATCTCCGGATCTGTCCCCCATTGAGCATGTTTGGGACTGGATGAAGCGTCGTCTCACGCGGTCTGCACGTCCAGCACGAACGCTGGTCCAACTGAGGCGCCAGGTGGAAATGGCATGGCAAGCCGTTCCACAGGACTACATCCAGCATCTCTACGATCGTCTCCATGGGAGAATAGCAGCCTGCATTGCTGCGAAAGGTGGATATACACTGTACTAGTGCCGACATTGTGCATGCTCTGTTGCCTGTGTCTATGTGCCTGTGGTTCTGTCAGTGTGATCATGTGATGTATCTGACCCCAGGAATGTGTCAATAAAGTTTCCCCTTCCTGGGATAACGAATTCACGGTGTTCTTATTTCAATTTCCAGGAGTGTAGAACTCTTCCATTTAGTGAAATCCATGTGGTATATCTGTACGTATGTGAACAAAGGCGGTGCCATAGCAGTATTTCAAGTAGCCAAAGAAAGCGAACAACAAACCAGAAACGACGATATCCTCATGTACCAAATGGGAAGATACATCAACAGCAATGAAGCAGCATGGCGGATCTTCGGCTTTCCTGTACAGGAACGTTAACCATCTGTGCAAAATCTAGTAGTACATTTGCAGAATACACAGAGAATTTACTTCACAAAAGACACTGCCATAAAAACTGCAAGCGAACCACGTCAGCTAACATCATTGACAGCTTTTTACCAACTGTGCTAAACGGATCCATCCATCCTTACCTGCTCCGCGTGGAACACAAAAATAAATCTTCCAACCACGAAAACAAGGAATTCCAGTAGCAGATCATCCAGGAATAATGAAAACTGGCGCACTAAGCGGAGTATACACCGTACATCGTAACACCGCCTAATGTTTCTAACTCCGGATGTTTCTACACGAAATACAGGGACCAACAACTTCCACAGATCTCGGGACTGTTGACTATTACCTATGCCAGACGTACAGAAAAGCATGGCAACGCTTAGGACTACGACAACCACTGGGAATTAACACTGCAAGAAGCCTCAATCAGAGCCTCACCAGAACAAAGGGACTGCGGGCCGTTGTGACCGAGCGGTTCTAGGCGCTTCAGTCCGGAACCACGCGGCTGCTATGGTCGCAGGTTAAACCTGCCTCGGGCATGGATGTGTGTGATGTCCTTATGTTAGTTAGCTTTAAGTAGTTCTAAGTTCTACGGGACTGATAACCTCAGATGTTAAATGCCATAGTGCTTAGAGCCGTTTGAACAAAGAGACTTATTACCGTAATTCTAACAACATGTAACCCATAGAATCTAAAAAAGCTATGGGAGTCCTTCAAAGAGAGTATGAGTGATGACGAACTGTATCAGATCCGAGAAGCTCATCCTGAAATGACCACTGAATTTGACGACGACATCTTCAATGAAACACTCCCTCGCCAATAAGATACATATTTAGCAATAAGCAACCAGATCTCAGTACAACCTGAGATGAAGGCACCATGAAAATACAGTATCAGTGCGCTAAATTTTCGAAATTACAAAGGAAAATATCTATAACATTATCGAATTGCTTCAGTATATTGCTCAAAACAAACCATTTCTCACTGACAATCAAAGGGAAATTTACAGTGTTATCATAGACCGGATCGGCAACAACACTTGCGGAACTGTTTACTTGGACGCACCATGCGGCACCGGGAAAACATTTCTAATAAATCTACTAGCTGGTGAAAATACGTGCTTTACAACGCACCGCAGTTGCACCATACGGCATTGCACACACAGTTACGGAAGAAGGACGAACCGCGCATTCCGCCCTACAACTACCGCTGAAAATAGTCGAAGAACAATTCCCGGTACATGAAATCTCAAGAGCATCTAGACGAGATGAACTTCTAAAGCAAGATAAAGTTATTTCCTGAGACGAAGGCACAATTGCACATAAAAAATCACTGGAAGCCATGGACAGAAAATTACAAGACTTGTGAGGAAACTCTGAAGTTGTAGGAGGAGCTCTACTCATATTCTCAGCTGAGTTTCCAAAAACACTTCCAGTTATCCCCAAGTCAACACCAGCAGACGGGATCAATGAAAGCTTAAAAAACACAAATCTGGCCACACACGCAAATAGTGCAACTAACAAAATATATGAGATCTATAGAAAGGCGGAACAACAGCACATTTTGCTCATCAACTTTCATAAATAGGCGAAGGCCCATACCCTACTGACCAGACGATCGGACTCATTCAACTCAACAGTGATGTCCTCAACATAGCCACTGCTGAAAAGAAACTCAGAGACCAAATTTATCCAAACGTTGTCTACAACTATATCAGTACGGACTGGCTACTTGCAAGGGAAATTTTGACAACTAAAAATAATATTGTTGTCGATATCACCTTTAATTTTCAAAAGAAAACTCTCGGTGAAGAAAGGATATACAAATCGAACGATACGATGGTAAACGTTGAAGAAAGTGTGAAACACTCAACAGAATTTCTAAATTCATCGCAAGTACCTGGAATGCTATTACACTGCCTTCGACTTAAAATTGGATCTCCGATCCTATTTCTCAGAAATCTCAACTCACCAAAACTGTGTAATGTGACAAGGATAATCGTCAAACAGCTACCGAATAACATCATCGAAGCCGAATTTGTGAATGGAAAGTACAAAGGGCACGCACTATTTGTTCAGAATGGTTAGAATGGCTCTAAGCACTGCGGGACTTAACATCTGAGGCAATCAGTCCCGTAGACTTAGAACTACTTAAACCCAACTACCCTAAGGATATCACACACATCCATGCCCGAGGCAGGATTCGAACCTGCGACCATGGCAGCAGCTCGGTTCCGGACTGAAGCGCCTAGAACCGCTCGGCCACAACGGCCGCCCACACACTATTTGTCCCCAGGATACCAATGATCTCTACTTAACTGCCATTCCAATTTCAAAGACTGCAATTTTCATTCAAATGACCCTACAGTTTTACAATTAAAAAATGCCAAGGATAACTTTTAACTATTGCAGCAATAACCTCGCACCACCTGGGAGCCATACTTAGTCCAATGTATATTAGCTTTTCACATGCGCCAATACTGCATAATTTTTCTGTCTTCCTTGGCTCTTCCAGATACCGTCCGGTTTTCAAGATCTCGACCTCCACAAGATTTTGTGATAGAGTGACTAACTGCAACCAGTACAAGATGGGTTGCGTTGGATTTTTTGGGGGAAGAGACAAAACAGCGAGGTCATCGGTCTCATCGGATTAGGGAAGGATGGGGAAGGACGTCGGCCGTGCCCTTTCAAAGGAACCATCCCGGCATTTGCCTGAAGCGATTTAGGGAAATCACGGAAAATCTAAATCAGGTTGGTCGTACGCGGGATTGAACCGTCGTCCTCCAGTACAGGAATATTAATTTTGTTACTCACTTCTACTGCGCTCACAGACACACGTTTCCTTATTGCTTGCACATTCAAGCAGTCAGACATTTCCCAGGATTATGAGCAGATGAATTTTGCAACTTCTTTCTCCTACTTCCTTGTCAGAAGCTTGGCTATTTAGTAGCGTAGTCATAATAGTCCTGGAGATCCTCTCTAATACCGCTGTTACGTACCACAGACTTTCCCTGTCTGGATGCACTTCCTGTTTCGTCTTGTTCATGGGCTCCCGACAGTTTGTTGATGCCGACTGTTAGGACATTTACGGTTTTAATGACCAATTTTTCCATAATGGACACAAACTGCTTTGTCATCTTTACATAACTTGGCAACATGTACTAAATCACAGCAACCGTACTGAATGTGCAACCGTTGTGTCCTTAGAATTAGAAATAACATTTGTAGCTCAGCACCTCCTTCAAGAACGTATCCTTACTTGGAGAGTGCATGTTAAAACTATGTCGAATCTCAGTAAAAATTTCCTTGCTGTCAGACTGTAAGCATTATCCGTTTGCGAGTGCAACAGGCTGTACTGGGAGAGCCGGCGAGGAGGCGATGCGGACGGCGGACGGCGGACTATGGGCAGGGTGCCAGTTCTCCAGAGACAGCGCGGCTATTAAGCCCCTCCCGTCCGCGGCCAACTCAATACCAGGCACAGGCGCTCCATCTGCCGGCCGCGCCGCGCCGCAGACTTCCACAAATTACCGCCCCCTCCGTCCCACATCGCACTTTGGAGATGAATCACTAGTGTGATCATAATCCTTCAACCCCACACTGCCGCCCTCCGCTGGCTGGAACAGCTCTCCAGAATGAGAAAGCAGTTGCCCAAAGTGACACAGACTCCGCTAACTTTTCTGGGCTGTCGCTGTACACATTCAGTGCTGCCAGCTCCACTTACTGAAACTCAAATTGCATTTAGTCTCAGCTATGTTTATAGCGCTAACACTACACAGTTTACTAATATAATATTTCACACTCTGCACTATGTTAGGATAGTCTGTTAAAATGTCCGTTTTCTAACGTACTTGACCATCCTCTTTTTGACGTGAAAGCGACTTTTAATCGATTAATAGAGTCGTGATTCAATTGATGCTATATATTATTTCAATAAGATTCATTACTTACCGATAATGAGCATCTTGAACCAAACAGACATCTCATGTGTACATATGATGATGTAAGATCGTGCTAGAAATAGAAAATAAAGAGGAAATCATGAGGTATGACGCCAATACGTCGTCGAGAAAACTAAACATACACTTAGGTGACGAATGTCATGGGATAGCGATATTCACGTATACTCAAGGAGGTAGTACCGCGTACACAAGGTATAAAAAGGCAGTGTACTGACCGATCTGTCGTTTATACTAGATGATTCATGCGAAAAGGTGTGCGACGTGATAATGACCGCACGACTTGAATTAACAGACTTCGGACGTAAAACGGTAGTTGGAGCTCGACGCATGAGGCATTCCATTTCAAAAATCATTAGGGGATTCAGTATTCGGACATCCACAATGTCAAGAGTGAGCCGAGAATACTAAATTTCAGGTGTTGCCTCTCACCACGGAAAACGCAGTGGCCGACGGCCTTCACTTAACGACTGACAGCAGCGGCTTTTGCGTAGAATGCTTCAAATGACTCTGAGCACTATGGGACTTAACATCTGAGGTCATCAGTCCCCTAGAACGTAGAACTACTTGAACCTACCTAGGCTAAGGACATCACACACATCCATGCCCGAGGCAGGATTCGAACCTGCGACCGTAACGGACGAGCGGTTCCAGACTGTAGCGCCTAGAACCGCTCGGGCACCTCGGCCGGCTTTTGCGTAGAGTTGTCAGTGTTAACATATAAGGAAAACTGCGTGAAATAACAGAAGGAATCAATGTGGGACGTACTGCGAACGTATACTTTAGAACAGCGCGGCGAAATTTGGCGTTAAAGGGCTAAGGCAGCAGACGACCGACGAGAGTGCCTTTTCTAACAGCTCGACATCGCTTATTGCATCTCTCCTGTTCTCGTGAGCATATCGATCGGACCCTAGAGGACTGTAAAACTGTGGCCTGGTCAGGTGAGCTTCGACATTTAGTTGACAAAAGCTTATAGTAGGGTTCGAATGTAGCACTGATCCCACGAAGCTGTGGACCAAAGTCGTCAATTGGTCACTGTGCAAGCTAATAGTGGCTACATAATGGTGTAGGCTGTGTGTAGATGGAATGGACTGGGTCCTCTCATCCAACTGAACACATCATTACCTAGAAATAGTTACGATCGGCTACTTGGAGATCATTTGCAGCCATTCACGGACATCTTATTCCTAAACAACTATGGAACATTTATGGATGACACTACGTCATGTCACCAGACCATACTTGTTCGCGACTGATTTGAAGAACATTCTGGACAATTCGAATGAATGATACGGTCACCCAGACGGCCCTACACGACTCCCATCGAACATTTTTGGTACATAATCGAGTGGTCGATTGGGGCACAACATAGTGCAACTGCAACACTATCGGTATGATGGATGGCTGTAGGCGTAGCGTGGCTTAATGTTTCAACGACTTGTTGAGTACCTGCCACGCCGAGTTACTGCACTACACTGGCGAAAGAAGGCTGGACACGATATTAGGAGGTTTGTCACCTCGGTATAATTCACATTGTTTTGTTGTATTGCTGTGCATAGGAAAAAGTATGAACTCGCCATTGTCAGTCTTCATGCGCGCGACTGCAGAATGCCGTATTTGGTCTGCATACGTAATTTAGCAACAGCTGTGAGCATAATTACCTGATACTATGATTATGATGTCATTTGTATTTAGTTGGAACGACGTTGTTTTAGGAATAAGGCTTTGTTTGAAATTAACCAATAGTGGTGGCTAATGTATATAATTAAAATAGTAGCCATACTAGATCGACGATCGCTCGTAATCATTTGATTACTATGGACTGAACCTAAGGTTTGAAATATCAGTAAAATCGATGCTCAGTGTGGAAAGACAAGGGAAACGAATTGTATTTAGTTTCTGTGTAATTTCAAAATTAAACATCTCGGCTAAATGTAGATGTTGCCTGCCATCGATCTCTCGTTTGAAAGAGGAATGATGAAAGTACGCCTTCGATATTCGTGGCGGACGAACTTCGCGCTCACCACAGGAGTAAATTGGATCCGACGACTTCTCACTTTGCGGGAGGTCTAAGGTTTATGCCACCTCAGACAATAATTATCCGATAAGATGGAATACTGGATAGGAATGCGCAGTGTGATTAAGTTATTAGATCAGGTATTTCCCAAACCGTTTGAAGTATTGTAATTACGTCCTCACCAAGTGACTTCTGAAAAAGTCTTCACTAAATTTCCTGTAATCTCCTTTAATACACATATTACTTAAAGAGAGCTTCGCATCAGCTTCCTTTTACAATCAGAATTATAGTATTTTCTGTTTCTGGTGTCGTAGTTCCGGAATAGACGAGTTCAGAGGAGTTTCACTCATCAAAATCCGATTCATAGTTCGGGAGAAATCACAATGTTTAGAACTTGGGTTTGTCTGTTTTGAACATGCAACGGATTGCTGTCATACGCGGAACTTAATTTTGTTTTTGATGTCTGTTGCGCCACGTTGATCAGGCGCCCCTGCTTGAAGCAGCTAAGGGAGATTGCTTACAAAAGCGGAGTAAAATAGGCAAGATTAAAACTGATACTAGTTCGGGAGAAATCACAATGTTTAGAACTTGGGTTTGTCTGTTTTGAACATGCAACGGATTGCTGTCATACGCGGAACTTAATTTTGTTTTTGATGTCTGTTGCGCCACGTTGATCAGGCGCCCCTGCTTGAAGCAGCTAAGGGAGATTGCTTACAAAAGCGGAGTAAAATAGGCAAGATTAAAACTGATACTAATCAGACTTTGACCGATACATCACATAGAAGGTAAAGGACGTGACATCTAAGTATGATTCGCTATTGAACTACAGTAGCAGTTCTTGTCTTGTCTCTACTTGAGCCTTGTAACGAAAGCGCAAGTCAAATAACGAACGGATCTGTAAAACAGGGGCTTGAAGAATAAGTACTGTTTAATAACAATTTCACATCAAGCTTTTAATGTCATAACACGCAAAACTACATCATCAACAACAACATAAAGAAATAAAAATGATTAGGTCATAAAAATTTCTTTAAAACTCTGTGTATGGCAGCAAGCGTACGAAATGATCATCTTCTACAATAGACGTTTATGCTCGCTGGTAGATGGATTTCTGCACTGAAGTTATTCCTTCGATATCATTGTTTATTCTGCAACAATGTCATACTTTAAATCATTCTGGGTCGTCGGAACTCACCTTGAGTTTACCCAGAGAAACGTCCAGTGGAATCAAATTAGCCGTACGTTCAACCTGCCTCGGCCAGTGTGGGGTCTCAGCTGCCATTAGCATATCGCCTACATCCTGCTTTACACGAAATGTAAAGGAAACTTTATCGGTAAAGAGAATTCTTACAAGAAAGGTCAACAGACAGCGTCCTACTGTCCTACAATGAATGAACTCGGCGAGCGCATGCCTAGCCACAACCGAGTATTGAGCACGGCAACCATCGTGCTGGTACCACATATTTCTACGTATTTCAAGCAGTACTTCCTGTAGAAGAGCTGGAAACATTTCAATAAAAATTGTACATACTTCTGTCCCGCTAAGTTTCCTTGAATGAAGTAAGGACCAATCATATTCTTCAGTAATCCCACACCAAACTTCATACTCCACTGTTACTGACGTTCAACCTGCCTCGGCCAGAGAGGGTTCTCAGCAGCCACTTAATGCATACCTCCTACATCCTGCTTTACACGAAATGTAAAGCAAACTTCATCGGTGAAGAGAATTCTTACAAGAAAGGACATATGGTCCATATGTCGCCTCAAAACCGAGGGACAGAATTGCATGAGTGTTCTGTAGTCCTGCTGATTAATCTGCTGGTGAAATGACGCGTGATATACGCGGAAACTGGGCGCAGAATACGACCACTGCTGGTCTGACTTATTCCAGGGGCACTCTCTACGTCACTGGAGCTAACATGCTGGTTCTGAGCAAAAGCTGATACATCTTTTCGGTTCGCTCCTTTCGTTGCAGGCTTACTCCTTACTCCCAGCGTATTGTTCCTGTGCCCCTTCAATAACAATTTTTGTCACTTTCGATGACTTGTCATTCTTGCTGGACACCGTCTGTCAGGATACTATAGTTCGTACTACTTAACTATGCTTTCCGCCTTCCTGCGGCATTATCCTTAAGGAAGTAGTTTGTAGAGGACTTTTATTTTTTCAGACGAAGCAGCACTCGACACACTGATGCACAGATGTGATGAATGCTGGTCAAAGGGAGGTATTTGCTGTTAAATACGCCATACTGCCTATTAATTGGTTCAAATGGTTCAAATGGCTCTGAGCACTATGGGACTTAACATCTATGGTCATCAGTCCCCTAGAACTTAGAACTACTTAAACCTAACTAACCTAAGGACAGCACACAACACCCAGTCATCACGAGGCAGAGAAAATCCCTGACCCCGCCGGGAATCGAATCGGGGAACCCCGGGCGTGGGAAGCGAGAACGCTACCACACGACCACGAGATGCGGACTGCCTATTAATTGTCGCTCACTGTGCACAATATCAGCCATACTATGTATCTTCGATACGTACTCAAATGCTGTAATACAACTGATCTATACGCCCAGAGATACGTTTTTCCGACGACGAAAGATCACAGACAGGCAGATATATCCTTACATTTCATCATGCACTTGAGAATGACTATAAATATTTTTGTGAAATAAATAAATAATTTACAGTAAAACGGCGGAAATTTCTTCGTAAAAATTCTATGTGACTAGTCCACTAAGAAGGAAAAATTTCACAGACATGCAGTCGCATTTGTCGTCATTTCCGTCCAACAAACCCCATTTGATCAGATTAGATTTCACAGGAGACACCCCAGTTCTGATGCGGTTAAGCATTCTCCAGGTTTTCCAATCACCAGAAACGCCGCTTGGTGGGTCCTCTCTTAGTGGATAGTAGATGGGGGCTCATCTAAGGCGCAACTTAGGTGAGCCCCCATCTACTATCCACTAAGAGAGGACCCACCAAGCGGCGTTTCTGGTGATTGGAAAACCTGGAGAATGCTTAACCGCATCAGAACTGGGGTGTCTCCTGTGAAATCTAATCTGATCAAATGGGGTTTGTTGGACGAAAATGACGACAAATGCGACTGCGGCACTCGACAGGACATGGAACATCTCCTACAATGCCCTGCCTGCCCGCACAGATGCACCCTCGACGATCTATGGCTGGCTAAAGAAGAAGCATTGGACATTGCCCAATATTGGGCAAACAAATTGTAGTTTCCGGACACGAAAAAGTAAAGTAAGTTCACAGACATATTCAAATACACCATTCAATGTGCTTACAAAAATATATCACTCTACGGTGCATTTTTCACGATATATGACGTCATAAACACTGAGGTGCTTAAAAAACGCACATTTCCTGGAGGTGCACCTTTATGAGTAAATGTGGTAAAACGTTTCTTTACGTGTACGTTCTGAATCAAGAATAAATTCTACGTAAATTAATGTCCTATTTCGTCATCGTAGAATAATTAAAAACTTAAAGAGTAATGGGAGCAGAGTTGACAATACTCTGTAGATGTAATGGATCCTTGCTGTATAAATTTCTCTGTCTAACTGAAGCTTTCTGCAAACATGTCAGCAAACTATTCGCCGCCATTGTGCATGGTACTGTGAAAAGGTCTGAGACTTTTATATCTTCGTATTATACTTCATGAACCAAAGCAAAAGTTTTGCTGTTTAAGCATATCTCGTCGTATGATAGAGAATTCGTTAGTCTATTCAAGATACACTTCCACTAAGAAAGGTTCGAATTTTAAAACTAATAGCATGGAGCTATACTTCATCACTTTTGGCTCTGTGGATTAGATTTTACTGTCGTCCACAAACTCCACGAGGGACTATATACACAAATATGGCACGGCTAGAGTTCCAAGACGCACCAATAAGAACAATATTAGTCGTGAATGTTCGTGGATGTCACAAAATATGATAGTATAACACCCAATTTAGCAACGTAAACTGGATTTCGCGTAATGATGACAGCAGATTTCCTCTCTGCTCAAATTATTTAAAGTGACACTGCCAAGAATGCATTTCATCTACCTATGGTCTTCAGATTTCACATTCTTCTATTTTACTGATTATTTGTTCAATCTCTGATAATAAAATTTCGCTTTTATGAGGGCTTCGGAGCTCAGTATTATAGCATGTTCCTGTTAAAAGTAATGTTATTTATTCCATACGGCTCGTTGTAAACAAACTAACTGCTTGCTGAATTCGAAATTGGAAATTTATGGTATGGACTTATAGGACCAAACTGCTGAGGTCATCGGTCCCTAAGCTTATACACTACCTAATCTAACTTAAACTAACTTAAGCTAAGGACGACACAAACACCCATGCCCTTGGGAGGATTTGGACCTTCGACGGGGGAAGCCGCGTGGACCGTGACAAGATGCCTTAAACCGCTCGGCTACCCCGCTCGGCGCTTGCTGAATATACACGGCATTTCAAAATCCTGTTGCAGGCTGCTAGCGGCTGTAGGGAGTACTAAATTAATAACGGTCTTATGAGGAATCCATATCCAGAACTGTACCATCCCGGTGGAAAATTAATTAGGAGATCGGATCACTTTCAAATCTCCCACTTCACAGAAAGCACATAGCGCAGAAAATAAGCTCTGACCTGTGTGGACGACAGGATCTGCTGCCTGTAGTGACGCTATTGTGGGTCGCACAAGGTGTATAAGCGAAGCATGCTTTCATACTGACGGTTCACAAAGCCTCGTGCGCGTCCGTGGAGCACCATAGTCGACGCTCCTAAATTGCGAACGTACCAGATACTCGCAGGCGTTGTTATAGTCAGTCAGGAGAGGAGTATGATGGGCTGAGGCTATCTGGAAAACGTTGGCGATACGTGTGTTGTGCAGCTGTATCATTACCTACCGTACCATGAGGAATGAGATTTGAAAGTGATCTGATCTTGAAACTTACTTTATATCCAAACAGGACATTTACTTACCAACACTTTATTTATTAATTCCCTCTACAACACCTAGAAGCATATGACACAAATTGTGAAACATCCTGTAGAGATACAGTATATGTACTGAGGCGAAACAGAAGTCCGTATTTCGCTCATAACTGGGACACATTGTTAGAAGTTGATGTAGTGTCTACTGAAGACTTATAGCAACGCCCCTGTTAGCGGTATAAATAACCGCATCAACAAATAACAGTCTTAGTTCTCTCAGATTGTTTTTGCAAAAGACAGCTGCATACAGTGTTACGAATTGCCAAAAGAATTCAAGCTAAATGACACTTAATGAATGGACTCACAGTTGGCCTACAACACAAATTTAGGTGTAGTGAAGGCAGATCTCAGCTATTTATGAATGAATCTTCAGAAAATATAACTTATCTACATTGGGTTCACACACAAATATTCAACTCGACGAGTTCTTCAGTATTGACAAAGTACGTGTACATAACTACCAAATTTGCGACATATGTAAATGAATTTTATTTCTTCTATGATGAAAACGTGAAATATTGATACTCTGTCCAAAATGTACATTTATGAACTCACGGACATAAACAGTGTAAGGCAAATGACAGCTCAATGAGTTGCAGAGAAATATCGACGTTCTACAGAAAACTGTACCATAACCCTTTCTAATATCGGTATATTTTGAATAATCCGCTGCAAATTAAAACAGATTTTGCAAAAGAAAATAATTACTAGTGACTGCCATATGGCTGACTGAACACTGAGTGATCTGTCCGTAATGAATCCCTATATTAATGATTTGTTAAATTCATTCTAATGGGGGGTACAGATATGTGCTACACTGTGGCTTTTGTGCGTTTTTCACCTTTGAATGAATGGCTCATTTTATCCTACCTCTCATTTTTACAATTATGCTGATCTGCAGTGTACACACAAGATTCGCCAAAAATCAGCGATCTTACGTTTTGTAACAACTACCTTTATTCATCCAATATACCACAGCTTTACCTTTGGCTAACGCGTTAAAGTTTCCGACTTTCCGTTCGAAGATAATCGTTATTTACATGTGGCAGTATCACTCACAGATTCTTCAGGGTGTAACTATCCTTAGTGGATTTTCAGTCTGTACCGTTAAGTGCTTCAATCGTACCTAAAAATACGTGAACCCTATTTAGAAGTTCGTCTAATGGTTTAACAACTACTTCGTACATGACATAATCGTCACGCGCTTTCTGTTGATGGCTACAGTTGGCATATATTGTGTGTATTTTTTTATCATTATTGTAAGGTTTTCCAACACATAAACTGCAAGAATAATGGAAGTTTTATGATGCAAAAGGGCCAGTTTTGCATAAATTGCGTTTTCTCCTTCCTTAGGTGGTATGTGAACAAGGATTTTATGTACTAAATGGGTTGTCCTCAATAATGTCTGATGTAGGTGCTACGAAGGCCAGTAGATGGCATAATCATGCTGAATAGGGTAAGTGTGAAATGTGTTACAGAAGTTCAAAATGGTTCAAATGGCTCTGAGCACTATGGGACTTAACATCTTAGGTCATCAGTCCCCTAGAACTTAGAACTAGGTAAACCTAACTAACCTAAGGACATCACACACACCCATGTCCGAGGCAGGATTCGAACCTGCGAGCGTAGCAGTCGCGCGGTTCCGGACTGCGCGCCTAGAACCGCGAGACCACCACGGCCGGCTGTTACAGAAGTAGTCTATACTGAACATAGAGATTACACACATCCTGCCGTTTTGTAGCCTGTCTC
The DNA here is from genome assembly GCF_023898315.1 of Schistocerca nitens. NCBI lineage: Eukaryota > Metazoa > Arthropoda > Insecta > Orthoptera > Acrididae > Schistocerca > Schistocerca nitens. The sequence goes on from NC_064616.1 coordinate 952,749,049, forward strand.
TTGCTTGTAATCATTGGCGGGACAGTGGGTACTAAAAACAATATGAGAAACTCATCACGTGGAAGCAACAGAAAAAATTGTTACTCTAGAAGAAACAGTGAGAAAAACAGAGGAACAACAACTCTCAATAATCAACCAATTAAAGTTGTTCAGATGAAAGGCATTTAATGGACTTCGAGCAAGGACAGATTGCGGTATCCAGAGTATTCGTCTCCTAATCGCAGTTGCCAAATCGTAACACACCAGTTTTAACGTTTGTCAGCTAACAGTGTATATCGCCAGCTGACATTCGGTTTGCATATTACAAGTTACGTAAGCTGCAACTAAAAAAAGTAAGAAAAAAAATTAAAAACAATCAAGAGAAAGGTAAAGAAAACTAATTGGTGTGTATATATATATCATTAAGACTGAGTAACTTGCGATAATAGTCATAATAAAAATTACATTATATGTCAGTTTGTGCAACATATGTACTATCTTTAAAAGTCGTGTTAAAGAACATATTTTGAAAAATCTGTGAAATATTTCAGATGAACTGAACAACTGAGTTGTTCACATGTCCAGACCAGATACCCTGGTGTAGTCACACACACATGTAAACCGAATCTGGAATGAATCTGTGCACCAGATAAATGGCGATGAGTCAGTAATAGCAGGTGCCCTGCAAAAATTTCGTGCCGTTTTCCTCACTTTTTTACGTAAACGACTTACTAGTTCGCCACCTGTGCCTCAGAAACACCATGCCAAATGAATGAAGTTAACACTGCGGACAGATAGATGGTGCTCTACATGCTTTGGGGTTGCTGCTTTATACAACGATAGCTATAGTACGGTGACATAGAATGAAAATAAAAATAACTGCTAAAGTGCATCTCGGAGATTGTCCGTTACTGGCAGAGCCTCCCACAAACCGGACTAACACTGAACAAAAAGACAAAATTTAGGTTATCGCCACATTTTCCAACTACTTTACTAAGGTGAAGAGAAACGCAAACTGATGAAGCTACGCTGCTGGTAAAGCATGGTGAAGATTTTTAAAATCTCACTTCCGTTGCGCATACATTGGACAGTTTTTATTTAAATGTAGATATGCAAACCGTGGCAGTCGTTACAAATGATCGTTGTCTTCTAAAGTTAGCAACCAATTCTGTTCTCAGGAAGCTCTATGTGCCCATAATTAAATGAAGCTACAGTCCCCTCTTTCTGCTGAGCCCGTCGTACTTGCTCCATATCGGCTGGTACTTCCAACTGCATTTGAAGCCTTTTATGCTGGCACCAAATGCGATCGTATTGGACATTTGGGATCCCGATGGCAGATACGAGGCAGTAGCCCGTGAGCGGAGAGAGAGAGAGAGAGAGAGAGAGAGAGAGAGAGAGAGAGACAGAGCTACAATACATCTGCTGACAACCAGCGTGTCACTGCGAGAGTATGTACGCAGAATTAATGGTGACATGAGTGGAAATAATTTCATCGAGAGCTAAGCTGTTACCGGCTGCTGTAAATGTCGATCGCGCATTTCTCACTCCGAGTCACCTGAGACGAGGCAAATCATTTGTCATATCGCTGCCGTGCTTGCAGACAACTTCGTGCCGTATATTAGTCATTTTAGTGAAAGCCATTTTGAAACCGACCATGTCGTCGGTCACGCCACCGTGAAAAACGTGTCCCCTTAAAAATATACCAACCAAACAACAGACTTTCCGTTATTACAGTCGTGAACTAAATTGCGAAAACAGCGAGAAAAAAGCCCGCATACTCGTAACATTACAGATTGGCGTCAGAAACGGTCTGTTACTCACACGACAGCTTGCGAAAGGTGCACATAAATTCATTTACGCCGTGAACAAAAAGTAAATTATTTGGCCAACTCGTAGCGACACAAAATTAGAAGGACTACATAGAAGAAATATGTTGTTGTTCTTATTACTTAGTCATATTCTTAGTACACAGAAGCAACGAGCATCGTTCAGTGATTAGGATTTCCATTTCATTTCTGTAAAGAGAGAAAAAGAGAGAGAGAGAGAGAGACGGCGATGGAGATGAACTATTTAAATTTCAAAGCTATTTACAATAGATGTGGGCTATACCAACTTATTGATGATATTTCTAAACTTTCCACAGACATAGATTCCGTTCAGTGCTTTTCATAGCCTCTGCGACATTCGTAATCATGAGTACTCATTATCTGCGATGCTTTTTATTACTGATGTTACTCGTACGTCGCTTTCTTGGAGACTGTGATTTGTGGCCGCTTTTCATCCTATGCTTAGGGGAAGTATAGAGAACACCACTTCTCACGGTATTTTCGTTTACAATATGTCATTTATTTGATTTCAGACCATATGCAGCTACTAATATAATGGATATCAAACAGTTCTTGATATGTGGTTGTAACTGTTTTCTTATTATAACGTAAAAGGGGAGATGAAAAATTTCGTTCTAAGGCCGTACAGCCCAGAACCGGTATGCCAATCAGGCTTAATCGCCGTGAACATTGAGGTAATGACCCCACCGACGCAGTTGGTTGAAGCTAACCGTTTGATAAAGCACCGTGTCCTGCTGCGTGAAGAAGTCCGTAGCTGGCTGCTACACATTCTAGTCCGACAGAACTTGTCCACCTTTCAAGGCCTGTTTTGAGAGATCAAAGGCGTGATAATCGCATGGGGAGAAATCAGGACTATGGGGCAGGTGCTCGAATGTCTCCCCTCTGAATCGGCGTACCTTCCGCATTTCGACATTTCCGATATATGACTGCGCGTTATCTCGACCAGGAAGGGACATGGTGCACCATTCCATACAGTGGTTTTCGACAAACGAGATACCCCATACATATTCTTCATTCTCCAATGTATGTCTCTTGGTGTTTGTCGTTCGGTAACCAAGAAAAGAATAACAGCATGCCGGTCCTGTTTGGACGTATTTGGTAATAACCTTGCCATAGTCCAGATTTCCGCATTTATTGCACGAGCATCGGAAAGACACGAATGACACACTGATCCTTAGCCACAAAGGTCGGTGTTTCTATACCCTCAACGGAATCGCATTACTTTGCAAACACAACACAGCAACGTCTTCAAACGGAAGCTTTTTGATCGCTCCTTATGTTTCATATAAATGTACCTACTTGAGATAACCAGCCATCTGCCACTGCTGCACTGAGAACATTAGCTGTTTCAAAAAATTTAAATCTAAAGTTGAGAGCGATATTAAAATTTGCCTCTACGTTATAAACTGCGGAGATATTTATGTTACTCTAAGTATATCTGCAACAGTGCTTACTAAATTACGTTTAAAATAAATTCGGTCCGTGATTTTTATTGCAGGCCAACTATCTATAAAGATGCCTCCGTTCTATTTACGAATGGAGTGTAGGAAGTACTGGACGTAAATCCCTACGCACCAGTTTCGGCAACATCAAATGCTGCATGCAGTATAAGAGTTCGTAAAAGGTACGCGTTAGTAACGCATTAGGGTTAAACAAAGATGGATAAACAGATGTGTTCAATTTTTGCCAGCACATATAGTTAAAAACGGTTTAGTATTATTTCTCTGCGAACAGGGAGCAATTCGTGATTCGAAACATTTTTCATTTTTTTTTTTCTTTCTGAGATCCAGCTTTATTCGGAGGGAATACTCAATGTGTCACAGGCTGCATTGAATGCAGATTTCTTGGCGTTTTCCCCGAGATACCCCGAAGACTCTAGTAAGAAGTTGTTTCAGTTAAGATCTTTTTGTAAGTGTTGCCTTTACACCCGTCTCCGCGCTTTTGTGCGAAACGTTCCCGGCGGAGCGCACCTAAATAGCAACCAATAGCAGCCGCGCTGGCCCTAATGACCTCGGTATCGGCCAGCTATAATTTAGCGGCGTTGGCGTTGCTACTGCCGTACAATTGCTCGCAGTTTTTCCCTGCCGACCGCCGTTTCTCCAAGTGGAGGGACCGCTGCCTTCCTTTCGTACAACAGCGCTTGTTGCGCCTCACGTATGTCGTTCTTTTTGTCGATTTTTAATGTTCCGCGAACAGGGAAGCCATTAGCTGGAATTTGCTAAGGCAATAGGTAGGGACTAGTTTGTTTCATTTATATTTCAGCCTGCTTTCACTTGCAAGATTAAGGAAAATGTGGGTAACTTCGAACTAAGGAAAAATTTTACTGATTGTAAATGTATCAGCTCTTGTCATCAAAAAGGTCCATGAAGAAGTTACACTACATGTTATTAATTCTCAAAGATTTATTCCATATAATGTTCTGACTGGTTTGATGCGGCCCGCCACGAATTCCTCACGTCTCCAAAATTTTCATCTGAGAGAATAAATTGCAACCTAAGTCTTAAATTATTTGCTGGATACATTTCAGTATCTTTCTTCATTTACAGATTTTACTCTCTACAGTTCCGTCTAGTATCATGGAAGTTAATCTCTGGTGTTTTAACAGATGTCCTATCATCCTGTCCCATGGTCTTCTGAGTGTTTCCAATACATTTATTTCTTCCTCTCCTCGTTCCATACCTTATCATTCCACGTAATTTTCAACATTCGTTTGTAGCACCACATCTCAAATTCTTCGGTTTTCTTCTGTTCCGGTTTTCCCACAGTTCTTTTTTCGCTACAATACAATGCTGTGGTCCAAACGTACATTCTCAGGAATTTCTTCCTCAAATTAAGGCCAATGCATAGTACTAGCAGATATCCATGTCCAGGAATTCCATTTTTGTCAGTCCTAGTCTGTTTTTTATATCCTCTTACAATCATGGGCTATTTTACTGTATACGTAGCAGAATTTCTAAACCAACTTATTCGTGATCCGCAGTTCCAATATTCTCTCTTATCTCATTTGTGCTATTCTCATTACTTTCGTCTTTCTTCGATTTACTCTCAATCCATGCTCTCTACTCACTAGTCTGTTCATCCCAGTCAACAGCTGTTGTAATTATTCTTCACTTCCACTGAGTATAGCAATCTCATCAGCGAATCTTATCACTGGCATCCTTTCTCCTTCAGTTTTAATCCCACCCTTGAACCTTTCTTTTGTTTCCGCCATTCCTTCTTCGATGTATATATTGAAAAGTTGGGGCAAGAGACTATATCCTGTCTTATACCCCTTCTAATTCAAGCATTTCGTTCTTTGTTTTCCAGTATTATTGTTCCATATTGGTTCTTGTGCATACTGGATGTTACTCGCGTTTCCCTATAGCTAACCCTTATTTTTCTCAGAATTTCGAACATCTTGCACCACTGGCCGTTGTGGAACGTTTTTTGCAGATCGATAAACCCTATAATCATGTCTTGACTTTTCGTCGGTCTTGCTTCCGTTATCAACCGCGACTTCAGAACTGCATCTCTGGTACCTTTACCTTTCCTAAAGCCAAGCTGGTCGTCATCTAACAGATCATCAATTTTCTTTTCCATTCTTCTCTATATTGTTCAGAAGCTCAGGTGCATTAGCTGTTAAGCTGATTCTGCAATAATTCTTGCATTTGTCGGCTCTTGCTATATTCTGAATGTGTGAGTGTTGTTTCTTCCGAAATTCTGATAGTATATCGCCAGTCTCGTACATTCTACACAGCTTACCCTTACCTAATTACGGAGAGTAGAATAATGCTCTTAACGATTTCGATTCTTGATTAATTATAAGTATCAGAAGACAGCTGTAGTAAGAACGTAGTAACTGAAAGAAATTTGAAATGTTTCATAACAACAACATTCATCTCAAATACATTAAGTAACCATTTATGTAGACTTTCCTTCACATCTTGCGGGGTATGTTACTCAAAATTCGATGACATGCAGCTTCAATATTCTTCTTCAGATACTGATATATTACAGAACTTTCTCCGTATCTGAACTATATATACTTGCTAGCGACTGTATTTATAAACTAACTTTAACAGTTAGATCCTTCACGGCTACATCTAATGTACATCCACATCCGCAAGTTACCTTGTAGCGTATGGATAAGTTTCTCGGCACTTGTTTGATTGTATGCTCTAGATATCTTCGATGTGCACAACGCATGAAGCAAATGACGCTAGTAGTACGGATGCTGAAAGTCCTTAAATAACTTTTTTGTTTAATTTTATGTCCCACATTTCGTCACTTTAATATGACGAACGGTCTTTGTTCAGCGTAGAATGAACAACGTACGCTCTAATTGTCTTTAGAAAATATCTAAAAATCACATATCAACTTCTGATGTAGAGATTAGGAGCTGATTCAAATATTAATGGGTATAAAAGATGAGAAGAACTGATTTCGTTTGTGTGTACGATGAGCGAGCGGTTGCACGAATCAGTCGATGCTGTGAAATGTTTAGGAGTTTCTATCTGGAGTGATTTAATGTGCAACTACCGTATTAATCTAGCAGATTCCAGCATCAACTATATTACAGGAACACCAAGGAAATAAAACTCACGTACGGAAAAGTTCTTTCAGAGAATCGGTGTTTCTATAACTTAATTGAGTGTTGTCTGTAAGTCAGGACCCTTACCAGGTTGCGTTGTTGTTGTTTTTGTGGTCTTTAGTCGAAAGACTGATTTATTGCATGTCTGAAAGGTAGGCTATACTGTAGAAGCAACTTTATCTGTTCATAACTGTTGTAAGCTATGTCTACATCTACATCTACATGGTTACTCCGCAGTTCACACTTAAGTGCCTGGCAGAGGGTTCATCAAACCATTTTCATACTACTACTCTACCATTCCACTCTCGAATGGCGCGTGGGAAAAAGGAACACCTAAATCTTTCAGTTCGAGCTCTGATTTCTCTTATTTTATTATGATGATCATTTCTCCGTACGTAGGTGGGTGTCAAAAAAATATTGATGAATTCGGAATGGAATGTAGTGATTGAAATTTCGTAAATAGATCTTGTGTCAAAGAAAACCGCCTTTGTTTCAGTGACTGTCACCCCAACTTGCGTATCATATCAGTGACACTCTCACCTCTATTGCGCTATAACGCGAAACGAGCTGTTCTTCTTTGCACTTTTTCGATGTCCTCCGTCAATCCTAGCTGGTAAGGACCACACACCGCGCAGCAATATTCCAGCAGAGGACGGATAAGTGTAATGTAGGCTGTCTCTTTAGTGGGTTTGTCTCATCTTCTAAGTGTACTGCCAACAAAGCGCAGTCTTTGTTCCTCCTTCCCAACAGTATTGTCTATGTGGTCTTTCCAATTTAAGTTGCTCGTAATCGTAATTCCTACGTATTTAGTCGAATTGACAGCCCTTAGATTTCTGTGATTTATCGTATACCTAAAATTTATCGGATTTCTTTTAGTACCCATGTAGATGACCTCGCACTTTTCTTTGTTTAGTGCTAATTGCCATTTTTCGCATCATACAGAAATTATCGCTAAATCATTTTGTAATTGGAATTGATCGTCTGATGATTTTACCAGACAGTAAATTACAGCATCACTTGCAAACAATCTAAGGGGGCTGTTCAGATTATCACATATATCATTTAAGTTAATCAGGAACAGCAGAGGGCCTATGACACTACCTTGCGGAACGCCAGATATCACTTCTGTTCCGATAGATGATTTACCGTCTATCACTACGAACTGTGACCTCTCTGAGAGAAAATCACGAATCCAGTCACACAACTGAGACAATAATCCATATGCACGCAATTTGATAATAGTCGCTTGTGAAGAACGGTATCATAAAAAAAGCCTTCTGGAAATCTAGGAATATGGAATCGATCTGAGATTCCTTGTCGACAGCACTCATTACTTCATTCTAATACAGAAGAAGAACGATATTTTCTGAATCCGTGTTGGTTATGTATCAATAAGTCATTTTCTTCAAGGTGATTCATAATGTTCGAGTACATTATATGCTCCAAAATTCTACTGCAAATTGAGGTCAGTGACATGGGTCTGCAAATCAATGGGTTACTCCTATTTCCTTTCTTGAATATTGGTGTGACCTGTGCTACTTTCCAGTCTTTAGGAACAGACCTTTCGTCAAGTGAGCCGTTGTATATGATTACTAAGAAAGGCGTTATTGTGTCTGCATACTCTGAAGGAACCTGATTGGTATACCATCTGGACCGGAATACTTGCCTTTCTTAAGTGATTTGAGTTGTTTCGCAACACCTAAGATATCTACTTTTATGTCACTCATACTAACAGCTGTTCTGATTTCGAATTCTGAAATATTTACTTCGTCTTCTTACTTGAAGGAATTACGGAAAACTGTATTTAATAACTACGCTTTAGTGACACCATCATCGGTAACATTTCCATCGCTGTTGCGCATCCATTTGAATTGTTTTAGTGAATTGATCCCTTGGAGCCCTTTTACAATGTCTGTTCCCCACATTTCTCTCTATTACCAACTGAGGCCTCAGAACGTATTCTGTCAACCGATCTCCTCTTTTGGTGAAGTTAAACTTTAAATTCCACTTTCCTCTCTCTACCCACCAAATATTCAGCACTCTTTCGTAGCACCACATTGCAAATGGTTTTGTTCTCTTACCGTTGGAACTGTTTATCGCCCACATTTCAATTTCCGTAAATGTTTGCAATCTAAACAAATACCTCCAGAAAAGACTTCCTAACGCCGAAATTTACGCTAGACGCTAAGAAGTTCCATTGCCCCAGGAAAGCTTTCCTTCCGATAGTCAGTCTGCGTTTTGTACACTCTGTACTTCGGCTATTACCTGATATTGTATTGCCCAAATAGCTAAAGCGTGCCTCATTTTCTAATTTAATTCTCTCATCGTCCCCACATTTAATTCGACTACATTCCATGAACCTTGTTTCACTTTTGTTAACGTTAATCTAATAGCCAGTTTTTAAGACGCTATCAATTCCTTTCAATTGAGCTTTTAAAGTCTTCCCCGACTCTCAAAGAGCTACAATGTCATCGGCAAATCTCTAAGGTCTTATTTTTTGTCTCTGAACTTGAAATCCCTTTGGAAAATTCTCCTTTCGTTTCATTTGCTACGCTTTGGATGTACAGTCTGAACAACGTAGGGGATAGGCAACAACCTCCTCTCACTTTGTTCTGAATTTCAACTTCCTTCTCATGTCCTTCGACATTTATAACTGCAGCTTGGTTACAAGTAGTAAATAGCATTTTTCTCGCTATGATCTGCCCACGGTCCCTTCAGAAGTTCATTCCATTCAGAAACCGTCAAAAGCTTTCACCAGATTTACAATTTCTATGAACATTGATAAGGCTTCCTTCATTCTATTTTCTAAGAATGAGTGGGGTCAGTATGGTGTCACGTTTTTCCCTAGAAGCCAAACTGGTCTTCCTCGAGGTCAGCTTATGCCAGTTTTTCAGTTTTTCTGTATAACATTCGTGTCAGGTCGTGAGGTAGCGTTCTCGCTTCCCACGCCCGGGTCCCCGGGTTCGATTCCCGGCGGGGTCAGGGATTTTCTCTGCCTCGTGATGGCTGGGTGTTGTGTGACGTCCTTAGGTTAGTTAGGTTTAAGTAGTTCTAAGTTCTAGGGGACTGATGACCATAGATGTTAAATCCCATAGTGCTCAGAGCCATTTGAACATTCGTGTCAACATTTTTTAGGCCGGTTTACTAAACCAGTATAAAGGGGGATCAAAAAGTTTCCGTTTAGGGGCTTTGCTGCAGCGCACGTGCAAAGTAGCTTGCCTTCGATGTGGATGTATAAGCTCCAACATGTATGCAATGGATCAGTGAGGTATTCGTGTCTTTCGATGTGGGTGCGGTAAATATGTAAACGTGAACCATGGCGACGTTGTTACCAAATGCGTCGAAACAGGACGAACGTTCATTTTTTGGCTGCCGACGGATTAGCATCAGTAGACATCCATCGGAGAATGAAGAATGTGTATGGGGCAGCATGTCTGTAGGAAACTGTCATGGTGGAAACGTGCGCTATGTACCTTGCTGGTCGCGATAACGCACGTCCCCTTACCGGAAATGTCATAAGACAGAAGTTACGCCAACTTAGTGAAAGACATTCGAGCACCCCCCATACAATCCTGATGTCTCGCACAGCGATTTTCAAGCCTTCGGTACGTTAACGAAGACCTTTAACGGTCAACGACTCCTGTCGGATGAGAATACGCAGCAGTCATTTACGGAACTCTTCACGTAGGAGAATGTGATATTTGTTCTTCAACCTCGTACGTCGATGGGATGATTGCCTCAAGTATGACTGGCATTCCGATCTCGGATTGTACAGCTTTCGAGCGGAAACCTTTTGATCGCCTCTTCTACTTTGGTTCTACACCTGTCTGCACCTGGTGTCTTCGGGATTGGTGTTATTACAGTCTTCTTGAAGTATGAATGTTTTCCACCTACCTTGTTTATCTTACATATTAAGTGGAATTTTCTTGACAGGACATCCATCACTGTAGTATCGATTATTCGTAATTGATAACTTCCGCATACAGATATACAAAACTTGTTTTCCAGTAATAGAAGAGCGCAACCAAGTCTCATTTTCAAGTGCATGGAAAATCCATATTAGTCAAATAAAAAGCGGGTAATGTAGTCATTCCCTTGGCAGGCCTTCACAAGAATATCAGTAATTGTGAGGATATATCGTCAACACCATTGGTCTTATTTGGACTTAAGTCTTCCAATGATCTAACAACTTGTTCTCGTAATATCGTACTTCACGTATGATCTTCATATACTTCCTCCATCGGATTAACGGACCAAACGAGAAGATTCAAGGGAAAGGTCAACGCTTTCTCATGCAATCACTATATTTTGAAAGTTAAACGAGTCAAGGAACTTATGAATTTCTATGACATACATTTCTGGTAATTACCATTACTACACAATATGCGAAATTTTGGATTTACAGAGTGAGGTCGGTAAATTTTCCTTCCACTTACCAATTGGAGAGCGAGTATTAAGAGCAATAATGAAACTTCTTTTACTCCATGTACGCTCCGCTATAGACCGTGTACAGATGTGAATATATATAAATTGTCGTATTTACACATAATGGCGGAACTGTGTCCTTCACATCTGACTCATGTGTCTTACATTTTCCACAAGTAACATAACATTTACATGTGTGTGTGCTGAGACAACATTGCTTCTTTAAGCACCGCAAGTAGTATATAAAAATAGAATGACTGATAATTACAGCTAGATGTATTAAATTTTATAATAAAAGGATAGTACAGCCAAGATTTTGGACAACAGTTCCATCTTCAGGTGCGTGGAAAATGTATACGAGTCGACCTGTTACCAGAGAATCACTATATTACCCAATTTTATTTGACTCGTATGGATTGTCCATGCACCTGAAAATGAGACTGTAGTCCTTAAACTTGGTTGCGCTCTTCTGTTACTGGAAAACAAAATTTTTACAACTGTATGCTGAAATTATCAATTACGAACAATCTATGCTACAGTGATGGATTTCCTATCAAGAGAAGACATGAAAAGTAGGATGCGCCTTCAGCGTATAAGCCGGCTTCTGTGTCACCTGTGTAAAATGTCACAATGAACGTCAAAGTGAAAGCTGTAGTTCTCATTATGTTTCCTACTTGAAGAACATCGTCATTCTGAATTAAGATAATCGTGCAATTCAGCCACAACGGAAAATTCATCAAGTATCTTAAATTTTTTTACTTCGGCTACCTGTCCAGACATGACAGTTTCTATTAACAGGGTAGTATTCTGTGATCAGTTGCCGGCCGCGGTGGTCTCGCGGTTCTAGGCGCGCAGTCCGGACCCGTGCGACTGCTACGGTCGCAGGTTCGAATCCTGCCTCGGGCATGGATGTGTGTGATGTCCTTAGGTTAGTTAGGTTTAAGTAGTTCTAAGTTCTAGGGGACTGATACCCACAGCAGTTGAGTCCCATAGTGCTCAGAGCCATTTGAACCATTTTGTGATCAGTTGATCGACTACATGTCACATGTGATAAAACGCTAGTCATGTCCGTGTATGCACTAAGAAGAGATTATCGAAAGTCTCCTGTTAACTTGATAAAATACAGAATAATACTTTCGCATTTTAGCATGATGAAATTCAAGAGGGCAACTCGCCCGGGATACTTTTTTGGGTTGGGTGTTACTACAACACACCCATGCCTTTTTAAATACTTCACGGGATACAAAGGCGTCAGAAAAGCAGACCTGAAATATGTATAGTGTCGCATACCAGAGCAAAACTAACACAAGTACGACAGACACCTAATCGGTTCCCGCTAACATCTGATTTGCCTACACAATTATCCACACCATCGGTATTTACTTCACCTTGAGGTTGCAAATTTCGTACGGAAGATCATACCCTGCCCGATAATCGGGCTATTAAACCAAGATCTGCATTTGTTGAGACGTAAAGCACTCAACCATACATTTTCTGGTGGTTTCTGAAGTCTGGTCGGAGCTTACCGTTACAGGGGACTGGTGGCTCTCACCATTCCCCAGCTCAGGGTATCTGCGTTCGCCAAACCTGTATGTACGTCATTCTTCACAACCCTGAGGTTGATGTCCCAGACGTAGAAGGTAGTCTATTGCTCCACAATATGCGCTATTTCTTAGAAGTATGACACAGTTCTTCCTCTATAAATATTATTTCATATTATAAAGAATTCACATTCCGTCCGAACAAATAGAACAGCAATGACACTCATAGGTACGTCTTATGTATAAAATTTTTCGCAAGGTTAGATGGAAGAATATACACATTCAGGAAAGCCATACAGTACTCAATCAAATGGAATTTATCGTTAATGTCTCCTCTACTTCTGACCTTGCCACCAACGCTTGGCAACTGACACGTAGTCTGGACACCTGATTTCAATCACAGTTGTAACAGTTTTAATCTGCGCAAACTCTGAAAGAGGTTACATATTTCTAGCTTAAAAAGTCTGGGGAGTTACCTTAACCTCACTTTAAATCGGACATGGATATCGCCTTCACACATAAGCTAATTATGGAAAAAGACCTAAAGTAATTTGAATTTTTGAATTAGCTGAACCACCAGTAATGAGGATCGTATCGAACGAATCTACCCGAGTTTTAATAGGTTTCTGCGCGGTTACACTCATTCGCCAGCGGCAGTTTCTCATGTAGCGCCGGACGTACATCACACTGGGCTGCTCAGTCACAGTTATCCTATATCGTTGTAATGGAACAGACACTCGACAATGAACTGCGATTAACGGCGACATCTGGATATCAACTTGTTACTGGTATAAACAAAAGGTGGAGCCAGTTGGTACGCTGATTTCTGCTGATGTCTGGAGTAATTCTGTGGTTATTTAGATGCAAAAGAAACTCTATCCAAGATTATGCTTTCAGTTCAATTTTGTACAATATTTTAGCCAATACGGAAACTGTGGCGTAATATATACGGATGGGTCAAAAGACAAGGACTCCATCATCATCGTCGTCGTCGTCGTACTTCCCAAATTTATTCTTAAAACTTTCTTACTAAATGAACTCACATTTTAGAAGAAGGGGTTTGTGTGATATCGACACGTATTCACATTATTAAATGTAATCTGACTCTTAAGGTACAGTATCGTGAGTTAGTGGGACGAAGAGTTGCAACAAGTAAAGGTTAACAAACCGCGCTCGTTTAAGAAGTTTCCTCTTTCGGTCAGTGAGGTAAAACAATGTAATCTTAACTTTTCTTCAGATACGGAAATATTCTGTGATACCTGTGTTCCCTATTCTGGGGAGGAGATATACACGTGTCTCTGCGTAAAATTTTACTGAAAGTGTTCTCTTTCAAGAAAAGAGCGCTAAAACTAGTTTACCAACTGATCAGTTGAGATTAGCTATTAATAGAGCAAAAAATTCTGTTATTTGTGATAATCTTCTCCTCTATGTATATTCACAATATACATAAATGACCTTGTGGATGACATCGGAAGTTCACTGAGGCTTTTTGCAGATGATGCTGTGGTGTATCGAGAGGTTGTAACAATGGAAAATTGTACTGAAATGCAGGAGGATCTGCAGCGAATTGCCGCATGGTGCAGAGAACGGCAATTGAATCTCAATATAGACAAGTGTAATGTGCTGCGAATACATGGAACGATAGATTCCTTATCATTTAGCTACAAAATAGCAGGTCAGCAACTGGAAGCAGTTAATTCCATAAATTATCTGGGAGTACGCATTAGGAGTGATATAAAATGGAATGATCATATAAAGTTGATCGTCAGTAAAGCAGATGCCAGACTGAGATTCATTGGAAGAATCCTAAGGAAATGCAATCCGAAAACAAAGGAAGTAGATTACAGTACGCTTGTTCGCCCACTGCTTGAATACTGCTCAGCAGTGTGGGATCCGTACCAGATAGGATTGATAGAAGAGATAGAAAAGATCCAACGGAGAGCAGCGCACTTCGTTACAGGATCATTTAGTAATCGCGAAAGCGTTATGGAGATGACAGATAAACTCCAGTGGAAGACTCTGCAGGAGACATGCTCAGTAGCTCGGTACGGGCTTTTGTTAAAGTTTCGAGAACATACCTTCACCGAAGATGCAAGCAGTATATTGCTCCCTCCTACGTGTATCTCGCGAAGAGACCATGAGGATAAAATCAGAGAGATTACGGCCCACACAGAAGCATACCGACAATCCTTCTTTCCACGAACAATACGAGACTGGAATAGAAGGGAGAACCGATAGAGGTACTCAAGGTACCCTCCGCCACACACCGTCAGTTGGCTTGTGGAGTATGGATGTAGATGTAGATGTAGATAGATGCACACTTACGGTGAGTGGGAAGCAAGCTCTGTTCATGTATCGGGCTAGCACTAGTATGTGAAGAGTAACAAGTTACGCAAAAATTATCTTCAATTTCTCGTTGGCATCTCCTTTCCCAGAGGAATGTTCTCCAAATCATTTAAATCTCTATTATACTGTTGTTTCGACTCTAGACTGACTCTAGCGGCAAAGACATGCTCTCCATTAATCGAAGAAAGTAGAGAACTTCGGTTTTTGATATGGTCTTTCTTCATGAAAGGAAAGCAGGGAACTGAGAATAGAGTGAGATGGGGTTGTAGTCCGTCCCAGATGTTATTCAGTCTATACAATGAGGTATCAGAAGAAATTTCGGAAGGGAAATGCAGTTCACTGACAAGAATAACAAACTTCAGGTTATGACGATGACACGATAATTCTCTCAGAGACGGTAAAAGACTTGGATGACTAGTTGAATGTAATCGATAGTTTCATGGAAGGGATTATAAGATGAACATCAAAGAAAAGAAAACAAGAATAATGTAGTGTAGTCTAATTACAGCAGGTGATGTTAAGGTAATTAATTATTTCGGCACGAATATTACGGATGATGGAATAAGCAGACTGGCTGTACAGACGTTTCGAACATAAATTTAAATATCAGGAATTCTTTTGTGAAGGTATTTGTCTTGAATGTAGCCTTATACGGAAGTGAAACGTGGATAATAGACTGTAGACACAAAAAGAGAAGAGATACGTTTTAATTACGGTGTTACAGAAGAGAGGTGACGATTTGAAGCGTAGTTCCAGTTATTAATCGGAAGCTATTGAATCAAAATCTGTAGAAGAGATTCAACGAAACTAATTGACTAAAAGAAGGCATGGTAGACAGAACACATCCCGACGAATCATGGGATTGTCAGTTTGGTAATTGACGGAAGTGTAGAGAGATGCGCAATAATAGTTTTAGAGGGAACCAAGGCTTGACTGTAGTAACAAGGTTCAAACGGATGTAGGTTCAAGTGGTTATGAAGAGCTGAGATTCTAATCTGTATTGCACGGGTGCCGCAATTTGGTGTGATCACTATGGTGACTGGCTAGTAATCACATAGTGTCAGAATCGAGTCCTGCTGTGAGCATGGATAATTTTATTCAAAAGAAATACGTCCGTCACTGTCTTCAAGCTGCGGGTAGTTGTGAAACTGACCACATAATTATAGCGATCCTGGGATGTTGTAGTTCGCTCAGAGCCTAGTACGGACTACAAAGTACACAAACTGCACGAAACTCTTCTGGAAAACGCACATAAATCAAATAAAAAGTAAAAAATAATCCTAAGAAACAAAATAACTTTAATTTTAAGTTAACGTTTGCACGTGTGTCTGTGCGTGCGCGAGCACGTGTGTGTGTGAGAGAGGAAAAGAATGAGGAAGGCGTATCAAATCCATCAAAAGGGTGAGATCATATGCTCAAGGCTTTCATGATATGTGACATAACCCCTATGCTGTTTTGTCTGCAAAAGAAATAGAGCGTCACACATGCAAGGTAGGCCAGGCAGCCTCCCACGCATTGCTACTGATTGAAATTTCTTGCTCAAGGAAAGCTGTAGCTGTGCTGAATTACACCTATGGTTGTATATCACTCAACTATCATCTGTCTTCGTTTCAACTGAACTGCAATGGCTGTGTTGATGGCAGTTACTCGTATACGTAATTTTTTGCCATCGTTCATTTTGAGAAGCTATAATATTACTCCATTGCAACATATAAAAGTTGAAACTCTACTTTTTAAATATGTCAGTTTCGATTAATATTATCACACGATTTTCTGAAAACATGAAGTTAACACGCAGATTTTAGGACACGTGCGAGAAATATGATAGAGGAAAGAATGAAATCGATAGCCGCGACACTTGGGGCAACAGCGGCGGCCAATTTACCTTGCGTCGCTGGAGATCATTGGCTTTAGTTGGCAACACGTGTTGAATTGCAAATGATTCTCGACCTGGTTCATCAAGTATACCGCGCGGGCTCCGCTGACGGATCCGTGATCGCGAAATTTGCGTTACCTTTCAAGCCCGGGAATTCAGATTTCGATGCGGCCTGGAACAGGTTTAGCAGGATTTCTGCTGTACACACGTCTGACGTAATTTAATAACCTGCAGTGGTACTTGGCCTCAACGTACGTATTTTGCTATAAAACGGAGGGAAAAAACAAAGAGTACAATAAATACAGCACTTATTGTATTATATAAATACATGTTATAAGTCACTCATATGTCAAATTTTTGTCATTGTAAATTGGCATAAATCTTATTTTCTTCAAGGGACCTTTTTTTCGGGAGATTCTATGTTATTCAAGTGAAATTCTGTCAGTACGTAAGGGTGATGTCTGTATAACAGACATTACAATGGTTAATTGTACACTACAGTTCGATGTCTTGAAATTCCATCATTTTTAAACATCCCATATCAGAAACACTGAGAATTGCAACACATTGAAATATACGACGTTGTAAGTGCAGAATCTCTTCGGATGAGGCACTTTGGAACTTCAGTATCTTTCCTATTGATATGGCATACTATACCTGAAAGTACGAAAGTATAGGGAAATTCACTTTATTTGCAGTTGTGAAAGTGTTTCTAGATGTGTATGCATGAGAGAGTCTGCGATGAACTGTTGCCAGTAACAAAAAGCAGGTCCTTTACAGCTGTTTTTTATTTTAAGTTGATCTCAGAACTGAGTGCAAACAACCGATAAACAGCGTAAGGATATCTCATCATGGTCAATAGGCGTGATAGTCAGTTGATAAATTTTTCCAAAGCTGTTTACACAGATTTTGTTTATTTACAGTCGTTCCTTCACGTTTAGACGTAAAAAGCGGAATGTGTTAAGAGATTTCGACGTAATATTAGTAAAACAAGAGAACTGTGCATCCCAATATTCATACTGCTATTTCAGCGTAAAGTCGACTTCAGAGTTCTTTGAATTTAAAATTTTTTCGTGGCTACGTTTTACATCTTTGTGGAGGAAGTCTGGACGTCGTTTACAGGGATAAATTCCCCGGTGTGAGGTGTCAGGAAATACGCTCACGATGTGAAGCGGAATAAATGCGCTTCATCCAATTTTTGCAGAATAAACCTCGTCTGCACTCGTCCGTCAGCGCAACAAAGCGTAAAAAGTGAATACGTGAAGAACGTAACGAAACATGTCGCATTGTCCGTATCGAATACACTTTTTTCACTTGTCTGTTCCAGGTCTCTTCTCTCGAATCTGCAGGAAAGCAGGAAACGTAGCACAAGTATATGATAGTCTCGGGGTCGTTGCTAATTCAAAAATGAACGTATTCATTCATACTCCTGTCTTATAAAACTTCGGATTAGATTTTTGAAGTTCCCTGTTTCTGCAGTATAGAGTTTTTTTCAGTATTCAGTATTCTATCTCTCAGTACTTACTGCAGTCAGTATTTTTCTTAACATTGCACATGTAAACCTGTTTTGAACTTTCCGTTCTCCTATAATCATCCACTACGAACTGTAATTTAAGATTAATGTTCTAAGATATAACTTAATTACCGGTCACTTCGCACATCTCCAATAACATTCCACTGATAGTGTTAAGGAGAAAACCTACATACTGATGAGTCAATACAGTATAACCACTGCTCCACACGATACTGAATGCTTTCTAGTGTCACGGCTGGCACGAGACGTGGTAAGAAAAGTATATAAGCGGAGCAGAGACGAAATGGAGTCATTCTAGAGCCGAAACGAGCCGAAGGTGGGGAAATCGATTGATATAAGCGACTATGACAAAGGGTAGATGATTATGGCTCAGCACCTAGGAACGAACATCTCGAAAACGGTGAAGCTGTTCGGCTGTTCGTGCGCTACTATCGTGAGCATGTATAGAACGAGGTTGAAGGACGGTTAAAATACGAGTAGGCAACATGGTGTTTGACATTCACAGATCATCAGAGAAGGTGGAGGTCTGTAGCCTGTCCGCTCGATAAAGCAGTATAGGAGGCAATCAATGGCAGATCTGGAGACCGAGTACCTTGCTGGTAAAGCCGCAAGGGTTTCAAAATACACAGTTGAGTGTATATTGTTGGACATTGCACACCTCAGCAGACGACACCTACAATTCCCCATATTGACCTGACGACACTGTTATTTACCTTTGTATTTGGCACTGGATCGCCGAGATTGGAGCATGGATCAATGGAAACTTGGCACCTTGTCGGATAAACCACGTTTCTTGCTACGACAGGTCGATGGTGGAGCTCGGATAAGCCGTCATCCAGGCGAATGGTTTGCTGGAAACATGCTCCACGCCAGTAAGAGTTGTATTATGCTATGGGAGACGATGTCTTCCCGACGGTTATGGCATCGTCCAGCAGGATAAAAGGACGTGTCACAATGCCACAGTGCTACAGTGGTTTAAGGAGCGTGGCTGTGAAGTCTCGTTGATGTTTATCAAAACTAGACATAATTGTCTCAATGGGAATTCCGCGATCGTTCATTAATAAAATATGGCGTTTCAGTCTTCGATCGCTATACTTTATTTTCAGTTACCTGTTTCGGGCTAGCTGCCCATCTTCAGATCATATATTGTAGTTACAGAGTAACTTGTCCGTACAGAACACTCGGTTCGCTGTCATAAGTAAAGTAACAGATTGAAATATATGATCTGAAGATGGGCAGCTAGCCCGAAACCGGTAATTGAAAATAAAGTATAGCGATCGAAGACTGAAACGCCATATTTTATCGTTGATGTTTGTTAACCAAATTCGATGATGCGAACCCGACGGAACACGTCTGGAACACTACCGGATGTTCTGCTCAAAAAGTGGCAGACCACAGACCTTAATGGCAGAAAATGTACTATCCAGCAAATTCAAATCATACAGTTATGGTTTATAAGTACAAAGCTAGTGATTTAGTCCAGTGGTATGTACTTTGTACTACCACAGACCAAGAAAACAGCAACTGAGTCAGAGGTTCAAGGATTCAGTTGTTTCCCAGTCTTCGCTGCAGCGGAACGTTCACTAAAAGATGATACAGAAAGCGAGAATGAACCAATTATTAAATCTAAATCGATAATAAAATAAAAATCGTTAACTACATTGAATTATTATGCATCTTCTCTCTCATGTACATCTCTTTATGTTGTAGTTCTAAGCTTTCTTTGCAAAGTAATTGTGAAGAAGATTGCAAAGAGTACATCAGGGTTTCTTTCTATGTTGTAATAAATCTCTAGATTCTTCACCTATTATAATTTCTCGAAACTTTGTAAGTACGTTTTTGTACAATAATTGAAACCTTCTTTCAGTATTCCTGTTAGACGCACTTAAAAAGAGTATCACACACTAGAGCAAAATTCCAAGCTGGGTCTCACGAGTGTTTCGTAAGCCATCCTCCTTATAGACTGCATTTTCCCAGTATCCTATCAATGAACCGAAGTCTACCCGCTATACCTACGATTGCGCCTAGGTGCTCATTCCGTTCCATAGGCCCACAAATCGCTAAACCTAGCCATTTATATGAGCTGACTGATTTCATTTGTGACTCACTGATATTGCAATTTTGGATTTCTACCTTTTGCGTTTGCAGAGTGAACAGTTTACCATTTCCGAGCATTGACATCTTACCAAAGGTTGACTAGATATGTGTGCAGGATCTTTCAGGTTGTACTTCAATTTAGGTAACTGCATCTAATGTCTAATGCAAAAAAATCTGAAGATACTACTGGTCCTGCTTGTCAGGTCATGAATATACTACACGAACAGCAAGGGTCCTATCATACCTCCATCCGGAAGGCCCACGGATGATACCCTGTCAAAGGTAAACTACTACGTACTCCCTATCATGAAATATTCAGCCGAGTCGAAATTTCTTTTTCATACCCCTACGATCGTTATTCCCGTTAATAAGGAATCGTATGGTATTGAGTTAAATGCTTTTCGGAGTATAAGAAATACTGCATCCATCTACGTGGCATTCAGGATGTATTGAAAGAACAGAGCGATTAAGTTTTCACATGAGAGATATTTTGCTAAATCGTGGTGCTTGGCCTGGGGGAACTCATTCCATTCGAGATACCTTATTACGTTTGTAGTCCGAATACGTTCTAAGTTTCTACGGCAGCTGGATTTCAGCGGTGATGGATAGCACTTTTGTGGATCATTTCTGCTACTCTTCTTGTTAGAAAAATTTGCAGTGTCTGTGTTTCTCAGTGCCTGTATAGTAGTATGCAATGTCCCTCAGACATGCATACATGCCTGAAGGTACAAACACTGCTGATAGCCTACATTCGTACGAACTAGAAACATTCTTCTGTTCTTGTTGTGTTTGAGAAAGCCTATAGTCGTCTTGGAGAATGAGTATGAGAGGTTCCGTTGGATATCTGCTCATGTGCAGGAAGCTGTGTAGGTAGATGTCAACTATGTAATTCCCAATCTTGCTTTTACAATCGTGTTAAACGTTGGTACATGGTATGAAAATAGTTCGTAGAGTTCAAGAAAAAATGTAAGTTGCTGTCTAGAAGTTAATTATCATCGGTTTCGAAGTGACTCATTAGCAAGAAAACTGGTGCGGTGGATGATACACGGATCTGGCAATTGGAATGCATGGCCGTCAAATCCTGATATGTATCTCCCGGGCTCATATAAATGCTCTCACTTGAATGCCAGTATATTTCGTTCTTTCAACCTGTTTATGTACCATTTTTCCCCTTTTACTATTCAAGAAGAGTAAGTGATCAGTAATCAAAAACCACAACGTCAACGAAGATTTATACTCCAACTTCTAGCTCCTCGCAATGGCTATTGATGGAGAAGTAAGGGCTGAACACTAACTGGAATTTGAATTGTTTCAAAAAACTTGAAGCATAGCCATTTTTATTATTTTCGTACGTTATTACTATGGCATTGTCTCGGCAGCATAGGATAGAGCGCTCAATACAGTATTCATGGAGCTATTGCTGCTGGCATCAGGAAAGTCCCGAACATCGGTACGACCTTACATTGCAGGCAGTATGGCTTCGCGTCGCTGCTGCTTAAAAATGTAAAAGATAGCAAAATGTTCACAAAATCTCGGGAGGAAAACACTTCCGATGACAGGCTCTTGAGCCGTTCGATGGACAATTTCCGCCCGTGCGCCTCGCGAGAGAAGATAACCTTGTTCCCGGTTAACGAATTCTTTGAGAAAAAACGCTTTGACATAACTTTGCCTCTAAAACAGAGGTTTTACAGAATAATAATTTACTAAGTTGTACGTTCGCTTCTTTCATGAATATGTGACAGAAAAACACCTTGCATTCACCTTACGATCATATAACGACTTTAAATTACAGACTTTTCCTTTTATAAAAGTGATTACTTAACCATGTGGACTACCTCCACAAAAGAGGACGAACGTTGCGGTTGACCGACCTACGCACAATGAGATCATTAGCAATGCAGTATAGGTCCGTACTGGGGAAGCATGGGAAAGGAAACCGGCCGTGCTCTTTCAAAGAAGCCATCCGGCATTTGCCTTAAGCTATTCACGGGAAGCACTGAAAATCTGAACCAGGATGGGTGGATGAACCGCCTTCCATCCGAATATGGGACAAGTGTCATAACAGTACACTATTACCCCCCACCCCTCCACCCCCCAGCTATCTCTAAAAACTGGCACTGAATATCGTTTCAAGTTTTCCGATATTTACATTCGCGACCCTGTTTTCTTGGAGCACAAACAATAATATTGCACTTTTTTAACTTCGGTCTTTCATTTGGGACTGTGTTGCATGGTGGTGGTAAGTAAAACAGTTAATATGTATCATCCAGCTAATAGAGGGTGTTAAATGAACAGTTCGCACGTCTCCGCTGTTGACTGTTGGTTCGATGTAACAATTTCTCAAAATTCTAACCCTATTCACCTTAGACTTCATTTAACAAATTCTATCTACATCTACGTACATCCTGCTCCACAAGCCCCCTAACGGTGTGTCATGGAGAGTCCTACCGGTACCACTAACTGATACGCCTTTCTGCTCCACTCGTGAACTGCACGTGGGAAGATAACCCTGTACATTAGCTGTAATTTCTCGAATTTTCCCGACGTAGTCATTCCCCGAGATGAATGTGGAAGGAAGCAATATTTTGTCCGACTCTTCCAGAAAGTTCTGTCTCAAAATTAGAACATTAAACCTCACTGTGGTGCTTTAACGCATCTCTTGTAGCATCTGCCACTAGAATGCATTGAGCATCTGCCCAACGCTCTAACGTCCTCTAAATGATACCTCGAGGAAAGAGCCACTTTTCGTTCGATCTTCCCTCTCTCTCTCTCTCTCTAGCTGTTTCATCTACCTGTCTTATCTGGCAAGGACCTTAGATAGATGTACAGTATTCAAGAATCGGTCGAACAAGCGCCTTATATTCCACTTACTTCGTGGGTGAGTTACATTTCCATAAGATTCTTCCCACTAATCTCAGACACGCATCTGCTATCGTACTATTTGCTTTATGTGTTCATTCTACATGATGTCGCTCTGGATAATTACTCCTAGTAATTTTACGGTAGACACTGTTTCCAGCAAGTTGTCTTCAATAGTGTGGTTGTGCAGTAGTAGATTTATTTTCATATACACGCAGAATATATTACATTTATTTACGTACAGGGTCACCCACGACAGCCTGCACCATTCATCTACCCTCCGTAGATTTTTCTGCAAATCTGTACTGTCCTCTGGCGTTGCTACTTTCTTATAGACAACTGTGTCACATGTGAGTAGTCTTAAAGGGCTTCCGACGCTTTATACTAGATCGTGCGTATGCATCGCAAACAGAAGTGGTCCTCTGGCACTTATTAGGGTATTCCGAAAATTACATTGACATCTGTCTATTTTGTTCCGTTAAGAGCGACGTGCTCATTACCATCTCTAAGGAAGACCTCGGTAAGCTCGTATATTTTCACTGCGGTACGGTCTCAAATGGCTTCCTGAAGGCAGGATATACGTCATCAACCTGATCGCCTTTGTCTACAGCGCTATGGACCTCATGCAAGAACTGAGCGAGGTAAGTTTCGCAGGATCTCTGTTTGTGGAATCCCCGTTGATTTCTACAGAGGAGATTTTCGTACTCCAAGCCGTCAGGTTTCTTGAGTATGAAACGTGTTCCTTATTCTACGTCAACGATATAGACCAATAATTATGTATATCTGTGCTGCGACCCTCCTTGAAACTGGGAATGATTTGTGCTTTTTTCCATCACTAGGTACCTTTCCTTACGCCATCGATCTATGATAACTGCTGCTACAAGACGAGGATTTAATTCGCATAATCTGTGTAGAATCATATACGTATCTCGTCTGTTCCTGATGCCTTTTCACTACTAAGCGATTATAGTTGCTCTTCTGTTCGGGGATCGGTTATCTTAGTATATGGCATTTCAACATACGTACGATGATTCAACGGAGAGACCATGTTACGATCTACAGCAGTGAAACAATTTCGGAAGACCGAGATCAGAATTTCTGTCTTCGTTCTATTATCATCCTTTTTTGTGGCTGTATGATCACTGATTGAATCGACAGGTGATTTAGAACAGCTGCCTGATTTTACGTAATCCTAAAATCACTTACACTCATACAGGCTGACAAAATTTACTTTCTCTAATTGCTCTCCTTACGCTCAGTCAGATTTTGTTTTTCAGCTACTTTTTGACGTCTCTGGAATCTGTGATGAATGTCTCTTTGTTTACGTAGCAGTTTTCTAATACAGCGATGGGTCATCCCCATCCTTTAAGACCTTGTTTGGAACACGCTAGTCTGAGGTATATGAGCGACAAGTTACATTCTTTTTTTCTCTTTGTGCTCCACATCTTCTTCCTTAGCACTGAATATTTGATGGTGGCTACTCAGGTACTCTGTAAATTGAATCCTTTCACACTTGCTAAGCAAAAATATTTTCCTCCATTCTTAACATTCCTTGCAAAAACCGTAGTCATTGTTGCTATCAGTGTTTTATAGTCAATGATACTTCCTCTACATTAACTGATTCCGTAAGTTCATGCCTCTTTGTTGCTACGAGGTGTAAGATGTTACACTCACGAGTTGGTTCTCTATTTCGAAGTAATTTTCGGGCAACCTATTCAGACTAATGTCACCCCAATCCTGTCTCTGGAACCATTTTTGATGGCATGATTCTTCCAATCTATTCCTGGCAAGGTGAAGTCACCCCGTATTACAGTGAGATGTTCAGGAATATTACTACCAATGTTCTGCAGCTACTCTCTGAAGTGGTCTGCCACCACAGTTCCTGATCCAAGCCGTCTGTAGAACCATCTGATCATCATTTTGATGCTTAACTACACCCAGATTAATTCACTTTCGAAATACGTGATAACATCGGTAGATAATAGCGAATCCTTTCCCGCAATAAATACGCTGACATTACTGCCAACTAATATATCCTTACTATAAATATTCAAATCCGAAGTTACGATCTCACTGTTGTTCATTTACGATTTCAAACATCTTTTTGTTCCACTAATGTCCGGAGATTATAACCAGTAAGTGATAATATTTCATAGATCTTCCCTTGGGTGCTCCCGCAGTTTATAAATATCACAGTTACCTTTTCACTATCCGATATGCGAGGACGAGTATCCTCTGCGAACATTGTGGCTGATGTAACTTCGATTTTGGCAGACAATTCATCTTTGATTCCAATAGGGATCTTTCTAACCTAAAGACCTCCATGCCCACGCTACGCGTACTCCACCACCTTTGTAGTCGCTTTGTGCGTGTGGTACACGCCTGATCTGTTAAGGGGGACTCCGCAATTCTGCACCCGGTAGCGAAAGTCGAGAAATTCGCATCCGATAAGGTTGCAGAGTCATCTGAGCGTCTGGTTTACACCTTCCACTCTGATTCAAACCAGAGCACCGCGATCGACAGTGGGTACGATTCTACAAATAGTCTGATTAGCCTGCACCCCACATGCGATGCTAGTTGTCTTCACAAAATCAGCCACCTGCCGGAAGAAGCTGAGGATGGCCTCAGAACAAAAGCGGCAGGCGTCATTCGTGGCGACAGCCGGTTGCACCCAGTGCGTTCGATAGGAGCCGGCAGGGCTGTTTCACGTCACGGACGAGACCCCCGGCAAACATGGCCAGTGCACACTGGCATTCTTTCCCATCATGCGTGTTATTTCCATGAGGGGCTCCATTACCCACCAAACGTTGAAACTCCCAATGACTAGCTAATCGATCTTTGTACATGTCCGGACTGGGTAGGAAAATCGGCCGCTGACCCAACAGGAGAGGCATCCCGTGCTGGCTCAGAAGTATTATCATCACTGCGTAGCACATCATACCTGTTGCTAAGGAGTAAGGAGTCATCCATGCTTACAGTTGCCACTTTTGGCTCCCTCCCAGAGACACCCGAACTCACCACTGTCCGTCATACACTCTCGAGCGAAGACGAACGGGTCAGATGTGGCGTATTGGAAGACGCACAGACAACCTGGTGACTAGGGAATTCCAACAGCACCAAGGGTGTCGAAGATGCCTCGAGCAGAAGACGGAAGCCTGCTGACCGCGGACAACGCAGCCTACAGCTGTTTACGGACAACACCCAACTCTCCTTGCGTCCGCTCACAACAGGCACAGTCCCTATCCATTTCATACCGTTTTTTTAAATAAGTAAAAAAAAAAAAAACGGAATAGGATCTCAAAAATATAACAAAGTTTTGAGTTCACTACTGCCCTCTTTCCACTTTTTGGTGCACGACGGTGAGTTAGAAGATGAATTTTGTGCACCGCAAAATGGAAAAAAAATAATGCTTCAAAGGCCGTACTGACAGAGAGCTTTCTAATCAAACTGTGTCACTTATGACACTTCGATCACGCCGATCAGACGTAATAGTAACTCACTGGACTCCTATTCCGGAGGACGGCAGTTCAAATCTCCGTCAGTCATTCAGATTTAGGTTATTGCTGATTTTCCTAATTCTGTTAAGGCAAATATCGGGACAAGAAGGCTTATGACATCAAGTCTGTGTAGCACGAAATCACATAGGCACAAGAAGATCTTAAGTGAAAGTAACACAGAAGGAACAGTGCGCACTTGGACTAATTAAATTTTATGAGTAAACGCAATGAGATGTGAAATGAGCAGTATAGGTTCCTGTGCTACTCTCAGTAACTGAACGTCCGCTTAGAGTGAAACTGCTTGAAAACACAAGATACGATCTTTCATCGTTCTTCAGATGCATAGCATTATTCAACATGCCAGCTCCCTCTTTCTCCATATTATCTAATGGCCCATCGCTAATTACTTTAACATCGATGACATGCTGGGTTATGACTGCGTTAGCTCGTTGTTGTTGGTCAGTTTCAGGATTAGGTTGATCACTGGCCACGAAGCTCCAAGTTCTGGGTTCGAGTCCCATCCGCGTACAAAGCGTCAGTTTATCAGGGCGTTTCAACAAGGAACGCTAATAATGCACATAGAGTAAGGATTGTAGTAAGAAGGAACCATAGGGAAAGAGATATATCTAAAAAATATTAGTGAGATGCCGATCAACTAGAAAAGACAGGCAAGGGTGACACATTATAGCTCAGAATGTTGAGCAGTACAAAATCGTGGAAGTGAAAACAAAGGAAACTTGTTTGCCACGGTTTTTAAGCTTACAGGGAGAGGTGTCTGGAGAAAAACTTATGCATTCACATTTCAGACATATTGACAAGCCCTTAAGAAGGTCAAGAACTAGATATTACAAGAATAAATTCTTCCAGAAGTTTTGTATGAAACGCCAGAATTTTCTTAAGAAACAACAATGTCATTTTCCAATTTCTGAAATGAGTAAGTATTATAGTTTGATAAACGAATGCCAAAATATGTATTGTATCACGAATATATTTCAAAGAAGTTGGCACAACGGCTGCAAGTTTAAAACTGTTAATAAGGGGCATCTCTTTTTGTAACAGTGACAGTTTTTATTTAAAAGTTAATCGCAACATGAGGAATGGTCCAAGGCAATTATTTAGTCAGGTTTTATATTGTTTGAGGTGCATCGATTACAAACCGGAGAATTCCTTTCTCAAAAAATGATGAATAAAGTAAACAGACCCGTATTTCATTGCTAGAACTTCTCGTTCCTGTTGCTAAGGCTTCAACATACAGTAAAATTGAGGACTGGTGGTGTCATTTATTAGTCCTTCAAGCATAAGATTTAGTACTTAATGCGTAATAGTGGACACAGTGAAATCAGTTTCTCAGACAATGTTTTCTCCCAGAGATTAATGAACAGGTTGTAACGCAACGATTGGAAGGAAAAAGGAAAGTAATAAAAACAATGCTTTTACTATTTTTACGGATGGATATTCCACCAGATCACCAGAGCTCCATGGAAATTTCATACTTTTGTACTACTTTTTATAAATTGTACTCCTGCAAACCACAGAATACACGTTGCTAGACGACTGCATAAACTGATGAACATCAGTTACACGTTACAGTTCCATGAAACATTGAAAGTTTACAGCAGACAAAGCGGGAACTACAGCTTGCATCCGTGCAAATTTTGCTTCCCATTAAGGTAGCTCAAAGCCCATCCCAAGAGGCGACAGTAATACGGCACTCCAGTTGATAACGATCGGAAGCATCTTATAAATAATTCAGTACGCTCGAGAGTCCACAGGGAAATTCCTGTAACTTTGGATAAATTTCTTAAGAATTCTTGGTAGAAATAATCACGGCAACAAAATATCTGTGGAGGACTGTTCCCTTCCCTCTTTGTGTGCCGAACGCCAGGGTCTGATTCTGGATATTCATGAGGACTGTCTAAAACTCAGGCAAAGCTGTTCATCTTCGTTCGTCTTTATTATGCTGTTGTTTCTCTACTGTCAGGTTGGAGGGTTCAAGTATGATGAAACTTGTATTTTTTTGACATGTTATGAATTATTCTTACTGTGGAAATAAATCTGTCTGAAGTAATAGACGAAACAGCGCTAAAGCTCTGTCAGTTGTAAATAACACATTCCTAGAATGAAAGTTAGAAGTGGACAATATTCAAAATTAGGAGCATCCTGATATAATGTCAGGTTCTTTCATGAGTTTTAAGGTACGCCTGTAGCTTTCTTTTAAAAGCAAGCTT
Organism: Schistocerca nitens; assembly: GCF_023898315.1. Lineage (NCBI taxonomy): Eukaryota > Metazoa > Arthropoda > Insecta > Orthoptera > Acrididae > Schistocerca > Schistocerca nitens. The sequence continues at coordinate 952,777,848 of NC_064616.1, forward strand.
TCATTAAAATTTCTGATAAATACTATCTTCTTGTATTCTAATGCTAATGAATAAGATTCCTCCCATCAACAAACTTTTCGTTTTTACCTGTTAGCACAATCGCGAGGAATTCCTTTTTCGTCCATTCTCACTCATACTCAAATACACCATGCAGTTTTGTGTCTTAAGCATTGCTTATGGTATCAGCGAACTACGAACAAAAGTTTTGGCCATTGAAACGTATTACGCATTTCTGATAACCAAGTGTTACCTATCTATATTTTAGAATTGACGTGTCTGATATAAGATATTTATGTCTTTATCGCATAATTCCACCTTCCACATTCAAGGTTCCCCTGCGTTTAACGTTGTTCGAACTGTAGTTGTAAAGTTTCATTCCACAGATGTGAGGCACTTGTAGAAAAGGTGAGATGAATTTTTAATTTAATAAAAAAAAGACAGTTATGGTTTTTATACCGGATATCTCTTCTGTGTCTCACTCTTGTTGCCCTGCTAATTATGTTTTCCCTTTATTCTTGGAAATTTATTGGTAGAGCGAACATCAACCAATACTGCCCAATGTCAAAAGGAAATGGATCAATTCTCATTATAATAATCGTAACTTTAACATTGTACTTATGGGCGTCTAGTCGATGAAGCTGCTACATATTACTGCAATACGTTATTGAATGGTGTTCTGTTCTGTGGTGACGGAAGTACATGAATCTCTAGCTGTGTCTCACTTATGAACGAAGCTTTAGTTAACTTCAGAGCACGATTCTTACTTCATGTAAGTGAGCATTTTATTCCAAACATATTACGCTAGGTTTTCTGTGCATGCTATAAATCAGTTCAGCGAGATCAGGGCTGATTCCGCCCCTAACTGAGTTATTGGTCTGACTTTAGTGGTCTGTATGTTTACGCGACGTTCAGCTTTGTTACTTTTGCCCTCCCTGGCAGTACTCACGCAGCTGTTCAGTTGACTTGTAACCTCAGTGGATCGTATCAGACTACTGGAACACAAAATGTGTGACCTCAGCTTTGTCATATGCTTTTTGCGATTCGTAGCGTAACTTTCACAAGTGGAAATACAAATGGAATTACTCTACACGGTGACTCACATTCCACGTTGAGTTGTATGTCCATCAACAACTGCAGGACGAACCATTTCTCAGTGTAGTAGGATCATAAATAGTAAATCATTGCCCATTATGGTTTGCTTGAGATATGAAGCAGTATGAATGAAGGGTTCTACTGCCAGAAATGAAGCAGAAAACAGTAAGTACAATGGGTCAATCAACGCAACTAGGACTTTAAGACAAACGAGAGTTATTCATTTATTTTCGTTGCTGATCTCAGTGCAACCTAATTACGAAAATTACCAGTCTCCCTTTGCGCCAACTAGTTACTGCGTTCGTAAACAGACGCTTTTAGGATTGTTGGTACTGAACAACATAGTCTGTATTCAGTGAAATACTCGTGAGAAGCTTCAAGCCGGTTTTTCCCAGGAGCAGAAATTTAGTACTATGTAGAATGTGACGCGTTCAGCGAAGTGCGTCGTCCCTTCGACCGTGACATACTAGGGAAGGTGATTTCCGACTGAGCGCAGTGCGTAGTGCTCCAGCGCTGTACGTCAAGCGAGACAGACCAACTGGTTCTGGTTCTCGAGGGCGTGATGCTTTCTAGTGAAGTAACTGCTGCAAGTCAGGTAAGCACGTGCGGAAAACGGCTGCAAGACGTGATAAAACGCTACAGTGGTTTCTGCAGCAACGCTGACGATAACTCTCTAGCAATTAACCCATTGTGAACCACGTTCCTCTGAATTTCAGCAAATATCAGAAACACCTCTTTCAGCCCCATCAATTATTTACATGAAGATAAAGAAGACAGACGCCACTTAAAAACTGTGTAGAAGAGATGCCAAAACCACCAACACAAGTGGATGAAACAGTAATATTCTTCAAAACCATGGCTATAAGCGTGAAAAAATCTCGGCCTGGACTCCTTACGCAACCCAAGATTAGAGTGTCCCAAATCGTCACAGTGCTGAATGGTTAAACCAACATCGTTGGTATGGTTCTAGTTCACCAGCTGTGGATTACAATGAACATTCTTCTTCTTCGCAACACTCGTCATCCTCGCTTCTCGGGTTCATCTCTCATACACCTAAAATATCTCTTTGTGAAGTTTCTCAAAATCGGGACCTGAAATACTCAAGTCTTCTTCCACACAGTTGAAAAACGATTGAAAGTGATGAGGAGTAAATCTGAAATATGTTTCACCGTCCGCTAAGTCGTGGTTAATCAGTATTTTCTACAAACTCGCATTCTCTAGGTTCCACAACATACTTATGACCGTTTTTCTACTTTTCGCGTAAGTCTGCAGCAAAAAATCATTATTAGTCGCCAATAGCTATCAGCAAACCCAAACGTTTCCTTCATTTCCTCCCAAACGATCCACCAATAATGTGCACTACATTAGCAGTTTGTTAAATGTATCACTTAGAGCACTTTTCAAAGACAGTACGTGGGAACTAAAGAGTTATTGCGCTTGCGGTTTACTTTTCTGGGAAAACACAGATGCGCAATGCATTTAAGACTTATATCCATGCAAAATACCCTATCCTGCTCCAAGGCAAACCCGGCTTTAAGAGGCACTTCCACGCATTCAGCTCTAAAGCTCGTCCTAGGATTTGCCTTGCCATAGGGCTTTAGGCGTAGTTCCATTCAAACGTCTGTAGGACACTGATCTAGAACTCCTTCAGCGATGTCCCGGTTAATCAGGGGAATGAGTGACATAGGCTTCTGTTGCGGGTGAAAATTAAGTTTCTTATAATGAAGCACGCTACCCTGAAGAACTCCTTTAATGCTACTTTAGTCACTCCCAAGCAAAAATTGCTACAGAGATGAAATTGCTCATTATATCACCTTAAACGATTGAATACTGAGGGATAAACGGAAGTAAACAAAGAAAGATAAACGTAGGTAAGCACATATAATGTCTGGAAAATAAATACACTTTTTTCCTTACTATCTTCAGTGGGTTCACATACCACTTTGAACCCGACTCATATTTCATCACCTGCACTAATTTGTCGTTTGTGTGCTGCCTCTCAATAACTGTAACGCTTTATTCATTGGTGTACTTGAACTGATGAGCCAAAACATTGCGACCACCTGACTAATAGCTTTGGAATGAAATCCATCACTGATTCTGCGTATCAGGGATCCGACAGTTTGTTGGTAGGTTTGTGGAGGTATTTGGCATTACATGTCTACGCACATGTCACGTAATTCGCGTAAATAATGGGCGGCTACTTTACGTACGCGTTGATGCAGCCCGATAGCGGCTGAGGTGGGATCTACAAGATTTACATCAGGCGTATTATGCTCCTCAAACCAGTATAACACTGTTCTGGCTCAGAGACACGGACAATTGACTGCTGGAAGATGGCATCGCCGCCGCCGAAAACATAAAGCATGCGGGGATGCAAATGGTTCGTAGCTGTCAGATTGTCTTCGATTACTACCACAGGTCCCATGCAAGCGCAGGAGAATATCACTCATAGCATTAATATGTGCGCTGCACGTTTTGAGCCACCATTCACCCCGGTGACGGCGTTTGTGGAGACGACCATCGTCCTAGTGTAGGTAAAAAGTGATTCACCTCGTGGTCGAATCCCGATGGTCCCATACCCACTGCAGTCGTAACTGACGATTTCATTGAGTCAATATGTGTACACGTAGGAGTGGTTTGCTGCGGAGATCCATGTTCAACAACTTACAACGAACGGTGTGCTCCGAAAGACTTTTGCGTGCACTAGCTCTTTCGGCAGAGATGGCACAGACCATCATCTGTTCGACCAGTCTAGTGTCCGAACCCTACGTTCTGTGAATAATCGTGGACGTCCTACTACCTACTGGTAGTTTCAATGTCCTGCTAATTCTATACGTAGATGCTCACGACAGTAGCACGTTAACATTCGACCAGCCTCTCAGCTTTCGAGATGCTCGTTCACAGGGTCTGCGTAATGCTGACCTGCCCCTTGTCAAAGCCGCTTATCTCAATGGATTTCCGTTTTTGCAGCCATATATTCGCTAGGGAGATCCCCCGATCATGTCTGCTCCGCTAAATGCCTTTTGTTACGCGTCACGTGCTCGCAACGCTACCAGGCGGCATCCAACGTCGCGTGGACAGTGGTCATAATGTTTTGGCTTATCTGTGTATTTAATTAAGGCTATGTGCTGTATTTCTTCAACTGTCTGTATCTGTCCTACTCTTTCTACTTTTTACGTTGTTGTGTCCACGACAAGCGGCGTAGTTACTGTTTTATCAGATGTCATGGAAGGTGGATTGGAGTTTGAAGTTCTACGTGGAACACTTCACGTCACCAGGTGCTGTGAAAATAATAGCTTATGGCCTATGTATAGGAAACCAGGCTGACATTGAAAGGATTTAAAGAAATAACGGAAAAAAACTCAGTGTGGTCTTACGGGTATTCGCAATGACATAATCTTGAAACAAAGCAGAAAAAAAGCCCTCCTGTGTCCTCATTACTGTCCTACATCGCTCTATATGGGGAGCTATAATTTAACCAGTAGAAATAATGCAGATATAACAAGAACCAACCACAACGAAATATCATATGTTTGTAATTATTGTATACTCTAGAACATACGATGTTTGTACGGTCGGGTGCTGAAATATAAAGCCTCCGAATTTTTTGTGTGAAAATTCTCACAACATTTAAATAAAACTAGCGTTATTAACAATCTACATCTTACTCCTTTATGTCTACATACTTGCAGCTCTCAGCCGCTAGAGGGATTCGAATTGTGGCAGGTAACATTGCGGTGTGTAACGTAACTACGTCGGTGGGTAAGAAACACCTTTCTCTAATCGAGTTTCGATTTCGTAGAGTTCGCCTACACATAGAGTACTTTATCCTTCAATATGACAATCCCAGACCGCACACGAGCTCTCCGTAACCTGCAAAAATCCGATAATTTTGGATTACTGTTATCGATCATCCACCCGATTTTCATCTGTTTCCAAAACTGAAAGAACTTGGACGACTTTACATTGATAGTGATGAAGAGGCGCAAGCAGATATGAGGTTGTGTCTACATCAACAAGTAAGGCAGTTTACAATGAGGCTCTTCGACTGCAGGGTGACTACGTTCATAAATAAAGACGTCGACATGAAAAACGAAAATGTAAATTGCTAATAGCATTGGTTTCATTTATAAAGACTTAGGAATTTTTACCTAAAAATCTCGGAGGCATTAGTGTCCAGCACGCCCTTGTATAAATAACAACACATTTCTGGAATATTTGATGTTTGAGGTCAGTCCTGTTATGCAGCACCTGCTTCTGGGCTGTTAAATATGCCAGTGTGGTAAAACCCGAAATACGAAACAACTGGATGTAACTTTTAATGAAGTTGCAAGACGAGTTATTGGATGGATGAAGGCAACTGCTGGTGATTCTTTGTATTGCATGGAAGGCGATGTTCCTCCTGTCTTTGTCAGTTTTCATGTTGCCGTGATTCTTGCAACGAGGAGGAGTTATTCAAGGCACAAGAAATTTGCTGTAGCTGTCGCTCACTTCTAGGAAAAGATTGTTTAATTTAAATTTTGTATATATATATATATATATATATATATATATATATATATATATATATATATATATATATATATAATTTTCTTACCGGAAACTGGGAATTCATAGAATATGTATGCATTCGGCTCGAGTAAATAAATACTTATCGTAGTCTACTAGACTATTTTCAGTATAATAAATTGTACTTGATTGGGACTCGAACCTGGGACCATTGCCTTCCGGCTGAACAATTTTGCCTCCTAACCTCACCGTATAGCCCTCCTAGTGCTCTCCAATATTTCCATCTTTGGCGAACTTCTTCGCTATAAATTTGAAGAAATACATAAATAAAATAGCTCAGCTGCTCACAAGCTCTTTCGTTCACTCTTGCTCGTAGTTGGTGAGCTAAAGAAAACGTAAATAAAGGTGGCGAAAGCAAACTTCATCTTGGAAAATGTCGTTTCACTGGATCAATTACTAAATAAAAAATATAATTTCTTATATCATCGAAAATGAAATTAACTTCTTCCTGTAGGTAGTGTCCTTCTTCTTGTACACTCACATTTTCTTTCCTTAGACTACATTTGACATGTTGAAAAGAAAATGTTTTCTGTAGTCAAATTCCTGAAAGTAAAGTAAAATTTTCTGTTTTAAAAAATCAACTAAAAGGGAATGGAAGATTCGTGTCATTCCATTTTCCTATACCACATTATAAAATGTGAAAGTATCCTTTCTCGGATATGCAGCCAAGTAACGTCGTCCAGAAGGCTATATCTTCAGATGTTCTATATGACTGAGTGATTTATGATGGGCACAGTCTTTATATCTTACCCCTCCCCCACCCCCTCCCCATCCGCAGCCTACAGCCGCCTACTTTTTGGCGCGGACTTGGTGTGGTGGTGGCGTGGGAAGCGCAATGTCGGGGGCAGATCCAGGGTCCTCAGTTGCTCTGCAACCGGCATCAGAAGTGGGTCTCTGCCGGCGTGGCGAGAATGGGTCCCCGTCGTCTTCAGTTGTTGTGACGAGAGCGGATTTCCACGTAGATTGCACCTGTGCTTTGATCATGCTCTGGCCGTACGGACCACAACACCTGCAAGACTTTCGCAACACATGAATTTGCTGCACCAGAACATCAGATTCGTGATAGAGATTGAATGAATCTATCAACTTCCGTTTCTGGTTTTGCTCGTCAAGTGATGACAAGATGGCAGCCGTGCGGCGTAACCGTCTGGACTTAGGCAACTTGCAATGGTTCGCACGGCTGCCCCCGTCGGTGGTTCGAGTCCTTCCTCGGGCATGGGTGTGTGTGTTGGCCTTAGCGTAAGTTAGTTTAAGTTAGATTAACTAGAGTGTAAGCCTAGGGACCGATGACCTCAGTAGTTTGGTCCTATAGGAACTTACCAGCAAACCGATTGGGAAACCAACAAGGTGGCACACTAGGACACAGCATCTACCGTAAAGCGACACGTACAGATTTGTCCTTACCTGCCCCAGCTGCCATGCCCCTTCACAAATAGAGGATATCCTAAACACAATAGTGCACAGATCTCGCGAGATATCGAACCATAACAGTCCAGCAGCCGAACTGCGGCACTTACAGGCCGTCTTCCACACGGAAGGTAGCAGCAACCATCAGATAATATGTACCTTAAAACTGAAGACGGCGAGATCACATCCTGCTGAGGAGGAAGAGAAGCCCGTTGCAATAGTGATTAGCCCATACGTCGGGAACACTTCAGCATCAATCGGAATAATACTCCAGAAACACAATGGCAATTGGGTGTTCCGCCCACCAGCCAAGACGAAAGCCTCACTAGGATCAGTCACGGATTAACTAGGACTGTGGAAACAAAGCGGATACCGCATGTCCTGCCAGTGTGGAAACAATGGGCAGACTACCCGTATAGTATAGGAAAGATGCTCTGAGCATAAAGCGACAATGCCAAAGAACAGCCGAAAAAGTCCACTGTAGCAGATTGTTGCATATCCTACGGGCATGACACAAATTGTGGCGGCACCAATTTGTTGCAACAATCCAGCATATAATGGGATTGTATTTTAAAGAAATTGTAGAGCTCCGACTACATGATGGACTAATAAATAAAGACACGTTTTCAATTAAGCAGGATCTGTCACCTAGCCTTGAACATGGTAAAGCACAGTGGCAATCGATGTTGAAATCTGTTCTTGTCATAAAAAAATGACGAGGATGAGGACGCTTTGTAGCCACGATAGCAGAGACCTGCGTCCGACACCTGGCCGACAGCGTTACTGAGCACTCCTGGATCGACCACCGAGGCTGCGCTTCTCACACCACTGCAGCAAGACCGCGCAAGGAGGCGGCGTTTGTAGGCTGTGCGTGGGAAAGGAGGGGGTAGTGAAGGTACAATATAAAATCGGTGCTCAGCGTAAGTCAATCAGTCATCTAAAACGCGTCAAGATGGAAATTCGAAATATCACTCCTTCAGGACGATGCCACCTTACTGAATACCCGAAACAGAATCGAAATTTTACTGAGCCGGAAAAACGTAAAATCACACAGAAAAAATTATACGTTCTCTACCGCCATTGTGTTTGATGGTGCTCCTTCTTATGACACTGTTCTCATAGTTCTCCTTTACCTGACTGAAAAACGAAACATGCATAGAAATAATTAGACAAACGTGTATGGCTCTAGAAGAGTTTCGTGGTAGGTCAATTTAGTACTTCTTTCAAATAATTAACTTCCAAGAAATATCATCATACAGAATCCAGCTCCGGTTTGTTGCGTCACACGTTAATTGGGAGTAAATTGGTCGTCGGTTCTAATCGGGTAGATACATATTTCGCTATGACGTTGTAATTGTGCCGAAGCATTTCACGAGATCCCTTGATAAACATATCTGTTGCTTGTGTCGTCATGTTCTTCATCACAAGCCTCCATCCACCCTGCTTAAGGTGGCCGTGTTGAAGGGAGGCTTAAAAATGTTACCTCGCCAGACGTACCAACACGGTAAACGGATAAACGATTGCTCTTGGTGTGGGTAAGACAGCTGATAGGTGATTTACTTTGATAATGACATATTTTAACACAAAAGTCCACTCTTTGAAATCTGACTAGTGTTTTTTAGTGGTGGTCTATAACTGTAGCTCGGAGGACATTCAACTCGTGTTTGCAGTTTTCAGTTCTCATGGCTCTGGGCTCCGTAGATATTGCCAGTCCCAGTTACCTTCTGTTTGCTGTTGTAGCCAAACAGTTCTGTGAGAAACTGTTAGCGTTTCGACCCAGTTCTAGTAACTTATATGTCTGAAAATTAATCTTTCCTTCTGCTCGGTTGCTACGGTCGTCAGTAATGTGGTCAGCTGCCTGTACGTCCTCACTATCGTTAACTATCAAAGTAATGGCGTCCACATATGCCTGACACACCACCTCGGTGTTCAAAATTTGCATCCTTTTTAGTGTTATGTGTAACATCCAGAGTAGCAATTCCACACATACAGCGTATAATGTCGTTGAATGGGTGCAGCCTTGGCAGTTGGAGTTTTTGATTTGGTCCCATAAGATGTATGTTGATTTTGATTCTTGCAAAGGCTTCCGTTAAAGGTTTTTGAATAATGTTTGTAAAATGTTCGCTAAAACCCCCATTCGTCAAAATATTTAGTAGAAATTAGTGATTAAACCTATAGCAAGCTTTGTCAGACAAGCTAAACGAAGGCTAATATGGCCAGGCAAATTCACAAGTGCACAATGTCTCAGTATTCCGACATCGGATTGGCCATACTTCGACCAGTAGCCACGCTGGTTTGATATGAACCCAAGAGTTAAGTAAGTGCAAGTTTCAACGTGCCGTTTAAGAGACGTGTAAATATTTTAAAATCGGTATTTAGTAAAAATATCGACATGTAATCCTTTATTTTTTTAGCGAATGTCACCTTGTGCACCTAGACCGCCAGCCATACAGTAAAACTGTCAAGGAAGCAAACTTCTGTAAATATTTAATTGATCATTTCTGTGGTTTTGGCACCGAAAAATTCTCACATCAGAGCGCAGAATCCTAGGAGAAACCGGACTGTAGGTGCTGCGCCTACTGTTAAACGAATTTCTTTGGAAATATAGCTTTTTAACAGGCACTCGTGGTCGGATACGTTTAACACACTAAGTAAAGAAGATAAAATGGTGTTCCCCTGATGAAAACACGTTGTCGGTACGGCATAAAGTTAGGTAAAATTATCTGCCACATATTGCTTTATGATCGCCTGTGTATCGTGATGCCTACCGTGTTCGGCAGTTAGACGTTTAATTAACTTCTGTTTTGTGCTGTTTCTCCTCGTATTACATGGAACAGAGTTTTGTTGCGAATGAACATCGTTATTGCTTCGCGCTCGGATTCGTCTGCCAAGCAAGACACATCGAGACAGGGAAATAATTTTCGCTTTAATCTCTTTTATTTTGTCAGAATTTGTTTGCTGTTTGTCGTGATTCGGGTATAGCTCCCTGAGAAGCAGAAAGTGATATTCGATAGCTGATTTATTTCGCTTTTTCGTTGTCATACTGTATAATATTCCCTTTGTCAGGAATTTTGCGTATTCAGTCCACGAGTATACACGGTCCTGATAGCGTGTTTGTTTGATGAAACATTGGTTCCATAATTCTAAAACAGCCTGTTTCAGCCCTGGCTCATACAAAATGGAGGTGTTCAGAATCCTCTTACTACGTCCTTTAGAAGTTATTTGGCGAGGAAGCTCAAATATATGGGAAGCACAGCGACGGGGAAACATGTCGGCCACGACGGTTACGCTATACATCAGATTCGTCGGTAGTATATTATGTCTAATCTACTTGTAGGGTAAGCGGTAACGTTTGGGCCCAATGCTATCCAAGTGTCCATCAACTCTAATTCATTCGTTAATTTTCGCAGTGCTTCACAATATTTAAGGTGGGGGACCTGCTCCTGCTTACGTATTATACATTTGAAATCTCTGTCTATATGTTTACCGTGTGGTACGACCTGCTAAGAACTTTACTATGCCGTCGGTAGAAATTGGCTTTTGCGTTCTCTATTATTTGTTCCCGAGGCCGCGCGGGATTCAAAAATGGTTCAAATGGCTCTGAGCACTATGGGACTTAACATCTTAGGTCATCAGTCCCCTAGAACTTAGAACTACTTAAACCTAACTAAACTAAGGACATCACACACATCCATGCCCGAGGCAGGATTCGAACCTGCGACCGTAGCAGCCCCGCGGTTCCGGACTGCAGCGCTAGAACCGCACGGCCACCACGGCCGGCGCGCGGGATTAGCCGAGCGGTCTGGGGCGCTACAGTCATGGACTGTGGGGCTGGTCCCGACGGAGGTTCGAGTCCTCCCTCGGGCATAGGTGTGTGTGTTTGTCCTTAGGATAATTTAGGTTAAGTAGTGTGTCAGCTTAGGAACTGATGACCTTAGCAGTTAAGTCCCACAAGATTTCAAACACGTTTTTTGTTCCCGATGGCACGTAAACACTGACAAGTAATGGTTCCAGCATTTTGGACAGCTGTGCCTCTTCTGTTGACAAAAACCGCCTTTATCATGTACTGAATACCTTCTTTGCATATATTCCAGCACCACGTAAACCGTCAATATTAATAAGTGTCTCAAAACCATGTATTTGGTTTATTTTACAGTTCTTTATTTTATAGTTCTTAGAGTAAAATAATATCGCTTTCTGCAGCGAAAAGATAATTTTGTAATACCTCCATTTTGAGAGTCGACTGAATGCTGTTGACACTGAGAGTCACAGGTTTGTCATCTTGTATAGATTTTGTTTTCGTAAGAGGCAATCAAACTTTGTTGTCAGATCACAGAAGCCTGTCGAAATGATCCTGTACCTAAGCAGTACCCATAAATGTAACGGTTCCTCTCTGCAGTGTCTTAACTACGTCAGTACCTTCCGCTTCGTATTTACCGCCTTTCCCTGCAGAAGCTGCTTTTGAAACATTTACCCTCTGTTTTAGTGTTTTCCTGGTTGGAATGAGTTTCTTCTTAAATCTCGGCTCTATTGTCACGTTTGTTTCCTAATCGTTTTCTTAGGTCTATCGGTCTGTCCGTGAGGGATTGTGCCTTATCCGTAGCTTTCAGAGTAGTTCGTGTAGCCTCTGTTAAAGTGTGAATCTTCGTAGTTTTCGTGTCTTTCTCTCTCTCTCCCCCTCTCTCTCCTTCCGACTCTCTCTCATTTACGACTGCCCTCTGCCGGCTCCGCTTTGTGTGAGGCTTTCTTACTGTCGTCGGTTCCGAGCTCCCTGTGTGCAGCCATAGGAGTACCCTGCGTCATGGGAGTACTACGGGATGGCTCGCGTGGGCTCAGTGGGAGTGGCTTCTTACAGTGTATCGTCCTGTCTGGTAAGTCGTCTTGATTGTCATTTTGGTCTGGTCTAAAGCCAAAATAGGAGTGCGGGTTAGCTACTACAAACAGCATAGTGAACGCATTATTGTGGCCAAGATAGACACAAAACCCATGCCTACTACAGTAGTACAAGTTTATATGCCAACTAGCTCTGCAGATGATGAAGAAATAGATGAAATGTATGACGAGATAAAAGAAATTATTCAGGTAGTGAAGGGAGACGAAAATTTAATAGTCATGGGTGACTGGAATTCATCAGTAGGAAAAGGGAGAGAAGGAAACATAGTAGGTGAATATGGATTGGGGGGAATAAATGAAAGAGGAAGCCGCCTTGTAGAATTTTGCACAGAGCATGACTTAATCATAGCTACCACTTGGTTCAAGAATCATAAAAGAAGGTTGTATACCTGGAAAAATCCTGGAGATACTAAAAGGTATCAGGTAGATTATACAATGGTAAGACAGAGATTTAGGAACCAGGTTTTAAATTGTAAGACATTTCCTGGGGTAGATGTGGATTCTGACCACAATCTATTGGTTATGAACTGCAGATTGAAACTGAAGAAACTGCAAAAAGGTGGGAATTTAAGGAGATGGGACCTGGATAAACTGAAAGAACCAGAGGTTGTAGAAAGTTTCAGGGAGAGCATAAGGGAACAATTGACAGGAATGGGGGAAAGAAATACAGTAGAAGAAGAATGGGTAGCTCTGAGGGATGAAGTAGTGAAGGCAGCAGACGATCAAGTAGGTAAAAAGACGAGGGCTAATAGAAATCCTTGGGTAACAGAAGAAATATTGAATTTAATTGATGAAAGGAGAAAATATAAAAATGCAGTAAATGAAGCAGGCAAAAAGGAATTCAAACGTCTCAAAAATGAGATCGACAGTAAGTGCAAAATGACTAAGCAGGGATGGCTAGAGGACAAATGTAAGGATGTAGAGGCTTGTCTCACTAGAGGTAAGATAGATACTGCCTACAGGAAAATTAAAGAGGCCTTTGGAGAGAAGAGAACCACTTGTATGAATATCAAGAGCTCAGATGGCAACCCAGTTCTAACCAAAGAAGGGAAGGCAGAAAGGTGGAAGGAGTATATAGAGGGTTTATACAAGGGCGATGTACTTGAGGACAATATTGTGGAAATGGAAAAGGATGTAGATGAAGACGAAATGGGAGATAAGATACTGCGTGAAGAGTTTGACAGAGCACTGAAAGACCTGAGTCGAAACAAGGCCGCGGGAGTAGACAACATTCCATTAGAACTACTGATGGCCTCGGGAGAGCCAGTCACGACAAAACTCTACCATCTGGTGAGCACGATGTATGAGACAGGCGAAATACCCTCAGACTTCAAGAAGAATATAATAATTTCAATCCCAAAGAAAGCAGGTGTTGACAGATGTGAAAATTACCGAACTATCAGTTTAATAAGTCACAGCTGCAAAATACTAACGCGAGTTCTTTACAGACGAATGGAAAAACTGATAGAAGCGGACCTCGGGGAAGATCAGTTTGGATTCCGTAGAAATGTTGGAACACGTGTGGCAATACTGACCTTACGACTTATCTTAGAAGAAAGATTAAGAACAGGCAAACCTACGTTTCTAGCATTTGTAGACTTAGAGAAAGCTTTTGACAATGTTAACTGGAATACTCTCTTTCAAATTCTGAAGGTGGCAGGGGTAAAATACAGGGAGCGAAAGGCTATTTACTATTTGTACAGAAACCAGATGGCAGTTATAAGAGTCGAGGGGCATGAAAGGGAAGCAGTGGTTGGGAAAGGAGTGAGACAGGGTTGTAGCCTCTCCCCGATGTTATTCAATCTGTATATTGAGCAAGCAGTAAAGCAAACAAAAGAAAAATTCGGAGTAGGTATTAAAATTCATGGAGAAGAAGTAAAAACTTTGAGGTTCGCCGATGACATTGTAATTCTGTCAGAGACAGCAAAGGACTTGGAAGAGCAGTTGAACGGAATGGACAGTGTCTTGAAAGGAGGATATAAGATGAACATCAACAAAAGCAAAACGAGGATAATGGAATGTAGTCCAATTAAGTCGGGTGATGCTGAGGGAATTAGATTAGGAAATGAGACACTTAAAGTAGTAAAGGAGTTTTGCTATTTAGGGAGTATAATAACCGATGATGGTCGAAGTAGAGAGGATATAAAATGTGGACTGGCAATGGCAAGGAAAGCGTTTCTCAAGAAGAGAAATTTGTTAACATCGAGTATAGATTTAAGTGTCAGGAAGTCGTTTCTGAAAGTATTTGTATGGAGTGTAGCCATGTATGGAAGTGAAACATGGACGATAACTAGTTTGGACAAGAAGAGAATAGAAGCTTTCGAAATGTGGTGCTACAGAAGAATGCTGAAGATAAGGTGGGTAGATCACGTAACTAAAGAGGAGGTATTGAATAGGATTGTGGAGAAGAGAAGTTTGTGGCACAACTTGACTAGAAGAAGGGATCGGTTGGTAGGACATGTTTTGAGGCATCGAGGGATCACAAATTTAGCATTGGAGGGCACCGTGGAGGGTAAAAATCGTAGAGGGAAACCAAGAGATGAATACACTAAGCAGATTCAGAAGGATGTAGGTTGCAGTAGGTACTGGGAGATGAAGAAGCTTGCACAGGATAGAGTAGCATGGAGAGCTGCATCAAACCAGTCTCAGGACTGAAGACCACAACAACAACAACAACTGAAGCCAAGATCCTGCGACGCCTCGTTCCTATGTGCCCGGTCTCCATCTTGTGTTAGAGTTAATTTCCTCTATGTTCCAGTAATCGACTCGCTAGATGACCGTCTGGTACAGCTGGCCGTTTGGATTGGCGTTCGGTCATTGCCTGCTCGCAAGTGAGCGAAGCCTGACTGTTTGTCGGCTGTGCAACCTTCACTATCTGATCGCGTTTCTTTTGAATGAACCAAGGACCCACAATTTCCTGCTACGCAGTTGGCCACTGTAAACCATCAACGCCTGAAAACCCTCTTATCATAACAGAGGTAAGTGGCGTAGAGGTTAGCGCAACGGAATCGCATTCGGGAGAGAAAGTTGATAACTCCAGAACAATACACAACCCCTGATTCATGCTACAAAAGTAGGTGTGGGTATCTTCATGGAGAATATCTCTTCTCACTGTTGAATAAGAATCCATAAAGCATCGAAATATAAGGGCAGTCAAATGAAAACCGGACGCCCGCCACAGTGGGACAATGTAGTCATTCCTTCAATAGTAATCCGCACACTCGCTAAGACATTTATCCCACTGGGAGACGAGACTATCAGTTCCTGTTTCGTAGAATGTGGTCGGTCGCTGACGGATCCACAGTCTTGCCTATTCTAGCACTTTCGCATTTGACGGAAACCAACGTCCATGCTTGTCTTTCTTAAGGCCGCCAAAGATTTGAAAATATGCGATGAAACATCAGTGCTGTACGGAGGTGGTTGCGATGTTTCCCAACCAAATCGCTGAAGTGTAGCCTTTGTCCGATTGGCGGTCCGCACTTCCAGTCAGACGAAGGATATACTTCAGCGATTTGTTGGGGAAGCATTCCACCGTCCCCCATACAGTCCGGTTTTTTCACGGCGTGATTTCACGTCTTTGGCCACGTGATCGTGGGCGTCGGTTTCAGTCGGATGAAGAACTGCATGAGCGAGTGCGGTTGTGGATGCGTCAGAGGCCAACTGCGTTCTACGAATCAGGATTTTCTCGTCTCCTCTTCCAGCGGGATAAATGTCTTAACGCGTATGATGAATAGTTTTGAATGGAAAAATTCCATGGTCCCATTATCACGGAAGTTCGTTTTCCATTTGACCGACCCTCGTGATAGTCAGGCAAGTAATGGTGTCGATTGGTCCTCAGGGATAGTTTACACAATCCCAGCCATATGTGCTCCGACATTGTCTGCTGACTTATGTATTGAGGGACCACCTGCAGCAGAGGCACTTCCTCGGTCTCTGAAAACCTCACGAATGTAGAACATACTGTTTGGTTACGTCAAGATTGCGAGCTGTATCCACAAATCGACCAACCGTGCCTCTGAACGTAGCGGGTTGAAAGACTGGACGCTCTGTAGAACAGGTTGTGGCAGGATTCGCTAGATGTTAGCTCCGTAGACCGCTATCGACTGTGTTCACTACAGTCTGATTTCTGGAGTGCAGATGGATGCCATCAGTTTGGAAAGCAACAAACAGCTCCCGGTTAGTCGTCGAAGACAGGTCACAATCGGGTTCATTGCTACAGGGTAGGGCAACACTGCTGGGATATCAGTAATTTCTGTAACACACAACATTTCCGTTAAAATGAGGGGCACCCTTTCGTCTACGTGTATGCTCTCGCTCTAGAGTCGTCTTGCTTCTAGATTGTTCGATTCGCATTACAAGTTTTTATTCACTCCGAGCATTCATTCTCGATTTTGTGTTTATTTACTATTATTCGTTTGAAAGCGACAGACTTCGAATATTTAGATAAAACTGAAAGAGTGATAAATGTCATGAAGACGTCATTTCGCTTCGTTAAGCCATTCAGACCTACAGTGAGGTGACTGAAGTCATCGGATAGCGATATGCACATATACAGATTGCTGTAGTATCGCGTACACAAGTTATAAAAGGGCATGCACTGGCACATTTGTCATTTGTGCTCAGGCGATTCACGCGAAAAGCTTTCCGACATGATTAAGACTTTGAAAGCCGCAGATGGAGCTAGACGCATGGGACATTTCATTTCGGAAATCGTTAGGCAATTCAATGTTCCGAGATCCACAGTGTCAAGAGTGTGCCAAGAGTACCAAATTCCAGGCAATACTTCTCACCATGGACAACACAGTGGCCGACGGCCTTGGCTTAGCGACCGAAAGCAGCGGCGTTTGCGTAGAGTTGTCAATGCTGACAGACAAGCAACACTGCGTGAAGTTATCGTAGAAATCAATGTCGGACGTAGAACGAACGTATCTGTTAGGACAGTGCGGCGAAATGTGGCGTTAATGGACTACGTCAGCATACGACCGACACGAGTGCCTTTGCTAACATCACGACATCGCCTACAGTGCCTCTCCTGGGCTAGTGAACATATCCGCTGGACACTAGACGACTGGAAAACCGTAGCCGGGTCAGATGAATCCTGATTTCAGTTGGTATGAGCTGATGGTAGGGTTCGAGAGTGGCACAGACCCAATGAAGCCATCGACCCAAGAAGTCAACAAGGCTAGTGCACTCTAATGGTGGCTGCATAATGGTGTGGACTGTGTTTACATGGAACGAACTTGGTGCTCTGGTCAAACTGAACCGATCACTGCCTGAAATGGTTATATTCGGTTATTGGGGACCATTTGCAGCCATTTATGGAGCTCATGTTCCCAAGCAACGAGGTAGCTTTTAAGGAAAAATATGGTATAGGTTGCACCGTTTTGGAGTTAATTAGAACTAAGATTACCGAATCAGGCTGTTGCACGTGCATATTCACGTGGCCCTCCATAAAAAAAATTTGTCAAAATGGTTCTAATGGCTTTGAGTACTATGCGACTTAACTTCTGAGGTCATCAGTCGCCGAGAACTTAGAACTAATTAAACCTAACTAACCTAAGGACATCACACACATCCATGCCAGAGGCAGGATTCGAACCTGCGACCGTAGCGGTCGCTCTGTTCCAGACTGTAGCGCCTAGAACCGCACGGCCACTCCGGCCGGCCAAATTTGTGTCAGCTGTCCTCATAGGGTAGATGAAAGTGCAAGAGAATCCCCAGTCTCTGGATCGGGCTCGATCCTCACTACCGTTCCACGTCCAATTTTTGTATTACTCTCTTATTCTGATTTAGGAAACCATAAGAAGGGCACGTTTGACGACACCGTCTAGGTGGGCCGTTTGAATTTGAGCGAGCTACGGCCGCTTGGCTAACTTAAGTACTAATTAGCTCGAAAACTGAGCACCATATTGAATTTCGCTCTTGGCAATTATTTCTCGGCGCAATCAACCCTACATAACCCGTACAAGCTTTTCAGACTATTTCTCACCACCCTGTATAAAGCGTCGTGTAGGGAGAGGCGTATGGGAGGGGGTACGGAATACTGTGTAGCCGTTGTCGTAACTTGGAAACAAAGCGATTTCTCTGGCATCCAAAAGGATATGATCATTGGCTTTCAGGCGAAGGGCGGAAGCATTTCAGAAATGTAAACTGTTCGCATATTGCCGTGGTGAAAGTATACCATGCATGGCAAAACGGCGCCGAGGCAACTATGGTGTACCACGGGCCATAGTTACCAGGGGTGAACGACAGCTGCGGAGATGTGTACGGGCGTATAGACGAGCAACCTTTGAGCAACTTACCGCCCAGACGAACCAATGGGCTATCTTAAGTGTCACTTCAATGAGCGTTCAGTTGTTAATGAGCCCCCGCGTTAGGCACCTGGTTCGTGTACACATGTTGACTGATGTACACCGACGACGAAAGCTCGAATTTTCACACCATTACCGCAACTATACGCGCACTGAGGGACGTCAGGTGGCCCTTGCAGATGAATCACCTTTTCCGCTCCATCAGACAGATGGCCGTTGACTGTACGACGTGAAACTTCTGAAAGCAAACACCCTGCAACATTCGTCGAAAGGGTCCAGGTCGGAGGAGGAAGCGTTATGGTTTCGGGAATATTTTCGTGGCACTCCATGGATGATCTCTTCGTTCTGGGAGGCTCAATGGATCAATGTAGCTATCCTTCGGGACCATGTAGGCTCCTAGTTGCAGTTTTCTTTTCCTCGACACGATGGCACCTACCAGAGGGGCAATGCAGCGTTCCACAAAGTTCGCTGTGTACGTGCGTCGTTTGAAGAGTACCAGGATGAATTTACCGTACTCCCAGGGCCACCAAACTCCCCGGAGGTAAGTCCAATCGAGTATCTGTGGTACCATCTGGATCAGGCTGTTCGCGCCAAGGATCCTCAACCGAGAACGCTAGCGCGGCCACGGCAATGGAGTCAGCATGGCTTTATATTCCTTTCGGTACCTCGCATAACCTCACGGACTTTCTTCCGGTAGGTGTCGCAGCGGCCTACACGGTCGTAATAATGAAATAGTTACAACTACAGAAGAGATTAAAAAAGGATGTAAATTGTGTTTTAAGACTCGTGAAGAATCAGATGAAATGATCGATGACGACATTCCAACATCCAGTAACGTACAAATTAATGAAATATCTTATCGTTGTATAAAAGTATACAGTTCATGTAAACAGCATATTGGTAACGGAATAGATAATACAGTCCACCTACAAGAAACTACTTTATGATGACTATGTAAAAGCCGAATTTTCCGAGATAACAAACGAATATTATACAAAGGATCTGTCATTTACTCGTGTCTAAATATATTTCCAACTTGATGATACACCCTTTAAGCCACCAGATCAAATTAATACCGCACCCACGTTCACCGCCTGCTGTATAAAGAGTACGTAGAGGCTACTTAGGAATATGACACGTTTAGGACCATAATTACTGATAAATACATGACGATTTTAGTTTTGAAATTAGAAGGCCTGCGGATTTCAATAGAACATAACCCTATCGCCTGAATCATGTTTTCGGTTAAATGTAACCCGACATAACTTCTGGTCTACCGACTACATTTAGACTTCCTTATTAGTGTATGGACGATTATGTACTTATTCTAACAACATAAACCATTTATATCACTCATTAATTCTAGCTCTCGTCGTAATAACTGGCCTTTCCTGTTAAGTCTATTAATTACAGCAGAAAATTTCTGATGGCCGATAAACACAGATGTAACGAATGTGCTGTGGTAACAGAAGTTTTAGTTTTCTTTAAAGCGTTGAAACGTATCTCTTTTAATAAGTGTGACGCGTTTTAGGTAACAGCCACTTCAAATAGTATAGTGAATTCTCAAGAGTGTCACAGAGGAAATGACTTCCGCAGGGAGCGGATTACTTGTTCAATATCCGTGAAGATGTGCAGCCTAAAGCCTTGTACTTATAGACAGATCTTCAGGAAATGGGAATGTCGTCTCTCGAGCAGTCTCTCTGTAGCTCGGCAAAGCCTCCTTTATTTCTCTCGCTACAGTTCTTTCACATTTTTGTCCTGCATCTAACGGAATTGTTAATAACCTCTTCTAAATGGGATGTGTACAGATAGCTCTTTATATCTGTCTTCTGTTTAGTGTCTATCTCGCACAAGGACGCGCTGTATTTCAGTACCTAGAGTAGACTTGTTAACGAAACTATATTGACTGACTGAAATATATGCTTAAACCGAGAAACTAGTTACAGATGAAACTCATGTCCTGAAAGAATCAAAAATACTGTAAACATACTTTTATTATTTAGCAGCTACCATCCGAAAACGTGTGACTTGGAATTCGTACATAAAAAATTCAGTACTATTTGTAAAACGGTACAGAATGGTGAGGTTCAGACAGTGCGAGAATAGAAGCTTTTGGAAAGTGATTTTACAGAAGAATAGTATGGGTAGATAGGGCTACTAATAAACTTTTTTTATTATGAACTGCATGCATTTCGTATAATACTTAAATGCTTTTAGCAGTTACCTTCAAAAATGTTTAATCAATACTTACTGAACCGAATCGGGTAAAAATAAAATTTATGGGACAATGTGACTAAAAGAAGTTATCAGTAGATGGTAATGTTTTGATGTATCACGGGGTAGTTAATTTGGTAATGAAGGGATGTGTGGGGCATAAATCTTGTAGAGGTAGGGCAAGGTTTGACTACAGTAAGCAGTTCTGTAGGTATGAAAAGAAATGCAGGAAAACGTCAAACTTGGAGAGCGGCATGAATCCAAAATTGTTCACAAAGTAGTCGGTAGACTAGAAATCATATTGTGTCACATTTAAGCGAAAATATGATTGAGGTGTTAGATCGGTTCTGGTGAGACCTGGACAGAGTCTATTGAAATCCGCAGGTCCTCTAATTTCAAAACTACAGTCGCAGAAATAAGAGCAACAAGATACTGTTTTTTAATTACTACTAAAATTTGCATATTTTCGGCATCACGCTTACAAGCTAATCCCGAACAGGGAAAACGTACTGCAGCAGTGTAGTTCTTCACGACGTAGACACTAACTGTGTCACACCTGAAAATGCACGACACTCTATACCAATTGCTTCAAAGTCTTTGCATAAAACGTATAGAGATGATGGGTCGCATCATGGACAATAACTTTCGTTAAAGACGGAATATTCGCTGACGCTTCCCTGTAATGGTAGGCGCCCCTTAGCATTCGCTGGCCATACAACGACGAGATTTGACCAAAGTGTCAAGACCTACTAACCATCTGTGCTGCTTAATACCTATCCCAACAAAATGATCACTGATTTTCTACAAAAGAAAAAAAAGATGTTATGTATAAGTGTCCTTAAGCGGGGAATGAAGTTTCAGAAGCAAATCAGAAGCTTTAATTTTTCTGTCCCAACTCCTGTTACACTAGACAGATGACAGAAATTTAAGTAACATATGCACGGCACACAGTACATACGCCCTGCCACTTCTCAGGGACGTAACCAATACAAAAGGACGCCTTACTTTGCTAGGAAGTATCAGCGAACTTCTTGTCTCTGATACATGTTGTTCGCAACAACGTGATGCTTCACACCTAAAGGAATGATGGAAAAAGGCTTTTAAACACCCTGTATAACAGAAGTAACAATAATTAGATTGCATATTTAATACATGCACCAAATAAAATTGAAAAATTTAATTACCTTAGTCAGTCTAATTTAAATGCATACGTAAATGATTTAAGGTAGACAAGTATTGATGCTTGTTTGGTGGAGTAAATTCTTTTGTTTTTACTAATCTTTGGAACGATATTGTTCTGTTCAATATATGCGTCAATGACATTTTGCTCAAGCTCATCATCAGGTGATAATGTGAGTATTTTAGCGAAAAGTTGTTATCTCATAGACTGAAAGTTGTACTTTCAGTATCCCAAGCGAGGGGAAATTTATATCGAAAGCATGTGTTTCATAAACACAAGAGGAAATTATTAATTCCCCTAAAGAAAAGTAGTTTTTCAGTCTCACACTAATACGAAGCTCTGTCACCTGGAAATGGTCATTTGTTAAAACCATTTAATTTTGGTCTACTTTTTTCCTGCTACGTATATAGTTCCATATGTATGGCCCGTAAACTTCAGTGTCAGGTATTCTTTTAGTAATGCATTAAAACAAGATATCTCACAGAGAGTTGTATTAGTGTGAGTATACCAGTGGAAATCTTGCAATTTGGAGCTCCCATTACATGACGTGCAGATTAAAATTATAGCCGCTTCCGTAACTTCTATCACTACTTGTTGAATAATAATTTTATAGTCGTAACCCACAATTACATTTTAGAAACCAAAGTGCATGTTTTCCAGGTGTGCGTACTATGGAATACAATAACACTTTTACAGTGAACCTATTAGTTTGCGCTCGTCAAAAGTAAACATCACATTTTAGATTTCAATTGTAAACTTCATGAAATCCTGTACTGCTGAACGAATATCTATTTTAAAATTATGGTTGAGACCATGAACGTAATTGTGGCAGGTAACGCCAGAGAAATGTTGCTAGAGGTTTCTCAATTCTACCGCAAACTGAAGCCGTTTTGAGCTTGCAGGTTTTCTCCCCTTATTTTCCTGCATAATCAGATTATTCTTGATGAACTCGACCCGCTTAATTATGGAGATGCTTTCAAGTGCTGAGAGGTATAGGCACAACTCGTCTTGTGAATATTTACACCTCTGGCGATGTCACAGGGCTGCTGGCCATCTTCATCATACCCTTTCCTGCAGCACGTACATGTACAATAAAATTGTTCACAACGATCACCGAGCACTGCCAGTGCTGTTGAATATTTCAACCTGTTATTGGGGATGGCAGCTCGTGCAGTTGACAGAACAGAGGGTTTCCTGCTGTTGCCAGCACAGTGAGTGATTTAAAGAGGCGCGTGGGACATTTCGATTCCGTATTAGCTGTTCTGAAGCTCGCGTATCAACATTTTACGTAACTTTCCTGTTCCTACTACCCTAACGTGTGCTACGGTACACACTTGTCTAAATCTGTTTTCAATGTAAAAGAATAAATACTTTCTAAATACGAGTAAACATCGTGTTTTATGAAATGATACAGATATCCACTTCCTACTGACTCCAAGCAATAGTTCGATAATGTTAACACAGAAACATTTTACAAGACCCCACAAGTACTGAAAATTAGTGAGAAATTAAGATTATTAGTTGCATTTACTCAGAAGGACGTAAAGACAAAATTAAAGGTAAATGACAATAGAGCAAGAGATTTAACTAGATGATTGGTGTGATATATCTGCAGTTCTGTTTAACTTACAGTGGTGTAGCCTCAATAAATATAAACTGGGAGAGACTTAATTATGATGAAAGATTCAGATAGGTGTTACATGCCGAAATATATTGTAACTGTGCAATAAATACACACACATTGAAATAAATATGGGTTGAAGGCACATCATTTGGGCTCACTGTAATAAAAGATAAGACAAATCATATGATAAACGAAAGGCCTAAGACCTTAAGAACATACAAGATACAAGCAGGAAATAAATCCCAACTGAGAAATTTGCTGGTATTTAAAAACTCTCTAATTACTAGAACTACGACCCGGTATCAAATATGAATCAGAAACGTGCAGGATGGCAAAACAGAACATAAAAAAGACTATGAGCACTTGAGTGAAAACGCCTGTGATATATATATATATATATATATATATATATATATATATATATATATATATATATATATATATATATGACTGTGAGAGAAACAGAGAGCTGGAGAATAAGCTATATTAACCGCTGATTGCAGCTAACTTCATCAGATCACTGAGAATACGTTGATTGCACCGTACGGAGAGGTGGCAGATGACAGTATGCCTAAGAGAACGAAGAAAGAAACATTACATTCCACCAGGAGAAAGAGCTAACCAAGAAGAAGGTAGAGGAACACAGCAATAGCTGATTTTACTAAGATGGATGGAGAAGGAGGAACTATTCATGACTGAAATAAAAAGTGGTACGCACAATGACGTCGATACTACATGGACATCCAACTCCATCTGTCAGACCGTACCAGAAACGATGCTCGTATTTCATCTCTTACCCAACTACAACATGGCTGCCACAAAATGGCAGAACACAAAAATAAAATTCTGTTCCAACATCAGCCTATTACATAGCACGTTTACATAAGGTTCTAAATCAAATACAATTAAATGATTCTGTACCACGTACAGCCCAATGGGATTATTTTTGTTTGGCTGCCACATCGCATATGACGGAAGTCAGCAGACAAGATGGAGTTCATGTACAGGTGGTATAGAGATCACTGTGCACACAGTTCAAGTGTTTGTATCTGTATTAATATTACTGTTATAATGTTCTGAAACATATTGTACAGAGTGAAGTCATATCTCTCCTGAACTAAGCTACACGATCAAAACTTCACACATTAGTAGCGAACAGAATGCGTGTTTCGCCACTGTAGCTGTACATTACTGAACCTCTAATAGACTTATTATTTAAGAAGAATATTAGTATACCTAAATCAATGACATGAACCAAAAGTTAATTTCTATGAATAATAACTCTCTTCACCGAGGTATCTACGAGTGCAACATACAAACAATTGAGTGACAATATTACAGATCTCTGTTTCATGAACAGGAGACTTACACTACGCACACGTATCTATCAATGCAATGTTGCATATCATTTTTGCTTTTGCTGTGAGAAAGTGCGACTGTCAGGAAATCAGAACAATTTACAATAAGTGAACTATGACGTCCTCTACGCGGAAGAAGTCAGTGCTGAAAAGAAGTTACAAACAAAGAAGTTGACGTCTCCACTTTCACACAGTTAATAATAAAAGGGCTCTGTTACGAGTAATTTGTTATATATGCATTTTACTTCCGACAATGCAATTGTAATATTGTAATTAATAATACATGTTAGCACGATGAAGATAACAGACATCAGGAACGATGGAAAAAAAGGAAATTTATCCATTTGAGTTAAAATCCTAGGTCTGGAAGCAACGCAGCCGAAAGCAACAAGGCCACACTTTTTGTAGGACACCTCTTCCACAGAAATAAGAATTATTGTTTATATGAAGTAAGAAACTGATTTATTAGACACTTAATTGCAATATAGAACATCTCTTCCCCTTTGCTGATCCTAGTAAACAAATACACCTTTCAGACTTACATGGATGGAGAGAACCCGTTGGATCTACTGATCAGTCTTCCAGTGCGGTCATGTGAAATGTCTTGAGTAAGAGGCATCGGCCGGGGCATCAGACACAAGCAATCTCGTAGCCTTGGACACACTGTAGCAGTTGTCCATCTTCGAGGGACAATGTCGAACTTTCATAGAAATTATATGAAGACGGTATCTGTCCGAAAGAACAGATACCATTGGTGATTTTGCAGCTCTCGAAGAATGAAATTACAATGAAATGCAGAGATTTAGCTGCTTACAGGAGTTGATAAAAATCAATGGGGAGAGTTGAATTTGTGTGCCCCGACCGGGACTCGAACCCGGGATCTCCTGCTTACATGGCAGACGCCCTATCCGTCTGAGCTACCGAGGACACAGAAGATGGTGCGACTGCAGGGCCTTATCTCTGGCACGCTCCCAGTGAGACCCACATTCCCAACTTACTGTCCATACACTACATTTTTAGTGTCCCACTATACACATTACTCGCGGCAGACAAAGTACTGATTCCCGTAAGAGTTCGGGCAATATGAGTGGGCAGGGTGAGTATAGTGGGCAGGGTAACTACAAATGTAGTGTGTCGACAGTAAGTTGGGAATGTGTGTCTCACGGGGAGCGTGCCACAGGTAAGTCCCTGCAGTCGCAATATCATCTGTGTCTTCGGTGGCTTAGACTGTTAGAATGTCTTCCATGCAAGCAGGAGACCCCCGGGTTCGAATCCTGGTCGGGGCACTCATTTTCAACTGTCCCCGTTGATATTTATTAACGCCTGTAAGCATCTAAACGTCTGGATTTCATTGTAATTTCATTCTACGACAGCTGCAATATCATCGTTGGTATCTGTGCTGTCGGACAGGTTCTGGAACTTTCGGAACGGAGGTGATGCAAAACTTATTTCGATGTGTGTATTTGGACTGTCCCATCGTCATTGAAAGCTTGTATTATTATCGACGAAATACGCTGTATAAGCACCCTTGTAAAGAATAAACCGTTTACGTTATTCAGAAATGAGTAATTTCGAATGTAACTAGGTTTCTTTATAGGTATAACACAGTTATTTGCGTTACTGAAATAAACTGGCTAGTGTACACCGTAAATCCTATTAACCCTCACTTCGTCCTAGACACCACGACTTAAGTGTCGCTTCTGAATTTGATAAAATTTTCCGTTACCACAGCTCTTCTGTTAACACAGGTAAGAAAAGGTTTTCCTTTACTGCAAATTTTATATAACTTACTTATATTAGTGGACGGGGATCCGAACCGTCATCCTCCAGAATGTGACTCCTATGTGAAAATCACTGTGCCACCTTGCTTGATTCAATGGTCACGTGCCCACTGTAATAGTATTTGACCATATCTTTTGGTCAATATGGGAATAAATAGGTGTCTTCTGGTGGGGAGCGCTATGTTCAACAATGTGTGCTGGCTGACCTGTGTGCTCCTAAATACTTGTTACTCCACCAGCGTTATTCTCTGTCGTCATATCTGCAACAGATAGCCACCTATCCTGGTTTAGAGAGCGGGCGATTCTCCAACATCCAAGATCTGCGATGGGAGGTGGACGTCCAGCACCTTGTCACCTACTCGAAACTTCACCGTCCTTCAGTCATTTGCTATAGATGCTTACGACACTAGCGCTCGAACAGCCTTCTTCGCCCTTTGCGAAATACCTGTTCCCAGGCGCCGAGTCTTAACCATTTGCCCTCTGTCAAAGTCACAAATGTCAATTCATTTGTCCAACTTACGGCCACGCTGTGGCAACAATGATTCCCATTCGTTTCTATTGTTTATTCTTTGAGTTATGATTCTCTTGTCTTTGGACTAGGTAGCCTTCAAACAACGATTGTACACAAGTGCAGAGTTTTAACAGGTATGTGACCTTCATGGATGCTAGAACACAACCATCACAATGATTTAATATCAGTTTTATCAACCGTTTCAAAAGTAAGCAGCAATTTTTTTATTTTATGTGTTCGAATGTGTTATTACGCTGATTTGATCGGTGTTGGTCACATGGCGTAAGCAAACAGTTCAAGGTCGAAAACCAGTCTCACACTACTATGCCACGACATAAAATTGGTGATTTCAGTCAATGTAGCAGGCCGTGACGAATGTAGTGGGACTAGAAGCAGCAGGCAATCTTACATGTGTACGCACAGCAGGAACATTTACGTGAAGTACCATCTCTACGATATTAAACAAATCTTACTTACAAAGATAACTGTCGTTGGTTCTGCAAATCCGAAGCTTACGATGCTTAAAGTGTTGTGATTGTTTACAAGCCCTTGGTTGCTTTGTGTCTAACCTACGCTTTTCGCGTCCGTACAGAACACTTACGTATACCTCCTTTCCTTCAATAGTTATCACGCAACATGATGAGAGCATTTTTGAATTTTCTCCAGCATAAGTAGTGTTAGAGGAAGATTCGGAATTGCAGCCGGATAACGTCGATTCGTGCCACTACGTTTCAGCTGACACCCATTCATCCATCTTGAGGTGAGTATTTTGCACTGGGGACTGCAGTTATTTTTGTGGTAGATTGAGGTACAGAGTCACTGGTGGATCTCGGTCTTATTGCCTTGGTGTAAGGTTACATCGCTATCTTTACACAAAATATTGGCGAGCAGACGCATGCTCAAAGACAGCCGCTACATGAGAGAACTCTGTCGATTATCGCGTCGGCTTCTTATTTAGCTCCATCTAAGGCGCAGGAACACACGTAATGAGATACTACATGCGCACTCTCTGTCTGAATGCGCACTCGCGGAGCTAAAATTCAGATGCCAAAACGAATACAATTATGTGTGGCTAGATGTGTTATTGGTCATAAAATGGTTTCTTACTGAAGAAATTAAGGATATTACCTGGACCCAAGTCTTATCTAGTTGAAAACCGATATCATGATTAATAAGAACTTCTGCTATACGTATTTCCATCGATTAGTAACTGAATCCCAGAAGGACCTCGTCGAGTCCAAGATCTCCATGGCAGAGTAAGTCACGTAGTGTCCTGAGCAGATACAATACAGATGTGGCTGACTTACTGGGCTGCGAAAGGCGAGACGGCGATCATGTTCAATACATCTTCCACACGCTATGCGCGTTGTTTGACCCATGTAGGCACTGCTGCGCTGGCAAAGTATTGTGTAGATTCCAGCCTTCCACAATCCCAGATCGTTCTGTGCGAAACCGAGAAGAGCACACGTCTTCGTAGGTGGACGGAAGATACTTTGACTTGATAGTTTCTTAAGGTTCTGTCTAATTTCGAAGAAATACTGTCGATGTACGGAAGGAACGCCCTGGACTTGAGCCGCTCCTTCTCTTGATTGCATGCGTGGTTAAATTTCATCTTCCTTAAAAATGTGCTAATCTGATGCGGAGAATATCCATTATCTTTGAATGGGTTCCAGTTCCGTTTCTAGGCTGTCTCTATCAGACACAACATGTACCCCCTTGCGGGGCCGCCCGCATTGCGACCCGCGCCGCCCCCGCTAGTCAGCCGGCCGCTGTGGCCGAGCGGTTCTAGGCGCTTCAGTCCGGATCTGCGCTGCTGCTACGGTCGCAGGTTCGAATCCTGCCTCGCTCATGTATGTGTACGATGTCCTTAGTTTCGTTAGGTTTAGGTAGTTCTCAGTCTAGGGGACTGATGACCTCAAATTTTAAGTCCCATAGTGCTTAGAGCAATTTAAACCACCAGTCAGACCGCACGTTATTCGTTCGTTCTTTTGCTGGTTCGTTCGTTCGAACCACAATTCTAACTTTTTATATCATAAGATGACATTGTCTTGTATATGTGTGTAATCAGTTTAAATAAACTTTCTTAAACTTTGCATGTGACTTGAATATTTTTTATTATGGTAAAAGTAAAGGTACCTCAAGACATCTTTAGCACCCCCTCCTCTAGGTTTTTCTGTATCCACCATTGGTGCCAGGTGCGCCAACGTTCGAAAGACGCCGATGGTTTGTGATGACTGGTGACAGCTAGACGCCTGCCAATACAGGTCTGCCCATGCCTTTTCAAGACAATTTCTTCTATAAAGGTAGCGATGTGAACTGGCTATCTCCAATGCCGATGGCCGAATGGTTGTCAGTCACAATGTCATTGCAAGAAGTCGACTTTATCCAGCTGCTGTCCCGAAAGTTCATTTAATATGATGAGAGGAGAAACTCACGAAAATGTTGAGGGCTGGTTTAACGAGGCCGGCCGATGTGGCCGTGCGGTTCTAGGCGCTTCAGTCTGGAACCGAGTGACCGCTAGGGTCGCAGGTTCGAATCCTGCCTCGGTCATGAATGTGTGTGATGTCCTTAGGTTATTTAGGTTTAAGTAGTTCTAAGTTCTAGGGGACTGATGACCTTAGAAGTTAAGTCCCATAGTGCTCAGAGCCATTTGAATCATTCTTTTCGGTTTAACGAGGGAAAAGCGGAAAACTGCACAAAAATTACAATGTGATATTTATATAGTCATACTGTAGTAGATGCCAACTGACATTAATTCATCTTCATTTGAAAATATAAGACGTTGTCGGGCCGTGTGGTGGTTGACAGTCAGATTGTCTTCCCATCGTGCGTCCACAGGTACGTCTTCGGCATAGAATCTCATCGGTTGAGGTAGAACTGTCTTCAGCTATGAGTCTCGCTTCGAATTTAGCTACGATGACGAATGAAGACGTGTTTGTAGTCGACGTCCTGGTATTGGCTAACTTATACGAAATCACAAAATGGTTCAAATGGCTCTAAGCACTATGGGACTTAACATCTGAGGTCATCAGTCCCCTAGACTTAGAACTACTTAAACCTAACTAACCTATGGACATCACACACATCAATGCCCGAGGCAGGATTCGAACCTGCGACCATAGCAGCCACATGGTTCCAGACTGAAGCGCCTAGAACCGCTCAGCCACAGCGGCAGGCACGAAATAACTATGCATCTCAATAAACATGCCCTTCCTGGACGGGAATATACCTAACGTACGAGTGCAGGTTGTGACACATGGACGACGAAGTATGCATGTTTCGAACTGTCCGTGATTCGTGCTCCAGTGACTGAAGTGGCTCAGGCGACTGCACGCGCAAAGCGGGAAATCGAGATTCGAATTCCGGTCTGGCACAAATTTTTACGTTCGTCATTGCAATATACAGCCGAAAATGGCTCATATTTGCCACTGCGCATACATTTCCTACAATTTTTGACGGCTGTAGTCGCTGCAGTGCCTATTCCTTTGAATATGCACGCATATTCAAAAGAAAATTGCATAGTCCTTCTTAATAACACAGGCACCGGTGTTTCATAAAATAATTTCCCTGATCTCTACAATAACACACCGTTAGAACTCAATGATATGATGAATTATACCATTCCGTAGTGACAAGGTATACAGGTTTCTGCTTTCTCATTTGCTCTTCATTAAAAGATTGTACACTGAATGATCTTGATGTAACACCGAATTTTCCCTCTACACAATATAAGGTGCCACTGGATCATGTAAATGGCACCTCGCTGAATTGGAAATGAAATGAGCGTATGGCATTGTTGACGGGAAGCCCCAACCGGGCCAGCCGGAGTGGCCGAGCGCTTCTAGGCGCTTCAGTCTGGAACCGCGCGGCCGCTACGGTCGCAAAATGGTTCAAATGGCTCTGAGCACTATGGGACTTAACGTCTGTGGTCATCAGTCCCCTAGAACTTAGAACTACTTAAACCTAACTAACCTAAGGACATTACACACATCCATGCCCAAGGCAGGATTCGAACCTGCGACCGTAGCGGTCACGCGTTTCCAGACTGAAGCGCCTAGAACCGCACGGCCACACCGCCCGGCCTACGGTCGGAGGTTCGAATCCTGCCTCTGGCATGGATGTGTGTGATGTCTTTAGGTTTGTTAGGTTGTTGCTGTTGTTTGGGGGAAGAGACCAAACACCGAGGTCATCGGTCTCATCGGATTAGGGAAGGACGGGGAGGGAAGTCGGCCGTGCCCTTTCAAAGGAACCATCCCGGCATTGGCCTGGAGCGATTTAGGGAAATCACGGAAAACCTAAATCAGGATGGCCGGACGCGCGATTGAACCGTCGTCCTCCCGAAGATTACTTAGGTTTAAGTAGTTCTAAGGGACTGATGACCTCAGATGTTAAGTCCCATAGTGCTCAGAGCCATTTCAACCATTTTTAAGCCCCATCCGGGAAAGTTCGGCCGCCTAGTGCTAGTGTTATTCCAGTCGACGCCACATTGGGCGACTTGCGTGCCAGTGATGAGGATGAAATGATGATGAGAACCCAGCCCACGAGCGGAGAAAATCCCAAACCCGACCGGGAATCGAACCCGGGGCCGCTGAATGGGAGGCAAGCATGTAACCACCCAGCTAAGCAGGCGGACACCTCGCAGAATAAGAAGTCTTTAGTAACGGAATTTGGTAAAAATGTTTTCGGGCATCTTATCACGTTAAACTAAAATAAAATTCCAAGTTGTCGATGACAGCCGGCATAATCACTGCCAGGGGCTACGTCTGAGTACCATGAAAATTGCAAGGCTGTCACGTTTATACGCAGGGGACGGAACCTGGTGAGGACGTATGAGTGCGGCATCACCACTCATATTAGGCGGTGGTCAGTGTCAAGTATTCCTCTGCAAAGTTTCTACCACAGATATCCGATTTCATGCATTAGCAAGTGCATAACGGGTGTCTGTTTGCGTCGATGTCACACGGCCTCGTTTCAGTAGCTTCCCTAATCATAGAGTTCTTGTTGTTTGAAGAGCGGGCCAGAATGATCGTCCGTTCTAATATAACATTTTATTTATACACGAGTCTGAACTGACCCATCACCCATTTTTGGAGATTTCTGAGTTTGTGGTGGCGATATTTTTCAGCACAGTGTTCGGCGATAGTCCTCATGTAACCATTGACAAATTCTGGTAGCATGTTGTAATTTCCCAACTCTCTCAGACCAAGGTTATGCTTTTCACTTCAAATTATTTCTTTAAATTATTTACAGTTTCTGGGAGATGCGTTTAAGATTCTGTCAGACTTAATCGTTGTTGCACAGTAGAATGAAAACTGTGGTGTATGTTGGTCCTCAAGGCTTGACGAAATAACATCGCTTATATCTTCCCTAGACAGCGTTTACTTCATAGCAGTCCAATTTACCTGCAATCATATTGTTGCTACTCAAGGCTATATATTCTCCCAATTTCACTTCATTAGTGCTACAGATTCTAATTTAAAAATTTTAAATAATGTTAACGTACAGATGGTGTTACGCTAGACGTAACACCCCTTTTATTTAGTGAACGGTTATAGATATCGGTTTCATGCAAATGTCAGAGCATCGAGGGGCATATAATAAAGCTTTATTTTCACTTGAACGAACTTAAGACCTAACAGGTTCATCTACGAATGCTGAATATGGAAATACGACATAGGCTAGAATTTAGATTATGACAAAGGGCTTAGGAAAACTATTTCACATTTGTGTATCCTCCCAGATTTACATGAGCTGAAACAGAGAAATCAATTGTTCATTCTTCAAAAATAAAAAGATCTTATACGCTGCAAGAAGGAATTACTGTATTAACTATCCAAATGTTAGAAGGAAGATTTGACCTATCTTTTCGTGTAATTATTGAAGCTAAAATACATGGTATCGGACAACTGTCTCCACCTACAGTATTCCAAATTGTATCACACGGGATACATTCCTTGAAGTAAACTTTTTTGTGAATACTTTGGTGACCACCTGTACACCGCAAAATAAATATTCTTCTTAACGAAGTGTCGTTTCGTGCTGAACGTAAAATCGTACTGACAATGTTACCAGCTACTTACAATACAGCATTACACGCTGTCGACATATTTGACATTGCAATTTCGTACACATATAAATGAAGTCAACAATTTACCAACAATGATTTGGTACCCACCTAAATCGCATGGCATAAACTTTGTCCTCCACAAAAACTACTCTATCCTTAAATTAAGCATGTGTTCAAACAGTTATACATGGACTGAAAGGCATCTTTGCAATCGCCGTTCTAAGAACGATGAACACATGTAATTACAGGAGATGATATGGTAGAGCATGCACTGGCGATTCAACGACAACTATCGACTGGCGCAGTTGAGGATTCATCATAGACTGCAAGAAATAAATCAAGAGGAGTACAATCGTACGACCTCTGAGACCATTTTATAACAGAATTTCGTCCTATCCAACGTTCGGGAAAGTCCCCATTCAGTATCTGCGTTGCAACACAAGACGAGTGAGCTCCACAATCGTCGTGTTGCAGCCACACACTCTGTCGAGTATTCAGTAGTATCTTTTCTAGAAGCACCGGAGGAATGTTCGTCAGAAAGTGTGCAAACGAATGTTAATTTAAAATGCCTGAGATGACGTAAGATCCCGCAACGAAATTTACAGTGATGCCACACCGTACGCTGACGCTCCACTGCCGTTTATGTTGTGCCTGACGAAGCCAGTGAGTATTTTCGACTGCCCAAATTTACATTAGCGTGGTCAGTAAACGTTGCTTCATCAGTAAATAGCGCACGCTGGAACAGCGTACGGTCGTCTCTCAGTTGCTGAAGGGCAAACCGACAAAATTCTGTGTGACGTTCGAAATTACGGTCGTCGAGTGCCTGATGTAGTAACAGATGATAGGGATGGAAATTCTGAGGATGCAAGATACGAATGTCACTCGTCTGGCTGATCCCACATTCCTTGGCAATTTGTTTCGTACCACTGTTCTGATTCATCATTGTCGTAGCCAGAATAGCTTCTTCGTGATCTCTGTGAGTTGCAGTCTTCTTTCTTGTCCTGTTTTTGCCGTTAAAGCAGCCTGTCCGAAGTGACGTCTTAATAATTCGTGCAGTTGCCTGGCGCGTCGGACATTGGAGATCCTGATACGTATCCCTGCACCGCTGCACTAATTTACGGCATTTCTTTTACATTCACCATATAAAAGTAAAGTATCCTACTTCTCCTCATTGGTGGATATGTCTGCATTCAACAAATGTTGAAGTAGAAATGAGCGGCCTGCAGTGCAGACAAGTATACAGGCAAATAAGTTGACATTCCGACACAGAGTAACAGGAGAACTGTGTTTGGCTGTGTTTGCACTGGCCACCGTGGTCTCAGATTCTCGGACATGTTTCGAACTTTTTTACGACAGGTTTCAACGTCAACATTAACAAACGCTATATCACCGTAATTGTATTCTCAAGAGGTGTCGGATGCCGTTATAAAAAGCATACGGCTGCGTTTAGAAAACCGTACTTGCTCCAATATCTATTTTGATACCTGCACTAAAAACATTAACCAAACAAAAACATACGTGCCCCTCCACGCTCTAAATTGGCTGAAAACCGCGTTTCGTTACGTATAGCCGTTTACGAAATAAAAGGGGTGTAAGTCTTACGTGACTTACCCCGTAGTGGAAAAATACATCAAACTGAAGCTGAAACGCTGATTAGTTGAAGACAGAACTTTTTTCCACTCTATTGACACTTCATAAGCTGTCGTACAAAAATGTGTAGCTCAACAGACCGTCAGAAAGATTTTCAGGTAGAGTTACAAGACTTTCCACGTTTTACAATGCTAATTGAGTACTCAGTTTCAATGTTCCTCGTCGTAAAATGTAGCGAAACACATACACTGTTATACAGGGTAATGTGACTATACACTCGCCCTTCTTTTATTGACGATTACCCCAGCACGTTATTTTTCCTTTGCACTCAGTAAATTCCCCCAGTCCAAGACTAAACTCGTAATGCCATTAACCAGTAACAGCAGGCTTGAAAAATAATAGGGGCCTTGACAATAACGACAGCTGTGTGTTTTAATCTTGACAATACCGGAAGCGATACACTCCGAAGCCCTGAGATTGTGTTGAGAGATGCCACAACTACAATCCCCACAATGTCTTACGATACACTCATTTAATATTTTTCTTGGCAGTCACACAACACTAACATTTCAGGAAATATAAACGATAGGCGTCAACGTGTTCTGACTTTGAGCACTTATTAAAACCCACGAAAATCACGATCTAATGAAATGGAATCAATCAAAACACAAGACAAGAATTCATACGTGCAACAAGACGTTTTCTCATATCAAAGTCATAAGTAACTGAATGGAAATGGTGTCTTAAGTCACCATATTAAGGCACTGTTTTATTCGCTACTATCTGTGCATTTGAAAATTAACAAACGTAAGAAGCAATCATTTTGCTGCGTTCTACTCTGATACAAGAGAAGAGAGTACGTACTCAGTGTTGCACGAGCTGTTACTTGTTTTAATTTATGACCTTACTCCTAAAATAGTAGTTTCGTTCACTCGACACTTTATCACACGTGAGCTTTACTCCACTCTCAAACGAAGCAGTAGGGTTGGCCTGCGAAGTTTGATCTCCATTCTGCTTCCGCAAACGTATTCACGCACACTCACTGATGCTGGAATTTAATTCCACACTCTCGGCTCCCCGCGTTTTATGGCTGGCCTTAAACGTAACGTTTCTGTGGACTAAGAGGCTTTAATTATGAGTTGCCTGAAGGTAACACTGCGGCACTGCGGTGGCAGAAACACCGCGCAACTTCGAGTCGGAACGGATCACTCTCTCGTTTTATGTAGTCCAATATTGCTACACTAATTAGCAACCCGAAAAAAGTCGCGAGATTCTCTTACACGAAATTATTAATTGTCTGATGATTTTTCGTTAAAAGTTCTCGCAATTTGGGTACTTAAGTACTCTAATGATAAATAAAAGTATTTTTCTCAGGCTACTTTTTCAAGTTTAGCTTCTCATTGTATTCATGAATCACTGTGTGTTTTGTACATATTAGTAACCGACAGAACAGTCACGCGAGTCCCTGATACATAAATAATTTCTTATATATTATCTAATAAAAAGGTATTACGATCTTCAAGACATATCTGCGTTAAATTTGTATGTGATGAGTTCCTACTTATCATTGTTTACAAAATAATAAAACAAAATAAAAGAGTTCGGAAAATTAAGATAGTAAACTTTCTCGATTCGCGGCTTTCCAACAACTGTCTTTGGTTCTTTTTATTCACAAAACAGCTAAATCGCTATTCTGGGAACGAGAATCTTTCCATACCGTGTAAAAACTTTTTAACGTGCAATACTCTAGGCGTGTAACAGTACTCTTCTGAGGCTTTCTTTTGGTGATATGGCAAATACCTGTAGTGTCATCTGGGACCGTGTCTCTCTTTCTGGCCGTTTCTGTCTTTCTTTAGTGTATTTTAAAATAAAAACGGAATATTTATCACACTATCATTCTTCAGCAAACAGCAATTCCAGTGACAATATTAAGTATAATGTTTCTGACCATTTAAAATTAGAGACACGTCAGTCATTCCGATCCATTAAAGTAATAACACAGTTTCAATTTAAATATATTTGGAAAAAAGTGTTTCCATTGGAAATACGGAGATGTCAGAAAGTTTAAATCTGCCTTGATAGCTGATAGAAAACCAATGCTCAGTTTCTCGTACCGTAACCTCCGTATGTAACCACCAAACGTGTCATATAGTGCACAATGAATTTATGTCTCAGTTACTAACTACGATGCAAGTTGTCAGTTCCTCTATACTTCTTTGTATAGCAAAGATGAAAGGAAAAAATTGTATACAGGTCATGAACAGGATATAATCGTTGTTCTCCACAATGTATGTATATGATATAACCGGAGCGTTGTAGAAGTCCCAGGGAGACCATCGGGATGTGAAATATTAAAATGTGTGAACTGGGTACAAAATCGGTAGTTGTAATGTTCCTCAGTAGGGAAAAACGCAAATATGAATATTACAGAATACTAGGGAACCTTACCGAGCTTTGCAATGTTGGTTAATGAAATATTTTCGAAATTTGAGGAGCATATACGCTAGATTTATTTGAGGTGACATCGCTCATCTTTCACATGATCATATTGCGTTAAGTTAAATTTCGGTACATGCGGCCAACTTTCATTCTATAAATTCTAGAGATCTTATAATTTGCTGTAATACGTACTAATAAATCATCTGAAATCCCTTATGTTTGTTGAATAAGAGATACAAATTGTATTTAGAAAACTTCATTCTATATTTACGCAGTTCGACTTTTTCTTAGTTAAACGGTTAAATTCAGTTTCCTTAGAAGAAATTTCTGGTTCATTGTACCACGAAGAAAATGTCATTACAAAAAATGCATGCATACAGTATGTAACCTAAAAGTGGCAGTGACCGCGTACAAAAATTATTATTTTACGTTACATTCACACTAAGTTATTTCGATGGGTCAAACCATGGGACTCAGTCTGTTTACAAACTGAAGTCTTGACTGAAACTTTGGTAATGTTTGTGGGTCTCCATCGTGTTTAACACCGATTTTGACAATAATTAAGTCACATACCTTCATCATACTACGAAATATACCCTTCACATCGAAAATACATACTGTTACAGCTGAAAGACCAAGCGCATCTGTGTGGTCGTATTAAGAGCCAGTGTTCTAACATCATAACAGAAAACATTACAGAAGACGAGGAATCTCAAAGCCAAATAAATGACATCCTCCCCTTTACTCTACCTTCACTAAAATGTTATCTGATGATTTATCACATTTGAAGCCAATGGATTAACTCTTGTCCACGAGCTGGTAACGAATTTGATTTTATTAAGTGAACCAGCATCTCAAAGTAACAAATGCGCTATTGCAACCATGGACTGAAATATATGCAATGGACGGCTTCACATGACGAACATGATTAACGTCCTGTAGCTAAACGGACTATGCTGCGACAGGATTTCCTCAAACTGAACATAAACAAGAACACTCTCTTCAGAATTCGAAGTTATTAAACTTTATTGCGATAACTGATATCGAGCAGTTGATATTATCCGTATATCTCACATCATTCTTAAGTTTTACAGTCCGATATCAACCCTCGTAAGATGTTCAGGTCTATTTGACCAACAAAGACTTTTCATGCTCTATAATTATGAAAATATTCGGTTTTAATAAATTTTCTTCATTGACGTTGTTTGCCTCTTAGTAAAGTATATTCAGACAGAAAAAATTATTCTGGGGCGTTAGTTTGGCATCCACAGAAATAGTACTTCTCAAGTTGTTCGGAGATTTTAGAACCTGCGTATTTTAACCTTTATTAATATAGCAAGTTCTGACAATATTGAAATTTCCATCAGTGGAACGTGTATACATACAGTAAGTGAGTATAAAAAAGTGAAGTTATAGTGGTTTTGAGCAATGGAATGACTATTACTGTGGAAAGGAGGGAAGGGGAAGTGCGCGTCACTGTTTCTTCCTGTAACCAAATCAGTTTCTAAAATCATTTACTTCTACTCAGGTCACTAGGTTTCTACTTTAACATTTAATATATTTCTTAACTTTTTTCCTCAAGATAATGTCCTCTTCGAAGACGATGAAACAGTAGACATATCGATGAACATGTCTGATAGTGGTAAAGTAGTTTCAGAGGACGAAGATGACGTACAGTAATGCAGCTCTCCATCTCACCTAGAAGGCGCAGACGACAACCCACAACAGCAGATGGTAAGCAGTCCGTTTTATGATGTCAAAGGATAAATCAATCGAATGGAATACAGAACCCCTACCTCAAATGAGACGGTATGCAGCACCTAACTTCATCACCAACAAGGTATGTCACTTATCGCATTACAAATGAATAGTTAGCTTTCGAACTGCTCCTCCCTCCATCAACTGAAAACCCTTTACTCGCTCATTCTAATGCTGTATTTCTATGGAGATAAGTGGAACATTGACATGTTGTTGACATAGACGCTTACATAAGTCTGTTATTATTAACAGTAGTTTACAAGTCACATAAAGAGTCTACTGAAAGTCTATGGGATGAATACAAAGGTCGCCTAGTTTTTATCCCTACAATGTCACTAGAAACTTTCAAAAATATACTAATGATTATTCGATTTGATGACCGTGAGACAAGACTACAGGGACGTGAACAACATAAGTTTGCACGAATAAGGAATTTGTGGAAGAAATGGGTAGAGTTATTATCTAAATTATACAGTCTCAATATGTTTGTTACAGTAGAAGAACAACTTGTTGCATTCAGTGAAAACTGCCCTCTGCACCAGTATATGCTAAGTAAAGTGGTGAAGTATGGCATCAAGTTTTGGGTACTTTTTGACATTGGAAGACGGTATATGTGGAATATTCAGCCATATACTGGGAAATGACCATGTAGAGTCCCTGAAAAAGCCAAGCTCTAATGGTTGGAACTGCCTTGTCTTATAGATTCAAAGGGCATAACTTTACCTGCGACAATTTTTCACTTCCAGCGAGCTAGGAAAAATGCTGATGAAGAGAGACAATGATTGGGGCTACGCGAAAAATGAAGCCTTCCATCCGACCAAAAGTATTGTAGATAAGCAGGATCCCTAATTACACACAACATTTTCTTTCACAAAGGACAAAAAGCTTGTATCATACATCCAAAAGGAAAACAAGTACGTTATTGTGCAAAGCCCTCTGCAACACGATGGAAAAGTCAGTAATGATGCCAAGAGCTAACCTCAAATTAGCTTAGACTTGAAAGCTGCGAAAGGAGTTGTGGACCCACTAGACAAGTTGGTGGAGTGGAAGACAAATAGATGGCCTGTTGTTATGTTCTCAAATATCCTCGACATATCTGCATATAGCTCTTATGTTTTAAGGCAACTTATTCTCAATGGAAAGCAAACGTCTACAGCAAAGAAGACTATGCCTAGAAATTCTTGGCGAGCAATTAATTTATGGGGATATGAAGAGCCGAGGGCATCTTTCAAGAGCAAATGCTGCTAGAGACGCTGTAGAGAGAAGAACATCGTTTGAATCTGCACCCTGCATATCGGAAGAAAATGATCCTAGGAGTAACAAGGGAGACATACGTCATCCATGATGAAAAACTGGTAACAAAATTTCAGTAAAATGTCAAGATTTTAAACATGGCTGCAACAGCAACTGTTGAAATTCTTCACGATAAAGGATGACAGCCAAAAACAGTTGCAGGATAAAAATTTATTCAAATTTCTTGATCAAGGTTTCGGTACATATAAATATACCTTCATCAGAAGTAAAAAATCCTGAACAGGAAGACACTTTAGCCGGCCGCGGTGGTCTAGCGGTTCTGGCGCTGCAGTCCGGAACCGCGGGACTGCTACGGTCGCAGGTTCGAATCCTGCCTCGGGCATGGGTGTGTGTGGTGTCCTTAGGTTAGTTAGGTTTAAGTAGTTCTAAGTTCTAGGGGACTTATGACGTAAGATGTTGAGTCCCATAGTGCTCAGAGCCATTTGAACCAGGAAGACACTTTCAGTAGAAAAGCCATAACATCGAAAGTGAGAAACAAAAGCTTAAGTAACAGTGAAATTACCAAAGTAATACAGGCACAAAATCTTTAGTTACTTACTGAAATTACATCATGTAATGGAGATTAATAAAACAATTGTGCCAAAGGCGTCGTCAATAATTGAGACATCTTCTCCATTAGTACAACATGACTATGGGCACAGGGTCAAAGCGAACAGTTTAGCACCATTACTTCGCCTGTGAACTATCGAGACAAGAGTGTGAAAGCACTAGGGCAGATGGTTTCGCCGAGAGAGGGCACTTGTATGTGCCAGACACTCGCGCATATTAAAATCCATGAATACATACATAAGCGCATCAAAAATTATTAAAAGTTGTGTTAATTCAAACTTTCTGTCATAATAAATAAAACGTATCAGGCCATTAAAAAACATTTATGTAAAATAGAAAATGTAGAACCAAATTTACCTGTGTCCTAGTGTCAACCAGATAAAGCTTGCGCTATGTAACATCTAACGAGAGAGGGCACTAGTGTAATGCGCGAGAATCTCGCGTACGTATTTTTGATGTTTGTTGGTTGTGATTTTCGATATGTATGTGTCGTTAATTGACTAGTATGTTTTTATTCACAACGACAGATGGTTTCGTTTTATTATAACATTTTGGTTGTTTTCGCTAGTATGTATTTCACCGCCTACGTTACGCGAGATTCTCGCGCATTACACTAGTGCCCTCTCTCGTTAGATGTTACATAGCGCAAGCTTTATCTGGTTGACACTAGGACACAGGTAAATTTGGTTCTACATTTTCTATTTTACATAAATGTTTTTTAATGGCCTGATACGTTTTATTTATTATGACAGAAAGTTTGAATTAACACAACTTTTAATAATTTTTTATGCGCTTATGTATGTATTCATGGATTTTAATATGCGCGAGTGTCTGGCACATGCAAGTGCCCTCTCTCGGCGAAACCATCTGCCCTAGTGCTTTCACACTCTTGTCTCGATAGTTCACAGGCGAAGTAATGGTGCTAAACTGTTCGCTTTGACCCTGTGCCCATA
The DNA here is from genome assembly GCF_023898315.1 of Schistocerca nitens. Taxonomy (NCBI): domain Eukaryota; kingdom Metazoa; phylum Arthropoda; class Insecta; order Orthoptera; family Acrididae; genus Schistocerca; species Schistocerca nitens. The sequence continues at coordinate 952,819,461 of NC_064616.1, forward strand.
GTCATGTTGTACTAATGGAGAAGATGTCTCAATTATTGACGACGCCTTTGGCACAATTGTTTTATTAATCTCCATTACATGATTTAATTTCAGTAAGTAACTAAAGATTTTGTGCCTGTATTACTTTGGTAATTTCACTGTTACTTAAGCTTTTGTTTCTCACTTCCGATACTATGGCTTTTCTAATGAAAGTGTCTTCCTGTTCAGGATTTTTTACTTCTGATGAAGGTATATTTATATGTACCGAAACCTTGGTCAAGAAATTTTAATAAATTTTTATCCTGCAACTGTTTTTGGCTGTCATCCTTTATCGTCAGTAAAATGTGTTAAGTGTAGCAAATTCTGTTACAAGAAACATCTTACATACATATGTAAAAAGTTTTGTAAAAGTTAGGCATAGTATAATAAAATCAGCACATACATAGTTATAATATTCGATTATTATATTGTTGTACTATTAAACTATGTAGCTTGAAAGACTAATACGTTAAACTATCTAAATTACAACTTTATTTACGATTTAAATGTACAGATGTGTAAAGGTATTTTACAAGAAACACAAATAACATGTTCCCTTTTGGCCGGAACATCTGAAGTTTATTTGCAGAATAAACATCATTTGTGGGGTTAAATGTAATGTATGATCATTCATGATTGATTTAACCCATCCTGAAGCAATTTAAAGTACGTTCTCTTCGACATCAACAACTGACCGATTCGTTTCTGCGCTCAATTCATATTCAGGACGATCAGTACTTCAGTCAACTACCGCCCACTTATCTTTGGGTATTACGGATATTTCTGAATCACTTCAGGCCAATACTGGAATTTCTCCTTCCCGAAATTATTTTTAGTTATTTGCATTAGTTTAATGGATTTAATGGTCAAAATAGCCCATAAATATGGATTTAATCAAATTCTTATTATTATTGCACCGTTACCATAAATAATACAAATAATTTCTGTGTGTGTGTGTGTGTGTGTGTGTGTGTGTGTGTGTGTGTGTGTGTGTGTGTGTGTGTGTGTCAGATGAAGTATAGCAATGTGTCTGTCGGTGTTCCTATGTAAATGTATATGTTGAAATGGACAGCACTGCAAGAGATGTGTTCTAAACAAAAACCGATCAGTATTGTAAGATGTGAAGTAAAATCTACACCATGTCTACTTCTATCTCTTGCAATCCAAATCACGGCGCGTAGCAGAGGATATTTTTGATGCCACTGCCTTCCACCCCCGCAGTCTCTATTAAATTCGCTAAAGGCGGGTGAGATAAAATGATTGTCGATACACCTCCATATCAGCTATAATTTTTATGATTTTTGTTATCGACGTCATTTCGCAAGATGTGTTTGGGAGGAAGTACTATGTTCGCCAGCGCTTTATGGAATGTACACTGTCAGAATTTTATCAGAAAACTTCTCTGCAATACTCACTGCTTTTTCTTGTAGGGCCTACCACTGGATTCCTTTCAGCATCTCCTTAACGCTGTCACATAGACTAAGCGATCCCGTCAGAAAATGCACCGCTCTCTCTTGACGTAGTATTAGTAGTAATTTTTCAACAAATATGTGATAGGTCTCTAAAATACCTTGAAGTCAGTTTCACCACTTCAGTAACGTAACACGAATACCTACGTCATTGTAAGAGATTAGAAGCCTCGAAACATGTCGTAGAACATATAATTAACAGTAGCAAAACAAGGAAAAGAAAGTTCAGAATTTAGCTCCCGTCTCGTCGATCTAATTATACAAGGAGCGCAGATTCATATACAAGAGGAAAAACTCCAAAGCACTCTGCAATGGAACCAGCTCTTAAAATCGTACCAGATAAAACACTTTCTCAGAAAGCGCTACAGAGATGCTACCAGATCCACTGTTTCTTTCAGTGTTATGATGGAAGTTTATGTTTCAAGTGGCACAGGACCCGGAGGAACAGCGCCTGTCTGTCACATGGTGCTATTTGCGAACTGTAGTTGATTGTGGTGCAAAGTACTGTCTTCTGCCGTTGTTTAAAGCCTCTTGTAAGTATCGCTAATTTATGTAATTTTTTAAATATATTTACCGATATTATTCTGTGATTTATTTCAGATGGTACATTACCTATACCATTATGAAGGTAGAGGAGTTTTATCTAAATTTTCTGATTCACGGCATCGTTTTTCTCTCCTGTAGATTTCCCCTTTCGATTATATTCAGGTCTGAAGACAATGGAACAAAAAACTGTTGATTGTAAGTGTATATAATCTACATATGATACAAATAGTAACGCTAAATATGTAGTAGAAACGTGATGGTAATCGTGTGGTTCACCAGATGAAGGTAAGAGTGGCACGCAGGAAACGCAACCATCCGTGTCGAGAACATGAAACAACATGATCGTCCCTGTTTGCAGACAAAAATACATCACAGACTCGATCTGTAAATTTATTGGAAATTCCTAGCAATGTTTTAATGTAGCACATGATGATCCGAGGCCTACAGACGTACTCCAGATGTTTTGTCCTAATCATATTAATTGATCTGATCGTTTTTTTAACTAACTCGTACGCTACTCTTACTGAAAACACGTTTCCTCCGACAACAAGTGAAGAAATGCGCATTTTCCTGAACTCATAAAATGTTAGCTACCATACAGTGACTTTTAATACATTGAATCTGAACTTCTTGTCACCTATATCTACGTCTACATCTACACGATTATTCTGACATTCACAATTAAAGTCCTGGCAGAGGGTTCATGGAAACCCTTTAAGCTATTTCTGAACCGTTCTTCTACCGAACAATACGGGTGAGAAACGAACGCTTAAATCTCTCCGTGCGGATTCTGCCTTTCAGTTATTTTGTGATGATGATCATTTCTCTCTACGAGGAGAAAGCTGGTAATAGAAGTTTCATGAGAAGATCCTGCCTCAATTGAAAACGCCTTTGTTTTGACTGCCACCCAAACGTGGTTGTCTCTATCCGATTTAGCGATAATACAAAACGAGCTACGATTCTTTGGTTTTCTTCGATTTCCTCCTTCAATTCTAGCTCATATGCCGGCCGCTTTGACCGAGCGGTTCTAGGCGCTTCTGTCCGGAACCGCGCTGCTGCTACGGTTGCAGGTTCGAATCCTGCCTAGGGCATTGGTGTGCTGTGATGTCTTTAGGTTAGTTAGGTTTAAGTAGTTTTATGTCTAGGGGACTGATGACCTCATATGTTAAGTCCCATAGTGCCTAGAGCCACTCGATTTTCTAGCTCATGTGGATCCCACATAGCCCTGCAATACTCCTGAAGAGGATGGACAAGCGTAGTGTAAGCAGCCATCTTCAATTTCCGGGGAGTAGCACAATACATTTCAGAGTTGATTGTTGCACCATGAGCTCGGACATCAAAAACAATAGCTCCTTCAGAGTGCCAGAACACCGTATCCACGACTTAATCGGCTGAGGGTGCTGCTTTCAACGTTTTCTTCGGAGCAGACGTAATCTGGTGTGACTCCATGGATTGCCGTTGTGTTTCGGGTTCGACGTGATGAAACCATGTTTCAACGCTTATGATGATGTTCGGCAAAAAATTGTCACGATTAGCCTCGTAATGAGCAAGCAATTCCACACAGATGGTCCTTCGTTGCTCTTTTAGGTTATTCTGTTATGGCGACAGGGGAACCCAGCAGGCACACAACTTTTAGTACCCCAACTGGTGGACGAGTGTTTCATTGTGATTCGTCTAACACATCGAAGTAGAGTTTCAAATGGTTCAAATGGCTCTGAGCACTATGGGACCTAACATCTGAGGTCATCGGTCCCCTAGAACTTACAACTTCTTAAACCTAACTAACCTTGGGACATCACACACAATCATGCCCGAGGCAGGATTCGAACCTGCGACCGTAGTGGTCGCGCGGTTCCAGACTGAAGTGCCTAGAACCGTATGAAAGTTTCCGCAAGTTCCAATATTGCAGGAGTCACAGCTATGTGCAAGATATGGTACGAGGGAGGTCGGACTGGTTTGCCCGACCTTATGATGACAGACGCCTCGCCCAACGTCACACCGTGATTTTGTTCACTGCCAGTTCTCCGTAGAAATTCTGCAAGCACCTATCAACATCTGCGATACCCTGGCTCTTCGCCAAAAGAAAGTCAATGACAGCTCTCTCCTTGGATTCCACCTCCCTTACATAGACCATTTTGAAGGCTACGTATAGCTACCGGGATTTAAGGGCTGAAGTGGGAATATTCCGCAATATTACACAAGAAATTCCGCGTTCTTCAGCCGTAATTAGCACAGAAAAAAATGTGTTACATTACTTATTGATCGCCCCTTGTGTACCGATGTACACTTCAGCAGCTATAGTGTCGTGGCACACTTGTTTTCAAAGAATCCATCAAAATGATTCAAATGGCTCTCAGCAGTATGAGACTTAACTTCTGAGGTCATCAGTCCCCTAGAACTTGGAACTACTTAAACATAACTAAGCTAAGGACATCACACACATCCATGGCCGACGCAGGATTCGAACCTGCGACCATAGCGGTCGCGCGGTTCCAGACTGTAGCGCCTAAAACCGCTCGGCCACACCGGCCGGCAAAAAGAATCCATCCCAGCGTTCATCTCAGCGACTTTCCTTAGCCACATCCTTCAGTAACAGTAGTATGGGAACTGTGATTATCAGGGAGACATTATATCTGAAACAGAAGGGTAAGGATTAACATACTGACTGTCACAATTTCGCAGCCCCGACTTACCCCTCTGTGTCAAAGCGCAGACAGGATGCTACAGAAGAAGATTTGATGGTGAAAGACTATAGCATCAGTGTAAATCATGCAGACAAATACCCCTGTTCAACATATGTTGAGAGACAGACTGATACCGTGAAAAATAGCTCCATGCAATATTTTCTTTAGCATTTGCTTGATTGTAGCATAGTCGACAGTTGTTCACCGAGCCTTACAAAACCATCAAAGAAAACGGTCGATGTGGAAAAGAAAAAAAACTGCTACACATGTCTACAATCTTCCAAGTACCCGACGAGAGGATGGTAGTTCATCGCTGTGAAAGGCGTGGTAGTAAGAAGAAAGAAGTGTGGACTGAGTGAATGTCTTCAGAATGCGAGATAATCCTCCACATGACCAAAAACAACAGGTGCTTTCACTGTTTTCACAAAACAGTGCAGCACAAAAATAAATAAAGTTTTCACATTTATTAATTTTAATCACTGAAAGAAGGTTGATATATTTTATTCAACAATATGTAACAAATTTCGTGATTAATTTCAAGTTCCTTCCAAACGAGACCCTAACATACTGGGTTGTAAGTGTACACTTTTTGACCAAAAGTATACGGACCTCTAGTCGTGGACACCCTTCGCCATTATGAGGGCTTGAACTCTGCTAGAGATACTTTCAATGAGATGTCTGACTGTCTGTATGGGAACGGCAGCCCATTCCTGCTCAAGAACCGAAACAATGGAAGGTAATCAGTGATGAAGGACGCTGCTATCTGGAACGAAGTAGACGTTCTAACTCATCCGAAATGTGTTCCATTTGGTTCAGATCGTAAGTATGGGCAAGCCACTCCTTTTCAGGACGTTATTGTCCACAAATAATTCCCTCACAGAAGCTACTTTATAACAGGGTGCGTTGTCAGGCCCGTACAAACTATTATCGTCCCCGAACTGTTCGTCTACTGCACGCACTACACAATGCCGTAATCAGCATGGTTTCAGAAAACATCGTTCTTGTGCACGAAGTAATGGTCGCTATCGACAGGGGATCTCAAGTTGATTCCGTATTTCTAGATTTCCGGAAGGCTTTTGACACCGTTAGTCACAAGCGACTTCTAATCAAGCTGCGGGCCTATGGTGTATTGTCTCAGTTGTGCGACTGGATTCGTGATTTCCTGTCAGGAAGGTCGCAGTTCGTAGTAATAGACGGCAAATCATCGAGTAAAACTGAAGTGATATCAGGTGTTCCCCAGAGAGGCGTCCTGGGACCTCTGCTGTTCCTGATCTATATAAATGACCTGGGTGACAATCTGAGCAGTTCTCTTAGGTTGTTCGCAGATGATGCTGTAATTTACCGTCTAGTAAGGTCATCCGAAAACCAGTATCAGTTCCAAAACGGTATAGAAAAGATTGCTGTATGGTGTGGCAGGTGGCAGTTGACGCTAAATAACAAAAAGTGTGAGGTGATCCACATGAGTTCCAAAAGAAATCCGTTGGAATTCGATTACTCGATAAATAGTACAATTCTCAAGGCTGCCAATTCAGCTAAGTACCAGGGTGTTAAAATTACGAACAACTCAGTTGGAAAGACCACATAGACAATATTGTGGGGAAGGCGAGCCAAAGGTTGCGTTTCATTGGCAGGACACTTAGAAGATGCAACAAGTCCACTAAAGAGACAGCTTACACTACACTCGTTCGTCCTGTGTTAGAATATTTCTGCGCAGTGTGGAATCCTTACCAGGTGGGATTGACGGAGGGCATCGAAAGGGTGCAAAAAAGGGCAGCTCGTTTTGTATTATGACGTAATAGGGGAGAGAGTGTGGCAGATATGGTACGAGCGTTGGGATGGAAGTCATTAAAGCAAAGACGTTTTTCGTCGCGGCGAGATCTACTTACGAAATTTCAGTCACCAACTTTCTCTTCCGAATGCGAAAATATTTTGTTGAGCCCAACCTACATAGGTAGGAATGATCATGAAAATAAAATAAGAGAAATCAGAGCTCGAACAGAAAGGTTTAGGTGTTCGTTTTTCCCGCGCGCTGTTCGGGAGTAGAGTGGTAGGGAGATAGTATGATTGTGGTTCGATGAACCCTCTGCCAAGCACTTAAATGTGAAATGCAGAGTACTCATGTAGATGTAGATGTAGATGCTGCAAAATGTTTTCAAATATGCTCACACATTTGGCATTTTCTTTAGCACAATAACTGGACCACACTCTGATCACGAGAAGCACCCCCACTGTACTGCACTGTCGGCACAAAACATAATGGCAGGTATAGTTCTCCTGGAATTCACCAGATCTAAACCTACAGAGTACAGCGCGATTCGTCACTCCAAATCACTTGTTTACAGTTATCCGCTGTCCAGTAGCGTCGGTCTTAACACCACCTCAAGAGTCGCGTAGCATTGGCTGGAGAAATGTATGACTAATTGGAAACTGCTTGACCACTTTATGCGCTATTTTTAACTCACTACGCACAGTTGATGTGCTGTCTGGACTGCTGGTAGCACTCTGTATCTCATGAATCATTCCTTCCGCTGACTTCAAGCGATTTTTACAACGATCCTCCGCAAAGTTCGGCGGTGATGGACCGTCACTGTATGAGGTACATTGCCTTGGTTGTGCAGTCGTTGTTTCTTGGTGTCTCCACTTCACAGTCACATCATCAACAGTCGACTTGGCAGCTTTATAAGGGTTGAAATGGCCCCCGTGGATCTGTTAATCAGTGTCCAGATCTAGAGCTCTCCTGCCCGCTGTTACAGCTTTTCTGCCGACAGTTCAGTACTTCCAACCTCCTCTAATACTGGATGCTCATCGTCGTTTGACAAACAGCAATCCCGCATTACATATGGGTGTCTGGATATTTACAATCAGGTAGTGTATATGTAATTTATTTGTGCGTTCTTAGCAAATGCGTACAACAAAATCCACTACTGGCCAATAAAATTGCTACACCAAGAAGGAATGCAGATGATAAACGGGTATTCATTCGACAAATATACTTATACTAGAACTGACATGTGATTACATTTTCACGCAATTTGGGTGCATAGATCCTGAAAAATCAGTACCCAGAACAACCACCTCTGGCCGTAATAACGGCCTTGATACGCCTGGGCATTGAGTCAAACAGAGCTTGGATGGCGTGTACACGTACATCTGCCCATGCAGCTTCAACACGATACCACAGTTCATCAAGAGTAGTGACTGGCGTATCGTGATGAGTCAGTAGCTCGGCCACCATTGACCAGACGTTTTCAATTGGTGAGAGATCTGGAGAATGTGCTGGCCAGGGAAGCAGTCGAACATTTTCTATATTCAGAAAGCTCCGTACAGGACCTACAACATGCGGTCGTGCATTATCCTGCTGAAATGTAGGGTTTCGCAGGGATCGAATGAAGGGTAGACCCACGGGTCACAACGCATCTGAATTGTAACGTCCACTGTTCAAAGTGCCGTAAATGTGAACAAGAGGTGACCGAGACGTGTAACCAATGATACCATATACCATCACGCCGGGTGATACGCCAGTATGGCGATGACGAATACACGCTTCTAGTGTGCGTTCACCGCGATGTCGCCAAACACGGATGCGACCATCATGATGCTGTAAACAGAACCAAGATTCATCCGAAAAATGACGTTTTGCCATTCATGCACCCAGGTTCATCGTTGAGTACACCATCGCAGGCGCACCTTTCTGTGATGCAGCGTCAAGGGTAACCGCAGCCATGGTCTCCGAGCTGATAGTCCATGCTGCTGCAAACGTCGTCGAACTGTTCGTGCAGATGGTTGTTGTCTTGCAAACGTCCCCATCTGTTGACTCAGGGATGCAGACGTGGCTGCACGATCCGTTACAGCCATGCGTAGTCTATAAGATGCCTGTCATCTCGACTGCTAGTGATACGAGGCCGTTGGGATCCAGCACGGCGTTCCGTATTACCTTCCTGAACCCACCGATTCCATATTCTGCTAACAGTCATTGGATCTCGACCAACGCGAGCAGTAATGTCGCGATACGATAAACCGCAACCGCGATAGGCTACAGTCCGACTTTTATCAAAGTCGGAAACGTTATGGCACGCATTTCTCCTTCATACACGAGGCATCACAACGTTTCACTAGGCAACGCCGGTCAACTTCTGTTTGTGTTTGAGAAATCGGTTGGAAACTTTCCTCATGTCAGCACGTTGTAGGTGTCGCCACCTGCGCCAACCTTGTGTGAATGCTCTGAAAAGCTAATCATTTGCATATCACAGCTTCTTCTTCCTGTCGGTTAAATTTCGCGTCTGTAGCACGTCATCTCCGTTGTGTAGCAATTTTAATGGCCAGTAATGTACATCGAGTCAAGACTAAAATAAGTTTTTACCATTCTCTAATCGTAAATAGTACAATATTTTCACGAAATACAGTAAATGCAAAATTTATACTTGAAACAGTCGAGCGATTGAGGGAAACCACAAAAAATCTAAATCTCTGAACTGGAGTTGCTCTCCACCCCATGCTGTATGCAGCCTGCTTGCTCATTTATTCTGCGTACCAGACTTTCTGTAATTCTGTGTACAATGCGTTAGGTCGTTTTCATACCTATTTAGTAATAAGCAACGTTTAAAAGATCTGAGAAGTCCATCGTACTCACGCCTGTAGGATCTTATCTTTCAGCACGAAAAAAGATGTCATGATATTTTTAACAATGGTCCTCCCTTCTGATACAGTAGTTCTTAGCTTTCGTTTTACAAATTCGCATACACTATCATGTTTTCGTCGTGACTATATTGCACTGTACTTTTTTTCAGGAATGGAAGCCTACAGGAGAAAAACAACCAATTTCTCTCGTTCCTTTGGAGCCCAGTATCAGACAATTTAATCTCACCGTGCAATGATCCGGCTTTCTACCATGTTGTAATTAAATCTCCTTTGATGCTCTAACAGGCTTTGGAATTATCTTGTGAAGCGGTATATTGAGCATTAATCGCCTTTTTTATAATAAGAAGGGAGTCGACATAAAAATGTATGCTAGCTTAATTTGAAGCCAGTGACATATGGAAGCTACACTAGCATCCATGAGCCAATATTTCAGATTATCAGCACAGATTATGAGATTTAACATTGTGAAAGCGTTTTACCTTTTATTTCTGTATTTATTTTGAATTCGTGTCCCGTATTTCAATATCGGAAACTGCGGGCTCCATTCTGCTGTTGTTTGTTTTATTTCTCTTTGTATTTTGTGCTTCTGCGGATAGTGTTGGTAAATAAAAGCGAGTGGACGATATCAGAGTCGCATCGCGTCCCCTCGTTTTCCATGCATGAAGCGCGTTCGATCTGCCGCGGGGCCTGCACACAGACGACGCTCACTGTACAAGATTCGTCAGGCAAGGGAAGCTTCAGCCATGAAAGCTTACTGAACGACGGACGCTACACAATAACTGCATCATTAGCTTAAGCGTGTCGGAGAATCGGAGGCTGACCGTAAACCGTCATATGTTGCGACGATGCTCTTGGAATTTTAACCTTTCGTATCAGTCTATTGTAGGTCTTGTAGATCTGAGACATACTAACGACTGAATGTGTACTCTATAACAAGCTACGTCAATTATGAACTATCATAGTGCAGGATGTGGAAGTTGTATTCATCTACAAACGGTACTCAGCTAAGATGCATCTTAAAGCAGTAGGACTTCGAGAAGAAAGACGAAAAATTGGCGTTTAACGGTCAGTCTACGTCAGGGTCTTTAGAGACCGAACTTAGACTCAGTTGTTGAGAATGGAGACGGTATTGGCTTAAACATGTTTAAAGAAACCAAGCTGGTGTCCTGCTTAATCACGTGCGGAACTGGACGAAAAACTTAAATATGTGCGTTGGTAATCCTGCTCTCCCGAATGTGGTCATAGTGCCTTAACTGCCGCGCTAGTGTAGCTTCAAACTACACGCAGTGCGTGGTAGTGCCACTTACTTACACGAGATTGCTTGTTATCACTGATGTGATGTCTTACACTGTCGAAACCCCTTAATGACGCAGTATATACTCACATGCCTGCATACATGCAACCCCAGAATCGTAGAGCCAGTATTACACACATGGTGGGGGATCAGAAACTCAGTACAATGACATGCTGAACTAATGTACAAAATTAATGTATAGCTTTTTACTGGTATAAACAACTTAGGGCCCCATACAATTAGGCTCAACTGGATTTTAATGTTTAAGTTAGAGGTATAAATACTCCTTCTCACCTTATCCTTCGACGTGTTCATTTCCCTGAAAGTTTGACGGGCGCTTGTAGATTAATCTTCTCCCGCACCATCTCCTCAAATTCAACTGTTGCAGCAAGTCTCAACAATCTTGGAATACAGTCTGTGTTTTGAACGACCCAGCGTCTCGTAGGTTTCTATACGTGGTGATAAATTTATTCTAATCGGGCTGGTGCGTGTAGCAACACTTTCCTCTGTACATCTGTGTCGCTTTCCAGGCAGTGCGTCCTACATTAAATGCATGTCGGTAAGTTTCAGTAACGAGTAATACCTCAACACAGAGAACAAAGCACGGTCTACGGGTAGCGGTAAGGTGCACTGTAAACACATCAGAGACGAAAGTGTTTTTTGTTAAATGATACCACCAGCGTTGGTGCTGCACCAGTTATTTGTTGTAAAGCGCTATCGTTTCATTATTTCACAAACCCCTGCATGCTACGCATTCAGCTCAAGATATGTAGTTTAATTCATTCCTCCATCTACACAGTTTTGTTCCGAAAGGTTTGGGACATTCGGCAAGCACCTGAGCAGCAACCCATAAAACCTTAGGGCTTATCTTTCCAGGGATAAGAGTATCCTTTGGGAATACACAAGTTATCGAGAATCATCCGTCTCCAGTAATGCCATTCTCGAGGGAGCACTAAAGAAACAATAAGCAAGTAAATGAGAAGTTAAGGGACTGTCTACTCGTACGTAGGCTAGTTGCAGGCCATGTTAGCTGGCCCCTGTGGCCTAACCGTTATGTTCTTTTACGGGAGAGGAATGGCGACACATATGAGACCTGGCGACCGATACAAGAGGGGAGGGACTGAGGAAGAGCGGAGATGTCCGGCGGGCCCGATAACAAATATTAATTTGGCGGCCGGCGAAGGTGGTGGCCAGGAAGACTTAGGGGGCCGTATTTCAGCGGCGTGAGTTACCGCGGCGGCGGCGCCGGCCGGCGCTTATCGGCCCGTGAGTAATGTTAACGAGGCGCGGCTACCTGCGCAGATGCCTCATCTCTCCGCTGCGCGGGCCCGCTGCATCACGCCTCGCAATTAAATTAGTCACTGTGTTTTCTTCAGCGGCAGCTCAAAAAGGGTGTCATAACAGCGACCCAAGTAACTCATTAAGTGAACTCCTCCCTTGACTTTCGCAGCTCTCTCTATCTCAGAGCTGTCTTTTCTTCTGAGTAGAAGCTTTTTTTTTTTAATTTACATTTCGAGGTACGTACCACCTCAGACACCGTAATCTTACTGATGTTGAGAACGTACAATGAAACTGTTCGTGTGGGTAGTGACGTGCAGCACATTTTGATTCATGACAGATTTGTGACAGAACAAAGTTGTTTACATTTTCTTTGAATAGTGGTGAGAGTTCTCATTGTGTTCGTCCTTGTGCACCACTCGCCGTCAGCTGCTTTGCACGCTGTCCGCTGCAGCAGCGCTGAAGAACGTTAACATGACAGACAGCAGCAACGTAATCGTAACGTCATGTGACAGAAAATACGAACAACGAGTGAGATGAATAAAATTAAATACTGACCAGAGGAAGAAAGTTCAAAGGAACAGATTCTGCAGGTGTACTTTGAAGCACTCATCAAGTGAAGGACACTTGGTGCCTGCGAAATATGCTCCAGGAAAATCGGTAGAAATAATGCTGTAAAAGACTTTCGTGACACTGGTTTTCAATGATCAGTTTGAGCAATTTAGTAGACTCTAAGAAATGACTCACATTTGATGGCAGTTGGCACTGATTTAAATCAATGGAGGAAAGTTGAAAATATATGGCGGATCGGGATTGGAACCAGGGTATCCTCCTTATTAGGCAGATGCGCTGATACTACCCACCCCCACACACTGGTCATTGCACCTGCACGGACTACCCTAGCACGCCACCCATCAGACACAAATACTCAACTTGTCCACACACTACTAATGTAGTGTCCTTTGCCCACTATCCTCATTGCTCGCTGACTTTCGCCCATTCCCGTAAGAGTTCGACAGCGGTGTGCATCTGCACTGAAGTAATCAATGTGGTTTACGTTCTTCTGGACATGTTCGAAAGAACAGAAACCACACAGTAAATCGATTGTTTTGTGGTTGGCAATCACATATAATATAGCACGAATTTTTTTTCTGTGCTTGAAAACGAACGAGATAAACTACATCCGTTTCAAAACTTGATGAGTTTATACCTGTCTGTTTACAGGGTCGAATCTGTAATCCTTGTAATTTTAAAAGTAGATGAGGAGATATAAATGTAAAAGGTGAGGTAAAGCTGTACTGGGAATACCACGATTTGACTTACAATGTGTAGACTTGGTACTTTACGAAGAGCTAGCGATTCAATGACCCAGAAGACGGAAGATATCAACTCTAAAGTGGACTACTGAGGATAAGGAAAGAGAAGAAGTGGGATGTATTAGACATGGTGCTGTCCCGGAAGTTTAAACCTAAGCAATATTATGAAAATATGGAATGTGACCAACGACTCCAAATATTCATATTGACTTCTTTCTTGGTTCAAGAATATGCCTATACTTCCTTGTTTACTATTGTGTTGCGGTAAACAAAGTGTTACATTGGTTTCCTATTGCTTTAATATGGTTGTAATGAATAGCCTAACGGCAAAACCACTGTGTATCTCAGACTGAACTGCAGTATTCCACCACGAAAAGCACAAATATTCCCGCCACAAAATCTTCAGAAATCGCTTCCAATCCGGACCTATTTTCGGAATCAGACCTATTTTTCCGGTTTGTGTAAATGTGGTTGCATATGCTGTGCGGTATTTTTCTAGCGCAACCTTCCGTTTACATTGCTGACCTTATAGCAAGAACGATAATGTAAAGTGAAGATTTCCATTTAAACAAGGTTTGGCTTAAAGGTTAACCCTCGATTCTTCAGGTACTCGAATGGTAATATTATGAGGCAAAATTATCTATTTTTCTTATTATTCACTCACCGATCATTCATTCATAAGGTTCAGGTATTTAGAACTCAACAGACTAGAGGGGAACAGCCACATTGATCTATTGATAAGGTAGGGACGTTGCACATTACTGCGGAAAGAATTCTTTTCCATGAAATTTCATCATTTGTCACGTCCTTCCATCGCACTTGCAATTAAGTTTCACATTTCTTTTCTCTTCCTGAACTGGTCATGTCAACACTGCCGTACTTAGATCTTTGAAGATGCAGATCTAAGCTGTGACAAGGTTATCATTGAGAGGTGTTGTCAGCGGACACTCAGCCTTTGGGGGCATTTTGGTCTGATGTTACAGCAAACCCGTACGGTGCAGACTTCCAGGTCCTGCTGAATTGGCAAGTACCGAGCTCAACACATATTCCCCCAGTTCGCTTGCTTGTTTCACATGATTTATGTTGTTTCTCAAATTTTATTCCATCAATCGACCCTCAATGACACATCAGCAAACACGGCAACTGTCTGATTTATGGTGTAAGAGAGAGAGAATCGATTTTCCACTCGTTTGGTAAATAAAGTTTGGGCTCAACTGTGTCCCAAGTTTTGTAAAATCATCATCTGTGCCTGCTTGCTTTTTATGTTTCGATAGCGATAATCACCATGTAACGGCCTCCACTTTTATTTTATTTCGTTGCTTTAATGCGGACCCATGGTACATCACTCTGTATTAGCTGCAATGCATGTGTAGCAGAAGAGTATTAAGTATTTATTAGTGTGTTTTACAACCATCTGGCACTCTACAAATATGCTTAAGAGCAGGTTTCTAATTGTATTTTATCCTTTTGTAAATATGACGTAAATCAAGAGTAACACAAGCAACGGAGTAGCTGGGGTAATATTATAACAAGCACAAGTGGCAATAATTGAAATATATAAACCTTCCTCTACCACAAAATATTATGTAAACATTGGGCTGGTAATGTTCGAGGCAGTGGGATGTGTACAACCGCTATACTTTCTTTGCGCAGACTATCTGTGAAGGGGAACGAAGGAAGTGAATTCTGACAGTACAATACCTAGCCTCGTCCTGATGCAATATGATGGATTACGCTTTGCAGGTATAGAAATTAAAGACTAGGGTATCTGTTTACTTCTGGTGCGATTCAACTGAGTCCTTTAACTTGAGTTTAGGCACTCCGTCTTCAGGCCACAAGTGGCCCATCGGGACCATCCGACCCCCGTGTCATCCTCAGATGAGGATGCGGATAGGAGGGGCGTATGGTCAGCACACCGCTCTCCCGGTCGTTATGATGGTTTTCTGTAACTGTAGTACCACCAAATACAATGAAACGGAAAGCACCAAAAAGAAAGTACAAAAGTAATACGTTTTCTCATTTGTTTTAGCTGTGTCTCAAGACATACATACATGGTTAAATGTAAATTCAAAGCGTTACTGGAAGTACTCAGTGTTTTGGTTACCGCAATAAATGCAAATTCATACGAAGTTCGTAAATACTTCGAGCGGAATGCTGCGTTGTAGACCTCGTACCAAAACTGGGACTGCATGTTTTCCTTATTATAGCTCCCTCTTGACTGAGACAGTTTGCATAGGCAATAACGTATCAATTATCGTGTTCCGGGTTGCATAGCGCAGATTGTAACCGTAGATAGACGCTTCACAACATAAGAATTCATTTGTTGTTCAGTACCGGACAACTACAAAGATTGGCAGCGATAACGTCCAAGCAACTGCACATATACTCATTATACATGACTAAGTACTGAGCTTAGATAATGGATACAAACAGACCGCACACGCGCCTATCTCGGCGGTGTTGAGGTTTGAAACCAACATGTAAATTACGTGATGAAGGGCAAAAAGCCGAGTTTGTGTTATTATTCACTACGTGAAGTGGAGCCGACATCAAACACTGATTTTAACAACTGAAAAACTTGTTGTATTAGTATTACACATGTCGCAGTACAGTTAAGCTATTTTCTCCAAAATATGCAATATTAATGTGATGGTTATGTTGTTACATTTTTCCGCGTGAAACGGGAACTAACACTCGCAGAGGACGCCAAAACAGCGGGCGTGTCTCCTCCAAAGCAAGTTAAAAATTAGCGTCGTCACCAACGACCAGCCCAGTTCCAGCTTTACTTACGGATGTCCGTCAACAGCTCACAGACTTGGCAAATAATGGCAGGCTACATACACAGAAAACAATTACTACAATAATAACCACATGCACTAAATGAACACGAAATAATAATAACAATTATTATTATTATACTGGGTGACTTACTAACACACAATTGTTGAAACGTGTTCCGCAGAAAGTACAGATAGCCGGCCTCGGTGGCCGTGCGGTTCTAGGCACTTCAGTCCGGAACCGCGTGACTGCTAAGGTCGCAGGTTCAAATCCTGCCTCAGGCATGGATGTGTGTGATGTCCTTAGGTTAGTTAGGTTTACGTAGTTCTAAGTTCTAGTGGACTGATGACCTCAGACGTTGAGTCCCATAGTGCTCAGAGCCATTTTTGAAAGTACACATAACTTGCAGTTCATAATTTCTGTTTCAGTCTTTTGTCTGGACGATTGTTTATTCTACAGTAAACGTTATAGGAAGATCATGCGGTTTGCGCTAACACCTACGGATGTTGCAACGACCTGCCACATGGGCTGTTGAGTGGTTATGTATACCGCTAGCTCTCTAGATAGATGTCTCTAATTCAATTGCTTATGAGCGTACAGCCAGAATGCGCATTAATATGTTCATCTGTTAAGTATAAACAGAAACTGGTCATCTTAATCTGAATTCTGTCGTTTTATAGTAAGTAGCATGAATATTTTACTATTTCTCGAAACGTTGTTACCACTACATAACAGTAGACTCGAATACTGAGAGTGGCTGGGCGCTGGGCTCTTCGATGAGGAGACGGTAAGCCTTGATTGTGCTTTCCGCCGAAGACTCCCAGATACAATACAATACATACTGACTGGTACACATTGAAGATAGATAATTATTGACAGATTACTGCTGGTACACTCAGATGACACTTCTACCTCTCGACTCATCAAATTTTACCAGTGAGTTTCCAAATATTCATGTGAACGACATTCTGTGTTACTACACTATGAACACGTGTAAGCCGCGCGGGTTTAGCCGAGGGGTCTTAGGCGCTTCAGTCATGGACTGTGCGGCTGGTCCCGGCGGAAGTTCGAGTCCTCCCTCGGGCATGGGTGTGGGTCTTTGTCCTTATGATAATTTAGGTTAAGGAGTGTGTAAGCTTAGGGACTAATGACCTTAGGAATTAAGTCCCATAAGATTTCACACACATTTGAACATTATTTTTGAACACGTTTATCGAAGTGACAATTAGCAACGAATGTGAACCGTTTGCAGCACATTTCTGACGATGCAAAAATTTACATTTCATATCGCGTGCTACTGGCATATGATGCAAAAGATCACCGCCCCAACAGACAACTAAAGGGTATTTCGACGAATGTCATACCTTCGATAGTGGCATATACGTTAATGCACAAACACCAAAATATTCGTAAGTAGATTACACGATATGCTGACGGCGTTTGCTATACTCGTGCCCAAAATACATTAAAACCACAATTACTTAGAAAATTAACAGAGAACTATGTGAATGATAGTGTGTGTGTGAGAGAGAAGGACAGATTCCACGTGCTTACATCATTGTGCGAATACAGACAACAGGACAATTCAGATCTTCGGAAACTGCGAACAGCTTGGTTAATATGTAGACAGTATTCCCCGGTTTTTCCCGAAAGACCTTCTTTATTACGGTCATGTAGTTTATTTTTCTTTTACTTCCATACTTCTTCCAATATCAGTGCCATACTTTCTGATGTTGATATATAACGTACATAAAGACATCATTTACCATGTTTCTTCCTTCCCTGTGTGTGTCACTCTTCAAGAACTGCATGTCTCTTTTGATGTGGGAACTTTGCAAGTTCGATAAGTCACCCGGTGGTGTTGATGAGACGAATCAGACAGGCGTCAGCATGTTTTACCGGAGATGAATACGACCTGCCAGGAGGTAAAGAAGACGCGAGACGAATTAATGCCTCCCCTCTGGAGCGGAGCGCAGCGCGACCGATCTGAGGATCCTTGCAGAGGAATCGAGAACGGCCCAGTAGCGAGGGTGGGGAGTGCCACCGAAATGAAGGCTGCCGTCGTAATCCGGCGCCTGCAGCGCAGGCAACCCCCGGGGGACGCAAGCGCGGGAGGCTGCCTAACCGCAGGCGTCGCTGCGTCTCGCCGGCAGTGTCACCGATACCGCTGTACCGCAACATTTTATCTCACCTTTTCCCAACGCTCTGCACGCGAGACTTGTAACGTAACTTTCTGGCTCAAACTTTCTTACTTGTTTGGGAATTAATTTAGGAACTCAAGACTCATTGCACAACCTAAATGGGTATATATCGAGGAGAATAAAATTTTGCATTTGGCTTGCTACATTTTCACTCAAGTTGGACTGATTGCGTATGAAGAAAGAACTAAGACTGACCATAAAAAATCACTTGTTGGAGAAATTAGTTTACACAGTCTGGATATAAACTGTCCAGCAAATAAAAATGTGCAATAAATTATAACAGAAGATGAGAACAAATTAACTTGATATACATCTACCGGGTGATCAAAAAGTCAGTATAAATTTGAAAACTTAATAAACCACGGAATAATGTAGATAAAGAGGTAAAAATTGACACACATGCTTGGAATGACATGGGGTCTTATTAGAAAAAAACAAAGTATTGATAGACGCTTGAAAGATCTCTTGCGTGCGTCGTTTGATGACGATCGTGTGCTCAGCCGCCACTTACGTCATGCTTGGCCTCCCAGGTCCCCAGATCTCAGTCAGTGCGATTATTGGCTTTGGGGTTACCTGAAGTCGCAAGTGTATCGTGATCGACCGACATCTCTAGGGATGCTGAAAGACAACTTCCGATGCCAATGCCGCACCATAACTCCGGACATACTTTACAGTGCTGTTCACAACATTATTCCTCGACTAAAGCTATTGTTATGGAATGATGGTGGACATATTGAGCATTTCCTGTGAAGAACATTATCTTTGCTTTGTCTTACTTTGTTATGGTAATTATTGCTATTCTGATCAGATCAAGCGCCATCTGTCGGACATTTTTTGAACGTTTGTATTTTTTAGGTTCTAATAAAACCCCATGTCATTCCAAGCATGTGTGTCAATTTGTACCTCTCTATCATTTTTATTCTGTGATTTATTCAGTTTTCAAATTTATACCGACTTTTTGATCACCCGGTACATCTACGTCTACATGTACGACTGTTCTCAGTAAACCAGCTTACAGTTTGTGGCGGAGGGAGTGAATGGTTTGCGATAAGAACGATTGTTGGTAAGTCTCCTTGTGAGGTCGAATCTCTATAATGACTTTGTTGTCATTTTCACGAGATTTATGTACGAACAAGCAATGTATTGGTTGGGTCGGGTGAAGAGAAATGGAAAAACCTCACACAGCTCTTCTAGGAACGTACGCTCTCAGAACTTGACAGTAAACCACAACGAGAAGCAGATTTTCCTAAAAGCAATTTCCAATAACTACGATATACGTTTGTCAGTGACATAGACACTACTGAAATGTGTTTTTGAATGGTGCGAAGCAATAAATTCCTGTGTATTTATAGGTCTGACGAAGTTTGAGAAGCCAGAAGAGTGGTCGGGATGCTTGCCTACTCCACTACGGTGAAAACTGTAGACTTAGGTCTCTCTCTGCGACTGTAATGTGGACACGTGTCGATGAAATCTCCAACAGCTTTAGTCAGCGTTCCCTTCGTTGCGCCAGTATTGTGCGACACAGACCGGAAACAGTTCGCCCGCTAACACAGATTCCCAACTTCCCGTTTACCAGTCTGAGAGACAGGTCCGCTTTTGTGGAAGCATCTTCAACAGCTACTTGACCTTTTTGTGCTGGTACACTTCGTGAGATAGAGCTGCACGTGGCGTATGGCTTCCATTCCGATCCCTTCGGTGAAGATAGTGTGCTGATTCGTCGTCGTTCGTTACCTAATCTGGTGTTAGTGCGTTCCACCTTAGCACTGAATTTAGCTTTGAGATGCCACGTTTCATTAGTAGCAGCAGCTCACGACGCCCAGTAGAGCATAAGACTATGTGTTCTCAAGTGCGTGCACGAATAAGAATTTTTAATGCATTTTCATTTGGATATTGTTATTTCCGCCGGAATCCTAGACAAACCTTGTATATGTAGCTAAGGGTATAAGAGATAATGTACGACATTGTTAAGAATATTAGCAGAACTGCGAGTAAAGTTCACTTACGTTGCAGTTCGAAAACTAATCTTATTGGTTAACAACTGATGCAGGAAGGCGAAAAGGAATACAAGTAAATTTGTCATATTAGCCGGTCGACAAAGGGAAAAGACTTCGAGGTATTTGATGTTCATGAGTTATGACCAAAGTTTTTTATTTCTTTATTGATACTTCACAGCAGGCCTTCTTTTATTAGCCCCATAAAATTCATTGCCTTCTGCAATATATAGATGATAAATAAAGCTCTGAATTTGTGTTCTCCTTCAAACAGATATAGTTCGTATTAGATTCGAATCCCAAAAGCCGCCGAGCAATAGTACTGTAATTTTTTAACCGCATAAATAATTTCAACCTTTTATTATTGGTATACTTACAATACACGCTCAGATTCACGTTGAAAAGTATGGTTGCCAGCGAACTGTATACAAAACTCATTTCTGATGTAAATGTGAACTAAAATCGACGGATTTAGACATACTAGTGAATCAAGGAAACATCAAACGAGTCTTACACACCTCCTTCGAACAAACACCTTTTTTACTAACTATTTGCCGTCCTAAACCCGTTTTTAGATGTCATCATACTTTTCGTTTGTTTCTCCTGTAACCTGATACAATATAAATGCCTCACAATCTGTAAAACCGACGTTGTGTATCTGGAAATGTCATGAATTGAACGCTCGTGAAGTTGAAGACCAAGTGGTCTTTTTGTAAATCAGCACACCTCGATTTGGGCAATATTAAACAATGAGGGCGATAGAGGACAGCTAGCGGCCATTATGTATTATATTTGCTAATCACGTCATGTAAAATAAATGCTTTGATTCACTGAAATTGATATCAAGAACGCAGAAACGTCATACCACTTTCTCTGTTGTCTACAGTACTTTAGGTGAGAGTGATAGTTACAGGCATAGATCTTCTTCTTCTTCTTCTTCTTTTTCTTCTGTGGTGCTACAACTCTTGGTCAGCCTTGGCTTTTTCAGATATTTTCCTCTATGCTTCTCGGTTTTTTGCAGCTCTTTTTCCACTTCCGGCCTCCCGTACGGGTGACGTCCTGTATTGCATCATCAACCTACTTTTTTATATGTCTCCCTTTCTATCGATTAGCATGGATCACACCTTTCATCTGTTTTTTGTGTGTTCTATCCTCTGCCACTCTCTCCACGTGTCCTACGCATTGTATTCGTAGTGTGTTGACAATTGTATTGAGCCTCTTCCGTGTATTAACACTTATAGCTCGATGTTACAGCGTATCCTCCAGCCTGTTCCCTCCCATAATGAGCCATACATTTTTCTTAGGCTAGTAAGTTTCGGTCAAAGCTTTTTAACAACAATACGAAACTGGTGGGCCAACGGACGAATTGGAGAAAATCTTATTTATCGATCTTAAATGGTCTAATGTATTAATTGAAACTGAATAGCCTTTTTCTTTCAAAACACCCAGTTTTTCACAAGCGCTTCTAAACAAACAATAGTGTCACACACTACATCACAAAATGAACGAATACCCCATTGCTTAGCATGTACAATGTTTCTGGTCCAGTCGCCTATCATTCTAATGAGGCAACGAAGTTCAAGCCAAGTCAATTTAATTAAATGTGTCACGTCTTTTCATATCTTGGCAGATTATTATTTTATTATTATTTTAATACTGTTTTACTGAGGATGAATGGTCGATTTCGGTTTATTGGAAGAATTTGAGGAAAGGTGTCGATGGGGCACCGTGTCAAAGGCCTTCTGGAAATCTAGAAATATGGAATCTGCCTGCTGCCCTTCATCCATAGTTTCCATCCAGTATATCATGTGAGAAAAGAGGAAGCTGAGTTAGCGATGGTTTCTAAGACCATGCTGATTCGAGGACATAAGATTCTCAGTCTCAAGAAATTTTGTTATATTCGAACTGAGAATATGTTCAAGGATTCTGCAGCAAATCGAAGTTAGGGATATCTATCTGTAATATTGCGGGTCGGTTTTTTAGCCCTGGAGTCACCTGCGCTTTTCTCCAATCGCTTGGAAATTTGTGCTAGGCGAGAAATTCACGATAATTGCAAGCTAGGTAAGGGGATAGTGCCGTAGTGTACTCTTTGTAAAATCGAACTGGGATCCATTCGGACCTGGTGATTTACTTGGTTTCAAGTCTTTCATTGGTTTCTCCTTGCCAGGTATCCTTACTACTATGATGTCCATACGAGAATCTGTCCTATGGTCGAATGACGGTATGTCTGTAAGATTCTACTGCGTGAGTGATTCCTCGAATGTGAAATTTAAAACTTTGGCTTTCGGTTTGCTATCTTCAAACGCCCACACCAGATTGGTGAACAAGGGACTGAATGGAAGCCTTAGACCTGCTTAGCGATTTTATATGAGACGAGCATTTTTTCGGATTCTCTGTCAGATCTTTTGCTAAGGTGTAATGATGGTAGTTGTATGCTTCTCCCATATATCTTTTCGGAGACGTACGAATCTCTACTTGACGTCATTTGTTCTTTCCCTTTTGAACCGAGAGTTCGACTGCCTCTGCTTCCTCACCATCCTTCGAATTTCGTTATTAAACTACGGTGGGTCTTTTCCATCCTTTATCCACTTACTAGGCAGATAACTCTCTAGACCCCAATTTACGATCTGCTTAAACTTTGCTCATAATTACTCTACATCTATCTTACTGGAACTTAGTGATGACAAATCATTGTGTAATTGAGATGCTAGTAACAGCTTATCCGCTCTGTCTCTTTGTAATTTGGTCCCTTCAACCCCCACAAACCAACCAACCAACCGCTCTGTCTAGCAGAAACTCTTCTACACTTCTTAACTGATTTATTAACTTTCGTAGTCATAGTTGCTATAAGTACATCATGATCGCTAATCCCCGTTTCTATACTGGCACTGTCGATAAGATCCGGCCTATTTGTAGCTACAGCATCTAGGATACTTCCATTGCGTGTGGGATGCCGAGATAGCTGCTCAAGGCAATTTTCAAGAAACATGTTCAAAAGTATTTAGCATGACTGTCTGTCTCCACGCCCCGAATGAATCCATAGACATCGCAGGCTATAATCGGCAGGCTGAAGTCGCCTCCAACTAATGCTGCATGATCTATATATTTACGTGCTATTCACCGTACCTGTTATACAAGACCAGATGACTTCACTGTCGCACTCAACTTCGACCTCAATAGAGACAATATTTTTGTCAACAATAGTGAACACTCCCCATCTAATCTACCTTCCCGATATGCGTTCCACGACTCGCTAAATATCTCACAGCTCTCCACTTCGGGTTTCAGCTAGCTCTCGGTCCCAAGAACAATTTGCGTGCGAGAGCTTTCCTGGAGGGCAGTAAATTCGGGTTCTTTATTACGAATAGTTTGACAGTCTACTGATAAAACTTTTACTGTCGAAGTGTTTTTAATTTGAACGCCATTTTTCTTCCCTTCCTACATACCGATTGGAGAGTGTTATTCAGAGCCCCTCAAATTACTGCATAGCCTAAAAAGCCCTCATGTGCACTCTACAAGTTCAAATGGCTCTGAGCACTATGGGACTTAACTTCTAAGGTCATCAGTCCCCTCGAACTTAGAACTACTTAAACCTACCTAACCTAAGGACATCACACACATCCATTCCCGAGGCAGGATTCGAACCTGCGACCGTAGCGGTCGCGCGGTTCCAAACTGAAGCGCCTAGAACCGGTCGGCCACACCGGCGGGCGCACTCCACAAGTACTGTGCTTCCCTTGTGAAGTGCACCCTTGACCTATCGATGGGCGTCCTACAAATCCCCACACGGTAACGCAGGTCTATAAATCAGCAGCCAAGGCCGTCAAAGAGTCGACCGATCCTTTAATTGAGACCCTCCACTCGGCTCCAAACCAAAGAACACCGACCAACTCTGGGAACGATGCTGCGAATTGCGAGCTCTGCATGGACCACGCATGCGAGGCCAGCAGTCTTCACCAGATCCACCATTCACCTGTACGAACTGAAGATCACCTCAGAAACCATGCGACAGGCGTCGCTGGTGCCGACGTGAGCCACGATATGCAGACGACTGCACCCTGCAAGCTCGATCGCCTCAGCCAGATCCTCCTCCACATCTCGGACGAGGCAGACATATCGAGTGCACATTGGCTTTCTTTCCACCTCTGAACGCTATCTGCGTCAGGGGTTCTATAACGCGCCAACGTTGGAGTCCCAATAACTAGTAACACCCCGCCCCCCGCCCCAGTGTGCCTGCTCGGACTCTGCTGAAGGAGCGGTCAGCTGTCTACTCAGAGCGTGAATGGGTGAGACCAGCTTCCCAATCTCCAAATGGGCCCTCAGCCTCGAGCGACGCGAATGCATTTCCACCCGCCATTCGCCCCGCTGTGATGGCGGACACAGCGTCGGGTACGCTAGGAGATGCCCGTAGGCAACACAAGCGACACCTGAGGTGTCCCATGCGACGCACCAGATTCACCGCCACCGCTACACCCCGAGGCAGCAGCCCGTAGGTGACTGACGGTGGCCAAAAACACATTCAGCTGTTCGCGATCTGCGGCTACCTCCTCCTGCGTCCGCACACACCATGCTCACATCCTACCCGTCGTAGCAAGACTAACTGAATACCTGTACTATAAAAGCAGGCGATATTCGATATGCAACTCGCTACCCTCCTGATGTGTCACCAATGGACGCTGATGCGTTCATGAATTACGTAGCTGGCTTTTCAGCGTGCAGCTATTGCGCTACAGACTGAATGAATTTGTATTTTAAAAACCCGAGAACAAAAGTCTTAAACAGGGATACAAACACAAAATTAAATAAACATACCACGTAGAAAACACGGAAAGAGATAAACACTTAACTTCCCGCTCTGCAGACGTGTATCAGCCAAGAGCTTGAGCCTTAGAACTTTTTGTAAGGTTCCGTGTGAAGCCATATTTGAATATTGTTTGTTACATTTTCGGATATTCATGAAGAATACATTCCATCAGTTTTTCATATTTGTAGTAATATAGAAATTTTGTTTATGGTCTGGCACTACAGGATTCAAAAAAATGTTCAAATGTGTGTGAATTCTTAAGGGACCAAACTACAGAGGTCATCGGTCCGTAGTCTTACACACTACTTAAACTAACTTAAACTAACTGATGCTAAGGTCGACACGCACACCCATGCCCGAGGGAGGACTCGAACCTCCAGCGGGAGGGGCCGCGCAGTCCGAGACATGACGCCTCAAACCGCGAGGCCACTCCGCGCGGCCTACATGATTCAGTCGACATCTTACAGACGTGATCTACGATACCAAAGAAGCAGTATTCTGCTCGGGACATTTGTATTAAGAACCACTAAAATATACAGTAAAGGTCTTTCGGCGTTAGCTAACAAAATGTCGTAAGTTTATTGATTAATTAGGCATATCTTCCCTGCTTCTTATAGTCTGCAACGAGCGAACTTCATTGTCATATCTTACATCCGTCTAGGCTGAGGTTGTCAATTCACAGGTAACATCCCAAACGTTCACAACGTTTGTGATACTCGTGTTGTCATTTAACTCTCTATGTACAACAGCAGTCTTTAGTTGGTATCATTCAGTTTTGCCGTAGTAGAATTGTGCGAGAATGTCTGTGCTTTCGTATTTGTTGTCATTTTTTTCGGAGGTACATAAATTAAGAAATCACAATTTTATGATAAGTCAATTTGTTACTAGTCACCCACATAACAAAGAAACAAACATCAAAACATTAAAAAGATACCGAGAGAGGGGACCCCTGACGCAACGAAAAGAGAAAATAGACGGAGATAAGCACGATATTTCCAAAATGAATGGATTTGTATAACTATACATACATGGGGACTCGTTAAGGATCTTAATGAACAGAACAAATAACAGATAAGCGTTACGTAGGATCGCGAGATGATTCAAACTTGTGAAAGTTCTACAGAAAACTAGTTGTGAGGTTCAGTTTTTAGACATATCCGAATATTGTTTGTAATACTTTGTGAAATGCGTGCAGCAGTAATACCGTGTACGTGGATAATATTGGCTATACACGGTCACAAGATCCATAATAAATCATAAAATGCCAGCAACATACAGCGAGATGTATTTTAATTTATAAATGAGTTAAAAGGAGGTTCATAATTCACTCTCTGCGCCAGGCACGATCACTAATAAATGCAATAGTCTATCTTTGCACGCGGATCCGCGCAAGATCCATATTCGCTGTGAGCATTTCACACAAAGGCATTCAAACACAACAAAAGGAACGAAGCGACTGTTGGATCCCATATAAATGCAGTCGCTAATTACAGCGTTAAATCCTGTTCGTGGATATAATTTTGAGAATTAAAAGTTATTCCATATTTGAAAAAGGATTATTCGATAATAACTGAAGTTTTGTAATGAAATTAACAGTCGCGTAAAGACCACAATTGAATCAGATGATGCCGTCCAACCAGCGACCGTTACTATGGCTGAAAATTCTGTCAGAGGAAGGTAAGCACCACCACACCAATGGCTTCGACACCTCCGGCTGTTCATACATATGAGCCTTATTAACGGGGAAATTGTACAAAATTTCAGTAGGAGAGGCCTGTCAAACGGGAACTATGTAATTCTACTGTCGGTCGCTATTCAAAACATATTATAATTTCTCACCTTTCTTAGAAAGCCGGTGTGGTTGACTGCTACACATCGACATTCATTCATTAATGAAACAAAAATACTTTCCAGGCGTCTAATGACACAAGAATACAAGCATTATCGGAATTTTATCGCATCCAATTATCGTAATTAAATAGAATCACCGTTTACACAAGCAGAAGATGTAGCTGCATCGCTAAAGTAAACCCAGAGCACCGTGTGGGTAAAGAGTAGGCTGTTTTCAAAAAGCGGAGGAAGGAACACACCTATATTGGCCAGTATAACATTTATGCAACGGCAGTGTTGATGTGAATTAAACTTGTACTAATTACAAATGATTGTACAGTCTAAACGAGGAAATAAGTAAATTAAGACTGACTCGAGAGACATACATTAATTCGTGTTTGCTTCATTAGTAGTATCACGTAACGTCTATGGTTATATACAGGCATTAGCTATTATATTTAGAACATTTCGGGCCGTAACGAGATACAACGTTTCAGTGGACATCAAAAATGAAATGGTATGAAGGGAGAGCATATTCACCTTGACGCCAGATGCCAGATAGTGCTCAGAAAGCTAGCACCAGGATAAACTTACCAGTAAGTAGGTATAGATGAAAACGACGAAAAGGGAAAGAAAAGAACGAGAATCACATCATAAACATCTCGAGAGAACATAAGTGATATTACAAACTGAACTGAGCACCATATACACCATGAATACGAACAATCATGTATGCAAAGTAGGCGGACATCTGGACCTAAAACATTTATTTCTCGTTACTGACCAGTTTTAACCTTTATAAACATGGCAAGTGCAAAGGCCTACACACTCATAGAGGGCAACAATTATTGAGCTATAGCAAAGTAAACTTACAAACTACGGAGTGTACACACATTATCTGCCGGCCGCGGTGGCCGAGCGGTTCTAGGCGCTTCAGTCTGGAACCACGCGGCTGCTACGGTCGCAGGTTCGAATCCTGCCTCGGGCATGGATGTGTGTGATGTCCTTAGGTTATTTAGGTTTAAGCAGTTCTAAGTCTAGGGGACTGATGACTTCAGATGTTAAGTCCCATAGAGCCATTTGAACCATTTTGAACACATTATCCAACACGTGAATGTCACTACAGAAAATCCGATTTAGGTTATGACACATGCGATATGTCTAGCATCATTGGCGATGATGTGGCGCAGACGAATAGCAAAATTCTGCATTACCCACTGAACTGTCGGAACATCGATGCTGTCGATGACCTTCTGAACGCCTGTTTTCAGCTCATCAATAGTTTTTGGGTGTTTACTATGCGCCTTTTCTTCAATATAGCTCCACAAGAAGGATTCACATGTCTTCATACCAGAAGAATGTGTTGGCTGATCGAGGCCCATACCAGTGGCCTCAGGGTACCCCAGCGCAAGAAAGCGGTCCCCAAAGTGGTTCTCTAGGACATCAAACACTCTGCTGCTTCTAAGGGGTTGCGCTCCATCTTGCATGAACCACATCTTGTCGAAATCAGGGTCACTTTGGATAATGGGAATGAAATCATCTTCCTAAACCTTCACGTACCGTTCGGTAGGCACCGTCCCATCAAGGAATATCGCTCCTATCATTCCGTGACTGGATAATGCACACCACACAGTCTCCTGTTGACGGTGAAGAGTCTTCTCGATAACGAAATGCCTATTCTCAGTCCCTCAAATTCGCCAATTTTACTTATTGACGAACCCATCCAAATGGAAGTAGGTTTCGTCGCTAAGCCAAACAATACCGCGCATACTAAGTCCCATCATGTCCCGCAGCCAACCGTGCTGTTTGAACGTTCTAACGCAAACCGTTCAGAAGTTATGACGATTTTATTTCATATAGTTCAGTAGCTGTCAGCCTGTATTATGCTGTTGTACTTCATATATTACGCCCGTATCTAGACACATATGCACAAAATACATCAATGAACTCAACAAATAACCTAAAACGTCACTTTGCTACATAATACAGTACTAGGTATCACTGTCCATGTGTATGCCCATATCCCATGGGAGTAGAGAAAGGTAATTCTTTTGATAAGTATAGAATTTCCATTTCGATATCGTAGTAGTAAACTTTCAGTCATCTGCAATTGTAAGTGTTGGAGATTTTCTCAGAATGTAGATATTTTGTTTCCAGCCGGTACCCTGTCTGTGACGGAATCGAGAATTCTACTGTGGATTTAATTTCATTACTTTTGATATCTTTGACTAATGAAGTTACTCCACGGGGTCTAAGAGTAAGATGTACAAAGCAACCTAGGTTTAGCTACAGTGCTACAGTGATATCATTTTGGTATTTGGGTTGCTAATTTCTTTGTAACAGCTCCATATGATGTTAATACGTTTTGTATGTTGCATAAACTCCCTTTTTGCAAGCTATGATGTAATGTCGTAATGATGACTGCCGTGGTGATAAAATTTCAGTGGTTTTTATTCACCGATACAGGGTCTAAATAATTCCACAATTTTACCAGCTTCGACCGTGATATCATCACGTTCAAAATATAAAATGTTGGAGCAACAAGTTCAATACACGACTGAACACCTGTACTATCCTTAAAAACGTACTTATATATTTTGTTTGTATGTATAGTGGAGTTATTTATTTTTATTGTATTATGATGACAAGTCTGTATCATTGTGAGATGATCCTTGCATGAATAAAACTGGTGCTGTCGCTTCTGATTGAAAATGACGGAGGTGTTATCAAAGTGATGGAACATTCTCGCACAGGTTTCTTTCGCAAAGACAGTCTGAAATATTATTTAATACTTTTCTCCCCTACTTTAACCTCTATCGAATCAATGTATTGATTTATCTAATATGTACCTTTTTAAAAGGGCTGCTCAGCAAGTTTACGAAATTTAGGATTCTTAATTCCATTCTATCCTGAGAGATTTATTTTTATATGATAATTGCGGTTAGGTGTTCCTTAGATCCTGTTAGCGAGCTGTTTTGCTCTGCAGCGACAAAGCGAATTATTTTCGTGAACCTGATATTTTTTGATAAGTGGACATAAGGTAGTTATCATTGGCGTCTTCCAACTACACCTGTGCACACACACACACACACACACACACACACACACACACACACACACACACACACACATTCATTTTATTTTCTCCTTTTTCCAAATTACATTTTCACGATTTGCATCTAGGAATTTGCTCACGATGTTTAATCTTTTCCCATGATTATGAGCTTAAAACTGGCATCCGATATCAGTTTCATCTGCACAAAGAACTTTCGTTTTCACGATTCTGTTATGATGTCCTAGTTCACCTTTTGCTTTCTTGGGATATATGTGTTATAGCTGTTCGATACAAGCTTTAGTACTCTTGGTAGTTTTGTAATTCCTTTTCCGTTACATTCTAGATTTAGCCCTACCGGTTCCTTAATGTCACCTTAAAATTTGAATGTGATTACCTGAAAAATTATTATTAGTAACCTTATCTTTGTAAGCTTGTATTGTCTCGCGGCGATGTGAGTGAATAAAATCTTCCAGCCGTGACAAGTGCTTTTACAGTCCCGCGCTTTGTTCTGAGTGCTCCTCATCCATTGTCAACTGCTGCATTGCTGTATAACTGCCGTAAGACTTTTTCCTTTCTATTTTAATCATGTCATTCCTTCTAGATAGGGGTGGGCCGGCAGCAACCACACTGACGCCTGTTACACAAATGACATTAAAATTATACATAAGATCACTTTTATGGCCAGATGATTAAAATACAATGAAAGAAGACCCTTTAGATGATAAAGCACAGTGGCTGGTGCTGTGGTATATAGAATGAGAATGAAAATAACGGTGGAGACGAGGTATCCGGCAAGTCCATCTAGGTCAGTTATCAGTAAATGCTGTGAGGGTCTGATAGCAGGGAGACGGAGGCGTGAGGGGCAGTAGGACAGCAGAAAATAATGTTACGCTTTGTCTAGGAGTGTGGCGACGGCGTTACAGTGGAAAGGGTTACGTAAAAGAGCAGACTGCAACAAAAAGGAGTGAGAGTGCGTCAGGTGGCAGGGAGAAGTATTTGACTCTTAATGTAAGGAAATGGCGTGGGTACCAGGGCTATAGCTGAAAACTGTGGTTTTTATTGATGGTGTAAACAGATCATTTGCCGGCTATAGGTTCTTTAATCACGCTGATGCTGAACCGTTCGACTTCATAATAATGCAGATATCGTTGAATATAATTTTATGTCTGTTTTCCAAAGCACCCTTAGTTACTGTTGATTTCTTTGGACTGTGTATCCACAGAAACCTCTCAAGTTCAACCCAGCCTTGTTGTATCATACACACGGTGGCCATTTCGGATGAATCACGTTTTATGCACCATCGGGCAGACAGTCGACAACTTGTTGCAACAATCGTCGAAAGTATTCAGTCTACAGAAGGGAGTATTACGGTTTGGGGAATATTTTTGTGGCATTCAGGGGGTGATCCTGTTATTCTGGAAGGCGCAATGGATCAGCACAAGTATGCATCTATCCGTGGGGATCATTTCGTCTCCTACACGCAATTTTTATCCTCATAGCAACGGATGGACAATGCAACGTGTGACACAGCTCTAATTTACGTTCGTGAGACGGAGAGCACAAGGATAATTTTATGGCACTCCTATGGCCACCAAACTCCCTGGATTTAAACCCAATCGAGGATCTGTGGGACCACCTTGATCGGGCTGATGGCGCCATGATTGTTAACCGAGTCACCCAGCGCAGCTATCTCGAGCACTGGAGTCGGCATGGCTCCACATTCCTGTCGGTACTTCCTACAACCTTACTGACTCTCTTCCTGCCCGTCTCACAGCAGTCAAATGTAATACCAGTTATCGAAAAACAAATAACGGAAAGCACTTATCTTTGAGAAACACGTAGAGGTCAATTTGTTGGGATACGGTATTAAACAGCAATTACAGAGATACTGATTAAGGAGACACCTATATTGAAGAAATAGAGTTACGTCAACTCTGTCGTCAGCGACATTCAGTACTACCAAGTATGAGCAAAACCTTCTAGATACAAGGCCTACGCACAGCAGCCATATTGGCACGTGACGTCACAAACTGTTCGCCATCTTATCTTTAGTCGGCAGTCCTGTCGACGTATACGGGGTGTTACAAAAAGGTACGGCCAAACTTTCAGGAAACGTTCCTCACACACAAATAAAGAAAATATGTTATGTGGACATGTGTCCGGAAACGCTTAATTTCCATGTTAGAGCTATTTTTAGTTTCGTCCACCTACGCTCAATGGACCACGTTATCATGATTTCATACAGGATACTCTACCTGTGCTGCTAGAACATGTGCCTTTACAAGTACGACACAACATGTGGTTCATGCACGATGGAGCTCCTGCACATATCAGTCGAAGTGTTCGTACGCTTCTCAACAACAGATTCGGTGACCGATGGATTGGTAGAGGCGGACCAATTCCATGGCCTCCACGTTCTCCTGTCAACCCTCTTGACTTTCATTTATGGGGGCATTTGAAAGCTCTTGTCTACGCAACCCCGGTACCAAATGTAGAGACTCTTCGTGCTCGTATTGTGGACGGCTGTGATACAATACGCCATTCTCCAGTGCTGCATCAGCGCATCAGGGATTCCATGCGACGGAGGGTGGATGCATGTATCCTCGCTAACGGAGGACATTTTGAACATTTCCTGTAACAAAGTGTTTGAAGTCACGCTGGTACGTTCTGTTGCTGTGTGTTTCCATTCCATAATTAATGTGATTTGAAGAGAAGTACTAAAATGACCTCTAACATGGCAAGTAAGCGTTTCCGGACACATGTCCACGCCGGCCGAAGTGGCCGTGCGGTTAAAGGCGCTGCAGTCTGGAACCGCGAGACCGCTACGGTCGCAGGTTCGAATCCTGCCTCGGGCATGGATGTTTGTGATGTCCTTAGGTTAGTTAGGTTTAACTAGTTCTAAGTTCTAGGGGACTAATGACCTCAGCAGTTGAGTCCCATAGTGCTCAGAGCCATTTGAACCATTTGAACACATGTCCACATAACATATTTTGTTTCTTTGTGTGTGAGGAATGTTTCCTGAAAGTTTGGCCGTACCTTTTTGTAACACCCTGTATGTTGTGTTGAAGTGTGTGCCACCTGAAACTGATATAGATTTCATACAGTATTCGCCTACATTTCTTTGGAATATGGGATACAAGTGTTGCGGTCCCTTTTGCCAGGGAAATTATAAATCCCAAAAAGGCATGAAAGTGCACATGTTTCGATTTCCCAAATGTGTGAAGTTGAGAAATCGCTAGATTGCAGCTATCCCCAGACAGGAATTTGTGTCTATGCATCATTCAAGGGTAAGTAAATGACAAAAAATGTATAGCGTGTTATTTGATTCTATTGCACCACATTTCCCAATTGTTTTTAAAAGCAGTTATGTATCATGTACCGGTATAGCTTGTTTCTTAATTCTGGACCATTGATGCGAGGTTAATACGAAGCTGGCTGTGAAATGTCTCTCATATTTGCAACTATTGTCACAGAGAATAGCTATATTAATTAGTGTGGCTCGAAAATGTTTAGTATTCTTTATCATTCCTACCAATTGTAGAGTTTCCAGTACTTTTATTTGGAAGAGCTACAGAAGGATTTGGTTCAGTTTCACATATACAGCTATTCAGAAATAATTTCAATTTGAGTAAACTAGCTTAGAAAATTGTTTTAATGAATTCAGTGTTCGATAGATTAAGCAATATGTAAAGCAGAATTTCGAGGTAAGGGCAATGTGATTAAATTTACAGCACTCTGTGACACGAATATCAGTCAAGGATATAGGAGAAACATTATTTTCGTGTTTAATGTTCTAAAGTTCTCGAGAAACAGGGAAATAAAATATTTTTTTCGGGTCTTTTGATTTATTTAACATTATGTGAGGAAGTGCTCCATTTCGTCGAATGATCTGAGTTTCGTGTGAGGCCAGCAAATTTTTTAAGAGGAGAGGAAAATTTACGAAAATAACCGGGGAGACAAATTCTTAAATTCTGTAGGAGCTCCAGCTGCTTTATTTAAAACTGAAAACGTGTGCTTGTTGTTGCATATTGCCGATTTCTTACTGCAAGAAAACGTAGCTCCTGAGGTAAAAGACAGAAACGTGTATTTAAGGCAAATCGTCAAAATAAGTTTACAACTTGAAATAACATAGGGCAGTTTTGTTCAGTTACTTTACGCAATGATATAAATTTCCACAGTTTCATTACAAGGCCACGTAGAAGAGGAAAGCACGAGAATCCCTATGCGGTCTCAGCTCTAAAACTCGTGAAGTTCGTATAGCTGCAGAGTGCTTAACAGGAGCGTTCCGATACAGACCCGGCCATCAGTATGTGACTTGACAAGTGTGCGCGCAGGCCTGTAGTCTAGGTGGTGTTGGTATGAGTCGGTTAGCCTTAGCCTACGCGCAGCCGACGAGGAGTCGGCGGGAGACTTGGCGGCCGTGCCATCAAAATGCAACTTGCACCAGTCGCGTGCAGGACACATGTGCGCCCGCTCCTATTGGTACTTAAAATGAAATATAGCGCCGACGTTTCGCCATTCGTTCTAACGCCGCGAAAAGAACCCTTGTGCAAACTGCCAGGTCTGCCTCTGCGATCGATAAACCTACGGCTCTACTAACAAAGTGACGACTCTCAAACACGTATCATCCCCACTCCGCACTGTCTGACTGGGCATTCGTTACACGTTGCTGTCTTCATACAGTAGCACTTCCCTGAAAGTGAAAAGGCTTAACGCCCATTAGTTGCAGGCAATTGTGTGATTACAGTCTATCAGGGAGAAGAAAAGTAATCGTGGGAAGGCGAAAAATAACGTAATCAGTTCAAATTTGGAGGACGTGCGTCAAGAAGAAACGATTATGAATGCATTGTTAGCTAGATTGCCAGCTAGGTGTAATGGTTTGTGGAAGAGTTATATTCAACGTATAATCGCAACACTTACGAACCGAGGACAATTTAATGTGTGACAAGTAGATCCAGAATCATTTACAGCCCTGCAAGCAGGGTGCTGATACATATGGAGAGGATTTTGTAACTTTTTTTGAAGTGTTACGAGTACCACTGCTTATCTGAGTTGTTCATTCGTTTGACATGGCTTCCACTGAACATGTCTGCTGTATATATGTCGCCAGTTTGTTGGTACTGGTTTTGCAGCAGCCTTGTAGACTCACATACCGATTGCACGAATGTCGATTTGATCGCTAGCCCTGGAGTTGCAAGTTTCTGATTGCAGCACGTTCCGATTTCACTCTATGCACACATATAAAATTTCGAAATTACCTGTAGTTCAGTAAGAAAGGAAGGAAGGCTATGGATTGATATCATCAATGACGAGGTTCTTAGTAACTAAACACTAGCTCGCCTGCAGCAGAATGGGGAAGAGAAGTGCTCTACAGAGCATGCCTATTAACATGTTGATAGGAACTACGGAAAATCTGCACTCATGAGCCAGAACATTATGACCATTGTCCACCGCAAAATCATTGCAGCCATAGCATGTGGAAAGGAAAGGTCACCTGCACCTGAGAACGGGCATCTTGGAAACGGTGAAGGGGGTCGGCTGTTAGTGTACTATTGACGTGAGATCCAAGCGAAGTAGTTAAAGGACAATGAAACCACAATTAGGAGACAAGGCGTTGATCGTTCACGTCTCATCCACGAACGTGGAAGTAGGAAGCTTTCCCGCCCTGTCACCTAGGATTGTTGTAAATCTGTGGCAGATCTGACTGCCGAACACAATGCTGGTGCAGCGTCAAGTGTTTCTGATAACACAACTCAGCGTACTTTGTAGAGTATGAAGCTTCGTACCCCTATTTATTTCCGTGCTGACCTAACGACATAGCTACGACTGCAATGGGCACATGATCACCGATAACAGACAATGAGCCTTTTCAAACGTGTCACCTGGTCGGATGAATAACGTTGTCTGCTACACCACATCAACGGTCGGTTCCGGATACGCCGTCATCCAAGGGAACGGCTGCATGAAACGTACACCGCGCCACTAACAAAGGACGCTGATACTGGTATTATACTATAAAGAACTTTCACCTGGTCTTACATGTAATCAGCACCGTAATGTCAGTTGTGGAGTTCGTGAAATTGTTGCAGCCCACCTGCACCTTCACGCTTGATGTCTTCCCCGATGGCGAGGGCATCTCCCAACGGGATACCTACACGTATCACAAGGCCAAAATCGTGCTAACTGCTTTGAGGGGCATTCAGTTGATCTCACATTGATGTGATCACCAAATCTGCCTTATCGGAAACAGATTGCTCATGTCTAGGACACGACCTGGCGCGGGCCCCGCGCCCAGAAACCACTTGCTCGTATTTTACCGGAATTGCTTGGCACGTGCGTAGACATCTGGAGTCACATACCTCCGAAAGCTTATCAAGAACATGTCAAATGAATCCGTGCAGTATTGCGTTCCAAAAGTGGACCAACTCGTTACTAAGCAGGTGGGCATGTTTTGACCCATCAGTGTATATACCTGTTTGAGTGGCTGAGTATTTGGACACTATTCATCCCGAAGCAACGACAAAAAACATTAGACCAACAACAGCTTACTAACAGTTATTTAATTATTCATTCCTTCTGGTAAGAATGTGAAGTAACGTAAACTACTACGCAGGGACAGAATTCATGGGAGTTATTCATGATTTTAGCTGTGGGACGAGTAAATAAGGATAATAAACGTGTCTTTCGAGCAAAATTTGAATGTTCCTCACAGAATCAAACGATCGGCAGCGATTTACATATGAAAGCGAATGCATGAGAACTACACAGCGCAACACAATTATAGTATAACTTTTCCGGCACCAGTAACTTTGTCCCATTGAGATGTAGAAGTCTGAAATTTCCCAAAGCTACCTGCCACCTTCCTGTATAATGGTGCCAAAGCATGGCTGACTGCGACGTCACCCGCGGGCTCAGCGACGCTTCAAACCAAGGTGTCGACTTACGCGAAAAAAAAGTCCAGAGTCAGAAGTACATGTGGGGTATAAGGTAGCACCAAAGGTATACATGTTGCTTCGGGATGAATAGTGTCCAAATACTCAACCACTCATACAGGTATATACACTGATAAGTCAAAACATGCCCACCTGCTTGGTATTTGGTCCACCTTTGGAACGCAGTACTGCATCGATTCTATGTCGCATGGATTCATTTGACATGTATAAGGTGGCACCAAATTTCATCACAGTTCGTAACAACTTCACCTGGAAGGTCATTACGCCTCTCTAAACCTCATGTCACACTTACTTTTGCCGTCTCTGCGATGGAACACAGAACCACGACACCCAGTTTTGAAATCACGCAGTTTTCTTACGGGTTCCCAAGGAAAATATTTCAGACAAATAGCCGCTCAGAATAAGGACTTCGCATCAAGGACGACAGTGAAGTCACCCATTACTTGGGACTTTGATTCCCACACATTTTGCAATTGAAAACGACAGATTGAAATGCGATGATCAACAGGGACGACTTTATTGTCAGCCTTGGACACTGCTGTCAGCCTCTGGACTATGGACATTGTGGCCCGCCGACACCAATGGACATAACTGCAACCTTTTGGAGTGCAGTATGACCGTGTGACCGTAGTTTTTCCTCTGGTGTGCAGGATGGAACCAATAGCGACTTCTCGAAACCATTCCTCAAAATTTCAAAGTGATTCCAAGCACCAAATGGCGATCATGCTTTTTCAGCCATTCTGTGGCGTGATAATGCTGGAGTGGGGGGCGGGGGGGGCGGGATTAGTTGCAACATAGATACATGCATGAATGAAACAACAAAGGTCCCCTCTAAAATGACCAACTCCTCAATACCTTGAGTGCCACATGCCCCCCTTTTTTGAGCACTATATAAACGCACCTATACAGAGACAACCAGCTACGCTCCTGCTTTAACCCCTGATAGCGGGCATAAGGACTCCTAAGATGTCAGGGAGCTGCCTGCTTGCATAGGCTTAGAACTCAATCACGGATTGTTGCTGCTCAGGTACATTTTTACTGTGCTCATCAACAGTGTGACCGAACTGGGTAATCCTACGGGGACGCTTTGTCATTTTATTCACGCATGTGTCATTGTCGCACTCCCCTCTCCCCGGCTCCTCTAACATCCCCCTCCAAAGAGGGGCGAAAAACGGGAGACCTAAAAAACATAAACACTCTCACGTTAAAGTTTCCTCGAATGATTTTGAAGGGTCCCTAGTGGTTCCAACCAGTACACTAGAGCAAAAATTACTGTTCAAATGTATGTGAAATCTTATCGGACTTAACTGCTAAGGTCATCAGTCCCTAAGCTTACACACTACTTAACCTAGATTATCCTAAGGACAAACACACACACCGATGCCCGAGGGAGGGCTCGAACCTCCGCCGAGACCAGCCGCACAGTCCATGACTGCAGCGCCTAGACCGCGTGGCTAAAAATTGCTGTCACACTGCTGTCCTAAGAGATGTGTTCATGTTCAGTGTCGTTGCTGGCCCACGATATCGTTATAGAGGGCTGAATCGTCCGGGGATGTCAACACTGTCAAATATTGTGAAGAACGTCGTCGTGTTACTCTCCTTTTCGACCGCGAAGTGTATGGCAATCAACAACTCGAGGAAAGGGGTGGTTTAAGGCACTCACTGAGGCTTTTTCATGTCGATTCTGAGTGGCGGTGTGTCTGTCATAATTTCCTTGGCCGTCCATAAGGAAACGATGAGATTTGAAAGCTGGGTGTCATCGTTTTGACGGACATCGCAGAGGTGTCAAACGACGGGGTGAAATGTATGTAAGAGTGAGTGTGGCGACCTTCTTATCGTGTGACACATAAGCTTGGAGAGAGTTGTGAAGAAATTTGGTGTCAGTGTGACATCATTAACCCTACCTCCACCACACATGAACTTTTGAGCTCTAGCCCTTCTATTGCATTTGTCGACACCTCGTTGTGGAAGCGTCGCTGTGCCCAAAGGTGACGTCTGAGGACGCCACACTTTTGCACCATTACAGAGGTATATCGTAGACATATTTACATCTTTTAGCCGAATTTGAAACTTCTACGTTGCAATAGCAAACAATTACGAGGTGACGAATTAGTGATCCATTACTTGTTTCGCGCAGTGTATTCTGTTATAACTGCTGAACTCATGTTTCACGTAATGGACTTAAATTAGTGGAAGAATTACGAATTTCTAATTGAATGCATGTTATTTTTCTCTATTAAGAAAACTATTTGTTCTTCAGAATACACTGAAAAATAATTAAATTTAACGCTGAAACGTTTTATTTCAAATTTTCCTCACAAATGGCAGAGAATTTTACTTTGGAAATTTAACTGTGATCGTGTTCATTAAGGTCTTACGTTGATTATAGGAGCTAAATGCGATCGACACACGTGAGCCGCTAAATATTTCAAATTTTCCGATGCTTAAGCGCTTATGAAGCTCCTAAATTTCACAGATAAAATACCATGCCCTGCTTATGCATTATTGCATAACAGAGATACGTTATCTACAATCCTGGAAATTGAAATAAGAACACCGTGAATTCATTGTCCCAGGAAGGGGAAACTTTATTGACACATTCCTGGGGTCAGATACATCACATGATCACACTGACAGAACCACAGGCATATAGACACAGGCAACAGAGCATGCACAATGTCGGCAATAGTACAGTGTATATCCACCTTTCGCAGCAATGCAGGCTGCTATTCTCCCATGGAGACGATCGTAGAGATGCTGGATGTAGTCCTGTGGAACGGCTTGCCATGCCATTTCCACCTGGCGCCTCAGTTGGACCAGCGTTCGTGCTGGACGTGCAGACCGCGTGAGACGACGCTTCATCCAGTCCCAAACATGCTCAAAGGGGGACAGATCCGGAGATCTTGCTGGCCAGGGTAGTTGACTTACACCTTCTAGAGCACGTTGGGTGGCACGGGATACATGCGGACGTGCATTGTCCTGTTGGAACAGCAAGTTCCCTTGCCGGTCTAGGAATGGTAGAACGATGGGTTCGATGACGGTTTGGATGTACCGTGCACTATTCAGTGTCCCCTCGACGATCACCAGTGGTGTACGGCCAGTGTAGGAGATCGCTCCCCACACCACGATGCCGGGTGTTGGCCCTGTGTGCCTCGGTCGTATGCAGTCCTGATTGTGGCGCTCACCTGCACGGCGCCAAACACGCATACGACCATCATTGGCACCAAGGCAGAAGCGACTCTCATCGCTGAAGACGACACGTCTCCATTCGTCCCTCCACTCACGCCTGTCGCGACACCACTGGAGGTGGGCTGCACGATGTTGGGGCGTGAGCGGAAGACGGCCTAACGGTGTGCGTGACCGTAGCCCAGCTTCATGGAGACGGTTGCGAATGGTCCTCGCCGATACCCCAGGAGCAACAGTGTCCCTAATTTGCTGGGAAGTGGCGGTGCGGTCCCCTACGGCACTGCGTAGGATCCTACGGTCTTGGCGTGCATCCGTGCGTCGCTGCGGTCCGGTCCCAGGTCGACGGGCACGTGCACCTTCCGCCGACCACTGGCGACAACATCGATGTACTGGGGAGACCTCACGCCCCACGTGTTGAGCAATTCGGCGGTACGTCCACCCGGCCTCCCGCATGCCCACTATACGCCCTCGCTCAAAGTCCGTCAACTGCACATACGGTTCACGTCCACGCTGTCGCGGCATGCTACCAGTGTTAAAGACTGCGATGGAGCTCCGTATGCCACGGCAAACTGGCTGACACTGACGGCGGCGGTGCACAAATGCTGCGCAGCTAGCGCCATTCGACGGCCAACACCGCGGTTCCTGGTGTGTCCGCTGTGCCGTGCGTGTGATCATTGCTTGTACAGCCCTCTCGCAGTGTCCGGAGCAAGTATGGTGGGTCTGACACACCGGTGTCAATGTGTTCTTTTTTCCATTTGCAGGAGTATATTTTACTTACGTGCGAGGGTCGTTCAATAAGTAATGACCCAATTTTTTTTTCCTCATAACAAATTTACTGTTGCCGGGCGGTGTGGCCGAGCGGTTCTAGGCGCTTCAGCATGGAACCACGCGGCCGCTACGGTAGCAGGTTCGAATCCTGCCTCTGGCATGGATGTGTGTGATGTCCTTAGGTTAGTTAGGTTTAAGTAGTTCTAAGTTCTAGGGGACTGATCACCTCAGATGTTAAGTCCCATAGTGCTCAGAGCCATTTGAAATTTACTGTTAAGAGTCAGAATTTGGTGACAATATACATCAACCTGTCATGTTCATGTCCTATTTTCTTGCGTAGTCTCCATCACGTTCTATGGCCGTACGCTAACGTTGTGGAATAGCATGTATTCCCTGCTGGTAAAAGCTCTTGTCCTGTAGGGTAGCCATATTTTCACTACATGACTGACACTCTCGCCATCTTGAAAATGTTCCCCGTAGAGAATCTTTAAGCGGACCAAAGAGATGGAAGTCCGAGGTTGCCAGGTCTGGACTGTAGGGTGGATGAGGCTATGATGTCCAACTGAATTTTGCGATATGTTCCCGGGTTCTCAGATTTGTGTGTGGGCATGCATTATCGTGTTGGAGAAAGATTTCTGCTGGATTCTAGTCCGATCGAACACGTCGGAAACGGTTCTTGAGTTTATGCAGAGTCTTTACGTATGCCTCTGAACTAATGGTTGATCCTCTTGGGATCACATTCACGAGAATTACGCCATCACAGTCCCAGAAGACTGTCACCATGACTTTTCTGGCAGACGCTGTTGTCTTGAATTTCTTCTTTTGTGGTGGATGAGGGTGATGCCACTTCATGGATTGCCTTTTTGTTTCCAGCGCGAGGTGATGCACCCAGCTTTCGGCCCACGTACTGATCCGTGACAGGAAGGCCTCTCCGTCGGTCTCAAAACGCTCCAACGTTTCAGATGAAATGGTCTTTCTTTGTATCTTATTGTCCGCTGTGAGCATTCGTGGAACCCATCGTGAGAACCTCTTTGAATATCCGAGAGTCTCGATCACTGCATACGTAGTTACAATGCTGACCGACACTGTAGAACGAATTGTCGAGTTCTGGT
The DNA here is from genome assembly GCF_023898315.1 of Schistocerca nitens. NCBI lineage: Eukaryota > Metazoa > Arthropoda > Insecta > Orthoptera > Acrididae > Schistocerca > Schistocerca nitens. The sequence continues at coordinate 952,861,382 of NC_064616.1, forward strand.
ACCCCGGTCGACAAGAATAATGGCATCCGCACGATTCAGCATATCTGGAGCAGTGGCTGTGACAGGTGTCCCGAGCGTGAGCTCTGTTTCTACGTTTCCTGTGGCTGTAGCTTTCTTTACCCGTCGTCATACTGTACTACTATCAACTGCAGCATCGCCTTGCATTGCACACAAACGTTTATGGATGTTCACCAAGGTTTCTTTTTCTGCACACAAGAATTCAATAGCAGCACGCTGCTTGTAAAGTGAGTCGTAATGACACGCCGTTTCGACGCTGTATTACGGCTCTGCCATCTGCCAGAACGATTAGAAACTTCACACGCGCTCAGAACAAGCATCAAATGTAAAGCACCAGCAATGACGTTTGTCTATGCATATTAATGGCTTTTTTTATAGAAATGTGGGGCATTACTTATACAATGACCCTCATAAAACAAGTCTCGTGTTACTGGAGAGGGCATTAATGTTTTAATTTAATGGTTCTGATCTAAACCTGAGAACGCAAGTATCTGTCTATGTAACCCCACATGTTTCATGGGCAGCAAAAAATTAGGATGAAAGCCGTCGCTAAAATCTAGAAATGTCACCTTGCAACGTAGGGATAATGGTTTGTATAAAACGAAGCTTAGTGTTTCCCGCTGTTACACATGAATATGAATATACAGTGCAATAGCGTATGGCTGAGTTACTTGTGGAGAACCGAAAAAAGAGCTCACTGTTGTAGTGGAGTGCAGTCCAGTATACAGTGGCGGGGAGAGAAGAAAAAGGCTGAGAGTCTGCTGCGTGCAAACACTCGACGCTGCCCCTCCAAACTCCGGCAATCGCAAGTGTCCGCTTCCCGCTTTAAATTTTGTTTCATGAGGGAAAAGCGACTTGGCGTTCCACCCACCACTGTGATATACAGTACTGCGTGTAAAGTAGCAGCCTATCCTGAGAGTCTATTTCTGTGCATCTTGAGGAGTTAAACGTGACAGTCAACAACATGTCATCGGAGGATGGCATCCCCCAGTGTACCCACTACAATATCACATACTTTAAATATTCATTTGTTCACTGAATCCTGGGTAGCCTATGCGGGCAAGTTTCTCTTTGCATTTTTCGTAGATACACTATAAATTTTTGTATGTTAATGTGTTAAAGAGATTACTAAAGAAATCACCTATCCACTAGAAGTAACTGAGGTTCAAAATATATTGCAAAAGCCGAGTTATATAATTTTTCCAAGTACTTGGGCAAGAGACCAGAAGTGTGCTTCTCTCTGTACCTACTCTGATAAAGGTGGCTAGGCTCTGCCAAATTTCAGTAGTACAGTTTTTGGAATTAACGTCGTCCGTACGTGCACAGCACCTGTCTCTCTAAATCACAAGCCACGGCACGCAGTGTACAAGTGAAGTCCCCCATACACTGCGTTATAATGTTTCTACTATAGTGTAGTCTAGCAGTGGGTTTAACGTCCCGTCGAAGTTATATAGACGGAGTACACTCTCTTGTTAGGATATAATTTCAGCATTCATTTTAAGCGTGGCTCGAAAACCACGAAAAATCTAAATCTAGAGCACACGACGGGAATTGGAAGCGCTGTGCTCCCGAATCCGAATCGAGAGTCTTAACTTCCCCTGTGAAATCATTTCTTACAAGGTACACAGTAGATCCCGACCATCAATACTCTTCGTGGTATGTACATTTCGTACTGATGGTAAAAAGTTCCAACAGAAGAAACTCAGTGACATAATATGTAAATATAGAAGACTGCTTAAAGTTCGTTTGGAGGAGCGAGATGCGTAACGTCAAATATGAGTAAACACATGGTAATACGTTGTTGTGACTGACAATTCGCAGTTTTTCACAACACAACTTTTATTGATGTAAGTTCACAAGGTTGATGAATGAACATACAAGCGACAGGTAACAATAACGAAATAAAGTATCCTAATTGAGGCAAACAAAAGTTCACTTCTTACTTTCCACAAAGGTTCGCAGTAACACACACACTAGTAACAGTCCAATTCCGAGACGAAGACGTCGATGGTTGTGGTACACGAGGTCGGCATCCGGCGTGAAGTGAACTTCAGGCCTAGTTCTAGCCCATAAATAGCTGTCTCCAGCCAATCAGATTTCGGCGTAGTGATACTTCCTGCAGACCGTGGCTCGAGCTCCCCCTGCAGGAAGTAGTGCTCGGAATGTCGGTTTCCATTACCTTGTGTGTAAATAGCCGGTGTTTACGGTTGTGCTTTTGGGTACGCTTTTGGGCATAGACAACCTCGTCCTCTGTGGTGTTGTATGGGTTGCCGGATCTCAGGTGCTACCTGGGCTCCGGTATAACACCCCTCCCCCCTTGGAAAAGCTGGTGCGGCACGGGTGACCGCGGGGAAGAGAGTACCAATATAGCCCGCGTGTATAGCTGATCTGCAGCTATGTCATCCTGAAGGAGGCAGTGAAACCTGGCCGCCGGAGAGTAGGGTGCCGCTTTCTGCACGAGGCGGCTGGAACGCCGCAGCGGTGGCGGTTGCGAGGCGACGTCGGTCTGGGCATGCGGCATGTGGACGTATGCGTCGTCCAACCGAGGCGGCGTCGAAGGGGCTGGGAAGTGGGTTCAGGGAAAGGTCCTGCACCTGTCCGGGTGCGGCGTATGTGGCGGCGCGGGACTAGCAGCCGGCGTCTGGTGGCTATCTCCGGGAACATCAGCCACCAACGGAGGAGAGGGCATCAACATACGCCCCAAGGAAGGGACCGGCGATGGGAGAGAGAGAGAGAAGCCGGCGTTTGGGGCTGTGGCTGCTCGAGGAAACGAGAGTGCAGTTGGTTTCGGTTATGCGAAACCACCCTGTCGTCCAGACGTAAGTCGTATAGTTGCCGACCACGGGGCATGATAACGACCCCCGGAAGCTAGCTGGGCCAGGGCGCGAAACCGCGACCCCATACCTTGAAGCCGGATGAATATCAGGAAGCGCCTGGCTGGGCATCAGGAGGAGATGGAGGAGGGTCCGAGGCTGGCGACCATGGAGCAGTTCGTCATGACCCTTGTCACCCACCGGCGTAGAGCTTCTTCTGGGGAACGGTTCTTCGTGTACTTCTTCAGCTGAGTTTTAAAAGTGCGAACAAAGCACTCCGCCTCTCCATTGGATTGGGGACGGAAAGGAGATGTAAAGACGTGGCGGATACCATTATCGTGACAGAATTTGGCGAACTCTTGACTGCGAAATTGCGGGCCGTTTTCTGATACCAAGGTGACGGGAAGGCCTTCAATGTACTCTTTTACACTCTTCTGTAGCACTACATTTGGAACGTTCTGTCTCTTCTTCTCGTAACTGTCGATTCTCCACGTTTCTCTTCTGTACGTGACCACACTCCAGAAGAGAATTCGTAACACTTAAAATTATATTCAACGTTCATATTCAGTGTTAACTCTGTTACCTAATTTTTCTTTATATTAATATTTATTACGGTAAGGTCGTTATATGACTGAAATGTTCACATTACCGATTAATTGCCAGCTTCAGATTCGACTGGTCCGCTAATAGCTTCGCCCGCATCTCGTGGTCGTGCGGTAGCGTTCTCGCTTCCCACGCCCGGGTTCCCGGGTTCGATTCCCGGCGGGGTCAGGGATTTTCTCTGCCTCGTGATGGCTGGGTGTTGTGTGCTGTCCTTAGGTTAGTTAGGTTTAAGTAGTTCTAAGTTCTAGGGGACTGATGACCATAGATGTTAAGTCCCATAGTGCTCAGAGCCCCCCCCCCCCCCCCCCCCCGCTAATAGCTTCGTCATCACATATAAAAAATTCAAGTTATACACTCTGACGATCATGAAGTAGTATAAAATTTATCAGTGAATTATATACAATGCCGTGACGTAGCAAAAGAGTCTAAGATACCAATTTCTCTTTTTTATAAATTCCTTTATTGCTAATGTAAGTTTGCATTTTATATCCCCTTCCCCCATTTCTAGATTCAACAGTTATCTTTCTGTCGAAAACACGCCTACTACTTTGTTTCATTTCGTATACATATTCCCTCAGTATCGTCTTATGTAATTAAACTATAGTCCACACCCTATTTTTATATTTCTTCTTCCCAAGAATTCATAGTATTTCCTAGTTTAGTTTCGCCTTGGCTCCCCTGACTGCTTTCACAAGATACAGACTGAAAAACATCCAGGATAGGCTACAAGCCTGTCACACTCTCTTGTCAACAACTGATTCCCTTTCGTGTCCTTCGACTCTTGAAATTGCAGTCTGGCTTCTGTAAAAGTTGAATAAAACTTGGTGCTTCCTGTATTTTATCTCTGTTGCCCTCAGTACATCATAGTGGTTAACATTGTAAAAACGTGCTCTAAATTTACAATTGCTATACACGTACGTTTTCTTTTCCCTCACCTATACATTAAAATAAATCGCAGAGTTAGTAGTTTACCGTATGTTCTCTATATTTCACCGCGATACAACTGATCTCCCCGTGGTCGGATTGCATCAATTTTCCCTTCTTCCTCAATACTTCGTGTCATTAGCATGCTACCTGGAATTTTTAAACTAACAGTTCAGTAATTTCCACAACTCCCTCGTTTGCAATTTGAGCTATTACTTTCCTATTGAAGTCTGACGGTATTTCATCTTTCTGATGTAACTTGCATACTAAGTGTAATAATTTCGTCGTAATATGTTCACCCAGGGATCTCAATAGTTCTGAGAGAATGTCTTCTGCCGCAGGTACTTCATTTCTTCTCAGGCTGATCAGTGCTCTGTCAAATTCTTCTCGAAACATCATATCTCCCATATCATCTCGTGTGCTTCGTTATCTCTTTTAATTACAGCCGGCCGAAGTGGCCGCGCGGTTCTGGCGCTGCAGTCTGGAACCGCGAGACCGCTACGGTCGCAGGTTCGAATCCTGCCTCGGGCATGGATGTGTGTGGTGTCCTTAGGTTAGTTAGGTTTAACTAGTTCTAAGTTCTCGGGGACTAATGACGTCAGCAGTTGAGTCCCATAGTGCTCAGAGCCATTTGAACCATTTTTTTTTTCATTACATTTTCTTCAAGTTCGTTTCCTTTTTATAGCCCCTGCGTACACACCGTCCACTCTTCAGCCTAGTGCCGGATTCTCATCTCAGCTTCTGACATTCATACAGCCGCTTGTTTCATCTCCATCGGCCTATTCGCTATACATATTGCCGGCTTGTATTATTCTCCCATTCATGCATGCTTCTACAGCGTTCCAGAAGTGCTCCAATTATTCCTGATTAGATGTCTTCAGTATCTGTTACACTCATTTTTCTACCTCTTTATTCTCGTTCGCCTGCTTCATTCGCTGCAGTTTAATTTATTTGTTCGTCGATTAGATTTCGTACTTTTTGTTTTGTTCAAAGATTACTAGGCATTGTCTTGTTGCCTCTACAGTCCTCTTCTGCCTTCACTATTTCATCTCTGAAAGGTACCCATTAATCTTTTATTGTAATCCTTTTCACAGTTTGAGCCAGTTGCTACCTAATGTCGCTTCTGAAGCTCACAACTGCTTCTGGTTCTTTCAATTTTCTGTGTCTTGTCTCCTTACTTTCCTACCATTTTACAATGCTAAGCTCTAATCTGCATCTAGTAACCAGTAATTATGTTTAGTGTCCACCTTGCTCATAAACTCGAGACCAGACAACGTAGTGTATCTCCCACTGTCGAGAACCCTCGCCTTTCTCTAAACTTCTCATCTTCTCTGTATCTCCATGCAGTCCATTTTTTTTCAACTTAACTTTAAACTTGCTCCCCTCCTCGAATTCTATCCTTCCTGTTAATCACAATTCACTTTATCTCTTTCGACCTCTTCCTCAATACCCAACTGCAATGGCACCCGCCTGCAACATAAGTTAGTTACTCCCAATGTTAAGTGTAATCTTTCCCACATCACTCTATCTAACTTTGAAACCTCGGCCAACGATTCCACCTAGCAAACTAGTATTACGAGTAGCCTTCACCATCATAATTTCCATGGAATAGTGAGAACTCAAGTCCCGGGTTTTATGACCTTTATTCCATCTTTATCTAAATTATATCCACCGTTCATCATTTTAAAGGAAGGCTGAAGAGTGCCATATGTTTTCTACCAGTATGTTTCTTTAAGGTAGACTGTAAGAGACGAAAAGATGTATAGTATTAAAGTGCTGCTACTTATTTATTCAGTTTCTTCTTTATCTTTACCTACCTTTCAAGTAAGAATTTAACAGCAGAAAAATGCTACTATCGGAGCACAAAGAAAGTTAATATGCTCGTATTTAAAAGACTTTGATTGAAAGTGTGATTCTGCCTACCCCATTCTACATTCTTCAGCACCTTTAAAAGTTTTCCCAAAAATTTTTGGCTTGCGAACTCATTCACACTCTTTTTAATATGCATCTCACCTTTCACTCCCACAAACTTCCCTAACTGTAACTCGCTCACACCTACAAGTCCTCGCTGTAAGTCCCTCATACCTATTTATACCTACTTGCTCATTTTCAGTAACTCATTCAGCTTAACTAATTGTCATTATCTCTTTTTATCTCTCTAAGTGTCACAGTCACCGTCAGCTGTTCGCAGCCACAATTTTCTCTCATTCTCATAGTCTCCTTCTTGCTCTCGGTTACTTCCATTATCTCACTCACTCCGTTCCACTGCTGCTATCTCTTCTAACTGTAACTGCCTCTTACTTCCTCGTTGTCATTTTCATAGACGTTGTTACTCATTATCACTCATTACCATTTTCTCCTATGTCTCCTTCTCTTTATGTCTTCCCCACTATCACTGTCCCCTTCACTCTCTTCCTAGCAGTCTCCTGTCAGTGACAAATATGTTCCACTACCACTACGACACTCTCTTTCTCTTACAACGACATTGTCAACTTCGCTTTTCTATACCACAACCACATCTACTGTTTTCCAGTATTTATTTTTCGGAATTTTTTTTAATGATGATGAGGAAAATAGAATGAGGCACCTGGTATCCCACTTTGGGACTCTCCTTCGATAGGAGCATTTTTCCGCTGGTTCCCTTCTTTGTCGTGCTACAGTAGGGCATGTCACTCACACGAAAAGAGCTTTATGGGTCAGTGAAATTTTGATAGTTTCCTTATAGGAAATTTTATTAACGTAGAACTCATTTTGCACTTAATACCGAATTTTACGTTATCAAAAATTTTTCATGTGCTTCAGTAATACAACATGGCTTACCCAGAAACCTTCTCATGATAACGGAGACGCTTCACAGCATTTTTCTAGGTCCTAATCACATTACACTGATATGACAAAAGTCACTGGATACTGATATGCACATATTGTAATCCTTTTCACAGTTTGATAGCGGCAGCATCTCGTACACAATGTATAAATGGAGACTGCCTTGGCGGAGACGTAATTTGTACTCAGGTGATTCTTGTGACAAAGTTCCCGCCGTCATTATGGCTGCAAGACAGGAACTAGCAGACTCTGACTGGGAAATGATATTTACACCTAGATGCATCAGACATGCCATTTCGGAGATGGTTAGAGAATTAAATATTCCAGTATCCACAGTGTTAAAAGTGTTTCGAGAACACCAAATTTCATTCAATACCTCTCACCACGGACGACACAGAAGGCGACGGTGTTCACTTACCGACAGAGAGCAGCGGCGTTTGCGTAGGGATATCAGTGGTAACAGACAAGCAACACTGCGTAAAATAACCAAGGAAATCAATGTGGAACGTACAACGAACGTATTATTTAGTACAGTGTGGCAAGATTTGGCGTTAATGGGCCATGGAACCAGACGATCGACGCGAGTGCCTACCCTAACAGCACGACGTCGCCTGCAACACCTCTCCTGGACTCTCAACCATATCGGTTGGACCATAGACTACTAGAAAATTGTGGCCTGGTCAAATGAGTCCCGATTTTACTTGGTAATTCCTTATGGTATTGACCGAGTATGGCGCAGAATCCACGAAGCCATATACCCAAGTTGTCAAGAAGGCACTGTGGAAGCTGGTGGTGGCTCCGTTTACATGGAATTTACTGGGTTCTTTGGTGAATCTGGACCGATCATTGACTTGAAAATATTACGTTGGGCTACTTGGAGACCATTTGCGGCCCTTAGTGGGCTTCATGTTCCCAAACAACGATGGAATTTTCATGGATGACAATGTTCCATGTCACCGAACCACAATTGTTCGCTATTAGTTTGAAGAAAATTCTGAATAGTTCAAGTGAACGCTTTGGCCATGTAGATCACCCTACATGAACTTCATCGAACATTTATGTGGCATAATCGAAAGGTCAGCTCGTGCACAAAATTCTGCAGCAGCAACACTTTTACAACTGTGAGCGGCTGTGGAGACAGCATGGCTCAGTGTTTCTGCAGGTGTCCTCCAGCGAGTTGTTGAGTCCATGGCACGTCGAGTTGTACTACACCGGGCAAAAGGAGGGTCGATACAATACTTTTGTCACCTCAGTGTATGAACTGCATATTAGCCTCACACCGAATTTGACATGCATGGCTCTGAGCACTATGGGACTTAACATCTATGGTCATCAGGCCCCTAGAACTTAGAACTACTTAAACCTAACTAACCTAAGGACATCACACAACACCCAGCCATCACGAGGCAGAGAAAATCCCTGACCCCGCCGGGAATCGAACCCGGGAACCCGGGCGTGGGAAGCGAGAACGCTACCGCACGACCACGAGCTCCGGGCTTGACATGCATGTTTTAAGCGTACAGGTGCGATAAAGATAACGGGAAGATGGCACTTTATGATGCCTAGAAAATATACCATTAAAATTTGAGCAATTTGCTGTAGTTAATTATTTAGCTAACAGCTTCCAACGGTGAGAAATCGCTGAGAAACGCTTTTTTCGAATTTTCTCAGGAGCCATCAACGCCCTAAATGGTGCCGCCTTATGTCCCTTAAAGAGTACTGCAGACCGCTCTAATGCAAAAAGAACCAAGCGATTTGCTCGAGTTGCCGAATGTGGAAGAATAGTTCGACCCTATGCTGTAGGATAGTTACAGCAAGAAGACATTTGTATTGGGTATGCAAAATGTGGGCTACGCAGAATACTTGGGTCTCCCTTGCTATCGCCTATAGAACCCGAGTTTTTATGTGCGAGCTGTCGCACTGATTGTTTCTGAAACATATTCGCAGGTCGTGGGGTCAGGCAATAACTCATGCAATCTTTTACCATACCTGTTATCGCATAGTGCTGTCGTCAGTTCGATGCGCAATATTTTGCAGTACCTTACACATGTCGGATATAACGAACATGCCGCACTCATTTCACCACAAACAGGAATTTCAGTGCAGTTTATCGTTAATCCAGCATGTGAAGTCAATTTTCATCTGTGTGGTTCGTGTAGAGGTAAATACATTCTCCATTTGTTTACTTTAACTTCTACGAACGTCACTATCAAAGTATGGCTCTGCTTACCTGAAAATTAACGACCTGTATAGAGCGACTTCGAAGATGGTGAACTGTGCGTGTGAGTTCCCTTAAAAAGTGGTCGGAACGAGTAATGAGTTTCTGACAGAGTTTTGACACGATTCGTAGCTTACCGTGGAATTTCATACCGCTGGATAAGATTTCCAGTTTAAAGGCATATTAGCAGTCGCACGTGTTATTCTTTTGAGTAATTTCCCGTTTTTGGAGTCGGCAAGTTGTTTTTCCGAGGTTTAGATGAGGGACCAAGCCGCCATTTTAATATTCTACTGTGATGAACTGACTGCAAATGATTCTCGAGGAGACATATCCACCAGACAAATGGTAGTCGATTACATACGATGGATCCATCCTTCACACAATCCAAAAGTTGGTAATGATAGCAAAAGTAATATGCATTTGCTATAAGCATAAGCAGCGTTTGCACAGTTCGCTGCTAGGAGCCAGCACTTTGTCATAACTAAAAGTTGTACAAGAAGAACACTTTATTACAAAATAACTTTAAAGAAAGACATTGGCGTTCACCTTAGAGGAATAATGTAAGAGATCATAAGCTACAACATTAGCGAATTTTCGGGACTCACAGTAGCACCCAAGCCACAACACTGGTCACTGGCAGGAATAATGCTCACTGAGTCTCAATAAATGAATGCTTCCCCATTAGGTGGCTGATTCTCTATGGGACTTCTAAGCCACAGATGTCAAATCGAATTTACAGACACACACAAACACTTATTGTTCAACTTAAATCAAGTAATACTCAGACTGACTAATTGCATAATCGCACACCAACTCTAATTATCGTTTCACTTTATTGCAGCTTATGAACTGTTTCTCGAATAGGTTAATCGAGTCTTTGTTTGGTGTTAAGAGACGTATCTTGAAGTGAAGATAACGGTACAAGGGAGCTGATTTTTCGTAATGGAGCATTGGTGGGAGCGCGTTTGCACAGTTCGCTGCTAGGAGCCAGCACCTTCAATTAGAAGTCTTTTGCTCCGCGCTGGGCCGCACCACTCCGCTCTTACTTAAATATTGGAGCAGTAACTAATTAAGCCGTCTATATGTATTCAATAATTATTAAAATTGCTTTTTCGTACGTTAATTTTAATCGGCGCAATATTGGAAAGCAGATGGAAAGTGTTTATATTTGATCACGGAAGGTTACCACGACCCATTTACCGTCTTTGAGTAACTGATGCTACTTCATCCTCACTATGACCAGATTTGTATATTTCACTTTTGTGAATACTGTACAGCTAAAGGGCCAGCATGAAGATTTTAAAATATCGCTACTGAGGTAAAGTATTCCTTAACTTCCCCAGTTATTCCTAAAGCGGTAATAGGAGCAATTTCACTTTTTCATTCAGAATCCGAAAGAAGTATATCAGGTTAGGAGGATCGGTAAAACTGTCATCGCGATAGCATTTTATTTTCTTGCAGTAGATAAGAATGCAGCTACTTTGCCACACTGTATTCGGTCACTGTGCCTTGTGTTTCACAGTATTCATACATGAAAAAATCAACAGACTTCGTGGCATAGGAGTGGGATGACTAGCGAGAAACTCATAAGGCTATGACAGATGTTTTCGAAAGGCAGTAATACGTTCTTAGTCCAGGATATCTTTTACCAGAACGACAAAAATTAGTCCGGTAAATCACCAAATAAAAGATTACATGAAATGTATTATCAGTTACGAATATGGACAACCATCAGCTGTATAAGGGAATGACGACAGTGAAAACCTTTGACGAACCGGAATTCAAACCCGGGTTTCCCGCTTATGGCGAGCGGTCGCCTTACCATTTGGCTACCAGAGCACGACTCACGGCCAGACCCAAACCCTGTGCCTACAACCTGAACTCGTACATCCGTTATATATATTCCCCTACAGCGGAGACAGTTTACTTGAAAGCTGCTTGTCCGGTGTAGGTGAAAAAAACACGATACTGCAGTGCCCTTGTTATTCCGAATTACGATGCGATGTTCGTTCGGACATGCACGCGTGTCCGGAGGAACTTTGCACCGCAATTCGGAAGAACAGAGGCATTGCAATATCGTAAATAAAGGATGAGTGTAGGAACAGTTTGAAGAACTGTAATGAACTAAATACTTTCTGACGTTCTTCATGCGTGAATAGTTAATGAGGAAATGTGATAAAGAAAATCAGAAGACTGAGAAAATTCTCTACAGGAAAAAACTGCGATATGCTTGAACTTCAGTCGACTTCTGAAAGAGAGGCAGTAATTCGAATAGCTCAGTGCAGAACCCGATGCTATGAAGGGCAGCATAGAACGGAATGTTGATTGCACAAACTAAACATTCGGAACAATCACATTCTCAGTCGAGAGTTGAATCCAACAGTTGGATTACAGTCCCATCACTTGAAATGGTGGTGGACTTTCGACAAACACCATTAGTCACTAAACGTGTTCACCTGCTCGAGAAGGAATTACTGTTCATTGCTACCCTATTGGAAGTTTTAATCGGAAACAGCTGCGTCCAGTTCCATGCCGGAACTAGCAACTGGCTATCGTTGATAGCCCCGTGCTGCTAAGTGCTAAAGTAATCTGTACATTAGCTGCCATTGTCCTCTTGGTTGTATATGGACGATCCACGAAGCAATTACTCGTGTGAACTAATGCGGACGACAATGGAAAAGCTTATTGTGGAAGTACATCGCAGCATTACAGAGACGGCTCTTCTAACTATAAATGCCGGCACAGTGTTCGCAGAAGCGATGCTTACCACATTATTGTGTGCAAAAGTTTTCTAAATAACGAATTCGGGAACGCTGTTAAAACAGTAAAATCTTCGGTTTTAACGACATAAAGCACAAAAAAATATTTATGGATATATCTGTTTTTTTTCTTGTTACAGTGTTTCATACATCTAGAAGGTGGTGTCAAAATCAGCTTTCATTACAGTAACAACATTCTAAGTATTTTTAGTGATTAAAGTTATGTGGAGTGAAATGTAGTGAAGACTGAAGCACTGTTTCAACCTATAAAACCTGATTCATACATAGCAAAACGAAATAATACTTAACAATTGTGTGAGTATCTTCCTGTTGACTATGTGGCTACGTCAGCCACAAATTAAAAAATTTCTGTGTGGTATTTGTGCTTCACTAATTTTCGAGAGACACGTGAAACGATTTAGAAACATTCTTGTTTCAAAATTTAAGAGTTTTGGATGTCCTGCAGTATATGAATCATCTGAAAATAATAATACAGACCGCCCCTTAAATCTTCTCTCTAATCACAAGTATATTATACTCATTTAAATCCAAGCTAATAATATAATGTAGCATTGCTGTTATTGCTTCGTTCTATCATTCTTTAGAATATTTAGTAAAATTTTCCACTGAATATTCTGAGACCCTTCTGATATACATTCGTATAATTATTTTTGGAGAAGTTCGTTAACGTCGAGGGACAATATTACATCTGTTTTTAATTTACGGAGCAGTACGACTATGCCAATTTCTGAGAACAATGGTAGATTAAGTTTTGAAAAGATTAAATGTGCATTTCGATAGCTTACGTCACTACTATTAGTAGGAAAACTATTTTACAGATTCTAGTCTTCTTCTTGAGCCACAACGTTTTTAAGAAATGGTGACGTTACAGTGAATTTGAACGGTGTATAGATATGAACTGGTTAGTTTGTACCAAACGAAAATTACCAATAAACATATAATAACTTTATTATTTATTCTTCTCATCTTAAACGTACTGCAGATTAAGTAGTTTACACCAGACGTCTTTCTCTTCTGTTTACAGTCATCTGTGGTCATTGATATTTATTGCCGTCTTCTGAAGGCGGTGTATAAAAAAATTGGAATGAGCACAAACGACTGCTGATTATGCTTCGTTTTCTTATTATGCAAGCTGAAAAGGACCCGTTTGTCTTGGTCGTCTTTTGCATTTGTTTTTATGAATTAGGAAAAAGTCTGTTATCACCTCATTTCTAGAGACTTAATTTTGCAACGTATTCAGAGTCCTTATAAAATAGATTTACTGTTTTCCTCTCAGGTGCTAAAACGATTACGTTTCGTGGTTGTCCAACACGCTAACTTTACAGGCTATACCAGAACTCCCCAAAAACATTCAGAGGTGGTAGTAAGCACCGAAACATGAAAACGAAACACGTAAACGTGGGCTCTAAAATGCAGACCTTAAGAGCATGAACATTTGCTCATCTTCGCTACTGTAAAACATATCTTTTGTACGGCAAGCGCTTAGCTTTCCATGATCTGAGATTTGGTATTGTGGACCAAAACAAGAACCAAATGTCAAGTAAACACAGGCTCTAAAATCCATACATTATGAGAAATGAGTACTTGTTCAATAGAAGTGTTTCACAGTATCGAAGATGAACAAGTGCTGATGGCTCTTAAGCTGTGCATTTTACAACCCATGTTTACTAGACTTTTTTCTTGTTTTGGTCCATACCTCCATCTCTGCCAGTTTGTCTGTGGACTTCTGGTCTACTCCGCATTTGTTCGTGCGAGGCACACCATTCTTTCAAATTTACTTCGAAATACCATATTTTTTCCCTTGTCCTTTATTGTCAATCTTAATTGTTACGCCTATCTTAACGAAAATTAGAGCCTTTGTAAAGGTGAACGGTAAGTTAGTCGAAATTAGTGTATTTTTAAGGAGACAAGATACTGGCAGAAGTAAAGCTGTGAGTACCAGGCGTGAGTCGTGCTTCGGTAGCTCCAGTCTGCCTTCGGCGGTGCTACGGCACGGACGTCTGTTTACGTCCCTGCCGGAGACGTTCGCGCTCGCGCAGTTGTTTACCTCTTCGGCGTACTCGTGCGTTTAGATGACTCGATATAGAATGGCACATGCATACCGAAAGTCGACTCTCAAGATTAGTTTTTCGAATGAATATGCGAGACCGAAAGCCTACGAAATAGAAAGATTCCTACGAGACGAAGTTAAACTTGACTACAACGAACTTATCGGAATCCACCTCTCCATAGTGAGCAGTGTTGTTTACGTCAAGCTGATTAACGATGCAGTATGTGACAGAATCATCCGAGATACTAAACATGGACTCAAATTTCGTCACTCTGATGGACATGTTGGGGAAGTAACTATTGATCATGCAGGACTGGGCTTACGAAACATACGTATTTTCGAACTTCCCTTCGAGGTTCCGTCTGACTTGGTCGTTGACGCCTTACGCCCATATGGAAGAGTGCTTAGCCATGTTGAGGAAAAATGGTCCAACTTCACGACTTACCCCGTTCTCAATGGGGTGCGTCAAATCAGAATAGAACTGACACAACATGTACCCTCGTACTTGTTCATCGGCGGATGCAGAGCTATAGTCATATACGATGGACAACCCAAAACATGCTCAGGCTGCGGGAAAGAGGGCCACGTCCGTTCCGAATGTATGCAGCGGAGGATAGTGCAAGTTCCAAACGGCGAACCCGTACCTCCGTCCACGTTGACGCCGCTGCCACTAACGTATGCGGACGCATTTCGAACGGATCCCATCCCGAAGAATGACCAGCTACAGAATCCTGACAGTTTACGGCAACCGACTGCGGCAGAGACCGCCTCCAGTGACGAAACGACGCACACCTCTGCCGCTCCGGCGCCGACGACGCACTTAACCGAGCGGAAAGGATCGGTAGGAGAAATGGAAATTGATCCTGCTGTTGTGCCGACAGCTGCTTTCGTCCCTGAGCACCGGGAGTCACTTCCGCACTCGGATACGGAGGCGCACACGCGCAAACAACGATCGCCGAAGCGCCACAAGAAACGACGGCTAGCGCCGTCGGATACCTGCTTACTGCACTACACGTCAGACGGACTTGGGTATAACGTTGATACAGTGCATCCGGATGCGCAACGGGAGGTTCTACCTCCCACACAGCAGTGCGACGCGAATCATGCTAGACAGGGGTTGAATACAGACACACCGGACGGAAAGCCGACGGAAGGAGTCCCTCCACCCACCGCAGCAACGCCACCGCCTTCGGTCAGCCCGGCCGGAGAGACACGACAGGAGCTGAACCTCCAGCACAGGAACTGGGCCGACGAATCCGATACTGACCCCCACACCGACGATGCACCCGCCATGGCGAGTGCTGCGTCCACCGGATGTTAACCGCGCAGAAGATGCAGACTGACGCACAGACAGCATGTCACGGGGCAGAAGCACACAAATTAACATAAGCGTTCATGTGCGCTTTACGCACTGAGGAACAGCGGCATGCATATCGAACAGCCTCTATTAATATTAATACGATCAGAACGCCTGTCAAATTGAAATTATTACGAGACATGTTGCATGCGTCAGACGTCGACATCGTTCTTCTGCAGGAAGTATGTGTTGAGAGCTTCCCCGACCTCTATGAGTACGATACGTACATTACACCTACTACCGACGGCGGCAGCGGAACAGCGATACTTCTACGTATCGGCATAGTAGCCGAGGACGTAGTGTACCTGCCGTCAGCGCGAGGACTGGCGCTCACAGTGCTGGGAGTACGGGTCGTTAACATTTACGCACCGTCGGGGTCAGACAGACGGCGCGACCGATCCCGATTTTACGCAGAGGAGATTGCAACACTATTCTTAGGTCGGTATGAACATGTCTTATTTGGAGGCGACTTCAACTGCGTGCTCGCACCAAAAGATCAACACCCACGTTATACTTCGTGCCCGGAGCTGCGGCAACTCATACAGGACATGAATCTCATTGATACATGGGAGAAGATACATGGCGACAGACGTGGATACACCTACGTCACGAGTCACTCTGCAAGTTGTCTCGATCGCATTTACGTAACACGTCGTCTCGAACCTGCGATCCTCGATGCGGAATTGTGGCCTGTCGCCTTTTCAGATCACTTAGCATATATATTTGCACGGTCTCCCTGAGTCGTCAACAAGTGTGGAGGAGTCGCAGTGTTTGGAAACTGAATACAGCACACCTTATGGAACCTGAGTGCAGACGCTTAGTCGAAGACACTTGGCATGTGTGTGAACGACGCCTCCCGACATATCCGACGACGTTGCAGTGGTGGCTGGAATGCGTTAAGCCGGCATTGCGCCGAGCGTTAATTGCATACGGAAGAGAGCAGATGATGTGGAGGCGATACACGACGGAATTTTATTTCACGATGCTCCGCGAACTTTCTGTACAAGCACCTTCACAGGAGCGTCGTGCCGGTATAAAACGAGCACAGGCCCGAATAATTTCCATAACGCGCCGCCGACTGGAGGGTGTCGCAATCCGAGCAAGGGCCTTTGAACGAGTCCGTGGAGAATCCCCGTCGATGTATCACGTTATCAGAGAAAAACAACGTAGCCGCAGAACCTTAATACAGACGGTCGTACTGCCAGATGGTCGCCGCATGCCAACGCAAAAAGACATTGCCAACGCTTTCGTGGAACACTACGGTCATCTCTATGAAGAAGCGGAACACGATCAGGCAGCCTTTCATGAGGTCCGACGAACGCTCTCCGCGTGTCTCGACGAGTCGGCCAACCTGGAGTTAACAGGAGAAGTCACAGTTGACGACGTAATGGAAGCGATTGATAAGGGAGCGTCGCACAAATCGCCGGGGCCAGACGGGTTTCCGTTAGAGTTTTATCGTACATCTAAAGATCTCATGATTCCACGATGGACTCCCATGTACTGCGAATTGATGTCTCCCAACGTGCCTCTTCCACCCTCCTTCGTGGAAGGAATGATCATCCCCATCCACAAACCATCTGGCGGCACAGGGATACAGGCCTACCGGCCACTGACCCTTCTTAATTGCGACTACAAGATCTACGCCAGGATACTTGGCGTGATACGCCAAGTGATATCACTCGACCAAACACAGCTAGGAGGAGCTAGCAATATACAAACGGCACTCAGCGACTACCGCGATGTTATCGCACTGGCTTCAACATGTCGTCTCCGGGGTGTATTGGTATCGATAGACTTCGATCGCGCATTTGACAGGCTGAGTCATGCTTATCTCACGGACGTGATGACGAAAATGAAGTTTCCGGAAAGTTTTGTCACCGTCGTCATGTGATTACTCCACGGAGCCGCATCCAAAGTGCTCATCAATGGACGCTTGGTGGGGCCCATCACCATCTCACGATCGGTCAGACAAGGGTGCCCGCTGTCAACGATATTGTATGCCATCGCTGTCGAGCCGCTGCTTTGCGGGCTCCGGAATCGACTCCAAGGAATGACGATAAGGCACAACAAGTTTATATGCCGAACATACGCAGCTGACCTAGTGTTTTTAGCACGGTCAGGCGACGAGGCAAGAGCGGCCTTGCATTGGATTCATTTGTATTGTATGGCTACGGGAAGTCGCCTGAACATGGCAAAGTCGGGAGCGATGAACATCGGGAGAGGACTCCCGACAGGAAGTGCAGCGCAATTACAGCCGATCAACAAGATGAAATGCCTAGGAATTATCTTCACTACAGACGTTCGACGCACGGTGGCACTGAGCTACAGACATCTTCTGCAAACAATTCGTGCGAGTGTGCGAAGTCACAGGTTAAGGGCACTGGATATGATACAACGGGTCACCTTTACCAACACTTATCTAGCCTCTCGCATCCCCCACCTGGCACAAGTTCTTCCTATGCCGGTGGTGTTGGCCCGCCGAATCCTGGCGGCACTAGGATATTTTGTGAGCACAGGTCTGCTTTTTAAGGTAGTATACGAAACCCTCACCCTTCCTCGTAGTCGTGGAGGTCTTGGACTAGTCCACGTACGCGACCGAGCAGTGGCTATTTATGTAACCACAATGATAAAGATGTGGACACGACACCAGACAAGTCTGACGGGCAGCTTGATAGACGAACTCGCTCCACCTTCTCGTTCGGCTCCGGTAGCGGTGGCTCACATCTCACCATCAAAAAAAAAGCTTGCCCATATGCGAACCTTCTTTGTGGAACACAGTTATGTACATATGGAACTACCGACTACCAGGACGGCAACGGCACGTGATATATATCACATCTTGACGACGGCCGAATAATGCCGTAGAGCGCCGCCAACCAACAGTTACGTGGTCAGTGGTATGGCGTACAGTGCACCACCCACACCTTGATACGGGAATGCGCGCACTGTGGTATCAGGTGGTAAATGGGAAATACGTGACTCGTTCCAGGTTGCATACAATTCATATGGCGGACGAGCCCCTGTGTCCGCAGTGCAATGTTATAGACACTGAGGAGCATCGCCTGATATGCGGTCCTTCGGCGGACATATGGTGTTTGGTCAAAAAAATGATCGCCTTCCTCCTTCGGGTGGGGCCGCAAACAATAGAAGCACGCACACTACTTCTCCCAGATAGGACATATTATCCCAGAACGAAGATAAACGCAGTGACTTGGATTCGAGGTTTGACTGTGCGTTATCTTTTCCGAGACGGCAGTAAGAATGTGCTTGACTTTTGGGCCTTACTACAGGAACATCACTCACAGCTTATGAGACATCCGAGATATCGAACATATTACGCAAATTTTTTAGGGAGTGCCTTGCTTGATCGCCCACCCAGTTGGGGTGTCCCGGGTAGGAGAATGTAATTATTGTCTATAAGTATCAGAACAAGAAAGGACCAGGACAGTGGAGAGGATCCACAAACACACGTGAAGACGTACCCGACACCAACGCGAGGTATGACTGGATTAGCGAGGTACGCGCCTAAAAGAGGAACGTAGAACGTTATTGTTTTGTACTGACAGAAGCAGGATATTTTATTTTATTTTTTTCACTATTATGCAAAAAAAGTCCACTTATTTACGTTTCCCAGAAAAATTTTATTTTGTAAAGTCATCGTCTTATATATTTAAAAAAAAATGCTAGAAGCAGTTTATGTTTGTTATTGTTACAAAAAAAAAAAAAGCTCACTGCTGTAAACGTGCTTGCCTGTGAAATACTGTGTGTTATGGTTTGCGGTTCCAGTATTGCTGACTGTGATGTTTTTATCCCTTCTGTGAAAGAGCTACAAGCAGTCAGATCACACATCGATAAGGAAATCGCAAGAAAATACTTTGGGCTCATAGTGCAATGGTGAAAAACTTACAATGCTGCACAACAAGCAAATTTGATGAAAAAAAAAAAAAAAAGGTTGGTAGATCACTTGCCCGCGAAAGGCAAAGGTCCCGAGTTCGAGTCTCGGTCGGGCACACAGTTTTAATCTGCCAGGAAGTTTCAGATTCGAGAAAAATTAGAGTCTGATTTTGAATAAGTAAATGACTCATAAAACTATACACTGAAACAAAAATATCGCAACACCAAAAAATTATAAATGCAGACTAATTAAATTTCGGGAATACATCTGTGTAGGTAACATATTTAAGTGGTTAAAATTGTAAGATCACATGTTAATGAAAGTGCAAGATAAGGCATTGCCGATGTGAAATATGGGTACATTAATAGTCGATGTAGTCCTCAGAATGTTGAATTCAAGCATGGAAACGTGCATGCATTGTGTTGTGTAGGTGCCAGCTGTGGAATGGAGTTCCATGCCCGTTGCACTTGCTCGATCAGTGCAGGGTCGGTCAATGCTGACTGTGGATGACACGAGAGTTGTCGTCGAATGATGTCCCATATTTTCCCGATTAGACATAGATTTGGGGATCGAGCAGGCCAAGGCAACTTTTCGACACGCAGCAGAGCATGTTGGGTTACAGCAACGATATGTGGGCAAGCGTTATTCTGTTGGAAAACACCCGCTGGAATGCTGTACATGAGTAGCAGCACAATAGGTCGAATCACGAGGATGACGTACAAAACTGTGGTCAGAATGCATGGGATAACAACGAGAGTGCTCCTGCTGTCATAAGACATCGCATCCTAAACCATTACTCCAGGTATAGGTCCAACGTATATAGGAAGCAGACAGGTTGATTTTAGGCTGCAGCGGCGCGGTTCTTTCCGTTCCTTTACGACGAACCTGCACCTACCTGTGAACATTTTCTCAGCAGATCATCAGTAGGAAAGCCGAACGAAATCTCCTGTACTTCGACGTAAACCAGGCTGCAATAGAAGTCACTAATTTACGTTTCGGGAGAAAGTTTTCACACGAAATGAAAGGTTGGAAATTATGTCCTCAATTAATATATTATGAAACTTAGGTGAACTAGTATCACTGCCAAGCCCGTGCTAGCCTTAACACAGTCACTCACAATCCCTTTCACTCACGTTAGCAAGTTTATGGTGTTGCATTTCCCGAAAACGTAATAGCTACAAATATACTGATTGTTTTTGATTGAGAATGGTCGCCAAATATTAAGTCTGTCGGTACCAAATGCTGACACAGTTTTTAGCCACCGACCTGCTCAATACGCCACGCGGAATATATGTCTCGTCTCGTTAGAAAATTCACTTAAAAATTTCGAAATTTCTACACGCCTATCGGAATAATTATGCCGTCACTTTACAACACTTTTGATGTATGAAACAGTGCTAGATCCGGCAACTTCTCATTTCCATCGGAACTACTACTACATACGTCCGAACTGTTTCATGGCTAGGCTCCGACACTTTTTAGAATACTCTAAGTCTTCTTTTCCACCAGAGAAAGGCGCACGAAGAATAGTGCTTTACCACTGGTCAGTTTACTCAACAGCCAATAGTAAAATAACACTTTCCCGCGTCAGTCCGCGCTTTTCATCAATAACCAATCGCAAAATTGTAAACATAACGACTGCACTTTTTACCGACGTAATTATCTAATATGCTGAACTTTTGCTTATGCATAAAGTTATTTACTATTGTTATTTATACCTGAATTACATTTCCTTTTACCAAAAACTTACTTTACAAATCTATTCTACAAAAATCCCCTATGTCCATATCCATACTTCCTCGAAATGTTCCCACACTGAATCCTACTACAGAACTCGTTAAACAATTATCTTCATATTAACGTTAAACCACAGTCACGCATCATTCATACTGCTAAACCACATTTATAACATTTTACATAAACAAAAAGACATAATAACACTTTATGAAAATACTAGAACGGTTTATGAAAAACATTCTATCACTTTAGAGCATTTTTTTTTTGATATAATCCATTATGGAGTCGAGGTAGCAGTTGTCGTTATACTGGTTATCACATTTAGCATTCAACCGCGATTTTTATATATATTTTAACAACGCGTTTCGAGAGACAATGCTCTCATCATCAGGTTGTAAAATCTATGTCGCGAAATTAAACGTACTAAAAAGACAAAATACCATCACCAATAGTTGGTGGGTCCATAGAGTAAAAAAGAATTAAAAGTATATTGGACTGTGGGTCCTCGTCTTACATTAAAGTTGTTGACGCAGGTCGATGGCCGTCCCATAGTTACCAAATATGCTGTCGACTGCGCCGGCTCGGGTGCTGTTGTGGACTAACGTGCCTAGGTGTTGTGGCGTGGTTACCGCCGTGTGCTTGACGGTAACGCTATGCTATTGGGCGCCTCATTTCCTTACTGCATTGGTCTGCCATCGTTAGCCTCTCGCAACTCCGTCATTGACATGCTACAAGTTTTACTCTATGGACCCACCAACTATTGGTGATGGTATTTTGTCTTTTTAGTACGTTTAATTTCGCGACATAGATTTTACAACCTGATGATGAGAGCATTGTCTCTCGAAACGCGTTGTTAAAATATATATAAAAATCGCGGTTGAATGCTAAATGTGATAACCACTTTAGAGCACTCTAGTGGGCACAATCGAAACTAAATCAGTCCCCTATCCAATATTGTCCTCTATCGACTGAAACATAAACTACGTGCGCGTCCAGTCTCGCGTCACCATCTGTCACTATCCAGCTCTGATACACATCTCCCACTTAACCGCCTCCAAGGCAGGATCGTTATACGGCGCTACACCTCAAGGCTCTCATCTGACTTCCTTCTAACCAACACATGGCCGTCACTGGCACCTAGGAAGAAGCAGCTACTAGAAAAAGTAACAGAACTTTACTTTTATCTCCAATGAGCTCTCGCTTGACACCACAGAAGTTGTAAACGGCGTTGGTTTGGTGTCAGTGGAATGCACACTACAGGGCGTCTGGCCCAGAGCGGTCCTCGAAGTAATCGATTTTTAACAGCGCTTTGTGTCACAGCGGTGCCAACTCCTGCTCAAACTGTTGCTGCTGAAGCAGTACGATGCACCAGAGCTATACGCCGAAGACGGTTCTCTTCCTTCGTGAGTGCCACGTAGCCGTCCGGAACCCGGTTTTCTTGCGACCGTATATTCCCGTGACCACCGCTGCGAGCAATTATACGCAGTGCCTACATTCCTGCCAAGTCTTTCTGCCATATTCTACGATCTCGTTCAAAGTGAGTGAGGTCTTGTTAATGACGCCTTTGTCGTCTTAAACGCATTCTTCCCTAACATAATATCACCGTTACAGCGTGTATTTAAAAGAAACCCGATCTGCATCCTCATCTACAACTATAGGGTTACCCTGCAGTTCACACTTAAGCGTCTAGCAGAGGGTTCATCGAACCATTTTCATACTACTTCTCTACCATTTCACTCTCGAATGGCGCGTCGGAAAAAGGAACATCTAAATCCTTCCGTTCGAGCCCTGATTTCTCTTATTTTATAATGATTATCATTTCTCCCTACGTAGGTGGGTGTGAACAAAATACTTTCGCATTCGGAAAAGAAAGTTGGTGATGTAAATTTCATAAATAGACCTCGCCACAAAGAAAACCGCCTCTGTTTCATTGACTGCCACCCCAACTCGCGTATCATATCAGTGACACTCTCACCTCTATTGCGCGGTAACACGAAACGGGCTGCCCTTTTTTGCACTTTTTCGATGTCCTCCGCCAATCCTACCCGGTAAGGATCCCATGCTGCGCAGCAATATTCCAGCAGAGGACGGACAAGTGTAATGTAGTCTTTCTCTTTAATGGGTTTGTCGCATCTTCTAAGTGTTCTGCCAATAAAGCGTAGTCTTTGTTTCGCCTTCCCCACAATATTGTCTATGTGGTCTTTCCTACTTAAGTTGCTTGTATTTGTAATACCTAGGTATTTAGTCGAATTGACAGCGCATAGATTTGAGCGATTTATCGTATACCCCAAATTTATCGGATTTCTTTTAGTACCCATGTAGAATGACCTCGCACTTTTTTTGTTCAGGGTCAATTGCCATTTTTCGCACCATACATAAATTCTCTCTAGATCATTTTGTAATTGGAATTAATTGTCTGATGATTTTACTATACGGTAAATTACAGCATCATCTGCAAACAATATAAGGGGGCTGCTCAGATTATCACCTATATCATTTATGTAACTCAGGAACAGCAGAGGACCTATGTCGCTACCTTGCGGAACGCCAGATATCACTTCTGTTCCGCTCGATGATTTACCGACTATCACTACGAACTGTGACGTCTCTAAGAAGAAATCACGAATCCAGTCACACAAGTGAGGCAACACTCCATATGCACGCAATTTGATTAATAGACGCTTGTGAGGAACGGTATCAAAAGCCTTCTGGAAATGTAGACATACGGAATCGATCTGAGATCCCTTGTGGACAGTACTCATTACTTCATAGGAATAAAGAGCTAGCTGTGTAGCACAAGAACGATATTTTCTGAATCCGTGTTGGTTATGTACCATTAAGTCATTTTCTTCAAGGTGATTCAGAATGTTCGAGTACAGTATAAGCTCCAAAATCCTACTGCAAATTGAGGTCACTGATATGGGTCTGTAATCCAATGAGTTGCTCATATTTCCTTTCTTGAATATTGGTGTGACCTGTGCTACTCTCCAGTCTGTAGGAACAGACCTTTCTTCAAGTGAGCGATTGTATATGATTGCTAAGAAAGACGCTATTGTGTCTGCATACCCTGAAAGGAACCTGATTGGTATAACATCTGGACCAGAAGACTTGCCTTTCTTAAGCGAAAGATGGTTCAAAGGGCTCTAAGTACTATGGGACTTTACATCTGAGGTCATCAGTCATCTAGACGTAGAACTACTTAAACCTAACTAACCTAAGGACATCACACACATCCATGCCCGAAGCAGCATTCCAAACTGCGAACTTAGCAGCCGCGTCTTTCTTAAGCGATTTGCTTTGTTTCGCAAGAACTAAGATATCTATTCTTATGTAACTTGTACTAAAGCTGTTCTGGTTTCAAATTGTGGAATACTTACGTCATCTTCTTTCGTGAAGGAATTACGGAAAACTATATTTAGTAACCCCGCTTTAGTGGCACCATCATTGGTTACATTTCCATCGCTATCGCGCAGTGACGGTATTGACTGTTTTTTGCCACTGGTGTACTTTACACACGACCCGAATCTCCTTGGGTTTTCTACCATATTTTGAGACAGTGTTTCATTGTGGAAACTATTAAAAGCATCTCGCATTGATGTCCGCACTAAATTTCGAGTTCCGTGAGACTTAGCCAGTGTTGGGGATTTTTCGTTCTTCTTAATTTGGCATGCTTTTCTCGTTGCTTCTGCAACAGTGTTCTGACGTGTTTTGTGTACCATGGTGGATCAGTCCCGTCTCTTATTAACTCATGCGGTATGAATCTATTTATTGGTGTCGATACTGTATCTTTGAATTTGAGCCGTATCTGGTCTACGCTTACATAATTATCTTGGATGGAACGGAGACTCTCTAATAGGAAAGGATCAAACGAATTTTTATCTGCTGTTGTAAACAGATATAAAATAGATATATTTTGCGTTTATTTTTAGTGGTTTTGGTTGATATGGTTTTGAGCCTCGCTGCAATGACCTTGTGTTCACTAATCCTTGAATCCGTCATCACGCTCTCTATTATATCAGGATTATTTGTGGCTAAGAGGTCAAGTGTGTTTTCACAACCATTTACAGTTCGTGTGGGCTCAAGTACTAACTCTTCAAATTAATTTTCAGAGAAAGCATTTAGTTCAAAATGGTTCAAATGGCTCTGAGCACTATGGGACTCAACTGCTGAGGTCATTAGTCCCCTAGAACTTCGAACTAGTTAAACCTAACTAACCTAAGGACATCACAAACAGCCATGCCCGAGGCAGGATTCGAACCTGCGACCGTAGCGGCCTTGCGGTTCCAGACTGCAGCGCCTTTAACCGCACGGCCACTTCGGCCGGCTAAAGCATTTAGTACAATTTCGAAAGATGTTTTCTGTCTACCACCGGCTTTGAACGAGTATTTTCGCCAACAAATCGAGGGTAGATTGAAGTCTGCACCAGTTATAACTCTATGAGTGGAGTACTTATTCGTAATGAGATTCAAGTTTTCTCTGAACCGTTCAGCTATTATATCGTCTGAGTCGGAGGGGGGTGGGGCGGTAGAAGGAGCCAATTATTATATTGGTACAGCTGTTGAGTATAACATCTACCCATAGTAATTCGCAGGAACTATCAATTTCAACTTCACTAAAAGATGAACCACTACCAACAGACACAAACACACCACCACCTACTTTATTTAAATTTTCCTTTCTGAACACGGTTTGAGCCTCTGTAAAAATTTCGGCAGAATTTATCTCCGGCTTTAGCCAGCTTTATCTTCCTATAACGATTTAAGCTTCAGTGATTTCTATCAGCGCTTGACGCTCTGGTACTTTTCCGACAGAGCTACGATAATTTACAACTACACTACCGACTGTTACTTGGTCAATTCTTGTTTCTTTGCCCTGTACCCTTTGAGACTGGAGCGCTTTTTGATCTTTCCCGAGACTGTCTAACCTAAAAAATGGTCCAGTCCACGCCACATGGCCCCTGCTACCCGTGTAGCCGCTTCCTGTATGTAGTGGACAACCTGACCTATTTAGCGAAACCCGAAACCCCACCACCCCATGGCGCAAGTCGAGGAATCTGCAGCCTACACGGTCGCAGAACCGTCTGAGCCTCTGATTCAGACCCTCCACTCGGCTCCGTACCAAAGGTCCGTAATCGGGCCTGTCGACGATGCTGCAGATGGTGAGCTCTGCCTTTGCCTCGCTAGCAAGACTGGTAGTCTTCGCCAACTCAGATAGCCGCCAGAAACCAGAGAGAATCTCTTCCGATCCATAGTGACACACGTCATTAGCCCGCATCTCGTGGTCGTGCGGTAGCGTTCTCGCTTCCCACGCCCGGGTTCCCGGGTTCGATTCCCGGCGGGGTCAGGGATTTTCTCTGCCTCGTGATGGCTGGGTGTTGTGTGCTGTCCTTAGGTTAGTTAGGTTTAAGTAGTTCTAAGTTCTAGGGGACTTATGACCACAGCAGTTGAGTCCCATAGTGCTCAGAGCCATTTGAACCAACACGTCATTAGTGCCGACATGAGCAACCACCTGCCGTTGGGTGCACTGTGTACGCTTTATGGCATCCGGAAGGACCCTTTCCACATTGTGGATGACTCCCTCGGTATGCACACGAAGTGTACAATGGCTTTCTTCCCGTCCTTAGCTGCCATATCCCTAAGGGGCTCCATCACCCGCCTAATATTGGAGCTCCCAGTGACAAGCAATCCCGCTCTCTGCGCTTGTGCAGACCTCTCAGGAAGACCGGCCACTGCCGCAACAGGCGAGGCCGCCCTTGCTGGCTGAGAAGTACTTTCAGCAGTGGGCAGTACCCCAAACCTGTTACGGAGGCGTAAGGGTACAGCCTTGCGGCCACCACCAGCTTTCGCCTTCCGCCCAGGGATTCGTGACCCCGCCACGGTTGGCCAATCACCGTCAGGCAAGTTCTGACCGGCAGGGACGTCCGAATCTGAGGGCGCAGTGGTATCAGAGATCCCAGGCGATGCTACAGGTTCCAGAGGTGCCAAAGCGGATGCCTCGGGTGTTCCAATGTCACCGCGGCTCAGGGCAACAGCCTGGAGCCTGTCGACTACGGCCATCACAGCTTCCAGCTGTTTATGGATGGTGGCTAATTCACCCTCATTGCGTACACAACAGGTGCAGTCCCTATACATCCCTAACAATTTTTTCCTCTCGTTTATCTCACAAGCCGTTTAAAACAAACAGATGACTGACGACTACGCATGTTTACACTATACGGGTACTAAAACGCGATGCTACAAATCTCAAATACTATAATACTGACGAAATTTGTGAATTAAACTATGCAAGTACCGATAAACAAGGAAAGAAATTAAGAATTAAACTATGAAATAAATAAGTGGGCTCAGAGTACGACTTGCTGATGGCTGCTGCTTATCCAATGGCGACAGGGAGGTCATTGACTGTGACCAACCGACACTGGCCGTTCAAAACAAAAACAGATGACTAACGACTACGCGAATTTACACTATTCATGTACTAAAACGCGATGCTACAACTCTCAAATACTATAATACGCCTGAAATTTGTGAATTAAACTTTGCGAGTACCGAAAAACACGCAAAGAAATTAAAAATTAAACTATGAAACGAATAAGTGAGCTAAAAGTATACGACTTGCTGCAGGCTGTTGCTTATCCAACGGCGGCATGGAGCTCACCTCATAGTGGTCTACTAACGCCACCCTTATGCGACTGGCACTAAATCTGAAAAGACATCATCTTTCAGATGAAGAAACACGCGTGTCTACTTTCTTTTATTTTCACTTCTTGAGCCAGTGGAGGAAAAAAAACTGTTTACCGTATCGGTACCCAGTTCAACAATACTGATGTTCAGATTGTGCTTTGCAGAATTTGCGTTATTAGTAATGTACGTGTCATGATTTGCCGTTAGGTGCCGATACTAGTAGAGAGATGCAGTGCTGAAATACATGCATAAATATGCATTACAATTACAGGCTAAGAACAAAGTGAGCATGCCTTTACTCGTAAAGCTTTTTTTTTATCAAAACAACAGCAATGATGATGCTGCCATTCGAGAGTATCGATACATAAAAGGAATACGGAGTGGTCCGCTTTCTGTACCGGAGTTGAAGAACATGTTAAGTAATTTCGACTTAACTGGGGATTTGGGAATTTCTTCTGGGAGAGGCCGACTAACAATTGCGTCACAGGTAGTTGGAGAAGCTACAGCTATCCCGTCTGAGATTGCTGGAAGCAATGCGCGATCTTCAAGCAGTGCACGAGCTGTGAGAAACTTTTTCTCAATACAACACTAAACTGCATTAAATGTCCTACGAAGAAGGTCGAATTCATTTTTGCTCTAGGACCAATGGTATGCGCGGAGAGAATGAGAGGATGTTGAAAAACTCGTGGGACGTGCATGCGCTGTACCTTGGGTAGGTTCTTGCGCTGTACCTTGGGTGAGTCCTTAAAGGTAATTTTAAGTAGTTTCCCTACTTGACAGACCATAAGTTTCCCGTGTCAGACTGTTCATCCGACTTCCTCTTGCCACTGTGGTAGGTCTTAACAGTTCTCGTTCGCACCCTGTATTATGTGTAGGTAGTATTCCATAGCGTCTGTGTACTTAAGTGGTTCCCAATCTTTCGGAGACCATTACCCACAAATGAGATCATATAGAAATAAATACCCCCAACAGAGTTGAGTTTCTAACTACGGTTTACACTAGAAAAAAATTGTCAGAATAATCCTGTTTTAAAAAATACAGGGAAATTCTTATTATTTTTGTTTTTGTTGTTATTGCCACCATAGTTGCAAATCCACTTTTATGTGTATAACTTGTGGTGACTGGAATCAGCACTCGAAAGGCTTGTTCTGATAATGATGGAACCTTGCCATCAATCATTCTACAAAATGTTGACAGTTCTGGCTTAAAAAAGTTATTTTCATTTTTCTTCAAATAGCTTCAAATGCTTTGGCTTACATTTCTTTCACTGAAACTATTCCGTCGTTCACTGAAAGCAGTTTTGGAATCCAGGCACTTACTTGTCGAGTCTCCAGATCAGAAACATAGTTGATGAAAGAATTCATTACAGATGATAAGTGAAGACTTATCTAATGTGTGAATGAGAATTTCTCACTATTGATGTTGAGCATCACTATCAGTTCTGCCGAAATCGATATAAACTTCAGTCCTGCGTTAGTAGAGCTCGAATCTTAGAGAATATCGGCAACTTTTTGTGGTGCTGTCAACATGTGCTCCATATAGCCTTGCAAGCGAGGTTCAGCGTATTTGTTTCTACAGAGAAATCTGGAAATAAATATATCTCTTATTTTGGCATATACGTCATTCTCCTTTTCCGCACTCGTCCCTTCATGAAGCAAAGCAGGATCCTGTCGAAATTCGAGTACTCTATGCAATATGTTGCTAAGTGGTAGCCACCTTTGTTCCCTTGTTTTAACGCTCCCCTCCCCTCCCCCCCAAACCAAAATTATTTAATTTTACCACTCATGGTCTAATATCCCCTAGGTTTAGAACCACTGAGGTACCCGAAAAATCTAGTGATGGCCTTCTAGGAGCTACAATATGATTTTTTTGTTCAGCCTATGGTTCAATAGTATCATAATCTTCTGTTCTACCTGATAAGGTCTATATCTACTGTTGCATATATACTGTACAAGCCATCGTGTTGTGTATACCGGAGAGTATCTTGTAGAACAACTAGTAATTCCCTTTCCAGGTCGACTCGTAAATTGAACAAGGCTTGTTGGTGTACTAGTGTAGAACATCATCATCAGGTTCAGTAAACATTAAACATTTTAGATATCTCTTAGAGATGCAACTCTGTAATTGGCATATTCCGACAATAACATAAACCCAGTGAACTTTGGAATAAGCATGTTCATTTATAAAAATCATTGTGTGTGTGAGTTCTTAAGGGAACCTAACTGCAGAGGTCATCGGTCCCTAGGCTTATACAGCACTTAAACTAAGAACAACACACACACCCATGCCC
This sequence comes from Schistocerca nitens, assembly GCF_023898315.1. Classification (NCBI taxonomy): domain Eukaryota; kingdom Metazoa; phylum Arthropoda; class Insecta; order Orthoptera; family Acrididae; genus Schistocerca; species Schistocerca nitens. The sequence goes on from NC_064616.1 coordinate 952,891,576, forward strand.
GAGGGAGGACTCGGACCTCCGACGGGAGGGGCCGCGCTCTAACCGAGCGGCCACTCCGCGCGGCATTTATAAAAATCAACATTCATTATAGGTCGCAGTGAGACTATGAAGCATGCTTTTGAATTTTAAGTAACAGAGTACAAAGTAATAAAAATAAGAAAATTCCTTTAATTTGACGAATGCACTAAGTAATGTAACGGTATCGACGGTAAACTCCGATAGTCTCATTACATTTCCATTCAGTGAAAAATAATTGAACATGGCGTATGCAAAGTTAGATGTGAAATAAAGCTGAACTCAAACATGAGACGAGAAGGTAGAAGTTGAGCTAAAATCATGAGCCAGTGAGATAAGACAGTTGGTTGAAGAATGTACTGAGCACATCACTGGATCATATGAACACATATTGTGCAAGAGGTGGCAAGCGACCGACTTGGGGGGGGGGGGGGGGGGCAGGATACTAACAACTGAGTCACTCGAAAATGGACAAGGGGAGAAAGCGATAAAGAGAGACGAGAAGCAGACACGGGCAGAAAGCTGCGGAGACCACATCAAGCGGCACACAGCTGGAGATCAAGCAGAAACCGGCAGAGAACTATTGAAGACAGATGGCGGTTTACGAGTGGTTAGGCGGCTTTGAACGAGTGGGTTAATTGACAAAGGAAATGCAATACAAAGTTAGTGTTAGAAAACTGACGTGTGATTATAATTGATTGAACAAGTTTATTTTTGCTGAGAGAAGGAAGATGGAGCAATTTGGTAATACACTCCTGGAAATTGAAATAAGAACACCGTGAATTCATTGTCCCAGGAAAGGGAAACTTTATTGACACATTCCTGGGGTCAGATACATCACATGATCACACTGACAGAACCACAGGCACATAGACACAGGCAACAGAGCATGCACAATGTCGGCACTAGTACAGTTTATATCAACCTTTCGCAGCAATGCAGGCTGCTATTCTCCCATGGAGACGATCGTAGAGATGCTGGATGTAGTCCTGTGGAACGGCTTGCCATGCCATTTCCACCTGGCGCCTCAGTTGGACCAGCGTTCGTGCTGGACGTGCAGACCGCGTGAGACGATGCTTCATCCAGTCCCAAACATGCTCAATGGGGGACAGATCCGGAGATCTTGCTGGCCAGGGTAGTTGACTTACACCTTCTAGAGCACGTTGGGTGGCACGGGATACATGCGGACGTGCATTGTCCTGTTGGCACAGCAAGTTCCCTTGCCGGTCTAGGAATGGTAGAACGATGGGTTCGATGACGGTTTGGATGTACCGTGCACTATTCAGTGTCCCCTCGACGATCACCAGTGGTGTACGGCCAGTGTAGGAGATCGCTCCCCACACCATGATGCCGGGTGTTGGCCCTGTGTGCCTCGGTCGTATGCAGTCCTGATTGTGGCGCTCACCTGCACGGCGCCAAACACGCATACGACCATCATTGGCACCAAGGCAGAAGCGACTCTCATCGCTGAAGACGACACGTCTCCATTCGTCCCTCCATTCACGCCTGTCGCGACACCACTGGAGGCGGGCTGCACGATGTTGGGGCGTGAGCGGAAGACGGCCTAACGGTGTGCGGGACCGTAGCCCAGCTTCATGGAGACGGTTGCGAATGGTCCTCGCCGATACCCCAGGAGCAACAGTGTCCCTAATTTGCTGGGAAGTGGCGGTGCGGTCCCCTACGGCACTGCGTAGGATCCTACGGTCTTGGCGTGCATCCGTGCGTCGCTGCGGTCCGGTCCCAGGTCGACGGGCACGTGCACCTTCCGCCGACCACTGGCGACAACATCGATGTACTGTGGAGACCTCACGCCCCACGTGTTGAGCAATTCGGCGGTACGTCCACCCGGCCTCCCGCATGCCCACTATACGCCCTCCGCTCAAAGTCCGTCAACTGCACATACGGTTCACGTCCACGCTGTCGCGGCATGCTACCAGTGTTAAAGACTGCGATGGAGCTCCGTATGCCACGGCAAACTGGCTGACACTGACGGCGGCGGTGCACAAATGCTGCGCAGCTAGCGCCATTCGACGGCCATCGCCGCGGGTCCTGGTGTGTCCGCTGTGCCGTGCGTGTGATCATTGCTTGTACAGCCCTCTCGCAGTGTCCGGAGCAAGTATGGTGGGTCTGACACACCGGTGTCAATGTGTTCTTTTTTCCATTTCCAGGAGTGTAGTTGGTGTCACAACTACAGTGAAATTCGAATGGGAGTAATTAACGGAGGTGATTATAGACCTTTCTTATTTTCAGCTCAGATGACTGAGAACATATTTACATACAGATAGAAACAACGCAATTCACCTCAGCAGCAAGTTATCACAACGCAACGAAAGAACAGCTTCATTACTTTACAGGAGTAACCACAAAATTTTCCAGACGAACAGGAAAACCCTTGCAGAATTTTGAATATATCAAGGTCGTCTGCAAATTGCAAAAAATGTAAGTAGCAGTTAAATTTAGTTTAGAAACGCAGTCAAATTTAATCTGAGATTCTGTTAGATTAATTAATACAAACAATTATAAAATTTCCGATGTGAACAGACATTGACAATTTTCAGACAGGGAACCATAAAAATATTATATTTGGTTTAAAGTGCCAAAATTATTTAAATATAACTTTCCTTTTGATTTACACTTGGTGCTCTCTGCGAAGATTATTAAGACAGAACTGTGAAGCTGATTTATTCGTAATTCTACGTTGCCAAGATTTAGTGAGATAGTCTAGAACCGCGCGACTGCTACGGTCGCAGGTTCGAACCCTGCCTCGGGCATGGATGTGTGTGATGTCCTTAGGTTAGTTAGGTTTAAGTAGTTCTAAGTTCTAGGGGACTGGTGACCTCAGACTTTAAGTCCCATAGTGCTCAGAGCCATTTGAACCATTTTTTTTTAGTGAGATAGTGATAGTGGTAGTTATGCTTGGCTAAGACTGGCAGATTAGGTAACAGCGGACACCTTGCACTTGGCTCCCGTTTCCCCAATTCTTTAAACAGATAATTGCTGTTGCGTTATAACTACTGCGCACCACGTTTCAGCTCCCATGTGAAGTCAACAAGAGTGATTTGGAAATATGAGGTACATGGAACATCAAGTGCAGAAGTATCCATCCTGTTCACCAGGCTTAGTACCTTACGACATGCACTTCATTCCACAACTAAATATTTTTGAAATTTTGTAGAATACCACTACAGGGACTGAATATAGTCACTGGACAAACTTTTGGACTACTCGCATTGACTTAAAACGGGAAATAAGTGGATCTTGAAACCAAAACCGCTGTGTTCCTCATCCACAATATGACATATGGACGTGAGCCCTTAGGTAAGGCTACAGAAGCACATGTGATGCAAGAAAGGCTCATATGAGAGAGGAGAATAATGGAGGTGCACGCCCTCTTCGACATTTGGCTGTACCACTCTTTCTTTTCACCATTGCTTGTTAGCAAAATATCGGTGCTGTTTACCGTGGCGACTATCGCAAATGCTTTCCATCGTAGCGCAGTGACGTACGGTCTTCAGTAGACGCTAATTTACATCTTTTATTATGCACAATAGACTGTTGTTTTGTATGCAAATTGTATACGACTTCAGGCGGACTCCGAAAGAGAGAAATCACGGTTGTGCCACCCTCGAGATACCGATTCTGCATTTGGTTTCGCTCTCAATGAATATTCTTAATAGCACTTCAGCGCTTTGTTACAAGGATAGTCTGTCCTCGGTAAAAAATTGTAAAATGGTTAGCATTCCGCGGATCGGAAAATCAATGTGGATGTTGTTATTCCTCTGACTGACGTGAAGGTGATAACAAGTATAACTCGTTAGTTTAAATTGGTCTTTATCTGTATTTACGAGAGGAAACCAACTCGCAAAATTATATGAAGCGCAGAGCGCCGAAATAATATTCACATACGAGAGAACAGGCGTATACACTACTCACTTCGTGTGTTGCTCTTTGCTGTTTACCATGTTTCCGAAAGCGACGGTGCAGAGAGTTCATTACATACGGTTGGTGTAACTGATTGAATGCAGCTACCGAAAGAAAATGGAAAAACTCTGCAAACACTGTGTCTGATTAGATGGAGGTAATGAATGTTCCTAATGACTGAGCTGTAAATGCCGTTTCTCACGTTTTCCAACTTGTGATTCCCGAACCGATGCGTTCGCTATTGTTGACTCTAGCTAAATATTGACGTTTGTATGAACACATTGTGGGTTTCGGCGAAAACCAAAAATATATCGGTCAGAAAGCAAGAGCAAGCGTCACTCTTAATGAACGAAATTAGCAAATAATATTCGAATGTTTGTTTTAAGCACCAAACAACGCCGAAACGTAAACCTCATGGCTTCTACGGCCACTCCACGCGCGTAGCCGTTTCAACATATTCCATACATATTAAGTAAGTCGCGAGCAGGATGAGCGAGGACATAAATCTTCCTCTTCTGCTGCTGCTACAGCACCTGTAATGTTTTCGCTATTCGGCCTGTCATCGTTTTCGAGTGGAACAGTGTCTGACATACAGCGCCCTCACGAGTAAAACTAATTTACGATACACGTCGATGACAATCAAGTTTTTGAACATATCGCCGTGGAACACAACGAATGGAGTGAAATATTGCCAGATTCATGGTTCAATATCGAAACATACCAACAAATATTCGCGACAAGGAGAAGATCTGTCTCGTTGGCTATAGCTATCGTTCATTTATTGTCAGAGTGAATTCTTAAGGAGATAAATTGGGACGTAGTGTGAGCAGTACTTACGCAACATATTAAGTGGTCGAACTGTTAATTATTAGAGATTTACATTAGACTGATTTAATATAGTTGAGTTTTACGAGAAGCACGTTATTCACTTCATCTTCAGAAACTGACTTAGCAAAATTACAGATGTCTCAATTATGGAACGATAATTCAATTATTTCTATTTCAATTAAACAACAAGACCGTAGGAAACAATTCCACAGTAATCGGTTATATGTACACGTAGGTGTTCTGTAATGATTTCTTTCGGAAACCCTGATGTTATTTGCGTTAGAATTACGGCTTCACCTTTAAAATTAATATCGAAGATCCATTTGTCTTGCTTTCTTGGTGAATAACACACGTAGTATGACAATCGTCAACCACCATCTTTTACCATCATTTATTATCGATTACCACTATTGTATACTAGTATCTAACGACAAATGAACTGACTGTTAACAATCAATCTATGACAACAAAGATGTTTTTTAACATCATGTTTCGCTGCCCGCTGCAGAAAGTTTGGACAAAAGCACGCTATTTTCTATTAGACAAAAAGTGAGGTTAGTGGCCTGTAGTTGAGTTGTCAATGCCATTACAGACAGATCACTACGTACCGGGCCGGCCGAAGTGGCCGTGCGGTTAAAGGCGCTGCAGTCTGGAACCGCAAGACCGCTACGGTCGCAGGTTCGAATCGTGCCTCGGGCATGGATGTTTGTGATGTCCTTAGGTTAGTTAGGTTTAACTAGTTCTAAGTTCTAGGGGACAAATGACCTCAGCAGTTAAGTCCCATAGTGCTCAGAGCCATTTTTGAACTACGTACCGGAAAAGAAATCAACCGTGTCGAACTACAAGGGGCAATCAAGGCATCCGACTGAAAGTGGTCGGAAGCTTAACACATAATTAGATTGCTTCCATTACTTGCTCCAGAACTTGCACCTGCATGTGACGCAATCATGGACAATCTAAATTTTAACGATCGGGTGGTGGATACTTGCCGGCCGATGTGGCCGAGCGGTTCTAGGCGCTACAATCTGGAGCCGCGCGACCGCTACGGTCGCAGGTTCGAATTCTGCCTCGGGCATGGTTGTGTGTGATGTCCTTAGGTTAGTTAGGTTTAAGTAGTTCTAAGTTCTAGGGAACTTATGACCACAGCAGTTAAGTCCCATAGTGCTCAGAGCCATTTGAAACATTTTGGTGGATACATCCTTGCTCCCCGTGAATAGGAGTCTAGTTTTTCAGTCAGTACACCGACTCGTTCCATCGTACATCAACCTCTAAGAAATAAATCATGTTGACACGACATTCAGATACAACTAAAACGTGTTCTCTCTACACGTGCAACGAAAAGTTAATGTATATGTAGTGTGTCTCTGCATTCGTATTGCACACTAATGTTCATGAAGTGGGAATCAGATGGGAAAAGGAACTCATATTTTCAAATTCACTTATTCTGTTCTGAAGGAGCAATTGTGTGAAGTAATGTATTCGACTCTTCGTACGTGCTGCGTGAAGGAGCTGTAATAATTTATCGTGATTATTTTATTTAATTCTCAATTATGTAATAGGAGTATGCAATGGTAGGGGAAAAATTAAGCATACGGTATTTACACGTTACGTTGCACCATTTGGGCACATATGGTTCCCGTGTGGTAATCATAAATAAGAGTGTCTTTGGATTCCGAAATAAACTACAGCAAACAACAAGACCCCAGGAAAGTTGTCAGAAGCTTAATACACAGTTATACTGCCTCCATTACTTGCTCTAAACCTTGCACCTGCATGTGGCCGAAATATCACTGTGTGCTGGATATGTTTGCAGCAGACAGTTTTTTCCTGCAACTCATGCAGTTTTGGGTCTGGCTAGCCAGTTATAGTTGGAGATCTGGTGCTGTTTTGACTGAACTTCACACCTCACCAGATTTCAGGAGCCAGGATTTTCCAGTCACCCACTAACAATCTTAGAAGCTCGCGAGCTATGCTATCCAGGTGATGAGAACGCTGCTAGGAGCTAAGAGGTCTGTCCAACTGTGGTAACGGCTTGTCTATCACAGTAGCAGAGCCCATGGACAATGGTTTGGACTGTCTGCTAGTCAAAGGAACCCTTCACGTCGGATATCATCCTTCTGAAAAAGTAGCACCCTCGTGGTGGTTTGTGGCGAAATATACTGCGTAGAAGTGTGCAAGTTGCTGGAGAATGCCGTGACTACATATGTATACATCGACACTAGCAAACCCGACATTTTTCGCAGTTCCTTAATACAGTGTAACACAAAATAAAAACGATCGAGAAATCACGAAGGAATAATCCGAATATGACGGAAATCGGTGGATTTCTTGTACATGTAGATACAAACAAATGAGTACAATTTCTGAAAAATTGGATGATTACTTCAAGAGAAGAAACGTCACAAATTGGGAAAGTCAATAATGCGTTGGTCCATCTCTGGCTCTTATGTAAGCAGTTATTCTGATTCGTATTGATTGATAGTGTTATTAGATGTCCTCCTAAGGCATACTGTGCCAAATTCTGCGCAACTGGCGAGTTAGATCGTCAAAATTCCGAGATGGTTTCAGGGGACCAACGACGACTGAAGAGAATCGTTCACCGTGACAGAAGTGGAACCCTTCCGCAAATAGCTGCAGATTTCAATGCTGGACCATCAACAAGTGTCATCGTTCGAACCATTCAACCAAACATCATCAATATAGGATTTCGGTACCGAAGGCCCACTCAGGTACCCTTGATGACTGCACGACACAGAGATTTACACCTCGTCTGGGCCCATCAGCACCGACATTGGACTATTGAGGACTGGAAAAATGTTGCCTGGTCGGACGAGTCTCGTTTCAAATTGTATAGAGCGGATGGACGTGTACGGGTATGGAGGCAACTTCATGAATCCATGGACTCTGCATGTTCGCAGGGGACTGTTCAAGCTGGTGTAGGCTCTGTAATGGTCTGGGGCGTGTGCAGTTGGAGTGACGTGGGACCCCTGATACGTATAGATACGACTCTGACAGGTGACACGTACTTAAGCATAATATGAGGGCTATCTACAAAGTACACTACGTTTTGGAATTAAAAATAAATAAAGTATTGGAAATTTTTTTATTATATACAGATGAAAGCCACACTTAAATACTACTTTTCTACATAGTTGCCATTTAAATTAAGGCACTTATCGTAGCGATGGACGAGCTTGGAAATTCCTTCGTCGTAAAATTCGGCCGCCTGCGCCTTCGACCACGTGGTTACCTCTTCTTGAAGCTGTGCGTCGTCATCAAAACGCTGCATAGCCAACCACTTCTTCATTGCTGGGAATAAGTGGAAGTCGCTCGGTGCCAGGTCGGGACTGTACGGCGGATGAGGAAACAACTCCCACTTAAAAGATTCGAGAACTTCACGAGTGGCATTCGCCGTGTGGGCCCGGGCGTTGTCGTGAATCAGCAAGATCTTTGAGCCCAACTTTCCCCTGCGCTTGTTTTGTATTGCTCTTCTGAGGTTGTGCAGAGTTTGGCAATACCTTTGAGAGTTTATTGTAGTACCTCTTTCCAGGAAATCCACAAAAATCACACCTTTTCTGTCCCAATAGACAGTCGCCATCACCTTCCTTGCCGACATTGTCTGCATGCATTTCTTGGGTTTTTGGGGGGAATTTGTGTGCCCCCACAGCATTGACTGCAATTTTGTCTCGCAGTTCACATGCTTAACCCATGTTTCGTCACCAGTAACGATGCGATCGAGTAATGAGTCGCCATCTTTCTCGCAAGCGTCCAAAAACGTTAACACTGCAGCCATTCGCTGATTTTTGTGAATCTCTGTCAAGAGTTTTGGTATCCATCTTGCACAAAACTTGTGGTAACCAAGCTTTTCGGTAATGATTTCGTGCAACAAACTTCGTGAAATTTGTGGGAAACTCATAGAGAGTTCCGTTATTGTGAAATTATGGTTTTCACGGACCGCGGCATCGACTTTTGCGACAAGTTCGGCAGTCACTATGCTGGGTCTTCCACTTCGCTCTTCGTCGTGAACGTTAGTTCGGCCATTTTTAAATTTTATGACCCATTGACGCACTCCACCTTCAGTGATTATGTTGTCCCCATACACTTCACAAAGCTGCCGATAGATTTATATCGGTGTACAGTTTTTTGCGGTCAGAAACCTTATTACAGCACACACTTCACACTTCGCGGCATTTTCAATTAACGCTGAAATTTCAAACTGTCACAGTAACTCAACGGAGTACAGCACAAACCTCGCACTAGCACGGCAGGATGCCGACTGAGTGGCGGAATGCCATGACACCAAGATGGCCGCGCTAGCCCCGCCCCTAACGGACACAAACGAAAACGTAATGTACTTCGTGGATAGCCCTGGTATCTGATCGCCTGCATCCGTTCATATCCATTGTGCATTCCGACGGACTTGAGCAATTTTAGCAGGATAATGCGACACCCCGCACATCCAGAATTGCTACAGAGTTGCTTCCGGTACACTCTTCTGCGTTTAAACACTTCTACTGGCCACCAAACTCCCTAGACATGAACATTATTGAGCATACCTGGGATGCCTAGCAACGTGCTGTTCGGAAGAGATATCCACCTCCTCATACTCCTACGGATTTATGGACAGAACTGAAGGATTAATGGTGTCAGTTCCCTCCAGCACTACTTCTGACATTAGTCAAGTCCATGCCACATAGTGTTGCGGCACTTCTGCGTGCTCGCGGGGGCTCTACACGATATTAGGTAGGTGTACCAATTTCTGAGGATCTTCAGTATAAGTCAAAAATGTCCTGCCATGAAGGGCAACAAAACGGGGCTTAGAATATCGTGTACTGTAAGGGTACCGCTGACGACAACCAAAGAAAAGAAATGGAAATAAATGGCACCTAAGGTCATCACTCGTGGTTTTCGGGCCGTATGGGGTGTGACAGTCAGCTTGGTACCCCACCGCTGTCCGGAATGTCTCCATACACGTCTTCTGTTGTCATCGAGGCTGATCCGGAAGCGGGACTCATCACTGAATACAATTCTATTCAAACAGCTGAGCCAGACTGAACGTACTGACATTTCTCTCTTTACTTATTCTGATCATCACTAAACTTACACACAATATTTTTAGCGCAACGCAGTCTCACTTTCAATAATCCCCACAAAAGAATGGTCCTGACTAACACTAACCTACACCTTTCACAAATCACCTACCTCACAAAAATCTTCGTTGCTCGAACTACTGAAATAACGCCAGTACTGTCAGCTAAATAAAAGATTCTAACTACTGAAGGCACTTACTACTAATAGGCATAGTTAGAAAATGAAAGATTTTGATAGAGAACCAACAATATATTTACCTTAATAGTGTTCAAAACTCATCATATATATATATCTATCAATTTATGTCATCTATCTTTAGAAATTTCCATTTTCTGGGGGACACACGTCCAGATCGTCCGCTTATAGCAACCTCTCAAAACTCTGGCATCTCTCTCTCCACATCCGCCACTGCCGACGGCTCACCTCCAAGTGCACAATGCTACGCGCTATTCACATCCCACTGCCCAACACTACAATAGCGAATATTCCAACAATGCCAACCAGCCACAGAATGCACACAGCACAGTCAGTGATTTTCACACAGAGCGTTACGTGGCGTTACCAACATAAAAACCTAAACAGCCTGCTTACAACTTGTCTGGAGACGCCATTGAACTACTGTGGGGTACCAAACCGACTGACACCGGCCATAACGTCCGACACCCAGGAGTGATACTGTTGTGTGCCCTTTCTTTTCATAGCAAGACTCCTTTGGTTATCATCAGCGGCACCCATACAGCACAGTGGTATGTTTGCCGTTTATGACAAGCAATCCTGGACTTAACATTTCACCATAATAACGCCTGTATGTACCCAGCGAGAGTTTCTATAACATTTCTTTGTTCTTCCCATACCATACCTTGGGTAGCAAGTCGTCGGATCTCTCCCCAGTTGAGAAAGTCTGAGCAGCGCCCTCCAGCCATCTCGGGAATCTGACGATGTAACGCGCCAGTGGTGTCATTGTAGCACGATATGTCTCAGGAAGGACGTCCATCAACTCTATCAGTGTCAAGCAAATTAACTTGCATGAGAGCCAGAGGTGGACCAACATATTATTGACTTTCTCAATTTGTGAAGGATTTTCTCTTGAATAAACCATCCAGTTTATCTGAAATCGTAATCATTCATACATATACGTCACGTCTACTAATTTCCGTCCCATTCGTATAAATCCTTCGTGGTGCGGCGGTTGTATTCTTAAAGTGTATGTATGGGAATTGGGCATACGTCATTATCTCCTTCTGTTCCCTCTTTCTGTTGAGTTCCTCCTGCCCCGTATATCTCTCCATCCCCTCCTCCCCGTACCTTTCGCCATCTACTCTCCCATCTCCTCTGCCCATTCCTTCGTCTGCAATCTCTGTGACCCAGGGTCTTGTTTATTGTTATTGCACCGGGAAACCTTTATTGGGAACTGAATTCATTCAGAATGAATGGGTAAATTGGTATATGGAATATGAGAAAGAGCTGTCTAAAAGCAGCACGTTGTTGTGCATGCAATTTTTGTTCACAGTTATATATAAAATGGAAATAATTTATTTGGGAGCAAACATTTCTCTACTGATTTAAATTCCCTGCTATCATAGTTAAAAGTGACACAGAGAAAGAAAATTTTCACAGCGTAGCACAGCACAACACAGCGCAACATTTCCTTTCCCGCTTTTCTTTCTTTCCCGGTTTTGACAAATGACCCGCACATTGTCACCTAAAACATTGTATAACCTATATATGAAGATGGTATCTGTTCTTTCGGACATGCCCAAAACAACAGATACCCTGTTCATATATATAGTTAAGGCTAACCGTTCATTGACATTCTTGTTCTGTGCTGGAAGCATACGCATTGCCCGAACTCTTACGGGACTCGGTAAGATTGTCTGCCGCGAGTTATGAGTGTAATGGGCAGGGGCACTATGAACAAAATGAGATAAAAAAATGGATATAGCTTCTGCCATCTAAGCAGGAGATCGCGGGTTCGAGTCCCGGTCGAGGCACACATTTTCAACTGTCCCCGTTGATGCATATCAACGCCTGTCGACAGCTTAAGGTCTTGATTTAATTATAATTTCATTGTAAAGCCTATGTCCGTATGAATGCTTACTAGAGAATTGTGTAAAAATCTGAATTAAATTGATCAAGCACTTTTTTGAGATTTTTGTTAACAACGATTCCCTTTAATATATTATATATACCTTATAAGTATTAAAAAATAGGTAACCAGTGTCCATAGAACATTTCTTAGAGTTGTTGTTGTTGTGGTCTTCAGTCCTGAGACTGGTTTGATGCAGCTCTCCATGCTACTCTATCCTGTGCAAGCTTCTTCATCTCCCAGTACCTACTGCAACCTACATCCTTCTGAATCTGCTTAGTGTATGCATCTCTTGGTCTCCCCCTACGATTTTTACCCTCCACGCTGCCCTCCAATACTAAATTGGTGATCCCTTGATGCCTCATAACATGTCCTACCAACCGATCCCTTCTTCTGGTCAAGTTGTGCCACAAACTCCTCTTCTCCCCAATCCTGTTCAGTACCTCCTCATTAGTTATGTGATCTACCCATCTAATCTTCAGCATTCTTCTGTAGCACCACATTTCGAAAGCTTCTATTCTCTTCTTGTCCAAACTATTTATCGTCCATGTTTCACTTCCATACATGGCTACACTCCATACAAATACTTTCAGAAAAGACTTCCTGACACTTAACTCTATACTCGATGTTAACAAATTTCTCTTCTTCAGAAACGCTTTCCTTGCCATTGCCAGTCTACATTTTATATCCTCTCTACTTCGACCATCGTCAGTTATTTTGCTCCCCAAATAGAAAACTCCTTTACTACTTTAAGTGTCTCATTTCCTAATCTAATACCCTCAACATCACCCGACTTAATTCGACTACATTCCATTATCCTCGTTTTGCTTTTGTTGATGTTCATCTTATATCCTCCTTTCAAGACACTGTCCATTCCGTTCAACAGCTCTTCCAAGTCCTTTGCTGTCTCTGACAGAATTACAATGTCATCGGCGAACCTCAAAGATTTTACCTCTTCTACATGAATTTTAATACCTACTCCGAATTTTTCTTTTGTTTGCTTTACTACTTGCTTAATATACAGATTGAATAACATCGGGGAGAGGCTACAACCCTGTCTCACTCATTTCCCAACCACTGCTTACCTTTCATGCCCCTCGACTCTTATAACTGCCACTTGGTTTCTGTACAAATTGTAAATAGCCTTTCGCTCCCTGTATTTTACCCTTGCCACCTTCAGATTTTGAAAGAGAGTATTCCAGTTAACATTGTCAAAAGCTTTCTCTAAGTCTACAAATGCTAGAAACGTAGGTTTGCCTTTTCTTAATCTTTCTTCTAAGATAAGTCGTAAGGTTAGTATTGCCTCACGTGTTCCAACATTTCTACGGAATCCAAACTGATCTTCCCCGAGGTCCGCTTCTACCAGTTTTTCCATTCGTCTGTAAAGAATTCGCGTTAGTATTTTTCAGCTGTGACTTATTAAACTGATAGTTCGGTAATTTTCACATCTGTCAACACCTGCTTTCTTTGGGATTGGAATTATTATATTGTTCTTGAAGTCTGAGGGTATTTCGCCTGTTTCATACATCTTGCTCACCAGATGGTAGAGCTTTGTCATGACTGGCTCTCCCAAGGCCATCAGTAGTTCTAATGGAATGTTGTCTACTCCCGGGGCCTTGTTTCGACTCAGGTCTTTCAGTGCTCTGTCAAACTCTTCACGCAGTATCTTATCTCCCATTTCGTCTTCATCTACATCCATTTCCATAATATTGTCCTCAAGTACATTGCCCTTGTGTAAACCCTCTGTATACTCCTTCCACCTTTCTGCTTTCCCTTCTTTGCTTAGAACTGGGTTTCCATCTGAGCTCTTGATGTTCATACAAGTGGTTCTCTTATCTCCAAAGGTCTCTTTAATTTTCCTGTAGGCAGTATCTATCTTACCCCTAGTAAGATAAGCCTCTACATCCTTACATTAGTCCTCTAGCCATCCCTGCTTAGCCATTTTGCACTTCCTGTCGATCTCATTTTTGAGACGTTTGTATTCCTTTTTGCCTGCTTCATTTACTGCATTTTTATATTTTCTCCTTTCATCAATTAAATTCAATATTTCTTCTGTTACCCAAGGGTTTCTACTAGCCCTCGTCTTTTTACCTACTTGATCCTCTGCTGCCTTCACTACTTCATCCCTCAAAGCTACCCATTCTTCTTCTACTTTATTTCTTTCCCCCATTCCTGTCAATTGTTCCCTTATGCTCTCCCTGAAACTCTGTACAACCTCTGGTTCTTTCAGTTTATCCAGGTCCCATCTCCTTAAATTCCCACCTTTCTGCAGTTTCTTCAGTTTTAATCTACAGGTCATAACCAATAGATTGTGGTCAGAGTCCACATCTGCTCCTGGAAATGTCTTACAATTTAAAACCTGGTTCCTAAATCTCTGTCTTACCATTATATAATCAATCTGATACCTTTTAGTATCTCCAGGGTTCTTCCATGTATACAACCTTCTATCATGATTCTTAAACCAAGTGTTAGCTATGATTAAATTGTGCTCTGTGCAAAATTCTACCAGGCGGCTTCCTCTTTCATTTCTTAGCCCCAATCCATATTCACCTACTACGTTTCCTTCTCTCCCTTTTCCTACACTCGAATTCCAGTCACCCATAACTATTAAATTTTCGTCTCCCTTCACAATCTGAACAATTTCTTTTATTTCATCATACATTTCTTCAATTTCTTAGAGTATGGTATAAAAATTTGAAGTCATTGACTCAAGAGTTTTTCGAGATTTTTGAAACAATTTTTACCCTTTTTATGTTACATATATTTTTGTATGTTATATACAGAGTGATTATAATTAAAGTTAAACTTTCAAAACGCTGTAGAAATAACACCACTGGTCAGAATGACGTCAAATTGCAACGGAATATTATGAGAGAAGGGGGAGGCATATGACAGAAGAAATAAACAATGTGAAAATTGATCAATAGATGGAGCTGTATGTGTCAGAATACGTAAATGGAAACACCTGTGATGCGCACGACACATTGAAGTTGGTATAAAGACGCCAGGTACACGGCTTTTCCTCCTTTCGCGTCTGCGACGTTTGCGCAACCACGTCATTCCAACTCTCCAACAGCGTGAGTGAGTGGATGGGCTCATTTTTATGCAGGCTGGCGCACCTCCGCACATTGTAAATCCAGTTAAGCAGCTGCTGAAACGCCACTTCGGAAATGTTAGAATTATCAGCCGTCATTTCCGTACAGCCAGGCCGTCCCGATCACCTGCTCTTAATCTGTGTGGCTTTAGGCTGTGCGGCTAGCTCAAAGTTGTCTTCAGTGTTCCGATTGCAAACTTAGTTGCATTGAAGGCACGCACTGCGCACCACATTCTCAACGTGACCCCTGAAACACTTCGATCAGTTGTGGAACATGTTGTTTCTCGATTTCAACATGTTGCAGAAAACGGTGGACAGCAACATGTTTTGCGCCAGTCACACGGAAATTAATAATCCGATTTGATTTTGACTGATGCCTTTTACGCGGTTTTCGGCCTCAGAACAGTTAAAAACCGATGTGATTGAGCTTTTTATGCGGTTTTTGGACTCGGGACAGTTAAAAAAATGTCATTGATGCTTCTTATGCGGTTTTTGGCCTCAGGACAATTAAAAACCGATGTTACCCATTCGATGTGATATGAACTTGCCGTGGTGGATGGGCTTACGGAACTAAGAGTATCACACCTGTACACCCATGCACACTGAGTAGTACAGTTTGTTTAACGTCAAACGTACACCATAAGCATTGTTGTATGATTCACTTGCCATTTGTAATACCAGTATTAAATTATGATGATCACAGCGCCATATATTGCTACATTTTGTAACTATTTATTTTTCTTCTGCCATGCGTTTTCCCCCTTCTCTGGTAATATTCCGTTGCAATTTGAAGTCATTCTGACAAGTGCTGTTATTTCTACAGCGGTTTGAAAATTGATTTTAATTATAATCGCCCTGTATACCGAAAAATATGTAGCCTGTGCCCATTCGTATGTTTTTCAGAGCATCATGTAATAATTCGAAGTCACACAAAATATGCGGACTGTGCCTGTCCTAACATTTGTTAGAGTATTGTGTAAAAATTTCATGTAAATCAGTCAAGAACTTTCCGAGATTTTTGACAAAAACGTTAGACAACAACTTATCTTTATATAGTAGTACATATATACATATACATCCATACTCTACAAACGACTGTGAAGTGCATGGCCTCAGGTAGTTCCCCTTGCACCTCATACAACGGTTTCTACCAGTTCAGTTCGTATATGGAGCGTGGGAAGAATGATTGCTTGTTCGCCTCTGTCCGAGCCGTAATTGTACGAGGGTGTAACGTATCTGTATATGACATACTTGATGTTGAATCTTGAAATCTATAAAGGGAGCTTACGGGGGATGAGCGATGTCAACCTTCAAATGCGTAACAGTGCGCGTTTTTCACCATTTCGTGACGCTTTCCCACGTGTGAAGAAAAAAATATATGATCATGTGTGCTGTCTTTATTTGTACACGTTGAACATCCTCTTTTATTGCTACATAGTACGGGACGTAGACAGTTAAGCAGTATTTTAGGATGCGTTTACAGGTCAATTCGTAATCAGTCTCATCTGCCTAGGTCAACTGTCTGTTAAACAATGGGATGCCTTTTTGTGGGCAGTTTTATCTTCACTTTCGCAACTGGTGCTGTTTATAGGGGGCTGGTTAACATTAGCATGTTCCGCGCTCAATATAAGTTCCTCTAAATTTAAAACTATGTTTCATCTACGTCTTAGACTTGTTTCTTCGAGTATTCGTAAGAGCTGAGCGACACGCTACCGGCCTCTGTCGTCTTCTCGCGCGCTGTGTGTGTTCGTGTGAGAGCAAAGGCGCACGTGGCAGTGGCGCCTCTGCCTCTGTGGAAACAGGGGTCTACATGTGTGCAAACAGCGAAAACTACTACTCAGTAACTTTATGCGAAGCCGCACAGAACTTGGGAATTATGCACCAAGTTGACTCTCTTCAGATACCCAAGACCCTCACCCGAGCCACGAGGCCTCAGGGATACGTTTTAATAAATTATATAAGACAGAGCGACCTTAACACACGTCGAGCTCAGGTCGGCGCTAACCTGCTGTCAACCACGACAACTTGAAGAGCAGGAGGAGAAGCAGGTCACGCCCTGTCTAACTAAGGCCCGTATAACACTACGATATTTCTTTGTCAAAGTTGATATGTCAAATATTTTTCTCAAAGAAATTTGATAGTGTAATAGGGTATTTTGTCAGATCTCGCCTTTAGTCGTCGTAGATCTGATGATAAAAGCCGTTCGTTTTCTGTTCACTGCAATTTGAAATATAACCGCTAGAGCGCTGGCATCGCTGCAGCTTTTTGACATGTACTCGTATAGTGTGATTGTAAACGTTACTGCAACGTTTAGTTGGTGTGTGCTCCTACTCTTTTTAATAACCTTGATTTGACTCGGGAGGTGGTTGCTGGTGGGAGGGGGGGGAGGGGAGGGAGGGTGTGAGCAACTGGCACATATCAGATCCACAATCTTAACTACAGCCATCTACCTCTACATCTGGGAATGCCGAGGCAGCTTGTCAGCAAGACGGAATAGAAGCGAAGGAAACACTCTAAAATAAAAAAAAATCCTAGCTGTCTATTCTACTTTGTCTATTTTTGAAACGTTTATGCCACAAGTTAAAGAGTACTTCATCTGTTTCGTACTTTTTATTAAGTTTCTAGTTGTTGGAACACTAATTCTATCAACTTTACTTAGAAAATACTGAAATGCACTCTCATCCATTCGTAAGTAATTTCAAGACTTGACGTCCTCCACTTGCAGCAGTCGTAAGAAGTTTTGCTGGACACTTTTCTTATTTCGACGTACCACGGCTTCACCCAAGTATGTTTCCTTTTTTTTCGCCACTTCTCTTCCAAATGAACACACAGATCAATTGTGGTACAAGAAACTGCAGCGCATAGTAAAAAGTTGTTGTTGTCAAAGAAACATGACAGTGTAATACCGGCCTAATACAATTTTGCTTCTTCTTCTGGCCGTCACTGGCTAATATCACAGTACGCTGTACGAAAGAATGACGAACGTGTTACAAATAAGATTAACGATAAACGTAAAATCAAAACTGCGTACTACGTTGTAGATGAAGTGCTAGATTGGAAGAAAAATAACAAATGACGGACAAAGCATCAAACTTTGGCCCTAATTTGAGAAATATATTGAGAAAATACATATGAATCACGGCAAGCGAACAATAAACTTTGGGAAAATTGTTGTTGTTGTTGTGGTCTTCAGTCCTGAGACTGGTTTGATGCAGCTCTCCATGCTACTCTATCCTGTGCAAGCTTCTTCATCTCCCAGTACTTACTGCAACCTACATCCTTCTGAATCTGCTTAGTGTATTCTTCTCTTGGTCTCCATCTACGAATTTTACCCTCCACGCTGCCCTCCAATGCTAAATTTGTGATTCCTTGATGCCTCAAAACATGTCCTACCAACCGATCCCTTCTTCTAGTCAAGTTGTGCCACAAACTACTCTTCTCCCCAATCCTATTCAATACCTCCTCATTAGTTACGTGATCTACCCACCTTATCTTCAGCATTCTTCTGTAGCACCACATTTCGAAAGCTTCTATTCTCTTCTTGTCCAAACTAGTTATCGTCCATGTTTCACTTCCATACATGGCTACACTCCATACAAATATTTTCAGAAACGACTTCCTGACACTTCCTTGCCATTGCGAGTCTACATTTTATATCCTCTCTACTTCGACCATCATCAGTTATTTTACTCCCTAAATAGCAAAACCCCTTTACTACTTTAAGTGTCTCATTTCCTAATGTAATTCCGTCAGCATCACCCGATTTAATTTGACTACATTCCATTATCCTCGTTTTGCTTTTGTTGATGTTCATCTTATATCCTCCTTTCAAGACACTGTCCATTCCGTTCAACAGCTCTTCCAAGTCCTTTGCTGTCTCTGACAGAATTACAATGTCATCGGCGAACCTCAAAGATTTTACCTCTTCTACATGAATTTTAATACCTACTCCGAATTTTTCTTTTGTTTGCTTTACTACTTGCTTAATATACAGATTGAATAACATCGGGGAGAGGCTACAACCCTGTCTCACTCATTTCCCAACCACTGCTTACCTTTCATGCCCCTCGACTCTTATAACTGCCACTTGGTTTCTGTACAAATTGTAAATAGCCTTTCGCTCCCTGTATTTTACCCTTGCCACCTTCAGATTTTGAAAGAGAGTATTCCAGTTAACATTGTCAAAAGCTTTCTCTAAGTCTACAAATGCTAGAAACGTAGGTTTGCCTTTTCTTAATCTTTCTTCTAAGATAAGTCGTAAGGTTAGTATTGCCTCACGTGTTCCAACATTTCTACGGAATCCAAACTGATCTTCCCCGAGGTCCGCTTCTACCAGTTTTTCCATTCGTCTGTAAAGAATTCGCGTTAGTATTTTTCAGCTGTGACTTATTAAACTGATAGTTCGGTAATTTTCACATCTGTCAACACCTGCTTTCTTTGGGATTGGAATTATTATATTGTTCTTGAAGTCTGAGGGTATTTCGCCTGTCTCATACATCTTGCTCACCAGATGGTAGAGTTTTGTCATGACTGGCTCTCCCAAGGCCATCAGTAGTTCTAATGGAATGTTGTCTACTCCCGGGGCCTTGTTTCGACTCAGGTCTTTCAGTGCTCTGTCAAACTCTTCACGCAGTATCTTATCTCCCATTTCGTCTTCATCTACATCCATTTCCATAATATTGTCCTCAAGTACATTGCCCTTGTGTAAACCCTCTGTATACTCCTTCCACCTTTCTGCCTTCCCTTCTTTGCTTAGAACTGGGTTGCCATCTGAGGCCTTGATATTCATACAAGTGGTTCTCTTCTCTCCAAAGGTCTCTTTAATTTTCCTGTAGGCAGTATCTATCTTACCCCTAGTGAGACAAGCCTCTCCATCCTTACATTAGTCCTCTAGCCATCCCTGCTTAGCCATTTTGCACTTCCTGTCGATCTCATTTTTGAGACGTTTGTATTCCTTTCTGCCTGCTTCATTTACTGCATTTTTATATTTTCTCCTTTCATCAAATAAATTCAGTATTTCTTCTGTTACCCAAGGATTTCTATTAGCCCTCGTCTTTTTACCTATTTGATCGTCGGCTGCCTTCACTACTTCATCCCTCAGAGCTACCCATTCTTCTTCTACTGTATTTCTTTCCCCCATTCCTGTCAATTGTTCCCTTATGCTCTCCCTGAAACTCTCTACAACCTCTGGTAGTTTCAGTTTATCCAGGTCCCATCTCCTTAAATTCCCACCTTTTTGCAGTTTCTTCAGTTTCAATCTGCAGTTAATAACCAATAGATTGTGGTCAGAATCCACATCTGCCCCTGGAAATGTCTTACAATTTAAAACCTGGTTCCTAAATCTCTGTCTTACCATTATATAATCTATCTGATACCTTTTAGTACCTCCCGGATTCTTCCTGGTATACAACCTTCTTTTATTATTCTTGAACCAAGTGTTATTGGAAAAATTATAAGAAAAGAATTAACGAAGAATTAGATATGCGGTGTTTTAAAGGATGAATTAACTGGAGCGATAAGATGAGAAATGATAAGATTCTCTGCACAATCTATAAGGAGAGGATCATTTGCAAAACACAAACTAGGATAAGGAACAGGTTGATAGGACATGAGTTAAGACGTCAAGGAAGAACTTCTAAGGTGCTATAGGGAGTCGTAGAGAACAAATATTGCACGTTTTAACAGAGACGCGAACATACTCGTATATAGCAGATAACTGAGGTCGTTGGATGTAAGATGGAGAGATTGGGGCACGAAAGTAAGTCTAGGCAGGCGGGTGTACCGCATCATAGCAGTCAGATGACAACCTGATAACCATTAATTTTTGAGGGGCATACACTGCAAAAAATATCCCATCGAGGGACCTATAAATTTTCTTCGTTCACTGTTTCTAAATATTTATGACCACGACGTACTATTGAATGGGAAACTAGTACCACTTCGTGATATTTAGTCGCACACAAGGTTTTAGCTAGACGTAATGTCGCTTTTATCTTCTTGATGAATTAGCTATGTTTGATACGAATCTAACAATCTTAAACAGGTGCCTCTCATATACGCCTTGATTCAATGTGAGGATCATGCAGTTTCTTATTCTTGTAGACCATATATTTTAGTTAAACTTTTCGTAATTACAGCCAATAAATTTTTTCTGGGTTTGTGACCGCATTTTAAATCTGTATGTATATTCCTAATTATTTCTTTATTATGTTGAACTTGCAATATGCACCGTAGTAGTAGCGAATCGAATATTTACCAGAAGACGAGCGTAACTTACGATAAATTTAAATTATTCAGTCTCTGTTTTAATAGCTAGTCTTGAGTCAAACAGTTGATATGCTTAGCATCTTGTTCATATAGCTGCATTGAATCTACTCGTGATTAAATACATTGTCAGGTCGTCGATGATCATACTATGTTGACAGCGGTTTTTAAAGTAATGATTTTCTAAATTCTACGTTTTTTAGAGTATTGATTTTCTGAATTCTACTCCAGCACTCTTTGTGCGGCGTGCATACGCATTTAAAATTTAAATGTTTTCGCTATGTACCCATACTTTGCCGGCCGCAGTGGCTGAGCGGTTCTAGGCGCTTCAGTCTGGAACGGCGCGACCGCTATGGTCGCAGGTTCGAATCCTGCCTCAGGCATGGATGTGTGTGATGTCCTTAGGTTAGTTAGGTTTAAGTAGTTCTAAGTTCTAGGGGACTGATGACCTCAAATATTAAGTCGCATAGTGCTCAGAGCAATTTCAACCCATAATTTATTTCTTTCGTAAAACTGTGGTAAGGATTTTCATTAACGCAAACGTATACAGTCGGTTCATTCGTGAAGATACTATTTGTTTTTTTATGAAACATATTATGCAGGAAAATGTAATGATATGAGAGATAACATTCAACATTATTATAAACATTTGACATTTGAATTAAAAATGTTGCAGATCTTTTGGACTTTTAGTGCGTTTTTTCAATGTTGTGTATCTGTCTCATGTTGACTTACACCACGCGAGAAGAAAATTTTATCTAGACTGTCTCACGAGCTCGGCTCGTGCCCATTCATTTCTCTCAGCTACAGAACATCAGTCATTCAGAAGTCACTACAATGCATTTCGAAGTCTAAATTTGCTTGAAACCAAATTAATAAAAATTGATGAAATGTGTGTCACTAAATGTTACAACGGAAAGTTGAGGCTAAAAAATCGTAAATACGCCTTCCCTGTTTTGCACAATGTTTTCAATTTAAGCTTTTTACAAGCGTGGAAGAGCTGACAAGCTCATGACATTTAGTTTTATCTGAAATTAGATGTTTGATAAAACCGGACATCATTATATATCCTCAATAATTTGGAAGTAACTTTGTTTAAGCGTTATTACGTAGAAGAGTTATTGCTCCTTAGGAAGGAGCAACGTGTTTGAAATCTTATGGGACTTAACTGCTAAGGTCATCAGTCGCTCAGCTTACACACTACTTAACCTAAATTATCCTAAGGACAAACACACACACCCATGCCCAAGGGACGACTCGATCCTCCGCCGGGACCAGCCGCACAGTCCATGACTGCAGCGCCTTTGACCGCTCGGCTAATCCCGCACGGCTAGGAAGAATATACTAGATGGTCTATCAACGATGCACCAGAATCAAAGCTCTTCAATTATTTCCTCGGTAAATGACTTAGAATCGAATCTGGCATCTTTGCCTCGTACTGCATGTGCTCCACTGACTCAGCTCTCGAAGTACAACTCAGTATCCACTTCCGCCAGTACCTCATCTCCGACCTCCAGCTTCACTGTTGTTCCGCATAATTAGCAGAACTCAGCAGTGCTGAAAAAAAGGATAATAAATAGTAATGGGTTATCCCAGCCAAGTGGAATTTTCTGAGTTTCTGGACACTGAATAACATTTTTCAGCGTCTGTCATCTGTTTCAGTTTTATACACGTTACTTACTCTTGGGACGCGTGATCGCTGTGTCATTAGCGTCGGCCTACCCTAACATGTTCAGTGATGATGATGATGATGGTGTTGATGATATTTGGTTTTTGAGGCACTCAACGGGGTGGTTATCAGCGCCCGTACTATTTCCCAATCTTTTCAGTCTCCAATCTCGCCACTTTTCCTGAATGATGATGAAATGGTGAGGACAACACAAACACCCAGTCGCCGAGCGAAGAAAAACCCCGACTTGGCCGCGATCGAGAGACAGCAACTCTACCCACAAGACCACGAGCTGCTGACAAGCATATGCAAGTGAAGAATGTGATAAACGGGGTTAAGAGTAATCATCTAAAAGTAACAATCATCTCCCTCTGTCTCTCTTAGACACACACACACACACACACACACACACACACATACACACAGGCACATATACACCTTTAAGTCTAAATATATCTCCGTATGAGACCTTCATTATAAAAGTTAATTAACGAATTACAAAGTGGAAATAACTCTCTGTCATACTCTACTGGAGCTATGTATTCACAGTCACCCCTGATAGTCAGGATCACAATTATTTTTATTTGATTACTAGCAGCCGGCCACGGTGGCCGAGCGGTTCTAGGCGCTTCAGTCCGGAACCGGGTGACTGCTACGGTTGCTGGTTCGCATCCTGCCTCGGGCATGGATGAGTGTGATGTCCTTAGGTTAGTTAGGTTTAAGTAGTTAAAAGTTCTAGGGGACTGATGACCTCAGATGTTAAGTCCCATAGTGCTCAGAGCCATTTGAGCCATTTTGATTACTAGTACAAGCCATCTTCAGATCAAAATGAAGTACATTCATTACTCTACAACAAGCAAACGGTGGTGTACGTCGTTATAAGCTGTGTGAGGAAGATGGTTTGTTACACAACTCAGTGGAACAATGAATCCCACAAATAATATATCGTCATAAGTAATGCACACAGTCGAAGTCAGTTTACAACACTGATCAGCCAGAAAGTTATGAGCACCGATCTGCAATTGATGTGAACCCATCCAGACTGTAGTAGCGCCACATGACAAGGAATGACTGCTAGTCAGACACACGCACGGCGCATGTAGTATGAATGAGCGCACTGTCCTGCGTAGAATGGGGAAGGCGCACTATCTATCTGAGTTCGTCCGAGGGCAGTTTATGATGGCTAGAAGGTCGGCACTAGCATTTTTGAAACTGCACAACTTGTCTGGTGTTCAAGGAGGGCTGTGGTGAGTGTTTACAACACGTGGCGAAACCAGGGTGGGGTTGGGCGACCGCCCCTCATTAAACATGTCGGACTTCGTGATCTGCACAAACTGGTAAAACAGGATTTGGGGCGAACTGTGGTGGAACTGACACCAGATTCCAGAGTTGGGCAGAGTACAAATGTGTGTGAACACATGGTACACAGAACACTCGTAACAGTGGATGGACCTCCACAGCCGACGACCGATGCATGTACCAATGTTAACTCCACGACATCGGCAACTGCGACTGAAATGGGCACGCTGCCATCGGCATTGGACGTTCGCGAAGTGGCAAGGTGTTGTATGGCCTGAAGACTAGCGAAACCGTTTTCATCATGCCAATGGGAGGACGCGAATCAGACATCTTCCAGGGGAACAGCTCCTAGACATCTGTACTGCGGGGCAGATACAAGCTGCCGGCGTCTACATTACGCTCTGCGGAACATTAAGGCAGGGATCCATTGGTCCACTGAAGCTGGTGCAAGGCACCATGACGGCTAAGGAGTATCGTACAATGGTTGCAGACTACATACACCCCTTCACGAGAACATGTTTCCCGACGGCAGTGGCACTTTTCAACTAGATAATGCGTCACGTCACAACGCCAGGTGTGTGATGGTGTGGTTCGAGGAACATAGCGGCGAGTTTCGATAGATGTGTTGGCCCTCCAACTAGCCAGATCTTAATCCGATCGAACACAATTGGGATGTGACTGACCGTGGCGTCTTAGCTCATCGCCCCTTCCTAGAATTTACAGGTACTGGGTGACTTAAGTGTGCAGCTGTTGTGGCAACCCCCTGCAGCGGCCTACCAACGCCTCATTGCTGCAATGCGGCGACGCGTTGTTGCTGATACCGGCTGTTACGTAGTGGGTAATAATGTTCTGCTTGGTCGGTGTATGTGGACACTGTGATCATATTTGCAAATTATCTTCTAAAGTACGTTAAAAGTAGTGACGTTTATGAACTCTGCAGAACGTGATGACAGCTCCAAAGTAGAAACAAGTACATAAACATCATGTGTCGCTCGTGATATAAGCCGTGATAAAAAACGAAGAGCCGAGGTAGAAGCAGAAAAATTCTCCTACCTTAGTGAGTGCTTTTTTCTTAGGGTACTTCATTATCACTACAGGAGATTGGAGCTGTTATAATATCATATCACGGTTCCTCTTAAAGCCGCCACGATCAAGTCAATAGTAGTTTTGTTTGTATTACAACATTTCTTCATACGTCAGTAACCGGGAATTAATTTTCCTTCCCAAATGTCCTCCCAGTTCATCAACACTCGTATTATTATACTCATAACACAGTTATTTCTGGGATACATAATAATGTTAGCACCTAGCCAATTTCCACCTTTCATGCCACATAAAGCATTTAGAGAAGTACTCCTTTGTAGTTTTCGACCACGAAATGAGTGCGAATCAACGCTCTATGGGAATGTGTCGTTTCATTGCAGCACTTTATGCCGTCTCCTGAAGGGTTTTCCTGTCGGTTCTGAGCTGTGGTGTGCATGTAACGATTCCCCAGCCACTCATGAGAAAACCGCGTGATTTCGAAGTGGATTATCATGTTGCTCACGTTACCCAAGAGTACATGGGTTGAAATGTTGGTAACATGGTAACAGGGTGTGTGATGACTTTGCCTGTGTCTATGACGCGTCCATTATGGCATTATGGCGTTGGGCAGAATCATGGTGAAACTTGGTGCCAATGTGACATCAGTAACCCACTTTAAACCTCAGGCAATCTTCTGAGTTGTGGCCTTTCTTCGCATGTGTCGACACCGTATTGTTTGAAGCGTCACTGAGTCACTGGGTGACGGCGCAGGGCGCTCCTTTTTGCACCATGACAGAGGAATGCTGTATGAACTTTTGAGCCTCATTTTGAACTTTTGTGCTACAATGGGAGACCATTACGGGGTTTCTAAATATTGTTACTGTATAAGGAAGTAAGGATTGGGGTGTTGTTTCAATGTCTGCTCCAGCCATAAGGTTTCAGCGTGAACTTTTGTGCTACAATGGGAGACCATTACGGGGTTTCTAAATATTGTTACTGTATAAGGAAGTAAGGATTGGGGTGTTGTTTCAATGTCTGCTCCAGCCATAAGGTTTCAGCGACAGACAGCGGAGTGGACATCGATCACGAAACATCCCAGATGCTATGTTGAAATGTATCGAATAAGTGTCATTGAGTATCAACCACGCAGCAAGCGTAAAAGCACTAATGAACGCAAATAGTACATAGCAGAACATGACTAGTTCCAAAGGAGTATTTTAACTGTTTGATAGGTTGCCTGCTAAATGGTTGGTTATGTGTGTTTACATTTCAGTTTAAACTGCTTGAAACAGGCTATTGTCGATATTCCAAACCCTCCAGAAAATTGGTAAGTGTGTTCGTGAACAGTTCAAAAAATGGTTCAAATGGCTCTGAGCAGACTGTAGCGCCTAGAACCGCTCGGCCACCTCGGCCGGCGCATCTTTTGTCAATACACTATGTTGTACAGTGTTAAATCCAGATTCTCGTGAATATTTGCATTGTAAGTTACAATATCATACGGTCATAGCATATCTCAGGCATTGTGATAACTGTTGAATGGTGACTCAGGATCCTCCCTGTCATCTTGGTAACCAGTCCTGTTTTGCCATTTGCTTGTGGGTGAAGCATGCTTGTTCTTCACTTACAAGTTCACAACAAACAACAGAGCTGCTTCATGAACTCTGATATGTAGTACCTTCATGTCTAATCGACATCTTGCCCTGAACAGGTATGTTGTGACAGGGGCTCGGTTCCCGGCCCACATACTTCTTGGCTGGCTGCTGGGGTCTATTTTAGACCAATGCTGCATTATCATATATAATATGAACACATTATAATGATTTCACTGCTGTGCTTTGTCACAACGAAAGAGGTTGTTCGTGAACACTGTCTTCCTCTGGGCCTGGACAAAAGAGATGGTTGGCGAATGTGGCGTAGATATTCTCGTACATTTTGACCACATATTTTCAACAAGTACCAGAAATTCTCCAGTATGCCTCATCGTTCAGAAATCCACACTTGGCAGCTTGTCCCTACCTCAAGTGGTTTCTGTAGGTCGTCCTCAAGTGAAAACTTTGGAGTGAGGTATTGACTATATCGTTGATCAAACAAGAATGTAGTTTCGTTTGCAAGTTATCTGTGCTCTCTGAACATGATTTTGCCGCCACATCGGAAAGTCAGCCTGTATGTAAAGAAGTTGGTAAACAACGTCTGAAGCTCTATAAGCTTTTTCTCGTTGTGGACAGAGAGTTCACGTCGTTGCAGAGAGACTGTTAACATACATAAATGTAATACAAACCTAACGAATGGACCAAAAGATTCCGCATTGTGAGACGGTGAAATCATTTACTGGAATAATTTACCATTAAAAAGTACCTAGGGACGTGTATCTTTAGCAGTTGAAGAGGGAATATCCACAGTAATCTGGTCTTGTGATATAATCACAAGCAAGATAATTTCACCCACCCATCTTTTATTTATGTTGTTACTGTGGGAGGAATCTTATAAATTCTTGTTATCACCTCTGAATAATAAAATAATGTCATCTCCGGTAGGATTCAGACTGTCTGAATCGCCAAAAGGTACCTCACACCATATTAAGCTTGTATTAATACAATTTTTTCCAACAGCAGTATTTCAAAAGGTGCGTGCACGTATACGAGAACAGCTAAGAAGCTCTCACTAACAGCCGTATTAACGTCTGGAATCCTCACACGTACTGATTGGGAACGGATTTATCAAATTAGAAGCGAGGGTGTCGTGGAGAGACGGCGTAGCAGCGGGGATGGGGTGACAAGGAGCTTTGGTGGCGGCTAATGGAGAGAGGCGAAGGGGCGGTGTTGTATCGGCGGGCCGCGTTGATTAAGGAGCGTTGTCACGTATCTCTGCCGTAAACAAGCGCGCCTGACTCAGGCCCTCCGCTGCCGCCAACACCCGCGACTTTTCTTTCCGCCACCGAAGCTCTTTTAGCTCCAGGCGACGTGCTGGGTCATTATAACCACAATCTTAAGCTGGCGGCTTCTAGTTTCAGCCTTTCAGCGATAACTCCATCACAAAAATAACACGTTTTCTTTTCTTTATTGCATTCATTATATTCAATTAATAATCAACACACGTCTAAAGTGCAATCAATGCAAGTTTATTACGGTGGCTCTTTGATAGCTTCTCTCCGTCTCTGTTTCTCCCTCAAACGCTGAAGAACCGTAGATCGACGACCGCAAGCTATCCTTCCATAGAAGAGAGTGTAGCCTATTGCTCGAGGTGTGAATGGTAACACTAGCCACGCTACTGCGGGAAAGTAGATATAAAGGAAACCTCGTCTTCTTGTTTTTCTTTTGTCTT
Organism: Schistocerca nitens; assembly: GCF_023898315.1. Taxonomy (NCBI): domain Eukaryota; kingdom Metazoa; phylum Arthropoda; class Insecta; order Orthoptera; family Acrididae; genus Schistocerca; species Schistocerca nitens. The sequence continues at coordinate 952,920,187 of NC_064616.1, forward strand.
TATACTCTATGCACACGGGGTCGGCATGTTACTTATAAGATTTAGCATTGTTGATGATACATGGTGGGCGGATGCCCTCCCTGTTATTTACGATTGGTATAACTGAGGTAGGACATTGGTACCAGCCCCATATTTACCAAGTTGGATGTAGTAAAATTTTAAAATGAGTGTGAATTGCTAAGGGACCAAACTGCTGAAGTCATCCGTCCCTAGACTTACACACTACTTAAACTCAGTTATGCTAAGAACAACACACACCCGTGCCCGAGGGAGGACTCGAAACTCCGGCGGGAGAGGACGCCAACCTGTGACATAGATAATGGTTGGACGTAGGAAACCCTCTAAAAACCACGTGCAGGCTGGCCACCACCCTGCCGCCCGGTAGATTCTTGCCCTCCCGAATCCCAGAAGCGGAGTGCTAACAAGAGCGGCTATTACGCTGGTGCCTCCAAGCTATTATACTGTTCATGCAAAATCAAATAATTACTTAACACACATAACTCAAGGAAATAAAATTTCTTGATTTGATACGCACCTTATAATACGTCGACATCGGAATATAATTTTAACTAAATCTGCTAAATGTATATCCTTACAAAGTATAAAAATGGATGTACGAATATACAGGGTCATCAAAAAGTCAGTATAAATTAGAAAACTTAATAAACCACGGAATAATGTAGATAGAGAGGTTAAAATTGACACACATGCTTGGAATGACACGGGGTTTTATTAGAACCAGAAAAAAAACAAAGTTCACAAAATGTCCGACAGATGGCGCGTGAAAGATCTCTTGCTGGCGTCGTATGGTGATGATCGTGTGCTCAGCCGCCACTTTCGTCATGCTTGGCCTCCCAGGTCCCCAGACCTCAGTCCGTGCGATTATTGGCTTTGGTATTACCTGAAGTCGCAAGTGTATTGTGATCGACCGACATCTCTAGAGATGCTCAAAGACAACATCCGATGCCAATGCCACACCATAACTCCGGACATGCTTTATAGTGCTGTTCACAACGTTATTCCTCGACTACAGCTATTGTTGAGGATAGATGGTGGACATGTTGAGCATTTCCTGTAAATAACATCAGCTTTGCTTTGTCTTACTTTGTTATGGTAATTATTGCTACTCTGATCAGATGAAGCACCATCTGTTGGAAATTTTTGGAACTTCTGTATTTTTTTGGTTCTAATAAAACCCCATGTCTTTCCAAGCATGTGTGTCACTTTGTACCTCTCTATTTACATCATTCCGTGATTTATTCAGTTTTCAAATTTATACTGACTTTTTGATCACCCGGTATGTATGTATGTATTCTACACGTCTCCTCCTAAACCACTGAACTTATTCCAACCAAACTTGGTAAACATATCACTTACTCCCTGAAAAGAGTCACTGTGGGGGTAAGAATCATTAATCTATGAAACGGGTAAGGATGAGGATGAAGAAAGATTGTAGCCCACTACGCGTGAATACCTACACTTTATTCATCCAGTATGTGTAAATGGGAGCACTTAGAGACTTGCAACAAAATTTACACATAATTTTAAACCTTTACGAATGATCTTGCTAGCGACCCCAACAAAATGATGAAAGGAAAAAAAAAATGTCTCTTACTACATTTTCGCTTTTCATGCACTGAAAGACGTTTTAATTTGTTACTTCTCTACTACTAATTGCATTATTACACGTTTTGCGGACAGTATTCACATATACCAGTGAATGCACCAAAAAAATTAGATTACTGTGAGGCAGTTAGTTCAAGAGTTATGACGTCATAAACACTGATATGGGTAGAAAACTGCGGTAACATGTATGACATTTTAATTTATTACTTCTTTATTAGTGACTCTATTCACAATACATTTTCGAGACAGTGGGCACATATGTGCACTGCATATACTGAAGTTATGTCATTGTACAGCACATACGTCAGGAGATACGACGGCATAAACACTGAGCTGCTTTAAAATGAAAATGCAGGGCGAAATCTGAATAAACCACTGGAGCGATTGCAATCAAATTTGGTACACAGATTAGTTACAATTTGGAAAGAAATAATGCAGGAAGCATAGCCACTAGTCTCCTATAGGGGTGAGCGTGATAAGGACGAGGAGGTGAACAGAAAGCGATGGTAAACGAGAACGCAGGCACAGGTAAGAGGAGATGTAAGATGGACAGAGACAGAGAAGGGGGAAATGGACAGAGAAAGTGGAGAAAATTTAAATAGAAATTTGTGGTAACGCACTACGGGGCCAAACTTCTGAGGTCATCGGTCCCTAGGCCTACAAACTACTCTATCTAACTTGAATCAGCTTACGCTAAGGGCAACACTGACACCCATGCCCAAGGGAAGATGTCCTCTTGAGTAGTCCCCACCCAGAGATCCGAATGGGGGACTATTTTACCTCCGGAATATTTTACCCAAGAGGATGTCATCATCATTTAACCATACAGTAAAGCTGCGTGCCCCCGGGAAAAATTACGGCTGTAGTTTCCCCTTGCTTTCAGCCGTTCGCAGTATCAGCACAGCAAGGCCGTTTTGGTTAATGTTACAAGGCTCCATCAGTCAATCATCCAGACAGTTGCCTCTGCAACTACTGAAAAGGCTGCTGCCCTTCTTCAGAAACTACACATTTGTCTGGCATCTCAACAGATACCCCTTCGTTGTGGTTGCGCCTACGGTACGGCTACTTCTGTCGCTGAGGCACGCAAGCCTCCCCACCAATGGCAAGGTCATGTTTCATTGGCGAAAAGGGTGGGGGGGAATGATAGAAAGGAATATATATATGCCCGAACAACCCGTTTCTGAGCCGTAAATATCCTTTTAGAATGGGAAGAGTTACCCCAAAATATAATACCATACGACATCAGCGAACGAAACTAAGCAAAGTTGACTATTTTTCGTGTCGAAACCGTTAGAATAGTAAAAATGCCAGCATTAAGTCTTTCACTGAACGTGGGCTTTCCACCACAGCTTACTATCTATCTGAAAACCTAGAAATCTGAACTGTTCAGTTTCACTGATCATATGCCCATTCTGTGAAATTAAAGCGTCAGATTTGTTTAATTGTGTGTTAGAAACTTTAAAAACTGAGTCTTACTGTGATTTATCGTTACTTTATTTTTTATAAACCATGAACTTATGTCGTGAACTGCACTATTTGAAACTATCGGAAACTGTGAGTCGATTTTGTCTTTGAGTTTACCCCAGAGAAAAATGGTCAGCGGCCTTGTATCAACTGAAAGCACAAGCGAAATGATATCGCCTTGACGTCCTACACACACGACCTACCTATCCAAGGCGAGTAGTGAGCCGGGCACCCTTAGCGCTGGTACCACATACAGCTATGTTATTTCAGGAGGTACTTCCTCTAGAAACGACCGCAGCCGTTCGGAAATCAATTGTGCATATCTTGTACCCTTTAGGATTTCTTTGTTGAACTGAGGACTAGCATTTAGCCTTTAATATTCAAGCACCAAATGTTCACACTTCTCTGCCTCTGAAGTTCAACCTGCTTCAGGGAGTACGGATTCTTCGCCGCCCAATTTTTTATTTTATCTACATTCAGCTTTCTATGATTTTTCATGCTCTCTGTCCACAAAAAGCGAGTAACGTTGGTCTCACTTATTCGACAGGGTCTCCCACTACCTCTAGAGTTTGTGATGATGAGTAAGTTTGTAAGGAGACCAAACAGCTAAGTTCACCAATGTCCAATTCACTGCCCAGGACAGAAGCAGTGTACCCAATCAGTCTGCGTGTACATTAAATGCAGTGCGAAAGAGTGATCTAAATGCTTGCGTAGCGTATATCTAAGGTGGAACATTGGAGCTAGTCAGGCATTCTCCTGGTGAGATGTCGGAAACAGCCTAAAGACCACATCCAGGTTGGCCAGCACACCGAATCCTCGTCACTAATCCGAGGGGCGGATCCGATCCGTGGCCGGCATTCCTCATTGTCCCGGAAGCGGTCGCGTTAACACGTGCGGTTACCCGGACGGGTCTCTGTAGAGTTAACATGTGTATTATGAGGAACAGTTGCCAGGTAATCTATTTTGTTCGCTCCGCTCGTTGTGGCTTCCTCCTGTAGTATTTCAGAGCACTTCTGCTAAAGAGCTTTCGCACATTCGCCCTATTGTCATTTTTGTTTGATATCGTCTCTCGGGGTACTGTTGAGGATATAACTCAACTGCTCGCTCTTCGTTTTCCTTCTGAATTTTCCATAAAAACAAGCAAATACCGTCCGAACAGGCCATGAAAGCCCAACGTTACCGACCGGCTGCCACATCGTCGTCAGTCCTTTGGCGTCACTGGAGGCGGATACGGAGGGGCATGTAGTCAGAACACGACTCTCCCGGCCGGGTCGTTGTCAGTTTTCATGACATGTGCCGTTACTCCTCAATTAAGTAGCTTCTCAAGTGCCCTCGTAGGAGCTGAGTGCTTCCCGCTTGCCAACAGCGCTCGGCGGACCCGTACGGTGACCCATCCAAGTGCTTGCCAAGCCGACGGCCTTATTGTCCGTGATATCTGACGGGAACCGGTGTTACCACTGCGGCAATCTCGTTGATTATTCTCCGTAAAAGCATACCTGACACAATTTCTCATGGTTGTTGATATGCTTCTTTATTTTTCAAACAAACCAGCACCCAACACAACTGAATGACACAGGCGGAATGGAAGCTACATTTTCTCGGTGCCTCTTTTTAATACTAGAAATCATTTGACATACTTCCATATCTTTTCTTATCACGAAACAAATTAATCTTACGTTATAAATATTATAATTACTAAGACACTTGCAATTAGAATTTGAAGTGAGTGAAGGGCTATTTCATTTAGCTTTAAGAACTAGGACACTAGCAACCGAAATTACTATAGTTTTATTTCAAAAAGTGAAGTTGATAACGGTGTCTTTGTAAGTAACATGCCTGTGAAAAGAGCCTGTATTTATCGTTTAGTGAGGATATTCTTACAATTCATCTGGCAGAAAACAGCATTACGATACGTTAAACGATTCTGGAAATATGTTAGGTGATTTCTTAGCTCAATCATCCTAAAACAGACTGTGAGAGCAACGTTTGTTGTTGAAGCTTATTTTGTGGTAAAGGTGTTATCGTTCAGGTTTTCAGTTGCTCTGCAGTACAATAAATTTCTTTCGTTTGTCTTCTATGAATAGGAAACCAAAGTTTTCGCAGACCCAGAGTAACTTCCTGTGTGCAACCGTATTTCGAAAGGACGTTGGTTTACATTTCCGATTCTAATGCTATACAAGTTTCCTTCGTACTAATTTTGTCTTCTTTATAGTTGAGGATGAAGTTGGCACTGTGCTGATCAAATTTTCTTGATATCCTCTGCTGAAGAGTTACTATTGGGTTATTCATGGGGAGAAGCAACAGTTATCCTTGGTGTTACGGAAGAACCATATAATATATGCTCTATATACAAAAGAAAGGACCTTAACGCCTCATCATCACCCAGCCAGAACAGTTAAAGATGGAAACTGAAATGTGGACAGATTGTTGATCATATAATATAGGAATCTTTCAAGAAGGGATTTTTCGAAATTCCAACACTAAGGGGGTGAAACAGGGGATGAAGTTTTTCTGCAGCTATGTTGCTTTTAAGGCACTTGCAAAGCTACAACTACGGAAATTGATATTTAGTATCTCAGTCAGAAGTAAAAACATAAGTTACAAAGTGCTTTCTGTTGAGGGCAACCTCAACTGATGTGAACTATGTTTCTGAAATAAACCACTTTCAGCTGTGTATTAACTTTTATAGGAACACGATCGGTTTCCTGATTTCAAATCGTATCTTATGGTGTACATTTACAAGACAGTAAACGTACAATCGTCTTTATGATAAAAGATGATGCGTGTCCTAATAATTTATGCTCATGACAAGCAATATGAAATATTCACAAGACAGTAAAACATTTAAGGCCTGATATGGGAGGGAGGGGGACTCAGTCTACTCAAAATAAAATACTCTTCCCCGCAACAAACAGGGCGTCATGGTTCAAACTGAGCAGTTGACAAACTGACATGTTAAAAGCGCGTTTCCCTACAGTGGAACGAGCAAAATAAGAAAACAAGAATAGGCAAAAGAGTGCTATCTACAATGAATGCCCATCGTAAAGAAAACTCACTTCACACCAGGAAGCAGCGGACAGCAAACCCCCAACCGTCTCACCGTGCATGGCCACACTGATAGTCAAATGCTCATGCGTACCCCGAAGAGCACTAACGCCACCATGGACATAGCAGGGAAAGTTACGAACATTTTCGAGCGTATCCGAATATCTTGAGCATATATTACGTGATTCCGTCCGCTCCACAACAGGAGTAGCTAATAATTTCAACGTCCTTCACGGAGAAGTAAAGGGTCAGACCATAAACATTCTGGATGATACTGAAATTATGCCGAGTCGAAAGCTATAACCCAACACATTCTCAACAGTCAGGTGGAGTTAAGGCATTACAGTATATTGACGAACATTGATTACCTTTCACGGACATAATGTCTTAGTTGTTCGACTTCTTGGTTATTGATCCTGGACTGGTTGTTATAAGCTCTTGCGTCTGTGCTATTTGGTTTTAACGAGCTCTTACGCTAAAGTATTTTATAGTTTATACGGTTGTGCTGCATAACGGGGGCCTCAATCATTCCCAAGATATTAGGACTCGCGAAAATGTTCGTAACTTTCACCGTTATCTGCATGGTGGCACCAGTGCTCTTCTTGATACACATGAGCAAACTGACTATCAGTGTAGCCCTGCACGGCGAGGCGATTGGAGGGTTGCTGTCCACCACGTCCTGGTGTGAAGTGACATTTATGAATCATGGGCTTCCCCCTGTTCTTGTTTTCTTACTGTGCTCCTTACATTACAGGGAAACGCGCTTTTAACATGTCAGTTTCTCAAGTGGTCAATTTGAACTATGACGCCTATTGTGGATAACTATTTTATTTTGAGAAAGTTGTCCTCCCCTCCTTCCCATATGAGGGCTTAAATGTTTTACTGACCTATTAATAATTCATATTGCCTGTAATGTGCATGGATTATTACTTAGGTATCAGTTTCTTTTTATGATTATGACGACTGTACGTTTCCTATCTTGTAGATGTACATCTGATGATTTGATCTGAAATCAGAAAACCCATTTTCCAGTAAAGGTTCATATAAAACTGAAAGCTGTTTATTTCAGAAAAATGGAAAAAAAGACTTGTTTCAGCAGTTTTGAAAAATCTACTCCTAAAGCGATGAAATATTAGGTGAAACATTTTAAAAGTAATTAATTATTGAAGAACTACTAAAGCATCTTTAATACTACGTCTATAATAATAACGTCGTGTGACGAGGGCCTCCCGTCGGGTAGACCGCTCGCCTGGTGCAAGTCTTTCGATTTGACGCCACTTCGCCGACTTGCGCATCGATGGGGATGAAATGATCATGATTAGGGCAACACAACACCCAGTCCCTGAGTGGAGAAAATCTTCGACCCAGCTGGGAATCGAAACCCGGCCCTGAGTATTGACAGTCTGTCGCGCTGACCACTCAGCTACCGGGGGCGGCCACTACGTCTATGAAGACCGGTATTTGACTTCTCGACTAGAATTAAAAAAAATGCGTATTTCACTGTTACTGTAAATTCAGTCACTAAGGAGGTGAGATAGTGGATTAAATATTTTATGAAAATGTTTCACTATGAAAGCGGAATCGGTTTTTGGTCTGAGTACATTCTGAATAGACCGTACTTCTGTGAGCTTAATTAGCGCGAAAAGTTTAAGTGTTGAAATTTGTGAGCTAAATCAAAGAAAACTGTTTAACAGCCACCATGACAAATCGGCTTTGACAGAATTTCATAGACAAAGAATCGGAATTATGACAAATTAATTTTTCAGTAGGGCTAAAATTTGTTGATATAGTTTTTTATAATTGCTACGCAAACTGATCACTACTTATGGCATTAGATACCACGTTTAAATGCAATTACATGTACTCGAATAACGGTTTGATGTAAGAGAATTCAGCACCCGGTGTAAGAGTGGCGGTAACAACTATAATACTACTTATCCAAATAGCTCCATCTTGTCTTAACTCGGCATGTGTAATTAAATTAACCCTGCTGGTAAAATTAATAATGCAAAACTGGACGTCATGTAAAGAGTCGCTGATTTCTCTGTAGTCTGTAGGTTTACACATTCGATTAAAGAAAAACAAAAAGAAATCTGTGCGGCCCATACAGTCTAAACGAGAGGAGCAGGGGCGCTGAAGTAGTTAGGAAATGTGTATTCTAAATAAGGAAAGTGGGTTATGTCAATGGGCGCAATAAACCCACGAAGTAGTTTCGTGTAGTGTTTTAGCAAAAACTTTTCATTCCTTTGACATCTCCCTAACAATTGTCCCTGTACAGCTCTCGTTAATGGTTCCTCGAAATTTAAAATCTTCCCTCCTTCACATATTCTACGCAAGCTAATGTACAGGGCACGGAGGGGGACAGATCGTACGATTATTATAGACTTTCTTACATGTTCAAGTTCTGAACTGAAAGAATGAAAAATGAGTGTCCGTATGCCTGTGTAGGCAGCCTCATCTACCGTATTGTCATGATAATGCGATGGTAGAAACACAACCATATCACAGTCTTCCTGGAATATGGTTATCTAAATTTACCCAACTGGGTTCCTCCAGAACTGTGTCGTCTTTCGTCCAAAGATTCCTATTTTAGTTTTCGGAACTTTTTGTGTTAAATTTACTTATCGGCTACGATAATCTGCTACGACCCATGCAGGGCGTCTCTGAATTCGTTCGATGTTTGTAGTCGTGCCTGCGTGATAAGGACTCCAAACACTTGATCAGTACCCTACAATTTGTCGTACTAGTGTCTTGTCTGTCATTCCCCTTTCAGATTTATTGCATTTCCCCTAAATCTACTCAAACAATCTATGTTTTCCTTTCTCCTTCTCTAATACTGATTTCAACTGAGTGTCTCATTTCATGTCGCTTCTAAGTATTGTCCTAAAATATTTGTATTATGTGATAGGATCAAGTTGTTTATCATCAGATGCTATCAAGTTCTTTCCCTTTGTTATAGATTTCATATTACATATACCCATATTTAAGAAAAAGCTCCATTCGTTACAACAAGTGTTAATTTTGACCAAGCTTTTCTACAATTCCTTAAAATAGTCAAATGTGGTACTTCTCTTGATTAATTCTTCAGTAGATTTCCACTGTTCTATGTAGTGGTTATTCCATTAAGTATACCCTAAAATACCATTTCCGCGTAGTTTCTATCTGATTTTTTTTTTTGTGACCTACAAATCTTTTATATCACAGTTACCTACACTTAAAAAGAAAAGCCATTCATCAAAAGAAGTGTAAATTCTGACCTATCTTCTTTGCAATTCCATAAAAAATAAGTGATAATGGTATTTACAAACTGAAAAAAGAACAATGCATAACAGGCCGTATATCGGTTTTATAATGGACTTCATGAAGCCATTTTATCACCAAGTGTCAGTTTATTTTATTTAAAAAAATCAAGTAACTTTATTTCCTAGTGTATATTTAGTCCTCAGTGGACGACTGTATTAGATCAAGTTTACAGATGTTAGTATTTTATTATGGACTGTAAAAGTAGAAGTTCTCAGACATGTTGAGCGGAATGGAAATATTGAAGTGCTAATTGTGTTTGCCAGTGTATGCATGTTTCATCTACTACACGATTATTCATCTATAAGAGCATGGAGAACTAACTAATCGTTATGAGAGTCCTAAGCCTTAAGTGTGCACTGTACGCCGATATTTAATCACCAAATTTGTTTCCTTGGTTTGGAGTATACCTGCTGGTTTTTTCGAATCTGAATTTTTAGTATTAAATGGGCCAGAGATGGCAAAGGGCTGGCACGTCAGTTGAATGGAATGGACAGGGCACTGAATAGGGCTTATAAGATGAATATCAACAAAAGTAAAACAACGGTAATGGAATGCCGTTGAATTAAGTGGAGCGATGCTGTGGGAATTAAATTAACAAATAATTCACTAAAATTACAACAAGAGTTGCCTTATTTGCGCTAGAAAATAGCTGACGAAGGCCGTACGAAAGACGATATAAAATACAGACTTGCAACAATCATTTTTGGAAGAGATAGAGTTGATAACATGGAATATAAATTAAAGAATTGAGAAGTCTCTTCGGAAAGTATTGGTCTGGAGTGTATCTTTGAGAGGAAATTGAACGTCGATGGTACACATTTAAAATATGAAGAGAGGAGACGCGTATTAAACGCGGTACTAGTGAACAATGCTGAAGATTGCATGGGCTGACAGAAAAAATTTTGAGGAGGTACTGAATCTAACTGCGAAGAAAATAATTATATGCCATAATTCCACTAAAGTAGCGGTTCGGTTCACAAGGCACATCATGAGACATCACTGAAACGTCAATTTCAAAGTGGTTTGGAGTGTAGCGGGAGGGGGAGTTAAAATTGTGGAAAGAGACCATGGCTTGGACGTGGTATACACGTTGAAACTGATATAGATTACAGCAATCATGCAGAGATAAAGAGATAGATGGGCGTAGAGTGTAAGACTTATGTCGATTAGAAGTAGGTTTATATTATATAAATACGTATCTGTATTTACGAAATGCGTATTCTTTGTTGATTAAGGTCAGTGATCTGTGACAGGAAATTTAAAGTATTGTAATGTATACAGGGTTGCCCACTAATAGTGACCGGGCCAAATATCTCACGAAATGGGCATCAAACGAAAAAACTACAAAGAACGAAACTCATCTAGCTTCAAGGGGGAAACCACATGGCGCTATGGTTGGCCCGCTAGATGGCGCTGCCATAGTTCAAACGAATATCAAATGCGTTTTTTTTAAATAGGAACCCCCATTTTTATTACATATTCGTGTTGTACGTAAAGAAATATGAATCTTATAGTTAGACCAATTTTTTCACTTTGTGGTAGATGGCGCTGTAATAGTCACAAACGTATAAGTACGTGGGATCACGTAACATTCCGCCAGTGTGGACGGTATTTGCTTCGTGATACATTACCCGCGTTAAAATGGACCGTTAACCAATTGCGGAAAAGGTCGATAACGTGCTGATGTATGGCTATTGTGATCAAAATGCCCAACTGGCGGTGCTATGTATGCTGCTCGGCGTCCTGGACGACATCATCAAGTGTCCGGACCGTTCGCAAGATAGTTACGTTATTTACGGAACAGGAAGTGTTCAGCCACATGTGAAACGTCAACCACGACCTACAACAAATTACGATGCCCAAGTAGGTGTTTTAGCTGCTGTCGCGGCTAATCCGCACATCAGTAGCAGACAAATTGCGTGACAATCGGGAATCTCAGAAACGTCGGTGTTGAGAATGCTACATCAACATCGATTGCAACCGTACCGTATTTCTAGCACCAGGAATTGCATGGCGACGACTTTGAACGTCGTGTACAGTTCTGACACTGGGCACAAGAGAAATTACGGGACGATGACATATTTTTTGCACGCGTTCTATTTAGCTACGAAGCGTCATTCACCAACAGCGGTAACGTAAACCGGCAAAATATGTACTATTGGGAAACGGAAAATCCACGATGGCTGCGACGAGTGGAACATCAGAGACCTTGGCGGCTTAATGGATAGTGCGGCATTATAGGAGGAAGGATAATTGGCCCCCATTTTATCAACGGCAATCTAAATGGTGCAATGTATACTGATTTCCTACGTTATCTTCTACCGATGTTACTACAAGATGTTTCACTCGATGACAGAATGGCGATGTACTTCCAACATGATGGATGTCCGGCACATAGCTCGCGTGCGGCTGAAGCGGTATTGAATAGCATATTACGTGACAAGTTGATTGGTCGTCGACGCACCATACCATAGTCCTCACGTTCACCGGATCTGACGTCACCGGGTTTCTTTCTGCGGGGAAAGTTGAAAGATAATTACTATCGTGATCCACCGACAACGCCTGACGACATGTGTCAGCGCATTGTCAATGCATGTGCTAACATTACGGAAGGCGAATTACTCGCTGTTGAGAGGAATGTCGTTACACGTATTGCCAAATGCATTGAGGTTGACGGACATCATTTTGAGCATTAATTGCTTTAATGTGGTATTTACAGGTAATCACGCAGTAATAGCATGCGTTCTCAGAAATGATAAGTTCACTAAGGTGCATGTATCACATTGGAACAATAGAAATAAAATGTTCAAATGTGCCTACGTTCTGTATTTTAATTTAAAAAACCTACCTGTTACCAACTGTTCGTCTAAAATTGTGAGCCATATGTTTGTGACTATTACAGCGCCATCTATCACAAAGTGAAAAAAGTGGTCCAACTAAAACATTCATATTTCTTTACGTACTACATGAATATGTAATAAAAATGGGGGTCCTATTTAAAAAAACGTATTTGATATCCGTTTGACCTATGGCAGCGCCATCTAGCGTGCCAACCAGAGCGCCATCTGGTTTCCCCCTTCGAGCTTGACAAGTTTCGTTCTTTGTAGTTTTTTCGTTTGACTCTTATTTCGTGATATATTTGGCCTGATCACGATCAATGGACCACCCTGTATATGGATAAAGCTAAATTATGTTTAAAATAATGAAGTTTTATAATACGTGTATATTTAGAAGAAAAACATTGTATATTGGAAGCTGGTTCATGTTTAGGGCACTTGTATTGTAAAATGTAAAAGATGTAGGGAAGTTCGATCGCAACGGAGGGGGCTTGGCGCGATGTAAAAGGTGGTTTTGGCGGTCGAACTGGGCGGCTCCTTGATGGGAACGGTACGCAGTCAGTGGCTAGCCGATGCACGGTACGCATCGACGGTGCCAATGGAGGCAATTGGAAGCCGCTTTGCAAGGAATTTTGCCTCGGATGAGGATTTGGCTGTTGCATGGTACTCTCGGCAATAAGGAATTGCTCCAACACATTAAAAATCCGTCGCCAAGAAGAAATTGTATAGAGCATTCAGACATCAAGGGTCGTGAGTAGAGCTAGCCGCCATGTCGCTTGCCACCACTACTTCGCCACTGCTCCACCAACTTCATTCATACAGACATGTATCAGAGCACGGACCAGTTAATTTGTGTGAGTGATTGTAATAATAATCCAATTGCTATAAACTTATGATGAGAACCATAAATTTTGTCCTGATCATGCACCTATGCAGGATCCCCTCCTAAGTGTTTATTAAACCAAGTATCCTGTTTCAAATGCACTATTATTGTTTAATTAATATTTGTCAGATGTGCAAGGATTATTAAAAGTGAAGCTAGTTAGAATTTTACTAAAATACTTATTGCCAAGTATCGTTTCGCAAACATTTAGTGCCGGACTATGTAAATGTTATTGTCTAAATAACCTGCATCTCAGATGATGAAAAACGCAAAAAAGTTATACTTATTTGAAACTTAATTTATCTTTGTTTACTATCACGAACAAATTTTTGAAGTTAATTGAGCTCAGTGTCGAATAATTTGCCTTGAAAAGTAAAAACATAAACTATTCCAAGTGAAGTTAAGAATTAAATTTTGTTGGATTGAATTATGCTACTGAAATAATCATAGAGTTTGACTAGTGATACAATATCAGTTCATGGGTCCCCACGATATTCTTCTCATATTAGAAAGATAATTGAAATGTTGTTGCTACTAAGGAATTCTGATACATTTCTACTAATGGGCGTATAAATAGTGTAATTGTGATATTATTTATTTTTATTTGTGGTATTTATATGTCAATTAAGTCAGAACCCCATCCTGGCCAATTTTAGTTCTGCACTTCTTGCAGTAACATTTCAGTACTGATCCAAGCAACAATCTTGAGTGTAGCTCTTATTAGTGTGAGTTTGGTACAAATTTTGCTTTCTGTGATTACCAGTACGTGCAGTATTGGTGACTGCTGCTACACACAGAGAGTGCCCTGTGTCCGTTTGTATCCTGTGTGCTATTCAAAGGGAAACAGTAATGAAAGTAGCTTCAGTAACTAATATTTGATTTTCTTAAACATATATGGCCGATCGGTTCTAGGCGTTTCAGTCTGGATCCGGGCCACCGCTACGGTCGCAGGTTCGAATTCTGCCTCGGGCATGGATGTGTGTGATATCCTTAGGTTGGTTAGGTTTAAGTAGTTCTATGTTCTAGGGGACTGATGACCTCAGATGTTAAGACCCATAGTACTCAGAGCCATTTGAACCATATGTTTCCAAATCCATGTGCCTAACTGGGCTGGCTACCGTTCATTTTTTCATTCGTGTACGAAATTTTCTACTTTCATTAAACCCGAAGTTGAAACACTGTTTAGTTTTTTGTTAAATTCACCATAATCAAAATTACTGTCCGATACCTTTATCCGTCAGACACACACGCACGGTCAAATTATAAATCCTCTCACAGGATAACATTAGTTGGTGTCACGACAGGCTAGTGTTATAAGAGGTCTGCATCAAATTAGTCTCGGGGTTGAAGACTGTAACAATAACTACAACAGGGGTTTTAACATTAGCAAGGCTCTGTAATTTTTGTGATCCTTTTAATCGAAGATCACCTCGAAGTTTATGCAGCTGTTGGAAATACCCGTTCTTGCAATTATTTGAGTAGTCACTATGGGCCGTGTATTCTGTCATTAGAAATCAAGTTATAAATAACTTCTTTGTTGGAACAGAAACTTTTTGAATACATCTAGAAAGTAGGTTTTCGATAACAGCTAGTTGATAACTAATTTGGTAAAAACAGAAATGGCTTAGTGCGGACTGGTTACGCAGAGGTGCGTCCTGAAAGAACAAAAAGTTGACGTGGCTGGTTCTAACACGGACTAAAAGACACGAATGTGCTTTAAAATATTGGCATGGAAACTTATGTAGTCCATCAAGCTTTTGATATGTAATAACAGAAGCTGGCGTCTTATGGTGAAATTACGGCAAACTGTTAATGGGGCAAAGACAGTATTAAAACAAAAAATAAATTCATAAGTGTTCCGTGGATCGTAAAACTATTTTTACGCATATTCGGCAGTTTTTTCCTCCAAACATAGCGACTTGAGCATTTAGAGTAGTTGTAGTAGCTTTTATTTCTTGACTCGTTCCGAGATATAAATTTCTGGTAAGTTTCTAGACGACATCTTCTAGTTTTAGAGGTACGGTTACTTCTAACTAATCTACGTATGTTTAGATACATCCAGTGTTTGCAGAGGCACTCTCCGTTTTTGTGTTTGCGATGCTCTGATAAAAGTTTGACAGCTGGTTTCTCACATGCAAGAGAACTTGTCAGCGGAGCCGCTAAGTATCTAGGTTTTACGCCAAGAGGCCTATCTATTCTTTCACTCATTTCTCCTTATTATCCGTGGCACACTATACTTGTTTTCATTGTAACCCCAGAGTAATTGCTCTTGCAATTAATAAACCCACTCATTTTTAGTTTATAAAACAACAACGTAAATCGTATGTTAGAGTTATCGGAAGTTCCTTGTGAACTATGTTTAATGCGCTCCTCTTAATTATGACTTAGTAAATTTGTAGATATGCAATCATCTCTAAAAGTAATAGTGTATCCACATCCCACCAGAGATTCCTTCTGATAGTGGGTCGCTTTAAGAAGTGATTTTACTTTCTTCTCCAAAATCAAATCACGAATGTTCTCTCCTATAACGCGCCAAAATTAAAACGGCTAGCATCCCAAGGAGATAAAAAAAGTACTGGAACGAACTTCTTGACACACAGAAAATAACTGCTCACATTAAGAGATAGCTACTTCAATGGAAGTGGAATAACAATTTTACTATTCTCTTTTTGTTCCGCTCCGCCAGCATAGCTCACAGCCCCATAAATAGCAACGTTTCGCACAGTGGAATGGACGATTATGTGTTCAAATAGGCTGTAATGTGAACGCGACATTGACAAATTTGGCTGATACCGTAACATACACACTCAAAATTAGTTACATCTTGTCATTATCATCTTCCGTCGGAGCGTAGAAACATGTCACTGTTATATGATGCCACTTAATTGGCTAATTTTTGATCAAGTATGTCGCAGCACCAAGACATAAATGAAGGAGGTGAAACATTATACCACACAAATTGATCCTCCGTAATTTGAGCAGTGTGGGATATTTCGTCTCGCAGAATTAGGAAAATTGGTTCCACCGATCAGTAAATAAGTGAAACGAGACTTTTAAAATAGTGAGTTATATGGTACCGTGATATGAGGCGACGACATAAAGCTATTATTTGTATGGTAATCTCACGATCTAAATTAAATTCAAATAATGTAAATAAAATTCTTTTGGTTCTGTGACCTCGTTGTGTTTTAACATAAACAGAAGTTTTCCCCAGTGACGAACTTGGTCTTTATGAAGATAGTGAGCTTTTTACCACGGTGACAATTCGATGGTACTGAGTTTGTTGAAACTTACAACGGTCACGAAACACATGTGGTATTTTGTGGTTTCTGTACGAAAATTATACCGTTCCATGTGGGAACGAAATTTTTGTTATGCACATTTAGTGTAAATTCTTTAACTCTCATGCAAGGCAGCTGCAGAAGTATTCCTTCCAGCTTCACTTCCATGTTCTCCCTTGTTGCTATCTTGTAAGACAGTTCTGCATCAGCTCTTCTGTCAAACTAAGTGACGTTCTCAGTGCTGAGACAGAGTTTATATTCAGGGGCCTCGTGATCCTCCCCTAAAGAGCGCCATGTTGACGCACAAAGTTAAAGTCACACACATACACATAGAAGGGCACCCAGGAAGGAAGGGAGAGATGGAGGGAGGAAAAGATACACAGAGGGAGGGTGAGAAAGACAGAGGAGGTGTGTGTGTGTGTGTGTGTGTTTGAAACAGAGAGGGACAGAGAGAGAAAGAGAGAAAGAGCGAGAGTGCTACATGCGCACTTCTGCTGAGGAAGAGTACACAAGTCCCCGCCGACGCTTACCCTCTTTCGGGGCTTCCACTAGCTGCATCAAGATTTTTTTCTGCAGGAAAGTGTTTCGACAAGCAGACGTCTGAAGGAATGTCGCGGAAGCAGAGGAACGTCATTGTAACGTACAGGTTTCTGTAGGAACAGCAACACCAGTGAACGCGTATTCCCGCCCAGTCAGTCTGATTTAGGATTCTCCTCACTTCATTAACCTACTGCAGGCATATATCAAGGTGTTGCTTACACAACCTAAATTCACTTATTTCTTTTATAGATTTGCAACAGAACTAGTACTTCTTCTTAAACCAATGCCATGTTAACGCGGTAAATTACTGAAATTTGGCACTATTCATCATTCTGCTTTCTCACAAAATTGGTTCAAGCGTTCTTTGAGCAATCTTCTGTGAACAATGACCAAATTCATGTCTTACCGCATCAAAGTCATCATCATCATAATTATCATCATAATAGCCGTCAAAATCATCATCGTCATCATCATATCCCACGTCTTTTCGTAGTATTCGATGGGTCGGTGAAAAAGGCTTTTCCACTAATTATGGTCTTTAAACTACTTTACTTCTGCGATGATGTCCAAGGTACACCAACTCTGCGCAATATCACATTTCTCCAAATTCTTGTACTCTATTCTTGCTCGTCTCCGAGTTTCAAATCTGTGTAAAAATGTAATACTTGCTACAGCTTGCCTGAACGTTTTACTTCTTCTTTCAGTAGGTAGTTTCCACGTAAGGAAAAAGTGTATTTTATTCACATATTAGGCACAAAAAATTTGTGATAACTATACAGAGAGTGGAATTGGTTCTCACGCAAGAAGAAGTGACAGATGGTAGAGCAGGGTAGCTATAACGGGCTGAAGTGCCACTTCTCCGGTCTCCATATCATGTACTTCTGCATTAACTAATTTGAAACGTCATACCATACCGCTTATCACGATCAAAATCTCAAATCTGTAAGTTCAAAGATTATTTAAATATTTTAATTTACCTAAAGTACTTATTTATCAGTTTCGTACCCGAAACATATGCCTGATTTCGTAATATAATAATGTACACAAGTAAATGACGTTCGTGGATTGTTCATTGAATCAGCCTATAGCTCTGAAATAAGTATTGATTGTAACAGTTAGTCTGGTTATCTCGTAACAGTTTCAATACGTAAATGTGTGTGTGAGGTTGTTTTAGAGTTAGCAGAATGAAGTTGATGTAAGGCGTATTATAACCAATTAAGTAAGCGTTAATGTAATTCTACCCTTGCATAATCGTATGAAGTGAGTTAACGAACTTGACATGACAGAGAATTGTGAAGCACCCAGAGTTTTTATCGTGGGAAGAATATCTTTACTTCTGAACTGCTGGCAGATAACGATGTTAATATTTAAAATTTATTCATTTTTCAGAAACATGAGCAGGAGACATCCCTCGTTCTGAGTGAGCACTGATGTATAGATTTTCTCCGGCTAATGAGAAAAGCGAAAATTAGGGGCTCCGTAGAGCTTTGAAGGGCTCCAAAAATGTAAGCAGAAGCCAGCGAGATGCCTTGCCACGATTAATGCAAGACGTGGTTTTGCTGCTCCCACAAGTTTTTCGAATGCGGCATAAATATTAGTTTGTTATACGGAGGAAAAGAGGTGGTTTTGGATCGTCGATTATGTAATTTACGAGTTTTGGAGCAAGTAATTGTTACTAACTTTTGAGACCGTGTTTTAAACAGTGAATATTCATTCCTTGTGGCGTGTTACAAATACTTTGAGTAGAGAAGAGAGCTTCGTGCTGTGATAATCTTTACACGGCATATAGGCGAGCAATCTAACATACTGAACTTCTTGTGAATACTTGTTTCGGGCTATAAAAACTATATTCCGTGAGCGTCACCAGAAAATTTGTATAACAAAATTAGATTACTCACAGGTGTGAAATTTCTCAATGAACTTACCGGGGTTTTATTTCGGCGTTGAGTCTGGCAAGGCATAACTGTACAATACAGAATAGAAGAAGCAATATTGTTTCGTATGGCTATTTATTGAGAAATACAGTACAAGTACATTTAACTAGATAGTTAATTTTGGCTCATTAAAAGAGGAGCAGTTCGTAATCCACAACATAACAATTGAAATTTTTATTTCGTTCATTCTAGGAATTATCGATGAATACGTTTTTCTCTGGTGTTTCCTGCTGAATAGTGCAGCTTGCTGTCTGCATATACGGAGCGTGAAATCAGAGATAAGTAAAAACCGAAGAACAGTCTCTGATCATAGGCAACAGCACCAACGTATGACATTTGCTAGACTTGGGGTAACACTTCCCCTAGATTTGACAACTACAAGAAGTAACTGTAGAGTCGTATGCTGCAAGTGGTTCTACATATATCAAAAAGGTAACGTCGACTATATTTTGAAAAAAGAAACTCGTGTAGTGTCCTTAGCAAATGGAAGTTTAATTTGCGAGGGAAAGGGAGCATTTCCGCTGTGTAAAATGTTTTAGGAAAAGTTTCTCCATTTGCTTGGTCGATGCTACTTTCTAACATCGCTTCTAGTTCCACTTCATAATGATGTGGAGTAGGGAAAAAACGATGAGCGTCCATGTGAAATACCATTTCTCTGATTATACTGTTGTATTCGTTTAGCCACGTATATGCGAGAAGAAATAAGCTGTACCTTTACTCATCTTAAAACGAAAACTCAAAGCACAACAGTTTGTAATTGTGGTCTTTATGCAAAACTCCTGATTTGCAGTTTTTGCCTCTGGTATCAGTCGTGTATCCACATAACGGCGCCGTCGTACTTATTTTACGAAACTGTGACGAATCACGCTGATATTCTTTGATCATACCTAGTGCGGGTCCTATAGAGACGAGCAATGCCCAAAAACAAGTCGAACGAAGGTTTTTATAAGCTGCCCCCTTCCCGTTTGTATCACGATTCGTTGGATACTCCCAATGTATAATTCTGTTGTCGTTATTTCATTAAACTAGTTTTATCTGATTGTACTGTTTGAAGTAGCTTTGTACCCATACTGTTATAAACATTAAGGTTCGTATTGTTACCAGTATCACAAGCTGCTTGTGGTTGCATTAATACATGTTAATGACATTAGTGAAACTATTCCTGTCCAGCACGTTCGATATAGACACAAGGTCGTCCGAAACTGTAGAGAATAGTTAGGATAGAATTGCGGTATGAGTAAACTGAAAAGGGTAACATTTACTAATGTTCTGTCCAGATTGGAAAAAAAAAATCCATCGCAGGACAGCCTTCAACGATAATATACCTCAGCTCATGGCAAGCTACAATAAACTTTTGGTTAGTCTTATTTGACAAGAAGCTAGGTGATTTTTAAGTGATATTCCCTTGAAAGTATAAATTTCGCAGAACATGAAGTTTTGTTTCCGTGATGGTTGAATAATTCAGTATGCAAGGAACAATTTAGCCACTAATCAGAATTCCTTCGCACAGAGGATGTGTATGTAATTGCGTTTAACCCTAAAGGTTAACATGCGGACCGAAAAGGTTCAGTACGGTGCATCATAGATAGATCCTTTGTGCATAAAAATAATTTCCACTCTCGCCGGTACTGGGTACGCTGTAATCTAAGGGACTGAAAAGTATAGCCGCATGTGATAATGAATTCTCTGTATAATTCTCTTCTGAACAGTGGCATGGTCTCATGCAGATGCCTCTCTCATCGATGACCTGTGGAATTTTTAATTCCGGTAGTCCAGAGCGGTTTATCTTCAAGAAATATGGTATTAGAAATAAAATGAACGTGAAATTTTTGTCGTCAAATAGCGTAGTACTGTCACAGGCTCATGCTAGATTGTCTATTTGTAATAAGAAATCTTTGATAAAATAACTAATTTATTCACGGAGAACTTCGCATTATGTCAGTAAAACGTAGTTAAATACCAAAGATTTCAATGTATTTTCCGTGTTACAAACGTACTCCTGTGTAGTATAGGTAGAATAGGCGAGAGGGAAACAATGTCACAATTAATAGAAACATCCATAAATTTTACAAATAATAATTTTACTTTTAAAATTCTGATTCTACAAGTAATTACCATCAAAATTGTGACACTGAAGACTGACTTTATGATGTCTTTGCTGCAGCATGCGAAGTATAGTTTCTCTCCAATTTTCTGTGTATTACATTGCCTTTTGGGTTATTGGTTGCATCCCTAACGATTCCCTTATTATTTGATTTTTAATTTTGTCTGCCCAGTGCAGCCTTTCTCAGATCTTAGAAATTTTATTTCGGATACTTCTAGTTAGAAATTTTAATTTCTCAGCATTCAACTTTGCACCCCGTACAATAACGTTAGCACTGGAATGACTTTTTAAAATTCAGTTGTGTTTCTTTCCTTGTTTTACCCTTCACTGTTCACCTTATTGTGCCACATATACGCTGGTAAGTATTAGTTTTCATCTGTGCATCCATATCTTGTTCATGATTACCTGGCCCTCCCGGATGGGGGACTTGCTATGGGCTGGAGACCGCACACTAAAAAGTCTCATAGTGGGCCTCGTAATAAGGAATGACGTAGAAAATGACCAGACATGAATAAGGATATGAAAAAAGGATTAGTGTATGATTTATTATGGATAATTTTTCCGTATTTATATTGAGATACTCCCTATTTATATTGAAAATTCGTCTGATTTATTTCTCATCCGATTATCTCAACTTCTCTCTCACCAAACAGGATAGCACATAATAATGTTTTATTTACTGTCTGTACACACATCATTAGGAAGAATTCATGGTTACATTTGTGTGTTATCTGGGGTATGCATTGTGCAAAATTTAGTGCACAGATCTGCTAATTTTGGCAACATCCATGGCTGCAACCGAATGGGCATTGAGTCGAAATGAGAATGAATAATAAATACGGGTAAGTCATTCTATACTGATCAATCTCTAAGCCGAGTTACGTAGTGGAAGACGATTTCTGGCTTGGCAATCTCTCGGCAACCCATGTGCAGATGTTTTTGTTGTGCTGGACCTTTTTTCGTAATTTTGTAGAGTTTTACATAGTAAATAATGAGTGAGGTCTTTTCCTGTTTAGTGCGGACACAACGCTAATTGGACTTTATCTGTAAACAGCTGGAACTACGTTGGCCAAGGATGACAGGCTTGTGCCTTCTACCCTAGGCTACAGTGACGTTGGGACCTCAGTGGCTAAAACAGCGACACATATGGCGCTGCCGGAATCCTGTGGAAACTCGTATATGACTGCATCTTAGGATGCGCAACATCTGACCGGTTTTCCTTACTCGAGGGTGAGTCGCGGACAATGGTGGCAGAAAAATCGGCTAATGTCTCCACATGTGTGATATCCTGTGCTGGCTCAGTTGTGTTATCGACCTAAATGCCCGCAATGGGGGAATCAGAGATTATGGCTCAAACAGCGGTTTATCGATCACCTTTGTACCCACGCACCATTCGTGAATCAAACAGGGAAACGGAGGAAACTGACAGTAGTACCTGAGGTACTCTTTGCGGCACAGGGTATGGTGACTTGCTGAGTATAGATGCTGATGTAAAAGTGGCGAGGCATGGAGAGCACTCGCAGCACGCATTCTTGTGTTATGGTCTTGAAAGACAATGTCAGGCGGATGTGGGAGATTCGTTACAACCAACGACGTAACAATAACGTAACAGCTGATGTCCAAAATACCGGCTATGTAAACGAGTGGTGATCGTGTTGTCCATCCAGTAGCAGCCCACACTATCTCGACAAGTGCTGGGTCCGTTTGACGATGATGAATGCAATTTGACAAAACGCGCTGTCTTCGGATGCTCCACAGACGCGTAGGGCCATCTTGATGCTGTGGGCACAACTAGGAATCTTATGAAAAGACGACATGCTGGCACAACGGTGTCCAGTATCGTTGGGCAGATCACTGTTAGTGTTTACATCTCCGCTGCTGCGTCAAAGAAAGCCGAAACAATGGTTGCCGTGCTCACCTCGGTAGTTTTCCAAACGTCGTCGCACTACCTGTGTGAAAACTAGTCTTGCTCCATACGAACCTATTTATCGACTCAAGGTAGCTATGTTCGTAGCTGTAGGATCCTGATTAGCCGAGAGGTCAAAATGACAGTCCTCTAGCGCACTGGTTGCTAGAGGCCATTGAGAACATGTAGGGAGGTAAGCGTGGCGCTCCTGCACCCATCAGTTCAATATTCCTATTTCTCTCGTGGCATCCCGACCAACCCGCTCAACACTATTGCAAAATGATAAGTCGCAGTCTCGATAGCCTATGATCCTGCTGCTGTCAAAATCAGATAGGTGTCGGTGAAACTTTGCACTTCGTACTGGAGGAATAACACGACCTTTTATAACTAACATTCAATGCGACTTATGAATCAGATACTCGCTTTATACACAGGATATATATGTCGTTAATCCTGCCAGCTTCGGCTAGCAGAATGTTTAAGAATTTCCATATGTAAATATGTAGTACATTTCATGCTCTCTTGGAGTGTGTTGCATGCACTCTTCATGGTGTTCCTATTTTAGGGACCATTAATGTATTTCAGCATCATTTTGGTTATAGTGCGATCTGTTCTGTAAATGTGTCCTAAGAACTGTCATCTTTTCTTTGTCGTTATTTCTAATATGGTACTTTGTTATGATAAAATTTAATGTTACTTCTTACATTTAAAAAATCTGATTTTTAAAGAGAACATCATATTGTACTAGTAAATAGTACATAAGCTTTCCGGCTTCACTGCTGTTTTATAGGGCTTTATTTTAAAGATTTCAGACAAGAATTTTGTTTACTGTCAGTATTCTCATTTATAGCCGAAGTTTATTGTATCTTGTGTATTCTTTCCTCTGCAATTAACAATTTTAATCGGTTTTTGGGGTTGTTTCTCTCAAATATTCCAGTTTCTCTACCTCTTCTATTGGAGCGACGTTGATAGCCTTTTATATCCGTCAAAAGCTGTGGAGTTCATTTGCCATACTGACTGCATCTTCCAAGGGATTGATGCATTTATGAGCCTCTCAAGAAATACGGAAAATCCATCTGCAAATGTTTGCAATAAGTCGCAACACATTTACTCTTTCTTCCCAACGTGAGTGGAAATATTTTGTGTTCTTTCAGTTTATCAATCAAACGTTTCCAAAATGCGATACTAAGGACGTGGAGGTAACCAATCGCCTTGTCTGACGCCTTATCTGCCTATTTGTTTCAAAAAAAATTTCATTTATAATAACCAAATATTTGTTTAATTTTACCACTTGGAAATCGGCGATCCCAATAACCTGATACCTTGCAATACTAGATTACTTTCAGGGACGTTAATTGTAGAAAGAAAAGAAGGAAGCATCGATTTGACGGTGAGACTTGAAAGCGGCGGTGGCGTAGGGTTTCGTTTGAAGCGCCAGAGCGCAGGGCCAGCGACGCTTTTTGAGCGCGCCGCTTTGTGCAGACGCCGGCCTCTGCCCAAGAATGCCTCCCCACCCTATCCCGTGGCCTGCGCCAGCCCACCCTCCGCTTTTTGCTCGCCCGCTATTCTGACAATTTGCTGTGTTCCCTGGATTTCCACCTGAATGGACAAATCACACATTATGATGAAGTGTCAGTCACTTTTAAGGAACACGGGACCGTACACGGTATACAACTTACTGTTCTTTGTAAGGGGACGTTTCTGAGTGAGTGCGCTCATTCCAGCTTTCTTTGTCTCTGTTTCTAAAGAGGATGCTACGGCCTGTCTCTTTTGTCAGTCATTCAGTAATTAAAGACATTTAGCAACCCTCTTTGCGAAGACTGCGATGTGTTTTCGGAAAGAAGCTGTAAAAATTCTTTTCTATACTCCCTCGAAGATGTATTTTACATATTTTATTAAACTGTTTTCAAAACCGCATTAGGTAATTAGGTAAGTTTTTAAGCTTTCTCTGTCCGGGTCAATTTCCACAAAGTTCTTCTGAATTGTAGGCCATTCTTTAAAATAATGTACCAATGTTACAAGTGTCCTTCATCAGGGATCATATACGCTTATAGTCTGTATCAAAGGTTCAAACATTGGCGCACCTTTTGACGAAATGACGCCGTCTCCAATCTGCAAGAATTACACGTAATGTTAGTATTCTTATGGATACATTGAATTAAATCACAACCCACACCACTTCCCCTAAGATTCCGGAAAGATGTTTTTAGTTTTTGGAGACTTTCTTGCATGAATTTTCCATATAAAATCACTGGTCTTTCAACTTTTTACATGTACAAACGTACGTATCCATTATCCTTCTGTGAAAACCGTATTGAAAAATACTACTTCCGAACTGATGGCGAACATCTTTCCTGTTTAACGGCAGAACAGTCTTTCTATCAGTGCTATTTTATATGGGGAAGTCCCTAGAACTTAGAACTAATTAAACCTAACTAACCTAAGGACATCACACACATCCATGCCCGAGGCAGGATTCGAACCTGCGACCGTAGCGGTCGTTCGGTTCCAGACTGTAGCGCCTAGAACCGCACGGCCACTCCGGCCGGCTTTTATTATTCCTGCACAATGTATTCGCCGTATTTTAGGAATACCGTCAAATGCCAATACG
This sequence comes from Schistocerca nitens, assembly GCF_023898315.1. NCBI lineage: Eukaryota > Metazoa > Arthropoda > Insecta > Orthoptera > Acrididae > Schistocerca > Schistocerca nitens. The sequence continues at coordinate 952,945,721 of NC_064616.1, forward strand.
AAGAGTCTCCTGATGTGGAAAAGATCTCCTTAGAAATTAAGTTATGTATACCCTTTTCTCAAAAATGTATCTGTTACGTAATATTCAATTCTGGACTAATTCTAAGGCTTCTAAAGCACACAATGTGCAGGGAAATCAAACACACTCACATAAAACCATTACCAGATCTTCAAATGCTCCAAAGCCTTCATATATTAGTATATAAACGCTCATCCTAAACACGCGTGTGCGTTGCCTCCCACAGCGAAACTTCAAGTAATTCGTTGGAGATTTTCATACTTTTCTCGTGATTTTCTGTGTGTTTCAATAGTCCAATCAAAATTGGGAGCGTTTATTACGGTTCTCAATGTGAACTAAAGAGATGCGTGTAAGAGAGGATATCCAGTGATATTAAGGGAAAAAATAGCTTATAAGAAGCTTCTGATGATTACGTACAGCTGTGGCTTGCAGCTTATGCGTGTGTAAACATTGAGAAATACGTAACACTGTACTTGAAGGGCAGTGGACCAAACACGATATTTTTATTCCCAAGGAGGCGTTAGGCACAATTGTTAGATGACAATACTTTCAAATTTCTGTTTTAAGACATCAGTCATTAACAAATTGAAACACAGACGAACAGACTGCTCTAGAGATAGACATGTAGCCACCTATACTGCAGCATATTCTCTCTACATTATGAAGAAAAATCTTTGGCAGTAATTTTACTGAGGCTACAGATATCTCGATAAACTAGAAACTGATAGCAGTGATAGTTTACTTGTTTCAGTATGTTGCGTACGTTAAGTTTGTTTTATGTAGGAATCCGCCCATTGTTAAAACGACGTTATTTCTTGCCAGGGTACGTCTTGAACTAATGTAAACTCTGCATAGTCCACACAAATATTCCCGACGTTGACATACCTGTATAGGCACGTACAGAAAGCCATTAAATTAAAAAAGAAATAACAGTAATACTTCTGTTACAAAATTAATAGTATGTGGAAAAGACAATTAAATGGGAAATGGAATGTTGTGTTTATCGCAGTCGACTAGAAATTCAAATCCACTTAGAACGACAGTGAAGGAGCATACGAAAGCTGCGTATATAATTTTGACTGGATCCTTTCTGTCGACCGCCAGACTAAACCTATATGTAAACAAAAACTAGAGTAAGCCCCAATTTGCTAGTACCGATGTTTCCAAATCATACTGTCATCATCGGAGCAGGTTTCTGGTGAGCCAATAATAATTTGGGATGCTTGTAGTTTCGTAAGTGGTGGGCGTCACAAGACATCCTGTGAAGCAATACAAAAAAGCGTTGTCGGAAATCTACCTAGAAGATATTGTTCAGAAGCTCATTCATGATAGAGACCTATTGGATCTACTGGCCACAAATAGACGTGATCTCTTTGAGGATGTCCATGTAGAATTTAAAATCAGTGACTCTGAGGCAACTGTAGCAACAAAGGTTAACAAAGTGCATTGTCAAATTAAAAGAAGTAGAAAGGTTTATATGATCAGTAAGATAGATATAGAGGCGGTGGTGTCATAACTCGCTGAGGAGAAACAAGTAAAAAAAACTGTGGTTCAAGTTTAAGAGAATAGTTGACCATGCACTCGGCTGATGTGTACCTAATAGAACAGTTAATGACGGATGAGCGCATCCATGATATAAAGTCGTTGTAACGAAACTTCTAAAGAAACATGCGTTGTTGCATAGTACGGGTAAAACATACCAAAGGCTGTACATACTGACGTGTTGAATGACACACGTTCGGCAGTCGAGAGGGCAATACGTGAGGCATTCAGCATCTACCGTAGCGGAAGACTATCGAAAGATGTCTTACAAGACCCGAAGAAACTGTTATATTATGTGCACACATCTATGAAAGACACAGCAACTAAAATTGAGGTTAGCAAAGCAAAAACATAAATTCTGAACATCACCCCAGTTAACTCTCGCTCCACAGCAAAGAGGCGTGATACGGAAGTTAGCGTCAGTGGATTTAGGGAATGGCTGTAATGGTTAAAACAAAACGAAACTTAAGGTCCCATTAGATCAGATTATACAGGATTCGCGACTGGCATAGTCCCTCTTTGAATCAATATATATTATAAAAGTAATTGCACTATGTGCGTGCTGATCAAATTCAGAAAGGAGTCTCAGCACGAGCAAGGGAGTTATATGGTGTGATAGCCCTGTATCTACGATACTTGGAAGGAGGCTCCATTTTCACCCGAAGGAAGTGCTTTTGAATAATAACGGCAGGGAAGGTTGACCCTCTAGAAATTTCTGAAACATTCCAGAACATTCGAGAGTACTCGAGAGCATTCCACGACATACCAGAATGTTCCGGAATGTTCTACAATGATCCTGGATGTTCCGGAACCTTCCGAAATAGTCTGAACTCTTCGGAAAGATTCCAGAATGTACAGAAAAATCCCGGAACACCCCACGGATATAATTTTAATGGGAAAAAATCCAACCTGTAACAAGCGTAGAAACAGTCACTTCCAAGGAGTTCTGCGCTTGCCGCTTAATGATCAGAGATAATGAAACATACAATCACATCATCAACACTCGCCGTTCATTCCAACAATTCCTGGTAGATGTGTGGCACAAATAGAAACGGAACGCATTATTTCTATACATAAGACTGAATGAAAAGAATTTTAAGAATTTTAAATGACGTAAATACTGACGACATTGGAACAATGGTAATCTTATCCTCATCATACATACGAAGTTCGAGACACATACACGAATAGCCTCAAAATGCTATAACCAACATAAGAAAATGTGGACGACCTGACGTCTCCATAACATTCATATGCAACTCGTCGTGGCCAGAAATCAATGAACAACTAAGATACGGACAAGACCCCATGCATCGGCGTGACATAACAGTCCGAGTTTTCCAACTAAAATACATGAGATTTACTGAAGTCATCACAAAGTAATACGTCTTTGGAAACTTTAGATGTTGGATAAACACAATCGAATGGCAAAAACGAAGACTGCCTCACTCACATAATCTCATATGGTTACACGACAGAATTCATCCCACGGATATCGAAAAATCATCCAGCCTGAGTTTTCCAATCCACAAGAAGATCCGGAACTGTACGATTATACCCCAATTCGCCACGTATGAATGATGGAAAATGTACAAACAAACACCGAAACCCATACTTGAATGACATACAAAACGGAGTTAATGGCTATCCGAAACACACAAGACGATCACCCAAACACGGTAGCTTCACAGCAAAAATACGGAAACGAGGCAGTGACGAACTGGAAATAGATAATCAGTCGGTAGTACCATATAACACACCACTTTCCAAAATACTCCAAGCACACAATAACGTACAATACTGCAATCCAGTGAAATCTATGAAGTAAGTCTGTAAGTGGGTGGACAAAGCCAGTGGCATGGCAGTATTTCAAATAGCCAAAGACAGTGAACAAGAAAAGAGAATCGACGAGATCCTCATGGAGTACATCAGTAGCAACGAAGCAGCGCGCGGTTTTTGGTTTTCCCATACACGAAGGCGAACCAACCATACACCGTCTAGCAGTGCATTAGGATGGACAGAGCGTTTACTTCACAAAAAACACAGCCAGAAACCTGCAGGAGAACCACTTCACAACGCGTCATTATCTGCTTTTAAGCAACTGTGTCAAACGGATCCATACGCGAAAACATTACTATACGTCGACATCTCTATCTGTTATACACGGAGCACAACAAGAAAAATCTGTTAAGGGCGAAACCGAGGAATTATTGTAGAAAATCATCCAAGAATCATGAGAACTGGCGCACTACGCCAAGTATACGCTGTACATCGTAACAATGTAGGATGTTTCTATCTCCGGATGCTGTTACACAAAATCCGGGTATCAACAAGTTTCACAGATGTCAAGACTGTTGACAGTTGCCTGTGTCAGACGTACAGAGAAGCATGCCACCGCTTAGGACTACTGGAAGACGACAACCACGGGGAATTAACACTACAAGAAGCCTCATTCACAGCCTCAGCTAAACAAATGACTTATTCGCCATAATTCTAACAACATGTAACCCATCAAAACCAAAAAAGCTATTGGACTCCTTCAAAGAGAGTATGAGTGACGACATGCTGTACTAGATCCGAAAAGCTCGTCCTGAACTGACCATCGAATTCAACGACACCTTAAATGACATCTTACATGAAACACTCATTCGTCTAGAAGATAAATGTTTAGCTATAAAAAAACCAGACCTTAGTATAGCTTGGATTCCAAGCCCCACGAAAAGATACTATCAGTGGAATAATTTCGAAATTATAAAGGGAAAAAGCTACAATATCAACGAACTACTTCAGTGCATTGCTCACAACAAACCACTCATCATCGTCAACCAAAAGGAAATTTACAACGTTATCATTGACCGGATTGACATCAACACTGGTGAAATTATTTACTTGGAAACACGAGGCGCACGAGGCAGCACCGGGAAAACGTTTGTAATAAATCTGTTGCTGGCAGAAATACGTGCTAAACAACATATCGCACTTGCACTGACATTGTCGGACATTGCAACCACACTAATGGAAGCAGGACAGACTGCCCATTCCGCAATACAACTACCGCTGAATACAGCCGAAGAGCAATTCCCGGCATGTAAAATCTCAAGAGCATCTCAACGGGATGAAGCAAGATAGAATTATCTACTTGGACGAGTGCACAATGGCGCATAAAAAGTCCCTATAAACCATTGACATATTACTACAGGATTTGCGAGGAAACTCAAAGTGATGGGAGGAGCTCTCTGCTCATACTCTTCAGGGGATTTTCGACAAACACATCCAGTTACCCATAAGTCGACCCCGCGCGGCACGAGATCAATGCATGCTTAAGAAATCACTTCTCTGGCTCCACACACAAATACTGCAACTAACAAAAAATATAAGAGTTGAACTATCGAAAGACGAAACAACAGCACATTTTGCTCAACAACTCCTACAAATTGGCGAAGCCACATATCCCACTGACCAAACGACAGACCTCATTAAATTCAACGGTAATTTCTGCAAAGTAACTACTTCTGGAAGAGAACCAATCGACCAAATTTATCCATACATTGTTCAGAATATACGAATCCGGTGTGGCTATTTGAAACGGCAATTTTGGCAAATAAAATTAATACTGTCAACGATGTCAACTTTAATATTCACAAGAAAACTGCCGGTGAAGAGAGAATATACGAATCGCTGGACACGATGCTATACGTTGAAGAACGCGTGACCTGCCCTACAGGATTTCTACACTCATTTGAAGAACTAGGAATTCCATTACACTGCCTTCGACTTACAACTGGAAACTGGATCTCCGATCATGCTACTGAGAAATCTAAACTCACCAAAACAATAATGGAATATGGATGATCGTCAACCAGCTATCGAATAACATCATCGAAGCCGAACATGACTGGAAAGTACAAAGGGCATAAACTATTTATCCCCACTGATCTATACTGAACTGCCATTCCAATTTAAAAGACTGCAATTTCCAATCGACAATTACAATTACAATTAAAAAAGCGCAGGGACATACTTTAAAATATTGCGGCGTCAAACTGAAGGACTCCTGCTTCTCTCAGGGTCAACTATACGTAGCCTGCTCTCCAGTAGGAAATTCGAAAAAATTTTACATATATTTCCCGGATAACAAAACGAGAAATTTTGTTTACAAATTAGTACTGTAAATGTTTATAATATGTTCTGAACAAAAAAATTGTACCTCTTACAGTTTAACCAGTATTGTAAGTGGTTGGAATATGTTTTCAATATTTTTTTTTTACTCTCATACTTTAAAGTTAATCGTTTTATTCCAACTGCACACAATCTCGTATCAACTCCTTGAGCGGAGCCGGGTACCGCAGTTAGTCATATCGTAGATCCCTCGAATAAAAGACTGCACCCACGAGCTCGAAGAAAGGACAGCCCACAAAACAAATACCAGAAGTATTCGGCAAATCTACTGTCCAGTATCCTTGATACCCATCTGTTGTAGAATTTTAGAAAATATTCCGAGCTTATACAGAGTGAGGTTCCCCGAACAGAATGACGTCCTCCATACAAAGCAGCAGGGATTCTGAAAACATTGGTCATATGAAACCCAACTCGAGCCTTTCTCCCATGACGTGCTCAAAGACATGCATGTAGATACAGTACTTTATGACTTCCGAAAAGCATTTGACTCACTACCACATGTCACGACGGGATTTTAACATCTAGCGTACACTGTCACTATCACTCCAATACGAGCAAACACCAACGAATACGGCATTATGTGGTTTGGAAATCATATATGACATCCTTTACAGCTTCTAAGAATACTTTTGTGACAAAACCTGTAACAAAGGCCGTTATGCTATGAACGGCATCTGATAACGAGTACAGTGTTGTTTCTAATACTTGTATTACAACACATATTCGGCTAGAATCTCGTTCGACGCCCTTTTTAAGAAGCTGAACTCGCATTTCGGAAAGCCGGTGATGAAACGTTCGTCCGCACATCACGATTTTGGTTTCAGTGGTTTACCTACATTGCTTAAGGAAAATTGTTCAATCGTTATTCGGAACAGAAAATCGCCGATCACCGTCTACATCCCAACCTCCCCCCCCCCCCCCCCCCCCGTCCCAAAAAAATGCAAATACTTTCTTACTGTCACTGTTTCGACAAATATAAACTCCATCACCTACTGTTCGTTTTTCGCGTTATCTCAGCTGTTCTATAGGGATAATGTTGACCGCTCCCGATTGGAATTACCTAATTACAGACTTAATATATGACATTTCGTTCGATATGACTCGGCGTTCTTCAAATGAATTTCTCAATTTACCAACACGTTATTCAGATCTAGATTTATGTGATCATTCTAACCGCAATAGTAGCGAATAGGTACCGTCAAATACTCTTTTGTATCCAACGTTGGCACTTTGATAGTTAAATCTAACGTAATAGGATTTATTTACTTATTCCTACACACTACGTTACAAACTCCTGAGACACATTCCTCGTTTCTGTTTAAAATGCAGTATTTTGTAATTCTTTCCATATATTCCTCCTACTACATCTTATCCTGTTCAAATGGTTGAAATGGCTCTGAGCACTATGGGACTCAACATCTGTGGTCATAAGTCCCCTAGAACTTAGAACTACTTAAACCTAACTAACCTAAGGACATCACACACATCCATGCCCGAGGCAGGATTCGAACCTGCGACCGTAGCGGTCACGCGGTTCCAGACTGAAGCGCCTTTAACAGCCCGGCCACACCGGCCGGCTTCTTATCCTGTCTACGGGGGAATCAACCATTGGCTATCGACTAATTTTCCAGTTTTTATTTCAATTGTAGGGTTTGGCTTCCCTGTTGTCACGGTTGTCATTTGACTTAAGAGTGCAAAGTTGTATACATCATCTCTCTGCGAAACGCGTAAACGTTGTTCTGTGTGTTATCGTGTCTGACCTGTTTAATAATAGTTTTTGCTTTAGCAGAGACTGGTAAACAGACAGGCAACTGGCAAAAAGTGCCCGAGAAAGTATCTAAAAATCACACTCTGGCTTTTCGATCCCGCCCCTGCAACCAGATAAACGCTTTCTGCCTAGAAAATGTAATTTCTACGTTCACAATGAGCTTGCACTTACAGCAAAGGTAACATCTTAAATTTCTTTTTACATGCTAGTTCCTAACATTTCGTGTAACCTGAATGGAGTTATGTCCATCACTACGAAGTTGTAAGCAATGTAGCTGTGTGAGCCCATGTATGCAGGAATTCAGTTTCCATAATGTCGTGACTGTGCAAATGTATTACAATCGTTTTCTTGTACTGCAGTTTTAATGGTTTTATCGAAGTGACTTCCACCTAATCATTGCATAACACATGTCAAGTTACCACAGCTCACAATAATAACATTGCGAGACATTTTGCACTAACGTTATAATACTAGATAAGTAAATCATATTGGGTGTGGCCCCTGCAGCTACTGAAAATGTTCGTACCCTACTTCTAAAACAGTACATTATTCTGACATGTCTACAGACATCCCTGCGATATGGGTACGCCTACGGTACCGGCATTTTTATCTTTGAGGCACGCAAGCCATTACACTAAGAAAAGGTCAGTGGTTCTTAGGGGAAAGAGGGTGTCAAAGCGCCTAATTTCCTACGAAAATAACCGCATGCACTTTTTTTTCTTTGCTTCCTTAACTATTTCTTCCAGGAATCTGCACACTGTGGGATAACACATAATAAAGAAATTTCCTGTATACCATATATCCTGAACGGTAATAGTACAAGAACACGTCGGTGAGGTACGATGAGAGCGGCGTGTCACGTTCTATTAGCAGAGTCATAGGTCTAATGATATACCCAGTTTGTGTTCCGTAAGTGCGTAATTAATTAGCTATGTGGTAGACTGGAACTTTGTCGACACTTACAGATTTATAGATGGCATTAAAGAAATCCTGAAATTTATGTGTACAGCTACATTCATAACAGAAGTAGTGGCTACACACGTAGTGGCACATGGCTTGTAGTGAGGGATTTCAGAGATATACGTCCGAAATTTTACGTTCCCTTACTAAAGTGACCCTGCCAGACACCAAAGTAATCACTGGTTCGGGTGTCTAACCGCGCGTTATAAATAAGTACGTCATACGTAAATTCCTATAGGTTTATAACTGCTGTTTATTCAGACAGAACATACATGAATTTCCAATAGACAATTCTTTGTCCTTGGTCCATAAGATTGAAGCGAAGCTTGAGATTATTTGGCGAATTTCAGGCAGAAATGGAAATAAGAATTCCTTACCCAGTAGCTTAGCTTTCTAAGATTCATACATATTTACGTTTTCAAAGCCACTTAGAAATCCATCTTCCGTGCAGCGACATTTACAGGTTTGAGGTTGATTAAATAATCTGGAATGGATTCAGTGGATCGGTGGGTATGAAATACTCTGAACCGTCTATGTAATGAATGTGCAGTGACAAACGATAATTTGTGCTATCGCGGTACTTCAGCCATATTTTGTACGAGGTCGTTTTAACCACTAGGCGATCTGAGTTTTCCTGCTGTCCTAACTTCAGATTTCAGTACCCTTGATGTTTCCACCGGTGATTCCGGAATCTTGCTGGTGCAAAACATGACTGGTAATGGAAGTACGATTCAGACCTGGAAGTGTGCTCGGGTAGAATGATAGGTGAGGTTACACGCGATAAGCGCGAAGTCTGAATCCGAAACTCGGTATGGCAAAATTTTACCAATTATCAAGATTTATTGACAGCAGTTTTTATCTCCCTAGGGGCCAGTAATCTGTTACTGGCGTATCATGAATCGAAATTATGTATGTCAGGATCGTTGTCGTCTATCTTAGAGCTATGTTATCCGTTTAGTATATAACAGCTCGATAACAGTTCAGCCAAAATGTTCTGCATGCTTAATTTTGGTGATTCCTCAAAGTGAAGTAGAACTCCTAAGTAAAGTCACCTATTGAGACAAATGAGATGTGATATTCATTGTGCTAGTTTTCTTTTAAATATCTCCTTTCATCGAATGATTGACAACGTACAAACAAAATTTTCTGCAGTCACATTTCAGAGACATTAAGAAAACAGTGGTTTACTTTCTCCCGTCTTTTCACGGAATTTCAAACACGATCCGTTTTGCAGAACAGTTCAGGGGAAATGATATTGAGGAAAAATGTCAAGCGTTTGGATCATTTTGTGGTATACGTTCGAGACACTGACATGGGATCATTCAACTAAGACCGTTAGCCGTTATCTTACTCGCATCCGTAATGCTAGAAGGAACTGAAGCGAAATATGTGTTGCCTCAAGGGTAGAGCAGAATAATCAGGTCTCCATTGCGCTCATAAACTCGAAATAACTTTTGAAAGAGTTGAAGTTCACGTCTATGGTATTCTAAGTAGAATGGCAACACCAGCTACGTGTATGGCATAAGACCTTCTCGTCTTTATGTCTTGGCCCTATGTAAGCAGCATAGAAGAACGTACTTTATTCCTAACCAAAATGACGTGTTTGAGTTGATAAAGATATTGATTTGGATATATTGTGTCTAAGCTAGCGATATACTAATTAAGGCATGTTATACTGTCCCTCTTCTAGTGTGGAGTGTAGGTTTCTTTATGATGCTTCTCTGTTAAGATCTCTAAGGAAGGGCGAGAATGAGGTCGGTTTCCGTGAAATTTATATTGAGACGAACTGAAGTCTAATGTGTCTTCTCGCAGCGTACGAGCCGTTAAAGTCCTGCCGTTTATACTAGGTCAGTATTACACTGTAAAAATTCTTTGAAATATCTTTTATAAATGTTAGCACCATGCTCGAACCTTTGCAAAAGATACGATAAAACAACCCCAGAACATCCCAAAGATTCCATGAAACGCCTTTTATAAAAAATGTTTGACGAAGTTCTTTTACAGTGCAGTATGGGCATTACATATGAATGGTGAACAGCGGGTTGTAGTCTACATTCCATTATGCTGTCAGCCATGATGTCTTGTGCCTACATGAGATAACATTAATAGATAGAGCAATTTTCTATAAAATTAAAAAGAGGCAAGAACAAATGCTATAATCATATAAATAAATACCTACCTTAAAGTCCTCCGAAAGCTACGGAATTCATTATTCTGTTGTTCCTGCCAAGATAATTTTATTTGTTGGCTTTGCATTGTGAGCTTATTAATGTAGGTAATGTAGCTAAGTTTTGGATTTATGTGCAAAGGCCCGCGTTCAGGTTTGAACACGTGGGAATTGATCTGCATACTGATGCAGTGTACTATTCAATTCCGCTTTCATTACGGAACGATGCTGGTGACCTATGTCGTTACTGTGTTGTCATAGTCCATTCTAATATTAATTTACATCGTTTGAAATAACTGAAATTGATCATGGAGCAAGTAGTTCTACCCGCATATTCGCTCCACTGTCACTGTGAATACAGGCTTAACTCACCGAATGAACTGTGTACGCAACCGGTTTTATATGGTCTTTACGTATATTTTGACATTCTGTCTACGGGAGTGTCATCTTAGCTAAACATTTGCCGTTGTACTGCTTCGTATCGACATTTTGATGGCCACTCTAGCTCCTTGCCATAAAAAAGGAAACGTCGGTAAAACAAAGTGGGCTGTTTAAAACCGAAATATTTTTTGATATCTTCAGTGTCTGAACTAAGAATTACGGCTCACTCCAAGAAAGGACGATGAAACCGTATGTTGTATGCGTTTGAACAGAGCTACTTAACTGTAATGACATTCAGAATATATATATGAGTAATGAGAGGAGGAACTTATGATATAAAAAGTGCACACATTAATTAGAATTCTCATGAGTCCTCGGCAGTTATTTTACTTCATTTTATAAGATTTACATGACAATGAGTTTTTACTCAATTATGTCTGATGAAAATAAATGCATAATCGTCACAAAGTACATAGGCGAATAGATCCTGCAGTATCGTGATACATAATGGTGTGATGAGGTGTATAGTGTTCTTGCCCAACACACTTAGGTAGTAATGGAGGCCACAGTGAGATGTTGTGTAAAGCAAAGCTCAACGTAAGAGTTATTCGTTAGAGAAAGACGACAACGCCAGCTGGAGTGGCCGTGCGGTTCTAGGCGCTACAGTCTGGAGCCAGGCGACTGCTACGGTCGCAGGTTCAAATCGTGCCTCGGGGATAGATGTGTGTGATGTCCTTAGGTTAGTTAGGTTTAATTAGTTCTAAGTTCTAGGCGACTGTTGACCTCAGAAGTTAAGTCGAATAGTGCTCAGAGCCATTTTTGAACCAAAGATGATAAAATCAAATGTCCCTGATAATCATTTCACATAAGTTCAATTGTAACACGAGCTTGCTCAACCAGAACTGTCACACTAATCAAACTATGAATTTTTGTTTATCCTATTGCAACATCCACGTGTTTTGGTAAAAGCATGTAAGCTGTGTGAAGAAGAATGTGTATTTGGAAACAGATAACGGTGTTTTTTTAAACAAAGTAAAATAAAACTAAGTTGTGGTTGGTTGCTGCTGCGCACTCCAAGCATTCTCTAACACTTAACACCACGGCTGTCAAATAATGTCTTTATTTGACAAATTAGGATCACCCTGCAAGGCGAATTAAGTCTTATAGTGCCTGAAAACTACATGTATCAAGAGGAAACGAAGCAAACTCAGAATTTCAGATAATAGGATAATTACAAAATAATATCGTTAAATACAACCCCTCAAAACCTAAAATTCTGGTGTGGAAATTTTTTCCGTGTATTGATACAGTTCTATATTAATAAGTCTCACAGCAAAGACGAGTTCTACAACTCTCAAAAAGAGAAATGTTTTTTCTACAAATTAAACGATATGCATTTCATGTTACCCTAAGAAAAACCGTTTTTCTCAGAAGTACAAGTTTGTACACACATATTTTTCTCAGCTGAGCTCTGGAACCATTATAATCAAGGAATACAACTTTCGGAATTTTCACGTTGCCTTATTGACCTTTCAGAATTCATTTCGCTTTATTGAAATTACTATGATGTTGTCAGTGTGCACCAAAGTAGCCCTACAGTTGGAAGCGAAAAACATACTTTCTAAGTTCGGCCTTTCTTTTGATGTCTTGGAGGACACTACATACAAAAAGCGTTTTTGATGCGTTACCTCACAATCCACCAAATAGTAAGTAATAATTTAAAATTACCACAAACTACTTTCAACGAACTATTCCACCTCAGAGCGAGATCCTTAGGCGCTACGCTCTGCATGATTCAGGGTTGCGTAATTAGCGGTGAACGACTTGACTAGACTCAGGCTTTGTGCTAGGAACCAAGACGGGTTCCAGTGCAGCAGCAATAGAAGCCATTCGAGGTCGTCTGGAGAAACTTGTACTGACAGCAAGACTAAGATTCCATCGCAGCCGCAGTTAATCCAAATCTGGGCAAAGCATTCCTAATACAGTGTTTCATCTTTCAGATTGTTCTTATTCATACTGATGAAATATGTATTTTTAAATTGTTAGAACATTAATTAGCAGTTGCCTCGATTGTTATTTTCCATACCTTCATCAGCTTCAAATTTCGATCCATGTGCGAAAACTGACGTAAACCTGGCATCAGCCAGTCGATAAATCTCAGACATGTAATTTACTGAATAAAACGTGTTCAATATAAAAGAGCTTTTACTGCTTAGACCGTACCTTATATCATACAACTAAAGCATAAGGGCTAGTTTCGGCTGCTTTTGACAAGCATCTTCAAATCGTAAAAATGAGTTAAATGTGCACTGAAAAACTTCATCATAACCAACAGTCATGGAATGACATTTATTCGAATTATAGATCAACAAGACTAGGACAGTATCGAATTAAAAGCGTCATCGAGAGCAAGCCAAGTCGTAAACCAGAATCTCGCAAGATCCAGGTAATAAAGACAGAAAATGGCCAGTTGCAAAAATAAAAGTACATCAGATACCCATTAATGCAGTTTTATAGCAAATATTTTAGTGAGAAAAATATATCCAACGGTAAAAAGAATTGTCGGCTGTTCCATTACCTTACTTACAAAGCAATGATCCCTCATGGGGTATAAAATAGTGATCCTTACGAAACGCGCACGAATTGAAAATTATAATACCACAAGCCCAACCAATCTCGCAAGACGCATCAAAAGTAAGTTTCCAGTTCCCTTCAAGTATAGCGGGGCCTTGTCCAGTCTATATTGTTTACATACGCCGTTGCCGACCACTGTGTCAGGACTGTCACTGTCTACCTGCATCCTATCGCATCCTATCGTCGCTTGGGAGCTCTCTAGCAGACACAGTGATTTCCATATGGATATCCTTCCGCATCAGACAGCTAGATCAGTGCTCAATGCTATGGTGATTCGAGAAGCATTACGATTAATGCTAATCGGTATCGAGATCCCCAAAACGCATAATGTCAACACCGTCATCGTGCATACCTGAGTTGTAATAGAGCGCCAACTCCCACCACACAAAACATTTATTCGTAATCTTCAGGAAATAACTTCACCTTTGACAGGGCGTCTAGTACACTATGATCGATCACTTAGTTTACTAGTGTATTAAATGCTACACATAGTTTCTACGTATTTTGCTTCCAATTGTGGAGCAACACTGTATGAGAAATGTATTTGTAAGATTCTAAATACTCTGCTTGTATCTGTGTAATTTGGAACACGAACTTTCCTACGGAACTTATGCAAAAGGCTGGAACTTATCTTCCGAACGTAACTATAAATTATTTGTTTAATATTCAGTTCTTACCGCGTGTGTTACCAGTGTTCATACGAGGGAAAGAGATGTGGTAAGTCAGGGTATCCAGCATACCGGGATAAGTTTTGATCGAGCAGTTTGTTTCAGCGCAGTACCAAGAACGAATTTTAAACTCACTTGGATATTGAGACAAAATTTTGAAATTATTTCATGGCAAAAGTGGATCATAATTCTTATCATTTAAACAACGAAATTAATTCCCCGCCAGCACCTAGAAAATTTTATTAATACCGGTATATTCAAACATACGATAGATGTTTCACTGTCCGTATGTACGACCTAAAAGACATATGATTCCGCGGTTTTCAGAAAATTGTACTTTACGTCATAGTTCACCATCCTGAAACCGAATCTCTTTACGGACTGGTCCAATGTTTCACCTCGAAACGTCTTTAACGTGTTTGCAAATAGCGATTAACAACCGCATATGTTAAGTTACGCATCAGTGGAATGCAGATTCTCATTCATAAGTACTGCGATCATCTAGAGATGTTGTGTTAGGTTTATTTCTACTAGGTAAGACTACAAGCTTTATTTCATGCTCTTTAAACTACGAGGGTGGCCCAGAAAGTAATTTACCGCATTTTTTCTTCAACAATTCTTCATTGTACATAATGAGAATTTCACACACGAAAAAATGGTCTTATATCTACACACCCTATTTTTCCACGTAATCTCCATCACGTTCTATGGAATTCCTCCAATACGAAACAAGGCCGTGTATGCCCTGTCGGTACCAATCCTCATCCTGGTGGCCGAGCCAGTGCTTCAGTGAGTGAATCACCTCGCCATCGTCCTCAAAATGTCTTCCACGAGTGGAATAATTTAATGACCAAAACAAGCGGAAGTTCGAGGGGGCTAGGTGAGGTGTGCCAGGTGTGACAGCCTTGGATGGTCTCCCCGTACGCTGCAAATCGTGGAGCATTCTGATGACGTCACCCTCCGTGTCCAGTGACTAACTGTACTTCTGTCGAAAGCAGATGCTCCATAGACTTTGTTCAAGCGTTTGTGAATATTCCCCACAGTTTCATTCTCTGCAGTGAGAAATTCAAGGACGGCACGTGGCTTGTATCGCACATCGCCTACACACGCTATTTTGAAACAGTTCTGCAGAAATGCTATCTGTGGGAAGTGGCGAAAACTTGGCGCGCTTACCAGGAGACTTCAAATAGTACATACGCAACGTTTCGCATTCGTATCAACGTTTCGCATTCGTATCATTGTTTTCAGGTGAGAAAAAAAATCGGTGCATTACTTTCTGGGCAACCCTCGTATGTGCTAAGAGGTTGTGGATAGACCTACAAAAAGCAAAATTCAGATAAACGTTGATTAAGTTATATTTTTCCAAACTTCAGTGCCATACGTTCTGGTCACTTTTTGCGTAATTAAAAGAGAGAAGCATCAGCTAGTATACCTCAGGACGTTACATGACATTTCATTGGCCTATTGTCGTCTGACGTTACCAGTATACAATCTGGTAGTATTACTTAGGTCTTTTGCAATTATGCACTCAATGAAAATAGCTGTTCCTATTATGTTACACAATACCTGGTTGAGACGGACCGTCACCTTGAATAGGAACTCGAGACAAAATCAACATCGTTGAAAAGAGATCTCAAAACTCAACATTAATTGTCCGATTTCTTTTAAATTTTGGGAAGTTTGGGTTATATCAAGAAGGATATATACCTGGCTATGCCCCACACCATCAAGCCGAGGCTTGTGGGATGTCACCATCATTAAGAGCAAGTACGCCTGGTTTGTGCAAAATGGTATCAAACTCGTCTACGCCGGGTAGAGGTTGCAATAGTTGCTAGGTCCAGCCGAATCATAATCGTAACAAAGTCAGAACGTATCATAGAGACAATACAACCGCAGATATTGTCACTGCAGTAACTTCCGACTCAAAATAAAGAATGGCATGTGATTCTGAGGTGAGAAGTAGCACCGTCAAGAGAATTCTGCATGTTATTTGTTTAGATGATTATCACGCGCCATGTTTAGTCATTAAGAGAAAATGATTTCCTAAATAACCGCCTTCTGCAACTCGTTTGGAAATGAAAATCAGGAACAAATGATCCTCATAATTGAGACACTTACAGATATAATGGCAAGTCAAATACCCACAGTGCTCAATATTGCTCAAAAGAGAGCCCTCAACGGTAAAAAATGGTTCAAATGGCTCTGAGCACTATGGGACTTAACTTCTGAGGTCATCAGTCCCCTAGAACTTAGAACTACTTAAACCTAACTAACCTAATGACATCACTCACATCCATGCCCGAGGCAGGATTCAAACCTGCGGTCACGCGGTTCCAGACTGTAGCGCCTTCAACCACTCGGCCACTTAGGCCGGCCTCTCAGCAGTAACGTAAGCAACGTAAGTAGCACTTCTGGAGCATCTACAGCAATTCCTGACCCATTCATGATAAAGTTATCCGACCGAAATATTTGATGAACGTTTAAATAGTGTGCAGTACTCCTAATTTCTCCAACCTCCACTGACAGGGTTGCTAGAAGATTTTCCACTAACAAAATGGTTACTTTTTCGGCTAGGGTACATTTTACATTACGTTTTTTCTAGTCCGTAGCGTGGTGGATGACAGCCAATAACATTTCCATCACGATCGCCAGATATAGCTCCCAACTGATTTATTTTTTTTACAGGCGCATCAGGAAGATTCTGTATTACCAGTGCCTGCAACGCAAGATGATATGACCGAATTCGTGAAGCATGCCGGTCGTTCTCAGATGGGGAGGTACTTCGTACTGAGATCCGTGCACGACTGTTTTAGAACAAGGTGGAGGGCACTTTTGAACATCGGTTACGGTAAACGGAACGAGAAAAATGCGATACTTTGTAATAATTTGATATAAGTGTTAACACTAGAAATATAGTTTATTCAAAGTTAGAGGTGTAAGAGAATGGATTATCTGACTCGAACAGTAAAAATCAGGTCCAGTACCCCATAAAGTGGATTTTACTTCCCTTTAGCTTTGTTCGAATAGTTAGTTTTATAAACGTTTTTGATATCACACATAAGTGCAAAACACAAACTTATTCGACACAAAATGTTCAGTTTTTAGAGCTCTCTTAAACGATAATGATTACTGTCTATGTAATGTTCAAAACTTCTGTTTCTCAATTTTCCAGCGACTCTCGGCTTTTCCTTGCTATCTGTTTGCCTAGAGCGCAGCTTTACTCGAAAAAGATCAGACGCACCTTTTCCGTGGAGAGATGTCTGTACGATTTGTCTTATGATGGACGCTAACCCAGAACCACCGGTGTAGCGATGTAGTACAGGACTAGTTATCATGAAGTTAATTGTGTGTCATTAGTTTTTATTTCCAAACTATGGTCACAAATTATTTCATTTAATAATAACCATCCCCAGATATGATACAACATGTAAATAAATTTGAGAACGGAGCCAAAATATTACCGTTATAAAGAATACCGTAGCCTTCGTCCAAGCAGTTTATAAATAGAGTGGAGCCAGAACCATAGTGATCCACGAAAAATATTGTGAACTGTGTCGCTAATCTCTAAACAGTCTTCAGCTGGTCAGTACTGTGATTCTTAGTGGTAGCTTTAATTATAAACATTAGAATTAATCCTCTAGTTTACAGCGCAAAATTCCTCAAATTGGGGGGGGGGGGGATTTATTCCTCCGAAACTGGTAGAATTGTAAATGAGGTACGTTGTGGCTTTGGTGGAATTTAATTTAATATTTACTATTTTGATCGTATTTTTGGATATAATTTGTGTGAAATGCACACCCAAAATATATACAAAATGGGTAAATATATGGAAATGCAGTTTTCGCTGAGTTACAGCGAAAAATGTGCCAACTTTTCTGACGCATGCAAGCAATTTTCCTCGTTTACAGATGCGGATTTTTGTCAGCGACCCTAATTTTTTGAATGAAGCTGTACACTTTTCTCTGAGAGATTTGAAAGAGCACTCGAAGACAGTTAATATGATACGTTGTCAAACAAAAAGACAACTGTGTCGCAAATCACTCTCCCGCCATCAGAGGCTACTGTACCAAATCTAAGAACACACGTAACTCAGGAATGGTCCGTGCGTTTGTGTGTTCTCTTTGTGGCCATCCGTCTGTGCCGTGCTGTTATATGAATCAGACATCTTGCTCGTGAAACTATTCTGACTTTTAGGGTGGATACGACAACAGAGAAAGTGCGTATGGTTTTCGTTTACGGTGTGTGTTGCCAAACTGCTAGGGCAACATGTGCTTATATACTAAAAATATCCAGATCGTGTCAAGCCCACACGAACTGTCATCATTGAAAAAATCAGCTGTGACACACAATCCATACGTCACATCGCAGCAGCTTGAATATGGGTATGACAGTTAGTATTTCGTTTCATCAGCAGTTTCATGGCAACGGCTTTGTAAATAGGTTATTGTTCTCCGAATCACAGCCACGAAAACCACACAGTAATGCGGCGTTTTTCTGCAAGAATTGGTATCCGAATAATGCGTCATATACATATGCCACGTTTCTCTGCAAGATTTGGTTTTCGAATAAAGCGTCATATACAAAACCATAGGTTATATCCGCTTTTGATACGTTGAAAATTCACTCTGGCCGAGATAAGTCGATAAGCTACGACCTCTGTTTGTTAATGAACCGTGCATTATTGGTTTCTGTTTTAAAGATGGGACTAAATAATCACGAGTATGCACTGTTTCTAACAGACATGCTCGCTCAGTTATGGGATGATGTTCTGCTGGACATAAGGCAGTCCACGTGGTAACAATCCAGCAGTTGACCCGCCTGTCCTAACAGAACATTTCGAGACGGTCGTATAAGTTATTCGGGAAGCACAAAATACCCGTAACGCTCATACGACTTGGCATGTCTGGACTCTTACATATTGGGAAATTGAAACGCGTGGTCTATAAGGAAGCAAAGGCGACTGCCCAAAATGCCATACACGGCGGGCCTGTGCTGCGATAAATGGCGATTAATTTCAGTGTGCAGCATAGGAACTGCGTAATCACTTTGAAGCGTATTTGATGTTCGAGGTCTATATATAGAGAATTTGACATAGAGTTCACAATAAGAAACACACGAATCCTGCTGGAGTCACGTTTGGTACACTAGGGCAGACGTTTGTGGGAAACGTCCTCCCCAGGGCGGGAGAGTGGTTGGCTATCTGATCGCGCGGTCCCCTGGGTACTGACCGGCGCTGCGCGGGCCCTGCTGCAGGCGCTGCGAGCCGACGCCGCCCAGCGCCGCCCACCGCTGCGCCTGCCGCTTCACGTCGCCCACGACGGCATCACAGCGCAGGCGCAGCCGCTTCCCGTTCGAGAAGAGCCGCTGCTCGGCGTCCAGCTTGATCTCCCGCCGGCTGCTCACCAGGCCGCGGCTGTCCACCTCCGCCTCTAGCTCCTGCACGCCCTCCTCCACCTGCACAAACACAACACGACTTGTTACCTGTTCGTCGTAATCTAAATTTTCGCATAATAAAATCAGGCTCTGATGTAAGCAGAGAGACATTTTTGGCCTCAAAATAACGCTGTTTAAATCATATTTGTGGTATTTTGGATCACTCATTGATAAAGAAATTCCATAGTTATGGCTGAGAAACAAACTTCGTTTCTGTTCTGCTAGTAGGGGAACTTGGGGCAGAACGGGATGGCGGAGCACAACTAGATTGTGCTGTTTTCTAGACTGGGGAATGATGAAACGTACTGTACTGACATGTAAGTATATCTCTTTATCGAGGGAAAAGTGCGACACCAATTTTGACTTGGTTTGGAATTCGACCTGTAATTACAATGAAATGAACACCCGTAGATGCTTACAGGTGTTGACATACGTCAACGGGGACAGATGAAAATGTGTACCCTGACCGGGACTCGAACCCGGGATCTCCTGCTTACATGGCAGACGCTCTATCCATCTGAGCCACCGAGGACACAGAAGCTAGCGCGACTGCATGGATTTATCTGTGGCACGCCTCCTGGATAACCCACATTCTCAACGTATTGTGCCGCACTACATTCGTAGTGCCCCCGCCCATTATATTCATTACTCGTGGCGCGTGTCGATTCCCGTAAGAGTTCGGGTAAAGTTTGTGCATTCGCACAGAAGAAGAAGACGGTCAAGTGGCCGGTGAGCCTTATATAAGATGGTACCTGATCTTTCTCACATGCGGCACAATACATTGAGAATGTGGGTTTCGCGGGAGGCGTGCTAGATATAAATCCCTGCAGTCGCGCTATCCTCTGTGTCCTCGGTGGCTGAGATGGATAGAGTGTCTGCCATGTAAGCAGGAGATCCGGGTTCGAGTCCCAGTCGGGGAACATTTTCATCTGTCCCCGTTGACGTATGTCAACGCTTGTAAGCAGCTTTCGGACCTGTCCGAAAGAACAGATACCAGATACCATCTTAGTATATATTCGACCTGTAAGTTAATGGTCGTCCTACGCGTTTCATGTTGTGTTCTTATAACTTCTGGTGAATTTAAACGCAAGATTAGCCGTTAATTCATAGTTATATGCCATTAAATGACATGTAAACTTCAAGTGCTTCCCATTCGCTGTACGTTAGTTACACAATACATTTAAATCCATCTGTTATTATTCTCCATACAAGATGTTAACCTGAAACATGTTCTTGGGACGAACGGGGCAGGACAGAATAGGATAGTGTCCTGTTCTGCTCTTTCATTTCTTGATGCAAGTAGATTTAGAACTACAATTTCTGTTCCCTTCCCCCATGAACCATGGACCTTGCCGTTGGTGGGGAGGCTTGCGTGTCTCAGCGATACAGATGGCCGTACCGTAGGTGCAACCACAACGGAGCGGTATCTGTTGAGAGGCCAGACAAACATGTGGTTCCTGAAGAGGGGCAGCAGCCTTTTCAGTAGTTGCAGGGGCAACAGTCTGGATGATTGACTGATCTGGCCTTGTAACATTAACCAAAACGGCCTTGCTGTGCTGGTACTGCGAACAGCTGAAAGCAAGGGGAAACTACAGCCGTAATTTTTCCCGCGGGCATGCAGCTTTACTGTATGATTAAATGATGATGGCGTCCTCTTGGGTAAAATATTCCGGAGGTAAAATAGTCCCCCATTCGGATCTCAGGGCGGGGACTACTCAAGAGGACGTCGTTATCAAGAGAAAGAAAACTGGCATTCTACGGATCGGAGCGTGGAATGTCAGATCCCTTAATCGGGCAGGTAGTTAGAAAATTTAAAAAGAGAAATGGATAGGTTAAAGTTAGATATAGTGGGAATTAGTGAAGTTCGGTGGCAGGAGGAACAAGACTTTTGGTCAGGTGATTACAGGGTTATAAATACAAAATCAAATAGAGGTAATGCAGGAGTAGGTTTAATAATGAATAAAAAAAATAGGAGTGCGGGTTAGCTACTACAAACAGCATAGTGAACGCATTATTGTGGCCAAGATAGACATAAAGCCCATGTCTACTATAGTAGTACAAGTTTATATGCAGATGATGAAGAAATTGATGAAATGTATGACGAGATAAAAGAAATTATACAGGTAGTGAAGGGAGATGAAAATTTAATAGTCATGGGTGACTGGAATTCGTCAGTAGGAAAAGGGAGAGAAGGAAACAGGAAACATAGTAGGTGAATATGGATTGGGGGGAAGAAATGAAAGAGGAAGCCGCCTTGCAGAATTTTGCACAGAGCATAACTTAATCATAGCTAACACTTGGTTCAAGAATCATAAAAGAAGATTGTATACCTGGAAGAATCCTGGAGATACTAAAAGGTATCAGATAGATTATATAATGGTAAGACAGAGATTTAGGAACCAGGTTTTAAAGTTAAGACATTTCCAGGGGCAGATGTGGATTCTGACCACAATCTATTGGTTATGAACTGCAGATTGAATCTGAAGAAACTGAAAAAAGGTGGGAATTTAAGGAGATGGGACCTGGATAAACTGAAAGAACCAGAGGTTGTAGAGAGTTTCAGGGAGAGCATAAGGGGACAATTGACAGGAATGGGGGAAAGAAATACAGTAGAAGAAGAATGAGTAGCTCTGAGGGATGAAGTAGTGAAGGCAGCAGAGGATCATGTAGGTAAAAAGACGAGGGCTAATAGAAATCCTTGGGTAACAGAAGAAATAGTGAATTTAATTGATGAAAGGAGAAAATATAAAAATGCAGTAAATGAAGCAGGCAAAAAGGAATACAAACGTCTCAAAAATGAGATCGACAGGAAGTGCAAATGGCTAAGCAGGGATGGCTAGAGGTCAAATGTAAGGATGTAGAGGCTTGTCTCACTAGGGGTAAGATAGATACTGCCTACAGGAAAATTAAAGAGACCTTTGGAGAGAAGAGAACCACTTGTATGAATATCAAGAGCTCAGATGGAAACCCAGTTCTAAGCAAAGAAGGGAAGGCAGAAAGGTGGAAAGAGTATATAGAGGGTTTATACAAGGGCGATGTACTTGAGGACAATATTATGGAAATGGAAGAGGATGTAGATGAAGATGAAATGGGACATGAGATACTGCGTGAAGAGTTTGACAGAGCACTGAAAGACCTGAGTCGAAACAAGGCCCCGGGAGTAGACAACATTCCATTAGAACTACTGATGGCCTTCGGAAAACCAGTCATGACAAAACTTTACCATCTGGTGTGCAAGATGTATGAGACAGGCGAAATACCCACAGACTTCAAGAAGAATATAATAATTCCAATCCCAAAGAAAGCAGGTGTTGACAGATGTGAAAATTACCGAACTATCAGTTTAATAAGTCACAGCTGCAAAATACTAACGCGAATTATTTACAGACGAATGGAAAAACTGGTAGAAGCGGACCTCGGGGAAGATCAGTTTGGATTCCGTAGAAATGTTGGATCACGTGAGGCAATACTAACCTCACGACTTATCTTAGAAGAAAGATTAAGAAAAGGCAAACCTACGTTTCTAGCATTTGTAGACTTAGAGAAAGCTTTTGACAACGTTAACTGGAATACTCTCTTTCAAATTCTGAAGGTGGCAGGGGTAAAATACAAGGAGCGAAAGGCTATTTAGAATTTGTACAGAAACCAGATGGCAGTTATAAGAGTCGAGGGGCATGAAAGGGAAGCAGTGGTTGGGAAAGGAGTGAGACAGGGTTGTAGCCTCTCCCCAATGTTATTCAGTCTGTATATTGAGCAAGCAGTAAAGGAAACAAAAGAAAAATTCGGAGTAGGTATTAAAATTCATGGAGAAGAAGTAAAAACTTTGACGTTCGCCGATGACATTGTAATTCTGTCAGAGACAGCAAAGGACTTGGAAGAGCAGTTGAACGGAATGGACAGTGTCTTGAAAGGAGAATATAAGATGAACATCAACAAAAGCAAAACGAGGATAATGGAATGTAGTCAAATTAAATCGGGTGATGCTGAGGGGATTAGATTAGGAAATGAGACACTTAAAGTAGTAAAGGAGTTTTGCTATTTAGGGAGTAAAATAACTGATGATGGTCGAAGTAGAGAGGATATAAAATGTAGACTGGCAATGGCAAGGAAATCGTTTCTGAAGAAGAGAAATTTGTTAACATCTAGTATAGATTTAAGTCTCAGGAAGTCGTTTCTGAAAGTATTTGTACGGAGTGTAGCCATGTATGGAAGTGAAACATGGACGATAACCAGTTTGGACAAGAAGAGAATAGAAGCTTTCGAAATGTGGTGCTACAGAAGAATGCTGAAGATAAGGTGGGTAGATCACGTAACTAATGAGGAGGTATTGAATAGGATTGGGGAGAAGAGAAGTTTGTGGCACAACTTGACTAGAAGAAGGGATCGGTTGGTAGGACATGTTTTGAGGCATCAAGGAATCACAAATTTAGCATTGGAGGGCAGCGTGGAGGGTAAAAATCGTAGAGGGAGACCAAGAGATGAATACACTAAGCAGATTCAGAAGGATGTAGGTTGCAGTAGGTACTGGGAGATGAAGAAGCTTGCACAGGGTAGAGTAGCATGGAGAGCTGCATCAAACCAGTCTCAGGACTGAAGACCACCACAACAACATTTCTATTCCCCTTGCTGCTCCAGGTGCTGTGAAAGACTCATAGACAGCAACTGGATATTAAATCATTATAGATAACCAAATCAACGTTGGAAAAATACGTTCGTAAGGTTACAGAGTTCACAAATCAGATTGGATATTTGGAAATGTGTTCACTGCATAATAAAAAGACGAGCTGGTAGCATACCTTAAGCCAGTGGAGAGCAGACTTTTCGTCCCATTATGAAAACCT
Organism: Schistocerca nitens; assembly: GCF_023898315.1. Lineage (NCBI taxonomy): Eukaryota > Metazoa > Arthropoda > Insecta > Orthoptera > Acrididae > Schistocerca > Schistocerca nitens. The sequence continues at coordinate 952,970,312 of NC_064616.1, forward strand.
CGTTGTCAGATCAGTAGCCTATTAGCTAGCAGATGTAAATGTCTCTTCACACAGATATGACAAAGAAATTTGACAAGCTGGGGGCCGGGGGGGGGGGTATAAGATTTATTACGAGGAGCCTATGTTGTCTATTCGCAAGCAAGAAAATACGTCTGGTGCACGAGCGATGGGATTCATTGAAGTAATAGTAACAGTAACTTGGTATTAAGCATTAAAAATAATTGTACTTTTTCCAAAGAACATTAAAATATTTTTTTGATGTAACGATTTTTGTGGAGATTCCAGTTCCTTATTCTACATTGTTCATTAAACATCTTTATGTCTTACTTTTAACTGATATTCCTGATAATTTCAATGCTTATGCAACAATTTCACAAAAATTGCCTTATACCATTTTGCTCAATTGGTGGGGAACTGGAAACATTCAGACACTTCTTTGAGATAATATAAAAAATACGTTCCATACAGTTGTGTGTGATTTTCAAGTAAGTTACGTTAGGATACCCAACATGGCGATTTTTTATACCTTTAAGAAGTATTTCCTGTGCTCCGCTATTTTAGAAGAATTGTTAAACATAAAGTATCCCGTTCCGCCACGATTTTTCCTACTTGTTTATTTGGAGCTGGTTTCCGGTTTATTATGCCTCATGCATGACAGAACTGACTAGAGTCCACAAGAAATGTTAATCCCTAGGAAACCAAACATTACAAACCAAGGTACTGACAATACCCACAGGATCTTCGGTCGTGACAGTAGGTGATAATCGCGCTCTTCTTACTCATGTTCTGCACCAACCATGTTAAATTACCCATTTTGTAAATTTTATGTTAATACTGTAGACATGCTTGGTGTATAATATCAGTGATGAGCACTTTATCTGTCATGACTCACATTATGTCATGACCAAAGATTTAGTATACAATGATAGTTGCTTTGTTTGTCATATTTGGTTTCCTGAGCACCACCGTCCCTTATGGATGCCAATCACTTTATTTCTCATAAAGCCATAATAAAATGAAAAGCTGTTAAAAATAAACAAATATTACTAGAATCAAACACAAATGTTTTTTAACCTTGGATTGCTTGTAATTGTCAGTTTACCCTTGTGATTTTAGCTACATCTGATCTGTCAGTCTCACAGTGTGAGTCAAGATTTCACTTTTGGTTTCAGTTTTAGAAAATATTGCTTACATTACTAACATTTGTTGGAAGTCAGATCCACATCCTATTTGCAGTGCCGTAATAGGTTTTGTCCGTTATAGTTTTTCCCGAAGGAATCACACCAAATGTGATACAAGAGCGTTACTCAGTTGTTTTCTCACATTATAAGAAATCATTCGAAGCAATTAAGGTACCGCAGGCAAAACACAAGATCATAATATTACCATGCAGATAAGTAGTCTCTCCTAGAAGATCACACGTTAAATATTATAATTAAATAAGACATCGGTAAGTTTAAAAATAATTTCCCTAGATAAAATCGGATTTTTCAGTTTCTACTATCCTTATCAAATACGTAATATCTAATTTTTGTCCCTTTTTTATTTTGGAATTTTGCATTGATCTTTGTTTTTGTTTGTTTGTAGCCGTCATATCCTTATGACAAATTGGGTCAATCATTATAAACATCATTTGCATACCAACATAGCCGGCAGATAGTGAGCTGCCCCGGATTTAATTTTAATGCACTGAATCTTCAATAAAATTGTTCTTCGGTTGTTACTGAAAGCTGTATGAAAGGTAATTCCCACAGAAAGACTGGTTGCAATTGTAATATAGAGCTTCGTTGACGTCACAAGCCACAGAAGCCGCGATCTGGCTGACAACAAATATTTCACATCATCTAGCACTGCCTTTTTGTTTACAATAATTATTGTAGCCGTATTAGAGCGTTTCAGACATATGATTGTGTTTGTGCTATAATTAAGAATAAACAAACTCTTGGAAGAATTGCTAGTCCCGCCAGGAGTGCTAGTCGCTCGACGGTACAGGATAAGTTCTGTAACTTTTGAAATGTAAAAGATGAGGTACTGGCGGAAGTATAGGAAGCAGGTAGTGTCACGAGCCACCAATGGCCAGCTCAGTCAGTAGCGCATTTTTCTGCGGAAGGTAAAGGTCCCAAATTCGAATCACGACCCTGTACACACTTTCAACCTGCCAGCAAGTTTCAAATCAGCACACACTACATTGCAGAGTGAAAAATCGATCAAGAATACGAAATATGGTCTATATTCAACGGAGACAGGCAGTGGTCTTATATGACTAAGGGCTACCACACGAAAAGAGTAACCGTCTGTCGTTATGTAACGTAAATGGCAAATGTAACCAGCATTCGTTCCATTAATAACACTTTTACAGGTGGCGTAATTTAAAAATGCAGAAAATCACTGTTAGCGAATTTTGTCGCAGTAGGAAACGATACAGACATAAATAATACGTAAATAAAGAAATTGATGAAATGACACAATTATGTGCGGTATCGACATTGTCAACGTCGACCGCACTCGGCGCGTCGCGTTCTGTTCTCATCTCCACAGAAGAAATCTGGCCGCTGCGAACTGCTGCTAAGAGGGCTCCCCAGATAATCTTCAGATTAACATCCGACTAATCTCCGAGCACACCGACGACCGTGCAGCGAAATCTTGAACATAGAGTGTTCATCCACCTTGTTACACCGACGGATGCAACAGTATGAATTCATGAGACATCACTGTTGATAGTGGTGCATGCTAGTAGACGAAGAAAATCCACACTTACTGTACACATTAGACATTTGTCAGTTCCGCATGACTAGATCACATTAGCGATCAAAGTGACAATGTAGTGCGTTCTGAATGAAGAGTGTTAAAAGAAATACCGAGAAACAGTAATGCTATTTAGATGTGGCGATACGTTTGTGTTTTTCAAGTTCTATCAGTAAACTGCAGATAAAGAGGAAAAGTAAACTATGCCTAACTTGAAATAATATTCTCGAGTCTCTGATTGTTAATTCTCACAGACATCTGAAATTATAATCTTCCATATTCTATATTCAGTTTCGCCTTTTGAAAGATGATTCGTTCGGCGGCGTATGATATAAAGAATAGACAAAGGCTCTTATTCCCTGTAGCGATCATACCAGTAGGATGTCATTACACGGTATGTGACGCTCTCGAAAGGCGGCCTTAAGCCGTGAGGGAACCTTAAAGGGGCGAATTAGCTCTTAGGCTGATCACGGTAAGAGGCGCCCTTTCGTTCCCCTGGTTTGACGGCTACATACAACGAGAGAAATATCTTGAACGAGCAGTGAAACCACCTCCCACGATATGATGTTCTGGTCTGTGTTTGCTTTACTTTTCTTGCATAGAAAATATAATTCGCCACTACCTAAAACTTGAAATGTATCGTATGCTACACTGTGGACATATCAGCTGTCGCACTCATTTAAAATAACTAATGAAATTAGTAACTCTGTGAAACTACTAGTACACCAAAGATTTCGCATGAGCGTGAGGAAATTGGACCCGCTTATTTATTGGATACAGGTCTTTCTAGAAAACAGAACTTAAAACTTCTTTCTTAACAGAGCCAAATTATCAGATGTAAAACTAACGTCAGGCGTATCACAATGGATTATTAAAGGACCATAGGTGTTCACGATATGTGCAAAAGATGTGGATGTCGTCCGAAGCTCCGCGAGTTTGTTCAGAGATGATACTGCTGAGTCGGAAAATTGTACCAAAATGCCGCAACATCTGTAATGGAGAAAAGCTATGTGCAACTTTCACTTGACACATAATACGAATAAACGTAACGCATAAGTCATGAATAGCTATAACTTCACATTACTTGTCGATTACACAATTTGCAATCCATCACTGGACACAGTAAGGAACGTGCAATATCCAAGAGACATGAGATCTGTAAGAATTATACAATAATACTTGCAGGGAATGTGTGTGTCAGACTGAGTATCATTAGAAGAATACTAAGGATATGTAGCTTACACACGAGAAAAGTAGCTCACAAAACCTATTTTGAAAGCTCCTTATGTGTTTGCCCCGTGTATGAGGTTTTTGTCAGGAAAGATTATTAGAAAAGCTAGAGAAGACCCAAAGAGAAAATTGCGCTTCGTGATGGCAACTCCTAGTAAAAGAGGGAGCATTGATTCTGTTCCACACTAGTGCCAGATGGCAGACGCTGTGTGTCACGGAAATGCTGACATTCCGAGAGTTTTCGTTTCAAGAGGTCAGGCAACATATTGCTCCCATCAGTACACATCTTTCCAAATAGGCCTGATGGTAAAACAGGAAACTATGAGGTCATACGGGGTCTTACTGACAGTCATTCTCTACACACACCATCTGCGAATGGATCACGAAAGGGAGGAATGATGGTGGTACGCCTGCTGTTCTGTCATATTGCGGAATCTGGCAAACAGAGTTCGGATATACACGTAGATTCTTTAATTTTCCTAGAGGCAAAGATATTGCTGATGGCGTGGTGGAAAATATTCCCTGGAGCACACGATGTATCAACAGTCAAACAAAGACTATAAGGCCACAGACAGTCTTCAAATCCCTTAATATAAAATACTATTGTGTTGTATCCTAATTCTTCGAATATAGTGACTATAGTTTTATGTATCAATTCAGTTCTCTCGCTTCACTTTCCAGAATTCATAAGCGAGTGTGTTGAACGATTTTTTAGGACAAGGGATGAGGCAGGGGGAGGGGGGAGGGGCAGGGGCTTAAACACTCGAAAAACAAAGCGTATGCTGACACAAAGTAGAATAGAGATCAATAGGTACTTCTTATTTTGAATATAACCAAACGTGGTAATAAAACCGATTGGTGAATGAACCACCACGGTGCTTTCAATGGTCTGATGTGTTTGCAGTTGGAATGTCGCTATCTTTCTTTGAACTGATTAACCTACTTAATTATCAGGAAACGAAATTTTTACTTATAGTCGTAGTAGGAGCCATTGTACTTGTAGGTAGTTTTTTCACATACAAAATGCATTTCTGAAGGTGACAGGTTCCTTATGAGAAAGAAACAAATTTAAATATAGTACAGTCTCACGTAACTGATTTTACGTACAGAACTATACAGGTTTAACTATATGCAAATTAAATTACACATTTGTGTGAACGGACGACATAATGCACTAGCAGATAAGCAACACAAGACGCGTTCAGACTTTAGCCACTTAGCTTGAGGAAGAATCAGAAACGTCTGTTTGTCTACCCAACGTATTATTGTACTAACCTCCTGAAAGGCTGAAGGGTGAGGCAAATCATTGTTTGGCACAGATAAATTCAGGCTAAAGCAGTCAGTTACTGAAGTAATAGTACCTCTTTATCCGCTGAAAGATATTTTTACTTGTTGTGTTTCAAAATTAACGTCAGTGCATTAGGTTACGCCGTTTTTAAAATGTGAAATCGCCGACATACAGTATTACCAATTGTACGTTTAAGTTTACTTGCATTAGAATTCTTCCTTATATCTGTAAGTACGTCTGCTACGCCACACAGTAGATGGTAAGGCAGTAAAAGACATTGTTAGCCGTATATTATGCCTGGTTACTGCCTTGCTCACCGTATATGAGCTTTGGTTGTTATATTTCAGCGATATACCGGTTTACACTAGTGCCTGTAATAGGAAAACTAAAAGCAAATTTTTTGTACGAATCACATTGAACTTAACGGTGGAAATGCCTATATAAGGAACTAATTTATTTCTCATGTGAAGTTATTCTGTCTGTTTATTTACCGACAATCTTATACGGTCATGGTTTTGAGAAAATTATATATGGCACTGTCCAGAAATCAAGGTTCGTGTGAATTACGCAATGAATCTATGCAGTTCACCAGAGGAAAACTACGGGTAGAAATATATTATTTATTCAGAATTCGTCAGTATTAAAATTGTCACTGCTACTAATATGAACACTAACATCGAACTGATCTGAGATGTATACTCTATCGGCAAAATGTGTTGGAATCTATCCATGAAACCAAAGACAGCTCAGAGCTACGTTGTTGTTGTTGTGGTCTTCAGTCCTGACACTGGTTTGATGCAGCTCTCCATGCTACTCTATCCTGTGCAAGATTCTCCATCTCCCAGTACCTGCTGCAACCTACATCCTTCTGAATCTGTTTGGTGTATTCATCTCTTGGTCTCCCTCTACGATTTTTACCCTCCACGCTGCCCTCCAATACTAAATTGGTGATCCCTCGATGTCTCAGAACATGTCCTACCAACCGATCCCTTCTTCTAGTCAAGCTGTGCCACAAATTTCTCTTCTCCCCAGTTCTATTCAATACTTCCTCAATACTTATGTGGTCTACCCATGTAATCTTCAGCATTCTTCTGTAGCACCACATTTCGAAAGCTTCTATTCTCTTCTTGTCTAAGCTATTTATCGTCCACGTTTCACTTCCATACATGGCTACACTATATACAAATACTTTCAGAAACGACGTCCTGACGCTTAAATCAATACTCGATGTTAACAAATTTCTCTTCTTGAGAAACGCTTTCCTTGCCATTGTCAGTCTACATTTTATATCCTCTCTACTTCGACCATCATCAGTTATTTTGCTCCCCAAATAGCAAAACTCCTTTACTACTTTAAGTGTCTCATTTCCTAATCCAATTCCCTCAGCATCACCCGACTTGATTCGACTACATTCCATTATCCTCGTTTTGCTTTTGTTGATGTTCATCTTATACCCTTCTTTCAAGACACTGTCCATTCCGTTCAACTGCTCTTGCAAGTCCTTTGCTGTCTCTGACAGAATTACAATGTCATCAGCGAACCTCAAAGTTTTTATTTCTTCTCCATGGATTTTAATACCTACTCCAAATTTTTCTTTTGTTTCCTTTATTGCTTGCTCAATATACAGATTGAATAACATCGGGGATAGGCTACAACCCTGTCTCACTCCCTTCCCAACCACTTCTTCCCTTTCATACCCCTCGACTCTTATAACTGCCATCTGCTTTCTGTACAAATTCTAAATAGCCTTTCGCTCTCTGTACTTTGTCCCTGCAATCTTCAGAATTTGAAAGAGAGTATTCCAGTTAACGTTGTCAAAAGCTTTCTCTAAGTCTACAAATGCTAGAAACGTAGGTTTGCCTTTCCTTAATCTTTCCTCTAAGATAAGTCGTAGGGTCAGTATTGCCTCACGTGTTCCAACATTTCTACGGAATCCAAACTGATCTTCCCCGAGGTCGGCTTCTATCAGTTTTTCCATTCGTCCGTAAATAATTCGCGTTAGTATTTTGCAGCTGTGACTTATTAAACTGATAGTTCGGTAATTTTCACATCTGTCAACACCTGCTTTCGTTGGGATTGGGATTATTATATTCTTCTTGAAGTCTGAGGGTATTTCGCCTGTCTTGTACATCTTGCTCACCAGATGGTAGAGTTTTGTCAGGACTGGCGCTCCCAAGGTTGTCAGTAGTTATAATGGAATGTTGTCTACTACGGGGGTCTTGTTTCGACTCAGGTCTTTCAGTGCTCTGTCAAACTCTTCACGCAGTATCATATCTCCCATTTCATCTCCATCTACATCCTCTTCCATTTCCATAATATTGTCCTCAAGTACATCGCCCTTGTATAGACCCTCTATATACTCCTTCCACCTTTCTGCTTTCCCTTCAGTGGTTGGAATTGGGTTTCCATCAGAGCCCTTGATATTCATGCAAATGGTTCTCCTTTATCCAAAGGTCTCTTTAATTTTCCTGTAGGCAGTATCTATCTTACCCCTAGTGAGATAAGCCTCTACATCCTTACATTTGTCCTCTAGCCATCCTTGCTTAGCCATTTTGCACTTCCTGTCAATATCATTTTTGAGGCGTTTGTATTTCTTTTTGCCTGCTTCATTTACTGCATTTTTATATTTTCTCCTTTCATCAATTAAATTCAATATTTCTTCTGTTTCCCACGGGTTTCTACTAGCCCTCGTCTTTTTACCTATTTGGTCCTCTGCTGCCTTCACTATTTCATCCCTCAAAGCTACCCATTCTTCATCTACTTTATTTCTTTCCCCCATTCCTCTCAATTGTTCCCTGATACTCTCCCTGAAACTCTGTACAATCTCTGGTTCTTTCAGTTTATCCAGGTCCCATCTCCTTAAATTCCCACCTTTTTGCAGTGTCTTCAGTTTTAATCTACAGTTCATAACCAATAGATTGTGGTCAGAGTCCACATCAGCCCCTGGAAATGTCTTACAATTTAAAACCTGGTTCCTAAATCTCTGTCTTACCATTATATAATCTATCTGATACCTTTTAGTATCTCCAGGGTTCTTCCATGTATACAGCCTTCTTTTATGATTCTTAAACCAAGTGTTTGCTATGATTAAGTTATGCTCTGCGCAAAATTCTACCAGGCGGCTTCCTCTTTAATTTCTTAGCTCCAATCCATATTCACCTACTATGTTTCCTTCTCTCCCTTTGCCTACTGATGAATTCCAGTCACCCATGACTATTAAATTTTCGTCTCCCTTCACTACCCGAATAATTTCTTTTATCTCATCATACATTTCATCAATTTCTTCGTCATCTGCAGAGCTAGTTGGCATATAAACTTGTACTACTGTAGTAGGTGTGGGCTTCGTATCTATCTTGGCCACAATAATGCGTTCACTATGCTGTTTGTAGTAGTTTACCCGTACACCTATTTTTTTATTCATTATTAAAACTACTCGTGCATTACCCCTATTTGATTTTGTATTTATAACCCTGTACTCACCTGACCAGAAGTCCTGTTACTCCTGCCACCGAACTTCACTAATTCCCACTATATCTAACTTTAACCTATCCATTTCCCTTTTTAAATTTTCTAACCTACCTGCCCGATTAAGGGATCTGACATTCCACGCTCCGATCCGTAGAACGCCAGTTTTCTTTCTCTTGATAACAACGTCCTCCTGAGTAGTCCCCGCCCGGAGATCCGAATGGGGGACTATTTTACCTCCGGAATATTTTACCCAAGAGGACGCCATCACCATTTAATCATACAGTAAAACTGCATGCCCTCGGGAAAAATTACGGCTGTAGTTTCCCCTTGCTTTCAGCCGTTCGCAGTACCAGAACAGCAAGGCCATTTTGGTTAATGTTACAAGGCCAGATCAGTCAATCATCCAGACTGTTGCCCATGCAACTACTGAAAAGGCTGCTGCCCCTCTTCAGGAACCACACGTTTGTCTGGCCTCTCAACAGATAACCCTCCGTTGTGGTTGCACCTACGGTAAGGCTAACTGTATCGTTGAGGCACGCAAGCCTCCCCACCAACGGCAAGGTCCATGGTTCTCGGGGGGGGGGGGGGGGGGGGGCTCAGAGCTATAATAGCGTTGAACTGCTAACCCAGAAACAGTGTTCTAGTGATTGTAATTCATCCGCAGAAAGAGAAAAATTTATGTACTGTGAAGTAAGTCTTAAATGAACACTGAGTGCCAGCCCGTTAAGAGCAGTCAATCCATGTTTCATTAGATGACGTTTCCTATTCATTCTGACAGAGTTCTCCGGTTACTTGCCCAATTATGCTCGTTCACAGGGACTTAATCCCAAATGGAGAGGAGTTTTAAATCCAGCAGTTGATTGGACACTCTCGTACCGGCTGATGAAGTGTGCGAAATGGGATTAGTGATGTGATTGCTGGCAGGCAAGTTTGCGCGCGTCCAACGATTGCGCTTTACAGTACGTCTTCTCATCAGCTTCTGAGCCCGTAACAAACGAGCGTAGCAACAACAGAACCACTTATGTGGATTAATAATTCTTGCCAAGAAAAGTCACACTCCACTCGGATACAAAAGCCGTTCACTTCGTGGCTTATTCAGTAGCTGTAATGGATTTACGCTCCCTAATTCTCCTTTACTTTTCTACCGACGGAAGCTTTCTCTACTGTGCAGCAACAGTCGGTCCTCTCGGAGGATGTAGTCCCTTAGTTTTACGCGATGTTGCTGGAGTGGCAAGTAAACGAGAATTATATGTTTCTATCTTCCCTTGTAACTGAATTTATGCTTAGAAGATGAAGTGAAGATCCCTATTATCCGTATGTTAATCAGTATATAGAAAGCAACAAAACACTAATTAATGCCTTCTCTGTATTTCTTCGTTACCATCTTCCTTTCCACTACTATTCCTTGACTTTCTTGGTTATTGTTTATCGAAATCAATATGACCGTGACAAAGAAGTGTGGAATGTGCTTATCGCGGGAAAATGAGATGGATGGAAAGACAGATGACTGAAAATGTAGTTTGTTCAAGGAATACTCTTTGGTTAATACAGCACAATATGCAAACATGAACTGGTCTACAATAGAATCACCGTAATTACGGGAGACATCCCTTTCTCGTGACAGGAATACGTCATGAATTAAGAGATGATCTTTGATGAATTAATTCTCAAAAAATGGCTCTGAGCACTATGGGACTTAACTGATATGGTCATCAGTCTCCAAGAACTTAGAACTACTTAAACCTCACTAACCTAAGGACATCACACACATCCATGCCCGAGGCAGGATTCGAACCTGCGACCGTAGCGGTCGCGCGGTTCCAGATTGTAGCACCTAGAATCGCTCGGCCACTCCGGCCGGCAATTAATTCTCATTTACAATGTCTAATTTAAACTGCACATAATAACGTTAATGATTTTCAGATTATTAATTTCAAGGAAAAAGCGAGGAAAGCGATAAGGTTGCAAGTTACAATGATATTCAGTGTAAGAAATGTTCAAATGTGTGTGAAATCTTACGGGACGTAACTGCTAAGGTCATCAGTCCCTAAGCTTACACACTACTGAACCTAAATTATACTAAGGACAAACACACATACCCATGCCCGAGGGAGGACTCGAACCTCCACCGGGACCAGCCGTCAGTATAAGACTTTTGTGTCAAAAGTGAAGGAAATTTCATTAGGTCTTTAGAAACTACTTCAAGATATGCAGGGAGGAGCATTCGCAAAAAATTTCTTTGGTGCCAAATGTAATATTTAGCGAAATTTTCCAGTGAAGCATTTCGCTATTAACTGCACTGCGAAGATAATTATTCGCCTGGAGTTAGTGATAATTTTAGAATTATGTTTGCAAAAGCTTTTCGTGATAGAAAAGCATTAGCCAGGATAATCAAAGTATCAGTCAAAACGTAACCCATGAGGAGTTTTAATGCGTAGTTCTAAACATATTTTGGTCTTTATCCAAATGAAGCAGAATAAAGAATGTATTTGTAAATGGGTCGTGTTACACAGAGCAAAGAGTTCTGTAATATTCAGTTTGAACCAGAAATTAATTTAAACACTTCTTATGGTTTATCACAAATAAATGGTTTAAAATATTCAATGTGGGGTGATTTAGAGACCAGATTGTTCAGATGATCAGTTTTTAAAGTATGTAGGTAATTTAGGAAACGTATCAGGAAATAATTAACAGAGAAAACTTTGATTTTGGGGATTCATCAGAAGGTAATTTGAGGAGACAATGATAAATATGAAGAAAGGAATTTGGAAAAGGTATCACGAAACAAGTATAAGACAAAACGTTGATTTTCGGAATTCATCAGAAGGAAATTGGAGACAATGTAGGGAGGATTACAATAATCAAGAAAGACGGGGAATCGATAACAACAAAGAAAAGAATCATAACAGAGAATTTAGTATTACAGTCATCCATCGCAACAGAAATACAGAAACGATATAATGATAAATGAGCAGGTCGACCTAGAGTCGTTCCGTTGACTGTGAGAGTGGAAATTAAACGTGATGAATTGACCACTCACGCTCTACCAAAAAGTCAAGTCGCTATGATATCGCGCGTCCTGTGCTGCGATTGAGATCACGCGTCCTGTGCTGCGATGGTGTATTTTTGTTTCTGTCCAAGGAGGCGATGAACAGCGGACCTAGCGTAATTGTGAAGAAAGACAGCGAACTAAAAGCTTACTTTGCGTTGTAATATACCGCGATCATCATCAGCAGCATCATCATCATCATTATGATTAATATTATTATTATTATTATTTTGAGCGGAAATGAATTATTACGCTTTAAGTGTCAGTAAAATTGTGTTTAACATAATTCCTCACAGACAAAATGATTTTTATTGTTAGAATCAAAAATATGTATGCAACTGCTGTCAAGTTGTTCACCTTACTCTTTAACCGTTCTGCACGTCAAGACCTAAATTATTCTTATTAGTTGAGGATCATACTGCATATCAGCAGGCCGGCCGGAGTGGCAGAGCGGTTCTAGGCGCTACAGTCTGGAACAGCGCGACCGCTACGGTCGCAGGTTCGAATCCTGCCTCGGGCATGGATGTGCGTGACGTCCTTAGGTTAGTTAGGTTTAATTAGTTCTAAGTTCTAGGGGACTGATGACCAAACAAGTTAAGTCCCATAGTGCTCAGAGCCATTTTTTTTTTATATCAGCAGAGATTTACATTTCCTTTCATCAGACGAAACTTATTATTTTACACAAGTAAACAAATAAATAATATCACTATTACATCTTACTAAACATTAAAACACTTTTATACAGAATTCACTGTTATGAATTGCCATCTCATTCCAATGCGTTGAAAACGTAGCAGCAGGTTTTAAGCACTTGTCTCCTTCTCTTTGTTTCTAGTTCCTCGAAAACGTAGCAAAACAGGAAACTTGGTGAATACTTTCGTATGGAAAACTTCTGACGGAAGCAGAAGGCAGTCAACTTTTGCAGTTTCAGGGCTTTCCATTCAACCGGAGGAAATCGGAGATTCGGATAGAACATCCACTCTGGCGCCAGCCAGCACTTGTATTCACCTTCCAGTGAGAACGAACTACCTGGGTGAGGGGCAGGAACATCAGAAATCCCAGGCAGGTGAGCAGAGACACTTAACACTGTACTACTGTAGACATTCAAATGAGAATAACCATATGAAAGTAATAACTACGTAATTATTAAACAAAATAAAGTAAGGCAGCCGGAAGCTCAGTGTACATCACTAATTTTAGCTGATACATTTTTGAATTAGAAAGGATCAGTCGCGTGAGCTGATGCAAGTAGTAACAGAGTGTAACTACGAGGAACAATTATATTTAACTGAAAACGTCTCATCATTCGCGGAAAGATATTCTGATATGGCAGTCCAAGGTACAGAACTCTAATGTGCGAAGTCTGTGCGGTTCTCACATAATAATGAGTTGCTTATAATGGGACTCTAAGAATCAAAATGAATATCTGTAACAAAACTATGCATACGTATGTTAAATGGAAAGGGATATTCGTCACATGAATCCAAAACAACTGAAAGGATGGGTACGTTACGTCCATGCCGTTATATGTTACCCGTTATGAAAAATGTAATGTAATCGATTCCTTTCCCTTTGAAGCTTTACAGAAAGGCTTCGTTTGTAACAGTGGCTAATTAAGGACAGTTGACATTTAGTACGCTACCGGACCACGGAAATTTGAAACAAACGCCAGCCAGCTTGCTTCTGACGGAAAAGCCTCACCGCTTTTTTTGTGAACATCAAAGCAACAGGCAACTGTACAGTTCTTTACTTCTCTGTGTGCCTCTATGATGGGAAGTGCGTCCACATAAACGCCTCTCATTGACAAAAATTCTTTTACAGTTTCCACGAACTGTTTTCTGAAACAGCTGCCAGATACAAAGGGCATTGTTTTCGTTCTGAATGTCGAACGCAGTTTTACGACCGATGAAACGGATTTAGTATGCTCAACACATCTAAAATGACGTTAATAGAGTAAGGTTTATCTTCTGCAATTTGAAACATTAGTAGTGCAAAGAACTGTGCAGAATTTAGCAGACTCGTTTATAGATACCTCGCAGCATCCCGTGCAGGCAACAGAGAAATGTCACTGAAAGGGGACAGAAGAATTATGAAAGGAATGTGTATTTGAAAACGGGATTCAATCCGTAATTTAGGATCTTATTCAGTAATTTAGAAATCAGCATACCCTTAGCACTCACTTCACATTCCAACTTGCATTAATCAAGCGAATAGCGCAACTTCACTAATCTTTTGCAACATAGTGGGGGTCCTATTCCTACTTCTTCATCTACAGTGGACGGGGAGGGAGAAAGAATGTTGGGGCTCTAGACATGGCGTTTTGTTTCTACTTCTTCTGCTAGAACTTTTTCATTCCTTCAAGCAAGCTCATCCCATTTCATCCTGTCAGATGTTCTGGGGCTTTGTACTTGTCCTCCTATAACCACCTGAAGTAGGTAACATTATATCGAAGTGCATCTTTATTACTAATTTTGTTTCAAACAGTCACGAGTTTTCCCGTATCATCAACGATCTTTGCCCTTTCGTCACATCAGATTTTGTTGGACATTGTACAATATTTCCTGGAAAATCTTAAAGTTGGTGACGTTATTTAGGAGCATCGAATTTTTTACAAATTTACATTGGATCAACTAACTTTTTCCATTTCTTTCGTTTCTTAACCCATTTTTCAATCGCTTTTATGTAGCTGGTTTGTTAATTTTTTAATGTTCTTGTTCTTGTGGTCTTCAGTCGTGAGACTGGTTTGATGCAGCTCTCCATGCTACTCTATCCTGTGCTTGCTTCTCCATCTCCCAGTGTCTACAGCAACCTACATCCTTCTGATTCTGCTTGGTGTATTCATCTCTTGGTCTCCTTCTACGATTTTTACCCTCCACGCTGCCCTCCAATACTAAATTGGTGATCCATTGACGCCTCAGAACCTATCCTACCAACCGATCCCTTCTTCTAGTCAAGCTGTGCCACAAATTTCTCTTCTCCCCAGTTCTATTCAATACTTCCTCAATACTTATGTGGTCTACCCATGTAATCTTCAGCATTTTTTTCTAGCACCACATTTTGAAGGCTTCTATTCTCTTCTTGTCTAAACTATTTATCGCTCATGTTTCACGTCCATACAGGGAACTATACAGTTCTTTACTTCTCTGTGTGCCTCTATGATGGGAAGTGCGTCCACATAAACGCCTCTTATTGACAAAAATTCTTCTACAGTTTCCACGAAGAGATTTCTGAAACAGTTGCCAGATACAAAGGGCATTGTTATTTTGCTCCCCAAATAGCAAAACTCATCTACTACTTTAAGTGACTCACCTTCTAATCTAATTCCCTCAGCATCACCGCTTTAATTCGACTACATTCCATTAACCTCGTTTTCCTTTTGTTGATGTTCATCTTATATCCTCCTTTCAAGACACTGTCCATTCCGATCAACTGCTCTTCCAAGTCCTTTGCTGTCTCTGACAAAATTACAATGTCATCGACGAACCTCAAAGTTTTTTTTCTTCTCCATGGATTTTAATTCCTTCTCCGAATTTTTCTTTTGTGTCCTTTACTGGTTGCTCAATATATAGATTGAATAACATCGGAGATAGACTACAACCTTGTCTCACTCCCTTCCCAACCACTGCTTCCCTTTCGTGCCCCTCGACTCTTATAACTGCCATATGTTTTCAGTAAAAATTGTAAATAACCTTTCGCTCCCTGTATTTTACAGCTGCCACCTTCAGAATTTGAAATAGAGTATTCCAGTCAACATTGTCGGAAGCTTTCTCTAAGTCTACAAATGTTAGAAACGTAGGTTTGCCTTTCTTTAATCATCTTCTAAGGTAAGTCGTAGAGTCAACATTGCCTCACGTGTTCCAACATTTCTAGGGAATGCAAACTGATCTTCCCCGAGATCCGCTTCTACCAGTTTTTCCATTGGTCTGTAATGAATTCGTGTTAGTATTTTGCACCCGAGACTTATTAAACTGATAGTACGGTAATTTTCACATCTGTCAACACCTGCTTCCCTTGGGATTGGAATTATTATATTCTTCTTGAAGTCTGAGGATATTTCACATGTCTCATACTTCTTGCTCACCAGATGGTAGAGTTTCGTCAGGAGGAGGAGGAGACTTAGTGTTTATCGTCCCGTCGACAACGAGGTCATTAGAGACGGAGCGCAAGCTCGGGTTAGGGAAGGATGGGGAAGGAAATCGGCCGTGCCCTTTCAAAGGATCCATCCCGGCATTTGCCTGAAGCGATTTAGGGAAATCACGGAAAACCTAAATCGGGATGGCCGGAGACGGGATTGAACCGTCGTCCTCCCGAATGCGAGTCCAGTGTGCTAACCACTGCGCCACCTCGCTCGGTGTTTCGTCAGGGCTGGCTCTCACAAGGCTCAGTAGTTCTAATGGAATGTTGTCTACTCCAGGGGCCTTGTTTCTACTTAGTTCTTTGAGTTCTTTGTCAAATTCTTCACGCAGTATCATATCTCCCATTTCATCTTCATACACGTCCTCTTCAATTCCATAATATTGTCCTCAAGTACATCGCCCTTGTATAGGCCCTCAATAGACTCCTTCCACCTTTCTGCTTTCTCTTCTTTGCTTAGAATTGGGTGTCCATCTGAGTTCTTGATATTCATACAAGTGGTTCTCTTTTCTCCAAAGGTCTCTTTAAGTTTCCTGTAGGCAGTATCTATCTTACCCCTAGTGAGATAAGCCTCTACATCCTTACATTTGTCCTCTAGCCATCCCTGTTTAGCCATTTTGCACTTCCTGTCCACCTCTTTTTTGAAACGTTGGTATTCCTTTTTTCCTGCTTCATTTATTGCATTTTTATATTTTCTCCTTTCATCAATTAAATTCAATATTTTTTCTGTTACCCAAGCATTTCTACTAGCCCTCGTCTTTTTACCTACTTGTTCCTCTGCTGCCTTCACTACTTCATCCCTCAAAGCTGCCCATTCTTCTTCTATTGTATTTCTTTCCCCCATTATTGTCAATCTTTCCCTAATGCTCTAGCTGAAACTCTCTGCAACCTCTGGTTCTGTCAGTTTATCCACATCCCATCTCCTTAAATTCCCACCTTTTTGAAGTCTCTTCAGTTTTAATCTACAGTTCATAACCAATAGATTGTGGTCAGAGCCCACATCTACCCCTGGAAATGACTTACAATTTTTAAATAATGAATAAATTTAATTACCTTTTTTGGTAATTTAGGGGAGACCCAGTGCAAAAAATGGAAAAAAATTATTTTTATTTTTTTGTTTCATTAAAATCTAAGGAATCTCCCGAACATTCTGACATATTATTTATCTGGTGGAAATATTGTCTTGCTGGTATTATCGTCCTTTAATGTACATCTATATTGTCATTTTTCCTACTCGCGACTTACATTGACTCATTTGAGTGGTCATGTTTCCCAAACTATTTACCATAGAAGGCCGTGGTTTTGTTGTTTTGTAGTTGACAATCTACTCTACACAGTGTGTTGTTTCCGTAGCTCTTTGTTTGAATGGCGCGAAGTGTTTCGTGAATAACTTCTTGTTTAGTGGGTTTTAGTTCGCGCGGCAAGCAGACATTGACAGCATTTTGCAGAAGAAAAATGACAAAACCACGCGGAATATTCAAGAAGCGAAGAGACAAGGGTAACAGGTTTTACCGAAAATGTGTAGCTGATGAAGCTTGTTTGAGTATATCACAAGGAACTACAAGCGACAGCAGTGACAAGAAAAGGGCAGTGCCTACACCCTATCCCCCAGTACTTCCAAAAGCACAGTTAACTTTAGAGTTTATGAAGACCTCAGTGTAGAAAGAGAGATGGATACGAATATAATTGTGGAGTTCGGTATTTTGGCTCGTGTCCTAAGTGAAGCAGTGAGTTATTCTCTTTGTGGTGGTGCAGTAACAGTGTCTGAAGGTGAATCTACATCTACATCTACATTTCTACTCCGCAAGCCACCCAACGGTGTGTGGCGGAGGGCACTTTACGTGCCACTGTCATTACCTCCCTTTTCTGTTCCAGTCGCGTATGGTTAGCGGGAAGAACGACTGTCTGAAAGCCTCCGTGCGCACTCGAATCTCTCTAATTTTACATTCGTGATCTCATCGGGAGGTATAAGTAGGAGGAAGCAATATATTCAATACCTCATCAAGAAACGCACCCTCTCTAAACCTGGCGAGCAATCTACACCACGATGCAGAGCGCCTCTCTTGCAGAGTCTGCCACTTGAGTTTGATAAACATCTCCGTAACGCTATCACGGTTACCAAATAACCCTGTGACGAAACGCGCCGGTCTTCTTTGGATTTTCTCTGTCTCCTCCGTCAACCGGATCTGGTACGGATCCCACACTGATGAGCAATACTCAAGTATAGGGCGAACGAGTGTTTTGTAAGCCACCTCCATTGCTGATGAACTACATTTTCTAAGGACTCTCCCAATGAATCTCAACCTGGTACCCGCCTTACCAACAATTAATTTTATATGATCATTCCGCTTCAAATCGTTCCGCACGCATACTCCCAGATATTTTACAGAAGTAACTGCTACCAGTGTTTGTTCCGCTATCATATAATCACACAATAAAGGATCCTTCTTTCTATGTATTCGCAATACATTACATTTGTCTATGTTAAGGGTCAGTTGCCACTCCCTGCACCAAGTGCCTATCCGCTGCAGATCTTCCTGCATTTCGCTACAATTTTCTAATGCTGCAACTTCTCTGTATACTACAGCATCATCCGCAAAAAGCCACATGGAACTTCCGACACTATCTACTAGGTCATTTATATATATTGTGAAAAGCAATGCCGGCCGCGGTGGTCTAGCGGTTCTAGGCGCTCAGTCCGGAACCGCGCGACTGCTACGGTCGCAGGTTCGAATCCTCCCTCGGGCATGGATGTGTGTGATGTCATTGGGTTAGTTAGGTTTAAGTAGTTCTAAGTTCTAGGGGACTGATGACCGCAGATGTGAAGTCCCATAGTGCTCAGAGCCATTTGAACCATTTTTTTGAAAAGCAATGGTCCCATAACACCCCCCTGTGACACGCCAGAGGTTACTTTAACGTCTGTAGACGTCTCTCCGTTGATAGCAACATGCTGTGTTCTGTTTGCTAAAAACTCTTCAATCCAGCCACACAGCTGGTCTGATATTCCGTAGGCTCTTACTTTGTTTATCAGGCGACAGTGCGGAACTGTATCGAACGCCTTCCGGAAGTCAAGGAAAATAGCATCTACCTGGGAGCCGGTATCTAATATTTTCTGGGTCTCAAGAACAAATAAAGCGAGTTGGGTCTCACACGATCGCTGTTTCCGGAATCCATGTTGATTCCTACAGAGTAGATTCTGGGTTTCCAAAAACGACATGATGCTCGAGCAAAAAACATGTTCTAAAATTCTACAACAGATCGACGTCAGAGATATAGGTCTATAGTTTTGCGCATCTCCTCGACGACCCTTGTTGAAGACTGGGACTACCTGTGCTCTTTTCCAATCATTTGGAACCTTCCGTTCCTCTAGAGACTTTCGATACACGGCTGTTAGAAGGGGGCAAGTTCTTTCGCGTACTCTGTGTAGAATCGAATTGGTATCCCGTCAGTTCCAGTGGACTTTCCTCTGTTGAGTGATTCCAGTTGCTTTTCTATTCCTCGGACACTTATTTCGATGTCAGCCATTTTTTCGTTTGTGCGAGGATTTAGAGAAGGAACTGCAGTGTTGTCTTCCTCTGTAAAACAGCTTTGGAAAAAGGTGTTTAGTATTTCAGATTTACGCGTGTCATCCTCTGTTTCAATGCCATCATCATCCCGGAGTGTCTGGATATGCTGTTTCGAGCCACTTACTGATTTAACGTAAGACCAGAACTTCCTAGGATTTTCTGTCAACTCGGTACATAGAATTTTACTTTCGAATTCACTGAACGCTTCACGCATAGCCCTCCTTATGCTAACTTTGACATCGTTTAGCTTCTGTTTGTCTGAGAGGTTTTGGCTGCGTTTAAACTTGGAGTGAAGCTCTCTTTGCTTTCGCAGTAGTTTCCTATCATTGC
This sequence comes from Schistocerca nitens, assembly GCF_023898315.1. Classification (NCBI taxonomy): domain Eukaryota; kingdom Metazoa; phylum Arthropoda; class Insecta; order Orthoptera; family Acrididae; genus Schistocerca; species Schistocerca nitens. The sequence continues at coordinate 952,990,122 of NC_064616.1, forward strand.
TGTTGAACAAAGGTGGGTTTTTCCCGTCCCTCACAGTTTTACTCGGCACGTACCAGTCTAAAACGCATTTTACGATTGCCTTGAACTTTTTCCATAAACACTCAACATTGTCAGTGTCGGAACAGAAATTTTCGTTTCGATCTGTTAGGTAGCCTGAAATCTGCCTTCTATTACTCTTGCTAAACAGATAAACCTTCCTCCCTTTTTCTATATTCCTATTAACTTCCGTATTCAGGGATGCTGCAACGGCCTTACGATCACTGATTCCCTGTTCTGCACATACAGAGTCGAAAAGTTCGGGTCTGTTTGTTATCAGTAGGTCCAAGATGTTATCTCCACGAGTCGGTTCTCTGTTTAATTGCTCGAGGTAATTTTCGGATAGTGCACTCAGTAAAATGTCACTCGATGCTCTGTCCCTACCACCCGTCCTAAACATCTGAGTGTCCCAATCTGTATCCGGTAAATTGAAATCTCCACCTAAGACTATAACATGCTGAGAAAATTTATGTGAAATGTATTCCAAATTTTCTCTCAGTTGTTCTGCCACTAATGCTGCTAAGTCGGGAAATCGGTAAAAGGAGCCAATTATTAACCTAGCTCGGTTGTTGAATGTAACCTCCACCCATAATAATTCACAGGAACTATCCACTTCTACTTCACTAGTCAGTCCTGTCAACGATGCTGCAGATGGTGAGCTCTGCTTTCATCCCGCTAGCGAGACTGGCAGTCTTCACCAAATCAGAAGCCAGCCTGAAGCCAGAGAGGATTTCCTCCGATCCATAGCGACACACATCATTGGTGCCGACATGAGCGACCACCTGCAGATGGGTGCACCCTGTACCCTTCATGGCATCCGGAAGGACCCTTTCCACATCTGGAATGACTCCCCCGGTATGCACACGGAGTGCACATTGGTTTTCTTCCCCTCTCTTGCTGCCATATCCCTAAGGGGCACCATTACGCGCCTGACGTTGGAGCTCCCAACTACCAGTAAGCCCACCATCTGCGACCGCCCGGATCTTGCAGACTGAGGGGCAACCTCTGGAACAGGACAAGCAGCTATGTCCGGCCGAAGATCAGTATCAGCTGGAGACAGAGCCTGGAACCGGTTCCTCAGACAATCTGGAGAGGCCTTCCGTACAGCCCTCCGGAATGTCTTTCGCCCCCTGTCACACCTCGAGACGACCTCCCACTCTACCACAGGTGAGGGATCAGCCTCAATGTGGGCAGTATCCCGGGCAGCCACAGTCGTAGTCCGATCGGGAGATGCGTGGAACGAGCTGGCCGTCCCCGACAAACCCCCATCCGGACACCCACAGTGATGCCCATTGGCAACAGTCTCAAGCTGTGTGAACGAAGCCAGCACTGCCTGAAGCTGGTAGCGAAGGGATGCCAACTCAGCCTGCATCCGAACACAGCAGTTGCAGTCCCTATCCATGCTAAAAACTGTTGTGCAAAGAACGTCTGAACTAATCTACAGAGAGCACAAACAATTCGACACAAAATTTAAACGGTTATTAAAATACAAGATTATCTAGTAAATGTAGTAATGCTGCTACTTGCGCACTGCTGACACACTGCTCGGCGGCGGAAGGAGACTGCGCGATTTGATGGTTCCTGGCAGAGACGAGGACACAAATCGAAGAATGGAGTTGCAACGGCAACAAGTGTTGACACAGGAAAAGTTCTGTATCTTGAGATTTTTACAAAATATTGTCAAGGATGCACATGTGCTGGCGTGTATAGAGAGAGAGTAGAAGCTCATAAGCCAAACTGTGGAAAACATTATCAGGGAACAAGTGGAGGGATGGAAGTGGCTGCTGCAGTAAATATTTTTCAGCAATCTGAGGAAGAAAGGGGAGTTAGGTACATTCTGTTCTTTGGAGATGGAGACAGCAAGTCTGTCAAAGCAGTAGTGAACAGCAAACCTTACAGTGTGCCCATAACTAAACTAGAGAGTGTAGACCATGTGAAAAATAGAATGGGTGCACGTCTCAGACAGTTGAAAATAAAACTTGGCAACGCAAAGCTATCAGATGGTAAAACAATAAAAGGTCCTGGCGGACTGACTGACAAGGTGAGAGATCAGTTTCAAGATTATTATGGTAAAGCTGTCAGGGACAAGATGGCGAGAGCAGTGTGGGCTACCTACTATCACATGATAACAACCCCGAACATTGTTTGTGCCCTCGTCCTCCTGAGAAATGGTGCAAATATAGAAAATCTGAAGCTGAAGGATCTCTGGCAGATTTTAAGCATAAAAACAGTGTGCCTCAAGCAGTAATGAAGGCTCTGAAGCCTATATTTAGAGATCTGACCAATCTATATCTGTTGAAAAGGTGTTTGCATGGGAAAACACAAAACGTGAACGAATCTTTCAATAATCTTCTCTGGACTCGCATACCAAAAAGTGTATTTGTTGGGATGAAGACCCTACGGTTTGGAAAGAATGACACTGTAATCACATTTAATAATGGATTCAAGTGGCAGACTGCGAGTACTTGAGAAGCTGGGAGTTATTTTGGGGAAGCATACAGTGGAAGGTCTTCACAAAGTGGACATCGGAAGAGTGAAAAAAGCTGAGGTTTCAGCAAAACATGTGACCAAAGAGGCATGGAAAAGAAGAAGGCAGCTGTTACTTGATAGAACTAGTGGTGAAGATTACCTAGAATATGGAGCATGGTGTTTTTAATAACGTGATGTAACAATAAAGGTAATAAATTTCATATGAAAACTTTAAGCGTCCTTTTCTCAGTTTATATATTTTTCACTACAAATGCCTCGTTTTCTCAGAAACTATTCATCCTATTGCACTGAAACATTACAGAGTCCTGCCCAACCAGTAAGCCATGGATCTTCAACGAAGAATATACGTTCAGCTCAGTTATTCATATGTATATTTATGTCAACAAAATGTTTACAAAAATACAGTGATTGAGCAAAAAATTTGTAAATCCTTTTGTTTTGATGCAAAACCTTCCATCGTAGATCAGTAGAAGAAGGAGTCAGTAGTTATTATATGGCAGAAATTTCAAATCCGTATCTACAATAGTCTCTGAGATAATTGGTCATTAACATTGGTGAATTAACGTGGGCGAGACAGGAGCCCGGGTCCCTCCTTAACTCTCACATAGTACTGCAACTTGTTTATAGAAATTCTGACATCCCTTTCTTTTAGTATACTTTATCCTCTCTGCTTGTCTGCACCTATCTTCACTTTTTCTTATCCTCTATAAATAAGGTTTTCTATTTTACGATTCAAAAACCTTCCTTAAAATTTTCTTTGTGTCGTATTCACTATCTCCATTTTCAATTTCGTCCTGTCTTTACAATGTCTGTCTTTATTACTGATGAGTGATGTCTTACCCTTGCCTTGTAGGTAACCACTTTATAGTTGCACCTATTGAGCTTTGAGGATGTGGGGATAAAGAGACAAGATCTGTAGATGAGCTGATCAAGTACTATAATGCTAACATTCTGAAACCAAATGCTGGAAAGACACAAGTTTGTGCATTGCCTCTACGGAATAGGGAAGCTGATAGCAAACTGAACATCACTTGGACAGGAAAACAATTCCACTGCGACACTCGAAAATACCTTGGAGTAAATATGCACCGCTCTCTTACATTCAAAGCATACTGCGAAGTATCTGCATAGGAAAAACATCATCTGTAAATTTACAGTGGCTCGGACATCTGGCCTGTGCAGTTTGTTTACACGCAGTGGAATATTCTGCACCAGTTGCGTAAAATTCTGTACATGCCAAACAGGTTCATAAAATTTTGAACGAGTCTGGACGCACTGTGACATACTGTCTGCGACCATCTCCTGTCAATAAACTTTACCAAATTAAGGGCATTACACCGTATTCGCTGGGAAGCAGCTGCTGCACATGAGCCCCAACAACCAATACTCAGATCAAGGGAGAGCTTCATGCTGACAACTACGGCAATTCCTTCATCTCCTGGAACTCGAGGTTCTTTGCCTGACGCCCACCGAACATTGTCAAAGAATATCTAGCTGGAGGTTTACACCTACCTAATGGGGCATGGAAGCCGCAGAGAAGCCAGAGAACTCAGGTGTTACGATGCAATGTCAACCTTAGGAAATGGGACTTCAGCAGTCGTGATGAAATTTGGAAGTATGGTGAGCGCTGGACCAACAACATCGGCTACCTTCTTTTAGAATGACTAAGCAGCCTATCAGTTGTAAAATGGTAGGTTTATTTAATCCCCTTTACTATAGTTTCAACGTTTATAAAAACAGCTTCTTCAGAAGGAAATAGTGACAACCGAGTTACATGTTTTTTTTTATTTTTTTTTTATTTTTTTTTATTTATTGTTCCGTGGGACCACATTAAGGAGAAGTCTCCATGGTCATGGAACGAGTCAATACATGAAATTATAACACGATTGTAGAAACAGATAAAATGAAATATAAGAAACATATTCGGGCGACAAGTCGTTAGTTTAAATAAAGAAAATCAATAATGTAACACTGGAATTTGCTTAATTTTTTAGCACTTCCAGGAGCTCCTCGACAGAATAGAAGGAGTGAGCCACGAGGAAACTCTTCACTTTAGACTTAAAAGTGTTTGGGCCACTGCTAAGATTTTTGAGTTCTTGTGGTAGCTTATTGAAAATGGATGCAGCAGAATACTGCACTCCTTTCTGCACAAGACTCAAGGAAGTGCATTCCACATGCAGATTTGATTTCTGCCTAGTATTAACTGAGTGAAAGCTGCTAACTCTTGGGAATAGGCTAATATTGCTAACAACAAACGACATTAAAGAGAATACATACTGTGAGGGCAATGTCAAAATTCCCAGACTATTGAATAGGGGGCGACAAGAGGTTTTCGAACTTACACCACACATAGCTCGAACAGCCCGTTTTTGAACCAGAAATACCCTTTTTGAATCAGTAGAATTACCCCAAAAAATAATACCATATGACATAAGCGTATGAAAATATGCGAAGTAGACTACTTTTCGTGTTGAAATGTCACTTATTTCAGATACTGTTCTAATGGTAAATAAAGCGGCATTTAGTTTTTGAACAAGATCCTGAACATGGGCTTTCCACAACAGCTTACTATCTATCCGTACGCCTAGGAACTTGAACTGTTCCGTCTCGCTTATAACATGCCCATTCTGTCTGATTAAAATATTAGTTCTTGTTGAATTGTGAGTTAGAAACTGTAAAAACTGAGTCTTACTGTGATTTAGCATCAAATTATTTTCCACAAGCCACGAACTTATTTCATGAACTACATTATTTGATAATGTTTCAATATTACACACAAGATCCTTCACTATCAAGCTGGTGTCATCAGCAAACAGGAATATTTTTGAATCACCGGTAATACTAGAAGGCATATCATTTATATAAATAAGAAACAGCAGTGGCCCCAGCACCGACCCTTGGGGAACGCCCCATTTAACAGTGCCCCATTGGGACTGAACATCATTACCACTCTCAATATTGCGGAGGATTACCTTCTGCTTTCTGTTCTTAAAGTAGGAGGCGAACCAATTGTAAGCTACTCCCCTTACTCCATAATGTTCCAACTTCTGCAGTAATATTTTGTGGTCAACACAGTCAAAAGCCTTCGTTAAATCAAAGAAAACACCTAACGTTCGCAACTTTTTATTTAATCCGTCCAAAACCTCACAGAGAAAAGAGACTATAGCATTTTCAGTTGTTAAGCCATTTCTAAAACCAAACTGTACATTTGACAGCAAATTATGTGAATTTAAATGCTGCAGTAACCTTGTATATACAACCCTCTCGATAACTTTAGCAAACACCGATGGCATACAAATGGGTCTATAATTGTCAACATTATCCCTGTCTCCCTTTTTATAAAGTGGCTTCACTACCGAATACTTTAATCGGTCAGGAAACCGACCACTCCTAAGGGAAAAGTTACAGATATGGCTAAGTACTGGGCTAACATACATGGAACAATACTTCAGTATTCTGCTAGATACCCCGTCATATCCATGAGAGTTCTTGGTCTTTAGTGATTTAATTATTAACTCAATCTCCCTCCTGTCAGTATCATGGAGGAGCACTTCAGGTAACAGTCTCGGAACACTTTTTTCTAAGAGCGCTATATGATTCCCTGTTGGGACTAGGTTTCTATTTAGTTCACCTGCTATATTCAGAAAGTGATTATTAAATACTGTACATATATGCGACTTATCAGTAACATGGACATCCCCACTACGCACTGATTCTATATTCTCGACCTGTCTCTGCAGACCAGCCACTTCCTTTACGACTGACCATATGGTTTTAATTTTATCCTGAGACTTAGCTATTCTGTCTGCATACCACATACTTTTTGCTTTCCTAATAACTTCAAAATATAACAGGAAGGCATCAGTCAAATATAAAATTTCACCTCCATGGCAATTGAAAAATGCACAACGTGGTTGATGCCATTTAGTATTACCTCATCACTATTCAGCTAGTGCAGTAGTGTATAAAATACATATCTGTTCTATGCTATTTAATCTGTTTTGATACCTATATGTAATGAAAACTGTAGTCAGACACATGATAATTTGTAACCTTTTCTCAGTAGCGACTGGTTGATGTACTTCTATACCTGCCGCTTTTGATGGGTTCTTATTGTTACACAATGGCAGTAGTGTTACATACTTATAGGTATTGGTCAAGTATGGTCTGTGATTAAGTAGTGTTCAGTGATCATTGATGATCAATGATCACTGATGGTCTGTCATCAGTGATGGTCAGTGCTCAATGACAATCAGTAGTCAGTGACAATGAGTGATAAATACTGATCAATGATCAATGAAAATAAGTTTTCAGTGATGACCACCTCTCAGAGGTGGTCCATAATCGAAGTTGTGTCATGATCAAAGGTGGTCCATGAACAAAGTTGGCCTGTGAGCAATTATGGCCAGTGGTCAATGACAGTAAGTGACCAGTGGTGGTCAATGATCATTGATGGTCTGCTTCCGAATAAACCTTTTGGTGGGCGTTTATCACATCATGGAATGTCTGGCAGTCTTTCAGTCTAGTGTTTCATCACAAATCATAAACTTATATGAGAAAATTAAAGTGTTATGCAGCCATCACGTGTTACTGGGTAGAAGCCTGTGTGGAATGGTTACTATTTAAAGAGGGAATGGTGACTACTTAAAGGGGGATGGTGATGGTGGCTACCCAAAGCGGGAATGATGGAAACCTAGGGAAAGTGGTAGCCGCCTAGTGAAATGGTGGCTACCTAGTACAGGAATGCTGAGAACTCAAAAGAGGGAACGGTGCCCACCTGGTAGGGGAATGATGAACAAATGGCGGCAATGGTGGCCACCTACTTGGGAAATAGAGGCTATCCACCCAAAGGGGAAATGGTGGCCGCTTAGGAGAGAGAGAGAGATTGCTTTGTATGAGAGAGATCAGTACAGAGAGAAATGATTAGTTTGAATGACAGTGTTCAAGTAGCATAGAACTTGAAGTATAAAATACAGGGTTTCACATGTTATTTACGAGTGCAGAATTTGACGAATGAAATATGTGTACGTGCCTTTTTACGGATAATGCAATTTCTTTGACACTGGAAACATTTTAATGAGGCGCCAGAGGTATATATAAGTAGGTAAATAACATGTTACTTTGACCTTAGATTCAATTTAATATTAAGTCATAGATAACAGAGAGAGAAAGAGATTACTTTATCACAGGTGTATTTAAGTAGTCCAGTATTTTTCGACCTATGATATACAGAGAGAACACAAAGAATACAGAATTGCCTGACACACAGAGACGCCATTTTTACGTATATAATGAATAGCTTTGATTTTGGAGTCATTTTATTACTGCCCCAGAGGTGTGTATGTGCATAGCTTTGACCTTGGTTTCACTTTAATATTAAGACCGAGCTATATATGTATATGTAAATAACACACAACTTTTACCTTGGCTTCACTTTATTGCTAAGCGAGAGGTATGTGACTTCCACGGAAATAATGGATACATCTTTAACTTTAAAATGAGAGTTACCTATTTTTTTTTTTACTGCACACCTGGCTCATCATTTTAATAATATATTGTGATTTGTTGGAGAGACGACAGGAAGGGGTGCAAAGCAAACAATTAATTTGTACATAATTATTGTATATATATTTTGCTTCCAAGGAAATAATGAGACCTCCAAGTTGTCGATATGTAATTTAATTTTGCTGCATATCTGGGGCATCATTTTAATAAGTCGCGGCAGAGGGCGTCATTTTCACTTCTTGTTTCGATACTACGCTCTGACTGGTAGAATATATGGATGGATAAGAGAAAAAGGAAGTGTATGTTGGAAACAATATCATTTTGACACTACTTTTACTCGTCATTTAACTACTACATATTCACTGGTTGGAAAAAGGAGAGGATGGGGTCTGCTTCCGTTACTTTGGATTATGTGATTGGCTGGGGATAGGGAGTACTCCACTGTGACTGGTTCGAGATAGGAGGAGGGACGTCTTCTTTTCAATTTTCCACCACCGCAATTCGACTGCTTCCCCATCTTCGATTTTTAAATACTGTGTCATGACTGACTGGAGATAAATAGGGGGGCGTGACTAGCCACTAATAAAGATGGTGATGTCACTTGTGACTTGTGTGACACCGATGATGACCTCACTTTACTAGGTCGGAAGAGGGGATGAGCGCAAGTAGATATTGCTCATACAACTTTCAGATCTTGTTTTCAAAAGCGAACACTTTCATTTCAGTGATGCATAAATTTAACAGTACGTAGCAACTGTTTTCATTTACGTACATACAAGTACATTTCAGTAAACATTCTAGATAAGTGAAGATGAACGACACAGCGTTCAAAACCACATTTTGAGAAGACAGTGTAGTCAAAATTCACAACGTAGTTTCAAATAGAGAGCTCAGAAGAGAAGTATATTTAAGCTGGTTTCAGGAAGCCCGCATTCCTCATCCGAGAATACCTTTCAGTATTACAATTATACACTCCCAAATTTTGCCACACATTTATGAAGGGTAAGAAGGAAAGGGAGAGTGCAAGGTCTCATCGACTTCGAAGTCGTCAGAGAGGAAATTTCAGCTCATATTGGACAAGCATGGGGGAAGAACTCTTTGAGTAGCCATCGCGGTACAGACAGAAGCGGCTCATTAAAACCATGAAAAAGTATATCACAGCAGCTGGCGTGTTACTTGCGTTCCGCTTATTAACCACAGTGACACTTCAATCGATCAACCAGGTTACAGTTTCACGATGGGACAACATCGATATAACCAGTGGCCATATCGAAAAAGTAATCCAGAAATTTCCCTTGCGTGACACAGGGACGTCATGAAAAAATTTAGTTTGGGTCCTGTAGAACAGAATTCAGTGCCTTAACCGCTATGCCACATCTGTTTCAATGGGATAGTTGTTTAGTGTGACGTCGATGTCGAGATCATTAGAAACGAACCTTAACCGAATAAAAACACAAAAGTCTCAATCTGTGGCTAAGTGAGATAAATGCCAGGTCTTCTAAAAGAAATAGAGCAGCAACTTTATTGTGAACACGGAGAAATCGGGACATTAGTGAATGTGCTGGTAGTACCTTAGAGCTTCGAGGCTGAAAATGTGCGATTGGGAACAGCTACTGCCGAAAATTCGCCTGAGGCTATAGCTCTCGAATGAACAGCCCCCACCCCACCAGCCCCAACACGACGAGAGATTCTCGGCTGTTGTGAAACCGTTCAACACACGGCAGAAGCTATGCACAGTCGCTACGACTCGTTGCCTATAGATATCGGAAAATGCATGTCGACAGTAGGGCTTTGTTCTTCTGTTGTTGCAAGGTATAACAGAAGAGAAACCTCCCCAACCAATCACCTCACCCTCCTTCATATTGGAGACGAGCCATGTATTCGAAATCTTAAGCTCTGGCTGTAGAGTAAGGTTCACAACCTCAATCACTGTATTAAAAGACAGAGTCAGTGATGGAAATGCTAGAAGCTTATCACGTAATTATTTCTTTTTCCTTCTTATTCCGGAATGTGCGCACTACCTTCCCTAATCAGTTGTGAGCGTCACTAAATTATCTTTAGAGGAATTATTCCATTCCATAATTTGTGCTTTTCTTTGTGGACTGATAAAATAAAAACTACCAACTGGTTATTCGCTATGCCATGGAGAGAAATGGCACGTTGGATCCACAGTCGGGTGGACTGTCCTTCAAATTTCCCTCCGGTTTTCCACATTAAGAATTTTTGTGGTTTCCTTAAACTGCTGAATGCAAATACTGGAATGGTTTCTTTGAAATCGACGAAGTCTATTTCCCACTTTATCTTCTCAAAAATTGAGTCGGTGACCCACACCATACTGTCTCGTCATCGACAGGACGCCAAATGCTAACTTTCCTTCTTTCCTTTTTTTCTATATACGTTTATTTCAGAGAGGAAACATCATAGTGCATAAAACTTATGCCTAAGCTTCTCAAGTCATTTTCATTTCGCAGCACTTATTTCCTTTCCTTTTACTTTCAGATTTGCAGGGTGTGCCATACCTCCACTTAGTGTGCAAGGTTTTGGAGATGAAACAACATGATACATGGGACATGACATATTTTCTGAGAGTGAGTCTATCCTTCACGCGTCTTCTTTCATTCTTGCATACTTTGGAACATTTTCCTGTAAACTGTTAGAGCACCTTCATTTGACCTGTTCAGGTCATCTTTCGACGAATTCAGTCAAGATATTAACTCTGTAAATCTCGACTCATTTTACAAACGATCCCAGTGACTAGTCGTGGAACACTGATTTAGTCGCTCAACATATTTGTGTAAAATGAGCTCATAGCCTCTAAAGAGTTTTCTCTAATATGCTTTCTGTGTAAGAGTCTCCTCATGAATCCTGATGTTTTATCAATCTAAGGCTACGTTTCCTGTATTCAGACAGCAGTTTTTCGTTCAGGTAGAGAGTTTCCAAATATTTTTCCACAGATCTATCACCCACCTTCACACATATGTTGTCATACAACATTATAAAGATGTGAAAACTGCTACAGTGAATGTTATTTGGGAGTTAATGATATAGAATCTCCGCGAAAAGCCTTGCGACTTCTTCAGTTTTAAATTTTAATTACTACACGAGTAAATACATATTTGAGTACTTCAAAAACTTTAGCAGTATTTAACTCATAGATTTCGATCCACACTTCTGTTTGCCTTTTATGTTTAGTGGGTTAATAAAATGTGTTTAGTACACGTAACGTAATGGTTTGAATTACATAAATATCACGGAAATCTGGCGTAAAAGCTATTTGTTTTGTAGAATTCTTGAACTGTATCATTTTGTCATCCTTAACGTAGTAGTTGACATTTCATTGTTGTTGCTGCTGTAATGGTGCTGATAGCAAAGCAGGTTGGTAGCCACAGACCATAAAGCCTTGTAAAAACCTGCCTACTGGTGATTCGAAATTTTGTGCTGGATTTTGAAATGTTTCGGTTATACATGGTTAATCGTTCTCCCGAAGCAATACAGCTCAGATATTGTGGATACTATTGTGATAGAATTGTGTTTACTTCAAATACGCCGACGATGTATCATGCTCCTTCTCATTCTTACGTAAGGCCGGCTATAGAACTAAGCCCATGCGGAATGAATATGCATATTCAAGCTGACAGTGAGAAAAGTAGAGAATTATTTTCGCCGTCAGCAATCATGTTTGCGAGAGCTGCTTGCAGTTCCATTGGAGAGAAGGTAGTGTGATTCTTGTTTAAGATATGTTATTAAGTAGAAACTCATGAGATATGTCTACAGCAGAACAGAAGAACTGTCAATTAGATGGTAGCTTCAAAAGAAACGTATGGAGAACGACTGTTATGAGATGTACTGATTTTACGAGAGTAAGAGAGCCAAATATTAGTTCTGGACTACTGCGTGTAATTTTGAAAGACGAAAGTATAACGTCGTACCATTGTCACATGGGATGAAGTGTTCTATTATTAGCGGTGCCAACAGACAGTCTGTAACTTTCTCACGATAACGCTAGGCCAGATTCTAGGAATTGACAGTCAAGGGTTAAGTAATGTACCTTATTTGTTTCGTTGTTTTGTTTATACAAATGTTACAGTTGAATAATGCAGCATACCTTACCAAGTATAACAAGGCGTATACGTACATAACGAAATATTTGACCAATCGAAGAACATTGATTGAGTAATACAGTGCAGCAGGTAGCACATTTAGCTCGTATTCAGTAGGAGAGAAGTTAAAATCTACTTCACGACATACTGCAAAAGCTTCATTGTGAATTCGCATAATCACTCAAGATAGATTCCTGTGTTAAGGCCACGACTGGTTTCCATGCCAGTGAGTGTGCTTTTGGGCTGTCGCTTTGTCTCAAATCACTGTACGTCAACCAGATGGTATACAGAAAGATTTTTCTCCTTTATAGAAATTTCGGTATAACGAACATTGTTTAATAAATATTTTTGTGTTAGAAGGTTTCTCCAGCTATCATACCCTATAGCGAATTTTATAACTTGAAATTATTTTCTTTTCTTTAGTAAGAAAATCCGAGTAGTTATCATTAAACTACACACAAAATCATGCTGAAATTTTGGACAGTTATAAACCAGTTGAACCGAATTATTGACGCACAAAATATTATCAACGAAAGCAAGTGAGATTGGTACTTTCTGTTGTTTGATTGTGATGATGCGTAGTGGGACTGAAACTAATCTGTCGTTTTGAGTAAGAAATTGAGATTAGTTCTTTTATAATGTTTAGCTGAAATGTAACGAAACTAACTCCACTCAGATTCGGAATCCTATAAATCTTTTTGAAAGGCAGTATAAATAGCTGAACAGAGATGTGAGAAGGTAATTCGTGCTGTCCATAAAAGATGAATTTGCTCTCTAGAACCTTAAATATTTATCGTGAGATGATAATCGTAACCATTTGGACTGCATTTCTTCCATTCGCCATTTCCCCTGCTTGCCAGATCATTTCTCAGAGACGCGATAAACTAGACGTTTCGCTAGATTTCTGGAACACGTCCAGGTCACTTGTCACAGCGTTTTTCCGCAGCCCTCATCACTCACTTGATATATGCTATGCCATCTTCCTGTCGTATTGCTGACAATCAGTCTCTTCCAATAGCCACTCACTGACTGGCTTTGTAAAGCGAGTAGAACGATATCAGTCGCTTCATTTCACGGTACGAAACGCTCCGTTCTCTGTAATATACCGAAAGCTCCTGGCCCTGCCTTTTCTGATGTAAAATTTGACTACTATTAGGTACGAGGGTAATTCTGGTATATGGAAACATACAGATATGACGCAGACTGCTCTAGTACAATATTAGTCACAGATTTTGCCATCCGGAAGAGAACTGAAAAGATCGGTACACAAAATAGGATACAATGAACTAAAAATTTCCGCCCATGTCAACTAATTATGAATATCATGTCTGACCTGAGTTGCATCTGTAATGATAACTCTTAATTATTTACTTAGTCTCGACTGATGACTAATTAGGATATGTTAAATGTGACAGCGATACTTGGTTATACCTATATTTCTTGAAACAAGTATTACTGTTTCAGTGCGGCTGGCTGCAACTGGTTTCTGTGCTGAACGTCAAGAAAGGAAGTTATTCACAATCTTGCAATGTGCAAGATGTTTTACACACCTAAAACATCTATGTCAACATCTACATTTATACTCTACAAGTCACTGTGTAGAGGGGAGCAGAGCGTAATTCTCATTGGGCCATGTATTAAGCTTTCTTTTCGTTTCATTCGCCTATGGAGTCGTGGAAGAATGATTGTTAAAGCGTCTCTGTGCTAGTTTCAGCTACTTTAATTTTCTCTTCTCGGTCCATACGGGAATGCTACGCATGGGTTGTAGTATACACCTAGAGTGCTCTTACTTAGTACTGGTTCTTGAAATACTGTAGGTAGGTATTTGCTGGACATATGGCTTAGATATTAAAGAGCCTACCACTTCGAATAATTCACACTGCACGAATGTTGCGTAATCAATGTACCTGCCAGCAGTCTCCTATGTGGTTAGAATTTTCCAAATATTCGACCATTACATAAAAATCAGCCATCTCCACAACCTAAGATTGAGCTTGTGAAATTATTCAGTGTTATAGAAACTACAAACTGTTACAAACAGGTATTTATATGCATTGACTGATTCAGATTGTGAATAAGTGATACCATAGTCACAGCCTGTAGTGCAATATTTGAATCAAGTAAATGATACAGAGTACGCGAAGGAACTTGCCCCCCTTCTTGCAGCGGTGTACCGTAGGTCTCTATAAGAGCGTAGCGTTCAAAAGGATTGGAAAAGGGCACAGGTTATCCCCGTTTTCAAGAAGGGACGTCGAAAAGATGTGGAGAACTATAGACCTATATCTCTAACGTCGATCAGTTGTAGAATTTTGGAACGCGTATCATGTTCGAATATAATGACTTTTCAGGAGACTAGAAATCTAGTCTGTAGGAATCAGCATGGGTTTCGAAAAAGACGGTCGTGTGAAACCCAGCTCGCGCTATTAGTCCACGAGACTCAGAGGGCCATAGACATGGGTTCACAGGTAGATTCCGTGTTTCTTGACTTCCGCAAGGCGTTCGATACAGTTCCCCACAGTCGTTTAATGAACAAAGTAAGAGCATATGGACTATCAGACCAATTGTGTGATTGGGTTGAAGAGTTCCTAGATAACAGAACGCAGAATGTCATTCTCAATGGAGAGAAGTCTTCCGAAGTAAGAGTGATTTCAGGTATGCCGCAGGGGAGTATCGTAGGACCGTTGCTATTCACAATATACATAAATGACCTTTTGGATGACATCGGAAGTTCACTGAGGCTTTTTGCGGATGATGCTGTGGTATATCGAGAGGTTCTAACAATGGAAAATTGTACTGAAATGCTGGAGGATCTGCAGCGAATTGACGCATGGTGCAGGGAATGGCAATTGAATCTCAATGTAGGCAAGTGTAATGTGCTGTGAATACATAGAAAGAAAGATCTCTTATCATTTAGCTACAATATATCAGGTCAGCAAATGGAAGCAGTTAATGCCATAAATTATCTGCGAGCATGCATTACGAATGACTTAAAATGGAATGATCATATAAAGTTGATCGTCGGTAAAGCAGATGCCAGACTGAGATTCATTGGAAGAATGCTAAGGAAATGCAGTCCGAAAACAAAGGAAGCAGGTTACAGTTGGCTTGTTTGCCCGCTGCTTGAATACTGGTCAGCAGTGTGGGATCCGTACCAGATAGGGTTGATAGAAGAGATAGAGAAGATCCAACGGAGAGCAGCGTGCTTCGTTACAGGATCATTTAGTAATCGCGAAAGCGTTACGGAGATGATAGATAAACTCCAGTGGAAGACTCCGCAGGAGAGACGCTCAGTAGCTCGGTACGGGCTTTTGTTGAAATTTCGAGAAGATACCTTCACCGAAGAGTCAAGAAGTATATTGCTCCCTCCTACGTATATCTCGCGAAGAGACCAGGAGGTTAAATCAGAGAGATTAGAGCCCACACAGAGGCATACCGACAATCCTTCATTCCACGAACAATACGAGACTGGAATAGAAGGGAGAACCGATAGAGGTACTCAAGGTACCCTCCGCCACACACCGTCAGGTGGCTTGCGGAGTATGGATGTAGATGTAGATATTTTCATTACTTTGATACCGAGATGTAACTGAGCAGCCTCTGTAACTTGTAAGCTCCATTTCACTGCACACGTTTCTGTTGGTCATAGTATATGCACAATATATGAGAAGTTGGGACTGTTAGTGTTTGCCCGTGTGTTGATAATTCAGCAAGGGACTGGTTAACAGCATTGCTGGTTCTAAGGACAATTCCAAAAACTTTGTGAGTGCACAAGTGGTGGTTTATGGACTTGCTATATTGTCCGCAAGACTCTTCGATGGTGATTGTGCACCTGCACAGTTGCAACAGATGGCTGCTGGCCGTCTCTACAAGGACTACAGTGGGTCTGCATCTTTGATGGTCCACCAATACCATTATCTCTAGAAGGACTATAGTGGGTCTGCATCTTTGATGGCCCACCAATACCGTAATCTCTACAAGGACTACAGTGGGTCTACTTTGTGATGACCTACCTACCAATATCCTTCAAAACTTCGACTGACTCAGCGGTGGGTTTGCTCTGTTGTGGCCCATTACCTGTCTGCATGTCAAGAGTCAGCACTGTCTTTCCGTTGGAAGGACAACGCTACTTCTTCAAGACTGCATGGAAATCCACTACTTCCGTGTGCCTTCTCTTTTACTGCTCAGACTTTGAGAAAAAAAAACACTGCAATTTTATTGTGATGAATGATCAGGACTGTCTTTATGGACTGTGAGAAAATTTTAGCTTTTGACCAACATTGTATCAATAAGTGTGTGCATTTGATTTCTTTGTTATTGTAATTATGAAAAATTTTATCAAATCATTATTGGCCACTGCCCAAAACAATTTGTAAAATTTTTTGTGGGGAGCATGGGGGCTATGGAAGTAGGCTGTTTATGTTTTCTTATTGGCAACGTTACGTAGCGCTCTGTATGAAAAGCACTGGCTGTGCTGTGTGCAGTCAGTGGCTAGTTTGCATTGTTGTCTGCCATTGTAGTGTTGGGCAGCTGGATACGAACAGCGCGTAGCGTTGCGCAGTTGGTGGTGAGCCGCCAGCAGTGGTGGATGTGGGGAGAGAAATGGCGGAATCTTGAAATTTGTAAGACTGGATGTCATGAACTGCTATATATAATGACTTTGATGACTAATAAGGTAAATACATTTTTTGTTCTCTATTAAAATCTTTCATTTGCTAACTATGCCTATCAGTAGTTAGTGCCTTCCGTAGCTTGAATCTTTTATTTAGCTGGCAGTAGTGGCGCTCGCTGTTTTGCAGTAGTTCGAGTAACGAAGATTTTTGGTGAGGTAAGTGATTTGTGAAAGGTATAGGTTAATGTTAGTCAGGGCCATTCTTTTGTAGGGATTTTTGAAAGTCAGATTGCGTTGCGCTAAAAATATAGTGTGTCAGTTTAAGCACAGTCATGTACGTTTCACCTCTTTTATAGAGTTCCTAAATGTTGATAACTCCATCATCTGCTGAAAGTGTGGGAGCAGAATTAGTATTATTTGACAGGCTACTGATATACAACACCAACAGCCAGGATCTCCACAAACTTCCCTAGGGTACAAATGAAGCCATTTCTACACTTATAGATGACTATCCATCCAAGGTAATTTGCTGTTCGGCCCTATTTAGAAATCTTCAGTCCACGCATAAGCTTCGTTTGACAGACCATATGATTGTAGTTTTGTTAACAAGCGTCGGTATGATACGGAATCAAATTCTTTTTGGGAGTCAGTGGCTGGGATAATCCTGAAAAATATCGGTCGTCTAACTTTACCTTTGAATTTCCTTGGCCAAACAAAAACTTCAGCAGATGCAGAAGAGAGCCACTGCAACCGTGGCCAAAACGTTGGTTTGATCAGTGTCCACTATTTACAACAGGAGACGCTAACATACGCTTGAAACTTTCATATTAACTTGCTGTGATCGTGGGAGCCTATACAGCTATAAAAATTCATGGATGAACTTTATTTGTCATGTTATTTTTCTGTATTTGTGTAGCATAGATAGTGAAAACCAGAAAAGATTGCAAAATACGCACTCCTCTCTCGCTCACGTAATATTAATTCAGTACTGTTATACATTTTACTCTCATTAGTATGAACCATGGACCTTGCCGTTGGTGGGGAGGCTTGCGTGCCTCAGTGATACAGATGGCCGTACCGTAGGTGCAACCACAACGGAGGGGTATCTGTTGAGAGGCCAGACAAACGTGTGCTTCCTGAAGAGGGGCAGCAGCCTTTTCAGTAGTTGCAGGGGCAACAGTCTGGATGATTGACTGATCTGGCCTTGTAACATTAACCAAAACGGCCTTGCTGTGCTGGTACTGCGAACGGCTGAAAGCAAGGGGAAACTACAGCCGAAATTTTTCCCGAGGACATGCGGCTTTACTGTATGATTAAATGATGATGGCGTCCTCTTGGGTAAAATATTCCGGAGGTAAAATAGTCCACTATTCGGATCTCCGGGCGGGGACTACTCAAGAGGACGTCGTTATCAGGAGAAAGAAAACTGGCATTCTACGGATCGGAGCGTGGAATGTCAGATCCCTTAATCGGGCAGGTAGGTTAGAAAATTTAAAAAGGGAAAAGGATAGGTTAAAGTTAGATATAGTGGGAATTAGTGAAGTTCGGTGGCAGGAGGAACAAGACTTTTGGTCAGGTGATTACAGGGTTATAAATACAAAATCAAATAGGGGTAATGCAGGAGTAGGTTTAATAATGAATAAAAAAATAGGAGTGCGGGTTAGCTACTACAAACAGTATAGTGAACGCATTATTGTGGCCAAGATAGACACAAAGCCCATGCCTACTACAGTAGTACAAGTTTATATGACAACTAGCTCTGCAGATGATGAAGAAATTGATGAAATGTATGACGAGATAAAAGAAATTATTCAGGTAGTGAAGGGAGACGAAAATTTAATAGTCATGGGTGACTGGAATTCGTCAGTAGGAAAAGGGAGAGAAGGAAACATAGTAGGTGAATATGGATTGGGGGGAAGAAATGAGAGAGGAAGCCGCCTTGTAGAATTTTGCACAGAGCATAACTTAATCATAGCTAACACTTGGTTCAAGAATCATAAAAGAAGGTTGTATACCTGGAAGTATCCTGGAGATACTAATAGGTATCAGATAGATTATATAATGGTAAGACAGAGATTTAGGAACCAGGTTTTAAATTGTAAGACATTTCCAGGGGCAGATGTGGATTCTGACCACAATCTATTGGTTATGAACTGCAGATTGAAACTGAAGAAACTCCAAAAAGGTGGGAATTTAAGGAGATGGGACCTGGATAAACTGAAAGAACCAGAGGTTGTAGAGAGTTTCAGGGAGAGCATAAGGGAACAATTGACAGGAATGGGAGAAAGAAATAAAGTAGAAGAAGAATGGGTAGCTCTGAGGGATGCAGTAGTGAAGGCAGCAGAGGATCAAGTAGGTAAGAAGACGAGGGCTAAATCCTTGGGTAACAGAAGAAATATTGAATTTAATTGATGAAAGGAGAAAATATAAAAATGCAGTAAATGAAGCAGGCAAAAGGGAATACAAACGTCTCAAAAATGAGACCGACAGAAAGTGCAAAATGGCTAAGCAGGGATGGCTAGAGGACAAATGTAAGGATGTAGAGGCTTGTCTCACTAGGTGTAAGATAGATACTGCCTACAGGAAAATTAAAGAGACCTTTGGAGAGAAGAAAACCACTTGTATGAATATCAAGAGCTCAGATGGCAACCCAGTTCTAAGCAAAGAAGGGAAGGCAGAAAGGTGGAAGGAGTATATAGAGGGTTTATACAAGGGCGATGTACTTGAGGACAATATTATGGAAATGGAAGAGGATGTAGATGAAGATGAAATGGGAGATAAGATACTGCGTGAAGAGTTTGACAGAGCACTGAAAGACCTGAGTCGAAACAAGGCCCCGGGAGTAGACAACATTCCATTAGAACTACTGATGGCCTTGGGAGAGCCAGTCATGACAAAACTCTTCCATCTGGTGAGCAAGATGTATGAGACAGGCGAAATACCCACAGACTTCAAGAAGAATATAATAATTCCAATACCAAAGAAAGCAGGTGTTGACAGATGTGAAAATTACCGAACTATCAGTTTAATAAGTCACAGCTGCAAAATACTAACGCGAATTCTTTACAGACGGATGGAAAAACTGGTAGAAGCGGACCTCGGGGAAGATCAGTTTGGATTCCGTAGATATGTTGGAACACGTGAGGCAATACTAACCTTACGACTTATCTTAGAAGAAAGATTAAGAAAAGGCAAACCTACGTTTCTAGCATTTGTAGACTTAGAGAAAGCTTTTGACAACGTTAACTGGAATACCCTCTTTCAAATTCTGAAGGTGGCAGGGGTAAAATACAGGGAGCGAAAGGCTATTTACAATTTGTACAGAAACCAGATGGCAGTTATAAGAGTCGAGGGGCATGAAAGGGAAGCAGCGGTTGGGAAAGGAGTGAGACAGGGTTGTAGCCTCTCCCCGATGTTATTCAATCTGTATATTGAGCAAGCAGTAAAGGAAACAAAAGAAAAATTCGGATTAGGTATTAAAATTCATGGAGAAGAAGTAAAAACTTTGACGTTCGCCGATGACATTGTAATTCTGTCAGAGACAGCAAAGGACTTGGAAGAGCAGTTGAACGGAATGGACGGTGTCTTGAAAGGAGGATATAAGATGAACATCAACAAAAGCAAAACGAGGATAATGGAATGTAGTCAAATTAAATCGGGTGATGCTGAGGGGATTAGATTAGGAAATGAGACACTTAAAGTAGTAAAGGAGTTTTGCTATTTAGGGAGTAAAATAACCGATGATGGTCGAAGTAGAGAGGATATAAAATGTAGACTGGCAATGGCAAGGAAAGCGTTTCTCAAGAAGAGAAATTTGTTAACATCGAGTATAGATTTAAGTGTCAGGAAGTCGTTTCTGAAAGTATTTGTATGGAGTGTAGCCATGTATGGAAGTGAAACATGGACGATAACCAGTTTGGACAAGAAGAGAATAGAAGCTTTCGAAATGTGGTGCTACAGAAGAATGCTGAAGATAAGGTGGGTAGATCACGTTACTAATGAGGAGGTATTGAATAGAATTGGGGAGAAGAGAAGTTTGTGGCACAACTTGACTAGAAGAAGGTATCGGTTGGTAGGACATGTTTTGAGGCATCAAGGAATCACAAATTTAGCCTTGGAGGGCAGCGTGGAGGGTAAAAATCGTAGAGGGAGACCAAGAGATCAATACACTAAGCAGATTCAGAAGGATGTAGGTTGCAGTAGGTACTGGGAGATGAAGAAGCTTGCACAGGATAGGGTAGCATGGAGAGCTGCATCAAACCAGTCTCAGGACTGAAGACCACAACAACACAACAGTATGAGTGGAGGACTAGTGATATAGAAAAAGGAAGACACCAGAGAAATGGTAGCACATGACGAAATATCTGTTCTCACATAATATAGGTGGTAAACTGTATACAAGTTGTTGTAAGCAGTATTCCGTATTTTAAGAGATGTGGACCAATATAAGATAAAATTTCCAGTAAACATAGACTTTAAAAAAACATACCTTAAAAGCTATGCGCACTGGTTCAACTTCGCTAGTGTGAAACACATCTCTTCTAGTGCAAGTTCTTTGCTATGACAACGCCCTTCAGAATGCAGTAGACAAACGACGACTCAGTCCTGTGTTATTGTTCGTGGCTGCAGCATGCAGTAATCAGTTGTTAAAGTGGTTACTGTAAACCAGAAGCGATCAAGGTTTCGGCCTGCGGTCCATGTCCGGGCTCGAATGTCAAAGCACAGCCTTGCTGACACATTTCACCGACCGTAATGCCACGCTGTCTGAGCGCAAGGAGGGGGAGGAGGGAAAAACTGCGAACGTGTCTCATTTAAATGGCAATGCAGTTGCACTGCATACGACTTGGTTTTATGTTTCACATACATCAACAACGTAGGTCACAAGCTGAACACATTTTCAGTACAATGTAATTATTTTTGGCACGCCGAAGGCATAATATAATTCTTATCGCCGCGCGGGGTAGCCGCCCAATCTTAGGCGCATTGTCACACTTCGCTCGGCTCTCCCCCTCGGAGGTTCGAATACTCGCTCGGGCATGGGTTTGTGTTGTCTTTAGCGTAAGTTAGCTTAAGTTAGATTAAGCAGTGTGTAGGCTTAGGGACCGATGACCTCAGCAGTTTGGTATCATAGAACGTACCAAAATTTTCCTAATTTCTAATTCTTATCTGGTGCAACCTGCCGGCGTACGGACAGATGCAGACAATTTCACAGAAATTCTCTCTCAAGTTGCCAAGTAATAGTGACTTATTAGTTTCATAAACAAAAAGGTCTTTCACACAAATATATCGATCTAAATATTATAGCACTTTCGCAACCTCATTATGGACACTCCATCTCAGGAAACCAGTGTTCACATCCTGGACAGTTTTAACGTACATGGCTTTTTTATTAAAACGGGAATTACCCTGTAAGTGAATGAGTTACCTCTGCAAGTGAACAGGAGCGCTTTCAACTGAAACAGCAGACGGTCATGAAAACAGCTCTCAAATATGTGTAACATTGACAGTGTCCTGAAAACGTTTAGGAAACTATCCTTGTAAAAAGTCTGCGTTTTCTTTAATTGCAGTGAGCTTATGGAACTGGACTATCTTTGTCAGAATGTGCCCCTGCTAGAATGCTATTTTATTTTTAAATGCATCGCCATCAAGTCAGAAAGAAGTTATCTTGGAGTGTCTTATTGTTGGCAGTGTTTAGTTAAGTTCACTTAAAACACGAAGTCTACACTCCATTCCGAATGTTCTAATTTTCGTTCTTGATTTCCTTTTTCCTTAATAAATGCAACAGTAGCGAGTTTTAAATCAAAAAAATTCTCCAAGCCTAGCCCTTTACTTAACCTACATACTTTGTAATAAAATCTCAGTTCCTCATCCCCTTTGTTAAGTTCCATTGAAAATCATTGCAGCTAACAAGGGAATAATGCCTGAAACTTCGCACATTCTACTATTCGTACTACCAATTTCTTGAAGTGCTCCAGGCCTTGAATATTTAGCACAGAGTACAGAAAAATGAATCCTGTCTGTAGATCGTTCTAATGTTTTGCTCTTTTATTGTGAGCTAAATCTTTAAATTCTTTTAGCACGGTGCAGTAACGTCCTTCCATAGCAAATATGCAGTACCCGTCACTTACGCGAACTGAGAATTCTCACCCCTCGCTTCTGTCATTCCTATTCATTTTAAAGGATTGCGACGATAGATCGCTAGACTTCCCCTTTCTGTACAAAACGGCCACTACACATGTGAACGTCCTTCAAACCACGAAGAAATAGCGGAAGTTAAACAGCGCTGACAGCACGATTCTGCCAAACTGAAGAGAGTTGTGCTGACGTAAAATGCCGCCCCGCAGTGCTCAGTGAAATCGCGCGCTGTTCCTGTTACTTCCGAGAATGAACGAGCAAAGCCGAGTGACAGGTCGGGCCGCGGCCCGTTAGTGACGCCTGGCACTCCGTTTCACCTGCTGTATACCATATCCACGACTTTGGACAAGTGCGCCGATTACATTAGTTATAATGGAACCATTTTAAGTTTTGGTAAGTTTGTGACACGCTTTTACATCATAGTTTCATCTTTGGACTTACCAGTTTAATGGAAGCTTATTATTCCACACGAAAAACAGTAGACATGGTCTCCGGTTATGTCCTGGCAAATGAAGCAACTGTCGTGTCCCATTATAAGGTCGGCTGTTCCACAGTAACAGAATAACGTTTCCTCATTTGTATACCCATTTGTTTACTGCCTGCTGCAGGTCGTTTGTAACGGCGAAGAGCAAGCAGCAGATGTACTATAGTGAATATGAGCAAGTGTCCATAGGTATTAAGTTATGCCTTTGGTGTCCTTATTTATCACTAACTTTTTCTTGTCTTGGTCCTCCTCCGAAAATTTTGGATACTTCTTTAAGAGCCTGTATAATCATAGGGTCATAGACGTACTGGTAGATCTCTTCAACAAACATTTTCATGTTAAATATAATTTTGAAATGATAATTAAATAGACACCCTAGCTGCATACAGGCGTTGATGTACTTCATTGGGGACATGTTGAAAATGTGTGCCCCGACCGGGACTCGAACCCGGGATCTCCTGCTTACATGGCAGACGCTCTATCCATCTTTTTTTTTTTTTTTTTTTTTTTTTAAATTCTCATTTTGTTCACTTTTGTTCGTTGCATCTGCTCGGGGCGGACATCGTATGACATCCGTTTAAGTTCGTTGTTGATCGATTAGCTCAGTTTTTTTATTACAGAGGGCTGCTAACCCTCTGACCGAACACGCTGAGCCACCGTGCCGGCTTTTTAAAATGGTTCAAATGGCTCTGAGCACTATGGGACTCAACTGCTGAGGTCATTAGTCCCCTAGAACTTAGAACTAGTTAAACCTAACTAACCTAAGGACATCACAAACATCCATGCCCGAGGCAGGATTCGAACCTGCGACCGTAGCGGTCTTGCGGTTCCAGACTGCAGCGCCTTTAACCGCACGGCTACTTCGGCCGGCATGCAGCTAGGGTGTCTATTTAATTATCATTTCATTTCTAGCAAAGCTGCATGGTCATCCACGGTAACTGTTCTTTCGGGAACAGATACCACCGTCATATATAGTTAAAATATGGCTTCCCGGCCATTGACCTTCTTGTGCGAACGCACACGCTATGCCCGAACTCGTACGGGACTTGGTAGATTAATCTGCCACGAGTAATGAGTATGATGGGCAAACATCTATTAGGTGCACTACGAATGTAGTGGTGTGGACATGTCGGGAATGTGGATCTCACGGGGAGAGTGCAAGGGATAAGTCCCTGCAGACGCACTATCCTCTGTGCCCGCGGTGGCTCAGATGGATAGAGCGTCTGCCATGTAAGCAGGAGATCCCGGGTTCGAGTCCCGGTCGGGGCACACTTTTTCAACATGTCCCCAATGAAGTACATCAACGCCTGTATGCAGCTAGGGTGTCTATTTAATTATCATTTCATTTCTAGCAAAGCTGCATGGTCATCCACGGTAACTGTTCTTTCGGGAACAGATACCACCGTCATAAATATAATTTTGATCGTATGGCGCTAGATAACTAGTTCGTACATACAACTGACATTAATAAAACCTTAAACCAACCTCCAAGCCTTTCATTTTGTGATTTTACGTAAGAAAATGAAAGTTAACATTGGCAGCTAGTGAGCTGGTTTAGGTACTGGAAGCGCATGCAGGATGAACTGTGTTTAGTTTTCATCGGTCAGTTAGATTTGGATTTTCTGTGATTTCTGTAAAACATATCAGATGAATAGGCGTAGTGTTGCAAAGGACGGTTTGTCAAAAATTAATGTACTTCATTTCGCTCATACTCGCTAAGTCAATTTCATACGGAGACATATGGACTAATACCAAGTGGCCGGCCGAAGTGGCCGTGCGGTTAAAGGCGCTGCAGTCTGGAACCGCAAGACCGCTACGGTCGCAGGTTCGAATCCTGCCTCGGGCATGGCTGTTTGTGTTGTCCTTAGGTTAGTTAGGTTTAACTAGTTCTAAGTTCTAGGGGACTAATAACCTCAGCAGTTGAGTCCCATAGTGCTCAGAGCCATTTTGAACTAATACCAAGTAAAATATGTTTACATGACCGATATTTGGCTACTGCTCCAGAAAGTCTTGAGAAAAATCGTCGTGAGAAGAAAGCAGTGAAACACTTTTCCGCATTTCTGATTACTTAGCAACATTCATACGAAAAGATGATGTGAACTGCATCTTTATTAACTGTGTTTTTGTCGTAAATGTCTCCTGTTCACCAGAATACCTTTCTGTAATTATAGTGGTCCTTCCTAAAATGTTTGTGTAGAAAGCACAGAGTTAGTTTTCTACGTGTAGTGAACATTTTGAAATTAGGTAAATTGAACATGTTGGCTATAGCTCCTTTATTACATGAAGTTCCTTCAATGCAGCTGAATGACGTCGGATTCTTGCCACTATATTTCGTCTGACAACCATTCAGCCATGTTCAGGCGAGTTTTTGGCACAGGAGATTGCTAGATGTCCTTCTTTATTGTTACATCATCCCCCCTCACCCTTTGTGGGCATGGGGATGGGCTGGCAGCGGTACAAACAATCCGCTCGCCAGCCAGTCGACATTAGTCTCTAACTTAGACGTTGAAACAAAAATTAAAGAGACTTATGTATCACAAATTTAAAATTATTATAAAAGATGTTAGTGGGAGAATGTAAGTAAATAAAGCTATCTTAATGGTTTGTTTAAAAACGGTGATAAAACTGTGGACAGACAGCACTGTTAAACACAGTAGCAAAACAGCTGAAGAACACTAGACACTACAAAAAAACACTTAAAAAAATGAACATGACAGAAGATACAATGACCATCAAAAACGGAACACCGTATACTTTCACTAAAATTGGAAAATTACGTGCCCCGGAATGGGAGCCTGTTGATGAAAAGAAAGGTGGGTATGGAGGGAGATAGAAGAGCGGTGGTGATGAGGACTGAAGACTAGTGAGAGGTGGTGACGAGACAGCGGTGGCTGTGGGGGACACGGAGAGAGGGATAGCTGACATTTGAATGTGTAGATGTGAGAGAAAAAGGGAGGGGGTCACCGACAGAGAAGGGGAAAAAGGAGGAGGTATTGTATGGAGAGAGAATGACATGTGACCCCTTGGGGGAGAGGCGGATAGAGTGGGGTGGATGAGGATTTAGAGCTGACAGGAATGAGTATATGTTGAAGCAGAGGTAGTGGTCCAGGAGAAGGATACGTTTGAAATTTCTCTGGGAGAATACGATGAGGGTGTGCAGGTGGAGGATTTGTGGGATGTTTAGGTAGCGTCACGGCATCATACTATAATTTTAAGGAGAGGGGACACAATAGGACTGTAGGAGTCGAGTTTAAAGAAGGTGTAGGTCATTGGGAGGTGTTCAAAGTGAGTGAGGAGAGGTGGGAAATTAATAAATTCGTAAAGGATCATTCTGGGGAAAGATTAGCAATTGCGGAAGCGAGGCGGAAAGCGTGGCGTTCGAGGATGTGGAGGGACTTATATAACTTGGGAGGGGCACATATCCGTGCAGTATATACACAGAAAAGGATGGGTCAGATCAGGAATTTGTATGTGTGAAGGACAGTTAAGGGATGTAGTCCCCATATCCTGCCGTTTAGTAGTTTTAGTAGTTTCAGTGAATTGTGGGTTTCCTGTTGGAAGGTTAGTGCGAGAGGTTTACATGTTAGTTGCTGTTCGGAGTTTAGCCCAAGGTATTGTTAGTTGCTGTAAATCGTGAAGTAGAACTCATGGAGACGTAAGTTGAAGGTTATGCACCCTATAATTATTGCCTGGGTTTTGGAGGAGTTAATCTTAAGAAGCCATTGGTTACACCAGAAGGTAAACTGATTGAGTTGAATTTAGAGGGACCGTTGGAATGTCTGGAGTGTAGGACAGAAGGCTAGGAAAGCGCTGTCATCAGCATACTGAAGGACTGAAGGATGTGTGGATGCAATGAGGTGGTTTGAGCAAATCGGCAGTGTATAAGAGGTAAATAAGAGACGAGAGAACGGAATGTTGGGGCACTCCAGCTGTGAGGTGGAAGGTATGGGTGTTGATGTTAGTAACAATGACTTAGGATGGGAGATTGGAGACGAAGGATGCAATAAGGTAGACATAGTAGATGGGAAGTGCATAAGTCTGGAGTGGGACTCTGGTATCTGAGCGTTCATGTTCAGTAGGAAATTTGGAGTAGTGAAAGTGAGGATTATCAGGAATAGAGAAAATGTTGGAGAGGTACAATGCAAAGTGATTGGCTTTGCTCAGATCTCCAGGTAAGGGATGGTTGTTGTGAAGGATAAGGTATTGAGACATAGTAAGGGTGCCAGTAAGCCCTTGGAATGGTTTCCGGTACTTGGAAGAGTTAACTGGGAGTGTAGTGTTGGTTTGGTACAGGTCTGCCGCCCGTCCTGGCGCTGTTTTTTCTTTTTTATCCAGTAAGGAAATTTCTAATGTGTCGCTGTAACTGCCAGTGGCGAGTGATTGTATTCCAGCCATTAGTACGTAGGAAGCAGCGATGTAAGCGACTGGATTCATGGAGAAGGAGTATGGCTTGTGGTGGGAGAGTGGGGCAATGAGGACATAAGGCTTTAGTAGGAATATGGGCAGAATTGCTCCTGACACTGTCTGGTGCAAGTGGGATATCATCGGGTAGATGGAATGTTAGGGGGTGGCTTTCTATGTGAGTATCTATGAATTCCCCCTAGGAATTACAGTTGGCACGAGTGTAGTCATGGAAAACTTTAAGATCGAGATTAGGATGGGGTATATGAGGATGGGGTAGTTTGTAGGATATGTTGAGGACAGATAAGTGGTCATTTACAACTGGGTCGATGACTTCTGCACTGAGGCGTCCAAGGCGTTTGGAAGATGCTAGGTCGACATACGGGGTGGAGTTGCTTTCTGGATGGGTGTGCTGTGGGGAGGTGACGTCACCTTGGAAAGAGTATGTAAATTGACGCTACCGCTCGAGTTATGCTGGAGATCTACTATGGATATTGAGGTCAGCAAGAGAGATTGCTAGTTCACATTGCTAACCTTATACAAAAAGTTGGCGCAGAGATGCATGTCCAAAGGTAGACGTTACATGAGCTACGTTTGTCAAGTTTCGCAACATCTTCGAATATTGCTCCATCCATGGCGCGCAGGAGCATGCGCGATGATAATAGTACATGCGCGCTCTATATCGGAACGCTGGCTCGACAGAGATTGCTCATGTAGCAGCTGACTTTTTGCATGCGCCTCCGTGCCAGTTTTGATTAAGTTATGGATTTGATCTAGCAGTCTCCAGTGCAAATCACTCACCTGAAGACAGCTGAATGGCTATCACCCGAAATATCATGCCAAGAAATCGACGTCATCCGGCTGTAATCTCGAAACATAATGGAATACTTTTTACTCCTCGAAAATTGCAAAAATCCCAATAACTCTTTCATTCATAAGCTAAATTTTGAGAGCCTAAAACATTTTTTGTAAATGACGTAGTATAAAAAGCAATTTGCTTTTGAAAAATTGAATTTTCCGGTGGAATATGAAGAACAACAGTCTTTTAACAGTCTTTCTAAGGCTTCGCTATGTGGCTCACCACATATTTTAATGGTAGTACTGTTATGTTTTCTCATATTCCGTCGTGTAAGATGTTTCTCCGAGATTCTGTTTCCTCAAGCTTCTTCCACAGAGAGGTGCAACGAAGGACCATTGTTTGCGGCTCTTCGTGGCTTGTCGCAAACACATCATGATTATTAGAAGGCTGGGCTACGGGACGGAAAGTATTCATCCCTGACATATTCATCCTGTAATCAGATACTGCAGAAATATTTCTCTTTGCTCTGAAACATCCATGCATACCAGGTGAATAAGAGAGCCAACCAGTTGCAACAAATGGTGGTATTCAATTAACGTTAACTATGGTTTCAGCGGATTTAAATCCGTCGTGTTCAGAAGGATAAGAAACCTGCGTACAGTGCAACAACGTAAATTACAATCAAAACATCATGGACCAGTATTATGTGTCATACAGAAAGTACTATCTATAACACGCGTAGGAATGTTACAAACAAAATGAAGAGCATCTGTTAGGAAAGAATATGGCAAACATACATAATTCTACGTTCGCTGAACATCTACTGATTGCCAGCGACATTCTGAAATGTTTGGAAGACACAGCTCTTCTTCACAGAGAAGTCAAAGTGTGTAGGATGGAGCATTGGGAGGAATTAGAGATCTATAAACAACTAGGGTGCTGAGATGGGAATTTATTAAATGACTAGTTGCAGCTCGCCTGTAGAAAACTTTTAGATGGCTTCAGACCCATACTGCCCACAAACAATTCTTCATACTACTGCCGGTAGCCCTTGTTAGTGGTTCATTTCCTCAGAATTCCGTTCTATAACATTTTTGCATACAGCTTCGTTTGTCAGTTTATGATGTTTTAAGATATTGATGCCACCCACTCAGGTTTGTCGCTATACAGGGACCTATGATATTTGCTCTTTACTGTCATGATTTTTGTACGATGATGTGCTGGAGGTCATAATAATCTGTTTACTGTCATTATGCTCGTAATAACGCACTAATGCACAGACCATTGTTTTCTTACGATAATGTACTGATGGTCTTATAAGGGTCTTAATGTATGCTAGTACATTTCATTTTGTTTTTATATTTTTCAGCATTTTATTCTATACTCGTTTATTCGCTTGGTGTATTTCTGTAATTATGTTATTAATTTCATTGTACTTACGCTTACTGGCTTACGCCTGCATGTTTAGCGACGCATGCTCCTCAGGATATGTTTTCCTGATATCGACGCTCTCCACTCTCCCTCAGTCTGGCACTTTAAGTGTTTTAATTTACTGATGTCACAAGCCCTTGATTTTAGGGGCCTTAACTTATGCAATTGGCAAATTGAAGTACAGATCTTGACGACATATTTCAGGTGGATATGTTCGATCGCTTTACTATCTGACTTTTTGCTAATGTGAAGTTTGTAATTCCTAATTTTCCTATGTTGCTGTATATCATGTTGTTTGTGACATTAATACACTTATTGCAGGTAGTAGTTTCTGTATTACACGTAATAGTGGTCCATGATGTTTTGATTGCAATTTATATTTTCGCACTGTATGCAGGTTTCTTGTCCTTCTGAACAGGGCACGTTTAAATCCATTCACACCATGTTTAAGGTTAGTTTAATACCCCATTTATTACAGCTGGTTGGCTGCTATTGTGTAACCGTGGCCGGCCGCTGTGGCCGAGCGTTTCTATGTGCTGCAGTCCAGAACCGCGCGACAGAAATGGACCAAGGCGAAATGAATGACGCTATGCAACTGATTTTACAAAGTACGACATTCCTTTCAGATATCGCCTGCAGACGACCTTGATCGATAAAATACTTAAAATGCTTTCTAGTTTGAGAGTCCTCTTTTCAGGTTACTAGAATTCACTGATCTTCTGAACGTTACCACTTGAGACGGTCAATGACCATAGCATGTAATGATAATTGTTGTTCCGTCAGAAAATGAGAAAAAGTCTTTGTGATAGATAATTGAACACTTTATTCCTATTTTATCTTGCGTCAGTGGTAGATGATAAGTCGAAATCTTATAAAAGTCACAAGTTTCTTTGCAAAGGTAGTACGAATATATCCAACGGGGCAGATGTAAGTTCGGTTACCCCTCTTAGGGTTCTCATTCTCAATTAATTCTTAGAATTAGGGAATACTGTTTGTTGTTTGGCAATATCGTGAATGTTCGGTACTTCTTGTAGTCTCTTTAAGAAATAATAATTCCCGGAAAATTAATGCAAAAACTCCTGAAAGAGGTAAAGCGACTAATATGCCACGTCACATACTTCTCACCAATCATTCCAGAAAAACTGGCACTACGCCGTCATAAGAAAGAGCCATCATAATTTCGATCGCTACAAATGGCACCCATAACTAGAGCCTCATCTCATCATTAAGTGTCACATAAAAACTGGTGGTCCGTGGTTTGAATTGATATATTCACGTTATAGTTTTGTGTTAAAAATAAATCAGTTTCCTTGATTAGTGATTTGTAAGGAAAAAATGAATTAATTTATTCGCTGTTTATTTAAAAAATTAATTCCCGGTGCATCAACTAATGCGAGGTCCAGTATGCATCTACAGATATATGAAATGAGTATGGAGAATGAGGTCTGTTGAAATAATCACTGGAAATATCGTTTTTGGTCACCGTTCGTAACTGAATTGGAGCGGACATTAGATATACAGGCCGTGCAATAAAAACCTGATCCGTAAAGTACTTCGTGCACTTTAATGCAGGCAAACCCAGTTACATCATTCTTGCCTGGATCAGAGAATATAAGTTGGGTTGTCTTTCTAATAGCGCATGAAATAATTTCTGTGCCAGCTCTACTTCGCCCACTGTGTACGAGGAGACTACAGAAAGTAAGTTACGTATTATTATAGCAAGCCAAGTAACTTTTATTGAATGCTGTATAATAATTCAAAGTGAATACATGACCTTATTCAGAATAGTCACTAAGTCTCTGTAAACAATAGCTGGAACCTTCTATCAGTTCAGCGACGATAGAATTCCAATTCTTGCTCGCGGGGCCACCAGTGAACTGCCGTATAAAAGTTCGCATCGTTGCAAAATTTCTTTCGTCCCAGATGTTCTTTCAGATTGCCGTAGAGATCGCACTGTGTAACATAAGGACTCTATGGTGGATGCTTCCAAACCTCCCATCACCAACGCAACAGCAAAGCTTTTGTCGCGTGCTTCGTGTGGTGTGTTGCATTGTCGTGCTAGAGGACAATTACTTTGCTCAACTTTCAACGGATCGTGGTCTTTATCGTTGTGCCTAGTAGTGTTGCACAGTACGAATCAGCCTGAATGGTTCTGCCCTTTGCCACAAACTCTCCATAAACCCCTCCTTCACGGTCCAAGAAAACAGTGGTCATGGCCTTCCCTGTTGATGGCTCAACTTTGAGTTTCTTCCGCGGAGTCCACTATCTCAATTTAATAGACTCTCTCATTGTGTGTAGGTGTCAAATAATGGATCCATGCTTCCTTGCTCATAGTAATGCGGCTTGGGAAATCGTTGCTTTCTACGGTCTCAAGGATGTCTAGAGACGCCACAAATCTTGCGCCCTTGCGTGTAGGTGACAGTAATGGTGGAACCAAGCGTAAGAACAATTTCCGATACTACGGACTGTTTCGGACGATGAACTGAACACTGCCTACTGAGATGTGGGTCTGTTGAGAAATGACTGCGATAGTCTCTTGACAGCTGCCGCGAATTAATTCCTCGATTGTCTGGATCCGTATGTATAAGGTGATTCAGAGCGAGTGAGGGACAGTCGGTTGCGACAGTTACTGGTGGAAGGACGTACGTATCTGTGACTGTGTAGCCGCTCAGTCAGGATAAAAGTGATTACAGTACCTTCCCTGTGTTCTGCACTCAGCATTATTCATAACAACTTTTGATGTGTGAATGTTTTGAGCATAGTCGGAATTTCGAGGTTATCTAGCGAGTTTCAGAATTTATTTATTTTACAGGCATTTTTGTTACGAGCAATTCTCTTATTTCCGTGTCTGTCTAGGTCACATCAAGAATAAGATGATCTAATAATGACTGTTACTAAGAGACAATAAACGACTTTGTATTTACTGAATGTTAACAGTTACACAAATTCCCATTCGCTTTTACGTAATATTGATTAGCTGACACGTTAATCGATTCATGAGATTTTTCAAGAATACTGAGTGTTGACCAATTACTAAGTTTATACGAAATTTAAATTAGCGATATTTTAGTGGAAATTTATATGTTTGTTGTGTTAACGAACACGGTTACTGTAAAATTGCTAAAAGCTAAGATCAAGAATATTAAAGTAGTATTTAGAAAGTTTAAGCAACAACATGACAAAACTAAACCAGAAATATCCCAAATATTATTCCCAGAATGGAAAAGGGTACAGGTCATCCCCGGTTTCAAGAAGGGACGTCGGACAGATGTGCAGAACTGTATATCTAACGTCGATCTGTTGTAGAATTTTGGAACACGCATTATGTTCGAATAAAATGACTTTTCTGGAGACTAGAAATCTACTCTGTAGGAATCAGCATGGGTCTCAAAAAAACGATCGTGTGAAACCCAGCTCGCGCTATTCGTTCACGAGACTCAGAGGGCCATAGCCACGGGTTCCCAGGTAGATGACGTGTTTAATGACTTCCGCAAGGCGTTTGAGACACTTCCCCACAGTCGTTTAATGAACAAAGTAAGAGCATAAGGACTATCAGACCAATTGTGTGACTGGATTGAAGCCGCGCGGGATTGGCCGAGCGGTCAAGGGTGCTGCAGTCATAGACCGTTAGGCTGGTCCCGGCGGAGGTTCGAGTCCTCCCTCAAGCTTGGGTGTGTGTGTTTGTCCTTAGGATAATTTAGGTTAAGTAGTGTGTAAGCTTAGGAACTGATGACCTTAGCGGTTAAGTCCCATAAGATTTCATACACAATTGAACATTTTTTGATATGATTGAAGATTTCCTAGATAACAGAACGCAGCATGTCATTCTCAATGGAGAGAAGCCTTCCGAAGTAAGAGTGATTACAGGTGTGCTGCAGGGGAGTGTCGTAGGACCTTTGCTATTCACAGTATACAGGGTGTTACAAAAAGGTACGGCCAAACTTTCAGGAAACATTCCTCACACACAAGAAAGAAAATATGTTATGTGGGCATGTGTCAGGAAACGCTTACTTTCCATGTTAGAGCTCAATTTATTACTTCTCTTCAAATCACATTAATCATGGAATGGAAACACACAGCAACAGAACGTACCAGCGTGACTTCAAACACTTTGTTACAGGAAATGTTCAAAATGCCCTCCGTTAGCGAGGATGCATGCATCCACCCTCCGTCACATCGAATCCCTGATGCGCTGATGCAACCCTGGAGAATGGCGTATTGTATCACAGCCGTCCACAATACGAACACGAAGAGTCTCTACATTTGGTACCGGGGTTGCGTAGACAAGAGCTTTCAAATGCCCCCATAAATGAAAGTCAAGAGGGATGGGGTCAGGAGAGCGTGAAGGCCATGGAATTGGTCCGCCTCTACCAATCCATCCGTCACCGAATCTGTTGTTGAGAAGCGTATGAACACTTCGACTGAAATGTGCAAGAGCTCCATCGTGCATGAACCACATGTTGTGTCGTACTTGTAAAGGCCCATGTTCTAGCAGCACAGGTAGAGTATCCCGTATGAAATCATGATAACGTGCTCCATTGAGCGTAGGTGGAAGAACATGGGGCCCAATCAATACATCTCCAACAATCTCTGCCCAAACGTTCACAGAAAATCTGTGTTGATGACGTGATTGCACAATTGCGTGCGGATTCTCGTCAGCCCACACATGTTGATTGTGAAAATTTACAATTTGATCATCAGAATCGAGGAAGTACAGTACATACTGACGGAACTAAAATGAGCTCTAACATGGAAATTAAGGGTTTCCGGACACATGTCCACATAACATCTTTTCTTTACTAGTGTGTGAGGAATGTTTCCTGAAAGTTTGGCCGTACCTTTTTGTAACACCCTGTATATAAATGACCTTGTGGATAACATCGGAAGTTCACTGAGGCTTTTTGCCGATGATGTTGTAATATATCGAGAGGTGGTAACAATGGAAAATTGTACTGAAATGCAGGAGAATCTGCTACGAATTGACGCATGGTGCAGGGAATGGCAATTGAATCTTAATGTAGACAAGTGTAATGTGCTGCGAATACATTGAAAGGAAGATCCTTCATCATTTAGCAACACTATACCAGGTCAGCAACTGGAAGCAGTTAATTCCATAAATTATCTGAGAGGAAGCATTAGAAGTGATTTAAAATGAAATGACCATATAAAATTAATCGTCGGTAAAACAGTTGCCAGACTGAGATTCATTGGATGAATCCTAAGGAAATGCAGTCCGAAAACAAAGGAAGCAGGTTACAGTACACTTGTTCCCCCACTGCGTGAATACTGCTCAACGGTGTGGGATCTGTACCAGATAGGATTGATAGAAGAGATAGAGAAGATCCAACGAAAAGCAGCGCGCTTCGTTACAGGATCATTTAGTAATCGCGAAAGCGTTACGGAGATGACAGATAAACTCCAGTGGAAGACTCTGCAAGAGAGACGCTAGGTAGCTCGGTACGGGCTTTTGTTGAAGTTTCGAGAACATACCTTCACCGAGGAGTCAAGCAGTATATTGCTCCCTGCTACGTATATCTCGCGAAGAGACCGTGAGGATAAAATCAGACAGATTAGAGCCCACACAGAGGCATACCGACAATCTGTCTTTCCACGAACAAAACGTGACTGGAATAGAAGGGAGAACCGATAGAGGTACTGAAAGTACCCTCCACCACACACCGTCAGGTGGCTTGCGGAGTATGGATGTAGATGTAGAGTTAAGTCGTCCGCTTCAGAAAAGCATTTGCGCTAGCATGAATACTTCCTACGAGACTAGTTTTCTGAACTAATGTAACGTCTTGGGACATACAGCCACGACCTCGTTCTGAAATAGTGTATTCTTTCTGCTTTCTTGTTCGGAATACCTATACTATGGTGACGATGGCCAATATGGGTGTTATTCATGTGTGTGGTGAGTTGAATTTCTTTCCTGAATAGTAAAAATGGTAAAGCGAAAGAGTGTAATGCCAATCTCAGTGTGCCTTAGGCTCAGCGTCATTACTGTGTGCCTGAAAGAGAAAAAAATTTGTCATTAGGTATATAGGTGTCTACTGAAGAACTCCACATCATTCCAATATTAGTCAGTCTTTTGCCGAAATACATTACGCTGCACAATGTTCTCCTACAGTGTCTAACAAAGGTAGCCAGTGACTAAGCCACGACGCGGAAGAAGCAGTAACGAATGTACCCATTTGATCCATTGCCAACTGCAATGTGAAGCACGTGGCTGCTAATCGGAATGGAAATATTTAAGTACATGAGCCACCGACAAATTCTCCCAAAACGTGTTTCGAGAATTATGTCTTCATCAGATGACCTGCAGCTTAACATGATTATTCCCAATGAAAAGTGCTATCAGCTTCATGTAGCAAGTGGTCAAGTTGGTCAGGCTTTGATCTAGTGACTTACAGGTGCAAGAAATAGATTATGCATTCTACATTCTGGTGTGATAAATCGCACATTGTTTCCTCAATACTTTAACTAACAAAACGATAACGCCGTGATCAACTTCTCGGTGATGACATCACAAGCTCTTCTATCGATCCATGAGACAAGTAATCTACACATATTTAGTGACAATTATTTTTCGTCTTATTTCTGTTCAGTCTTATTGTCTTGCTCTCAAAGTCCGCTTCTCCTGGTCCACACTCCATTCTCATAGCCACTGCTGCTTCAGCTGGGTGTCAAGAAGTGCCCATGCTATAAAAAGTACACTATTTGATTATACTTGTTGATATTAAAATTGAATTTGTAGCTGTTCCGTACATTTTTGTTAGGCTAAAGTCTTTCGTATTTTGTTTTACTTTTAGCAACAATACGAATGAAGTATGTGGAGTACGATAGCGCACATTCTACTAAATAAACAAAATACAAACGTAAATAAAGTCGCACAATGATTGTATCGAAAATTGTGTATACCTGGTAAACTTGTAAGATAATGAAGTATGGACATAGTAATTTACTCAGGAGTAGAATATGAACAGGTTTTGGTTCATGCTGGCCATGCACTGCTCTTTCAAAATCTCGTATGACTTTTAATTACAATCTTTTGCTTACTTATAAAAAACAGCTCCCTTAAAACACAGTTTTAAACTGAATACGGTCTTTGGTATGCCAATTAGCTGCATATTACAACACTTAAAGTTCGATTCGCGACGTTTGGCTCTGGAAGTAGAGTAGTCATATGAAGCCACCGCAAGCTGTAACATACTTGTGTTTATTCCTAGGAAGACAGCTCGTGAAATTGTTTTTCAGAGATGTCGGTAGATTTAAGGGAAGGCATTGCCCTGTGGAGAGAAATATAATTTATAATATAATGCAAGAATGTGGAATAAGGTCTCTTCGCTTAATTTCCTCTATCCACGTTGCAATAATATTACAAGAACTTCCAATTCCTTTCAGTTTCAGATAACTGTTGCGTTGTTTAGTAATACAATGATACCTCTGATCCTCCACGATCGTTGAGAGTGGCGTGTTGCAGCCAGCGAAATAAAGAGTCGACAGATTCGTTTTCCTAAGTCCAACGTAGTCCAGATAGAAAATGTAAGTTGGTATATATTTGTTAATCTGCAGTGGAAACAAATATCATGGGCTCACGTTGCTCAGTGTTACTGCTCTGCTTGGATGGAGTGTACCGATAAGGCGATGATAGAAGAGTAGTCACTGGAGGACGCAGCGGTTAAAGACATAAGAACTCCTCGGGGCTGTCACAGTTTCACTTATCAACCACCGGCAGAGCTTTTCAGGGCACATTTCATCGACGTGGGAAACCGCTATTACAGCATAGTCGAAGTGGGATAACTTTGACGTCATGTTTCTCACAGGCTTCTTTTCGAAACGTAATATACATTTGTCATGCACTACAAGCCAATATTCTTGATAATTCGAACGGGTCCCGCGGGACGTTAAACTCTAATCTTTCTTTCTCCCTTCGAGTGACTTGCAGTTTCTTAGTCCAAGAACTGTTAACAAATTAGTTACTTAGTGATACACAGACAGAAGTAACTGCTATGTAGTACATAAGAAACAGTAAAAGTATCCGTATTGTGAGAGTAAGCAAGGTCCAGCGTCAGGTAAGATAGCTTCTTCATTTTGTGAAAAATAAGTGATGGAACGTAATTTAACGTTTAGAATAAGATAAAAAATATTAAAGCATATACTTGTTTTTTGATGTCGAAAGTAAATGATGAGGGGCTAGATAGGTCTAATGGTACTGTTCCTGCACATGGTACGAGTAAGAAGATAACAAATCTCAAGAAGATTGCTTCTTTACCTGTATTGTCAGGTCCTATTTACTTTTTAGGACTAAAATTGAATTTTTCCATTTCAAAAGCATCTGAATCAAGTACTATAGGTAATGGTTGGATTACCTTTGCTGTTGTTGTCTGTCATGATGCTTCAAGGACTGGCTTGGAAGGTTTTACATCACGTGAAGTTTTGGCATTTCGTACTGTACATTTGGCTGAAATTCTTGTATTGAGTGAAGGTTCTTATCTAGTACCTTATGGTCCATTGTCTCTTAATTGTAGGACTAGGCGTAAGGTTAATTGTGATGAAAAGATTTATATTTGGTCTAAGATAGGTGGTACATCTAATATGGAAGATTGTAAATTTGTTGGTGACTGTATGATATATTATCATTAATAAAAACTACACATTGATCTTGCCAAAAGCCGAGAAGCGATTCTTCTTAGTGTTGTAGCTCCCTGGGGCACCCTGGGATGCTCTCTGGGCTCCCCCCCCCCCCCTCAGGGGCCTCTCACATTGCATGTGGTTACGCAATCGCATCGACGCCGCTCAGCCTTTAAAAAGACTAAGGCTGTGTGGCCGAGATATTATACAGCTTTCAATAGTCTTCCGGTATAACTGAAAAAATCTAAGTGATCAGCCGTAATATACAGATACAACTTGAAAGGTTTCCTTATGGCGTAATCCAGCTGTGACTACGAAACATGGGCTATAAAATGCATACGTTATAAACTGTAATCACATGTTCAGTAGGAAAGATGTGTTTCACATTAGCGAAGATGAGCAAGTGCCCATACCTCCTAGGGTACCGATATGCATTTTAGAAACTATGTTTACTGGACTTCTTTTTTAGTCCATACTATCGCCTCTCAAAGTATGGAAAGCCACGAGCTTGCAGTAGACGACATTTGTTTGACAATATCGAAGTGGGTCACCCTGTATAGTAACTTATTCCACGAACGAGTAGCTGTTTGACACTTAGTGTAACTGAATCTTATAAATAAATAAATTAAATAATACGTTAGCTTAAGTATTCGTGCATATATTTTCTACCTTTTATGTCTATTAAAATTATAATTGTGACATATGTGCTGTAGTTACGATTTCAGAGTAACTTCAAAAATGGTTCAAATGGCTCGGAGCACTATGGGACTTAACTTCTAAGGTCATCAGTCCCCTAGAACTTAGAACTAGTTAAACCTAACTAACCTAAGGACATCACACACATCCATGCCCGGGGCAGGATTCGAACCTGCGACCGTAGCAGTCGCGCGGTTCCAGACTGTAGTGCCTAGAAGCGCTCGGCCACCACGGCCGGCTCAGAGTAACTGACGTGATGATAATGTTCTAAAACTCGTATGGGCTATACCACTTCTTCAAACGGCTCTCTTTCATAGCTACAGACTAAAATGTCTCTGAAAGACGTCGTATCGTGATGATGAATTTAACAGAAGTGTGTTCCCGACTCTGTCCGCCTATGGATATTCATTCAAAGTTCCCTTTGTTCCTTCAGGGAAATATCTGCCACAGTTTGCGGAAGGGTAGCACTTCTGTCACGTTGAACGATTCTCTTCCGTCGTCGTTGGTCCCGTTCTTGCAGGATCTTCTTCACGCCGCAGCGATGTTGGAGATATGAAGTTTTACCGGATTCCTGATATTCACGGTACACTCGTGAAACGGTCGTACAGGAAGATCCCCACTTCATCGCTACCTCGGAGATGCTGTGTCCCATCACTCGTGCGCCGACTGTAATACAATGTTCAAACTCACTTAAATCCTGATAAGCCGCCATTTTAGCAGCATTAACGGATCTAATAACTGCGCCAGGCATTTGTTTTCTTATATAGGCGTTGCCGTCCGCAGGG
The DNA here is from genome assembly GCF_023898315.1 of Schistocerca nitens. Taxonomy (NCBI): domain Eukaryota; kingdom Metazoa; phylum Arthropoda; class Insecta; order Orthoptera; family Acrididae; genus Schistocerca; species Schistocerca nitens. The sequence goes on from NC_064616.1 coordinate 953,030,224, forward strand.
CCGTATTATGCCTGTTTAAATATCTGTGTATTTGAATATGCATGCCTATACCAGTTTCTTTGACGCTTTAGTATATTACTGATTTAAGCCCACTAAGGAGCGCTTATGACTAGCTCTTCTTCGATGCTCTCTTCCGTTTCAAATATCTCTCGAGCCCTGCTGATAGTTTTTCCTTCATCTACTGTGAAATGGGGTTCCGACGTTTAGGGACTCCGGGTGGAACGGTCTTCTGCCTCAAGATCAGAGATCCCAGCCGAATCCAAGTCCTTTATTACTTCATTAAGCCACAGGCTTCCGGTCTTGGAGATTTTAAGCAATGAGAAGATCTTCTTGGTAAGCCTATTGTTGTTCATTCGTTGTAGGTGCCCGTTGAACTTGAGCCTCCTACGTCGCATACTGGTGTTGGCTGATTCTAACTGTTGATACAGTTCAGAATTGGACTTCATTCGGTAGGTTCCATCTGGGAGCAATCTCGGGCCATGAATTTTTCTGAGAATGAGTCTTCTGGCTTTCTCCAGGTCATCCATCGTGCCTTTTCTGTTCATCCAGAGGGTCTCTGCGGCATCAAGAAACTGTGGTCTGAGAGCACTTCAGTAATGACAAACCTCAGTATTCTTCGAAATGCACTTATTGTCGTACAGATTGTGGGACAGATGGTATGCTGCGTTGTGTTTGTTATGCCTTTCTAAGATGGAGGTGGCGTCTCTACCATTAAGGTGGACCCATTCACCAAGATAACGGAAGCGATTGACCCTCCCAATCGTTCCATGTATAGTCGTCAAAGGGGTGTTACTGGAGTGGCGGGTACCCAAAGTATTTGGTCTTGTCATACGATATTTGTAACCTTGACTTCACCGCTATCTCTCGGAGGGCTTGGACAGCAATGACAGCATCCTTAGAGTTCTTGGTTAAGATTACAATGCCAACTGCTAAAGCAGGGCACCTTATCTCGATTCTTCGGGTCACAGCTCCAATCGTAACTGGTTTGATTCCTAGATTCCTCAGCGTACATTCTCAGGTTTTGATGACTTTACCAAGCATCACATTAAACAGAATGGGTGATAGACCATCACCCTGTCGTACTGCCGTTTTGATGTTGAAACTCCGAGATAGTTCTCCTCTGAACTTTACCCTAGAGGCTGTATCCGTGAGAGTCTGTGGGATGAGGGTGTGTGTGTTGTAATCCACACCTCGTTCTTGGAGTACTAAGAAGAGCGTTGGGCGATCGATGCAATCATAAGCTTTCGTATAGAAGACGAAAACCACGGTGATGTTCGTACTCCTTTTCTGTTTTAGTTGGAGAATGGTTTTCAGACTGAAGATCTGTTTGGTACAGGACCTTCCACGTAAAAATCCTCCTTGATATGCACCAACTGTTTGATCAAATTGACTTTCTATATGATCCAGTAAAATCTTGGAGAGCACTTTGTATCCTATGGGTAGCAGGGAAACCCGCCGGTAGTTTTTGACATCGCTGCGATCGCCTTTTTTATATAAAAGGTGTATGATAGGTGATATCCAGTCATCAGGGATCCTGCCAATCTCCCAACAGTCGACCAATATACGGTGTAGAGCCTCTGTGATCGTATTTCCACCTGGTTTCACAGCTTCTGCATTGATGCCATCTTCTCTGGGTGCCTTGCAGTTCTTAAGATTGTTGATGGCTTTAGCAACTTGCTGTATAGTTGGCGGGATAGATGGTAGGTGTATCTCTTGAGGATCTGCAACAGGCAGTCGTACTGTGGGCTATTTACAATTAAGCAATTGCTCAATTGCTTCAGTACATATACACACAGAACAGAACCCTTTGACACGCCCCACTTCGTGTGATCCCACTCAGATAGGAAACCTCTTCCTTGTTTGTTGACTTTGGAGGTAAACCTTCTCCTTGTTACTTTTCAGGTATGAGGTATATCACTGTTCAGTTTATGTATAACCACTTAAGGTTCGCCGGCCGAAGTGGCCGTGCGGTTAAAGGCGCTGCAGTCTGGAACCGCAAGACCGCTACGGTCGCAGGTTCGAATCCTGCCTCGGGCATGAATGTTTGTGGTGTCCTTAGGTTAGTTAGGTTTAACTAGTTCTAAGTTCTAGGGGATTAATGACCTCAGCAGTTGAGTCCCATAGTGCTCAGAGCCATTTGAACCAAAGTTTTGAACTTAAGGTTCCAATTTATTTAAGAGTAATCTATCCCACGCAATCAAACGCTTGTGTTAAATCAGAGAAAATACCAAGTGTCCTCAGTATATTGTTTAGCCCTACTAATGACTCAGACACAAAATAATAAATAGCGTTTTCTACGGATGGTTTCTTCCTGGGTTTTCTATGGATAGTTTCTTCCTGAAATCAAACAGAATGCGTAAAGGCAAATAATGTGCGCTGAGATATTGCCACTAGTCTTCTATACGTTTCTTTGTCAAAAAAATTAGGAAACAGTGGTAGCAAAGATGTAGATCGGTAATTGTTTACGTTATCTCTTTATCCTTTTCATAAAGTGGTTTCATTAACGAGATTTCAGACAGAAAGAAAACTGACTGCGCCTGAAAGATAGATTGCACAAGTGACTGAATACAGAACTGATGTATGGTGCACTGCTTTTCATTATCTTGCTCGAAGTTTAAAAATACACATGAAAGGCTTTAATGGTCCAACGAGTGGTTTTAATGCATTTTTTCTTGTTTCCTCTAGCTGTAGGCAATTTAGTTTTCTCCGATCACAAGCTTTCAAGAATTCTCCGTATTTACCTGTACCAATAAAATTTTAACCAACGAGACAATTATTAATGAGAAGTGATTATTAAAAGTTTTCTATAACGCTCGTGAATCACTATCAATTTCATTCCCATGCAAGAAGTTCGAATATGTTAGGTAACCACATTCTGCCCTGGTACCTGTTTCACGGTCGATTATTCAGTTTTAATCTTGTTCTGAGAGCTTTATATTCTCACCCTTTAATGCATTGTTTCAGCCTGTTTGAAGACGTTCCTCAGCTCGTTGCAAAATTAACTGTGACAAAATTCTGTTACCGGCGTCTGATTGTCCGTCATATTCGTGTTATGATACAGTTTCCGTTTTCTCTTACAGGATACCCTAATGCTATGACTTATGCACATCGAATATCCATTGGTACTGCATATAATCTTGTACATTTTTAATGAGAAGGAGCTATGAAAGAAAGTGATAAATATCTGAAGAGATTTGTTATGTTTGCTGTTCAAGTCTTCCGGATTGTAGACATATTGCCAAGTTAGCAATTAGAGATTGGCTTTGTATTTTTATAGTGACCTCATATCGCTGAACCTTTTTGTCTTCTACAATTTGTTGATATGACTTTGCTTTGATTCCTTTTAGTATTATGTCACTGCATAATTGTCTGACAGACCGTCACTATTTATTCTCATAGTGCGTACATCAACTAGAGAAAAACCTATGATGGTACATTATCCATCTTAAAATGTTCCGAGACTAATTTCATTCCTGGCGTATAAGTGACGTACGTCAGCGCAGTAGCTGTGAACAGTAGACGTGCGTTCGACCACTCATTTGTGAGCAGGCAGTGTTTAGTACAGGACGTGCTACCACAGTTTGTCAATGTTGTTTAGTCATGCATCGCAGTTTGTAGCATTTTCTGAAAAAGAGAAAAGTGTGTAGAAAATTTGGGCCGCAAACCTCGACTCCCGGGCCAAAGCAGCGACTTGTGGACGACTACGGCTACTTGATTGAAACGCAAAACGCCGAAAATTCTTTCCTGGAAAAAATCATCACGGGTGATGAGACATGGTGTTATCAACATGAGCCTATCACAAAACGACGAAGTTAAACTCATATGAAGTGCCAACGCACTGACGACACAACCGACAGTCAACCACTGTGACGCGCGAGTTAAGCAACATTCCAAGAAGGGGCTATTCTGCCAGTTTCACATGGCTGTATGAAAGTTCTGTGCGTGTTACTCAAGTGCGGGCTGGGAGAACTAATTAGAACGGATGAATCACTAACCCTCGCAATATCAAGTGGGGGGGGGGGGGTGTGGAGGTACTTTATGCACGCCTCCTGAAAATATTCTAATCTAGCAAGTTACTTTATATTTTAAAGTTTTGAAAAATATATTTATTGTTATCAATGAATTCTTCGTTTCAAATATTTCGGTTAAACTTGACTCAAAAGTTTCATTCTCGGTAATCGACGTCACTCTCCCCATTGGATGTAGTATTCAATATTTCCAGGTTCAGCGACAGACTTACGAATCAATATCCCTTTAAAAAGTATATTGAGACTAAAAGTCAACAACAATGATCGAAATTTGTATTTTTAAATTTTTTTGTGGCGGTCATAAAGTCGTTAGTACACCCTACTGAAAGTACATTGATGTTGCTAAGTGTGTGCTAAAAGGTATTTTCAAGTTCTCAACCCTACTTACAAATCAGTACCTTCTTAAAAATTATAACGTTAATATAATTCAACAACAATTAACAAACATTTAAAAACGTTTTGAGGGTGGGCATAAAGTACCACCCCTCCCCTCCTTCGTAAAGCGCGTTATGGAAAATGTCTTGGAACTGCTAGGGTTAAAATCGCCATCTTAACGTTTATCTATTTTTTATTAACTCAATCTGAAACTTTTGGATCTACAAGATGTTGTCTGTGATTTTGCTGCTGTTTCATCATCTCTAGTAGACAGTACACTACCACGTTGTAAGAAACAGGGTTTTTTCTATGGAGAATCGGCCAGAAAGTTTACACCGAAATTACCACACAAAATGAACCGTATGACTTTCTTAAGAACCGAGCTATAGGATATGGGTGTGTGAAGTGAAAAGACGGCCGTACAAGCCATGCTATATGAAGACCTAACCACCCCGTAGTGTAATATGCCAAATATTGATCCCCTGTATGTTAATCTGCTAATAGGAGACATGAGGCCCACTTGTAACACCCCAATGCTGGATATCATCCGTACAGACTTCATCTGTAACAGAACCCATATGACTCATAGCCAGTCCCATAGGAGCTTTTAATGATTATAATGGTGAATGTGGTACTGGCGTACGACAGCAAGGTCATTTTATGAGACGAGTGTGGATAAAGAGATCGCAAGATTATTAAAACGTGAACTACAAATAAGAACGTAAAGAAACTTGTACACTCAATAACTCACTGAGCCGGCCGGTGTGGCCCAGCGGTTCTAGGCGCTACAGTCTGGAACCGTACGACCGCTACGGTCGCAAGTTCGAATCCTGCCTCGGGCATGGATGTGTGTGATGTCCTTAGGTTAGTTACGTTTAAGTAGTTCTAAGTTCTTGGGGACTGATAACCTTAGAAGTTAAGTCCCATAGTGGTCAGAGCCATTTGAACCAACTCACTCATACAAACACACCCACCCACCCACCTTCCCATTCACCCCCCCCCCCGTCCCCCCAGCCCCCCCCCCCACACACACACATTGGAGATCTCGTTGTCATAAAACATGCAGAAAAAGCATTGAAGATCAATGAAATGATGAGGAAGTAGCGGCAGTTGGCTTATCCTGGAATAAAAGATACGAGCCAGCCACTCTGCAACATATGTCAATCTGCATTCTAAAAGTTTAGCCCAGAGTGCAGACTACCGCAAAATTTTAAAAGCTTAACCATGATGTCTCGTGAACATCTAACACAGAGGGAACACCACTACTTAAATGAACTCATGCTTGCTTATCACAAAAAAATTCACCATGTTATAAAATGGTGTACAGCGATTTGCACGGCACAGGCATCACAGTCCAGGGGTCATCTCGCCAACGGTGGAAGCCATGTGCTAGGAGACATTTCCCAATTCGGAGGTGGCTAAGGGCGGAGTGACCTGCGCGATGAACGCCACGATCGTTAGCTTCACCACGCGCAGCTCGTTGTCTGTTAGTCCCTGCGTCTCCTCCCCCAAAATTGGATGAATCTTCGACGCAACAGTGAAATGACAGCCTGCAGAGGAATGGCACGTTGTTTCACGATTGTTTCCCTGTAGATCAAATGGTTCAAATGACTCTGAGCACTATGGGACTAAATATCTGACGTCATCAGCCCCTAGACTTAGAACTACTTAAACCTAAGGACATCACACACCTCCATGCCCGAGGCAGGATTCGAACCTGCGACGGTAGCAGCACCGCGGTTCCGGACTTAAGCGCCTAGAACCGCTCGGCCACAACGGCTGGCCCCTGTAGATCCTTGTCGGCTTTGCCTGCTTGTTTATTTCCCAAATTTCCGCATTTCCCGATACCCAGCAGAATGATATCTGCTTCTCCTGCTGTTATGGGACATATAGTTGGTCACATATTACCTGGATCATTTCCTCTGCCATGTGCTGCAGTAATTGTAGATCACTAAGTTACGAGGAGCAGTTGAGGAACTGTTTGCTCTGAAGAAGCGTCTTCTGCTCCAGTTCCTTCTAAATAGCATGGAGCTCTGCAGTAAATACAACTTACTCATGGTGAAGGCAAATCCTGAATACTTGCTAGGGGAACACTACTAAACTGTTAAGCGAGTCCCCTTGTTTGGCTCTATCAGTGTACACAACCTCGAACTGAGATACCTACTTAAAATGTTGGAAAGCAGAGACGAAAATGTCAGTTATGGAGTACAAACTTTCTTTTAATTTGCCAAATCTAAAATAATTCTGGGCCTGTAAACCAGTCGAGGTGCAGATCTGTGCCAACCTTGATGTAAGACTTTAAAATTAGCTACACTCAATGAAAAGAGCGATCCTCGCGCAAATCCTACAGGGACAAGTGGTTCGTTGTCGATTATCGACAAGGCTTTTCATTGGTGGCCAAGTAAGGGTATGGTATGCCGGTGTGTTATCGTTTTAGAACCATGAGCAGTTGTAGCCTGATGTGGAGTGGCGTCTCACTAACCTGAGCCCAAAGGCTTGAGCGCAAAGGCTTGGTATGGGCTGGTTCTAAAGGCTCCAGTGGCTAGCCGAATTCCTTCTAGGTGCATGACGTACAATATTTTTAAATAAAATGATCGTGTAGACATATACTACGTGCAACCATTATCACGAAGTTCTACCCGCTCCCAGTGAACTGCGGTGAAGACATTTTAAACTACTGAGTTCTTAGAAGTGCTGTATTTTCAGGTCCTTAAGGTGTGACAACGATGTAAGTTTAAAGTCACGTGTGAGACCCAGAAATCTTATCGTGTATTTACAATTAAGAACACTATCCCTCATCCCTCACTCATGAAGGCTGAAAGCGGAACGCGAAACACATAAAAGGACGGAAACAGACTTGTTGGTTTGGAAATTAAAATCCCTTCTCTCCCCTCATTCCCACAATTGATGAAGAGTCAGTTGCAACTCGTGAGTTGTTCAAAATGGTTCAAATGGCTCTGAGCACTATGGGACTTAACAACTATGGTTATCAGTCCCCTAGGACTTAGAACTACTTAAACCTAACCAACCTAAGGACAGCACACAACACCCAGTCATCACGAGGCAGAGAAAATCTCGTGAGTTGTTGTTGAATGGCTTGCAGAGGAACAAAATAAAGGGAAGCCATCAAGAAACAAAGAACTTTTAACACTGGAAGGTATACTATTAATAGCTATGGGAAAGACAGTCACACTTACGCTTACGTTGAGGGACACCGTTCTCGTATTGGTAGCGGTCAGAGAGGACTTCACTTCAGCGACGTCTAAAATAGCATGGCGAGAAGAGGACCATATCAAGATGGGAAGACATCCTCCAATTCCCCTTTCACGGAGCTGTAAGAGGATATTTTGCGTCCAACTGTAATTTAAGACAAAAAAAGGCGCACCACGAAGAAAATTTCCGAACATTAAAGAAATCGAAAGATGTGATTACATGTACAGACAAAAAATGTTTGCAATTTCACAAACAATGAATGATTTATTCAAGTGAAAGAGCTCCTCAAACTGAGCCCGTCAGTAACGAAATGGTCCACCTCTGGCCCTTGTGCAAGCAGTTATTTGGCTTGACGTTGGTCGGTAAAGTTGTTGGATGCCCTTCTGGGGGATACCATGCCAAATTATATCGTCAAACTCCCTAGAAGGTTGGAGTGCCCTGCACATGATGCTCCAAACGGTCACCAATGGGGGCATATCTGGCGACCTTGCTGGCCAAGATAGGATTTGGGAAGCACGGAGACAAGCAGTAGAAACTGTTGCCATGTGCGAGTGGGCCTTATCTCGCTAAAATGTACGATCATGACGGCTTGCCGTGTAGGGCATATCGTCGACGTACCACTTTTCTGTAATGATGCCGTGAATGACTACCAAATGAGTCCTGCTATGAAAATAAATTGCTTCGCAGACCATCACCCCTGGTTGTCAGGCCTCATGGCGGGCGACAGTCAGGTTGGTATCCCACCGCTATCCAGGGTGTCTCCAGACACAACTTCGGCCTGGAACCTCATTGACTGTAGTAGCATTGTCTTCAGTGATGAGTCCCGCTTCGTACTGAGTCAGCAAATTCACTGGATTTCTCCCCAGTGAAGAATGTTGCAGAATTATGAGCAAGACCCTCGAAACGGCTCGGGATTTTGACTGTCTAACGCGCCAGATGGACAGGATTTGGTACTATACCCCTCAGGAGTACATCCAACAACTCTGTCATTCAGTGCCAGGCCGAATAATTACTGGCATTAGGGCCAGACGTGGACCAATGCTTTATTGACTTGCTAAATTTTTGAAGCTCTTTCTCGTAAATAGATGATACAATTTTTTTTGAACTTTTAATCAATTGTTTTTCTCTACATGTGCATCACACCCACCAATTTCCATCTCATTAGGATAATACCTTCGGGTGCGCCTTTTTTTTTGTCTTAGAGTCTGTGATCCACCTGCTCCTGGACACTGTCGTGGTCTTCAATCACAGCAAGCATCCAGTCTGCCCCAATGAGCACTCAACTTGGTGGCTTTCTTTCAGGCACCATTCCGATCGGGAAGTGATCACTTCAGTGTTAGCCATCGACAACTTCCCATTGAGCGGCGCGTGCGGTGGCTGCAGAGCCTACCGCGAAACTGATACCAATGAAACGACACTGCTGCGGTGCTGAAGTGCGTTCTGTAACCCATGTTCAACAAACACACACACGAGGACATGAGAAGGTTGTTAATTGCTCCATTCCTGGAGCATATGTTTTCAAAGTCCCGAAGCACACTTTGTACATTAAAATCAGCACAGAAGATGAAAGGGAGGGGGATCTGAGAAGGATGTTCACGGAAAGAATCTTCGTCTAGCACTAAATGGGATGGCAGGAGGAGGGAACATATCATGAACTATCCATTCATTAAAAAGGACCAGGATCAGATGGTGTGACGGCTTCAAAACAGATCGTTTTGACTTTTGGGTTTTCATTGTCAGCCTGGATTTTGGAAGCAGTGATAAGACCCAACTGGCATTAGGTTCTGCAGCCACCATTATTTAAGTACAAGGGGTCATTGGTCGTAGGTCTACCAGTGCAGGTTGATGTGTGCTACTCAGATGTCAAAGTCTGGGTGTCAATAGTAGTCTTCTGAACAGGCTGCATCATTACAGAGGCCAACTATTTTACGAAACTGCGTGGCTGTCTAGTCTTAGACGACTTCTTCACGTCAGAGTACAAGATGCGCTGGCTAACATAAATCTGCTGGATAGTTTTCTCTTCTGTGAGTACACGGCATTCCTTGCTCCACACTGGATGGGTTTGTGAACAATTAAAACACATGAGTGGGGCAGTACATTGAATACCCGGTTCCTGGGCTGCTGTACCGCATATTCGACACCTTGCCTGACATTACAATGATGAGCCAGAAAATAATGACCACCTACTTAAAAGTGTGTTGGTCGACTTCTGGGACGCAATTCAGCAGTGACTTTGCGTGCTCTGGATTCAACAAGTACTTGACAATTTCCAGAGGTTCGTCACACCAGGAGCCTACGCTCAGGTCACAGAGTTCCCATAATTCATGGGAGGTTGGTTTGTGGGTGCGGAGCTGGCGTCAAATCGCGTTACATGTGGGTTTCATCGGATTCAGATAGGCTGAATGTGATGGCCAAGACATCAACGTGAGTTCACTATCCTGATCCTCAAACTACTGAAGCACGATTCTGAGCTTGTGACACAGAAATTTATCCTGCTGGATGATGCTATCGCTGTTGATGGAGAAAGCAAGCATAAGGGGTTACTGTGATCCGTAATAATTTTCACATGGTTCTCAGCTGTCACGGTGCCTTCGATTATTACCGCAGGTCCCCTGGCAGCCCAAGTAAATGTCTCTCATAACATAATACTGCTGTCACCGGCCAGAGTTCGTGGCTTACTACATGTTTCGAACAGCCTTCCTCCTGGATGATGGCGTATCTGTAAGCGACCGTGGACCCGATTTAACAATGAACACTATTCCACTGGTCCGCAGTCTTGATGATCGCGTGTTCACTGTAATCATAATTGACGATGATGATGAGTCAATATGAGAACACGTAAGGATACACTACTGCGAAACACCATGTTCAACACTGTGCGCTGAACCGTGTGCTCCAAAACACTTGTGCTTGCGTCAGCACTGTAGTCTGTCCTCAGAACTACCACAGATCGCACCTATCATGCGTTAGAGAGCGGGAAAGCCTTCGATCCCTATCTTCTGTCATGAGGTATGGACGTCCAACTTCCTTTCGCCTACTTGTGGTTTTGGCATTCTTCAGACAATTTCCATAGACGCCACGACAGTAGCACGCCAACAGCCTACTAGCTTCGCCGTTTCCGAGATGCTCGCTCCCAGGCACTGGGCCACAACAATACGGCTCTTTCCAAAGTCGCTTAAGTCGGCGGATTTCAGCATTTGCGCCACACATCGTCGCTAGCATGATTCCCCATTCATCTCTGCTCCGCTCACGTACTTCTCTTACTGCGTCGCGTGCCCTCAGCGTCACCAACCAGCATACAACCTCGCTGTGGGTGGCAGTCATAGTGTCTTGGCTCATCGGTGTATAACCAACGGTGGAGTTATCGAAGGGTAGGCACTTAAATCGGCTCATTCTATTAGATACATAGGTTCCATCTTTTAGACAGAGAAAGCCTATCGCCATGTATTCAGGTAACTACGATAAAAGGATAAAGTATGGTAATTTATGGAGCTCACCATTAACCCTTTTCATGACATTCCGAACTGTAGTGAGACATTCGCTTTCCCATTCTTGTGGGAGTTCATTGGTATCTATATCCGTAATTTCGAGACACATTAGAACTCCTTTACAAAAATTCAGCCGAGTGGTCACCTCTCTCTTGACAGCAAATTCTCCGAGTAGTTTGGCATGGAAGAACTTGTTTACTTCTGTAGCTTTCTGTGTCCCGCTGAGCAGTACGCCACTACACAGTCCCTTCAGAGATTTAAGTTGCCCTACAACTCTCTATAGCGGTTTATGAACGCAGAAAGGGTTCAATTTTCTAAATAATCTTCTACACGTTCCACAACAATAAAGTCTTTTCTCCATAGAATGCATTTCGTTAGTATTACTATTGTCGCCCACATTCATAGATTTCTCCGGTGAACTTTGTGTACTATGTCCCTTTGCGTCCCTGGTGTGTAAATTCTGGCCATCGGACCACCCGAATCGTTGTGAGTATAGGAAAGAGATTTAGGCTCCATGGAAGTTCGACGAGAAGCTGGCGAAGTTATCGTCCACCCGGTCAGAGCCTCGGTTGCCCTCAAGTGAGGTGAGGCAGGTCCTCAGAGGCTGCCCGCAAACGGTTGTTTCACCTTAACATCCACGCGTCAGCGGCGAGCAGCACATACTGTACCGATCGGTGTAGCGCAGTGGATTGCACACTGGACTCGCATTCGGGAGGACGACGGCTCAAATCCACGTCCAGTCTTCCTGATTTACGTTTTCCGTGATTTCCATAAATCGCTTAAAGCAAATGCCGGGATAGTTCCTTCGAAAGGGCACTGCCGCTTTTTCTTCTCCGTCCGTAATCCAAGCTTGAGCTCAGTCCCTAATGACCTCGTTGTCGACTGGAAGTTTAAACACTAATCTCCTCTTCCTTCAGCACACACTGTGACTTTCTTTATAGAGATTTATTCCATCCAAGCGATACAGGCGATAAACTCAAGATGTCCGTCCCCTCTGATATACGACGTTCCACCACGATGGTCGCTGAAACATGCCTACAGCTTACCGTTACATAGGACTGGTAGCAAGTACAAGTCTGCAGTGCAGGAATCGCCGGTTCGCCAATCCCTTTCCCAGAAAAGGAATGCAGAGCTCTCTCTGAGGTGTTCGCAATTTAGAACGGACAGGTGGTCGCGTGTGACTTTCTAGTAAGCGTTACCCACAGGAGCTTTTGACGTAATGCCGCTGTAGGTGAGAACACTAGCGTTGCCAAGAGGGTACAAATCATTGTAGCGCGCACTCGGGTGGTGATTAGTGGCAGATCCAGTGATGGCTCCCTAAGAGCGAAAGACTCACTGTCTTTCTAAGGTATTTTCTCCTGAACAGCATCAGTGCTAGCAGACTACGAATCTAATCCTTTTCCTATCTTCCTGATACATAACTAGTTAATTTCTTAGCTTATCTGTTTCCTAATTAGTGTTAATTATCCAAGTGTAAAGCTGCAACTTTATTGAAATTGTATGAAACTAATTTAACTTCATTACAGGAACACGTACAATTCACTATTATGAAAACATGAGTTGTGTAGTCAGCAGATGAAATGACAGGGTGGTTATAGTTAAACTTTCGTTGCTTGAAAGAATCCCTATAAAAAAAGTGATCATTGGACAACGAAACTTCGTGAAAACATTTGTAAGGATATGTGGAGTGCCAATAACGAACACACTATCAAAAGAAACACATTTTAATTTCTACACGGATGGGTAACAATTGTTAACTGCACTCCTTGTTTACGTTGCTGGTCACAGGCAATGCTGAAATGACGACTATCTGCATCCACGGCAGCCTGGAATTTCACTTAAGGTACAAGTTCACAACTGATCGCAGTACTTTTCCAAAAGGGGATTCTCGGATATTCACCTGATGTGAGACAGCTCGTGCACCGCTTGAAGATCACACGTTGCATCCAGCATTCTCAGCCACGGCAAATGTGGCTTCTACTACAATTTGTGGCGCAACTGTCCGTCGCCCTCTCCGAGAAACAATTCCCAAATAGTCAGTTAATTCGAACTTCCGAATGACGTTATTTAACACCGGTGCTGAAACAGGACCTCTCCGTATTCATTTAATGCGTCGATATTCGCGAAGAGCAGCAGCACTAGTGTCGTTGTTTTGCTTTACGAGTAAAGTCCTGCTCACATCGTCCAGACCGTCTCCTACAGCAATGCACGCTGATGATTGTGTTTCACTCTTACGTCGTCGTACCCGTACCGGTACCTAGCGGCAAGTCATGACACTAACACTGCTAACAACACAAGTCCTGCAGTGCACGGTCTGAAAATCATGCCTGTAACTTTGGGTAAGCATACGGTAAATAGTTTTCCCTCTCCACTGCCTCAAGTAGCGAAAGTTCAATTACAAGTACCCTTCAAATGGCAGCAATTAATATGTAAGTATGACACGAGCCCCTTTCCAGGCTAAGCCGTGATACATCTTCCAATAGAAAACACTACCCCATTTTACGAGTTTACTTATCATGGGTCAGAGAAATAACTATGATACTACTCCGCGCATTTACATCAGATTTACATACTGAGCAAGACACAAAGGAATTATGTCATGTAACTGCTAGTAGGAATTGATTTACATCAATGGGTAAAGTTGAAAATTTGTGAGCCGGCCGAAGTGGCCGTGCGGTTAAAGGCGCTGCAGTCTGGAACCGCAAGACCGCTACGGTCGCAGGTTCGAATCCTGCCTCGGGCATGGATGTTTGTGATGTCCTTAGGTTAGTTAGGTTTAACTAGTTCTAAGTTCTAGGGGACTAATGACCTCAGCAGTTGAGTCCCATAGTGCTCAGAGCCATTTGAACCATTTTTTTGAAAATTTGTGCCAGACCGGGATTCGAATCCGCGTCTCCTGCTTACTAGTCCGACGCTCTGCCCACTAACAGCTAAATGTCGTAATTCCTTTGTGTCTTAATTGATAATGGCTGCACTATCAAAATGGTCCGAAAGAATAAGCACCACATATATAGATACTGAGCAGTCTCTCCAAGCCGACGAAGAATGTGTTGTAAGTAGGCTGTTTAGGTTTTTATATTGGTAACGCCACGTAGCGCTCTGTATGAAAATCACTGGCTGTGCTGTGGCTGGTTTGCATTGTTGGAATTTGCTATTGTAGTGTTGGGCAGTTGGCTGTTAACAGTGCGTAGCGTTGCGCAGTTGGAGGTGAGCCGCCAGCAGTGGTGGATGTGGGGAGAGAGATGGCGGAGTTTTGAGAGTGGATGATCTGGACGTGTGTCCATCAGAGACAGTAAATTTGTAAGACTGGATGTCATGAACTGATATATACTTAATGACTTTTGAACACTATTAAGGTAAATACATTGTTTGTTCTTTAGCAAAATCTCTCATTTGCTAACTATGCCTATCAGTAGTTAGTGACTTCAGTAGTGAGGTAAGTGATTCATGAAAGGTATAGGTTATTGTTAGTCAGGGCTATTCTTCTGTAGGGATTATTGAAAGTCAGATAGCGTTGCTCATTCATTAATTTTTAAGTGGTGTTTCAGTGTGACCTAAAGGCTGGCACTAAATGTTTAATCAGTGTTCTGGGCGTTTTCAGGCTCTTCAGGCTGGAAAACAATCGTGAAACTGAAGTGTGATATATTTTAAACTTTGTGATGTGGATATGAAGCTACTCTTTCCACGTCATCATCATTAATCGTGCAAAGATCCATGGAACATAAAACTAACTAAACAATTAATTAAATAAATACCTAGCACGGTCGATGTGACCACAGTGGTCTTGATCAGTTGTTTCCTCCAGAAATTCCTCACCATAATCACGACATGAACGTACGTGTCACATTCAGCTTGCGGCCTACTCACACGGACTGGGGTGGCCCGCAAATATGCCATGAATCCGGCCACGCGTAATGTCACACAAATGTGTTTGCTGTGCTATACTGCTTTCCTGCGTCTCGAATACCGTATGCCAAACGCATACAACTCGACGCGAGGATCACTAAACCAAAGACCTTCGTCCGGTCTTCTACTACTGTGCTTTGTATGACACGTATTGTGTTGCCTCGCCAGAGTATCACCATAGCTCGTTGTTTTTTCGTATATCTCAAAGTTCTAGCACTGGAATTAGTGAACAATGTGTTGTGATATTTGGTACATAATTTCCGAACTACAAGTGAAACGTAATCCCCACGCTGTAATGATTTCGTTCCGAGGTACATTTCATACAGGGATTAGTAGCTTATTAATCGTAAAGTGTATCGGCTTCCACATGTCCGTAATAGATCTGGTAGAAATATTGTAACTGGGCCACGTTCAGTGTTCTCCACGGCTGCTATGATACTGCACGACACCTCGGCCTTAATACGTTTAAATGCGTTCCTCCCTACAGTAAAATTTAATGCACAAAATTTTTCTTCGCAGTTTCCATTTTTCCTACCAATAGTTATTGGAAGTGGAAGTTAGTACTGTGTGAATCCTCGATTAACGGGTAAACTAAGGCACGTGAGCTGAGAATGTGCCAGTATCAGCGAGGTATAGTCGTGGTTTTAGTTATGAAACGTATTTCACGAAGAAGATTCCAGCGTTTGCTTCGCGTAATGCCTGTTTCTATTACATTTGCTAAATGGTCAATAATAAAATTGGAAATTAGTTTTAGTATTAAATTATGTTTAAATACCTTTGAAAATTCTAAAAGTGGCCCTTTAGAAATCCTACTGAACAGTCCAAAGTCTTAATAACCTTTTTATGCAACTTTGTTTACTATTTCGTAAGGAATTCTTCATCTGCACTTTTCGAGATAAATGATGCACTTACGTACTTCAGTACATCACCTTTATTAAAACTATGAGGTTACTATCAAAAGAGTAACAGTGTTCACCTGTATCTGCGTGTAGCAACGAAGTTATGGTGAGTTTGATAAACCGAAGGTTATGAGAAACTGCTTGATGACGATGCACTTTTGGTATTTCAGCCATATGCTAGATCAGAAATCGAACATTGATCCAGGAACTTTTAACGGTTAAAGGGTATCTTTACCAGTAAATTGAAACTCCATCTTAAGCACACAATAAGCTCAAATTAACAATCGCGTTCACATCTTGGACTGCAACAGTACAAACCGGGACCTCATGTAGTTAAATGATTAGTTTTCAGATGGATTCACACGCCATGAACACAGCCAAGAAATACCTGTAAACATGTCGATTTCGAAAACTATGTTAGTTGGACATTGATGGATAGAGGCTTTATACCATCAGCCTCTTAATCTTTCTATTCGCATTTGTTCTTCCGGAGAAACCATGGAGATCCTGAGATACGATATCTAGTTGTTGATGGTATCGTGTTCCTTTCTACATCGTTCGGAGCTACAGCTGTAGACTTATCACACTGAAGTGCTATAATCAACTGAAGTGAGAACACAGGTCAGTACATTGAAAACAGACGCCGGAATAAGTGTGACGGCACATCCATATACACTTCTGATCGTCTTTCTGAAGAGTCTGAGAATATATCACTGCAGTGTGATTACCTCTTCACGTTTGTAAGTAGATAGTCACTGGGAGAGACCATTGTTGTAATCCCAAAATCTGTCACAATATCCGTTTATAATTACAACGATAGAATTTTTTTTAAATAGGTACTGGACATTACGGTCTGTATTTTGACTAGTACGTTGAAATATAATAACGCTCCTGAATGCTACTACTGAAACTTTCATTTGGATTCTGCGTTTTTCCATGTAAATATTTCTCCAGGAGTTTAGAATCGGAAAGATCTTTTTATATTTGCTACAGTTCTATCATAAGAGTTTCCGACATGGGGTCTTCATGTGTGTGTTTTTGTCCATTTGCTTCACACCTTTTGTAGTTGCACCATGAATTGTCTCATAATGGGCAGAGGCCACGTTATGGATCCTTTCCAGTGGATATTCTGTATAACAGAATAGCCCAAATAGTTGGTCTCGTCTCACTGATATTTTCACTGTTTCTCCCGATGACTAGATTGTAATAATCTGCGAAGTTTTCCATTCTTGATGGTGAGTCTGCCTTGTCCAACATTTGGTCTTCCATCAGAGTGTTTTTTCCTGTCATGTTCTTGCAGAGCCTCCCAAGTCTTGCACATGTCCTATGTATTCCATTTTTTAAATATCAGTTTTACCATATGATTTAGCAGCCACAACATTATTGAATCCCTTAGTCACCAGCAGCTAGATAATTGAGGGTATGGCACACCCTTTGCGTAGATACTTTACTGACTTCTGTTGGAACATTATATAAATGTTCACAGTACCTTGCAGATTTGACCGGTGGCGGTAGGAGATGCATCATAGCACGGAACATGTGGGCTGCATCTCTTCCCTTTCCAGTGCACTTTATGGCAGAAGCTCGGCGAATATTCACTTCACAATATTTTTTGCATGTTACAGGAGATTTAACTGTACTTTTCTTAACTTTAGACACTTGGATTCTATTGCGATTTTGCTAGGGAGAACTCTCCTCCTATTTATGCCTTTTCTGAATATAAGGGATCTTTCACTATTACGGTAGTTACATTATCAACAGACAAAAGCAATTATGGAAGCCTGCACTTACTAATCAAAACATAACCGATATTTTCACTATTTATAATGAGAAGGCCTGACTCTTTCTCGGTAGTATATTTCAACATACGTTTTGAGGCACAGTCTGGTAAACTTTTGGCTTACCCTTACTTCACTGCAGCGTAACATACTCTTCGTTTTTAATACGGTTTCCAGCAGTGCGCGGGTATTATCTACCGTAAAGTTTACGATTGCAAGTAAACTTCTTAGTTTTTGGGAATTTGTGATTGAAAGTCGTTGAAATACGTCTAAAACAATAACAAGTTCACAACACGAACGCGTGCGAAAAAACAAGTAAACTGAAGTAAATTACTAGTATCGACAGAAAGACCGTTTTCAATAAGTCCGTGCTCGCAATATAGTCGATATGGTCTTCAAAGATGTTACTGAGACGAGTTGCTGTGGGAATAGCGAAGCCAAAATTAAACAACGACACATTTAAGCCAATGCGTTGCGTTTGTCAGGTGTGTGACAGTTAAGCAGTTAAAAAACTCGCACCGCATCTGCTTTAAGAAGGGCTTTGAGCATGAAAATAACAAGGTTAACGTATATGAAGTACGTATTTTTAGAATTGAGAAGACTGAAGTAATTTTATTAAATAAAAATCAAAATTTCGATTTTTCGAACCCTCATGACGTCCACGTTCCTTTAACATAAAGTAGCGTAATCCTGCTTGCAGTTAGTCTAAATTTGCGGAGATTAAGTGAACATCGTCTGAGTGACGAGGCTGACCACAGGTCTGCGGAGTCTTGTTAACTCACATAAGCAGTTAACGGTTACTTACTGGGTGACATAGCTGTTCTGATACTAGAATCGTACACATTTTACAAGATGAGACAAAATTACTTCAACGTAATTCTGTTTGATTTTGCATTCAGGATGTGCACGCTTTTGAGGATAAAATGAAACACAATAAACAGATGAGGGATCGATGAGGGAAATTGTTGAGAACTTAGGGATCACTCAAAATCCATCATTATTTGGGACACACACATCAAAGTAATAGTGTCTGATGTAGAGCTGTGTCCAGCAGAAGGACTCAACAGGTTCTATTTTACTCTGGATAAGGTACATGGGTTGTTAGTAACTTTGATTTTAAAAGCACAGTCGGCAATATGACAAAAAAGCGAAAAAATCTGTTCGCCGGGAACTATGGAACTTGTGGTGCGTTAGCTTTCCTTTTGTGGGGAATAATACACCTGAGATAAGCGACGCCCGCGGCGCCGAGCTCGTAAAGTGCGCCGCCGAGCCGACGGAAGCTTCGCAGAGCACTGAAATCATACGCCACAATGGATGGATGGCTTTAATTTTACTCCGAAGGATATATTTCCACACTATCTGGCAGGCGGCTCGTCTCGGTTCGCGTCACGCCGGTGTAAAATTTGAGCACGAGAGACGAGTGCGAGCGGCAGTCTTCCGCGCTGTTGCTCTGAACGGTAACGGACACTACGGGCCGACTGTAATGGCGACAGCGGTCGCGAACGCGCCCTCACTCTCCACGATTTGCGAGACACGTCTCTCTACGTTCTCGTAGCGCGCACCGAACCCTGCCAAACACGCTCCTATGCACATGTTGAATAAAGTCATATTTCGCCGCTTTAGAACTGACATTTCGATCTGTAATCGGGCGCACTGGCAACGTAATTACTTAAATGGAGTTTCTTCGAGCCTCTTTTACTAAACATTCGTAACTAAAAAAATGATACTAAAAGAAACCTCTACCTCATCCAGACTTATAGCGAAAACTTCTGACGAATGAGTTATTTTTAGTACACATGAATCGACGTTGGACGAATCATTATAAGGACCACGGCGCAGTGTTCTTTCCACTGAATTGCCTTTTTGTATTTGTAAATTTTACAATCACAGAGCGAGCTTCGAAAGAACGATATCTCTGTTGTGATTTTAATAGTGTGTATTTCCCGTCACCATCTCAAATTATGTTCAAAATGGTTCAAATGGGTCTTAGCACTATGGGACTTGACTTCGGAGGTCATCAGTCCCCTAGAACTTAGAACTACTTAAACCTAACTAACCTAAGGACATAACACACATCCATGCCCGAGGCAGGATTCGAACCTGCGACCGTAGCGGTTGCGCGGTTCCAGACTGTAGCGCCTAGAACCGCTCGGCCACCCCGGCCGGCTCAAATTATGTATCGGGCTCAAGAATATTCGTATCTTCGGTTCATAAAAGTTGATTTTTTAATTTCGTATGAAGGCTTTTGCGAGTTATTCGAAGTCTACAGTATCTACTGAGGTTACTAGAGATTCCGAATGTGAAGTAATCTGGGTGAAAATAAGCATCGGAGGTGGCTAAATGTGATAAGTGGATGCTTTTGTACACCATTGGCTTTAGGGACAACAGCGGTTAAGTGTTTCATGTAAAGCTTGGAGAGTATTTCATATGGCATTAACGTGACACGGAGAGACTTTACTTTCCCTGCTATAGATTGACTGAGACAAGCGATTAAAATTGTTACAGAGACAAGAATTTCTACCAGATTGTTCTCAACATATTTTCTGGAAATTATTTCGAGCATTGGGTTCGTGAACCGAGTAATGAGGGTTAAGTCTTTGACCTCCTAATACCTAACGGACCCGAATTTTAAAAATCATTTAAGATAGAGAAGGGATTCAGCGACGATAAGGCTGTAATAGAATATGACTAAAAATGTTTCAGTAAATGTTAAGGCAGGTTTAAAATATTTTTCCTCCGCAAGAATGACAGGAAACAAAATTGCGGTGTATATGAGTAGTCACAACCCAATATTATGCTCTAAATATGGCGATGTAGAGATCAAATGGATAAAATTAAAAACCACGGTACAGCACGTCTTGCGTGAGTATGTGCCTGACAAGATTGCGAGGGATACGAAAGAACCACCGTGATACAATAACTGTGTTAGAATGTTTCCACGAAATCAAACAGCTTCATCGCAGATTTAAGTGCAGTCGGAGCCTATTTGACAAACTGAAGTTGAATGAAGCCAAATCGAGCGTTAGGAGAACAATGCCATAATAGTTCGATGAAAGCGAAATTTAAATTTTGCCATTCGATCCGACAGAAGAGCCTAAGACGTTTTCGTCCTACTGGCAGCCAGTAAGCGGATCTAAATCTGCTCTTCAGCTGCTCAGTGACCGTAATGGCGCTAACATGGAAGATGACAGAATATTTCACAATGGAACATCGTTATTCGGTTTCTCATTTCAATCTGCGAACGACAGCTAAAATGATAGATATTGGACTAAGTGATCATGGAGCAGCAAATAACCTAAACTTCTTCCATAATGGAGATGCATTGGGACTGGTAAGTAACTGAGACTTTACAAAGAGTACATGAAAGAACGTATTCTCCTTCCAGCACCAGTTTGTCATAGCTCGCCGGAGTAACATAGGGTACCAAGAGAACGGAAAAAAGAGCAGGTTATTCCTGTTCTCTGTAATAATTGCAAGCCCAGACCAATATCTTTAAACCATTGCAAAATTATGGAACGTGTTTTAAGCTAACACATTATGACATTGTGAACACTAAATCACTACTACTTACAGGCTGTTCGGAAATTCCTGTTACAAACTTCTAGGGGTTGTAGAATGGAAAAATGGAGCGAGTATTTTGAATAGGAACCCATGTCCCGAGACGTACCATTTCCGTTCTACGAAGGTTTCGGATCAAGTGTTCAACTCATCCACTTCTGCTAGAGTAACTGAATTAGGCGTGTTGCTGTACAACTATTAGGTGACCATTCTAAAGGAAATATAGCAATACATCCATTAATCCCTTAAACACATTTGTTTGTGTGAAAACTTAAGCATTACGTGTTTATCCATTCAAAAGCAAAAAAAGCTGCTTAACATACGTACAAAACAGTACTAATGCCTTAAAACAGCGGCCTCGGTGTGGCGTCCACCAAAATTGTTACACATATTTACCAGTGAAGCATGTTCTGATACACACTCTCTATCCCACCTGGCGTCTCTTCAACTTTTAGAGCAGCGGTCAGAACTCGTCCCAGTGGATCTTCGACTGTCTCTACAGGAGTCTCGTAAATTAAAGTTCGCTTAAGTCAAGTGACATCAGGTGACAGTCTGACGTAGTACGCGTCGTCCTGTCTACCATTTTGCATACCAGTACAAGCTACTCTGAGACTTCTCTCTTTCCCTAAACACACAACCATTGTAGACTGGAAACGGTACGTTTCGGGACATGGATTTCTGTTCAAAATATTACATATTCACTCCCCTCTACAAGTCCTAGAAGTTTGTAAAGCGGATTTCCGAACACTCTGTATATCTGTATGGCAATCACTACAGAGATATTGTGAAATTAAGCTCTCTCTGTTCGTCCACGGAATCCAGAATGCCATGTGCAACGGTGGCTACGTGTTACTTGCCTTCTGGGCGACATTTGATACCGTTTCGCACTGTAGTTAAGTGAACAAGGTGTGAGCTTACCGAATACCGGATCAGATTTGTGGTTAGGTTAAGGAGTTCCTGACATGTAGAAATAAACACTTCGTTGTTAATGGTAAGGAACTGATTCGTGTAAACGTAGTACTAGGGGGAAGGTGGGGCAGGAGGGTGGCCGCTTGCAATGTGTGTAAATAATATTGAGGATAACTTCAGAAACTGTATGAAGCCGTTCACAGAATATGTTGTTGTCTGTAGGCACGCCAGTTCAAATGGCTCTGAGCACTATGGGACTTAACTTCTGAGGTTGGTTGGTTGGTTTGTGGGATTAAAGGGACCAAACTGCTACGGTCATCGGTCCCTAACTTCTGAGGTCATCAGTCCCCTAGAATCTAGAACTACTTAAACCTAACGACATCACACACATCCATGCCCGAGGCAGGATTCGAACCTGCGACCGTAGCGGTCGCGCGGGTCTAGAACCACTGGGCCATTCCAGCCGGCTCTGTAGGCAGGTTTCAATGCCAGATGACTGTAGTGAATTGAAGGAAGGCCTGCAGAGGACAGGATTTGAATGTACAGATCGGTAGTTAAGCCTGACTGTAGAGACATGTAGAGTTTATTCGCACAAAGTAATAAGTGATATTGACAGGGGAGCCCAAACTGATCCCATATTTCTAGATCTTTGATATCGTTGCCCACAAGAGACTTCTAATAAAATTGCGTGTCTATCAGATATTGTCTCAGTTCTGCGACTGATTTCGTGATTTCTTGTCAGAAAGTTCACAACACGTAGTAACTGAGGGCACATTATCGAGTAAAACAGAAGTGGTATGCAACGTTCCCTGTCTTACAGGCTCTCTGCTGTTTCTAATCTACATATGCGATTTAGGAGACATTATGAGCAGCCCTCTTAGATTGTTTGTCGTCATTTACAGTCTGGTAAAGTCATCAGAAGACCAAAACCAACTGCGAAATGACATAGACACGATATGTGTATTGTGTGAAAAGTATGACGTCATCCACATGAGTACAAAAAGAAATCCGTTAAATTTCGGTTACACGATAAATTACACAAATTTAAAAGCTGTCAGTTCGACTAAAAACCTAGGAATTACAGCTATGAACAACTTAAAATCGAACGATCACATTGACAATGTTATGGGGATGGCAAACCAAAGACGTCGTTTTATTGGCAGTAGGTTTAGAAGATGCAACAGGTTTACTAAAGACACTGCATATACTACGCTTGTTCGTCTTCTATTAGAGTATGGCCGTGCAGTGTGGGATTCTCACCGGACAAGATTCACGGAGGACATCCAAAAAGTTCAAAATATTATCTCGAAATAAGAGAAGAGAGTGTCAAGGATATGACAGGCGAGTTGGGATGTATACCATACATGTTGAGAGCCTGTATGGAATCTACGGTTAAGCTCATTTTTATTTGTGAAGGCGTGAAAATTTAAAGCTTCGATTGTACTTTGGGGTTTGCTGTTATTTTATGGCTTCACAGAACTCCATGTATTTATTTGTGGTACTGTGCGTCATATTGCTTCTTTCACAAAGTGCAATAACACATACTATTTTTGACACTTTTTCACCCTTCACCGTTATATGGTGTCGCAGTTGTCATTCACAAAATTAATTTAGTCAACCTTATATCACCAAACCCATCGAGGGAAGTTATGTTACTGCTCCTATCAGACTGGTGTATGGGCATTAGTGTCATTCTATTCCAGTGAATGTTTCTTCATTGTTATTTGGCAACGTTAACCTAGAACTCGTAATAAAAACTGTACTTAGTGGGTATGTTAGGCTTTTTATGTCTTCCGTCATTATGAAATTTTTGATGTAAATTGTTCGCGAAAAACATTTGTTTCATCTTTCTCTCCAGTAGTGATCGCTCACTAGTATTTGTAGGACTGAGTCTGTTGCAACGTGGTTTGTTTATTATAGCTATGAAAGAGCTTTAGTGACACACAGGCCACAAATGTTGCGTCTGACTGTTTTTCGTCGACTCACTGCACTGTCTATAGCGCCGATAGCCTATTCAGTACAAAAAGCACATCAGCAGTATTACTGTATTGTGAACCAGAAAAATCCAAACATCAAAGGCATGTGTAAATTCCAAGTTACACTTCGTACAGACGGAATTGTTCCTGTGACGTTCACTGAACGTTCGCTAGTCCTGTATAGCAGCTTTTTTTTAAAGAATAGCTGCAAATAGTAACAACTCTGCACAAACGTACCAGTTGTAAAGTTTATACAAACGTTGTCATACATATCAAAGAGGCACGCAAAATCAGAGAGCCAACAATTTGAACACAAAGCTATCGCAACGTTACGTAGCCTTTAGTGACTTTGTACAGTTAAAATTAGGAAATGTTTTACAAGGGAAATGACACGTGCCAGTGAATGAATGAACATTTCAATTGCTGCGCAGAATGGCCGCGTGGTTATGGCGCCATGGCACGGATTGTGCGGACCCTCCCACCGGAGGTTCGAGTCCTCCCTCGGGCATGGGTGTGTGTGTGTGTTGTTTTTAGTATACGTCAGTTTAAGCTAGTTTAAGCAGTGTGAAAGTCTACGGACCGACGACCTCAACAGTCTGGTCACTTACGAATTCACACACACACACACACACACACACACACACACACACAGGCGGCAGGTGTGGCCGTGCGGCTCTAGGCGCGTCAGTCTGGAACCGCGTGACCGCTACGGTCGCAGGTTCGAATCTTGCCTCGGGCATGGATGTGTATGATGTCCTTAGGTTCGTTAGGTTTAAGTAGTTCTAAGTTCTAGGGGACTGATGACCTCAGAAGTTACGTCCCATAGTGCTCAGAGCCACTTGAACCACGCACACAACACACACACACAACAATTCAATCAATTTGCACCTCACTTTCCCTGTGGAATTAGTTGTAAAATATTATTTATATTTAACTGTTCCTGGATTTACTTTTACAATTGATTGTAATTATTCTAATTACGATTTTTGTGATCAATTGGAACATTAAACTGCATATTCGAAAACATCTCTACGTTTCGAAGATAGTGAATTTATGTTAGGTCAGACAGAAACTAATAGCATCATATGAAGAAACCTCAATTCACTACATTGTATCTTTCCGAGCCGAGGTGTGCACATTGTAGCCTTCGAATGAATGCCGGCTGGCCAGTAGCTGTTGTAATTTTCCACGTTAATAGCTGCCACGCTGAGGAGCACGGCCGGCAATTGAAGCCCTGTAACAACCGTGCGTAGATGAATGTTTGGCCTTCCACTCCCGTTGAAGCCTGCGGTGCGAACGTACGTGTAAGGACTTGCTGCAGTGTCATATTCAGTTATTCAAGTGGAGTGGGCCGACAATGTATTGTCGCAGAGACACGACAATAGAAAAGTAGGCGTTATAACCAGCAACAGCCAGGAGATAATTTTGCAAGGAACTTCCAACCGAATTACAGCGAATGAATCCGATACAAAATTTAATCTTTTAATTTGATGACTGTTACTACAGCTTTGACATTCTGAATTTCAAACTGCTGTTTTACGTATTTTCGATTTTCATTCGAATAAATTACCGCGAGGAAAAGGAACGATTATTTCCTGCTAACATAGAGATGCATCCGGTCACCAGGCGAATAAAAAATACGAAAAGAGTCGGTGGTGTGTTTTTAAGCATCTAAAATTATTTAGGGAAAATCTCTGGAAACCCACATCTGGCTAGGAGGGTGGGTTTTCCAGAACTAAACTTGCACTCTGCCCTCTACAGAAGCCTCGAAATTAATTTGCAATTCTCGATATAGTATGCGCACAACGCATCACGTCTATACTAGTTTTATGTTGTAACATGAATAACAATGTTCGTTTGATTGCTCACGTCTCACATTAGTCCTATAGTAATAACAATCGCAGCCTTTATTCAACCTCTAAGTGAGGTACGATGCATTCGTTACGTGTACCCACAGGAATGTACCAAACTTGTTGCAAATTTTAGGAGTTGTTCACCAATATTGTGGAGTACGGTAGGGTAGTGGATAATGCAAAGAAACTGCCCACAACGAAGAATTACCCGGCACTAAGAATAGAGATAAACATCAGGACATGGTCATATGGATCAAATGTCTAAAAGAATGTCAAGGTTTGACAAAAACAATATAAAATTGTACAAATCATCAACGATTCATAATAATAATTGTACAGGGTTATTACAAATGATTGAAGCGATTTCACAGCTCTACAATAACTCTACTATTTGAGATATTTTCACAATGCTTTGCACACACATACAAAAACTCAAAAAGTTTTTTTAGGCATTCACAAATGTTCGATATGTGCCCCTTTAGTGATTCGGCAGACATCAAGCCGATAATCAAGTTCCTCCCACACTCGGCGCAGCATGTCCCCATCAATGAGTTCGAAAGCATTGTTGAAGCGAGCTCGCAGTTCTGGCTCGTTTCTTGGTAGAGGAGGTTTAAACACTGAATCTTTCACATCACTATGCGTGAAACTTGCCCGCACGCGTTCAACCGTTTCTTCGCTCACTGCAGGCCGACCCGTTGATTTCCCCTTACAGAGGCATCCAGAAGCTTTAAACTGCGCATACCATCGCCGAATGGAGTTAGCAGTTGGTGGATCTTTGTTGAACTTCGTCCTGAAGTGTCGTTGCACTGTTATGACTGACTGATGTGAGTGCATTTCAAGCACGACATACGCTTTCTCGGCTCCTGTCGCCATTTTGTCTCACTGCGGTCTCTAGCGCTCTGGCGGCAGAAACCTTAAGTGCGGCTTCAGCCGAACAAAACTTTATGAGTTTTTCTACGTATCTGTAGTATGTCGTGGCCATATGTCAATGAATGGAGCTACAGTGAATTTATGAAATCGCTTCAATCATTTGTAATAACCCTGTATATTGCGCTGTTAGAGACAGTGACTCGAGGTACAGAAAATGAAAATTAATTCAGGTGTGAAAATGGCCCGAAGCGCCTTTTGTAAACCAAATACAGCTTTAAATACGACGCTTGTGATGTATCTAAAAGGAAATGTTTATGGTCAGGGTGTGTTGCCAGTTTTTATTTATTTCGGTGAGATATTGATTTTGAGGATGGAAAATCACCAAAGAAGTGAGGGCTTCTTTTGGGAAGTATTTACGACTCAAACAAAAATAAACCGCAGATTCTCAGGACATATACTAAGACGAGTGGTTGTTCTATGAACAAAGAAAGTAGAGTAAAATCTGTAAAAATGACTGAGAAAGTGACCAAATTGAAAGTGGGTAATGTAAAACACAAAAGTTACAGGAACGTGTAGCTCAAGACCCCAGTCCGTGCAAAATTCCTTCATTCACAAACAGATTTCTAACTGCTGCAGTTAGATTTGTTGACAGGATCTTGGAAAGTGCCGTGCATCTGGGAAATATGCAAGATACTACAGCGATGTATTGCACAATATTACTCCAGAATATGGAATTCTTATCATGCTGGCTTGACATCTAACACCGAACGAACTGAGAGACACGATGCTCTGATCGTTACAGACAAATACAAAACAGATCAGTATGCAAGAAAGATGTACGTTAACTTTACAAGGTAATTTCTTGAATAAAGTTGAGAATGTCAAGCGAAACCCATTACTTCACAAACACTTAACTTAAAGAATCGGTATTAGAAAAAGGATGCAAAACATTAATGCCTGCTTTTGCCTCGCTTTTGCTGATGACTTAGCGATTCTGTCAGGAAGTTTGGAAGAAGCAGTCAAACAGATCAATATTCTGAATGAAACAGCAGAAAAAGCCGGACTGAAAATCTCCTTTGAAAAGACAGAGTAGCTAATCAATGTAAAAGAGGCACCGAACAATATGATTACAAAGTATGGCCAGATAAAGAAGGTTTCTAATTTCAAATATTTAGGGGAAATCATCCAGCCCAATGCTTCAGATATAGAAGGAAATAAAACAAGAACAAGAAAAATGGAAATGGCATTCCAGCTAACAAAGAATGTGTACAACAAGAAGTCAGTATCAATTAACGCAAAAATAAGGCACTACAACACTGTGATTAAGCCAGAGTGTCTGTATGCATCTGAATGTTTAGCAATGAACACTAACAAGGAAATGGAAGCTATAGCAAAAAAGGAGCGATAAATCATTAGAAGAGTACTTGGGCTGAGGTTTGAGAATGGGACTTGGAAGCTTAGAAGTAATAGAGAAGTGTATGACAAAATTGAGAAAGTGGGAGATACTATGAGGAAGAGAAGAGTAAGCTTTTACGCCCATTTGAAAAGAATGAATGATGAAAGGCTGACAAAGAAAATATTCATGTTTTTTGACAAGAACCCCAGAACCCAAATTACCTGGTTCAAAGAAGTCAAAGCAGACTTAGAGGAGATGGGTATAGGAGAAGATGATATAACCAACAGAGACTTAATGAGAGACAAAATTCAACATTTTGAAGGATTTGAAGTGAAGAAGAGAAGAACTGGAGGAACAGTGTGGACAGAAGACCGAAGGGAGCAGCACAGAGAGAGGATGAAGACATATTGGCAGAAGAGAAAAGAGGAGGAGCGCAATAGGAGAAATGTACATTGAAAAATAGTTATTTAACGCGGTCCCTAGACGGCCAAAATCGGAATAAAAAAAAATGCCTGCAATGTACGCAAGCGTGCTGAGAAGTAATGCCTCCGAATTTTTTACTCCGTTATCAATATCTGCTGACGTATTACGTGTCATACTTATTACTTGGTCAACGTTTCTGCTTCCCTGGCGTAAGTTGCAACCCTCTGCCGCTAGATGGCTCCAAACTGTAGCGTATAACACGGCGGTGTGAGAAACAGCGTGCTGTAATCTATCGAGAAACTGAAAACACGAATTCGAAGAGTTCGTCCACGCATGGAGCACCCTCTCCTTCAGCATGATAATGTCATAGCATACAAGAGAGCTGCGACAGCTGTAACAACCCGATGCCTTCGGTTCACTATCCGCGATCATCCCCCATACAGTTCAGACTTTGGCTCAACCAATTTTTATCTGTTTCCAAAACACGAAAAACACCTTCGAGAACTTTCATTGATAACGATTAAAATGCGCACACAGAAGTGAGACTGTGGTTGCGTCACAACAGCCAAACATTCCACAGTGACGGTATCAACAAATTGGTTTCTCGTCCGGAGAAATGTGTTCGTCGACAGGGTGACCATGTTGAGAAAGAAATATGTAGACACGAAGAGTAAGGATGTATAATGTTAATAAAGTTAGTTTTATTTTAAAAGCTTTAAGTGTTCACATAAAAAAAGTTCGGAGAAATTGCTTTACAGCGTTCCCTCGTAAATGACATGTCGGTACCCTTATTTATTTAATCGTATGACTATGGTCCCACGTCGGGCAGACCGTTCGCCGGGTGCCCGTCTTTCAATTTGACGTCACTTCGGCGACCTGCAGTCGATGAGGATGATAGAATGATGATGAGAACAACACAACACCCAGTCCCTGGGCGGAGAAAATTCCCCGACCCAGCCGGGAATCGAACCCGCGCTCAGAGGATTAACAATCCGTCACGCTGACCATTCAGCTACCGGGGGCGGACGTAAGTACCCTGAAAAACGGATAATAGAGATTAGAGCACGAACCTAGGCATGGTGACACCCCTTTTACCTCCAGCCGTACTTGAATGGAGCAGGACAGACCGTAGCTACTATTAGTACGACTTACAATCCACCTTGAATTTCATGGCGGCGTACATTGAGGTGAAAGGTCATAGGAGAGCGATATGCACATATACAGATGGCGATAGTATCGCTTACTCAAGAAATAAAAGGGCGTGTCTGGGTGGATCTGTCAATTGTACTCAAGTGATTCATGTGAAAAGGTTTCCGAATTAATTATGACCGAAAGATGGGAATTAACCTACTTTGAACGAGCAATGTTAGCTGGAGCTAAAGCATGAGACATTCCACTTCGGAAATCGTTATGGAATTCGAAATTCCGAGATCCACAGGGTCACGAATACCAAATATAAGGCATTACTTCTCACCACAGACAACTCAGTGGCCTTCACTTAACGACCGAGAGCAGCGGCGTTTGCGTAGAATTGTCAGTACTAACAGTCAAGAAATACTGCGTGAAATAACCGCAGAAATCAGTGTGGGACGTACGACGAACGTATCCGTTAGGACAGTGCGGTGTGGACTATGGCAGCAGACGGTGGACGTGAGTGCCTATGCTAACAGAACGACGTCGCCAGTAGCGCTTGTCAGGGGTTCTTGACCAAATCGGTTGGACCCTAGACGACTGGAAAACTGTGGCCTAGTCAGATGAGACCCGATTTTAGTTGGTAGAAGCTGATGGTATTGTTCGAGTGTGGCGCAGACCTCACAAAGCCATGGACCGAAGTTGTCAACAAGTCACTGTGCAAGCTGGTGGTGGCATCATAATGGTGTAGGCAGTGTTCGCATGGAATTGACTGGGTCCTCTGGCCCATATGAACCGGTAATTGACTGGAAATCGAAGTGTTCGGCTGGTAGGAGACTGTTAGCAGCCATTAATAGACTTTATGCCCGCAGCAGAATATTATGGACACTTTGAGCGAATGATTTGGCTATCGAGATGGTCAGATATAAATCCCATCGAGAATTTATGGGACATGAACTAGAGGTCAGTTCGTGGACAAAATCATGTACCGGCAACACTTTCATCTACATCTACAAGGCTACTCTATAAATCACGTTTGAGTGCCTGGCAGTGGGTTCGCAGTTTTGGACAGCTACAGAGGCAGCATGGCTCAGTATTTCTTCAGGACAATTCGAACGACCATGCTGTGTCGAACTGCTGCACTACGCCTGGTCAGTGGAGGTCCTACACGATATTAGGAGGTATCCCATGACTTTTCTCAGCTCAGTGTAGATGTAGACGTACAGTATTCTCTAAGAATGTAAATTTATCGCAAGAACTTCTATACGTGGCAGCTTCCACCTGGAAGTCATGCAACCAATTTGTTTCTACCAACAAAGGAGACACGCCAAATGTTCAGTGTATTTCGTGAATAAGCAATCGTGAGCACACCTCCTGTCAACATAGCCACGCAAATAATGTCACTGCAGTTGAGGTTGCCAATCTGTCGTCCTTAATTCATTAACCATCCGGTCTCTTCATATTTCATTTGTACTTATTTAAGTGATATGCTTTTGATGTCTATACTGTATGTTTCTGGCACGACAAGTAAATAATTATTATTTCAATATTTACAAGCAAAGTTACATTTTTTCCATTCAATTTGTAACTCTTTTGAGGAGGAGCAAACGACGCCGTAAGAATGTTTCGACAAATACCATGGAAGGAAAAGAATTTGGATATTTTGACCAAGTTCTTAATTTATAGCCTGGTATCTAAATTTGTGCAACCAATTACCCATGTGCTGTTGATATTCTACACAGCGAGAACAGTGAATCAGTGATCACAAAGACGTGGCTGCATGAATGAATTCGGCTGTAAGTAGCAATACAAAGAAAGGCAAGAAGACCTTTCTGTTTAGCAAGAGTGACGAGAGATAGAATTCGGATTACCGTACAGGACATCACAAAATGATCATGTCCAGCACTGTCAATGATGAGCATCAATGGAAAAAGGTCATGAACATCGTACAACACGCTTTAGACAAGTATTTAGCAGGCAGAGTTGTGAGGAAGCTGCTACGAAAACAAGGACAGCTTCCCTGCAAAATTTATACTTAGCCGAGGTCTCACAGGCAAACCAAACATTAAAGAAGTAAACATTCGCGTAAGGGGGCGAGTTCAACGAATACGAAAGTAAATCTCCATCTGCCAACGTTATACAAAATCCTAAGAATTTCTGGTCTTACGTTAATTCAGCAAATGAATCGAAGCTATCTGTTCATGCACGCTGTGACCCTAATGTCACTGAAATAGCTAATCACACAGGAAAGACCGAAATAATAACAACCTTCTTCAAAACCTGCTAGACAGAGGAAGTTCCCAACTTACCACTGTAGCTCCTCCTTTATATCGTCACACGAATGACAAAATGACAGATATCGAAATAAGTAACCAAGGAATGGAAAATCAACTGAAATCGCTCAAAGGAGGAAAGACCACTTAACCTTATATGATACCAGTTCGATTCTACACAGAACATGCGAAAGTACTCGCTCCTCTTTAGCAGCATTGTGCCGCAAGTCTCTAGAGCAACGAATCGTTATTAATGATTGGAAAAAAGCACAGGTCGTTCCAGTATTCACGAAACCAAACTACATGCCTATATGTCTGAATTCTGTCTGTTGTAGAATTCAGCAAACTGCTTTATGCTCGCATATTATGACATTTTTGGTGACCAAAAATCTCCTCTTTAGGAACCAACGATTCTGTGAAATCAGCCTCGCTCTGTTCGTCCACGAGAACCAGAAAGCAGTTGATACAGCCGTCCAGATAGAAGCCGTGTTCCTTTATTTCTGATGCTCATTCGAAGTAATTCACCCCTGCTGTCTGATGAACT
This sequence comes from Schistocerca nitens, assembly GCF_023898315.1. NCBI lineage: Eukaryota > Metazoa > Arthropoda > Insecta > Orthoptera > Acrididae > Schistocerca > Schistocerca nitens. The sequence continues at coordinate 953,062,844 of NC_064616.1, forward strand.
AACTACTAGCGTATGGAATATCAGGCCAATTTTGTGATTGCTATGAAGAGTTTTATGTTAAGAGAACACAGCATGTCATCCTAAGCCGAGAGAGGTCTTCAGGTGTAAAATTTGCTTTGGCCGTGCCCCAGGGGTGTGTTATAGGACCATTACTTTCGACACAATGTATAAATAACCTATCAGATAAAGTCGGAAGTTCCATGATGCTGTTGTATACAGAGAAGTCACGGCACCAGAAAGTCGGAGAAAAATGCTGGAAAACCTGCAGAAGATCGACTCTTGGTGCAGGGAGTAGCTATTGACTCTCAACATAAACAAATGTAACGTGTTGCGAATACGTATGAAAGACGCTTGATTGTATAATTACAAAACCGCAAAACAATAATTGGAAGCAGTTACTTCCATAAAATATGTAGGAGTATGATTACGGAACTATTTCAAGTGGGACGACAACATAAAATTAATCGCTAGTAAAGCAGATGCCAGATTGACGTTCATTGGGAGGATCCTCAGGAAATGTAATGCATCAACAAAGGAGCTAGATTACAAAACATACGCTCGACCAATACTTGAATACTGCTCGTCAGTATGGGATCCGTACCAGATAGGACTGATAGAGTAAACAGAGAAGACCCAAAGAAGAGCAGCACGATTCGTTAATGGTCATATAGTAAGAGCGGAAGTGTCACAGATATGCTCAGCCATCTCCAGTGGCAGACACTGTAAGAGAGGCATTCTGCATCACCATATGGTCTACTGTTCAAGTTCCGAGAGGGTAAGTTCCTAGGATAATCAACAGATATATTTCTTGGAACTACGTATGTCTCGAGGAAAGACGATCAATGTTGAATTAGAGAGGTCCGAGCACACACGGAGGCTTACCAGCAATCCTTCTTTACGGGAATCATACACGACTGGAACAGGATAAGAGGGAAGTGATACTGATACAGAAAGTAACCTCAGCCACACACTCTAAGGTGGCTACCGGAGTATATATGCAGATGTAGTACGTGAAATTAACTAGAAGGCCCGCCATTTTCTAGTACCCAAGGAAACTCGAGCTCTTCTATACTCTGAACACGTGCATTGGCACGTGCTCAGATTATTTCGTCATACAGGAAGGTTGCTCTGCCGTCCTACATTCAGTAATAAAAACTGTAGCGGACGGATATGGACAAACTAAATTATTCAAGCTTTAAGGTCATAGCATGAGAACATGTTAACTATCGCAACAAGGAACATTAATTAATGAAATAGAGATCATTGATATTTGTGCACTGGAAGGTATAAATAAATAATGTAGTTCAGTGATAATAAATATGTCTCTACAAAAAATTGTGTGCTATTCAAAAGCAAGCTTATTAAATCTCATTCCTTGAAAATTAAAGAACACGAAAACACAGAGAGTTGATGAAACCGCTTATCTTGGAATGAAATTGTTTACGAACACGAATTGCGCCACTCGTGCTGTCGTGGTTGCTATTCGAGATCCCAAAGTGATTCAGCCCCTGTAATATAAATAAAAAAGAGGAATTTTCGACTATCGTTCTGAATAACCGAAAATTAGAACGAAACAGTAGTATTAACTACTGCTTTACACAAAGTTGACAAGTACTACGAATTTGTTAATTGTTAAATTAATGGTGCCGTCAAGACTGGAGATTCTGTGAAAATTCAAATCAATCTGCAGTCTGCAGTTCTTTATTAAAAATAAACTCCATTTCTAAACTCTGTAATCGTCGTTGGCAAAAATTTCTACTGTACTGGGGGAAACCTTGTTTTAAAACTTTATCAGATATTATTGTGAATCAAATAATAGAATGTGGCGATGCGAAATTATAAATTATAACTGATAACGCCATCGCAAAGTTTTTTAAGTTCGTAGCGACATATTCTTTCAAGAATGACAGAACATTTGTACGGTCAGGTCACATGTTCATGTGTTTTGTGGGGTTTAGTGGAGTTAAATATTCCAGTTGTGGCGGAAACTTTTAATGTTTTACCTTTCTCAACCAAACTCATCTCACAAGATGTGACGTAGTTCCATTTGAAATTTTCTTTATATTCGCCTTATTCTATCTGCAATAGGTTTTGGTGTACCTTTGTTAAGTAATTGCCCTTCGCCTATATCGGCAAATCTTCATATTCTGCGATGGTGAACTTGTTTATTAATTTAATGTTGCATACCTCCCTCTTATTAAATAAATTCTTATATACACACTTATAATCTCCTGTCTAATGAGTTTGTTTCTTTCTATACTTCTTTTCATGTTTACTCTTCGCTACATAATCACTTAAAACTCTAAAGTGGTTCAGCACTGTGGCATCCTGTATAATTTCCTTATTGACTGATGTATAAGGCTGTATGTTTTAACTTGAGACATCTAAATATCTCGAATACGACGCATCGTACGAAAAAAATGTTCTAGGTGAATAGTTTGCGTTGCTAAAGGGGACGTCTGTCTGTGCTACAACTGGCCACCTCCTAACAGCCCATTATGGGCTGCCAGGCTCAATCAAATTGTATTTTCAAATGGAAACCCCCATTGTAATACATATTCGGATTCTGCGCCAAAAAATACGTGTGGCTCACTCACACCATTGTTTTTCATTCGTGGTAGATGGCACCATAATCCACAAATATCAAGTGTGCCTGTTTCTGAAATTAATAACGGAAGCATTTGATTCTACATTTCATTTACGATCTAAACGTAACCCTTTCTGTTGTAACGGTTGATATTTATGTGCGAAATCTTCTTCAGTCTTACAAATTTGATAGCACAGTACAATAAGTTTATCCATTTCAATGTATGGTTAGAAATTATGATTAGTGTGTCCAAGAAGAACGACGTGGACATAATAGTTTTTTGCTCCGATCGGGATGCGTGATACAGGTGAGTTTCCTTGCCTTTCACCATGGGGGTGCTTGATTTCAGTGAGCCCCATTGCGTGGGATGCGTGATTTCGGTGAGTATGCACGGGAGGTGCACGTGTCACTATCACTTCATGGACCTTTAGCCGTATTACAATGGCTGTGGTTTTCATTCCGCCGGTAGAATCGCGGCAGCCAGCGTAAGATTTACGGAGGTTGGGTAAACACACACACTGAAATCAGTTACCTTAATGGCGGGGTCAGAGGTCAGCCAGCGAAATCGATCATTCAGATGGTTTGGGGAGTCACCACATACAACCCCGTAGCGAACAGAAAACTACGGTACCATATAAGAATCTTATTTATGAAAAATATCAGAAACATCAATATCTAGCGATATCATTTGCACTGTACAATCACATTTGTAACATTCAACTAATGTTTGAACATCAATATCAACCGTTAGAACACACAAGTTTACATTTACATCGTAAGTGAAATTTTGAATCAAATCCGTCGGTTCCTAATTGCAAAAACAAACACGATAGATATTCATCGTTTGCAGCGTCATCTACAACAAATGGGAAGTAATGATTCTTGTAAACCGTATGTATTTTCTGACGCAGAATCAAAATATGCATTACATTGGGGTGGGGGTGGGGGGTGGGGGTGGGTGGGGAGGGTTCCAACTGAAAATATCAACCCCATCCATGCAGGAGGGTTGGTTAGGAGGTGGTCAGCTGTAGCGCAAACATATGTCCCCGTTACTAATACCAACTTTCCACCCAGGATATTTTTTGTACAATGCGTAGTTTTCGAGATAGTTAGTTGTCTCAAGCTAAAACACTCATCCTGTGTACTGAAATATATTTCATTTTTACGACTTTATTTGCTATTTTCATTGCTTCTGTATGTATCGATTAGGACCAACACATTATTGTTTTCGGCAAAATCTTTTTAAATCATTATAGTTGTCGTTTTTGCTTTGTTCCATGAATACTCTATCTTCGAATCTTTTACACCTGACAGTGGGATTTCAACAGTTCAGTTCCTTTTGAGAGAAATATTCTGCTTCCTCGTTATAATGTGAACAGGTTGGAGCCAGAAATAGATTATTTACATAGAATATTAAGAGTGAATCACCTACAACTTGCATCACAAATACGACTGTTTCGGGAAATGAAGGCGCCATTGAAATGCGGATTTCACAGATTCGTATGGTAGGCAGAGACATGTCTTTGCAGCCCATACAAAGAGTGTTATCAGTTTTTCATGTGTATTTTTTCACAAAGGGTACAAATGTTACAGTGAAACAATGGTTGTTGACAGTACCACAATCACATAAGGGTGAATTACGACAGTTGTGTTTGTTTTAGGAATCTAGAGCAAGTATTTTACGAGATGTTAACACTTCTCTCGAGTCGTCGTGTTCTTAAATGGAACATTGCCTAGGACAAACGAAGTTGAATACAGTACTTCTGTGGTGTCTGACAACTAAAGAATCAATGTATCCCCACAGCCTGTGCTCAAAACCACTACCACCAGCGTCAGTACAAGCTTCCAGTTTGCCATGCAAGAGCTGCTGCACACATTCTAGCATTTCAGCGAAAACTGCTGTGCACGTAGCATTAATACTGCGCTTCTTATCATGTGGTGTCTTTGGTATATCGTCGAAGACGTGTCTTTCAGTTTCCTCCACTAAAATAAATGTAATGTCGTCAGACCTGGCGAATGAACCGGCCATGTATAAGTCCTCTTAGCCCACTCCATCGATTTGGGAACAACCCTTGATGACATGCAGTATTGACTGGACAGCCATCATGTTGATACCACAGCTTCCTTCCAGTCTGAAGGGGAACGTCTTCGAACTTCTGTGGAAGATTTTCCGTTCGGAGGTTGAGAAAATGGTTCAAATGGCTCCGAGCACTATGGGACTTAACTGCTGAGGTCATCAGTCCCCTAGAACTTAGAACTACTTAAACCTAACTAACCTAAGGACATCACACACATCCATGCCAGAGGCAGGATTCGAACCCGCAACCGTAGCGGTCGCGCGGTTCCAGACTGTAGCGCCTAGAACCGTTCGGCCACTCTGGCCGAGCAGTGGAGGCTGAGACACTTGTCCCAATTCAGCGTTCCCTCTAAGAAAATGAGCTTATGAGATGACGGTGCCCTATCCCATACCACACTTTTGAACTCCACGGACACTGAAGTTCGACCTAACGAAGCGAACGAGGTTTGTCAACAGCCCTGTAGCGCACGTTTCTGAGATTTACTTGGTCATGATTAGTAAATGTTGCTTCTTCTGTAAACAAGATACATGACACGTCCTGAGTATTACATCTTAATTCCCATGTCCAAAAGCTCACACGATTCGCAAAATCATTTCCATGCAGCACTTGGTTAAGAGAGATATGATAGGGATGGAGCTTATGATAATGGAGAATGCGTAGTACACCTGCCTCACTCATGCTCCTCGTGCGAATACGCGGCAACTAATTTGCGGTTCTACTGCTACAGCAGCCAGAACATTAATTTCACCCTCCTCTCCAGTCACACGTCTCGTTCCGTTACGCATTTTAGGAGCGACGCTACAACTTGTACGTAATCGATTGACGAGCTTCACAAATTATTTGGTGTCTGTTGGGATATTTTTCTGCGTACATGATACACGAACAAACAACATTCCTCCTAGATTCACCATAAACCACGAGCATGTCTACTTTTTCCTCTTTAGGAAACACCATCTTACAACGTTCACAATGCGATAACTGGTAAATTTCTTGCACTAGATTCCTACAAAGAATGCCACTGACATTCTGATTTACGATACTCTTAGAATTTTACTGTCAATAGGCATTTTCCCATTAAAAATTTGTAACACTTGTAAATAACTGCACTCTCTTAAACGTCTCAAAATCTGCGCGTTGGCTGCAAATACGTGTCCTCCCTAGAATTTTATTAAGCCAAAACCGCATACCGATAGCGCCTTTCATGTCCGAAATATATGTGGTGCAAGAGTTAGGTGATTCACTCTGTATTTTCTTTCTAGTATAAGTCGTCTTATTCTGTCTGAGATTCCAGACATTTCCAAAGATAAAGTTTGAACACGTCCGCCACCGGTAGCTGAGTGGTCAGTGCGACAGGATGTCAATCCTAAAGGCCCGGGTTCGATTCCCGGCTGGGTCGGAGATTTTCTCCACTCAGGGACTGGGTGTTGTGTTTTCCTAATCATGATCATTTCATCCCCATAGACGTGCAAGTCGCCGAAGGGGCGTCAAATCGAAAGACTTGCACCTGGCGAACGGTCTACTCGACGAGGAGGCCCTAGTCACACGACGTTTATATATTTTTAATTTTGAACATAAAATTAATTCTATGAAGAACACATATACCTTCAGGAATTTTCATTAATTGCATTCATCATAAATTTATATTTGGTGAAGTAGACCCGAATCTGCAACCTTAAGATGTGAACGAGGAGTAAGAGAAAGCTTTTAGAAGCAAAGCATGTAAATTTTAACGGAAGATTCCGTGCTAAAGGATTCTAGGCAACTGAATGTTGCAAGGAAATTATGAAATATGATTTAGAAGGTGTAGAAAGTAGGAAGCAGTAGTGCTTAATTAATTCAAATGGAAACAGGAGAATATATTTTGACCATGTGATAGCATGATAATGTTGTCATCATCGATATATGGAACAGGAACACGTTCGACTATGAACACCAAAGTAGAGCACAGTCGATTACTAGTGGCTATAGATTTGTCTGGAGTTGAGCTTATTGGTTCGTTATGATAAACTTTTAAGCTGAAATTTCTAAACCACTCAACAACTGTCATATGAAATTTTGTAAAGTAATGATAACTTGTCTTAGTTGCCTTCATAATACTGATGGAGCCACTGATCCACAAAATGCGAGCAGCGGACGTCCTCGATACTCACAAGCTTGCCGTTGATGTACCAGAGGATGTTGGCAGGTGGGTGTGAAGGTGCGGCAGTGCAAGTGGCGACCACCTGGTCGCCTGGGTAGTAGGACTCGCGAATGCCGTCCAGAACCGGATCTGCACGCGGGTTACCTGCAACCAGAGATCATACATCGTTATCAGCAAAAGCATGAAAACTACAGAGTCTCAGTACATATCGTTGGCGAAAGAGACACTACTGAGCTGTATCCGTGGCGGCCTATTGCATTATAAACTCATAAACGTCTAATGGCTCCGTGGCGCCCAATTGTATTATAAAGTAATAGACGCTGAACTGGTATCTGGAAGACGATTTGTTGGCGCTATTCTGGGTAGTGTACTATTTGAGTTACGCTACATTTTATGATTTATACATCTGCATCTACTTGATTACTCTGCTATTCACAATAAAGTGCCTGGCAGGGGGTTCAATGAACCACCTTCAAGCGGTCTCTCTACCATTCCACTCTAGAACGGCGCGTGGGAAAAACGAGCACTTAAATTTTTCTGTGCGAGCCATGATTTCTCTTATTTTATCGTGATGATCATTTCTCCCTATGTAGGTGGGAGCCAATAGAGTGCTTTCGCAATCGGAGGAGAAAACTGGTGATTGAAATTTCATGAGAAGATCCCGTTGCAACGAAAAACGCCTTTGTTTTAATGATTGCCACTCCAGTCCACGTATCATGTCTGTCGCACTGTCATCCCTAATTCACGATAATACGAAACGAGCTGCCCTTGATTGTACTTTTTCAATGTCATCTGTCAGTCCAATTTGATGCGGATCCCACACTGCACAGAAATACTCCGGAATAGGGCGATCAAGCGTGGTGTAAGCAGTCTTTTTAGTACACCTGTTTCACCCTCTAAGTGTACTGCCAATGAATCGCATTCTTTGGTTGGCTCTACCCACAAAATTATCTATGTGATCGTTCCAATTTATGGTATTTGTAATTGTAATCCCTAAGTATTTAGTTGAATTTACAGTCTTCAGATTTGTATGATTTATCGCGTAATCGAAATTTAGCTGATTTCCTTTAGTTCAAATGGTTCAAATGGCTCTGAGCACTATGGGACTTAACATCTGAGGTCATCAATCCCCTAGAACTACTCAAACCTAACTAACCTAAGGACATCACACACATCCATGCCCGAGGCAGGATTCGAACCTGCGACCGTAGCAGTCGCGCGGTTCTGGACTAAAGCGCCTAGAACCGCTCGTCCACCGCGGCCGACTCAATAAATCGCTGTCTTCGAGGTACTTCATAATGTTCGAATACAGTATATGTTCCGAAACCCTACTGCAAATCGACGTTAGTGATATGGGCCTGTAATTCAATGGATTACTCCTACCTCCCTTTTTGGGTATTGGTGTGACTTTAGAATTTTCAAGTCTTTAGGTACGGATCTTTTGTGAGCGAGCGATAGTATATAATTGCTAAATATGAAGCTATTTTATGAGCATACTCTGAGAGGTACCTGGCTGGTATACAATCTGGACCGGAGGCGTTGCCTTTATTAAGTTATTTAAGCTGCTTCGTTAGTCCGAGGATATCTACTTCTATGTTTCTCATCTTGGCAGTTGTGCTTTATTGGAATTTAGGAATATTTACTTCGTCTTCTTTGGTGAAGGAGTTATGGAAAATCGTGTTTAATAACTCTGCTTTAGTGGCACTGTCATCAGTGACTTCACCGTTGTTGTCGCGCAATGAAGTTACTGATTGCTGGTGTGTTTTATGTATGACCAGAATCTCTCTGTGATTTCTGCCAGTTTTCGAGGCAGAGTTTTGTTGTGAAAATTATTGAAAGCATCTCGCATTGAAGTACGCACTATATTTCGAACTTCTGCAAAACTTTGCCAATCTTAGGGTTTTTGCGTTCTTTTAAATTTGGCATGCGTTTTTCGCTGCTGCTGCAACAGTAAAAATACAACAATTTACACATTTTAAAATAAAGATCTGGATAACTTTGCTATCATGTTATTCTATTTTACAAGTGAAATTTACATAATTATTTAATTAATGTGATTTAACAGTTTTCCACTTTTAATCAATGGCCGAAAATATTTACTTCTGCAAGTCAGTGTAATTTGGTGTCTCTCATTTTTAATGCGGAACGAGACGTTCTTTGTATTATTCTCATATCAATTATACGAAGTATATTTATTTTACTGTATTTCAATTTTAGGTGTCATGGTACCTGCAGTTGTCTTACCCGCTCTCTGTGAAATTTAGAGCATTTCCGTAAATTTAATTCCGCTTATAGATCGTTATTCTTTACCTACCAACATGTATCGGTGATAATCTTCCACATCATATTTATGAGTATTAAATAATCGCAATAAGATGTAGGTGTCGGGAGTTTATATTCAACGCTTACATTTCAGCTCAGACTTGCATCTTTTACTAATAACATGTTGCAGGAACATTCTCGTCTAAGGTTTCATGTTCTTCATCTTATTTCCTTTCTCTAATTTTCATTCTGCCATTGTTTGTAGCTTTCGTCGCTCTCGTACGTTTAATTTACACCATTATTTCCTTGTGTTGTGTCCGGTAGGTGTGCCTAATAAGTGTGACGTCTGCTTACTATGACACGCCTAGCATAATGCTTAAATCACTAAACACCGCTCTCGGCAGGCTGTTCATGAGATTTGTGGAATTAAGTTGCTTATTATTTTAGAACGTATATCTAAGTGATATACAACATTTGATAACGATTAATCCTACCACGCAATATCTGTGGATGGTTAAGCAACAGAACAGGTTATAAATATAGAATATAACACATCATAAATCTAGCACCCTCCTCTGTACATGTTTCACTAACTTGCGGAATATACCTGACGAAGGCGATCCGTAGGCGTAACTCAAATAATACAATGGAGAAAATGTCGAGAAGAATCACAAATTCATATATAACAGTGTTGACAGCCGTTAAATATCTGTATTATTTGATTCCTTTACATCGTTCAGGCGTTTGTAGCGCATCTTTTAATACATTTATGTTATTCAGATATTGAAATAATCATGGGATACCTGCTATCATTTTACTGACGTGTGCAACGACCTTGAAAACAATACTCACCGCAAAAAGTTTATACTTGAACTTCAGATGTGAATAAAGCCATTTGACCACTCAGTGAGAAGCTAAATGCTCAGTTATGAACATAAAGTTGCTTAAAGTGGAATGGAATTCCATTTTAGTGAGGAATACAGTGCGGACCCTGTACTGGTCTGCACATCGATTCATCCGATTCGATGTATGCAAATTCTCAAGCTAGACATAAGAGTATATGTGCTACGTTTTTGGTGGAGCCTCATTTTTTAAAGGGATTAAAGAAGTGTTGGAAGTAAAGTAACTTTCAGTCGATGTAGCTATCGAACTCTGATTATATCGCGAGATCCATGGATCCAACAGGCGTTCAATTGTTGACACCAACATTCTTCAGCCTCAATAGCTTCATAAATATCCATTTTTAGCAAAATAAATCAAGTTTACTCAAACATTAACATATCAGTCATCATACGTGATTTCGTTGATTATCATACATGAACGACGAAATTTGTTTGTTTATATTTGTCTGGAACAAAATTGGTATTTAGAACTAACATTAGTTTTATTTGAGCCGAGATGGTGGCACACTGGTTAGAATTAAACTTTCGTTTCGTGAGACGATCCCTGTGGAAAACGAGTGATTGTAAGACAATGACACTTTGTGGAAACTTCCGTAAGGACATGTGGAAGAGAAATAACAGATAGCCCACTTAAAGAAAAACATTTTGATTTCCTCATGAAAGAGTAGCAGATGTTGGTTCCGTGCCACGTTTACGTTCCAGGTTATAAACGTTGCTCAATGTGACAACCATCTGCATACACAACAGCCTGTAACGACATCATATACTGCTCTACTGCTACGCAAAACGTATGAGGTGGAATGTTGGCTACCTCCCTGCTATGCTCATCGTCAGCCTGCAACGTTTCCCATTTTGATAACATCTGTCCTCCAAGCAACTCCACAGCCAGAAACCACAGGGGTTCAGATCTAGTGATACTGGTGGCAACGCAGCTTGGAACGATCTGCCAATGATTCGGTTTTCGCCATAAGTGTTATGGAGTAACTGAGCGACCACATGAACAATATGTGTTGGAACTCCACCGCGTGTCAAAATAGCAGAGTCCAAAAGACATCTCTCCAGTAGAAAGGTAATCAAATTTTAGCAAAGCAGATCACGGAAATGTGTGCCGTTCAAGCTGCATGTCCTTGGTCCTTGGGAACCGTTCGCTAGGCGGGGGAACTTCATGAACACTCGTTGACAGAGACGATCCCCAAATGCGACAATTGTGAGTTTTCACTGTCTCAGTGAGCGCAAAGTGTGCTTCAGCACTCCATAAAATATCCAGGGCCACATGTCAGCAACTTCAATTCTTTCTTTCTTTCTATGGGCCTTTGTCCCGCTTCAACGCGGGGTCGGTCTTGTTATTACGGATTTGGCAGTGTTAGTTGCAGGGGGTGGCCGGACGCCCTTCCTGCCGCCACCCTGAACCCCCCAGGACGTAAGTAGTGTACCCCTGCTGTCTGCATCTAGTGTAAACCATGAAATAGTGCTAACGTTTTCGAATGTTGTGAGTCATGTAACTGAGGCGGAACATGGGGACCAGCCCGGTATTCACATAGCGGGATGTGGAAAACCGCCTAAAAACCACATCCAGGCTTGTCGTCATACCGGCCCTCTTCGTTATAAGCCGCCGGGCGGATTCGATCCGGGGCCGGCGCACCTAACCGAGTCCAGGAAGCAGCGCATTACCGCTCTCTGCAACCCTGGCGGGTATGCCGCCAACTTAAATCCCTGCACGAAATGCAATTACAAAGTCTACCAGTATGTCTGCGTCACGTGGCAATTGTTGAGAGTAATGCGAAGTACGCACGGATACCATTTCACAATTGTTCGCAACACATATCGAACGATGGACTGCATATTTCAGCTGTCGCCTCACAGCGAGTACACTGCTTGGATATCGCACATTGTGTCCAGCATTCTCAACCATGGCAACGGTAACTTCTTCAACAATTTGTGGCGCAATTGACCGTCGGCCTCCTCCACGAGCAATTCCCAAATCGCCAGTTTAGTAGAACTTGCGAATCATGTTCTTCAACGCCGGTGCACAAAGAGGACCGCTCGGTATTCCTTTAATAAGTCGATGCCCGTGAAGGGCAGTAGTACTACTGCTGCTGTTTTCATAAAACAGCTTTATGAATAAACCTCTGCTCACCTTGTATAGACCCATGTTGACTGTCTAGAACAGTAATGCTCAGTGATGCCTCTGTTTCATCCGTGCTTCGCCGTATCTGCACCGATGCCTAACGGCAATTCATGACACTAACACTACTAATAACGGAAATCCTCCAGCGTAGTATGAACATTATTCCTATAAAGTTACGGGACCAATGCTGTAAATAGTTTTCCATCTACACTGGATCAAGTAGGGGAAGTTTGGCTATAACCATCCTATGCCTACCGTCATGTAATTTTGATTTTCAGTTGTTAAAAAAGAGAGGAGATTTTCTTATACCAGCAGGAGGAAGGAAGGATTCGCGTTCAGTTAGTGAACGAGTGAGAAGCACGCCATTTTAAGCGAGTAATTGTAGACCGCCATTTTGGGGTCGCTATGAATAAGTGAGGAGTATATATTTCATGTGTGCACCGTTTAGAAAATACAGTATTGTTTTATTAACAGAAAGGTCGTGTGAGTTGTTATTTCAAGTAGTACGATTATTACAAGAACTAAAGCCAACCTGCGTACTTTGGAATATTCCGAAGATCCGATAAGCTCAATGGGAACACGGTCAAGACTTCGAAGGTGAACACGGCGACCAAACGTAGCATTATAAAGAAGATTAAGCACAAATCTACAGCGAAGAAAGAAACTACTTCCCTTGCAAAATAATATGAACTAATACGAACTTACTTCCACGCATAGCTCAGCTTATTGTGCTTGTCATTCATGCCAAAAAAATTCATCTCATTAATTCAATACATTTTAAAAAGCCACGCATTTCCACATTTTATTATCATCTATTCCATTATTTTATTATATTATACCTGTACATCTATCCACCAATCATTCTGCAGCCGATACAATACAACAGACTGTCAGTGAGATCCGTCGGTATGAAGCTCCTACGTTTCTCATACCAATGATTCGATTTTTCCAACACTCAAACGTGTAATAAACTGCATGTGTACAACCTCTGTGTATGATGAGCTGCGATATAGCCCTGAAAAGTTCCAGTATCTTTAGGCACACCTAACATCCATCATAAATTTACAGTATTCTTCATCAGTAGGAATTGATTTATTCTGTATTAAAGATACTCAAAAAATAACTCCCATAACGACGAATTTAAAAAAAAGGAAAAACATATGCCACAAACATGTAAATTAGTTTTCTACCGTTTGGACAAGGTGGTCGTGGAACAATCATCTCCCCCAGTTTATCTTACGTAATTGCAGTGTGAATTAGATAAGATGAAAGCGTTATTTGACTCTTTAAATTTTAAAAGGAGTTCGATTTTGGGAAATATATTTCCAACACGCTAACGAAACTGATAGGTGTTCACATCAAGAGAAATTTGGTGGCCAAGACATCAGCGTAGGAAGACAACAAATGAAAAGGTAAGTTTTACATTTATCGTTTAAAATCACGCAGGAGGACCGTACAGGCACACCAAAAATTCACCGCCATACAGGCCTCCGTATGAAAGAGTACACCTTCTATTGACATCAGTGTGATCGCCGCCTATGTTTGACGTCAACGTGCAACTGCCACTAGCAGGGTCACGGTCACAGATGACGGAGGTGAACTACGGCCGCAGGGATGTGCAACTGTTAATCTTCAGACCACCCACACCAATCAAGGAACTGCAAACAGTGTCTCCTCAAGGAACGTTCAGTGTGTACGTTGACGCGTGTGGACCTGTATAGCAAGCGTCTGGTTCATGCACCCATGCTGACTGTTGTTCGTCGGCAACGAAGGGTGGAATTTGCACTCCAGCGCCGCAAGTGGACGCCCGCTGAGTGCTGACATGTGGTCTTTTCAGATGATTCACTTTTTATGTTCCAGGCTGGTCCCGGCGGAGGTTCAACTCCTCCCTCGGGCATGGTTGTGTGTGTTTGTCCTGAGGATAATTTAGGTTAAGTAGTGTGTAAGCTTAGGGACTGATGACCTTAGTCCCATACGATTTCACACACACATTTGAACATTTATGTTCCATCGGACAGATGGTGGTTGGCAAGCACGGTGTGAAACGTCTGAACGCCAACACCCAGCAACGATAAGGGAGCGTTATGGTCTGGGCAAAATTTTGGTGGCATTCCCTGGGTGTTCTCGTCATTGTGGAAGGCACAACAACCAGTACAAGTATTCATCTATCCTTGGGGTCCGCGTCTACCCCTATATGCAGTTTGTTTTTCTTCGGCAATATGAAATCTATCAGATGGACAATGCAAGGAATCACACAGATCACGCTGTACGTGTGTGGCTTGAAGAGCACCTGAATAAATTTACCCCCGGCCACCAAACTCCCCTGATTCAAATCCAATCGAGAACATATGGGACCACCTTCATCGGGCTGTTTCTGCCACGGATCCCAAGCGAGAAACTTAGCGCAGCTTGTCCCGGCATCGAAGCAGGCATAGCTCCACATCCCTGTCGGCAGGTCCCAGAACCTCACAGACATTTTTCCTGCAGTTTCGCACTGCATAGCTTGATTATTCAGGTTTCCGACAGGTGGTCACATTAATGTGACAGGACAGCTCAGAAATAGGCCTACCAGGCCTAGAAAAGCCACTGAAAAAGTCGAAAATGAAGAAGTAGCCAGTGCCAGTTGGAATCCCTATTCGGTTTTACAGGGTGTACGGTATTGGCCCCTTACGTTGCTTGTATTTTTCGCGCATCCCTCACGCAGCTCTTAGTCCCAAGCAACTGCAAGAAAGCGCAGGTGACACCTGTATATAAAACGGTTAAAGAGACGTAATAGTAGCATTACAGGCAAATACCTTGAACGTCAGTTTTCTACTGAATTCTTGAAAATATTCGGGAAGTTGTTGAATGACTGTAGGAGGATAAGTGACTTTGACAATGGAATAAATTTCTTTGAGACAAAAAAAGCTCCTGTTCTCAAATCAATATGGATTTAGAAAGCACTGACCGCGCGAAACTCTGCTTTCCCATACTCGCACGATATTCCGCGAAGCATGGATGAATACAACACGTAGATTCCATATTCCAAGATTTTCGGGAAACGTTTGACACACAGTGTCGCACTGTAGTCAGTAAACGAAGGTTGTAGCATACGGAATAGGTTCTCACACACGTGAGTGTCTCGAGGATGTCTTGGGCAGTAGAAATCAGTAAGTAGGTCTGAACGGCGAACGTTAATCACAGACAAAGATATCGTCAGGCGTACCCAGGTAAGTGTGATAAGACCGCTCTTCTTCTCTGTGTACCTAAGCGTCTCGTCGGAGAGATTGAGAGACAGTCTGCGAAAGTTTTCTGGTAACACTGCAGGGTATATTAAAGTCTCGTTGTTGAGTAGCTGGAGGAGGATACGTGACTTCGGAAAAATATCTATCTGGTGTCATGAACGGCAGCTTGTTCGTATTACGGAAAATTTTCAGTTAATGTCAATGAGTAAGGAAAACAAACCTGTAATGTACGAATACAATACTACAGGTGTAACGCTTGGCACAGTCAAGTACACTGAGGTGACAAAAGTCATGGGATACCTCTTAATATCGTATACTACCTCCTTTTGATCACTCAGTGCAGCAGCTCGACGTGGCATAAACTCAAGAAGTCGATGGAAGTCTCCTGCTGAAATACTGAGCTGCCCCTATAGCTGTCCGCAATTACGAAAAGTGTTGTCTGTGCTGGATAATGTGCACGAACTGATCTCTGGATTATGTCCCACAAATGTTTGATGGGATTCTTGTAGGGCGATGTGAGTGGCCAAATCAGTCGCTCGGACTGCCCAGAAAATTCTTCAAACCAGTCGCGAACAATTGTGGCCCAGTAACATGACATCGTCGTTTGGGAACATTAACTTCATGAATCCCTGCAAATGGTCTCCAGGTAGCCGCACGTAACCGTATCCAGTCAATGTTCGGTTCAGTTGCAGCAGGGAACCAATCCATTCCATGTAAACACAGCCCACCCTATTATGAAGCCACAACTAATTCCCAAAGAGCCTTGTTGAAAACATGGGTCCATGGCTTTGTGGTGTCTACGCCACACTCAAAACTACCTGCAGCTCTTTCCAACTCAAATCTGACTCACCTGACTAGACTGCAGTTTTCCAGTCGTCTAGGATCCGACCGATGTGTCAAGAGCCCATGAGAAGCGCTGCTAGCCGGCCGAAGTGGCCGTGCGGTTAAAGGCGCTGCAGTCTGGAACCGCAAGACCGCTACGGTCGCAGGTTCGAATCCTGCCTGGGGCATGGATGTTTGTGATGTCCTTAGGTTAGTTAGGTTTAACTAGTTCTAAGTTCTAGGGGACTAATGACCTCAGCAGTTGAGTCCCATAGTGCTCAGAGCCATTTGAACCATTAGAAGCGCTGCTGGCGTCATAGTGCTGTTAGCAAAGGCACTCGCGTCGGTTGATGCCGACATTGTCCATTAACACCAAATTTCACTGCACTGTTGTAACGGATACGTTCGTCTTACGGCCCCCTTTGATTTCTGCGATTATTTCACGCAGTGTTGCTTTTCTGTTAGCACTGACAACTCTATGCAAACGCCGTTGCTCTCGGTCGTTAGGTGGAGGCCAGTCAGTTATCTGTAGTTAGAGGTAATGCCTTAAATTTGGTATTCTTGACACAGCTGATCTCGAAATTTCGAATTCCCTAACGATTTCCGAAATGGATTGTCCCATGTGTCCAGCTGCAACCATCATTCCGCCTTCAGAGTCTGATAATTCCCGTCGTGTGGCTATAATCACGTCGTAAACGTATTTACCTGAATCGCCTGAGTACATATGACAGCTCTGCCAATGCACTGTCATTCTGCGCCTTGTGTAAGCGATACTAAGGCCATTTGCACACCGCTACCAATCAAATTCGCCAACCTCAGTGTAAAGCGATATGAAATGGAACGTGTACGGAAGGTGAGTTATACAGAAGGTGAATTATCGACTTCGATTTACAGGGAAATTCAGTGAAATTAAAGTTCTTTTATCATTGGAAAAATGCTCTCACCTGAGCACAAAAAGGCTAATATGCTCGTGTTATATAATAGACTCTGACGAAAAGGTGGGGTACCAGCTGCTTCATTCTACCTTTCTTAGAAACTTTAAACATTTTCCGAAAATTTTGGCACCCTAAGATATTCGCTCTCTTTTTAACACGGAACCTACCTTCCACTCACACCAGCTCCTCTAACTCGCCCACACCCACTAATCCATCGCTGTAAGATGCTCTTCACATCCACTGTCACCTGCCCATTCTCAATCACTCACTCAGCACAACCCATTGCCATTATCACTTAGTGTTTCTCTGTCGGTATATCCTATCTCACAGTTACAGTCTCTTTCGTTCTATCTTGCTAATACTGTATCCTCACATTGTCACTACCTTCCTCTTGTTCTCTCCTACTGTTGCTATATCATTCATTCCTTGCCACTACTACTGACTCTTCTCACTGCCACTAGCTCTTCTCCTAATTGTCATGGTCAGATACTGTCTTTCATAATCACTGGCTCTCATCCACTTCACTTTCTTCCTTCTCTTCATTCCACAACCACCGTCTACTATATTACAATATTTATTACTTTTCCATCGCTTTCCCACTTTCATGTCTCCTACTTTCCCAGCATAAAAAACAGTGGTAGGAAAAGAGAGAAGGAGACAGTGCCAATGGGAAAGGAATGAAGAGAAATAGAAAGTGGAAGTGGGTGAGAGCCGGTGATAATGAGAGACAGAATGTATGAGACTGACAACGAGAAAAGGGAGACAGTGAAAGTGAGAGGAGGCAGTATGATTTAAGACAGAACGACCGAGACTATGGATGTGGTAGGGGGAACAGTGCCACACAGACACAAAGAGATAATGGCAATGAAGTGCTCTGAATGAGTGAATAAGATTGAGCAAGTGGGAGTGAATGGCCATGAGAGACTTACAGTGGTGGGCCGGTGCGTATTAGCGATTTACAGTTAAGAGAGTCTGTGGGAGTGAAAGGTGAGTTGCATGATATAAAGGGCGCGAATATACTGGCATTCCAATATTCTTGGGAACTTTTTTAAGGATGTTGAGGAAGGTAGAATGAGGCAGCTGGTACCCCACATTGTAATCAGGGTCCTTTAATAAACAGGACCATATTCACTTTTTGTCTTCCGATAACAGCATTTTTCCGCTGATTTCGTTCTTTTCCCTGCTACATCAGGGCTTGTCACCCATGATAAAAGAAATTTATGGGTCAATAAGAGTTGGATAGTTTATGTATGTGAAACTATAACAACGCAAAACTAATTGTACACATCAGAACGTATTTTAGTGAACCAAATTTTTGAATGTGCTTCAGTACCACAGTTAGGGTTCCCAAAATCATTATTATGAGAACGGAGACACTTTGTACCGTATTTCTCCGTGCTACGTTACTTCATGAACTACATTTTCATTTCACAGAGGATTTTACGTTCGTGTTTTACGTGTGCATGTAGCGTAACTTTCAACCTCTGTACCTCGGAAACGGATAAATATATCAACAATTTTTCAGCGATGTTTGAAATCATGATTCTAGGGATACACCGTAAAGATATCAGCCACTTACTGTGCATTGCCATCTATGAATCCGCGGGTCAGTTTTGGAACCAAAAATCCTAGATTTTGAAGTGTTTCTCGACAACGGAAGAAGACTTTTGACAACGAGAAGATTGAACTTCTAGATAAATGCGTAGAGAATATACGGTTAAAATTTGAGCATTTGTCGGCGGATATTCACTTAAATACCAGCCGCTGACGGCAAAAAAAGACCATTTTTCGGGTTTCCCCAGCTACCGCCCATGAACTAAATGTGGCCTCCATGAACCCCTAAATTGCCCACCATAGACCTTATCTAATGAGAAAAGAAGACCAACCGATATGCTCCATTTTCCTAAGCTGGAGGAAGAGTGTATGTTTCCAAAGATCAGTTTGTACTGTAGGATAGGTACAGTAATACGTGTCTTCTTTTGAGTATACAAATAGTCCATAGCCCATAGGCTGTCCAAAACACTTCACCCTACTTTTTTTATAGCCAATGGAACCCAACAAATGAGACCCGAAAAAATCGCGTTTTTATGCGCGGCGTTTTGGAACATACTGATTGCATATGCTGTCAAATGCGTACCGATAAATGAGACAGTGTACAGAACTCTCCAGCAACCTATTCCTTAGTACTGCTCGAATGTTTGGCATTAACAACAGGCTCAATTAAAGGAAGTCACCAAAACAATTCAGACGAGTGCTGCAGGGTTTGTCACCGGTAGGTTGGCTCAACATAACGAGGATTGTGGAAATGCTCCGTGAAATGCCATTGAGAAATTGATTCCAGAATGAATTTTCACCTTGCAGCGGCGCGAGCACTAATCTAAAATTTTCGGTCAGGGTTAAATGCGTGTCAGGCCGGGACTTTCACGAGCAAGTATTTCAACGAGTGGGCTACACCAGCACGTTTCACAGTTTCACTTCCACCAGTCCATCTTCTCTTACGTTGCTGCTTCGATAGTTTAGTCAGTAGAACACTGCCGCTGAAAGGTCTCAGATTCGAGGCCCGGTGCAGAACACAGTTTCAACCTGCCAGGAAGTATAAGCCGTTTCTACACATCTCTTCCAAAAGTACTAGGCCCGCAAGATGCGGAAATCTTCTCAGAAGTTTGGAGAGTCGGAGTAGAGGTACCTGGCCGGCCGGGGTGGGCGAGCGGTTCCAGGCGCTTCAGCCTGGAACGCGCGACCTCTACTTTCGCAGGTTCGAATCCTGCTTAGGATATGGATGTGTGTATTGTCATTAGGTTAGTTAGGTTTAAGTAGTTCCAAGTTGTAGGGGACTGATGACCACAGCTGGTTTTTTTTTTTTTTTTTTTTTTTTTTTTTTTTTTTTTTTTTTTGTAGAGGTACCAGCGGAAGTAAAACGCGGTCTGTGAGTCGTGACTGGATAATACAGTCGGTAGAGCAGTTGCGGCGAAGGACAAGTCCTAGTTCCGAGTGCACACAGTTTTAATCTGCCAGGAAGTTTCTGAATTGGGAAAGTGAAGAGGACAGAAACTGGCGACAGGCAGTATACCTATCACACTGGCATTAACGTACATTTCGTTGAAGAATCAAGAAGACAAGATAAGAGAAATCATAGCTCGTACTGAAACATATAGATTCTTTTTCCCATGCTTCAATTGCAAGTGCAATGGGAAAGCGAATAACTGGTAGAGGTACAGAGCATCCTCTCTGACGTACCTTATGGCGGCTTGTGGAATATGTATGTAGATATAAATGCAGATGAACCTTGTCTAATTCCCATCTCAACTGCTGCATTTAAAATTGTTATAAACGTAGGTTTGAGCAACGTCTTCCATTCCAGGGTTCTTTTTTCCTCTTCGTAGAACACTGTCCGCAGAATTGCGGGGGAGATAGTCTCAGGGTATGAGGAGAGAAGTATCGATTCTCTGCAATTTCCTTCTATAAAGGATTTAATTTAGGAGTAATGAACGTCAGAGAATCTAAACGTCTAATTCCATAACTTATGATGACGTTTCCTGCAGTATCAGAAGAAACTTTTGCTACACAACTATACCAAATAACATGACGTGAATTTCAAACTGTGGATGCCATCAATGACGTAAAACCTATAGTTTAAGGCCTGTAATGAATAATCTATACTGTCTGTCTAAACCACATACAACAAATTTTGCGAAGCTGCAAGTCTAGTCTGAAACAACGGATAAGCATCATACCTTACTGAATGTGTTTCAGGACAAATTAACTTGGCTGATTACGCACACCAAAGAAAAATAGTAAGGGTATTCTCACTTCTTCTTGTAGGAACAATCGATAGGCTACAATATATTTTAAATTTGTTCCAGGAGCTCTTCTGCACTGTGATAGGAATAGATTTACTACCTACAGCGATATACGAAAATCTTGGCTGGTCGGAGACTCGAACCCAATTTACCGCGTATTTTTTTATCCGACTGACCCATTTTAAATGATTTTTTTTAATGCTCTACCACACTTTTCCGCTCCTGGACAGGAAAAGGAAATTGCAAAACAAAAAAAAAAAACAAAAATTACTTGCCACCGCCACTTGTGTCCTAACACAAATAAATAAATAAATAAATAAAATTCACCTCTTCAGGCATTGGCGCCTATCTACGTCTATCCCAAAACAACTAACTTTTTACTACAAGGGTGTAGGAAAGGAAGAAAGTAGGGGGGAAGAACATAGAGAGTAGCGATGAAAATGAAAGTAGTTATGTATGAGCTTTGGTTTTTTAGTTTATTTTATTGCATTTTTTTGGTTTTTTGCGTTTTTTGTGTGTATATTTTTATTTATTTATCTGATTTTTTTTTATTTTTTTAATTAAATAAGTCTATGTACCAGATTTCCAGGAGTCGCTAGCGCCTTCCGATTGGCGGAACACCCAAACCTGTTTTCTCGAAATTTTAATGGAGATTCCGTAGTGCGTTTAGAACATCATGTCGGCAAAAAAGCATCAGCATCTCATGGCTTGGACGTTCCAGCTGGAAGGCGGGTAATGAAAGGCGCTCCGTAGAAAATTGGAAAAGAACTGCTTGTATCTGGGGTTGTGACCAAGTGCACAGTGTCGATTGTTAAGGTACTTCCAATAACCTAGTTCTGATTTCTCATCGGGACCAAAAAGGTAGCGGACCGCATATCGAATTCACAGTGTTAGTTTATGTTGCTGGATAATGTATCACATCCGGGAATAAAAGCGTCAGAAAAGTGATCTGAGCAGGTGTCTGTCGGGTAAAGACAGCCAAGATACGCTGCGCGGTCCTCAAGACGTCCGACGATGGACCACATGAGAATCGATGAGCGTCTGTGTCCTCTACAACACAGTGAACACAGTGGGGTGTGTCTGCCAGGCGGATGCGGTGCAAACGAAACTGGTTGACCTGTTTGCTACTGACGGTGATATTCGAGGTGGACTGAACGCTAGTGTCGAGAAAACTAGCATGCACTGCTTTCCACACAAGACACCATATGATCTGGAGAAACTTGTGTTCGATAAGGTTCGTGGTTCGACACATTTGTAATGAGTCAAAAAAATGGTTCAAATGGCTCTGAGCACTATGGGACTTAACTTCTGAGGTCATCAGTCCCCTAGAACTTAGAACTACTTAAACATAACTAACCTAAGGACATCACACACATCCATGCCCGAGGCAGGATTCGAACCTTCGACCGTAACGGTCGCGCGGTTCCAGATTGTAGCGCCTAGAACCGCTCAGCCACCCCGGCCGGCTAATGAGTCATGTACAGTCATTGTCTGGAGTATAGGTGGAAGAGGTATGGAGTGCAGAATGTAACTTAATTCAAGAAAGAAGTGCCGAAAGTGATAAGAGGGAAGTGGAATGTCTGATAACATGACTGGGGCTAACGTGGAGACCGGCGCATAATCATGCAAAAGCAGTCTGTTCAGGATCGTCGGGCAGCGATGACAGACTTTGAGTTGGGAGCTTACAAAAAGTACCGTAACTCTCTCTGGTGCATCTAATAAGCCCACTCCACCACGCTCCCCCGGGAGGGCAAGGTAGGAATATTGAATTTTAAATAACATCTCAGTACAGACAAAGAATCCCATCGTCATCAACATACGACGTGATAGGGTAACTGGAAACGGGAACACTTGTGCCACATGGGGGATGCGTCAGGTGTGGTAAACATTCACGTATTGCGCACGCTGTACATTGTCGAGGGATCTAAGCCGGTGGTCCACAAGGCCAGCCCTGACCGTTTGGATGAGACGTCTACTGTTGGTTGACGCTGAACGACGGAGATCATTCACAAAATAAATGCCCAAACAGTGGACGTTGGTGGCCACACCTAGAGGAGAGACAGATCTCTCAGGTAGAACATTAAATTAGAAAATGGTAGCCAGCCATAGTGGCCGAGCGGTTCTAGGCGCTTCAGTATGGAACCGCGTGAGTGCTACGGTAGCAGGTTCGAAACCTGCCTCTGGCATGGATGCGTGTGATGTCCTTAGGTTGGTTAGGTTTAAGTAGTTCTAAGCTCTAGGGGACTGATGACCTCATATGTTAAGCCCCATAGTGCTCACAGCCAGTTGAACCAGTTGGAAATGTTAAGAAAACTGCCCCATGCCTCCCCATACGTCGCACCCAAGTCAGAGCCCCGCCAACATCGTCTTCATTGCTGAGGTAGAGGACTAGATCGTCAGCATAGGCTGTACAACACAAGCGGTGCCCATGAAATGTCAGGTCCACAAAGCGTTGGTGAAGTCCCTGGAGTAGGGGCTCTAATGCCAAAGCATACAGTATCGTAGAAAGTGGGCAACCCTGTCGGACAGAGTGCTCGATAGCTAGGAGCGCGGTGAGGCAACCATTAAAGAGTATTCTTGAAGTCGCGCCGCTCAAGAGCCGCATTGCCACTGTTAATATACGAACCGGAAAACCCATGTGTTGGAGGACCGATTTCGGAAAGGTATGATCGACACAGTTGAATGCCTGACTGAAGTCAAGCGATGCTAAGGCGGCAGGTAAATGTTGCGACCGCGCGAGCGTGACAATGTCCTGTAACGGCAAAGAGCCGTATGGATGTTATTGTCACCGCCCAGCGAAGTCTGATCAAGAGAGGTGACGTATCTTGCTGCCTTCTTGAGTCGCGAGGCCAACAAATGGGTAAAAAATTTCGTGTCACTGTTGAGTAGGGTGATGGGCCGGTCGCTACGGTCGCAGGTTTGAATCCTGTCTCCCGCATGGATGTGTGTGATGTCCTTGGGTTAATTAGGTTTAAGTAGTTCTAAGTTCTAGGGGACTGATGACCTCAGAAGTTAAGTCTCATAGTGCTCAGAGCCATTTGAACCATTTTTATGGGCCGGTAATCACAGATCCGTGATCGCCCAAGTGGCTTAGGGTCCAGGATGATGACGCCATCACGGAAGGTGGCTGGGATTGTCGATGGGGGTGACATCAGGTCATGACAGATGGACGTCCAAGTAGGTACCAAAGGATAGCTAAAACACTTTTAAAATTCGAGGGGGAGGCCGTCAGGTCAAGGGGACTTGTTGGCAGCTCCCACTTTGATAGCATCTAGAATATCATAAGAGGTCATTTGTTCCTGAAGTTTTTGGGCCACATCCTCTGGTATGGTGTAGACAGTCAGAGCTGCTACCTCCTCAATTGAGGTCGGGGGATGTGGGGCGGCAGCCTACAGCCGGCAGAAATGAGAATAGAAATCGAGAACAATGGCGCATTGCGTAGTGTATCGTTGTCCTTCCGCATCGGTGAGATCGTGGATGAGAGCTCGACGACGACGACGTCGGCGTTCTGTGAGGAGGTGGTACATCGTTGGCGTTTCGTGAGGCATATTGTCACTGGTGCAGGATCTGATGAGGGTCCCTTGCAAGCGTCGTCGCATGAGTGAAGTGATCTGCGCTTCATCACGATGCACTATCGTCTGAGAGACAGGAGAGAATGCCATCCAACTGTAGTCACGAAGCACTACATAATAAAAGTCCATGGTGCTCGCTTGCCAAGCTTTGAAGTCTGCCATATCCCATAAGTGCCATGCGTAGAGCTGGTTTCGGGCAGGATAGCCACCACGATAAGGTGGATGTGTATGCTGGGCGACGGCGACGACAGAAGGCCCACGCATCCTCAACGATCCGTTGGCAGTCAGGGACAATCAGGTGGGAAACGTTTAATTTCCACAGGCCGCGGCTGTGCCACACCTGTTGTTGGGCGAGAATGACATCGCAGATGTAGTCGTCGTGGCCAGAGATAGCCAGAGGCCATACTTCAGCAGGTCGAGTGTCTGCAGAAAGGGAATTTGTGAGGTATATACGGCGAGGGCGACTGGATGAATGCGCCGTATAGTATGTGAAACCTGCAGGAGTGCCTTGAATCTTTGTCCATGTGTCAACAAGCTGAAGCCTGTCGATGATGACGGAGGGGGCCGCATACGCGGAATGACATGGAAGTTGGTCATCAGGCCCTTGTGTGGATTTGAAATCGCCACTGCGGACGATTTCATCCACGGACTCTCAAAAAGCGGCGTTACCTCGTCAGCAAAGAAGGTGTGTCGATCACGACGTCGAATGCAGCCATAGCGCAGATATACATTGAGGATGCGGACGTCGAACAGCGTAAGAAATGGTTCAAATGGCTCTGAGAACTACGGGACTCAACTTCTGAGGTCATTAGTCCCCTAGAACTTAGAACTAGTTAAACCTAACTAACCTAAGCACATCACAAACATCCATGCCCGAGGCAGGATTCGAACCTGCGACCGTAGCGGTCTTGCGGTTCCAGACTGCAGCGCCTCTAACCGCATGGCCACTTCGGCCGGCACAGCGTAAGAGCCATACCTCTAGCATTATGAAGGTACATTACTTCTTCAGCAGGGAGTCCCGAACGGAGGTGGATGGCGACTCCACTACAGTTGTCATAAACATGGGAGATGTATGCAGTGTAGCCAGTGGGGCCGTAGAAATCAGCGACGATCACTTCTTGGAGGAGGGAAATGTCATCAGTAGCATAAATGGTCTCTCGGAACATTGCCAGGTTGTGGGAAGCCACAATGGTGGCTAGACTCATCGTCGCGGTGCGGTAGTGTTGTGGGTGTGCTCCCACCATTGGCACAGATGTTCTGGCAGAGATGTCTGGTTGGCGTCTAACATCCGACGCAGTCACAGTAGCCGCATCCACTGGGTGGAAGGTGAGTCAGGCACCTCCTAGGAGCAATGCCTGTTGGGAGGGCCACCATCTCAATCGACTCCATCGTCGACATCATTAGCCCAGGAGACAGGTACAGGTGGCAGGCAACTGTCGCACTCATCGATGGCGAGTTGTGGTGACGGTACTGTAGCTGGATCCAGGGTCTCTCTATCCATGGAATCCATCATGGTTGGGCGGGATCATTCCTCGGATAGTACATCAGGAGGGGTCACTCCTGCCGTCAGGGCGCTCGAAAGGAAATCACTGTCTTGTATCAGCTCCACTGCCTGTGATGCCTCATGAAGAAGTGTGTCGTCGGATGGCGTTTTACTTTCCTTTTTCCGTTTTCTGGGCTACCGCTGCTTTCGGGGGTGCTGCTCTGTATCAGAATGTGGAAGTTCGGTATCCGAGGTCGCGCCCGTCGGAAGAAAAGCAGAGGTAGGCACAGCACTCGCATCGACGTACATCGCAGTGGGCGGGCTGGTCGTCGACCTCTTGAGAGTTGGTGGTGTCGTAGCCATCGGAGGAGATGGTGCCAGTGAAGCCGTGGCAGCACCGTTATTACCAGTGGCGAGTGCCAGGGAGAGGAGTTTCCTGAAGTGACACATCGGGGCTGCGTACGGCTGTGGCGTAGCTCTCTGGTAAAGAAGTGACGGTCGCTTTGGGAACTGTGTCACTGGTCGGGACCTGGAGCAAACGTCGATGGAGACATTCTGATCGAACATGGCCCTCATATCCGCAACCGGCACACGTCCGCGGCTGGCCGTCTCATACAACGATGGCTCACATGCCACCTATCAGCAGATACGGTGGTACGTGTTTGGAGAGCTGGAGTATGATTTGGCGGACACCATTCAGCTCGTGGTATGTCGTGAACGTCTGCCATTTTTCCTCGATGTAGCTCACAACATTGACGTGGGGGCTGAAGGCTTCGACGACCACGTCTTGTGGCAATGCGAAATGAAGCTCAAGGACCCGAAGTTTTCGAAGACCGAAACCAGTGTGATCTTCAATATTCCCGTCAGAATGCTTCAACGTGAGTCCGTGTGCGTGTTGTCGAACTACCTCACATGCATTCTCCGTCGTCATCTTAATATAGACGATACTGCTAGTGATAGAGAAGTGAATACCTATCACTTCCTGAGGGTCCACACATAGCTCTTCGCGAATGAACTCTTCAGTGTCATAGCACGTGGTTGTGCATGTTCGGCTTGGAATGTTACTCTAAGTGTCGCTCGGCAGAAACATTGCGCCATGGGGCGTAGTAATAATGGACCCTACACAACACGAAGTACCGCGACGAGGAAATAAACAACAGCGGTGCGCTGTCGGGCGCGGGGAGCCGGTCCGCACGCGACCACGGCCGAAAGCCGACTGTTCACTTAGGGTTTTACGAGCACACTTGCCGGAGCAACCCAAACTCCAAATGTCAAACGCCTAGCTATTTCTTCTCATATATTACTATTTCATTTACCCACATTCGCACATCTCGTGATTTCCGTGCAGGTTTTAAAATCAAGACGTTGAGAAGACATAGACAGTCGTTCTCATTTCTCCTCACGGGCCCGTCTTCGCTTTATAAAAATGGTTCAAATGGCTCTGAGCACTATGGGACTCAACTGCTGTGGTTATCAGTTCCCTAGAACTTAGAACTACTTAAACCTAACTAACCTAAGGACATCACACACATCCATGCCCGAGGCAGGATTCGAACCTGCGACCGTAGCAGTCGCACGGTTCCGGACTGCGCGCCTAGAACCGCGAGACCACCGCGGCCGGCTCTTCGCTTTATATATATATTTTATATCTGATGAGGTATTAAAATTTAAAATACTGGAATTTATTTCTGCGATTCAACTTAACTGTAATAGGTATAGATGTCCTACATAGCCGGCCGGAGTGGCCGTGCGGCTCTAGGCGTTCCAGTCTCGAACCGAACGACCGCTACGGTCTCAGGTTCGAATCCTGCCTCGGGCATGGATGTCTGTGATGTCCTTAGGTTAGTTAGGTTTAATTAGTTGCAAGTTCTAGGCGACTGATGACCTCAGAAGTTAAGTCGCATAGTGCTCAGAGCCATTTGAACCATTTTTTTGTCCTACATAAAGTGACATATGAAAATTTGTGTCAAACTGGGACTCGAACCAGGGTTTCCCGCTTGTTTCGAGCGGTCGTCTTACCACTTAGGCTATCCTAGCACCATTCGCAGACCGACCCAAGCATCTATATGTCACACAGCCATCTATTTCTTCTCACAGAAGAGCGAGTGTGCGAGTGCGGGTAAATGAGTTAATAATCTATGAGAGAAAATAGATAGGCGTGTGACATATGGCAGTTTGGGTCTGTCCGGGGAGCATGTTCGGACAGCATACGTAATGAGGCGACCGTTCGCGATGAGACTGAAATTCGGGTTCTAGTCCTGATTTTGGACAAATTTTCATATGTCGTTCTACATGGTACATTAATACCTACAGTTCCGTTGAGTTTCAGGAATAAATTTCAATACCTGTAACGATAATTCGTCATGAAATATAAAAAATATACAAAATATTTATCTGGCAGTTTATCTTTATTGTAGTTTCGCCATAAACTTAGACTCTGTGACATAAATTAACTGATGGTAACAAAAAATCCACATAGCTGAATGCATATTTATGAGCCATATCCGCAATTTTTACTGTATATTCAATGGTCATTTTACAAAATTAAAGCAGTGTCTTGAAACGTTATATGTCTCTAAATATATATTACGCACAGTTCAAAGTAATATCACTGGATGTGACCTTTGTTATGTCATCTTTACTAAAGAGATGATGTACCCACATTCGTTGTGACTTTATAAATTAAATACCACAGATTTTCTCTCTTAGAAAAATCAAATTTGCGTATTTCCTTATAAATGGAAGTACTAATTTTCTATACGGAACGATGTGTTGAAATGACGTCTCGAAATCCATATGCAATCAGTGTGAACAGAAAGTTTTAATTCTGTATAATGAGTAAGGTGCTGAATTGCAAAAATAAGTGTCGAGAAAACTTGTTCCGGGTGAATTAGTAGACAATGTGCTTATGTGACAATGGTATATGCATAGGAGAATTGACGGAGGGAATTCTACAATAAACTACGTTATTTTAAAGGCTGTTGTTGTGTGTTATGGCTCCATAATGGCAGTTCGTTCTGTGAAAAAACTCAGCGCTATATCAATTTGTAGATATTACAAGATAACAAAATAACAGGTGAGAATTTTCTGTTGTACTAGTTTTGACCTTGATGGAACATTACAGCTTAGGTTTTCTAATTCGTATGTAGACAGAATGTAACAAAAGACTGAAAAGCTCTTCAGGCACGTAAGATGAAAACATTATTCTCTTTACTTAAAAATTTGCAGTGGAAGTTACTACACAGTGTAACTTGTAATCATGACTTATTTTCAGATCTTGAAGTCTGTACGTAAAATGCCACATATTTTCGTGTCCTACTAATATGAAGTGGGTGGAATTACCTATAACTTTACTCACACGTACACGAGAATTGGAATTGCAACAAGTGCATACGGTGCATCTATCTGGAAGCATAGACAAAAAGCCTGTAAACCAAGAGCATAAAATAAATAATTGGACACTGTCTAGACTTACTGGAGTTACAAAATATCTGAAGATAAAAGGTAAAAGAAAAACTCGATAATGAATCGAAGACTTCCCTTATTAGTTCGTGCATGTTGACAAGTAAAATATACTTAAAACTATTATTTGTCGGCATAAGTAAGCATGCCGATATAAAAGACAAGTGTGTCAGTCACTTCAAATTTCTTACATGCCGCGTTTCGTGAGTTCGCACCCTCATCGTCAGGTGGATCAGTGGTGAAGAAAATAAAACTAACTGAGACGATAATTGTTTAAATTTGGGTATTATTCTATGAAAAGACCCAGTTTCCAAGTCGCAGTTAGGCATAGAGGAAATGCGGTTCACCATTTAAAGGCAACATAGATAATAGTTTTCGAGTGATTAAAATTTTTAAATATAATAATGCTTCATGATGGTTACACAATTTCAAATATCTCTTTCTATTGGATTATGTTGATGTTTATGTTTCTCATACCAAAACGAAATGAATACTGGGTGTTTGAAGGCTGTCGTGTGTGCATAAGGACTTTCAGCTTTCTGTAAGTGCTTTTACTTTTCCATTACCAGTATGTATAGGTCAGGAAACAATAGCACGATTCCAGTTTTCGTCGTGATGTACTCTGGCACTAATTTATAGCGAAATACAACAGCCTCGCTAGAGCACTCATTGCTAGCGCTTCCGGCGATGGCGTGGTTTCTCCAGATTGATTATGGCTAATGTCGGATAGTTCCTTTGGGAAGAAAAAAATTTCGAGTTTGTGATCGATCTGTAGCTGGCTCTAAGCACTATGGGACTTAACTTCTGAGGTCATCAGTCCGTCCCCTAGAACTTAGAACTACTTAAACCTAACTAACCTAAGGACATGACACACATCCATGCCAGAGGCAGGATTCGAACCTGCGCCCGTAGATGTTGCGCGGCTCCAGACTGTAGCACCTAGAACCGCTCGGCCACACCGTCTGGCTGATCGATCTGTATTTACTACTTCGTTTACTTGACTTTAAATGCTAATATTCTTCCCAATGTATTTGAGAAGCCGCTACTTAGTAGCTCGTTTACATGAGGTACCGCATGAGTAATATTTACGAGTATGACTATGAGGAGTATACAAACATTTATTTGATTCGACAGGCTTTCTGTTTAAATTGTTAAAGAAACTGGGATAAGTGCTCCGTCTCATGGTACGTCAGCTGAGATTCTATTGCTCTTCGTATACTTCGATTACAGTCCCTATAACTTAATTTCCGATCAATACATTCATCTAGTTGCTAAATTATTTTATAGTAAAAAATAATTTGCAGTCAATCTCTATTCGAGAATTAAAATATTTTACGAAGAACACATTCGTGACCCAGTATTCATGGTGTGTTAAAGGAGCATTTGTCTCTTCATAAATATAACAGAAGACTGCGTACACACTGAGGAAATCAGCATACATAATTTCATGATTCGGTATGAAGAGAACAATGAATATTCTTGAGATCGAAACATACTGCTCCTGTAGGAACTGTGAGCATAAAATCGGACTAATGGCAGTTCGCTAAGAGGCAGTGAATGGATTGGACAGATCCTTCGTATGAGTAAAATAAGGACTGTCTTCTGCCCCGCTCTTAACAGTGACTTAAAGAGAACTTACGTAGATGCAGATGAATTATACTGGCTAAATAGAGAACAGAAGAGAATAAAGGAATTGTTTCCCGTGCAGAAAATATTACTAGAATGAAATTGTTAAATTAAAGCCGTATGGCATGAATTGCTGAGAGGCTCCGAAGGACAGGAGTAGCCACCAAATTGGGAAGGTTTTTCCTATCATTCGAGTCCAACGACCCCGTCCGACGAACTGATCACAATCAGCAGTGCCACATGTTATCTCTTCATGTGATATTACCGAGAGTTTTGGAATTTAATCCAAGATATTAGCGGAAAGACTGGCGATCCGGGACAGTACGCCAGCATCCCTTCTGTCATCTCTACCATGAAGGCAAAGGGAAGATTGTCAACAGTACGCTGGTTAAGGGGACTGTCACCCATCCAAGTGCTGGAATGATCCCGGAGGTAATATGGGTAAGAGGAAAAATGGGCGAGGCTCGGCCAAATAAACTCGGTTGCCAAACGGAAAGAAATGGAAGGGTTAAATGGACACAGGAGAAAATTCATTTATTTAGTAACAAAAGATACTTTCGCCTTTTCCATTACGTGTCTCCGCCCTCAAGGGAAGAAGGGATACTTATTAAGTGCGTGGGAAAAAAAGAAACAAACACGAGGGAACACTTCTCGAACCCGCACGTGCGGTGTTAGTACTCCACGGAAACCGCGGCCCCATCTGCATGGCATGTCTTCTAGTAATGTCGTGTAGGTATCGTTAGAAATGGCTGTACTTCGGATTCTTCATAGTACCTCAATCACGATCTTTTAAATAGATCAAAAATTCATGAGAGCTGTGACACCACATCCAAACAAATAATGTATCGCGTGGTCTCTGATCCACATGACGGCGTCGTGTTTCGTCCTCGTGTAATAAACATCGTTCGGGTAGAGGAGAGTGAATGAATCGCCAGAAGCAGGCACACTCGTACAAAGAGAGCCAAAATTTGACGCACGAAATACAGATGTCCTTCGCCGGCCCTCAATGTAGCCGATATTCTTCTGTATCCTGAACGTTGCGGTTCACGCATGAAGTCGAATCGCTAAGATGGATCCTACGGAGTCCCTCTCGAATATTCTGCTTTTTGTCCCCCGTTACGTACCAGATCGAACGATCGACTGAATCAACCGTTAACTTGTTTATAGTGCTCCATACTACCCTCCAATGAACGTTAAGATATGTCAATTCGATGACATTTGGCGACGGGCGGGGAAACAAGGCGCGGTATGTGTGACTGGCAGTCGGTGAACGAAAATCAGGGATAGTGGCCCGTAGGTGGCTATACTTCAGATAAAACGTCCTAAAATAGGGAAATAGGGTAATGACACAGGTATCTAACTAAAAAAGAGTAAAGGAAAGACAGTGTCACAGCCTCCATCAGTAAGCCAATGAGACTCGTCAGGCATCATCGCCAAAGCTTGAGAGAAACACCAATGTAAAGAGACACTGCTCGATTGGTAGCGTCTGCGGAATCCGTGATTCCTGACAGACATTAATAAATTCGGTCCGTTGATGGAGGTCCAAAGCCTGGAGACGATAATCCACAAATCCAGCACCGATATGCTGCTAGTGGCTGCAATAATTAAGGGCTGTCGTGTGTGAGATGTAGTCCGTGAAGTCAATACGAAGACAGAGGATTGCATCGCACATGTGAGTGGGACGACTCTTGCAGGTGTCATCCGAATGCCATTTTCAACGCCACGGATATATGTACATCAACACGGCTCCCCGAAGCTTCCCCATAAATGGCTAACAAATTCGTGGCTCCGTGGACATCATGTCCGTCACGAAATGTTAACATCTGGTCATCCGCGTACCCGGTGCCCCTGAAAACGGTACAACATATAGACATTCCCGTGAGGTGGTGTCGCAGACCGCACAGCAACGGTTCTAATCGTAAGACATACAGTATCGTCGATAAAGGCATCCTTGTCTGACAGACCGGCGAATCTGCCAGGGGATGGACAACCTCCCGTTGACAAGCACTTTCAGTGTTGCGCAGGAGACGGAGCACCACTTCGGCGAGTGGGCCTGGGTGGTGCACTTCGTGAAGGACTGCAGTTAAGTGAATACGACTGACGCCATAAAATGCCGCCAGAGCTTCCGGGTCGCGACACACCTTGGCGAGAGCAAACTGGTCTCTGTAGCGACGCACCGCGGTGGGGATATTTTGCGTCCGACGATGCCAGATCAAGTGCGCCGAATATGAGCCGCCAGAGTTTTCATATCACAGTTCAACACGTTAGTGGTCGGTAGTCTATAATACGTTGTCCTCCTCGAGACTTATGGATCGGGATGAAGGCACCTACCACAAAGGTAGCCAGAAGTTGCATCTCTGGCTTCATAAGCTCTTGAAATATAGCCGTCGAATAGCCTCTGAAACGTACTGTTCAATTCCAGGAGAACCTATCCGGCCCTGGTGTCTTGCTGGCTTCCCCTTTCCTGTGGCATACAATATTTCTTCTTCAGTCACCGATTCTACCAGTTCCCGTTGGAGTTCCAAAGTGACCGCTGTGTTTGTCAAACCAGCGACAGAAGCAATGATCTCCAGGTCGGATCTCTTCTCTGCGTACAGGTGAGAATAGTGGGCAAAGTATGCACTGCTTATGTCTCTTTGCGTGACGTGGCGTAAGCCATCTTCTGTCGTCACCTCATGGATCAAAGTCCTGTACTCGAGCTTTCGTTCCATCGATACATGGGAGACTGAGGGTCGTTCATTGGCGGTTCCGACAATTTGACGCGTACGAATGGTCGTCACTTCTAAGTGTTGACGCGACAATGTCACAATGTCACAGTCTTCGCTCGCGCTCTTGCCAATCATCTGGCTACTAAACGTTATCAAGGTGCACCGAAGACTCAGCTTGGTATAGTTCACCCACCAGGTCACCAATGTAAAGATGACGTTTACGCCCCTCTTCATTGCAGGCACAGTCCTCAGTCTCCTCGTGTCTCTCACCGCCGCCTGACATTCCGGTGGGGCCAGATGAGTGG
Organism: Schistocerca nitens; assembly: GCF_023898315.1. Classification (NCBI taxonomy): domain Eukaryota; kingdom Metazoa; phylum Arthropoda; class Insecta; order Orthoptera; family Acrididae; genus Schistocerca; species Schistocerca nitens. The sequence continues at coordinate 953,096,878 of NC_064616.1, forward strand.
TGTTATACTTCCACGGGCTGCGGCTGCGCCATACGCGTAGGCGTTCTAACGAGATGGCACGAATGTATGCCGTGTGGTCAGTAAATACTGCGGGTCATAACTCAGCTGCCGTAACAGCATCCCTGAGAGAACTGGAAGTATGTATCCTGTCAGTTCTGCGAGAGGAATGTTCCGTGAAGTGCGTGAAGCCCGGTCACTCAGCTTAGATGGTATCCCAAATCGAGCTCGTGAATGACAGCGCTGAGTAATGGACGTGCTGAGTGGTGAGGAATTTGATCCTTTGGAGAATGTGTACAATTAAAATCGTCCCCGATCACCATATCATCTATCCTGCTTTGGCATAATTGTGTTAAGTCGTCAGAAAAAAAGACGAACATTCACGCCTTTCACGATACCCGAAGGTGCGCGAACATTGTCGAAGTGTATCCTTGGGTCCGTTAGAACCATGCCATTGGCATTCGGTATGTAACGTACATCGGTAGCTACTAAACGTTCTTTGAGAAGATCTGCGATGCCACTGCACATGTACAACGATTGAGGTACGCATGGCGTGTATCCAGAGGTGTCCAGGAAGCCAAGAACGTATACCTCTTGCAATAGACCCATGTCCGTGTCTACCATATAAAATGCGTCGTGTATCAATGACAGATTCTCGCGCCAACGGATGGTGTTGATGTTCACAGTCGCGAATCAATATGACTGCCGATCGCGCTGCAAGGCAGTGGCTGTCGTCAGTATGAGCAGTGGCGACGAGTTATGTCACCCCAACGGTACCCTATCGTCTCTATGGTCTCTATTATCATGCAATCCGCGGGATCTGTAGGTGAGGGTGGGGGAGGGGGGGAGGGCGTAGCTCGCTATCTGCTACACGTGCTCTTCCTGCCGTCCGCCCACGAGTCACTGAAGAGGCTGCCGGTGTATTACAACGGCTACCAAGGAGGCCCTTGTTGTGTTTCCTTGTGGCTGTGACGATGTTCCAACGCCCTCGCTATCTCTGCACGGATTCCCAGGTGAAGCTGAATCCATTCATCTCAGTTCCGAAAGGGGCAGCAAGGTCGATCAACACCTTTAGCAAGTGTCACCACGACACGACCGAGATCGGTACGATCGTGTGTATCCGCAAGAGACAGTCATCAGACGGTGTCAGTCGGCGTTTCTAGTGTTTGCGGGAAGAACGCTGCTTAGTACGTGCGTCTCTGTGTCAGAATATGTGTGTGTACATTCGACTTCTCTATGCCTCCCGGAGGAAAGCTTGGGCTTGCACGACTCGTGAACCAACGTCCATCATCTAGTTGTTTTATGAGCCATCACCTTGCAGAGGCAGTTGCTCTTCGCGGCTATCTAGCGACTTCCTCACTAGCGAGAGGGAGGTATGCGCCTCGTCAATACCGAGTCCGACTGTCTCCAGTGGTAACCTGTCTTGATCCGCACCGCCAGATGTCGTAGGTGTCATCACTTGAGCGTAAGTAATTGGTAGAATCGAGGGAGGAATATGTACCGCTTCGCACGAAGGAATCTGGATTATCCGCTGCTGCAAACAATTGGAGCGAACATGACCTTCCTTTCCACATCCTTATAATGTGCGTCGTTGTCCGTCATAAATGATAACTGCGCGACTACCGGCGATGTTTAAGTGGGAAGCTTCAAATGGTTCAATTGGCTCTGAGCACTATGGGACTTAACTTCTGAGGTCATCAGTCCACTAGAACTTAGAACTGCTTAAACTAACCTAAGGACATCACACACACCTATGCCCGAGGCAGGATTCCAACCTGCGACCGTAGTGGTCGCGCGGTTCCTGACTGAAGCGCCTAGAACCGCTCGGCTACTCCGGCCGGCTTAGTGGGAAGGAATATGCTCAGTGAGTTGGAGTTTACTAGGCTTTCTCGACTGTGTACGGGATACGTTGTAAGAGTCTGCCACTTCTCAGCCCGACGGCTAATGACAGTCTCTTACGATTTAAGAGCGGAGGTAACGGAATCGGCGGATGTGTCAAAAGGTAGTCCGAATACTCGGAGAGTCCCCATGCCTAGGCTTGACGAATCAGCCGATCGAGCATCACATTATGAGTCATACGACTCAATCACATATTAAAAATATACATAAGTATGCATTAGCCACAATTATCACCAAAAATATCATCTCTGAAATTAAAACAATAAAGTTAAAAAATTACGTGTGGGTGATACGAAGATGTTGTAACACCAGAATGAGCATACTTACCAGGACATGGGGCTTTTCTTAAAATAGGAAGACACCAAAAAGTGATTTTCTGTGTTCCCAAGTGTTAGTGACAAAATGGAAGAAGCATAACAGAGCAACTGCTCAATACATCAGTTACAAAACAACATTCATCAGCCAAAGCATTGTGACCACTGCCCACTGCGACGCTGGATGCCGCGTGGTGGCATTGCGGGTACGTGACGCGGTTTGCCAATGTATGGAAGCTGAGCAAACATGGACTAGGTATCACCATAGTGAAGAATTGGGCTGCAAATGAGGAAATCCATTGAGGCAATCGACTTCGACAAAGGGCAGGTTATTATTACGCAGAGCTCGTGGACGAGTATCTCGAAAAAGGCGATTCTGTTCGTATGTTCACGTGCTTCTGTCATGAGCATCTATAGAAAGAAGTAGGGGGATAGTGAACTACCACTAGGCGATAAATGATAGGGCGTGCACGAATTTTCACAGACCGTGGGATCTGGCGGCTTGTCTGCTCTGGAAAGTTGGACAGATGGTGATCTGTGGCTCCTCTGCCCAAAGAGCAAAATACTATTGCACACACAAGTATTTCAGAGCTCACCGTTGGTCGTACATTGTTGAGCACGGAGTTCCACAGCAGATCACCTCTTCGTGTTCACATGTTGACTCAGCGACATCCTCAGTTACGACTACAGTGGGCACGGGACCCTCGGCATTCGACTATCGATGAATGGAAACGTGTCGGCCCTCTGTCTGAGTCACATTTTTGGTAAACTAGGCTGATGGTCGTCTCCACAAACGCCGTCATCAAGGTGAAATTGGTTCAAATGGCTCTGAACACTATGGGACTCAACATCTTAGGTCATAAGTCCCCTAGAACTTAGAACTACTTAAACCTAACTAACCTAAGGACATCACACACACCCATGCCCGAGGCAGGATTCGAACCTGCGACCGTAGCAGTCCCGCGGTTCCGGACTGCAGCGCCAGAACCGCTAGACCACCGCGGCCGGCTCATCGAGGTGAAGGGTGGCTAGAAAAGTGCAGCGCTGTCGACAGAGGCTGGTGGGAGCAGTATTATGCTATGGGAGACATTCCCCTGCCCTTGCATGGGACCTGTTGTAGTAATCGAAAACACGGCGACCGCTGCGAACCACCTGCATCACCTCCTGCTTGACGTCTTCACCGACGGCGATGTCACCTTTCGGCAGTGTAATTATCCATGTCTCGGAGTCAGAATCGTACCACAGTGGCTTGAGGAGCGTTATAGCGAGCTTACGTTGATGTCTCGGCCACCAAATTCGCATAATATAAATCCTATGGAACCCAACTGGGTCGCTATAGGGCGCCATCACTGCGCACGGAAATTAGCGGCCAGTTATTTACTCGAGTTACACGATCTGTGCGTAAACATCTAATGCAATATATCTGCACAAACCTACCCCTAAACTGTTTGATCCGTGATATGCAGGGCCGGTAATGTATTTCTTTCCAATCACTGACAAACAAGCTATTAAGCAGGTGGTCATAATGTGTTTGCTCATCAATGTATATAAATTATCAGGATGCAATAATTAACGTAGCCGGTGGGATTTCTACCACAGTTAAGTCTCGGTAGTGTTTAGAGGTGTTCGATGGCAATGCTTTTATTTATTTGCGTCTTCGAAATAGATGATTAGAGACTCCATTTTAGACTTTATTACGGGCTAAATGTTTTAATACACGATGATATTGTTATGCCACTTGGGACAGAAGCCACACAAAATGTCACGCTAATACGCAGGTGGCTAGCAGGTTGGACAGATATCTGGTGCACGCCAACCGAGTTACCCATCGTCAGGCAATTAGAGTTCTGAACCCTTTTTCCGGACCACGTCTTACGTCACATAAAATATAGCACTCACGCCACAAATTGCATTTAGAAGGATGGTCCACATCAGCCTTTGAAAAGGTTTTCAAGATTAAAATCTGGTTTTGAAATCTATTTCTTACGAATATGTAACATAAATAAAAACTACCAGTGCTTCGAAGTCTCTTCCACGCGTACACAAAACCTTTCATGATTCTTAATTTTTTCCCTAAGACACAAATATCTATGTAAAGTAAAAACTGAATGACGCATATCTAAATTGAATGGTGAATTGAAGCTTCTTATATGGGAGACAATAGTTGAATTACAGTCATCTCTCAGAAGAACCTGGGTGCCTATCAAACCATTGCAGGTCTCACTAGATCAATGTTAGATGTGCTATGGATCAATAAGAATTGCTTAAATAATAGACAATTCTTGCGTTTAATCACTCACGAGATAGATTTGAGAATTTTTAGGTAAGAGAGTCTTTGAAAGCGCTGCTTTATTAACCCTGGGGAGAGCGGAAGCACGTTATGGGCGCACATACCTGCGTCAAGGTTAACCAAATCTCGACTAAATGTGTATCGATCGGGAGAATTTTGCATCAGGAATTCCGCCTGCGGGTAACGTTGTATGGTATCGACATAGAACCATTCTTTGGGGCAACTATTGGTCTAAGCCGGCCGCGGTGGTCTAGCGGTTCTAGGCGCGCAGTCCGGAACCGCGCGACTGCTACGGTCGCAGGTTCGAATCCTGCCTCGGGCATGGATGTGTGTGATGTCATTAGGTCAGTTAGGTTTAAGTAGTTCTAAGTTCTAGGGGACTGATGACCACAGATGTTAAGTCCCATAGTGCTCAGAGCCATTTGAACCATTTGAACTATTGGGCTAAACGAGTTACTGCCACAAGGAATTGAAGTTGATAACAACTACGCATGCGGTATTAAAATCATTTTACCTAATCATGGTGGTAATGAAGTTGAGAGTCTGGTAATTCAGGTGTATATGCTACACAATGGATCGATGCTCAGCTTGGATAAATCAGCAATCAGTAAAAAACCTTAAGTCAATACGAGCCTTGATTGAAAAAGGTGGAGGTACGGAAGTAGTTTAGGTGATGAAAGCCTCAAAATTAAAAAGATTTGACATTCATCAACTAGAAAGAAAAATGCAGCACCTTAAGCACGTAAAACATGATATCCCTCTTTAGACTGCAAAATGTAGTCTTTGCCAACTTCGTATTAACTAGATTCTAGCACACTGCCATGGTCGTCCCATTAACCGAAACACTTGCCAGTTTTTGTTTCATTTTTTTCCATGACTGGACTTTACATATTGGCCATGTGTATATTTCAGTGATTTGTGCCAATCGCTACAGCTCTGAGCAGAGGTAGACTGGGACTACACACGCCGTGCGTACATTTCAAGGCGGTCCATCAGACCAGAGCCCACAAGATATTCGGAAGCACAGAGGACTGGATAACTAAGAAACTATATATATGGCTCCAGCCACTGAACGTAACCTCCTTCTATCGAGCTGAATTTCTAAATTTTTTACCATGTTTATTACTGCAATGCAGATGTGAGCTGCTTAGGTGAATAGGCACTTTATCAGTCATCCTCTTGCATATACGAAAAGGTAATTTAGCAAGCCACAACAGAGCCAGTAGTGAGCAGACAGCTCACAGTGCATTGATCCTGTAACTTAGCGAATATCCTTGTCCACAGCAGTCCGCTCGTGTCGTATGACGTGCTCAGATATACGGTTCCCACTTGCGAGAAGTAAGGACTTCATTTACAGACATTCTCATATTGCGAGACATAACGTAACCTACCGTTTCATCTACACCCAGCAGTACAATGTCTCGTAATGGGTCAGAAAAAACCTCAACTCTATAGTTAGATCAACGCCCCAAGTATCAGAACATCACACCTACACATAGGTGTTTGGACATTTTATTTACTACACACTGCCGGTGGACAAAACAAACATACAAAATTGCAGATATTACTTAACTGATCATAACTGGCAGTTAAAAAACTGATTCTGAGATAAATATCAGTTGTAATACAGAAAGTATTATTACATAATTGTAACAACATATAAGAAGTATAATCTTACTGAAGTTCGGAAGATGGCCTAGAACGCGCTAGATACTGTCCACTAGGTGTCTATAGAGTCATGGTCCGTAGGAGTTGTGTTGCCGCCTTTTCTGTTGATTTTTTAATGACCTTGTCTTTGACGGATTATTTTACTTCGGTATTCCTGGCAGGATATGTCCTTCTTTAATTTCCGTATGTCAGTCTAGAAGCTTTTAAAAAACTTTTCTGTGTCACAAAGAACAATGGAGTTGCAGAAATTAAATGGGTAATCCATTAAAGGGGTCATAATCTCGCATCCGGCTAACCGATTGATGTCTTTGATCGTGCATGATCAGCTGAACTGTTATCAATGCACAACATACAATCACACTGCATTTAATTATTTTCTCACACATCTTCATTATACGGTAAGACAAAGCCATGCGTGCGGATCTAAATAAAAACTGAAACGTTAAGTGTCGGCCATAGCTTTATATGAAGGCGACTTACCTGTGACGGTCATATTGCTAGTGGCGTACACAGTGTCAAAGCTAGGCCCCTCCTTGGACACCTCGCACTTGTATGAGCCGGTCGTGTTGAACGTGAGGTTCGTCAGCGTCACTGTAGTGTCGTTGCAAACATCCATCTGAAAAAAAAAAAAATCGTTATCAGCGTGGGACAGACTAAACTACTTGACCACCTTGAGCAAACTCGCAGTTAATAGCAACAAGAACATTAATTATTTATTTAGTAGTGCAGAAGCATAATTTTGTCAGCTAACGTGTTCAGCTCAGATATTTCCTTAATCTAAGATATCGTAATTATGTTTCACCAAAATAAATTGTTATAAAGACCTCTCTAATTTAAGTACATTCTCTTATCGTAACTGAATTAATTACAGATATATCCGTATCTACATCACTCTTTAAAATGAAACTGTTGTTACACGGAACTGTCGCTGGAGGCTTCTGGAGCGCTCCAACTTGCCGCAACTAACAGATTTCACTTACAAGATGGGAATAGCGGAAAAGAGTTTAATTTCAAATTAATACTAATGCTACTTGGGTCCTAGTAAACTGATACTAATCTTCCTTGGCTCCTAGTGGTAGGACCGACACATCAATTGGAAGGCATAGGACGTGGCTTTTAAAGATTACAACCAGTTAACTACGGTAACATTTCCGCTCTCTTTCCGGCCAGAGCCTTGAAAGAAAGCCACATTCCAAAAACTGAATGGATTTGTAAAACAGTGTGTTGAGGTATGAGGACTGTTAAACAATCATTTCCCGTCATGCACTCAATGCCAAGAGACACATGTACAATGTGAAATTATGTCAGCCACAGCAACAAAAAGGAAACTTCAAAATAATATGATCATCAAGACTGCTGTTTGTATCATCGAGTGTTCAGAATCCCTGCCGCCTAGTGCACTAGACGTTTGCTGTCTTCCGACTTCAGGAAGACATTTGACACTGAACCGCACAGTATTTTACTTGGAAAAAAATATTATATTTACAACTGGATTCCAGACATCCTTGAAACAGAACTCAACACTTCGCTCTTAACGGAAAAAAGTCGACGGATGTAAAGGTAATTTCCGGTGTACCCCAAGGAAGTATGCAAAGACTATTACTGTTCACCATGTATATAGATTATCTAATGGAACGCGTAGGATTCTCTTTAAGACTGTTCGCGGGTGATGCGGTTGTCTACAACAAAGTACAAACTCGAGAAAACAGTGTCAATTTGCAGAAAGATCTCAGATGAGTGATGAATGGTGCAAGCTCTAGCTGTTCACCCTGAACGCAAATAAATGTCACGTATTGCGCATACATAGTAAAAGAAAGCCACTACTGTACAACAGCACTACTGATGAAAAACTGCTGGAAACAGTATCTACCGTAAATATCTATGAGCAACTATCCGGAGGGACCTTAAGTGTAATGACCACATAACACAAACAGTACAGAAAGCAGATGCTAGACTGAGATTAGTAGGAAGAATCTTAGGACCGTGTAACACATCCACGAAGGAAGCGGCTTATACGGCCCTTGTCCGATAGATTCTTGAGTATCAAGCATTAGTATGGGATCCTTAAAGGGTGGGACTGATAGAAGAGAGAGAGAAGATCACAGGATCGTTCAGTCAGCATGAGAGCGTCACCGATATGCTCAACAAACTCCTTTGGCAGACATTAAAAGAGAGACGTTGTGCACCAAGAACAGGTTTGCTACTGAAAACTTGAGAGAGCATTCCTCGGGAAGAGCAGCACATTGTATTACTTCCTCCCACATACATCTCGCATAATGATCATGACGAGAAAATTCGAGGCATTAGAACCAACAGCCATTCTTTCCACACGCCAGTCTCGACTTTTGGGTAGAATGGATCAGTTAGTGGTACTTAAAGTACCCTTCCCCACACGCTATGAGTCAGGCTTGCGGAGTGCGACGTAGACGTAAATTTTCTGTAGTTGATGCAAGGACTTCAGAATAGAATGAATAGATTCATTTAATGTCATTGTACAACAATGCAGTGTTTTAAATGCTCTTGGGTTGTCGTAAATTGTGGATGGACTTCATCTTTGAGTTTATCCCAGATAAAAACATCCACTGGCGTCAAATCAACCGAACTTACAGACTATCTGATAGCGCCCTAATATCTTATTTAGCGACCAGGAAGACATGCGTGAGACCATCCCTAACTACTGGGTGGTTAGAATTACAGTGCAGTTACTCACAAAGGTTCAGTGTAGATTATAATCAACGTATGGCAGCGAAACTTACGATGTATATTTATGCTACAGCAATAACGCGGAGCCATATTTATGCTGCAAAAATTAGTTCCAAATTTGGCCACCAGATGCAAATCTGGCGCTGTGAGTAGAAGGACACATAGAAATATTTTATAATGCTATAGATTAGGAATGGGACGTCGGCAGAAAAGATCAAACAAGTGAGAAAAGTATAATGTCGATTTTATTTCTAACCGCCGCTTACATACTTTGTTCAGTATGAGAACAGGAAACGTCGTCGAGTTGCTGTACAGCGCCAGATTCGCACCTGTTGCCCAAAATGGGGCCTACTTTTTTCAGCGTAAAGTGGTTCCGCGTTATCGCATTAGCATGTCTACCAAGTTTCAGTGCCATATGATAATTATAGCCCACACTGGACCTCCGAGAGTAGCCGCACTTTGATTATTATCATCCGGTATGAGCAAATAGTGAGCCGGAGCCCATCGTGCTGATACCACGTGCGTCTACTTATTTCATGTGGTTCTTCCTTTAGGAGAACCGGTAGCACTTTGGTAAGAAATAGTGTGTATATTTTACCCGTTAAGATTGCTTCATGCAGTAAAGACCAATCACCTAGCCACCACTAACACCACACCAGTCGATCACACTTCAGTGCTTCTGATGCTTAACCAGCCTCAGACTGTGCCCATTCTCAGTTGTCCAGCAATGCGCATTTCTTACATTAAGCTTTCCATAGCTTGTAAAGGTAACTTAAAGATAAAGGGGGTTCTTTGAAGAAAGAACTTATTGTCCTGATGATGCATTAAAACGGAGCAATAGAGTTTCATACAGCTGCTGCTACTGCTATTTTCTATCTCCTGCTGAAGTGTTACGTGATATGAAAGGAAACTGCTTTCGCGCAAAATGGCAACAACGATGGGCTGACGTTTTCCAGAGGCAGTCTGAAGGCCCTCCGGGGTCAACATGTGGATAATGAGGAACAGCTGCCGGTACATCTATTTCGATGGTTCTGCTCGGTTCAGGCTTGCTCCTTGCTCTCTGAGTAGTGTTCCAGTGCTCTTCCAGTAACAGGTTTTTACACATTCGCTGAATTGTCATTCTTGTCCACACCGTGTGTCGGGATACCTTTGTGCGTACATATGAAGCGCTCTCTTCACAGTCCATCTCTGTTCTCCATATAGAAGTAACGCATCTAATTTCTTTGAACTGTAAAACATATTTACTTTTTCAAGCGAATCAGCACTCGAATGACACAGCAGAACAAAAGCTTCATTTCCTCTGTTCTGCATTTATACCGTTATTGCGGTGGTTCGCCCTTAAACGATATTCCGCATTGTCTTACTCTGATTTGAAATCACACTCAGCACTCAGTTTTATGTTCAGAACAGGTAAGTCCTAACTTTCCGTTATTACAATTACTCTGAAAGCCGTAATCAGTTGTTAAAGAGTGCAAATCTGTAAAATTCGCCTCGTACGTTACTACAATTCATGCAGCGGATATTACTATAGTTCCATTTGAAAAAGTGAAGTTCTTAGCGATGTCTATAATTGATATATCGGTTAAAAATTACTATACATTACTTAGCGAAAAACCTTCTTACGATTCGTTTCAGTGGGAAGAGAATTACGATATCGTAAATGCACCCGAAAATATTTGAAACGAACAACGTGGATGATTAAACTTGTGGATTTTTTTTTCAGAAGATGTGTTTTTAGTTCATTCTGGTGATACTCAATTTTTCGATACTCTCCGTATACCTGATCCGGCCAATTGTTTCTGTGATGCTCCAGAATCCTTACCTTTTGCCAAAGTAATCAAATTTTAACGTGTGTTTCATCTGACGCAACATGGAAGAATACGGCCGTTTTTCCATCCACGTGATTGTGCTCTGCCCCTACAATGATCTTGGCCTAAATATAACTTTATACCCTAATCACACTTTCATTCGTTTTGTAACGAATGGCTGAATCACAGGTGGTTCTTATATGTTACTTTTATATCCGTAATTTCTCTACTAGAGTTTAGATACAGCCAACGAGCGGCGTTACACACCAAAATGCAACTAAAAAGATTTGACACAAAGACGAATACGCAGCTTTCAAGGTGCGGTTGGTTGTCGTGACAAAAGCCCAACATAGCACTCGAAACAACAGATTAAAATCACATGAACAGTCAAAAAGGGGTACAGGAAGTTCAAAGGCTAGCAAATAAGAACAGGTCGATGTAGTCTCTGTGGCTCGAAATCGTTATAGCGACGAATCACAATTAAGTTTTAACGCTCACTACATCCCTTTGTGACGGTAACAACATTTCACAACGGGGTTATACCATGTCAAATAGCCTAATTTCGAAACATTTCCTGCTCGACTATCAAGGATGTCACCGGAAATTCACGCTCGGTCTGCGCGAAATCTCGCATGGAGCCAAACAAACGGCTATATCTCTGCCAGTACTGCTTCGACGAACTTAAAAATTTACCAATTTTTATTGGGGCATGTGAGAATATACACATAAAATTTCATCGAAATCGTCATGGTCGAGCACGGAGGCCTACGTGAGTTGACTGATGCAAGGTGCCCATAGTGCTAGAATTGTGTTCTGCATCTGGAGTACAACCAGTACCGATGTTTATAGTGGCCTGTTCCTTGGTGCCGGACTAGAATGCCGTATAAATGGGCTACACACATGCCCCAAAGGGAAATTGTTTTCATAAAAATAGTTCTGTTTTACGCAATATAAAATGTTTCAGTTGTTTAAATACAAAATAATTTAATAATAATTTATCCACAAGTGATTTAAAACATTTAATTTTTTCCAGGAACCTAAATTCTCCAGAATATTTTAATTTTTGAGTGCTTAAGGAGTCTTGATCTCTCTCATGTCGTTTAAACACCAGCTGACATTTATCTCATAACATATCTTTGAAGATATGAGAGCTTTCCAAGAAGATTTTATAATAATTATAATATTTGCTGCAAATGATGTTCCGCAAGTCTCATTGATTTCGTTCGAAGTTTATTGTAGCGGCCGCTATATGCGGTGCACTGCCACCGCAGTAGAAGTGAATCGTGCTCCAGGTGAAGCTGTCTATTGCGGGCGGACGTGCTCCACCGCGTTCATGCAATTTCGTTTATTGCTTAGCTATGGTGAACCCAAGTGCCAATTACTCGTGGTGTTTCACCAACTTTAATGCTTGCTATAAAGCTCTAATACGATGCTTCACACATAGTTGCGCCATAAAAATGAAATGAAAGCCTCATTGCTTTTCCGCGCTTCCAGATGTACCGAAGACAACGAATCAACAATAAATAAGATGGTTTACGGTTGTATTATCTGGTTATATGAATATATCTTTGCTGTAATAGTCAGTTCACTAAAAATGCATCACACGTGAAGTCATACAGTACGAATAAATCTTACTACGTATAGAACTTCACAAAAAAAGTACGAAAAATGAAGTGCAACAGCGGAAACGAAAGCCAATGCCGGTAGCGGTGTCCCGAGATCGGGCCACTCAAGGTCGCAAGTCAAGGAGCTGTGCTGATAGAAACACGCTTCACCGAGCAGCCACTACTGCTCCGACGTACCACCCCAAGTCAACAACCACGCAGGACACAGACCACTCCAGCGAAAAGCTTCCGTACTATGTGAAGAGGCTTTTTCGAGATGGAGGAATGCGGCAGTGGTATTCAGTCCACATGGTCAACCGTCAGTATCCCCTATTTACATCCTCCGAGGCCAGCAAGTAAACATATGGAAGGACCAAAAAGTATTAATCGCTGCAGTGAAGTTAATAGCGTACCTATGAAGCATCCGGCAGCACCGTCACCGGGTATCGAGCTGCGGACTGCTGCCAGACCGCCTCGACACTCAGCAGCTCAGCACTCTGCCGCCACCGCAGGACTACGTTGTTGGAATCCTGCCACCATCTCATGGTCTTCGGCACGAATTAGGATCCTCCGAGCTTCCTGATACCGTGTAGCGTCACGCCGCTAGGAAAGCCAGCGATCCACGGTTGGACTCTGTGCAACACTGCACAGGGGACAAAACGTCGCATGGCCGGCGCGCCTAGCCGAACCGATATCCGTGACTGCCGCCGATGATCCAGCATCTGGCGTGGTGGGCTTGGCCGAGTTTTTGCGTGCTAGATCGTCAGAATCCAGTGCTGGTTGGATGGCCCTGCCCATGATGCTCTAAACGTTCACAGCTGCGGACAGACCAGGCGACCTTGCTGGCCAAGGTAGGGTTTGGAAAGCACGAAGACAAGCAGCAGAGATTCTCATCGTGCGCGGGGGGCACTAACTTCATGGCATGTACGCCCAGGATGGCTTGTCATGAAGGACAACGGAACGGGTCGTAGAATATCGTCGACTTGCCACTGTGTTCTAAAGGTACCACGGATGGCCATCAAAAGGGTCCTGCTACGAAAAAAGAAAGTGGACCAGACAATCACCCCCAGTTGTCGTGCCATTTGGCGAATGACATACAGATTGGTATCCGTTCTCTTTTCAGGGTGTCTCCTGACACATCTTCGCTGGTTATCTTCCGTGTCGGCGAATTTTATTACGAACCATTAACACCAGGATCAAAGAGCGTAAGCGACATTTCAGGTTGAGGCAGGTAGAGAAATCGGCCGTGGCAGAGCACGCACTGAATGAGACCGACCACGTAATAAAATTCGCCGTCACGGAAGTTCTGGCTGTAGAGAAGCTGTAGAGATACAAAAACACGCGAACAGTTTGAACAAGAAAGAGGAAAGCCTTAAGGTAAACGGATCCTGGCTTCCCGTACTGCAGCGAACGACCATCGCAGGTAGCAAGACGAGAACCGCACCGGAAATGACCGCGGAGAAGCCCTCCGACGTTGGCGCGCCAGGTACATATAGTCTGCGCCCGCGAGCTCGACTCCAGTGCACCACCGGCAATGGAGGGTGAAGCTTTGACAATGCCAGCCACTCGTGCTGGCGAAACGTCAGAAAAATCATTAGATGAACGTCGGCCGAAGAACCCGAGACAGAAGCAAATAGGCAGTTTGTCAAAATTTATAAAGCTCTCTCTCTTGAATTAATTATCGAAATTTTCTGATATCCTAACCGTTTGTTTGTACGTATGTGTACATTACATACATCAGTTTCCGCCCAGTTGGGATAGTTTCTTCGTGGTGCGTCGGTTTTTCTATTTTTTTTTTTTTTTTTTTGTCTCAGAGACTGTTTCAGGAAATGACGGAAACCTACATTTGGAAGGCCAGACAGAGGTCTTAAACGCCGTCCTCCAGAATATGAGCCGGGTATCTCACCAGCGCCTCATTTCTAGCCAATAATGTCTTTGTTAAAGGGGAAACAACTTCATTTTGAATTAGGTTACTGTTTACAGAGAGTAGATGGTTAAAGAGTTTCATAGTTTTTGATTTCACCGCTCTTTGTGTTAAAGCTAGATTTATCAGAGGATAGTGCGCTCTTTGTGTTAAAGCCAGATTCAGTGGACCATAGTGATTTTTTGTACAGTATATGTCATTACTTCTTCTAAATGGACTGCTCACAGCAGGTTTCATCCATGTGCTGTGTTACTAAGGTTAATATTCTCAGAGTCATAAAGATAATTCTAATTATTATCTTCTGAGTTTTGAAGACGTTTTAACCTAAGTAATGACATAATTTCAATGAATGGAAACAAGCTACGTGTATTATTCAAGTATGCAGCCATTTCTGTGGCAGAAGTAGCAAATCCTAAACTATTAAGCCCTTGGGTTTCTCCATTTCATTTTTGTCGTCCAAGTGAACAGCCCAGAACATGCTTCTCACCGATTGTATTCGTTAATTGAGCCATGTACTGGACAAGTGCGGCAGGAATTAATGAAATGAACACTTGCACGAATTTGATTCACAGTAAAGTAAGGTTTAATAGCTTAAACCATTATCTTTGCTCAAAAGGATTGTTGTAGGACCATTAACGTTGACGATATGTACAAATTAACTGATGGATAAGATCAGAACCTCCATGAGACTGTTCACGGATGATGCTGTTGTTTTTACGGAAGTTGCAACACTAGAAAATTGTTCGAAATGCAGCAAAACCTGCAGCTGATCGATTATAGAGAGCCTTTGATTCTGATCATAAATAACTGCAAAGTATTACTAACAATTGCGTGAAATGAAAAGAAACTGTTAGATTAGACCGTTGTCGATCTCAGTCTAATAGAGCAAGTTTGAGATGATGGGTGAAGAGGAACGTCCAGACTTCCGCACTATCCTTACTGATCAATAGGACCGACTGCCAGCGGAGTAACTGACCGAGATGGCACAGCCGTAAAACGTCACATTCGGATTAGGGAGGACGGCGGTTCCACTCACAGTCCGGCCATCAAAATTTTGGCTTTTCCTGATTTCAGTAAACGACTGGACACGAATGATGATTCTTTTCGAAGGCCACGGCAGATTTCTTCGCCCATCCTATCCTGTTTCTAATAACATCGTCGTCGACAGGACGTTGAACTCGAGTTTTCTTTCTTTTTTGCCTATAAAATTCTTGAACAGCGCAACATAGAAAATGGAAAGTCCCTTCAAACAATGTGTGGATGCTGAGGGAATCACATTCTTTTTTAACTCTTTCGTTGTTGTGGAAGAGATTTTTAATTTTGGTACTTTTCAAATGTGCGTTTCTTTTGCTCATAATTGGCTTCCCATTAAGCGTTATCTTGTTAATACAATCCCTCTGACATTCGTCACAGGAAAGTTGCCAAGGAATTTCTTAGTTATGTTTACCTTTGGATATTATTGTTTAAATGGGTTTTGAATATTCCTAATTCTGTCCAGAATGAAGTCTGCAGCTCGAAGATGTGCCTTTCTGTGGTCATACATTCATCATTATGGCTACTGGTTCGTTTCACCCCATAAACCATGGACCTTGCCGTTGGTGGGGAGGCTTGCGTGCCTCAGCGATACAGATGGCCGTACCGTAGGTGCAACCACAACGGAGGGGTATCTGTTGAGAGGCCAGACAAACATGTGGTTCCTGAAGAGGGGCAGCAGCCTTTTCAGTAGTTGCAGGGGCAACAGTCTGGATGATTGACTGATCTGGCCTTGTAACAATAACCAAAACGGCCTTGCTGTGCTGGTACTGCGAACGGCTGAAAGCAAGGGGAAACTACAGCCGTAATTTTTCCCGAGGACATGCAGCTCTACTGTATGATTAAATGATGATGGCGTCCTCTTGGGTAAAATATTCCGGAGGTAAAATAGTCCCCCATTCGGATCTTCGGGCGGGGACTACTCAAGAGGACGTCGTTATCAGGAGAAAGAAAACTGGCGTTCTACGGATCGGAGCGTGGAATGTCAGATCACTTAATCGGGCAGGTAGGTTAGAAAATTTGAAAAGGGAAATGGATAGGTTAAAGTTAGATATAGTGGGAATTAGTGAAGTTCGGTGGCAGGAGGAACAAGACTTTTGGTCAGGTGATTACAGGGTTATAAATACAAAATCAAATAGGGGTAATGCAGGAGTAGGTTTAATAATGAATAAAAAAATAGGAGTGCGGGTTAGCTACTACAAACAGCATAGTGAACGCATTATTGTGGCCAAGATAGACACAAAGCCCATGCCTACTACAGTAGTACAAGTTTATATGCCAACTAGCTCTGCAGATGATGAAGAAATAGATGAAATGTATGACGAGATAAAAGAAATTATTCAGGTAGTGAAGGGAGACGAAAATTTAATAGTCATGGGTGACTGGAATTCGTCAGTAGGAAAAGGGAGAGAAGGAAACATAGTAGGTGAATATGGATTGGGGGGAAGGAATGAAAGAGGAAGCCGCCTTGTAGAATTTTGCACAGAGCATAACTTAATCATAGCTAACACTTGGTTCAAGAATCATGAAAGGAGGCTGTATACATGGAAGAAGCCAGGAGATACTGACAGGTTTCAGATAGATTATACCATGGTAAGACAGAGATTTAGGAACCAGGTTTTAAATTGTAAGACATTTCCAGGGGCAGATGTGGATTCTGACCACAATCTATTGGTTATGAACTGCAGATTGAAACTGAAGAAACTGCAAAAAGGTGGGAATTTAAGGAGATGGGACCTGGATAAACTGAAAGAACCAGAGGTTGTAGAGAGTTTCAGGGAGAGCATAAGGGGACAATTGACAGGAATGGGGGAAAGAAATACAGTAGAAGAAGAATAGGTAGCTCTGAGGGATGAAGTGGTGAAGGCAGCAGACGATCAAGTAGGTAAAAAGACGAGGGCTAATAGAAATCGTTGGGTAACAGAAGAAATATTGAATTTAATTGATGAAAGGAGAAAATATAAAAATGCAGTAAATGAAGCAGGCAAAAAGGAATACAAACGTCTCAAAAATGAAATCGACAGGAAGTGCAAAATGGCTAAGCAGGGATGGCTAGAGGACAAATGTAAGGATGTAGAGGCTTGTCTCACTAGGGGTAAGATAGATACTGCCTACAGGAAAATTAAAGAGACCTTTGGAGAGAAGAGAACCACTTGTATGAATATCAAGAGCTCAGATGGAAACCCAGTTCTAAGCAAAGAAGGGAAGGCAGAAAGGTGGAAGGAGTATATAGAGGGTTTATACAAGGGAGATGTACTCGAGGACAATATTATGGAAATGGAAGAGGATGTAGATGAAGACGAAATGGGAGATAAGATACTGCGTGAAGAGTTTGACAGAGCACTGAAAGACCTGAGTCGAAACAAGGCCCCGGGAGTAGACAACATTCCACTAGAACTACTGATGGCCTTGGGAGAGCCAGTCATGACAAAACTCTACCATCTAGTGAGCACGATGTATGAGACAGGTGAAATACCCTCAGACTTCAAGAAGAATATAATAATTCCAATCCCAAAGAAAGCAGGTGTTGACAGATGTGAAAATTACCGAACTATCAGTTTAATAAGTCACAGCTGCAAAATACTAACGCGAATTCTTTACAGACGAATGGAAAAACTGGTAGAAGCCGACCTCGGGGAAGATCAGTTTGGATTCCGTAGAAATGTTGGAACACGTGAGGCAATACTGACCTTACGACTTATCTTGGAAGAAAGATTAAGAAAAGGCAAACCTACGTTTCTAGCATTTGTAGATTTAGAGAAAGCTTTTGACAATGTTGACTGGAATACTCTCTTTCAAATTCTGAAGGTGGCAGGGGTAAAATACAGGGAGCGAAAGGCTATTTACAATTTGTACAGAAACCAGATGGCAGTTATAAGAGTCGAGGGGCATGAAAGGGAAGCAGTGGTTGGGAAAGGAGTGAGACAGGGTTGTAGCCTCTCCCCGATGTTATTCAATCTGTATATTGAGCAAGCAGTAAAGGAAACAAAAGAAAAGTTCGGAGTAGGTATTAAAATTCATGGAGAAGAAGTAAAAACTTTGAGGTTCGCCGATGACATTGTAATTCTGTCAGAGACAGCAAAGGACTTGGAAGAGCAGTTGAACGGAATGGACAATGTCTTGAAAGGAGGATATAAGATGAACATCAACAAAAGCAAAACGAGGATAATGGAATGTAGTCAAATTAAGTCGGGTGATGCTGAGGGAATTAGATTAGGAAATGAGACACTTAAAGTAGTAAAGGAGTTTTGCTATTTAGGGAGTAAAATAACCGATGATGGTCGAAGTAGAGAGGATATAAATGTAGACTGGCAATGG
Source organism: Schistocerca nitens (assembly GCF_023898315.1). Taxonomy (NCBI): domain Eukaryota; kingdom Metazoa; phylum Arthropoda; class Insecta; order Orthoptera; family Acrididae; genus Schistocerca; species Schistocerca nitens. The sequence continues at coordinate 953,115,435 of NC_064616.1, forward strand.
CAAGGAAAGCGTTTCTCAAGAAGAGAAATTTGTTAACATCGAGTATAGATTTAGGTGTCAGGAAGTCGTTTCTGAAAGTATTTGTATGGAGTGTAGCCATGTATGGAAGTGAGACATGGACGATAACTAGTTTGGACAAGAAGAGAATAGAAGTTTTCGAAATGTGGTGCTACAGAAGAATGCTGAAGATAAGGTGGGTAGATCACGTAACTAATGAGGAGGTATTGAATAGGATTGGGGAGAAGAGAAGTTTGTGGCACAACTTGACTAAAAGAAGGGATCGGTTGGTAGGACATGTTTTGAGGCATCAAGGGATCACAAATTTAGCATTGGAGGGCAGCGTGGAGGGTAAAAATCGTAGAGGGAGACCAAGAGATGAATACACTAAGCAGATTCAGAAGGATGTAGGTTGCAGTAGGTACTGGGAGATGAAGAAGCTTGCACAGGATAGAGTAGCATGGAGAGCTGCATCAAACCAGTCTCAGGACTGAAGACCACAACAACATTGGTGAGAAAAGGAGATTACCGTACTTACTGAAATAGGAGTCATCAGAGCAGTATCTCACGTCCGTTGGAAATTGAAACAGAAGAAAATAACCCAAGGCTTATTTCAAGGAACCATTCCGGCAATCTCCTACAGTAATGGGCCCGATTTACGTGTCCATAGTCTTATCCACCAAATCGCCGCAGTATTAGGAGGCAGTGTTATATCTTGTATCTTATCGATACCTGAAATGTGGAGTTCGGATCGCCGTATACAGCTATAAACGTTCAGAATCAGGACCCAGGGCAAAGCGTGCGATGAACCCGGCAACTGCACTGCTAAAAATATTTTGAACTTGCGGTAAACACCAAATCGGATCATGTTTCGGATTTCTCGTAAAAATGTAAGGACGAATATGACTTTCGAGTGCTGTCTCACTGTCAAGCAACAAAGCTCGATGACATTTGGACCATACAAAGAAAGAACTTCTGGAGTGCAGCATAGGATTTAGATTAAAGAAATAAGCAGTCAGACCAACAGAAATGGCATTTTTAATCAAGGACACAAATCACACTGAACTTACAGCGATTTATGATGGTCCGTTGGAGATTCCAAAAAGGCAGAACATAGTCCTCAATGGGATGTGTGATCACCATGGACAAAGATGAATGCTCTACAATGCGTTCCCATGCAGGAGTTCCTGTGGTAGGACGTCTCAATCCTCCACAAGCGTGGTTCACAAATGCTGGATGGTCGTTGGCGCATGTCGTCGTACTGCAATAAGTCTCCTGAACGCATCCCGCACGGGGTCGATGGAATTTAAGTCGCAGTATGGGCAGTCCAGAACATTCGATGACTATCCTCTCGTCTCACGAGCCCCTCCACCCGTGCTGTTGGATGCTGTAGCACAGTGTCGTCCATAAGAATGACGTCAGAGCCAAATGCACCCCCAAAAAGGGGGGAAGGAGTTACGTTGAACGGTGAGAGAACCGTGTTCAAAGATGCTCCCAAGCAAAATTATGCCTCTCCACGCCCTGGAACGTCGACTACCAAAATGATTATGCTCGACAATATTCCTGAGCGCATTAGGTGTTACGACCTATCGCCATTTGAGGGTAGATCCAGCATAGCTGAACATGTTTGTTTTGGTGATCCACGTGTTATACTGGAGGCGTTATGTAGCCTCGGAGTATTGACCTTAGAATCTTCAAACACGGTACACTCACCAGTCAAAGTTATTGTGACACTGTACTCCTTCGCCATGTGCGTCTTTTCAGCCGTGCATTCTACCCTGAATGCATTTTTATGGGCGGCAATGTACGACCGTAATGGAAAGGGCAGTTGGAGCAACTCTTAGAACGAAGAGATATTCGGCTAATGGTCGTGTATGTCAGTCCTACCGACTTAAATCGCTCAAGTACTTGTTGTGGCTTGCATTCGGAACACGTACGTGTCCGTGCACTGACGACCATCCAGCAGCTGTGAACTGCGCTAGTGGAGGAATGGACCGCCATACCACAAGAGCTCCTTACCACATACGTGTCCAGCATGGAAACACGTTGCAGAGTATGCATGGTCGACGTGGTGATCACACAGCCTATTAATAACCTTTCGAAATGTGCGGGGACCTTCAGTCTGGAACCGCGCGACCGCTACGGACGCAGGTTCGAGTCCTGCCTGGGGCATGGATGTGTGTGATGTCCTTATGTTAGTTAGGTTTAAGTAGTTCTAAGTTCTAGGGGACTGATGACCTCAGATGTTAAGTTCCATAGTACTCAGAGCCATTTGAATAATTTTTGTGAGGGGACCATCATAATTCAGTGACAGTGTAATTATAGTGTTTGAATAAAAGTATCTTTTATGTTAATCTCATTGCGTATTTGTTTCAGTTGCTTTCTGTACCGTGCTGAGCTGTACTGCACTGTTCTGTAACACTTCTTTCTACATATAGTCAAAGTTTCACCGAGCAATGTTACTTGGCAGTGACGTATTCGACCGTTCCTTTCAGTCTGAAGCTTTGCACACTAGACTACTTGTGGTGGAAATCATATCTATAACAGAGCTATAGTGCCCGAAGGTGAAGGTGTAACTTCTTACAAACTGCAAGAAGGTAATAAAGCAAATAACACAGCTGAGAGGACACAAAATGGTATGAGAAAAGTCTTTACATTATTGAACTTAAATTAGCAGTTTAAAAATGACGTTCTCATGATGAAGCAGCATTCAAAGGCAATCATCTATGATAGTATCATGCCCTGCAACGTTCGAAACAATCATGAATTTTTCGAGCAGCGATGGTCCAGGTCGAAGTCAGTGCACGTAGCAGTATGTATCCGTGAGAGATTTTATAACGCTCCTTTTGCTCTAGGCATGATGTGCTCTCATTTTGTAGTTAATCGGCCGGCCGCGGTGGCCGATCGGTTCTAGGCGCTTCAGTCCGGAACTGTGCGACTGCTACGGTCGCAGGTTCGAATCCTGCCTCGGGCATGGATGTGTTTGATGTCCTTAGGTTAGTTAGGTTTAAGTAGTTCTAAGTTCTAGGGGACTGATGACCTCAGATGTTAAGTCCCATAGTGCTCAGAGCCATTTGAACCATTTGTAGTCTAATCCAGTCATGTGGAGATAAATTTTTTAAATAATCCTGGGCGAAAGTAAAGTAATTGTCATGACGTGGAAAGGCCTTCAGTGGTATGGCCAATGAAGGGTTTCTCTGCTGAAGTCTGCAGCTTCGATTCTAATAAAACAGAATATCAGTGACTGCACCTGCAGTTCCGAATTAAGGTCTCATATCCATTGCTCGACACAGAGTTATAAAATTAAAATATTTTCCTCATTTTTGATAGCATTTCAAGGTTTGAAACACCCTGTAAGCAGACGCTAACATTTTGTGATTATTTGGCGATAATTTCAAGTTTAATAAGCAGTCGAAGTAGCACATCATGGACTTTAAGGCTCAATCATACACAAAGGCATTACCTTTCCTCCTTCCTGCTGCATAATTTCTGCACTGTTTATGGAACACTGCTACCTTTCATAGATCATTTATTGGCACTGATATGTCTTCTGTTCGTAAACCATTGGTTCCTGCATATGGCCTCATGGAGTACTCACTGACACACTACTGCGTCATCCTCTGTCAACAGCAACGGCGGTCATTACTAAGGAGAGACACGCATACTGATTTTCCTACCGGTAAGTAAGTCAAACTCGAACTGCCAATCAACCATCAAGTTGCTTCTATATCGACTTCGTGACACTAACTGCTTCCAGTTCCAGGTCTCTTAACAAGGAATAAATTTCGTCAGTACCGGGAACGGAACGCTTGTTTTCCGCATGAGATACAGAAGCACCGGCAACTCTATTACGGAAGCGGATATTCGTAATTTCATGAAAAAAGTACTGCTGTCGGTTCAGTTCCAAAGATCACAGAAGTCTGCACAAGAGAATAGGTAGTTAGGTGAGAGGTGTTGCGAGAATAACTTTTTGCTCTTAGATAACTAGATAGAGACAGCTCTTCACCAGTGTCCTAGTTGCTTATCCATTTTTTAATGAAACCGTTGTAATCCTAGCGTCTAGCTTTTCCTCTAAAAAGCTAATGTTGTTTGCCTTTCGGTCCGCTGCGTTCACTTCGGCAGCACGTCATTCACTCTAACTAATTCCCTTTATGGACTAATTTCTGTATAACAACTCTACATTTCATATTAAAATGTATATTTGATTTTTAAATCTGCCTTCTATTCTTTCGTAATATCCATGCATATCAAATTAATGTTTACGAAAGTTCATCGTTCTGAGCTGGCTATATTTTAGATACTGCCAGAAGTAAAGCTGTGAGTACCGGGCGTGAGTCGTGCTTCGGTAGCTCAGATGGTACAGCACTTGCCCGCGAAAGGCAAAGGTCCCGAGTTCGAGTCTCGGTCGGGCACACAGTTTTAATCTGCCAGGAAGTTTCATATCAGCGCACACTCCGCTGCAGAGTGAAAATCGCATTCTGGAAACTCTCAAATTAGTTCGATTAATTTTTGCACAACCATCGATTATATAATATCAATTTTACCAAGGAAGGTCGATTACATGCAGAAAAATCAGTATATCATCGGGAAACTTTGAATGCTGTTGTCCTTTTTCCCATCCCATGTCCTACGGCTGTACCCAAGTTGCCCTCCTATTCCTGCACCACTCCCTTCAATGCGGTGATGTGTGTAACACAGGGACTCATTGACAACAATTTTCTTTAAGAAAGTAGACGTTTTTGTCTCATAATTGTTCTTTAATGCTCGTTACAGCCTAACAGACTTATGAAAGGGAACTTGTGATCAATTATTGAAAACTGATAGCGCTATCACTAGCATAAATGCTTTCGAGCATAATCTTTTAATTTTCCCAGACCATTAGATGGAACTAACCATTTTAAATGACGGCCACAAGCCTGCCACGGCTTTATGGGAACTAATCTTTTGAAATTACTAAGCTATTAATGTTAGCATAACTCATACACGCATGTTCATAGAATGTGTCGTACAAGAATTACGAATTGATTATGTAATCATTTACATACAACTGAACTGAATTGTTTGACATAATATGTATGGAATCAGTGATAGTGCAATGTCGCGACAAGATGTCAGTGAAGTATCATCAAAAAATGGTTAACTGCAATGTAGTGAATATATCTGGATTAATGAAAATTAGTGCTACACTGCAACTCTAAAGGTGATTTACTGTTTTCCACAAGCGGTTACAACAACCACTGCGTGATGTAAGCACCTTTCAGATCTAATACAAATGTTCGGTGCCACTGGTATTTCTCTCATTACTTCCAAAGGCAACAACTAAAACAATTGTGAAGGCTAATACTCGCTGTAAGCAGAAAATTCGGGTTCGAGCTAAAGCTGGCACAAATATTCATTAAATGCGCGGCAAACCCCAGTACGTTTCCAAAGCATAATAATTATGCCAGTATATGACTATACTCCAGTAATGGCAATTCTGTTAATAATCAAGTTCATTTTGTCTTATGAAGATGATATACAGTGAGAAATTCTGTAGGCTATTCTTCTGTTGTCCTCATCCTTTTTGTCCCTAAATTAAGCCTGATCATAGGTAAAATTACTCTTCTATGTCACACATTCTGTAAGAAATGAAAAATAAAATATAAAAATATTCCCCAACCTTACATCTTCAGTTACATCTCGCGCGTGCCTGAAACTCGAGAAACGAGATAAACAGAATCTATAGTGTAATGAACTATGTTATGTTACCAGGAGCACTATCATATTCACAATCTACTTTTTTCTGCACAGTATACCGACAGTTGTGCCAGTCGTTTATTCTAGGTGCTGTGAGCGACAATCTTTGACGTTGAAGTAACCTTAGCTGTGAGATATCTTTATGACAACTATCAGTTTACGCTAGTGCTGCATTCTCGTCGCCTGCACCTGTCAAGCCCTCCCCATTTTCAGCTCTGACGGATCGAAGACCTCAAGCCGTGTCTGTAACTGAATTGCCAGTTCTTCTTTTTTACTATGTTTCCTATCACCCGAAAATTCGGAGCCTGCGTCATGCCTCGTCAAAATCACACTCCAGACAGCTGACTGCTGACTGCTGACTGCCAATATGCGTCACTACTTCCTTTAGGTATACCACTTATCTCCAATATTGATCACCACGATTGCTCAACAATTAGCTCCAAGAAGCAGAATCTACATGCTTCATCATTACTATACACGCGGCTTCAACACGTGTAGACTGTCTTTAACATTTCAGAGCTTATAAATAAGGGAGTAAAATTGGCTGAAATACGTATTTTCCCCTTAAAGTCTGCAAATTTTTGCGGATATTGATACAAGGGAGAACGACCGTCCAGTTTTCTTCCATGTGAACGACCATAAGGTTTATCAATCAGAGTACCAAATGCCTTATTGAAATTGGTCTTAGGTCTTATAATACCATTGGCAAGGTGTTCCTTTTCTGACAGCGTACGGAATACTTGGGTCAGGTCTTGAGTACACAGTGTGATTACTCGAGGCGAAGAGGTAAAGGTCGATGTGGGTAACTTTTCTATGATCACCGTGGCCAAGAAAACAATGTGTTCATTCCGTAAGTAAAGTATGTATGAAATATAGCTGTCCAATTTTTAAAGTTTGATTTGTATATTTGATATAGGGTACTGATGGTTTATTACTAGAAAGAGTCAAAATTTTCGTTCCACATATTCACTGAACAGGTGCTGATGCGGAATGAGTGTGAGTGTTTCGCACATTATACAAAGATTGTATGTTCCCTAAAGTTCATCAGACTAATAAACTGTATGATACAATACCTGTAGTTCAGTGTAGGGAAAGGTAAATACGACGATTAAGATACCAAGCAATTGTTTTAACTATTTTTTCTGAAAATGTGTGAGTAGTGAACGAAATTTCAGAGATGAAACAATTTTCGAGACATTACACTGTACTCAAAATTCTGAACTTAAGCAATCTCCTCATTTGTGACTCACTTGCGTAATGCTATTGTCTGAGTGACATCGTAATGTAAGGGCGAACATATCGTGGTGCAGAAATGAAACAACTGTTAATGAGTTGAAATTGATTTTTCATTTTAGCCACAACTGCAAAAGGATATCTGAAACCTAATAGCTACGTCTATGCAGCAAAATTTATTCCGTGTTACTTTTTCGCTACCAGCTGCAAGTAAATCAGTAGCTGCAAGCTGTCACAATCATACCACTATATCGTTGGCATAATTAGTTTTCCTTGCTCACAAGTTTAAAACGCACAATATTATTTAGAAGGTTTTGATGTGAAGTAGTAAGTTAATGAATTTTACGACACATACGTGATTTGACCTGTACCTAAATTTAATTCCGCAGTCAACGAAAAGTGTGAATCTGTTATACAGCAGAGACAATATGAGTAAGGTTATCGGTATGAGTTTTGTTTATCAATAGAATTATTCTTAATGTAAAACCGATTACCGTCTTTCGATTTATAGCACACCTATGCATTTGTGAGCCGGCCGCTGTGGCCGAGCGGTTCTAGGCGCTTCAGTCCGGAACCGCGCTGCTGCTGCGGTCGCAGGCTCGAATCCTACCTTGGGCATAGATGTGTGTGATGCCAAAATGGTTCAAATGGCTCTGAGCACTATGAGACTTAACTTCTGAGGTCATCAGTCCCCTAGTACTTAGAACTACTTAAACATAACTAACCTAAGGACATCACACACATCCATGCCCGAGGCAGGATTCGAACCTGCGACCGTAGCGGTCGCGCGGTTCCAGACTGTAGTGCCTAGAACCCATCGGCCACCTAGGCCGGCTATGTGATGTCTTTAGCTTAGTTAGGTTTAAGTAGTTTCTAAGTCTAGGGGACTGATGACCTCTGATGTTAAGTCCCGTAGTGCTTAGAGCCATTTGAACCATTTATTCATGTGTCTCATATACAGCTCGTAGCACTTATAAGCATACTAGGACACATTGCTGACACAAAGTCACGTCTATAATGTTACGTATCTCGTATATGGAAGAAAGATAGCTTCATTAAACCACTGATACAATGTCACCGATTTTAAGGTTCTTGATATTATACTGGGACCTGGGAGTGCGCGGTATAGAGCGACGTCTGAAAGTAATATATGCGTCAAATAAATCGTGGTAACTCATTCTTCAAGTTCCATATTTACTGAAAATAGTTTCATGATGTATGCTTTTCTCCTGCGATACACACTTCATTAGCAAGAGCTTTTCTTTACAAACTGCATGAGTGCTGCGCGAACAGAGCTGACAGTCACGCCAAACTGATAGTTCCTTTCATAACTAAAGCGTTGAACTAGCAAAGGGTTGTTTCAAAGACTAGAAAATTGACCATCTTCTATGCTGAAGTCTCTCAGTCTCTGTATTAAACGTCACTCTTACATCTCAGTACACCCACGGGTTCTCCTGTAGTGAGCATTTATGATATGGATATTAAGCCAAACGAATATTTGTGTCTAGTATATATTTAAATACATGTCATACGTTTCTCATGACGTGTGCTGTCACTTTGAGATTTACTCATCTGCTTTATTCATGTCATACGTTTACGTTTGCAGTTTCTACGTAATCGGCGGAAATTACTTGTTCTGTGGCTCATACAACCAGAATATCGTGACAGTGTTCTGTTTCGGAAATATTCCTTGTGTTGATCTCACTGAATTTACACGCATCTCTGAGGTCCTATGCAAATGAAAATTTAGTTTTTTTAAAGAGAAGTTTTGCGCACTCTTAGGCCGTGGTCTGTGTTTGCAGCGGCTGTTTACACAGCGTGTGGCTCGCGCCTCATTATTCATTCATTTCGCTCTCATCCCTCAGCGAATGCCGGGCACTGCCTATTAAGACAAGGAAGCTGCCAGTTCTCCTGCTAAATTATTTATTGCCGAGGCTACGCTATGGATATGTTCATTACCCACTCACCCCGCACCTCTGCCTGCCTCTTCCTTTTCTCGTTATTACTGCGCGCACAAAGGAAGCAATAGAACGTAACCAGAAGCAGGGGACCAACGTACCAATGGTCCAGTCCACAGTAATCACTGCGTTACGTTATGTGAATATGCGACACGTAGTTTTCTCTATAACAGTCTCACTAAAATATTTTAGACTGTTAAACACTGCTTTCCTTAACTCACTGCAGGCGGATCACTCAAAAATATTTAAAATAATAATATTATAGAGCAATGATATATTAAAGAGTGATTCAATTTCTGAGCATTGAGTTATTGTGGCCTATCTCAGAGCGTAATGGTTGCCCTGTCAGTCTTGAGAGGCAGTCTTGCAACGATACGTCTGTTGCAGCTTTTTGGTGGAACCAACAATTCTGCGTCCTTCAGCCTGAATATGGAGGAGTAAATGTGTCGACAGACCGGACGTGCTATCCCAGGATGCGCCATGGGTCAGTATAAATGAGGCTAAGTACGTCTGAGGACCACTTAGAGATCAGAGAGCGGCACTGCCTGCTTCGAGCCATGGCGAGAAAGACCGACTGCAAAGCATGGGGGAATTAGCGCTGGAAGTAAAGGGAACAGTCACTCAACTAACGAAGAGATCGCGATATGCAAATACTGTAATCATCTTTTGTATGTTATAGTTGTTATTTCACTGCTTACTAAGGAAAACGGAAGAGCAGTCCCGACTTATGCAAGACACCGTTTCAGCTTTGTTTTACTCAGACATGCTTCAGCACTTTATGTTCTGTCTTCAGTAGGATCAGTGTTTGCTTTCCTTCTCGCATGACTCTATTACTTGTGTCTGATGGTAGCTTTAATTATACCAACATTTTACAGCATGTCATGATGTTTCGGTTTTATGGCGTAGTTTCACTTGCTTGTGATGTGTTAGATTACGTACTTCTTTAGGTATGCCGGAAAACACTTTTTGCTTCAGTGACAGACTACACAAAATGCAAGTGTTACAACAAGAAGTGACATTATCAAAAGAAATAAGTATTTTGATAATCATGATAAGCTGTAGAATGTGCGCTAGAATTACAGCCACAGTCTGCTAAGTAAGACCGTGGTCAGGTTAATCAGTAGTGAAGTGTATCTGACAACAAACTAAAACGTATACATACATGATATGTGAACAAAAGGAAAATGCAATTACAATTAATAACACGTCCAGTCACCCGCACCGCCCATAAATGCTTGGTATCACCGAGGCATGCTTAAAAGCAGATTTTCCACACATCCATGTGGTAGAGACCTCCAAATACGTCGAATTTGCCTTGGCAGCTGTTTCAAAGTGGAGATCTTTTTTCCTTCCAACTTATTTTGGATGTAAGAACATACTTTTTCAATACGTTTAGCATCAGGCGACTGCGAGGCGCTATCCAGTACCTGCGCACAATTTACCTTTTCCCAGTCGCTGAAAAGCCTGCTGCGGTTCTTAGGATCATTGCACTGTAGTATCATTTCTTCATATTTGTCGATGAAGCAGCTTTTGACAGTCGACTATACGAAAATTGGACGAAAGTTTGCACACAAAGTGCTGAAACATGCATGGTTAAACAATTCGAAAAAGGCAACAATTTTTGACATAGTGCAGATTTTTGTCGGTTGCGTTAGACACCTCGGCAGGTATAAATTTAAGAATTTTAACATCGTGCTGCCCCGTCAGCAACTGTGATAATTAAACATATAACATGTCAACATGAAAAAGGTGTCTCGCGTAAGGTGCAGCGGAAATCACATGTTTCTTCCTATACGAAGAATGAAGTAAGGATTGAGTTTAACGGCTCGTCGAGAGTGAGATGATTGGAGATTGTTCACTAAGGAAACATTGGGGCATGACTGTTATTTAGTAACCATCTATCGAGTAGCACAGAGAAATTAATTTACTTTCCAGAAATGACATCTTAAGTCCGCCCAGTTCGATACTATTGTTCTAATTTCCCAGCTTGGTGGTTTCACGAGGCATTTTTTGAATAATTTAAGAGACATGGAGCACTGTCTGCAGTAAGTAAATTACAGGTAGAATCCTGGTAATTTCTAATAGGGGTTCAGTAGTTTAGTAGTTGCTCCAGCCGCCCACAACTACAAACATATGTCCTTAACCAATGTTGCTACGTTACATCATATTATGACCGGCAACATGAACTGAGAATTTCTCAGCCTTATGCGGTGACACTATATGATAACACACGTGTTCAAAGCGTTGGATAAAGGCCACTACAACGCAAACGAGCTTTGACCAGTGGTCAGCCATCCAACTGGTACACGTGCTGCTTCCACTCGTGAGCACACACTGCGTACGTCAGCTTCGATTGTAAAAATACTCAAATAGGAGAGTATATGGGCTAGTCAGCCCCCTTTCTCCAAGGGGTGTTCAACAAGTAATGCACAACATTGTTGTTCGATTTATTCACGATTCCAATACACTGTATTATTCCCCACTCTTTTAGGTACTTAACCCTGTTTTGCTACACAATCGCCGATCAATGTGACAGCCTTACGCCACCTTACTGGGAGGGCCTGTACTTCCCATGATACCACTCTGGTGGTCGACGACGGAACCAACGTCTTGCTGCATCAATAACCTCCCCATCGTTCAAGTACTGCTTCCCGTGGAGTCCGTCCTTCATTGGGCAATTGCAATACCGCGCAGGTGGCCCCCCCGTTACTCTTTATGGTCTTCTGTTAGGCGGCAAGGAATCCAGAAGGCGCACAGTTTCGAGTTCCGCAGTTGGTGAAGATGCGTGTCAGCACTACCAATAGAGACGTCCAGTTGTCCACCGAGGTGTTTTGATTGTGGCCTGTCGATTACCTCGAGTGAGAGTGTCCGCACGTTCCAGCATTACATGATTGACAACTCTTTGGGGCCGGCCGGCACCGTGGAGATCGGACAGGTTTGCGTGATATCGTTGCAATGATGACAGACGTCTCACCCAAGACTCACCGTGTCTTTGTTCACTGCCATGTCTCCGTAGCCATTCTGTAAGCGCCTGCGAATGTCTGCAGTGCTCTGGTTTTCCTCCAAAAGAAAGTCAATGACAGCTCTCTGCTTGGAATGTACCTATTATTTCTTCTTTGTTTCGTAGACTTCTACAGTCCTACCGATTGATCATTACTTCACTGTGTTTCACGCAACTTTTTAACTGCAGTAGCTTTCTAAGTCACCAAATTTTAAGCCACTTTTAACTTCAAGGCACTAATCAAACCTCCAGGTACACAATCATTGTCCTCTGCCAAACAGTGAAGGATTCCCTTGCAAGTTCAGTACCCTCAAATTCACACTAAATATTTACTGACGTATTTGGTGTGGGCTTAGCGTCACGTAGTCAAAAATGGCTCTGAGCACTATGCGACTCAACTGCTGAGGTCATCAGTCGCCTAGAACTTAGAACTAATTAAACCTAACTAACCTAAGGACAGCACGCAACACCCAGCCATCACGAGGCAGAGAAAATCCCTGACCCCGCCGGGAATCGAACCCGGGAACCCGGGCGTGGGAAGCGAGAACGCTACCGCACGACCACGAGATGCGGGCGTCACGTAGTCGCAAAGAAGGAGCTATAGTCCTCAAAATAGATTGAGATATTAGAAGGCAGTTCCTGGAGTGTAAGGGACGTTTCAGTTTCTCCATTTAATTCAGTGATCGATCATTCTCAATTCTACTGATTTTTCTGAGGGAGATTACTGTCTTAATCTCATTATTACATCAAGTAGTCCATTTCAGAATATTGGACAGCGTTATAAAATTAGCACCTGAAAGTCAAACATTCTACGAGTGTACAGAAGACTGGAGACACTTCTTGCATGAGGCATGGAAGGTGAAATGCGCCACAGAAATTAAAGTTAGAAGGAATCTGATGGGTGCGTGTAACGGTGCCACTTTATGAATGCTTTAGAGTGATGGTACGTACGTCCTCATATGCGTACTCTTAGATTTTCGTCAGGTATGTAATACTAAATTACTACCCTCTAAACATGCAGAGTGAGTTGTCAATGAATACACAATAAGTAGCAAAAATAAAATCTTTAATTTCAGGTTTCTATATCAAGAAACGATAGATGACTGAATTTCATAATAATCTGAAATTCATAATGTACGCTGTCTTAAAATTTTTTAACCGTAAATAAAACTAAAAAAAATCACTGTGCAGCTCTTCCAGCAAACACTAACGTCATTTCCATCTTTGACCATCGAACAGTTAGTGGATTTGAGGGAGTTTAATAAAATGTAAATTAATTTGTGTGTTTCGTGCGGGATATCTGTATGTTCCTCAATTCCTTTACATCCCTATCTATACTCCACAAGTGACCTTTTGCTGTGTGGCAGAGGGTACATTGCCTCTTATCCCCTTTTCTGCTCCAACTTCGAATGGTGCACGAGAAGAATGGTTGCTGGCAAGCCTTAAAAGGCAGCTCTACTTGTCGTCTGCACTTGCGTCTCTGCCCAAGTGTCAGTCCTAAAGTAACTTTGAACAGAGTACAGATATGAATGCAAGCATGACACACAAACGCTCTGCGAAAGAAGCGTGGACACACATGTCTCGTGTTCAGTGTGAGCCAATCACAGCAGCACAGGTGAAAGTCATCATAACACCACATAAAGGAATCAGCTGTTAGCCCAGTATCTATCGTCTAGAGCAAGCAGGTTTTGTATAAACTGGTCATGCATGCTGGAGTTTCCACTAGGCAAGAAGACCTCGGTCCGTTCACAGCTCAGACTTCATCTGACACGTCAACTGCACTCAATCACTGTCGTTAAGGCGTTGTTCTTATAGGGACTTTCCTACCCTGCAATGAGACTAGAATTTGCGAATATCTTCCAAGCACTGGATTACGAGAGTTAGTAAAGTGTTGTGCAACGTATGCCTTCTGTGAGACCGTAAGGAGACTGAATAACTTCGTTATTCAGTATCCTGCTAAAAGGGAACTTGTTTCTTTATTTTACGTGCAATAACTCCAGATGGGGCAGGTAAGGCAAAACATCTTAAGGTGGTCGGAATATTTTTTCTTGTTTATAATTAATCACGTATTTAAAAATGTCGCATCCACAGCAGCAATAATGATCTCATGAAATACTCGACCAACCAATATAATAACCAAAATTAGTGCATTATATCCACAATCTCTCAGTTGTATTATCGTGAGCAGAAAGTAGCCCACAGATGAAGTTTACATCACAGTACGTCTACCAACAATAAACACTAAACGACGGAGCGAATATGTGGCATTAAATGCAGAAATAATTGCAGCGATACCTGCAAGGTAACTGTCGGAAGAGCTTAAATCTGTCTCAAATTGTGATGGATGGTGTTAGAAGTTTTTACGCATGCCACACGTCCTGATGTGTATGTCCATATAGCGGAAGCTCAGAGACGGGACGCTTCATTGTGGAATCAGCAACATAGAGACTGACGCATTAATGAATGGAGAAATATACTGCTCACAAATTAATCCCGTTTCCATTTGCTGAATGATCGTTACCACACATTTGTACACACGAAAAGAGCTAGACACCCCGAACACAGGAAAATCTTGGCGGGAGACCAGTTTGGTCTGGACTGAGCTCTGTCGTGACGAAAAATTATAATCTATGGACGTACAGTGTTTAGCACATTCTTTAATTGTTGGCTGACTGCTGTTCGTTAAGGGTGCAGAGATGAGCTATTGCTGTCATAATGTGTTTTATGTGTTTTTTTTTCCTTTTTGGAACGAAGATCACCTCTGAAAAAATTAACATGGTTTCGGCAAATAGAGCTATTGCAAGCTCGGCTTGCACTGACCGTCCATTACGACCAGATCACAGGACACAACTGTGACACTGTTGGTATCACGATCCTTGAACTCTGAAAGACATTCGATACATTTCTGCACTACTGTTTAGTGAAAAAAATATGAGTTTAACTTTTATTGCACCAGATCTGCCACATGATTCAAGATTTCACAAGAGATAGATGTTAACGTGTTGTTCTTAACTGATCGAAATCGAATGAGAGACTGGCAGTTGAACGTGGACGTAAGAAAATGTAACGTGCTGCACACAAAATAGGTGAACAGATGAATTGCTGTTGGATTACACTACTGGCTGAAAACCACTTGGAGGAACTGTCCTGGCAACCTGTAGTAGAATAACAACACAAAACAATTTAACGAGAAAGGGAATGCTAGACTGAAATTCGTTGTAAGAATCTGAGGGAAATGACGTATAAAATAAATGTTCTAACAAATGTTTTGTTTTTCTTATGTTTCTATGGCCGTTTACCAGGCTGGATTAGCAGAAGAGATAGAGGCGAACAACCGAAGAGCAGCGAGTTTGGTCTTTGGATCATTTAGTACGCATGAGAGCGTTAGGGGATGCACAACAAACTCCACTGGCAGACGTTACAAGGGTGGCGTCGGGGGGGGGGGGGAGGGGGGGGGGGGAGGGGGAGGTTAACTGCTCAACTTCTGAGAGCGTAAGTTCCAAGGAGAGTCGGGCGACTTTTACTTTTCGCACATACCATTTGCGAAATACGAAGGTTTACTTATAGTCGGTTTTCTGGTGTACCATACTGAATGAAATAGGGAAGTGTAGATATGATACAGTTTCCAGAAGTAGCCTCCGCCACACACTGGTAGGTGGTTTCCATAGTATAGACAGAGATGTAGATGTACCATTTCCAATGCAACTGCTTTGGTAGACGAACTTCGTATATATAACTACAAAGTGTCACAAGAGGAATGGTCAGTATTCAGGGATATCACAGGAACAAACATCCGAAACAAAAATATCCGGTAAACATGGGTTCTAAAAAGAATACCTTAAGAGCTACGAACACTTCTTCGTCTCCGATATTGTGAAATGAACCGCTTCTACTGCAAAATCTTTTCTTTCCATGTTTTTGAGTAAACTAAAACAAGAAAAAATACTGTCTAGTAACTACGGGACATGTACCTTAAGAGTTATGAACACTTGTTCATCTTCGCTACTGTGAAACACATGTCATCTAATGAGCAAGTGCTCATCGCTTTTAAGATATGCATTTTACAGCCCCTGTTTAGTGGTCAATTTTTTTCTTTGTTTTGGGCCATACTACCTCCTCCAAAACTATGGAATGCAAAGAGCTTGCAGCAGAAGCTATTTGTTTCACAGTATCGAAGATGATGGATTCATATAGCTCTTCAGGTACGATTTTTAAAGCTCATGTTTGCCAGACTTATGGTCTCGAATGATCGTTTCTGACATATCCCTGAATATTGGCCATACTTGCTGCGACACCCTGCGTATTTCCACTTCGATTGACAAATCGGTTATCCACTTCTTTATCCTATTAGCATATCAGGGGTGGATTTTGGAGAAGAAATACAGCCAGTTATCAGCCATCAGTGGTACCACAGGACTTACACGGATGCCATTCTCAGAAACTTCATCGACAGTACAGAGAGTTTCGAACCATCACATAGATAGTGTGCCCTGTCGCCAGCATTCATGACAGATGGGTTAACGACGTCTCATTTAACTTTTTTCTCCATTTATGTAAGAGATTGTACAGTTTGGTTACGTTTCAAGTGTTTATCTTTAAGTTCAGACAT
The DNA here is from genome assembly GCF_023898315.1 of Schistocerca nitens. Lineage (NCBI taxonomy): Eukaryota > Metazoa > Arthropoda > Insecta > Orthoptera > Acrididae > Schistocerca > Schistocerca nitens. The sequence continues at coordinate 953,131,969 of NC_064616.1, forward strand.
TTACTAATTACTTGTTTCGCACTGTTTTGTAGCACTTTTCTTTCTATTAAGCTAAACCTAGTCCTGAAACGATTCCGATATCCTGTTGGACACAAAATATTCTTATTTATTATTTGGTTACTGTGTAGCTCCTTTACTCAAAATCCAATCAATGTCAGATTTGATAAATACCAAATTCCAGGTTTCGTTTGCTCCTGTAAAAATTATGGTTCTTGTCGTGGCATTGCTCTTTTTCATGCAGTAATAAACTGGTACATTCGATAGCTCTTGAATGTTTAAAGATTATGATTAATCATCTGTAAATAAAGGAGAGCTTGGAATTCTTGCAGAACGTCTATCACTGTTGCCTTACTTTTATTGGTACTATAGTCGAATTCGGGAGCACGCTGATTAATTTATTTCGGTATTAATAATAAACATGTCCGCTGATGATATCGCAAGAGTGGTGAAATAAGACTGATTAAATAGAGTTGCAAACTATCTTTTACATAATGCGGACTCAGTTTAGAGAAACATATATGTTAACACACAAAGAACCTGTGAGTACAGTTACAGCAACTCACGGTTATTCTATCGAATAATTTAAATAATCTTTCTCTCAGGTATCCTTACAGTGATGATATAGTGACTTTTCTGACACTGGGGGGCCTGAAACGATGAGAAAAATCTGTTGCTAAATTATAAACAGACGGCGAACCTGGTGTCCGCACGATTCATCTTGCAGGTCTTGCAATAGCGAGAGCAGCAGCTACTTTAAATTCTAGCCACTCTTTTAATTAACCCTCACTCATCAGCACTGCTGTAAAATTTTTAACTGCGGCAGTGGCGGCGGCTGGTATCTGGCAGTAACGCTGGCCTACACCGTACGCAGCGCGCTTCTCGCAGAAAGGGCTTACCGCATCGTAGCCTCTAAAGGAAATGCTAATGGTCTTACTTTATGAGAACGGGATAAATACCCTTTGTTTCCTAGAGAATACTAAAGAGAAAGCCTGAAAGAAGCTGGCAGGTTTCATACTTTTGTAAAAACATCTACTTCACGTATACATTGATTTTTTTAAAAGAATAGTATTAAACCCATGTAAAAAATTATGTCTCTAAGTAGGCTTTAGTGAAAAAGGTTTTACAGTCGAAAAATAATAACGAAGAACTTATTACTTATTGAAGCAGCCTGTACTTGTCAATGAAATTGTAATATAATATTAAAACTCTGACAAAGAGCTGAAGCAGTAGAACCATCGGGAAACTGACCTACAAATGCACTAGACGCATAGCAGAAAATAGATTATCAAAATAACTGATGAAAATTAGACGACCTACAACTATTAGAAGTGCCTATAAGCAATCTCATTTTGTTTTATGCACCCCAACTATTAGGAGTGTGGACAGTGTCCCCATCACAGCTATAGCCTGTCACTGACGCAGAAGCAGTGCTATTGGTTCTGTGTGCGCAATATGAATTGTATGTGTACTACGCGTCACAGAAGATTGCGGTTTAGTAGTCATTCCGACTAGAGCATTAGACTGAAGACAAACGGAAGATCATTATGGAGGTCGTAATTTAGCTAGCAAAGCGATAGCACGCCAGTTCTGGTATAGCGAGGAGCAGAATCCCTCACCATCCAGCGAAAGAATTCTTTTTCATAGGATAATTTTCTATGTGCTTGGTTATAAAACATTAGGAAGACGTATAGAGGTAAAACCCTAACTGTTTAAGATAACGTTGGAAGTAATTCTGTATATGACCAACAAAACAGAGAAGCTTTTGTAGTTGTTCAGGTCTGTCCTGTCACCTCTCTTATCCAGCAAACGAATCAATGTACGTTTCCAGTTCTCAATATCTCCATTAAACATGCGTGTGTTCTCTTCTAGAGTTCAACTCCTCTTCCTAACTTCCGCATGCCAGTTGTAATAGAGTCTTCACCAGTGGTTTTGTAGTTTTGAAGTTATCTGAAGATAGATACTGTTTCTTCTATTGTCAGCAGATTTGAACCCAGAGTCGGCTCGTATTTTGTGAAGGAAAATCATTCTATAGATGTAAAAAAGTTGTATAGCTCTTCGAAGCAGTCAGCCATTATAGTAAAATTGTACTTAATAATTGTCTCAAGAAAACCTGTATGCTACAACAGATTACCAAAAAGGACGATATCGAAATTGAAGGACTGTGATTTAAAGTAAGAAATCAAAAACATATGGGAAAAGAATAAGTTTTTAAAATATATTTACAAAGCAGTGATGTGAAGTATGTTCAGAATAGTGAGCAAAGACTGACTTGATTAACCAATAGTGACAAAAAGGTTAAAAATGGTTGTTAGCAAGGGCCACTCTATGCTGAGTTACCATCTTGAAAAGTATAAAACATAGTTACTTATAAATCAACTTATTTTATTTGTAATGTTGTGTGTGAGTATAAAAATATTGGATTACTTGAATATAGTGATGAACAAAAATGTAAGTCATTTGACTCAGCATTTTACGAAATGTTACATTGTGTGTTAAAATAAATACACAATCTTAGTGAAAATGAATCATTTCATAAATCTTGTAAATATGTGGATATTTTGAATATCAAGTTAAGCGAATTTTATTTTTGGAATGAATGTAGTATATGAATTAAAATATTGATTCAACTCGGTTCAAAAATAGCTCTGAGCACTATGGGACTTAACGTCTGAGGTCGTCAGTCCCCTAGAACTTAGAACTACTTAAACTTAACTAACCTAAGGACATCACACACATCCATGCCTGAGGCAGGATTCGAACCTGCGACCGAAGTGGTCGCGCGGTTGCAGACTGTAGCGCGTAGAATCACTCGGCCACCCCGGCCGGCAACAAGGTAGGGTTCCTCTATGGGTATAGCATCCGACTGTTTGGATGACCTTTGAACAAACAGAGGTGCATAGGCATAGAAAAGCAGTGTGTATGACAGGTTAGCAGTGTATGTGAACGTGGAAATTAGTGATGTCCGGAGAGGTGCCATTAACAGTGCCAATAGGCTATTAAGTTTTTTGAATCGAGGTATCGTATGGTTGTGGTATTTATTGTCTCTTAAAATGATAAGTCACAGAATGCTAGATTGTACACCCATAATCTGACAAGAATGGGTACCTAACTGTTCTCGCCCACAATTTGAATATACATATAGCGTTGGATAGCCAATATTCGAGTATGCATACCATGCGAATCACAGCGTCCATGAGGAAAAGCCATAGGAGCTACGAACTGCGCTATATATAAAATATGAGTGCACATAAAGGTAGGACTGATCGTGCACATTAGTCCAAACGCCACAGACTCGGTAAGCACGCGACAGATTTCACTACCTAATATGTTCCAAAACGTCGCGCATAAAAACAGGCTACTTCCGGGACTTGTATCACGGGTTCTGTTGGTAGTACGATGGTAGGGTCAACTGTTATGGATATCCCTTTGGGTATTGGCCATCTGTATACCCAACAGTAAGATCGTCTTCCTGTAACTATCCTACAGTACATGGTCAAAGTTTGAATACTACACACTTACTCTAGCTTGGGAAAATGGAGAAAATCGGTTCGCTTTGCGTTAGATGTGGTCTGCGGTGCACCTTAAGAGGCTTACCAAAGCACAATTTAGTTCATGGGTGGTTCCTCAGAAAACCCGAAAAACATGGCTTTTGGGTACCAAAACGGCTACTCCCAGCAGATGGCTGAAATTTTTATGATATATTCCCAGGATACAGATGTGAAATAACCTTCAAAGTTTTCTTGACATCTCTATCTGTTTCGGAGATAAAGGTGTTCAAATTACCCTAATTATATACGTAATGAACGCACCTAAAATCCGGTGTGAAGTGAAATTTAAATAATAAATAACCGCAGAAACTTGTCCAGACTTTAATGGTGTGTTCTCTTGGGATTTAATTAGAAGTACCATCTTCCTAGTTTCAAAAATATTTATCGATTATCAGGATACAGCTTAATACTTGGTACCAAAACCGAATAGCGGATTTCAAAACCGCTGTGCACAGCAAAGGACTGTAATGGTTACGATGTGTTCATAAGATCTCAATCTCGAAGAATCTTGAAAATTTTCTTAATATCGTTATCCGTTTCCTAGATGCAGAGGTTCGACGTTCCTTCTTGTACACGTAACATTCGGTTTGAGGCGAAAATGTCGTTTACGAAGTGACGTAGTATGGAGAAATATGTTGTAAAGTGACTCCGTTATCATCAGAAGGGTTCTAGGGGCCACATGTTGTTATAGTTCTGAAGCAGATGCAAATTTTTTTGCACATAAAATCCAGACTGAAGTGTTAGATTATATATTTTTGTATTATTTCCATTTTAAATAAGCAAACTATCGGAATTTATTGACCCATAAGTTCTTTTCGCATGAGTGTTGTTATTCGTGCAAACAAAAGGTGAATATGCTTCTGCTTATTAAAAGACTGGCTCAAACGTGGGGTACCTGCTGCTTCATTCTACCTTCCTCAGAAACTTTAAAATTATTGCCATCTACTTTGGCATGCCAACATACTCGCGTTTTTTCAGGTTGAGAGAGAGGAAGATAGTGGCAGTGGAAAAGAGAAGGACAAACAATAAGTACAGGAAAGTAATAGACAGTGGTTGTAGTACAGAAGTAGCGAAGGAGACAATGGCACTATGAGAGAAAAAGAGGGACATAGTGGTGATAGAACAGTGTCTGGAAAAAAGTGAAGGAGGCTGTGCCAGTGAGAGAGGAATAAAGAGAAGGAGAAAGTGGATGTAGGTGAGATCCAGTGATAATGAGAGACAGTCTATGGCAATGACAACGAGACAGAGAGGTAGTGGCAGTGAGAAGAGCCAGGAGTAGTAGGAAGTAATGAATGATATAATAGCAGCAAGAGAGAGCAGAGAGAGGTAGTGACATTGTGAGGAAACAGTATTAGCAGGAGACTGTGACTGTGAGACAAGGTATACTGACCGAGTGCTGAATGAGTGAGTGGGTATGGAGTGGCCGGGTATGGGCGACTTACAGCGGAGGGCTAGTGGGTGTGAGCGAGTTACAGCTGGGGGACTGTGTGGGAGTGAGACGCGAAATGCATGTTAAAAACAACGCGCAAATGTCCCTACCAAAATTTTTGGCAATTTCGTAAAGGAGCTGAGAAAAGTAGAATGAGGCAGTCTTTTAGTAAACGTGATTATATTCGCCTTTTTTGGTCTGATAGGTGCATTGTTTCGCTGCTATTGCATATAAGCGAGCAAACGCATTCAGTAACGTTTAAGTAATGGAATTTAACTACATTAGGCAGCCATGGCAGTTCAAGTTCAGTAGTAGTAACAGGTAGTCTGTGGCCTGGATATAAACTTGTTTCACAGTGGGCACAATGAGTGAGGGCATGCTAAACACGGTCATCTTTGAAACATGTGTCTCCTAAATCACTCTCGAAACATAATTCTGAGTGTGTCTGAAATTATCTTGGATGTTTATCAGTATAGCCACATTTGAAGCAAACAAATTGGAACAATTGTTTCAGCCTATCTGCGGAAAATACGTAGAGCACAACCGTTTCAATGCGAAGAATCTGATCCCGTTGCCACACATTAACAGCGGAAGATAACACTATAGTTTATGTGATGAACTGTACCATACTTTTGAATGTACTTAGAAAGAAAACGTTCACTAATTTTACCAATCCATAACATTTAGCACGGATCAGCTTCTTGTGAAATTCATCTGCTGGAGCTGTCTCATTGTATACAGCGTCATCTTTATTTGCGGTCCAAGAAAGAACCCATAGCCGCATTCGACCTCTGCCATGGAAATCGTCCACAATAACTGTTCCAGGAACTCTTTCAGATCCCTTTTTGTCAAGTTTGGTGATTTGCTACTATTTGCTTCCACACTTGATAATTCAGGTGTTATGCTTGGTGGACATATCCCACAGCTTCCGAGGCAAGAACCTATATGTGTGAAAAAAGTGTGCCATCCATTGCAGTAAGAGGTATTACGATGTCTGAATGGGTTGTAGTTGCAACTAAACCCACAGCACCATAAATCGTCTTTACTCCATTAACGTAAAGAGTTCTCTCAGAACGTAATTGTTTAGCAAATCTTAACTGATCTGCAATCCTTTCAGAGAAAAGCCCTTCTTCCATAAAAAATTCATCAGCTTTCTTTTCTGTATCAGCAGCAACACCAACAAATCTGCTGCCAACTTTATGGGCGATCATGCGAGAAACAATCTTGTTTTTTCTCTTGAACAAGTGCAGCCATATTTTGGAATCTTTGAATGTTGAGGAAATTGTTTGAATAAATTTGTCTTTCCAAAGACATTGCCCAGATTCTAAGCGTTCAGCCGTGTACAATTCCATGTTATTTTCTTATTGCAATGAACTGTTCACGTAGCTTGGTCTTTACTTTTCCTTGTAGCACCATCCAGTTTCTGCCACGTCGTTTCAGAGCATTTTATAAATTCTGCAAAACCTGGCGTGTTGTATTTTTGCGTTTAGCGCCATTACATGATTGAATTTGACTCTAGGCGACGTGTCTTGGGCTACTCCAGGAGGCCACAAGTGTGGAGCATCTTTTTCTTTTGGCTGCATCATACAAATCAGCATCAGCAAGTAACCTTCAGGATATTTTGTTCTATTCTTCTTTGATGGTGATGGACAGTATGAGGAACCAATGCTGTCGTTAGTGCCACGTAATGCTGGACCGCTTCCTGAAGTAGTCTCGTGTTCTAAATATATCCCTGGATCATTTTCAATATCAACAACATCTTCATAGGTGACTTTCCAATCCACCATAAGAGTTCTATAATCTTCTACAACAATGTCTTTATCAAGTAGTTATTTTTCTTTAGTCTGTTGCAAAACTGTGTGATAATTCCTAGTTTGCCTTGCCTCCGAAATACTGAAGAAATCAGCTAACAATCTAACGGCTGCAGTTAATTTTGTTTTGTAACAGTCTAAGCATACAACACGTCAAATTCACCCCTAATACGTAACCAGGGAACCGGTGGCGCATCTACTCCTTTCTTTGTGCTCAATGCTTCCCTCCACCTCCTTAGACTTCGAATGGCCCATAGCTCGTCAGATTGCACCAAATGTCTTTCCGTATATTCTGAAACATAGATAAACTAGTCGCGTTCAAATGTCCACGATATGTATGGGTACTTTTCCTTCTGAGGCGAAATTTTGGGCCATGGCTCTTTCAAGACTGTTTCAAGCATTGTGGATCGTGACAAACTATTCCATCAGCTTAGAGATGTGAAGAGCTTAGCAAATTACCAGCTACCAATACTCTGCAACGTCACTACAACATCAACAAAAATTAATGCAAAAACGTTTTCGTAAATTTAAATTTACTTAGAACATTACAAGAACGTTATAGTCCCTTATTGTTGAGCAATTTTTTGAGTAATAGTAGATATTCTAAAAGCTTCTTAAATTCACTCTCAAGTTCTAACTTGGTGAATACTGTTTCCTGCTCACATTTTACGTAACAAGTATCTATAAAAATTTATACGACTTAAAACATCGTATCTGAATGAAACGTTTACAACAGAACGTATTTGTCGTAAGTTCTAAATAACTGTATTCCATCCTAAACAGCTTTTAATGCTTAAGTTAGACACAGGGATGGGTTTGCTAATTTTCTGATAATTGAACTTGTTTCAAAGCTTCTCAGAGTCCTTTAAATAATTAATTTCAATAATTACGTAATTCAAACACTTTAAAGACGGTAGTCATTGTGATTGTAGTACTTTCACTGTTTGCTTCATTCTTGTATCTAAGTAACGGCTAATTTAGCGAAAGAAAATTAATTCCAATTCAGGAAAAGTATAATTATTTCTGAAATCTTAAATTGCTTCTTCAGAGCTGTCGACTGAAATCATCATAGTAGAACATTCCATACAGAGGGATTATCGTATGGTAAGGTAATACCAGTTCTTTTCGAGTCTTCTAACTGCATGCTGCTATGTTGAGGACAATTACCAAGTTGTTAGGAATGCAACTCAGGTAGAAAGTCATCCTCATCGCGCCTTGGAAAGAAGTCACTGATAGTGTTTAATACCTGTAGTCCATAGTAAATTCCAGTTAAGTTTCACAAGGTCAGAATTATTTTAATGTGTTTGAAGTACGTTCAGTAAAGTGTTTACGAAATGCAAAACAAACGCTAAAACACTGATGACTGAGCAAAAGATTTAACGGTGCTCCACACTGTGTATGTTATGACTGGCAGTTTTCTGCGATTTCACATGCGCAGAACAGACACAGGCCATTTTTGCAAAGAAACAGAGCAGAGCCAGTTTGCAAGCAACACGAAGCAAGCTGGACAGTGGTTTCCAGAGGTTAACACCTTGATCCTGCTCTGCATTTAAACACTGCTGCAAGTAACAGCAGTTAACTCAAATCAGCTCACACTATTTAGTTTCGTATTTTAAAAAATAGTACCAATTACGAAAAATTTATAGGTTCAATTGCACGCTATCAGTTTCGTAAGGAATTATCGGACAGGTCACCTGATAAATCAATGGGTTCAGTGGCAATATTAAAGATCACCTTTGTGACACCTTTTCGAACCGAATCAGACCAATCATCTAAGTCAGGGGAGTTGGCAATGCTATACTAGGAAGTGGGCTCATACTGCCCAGATTTTGACTAGATTTTGTAATCACTGAAATGACATCACACACCATGTCATCCCGTGAGGTTTCGTTTACTTTACGCCTTACGCATTACGCCCTCAAGACTCTCGAAAACTGCAGAAGAACAAGTAGGTGAAGAAACAACACAGTGTGTTGAGACGCAAAGTGGATTTCCTCACAGCTGCCGTGCGTTTCATGACCGACACTCTCTTCGCGAAGTCAGCGTTGTGCGAACGTCACTACGTGACATCATCGAAAGGTGTAGCAAAACAAACCAACTTCGAGGCGCCATTGCTCTCTATATGCACCCTTACAGATAACACGGCATAGGGTAGGTGGTCGCTGTAACTAGACGGCTGTTGTGCGACCAGCGAATGCGTCAGAGGTATCGACACTGGAGCCATGTGACCACCTTGCATCTAGATCTTCCATCAGCTCAGCATCTTCCGAAAAGCAGTCATCTGTTTGTCATCCGATACTCGGAGGTAGAGGTCTGGCTGTCGTAGCCGCCTGTGTGTGCCTCCCCGACCGCTGCTGCTGCCAGCACTGCGGATTTTGCGGACGCAGTCTGCATCATTGCGAGACCGTGACCGGCAGTGACGCCCCTCGTAGTGGTCGTCCGAGCGCTGCGCCCGCCCAGAGGGCGATGTCAGATTACGCTCAGAGGGCGTCCCTGAATTCTAGTCTCAAGCTATGTACTGAAGTCCTGCGTTTAATAAGACAGTCCTGCTTAGTCCTCGGTGTCTTGTTGAATAGTTTCTGTCCTCTACGACCGCCAATCAAACCTAAAATCCTTGGATTGGGCGGGAACGGGGGAGGGGTAGATTTACTATAATGACCAACTGAAGAAAGGTTTCCCACCTCTCCAGAAGCTCTTGTAGAATCTCGAACTGTGACACGTGTAACAACCAATTGTGACTAACAGAGCCGCAAGAGTCATAAATGATATGCAGCCTGGAACATTTATCAGAAACAATATACATAATATAGTCAGTACTTACATAGTTATATTTCTAAAAACTGACTACACGACATAATGAGATTTCGGTGTATGAGTACTGCAACAGCAAATTATCGAGAACGACAATGACCACGTTATACATATCTTTGCCGTCAACTGTTCCATTCCGCTGCGTTTTAATATCTTCGTTGAATTACCACATTTGCACCTACATTCCGAATAAGAGAAGAATTTTCAACAACGCAGCACTTCTACATTGCCGGAAAAATATTAGTTTTTCTGGGAAGAATACGTCGATTTTGATCTGATGACAGCACGTGCTACCCGTGGAATAGTAGATGTACTGATAATCGTTTCACTGTCGTCCGCAAACAGACAGCTTAGTGGCATAGCTACCAGAGCGCGATATGTGTCTATCCTTCACTAAGAAAGGCTCACAGCCAGAACGCTCAGTGTGGTGCAAACGTGTGAAGCAAGCAGGCAAGTATGACATGGAGGTGCAGTTGTGCTTCCTACAACCAACTGAGCGAATTTCAAAGGGGTCAAACTGTGGCCGTCCGAGTGGCGGAATAATCCTTCAGGAGAATTCCCATTCAAGTAGGACGTGCAACTTCAGTTGTGCAGTGACGCAGGTATCAGTGGATTTTCACACCTGTACATGAGGTTCTGGACGTCTGCGTAGCACAGACGGCCGACAGTATCGTCGTATTGTAAGGGCAGGAGTGGCAGATCGTACAGCTGCCGCAGCACAGAAAAGAGGGCTTGTGAGCCCAGACGTGTCAACACGAACTGCTGCGAACCGATTATTAGTAGTGGGACTATAGGCACCCACAATTCTAGCCCGTCTTCCACTCATGCCACAGCATCGACATTGTACGGCGCGAGTGGTGCCGTCAGAGAACCAATTGGATGATGGAATGGCACGTCGTGATTTTTGCGATGAAAGCAGGTTCTACCTGCACGTAAGTGACGGCCGTTTGCGTGTACGACGTAGACCTGCTGGGGGCCAACAAGATAATGCTTGCCCACACGTTGCCCGTGAAACTCATCGTGCTCTTCAAGACGTGCAGCGACTTTCCACGCCAAGCACGATCTCCGGTTTTGTCTCTCATCTTGCTCGTGTGGGATAAGATGAGACGAGAAGCGACTCGTGCGGCACGTCAACCAACAACTCTTACAGAACCACGTGAACAGGTCGAGCAGGCGCCGCGTAACGTATCCCAGGACAGTATTCGCTATCTGTACGATCGACTGGATGCTACAGTCAGCGCCAGAAATGGCGCCCGTGATGGCTACAGTCTTATGCGACTGGTGCGAATTATGTACAGACATCATCTTTCAGATGTAGAAACACGCCTACCAACTTTCTTTTATGTCGCACAGCTCCTTCTTGACGTTGCGATTTTTTTTCATAAGTGTATTATTGAGAGGAGAACTACCAATAGGTTGCCCGACAGGAACAACATAGTGAGGAAACTAGCGAACAGTAAATGGAGAGCCATGCCAACTGTATTAAGGACCACTACCTAAAAACTTTGTTTTTCTACAGCGGAATACGTATACACAGTATGATCCTGATCCGCACATAGCACAGAATGTAGTATAAATCGAATTGCCACATGCAGACTAACAATAGGATGCATAAATCCTGCACCTCTTGGGAGGCTATATAAAGTGGCGGGATTCTTAGATGATAACCACAGAGGAATTGCACATAAGCATAAAGAAAAATTTAAACAGACTTTAAATATGAGCCGTTCCCTAAGCTGTATTTCATGCGCACCTGCCAGATTTAAATCCCGCAGAAGAGTTCTCAGTACCGAGATAAATGAGCTCCCAAAGGGCTACCCTGCCATACAAGAGAAATCCAGCGGCTATACAATAAGCTGGAAGATTTTAAGAACAACGAATCGCACCAGAACGCATGTACTGTCACCACAGACGAGAAATGTGACTGTGGTGAAGGACAGGAAATCAAATATCTTCAACAAAGTCCACAACAGCCCCAAGAGAAGTACTCCTGACTACCTACAGCTTCACGAGAATAAAACACTGGACGTGGCGCGATACTGGGCTGAAAAACTTTAATAGTAACTATAATTTAAAACTGTGTAGAGACATTACTTTAGTGGCATGTTTTATTTCTTATTGTTCCGGCGTAACACCAAGCACCGGGACGTCGGCCCGAAACGTAACCACAGAGAAGGCTTTGAGACGACGTCAGAAAATAGTACGCTGACTAGGGCCGCACCACGACGGAAGCGGTCTCTAACCAAAGAGAATACAAGCTCCGCCCTTGGCTGCCTCGTCGGCTCTAGATGTGAGGCAGTAGATGACGCACTAGAAGACGTGCCGTCATCTTTATTCTTTAGTTGAGATTTGTGCTTCATATTATTTGCTTGCATGGTAATTGGGTATAGCGAGGGACAGTGATTGTTTGCATGTCGCCCATTTGCTTCCTACACGTCACTGCAGAAACGCAAGTATTGTCAATTCAGTTTACTGTAGTAAACACCATTAATAAGAGTTGCTTGTGAGTTGGCTGGCTGTCAGGAAAAACAGCTTTCTGGCCACCCTATATTACACGAGTGGGCAGGATTCCACACTTACGGTTATCCGTGTGTAGAATCTACGCAAACAAAAGTTTATTGTTCGATTCATTCAAGTTCTGAAGACTCATCTACCCGTAAAACCTACAGACCTCTCCTCTGATCTTTCTCCGATGGTTTGATCAAGGTGGCTGGTGGTTATAGACGCAGCACGTGTGTGAATACGTGCAATCATTTCTATAGGAGCAGAATCTCTAAGTCACATAATCAGTAATATTCCTCTACATTTTCCGTATTTCTAAAGATCGAGAAACATGATTCTCCCACTTTTTATCCCATGAGTGCAGAAAGGTTGCATGAAACTGGAAGTCGTCCCTAAACAGTTTACCTACAGTGTGTGAGTTTCATGAGGCGTTTCCGCAGGCCGGGGTGCAGCCATGAGGCCAATCGCCAGATTTCGATTGCTGATACCACAGGCGTGCCCTCAACCACAGCTCCAGATTACACCATTACCCCGAAACTGCCACTTGGTCTGGCCTCAAGCCATTCTGTGTTGCAGGAACTGGCCGGAAACCGGCACTGCTTGTAAGCCATATCGGATATTCTCTCGCCACCGGATTCTCATATACTTCGCTTTGGAAGCTCGTGGTGCAACACGTGCAGGTGATATTAGTGTCAACTTTAACGTGTTCGGCAGTCGTACAAGAAGAAATAAATGCAAGAACCTGTCTGTAGCACCAATCTATGGGCTCCTTTGTGTTTTCATATTATAAATCTTACATGCGAAACCTTTCAGTTCTGTAATTCAGAATTTATGAAGTAACATTGCACCTAACAATGCAACATCTTCTACAAACAGTTTCTTTTAGGTACGAATGAACCCGTTTACTAGTGCGCAAATTTATCAGAAACGTTGGTTAATTATTCAATGTGACTCACTTATTTTATTCTTTTTCTGTGCACCTTTTTTCCACCTCGTACCAAGTTGTTATGGTCTTCTTCGGTTTCCCTCCACGGTTATATGCCATTGTGATGATTTAGATAGAAAAATCTTCCTGCTCTAGACACCTCCTTTCGTTACACAAGCTAATTTCGTATATTTTTGTGTCTCCAATTCGTTTCATGTTGACTTTGTTTCCTTATTTTATTTTTATAATTTCAATTACACTGAAGCGCCAAAGAAACTGGTATAGGCATGCATATTCCAATACAGAGATATGTAAACGGGCAGAATACGGCCCTACGGTCGGCAACGCCTATATAAGACAAAAAAAGTCTGGCGTAGTTGTTAGATTGGTTATTGCTGCTACAATGGAAGGTTATCAAGATTTAAGTTAGTTTCACCGTGGTGTTATAGTCGGCGCACTAGCGATGGGCCGCAGCATCTCCGAGATAGCGATGAAGTGGGGATTTTCCCGTTCGAACATTTCACGAGTGTTCTGTGAATATCAGGAATCCAATAAAGCATCAAATCTCCGACACCGCTGCGGCGGGAGAAAGATCCTGTAAGAACGTGACAAACGACGCCTGAAGAGAATCGTTCAACGTGACAGAAGTGCGACCCTTCCACAAATTGCCACAGTTATCAATGCTGGGCCATCAACGGTGTGAACCATTGAACAAATCATCATTGATATAGGCTTTCGGAGCCGAACGCCCATTCGTTTACCCTTGATGAGTGCACGACATAAAGCTTTACGCCTAGCCGTGGCCCGTCATCACCGAAATTGGACTGTAGATGACTGTAAACATGTTGCCAGGTCGTGCGAGTCTCGTTTCGAATTATGTATAGCGGATGGATGTATACGGGTATGGAAACAACCTCATGAATCGATTGACCCTGCATGTTAGCAGGGGGCTGTTCAAGCTGGTCGAGGTTTTGTAGTAGCGTGGGGCGTCTGCAATTAGAATGATATGAGACCCATAATACATCTAGATGTAACTATGACAGGTGACACGTAGGTAAGGATCCTGTCTGACCACCTGCATTCATTCATGTCTGTTGTGCATTACGACTGACTTGGGCAATTCCAGCGGCACAGTGCGACACCCCACATGTCCAGAATTGCTACAGAGTGTCTCCAGGAACATTCGGCTGAGTTTAAACACTTCCGCTGGCCACCAAACCCCCAGACATTAACATTATTGAGCATATCGTGGATGCTTTGGAACGTGCTGCTCAGAAGAGATCTTCAACCCCTCGTACTCTTACGGATTTGTGGACAGCCCTGCAGGATATTTAGTGTCAATTCCCTCCAGCACTACTTGAGACATAAGTCGAGTCCATGCCACGTCGTGTTGCGGCACTTCTGCGTACTTGCTGGGGCCATACACGATATTAGACAAGTGTACCAGTTTCTTTGGCTGTTCAGTATACACGGTGGTCCATTGATAGTGACCGGGCCAAATATCTCACGAAATAATCATCAAACGAAAAAAACTACACAGAACGAAAGTCGTCTAGCTTGAAGGGGGAAACCAGATGGCGCTATGGTTGGCCCGCTAGATGGAGCTGCCATAGCTCAAACGGATATCAACTGCGTTTTTTAAAATAGGAACCCCCATTTTTTATTACATATTCGTGTAGTACGTAAAGAAATATGAATATTTGAATTGGACCACTTTTTTCGTTTTGTGATATGTGGCGCTGTAATAGTCACAAACTTATAAGTACGTGGTATCACCTAACATTCCGCCAGTGCCGACGGTATTTGCTTCGTGATACATTACCCTTGTTAAAATGCACCGTTTACCAATTGCGGAAAAGGTCGATCTCGTGTTGATGTATGGCTATTGTGATCAAAATGCCCAACGTGCGTGTGCTATGTATGCTGATCTGTATACTGGACGACATCATCCAAGTGTCCGGACCGTTCGGCAGATAGTTACGTTATTTAAGGAAACAGGAAGTGTCCAGCCACATGTGAAACGTCAGTTACGACCTGCAACAAATGATGATGCCCAAGTAGGTGTTTTAGCTGCTGTCGCGGCTAATCCGCACATCAGTAGTAGACAAACGGCGCGAGAATCGGGAATCTCAAAAATGTCGGTGTTGAGAACGCTACATCAACATCGATTGCAGCCGTACCATATTTCTATGCACCAGGAATTGTATGGCGACGACTTTGAACGTCGTGTACAGTTCTGCCACTGGGCGCAAGAGAAATTACGGGACGATGACAGGGTTTTTGCACGCGTTCTATTTAGCGACGAAGCGTCATTCACCAACAGCGGTAACTTAAACTGGCATAATATGCACTATTGGGCAACGGAAAATCCACCATGGCTTCGACGAGTGGAACATCAGCGACCTTGACGTGTTAATGCATGGTGCGGCTTTATGGGGGGAAGGATAATTGGCACCCACTTTATCGATGACAATCGAAATGGTACAATGTATGCTGATTTCCTCCGTGATCTTCTACCGATGTTACTACAAGATGTTTCACTGCATGACAGAATGGCGATGTACTTCCAACATGATGGATGTCCGGCACATAGCTCGCGTGCTGTTGTAGCGGTATTGAATAGAATATTTCATGACAGGTGGATTGTTCGTCGAAGCAATGCATGTGCGAACATTAGGGAAGGTGAACTATTCGCTGCACGTTCACTGGATCTGACGTCCCAGGATTTCTTTTTGTCCCGGTGGAGGTTCGAGTCCTCCCTCGGGCATGGGTGTGTGTGTGTTTGTCCTTAGGACAATTTAGGTTAAGTAGTGTATAAGCTTAGGTACTGATGACCTTAGCAGTTAAGTCTCATAAGATTTCACACACATTTGAACTTTTTTTTTTTTCTTCCTGTGGGGAAAGTTGAAGGATATTTGCTATCGTCATCCACCGACAACGCCTGACAACATGCGTCAGCGCACTGCCAATGCATGTGCGAACATTAGGGAAGGTGAACTATTCGCTGTTGAGAGGAATGTCGTTACACGTATTGCCAAATGCACTGAGGTTGACGGACATCATTTTGAGCATTTATTGCATTAATGCGGTATTTACAGGCAATCAAGCTGTAACAGCATGCGTCCTCAGAAATGATAAGTTCACAAAGGTACATGTATCACATTGGAACAATGAAATAAAATTCTCAAACGTACCTACGTTCTGTATTTTAATTTAAAGCGTTTGACGCTTATTTCGTGAGATGTTTGGCCCAGTCACGATCAATGGACCACCCTGTATGTGTCTTGTGGGTGTAAGTTATTCAGTTCTTCTCATATGGCGGAAAAATATTTATTTCTATTCTCTGTGACTTTTTGTGTTCTGTTTTATCTCTACGTTATTTGTTATATCTCTAGGTTGCCCCTTGACCATAACTGCTCCGTTATGTGTTCTGATCCCACAAATTTCCGTATCATTTTTGTTGCTCCATTGATATATTTACCATTATTATATTTACTATTTATATATTTACTTTCTTCTTACATTCGTTGTTTCCGGAAGTCATCACTGGTTTTGCTTCATAGCCTAACAAAAATTAGCAGGTTATTACCTAGAACATTACAGGGTGCGTATACCAAGACATGCTGAGTCAATGTCCAAAAACACGGATATTACTACGGGAAGGAAAGTGAGCTCAAATCAGTACCAATGAACAAAGCCAGAATCGTCTTAAACGAGAAAAGACACAATCAGTGTTATAAAAAGAAAGTCTTCGTTCATAAATCGAGGCAATAGTTGCATTGAGAAATAAGCGGAACTAGGGCCTTTTTGCGAGATTCGAACTGCCAGTATAGCTGGCTGGCTGGTTGTTTAATTCCTGTAGCGGAACACCCCTCATACTCACGTGATATGTTTGTCGCAACGCGAACTATCTGCTATACCAGGTCCTATCGCCGTCATATCGCTGGAGTTGTGGGATATTGAAGTGGGTATTTTGGATGAGACAGTCTGCAGTTTCCACTCTTGTGGATCAGTTGAGGAAAGAATTAAACGCGCTGAATGAAATGAATGGAAATAATATCAGCAATATGCAATGATGGGAAACTAGCATCACTACATAACTTTAAGATATTTTAAACTGTTATGATAAGGCGTAGCGACAATATGACGAATGTCTGGTGGCAACTGAAAATTAGTGCCATATCAGGTCCCAGTCTAGAACTAATCATCATGGCAACGGCATAACATACGTATTGTTATTAGTATCAATATTCTTGCTACTCAGAGAAACTTCTTTGAAAAGTATTGCCTACAACAAACTGGAAGTTTTATGGGTGTTGCGTAATGACGAATTAGACAAAAACTGTTAAGAAGGCTATAGATGACTGGCACTACCTACGTAGCATAGCATTACAGGGTGCTTTAATGGTGGCAGCCATCCTTGAAATACTATCACAAAGGCAATAACAGTGTGTGCTCGTACGTGTAATAACCGTAGATCTTTTCATTGTCTGTAAGTTCTCTGAAGAAAGGTGACTTGTTGTTCACATACCAACCAGAAATTATTGGAGAATTGTAGGTCTTTTCTTTATTGTTAGTTCGCTAAGAAAAAGGTTGCATTATTTCGTTTAAACATCTATCGGAAGTAACAGGAAATGGGTAGGACCAATAATTCATGTTGTCAAATTGCTTACCTCATTTCTGTTTTCACATAAAGCAGAGCCTCTTGATATTACTTATGATTTTCGGAGCCCCAACGTCGACTTTTCTGAAAGTTCGCTGACCTCCATAAATGCAGTCACGCATCATAAGAAAAATAAACATTTCAATATGAGTGCCTCCATCACGCACAGAGTACAATACCCAGCTGCAGTTCCGACGTCCAGCAATAGTATTTGAATTTTAGTTTGTTTACAGGTCAGCTCACTGAGCAGCAAATTATTCTGATGTGTTAAATTTTCTATCCTTTTTTTAGTTACCTGTCTTCTGCCTAATCTGATGTGTCTTACCACTAATTCTTTCTCTGTGTAAATTTATTCTCTCATATCTTAAGATGTATGCTATCTTTCTGTCGCTTCTCTTTGTCAGTGTTTATCCACATATGCCTTTCCTAGCTGATTTTACGGAGAACCTCTTCATTCCTTACACCATAATACCATATGCTTTCAAAAATCCATCTCTAACATAGCATCTCAAATGTTTCAATTATCTTCTTTTCCAATTTTCCAATAGCCCATGACTAACTTCTATACAATGCTGCACTGCAAAGGTAGACGCTCAGAAACGTCTTGTTCAAACTGAGGCCTATGTTTGATAATAGTGGCTTGTTCTCTTGAGCCCGCTTATATCTCGTATAGCACACTCCACCAGCCAAAGTCTGAGCCTTCCTCCCTTGCATTGGAACTCGTTCAACACCATACCCGGTTCGTGCATCGCCACTGGTACAGTGTGCAGCACAGCACCAGTCAGAACACCAGGAAAACAGATGCACAGGTGACGTGCCCGAAAACTGGCCAGTTGAGAGTACCAAGGCGGCCAAAGAACCGGAACATGCTGCGATGAAGTACCGAGCTGAGGGAGCCACGAGACCTCAGTGGACGCCGTACTTACCTGAAGTCCTTTCCTAAACGTACATTACACCACGTTCAGTTAGAGTTTCTGGGAAATGAATCAATACTAAATAGTTTGTTTAGTATTAAAATAATTATACCCTGAGCGCAGTTTTAAGAAAGAAATTTTATATTTAGCTATGTAACCATTTTCAGTTTTTTCCTTGTACATTAGAGCCTATCCCACTTACAGAAACTATTCACACGAGCTGTTTTTCATATGCAAGAGCAAGTTGTTAAAACACTTCTTGCGCGATCGGGTGTGTTTTCCCAGTTTTTTGAGGTCCTCGCGGCTTACTACCGACGACAGTTCCACATGTTAGCTGCACGGGTCGAATTCTACCCGTGTCGCAAGAAGGCAGGCCAATCCTATCTCCACTGGGCAGTGGTACTGCATGGTCTCAGCCGGGAGTGTCTCATCACCACACGGGTCTCCAAAGAATTCTATGCGGACGAGATGGTCCATGACAACTCATCCAGGCCACCCCTGATGCGACTTTTCCGACGCGACGCTTTCAGACTCGACGATCCTACTCTGGACCAGATCATTGATCTGGCATTCAAGTATGAAGTCTCTATGGCGGCCGACAAGTGTTTGGAATCCTGGATGGAAGTGGCGTCCCTCCGAGACCACAACGCCTCCGAGCCCGTCACATTGCTGGCGGAGGTCGAAGGCGTTGCCGCTGTCCGTTCCGATGACCGGCGCTCGCCGCCAGGTTGAGCACAGCTTCACCAGGGCAGCCGCCCTATCCAGGAATTTGCACCCTCGGCCGGCTCCATGGGTCCGGCGCAGACCATCGGGGAAGAGAGTTCCCCACGCCCTCGCCAGCGCCGCCAGGTCCACCAGCTGCCGTCCTGCCCAGGATGCTTGCAGGGCCATGCACGCGAAGACTGCCCCGACAGGTGGGCATATTGTAAACTGTGTACCTGTAACGAACGTGTCAGTTTGGCCATTCTCGGTAGCCTCCACCTCCTCCTCCTCCAGCCAATGACCTTCGAGAGCCGCTACCCATGGACGTCAACCAGGTGCAGGATGTGCCCGGATGTATCAACTATCTCGACGACATCGTTGTTACTGGCCGTACCATGGATGAACGTCTCAGTCATCTGCGACAATTGTTCCTGCGCCTGCGGACTGCTAGCCTTAAATCCGACCTTGCTAAATGCTCCTTTTTTCAAACTGCTATCTCCTACCTGGGTCACATCATTTCCCGAAAAGGCATATCTCCTACCTCCTCCCACGTCGCTGCTATAGAGGCCCTTCCTCGTCCGAGCGACTTCCACCAATTGTGGTCTTTCCTGGGTAAAATTGCGTACTATCTAAAGTTCATACCCTCCGCTGCTCACATTCCGACGCCCCTCCATCACCTATGCCGAAAGACTGTGCCTTTTCATTGGTCCCCGGCTTGTGAATCGGCTTTCTGAACCTTAAAGCAGGGGTTGCCCTAGGCAGAGTGTCTCATGCCGTATACCCCCTCTGTCCCTCTTCTCTTGGCTACGGATGCCTCAGACTATGGTGTTGGGGCTGTCCTTTCGCACCGTCTACTGCATGGATCGGAACGCCCGGTGGCGTACATATCTAAATCCCTTACAGAGGCCCAGAAGGAGACCCTCGCCATTGTGTTTGCCTTCACCAAATTCCTCCTCTACCTTTATCGTATGTCTTTTCATTTAATCACAGGCCATAAGCCCCTCATGGCCTTATTTTCACCAGCAGCTCGGTTACGCCTGCAGCGATAGGCTCAATTCCTTTCAAGATTTAGGTACACCATCCATTTCCAGCCCACCGCCCAGTATGCCAGCACCGATGTCTTGTCTCGGCTCCCCTCCGGCCAGAATTCAGCGTTCGCTTCGTCAGGCATCCTAATTTTTCAGGTCGATGAAGACATGCAGGCAACGTTTGCGGCATTCCCTGTAACAGCTGCACTCGTGGTCGCCGCCACAGCTGCATATCCGCTCCCGCAAACGGTGCAGTGCTATGTTCTCCGCAGATGGCCGACGCTTGCACCATCTTGCGCCCAGGCTGATCTCTGATTATTTTTCTCCATCCGCCATCAACTGGTGGTCATCGACGTGGTGCTCCTCCATGCGGAACATGATGCCAATCCACGAGTCATTGTACCAACTTCCCTGCGGTCCCAGATTCTCAACGTCTTACATCAAGGTCACAGGGGTATTGCCCAGACGAAAACCCTTGCACGTCGGCATGTTTTCTGGGTAGGCATGACGGCGGACGTGGAGTACATGCTCCAGGGTTGTCAGCAGTGTACCCAGGCCCTTCTCGCTCTGCGCCGGTCCTTCCAATCCTGGCCGGCCACTTGCCTCCCATGGGACCACATCCATGTGGATTTTGAGGGACCCTTCCTCGGTACTTACTGGTTTCTCGTCACGGATGCCTACTCCCACTTCCCTTTCATTGCCTGATGCTCCTCTATCACCACAGCGACTACTATCATGGCGGTGTCAAAAATATTTTCCATTGAAAGCCTTCCTGTCACCTTGGTCACTGATAATGGCCCGCAATTTCGCAGTCAAGAGTTCACCAAATTCTGCCACGATACCACCATGTCTTTACCCCACCTTATCATGCAGAATCCGGTGGCGCAGTGGAGCGCCTTCTTTGTACATTTCAAACTCAGGTCCAGAAGTACACGGAGGACGCTCTTACGTTATTTATCAGTTCCTACAGGTTCACGCTGGTAGGTGACAAGTGTCCAGCCGAACTACTCCACGGTCGCCAGCCTCGGACACTACTCCATCACCTCCAGCCGCAGGTGCACCTCGTGCCCAGCCCGGTACTTCCAGATATTCATCCAGCTCCATGGTGTGGGCCCGCGGTTTCGGGTCCCAGCTAGGTGGCTGCCAGGGGTCGTTCTCTGGCTCCGTGGTCGACAACTGTTCGACGTCCGCCTGGCCGACAGGGTGGTTTCGCGTCACCACAACCAACTCCGTCCTCGTTTCCTCGACCAGCTGCAGCGCCAAACGCCGCCTTCTCACTCTCTCCTGCTACCAGCCCCATCCGTGAGGCATAGGTTGCTGCCCTCTCCTCAGTTAGCGGGGGATCTTCCAGGAAATGACCAACAGCCGCCGCCTCATCCGGACCTGGGGCAACCCTTGGACCTTCCTCGAGATCCACTTCATGGCACCTCTTCAGTGCCGCCCTGCTTGGACGACGCGGACGTTCGCCTGCCGATTGCCCAGCCCACCGTCGCCACACAACCACCACCACCTCGACGCTTCCTCTGCATTGCGTGGAAGGTGGCACCCTACTCACCGGCAGCCGGTTTCCACCGCCTCCTTCAGGGCGACTTATTTGCCGATCAGCCTACGGCACCGGGCTGTATTGGTGCTCTCTCCTCCGCGGTCACCCGTGCCGCCCCAGCTCTTCCAAGTGGGGAGGGGTGTTACACCTCCGCGAAGGTAGCCCATGCGGGCCAGCAACACATCTAACGCCACACAGGACCAAGGTTATCTACGCCCTAGGCGTAAGCAATGGTAAAGTAAACATCGGCTGTTTTGGAAACAGACATTTCACGTACTAATTCCTGCAGAGGGAGTTCAAGATGGCCTGCGGGAAGTATTACTACTCCAGCATCTGACTGGCTGACCAACACTATTTAAAGGCTAGAACCAGCACCGGACGTCAGTTCCCGCTGAATACCGACCTCAAGGACGTCTCCACGGAAGACTACGTCTTCGCCATCGGAACAGGACTTGGAATTAAGTGTATGTGTGTTACTACAATCTTGTGGGAAAATTAGAAGTTGTCATTTGTTGCCTGTAGTAGGAAATTCTTACTGGCTTTGTGATTGTGACTTTTCGTTGTTATTCGGTAATTTCCGTGTAAATTCACGTAAATAAAAGTTGTATTGTAAAAGCTTTCTAATTGTCAGTTACAACAGGGTGGAACAGGATTCAAATCCTCATCCGATCATTCAGATTTAGGTATTTCATGGTTTCCCTTAATCGCCTTAAGAAAACGAGGCAATTATTCCTGTGAAAAGGACATATCTCTCTTACTACGTCATTATTTCTTGCTCCTAGTGTATATATGACCTCTCATTATCTCGTCTTCAGCGTCAAGTAAAGAATTGTTATTCAAAGCAGCAGTTAATAGATTATCAAGAACAAGTATTATTTTAACTCTGTGTCCTGTTAGAAACACCATCATGGACGTAAATTACAGTTTCACAAGTGAAACACAACAAATTAAAATCATTTAACAGATTCATTAAGAGAGAAGGTAGAGATTGGTCTTCGGTGATGGGTACATTCAATCAATAAGTGGTATATACAGCAGGTTGTAAAGCTATAATAAAGACTGATTAGAAGAAAAGCATGCTGGCATGCCATTCAACTACATATACTCATCGATCTAAACACTATGACCATGTGCTTAATAACTTGTCTATCCGTCTAGGGAACAAATTTCATCACTGATTCTACTTATCAGGGATCCAACGGTTGGTTTGTAGGTTTGTAGAGGTATGTGGCATTAGATGTTGACGCACAGATCACGTAAGTCGCTTTAGCAACGGATAGCTGATTTATATTCTCGGTGATGCTGATAGCGACCCAGATGGGTTCTATACTGCTGAAAGATGACGTCGCTGTCGGGAAGATATCAAGCATGATGGGATGCAGGGGCTTCGCAGCTCTCAGCGTCCTTGATTGCTACCACAGTACCCTTGCAAGCGTAGGAGAACATAACACTACTCCCACAATCCTACGTCCGTGGCACACTGGCACACTGCCGAGTTTCGAGCCGTCGTTTACCTCAATGACGGCGTTTGTGAAGACGACCATCGACCTAGCGTAGCAACAATACGTGTATTATATAGTAATTTCCCGGTTTGAATTTTAGTTATTTGGTTGATGTGTGACTTTAAGTCGAGTATCAATATCTCTTAAATTAATATTCTTGTCTTGCCCTTAAGGCATGAGATTGTTATATTCTTCTGTGGGGCCTTCAGCCGAATTTTACTGGAGAGGTTTTGAGATAAGGCCTTCTGCCTTTTAGATTGAAACTCTTTCTAGGCCTTAAGCCGTTAAACATTATTTGTTGATATGTGGCCTTCAAATGAGTATTAATATCTCTTAAATTAATGTCCTTGTCTTGCCCTTATGGCATGAGACTGTTATTCTTTATCTTATATGAAATGTTTTAAGATACGGCCTTCTGCCCTTTAAAATTGAAACTCTTCTTCTAGAGATTAGGCCGTTAAATTATTTGTTGGTGAGCGGTCTTCAGCTGAGTTTTAATATCTCTTAAAGTAATCTTCTTCTCTTGCCCTTAAGGCATAATATTGCTAAGCTTCTGAATGAGGCCTTCAGCACAATTCGAATGAAATGTTTTAACATAAGGCCTCCTGACCTTTGATTGAAAGTCCTCTTATTGCTTGATATGCGACCTCCAGTTTAGTTCCATTAAAATTAAATTGCTAAGTCCTTCAGCCAATTAGACTGAAGATTTAGAAATTATTCTGGGTGAAACCCCCAGAAGAACCTTGTATTTCTATTTGCCTTAAGCCTTGTGTCTTGGATTTTGAATGCGGCCTTCAGCTGATCTAAAGTTAATCAAATGACGTCGATTAAAGTTTTCAGTGTTTTGCATCCTTGTTGTAATATTGTGTGTTGATAAATAAAGTTTGTATGTTGAGTGCAACTGACAGGAATTCATTTTGGGAAGCCGGCCGGGGTGGCCGTGCGGTTCTAGGCGCTTCAGTCTGGAACCGCGTGGCCGCTACGGTCGCAGGTTCGAATCCTGCCTCGGGCATGGATGTGCTACTTAGGTTTAAGTTGTTCTAAGTTCTAGGGGACTGATGACCACAGATGTTAAGTCCCATAGTGCTCAGAGCCATTTGACCCATCATTTTGGGACCTTTCCACAACCTAATCCGCTCTGTCCTGCTAGCCCAGGCATTTCAGTTTCCATTGATCGACGATCGGATTCCGATGGTCCCGTGCCTACTCCAGTCGTAATTGGCTCTGTCGTTGGGTCAATACACGTAGAGGTCGTCAGCTGTGGAGCTCCATGTTCAACAATGTACGATGAACATTTCGCTCCTAAATACTTGTGGGTGCACCAACATTGTGCTCTTTCGGCAGAGATGCCACAATGCACCCTCTATCCTGCTTTACCAAGCGGCAAAACCCTCCGAAATCCTTGCTGTGAAGAGTCGTGGATGTCCAGCTATTGCATTTGGCACGTAGTGGTTGTTTCACTGTCCTTCTACCTCTTTCGGTAAATGCTCGTGACTGTAGCAGATAAACATCCGACCAGCTTCACCATTTTCGAGATACTCGTTCATAGGCTTTGCGTAATAATAATCTGCTCTTTGTCAAAGTCGTTTATCTCATTGAATCTCCCCAGTTTCAGCCTCCATCTTCGCTAGGGTGATAACCCTTCCATGTCGGCTCCGCTTACGCAGTTTTGGTACCATGTCACGAGCCCCAACGTCACCAGGCGGTATCCAACGTGGCGGTGGGCAGTGCTCATAATATTTTCGCTTATGACTGTATAACAAGAATCTACCAGCGACACTGATTCTAGGGGTTCATATTACCTGATGAATTTTGATGGCTGGTTCATTGTACAGCCAATTACATATCTCGCAACAGAGGCACAGTAAGTATAAGTGGTTACAAAGTACTTCTATAAGACGTAGAATTAACATTAGTGCTACTGTAGGTAATGCCGATAGAGAACTACTTAATATTTTCAAACACGTATGTGGCACCAGACTGTCGAATCTAGTTAAACAGATACCGCCGTTCAAAGGACTACTTGTGCACCGCTCTGTTTGAATCCTTTTGCAATGTATACTCAGTGCCGTAACCTCCATTTGATTTCCATATTTCTATTAATTTGTCTTCCTGCCAGATTCACAGTAAATATTTCAGTTCTACATCTACATCTACATCTACATTTATACTCCGCAAGCCACCCAACGGTGCGTGGCGGAGGGCACTTTACGTGCCACTGTCATTACCTCCCTTTTCTGTTCCAGTCGCGTATGGTTCGCGGGAAGAACGACTGCCGGATAGCCCCCGAGCGCGCTCGAATTTCTCTAATTTTACATTCGTGACCTTCTCGGAAGGTATAAGTAGGGGGGAGCAATATATTCGATACCTCATCCAGAAACGCACCCTCTCGAAACCTGGACAGCAAGCTACACCACGATGTAGAGCACCTCTCTTCCAGAGTGCCACTTGGGTTTGCTAAACATCTCCGTAACGTTATCACGCTTACCAAATAACCCTGTGACGAAACGCGCCGCTCTTCTTTGGATCTTCTCTATCTCCTCCGTCAACCCGATCTAGTACGGATCCCACACTAATGAACAATAATCAAGTATAGATCAACGAGTGTTTTGTAAGCCACCTCCTTTGTTGATGGACTACATTTTCTAAGGACTCTCCCAATGAATCTCAACCTGGTACCCGCCTTACCAACAATTAATTTTATATGATCATTCCACTTCAAATCGTTCCGCACACACACAGTTGGAGGAAAGATTGATCCTATTCCGTTTTCTGTATGTTTCAGTTTAAGTGGAATAGCTCCTTGCACACTAGGTCACTTATGACATGAGCTTCTTCATCAGTATGGAACTGAGACACAGATGGTGACATTTTGTCGTATCACACTTAACGTCTGAAGTATATAAAATGTTCAACATACACTATCTGATCACAGTTATCTGGCGACACCCGTGTAATACGGAATCAGCCACTAAACGTCACTAAAGGCGGACCCACCAGTGTAAAGAAGAGCGGAGTGTATTGTGTTGTCACTAGAGAAGCAGCACCAGTCGAAATGGTCAGTCAGGAGAGGTCAGTGAGCACGAACGTGGGCTACTGGTGGGATGTTACCTCAATAAAAAGTCGATAACGGACGTTTCAGTCCTTGTAAACCTGCTCCGGGCGTCTGTAGATGACGTGACTGTGAAGCGGAAACGCAAAACGACAGATAACCAAGGCACCTCATGTACTAACGGACGCCACCACTGAGCACTGCAGATGGTGGTTCTTAAGAATTCCGGAAGGAGCAACTTACCAGTTACAACGTTCTACCGGTACTATCAGTCCAGAAAGGGTAATGACGGCGCATAGGGAGTTAAACAGAATGGGGTACAACCGTCGAGAAGCTCCTCATAAGCCGCATATTTCTGTAGTCAATGATAACAAGGGGCTGCACGATCTTCCTCTCAACAGTTTCATTTATATTGACAGGATATATAGGGCTCTACTATGAAATCAACTGTCAACAATAAACTAAATGTTGAAAACAGTAGAAAATTCAAATATACATCATAAACATATGTACGAACCACATAAAAAATGTTCTTAAAATCTGATGTATCAAGCCCGTGAAATTAAAAAAAAAAGTTTTTTTCTTTTTCATCTCACCTCGTACGTGAACAGGGAGACGCAACTTTCAATGGTTTCCGAGAAAATCGAGTTTGAAAATTTGATGCGTGCTTATATACTTCGGGGTCCGCAGCTGAGTTGTTAGTTTCATAATCGCAAGCGCTCTAGACTGAGTTTCGCTTCCGGTACTTTCTATTTTCATTCACCGTATTTTTAAAAACAGGTATGCATGATACCCGCAGAAATTAAGTGATGACGGAGAACCTTTTATGAATGTAAACCAAGCTTTTTTTTTCCTTTTTTGCGACAGACACAGTGACAAAAATTATACAAACGCAAATGCTTTCTTGGTCGACTGCGGAATCATTGGGTAATAGCGATCATACAAAGCATACAGGGTGGTCAGAAACAAACTGAAAAGCTTGTAAGGGTGTCGCAAGGTAGGTCGTACCAATGAGTAATTGCTAAAAATAAAATTCAATACGTTGCGGTATCGAGTTAATTAGTATTAAAGTTAGCCAATCAGAATGTTGCACGCGCAAATTCAAGCTGCCAGATAGGCTATAGTTATTGTCTATTATTCTGACTGTTCAGCGTTTGCCTCGTGAACGATCCCATGTCCAAAATTTGTATCGCTCTATTATTCGATTTCAGGAAACCAAACGAGGAACACATTTGGCTACACAGTCTCTAGCGGGCCGCTTGAATTTGCGAGAGCAACAGCCTGATTATCTAACTTTAATGCTAACGTCGCAATTTATCGAATTTCTTAAACAATTATTTCACAGTACAACATACCCTGCTACACCCTTACAAGTTCTTCAGACTGTTTGAGACCACCCTTCATAAGCACGCCTAAAGTCTTCAAACTCGATTTTATCGAAAACTGCTGAGAGTTACGTCTTTCTTTTTGCACTCTTGAAGTCCTAGTCGTGTCCTGTACATCCTGTCAATCTGACTCAAATCGGTGAGGAATAGTTCGTACCGTCCCCTTTTAAGTAACGCTTGAAACTGTACAGGGCGACGCCACTGGACACTGAGAAACGGCATACGAGTGATTTGGAGTGATGAGAATCACACTGCATCCTGTGGCAGCCCGATGGTAGGATTTGGGTTCGGCAAATGCCTAGAGAACGTTTACTACCATCATGCGTAACGCCATGAGTGCAGTACGGAGGAGGTGTTGTTACAGTATGGGGATGTTTTTCGTGGTTAGGGTGTCGTCCCCTTATTGCGCTTAAGAAATGCTAAATGCGGAATAACATAAACACATTTTACAGAATTGTGTGCTCTGTCCCGACAGAGTCCTGACCTGAACTGAATGGAACACTTATGGGAGGGACTAAAATGTCGACTTCATTCCAGACCTCAGAGTCCAACTTGCCTTCTCTGGTTTCATCTTTTAAGGAAGACTAGGCTGCCGTTGCTCCAGAGACATTCAGACACTTCACTGATAGTATGCCCCACTACTAATCTCCACTAATAGGTGTTCGGATAGTTTTGATCAGATAATGGTCCGCGATTTAATTCAGTCGTGGATAACCATAAATGCTTCTTTATTTCCTGAACGCAGTCAAATTATTCTTAAATAATGTAAACTTATCACAAAATAGCCTCATAAAGCACGTTTTCTGAATCAACTATACTTCACGTAACTCCATTCACACTATTGAAGGTAGAAATACTTGTCTCCTCGACCATTAACTGACCTTGCTATACAGTACATCTACAAATCGAGTGGCCTGATATTATGATATACATTACCAGGCTATGATGTTTAAATTAATGGACAAGTATTAGAACACCTCATATGAATTATGAGGTTGGGCATTGACGTATCCGACACAAAGAGCGAAGACGGCGTTCACCAGGTGGCCGCTGGAGACACGTTCGCCGGCCGCTGTGGCCGAGCGATTCTAGGCGCTTCAGTCTGGAACCACACGACCGCTACGGTCGCAGGTTCGAATCCTGCCTCCGGCATGAATGTGTGTGATGTCCTTAGGTTAGTTAAGTTTAAGTAGTATTGAGTTATAGGGGACTGATGACTACAGATGTTAAGTCCCATAGTGCTCAGAGCCATTTAAACCATTATTTTTGAGACTTGCTCTCTTGGCCACAATCCCTGGGCAGCTGCGGATTCGCTCTAGCCTTCGCTAGGAAGGCAATAACTCACATCGCTGGTTAATATTTGCATAACGACGTTACTGGCTGGCTCGTGAGTCATTCCTTGGTCGTATTGGTACTGCATATTAGTGCTGGCATGGCATTACAGGGAATCTGAACTAGTCCTTGTGGACCAATATGTTTTCTGTTTGTGTTGTTAATGTTACTTCTTTCTTTTCACTGGCGTCTACACGTCTTAGTAGAGGGGCCGCTGTTTCAGGATTTTTCAAGTTCTGTTGTATTATTTAACTTCTGGTTCTGATGTCTTTCTGGCGCCTCATTCGTCAAGGCAAACCTACGAAAGAGCAGGCGTTTGCACAGTCTGTCTGTTAATCGTCTAAGCTTTATTTCAACGTTATTTTCTGAGACTGAAGTTAGGAACCAGCTCAGCCCTCGGTTAAAATATCGTGGGAAAACGACTGCAAATGACACTCAGGCTGAGCCGGTGTACAAACTCATGACCTGTGCTGTGCCGCACCGATTCGATTCTGGTCTAACTTCTCCGTCTAGCAAGCACGCTCGATGGTCAGCTGAGTGGTCAGCGCGACGGAATGTCAATCCTAAGGTTCGATTGCCGCCTGGGTCGGAGAATTTCTCCGCTCAAGGACTGGGTGTTGTGTTGTCCTAATCATCATCATTTCATCCCCATAGACTCGCAAGTCGCCAAAGTGGAGTCAAATCGAAAGACTTGCATGCGACGAACGATCTACCCAACATGTCACACGACATTTACATTTTTAAGCAAGCTCGCAGCGCGTTACGCTATGGCAGCTTGTGTTATTGATAAACGTCACATATTATACATTAACACAGGAGCTGCATAGCAATGGTTGCTAAAGGATGCGAACAGAGGGTGAGTCAGAATAGTAAAATAAAGTAAATGAATCGTTCTCAGCAGAACGAATACTTTATCTATTGAAACAAATGTGTACGGGCTATAAGCTCATGAGGATGAGCTGAAGAGAGAGCGTTAAGTCTTGAAGCAAATGGCAAATTTTACAGAGAGTGAAACGAAATTTCAATACAGTCTCCTCATTCTACACTTAAAAAAGTAAATAATCTTAGATAGTAAAGCACCTGAGAACCACAAGCTGGTGTGGAACAGCCTTCGATGAACAACATTAGTGTGACACATTATTATGAACCATGTCTTAACCAATAGTGATTATCTGATCGTAGCTTAATACAAATAAAAACTGATATTCACTAATAATAACATGATGTTTTGGGCCCTCTGCATTTTGATCTTTGGAGTTCAATGGTATGCAAAGCCATATGCCAAAGAAAGTCGCAAATAATTATAGAAAAAATGTGATATACGTGAAATTCTTAGAAGACTTAGGCTCCACATAAAAAAAAATAAGTGCTACTGGTAAACACCTTTGTTTTTAAGACATGTGCAGGAAGATATTAAAAAATACCATAATAAGAAGTTTTACATTTTAGATACTACCGGTAACTTAAAATAAGTTACGTAACTTTTGGTATACATAAAGCTTCCTTGAACACATTGATTAGTGTCCTTGATGAATAACTTCATGAGGTATTAATTTGTTTTCTGAAGCAATCAGTGAAGAATGTTGAATGCATACGTCATTCTTCAATAACGAAGTGAACAATATTCGATGCAAAGACTGAAAATTTACGTAACAGCTCCACTTTCATATTGCTATTATTATTTTATGTACTGGACGTTGCTATTTTAATTCGTTTTGATACTTGAGTGGATGAGGGAATGAATACGGCATGTAGAAAAGTATGGATCTTTGACTGTGAGTAACTAAATGCGTGTGATTGCGCAAATCAGACTGTGCAACCTTGAAGTGAGTCCCTCATATTTGGGAAAATGATAATTATAAAGTAGCCAGATCTCGGTATTTTAGAAAGACAAAACTTAGTTCACTCATTCAGAGAGGTAAAGATGGGGTTAATCAGTGTCATCTGGTTCTGGGAGTGTGTTAGTTTTTTACGTCATGTAATCTGATTTCAGAAAGTAGATTTGTCGGAAGAGGGAGACTACTGTAACTCGAATACGAAGCTAGTTAATGGGCTTCTACATTTTTCAGCCAATGAGAGAAGAGATCTTTCGTGCACTTTTCTACGGCAAGAGGAATGTCGCGCATGAGCCGGGAAGAGTGTGCGCTCTGTTCATGTGCCGCAAGTTCACGTAGCCCAGAGCACTATGCATTTTCCTTGAAATTGAATAACAACCTCCTTTTTTAAAAAAAATCTGAGTTATCTTTAAAAGCTTATGATCATTAGTAGATGAAGTCTATGAAAATTGCGGAATATTTTAGTGAGACTTTGGACTTTCTTTTAGAGGGTATAAATTCATCATGTCGTGTTGCACCGAAGTGATTTTTTACAACTTATTGGAGGAAGCCTTCTAAACTGTTTTCACTCTATGTTTTTATGAACTGTTTATTAAGTGATGGAAAGCGGCGTCCTTCCAGTACCAGGCCTGCGTTAAAACCTGGCACTGGCTTCTATAGAGAATCAGCATGCCCCAAGTGTGAAAAGAGTAGTAGAAACTCTGCTTGTTCTCGTACTTAAACTTTCGCAAGTGCATGGTAGGACGAGCTTGGTAGCAAATGTGCGTACACAAACTGATAATAAAGGACAGACTTTATTTGATTTACTAGCTACAGCAAGTCCTGATAAAATTAACTCACTTCAACAGCATAATATCGATAAATGTGCCTGTGTCCCCAGTTACTACATATAGAAAAGCTTTTCTCAGTTAAGAATTATCACGTGCTGCATCAGGACAGGCCGATCTTCTGAAGAACTCACTAAAGTGACTACTTTCTATATTAGTGGTATGAACGAAAAAAGCATCATCGAAAATTTCTCTTTTTTAGTATGCAAGTTTTTGTTCACATCGGCATCCTCTCTGAAAAGAGTGCAGGTAATCGTACAATGCCAGTGCTACGAACGGTGACACCCCTCAGTCATTTGAGCTGCCAGTTAGAAGAGAGGTTTTGTAACCTGCACCATAAATCATCTCTGCTGTGCAAACGTAGGTTACGTTTCTTCAACGTAGCCATTTAGAATTAAATAATAGAAAATATTTGTATTGTCTAATGTTATATTCATATCGTCATGATCTGTTGTATAGTAAGTACGTTTTCCGGGAGTTGCTCATCAGCGTCCTCGTAACAGTCATCTGCTGTTGGAATTGCGTGCCTCCGAGAGTGACTGATCAATTAGGAAATTCAGTTCATAGGTATCCCATCATAGCTTCCGTAACCAGTTCCTATAATGTCTAAAACTTTATAGCAGATCTCGGCGTTTTAAATTGACAAGACTCTATCCTGGTGAGTTAAGACGGCGCGGTAACCGTCTTTCTTGTTTGCGTTGCTGGCATGTGCTGTTTGCCTACTTGATGGTTTGGTGCTCATACACTAACATAACACAGTATTCTTATCCTCCGTATTGGATGCTGTGGGTGAATGTGCGTGACAATATTTCGTTATTATTGATAAATCACTAGTGCACGCATCGGGTAACAAGACACACACACAAACCAACGCACTCAGTAACGGGGACGGTAACCGCTAACATTTTTTCAGGCATACTCCCATATTCCTACTGGGATATCAAAAGGTGGGAATGCTAGTTGATTTGACATTATTTATTAAGGTAAGAAGGGGGTTCTTACTCTTATAATTATGGACTTGAGCTGTGGGAGACGAGAGGTAATTGTCTGAAAATTACAACTTTTTTTTAGGTGACTGAAATTTTATTACAGATTTAGATGTTATAATTGAACATAATCTGGAATCATTGGTCCATACTATTATCGATTCTGACGGATGTTGAAATAGCTAACTGGTCTCGTATTATCAGCCGATCAATGCTCACACTATAGGGAGGCTGAAACGAATTCATCATCACACACCACGACACAACCCTTCCTGATTTAGGTTTTCCGTGATTTCCCTAAATCGCTCCAGGCAAATGCTGGGATGGTTCCTTTGAAAGGGCACGGCCGACTTCCTTCCCCATCCTTCCCTAATCTGATGAGACCGATGACCTCGCTGTTTGGTCTCTTCCCACAAACAACGCAACCCAACCCACAACCCTTACGTGTGTCGCCACACTGAAGTACAGCGCGAAGGACTACGTGCAATGCCGTACAACATCAACTGATGCACAAGCGTGGACGCACAGAGCTGGGAAGCTACCCACAGTGATGCTTGAACACAACTTTTACGGACGCTCGTAAGACGAGCGAAAGCGGGGAAGTGGATCGCGAGCTGTACCTACTACGATATACTGCATTTCACATCTCACCACCTTTCAGACGGAGCGTATCCTTCCTGCATCCTCTCCTCAGCCCGTCCCGCCTACCGTCTCTCCGCCACGCTACCGACCGCCCAACCCGGCCGTTGTTCGAACTGTCACGTTCCTACTGGCTGAAGGCCAACCTCCACCCTCTACACCACTTAGAACCGGTCTTTCCGAAGCGCCTCTCAAACGATCCCTGTAATTAGCTTTCCTAGTTTCTCTTTTGAGGAGCCTACCGCATCTACTGACAATCCTCTCAAATAGCCTTCACACAGCATGCCCTGATACGTACTGGAAAGGAGCAGAGAGGACGAGGAAGAGTGACTCATTGAAAAATAATCGCAATAAAGAACTTAGTTAGCGTCTACACGTCCATTAGCTGAGTTACTCGTGAAGCGCAGTCACAGTACCGCTTCAAGACTTATATCCTTCCTCGGAGCTTCTCTGTGGCCAAAGTAATAGATATCGATGTTGCGTGCAGGTACACGTACATACGTAACACCTCGACAACGTATAGAGAATATGATTTATTGCGTCACTGTTAGCTGTTTATATTGAGAGAATATCATATTACACTGTAAGCGTATTGAGCAATTACAAGTACTCCTTGAAGCCAGTGGATATGTATGGTATATGTATCACCAGCAGCTTAGAACATCGTAAGTATGACCTTAGTTAAAGCTGTTACCATTCACGGTCATTGAGTGAGACATATGGCGAGGACGATTGTTTAGATATTGATTCGTTGACAGTGACTCTGTGCCACAATATTAATATAACTGAGGTATATTGATTTTATGAAGGTACTTCCGTTAAAATCAACTGGAAATGTCCCAGTAATCCTCCGAGTCGGTGAATATTTAATGCAAAGAGATGGAAAAATACATTCAACAGTGTTTTCCAACTAGAATTAGTAATTTACTGCGTTTGTCTGGAGAGGAATTTAGGATATTCTTTATACCTATATGGTATTCATGAAAGTTACATCAATGATGCAGTTCATTATGACAATACGTTTCAAAAGAATCAATTGTGTTTTGCTCATGACACCATTCGAACATTCATCTCACTGTAGTTATGTAAGTAGACTAAAATTCGAATTTACATGAACTGAAAATGAAAGAAATATTTACTGAGTTTATATTAAGTTGTGGTTGTTCTTTGCCACAATCGCAAGGTAGATGGGAATATAAGACTACGAGCTCCTACAAAAAGGAACGAATGTGGTCCGCATAAGGACTAAACTTTATTGACTCTTAAATAACTAATGGTCCAGTATGCTGGCCACAAGTTGTAATAATTTATTTTGCACACAGACATTCAGGATGGTCAGAAACAGTCTGAAAAGCTTGTAGGGATGTTGCAGGGTAGGCTGTGCTGAGTAATAATTGCTAAGAAAATATTCTATACGTTGCGGTGCTTCCGAATTAATTGAAGTTACCAGTCCGCCAATTGGACGCACAAATTCAAGCGGCGCTACAATTAGTGTCATTTGTTGTCATAGCGTAGATGATAGCGCAAGAGACTGCGCAAGAGACTGCTCAAGCCTTGGTTCACGTTCGACCCGCACTACCGCCCCATGTCCAATTTTTGTATCACTCTGTTGTTCGGTTTTAGGAAACCAAACGAAGAACACGTTTTACGACACCGTCTCTGGTGTGCAGCTTGAATTTTCTCATGCAACCGCCTGATTAGCTACCTTCAATGCTAACTGGTAAACGGAGTAATTTATTGCAATTTGTTCTTAACTATGATTTGTCGGCACAGCCCACCCTGCAACACCCTTATAAAGTTTTCTTACTATTTCTGAGCAACCTGTATACACAGGGTGTGGCAGCTAAGACAAACAACCCCAGATACACACAGAATTAGTAAATATATCGAGATGCGGCATTCACACAGTTTTAGTGAACTACATAGCGAATTTCCAGACGTACTGAAGTAATTTTTAACGTAGCCGAATTACGACAACGTTTTGTTTTCAAATGGAACTGTATACTTTTTTCTGTGGCACTTGAAAGAAGCTTCTAAGAGAACTTGAACGACACAAATACGGGACTTGGTCAAGTAGTATCAAGATTACAACGCAGCAATCCACTCACCCCTCCGTCAGGAGAGGAGGTTTCACAAACGACTGCCCTGTTACGAGAAATGTAAGCAAATGCGAAAGTCAGGTAGCGTTAGTGCGTTTATTATCACGGTTATCATACCAAGTGCTCAAAATGTTGATCTTGAGCAGGGCTATACACTATAAAGCCATTCTGGAGAAATAATACTGCACTTTGATCTTCATCCAGAGTTAATGGTGGCATAGTCCCGTGTTATAAGGCATTTCATGCCTTCGGCAGTCGTCAGTGTTTCCTAACAGGCCCCTTCTTTACGTTTCACCCCAGATAAAGATAAAGGAGTGTTAAGTTTGGTGAGTGGGGAGATCGATTTTGAGATTGCTGAACGACCCTTTAAGTGCTTTCCAAATGTTCTCTGTCATTACATGTGTTGAATCGGATGTACACCCATCATGTTGGTACATCACTGACTGCCTTATGTCTAGTAGGATGTGTTCCATTATTTGCGGCCGTAACATATCTTAAGACCTAACATACTTGAGTGTATTTAAATTCCCATCAATAAACTAGGAACCAATGATGCCGGTCTTTAAAAATACGCACCAAACGTTGATAGGCCAAACGCGTTGTTTTGATCCAACTCTTTGAGTCATTGGGGATTTTCAGCTGACGTTTACTGCACATTGTGAAGAATGACTTACTCCTAGTTTGTAAATAATGCTTCTTTCGTATATAAAATTTTACATAGATATGCCGCACCACTTTGCACTTATCTCAATTAACATTCAGAGAACTTTAACCAGATTTGGGAGTCGTTGAGATGCAGCTGTAGAAGCAGCGAAGTATGAAGAGGATGAAATTCTATGGAAAGTATTGTTCCTAGAAAACTCGTTTGGTTGCCCCATCTCGTACTCCCTAGATTCCTCTTAGTGACATTTGCCTTTTGAGGTACTACCGCTAAAACGCTAGTTGCATTCCTTTTGTAATTTGTTCTTCTTTTTCCGTCGCATATTTTACTCTTTACACTTCCTGTTTCTAGACCTATTTTTACAATATTTGCAAAGACAGATAGTGAGTATTTGGTGGATCTGGATATTTATTAGCATACAACTGCACCACTGTTCTCATGGTTTGGCAACATTCGCCATAAACTATGTTCACTTTTTCGATTATCGTATACATTATGAATATTTGGATATCTTTAACAGCAAGTTATGCGACAGCTACAACAGCAGAACACATGCTAAAGAACTTCAAACACACAGGTGGACACAAGAACCAAACCCGAGTTACGTGTTTACTTACATCTGGTATAACAGAGTAGACGTTTGTGGAACCTCTTCACCTGACAGCTGGACAATGGTTTGCGGGGTTGTTATCTTCAAGTTATTAGATCAAGTTCCACATATATTATGTCGTTGAAGTTCTCTTAGAAACTTCTTTCAAATACCACATAAAAATGTATGTAGTTCCATTAGAAAAAAAAAACGAATTCTGTGTCGTAATTCAGTGACTATAAACAATAAAAATTACTTTCCTGCTTCAGGAAATTCGCTATATTGTCCGATATAACTTGGCGAAACCCGCATCTCAATGTGCTTATTCATTCTGCATATATCTGAGGTGGCCTGCCTTAGCTGCCTCACCTTGCCCGATATAAACAACGCGCAAACACATAAACGTAAAAACCCGTTTTTAAAACACTACACTATAGAGAAATAAATGGCGAACGATACGTTCCCCGTAAACTGGAGTTTATATAACTAATGTAAACACCCATAGCGCCTGGTGTGGTGGGAATATCGCAACTGCCTTCATTCGTTGCTTCAAGGAGGGTTGCGGTATTCTAGAAAGAGCAGCAAATATTCACGTCTGTCTAACACTTCCACCATGTTAGGTACGCCTGTCGCAACAGTGGAAAATAGATAACAACGTACAAAGCTTACTGACCACATACCACGAAAACACACGGTGAGCGAAAACCAGTTCTCAAAGACTGTATCTCGTAAAAAACGAAGAGATGTTTTCGATAACAAACAGAGTAAAGGTGAAGAAACTCCACTCACACTTCGGAGGAAATTTAGAACAATACATTCCTGCAACCCGAGAAAAACTCATTGTGAACACTAGGTGGGTCTGTTTATTCAAATCAGATCTTTACTTTGCTATATCCGCCAGTTTATATGCGTTACGGAAAGAAATTATCTGTGTGCAGTTTGGGCTCAATAGGATATGGGGAAAGGGTGCCCCTCGGCTCCGAAAATTGAAAAAAGAAAACCTACAAATGTTTTTCATTATCTTATCTTAAAATCTTTGTTAAGAGATTAAACAGTATTTTTATTCCTTGAAATTTAATTATTATACTGCTATTTCAGCTTTAGTAATATTATATAAATAGCTACTGTGTACAATGTCTGATAACCAAATACGATGAGAGTATCAAATTATCGTTTAAAAACTTTTATACACTAACAAAATATCATTTAGTGTCCAGGAACCTTATCGCAATACTCAGATAAACCCGGAAGCACATTCTTTTTCTATTTGTTTATAAAATGTTTTCGTAGCCCACCATGAGCCTGACACCTCCCTCATCTGGATAATTTACAGATTTCATTTTAAGAGCTAGGTGTACTCTGCTTTAGACATATTCATTTTCA
This sequence comes from Schistocerca nitens, assembly GCF_023898315.1. Classification (NCBI taxonomy): domain Eukaryota; kingdom Metazoa; phylum Arthropoda; class Insecta; order Orthoptera; family Acrididae; genus Schistocerca; species Schistocerca nitens. The sequence continues at coordinate 953,170,135 of NC_064616.1, forward strand.
TGCCACTCTGAATGATCTCTGACAAGGAACTCGTCACTCAAGTCAGATATTGTGAGACAAACGACTTGCATTAAAAAGAAACTGATGAATTCCATTATTGATAATTTTCGGAATTTGATCAGTTACTACTTTAGCCCTTTTAATATTTTGCTCCGTTGGATTCAATCAATAGATTGCATCCGTTTCTGATTCAGAGACAAAATTAGGATCAAAGATGGTCTAGATCACAGCACAAGCAATTTGTGCCATTAATGACTCTTTAGTTCTGGAAAGACCACTAGCGAGCTAATTTTTGAAGAATACTAGAATCCAAATGCGGTGCTTTGTTTTCAGAAGTGGCTCTGGAATATGCCTTGACCTACACAGTCATAACAGAGATATCAAATCGCAGGTAGGATTATTGGATTGTGATGTGTGCTCATATTAATCATGGAAAAAACCGTTTTCAAGCATCAATTACCCTTCACAATCCACTTTGCATGATTGATAGCTCCTGGATCACAAAACTTGCCTTTGTCATGATAGATCTCAATTAAAATTCTAAATAAGTACATAAGCCTCTATGGACTGCCATTCTCTTGTAATATAGAATTTTGAAAAACACAGCTCTCAGTCGCGAACACAATTAATTTGTGACCTACGTTTCAGTGTCACAAGGGACACCTTCTTCGGACAAAATTAGAACTAAATATTACAGCATAACGTACCAAAAAATACGAAAGCTGCAGTCTTACCTGACAGCGTCAGATAGAAATAAAGGAAAATGCAACGGAGGTGCAAGCCACTAGGGGCTGCCATGTGTCCTCTGCTGCAGTCAACTGTTTGTGTTCGCGACTGAGGGCTGTGTTTTGCAAAATTTTGTATTATACAACAGTCACTGATTGACAGCCATGTTAAAAACCTCTTGTAATACACTCCTGGAAATGGAAAAAAGAACACATTGACACCGGTGTGTCAGACCCACCATACTTGCTCCGGACACTGCGAGAGGGCTGTACAAGCAATGATCACACGCACGGCACAGCGGACACACCAGGAACCGCGGTGTTGGCCGTCGAATGGCGCTAGCTGCGCAGCATTTGTGCACCGCCGCCGTCAGTGTCAGCCAGTTTGCCGTGGCATACGGAGCTCCATCGCAGTCTTTAACACTGGTAGCATGCCGCGACAGCGTGGACGTGAACCGTATGTGCAGTTGACGGACTTTGAGCGAGGGCGTATAGTGGGCATGCGGGAGGCCGGGTGGACGTACCGCCGAATTGCTCAACACGTGGGGCGTGAGGTCTCCACAGTACATCGATGTTGTCGCCAGTGGTCGGCGGAAGGTGCACGTGCCCGTCGACCTGGGACCGCACCGCAGCGACGCACGGATGCACGCCAAGACCGTAGGATCCTACGCAGTGCCGTGGGGGACCGCACCGCCACTTCCCAGCAAATTAGGGACACTGTTGCTCCTGGGGTATCGGCGAGGACCATTCGCAACCGTCTCCATGAAGCTGGGCTACGGTCCCGCACACCGTTAGGCCGTCTTCCGCTCACGCCCCAACATCTTGCAGCTCGCCTCCAGTGGTGTCGCGACAGGCGTGAATGGAGGGACGAATGGAGACGTGTCGTCTTCAGGGATGAGAGTCGCTTCTGCCTTGGTGCCAATGGTGGTCGTATGCGTGTTTGGCGCCGTGCAGGTGAGCGCCACAATCAGGACTGCATACGACCGAGGCACACAGGGCCAACACCCGGCATCATGGTGTGGGGAGCGATCTCCTACACTGGCCGTACACCACTGGTGATCGTCGAGGGGACACTGAATAGTGCACGGTACATCCAAACCGTCATCGGACCCATCGTTCTACCATTCCTAGACCGGCAAGGGAACTTGCTGTTCCAACAGGACAATGCACGTCCGCATGTATCCCGTGCCACCCAACGTGCTCTAGAAGGTGTAAGTGAACTACCCTGGCCAGCAAGATCTCCGGATCTGTCCCCCATTGAGCATGTTTGGGACTGGATGAAGCGTCGTCTCACGCGGTCTGCACGTCCAGCACGAACGCTGGTCCAACTGAGGCGCCAGATGGAAATGGCATGGCAAGCCGTTCCACAGGACTACATCCAGCATCTCTACGATCGTCTCCATGGGAGAATAGCAGCCTGCATTGCTGCGAAAGGTGGATATACACTGTACTAGTGCCGACATTGTGCATGCTCTGTTGCCTGTGTCTATGTGCCTGTGGTTCTGTCAGTGTGATCATGTGATGTATCTGACCCCAGGAATGTGTCAATAAAGTTTCCCCTTCCTGGGACAATGAATTCACGGTGTTCTTATTTCAATTTCCAGGAGTGTATGTTGAAAAAACTTGAGACATCGAGTAACATCGACTTGATCCAAATGTTCTTCTCTGATTTTTCCGTGTTGAATTCCAGTTTTCAATTTATTGATATTGTTCCCACAGCAGCCGTTTACAATTTTTTTTATTGCTGGTATAGTCGGACACGTATTTATACGGCTCACCTTTTACTTTCCAAAAAAACTTGTGCGACTTATATTATGTATCAGATAGCTGCAATGTAAAGTATACGCAGGAAGTTCTCCAAATCTTTTTCAATCTAAACACATGCATTTCTAATACTGTTTGTATTTATTGCTGTTGTATAATAAGCTAATGTTTTAACTCAGACCTGAAAACTCAATTCAACTACAGCTTTAGAGACAACTTTTGCCTTTTTTTACATATTTAGTTAAACGAGCAATACATACGTATAATTACCTACATTGACTGAGAAGATATATTTTATTGTATTCAAAAAACACGTTAACACAGGTAGCAAATTTGTTTTGTAAATTTGTAACTTATTGAATCGTTAATATTCATACTCACTCCAGTCGTGCCAGTTTAATGGCTCCGTCTGCTCATTGAAAAACCCTTCAGTCTTTTTTAAATAACGGTAATCGATTCATTCATGAACTCTGACTATCCTAACAACTATTGACTGACTGAAAATAGTTCCTCTTTCCAATTGTAGTGATGTTCAGACAATTACATGCGCTACATTTAAAATATAGCCAAGTTTTTAACCAAATATTTTGTCTCCGCTTATGGACCTCTAAACATTTTCCTGTACGTATTGGTCTCCATTGTTGACACAAAATTCGTATACAATTGTTCACCTCTTGTAACGGAAATCGAGTTAGTTTTTCAAGGAAGCAAAAATTTCCGCACAGCTACCGAGGCACTTGCACACAGAGCTAACTGACATAGCCGCAGAAAGTAAAGTAGAAGTATTGCTGCTAATATGGAATATAGAAGTTTGCTTCTAGTCATATACTGAGATCAATATCTGGTAACATAAATTTTCTCCTCTAAATAAACTGAAGACGAAAACATTTTACAGCTACCTTCCCCCGAAAGTGAAAGACCACTGCGGTGGTTCAGGTGGGGTCGACGAAAGAGCGGCTCAGGTCGCTCTAACTGTCTCATCCTCCCCCTCACCGAAACAGTCATCTATCAAATGAAATCACTCTGAATTAAGGAGACTTGAATAAGCTACCTCCCAACATAAAATAATGACTGCATCTGTCATGTAGAAGTAATACTTCTGGCTTCTTTCTTTCTGGATTTTAGAGCCTATTAAGCCCAAAATTCACACAGCTCTTAATCACATAGGATGGATTCATATTGGATGGTAGCCCTAGAAACACTGTCAAACAGCTGAAAGACTCCGATACGAGAACCATCCCACAGAAAATCCATGGCGAGAAAGAACCTGCAAAATCTTTCCGAGAATAAGTTATATTATGCATGGTACACAACTGAACCGCAAATGAACTTAGCCCTGAAGATTATGTGTACATTCAGATGACTCATAGCCCCCAGTGTTATAAATGTTGATAACCAGTGAGAACACTCAGTTCACAATGAAGATACCATAAGCGATCGTGACAGTTGTGCTGAGGTGTGCTTGCAAATGGACAGCAGTTCTTCTTCCAAGCTACCTCTCCCTAAATTCTGTATTACGCATTTCGTAGCAAATGATACTCAGTAGAGCTCGAAAAATAAAACGAATGTTTGAAGCACAAGGAAAATAGAAAATCTGCCATGGTCTTAGTAAAAGACGTATGGTAACACTCATCTAAAAATGGTTAAAACGACTTTGAACATGGGACTTAACATCTGTGGTCATCAGTCCCCTAAAATTTAGAACTACTTAAATCTAACTAACCTAAGGACATCACACACATCCATGCCCGAGGCAGGATTCGAACTGCGACCGTAGCGGTCAGGCGGTTCCAGACTGAAGCGCCTAGAACCGCACGACCACACCGGCCGGCAACACTCATTAATATTGTTTAGTGAAACAAAGGAAAACTTAAATGTGCTATTTCAGAACTATGTTTCGGCCTCACTATTCGAAAATGTGTACCTTACTATAAACTTACGTCAGTCTAAGCACCTGACGATAAATATCACTATCTCCAGTTTTTTTGTAGAGAAATCATCAGGAAACAGCACCTTCACAGCACAAGAAACGAAATTCGTAGGGAAAGAGATCAGGTATAAGTATTCTCGACTATATTACAGCGACAATGAGATAGCATTCTGAGATAATATTAGGCCACATAGCTTTATTTAATAACATAGAGGTAGAAAAAAGGGATAACAAGAAAGATACTGAGTTAGAGGTGGTACTCCATCAGTACTAAGTGTACCAGTTTTCACGCTGTCAGTAGTGTTCTTTAATGTGGTGTATACGGCGAAGTGAACCGCAGGAGAGGCGTGGCAAACCGCCAACTAATGCAATATGTGCGAGCGGCAGCTGTGCGCTACTGAAGTGAAGGAAGCAACTCCATGGGTAGAGATGCAGTCCGCAGCGTTGCCAAACACTTGTGCAGTAGTAAGTTGCCCAAACTCGCACGAATGTTATTTGTCCCAATCTTTCTGGCGTGTTTGGTGTAATTACGATATTAGGAAGCATAATAAATGCATTCATAAAAAATAACGTCTTCATCTCTCGACACCTGACGTCAAGTTTACGCAGAGGCTACTTAATTTTCATACTTGACTTACTATAAAAAGTTCACAGTGACTCCATACGCTTCATCGAAAAACTGATGGCACGGAAAAATAAAGCAATGGTTTTGATTAGCAGCGCACGCGTTTTGTGGCGACACCTGTTCTTTTTATTTATTTATTAGTTTCATTCTCGTATTGCCCAACTAAGATCACATCATGTGACAACTTCAATTCCTTTTACATCTACTGCAAATTCTTCTCGTTCGCAGGAGAGCTTCAGTAAAGATTGGAAGGTAGGAGACGAGGTATTGGCAGAAGTAAAAGCTGTGAGCACGGGCCGTGAGTCGTGCTTGGGTAGCTCAGTTGGTACAGCACTTGCCCGCGAAAGGTAAAGGTCCGAGTTCGAGTCTCGGTCCGGCACACAGTTTTAATCTGCCAGAAAGTTTCTTCTCGTTCATTCCGTTGCATAGTTTCCCCAAGATATTTAAATTTACTTACTCGCTCTGTTTTACCTGCTTGTGTCTCTTCGAAATTTGGTGGATTTTTTAACATTTGTTATGAATTTTGTTCTTTCAGCTGAAATTTCTAGAACAGTTCTATTTGCTGTTTCTACCAGATGATTTATCTGAATAACTGCTTCTGTCAGATTTTCTGAAATTATTTCAAAATCGTCTTCAAAAGACCGGTAGTTTACCTTTTTCTTTTCTACCCAGACATTAGTTTTATTTTATTTTTTCATTTTTTTTTTTTTTTTTTTTTTTTTTTTGTGGGCGGTTGTCACTTTCTCGCCTAACTAGACACCTATTTTTAACTGATTGACGTTTCTTCTTATAATCCGAGAAGACATATTAGACATTAAATAGTCTTTAGATTACTGGCTCAATTGCAAAATCCAGGAGTAAAAAAAAGAAAATATCTTGACACTCTACCGCCAAATTCAGAAGGGAAATTTGGAGCACTGGTTAAGACAAATGTCTTGTATTTGGGAGTAGCCTAGTTGAGACCTCCATCCAACGGTAGTTTATCAGCCGTTTCCATAATTCACCTACCATAAATGCCGGGACTATTCCTTGTAAATGCATTAGGCCGACGTTCTACCCTATCTCGGTTCATTCATACTAAACTTATTTATCCTATTGCTAGTTGCAATCTTTAGATAGTCACCAAATGTTACTTCCAAATATACGTCACTGTATTAAATAAAATTATCCATAACGTCATAAGTGTGATATTTCACCACCGTACTACCGTGACTGCCGGAATCTTTGTAATGTTTGACGATCACCAGTACGTAGATACGCTGACGTAGCGCACTGGTAGCTTCCTGTCGACAGAAGCGACTACGCCATGTTGCACACGGGCTTCTCCGTGTCTCGAGAGATGCAGTCGCCACCATCGCCTGTGTAAGAAATCACGTTCCGATCACTCGACCACTCTAGAGACACAAAGACACTGAGAAGCTGGTGTACCTCACATGGACATCTCCAACAACAACGAGCTGACCATTAATTGCAAGCATTATGTGCGCTACGACTGGGAACGGGTACATACCTCCAACTTAAGTGCCTCCAACACTGTCCCCCACTACACGGCTACAGAACAGTAAGGTGACACCGAGAGGATAAATGCAGTACTGAAGACAGAGCTGCTTTCTTTCGTTTGACAATGAAGATACGTTTAAAATATTAACAAAGGATAAAACATACACTACGGGATTAAAAGTATCCGGACAACTTGTTGAAAATGATAAATTCGTGGCGCCCTCCATCGGTAAGGCTGTAATTCAGTATGGTGTTGGCCCACCCTTAGCCTTGATGACAGCTTCCACTCTCGCATACATACCTTTAGTCAGGTACTGGAAGGTTTTTTGGGGAATAGCTGCCCATTCTTCACGGAATGCTGCATTGAGGAGAGGTATCGATGTCGGTCGGTGATGCCTGGCACGAGGTCGGCGTACCAAAACGTCCCAAAGGTGTTCCATAAGATTCAGGTCAGGAGTCTGTGCAGGCCACTCCATTACAGGGATATTATTGCCGTGCAACCTCTCCACCACAGGCCGTAGATTATGAACAGGTCATCAATCGTGTTGAAAGAAGCACTCGCCATCCCCGAAATATTCTTCAACAGTGGCAAGCAAGAAGGTGCTTTAAACATCAATGTAGGCCTGTGTGGTGATATTCTCACGCAAGGGGTGCAAGTCCCCTCCATGAAAAACGCGACACACCATAACTCCACCTCCTCCGAATTTTACTGTCGGCACTACACACGCTGGCAGATGACGTTCACCGGGCATTCGCCATACCCACAACCTGCCATCGGATCGTCACTTTGTGTACCGTGATTCGTCACTCCACATAACGTTTTTCCACTGTTCCATTGTCCACTGTTTACGCTCCTTACACCAAGCGAGGCGACGTTTTGCATTTACCGGCGTGATGTGTGGTTATGAGCAGCCGCTCTACAATGAAGTACAAGTTTTCTTACCTCTCGCCTAACTGTCATAGTACTTGCAGTGAATCCTGATGCAGCCGGCCGCGGTGGTCTAGCGGTTCAGGCGCTCAGTCCGGAACCGCGCGACTACTACGGTCGCAGGTTCGAATCCTGCCTCGGGCATGGATGTGTGTGATGTCCTTAGGTTAGTTAGGTTTAAGTAGTTCTAAGTTCTAGGGGACTGATGACCACAGATGTTAAGTCCGATAGTGCTCAGAGCCATTTGAACCAATCCTGATGCAGTTTGGAGCCGGCCGCTGTGGTCGAGCGGTTCTCCGTGCTTCAGTCGAGAACCGCACTTCTGCTACAGTCGCAGGTTCGAATCCTGCCTCGGGAATGGTTGTGTGTGATGTCCTTAGGTTTAAGTAGTTCTAAGTCTAACCGACTGATCACCTCAGATGTTAAGTCGCAAAGTGCTTAGAGCCATTTGAACCTTTTTTTTTTTTTCCTTTTGCAGTTTCGAATTCCCGAGTGCCTTCACGTTTCCACTATCACATCAGAAACAGTGGACCTAGGGATGTTTAGGATTGTGGAAATCTCGCGTACAGACGTATGACAAGTGACATCCAATCACCTGACCACGCTCGAAGTGCATGAGTTCCACGAAGCGCCCCATTCTGCTCTGTCACGTTGTCTAGTGACTACTGAGGTCACTGATATGGAGTACCTGGCAGTACGTGGCAGCATAAGGCACCTAATATAAAACACGTATAATTTTGGGGATGTCGGGATATTTTTGATCACATAGTATATTTTTCCTATTATTTAGAAGTAGTGTTAATATAGGTATTAAAACTTCATAAAGTTACAGTTTCCCCTTTAAAAATATTATGCTGATTTCTGTATTTAATGAATGAAACCCGTTCGGTGGACCACAAAATAACTGGTGCCTGCACTAGATCCGGAGCAGGGGAGGGGGGCATGAAATGGTGTTAGGAGGAGCAGGTGTGTTTTTATGTGGGGCAAGAGTATTTTTGGAAGTTTAGTGGAAAGGAATCATTGAAGTGTAGGTAAGTATAATGTGAAAATATGACCAACTCCTGTAGTGGGAAGGGAGGCGTGGACCTCGTTAGATCGGACAAGATAACATTTCTTTGGTAGAAGTCTGAATCTGTCGAAGTTACACTGGAAGAGGATGTTAAGTAAGTGTAGTTATGGAGTCTGAGGCATGACTGATATAGTTCCGGCAGCGTATCGGGATTGGACATTGTGGAGGAGGTAACGAGATTGTTTAGCACAAGTTAATGGGATGCGTATAATTTTGCTTCATGTGGCGTCGACGATAAGGTCATAGACGCACAAAGATGTTTGTGTGGTCAATGATGAAAGGGAATTCGACGAACCTGTAAGACATTTAGTGTGAGAAGCTTATTGGTTGTGAAAACCATGGTGTGATGCATGAAATTGAAGGATTTGATGGAGGTGATGGAATTTTGAGGGAGAGAGAATCCAGGTCACGTTACGTAGGAAAATATGAGTCTGATACTGGCTTTAGAAATGTGAAGAAAGGTGGAGGGATTCAGACATCATCTTAGACAGATTAATGCTTTCATTAATATTGTCTATCTGGGAATCAGCTGAATTGTTAACAGGCGAGATTTTGATTGCAGTTTAAGTTAGAGTTCTAGTCCAATACATGAGTTACTGAGCAAAATGCAACGATGGTTTGAAAAACTTACGCAGTTGTAGGCTGATGATTATAGGATCGTTTATCCTACAGTTATTGTCTGATTTTGGAAAGGATTTGTTGCAATGAACTACCGGTTACACCAGCAGGTAAATTGGTTAAGAATGGAAACACAAAGGGGTATAATTTGCGGTTTCATGTGTTCACCGGAAGACGTGGATAAAGCTGCGTCTTTTTGTTTGTTTTTAAATAACAGTTCCCACTATTGACGTGAGCTGGCAGTGCACAATTACTGTTCTTCATTGTTTGATTTATAAAATAAAACAACATACTAAAATAAGGTTTGAAGAAATATATATGATATTATATTGGTGTTGAGAATTTTTCTCAGTTTCGATGATAGTGCTGGTGTGGCTAGTGGAATTCCGAGGTAAGAATCTTGGACGTGGAACGTACTGGACATGATTTACGCAAAAATGGATATGGGATGCTTATGAGGGAAGAAATAGAAGTTAAGAGAAGAGTATGATTCAAATTATCACAAGAAAGTTTATAGGAACCTAAAGTGGAACTGAGGAAAGGTTATGATAGTTCACAATTCACACTTGGTAGATAGGAAACACTGCCTCCACAGCTGGCTAATTTGCATTTCATCGGAAGCTGAGTGCATCTGGGTGTTCGTGCGTTAGATGTTGTGAGAATCTCCTGCTGCTGAGCTTTTACAGAAATGTGGCAGTTTGCATTAGAACAGCGAATTGATATTGTGTAGTGTTACATAAAAGCACACCACATCAAGGAATGTAAAGAAATGTTTCTGGAGAAGTATCCTGGTAGGAAACTCCCCACGACCACCATTACTGAAGATCTGTACAAGTGATGGAGGGCGAGAGGAATTGGCGACCGACAGTGAGGACCACTGTATACTGAAAGATATAATATTAAAGGCCTGCCATGTGATTGTGGTGCAAGAGTTGAAATTTACTGCTCAGGAAAAGAGTTAATTATTGTAACTGGCCGTTAAATCTATAGCTAACGGTTACTTGGATCCCTTCCTGTGCTTTGTGACAGGTTATCTAAACTCCCAGAGTTGCAGATACTGGTAGCAGGACAACCCACATATTCAGCATTAAGAATCTCTCCACTCCGAGAAGATAGGTGTTTGGTGTGTGTTGTCCGGAATGTGCATTATTGGCCCCATTTTCTCCAATTAAGACATAAACAGTTCCAGATATCTAGAGATCTTTGACTCTCTCTATGCAGAATTAACAGATGAAGTTCACACATACGACCACACTATGGTCCACATCACCAACGTGCTCCCTGAAGACAGACTTGTCAGTAAAGTCCTCTGGCCCCCAAGGTTCCCAGATTTAAAATCGAGTAATTTTTATTTATGGGGCATACTAAACAGAAAAGTGTATGCTGACAGTCCTCAAACAATGGACAATCTTAAACAGAACGTTACTAGAGAAATTAACAACATCACGTTTGCAGAATTACAGCGTGTTGCCGGTAACGTCGTCACATGAAGTCACTGATACCTCGATGCCTATGACCAACGCTTCCAGCATCTCTTATAAATAGATAACTGCATGTTTTTAGAGTTACTATCAACTATTCCTTTTTAGATAGTTCTCTGGCGTTAGGAGTACCGGATTCGTGTGGGACACCATTTGTATGTCCGAGGTCTTGCAGTTTTATGAGCCGGCGTACGATACAGGTCAGAGAAGATACTTGGAGGTGGAAAGGAGGAGGCAGTTTATGTCACTCAAGGATTTGGAGGGATAAGGCTCTCCACTTTTACTCCGAAGTTATATAAATCTCTCTTATTTTGGGAGGAATGACAGCGGCCTACCTTTGAGTCCTCATATATCTAAAACTAAGTTATTTACACTCATACACAAACACTTAAAAGACGAAACAATAATCCTTCTCAGTATTATTACGGCGTGTGTGAAATGAGAATGGTTGTACTAATGGTTCATTTTAAGTGCGGGTAAGGGCTAGGATTAAAAAGAATTTTTTTTTAAAAAAAAGAAGACTGTTGAATACATGGCGAGAGAATCTAATAGATAATAAACTCATCTTTTGAAGTAAATTAGTCTCTAATTAGCTACCAGGATAATAGACTGCAACCTTAATCAGAAAGAGATGGGTAGGGCAGACTGCGTTGCACAGGATGATAATACCACAAATGATTCCACAGTCAGTAGACTGCGAGAAAACATTTGACTCTGCCAGCAGTTGAGATCCAAGGAACAGAATTTATGTACACCAGTTTACACACAGATTCACCCAGTCGCGTAGCGTAACGCGCAGCGTGATTACTTGCCAGACAGGAAGGCAACCCAACCCGGATAGGATCAGCGCGGCGGATTATCGACTGTAGTAAGTGCACGCGTCAGAATGAGTGTGGTTTTTAAGCGCTTTCACATTATCGTTTGGGGAAATGCTGTACTGGTCCCCAGTTCCCGCCCCAGAATATACGATCACACACAGAACAAAGTTTACGCAATTCACAAACATTTAGTGAACTCAACTTCCCTCCCTTAGGTAACCGACGACTCTGGTGACAGGGAGGGCATCCGACCGCAGAGTTAAATGAATTTGCCAGAACTTGAGTATAGTGCGTTCATACTAGAAGGGGTAAAAGCTAACTTAATGAAGAAGTTTAATTATACAGCAAAGCTACAAGTACCCAAAAGAGAGAAATGTTCACAATTCAGAGAGGAGTCATGCAGCTGGACTGCTTTGACATAAATTATTTTCTTCTGCCTTTACTTTCAAATCATTGAACTGGGAAATATGACAATTGGGCTGATGTTGAATTACAGTAAGAAGTTAACATAGGATAAATATGCTGGAGAGATTAATAAGTAATAGAAACAGTCAACGAATTTACTAACTTAGGACAACATAAAAAAAAAACTTAGATTGATGCTCCAATAAATAAAAAAGTGTGAGAACTCGTTCAGAATTGATGTGTGAAACTGAATGTTTTATTTACAAGTAAATTACCAAAATTCATTAAACAAATCTTTATAATAGTGTTACTATCTGCAGTCATTCTTCCCTATTTAATAACTCAATTATGTTTCGTACGAAGAAAAAAATTATCCGTCTATTACAACTAAATGTTTGTTTTGTTTTTAACCAAATATGTTTCATCTATTTGTGTTGGACATCATTAGTGGCATATAAAATAAAACAATTGCTTAGCTCTACATATCCTGTTATGAGACAAAGCTTACCCTGGCAGAAAAATTTAGTTTTCTTACTACTTATAGTAATAGTATTATGGTTTTACCACTTACTTTCTTGTTTACTATTCGTTCCAAGTGCCCATTGCCACTTGTGTAGCCATTAAATGACTGAAATATAAGTTTTCATTTAATTATACGTTATACCCATCTCACTGACCCTGAACTTGCTTACTGTACTCTGCGGTTAACGTTGCTAGTGAAGGGTTAACTGAGGTATCATGGGAGCTGTAGAACGTACACTGCACTGGTTTCTTGGGTGGGGAGGGGAAAACTCCATGTGTGTGTGTGTGTGTGTGTGTGTGTGCGTGTGTATGTTTTGTGTGTTTGTATATTCTTTAAGATAAGCATGTGTGTATGTATATCTATGTTTTAATCTATGTTTTCTTCTTTTTTTCTTTTCGAGTGGTAAGCTGTAACTTACTTGGTATACTGTCCTACTGTAATGTTCAATAGCCATATAAAAATTTAAAGCAAAGAAAAAATAAATCAAATATAGATATATCAGGTCTCTAAAAAAAGTCACATACGCACATATGCCTATAAAAACACACAAGCGCACACACACACAAACACACACACACACAAACACACACACACACACACTCCCCCCCCCCCCCACCCCGTACACATCATCCTCCCTTTCCACCTACACATCCTGCTGCACTGATACCCTATATACTGGACAGACAATATTACAGAAACAAACAGAAAGATAAAAATGGCTTAGAATTTATTTTGGAAATGGAATGATGCATTCAGAAATAAATTTCCAACGTGCCTTGAACTGGAAGCCCACACTTGGTCTACAATGCAAATAGTAACTGAAGTAAGTGAAACACGGACGTCAAATGTTCCATCAGAACAAAAACTGAGGGTTTCCATCAAGCAGTGGAAAAATGAATGTAGGGTATGACAACAAGGGACAGAAAAGGAAACGAGTGGATGAGAAAAAAGACAGGCGAAGGGAATGTAGTGCTGACTATTAGGGAATGGAAATGAAGTGGCCACATAGCGACACGAAATGATGGTAGTAGGACTACGGTGAGACTGCTTTAGGATCTTTAGCATAAGAAAAGAAGTTTATGACGACCTAATTAGACAGAGGTCTCGGAGTTGTGGTTTCTCCTGTAACTGCTGCCAACAGTTTATCAAGGTTGATGGAAAGGCATCACTTGTTACATGAAGAGTTCATGCGGAGGTGAAGGAATCGGTGAGACAAACACGGGATGGGATGGACGGCGGGGATGTTAGTGTGTTGAGTATGTTTTAGAATACATACTTTTTATATAACTATTGTTTATAATCCTCATCGTCCCTGAGGTGGAGGGAACGCGAGCTGACAGCGGTCGTGTTGGCTTTCATCATCCTTAGATTACAACAATTAAAGCACATAAACAATACATAGAACGAAATAAAAACAATAATATTTGCTTGAAGTGATCTGTCTGACTATAATGGAACTATGTTCTGTTTATTTTCTTAGTGAAGGATTTGGATGCAGACGTGACTCAGCAAGAAGCATTATGAGAAAAAATGTGGGGTGAGTACTAGAAAGGGTCAAGCTTGGATAAGATAGACGTAAAGAAAATATACGAGGTGTGACAATAAAGAAATGAGAATGATTTTCTTTGCAAGATGTGTCAACCCTGCAGGCTTGCGTAGGCACAATAACATTAACCTTGGTGTATAATCTGCTTCTAGTCCAAGCGGCACATCGATGCACCTGGTCAGCCGTGTGTTGTGCTGTAATAAGTTAGTACGTGTTTGTGGCTCTCGTCACGGAAATGGAACTGTGTAATATTGCGCAACGGTATGCCACTTCTTTTTGCGTTGAATTGTGTGAAAACGCGACGACAACTTACAGTAAGGTTCAGAAGGCTTTTGGAGAGGAGGTTATGTCAAGACTCAAGTTTTTCGTTGGTATAAAACGTTTAGTGAAGGCAGAAGGAATGTTCTCACAGACGGATGTCAACTTGGCCAGGGTGCGTGGACTCGTACGATCTGATCGAAGATTATCCGTGAAAATGATTGCAGAAGAACTGAACATCAATCTAGAAACGGTTCGTCTAGCAATAACTGAAGATCTAGGTATGAGAAAGATTTGTGCAAAAATGGTCCCCAAAAATCTCACACCACAACAGTGAGAAACACGGAAAAGTGTGGCAGCTGATCTGTTAGAGCAAACGGAAATCAATCCAGTACTGTTGAGCTGTGTTATCACTGGTGATGAAAGTTGGTTTTTTCATTACGATCCAGAGACAAAACGCCAAAGTTCGCAATGATGCTCAAAGGGATCACCCAGTCCAAGAAAAGCTTGCATGTCAAAGTCAAGAGTGAAATGCATGCTTGTGTGCTTCTTTGATTCCAAGGAAATTGTTCATAAATGGTGGGCAAACAGTTAACCAATATTACTACAAAGAGATTTTAGAAAGACTTCGTAACAGAGTTCGTGTACGTGCCAAGATTGCTGATAATTAAATTCTGCATCACGATAATGCGCCATCCCATATTGCTCTGTCAGTACAGCAATTTTTAACCTCAAAACAAATTTCAGTACTATCACAGCCACCTTATTCACCAGATATCACTCAGTGCGACTTTCATCTATTTCCAGGAGGCAAAACGGCGGTCAAGGGATACCATTTTCAAACAACACAAGCCATCCAAAAAGCTGTGACGAGGGTCTTGGAGGATATTACAGAAGATGAGTTCCAGAAATGTTACCATCAATGGCAGAAGCGCTGGAAACAGTGTGTGCAATCAGAGGAGAACTACTTTGAAGGAGACAACACTAAACGTGACTAAAACGGTAAGCAAAATTCTTTTCACATCAGTCTCATTGCTTTATTGTCGCACCTCGTATTTCACAGGACAGGTAGGTATGAACAATGATACCACAATCTGTGAGGGGAAAGGCTGCTGAAACTACCCAGGGAAAGGATATGGATAGTGTGGAGATGTAGTGAAAGGTGCAGACTTTGCAGCATTTCGGTGTTCCCAAGGCTTTGAGATGGAACATGGTGTTGGGATTCCAGTTTGCGCCAGGTATTCGATTACTGAAGGCGTTCCACGCGTTTGAGGAGACGTGGTATCTTTCGAGCCTGCTGACGATGAGTAAATGTATAAGGAGACAAAACAGCTAAGATCACCAGTCTCCTGTTCAATCTCCAGTGCAATCAGTGTACCCGAACTGCCCACGTATGTAGTGCATTCTGCGTGCAAGTGTGAGAAAAAATGTTCAAATGTGTGTGAGTTCCTAAGGGACCAAACTGCTTAGGTCATCGGTCCGTAGACTTACACACTACTTAAACTAACTTAAACAAACGTATGCTAAGAACAACACACACACACCCATGCCCGCGGTAGGACTCGAACCTCCGGCGGAAGGGCCCGCACAGTCCGTGACATGACGCCTCAAATCGCGCGGCCACTCCACGCAGCAACGTGAGAAAGTTTTCTAAATGTTTGTGTAGCAGGTATCTGAGGCGGAACGTGGAGACTTGCACGGTATTCACCTAGTAGGATATGGAAAACTGCTTAAAAGCCATATCCGTGCTGGTGGGCTCAACTACCCCTCGTCGTTAATCTACCGATCGGATTTGATCCGAGACTGACATAGCTCTATGCATTGAAGCGTTCGCGTTAACACGCGCGCCACGGGCACGTTTTGGAGCCCGGTATACGTAAAATACACTCCTGGAAATTGAAATAAGAACACCGTGAATTCATTGTCCCAGGAAGGGGAAACTTTATTGACACATTCCTGGGGTCAGATACATCACATGATCACACTGACAGAACCACAGGCACATAGACACAGGAAACAGAGCATGCACAATGTCGGCACTAGTACAGTGTATATCCACCTTTCGCAGCAATGCAGGCTGCTATTCTCCCATGCAGACGATCGTAGAGATGCTGGATGTAGTCCTGTGGAACGGCTTGCCATGCCATTTCCACCTGGCGCCTCAGTTGGACCAACGTTCGTGCTGGACGTGCAGACAGCGTGAGACGACGCTTCATCCAGTCCCAAACATGCTCGATGGGGGACAGATCCGGAGATCTTGCTGGCCAGGGTAGTTGACTTATACCTTCTAGAGCACGTTGGGTGGCACGGGATACATGCGGACGTGCATTGTCCTGTTGGAACAGCAAGTTCCCTTGCCGGTCTAGGAATGGTAGAACGATGGGTTCGATGACGGTTTGGATGTACCGTGCACTATTCAGTGTCCCCTCGACGATCACCAGTGGTGTACGGCCAGTGTAGGAGATCGCTCCCCACACCATGATGCCGGGTGTTGGCCCTGTGTGCCTCGGTCGTATGCAGTCCTGATTGTGGCGCTCACCTGCACGGCGCCAAACACGCATACGACCATCATTGGCACCAAGGCAGAAGCGACTCTCATCGCTGAAGACGACACGTCTCCATTCATCCCTCCATTCACGCCTGTCGCGACACCACTGGAGGCGGGCTGCACGATGTTGGGGCGTGAGCGGAAGACGGCCTAACGGTGTGCGGGACCGTAGCCCAGCTTCATGGAGACGGTTGCGAATGGTCCTCGCCGATACCCCAGGGGCAACAGTGTCCCTAATTTGCTGGGAAGTGGCGGTGCGGTCCCCTACGGCACTGCGTAGGATCCTACGGTCTTGGCGTGCATCCGTGCGTCGCTGCGGTCCGGTCCCAGGTCGACGGGCACGTGCACCTTCCGCCGACCACTGGCGACAACATCGATGTACTGTGGAGACCTCACGCCCCACGTGTTGAGCAATTCGGCGGTACGTCCACCCGGCCTCCCGCATGCCCACTATACGCCCTCGCTCAAAGTCCGTCAACTGCACATACGGTTCACGTCCACGCTGTCGCGGCATGCTACCAGTGTTAAAGACTGCGATGGAGCTCCGTATGCCACGGCAAACTGGCTGACACTGACGGCGGCGGTGCACAAATGTTGCGCAGCTAGCGCCATTCGACGGCCAACACCGCGGTTCCTGGTGTGTCCGCTGTGCCGTGCGTGTGATCATTGCTTGTACAGCCCTCTCGCAGTGTCCGGAGCAAGTATGGTGGGTCTGACACACCGGTGTCAATGTGTTCTTTTTTCCATTTCCAGGAGTGTATGTACGATGGAGGTTATTCGGCCACAGAGATGGGAGGCGGAGTGGATAGCTCTCAAGTACTTGAAAGGAGTAGTGAAGTTAGGGAGAGGTCGATGTACAGCTTTTGTGCAGTACCTTTTTGCAGACTGCAAGAAAAACTGGAAATAAACGAGAACGAGAAGAGCACAGTGAACTACAAAGTAGTGTTGTTGTTATACTCACGAGCAGCGTTATTCCAGGCACAGGGAAGGCCTGTGTGCGTGATGGGTTGCCGTCAGGCATGTAGCGGAAGAACTCGTACTCGTCCTTGTACCACTTGACGGAGTAGAGCGGGGCGCCGTCTGTCGAATAGTTGCACAGCATGCTGACGTTGTCGCGCACGTCCACCTGCGCGGGCACTCGAAGCTCGATCAGCTGCACAGCGCCGCACGTCCCTGAAAGCACAGGTACTTCGATTATTTTATTTGGATTTGAAACTTACAGGCAAACAATTTATTCAACTAACAAACACTCACATACAAAATGCTTTGTTTTAATCTGGGTCGTGGGGTCTACAACGAAATTCTATAAAGATGTCATTAGATATTTAGTTAGTTAGAAACATGTCCCACAGACCTTTTCACGGTTGTGACGAAAGTATTTGGGTTGGTTCAGCTTGGGGGATATGTGTACATTTTTTGTGAATTATTTCTTCTTACGTAACAAATGAATCAATATTTTTGACGACTAACTATGGGTATTTGAATGCTGTACAGCGAACCGTACCTGTTTTTAATGCAATTTTTGTCTGTGGAATAGCATAAGATGTACGAAAGAAATTACTAGATTAGACACTGTATTAGTTTACTACCTTTCAGGTATTTCATATAACTTGAAAAATGCTCAAAGAACTTCGTGGTGACATTCTGAAATTCTTTCTAAGCCACCGATAGCTTTAGTCATGAGTATCTAATGATCTTTTGATACCATGGCTGTGTTTTCATATAAGCCGCTGCAGATCAGACACACAAGAAATCTCACCAGCAATGAAAATATCATTAAGTGTGACTTTCGAGATCTTAGCAATGGTTCCCAGACATAGGTAATGTCAAATGGTTCAAATGGCTCTGAGCACTATGGGACTCAACTGCTGTGGTTGTCAGTCCCCTAGAACTTAGAACTACTTAAACCGAACTAACCTAAGGACATCACACACATCCATGCCCGAGGCAGGATTCGAACCTGCGACCGTAGCAGTCCCACGTAGGTAATGTCGGTAGTGCGTTATTACAATGTGGATTGGCAGTAATCTCTCAACAACACAAACTAATTTTGGCCTTAAATGAAGGATGCAGTCCTATGAGAGGTAGTTGTCTGTAGAAGTACTGCTACCTCACGAGTTACCAGTTTCGTCAGACTGTGTATCGGTGTCACAGATCCGTTAGTATGGTTGTCAGACTTTCGATCATTGTAAGTGTAAGTGTAAGATAATCCTGCTCATTGAAGGTTTAACTCCCGACAGCAGCTTTCCCAAACATCAGCAAGCGCCTTGTCAATTTGATCTGAAACTCAATATCACAGAGTTTCAATTCACAGGCAGCGGGCCATAACACCTAGTAATTCCAAATATTACGCTCCTTGCTAATACGCCTTCGAGCCCAGTTTTCGTTATTAGCTTAGAAGTTAGTCGGAATATTCTTTTTGACTGTTGATTAAATTTGGAAATGTTACAGTCAATCGGGGTAACTTTGTACCACATTTTTCCATTTTTTCAAAAGGCTGGTCACAAGATAAGTTAGCCATCACAACAGACATCACTACAGACATTGTAACATTTTACATGTATAGTTGGTAAATGCTTGGAAAAATGAAAATGTAGGCTAACTATGCCCTATTGTAGTAAAATTTCTGTTTTAATATCGGTAAAAAGTTATACCGTCTTTTGGGGAAGAGGGAAAGACTACAGAAATACTCATTAGAAATCACAGAAATATTAAAATTGTTACCTTTGATACAAAATAACAAGTACATGAAGCAGTAGCCATTTGAAAAAAAAGCATCAAGTGGTACAAAGATATCCTCAACGGTGAAAAGTTACCCTGATTGATTGTATGTAACATGTCTTTAAACATCATTACATTACATTAATCCTTGTTCCATAGATCATGAATACGACATTTCGTAATGATGTGGAACGTGTCACTTTAACGTAAGGTTTCTTTTTACAAAATAATTAATATTTAGTTTATTTATTTATTTATTTATTTTACAGTTACTGCTTCATATCTAAGGATTCATCACACCACTTCTTTGAGACATAACTACCATCGTAAGTTCGCTTATGTTGTCCACAGTCTACTAAGACAACAAACAAAGAATCATTAAAAGCCACTACGATGCAGAAACATTTACGTAGATAATATGAACTACCCACTCGGAGGTGTCTGTGAACATCAATGTGCCAGTTCATAAGCAGTGGCAGTCGACTGGTTGATTTGGAGACACTCTCTCTTTCCTACTAGCGTTTGTCCGGTCGTACGTGGGCACTGTTTTCAAGATATGTCATATGAATGTTATTTAACTTTGAGATGGAATGCCGTTTCTGCCGTCACAATCAGCCAAAGACATGGAAGTCACATGCGAAATCTATCTGTTACTCTCGTACACTTCCTTTGTGTTTGCTATCGAATTTCAAATGATTGTACGTCGTACTTTCTGAGGCAGAGATTGGGGACGAGACCAGAATTTGCCTAAAAGAGGGGCGAAAGCCGAGTAAGATTAGACACGGGCTTGCGGGGTAGCAGACCAGCAGTCGCTAATCTGCGACAAAGTGTCGAACCGTGTCCGTGCCGATAGATGGCACTCTGCACGTTAAGCTGGACGTCAGGTCGAACTGCCTGTTTGAAAATTTTTGATTTAAAAAACTTTCACATTTGTTGGTGTTTCATATAGGAAAATTCTAAATACAGGGTTGCGCTACATTATAAATACTCAAATAAGAGACTAAAATAGTATTTGCAGTTGCTCTCCCATGACAGTTTCTCTTCCTCCAGCTGCTACTCACCTTACACCAGTCTGCTCTTTTTGAGAAGTTCTCTTTTATTTACGCTAGAGTAATCAATCAGCATCTGTTAGTTTCATTCTGAATGAGGTCCCTGGACTTCTTTCTTCATCAAATTTTTTTGCTTGGACGTTCATCTATTCACACCTAGAGACACAATTGTTTAATTACTCTGCAAGCAGCTATTATCTAGCGCCTTTAGGTTACCAGGAGAAATAACACATCAATGAACACTTAGCACGTGTCGTACAGAATCCCTGTGTCTCACTGAAGTTTCCTTCCTTAGTACTATCTTCGCATTATTGTTAAATAACAAAAAAAAAATCAGTGTTGGATTATGAATCAGTACATTGCTAATACAATGTGTCAGTCATTTTGTACCCATGATGATGCACACATTACACATCATATTTAATTAACTTGAGAATTGCATGAGTGTTGATCGATTGTTATTTCAGTTTCATTTTAATATAAATGTAAATTTCGTGTGACTAGGGTCTCCCGTCGGGTAAACTGTTCGCCGGGTGCAAGTCTTTCAATTTGACGCCACTTCGGCGACTTGGGCGTCGATGGGGATGAAATGATGATGATTAGGACAACACAACATCCAGTCCCTGAGCGGAGAAAATCGCCGAACAATCCGGGAATCGAACCCGGGCCCTTAGGATTAACATTGTGTCGCTCTGACCAATCAGCTACCGGTGGCGGACTTCATTTTAATGTAGGCCTGGGATTAAGTGATGTGCTCTGTATCACTTTCTGTTTCATTTTCGTCCCTTATGCAAATATAAAGTTACTAACAATGCTTCCGTAACCTAACAAATTGATTAACTGTGGTCATAGTGAGTAGGTACTGGTTTCGTGACGTATGAATAAATAGTAAAGTGACTGATAAAAGTACAAAACATATAACCTGATAAATAAGTACACTGAGGTGACAAACGTTATGGGATACGTCCTAACATCGTGCCGGCCGGGGTGCCTGAGCGGTTCTAGGCGCGACAGTCTGGACCGCGCGACCGCTACGGTCGCAGGTTCGAATCCTGCCTCGGCCATGGATGTGTGTGATGTCCTTAGCTTAGTTAGGTTCAAGTAGTTCTGAGTTCTAGGGGACTCATGACCTCAGAAGCTAAGTCCCATAGTGCTCAGAGCCATTTTGAACCTTATATCGTGTTGGAAGCTTTTTCTTGCAAGGCGTACTGTAGCAGCTCGACGTGGCATGGATTCAACTAGTCGTTGCAAGCCCCTTAAGACATATTGAGCATGCTGCCTCTATTGTTCCATAACTGCGAGCATGTTGCCGATGAAGGGTTTTGTGCACGAACTGGTCTCGCGATTACGTCCCGTAAAAGTTGGATTAGATTCTTGTTGCTAACAGTTGTGGCCCGATGACATTTTGGGTATATGGCTTCGTGGAGTCAGCGTGAGAAGCCGCAAGGGGTAGCCGCTCGATCTGGGCGCCTACTCACGGTCCGTGCGGCTTCCCCCGTCGGAGGTTCGAGTCCTCCCTCGGGCATGGGTGTGTGTGTTGTCCATAACGTAAGATAGTTTTAGTTAGATACGTAGTTTGTAGGCTCAGGGACCGATGACCTCATCAGTTTGGTCCCGTGAGGCCTTACCCCAAATCTCGAATTTCCAATTTCTGCGTGAGACTCAAATCCTATCATCAGCTGTTACCATCTGAAATCTGGACTCATCTGAGCAGGCCACGGTTTTCCAGTACTCGAGGGTCTAATCGATATGGTCACAAGCCGAGGGAGAGGCACTTCAGGCGATTTCGTGATGTTAACTAAGGTACTGGCGTAGGTCGTCTGATGCCATAGCACATTAACGCAGATTTTCACGGTAGTATCATAACGGATACGTTCGTCATACGTCCCACATACATTACTGCGATTATTTTACGCAGTATTGTTTGCTAGAACTGACAACTCCATGCAAACGCCGCTGCTCTCGGGCGTTAAGTGAAGGCCGTCGGCCACAGCGTTGTCCGTGGTGAGAAGTAATACATGAAATTTGGTGCACTCTTGACACTGTGCATCTTGGAATACTGCATTCCCTAATAATTTCCGAAATGGAATTTTCTGTGCATCTTGATACAATTACCACTCCGCGTAAAAAGTCAGTTGATTCCCATCTTGCGGAGAAGTTACGTCGGAAAACTGTTCACATGAATCACTTGAGTACAAATGACAGCTTCACCAATGCACTGTCATTTCATGACTTGTGTACGGGACACTACCGGCATCTGCATATGTGCACATCGCTATCCCCTGACTGTTGTGGCCTCGATGTATATTTGTGCAGATTTGTATAGTATACTTTAAATGGTGTCCCTATTTAACAGATTAGTGAATTTGGTTTAAAACTATCAGAATAACAACTGCTTCACTGGTTATCCTTCTTTATGTTCCCCACTGGTAGCAAAAGTAAAGCAAATTCCAAATTTGGTATCATCTTCCATCGAACAGTTTTTACATAATATTCACTAGACCCTTCAGTCGAAAGAAAGTTCGGTAGGGCTACTTGTTTATTGCAGTAAGCCAGGTGCATCACGATAAACTGAAGTCGGCTAACCACCAATTACAATAACTTTATTTTCTTCCAGGGTAAAGCTACAATAAATTTACTCTACGCACAGGAAAAGTTAATTTCACTGTGACTAAACTGGCATGTAGACGTTCAAAGTTAATCTTTTAATCATGATCGCCTTGGAATGATTTTCTATGCAATGTGTGAAATTAAAATTGAATCCCACTTAGGAAAACGTATAAAGGTGAGAATTTAGAACGGAAATCTTTCCAGATAATTTATGATAGCTAGAGTAAAGTTCATTTAATTCTGAATGAAAGGAGTTTTCTCAATGCTACAGCATAGGTTTCAGATACAGTCCTCTTCATTATATACACCGGATAATAATAATAAAAAATGAGTTTTTGTTTCATCAGTACACAGTACATTGTTGTAAGTACTTGTAAGAGAGACTTTTCAGTTTTTTTCCTTTTTTTTTTTAGTGGTATACTGCTCGAAACGTTGTTGTTGTTGTTATCTTAACTGCTGTCGTTTGCAGGGCACCTTCATAACCGTTTTTCTTTTCTGTTTGCTACAATTACAACGTCTGGAGTCATTTCTTTTTCTTTTCTTTCGGACTCAGTTTCCTTTTTTTGCAGCTTCTGTACTCTCTGAGTTTCATATTTTTATGCCTATTACTACGTCTTCACTTTTCTTAGTGCTTCAGTATTTAATCGCATTTAAAGGTGGCCTTTAGCACCTCATAAGTAATAGCCAAGGAATTTACCACAAAGTGCGAGCTTGTGCTCTGCTTTTATTACTCGTATCAGTTATTCGGTACGTCTTTGGCGGAAAAATGAGGATAAAACGTCGTAGAAGCTGCGTGACACCAGGTTTGCAAGAAATTTCCTAATCATGGTAAATGAAAAAGAAACAGCCCGCAGTCGTTCTCCTAGAAGCGAATGATGTGTTAAGTTCTTCCCAGGAAGCGTTGTACGTTGCTCGGCAGTTTACTTTTTTCTTCGCTGCGCCCTTGGCGTTTGGTGCCTGCCCATGCCTCTCGCCATCCCTACACCCCTCCCCTCTTTTTCTCTGTCGCTTGGTATAGGTGTCTGTGGGTGTGCGAGGTCAGGAGAAGGAAGTTCGCCCGGAGGTCTGCAGTAACGAGCTGCCTTCTTCACTGATCGGCTGCCCATCCAGAAAACCGTTGAGCAGAATCATGCGGATCTCGTATTACGTCGTCATTTGTTGCAGAACGTCCTCTAATGTTCTCGAATTTCCTTAGGCAGACGCCTACTGCGTGAGTTACACGCGACTATTTGTCCATAGGACAGCGTCTTTGCCCATATAGTTTCTATTCTAGGTCACAAAGTATTTTACATTCTGGGCTTTCGCAGCTATCGACAAGCACAGTGTTATGAAGAATTCCGCTGACAGCTGGTACAATTCTTGTTTTATTGACACACAACCGGTTTCACCGCTTAAAGCCGCATCATAAGGTGCAACAATGTTAAAGGGTCGTAGGTACCCATATTATCCAGTGAATATTGTATACTTCATTTTGGTGAACGAAGGGTGAATAAATACGTGATCCAATAATTTCGTAAAATTTGCTGTTGGGTGGATCATGCAGTTACAGACATTTGTTTTAAAATTTTCCTGCATCGCTGTGACGTCAGGGCAGCCCGTTCTTGGGAAGGGTGGAAGCGGCACTCAAAAGCTGCTAACAAGGACTCTTTAGTGCGAACTCGAATGGGAGTCGCTGGAACATTTTTTTCACTGCTGCTACTCTTTGTAATAGCCCGCCACTTTTGTGCATAAGACGGGTCCTTTCTAACCTTGTTGGCTGGAAGGAAGAAGACGTTGTTTTTCTGATATTCTAGTGATAAAGTTTAGAGTAGCGGCATTTGTAGCTGATTGCAGAACAGGTCTGTTAACGCCAATGTACATTTCGCGTAGGAGCCGCGTAGAGTCTGTAAGTGAAATTAGGTGTCGTGCGGAAGCTAGAGGCATTCATTACTTCGTCGGTCCATTTGCGAATAACTAGGAAATAACAAGTAGCGCTACAAGGTACCGTCCGTCTACAACTAGATCTACACAGATACTCCGCAAGCCACCGTAGGTTCTGGAAGGTGCCTGTACCATTACTAGTCATTTCCTTTCCTGTTCCTAGAGCAAACACAACGAGAGAACATCGACTGTCTATATGCCTCGTTATGAGCCCTAATTTCTCGTATTTTATCTTCGTGGTCCTTACGCGAGATGTACGTTGGTGGCATTAGGATCGTTCTGCAGGCTGCTTCAGATGCCGGTTCTGTATATTTTCCCATTAGTGTTCACGGAGAAGAACGTCACCTCCGGGGCTTCCCATTTGAGTTCCCGAAGCATCTTCCTAACACCTACGTGTTGTTATAAACTACCGGTAATAATTCTAATAGCCTGACACTGATTTACTTCGATGTCTTCCTTTAATCCGACCTGGTGCGGATCCAGAACACTGGAGCAGTATTCAAGGACAGGCGGCACTAGCATCCTATACGTGGTCTCCTTCGCGGATGAGCCACACTTTCCTGAAACTTATGCTGTCTTGTGGAGTATATATGTAGATGAAGACGCAGATGTTTGACGTCCCGTGGACAACGAGGCCGTTACAGATGTACCGTAAGCTCGTATTGAGGAAGGACTGAGGAAGAGACCGCCATCATCCTTTCAACTAATGTAGAAAAACGACGTAAGACCTAAATATCGATCGTCGGACGGGAATTTGAAATGCAGTTCTGCCGTAAGTGAGCCAGTGTTTTACCACACGAGGCGCTATAAGTGTTGAGCAAACATTGTAAGCAATTAGTTGAAAAAACATTGACCACAGCTCGCGGAGGTTGATCAAAGGGGGTCACACCCCATTCTACGAGGTCACAAACAAGCACTATAGAAATGACATCAGCTGACAGCATTGGCACCCTTCTTGTCCCTCGTAGGATTCTCCCAAGTTTTGGGAACATTGTGGTGATGTATTATGTGTAGGACCGTATGCCACACCTACCTATGCTGTAGAGATCATAAGTTGTAGTCTGTCGTCACATCGAGGACAAGTTCGTTACAGAGTATACCCTCTGAAATAACCAGGATGTTGGCCAGGTACTATGAAAAGTAGCCTTCGTGGCATTTAGGAAGGCCACGTACAAATCTGAACGGCCGCTACTCCAGAAGGCAAATCGAGCCCCTTACCCATTGTGCCTCCTTGGTCAGTGGCGCTGAAGCATGAGATCGGATGACGGGTGCTGCTATGATTCACCAGTCGGAGATGGTAGAGGCGTATGAGAGGATATAATTTTATCCCATCAATTGCCTAATGCGTGCTTCGACATAACCGTACCTTACTAACGGGGTGTTCCAATGTACGAGTATACAACTATTCACCAGCCCAGCCGCACTTTGCCCATTGCCACTAACCGCTGTGTCCTGTGACGTTTTACAAGTGCAACCAAACGTTCATGTGTGTATACACACACATGAAGAAAATACGTCATATGAACATGAGTCCAGTAATGCTTCTATCAAGTTTAGGGCCATTTGTCTAATATCTTTCGATTCCAGCGATTTGAAAAAGGACTTGGAGCAGCACATAGCAGCTTTGTCAGCCGCACCTCCAGGTGTCAAAGCAAGCACGTCACTTCAAGAGGACTGTCACTGAACCTTCAGTCACGTCCATTTTCGAATTTAACTTTTACCATGCTTTTCTGTACTTGAACTTTTGATATGGAGATATGACTGTGTATTGTTGTGTAAGGCGGTTCTGGCACTGTTCATCGGGTCGGCTCTGGTCTCACGTGACTTTCAGTAGTAAAGTTCGCTTTCTGCGCCATTTTTATCCACGAAACAAAAAATTTGTGCAACTCTTTGTAGTACATTAATCGTGAGGGACACACTTGAAGAAGACGAAATGGTCTACCACATGAAACTCTTTATTGTATGAAACTCTTGACTATGTCTGCTTCAGCTATAATTCCTTGGTTAACCGCTGTTGTTTTGAGTTCAATTTCACTGAAGGTAATTTTCATATGTGACTCACTTCATTGCCTAACTTACATGTATGTCATCTATTTCAAGTGATCTCGTCGGACTTGCAAAAGAGATAATGGTTTACTAGTGTTCATCTCATACTTGGTTTTCGTTTAACGAAAGTGTACAAAAATACAAAGTTGACAGATGCCTGTCTGACGTGAGGATTTAGTATATGTTACTGGAAGTGCCGCTTAACGTTTCTGTCAGGTGGGATTGTTACAGTGATGATGACCCGCGAAGACGGAACAGTTATGTATGTAGAAGAATGTATGTATGTATGTTTATGTGTGGTTTTTGCGAGGAGATGCTGTGGATGTTCGCCAGTTGCTATTGCTTAGCATTTGCTGCACTGTGGATTCTCCACCCGCTGTAATAATGCGCGATATTCGACGATAATCCCTTTTCTAAGGAAAGTGGTTTAACATAGTAAATATGACCCCTGGGGTTACATCTGTATTGTATTTAGTGGATGACTATGAAGTCTGATTGGGTATTGCAGTGTTATGTTTAGGTTACTACCGGCGACTACGGAAGTGCAAGGGAGGGGAAGAAGCTCTATGCTGGCACATAGGACGGAAGGAAGAAGATGAGGGTTTAACATCCTGATGGCAATGAGATCATTAGGAACTGTGCTTGAACTCAGGATGGGGAATGCAATCACCTGTGTCCTTTTGAAAGGTACCATCCTGCCACTTGCTTGAAACAATTTATGGTAACCATGGAAAATTCACATTTGGTTGGCTGTATGTAGATTAGAACCGTCACCATCGGCTAGGCGAGTCTGGTGTCTTAGAACTGCATCTTCTCGTTCGGGCCTTACTTGGCTAGAATACCACCATTCGGGTGTCCAACGTGGCTCTCTCGTTTGAACGGTGTACAAAAAATGGGTCACCTTATTGTATTATGAGACTTAAACTTCAGATTAACGCACTGTATTGTGATCACGAACTGTACGCGACTTATTGTCCTCCCCGTTTAGTAAGGACACTACAAATAAAGATAAATATTAAATTACCTGAAGGGAAACCCCAAGACAGTGATGAATACCGCCATATTAGTGTGAAAGCTATTTTTGCGATGGGCTGCTGATTTGCTCTTTAGGCATCTTTTTGTTTTCCTTTTACTGGAACCAAAGCCATTCAGAGTGTTTTAATTAAGAGATAACGCGGAACTGTACATGACTGACAAGTTTCGAGAGTTTCATCAAAAACACTTTTCCAAGCATTGCGCAAATCAGCAGCAATTTCTGGTCCTCCGTGGGAAGGATTTTTATTAATTCCAGAGCGGCCACAGTGCCTGTTGGTGTTGTTAACCGAGTTAGGACGGCTAAAAGAGCCGCAACCTACGGCCCAAAGACTCGCGACGGGCGTCCAGCGCTACATCTACATCGCACTCCTCGCTACTGCAACGCAATTTCCTGTGAATATATATGCAAGCATTTACCGCCCGAGTGGAACCAGGCGTTCGTATAAAACACTACTGCAAGTCGTAACCAGAATACCAATGATGCTGCCTTAAGCATGTTTGTGATGTACTATATTATGGAAATTCGTGTGCGAGGTAACGCAAAATGTGAGAAGCAAACATGCAGCAGAAAACATTTTGCATATTTGCACACGGTTTCAGTTTAACTTTACACATAGTACTAAATACGTGCTATTCTCTTGGTAGGTTATTGGTATTTTGCTCAGCTAGGTACCTGGTCTTGCCAAAATGTATTCGTAAAAACTGCACTAAGGTAGATGTAACAAAATAGATTTTACACAAAAAAAGAGACTACCGAAACTAACATTTAAATGGATATTCTCAGATGAAATAACAGTAAAAGTTCCATTAAAAGGAAGAGAATAATCAAGGTAATTTATAAAACAAGAGAGATGTCCGAGGAACAAGCGCACGAGGCAGTTAACAGTTAACACAATAGACGAGTGATAACCTCAGTTATGGTCCAGCGAAACAGCCCGTTAGCTTTCTCTCAAGTTCAAGATAACAAATTGCAGTTCCACCGCTTGAAATTCATTTCTCTTCATATATGTTTGTGAACACTGTGCTCTTTTATTTCATCCACGGCTGCTTTTATTGTTGTTAAGGCCACGTCTGTACAAAATATTTCACTCGAAAAGTATTTCCGCGGCAAATCATAAGCTAGTTTTGCCTATTGTTCACCGGCCATTTTATATGAGCATGGCTCGCTAACAGCGAAACTACCAATTATTTAAGATTTCTTTCGTTACCCACGCCCGGGTACCCGGGTTCGATTCCCGGCGGGGTCAGGGATTTTCTCTGCCTCGTGATGGCTGGGTGTTGTGTGATGTCCTTAGGTTAGTTAGGTTTAAGTCGTTCTAAGTTCTAGGGGACTGATGACCATAGATGTTAAGTCCCATAGTGCTCAGAGCCATTTGAACCATTTTTTTTCTTTCGTTATTGTGGAGGCATTCGTTAGGGCTTATTTATGTTTATAGAAAGAAGTTCTGAACGACGCTTACGATATTTGGTAAACTTTTATACACTTTGTAATGAACCTTCTGGCTTAAAATACAACAGTTACTACGACATCACAAAACATCATCAAAATACGGAAAAGTAATACCTGTAAAGAAATTCATATTACTTTCTTTCAAACTGTGTATTTAAACTCTGCTCAAAATGAGCAGACGTTCTTTATATACTGCGTGTATTTAGAAAGTAAATAGATATTAGTAAAAATGGTTCAAATGGCTCTGAGCACTATGGGACTTAACATCTGAGGTCATCAGTCCCCTAGAACTTAGAACTACTTAAACCTAACTAAACTAAAGACATCACACACATCCATGCCCGAGGCAGGATTCGAACCTGCGACCTTAGCAGTCGCGCGGTTCCACACTGAAGCGCCTAGAACCGCTCGGCCACCAGATATTAGTAATTTTCCTTTTACAATAATTTTAAAATTAAACTTATTTAGGAGGGTTGATATTACGTTCTTAGATATGACATTGCGTTAATTATAACTTAGTGGTAGAGTGAGCAGCAATTAGCGCCTGTTTGCTGATGACGCCGTAATGTTTGGGGAAGTGTTGCCTTAAGTGACCGTAGGAGTACATATTTTGAGTGGAACAGTAATAGAATGACTAGTTACGTCAGAAGTCACATTCCCCTATGCACCGTATGGTGAGTTGTAGAGTATGGATGTTGGCGTGGATAAAAACTTGAGACTCAATAAACAACTGATTTTAATGGTTAATGAAAACCACCTCAGCCGTATTATTACAAATTTATCGTGTTAAGACCGCCTTCGTACTTGGAACATAGTTAAGTTGCCCAGATGTGCTAAATCCATGCCATAAATCGTCTGGTGGTCGCAGATTAGGTTACAAGCCAAATCCACACATTCTGCCAACCGCCTGGAGGACGTATTGTGAGCAGACTCAGAATGTTGCATTAAGCACTATCGGGAAACTATGTCGTAGTTCACCTCGGTTCAGCGCGGCAGATTTCTCACCGAAAGGGTCGGAGATTTTCTCCAGCCAGGGGACTGTGTGATATGTTGTCCTCGCCTTCGTACCGTCATTACTGTCACTAAAATCATCTGCATGGCGTCACATGACAAGTCTAAGCCTATGTAATTTCGTACCAGGGTACAGCTTGGCCCTTATGAATGTTCTGAGTTGTCGAAACACATTGCCGTATCATCCACTGTTCAGATGGCTCTATGGGCACATCCCACAAGCCAATTAAAAATTTTTACCTCTGAAATGAGGTGCTAAAGCGTCCTTGACATAATGACAGACAAAACACTCCCCGATCAACGCATTACACTTAACTTTGAGTTATATTATTATGTGGGTTTAAGCTGTGTTACAATTAAAGGTCACAACCTAATAATTCTTTCGTGTGTATGCCATTGTTCTGGGTGAACTTCTTAAACTGTGTCGACAGGTTTATGCTTACTGGTTAGAATGACTGTAGCAATGTGACAATGGGGGACGAATTCCAACGAATAGTGTCTCTTGATGGTAAGGGTGAGATTTTTCATTTTTGAGTTTCCACTTTCTATATTTATTTCTGTGAACTAGAAATACCGTGAAGAAACAAATTTAATATTAGGAAGGATTTGTATAGCCCACATGTTCACGATACACATGAAAATATGGTGGCATTATCTATTTTGTTCTGGAGGTAGATTTTATGTGGGTGATTGAGCACAACTTAACGTTGACGCCAGAGGACTTTTGACTTCAGTAGTTGTTCCTCTCAGTTGCTGTAACCTAGAATATATTAGACCCATGCTGTGAATACTCTTAACCACCATAACCAAATCTTGTAGAAACGGACATTCCGATTAAAGAGACGGTGATAGACTTATTATACGTTTTTCTACACAGTTATCCTTTATGATACAAGCATGGCCCGTTTAGGCCTGCAATGGTCATCTTCAGATGCTACCATAGAGCAAAGAAAAACTTACATTAAGACCTGAAAAAGAGTTTTACTAGGTCTTCTTGAGAGCTAAGTTATGTGCTGTCAACATACATGTGGTTCATACCTGTGGGCGTTGTCAAGTAAATATAATATAGGAAATCAGGAAATTTTATACAGTGCGTAAAGGGTATAAACACAGATACACCTGTTGGTGACTGACGACGGTGTACTGAACAACATCACATCAGCATTTACGTCATTTGCAGACTACTAATTATAGCCATTAGAAGTCGTATGTTTAAGGATGCTTAGTAGCACCAAGTAAACGTGGCAAGAGCAAGCCGTTAATGTTTATTTTGCCCTGAATAGTATGTCAGTGTATAGTTACGACCTTGCAGGAAACATCAGGTCGTAATGTTTGTGACTTATTTGTGGAGAGTGTGTTCGACATAGAGAAAAATCAACCAACACGCTAATATGTGTACGTATTAAGGTACCACATGCACCACATGTACCGACTCGTGGCGATAACATATTAGACCTTCTGGTGACAAACAGACCCGAAGTATTTGAAACAGTTAACGCAGAACAGGGAATCAGCGATCATAAAGCGGTTACGGAATCGATGATTTCAGCCGTAAATAGAAATATTAAAAAAGGTAGGAAGATTTTTCTGTTTAGCAAAAGTGACAAAAGCAGATTACAAAAGTTTTGTCTCAAGTACAGATAGTGTTGAGGATCAGTGGACAAAGTTCAAAACCATCGTACAATATGCATTAGATGAGTATGTGCCAAGCAAGATCGTAAGAGATGGATAAGAGCCACCGTGGTGCAACAACCGAGTTATAAAACTACTGCGGAAGCAAAGGGAACTTCACAGGAAACATAAACATAGCCAAAGCCTTGCAGACAAACAAAAATTACGCGAAACGAAATGTAGTGTGAGGAGGGCTATGCGAGAGGCGTTCAATGAATTCGAAAGTAAAGTTCTATGTACTGACTTGGCAGAAAATACTAAGAAATTTTGGTCTTATGTCAAAGCGGTAGGTGGATCAAAACAAAATGTCCAGACACCCTGTGACCAAAATGGTACTGAAACAGAGGATGACAGACTAAAGGCCGAAACACTAAATGTCTTTTTCCAAAGCTGTTTAGACAGAGGAAGACTGCACTGCAGTTCCTTCTCTAGATTGTCGCACAGATGACAAAATGGTAGATATCGAAATAGACGACAGAGGGATAGAGAAACAATTAAAATCGCTCAAAAGAGGAAAGGCCGCTGGACCTGATGGGATACCAGTTCGATTTTACACAGAGTACGCGAAGGAACTTGCCTCCCTTCTTGCAGCGGTGTACCGTAGGTCTCTAGAAGAGCGTAGCGTTCCAAAGGATTGGAAAAGGGCACAGGTCATCCCCGTTTTCAAGAAGGGACGTCGAACAGATGTGCAGAACTATAGACCTATATCTCTAACGTCGATCAGTTGTAGAATTTTGGAACACGTATTACGTTAGAGTACAATGACTTTTCTGGAGCCTAGAAATCTACTCTGTAGGAATCAGCATGGGTTTCGAAAAAGACGGTCGTGTGAAACTCAGCTAGCGCTATTCGTCCACGAGACTCAGAGGGCCATAGACACGGGTTCACAGGTAGATACCGTGTTTCTTGACTTCCGCAAGGCGTTCGATACAGTTCCCCACAGTCGTTTAATGAACAAAGTAAGAGCAAATGGACTATCAGACCAGTTGTGTGATTGGATTGAGGAGTTCCTAGATAACAGAACGCAGCATGACATTCTCAATGGAGAGAAGTCTTCCGAAGTAAGAGTGATTTCAGGTGTGCCGCAGGGGAGTGTCATAGGACCGTTGCTATTCACAATTTACATAAATGACCTGGTGGATGACATCGGAAGTTCACTGAGGCTTTTTGCAGATGATGCTGTGGTGTATCGAGAGGTTGTACCAATGGAAAATTGTACTGAAATGCAGGAGGATCTGCAGCGAATTGACGCATGGTGCAGGGAATGGCAACTGAATCTCAATGTAGACAAGTGTAAAGTGCTGCGAATACATAGAAAGATAGATCCCTTAACATTTAGCTACAAAATAGCAGGTCAACAACTGCAAGCAGTTAGTTCCATAAATTATCTAGGAGTACGCATTAGGAGTGATTTAAAATGGAATGATCATATAAAGTTGATCGTTGGTAAAGCAGATGCCAGACTGAGATTCATTGGAAGAATTCTAAGGAAATTCAGTCCGAAAACAAAGGAAGTAGGTTACAGTACGTTTGTTTGCCCACTGCTTTAACACTGCTCAGCAGTGTGGGATCCGTACCAGATAGGGTTGATAGAAGAGATAGAGAAGATCCAACGGAGAGCAGCACGCTTCGTTACAGGATCATTTAGTAATCGCGAAAGCGTTACGGAGATGATAGATAAACTTCAGTGGAAGACTCTGCAGGAGAGACGCTCAGTAGCTCGGTACGGGCTTTTGTTAAAGTTTCGAGAACATACCTTCACCGAAGAGTCAAGCAGTATATTGCTCCCTCCTACGTATATCTCACGAAGAGACCATGAGGGTAAGATCAGAGAGATTAGAGCCCACCAGAAGCACACCGACAATCGTTCTTTCCACGAACAATACGAGACTGGAATAGAAGGGAGAACCGATAGAGATACTCAGGGTACCCCCCGCCACACACCTACAGGTGGCTTGCGGAGTATGGATGTAGATGTAGATGTAGAATATCTGCACTTACAGATGTTACACCCAGTATATACAGCTAAGTGTACTTTTCCTTTCCTACCAGTTTTGATAGATGTGAGTGTATTCACTCCTAAAAACCATAAAATATGACATATGACAATAATAGTTCAATCAGTTAGTCATAAAACAGAATGCAACTTTATTGAAATAGTAAAACCTATTTAAAACAGAGTGAGGGCTTTGAAGTACAAGAGACAGAGTGGCAAACTTTATGGTACAAAAAGGGTGGTTATAATTAAACTTTCGCTACTTGAGAGAGCCCCCATAAGAAACCAGCGATTGTAGGACAATCAAACTATGCGTAAACACTTGTAAGGACATGGGAAGGAGAAATAACTATCAAATGATTGAAAGAAAAACATTTTAATTTCCACATGAGAGGGTAACGATTGATATTTGCGTACAACGATTACTTTCCAGATTACAAACGTTGCTCATTTTTAGGACTGTCTATATCGCCAGCACTAGAGATACCATTTCACAACAGTTCGCTGCACATTTCGAACAGTGGTCCATGAAATGCTCAGCTATCGAGACGCAGCTCGAGCACGGCTTGAAGACCGCACACTGCGTTCAGCATTCTCTGTCATGGCAACAGTAATTTCTTCAACAGTCTGTGGAGCAATTGGCCGTCGGCTGCTATCAGGAGCCATTCCCTAATTGACGGTTAATTTCAACTTTCGAACATTGTTCTTCAACCCCGGTGCGGAAGAGGACCTCTCTACACTCCTTTAACACATTGGTACTAGCGAAGAGCAGCAAATGCTGCTGTTATTTTGATAAAACGGCTTTACCAGTAAAGCCCTATGCACCTTTTCCAGACCCATGGTGACTGCAGCCATAATGCACACTGATGCTTATGATTCAACCCTAAGTCGCCATACCAGTAACAGTACCTAACGGCAAGTCATGAAACCACCATACCAACAACGCATATCCTGCAGCGCCGAGGCCGAATGTAATGCCTATAATGTTTTGTACCCGTCCGGTAAATACTTTTCAGTTTACACTGGCTCAAGCAGCGAGAGACTAATTCTAACTACCCTGTATCTCCAATGCCTAACAGCACTGTACTTCGGGCTTCTAGATGTTTATGCCACTGCGCATAAGCTTAGAAGGAGCGATGCAGAATGGACGAAAAGGGAAGTTCCCTGTTGCAGCTCGCTGGCATGCTTCTTCTGGCTCAGTGGTGTTAACATTAGCTGGATAGATGATACGAAGTGCAGACGCTGCCCGGACGGCACAATGTTGCACTCGCTCACATGGAGGCTACATCATCAGCTGAAGCATGTATGTAGGACTCAGTGACTACCTCAAACAAATATATCATCGTAAATATTAAAATATAATGAGTTTGGAATTTAAGCACATTGTAATATTTACGACAATCTATGTAGTTCCTTATACATGCTCCAGCTGATAATGGGGACTATCTGCGAGTGAGTGCCGGGCTGCGTCTACAGTTCTTAGCATCTTCTCATATAACGCAAACATCTTGCAGCCGGAAGGAGTCTGCCAGCGAACAGTAACAACAAAGTGCCCTCCTGGTTGTCCATTCAGTTGTCGCCTCTCTAAGCTTACGTGCAGTGGCGTAAACATCTAGCAGCCTGAAGTGCATCACCATCAGGAGATGTAAATACAGTATGTGCCATAAGGATTGCTGCTCTCTCCCTTTTATTGTAACGATTATCTGTTTTAAATCAGTTTTACTGTTTTATCTGCTTTCATGCATCAAGAATAATTGATTGAACCTTATTGTAATATTTCTCATATTTTATTATTTTCACGAGATAAGATTGTCTTACAGAGGGCGTTCGCATCTTGCGCAACGATTAGGGAAGGGAAAGTACATTTAGTTGTATATGTATAATTCCCTGACTTCGGATATACTGCTCAGGCGACAATTCGCCAGATGCCATATGTTAATAGCACTGTACTTGGCTCACAAGTAGACCTAGTAAAAATATTTGTACTTGTTGCATCTCTCAGTATAAGCTTTTCTTTTGTCTATTGTGGCATCTGATGATGACCACGGTGAACGAAACACGTTGATGACTATGTCATAGAAAGTGACTGCGTAAAAGCTAATAAAAACTTTAGAACCGTAACGTACTCATTAAAAATCATTCATTTATATTTTCAAGTATTGGCCGCCTAAATAGATGTAAGTGCTGTTATAAAACCGAGCGCTTTCTCGTCAGCATGAAAATGGAGAAGCCTTAAAATTAAGTGTGTTATGTTAATCACAGTGATATTGGAGTTAATCATAACGTAAGAAAGAAGCTTGTAGCTAAATCAAAGGTTCACTGTTTAAAGGAAGTAATTATAGGAGATGTGTATCCAACCGTCACATCAGTTTTCCTTGCAGGAGCTTACTTTCCCCAAATAGTATAAAACTAA
The DNA here is from genome assembly GCF_023898315.1 of Schistocerca nitens. NCBI lineage: Eukaryota > Metazoa > Arthropoda > Insecta > Orthoptera > Acrididae > Schistocerca > Schistocerca nitens. The sequence goes on from NC_064616.1 coordinate 953,206,795, forward strand.
ATTTTATAACGAACACTACAGGAAACGGACTTCCGAATTAGATGAATTCGTAGAAGGAAACGTCATCAACTTGATCTTTTACTTTAAAAAAAAAATTTCAGCCCCAGAAATAAAAAAAATGTTCAGATGTGTGTGAAATCTTCTGAGACTTAACTGCTAAGGTCATCAGTCCATAAACTTACACACTACTTAACCTAAATTATCCTAAGGACAAACACACACACCCATGCGTGAGGGAGGACTCGAACCTCCGTCGGGATCAGCCTCACAGTCCATCCCCAGAAATCGATCCCAGACGAAAATTTGTTCTATAATTCTTATGGTACGCAGTTATGACTTTAGAGTACAACTTCTGAGCCGGCCGGGGTGCCCGAGTGGTTCTAGGCGCTACAGTCTGGAACCGCGCGACAGATCGGTCGTAGGTTCGAGTCCTGCCTCTGGCATGAATATGTGTGATGTCCTTCGGTTAATTAGCTATAAGTAGTTCTAAGTTCTAGGGGACTGATGACCTCAGAAGTTAAGTCCCATAGTGCTCAGAGCCATTTGAACCATTTGAACAACTTGTGAACTTCGCGTGCACCGGTTGTTGGTCACTCGCTCTGCGCCACTGCGGGTCGCCTAGTGCGCGAACAGTACAGCGGAATGGCAGCCAGTGCCCTTGTGTTCGGTGAATTTCGAAGGCGAGAAAAGAGGACAGGGGAGATGGGCACATCTACCCAACGTGTTTTGAAATCTCATTCGAGATGACAAGTTATTCTCCGCGAGAAATAGTAACTAATATGAGCAAGTAATATGTCAACCTCAAGCACATATGGTTACAGTATTATTTTACAATATTCTCGTATTGATATTCTGCAGCTATATAGTCGTCTGAAAATCAAAAAGAATAAACCTAAGCAAATAAAGATTTATTACGATTTTCTATTTACAATTTAATGGCGGCACTAACGTTGAAGAATAGCTCTTTTCCTGTACATGTAGTTCACTCTAACAGTGCTACCTTTAAAACACGAAGAAAATAGCACACAACAGCGGCATTAGTAAGTAAACACAGCTGTGCTACTTCTTTATTGACACACCCATTATTCTCGTTCATTTTAACTGCATTTGTGAATTGCACCATAAAAATTTTCAAAGCAAGCGGTCTCTGGCACTACCTACAGGTTAGTGACCGTACTCTTTGACACACTCAACCACGCATATCACCAATGTCATAACCGCACTTCACATATCTCTTCCTCACTCCACGTTATATCATTTTACGTTCGGGCATTAAGCGGCTGCAGTGGTGCGGAGCGAGCGACAACCGGTGCGCACATATGTTTGAAAGCTGTACGATCAGACGTTACAACTGCGTGCTATCAAAATTATGGCCCGAATTTTTGGGCAAGATGGATTACTGGAGCTAATATCTCGCAGGTGTGCTTTTTCCTCTTTCAAATATGAGGTCAAGTGAGTGATGTTTTCTTGTTTGTTAAAGTGATTTACTACAGGGAATCTGTTCGCATTAACGACGTTGAAGATAGGTGAGAAGCAGCAACTCGCGAATTGGAGGTAGCATACGAAGAACGAGGGGACCCTCCCAAAAGCTGGAACACCACAACTACACTCCTGGAAATTGAAATAAGAACACCGTGAATTCACTGTCCCAGGAAGTGGAAACTTTATTGACACATTCCTGGGGTCAGATACATCACATGATCACACTGACAGAACCACAGGCACATAGACACAGGCAACAGAGCATGCGCAATGTCGGCACTAGTACAGTGTATATCCACCTTTCGCAGCAATGCAGGCTGCTATTCTCCCATGGAGACGATCGTAGAGATGCTGGATGTAGTCCTGTGGAACGGCTTGCCATGCCATTTCCACCTGGCGCCTCAGTTGGACCAGCGTTCGTGCTGGACGTGCAGACCGCGTGAGACGACGCTTCATCCAGTCCCAAACATGCTCAATGGGGGACAGATCCGGAGATCTTGCTGGCCAGGGTAGTTGACTTACACCTTCTAGAGCACGTTGGGTGGCACGGGATACATGCGGACGTGCATTGTCCTGTTGGAACAGCAAGTTCCCTTGCTGGTCTAGGAATGGTAGAACGATGGGTTCGATGACGGTTTGGATGTACCGTGCACTATTCAGTGTCCCCTCGACGATCACCAGTGGTATACGGCCAGTGTAGGAGATCGCCCCCCACACCATGATGCCGGGTGTTGGCCCTGTGTGCCTCGGTCGTATGCAGTCCTGATTGTGGCGCTCACCTGCACGGCACCAAACACGCATACGACCATCATTGGCACCAAGGCAGAAGCGACTCTCATCGCTGAAGACGACACGTCTCCATTCGTCCCTCCATTCACGCCTGTCGCGACACCACTGGAGGCGGGCTGCACGATGTTGGGGCGTGAGCGGAAGACGGCCTAACGGTGTGCGGGACCGTAGCCCAGCTTCATGGAGACGGTTGCGAATGGTCCTCGCCGATACCCCAGGAGCAACAGTGTCCCTAATTTGCTGGGAAGTGGCGGTGCGGTCCCCTACGGCACTGCGTAGGATCCTACGGTCTTGGCGTGCATCCGTGCGTCACTGCGGTCCGGTCCCAGGTCGACGGGCACGTGCACCTTCCGCCGACCATTGGCGACAACATCGATGTACTGTGGAGACCTCACGCCCCACGTGTTGAGCAATTCGGCGGTACGTCCACCCAGCCTCCCGCATGCCCACTATACGCCCTCGCTCAAAGTCCGTCAACTGCACATACGGTTCACGTCCACGCTGTCGCGGCATGCTACCAGTGTTAAAGACTGCGATGGAGCTCCGTATGCCACGGCAAACTGGCTGACACCGACGGCGGCGGTGCACAAATGCTGCGCAGCTAGCGCCATTCGACGGCCAACACCGCGGTTCCTGGTGTGTCCGCTGTGCCGTGCGTGTGATCATTGCTTGTACAGCCCTCTCGCAGTGTCCGGAGCAAGTATGGTGGGTCTGACACACCGGTGTCAATGTGTTCTTTTTTCCATTTCCAGGAGTGTATATCTGAGAAGCAAGGCAAGGCACAACGACAATTGATTATTGGTCGGCAGGCTTGTTATGAAACTAGAATAATGTCAGATCTTGACTGCATGTGGATCTGACTAAGCAGGGGAAGGCTGTATGATTGTTTATAGGAGCAGTCAAATGAGATAGATGGAAATAAGGTCGCCATAAGTGTTAGTACGTTTATAGGACTGTGAGTGTTCTCATGAAAAATGTTTGCGTTTACCTACAGAAACATGATTGTACTCATGCGTGCACCTCTTCGTAGGAAGCAAATCAACGGCCACGAATGTCTTTATTTACGACGCCATAAATGTGGAAATCGTATGGGGGAAATCGGGACTATTTGGAGAAACTGTTAGGGCTTTTCAGATAATCTTCTGCAGTTCAGTCGAAACAACTGGCACGCCAGCTCTGGGAAAGTTTTAACGAACTTTTTCTTTGACTTCAAATGTCGGCTGCTCATCGGTTTTGTGGAACAATTAACTCACAGCGATACGTGGACACCTTGCTTAAACTGAAGCGCCCCTTTAATTCCAAACGCCCAAGAATGTTGACAGATGGCATTATTATGTTGCAAAGGTGTTTTAATAATTTCGGGTGGTTTCGAGACGCTAAGGAAACATCTGAGGTTATGATACAGTATAATTACTGTCACTGCTCGGAGTGGCCGCGCGATTTAGGGCACCATGTGCGGTTCGCGGCCCCCTCCCGCCTGAGGTTCGAGTCGTCCTTCGGGCATGGGTGTGTGTGTGTGTGTTGTTCTTAGCATAACTTAGTTTAAGTAGTATGTGGGTCTAGGGTCCGATGACCTCAGCACTTTGGTCCCTTAAGAATTCACACACATTCGAACACTTTTTTGAGTTAGTGTCATCCAGTAAACAGACGCACTAAATTGGCGACTGTATCTGAGGTAGACACCACCGGAATTGGTGATTAGAGTACAGTAATGCCAATGCCGTCGTGAAGAAAGACACAAGTAATCGGAAGATTTGTCTCCCACCTCAGTCGCTCAAAATTGTTGACGTCCACGAAGCATCACGGATAGTGATTCCAGAATAAGGCATAGCTGTCGCCAATCTTTTCTGCAAACAGTGACGAGAGAGACATACGACGTAATGCTACTGGTTATATCCTGAGTAGGTTAGGTAGCCCTTTCAGCTGCAACTTGCATCTGTCTGAATCTTATGTAGATGGATTTCAGATACGTGTGGTATCAACGCTTTTATGGAATTCAAAAGGAGACTTGGCTTTGTATTGTGGTCAACGGTGATTAAGTTGAGGGCTAATGAAGCTATTTCATTCGAATCTTGTACTTTTCTGTTTTACTACACTTTGAATGAAATGCTATATTCGCGTCTTATATCCATAATAATAGCTAATGATGGCCAAGCGTAGAACTCGAAATTCTTGTGTTACTACAGCTTCCTTTGAGTAATATTGACGTAGAATTCAAGTCGTAGATTTCCATGAAATTTTAGAACTCTAGGATAGCTTGGGGTACAAAGTACGCGTGTGACGATTATCCTCCTCTTTATATCTTCACATGTACGCCGCTAGTGATAGAGGGCGCGTAGAAGGTGGAGGAATATTCGCAGTTTGGGCCCTCAAAGACGATTCTTCAAGTTCCGTACATAGACTTTCGAGAGGTTCTCAGAGTCTTTCTTCTGTTCTAGAGCCTACCAGTTAAGATTTTGTAACTTTTCTGTTACAAGCTCTCGTTAGTTAAGCGCGTCGCTATTATTCGACTTCACATACGCTTCACGTTCTCTACCACTCCTTCTATTACGGCTCCTACACACTTGAGCAGTATTCAAGTCTGGACCCTATGTACTCTCACGTTATTACATTCCCTTCCGACTGGTACGGTCATCTGCTGGTAGTGCGTTGCGAAATCGATTGGGAAAAACTAGGGGTAGCTTCTATTAATTACCAACAGACAGAGATTATAATGCGGAATGCTTGATGAATAATTTTCATTGATACTCCTGAAATAGTTCGTCACGTTGAAGGCCTTCATGTATTACGTATGTATATAAATTGGTGGAGAAAGGAAGTGAAGGAGCTCGGCTAATACTGGTAAGGGCCGGGCGCGGCGCGGCGTCGTTTCTCTCTGTCACGCGACGCCTTTCAGCGGTCGCCGTCGCCGTCGTCGCTGGCGCGCTCCCCCGGGATTCTTAACTAGATCGAGTGGGACAGCACTGCGCTTTCTTTCCCCAGCCAACCGAATCCTCGTTACTCGCCTCGCTTCCGGCCGACATTAAGGTTTATTACCCTCTGATACGACTCGCCGATTTATAGCTGACTGCTTTCGGCGAGTTACTGGAGCTCTTGCATTACGCTTCTTACTACGACTAAAAACTAAAAAATAACAACAGAAAAATATCTAATAGTATGTAAGGTGGCTTTTATTATTCCAGTAGCCTCTGTGTATCGTAGGTAACACAGGCACACCATAAATCTGTTGAATTCACATTTACGATTCTCGATTTGTGATTTTCATCGAGGGTGTCGCACTGTTAACAGAAGAGTGATATCTTTACTCCTACGCAGAATGCTTCCTAGTTGAGATACCATATGTTTATGGTGTTCGTACAAAAAGGAATGAAACCAACCTTTTACTCCACTTGTTTCTATTATAATTTATTTTTGCAACTTAGGTTTAGGATTGTTTATCATTACTAGCAAATATTTTGTTGTGATAACCGGTACATACATAAACTAACCCAGAAAATAATTAACAGTAATCAAGAAATCAACTGCTAGACCCACCCCGATAGCTAAGCGCGTTCGCTCGCCGCTTCCGGGATTTGGGGAGAACCGGCGGATAAACGACGAGGGCTGGTGTGCCAGCCAGCCTGTACGTGGTTTTTCGGCTGTTTTCACATCCGGGTAAGTGAATCCTGGGTTAGTATCCACCTATAATTGGCAGATGCTTTAATTAACCTGCCGACCACGTCAACATAAGGGATAAAGGCCAGGGAAGAGAAAAGAATAACAAAGAAGAAATAATTAACTGATAATACTAAACATACAAAGTACTGCACCCAGAATTAGGTAACACTAAAATAAGTTACAGCGAAATACATTTATAGTGAAGCAAAATCTAACAAAAGTGCCGGCCGGAGTGGCCGTGCGGTTCTGGGCGCTACAGTCTGGAGCCGAGCGCCCGCTACGGTCGCGGGTTCGAATCCTGCCTCGGGCATGGCTGTGTGTGATGTCCTTAGGTTAGTTAGGTTTAATTAGTTCTAAGTTCTAGGCGACTGATGACCTCCGAAGTTAAGTCGCATAGTGCTCAGAGCCATTTCTAACAAAAGTACTTTGCCCCATCAGTTAGGATACGCAATATGAAGAAGTGGAGAGTAGCTTAGTCTGTTCATTCAATAGTTGTTCAAATGGTATTTGTGGTTCCTTTTCGTCTCCACCATTTCCGTCCACTATGTCTAGAGTGCCGTATTTCTACATCTACTATATAATAGTGTCTGATTTCCAGACAATTCGCTCAAATGGAATTTGTCTTCCGAAATTTCTAGCATTGTGCTGTTCTGTAAGCAGGGTGCTCACGTATCTACTTGATTTTCCTACGGTGTATGAGCCACGACTGATGTTATAGACCCCAGTATTGTTCACTGGGGACTAATTATCTCTGTGTTTGGATAAATTCTTATGTATTTCGTATAACAGGTCGCATAATATGTCATATTCAGTAGAAACATTGCCAGTTGTGGTAGATAATCTGCTAAGATATGATGGTACGAGTTTTTATCTAGTTATCGCTTAGGGCACTGATAGATGCTACACTCGCGTTTCAGCTTAATTATTTTTATTTTTAACTTAAAAATACTGTCAAAAAGGGTGGACTGGTAACAAATCTTTAGAGTTCTTGATTCGATGGTGATTTTTTGTTAAAAGTCAGTGATGGACATTTCAACTGACAGAAACTGGTCGATAAAAAATGAAATCAGCACTCTTGTGGACACAGAGTGCACTGCCATTTGTTTTTAGAGCTTCTACCAAAGTAAGCAATATTTCGAAGAAAAATAAATATACCTGTTACCTACTATACCATAAAGACAGTAACCAAAGATCAGCAGTACCCAGTGTACAAATCCGTATTCTGTAACATCAGTGGTAAAGCGTGTGGCTCGCACTGCATGGGAAAAACAGACAGATTAAAGAACATCCGAATTAAAGATTTCAACGGAAGCCGGAAACAACACAAACAGGCTACACTTTTGCAAATCATTATCTGGTAATCAAACCTACTTATGACGTAGATGTAGAAATGTTACTCTCTGGGCACAACGCAAAGATATCTATCTCTGCTTCAAACATTATGACACTACGTGAACCGTCCTAAACAGCTACTGAATGAATAATAAGCTGCAATTCCTCGATACCGCTAAAGGAGATTGATTTCCCAATCCCTTTTCGTCAGTTTTGCCCCGCTACAAATTAACTCCCAGTTACTTATTTCAGTTGGATGTGAGTTTGAACGTATTATTTTATACACTTAGTATCAACAAAAGAATTCTTTCTTGGCTGTAAATTCTTTTCATTGTTGATTTGTGTGCCGTTATCAGGGAGGGGCTACAGCCCTGTCTCACTCCCTTGTCCACTACTGCTTTTTTTCATGTCCTTCGATTCCTATAACTGCAGTATGGGCTACCTACAAGTTGTAGATAAACATTCACTTCCTATATATTACGCCTGTTTCCTTCAAAATTTCGGAGACTGTATTCCAGTCCACAAGTCACAAGTTTTTCTCTAAAGCTGCTATAAATTTCGTTCATATCGTACAGCTTAATGTGTTTTGAATGCCACCGATGTGGGTAACGGCACAATTAGTGAAAGTATAGTTCACTTTTAGATGGTAAAATGTAGTACTGAAATGGTTCCGCATGGTAACCTCTGGAGTCAAACGATGCTTAAAATGAGTTATAAGAATTTAGAAACCTCTGCGTCTGTGACTGTCCACGCGTTTGATTGTACGCTACCAGTCATGAGCATTTACAACAGATTTTTCCCTTGCATCCGACTATCATAATGTTAATAAATTTAATTAGAAGACATGAATCAAATGTGGGCTGATTATTATTCTAATTTATCCTAAAACTTCGAAGCACTGTATGTGTCATGCAGGGTTGTGTTATGTTCTCACAGTTAGAAACATCATAAAGATAACATTTTTCTTTTGTCAAGCTGCATCTGAACTGGAGGACGTGCAGACTGAGGTATTTAGCGTCATCTGTATGTCTACAATCATTGGGGGAATGGCTTGAGAGCACATGTGGGGTCAATTGAAAGTAGATTGTATATTTCTTTTCGTCTTATTACATTACGCCAACTGTGATTCAACAGAAGCAGGAGAAGTGGCAAACGTTTTCTGTTATACTCTCGTAGTGCCACCTTCACAGCAATGTTATCTCGCAACAGAACCGCAAGCAATCGCGTCTCCAATACTGAATCTGGGGCACCACAACTGGCTGTGTTCCGTATGCAACACACGTGGCTGAAATTCTTATTCATGCCTTCGTAGCCTGTTCCGACGCTCCACACAGCTTCAAAATATACATACATGTGTATACATTTATCGTTGTATCAAATTACTCAAAAAATTCGCAACATTTTGATCCAGCGCACGCTCGTACTTTCTGACATAGCAGGTTTGCGTTCCCGGAGTGGTATTTATAAGTGAATTCATGAAAAGTTACTGACGAAATTTCTAGATAAATTTTTAAAGGAACTTTTGTCATACATAATGTCGCGGATTTAGTAAATATTTTTGTCGATCAGCTTCAGTACTAAGTACTAAGTGAATAGGAGATTTTACTGGACGAAGTATCATACATATTTATTTATCGATTTTGCTTTAGTTTCTCCATCTTTTAGTGCAAACTATCATATTATAGCATTAAAGGCAGGCACCAGTCGATCAAAGTTCATACGTACTGTCTTAAATGATTTGTTCATATAATTATGGTTCAAATGGCTCTGAGCACTATGGGACTTAACATCTGTGGTCATCAGTCCCCTAGAACTTAGAACTACTTAAACCTAACTAACCTAAGGACATCACACACATCCATGCCCGAGGCAGGATTCGAACCTGCGACCGTAGCAGCCGCGCGGTTCCGGACTGAGCGCCTAGAACCGCTAGACCACCGCGGCCGGCCATATAATTATGTGGTGACCGTATTTGAACAGTACCTCATTATCTGTTGAAAGTGTTGAATATTCTGACACTTTCATCTGTGTATTTATAGCATTCTTGTTATACTGTTCACTAATATAGTAGCAATGGATTTTTCTCAGAAAAAATTTCAGGCATTCAGATTTGACTTCCGATCGGTAATTAGCGCTATTTCTATTTCCTTGTTTTACATATTTCATACATTTGCTCTAGCAGTGCACATTTTCCTAAGGACAGGGGCTACTATCAAATAAAGTTTTTCAGCGCACATTAAACAAGTTGTTGGAGTTGGAACAAAAATTTATAATTGATCTCGTAGTGCTCTTCACTGGAGAGATATGTACGTAATAGAGGTTCCGTGATTCATGTGCTTATACTGAATGCTGAATACTTGTTCACTGTTCTGTAACGACAGACAACGTGACATCTATAACGGAAAGGTAACTGCTTTCGCTACTATATTCTAAATTGAGCTACAATTGAAACTGTTGGTCCTCAGCCGGGAGCATTTAACGGTAGCATCATTATAGAATATCGAAAACAAATTAATCTCATTAGGTCTGCGAGAGCGTTCTGTTACGGCAACATGCGTGGCTTCACATTTCGGCTTTGATTGTCAGAGCACGCACCATTTAACAATCCTCCGCATCAGTGAGAGTGAAGCTGCTTCCGCAGTGGGCGCTTCACGAATCGATGCCGCGAATTACAAATTAAATGAATCGCTAATGGCAAAGGGTGGGGAGCTGTACGGGGCAAGCTATGTTATGTGGCTTTGTGTGGTGTACGTGAAGAAAACTGTATCACCAGACGGTCCACCCATTTGAAAGTTACAACATATGTGAAATTATGAGAGTTAATGGATTCGTGCTTCTGACTGTGTAACGAATGAGTGCAGTCGAAACCACAATTACTATTTTTCTCCTTTTTCTCATGTAGATAGTACAAGTTAAGAGTTGTCGTTTAGAAATGTCGTACAATTAATTATAATTTTTATTTGCGCTACATGCCGGCCGGAGTGGCCGAGCGGTTCTAGGCGCTACAGTCTGGAACCGCGCGACCTCTACGGTCTCAAGTTCTAATCCTGCCTCTGGCATGGATGTGTGTGATGTCCTTAGGTTAGTTAGGTTTAAGTAGTTCTAAGTTCTAGGGGACTGATGACCTCAGAAGTTAAGTCCCATAGTGCTCAGAGCCATTTGAACCATTTGCACTACATGCTGTATGCCACATTTGTAAATTGCATTATATACACTCCTGGAAATGGAAAAAAGAACACATTGACACCGGTGTGTCAGACCCACCATACTTGCTCCGGACACTGCGAGAGGGCTGTACAAGCAATGATCACACGCACGGCACAGCGGACACACCAGGAACCGCGGTGTTGGCCGTCGAATGGCGCTAGCTGCGCAGCATTTGTGCACCGCCGCCGTCAGTGTCAGCCAGTTTGCCGTGGCATACGGAGCTCCATCGCAGTCTTTAACACTGGTAGCATGCCGCGACAGCGTGGACGTGAACCGTATGTGCAGTTGACGGACTTTGAGCGAGGGCGTATAGTGGGCATGCGGGAGGCCGGGTGGACGTACCGCCGAATTGCTCAACACGTGGGGCGTGAGGTCTCCACAGTACATCGATGTTGTCGCCAGTGGTCGGCGGAAGGTGCACGTGCCCGTCGACCTGGGACCGGACCGCAGCGACGCACGGATGCACGCCAAGACCGTAGGATCCTACGCAGTGCCGTAGGGGACCGCACCGCCACTTCCCAGCAAATTAGGGACACTGTTGCTCCTGGGGTATCGGCGAGGACCATTCGCAACCGTCTCCATGAAGCTGGGCTACGGTCCCGCACACCGTTAGGCCGTCTTCCGCTCACGCCCCAACATCGTGCAGCCCGCCTCCAGTGGTGTCGCGACAGGCGTGAATGGAGGGACGAATGGAGACGTGTCGTCTTCAGCGATGAGAGTCGCTTCTGCCTTGGTGCCAATGATGGTCGTATGCGTGTTTGGCGCCGTGCAGGTGAGCGCCACAATCAGGACTGCATACGACCGAGGCACACAGGGCCAACACCCGGCATCATGGTGTGGGGAGCGATCTCCTACACTGGCCGTACACCACTGGTGATCGTCGAGGGGACACTGAATAGTGCACGGTACATCCAAACCGTCATCGAACCCATCGTTCTACCATTCCTAGACCGGCAAGGGAACTTGCTGTTCCAACAGGACAATGCACGTCCGCATGTATCCCGTGCCACCCAACGTGCTCTAGAAGGTGTAAGTCAATTACCCTGGCCAGCAAGATCTCCGGATCTGTCCCCCATTGAGCATTTTTGGGACTGGATGAAGCGTCGTCTCACGCGGTCTGCACGTCCAGCACGAACGCTGGTCCAACTGAGGCGCCAGGTGGAAATGGCATGGCAAGCCGTTCCACAGGACTACATCCAGCATCTCTACGATCGTCTCCATGGGAGAATAGCAGCCTGCATTGCTGCGAAAGGTGGATATACACTGTACTAGTGCCGACATTGTGCATGCTCTGTTGCCTGTGTCTATGTGCCTGTGGATCTGTCAGTGTTATCATGTGATGTATCTGACCCCAGGAATGTGTCAATAAAGTTTCCCCTTCCTGGGACAATGAATTCACGGTGTTCTTATTTCAATTTCCAGGAGTATATATATATATATATATATATATATATATATATATATATATATATGGCAGTTCATAGAACTGTTAAGTAAAACTGTTAGGAATTGGTAGTCTACCAAAGTTCCTTGTAAATGGAACAAGAGAGGCTGCACGAAACCCGCTCGAAGCTCTTCCGTTGTTGACTGTGAAGATACGAGCTGAAGACGCATAGCGCTCGCCACTTGGTGCGATGCACGTAGGATTAATTTACGAATCCAATAGTATTCGCGTTATAAGGCCGTCAGTGAGCCAACCACTGTTGCAGGCAGACCTACGGTACGCCGCGTGCACCGACCCTGGGAGGTGTAGAAGAGAGAGTGGTGAATTGGTGAAGAAGATCGTCATCCGATGCCGCGGTAATCATCACGTCCACAGTTTCTGAGGAATATTGCTTAGACTTTTTATTTTCTAAATGGCGGTCCAAGTGCATACGCTGGGGTTGTGTTGTTTTGGGGGAAGAGGCCAAACTGCGAGGTCATCGGTCTCATCGGTTTAGGGATGGACGGGGAGGGAGGTCGGCCGTGCCCTTTCAAAGGAACCATCCCGGCACTTACCTGGAGCGATTTATGAAAATCACGGAAAATCTAAATCAGGATGGCCGGACGCGGGATTGAACCGTCGTCCTCCCGAATGCGAGTCCAGTGTGCTAACCACTGCGCCACCTCGCTCGGTACATACGCTGGTGAAATAGTCATATCGCAGTGGTGTTATTGCAGTTTGTAATTTTGTAGTTGGCATCTGTCGTTATCCGAATATCGTTATTTCCTGGGATAGGATCAACCGAGTGTTCTTGGGTTCATGAAATAGCCCACGCGTGTAAATTGTATAACTGAGCCACTAAACTTTATTGCGACAGTAACCAGAATTAAATTTTTTACTACTTTAACTGACACATCAAATGAAGTTTTTATTGAAGAACTTCAGTCTGTAATTCGAATCATTATCACTGGCATTAAATTAAATTGATTAATTTTCTTGTTAGTAACCTAGCAATAATTTTTAATATTTTTCTGAATTTTTCTAGTTTCAATAGCTTTTATTAGATTGACCTTTTTGTTACTTGTGATGCAGTATTTCGGCGATGATTTACCATTTTGAGAGCAAAATTATTTCAGGTGTTCAGGTGTTATTCAGAAATGTTGTATTAATGTACTGTTGCAGAAGAATCTGAGTCGCACAGTCACTGTGGTGGAGTGGATATGATTGTAAATTGTCGCCAAGAGGGTCACGATGACGTGAACTGTAAAATTTTAATTTCTATATTTGGTTCGAGTACATTCTAGAAGTACCAACAAATGTCAAGAATCGTTGAACTGGAATGTTTTGTAACTGTATATATACCGTATGTGTTCTGGCCGGAGGCAGTTCACTCCGCGCTCTTGTATGTGCAAGTGCTGAATAAACTTTCGTTAAGTGAAGTCAGAGTTTGTCATTCATCTAATTACACCCTCTTCTACGTGACAATATTTGGTCGTAGTAATCATTGTAAATTTGTGCTCGTGAACGTTATTATGTCGCAACGCGTTTTGAATCGTTAGTACGTGATGGAATCTCAGTACCTTCCATACAAATTATAATAACAGTCGTTTCCTTCACAATGAGGAGCAGATGTGTTTCCTCAAACCACAGTAACTCAATTTTTAGTCGAACAAGATATTTTTGCTCTACACGCTCGATGCATTTATTAACAGTAAACGTGCGTTGGACTTACGGGAAGCAGCGTTGTGATAGCTAATTACATTTGCAGTGGCCTTGCTCGTAGTCAACAGGCAAACGTATTGCTTTGTGATAATTATTTTGTTCTACTTTTGATGTTTTGCGAACAGTGGGGATTTCTATACTCATCAAAATTACCACGTATGTTTATTTATAGTTGATTTTGAAGTGGGATTATCATTTTCGGCAATAGATCTATACTCTCGCGTTTCGTTCTCGTTTCGTTTCGAAACCAGTTGCCTTTCATCCGAAGTTTTGTGCTTATGATCACAACTGGGAGCAGTAAAAATTTAAACAGAATTGGCACTGCAGAATAGGATCAGAAGATCCTTTATTAATGATTAACATTATGGTGGATTTGGCCAAGTTTAATGATATTTTACTCTGATTGGAAAAATGTTCTGTGCGGCACAAATTAGACGAACTGGAATTAAGTTGACTTATGACTCTCCTAATGTAACTGTAATTGTCACAGTCACAGAGAGTTCATGCTTCTAGCGAACTGGAAGTAATTAATACGTATTTGTTGCAGGCGATTTTCATTTCAGATTCGCTGAAAGCACCATAACCTAATGCTGATGTCGTAGAACAAGTTGTCCATAACAGTGCACTGCAGAAAGTGATTAAAGTAAGGCAACGTAACTGCAACCAAAATTGTAAATGAGGCGACCTGGTTTCCACTGAGGAATGAAGAAACGGTTTGGAAGGACTGTATTCCGTTTGTAATGGTGACTAATAAGGCGATCATTATGAAGTTCAAAAGTTTATTAAAATATTTCCAGAATGAGATTTTCACTCTGCAGCGGAGTGTGCGCTGATATGAAACTTCCTGGCAGATTAAAACTGTGTGCCCGACCGAGACACGAACTCGTGAACTTTGCCTTTCGCGGGCAAGTGCTCTACCAACTGAGCTACCGAAGCACGACTCACGCCCAGTACTCACAGCTTTACTTCTGCCAGTACCTCGTCTCCTACCTTCCAAACTTTACAGAAGCTCTCCTGCGAACCTGGAAGTTTCATATCAGCGCACACTCCGCTGCAGAGTGAAAATCTCATTTTGGAAACATCCCCCAGGCTGTGGCTAAGCCATGTCTCCGCAATATCCTTTCTTTCAGGAGTGCTAGTTCTGCAAGGTTCGCAGGAGAGCTTCTGTAAAGTTTGGAAGGTAGGAGACGAGGTACTGGCAGAAGTAAAGCTGTGAGTACTGGGCGTGAGTCGTGCTTCGGTAGCTCAGCTGGTAGAGCACTTGCCCGCGAAAGGCAAAGTTCCCGAGTTCGAGTTTCGGTCGGGCACACAGTTTTAATCTGCCAGGAAGTTTTATTAAAATAGCTTAAATTATTTTTAAGTATACAGTCTTCAATTATACAGACTTTATAAGGAAGACTGTAAATAAACTGTGATACTGCAGTATTTTTACCGTAGTGCAATAGATAGTGTCAAACTTCACATCGTCATCGGCGTCACGGTATAATTATATGCATGTTGTTACATAATATTAGTAATTGTATACGTATACATAAACAATATAATTTAGGATAGACATGGTTTAGTTTCATCTCCGATCTCCTAGAACTAATTTAGTATTAACCTAAAAATACACAGTCCATATTATGAGCAGCTGTAGGAAATTATTAACATGGTCAGTTGATTCTTGGTGTATATTACCGGTACAAGGGTCACAATGAAGCGACGAAGCGTACACAACAACATGTCCTGAAAAAAGGAAAAAAAATGAACCGCTGTCAGTCCTGGGAATCTTCCCTAAACGTATCTCCCTCTACGTAGCGACATTGATGGCGTAATTTAAAAGAAGAAGGAAAAATAGGTTCTTAAGACGGACGAATTGTGTACGCCGAATCATGTTTCTGTGAGAAAAACAAGTAAAAGTTTCGGGCAAAGCTTGTATCCAGTAATAAAGTTTAGGCCATCTTCCTCAGAGACAGAGTGCACTAACAAGCTCTGTGTTCACATTAGGGTTTCCTCGGATGACTACCCACACTGATATTCAGCAGCATATCTAAAAACGTTTTAAATAAACGATGCAGCGACGAGTTGCGCCAGCTAAACCCGGCGCTGTAGCTGTCATGACGTCTGCTTTATGGTTCACTGTCAGCTCTGTTCTGCGCTAGTCGGCCCTGTTGTTTGCATCTGTAACAAGCATTCGGTGCCTAAAGCAACACCAGTGTAATGGACATCGATAAATAGTAGCTCTAACGAAACACATGTCTCGGAATACAGGGTAAATATGCAAAAGATACATCAAATGTGTTGTTTCATTCGGAACTGTGTTTGCGTACAATAGCGAATGTCATTACTGGGTACACCGAAGTTATGGGCGGCGTATCTGACTGGTGTCATTGGAGATTATTCAGTACTTTCGTAGTACGGATAATTCAGGTTATGCGGAAGAAACATGTCGCTCATTGTTAGGTGGACAGCCTTAGCCTAAGCGCCAACGTTTGCTCAAGCTCCGTGACAGATTTCTTCTCTTCATCGGCCTGTAGATGCTGTACTACAGAACAGCATTTCTAGAATTATAGTGTTGCGCAAAAGAAAGTAATTTATACCTGACAAGCACGATCATAACGACGCTGTTTCTTTTTACGGAAAAAATATCCCACGATAGGTTAATGAGGAAAAATGCCTGAGCGACATTAATATGAATATTAATAGCTTTCATATTTTCCCAGAATTCTCATAGAGACATAAATTCGACAATTGAAATATAATAGCAAGATTGTATAATGGGCCGTCAAATTAAAGCGGAACAGAGGGAACAGAAGTAAGTAAATTACTTGTCATTTGTAAGGTAATCGCCATAAATGTTTATACATACAGCGCCCCGTGAGACAAGGCGATCAGTGCCTTCATGGAAAAATGTTTTTGTTTGCTTACGGAAGCGCGATTGTGTCCACACGTGCACCTCTTCATCCCATGCTAATCGGTGATCACAAATGTCTTTCTTCAGGATTAAAAAAATATGAAAATCGCATTGGGAGAGATCGGGAAAATATGGACGATGTGTGAGGGATTCCCAACGAAACTTTTGCAACGTATTCGAAACAACCTTGGCAACATTTGTTTCGTACGAAGAGTACAATCACGGTTCTTTATTCAACAGCAGATATTTTGCAATGAAAGCATAAACAATCTTGTCTCATAGCGGTATAAATGTATTAAGAGTTATGGCGATTACTTTTGGAATAATAAAACGAGTCCTTACTTTCTTCCCAACCACCTCATTAGAGACAGGGAAAAATTTCTTGTTAAATCAGGAATACAAAAGAAATGGGCCGTATTGACTCTTCTTATTCGTTAAGAAGGCATGGTACCACAGTGAGATAAATAGCGTGATACATTCCACAGAAAACAGAGCATTCACTGAAACCAAATGAACTGAGACTCACCTAACACTGCAAAAACAATGCTGCCGTTGTCATGGAACTTATCCTTATTAGCGTTTGTGAATATTGGAATAACCTCAATAAATGGCCGACATGAACCCAAACTAAGAAATTGAAACAGTGAAGCAGCAGCGAGAAATCAAAATGTAGCGTGACTTACAAGGAAGCGTAGTACATCGTGATCGGACGGATTAAATGAAACACAAAATTTCAAAAATGAAAGTATGTCAACAAATGCGCTTTTATTCTCCTTCAAAAGGATGGAAGAAAGATTATGGCGTAACGTCCCATCGACGATTTGGTCATTGCATAAAAAAACAACTTCAAATTTCGAAAGAGTGGATAATGAAATAAGCAGTTTTCGCTTCAAACGAGCCCTCTCAGCATTCGATTTATTGGACATTAGGAAAGCATTGGGAGGTTATATCTGTATTGCTAATCGGGAATTTAAACCAAAATCCTCCAGCATCCGACACGAGTATCTTAGTACAGCAAAAACATTGCTCTGTGACGTCACTGGATACATATGCGATCTTGACTTGTTCGATTTCATTTATTTTCTGAAATCAAGATTAGGAATTCGGCTAAGGCTCTACGGAAAACCTTACTGCAGGTATTTCGTCATGAGGTAAAGCCCTTCAGCTGAAATCTTTACGCCGGCCGGGATGGCCGAGCGGTTCTAGGCGCTACAGTCTGGAACCACGCGACCACTACGATCGCAGGTTCGAATCCTGTCTCGTGCATGGATGTGTGTGGTGTCCTTAGGTTAGTTAGGTTTAAGTAGTTCTAAGTTCTAGGGGACTGATGACCTTAGAAGTTAAGTCCCATACTGCTCAGAGCCATTTGAACCATTTGAAATCTTTACGGACTCGATATTCTGTGGTCTTCCTCTTTATTCCATTTCAGAGCTGACCCTTCTTATCATATGTTTTATTACACGTTTTTATCGTGGTTGTTGAAGAAATTCTGACATGAGACCATAGCTGGAAAAAATGTAGGAACTATTTGTACGCAACAAGGACACAGTAATAGTTTCATAAAAATGGGTTTAATAGTTACAGCTTCGCCACGAAACGCAAGTTTCGAGATTGTCTGTAGCTCGTAAGCTGCCCTAAATAGGTATATCGCTCTGTTAATCTTAACTGAAATTGAGGTAACTGACCACACCTTCTGAAAGATCTATCCAGTGTTTAGTCTCCCATCATTTGATTTCAAGTCACGTGGTAGATGATCCGGAAGTCTCTGGATCCTGAGAAGGAAACGTTTCATAGCTGACATGCCACGTGTAGCAACACGGACGGGGTTATCTGTTCAGTACACGCTCATGTAATGCCTGGTAAACTGAGATCAACGCTGCCAAATGTTGCCTCTGTTCTGTGTCTGCGTGTGCTAATCCGTGTAAGGAGAGGGAATGGGGACAATTAATGAGGAGTATTGGCATAATGTAACAGAATAATCTTACTCTAAAGGTGCTTGTCAGATAGGGCCGGGACAGCAACTGCACGTCCCCAATTTGAGAGGATTTGTCGACCTCTCCCACTCACGTCGAGGAATCCACTGCAAACTACGTGGAACTGTGAGGAAATTAATGATTCAACCATTAATAAACGAGATCACACCCCAGTATTTTAGTAATGTTTCTCGGTTAGCTTTACTCAGAGCATTCACGGGCTGTCAACTTTCTTAATATTAACTGAATGACACCATCTTGTAAGTCAGAAACACAATTCCATAAGATTAAACATTTACCACTCTATTATATTTTTTACTTTCGATTTCTTCGTTCGTCTATTGCCTAATATAAAAAAGAGGTAATAAAAACTGAGCTGATACCTTGTAGGTTTATTTGTTGTTTCACGAAATTCGTTTGACTTTGTGCATAAGAACACCGCCTGACTATAACCCACTTATACTGGACTACGCAGAAGAAAAGGTAAATTTTGCGAGAGGTACACTCCACAGTGATTCCAAATGCAAGACATTTCATGGTGGTTGCCTTTCTTCCTCTGCTACTTGTCTGTTTGTATGTAGTATTTATCTTACAATTTTACGTAATTCTGTACATTTAAGCCACAAACGCACGTACTTAAGGGGCTCCGGAAAGGCTCAAAATCATGAAAAGTTCAATTTTTACTTTTTTGCGTTTCCTGAATCTGCAGACTATTACCTTTTAATAGATATATAATTTATTCAATTCCGAAGACTACAACTATTTTTAAACTTTTTTTGAAATGTGTTCTACATGGGCGTGACCCACTGTGGCGCTGTTAAACTGCTGTCAAATGGTGTTATTATTAACGTCCGTGTTCATCAGGTACATTTTAGTGATGTGAGATAAAGTATGTGTTGTGGCTAACCTGTGATGGTTCAATATATATCGCTGGTGTGATTGTCGAATGTTTCATGTTTATTTACTCTGTCGTTATCTCGAAAATATTCGTAATTAATTCTGTTTCTTGAGTCTCTGTTTTGTTGAAGTATAATAATGAGTAAAAGTAAAGTTATTAGAAATGCTCTGAAGGCTTTTAAGAAAAGGAGAAATGTTGGAAAGCCAAAGGTATGTGTTATTACTGTAAACAATGAAGACGATGAAAATCCCCAACATAGCTTGTGTCCCAAAGAACAAGACAGTTGGTGTAAATATAACAAAGGATTGCTAACTGGTGAAGTGTACACTCATAAGCATAGTCTGCCTCATGCAATAATGGAGGTGATAAAACCTATTTTCAGAGACTTAGCAGCACCTGAACTGTTGAAAAAGTGTATTCACGGAAAACTCAAAACCCCAATGAAAGTGTAAATGGTGTTATATGGTCGAGAATCCCCAAGACTGTATTTGTTGGAATAGAAACACTTCACTTTGGTGTGTATGATGCTGTTGCGACTTTCAATGATGGCAACATTGTAAGGTGCAAGGTATTTAGAAATATGGGAATGAAGATAGGTTCTAACATGGTACGTGCGATGCTTGCTTTAGACAACGAACGCCTTCGGGCTGCAGACAGGGCTCTAAAGAGTCTAGAAATACAAGCAAGAGTAAACAGGAGGAGGAACAAGAGGAAGCTGGAGGAGGAGTTAGCAGAGGATGAAGATAATCCATCCAATGGACCTGGAATGCACTAAAAAGTTAATCCAATCTTTGTCGCTCGATTCCCAAAACTTTTATTTTCTCATACTAATTACATGTTTTCTAAGGATCTTCCAAACATATTTGTTTCAAACTTTCAGTAAATGTTACACAGTACCTTCTGCATAATTTAACACAGCCTTATTCCAAAAAACTGTATATTTTTGAATATATAAATAGAAAATTGCAAAAAAATGTTGTGAATTTTCATTACAATTGAAAAAAAATCATCTTTAATAACTGAACTAAAATTTTGTAAAATCCTTGTGTTAAGTTGTAGCTCATATTCCAATAAATAATCTGTAAAAAGTTCAACTTCCTACCTCAAATACTTTGTGAGGAAAGATGTAATTTATAAGCGTTATTTTAACATTGCAAGTATAGGGCGTTCCGGAGCCCCTTAATACCAAGAAACAGTATAGTAATTTTCTCATTTGATTGACGCAACTGCAGAGGAGCCCCCGTGTCAATGTGAAAACAGAATCATGAGTTACCTGAACTCTTTCATTACGCAAGTGGGCGCTAAAAATACCACACGTCTTCACTAACGAAGAAAATGCAGCTGTGGCGTGTGCTGACGAAGCTTCTGCAATACGTGCAGAGCCTGTGCCCAGCGCTCAAGAACAGGAACCACAATTGTCAACTTCGGTAACATGCAAGTTGTTTTTTAATGTTTCACAAGTGTCTCATGAACACTACGTCCAGAAATACTGTTAAACTCTATTACGCACTTAATATACAGCGATGCTCCAGAAACTGAATGTCCTTACAGGTTTATTAACACATAGAGACATACTTCCTTTAATGTGTGGGCTGAATTATTAATGTAGTTTCACGTCACCAATAGCTCTACATAAGTTACATGATAGAAGCGTAAAACTTGTCTTGCGGTTTTCTCGGAATTGCCAGAGTAGTGCACCTGACTACTTCAATATTATGTTGTTTTAATGGCCCACTAAATGTATACAGAGTTTGATGTAAGTCTGAGATCCCAAAGTCGTGGCGTCCCCTTGTAAGTGTAGTTTAGTGCTTTTCGCGTTTGTTTGTCAATAAGTGAATAGTACCAGTGGATTTACTCGTGCTGAATAGTGTTTAATTACATTCAGTAATAGTTAATGTATTTTTTTCGGACAGAGACAGGCATTCGTGTGACATTATTCTCAATGTCTTGTCTGACAATTACTTCGAGTAGGTATTTAGAGAAACAACGCTTGAGAGTAATGTCTTGCGCCTCATGTAAACGGATAAAATGAAAATTCTCAGAACATTTAACACAGAGGAATACATCATCGATCATGAGACTGTGGTAACATGAATGACTGTGTGTGTTACAAGGAACACTAACAAAGGTGGTAAAATATTTTTACTTAGCAAGAGTGACAGAATATAAACTAGTGAGTAAATGAGTAGTCGATATCAAAATTAAGTTCGGAGGACGAAAATGTGGAAAGCAAATGGATAAATAAAATTCAAACGACTGTTCAGTACCCTTAGACAAGTATTTGCTGTGCTATATTTGAAGGGAAATAAATGACCCACCGTGGTTTAGTAGCCGTGTTAGGAAATTATTACAGATCAGAGCTTCATCATTTATTACAGATCAGAGCTTCATCATATACTTACGTGAAGTTAAGGCCTGGTTCGTAAATAACAGCTGAACGCGCCGACCGATCTGGCTTTAAACCGTAACACGTTTTGGTATTATGTAAAGCCAGTAAGCGGATCGAAATCATCTATTTACTCACTCACTGACCACCCTGGTATAGAAATGGAAGATGAAAAGAGAAGGCCGAACTACTGAATTTGGTCTTTCGAAACTGTTTATCGTAACACGACTCCCCTTTTCAAACGTCGCGATCAAGCCGAAATGGAAAATATTGAGATAAGCAACTGCGAAATAGAAAATGAACTGCACCAGATAAGTTACCTCTTAGGTGTGAGAGAGTTGATGGTAAATAACTAGCTCCCTTCTAACCGTAATTTTTTGTATGTTCTGGATCAACGACGGGTACTTAGTATCTGAACCAAAGCGCACGTCTGTCCCTGTTTCAAGACGGGTCGTCGGACAAATGCTACTGATAACAGACCAATATCGCTGACTTCAGTCTGTCGTGTAATTATGGTGATATATTATGACATTTTTGAGAACGAGGGTCTCCTCCATAATAATTTACATGAATTCCACAAACAGATATCGTGCGAAAATCAGCTCTCTGTTCGTCTATGAGATGTAGAGTGCCATAGACATGGGCGCTCGCGTTGATATAGTGTTCATACAGGTACGCGCTCACTTTTAGTGAAACATACACCAGTTTACACAGAATCGGGACGTGATTTGTTGCTGGATTCAGGACTTCGTTGCAGATAGAACTCGACATGTGACTGACAGGTGTACAGATAATTTCTGGTGTACAGATAATTTCAGACGTACCCCCAAGGATGTGTGGTATGACAGATATGGTTTACAATATACGTATGTAAATGGTCTAGTGGATTACGTCGGATGCTCCATTAAGTTGATCGCGTATGATGCGACTGTCTGTACGCAGGCAGCAAAGCAAGATGACTGTAGCGAACAATAGGAGACGAGCAGAGTATTGATGATTGGTGCAGGCTCTAGCACTTCACTCTGAACGTAAATAAATGTAACATACTGCGCAAAAGTAGGCGAAGAAATCTACTTATGCACGATTACACTACTGGTGACAAACAACTGGGAACAATTTATTCCGTAAAATACCTAGGAGTAACCATCCAGTGAGACCTAAAGTACAATGATCGCATAAAACAAAGTGTAGGAAAAGTAGTTTCCTGGTTGAGATTTATAGGAAGAATCTTAAGGATATATATCATCGAAAAAGGTGTGTTACAAAACATATTTTCGACCGATTCTTGAGTATTACGCTTCTACACTATATCGGATGAAAAGTAGGGGTAGAAAAAAGTCCAACGAAGAACGTCTCGTTTCGTCAGCGAATCGGTTGTTCGGTGCGAGAGCGTTACGCAGCTACTCTACAAACACCAGGGGCAGAGGCTGCAAGAGAGGCGCTATGCATCGCAGAAAAAGTTTACTATTGAAATTCAGAGAGAGTACGTTTCGGAAAGAGTTGGACAACTTATTACGTCTCCACACATCGTCCTGTAAATGACCAGAATGAGAAAATCCGAGAAATTAGAGTAAATGTTGAGTTTACCGATAGCCATTCGTCCCATGCACCTTTGCGAATGGACCAGGGAACGGGAGAGCGAACGAACAATGGTAACAGAAGTACTCTTCACCACACACCATATGCTGGCTTTTGGAGTATCGGTGCAGACGTAATGCCAGTACATCTATTGCGAAATTTACCTGGCAGGGATCCATAACTTTTGCAGTTTTATTCGATGATAGCAGGACAAACAACGTTGTGGAGTGGAAACCAATTGTGGGGTTCATTACGGTAGGTGATATGCTCATAGGTCGTCCTATATTAGATGAACGAATGAATAGGTCATGATCGTTCGAATGTTTATGGAAGACAGTTCAAATGAAAACCTACAGGCCGTTGGCCACAAGGAAATGAATGTACTTAAACGCTAATGACGATTTCACGTAGTCTAGCATGCAAATGAGAAAATATCTAAAGTGCTTATTTCTCGGCAAAAGTCTGCACAGTCACGCCTAAGAAAACCGAAGTAACTGCCATTACACCTGTACAGTCTTTCACGCCATATAACACACTCAAACTTGATTTATGATAAACAATAAAAACAAAATTTTCGACGAGAATATAAATCAAAATGAAATGGAAGTGCGTCTCTTAACCTGTGACCACATGAGAGAGTAAGCTGAAATATTCAGTACATGCAGAAATTAGCCAATAATCCAATAAAGTTGCACTTTATATAAAAGACGAAATGTGCCTAATTTCACTATTAATATTTCAGCAAACTGCAGACGTTTTATTTACAAAACGATTATTTTTATTATTGAACGTTGAAGACCATACAAACTAATCACTAAAAAATAAATATGAAAATATTGCCATCTCACAATAATAATCAAATTTCGGGACATTTTATATCAGGAACACCGCGAATTTGAGCACTGCTGTATTAACTTCTTTAATGAGCAGGACAATCAGTTATCAGGCTACGTAAAATATGGACCTACCTACTGTGCAGGAGCTACCTTTAATTCAACAATGAGTTTCAACATCTGAAGACGAATTTGTAAAGCATAGGACTGTATATGTGCAAATAAAATTATCTTTCACTAGATGATGTTGAAATTGTGAGTGCACGACAGCCTGGACATTCGTACCCTACTTTCCACGCACACACATACACACACACACACACACACACACACACACAAACACACACATAGAAATACAGAGAAAGAGACTGAGGGCACATAGCGGACGTATGTTGTTGCTGCCTGTTTACGAATCTGAAAATGGCTGAGCCGTTTGGAAACGCACGACTTTAATCAAAGAATTTTTGAAACGGTCATCACACTCAATTGCTCGATAGCTATTATAGAGAGCTGCTCTCCACTTAACTTTACAGCAACCTTCAAATCAAACCTGTAGTAAAATGTGGTATGCCATGATCACAGGAAGAGTTACTTCACCCACGGAGTGATGGGAAAGCCTGCTTCTACCAACCACGTCTCGCTGTCCATCAATTTCAGCTACTCATTCTCACATAGAAAACTTCCTTGTGGCCCAAAGGGACACAAATGTGCACAGAAGCACTACGTATTGTACCATAATGTGGAACCTTAGTTACTATACCAGCTAGACGGTTTCCCAAGGATCGAGTATGCCCTAGCAGTCAGCAATACGGTATGTTCTCTGGCTGGAGAATGGAATCGTAACAATATTTATTTTTTCTACACATCTTAAGATGACACGAGCAAGTGATGAGATACCTGTTCCCCCCTATTAAAGCCGTGAGGCGCAAAGCAAGTAGCTACGTGTCTAAACCACCTAAGGTGACTGCAGAATTTGCTAGAGGCATCAGCCTGGGCGCCTACTGTGTTTCCACTGCTGATTACCAGCTGCAGTCAAAACAAAAGTGTGTTATTGTGGACGTTGTGTCAACGCCGGTGACAGCCGGAACGGGACAATTTGTGGTCCTGCGCGAAATTCCGCGAAAATTTCGCTTCATGAACAAACGTAATTTATGGTGGCCGGGAGCGCGGTGGGCCAGCGCTTTATACCGGTATCCCTCCCCCCTCAATTTCTGGCGTGTGCGCTCCGTTATGAATGCGCGCAAACCTCGCTGCCGCCAACAGCAACCAGCCTGTTGACAAATACACAGCGTGAAATGTAGGGAGCTTTCTGACCAGGATCTTCTTCTTATTACGAAACTACATTTAGCGCAACTTGACTGGTGACCATATCTATCGATTTAAGTCAAACGTATAGATGTCTGTTTGATATTGGTGGAGTATCAGCTCAGTTATGTGAACGATTACACGAAGTAATGTCAACTCATGATTCTAATTTTATGCAAAGATACAAATGCTATCATGACACGAGCATACCTTGGTGCACAGTCATATCTAATTGGTTCATAACAACACATCACTTATAACTTCCGTTAGCAAAGCTAACGAAGTTCTATGTTATTAAAATTCCAATTCATAACGAAACCTACTGGGGCAATGATAAAAGCATCGTGATAATTGTATGAAAAGTAAATTCTGAGTGACTAATTATTTCTGAGTTTGATCTTAAACATCAGTTTGGAAAAAAAAGACTAATCTGGAATGCAGAGTCCCATTACTGCTGCGTCTGCCTTAAATGATGACGCTATCTTCACATGATGAAGTACTGTGCAATTCAGTAATAAATTCTTCAACACGGCATCGATACAAGTCATTTATAGACTGTTCTGTTTTTTTTTTTTTTTTTTTTTTTTTTGACACACAGAAAATACCTGAAATACAAATATTGAAATAATAGTGGAAGAAACAACTACATCTAGTTGCAAGGTAGATTTTTGATAGATATTCAGAGCGCTGGCAGAATGGCAATACTCAAATATATTGCACACAATTCAGATGAAACAATATCAGCTAACCTATATATAACAATAACAAATAATCGATGATTAACGACTGAATTTGTAGGAAGAATGATCAAAATCTGCTAAATAGGTTCTTCTCGTGTGTATCACATCGTAACAATACAACGTCCGTTCCTAACCACTCTATACTATTTACAAACAGAGCTCACTGCATACTCTCGGAAGGTCGTGGGTGGATTAAAATACATAAAATATACTTAACACACTATTAAGTACTGGAAGACGTCACACTAACTTAAAAACGTACCGGTATTATATTTCGCCCTTACGATGCTTAGCATTATTGGTTTTACTGGTACCCTCATTTCGGAAGCTTTGGCAATAAATTAATAATGTCGGTAGCGTAATAGATGAAAAAGGTGGGACTTTCCTGAACATGCATGGAAATAGTGACTCAATTACTTGAAACATCGAAGTAGAACGGAAGCATTTGTAAGGATGTTTCTACTACTAGTTCATCCGTTTTAAACCGGAAACACATTTTGTAGCTAATTGGTAGAAGCGTGTTATAATGGTGTTACACTGGTACGATGGAAAGAAAGATAGCCTGTTTCACTGATCTCCAGTGTGAAGTTATCTGCGGCTTCATTTACCTAACATACGACTTACATTTTCTCGCACGAACATACCGAGTGTTTACTGTTTATCAAATTGAATTAATGTCATTTTTCTGCTGAATCCTGTTAAGACTTTAACTTTTACTAGCGAAAACGCTGCCTTGTTCGCATTGTCGCATTAGCCATGGGGGTGTGACGGCAAGATTATCTGTAGTGTCATCAAAGGAGATGAGTCCAGGCTGAGCTCGGGCTGCGCGGAACGAAGACACGGAGTTAGAACTGCGGATGCATACCGCGTCGATGGCGCCAACGGCCGCAGAAATCAGGAAGCGCAGCCGGGAGCAGGGAGCAGAGCCGGCTCTTACGTAACTCAGCTTACAACCGCGCTGCTCAATCAGTAGGTTCGCGGAGGCGAGCGTTTCACATAATCCCAGGGGTTGTTAGGGCTGACGAGGAGGAGGCCGAATATTCAGCCTGAGAGGGCTTAACCAGCTGGTAGCACCGTCGTAGCGAAACTCAGCAAGAGGTGATCTCGCGGTCTTGGAGCAGAGCTTCCGCAGCTTTCTATCCGAGTCTTGTGCAGCCACGTAATCCCTTATTCTACTATCGAGAGTATCGGAGCAGAATAAATATCCAACACTTTGATTGGCATACGTTCGTTCAACCATTCAAATAAGCTACAGAGTACTTAAGGTGCGCTGTAGTTTCTAAACGTGAATAAAATCTTGCAAAGAATGTACACCAACCTGACCAGTAGAGACAGATTGAAAATATTTTAAATTAGGGATATGTAGAAATTTTTAAAATGTGCTTCTGTGTACAACATACGTCTGGGAGTTGACGTACCTAAAGACTAAAGAAGTACGACTCGCTGATGAAAGACTATCGTGTTTGAGGCAGTTACGACCAGCAAATTTATAAGAATCGTAAATGAGGTATCACTTGACAAAAAACTAGGAATTATCTTGAAAAAATATAAGATAACTTATGCAGTACTTACGAAGTCATAGTTTCCAAAACGGATGTTCCTACATGGTCTTCCCCTATTCGACACTAAAGTAGAAATGTAAAGTTTCAACGAAATGATAAAAACACAGCGAAATAAAACAGTGTTGATATTTTCCAAGGCTAAATTCTGACAGGTCACATCCGTTCCGGTGTGCCCGCACTGCGGTAGTTCAATACCAGAAGCCACACTAATTACACTATCAAATCATTTGCAAGGAACCGTGTTCTGTCCGCGACATATTAAGGGGTCCTGGACGTCATAAGGACCCAAAATGGAATTTTTTTACTTAATAAAATCCTGTGATTCTTCCTGATTCTAAAAATATGTACTTACGGTATAGCACCTCGTAATTTTCGTGTTTAAATGCCTTTCTAAAGCAGATGCGGTGCGTGAATGCGTAGCTGTGACATTATTGTCTTACACAAAATCTTGCCTACAATGTCTCGTTATTTAATTTTGGCGTCGCTATTTCCATAGAAACTCGTTTCTGTAACATCCTTGAAGAGGATATAAACTATACTATGAAGAGGGATATATTGCAGTCGACATTTCTGCCGATAGAAGCAGATTAATTGAGTTCACTTCCGTTTTTCGCATGAGTTCGTGTTGTAAACGTATTGTTGTGAGTGCGTATTTTAACCATTTTACATGGTAAAATGGCAAATACCAAAGAGTTTTTTGCAGCCGCAAATTTCACGATAATAAACACAAGCGTAGTGTTGGCAATCGTAAATGTGAAGAAATTGTTACGCAGCAGCGAAGTCAGGTTAATCCTAAAAGCTCACCAAGCTTAGCTTAAACACGCATCTTACCTAAAATGAACAAGACGTTGGTGTTGTAAACAGAGGAAATAACGGTTACATTTTAATTAATAAGTGCAAACTTTCAGAATTGCTTTTCTCTGTTGCTAAATGTAAATACTGTAACAGTGAGAAATCCCTTAAGTTTAGTGAGGACATACGTAAGGAAGAGGAAAGGCCCATCCAGCAAAATTGTAGTGGAATATCAAGTATGTAAAGGAACCAAATATACAGTCACATATCCTGTAACATGCACAAAACGCAGTGAAGTGAATATTCGCCCATCTTAGGCCATGAAGTGTAATGAGAAAGGAAGAAAAGCAGCCCAGATATTCTGTGCTCTGATGGACTTCCCGCCGCCACCTATCAAATTTGAGAGGTTGTATCAACTTTGCATAATGTCCTAACAGAAGAAATGGTTGAAATGGCTCTGAGCACTATGGGACTCAACTGCTGTGGTTATCAGTCCCCTAGAACTTAGAACTACTTAAACCTAACTAACCTAAGGACATCACACACATCCATGCCCGAGGCAGGATTCGAACCTGCGACCGTAGCAGTCGCACGGTTCCGGACTGCGCGCCTAGCCTAACAGAAGACAGTGACACATCTACTCATAGGGTAGCGAAAGAAACTAGTCATTTATGAATCTACACATATTGTTGCTGCATTGAACGGTTCCTAGCAGAAGAGAAGCTATTCATCGCTGAATGGAGTTGTCACAGTTACCTCTGTAGATACAGGCAGCGTGCTGGACTATCAGTGTCTGAAAAATTACAGCCAAGGCTGTGCCTTTGAGGTAAATGAACGCAAACGTAAGAAAAACTTTGAAGCTTTCAGTGGTGATGTGGAAGGCAAGGCCGGCCGGAGCGGCCGAGCGGTTCTAGGCGCTACAGTCTGGAACCGCGCGACCGCTACGGTGGCAGGTTCGAATCCTGCCTCGGGCATGGATGTGTGTGATGTCCTTAGGTTAGTTGGGCTTAAGTAGTTCTAAGTTCTAGGGGACTGATGACCTCAGCAATTAAGTCCCATTTGAACCATTTTTTGGAAGGCAAGGGGGCAGTCTCTATTTTTAGGTTAATTGCTAGACGTGGTGCTCCATACATTCACTACCTTGTTGATGGTGACTCTAAAGGATTGAATAGTGTTGTGACTGCTAAACCATATGGTGAGATTGAGATTTAAAAAATGGTTTGTATAGGCCACGTGCATAAGAGATTGGGCGAAAGACTCTGCAAGGACGTGTCTGTATCAGGAAAAAAACTTCCTAATGAGAAAGTGACTGGTGGACAAGGGAGTCTCGCCATCCCAGAAACAGAAAACCTTACAAAATGCTAAGGTGCAGCCATCAGCAGAAACAGCGTAAATGTCAGTGAAATGAGAAAAACTATTTGGGTAACGTACTTTCAAAGACTAAACTAATGAGCATCCACAGCATGGCCTGCGCCAAAAGGAAACACTTCATGGTGCAAGTACAATAGGTCTGTAGCAATTCGACAAACACACACACACACACACACACACACACACACACACACACACACACACACCATGCCAGAAACTCTTATGGTAAAACTAGTCAATATATAGAAACCTTTCAGATTCTAAACTCCTGCAAAAATGTTTATGTGGTAAAACACAGAATCCGAATGAAAGCGTCAGTAGTTCATTTGGAAACGCTTGCCAAAATCTGTTTTTCTTGGCATGTCACTTTTTCATATTGATGATATTGGTGTTATGGACACCATATTATGCTATAAGGATGGAGTAACAAGCAGATTAAAAACCATGTGCAGACTAGGCATCAAAACTGGGGAAAACATGAAAAGTGGGCTGCTACGAGTGCACGCTCAACATGTCGCTGAAACTGGAAAAGCTGCTGAAAGCATGACGAAGGAAGCCAGAATAACAACGTAAGGAGAGAAAACTAAAGAAAATGAAAATGGCATTCAGAATCAACAAGATTACGGAACTGGAAATCTTTGACATGTTAGCATTGGGAAGAAAATGACATGCAAAACTTTAGTTTCAGTTTCCCGTAACCAATGTTTTTGCATACCTATTTATCATTATCTCACTGACTAGTAGAGCTACAAACACAAAATTTTGGATGAATAATAATATAGTGGTTGCCTATACAGTGAACCACAGTATTCAACAACGTATTATTAGGTGAAAATATGACATCAAGAAACATTTTTCTTTTAAGATACACAGAACAATAAATATAATATTACTGGTTTACTGTGTTAACAAGTTAATAAATAAAAGAATAAATTTTGTTTTGACCTATTATTTTGGATAGTTTGGAACTACAGTGTACCTAACATGAAATTTTCACGTACTTCATTACGTAAGATAAAAATCAATATTCAGTCCGCTATGTATTCCATAGATTTTACGTGTTTTCCAAATGGAGGTCACGATATATTAATTATTTGGTTAAAGTTTCATTCCAATAATTATTTTTGAAATATTAACCTAAAAATTACAGACCATGACGTCCAGGTGAACTTAATCATTTTATTGAAACTCCACATTTTCACTTCGATGAGTCTGGATTATTCCTGTATGATCTACAGTAAAAATTTATACCTCATCTCCAAAGAACTTCATCTGCATTTGCTATAAGGAATCAGCATCAAACGTCCTTTTGAGCAATTAGTGCATTCATTATCATCTCTCGGCTGATTGTGTCACCCGCGATCCTTCGACCGTGAGCTCATGTTTTGCAATCCTCCGAAATTAATACTGAATAATGGCCACACCGTTCGTTATAATACTGCCATATTCATCTTCATATTATTTTCAGTTCCTTGGCAGTGTGCATTAAATGAACTTGCCGTTGGCGGATGTCTGGAATTACAAGTAACTACACAAGCCTTATGCTAAAAGGCCCCTCATCGTGTCATCCCCAGATTCTACAAAATGGCTCTGAGCACTATGGGACTCAACATCTGAGGTCATCAGTCCCCTAGAACTTAGAACTACTTAAACCTAACTAACCTAAGGACATCACACACATCCATGCCCGAGGCAGGATTCGAACATGGGACCGTAGAGGTCGCGTGGTTCCAGACTGAAGCGCCTAGAACCGCTCGGCCACCGCGGCCGGCCCAGATTCTACATGTGATGAAAATTATGGCTAAACTCTAATTATATAACTGTAGCTCACGTCTTGCATTACGTTTGACGATGATTCCTAGCGTGTTCTTTTCTCAAGTTGATGTAAGCGCAACTAACAATTTTTCTTGTAGGGTTAGAAATGGTCTTACTAACAATAAAACATACTAATGTAGTGTACTTCCTTATACGCTTGAATGTGACGAGAGTAATGCGAAAAAATAGTTGCTGTGAGTTATATTTTCTTATCTGGACATTTTTGGACTTCTTTATACACATGCTGAAATGCGTGTGGAACAATAACTGTCTACAAAGTACCACAGTGGCGTATGGGAAGGCAAGGCGGACAGTTTGATAGAGGACACTTGAGTATCTCAAGGAGGGGGACAACCTCAAACTGGTCTACAGGAGCCACTGAAGCAACAGTACATTAGCGTGTAGCAGTATTCTTACTCCCGCCCTGTTATGCCGCCCTCTTTCATTAACATGTGAAGATAATAAAAGGAAAATACCGCCAATAAAGTTATGCAAATACTAAATACAATTCATATTCGATCTAAACTTTACCCTTAGAAGCACAGTTGTCTCTTAGTAAGGAGGCCAGAGAAATAAAATTATTTAATTGTTGGTTTTGCGCTGTTAAAATTCACAATAATTTGAGGTAATGTTGATACAAATGTCGGATTCACATTTTATAAGTGCAAGAACAAATGGTTTTTACTACACCCTAAGACAAAGAAAGCATCACGAAGGAATTATCGGAATGGGTCAGAAATCTGCAGATGTGATGTACATGTGCAGGGTGATAATTATTGAACTATATGAAGAAAACGTAAATTATTTACAAACTACGGCGTGCACGCGCTTTGTTCAACGTCTAAGCGTCACTACAGATTTTCTGATTTCGGTTATGACATGTTCGATATGCCTGCCACCATTGGCGATGATTTGCTGCAGACTAACAGCGAAATTCTGCATGACCCACTGAAGTGTCGGAACATCAACGCTATGGATGATCTCCTGATTGGCTGTTTTCAGCTCAGCAATGGTTTTCGGGTTATTGCTGTACGCGTTGTCTTTAATATAGCCCCACAGAAAGGAGTCGCATGTGTTCAGATCCGGAGAATACGACGGCCAATCGAGGCCCATGCCAGTGGTTTCTGGGTACCTCCGTCTTGCATGAACCACGTCTTGTCGAGATCAGCCGGCCGCTGTGGCCGAGCGGTTCTAGGCGTTACAGTCTGGAACGGCGCGACCGCTACGGTCGCAGGTTCGAATCCTGCCTCGGGCATGGGTGTCTGTGCTGTCCTTAGGTTAGTTAGGTTTAAGTAGTTCTAAGTTCTAGGGAACTGATGACCTCAGAAGTTAAGTCCCATAGTGCTCAGAGCCATTTGAACAATTTTGTCGAAATCAGGGTCACTTTGGATAAAGTCGATAAAATCATCTTATTAAACCTTCACGTGCCGTTCGGTAGTCACCGTGACATCGAGGAATATCACACGGATTATTCCGTGACTGTACATTGCACACCACAGTCATCAGTTGAGGATGAAGAGACCTCTCGATCGCGAAATGCAGATTCTCATTCCCCAAATGCGCCAGATTAGCTTTTTGACGAATCCATCCAAATGCAAGCGGGCTTCGTGGCTAAACTAAAACATACACAACATACAAAATGTCGTCATGCCCCACGGACAACCGTGCAGTTTGAACGTCCTAATGCAAACCGTTCAGAAGTTATGACGATTCCATTTCGTGTAGTTCAATAATTGTCACCCATCACAAACAAACTAATAATTACAATTTCAGTAAAGCCAGACGGGGTGGCCGAGCGGTTCTAGGCGCTGCAGTCTGGAACCGAGTGACCGCTACGGTCGCAGGTTCGAATCCTGCCTCGGGCATGGATGTGTGTGATGTCCTTAGGTTAGTTAGAGTTAAGTAGTTCTAAGTTCTAGGGGAATGATGACGTCAGAAGTTAAGTCCCATAGTGCTCAGAGCCATTTGAACAATTTCAGTAAACTTGGATTATTTATTCAAGAGACCGAATTTCATAAATTGAGCAAGCCAATAACGCGTTGGTCCACGTCTGGCCCATATGCAAGCTGTTATTCTGCATAGCATTCACTGACAGCGTTGTTGGATGTCCTACTGTGGGACATTATGCCAAATTATGTCCTATTGGCACGTTAGATCATCATAATCCCAGATGGTTGTAGGGACTTGCCTATAATGCACCCAACGTTCTCAAATTAGAAGAGATTCTGCGACCTTGCTGCCCAAGGCAGGCTGTGGGAAGCACGAAGACGGCAAGTAGAAACTCTCGCCGTGTTGAGTCAGGCATTATCTTGCTGAAATGTATGCCCAGGATGGTTTGCCATGAAGGGCAAGAAAAAGGGGCATAGAATTTCGTTGACGTACCTCTGTCCTGTAAGTGTGCTATGAATGACAACAGAGGGGGATCCTACTATGTAAAAGTGGAGCACCGTCCTGTCGTTCAATGAGCTGCGAACTGTCGTTTTCGATCGCGAACTGTGCGTGAATCAACGGCCTGACGGAGGGTGTGGTTCCACTGACGACGTTTATGATGCGCCGGACGCGTTTTCTGGTCGATTCCGAGCGGCGGTGTGCCTGAAATATTTTCCTTGGCCAAAGATTAGAAAACCGCTCTTCTGACATACATTGCGGAGGCGTCACGGAAAGTGGGTGACATGTGGGTAAGAATGGTTGTAATGACCTTCTTGCCATGTGACATGATGACCGTGGCGTTGGGCAGTTGGGTCAACTTTAAATCCAATGTGAGATCATTAACCCACCTTATACCTTACTTTTTTCGCTTGTGTCATCTGTTTGAAGCGTCGCCTAGTCCGAGGTTGACGCTGCAGGGCTCCACGCTTTTCCACCATTGCAGGGGAAGGTTGTGGGCACTAATGAATCAAATTGCAAACTTTTGCGACGCAACGTGAAACAATTACGAAGTTTCGCATGAGTGGCCCTTTAATTTTTTTTATGCTGTTGAGATGAAGGGGAACGGTAGGCTAAGAAGAGCGTGGTCAAATTCCTTCCCCGCCGTTAACATATCCTATCTTGGGGTGACGATCTCTTCGCAACTGTAATTTAAAGTCTCAGTTTCCGTTTCTTTTTATCCATTTCTACATTTCACTAAGCGTTATTTCGAATGTTAACTGCTTAATACACAAACCCTGTTCTCGTTCTTCTGTAACCAAGGTTACTGAGGCAAGCACTTATGAAGGCTTCGATGAAAAATCATTCTAATGTAAGAAAATTTTCATCACAAGTACGATGTGCGTTGACGCTCTAAGGTCCTTGATTTTCCTTTTCAGCAGAGTCACAAAGGAATTCTAAACCTTTGCCATTTCGCAACGTAATCTCCATGTAACCGCACATGCTTTTCATTCCGTCGATTCTATTATACCAGGTACCTTTAAACGATTCTTTAGGAAGCTGTTTTGATCACTTTAAAGTCGCGATGGCGGCACGACTAGAGAATGTAACACATTGTAATTTGTCTAACATCCTTAGTAAACGCCAAAAATCCCTAGTAGCCAGGCAGATGAATTACGAGCATGAGAAACATCTGCAAGAGGTGCAAAGAAACTTCTTCGCCCGTTGCGTTGTAGCATTATCTTTCTGAAAGAGCATATGTGCAGCCTTTCCGACCGTTTCTCTCGCAATGATGGATGGAACTTATTCTTCAAAACAAATTTATAGCTTGCAGCTTTCACCGTAGCGCCGTCTGGAACAAAATTAATGTGCATTACGCCATCGCTCTTCTAATATATGACTGCCATAACGTTTTCAGCACTAATCTTGAACCCAAATATTTTTGGTAGAGCCTTCGTGCTTCTACTGAGCTCACTGATGTCCGTTTCAGGATCGAAAAACAGCATCTTCTGGCGAAGATGATGAGAACGACACTCATCGGAACGTCGTGGGTTTTCGACGCAGCTACCCGGATGGGAGCCCGAGAAGATTTCATCAGCACTATACACCGGGAAAGCCTACATTCACAAAATACCTTCCGGTCCTCCATCAGCCTTCGTGGCACCCACCTGGAGGACCCTTCCCGTATTTTCATGTCGTCATGCAGGATTGTGTATACAGATCCCACGTAGATACCAACTATGCCTTACGCTGTCACCACACGTCTCACTCATTAGACCACGAATTTAAATCGGTGTCACGACACGCAAGTGGAGAAAACGAATTATTATTCGCTATTCTTGTAATCGAAATTACGGGATTTCTAGTACTGAAATGACCTGTCGTTCGCGCCGAAGCCGCTACACGTCTAAGTGGTGTACATTGCTGTCACCTGTGAGAGACATACGTGAAGCGTTACTGCTTATTTTGAGCAATGTTGCTTATTTCAATTTGCTACCAATCCTGAAAAGCTAATACAGAATTTGAAACTTAAACTATCTCGTATCTGCGAGGGAGCAGAGAGGCGGTCCACATCAACATCTACAGCAGTACTGCGCAATCAACTTACAGTGTGTGGAGGACGGTACCTCTGGTACCCTAACTGTTCCCCTCTTCCATGTTCCATTACGTAATGGCACGTAGGAAGAATTGCTGTCGCTAAGTCTCTGTATTAGCTATACTTTTTTGAATTTTTTTGCTGTGGTCATTTCGCGAGACGTATGTGGGAGAAATTAATATGTTGTCCAACTTTTCGCGGAAACGGTTCTCTCGAAATTTGAACAGAAAATATCTCTGTGATGCACAACGCCTGTCTTGTAGCGTCTGCCACCAGAGTTAGTTAAGTATCTCTATAACGTTTTCTCGCCTACGAAACCAGCCCGTGAATTTTCTCTACCTGTTCTATCAGTACCTCCTGGAATGGGGTCCACAGCTCAGGCTCTAGTGGATAGCGTTGCTGCCTCTGAATCACTGGGTCGTGGCCGGGTCGAGGATTTCTCAGCCCCGGAATGGGTGTTTGTGTCGTCCTCATCATCTCATCATCATTCGGGAAGTGCCGGGACTGGAAATGGAAAGATTTGAAACTTGTACGGGCCGTGATGACCACGATGTTGAGCGCCCAAAAAACCAACATCACCATCATCATCATCATCATCATCCTGGAAAGGGTCCAAGATTGATGAACAACACACAAAAATCGTTCAGACAAGTGCCTTGTAGGCCACTTCCTTAGTGGATGAACTGCATTTTCTTAAGATTCTTCCTATGAATGACAGTCTCGCATTTGTTTTTTCCTAAAGTTTATATTATGTGGTCATTCCACATAAGGTCACTCAGGATAGATGCTCCTAGATATTTTGCCGTGGTTACTGTTTCCAGTAATCTGTCATCAGTAGTGTAGTTGTTAACCAGTGAATTTCCTTTCCTATGTGTGTGCAATATGTTAAACATTTATTTACGTTCAGGTTCTACTGCCAGTCCCTGCACCTTGTAAACAGTAAAGGTTCTGTCACGTTTCCTTGGGATAACCAAGAAATTGCCTTTAAATTTTAGATTTTTTTTCCAATAAGAGCAAAGTCTTGAATCCAGCTGCAGTCCAATAATCGCAGAGCTTAAGCGTAAAGTTTAAGTTGTCATGAGATAAATGTCAAAGCTCTTCACAATTTCTCCAATAGGGAGAGTGTGGCATTGTTGACGGTGATCGGCCCATCATATGGGGTCGTTAACCTCAGCTTTGAGATCACATCAGTTCTAGAGAAGCAGGCTAGACACCAACATCACGTCTCCCCTTCTCTGTATATCAACAACAAAATAAACTTAGTTGTGTTCTATAAATGCACCGATAACGTCAATGTTGACTGAATCGATACAGAAAGTCCTAGACGCAATGAGTCACTGCCTGGGAACAACAATGTCTGTGATAATATAGTTTAGGACATTCTCTATTCGTAGGGAGTTCCTTATTCAGCCGGGGCGCGTCTGTTTGTCACAAAGTCACATCTGGCTCTACCCAAGGTTCATCTCTTCGCCACAACCAGTCGATTGTGTCACGTTTACTTATAATGCTACAAAGTATGTCGATATTTGGTTATGTCTGACAGCATATTCTGCTCATATCTGAAATACTAGCGGCTAATAAGGTAATAAATTGGTTATTACCAGACAGGATCGTATTTTGGTCTGTGACGTCTGCCCTTCGATATACGACACACGTTGTACATCACAGCAGTTTCTCCACGTGCTAGCTTTAGAGGTAACTACTTGGTTGGTTAGAGAGAGAACACAGCCGTGGGATGAAACTGTGATAAGCGAGAGGATGGGGGTGGGGGTACGTTGATATAGAATCAAATTAGATGTTTTCTACGTCTGCGGTCGTCTGTCTGACCACGTGCATCCGTCTGCTCCCCTACGGCGCCTCGGACGACCCTTACCTTCAACACGCAATACCCTTGCCATCCCATGATTCAGAAGTTGTATGAGATGGTTTGAAAAAAGGTATCCACGAATATTAAAATTCTTTTAATCCCTCCGAGGTGACAAGATGTGATAGCATATGGAGCTCCAGTGAGCGCCGAGTTACATCCGATCTGTCTCCATGAGCTGTGACCGGTCGTGGTCGAGGGCGCATACTCAACGCTAGTGGGAGTCCATGCCACGATGCATCGTTATCGTCATAAGTGCGAAACAGAGAGCCACACCCTACATGGTGTGTGTCTCTAATTCTGTACCTCATGAGTATATTTTCGGAAACAACGGATTTAGTTCATTGCCCGTAATTTACTTTCAGCCAGTATTCTCTCTTTTATTTTCATCCTCATTATAATCTAAAGAAGGTGGACTGCTCCATTTCTGTTTTGAACATTTGGAAATGCGAGATGTACAGACTGTTTTTAATGTCGTGCATGTGATTTTTACACCTAGAAATTTTTGAACAATAAATTACATTATTACGACATCGGGAGGCATGCCCCAGGTTTTCCTTAAATATCCCGCTTTGATGGAGCATGATATGTCTTCAAACGTAGCACCTACACTTAGAGTTTGGTCGAGGGAATTCTTTAATTTCTATTTTCCTACGATTTGAAGGTAAAAACGTATCCACTTAGATGAAACAGCTTTTCTTTTTTATGATTTTGGTTTATTTCTACTGTAGTTGGATACACTTTCTCTGGTGGTTTCCCATCATAAAGATGTGGCTTTGGAAAGTGTGCACCTTCCATAACACCTTAATTGGTCGCAAAATATGTTTCATTCACTACTGTTTAAAATATCGAATAAGCTGAATTCAGAAAATTTTTAAATGTATTGATATGGTGAAGTATCGAGGATTTTAAATCGGACGATTATGTTTTCCTACTAACAAGGCATTTTCAGGCCGATGCCCCGCCCTGAAAGAAAAATATTTCTGTCCTTTCCAGTGAAGGCTTCTTTTGGTATACGTATATATCAAATTGGTTCTGTAGATTTGTGTAGTATTATCTTGTTTCAGCTTTTCCTTTGCAATGTAATAACGAGATGAATCCCATATTGATACCACGGACAGTAGGCGGGTTATATCGATGTCTTCCTTTCTGGGCGCAAGGATCATAAACTTCACAATCTGTCTAGATTACCATTTCCTTTATGATGTTAAGTCGCAGCTCCGTGTCTAATACACACAACGAAAATTCGTCACCCAGTCATCTGAATTCGTTTTAAAGCAGTACAAGTATTGCTGAGAAATTCACCCAAGCGTTTGCTTACGGTCAGCAGTCATCAGACGGAGCACCCATTTTGCATAAAGCGTATTTAGTTCTTCGTGAATAATATAAGATAATTCATTATCAATAATGTACGGCAATCATTCTTCTGATATGCTTTAGTCACGGTTGTGGTTGTAAATTTGGAACGCTCGTCACGTGGATCATCTTCTAGAGACGACGGCCAAGTTTGAATTCAGTGCCCCAGTAGAAAAAAGAAAAACACTCTTCATAAATGTTAACTTCGTTTGGGTGATTTTCTCTTAAGAATAAGCTGTTTGAAAGGAGGATTTTAACTACGGCACTGCGCTCCACATTATCGGTTTGAAATAGACAGATACAACAGACCTAGTCTAAGTTCCGTGGAAACAACACTACAACACAGATCAAGTTATCAACTGACGAACTTTAGTACTCTACCTATAACACCATAATAAACTCTCTCTCCAGCCGAATAAATTCGTCTACCTTAGCACAGCTTGACGGGAACGACGAACATCTAACAGCCTTCCACAGAGTGAAGACTGCTTTCGACTGCTACGGTCGCAGGTTCGAATCCTGCCTCGGGTGTGGATGTGTGTGATGTCCTTAGGTTAGTTAGGTTTATGTAGTTCTACGTTCTAGGGGACTTATGACCACAGATGTTGAGTCCCATAGTGCTCAGAGCCATTTGAACCATTTGAAGACTGC
Organism: Schistocerca nitens; assembly: GCF_023898315.1. Taxonomy (NCBI): domain Eukaryota; kingdom Metazoa; phylum Arthropoda; class Insecta; order Orthoptera; family Acrididae; genus Schistocerca; species Schistocerca nitens. Next base: position 953,246,889 of record NC_064616.1, read on the forward strand.
TTTAATACTCGTACATTCGCATGCCCCTCTGAGCTATCTGCTATCATGACACTATTTTCTGTATCTCTACACTGTCCGATATACTGCTGCATGCTCTTCATTACCGGATGCATTATATATTTTGTATGTGCCCTTCTCCTGTACTCTGGATGTTTATGGTACGGTATGGAAAAAAGGCAGAATCCATATCAGGATATCTCCGAGGTGAGTAGCTATAAAGAGACGGGCTCAGGCTTCGATTTTTAAGGATGGGGATTAAAATACGCAGTTACCTTTCAACATTCTTTTTAAACGAACTGGAGAAATCAGAGAAAACCGAAGTCTGGATGGGATGACGTAAATTTTAGCCGCCATCTTCCCGACCGCGAATACATGGTCTTGTGTTTTTCCACTGCGTCAGACCGCCTGTTCGTAGTGCAGGGATCGTTTGCTCTCTGTAATTTATCCACGAATCGAATGCATACTGTGTTGTATGCTTTTATTTCCGTAGCTACAAGTATTATTATGTACTAGACATTCAGTATAACGACAGCATGAGTAATGGTTTATTATTTTATCATCCTCAATTCACAAGTTGTTGGTATTGGTAGATCATCTTCATAGATGATGCACCGTTTTGTGCCTTTCAGTTCGCACATACGGTTTTCTTTGAGTTTTAAATCGTAGCATCTAAAGTTTCCATATATATCCATGAAGCAATTGGAATTGTTCTTCTGAAATCTAGCAAGAAACTCATTTCCTCTCAATCCACTGACTGGTGCATGGCGACCAAATTTATAGCACATACAGCTACAACTGTTGTTACATTTTAATTTCATCGATTTTTCATTCCAGTATTGGCTTATAACTACTTGCAGAGGACAACCACTTTCCATTCATTAAAAATATAACTTCTAAAGAATTGTTTCCACTACTTTGAAATCGTGAAAAATATAAGAAGTTTCATAAATCATAGCATTATCGAGGGCCACGCGCACGTCCTGCGACTTCCGTTAGTCACGCTTCGTTTTTTGTTGTTTTACGCTAAGCGAAGTAAATGCTTTCTAGACCACACTTTTCCAATAATCACTATCGAAACGTCGCCAGTGCCTTCTTTCAGCATAGAAGAGAATAGATATTCGACCTCGTTGCAATACATTTTTCCGCTTCTATAGACTATAGCGTACAGTGATTTTGCGTCTCCCTCTATCTTTTCTGCTCTATCCATCTGCGCATCCGTTAATATGTTTGCCGCTTTTTTCGGTTCGTTACGCTCTATTGTATACCCAGCTACCCCTGATTCACGATAAGAGACACCTATTTCTTCCTTTTTTCACAGTGAACTGTCGCAAGAAAAGCCGTATGGCAGATATAATAGTGTAAGCTATGGTGGAATATCTTGATATAATTACAGTAAGACAATCTGAACAGACAACGACTGTGGGAAACTGACCATATTTCGAGGTATTGAATAGGATGGAAGACCATCGTGGCCTGCATAAGCGGTAACGAACTTGGAATAGAGAGGAATTCAACCATGGCTTTTTTAAGGAATAATCCAGATTATTGTCTCTAGCGGTTTTGAGTAAATACATAAAATATAAGTCAGGAGAGCTGAAAAGTGATTAGAACACGTTCTTCCGAAAGTTAGGCTGAGTCTGCAATGTACCAATACATTAAGCCTCGGAGTAAGACATTTATTTAGATTAGGAATTATAAACAAACTTTAATTTTATCCGTGTCTACATGTAAGCGAGGTCGTGCTTCAAACATAACAGTTTAAGATCGTATTTCCACTTAATCACATTTGTAATGTTAACCATCCTAAAATCTGATCACGCTATAACTGACGAGTTGAAGAAGGGCAGTAATTTCCATTACAAGAGTCTGAATACCGCAAGAAATAAAAGGCACAAATCGATTCAGAAAAATATAATTATTTTGTTAACAGAAGACAACGTTCCCTGAAATTTTCTCTGTATACGCTTCATTGTCAGTGTGATCAGATTTTAATGTAATTAAGATTGTAAATGTCGTTGATTGCCGCGCGGGGTAGTCGTGCGGTCTGAGGCGCCTTGCCACGGTTAGCGCGGCTCTCCCTGTCGGAGGTTCGAGTCCTCCCTCGGGCAAGGGTGTGTGTGTTGTCGTTAGCGTTACGTTAATTTAAGTTAGATTAAGTAGTGTGTAAGCCTAGGGACCGATAACCTTAGCAGTTTGATCCCAAATGACTTACCACTACCAACCGTTCATTAGAAATACACACTTAAATTTATAATTACTGAAGAAACGTGTAATCGTGGTAAAGAAGTATTGCTGCAAGACGTACTTTGTCAGGACATGTTCAAGTAAAAAAGTGCACATAGTTTCACCATACACCTCTGTAGCATTATTATACTTGCTTCTGTGTATGTGTAATTAGACTTGGTGGTACTCTTATAAGATGTTAAATTTCTATGCTACTTTGTGCTACGGTGAAAACATGGAGATATAAAGGATTACATTCTTTACATTTGTATATTTTATGCTAAAAAACAACAACGATGAAGATAGACGCTCCGTTGCAATGAAGCAGCATGGATCAACGAATATCCCCTTTCTCTCATCGGAGGCTAAACCTCAACAAGTGACTGAACCAAGAAGAGTAAAACAAAGAGATTTTCTTGAGTGGAACAATGTTTTTATCCGACATGGCAAACTTTACACACAAAGAAGGACGCTGTGTTCGCTTGCATTTGCGGAAGAAGATAACCTGGCTTAGGTTTTGGGCCACCTCTTATCGCCACCTCCAGCGAGCAGCATTTGAAAAGGAAAGCTGCCCTGTAGTACTTGAGCAGCTGCCGTACACTGATATTTTGAATAAGGCCAGAGAAGCAGACGCTGAAATCTCGTCAAAGAGATCGGGCAGGCTGACATCTGGCCCTCCACAAGAGCGCTAAATATACACACGTCACAACAGCTGCGGTACTCCTGATAGCTAACAGAAGCAACAGATTATGAAGATCGCAGACATGGTAACGTAAAAATATCTATATCAACGTGTAGGTATGTGTAATAAGTACACAAATGTCTTTATGTAGTTAAATTTACACCACTCTTGAACTATGTTATGTACTGGTAATCCAGATGGCCTTATTATTTCGAATTCAAGACTGCCTTGCGGCTTTGCAAAACATTTTAGCCAGGTCGATCTCGTACAATTAATAAACCCCTTAGTAATCGTGAAAAATATAATCCTGTATTTGAACTCTCCTTAAAGATGCCCATACATTTTCTGACCTAACTAAGCGCATTCTACATCTGCAGCGTTGCATTGATCACCTTGAATTTTTAGTTGCTATGCGTATAATAAATTTATGACTCATGACGAAAGGAACTCAGTAGTTCTATTCAGCCGGCCGCGGCGGCCGAGCGGTTCTAGGCGCTTAGTTTGAAATTGAAATTTGTGGTAAGGTCTTATGGGTCCAAACTGCTGAGGTCATCGGTCCCTAAACTTACGCACTACTTAATCTAACTTAAACTAACTTATTCTAAGGACAATACACACACACCCGTGCCCGAGGGAGGACTCGAACCTCACACAGGGGGAGCCTCGTGAACCGTGACAAGACCCTTGAGACCACGCGGCTACCCCGCGCGGCTCACTGAGTTTGGACGAGGTCTTGTAGTAGGGCTACAACAAGCTAGAGGTTCCTTCTGCGATACTGCAGATAGACTTGGCAGGAACGTAGCCACTGTACGTGATTGATGCTAACCGTGATCACGAGAATTTACTTTCGAAAGAAGACCGGGCTCTGGACGGGCAGTGGCGCTACAGAAAAAGACCATCGTGTTCGGCGTGTGGCTCCGGCGCATCGTACTGCAACTGCATCTGCAATTGAGCAACAGATGGCACCACGGTGATACAACGGACTGTTCCAAATCGGTTACTTCAAGGACAACTCGGAGCTAGACGCTCTGTAGCGTGCGTTCCACTGACCCCACACCACAGCCATTTGTGACTTCAGTGGTGTCAAGTGAAAGTTCATTGGAAGACAGTGTGGAGGTCTGTCATGTTTTCTGACGAAAGCTGGTCCTGCCTCGGCGCTAGTGAAGGCTGTATGTTGATAAGAAAGAGGCCAATTGAGGGCTTGCAACCAACCAGTCTGCGTGCTAGACACACTGGACCTACATCTGACAGGATTCCAGGGGTGTTTTCAACATGCTAACGTTCGCCCACATGCCGCTGTTGTAACCCAGCATGCTCTACAGAGTGTCAACATGTTGCCTTGACCTGTTCGATCACCATATCTGTCTCCAGTCGAGTACATACAGCACATAATTGGACAAAAACACCAGCGGCATCGAAAAACAGCATTAACCATCCCTGTATTGACCAACCAAGAGCAACAAGCATGGAGATCCATCGAACAAACTGACATCCGTCACCTATACGACACAATGCATGTACGTTTGTATGCTTGCATTCAACAGTCTGGTTGTTACACTGGTTACTGGTGTACCAGCATTTCACATTACAATGGCTTATCTCGAGCTTACATTAACCTGTGATCTTGCAATGTAGCCTAGACGAATGCATTCCCGAAATTTCATTGCTTTACGTTAACTATTTTTTGGTGCTGTGATTCCCTTTCCGTCAATATATATTCGATGACACTTATTATTACTGGCTGGGTAACTTGTAGTTCCTATAATTTTTTTAAATACTGCATTGTGCTAGCAGTCCACCGCGAGTATTCAGAAATCTGTGGATCAATCAAAATTACGTTTATAGTGATGTTCATACTCAGATTTTCATGTAGTTAATATACGAGACTTATTGTGGTATCGCCTATACTAATAACATTGTGTGCCGGCCGAAGTGACCGTGCGGTTAAAGGCGCTGCAGTCTGGAACCGCAAGACCGCTACGGTCGCAGGTTCGAATCCTGCCTCGGGCATGGATGTTTGTGATGTCCTTAGGTTAGTTAGGTTTAACTAGTTCTAAGTTCTAGGGGACTAATGACCTCAGCAGTTGAGTCCCATAGTGCTCAGAGCCATTTGAACCATTTAGCCAATAACATTGTGGAGATTAATTTGCTTAAATATCTTAATTGTAAGTACGTGTGTTCATCATTTCACCAAAGAATTCTGACTGACTGAAAATGGAGTCACCCGCACATAAGTGCAACTTTTGTAAGAATTTTGGTTGAAGGAGGGGTGTTTGGTGCTTAACTGCTAAAGGCGTCAGCGATTAACGACTGGCTTGTTGTGGGAGAATGTCCCCTCTCTGAATGTTTGGGTGTCTTTTGTGTTAGTCTCGTGTGGCAGACGATTACACATACACCTTGTGTAAATAATGAAAATTTGTCTACCATAGTGTCTGTCCTAGTGTTGGGCAGACATGTGGAGCTGTCCCGACCATGGTCAGGAATACAGTTCCGGCCGCTGCGGCTCGAGGGGTTCCATACCCTACCGGCGTCCCACTTAGCTCGTTCGTCCTGCATTATCCAGCGAACGCTAGGGGGAGTTCATCGTCGTCAAAGTGTTGCAGTGCCTTTTGTTTTACGCTGTCCTCGGCAGTGCATGTCTTAACGACACTGCAGAGTGCATCGTAAAAACACGGGAACTGCAATTAGTATTCCATGCCAAGGCAAAGCCGCGACAGTAATCATAAGTCTCACCCTGTAGAGGGATCACAGCAGTTGTGCGAGTACAGGACGTAGACACATGGCGTGTGGGTCGGTCGTGGTGGTGTGCTTGGATGGCTGAAGTGGTTAAGGCAACCGCTCGCGTAAAGCGGGTTATCCGAGCTCCACTCCCGCTCCGCCACAGACATTCATTTGTACAACCCGCCGGCCGAAGTGGCCGTGCGGTTCTAGGCGCTACAGTCTGGAACCGCGAGACCGCTACGGTCGCAGGTTCGAATACTGCCTCGGGCATGGATGTGTGTGATGTCCTTAGGTTAGTTAGGTTTAACTAGTTCTAAGTTCTAGGGGACTAATGACCTGAGAAGTTGAGTCCCATAGCGCTCAGAGCCATTTGTACAACCGGAGTCTGTTCATGTTAGCAATTGCGAGTACATTTCTTATATTTCATGTGGTCGTCGATCGGAGCGACAATGCATGCATGCATGTCTGAAGGGCATAGCAGAGTACATCGCAAAACAGAGGCACTGTTGCATAGTAATACTATAATCCCTTTGATTCTCTAAATTAGCCTTACGTAAAATTACAGCACAGTATTGCCTGTTTGTTTCTGAATATTTCTAACCGAGTATTGGTACCGATACAATTGGTGTAGTACCGGTAATTAAGAGCTTGGCACGTCGCTCGGGACGAACTGGGTTCAGATAGCTGTCCAGACTTGTGATTTTGGTAGTTTCTTTAAGTGAATAATGTAAATACATTTGAAAGAGGAATGGAAGGTTTTCTTATCCGCCATCGTCCAATCCGTGATTTTACTTTGTGTCAAATGAGTTCGTCGTCCGTGGGACATTCAACCATAATCCACGTTCCCAGGCTTCTTCATATCTTTTAAAGACATCAAATATTGCAGCTAAACGTTTCCTATCGAAAACTGTGTAAATAAAATACACATACTGAAGTATTACAAAAGCCATCGTCATCTCTATTTCATGATAAAGGTTTTCACTTTCAACTGGAAGTCCTATGTCCTGAAGATAATGTGTGTTCTCTGCAGAAGTCAATATCTAACGATTCTGTGGTGTTCTGTCACGTGAGGCAACAAGAAGACTTTGCATTTCATTTACAGAAATTTTCTGTTTATGTTGATTGTTGACTAGGACCTATTGTACATAAGCTATGCTAACCAATATATCGTATGATGTAATATCACAGAATAAAAGATGGTATGAATAACCTTCTTTAACAGTCTTGTTAGGGGTAACACAGTTTTCTAAGATAGATTTTCAATTTCTATTTGTCTGTAGCCACTTACTGCAGCACTGTAGTAAGTGGGGGCTGAAAGTGGCTTCGAGCGCATTTCTTACAGTAGCGTAACAAAGACTGCATCTCAGATATTGCTCACAGTTTGGGATAATGGTCTGTCAGACCCGGTCGGTTGATATGCTGTCGGTAGATGGTCCACTATTAACATCTTTCCATTAAGTCGCTTCTTGTCTGTCCGTTTGGTACAAATTTTGCAACTGATTTTAAAATAATTTTAGATGAACTTGAGACTTGAAATTTTCAACATAGCTCAGAACTGGATAACAATGCAATATCAACGTCCTTTCTTGTCGGTCTGTTCGGCAAGGATAAAGGTAGGGCAGAAAAAGCATGGTACCAACAGACATCTCAACTACCCTGCAAGACCAATGTGCTGCGCGGTTAGTATCGCTGTGGGGTATACAAGTGGCCCAGTATGCATATTTTGGGAAAAGAGGGGGTGGGTGGCGGAGAGATGAGTAGAACGCGAGAAGGAGGAGATGTGTGCAATATATGTGACGAATGCATTCATGGATGAAGCTGGAGTAAAGGACTGGTATTTACAGATATGTAAATAATTATTTAATTCTCTCAAATCTTATCAAAATATTTAACATCTATTGAGAAATTTCACACACACACACACACACACACACACACACACACACACACACACACACACACAACAAAAACACACACACACACTGACACAAACACAAACACACTCACACACACACAAAATAATTATTTACATAAAAGTGAATTTTTAATGTGACACAGTTTTAAATTGGACTAAAGAGTATAAAATTACCTCTCACAGTCCCACACATATTTCTCGCTCCATACTGATAGTTCTGAAAATTTGTGCTTGTGAATTTTTAATACCTATGATAGTACATCTTAGTTATATAACGAAAAACGTGGGGCACAGGTAGCAGATAATAACTGGGAGGTTAACTATTCATGCGTGAATTAGCTATTGCACGTTGCACGTGTTTCGTTATAAATTTTTCAAGTATTCTCATAGCTGTTAGGAATTTACAAGCACCGATTTTCAGGACCATCTGTATGGTTTTAGAAATTTGCATGGGGCTAGGAGAAATTATTTTACACTACTTACTCTGTTTGAACAACTAGTTAAATTAAAAATTTCATTTTAATTAAAGCAACGTTTTTGTAAATTGTGCTGTGACTGAACTGGTCCACTCAGCTGATCGTTCATGATTTCAGCTCTGAGAAGCTGTAATTGCGGAAGAGAAATTCGATGAACAGTTACCTCCGCTTAGCCCACATCTCGTGGTCGTGCGGTAGCGTTCTCGCTTCCCACGCCCGGGTTCCCGGGTTCGATTCCCGGCGGGGTCAGGGATTTTCTCTGCCTCGTGATGGCTGGGTATTGTGTGATGTCCTTAGGTTAGTTAGGTTTAAGTAGTTCTAAGTTCTAGGAGACTGATGACCATAGATGTTAAGTCCCATAGTGCTCAGAGCCATTTGAACCATTACCTCCGCTTAGTTATTTGAATCACGTAAATAAAGAAAAACCAAGAGAGGAGGAAGGGCATGAAACATTCCCGAATTCTAGTGAACTGCTTCCAGCACGCTCTGAGATATTTTTGTAGTAATGCAAACACAGCTGTTTTGATGCGGGATAGTACAGGATTCCACCTCCTGCTCGGAGGAAACCCATTGTCTCGTTAATTAAATTACCAGCCTAGCTAATTTCAGTTGCCTCTTTATAGGTACTGTTCCAAAAACCGGAAGTGTTGGCAACTATCACAGTTTCATCAAATTTCATACCGTGTCCCTCGTTTAAGCAATGTTCAGCTACCGCCGATTTTTCCTGCTGTTGTAGCCTCGTATGACGGCGATATTCCACGCACCTGTCATGATCTGTGGGAATCGAACGGCCGCAGTAAGCCTTCACACCGATACGAAATTTTGAATATACTGGGCTTCCTAAGCCCCAAGTTATCTTTCACAGATCCGAGTAGTGCGCTAATCTTGGAAGGTTGATGGAACACACATCTGATGTTAAAATTCTTTAAAAATTTTCCAGCCTTAAACGGTGTGCCCCAGCATAAAGAATGGAGGCCACCGATCTATGCTCATCTTCATACACTTCCGGTGATGGCCCAAACTCCATAGCTCGACGAATCTGCTTCTCAGAGTATCCATTTACTGTTTTTTTTTATTTGAATTGTGACTCGCATTTGCACAGCGTTGCAAAGTATTCTCATAAACTTATACTCATGAGAAATTATAGCATTTTCGATGTTGGAAAGAGACCGCTAGTGAAAGAATTCGCTGTGTCCACGTTCTTGCATCTGCCTTCGGCGTGACAGCACATAATTCATCAGACATTTCATAGTAGACTGCTAGCTGACCATTGGGCTCGACGTATTGGACGCACTGAGATTATGCAGGCAACGGGCTTTTCAAGCACTGCTGTGTCAACGATGTATCGTGAGTACCCAGTTAAGGGGTAAACCCTCGCTGCCAGTTTATGATAAGATTCGGCGTCATCTATCACGCCTTGTAGTTTCAGACAGATGGGCCGCAGTGCATGGAACGGCTCGCTAATTCAACTCTGTACAAAAGTAACTGGTGAACTGCCAGCACCAGCACCTTGTTGTGGGGCTGACATGCCACAATCCTCTGAATCCCACCCCCGTCACGAAGCTCTGCTTACAGTGCAAAGAGCTCAGAATGGGCGCAACAGTGCCACATTTGGAAGCTCCTGTCATTGAGATGGGTCTTGCGAACTGATGATTCGTCTTACGAGAAACGTCTAGGACACCCATACCTGACAATGCATTCTCCTTACCAACAGAACATTGCTCATAAACAGCATTGGACCGCTCACACATAAGATGCCACGATATTATAGGAGAAAAACGCGTACCCGCCCTACAGTGTATAAAGCAACAGACAATATTGCTATTAATACATCTAACTACGTAGGTGCTCAAGTCGTCCTGCATGGTCCATCAGTGTTCTGTGGTGGAGTTCTTAACTTTACCATTACCAATAATGATACCCTGCAGCATGGTAACGGATGTAGTGAAGGTTTCCTCTCATGGATGATATTTACATAACAGACAGCGTGTCTCGCCGGTGGAGGAAACATGAACCTTCTGTCCCTTCATCTTCACAGCTTGATGCTTACAGTAACCTCAGGTGACCTGCGTCCTCCGAAAGACGATGCGGCATCTAATTGCTCCAGAATCGATTGAAAAACACTCCACGAACATGAGCGTGCTTGTATCGCCTTTGAGCGTCTTGTAGCCATCCCCGTGGATTGTGGGCAGTTCATCTATCGACATACCGCGTCAATCCAAAATGTTCCGACACTTGATTAATGAGAAATAGAGAAAAGGTAAGATGGTGGTATTAATGCTTCAGGTGTTCTACATAGTATCCCATCACTGGAGAACAACGCACAGAACGTTGATACAACCAGTCCAACTGTCAGAAATGTTCTTCTTTGCGATGTGCAAATAGCGCATCCATACTGGCTTCAATGTTGGTTATGTCGTGAAAGCTTTGACCACTGATGTGAATTTCTACACTTTGTTGTTCGTGGTACGTGTGTAATGATAACACCAAGTTTCGTCAACGGTGATGAATTTTTCTAATAAAGAATTGCTCGCCTTTTGAATTTAAATCTAGTAGCCGCACGTGTCCACGCATAGTTGTCTCTGTTTTGAAGTCAAGATATATGGGACGAACTACGCACCAACTTTTCTCTTCTCCAAAATGTTCTGGAAAACTTCTTGAAAACTTTTAACACTGACTGCTGACAACTAACTGGTTGAATGCATATTTGTCAGTTTGGTTATTAAAACGTGACAGTACTCTACCGACCGCATAATACTCAAAATATTAGTTGTAGTAGCTATGGATTACTGCCATTTTTAAACGTTTGTTACATAAGCAATGCTAACACCAGGGGTTTGCGATCTCCGTAAAACATCACTAGCTCTGGAACAAACATTTAATTACAGAGTAGATTAGATTCACTGAAATTGATCGAATAAGGATCATGAGATACCGGTAGTTGATCGCACTGGGCTTCATAAACAAACGTTTGTGTAGATTTTGTGCGCATGAGCTCGAGTGACTTCGAGTGCGTGTGTGTGTGTGTGTGTGTGTGTGTGTGTGTGTGTGTGTGTTTGTAAACCTTACCTGTATGTGTATTTTACATGCTGGATTCTTACGGTGATTTATTGCTTAATACTTATTTCATTCAGGAATTTCTTCCTTTCCATTTGGGTATCTTTTTTTGGTGCAGATCGTATTCAGGGATCTGTTCAAAACTTCAAACCTGAAGATAAAGATAAAAATGTTTTCGTGTAAAACTATTTGATAGTTCCTTCAGTGGATGCCTGTCTTTCCCAACTGTTAGTAGTTATTGTCCATTTTATCCCTTTCAATGGCGACATGTGACCCATATTAGAAAGGAGTAAAGAATAAAAATCTCTTCTGGCGATCCTTAATTGTACTTTCATTCTTTCTATAAATTATTTAGTGGGCTGTGACTAGGTAATCGTCCTCAGCGTATTAGCCGACAATATTTTTCTGAGGCGTTCAGCCGGATCATATAATCGTCTTAGCACATTAGTTCAGCGATCGGTCTGTATCAAGATGATCTGATCCGGCTACAGACCAGACAAAAATATTATATACTAGGCTGATTGTGTCAAACAAGAGCACGTCCAGCGTCCTTCTCCATTCGTGTCAAACGACGTGCAGGAGGCCCTATGTGTGTCGCAACGACCTCTCTGCGTCTCTCCCGCTAACGTGTTCCTAGCATGGAAGTTCTAGCCGCTCTAAAGAGGCTTATGAACTTCGCCGCTGACTTTCACGCAACCTGCGCTACAGTTATCTTTTAAGAGGATTCTACAGGACCATGTAACCCGTTATCGTATAACGTCTCAAGCGGTTTTTCAGAAGATGTGGCAAGAATGAAATTGTCCCAACTTTAAACGGACAAACAAGAAGCACTAAATCTGCCTCTTGTTTATAACTGCTGTATACACGCATGATTTTGTTAGGCCACCTGACGATATGCAATGAAAACCATCCGAAGAAAACGTACTAAATATGATAGACAGTCTCTTCCAGGACGGAAATAACGGGTAATTAATGTTTTGGACGAAACGAAACATAAAAACACAGCGAACTGCGCTAATGATAGCAAAAATACTTGATTTAAGGGAACACTTAATTTTTCCATAATTCAGCAATTTTAAATTTGACAGAGTGATCTAGGGTTGAAGTATCATAAGAAAATATACAATTCCTGACAAAAAAATTGAAGCCACCAGACAGGGAGAGTTGAACGAAATGAAACGTGACATATCGAGAGGATATGTGATGTTTTAGTTCAGTGTTTGGCAGTGTGAGCCCACGTACCAGCATAGCGTTCCACCACCTCCGGCGTGATTGCATGCACTGATTCGATTGGGAGGGATGTCATGGAGATCCTCTTCTGGGGCAAGCAGGCCCACGACTGTTGTAAATGTTCCTTGTATCCTGAGTACTGGGACTGGGACGAGGTAGATAGTTCATAGAGACAGGTGATCTCTGTGGTCCTTTTGAAAAGTGGCACCACAATTCTGTCGCATAATAGGTAACATATGAAGGCGTTGAATGTCCGTGACGCGCCGTTGTCCCGACAGAGTTCCCTCAATCACTACCAGACGTTATATGATGGCTCGCTACACCATAAGTCAGGGGTGAAGCCGCTGTGCCACTCCGAAATATTGCGAGATCTCATCCATGATAGCTACCATGCTCGCAGGCGGTGGTGGTTTGGAGTAGTCAGAACTGCACATTGCACATGCCATTAGCGAGATTGCTGTCGTTGCATAGCTGTCAGATCGCAGGGCTAGTGTAGACAATAGAAAGTTCACATCTCATCGTCTCATAACTCAACTGATAGTGCATCTGTCTGAACAAAACCCCTGTCGCTTCCATTGTAGCTAACGTTGTCTACAGTATGCTCGTGACAAGAGCCGCAACAGGCTGTCGCACATAGTACGCAGACCTCAGCGAAATACGAAAGTTGCCCAGAAAATAATGACCGGCATTTTTGTCAACAATTCTTTATTAAACATAATGAGAGTTACACACGCATTCAATTTTTCCACGTAATCTCCATCCCGTTCTATGGCCTTCCTCCAGCTCGAAACAGGGGCGTGTATGCCCTGTTGGTACTAATCCTTATCCTGGTGGCGGAGCCAGTGCTTCACTGTGTGAATCACCTCCTCATCGTCCTCAAAATGTCATATACGAATGGCATCCTTTAATGGCGAATGACAACATCAGCTCTCTACAACATGTCAGGTGTGACGCCTTCTGATGACCTCACACTCCGTGCCCAACGACTAACTGTACTTATGTCGACAGCTGGTGCTGCATAGACTTTGCACAAGCGTTTCTGAATATTCCTCACAGTTCCCTTCTCTGCAGTGAGAAATTCAATGACGCCGCGTTACTTGTAATGTACATCGCCTACAGACGCCACTTTGAAATTGTCCTGCAGCTGCGCTATCTCTCGGTAGTGACGAAAGCTTAGCGCTCTCGCTCAGGAGATTTCAAATACTACATACTTAACGTTTCGCAATCGTAGCATTCTTTTCAGCCAAGAAAAACAGTGCGGTGCATTACCTTCTGGGCAACCCTCGTTGACTAGTCACTGATCCCGTGACGGAAGTTCTATATGAACAACAATCACCTGTCCTCCAAGGGTGGTAGTGTCACTTCCTGTCACGAGTAAATTTTCAGATGCAGAAACCACTCATTCAGACACGGTACAGTGATTACGTTGTGATCGTACGCTCAGAGCTCTTGAAGAACTAGCTTGGGCTCATTGGAAATGCTTATCTGACTGGCACTCGGAAAAACTGTTCACTTCCTTAACTTAAAAGGAAATGCACTTCTTACTGCGGCCGTTGTAAATGACATACGAAATCACTGAATCGCAGTGCAGAGTAGTCGAGATCCCAGCTTAGAGAGAATGGGAGAAAAACAAAGGGACAGAAAATTGAGTATACCAGTCCACCATCCACACTTGTCAACGAAAACATAATAAAGCACTCAATTTACTCAGAATCTCGATGTTGCTACTCATTGTAACCGACAACATGCGTACGGGATGGAGCTGAGTACATCTGCTCTCTCGTGTCGCATCGTTCACAGAGAAACCAAATATCCGAAAAAAATTGACAGTCAAAGACAATCTTATTATTGGCTTTGTTAGAAAATAAGTTTTGCTGCTGCTAATTCGAATTTTCTTTTAATTATTTGTTGCGCGATGCATTTCGGAAACTGATTCTCATTCTCAAGTTCGTTTTTCGTGTATTATGATGTGTGTACGTAATGTTTCCCTTACGTTGACAGCATCATTAATATTATACAAAACCGTGATATTTTGTAATTAATGATAGGTCTTTGTATACAGTTAACTGTGAAATCGGAATATGTTTGACTTACGACTTCCCGAATATATACTAACATCACTTACACAATTCAGAGTTCACAATACACGTTCAAAACAGACGTCAAAAAACAAAGTCACGAAAATGGTTTACATATTGTCAAACAACATATGATACCACAGAGGGACTTCCTTATTGTCAGTTTCTGTTTTTAACTTTTACTGAGCGCTATGAGTTATGGAAGTTATATATAATATGTGTGAGTTTCTGTATAGGCGTATTATAACTCGAGTAACCACCTGCTTTTACGCATAACAGTTTGGAGAGAAAAAGTGCTTGTAGGGTACTCAAACATCAGCAAGTTATATCTTCGTTCAAAATAAAGTGGTAATTCCATCCATTTAGTGCGGGATCGCTATAAACCGATTGTTCGTGGAATTTGTCAAGAGTAGTGGAATAAGCTGTTAATGAGATTCATAAGCGGCACCGCAAAGTAATAAGGAAAGGTTTCATCACTCAGGTCTCGGAACGTGAACAAAGGCAAACTGAGGAGTTCTTACAACTAACGTTCTCCGGTAAGTAGCTCCAGCGTAGTGTCGCTGGCAGTGGAATACATTAGCTTCGAAAGGAATGGGACCCCACACGAAAGTGGAAATTGTTTCCTGAGATGGAAAATATTACTTAGCCCACAGGAGCTCCTTGTGTGTACACTTAACCCATGTCTTTAATCGTTACAATTAACGAAGGTGCTCGTAGTATGCCTCTACTGCCCGTACTTCAGAATGTTTGACACTTAAAAATGTATACTGTGATTTAAATAGTTGTAATTTCACACTCAGAAACAAACTGGACGATATTAATTAGCAAGAATGTAAAGATATTACAAATTAGAAACCTAATTTAGGCTACCAGACAGAGTGAAAATTACACCATGAGAAACGTGTAATGATTTTTCTGATTTCGTTAAGACAGGTGTGAGAGGTTTTAGTTGTCCAGTATGAAGAATTCGTCCCCCTTGTCAAGTTTTCGTCATCGAATGGATGGCAAAATTCTAATAAAACAAGATTTCCTAATGTATGTGGTGTTGTGCAGACAAAGGTCAGCACGGGGTCCCGGGTTCGATTCCCGGCGGGGTCAGGGATTTTCTCTGCCTCGTGATGACTGGGTGTTGTGTGATGTCCTTAGGTTAGTTAGATTTAAGTAGTTCTAAGTTCTATGGGACTGATGACCATGGATGTTAAGTCCCATAGTGCTCAGAGCCATTTTTTAGACAAAGGTCAGCAAATGAAACTTGATTGTTCCAAATCAACTCCGAGAGGCGATTTGTTTGCAGAATGTACAGACCATTTCCTGTTGTCCCACAAACACTCAGTTGGCTTCGGCACATCTGAATTAGGAGTCATAGCAATATTTGAGACCTTAGTAGTCGCGTTCTTTGTGGATGCAACATTTGAGTACACAGACGCCTCACGCGCCATAGTATTCATATCAACGAGCATAGTAAATATTTCCTATGTCAACATGAATTCTAGGAATAAACTCGCTGTCACCACTTAAGGCGTTCGTCTTACGAAGCTGTTTAACTGCATGACAGCACTGTGTCGTACAATCCAGCAGAATTTCGTTGGTTGGTAGCATTCATAGCAAATGTTCGCCCTTTAGCATCTCGAGTAAATCTAAGCATCGAACTGTCGGTATTCTTGAAGGTATAATGACAGTAAACATGTTTAGCGGTGAGCGATATATAGTTCAGAATACAGTAGATACGTAGTTCTTTCCCCATAGGTACAAAGGTTTAATCACTGTACTAAATGTATTTCCAAAAGGAATGCTTATGCAGAAAGTTTGCACAACGTAAAGAGCTTCGGAATTTTATTGAGAGTAGTGATAGTCCCTAACTTATTAGAGAAAGTCAAAATAAAGTCTTCAACTGGGCCAGAAAGTCAATCATTTTAAGATAAAAATATTGCATGAACGACACATCGAAATAATAGTTGTAAAACTTAACAGTAAAGTGATAAAACAAGTTGAATAGACTATATATTAAGGACTACTGAAGACAACAGCTAGATGCTCAGGAAAATATGCAAACAAAAGACTAAAGATTGTCCGGAGTGTTCACAAAATCTACGTCACTGCAGAGTTAAATAAAGAAAGCGTAAACCTAATCTGTCGACCACATATTAACTTTGACTTATAAGAGTTTAACATCCGAAAATAAGTTTCTCGGCACGCAATAGAGAAGTGCAAGATGAGAATTAGGAGTAGAGACGGAAGCAATCAAATCGATGTCGGCACAAATTGAAGTGGAAGCGTAATTGAAATGGAGGTGGTCAGCACATGCAGGATCGATGGTTGATGGAAGCTTTTTGGTGGATTCCAAGAGATAGGAAATGACACAGGCACCTGAAGACCACAATGCACATAAAATGTCTATCAGCATCATATATTCTGAACGTAAATCTGTACAATATTATTAGTATGACTACATTTATAATCCTTCTTGGTGATATAAGGTATTATTCGACCAGTTGACAGACAAAATTGTAATTTCTGGGAAAGTATGTCAGACGTATAGGAACGCGAATGCAGTACGTAGTAACTCACTTGCAGGAACCGTTCAAGTATTCGTTCAGAACGAGGAACAAGACTCATGAAAAACATCAGCCAGCCAGCTTATTTCCATTTCGTGTCCAGTGATTTCATAGTGCACCACATTCTATCCTGCTGTAGCAAGATCAACCATAGTAAATAATCTGGCGCCCCATATTCGTACTGTGACTGCATGATACCACGTACATAGTAATTACAAAATAAACTACAGTTTTATGAAATTTAGAGACAGATAGTACTATTTTATATAAAACTCGTAACTGTTTCTCGCACTGTAAACCGCAGCAAACATACATTATGCGAAGTGTCACCGTATTATATATATATATATATATATATATATATATATATATATATATATATATATACTGCTGGCCACCGTAAATGCAACACCCAGAAGGAAGCATCCGAATCAAGTGAAATTTACACCATGGGTTTGCAGCGATGAGATATGCAACTGATTAGAATTTCAGCGCAGACGCACATCACGCGCACCTGTGGCGCCGCCTCAGAGCGCCATTTAAGGCTTGGCGATTTTGACGAGTTTACGTTCGGCACGTGTGTTTACCTTGTGGTTGTTTCACAAGACGATCAGTTATGCCTCGTAGACAACAGCGAACATCGTTTGATCAAGTATCCGAGTTCGACAGAGGAAGGATAGTGGCTTACCGAGATTGTGGATTATCATACAGAGAAATCGCTAGTCGTGTTGGACGAAACCAAACAACTGTAATGCGGATATGTGACCGTTGGATGCAGGAGGGTACGACGGACCGACGTGGTCGATCGCATTCACCTCGGTGCACCACTGCACGTGCTGATAGGCAAATTGTGCGCATAGCAGTGACGGATCGCTCAGTGACATCCCGAACCATAGCACAGCACATTGCGTCTGTAACGCATCATCCAGTGTCTGCGCGTACCATTCGACGCCGTTTACAGCAGAGTGGTCTGTCCGCAAGACGTCCATTGCTTCGTCTACCATTGACGCAGAACCACAGACGTCTCCGTCGCCAATGGTGTGATGACAGACGGATGTCGACGGCAGAATGGAATGACGTTGTCTTTACTGACGAGGCACGCTTCTGTCTCCAGCACCACGATGGTCGGATTCGAGTGTGGAGACACCGTGGAGAGAGGATGCTGGGCAGCTGCATTATGCACCGCCACACTGGTCTTGCACCGGGTATTATGGTATGGGGCGGTATTGGATATTACTCTCGCACGCCTCTAGTACGCATTGCCGGTACTTTAAATAGCCAGCGCTACATATCCGAGGTGCTGGAGCCAGTTGTCCTTCCTTACCTTCAGGGCTCAGCCACAGCCATATTTCGCGGTGGTCTTGCGGTTCTAGGCACTGCAGTCCGGAACCGTGAGACTGCTACGGTCGCAGGTTCGAATCCTGCCTCGGGCGTGGATGTGTGTGATGTCCTTAGGTTAGTTAGGTTTAAGTAGTTCTAAGTTCTAGGGGACTGATGACCTAAGATGTTAAGTCCCATAGTGCTCAGAGCCAGCCACAGCCATATTTCAACAGGATAATGCGCGACCACACGTAGTATGCATTGTCCAAAGGTTCTTCGTCAATAACCAGATTGAATTGCTTCCCTGGCCGGCTCGCTCTCCGGATCTTTCGCCGATAGAAAACATGTGGTCCATGGTTGCTCAACGAGTGACCCAGATTACATCCCCAGCTGCCACACCAGATGATCTTTGGCAACGTGTGGAAGCTGCTTGGGCTGCTGTACCCCAGGAACACATCCAACGTCTCTTTGACTCAATGCCGAGACTTGTGGCAGCGGTGATCTCCAACAATGGCGGCTACTCTGGCTACTGATTCTGGCAGGAACCACATGTCACAGACGTCTGTAAACGTAATCATTTGATACTTGGTCAACATGTTATCTACAAAATAAATTTTGTTGTGCTACCTCTTGTCTTTCTTGGTGTTGCATTTACGGTGGCCAGCAATATATATATATATATATATATATATATATATATATATATATATATATAATTTTTAATTCGCAATGTAATTTAGGTTTAGAACTGAACGCACACGGACATATGTTTTACTTTCCTTTGTACTTTCCTTTGTACTCGTCAATGCTAATTCACTGAAATATTTGCTTCCTCCGCTCACTACTGCAGATAGAAATTCATGACATGAGATCTTATTCTTCATCTGTGTTTATGATAGGTGACATGAATTTTACACAAGCTAGGATACTACCTTATTGACACATACTGACCGTCCTTTTATATTATATTATGCTGCACTATATATCTCAGACTGAGGTTACACAAATACACTGTCGAGTCACATGAACGTGACAACCTGCCAAGGCCTGCATGCCCACCTTTTGTAGCGCGGACCGTTGCGAGACGTGCAGGTAAGACATTCGCTGAGGTTCTGACAGGTGCCGACTGGAATGTGGAACCATGTCGACTCTAGTGCTCTGGCGAGTTGAGCTAGGCTTATCGCTTGATGAGGCATGGCGCAAACAGCCTCTCGATTGGATATAAATCCAAAGAGTTTGATAGTCAGGTGACTACAGTAAACGCATCCTGGTGTTCTTCGAACCATGCATGTACAGTACGAGCTGTGTGGTACGTTGCTGTGTCCTGCTGGTGGATGTCATCGTGCCGAGGAAAAACCAAGCGCTTGTAGAGACTGACATGATCCTCAAGGATAGATGTATACTTGAGTTGATACAATGTACATTGCAGAATGATGAGATCACCCAGTGAATGCCCCCGGCCTTGACCCTTTCGACGATTGTTGAAGGGTGTTTGCCTGCAGACGTTTCGCGCGCTACATGTAAACCACAGTCTGTCAGACTTGGCAGAAAATCCTAAGAAATTTTGGTCTTATGTCAAAGCGGTAGGTGGATCAAAACAAAATGTCCAGACACTCTGTGACGAAAATGGTACTGAAACAGAGGATGTCAGACTAAATGCCGAAATACTAAATGTCTTTTTCCACAGCTGTTTCACAGAGGAAGACTGCACTGTAGTTCCTTCTCTAGATTGTCGCACAGATGACAAAATGGTAGATATCGAAATAGACGACAGAGGGATAGAGAAACAATTAAAATCGCTCAAAAGAGGAAAGGCCGCTGGACCTGATGGGATACCAGTACGATTTTACACAGAGTACGCGAAGGAACTTGCCCCCATTCTAGCAGCGGTGTACCGTAGGTCTCTAGAAGAGGGCACAGGTCATCCCAGTTTTCAAGAAGGGACGTCGAACAGATCTGCAGAACTATAGACCTATATCTCTAACGTCGATCAGTTGTGGAATTTTGGAACACGTATTATGTTCAAGTATAATGACTTTCTGGAGACTAGAAATCTACTCTGTAGGAATCAGCATGGGTTTCGAAAAAGACGGTCGTGTGAAACCCAGCTCGCGCTATTCGTCCAAGAGACTCAGAGGGTCATAGACACGGGTTCACAGGTAGATGCCGTGTTTCTTGACTTCCGCAAGGCGTTCGATACAGTTCCCCACAGTCGTTTAATGAACAAAGTAAGAGCGTATCGACTATCAGACGAATTGTGTGATTGGATTGAAGAGTTCCTAGATAACAGAACGCAGCATGTCATTCTCAATGGAGAGAAGTCTTCCGAAGTAAGAGTGATTTCAGGTGTGCCGCAGGGGAGTGTCGTAGGACCGTTGCTATTCACAATATACATAAATGACCTTATGGATGACATCGGAAGTTCACTGAGGCTTTTTGCAGATGATGCTGTGGTATATCGAAAGGTTGTAACAATGGAAAATTGTACTGAAATGCAGGGGGATCTGCAGCGAATTGACGAATGGTGCAGGGAATGGCAATTGAATCTCAATGTAGACAAGTGTAATGTGCTGCGAATACATAGAAAGATAGATCCCTTAACATTTAGCTACAAAATAGCAGGTCAGCAACTGGAAGCAGTTAATTCCATAAATTATCTGGGAGTACGCATTTGGAGTGATTTAAAATGGAATGATCATATAAAGTTGATCGTTGGTAAAGCATATGTCAGACTGAGATGCATTGGAAGAATCCTAAGGAAATGCAATCCGAAAACAAAGGAAGTAGGTTACAGTACGCTTGTTCGCCCACTGGTTTAATACTGCGCAGCAGTGTGGGATCCGTACCAGATAGGGTTGATAGAAGAGATAGAGAAGATCCAACGGAGAGCAGCGCGCTTCGTTACAGGATCATTTAGTAATCGCGAGAGCGTTACGGAGATGATAGATAAACTCCAGTGGAAGACTCTGCAGGAGAGACGCTCAGTAGCTCGGTACGGGCTTTTGTTGAAGTTTCGAGAAGATACCTTCACCGAAGAGTCATGCAGTATATTGCTCCCTCCTACGTACATCTCGCGAAGAGACCATGAGGATAAAATCCGAGAGATTAGAGCCCACACAGAAGCATACCGACAATCCTTCTTTCCACGAAGAATACGAGACTGGAATAGAAGGGAGAAACTATAGAGGTACTCAAGGTACCCTCCGACACACACCGTCAGGTGGCTTGCGGAGTATGAATGTAGATGTAGATGTAGATGTAGATGGATCATATAACGTGATTCATCTGAAAAGGTCACCTGTCGCCCTTCAATGGACGTCCAGCTGCCGAACAGGCGTGCAAACTCCAGACTTCGTCTCTGACGAACAACAGTCAGCATAGGTGCATGAACCAGGCGCCTGTTGATTAGACCGATACGTTCGCTGAACGGTCATTGAGGTGTCGCTGCTGGTAACCCCTTGGTTCACCTGGGCGGACAGGTGCCCAACAGTTGCACATTTGTTGGCCCGAGCACATCTCCGCAGCCGTCGTCACTCCTGTCATCTGTGGTCTATGGTGCACCACAGTAACCTCGGCGCCGGTTTTGTGTAGCGTCATATTGCCACTCACTGTGTGCTTCAACCGTGGCGGCACACACATGATTTACGAACTTAACCTTTTCGTAAATGCTTCCACCCTTAATCGCTCCATTTACGTATTAGGACAACGACTGTACTGTTTTCCACGTATCCCCGACACGGTTATATACCCTTCAATGCTAATGCATCCCCTGCCGTCTGTGAGTTGTTATTACACGATGACGTCGAGCGTAGGCGGTGGTCACATTAATGTGACTGGACTGTGAAAATTTCCTTCAGAGCTGAGTCACATTCTAGCTTCAAAATTAACTCGTAAAATAGTTTCAGAGTGATATACTTTTACAACTGTATAGGTGAACGAAAAGTAATATTGAAACGACAATATTACACTGTTTTGTGTGCATGCACGCCATCATTAAATATAAAATAAACCTGTATGCATATTCTTACGATCATGATATATTGTGAATAAGAACGAAGTTTTCGATTTTAGTAATTTTTACTACGTACGGAAGCGAACGTCTGAAATGTGAAATGCTTAAATAAACTTCCTAAGGATGCCCAGACTTTATGTGATAGAAATGCTTTGAGACTGGTGCTGTTAACACAAGAATAGCCAGCGCGGTGTGAAAGAGCAGAGCCGTCCCCATTTTTCACCGCCACAGGTTTAGCAAGCTAACAAGCCCCTTTTCATTGCTTCAACAGCACCATCGATCGCCCACGGGGCATGGAAAGTGATATTGCTTTTGCCGAGACATTTCTTTAGACTCCCACCATAGAGTTAACTCCACGAAATCTTCTTCTTTCGCCAATTTACTGGTCGTTAAGAAGAGCAGTATGCGAGACTATGTCTCGTCAGGCTCAGTCGTTCTGCAAGTTCTTATTATTCAAAGAAGAAATTCTATGGTTCTTTATTCCATTTAACGAGAGATTACGACGAAATTTGATTTAATATTTACGTTTACAAAGCTTCAGCCATGGTTTTATTATTTTCAGTCGTATGTTCTTCTGATGGTTTTCAGAAAATGTGCGCCCACATGCTTTCCGAAATGAGTTCTTTTGTATTACACAGGACGTTTCTTTGCGAGGGAACACCAGAAAGACAGTTGCCTAACTTTTAGAGCGCCGCCATATACAGTAAATTCTAACGAAGCTTTTCTCGTCTCGATGGTACCTTATTTTGTATTACAAACACCAAATTTGTTATGATCGTTCTGAGAACTATGTTTCCCATTATCCGGAGAGAAAAAGACATTTTTTGTCCAATTCCAGCAAAAAAATACATATTCAGTTAAAATCTCTTCGTTAGGTATCATTAACACGAAACTGCATTCGCAGTCTTACCACTGTCTCTGTGACCAACGTTAATCATTATGTAACGACCCAAAAACTGTGAATATTCAGTTCCCAGTGCCCACTATCAACTCAGCTTCGTCGCTTGTTAATTGTAAATATTGGTCCTGGTTTCATACTTTCTTATTTAGGTTCTGGTTCACATCTATGCACGCATATCGCATCATTTAAAACAATATTATCCAGTGACACTTCGTCGGTTAATAACTTTCTCTATCTTCCACAGCTCTTAAATATTTATTTACTAATTTACTCTGCTACATAAGCAGTTAAACTATTTATTATGATAGAATATGTGCATGAAATCACCGTAAAAGCAGCTGAATAATCAGTTTATTGAATCTAATGATATGGCACACTGGACTCGCATTAGGGAGGATTTCGGTTGTATTCCCCGGCAAACAGTCCACATTTAGATTTTCCGTAGTTTGTCTGAATCGTTTAAGGTAGACAATGAGATGGTTTTCATGAAAAGGACGTTTTTGATATTGCTCCCAAAACCAGTCATATTCTCAGTCTCTAATGGCCTCGTCATCAACGGAAACTTGTACCAAAATCTGCTTTGCTTCATGTTGCTGCATAACATTCATCTATGACGGATTATAGTTTATAATGAATCATAGATGGGTAACAGAAAATTTTCATATTGATTTTTCGAAATATGAGTCATGTTAAATGTTTTAGAAATAAAATGCATTTTTCTCTAGTGTACCACCAATATCACGCACCCACGTAATAACAAGGACATAAACAATGTTTTTTAATAATTCTCCTATTCATGCCACCCAGTTCTATATTACTCAGAATACTAGAAAAATAAATGTCCCTCAGTAAAATTAATGTTGTGAAGAAAATGCGTGACATGTCATAGTATTCACCTAAACAACAGTACTGAAGACCATAGACGGTGGTGCTCTATAGCATATACAAAAAAAAAAAGTTTTCTACAATTAAGTGAGCATGAAATGGAGCGACTATATGCATTTTGAGTTTACCTATGTACCGTTCGCTTTTTAGTTGATATTTTCAACACTTCAGCTTCTCGATCCAAGCTGAATTTCTTCTTATAATATTTATATACCAACCACGAACATTTCACAATTATTTGCAAGTGGTAATCGTTAACAAGCAGAACCCTGGTATATTTGTTGAGGAAGTCTGCTCGAAGGAATGAAAAATTATACTCTGCACATACATGTAAGTCTCATAACGATTATGTTATGTTAGGTATGAATTTATACTACACTATAATTATGATCATGTATTGTTTTTCTGTCTCTCTTCAGTGCTGTGTAATGCACACGTCCTACTGCTACAAGATTCTGATTCGAATCTGCACGTCATCTGAAGAGTAAATCGCGCTAAAAGAGGAACGTTGAAGAACTTGTGCATTATAAAAGAAGACATACAACATGAAACGAATAATCTCACTAAAGGCAGATGTTCACGTTCGAGTTCTGATCAGTCGCTCGGATATAATCTACAAGATAATTTCACAACTGTCCACTCTTTGCTGTAAAATAACATTTTCTTTCAGAATGAGCAAGATTGTAGGTTCTCAACCACAGTATCAGCCTATGGCTCTTAAACAATACTGAACGGTTAAGAGCGTTAAAATGAGAAGAAAAAATATACCTATTAGACTATGTTATCTAAAGAATGCGGTGATTTTTATGACAATATCAGCGCATAATTAAATTCTTCCGGCACATAAATTACTAAGGGTCATCAGCTAGCAAAAAAATTTTAATCGAAGCTTCCTCCTGAAATTACATATTTCATCCTCTTCCTCTGTAATGCAAAAAATAAATAGGACAATTTATAATCTGTATGCTAAGTACAGTACATGCTACTAAAGCGATAAGTCTGTAAGATGCCTAAAAGATGTTTCAAAGCATTCTGTGGGTTAGTTACAGGGAGTCTGGAACATCCACCAATGTGAAAATCCGTTGAAATGCCATACAACATTTTCTGTTTCACACCATGAAACTTGTAGTCTTTCGTCTGAAGTGTATGTAGGATGTGTTTGGTACAATCAACCAAATAGTATAAGTAAGGGTTAAGTAAAGAACAGCATAATAAAATATGATTGCTGGAAGGAAATAAATACTCATCACAAAAGGCAAACTACGAAAATGAATGTCATAAAGTGTCATTTACCATTAAGGACGAGAAATATGAAGTACATGTGAACTATTTCTGTCATAATACTTCCGCTTTTAGCTCAACAGTATGAACACTTTTGATGGACGTAGCGCTAGCCAGCCAGCTACAAAAGGGCCCTCCTGTACCGGAAGTGCAAGAGCATGCCAGTATGTAGTCAGAACTGTGACGGATGACGGAAGCCGCCATACTTTCGCGTGTACCGTCCTGTATTGCGTCACGGCACTTAAAACCTAAATGTTGTAGTTGTAACGTTTTCGAAATGCACCAGATTTGAAGGAAGGGGGAATAATAACGTCCCGCCGACGACGAAGTCACTAATGCCTGGTAACAACCACTGATTATACCAGAACGGACAGGAAATCGGTCGTGGACATTTGAAAGACCTGTTTAATATAGCTTTGAGCACTGTAATGCAGTTACAAAAAAAATCAATGTCTATGTGGATTGACAGGGATTTGAAACCCACTAATCTCGAATGCTTGCCAGTTCCTTACCCACAGGGTCATTTAGGCGTGTAAATATTGGGATATAGGACATCTACGTACGCTCGTAGCAACAATGTAGACAGATATTAAAGGCCAGTCATCGAGATGAGCGGCGTAAGCGGGAAGTGTGTCACGAGTTCAAAGTTCGTTTTAATTTGTCCAGCACGCGGCTCTAATTAGCGGCTTCTCTGAACGATCCTAACGCTTTCTCCCGCAAGAACAGCGAGCGACCACAATGGCACGTGCTGAGTTGTTGCAATTTTTATAAAACTCACCTTAATATTGGCCTAACAGTGTGTTAACGAAACCTTAATTTTGCACTGTACGTGCGCATCATTCATTTTCTGACTATAACTTAACGCTGAGGGGAAAATGTCGGCTACTAGTATTGACATATGGAAACACTTGTGGAGTAACAGGAATGTACGTCATTCCGTACTTGCGTGACTAAAACACGCCACTCGCATTCTTTTATAATATGTTACATACTACCTAGTATTTCAAGATGCTATATAGAGTCACAAGATATTTACTATCTAGTTGTTTATTTCACTTGGTAAGATTAGGGCCTTCAGGTCTTCTCTTACATCCAAACTGATATCTTTTGTAAGTTCATAATGATATTGGACAACAATATGGATGTCTTAATCATTACAATATGCATAATAAATAATTAGTACATAATCATAATACTAATAATAACAACAGATACAGTAATGAATACAAGGTAGCTCAGAAATATCACTCTCGTTTGCACGGAGTAAGGGAATTTCCTTGTAACAGTTTTCTGAACGTGAGCAATGATACGTAAAAGAAATACATGACAGCAGTGCAAAAGGAATCTAATCTGGAGGAAACGTTGACTGAATAGGGATGAGACAAGCGTGTACAGTGTGGCCAAAGAGAAAGAAGTACTACCTTGCTGCCGGACAGAGAGAAGACGTTATTTTAAACAGGTGATGACTTACAGCATTTAAATACTTTTTAAAGAAATTCATGTTTTCTAGGAATAACACAGGTCAGATACAGCGAAATGGAGACCACACAGAACGTATCGGTAAAGACTCTATCTCGCCTACAATGTACATTTGTTTTTCGGTTCTAGGCATAAAGTCGAAAAGAAATGAAAGTTTTTAAATGATTGAATTCTTTAGCTACATAAGATTGATTCCATGTCGTTAGGTTCTAAAGATATGCGAAGAGTGACGGTCGTTGAATGACGCTGAGGATCTGGTACGAAGTTCTGATGCGGGGAGTATAGAAAACAGGGGTTTCGTAATGGCTGGACTTCAGATCCAAAAGAAACTATACACAATGAAGGAATTATCCGAATGGGACGGAAATGTACGTGTATAGAAAAACAAATGATCAAAG
Organism: Schistocerca nitens; assembly: GCF_023898315.1. NCBI lineage: Eukaryota > Metazoa > Arthropoda > Insecta > Orthoptera > Acrididae > Schistocerca > Schistocerca nitens. Next base: position 953,274,102 of record NC_064616.1, read on the forward strand.
TTTCAGACAAATTAGATGATTTATTCATGAGAAAGAACTTCACAGATTGAGCAGATCAGTAACCCGTTGGTCCATCTCTGGTCCTTATGCAAGCAGTTCATCGGCCTGGCACTGATCGGCAGAGTTGTTGGATGTCGTGAAACATTGTCAAACTGCGGCCTGTTTGAAGAGCCGTCCATAACGCTCCAAACGTAGTCAATACGGGGGAGATCTGGCTACCTTGCTAGCGAAGGTAGCGTTTGGCAAACACAATGGCAAGAGGTAGCAACTCTCGCGGTGTGCGGCCCGTCGTTATTTTCCTGGAACGTTAGCCCAGGATGACTTGTCATGAAGGGATACAAAACAGGGCGTAGAAAATCGTCGACATATCGCTGTGCAGTGGATTAGAACAAATTTGCCCTTCTATGAAAAGAAATGGCACCCCCGACTATCACTTCTCGTTATCGGGCAGTATAGCGGCCAATAGTCTGGTTGGTATCCAACCCCTGTCTGTGGCGTCTCCAAACACGTCTTTGGCCTGGAATCTCGTTTGCTGGTGTAGAATTGTCTTCATTGTTATGTCACCCTTCGAATTACGCCAGATAACTATCGAAGACGTTTTTTGAGACGTCCTGGACAGGGGGATAAACCTGACTGTCGCCCACAATACGGCCCGACAACCGGGAGTGATAGTCTCGTGTACCATTTTCCTTTTCATAGGAGAATCCCTTTGGTTGTCATCCGCTGTGTTTTGAATCCCTTGATGGAAAGCAATCCTGGGCTCATTACATTTCAGCAAGATAATGCCCGCCCGCACACGGCGACACTTTCTATCGCTAGTCTTCGTGCGTGGCAAACGCTGCCTTTGCCAGCAAAGCCACCGGATCTCTCACCAATCGAGAACGTTAGAGCATTATGGGCAAGTCTCTCGAACCAGTTGTGGTTTTTGACGATTGAAGGTGCAAACTGGGTAGAATTGTGCACGATATCCCTCAGGAGGACATCCAATAACCCTGTCAATCAATGCCAAGCCGAATAACTTCTTCCATAAGGAGCAGAGGTGAGCCAACAATCGTCCAAGTTTTCTGAAATTGTAATCATTTGTTCGTCTGTACAAGCACATTGCATCTACGGATAATTCCTTCGTGGTTCGTTTTTAAGTGTATTTTTAAGTTTGTAATCCACGATACTGCTGTGCTAACCACTGAGTCTGATGGTGAAATCAACAAGAGAGTAGTTTGTAGAAGATATTTTCGCTTATTCGTACTATTATTCCTTTTAAAATTCCTTCAATTCTTATTGAGATTTTTTTTTCTCACGCTACGAGAAAAGGTTTATCATCATGGAAGACACACGAACTACTCTCCACCAATGCTAGGTTCATAGTGTTTCTGACTATAGCACGAATATTTAAATCTGCTAGGGACAGTTTTACAGTTAGGGAAGGTTAGAAAACGGTAGCATTATTAGACACAGCGCCATGCAAACGAGCAGAAAATTGATACTGGCATTCGAGCGAGATGTTACGGTGAGGACCACAGACAGCCTGCTGCTACTGATGACCACACTGGAAGCTCCGGAATCTTCTCTGCTCTCTAAAGCGCCCTCATCAACTCGTAAGGCTCCTAAATACTTGGATGCCGTCATTTTACATACAGACGGACTCATAGAAAAACTTCAGACTAAATATAGAGATGCACACGATGTAAGAGTCCACTTGAGGATGACTGACATAGTCCTTGCAGCTTTATGTACCGATACAACCAACGTGGCGGTTTCATCATGTATTCATTAATATATTTGCAAGTCAACAGCGCCACTCGTGGGCAGTATCTCATAGGGAATTTCGATGCTGAATGCCTTTCTTACAGCTTGTCTCATTCTATGGAGGCCAGCGTAATACGGAAGCAGTAAACCTGGAAGACTGAGAGGAAATTTACTAATCAAAAACATCAGCAGCCAAAATATTATTTCTTTCTGCGCATATCATTGAGTTATGTAACAATAGCACTATCTAGGACCATTTACTCGTCGTCTATTGTAGGATTTTGCACTAAAAATACAATACGTACTGATATTCACTCTCATAAGTGCAGGATAATTAATTCGAAAAAGCACATTTTCGGAGAATTCTGACACCAAACGCTTTACACGTTGGCCCTCCTTAAGAAAAAAATATAACATATAAATTATGATAGCTATGCATCTGCCTATCAAGTCGTACAGTGTTGTGGCGTGAGTGGTATTACATCTGTTTTTCTTCACGGGATAAGAAATATTATTTATCACAGTACTCTTGGTTTGTGCTTGGGGCTCACGACGTTGCTGGTAGAATAGATAATACGCACTAAGTGACGAAAGATAATGGCGACCTACTTAATCATGTGATGGTCCACCTTCAGAATGCTGCAACGATGTGGTTGGCTTGGATTCGGCAAGTCCTTGGTACGTTTTCGGTGTATGTGGCATCTGGAGTTTATGCAGAGATCACGTCAGGTAGCATGCCCATATCGTCGTTATAATGATTTCCCGTCTGCTATTGCTCCAATTATATACTTTCCTTACCTCGCCAAGTGCCTGCAGTGCCACTATGGGGCATGTAGTCTTGTGCTGGACAGTGAAAAAAACGTTCCGGTTCATCACTGTATCTTCAAAATAACGTCGCTTTTACCAATACGTTTCCAGTGACCCAAGTACTCAGGAAAACCGATGGCAGAAAGGAATACGCAAAGAAACAGACGTTACTTTCATTATAAAGCTGGAAGCTTACCTACTGATATTTCATGTGCACTGTGGCTGCTGAAGCTGTAATTGGAATGAAGTTAGCCACCAAAACCTAGTCTGTAGCTCGAGTACACAACCATTAACTACATCCTACGTTTGCTTCCTAATTTCATATTCTATAGTTTATGTAGTGCAAGCGCTAACAATGTAAGAGCATTTTTCATCGTAAAGCTAGTCTAGGCTGACCTGACCGCCTTTTCTCATCTCAAAGCTAAAAATATTACACTAATTTTTCTGTTTTACATAAGCTGTCACCCACTTATAGGAGCAGATCTTCAAATCACTATGAAAAAAGGATCCCAATTACTAATTACATTTGAGAATGAATTCTTTTCTCTTTTGTAACACCTTGAGGAAAATGTAGATGTTAGCTATCGAGAATAAAAAATTTTGAACTATTCTGGGAGGACAAATGGGTTAAAGAGATTTATGAGGACTCAGACGGACAACCTACGTGCCTAGAATCCTCATCCCCTCACTATTTAGTGACTTCGAGAATGCTTATGTTCTTGGAAATCATTATTTATTTATACGTGTTTGATTTTGTGCGTGACAGCTTTTCCGTCGTCGTCATCTACGTGTGACTTAAATTCTTAGGAAATCTCTTTACACTTTAAAATAGAGAAGTTATCAGTCGTAAAACAAAACAGGAGATAGGCACATTTCACGGCTTTCTGTACGACTATAGATACTCGCTAACCCGTACTGTTTATCACAAGTATATGCCGTCATTTTGCCGAAATTCGAAAAGTTACCAATTGTAAGAAGTGATCGTTATTATGGTTGAACAACATTTAGAAAGCACTATCTTTTGTATCAAAATAAACACAGAGTGTCAGAGACAAACAGTATGAATTTTATTGTTAGAGCGGAACTGGACATACATCGTAGTTGTTTAGTAACGATGATGTGGCCAGGGCAGCAAGCTGCTATCCCATAAAAAATGTTTCAAAAAAGCAATGCTGGTTTGAAAATTCTCCGCGGGGACTTTCGGCGTACCTGTAGTTACGGCGACATGCTCGAACGGCCACACAACAAGCGATAAAACGTGGACACAAACTTTCCAGGGAATCAACTGACTCTGGGAAGGAAATCTACAGGACAACAGATACACGAGGAGACCCCACAAAATATCGAGGCTACATAGGCGTCACTGGTGCGAAGTCTATAGTGCTCAGTTCGTAATCAGACATCAACGCGAGTAATCCTCGAAGTTCCCGCGCTGATTCAAACTTCTGTCGGCACGAGCTACAGATCGTGCAAAATCTGTAGTAATATTCATCAGCTGCAACTAGCTTTCTTTATTCATTTAATAAATTACTATTGTTGCAGGACAGACCGTAAAGAAAATACAGTTGCGGGTTATCTACACAGCTATAAAATGAACGAATTCTGCAAAGCGATAATGTTCAGCGAATCATTATTAAATTTACATCGAAGTAACGTACAGGGCGTTAAAAAAGGTTTCCGTTTGAGGCTGTTGCTGCTGCGCATATGCAATGTACAGCGACTACCAAGCAGGTATATAAGCACCGATATGTAAGCAAGGGATTAGTGATGCATTCGTGACTTTCCGACGTGCGTGTAGTAAATGCAGAAATGTGAACTATGACGATGTTATCATTAAAAGCATCCAAACAGGTGCAACGTGCGGATATTCTTTCCTTGGCAGCCGAAGGGTAAACACCGGAAGACATCCATTAGAGAATAAATAATGTTTATGGGGCAGCATGACTGTTGAAAACCACCGTTATGGCACGGTTCGCCTAGAGATGCTGCTTCATTATTGTAACACTCGTCGCCATATAGCAAACGTTGTGACGCAGAAGTTACGGCAACTCGAGTGGGAGACACTCGAGCAGTTGCCCTACAATCCTTACCTCTCCCCATGCAATTATAGCAGCTTCGGTCCCTTAACAAAAAGCCATGAAGGTTCAAAAAATGGTTCAAATGGCTCTGAGCCCTATGGGACTTAACATCTGCGGTCATCAGTCCCCCAGAACTTAGAACTACTTAAACCTAACTAACCTAAGGACATCACACACATCCATGCCCGAGGTAGCGGTCACGCGCTTCCAGACTGAAAGCCATGAAGGGTCAACGATGATGTGCAGCAGGAAGTTCGTGACTTCTTCAAGCAGCAGGTCGCGGTGTCTTCTCAAACGGTCATTTTCAATCTGGCGCGTCAGTGGGACGATTACTTCAATGTTCACAGCGATTTTTTTTGTGTAAATTCTGATTAATACATAAATGGAAAGGATATGCTAGGCGCCAGTGAAGGTGGCGTATTCATTGCCGTAAAAGGCTCGATAATCTCTAGTGAAGTTATAAAAAAGAGAATCACAACCAGAAATAACTTTGGTGACGGTAAAGTCTCAGATGACCTAGTAACAAACACACCTCAGCTTTCCGAATCAGTTAACGTGGAGGAGGACATCGGCGATCATAAGACTATAGTATCATTAATTACTATGAGCGTTGTAAGAAATGTTAACAAAGGTGAGAAGATATTTTCCTTAGCAAGTCTCACAGGAACCCAGTTTCAGAGTATCTAGGCTATCAACGCCAAATAATCTGTTCTGAGAACACAGATGTGGAACAGAAATGGGTAAAATTTATAATCAATATACAACACACCTCAGACTAGTGTATGCCGAGCAAAGTTATGAGGGATGTGAATTTGATAGTCGTATTAGAAAGCTGATATAAAATTAAAGAGAGCGTCACATATTTAAGGGATGACAAAGTCTAATTGACAAATATGAATTGAACTGCCAGGCAATTATGTGTGAAATTCAGAGTAGTCTCGTAGCTGTAGAACGAAAGCAAAAGGAGATACAGGAGGCAATTGTGCAACCAATTCTAAGCAAAAATATGGGCAACTGGTTTGAGCCGGCCGTGGTGGTCTCGCGGTTCTAGGCGCGCAGTCCGGAACCGTGCGACTGCTACGGTCGCAGGTTCGAATCCTGCCTCGGGCATGGATGTGTGTGGTGTCCTTAGGTTAGTTAGGTTTAAGTAGTTCTAAGTTCTAGGGGACTGATGACCACAGCAGTTGAGTCCCATAGTGCTCAGAGCCATTTGATTTGAACTGGTTTGACGGAAACTCCTAAGAATTTTCAGTCGAACGTAGAATCAGGAAGTAGATCGAAATTAATCATTCGCTCAGTAGCTATACTGTCACCGAAACGGAGGATACTAGACAGATGGCCGAAATACTGAATTCGGTGTTACAGTAATGTTTTACCGTCGATGATCGTAATACGGGGCGTCGTGCAATACTCCGACGACTGCTGAGATGGCAGATCTGAGATAAGTTAACGCGGAGTGGAAAACCAGCTATAATCGCTCAATAGTGGAAATGCTTCTCGACCGGATGAGACATCTGTGATATTCGAGAGAGAATATGCAAAAGAACGTGTTCACCTTCTAATAGAAGTTTATGTTAGGCATTAAGCGCTAGGGGAAAGAAAAACGCAGCTCATTCCGGTTTCCGAGAAGGTTTGACGGGGAGATGCATACTGTTATGGGCCTACATCGTTGACGTCAGTCTGTTATACACCCATGAAACATGTTTTATAATTCCACAGACTGACATATTAGGGGACGAAAACTTCCTAGACAGAAATCATTGTGGATTCAGTAAGCAGAGATCTCGCGAAACGCAGTTCGCTCTGTTCATCTTTACAGCAGCGCATACGTTCGCGCAAACGTTGACGCAGTGTTCTTTGAATTAGAAAAGGCGTTAGGTGCAGTTTCGCAGTGTCGTTTAGTGAAAAAAGTACGATCTTATCGGGTGTAGGGCCAAGTTTATGCCTGGATTCAGGATGTCCTAGCGGTTGTTTCTCAACACGTTGGTTTTAACAGGTCGATATCGACAGATGTAAAGGCGATTTCATGAGTACCCAAAGGGCGTGCTCAATGGTCTTCACCGTTTGCAATATGTATAAATGATCTAGTGCATTAAATACGACGCTTCTTGAAGCTGTGCGCTGATGGTGCTGTTGTCTATAGAAAGGTTGCAACCCCAGAAGACAGGAAAGAAATGCAGCAGAACATGTGGAGAACCGATTATTGATTAAGTACTGATAGTGGACCTTGAATTTAAATGCCTGTGACCTATCGTGCATAAACAGGTGAAGAGTTCCAGTACGGTTGATTACGCTATTGTTGATAGCCCCAAAGGAACTGCAATAATACTCTGATACCTGAAAGTAACAGCCCATGGCAACTTTAAGTGAATAAACACATCAAACTAGTGGTCTGAAAGGTATATTCCGGGTATGAATCTTAAGAAAATCTGTTTTTCCCTCGAAAAGAGATAAATTACAAATATCTGTAAGAGCGATTATTCTGTATTTCTTATCAGTCTGTGATGCTTTTCAGCTTGTAACGATAGAAGATCCACAGATGAGATACACGTTTCTTCATGTGCTGTTTAAATGTTACAGAGGTGCTCGACCTTCTCTAGTGATTAGACGCTATAAGAGAGGCGTTGTGTATCATGGAGAGGTTTACTGTTGAAACGATGAGGGCCTATTTTCTAAGAAGAGACAGGTAACGTACTACTTCCCCCCACGCATGTCTCGTAAAATGACAAGTGTCAGAGAAATAAGTGCTTATACTTGGGTTTATTATCAGTCGTTCTTCCGGCGCACCGTTTGTGAATGGAGCAGGGAAATTTTGATAGTGATACAAGAGGCATCCTCCGCTCTTGCAGAATACAGATGTAGATGTACACATCAGTAGGATCTACACAGTCTTCTTACAATTTCCTGTGTCACGGTGGTTTTCAACACGCTATTGTGGCTTCTTAGTTACCCGTTTTGAATTCACGGCAATACAATATTAATCCTTATTAACTTCATTATAAGGTCAATATTTCTCCTATAATTACTACATGATCAGTATAACAGCGACATAGTTTCACCTTCTGGCCGGTCTGGTCATTATCAAAAGTTAATCTAATTTATCAGCGAGTATTTCATTTAAAGTTATTCCTGATACTAAGTTAGCTATTTTCTATCTCATCAAGTATAAAGCGGCTTGCATGATTCTTCTAAATGGTGTCAGACTATTCACTATACTATTTCGAAGCCCGTGGTTAAATATCAAGTAAGCAGCGGCTAAACATTCCTTCCAAGTATGATCATTCTCCATTCGTTACCACACCTCGTTATGCGAAGTCTCTACTGTTTTCCAGACTCTGCTTTCGAAGTCTGATTATGTGCATACTTGATTGCCTTGATGCAATGTATCCGCCATAATCACAGCTTCGCAAATCAAGCCGACCCAACGTGGCTCAAAGCTAACTGAGGACGGGTAACAAATTGATGAGGCGCTATTCAGAGCTGTCTGAAGAGCACGTACAAATATCTGTCCTACCTAACACACATTGCATATCGCCTTCTTCCCTTTGAAGACTTTTCTTGTCAGTACTTCTACGTCACACCGATTTACTACACGTATGGTCAAATTATTAGAAGGAAAGGCAAATGTAATAACTTATTCACCCAATTCTGTATTCTGTCAACAATCTGGGAATTTCTCAATGGCAGCACAACAGCACAAATAATTTTGAGTTTTACTCTGAAAGTATCTTACCTGGCTTTCTTTTTTCCTTGTACGATCAAGTATTAATTTATGTAAATACCTGTCGGTAACAATACAGATGCGATGTAAGGTAAAAGAAACCTTATGGCCTGAATTTTAGATGAAGAAAGTGATATATCTGGAATTTTTGATGGGACAGTAGAGAAATGTACTGTTTATCTATAAAACATATTGCTTGTAGAAGCCCTATGTAGATTATCATGGAACACACAAAATGTATAGGGTCCTCTGAGGGTGAACTGACGTTGGAGATAGAGCGTATACCGAGAAGATGGACAACGTATACACTCAGTCTTCTGTGTTTTGCGTCAGAGTGAATGCTGAGATATCTCAGGTGTTACGCAGACGAAATATCTCATGGAAACTTACACAGAAAACGCAAAGAATCAGCTTTCATAACGGAGTGCACAAAAAATCTTGACTTTCTGTGGGGCGGCGGATAGAGTAGAAATATTTTGATGTTGGTTGTTAAATATTTAACTGCTGCATTAATGTTTGCTTGCTGTCAGTTTCTAGCTTTAGAATGTTGTTATGCTGTCTTTCGCCGTTCTCAACACTGGCTCTCTATTTACTTTGTAGACCCCCAGAAAGCGATTTGACAAAACCTGAAGCCTGTAAATAGAGTTCCTAGTGCCCACTTCCTTGAGATTACAATTATAGCTGCAGCTTGTAGCTCTGTACAGTTAGGAAGCTGTTCGGGATTTCTAATCAAAGACGACTTTCCAAAATAGTTGAGTATATTCTCAAAATCACAATTATACACACAAATATCCCTCCAACCTAACTAACAGAACAGTTCAGAGTCTATTGCGCCAATGCAACTATAAATGTCCGAAATAATTGTTGAAATGAATGCTCGCCATAATTTGATGAAATATCTCATCAAACGCCACGCTATATTAGTAGTAGAATGTCTGTCCCGCGACGGCACGTGAAAATACGACAATATGCACACTGAGGCTAGATAATGAAAATCATTCCCGAATTAACACTTTACTTGAAACGCTTTACTGGTTACGCGCATCTCGAGTAACAGAATACGGCACCCGAGGCTGTTAGTAGCACTGATACTGGCGCGGCGCGATTCCCGACACAGATGGCGTGTCATTCAGCGTCTGGAGAGAACTGGGGCCTTCGCTCCTCGCACAGCGCTCTTATATATATATCCGCGGTGCGGACCGCTGAGGAAATGCTCGATCAAATCGGCTGGCTCGACTAGCCGCTAGGCTAGTAACGCACCACTTCAAGTTACATAATAAATTTTAGCTTCTCTTGCTGAAGGCCGATGAAGCTCCTAATTTAACTGTGCATTCAGCACGCAGGGAAGTATTGATAATAAATTTTTGACGTGGCTAACTTTAATAACATACGCGAGAGAATTAATTTAATTGCACTGCACGCAGCAGATGGGCTCTGAACTGTCCCTTCTGAGATCCGCTACTGCTATAATTTAATAGATATTTGAAAGAAACTTTTTACAGCTTCATCATCATAGCGGACCTCCAACCTATTAAAATCTAAACATCCTAGTATGATTTATAAGCTCACTTAATCTATCTTGCTTCCTCTAGTTTTGAGATGAAAACCACAAAATCATGAATTTACACTAACATCTTAATTTGTGAAATCCAAAGTACTATTTTTATTAAATCATTATGAAAGCTGAATCTAAATACAAATTTTGCAGTCTCTAGCTCTTTTCTGTGCCGCCAATTATTTTTATAGAAAAACGTCCAAATAAAGGAAACGGCTGAAGTTATCAAGCTGATAGTTAACACACATTAATTTATCATTATTCCAGACATACTAGGACAGTTTTATGTCATTTGCTTGCTTTTTAAAGTATTGCGCAACATCTATGACGTCAGAGCTAGCAGACTGACTAACACACAATGGAAACTGATGTGAATTTGCTGCAGCGTGAGTAGGCTGCTTCCCTACATCACCCTCTACTTAAATTTTTTTTTGTTTATGAATGTTAATGAATGAAGAAAAAAAAATTTAATTACAAAAAGGGAAGCAAGAGTACAATTTAAACTCCCTATGAAAAATCAAAATTGAATTATAAACATATATAAATATTAAAAGAAACTGATTTCCTACATTAATCATTTAAATTGCGGGCATTTTCACTGCCTCTTTAGAAATGTCATTACTCAAATTTTAAGCAAAGTCAATGAAATATTTTTGGCATACATATTGCCTTAGACTAACAAACACATAGAAATTGAAAAACTGTGAAAATCTTAGTTACATTAAATACATCAAATACATTTTTACACACACAAATTCAAGGAAGATAACATGATACATAAACAGATGATTATTCCTTATCAGTCTTTTATAAACCTGAAAGAAAAGTTCACAACTAAATTTTTACACACGTGGTTGTAGCCGCTTTGGCTGGCGTCCTACACTTCCATTCACAAGGGTAGAGGAGGGGAAGTTGCTATGGTGTGCGTCCTTCTCGATCTCTCTAAATTACAAGGGGAAAGGGGAGGGGTCACTGTGAGTTGTGTCCAAGTCACTCCACGCTTTCACGCAGCTACCAGGCTGCCATTATCTGGTTTGTCCTGTAGAACAAACAAAAAGAGTGCCTCAGACTCTGTTCACTTAACATCTAAGGGTGGGTCACAATGAAATGGGGATATATACATCTTAGCCTTCAATATGTTGCTGGAACAAAGTTAACAGAATCTTTTTCAATAATACTCTCGAGGTTACTTAATTGTCATAAATTGGTAAACAAATGGCTCAAAACGCCTTTAGTCATGTACTAGATAAAATTTATGCTCTTAAGGCATATAATCGTAATTCATATTTAATCTGAATTTACTATTTCGGGGCCGGAACACTGAACCAATGCTCAGTACATTTCTGATACATTTGTCTTTTATTCACTTAACTGACTCATTTTTTTTTATTACTTCATTCTTAGAGATAGTATGAGTATATTTGATTAGTAGTTGTTCCTCAGCTTCTTTATACATGTGAGTAACTTTTGGTAATAGTACAGTTGTGAGTGTTCAAAACACACTACGTTTAGTTGTCTACAAAATCCACTTATTGGTCCTCTGCTGTTATGTCAGGTCCACATCTGCAATTAGGTACTTACTTACTTTGAAGTGTATTTATGCTGAGCTAAAATAATGTTTTACGTCTGCCATTATGTTACTTATTTACTTTGCTTAGTGTATTTACTTATTTAACACTCACTCTATTAATAGTTAAAGCATAGGATAGCACCTTTATTTCATATCTTTAGTGTATTGCAGCTGATCAGTTTGCTCACGTGGCAATCCATTTCCACTCGATCGGACGCTGAACCACAGGTAGTCTCTCTCAGACCTACCGCTAAAATGCATCAAATAATTATGGACGAGCGTAATGCTAATTTCCTTAAACCTATAGGACACCATGAGCTACTCTGTCTCATTTAACATAAGGGTACCTATGGTCGCATTCACGCCTCCAACTTATAACCTCAATATGTGTAGGTGTATCCTGTCACACACTACACTAAAATAACGGCCAGCTCCAACCTTATAAATACTTCAAGGACGTGTCCTTCACGTCTCAACCACAAACACTGCTCAATTCTCCTACATTGCCTTTCCTTGCTACACCAGGTGAGTTTATTTTTACAACTTATCTACATATTTTTCTTATAACACTAAGCAATCTCTTCCTTACTATTTCTTAGTTGGCTCTAATGCATACACTAGATTTCACTACCACTTCAGATCCTAGTCGTACACGAATTCATATATCTTTTTAAAATATTATTGTGGGACCATTTTCAATAAAACAACACTTTGTACTTACTATATTACCAGGGTACTATACATACTTGTTACTCAAATACATTTTATCTTAATTACGTCATACTTCTCTATTGTTTGTCACTATTAGGTTTGTCATATCAGGTATTTTGTTTCACTAATCGGTGGATAGAATAGCTACATAATTCATGGCTTGATAGCCATAACGGAAAATTTTTGTGTTGGAAAGAAGAGGTTAAATTTTGTGGACAGGAAAGATGAAGAATGAGTGAGACCTGAAATGGGAAAGAAGATCTCACACAGCTGGGACTGCACAGCTGCCACACTGTGTAGAGGTTACAGAACAACCTCCTCCCTACAGCATTCATTAGTTGAATGCTGTATTTATAACCACAACGGAAAATTTTAGTATTTGGAAAGAAAAAGTCTAAATTTTTGTGGATAGGAAAGAGGAAGAATGAGTGAGACCTGAAACGGGAAAGAAGATCTCACACAGCTGGGACTGCACAGCTGCCACACTGTGTAGAGGTTACAGAACAACCTCCTCCCTACAGCCTTCATTGGCTTCCTATGAACACGCCACGTCGATCTGAAAATACTTTATGGTGCCTTTTTAGAACCTGTCTCAGTTCTTCCTTCTGATTGGCGGCAATCGTATCTATTTCCTGCAATTTAGCTTCTATCTTGTCTAAAATAATTGCTTCTTCTTCTTCTGTAGTTAGCTTATTTGTACTAAGGTTAACATCCTCGTCCCAATACCTCCTATTTTTCAGAACTCGAATAGGCAGCTCCCAAGTTTCATCATCAGTTACTACATGTTTATCACTAAAAGGGACTGTAATTACTCCTGTTATTGGCAAGACCATTTTTAACTGACTTCTTTCAAAGTCAACAACACTCTGATATTTTGACAAAAATTCTATGCCAATTAAAACCTCAATACTGAGATTGTTTACAATTAAACAGGGATGATCAATTAAATTACCATTAATGTTAAAGGGCAGTAAAGCTTCTTGCTTTACCGTTTTTGACACTTTGCCAGTAGCACCAATTATTCTTAGTCCTGATACCCTCATTACTGTAAGCTTGTCCTTACCAGGTAATGCGTCAAAGAAGGACTGAGATATTGCACTCACCTCACTTCCACTGTCTAAGAGACAACGTACATTGATACCCAATATATTCACTATTATTATAGGGTGGCTTATTCTAGGTTGTACAGGTGGTTCCTCAATTTCATCTAATAGTTCCTTTTGAATTCTTCTCCAACTAAAGTGATCGACATCTGTCTTCATTACATTTAGGTCACAGTGAGTAGGGGTTTCCTGAATTACACTTTCAGCTGCCTTTTCCAGTCTGTCTATTAATTTTAAATCGAAACACTGCACGACTTCATTACATTTAGTTTGCTGAACATGACCCAACTTACTATAGTCTGAGCGATTCTGCGCCTCCAGACCGGGCATAACACTAGTTACAGCTAAACCACTTTCACCAATATCGTCGGTTTCCTTCTCAAGTGACAACTGGTCACAGCTACTGGGTTCATCGACCCTCAACAGCCTACCCTCTACATTCTCACTTATCTCCTGTCCTAAATCTATTAATACATTATCAACCTCCTGCACAGGCACTTTAGATAAGAGCACATCATCCTCATCGTATATATAAGCGTGAATTTCTTCTGCTTCTTCACCTGACAATTCAATATTTTGTAGCTCTTCCCTATCATTACACTGTTGCGCCTTCTCTTTCTCTTCCCACTTAGAAAGCGTCTCTAACACGGTATCTATCAAATACTGTGAGTGATCTAATATTTCTGTTGTATCCTTAGGTGCTACCGACTCTTCATCCACATGTTCAGTTTGAGTATTTTGATCTGTCTTACCAATTCCCTTAACTACTGGCCTAGGAAAAGTAACCGCCTGGTGAGCGCCAGTATCCTCATAGACGGGAACTAGTTTTCCTGCCTCGGCCTACTACTGTTTCCTTCAGTTTCATTATAGTTAACTGGCTGAGCATTACTTTCCGTACTGTTGTTTACATGCATATTTCTGTTTGGAACAAAATTATCCCTTGGACGCCATTGTTGGTTCTGATAATCATTTCCCCAATTCCTACCTCTCCTAGACTGGCGAACACCTACTGTTCTAATGTTTACATTGCCATTTTGCTCGTTCCTAAAATTATTATTATTGTTATTGGCATTCCTGTTATTACGTGCTTGCTCCTCATTGGCAGCAACACGTTCTACACGTTCCAGATATTCAATGAAACGATCAAGATTGTCTCTAGGGGCAGAGATAATTCTAGTTTGCCAATACCATGGCAGTTTGGCTTCAAGACCTAGTATAATCATTTCTGGTTTTAGCTTTTCGTCCAAATGTGACAACCGTGAAATCCATGACCTAGCAAATTCTTTAATAGATTCTTTGCCTGCATTGAAGCGTTTCCCACTCCAAAATTCTCTTAACACATCATTTTGCTTATGGCTAGACCAATACTCATTAATAAAAGCTGTTTTAAATTCCGCTAATGTTTTACACTTTAACATTACATCAGCTGACCAACGCATGGCATCACCTGCTAAATGACTTCTAATAAATGAGATTTTCTCTCTTTCAGACCAAGTCGGTGGAATCACATCTTCAAAATCGTTCCAGAAATCTAGCGGATGGATATTTTTATCTGGATCGAACCGCAAGAACTGCCGACACCCGATAAAAGCGGCGTTTGCAGCTACAACTTGTTGTACACTACCATTACCAGAAGTTACCGAAGCTACTTTACTTTCAATGTTAGCAATGTTAGTACTTATAATTTCTACTTTCATCTCAACATTATCTACTCTTTGCACAATATGAGTAGTGTCAGTTTTGATTGCATCTACGTCTGCTTGACATATGTTTATTTTTATATTAACATCTTTAAATGTATCTGAGCACAGTTCAGATTCCGCTTCGATCTTTTCTGTTAACTTGTGCTCCAGCTTCGCATCTTCCATTTGGAAGTCTTTGCGAACCTCAGCAACTTCGGATTTAACTGTTTTATACATTTCAGAAAACTGTTGAGCAACCTTTTTCTTAATATCCTCATGGTTGCAATCTATTTTATTATTCAAACTGTCCAGATCGTCTTTCAACTTATTGCAACTAGCCTTGAAAGAATTTTCTAATTCAACTTTATTGGATTCTAATTTATTATCCATTGCCTCAAACCGTTTATTAAAATTTGTTTGACTGGCCACAATCTCATATTTTAATTCAGCATTACTGGCTGACAATTTTTCATTACTGGCAGCTATTGCTTGTAATATAACATTTAAATCAACAACCCCAGCATCTTTGGGTTGCCCTCTAGCTGACTTTTTATCACACTCAGGTGACGAAAAACTAGCTCCAATACCAGAATCATCAAAACTACATGAAACTTCTGATTGATCAGTTATATCTAACTTCTCCTGTTTAAATTCAACTATCTCTAATGACTGTTTCATTTTTAATTCATCAGAGAAACTATCATCTAATAAATTTACAATTTCAATTTTCGGCTTTACCACAGGGGTCTCTATCACTGAATCATTGCCCCTTCTCACACTACTGTCAGGAGACAATACTTCATTTTTCACCTTAACACTATTATTTTCATGCATATGTACAATTGAACCGTTGTCTGAATTTACAGTTCCCTCAACAGACATAGGTTCTAATTTAAGTTTAAACTCAGTTTCTTTTGGCGGTTCCATTGCCGACATTCTTTTAGTGCAGGTTAGTAAAATTTTTAACAGCTTTGCACTTAACTTAGTTCCTTCTGCACAACGTTGTCGGAGCGGCGTACCAGGATTACTGAGGCGACGTGGCGCGTTGAACTGCAGACGACACTCCGACGGCTGTGATGTGTTTGCGTGGCCCGTAACTGCAGGCGCGTATCCGGCTGCTGCGGCGGACGACTGCGGTGAGGCGAAACTGGCATCTCGCGATGCCGGCTGCACCGCTAGACTCAGTGCCAGCTCCGTGAATCCAAATGCGATGTTAATCCAATTGCGTCGCTCACATGCACACTTAACACTTTCACTGTTCTATTACTCAGCTGCGTGTCGCATTTCACTCGCGAATTCGAATAGTTAAAAATCACTTTCACTTAGTTGATTTTCCCGGCCGATGCACCATATGTGGGGCGGCGGATAGAGTAGAAATATTTTGATGTTGGTTGTTAAATATTTAACCGCTGCATTAATGTTTGCTTGCTGTCAGTTTCTAGCTTTAGAATGTTGTTATGCTGTCTTTCGCCGTTCTCAACACTGGCTCTCTATTTACTTTGTAGACCCCCAGAAAGCGATTTGACAAAACCTGAAGCCTGTAAATAGAGTTCCTAGTGCCCACTTCCTTGAGATTACAATTATAGCTGCAGCTTGTAGCTCTGTACAGTTAGGAAGCTGTTCGGGATTTCTAATCAAAGACGACTTTCCAAAATAGTTGAGTATATTCTCAAAATCACAATTATACACACAAATATCCCTCCAACCTAACTAACAGAACAGTTCAGAGTCTATTGCGCCAATGCAACTATAAATGTCCGAAATAATTGTTGAAATGAATGCTCGCCATAATTTGATGAAATATCTCATCAAACGCCACGCTATATTAGTAGTAGAATGTCTGTCCCGCGACGGCACGTGAAAATACGACAATACGCACACTGAGGCTAGATAATGAAAATCATTCCCGAATTAACACTTTACTTGAAACGCTTTACTGGTTACGCGCATCTCGAGTAACAGAATACGGCACCCGAGGCTGTTAGTAGCACTGATACTGGCGCGGCGCGATTCCCGACACAGATGGCGTGTCATTCAGCGTCTGGAGAGAACTGGGGCCTTCGCTCCTCGCACAGCGCTCTTATATATATATCCGCGGTGCGGACCGCTGAGGAAATGCTCGATCAAATCGGCTGGCTCGACTAGCCGCTAGGCTAGTAACGCACCACTTCAAGTTACATAATAAATTTTAGCTTCTCTTGCTGAAGGCCGATGAAGCTCCTAATTTAACTGTGCATTCAGCACGCAGGGAAGTATTGATAATAAATTTTTGACGTGGCTACCTTTAATAACATACGCGAGAGAATTAATTTAATTGCACTGCACGCAGCAGATGGGCTCTGAACTGTCCCTTCTGAGATCCGCTACTGCTATAATTTAATAGATATTTGAAAGAAACTTTTTACAGCTTCATCATCATAGCGGACCTCCAACCTATTAAAATCTAAACATCCTAGTATGATTTATAAGCTCACTTAATCTATCTTGCTTCCTCTAGTTTTGAGATGAAAACCACAAAATCATGAATTTACACTAACATCTTAATTTGTGAAATCCAAAGTACTATTTTTATTAAATCATTATGAAAGCTGAATCTAAATACAAATTTTGCAGTCTCTAGCTCTTTTCTGTGCCGCCAATTATTTTTATAGAAAAACGTCCAAATAAAGGAAACGGCTGAAGTTATCAAGCTGATAGTTAACACACATTAATTTATCATTATTCCAGACATACTAGGACAGTTTTATGTCATTTGCTTGCTTTTTAAAGTATTGCGCAACATCTATGACGTCAGAGCTAGCAGACTGACTAACACACAATGGAAACTGATGTGAATTTGCTGCATCGTGAGTAGGCTGCTTCCCTACATTTCGTCTGTACCGCTACCGTAATTTCCGTGAAGATGAAATAGTAAATATATTGATGTAGAAAATCTTAGAAACACGGCAACAGTGATGCGCTTTTATATACTGTATGTTTACGCTCCTTTAACAATGTCAAAAACATCCAGCTTCAGTTACATACACGTTGCTAAAAGCAAATGCCATCACAGTTCTCTGAAGGGTCTGCTTCATTCATACAAAGAAAATATTCTGTTTAAGTTTTGTCCTTGGTGACATTAGAAGCAAAACATGAATGTCCTTACAAAATAATATAACACTCGTTTCTTTCTCTCTCGTTGTGAAATTTATGTCATTGGTCGAACAATGTGTATTTTTAAGTGACCACCGTGGATGAAACTTCCATATTTCTGCACAATTTTTCCTGCAATGTATTACCAAACAGTCTTCACAATGGGTTCCAAGTTGAGATGTACGAAGTGCTCGCTGTCTACTTTCCAATGAGTCAGCGTGCACACCTAAGGACAGCTCTTGTGCTCCATCTCGAAGACAAATAATGCATGAAGAAACGGTATGATGTTTCACTGACGGTTAAAAAATAGTTAGTAAGTCCGAGGAAATAGTTGCCCAGTTTAGCTTTTCAGACCGTAGCGTCAAAAGCGTCTACTCGTGGAGCTTAGAACAAGCTCTGAAACATTAAAAAGTATCGATAGGACATAGACTGACCGATTCAGATGTTGTTGCTTGACTTCAGTAGTCAGCAAATGATGAATGGGTTGATTATGATATGCTTTTTTATTTGGCCGGCAATCTGACCAATTGCATAGTCAGGGTTTGTGGATGGTTTTAGAAGTAACGAGCGTTGCCACCGATTTTCATCAATTCTATATTCACTACTACACAGCTTACTTTAAAATGTGATAATTATTATGTACGTATGTCGATGGTATCATTCCATGTATCAGTATTGGGTTACGTGAAGTCGCAGATCAATCGACGTTAGAATACTCTTTATACTGTTCAGTTACAGGAACCTCTGCATTACGTGAAAACAGGACATCGAGCAATTCCTAAGCTCTAATTTGTACGAGAAACTGTATACTTTAACCTTTTACCGAGAACATTCAACTAACGAAAAGACATTTTGTTATTTCGTGTGGGATAATGCTAGGGCACACACCACCATGGAGTCCATGACAGTATTACGATGGTACGTCCCATAATTCAAAAGACATCGAGCAACAGTATCAGCTGATTCAATGCAGTTACTTAGTAAGGTTCCAGTATGTGTACAGTTCTGTGAATAGGAAGTATAGACACCATGGTCTGTATCGCTAAATAACTCCATCATTTACACGTATTCGGCGATCGGCACCTCCCTCTCGGTATTGGCTACCGCACAACGCTGGACATAGTGTTTTTTTCGTACGTGAAATATCCCCTATAAAAATCCAACAGCCGTCTTACGACGTCCCATTCATTGAGTCATCTTCTTAAATCTCGAAATATACGGTTTCCATTTCTATCCACAAGATGAAATGGCAAAATATTATAATGATGCTCAAACTAAACTGAACTTCAATTAAATGAAGTCACGTGAAGTAATAATAGTACAGATCGGTTGTACTATGGTCAGCCCGAAAACAGATCACAATATTTTGTTCCGGAAGAAACCCGTGACAGTTATACGCAACAGTGCCTGCCTCCAATATGAGATGGCTGTGGTCTGCAGAAGAGAGGAATTCTAACTGGCGGATTGCTCAGTTTATAACAATAATACTGGACTCTAGTTAAGTAGATACATTGCGTACATTGCTCAACAATGATTATACTACACTAGGAAAATGGACTGCAATAGGCAAAGGTACCAGCTCTTTGTAAACATTTCCAGTACATTGATACATGGACCGATACTATCGGCATACATGTATAATCATTATCACATTCCAACAGCGGATTAGTAAAAGCAGGATTGACGAAAATTGGTAGAAAAGTTCTTTATGCCTGAAGGCACGCATAATCTCTGAATACATTGTCAGAACGTAATGAATACATGTTTTTAAAAAATAGCGTACTGGTGTAGTTCCTAAGATAATTCATTAATCAAAGTAGAGAGATTATTGACATCTTGAGCCATTCCGTACCCATTAGATGTAAGTGATACGTGGTATGTTTAGTGGTGAGTGGGTATATCAGATATTGCCAAGGTTTTGAGAGAAGATAGGGCGAAATATGGTCATCGCAGGTATCCTACAACAACAGTGTCGCTAGCTACAAGATTTCTGTCCGACTGTCTGGATAATATTCTGTGCCTTCTCACCAAAAACTGGATGATTTGTTAATATATGCTGTTATCAGCAGGATTTAAATCCTCAGTCGGCCATCAAAATTTAGGTTTGACGCGGCTCGCCACAAATTCCTCTCCTGTGCCACTCTCTTCGTTTCAGAGTAGCAACTGTAAACTGCGCCCTCGGTTATTTGTTGGACGCAGTCCAATCTCTGTCTTCCTCAACAGCTTTTACCCTCTACAGCTCTCTCTAGTACCTTGAAAGTCATTCCTTAATGTTTCAACACATGTCCTGCCATCCTGTCCCTTCATCTTGTCAGTGATTTCCATATATTCCTTTCTCTTTGCCATGAGTGCCCCTTTTGCCATTGCTAGTCTACTTTTTATGTCCTCTTTTCTCCGTCCGTCATGGATTATTTTGCTGCCTAGGTAGCCAAATTCCTTCATCTACTGCGTATTCACCAAACATGATGTTAAGTTTCTCGCTATTTCCATTTCTGATACGTCTCATTACTTTCCTCTTTCTTCAGCGAATCATATCAATGACATCCTTTCACCTTGAATTTTAATTCCACTGTTCAACTATCCTTTTATTTCGACGTATAGATTGAACAGTAGAGGCGAAGACTATGTCCCTGTCTCACTACCTTTTCAATCCGAGCACTTCGTTCTTGGTTTTGCTCTCTTAATTTTTGCTCTTGGTGCTTATACGTATTATATATTACCTGTCTTTCGCTATACCTTACCCCAATGTTTCTCAGAATTTCGAACATCATGCGTCATTTTAACTTCTCGAACGCTTTTTTCAGGTCGTCAAATCCTATTGACGTGCCTTGATTTTTCTTTAGTCTTGCTTCCAATATCAACCGCAACGTCAGAACTGCCTCTCTGGTGTTTTGACCTTCCCTATATCCAAACTGATTGTCATCTAACACATCTTCAGTTTTCTTTTCCATTCTTCTCCATATTATTCTTGTCACTAACTTTGACGCATGAGCTGTTACGCTAATCGAATGATAATTCTCGCATTCGTCAGCTCTTGCTATCTTCGAAAGTGTGTAGATGATGTTTTTCGGATAGCCAGATGGTATATCGTCAGACCCATATATTCTGATGTCCATAGATTAGTTAGGTTTAAGTAGTTCTACGTTCTAGGGGACTGATGACCTCAGAAGTTAAGTCCCATAGTGCTCAGAGCCATTTGAACCATTTTTCTTTTCTTTTCACATGTCAATACACAACTGTGTTAGTGGCAACTCTTCCATCATTGTTCTTATTTGTGATCAACGTGTTGTAGCAACTTTGCACCATTTTTCTGATAATTTCCTAACGTCAGCTAGATAATAGCACCCAGTTGTTTGTATTATTCACATTGACGTAGAACAACAGGCTTCTTCTTCTTGTTTCTTCTAATGCCGTTTTATGGAATAAATTACCTAACATTTCAAGTTCTTGGTAAAAAAGGATGTTATATTTGCTATGTGGTACGTAACATGAATAACATAGGGTTCTCTGAGAACGTTCTACTCGCAATGCCACAGTTTTCTCTGAATGAACGTATCTGTGCGTGATTTATTGACACATTTCCTTTCGAAGAGGCCTTTTAGGAGTAACTGATTCCCGCTCTCGATACGATGGAGTGACAAACGTACGACTGATCGATTACGGCGTAAGGGCGTGAAGGATGGTAGCGATCTGTTCGCCGGTGCCAGGTACCTATCCACGGAGCCGGAAATGATGCCGCAAGTGCTACTAATATTTCTCTGCTGCGACTGTGGAGCGGACAGCGCCGAGGGTCCTAGTGTCGCCGTGCCGCCTACTGCTGAGGCAATACAGTGTACACAAACCGCAACTAAGAACAACTTTCGCTTTTAGATACAAAATCACGAGTTTTGATTTCATAATTCATATACATTGGCTGCACTGTCAGAATTACAATAATCGGTTTTCGTTTCAGGAAACTGAAGTAACTGCCTCAGCTATTATACGGCCTGTACTCTTCATTCACAATAAAATCAATTTTATATGAAATACTACAAAATATCGACAAATTATTGAATGTTCACAATGCATATGATTATTATAATAATAATTATAATAATTCTCCATGATTCTTGTCGATATACAGCTTTCTCTTGACAAATTTATTATCTGTGTGTCAGGGCAGTACTCCAAAACTAGTATTTGATGCGAACCTCGCAAAGACTTTTCTCAGCTGCCATAATTGAAACGCAGTGAATCACAAAAGAGAACATTAAACCTTTAGGTTGCCTCCTGTATATTACCATTTATGTCATGAAATGTGTATGAAATTAAGATTTCATTCAAAAATATAGTCTAAGGGAGGCAGCTCAGTGATTATGAAACTGTCATCCTATTCTGGTGTGGTTTAAGTATCTGTCCGTACAGCCTAACTTATATTCTCCTCGGTTTTCTTAAACCACTTCAGGTGAAGTTGAAGGTTCATTACATGAGATCGATCATATAGTTGCAGGTGTTCGTTATTCCGTAACTGCGTGTTAGAAGAAACACGAGCATTCGACATGCAGATAATTTTCTGCACTTTGTTTGCGTTTTCTCTTGTAACTTGTACGACGGCACGACACCTCAGGCCAATGATTGGATGTCGAGGATTCTAAGCCTTTCCTAATAACGTCTCACCAATCTAGGATGGTAGCCAACGTATGTACGTTACGAAGTATCCAGTGTCATGCACTGCACAGTGGCTACAGATGGAAATGAAGTTTGAGGGCCATGTAATATCTAGAGCAAGATTTACTTGGGCTATGTCTTGTTTTACCTGTTGCAGCTGTTACATTCGTAGCCGGAATCTAAACTCTAGTACTACAGCGCCACTGCTTCGTTTTTCGCTGTCGGCAGTCAATCTGTACTCTAATCTCCCTAAATTATATTAATCTGCCAATTTATTTTATTCCAATTTCGTTTCTCCACTATACTAACTGGAAGTACAGACCCTCACTGCTTTAATTCCCAATTTTGTGAAATAAGCATTTCGTGTTTCCCGTGTGCTCAGTTCCGGAAGGTAACTGACAATGAAGTTAGTTCCTGTGCAAAAAAATAGAGCATTAACCTAGAAATAAGATTTAGTTTTCGTCAGATTTACCGTTCCGTCTCGAAATCATTGAGATCATTGTAATTCCCGAGAGAATATGAAAAGAGTTCGGTTCAACAGACAAACTTTCATTCATTAGGTCTGTGAACTGAGACCTACTAGCTAACGCAGTGCGTTTATGAACCACGATTAGCTTGGTTGAAAAGTAAACTTTCCTTTATAAGCAGCATGTGTTCATTGAATTACGAACATCAAAGGTAACCCACTGCATTTCAAACAGTGTATAAGAAATTAGTACATAGATTAAACGAATTTTCAGTGTTTCCTATATTCATCCATCAAACAGCTAAATGGGTATTATAGTTATTAAGTTTTCATTGTAGGTACTCTTTTAAAGTAATTTAATATAGAAGGTTTCTACACACTTTTTAAGAGATGCCAGCCGATTTAATACCGTTTTCTCGTGAAACATTATGTCCACAAACCAGGATTGGGACTCTGACCATACTTTTTTATTTAATTTTTTTTTATTTTTATTTTAGACGTCTACTTCCATAGGACCAAATTTAGGATCAGATCTCCAAGATCATGGAACTCGTCGGTACATTAAATTACAACATAAAAGTAATAAAGATAAAATATAATGTTCATGAAACAAAAAAAAAAAGAAAAGCCAAAAGTTCACGTAAACGCAATCAACTATATAACATAGGAATCAGCTTAATTTGTCAAGGAACTTACCGACAGAGTAGAAGCAGTGGCCCATGAGGAAACTCTTCGGTTTAGATTTGAAAGCGCGTGGATTACTGTTGTTGTTGTGGTCTTCAGTCCAGAGACTGGTTTGATGTAGCTCTCCATGCTACTCTATCCTGTGCGAGGTTCTTCATCTCCCAGTACTTACTGCAACCTACATCCTTCTGAATCTGTATAGTGTATTCATCTCTTGGTCTCCCTCTACGATTTTTACCTCCACGCTGCCCTCCAATACTAAATTGGCGATCCCTTGATGCCTCAGAATATAACCTACCAACCGATTCCTTCTTCTAGTCAAGTTGTGCCACAAATTTCTCTTCTCTCCAATTCAATTCAGTACTTCCCCATTAGTTATGTGATCTACCCATCTAATCTTCAGCATTCTTCTGTGGATTAGTGTTAAGATTTTTGAATTCTTGTGGTAGCTTATTGAAAATGGATGCAGTGGTATACTGCACACCTTTCTGCACAAGAGTCAGGGAATTGTGGTCCAAATGCAGATTGGATTTCTTCCGAGTATGGACTGAGTGAAAGCTGACATTGTTAACAAGATCCAAAGAATATATCGAGATGCTAATGTCAGGAAACCCAGACTATTAAACAGGGGTAGACGAGACGTTCGCGAACAGCCCGTTTCTGAGCCAAAAATATCCTTTGAGGATGAGAACGTTACACGAAAATATAATGTCATACGTCATAAGCGGATGAAAATAAGAAATGTAGACCACTTTTCGTTTCGAATTATTTTACTTCAGACACTGTTCGGATACTAAAAATGCCAGCATTAAGACACTGAACAAGATCCTGAAGTGGGTTTTCTATGTTAGTTTACTACCTTTCTCAACACGTAGAAATTTGAACTGTTCAGTTTCACTAATCATATTCTCATTCTGTGAAATTGAAACGTCGGATTTTGTTGCATTGTGTGTTAGAAACTGTAAAACCTTAGCCTTACTGTGATTTAGCTTTATTTCCTTTTCTACATGCCATCAACTTATGTCATGAACTGAACTACTTGAACCAGTGCCAACGTTGCAGACAACATCCTTTATTACCAAGCTGGTGTCATCAGCAAACAGAAATATTTTAGAATCACCTGTAATACTTTAGGGCATATCCTTTATATAAATAAGGAACAGGAATGACTCCAGCACTGATACCTGTGGCACCCCCGCCCCCTCCTTCGTCCTCCATTTGACCGTGCCCCATTCAGACCGCACATCCAACCACTGTGGATATTGATCTTTTGCTGCCTGTTGTTAAAGTAAGAGGTGAACCAGTTGTGGGCTACTCCTCATATTACACAGTGGTCCAACTTCTGGAGCAATATTTTGTGACCAACACAGTTAAACCCCTTAGTTAAACAAAAAAAAGGATGCCTGGCTTTCGAAACCTTTTGTTTAATCCATCCAGTACATCACAGAGAAAAAAGAACATAGCAGTTTCAGTTGTTAAACCTCTTCTAAAACCGAACTGTACGTTTGTTAGCAAACTACATGAAATAAAATGATCAAATATACTTACACACACAGCATTTTCAATAACTTTAGCAAACACTGATGGCATAGAAACAGGTCTAAAATTGTCTACCTTTTACCTTTCTCCCTTTTTCTAAAGCGGCTTTACTACTGAGCACTTAAATCGTTCAGGAAACTGGCCATTTTTAAAGAAAAAATTACAAATATGGCTAAGTACAGAGCTAACATGTATAGCACGGTACTTTAATATTCTACTAGGTACTCCATCATATCTATGAGAGTTCTCAGTCTTCAGTGATTTAATCATTGGATCGATCTCTCCCTTGTCAGTATCACAGAGGAGTATTTCAGACACCAGTCTCGGAAAGGAATTTTCCAAGAGAAATATATGGTTACCTGTAGAAACTAAGTTTTTTTTTAATTCACCAGCAATGCTCATAAATTGATTGTTAAATGCTGTACATAATGTCTGACTTACCAGTAAGAGAAATAATGTCATTACGAACTGACTTTAATCGTCCTGCTTACCAGACACTTACTTCACGACTGCTTTTAATTTTACCCCGTGAACTGGGTATTCTATTTGCGTACTAATTATTCTTTGCCTTCCTAATAACATTTTAAGCACCTTACAATACTGTTTGTTATGGGTTACGGGAGCTCGATTGTGACTACTTCTACCATTTTTATATAACTCCCACTTCGTTCTGCGTGATATCTTTATCCCACTAATCAGCCACCCACGGTACCTTTTACCGCTAGTACCCTATTTAGAACATTCTAATGGAAAGCAACGTTCTAATAGCATGAAAAATGTATTAAGGCAAGCTCTATACTTGTCATTTATTTTATCATCACTATAAACATCCTGCCACTCTTGTTGCTTAAACAAAGTTTAAAAAACACTCTATTGCCGTTGGATTAGCTATTCTACACAATTTATAATCATATATAACATTCGTTTGAGAACAGAAGCCTTTTAGTGTTAGAATTTGTGCATTATGGTCTGCATAGCCATTCACCATTTTACTAACAGTCTGCCCATCTACTAACGAAGTGTGAATACAAATATTGCCTATGGCTGTGCAACTATTCCCCTGCACCCTTGTCGAAAAAAAAAACACAGTTTGCATCAGATCACATGAATTTAGAACATCTTCCAAGATCCTTTTGCTTGTACAAACACATACGAAATTAATATTGAAGCCAATGCATACAACTAAATTCTGGTAGTTCCTATAAGGTCAACCAAGAATCCTCTCTAGCTTGAGCAGAATTGCTCTGAAATCAGAGTTAGGGGACCTACAAACAGAAACAATTAGAAGATTAATTTCATTAAATTAAACTGCCCGTAAACAACATTGAAATACGTGTTGAGTGCGGTGCCATGATACGCCTACGTGTTAAATCCTCCACCCACTAAGGATGCGGTTCACAGGTTCTCCTATTTCCTCTCTCCTACTTTTAAACTTCGTTTTGGGTCCACTGTGTGTTTTTGTTGCTGTTTTGGTCCGTCACCAGATTGATTTGATCGCATTCTTTACGGTAGTCTTCTCTGTGGAAGCTCACCTCAGCAGATACGGCGACCTACATCTACTACAGCCTAGTTATAGGTCTCCCACTGTAATATACAAAGTTTAAACAGTAACTGTTTACATTGTACCAGGGTCACGTAGCTGAAATCGAGTCGAAAAAATTGATACGGGCCATTTGTGGCCTGCAAACAGCCTCACATTTTCCTGCAAAAATCACCTAATTTACTCGCGCATATGCACCTCCGAGATTTTGACTAAAACGGTCCGCAAATACTAAAAGTTCCTTCTTATTGCACTTACAAAATGTAAAACATTTTATCTCAAAATATTGTAAAAGTTAACTGTATAATAATAATAATAATAATAATAATAATAATAATAACACAAATAATAATAATAGTAACAACTGAACAGTTTTGTTTGTCTGTCCTTCTAACTTTGAAACTAATATTACTTTAAATTTTAAG
The DNA here is from genome assembly GCF_023898315.1 of Schistocerca nitens. Classification (NCBI taxonomy): domain Eukaryota; kingdom Metazoa; phylum Arthropoda; class Insecta; order Orthoptera; family Acrididae; genus Schistocerca; species Schistocerca nitens. The sequence continues at coordinate 953,301,508 of NC_064616.1, forward strand.
TTAAGATGGATTTGCGAAAGGCAGTGGTTTACAAATGTATCTTTTCTTTAATTACCATTACAGCGAAGTTGAAATTAATAATGTTGACGAAATAGCCGACATAGCCGGTGGCATAAGACAGCGAAAGGACAATGAAAAACTCCAGCGGCGCGCTTGTGCCGTAGTGTGGGTGGCTTTCAGGCTGTTTCCAGGCATGATAGACCGCAAGCATTCTGTATCGGATTTTTTTGTTTATTTTAGTCACGTTGTGGCATTTTTTCCTTCTAATTAGATTCCGTTAATTGTGATTCCTTCTACCCACTAATCTTCAGCATTATCTGAAGCGCCAGATTTCAAAAGCTGTCGGGCCTCATGGTATTGTGCTGGAATCTCAAAGGTCACGAGATACAGTTTCTGTTGGACCACAGAATAAGGCTTACCTAAGTTCTTGACGAATATTCATATCATCGATAGGTGAGGACAGAGAGTTTTTTTTCGGATTCCACGTAAACTGTACGTCCCCCAGCGCCGGCGAGATAACTGGCATTGTTTAGGGACCCGAAATTCGACCAAGTGGCTTCCTATTGAAAGACTTGCACCAGGCCGGCAGCTGTGGCCGAGCGGTTCTAGGCGCTTCAATCTGGAACCGCGTGACCGCTACGGTCGCAGGTCGAATCCTGCCTCGGGCATGGATGTGTGTGATGTCCTTAGGTTAGATAGGTTTAAGTAGTTGTAAGTTCTAGGGGACTGATGACCTCAGATGTTAAGTCCCATAGTGCTCAGAGCCATTTGAACCATTTGAACCATTTGAACTTGCACCAGGTCCTTGAGTCACGCGGTATTATTGTTACTGTTTGAAAATTTCTTGTTCTCTTCTTGTCTGTTCTGTTTATCATCTCTGCTTCGCTTCCATAATATCTGCACTTCAGATAAATACTTCCAGAAAATAGATTCTAACAATTCCAGTACATGACAATTAATTGACACCCTCAGCTGCCGACAGGCGTTGTTGACATACCTTGATGGGGGCAGCCGGAAACGTGTGCTCCGACCGGGACTCCAACCCGGGATCTCCTACGTACATGGCAGACACTCTATCCATCTGAGCCACCGGCCGAAGTGGCCGTGCGGTTAAAGGCGCTGCAGTCTGGAACCGCAAGACCGCTACGGTCGCAGGTTCGAATCCTGCCTCGGGCATGGATGTTTGTGATGTCCTTAGGTTAGTTAGGTTTAATTAGTTCTAAGTTCTAGGGGACTAATGACCTCAGCAGTTGAGTCCCATAGTGCTCAGGGCCATTTGAACCATCTGAGCCACGGAGGACACAAACGAACAGCGCGACTGCAGGGAGTTACCCCGTGCACGATTTCCGTGAGACCCACATTCCCAACTGTCCACAATCTACATAGATAATGTTCCTAATAGATACTTTGCCCATCCACTCGTTACTCGCGCCCACTTAAGCTGACGGGCAACCTGTGGGCACTCGCACAGGCGAATGTCAATGGCCGGGTAGTTATTTAACTATATACATTCATATGTGTCCTCGGTGGCTGAGATGGATAGAGTGTCTGCCATATAAGCAGGAGATCCCGGGTTCAAGTCCTGGTCGGGGGAAACATTTTCGGCTGTCCCCGTCACGGTATGTCAACAACACACGTCGGCAGCTGAGGGTTTCAGTTAATTATTATTTAGTCTAGAGAGGCTGCACCGTCATCAATGGTTTCTGTTCTTTCGAGAACTATCATCATATATAATTCCATTTACGTTTAAAATCAACATATTTCTCTTTTTCGGGAAATATTTACTTGCTATTGACCTCTACATTTTATATATTCCTAAGTTTTGTCATACTCAGTTATTTTGTTGTGCAAATAGCAAAATCCATTTGCAGCTGTGGTTCAAATGGCTCTGAGCACTATGGGACTCAACTGCTGAGGTCATTAGTCCCCTAGAACTTAGAACTAGTTAAACCTAACTAACCTAAGGACATCACAAACATCCATGCCCGAGGCAGGATTCGAACCTGCGACCGTAGCGGTCTTGCGGTTCCAGACTGCAGCGCCTTTAACCGCACGGCCACTTCGGCCGGCTTTTGCAGCTGTGTCCTTGCTATTTCCTGACCTATAGCGCTCATCTGTAATAGTGTCCTTGGTAGAAAGATTACGGTAGAAAGTAGGTTAGTTATTGTTTAAAGGCCCTCATCAGACAGAATCTTTCGCCGTTCACCTTAAAGGATATTCGGACAGTTTTTTGAGTCGTTAGTATTCTGACTGGTTTGATGCGGCCCGCCACGAATTACTATCCTGTGCTAGTCTCTTCCTCTCAGAGAAGCACTTGCAAACTGCGTCCTCAATTATTTGCTGGATGTCTTCCAATATCTGTCTTCCTCTATGGTGTTTACCCGCTACAGCTCCCTCTAGTACCATGGAAGTTATTCCCTGGCGCCTTAACAGATGTCCTATCATCTGGCTAATGGCAATGTATTTAACCTTACCACTAAATTTCACTGTTAATAAAACCGCTTGCTCAAGCGAAGGTTATTCACCTTTAACTTGTGCAATAAGACACACCACTTCCTTCAAAATACGGTCACCTAATGAAATGTTCGTTAACAGAGTAGCAGCACCCTTAGATTTGTTCCAATCTCTTTAAATACTTTATTATTCTACCGAATTTAAATTAGAGTGCTTGGCTATTAAAAGACACGCCGTACGAATGACATCCTAGATACATATTTCGGAGATAACTGGACTATAATATGTGCCATTGATTCTTCAGTATTTTCACCCGTAACCTACAATCTATCTGTTACAATTTCTACGTGTTCTTACACAAGATAATTACTCTCTACAAAATTATCGTACTCTTTAATTCGTGTCTTTTGGTGTATTTCTTCCTGATATAGGTGAGCTGCGGCATTCTCACTTCAAATTTCAGTTTATTCTCAAACTCCACAGTCTCACATTTAATTCTCTGTAATGATTGCGAATAAAACACAAGTCAATTCCTCTCTCGATGTCTACGAGTGATAATATATGGATGACGTTGATTTTATGAAGCAACAGGCGCTATACAAGAACTAGCTTACGGCAATGCTTACGATTTGAATAGATTAGTTTCAGTAATAAGCTTCATTCATCAAAGTTGCATTTTTATATTAGTAAAAATACGTATTATACCACTTTGTATAGGCAATATGAGTATTTTTTTACAAATCGTTATATTTATTATAGACGAATAACCCAACATTAACAGCAATTTAAGGTTTAATGTGAATTTGAGATCCACATACATATTAAACTGAAATGTAACCGAACCTCGGCCCAACAGACGAAAAAGTTGAGTGAACTCCATATTTTCAGGGAATAGACAGTGGGGAAACGTCGAAGACGCAGATAACGCACTTTGTCCAGCTTCTGCCAATGAACTTGTTACATGTTAAATAGCCGAAAAAGTTCTTAGTAAAGCTCCTGTTGCAGAAATGGTCCCATTTATGACTTCTGTGGTTCGTAATTAGTACGAATTTCAAAACACAAACCACCTGAAAAGACATCAAGTTTTAGGTGATGGAACTCTACTTCTTATGGCATTAAACAGTACCTTCCTGGTCTCTAGTTGCGATTAGTGTGAAGCAAAGGATACACCAGGTATTTAGAGCGCAGCAAATAGAGGCGTATTTTCATCTGACACCCGCCCGTAGTTCTCCACAGACAGTGGGTGCAAAGAGATACCGCGTGATGAGTGAGTTGGTGGAGGGAGATAAGTGAATTAAGCAGATAATAGAGTGATGTGGAGTGGTGTTTGTCCGTCACAAAACAAAATATTTGACAATGAAGATGGCAGCTATGTGGAGGGCGGAGCTGAAGGATCGTTGAGATTGTCCTGCACGCCTATTGATTGGTTTGCGTGTCAGAAACTGCTATGACACGCTACTGTCACATCAAATGGAGCGTTCGAGTCTCAAACAAACAGAGTTCAATTTCCACTTAACGTAATGACGAGAATGGGATCGCTAAGGTACAGTTCCGATTCCTGGATAACTTAATTTCATTGACAGCACCGCAGCGTAATAGAGCTATCGTGTTTCTCTCTGGGTTAATACGGTCTTGTAACACAAATTCACTGTTACTAGTGTCACGATATAACAGCTAACTTCCTGCCATATAGATAATAATAAACCTATTACAAAGAGGTTTATAGTATCAGTGAATTTTAAGAGTGTACGTGGGTGTTTGACACAGAAATTCGGCTTATGTAAAAGACTGACAGTAGGTACCCATTCTATATGTTTCATATCAAGGAATTTTACTAAAGAGGTTTTTCGTAACACTTGGCTTTGCAATAAATTACCTGCTACCGAACATGTACACCTCGAGGAACCTCATTAAATGACTTTCCGTAGTAGTAATAATTTTGGCGTGTTTCACTCGTTTTCGTGCATTGTGATGTCTGTTCTTTGCCGAAAATATTTTTTCAGTGTTGTCGTAAGTTCATCTGAGCCCCTGAAGTCATCATCCGAACACTGATTTATCAACAGGAGAAGGAAAAATACTAAACGGCAACGGCAGTTGCGGCCTTTCGGTGGGGCATATTTATAAATGGTAAATGCTTTTGTTTTCATGGTCTTTTCCTTTCTTCACTCAGCCACTCTAGCATTTAGATGTTGCTTATTTCAATGTCTATGACCTCTACTTTTAAGCCTGGAGTCCTGCTGACCCTAGAAAATCTATAAAAACGCAGGACAATGGGTGGAAAAACACTAGACTCGCAGATTTCAGGAACGCCGCTCTGATCACCCTCCGATTGCCGGGATTTAGGATTTCCGTGTTTTCCCCAAATCGATGAAAGGCGTATGCCTTCAGGTTTCCTTATAAGAGGCACCACACACTTCCTTCCTCTACCCGAGCTTTCGCCCTGTTTTTAATGACATTGGCGTCGACGGGACGTTAAAACGTATGCTCTTTCTTTCCCTTTTAACTACGTATTCATTGCGAATTTTAAACTCGTAAACCGTCTTTGATGACACATGAAACGTTATTGGAGGCCAGTATACATTATCTTAAGCTCAGGATGCTGACGTTCCCACTCACCATGTTGATGTTTCCCGCATAACTTCATTAATGTTTTCATTTTTTTAATGTTCGAGGGCGTGAGGAAAATTAGTGCCTCCGAATTTTTAATATGCAAACTCTTAAAGCCTTTTAAATAAGCAAACGTTAATAACGTTATACATCTGTATACTTCAGTGTTCTTAAGTGCTTACACATAAAAATTTTGGAGGCTTACTTTTCAGCACGCCATCGTATTTTCAACGTCCCTGTTCTTTATATTTTATGTTCACTAGACTTTAGGGAGTGCTACCGGTGTTTCTAAATAATCCAGCAACTCTCTTTTGCCACTTGTTTGTCGAGATGAATTTCTCAGGTACTGGTTTATGTTATAATTAAAGTTGTCAGACAGCCTGACAGTTATTTACCCAGAGGCAATGACTAAGGAAAATTAAAAACAAGCAAATAAATTCATTCCAGAATGAGATTTTCACTCTGCAGTGGAGTGGGCGCTGATATGAAACTTCCTGGCAGATTAAAACTGTGCGCCCGACCGAGACTCGAACTCGGGACCTTTGCCTTTCGCGGGCAAGTGCTGAGCTACCGAAGCACGACTCACGCCCGGTACTCACAGCTTTACTTCTGCCAGTATCTCGTCTCCTACCTTCCAAACTTTACAGAAGCTCTCCTGCGGTTTGCAAGGGCGTGGCATAGTTTCTCGACAGTATTTCTGGACTCGTCACACTCGTTATGTCATTGTTACTGTTGAATGACTGTAGGGGTATTCAGTATGACTTGGAAACAATTTCTGTTTCGTGCGAAGAATGGAAAATTTATTTACGTGTAAATAAGTGTACATTAAAACGTGTTATATAGGGAAGTGTTATAGTAACGTTGCAGTACAATGTTAATGGTATGCTGCCCTTGACGCAGTTCGTCGGTTAACACCTAGGAGAAGTGTTGTGGGACGATATGAGATGGAACGAGTTCATAAGTTCAATGTCGGTAACGCGAATGGCCGACCAACATTTTGTTGCGAGAGTTGTGGGAAAGTCAAGCGCACTATTATAGATACCGCGTACAAGTTCTCGTTTTGTGTTTTGGATCCCCACCACGTCGGATAAAGGCAAGACTTCGAAGTAATTCAGAGATGTGCTGCTGGATTTGTTGCTGATGGGCTCGATAGTTCGAGGAGTATTAAGGAAATGCCCCGTGAGCCAAAATGAAACTCCTTGGAGACAAGAAGATACCTTTCCGAAACGGTGTTAAGGAAGTCTAGAGAAGCTGCGTTTGCGACGAACTGCAGAACGATCTACTGCCCCGCACGCTCAGCTCGTGTAAAGACCAAATAGGGAGTTAATAGCAGTGGTACGAAGAAATATCCGTCATGCTCCTCGCCTTGATACTAGAGCGTTACAATGTCTGACAATAACATAGTCACGTTACTGGCCCAACTATTCCATTCACCACACAGACTGGAGCGCCTTCTGTTCGACACAACGACCTCAAATTCAATTGGCGCTACATACCACATGGCAGAGAATGACAAAGCGTCAGTTCCGAATACAGGTAATCTTTGTGCTTGACCGCCAAACTGTTTGGTCTATAACACTTGATTCCCGGTCAATGCAGGCCACACACAGTGAAAGAACATTTAAAATAAAATTATAATGATTGATGACTTAGCCGGCCGTGGTGTTCTAGCGGTTCTGGCGCTACAGTCCGGAACCGCGGGACTGCTACGGTCGCAGGTTCGAATCCTGTCTCGGGCATGGGTGTGTGTGATGTTCTTAGGTTGGTTAGGTTTAAGTAGTTCTAAGTTCTAGGGGACTTATGACCTAAGATGTTGAGTCCCATAGTGCTCAGAGCCATTTGAACCATTTTTTTGATTGGTGACTTAGGTTTAAAGGAAACACTGTGATCAACTTCCATACCGTTATAGATTAATAATAAATGCAAATGACGTGATGCATACGACAAGGACAAAACACATTTATGAAAACCCAGTAGGAACATTATGTTTCTTAACGGATGATTGGGTATCATGAAATGATTCTATGAGATAAATGATAGTTAAATTTTCATTTATAGGTGGAAGAAACTATCGTTTTGTAGTAGGAACGACGAAATATTAAATCTATGCGGTCGTTATACTTTCCACTGGGAAGTAACGAAGTTGAGACATCGATGAAAAGCTGGATAAATACTGCTACAGCGGAACATGTAGAAACATTCAGAAAGTTATGTAATGTTACCTACATGTAACATCTCGTAGAGACGGATATACAATTAAACAAAAGAAATGAAATTCATATTGTTTATCTCGTCGCACACATACAGAATAATTGTGTTACTTCTAATCACGGGTGCAATCCCATAGGAATATAAGGTAGAAAATATGTGAATAGTACTGTGGCGTGCGTACTGTGAGACCTTCGGTACACACACCATCAGATTATTTGACTGGTCGCTCTAACGAAGTAGGCGAGTGTCAGCAATATGTCTCGTGGTCTTATCGTGGCGTGTTTATCTTCTGCCGTTAGGTCAGACGATAGAAATGCCACTTGCACGCTTAGAGTAACAGATTGACGGTGACCAACTTTAAACAGAACTTGATTGATTTTCACACACATTTATTAAAATAATAAAAAGCACAGACATTACATAACTTGATTTTGGATGCTGTTTACAATTGACAATCTGAAGTTCCTTTGGTCTTGGTATGTTAATCTTATTCGCACATATCTCTGATACTTGACAAAGTGTCTATACATTTATCTTCATGGCTATGTACAGGAATATGGTAATCTTATTAGGTGCAGACTGAAACTTGACTATAGACTGGTGCAGACAAATGCAGACTGGTACAGACTAATGCAGACTGACTAATCAGAGGTCTGTACACTTGCCGTAATACCTCGTGCGTTCATGTATCACTGCGCGAGTGTGATCCGCGAGGAGAAAAGGTTCTACATTAGCAGCGATCTCATTGGCTGCGTTACATATTAATACGCGGATTGGCGGAAGCAGAATTTGGTCCGTCTCTGTGGCAGCGCCATCTCGTAGTGCAGAGTCCGACGAGCGCTGCGCCTGCGCTGTTGTGCTTAGCGGGGGGGGGGGGGGGGGGGGCGCTCTAGTGGGGAAGTTGTGTACGCGCTGACTACGCGGAACTATGTGCAGAACAAGTACCCATTGTTATTTCGACGTCGGACCTTAATTTCGGTAAGAATGAAATGTGATTTGAAATCTCGATCATCAACAAACCTTAGTCTGTAGCTCGACATCAAATAATTTGCACAGCAATAACATCAGTTGATCTTAGCGATACTTAAAAAACCGTGAAAGCAAAAAGTGATATTGTTGTGATCTTCGCTAGACAACGCTTTACTGTCTCCATTCTTTTAGAAATCCAGAGGTTCTCGATCCCCTCTGCATAAAATATTCTGCAATGTATCTTGCTAACAATGCCTAAAGAGTACTTGCTAATGTCACTGTTCTCTTATAAAAACTGTTCTATGCGACTTTCACTTTCAGTCTGATACCTATGTTTATTCACAATGACTTTTCTGCAGTTTTCCTCTATTCACGTGGATCTGGTAAGTAATGAAAAAATAAATTAGTCTAATGAACCCTAGCTGACGTAGATATCTATACGAACATACGTAAAAGCGGAACTTAATGTACGGTAGCACTTTTGTTCTCCCACGGGTGATGCAAGACTGTAGTTACTATGGAGAGCACGATGTGTTATACAAAGCCACAATATTTTATTTATTGAAGTTCTTCTGTCTCTGGCTATTTTAGTGCAATAATTAGGCAAGATACTTTACCTGATTGTTAATTAACGTCTGGATCTATCAGAACATACGCTTTGGTTTCACATTTGGTCATTACATTATTGACGCTGCGGCATTTAATTACAATTTTAAGTACGTGTCCGTGTTTACAGACTTTCCTCTCACTGTAATTTTTAATTCTGTGTGTTTGCGGTGCGTTGCAGTTATTTATTGCTTTAGAATTCAATCCGCGGGAAGCCAGTAGAATCAGTGACACATAGATTACTATGGTGTCATTCCTTACAGATCAGGACATATTAGAGAGGATTTGTGATACATTTGCTTCCCGTTTTGCTGCGTGGTATATGACAACCAAAGAATGTCTTGCACCCTAGTTGCTAAGGCCAAGACTTCTTTACTTAACGCATTCGATTCGAAGTCTAACAAAAAAAGATAATTTCTTTCATCACTTAAGAATCAACTCAATTAATTAGTAGTTTGGAGTACGCTTTTAAATTCCTTTGATATTTGTGTAGGTTCCTACAAGTCTTTACCTACTAGGAGAAATATGGCAGGCCTGCGTTGGGAACGTCATACACTACGTAACACGACTGCATTTCAGTTACAGAAAGACAGGTGCGTAATGTAGAAGCCGTAAATGCCTCTAGAGGGTGACTATGCCATGAAAGCAGTATTGGACTCGTAATAGTGGATAAAGCCTGTTATGGAAATATTTGCTTAATATTTTCATCACGTTTATCTTCCACAACGAACTTCAGACGAATAGCAGACGAGCGTACTTCATACAAGCACATACGTACGTTGAAATGCAAATACGACATGAAACAGCTAATAACCGAACGGTTTGCACATTGTTCAAAAAGTTCATGGTTTCTTAGCAACTTCTACGATGAGTTACTTAGAATGGCAAAATCGGAAATAAGAACTTTACATGGAACGCTTATTAGCCGTGAGTACCTTTCTTGTTACGGGCATAAAACGATTTACCACAACTGTTTTTAAGTGTCCGAGTGTACATCAGTGTGTCACTTCTAGAGGATCTAGTTACGGACCGAAAACCTAGAAATGTTTTAATAATGTTCTTACTTAGCATGCACAGGCCAATTCGAAACAAAATTCATGCTGTGGACAACACTGAATCAGAATTAAATAGCTAACGAAACTGAAGTTACTTGATGTTGTTTCTTTCAGTATAATAGTAAATATGGCTCCTTGCTAAAATTATTCTGATGAAATTTATTTTAACCAATCCTTGACTTTTTTCTCCATGTTGCTTCTGGTCCTTAATGCAAAATCCAGCCTGATAACAATTCCGTCTCAATAACTCAGTGGATATCGAAAATATGTCTGGCTGCATTAGCTCACATTTTCCAAAATTTCACCAACTTCCTTCAGGCGAGTGCCAGGAAATTGCTTTCAAAAACATAGTTACGTATTTGCTTCCTCACTCATCTCCAACTGAACAACGGCTCTATCTACACTCCTGGAAATGGAAAAAAGAACACATTGACACCGGTGTGTCAGAGCCACCATACTTGCTCCGGACACTGCGAGAGGGCTGTACAAGCAATGATCACACGCACGGCACAGCGGACACACCAGGAACCGCGGTGTTGGCCGTCGAATGGCGCTAGCTGCGCAGCATTTGTGCACCGCCGCCGTCAGTGTCAGCCAGTTTGCCGTGGCATACGGAGCTCCATCGCAGTCTTTAACACTGGTAGCATGCCGCGACAGTGTGGACGTGAACCGTATGTGCAGTTGACGGACTTTGAGCGAGGGCGTATAGTGGGCATGCGGGAGGCCGGGTGGACGTACCGCCGAATTGCTCAACACGTGGGGCGTGAGGTCTCCATAGTACATCGATGTTGTCGCCAGTGGTCGGCGGAAGGTGCACGTGCCCGTCGACCTGGGACCGGACCGCAGCGACGCACGGATGCACGCCAAGACCGTAGGATCCTACGCAGTGCCGTAGGGGACCGCACCGCCACTTCCCAGCAAATTAGGGACACTGGCCAGCAAGATCTCCGGATCTGTCCCCCATTGAGCATGTTTAGGACTGGATGAAGCGTCGTCTCACGCGGTCTGCACGTCCATCACGAACGCTGGTCCAACTGAGGCGCCAGGTGGAAATGGCATGGCAAGCCGTTCCACAGGACTACATCCAGTATCTCTACGATCGTCTCCATGGGAGAATAGCAGCCTGCATTGCTGCGAAAGGTGGATATACACCGTACTAGTGCCGACATTGTGCATGCTCTGTTGCCTGTGTCTATGTGCCTGTGGTTCTGTCAGTGTGATCATGTGATGTATCTGACCCCAGGAATGTGTCAATAAAGTTTCCCCTTCCTGGGACAATGAATTCACGGTGTTCTTATTTCAATTTCCAGGAGTGTATTTACGAAATTTCAGTCACCAAGTTTCTCTTCCAAACGCGAAAATATTTTGATGATCCCAACCTACATAGGTAGGAATGATCATCAAAATAAAATAAGAGAAATCAGAGCTCGAACAGAAAGGTTTAGGTGTTCGTTTTTCCCGCGCGCTGTTCGGGAGTGGAACGGTAGAGGGACACTATGATTGTGGTCGATGAACCCTCTGCCAAGCACTTAAATGTGAATTGCAGAGTAATCATGTAGATGTAGATGTAGTGTAGTCTTCAGCTAGCCGCCACCGGCTGTGCAAAGCGCAGTCTCTCCGGCCTGTAAGAATGCTGGTAGGGTGTGTGACTTTTAGGGACGACTGCCGTCACTACACTGACACAAAGCTGTCGAGGATGGACGCCAGGCTGCGCCCACAGGACGAGGGCCGCTCACAAGTCTCTGCTCGAGCTTCACGGTAATAAACTGTTTCCGTGAGATCAAACTACTTTGTTGCGCAATCCTCATCAACGTCGCACTCCTGTCTCCCTCGCCAGCCCAACTCACAGTACACGAGTGAGAGAGACATTACGCCATACTACTAGATCATATGAACATCAGCCCACCTCTTCATTGTATTACCACTACAACTGGACCCAATACAGCAGTATTTGGTTTACTTTATTATATGTTAGTTTGCATTTATCTTCAAGAACCTGTCAGTTCAAGATTTTAAGCATCGAATTCAAGATTTCAGGCAACTTCTTGACCCCTTCCGTGGGTCAGACAATCTTGTAACCATTCGTGCTGCTCTTCTTTTTGTAAGCTCATTATCCCTCGTAAGTCCAATTTGTTATTGGTCCCATACATGCGTTGATTAAATCCAAGTCGTAGGGTGTTACATTTCTGTTTCTCGTAAAGTACAAACTGTTACGTTTCTGAATACTGGAAGCAAATTCTCAGTCTTTGCAGAACCTTGAACTCTTATCAAGAAATGATCTAATATTTATGCACGTTTTTTCCAGTGAATCGACTGCTGTGTGAACCTGTATATCCGACGCACACTGAAAAACGAAACCTATGGAGGCTAGGGATATCCAACGCGTGTTGGCAGGAGAGAAGAGCTTTTTGGATGGAAGTACGGATATCTGGTTTCAGGTTCATTTGCACCCTGGCAGAAAATTAACGGACTTACACGAAATAACGTGGCAAACAGCGTGAAAGTGGTTTACCTCTCTAGGCAGCCCTTTTACCCTCAATGTAATTACTTACTTCCTCCTAGACGTGCTTAATTTATTTTTTTCCGATCTACATATTTCTGTACAGTTCTTTTTCCATATATCATGAAGTCAATGGTTTGCTCACAAAGTACAAACCATGCAGTATAATGTGCTGAGAACCACCTAAACCGAAAAAGAGTTGACGTTTGGAGAGCACCTGGTACTAGCGTCGCCTGTCCATTTAGCGCTGTCAGATATTTGCGTTGAAGCCTCGTTTCTCATCAGGAAAAACAAGCTCTCTGCGCACATTGTGCTTGCAAAGCGTGGCTAAATGCGACGTTTCATTGTTTCTCGAGCCTGCAGACTGCCGTTAACTAGAGATTAATCATTTAGAGGCAGTCGCTCCTTCTCACGGTCTCGTCGGAGGTGGAATGGGGCGCTTCGTAACAGTTTCTTGGAAGGTGACTAAATCATTCCGAGCCAAAGCGAACGACTGTGTCGCCGCCTCACGAAGACCCCGCCGCCAAGCCTAAGGTCCCACTTCGCGCCTCTAGACACGTGTTTAAGTAGGTGAACTGGCTATACTCCTTACTCTTGATGACAAGTTTCGAAAGCCTGAGTAGTACTAAAATGTGTGAATCGGATGATCTATGTATCACAAACACATTCAACACTGTTACTTCATATGAAGAGTTTCAAACACGTCGAATGAAACAAAGTCAAGTAAGACAGTTGGCATGGTACTCTAAAGAGCCGTTAACATGTGTATACAAGAAATATTTGTTGGAGAAACAGTAACAGACTGCATACATTCTGCGATGCTGTAATCACTATGACGTGAGAGGTATCGAATACCAAAAATAATTAGTCTAAGATCATAATATCTAAATGCAGAAACACGTTTCTGTGAGGTCAGAATCAACAACTATATTTTGTATAGAGCTAAATTTCCATATTAATTTATATTTCAACGCACAGAAAACAAAACTCAACAAATTAGAAAGAAAATTGTAGTAACCCCGGAGCATTTTAATTAGATCGTTAACTCGGCCATTACAAAGCCAATCTCATTGGACACTCAACTACACGTGAGATTCTTCCAGACAACATTACAACAGCAATATCGTAGAGAAGAAAACTTCATACATAGAGATGAAGAGGATGGCTGAAGAGAGGAGGAAAAGAAACCTTGGCATGAGTCAACTGATAAGTGCGTGCTCCTGTCCTAAACTTTCTTTCATTTCAACAGTGCTAGAGTATGCATCTGGGGGACGTATACACTAACTTATCCCTATCTGTTTACTGGGTGTGCCTGCCTATCATAAATGAACATACAGCTTGAAAAATAGCCCAAACCAAAGGGCCAATTGTAGTTTTTCTCATGTATAAAATATAGAAGCTGCACTGTCGAATCAGCAGGGCTCAAAGAAAAAAAGCAAATGTGTGTGAAATCTTATGGGACTTAACTGCTAAGGTCATCAGTCCCTAAGCTTACACACTACTTAACCTAAATTATCGTAAGGACAAACACATACACGCATGCCCGAGGGAGGACTCGAACCTCCGCCGGGACCAGCCGCACAGTCCATGACTGCAGCGCCTCAGACCGCTCGACTAACCCCGCGCGGCAGAGCTCAAAGAAGCTGAGCTTAAATGGATGCGTGGTGTCTGCTCTTTCGGACATGTTATATGAATGCGTGGTGTCTGCTTTTTCGGATGTTTTCGAAGGAATAGACACTACGTATTCATAAAATTGATAAGCCTAGGTTGGCAATATATCCTCCTCCTTCAGTGCAAATACGTCCGACCTCCTGTGGGAACTTCTGGGTAGCGAACGGGAGTATAATGGACAGGGACCGTGGATAGGTGACGCTCGCTGGGAGTGTGGATCGGCTGTGAGGCGTACCGAGATCGTCCTTGCAGTTGCGATTATGTTGTGTCCCGGATGGCGCAGTGGTTACCGCACTTGCCTAATGAGCAGGAGATCGCGGGTTCGAATCCGGGTTCGATACACACTTTCGCTCGTCGCCGCTGATTGCGCTTAATGTCCCATTGTCAGTTTACGTATGAAGCTGAGACTGTCCCCCATATGTTTCCCTGGAAGTGTGGGACGCGTTATAGGCACACGTAGTCTGTCAGCCTTAAAGACATTTCCTGTTGGTTGTCGAATCACGAGCCTGCCGGCGCCGCATTATCGAAGAATGAATACAGCTGTCCCGGATGGCAACAATGCGGCCACCTGGTGTCACATCACTGGAAACCATGCACAGCAGTACAGGATAAAATCAACAGCAATGAGTTGTTGTCAGACGAAATATGGAAATGCTGGCAGCCGCTGCTGTCACCAGCGAGTTCCGCTTTGTCAGCAGGCAGCGTCTTCATCGCCAGCAGGAGGCGTCACAAAGACGACACTACTTGCGTCCACCAGGTCATGTGTATACAGGGTGAAAAGTACTTAAACCGACAAACACTGGGAGGTTTTAGGGGACATCAAAACAAGTATTTTTCCCTAGTGTCATTTTTCCTTATGAGGAGTATTTAAACCGGTAGAGGAAGGTTTCTCTTTTCCATTTTATGTGAACAAGAGACAACACATAAACACAACTCAATTTGAATTACAGTAGATTTTCAAAAATGCCTCCATTGACATGTAAACAAACTTTACACCGTCGGATCATGTTCTGTCTGACACGGGCAAAAGCGCCAGGAGTATCTTGACTTGTTCCTGCTGCTGTTACTATCCGTGCTACCAGATCCTCTTCTGATGCAACAGGAGTTGTGTAAACAAGGTTGCGCAACTCTCCCCACACAAAAAAGTCCAGAGGGGACAAATATGGGGATCGAGCAGGTCATTGTACAGGACCACCTCTGCCAATCCACGTTTTTGGGAACCGTCGGTCCAGGAATCGACACACACGACGACTGAAATGTGCAGACGCCCCGTCATGTTGGAACCACATGCGTTGTCTTGTAGGGAGCGGGAAGTCTTCCAGCAAGTCTGGAAATGCTCTGGCGAGAAAATTGTAATAGTGCCTGCCATTTAATGGCCTAGGTAGCACATACGGCCCTATTAAACAGTCTCCAGCGACACCGACTCACACATTAACGAAGAACCGCACTTGTTGTCGATCAACCCGCTGTGAGGCTCGTCCGTTATGGTGCGCTACGTAGTACGCACCAACCGCATCAGTGTACTCACTCCAGGTGTATCGCTCCGTTAATAAACAGAGACAATACACTACTACACTGGTGGACAGTAGTTGCCTACAACTGAAGAGCGTAATACGCCCTCTAACAATTAAAGATCGTAATACAACCTCTAACAACTGAAGAGCGTAATACAGCCTCCACCGGTTTAAATAATCCTCATAGGAAAAAATGACATTAGGGAAAAATATTTGTTTTGATGTCCCCTAAAACCTCCCAGAGTTTGTCGGTTTAAATACTTTTCACCCTGTATAAGTAGGCTCTGCTGTATTCCTCGGCTAAGGCGCTCAATCCGGAACCGCGCGACTGCTACGGTCGCAGGTTCGAATCCTGCCTCGGTCATGGATGTGTGTGATGTCCTTAGGTTACTTAGATTTAAGTAGTTCTAAGTTCTAGGGGACTGATGACCACAGAAGTTAAGTCCCATAGTGCTCAGAGCCATTTGAACCATTTGAACCATCCCTCGGCCGCTACAATGTTTACTCCGATGCACGGCCACAGCCTCAAGCTACCCAGATGCATTCCAGCTGCCGATCCAAAACCACTTCGCCTGCGCCGTCTTCCAGAGCAGCCAGCCGGTTTCACTACGAACCTTTGCCTCATGGACTATTGGTCTCCATTGACTCCGGCCTAGGACTTCTTCTCCGCCTTCGCCAGCACTGTCATCTTGAATATCAAGCCGATCAACCACTAGCCTCTTCCTCAATGACTTAGGTTTCTGAAGACTTCCGTCTCCAACACGGTTCTAGGCGCTGCAGTCCGGAACCGCGGGACTGCTACGGTCGCAGGTTCCAATCCTGCCTCGGGCATGGGTGTGTGTGATGTCCTTAGGTTAGTTAGGTTTAAGTAGTTCTACGTTCTAGGGGACTGATGACCTAAGATGTTAAGTCCCATAGTGCTCAGAGCCATTTGAACCATTTTTTTCGAACACAGTCCTACTGCGCAGAAGACCAGTCAACTACGAGCATCCACCTCCTCGATTGTTGCCAATCAGGCCTTGGTATAAAACTGTGATAGTTACTATTATTGTGGCTCCCGGACAGCGGTCCAACCTGTGGCCCGTCCGCACACAGGCATTACATTACGACTCACAGTGATAGTGCTTCATCATGGACACATAATTAAGTAGTGCTACCAAATAACAAAACTGTAAGACTGCATTCAGAAGCTCCTTCTGTGTTTTGCAGTGAGTAACTCAATGGCAACCATATGTCTACTGCAGTTTCTTCATGTATGCTATTTCTAATATGGTGTGTATAGTTAGCTAGGCCTATAAAAGTGTATAGTGTTACTTGTCTACTTGAGAGCTTGTTCTTTCTATGCGCACCATGGCCCTCTCACAACAGATATCGGCGATGAGGATAAAAACATTAGTAACGTATTGTTTCAGATATTAGCAATGAGGTTGTGATGCGATAACTGCGTATTGGATACTGACTCTGTTTCGATGCGGGATTTGGTTTGCCTGTACTTTGACGCGAACTCCAGGCTAACATGCCACAGACGGTTAGCGGTAGATGTGACTGGGCGGGGCGGTACGGCAGAGCCAACATGTGCTTCTGTCAGATTTTAAATGGTTCCGGACATGATGTCAGATCCGTCCGGTACAACATCAAAGGGAAAATTCTCATTGTTCATGCATGCCCACGTCCAGTTCAAACTAATATAGATACAGGGAAGCACGATACGTCGTGTTAAAGAGGAAACAAAGTCGGTTCTGTTGACATACAGACATAATTTGTAGCAGGTGCGTATGGAAGATATAGCACTGAGCACATTTGTTCAGCTAAAATCCAGTAAATAATTGACAACTTTTAAAACTTTTAGTAAACAGAAGAGCCGAAGCTGTCAGTTGGCAGCGCTCATCAGCTATTACATGTTTCATGATATAAGTAGTTAACCTGCGAGACTCTGTTTAGTTGAACTCTGGATTAGAATAAGCATATCATTTTATCCAAGACAGTTACGTCAGCAGCAAAGCAGTACGTGTTGTCAGATGTGATCACAAAATACCTACAATCTTTAGTTTGTAAGATATAAACTTTTAACTATCATTTTAGTCAATGTTTAATGAATTAACATAGTTAGGCCCATAATTAAAATCTGTAGGGACCTACATTAAGTCTGATGATGGCAGTGGAACAGGGAGCAAAAACAAAGAGGTCCATATATACGTTTCTACTGCAATAAGTGAACGCACAGAGAACATGAACTATTTTGGTTGCTACTGATAACATTTTCTGTAACTGATAACATTTGCTGTAGTTGAAAATTAATTTGAGGGCAAACTATTTCTCGAAAAATGAAGTGTGATAAATTAGTTTTGTACAGACTTTTAGATCACATCTATTGGCGCAATCAGATGTTAATGATATAAGAGAGGCTAGTGATAGCATGAAGTCATTATGTAACGCAGGGGCGTTGATTTTCCGTGAAGGGGAGAACCGAAGGCTTACAAGATCAACATCCATCTTTGTATTTGGCATGTCTGGAATATAGTTGGAGAGGCACAAAGTATATTTCTCTGACCTTTGATCCAGCCACATACGTTTCAGTGGAGCAAATTTTTGGCATCATTGGTTGTGACATTCTGAAATATTTCATGTCACTGCAGTAGAGACATAGAGATAATCTACAATGGTCAGGACTTTGTTTTATTTGAACCAGTAGTTCAGTAGAACATGGATTTTTGCATTTGAAGCAAAACTAGGGACTGAGATGTTTGTACTGTGTCTGACTTTTAACTTATAACACTACGGCGTAATATTTTGAATTTTACCGTGTGTTAACCTAATGGATCTAGGGTATCGAAAATGAATTTCGTACTATGGCAATTAGTAGAAAGCAGAAAGACTTTAATTTCGGAAATAATGAAAGTAGTGAAATTTTTCCTGAATGAAAAGATAAACGGTCGCGAGCCTAATTAGGCCTAATAATGTGGAAATATTATTCTCCATAGATTTAAATATAATTCTGCAAAAGAAACTTTCATTCTTTCTCTCCTAGTAAAGTTCAATGAACATTCACAACAACCAGACGAACTGCACAGCGGATAGCTGTAGTAATCAGCTGCATATCGTAGCAATCACAGAAACATAAATGATACTATACTCCTGTTAACAGTAATTACTTTTTCAACCATTAACCAGTTCGGTACCCAGATTTTACCAAAGACGTTTCGAAACGGAAATTGAACATGAACATAGTCCTAATTTAACTAATGCCCAAATAACACAAATACTGTTAAATGACACTGTACTAAACATCTAAAGTTCACTATATTGTGGAAAGATTTCACATTTCATTAGCGGAAACCTAATTGAAATTAACCTTTTCCTACTAGCTAAGATTAAAGTGGAGACCCTTGAACTGTCCCTTCCTTTATAAGCAACTATGTACACATTTAAGAAACAATTTGCATCACATAAATGATGAATTAGAACGTCACTTGAGGTTGTTTAACTCTCAATGCTTTATAACAATTTACACTTGCAATATTCTTATGTAGCTTCGCAACCTAATTCAATGCAAAGTAAAGTTTCATATAGGCTTAGCATTACGTGCCTTTTTCAGTCCTTGAGCACTAAACTTTGGCACAATAAAAGTAGTAGTAATTCAAAGGAAAATAAAGCTTTTTGACAAGTTTGGCTTGGTTCAAATGGCTCTGAGCACTATGGGACTCAACTGCTGAGGTCATTAGTCCCCTAGAACTTAGAACTAGTTAAACCTAACTAACCTAAGGACATCACACACATCCATGCCCGAGGCAGGATTCGAACCTGCGACCGTAGCGGTCTCGCGGTTCCAGACTGCAGCGCCAGAACCGCGCGGCCACTTCGGCCGGCTTGACAAGTTTAAAATAATGTTCCTCTATCTTTATCTATGAAACAAATGATTTAACTAGCAAGTTTCATATACTTTAAAACGGAAACTTAGGCACATTTAAACTGAAACAAATTTACATTTCTTCACAAACAGGATACTTGGTCTTGAACACTTTTAGAGTAGGCAACAGACGACCGACTCGAGTGCCTTTGCTAACAGCGCATCGCTTAAAGCGCCTGTCCTGGTCTCGTGACCATAGCGGTTGGACCCTAGATGAGTAGAAACCGTGGACTGGTCAGATGAGTCCGATTGTCAGATGGTAAGAGCCGATGACAGGGTTCGAGTGCGGAGCAGCCCCCACGAAACCATGTACCCAAATAGCCAACAAGCCACTGTGCAAGCTGGTGGTGGCTTCGTAATGTTGTGGGCTGTATTTACATGGAATGGACTGGGACCTCTCCTCCAATTGAACCAACTGAGGCCATTTGCAGCCATTCGTGGACTTTAGTTCCCAAATAATGATGGAATTACTACGGATGACAGTGCGCCCTGTCATAGGCCCACAATTGTTCGCTGATTGTTTGAAGAACATTCTGGACAACTCGAGATAATGATTTGGCTACCGAGATAGTCAGACATGAATCTCTTCAGAAGTTTATGGGCCATAATCGACACGTCAGTTCGTGCACAATATCCTGCTTGGCAACACATTCACAATAACGAGTGGCTGTAGATTCCGTATTTCTCAATATTTCAGCAGGGGACTTCCAATGACTTATTGAGTCCAAGTGACGTCACGTTACGGCAGTACGCTGGGAAAAAGAAGGTCCTACATGATATTAGGAGTATGCCTTTTTCCACCTCTGTATAGCATATCGACAGTGCAAGTGCTGTGCTTAACGTCCCTAACCGAATACCGGATAGTCATCAAAAGTGTCACATGCTTTCACTGCAAAATACTCTGCCGAGAGGTTTTTAAGTCAATAGAGGACACTGGCGCTTTATCATAAACTTTATGTCATCACCTTTCCTGACATTCCCACCAAATAATGAAGGTGAAAATTTCTTGCAACACCAGAATTCGAACCGGCGACCTGTGAGTCGATCACCACCGACAGGCCAACATTAAAGATTACGGCTACGAAGGAAGCTCTGTTAACGTTAGGAGAGGTGAGTGACAAATTTCCTCTCGTGCACGGAAGGAAGATCTATTGTGTGGAAGAACTAGACGGTACCACTCCTTATTTCACCTCAGAATTGCGTCTGTGACTTCCAAAAATTTGAACCTGTAGACGATATGAATTTAATTTAACAAGCTAGTACCATTTTATCTGATTTATATCTTTGCCTGAATTCCAAAAAAAGCTTTATTCAAAGGTATAATGTGACAGATTTTAGACTGAGCTGCAAGTAATTGTAAAGTTGTATGCGACTATTGTAAAGAACACTTTGAATTATTGTTAGACCTTCCTCCAAGGTTGAAATGTGATTTTTCCGCTCTCAACTCCTCTTGACGGTATCGATTTATTGACAAAGTGAGGTAATGGAGAAAAACTGTTGATAAGTGTAAACAGGCGCCAAGGCAATAGGTAGGCTACAGCACGTAATAAAACGTTTGATCGAATGTAAGACTCCACGGTGATGTGCAGAATGAAAGACTGCGCCGAGCGACGTGATGTTGCTCGACGAGGTTAACTTTTACGAAAATCCGTTTAAGGGGTTCACCAGCTGCGTAAACATGTTACGAAAGTTCTTCAAGGCAAGTAATGACTCCTCCAGTTACTTGTCCTCGCTTAAAGCCATATACTGTGGACATTCCACGATCCTAGCGTTTTCCAACATGTGAACGCCTGTTACACATTATGTAGGAACTTCATAGTTAAATCGTGTGGCGTACCCATTTACCTCTTTAAACAAAATGGAGTACAAAGGTCGGTGTCTACTAGGCAGATTTACGCTAATTGCTAGGTAACGTTTGGTAACGAAGACTTGACGTCGCAAAGATTGCAAATTCAGTTTGACTAAGGCTTCGTTTACAATTTTCTTATCAAACTTTGCAGCTCCACATTAATTAAAAGTTCAGTCCGACAAAAATCAGTATCAATGTTCACTATCAGAAATACCCAGAAACTGTATCGGTGACAGTACATTTATCCTCCCTGAAATGACGTTAACTTTATTGTTATAAAGATATGCTGTGCCAGAAGACATTGCTCTAACATCTGCTACACATATCCGTAGGAATTATTTCTGACCTAGCCTGCAAGGTTTAAGAAGCCGAGAAACCGCTTGCCTCTGGATCAGTCGACGATTAGGTCACTCTGCGGCGGCTCGGTTCCTCCCGTCCCTTTACGACGAACCTGTACCTGCCTGTGAACACTGTCTCAGCAGATCATCAGTAGGGAAGCCGAGCGAAACCTACTGTACTTCGACGAGAACCAGGCCGCAATTAAAGTCACTAATCTACGTTTCAGGAGAAAGTTTTCACACGAAATGAAAGGTTGGAAATTTGGTCCTTGATTAATATATTCTTAAACTTAGGTGAACAAGTATCACTGCCAAGCCCTTGCTAATCTTAACACAGTCACTCACAATACCTTTCACTCACGTTAGGAAGTTTATGGTGCTGCATTTCCTGAAAACGTAATAGCTACAAAAATACGGATTGTTTTTTGATTGAGAATGCTCGCCAAATATTAAGTCTGTCTGTACCTAATGCAGTCACAGTTTTTAGCCACCGACCTGCTCAATGCGCCACGCGGAATTTATGTCTTTAATCGTCACAAAATTCACTTAAAAATTCCGAAATTTCTACACACCCATCGGAATAATTATGCCGTCGCTTGACAACACTTTTGATGTATGGAACACTGCTAGATCCGTCAACTTCTCATTTCCATCGGAACACGTCCGAAGTGTTTCATGGCTAGGCTCCGACTCCTCTCTAGAATAAAAAATGGCTCTGAGCACTATGGGACTCAACTGCTGTGGTCATAAGTCCCCTAGAACTTAGAACTACTTAAACCTAACTAACCTAAGGACAGCACACAACACCCAGCCATCACGAGGCAGAGAAAATCCCTGACCCCGCCGGGAATCGAACCCGGGAACCCGGGCGTGGGAAGCGAGAACGCTACCGCACGACCACGAGATGCGGGCCCTCTCTGGAATACTCTGCCAGCAGAGAAAGGCGTGCGAAGAATATTGCTTTACCATTGGTCAGTTTACTCAACAGCCAATAGCAACACAACATTCCCCCGCGTCAGTCCGCGCTTTTCATCAATAATCAATCGCAAAGTAGTAAACCTAACGGCTGCACTTTTTACCGACGTAATTATCTAAAATACTGAAGTTTTGTTTATGCATAAAGTTATTTACTATTGTTATTTATACCTGAATTAACTTTCCCTCTACCATAAACTTACTTTACAAATGTATTCTACAAAAATCCCCTTTGTCCACATCCATACCTCTTCAAAAAGTTCCCACACTAAATCCCACTACATACACTAGAACAGTTTATGAAAAACATTCTATTACTTTAGGGCACTCTAGTGGGCACAATCGAAACTAAATCACAGTCCCCTATCCAATACTGTCCTCTATCGGCTGATACATAAACTACGTGCGCGTCCAGTCTCGCGTGACCATCTGTCACTATCCAGCTCTGAGAAACATCTCCCACTTAACCGCCTCCAAGGCAGGATCGGTATACGGCGTTACGCCTCAATCCTACATTTTCCTTACTAAACGACGATAGCGGTGAAACAGGGGAGTTGGAGATCGTCATCCCTCGCACCACTCGTGAAAGGAACAGGATGGGAATAAGTTACACTTTTCTGACTATGTGCATCATGTAGAAACAACATCAAACCAGATAATCTGATACACACGCGACGACTCTTATGATCACCTAGGAAAGAATAGCTTCTCATATCAGGTAAGAAAGCAAGCACAATCAGGCCATAGACTTTGTTTGTACACATTACTTCACTGCTGGAATTCTGTAACACAGTATGTGTTATAAGCAGGCTCACTGATAGGAATCTTATTTCAACACGAGAAACATTATCCTGACTGGCCTACTCAATAACTAGAGCTGAAGCTGAAGATGGGAAATGAGAAAGATTAAAGTTGTATCATCGCCCCGACATCTGAATAGATGGTTCTTACTCGCACTGAGAATTACTACAGCATTTATATGCCGATATTATGTATTTGCCGTGAATTTTCTCACCCTCTATAACAGAACGGTGTTTTACATCAGGCTGAGAAGAATACAGATTACATTTGTTTTGCTGATATCAGTTCATTGGGAACCAGTTTTCAGCTTGTTAATCCATCTTCCGGTAGGAACACGTTTTATATGGATAATAGATCCCACATTCAAGTACAGTCGTTTCAGATTTCATTTAGGAAGGCTTATAACTTTATTCAAACCTAAATATATCCATACGCCTTTGTCAATTATGTTGTGTTGTCAGCTTTATCAAGAAGTTAATCTGGCGGCCTATCCTTTTACAGCCGACAGTAATACATATCTGCACCAAAGTCCGTGGAAACTGCAGCACAGGGGGATGGTTATGGATTTTATTCGCCATATAATGACTAGCATTAAAGGTCTATACGTCATCTCTGACATTCAGAATTTAATACAGTGTCAAGCGGCCACGTGATGCCATGAGAATGTTTGACCGCTGTCTCTGCCTACGCAAGACTGGGACGAGTATTACGTAATGTGTGGAAACCGTTATTGACGTTACGTCGATGGCTGAAAATGCAGTAGGGAGCGAACGTTACCACTGAAAGGAACATGACTTTAATTTAAAGAAAGCTACGTTCTTCTTAATGAGCAACGTAGACATTTAGAATTCAGTTCAAACTTGAGGTCCAAAAAGCGAGGTAAAAGCTGTATTGGTGCATTAGCGAATGAAAGCTTCAATAACAAGACACGAACGGCCGATTCAGCGGGCGGGAAAATACAGGGTGATTCAAAAAGAATACCACAACTTTAAAAATGTGTATTTAATGAAAGAAACATAATATAACCTTCTGTTATACATCATTACAAAGAGTATTTAAAAAGGTTTTTTTTCACTCAAAAACAAGTTCAGAGATGTTCAATATGGCCCCCTCCAGACACACGAGCAATATCAACCCGATACTCCAACTCGTTCCACACTCTCTGTAGCATATCAGGCGTAACAGTTTGGATAGCTGCTGTTATTTCTCGTTTCAAATCATCAATGGTGGCTGGGAGAGGTGGCCGAAACACCATATCCTTAACATACCCCCATAAGAAAAAATCGCAGGGGGTAAGATCAGGGCTTCTTGGAGGCCAGTGATGAAGTGCTCTGTCACGGGCTGCCTGGCGGCCGATCCATCGCCTCAGGTAGTTGACGTTCAGGTTTCATAACCAACCTTTTTCGTAGGACTCTCCATACAGTTGATTGTGGAATTTGCAGCTCTCTGCTAGCTCTGCGAGTCGATTTTCCTGGGCTGCGAACAAATGCTTGCTGGATGCGTGCTACATTTTCATCACTCGTTCTCGGCCGTCCAGAACTTTTCCCTTTGCACAAACACCCATTCTCTGTAAACTGTTTATACCAACGTTTAATACACCACCTATCAGGAGGTTTAACACCATACTTCGTTCGAAATGCACGCTGAACAACTGTCGTCGATTCACTTCTGCCGTACTCAATAACACAAAAAGCTTTCTGTTGAGCGGTCGCCATCTTAGCATCAACTGACGCTGACACCTAGTCAACAGCGCCTCAAGCGAACAAATGTACAACTAAATGAAACTTTATAGCTCCATTAATTCGCCGACAGATAGTGCTTGGCTCTGCCTTTTGTCGTTGCAAAGTTTTAAATTCCTAAAGTTGTGGTATTCTTTTTGAATCACCCTGTAGTTTATGTCCTGAAGCTGGACAACGGCATTCCCCATTTGACGGTTTGGGTGCTGGAGGAGAGGAGCTCTCTACCACGCAGATAATACTGCTGTCGCTCTCGGCGTCTGTCTCCATGTCGCTTGAGTGACGGGGTATTAGAGTACAGAATCAAAGAAACATGCATTTCATCTTGAGGAATTGAAGTTCACATTCACTGCATGAAAAAGTGGTTACCGAAGAACCATGAAGATAAATTACTAACACGTGGAATATAGCAGGCGAATGTGCAGAACATAGGAGTGGCTCTGCATACATACAGGGGAGTTAATGAAATATGAACAAACTGGAGTTGTAGTAGAGAACTCGACGTTTTGGTACAGTGTTCTAAAGTTGGTTGTTGAAATCAGAGCTGATGACGGGCTGATCAGTTGAGACGATGGCTTCACGCTCAGCAAAGCGTGGAACCAAGCAGTCAGCCAACTGATGGCACACCTACGGCCGAGAAACATTTCCGCGCCTGCCGCGGAAGGCAAAAGCACTGAGGGACCGGAGTTCACGCCTTGCACTCCCCGTGTATGTGAATTCCTAAGGGACCAAACTGCTGAGGTCATCGGTCCCTAGACTTACACACTACTTAAACGAAGTTATACTAAGAGCACACACCCATGCCCGAGGGAGGACTCGAACCTCCGGCGGGAGGGGCCGCTCAATCAGTGACATGGCGCCTCAAACCTTGCTGCAACACCGCCCGGTGCCTTGCACTCAGCTATCGTGCCTCTCCGCCACGCCGCCCGACATGACGTGTCGTCAGGTGACAATGGGAGTGTTGGAGAAAGATAATAACATAAAGGAGGCGCGATGTATAAAAAACGCTGACTCTAAAGATATCACCAGAAGATGACAGCAAGATACGCTGTCGAGATACCGTGTTTCGTAAACTGTACCCTGCTGCACAACCGAGAACAATACAAACGGTTGTTTCGCTGGGAATGCTTAATACCACACTTAACAGCCATCTACGGGGAGAAGACGTATCAGATACTCAAGAAGTTGGATAAGCTTCACGACAGGGAGGAGTATCTCCTCATCTCTCTAGCCTGAAAGGCCCCGGTACACACATCGCCGATTGGAGACAACGTTTAAGGAATTGCTCGTACTGCACTTACAGATGACTTCTTTACCTCCATATGATTCTTGAGAGTGGACTGACGCTGTGTCTTGGATTCAGGTGGTCCACTCTCGATGCAGTGCTACAACAAATGGACTACCGAAGGTCGAATGTCCCGCACCAAGAGACCAACAACCACAAGAAGAACAACGACAGTTCGTAAACCGTCCCATGGGAAAAGAGATCGATGATGAGGCCAATTCAGTTCTGGTAAAGGGACTCAATTTAGCAGCGACACCGATTGTTATGTCTGTTATAGATTTCATCAGTGATGTATAGCAAGTAATTACCGTCCTATTCAGCGACGATGTGGAAGAATTTCGCCGGGAAACGTGCCGCGTGGTCTCTACAGCCGTTCCACCAAATATAAACATCACGAAAGTTGAATGAGTTGCTATTCGGGAACTGCACAATGATCCTGAAATACTCATTTTACTTGAGTACAAAGGAGATGCCACAATACTATTTCCGCTATCAGAGTACAATCTCAAAACGTACAACTTATTAGAAGCTCCATAATAGAGATATTTAAAGGAAACGCGACCAACAGAGTAGAAAGGAAGACCATCCAGCTTCTGCGTCAGTCTCTGTAGGAGGAAATCATCACAACGCTTCAATTACGGCTGTTCCACCACCAAGGATAAACTGCTTACAAAAAGTTCACAAACGAGATTCTACGTTCCCTTAAGTACCGTGATGGCCAACCATGTAACGGCAGTATTAAGCCTCTATGTCTTAAATGCCATTTAACTCAACGGCTGCAAGAACTACGCGTCCGTAACCAGGACCTTTTCATGAGCTTTGGCGTGGTCATTCTCTTCATCAGACTGGCGCTTTCTGATTCCCTCAAGCTCGTGAGTGAGAAATTAAGCCCCACAGCAATTAACTTCTAATTTTTTCTCACATCTGCGTTCTTTTTTTTTCTGAGCTATTATGAGGGAACGGATGGTGTCACCATGGGGTGCCCTTTTTCGCAGGTTGTGGCTAACTTGTTCATGGAGGCTTCTGAAGAGAAAAATCTGGAAAAAGCTGCACTGAAGCCCAAGTGATTTTTCAGATACGTTGATGACACGTTCGAGGAGTGGCAACAAGGAACTGAAAGACTTCAAGAGTTTGTCCTGCATCTGAAGTCTATGCAATCTATTATTAAATTCCCCAAGGAGGCGGAAGCAAATGGTGAAATCTTCTTTTCCTTACGTCCTAATCAAACGCAGAGCCCCCGGCACTGTAGGACACACCGTGTACGGGAAAGCAATAAACACTGATTTATATCTCCGCCCTCGAAATATCGTGTTTCGTTAACGACGCCCGGGAGCAATACAAGCAATGTGTTATGGCGTAAAGTCAAGCGCCAGCACGCCGGTCGGGATCGACAGAACGGAGAGGGCTGTGACAAGATGCCAGCCAATTGCAATTGCACGCTGACTGACCCCTCTCCAGGACGACAACGCGACAGCAGCGGCCCCTGTGTGAAGAGAATATAAGCGCCACGCGCAACTGGCAGAACCCCCCACCCCCACCCCGCCCCCACACACACTCTTCGTTTTTCCTCTCCTACCCTCTTTTCTTTCCTATCATCTGTCCAGGTTCCCCCCATCTGCCCACGGCTGTGGTGTGTCATATTTGTGCCAACTTCTTAGTGCACTGTTCAAGTGTTGTGCATCTTTTACAAAGTGTTGCGAACAGATATCACTGGGTGTGGTTTTTATATCTCTTGCGAACAGAAACCAGACAGTCGCTGTGTTTTTTAACTGTCTGTCTATTATTTTACCTATCTCCTGCCTGTGTATTTTCTTAGCGTCGCCAACTCTTTGTTTTATGTTTTAAGTTCCACAATTTTCCGCCATTTTACTATTTAAGTCACCGATTTTATCGCCTGCTTTTATTATTTATTATCTTATTTTTTTAAAAAATAATTCAGTAGGTTGAAGAGCGGCGCACTAAGCTGCTGCCAGCTCGCCCCCTACGGGGGGAATCGAATCTCAATAAAGGAAAAAAAAAAAAAAACTAGCCGCGGCCCAGTTCTACAGCAGCGTCAAAACTGGGAACTAGGAGAGAAGCGTCCGCATTCTTTTCTTTGCTTGTATATTCTATGTATCTCAAATTTGGTATAGTTATACTGAAGAGATTTCTTATTTTGACTGTCGCCCATTACTTGCGACACACCTCTTTAACACAAAGTTAAGTACTATATTTTTTCCTTTTGTAATAAAACTCATTAATACGATTTGTTTGAATGTAATCCAGCGATCCGAGAAAGCAGGATTCCCAGACACCCCACATTTGACGACTAGGCAGGATTCAACACAATGCAGCAGTAGTACCCGGAGGCTTGACAACTCTCCCCTGGTATAACCCTGTTCAAATGTGAAATGCGCCGGCCGAAGTGGCCGTGCGGTTAAAGGCGCTGCAGTCTGGAACCGCAAGACCGCTACGGTCGCAGGTTCGAATCCTGCCTCGGGCATGGATGTTTGTGATGTCCTTAGGTTAGTTAGGTTTAACTAGTTCTAAGTTCTAGGGGACTAATGACCTCAGCAGTTGAGTCCCATAGTGCTCAGAGCCATTTGAACCATTTTTTGTGAAATGTTGTTTTTCCTCAAGAGGGAGCTTAATCTCGGACACTATGTCCTCCACGGAAGAGCGGTTGCTGCTCAGACCGCCTTCACTTGGAAGGAGTCAAGGTTTTAAGTTGTGTTAATGGAAGCCCCAAGACATCACATATCGTCTTTCCTCGTTAGACAACTAAACAAAACAGGAAGCTACTTTGGGATCAGCAGCTAATGCGTAACTAGCCCTCACTAAAGGCAGACTGAATATTAAATTTTGCTTCTCAGCGTTTCAGTCAGAATTTGTGATTCTTGGTCAGTAGAAGGTAACTTGTGGAATGCTTGCGGCCTGCTCAGTGTGAAGCTGAGTGTGCTGGTACGCTGCTATTTACCGAAGATTCATTCATTTGGGTCAACCTATCTGCATTTTACTGCCTTCACAGTTTACAGTCTTGTGCAAGACGATCAGCGTGGATATCATTCCATTCATGTCAGTGAGTTTGAAGATGCTGATCGTAGGCAAATAATATTAACTGGGAGCTATTCAACGGAGAAATGACTGATAGCCATAAAACAAGATACAATGCGTCAATAACGCACAGCGAGAGTGGGCTGTGGGATATATATCGTCCTCGTGGGTGGTATGATACGCCAAGCAGCTGTACACAGTCGTGTTTCATCTACTAGTATCGAGAGTAGGCACCAATAGCAACACACATGATAGGAAGTTACTTCGTCATGTGAAGCGTTATATGGGTTACAGAGCTTCCCGTATTTTGTCCATCCCACCGTAGCTATAATTCGTTGCCCTTTCTAGACCGTCATATTATAAGTGCACTTCAGTACATGAGTACCAAGCGAAATTCCGAACTTTCAACGTCGATTTCTCACAATACACCTTAGTCAAAGTCCTCGTGGAAGATTAACAAAGACTGTGTTTCAGATATACTTCTCCTTTATCTGAAAAACTTTTATCAGTGCCATTTCCCGTTGGAATAAATCGCTTCCCTTAGACATGTTATCGATGAACCAAATACGTGTTGCACGCCTGTCAGATTCTTAATGGGTGACTCTAGCGCATATTACACAGTGCATTTCATCAGCTTTAAGGTATAAAGGTATAGAGACCGGAATTCGTCACAACAATCCGCCTTGACGATGTGAATCACTGACTGGAGGAGTTGTGATTCTTCAGTTTTCTGTTGTATTTTTTGAGTAAAAGTTCTAGCGTGAAATGCAGGATCGTCATCTCAGACATTTAAAACATTTCAGCCTACCGGCTGAGAACGTTTTCAGTGTACGGAAATCACCCTCTACACAAACAAGTAATTTACACGCTCTGTGGGCGATCTGATCTGTATCATCATCTCTGTTGATTATATGTAAAATATCTTTCTGACTCTTTGTTATCTCTTTTGATTATACGTAAAATATTTTTCTGAGTGTTTGTTTTTGTATGTTTCTTTTTTCAATCTGAACTGTGCAGCGTAAAACGTGTAGATGTGGTTTAATATGGGTGGGTTTGCACGTACGAGAACTATACCAAAGCCGAAGATGAAAGGTTGCTTTCCAATTTCACCATTAACTACAGAGAAAGGTCCATCCTTATTTATAGAATCTCTCGTGTCTATGTAATACAGCATAGGCAACAACTTTGTAGGAGTTTCCTTAACGCAGTCATCACCCATAAATGCCCAAATGCACAAAAACCAACTTGAAAATGTATTTTATAACCGGAAATGCGCCGTGATGGAAATAAATATAAGAAAATCGTGGCTTTCGTAAGAACAGTTTATCATATAACAATGAACTCCATTTTTGCAGTCGCAGGCCTTCACGAATTATTTCTAATGAATAAAATAAAGACAAAGATAACCATTTTAGTTTGCTGTAGGTGTCCTAATAGGTGCACACCACGTCGAAAGATGCCTTTTTCAAAAATTGTTATTTACATTCCTCCCACTATGTGGAGTGATCTGGTTTACATTCCGCCATCTCCTGGCAGCAGTGAAGTTATCATCCCTTTTCCCTTGATTAAGGTAATGAAAAAATGCTTTAAAGTACCCTGGAATGAGCAAAAATGGAATACCTTGATTCTGATGTGATGGTATGTGCGTTGTATGACAGAAATGATGATAGTGCTTTCTGCATATGGTGACGGTACGTGTGTGACGAATTTTGACGCCGATGGTCTTAGAAGGGAGGTGATTCGACAGAGGACATGAGAGGATGGGGAGGATGAGGAGGCGGGTTAGACAGCAGTTCCCTAGGTAAGGATTGTGATGGAGGACTCATTTGGAGAAGGAAGAGGTAGGTTATGATTGATAAAATGTATTACTCTGGGAATTATTTCATTACCTGGGAGGGGAAGACGGTATAAATTACCATTGGAAATGGCTTTGACGATATGAAAATGTAAGATACGTGGGCTGTGGTGACAGAGGCAGGTCATAAGGCCTAGGTTTTGTAAACAGAGTGGTGTTTTCGGATTCCCCATTGCGCGACACGTAGGACGACAAAGGTGTTACCGGAGCTGTAAGAGATACGTCGTCTTTACACGCTTGTTCAGCATACAGGTGTGGACGGGTAAACGGATGCGGATAACGAAGAGAAGTGCGTGGTACTCAATCAACCATTATGAAGTGCATCTACATCTGCATGGATAATCTACAAATCACATCTAAGTGTCTGCCAGAGGGTTCATCGAACAACCTTCACAATAATTCTCTATTATTCCAGTCTCGTACGGCGTGCGGAAAAAACGAACACCTATTTCTTTCGGTGTGAGCTCTGATTTCCCTTATTTTATTACGGTGATCGTTTCTCCCTGTGTAGGTCGACGTCAACAAAATATTTCCGCATTCGGAGGTGAAAGTTGGTGATCGAAATATAGTGAGAAGGTTCCGCCGCAAAGAAAAACGCCTTTGTTTTAATTGTGTCCACCCCAAATCTTGTATCATTTCAGTGACACTCTCTCCTCTATTTTGCAATAATGCAAAACGTGCTGCCCTTCTTTGAATTTTCTCGATGAACTCCGTCAATCCTATCTGGTAATGTTCCCGCACCTCGCAGCAGTATTCTAAAACAGGATGGACAAGCGTACCGTAGGCAGTCTCTTTAGCAGATCTGTTACATTTTCTAATTTCCTGCCAATAAAACGCAGTCTTTCGTTAACCTTCCCTACAACATTTTCTATGTATTAATTCCAATTTAAGTTGCTCGTAATTGTTATTCCTAGGTACTTAGTTGAAATTATCGTATAACCGAAGTTTAACAGATTCCTTTTAGCACTCATGTGGATGACCCCACACTTTTGATTATTTAGGATCAAGTGTCAGTTTTCACGCTGTACTGATATCTTTTCTTAATCGTTTTGCAAACGGTTTTTATATTATGATGACTTTACTAGTCGATAAACGACAGCTTCATCTGTAAAGAAGCTAAGACGCCTGCTCAGATTGTCTCTTAAATCGTTACTATAGATGACGAACAGCGAAGGGCCTATAACATTACGAGCGAGCGACGTGGCGTAGTGGTTAGCACACTGGACTCGTATTCGGGAGGATGACGGTTCAAACCTGTCTCCGGCCATCCTCATTTACGTTTTCCGTGATTTCCTTAAATCGTTTCAGGCAAATGCCGGGATGGTTCATTTGCAAAGACACGGCCAGTTTTCTCCTTCATCCTTCCCTAATTCCAACTTGTGCTCCGTCTCTAATGACCTCGTTATTGACGGGACGTTAAACACTCATCTCCTCCTCCTCCTATAACCCTACCTTGTGGAATGCCTGAAATCACTTCTGTTTTACTTGATGACTTTCCGTCAATTGCTAAGAACTCTGACAGGAAATCATGAATCCAGTCACATAACTGAGACGATGTTCCATAAGCACGCAATTTCACAAGAAACCGCTTGTGTGCACAGGCTACATTCCTTCCCACCACATTTTGGGATATCCTCCCGTTTCAGTCGCGTATACAGTGCGGGAACAATGCTTAAATGCCTATGTGTGTGCTCCAGTTGCTCGAAAATTATCTTCGTGGCCCTTACAGGAATGAGATTTACGATGATGCATTTTATTTCCATATTCGAGATACCTGACGCATTCGTCCGAGGGATATGAGGGATACTTGGAATCTGTCTTCAAGAGCCTGCCGTTTCAGGTTTTCAAGTATTTCCGTGACACTCTCAGGTCGGTTAAGCAATGCTGTGCTCTTCTCTGTAAATGGCGAATATTCTCTGTTGGTCTTATTTGGTATGAATCGCACATACGCAGGCAATATTGTAGGATCGGTCTCATGAATGTTTTGTAAACAATCTCCTTTGTAGACTGATTGCAATTTCCACGAAGTCGACCATCTGATTTACCGATGACTGAGCCTATATGATCATTCCATTTCACATTCCCACAAGTTGCAACTGTAAGAAATTTTTATACGTTGAGTGACTCCATCTGCGTCTCGCAATGTTGTAGTTACACGATACAACGTTTTCACGTTTTAGGAAAACGAAAACTTTATATTTCTGAAAATATAAAGCAAATTGCACACTTCGCACCACTTTGAAATGCGGAAAATTCGGAATTTGTTGTGGGACATAGTGGAATATTCCCGCTTCACAAAAGAGCTGACAAAACTTCATTGGACTGTTCTTTTTCATCCAGCCTATAGCCCTGATACTGCAGCTTCCGACTTCGTTTGGGCCAATCAAGGATTCACTCCGCGGGAAGCAGTAGGTGGGTGATACGGAGATAATTGATGAAGGAAGACGTCGGCTCTAACGACCAGTGCAGTGTTACCATTGCAGGCATTCATGCTCTATCAGTAAGGTGGCGTAAGGCCGCCATATTGAATGGTAATTACGTTTAAAGATAGGGTTTGGTAAATAAAAGAGTGGGGAGTAATGTGGTGTACAGGAATCTTGAATATGACTAACGTTCTTCCAGAAAAATATGTGTTGCAGTACTTATTGAAGGCTCACCTTATTGTTTCACATATAACTTCATTATGGATTACTGCATCACTCTGAATAGTATGACGTAATTATCAAAATTACCTGCCAGATCATTAAATGTACAACATGAACAGCACGGTTCCAAACGAACTCCTACGGTGCACGGCTGAACTTACCTCCGCATCTGTCGATGAACCTCCGTACAAGATATCATGTTACCTGCTCCCTACCAATAAATACGCAGTCAAGTCACAAATTTCGTTTTATACGCCATGTGACCGTACGTTCGTTAACGAGTGTTTGTTTGTTATTGAGTCAATGGTCTTCGGCAGTCAATAAATTTTGCACAGCTCTGTTCCAAGACATTCAACACGTTGTGTGGGGACGCTCTGATTTTAACTTAGCATTGCCTATGTTCTTGAAATCCATACTGGTTGGAATGGAAGAAGCCAAACACTTAGCGATGATATAATACCAACGGAAGTAGGTACGTATGAGTTTCCTGAAAATAAAGGTTTGCGCAGCCTTTTCAACAAGTTAGGAAGAGGAGTCAACCAAATTCTTCGAAAGCTATGCACGAGTTACAGCAAAACGGTCCAACGTTACAGTGGCGGGCGTGGGGTGAAATTACGGCTCCTTTACAGTGCAGGCACTCGCCGTAGTCAGCAGTTCCAAAAGAGCACAAAGGATGTGCGTCCGCGCAGAAGAAGCCAGCAGACCGGAAACCTTATGCCCAACTTTGAGAAACCTTGCCAGCACTGCCGCTCTCAAAACATAACAAGATATTTTTAGAGATACTTAACACTTCTTAGCGAGTCAATTTTGGTAATATGTTTAATAGCGTAAAATACTTTATTCTGAAAATACCAGCCATATATTCATATAAAGTGACTCACGGAGTGACTAGGGTCGTTATTTTCTCTAAAGGAAAGAACACGAAATGTATATTATGGTAAAGAAGTATATTTATAACTACAGTGGTAGCCACACTCACAGTTAAATTTTCATCGATTGATTGCACGTCCTCCTTAGGTTCTGCAGGAGGGCAAGACCAGGTTTTGAACGTCAGGTTGAACAAGTAACGATATACACTGAAACCTTACACTTCCGGAGTATCGCTTTCCATACAGGTACATTTTACTTGGACTTCCTAGTCTCACTAATAAAAGACTATAAATTTAAGTTGAAAATACATAGTGCTAAACTTGCCGCAGAATATCACAATTTATTTTGGCCTTTGATACTGCTCTATCGTGTTATAAACTCAATAGTAGTGACCTAATTTCCACGTATAGTGCTGACAATTTTAGACAGTTTCTTTCCATGCTTCTCACACACAGAAACTAAAGCTCTTTCTCTCTCTCAGTCTCTCAAAGAAACACACAAAGTGGCACATACATACACAAACACTATTGCATGTCCATCGTACAGAAGATCGTCCCAGGTTCGTGTATTCTAGTGTGAATCAGAGCTGTTGGAACACAGTGACGAGAAAGATGTCGTATTCCACTAAATCACTTAAAAATACTGTTATTTTTGTTGTTCACTGAGCTGTTCGGCTTTCATTTATACCGACTTACTGACCAATCTGAAGTTAAACA
Source organism: Schistocerca nitens (assembly GCF_023898315.1). Lineage (NCBI taxonomy): Eukaryota > Metazoa > Arthropoda > Insecta > Orthoptera > Acrididae > Schistocerca > Schistocerca nitens. Next base: position 953,337,105 of record NC_064616.1, read on the forward strand.
TAATTTCCTTTAACAAGACAAGCTTAATATTCCGCAGTTTGCATGACATTACGATGTTGATTCACCACTACGGAATGTTTTTCTGTTCAAATGGTTCAAATGGTTCTGAGCACTATGGGACTTAACATCTGAGGTCATCAGTCCCCTAGAACTTAGAACTAATTAAACCTACCTAACCTAAGGACATCACACACATCCATGCCCGAGGCAGGATTCGAACCTGCGACCGTAGCGGTCACGCGGTTCCAGACTGAAGCGCCTAGAACCGCTCGGCCACCAGCGGCCGCCGAATTTTTTTCTGTCTCAGTTATATTAATTTACGGTCTGATATGAGCGCCTCCATCAACTGGAACTCAAAATCAATGGTCAGTGTGGATCAAACATAATTTGTTGTAACACGTCAAGCTTAATATTCCGCAGTTTGTATGACATTACAATGTTGATTCACTACTACGGAATCTTTTTCTGTCTCAGGAATATTAATTTCCGGTCTGATATGAGCGCCTCCATCAACTAGAACTCAAAATCAATGGTCAGTGTAGATCGTATTAAAAATATTACACGGCCGCTAATACACGGGAAGTTGGGGAATAAGTAAGGGAAGTAGTAGTGTGTTGTTTCGCTTACGTCGATGTCGCAAGAAGTAGGGAAATGGTTAGTGGTTTGATTTGAGGAATCTATGGAAAATCGAAAGAAGGAAGGGCCAATTGAGTCTTGAACACCGTTACACCAGCAAACAAGTCCTACGTGAAAACCAACGTCTCCTTATGTTCAGTCAGAAAATTTTAAGTAGAAATACATTTCTTAAGAATCACTGAAAATTATACCCTCCTATTTTCCAGGAGAGTACTTTCATCCGAGGTTTAAAGTATTTGTTCAAACTGAAGCATACATGTACAAGGCATACCTCTTTTTTTTAATGAAGTGCTTTCAATTGAAAACTAAGATAATGTTCTTGCTTATGACGTCAGTTGTGCAACGAAAAATATAGACGGTGTGTCCGTTTTAAGAATCTTCAGGTGCATCTGTTCTCATGTTTCGGAAATGCTGGAGTCAGCCCAAGCAAATAGCCCTGCAGGTCTTGTCATTCGACGCTCACTGTCGGCGAAAGCACCGGTTTGTTTCTCATTACAAAGAAATTGATCTTTAAAGCATAATTTTACATGAAACTTCCTGGCAGATTAAAATTGTGTGCCGGACCGGATCGGCAAGCACCCAGTTTTAATCCGCCTGGAAGTTTCATATCAGCGCACACTCCGCTGCAGAGTGAAAACATCATTCTGGCATAATTTTACATGTCCATTCAGTAGAGCGGCTCCAAATCAGTCTGGTGTGATAATCCTTCTATCGGTATGTCTTAGCAGGGACAGTAAAACACAAAGAATAAACAGTACTTCAGGGGCAACGCAGCGGCGCTGCGGCGTGAATGTAGCAGTCAGTGCGGACCAGCGTGGTGCTGTCCCTGCATGGGCACTGTTCATTCTTCAAGATTTTTGGTCCCTGTTGTCGATAATACGAATATCACACCAAACTAATTTGGCACAGATCTATCGAACAGACACGTAAAATTCCGTTTTACAAATCATTTTGCTTGTAACGCAAAACAGACCATTGCTTTCAGACACTGGGCTTTGCATAAAAGACACGATCAGCAATATTGATTTCATAAAAGACATGATCAGCAATATTAATTTTGGCTGACTGTATTGACAAATTGCAACAACGAAACTGCAGCTATCTTAGGAAACTGTGGAGAAATTTCGCCTAGCAATTCTTAGGCGGAACATCCTGTTTTATGTTAACCATGAATACCAGAATGCGGAAGTACGGGAGAAAAGGAGATGAGACGTATCAACAAGAAGCGTGTGTAACCAATATGGTTAAAGTTCAGGCACCGAACACACTTGAAAACACAGCTCGCAATATCTGAAGAAGGCTACTGGCTAGGTCAGCATAAAAATGGAATGAACCAATAGGTTGGTCACTCGGAAGCACATTAATAATAATAAGTCAAGACAAGAAAGCATGAGAGTGACAGCGTATAGTTTGATTCAAGTGTACTTCGTACATCGTATTTCTTTGTAGTCATGTATATTGAGATCCTCCGTGATTTCGCTTTAGGAGAAAACTAACAAGTCATACAATTAGGAACGTCTATTCCGCTCTTCGTTCTTATGTTTTTGAGCAATAAAATCGGTGTCAACAGTAATTTATCAAATTTCAGATTGCGTCATTGTATAATTAAATTCAAATAAGAGTGTCAACAATGACCACAACAAACGATTGTACGAACGTCAAAGCAACTGAATCAAATTTTGAATTTCGTTTCAAGATATAATGAAACCTCTATACGCCTTCTATAAATAGTGATATAATCACGTATAGTTCCACTACATCACAGCATATAATATTTTAGTATGTGGCAATTTAATCATCTATTTTCATGCCTCTTTCCTTTTGCTGTGATTACAAAGATAAGATTTATCTGCGTTTCCGTAATAAGACTCGTAATAAAAACGTAGAAACTGCGGTCTTGTTGAAGCTTATGGGAGCGTTCTGCAGACTCTCGCGTTCCGTACTGCTGGAAACTGCTCGCCAAGTTGCAGGACAAGATACACGACAACAAAATTAATGAGCTATCAAAATGCGAAAGTTAAATCCTGCGAGCGGCTCGGAACTTCACTATTTACAAGGCCTCGTAGCCGTGGAGGTTGTCTGAGGAAATGGAGCTCAATATGTCTGCGACGCGCATTTCTGGGTTCTGAATTTCCGCTGCAAATTGTGACTATTAATAATGATACACCTGAATTAACAAACGTGCAAATTGGCCTTCCATTTTGTTGGTTTGATGTTGCATGAAATTGGCGACAATGTCACTGTTACAATTTTAGTTGTAAGTGAACTTAGACACACACGGTTTTATGAAGTTTCTAAGCAACTAGCATTTTTACCCTATAGAGACTACTAAATCGATGTTGACATCGACTATTTCAGAAGAATCCTCCCATGTCGATCAGTGGGCTAAGGCAAGCGCGTTGTCGTGGAACATTACTAGGTAAGTTTAGGAGACTGATACAGGAGATAGACAGATTGAACATTTCAGGGTCTACAGTTATTTTTAACCGCACAGAAAATTTTGTTACCAAAGTAAAAGACATTAGCTGTTCATTATTATAACATACGAACGTACGCTGTTTCATCCAAAAGTGTGTGCATCAAGTACAGTAAGACGTAATGTATTCCGCGCTTGTTAATCATCTGTAATGTTATCATGCTACCTTAACTTTCTTTGATGACGTGCAATAAAATGAACCCAGCTACAGTCTAAAATGTATATTTTTCGATGCCCGTTTGCTATTAGTAAGAATTAAATCTACTGAAAAAAATCTGACTATAATTTCTATCTGTAAATGTCAAGTAATGGTGTTAAAATTGTGTGCAATCTACGAACAGAACATAGCTGCATACTTTAGAGTCATCTGCGTCTCTTTCCCGGTAAACAACAGGCAGATGTATGAGTGAAGTTGCATACAAATCCTCTCGATGAACGAGATCAATGCGTGGCACGAACCGCTAGAAGCTGTGCCACGGAAATTGTTAATGTGGAGAAAAATCTGTGTGACAAACCGAATCCGCGAGAGCTAAACAGTTTGACAGCACGAGTAATGCGACCGCCGTACAGACTGTTCTATCAGATGACATGGACTTACTACTGAATTTTATGTAGCCCCACAACGTTTCCTCGTATTTGTATAAGGGAATCAAAACTACTCAAGAAATAACCAAGATAATTAGAAGGACCCATTAAATGTATGATTTCCCTGAATACTCTCATATCATCGAAGTCGTGGGATAACTAAAGAGATGTTGCTTTAACTGATAACAGGTGAAAATGTAACAATTTAGTGAACGAGGCAGGACAAAGAGAATACATTCATAAAAAAATGAAACGGACAGAAACAGCAAATTGGATGAGAAAGAATTGCTAGAGGACAAAGTCTTCAGAAGTACGCACGAGTAAGGGAATTTTATTTATTTATTTCATTAACAGTACAAGGTAACCCACCACCTTGAAATGTAAGGTGGGTCGGGTGCTTCTGAATCTAACAGCAAAGACTTCTCACTGTTACAATATTATTAGTATACAGTTGTTAATGCTTTCAAAAAATAATTTAAAGTATATAATTGGGGAAATATAGATACCACCTATAGGAAAATTAAATAGATCGTTGGATGAAGGAGAAGCCCCTGAATGACTATCAAGAATTCAGATGGCAAGACAATGCTAAGTGGAAATGGGAACGCTGAAAATTCTATGTGACGTACACTATCCGATCGGAAGTATCCGGACACCTATTAGTGGGCTGTGTCTGCCCTTCACCTTTATGACAACCTGAAATTTGGTGGAGGCATTTTGAATGAGGTGTCTGAATGTCTGTGGAGGAATGGCAGTCCATTCCTCATCAAGAACGCCAAGAAAATGTAGTGATGTTAAACTTCCTGGCAGATTAAAGCTGCGTGCCCGAGCGAGACTCGAACTCGGGACCTTTGCCTTTCGCGGGCAAGTCCTCTACCATCTGAGCTACCAAACCACGACTGATGCCCGGCCGTCACAGCTTTACTTCTGCCAGTATCTCGTCTCCTACCTTCCAAACTTTACAGAAGCAGAGGAAGTGAAAGGCTATTAAGAATTGGCACAGGAACTACTGTAATACACCACCCATTAGATACAGATCACTCGTAGAAATAACACAGTTTGAGCAGATGCTTTCAACACTGCGACACGTAGGAGAGAAAGCAATGCCAAACAGTGTAGGCTGTACCTTGGAATACGTCAGTTAACCGTGCAGACAAGACAGTGCTTAAGATCAACGATGTAATATGTATAATCAGAAATGATTGCCTATCCAGACACAACGATGAAACGTAAGTTTGGATATTAATTTTCTCTCACTACAGATCGCACTACGTATCGCTTCAACTACGCTATGTACTGTAGGATAACCTCAGTTACTATTTTCACGTTATAATGGTGCTAGTCGTGTAGTGAAAAGTAGCCACAGTTACTATATAAATGAGACACGGTATGCCTCCAAACATTTGGCTATCAAGCAACCCAAATTTCACCCACCGCGTACGCACAAAATTAACAAACAGGAGAAACCAATCGTAGCCTCAACTGCTACTACACACAAATTTTGTTTCGCCACAAGTTTATCTTCTGCTTTTCTCTCCACACGGTAAGCTTAAACTCAACACCAAATCAGCGGAACAATTACTTTCTCCTACAAACCGACAATATTTTCGTAGTATCTACCTGAACGACTTTAGAGCTGCTTTCAACTCTCCCGAGTTGAATCCTCGTAGTAGACTGACCTATTGCGACCCTCTCATTTGCAACTCACTAGTCGAGACTAACTTTTGAGACTAACTATTGAGATTAACTTCTTAAGGTACGAGCCAAGAACCATTTACATCGAACAAACATATCACGCTAATTCTCTCTTTAACAATAGGTGTTTCTTCTTAGCAGTCACTGGCGTGATTCTGAAGAGGCCAACAACTCCTGCCTGTAATCTTTTCCGCACGCCGCGCTCTGCAGTTGGCTGGGCGTAGTAACCTCGCGGATTCGAATGGAACCTGCTTTTCGCGTACATCAGGCAAAAAAATTTACAATATTTTAACACACACACACACATATATATATATATATATATATATATATATATATATATATATATATATATATATATGAGAAAAGTTTAAAAGCTCGTAAATAAACTCTCGATTCTTCCAAAAAACGGTCAACCCGGGGCAATGCGCTTAAAGTTTGGCGCGTTACACTACACTGCAGTTATAAGAGTCGAAGAAAATACAAGTGAAGCAGGACTTTCAGAAGGGAGTGAGATAGGGTTTTACACTATCCGCGATGTTGTCCAATCTATAAATTGAGCTAACAGATCAGGAAACGAAGAAGAAATTTGGAAAGGTTGATGAAATAATAAACCTGAGATTTGATGACGATATCGTAATTCTTCAGTGTCGGCAAAGGACTTGGAAGAGCAGTTGAACGGAGTGGATAGTGCCTTGTGAAAAGGCTATAAGAACACCAATGAAAGTAAGACAAGTGTCGTGGAATGTAGTCGACTTACGTCAGGAAGTTCTGAGGTAGTAAGGTTAGGAAATCATATACTAAATGAATTGTGTGTGTTTAGCTCTTAAGGGGAACATAATAATTGACAATGGTCATTGTTCAGAGTATGTAAAATGCAGACTGGTCAAAGCAAGACGAACAGTTCTGAAAAAGAGAACTTTATTAAAATAGAATATAAACTTATGTGTTAAGAAGTCTTGTCTGTAGGTATTTGTCTGGAGTGTAGTCTTGTACAAAAACGAAGCGTTAACGAAAAGAGGGTGGACAAGAAGTGAATACAAGTTTTTTAAACGCGGTGTTAATCTGAAGATTAAATGGGTAGATCGAATACTTGGTGAGAAGGTACTGAATCGGATGGGGGAAAAGTGACTTGTGGCACAAATTTACCAAAAAAAGTGATCGTTTGACAGGACACATCCTGAGGCATCAAGCAATCGCCTATTTTATAATGGAACGAAGTGTGGGGGTCAAATTGTAGATGGAAACCAAGGCTCGAATACAGTGAGCAGATTTAGATGCATGTAGGTTGAAGTGTTCACTCAGAGATGAAGCGACTTCCACACGATATAGTAGCGTGGAGAGCTGTGCCAATGTAGTCTAAAGACTATAGCACAACACATAACACATCACAAAAATTGTGTAGACTGTTTAACTGCATATAAAGCAATGACGTTCCCTAATGTTTTTACAAGTGAAAAGCATGTAATGAGATCAGTGTTGGCAATTTGTTTTAGAATACCGACAATAGTCATTGTGGAGTGTATCCAGTAATGCGGTTACAGGGAATATTTATCAAAACTGATTGATCGTCACTGGCTGTTTAACAACACAAAGTATTTGAAGAATCAATATAATACTGGACTTTGAAATATTTTGTCAAAAAATAACTATTGATTTTGAAGAGTTCATCTAATATTTAAGGCTGAACTATTTTTCTTCTGATAGTATCTATTTGAGACATTATAAGGATCAAGAAAATGCCTTGAAAATTATTGGACGAGGCCGCAAGCACAGTAGGAGAACAAAGTTCGACTTGTTTATGTTTCGCATTGCCTACATACCCTGTAATCAAATCACAGTTTTACAAGCGATATCAAGGTGTGGGATTTGCTAAAACAGGTGGGAATTGGGTACTTATAGTCCCTTCGTATCACCTTTATAAAAAAAAAAAAAAGAAAGATTGAGTACCCTACAGACGCAAACTACAAATTTAAATTTCAGTTACCTTATTCCATTTTGTCCTCAGATGTCTCTGATACGAACACGGTTCCTTTGTCCTTACCACTACAACAGCTCATATTTGTACTAGCACCGACATATATTTCTGGATATGATGACATTAGTATACTGTAACACATTTTAATGTGTTGCTAGATCAGGTTATTTCATCTCATTCATAATGACTCCTTTCTAAATCGAGGTTCTAAATTGAAGTTATTATGCTAAGAACAACACCCACACCCATGCCCGAGGGAGGACTCGAACCTCCGGCGGGAGGGGCCGCGCAGTCTGTGACATGACGCCCCAAACCGCGCTGCCACTCCGCGCGGCTCTAAGTATATGACTGAATAGTTTTTACTGCACAGTAGCAGTTCAGTAACATACTAAGTTAAGATGTTACGGGAAAGGCGTGCACTCGGCCAAATGATTTACACACATCCACGAAATAGACTGCGGAGCCTCTGAGTTGGTGTTTTAAGTTATATACAGTGCGGTTGTAGTTAAACTTCTGCTACTAGAATCCGTGTAGACGGAAAACTATTTATCGCATGGGTACTCAACTTAATAGGAATGATGTTCAAACTGTGCGCTGTAGGATTTTCTTTGTTAGCAGTGGTAGTGTCATGATTTGCCGCTAGGCTCCGGTACGGGTACGGCACCGTAGGATTGAAACACGCCGGCCGCTGTGGCCGAGCGCTCTAGGCGCTACAGTCTGGAACCGCGCGACCACTACGGTCGCAGGTTCGAATCCTGCCTCGGGCATGGATGTGTGTGATGTCCTTAGGTTAGTTAGGTTTAAGTAGTTCTAAGTTCTAGGGGACTGATGACCTCAGAAGTTAAGTTCCATAGTGCTCAGAGCCAGTTGAACCATTGTTTTTTTTTTATTGAAACACAAGCATCAGTATGGACTACAGCTGAATACCGTGAACATGGGTGTGGACAACGTGAGCAGGTCGGTACTCGTGGAGCTGTTTTATGAAAACAACAGCAATAACGTTGCTGCTCTCCGAGAGTATCGACGCATTAAAGGAATACGAAGAGGTCCCCTTTTCGCACCGGGGTTGAAGAACGTCATTAGGAAGTTCGTATTAAATTGATATTTGGGCATTGCTCCTGGGAGTTGACAAACGTCAATTGTACCACACGTTGTTGGAGAAGTTACTGCTGCCAAGACTGAAAATGCTGAACGCATTGTACGATTTTCAAGTAGTAAAAGTCCTGTGTCATGACAGCTGGACAGTCCATGACCCACTTTTCGAAAAGTGCTCCGAAGAAGTTTGAAATGGTACCTCTAGTGCGTTTCAGGCTATCACAGCTGCAGACGGTCATCATACTGAGCAACGTTTATGGCCCGGAATATAAACACGGTACGCAGTTAACAGATGCTATCCTCTCATGGGAAAGTTAAAATCTGTTTCTTTAAAAAACCGACCTCCTCAAGCAGCGGTAGTTTAATTATAACCACCCTGTGCATACCGAACAAATCACTGCAAACGTGTTACTGATCTCACAGGTCTAGACAAGTACAGTGCATGGCCGAAGTTGCTTCGTACTCGTATTGGTGACTTGATTTCCCATTGCGATCTGGTATGGATCGCGGGAGCAAAGTTGGCATTTCATTATAAAGGACCCCAAGAAATTTCGTAGAATGAGAAAGAAGTGTCACATGAAATATTAGCATTTTTTCAAGATGAGTCAGAGAAATGTGTGGTATCGTATATGCTCGACTCTGCGCACAATGTACATGAGGCCTACGGTGATTACGGTTAGTGCTTAACAAATGAAAGTGATACGGAAACAGGTCTTGAACCATGTAGTTCATCACCCTTGTCGGATAGGGGACAACGAATCCCGTCTCCAGTGAAACATTGGTTGTCCAAGGAGAAGGTACTAAACGGAATTACATACATGGAAGATCATCCGCAGCATGTAATGAAGACAGTAATGAAAAGATTTGGATAAGTCCACAGTATTATGACCGTGTAGTGCATTTGAAAATATGCAGATATTCATGGGAGAAGAGGAGGCACTTGTTACAAAAACTGCTGTTTGCACATTTCAAGGATGCTCGATACAGTTTACAGGATGTGCATGATAGTGGCCTACTACGTTCTATACAGCAAATTGCGCCTGACGAAATATCTCACTCGTCAAAGTTAACTGGATTTTAGACGGGTGAGATACTATAAAATATTTACCTTACTTCGGATGAGGTTGTTTTGTAAATGAGGGCACCTGGCAATAGAAAATATACCAGATCTAGAAAAGGTAAGTAACGCCAGGACGGAAAAAGAATATTTCCTAGAAATTAGCATAGGCGAGGCGCAGTAGTGTATTCAGGCTATGTGGAACGCGCGCTGCCGGCAGTGGAGACGACGTCTGTGCACAGCAGCGTCTCAAGTTTGCGCCAGCGGCGGCGCATCAGCATACTTAAGGCGCGTTCTGTCGGCTAATGCAGGCGCAGGCCGCTTCACTCCAGCCGCTCGCATCGAATTATCGCCCGCGCTGACAACCTGCCACGGCCACCCGCAAAAACTTTGAGCTCCGTGTCTAGAATATCTGCCACCACGTCGGCACTGATTCGCGTCGCCGCTAACGTGCAGTACTCCACTCACTAACAGAGGTGGCTGCGCGAGATAGTGCCGGGTTTCACTCGATATGTAGCGGAACGGGCTTCATATCTAGTTCCTGTCATTCCAATGTAGGCATTTCTTTTTTTTTATTGCACCATCCTAGAGTGTCTACTCTTTCCAAGGAAATCGTATTGGAATCGTTATGTCCTCAGACACGCAAAGAGTTCAAAGAAATGTTTTCCATATTTTTACAAGAAGTAGTAATGGGCAAAACTGGAGACAAGTACTTTAAACATACACTACCTACAAAAAAAGTGAAGCACCCATAGGACATGGTCAGATGCCAGTGTAGCTTCGTAGACGTACACGCCTTCTGTGGGTCTGTGAATGATTAGAGTTGCCAGTCTCTGTAACGGACAGAACAGCCACAAGCGTACATTTGTGCCGTTCGTGTTTAGTGTTCTTGCCTAACCTGGTAGGATATATAAGTGGTATGAACGGCATCAAATGTTTAGTGATCACTGTGAGACAGCGTCATCAACATCTGGAAGAGTTTGAAGGTGGCCACACTGTGGATCTCCAGTTCACCGGCTGGTTGACTCGTGCATTATCCTAATTTGTGGAGGAGTCGGATGTGAGAGTGGCCGAATGTAGGACTGCACGGGAACTTAAGAGCAGGTATACTTGTCCAGGATACAGTCGACCATACCTGAACACCACAAGAGAGGATCGCAGTATTGTGCATCAAGCATAACCTAACCCCTTCACGTATGTACCTGATAACCGAAACAGATAATGACTACCTGCAAACATTTTGTGTCATCCTGCATCATATTTAGGACACCAACAGCAGTTGGACTAGGACATTATTGTTCCACTTGCAGATTTCCGTTAACACCAGAATACAAAAAGCTGCGTATCTATTTGTGCTACGACCGGGAAGTATGAACCGATGATAAATGGCGTTGCTCTGTTTTCATGCATGAGTCGTGTTTCTGCACTACAGCCAATGACTATCGTCGGCGAGTATGTCGACGACATGCGAAGAAATACGATTCTTGCGATGTTTTGGAGATGTACAGTGACATGATGTGGGGAGCCATCTGGTAAGTATTTGGGTCACTGCAGAACTCTGACGGTACAACGGTGCTTCACAAACACCCTGCGTCCTTATGTATTACCTCTCATGAGACAGTATCGTGGTGCCATTCTTCACAGGAGAGTCTTGTCCTCACGTGACACGCGTCTGTGTGAATTGTCTGCGTGATACTAATATATTTATTTACTTATTGGTTATTTAGACTGACCAACTTAGGGCCTTAAGGTCCTCTCTTACATCTGATCAGGAACAACATATAAAAAAATTACATGACCATCACAATGATAATAATTTAAAGCGTAATAATTTGCAATAATAATAATAATAATGTTGGCACTAATAATGATGATAAAATAATTGACGAACTAAGAGTGATACTGATAAATAATAATAATAATACTTTCCATTTCCAATGAAAATCAATATTTAGCAATAATAGTAATAATAATAATAATAATAATATTGACATTAATAATAGTGCAAAATAGTGGAGGCGTTGAGAACGATATTGATTAATTTAGCGCCCTTCAAGCCCTATTTCTTATTAGACGAAGTGGGAGAGATAATGAAAGAGGAGAAGAAGAAAATGAAAGTGACAATGGCTGTTTGTAAAGAAGAGAATTTCAGGTCAAAACTCTGTAGGCAAGGGAAGAGAAAATGGTGGGGGAGGGAGTTTTGACGAGAAGGAGCTGCAGACAGATATATGGAAGAGATAGATAACTATTGTGATAGAAGGTGGGCCATTAGTTGTCTTTTGTAGCGTGAAAGGGTTTTAATATATCTAATTTTTGAAGCTTACTGTTCCGAATTCAAGTCTCTTATAATGAAAATGATTTAAATAACATGGTAGTTTTGTATAGTCGTGCAGAGACGATTTTACTATGTTGAGAACGAAGATTTCAGCTGTGTTGTTCAGATACTAGTGTAAAGGATGAAGTTGAATAAGAAGGAGTACAATGACTGAGAAGACGATAGGTCAAACACAGGGTATGGTAATCTCTACTCTTTTCCGCACGTAGCCACGATAATTGTTCAAAGGCAGGAGCGATATGGTCGAAATTGGGTACGTAACAAATGTATCATACACAAGCATTCTTCACCATTTCCAGCCGGCGTGTTTGAAACAAATCGAGAATATTACAGGAAAATAAGTTTCACGCTGTCGTTGTCTCACTGTGCTTGTGTGTGAAATCTTATTGGACTTAACTGCTAAGGTCATCAGTCCCTAAGCTTACACACTACTTAACCTAAATTATCGTAAGGACAAACACACACACCCATGTACGAGGGAGGACTCGAACCTCCGCCGGGACCAGCCGCACAGTCCATGACTGCAGCACCTTAGACCGCTCGGCTAATCCCTCGCGGCTGTCGGTGTCTCACTGCATGTCTATACTAACCTAATTATTGATATTGTTACTGATATAAGTAGATTTGATGTGAAGTAGAACCGGTTGCTGAGTGGGACAGCAACACTTACGTTGTAGTGTGTACGGCGTTGTCCATTGAACCTGGTGTTGCAATATAGAAACCTTCAGCCGACGGTACACAGATAACGTAAACAAAATATGGAACAGCTATGTAGGCCAGAGTTTTTGTGGCACGTTTCGTGGTGGGATAGGGTTATTGTGATGGCAGACAAATATCCGTGTTTCTCTACATTAAATTACGGTGGATGGTGACTGAATTTATATTTTAGCCCATGCATTCTCAGCATATCAACAACTACTTCTTCTCGCTCCGTTTGTAATGGAACAGCGAAAATCTTGTGGCAGCGATATGACTGTAGTTTTGTTCTTGTAACTGTGATTATGGCGGTCAGTGGAAGTTCACCAACAGATTGTTCATCCAGCTTTGAGATTCTTCATACTGTTCTGGACATGCTAGCCCTCGGTAAGTGCAAACGTACTGCTCTGGCAACCCAACCCAACAACAAGACAAATGTTATTGCTCTTGTTGGCGGCCGAGATGGAGGGATGGGAATGGGAGCAAATGCATAGCAGAGTTTGAGTAGTGGAAATGATTCATGCGACCGAGAAACGGCGTCCTCGTATTGTAACGGTCTGGGCCTTTGCGGCTGCGGTGACGCATTATCCGGACAGACCTTGAGTAATAGCGGGATTAACAACAGTCGCAGCATTAGCGCGAGTCAGCCTAATGCCAGAAAGACGACATCGCAGGCCTTAAAAGGGGCTGCGCAGCTGCGCCGCAAGCGCCGGCTTTGCGTGCTTTCGTTTCCTTGTACACCAGTGGAGTTGGAAGCGCAGCGCAAAAAATTGCGAAGTGTAGACTCTCACAATACTGAACTGATGTCTGGCCGTAAATAAAAATGCTAGTTCTTTGAATATATTATTGGTTCTGCAAGTGTTAAAAATCTATTTATTTTTCTATATTTTTACTAACGTAAGCCCTTAACAGTGATGATCATTTCAATTGTAGATAGGTAGATTGTTCATATTTCCCGGTCGAGCTTAATTTTCGGAACCGAAAAGTGAGTGGCTTACGGGATGATTTTGCGAACTGGGGACAAAGTGCAGGTAACGGTGCATTAGAAGTTAATGAATAGTATGAGGTCATATGGATTTACGGCTTTAAATGCGTTGTTCCAAGGGGAGTATACCCACTTGAAGATGGAGAGAAAAGATCTTTAACGCTGAACCTGATATCAGCACCAGATAAATTAATTGCCAAACTGGAGTAGGCCAGACGATCATGTGGAACATCACAACACGTGCAGACGTTATTACCTGTAGACGGGCCTCCACAGCAGCGTCACTGGTTCGTAGCACAGACCACCATAGCTGAGTTGTCTATCATCCGTCCTATTCACAGATGAGGCTATCTTTATAAATGGCGCCGTAGTAAAAACACTCGCAACATCCACCTGTGAACTACGAAGGATTTCTATGCTATGGTGGCAGCCAACCATCATCACTGGTTTAGATCAATATTTACATGGAAAGTATTGGAGACCGGCTCGTCGGAATAGTCACTCTTCCACAACGCTTCCCAGATGAAGCGTATCTGCACTCGCTGCGGGTTATCCTGCATCCCCTAGCGGAAGACATACCTTTGGTGATTTGAAGGTTAATGTGTCTACTACATGATTGTGTCCCACTTCACCGCCCACTTGGGTAGGAGCTAAAACACTAGTACAGACCGAATATTCCCAGTTCTCTTGTGTGTTTTGATATGTGTTCCCAGCCACTGAAACCTACACTGTCACAGATTTTTTATCTTCACCTGCAAGTTGATGTCCTTCTCGGAACGCTTTTCTGGTCATATGCCGATATGATCTTCCTTGTTCCGCGTCCAGTTAGGGGTTGTTTCCTATAATTTCTCCTCATTTAGCAAAATCACCCTCTGCAGTCTGGCGTTTTACAGGCCGTTGGCCTGACAAATCAACTTAGGGTGGCAAGACGGTGCTGACATTGCAGGTTCGGCTTATGTGAGTTCGACACTGCAGAGACTGAATCTTTGTGTGCCACCCTGTCAAGACCGTAGCAATAGTATCTCGCCCCGGGAAAATCTGCCACCGCAAGTGTCAGTTCTCGTTGGCAACATCGTCCTGGAGACAGATGTCACCGTGGGTTTTAACACTCAGTAGATTTGTCGCACAGCCGCAGATCAATCCCCAATTCTACGTACCAACAGCAGTCATAGGACCCACAACCACAATATAGGATGAAGACGTTACCGCACGTCACAGGATTCCGAAGCAGGAAAGCATCTTCTGGGAGTTAGATGCGCGATGAAATTACGCCTGAACTGATGAGTTCAATTGCACTGCGTTACAAGTCGATGTGAGGGTAAGAGTCCTTCGGGAAGCACATGATGCGATCTCTGCCGCTTACCAACAGGCACAGATCAGAGGAGCAATCTCATAGATGTCTACATATGATGAAATGGCAGTCCTGAAATGTTTGTATACCTACACAACTGTCTTTTGAGCACTTATTATTGTTCAATGAAAGAAACGAATTTTCATTCATGAGATTTCTGTTGTAAAGGAATTCAATCCCACAAAACCTAATCGTATGAAAAGAAAAACTTTGTGTTTGCTGAGTGCTGTCCCAGGTAAGAAAGGTTCGTATTATGTTGATGGAATTTCAAACAGAAATATGAAGAGTTTATCTAACTTAATATAATGTATGTCCTTCGTAAGACATCTAATGCATCACTGGCACAGTGAATTTTTTCCGACGGGTTAAAATATGTCATCTTTAAGCCTGTTTATAATAAGGGTGACACGAAAGAAATAATTATCGTCTGCTTTCCTCCTTGACATATTTTTTCCAGACTATTGGAGAAAGTAGTCTACTGAAGAGTAATCTCACATTTAAGGAGAAGCAGTTCACTTAGCGTATCACAGTTTGGATTCCGGAAGGGCTACTCAAATGAGAATTTTCATTGGAGTGAAAGCAACAGAAGATACTGTTAACGATATCTTACTAGCAGTTATTAAGTGATTCTCTGAAAATGGGCTACCCCCAAAATTTGAGAAAACTGTTTATCACTCTATATTCAGTTCTGTACAACAAATTGAGTCATATCAGTAACTGATATAGCACATGAAGAAGAGTGTGGAAATACTGAATAATGCTCCAAAATTTTTGGTGTACATATTGATGAAAGTATAGTCACAAGGAGCGTATTACTGAGCTTCTCAAACGACTAAGTTCAACTACTTTTCTTCTTCTCATAATTTCTAGTTTTGGGAACAGTCGAATCAACCATCACATATTTATCATATTTTCACTCACTGACGTCTTGTGGAATAGTTTTCTCGGGTAACTCATCACTTAGAAAGAAAGTACTGATTCCACAATAGCGGGCAGTAAGAATAAAATGTGGCGTTCACTCGTGCTCGTCATGTGAGCTCCTTGTCAAGGGTCTGGGCACGTCAACTTGACCAGCACAATACGTAATTACATTCGCTAATGAAATTCGTCATAAATATTCCAAAACAATTGGAGAATAGTAGTGGTGTCCATATATACAACACCAGCGGAAAAACTTTTATTACCTATTATTAAAGGTGTCAGTGGCTTAGAAAGAGGTTCCACATGCAGCAACATCTTTTTATCATTTGCCACCTACCATAAAACGTCTGGAAAGTAGGAAAGCAAGTTTTAAATCTGAACTAAAAACTTTTCTTGTGAACAACTGCTTCTATTCCATGGACAAATTTCCATTTCAAAACTGATAGCCTGTAACGAATAGGATAAAAAAACTGATTTTTAAGTGTAGTGGCATGACTGGGACTAAAAATAAAATTTTCATTAATGTTATCACTAATCTTGTGTCACGTACGCCTTTAATCTGAATCACTCTACTTTATTTCGAACAAATATCCGTTACAATGATTTATGGGACATGTGACTAACTAAGTGTTATTCGGTACACGGATATATCTCAAAGAACGGAAGACTGGAATCCTACACGTGACTTATTTTCTAGTTGCAAACTCCCTAAAACAATAATGCAACGAAGTTTCGGTTTCAGATTCCTGTGTAAACAGCGACTTCGCTATTCTTCTAAAAACTCTGAGACAGGAATCATATCACATAGTGGCTACTCAAAAACCGTTTACGTCCATTTCTTTGATTAAACGGGTGCCTAGATTTAGACCTTTTAGAATTCCTATTTGTAACACGCTCATAACCACTTTCAACATATGTCATCAACTAATGGAAACTGAATCCATAGTGCTGTAACTATTAGTATTAATAACTGAGCGAAATTAATTGATTTTAGTTCCCTTTTACTGGTAAAGGTAATGAACAGGACACAAAAATTAAGAGTGCTTATAAATTTCTTATGGTATAACAAATTAAAGTAAAGCTTCTGGATGTAAACGCCTCTATTGACGAAATCAGTTGGTTCATTTACGAGTTTGTTACCTCGTTGAAACTGTCTGTGGTTGACTGGATTATAGAGCAAGTTGGCACAGGAACGCACAGAATTTCCATCCTCCACATGCAGGGTAAATATCCATCCCACGCTCTTGATTTAGGTGGATCTTTCACTGCTTCATATACAGCTAAACACTCTGCACAGTTGTTGTGTCGTGTTGTGCCTTTTAGTCTGAAGACAGGTTTGACGCAGCTGTACAAGTATCTGCATCTCTACGTAAGTATTGCAGCCTACATCCAGTTGAGCCCGCTTACAGTGTTTCAGCCTTAGTCTGCCTCTAAAACAATTATCCGCCTTAGTTCCCGTTATTACTAAGATAATGTTTTCATGACGGGTCAGGATGTAACCTGTGAACGAATCACGTCTCATGGTCAAATTGTTCCGAAAATTCCATTTCTCCCTTTTTCGATTCAGTATCTTCTCATACGTTGTCTGACTACTCATCTAACATTTAGCGTTGTTTCGTAGTAACACGTTTCAAAAGCTTTTATTCTCTTCTTGTATGAATTGTTCATGGTCCACATTTTACCTCCGTAGAAGGCCATATTCTAGACAGATGCATTCAGAAAATAGTTCCAAACAAATTTACTTTTATATGAGCAAATTTATCTTCTTCTGGGATGCTTTTGTTGCTGTTGCTAGATTTGAATTTATTCCCTCTGTACTTCGGCCAACGTCTGTTGTTTTGCTCCCCAATATGAATAAATTTATCTTCTTCTGGGATGCTTTTGTTGCTGTTGCTAGATTTGAATTTATTCCCTCTTTACTTCGGCCAACGTCTGTTGTTTTGCTCCCCAAGTTATCTACTCCAATTTCCGCAGCATCGTCTGATGTAATTCGAATACATCCCATGACCATTGTTTTACTTTTGTTGATGGTCTTACAACATCTCATAACACCTTTCCAAGTCGCTAATGGTAAATACGTAACTATTAGTTTGGAAAGTTCCTTGAATAATAGTATGACAGTCTGCCCCACTCGTTCAGACGGCTGCCACAAAATCAAAGATTGAGACCACACTATCCAAGCGAGATAGCATACTATTCGTCAAATCCAAGAAGAAAAAAGAAGCAAAGGAAATACAGACAAGTCTGACAGAGCTAAATGATCCGAAGAAAAAAGATAAGAACCAAGCAAATGAAGACAGCAAACAATGTAGTCATCACTGAAAGATAAGCAGAAGAGGAAATCAGGAAGATAGGAAGATGAAACAAAATTCGGAGCTAAATAAATAGATTATATCCGAGGCACCTAGGAAGCTTAGGTCGAAATATGGGGAGTATGGTGTCCCAGTTGCCATACCGGCAAGTGGATTAATTGAGTCACTATACAAACAGAACTTGGAGGGTACCACAGAAGTGAAGCAATTCCTAGAAGAAAGGAAAATCAACCTCAAAACATGTCCACGGGGGTATCTGACAGTAAATTATGTGCTGGAGGTAAATCCAAAAGTCAGAGCACGATTGGTTATGCAGAAAAGAATATACACTAAATTTCGATGAACCACTATGAAGGCCAATGTTGCAATTACCAAATGATGTAATTGCCGGGACTATGAGCACATTGAAAACAAACCGGTATGCTCCCACTGTGGAGAGTTGACCAGCAAAAAAAATATATACCTAGAGAGCTCTAGTGTACATTCTGCGTGCAAAAAGGAAGAAATCATGCAGCCAACGAGGTGAAGACTTTGCGGCGTACCAAACCTCCTTGGAGCGTGAAATTTAAAGAACGGAATACAGATTCTCAACCAGTATGTAATCTGCAGGAGAGCGTCAAAGGAAATGGCAGAGTAAATACGAACAAAGAAAATACCAGGACGACAGTCGAAAAAAAAATTAAACCCGAGACCAGTGATCGAAATGGTTATAAAATTATCTGTGGCCTTTGTAAGAAAAGGAAACCTCCGCCGAAAAGAAAGCTAGATACAGAAAGCACCAAAATACTCTACTCGAGTGTGAAGGTAGTGCGAGAGGAGATATAGCGACACAAACCAAAAACGTGACCGACCATATAGAAAAGGGTGACAATGAGATGAACGATAGAAAGGACAATAATAAGAATAATGGACAGAATGAGTGGAGTTCCTGGAAATGGCTAAGAAGAAATGAAAACGAGGAACTGTCAGCATGTCTACCTCCAGACAAGGAAGACTTCAACATGAACATATTCTAAGGTTCAGAGAAAGTAAGAAGTGCAATGAATGCGAGATGTAACAGCACCCAAAAATTTATAGTAGTGGATTGTGATAGCACGCAACAGCTAACAGAGGAAGGTTATGAACATACACAGATCATAGAACCTACAAATGACAACAATAATTACGAAAAGGATACAAACAGTGAGGGACATGTCAGGATATATCGATGAAGTTTATGGCCAGGCTCGCGGTCTACTTACAAAATGTGAGAAAACGCAATGAGACTAACTAAATTGCAGGAGATGCATGTATCAATCGTAGCAATAAGATACATGGTTGGCATATTCATAGAAAAGGCTGTACCATAAATTTTCCTGTCACAGAGGAAGTTGATCATATTCAGATCAGTGACAACAACTCCTACTAATACAGAGGGACTGCAGACTCTAGTTGATGTCGTCTTTAAGAGGAGGCAGAAGACATTTGACACTGAGCATCTGTACAGGCAATTAGTGATGACACATGGGCGAACTGTATGTGATTATAGAATAGAATGGCGCCGGCCGGAGTGGCCATGCGGTTCTAGGCGCTACAGTCTGGAGCAGAGCGACCGCTACGGTCGCAGGTTCGAATCCTGCCTCGGGCATGGATGTGTGTGATGTCCTTAGGTTAGTTAGGTTTAATTAGTTCTAAGTTCTAGGCGACTGATGACCTCAGAAGTTAAGTCCCATAGTACTCAGAGCCATTTGAAGCATTAGAATGACCCCATAGCTATGTGCTCTCTAGGTTCCCGTAGCATTCGCTTACAATGAAATCGCACGCCAACGACAAATGGACAGATACAAATGATTAAAATCAGCGAGATAAAAGCGATTCGCTGTCTCATGATGTTGCAAGAGCCACACCGAATCAGGAAACAAAGACTTGAAGAGGTTGAAAAATCAGCCAAACAGTTGTTTATTAGCCCTTGACCTTGATTTCGATATTTCTAAAAACATCTTCTTCAGAAGGAGTGGGCCTTGTTACATCGAATGATGGTACATTAGATTAGATGAAGACGAGCTGCTCCTGTCATACGTACATAAAATTGACAAAACAAGAATTATCACACGCCATGGCTTCAGATAGCAACGAGATTACATGTATCGTACTTCAGAACGAATGCTCACTAGTAAATGCCGACAGGTAGAGGCTCTTGTCAACATAAAATTGTTGCAGGAGTCACAGGATAAGACATATTCACACGTTACGTGTACATCATGCCAGAGACTAGCGCCAAATGTCAGATTTGTTTTGATAGAGAATGTCAAGAAGTATTGGACAGGGCAGAACCAGGAAGAACTTAACAGTTCCTTCCTAACATATATAAAGTCTCCAGAATGTTATACCTCTTTCCGACCATGGGAACTATAAAGTACGCGTCAGTACATGGTCCACATCCCAGATACTTACTGAAAATATTTTGTGCGTTTACCATTCCTCTGGTGACACCATAATTCAAACTTAATAGCGTAATACAGAAATAGGTACACGCTACACAAAAGATTCGACTGATTGAAAGGCTACACGCAACGTAAGATAAAAAAAAAATTACGATGCGACCGATTCGCAACAAATGTCAAGTGGCAGAAGCGGTCTGGTTCAGGGTACTGGAGTCTGATCAGCCCAATTGACACGACGCACCCTGGACGCCACTCGAATTTGTAGGCGCGTGCGTGCCAACTCGAGTGCTCTCTTTTACCAGATATCAGAAAGCCGACCACACTAGAACATATCTGATAAGCATGTAGCTCTTCAGTGGGGCGTCTATGATGAAAAAGACTATGAAGAATGCCGCGTGCCTGTGCCAGACATCACTACATGACCGTAGTTTGGAAGGGGCATCATTGTGGATCCCCATGTGGCCGGCTGGTCGAATCCTGAAATTTACAGGCATGTAGGATGTTAACGTATGAGAGTCATCCAATGTTGACTTAAATGGGAACGTGAGAGAAACCGCACGCATCATCAATATTCCAGTCAAGCGAGCACTATTACTGCAATACATCAGACAGAAAGGCTGTTACTAAAACTCTTAAGTGAATGAGTAGTTTATGGAGAAAGACAGAAGATATTCAAGAGAAAAAACGACAATTATGCATCTCATGTGGAACTAGAAAAGCAGAAATTCGAAAGAACAAAAAGGGATTAAATAGATTTGGTGCTGGTAAAGTACTACAAACAAAATAGCGTGAATGGAGAAAATTTGTTGTGCGTTCAAACTTAATTAGAGATCAACGATTACATGTTCTTTTGACGTGAACTGGAAAAGGAAGTAAACTTTATATAGGGAAAAGTAGGGTACAGTACTATAAGGGCCGTTAGCCTAAAACTATGTTATCGGATAAGAAAAAATGTATGATATTCTGGTAGATAGCTGACATGGAGGAGGTATACTCCAGCAGCTTCGACATATACATACTAGGATATGAGTTCATGCTGTGTAAATTCGAGGGATTCTTTCAGATAGGTTATAACAAGCTGAGCGCTGCCGCTTAAGGAACTCATCAAAGTGGATAGTGTAGGCTTAATTTTGGGAACTGCAGCGTACCTGACTAATACAATAAAGTATAAACTTAGGGACAGCATGCATGTAGTAGGAGCATTTTCTGAATATATAAATTTGGGTTTTATGAAGCTCTTGTGGCAGCATTAACAAGCCGCCGTTAGGTCTTCTGTGCATAAACCGGTTCCTTGAGGGAATTGCTAGCTCGCATATTGGCGCTAATCTTGTGCATTTCTACCGGGATAGGGTAGGGGCGACAGAGAAGGGCCAGATCTAAGCTTCTCAGTCATTAGCAGAAAGTTTTAAAAACGTCTTTCATCTCACAAAGGAAAATCATTGTGATTGTTGGGTTCAGGCAGACGTTCGATTTAAGTTACATGCAACATTCAGGTAAACAGTAGTCCAGAAAATGGAAGTTAGAGGTAGTGCTGTTAAACATAGTAAGCAGAAAGGGAAATGCGAAATCAATTTTTGTAATCACATAATGCCAGAAATAAAATATGAATAAGTTGTTAATGTTTATGGAATATTTAAAAAAATTAGAGGCCATTGATGGGTTCCACGAGTTTGGACACCATTTATTCACAAGGTACAAATCACTTAACGTGTACTACAAAGAAAAAAGTAGGGGTAGTTCAAAGTGTTTTGGAAATTCTGATCGAAATTTCAAAAAAATAATTAAATCACTCTCTATGTACTGCATGTTGTTCGCTTGAGAAGCGTTCAGATCACGATCTGGGATCCACAGCGTTCACCAGATACGGAAAACGATGAAAAATACTCATAATTTGCAGCTTACTCTTGTACAGCTTACTTTTATTCACACTTTGTCTATTAAAGATTGAACACGAAAATTAGCACAGTCATTTTAATTTCATTCATCTATTTATTTGCGTTCTATGCATGGCTTACCACGTAGCAGCTACGGGAAACTGTGCTAATAAATATACAGAAAAGGAAAATATACTCTAATTTCATTATACACCCTTTATTGTTAGATAATTTGCCGGATAACATGTTATGGATCAGCTTCAAGATACGTATAATAAGAAACGTTTAATTTTTAATTTAAACCTCAATCTAATTTATAATTATACCTCATACCTCTAACGTTTCTTGGTATCAGTAGACTCACACGTGAAGTTCCACAGCGGTCACAGTTGAATTGTTCCAGTTAACCGCTTAGATCATTACAGGTTCCCTGACGCACTAAATATCCCAATGTACGATATGTGATATCTAGTCTGCAATGATCATCGTACAATTTGGGTCTTTATGTGATGAGTCAATTCCTTATCCAATCGATACAAAGGTAAATAGTATCAGCATGATAAACGCGTAAACAAAGAGCAACCCGCATCGACATTTCGATGTTCTCATCGCCTACGCGCTACATTCTCTCCATGTTGCTACTTACAATTTTCATTCACGTGGCGTCAACTACTTACAGAACAAAAGAATGTTACATCAGTCGGTTTCTTGGGGCATCCACGGATAGGGCGACAAGCACTCTGCAACTGCTGGCTGATGACTCTCTAGTGTAAGGAAAAGTGGCGTCTTTGAGTGACTGTAGGAGGATAAACGATGGCTTACACAGAATTTGTATTTAGTGAGATGAATGGCAACTTACCGTAAATGTGGAAAAATATAAGTCAATGCAGATTAGTAGGTATAACAATCCTGTAATTTTTTACAGTGTTACTGGTACGCTGCCTGAATCAAGCGATAGATAGTATTCGGTTTTGAGAGGACTCTAAGAAAGTGTCGCTGAGTTATAAAGGGGACCGCAAGTAGAACACTAGTGAGTCCTATTCTTGAGTACTGCTCAAGTGGTTGGGGTCCTCATCAGGAAGACCTCGAAGCAATTCAGAGGCGTGCTGCTAGATTTCTTAACATAGATTCGATCAGAGCCCGATTATTACCGAAGTACTCGGCGAACTGAAATGGGAACCTCTGGAGAGAAGACGACGTCCGTTTCGTGGAATACTATTGAGAAAATTTAGAGAACCGGTGGTTACGGCTGACTACAGAACGATTGTACTGCGGCTAGCGTACATCGCATGTTAGACCTGGGAAGACAAGATAAGAGAAATCAGGTCTCGTTCGGGGACATTCAGATAGTCGTTTTTCACTCGCTCTATTTGCGAGTCGATCATGAAAGAGAATGGAACAGGAAAGGGAATCACTAATAGCATTACGAGGTACCCTCCACCGTGCACCGTATGATGGCTTGCAGAATATGTATGTCTAAGTACATGTAGATACATGAGGTGTCAGGACGCAGAAACATTCTCAGTTTATCCACATCTATGACCCTCCTTAATATACTTGTATTGATCATGAAAATTATTTAGTAAATTAATGTGTGTGTGTATTCTGTATTGAACCAGGAATCTAGAGACCACAGAGAGGCTTCGTCCGCGCCGTAGCCCACAGTGGTTCACAACCCAAACAACAGGCCACAGCAGTCCACTCACCCCACCGCCGCCCCAGGGGATATTGTGCGGTTCGGCCCGCAGTGGATTCCCCCCTCCCCGGAACGTCTCACACCAGACGAGCATAACCCCAAATATTTGCGTGGTAGAGTAATTATAGTGTACGCGTACGTGAAGATAGTTTTTGCGCAGCAATCGCCTACATAGTATAACTGAGGCGGAATAAGGGGAATCAGCACGCATTCGCCGAGACAGATGGAAAACTGCCTTAAAAACCATCCACAGACTGGCCGGCACACCAGACCTCGACAATAATCCGCCGGGACCGGCAGCACGTTAGACGGCACGGCTAGCCGGGCGGGCTCCTCGATATGTACTAACAGGGACAGTAAAACTCGAGGAACATTCAGTACTGCAGCAGCGACAGCACTGTCGTTGGTCGCGATGACTGCTATCGATAAGCATGCGGCGCTACTAAGTCGTTGCTACGTTTCTGTTTATTCTTCTTGTTTTTTCTGTCCCTGTGAATACATATCGATAGGACAAATATCGGACTAGACTAATCCGGGGCCGCTCTATCGAATGAGCACTCAAAATTCCGGTTTAAAAATCACTTTGTTGGCAATGGGAAACAATCCGACGCTTTCCGTCGACAATGGGCGTCGCATGAAAGACGTGATGAGCCCTATATCTTTGGTTTGACTTCAGTTGTTCAGTGCAAAAACGAAACTGCAAATATGTGCCGACTTACCAGAGAAAATTCACCTGACGGCTCTTAGGAGAGACACCCTAAAATGCGGTCAGTATTTTATTGAGCTTTTGTTTTGGCTGCAGAACGATGGTGGGTAGCGCTAAGATATAGAAAGTGGGGATACACCGACAGAGGAACATAACGCGATGTAAGTAAATGATATTGATGAAATTACGAAGGCTTTCCTGGCGTAATAATTGATAATATTCTTCTCGGGTGTGCAGCCGGATCATAACGTCATCTTAACACAATATTTCAGGGGTCCAAGTGGCCGCCATCTTCAGGTGAGATCGTGTACCAGCACTCTCACCGGAAGATGGCGGCCAGTTGGAGTCAAGATGACGTAATGATCCGGCTGCACACCCGAAAAGAATATTATCGATATTGATGAAGCTTGACGGCTTTCATTTTTAAGAGACAAAACACACATCGAAAGGTAATTTGGCATGTTAGGTTTACAGGTAAAGTCTTCGAAACACTGACATTTAAAAAAAATGTGTTTCCTGTAAAAACTCAAATGTAATTAACGTTCCAGGAAATAGTATAATGACTTTTTGTAATAATTTAAAATTTTTCAAAACAGTCCTTCAGCGTTACTTTATTTTGTAAAGTGGAAACGTTTGGTACAACATAAGTTAGAGAAAGTTTCACGCCACATCCATTCATGATTAGTAAAGCTGGATTCTGAAATACAGTTTTTGGAAAGTTACACAACGTGTTAGTGGATGATTTTGAACACGTCCGATTAAAATACCTAAACGTTCGTTATTATTCTAATTATTTGTTTTACTTATTTTTGTTTTATATTCTAATTTTGTTACGCTTTAAATTCTTGTTTCTTTTCTTTATAACTATACCCTTTCACTACGTGTATTATGTAAACTGAATCATTAATATGATACAAATTCATTATAATAATGGTAATATGTAAAAATGCTTACAACGTAACCTTATGTTTACATCACGGACATGAATGAATGAAATGTCTTCACATTAAATACAGTGTGAACAACACAAAATAAAACATAATTGAACAAGATTCTCAAGTGGTAGCGGACGATTCTCTAAATATCCTGTTTTGTACCTGGAATATTTCAGTACATTGGAAAACATCGGTGAAGAGAACTGATTATGTACTTGTTACTGCAGCTTAACTCTATTGTTTCTCAAGTGAATATTGATATCAGAATCATTCAGCGGAATTATATCCCAAAATGTTCTCACAGAATTCTTTCAGGATTGAAATCGGTATACATCCAACGTCTGTACATGTGGTGTCGAGCCTTGTGGGATCATAAAACGGTTCACTCACTCTAACCTACCGAAGTATCTAATAATAACGTAGGTGTCTCTCTAATCGGAAAGAAAACTTCAGTCTAATATCTTTCGATGTGGTCAGATGTTAGTTTATCAAAAAATGGCTCTGAGCACTATGGGACTTAACATCTATGGTCATCAGTCCCCTAGAACTTAGAACTACTTAAACCTAACTAACCTAAGGACATCACACACATCCATGCCCGAGGCAGGATTCGAACCTGCGACCGTAGCAGTCGCCCGGTTTCGGACTGAGCGCCTAGAACCGCGAGACCACCGCGGCCGGCGTTAGTTTATCAGATTACGATGCCGTCACAGGAGCCTTATAAAAAAAGAGATTGTCGGATTCTCTGTACAATGTCTCCATTAGTTTCTTTTAAAACTGTGAAAAGAGGTGTTCATGATTTACCAGCTGCAGGTACTGTAGGCTGAATTGTATAAATGAAGTTCTCTTCGAGTCGCTTCTCCGTAGGTTCTCGTGGAGAGGATGTTGCGAACAGTCAAACAGCATACATAGTGTCAGCAGACCCCGGTGTCTTGGCGCGATTTTTCCGTTTGCGTATTGCTCGGAGCTCTCGCTGCCGAAAGTTCTTCGCTAGACGACAATAGTGATTTCAGGACTTGTTTCCTGTATTAATAGCTGCTTCGAAAGACTATTCTTTGAAGACAATAGAACGAATACATTATGTGGTAACCAGCCTTAGCAACTCTGGCAGCCGGCCCTGTCTGTCACCACTTCTCTACGAGAGGCGTTTCAGGCTGGGGCCAGCAGTCCCACCGAGGTTACCAGACTAGCAGTTCAAGAGGTACAGGGCTGCAATCCTACTTGGCGACACTATAGACCACGTCACGAATTTGCCGAGAGTCTCGCTCGTTGTCGGCTACTGATTGGCGCCTCCCGCTATACAATCCGGAGCCGCTACGTCTACAGCAGCCTGGTCAGCCACTTGTAACTACTACGGAACAGGATATCACCACAAGACTTCTGCATCTCGTCAAACATCTTCCGGATCTCTTTCTAACGAAATGTTCTTTGAATTACTACGCATCGCACGGACTTCCGGACTTGGTCACCCACACGAACTTCTCTTCTGATTATTCGTCTGACATCCTGTACTTGTTCGCATTCAGAGTACTTACGTTCGTGAACAAACTTTGTTGCTTGCCTGAGCCTTGTATTGTGTATAAAATACATCAGTTTACAAATAGGGAAGATGTCGTCCACTAACCCAGTCAATATTTGCTGAATACTAATTGTTTGACTTATCGTAGCTCCATGACGTAGCAATGATTGAAGATAGTTGTGTATCAGAAAATCATGAGGAGTCCTTTATCCCAAGAAAAGTCCTTTCTTCAGAAACCGGATAAAATTTCGAATAAAATATCTGCGGCTGAATTTTGGAAATGCGAGAAGAAGGGAAGACGGTTCCTTTCATCCACGAAGCATAAATACCGCAACGTTACTTCAGTGGCACAGCTGTATCTCTGGGTAAAGTATTTTCTTCAGGAATGCTTCAAAACGTGATAACATAAAAGTAATATTCTGTCGGACTTTATAAAAGTATAAGAGGCTATGGATCATCAACTGGTTATTCATGATACAGATCATAAAGAACGGGCCTTTCAAATGAGCAGGAGAATTAAGTTAACCAGTTTAAAGTAAAGTCCCAAGTGACCATTGCGTTTTAAAAAGGTGTACGAAAAAAATGCGAACTTAATACTAAAGACTATATAAACAATAACAGTGATCTCGGGGAGGTCATTTTACAACCTGTATTGTAAACTTGGGAGCTCATCAGAGTTTTGGGGGCTGAAAATGTATATAGAGCGGATTGAAGTTATAATCTTAATAGAACTTAGAACTACTTAAACCTGACTAACCTAAGGGAATCACACACACCCATGCCCGAAGCAGGATTCGAACCTGCGACGGTAGCGGTGGCGCGGTTCCAGACTGTAGCCCTTAGAACCACTCGGCCACACCAGCCGGCAGTCCTGGAAAAACATGCACACCAAGTGTAAAGATTAAATAAAACGGAAACCCACGGATGATGGCACTGTGGTGCTGAAACATATTTGAGAACTTGGAAAAAACGGTGTTTTACATAACTGGCGGACCTTACATCCTACAATTTTATTTGCAACATTTAGCTACACCTTCCAGCTACTTCTCTACACAGCCGTGCTCCGACTCAGACGTTTGTCGTAATACTCTCGTCATGGAATGCAGCGTCCTAAGCTTTCCGATTATTTTTACGCTGGACTTCAGCTTATTGTTCGACCCAAAATGTTATCTTCATATCCAGCGGTTCATCTGAGCAGGGATAAAAATCACAGGTAGCCAAGTTCGGTCTGTATGATGGGTGATCAAACACTTCAAAACGGAAAGGGTGCAGGAGCCCCCTCGTTGCCCTTGCGGTGTGGGGCCGAGAACTGTCATGAAAATGAAAATTCATGACAGTTACGTTGTGTTGAGATGAATGAAATAAGGCAAAATCTCTCGGCAGGCACCCATACTTGGTTGGAGATGCTGTTTCTTTGGCATCTTTAAGCGCTCACTGCGGGCTCAGTACTAAGAGCTAAGGCCATACTAGAGATGCTGCCCAACACGTACGTGCAAAGCTTCATCGGATTTCCACTGTGGTTTCCATTTCCCTACCGATTGTTCCTTCCTTTCCGAATAGATCTAGTACACTTCAGCAATAATACTATCCCTACAACTTTGTATTAATGTTAACATAAAACTATCAATGTAGTATTGGCATTAGTGACGTCAACGGCCAGTAGCATGTGTGGCAGAAATGGGTTTGTCTCAAGCAACACAGTGCATACCATTGATATTTTCCCTGTTTTGCAAATATTTTCAGCGCAATATAGATCGAACCGAGCTATTGGAGACTATGGGTCCTTTATACCAATAAACTCAAAAATATCCCTGACATGCCGTTTAAACTTTTTCTGTGGGGATCGGATTTACTCTATAGGTAGACGTCAACGTTACTACTCTGCAGGAGAAAACAGGATTGTCTATTGTTTCGACAGCAGCCCTGCAATCCATGTCGATGGCGTATAACCATATTAAATCACACATCCATGGTCAGTTATAAAACAACTGCTTCGTTTTATACTCCACTGCGCAGGAATTACCTTTTTCGTTAGTTGACAGTGGAATGACCTACTTAATAAGATATCCAAAAGAGACTAGTGTAGCGTACAGGCAGCAGTTTTCCTGAGCGCTTGGGACATGCGCCTAACACATCTCGGGTAAAGAAAGCTCCCTACGAGCGCGCGTGCGTAAATTGCCAACCGTAAATCACCAACTGTGCAAACAAGGACAGCTGCGCCGGATTTAGTAATTGTAAATGATACAGCGCCAAAGAAACAAAGCCGGACGGGGAATTATGAATGACGTAATCCGGTTAACAGCTTCCATTGTGTTTAATTCATAGCAAAGATACAGCACCTGACATTAATCGTCCTCATCTTAAGACAGCGAACGCGGAATTCGTACGCGTTCACAGTTGCCACCAAGTGTGCGCAATGAAATGCTGACTCCTAATAATGACGCACCGTTGTTACTCCCCAGTGTATGAATTCATCTGCACGCAATTTCTAAAATACACGGTTGTAGGTACCTGTTCCATCTGATTTTCAAGTGAATAAAATATTGTTATCCACACATCTTCCTTTTATTTTCCTGTTAGCAGTCACGGAAACTGAAGTTAGTCATAGGAGAAGACTGCAGCTGCTTTCAGGCAGCAGTTTGCTTAAGAGCACTATCTGTGACGTTATTTCCCAGAGTAAAGCACTTTTCTGGGCATTACAGTAGGAGACAAATCATATCTCACACACATATATACAGGGTGTTTCAGCTGCCCCTACCTGTAGGTTTTATGCAACTCCCAGACCTTTCAAAAACCATGTGCAAGAGTTACATATTCTACAGCTTGTTATATGCAAACTATTAGCCCTATTGAAAGAAAATTAACAAAAGGCTTTTGTAGGATATTTGATGTATTTAAATTTTGCACCGGTATACGTTTTGCTTAGAGGCCACTGTTTTCGGGGTTCTTCAAGAAAAACACATTTGAATCCTCTGTTCAGGCTTATCGTTTAAAAATTACTACAGCTTATGGGATACCCAAGTTTTCACGAGCCTTAACCAGGCACACTCTGTGCAATAGGTTATGTGTTACACATTTTTATCGAATAACCAACAAACTACGGAATACGACACAGTGCATGGAGCGGAATTCCCCCGTAAACTGCATATCATGCAAGTTGTTGTAGTTCCAGGATTCGGCTTTCGGTCCCTTATCAAACACTACAACAGTATGTAACCCTTAAATTATGGGAAAAGTAGGAAAAGATGAAACCAAAGGATGTAGGGAATCCCACGAGTGAAAATTAAAGATCACACTGCTACTTACGTATTTCGTTGTCTTAGGTCATTCTTCACTAATCTATCATCCACACCACTTTCCTCTTCGGAAAGGAGCTACTACAAAACCACAGCACTAAGTGCTGTCTTCTGTTTGTCCCTCTTCATCTTAAACAGTCAAAAAATGGTTCAAATGGCTCTAAGCACTATGGGACTCAACTTCTGAGGTCATTAGTCCCCTAGAACTTAAAACTAGTTAAACCTAACTAACCTAAGGACATCACACACATCCACGCCCGAGGCAGGATTCGAACCTGCGACCGTAGCGGTCTCGCGGTTCCAGACTGCAGCGCCTAGAACCGCACGGCCACTTCGGCCGGCCTTAAGCAGTCTTTCCGACATCAATTATAATGGGAACAGAAGGTGCACAGCAAAAGAAGTTCGTGCTGATGACACAATAACTTCTTTATTAAGATATTCAAATTACCTCTACCACTCTACCATGTGACTGGTCAGAAGTTTCTACCGACAGGTGTGAGTATGAACACAAACAACTCTAATTAATCCATCCAACTCATACAGTCATCCGAGTACATTTCCGTCTTCACATAATACCCTGGCACCAGCACTGGCCAGAGGTACCGGGACATGAGCCGCTTACACAGCAGTGAACTGTCTTGGCACACAGACTCCCTGGCAGTGGCAGGGACACCACACGTGGCGTAGCTACCGAAAGGTATGGAGCTGGGCAGTGACGTCTTCTACTTTGGAATACGTAGCGGCATTCCTGAGACAAGGCGAAGTCAAAGTTAGGATGGACACTGAGGGGCAGCAGTAAGCAGCTGGCGGCGTAGTGGCTGCCCTCGCTGGGCAGACAGGTGACGGTCCCTGGATCACGGTCCGGCGGCGGCAGTTACGACGAAATCTGGATGCATCTGATGTCAGACGACAGCGTGAAATATTGCACAAGCTTTACGACAGCTGGTCAAAGTACCGGGTCATCGGCATACGAAAGTGTGATGACGCAGAAGCAGGCACATAGTGGAGTTGCGCTTCTCTCATCAAGACGCTGACTGCAGCTGCTAGCGTTCCAGGACTGACTTGCACTGACTGTGGCTTAAGCCGTTACAGAAGGTATACTGCTGCGAGATGTGCTGCGAACAACGTGGTGTAGTGGTTAGCATTGCTGTCTGGCTAAATCCACGGGCTTCCAGTTCAGATTGGGTCACCAACAAATATCTTTTATTTAGTATTTATAATATCTTGTGTTTATCGTGTGTCCATAATAAATAAGTTTTACGTGCTAACTGTTGCACTATGTTGACGACTTGCTATCGGATTTAGACTTGCTTCTCGTTATAATCTGACAGTATTTCAAACACAAATATCCAGCCAAAGGACATTCCTTCACTTGATGTTCAGGGGGATGAATGAAGGAAGTTTGAAATTTCACGTCTCATCGACGTAGTCGTCAACAGTGACGAAGCAAAAACAGGAACGCAAAAAGGAAAAAGCTTTATTATCTCTTAAGGAATCATTGAGATCTCCTCCTGATATGGTGTCGGAAAACAAAAACGAAACTTTAATGCCGGCCGGGGTGACCGAGCGGTTCTAGGTGCTACAGCCTGGAACCGCGCGACCGCTACGGTCGCAGGTTCGAATCCTGCCTCGGGTATGGATGTGTGTGACGTCCTTAGGTTAGTTAGGTTTAAGTAGTTCTAAGTTACAGGGGACTGATGAACTTAGAAGTTAAGTCCCATAGTGCTCAGGGCCATTTGAACCATTTGAAACTTTAATATGGTTCGCGGGATTGAGTTATGGACCATCCTCTTCTCGAGTCCAATTTCTAAGCCACTACACCAATTCACTCTTTGCCGTGATTAGGGAGCAATTTTAGCTACATGCATCGGGCCGTTATAAAAGCTGAAGCATTTGTCTATGAAGCACTGACAGTATAAGGTCTCGAATACAATGTGTTCCACATTTCGTGGTTGTGGTGTAACATATTTCATTCTTTTTATATATAGCTAGCTGAGTACCCAGCATTTCCCGGGAATATATTCGTTCCTAACATTTATTAGTTCATCTTCTCGTCCCCTCTTAATACGTCCATCTGCTTCTTCCCCGTCTCTTTGTCCATCTCCTCCTCTTCCTCACTCTCTCCATCTCCTCCTCCCCCCACTCTCTGTCCATCAGCTCCTCCCATCTCTCTTGGTGCATCTCATCCTCCTAATTTCTCTGTCCATCTCCTTCTCTTCCCTGAAAGTCAATCTCTACCTTCTTCTCTATTTCCTGCTTCCCCTCTCTCTAGTCATATCCTCCACCCCTCTTTGTCTGCCCACCTCCTCTACCCCCTACAACTGTGTTTCTGCCCATCCCCTTCTCTCTGGCCATTTGCTGCTCTTCGCCTTCTCTGTTCATTTCTTTCTCCTCTTACGTCCTACCCCTCACTCTGTCAATCTCCATCTCCCTCCTTTTCTCTCAGTCATGACTTTATCATCCCCAGCACAGTAGGAAGTTGGTGATTCTCACTCACAGTATTTCTGTCCACATGGTAAGTAACATGTGTACCAAGTTTGGATGAAACCTATAGAACAGCACCTTCCCACATGTTACACATATTTCACCTATATTTAACATATTTCACACGTTTCTGTACACATATGTCACTTGTACCTCTAGCAAATTCGCCCTGTAGTTTCATTTTCATGGATCTCAATGTTTATGACATGGTATCTCCTGAACTATGAGTCGTACAGTCACATAATTTTGGAGGTATGTTTAGTGGTGTATGTAGATACTGTCTACGAAATGTGTTGTGAACACAGCTGGTATGTAGTATTATTTTCTTTGGGGGAGAATGGCTAGCGAGAAAAAGCTTTGTGGAGGTTTGAAATTACGTGTAAGGTTTGGTTCAAATGGTTCTGAGCACTATGGGACTCAACTGCTGAGGTCATTAGTCCCCTAGAACTTAGAACTAGTTAAACCTAACTAACCTAAGGACATCACAAACATCCATGCCCGAGGCAGGATTCGAACCTGCGACCGTAGCGGTCTTGCGGTTCCAGACTGCAGCGCCTTTAACCGCACGGCCACTTCGGCCGGCACGTGTAAGGTTTGTTGGAAGTCACTAAGTGCTCTCATTATCAGAATGTGGATGAATCTAGTCTGGTTATTTACGGTAATGGGCTACGCATTTGTTTCCACCATCACCCCCATCCCTTTAAGACGTAACCCCACAATGGTTCTTTGCAAAT
The DNA here is from genome assembly GCF_023898315.1 of Schistocerca nitens. NCBI lineage: Eukaryota > Metazoa > Arthropoda > Insecta > Orthoptera > Acrididae > Schistocerca > Schistocerca nitens. The sequence continues at coordinate 953,370,894 of NC_064616.1, forward strand.
ACTAAGTGCTATGAATAGCAAGTTTGGTTGAAATCGCTCAAGTGGTTTAGGAGTTGTGGAACATACATACATACATGCATTTGGAACGTGAAATTAACGAACATTAGCTCTAACAATATGGCGTAGTTTTGGTGAGTTTTTAACAGAACACATCATCTTAAACAGAACATAACCTGTTCGATCACCTAATATGGTGCTGCCTCACTAATTCCTTCTTTGTGAATTGTAAAACGTGGACGCAAGCAGTTTGAAATTCATTTAAAATAATAGTTTTACTAACGAGTAAGAGTCTATAGTAAATGCATATGCAGCAGATACCGTATCACTATGGAGAAGGGAAGAAGCACGATGCAGCACCCGATATGCTTTCAGTCTTCCTTAGATTTATTTTCCAATTCACTGTGGAGTAAGATGTCTGTCGTGATTATAAACTTTAAGTTACAATGAGTGACAAGCCAGATACTTATGCTGCTCCAGGTCGCATTCAATTTTGAATCCATCTGAGACACAACAGTCTCGGAAAGGTGCGGAGAGCTAGATGACGATTTTATGGTTGAAAAGGAGCAGATCTAAGACGTGATTACTTTCGGGAGGCATCTTGTTATATTGGCTTTGTCAGGAACGTCTGGTAGCCGGGAGTAATATAAAAGTAATGTCAAATAGCGCACTATTCGAGAGCACTCGTTCTGCAGCCGCTTGAGACCGCACTGGCAATAAAGTAGCCAGAACCCTTTTCCTTTCCAGACGTTATTAGATTTTACTTAAACTCGTTGCCGGCTCCCGAGATTAACCGAAAAAAAAGTTATCGATTCGACGCAACGATTGCCGCTCACTGTATCTCAAAGGACTCCACTCTGTTTATAGGCAAAAAAGCTTCCCACGCGCGGGATACGGGGCGCTTTCTACAGTCATTCGACTTAAATTGTGAAATCGGCAAATAACGGAATGCAATGCGAACTCGAATTTAGAAGCTGGTAATGGGGGCTTTTGTGTCCCGCAATACGAGCGAACTGATACTCAGATAAATGATGTCGACGCGCTTCCGGAGTTCTCCATATTGGCTGAGGAGGTAACTGGTGCTTATCCGCCAAGCGAAGGCCGTGGCGCAGTAGCAAATGGCACGACAGAAATAAAATTATTCTTGTTTCTGCCTCAGTGTACGTGTACTGCTTGAGATGATGGTAGTAATACCTAAATCTCTAGAGTAGTTGAATTCATTATAGTTTTCCTGTCGACCCTTGTAATAACCTAGTATTACTGTAATTACTTACATCATATAAACTATCTGATCAAAGTATCCGAAAATGTTCAAATGTGTGTGAAATCTTACGGAACTTAACTACTAAGGTCATCAGTCCCTACGCTTACACACTACTTAATCTAAATTATCCTAGGGACAAACACACACACCTATGCCCGAGGGAGGACTCGAACCTCCGCCGGTACCAGCCGCATAGTCATGACTGCAGCGCCATAAACCGCTCGGCTAATCCCACGCGGCAAAAGTATCCGGACACCCGTAGTAATGTGGAACTGATCACAAGATATCAAGAAAGGAGGGTAAAAATGGAGACAGGGACAATTGGGTTCTCAGTTGTAAAGCAGTAACAGCAGAATGGGTCGATGTGGGGATTTCAATGACCACGTACGCTGACTAATCATTGGATGTCACCCGACTAACTAACCCATCAGGGTTATTTCAAGGCTTTTAAACAGCAATTTCAACCTCTTGGGGATGTGATCGTGCAGTGGAAAAGCGACGGAAGAACTACATATACACCAAGACTCACTAGACCTTATTTGGTAACTGATAGGGACCGTCGAGCATTACCGAGGGTGGGTGCAAAATCAGAGGCAGGGATCACTCGTGACTTCCAAAGGACTACAGCAGTCCAGCTGGCACCATTAGTGTGCGTAGGGAGTTAAAAAGTATTGATCATAAGCCACGCATTTCTAGAGTTAATTAGTGACGCTTGAGGTGGTGTAAAGAGAGACGCGACTGGACAGTAGATAACAGGAAACGAGTGATTTTTAATGATGAATAATGGCAGGCGAATGCCTGGAGAACAATACCTACCATCATATGTAGTGCTAACTGTGAAGTTCAGAGTAGGTGGTGTTAAATTACGGATGTGTGTATGTGTGTGTGTGCCTGTGAAGGGGGGGCAGGGGTACTTCGTGGTTAGGGTGTTGTCTTATTATTGCTCCTAAGAAAACGACTGTGACTATGTCGCCATGGCGATGCAGTCTGTCATAAGTCAGTACTTGTGGAGGCAACGGTCTGTGGGCAACAACAATCCTGAAGCGGAATATCCTGCCATAGTCCCGACCTGAACCCAACAAACACCAATATCAATAGCTTCTCTAGTTTCGGCTTTTGGGCAACAATTGATGTAATTGCTCCACAGACATTCGGACACCTCACTGAGAGAGTCGCAGTAGATTTCAAGCCATCATAAAAGCAGGGCATGGACACACCACATATTAATGTCAAATAAGAGATGCCCAGATTCTTCTGATCAGGAAAGTGCATATCACGCCCGCGCGCGCACACACACACACAAAAGAAATAATAGTTGTAAAAGCTAAAACGTGATTATTACGGCAAGGACGGAATAGTAACGCAGTGTGATGCCATTCCACAGCAAAATCATATTTATATACAAATGCGCTAATATTAACAGTTATTTACTGTTTATTATTATTATTTCTGTTTTTATGCTGTATCATAACTTTCTAATTCATCAGAACACATGAAAACTTAAAAAATATTAAAACAAGATTTATCGTGGGTGGGGCGATCAAAAAGCTTTTTTCCGAAGGCCGTAAAGACCAAAATCGGTTTGTCAATCAGGAAAAATCGCAGTGAGCATTTAGACAATCACCTCACCGACGCGCCAGGTTGAAGATAACCGTTTGGTATAAAACTGTGTCCTGCTGCATAAAGAAGTCCGTAACTGAATGCTGCTCATCCTCTTCCGACAGGAATCGTCGACCCTTCAAGGCCTTTTTTTCATAGTACCGAAGGCGTGATAGTTACACGGTAAGAGATCGGGATTATACGGAGGGTGGTCACTTGAGTTGGCGTAACTTCAGTGCCTTCTGAATAACCGGCGTTTTGTCTCGAACTACGACCAACGTGGAACTTGGTGCACTATTCTAAAACGGTGGTTTTTGAAAGACATGCTGCCAGTTACTCATTCTTCATTCTCCGATTGATGTCTATCGGTGTTTGTTCTTTGGTAGCAAAGAAAAGAATAACAGCACGCTAGTTCAGTTTGGACGTATTTGGTAATAACGTCGCCACACTTCACGTTTACATATTTACCACATGCACGTCGGAAGCACTCGAATGCTTCACTAGTCCCTAGCCTACGTGTCGATGTTTACATACCCGCATCGGAGTCGCGCCACGTTGCATATACGCTGCAGTAACGCTCTCAACTGGAAACTTTTTGCTCGTCTCTTACGTGTAGGGGGACATCAGGTGTGAAGGAAGCAATAACATAAATAAACACATTAAAACCACGGCGAGCGCCTACAGACACCGTTCTTTTGCGGAAGGAAGATTAGAGTTGAATATCCCGTCGACGACGAGGTCATTAGCGATATATCACACGCTACGATATGACAGGTAACAGAAGTGTAATCGGCCGTTTCCTTTGCAAAGGAACTATTCCCCGGTATTTGCCTTAGGCGATGTGAGGAAATCGGGAATTTTCATCACACTCCTCCCGACTGTAAGCCCAGTGCCGTAACCACTGCAACAGCTCAGCGAATGAATGTCCGTGGTTTTCACGTGATGATGACGAGGCGGGTTTTGGCTTTTAGACGTCTTCTCATGTAGATTCAGTACGTATCACTTACCGAGCTACAGTGACCTGTTTAGAATTAATATTCAAGTTTGAACAAAGCAACATACATCATCGGTCACATGAGACTGTTATTCTAAACCGTTAGACAAATTTTGGTAGTATTTTTTATGTGGGTAATTAATTTTCAGAGCTGATACGGAGGACACGTCAGCGCTGAATACCCCCATCCAAAAATACTTGAATAACGTTCTCTATAGAGACATCCGTCTCCTCCGCAGTCTCCAAAGACGGCTTTTTGTAGGAAGACGTAGATATCTAAAGAATATGGCTGCCCAAAGCAAGTGTTATGAGAGTTTTATGAGGGCGTTTACATATGGCAGTATCATGCAAAGTCTCATGGAGTATCTTTGAGGTAGCTGCTTCAAACCCGTGAGGTGTATGGTGGGATGTAATCACTGCGCCGGCCAGGGTGGTCGAGAGGTTCTAGGCGCTACAGCCTGGAACCGCGCGACCGCTCCGGTCGCAGGTTCGAATCCTGCCTCGGGCACGGATGTGTGTGATGTCCTTAGGTTAGTTAGGTTTAAGTAGTTCTAAGTTCTATTGTACCCGTGGTCTAGACGCCGGCACGGTAGCTCAGCGTGTTCGGTCAGAGGGTTAGCAGCCCTCTGTAATAAAAAAACTGAGTTAATCGATCAACAACGAACCTAAACGGCTGTCTTACGACGTCCGCCCCGAGCAGTTGCAACGAACAAACTGAGATTTAAAAAAAAAAAAAAAAAGGGGTAGCGTCTTTGATTCATAACCTAAACGTCTTCGGTCCCGGGTTCGATCCCCGCCACTGCCTAAATTTTGATAAATAATCAGCATTGGCGGCCGAAGACTTCCGGCATAAGAAGTCAGCCTCATTCTGCCAACGGCCTTGTCAAGAGGGCGGAGGAGCGGATAGAGGTTCAGGGCACTCTGTTGTCCTAGGGGTGGGAAATTGCCCCTAAAGGCGGAAGAATCAGCAATGATCAACGACATGAGGATGTAGAAGGCAATGGAAACCACTGTATTAAAGACACGTAACGTGTATCCACAGGACATGTGGCCTGTGATTGAGGAAGTGTCATGATGATCTCTGCATTGGCAAAAGATTCCGGAATAGTCAAAAAATGGCTCTGAGCACTATGGGACTTAACTTCTGTGGTCATCAGTCCCCTAGAACTTAGAACTACTTAAACCTAACTAACCTAAGGACATCACACACATCCATGCCCGAGGCAGGATTCGAACCTGCGACCGTAGCAGTCGCGCGGTTCCGGACTGAGCGCCTTAACCGCGAGACCACCGCGGCCGGCCCGGAATAGTCCCCCATTCGGATCTCCGGGAGGGGACTGCCAAGGGGGAGGTTACCATGAGAAAAAGATTGAATAATCAACGAAAGGATAACGTTCTACGAGTCGGGGCGTGGAATGTCAGAAGCTTGAACGTGGTAGGGAAACTAGAAAATCTGAAAAGGGAAATGCAAAGGCTCAATCTAGATATAGAGGGTGTCAGTGAAGTGAAGTGGAAGGAAGACAAGGATTTCTGGTCAGATGAGTATCGGGTAATATCAACAGCAGCCGAAAATGGTATAACAGGTGTAGGATTCGTTATGAATAGGAAGGTAGGGCAGAGGGTGTGTTACTGTGAACAGTTCAGTGACTGGGTTGTTCTAATCAGAATCGACAGCAGACCAACACCGACAACGATAGTTCAGGTATACATGCCGACGTCGCAAGCTGAAGATGAACAGATAGAGAAAGTGTATGAGGATATTGAAAGGGTAATGCAGTATGTAAAGGGGGACGAAAATCTAATAGTCATGGGCGACTGGAATGCAGTTGTAGGGGAAGGAGTAGAAGAAAAGGTTACAGGAGAATATGGGCTTGGGACAAAGAATGAAAGAGGAGAAAGACTAATTGAGTTCTGTGACAAGTTTCAGCTAGTAATAGCGAATACCCTGTTCAAGAATCACAAGAGGAGGAGGTATACTTGGAAAAAGCCGGGAGATACGGGAAGATTTCAATTAGATTACATCATGGTCAGACAGAGATTCCGAAATCAGATACTGGACTGTATGGCGTACCCCGAAGCAGATATAGACTCAGATCACAATATAGTAGTGATGAAGAGTAGGCTGAAGTTCAAGACATTAGTCAGGAAGAATCAATACGCAAAGAAGTGGGATACGGAAGTACTAAGGAATGACGAGATACGTTTGAAGTTCTCTAACGCTATAGATACAGCAATAAGGAATAGCGCAGTAGGCAGTACAGTTGAAGAGGAATGGACATCTCTAAAAAGGGCCATCACAGAAGTTGGAAGGAAAACATAGGTACAAAGAAGATAGCTGCGAAGAAACCATGGGTAACAGAAGAAATACTTCAGTTGATTGATGAAAGGAGGAAGTACAAACATGTTCCGGGAAAATCAGGAATACAGAAATACAAGTCGCTGAGGAATGAAATAAATAGGAAGTGCAGGGAAGCTAAGACGAAATGGCTGCAGGAAAAATGTGAAGACATCGAAAAAGATATGGTTGTCGGAAGGACAGACTCAGCATACAGGAAAGTCAAAACAACCTTTGGTGACATTAAAAGCAACGGTGGTAACATTAAGAGTGCAACGGGAATTCCACTGTTAAATGCAGAGGAGAGAGCAGATAGGTGGAAAGAATACATTGAAAGCCTCTATGAGGGTGAAGATTTGTCTGATGTGATAGAAGAAGAAACAGGAGTCGATTTAGAAGAGATAGGGGATCCAGTATTAGAATCGGAATGTAAAACAGCTTTGGAGGACTTACGATCAAATAAGGCAGAAGGGATAGATAACATTCCATCACAATTTCTAAAATAATTGGGGGAAGTGGCAACAAAACGACTATTCACATTGGTGTGTAGAATATATGAGTCTGGCTGCATACCATCTGACTTTCGGAAAAGCATCATCCACACAATTCCGAAGACGGCAAGAGCTGACAAGTGCGAGAATTATCGCACAATCAGCTTAACAGCTCATGCATCGAAGCTGCTTACAAGAATAATATACAGAAGAATGGAAAAGAAAATTGAGAATGCGCTAGGTGAAGATCAGTTTGGCTTTAGGAAAAGTAAAGGGACGAGAGAGGCAATTCTGACGTTACGGCTAGTAATGGAAGCAAGGCTAAAGAAAAATCAAGACACTTTCATAGGATTTGTCGACCTGGAAAAAGCATTCGACAATATAAAATGGTGCAAGCTGTTCGAGATTCTGAAAAATGTAGGGGTAAGCTATAGGGAGAGACGGGTCATATACAATATGTACAACAACCAAGAGGGAATAATAAGAGTGGACGATCAAGAACGAAGTGCTCGTATTAACAAGGGTGTAAGACAAGGCTGTAGCCTTTCGCCCCTACTCTTCAATCTGTACATCGAGGAAGCAATGATGGAAATACAAGAAAGGTTCAGGAGTGGAATTAAAATACAAGGTGAAAGGATATCAATGATACGATTCGCTGATGACATTGCTATCCTGAGTGAAAGTGAAGAAGAATTAAATGATCTGCTGAACTGAATGAACAGTCTAATGAGTACACAGTATGGTTTGAGAGTAAATCGGAGAAAGACGAAGGTAATGAGAAGTAGTAGAAATGAGAACAGCGAGAAACTTAACATCAGGATTGATGGTCACGAAGTCAATGAAGTTAAGGAAGTCTGCTACCTAGACAGTAAAATAACCAATGACGGACGGAGCAAGGACGACATCAAAAGCAGACTCGCTATGGCAAAGAAGGCATTTCTGGCCAAGAGAAGTCTACTAATATCGAATACCGGCCTTAATTTGAGGAAGAAATTTCTGAGGATGTACGTCTGGAGTACAGCATTGTATGGTAGTGAAACATGGACTGTGGGAAAATCGAAACAGAAGAGAATCGAAGCATTTGAGATGTGGTGCTATAGACGAATGTTGAAAATTAGGTGGACTGATAAGGTAAGGAATGAGGAGGTTCTATGCAGAATCGGAGAGGAAAGGAATATGTGGAAAACACTGATAAGGAGAAGGGACAGGATGATAGGACATCTGCTAAGACATGAGGGAATGACTTCCATGGTACTAGAGGGAGCTGTAGAGGGCAAAAACTGTAGAGGAAGACAGAGATTGGAATACGTGAAGCAAATAATTGAGGACGTAGGTTGCAATTGCTACTCTGAGATGAAGAGGTTAGCACAGGAAAGGAATTCGTGGCGGGCCGCATCAAACCAGTCAGTAGACTGATGACCAAAAAAAAAGTTCTAGGGGACCGATGACCTCAGAAATTAAGTCCCATAGTGCTCAGAGCCATTTGACCCATTTATAATCACTGCAGCTTCAGGATTTACAACTTCGATTGTCATTAGATTCATGAAGTAATCGATGCTGAATAGTTGAATATGTGTGTTCATACGTCTTGTCTCATGTGTGTGCATATTTTGCAAATTGATGCACATCTTTCCAGATTTACCACAGGTAAGAATATGATCCATATTCAGCACCAGTCACACAACAATCTTTTTTTTTTTTTTTTTTTTTTTTTTAACTGATGCCAACAGGATTATATTTGGCATTAACTGAGGATCTGCATTTAGGCTGTTACATGGTGTATCATAATTAACGGTGCAAACTGATACAGTTGAAAATACAATTTACAATAAGGGAAAACGTCTTATAAAACGGCCATTTGCGAGGTAGCTGGTAATTTTATATTGCTAGCCGACGACAACTTGACTATTCTTAAACAGTTTAGTGGTTCAGAACTTTCGAAGGATAATTTGGTAGCAGCACATTTGCTGTTAACGCAAGTATTATATAGTAAAATCACAGTACGGCTAACGTGCCTATTTTGTCGATGAAGTATAGGTCTGGGCGGACCTATCTGTTGGCCTTCAAGATATCTTAGTCTAAATCCACGGGATTTTTGTGTCTCAAGCACTCTCGTTAACTCTCTTGCGGATCTGGGACAGAGGGCTGTAGTTACGTAACAAAAATTTCAAATGAACTGATTACACTTTACAAAGAGGAGAATGGAATTTCATCGTGCAGCATTGAGGCCCCTGGGAAATCTCCGTATCAGACTCGAGTGTACGGCGATTACAGTGTGTAAGTGGAATCTGTTTCTTGTTCATTATAAACAGCTGTAATTCCGTCAAAGTAGAGTACGCGATTATGGGGTCTGTCATAGAGTGTTGTTTTTTTTTCCAATACGGAATTACAGGAGGCGAAGCGTTACCTGTGTCATCTTACTTGTAAACCTACTTATATAGTCCTACTTCCTTTGTCTGTCAAGAGCGGTGTGTTAAACTGTGAGTTGTATGAAACTAGTCGTCGAGAACTGGTGAATGAGCCGCTTTCTGTGTGCTGTCTGCCCCTCCAGCTGTGCCATCACATATCGGCACAGAGCATACATTAGCTACAGCTCCAGGTATCCAGCTCCCATCTGATCACTGAATAATGTTCCTAACTTTTGTCTGACGCGTCAACTCTGCTACGCTGAAGCAACTTACTGCTTTTAATAAGAACTTCTCATGTCAAATAAACCGACAAACGTGCTGGAAATTTAGGGCGTAAAGTTTCTGGAACACTTGTAGGTGCCAGCGACGGCCTTTTGTATGAGAAAGAGCTTCTCTTTGCTTCAGCATCGAACAGAAAAATAAGCCCTGACACATGCACAGAATTATGCATTCTCTTACTGCATAAATAATCCGAGATTGCTTCTGTTTGCCATGCTGTTTATTTTTAATGGCGCCAGTGAGTCAGAATTCTCGTTTTTCTTTTTAATTCCAGTGCAACAGCTGCAGTCGCACGCGAGTCTGTTCAAACAGAATTCCTGCGATATTCAAGAGAATAGTCATGCGCAACACTTGCGAATGTCACAGTTCCGTGCAATTATATATAGGAGAGTTAACGGTAGACTTATCTTCTCATCCGGGATATATGTACAACCTGTACTAATTGTAACAGCAACTCTCTTTTGCATGAGAGTTGACAGTTTCAAGCATTAATCGGGCATGCAATTTCACCTAGAAAAACGCACTAATTGAGACACTTCGATGTTAGAATTGCGATTTGTCAATTTTGTTACAGTGAATGCATGATCTGTTTTGGCACGAATAAATTACCCTTTAAGTCTTTATAAAACTGTGTTTTCCATTGCAAGCTGCTCGTGGGTGCGCTTTAGTTAGCACAACAATCTGTCGTAATTATTTCTCCTTTCTCCTAACATTGCTGTGGATCAGAAAGTACACACTGGAAATCTGTTTCACTATTTTACCTAAATAACCTACTAAACAGAATTTCATTGCGCACTGGCTTACATCAGAAGACAAACTTTTTTTTTATCCTGCTAATATTTCTGTGGAATATATCAGTTAGTTATACATAGAAAGAGGGAGAATAAAATGTTTCCCAAAAGAAAGATGTCAAACTCGACGGTGATAAAGGATTACAGACTAGCAATCTGAGGTAAGGAAACTGACACAGGCTAGTCTATAGCTTACGTTTAAAAAAATTGAAGGAGAATATAGTTTCATCTGGGATGCGCGTCATCAGCCAATTTTTTGGCAGGAAACCTTGCGGAAAAAGAATGCAAATAAATGAATGTGCTCGGTAACGGTGATCCAAATGATTCCCGAGAAACTTTGCTTCTGCTGCGTAAGGGAAACTGTCTACACTTAAAACGATCTCGTTGAAGATGAGAAGCATCTCAATCATAGGCAACACTCAAAATACAGGGAATTAGAAAGGCAAACGGTCTTCCAAGAACAAAAGTGTCTCATACAGTATCATTAGTAAGGTTCTTGCATCTAACTACGTAGGGGAGTCTGGGAGACCAATCTGTACTAAAATTAAAAAGCACCAGAGCAACTGCTATATTTTAAAAAGCTACTCCACACTTGCTCTATGTTGCCTAGGAACGAAACGCGAATATATAACACAATTATTTTAAATTTATTTCAAAACCGATGTTCCGAAAATAATAAAGCTCTGAAATCTTATCTTAGACTGATTCTGAGTGACCACATACTGTTCACTGACTTACCACTACAAGATTTCGGTAAAATGTACCAAAACGCACAAATTACTTTTTCACTCTATAAATAATGGTGGATTTTTAATGCATCATTAACTCTACTGCTGGAATATGTGCATCATTGACACGAAGTATAATCTCTTTTTGGCTGTACTACAGGCGTGGAATAATTTATTTTGTTTTAGTAGTATTGTACTATATAAGAGGCTAATAAGGCGATACCTTGGTGGTACCAAAATAAAGATTCGTGGTATATAGCTAATACAAATATGTGCGTTAGCGTAAATCATTGACAACTGATAATATTCGTTAAGCACACCTCTTAATTGTACTTTCGTCCTGTTCGCACCGTTATCTACGACTTTTTGAAGCAAAAGAGAATAAATTTGTCCTTATTTTATTAAATGTAGCTGATAGTTCAAATTTGAAGAGATACACATGAAAGATTGCTAAAAAAGAGCAATGAATTCTGTGAAGTTGTAATTAAATGAAAATATGGAGTAATTAAATGAGAAGCAATAACTTGTAATTTACTTCAATCAATGAACTACGTGCAATTTATTCAGATGTAGTATATAACCACGAGTTTCCAATATACAGCACAATATTTATTCATTAAAACAGTATCGTGCGTTTTTTTTAAATAGCACTGAATGCATTTGCATGTAACAATACAATGCGCTACCATCCTAGCAGAGGTAGCTTTGAAATGACAGTAAAGTATTTAATTACCCTGATTCTAGGAATGCGCAGTTCGTAACAGAATAGGTTCCGTACGGCCAGGAAGCAGAAAGTATTTATTTATTTTTTCTAGCTGCGCAGCGATATTTCGGCGCGAGAGCATGCGGCTGAGTGATGCGTCCTTGTGGTCAGGGGACGTAATTGCTCCTTAATTGGAGTGACATTGGGCCGGCTGACGCTATATCCTTGGGCTCGGCGTTTTCCTGGTCGTGCGTGACGGGCATACAACGAGCCATCTCGTAGGGGTGGCGGCGCCCTACACGCTGCTACTGGAAAACTGCCCCTTCAAGTTTCACACCACAAAGCCGCAAACACGTATCGGCTCTCGAAATATGATATTTCATGGGTACGGCGTATTGCTCGAAGATAACACTCACACTATGACTAGTAGCTTAGTTGTTGTGGCCTTCGTTTCGAAGTCTGGGATGATTCAACTCTCTACGCTAGCTTATACTGTGCAAACACCATTACCTTTGCATAGGTATTACCAAATAATCCACTTAACGCTGCTTCCTGTAGTGAAGCCTTGATCTCTCACTAGAATTTCACCCCTTCCCCCACACTTCCTTCAGTTTAACTATTCGTTGATGCTCAGGATGTGTGCTATCAACCGGTCCCTCTTTCAGTCAATTTCCATTGTAAATTTCTGTTCCTCCCAATTACAGTCATTATGATTTAATATAATCCATTCTGGAGTCGAGGTAGCAGTTGTCGTTATACTGGTTATCACTGTTAGCATTCAACCGCGATTCTTATATATATATATATATATATATATATATATATATATATATATATATATATATATATATATATCAAAGTGAAACTTTTGAATACCGGGGACATTTATCAGGCTTTCCTAACTAAAACTGAACTTGCATACCAGTTAAAATTCTATGACGTATCTGAATTCCCTTAAGTAAGAATTTTGAACCAGGCTAATTGTATAACCTCGTTAATAAAATATAGAGATTAATTTTATAACTAAGAGGCATTTAAAGTTTTGAGGTTGCTCCTCTGTGCGAACAAAGAGTATTTATTTGAAGTGAAGAGTTAAAGAGTGTTATAATTAGGATTAAAAGAAGGGGTTTCTACTTTTGATATTGAACTATACATATTAACGACAGACTTCGTTTTAGGAGCATAGCTACACCATTTGATTGTTTAGGTGATTGATACTTTCAGCAGCGCTATGCTGTGCAATTTAATCTGTCTGTTCGTACTGAGGTATGAAAATAACAGGTACTTAGATTATTCGTGTCTTCCTAAATAGGTTGATTCTGTTTTCAGTGCTGATTTTAGGAAAACACAAGCGAAAGATTTATATTGGAAAAGAGGCAAAAATATACAAATGTACTCAATACAAAGTAAAACCACAATGTGAATTGCTATTGCATATTTTTAGTATAACAATTCTCAAGTTAATACAAGTAATTCACTTTGGTGTAAAGCAATTCACTTTGGTGAAAACCAGTCAGAGGTCTGTTTAGAAACAAAATTATCTAATTAATAGGATATGTATGTGGCTTTAGCCTTGTCAACAAGATACTAATAACTCTGTTGAATAAATTTAATATAAACTGAAGAGGCAAGGAAAGTGGTACACCTGCCTAATATCATGTAGGGCCTCCGCGAGCACACAGAAGGGCCGCAGTACGACGTGCAATCGTCTCCACCAATGTCCGAAGTTGGGCTGGAGGGAACTGACACCATGAATCCTGAAGGGCTGTCCATAAATCCGTAAGAGTACGAGGGGCTGGAGATCTCTCCTGAGCAGCACGTTGTAAGGCATCCCAGATATGCTCAATAATGTTCATGTCTGGGGAGTTAGGTGGCCAGCGGAAATGTTTAAGCTCAGAACAGTGTTCCTGGAGCCATTCTGCAACAATTCTGGAAGTGTGGGGTTTCGCATTGTCCTGCTGGAATTGTCCGAGTCCGTCGAAATGCAGAATGGAAATGAATGAATGCAGGTGATCAGACAGGGTGCTTACATACGTGTCACCATTCAAAGTCGTATCTATACGTATCCGGGGTCCCATACCCCAACTGCACATGCACCACACCATAACAGAGCCTCACCAGCTTAAACAGTCCCCTGCTGACATACAAGATCCGTTGATTCATGAGGATATATCCATACTCGTACACGTCCATCAGCTCGATACAATTTGAAACGAGACTCGTCCGACCAGACTAAATCAACAGTAAAACTTCGGTGTTGATGAGCCCAGGTGAATCGCAAAGCTTTGTATCCTGCAGACATCAAAAGTACACGATTGGGTCTTCGGCTCCGAAAGCACATGTCGATGATGTTTCGTTGAATGGTTCTCACACATTGACACTTGTTGATGGCTCGGCATTGAAATCTGCTGAAATTTGCGGAAGGGTTGTACTGCTGTCACACGTTGAAAGATTCTCTTCAGTCGTCGTTGGTCCCTTTGTTGCAGGATCTTTTTCCGGCCGCAGCTATGTCAGAGATTTGATGTTTTATTGTATTCCTGATATTCACTGTACACTCGTGAAATGATCGTACGGGAAAATTCCCACTTCATCGCTACGTCGGAGATGCTGTGTCCCATCGCTCGTGCGCCGACTACACCATCACATTCAAACTCACTTAAATCTTAATAACCTTCCACTGTAGCAGCAGTAGCCGATGTAGCAACTGCGCCAGACGCATGTTGTCTTATGTAGGCCTTGCCGACCGCAGCGTCGTCTTCTGCCTGTTTAAATATCTCTATATTTGAATAAGTGTGCCTAGACCAGTTTCTTTAGAGCCTCAGTGTATCAATTATTCTAGTCGTTCAGCTCCATGGATTTAATGACTTGGAGACATTCAGAACCCAGCTATTTAGTCTATCACATTGTTTACGCCAAGTAGGTTTACAGGTATTCACCCATCTTTGATTGGCGAAGACATTTATGTCTTCATCAATATTAAGTGTTTGTGGAAAGTATTGTGAACGCTAAAGCTAAAGTTTACAAAAGAACAACTCGTTTATCCATCACATATTCGAAGCCCTTCATTCACGTATAGGTCCACCGTTCCGACCTCAGACGGGCGAATCAGGATCGACTGACCGCCGTGTTACGCTCAGCAGATGGCATCATCTAGATGTGCTATGGACGGGCGTATGGTCAGTATACCGCTGTATCCGCTGTTGTCGGTATTGCAGACCTCGGGGCCGATAATTCTCATTCATAGCTTCCCAAGTGACATAGTGACACTTTGTGGAGCCTGTTCCAATCCTCTCACCAAGGAAAAGTGCCTGACGGTGTTGGTATCTGAACCCTGGTCCTCCGCATGGCAGTCAGCCACGTGCATCACGCAGGTATGGTAACGCATTCACATGTGTACTTCCTTTTATTTTATATCTTATAACTCCTAGCTTTACACTTATATGTTTAACAAACACACTTCTAGATACACATACGTGAATGTGGATATTGTAGATTGTCGGATTCCGTAGTAAGAGGTATTACTGATATACACTCCTGGAAATTAAAATAAGAACACCGTGAATTCATTGTCCCAGGAAGGGGAAACTTTATTGACACATTCCTGGGGTCAGATACATCACATGATCACACTGACAGAACCACAGGCACATAGACACAGGCAACAGAGCATGCACAATGTCGGCACTAGTACAGTGTGTATCCACCTTTCGCAGCAATGCAGGCTGCTATTCTCCCATGGAGACGATCGTAGAGATGCTGGATGTAGTCCTGTGGAACGGCTTGCCATGCCATTTCCACCTGGCGCCTCAGTTGGACCAGCGTTCGTGCTGGACGTGCAGACCGCGTGAGACGACGCTTCATCCAGTCCCAAACATGCTCAATGGGGGCCAGATCCGGAGATCTTGCTGGTCAGGGTAGTTGACTTACACCTTCTAGAGCACGTTGGGTGGCACGGGATACGTGCGGACGTGCATTGTCCTGTTGGAACAGCAAGTTCCCTTGCCGGTCTAGGAATGGTAGAACGATGGGTTCTATGACGGTTTGGATGTATCGTGCACTATTCAGTGTCCCCTCGACGATCACCAGTGGTGTACGGCCAGTGTAGGAGATCGCTCCCCACACCATGATGCCGGGTGTTGGCCCTGTGTGCCTCGGTCGTATGCAGTCCTGATTGTGGCGCTCACCTGCACGGCGCCAAACACGCATACGACCATCATTGGCACCAAGGCAGAAGCGACTCTCATCGCTGAAGACGACACGTCTCCATTCGTCCCTCCATTCACGCCTGTCGCGACACCACTGGAGGCGGGCTGCACGATGTTGGGGCGTGAGCGGAAGACGGCCTAACGGTGTGCGGGACCGTAGCCCAGCTTCATGGAGACGGTTGCGAATGGTCCTCGCCGATACCCCAGGAGCAACAGTGTCCCTAATTTGCTGGGAAGTGGCGGTGCGGTCCCCTACGGCACTGCGTAGGATCCTACGGTCTTGGCGTGCATCCGTGCGTCGCTGCGGTCCGGTCCCAGGTCGACGGGCACGTGCACCTTCCGCCGACCACTGGCGACAACATCGATGTACTGTGGAGACCTCACGCCCCACGTGTTGAACAATTCGGCGGTACGTCCACCCGGCCTCCCGCATGCCCACTATACGCCCTCGCTCAAAGTCCGTCAACTGCACATACGGTTCACGTCCACGTTGTCGCGGCATGCTACCAGTGTTAAAGACTGCGATGGAGCTCCGTATGCCACGGCAAACTGGCTGACACTGACGGCGGCGGTGCACAAATGCTGCGCAGCTAGCGCCATTCGACGGCCAACACCGCGGTTCCTGGTGTGTCCGCTGTGCCGTGCGTGTGATCAATGCTTGTACAGCCCTCTCGCAGTGTCCGGAGCAAGTATGGTGGGTCTGACACACCGGTGTCAATGTGTTCTTTTTTCCATTTCCTGGAGTGTACTTTCCTGTTCTCTCGAGAAGGCAGGAGGATACAAATTATTATTGTCATTTCTTTTCATACATATGATTTTCATTCAATTGAACAGTGCGTTTTTTTTTTTTTAATTTTATTGTGCAGATCTAGATTTCGGCTAGAGTCTAACCATTGTCAATGCACTAATATTTTCACTCAGTGCATGTAATGCCTGTAGGTCGGACTTCATCCACAGTTCATACTACAAATGTATTCAGTGAACTGTGGATGAAGCCCGAGCAACAATGCCTTGAGCGAAAATAATAGTGCACTGAGAATGGCTAGCCTCTAGCCGAAATCTTGATCTGAACAATAAAATTTAAAAAGGACCACTGATCGCTGAAATCTATAATTTACATTTCTCATATCCTCAGCAGACATCACGATGCTCAGTCATCCCCTTTCCAGTTCTTCCAGGAAGGAGAGTTCCTTGGCAGTACCGGGAACTGCGCCCGATTACCCGTATAGCACTCAGTAACGGGGCAGATCTCATTACCACTATGTACGGCTTTTAATTTAAAATTTAGAGTTTTAATTTTTTCGGGTTCACTGGGACCTTTGAAGACACGACGAAAAAGAAAAATTACAGAACGTTAAAAAAAGTGTTCATCTTCTTAAATCGAACAGGGAAAACCGGGTAAAGGGCGTAAATGATTAGGTTTTCCGTCACTGCACTACCTAGATTTGCATCCTCATCTGTTCCTTATCCGAACGTCTGTTCCGCCACAATGATCTCGGCTTCGATGCTACGTTAAACCTTTATCTTTTTAAATTTAATTTACGACACTTTATTGGAAAGATATGACAGTTGTATTTCTGTAGCAGAAAAAAATTGTTTCCTAGTCGTAGTGTCAAGATCAGTTGAAATCAACGTCTGTATTACACACAGTTGATATTTGTAACCAAGAAATAACGCTCTGCGTGTTGGAGTCCAGAAGCGGTTACATACGTGAATATTTCTGTAAGATTGTATGACAAGATATTCAGGTCTGAGGCTCTGCCCTTATGTCAGAACCATCTGGTTAACCCAGTTAGTACAACATATTGTCATCATTCGATTCTCACTAGAGTGACAACAACGTACAACAGACTATGTGTAGGTAAAAACGTATTGGGAACGCAGATGAGTTGTCTAAATTGGGACTTGAATCTAGTCTCGTGAATACCAAACATGAGTTTTCCTGCTGTAACCAATCATCCTGTGGGTGAACAGCTCCCGCTTTGTTCTGGAAAAAAAATTACACGTTCCAGTTACATTATCGAAGCACCGCCTATGTTCGACATCAACACGCTACAAGGTGGCAGCACTAGCAGTGGAGGGTACATAAAGCGTGTCGGACGGACGCGGAGAACAGTGTAGTCGATGTCGTAATGCGGAAACGAGGGTATTTAGCTGACGTCAAAAATGTCACGATCATTGGCTTTCGTACCAAGGGCGGAAGCATTTCCGAAACTGCTAAATTTGTAAACTTTTCGAGTGCCGCCGTGGTTAAAGCATACCGTTGATGGTCAACTGGCGCTACCCGAAACCGACGCAGAGGCTACTGTGGTGCACCATGCGCCATAGATGGTAGGATGAACGACGCCTGCAGACATGTTTACTGGCGAATAGACGTGTAAATGTTGAGCAACTGACCGCCCAGATGAACCAAGGGGCTAACAACAGTGTCTCCTCAACGATCTTCAGCGAACATTGCTGCGTTCGGGCCTCCGCAGCGAGGGTGTAGTTCATGCAATCATACTGATACCTGTTCGCCGACGATGAAGGTTAGAATCTGCACGCCAGTGCTGAAACTGGTCTTCCACTGAGTGGCGACATGTGGCTTTTTCTGATGAATCACGTTTTATGTTCCTGGATGATCTAATCGTTTTGGAAGGCACAACGGATCAACGTCTATCCTCGGAGTCCTTCTAAACCCTTTCATGCAGGGTTTTTTTCCTCGACACTATAGCATCCACCAGGATGACAGTGCAACTTGTTACACAAATCTGTCTCTAAAAATGGCTCTGAGCATTATGGGACTTAACTGCCGTGGTCATCAGTCCCCTAGAACTTAGAAGTACTTAAACCTAACTAACCTAAGGACATCATACACACCCATGCTCGAGGCAGGATTCGAACCTACGACCGTAGCGGTCGCGCGGTTCCAGACTGTAGCGCCTAGAGCCGCTCGGCCACCCCGGCCGGCCAAATCTCACTCTACTTGCTTGGTTCGAAGAGCACCAGGATGAGTTTACCGTAATCCCCTAGCCTTCAAAATCCCTGTATTTAAACCTAGTCCAGATTCTGTGGTATTATCTCGATCGGTCTGTTCGCGCCACGGATCCTCCACCAAAAAACCTAGCACAGCTGACTACGGCCCTCGAGACAGCACGGCTTCACATTCCTGTCGGCACCTTCAAGAACTTCAGTGACTCTCTTCCTGTAGATATCGCAGCGTTCCGTACTACGAAAGATGGTTATGCAGGTTTTTGACAGGGGATCACTTTAATGTAACTGGACATGGTATAAGAGCTATTATCCCTTATGTTCCCTGATCAAATCCAACCCATGAGACTCTTTCATAGTAAAGGAAGGAGCTATATCAATTACCAACATTTCCTGCTCACCGTTAACTTTTGACCACCTGAGAACAGAGGAATCACAATGGGAAGAAACGATAAATTTTTTGTCAACAACTCAGTCCGTTTCCCCACGTGTACTTACACGTGGTCACTGAAAGTCTCGAATGAAGTTCTGAAACGCAAGAGTACGGTCTCTCTGACTTGCTTGGTGAGATTAGTTAATAAAGAGTACGCATCAGCAATGGATTAGAAAGTTTGGTCCATGTAATGTTTCCCACTATAATATGTAGGTCAGCTCTTCAATCATTAATTATCACCATTCCTTATTAAATGATACTAGAAACTGACTCAGGCCGCCTTACATACTGCTAAAATAAGCGTCCAGTAACCGATGCTGCCCTTCCTACCTATGCCCCCCATCAGTAAATTTCAATTTTCCAACCGCGGCACAACCATAGAAATCAGGAATGTAGTTTCCCTGATGCGAAAATGTTTTCTTCACGAGCGGAGGAATTACGTGTGACTAAAAGTTGTTCCTGCACAATTTTTGACGTAAGGGCGGCAACTCATCCGTGCAAAGTTTTAAATCTAAGAGACTGTTGAAAATAGAAGTAAACATAGCGAGGGGATGAAACAATTACTCCTAATAAATCTGAGCTTATTTATGTATGTCTTTTCCAACAATAATGTTCTGTAGTATGGCGATGTAGACTGTTTAGAGTGAGCGGTAGCTTTTCAAAAGTCGCTAGTATGATGTCCACAAAACTCAGCAACCATTGTATAGCCCAACATGAGGAGTGTTTGCCTGATCTCTAAATCAGTTAGAAATATTTTAAAGTTCATGAATGCACGCGCGCTGTGCCGTTTGCTGCCCAAACCGTAAACCACAGTTTAGCTCAGCGAGCACTATCGAGCAGAGACTCCTACCCGTGGCCGCGCCCCGCCTTCCGCCGACTCTACTCCCGCTCGAAATACGAAACGTCACTCTCTTCGAATATAGTTATCGCTTACGCAGGTAGAAAAGGACTGAAGGACTCGTATTTAGCGTGATTCCTGTAATTTTTGAAAAAGCTGGTCAGTTCACAACGTTGGCAAAGGAAGTTAAGTGCGCTTTCACGTTTATTTGGATCGGGCTTCACGGTTGTCTGCATATTCATTTTTTCGTATGTTATATGTATTAGGAAAACTTAATATCTGCTGTGCTCTAAAAGACTCTCACTCGATAAAAATTTATTACCGTTATTAATCGTTTGAATTCTAACAGTACAAAAAAATTAATTAAAGCTTTTTCGCAAAAAAGACCTTTGTCATCATAGTAAGTAACGAATTCAAGAAGAGATTGGCAAAAAGTAAACAATCAATTATTTTGTGGAGGTGGTTTCACATTTGATTAAACCTTAATGCACAATATATATCAATCACGTAGCACAGACTCCCCGCCGACAGTTGTTTTGAACGCCGTAAGTGACTGCCACACTGTTCTACATTCGTAGAAGTATGTAGCTCAGTGTACTATATGTATCTGCCTTGCAATAGCATTAGTGGTTTCACTCGAAAGGCAATGGTACTTTAAAAAGCTACTGGTGCTCAAAGTGTTAACGGCATGGTGCATATCGGAGCGACTTCAGGTTAACGTTGACAATAATTTCTTAAATGAGAGTAAATACAATCAGTAATTGTAAATTTTGCTTTTAAAAATTAACAGTTGTCCCGTACGTTCTAATAGTGAGCTCGTGTGGGAGAATCATAATAACGACTTTTGAAGTCTCTGTTCAGAATTTTCACTCTGTGTCAGAAATTAGTGGAAAGTCCGATAGTCCTAAAAGCAGCTCTTCGTAGATTTAAGGTACTGACTGGTGCCTTTGCAAGCGACTGGAATCGCTGACAGTAGACTTTTGAACACTTAGTGTGCTTATTTCTCAGACGGAAATTCATAAAGCACTAACCTGGAGGGTGAGCTGAACACGAATAACGTACACATCAAGTAGATTACATACAAAAGAACAGTTGCCTTGCTTTTCCATTCGGCAGAGTTTTATTGATACGATGCTAATTTTAAGGACATTTCCTGTTGTGATTCCTTATGGGGCACAGTATGTATAGACGTGTCGCTAAATGAATCTGTTGGTGAACTGTAATGGCAGTTACACACATACCGCAAACAATATACACCAATATTCATTTAGTGAAGAGTTTTCGTTGTTGACATTCCTTAATACGTATGACTGCATCTTATCAGGGAGTGTAATGTAGCACAACAATGTTTGTAAAACCTATATAGTACAAACTCTCAATCACAAAATCAAAACAGAACTAAAGAAAAGGAAAAACAAGCAGAGATCCCAAATACCCCAAAACCCCACGAAGAGTACAGACATTACAGTAGACACAGAAACACTTATGACATCGCAATCTGCGGTTGTTAATGACGCCGGGGTGTACAGGAAGGTATCATTGTTGAGTGACTGTACAAAAATACAAGATGACTCAGACAAAATTTCTGGTTCGTCTGATGAATAGCAGTTAGATTATATATATATATATATATATATATATATATATATATATATATATATATATATATATATAT
This sequence comes from Schistocerca nitens, assembly GCF_023898315.1. Taxonomy (NCBI): domain Eukaryota; kingdom Metazoa; phylum Arthropoda; class Insecta; order Orthoptera; family Acrididae; genus Schistocerca; species Schistocerca nitens. The sequence continues at coordinate 953,392,604 of NC_064616.1, forward strand.
ATATATATATACGTAATCCAGATGAGTAGGAAACATTCCATAATGTTAGAATACAGCGCTGTAAAGTGATATGATATGGAAAGAGCGTGTGATGATTGTGTTAGTCAAGGCGAACTGTCGACTTGTGTTTAATGGTAAAATTTTGGGGAAGTGCGGCTCGAACAACCGGAAAGTATTACGGAGATGCTTCTGGAACTCAAATGGGAATCCCTGGAGGGAAAGCGACATACTTTTCGAGGAACACTTTCGGGAATCACGGAATATGTATTCATAGTTGCGAATATTCGCCACTTTCGGCTGTGTATTGGAATGATGACAATGAAAATTGGTTCCGGACCGGGACTCCAACCCAGATTTCCCGCTTTACACGAGTGGTTGCCTTAACCGCTACGGCCATCAGAGCAGGAACCGCAGCCAGACCCAAGTTTCCATACGTCCTTGTCCATGTGTCGCAACCTGCACTCGTACATTTCGTATAATCCCGGAACTGGAAGGGCATATTACTGAGAGTCGAGTGCCTGGTATTTGCAAATAAATAATAAATAGCCGTGTCTGTATTATTAATAAGTACGATTCAATGTCCCTTCGAAGATGCATGCATTTCCGAAGGAACACTGAATGGTAGTTCTTAACAAAACAGGTATTAGTATTTCGCACTACTGGGACAATTCAGAGAACCGGAATTTGAAGCTGACTGCGGAACGATTCTACTGCCGGCAATATATATTTCGCGTTAGGATCACGAAGAAAAGATAACAGAAATTGGGACTCATAGGTACGCACATAGATAGTCTTTTTTCTCGAGCAATTCTGAAGTGGAACAGTAGAGGAAATACTAGTAGTGGTGCAGGGTACCTTCCGTTACGCACCGTACGGTGGCTTGCAGAGTAAGTATGTAGATGTAGATGAAGATAAATAACTTATTGAAATGGTACTATTTGACACATAAAGGCAAAACGAATTACAGAGTACCAAATATACTCAAGAATAAAGGATTACTAAATGATTACAGAATAAGAAGCACACTCCAGCCACATTTACTAACAGCAGAAGACAAATAAGATAAATAAAAGGAGAGTGTCAATACCAGTTAGAATGTCAATAATGGGATCAATGTATCTTGGAATGACAGGAAAACTTGGTGTAAAGAGCATGTAAGAAGCTGGAAGTACGAAAACAGCCATTGTACTTGGCCGAACACCTGATAAAACAAAAACATGGACCAATCAACATGGAACAGCACATGAAAATTATTAGAGTGAACAACTTCAAAGGATTTCTGACACTATAGGATAACTTTCCTATACAAAGAGCACTCTCTCTCTCTCTCTCTCTCTCACACACACACACACACACACACACACATGCAGTCCACTCACATAAAGAATAATACATTCCCACATAACACCACGTATACACACATCACAAAACACACACACACACACACACACACACACACACACACACACACTCTACAAATGAACAAGTGCAGATCATCCGTACACATCACAACACAAAGAAAAAACGAAGGATAAACACACATCAAGAAATGAAAACACTGTTAACTGTGAACACAAACATTCAGTACACAGTAAAAAGTGGAAGTGAAGTGCTGAAATAAATGTGGTCGGGAAAACGCCGAAAATCGGCCATATGGAGAAGGCAGACCGATTAAATACATTTTCAGCACGACATATACGGATTAACAACATCGGAAATCGTAAGCAACATCAAATTATAATTTGACCTCACGAAACTTGTGCTGAAATAAGTTGCTTCTAGCTAGAAAAATAAGAGAATAACCAGAGAAAACTTAATATAGTAACAAACTTGTAGTTACCGTATTACGCATTTAGGACATATACACAACAGAAACATGAATTACAGGCAACTGACAATCCATCATAAACAGAAGAAGGGAGACGCGTATGGTAAAAACGAAGTGCCTTTCATTTAGTTGCAAAAATGGAACATAATGACATTAATACATACATGTACTACACCACCTTCATGCTGAATACTGAATTGCTACGACTTACTCCAGAAAACATTATTTCATAACGATTCACCAGCTACAGCACTTAACATCGTGCCCAGAGAATAATTTTATTAGGGAAACACAAAATTAATTGGCCTGAGTACACCACTGTGCCCGATTTTCGTCAGTTTCGATTACATTTCAACTGAACGCGTCACTTTCACTTTGTATTGGATGCGTATATTTATTGTATTAAGTGTCACCAACAGTCTCTGTGTTTCTGATACGCCTTTTGCTCGTGTTGTTGTGTCTGTGTGCAGTAGTGGAAGTGAGGGCGCTTCGGTCGATTGATCGTGAATCAGAACGTAATCGGGTTTGCGGAGGGAAGGAAGGACAGTACAAGTCCAGTTATGCAACGCTGACTGCACTAATCCTGATGATTGTACACTGAAGAGTCAAGGAAACAGGTACACCTTCCTATTATCGCGTAGGACCCCCGAGAGCACGCAGATGTGCAGCAACACAAAGTGGCATGGACTCAACTAATGTCTGAATTTGTGCAGGAGGGAACTGACACCATGAATCCTGCAGCGCTGTCCATAAATAAGAGTACAAGGTACTGGAGATTTCTTCTGAACAGCTCATTGCAAGGCATCGCAGATGTGCTCAATGATGTTCGTGCCTGGGGAGTTTGATGGCCAGCGGAAATATGTAAACTCAGAACAGTGTTCCTGGGGCCCCTCTGTAGCAATTCTGGATATTTCGGGTGTCGCACTGTCCTGGTGGAGTTGCCCAAGTCAGCCTGAATGCACAACAGACATGAATGGATTCGGGGGGTTAGACAGGATTCTTACATACGTGTCACCTGTCAGAGTCGTATCTACACGTATCAGGGGTCCCATATTAGTCCAGGTGCCCATGCCCCACACCATTACAGAGCCACCACCAGCTTGAACAGTCCCCTGCTGACATGCAGGGTCCATGGATTCATAGGGCTGTCTTTATACTCGTACACGTTCAATTAACTCGATACATTTGAAAAGAGACTCGTCCGATGAGGCAACTTGTTTCCAGTCTTCAACAGCCCAATATCGCAGGTGACGGGCCTAGGTGACACATAAAGCTTTGTGTCGTGTAGTCATCAAGGGTACACGAGTGGGCATTCGGTTCCGAAAGCCCACATCGATGATGTTTCGTTGAATGGTTCGCACACGCTGGCGCTTGTTGATGGCCCAGCATTCAAATCCTCAGCAATTTGAGAAAGGGTTGCACTTCTGTCACGATGAACGATTCTTTTCAGTCGTCGTTGGTCTCGTCCTTGCAGGATCCTTTTCCGACCACGGTGATGTCGGAGATTTGATGCTTTACCGGATTCCTGACTTTCACGGTACTCTCGTGACATGGTCGTTCCGAAAAATGCCCACTTCAGCGCTACCTCGGAGTTACTGTGTCCCACCGCTTGTGCGCCTATTATAACACAACTTTCAAACTCACTTAAATATTGATAAGCTGACATTCTAGCAGCAGTAACCGATCTTACAATTGCGCCAGACAGTTATTGTCTTATACAGGCATTGCCGACCGCAGCGCCGTGTTCTGCCTATTTACATATCTCTGTATTTGATTACGCATACCTATACCTGTTTGTTTGGCGCTTCAGTGCAGCTATTAAGTGGATGTTCCATCAAACAAGGTGTAGACACCGAGTGCTCCGTCTGTTGTATCTGTTCCACTGGAATCCGTTCCAATTTCATCCACCCTGTAAGTTTCCATTTCACTGACATGATCATGTGATGCATATTTATCTTCGCTCTACAGGTAAACACAAGTGACTATATTGCCTACTGCGTCTTCCTTTAACCCATCTCTGCGCCAGTATCCATTTTCAATACCTTTTACGTGTTTTGAGGCTTTTAACCAATCATTCTGAGTAATCTTCGATAAAGGCTTTTTGGTTATTTCTTTTAGGTTAGTTAAATAAATGAAAGAAACTTTTTTCCTTCAGAGTTTCGTTTCGTTGTATCCCAGATTAGATCCATAGTGTTCAGATCACAGTGGTATAGCGGGATCCTTATAACAGTATGTCCCTTACGCTTTAAAACTGCATCTGCTTTGAAAACAGGTTTTGGGGTATTGTAACGCACTAATTTTAAAATATCTGCTTTTTTTAAGCTGTCTTCAAAACTGATTTTGAAGTGGATGAGTCATTCAGTTGTTTTCTATCTGCGAGTTGCGCTAACCGGTGTTTTATTTGATTGAACAGAACGATTCGTTGCTTTTTTCAGAACAACAGTAGTACCAGCTGGAACGTTAGGAATCAGCTTCTCTTCTAACCATTTGTGATAATTATCTTCATTCATCTAATCACGATAATCTTGGGACTTAGATTTCGAATCATAAATTAACTTTTTGTTTTTTCTATGAAACTCATTGTTCCTCCAACGTGGAAAACCAAAGCTATTTCTCCTGCACTGCTATTAGTTATCAAACCAAGATCTTCTTCATACTGCCAGCGATTTTTCATGGTATAACATGTAGCCCCTGAATGCCACTGGTTTATTTGGCTCCTTTTAATTATTTCTGATTACTCTTAAGTATTCCGCGCACTTTGCAAAACTGTCGGAACGTTCTATTACGATGTTTCTATTATTTTTACATTTTTTGAAACGAAATCCGATCTCTTCTGTAACTTTCTGAAATGTTTACTATCCTTGCTAGAATGTTATCTTAGGTTTGGCCGGCCGGTGTGGCCGTGCAGTTCAAGGCGCTTCAGTCTGGAACCGCGTGACCGCTACGGTCGCAGGTTCGAATACTGCCTCGGGCATGGATTTGTGTGATGTCCTTAGGTTAGTTATGTTTAAGTAGTTCTAAGTTCTAGGGGACTGATGACCACAGATGTTAAGTCCCATAGTGCTCAGAGCCATTTGAACCATTTATCTTAGGTTTTGCAAGTATAAGCAGCTTTCTCATCGTTGAGATTTCCTTATTCTGCTCAGAGTACACCAAAAATCTGCTTAGATTAAGTGTTTTGTCAAAGTCATCTAGAACAACTATCTTTCTAGTACTGCTTTGGTTTCTAGGAGCTTTAATTTTCCCCCGGTTTTTCCCGCTTTTTATAAGTCTTTCAAAATATATGTTACTGTTTCTTTCTGGCTTCCCTACCATTTTCTCCGCCCGCTAGATTGCTTTCTGTGGAGGTATAATTACTCGCTTCTGCTTCTTTTCTTCGTAGCAAAATTGTACAACTTTTCATATAAGCTCTTTTTTATCTGAATGTGTCTTTGACGACATCGTTTTCTGTTTTACACTCTCAGGGTATTGATGATTATGGATAATACTTCACTGCACTTCTGACAACAGTTCACGAGTACGCTCTGAACTACTACACTATGTACTCATAGCTGACCTGAAAGCATTGGCAGGGCGATGCGTTTTCCTTAGTCGGCACTATACTTGTTTACTGTAATGCCACGCCACGAGAGGCCAAGTGCAATAACATCGTGTTTGGATAGTAGTATGATATTTGGCCAAGTGCAATAACATCGTGTTTGGATAGTAGTATGATATTTGTTTGTTATGTGTGAGCGTTTCACAGATCAGATCCCACCACACACAACAGAACTGAATAAGCCAGAGAGAGGAGAGCCCATAAGTGCTGCAGTTTTTACTGCCATGAACCTCGAAAGAAGTTCCTGATAGAGATAAAAATGTGAGCCCATCGTGTCGTGAATACGGCGTTCCAGTGTGAGTACCCGCTGTGTTCGAGCAGGAAGTTAACTGAGTGCTTGCGGACAGGGGTGAGACGTTGTTGGGACCTCGCGCGCATGCGCACAGTCCAGACGATGCAGCCCCGCCCCAGCACAGCACAGTTTCAATCTGGCGCGCCTTTCCGCCGTCGCTTCCAATCTCTTCAGAAGGCCTCTGGCGAGCTGTGTGCGACAAGCGCCCCTGGGAGACCGATAGCTGGGGGGCAGCGGAGTTGACCCACTCCAGCTGCGCGCTGTCTGTCACTCCGCCAGCTCGAGCCCTCTACTCACATTCGTTTTCGGAGGCACACTTTCAGTACTCTACAGGGTGATTCAGCTAAGCTCTTTACTTCAGATGCTGTTTGAAGCATTTAAGGAACGGAATAGTAATTCTGTTTCCTCTCAAATTATTTGTGGAATTTTTATTGATTTATTAATTACAGAACTATCGGTATGACCTAAAGCTTTTTAAACGGAATCAAAGTATTTTTTTCTGCGAATATCAAAATTATAAGAGAAAAATTCAACAGCGTTTCACCCTTCAAAATGTGATTAGTACTTTCGGAGTAATTACAATATTTATAATTGTTACAATGAAATGAACACCCTTAGCTGCTCACAGGCGTTGACATAAGTCAACGGGGACAGATGAAAATGTGTGCTGGGACTCGAACCCGGGGATCTTCTGCGTACATGGCAGACGCGCTATCCATCTTTTTATTTTTATTTTGTTCGTTGTGTTTGGTCGTTGCGGACATCGCCAGGCATCCTGTTCAAGTTCGGTGGTTGATCCTTGCATTCAGTTTGTTATTACAGAGGCCAACCGGTTCTCTGACCGAACACGCTGAGCTACCGTGCCGGCTTCCATCTGAGCCACCGAGGACACAGAAGATAACGCGACTGCAGGGATTTATCTCTGGCACGCCTCCCGCGAAACCCACATTCTCAACGTATTGTCCCGCACTACATTCGTAGTGCCCCCGCCCATAATACTCATTACTCGCGGCGCGTTGCCGATTCCCCTAAGAGTTCGGGCACTGTTTGTGCATTCGCAGAGAAGAAGAAGATGGTCACGTGGCCGGTGAGCCTTAACTATATATACACTAAGATGGTATCTGTTCTTTCGGGCATGCCCGAAAGAACAGATACCATCGGTGACCATGCAGCTCGTTAGAATGAAATTACAAAGAGTATATTTATAATGGTAACTGAATCTTCCGTCGGTTCTTGGTAGAACATTATAATAAATAAAAAGCGCTAGTTTGCTTGTGTTCTACAGTATTACCTTTAAACAAAGAAGTCAGAATGTTTGTAAACAACATTGGAAGAAACGTTATACGTCTAGATTGAAGCAGAAACGTAGAGGTATTTAATGTACGTTTTAACTTCAATCTAGACATGTAACTTCTCTTCTAATGTTGTTTACAAACATTGTAACTTCTCTGGTGACAATGCTCAGTAAATGTCTGCAGATGGCCTTGTAAGCCAAAAACAGGTTAACACAAAAAAAGTAAAACTTAAATCTTGGGAAAGATGTTGGGCAACTCACAAAACCGTAAAACTTGAACTACATTCATTTGAACGTTACATAAAATAGAGAACACATCCGTACGGAAATCTGTCGCGGCCCGCTGGTCGGAAAATAAAACACAGTCCAATAAAATGTGGCGCACAGTGATCTGTATGCCACAAGCACCACACTTTGTAGGGTCCTCTCGCTGGAATAAAAAGCATGAGTCATAGGGTTGTGGCCTATGCGAAGACGAGTAAGAAGGACCTCGTTCTGTCGACGTGGCTAGAAGGAAGTGCGCCAAGGCCGAGTTGTGGGCTTTGCTACACGGAGCTTATTGTCGGTCACTTGCACTCACTCGTCTCCCCAATGACGCCACACTTCGTACCTCAACAGCGAGGTGATGCGGGGGGTTGGCACTACGAAACTTCTGAGGATCACGCCCTTTCCTCCCCCGTAATACCCATGTGCCCTGGCACCCACCAGAAAGATACCTCCCTCCCCAGTCGTTCTGTTCTATCTCGAAGTAAGGCAGTGGGTGTTACGGAAATGATGCGCGAGTTGGGGTGGCAATCATTGAACCAAAGCCGAGATAATTTCACTAAATTTCAACCTCCAACTTTCTACTCTTATTGCGAAAGTACTGCGCTGACGTCCACCCATATAGGGAGAAATAATCATCGTAACAAAAGAAGTGAATTTAGAGCTCGCACGGAGAGAATGACGTGTTCGTTTTTCCCGCGCGCTGTTCGACACTGCAAAGGTAGAGAAATAGTATGTAAGTGTTTCGATGAACCACGTGTCAGGCACTCAAGTGCTAATGGCAGAGTATTCATGCAGATGTGGATAGAAATGTCTCCTACGGGTGATTAATATTTTGTATGGAGTGCTTACATACGTCATCATATAGCGCTATAGGTTCGTTTCGATGAGGTGCAAGATAAAAAGAAAAAAAAAAAAAACGAAAATGCTATGTCAGACAGTTTCTCAGCAGAGAAGTTGCCTTTTACTGTAGTTCTACAGTAGCTTTCGCTTGTCGTCAGAGGTTACGTCGCTTCCAGAGCGTAGGTCAGCCATGCGAGGCAGCGATCGAACCCTCCTCTTTGCAGATCATTCCCTCGCTCTACCTTCTGCAGAGACGACGAATAACGATGTCGTTATTCCACGTCACCTCGTCTGCGCACTGTTACAGCGCAAGACCGTTTCACATACCAAGCGTAAACTTCTCCACAAAGTACGGTACACAGCACCTCGTTTATCTAGGCTTCAAAATTTCTGTTTATTCACCAAAACCAAAATATCTAATATAATGCATGAATTAGTGGCTGGAGCGTCTCTGTGATCTAGAATTTAGACGAAGAACAAATGTTCTAACAATTGGGCTCTTTTGGAAAAGTAACGTTTTTACCTACAAATTCACCTTCACGCTTCTATTCCTGCCATATTTATCATTTATACATTGATGTATTTATTTATTTAATTTCTTGCTCCCTCTCTTTATTATCAAGAACATCCGTTTAGAAACGAAAGCGGGCATCACTGATAGTTTTACACTTGTGTGGAAGACTAAAAGGGAAATAAAGAGCTCGTTTGAAAGGCACTCTCCATCATCAGATCACCAACAGATTAAAGCACGAGCACTACCAGAAGGAAATAATCAGAGCTGAACGTCGCATATCACATATTTTCACAGCAACTGAGAGGACTCTAGGAATATGGGAGCATATAAAGGCAGTATATGGATTGCCATCTGCTTACTAATACACTGATGAGCCCAAACATATGGACATCTGATTAATACCTTGTTTGTACGTCTTTGGAACGAAATACATCACTGACTCTCCGTATCAGGGATCTGACAGTTTGTTGGTGGTGTTATGAGGACACCACCGCGAGTTCAGTATAATGCTGCTCAAACCACGATAGCACTGTTCTGGCTCCGAGAAACGGACAATTGTATTCTTGAAGTATGACATCGCCTGCGGGGAAGACATTAAGCATGAAGGGATGAAGGTGGTTCACGGGTCCCATACAAGCGTACGAGAATGTCTCCCATAGCATAATACTGCTCCCACTAGCCCTCGACCGTGGCGCCCCATAGCGTAATACTGCCCGCACCAGCCTGCGTCCATGTCGCGCTCAACGTTTCGAGCCACTTTTCACCTCGATGACTGCATTTGTGGAGACGGCCATCGACGTAGTGAAGCAGAAATGTGATTTACCTGAAGAGCCGAGGCGTTTCCATTGATCCAAGGGCAAATCCCGGTGGTTCTGTACCCACCGCTATAGTAATTGATGATGTCGTTGGCTCAATATGTAAACACGTAGGCGTAGTCTGCTCAATGTTCAACAACGTACGATGAAAGGTGTGCTCCGAAACGTTTGTGGGTGCACCAGCATTGTGCACTTTCGGCAGAAATGCCACAGATCACCCATCTATCCTGCTTTACAGAGCAGACAAGCCTCCGAACGCCACGTTTGTGTAGAGTCGTGGACGTGCAACCATGTAGCGCCTTGTGGTAGTTTCACTGTCCTTCTATTTCGTTCCATAGATGCTCACGACAGTAGCAAGTGAACATTCGAAAAGCTTCGCTTTTTTCGAGATACTCGTTCGCAGACTTTGCGTAATATAATGTGCCCTTTGTCAAAGTCGCTTATCTCAATAGATTTCCCCATTTGCAGCCCATATCTTAGATAGGGTGATTCCCTGCCCGTGTCTGCTCCACTCACATGCATTTGTTACGGCGTCACGTGCCCGCAACGCCATTAGGAGACATCCAACGTCGCGGTGGCCAGTGGTCATAATGTTTTGGCTTATCAGTGTATCTAGCGCCTGAATCGTTACTTCGCCGTCACTACATGCAAACATTAAAGCACATACTTCGCTTTGAGTCCCCTGGATCGTACTTCTCTCATCACACTTTGTGCCGCGCGCGATTAGCCGAGCGGTCTACAGGCGCTGCATTCATGGACTTTGTGGCTGGTCCCGGCGAAGGTTCGAGTCCTCCCTCGGGCATGAGTGTGTGTGTTTGTCCTTGGATGATTTAGGTTAAGTAGTGTGTAAGCTTAGGGACTGATGACCTTAGCAGTTAAGTCCCATAAGATTTCACACACATTTGAACATTTGAACATCGCACATTGTCATGCTGGAAAGGTTGCTCTTTAACGCTTGGCTGGTCATGAATTTCATTACCCTCAACCAAATCCCTCGAAATGCAACAACTAATGTAGTTTTTGTCAGTATGAAGGGACCCAGGAATAGAGTAGCCCCTCATTTGCAAATTTTCCTGAAGGATGAATCTTCAAATGACTCCATTCTGGGCCACGTTTCAACGCTGTCTCTTTTCTAAACATGGCACAGCCACCGTTCCCAACTAGGACGTGCTTACCGCTGCCTGACTTCGCTAGGAGAAATGTGGAGGCTACAGTCTATATCCTGTAACGGTATGGAGTATTATTCTTCGTAGTGCTTATGGACACGATTTCCTAATAACAGACGACAGTACAGTCCTACTCTGTAGACAGAGTATCTGCCGTTGGAGGATTCAAGTTTAATGTCAGGGACTGACAGTGAGTTTCTTTGTTGGGATACTGGAACTGGGTGCATTCAGCTTCGTGACTGCTCCTGAGGAGCTGCTTGAGTGAGCAATACTGCCTCTAAGTTTTGGGAAGCCGACAGTGGCCAGAAGAGCGTTATTCTAACCCTACACCGTACGTACCGCAGCCGAATGGCGAAGTGATTCCAGGCTGATTTCTAGAGTTGGACCTTTACGAAAGTCGAAAAAAACCATGCAGCGAAAAGCTTCACGAGAAAGTTTCTTTTTCCATTTGTCAGTTTCGTTAATTTCTCACCGTAAACAAACTCATCGGCCAGTTTCAGAGCTACCATTGTCTAAACTGTAGATTGAGAAATTAAAAAAAAATGGTTCAAATGGCTCTGAGCACTATGGGACTTAACATCTGTGGTCATCAGTCCCCTAGAATTTAGAACTACTTAAACCTAACTAACCTAAGGACAACACACACATCCATGCCCGAGGCAGGATTCGAACCTGCGACCGTAGCAGTCACGCGGTTCCGGACTGAGCGCCTAGAACCGCTAGACCACCGCGGCCGGCGAGAAATTTTCGAAGAATACTAGGGTGACATATGAATATCGCCGTTTATTGCTCGTCTGTGAATTAATGTAAAAGGTGGCTCTTATGAGCTAAGATTGCCTCACACTGAATGTGTGCCTTTGTTGTATTCAAACTAATAATTATATCGACTATTTTCATACGGTGCAAGCATATGCTAACCATCTGCCAACAGCCATTTTAGAACAAAATGTAGCACCCCCTCGCTGAGCCAAGGCTTAACGAGATGGCGTGGACAAGGCTTTCCAGGTACAAAGTGGTTACAATCAAACTTTCGTATTCGAGAGAGGGCAGACGGGAAGCTATTAGCGGTATGGGTACAGAGCTTTATAGGAGTGATGTTCAGACTGTGCACTGCATGATTTACGTTATTAGTAACGTTAGTGTCATGATTTGCCGTTAGGCGCCGGTACGGCTAGGGTGACGTGTGGCTAAAATAAAGCATCGGTGTGCATTATACCTGCAGTGACTCAACATGGGTGTGGACAAGGTGAACAGCTCTTTACTTGAAAAGCAGTTTTATCAGAACAACAGCAATAGTGCTACCGCTCTTCACGAGCATCTTCGCATTAAATGAATGCGAAGAGATCCTCCTTCCACACCGGGATTGTAGAACATGAGTCTGAAGTTTTTATTAATTAGTTATTTGGAAGTTTCTCCTTTTATAGGCCGATGCCAGTTCTGCCACAAACTGTTACTGTTGCCATGGCTGAGAATGTTGGACCCAGTGTGCTATCTCCAAGCAGTGCACGAGTTTTGTCACGACAGCTGAACATTACAAGTCCCACCGTTCGTAAAGCGCTGTGAACAACTGTGAAACTGTATCTCTAGTGCGGTTCCAGGCTGTCGTGGATGCAGATGTCAGTCACATTGTTGCACTCTTGGTACGCAGTTAACAGATGTTGCCTTCTCATGTGGAAACTAAAACATGTTTTTTTCCGGTGATTTTTTCGTTATTTCTCTTCCGCATGTCCTTATAAATGTTTCCAGGAAGTTTCGTTGTCTTACGATAACCTGTTTTACATGGGCTCCCTCCCAAGTAGCGAAAGTTTAATTATAATGACTGTGCAGTTTTCCTTAGCACAGACAGCCAAATTCCCCGCCCGTATAAGTCGTCCAGTACGATGTCCTTCCAATGTTCGCAACGGATGTTTGTCAGAATTATAATTTTCCAAACAATTTTGAAAGACATTCATTATTTATTGGCCCCGTCCATAAATAGAATTACCACAACTGGTTCAGACGTGCTCCTGGGGTATTTCATACTGTGCCTGCTAGTAATGAAACAACACTTTGAGATCATACGATCAGTTTCAGCCATAAGACTGTAGTGAAATAATGCAATATACGCATCCCGACTGCGGAATATGGAGCCCAGAGGTCAAGAATGTGTCGACTTATTTTAGGTGTATCACTCTTCGGTAGTTATTCTTTTCCTTTGGACTACGTAGATTTTCAGGTATATTACCAGTGTCCCCAGAAACTTCCATAGGTTTGCGGAAGTTATCGTGAGGGAACACGAAAATATCTTATTTATGGATTCTTCCGTCACTTCTTGGTAAAACAGTTCCATATTTAACGTTGAATAAAGGGTAAACTGTTTTTGTTCTGCTGATCGTCAGAACAAAAACAGTTTGCTCGTTATTCAACCTCAAATACGCAAATATGTTGAATCTAGCGTTTGAAGAAAATAATCTCCACGTGTTTCTGCGTCATAGCGAGAATCCTGGGATCCATTTGCTATCGGAAATTATTTGTCACAACTTGACAAACATGTTTTCGCCAGTGTCTCCCCGTGCCGCGACGCAAACCCCGCGAGCTGCGAATGACGAGCACCCTTTCTCGGCTGCTCGGCTGCGCGCTCATTATTTTTTGCCGATCTGATACACAGAACTCGGGAATCGACAATGGAAGGCTTTTGGCTGCTCGCAGGTGAACTTCATCGGCTCGAGGTCACAGAAATAAAGGAAGACGAGAAGAGGGAAGGGAGACGCTCACAGCTGCTGCTGATGGCGCACGTGTACTTCGTGAAAACAATTGAGAACGGAAATGTATTTTTCTTCCGACGACGCTGAAGCGAATTTCCTAGTGATAAAGCATTCTAACGATTTCGTTTGTGTCCACGACATCGAGAAGTTAATGATGAAACTGAGTGGTAGTCAGGGCTGGAATTTCATCTGAAAGAATATAACCTATGATTGAAAGCAGTGCACTGCGAAGGACAATGCTGCCGTTCTTGGAAGTTCTTGGAAATCGTGGGCATTCTTCGTCGGAATTTTGCCCTCACATTATCGGCCTAATGATATTTTTTAATTCTTTTACTAAAACGTAACTCCTTTTTGTTTCTTTAGAGGCCTGTATGTAAACTGAGAACTTACAAAAACGGTATATTGTTAGCCAGTCTGGACAATGAAATGTCCTGATGGATCAAACCTGTTTGTCGGGCAGCGTCTCGAATGCGAACCCCGAGCGAGGTGACGCACTGATGAAGACTCTGAACTCTCAGAGAGTGTCACGGTTCAAACCTCAGTCCTGCCATCGAGACTTATATTTCCTACAGTTTCCTTAAAGTCGATTAAGGGAGATGCGTAGATAGTTTCTCTGAAAAGGAACTGCTACCTTCCTTCTACATCCTTCCATAACAGATTTCCGACATATCTCGTATGACATGATGACTGACGGAATGCTACACCTTATTTTTTTAATTCCTTCTTCCTATTTCCTTGTTTCTTTTTATTTCCTTCGTTTTCGAATTATTACCTTCTACTTCACCTGGAAGTGCGACAGGAAATTACAACTCACACTCCGATGCAGAGTGAAAGATTTGGCTGCCATTTCAAGGGGAGTTGGAAAGCCGTATCCCGACAATGTTAAATTTAGTGACCTGGCTTCGCTGTATTTCAGGGACCACTGTAGCCATTTATATGAAACTTTTACAGGACATTAAACTGTATGGTCTGAGTCTACTGAACGACAATTATACCATTTCAGGCACAGCTTTCGGCAATACAATTTTTTAACTACACGGTTAAAATTATGTGAATGCTTTTAGTACATTATCCTAAATAATTTTAAGTGTACATAACATTATATTCGTCTTTTAGTTCAGTAGACTCAGGATATTTATATTATTACTCCCTGAAAATTTGAAAACTCTACTCGAAATGGTTTCTGAGATTTAGGGAAAAATGTAACAGAAAATGTAAATTTTTAGGAACGGTTTCTAAAGTTTCAAATGACTATAACTTACTTAATATATGATTAATTTTTTTTATTTTTAGTCACTCCGAAGCACCATGCGTCATACTGTATATCATCCTCTTGATCTTTTTCCTAGTTTTTTCTTCTTCACATCTTTTTGGACTCCTTAGTGGCCAACTGTGCTGCACACTCAGTTTTATCAATGCGAACCTTGTCCATCCGTTCACGTTCTCTGATGCAGTTTGCTCCAGGATTAATCCCCATATGCTGTAGCATATGATGTTACCATCATTAAAAGCAATAACACAATCACTGACCCACAACTTTAGTGTCTTCATTCCAACAAAAGCAGTTTTTGGTAAGCGAGTCCATATGAGATTATTGAACGACTCAATGGGATTTTGAGTCTGACCATGTGGACACTTCTTCAGTAATTCAGGATTTGCCAGGTCTCTGTAAATAGGTTTTATGATATTTATGACTGCCGCTGAGATGGAATGTTTATGGCTGTATGAACTCTTTGAGTACTGTGCATTTAGGTAATTGCACCATGAATCAGGTCCAGAAGGGAAAAGGTGGTGTACTGGTTTTTCATCAGTTGACAGTCTGTGGAAGAAGGTAGCCCATACTGCCTGCTCAATTTTCAACAATTCCTCGGTATTGTTTCTGATGCCCATCCCATATATACTGCTGTAGTTCATCAGTCATTTTGTCTGTCAGCCTACCTCTTATCGCTTAACCATTAGAAAGTTTCTTGTCTCTCAAACTTTGTTTCAACTTCCTCAACCTGGTGCTCATCCTCTTCTGAACATGACCAACACATTCCAGTTTTGTGACAATCTTCTCACCATAAGGCTGAGCGGCTACTACACTGTTATATGCTTTTGAGTCTCCATCACCTTAAGAACTTCGTGTAACACATTCCCCTTTCGTTCACAGGTCGAATAAAAATTTCAATAGCTGCAGAGGCCTCCATACCACCAATTGTTTCTTCATAATTTCTGTCATAGATATGCCCTTCTTCATTCCCTGATTTACACTTATAACAATGTTTGGTTAAAATCTGGAAATCTATTACCATTTCACTATCCACACTGGTCCCCAAAGCAACAGAATTCGTAGAACTGTAGCTGCCCTTCTGCCAAGTGCCAGCAAAAGCTACTGGTATGTCAGTCATATCACCATTTATTTCAACAGCTTCGTTTGCAGCACCCTTCATAGACTCACATGCAATAGATTCCACAGCAGCTCCAATAAATCCTGCATATTTGTCGATTTTACAAGGTGGGCGTGCATATTCATCACGGCACAAATTGTTTCTGCTGCAGTGTGTCGTTTGCCAATAGCTCTCAACCCATAAAACCACCTAATATTTACTGCAAAATAATTATTTTTACACTTATCAGAATTCCGAAATGAATGAGTAAATTTACAACTAATACAATTAATGATAACTTTCCTGGACAGTCTATTTGATACCTCACTGTCTTCATGTACACTTACTGGCCCTTCACATATTTTACAACACACACATTCACCTAACACTCCTGTTACGATGTGTAAATCTATCAGAATATAAGCTAACCTACCATTTACATCACTTTCGTTTTGAGAAAGCTGTGTATCACAACGTTTTATTTTAATCTTCGAAGCACTAGTGGGTGTATTTCTAGATACTGATTTTGCCTGTATTTCATTGTCTGTAACTTCACACGCCACATGTTGAAAACAATGTTTCCCTTTATTCGAAAATCTATCACTATAAAACATATGTTTCTTAAAAACACTTCATTTTGGAGTCAAAATTTTACTTTTTGAGAGATTTACCAATCTATTCGTCACTTTTCCTCGGAAAACCGTTAGCACTTCGACGTACAATGTGTGTTTATACTGCGAAACGATATGATACTGTTTTTGACAGTGCTACCAATACAAACACGTAATTCAACCTTTATAACACAACACTCCACAGCCTTCGATAGAAAATATTAACTCTTTTATTCGATCTTGAAGTAATGTACATAAAAATTTTAAGATTTTCAACCGATGTATATTATATTTAAACAAATAAAATAAAATACCTCCCATGTGAGTTTATAAGTGATGTATATATCATTTTAATGGGAAAGTTGCGAATTTTATAATGAAATAGAAATCCGAAAATGTGAAGAAAGGTATTTTTCCGTTCTAACTCCCTTCAAATTTGCGTGATGCAGATTGTTTCCTAGGGAACATTTAATTTCAATAACTAGCTCCAGATGTTGTTTTATTGTTCCTTTAAATTATCTCCTTATAGCTCTCTAAGGAGTGTGAATAAATAAAACACAGTTTTGCTAGTTATGCAAATATAACTGATTTCTTTGTAGTTATTGCATAATATATTACAATCATCTACTTCACTGTACCGGGATGTCTTAGAAGGAAAACGTGGAGAAAATTGGTAATCTCCAAGGTTACTTGAAATGTTGGTGTATTAAGTTCGGTGTACATCATGCTGCTTTAAGCTGAGCAGGATGTTTGGTGAGGATGGAGCTAACGCTTTGGTTGATGGAGAAATATTAAAGCAGAAAAATAAATTCGATACTCTAGCACCAGAAACGACCCCGCAAAATAACACAATGCCACATGTCAAAATGCAGTGGCAGAGTGTTGACACCTGCTCCGTATACTGTTGTGCCAAGAACTGCCTAGAATATTATTTCAAATCCTGCACATCTACATAAATGAACTAAAAATATGATAAATAGAGCAGCTGAACAAATTTTTCTGTCTATTGTTCACATAATTATCAAAACTAATAGTTTATTAGGGAAAAACTCGGTCAAGTAGTACACGTTGAAAATAGCTGCACGTAACATTCCTGTTTTCACATCATGCAGATGCTAACAACGCCTGCTGTGGATTTTCAGGACTTCAGCATTGACTGTTATGAGAGTTCACGTTCACAGATAAGTGTGCTCAGGATGCATCAGAAGTAAAGAGCGTTTTACCATCAACCTCTACATCATGCAATAGCTGCTGTAGGCAGTCGTAGTAATGGCATCGTGCAAAATTATCTGAATTCGCCAGTCGATGCACAACCTATAATTTCAAAGCTTTGAGTTTAGAGTGCATAAGGCTTTCAGTTACATACGTTCATTGTTAGGCGATCCTCAACGACTTGGAACTTGTAGAACGTGTGATCAAATGCAGTTGGCACAACAGTGTGAATGGTTACATGGCGTTACAATTTTCTTACATTGCTTTTCAAGGCCGCTCCTACTGTGCAAGTTTGGCTAAAACTGACAAATAACGTCCCGATCCCAAGGAACTGGAGGAAGTATATAACCATCTAGGACTATCAGAGCCTGCTTTGACTTTACAGGTTCCCGCATAACACCCTGCACAGCCCTTGTGTGGTATAAGCAGCACTCTGGACATCCTGATACGTATAACATCAAAGTGTGGTCTTCACCTTAAGTGCGATATCTGCTCTGGTCTCGTAAGTATTTGGGGAACTGTACTGTTATTGATAAGCCGTAAAAACCGCTGCAGTCATTAGATGAAGAGCAATTAACCCGAATAATATGTAGGGCCACATGATAAAGATACGTCGCCCACCATGTACCTCACCTGACTGAAACAGCGGGAGACAACCAAGTTATTTCATGTACGTCACTAACTTTTAATAAGCCAATCACGCTGTTGGCACTCTCATGCGTAAATGCGTTCCGTTTGATTTGCATGAAGTCCACAATAATAAACTTGCTTGCAAACCTCTTTCGGTACAATCTTTTGACTATACAAAATAGTTACTTTCGTAACACCACAATGTGAAACTGCTCTGTGTAGCAACCACTATAGACGTAATATAACATGACGGTGCTGAAAACCCCAGGAAAAACCTTATTAGAGAAAAGAAAGTAAACGCAAATTTATTACAATAAATGGCATCTCAGAAATATTCCAATGTCATTAGCATATGAGACACCTAATAATCGTAACTTTCTCACATAATTCATTCAGTAATCCTCAGTCAAAACTAATTTTTTTGTATAAATTATTTTGCAAGACTATTTGGACCCCCAAAGGTCCATGAGTCTGAAACTGAAATTACGTGATAAGAATTGTTGTGTTGGGTGACGACCCCTATGCAGCAACTATTGTTCCTAATGAATAACCACGAAAGATGATAATAACGTTTTATTCACAAAAAATAGCAATTTTTAACCTTCAAGTTACGTAAGATTTTGTATGGGAGGGGAATTCTAATCCAGTACCTAATCGTATTGTTAACTAAGCACAATCAGAAGTCAGATATCGAACGTTTTCACCAGTAGCGAGATGTCTGAAAATTTGTAAAATTGTGGTGGGTTCTTATGGGAGCAATCTGCTACGGTCAGCCAGCGGTCCCTGCGCTTACACACTATTTAACGTGACTTAAACTAACGTGCGCTAAGGACAACACACATACTCATGCCCGAGGGAGGACTCGAACCTCAGACGTGGGGAGCCGCGCGGACCGTGGCAAGGCGCCTCAGACCGCGCGGCTTCCCAGAGCGTCGAGATATCTGAAAGTGAAATAACGAGACAAAAATTGTTTGCCTTACCCGGACTGGTACCCATCATAATTCGACGTTGTTTTATAGGCACTAACAGACGTTCAACCTTTGTGTATATCAACAGTAGCAAGATGCGAGCGCGTTTGAACTAGAAAAAACGTGTCAAAAAATTGTATGAGGAGTATGATTTGAACACCAAACATCGTCGTGCTTGATTACATGCAAAAAAACGTTAAGTGTCGAAATCCTTTTTTGCTAGTAGCTAGGAGTGACTTGTAAGAACTAGAAATGAAGTCATGAAATACTCTGTGTCTGACGGGAAGTCCAATCTGGCAGCTGTCTTTATTATTGAAAACAAACGAAGGGATGACAAAAAAACAAAATCATTTTTCACTGATTGTTAGATCTGCGCATGCTAGACCTCGATACGACGTGAGGAAAATTTTGTGCCAGACCATTATTGGCATCGACTCTTGTTTCAAATTGTATCGAGCGGATGGACGTGTACGGGTATGAAGACAACCTCATGAATCCTGCATGTCAGCAGGGGACTGTTCAACATGGTGGAGACTCTATAAAGGTGTGGAACGTGTGCAGCTGGAGTGATATGGGACCCCTGACACGTCAGGGTACTACTCTGCCAGGTGACAAGTACTTCAGCGTCCTGTGTGATCACCTGCATCCGTCCATGTCCATTGTGTGTCCCGACGAACTTGGGCAATTCCAGTAGAACTATGCGACACCCCACACGTCCAGAATTGCTACAGAGTGACTCCAGGAACACTCTTCTGAGTTTAAACAGTTTCACTGGAAACCAAATTCCCAAGACATGAACACTGTTGAGCACATCTGGGATGCCCTGCAACGTGTTGTTCAGAAGAGATGTCCACTACATCGTAATCTTATCGATTTATGGCCCCCCCTGCAGGATTCATGGTGTCAGTTCCCGCCAGCACTACTTCAGACATTAGTCGAGTCCATACCACGTCACGTTGAGGCACTTCTCCGTCCTCGCTGGGGCCTTACACATCAGTGTACCAGTTTTTTGGCTCTCCGGTGTAATACATGTGGTACTTAGTAACATTTTTCAAATCTGTAGTTATGTTCATTCTTATTCTACATCGAATTCCAGATTAAGGCTTTCACTAGGGTGATTGAAACCCACCAGAATGGAATAGCTCGTGGTAGATATTTAGCAAGTATCTTCACTGTGGCTGTTGATATTTGACTATGGCAGTATGTGTACTCTGAGGATACAGTAAGATGTCCAGACGTTTCCCTCCTGAAGTGTGCTTACCTTTTCGAATTTAGAGTTTTAAAGATACATGACACTGAAGGCCAGAAGAACAGACTCATCACCTTATTTCAAAACAATGTTATTCGGTTAGATTCTTTCGAACTGTGGTACTTCACTTCAAAGTCTCGGTAAATGTATCATCGGCTCTGATGCCAATCACCAGTTTGCCGGCGGTGTGGCCGTGCGGTTAAAGGCGCTTCAGTCTGGAACCGCGTGACCGCTACGGTAGCAGGTTCGAATCCTGCCTCGGGCATGGATGTGTGTGATGTCCTTAGGTTAGTTCGGTTTAATTAGGTCTAAGTTCTCGGCGAATGATGACCTCAGAAGTTAAGTCGCATAGTGCTCAGAGCCATTTCGAGCCACTCACCAGTTTGACATACCGCGTGACTGAAGCGTTTTGCCTCAGTCTTATTTTGCTGCTTCTATGTTTCTCCGTCAAGACAAATAAATATGCTCTCTACGCTGAAGACCAAATAAATGTATTAAGGAACAGAAGAAAATGTCTTTGCCACTGCTGTATAAAGTGATACTCGGACAATGGTGTCTAAAGGCGAGAACCAGAAATATGACATCTTTAAGTATTACGTTTATTAACTATCGTTGTTTGATTAAAAGAATAACCCGTCGTAAAATGGCAGAATTTTTTGATAAGCACCGACTGAGCACCAGCAAAAGCCTGCACGACTAGGTTAATTTTGTTACGAGCCGAAAGAAATGAAGCACATCGAATACAAGTAAGGTGGGATTTCATTTCAGTTTACCAGCTTTGTGCATTAATTTCTCTTCTATCCTTTTACTTTACGAATTAAAATATGTGTACAGCATCGGAATGAGAACTTCTTGTCATTATTCGGTCTCTTGATGTTTAATGACATTTCTTTACCATTTTTATATGTTTGCAGTTTTACTTCCCGTTTAAAATGAAATTATTTCATTTACTTAAGAAACTTGGATAGTCTTCGTTTTCTCAGTAAACTCTTATTGATCAAATCGCAAGAACAGTGTGTTGTTTTTTAGTTATTTGTTTAACAGTCAGTTGTTTCCTCGTAACGGTGTAGTTGCCAGATGTCAATTTATAGAAAAGCATATTTGCAGCAGATTCATGTTGGTTGATAACTGCGGAGACGCACGACTGAGACAAGAGTGAGCAAGCTAATTAGGCTCTTCAGTAATCAACAGGAAATCGTAGCGAGGTTTACTGCAATATTTTATAAAGGAAACATATTGGCTTCAGCGTAATGCAGTGAGCGAGGTTTTTCAGTAGCTAAGCACGTTTCATCACGCTTCTTTGATCTGCTTTAGCTCGTATGCGCCGATAACGGAATCCACTTAGGAGCTAACGACCACGAAGGCATTAAATTACAGGAGAGAATTTAGTTTCCGTTCCTCTCGTAAACAGCCCGTGTCACCACCTATGCAGTGGAGCTTCAGGTCTCTGTTGACTACACAGCAGCCTATTTCCTTTTTTTCGTTACAATAAGTGAGTAAATATTATCGAGTTAAGACCGACATCATACCTTTTTTCCCACTACTCAAAAAGAAAAGATAAAACATAAAATTCTGATCCATTACTAGACGAACCTGAAAACCATTATTTTCAGCATATAATAATCTACAGTTGTGCTGATCATGAACTTGACGCTCAACATCGAATAATGTTGACTGCGATCAGAGTTTGTATTATTTATTGACGTAGTTCACGAAACTGCTTTTAACACGACTCTGTACGTTCCTTCTGCTGATATTAAATTAAGTGCTTTTTTAAAAATGCGGTATGGGTGGGCCACGTGGTGCTGGTTACTTATAACCACTGTGGTCATCTGCAACGCACTGAAGGCGGTTGCAGTGAAACATAGGCAGGATGAAATCTCAGTTAGTCTGCACACATATTGGTGCTGTTCTGTGTGGGGTTTATCACATAAGCTGCTGAATAAAGAGCCACGGTTAACTAATATGTCAATTACCGAGTGACGTCGTGCAGTGATTAAAGCATTGGACTTAAATTATACAGGTTCTAGTCTCTTATAAGATATGTGAATAAGAAATACGTAATGTTTATGTAGTTTTTTTAAATTATTGTAAATAAATTTTGAGCCATTTTCGTTCCTGCCCCGATGTCATCAAGTGAGAGATGTTGGTTACTACCGTCTTGTTCGACAATACCATCTGTCAGAGGTGTTGCACGGTAAGCTGACATAAATTATTGCGTTACATTATATGTGCTGTGCTCAGTAGCTGCTTTCACGTCCATAACATATAAGAATTGAAATCTATGTGGCAAAGGAAATTGTAATTCAGTAGTTCCGATAATTTATTCTTGCAGACGGGGACCCAAGCCAGTTTTGGCAGAGTGCTCTGGAACGCCCTTAAACGCATAATATGCACATTCCAAGCTGTTTGCTTCCTCAGCTGAAATACGTCTGAGTTTCATCGCTCTCTCTGTCCAAGAACTTAAAGTAGTGTTGCCTGCATAATCAAGTTTGTTGCCTCGAATGAATCGCAGGAGCAACCGTGACGATTAGTTTACAATATCACTTACATATTCAGTAGTTCTTTCAGGTTCACATCTACTAATGCGAAACTGTTGTGCTAACAACGAACAATAGCTTCTGTAATAAACAAAAGAAAGGTGTAATCATATTAAGTGTTAAACATAGTAAGAGAGCAGGAACGTAGTTTTAGTTTTATCTAATTTTATCAAAATTTAGCTTCTCCATGTCAGATTTTCCTAGAGCAGTTTTCAGAGTCTTACCTACTACTCAAGAAACATATCCATTCACATAATTTATTCTTTACACAAAAAAGGGAAACAAATAACTATAATAACAGCATCTCTTTCTGGTCCGAATGCTCAACTACGTATTTTGTTTATGCCCATCGGCCTGGGGAGAAATGATCATCCTAATAAAGTAAGAGAAATCAGAGTTCGCGCTCAAAGATTTAAGTGTTGTTTTTCCCACGTGGTGTTCGAGAGTGCAATTGAAGAGAAACATTCTGAAAGTGGTTCGAGGAAGCCTGTTCCAGTTACTAAAGTTTGAACCGCAGAATAGTCATATCGATGTAAATGTAATGAGTAAATCTTAAGGAAGGCGTGGATAATTCAGAGAAACCGTTTTCATAGCTGGTTATCACATTTCCTTATTTTTCGATAAGAGAAGTCTGTGTTTATAGCGAGGCAGGAAACTATGACTGAGGACTTTTTGTGAGTTCAGTCTGTAGATCATTCCCAAACTTTATTTCAGCCTTAGGACATTGTATCCAAAAAATGATTTTCAAAAATATACAGAGCAGTCTTATAATTGATTTATTATATTGTCACTCATTTGTTACCGACAGTCTGATGAAACAAATCGAAAAGGAAACAGTCACATCCATAAACTACTCGTACTTTAGAGTATGCATACGGAGCTATCAAAAGTGAACCAACACGGATAATCGGTAAGCGAGGTCAACTAAGGAGAAGGCAGTTTTCAGAATCTTCGTTCTACCGATACTTGAATACATCTTCTCACTCTAAGACTCTTACCACGTAAGAATAAATTGCGAAGTAAAGAAAATTCCAAGCAGAGCAACACGTTTCGACATGGGTTCACATCGTAAGCTCACGCGCCTCATGGAGTTGCTCACGCAACTACACTGGCAGACGTTACAAAGAGAGGTGTTCTGCCTTACATAGAAGTTGACTGCCTAAATTCACGGAGAGTGCGTTTCTAGTAGGCTCGTCTCCGTCGCTCAGTGGTCAGTGTGACTGAACGCCCTGCGGAAGTCCCAGGTTCGACTCCACAATCTGCCAGGGATTTTTAGCTGGTGAGACGAATGGAACAGGACGCACTCAACCAAATGATGCCAATGCACCTCACAAATAATCATGTTCAGGTTTACAGAAGGACATTCGTTGTGTTACACTTTCGCAAGAAACTGTTCCGTGAATTACAGGTGATACTTCGGACGAGATCCATATATACTGATTTAAGAACATATTCTGTTACAATGCGTGACGACATCGTGCTAACGAGAGCAACACTCAACGTTACATTCGTCGTCTCGTTCATGATTTTTATTTTCATTAACATAATACTGAGTTTATACGGTGACTAACTCTACTTCGCGACTTAATTTTCTGCTCGTAGTCCTCTGCTGTAGGTAATAACCACAGTGACAGCATCTTTACCAGATAAATGAGACACGAGTACCATAAAACCCAAAGACTCTTTAGCCAAACATCGGTGTATGTGCTGCACTGCTGCTCGGGGAAACAACATTCCGAGTTGAGATTACGTGTGATGTACTAGAACCGTGTTCCTACACGAAGCTTTTGTTCTATTCGTGTCTTCTTATTTTTTGCACTTGATTTGAACAAAGTCTCAACGTATTGGATAGGTTAATTATTGAGCTATTACTCTTTATGGTAACTGCCTTCATTTATGAGAAAGCCAAATGCAGATTTATAGTGCTTGAAATATATCATAGTACATCTTTAGGTGTTGTTGTTCTGGTTATCAGACCGCAAACTCTACGATATCTGTTCTGATTAACTACTGCAGTCAACATCCACTTGAACCTTCTTACAGTAGACAAATCTTGGGCTCCCTCTACAACTCTTACCGTCATACTATCCTCCACTATAAAATATTCCTTAGTACTTCAAGAAGATTTTACCAACAATCCTTCATTTACCAAAACATCTCGAATCATCTGGGTACCTTTCATCAGTTACACTGTTGACCATTCTTACTTTCAACATCATAGTGTAACACCACATTTCAAAACTTTCTATCAGCGTGAAGAAAACAGGCATCCTGGACAAACCTTCGTGTTGCCTAGATACAGGGGTAGGGGCAAACGCAATTCGTCATCGTACCCCACATCCCTCTGAAGCTACGCCCTGCACCCCTTTCCCATTCCCTTCCCCATTCCTAACATAGGAAACTCTCCATCGCGCCCCACTCAGGTTTAGTGGTAAGATGGCTTGGTAGACAGCCCGTCAAAAACTGTATCCAGATCAAGGAAGAAAACAGGAAGAAAGTGTACTGAATTGTGAAAGAAGCAAAACAGGTACTTTGAACGGTACAAGAGCAAGAAGTACAATACAGAGCAGCACTAAACAGCAACGGCGTCGTGGGTGAGTGGTCACGGTATTCGACTGCCAAGCGAGCGAGACCTGTTGAAATCCCCTTGTGTCTCTGTTGTGATGTAACGTCCGCTTGCAACAGCGAGGTGTAAGGAATGAACCTATAATGAAAGTCGATTCTGCACAATTACTCTATTAGCAGCCGAAAGGAAGTGGCTTTCGAATGGGAGCCGCAAATGTTTGACGACAGGGTGACAAGTCAATCGAATCCTCCACCGGAAAACACGTCTGTTGTGTCATACACGAGTTTGTGCGTCATACGATAGGAATATCCTACCGTCGCACCTAATTTGTACCCCTGGTAAGTGAGTGAGATATGCCTCCTTGCCCGATTTAGGTGTTGGTATGAATGTGAACGAGATCACTCCCATGGAAACGATGAAAACATAATAGTACATTACATCAGCTGCAACAAATGAACGCAACAGTTTCACAATCACACAGTTTCTCTGTACTCTGTCAAAAGATATGTTTTCAAAGTTTTTGAAGTTGCGTTCCGTTTTGGAACTTTTCACTCTTGAATTCCTTTGTTGTAACATTGTTCACATTGCTTTTCATTTCTGTGAGACGTCTATGTGGTATCTCACCTGCTCTCACTATTCATCAAGTTTACTTGCAACGGTAACGTATTCTTGCCACAAGACGCATATTATGACAACTGCCATGACTACAAAATTAAAAAAAAAATTCTGTGACCAGATGGAGAAATCATAATGTTCTGGAAAAAGAGAATAAACAAGATGAGGACGTTTCGAACACGACTCGCCGGCTTGGTAGTCCAACACCGTGACAACTTAGCCACGACGCTTTTGCGCTATGAGTTTGCTCTATATTGTACTTCTTGTTCTTGGACCGTCCACTGTTCCTATTTTACTGTTTTTCACATTTCAGCTCACCTTCTGCCTCTTTTCATGCTTGATCTGCGTTCAGGTTTCGCGGGCTATTCACTGCGCTATCTTACCACTAAATCTGAGTGGGGCCCGCCCCCGGTAACTGAGTGATCAGCGCGACAGAATGTCTGTCCTAAGCGCCCGGGTTCGATTCCCAGCTGGGTCGTCATTTCATCCCCATCGACGCAAAAGTCGCAGAAGTGGCGTCAAATCGATAGACTTGCACCCGGCGAACGGTCTACCCGACGGGAGGCCCTAGTCACACGAAATTTTGTCTGAGGGGCGTGCGATGGAGAGTTTCTCTAGCAAGCCATGTGCCACAACCTCCCTTCCCTGCAGTATGTGAAATAAGAGACGTACTAGTTTGAAAGTGTCAGACAAGTCTCGACTCGTCTTAGACTATGCTGAGGAAGCATGCGTACTCATCTTAGTACTGTACGCTCGTTACATAATCATGACGTCACTGCTAGTTGTGTCATCAAAATTTAGAACAAGTCTCGACTTGACTGACAGCTTGCTGAACCAGCGGAAATACACGTCTTGGGGCAGGCCCTCCGAATAAACTCAAATGCGATCCCCCTCCCACCCGTATCCCCTCTCTTCATGCTGCACACACATGTGGCTCCTTTGCCGGCCGCGGTGGTCTAGCGGTTCTGGCGCTGCAGTCCGGAACCGCGGGACTGCTACGGTCGCAGGTTCGAATCCTGCCTCGGGCATGGGTGTGTGTGATGTCCTTAGGTTAGTTAGGTTTAAGTAGTTCTAAGTTCTAGGGGACTTATGACCTAAGATGTTGAGTCCCATAGTGCTCAGAGCCATTTTTGTGGCTCCTTTCCCACTCTTCCCTTCCCTCCTCACGTGTGTGGTTTCAGGGGGACAAAAATCACACTATTGTAACTGACAGGTGCACCTTAACCTCTAAGTTAGATCTGCAGTGTCAATAAGCAAGCCACGTTTTTTGTAAACTGCAGAGGAAATCTTTGTTTATTTTGGTAAGTAATAAAAACAAATACTGTCTACTTTAACATGCTATTCCATTTTCGTGCAAAGATCGAATTTTCTTTTGTGATCAGAGTTGGAACTTCCGTCTGTTTGGGACCTTGCACACTGCAGCAGTACACTTAAGAGAGTATGGGATGTTTTTGATAGGAGCAAACCAAGCAGCCACCAAGAGTTTACGAACTAAACATACCGTATTTGGTGGTCCTAATAATTATATTTGCGTATTACAGAAATACGCATTTTAAGTGATACACTAGATTTTTTACACTTTCTTGGTACCGTAAGTGCTACTGGTTAATGTCGCAGTCTTTCTTGACAGTTTGTTTTTATTGCACCACTGGAACATAAACTAAGATGAAATACAATAAAGAAACTGCATTAGTCAATCAATAACCACAATTATATTTTTCTAGTTTATAAATCGATGCGATACCTACTACAACCGTACAATCGTGCTTCGTCAGGTGATGACACTTCGTTTTGATACCTAGCCACATCGGGGCTCAGTTGGAAGCGAGACTCATCACTGAAGACAGTTCTACTCCTTTGAATTATATTTATGCCCAGAGACGTGTTTGAAGACGCCCCAGACAGCGTTGAAATACCAACCTGTCTGTCGCTCACCATATGTCCCGACAGCCAGGAGCGTTGGTTGTGGGTGCCATTTCATCTCATAGTAGGACCGCTCTGATTTATCATCTGCGGAACCCCTGAGGCACTGCGGTAGGTCGAAGATATTCTAAGCTCCGTTTCGTTGCCGTTCATTACAAGCCATCGTGGCCTTATATTTCAACAAAATAATATCCGTCTGCACACGGGAAGAGTTTCTACTGGCTGTCTTTGTGTTTGCCAAACCCTGCCTTGGCCAGCAAGGTCACCAGATCTCTTCGCAACTGAGAATGTTTGATGCATTTTGGGCATGGCCCTCCAATCGTCTCGGGATTTAGATGATGTAATGCACCAGTTTTACAGCTTTTGGCACGATATCCCTCAGGAGGACATCCAAAAACTCTGTTAGTGAATAGCACATCGAATAACTGCTGGCATCATGGCCAGAGGTGGACCAACGTCTTATTGACTTGCTCAATTTGTGAAGCTCTTTCTCTTGAATAAATTATGCAGTATTTCTGAAATTATAACCATTAGTTTGTCTGTAAATGAACAGCACAACTGCCGATTTCCCTCCCATTCTGATAATTCCTTGGTGGCGCATCGTTTTCTTTATTCTTATATTTTTTGTCTTAGATTGCATATACAGCCTTTTCAATTACTTTTGCGAATACCGATGACACCGAATTATTATTCCTATGTCCTTTGTCATGAACCAGTTTTACTACTGTTTATTTTAACAAATGTAGCTAGATATTGGACTAACATATGCAGCACACTGTTTTAGTGTCCTGCCGGATACGTCAGCATACCCGTGAGAGTCCTTTGTCATTATCCAATTAGTCAGTGGCTCAGTCTCCCCCTTTTCAGTATCACGGAGATATAGAGAGAAGTCTTCGAAAGCAGTTTCCTAAGAGGGTTATATAATTCCCTGTAGAAACTAGGTTTATATTAAATTCATCACCTGTATTTGGAAAGTGATTGTTAAGTACTATACATATATCTGTCTTGTGGGTAACAAAATTGCAGTCATGGACTGTGCGGCGGGTCCCGGCGGAGGTTCGAATCCTCCATCGCGCATGGGTGTGTGTGTTTGTCCTTAGGATAATTTAGGTTAAGTAGTGTGTAAGCTTAGGGACTGATGACCTTAGCAGTTAAGTCCCATAAGATTTCACACACATTTGAACATTTTTTTTGTAAGAAAAACATTTTTACTATGTATAGACTTAATGTCAGCGAATTTGTGGTGTTGTTCAGAAACTTTCTTCACTCCTGACCGTACTGTTTTAATTTTATCCTCAGAATTAGTTATTCTATTTGCGTACCACATGCTTTTTGCCTTCCTAATTACATTGTTAAGCACTTTACAGTATTGCTTGTGATGGACTCCTGCAGCTCATTGTTACTATCTCTAACGTTTTGATGTAGTTCCCCCTTGGCTCTATATGACATTCTTATTGCATTAGTCAGTCATCCAGATTGTCTGTTAGTGGCAGTACCCTGTTTTAAGTGTTCTAATGGAAAGCAACTTCCAACAAGAGAGAGAAATGCGTCGAGGAAGGGATTATATTTATCGTCTACATTGTTTGCACTATAAATTTACTGCCACTCTCGCACTTTAATGAGGTTTAAAAACGTTTTTGTTGCCACTGAAATAACATTTCTAAATATTTTGTAATTATGTTTAACATGCACATGCGCAAAAATGCCTTTTAGTGTTGTGCATCGTTGTCAGACAGGTCATTTTCATTTTAACTAACAGATTGTCTCTCTAGTAATAAACAGTGAACAAAAATGGAACCTATAGGGGAGGTACTGTTCCCCTGCACTCTGGATGGGAGGAATTCATTCTGCATAAGATGATAAGAATGTAACAGATTTTCCAACAGTCCTTTAATTGCACAAACAATTTTACAGTTAGTATTTAAGTCACCGAACACAACTAATTTTCAGTACTTTCTACAAAATGAACGAATAATTCTCTCTACCTGATAACATGCGTTTTCCCCTTCCCCTGTATGTAGCCGACCCAAAGGTCAAGTCAGTCTGTGTCCATAATACATTGCCTTCCTACCTCTCTCCTCCACTCGTCTGTATTGTTCATCGTCCATCTTTCTATTAGTTATAAAGCTGCACCCTAGAGAAGTACTTTCAGAAAAAACTTACTAACACTTACCACGTGAATGGCATCCCGCGATGTTCGACTGAAATTTCTACCGAGAAAACTACGTAGCAGAAGTTTTTTCCTCTAAATGTCATACTATGTCTGTGAATGGAATTAACGAAATGAGGATGAAATGTGGCGGTGAGACAGGGTAGCGTGGCACTCTGCCAGCAGTGAACAGAGCAACACGGCAGTACAGGGCCCGAGCACGGGCAGCTGAGTCCTACACGCAGCACAGCTCATACGAGTCGCATACGGGCGTGTCGTGCCTCCAATCCCAGCACCGTCGGGCTGTGAGAGATCGTCCGCAGTAAATTATCCGACCGTCTTTTGTGCACCGTCCTGGCTAGTTTCAGTAAAATTCTTTCCATTTGCTTGCCATGTTACATCTGAATGACATTTCAGCATTTCGACGCATTCTCCTACCTTCGTCGCCTGAAGCTAACTGCTGTAGTTGCAGTGCTGCTCTCGTCTTACGTAAAATCGGTAAGCGGGTCGAAGGCTTCCATCCAGTTACTCACTGATCAGTCTGGCCTGGCAACGGAAGACAGCAAAACGAAAGCTGAAATTTTAAATTTAGCATTTGAGAAATCTTTCATGCAGGAGGATCGTAGAAACATACCACCGTTTGAGTCTCGTACAGATTCCCGTATGGAGGACATAGTGATAAACATCCCTGGGGTTGTGAAGCAGCTGAATGGGTTGAAAATAAATAAATCGCCAGGTCCTGAAGGGATTCCAATTCGGTTTTACAGAGAGTACTCTACTGCATTTGCTCCTTACTTAGCTTGCGTTTATCGGGAATCTCTTGCCCAACGTAAAGTCCCGAACGACTGGAAAAAAGCGCAGGTGACGCCTGTATATAAGAAGAGTAGAAGGACGGATCCTTAAAATTACAGACCAATATCATTAACATCAGTTTGCTGCAGGATTCTCGAACACGTTCTCAGTTCGAATATAATTAATTTCCTTGACACAGAGAAGTTGCTGTCCATGCATCAGCACGGATTTAGAAAGCATCGCTCCTGCGAAACGCAACTCGCCCATTTTTCACATGATATCTTGCGAACCATGGATGAAGGGTATCAGACGGAAGCCATATTCCTTGACTTCCGGAAAGTGTTTGACTCGGTGCCCCACTGCAGACTCATAAGGTACGAGCATATGGGATTGGTTCCCAAGTATGTGAGTGGCTCGAAGACTTCTTAAGTAATAGAACCCAGTACGTTGTCCTCGATGGGGAGTGTTCATCGGAGATGAGGGTATCATCTGGAGTTCCCCAGGGAAGTGTGGTAGGTCCGCTGTTGTTTTCTATCTACATAAATGATCTTTTGGATAGGGTGGATAGCAATGTGCGGCTGTTTGCTGATGATGCTGTGGTGTATGGGAAGGTGTCGTCGTTGAGTGACTGTAGGAGGATACAAGATGACTTGGACAGGATTTGTGATTGGTGTAAAGAATGACAGCAAACTCTAAATATAGATAAATGTAAATTAATGCAGATGAATAGGAAAAAGAATCCTGTAATATTTGAATGCTCCATTAGTAGTGTAGCGCTTGACACTGTCACGCGGATTAAATATTTGGGCGTAACAATGCAGAGCGATATGAAGTGGGACAACCATGTAATGGCAGTTGTGGGGAAGGCGGATAGTCGTCTTCGGTTCATTGGTAGAATTTTGGGAAGATGTGGTTCATCTGTAAAGGAGACCGCTTATAAAACACTAATACGACCTATTCTTGAGTACTGCTCGAGCGTTTGGGATCCCTAACAGGTCGGATTGAGGGAGGACATAGATGCAGTTCAGAGGCGGGCTGCTAGATTTGTTACTGGTAGGTTTGATCATCACGCGAGTGTTACGGAAATGCTTCAGTAACTTGGGTGGGGGTCTCTAGAGGAAAGGAGGCGTTCTTTTCGTGAATCGCTACTGAGGAAATGTAGAGAACCAGCATTTAGGGTTGACTGCAGTACAATTTTACTGCTGCCAACTTACATTTCGCGGAAAGACCACAAAGATAAGATAAGGGAGATTAGGGCTCGTACAGAGGCATATAGGCAGTCATTTTTGCCTCGTTCTGTTTGGGAGTGGAACAGGGAGAGAAGATGCTAGTTGTTGTACTAGGTACCCTCCGCTACGCATCGTATGGTGGATTGTGGAGTATGTATGTAGATGTAGATGTAGACGTAATAATCTGCCAAATTACAACGTCGCAACTTTATATTAGGGGGTGGGAGTGGGGACGGAACAGTGTGTGTATTGAATCAGTCAGCAGGCCAATCGATCAATTGAAGAACGTCACTTGGCCAGATAAATCCGATTTCACACTGTTTCCAACTTTTGGCAGAGTTTCCGTCTCAGGAGTAAATCATGATGAGTGTTCGGTGATGATTTGAGAAAATATATCGTGGTATTCAAGGAGCCACTTGGGTACTCTGCAAGACTGCATTATTGCCAACTCTTATGTGACCATTTTGACTGATCAGGTGCATCCCATGGTACAATTTTTATTCCCAATTAGTGAAGAAGACAGAGTCCCTGTCCATACAGATCGCGTCTCCAGGACTGGCTATGCGAGCACGCGGATGAACTGTCAGATCTCTCCTGGCCATCCAACTCATCAGATCTCAATACCATTGAGCCTTTCTGCTCTACTTTGGTGACACGGGTGCGTGACTGCTACCCATCTTCATCATTGTTTCCTGAAAATGCCATTATTTTGCGGAAGAGTGGTGAAGATTCCATTGAAAACCATACAGGACCTGTAGCTATACGTTCCGAGACGACAGGAAGCGGTCTCAATCCAAACAGATTTCCTACAACGTATTAGGTATGGTAATGTGTTGTGTTTTCGGTGTTTACATACTTTTGTCCCCTCCTCTCTCCTATTTATTTACCAAACAGAACAGTTAGTATTGCGAGGGATACGCTATAGTATACACTTTCGTTTAAAGAACCTGCCAATGAAACAGCGACTACTACTGCGCAAGTGTAAAACATTCCATAGGAGTAAATACTGTTTAGAAAAAACCCGTGATAATAAAGTCACAGAATGTGTGGAGCACGTCGGATATAGTACATTTTGTATTCAAATAACATTAGGTAGGAAATTCACCTCTTTGGAACAATGGTGATAAAACGATTCTCAATCAGTGATGAGCATGTACAAGTTTTGTCCGGTATCATGAAGTACTTGGGTATGTGCTCATGATTTCTTTTATAATATCAATGTTGTAGCAAAGCTGCTATAAGAAAAGTGACTTGGGACTTGAAAAGTGCTTAAATTTCTATTTATATTTTTCTTTCAAACCTAGTGATGTAACTATTCTTGTTAGAATAAAAATTCATTCACGTTCTCGATACATTAGAAGAGTGTAAATCATGATGCCTTTTGATTTCGTTATTGGCACCTGACAGTACAACATCTCGAATATCTTACTGCCGTGCTTCTTCTGCAGCACACATTATTATCTTATCTAATTAACAACACTATATTTATTTTAGTGTAGCTGATTTAATAGTCAACTTTCACGAAGTAAACGTAGCAGAAAATCTGCGTCTCACGTAACCAAAAATGGATAGGGATTTACAGTTTGCCCAGCTATTGTTGTTCAGCTGAAACAACTATTATCAATTAATTTAATAAGTAACTGGCCTATTTAGCGTAAGATGTGTCATGGGAGCCAAGTTGGTTTAAACAGTAGCACTTCTCTGCACCTACAGTTGAATATTTTTTGACATATGGCTGTAGTTACACAGATTTTCCTTTCTCATCTACAGCTATTTGTAACATTTTGCTGGATTCTACTTTCCTACGCTGCTCTGACCTTATCCTTAGGGTGTTTATCCCACTTTCTATAAGTAGTAACGCCCTACAGGGCAGGGTTCATGACGATTATAAACTGAGATGGGTAACAACACCGGCTAGTCACCTCTGTTCAATGTAAGCGGTGATGGAACATATCAGTAGGTTAACAACAATTAAATGCACCAGTTGCTTTTGGAATTTTAACGAGAAATATGATGGTGACGGCAGTGGCAGTACGAACTCACGGTGCTTTTGTGTTCTGATTGGATTTCTTGCATGACGTATAATGATGTGTACAGGCGACCAAGTTGCCGTCATGGGAGAAAGTTTGGAAATTTGTGATAAGGTTCTATGGGATCAAACCGCTGAGGTCATCGGTCCCCAGTCTTAGACGCTACTTACTCTAATTTAAACTAAGTTACGCTAAGTACAACACACACACCCATGCCCGAGGGAGGTCTCGGACCTCCAACAGGGTGAACCGCGCGTCATGGAAGACCAGTAGTAGGCAGAGGAAGGGATGGAATTGGGGTCATCCCATGGGACATGGGAGGCTGTGTCGCTTACAGGGTGGACAGTAAACCTATGGCCATGGGGGACCAGAAGAACAGGTAGTTGCCAGACAGGTGCCGGGCCACAGAAAAACACAACTCCAACTCTTTCCCCAATCTAGACTGTGGGCTGTACAATGTACCCTCAGGTTAGCGAGGAAAACTTGCCCATTGGTGAGATGGTGTTCAGAGAAACCCTGTCGGGTTCTCAGGGCGTGCAAAAGCATTGGCTCCAGCCGCAGGTAACATCTTTAGGAAGAGTACCAACAACACCACGAATTGCGACTTTATTCCGTGGTTGGTGGCCTGCCAAGCTGGCGCCGAGGGAGTAGGACGCTTTTCCTGTTCGTTTTCCCACAGTGGCTAAAATGCGCCGGTGGGAAAGGCTCGGTCTGATTTGCTTTCGCCGCCTGTGACACAGGTCACGGGTCTCACTTTTCACACTGAATGCGGCAGTATATAAGTGTCTAGGGAATATAGTTTTACGGGGTCGCTGCAGTGAGGACGAAACGTTGTAAATGTATACCTTTGGCCAGTGTTGGCTTGGCTGGAGATTTTACGCAGGCAACAGAGGCGCTTGAGGATGATATTCGGACACAGAGATTCGGAGTCGCAGTAGAGATTTGGAGAGATTCAAAGGAAGACATTCAGAAATGGAGTGTCAAAGTTCGACGGAATCATTCAGAGGAGCGCCCACTCTACCGATGGAGACAGAGGACCCTATCTAGTTATGCTACTGTGGTTCCATACTGAACAACATTGTTTATGGTAAGAACACACTGCAGCAGCAGCATGATAGAGACGGAATGGCCTGCTAACTTGATGGCTTTTATGAAAAGAGCGAACCCTCTGTCGGTCACTCTGCCCCAGTGATATGCTTGCCTTCATTTGTGATACTCATGCCTTGCAATCACTGTGTACTTGTCATATAACTTCCCAGTATAATAACAATGACAGTGAATCGACATAGCCAAATTGCTGCATCCACCCACGTCAGAACCTTGCTAATCATTAGTTACTGTCAGCAAGATGGCCATCTATGTACTATTTGATACAAAACTGCTTATAACGAATATTTATTCCCTTCGTTATTTAATATGACAAATTTGTAACAAATTTTAAATTTATCTTTCTCATTGATATTCCTTTCGTAGTTAATTAATTCCCTGTCCACAGATAGGAGTAATAGGAAATCAGCTGAACCCCAATCCAGATACAGTGCTTGGAGCCCCATAGCTGATCGCGTTTTATTAAATTTCGCTGAACAAAAAATGGTTCAAATGGCTCTGAGCACTATGGCACTTAACTTCTGAGGTCATCAGTCCCCTAGAACATAGAACTACTTAAACCTCACTAACCTAAGGACATCACACACATCCATGCCCGAGGCAGGATTCCAGGATTCGAACCTGCAACCATAGCGGTCGTGCGGTTCCAGACTGTAGCGTCTAGAACCGCTCGGCCACCCTCGTCGGCTTCGCTGCACAACTTCATTAATCAGCACTGGCTCCTTTGGAGTGATTTTTTTTCCGTATCTGTATCGGTCAGATAAAGGTGACTCGCGTGTTCTCAGAAAACATCAGCCCCAGACTCACGTAAAAACTCCAGGCATTGTGGTTCAATATGGAGAGATGCCGAATGAAACGTATTTGGCTATCAAATGAGCAATGTGTGAGGCATTCGACGCCTACCACGGCGTAATCTTCTCGAGAGACCTCTCACAAATCCCAATGAACTTCTGGTCATATGTAATAGCTTTCAGTCCTACAAATTTAGGATCCAGACACTCAGGATGAGACGTGATATGAAACCGAAGCTACGAAAGCAAAACCACAAATGGCATAT
This sequence comes from Schistocerca nitens, assembly GCF_023898315.1. Classification (NCBI taxonomy): domain Eukaryota; kingdom Metazoa; phylum Arthropoda; class Insecta; order Orthoptera; family Acrididae; genus Schistocerca; species Schistocerca nitens. The sequence goes on from NC_064616.1 coordinate 953,429,009, forward strand.
TCAAATGTACCTTTACAAAGAAAACCTCAGCAGTACTGTTCGAGTTTAATTCTCGTGTCACTGAATCAATAAAATATATTTCCTTAAGATCGAATAGCTTCTGTTCAAGAATCCGCACGGTTTCATAAAGTGTCGCTGGTGCGAAACTCAGCTTGCCCTTATCTCATATGATATACTGCGAACAATGGATTAAGGGCAACAGGCAGATTCCATGTTTCTATATTTTCGAAAACCATTTGACACAGTGCCCCAGTGCAGACTGTTGACAAAGGTACGAACATACGAAATAGTTCCCCCGATATCTGAGTGACTCGAAGACTTCTTCAGTAAGAGAACCCAGTAGGTTGTCCTCAACGGCGAGTGTTCATCAGCGAGAAGGGTATCGTCAGGAGTGCCCCAGGGAAGTCTGATAGGACCACTATGATTTTCTGTATACGTAAATGGTACACCTGAGAGGGTGGGCGGCAATATACGGTTGTTTGCTGATGATGCTGTGATATGTGAAGAGGATACAAGATTATTGAGGCGAAATTTCTAGTTGATGTGATGAATGACAGCCAGATCTAAATGTAGAAAAATGTAAGTTAGTGTTACTGTAGATGGACAGTAAAACCAAAGCCGTAAAGTTCGAATACAGCGCCAGTAATGTGTTTCTTGACACAATCACGTCATTTAAATATCTGGGCGTAAAGTTAAAAAGCGATATGAAATGGAACGAGAGTGGGAGGATTGTGATACGGGAGTTGGAACTTTGATAGTGGCAACTATTTATTTACAGCTCGTACAAAGTAGATACGTGTTGCCATCGATGTGGAAGTCGTTGGATACTCTTAGCAGTGCCAGTTGTGTTGACAGTTAGAGCGTTGCGGTCTGTTGCCCGACGAATTTGTAACAGGTCTGAAGCGTCTGCCGTGACGTGTTTCCTTCAGTTTAGAAATCGACTTGAACTCACGAGGGCTTAAGCCAGAGGAGTGAAGTAGGTGGTATAGCAGTTAGCAGCCCCATCAGTCAAGCAAATCAGTAACAGCTTGGACTGTACGTGCTTGAGCATTGTCCTGCAAAATGATGGTCAGGTCCTGCTGAAAGTGTCATCGCTTTTGTCTCTAAGTTGGTCGTAGGTTGTGTTCCAAAAATGAACAGCGTATAGATAGAAGTGATGACACTGACCATCATTTTGCAGGACGATGCTCAAACACGTACAGTCCGAGCTGTTAATAATTTGTTTGACTGATGGGGCTGCTAAGTGCTATACCACCTACTGCACTCCCCTGATTTAAGCCCTCGTGAGCTCAGCTCGATTTATAAACTGAAGGAAACACTTCACGGCATTCGCTTCAGAACTCCTACAAATTCGTCGGGCAATAGACCGCGCCGCTCGAACTGTCAACACAACTGGCACTGCTAAGAGTGTCCTTCGACTTCACAACGGGTTTTTTACATAATGCTGGTGACTACTTCGTAGGCCAGTAAAACTTTGAAACCCGTATCTATTTTCTACGAGCTGTAAATAAATAGTTGTCACTATTAAAGTTCCAATCCTCGTATTAAAGGCGAATGTTCGACTCCGATTTATTGGGAGAATTTTGGAAAAGTGGTTCATCTGTAAATAAGGCCACCTGTAGGACGCTTGTGTGATCTATTCTGAAGCACTATTCATGTGTATGGGATCCGCAGCAGGTCAGATTAAATGAAGGGATCAAAGCAATTGAGAGGCGGTTTGCTAGATTTGTTATCAGTAGCGTCGAAGAACACGCAAGTAGTATGGAGATGCTTCGGAAATTCAAATGGGAATCGATGGAATGCTGGCGACGTTCTTTTCAAGGAACACTACTGAGAAATTTTAAAGAACCCGCATTTGATGCTGACTGTAGAACGATTCTATTGCCGCCAACGTACATTTTGTATAAGGACCACTAGTATAAGTTACGATAAATTAGGGCTAGAGGCATATAGACGGTCGTTTTTGCCCTTCTCTATTTCCTAGTAGAAGGGGTACAGGGTACTCCGCGCCACACACCGCACGATGGCCTGCAGTGTACATATTTGAAAGTGGATGCAAATTCATGTAGATAAGAGCGTTAGTGGCATTGAAAACGGCTGAAATCACTAAAATTGAACACACTTCAAGTGCCCGTTGGATTTCCAGTCAGGTTTGATGCAGAACTTGTCACTCTCACATAATCTTAATGTACCATGAATTTTCCGCACTAAGAAGTGCGTAAATGTTTGGAAGAAACTCAGGCCACGCCGAAATACAAGAAACGTAGCATAGGTGGTCCACAAAACAGCCGTCCAATACCTTTGATATCTTTCTATTCTAGAATAACAGAATACATTTTAGCTCAACTATAATAAGGAATTTTTTACAAAATGAAATACTCCATGCCAGCAAGCATGGATTCAGAAAACGTAAGTACAACACCAATACATATTAACGAAATTATGATCATATGTTGTATTAAACGAAATTTGTGACTTGACTGATGATTTCTTGGTAGGTAAAAGGCAGCATACTATCTTCTACGGAAAGCCATCGAATTATGTAGATATATCTTCAAGCGTGTTCCAGAGAAATTTGTTGGGAGCCTTGGTACTCATGTTATGTTCAATGAAACGCCAAAGAGACTGGTATAGTCATGCGTATTCAAGTACAGAGATATGTAAACAGGCAGAATACGGCGCTGCGGTCTGCAGCAACAAGGGTCTGGCGCAGTTGTTAGATCGGGTACTTATGCTACAATGGCAGGTTATCAAGATTTAAGTGATTTTGAACGCGGTGTTATATTCAGCACACGAGCGATGAGACACAGCATCACTGAGGTCGCGAAGACGTGGGGATTTCCCGTACGATTATTTCACGAGAGTACTGAGAATGTCAGGAATCCGGTAAAATATCAGATCATGAGATCTCTGCGGCCGGTAAAGGATCCTGCAAGAACGAGACCAACGACAACTGAAGAGAATGGTTCAGCGCGGCAGAAGTGCAACCCTTCTGCAAATATCTGCAGATTTCATTTCTGGGTCATCAACAGGTGTCAGCGTGCGAACCATTCAACGCAGCATCATCGATATCGGCTTTCGGAGCCGAAGACCCACTTGTGTGCCCTTGATGACAGCACAATACAAATCTTTACGCCTCGCCTGGGCACATCAACACCGAAACTGGACTGTTGATGACAGGAAACATGTGGCCTGGTCTGACGAGTCTCGTTTCAAATTTTATCGAGCGCATATCGAGCGCATGAATCCAAGGACCTGCATGTCAGCAGAGGACTGTTCAAGCTGGTGAAGGCTGTGTTATGGTGTGATGTGTATGCTGTTGTAGTGATGTGGGACCCCTGATTTGTCTAAATACGACTCTGACAGTTGACACGTACGTCAGCATCCTGTCTGATCACCTGCATTCATTAATGTCCATTGAGCATTCTGGCGGACGTGGGAAATTCCATCAGGACAATGCGACATCCCACACGTCCGTAATTGGTACAGATTGCCTCCAGGAATACTCTTCTGAGTTTAAACACTTCCACTGGCTACCAGACCTCCTAGACATGAACATTATTGAGCATATCTGGGATGTCTTGCAACGTACAGTTCGGAAGAGAGCTCCACCCCCTCGTACTCTCACGGTCTTAGGGACAGCCCTGCACGATTCATGGTGTCAGTTCCCTCCAGCACCACTTCAGATTTCAGTAGAGCCCATTCCAGGTGTACTTGTTTCTTTCACTCTCCAGTGTATTAATGATCATGCAGAAAACAATTAAGTTAGTCTCAGACATCCAGCAAATGATACAGTTATCTGCAGTGAAAAAATGACTAAAATAGCAACTCAAAAATTCTGTCAGGTCCAGTCAAGATTTTAAATAGTTGTGAAAGCATACTTGACCTCTTAACAACAAATAATCCTGGGCAAATAGTGAGTATCGTGACGAATACTGGGATTAGCGACCACAAGGGAGTACCTGCTAAGCTAAATACCGTAACTCCTACAACCATCGCCGGCCGGGGTAGCCGAGCGGTTCTAGACGCTACAGTCTGGAACCGCGCGACTGCTACGGTCGCAGGTTCGAATCCTGCCTCGGGCATGGGTGTGTGTGATGTCCTTAGGTTAGTTAGGTTTAAGTAGTTCTAAGTTCTAAGGGACTGATGACCTTAGAAGTTAAGTCTCATAGTGCTCAGAGCCATTTGAACCATTTTTGAACCTACTACCATCAAAAAGAAACACAAAGTATATCTATTTAAAAAAAGCTGATAAAAATGCTTTTAGCGCCTTTTTAAGAGACATTCTGCACTCCTTCCGATCTGATCATGTAAGCGCAGAAAAGTTGTGGAATGATTTCAAAGTGATAGTATCGACAGCAATTGAGAGATATATAAAACATAACTTCATGAGTGATGGTACTGATCCCCCATGCTATTCAAAACGGGTCAGGTCACTGTTGCAGGAGCAGCGAAAAAAGCATGCAAAATTTAAAAGAACGCAAAATCGCCAAGATTTGTAAAGTTTTGCAGAAGTTCGAAATATAGTGCGTACTTCAATACGAGATGCTTTCAATAATTTCAACAACGAAACTCTGTCTCGAAATCTGCCAGAAAACCGAAAGAGATTCTGGTCATACAGGAAACACACCGGGGGCAAGATGCAGTCAATACCTTCACTGCGCGATAACAATGGTGAAGTCACTGATGACAGAAACACTAAAGGAAAGTTATTAAACACGATTTTCCGAAACTCTTTCACTGAAGAAGACGAAGTAAATATTCCTGAATTCCAGTCAAGAACAACTGCCAAGATGAGATACATAGAAATAATATCCTCGGTGTAGCAAAGCAGCTTAAATCACTTAATAAAAGCAACGCTTCCGGTACAGATTGTATACCAGTCAGGTTCCTCTCAGAGTATGCTGATGCAGAAGCTCCATAATTAGTCATTATATACAAACGCTCGCTCACAGAACGATCCGTACCTTAGACTGGAAAATTGCTCAAGTCACACCAATACCCAAAAAGCGAAGTAGGAGTAATCCGTGGAATTACAGGCAAATATCACTATCGTCGATTTGCAGTAGGGTTTTGGAACATATACTGTATTCGAACATTATGAAGTACCTCGAAGAAAACGATTTATTGACACGTAGTCACCACGGATTCAGAAAATATCGTTCTTGCGAAACAGAACTAGTTCTTTGTACTCGTGAAGTAATGAGTGCTATCGACAGGGGATGTCAAATTGATTCCATATTTATAGATTTCCAGAAGGCCTTCGACACCGTTCCTCGCAAGCGTATTCTACCCAAACTGCATGCCCATGTAATATCGCCTCATTTGTGCCACTGGATTCGAGATTTCCTGTCAGAAAGGTCACAGTTCGTAGTAATATACGGAAAGTCATCTAGTAAAACGGAAGTAATATCCTTCGTTCCCCAAGAAAGTGTTATAGGACCTCTATTGTTCCTGATCTATATTAACGACATACGAGACAATCTTAGTAACCGTCTTAAATTGTTTGCAGATGATGCTGTCATTTACCGTCTTGTAAAGTCATCAGACGACCAAAACGAATTGCAAAATGATTTAGATAAGATATCTGTATTGTGCGAAAAGTGGCAATTGACCCTGAATAAAGAAGTGTGTGAAGCTATTCACATGAGTACTAAAAGAAATCCATTAAATTTAGATTACGGGATATGTCACACAAATCTGAAGGCTGTAAATTCAACTAAATACTTAGGGATTACAGTTACAAATTTTCAGAACTGGAACGGTCACATAGATAATGGTGTGGGTAGAGCCAACCAAAGACCGCGATTCATTGACAGAACACTTAGAAAGTGCAACAGGTCTACTAAAGAGACTGCTTACACCACGCTTGTCCGCCCTATTCTGGAGTATTGCTGTGGGATCCGCATCCAATAGGACTGACGGATGACATCGAAAAAGTACAAAGAAGGGCAGCTCGTTTTGTACTATCGCGAAGTTGGTGAGGTAGTGCCACAGACATGATACGTGAACTGGAGTGGCAGTCATTAAAACAGAGGCGTTTTTCGTTGCGGCGTGATCTTCTCATGAAATTTCAATCACCAGTTTTGTCCTCCGATTGCCAAAAAATACTGTTGGCACCCACCTACATAGGAAGAAATTATCATCACGATATAATAAACGAAATGAGGGCTTGCACAGAAAATAATTTTCCCGCAAGCTGTTCGAGAGGGGAACGGTGGAGAGACAGCTTGAAGGTGGTTCATTGAACACTCTGCCAGGCCCTTTATTGTGAATAGCAGAGTAATCACGTATATGTAGATGTAGATGTAGAAAGTAATGTATAGGTCAGAAACTTCTTGAAATGTTCATAAATGTGAAACTGTGCACTCCAAAAAGCTCAGGTATGTAATATCCTAAGACTATAATTTCAGTAAATCCCATTTTGAATCAGTCATCTTATACAAATGCCTAGGTGTGGCAATTTGTATGAACAATGAAGGGAATAATCATATAGGTCAATTGTGGGTATGGCTGGTGTCTGACAGTGTTGCGCTGCTCGGATACTGGAAAAATGCAGTTAGTCTACAAACTTTGCTTACAGAACACTCGTATTACCCAAACTAGAATACTGTTGAAGTGCAAGGGACCCATAGCAAATATGACTACCTTGTGTTATTAAACGTACACAAAGAAGGCCAACACTAATAGTCAAAGACTCGTCTGATCCATGGGGGAGTGTCAGGGAGATACTGAAAAACCTGAACTGCAGGCTTCTGAAGCTCAGCGCCTTTCCCTAGGCACGAGACTAAACGCAAGTTGTTGTCACAGTGTCATCTCATCCGGATAACATCATAAAGAAATGACTGCTTCTGATCAGACGTCATTGGCTTGTCTGCCAATAGAATGCTTAGTTCATACAGCTGCCGCGAATTCGCTACTGTGTTTAGGATCTTAAAGATTGGCCGGCGGGTGGGAAGCAAATATGCTATTTAAGCGAAGGTTTCCGGTTTTTTGATAACTGATAACTGGAGTGAAACTGTTTATGTTAGACTGTTTCAAGATGTTGAAAAGAATAATTAGTGAAATGGATAACATATGTCATATATAACACTCCAATTCATCTCACTTTGATTTCATGGCTGGAACGCCTTAAATGAAAAATCTGTACCCTATCTGAAAAAATGTACAGCAGATTTTGTTGCTAAATATAGCAGAAATATCGATGCAGTTGAGCCAATTAATTAAAGAGTGGCTTTCAAATTCCAGTAGAGAGAGCTGATGAAGTGCGCTGACACAGCTTCCCATCAGTATTTCTGAAAGCATTTTTCTCTCTTTCTTTCTTTCTTTTTTTTCCAAAGTATAGGTTACGAGATGCGCATCCAAACATCGAAACGGCTTTGAAGGTATTGATGACAATTCCAGTGATGGGAGTATGTCGTCACGGCAGTTACAGCAAACTGAAGATGATAAAGAAACTGCTTAAGGTCGAGTATTCGCAAAGCGGTGATGCAGACTGTCAAATTCAGTTATGTTGCCTAAACAGTGCAAACAGTTGTTAAATTTGACGTCACTGACATAATCAATGAGTTTTCTTCACTCAAAACAAGGAAATGATTTATGAAGAGCATGTAAAATCTGTTCGTTAGTATACATCAAACTAAAAGCTATGTACAGTGGCTGCCATAAAAGTAAGACATACATTTCGTTTTATTTTCAGTTTTCTACGATTTTTTAATTTATCTAATACAATGATACATTTAATCTGCTGTGTGTAATATTTTTCATCCGATGTGTGTAGGTCATTTAACTAATATTATGCAATGAAGCAAAACGTACCTTCCATACTATGAAATTTCCTAAGCCTGAAGAGGAAAAATTGCCAAAAAGAAGTTTTTTCGGGTGGGGGGGACACAGGTTTGGTAGTTCTGTCAGATGTGCAAGATAACCTCGGTATGGCCCTACACTGTGAATAATATTATAAATAATATTTGTAATAGGCAAGTCCCGCTAAATGAAAGTCATTATATGTAGATGTCATCTCTCGAAAGGTATAAACCTACTCCCCAATCTGGATATCACTATCAGCCGTCATGCACAGCGACCAGTGTGGTACAAAAGTTTGATGGAATACTGCAGTACTTAGCTTACAGTCTTTATTATTTCATTAACTGTTCGACGTGCGCAGTAGCCACGATAATGCAGTAGTGTTCGGGAAAGCCAGCGATGGTCTTCGAGAATCGTCAAGGAGATTACCATGATGCGTCTTTAAACAAAACACGGCCCATTTCCTTCCCATTCCGCTCATGTCGTGATTATGCTACGCCTCTAAACAACTGTTCATCTATCTTATGTAAGATCCTAGACTTCCTCCCTTTTCTTTCTTTACGGGATAGTGTAATGTAAAATCTAATGTCATAGATGTTAAGCATCTTTGTAGAAATTATTTAAAACATTAAAATATTTACCATTTTAGAAATTTTAAAATTATAACAGTTAATATTCTAATAACTTTCCTTTTGTGGCCCACTCTCACCTATGATGAACAACAGAATGAAACAACAAAAGATGGAAGAGAAGTACCTGAGTTAGTGACACCGCTGTATTTGAGGTGTTTTTTCCACCAATGAGCTGTTAAGCATGTGAGGTGGTTGAGATTGGAAGAATAGTCTTTTTAAGGAAACAACGATGGACCTCTTCGTTTAGAGGTTAGCTACATACAGTGATCCAAGAAATCGTTCAAGCAAATGTATTGTTTAGTATGACGGTGGCCTAATTTCAGCTGCCATTCAGATTTCAGTGAAACACTTTTCTTCCATTCCATTTACAGGTCCTATTTCCGGAAAGCAGATTATTTTAACATGTTCGTGATTATCTGGTTGCTGCTTTGAAAGTCAGGTTCCTGTTTTTGCAATGCCCGTTCAGAACTCGGCTTTGGAACGCCAGTGACCTGGATTTGGCGCATGCAGATCTTCGCAGAGTCATTTATCTCCATTCATCTAACGCTAGCCCTCGTAAACTGGCACACAATTTGTCTGAACCGGACGCGGGAGCACTTGTCCTCGTGTAACAAGCTGTCAACTCCTCTCTTTCAACTTAGAAGACAGAAAACAGGTTGTTACAGGGAACTATCAAACGTGCAGAGCAATGTGGTGACTACTATTCTGTACTGAGAATGAACGATGTAACTGAACTTTTACGTCGAGTACACATGGTTCACTAACATAGATGAGCCTAGCAAAAAATACATACATAGTACGTAACGTCCTTCAGACAATTTTATTTGCTGTGGGATAACAGTCTTGTAAAATCCTTTGAAAGACTTTATGTTCTCCATTGACTGTATATTTATAAAGAAAGCCACGACTATAATTTTAACGATTTCGTAATTTTCAAGTGGGTAACAGAAGCTGTAAGCACAATTGCCGGCATCTATAAAAAGAATGAAAGTAATAAAAATTAGTAATCGTATAGTCAAAAACGAATATAAAGTCTTTCAGATAATTAACGTATTTTGTTCAGATGGGACTCCTAGCTTGACCTGTTTTGTGAAGACGTAATATGATGTTACAAGATTCCTTTTATTGTCATACCCTGTGTATCTCTAAAACATGCTGGAAGAGCTTCTGCTGTTATTTAGTAATAAAAAGGGAACACTGTGCAGAGTTTTGTTAAAACTGAACGACGGAAACGGATTATCTGTGAATTATACGTAGGAAATTGTGAACCCAGCACTAGATTCAAAGTAATTAAACAGTTCAGTACTGCTGTAAATAAACAACGAATGCTAAAACAACGAATGTGCATTATACTAATTTGGTGTACAGGCGATTAAATGTTTCACAGAATCTTAAAAATCAATTATAGTAATTTAAGAAACAGGTATTCTTGTGGTTTAACATTATCAGATTTATGTATATTAGGATATGAAAGATTCCTAATCACATATACCCTTTCGGGGCAGGGAAAAGAGGGAATTACCAAGACATTCTGAATTCTCGCTTAGGTACGGAAAAGAAAATCCGACATACCGGAGGCCACTTAGATTTTTATTGTTTTAAAATAAACAACACGAAATAGAAATCAAGGATGCAACCAACAATAAATCTTTTTCAATATCTGGTGCAGGCAGAGCATCACATTCGCAGCATACAAGAAACTGCAGTAATATTCACTATATTCCAGTGTAATCGTTTGTCTTCCACAAATCATGAGCAGATTCTTATGTTTAGCTGCTCCTATCGGAAAGTTTGTAGTGCATACCTTGGAAACATACATATCTGCCGAAGATTTGTCTCTTTCTCATTAAGGTTATTTCGCTAAAGATCTCTTCACGTTGTGTACTATAAAAAGCTGAAAGAGATATTTTCTTTAATTGCGGACCAGGCAACCATTGTGCATTGGAATTTTGAAATTTTAGGAACTCGTCCTACACCTTAGTGCCGACAGCAAAGGGACGATGATTCATCCTCCTACTTCCAATAATTTGTGAACACCCGTCAGCGTGTATCACTGTATTCTTCTCCCTCTTGGGATGAACGGAGTCACACTCCACTTCCGTGTGGCCTGTTTCAAGGCATGACTGTTATTTGGATGGTTCTTGCAACGAGCAATACACGTAGCTTGCAGATACAGCTGTTTTGTTGACATCTAGATCTATGTTTCACTCAATCTGTTCTGAGATGCTACTCACTACGGAAGAGCATCATATAGCGCGCTGTCATACTCCCGACAGCACTATTGAAATGTGTTTCTTTTCTAGCAATAATAGTGTGTGTAATGAACTGAACTCATAAGTGAATAGCTGCAGAGTTACTGGTCTCATTTTTACGCTCCAAGTCACGTAAATACCGACGAAATATGTAATTGTAATCGCACGTAACAAAATTTGTGAGCACTTCTAATCAATGTGCGTAGCACATTCATGTTTGCACAACGCACTGAAGGCTCTTAACAGAGCATCCAAAATCACGAGCCGGCCGAAGTGGCCGTGCGCTTAAAGGCGCTGCAGTCTGGAACCGCGAGACCACTACGGTCGCAGGTTCGAATCCTGCCTCGGGCATGGATGTTTGTGATGTCATTAGGTTAGTTAGGTTTAACTAGTTCTAAGTTCTAGGGGACTAATGACCTCAGCAGTTGAGTCCCATAGTGCTCAGAGCCATTTGAACCATCCAAAATCACGAGATCCGCTTTTGTAGCGTTACAGTGTTCGCAAATGTTATTCTTTCGTGACAAAGGACCTTACATTTCTTCCTACACTACCAGCGCAACGCATTGGAGATTTTGACGTAACATAAAACGCGAAAAATGAAAGACGCTGATGAATATGGACAAAATTCTACACTTTTCACATTCGTGAGTTTGGAGTAAGAGGTGCGAAATATTAATTTCGAGAACGTTTTTGTTTTATTGATGGGCTCAGCTATATTACCAGACAAATGAGCTCTTGAGCTGGGTTAATCATAACACAAGGTCTCAATTATCTAGTGTCTACCGACATACTGATAAGAAAATAGAATAATTTGATTAATTTTAATTTAGTGAAGATAACTGTCATGTCGAAGCAGACAGGTAAAAGCTGCACAGCATAGAAGCCACAATAAACTACTCGAATGCGACGGCTGTGACTGGAGAAAGACGCACACCGTCAATACAGCGATAATAATGTCGCTCTGTAGGTTACTTTAAAATGTTGGAATCTTTAGACATCATGTTGAAGTACATATAAACAACATTTTCGTCGGACTGGCGGTACAGTTCTAGCTCGGTCAGACTGTTGGTTTCTATGAACCAGTTGTGCGACTATTAGAGTTGATTACTGCAATACATTTCATTAAGTAACAGTACATTGATAACTGAGTATTGTTTGATCTGAAACGCCTTAATCCGCATCCTTTTTCCTGCCCCCGACCGCCTTGAGGCTCTCCCATTACCGCAGGAAGCTCATACATACTGGTATAATTCAAGCAATCGAGATAATGTTAACGAGTGTGGCAGAAGGGCGACTATCTAGAGGGTGAAAACTATTGAACTGTATGAAATAAACTCTTCATAACATCTGAACGGTTTGAGTTAGGACGTTCCAAGTGAACGGTTGGCGGGAGGGCATGATAGCAATTAGTATGGTATGTATGGTTTGGTGTAGCGACTAAACCTTCATTTGGATGGGTTCTTCAATAAGCAAAACTGACGCATTTTGGGGACTGGGAATCCACATTTCGCGATTCGAAGGTCTCTTCGCCCTCAACGGGTGACTGTATGGTGTGGAATGTTCAGTCACGGAATGATCGGTACGATATTCCTTCATGGCAAGGTAACTACCGAACGGTACGTGAAGGTTTTGGAAGATGGTTTAATCCCCATTATCCAAAGTAACACTGATTTCGACAAGATGTGGTTCATGAAAGACGAAGCTCGACGCCGTCGAAGCAGGAGAGAGTTTAATGTCATGGGGGAGCACTCTGGGGATCGCTTTCTGGTTCTGGGGTACCAAGAGGCCACAGGCGTGGGCCTCCGTAAGCCGCCATATTATCCCGATCTGAATACATGCGACTCCTTTTTATGGAGCTATATTACAGACAAGCTGTACAGCAATAACCCCAAAACCGTTGCTGAGGTGGAAACAGCCACTCAGGAGGTCATCGACAGCATCGTTGTTTCAACACCTCAGCAGGTCACGCAGAATTTCGCTATTCGTCTGCGTCACATCATCGCCTATGTTGGCAAGCATATCTAACGTGTCATAACCTAAGTCTGAATATCTGTAGTGACGTTTACATGTTGAATAAAGTGTGTGCACGCCGTAGTCTGTAACTAATTTACATTGTTTTTCATATAGTTCAGTAACTGACTCCCTGTGTATCTGCCTGACTACTATGCAATGCACACTTAAATGGTTGGCAGAGGTTTCATTAAACTAGCGAACAGTACATGGCAAAAATGAACACCTAAATGTTCCCATACAAGCTTCGACTACTTTTATTTCATTACTATAGTCATTTCGCCGCATTGTTATTCCAAGAAAGTAGTTATTTTTAGAGGCGTGCAGGCGAGCTGTCTACGAAATACGTGCTCCAAAATACTGCTGGTAAAGCACCTTGCAACACACTAAGTCTGCCGCCGTGGCGGCTGGATTTCCAAATTCTGTGACACAAAACCGTGTTTTATGGTCTCGTACGTGACCGGATGAAGTCTCCTGTTACCATGTAGCTGGGCAAAGCGAGTATAGATACAGCACTTGAATTCGTACTACCATTGGTTTCGGAACTTCCAGCTACAGTCGGCGCCATAACAGTCTCCATGTCAGCCAACGATCTCATGTGGACCAGGCAGCTTGCGACCAAGAGGTGACCGAGACGTGTAACCAATGGCACCCCATACCATCAAGTGGATCAAATGGCTCTGAGCACTATGGGACTTAACATCTGAGGTCATCAGTCCCCTAGAACTTAGAACTACTTAAACCTAACCAACCTAAGGACATCACACACATCCATGCCCGAGGCAGGATTCGAACCGGCGACCGTAGCAGGCACGCGGTTCCAGACTGAAGCGCCTAGAACCGCTCGTCCACACCGGCCGGCCCCATACCATCACGCCGGGTGATACGCCAGTATGGCGAAGACGAATACACGCTTCCAATGTGAGTTCACCTCGATGTCGCCAAACACGGATGTGACCATCATGATGCTGTAAACAGAACCTGGATTCATCCGAGAAAATGGATACTGTTTCGCAGGTGTCAGTAGAAAGTTTGGACCTCATGAGGAAAAGCAGCTTGCGCCAGCCACTATGCAAGTTTTATGGGGTGGGTGGTAGTGACGTCCTTTCGCTAGAATCACTAATATTGAGGTTTTGGGCGGGGACAAAATATTTCCGGGGATGTTTGGTAGTTTCTCGTCTCATAGATGATGGATGACAACAGCACTGTAATAGTGTTATATTTCTTACATAAACATCTCGCTAAAACTGACAGTGGGTAGAGCATACTTGAGGTTACGTACAAAAACGATCTTTCAAGGAAGGCTACAACATTTTGCCAATTGTAACCCTGGTGCCAAGGCTCTCTAAAATGTTTAAAGACTGTATGTCCATAATCAACTGCTAAAAACTTGTACTTCATTTTTTACGGCACAATGGACCCTGAAATTAAATATTTTCACACCTAAATTGAGTGTCTTATTTACCCAAGCAAAGGTACTGCCCCTATTGATATAACTTATAGCTTAGGCGAAGAATAACGTTCTGTATCTGTACAATACTTTAAAGAAATCAAAAATTGCGTGTATTGTTAATTAAAGTGACTGTCACATAAATATGTAAATATACGTGCGTGTGATGACTGCAAAAGATAACGAAAAGGAACTCCGTTGAAATAGAAATTTTAATATTCACGTGTGATCCAGTCACACAATACTGTCTAATTTTAAGAACTGATGTGATGACTCGATGATCTAGATACTAATTGCGAATCATGAAAGACGATGGTGATGTTTGGTTTTTGGGGCGCTCAGCTGCGCAGTTATCATCGCCCGTACAAATTCCCAACCTTTGCTCAGTCAAAACTCGCCATATTCATGTATGATGATGAAATTATGAGGATAACACAAACACCCAGTTATCTCGGGGCAGGTTAAAATACTTGACCCCACCGGGAATCGAACCCGTGCATCTCAAATACTGTAAAAATAAAGGTGTAAACGGTAGTGGTACCTGAAAGGTCCTCCATCACACTATGTAAGATTCTTGTGGACTGTACATATGGTTGTGCTACATACTGGTTTTTAATTCTTGTATAGTATGTCCTCGATTCAGAAATGTAGCTAGCCGCGCCTCATGGTGTATTTAGCTTTCTCACCATCTTGGGGCATATCTGAGACTATCTCTTTACAAAGAGGAGTGAAACAAAGTTGTGCTTCAGTGTATAATTAACTCAGCCCGCTCGTCCCTATGCAAATTTGTCCTCGTTATAAGGAAAATGTGGTCACTGTGCGATGAAATCTTGTTCTCGCGCGACAGCTTAACAATGCGCTTTGTTATAACGGCCACTAAATATGTGGAACGTTCGCAGAATCCATAAACGTAGATTATGAAGGGGAAAAATGTGTGTGGGCGGCGGGGCGCGCCGGGGTTTGGATGAGGGCCAGCCCGCCATCCTGGAGCGACACTTCCCTCCGCCAGTCATTATCACAACTCTGTACTTGGAACAGTATCCATGCGTGGAGTTGGGACACTAATCTCTCTAACGAAAGATGAGGGAAGACTAATTTCTTGAAATAAATATCCAGGGATAAATTTTTGCTCCCATTATGGGCAATCGTTACGTACAATGAAGAATCACGAACGTTAAAGAGCTCCTGGTATTGAATAAACATTAGAAAACTGTATCTTCAATGCTTCATAGCACATTACACTATGTGTGGTTGTTGAAAGTACTTGGCGGAAGTAGCAAAAAAGGTATCCCAAGATCAAAAGGGAAGAATAATAACCGAAATTTTATTTCAGAGCGAAAATTAGGCACAAATCGACAGATGAGGAGTATTAAAGAGAAAAAAGTATTGAACAGGCATTTTATCGACTAAGTCTATCGTCAGTATCCGACATTCGACATTGGCAGCACGGAATTAAGTGTTTCATCACTGTAAACAGTATTTCTTTTATTAGACTTACTGTAACTACAAAATTAAGGAAGATTCTAGAATAAAATGTCTGTTCTATACTGTTACACAAATTTTGCTATCAAGTTCCATAAGTGACAGTACGAAACTAAAATTCTAAATTTGTTGGCCTGTTCCTAAACGAACTTTATTCATTCCCAATACTTTACCTTTGGTATTAGTGCATAGGATACTGTATACAAAATACTTTTTACAGAAATACCACAGATGTTGTATGTGATACATAACTAAGACTAAAGCAATATATACAACATACGCATAGCAGGGCAGCGCGAGTGGTGACAGGCTTGCTTTCCTCGCAACACTATGAAACAGATATGTTTAATAGAGTCATCTGACAGACTCTGTAAGGAAAATAAGCAATAATCCCAGAAAAACTGCTTGGAACAGCTCAAGAACCATCATCAAGCAGTAACAATGCAGTGTTCTTAAGACCTCTAGGAATCGCTTTCTCCAATGCCGGAAGGCAAAATAGATTAATGACAGTACGTATATAAGCATATGTTATTCCCGTGCTCCAGCCGTGAATCAGGCGTGCGATAACGGGTTTTTTATTATCTGCGTGTTATCCAATGTAAAACCTGTGGTCCTCATCGGCACGCGAAGCCTCTGAAAAGTGTAGCTTTACGAAACTCAGTTGTCATTGGACAAACAATGTAATAATTCGTAAAATAAACAGTGGTGAAAATAAATCCACAATGAAATTCCTCTTTAATTTGCTCACAAGTTTTAATGCTCTCTTCGGAAACCTCAACTACAGCATAAAAGCGCGTGAATTCATTTGGTGAAATAAAAACCACTCCAGTGTAAACAGCAGTGTGGCTGACCGCTTCACAAGGT
This sequence comes from Schistocerca nitens, assembly GCF_023898315.1. Lineage (NCBI taxonomy): Eukaryota > Metazoa > Arthropoda > Insecta > Orthoptera > Acrididae > Schistocerca > Schistocerca nitens. The sequence goes on from NC_064616.1 coordinate 953,445,505, forward strand.
GGAATTAATTCACAACTGCAATGGTCGTTTAGCCTAACGCGCCAGCGACGAACTAATTTGACAAAATTAATGACAAACTTCACATAATGATTTTCATTAAATAGGTGTCGGCGAGTGATTAAGTTTTCGATTCAGCATTTAAGTACATGCAAAGTCTGCCGTTTATTTATGCAGATGAGAGAGGACACGGATTAAAAGCTTTATATGCGTCTAGAACATATACATTTACCGAGTTTAGTGACACATTAAGTTATTTGTGTACCCAGACATTTATCAGTACATTTCCTAAATGCCTCAAATATGTCGAAGTCAAGATTTTGTTTAACAACGGAGATAAAGCAATACCGTGAAGTTTATGTTCAAGTTCACTTAGGCAGCATTTTCGGGTTTTATAGGGTTTCCATAGTGAGAAGGCGATCTACACATAGAGTGCGAATGTACTTAAATCGTTAGATAATAAAAACAGGCTATTGGTATATTTTGTGATTTGTCAAATGTATTTGACTCTGTAAATCACAATATTCTTTTAAGTAAATTAGAATGTTGTGGTGTAACAGGGAATGTTGTAAATTGGTTCAAACTGTGTATCTCTGACACGAGACAAAGTGCACCAATTGGTACGAGATGTGTATTAAGCACCAGGCATCATCTAGCTGGGAACGGATTACGTGTGGTTTCCGACAAGGTTCCGTCTCAGGGCACTTACTTTTCCTTATGTGTATCAGTGAACTATTTATTTTCCCCTGCATATCTTAGAGAGATCGGTTAATGAATCTTTCATGTGCATTAATGAATGGTTCCTAACCAATTATTTCTCACAAAACTTCTCACGCTGTACGCAGTTTATGACATGTAGGAGATCTTCCCCAGTATATGTCTAAAATATGACGACAGTGATATAGTAGAAGTTGACCGCATTAAGTTCTTGACATTACAGCTCGATAATAAATTGAATGTGGATATTGTCAGACATAGGTAGTGAAGGAATTAGAATAATTTACTTACTTTCATTCCATAATCCCAAAGGCGATCATCTTTTACGGTAGCTCATCAGGCAAGCTAAAGATTTCTGAGTTCAAAAAAGTACAATATGAATTGTCTCTGGCGCGAACTCAATAACGCCCTGTAGAGGTTTGTTTAAAGAACTGGGGATGCTAACTACAACGTCTCAACATATTTATTCCACTACGAAATTTGTCATTAATCAGGTACCTCTTTTTCGGACCACCTGTTCATTTCATGGAATAAATACAACAAATAGGAATAATAGTCCCAAAGACTTATAGTCACTTACTTTGATACAGAAAGGTTCCATTATTCAGGAACACACGTTTTCAATAACTTGCCAGCAGCCATAAAAGTTTAATTGTTAATGATAATGTAAGTTAAAAAGAGTCTAAAGGGTTTATTGGTGGCCATATCCTTCTACTCTCCAGATGAATTTCTTATCAGAACCAACTGATGTATATTGTTAATGGAAATGGAAATGAAGTCCCATGCTTCTTGACAGAGCGAAAGGGAACGATACGTAGGACCCACACCGCCCTACAAGTCAAGGTCCTAATGAAGGTGGTTTGCCGTTGTCTTCCTCCGCCTGTAATGGCGATGAATCATGATGATAAAGACGACACAACAACACCCAGTCATACCGGGGCAGATGAAAATCCCTGACGCCGCTGGGTTTCGAACCCGGGACCCCGTGCTCGGGAAGCGAGAACGCAACCGCGAGACCACGAGCTGCGGACTATGTTGTTAATAATATCAAGTAACGCAAGTTTATGTACAATTTGACTTCTGTACAAAGTCAGTGCATTAATGTGATAAACGTAAATAAGTGTTGTAAAATGGTCTTTCTGTTTGACGATGCATGGCCAAAATAGCCTCAGTGTAGTGGACAATTACTTGTTTTACGACCCACCGTTGTCCGGGGCGTCTCCAGACGCGCCTTCGGTCTGGACTCTCACTGACTGGAGTAGAATTGCCTTCAGTTTTGAGTGCTGCTTCAAATGGAGCCCCGATGACCAACGAATGTGTGTCTGGAGAAAGCTCGGACAGCGGTGGGATACCAGTCTAACTGTCGAAGGCCGTACGGTACGGTATCCATGATTAATAGTATTTCCATTTCAGCCATGGCTGTTTGGTTGTTATCCACGTCACCCGTACAGCACAGCGGTACGTCGACGACTTTCTACGCCCCGTTTTGTTGCCTTTTATGTCGAGCCATCCTAGGATTACACTTCAGCAAGACAAGTTCCGCCCGCAAACTGAGAGACTTGAGAACGCTTGGAACATTATAGGCAGGGTCCTCTAACACTCGGAGGATTTTGACGATCTAAGGCGCAAAACTGGACATAATCCGGCACGATATCCCTAAGGAGGTCATCCAATAGCACTACCGATGCCTAACCGAACAACTGCTTGCACAAGGGCCAGAAGAGGATCAACGCGTTATTGAATTGTTCAATTTGTGAAACTCGTTCTCTTGAATAAATTGTCCATACTTTTCTGAAACTGTAATAATTTGTTTGTCTGTACAAGTTCGTGACATCTACTGATTTCCGTCCCATTCGGATAATTCGTCCGTGGTGCGTTGTTTTTTTGTCTTAGAGTGTACTTTCGTGCACGTTTATACAAGCAAGTAGAGTCGGTTCGAGCACTTAGAGAAAATTTGTACGTCTCCTCCAGAGCCATATATCAAACATTAACAGTACAAGTCGTATACTATTGTGGTCTTCAAGCGTAAGACTGCTTTGATGCAGCTCTCCACACTAGTCTATCCTGTGCATATCTTTTCATCACTGGATAACTTCAGCAACCTACATCTTTTTAAATCTGCTTCATTCTATTACTAAATTCACGATTCCTTATGCCTCCGGATGTGCCCTATTTACCTATATGTTCTTCTAGTCAAGCTGTGACATAAATTTCTACATCTATATCTACATCTACATGGTTACTCTGCAATTCACACTTAAGTGTCTGGCAGAGGGTTCATCGAACCATTTTCATACTACTTCTCTACCATTCCATTCTCGAATGGCTCGTGGGAGAAAGTAACAGCGAAATCTTTCCGTTAATCCTCTGATTTCTCTTATTTTATTATGATGATCACTTCTCCCTACGTAGGCGGGTGTCAAAAAAATATTTTCGCATTCGGAAGAGAAAGTTGGTGATAGAAATTCCGTAAATAGATCTCCCCGCAAAGAAAACCGCAATTGTTTCAGTGACTGCCACCCCAACTCGCGTATCATATCAGTGACACTCTCACCCCTATTGCGCGATAGCATAAAACGAGCTGCTCTTCTTTGCACTTTATCGATGTCCTCCGTCAATCCTACCTAGTAAGGATCCCATACCGCGCAGCAATATTCCAGCAGAGGACAGACAAGTGTAATGTAGGCTGTCTATTTAGTGGGTTTGCCGCATCTTCTAAGTGTTCTGCCAACAAAGCGCCGTCTTTGTTTCGCCTTCCCCACAGTATTATCCAAGTGGTCATTCCAATTTATGTCGCTCGTAATTCTAATTCCTAGGTATTTAGTCGAAGTGACAGCCCTTAGATTTGTGCGATTTATCGTATACAAAAAATGTATCAGATTCCTTTTAGTACCCATGTGGATGACCTGGCACTTTTCTTTGTTTATTGCTAATTGCCACTTGTCGTACCATACAGAAATTCTTTCTAGATCGTTTTGTAATTGGAATTTATCGTCTGATGAGTTTACTTGAAGGTAAATTACAGCGTCATCAGCAAACAGTCTAAGGGGGCTGGTCAGATTATTACCTAGATCATTTATGTAAATCAGGAACATCAGAGCGCTTATGACACGTTCCGCCTGATATCACTTTTGTTCTATTCGATGATTTACCGTCTATCACTACGAACTGTGACCTCTCTGAGAGGAAATCACGAATACAGTCACACAACTGAGACGATACTCCATACGCACGCAATTCGATTAATAGTCGCTTGTGAGGAACGGTATCAAAAGCCTTCTGGAAATCTAGGAATATGGAATCGATCTGAGATCTCTTGTCGACAGCACTCATTACTTCATGGGAATAAACAGTTAGCTGCGTTGCACAAGAACGATATTTTCTGAATCCGTGTGGGTTATGTATCAAGAAGTTATTTTCTTCAAGGTGATTCATAATGTTCGAGTGCAGTATATGCTCCAAAATCCTACTGCATATTGAGGTCACTGATATGGGTCTGTAATCCAATGGGTTACTCATATTTCCTTTCTTGAATATTGGTGTGACCTGTGCTACTTTCCAGTCCTTAGCAACAGACCTTTCGTCAAGTGAGCGGTTGTATATGAATGCTAAGAAAGCCGCTATTGTGTTTCCATACTCTGAAAGGAACCTGATTGGTACACCATCTGGACCGGAAGAGTTGCCTTTCTTAAGTGATTTGAGTTGTTTCGCAACACCTAAGATATCTACTTTTTAGTCTCTCATCCTAACAGCTGTTCTGGTTTCAATACTGAAATATTTATTTTGTCTTCTTTCGTGAAGGAATTACGGAAAACCGTATTTAGTAACTCCGCTTTAGTGGCACCATCATGGGTAACATTTCCATCGCTATCGGGCACTGTTGCTATTGACTGTTTTTTGCCACTGGTGTACTTTACATACGACCAGAATCTCTTTGGGTTTTCTACCATATTTTGAGACAATGTTTCATTCTGGAAACTATTAAAAACATCTCGCATTGACGTCCGCACTAAATTTCGAGCTTTCGTCAAAATTAGTCAGTCTTGGGGATTTTGCGTTCGTCTGAATTTGGTATGCTTTTTTCGTTGCTTCTGCGACAGTGTTCTGACGTGTTTTGTGTACCATGGTATATCAGTCCCGTCTCTTATTAACTTACGCGGTATGAATCTATGTATTGCTGTCGATACTGTATCTTTTAATTTTCTACCGAGTTCTATTCAGTACTCTCTGCTTCACTTTTGAAAAACTTTTATTCTTTTCTCTTCTGAATTGTAGAACTTCCGCGTTTCACCATCACACAAAGCCGTAATCCAGACAGATACCTTCAGAAATGCATTCCTAGCTTGTATCGACTTTAACAAATTTCTCTTTTTTAAAAAAGATCTGTACTTATCGTGCCCAGTCGGTATTTAAAATCCTCTCTGCTTTCGGCATCGTCACTTATTTTGCATCCCTAATGGTAAAAATAATATATTTTCAGTGTCTTGTTTCTTAATCACTCAGCATCGGATGATGTCATTCGATTACAACATTGCCATTGTTCTACTGCTGTAGATGTTCCTCTCATTTCTGCTTTTCAGGAAATTATCCATTCCATTCTGCTGCTCTTCCAAGTCAATCATTGTCTTTGATAGAATTATAGTCTTATGGGAATACCTCAGAGGTTCAATTTTATCGGCTGGAACATTAATTCCCTTTCAAAATTGTTGTATCATTTCCTTCACAGCTTGCTGAGTGTACAAACTAAATAACATCACTGGTACGTTATAACCCTGTCTCGCTCCTTCTCATCACTTACCTTCCTTTAATGTTTGCTTGTCTTTCTTAACTGGAGTCTCATTTCTGTGTAGTGGATAACCTATCGCTCCATCTACTTTATAGCTTTTACTTTCAGAGTTTCAAAAATATGTTCTCCACCGAAATTGTCAAAAGCTTTCTGGAAATATGTAAATGCTGTACAGCTTGGTTTGTCTTTCTTCGACGTATCTTCTAAGGTAAGTAGTATGGTCAGTATTTTCTTGCAAGTTCCTACATTTCTCGGTAATCCAAACTAATTTTCCCAGGAGTTTCTAACAGGTTTTCCATTGTTGTGCAAATCATTCATTTTAGTATTTTGCAATCGAGGTTTAGTTAACTAATAGTTCGGCAATATTCACACCTTTCAACCTCATCCTTCTCCCAGTTGGATCTGTTTTGTCATCATACGTTTTCCCAATGATGTCTTTTATTCGGAGCAAATGTTATATACTCTCAATGTCTTGTTTCGACTGAGATCTCAGTTAAATTCTTCTCGCAGCATGACAGGCCCTTCATCTTCATGTACTTCCTTTTACCATTCTGTAATGCTGTCTTTAAATTCGTCTCCTTTATACAGGCCTTCTATATATTTCATTCACGTACTCCATTCATCTTTCAGCCTATCCTTGTTGGCCTACCACTTGCTTGCTTTCTGAGTTCTTAATACTCATACAGCTGCTTCTGCTGGTTTTAAAACGTCTCTTCAGATTTCTTACAGGCGGCACTGTCACACACTCATGCATGCGTCTAGAGCTTTGTGTTTCTCCTCTAACCATTCTTGCTCTACAATTTTGCTCTCCCCACAATACACACTTTTTATGCATTTGTATTCCATCCTTCCTGCTACGTTCTGTTCAGTTTTAGATTTTTTGCTTTCGTCAGTTATATTCAAAATCTCGCGTTTTATACATGGACCTCTAATAGTTAATTTTGCCTATTTCATCTTATGTTGCCTTCACTGTTTCATCTCTCAAGGCTAGTCAATCATATTCTATTGTGTTCTTTACTTCCGTTCCAGGCAGTTGTTGGCTAATGTTCCCTTTGGAACTCTAAGCGACCTCTGGTTCATTGTTGACGCTATATTATCTACAAGAAACCTTCTGATTTCTCCAAAACTCTTTCACTCACACAGACTTCTTTTTCCTATTCCCCAGTCAATGTTCTCCGGCTATTTTTGCTTCTCTTCATTTCCCTTCTACTGAATTCTAGTGCCTGGTCATGAAGTAGGTAATGAAATAATGAAGTATCAAACATTTCGTTGATGAACTGGAGAGCCGTTTTCTTGAAGGAGACTTACGACACCAGCTGGCAACTATTCAGTATTCTGGCGAAGGTGTGGATAGAAAATTTCATTTTCATTATATCGGAAAAAGTGCAAGGTCATTTCTGAAGACGAAACGCCGTGATAGTAAAGTAGGCCTACTGTTATTAGTATTGTCTGCGTCGCTATTGCGGGAACTTCACAGAATGTTATAGACAGATGTGTGAAAACTTAATATTTTACAATGTAAATAGAATGTGTAAGTTGCTTCATTGTCATATCACATACAACATAAATCAGCGTAATTCGCAGGTACCCATTCCTGGCGAATTGACAAACCAATATAGATCCTTTGATAATACTGATGCCATTATCATGAATCTGTGATCGAAATATACATTTTGAGAAGACGGAGATCCTTATTAAGGTTTCCATTCAATTCACTAACTTGACTTTTCTAAGAATATCCAGTATGGCTACGATGATAGAGATATAACGTTAAGACATACGCCCAACTAATGTAACGAAGAAACCGTATTTGGCATATGACAAGCCTGGTATCCCATGTTACGTTACTGCACAGGGTATGGACCATACAAGTACCCAGTCACCGTAGTATAGTTTCTACTTTGTTTGTCGTTTCTGTAGAGCGCTATTATCACGATGTGAAATGTTCTCTCTCGTCCCGTTGACAGGTTTTATGACAATCGTATTAGGCATTGCAGGAGTCTCAGCGAATACTGAGAAAGAAATCTGAGCTGTCCCGCATTGTATCTCTGCTATTTTGTTGGGTATCTTTTTCTGTTGCATCCGCATGTGGTGAGTGCTGGAAGTGAAACATTAGAGAACATGCAGATTTTCCCTAGCAGAGTTTGTAAAACTACAGAAAAATATTATTGTATTCGAAGAAGAATTTTTTAAGACACTTAAAACGGATGTGCACCAAGATGTCAGTAGAAGAAGACGGTGCCAAATAACAGAGAATCTTGGACTCCGTAATCAAAGCGATGATTCAGTACGATTACATAGATACAGATACGCAGGGACGTGCGGCAGTGACTTTACGTAATGCAAAACGTTCCCGAAAGCCGTGGCAGATAATGGCCTTCAAATGGTTCAAATGGCTCTAAGCACTATGGGACTTAACATCTGAGGTCATCAGTCCCCTAGACTTAGAACTACTTAAACCTGACTAACCTGAGGACATCACACACATCCATGCCCGAGGCAGGATTCGAATCTGCGACCGTAGCAGCAGCGTGGTTCCGGACTGAAGCGCCTACAACCGCTCGTCCACAACGGCCGGCGATAATGGCCTTCAATCGCTTCTTGTCATTAGGCTCTACACGATGATGAAAATGTTGAACTACCTTCTTACATAAAATGTGTTTTTACTAAAGAATTTTTATAACAGATTTTAGTATAGTTATCTGTAAATACATGTGCGCGAAGCATTAAGTTATCACTTCCGGAACTGATAGACCACAAGACTGATATGACACGGGATGTAATACCGACTACATATTCTGTAACATAGTCATTTTATGCGGCTACAGAGAGAAGTGGATCTGTTCCTCTTACCCTTCCGTGAATGTCATGGAATCCTTGTCTTGATTTACAGGTGATATGGAATGAAACAGCGATGTGCACGAAAGATGCGAAGTGATAACGATACTCTCAAGTTTAGAGGATGTCCAAAAAATAAAAAAAGAAGCCGTTTGCAATTCCCAACACCAACAAAGACATAAAAGGGAACAAATATCCACGCAAAAGCGCGCCTCACACCTGTGTTTGTTTGTCACGCTTTGTCCACAAGATCTAAGGGGACTTTATATTCCGTTTCATCAGAAAATTGAATGTAAATATTTTTTCATTTTACCATTTTCAACAAATTGCCAGTATTTTTACTGCTTTTGAAACATTCGCTTTTTATGTTGACTATACAATTACTTCTCCGTCGCTGAACCGCATTTATTTTCTATTATTTACTTTATTAGTAATACACCGTCCGTTTCAGCCAAAATACTCCTTCCCTCTCTAACTCTTCTGCATTTTAATAATTGGTTTTCGGCGTGCAGACACATGTAAAAAATGTCCGCCTTTCTTCCTGTGAACATCCTACAACGTATTAGTGAATGTTGTTCAGAATGCGAGATGCGTATCTGAGCGATACCTCGAGCTCATTTCATACATTGATCTGTTAGTTTCATCGCAACCAGTGTACATCTTCGCTTGCTATTTTCCCTCTAATCGGAAATACTTGTCATCATTAAAGTATTTAACACACGTCAGAAAATACAATAAGAGAATACCGTCACAAAGAAAACAATTATTCTGATTATCAATTTCCTGAAGGTAATTATACACTCAGTAAATATTCAAGACTTTTATTAACAACTTTTAATTCATAAATTCAGTTCACAGCAGATACACTGGTGTCCAAAATTAGAGAAACAAACCTATATTTCCCCGTCGTGTGTCTAATCTACGATATAATCATACAAAATGTAGATGTCCGTACGGTCGTGTTCTGCACAGAAGATGGCATTCCGGTCAGCCATGCCAACGATGACGTCAGGCACCTATTAAATGAGATAGTGTTTGTCGGGTAGCCCCACATCCAGAATGGCTATGTACACCGTCACAGACGGTGCAGTATGGCACAGAGAAGATGCCTACCAGATTCTCTGCAGCAGAGGGAAGCAGGAGAAAAGATAGAAGAGCAGTCGCAAACTGATTTGGTCCGATGGCTTAATGTGAATCGTTCTGTTTCTTCTCGGATGTGGTAACAGTTTATACAGACCGGAACTGTATTCCGAAGACCAGGGCAGGGCAGACCACGCGTGACTTCAGAAGAGACGACCGTTGTTTATCTGTAAGGGCACGACATTACCACCTTAGTACTTCTCGGCTACTGGCATGTGAGCTCGCAGTATCCACTAGAAGTGTTGTATGGAGGCTAACGGTCAGCAGAAGGCTTCAGTAGAGTGGCCTTTATTGTTGGAGACATGCTATATGGCTGCCTCTGACGCGTCTTCACAGAAGGGAAGGTCTAGAGTGGAGTTATCAATATGCCACCTGGACGGTCGAACAGTGGGCCAATATTGTTTTCACAGATTAGTCCCGATTTAGTCAGGAGAGTGATTCTCTATAGATTCGCACCTGTAGGAAACTTGGAACACAATTTTGGGATCCAAACATTGTGGAAAGAGACCGATATCGACGAGGATCCCTAATGTTGTGCGCAGGGATTATGTTTACCACACGAACCCCTCTTCAGGAAATTGTACGGGTGAATTGGCAAAGTTTAATTGCTGTCATGTATCGTGAAGAGATCTCGGGACCTCATTTGCGGTTATTGCAAAGTACTGAAGATCCAGACGTCGTATTGATGGACGATAATGTTCGACCTCATAGAGCACGTATGATTGATGTTTTCTTGGAAACGAAAGATATCGCACGCATGGCGCGGTCTGATCGCTCTCCCATTTGAATCCCAATGAGCACCTCTGGAATGCACAAGAGAGACAGCTTGCACCACGTCAGATCCACCAACCTCTCTCCAAGACTGCAAGCAATTCTGCACGTAGAATATGCGCTACTACCTCAGATGACACTGATGACATCTTTCGCAGCCTTTTCCGTCGTTATCAGGAGTGTACTGCTGCCACAGGTGGTGACTGAGCATATTAATCTATTGTCGGAATGTGTACGCAAACCCGTTAAGCTGGAAAAGAAGAACAATTTTATCTACCAATATGCAGGTCGCAGTCGTTCTGTATCCATTACATTTTTCTACTGTACTATCACCTGTTTATACTGTTTTGTGACAAAACAAACCCAGCCGTGCTAAATTTCGTTTTATTGCTTCAGTATTGGACACTAGTGTATAAGAGACCTAATTTTTTTTAATTTTCTTTTTATTTTACCCTTCTGCCAAATTTCAGTACATGAACATTCTAACAACAACACATGAAGTCAACGAAATACATACTATCTAAGGATAATTCAAAAATGTTCAAATGTGTGTGAAATCTTATGGGACTTAACTGCTAAGGTCATCAGTCCCTAAGCTTACACACTACTTAACCTAAATTATCTTACGGACAAACACGCACAACCATGCCCGAGGGTGGACTCGAACCTCCGCCGGGACCAGTCGCACAGTCCATTACTGCAGCGCCGTAGACCGCTCGGCTAATCCCGCGCGGCTCTAAGGATAGCAGAGTGCGTCTGGTCCAGTGTATTTGATTTAATGGGCTCTAAGTAGGAGATACGCAGTATTAATTCCAGATGTTATGAATGATCAAGGATCTAGAGGTTTTCACATCTTCATAAAGTTCGTCTCTTTGTCAGCTATTTATCACAAAAAATTCCTCATATTTGATAAATTCATTATCAGCAAACGCAGTGTGATAATTTATGAGGCGGCATTTAATTAAATTTCTCCCACAGTGTAGAAATGCTTACAGTGCTACAGACTAGCAAGCAGCTAGGATTGGTAGGAATCCCCCTCCCGTAAATCAACTGATGGTCACGGAGCGTGATAACAGAGACGTGAGCAGGAGCTGTGCCGTACTGGAGTATACAGAGAGTACGGTGGTTCACAGTGCGAGACTTGGTGACAAATGCATAACACCGCTTATTTATATTAACTTTGCCACTTCACCCGTACAAATTCCTGAAGAGAGGTTCGTGTGGTAAACATAATCACTGCTTTCCATAATGTCTGGGTCCCGAAATTGTGTTCCACGTTCCCTATATGTTCGAATCTATCGAGAATCTACATCTACATCTATACTCCGCGAGCCACCTTACGGTGTGTGGCGGAGGGTACTTATTGTACCACTATCTGATCCCCCCTTCCCTGTTCCATTCACGAATTGTGCGTGGGAAGAACGACTGCTTGTAAGTCTCCGTATTTGCTCTAATTTCTCGGATCTTTTCGTTGTGATCATTACGCGAGATATATGTGGGCGGTAGTAATATGTTGCCCATCTCTTCCCGGAATGTGCTCTCTCGTAATTTCGATAATAAACCTCTCTGTATTGCGTAACGCCTTTCTTGAAGTGTCCGCCACTGGAGCTTGTTCAGCATCTCCGTAACGCTCTCGCGCTGACTAAATGTCCCCATGACGAATCGCGCTGCTTTTCGCTGGATCATGTCTATCTCTTCTATTAATCCAACCTGGTAAGGGTCCCATACTGATGAGCAATACTCAAGAATCGGACGAACAAGCGTTTTGTAAGCTACTTCTTTCGTCGATGAGTCACATTTTCTTAGAATTCTTCCTATGAATCTCAACCTGGCGCCTGCTTTTCCCACTATTTGTTTTATGTGATCATTCCACTTCAGATCGCTCCGGATAGTAACTCCTAAGTATTTTACGGTCGTTACCGCTTCCAATGATTTACCACCTATGGCATAATCGTACTGGAATGGATTTCTGCCCCTATGTATGCGCATTATATTACATTTATCTACGTTTAGGGAAAGCTGCCAGCTGTCGCACCATTCATTAATCCTCTGCAGGTCTTCCTGGAGTACGTACGAGTCTTCTGATGTTGCTACTTTCTTGTAGACAACCGTGTCATCTGCAAATAGCCTCACGGAGCTACCGATGTTGTCAACTAAGTCATTTATGTATATTGTAAACAATAAAGGTCCTATCACGCTTCCTTGCGGTACTCCCGAAATTACCTCTACATCTGCAGATTTTGAACCGTTAAGAATGACATGTTGTGTTCTTTCTTCTAGGAAATCCTGAATCCAATCACAAACCTGATCCGATATTCCGTAAGCTCGTATTTTTTTCACTAAACGTAAGTGCGGAACCGTATCAAATGCCTTCCTGAAGTCCAGGAATACGGCATCAATCTGCTCGCCAGTGTCTACGGCACTGTGAATTTCTTGGACAAATAGGGCGAGCTGAGTTTCACATGATCTCTGTTTGCGGAATCCATGTTGGTTATGATGAAGGAGATTTGTATTATCTAAGACTAAATCGGAACTCATCCGTAAAAACAACATAGGTCTATATATATATATATATATATATATATATATATATATATATATATATATATATATTATTTTAGATTATCAGTTGTTGGACGATTAAACCCAAAGAAGAACGCGCCCTGTGTACGCAGGTGCGTAACACCGAATTTATCTCACCAGACAGTGTTGGAGTAGTTTATGTAGGCTGTATAGGCACAACGTATGTGTAAAGAACTGGTTATGTTTTCCCGTAAAAGCGACTTGGTGAGTAAAAACTGCCTTGGAAAAGGTTTACATGCATATTCGGCAGTGTGAGACTTCGAAATGACATTAAATTAGCGTGGAGATAATTTAGTAAACTGAAACGGTGTTGGAAATGTGATTTCTGTAACCTGCGAACTTACATTCGAGTATTACCACTAGACTGGCTCTAAGAACTGTTTTCTCCTGGACTTTTCTGTTTACAAAACAAGGTAACATTATATTATTTCGAGACTATAATTAAAGTAGCGTTCAGATTTCCCTAATGTCGTTCCATTATTTACAGTCGATTGTATGACCGCCACGATGTTGGAGTAAAAAAACAACACGTACATCGAGACTGCTTCACAAGATTCGAGATAAGGAAATCTCTAGGTACGGAATTACGGAACTTGCAGGTGTGCCGGACCTTCTCTTTACCATTTGGTCAGCGTAGCCATCCACAGGGAACAACACATGAAGAAAAACGTATGATCTTTACCATGTCCAAAGTTGTAACGTGTCACGTCAGGAACACTTCTTATGTCACCCAAATTAATTAATTAGCTAGGAAAGGGTAGGAATCGTTTCAACTGTTTCATTTCGAAACACAGCAGGAGAACTGTAAATCTTCACGGTTTCGAGGAAGGACATGTTACCGTTCAAGTAATGCCGCGTACAGTTTCATTAAAAATTTAGTCCACAGTACTGGACATCACAGTATGCAACTGGTAGACTGGATGGCGTACCTGACGACTGCCTACTACACGAGGGAAGAACGATGTGACGTGGTACAGTTGTAGCTCTCTAGTACACGCTAGACGAAGCAAGTTACATTGAAAAGCAAAATCATAATACGTGTTGCCCGCTGCGAAATTTGGTAAGACCTGGGTCCGTTGCGTGCAAGTGACGCACCAAGGGTATTATATAAGCGTAGCAGAGACGAATACGTAATCGTCCTAACGACGATGCAGGCCGCAAACGGGAAAATCCACTGACACAAGCGAATATGACAAAGGGCAGAGTTTTGTGGCCCGACGCCTGAGAACGGGCATCTCAGTAAATGCGAAGCTGGCAGTCTGTTCACGTACTGCTGTCGTGATCACCTATGGAAAGAAGTCGACCGACGGTGAACTCACGAGTACTCTAGATGTTGGGTGTCCACACCTCATCAAAAATCTTGGAGACTGGAGGCTTTCCCACTCTGTGAGGCGTGGTATGTGTCGATATCTAGCAGAATTCACTATGGAGTACATTGGTACTGGAGGCACAAGTGTTTTTGATTACACCATTCGGCATACATTGTTGAAAGTGAGTCTCTGCAAGACACGATCCATACTTTTCACCATTTTGACACAATGACATAATCAGTATTTGATCACCCCGTTCAGCATACATTGTTTAAAGTGAGTCTCTGCATAATTTTTACCATTTTGACACAATGACATAATCAGTTACGATTACAGTGCGCACTTGATCATCAATATTGGACAATGGATCAGTGGCAACGTTTCGGGTAATTGGATGAATCACATTTTTCGTTACACCAGGTGGATGGTAGTGTCTGGATACGCCGTCAAACAGACAAAGAGCTGCTCTAAATTTGCGTCGCGTTTTGGACGCGGGCCGGTGGCGGCAGCAATGTACTGTGAGGAACACTCACCTATGCTTCCATGGGATGTGTGATAGTAATCGAAGGCACCATGACAAGTGTGGAATAGGTGAACATCTTTGCGGATAACGTGCATCCTTTCATGCTTGATGTCTTCCCACTGGCGGTGGCATCTGACAAAAGACCAGAATCGTACTACAGAGTTTTGGGGAGTACGACAGTGACCTGTCATTGCCGCTGTATCCAAGTATGCCTGAAATGAACCCGTTGGATACATCTGGCACTTTATTGGGCGCCAGCTCTGCGTCTACTAACCACCGCCCCGTAATTTACGATAAGAACAAAACCTGTGCACAAAGATTGGGTACCACATACCTCCGCGAACCTACAAAGACACAACCAGCAGAATCGTTGCTATATCGCATTACAAAGCTGAACCAAACCGCTCTTGTGCAGATGATCGTAATGTTTTGACTTATCAGTGTATTTTACTTTTGTAATTTACAGTGGTAATACAGGTGTAGACGTCTGAAATCCCCGTTTTATCTTACTGGTGCACCGTTTAAGATCTTACTTTGAAGAATAGACGCTCTAACCCACAGCTGGCCACCTTATTGCTGATTATTGTTCTTGAATTTTGCCAGACTGATAAGTGTTGTTTGTCTCTTAGCCGAGATATTGCAGTCCATCATATGCAGCTCATTTACAGTCCGTATGTACGTTTCGAATAATTTTCTGCCTCACAGAACCTTTAGGCACTCTTGTAAACAATTGTATCGTCTGTAGTTGGTTGCTATTTTTTTCTTTACACTTTTTTCGCTATGTTATAACAATCTTCTCCATGTCGAAGGCCAACGTTTGCTGGTTAGATACGAAAATATTTAAAGTTTAGTTTCATAGCTCACTCGATGCAGGAGCTCTGCTATGAAATATTCATCGAGCTGATCAGCTAATAACGGTGCAGTTAAACATTTACTGCGTGAACTATGAAGATCAAAGTATGCACAGCGATGCGTTCAGGTAGAATGTTCTTTATTGTAAATGCAAGGATATGCCAAAGTTAAACGATGAATTTGGCGAAGCTACTGTTCACACCGATCTCTTATTTGGAACATTGTCTTCTGAAGCATGCTACTTTTGCTAATATGTTATCAATGTGCTATGTTGATCTGTAGCGTAATTGAAGGCTCTGATGGAGAAACGTCGTCTTTGAAAGTCTTTTATTTGTGTGTGTATGGTGAACACGTAAGTAGTGATGCGTAGAACAGGATAAGGTTTTTTCAGTTGTGTGGAGAAAAACAATGACTTGGAACTTAGTAAGCTTGTATGGCGACTTGTATTGCCTTACTTTCAGTGTTCTTAGCAAAGACTACGAAGTGTCTTACGTGGTTGTTAGAGCTCATCATATGCTTAGAACACTCCTAATATAACACAATCTCCTTCCCTGTTTCTTCATTTTTTTAAGACTGAGGAGTAATACGTTTTGCCGGCCGAAGTGGCCGTGCGGTTAAAGGCGCTGCAGTCTGGAACCGCAAGACCGCTACGGTCGCAGGTTCGAATCCTGCCTCGGGCATGGATGTTTGTGATGTCCTTAGGTTAGTTAGGTTGAACTAGTTCTAAGTTCTAGGGGACTAATGACCTCAGCAGTTGAGTCCCATAGTGCTCAGAGCCATTTGAACCATTTTTGAGTAATACGTTTTATGTTCGGCAACGAATATGTAGTACTCAGTGTAAGTTCGCTATACCTTGGCATTTAGGTACGATTTGTAGGGAGGATACGACATTTCCTGAATTTCAAAGTGCCTTACTACAGACGACCAGAGTATTTTACATAACTGTAGGCATTTATTAGGTGCTAAAAAGCCTCATCACGATATCGTTAATTCTGTCCCGGTCCTATATTTTTTCTTTTACTTTTTTGAACGAGTACGCACACATTTTAAAATCTGTAGCGAATGTATGGCACTCACTCTCCGTTCTCTAAACATCTAGAAGGGGAAGGACGGCGAATGAGCCGCTATTTGCCGGCGACGGAGCTGAGAAAGTAACGCACGTGGCAGACGTGGCGAAAAGCGTACAAAATTAATAGAAGAAGCCGAAGCAGGAGCGCCTGTAAATAAGGGAGAGCGCCCACTGTCGGATGTGGCCGCTGCGGCCGCCTGAAAGCCGGAAGGCGCGCTAAGTACCGCCAATTCCAGCTCCCCTCTGCGCTCAGCTCCAGAAAGGAAGAATGTGTAGGATTCTGATAATTTCTAATGGACGTGTGCTGTTGCGACAGCCTCTCCGCAGAGCTCTGAATTCATTAGCGTGACGTAGTGCTCCCGACGCCTCTGCAGGTATCACGTGCCGTATTCGCGATCGCTAAAGGGAAACCAAAGTGCGGGAAATTGTTGGTGATAATATGTGGAATTCTGTCTCTTCCTTTAAACCTATTCACTTACTTGTTCGTGATATTAAGAAGGCTTTAAAGTAGAAGATCACTTGCATAAGGGGAAATCAAATTAAAACGAAACTGATGGAAAAAAGAAAGTAATCACTATAGAGTAATCACTTTAAATATTCATACATTTAGCCCAATGTGCCACAAGACGGTCAGTGCCTTCATCGAAAAAACGACTGCGTTATCGTAAGGAACCATGACTCTACCCAGGTGTGCACGTCTTCGTCCCAAGCAAATCGGCGGCCACTAATGTCTTTCTCCAGGGCTCGAATAATATGTTAATCCCAGCGGGAGGGATCGGGTTTGAAGGAAGGATGTGTAATGGTTTCCCAGAGAAATTTCTGCAAAGTAGTTACTATATTTCCACACTGGCAGCACTGTCCAAATATCTCCACTGCCAAGTAAAGCAACAACAGAAAATTACGTGCATCAACCGGTAGGTTATTAGTACACTGATTGTGATGACGATGTTGTCACTACCAATACCAAGAATACTACTTCCACATAATAAAATGTATCAACAAAGTGGTTTCTAACTAACTACAGACATGTTCATGAACTCTGCTAGCTGTTGAGAACGGCGGAGGTCTTGTGCAGTCTGAAGGAAAACGACATGGAGAGATGTTTTGAACAATGGAAGAAACAAATGTATACATATGTGGAGTAAATTTATGTCATTAACACATATTAAAACTTCTTTGAGATAGAAGAGCTGCTACGATCAAGACTTTGGCATTAATGATATCTAGACCTTAGCAAATTAGTTTTAAGAGATCATCGCGTATAAACTGAAATGTAGTGGTGCTCTACGTACAGAATAAACCACAATCAGAGGAGGCAACGGTCATCTATCCGCGGAAATTTTGAAACGTGAAGGGACATGCAAGTTTATTGAACTTGGAGTCTTGTTACAAGTGTAAATTAGAGGGTAGTACCACATAGCTGATCAATATTTCCGAATGGTACGAATTAAGGGAGATATAAAATATCGAGCAAATATAATAGCCATCCCATACGTAGTGGAAACGAGCAAATGTGCGTTATCAAGGGGAAATGTGATGAATTAACAAACGTATCTACGCCATAGTTCCCGAAAAATGCATAAACAAGAAAGATACACGTCACTGATTCGAACTGAATACCACACACTGGGATCATCGCAATACACAAGTGGGTCACATTACGGAACTGCGAATGATGTCAGAGTCATAATTCAGTATACTGCGCAACGTAGTTACGTGCATAAGTCAGAAGCTGTAACATCGATCATACTGAATCAAAGATCGCACTGATGTCTTCTTCTTCACACGATTTCAAAAAGCTTTGCTGGAGGACCGTGTCGAAAATACATGGTAGATGGCCATGGAAATGGTGATTGTCGTTGAGATATTATTGTGATGAAACATACCATGTGGAATTAAATGGGGAAATGGGAATGCTAATGGCCCTAAGATCGTCTGTGCACTGGCAGTTACTGTTAAATTTTCGGTCATTGTGCCGAATTCGAGATCACATGTTGAATTCTTATGGCGCCAGAAACCAACACACTTGGAGCTGCTGTACTCCCTCAGCAATACAGATGACACTCATAATGATAGAATGTGTAGCGATTTCTGCTGAGCAAGCTGAACGCGACTCGTCCACTGGCATTCACTTCCGTGACGTTCGGGTTTTCTGGGTACTGGAAGACACGACCAGTTTATCCCGCTGCAGACGGTGTCTACAGAGACAGTTGCACGCCCATTGTACTGTTGGAGCCTTGAGGTAATAATTTGAACAAAACTATATGGTCCGTTACGGCCATGATGGTAAGGTGAAGCCATCACGCGTTGTGGCCACATTTAGTGGTACAGTACTGCCCATCACTTCATAGGACGATTTCATATCCACTGCTTCCCTCGTTGCACTGCTGCGTCACAGATGTTGCTGCACCAAGTGAGATGGTCCACTCGAGGACAGCGGTTCAACTTTCTGTCCAACGATACACATTTATGTTGCCCCGTTCAGCTCCACGTTCAGCTGTTGACGGTACCATTCAGTGCTAACAGGCTGCCGTGTCATTCTTTGTCAGTGAGTTATCAGGATGGGGTTTGAAGCAACATCTAGTCTAGTCTCCCGGCCTCTTGGCAACTTTGCGTACGTTCGAGCACTACTTCTCACTCTGGAAGCTCCTCACCTGGCTGCACGAGGCTGAGTTGGCTCTATTCCAGTCTTGTCACTAAGGAAACATCTCTGCTACTAGCGGAATGGGAACCAAATTTTTTCTCGTGAGAATTTTGCAGGATCGTTTTGCTACGGAAACAGTGTTAGTTTTCCCTTGGTTTCCTTTACCACATAAGGAATATGCCAGAATGATTCCATTATGATTCCACTGAAAACGAAGTTCACCTTAGAAACAACAAAATATCTAGTCATGGTTAGTTTCTTGTTTCTGAAATGAACTTTTACTTGACAAGAGCCAGCGGCTTTATTCTAACGTACGTTTTCAACGCAATACGTAACGAGTAAGTGTATACTCTTGGTTTACAGTAGTTTACACTACATTTGTCATTTCTGTTTCACTTGAATCTTTTGAAAACAGTGTGTAATTTTTAGGTGTTATAATCGCCTTCTGAAGGAGATAACTTTATAATTTTTAAAACCGAGATCAAGGATTCTAATAAACCTGTGTTACGCTAATGGTTGTCTGATTCTTTCATCTTTTCCAAGGCTGTCGCCTTACAGTTGCTGTTGATAGCCATATTCAAGATTTTCATTAAACACAAAATACTTCTCAGTAAGAACTAAAATACTGTAGTGCTCTTAAATAAATATTTGACAGATGCAAACTCCTGTGTTATTTATACCACATACTGGTATTGGATCATTTGACATCAAAAAGCAAAAATTGCGCTTGCCTTTCCACTACGTTTGACATCTCTTCATTAATTGAGCTGAGCGTATACCTGACAATTCCGATCGTATAACAGAGGGTGTTGCGGGGCGTGGGTATTCACTATATCTCTCCAATAGCAATCACTGTTCCACATAGACTCCGAGGTCAGATTCATTCGGATGACTCTTGCTAGAGACTGGTATTTTTTTTATAATCGGTTGTGCATGAGGAATCAGACACCTCCGTGAGACTAGTAAGTCGACTCTATTTGCGTACGGTAGGGATGGTTTGCTGATATGGGAGCTGTTATTAAAAGGCACAATTTTATTTAAGGCTCGTCAGTTGGGGACGGATATCACATTAACGGAAGGTGGTTCATACAGCAGCGGACACCTTTACGTTACCATTTCTACCATGAAACCATCGAATCCAGGTATCAGGTAAATGACCAGAAAAAGTATACTCCTTTTTACAAGTCGTGATATGCCATATTCTAGGAGAACATCTGCTCTACACGTACAGAATGGGGTTCTGTTTGTGTTGCGACAGTACTATGGTGTGTTACGCGTTCGCTTGGAACTCCCTGACACACGCCACCTACATTCTTCTAAAATACGTCAATTTTCTTACCTGTCACTTTGATACATTCGTGTCCGGTGTCTCGCTAGTCGGTCATAGCGTTTAACAGTAGAACAACAGTCAACATCAACAAGTCATTACTGTGCAACGTTAGTGCTGAATTTCCTAATTGCACAATATTTTGGCACAATGAGAACACGTTAACCTCGCCTCCGTATAACTGAGTAACTGGTGGTCTTTCTTGTGGATAACCAATGGCATATTTCATGAAGGCGTGTAGCTGCTCTCAGTGCTACAACAGGACAAACACCATAGATGAGGGACTAAAGAGAAATTAACATAGAAAGACAACTTCCACATTTCTAAACATCCTTCACTATAACGTATCAGTATAAAGAACCAACAGAGGCGTTACTGCATCTTTATAAAAGATCAGTCGTCATATGCTCCTTTTGCTTTTCTTCATTAGCCGCTCATACGATGACATGAACCATGGACCTTGCCGTTGGTGGGGAGGCTTGCGTGCCTCAGCGATACAGATGGCCGTACCGTAGGTGCAACCACAACGGAGGGGTATCTGTTGACAGGCCAGACAAACATGTGGTTCCTGAAGAGGGGCAGCAGCCTTTTCAGTAGTTGCAGGGGCAACAGTCTGGATGATTGACTGATCTGGCCTTGTAACATTAACCAAAACGGCCTTGCTGTGCTGGTACTGCGAACGGCTGAAAGCAAGGGGAAACTACAGCCGTAATTTTTCCCGAGGACATGCAGCTTTACTGTATGATTAAATGATGATGGCGTCCTCTTGGGTAAAATATTCCGGAGGTAAAATAGTCCCCCATTCGGATCTCCGGGCGGGGACTACTCAGGAGGACGTCGTTATCAGGAGAAAGAAAACTGGCATTCTACGGATCGGAGGGTGGAATGTCAGATCCCTTAATCGGGCAGGTAGGTTAGAAAATTTAAAAAGGGAAATGGGTAAGTTAAAGTTAGATATAGTGGGAATTAGTGAAGTTCGGTGGCAGGAGGAACAAGACTTTTGGTCAGATGATTACAGGGTAATAAATACAAAATCAAATAGGGGTAATGCAGGAGTAGGTTTAATAATGAATAAAAAAATAGGAGTGCGGGTTAGCTACTACAAACAGCATAGTGAACGCATTATTGTGGCCAAGATAGACACAAAGCCCATGCCTACTACAGTAGTACAAGTTTATATGCCAACTAGCTCTGCAGATGATGAAGAAATTGATGAAATGTATGACGAGATAAAAGAAATTATTCAGGTAGTGAAGGGAGACGAAAATTTAATAGTCATGGGTGACTGGAATTCGTCAGTAGGAAAAGGGAGAGAAGGAAACATAGTAGGTGAATATGGATTGGGGGGAAGAAATGAAAGAGGAAGCAGCCTTGTAGAATTTTGCACAGAGCATAACTTAATCATAGCTAACACTTGGTTCAAGAATCATAAAAGAAGGTTGTATACCTGGAAGAATCCTGGAGATACTAATAGGTATCAGATAGATTATATAATGGTAAGACAGAGATTTAGGAACCAGGTTTTAAATTGTAAGACATTTCCAGGGGCAGATGTGGATTCTGACCACAATCTATTGGTTATGAACTGCAGATTGAAACTGAAGAAACTGCAAAAAGGTGGGAATTTAAGGAGATGGGACCTGGATAAACTGAAAGAACCAGAGGTTGTAGAGAGTTTCAGGGAGAGCATAAGGGAACAATTGACAGGAATGGGGGAAAGAAATACAGTAGAAGAAGAATGGGTAGCTCTGAGGGATGAAGTAGTGAAGGCAGCAGAGGATCAAGTAGGTAAAAAGACGAGGGCTAATAGAAATCCTTGGGTAACAGAAGAAATATTGAATTTAATTGATGAAAGGAGAAAATATAAAAATGCAGTAAATGAAGCAGGCAAAAGGGAATACAAACGTCTCAAAAATGAGATCGACAGAAAGTGCAAAATGGCTAAGCATGGATGGCTAGAGGACAAATGTAAGGATGTAGAGGCTTGTCTCACTAGGGGTAAGATAGATACTGCCTACAGGAAAATTAAAGAGATCTTTGGAGAGAAGAGAACCACTTGTATGAATATCAAGAGCTCAGATGACAACCCAGTTCTAAGCAAAGAAGGGAAGGCAGAAAGGTGGAAGGAGTATATAGAGGGTTTATACAAGGGCGATTTACTGGAGGACAGTATTATGGAAATGGAAGAGGATGTAGATGAAGATGAAATGGGACATAAGATACTGCGTGAAGAGTTTGACAGAGCACTGAAAGACCTGAGTCGAAACAAGGCCCCGGGAGTAGACAACATTCCATTAGAACTACTGATGGCCTTGGGAGAGCCAGTCATGACAAAACTCTACCATCTGGTGAGCAAGATGTATGAGGCAGGCTAAATACCCACAGACTTCAAGAAGAATATAATAATTCCAATACCAAAGAAAGCAGGTGTTGACAGATGTGAAAATTACCGAACTATCAGTTTAATAAGTCACAGCTGCAAAATACTAACGCGAATTCTTTACAGACGAATGGAAAAACTGGTAGAAGCGGACCTCGGGGAAGATCAGTTTGGATTCCGTAGAAATGTTGGAACACGTGAGGCAATACTAACCTTACGACTTATCTTAGAAGAAAGATTAAGAAAAGGCAAACCTACGTTTCTAGCATTTGTAGACTTAGAGAAAGCTTTTGACAACGTTAACTGGAATACTCTCTTTCAAATTCTGAAGGTGGCAGGGGTAAAATACAGGGAGCGAAAGGCTATTTATAATTTGTACAGAAACCAGATGGCAGTTATAAGAGTCGAGGGGCATGAAAGGGAAGCAGTGGTTGGGAAAGGAGTGAGACAGGGTTGTAGCCTCTCCCCGATGTTATTCAATCTGTATATTGAGCAAGCAGTAAAGGAAACAAAAGAAAAATTCGGAGTAGGTATTAAAATTCATGGAGAAGAAGTAAAAACTTTGAGGTTCGCCGATGACATTGTAATTCTGTCAGAGACAGCAAAGGACTTGGAAGAGCAGTTGAACGGAATGGACCTTGTCTTGAAAGGAGGATATAAGATGAACATCAACAAAAGCAAAACGAGGATAATGGAATGTAGTCAAATTAAATCTGGTGATGCTGAGGGGATTAGATTAGGAAATGAGACACTTGAAGTAGTAAAGGAGTTTTGCTATTTAGGGAGTAAAATAACTGATGATGGTCGAAGTAGAGAGGATATACACTCCTGGAAATGGAAAAAAGAACACATTGACACCGGTGTGTCAGACCCACCATACTTGCTCCGGACACTGCGAGAGGGCTGTACAAGCAATGATCACACGCACGGCACAGCGGACACACCAGGAACCGCGGTGTTGGCCGTCGAATGGCGCTAGCTGCGCAGCATTTGTGCACCGCCGCCGTCAGTGTCAGCCAGTTTGCCGTGGCATACGGAGCTCCATCGCAGTCTTTAACACTGGTAGCATGCCGCGACAGCGTGGACGTGAACCGTATGTGCAGTTGACGGACTTTGAGCGAGGGCGTATAGTGGGCATGCGGGAGGCCGGGTGGACGTACCGCCGAATTGCTCAACACGTGGGGCGTGAGGTCTCCACAGTACATCGATGTTGTCGCCAGTGGTCGGCGGAAGGTGCACGTGCCCGTCGACCTGGGACCGGACCGCAGCGACGCACCGATGCACGCCAAGACCGTAGGATCCTACGCAGTGCCGTAGGGGACCGCACCGCCACTTCCCAGCAAATTAGGGACACTGTTGCTCCTGGGGTATCGGCGAGGACCATTCGCAACCGTCTCCATGAAGCTGGGCTACGGTCCCGCACATCGTTAGGCCGTCTTCCGCTCACGCCCCAACATCGTGCAGCCCGCCTCCAGTGGTGTCGCGACAGGCGTGAATGGAGGGACGAATGGAGACGTGTCGTCTTCAGCGATGAGAGTCGCTTCTGCCTTGGTGCCAATGATGGTCGTATGCGTGTTTGGCGCCGTGCAGGTGAGCGCCACAATCAGGACTGCATACGACCGAGGCACACAGGGCCAACACCCGGCATCATGGTGTGGGGAGCGATCTCCTACACTGGCCGTACACCACTGGTGATCGTCGAGGGGACACTGAATAGTGCACGGTACATCCAAACCGTCATCGAACCCATCGTTCTACCATTCCTAGACCGGCAAGGGAACTTGCTGTTCCAACAGGACAATGCACGTCCGCATGTATCCCGTGCCACCCAACGTGCTCTAGAAGGTGTAAGTCAACTACCCTGGCCAGCAAGATCTCCGGATCTGTCCCCCATTGAGCATGTTTGGGACTGGATGAAGCGTCGTCTCACGCGGTCTGCACGTCCAGCACGAACGCTGGTCCAACTGAGGCGCCAGGTGGAAATGGCATGGCAAGCCGTTCCACAGGACTACATCCAGCATCTCTACGATCGTCTCCATGGGAGAATAGCAGCCTGCATTGCTGCGAAAGGTGGATATACACTGTACTAGTGCCGACATTGTGCATGCTCTGTTGCCTGTGTCTATGTGCCTGTGGTTCTGTCAGTGTGATCATGTGATGTATCTGACCCCAGGAATGTGTCAATAAAGTTTCCCCTTCCTGGGACAATGAATTCACGGTGTTCTTATTTCAATTTCCAGGAGTGTAAAATGTAGACTGGCAATGGCAAGGAAATCGTTTCTGAAGAAGAGAAATTTGTTAACATCGAGTATAGATTTAAATGACAGGAAGTCGTTTCTGAAAGTATTTGTATGGAGTGTAGCCATGTATGGAAGTGAAACATGGACGATAACCAGTTTGGACAAGAAGAGAATAGAAGCTTTCGAAATGTGGTGCTACAGAAGAATGCTGAAGATAAGGTGGGTAGATCACGTAACTAATGAGGAGGTATTGAATAGGATTGGGGAGAAGAGAAGTTTGTGGCACAACTTGACCAGAAGAAGGGATCGGTTGGTAGGACATGTTTTGAGGCATCAAGGGATCACAAATTTAGCATTGGAGGGCAGCGTGGAGGGTAAAAATCGTAGAGGGAGACCAAGAGATGAATACACTAAGCAGATTCAGAAGGATGTAGGTTGCAGTAGGTACTGGGAGATGAAGAAGCTTGCACAGGATAGAGTAGCATGGAGAGCTGCATCAAACCAGTCTCAGGACTGAAGACCACAACAACAACAACGATGACATTGGACAAGCTTTTTAATTCAATGTCTACGACGTAAGTTTTGCTTCAGAATATGTTATTGATAAATACTGTAACAGCAAATATTTTTGTGAATCGGTTGTGGAGAGTTCAACGTGATATTTGAACGACAGTGCCCTTCACAAGGCATTGCCTAGAATAAAACTCGTCGTAATAGCAACAACAAACAGGAAATCTAATTAACGAGACTGCAGTTAGTCTGAAACGAACACCCGAGGCTCCCAGCCACATTTGTATTTGACGATTTCATGTAACAAATATAAAAAAAGGGTTCAACATCAAGTTTTCTTCAGCGGGAAATTTATAGTAGACTCATTGAACATTTGATGGAATAGATAATGTAACATTAAGCATAACGCTATATTGTATTAATTTGTAAAGACACTCGCTGCTATCGTTGCGAAAGAAACTGTATGATTCAGCTTTGTTAACAAGAATTATACGAGCAGCTACTGTATTTCGTTCGCAGTGCAGCGCGAATACTTGGTCACAACCTGTAAGTTCGTGTTTGTCAGGAAGATTTGCAGTTTTTCTAGAGAAAAATTACATTCATTTTTTCCTAATGTTTAGTGTAAACGAAAAGCACGTTGTGTCTGAACAGAATTCGGTCGTTGCCACACCGATTAGGAAATGTTTGCGCCCGCTACACCGAACTCGTGACGCTTGGGAGGAGCATAACTTCTAAAACTTACATGTCGCCTCTTAATCAAGTAGCGAGAGACACAAGGTACACAAAATGTGTAACGCGTGTGGAGACAAAACCGTTACCCTCATGCCAAAGCGGTATTTTTTAAGCTTCCTAAGAATACAAATTTGTTTTTTTTCTTAAAATGGTAAACGGAAATTTAAAAAAATGACTGTCCTTGAAGGCTGTAACGAACCAGCAAAACTCTCGTTCCCTTTTGGATTACTAGAGAACACGACAAAAAAAGGAAAGCACTTTCTTCAACATGCCGTAATTACAGCGCGGGGAGTTCAAAGAGAAGCCGAAATAATGTGGTGGCTTTGTTGTGACGTGCCCTGAATTAGTTAACCAACACCGTGTCCGTATTAGGAATGTACCGCTGGCTTTTACGTATTTACCGAGTCGATACATACGCGAACATAAATTTCGTTAGGCGCTGCACATAGATACACACTAATGAACTTGCGGACAGTGATTTAGTTAGTGCGGCGCCGGCCGCGCCGCTGCCGCCGACGAGGCCCAACTTCCGATAATGCAGCAACGGCCGCCGCTGCCTTTGTCGTCACATAACTAACATTGTTGCCCCTGGCACCCGTACCTACACACTTGGCTCGGAAACTCCTTTTGGCAACAACTCCTTCCGCCAGTTTTGATCCCGTTCTCTAGGAAAAGATGTGATGGACGTCCTTTACCTTCCTAATAGAAAAACTGTCAGAGGGAAACCTTTACTTCCGACAATTTGACATAAGTATAATTCCGAAAATAAAGATATGTTTATTTAAGCAGTAAGACAAGTAAAAAAGGATCACTAAGATAGAAGAGGAATGGCTGCACCGATACTCTGAATCGTTGTTACAGGAAACCGTTTTCGACTTCTCTTAAAGAATGGAAACTGAATCACAGGAGGAACCACATCTCCTCGTATATTCGATCGTTTCACAATGTACAGCATGGTACAAGATGGAGTGGTCTTTGTGTGGCTTTGTAAAGATATACAACTATTGTCGAGTAGTAACATGCATTTTACGACGATACCCAGCCTAAGGATACGCCAGATAATGTCAGAACACAGTATGGGCATACCCACATGTTGCCAAGGTCATTCCGAGTACTGTGCAGAAGTTTCGCTGGGAAGCCTTTAAATATCCTTCATACAGTCCTGACCTCTCCCCATACGATTTCAATAATTTTTGAGCCCTGACGAAAAATATTCGTGGCCGTCTATTTGTTTCGGACGAAGATCCAATGTTCAAATGCGTGTGAAATCTTATGGGTCTTAACTGCTAACGTCATCAGTCCCTAAGTTTACACACTACTTAACCTAAATTATCCTAAGGACAAACACACACACCCATGCCCGAGGGAGGACTCGAACCTCCGCCGGGATCAGCCGCACAGTCCATGACTGCTCGGACGAAGAGGTACAGTCATGTTTCCGTAGGCAACTGCAATAATTTTCTCACGAAGGCAATGACCGCCTTGTTTCGCAGTGAATTGAACGTATTAACAGTCAATGCGATTTATTTTCAAATAATAAAGTTTTTCCATTCTTTTCCAACTGTCTAGTTTGCATTTGACGCTCCCTTTGACGGCCTCTTTTACATTTCAGTGCCAGGTTTGCTCAACAAGCGAGTATTAGAGAAACACTCCTTGAACTCATAGGGGAACCTCAGGACAGACGAAGGTGTACTGTTTATGAAACGCTTTAGAGAGAGTTTAGAGGATTGCCATTTGCAACAGACCGTCGAACGAATCTTCTGCCGCCATCGAACATTTCACAAACACGAGATAATACAAGCAGGGCCTCTACGAAAGCGTATAGACAATCATATTTCACTTACTCCATCAGGGAGTGGAACAGCAGTGGTGCAAGGTACCTCCTAACATACACGGCATTGTGGCTTGCCGAATATGTATGCAGATGTAAATATAGCTGTTATGGTGCTTTCGACTACTACCACAGGTCCCATGAATATCGTGGCCTGCGTTCGTGGTGCGGTGCATATATCGAGCTGCCGTTTACCTGGGCGACGGCGTACCGAAACACGAGTGTCGATTCGATGTAAGGAAAAACGTAATTCAGCTGCCCACTCGAAATGTCTCCATTGAATCAAGGCCCAACCCCGATGATTCGGTGTCCAGTGTAATCATAATTGATGGAGCCATTGGTTCAATATGTGAACACGCAGTGGGTCGTCTGCTGCAGAGCCCAAAGTTCAACATGTGTCTTAAACACCGGTCCCTGAAGCACTTGAGCCGGCACCAGCATTGCACTCTGTTGTCAGATCTACTACAGATCACTGTCTGTCCTGATTTATAGGGCAATACTCTTGCTACGATGAGGTGTGCCCGTCGACCACCTTTTCGCAAACTCCTGGTATCATTATCCTTCAGTCACTCTCCACTGACGGTCACAATAGTAGTACACAACCATTTTCGTTTATTCCGCGATGATTTTTCCAGGCTCCAAGCCACAGGAGACTGCCCTTTGTCAAATTCGATTATGTCAATGGATATCACCATTTACGACTGGTATCATCGCTAGAATGGTTTCCAATTCGTCTCTGCTTATCGAATTACGTGGCCACACTGTTACTAGGTGGCATTCAGTCTCGTGGTGGACAGGGGTCATAATATTTTGGCTCATCAGTGCTTGTATCCCTGAGAAGGTTGAAAATTTTCTCAAGATATTATATTCATATTGGTAATATACATTTATCGTTGTTTTCAAGAGATGATAAACACGTACAAACTATAACCGTACGAAGATGTACTGATACTGTTCGCTATTACTAATTAAAATTTATCTAATGGCAGAGTTCCGTAACTCCAATATCCATAAGCTTTGTGGTAGTCGTTTCTTCTTCTTGTTTACACTATGCGACTCTTCCCTGGGTGGCTATATTGAATTTTATTCATTTACGTAGCAATAAATAGATAGGCTGTAAACAGACACAGTAAACTCAGACACCGCCGGGCAAGAAGGAGCACATCCTTCGGACATATGCTTAGAATGGACCACGAATGGTTCGATATCATATTATGCAGTTTCCTGTGGAGAAGAGAACCAAAGTACAGTGTATCCAAGAAACACAAAGGCACATGAAAAAATGGGAATATATGAAACAGAGATTTGCATCGGGGCGACTATCAAATAAAAAGATTACGAAATTAGAGCCACAGCAAAATCGTAATGGACAGAAGAGCGAAGAACGCTCCAAAGCATGACAATGAAAAAATATTAGACTGAGATAAAGACTAAAAGAAGCGAACCTGAACCAATTTAACGTGCCCATTAGATGGGCAAATCGAACAGAAAAAAAATAGAAGCAGTCCAAAGCGCAATTTCTTTTATTACTACTGGTGGTGACTGGCTTTGTTAATCATATACATCATGTGATAAAAATTAATTTACACGGACGAGATGAGGAACCAGTGCTAGCAACCACTGTGTACTACCAAAATATGGCTGTCACCAGTTGGTGAAACAGCCGATTCGCAAACGTATAGAAGAGGTTTGCACACTTCGAAATAGGATAGCAACAGCGAAATGGAATAGCAATAGATACTGGCAAGTAGGATACACAAATTCAATCCCAAAGATAAGGGGTGGGGACTGCAAGGGCGTAATGTCACCCTCAATCACTAACATTGCTAAATCCGAAAATTAACGTGGCGAACCTGTGAAGATATAGGATAAAGGCCCACAGAAGGAAGGAGAGGTAGCTCACTTTGGGACACAGTTCACGGCGGCTCCTCATATGCCGTGGGTAAATTGCGGTCGCAAGTAAATGTACGTTAGAGCTGTCCTGGTGGAACTTGTTGTCGATTCCAAAAAGTGAAGGATGCCTCATCACCGTCGTTGATGGTCTGTGTAACTCTGTCTGTATATCGCAGTTTATTACATTAAAACGTACATAAAGAACCTTCAGAACATACTCAGCCGTGTATCTCCTACCTGACTCTGATTACCAAAATAAAAATATCACATGGAGCCAGCAGGCACTAGTGCAGCGGCGTAGCGTTACTGAGCTGAAAGATATCGAAAGTGCTGCCTATGGCGCCAGCACCAAGGAGTTATTCACAGGCCATAGGAGAGCGGAAAAAAGAGGGATGCAAAACCAAAAACACCTTTTCTGCTTCGGATCGAGTTCGAATTACGTCGAATACTTGTGAAAGGTCAGTAACGGTTCCATCATATATAGGGCTTTGGACTAGGGGCATTGCACAAACAAAGTGGAAAGAAACAGATACTTTATGTTGTGTAAATACGCAATCGATAGAGACACTCTTCAAGATATGATGCTCACCATTTCATGAACACTACTGAGCCGTATGACGGATGCACGCCAGTGTCAGGACACATCTGTCCCGACAAGTTTACGAACAATACAGTTGCACCGATTCCTACCGACTCATTTTTCAGCAGAAATGTGCCCCACCCCTGTCTGATGAAACTGAAAATCTTCACAGAAAATTATCTTCATTCATAACGCGTATTTTTTTTTCCAAGTCTTTGTATGCCTTGAGTAAGTTTTTAGTTATAACGAGGTGCCACACGAAAAATACTGTCCAAAACTGAAGTGTAGGCGTATATTCTCGCAGTAGTTTCTAAGAGCATGAACAGAAGACGCAAAGATGACAACAAAGCTAACGATGTAAGTCGTAATACAGAAGAGAACATGGAGCTGCCTACTAGTGCAGTGTTCACTATCTGCGTTGCGTTTCGAGGCAAATAGTAGCAGGTGTCACCCGTATGGTGCAATTTGGAATACAAATGCCGATACAGACGTGCATGTGAACACACGATAAATAATGCACATTAATGAGTTAAAACCGATTCTTTCACAGGACAGAGCGTGGTAGGCTAGTGGTCAGTACGCTCAACCTGTGTTCCGAAGAGTGGGTCTAAGACGCCATTTCGTCCATGATTGTATGTTTGCAGTTCTTGTGTAATGCTATGTCCATAATGGCCGACCGAGCGAGGTCGTATAGTGGTCACACACTGGACGCGTATATAGGAGGCTTTACATTCAACTCCCCGTCCAGTCATTCACATGGAGTTTTCCATGTTAGTCCTAATTCTCTTAAGGCGATGGCCACAGGGCGCGACCGATATCCTTCCCCGTCTTTGGCGTTTCCGAAGTTTTATTCAGCCTCTAACGATTTCGTCATCGATGGGACGATAGATCCTAATATTTATTACTCCTTTCACGACAGCGGTATATAAAATCTGAGGTTCTTCTCGTCTTCTTTTATTTTATTTTTTTCGTAACAGTTCTGCTGTATTAGAAAGTGCTGTTTAAAATTAATACAAATATAATACAAGCAAAAAACTGGTTCACATGGCTCTGAGCACTATGGGACTCAACATCTGAGGTCATCAGTCCCCTAGAACTTAGAACTACTTAAAAACGAACTAACCTAAGGACATCACACACATCCATGCCCGAGGCAGGATTCTAACCTGCAACCGTAGTGGTCACGCGGTTCCAGACTGTAGCGCCTAGAACCACTCGGACACTCAGGCCGGCTAATACAAACAGATGTCACGTCTGCAGGTTCTGTGTTTAATTAATAACCAGAACTTTGTCAGTATATTGCAAAGGTCACCGATATTGTTTGCGATATATTCACATATGCCCGAGACACTTCAACTGCCTTGCGTACAGCCGAGATTTGCGAAGGGTGTAAACACGTGACAAAGAATTAATCACTGATTGAGACAGGTATTTCAATAATAAGTAAGAATTAGAGATATTTACAGCTTGACATATTCTGCAACTGTCTCATCTCATCTCCGAATTCATTCGTCGTGGCACTCCTCCCTGAATCTCTAATTCAACTAATTTAAGTTTTGGGTCCTACATAAAATACGTGTTGTTTGAATCGACAAGGGGGTCGAACCGTCCGGCTGTACATTTGGCGATCGAATGAAATGTTGATCACAGGCCTATTATTCACATACGCAGAGCGAGCAGAATTTATCCGTAAGTTTGAAAAAAAAATTATTCATAATTCAATATAGCTTCATAATCTTGTGAAAATATGAAATTACAGATGCTTCTTTCATTTAATATCTTCAAGAAAGCTTAAAATTTTGTGTTGCTGAAAAGTATGGTATTTTAGAAGATTTTGGAAAGACCAGTTCACAATAGTTTGTACTACTGTTGATGATACGTAATTCATTATCTTTATGAATGTGATGAACGTGAATTGATAACTCATAAGTTCATTTTTAGGGTGAGAAAACACTGACAAACTAATTCCATTATTATCCATATAATAATGCGGCGCACTGATGGAATGTCGACAAGTGTAGGTTGTCAAATTCATTACGCAAATGAAGAGCCACAAAACGGCTGCAAAGCAATAGAAGAAATTTCAGAATTTAGGGAACCCTGGCATCCTTTGATGGCTTTAAACACAAAATGAACTGATTTTAGGACATACGAATCCCATTCGCGAAAAATGAACAAACTGGCTAGGGTCACCCTGTTCTACGGGAAAAAACTTCGAAAGGCCCTCAAAGCATACTGATCGCGCTCGTGAATGCTAACTGGAGCTGAATGACAGGTAAATACCAAAATTTCACCACAAGATTGTCAATCAACAGCTGAAACACATGATGTAAACAAAACGCAAACCAGAAGAATTACGTACGCAGGAACAAGTGAACCATCATCATCAAACCAGCCATTCCGGATGTCCCAATAGCTTGCTGCACGACTAACCAGCACCTGACGCTGGAATCGTGAAAATTAAACGGTATCGACGGACACAGTCAGCGATACAAGTCACTCTTAAATGCTCTAACGAAAGGTAGAGTTACATGTTCCCATTTACACTCAGCAAGCCTCCTTATGATGTGTGGCTGAAAGTTCAAAGGATACAACTACCATACCCTTAAAACCCCACTCATGAAGCAGTCACGAAACATACGGTCAAAGAAAGGCTACTGGTAATCTTCCATATGAGCTCGAACCTCTCTAATTTTACAGTCAACGTCTATTCATGGGATGTATGTGCGTGGAAGTACTATGTTGATCAGTTGTAACAAAAATCAATGCTGGTGGTGGATTCTACAAGTACCTAAGTGTACTATAGTTGCAAATCTGTATGATAAGATCGAAATGCTCTGTAATGCCACTGCTGTAAGGTAGAAGCCAACCAAATATACAATCTCGATCTAATTAGAAACAATAGTCAGACATACCGACGTCGTATTCATTCGAACTTACCAAAAAAAATGTTACAAAGATCTGAAAGAAGTAAAACCTCACTTCTTTTGCGATTGAACCAAGAAGGGAGATGACTAGCAGTTTTACAGGGTACCCCCGCCACGCACGGTACGGCGGTTTG
The DNA here is from genome assembly GCF_023898315.1 of Schistocerca nitens. Taxonomy (NCBI): domain Eukaryota; kingdom Metazoa; phylum Arthropoda; class Insecta; order Orthoptera; family Acrididae; genus Schistocerca; species Schistocerca nitens. The sequence goes on from NC_064616.1 coordinate 953,479,289, forward strand.
AGGAGTGTGTCTGTACATGTAGAAATAAATTCTGAATGGCTTATATTATGTAGCCACCACGTTTTTAGGAGTCTCGCCGGAATATAAATAAATATATGCTCTTTACCCCGAGTCTCACACGCAAACAAACCCTTGCTGTCACCGAAGGATCTGAGACTTCAAGACGCATTGTAGAGACAGAGAAAACAGGAGTAGCAGCACTAACCGTAAAACAGACAAACAGATGAAACAGTAGAGCTACAGTCAGTGTGACGGAAGCTCGTCTTTTTACAGCATCGCTGAGAACGTCATCACTCCTCCGAGAAGTGAGAGAGTATTATTCACTTCGGAGCAGAATACAAGTAAGACTTCTACTTATTCTACTAACTGAGCTCTCATTATTAACAAAAGAATTACTGCTGCATACCGTATCTGGTTTGCTCTTCATAAGTGTCAGTAGTAGTTCTGAGTAAATGTCGGTCAGAAGCAGAACATCGAGGAGAAATGATAGTATCGGTTTAAGTTAGCACACTTAATAACTATTTCAAGGGCACTCTTCCAGTAATAGGTAAATATGCTGACCTTGACGTCATGTGACTCAAATGATCGACGGCACATAGACGCATCTGATACACACTGGCGAGGATCCACCAGCTGCCGACCTACGTCCACCGTCTGAGGGTTCTTCCTTTTCCTTCCCTGCTTACTTTTCTTTCTGCCATACAGAGAAGAAAATTTATCTATTCAATACAGTAAACTATGAGAAAATTTCCAACGGGATATTTTCTTTACAAAGTCAGTACTTCACGGGAGTCTTCGCACTTTTTACCTGTCTCTTTCTTACTTCTTTTTATGTTTCTTCTTTTGTTTATGCATACATCATCACCTTTGATTAGAAGCAACAACTGTCTCTCTGGTGCGTGTGTAGAGCTGAGAAGTAAAAAAGTGTGTGTGTGTTAAGCGTTGCTCCTCAGTTGGCTATAAGCATAGGGAAAGATCGGACAAATACCCGCCGGAAGAGACGTTGCGTACAAAAGGTTCATCAGATCTCGCGGCGCGGCGCGGTATGTCTGCCCGCATCATTACACATACTAGAGACGCTTCATGCGGGCCAAGTCGGTGGTAAGGAAACGGCTGGGCTACGTCGACAGCTCATCCATTTGCTTTAACGCTCGGCTGTTACACAAAACGCGCCCGTCACCGCATTACATCTAGATCTACAGTTACACTCCACAAGCCATCGTATGGTACGTGGCTGAGGGTACTTTGTACGCAACTGCCAATTCCCTCTTTTTCTGTTCTATTCACGAATTGTTCACGGAGAGTACGATTGCTCGTAAGGTTCAGCGTAAGATTGAATCTCTCTTGTTCATCATCATCGTCTTTTGTCGAGATATACGTAGGTGAAAGCAACATAATCCTTGCCACACATATGAACGCGTGCTCTCGGAATTTTAACGGTAAACCACACCGTGATGCAGAACGGCTTTCTTATAGCTTCCGCCATTTCATTTCGCTGAGCGTCTCCTTGACGCTATCGCGCTTTGTGAAAGAACCTATAACGAAACGCGCTGCTCTTCTTAGGGTCTTTTCTGTTTCCTCTATTTCCTCTGTCAATCCTATCAGGTATGGCTCATAGAATGACTAGCGTTATTCAAGTATGGATCGGAAGGGGGGTTTGTAAGCTACCTCCTTCGTGTGTGGACTACATTTCCTGAGGATTCTGCCAATGAATCTCAGTCTAGTACCTGCCTTACCTGTGATTAGTTTTGTGTGCTTCTTCCACTTTAAGTCGCTCCATACAAATACACATAAATAATTTATGGATGTGAGTGCTTCCAACGTTTGTTCCGCCACTGTATAATCATTCAATAATGGGTATTTCTAGCAATTTTTACGCAGTTCTTAATATTAGCTTATCTTGAAGGTCAATTAGCCATACCTTTGCAAGCTAAAAACAAAAACAAAATGAAATTTTTCAGAAAGTCTCGTTGCTATCCTCAATCTAAATTCACCGAAATCATTCATCAACAATGTTTCTTTTAATATCTTAGTTTTTCCCTTCCTTCCACATCGTTGCTTCGATAAACTACTTTATTTCCTTGTGAAGATCACCTCTATTGGTCGACATCCAGTTCATGCGGGTTTCACTGTTAAACTTTCTCCCATTGACAGCTATGTTTCAACATTTAAAGCTGTTATTTGAATATTATAATTTTTGAAATGATGTTAGATGCAGTTATAACATAAAATCTAACACTGTTAAAAGATAAGTCTGATGACACAACACATCATTCCACTGAAAATTTCGCTGCAATTTCTGGAAAACTGGGTACATGTGAGGCTTGTACCTGCACACAAAGAGTAGTTTCGGTTGGATTGTTAAAATAAGCCTATGGTATAGTGTCTGAAGCCGTGTTGAGTCAATCTTACATTTCTCGGAAATTTTTTGCACACATTTCGCATTGAACACCGACATACGTCATCTTTGCTCTGTTCGTTCACGCTTTGTCGAAAAAAGTTGAAAGTACGCCGTTTTCTAACGAATATCGTTGATCCAGTATCTCGATACACAAGAGAGGAATTAATGATAGGTATGCAGTAACATACTTAACCATGTGTGTACTATCATTTCCCAAAAACATACTTCGACAACATGAACAAAATATGAAATATTATAGGTGTCAATATTTGACGGGAAATAGATTTATTTGGAAGCGCTCCTTTCTCTATCGGAGGTTACTGTTGCTGTAGGGGCAATTTAGCTAACTGTTTTATCTTCTAAAGAATAAGAGATTTTTAATGTTGAATGTAGATATGACGAAGTTACAAACTTTAACTGCTAATATTTTAGAAAGAGGATAGGAAGACTATCTTGATGTAACAATGGAGAATCTCGTCACGACGAACACTACTTAACGTCTAGAAATTTTATTAAATCTGTAAACAAGCGAGGACTGAAATGTTATTCGACGGGTATCTCAGTAGCAGCCGCTTGAAAGGGCCAAGCCTTGTACAGAAGTCTTGGGTAATTACTGGTAGTTCTTTCCCATCACAGCGGGGAATGGAATGAAAGCGATGGTGCCCGGATTGATGCAGGTGCAGTTCCGACAATCAATTAAATGTAAATTGTGCAGCCCAGATGTTGATTCAGGCAACGACGTCCCACTACAAGCGCCTGCATTCAAACTTGGAACCAATCACGCAGCTAAGTTTGGATAAATAAAAGCGGCTGTCGACAACGCAACTACCCTCCCGTAGCGGAGCTGCCTCGCGCATTCGCACCTTATGAACAGGCACATACATATCACGCTGATTGCATGCGATATCGAATACAAAATTAATTTTTAACTGTAATTACATTATCAAACAATTCTATATTCTGCCAATAGGTGATTCATCTACTCAAAATAGTTATTCGTTCACATTAAGTGAATATTTTAAAATGAAATGGTACAGAATAAATGGTAAGTTTCACATTATTCTACAAGGTATAATGTAAATTTTGACAAGTTTTCGTATAAATCTCTGATTTTACCGTAACTGCCATTTTACGAGATATGTATGGGAGAAAGCAGTATGTCCTTTGACTCTTCCTGGAAAGAAAGTTCTCGGAATTCCTGTAGCAAAGCTCCCCGTAACGCAATGCGAGTGTCTCACACTTTTTACCACTGGAGTTGGATGAGTATGTCCGTTGCGCTTCTGTTCAAACTAAGCCTCTGAAGAAACATGCGACTCTTCCTTGGATATTCCCTATCTCCTGTATTTCTGCTATTTGGTATGGATCTCTGACAGGTGCAATATGCTCAAGTGTCATTCACACAACGGCTTTGTCAGCTCTTTCGTAAGTTAAGATCTGCCAATATTATAGGTACGTTTCTCTTTACGTAGCTCCGGATGCATATTCTTATATATTTAATGGTTATGAGCATTTCCAGTGATTCATCACCAGCTGTATAATCGAGCGACAATGGGATTATTTGTATGCTATACTTTATTTTTATTTATGTTCTTTGCAAAATGCCAGGCCCTGAACCGAGCATCGATCCTTTGCGTGTCTACTTGTACTTGGCCACAGTTTGTTGACATTGCAACCTTCCCATTCAGAAGAGCTGCATCCGCGAACACCCTCTCTCTGCTTCTGGTGCTATCCACAATATCATTTACATCTAACGTAAATACCAAAGGCCTCATAATTTTCCCCTGTGATCATTCCCTCGAGTACGTCCGAAATTACTTCTCCAGCTGATTCTTTATGGTTGGCAAATTGATTTATAGCTGCGAAGAAGTTCTCAGTCTCAGGCCCATCAGCAAGCCTACATATCGCATCTCCCGGAAGTCGATGAATGTGTCATCTGGCTGGCCACCACAATCTTCTGCAATTGGGCAACTACGATTTAGATTCAAATGGCTCTGAGGACTATGGGACTTAACATCTGAGGACATCAGTCCCCTAGAACTTAGAACTACTTAAACCTAACTAACCTAAGGACATCACACACATCCATGCCCGAGGCAGGATTCGAACCTGCGACCGTAGCGGTCGCGCGGTTACAAACTGAAAGACCTAGAACCGCTCGGCCACACCGGCCGGCTACGATTTAGACCATATAACTGCAAGCTGTCTATAAACTTAAATTGTTAGACTTCTTAGTACTTCTTTCTAAACAAGAAAGTTGAAATGCTCATTCAGTTCACTCGATATCTGCCACTAGCGTTTAAGGCATCCGTGTTTCACGCATATGCAATCCGAGCGTTCTGAGTCCGCAAATCAAGCTCGATCGACTAAGATGTGAGCTAAAATTTGAACTACCGTTACAACTTCATTCAGGAATGCAGTATCCACGAATAAGTTAATTTGATATAATAGCGGCTGCCTAATCTTGACTACCACAATGCAAACATTGGCCCTGATAGAGGAGTACCAAGCTGCGTTTAGTAAAGATACACGTACAGTTTTCACTTACTGGTTACACTCATATCTGATCGTGACTGCGATATTTAGACCCAATGATGACATCAGGCAACACTAGTGCCCTTCTGTTAATTTAAATGTGAATGAGCAATGAAAATTTGATCGGTGAGAAGTATGTGTCATTTTTATTTAGCAGTTCTTTCCACTCGACAGTTAATTGTTGAGAAAAAAACGAAAAACATCTGCACAGCAACTATATTTGGCATTCCGTAATCTGTCTCTCTCTTGAATGAGCGTAACATGATAGCAATGGATATTCAAATGGTTCAACTGGCTCTGAGCACTATGGGACTTAATATCTGACGTCATCAGTCCCCTAGACTTAGAACTACTTAAAACTAACTAACCTAAGGACATTATACACAGCTATGCCCGAGGCAGGATTCGAACCTGCGACGGTAGCAGCAGCGCGGTTCCGGACTGAAGCGCCTAGAACCACTCGGCTAAAGGATATTAATCGCCAAATTAGTGAGATGTGCTATGACGAACCAGTTGGTGTTTGGGAACTCATCCCGAATTTTTAACAAGTGAGAAGGTCCACTATAAGGAGCGAAGGCAGTAATCTGTAAAACATTGGACAGTTTTAATATTTACGATCAGAGACAACAGGTGTTCCCCAAGTCAGCACACGTCTTTGTGTTCAGTGAAGTGAGAAATACTGTCAACACAGGGCCATCATCGCAGGCGGTTGATCTATTTCGTATAGTACGAAGAAACTCTTTCCTTGCTACTGTAAGTGCCGAAGAAAGGTGACACGGAGAGAAGGAGCAGTGAGGAAATTCTTGCACGCACGGTACACACAGTTGTTCATCTCTCTTGGGAGTGCATCTTATACAGTGGACAGTACCCTACATGAATAACCATAAATCTCTTGGCACCACTTTGAATTTCCTCTCTTTGATATCAAGTTACATACTGAAATAATGACGGATCTAGGAGCGATTACAATCTTGAGATGACTGAGTGGGAATTGCAAACGTGAAAATTTAACACTATCACAGAGACAAAGTTTTTCCCAAAATTGTGCATCCCCCCTCAATGTACAGATATAAAAACACACACACACATATACTGTAATCGGTCAGATCTTCTACGCACGAAAAAATTATAAAAAAGGAGGCAAGCCTGTGATTAACTTTACCGCCGATTTCAAGGCCATTAGAGGCGGTGCCCAAGTTCAGATAGGCAAGGTGTTGGCAGGGAAACATTAAATGTTGTATTCTAGCCAATTATCGCAGCAGCCGCTCTTAACAATGTAGGGGGAAAATGGCTGGATAAGGTTTCATCCGCAGTCTGATATTCACCACTGCCTAAGTCTCTCGGTATTAAAACTAAGAATGGAACAGAGCCGTTACTCGGATTGCAGCAGGCTACTCTTAAGTCTAAAACGGCTGAACCCGTCTCTCTACCCAAAACAGTGAGGAGGTATGTGTTTTAGCGCACATCCGTGTATGTGAAAGTACAATGTGTCAACATCATGGTTGTGCCTTCAGACATTATGGGTGAATACGCATAATAGCGGTAATTCAATTGCGGCACAATTCTATTTGCTCACAAGTATACTAATATTACAGACTCTGATTTAATATCGGATATTCCCCAGGGTAGTTTCATGGAACAGTTGCTGTTGGTGTTATATATTAGTGAATCACGGGATGATATTATGCAAAATCTCAGTCTTTTTGCAGCTGATATTTTTCCTTATGAGGAAATTCTACACTTTAAAAACAGAAGTGACGTTTAGTTAGAACCCTGCAAAATATTAGCTCTTACCAAGAAGTGCAACTAGCTTTTAATCAGAGAATTTCAAAATTTTTCAAAAGTGGTGCAAAAGCAATGAATAATTTGATTGATGAGTCATAGCTACAGTCAGTCATCTTATATAAATAACTGAGTGGTGAAACAATTGAGATATGAATATTAATGATCTCAGAGACTCCGTTCCAGGTAAACGCGCAGGTTAGCCGAGAGCGCTAATGCGCTGCTTCCTGGACTCAGGTAGGCGCGCCGGCCACGGATCGAATCCACCTGGCGGATTACCGACGTCGGTCGGTGTGCCAGCCAGGCTGGGTGTGGGTTCTAGGCGGTTTTCCACATCCCGATAGGTAAATACCGGGCTGGTCCCCACGTTACGCCTCAGTTCCACGACTCGCAGACATCTTAACACGTTTGCACTATTCCATGGATTACACTAGATGCAGACAGGGGGGTATGGGGTGCTGGCAGGAAGGACATCCTGCCACTCCTTAACATTAACCTTGCCAAATGCGATCCTAACCATGCCAACCCTGCATACCTGCAGGACAAGGCATCAATAAAAGAAAGAAATACTCTGTTCCAGGAAACGTACATATTAGACAACGATTCTTTGCTAGAAGCGCGCTTCGTTACAGGATCGTTTAGTAATCGCGAAAGCGTTACGGAGATGATAGATAAACTCCAGTGGAAGACTCTGCAGGAGAGACGCTCAGTAGCTCGGTACGGGCTTTTGTTGAAGTTTCGAGAACATACCTTCACCGAGGAGTCAAGCAGTATATTGCTCCCTCCTGCGTATATCTCGGGAAGAGACCATGAGCATAAAATCAGAGAGATTAGAGCCCACACAGAGGCATACCGACAATCAATCTTTCCACGAACAATACGAGACCGGAATAGAAGGGAGAACCGATAGAGGTACTCAAGGTACCCTCCACCACACACCGTCAGGTGGCTTGCGGAGTATGGATGTAGATGTAGATGCAGAATACCACGAAACTGCAGCTTCTCTGCAGAAAAGATTAAATTTAACCAAGTGTATGGCCCATACTTGAATGCTACTCAACTGCCGGCCGAAGTGGCCGTGCGGTTAAAGGCGCTGCAGTCTGGAACCGCAAGACCGCTACGGTCGCAGGTTCGAATCCTGCCTCGGGCATGGATGTTTGTGATGTCCTTAGGTTAGTTAGGTTTAACTAGTTCTAAGTTCTAGGGGACTAATAACCTCAGCAGTTGAGTCCCATAGTGCTCAGAGCCAATGCTACTCAACTGGAGGAAATCTGTATACAGTTAGACTGGCGGTAGCGTAGAGTGTATACAGAGGGAGATACAAACGATCACAGGCTCCATTGGCTAGTGAGAGTGTGTAGAAGATTTTTAGAGGAATCTTAATTGGCACACAGGAAGAAAGGTGGCATACATCGCACTATAAACTGTTTAGAAAACTTTAAGAGTCTTCCTTCAGAGCTGAATCCGTAAATATTCTTCAGCAACCCACATATCTGTCCCTACAGTCCTTACAGATAAAATTAGACAAATCAAATCTCGTACAAAGGCCTACAAGGAGACATCTTTCAAATTATCCATCTGTGAATGGAAAGGGGAGCAAGTAAAGCACATAGGAAAACTAACGTACTCTCACCTCGCACTTCATTGTGATTCGCAAAGAATAGATATAGACCTATAAATGTTAGAGATAATAATCTCATCCAGAATTCTGCACAATTTATTCTACCCACGACAGTAACACCAGTATCAGCCGTCGTTTACCCGAATTCCATTATGAGGAGGCATCGTAAGTGCTCCTGCTATGCCTTTGCATTGCGCATAGCCCATCTTCGCTTCAGTTTCATTAAAGTGTTCGTAAAATCTTCAACACATTTTTATGACGTATCTACTTATTTTTCAATAGTTCCTTATTATCCTTGTCTCATTTACAAAATGAAGCAGCAGAACAAGATGGTGACTGCTACCCGTATTTGGTAACTTTCTCAAGTCATTCTCATTTACTGTTGCCATGGTTTGCCTAAATCGAGTAAAGCTGATCGCGAGATAGGTTATTTGACATGAGACCTTCGATTCGATCCTGGCTTCTGAACTATTCGAACTTTTTGTCTGACTCTTATCAACTCGTCGTTGGAGATGTTTTAAACTCCTTCTTTAGTTTCCTTAATTTTGTTCATTTACTGAATGGCAGGTTACATTTGGTACAGAAACTGAGGTTACTCAGAAGGCTCTTCGAAATTGTACAAGATACCACTGCAAACATAAATTTGGGTAGGAAACTAAAGTAAGAAGAAATAAAAGTGTACTGTTTGCCGATGACACAGCAATTCATCCGGAGACGGCAAAGAACTTGGAAGATCGGTTGACTTGAAACAATTTTATAAGACGACCAACAATAAGAGATAAACACGGGTATTGGTATAGAATACTACGCAGAGGGAATTATTTTACGAAATGGGACACCAAAAGTAATAAATTAATAACGATATTTGGGCACTAAAACAAGTGACGGTGGTCGAAGTAGGGGTGGCAGGGGTGGGGTGGGGTAGAAAGCACAGACAGTTAATACCAAAAAAATCGTTTCTGGAAAAGAGATCTATTTAAACAACTAATATAAAATGTGAGTAAGGAAGCCTTTTCTGGAAATATTTGTCTTGAGTGTAGCCTTGTTCGTACGTCAAACGGAAACGATCAAAGTACAGACACAAAGAGAACATGAAGTTTTAAAATGTAGCGCTAAAGAAGACTGTTAAAAGTTAGATGCGTAGAAAGACATAATGAATTGCATCAGGAGAGTAAGATATTTATAGCCTAACTTCACTAAAATAAAGTGTCGGTTGGTACGACAGGATCTGAGGGATCTAGGAAATACCGATGTGGCTACTTTGTTATAGAAAACCGAGTCATCTGTGAACAGTCTTAAAGAGCATCCGACTCTTTCTACTATTCCCAGTACACAATACTGAAATTTGTGCTCATATCCTTCTGCATTTAGCGTTTTCTTAAGAACAGGAAGTAGACCACACCTTAACCACAAAGAAAACGACAATACCGTGACACCATTTCCCCTGTACTTCACTACTGGCACTGCACTTAATGACAGGTACGGTTCTCCAGGCAATCTCCTATAATCAAACCTTTCCATCGGATTGCGTTAGAGTGTAGCGAGATTCATCACACCAAATCGTTCGTTTCCATTCATCCACTGTCCAATAGGGTCGCTTCGTACACCTCCCCACGCGTTGCTTGGCACTAACTACAAGAACTGCGGCTTATGAAGAGCTGTTCGACCATTGTACCCCATTCTATTGAAGTCCACACAAACTGTCACTTCACTAGACGCACTGCAAGCAGCATTTGGAATTCGCAAGTGACTCCTACGACGAATTTCATGTAGTTTTTACAACCACCCTCCGCGCTGTTCAGTGGTGCCTGTTCTTCGTTTAGCTGTGGTTGTTCCTTTGCGTTTCCACTTCACAATTACATTAACACCAGTTGACTCTGACAGCATTATAAGGGCTGAAATATCCATGATGAATTTGGTGCTCAGGTAACGTTCAAATATTCGTTCAAGTTCATGGTCAGTAACTTCTTCTAAATGAGTAGTTTTGCTGTTAAGGCTCCTCTGCTGGCTACGCAGTACTCCCCGACTCCATGCATACTGCTGGATCCGCCTCTTGTGACATCTGGCAGTCACACAGGAGCATGGAGGTAGATTTTATCAGGCGGTGTAAGTTTACCCACAGAGAAACGATACATATGGTCTCGTCTGTGATGTGGAATCGTTTGTGTGCAGATTTTTGATAATCTGGAATATATATAAACCATTATCACTACCGTTATGGCCAGAATAATTATTAAAAGAGCTGGAAAATATTCTGGATAACATCTGCAACAGCCTTGAACTGAGAAAAAGCCCATAAGTCAAGACAGATCGTACTGTGCGATGTATTCTTCTGAAGAACATATTCCTTAACATCATTAAAGTATTTAAAGTTATTTCTTCAAGTGATATCTGCGATCATTTGGCATGAAGATAAATTGTCCCCTTAAGATTCGGAAGTCAACATACTGTGAACGTCTATGAGATGGGTTCGACTCTATGTGAGTTTAGTAGTTAACATATCGACAATACTAGTATGAAGAGAGGTTGGTATTTTCTGTGCATTACACGAGACGTGATACTCTTCTGAGAGTGCCCCGCCAGTCATACTTGGCCCCTAGCCGGGAGGATGAGCCAAGCTATCGGATTATACTCCCCGGCGACGGCCCCTAGATAGACCTTAGCAAATTTACGGTTTTCCGATTCGATATGGATTCCTTCTTCGCACACAATATCTGAACGCTTAAATATCTGTCTCCTTCAGTTGACAATAGGGTTAATCTTAGACGAAATGTCTGTAATCCAAGCCTTGAGTAACGGGTGCAGCAAGCGATGTTATCGAAACACTATCTGTTAAAGGGAACGCTGTTAACCGGTAAGATGCCCAGAACACTGAATGACGTTCATTCACACTGAGAAAACTCTGGTACGTCAGACAGCTGTAAGTGGTTTTATGCCCCCTTCTTACAAGGGAACCTCCCCATCGCACCCCCCTCAGATTTAGTTATAAGTTGGCACAGTGGATAGGCCTTGAAAAACTAAACACAGATCAATCGAGAAAACAGGAAGAAGTTGTGTGGAACTATGAAAAAAATAAGCAAAATATACAAACTGAGTAGTCCATGCGCAAGATAAGCAACATCAAGGATACTCTGAGCTCAGGAGCGCCGTGGTTCCGTGGTTAGCGTGAGCAGCTGCAAAACAATAGGTTACTGGTTCAAGTCTTCCCTTGTGTGAAAAGTTTACTTTTTTTATGATCTGTCCGTTCGTTCATTGACGTCTCTGTTCACTGTAATAAGTTTAGTGTCTGTGTTTTGCGACCGCAGCGCAAAACCGTGCGATTAGTAGACGAAAGGACGTGCCTCTCCAATGGGAACCGAAAACATTTGATCGTAAGTTCATAGATCAACCGATTCCTCCACAGGAAAACACGTCTGATATATTCTATACGACTCTGGTGACGGCATGTGCGTTACATGACAGGATTATGTTGTCGACACACGTAACTTGTACACTTGAAAAATGGGTAAAAAGATTCTTGTACCTTACCCGATACTACGGCGCAGTTACCTCGCATCGGACGGACGGACGGACGGACGGACGGACAGATAATAATTGTGTGAAAATAAAAAAATTAAATTTCACTTGAAAGAAGATTTGAACCAAGGACCTCTCTTTCCGAAGCGGCTCACGCTAACCACGGGACCACGGCGCTCCTGAGCTCACAGTCTCCTTGATATTGCCTATCTTCCGCATGGACTACTCAGTTTGTATACTTTGTTAATTTTTTTCATAGTTCCACACAATTTCTTCCTGTTTTCTCGATTGATCTGTGTTCAGTTTTCCAAGGCCTATACACTGTGCCAACTTATAACTAAATCTGAGGGGGGTGCGATGGGGAGGTTCCCTTGTTAGGTGAAAGATTCAGTGGTTCTCCGTTTGTAACTCAAATACCTGCCGCCACGCGGAGTAGCCGCATGGTCTACGGCGCCTCGCCACAATCCAAGCGGCTCTTCCCGTAGGAGGTTCGAGTCGTCCCTCGGGCATGTGTGTGTATGTTGTCCTTAGCGTAAGTTAGTTTAACTTAGATTAGGTAGTGTGTAAGGCTAGGGACCGATGACTTCAGCACTTTGGTCCCATAGGAACTTACCACAAGTTTCCAAATAAATGCCTGCCACAAAAGACAGTAGTCGTAAGTACTTTATGTCCGTTTACTTGCTCTGATAATAAACTGCACATTTTTGTCAGTTATTTGACTGTTCTGATAGAAGCAGTAGACGAAAAGGATATCTTTTATCGGTGGTTGATTCGTAATTAGAGGGCCCCAAAAATGTTACACAGTTTTTAAATTTAAATTTAAGAAATCTAACGTTGTTACAAACTCTAACTGAAACTGTGTTTTGAACTCACGAGTATTTCCCATTGTTAACTTTCTTCTCAACAGGGAGACAAATATGGGCAGTCTCTTTCCCGTAACGAAGCAAATCACGTACTCTGTCACATGGCGCGTTCTCGGTTTCAAAACGGTGGCTGTGAATAATACGCTTCAAATGTCCAAACAACAAAAAGGCCGCAGGGTATAGGAGGTGTGCACTGTTTCTTAGCCAAATAACTGAAGCGTGTTCCTCGACAGTTATGAAATGTGTGCATCTGTTTCATACAGAAAACATATCCCATTCGATAAAAATTCCTTGAGTTGCGGCATGAATGAGTCCCCATGGCGCGTGTCTACATCACCTCAACCTTTGATAGCACTTCCACAAGCGATAAAATCGAATACGGTGGACCGTTCATTTGCATCACAATGATGGCTGTCCAGGGACGTGTGTATGTGTATCTTTTGATATTATCGTGAAGAGACAAATGCATACTTGCAATATAGGACCTGCGGTATTCTGTAGGTTCGGTAGGTTAGTCATATTGTAGTACGGGACAGAACTGTGTATGCTAATGGCTGGAATTATTCGAGGTGATTCAATGGTACCGCAAGTGTTACGCTTTCCTTTCATATACCAGGACACATGGAGCGCAGTACATTATTTCCATTTTAAATGCGCAGTTAAATACGATTGTGGTTATTGACGTTCCTGACGAGAATGTGGTAGGCACATTCATATCCTATATGTACACGAAATAAGTAAGAAAGGCACCGTGGATAGCTGTCTCAAGCTGCGTATGGACGACGAAGTATTGTGAAGGGAGATCTATACGTTATAATGTGGTCAAACGAAAGACGAACAGATCAAAGACTGATGCAAATACATGTTGCTCAATCTGGTAAAGGTAAATATAATAAAATGTGCGTAGACAGAAGAAAAGATTCAATATTATGTAATTAACAATCAATGAATAATTGCTGGAATTGTTGACAGTAAGTAAAATACTCAAAAGCAGCCACATAATTTACTATTTGAAGAATCGTAGAAGACTGTCATGCACGAATAACCTTGCTTAAAAGAATTTTTACCTCACTAGTTTTTGAAAACTTTTAGGTATTTTGAAATTCTTATGTCGCAATAACGGAAGAGGTGTACTAAAGAGGTGGAATGAATCGGGGGAGAACTTCGCAAGTTTCAATGGTTTATTTTCTCAACACAAAAGAGTCACAAACATTCATGGAACACTGTAAGAATGAAATAGCCCACAACTGAAAGGGGAAATCTTAAAATTACACGAGCGGACGTTCCAAGGGATTCAAGAACATTTTACTTCTTCAAGGATGCAGAATGGCTATAACAGTAATATCAGAGGCATTTAAGTTTATGTGGATCCATACCGACAGTCGTAAATCCTTTACCCCATCCGCAAGCGGAAAATCACGCGACGATACGATTCCAAGCTCAACATGCACTTAACACACAGATTGCTCTTTTTCACTCTAAGATTGGTTTGCACCAAGCTGACTTACTATTTATAATTCTAATTTGGGTGGTACACCCTAAAATCGACCAGTGAACCGTTTAACCTCGACAGTTACAAGGAAACCTACAGTTGAACTTGGAATACAAGCCACTGTACAAGTTCTTTTTCGGATACGCAAAACATTTTCAGAGCTGAGCAATACATTAACTCTCAGAAGAGACTCTGTGTACCGCGTAGACGCCAAAACCAGGTATTTAGGCCGGTAGTGAAACATATACCATCGCTACAAATGGTACGTTAATATAATATTAATGTTATTAATAATAATAATAATAATAATAACAATAATAATAATACAGACGAATAGCAAAACTGGTAGAAGCCGACCTCGGGGAAGATCAGCTCGGATTACGTAGAAATGTTGGAACACGTGAGGCAATACTGACCCCACGACTTATCTTAGAAAATAGATTAAGCAAAGGCGAACCTACGTTTCTCGCATTTGTAGACTTAGCTTTTGACAATATTGACTGGAATACTCTCTTTCAAATTCTAAAGGTGGCAAGGATAAAATACAGGGAGCGAAAGGCTATTTACAATTTGTACAGAAACCAGATGGCAGTTATAAGAGTCGAGGGGCATGAAAGGGAAGCAGTGGTTGGGAAGAGAGTGAGACAGGGTTGTAGCCTATCCCTGAAGTTATTCAATCTGTATATTGAGCAAGCAGTAAAGGAAACAAAAGAAAAATTAGGAGTATGAATTAAAATCCATGGAGAAGAAATAAAAACTTTGAGGTTCGCCAATCACATTGTAATTTTGTCAGAGACAGCAAAGGACTTGGAAGAGCAGTTGAACGGAATGGATGGTGTCTTGAAGGGAGAATATAAGATGAACATCAACAAAAGCAAAACGAGGATAATGTAGTATATGAGTTTTGCTATTTGGGGAGCAAAATAACTGATGATGGTCGAAGTAGAGAGGATATAAAATTTAGACTGGCAATGGCAAAGAAAGCGTTTCTGCAGAAGAGAAATTTGTTAACATCGAGTATAGATTTAAGTGTCAGGAAGTCTTTCTGGAAGTATTTGTATGGAGTGTAGTCATATATGGAAGTGAAACGTGGACGATAAATAGTTTAGACAAGAAGAGAATAGAAGCTTTCGAAATGTGGTGCTACAGAAGAATGCTGAACATTAGATGGGTAGATCACATAACTAATGAGGAGGTATTGAAGAGGATTGGGGAGAAGAGAAGTTTGTGGCGAATCTTGACTAGAAGAGGGATTGGTTGGTAGGGCATATTCTGAGGCATCAAGGGATTACCAATTTAGTATTAGAGGGCAGCGTGGAGGGTAAAAACCGTAGAAGGAGACCAAGAGATGAATACACTAAACAGATTCAGAAGGATGTAGGTTGCAGTAAGTACTGGGTGATGAAGAAGCTTCCACAGGATAGAGTAGCATGGAGAGCTGCATCAAACCAGTCTCTGGACTAAAGATCACAACAACAATAACAAAAGGACGTCCAATAAGTAACGCAATACATTTTTTCTCAGCCAGTTTCGGTTGAAAAAATGCGGAACTTATTCTGAGACATCGTGAAATATTTCCGTTTCAGCCTCTCTAGTTTCATGAAGTTACGAAAGGTGGTGACGCTATCTATACGTGGCCTTCAGATTGACGTCTGTGAAGGAGGTGCGCTCCAAGCAGAGAGCCGTCATTGAGTTACTTTAAGCGGAAATCCATAGGATCGCAAACATACAAAGGCACTTGCAGAATGTCTACAGATCACTAGCAGTAACCAAAAGCACGGTGAGTCGTTGGGTGAGGCGTCCGACAACATAGCAACAAGGTCGCGCAAATCCGTCATACCTCCTGCGTGCCGGCCGGTCGCAAACAGCTGTAACTCCTGCAATATTGGAACGTGCGGTCACTTTTATTCGAGACAATTGATGGATCACAGTCAAAAACATCGCTGCACAACTGGACGTCTCTGTCGGTATTGTTGACACTCTCGTCCGCCAGTTGAGGTACTCGAAGGTGTGTGCACACTGGGTTCCTCAAAGCCTAACAGAAGACAATAAAGAGCAACGAAGGACCATCTGTGAGAACCTGCTTGCATGCTACGAGAGTCATCGTACCAATTTTTAGTCTAACGTGGCCAATGACGATGAAACATGTGTTCATTACTTCGAACCGTAAAAAAACAAGCAATCCATGGAGTAGTGCCACACCATCTCTCCTCCGAAGGAAAAGTTCAAAGTCGCACTCTCAGGCGGTAAAGTTGTAGCGACGGTTTTCTGGGATTCTGAAGGAGCTATTCTGTTAGTTGTCCTTCCTCATTATGAAACGATCAACTCGGAACTGTATTGTGCTACTTTCAGGAAATTGAAGAAATAACTTCAGGGTTGTCGTCACCACAAAAATGCAAACGAACGTCTCCTGCTCTATTACAACGCAAGGCCTCACACAAGACTGCGCACCCGAGAGGAGCTCACGAAACTTCATTGGACTGTTCTTCCTCATCCACCGTATAGAACGGATCTTGTACCTTCCGCCATCCATCGGTTTTCGCTAATGACGGATGCACTGCGCAGGAAACAGTACGTGGGATATCATCGTCATAGTGAAAGTAAGTGTGAAACCTCGACGTTATAGGTGACATCAGAACAGATTAAAAACAGCTTGCGGAACCAGCACTGTACGAAAGAGCTGAAATAATGAAATGATAGTATGTCATTATTGGCCAGGAGACCCACCTGTCGTCGTTCTGCCGCCAGGTGCAAGTTTTTCTATTTGGCGCCACTTCGACGACTTCCGCGTCTTTGTGATGAGGATGAAATTAAAGGATGAGGACAATATGAACACCCCGTCCCCAAGAGAGGAAAATCTCCGACGCGGCTGGGAACAGAGCCTGGGACCCTTCGACGCTAACCATCAGACCACAAGCTGCGGACAACGTTTCTGGCAGAAACCAGTGAAAGTGATTCCAATATTTCTTGAGATTCTTCGTATGCAGAGGACATTGCCAAAAGATGTCAATGAATACATGGAAAGCATTAAGATCGATAATCCATTAATCTGCGATCTAGAGAAAGCCACGGGGCTGTATACACACATTATTCGCCTATGCGTCACTCAGTCCATGGTCCTTCGGAAATGTCCGACCGATGATAAAAATCCAAAATCCTGCATAGTGATTTCGTCTGATGTCCTTATTGCAGTCTTACTCTCGATAAATGATACTACTACTACTGACGTATCTGTACTACTACTATTAATAATAATAATAATAGCATACATGATAAAAATAGAGCTGATATCGACAAGAGGCAAGGTTCGAAACAGTTAGAGGTAACACGTTATAATGCCATTGTTAGGTATGTGGCCCTGCACGTGAATGAACTGCTAGTGCTTCAAACAGGAAATAAGATGACAAATGAAATCAGTGGAATTACTGCGACGACGGGGAAGGTTGGAAGATAGGTTGCAGAAGATACTGATACTCATTCACTTCTGCGATGTAACTTCAAGTTTCAAACTCAGTTTAAGCTAAAACAATCCCCGAGACACAACTCTCTGCATTTTCAGTATCCAAACGGCCTGGAAGATTTAAACATTGACAGAAACCAGACACGCTTTGGTCTAAAAGGATAGGATGAAAAGCTTTAACATTGGCTGCCCATGATCCCTTGCAGTGTGGGATCCGTACCAGATAGGGTTGATAGAAGAGATAGAGAAGATCCAACGGAGAGCAGCGCGCTTCGTTACAGGATCATTTAGTAATCGCGAAAGCGTTACGGAGATGATAGATGAACTCCAGTGGAAGACTCTGGAGGAGAGATGCTCAGTAGCTCGGTACGGGCTTTTGTTAAAGTTTCGAGAACATACCTTCACCGAGGAGTCAAGCAGTATATTGCTCCCTCCTACGTATATCTCGCGAAGAGACCATGAGGATAAAATCAGGGAGATTAGAGCCCACACAGAAGCATACCGACAAGCCTTCTTTCCACGAACAATACGAGACTGGAATAGAAGGGAGAACCGATAGATGTACTCAGGGTACCCTCCGCCACACACCGTCAGATGGATTGCGGAGTATGGATGTAGATGTAGATGTAGAAAGATAAATTATTACAAGACATTAATGTTAGAACCACTTTGGATGTGGATGTCGAGATTGTGGAATTAAATGTGAGGCGGCAGATAACATGATATCTGACTGCCCCACCTTGGTGAAGAACACCTTACGAAGGACAATGAGATGGCATGTTTACAGAGCTCTAGGAGTACCAGACATCTCCAACGAGTGTATTGGTCACACAGTTAAGCGGCTCGATAGTTGGATATAACACTATCCAATAAGATCAACAAATTTAGTTAAACAGTTTTTGATGTTGCTGAACAACAGTCACAACAATTTTTAAATGAACACACCACAATTTGATTGTATTGTTGTTAATTTAATTACGACCGGGTTTCGGCCTGTCAAGCCATTTTCAAGTGATTGAGTTTACGTCGTTAACATATATAGCAGGACATTAAGCTCAAAATTTGCCATAAATTAAGACAAATATTAGTTTCTTAACATATGGCCAATTTTGAGCTTGATGTCCTGCAATACATGTTAATGACATAAACTCAGTCACTTGAAAATGGCATAAAATGCCGAAACCTGGGTCGTAATTAAATAAACAGCAATACAGTCAAAGGCGGTGTGTTCATTTAAAAAGTCTTAATGGTTGTCTCAGTCTCAGAAAATTAAAGGTAAGGCGGTTCGGAAGAAGTTGAAATATAAGGATCTGATCCTCGACGTCAGGATATTATTTGGACTGCATCACAAAGGACTAATTAATTATAGAAACTGTTCGTATTCTGGATTAACTGTTCAGGGCTACGTCTCAGGAAACCTAAGACCAATGAAAATCATCTCAAGTTCAACGCACAACGCACTAAATCATTTCTTGTGAAGAAGATATTTCTTTTATTTCAACATTGTCGTTAAGGACTGCATTAAAGACTGCATTACTGGACGCCATCTTTGCAGCCAAAACCATTGAATTCTTTCTCTACCAGCCTCTTTTCTTTCCTGTGTCCATACCGCGTTGTTTCTGTTTCATGACGGAAGCCGTTAAAACTGTCGATAGCTCACCTATACTTTGTCCGGCTCCTCGCTCACCAGCCTGAGCCATTTGTGGGAAAATTTATGTCTATTCTGAAGTATGTTGAATAACTATTTTGAAATCCTCTTCCCATCAATCCAAAAGAGATGACCGAAAACTTTGTCTTCTTTTTCTAATTGACTTGGTCATTCCACATTATCTTGTGGAATACCCTTCATTCAGACGTCTTGGCTTTTCTTAGTCCCAACATTCCTGTCAACCTGAGGCATTCCCTAGCATACAGCCACACTGTTTTAAACACCACCTTGTAGTGTCGCAGTTAATCTCGTCTTCAAAGGGCTTTTCTGCTGTATAAGCCTCGTGTCGTGGGAAAAAGCATTGTTCATCTTGGTATCTCTATCACGGTTTTTGTTGTATGATTTTCTCGAGATTTTTAAAGCTGTCAGCGCTTTCTATTTTAGTATTCCCTGTCTTCAGGTGATGAGGGGTTGCCTCGATGTTTGTCGTAAATTTTATTTAAATATTATAATAACGATATTGTACTATGTTTCACTCTATCAGTCGAGCGTGGATAACATGCCTTATGAAAAAATTATGTCTCAGGATTAAGTCATAACAGATGTCTGTGAAAGAAGTTAGATACGCAAACACTTGGCGAAATGTTTCATTTGACGATGGTATCTGAGAGCTGGAAATGGAAGAAAGTGGACGTGGGCTGAGGGGGCGTTTCTGGCAGCGGGCCGCCGGGCTGCGAGGTGCGACCGGGTTATCTGGGCGGCGGCGCGCTGCTCGCTGCTGCCAAGTTCATTTCTTGTGGCGCCAAGCAGCCAGTGCTCCGATTATCCTGCGCGCATTAATATGCTACGCATTCACACGTATGCGCTCCGCTTTCATATTCGCTTAGGCTAATTATTTCGCAGACTTTTTAAAATTGTAGATGTTCCAAACGATGGAACACCTTAGCATTGGAACTAGGCTTTTTCTGATCAATGGGTTTTTCTCGATTTTGTTCCGGATTCGTATACACTAGGCAACCAAACATCATCTCAAACTCATCTGCTGGTTGTCGTTTAGCTACAGTCGCAACCTTCTATCCTCTCACGTAGTTTTCCGCAATACACGGGGTATTACAAAACCACAACAACAAACTTCGCCAAGTGAAGGAGCATGCACTGAAAAACAAATTGAGAAGTGGCAACCACATCCAGAATCATCATCCAACAGAACGACAGGCGTAGGGTCTAAAATCGCCGCTAGGCTGTCCCTTCTCCAGCAAACGTGAGATTTACACTGACTGAAGCGAGTGGAACGTATCGCTATGGGACTAATAGCATTCAGGAAGTTTGCTGGTGTCACGACAACACTACAGCAGCGTAGAAGCCTACGTTTGCTGTAAAAGGGGTCGCCTTTCCACAGGCCTTGGCGCCTAAAACTTCGCCGCTCTACAGCGTCATTGAGTGACGTATCCCGACATGGGTTTCTACCCTAAATTTATTCCTCAAAGCACCCACTACCACTCCTGAAAAGATGTCGGTATCACTACTTTACAGCCTGTGTGAATAAATGACGAGGTGAATAATACACTCCTGGAAATGGAAAAAAAGAACACATTGACACCGGTGTGTCAGACCCACCATTCTTGCTCCGGACACTGCGACAGGGCTGTACAAGCAATGATCACACGCACGGCACAGCGGACACACCAGGAACCGCGGTGTTGGCCGTCGAATGGCGCTAGCTGCGCAGCATTTGTGCACCGCCGCCGTCAGTGTCAGCCAGTTTGCCGTGGCATACGGAGCTCCATCGCAGTCTTTAACACTGGTAGCATGCCGCGACAGCGTGGACGTGAACCGTATGTGCAGTTGACGGACTTTGAGCGAGGGCGTATAGTGGGCATGCGGGAGGCCGGGTGGACGTACCGCCGAATTGCTCAACACGTGGGGCGTGAGGTCTCCACAGTACATCGATGTTGTCGCCAGTGGTCGGCGGAAGGTGCACGTGCCCGTCGACCTGGGACCGGACCGCAGCGACGCACGGATGCACGCCAAGACCGTAGGATCCTACGCAGTGCCGTAGGGGACCGCACTGCCACTTCCCAGCAAATTAGGGACACTGTTGCTCCTGGGGTATCGGCGAGGACCATTCGCAACTGTCTACATGAAGCTGGGCTACGGTCCCGCACACCGTTAGGCCGTCTTCCGCTCACGCCCCAACATCGTGCAGCCCGCGTCCAGTGGTGTCGCGACAGGCGTGAATGGAGGGACGAATGGAGACGTGTCGTCTTCAGCGATGAGAGTCGCTTCTGCCTTGGTGCCAATGATGGTCGTATGCGTGTTTGGCGCCGTGCAGGTGAGCGCCACAATCAGGACTGCATACGACCGAGGCACACAGGGCCAACACCCGGCATCATGGTGTGGGGAGCGATCTCCTACACTGGCCGTACACCACTGGTGATCGTTGAGGGGACACTGAATAGTGCACGGTACATCCAAACCGTCATCGAACCCATCGTTCTACCATTCCTAGACCGGCAAGGGAACTTGCTGTTCCAACAGGACAATGCACGTCCGCATGTGTCCCGTGCCACGCAACGTGCTCTAGAAGGTGTAAGTCAACTACCCTGGCCAGCAAGATCTCCGGATCTGTCCCCCATTGAGCATGTTTGGGACTGGATGAAGCGTCGTCTCACGCGGTCTGCACGTCCAGCACGAACGCTGGTCCAACTGAGGCGCCAGGTGGAAATGGCATGGCAAGCCGTTCCACAGGACTACATCCAGCATCTCTACGATCGTCTCCATGGGAGAATAGCAGCCTGCATTGCTGCGAAAGGTGGATATACACTGTACTAGTGCCGACATTGTGCATGCTCTGTTGCCTGTGTCTATGTGCCTGTGGTTCTGTCAGTGTGATCATGTGATGTATCTGACCCCAGGAATGTGTCAATAAAGTTTCCCCTTCCTGGGACAATGAATTCACGGTGTTCTTATTTCAATTTCCAGGAGTGTATTAAGGTGTCCATAGGCCTGTTGGCGAGCGATGGGTTTGTAGCGTAGGTTACAATTTCAGGATGAAGCTATTTATTGAGTGAAAATATCAACTTACGATATAACTGATTAGATTATTGCATCCAAAATCACCGACACAATTTCTTACATCTGTGTAAACCCAGATCTACCACCAAAGAGTATCTGGTAGCCATAAATATTCTAATTAGCAGTTCCGGTACTCAGATACTGCCCATCAGCAACACACACTATGTTATCAAAAGTATCCCGACACATGGGTGAAATTTCGTGGCGCCCTCCATCGGCAGTGCTGTAATTCAATATGGTGTTGGCCCTCCCTTAGCCTTGATGACAGATTCCACTCTCGCAGGCATACGTTCAGTCAGGTGCTGGAAGGTTTCTTCGGGAATGGCAGCCCATTATTCACGGATTGCTGCACTGAGGAGACGTATCGATGTCGATCGGTGAGATCTGGCACGAAGTCGGCGTTCCAAAACATCTCAAAGGTGTTCTATAGGATTTAGGTCAAGACTCTGTTCAGACCAGTCCAATAGAGGGATGTTGTTGTTGTGTAACCACTCCGTCACAGGCCGTGCATTGTGAACAGGTTCTCGATCGTGTTGGAAGATGCAATCGCCATCTACGAATTGCTCTTCAACAGTAGGAGGCAACAAGGTGCTTGAAACATCAGTGTGGGCCTGTGCTGTGATAGTGCCGTGCAAAATAACAAGCTGTGCAAGCCCCCCCCCCCTCACCCCACCAAGGAAAAAACGACCACACCGTAACACCATAGCTTCCGAATTTTACGGTTGACACTACACACGCTGCCAGATGACGTTCACCAAGCATTCGCCATACCCACACCCTGCCATCCAATCGCCACATTATGTACTGTGATTCGTCACTCCACACAACATTTTTCCACTGTTCAATCGTTTAATGTTTACGCTCCTTACACCAAGCGAGGCGGCGTTTTTTGGCATTTACCGTCGTGATGTGTGGGTCATGAGAGCCACGCGACCATGAAATCCAAGTTATCTCACCTCCCGCCTAACTGTCATAGTACTTTCAGTGTATCGTAATGCAGTTTGGAATTCCTGTGTGATGGTCTGGATATATGTCTCCCTATTAGACATTACGAAGCTCTTCAACTGTCGACGGTCTCTGTCAGTCAACAGACGAGATCAGCCTGTACACTTTTGTGCTGTACGTTTTCCTTCACGTTTCCACTTCACTATCACATCAGAAACAGCGGACCTATGGATGTTTAGGAGCGTGGTAATCTCGCGTATAGACGTATGACACAAGTGACACCCAATCACGTGACATCAATCGAAGTCCGTGCGTTCCGCCGGGCGCCTCGTTCTGCTCTCTCATGATGTCAAATGACTACTGAGATCGCTGATAAGGAGTACCTGGCTGTAGGTGGTAGCACAATGCTCCTAATATCAAACACGTATGTTTTTGTGGGTGTCCTGATACTTTTGACCACATGGTGTATTTTAATAACTATGGCTTAATGGTGAACAAAGTTTAATGTAACAACATTGGACTACATCGCGTACGTCGAGATCCGTAGTCCCCTGACGTGGAAGTTCCATTAGCCGTAAATTAGAAACCGCAGCAAATAAAACTACCTAAGTGCTGCTCTAAGGCAGCTTCTCCATGAACGGACCCTAATCTGATAACTGAAGCGACTCCAGTACAACGCAGTGAGGTATGTAAATATTTGGACATACACCTGAACGAGTAGTATAGCTGTCACACACATATTTCTCAGATTTCTCAGAAATATAACAACGTTACGTACAAGTTAACAACACTCGGCACCACACAGAGGATGCCAGGGACTGGATGAGGATCCTCAAGCTCACAAGGAGCACAAAATTTACGCTATAATGTCTAAGTGATATCAAAAGTTGATTTTCGATGTTAATGGAATTGTTATTTTTTGCGTCGTTTCCGAGACGTAAACAGTCACTAAAATGCAAGAGTTCTGAAAATTCGCACCGAAAAATTTTGCAAAAAGAAACTACAATCGTCGGTAGACATCCGGTAATATCATTTTCAAAACCACAACCGTGTTCAAGAACGGAGCCAAATTGGCGAACACCACATTTAGAGGAAGATACATTACCCCGCGTCAATGGAGCACGAATGTCAGCTTAGTTCAGTGGCGGTAAGAGTGTCACCTGTACGGAGATTCAGTAGCTGCGAGCGAAATTCTGTCGTGAGGATGTGTGAGTTTCCACTCGCTTCTGGCGAGCTGATTCCGCACTCCGCCTGGGTGACGGCTCGTGTAATGCCTGCCATTCCCACTGCGACACGTGACTGCCTGTACGATAAATGAGCAGCCTCTGGCCAATCCCGAAAACACGCCAGGCCAAAACGAAATCAACGACTTCCCTCACAGTACTCCCCCAAATATGCACCTTTGGGCCGACTCTATGCAAAACCTCATGTGCTACAAAATTATATGTACAGAAGAATTCAAGCACGAAGAGGATATTAAGCCTAACTACTAAAAAATTTACCATTCTGTGGAATGATTTCTTAGTCCGCTCCTGTATTACAGTCCCGTGTCCTTATCTGTGAGACCAGATCCTCGCTCCAGCTGTCATCCCTGTTGTTCCCGCATGTGAATAAATAAAAAGAAAATACGAGGGTAAGTCAATAATTATCCACAACTTGGTTATATTTTTGTTTATTTTGGTGGTACTGTCGTCTTACGTTGATGACGCATGCTTTGCTTATTTGTTGTTATATCTTTGCAATTTTCAAGCTCCACTGTACTTTTACACTATAGAAGAGTAAAATGGCTCTGAGCACTATGGAACTTAGCTTCTGAGGTCATCAGTCCCCTAGAACTTAGAACTACTTAAACCTAACTAACCTAAGGACATCACACACATCCATGCCCGAAGCAGGATTCGAACCTGCGACCGTAGCGGTCGCGTGGCTCCGGACTGAAGCGCCTAGAACCGCTCGGCCACACCGGCCGGCAGAAGAGTAACGTTCAGCGATTGGTTTTTTGTGGTCGGAAGGCGTATAAGGGGCCGAAATTCATCGAAGACTCTCGGTAGAGGACGGGAACAGTGTTTTGCAACAATGGAGCGTCTACGAATGGACTGAAAAATTCCGAAATGGTCGCACAAATGTTACGCACGATGAAGTAGCCGGACGACCGTTTGCCGCCACAACTGAAGAAACCATTGAGCGTTCACGTGAAATGATTCTCTTATACAGACGATTAACTACTGGCGGAATGGCAAATTGTCTGCAAATTAGTCACGGCTCTGCCTACGAAATCATCCACAGCAGACTTGGGTTTCATAAAGTTTGTGCAAGATGGGTCCAAAAGCTACTCACACAGTTGCATAAATAAACGCGCTTGGGCATCTGCAAAAAACATTTGCATCGCTGTGGTAACGAAGGGAACAACTTCTTAGACAGCATCATTACTGGTGACGAAACATGGATCCACCATTACGAGCCGGAGAGCAAACGGCAGAGTATGGAACGGAAACACCCAAATTCGCCGTGCAAGAGAAAGTTCAAGACCCAACCGTCCGCAGGAAAACTGATGCTTACGGTTGTTTGGGACGCACAAGGTCCAGTACTGGAACATTATGGGGAAAGGGGCACAAGAATAAACAGTGTACGTTACAGTGAGATGTTTACTACAAGGCTAAAGCCTGCAATTCGAAGCAAACGCCGAGGATTGCTGTCAAAAGGTGTTGTGTTGTTGCACGACAATGCCGGTCCGCATACTGCTGCCCATACTGCTGAAACGCTCCAGAAACTCAACTTTGAAGTACTGAATTAGCCTCATTATAGTTTCGCTCTTATCCCTTCTGACTATCATTTGTTTGGCCCACTCAAACAGGCTTTAAGGGGCCGTCGATTGGCCTCAGACGAAGCAGAGGAAGAAGCGGTGCATTCCTGGCTCGCAGCTCAACCTAGAATCTTCTTTTATGAGGGCATCAGGAAGCTTCTACAACGATAGACCAAGTGCGTTGGAGCGCAAGGAGACGAAGTTGAAAAATGATGTTCTTGTAAGTTTCCTATTTCATTACAATAAAATTTTAAAACTACCTTGCGGACAATAATTGACTTATCCTAGTATAAGTACTAACGTCATGACATTACTCGTAAAACACGCGCTTCACCGGGGGTCGAATCAAGATAAATGTCATCGAATACATGTCTTGCTTACACTTCCAATCCGTCAGAAAGTCTCACAAAAACGTATACTCTGCTCCCAAGTGAAACACACATTCGGAAAGGTAATACATATATCTTCATTTGTTATATTTAAAATTTTCGATTTCTAAATTAATTCCGCTATACACGAGGAATTTTGTACACGCATTCCCTATCTGGTGTCATGTATTTTCAAAAGAACTCAATAATAAGCAAGCATCAAACGTGTGTTTGTTTTTTGTGTGTTTCGTATTTAATTACCCCCTGTTTCATTACCATTTCTCTGTCCGACGCATAATTTGTATTTCGCCGTTAGTTGATTAAATGAATGGTGCGGACAGCTATTCCGTTTTTGCACGCTCTTGCGACATAAGCGATGGAAATTCACTGTGAAATTAAAGCTGTTTGTAGTTCGAGTACGATGAAAGATCACCACTATGTCAAATGATTCCAATCAAATGAACATGCGAAGTATGAGTAACAAACTGCCGGCATGCGCAGGATGATCCGCATTCCGTTCGCGTATTTCGTGTTTTACCGTGGGGCGTTCAGCGCGACTCTAAAGGCGTTAACAAGTACATTAATAAGTACATTTCTGTCAATACTGATTGATTAGGGATCAAGATTCGCATGAAACTTGTAACTTTAAACTTACTGGACAAAGATGCACCCCTTATTTAACGCTTTGCTTTAACTCGAAGACAAGTAGCTGACACAGCTTAGCATACAGCACTTGCATTTCAGATAACCTATTTAGAAGTCACTGTGAGTATCAAAATTTAGAACCGGTTCCCGAGGATAGATAATCTAGTGTGCTAAATTCTCCAGCCCCGTCGGCATCTATGGTTTTGGAAAAGGAGTATCAGCTCAGTGGGATTATAATGAGAAAAACAACCGGCTGAGGCCTATTCAAACAACCACAGCGAGCTGATAAAATAACATAAAAATTGAACTAATTGTATCCCCGATATTATCGAATGTGGGCCGAAGTCGTAATAAGTGTGTTAGCCTTGCTTGCTTTATCTGCGTTAACCTTCATCAGCTTATTCAGATATATGATTATGCAAATTTGCTATTGCACAGCCCCTTATAGCCGGCCGTTGTGGCCGTGCGGTTCTAGCCGCTTCAGTCTGGAACCGCGTGACCGCTACGGTCGCAGGTTGGAATGCTGCCTCGGGCATGGATGTGTGTGATGTCCTTAGGCTAGTTAGGTTTAAGTAGTTCTAAGTTCTAGGGGACTGATGACCGCAGATGTTAAGTCCCATAGTGCTCAGAGCCATTTTGTACAGCCCCTTATAAATAGTGTATAAGTTCTCTACAACCTCATATCGAAACCACATGCACGAGATATACATAGACTGGAATCTGAAATCCTATTTTTTTTTTTTTTTACTATTGATTTAATTCTGTCTGGCGTATTATGAAAGTGATTCTCATCTGGGCGAAGAGATAAATTTCTAACTGCTGAACATACTAACATTAAAGAAAATCACAAACCCATCCGGAAGCTGAGCGTCAGAATCGCAGTTAAAACTAACACAAGCCCTGCATCGTGTATGGAGGAAATCTAGCAGCCTTAAGTGCTGTTGTTGCCGCTCTTTTAACCTCGGTTAGCGATTTTTCCGGAACCATCTGTTCCGGACACTCGCGTTCGACACAAGTCCATGTATTAAATTTCTATAATTTTTATGTTATATTAAATTCAATGACAATGGTGGAAACACGCTGTCACCCTGATGGAGCAGGTCTTTGCATTTGTTCGGCGATAATTAATGAAAAACTAATAAGCTAAGTAGCCCACTTTTGCAGTTAAGTGGACTGTGCTTAAAATATGCTATTTACAAGGGTGGTAGGCCGTTCTTAAGGGAAAAACTATCTCATTTCCGTTGGTACAATAATTTTTTGTGTAACAGTGAAATTGAAGTGACGGCCGAGTAACTGGTATATTAATTAATTACCAAAAATAAGCATAAATAATTTTCTATTGCTTAGTTCAACTTTGTTGTAATGAGTGACCTAACGCTTGAAAGCACCTGCTACCCAGTTGTTAAGTGTAACGGTTTTGTATTAATCATTAATTAAATTTTTGTAAAATGATTGTAATCAGTGCAGTATATCTTGGCTGGCCTATGCAGATATTTACTATATACAACTACTATATACAACTCGTCGAACTCTTTCATTGGGATTAGCGATCATTTCCGAATTTAAACTTATGAGTCGTAATTAATTTTATTCTACATTACCACTGCATAAAGTGCATTCCCGAGTTACGTTATTCACTTTATTCAGCTTTGTCCTGAATTTCATCAAGTTTCCCTTGTTACGCTATTTCCGAAAGTGTATCTGGTTTTTCTGTACCTTTCTCGACGGCCGCGTTAGAAAGCATTTTTAGAAACACGTGATACTAGCTCTATACTGCAGCACAAAGCGAATTCCGGTATCGGCTGCTGTTGGTGACAGACACACGCTGTCGCTACCTCTCTCCTAGAGAGCGTCTCATCCGCCAGAGCTCAGCCTGCAATTCCCCACACCTAGCGACGACCGAGCGCAATTTCCTGAGCTTCTCTGTCTATTTCGTGGGACTCGTGTTTTCCATGACAGAACACTGTTGTTGAAAATTTTTTCCTCCTTGGGTTCGACGAGTCGTATATACGTTATCTTTAGCGCACACTGATGCTGACAGTATACGTCTTTTGCACATACAATAGCGACTCGTTAGCCCGCAGTCGACTTACGGTAAACAATGTGCACTCTGGCTAGGTACGTGTTCATGGCCACCAAGGGCTCTGGTGTTCCACAACATTTGTACATTGATTATTTAAACCGATGCGTTGATGAGGTTCTTTGGAAACGTCTTAACATTACTTGGCTGTCCTAGACCGATCGTAAACGAAAACAAATCTGCGAACAAGATAGAATGAATCTCGATGATTAAGTAAGTGCGTGTCAGATCGCAAATCCAGGTTTCGGGGCTCAGTTCGGAGTGGCTCCCAAGTTTTTTATGTCAATTGTTGCTTCTTTGGCAGGTAGCAGTGATTCGTATATGCGAAAGATACCACGTTGTACTGTGGTACAGCGTCTGCATTAACCTGTAGGTTTCTGTGTAGCCCGATGGATAACACGTTTCAAAGGTCGGAGGTTGCCACGGACTTCAAACCTACAATACGGCTATGACTAGAAAATCACTACCACGTACAAATCTACCTTCGTGTTAGGGCAGCTTTTTTATTGTCCTGGGTAATTAGCTCAACATCAGTTACCCATTGTGTCCTATGCTTCACGAATTAAGTATTGTGGAAAAATTGACGGTACCATGGCATCCCATCAGTGTGTCTAACTAATTCACATTTAAATATAGGCATCCCAGTTCCAAGGAAAACATTCTTTGGTCACTACAGTAGGAAGGCATTAAATCCATGGAAATTCAGAACCAACTGAGTAAAGTTTTCTTATGCTATATAACTGGTCTTGAGGGTGACTAATGACTAGAAAGAAAATCGAATAAATTTCTAGTGCACAATAAATCGCTTTACTCCGTCACACAAGTTAAAAGTCTAGCTGCAAGGATAGAAAATAACATTAATGCATTTATTTATATTGCAAGGATAATCGTTGAGAAAGACAACATAGTTTTCAGATTTCGTCGCAACTATTCCGGGTTCCCATCCTACTGGTAAATATCGATGAGATGTTGTCGTTTTCTTTAAACTGTTACTAAACTGATACATTTGTCCACTTGACGAGGAAAGGAACCAATTAGGTTTGCGAAAAGTTTAAGTCTTGCTTTTTCTCTTCTAGGAGAGGGCTAGCTCCCTGCCATACCCTGGATTGTAAGCAATTCGATAGACGATTTCACCTAAATCAAAAGCATTCTAATGCGTTCTGTTCCTGATTACTGCTTAAGTTTTCAGGACTCTCATCAGGACTGGCTTAAAGCTGGATGCATTTGAAAGAGAAACCAAGATCATTTTACTGAACGTTCATTTCGCTGAACGTAGTTGAATCGTTCGATAAAAAGGAATGAAATTTTCACGTAGCTGCACCGGGCTGTCAGAAGTCATAGTAAATATTTTAGTAGGTTGGTATTACAAATTAACTCGAATAATTCATTTCGTGTAACATGAATCCAATGTTATTTGTTTTAGAGGTAAAATTGCTGGAATGTAACCGAATGGAATTCTCGCAGAAGGTGTTAAGCAAACGCAGATAACTTAACTCACAGTTGATTTTCGTAAATACCAATTACGACATCAGCGTACTTCCTAATTCTCTTGACTACGCTACGTATAGGTCTTCTGAGATCACCCTTGCGATCTTTTGCGGGGGCAGCACTACTCATAATCCGAACAATTAATTAGTCTCCTGTGGTCACATTTTCTTTGCGGATGCACCATTCAACAATTAATAAATGCAGAGGGATAGGGTTCTGAGACGTTGGTGACAAAGAAACGTGACCATTTCTGCCGATCAATCTTCCGGCAAATATTAGGTTTATCATATCTCACCTGACGACTGGACTGTGAAGGGACTCCGTAATACAGTAAGCATATACTTATCGTTGAAGCCCAAGGAACCTCTTCCAATAACGCTGGGGTTCGTTTTCAAGAAAGTGTTGATAACAGGCTCTGTAGGACGAAGCGGTAACCGAACAGGGCGAATCAAAAGACTGGCTAACATACTATACCCCACACGTACACACAGAGTGGAAGAGTTCCTGAAAATACACTGACGGGAAAAAATCGCAACACCAAGATATAGTTAATGCAGAGTAATAAAATTTTGGGAATATATTTGTCCAGGAAACATATGTAAGTGAGTAACATTGCAAGATCACAGGTTAATGTAAGCACGAGATAAGGCACTGCAAATGTGTAATACTGGTACATTAATAACCGGTGTAACCGCTAGACTGTTGAATGCTAGAATGCGAACGTGAATGCATTTTGTTATACATCTACAAGATGTCAGTTTGTGGGATGAAGTTTCATGCCTATTGCACTTGGTCGGTCAATACCGGGACGGTTAATACTGGTCGAGGGCGACACTACAGTTGTGGTCCGATGATGTCCAATGTGTGCTCCATTGAAGATATATCTCGCGATCGAGCAGCCAAGGAAGCAACATGTCGATACTCTGTACAGGACGAGAGCATGTTGAGTTACAACAGCATTATTTAGGCCAGCATTATCATGTTGGAAAACACCCACTGGAATGCTCTTTATGAATGGTATCACAAGAGGCTGTATCATCAGCCTGACTCACAAATTTTCAGTCAAGGTGTATGGGGCAACCACGACAGTGCTCCTGCTGTCATACGAAATGGCACCCCACGCCATTACTCAATGTGTAGGTCCAGTGTGTCTAGCACGAAAGACTGGTTGGTTTCAGGCCTTCAACGGCCTCATTCTAACAAACACACGGCCATCACTGGGACCGAGGCAGAACCCCCTTTCATCAGAAAACGGAAGAGACCTCCATCCTGCCGTCCGATGACTTTTAACTGGACACCACTGAAGTCACAAACGGCGGTGGTTTGCGGTCGGTAGATTGCACGCTATGGGGCGTCTGACTCGGAGCTGCCCTTGAAGTAACCGATCTGAAGCAGTTGGTTGTGTCTCCGACTACTACTGGAGATGCAGTACGATGCACCAGAGCCGTACGGTGAACCTCTCGGTAGTGCCAATTAAGCGTCCGGAGTTCGATCGCCGTGTGAGGGTGCGTTCTCGTGACCACCGCTGCCATCAATCATGAACAGTGACAGTTCCTCCAGTAGTATTGAGATGTTTATGATGGCGTCTTTTAGACTTAAAGGCATTCTTCACTAATATCAACTCACCACGTACAATCTCAAAGGTATCCAACGCTCACTACCGTTGCAGCATGTATCTAAAACATACGTAAAACATACGTGATTCGCATCGTAATTATGCTACTACCATTGCCACTCCATCCCACAAACATCTGGTAGATATACGACAAAATGCATTCACATTTGCGTTCCAGCATTCAACAGTGTGGCGGTTACACCGGTTATTAATGTACCAGCATTATACATTTGCAGTGCCTTATCTCGTGCTTACATTAACCTGTGATCTTGCAATGGTACTCACTTACATATGTTTCCTGGACAAATATATTCCCAAACTTTTATTACTCTACATTAACTATATCTTGGTGTTGCGATTTTTTCTCGTCAGTGTATTTTCAGGAAATCTTTCACACTGTGTGTACGTGTGGGGTATAGTATGTTAGCCAGTCTTTTGATTCGCCCTGTTCGGTTACCGCTTCGTCCTACAGAGCCTGTTATCTACACTTTCTTGAAAACGAACCCCAGCATTATTGGAAGAGGTTCCTTGGGCTTCAACGATAAGCATGTGCTTACAGTATTACGGAGTACCTGCATAGTCCAGTCGTCATGTGAGATGCGATAAACCTAATATTTGCCGGGAGACTGATCGGCAGAAATGGTCACGTTTCTTGGTCACCAACGCCCAAGAACTCCATCCCTCTGCATTTATTAATTGTTGGATGGTGTGTCCGCACAGAAAACGTAACCACAGAAGATTAATTGCGAAATCTGAATAGACATCATCTTTCAGATGTGTTAACACGCATACCAACTTTCGTTTATGTGGCAAAATTCCTTTTTGGTGTGGTTTTCTTTTCCGTCAGTGTACGTCTACGCAAAAGGCATGTGGGCTCTCACCTGTGCCCCGTTGTGAGTTACGAATGTTATTCATACTGTTAAGAGGGAAAGGGGTTTCGTCACTAAACAGTGCTAATAGAATTAATCAGCAATTTAAAATGCCGACGTCAAGATTAAAATAGTTTACTTTTATCTCCTCTTCGAACGTGTTGAATAAGCTGTAAATGATAAGGATAAGACCACGAATACGTAATGTATGCCACTGTTTTGTATGTGTAACACCGATGCACGCAGAAATTTCGTGTGCTCGTATTGAAGGACTACGTTCCACCATATGAATAAAATCCTCTACTTAATTCACACTCTGTTCATTGGCACAATCCGGAGACATAAGACTGCCGGGCACTACCCCAGTCTCGCGCAGTTTATTGAAAAAAATAGTAAGCGCTCTTGAATATTGTACTTTGTGGTTCAGAAACCGTCTACAGTATTCTCTGCAAACAACGCAGAGTATCCATTATAAAACCGGTACAAAAGTACGATATTCGCTGACTCAGTATTTATAAACACGTGTGCCATGCTCAAACGACACAGCAAAGTTGGCCATAAAACTACAATCACAGTTTAAAAATTCATTTATATAAACTCAAGCACAACTACACAATTTGAGCTTAAAAAAATTACAATCGGCGGAACAAGAAAAAATAATGCCACAGGTGGATCAACACACCAAATTAAAACTTACCTCTGTTAGCAGCGGTGTCTCTGTAACTAATAAAGTTTGGACACGTTATAAAAACGTTTTATTCGAATGAGTCTATACTACAACTTCTTGAAGTATTTACTATACCTCCTAGAACACTTTGCAAAGTCACGGTTAGCGGCAGATGTCACACTCTTCAAGAGTAAAATTGCAGGGAACATTTTATTAAGGAGTTGAATTCTCAGTGAGCGAGGAGACATCTTTTCGAGTAAATATGCAACGCGTCTTCGTTAGCACTGCCACTTAGGGCCGCGGCAGTAAAGGACGCGACTCTCAGGAAAGTCGCTGACCAGCCAGTCTTCCGCGAAAAGCAAACGGACGCAAAGGGGTCAGCAGAGGTTGTTTAGCGTCTCAGATGATATTTGAGCAAAGTCTCCTCCTGCAGGCGGCGGAAATGTGGCGCGGGGGAGGGGCGGCCAGCGCACTAAGTGGCCGGAAAACGCTCTTCACTCGAAGCAAAGCGAAGCGCTCTCCGGCCGCGATAAATCACGCGGCGAAACGTTTTCGCAGCGACAGTTCATTCTCTACGCGGAGCGCACGGCGGAAAAAGCGGTGCTGTATCTTCCGACGCGAAATCCGTCTCCTTCTCCTTCTCGTTCTCGTTCTCGTTCCCCCGCCACTGCACCGCCCCGCGGGCCCGCGATGACTCGAATATTAAAGAGCCGGGCCAAGTGACAGCTGACACTTCACATTTGCAGAACACCTCACGCACCGCCACGTGCACGTGTTCAATCTTCCAGGCACACTTCAGCTCAAACGCACACCCTCTGGATGAGAAATAAGAAGCGCTGTTTCACAGGCACGGAAAATAATACTTGTGTCAGCGAAACCGAAAATTGTTTAGATACCATTTTACCCCTTATTTTACACGTTGAGACAGGAAATGACTGAAGTTTGAGACATACTGTAACAAATACAGTGCTAAAAATTCTACATCAACAAGCATAGCGTCAGTGATGTTGTTTGACCGGTTTGATGCAGATCTCCACGTTGCTCTATCGTGTGCAAGCCTCTTCATCTCCCAATAACTACTGCAACTCAAATCCATTTGAACATGGTCACTGTATTCACTTCTTTGTCACCGTCGACAATTTGTGAGTCATAAATGAGAAAAACCACGATGTTCAAAAGAATTAGGGGAACACGATTTTGCACTTCTGCCATACCCCACTGAGCAATAAAGAAGGACTGAATGTGTTAACAAATTATACCTTTATCCTTCACAAATCAAATACACAGCAAAACATCATTAAATCCTCGATCGTTTACTTAAAAAGAGCTGAAGAGTCCTACAGGTGACTAAGGCAAAGTAGAAACAATCATTCATCACGCCATCTTGGGTACTTTCCACTAGACCTTCTACAGAGGTCCCTCTATGGTATGAGTTCCCATTCTTCAATGAGAGCTGATGAGAGTTCTCGAACTGCCTGTGTTAAAACAGGACGACCACTAACACGTTTGTCCAGTAAATCCCACATGTGCACGATGGGTTTTGGGTCGGCACTCGCCGCCGGCCATTCCATCACATCATTTCGCAAGGCCTCCCTGCTTACGCCCGCCACATGGGCCCTAATGGTCTGATAACTATTCATAGGCACCAATGTATGCAGCATCTACCAAGTGGTCCTACATGATCTGTTCGATATACTGCCTGCTGTGAGTCCACCATGGACAACGATAAAATCAATGTGGCTTTCAACACTCACGTATCCCCACAACATCACAGAACCTTGGACATCTGTCGATTTCTTGGACTAAATTTCACAGGAACCTCTCGCCAAGGATCTCCACACACGAATGCGTCAGAGGGTATCTGAACTCGTCTGTGAACAGAGCGTTTCGCCAATGACGAAGTTGTCAGTTGAGATGGGAAAGGTAGAACTGAAGGCGAGCGTGAAGATGTTGCTAAGCCAAGTGATTTACTCGAACAGGAGGTCTAGGTCGCACGGTCCTTCCGCGTACCCTGTTCATTATAGTTAGATGGGACACAATAACTAGAGTTACCCTTATGAGATCGTCTTGCTATGCTCTGGTGGTATCCGTCCGACACCGCAACGCAGAGATGTCCAAATATCGGTCTACATGTGGAGTTGTAACGTGTCGGCGACGTTGTTCAACTCACCTTTGGTACTGACCTGTAGCGTGTCCACAGCCTATGGGTGACAGATGAGGAGACAGTGACATCTGCAGCAACACGACGGAAA
Source organism: Schistocerca nitens (assembly GCF_023898315.1). Lineage (NCBI taxonomy): Eukaryota > Metazoa > Arthropoda > Insecta > Orthoptera > Acrididae > Schistocerca > Schistocerca nitens. The sequence continues at coordinate 953,515,411 of NC_064616.1, forward strand.
GCCCATCCTTCTTGCGGCAAAGAGACTTATCCTGCAACGTGCATTGCATTACGACGTTGGACTACATGTGCTTTGTTGAATACAACGTCAACAATTGACAACTGCTATCGGTGTTCCTCACTAGAAAACATTACGACACCGGTACTCACTTCTTTCGGAGGGGTCTCCTCACATAGTAATGCATGACATAGCGAACATATACAAAATGATTTTATTTGTAGCATACACTGAAAGAGAAGATCTCAAGCCATGCAGTAAGACTTCAGGTACTGCATGTAGAGAATCAGATATAACATATCGGATGTTGATTCACATGTTCTCCTAATTCTTTGGAACAGGGTACACTGCCGGAAAAAATTGTAAAAACCACTTTGAGGTTTACAATTCACTTAAGATTTATTGATGCATTGTTGCATATAGAGTACATGAAAAGATAACATTTACAGGTCAACAGCACAAGCAGTTATGAGATACCAGGTATCGATTCATGCTCAAACACCCATATTATTACGTGGTGTAGCATCCGCGGGCGGCACTGCACGCGCTGACTCTTGACATTGAGTCGATCGTGCAGATGGCGAATACTGTTCTGGGATACGTTATCTCACGCCTGCTTGAATTGTTAATGCAGTTCTGTAAGATCTGTTTGTTGACGAATCACACGATTCACTTCTCGTTAGATCATTTACCAAACGTGCTCGACTACAGACAAGTTCGGAGATAGTGCTAGTCAAGGAAGACGTTGCATGTCTCGCAGAGCACTTGAGTTTCATGGGCAGTGTGCGGGCAATCGTCATCCTGTTGGAAGAACACATCACATTTCTGTTGCAAGAATGACAAAAGAACGGGTCTAACAAAATTCTGCACGTGCCGAGCGCTGGTTAGCGTCGCCTCCAGAAACACGAAAAGGTGAAGGGTCCATAACGTCTGGGGTGGAGCCAGTGGGTGTTGAACGAATGCACTCTAGGAGACAGCACTGACCAAATCTATGTTGTACTCGCAAACGACCATCAGTTGCGTGTAGGCAGAATCTGATTTCAGCAATAAAGAGTACAGCACACCATTCCTTCTTCCAAGTGATGCTCTGACGACACCAGTAGAGCCGAGCACGTCAATGATGTGGCGTGAGTGGAAGACGGCCTAGAGGTGTACTTGTCTGTAGTCCCACTGTAAATAAACGGTTGCAACAGTCCGTGTTCACGTGTCTGGGCTCACAAGCCCTCATATCTTTCCTGTGGTATCTATACGATTTGCAACTGCTGCCCTAAAAATATGTCTTTTTTGTCGGGCGTTTGTGCAACTTGGAAGTCCCGGACCTTGTCTACAAGTGTGAGAATGTTCGCTTGACCACTGATACCAGCATCGTTGACAGCTGCCGCGGCACGTTCAGCTTGTGAGGCTATGCTCCGAAAGGACCATCCCGCAAGTCGAAGGCCACAATCTGACCCCTTTCAGTTGTCTCTAGGAAGCACGTGTGAGTCTCCGTGGCATGATCGCCTGCTTGTTTCACACGTTTGAACCACCCTTAGCCTTCTGGCTGTGAGCAGTCCCTATTAAGGTGTAGAAACAGATCGTGTACTTGTAGCTGTGCCACTACGCTACTGTTGGTGAAGGTCGCTGAAACCGTTATCAGGACATCTGCTATCTCGCAGGTGGCACAAGCCGCCATTGGTGCAAAACTGACGTCGTCTTTCCAGGGGAAATGATTTTTTTCCGGCAGTGTATTTCGTGTATGCTCTCACGCACTGTGCTATAATGCGCCATTTCCCACGTTTCTGTGTCAGCAAATAACTGTCCAAGTGACATGCGTACATTCAAGAAATGTGAAGGCAATTTTTGAGCTCCTGCGCCCCTACCGAGGCCAGGAGGAAAGAGCGGCTAGACTACACAACGCACATGAGTTGCAAACAGTGATCTTCCTTGAGTCTCCTGTCGTTCTTCCAGTTTACACTGAGGTGTCAAAAATCATGTGACATCTCCCAATACCGTGTCGATCTTCCTTTTGCCCGCCATAGTAGAGCAACCCGACGTGGCTTGGACTCAGTGAGTTGCTGGAAGTCACCTACAGAAGTACTGAACCGTGTGCCTCTATAGCCGTCCATAATAGTGAATGTGTTACGGATGCAGGATTTTGTTCACCAACTGATCCCTCGTATATGTCCCACACATTGTCCGTGGTGAGAGGTAATGCCTTAAATTTGCTATTCTCTGCACACTCTTGACTCTGCAGACATCGGAATATTGATTTCCTTAACGATTTCCGAAGTGGAATGCACCTTGCGTCCAGCTGCGATTATCATTCCTCGTTCCAAGTCTGTTACTTTCCCTCGTGCGGCCACAAGCACGTTGGAAACTTTTTCACACGAATCACCTGAGTACAATTTACAACTCCGCCAATTCACTGGCCCTTTATACATTGTGTACGTGATGCTACCGCCATATGTATAAGCGCATATCCCTGTCATATAACTTTTGTCACCTCAGTCCACATCGTCAACTACACGTGTCACGAAACTGTGCACTTACTCTCTATCGGCAAAGTGTTGCTCAGATGTCCTTAACTGATTGCTCTTACTCTTTGATGACTTCTCGTATCTTCCCAGCGATGGCTGATAGAAATGCTGCATGAATTTGGCATGATATCCATCCCAGGCGTAATAAATTTTCAGATCTTAAGATTTTTCAGTTTCCCCTTAAATGGTTAACGTCTTGTTACAATTTTATAAACAGTGAATCCAAAACAACACAATAGTCCTCGACACGTACATAGCAGCATGCAGAGCTTGTAATATTCTACAACAATTATTGCTCGCACTGAATATTGAGCAGTACACTGTCCGCGATGTGGTATCGAGTACTTCGTATCAATATTAGAGATTTTTTGCCCTGTCCCGTTCCCTCAGTAAGAGAAGGATATATGATGATGTATAAGTGTACATACGCACTCTGCCTCGTGCAACAATATTTACATGATCCCTACGCTAGGTATAAGATGGTGGCAGCAGAACGCTCGTACAGTCTTCCTCAGATAAAGTTCCCTGAACTCACCCAACAAGGCTTTTTTAATACTATGTCACCTGTTTTCGCCGGCCGTTGTGACCAAGCGGTTCTAGGCGCTTCAGTCCGGAACCGTGCTGCTGCTACGGTCGCAGGTTCGAATCCTGCCTGGGGCATGGATGTGTGTGATGTCCTTAGGTTAGTTAGGTTTAAGTAGTTCCTAAGTCTAGGGGACTGATGACCTCAGATGTTAAGTCCCATATTGCTTAGAGCCATCACCTGTTTTCTAAAGGTTTCCGCTGAAGTTCCCAAAGAATGTCTGTTACACCAGCCTGTTTTTAAGCAGAGCGTCTCTGAATTCGTTTGAGGACTTGGATCACGCGTATTTCCTGCGGACCCCAAACGCTGCAGCAACAGCCTAGACTAGGTTGGTAGCGTCTTCTATGCGCTCTCCTTTGCAGATCTACATCTACATCTACGTACGTACTCCGCAGGCCAAAGTATGGTGCATCCCCTGTACCATTGCTTTTCTTTTACTTTCATTTCCACTCACAAACACCGAGCGAGGTGGCGCAGTGGTTAGCACACTGGACTCGCATTCGGGAGGACGACGGTTCAATCCCGTCTCCAACCATCCTGATTTAGGTTTTCCGTGATTTCCCTAAATCGTTTCAGGCAAATGCCGGGATGGTTTCTTTGAAAGGGCACGGCCGATTTCCTTCCCAATCCTTCCCTAACCCGAGCTTGGGCTCCGTCTCTAATGACCTCGTTGTCGACGGGACGTTAAACACAAACCACCACCACCACCACTCACAAACAGTGATGGACTGCACTTTCACGGAAAGATTCCAAAGACTTCCAGTCTTCTATACTTCTTCCCTAAAACTGATCTTACTTGTCTGTTCCGTTTGATACTGCTTCTTAGAATTATCCCGAATATTTAAATGATGGGACCTCAGGTTGTTAGCCACTGTTTTTGTAGTCGAACAATATCAGGTTCCTTGTCATTATGTTGAAATTATCTTGGCTTTATATACACATAGAGAGACCTGATACTCGCTACACAGCGGATAATTTGTTCAAGTCTTGATACGTTTCCTACTATGGTGCAAAGCTAACACTATACTGTTAACGACAGCTTCGTCAGCGAACTATCTGATAATGTTTCTGACACTATTTAATGAAGCATTTATGTATATCTCACTTAGGGCACGCACAATGTTACATTCATTTCGGATGAACGTTCTCCATCCAGAATAATGTACTGAGTTCTGTTGATTAAAAATTCGAAAATTTGTCGAGCCAGTTGCATTTCTGTGAAATTTCCTAGTACTACTGTACCGTATTTATTAGTCGACGATGTGGTACAGTGTCGAACGCATTTCGGAAATGTAGGAGTTCAGAATTTAACTCTTCACCTGCATCTACTGCTACGAAAGCTAGCTGTGTATCTCACGACTAGTGCTTCCATACACAACTAAAGTCCATTTAGTCAATAAAAGTCGCGTTTCCTCCCATCGGTTATAGTTTCAAGTAGGTTGTGCCAAATCCTTAGGGTCATAATTATATGGATCGTAGAGTATCCAAAACTGGATACTTTGTGATAGGAAACTAACTGAAAGAAACATTCTTCTGTAGTATCGTAACATGTCGATACTGCCGCAGCTCGTGCCTCGAAGATTCTTGTGGGCACCACGAGCGGCGCTTTGAACATCACCACCAATGAAGAACCTATAGGCAGCCGACCAATGACGACCGCTAGGACTGTGGTACAGGCGACGGGCACCTGGGCACGAGTCTAATAGTTCAAGATTACTTCAGATGCTAGTTGGTGCCGAACGTTACACTAAGTTATTGATAGTTGTCAACAGCGTAGCATTTCTTCACCCACGAGTTGAGTACAATATATTTATTCAAAGTGCACTTTTGCAACTAATCTTTTGCTTGCCTGTCCACATTCCTACGGCAACAGATCATTTCGGTACCTTCCACCCATTTATCATTAGCAGCGAGGACGTAACGCTTGGCTCATCGCAACATAAAGCTTATCGATGCCTAACGCAACATCTTAAGCTTCTAGCAGAGACGACTATTGGTCTCAGCCGGCCGAAGTGGCCGTGCGGTTAAAGGCGCTGCAGTCTGGAACCGCAAGACCGCTACGGTCGCAGGTTCGAATCCTGCCTCGGGCATGGATGTTTGTGATGTCCTTAGGTTAGTTAGGTTTAACTAGTTCTAAGTTCTAGGGGACTAATGACCTCAGCAGTTGAGTCCCATAGTGCTCAGAGCCATTTGACTATTGGTCTCAGAAGATATATTAGAACTTAACAGATTGGTACAAAGGTACTCTGGTTGTTCCCATTGCTTCCACAAGCCTTTTGTGACACTGGTGTTCCGCCAGTATCCCTCAAACTGTGTTCTTCGAAGTGTGAATTTCAGAGAGAGGTTGTCGCATGCTAATTAACTAATCTCCGGTTCCACCCACCATCCTCCCCCCATTAAATACACACACAAACACACACACTACACGGCAGCGTCTCCTCAAGTTAATACACTGTGTGAAAAGATCTTTGGCAAAAACCTTGGCAGCTCTCTGTCGCTTGAACGATCCGTCTAATAGCAAGTTTCCATCTGCGAGGATAAATCTCTTCTCGTTAAGAAGACGTATTTTGCGAAATATTTATGGCACATTAATTCCACTTTCCTGACATTACATTTGCTGTACATGTAAGCTTGTCTGCTAGTTTCTGTAACAACTAACGCTCCACCTCCGACTGCCTGTAGTGAGCGCTACCCATTGGTGAATTCCGCGTCACAGAAGACTGCACATTGTTTTTCAACTTGGATTCTACAGGAAGCTGTAGCTTAAACAGCTGACGAACATGTACCTCACCAGAAGTCTCCTTGCCACCTGAAATGTTCGTCCCATACTGCTTTCATTGTTAAACACCTTGCTCGGCAACAGCTAATTAGTGACTTAATAAGCAGCAGAAATTTTAGATACTGCACTAAGCGCTATAACCAAGCAGAACAGACCCGACGTGCGGAAGTTGTCTAATTACGGTTTACATCAGTTCATGTGCCTCACAGCTTCTGTAATACATGCATTTGAGCAGCAGAATAATTTGCGAAGAACTCATTATAGATATCAAAATTACCTTACGCATTCGGAAGAAAAACCTTTTTGGATAGAACAAATGAATAGGAAACGACGATTTTTGACGTAAGCAAACGCTGAACGGTCGTTTGGACAACTCTATTAAGCAATACACAAGAGCAGTTTACATAGAATTCATCCAACAGCTAGTGGGATTTTACTATGCAGATATTATTTTTATGTTAAAAGGAATGGTCAGTGTGCGACGGAGCCTATTACACTATGGGCTTTTTGCATAAGAGGACAGCATTAAATAAAACATGTATCCTAATTTTGTGGTTTATTTGTATGATTACTTCTTTTTGTACACACTGGAAGTATTCGAAGGTACATAATTTTATGACACAAAAACAGGATATCATTAGTGTTTGAAGGAACATGTTGTAAGAAACATACAATCTAGACAGAAAATTTAATAAACAATATTCGTTTATCAGATGTCAGATTAGATAAACAGGAACGTCACCCTCTTGTACTGTAGGCTGTGGCTTCCAACAATGACACGATAGATAGCAGAATGAAGCAAATTATCATGATCAGACAATGCGTGAAATTATCACTTTCTAAAATTTTGACGAAGACCGCATGCTTTTCTTTACCGGAATGAGTGCAGCAGCACCATCCACTCAAACAACAAAACCAACAATTAGAAGGAAATCAAAAATACAGAATGTATGTCGATAATTAAATACAAGGAAATAATGCATATGATTGTTTGGAAGTAAGTTAGTTCCTTCGTGGAACTATCGTATCGTAGGCTGTAGTCTTCGGAATCAGGAAGGAAGGAAGATAGGATTTAACACCCGTCGACATCGAAGGCATTAGAGATGTAGAACGAGCTCAGATTGTGTCAAGGAAAGGGAAAGAAATCGGCAGTGCCCTATCAAAATGATCATTCAGCCATTTGCTTGGAGCGATTTAGGGAAATCACGGAAAACCTAAATCTGGATGGCTGGACACGGGTTTGAACCGTCGTCCTCTCAAATGCGAGTGCAGTGTGTCAGTGTGTTAACTACTGCCGGCCGGTGTGGCCGAGCGGTTCTAGGCGCTTCAGTCTGGAACCGCACGACCGCTACCGTCGCAGGTTCGAATCCTGCCTCGGGCCATTTGAGCCATTTGTTAAGTACTGCGCCACCTTGCTCGGTCGGAATTAGGAGTATGGTATGCTAAAAGGCAGTTTGTCGGGCCTATCATATACTAAGGACGACAAATAACTTGTTTAGAAGGGTTAACCTTACCTGAAGAAAATGAAAAAGCAGAGATAAGGAGCGAAGACGTGCAGTCACAGGATTCAGATTTCATTCATCCTGATGTGTCATCCACCTTTAATCAGCGTTAGAGCTAAGATCGTGCTACACAGATGACCAAGAGAGATTCTTCTTGTCAATCCCAGAAAACGAAAAAGACGTTCCTTCTTCCCTATTCACAGTAGATACTGTGGGGTCCTACCCTCCGCGGCTTCTGTTAGTGTCACTAAAGAATGATTCTTTCTGGGACAGCCATCCAACAGTTCAAGCAAATCACATTAATGTTTTTCTTTATCATTATAAAGTAGTTTGACAATACTTAACTTTGGTTTACAATGGTTCAAATGGCTCTGAGCACTATGGGACTTAACTTACGAGGTCATCAGTCCCCTAGAACTACTTAAATATAACTAACTTAAGGACACCACACACATCCATGCTCGAGGCAGGATTCGAACCTGCGACCGTAGCAGTCGCGCGGTTCCAGACTGAAGTGCCTAGAAAATGGCTCTGAGCACTATGGGACTTAACTTCTATGGTCATCAGTCCCCTAGAACTTAGAATTACTTAAGCTTAACCAACCTAAGGACATCACACACATCCATGCCCGAGGCAGGATTCGAACCTGCGACCATAGCGGTCGTGCGGTTCCAGACTGCAGCGCCTAGAACCGCTCGGCCACTCCGGCCGGCAAGTGCCTAGAACCACTCGGCCACCCCTGTCGGCCGTTTACAATGGTTTCGCAAGCATGGGTGACATGCAGATAGTCAGCGTCCTTCACTATATACAGTGTCCATGTAAGTAATGGATATGGTTCACAAATATAGCTCCACTAGTGTCGGTCTTCTACTGTCCGGCCGGGGTTTGCAGGAGCGGCGCCTATATTCTCTTCTTGTAGAAGTCGCTCCTGTCATGTTGAAGTCCTAGTCAGCGTGCTATTGGCTGACGTCGTCTTGCAGCCTTCTCTGCTCTAGCGTTCTTCACCTTCGAGCCAGCGCTATTCCTTACCCCGGAACTGACACTGTGTTAAATTAGCTATAAAGGAGATGGTGACTGGAATGGAGAATCCTGATTTATGATTCTGATAGCGTTCCCGAATACATTGTGAGTTAAAATATTTTGTGCGGATGGCATATTTCTTTTAAGTAGGAGGCCACTTTTCTTTTTCATAGAAAACCTTTCACCTTCGCATAACGTTTCTCCGAAGCAAGTCTACAACTTGCGGCACGTTATGACCAGAGTGGCTCCCAGAAGGTAAACAATTCGATATTCTTCCTCAACTGAAGAAGTGTGTAGATATATTCCGAATTAAGAAGTGTGTACTTATATCCCAAAAGTATGTGAAGCAAATAAACCTCTGTTCCATTCACTTATTACGTGAACCTTCGCCTGGCACTTCTGGAACATGAACGCAATCTCCTGCAGCACTCATCACGACTGCAATGAAAGCTGATTTGAAAAAGCTCCAAAGCTTGCTAACTGCTCAGAAATAGTGTTCCGTAGCTGTATGATTTTAAGACATGTCCACATTTACGAAACCTACCATTATTCTCACTCCACTATCTATGGATTTCACTGAGAATTACTAAGATTTCTCTCTCATAATATTTCCGTTTTTTTGCGGCTTTATCCCGCATGCTACCATGTGAATCACTTCACACAGTAACGGGTAAAAGTATCATGTGTTTGCTTCCATGTATTTTGACGAATGTAACGACGAAAGAAGAAATATTTACCTTAGACACAATGTAACGTACATTCTTTAATGCCACCTTTTTGTTCTTCTGATATGCATAGGCAGAATGAAATTTTAAGCTTTCATAGTATGTTTGAAGTCTGATAGACTAGCATTCAATTTTTGCATTCGATAGAAAGCGTAATGAGAACTGTTGTCCCGTCAGTCTCATACTGACTAATAATCCGAACGATAAATCCAGGAGCTTTACCTTGGAGCCTCCGTGTCTCTTTATGGTCGGAGACATGAAGCCAGTAACAACGAGTAGGAAGAACCAGACTACTCTTTTCGATAGTCCTGGTGCACAGACAGTGCTATGCCAAGACTCTCCAATAAAACGTCGTTAGCCATTTTTCTTCTACGCATTGTCCTCACTTACCATTATCAAGTTATATGGATTTTAATGGTCACTCCCAGTATTAGTTGATCCAAGTTGTACATATTTCACGTTGGACAATTATACCGGGTGGTTATAACTAAACTGCATTTACTCACGTAGGACCATTATGGGCTGTAATTGTCGTATGGCGGTGAAACTTGGTAAATATGCTAATACTTTAATGCGGAACAGATTTACGCTGGTATCCAAATTGTTTCCAATTTAGGATACCAGGAGCAAATCTGGCGTTGTACACTGTATGACGGTATGACATCCAAGTTGTTATTTGACAAGTCATAAAGTGAGTGAACAGTACGGCTATCGAGAAGGGAGACCCTGCGCTGTTAGTGAAACTGTTTAATGTGAACGGAAGCAATTAAGGTGCTGCATTTTGAGAGTATTACCGGCTGAAAGGTCTGAGGAGTATCCCGATGCTATTATATCGTTTAAAGAAGATGATAATGAAATTCGAAAATAAGGGGTGGGCCTGGTGTGCCACCTGAAGGAGAAAGGTTCCTATCCCGGTGGAAGTTATTCACGAGACCCCTGTTGCTGTAACTAATCATTACGCACGTGCCCCTGCTAGTGCTAGTACTCGTCCAGTATCGCGAGAACTGTCCATCCCAAGGTCAACAGTACGGAAAGTTTTGAGTTCAATTTTACCCTGGTACTTATACAAGATTCAGACACTGCAACAACTGAAACCCATGATGTCCAGCAACTATCTGAATTTGCTCTTCGGTTTCTGACACAGATCGAAGTTGGTGAGTTGTAGCCGGGCAATATTCTACGGAGTAACGAGGTACATATTACACTACAGGTTGCAGTGAATACACAGAACTGTCGAAGTCAAGTTACTGTTAAACCAGATGCACGAAGAGGCACTGAATTCTCAACACGTAACTGGGTGGTGCGGATTCACAAGCAATCTTATTCTATACCTGTTCCTCTTTGAAGAGAATACACCCAGATGGCTGGTCAGGTGTGCCATGACGTCTGAACGCTAACGAGTCCTCCTTCTACAGTATGTGATTCGTGCTTTGGAAGAGCACATCTGTGTGGAAACCATTGTTTTCTTGCAAGACGAGGCAACACCTCATGTCTCTGCCCCAGTGAAAGATTTGCTTAATGCAACCTACCACAAACTTTTTATCTCCAGAGGTATTCCAGATGCATGATTGGCAAGATTAACTGATCTGAGTCCATGTGACTTTGGCTCTGAGGACATCTATAAGAACGGGTTTACCAAAAACACGTTCGGCTTCTACCTGATGTGAAGGCTTGTACACAGGAACACGTTGCTCAGAATCAATCGAAACTGATGCTGGCAACTATTGAGCATGTCGTTTTACGGATGCAGCATCTCGTCGTCGTCTCCGGTGCTCATTTTGAAAAAAATGTATAAGTTGCGATTAACAATGAAATGAACATTATGCCTTTCTCACTTATTTGACCTTTTTTTCCCAGGTCCCGTTCCTAGACCATTACATATGGAAACATTTGTATTCGTCTTTCTTGCGTTCACAGAGACAGATTAGCAACGTGTGGTCAAAACTGGATCTTATTTTTCTATTGTAAATCGATTCCGCATTAACGCATTACAATAGCTACCAAGTTTCACCACCATACGATAATTACAGCCAACACTGGACCTCTGAGATTAGCTGCCCTTTAAAACCATATAATTTATCTCCTTGTGTTTATAACCTACAGGTTAGAGAAAAAAAAGATGTTAACTTCACGTATGTAATACAAGGTTTAACAATTGAAGGAAAAACGTGAATAACTTTACCATATTTATTTTGTAGGTAAAAAGTCTACAGATAGAATCTAAATAAAATTTGTAGTTGATAATACTCTGTCAGCTCCGAAAAATGTAGTAATTTAATAGGAAGAGTGATTAATACATGTGTTGATACTGATAAAAAATTGAATATAGCTGCCCAAGTTTTATCCTAAGGGTGGAATCAGTAGGGACAGTTTTCTGTATCACGGGGGCATTAATCTTTTTTGTTGTGGTCTTCATTCCGAAGACTGGTGTTTTGCAGCTCTGCACCCCAGTCTGCGCCGTACAAAACTCCAGATATCTGTGTAATTACTGCAACCTACATGCGTCTGCTCCTACTTACTGCAGTAGTGTCTTGGTTCTTCCTACAATTCTGAATCAACACACCCCCCTCCATTGCTAAACTGATTATTCCTTAATGCTTCCGGACGTGCCGTAGGAACAAGTTCCTTTCTGAGGTCAGATTGAATGGTAACGTCTTTATCACGCCAAATCGATTCAGAACCTTCTCATTAGCTGTCCGATTTACCACTTTATCATTCTCCTACGGCGAAGCATTTTTAAAGCTTCTACTCTTTTCTTCTCCGAAATGTTCATCTTTCACGTTTCCCTACTGTCAAAGGATAACTCCAAACTAATACCTTCAGAAAGACTTCCTACGCCGAAAATTTAATTTGATGTTGACAATTTTTTTCTTTTTCAGAAATAATTTTATTGTTATTGCCAGTCTACACTTTACATCCCCTCTATGTCAGGTGTCGTCACTTATTTTGTGACCTAAATAACATAATTTATCTACTTCTTTTAGTCTCTTATCCTATGTAATTCATCCAGCATCGCCTGATTTAAAGTAATTGCATTCCATTACTCTTGTTTGACTTTACTTTTTTGCTCATCTTATAGAGTCTTTTCAAGACTTTGCCGTATTTGACATAAGGTCTTCGGAGAAAATAGGCAGTCATTTTTATAAATAGATTTTATTGTCGGAATAGATTGTTTTAATTTTTTAAAATGATTAGTTTTTCTGCACATGAGTTAACGTCATATCTGCTCTTATCGGTTAGAAGAGTGACTCGTACAACTTACGTGCGTAATTTACATCCAACATCATAGTGTAAAGGCCTGTGACGTAAAATGTAAATTTTGCTGATATGTTTGACGAGTTAGTCTTGTATCCGATTCAATTAGATCTGAGAATGGTTTATGTGGAATCGTAACTGCTCATAAAAAAAATAAAGAAACTGAAGTTCTTTTTTCAAGACACTATCCATTCCAGTCGACTGTGCAAGCCATCTGCCGTCTCTGACTGAATTTCAATGTCATCGGCAAACCATTTCTTACTTAGTCTTATTGAACTGTATATTCCGTTTAAAATTTCTCCTCGGTTTCCTTCACTCCTAACTCAGTAGACTGAATAAAGTCGGGGATAGGCGGCGTAGGCTGTAACACTGTCTCTCTCTCCTCTCAGTTACCCTTCCCTCAAATATCCTTCGACTCTCACAACTGCAGTCTGGGTCCCATACAAGTTTTAGATACCCTCACGCTCTCTGTACTATGTATGTACCTTCAAATTCTGAAAGAATGTATTCCCGTCAACACTGTCAAAATTCCTCTCTAAATCGGCAAATGCCTTTCTTCAACCTACTTTTTAAGACAAGACTTAACATCTCGCTGATTTTGAGTTGGAGCACTTGCGTCCGCTCACGCTCATCGTTGATCGTGAGCAGGGTAGTTGTGGCGCAGGGGAAAGGGGAGGGGGGTGAGGGAAATGCAGTAGTGGTAGTCAGGAAACTACACCACCGATGTCTTTGCATTTCAATATACAGAGGGAAGAATCGTATCATTTTACACCAAAAGATGACTTCACATAATGTTTAGTATTTCGTAGAAGGCTGAATATTTACATAAAGTTCAAGTTACAGAGATATTACACGTCTTACATACCACATTAAATGAAGCTCTTTTAGTAGGAAGACCCACGAAATTGCACTACTTTTAGCAAAGTCCTTGCGTCGTTCCTCGTCTGGCGATTTAATAGATGAATACAGAGTGGTTGCAACTAAGTATTCGTGAGCACTTCTGGTACAGCAGTTTCACGTGTTACGGTTATGAAACATAACAGTCGTGCGTCCCATACCGATTAGGACAGACAAAGTTCCGAGCCATCTTGCAAAACCTTTGTAAAGAATTTGCTGTACACTCTTTGGCTCTCTATAAAAGTGGAGACGTCACTGGCACACAGCTGAAAGTGGCATTCTAAGCAGCGTTGAAGAAAGTGTTGAAAATGTAGGTTTGTCATGGAATTTATTACTTTATGTGTCTTCAGACGGGTGCAGTCATGTTAGGAAAAACGTCAGGATTCGTAGAGCAATTGAATGGGAAATATAAAATGTTTCCTGTGCTGAATTTACATTGATCTGTAGCTTGTAGTAGTCTATCTGTAAATCGACAAGGAATGTAAAGGCAGTCAAGATTTTTCCAAGCATTTCCCTCAGAGCCGCGCGGGATTAGCCGAGCGGTCTCAGGCGCTGCAGTCATGGATTGGCAGCTGATGCCGGCGGAGGTTCGAGTCCTCCCTCGGCCATGGGTGTGTGTGTTTGTCCTTAGGATAATTTAGGTTAAGTAGTGCGTAAGCTTGGGGACTGATGACCTTAGCAGTTAAGTCCCGTAAGATTTCACACACATTTGAACATTTCCCTCAGGATCGATTTCCTCCTTTCACAAGCATCCACACGTCTCCGCAACCTACTCTATTCCCTGTGACGATGGAGGGCGTGAAGTACTTGTTGATCGTAGGCCTGCCCTCACTGACTGCTCGCAGAGCACGTTTGCTGTGAATCCATGTTCTAAGATACGTCGTAGGGTCTGTACTGCAACGTATGTTTCTACATTGTTCCAATTTCCAAACTAATATATAACTGGTTCACATTCTACCAATTTACCCATTACGCTATGAAAACAGCCATTATTTTGTAACCATGACTTACTACACTAACTGTTCGGTAATATTCACACTAGTCAGCACATGGCTTCTTTGGTATACGAATTATTACACTCTTCTTGAAGTCATGAGGTATTTCGTTTGTCACATGTACACGGTCAGGCACATTAATGTGATCACCGAGTATGTTCGACATCAACGTGCAATAACCACCCACAGACAGCAGCTGGCAGCTTTAGCAGTGGAGAGTACATATTACATGTCGGGACGGACGTGGAAAATAATGCAATCATTGTCGTAATACTGAAACGGAGAGAGTAATCTGATGTCCAAAAAGGCCATGATTATTGGCTCCCGGGTCAAGAGTGGAAGCATTTCCGAACTGGCTAAGTTTGTAAACTGTTCACGTGCTGGTGTGCGGTTCGTCGGCGAAAAGGGCTGCAATGTGCGTGCCAGTGGCACAACTGGACGTCCACTGCGTGGTGACAGACCGCCTTTTCAGTTGAATTACATCGGACAGATGACCGTTGGCGTGTACGGCGTGAAACGTCTGTAAGCAAACGTCCTGCAACAGTCGTTGGAACAGTCCAGGCTGCAGAGAATTCCCTGAGTGATCTCGACATACTGGAAGGCGCCGTGGATTAATACAAGTAAGCTTCTATAATTGGGGACCATGTCCACCTCTACACGTAGTTAGTTTTTCCTCTGAACGATAGCACCTATTACCAGGACAATGCAGTGTGTCGTACAGTTCGCAATGTACATGCGTGGCTCGAAGACCACCAGGGTGAGTTGACCGTACTCACCAGGCCACCAGACTTACCGGACTTAAGCCCAAACGAGAATATGTGGGACCACCTCGATTGGGCTGTTCGCGCTATGGATACTCAACCGAGAAAACCGACCATGGCACTGGAGTGAGCATGGCTTCGCATCCCCATCGGTACCTTCCAGAACCAACCTGACTCTCTTCCAGCACGTCTCGCAGCGGTCCGCGCTGAAAAAGGTGGTTATTCAAGATTTTTACTAGTGATATCATTAATGTGATTGGATAGTGTATCTGCCGTACCAGGTAGAATAGCGTTTTCATGGATGGCTCCCTCAAGATGCTAATTAATCCGTATGGAATGTCATCTACTCCACGAACCTTGTTTCGAATTAGGTCTTTCAGTGTTTTGTCCGATTCTTCTCGCAGTATCTTATCTCCAATATCATCTTCGTTTACTTCTTTTGCCCTTTCTGTAGTACTGTCTTCAAGCTGAGTTCCTCCGATAGCGCTTCTACATTCTCCTTCCACTTCGCACTCTTCCCTTCGTTGCTTAGTCATCGTATTTCGGTTTTCACAGTGCGTTCTGGGCTCTTTGGCGGGTAAATGAGTACTGAACAATGTAGTCGCTGTGACTACATCGACTAGTATATCAAGGATGTTCTAGACGAAATGAGGGAACGTTCTTTAGCCTTGCAGATGACCTTTAACTTGCGACATGCTGTGAAAGCAGGCGCCATTGCTCTTGTTGGCGGCGCTACATAAGGAAGGAGGAGCCCACACGCCGCTCCATCTTGTGGGAAAGAGCTCGCTTCCTCAGTAAAGGCATTTCCGTGGCAAGAACGAGTGTACGGCTAATACCAGCTTTGAGCAACTATATATTCGCAAGACATTCACTCTCTGTGGATTTATTTGTATAAGTATGAAAGATACGGAGAATGAATTATCTGCCATACCTGTCTCTTTCTGTCCATCCTTGCTTGCATACCACGCAGGAGAAGTATTCTTGAGGGAAAAATGTGGTGGAGAAAGATTTAGCTCTCAGTGACCCCATGGTCGGGCAAGCTGCTCTCTTCTATGCTCTTCCTTGCTAGAGTTTTAGTCGTTGGTATGTTAAAAAGCATTTGCGTAATGTGGCACACAGGCAGAAGTACTGCCTAAATGAAGCTTCCCATCAGCCCATAAGACTTATATGGAAGCCTCAGGTTGTAACAGAGTTGTCAGTGAAATGCATATGTCCGCGTCTCAGTTTTTAATACGCCGGGATCGTCCATCACCAGTAGCGTCCATTATTTAAAGCCTACTGTGAATAATTGAAATGGCAATCCGCCCGAATACGCAGATACTACAGATACATAGTTCATTCTAATGCCTTCTCAGAGATAAAATTGGTGTATGTCGAACTGGGAACATTCTCATACCATATGATCTATCCAGGTACTACTCACGCCCCGTCCTCGCAAGTTCATTTCTGTCATCACCGCTCCTCTATTTTCCTCTAAATGCTGGTTCAAAAATGGCTCTGAGCACTATGGGACTTAACAGCTGAGGTCATCAGTCCCCTAGAACTTAGAACTACTTAAACCTAACTAACCTAAGGACACCACACACGTCCATGCCCGACGCAGGATTCAAACCTGCGACCGTAGCGGTCGCACGGTTTCAGTCTGAAGCGCCGAGAACCGCTCGGCCACTCCGGCCGGCTCTAAATGCTGCCTGCCAAAATTAATCTGCCAGTTACTACGTACGCGTATTTCCCGCTAGAATTTGTTTCTCCTTTCAATAACTGAGGGGCACTGTATCAAATGGTTCAAATGGCTCTGAGTACTATGCGACTTAACTTCTGATTTCATCAGTCGCCTAGAACTTAGAACTAATTAAACCTAACTAACCTAAGGACATCACACACATCCATGCCCGAGGCAGGATTCGAACCTGCGATTGAAGCGGTCGCTCGGCTCCAGACTGTAGCGCCTAGAACCGCACGGCCACTCCGGCCGGCGCACTGTATCAGATCGACCATCTTGTATATAACTTAAATCACACGAAGCGACAAATGCACTGACCAGCCTCGATGATGACTTCTAGGCAGCTGTAATCAAAAGACAGGTTGGTTCCCATTTTCTCAGAAACACAACTATAATGAATATGCGAATACATGCAAAACACACGACTTTTCTCACTGTAAGTAAGTTGACTGTGGTAGCAGGAAGTTCAACCGCCCACAGAATTAAAACAACTTATTCCCAAATCTTACGCAAGTGATAGCGCTTGCCTGGTGCATCCTGCCGTAGCTGGACGAACACTCACGAAAGAGATGAGTACAGCATCAAATGAAACGACACTGCTACTGCTTGAGCACCCCCGTTTACAAATAACTGAGAGTGGTGCATTCTTCTCTTGTTCTGATAATTACCGCCTTATGGTTAGTCCGACGAGAGTTCAGTAGTCCTTGTCACATGACCATCGTATTTGCGCCAGACAGGCGAACAATATTGCGTTCTGTGTACCTTGGCGCACAGCGCGACGACGAAGCTATGTTTCACATTTTTACACTCCTAAATGAAATGACTTAGCCGTCTCCGGCACTCGGCTTAAGTGTTGTGTTGGAAACGGCAGCCGTGGGAGGCTTGTCAATAAGGACTGGAATGAAGTGCAGCAGTCAGTAAACAGCGCAGCGCAGCACAGCCGGAGCGCCGCGTCCGGCACCTCAATTACAGCGACAATTGATGACGTCACAGGCGTAGCGCAGCCGCCGGCTCGGCAGGGCTCAGGGCTCCACGTTCGCTGAATCTCCAGCTACATTGGCTACCGTCCCAGAACCAAGGATCACTAGACTTAGGCGCCGTGGGGGAGACGACTGAATTTGCTTTTCACCCTATGTCAGCATCCTAAATACGAACAATTCATACTAAAATCTATAAATAAGACATGTCAAGTAAAGAATGTAGTTGTATCATAGACTGATAATGAAACAATTTGAGCTCAAGATATTATTTTGTCAGAATTTAATAAATAGTTTTCAAGCGTAACTAGATATTACAATTATTTTTGATCCAGAACAACAATACAAGTCCCAGAAAGTAACCATTAATCTCGATGAACATACTTGTCCACTGACTTATGCACCAGTGACCGCTTTCCCGTAGATTCTAGGTGTTTAATATTCTGAAATCATCCTAAAGTATAGTTAATCGCTCCGTTAAAGACATGACGAACGTGAACCAACAGCATGAGATGATATGCTGGCATGTACCATCTATCAGGCGTCAGAGGCAATAATCAGAAATATTAACTAGTAGTACAGAGCAAGTGGCACTGCGATAGGCAAACAAATCATCCAGGTGTATAAATTATTCGTAATCTTACCATCTATATAAAATTAATTTTTCAGCTAAACTGTGTGTGGACGTTACGTTGTAAATCGTGTAAACATATAGCGAAGATGCAAACGTGTTTAGAGAAAAGTTAATTATTTTATTGAATGGGATAAGTTGTTTCTGTATTTTCATTTGTATAAAGCCGTTAAGTACTCTAAAATGTCCTCATAATAATAAGAAACTATGGAAGAATATGTAAATAAAGACTGTGATTAGGAGTAAGAGAGATACTTAACTGAAAAAGGACGAGATGATATTAATGCGAGCAATCATGAACTATATGCTTTTTTGACGATCTCCATGTGAGCTACTGCAGACGACGAAGGAATGTGGTAGTAAAATATGGCACTAGCCCCATGTATCATTCAGGCAAACATAGGAAAGCCTGAAGGCTGGACTTAGTGATTATTATTAGTTGCACCACAACTGCTACTACATACTTCTTAGTCCAGATAAGTAAACGTGTACATGTTATCCTACTATAGAAAGTTTTTACAAGGACTGCTTATGTATGTGTTTAGCGTTGAGCATACACAGCGCTGGGACAACAGTAAAGTTACATTTGACTTCTTCCAAAGGGCCTCTCTTTTACTATGTTAATGTATTTAGGGACATAACAGGAGTGTTTCTGGCAGAGTTTCTATTCGCATGTGTTGTAGAGATCAAATGTCTACTTTTCTTTCCATATGATTGGTTCTGCTGTAGCAATATGCAGTGAAGGTAAGTGGAATAAACGTGCTAAAGAAGCTTTTGTAGATATATGAATGAAATTATACCAGATCTCGAAGAAAGGTAAAAACACAATACTACGAGTTTCTTTAATGTACGGGATTTCATCATAATTGGAATGATTGCTTATGACTGAGTAAAACCATTTGTGGTCGAACCTGACAACAAAAAGACGTTATATACTTTCGACAAAAATAATAGAAAAAATTAATGTGTACAGTTACGAGAATGATGGAACCAACGAAAGCCATGGTGACTTCGAAGGAATTTACGAGTGATTCGAATGAGCTCGTGAACTCAACTCGCCACTGGAGTGACACAAGCATAAAACTCAGAAAGGCTTTTATCTCAATAGACGGCATATTTTAGAGAGTATGCGTGACATCGTGGTAAAATAGGTTTAAGTGAAACTTCTGCTAACAACGAAAGAGAGTTGACAGTTATAGCATTCCGTGTTTGATTATCATTACTGGTTGCGGATTTCACTGTGCATCTTAAGATCAAAGATGCATATTTACACTGAGATAATAAAAGTCATGCGTTCCCTCCAAATACCGTGTCTGACCTTCATTTGACAGGTGTAGTACAACAACTGGGCATAACATAGATTCCAGTCGATGGAATCCACCATTTCCTGTTAATAATAGGTTCAGCTGGACAAAAATACCTCGTCCATTCCATGTAAACTCCACCCACACCATTCTGGAGCCATCACCAGCTCGCACTGTGCCTAGTTGGCAACTTGGGTATATGGCTTTGTCGATCTTCGCCCCGCTCGAACTCTACCATCGACCCTTAGCATCTGAAATCGGGATTCATCTGACCAAGCTGCGGTTTTGCAGTCGTCTAGGATCCAACCGATATTTTCACGAGCCCAGGAGACTCGCTGCAGGCGATGTCGTGCTGTTAGCAAAGGCGCTCGCGTCGGTCGTCTAGTTTCGTAACCCATTAACCCTGTCCTCCCCATTAGCTGAACGGTCAGCGCGTCGGAATGCCACGCACGGGGGCCCGGGTTCGATTCCCGGCTGTGGCGGGAGATTTTCTCTCCTCAGGGAATACGTGTTGTGCTGTTATCACTTCATCGCCATTGTCGACGCGCAAGTCGCCCTAATGTGGCGTCGCACTCAAGAAGACTTGCACTTGGCGGCCGAACTTCCCGCCTGAGAACTCCCGGCCACTGGCGCTATACCATCATTTCCATTTTTTACCGATTAACCCCTAATGCCGCTGCCTTTTTTCTAGTGGATACGTTCGTCGCACGTCCCACATTAATGGCTTTTTTTAGTTTTATGCTTGTTATTGTTTGTCTGTTATCAGTTACAACTCTACGCAAAGGACGCTGCTTTCGGTCGTTAAGTGAAAGCCGCAACCACTACGTTGTCTGTGGTGAGAGGTAATACCTGAAACTAGGTATTCTCGGCACACGATTCACATATGCATTAGGAGACACAGCGATCATTTGCTGTACATTTTCTGTCCTATTTGGCGTCGGCAGAAGACACGTTATGATCACTCGCAGCGGTGGTGACGCACAGACGAGGAACAAACAGGCAGTTGCTGTGGCTGAAGGTGGTGGAATACACGAAGTGAACGGCTAGCCCAAAGTGAAGTCCAAAACATAATGAAAGTCTTAGTAATCATGTGAAGACAGTCCAGGGAGGGATAAGTATGGAAAAATATAAAACTAAGTAATTTGGATCAGTCTCCTATTTAAGGGTTATGAGACAAGCGAGAACTGCCGCACAAGTGCAGCGCCGCTGTGTTTGTGAGCTCTTCTGTCACGTCAGTGGACAGGTCGACGTGTTACGCCCACCACGGCGGCGACGCCTTTGACGGCAACGAGCTACAACCCTTCAAATCACCAAGGGATATTAAATACGTTTCTTAGTATCGTAGTTTTCTGCAGTAATAACCGTCTAAACGATTGCTTTGACAAGTAGAATAATTGCATGCTGCCAGAATTAACAATTTTCTTTAAACATTATATGTTGAAGATTGATATTATTATATTTCGATACAAGTACGACAGTCATATACAAGAGGATTCAAACATCATGTCTCAAAAGAGAAACAAGGGGAACAAGAATTCCACCGACTTCCAACGACAAACTTTCAGAGTTGGTGGTATGGACCGAACAAGAAAAAAAATAATGCAGTAAACGTTGGCTCCAAAATGTATACCGTAGGAGCTACAGGGTGTTTCAAAAATGACCGGTATATTTGAAACGGCAATAAAAACTAAACGAGCAGCGATAGAAATACACCGTTTGTTGCAATATGCTTGGGACAACAGTACATTTTCAGGCGGACAAACTTTCGAAATTACAGTAGTTACAATTTTCAACAACAGATGGCGCTGCAAGTGATGTGAAAGATATAGAAGACAACATAGTCTGTGGGTGCGCCATTCTGTACGTCGTCTTTCTGCTGTAAGCGTGTGCTGTTCACAACGTGCAAGTGTGCTGCAGACAACCGGTTTATTCCTTAGAACAGAGGATTTTTCTGGTGTTGGAATTCCACCGCCTAGAACACAGTGTTGTTGCAACAAGACGAAGTTTTCAACGGAGGTTTAATGTAACCAAAGGACCGAAAAGCGATACAATAAAGGATCTGTTTGAAAAATTTCAACGGACTGGGAACGTGACGGATGAACGTGCTGGAAAGGTAGGGCGACCGCGTACGGCAACCACAGAGGGCAACGCGCAGCTAGTGCAGCAGGTGATCCAACAGCGGCCTCGGGTTTCCGTTCGCCGTGTTGCAGCTGCGGTCCAAATGACGCCAACGTCCACGTATCGTCTCATGCGCCAGAGTTTACACCTCTATCCATACAAAATTCAAACGCGGCAACCCCTCAGCGCCGCTACCATTGCTGCACGAGAGACATTCGCTAACGATATAGTGCACAGGATTGATGACGGCGATATGCATGTGGGCAGCATTTGGTTTACTGACGAAGCTTATTTTTACCTGGACGGCTTCGTCAATAAACAGAACTGGCGCATATGGGGAACCGAAAAGCCCCATGTTGCAGTCCCATCGTCCCTGCATCCTCAAAAAGTACTGGTCTGGGCCGCCATTTCTTCCAAAGGAATCATTGGCCCATTTTTCAGATCCGAAACGATTACTGCATCACGCTATCTGGACATTCTTCGTGAATTTGTGGCGGTACAAACTGCCTTAGACGACACTGCGAACACCTCGTGGTTTATGCAAGATGGTGCCCGGCCACATCGCACGGCCGACGTCTTTAATTTCCTGAATGAATATTTCGATGATCGTGTGATTGCTTTGGGCCAACCGAAACATACACAAGGCGGCGTGGATTGGCCTCCCTATTCGCCAGACATGAACCCCTGTGACTTCTTTCTGTGGGGACACTTGAAAGACCAGGTGTACCGCCAGAATCCAGAAACAATTGAACAGCTGAAGCAGTACATCTCATCTGCATGTGAAGCCATTCCGCCAGACACGTTGTCAAAGGTTTCGGGTAATTTCATTCAGAGACTACGCCATATTATTGCTACGCATGGTGGATATGTGGAAAATATCGTACTACAGTTTCCCAGACCGCAGCGCCATCTGTTGTTGAAAATTGTAACTACTGTAATTTCGAAAGTTTGTCTGCCTGAAAATGTACTGTTGTCCCAAGCATATTGCAACAAACGGTGTATTTCTATCGCTGCTCGTTTAGTTTTTATTGTCGTTTCAAATATACCGGTCATTTTTGAAACACCCTGTATGAGCACATGTTCATCTTCGCTGCTGTGAAACACATTCTACCTACAGTCTATTGTCGGTGTATGTATAATACAAGTCAACAAAAGATCTCATATGTCACTACAGCTTGGATTATTATGTTTTTTTGTTCCATAATTAATCTAAACTCTCAAACTTACATCTTAAACGCAAAGTCATCAGGTACATAAGACTGCTTCTTCAGACTGAATTATTGTGTTACGAAGATACATGTATAAGTGGTGCACAAAAATATGGAAACACCACAAACACAACACAATACCGTGTCTAATCCGGTCTAAGAACACCGTTGGGATTCAAAACAGCTTCCAGTCGTCTCGAATAAATAAATACAGGTTCTGTATGGTTTTCAGGGAAATCGTATACCATTCTTCGTGCAAAATAGTGGCAAGTTAGGTTACGATGATGGAGGTGGATAGCGATCGCACACCGTTCCCTCTAATGTAGCCCACAACGGCTCCATAATATTTATATCTGGCGACACGGGCATTTGCAACACTGACAAGTGGTTTTGTAATTCCAGCTCACACTACTCTCCCTTGATTCTGGACCTCCCTTCACGTCGTCTGGGTGCTGAGAGTTTTCGCGAGTGAGAATTCAGTTCTGCAGTGACTACTGCAGCTGTCGTTCTCCCCTCTTCAAAGACTGTCCGTCATGATCAGTGAACACACACTTCCATCCGCGTTGTGACTTAGCGGATGATGTTGCTCCGCTTTCCTTGCAAATGGTATACATGTTTAATACGTTGCCTCGTGGAACACCAAACACTTCTACTCCCATGGTTACCGAAGCAACCACCATAAGAGCACCCACAGTTTGCCCACGCTATAATTAACTTAGCTCTAACATAATGTGCTCACAACTACAAAGAACGCTGCTCTGACCACAGTGACACCTGCAACATATTGAGGACACTGCACATGTGGAGTTCGTGGTCATATACAACGGTGCGAACTGCAGGTACATTCATCTTCAAACATGCATTTCTGGCGTTTCCATATTTTCGTTCAACCTCTCTCGCTGTGGGGAGAACATGCATTTCTGGCGTTTCCATATTTTCGTTCAACCTCTGTCACTGTGGGGAGAACATGTGAATAACTGTGATTTATTATAATAACACAAGAACATGCATTTCTGGCGTTTCCATATTTTCGTTCAACCTCTGTCACTGTGGGGAGAACATGTGAATAACTGTGATTTATTATAATAACACAAATCAAGAAAAGTTTTGCATCACCTAGGTTCCGAGAGTTGCGGAACCTGTACAGATAATTGGAATAGCGATCAACATAAACATTATTTCTGCCCTTTTTATTGCTCATGAAAAACACACATCGCATGTTGTGCCATCATACAGCGAGACCTTCAGAGGTGGTGGTCCAGATTGCTGTCCGGTACCTCTAATACCCAGCAGCGCGTCCTCTTCCATTGGTGCATGCCTGTATTCGTCGTGGCATACTATCCACAAGTTTATCAAGGCACTGTAGTTACAGATTGTCCCACTCCTCAACGGCGATTCGGCGCAGATCCCTCAGAGTGGTTGGTGGGTCACGTCGTCCATAAACAGCCCTTTTCAGTCTATCCCAGGCATGTTTGATATGGTTCATGTCTGGAGAACATGCTGGCCACTATAGTCGAGCGATGTTGTTATCTTGAAGGAAGTCATTCACAAGATGTGCACGATGGGGGCGCGAATTATTGTCCATGAAGAAGAATGCCTCGCCTATATGCTGCCGATATGGTTGCGCTATCGGTCGGAGGATGGCATTCACGTATCGTACAGTGGTTACGGCCCCTTCCATGAGTACCGGTAGCGTACGTCAGACCCACATAATGTGTTGCGGCACTTCTGCCGGTTCGGGGGGGGGGGGGGGGGGGCTAAACAATATTAGGTAGGTGTACTAGCTTTTTTGGCTCTTCAGTGAATTACGTGGTTTCCACTCATACGTAAATGGGAAACTAAAATAAATAAATGCTACTCTCTCACAGCCAGCCTGGTTGAAATGAAGCCACATGGTGTTACTGGCTTAAACTCTATTACAATGGAACAACTGCGAGACAATGACGTAAGAGTATATAAAAATTGGGACGGTGAAACACGGCCAAAGTCTTTGCTCCTGATGCCAAGGATGCTTTAACGAAAATATTCGTCGAACTGTTGATTCCTTTGTGATTCTGAGGTCTAACTGAATTTCGACTTAGTGTATGTACGTGTCTGAGTCCAGAGCCCAGACGCTCGTAGCAGGGCGCGTGAGCAGTGGCGTGATCGTTGCTCGGCCTCCGGTTACAAACGCTTCCGCGGTCATCAGCCGCACAATGGCCAAAGGCTACCTCAGCCACATGGTCGGCCTCTCAATTGCTTTCTGGGGCGCCGTGATTCACATCCAGCCAAGAGGTAGCGAGACTTCGTCCATGTCTCACGTCCTGTGTGTTCTCTGGTGGAGGACACTTCTCCCAATGTGTGCCATTCTTTTTTTCTTGTGTTTGCATAGGAGCGACGAAAATATGACCGTCGGTATGCAGAAAAGTATCAAGAAGCAGAGCAGTCATTCCAACTTCAAAAACGAGGAATGAAGATGATGAAAGAGGTTACCATTATAAAATCAGGCATGAGCATTGTATAATAATTAAAAAAATTTAATCCGTCAAGCATTATATGTGTTAGTATGTGTGTTATATCTCAAATTAAATAGGACGTTTCAGCATTAAACAGCCAAGTTCGCAGTTATGAAACTAAAACAAAGAATTTCTAACAAAGAACTGCGTAGCAACGCCCTACATCAGAAAAGTATCTAAACCTAAAATACTCTTCAATAATTTGACTGCAGAAATAGAGAATATGAAAGGATTGCCAAAATTTTCAAAAATGGTTCAAATGGCTCTGAGCACTATGGGACTTAACATCTGTGGTCATCAGTCCCCTAGAACTTAGAACTACTTAAATCTAACTAACCTAAGGACATCACACACATCCATGCCCGAGGCAGGATTCGAACCTGCGACCGTAGCAGTCGCGCGGTTCCGGACTGAGCGCTTAGAACCGCTAGACTACCGCAGCCGGCTTGTATGAATCAAGCAGATCTGCGTGGAAAACAAATTTCTGTTATGTGTGCGTCATTTTTAAAATGATTTGTCTGCTTTGGCAGGCTCGTCACTATACAAGCTAGTTCTAAGGTGGAACTCGTTGTGAAAGCTCTTGAAAGAGTGTGTAGTGGAACCTAAGTGGTACGAAGTTGTCGGAAGTAGTGTAGGGTGTGTTGAAGACTTTTTATATGCATAGTTTGAACCTGAATCCTTGGGTTCCTTGTACCACACAAATACGCAACATCGACGAGACAGGTATATCGACTAAAGCTACAAAGCTGCAGCTGAATGGGGTGAGTATATATTATGGTAGCAACATTTCTAATTAAGAGAAAACCTGACTACATGCATTTGTAAAAGTGTTGCTTGACAGTAGAGGCAAGTTACAAGGTACGAGGGACATAGATGGAAAGGCCTGTGAGTCTGAGACACTCAAAATTGCCGTTTCTGTCAGTTGACAACGAAGAAAAGAAACTATAATTTAACTTTAGTAGAAATACATGGTAATCAATTCATACACAAACACAAAAATCGTGGCAAAATAATGGCTAGAGGGACCAGCAAATTATAAAACTAAATTTGTGGAAACACTCTCACTGGTTGGAAGCTTTAGGTCCTGTAAGTGTCTTCCCGGCTTACACGTCTGTTCATTTTAGACACAGTGACACGATATAATTACTATCATTCTGCTACACGCTTTTCACCAGCAGAGTCAGATTCTGAAGATCGTTCTCTGTCTTTGTCTCTAAAATAAGAAGAAGAGTACAACACGTATACCATTTTTATCAATAGACAGAATGTATATTCCACAACGTTTCAGTTTGCTAATTTTAGTTTATCTTCGTTACTAACGAAAGAGCTTTCCCAATTTTCAGTTGTGTAAGGCTGCCTTCATTTGCTGCGGCAGATTATATTGCTCTTGTCAGGCATCAGCAGCATTAAATGTAGCAAGATGAGTTAAACACGCAAAACAGTTTCATTCACAAGTAACCTCGAACTACAAACTTGGAGCTTCCAGTAGAATCATTCTTTCAACCGAGGCCACAGGCATTTCTCGGAGACATTGTTATTTTATAATTTCGTATGAAAATACACTTCTGCTATCGGGGCAAAACCTGGCCTTCGGAGAAATTCACCACGCTGTTCATTCTGTGGAGAGGATTACGTGCCTTGAAAGCTAGTATGCAAGTACACTGTATTCTGTTTGCTTTTATTCTTTAGATACTCTGCTGGTATGTGGGTAAGAAACATGCAAAGCTATTTTGAAGGAAATGTCAGTATTAGAAAAGCATATGCAGTATGAAAACAAACTGTAGTTGTTTCCTTTAGAGTTATACATTCAGCGTTCGGTGGAGTGAGCCCCATGAGTGATAGATGCAGTGTAGGATTCTTGTCAAATATATCTTCTTGTGCCCTATGGGCTTTGTAGAGTTGGACGAACAGTGGTGAGTGAAAACGTATTAGATATCTGCATGTTGATGGACTAATGCCCCATGTATCAGTTTTTAGGGATTGATTGTTAATTGAGAACTGTGTCAGTTATTCTGTCATTGCAGCATTCATACGTAGATCGTCCATCACATTAGTGCCAACGTTTCTAGATTCCGTAAACAAAGTTCCATTATGAAAATGCTTTCCAGCTTACCGTGGCTTCATTGTTTGTCTATTATTTTGTAGCTGTTGTCATCAGTCAGAAGGACGTTTTGGTGCAGCTATCCATAACAGTCTATTTTGTGCAAGTCCTTTCGCATCTGCATTACTATTGCACCCTACATCTACTTTAACCTGCTTACTCTCATGAAGCTTTGATCTCCCTCTACAATCTTTTCAGAAAGATATTGCCCGACCACACACGATGGGAGCTCCTACTGGTTATCTGTGTTTATACAGTATTTGCATCTTCACAATGCAATGTCCTGCTGGTACGCAGGCACGTCTGATGGACATTGTATTGTGAAGACGCAGGCACTGTATAACCACCAATGATGTATCCATGCCTCGATGGGCCAACAAAACGATATAATACACTCTTTAAAAAAAAGAAAAAAAAACAATACAACGGCGCACCACGAAAGCATTATCCGAATGGGACGGAAATCTATGGATGTGGTGTACATGTATTGACAAATAAATTATTGTAATTGCAGAAAAAGTAGATGATTTATCTAAGAGAAAGATCTTCACAGACACATGTTCTTTGGTCATCAGTGCTCAGTTCAACAGTTCAAAGCGGGATTCATCACTGTAAACAATTCTACGTCACTGAATGAGATTCCAGGGTAACGACGTGTCTGAAGACGACACTGACAACCCGACTGCCGCCTCCCATACGGCTCGAGAAACGGGGGTGGCGGACTGGGGTGCCGTTTCATTTCATAGCAAGACCCCTTTGGTTCTCATCTGCTGCACCCCTGCAGCACAACGGCACGTCGACGATGTTATACGCCCTCTTTTGTTGCCGTTCATGGCAAGCCATCCTGTGCTTACATTTCAGCAAGTTAAGGCCCGCCCGCATACGACGAGAGTTTGCCAAACCCTACCTTGGCCAGCAAGGTTGACGGAACTCTTGCAGTTCACAAAGTTTGGAGCATTAAGGGCAGGTCCCTCCGACCACCTCATGATTTTGACGATCTAACGCGCCAACTGGACAGAATTTGGCACTATACCGCTCAGGAGGACATGCAACAACTCCATCAGTCAATGCCAAGCCGAATAAGTGCTTGCGTATGTGCCACAGGCGGATCAATTCGTTATTGACTTGCTGAATTTGTGAAGCACTTTCTCGTGAATAAATCAGCCAGTTGTCCTGAAATTGTAATCATTTATTTGTCCGTACACGTACATCACTTCTACCAATTTCCGTTGCATTCGGATAATTTCTTTATTTAGCGTCGTTTCTTTTGCATTAGAGTGTATTTGTCCTGTGCGGGGATCACAAATTGTGCTGGTATAAGGGTCGTGACCACGTGACAGGAAAATTTTGATCGCTTCATAAGGAATGCTCAGATAGCGGAAATGATTTGATTATTTCCGCGTAGCATCGTGTCTCAGAGTCCGACTTCATCGACGAACATGGCGTTTTCTACCGCCAAGCCAGAATTACATTAACCTTTCCTATGGATCACTAACGACCGAAGGCGTGTGAATTAGAAGCTTTTTACATGATGAAATTCGTCTCCCGCCACAAATGTTCTCGGAATTCATTTTTCGATCCTCATTACTACTGTGTAATCCAACTGCTTAGCTGGGTGTTAACGTGCTTGCCTCCCCTGCACTTGGCTCAGGTTCGATTCCCGGTCAGGTTGGAGATTTTCTCCGCTGCTTGACTGTGTGTCGTGTTGTCCTCCTCATCATTTCATCCTCATCATCGGCCGCAAGTCGTCCAATGTGGCACCGACTGAAATAAGACTTGCACTTGGCCGCCGAACCTGAATGGGACATCCCGGCCAACAGTCCATACGATAATTTCATTTTACTTCTGTGCACATTAAGCTGGGGAATGTTGAGCTGTGCGCCGACGTTGTGCAGGGCCACTCGATACTCTGACGGACATATTGGGACTGTTGTGGTTGATTACGCTGGTTTTGGCCTTCGAAATTTGCGTGTTTTCGAACTTCCGTTTGAGGTACCGTCAGACGTTGCAGTGGCCGCCTTTAAGCTTTCCGGCAACATCGTCAGTCACGTTGCTGAACGTGGGAGACTATCGGAACGTACCGTGTTCTCAGTGCTGTATGTCAGATAAAAATTTAGCTACAGAAACACGTGCCTTCTTACTTGGTTCTTGGCGGCTACAGGATTGTCGTCATGTACGATGGCCATCCGCGCAACAGGTCAGGTTGTGGCCGGGAACGCCATGTCCGTTCCGAATGTCTCCAAAGTAGACTGATTCAGACGCCGATCACAGACGGCACACTTCCTGCAGCGCCCACTGTGTTACCTCTATCTTGCATGTCTGCGGCAGTGCTGCCCGCTGCGCCATTCTGAATCAGTCGGTACCGGCGTCGACTCCTTTCGACGACACGATGGACGTTTTGCCTGTGTCTCCCACACTCCTACCCGCGCAATACAAATTAACGATGACCGTCAGCAGGCAGAAGCTCTCTGCCCTGACCCCGTGGTTGTTGATCATGTAGCTGTACCAACCTCCGCCGAACTGCCATCTGGCCACATGTCGGACGATAGCCGCCAGACATCCGACACAGAACAGCATGTTAGGAAGCAACGGTCGCTGAGGAAACGGAAGAGACAACGTCGTACCCTTCTGAGGACTGCGCCAATAGGATGTGAGCCCGGGATAACGCTGCTGATGGTGCGATGTCCTCTGACACCCTGACCCTGATGACGCGACGTCCTTCCCCACCTCCGTCTCCGGTCAGCGTCCACCTCCGGACACCGACCTTCCCTCGCCTACGTCTGATGCGGTTACCTCCCCTTCTATGTCTGACGCTACCTGTGGGCGCACCTCTGATAGTGTTCCACTGAACCGGCCCGGAAGAGCCGTCAGTCTCCTGGGCGGACAACGCCAATGCTGAGGATGGACATTCTGGAGGTGTGCAGAGCGATGAACCCCCCTTACTAAGGTCGGCTCCATTCCCGTCACAGTGAGGTGCCCTACCACTGGGGCCTAACGAGGATTTCCCTCTGCTTCTCCCGCGTTTGATTCGCCCATCCTCCTGGCGATGGTAGCTTTCTAGATTTATCGCATAGCCACAGTAAATGTCAATACCATTCGCGTATACCACAAACTGGCTTTACTCCTTTAGATGCTGTATGCTGCGCGCTTTGACGTTGCTCTCCTTCAGAAGTTGGATGTAGCAACTTCCTGTGCTCCACGTGGTTTCACGGCACATGTCTCTCATTCTTCCCCTACTGATAGTGGGGTAGCGATCCTCTTACGTGACGCTATCTTCGCTGATGCAGTTGCCTATCTCCCTGATGCCAGAGGTATGACTCTCACGCTTAGTGGCGTTAGGATTGTCAATGTCTATGTGCCATCTGGTTTGGTTCGCCACCGTGAATGTTCTATCTCCTTCTGAGAAACAATGACACCTCTTTTCCTGGGTCGGCAGGATGCTTTGATCGTGGGAGGCGATTTCAATTGTACCGAGGCACCCAAAGACCTACTACAAAGTCACTCTCTGTGCGCGGCGCTAGAGGCAACTCTCCAGCACCTCAGCCTTGAGGATTCTTGGGAGTATGTTCATGGGGATTCTCCAGGGTTTACGCATTTCACTAGCCATTCTTCCAGACGCCCCGATAATGTTTTCATCTCCTGCGATATTGGCAGTGGGGTACAGCCTGCTGATGTCTGGCCTGTTGCATTTTCTAACCATGACGGCTATACCTGCGTCATCAATCTCAGCCGCCAAATGAGGCGGTTCGGCCGTGGACCATGGTAACTGAACACAATCCACCTTACTACCGCCGGTAGCTCATCGAGACAACGTAGACAGCTTGTCGACACAGTAGTGCCTGTCAGTCTGCTCTGTCTTGGTGGGTGCTTCTTGAAAATCCTGCCCTGGTTAAGGAAGGGAGGCTGCGGTGTGGCGGCGAAGAACTCAGGAATTCTATTTCACAATTCTCTGGGAATGTACTACGATTCCGTTTTCGCCAGAGGGCCAGTCGATGGTGAATCATGCCAAGACACAGCTTACATCCCTCTCTCGCCGCCATCTTGAAGGAGCTATGGTCAGTGTGCGTACCTACGATGGGTTAATGAAGGAGCGTCCATGTGTATGTCATAACGGAACGATGCCACCGTCGAAAGACTTTGTTTAATGTTATTACGACCGATGATCGGTCTACGCTTCACGAACTTTATGTTATGCTGTACTCTGATCAACGTCACCACGGTGCCAACATTACGGCGGTCTTCAGACTCTCCTTTGCCTTAGTTGGATGTGACGATGGATCTACATGGTAAATTCACAGAGGACGGAGTCCCTGATGCTATCCAGGAGTTTTATATGAACAAGTCGTCTGGTCCTGATGGCCTCCCACTGGAGTTTTGTCGGTCATTTCGTCCCCTTCTGGTGCCAGTGTGGACTGAAATTTGTCGGGACCATATGTCACCTTTGGTGCCCATTCCAGACGGTTTCCTGTATGGTTTCCTCATTCCCATCCACAAACCTTGGGGTAACTCATGGATATGCGATTACCATCCCTTGACGTTACCCAACAGCGACACAAAGATCTTTATCCAGCTGTTGGCTGCGCAGCTTAAACGGCCCGGTCGGTACGTGGTTTACTCCGATCAAACTTCTTTGGGAGGTGCCAATAACACCGCACTGCCCTCTGACGCTATCGGTACATGTTGGGTCGATCACAACTACCTGGAACGGGTGCTCCGCCATATGGGATACACTGATACTACCATCGACGTCGTAATGTGTACTCTACAATCGCCGTCTCACTCGTCCCACCTCGATCTGTCGATGAGTGCGTCAAGGCTGGCTGCTCTCTGCACTACTTTACGCTTTCGCCATTGAACCGTTGCAGTGCGGCCTCCGTCAACGCCTCTCTGGGATATGTCTTGGTGACCATGTATTCAGCTGCACTATTTACGCAAACGATCTCGTCATCGTTCTTCGTAGCTGTGCTGAGGTCAAGGAGTCACTGGCATGGGTTATCACCTACGACGAAGTTCTAGTAGTTGCCTTAACGTCCACAAATCGAGCGCCAATGTTATAGGTGCGGGGCTTCCTGCGAACAGTGCTACTCCTTTAAATGTCGCTCATACTATCCGATGCTTAGGATTGGACTTCGCAAGCGATCTGCGGGGTACGATTGCCCTCAAGTGCCGGCGCATCCTTTCCCAACTACATGCTGGGCTCTTCGATCACCGTCTACGAACACTCGATCTTCCGTAATGGACACAATATGTAAATCTATATTTGTCGTCACGTATCCCCCACGTGACACAGACACATCCCATTCCGCCACTCATGGCTCGCCGCATGCTAGCGACACTGGGTAGATTTGTTTGCCATGGCTTG
Source organism: Schistocerca nitens (assembly GCF_023898315.1). NCBI lineage: Eukaryota > Metazoa > Arthropoda > Insecta > Orthoptera > Acrididae > Schistocerca > Schistocerca nitens. The sequence continues at coordinate 953,548,360 of NC_064616.1, forward strand.
CTGTTCAAGATAAGTTACAAGACCGTCACCCTCCCGCGATGCGTGCTTTAGATCTGTACCATGTGCCTGACAGCTTGATGTCTCTTTTCATTGGCTCTCACATGGCATCGTGTCACCGTTGTCCTACGTGCCTTACCAGCCTACTGCTGGAGGCCATTGCACTACACTCTCTCTCAGCACCTACCCCACTTTCGGACTTCCCGCAGCCCTTCTTTTACTTCCTCCACTTTCTCCTCGAACTGAGCTACGTTCGTACTGCGATGACACCAGCGCACTTGACTTCCACGAGAGCGATCTGTGGCTTTCTATGGCAGCACAGGACACCGAATGTGGTTGAGGGGAAGCATCCCCACGTCGACTAGCGTGCTGTTTGGCGATCGGTGTGCGCTCCTTATCCTGACACTGAGGCCGCGCCGAGTGGCCGCGCGTTTTTAGGCGCCATGTCACTGACTGGGCGGCCCCTCCCGCTCAAGGTTCGATTTCTCCCTCGGGCATGGGTGTGTGTATTGTTCTTAGCGTAGGTTAGTTTAAATAGTGTGTAAGTGTAGGGACCGATGAACTCAGTAGTTTGGTTCCTTAGAAATTCACACATACACTCCTGGAAATTGAAATAAGAACACCGTGAATTCATTGTCCCAGGAAGGGGAAACTTTATTGACACATTCCTGGGGTCAGATACATCACATGATCACACTGACAGAACCACAGGCACATAGACACAGGCAACAGAGCATGCACAATGTCGGCACTAGTACAGTGTATATCCACCTTTCGCAGCAATGCAGGCCGCTATTCTCCCATGGAGACGATCGTAGAGATGCTGGATGTAGTCCTGTGGAACGGCTTGCCATGCCATTTCCACCTGGCGCCTCAGTTGGACCAGCGTTCGTGCTGGACGTGCAGACCGCGTGAGACGACGCTTCATCCAGTCCCAAACATGCTCAATGGGGGACAGATCCGGAGATCTTGCTGGCCAGGGTAGTTGACTTACACCTTCTAGAGCACGTTGGGTGGCACGGGATACATGCGGACGTGCATTGTCCTGTTGGAACAGCAAGTTCCCTTGCCGGTCTAGGAATGGTAGAACGATGGGTTCGATGACGGTTTGGATGTACCGTGCACTATTCAGTGTCCCCTCGACGATCACCAGTGGTGTACGGCCAGTGTAGGAGATCGCTCCCCACACCATGATGCCGGGTGTTGGCCCTGTGTGCCTCGGTCGTATGCAGTCCTGATTGTGGCGCTCACCTGCACGGCGCCAAACACGCATACGACCATCATTGGCACCAAGGCAGAAGCGACTCTCATCGCTGAAGACGACACGTCTCCATTCGTCCCTCCATTCACGCCTGTCGCGACACCACTGGAGGCGGGCTGCACGATGTTGGGGCGTGAGCGGAAGACGGCCTAACGGTGTGCGGGACCGTAGCCCAGCTTCATGGAGACGGTTGCGAATGGTCCTCGCCGATACCCCAGGAGCAACAGTGTCCCTAATTTGCTGGGAAGTGGCGGTGCGGTCCCCTACGGCACTGCGTAGGATCCTACGGTCTTGGCGTGCATCCGTGCGTCGCTGCGGTCCGGTCCCAGGTCGACGGGCACGTGCACCTTCCGCCGACCACTGGCGACAACATCGATGTACTGTGGAGACCTCACGCCCCACGTGTTGAGCAATTCGGCGGTACGTCTACCCGGCCTCCCGCATGCCCACTATACGCCCTCGCTCAAAGTCCGTCAACTGCACATACGGTTCACGTCCACGCTGTCGCGGCATGCTACCAGTGTTAAAGACTGCGATGGAGCTCCGTATGCCACGGCAAACTGGCTTGACACTGACGGCGGCGGTGCACAAATGCTGCGCAGCTAGCGCCATTCGACGGCCAACACCGCGGTTCCTGGTGTGTCCGCTGTGCCGTGCGTGTGATCATTGCTTGTACAGCCCTCTCGCAGTGTCCGGAGCAAGTATGGTGGGTCTGACACACCGGTGTCAATGTGTTCTTTTTTCCATTTCCAGGAGTGTATTAGAACATTAGACACTGACGTCAAGTCTGCATGGTACCTTACTGTCAATGGGAAGCAAGTATGCCTGTCACTCCTTCAAGGGATTCATCTCGCAGGCACCTCGTTGTGTGTCGCCTGTGGTGTTTTGGAAACAGACGAGCATCGCCTGGTGTGCAGATCGGCAAGAGGTGTTTGGTTACTGGTGCGACAGGTATTGTCCGTAGTTACCCGTACGACTCCTCGCCAGAGACCTACACAACTACTCCTTTTTCCGGACGCAGGATACTTCCCTCAAGCAAAGACGAATTCTATGAAGCGAATTTGTGGACTCACAGCTGCTACTTGTCTGCTGATGGCGAGAAAAGCATCCTTGATATTTTACAATTTCTTAATGAACGAGATTGTGCAGTTCTCCGCAATCCAAAATACAGACAATTTTTCTCCAATTTCCTCTGCAGTGTCTTCCTTCACCCACAGCAGGGCTGGGGTGTTTCTGTCATGAAGAGTTGATCCCCACCTCTTCCACACTTGGAACTGATATATTCTCTGGTCATCAGAATGTTCTTCTCCGAAAAGCTATACGTCGATAGTCTCCATTAGTCTGATGTCTTGCTGTGCCCTCCTCCTTACGACGCGTGTTTCCTACTAGTCTCGGTGGTCTTAATGTTCATTAAAAAAAAGAAAAAACACAAGATGGTGATTGCACCTCTACGCCTACGCTCTCCTTGGTTTATGTAGGGTGGGAACGGGACTTGGTGGCCAGGCCTCACGTTGCGCCTCCAGTCCAATTTGCCCACACCTCTCCCTTTGCACGACAGGAAGGTTCCTACTAAAAAACAAAAAAAAACAAAAAAACAAAAAGTGGTCAAAATTTTTATGCCCTACAACTCTACCCGTAAATAAACTGACGATTCCTTGATGACTCAAGATGTGGCCTCCACTTACGAAAATGTTTCCTAAAAATTATTTCCCATCTACTCCTTAGCGTTCTTCTTTAGAACTACATTATATTTCTATTTTGACACAGTGTTGATACTATACCCTATGTCCCCGCCTTATGCGAGAGTTTTTTCTTAAGTGTATCTGTTGGGAGCATTGTGTGGTGTCACGTACGTGTTGTAAGATCTTAACGCCGCCACCAGAAGTTTACATGTCCTCATAGAACACTACGAAGGGGTTGCGAACTCAATCCAGGACAATGATGCAAGTTGTGGTGGTCAGGAAATTAATGCCACCACCTCCCTTTGCCGGCCAAATGTTTATCGTAAAATTTCTTTCACCAGCTGCTCTCAAACTGCGTACCCCCGAATCAAGCACCCCTGAAGAAACGTGCGTTAGCGACTACTGCTACAGAGCCATGTATCAAATAATATATACTACCAAAGAAGAGTTAGTTCCGGTTACATTCTTCCAACCATAATGCTGAAATTGGGGTCAAATCAAGCAGACAATTGAAGATTCTTGTAGAGTATCGAAGGGAACTAAGACGGCCTGAAGATTAATTTGCTGTCAGTGGTTTGGTATTTAACGACGTCGGCATATGTAAGAAGCATATTGTGGCTGTCATTCTTTTAGGATCTATTCTCCGGAGATAATGCAGCTTAGCGACTCTTAGGCTGTTTGTGGCAGTGTCTAGGGGGACCAGGTGACCATACGTGATGACGGGCTGTCTAGGAATCGTTGTCGGGACCAAATTCTTCTACACAATCCACGTTTCGGATATACACCTTGCATATGATATCTTTTTCACCAAAAGAACTGTGTGTTAGAAATCCTAAATGCAATGACACTATTCTATTTCAGGAATTTATGTCATGATCACTCAATGAATGCTAATGTAGGTTTCATTTGCCGATATTAAATTTGCTGACAGTAGCCATTACTGTCTCAAATACTAGATATTACCATGCGAAAATGTCAGTGCAGGAACATTTACACATTAAAAAGTATACGTGCGTGTATTGGCTACTGGCGTCACTTGAAGTCCTTAGAAAAACAGCGCCAACTCTGCCTAAGGGGAACATTGAAAGTAAAGTGGCAGGATCGGCGAACAGAGAATAGCATTTTGTGAGAAACCAACTCAACCAGCATTGAAGCAAAAATTGTCAAACACCAACTTCTCTGGACTGGTCATGTGATCCGCATGCCGATCTCCCATCTCCCTAAGCAAATCATGTTCTCGCAATTGAAGAATAGCCAACGCAATTGGGAAGAGCAAAATAAAACAGTATAAAGATGTCCGCAAGTCGAATAAGATGAAATGTCAAATAAAGACAAATAATTGGGAAACTGCAGCCCTAGATAGATCAGAATGACTACAAATTGTTCACCATGGAACACTTAATTTAGAAGAGGAGAGACAATTGCAGGCGAATAGGAAGATAGATCGCAGAAGAGAACAGGAGCTCTTGAGAGGAACAAACCTGTTACACTATTCAGTCAACACCAACTGGGTATGCCATTCCGGCGGGAGCATCTGTGGCTCCAGAATAGGACTATTTAGCCACATCCACAGATAACCCTACCAAAAGACTTCCATACTCTTCATCGAGTAAATGCCTATGATGATGATGACATGCTGATAGTAGCTATGCTGCAGTAGCTATTACTATCTCTAGTACTAGATAATACGATGTCAAAATGTCAGTATTTCATTTTTACATGGAAATATTCTATGTCAAACCTTTAAATATCCTTTACGATCCTATTAGTCTAAACTGTGGTCAGTAAAGGAAGGGAAATTCTGATTCATTTGTAATCAGTTTTATTTCAGCTATGGTCTTGGTGATGAAGCGAACTCACAAGCAAGAAGTACTTCAGTATTTAAATTGTCATTTAAAATAGAGTAATAAATAAGAACGATAATTAGTAATAAAATCAATAATTTAAAATAATACATTTTTGGCAGAAACGGCATTTTAAATCAGAGAAATATTTTGTTGTTATACCTGAACAGGAAAATTATAATTCAGATCTCGCACACTTTACAACTGTAACATGAAATCTAGTGTAAACACAAGGGATAAGATCATTACAATACGTTCAACAATAGTTTTCTTCGATCCAAACAATTATTACTATTGTCTCTTGAATATATTACATGGCTTCGCTAATGAAAGAAAAAATGTAACCATGGGTAGCATTAAATTGCACTCTGACAGAAAATTGTGTTGTTATTCCGAAATCTGACGAACATCTGGAGAATTTCCTCTTTCATCAGAATCATGTTATATATTACATTTCTTCTTAAGTTATCATTTGAGGGACTGGTTTTTGAAAATCTTTGAGGTTATGTATTTCAGTTGGAGGCACAGTTACGTATCATCAGCGTGTACTGCGAGCTGATTAGATATGGAGCAAACCTTTCAGAACATATCGGCCGGTCAGAATAGTTCCTATGGCTCTGTAAATCACATTTTCTTCATATTTCGCACTGCATTTTATTAAACCGAGTACGTAGTGTTATATGCCTGAAAGAATTTAGGAAAGGTGGCTAAGTGCTTATCATGAACCAAGAGAAGAAAGATAACAGCTTTAAAAACTTCACCACGTATATTTCTTAACCGCTTACTGCAAGTGAGAGTACTGAAGTACAAAAATAGGTGAGTGTTTTGGTGAATGTTTAATACACGCATTTTTTACCTTTCGAGATATTCAAGTATGATTCTGAGGATAACTGAACCCAATTGTTATGCCTTCGACTGTCAATAAATCGTGGAATAAGAAACGTAGAGATTCTGCACACCCCAGTGTCCGTTATTGAACATATCATTAAAATAACGAAAAATGTGCTGAATGTGAGACTGAATTCTGTGAAGGAGCGTGACTCTATTAACGTATAAACATGTCATTGTGGGGCGTAAACTTTGCTTAGCAAAAATTTCTACAAAAAGATACTTTTTGCTTTGAATAACTGTCGTCCTATGGATCATGCGGTAACGTGGTCTGCAGTGCTGTAAAAATGTATCAAGGAGAAACATGAAGCTGCTTGAACGTATTATGAAATGCTGTTTGCACTGCGGTCGCTAGAAATTCTGCCGTACCGGCGAAACTCTGGTTAGCTCCCTCGCATACGGGGCTGTTTATTCGCTGCGTTTATACTCTCCCATGGGCTCATACGTAATGGGTACAGTGCGTCCCATTAAAGTTACATTTTAAAAATGAGCCTGGTCCGTTTATTAGCCTGCGCGTCTCTGCGTTGTTGAGAACTTCCCGTACACATAGTTTTGTTATATACGGACTGTAAGTTCAGTTTCACGGTGCATTGCATAAGTAAAATGGAGGCAAATGGTCACGAATTATTCTATTCATTTGATAATAAATTGTGATTTTTTATATTTTTCATTGTTCCTTATTTGCTTCCATATTCTTGGAGATGTGGTCCGTCTAAGTGGTTAAATGAGAGACTGTTTATTGAGTTAATGGAAAACCCCCAACTCCTTATATGAAAACAGATCATATGTGTGTTCGTACATACTCACTAGATGGATAGTAAAAATTAGGTAACCTCGAACTGAAAGTGAAATCAGGTATTCTCAACTCGGGAGTCTCGTTGTTTGTTGATAGTCAAATATATTCGTTATTTACAGCATGAAATGACGTCCAGTTACATTATTTAGGTCCAGAGCGACTACAAGCATTATAACTTCAGCCCTTCGTTCTTTCTAGCACAGTATCAAAAAAGCCAAGTTGATAGAAATAGATCAGTTGTGTACTTTGTACCTCACCTCTCAATTCCAGTAAACGCTGACGGTAGACAGTAAATGAATAATTGTAAACTGTAATCGCTAATCAGTAAGCGCCGGATGGTAAGTGGTAAATGCTAAACGCTAAACACTAAATTATAAATGCTACATGGAAAACGCTAAACAGTATGCAGATAAACTGCAATCGCTTAACGCTCAACAGTGTTCGCTAAATGGAAGACGCTAAACAACCAACTATTAATGATAAGCAGTAAATGGTAAATGCCTAACGCACAGCACCAATTGATTACTGTTTATCATTGATCACTGATAAACTTAGCTGAGTGACCATCGTTGACCACCGACCATCATTGACCACTGACCATCATCTGTCACTGACATAATATTCAGTTCCAGAGAATAATCCAGATGTGCTTAAAAAACATCTCATCAGGTTTTGGCAGCGGAGAGAAGGATATGGTTCAAGAAGTGTGCACATCAACCCCATTCTCATAAAACTGGGGCAATTATCCCAAAAGAAGTCTGACAAAGACGTTAACAAATATAGTATTTATGAAAGCAGAATGTGGAGAAGCAGCTTATTATGATGAGGACAATAAGGTTGATTACAAACAGGAAGAAAAAGGAGAAGAAGAAGAGGAAGAAGAGGATGACATTCACGACTGGAAGACGGTCTCCAACAAATCGATAGCAGATATCAACTGAAATGAAATGGTAAAATGATTGATATTCTTGCAGGCTTTGAAAGTAGTGGGCAACAACTCACAATTCGCAGAGGAACTTCAAGAAGCATCAGTTTCCTCCAGCAACTGAAGAGAAAAGTAGATTGAAGTTGTCTATGAGAACGTAGACTCGCTAGGATGTTGAGTGGGAAAACATGTAACTGTTGCCATAAAATGTTCAGGGCTTCTGACAATGATCGGCTGTGTCAAATTTATTTCCAAGAAGACATGGGAGTGTACTTCATTCTTTGCAGACTCACATCATTGTTTGCATTAAAGATGCACCTCACTTTTTCTCTTCAGAAATTTTTTATATCCACAAACAGTTAAGTACGAATATTTTCAAAATTAACTTTGTCCAAGTTATTCTCTCTGCCGCAATATACTATGATTATGCACACACTGCGGCTGTTGAGGAAGCTGAGTTCGGCGGAACTGATGGTGAGGGTGTTGATGGTAGATATATGTTGCAGGCTTTCCTAGGAACAATCACCGTAGCTTCAGATATGGTAGTGACACGTTTTGCATTCAGTAAGGGGTGATGCAGGTGCTTCGGCAACGCCGACAGGCTGACAGGGCTTACTGTCCTCCACAAGCCAGACTGTTCAGGTAATGTGACATGGAGTCCCCGCTTTCATGTATTACACCACGTATTTTGTAAGAAAAACGTACAGATTTTTATTACAACTTCTAATGCTGAATTTTTTTCCGGAGACAGTGGCTGTGATGTTGACTCTAAAAATATTCAGAATCAACGGATAGCGTCCTAGAGAGTTTTTTCCAATTTTTATAGCAAGTGTCCCTGCTGAGTCAACAGGAATTTCTTATCTCGTGTGCTGAATCGGGGGGACTGCCCAATAATATTCGAAGAAACACCTGTATCCCACAAAACAGATAAATCTAATCAATCTGAAAGACGAACGTTTTCTGAGAGAGACAATTAAAAAAGCATGTTGATAATAGCAAACTGTCACTGCATTCAGCTTCGTCTCACAACCGTAAGGTTCTAGAGTTGTATATGAGATGTTCTACGTTAAAACAATTATCAGGGCACGAACCACATCAATATTTATTTCTATGAGAGACAATTCCTCACATGAAAAGATTCAGTACAGTAAATTGTGTCTCAGTAATGGCACTAGACAAGTGGGTGTGCTTGCAAGAAATATCATATTAGGTGCATGTGTTGTTTGGCATAGCGATTTCTTTGTCACACTCCGTACACACAGCATAGCTTACTCTGATATATTTTATTTCTTTCTTCTGCGTATCCAGTGCTTGCTGTTCAGTCTAAAAATCAATAATTACGTGTAATGTTCCTGAATATAGTCTTTCAATCTAGTGTTTTCGTCAAATGATGTAAACTTTCAGGCAATATTCAATGCTCCGCAACGTTCTTCTTCAATATATATTATTTAATTATCACATGAATTACTGCCAACTAGTTTCGAAGCCTTCAGGGAAACTGAGCACTCCACCAATTTATTCATGTCAAAATGTACTGGCGATTTACTTTACACCATTTTACAGTCACTCACGTCATTTTCTTCTTCTTCTTCTTCTTCTTCTTCTTCACCATTCTAATCTTCATATCCTTCACCGTAATCTTCTTCTTAGTCTTCTTCTTCACTTTCTTCTTTCATAATACATCGCTTTTAACGTCCAACTCTGTCTCCTTTTGGCATACCTACTCCAATCTCCTAGAAGAGGGATGAAGCGCATCTTTGTTTAACTGCACCTTCTTATCTTCTAACAAAACTGGGCTATAATTTTTAATGAGAGCTGGAATTCGGTCTCCTTTCGGTAAAGCTGACCTAGTCTCTGAGAATTAGGTTGAAGTGAGAATTTGTTGAACTGAATCTTCTTCTTACCCTGTGACAAAGCCTGGCAACATATTTTAGGCACAGCTGGAATTGCATTCTCTCCCATGCTGATAGTTATCTCAAAATCATGAAAGGAAAAACGCTTATCACTTACTACATTTTCGCTCTCCACACAGTAAAACTGCCGCATGAAATATGACGTTTTAATTTATTATTTCTTTTCTACGGACTGTATTTCCGACACGTTCTGAAGACAGTATTCTCATATAACTCTGACTGTACCACCAAAATTGTATCATTGCACGACAAATAGTTCAGGAAATATGTAAGCATAATCACCGAGATGGGTGAAAACTGCCACATCCTGCAAGACACTTACATTTAGTACTTCTTCGCTACTAACTCTATCCGCAACACGTTTGGCAGACCGCATCAATATACGTAAAAGGATGTGCCCACAAAACTATGTCATTGTGTGACACAGTTCAGACGGCATGAGGTCAATATTAAGAAGCATGAAAAACTGTCGCCTCATATATGACATTTTATTTTATTATTTTTGTACTAAAAACTCTGTTCGCAACACATTTCGCATGATACTCCACAAGCCACCTAATGGTATGTTGCGGAGGGTAGTTTCGGTATCACTATCTGATCCCTCCAATCCTGTTCCACTCGCGGATAGTGCGAGCGAAGAATGATTGCTGGTAAGCCTCTGTATTGGCTCTAATTTCTCTAGTTTTCTCCTCGTGGTCAATGTGCGAGATGTATGTGGGGGGAAGTAATATGTTGTCCGACTACTGAAAAGTGCCGTCCCGAAATTTCAGTATTAAATCTCTCTGCAATGCACAACGCCTCTCTTGTAACGTCTGCCAGGGGCGTTTGTTTAGTATCTCCGTAACGCTCTCTCGCCATGTAAATGATCCTGTGACGAAACAGCAGTTCTTCGTTGAATCTTCTCTATCTCCTCTATCATATCTGACAGGGATCCCAGATAGATGAATAATACTCAAGAATCGGGCGTACAAGACCCATATAAGCCACTTCTTTCGCGGATGAGTTACATTTCCTTAAGATTCTTCCGACGAATCGAAGTCTGGTGTCTGATTTTCCCACTATCTGTTTTATATGGTCATTCCATTTAAGGTCGCTCTGGGTACTTGCGCCTAGATATTTTACGGCATACGCTGTCTCCAGCTGTTTGTCATCAATAGTATAACTGTACAGTAGTGGATTTATTTTCCTATGTATGCGCAATATGTTACATTTAATTACCTTCATGGTAATGGGAGATGGGAATTTTATCATTATATTTCACCGCACTTTGTATGTCATTTCTTCTTCTCATTCGTATTTTAGTTATATTTTTTGCATAGAGGGCGGGTTTGCTTTGGAGCGCCCCCTTATGGTGTCTCGTTGTTATAGTCAATTCTCTATGTATCACTTTATGTTTGGCGTCTGTTTAAGACAGCGTTATTACTCAGGGAACATACACGTTGAAAGGTAAATTTGTATGTGCATTTTAAATGGTTTAATGCGTCTATATACATTTAATTGGTTTTACGTTGTTTTATGTACATTTATTCATTTGGGCACTGTTATTAATTATTTTTATTTTTATTCTTGTATTTGTAGCACCGATGATGGCTGTTAATCAGATGAAATCGATTTGCAAAAGTAAATAAAGAAAACATGATCTTGCGACTGGTTGCTGCTAACTTGGTAATTTTATCAGTAAACGTTCGATCAATATCAAATCACGTGAAAGACAGGTGACAAATAAAAATAACTTGATCTTTACCTGTGTGTAAATCACTTGAATTGCGACAATGAGAAGGCGGAGATCGGTAGACAATGTTTGGCTTTAACGTGTCGTTGACGATGAGATTATTGGAGGTGTATCAGGAGCACCATGAACCATGGACCTTGCCGTTGGTGGGGAGGCTTGCGTGCCTCAGCGATACAGATGGCCGTACCGTAGGTGCAACCACAACGGAGGGGTATCTGTTGAGAGGCCAGACAAACATGTGGTTCCTGAAGAGGGGCAGCAGCCTTTCAGTAGTTGCAGGGACAACAGTCTGGATGATTGACTGATCTGGCCTTGTAACATTAACCAGAACGGCCTTGCTGTGCTGGTACTGCGAACGGCTGAAAGCAAGGGGAAACTACAGCCGTAATTTTTCCCGAGGACATGCAGCTTTACTGTATGATTAAATGATGATGGCGTCCTCTTGGGTAAAATATTCCGGAGGTAAAATAGTCCCCCATTCGGATCTCCGGGCGGGGACTACTCAAGAGGACGTCATTATCAGGAGAAAGAAAACTGGCATTCTACGGATCGGAGCGTGGAATGTCAGATCCCTTAATCGGGCAGGTAGGTTAGAAAATTTAAAAAGGGAAATGGATAGGTTAAAGTTAGATATAGTGGGAATTAGTGAAGTTCGGTGGCAGGAGAAACAAGACTTTGGGTCAGGTGATTACATGGTTATAAATACAAAATCAAATAGGGGTAATGCAGGAGTAGGTTTAATAATGAATAAAATATAGGAGTGCGGGTTAGCTACTACAAACAGCATAGTGAACGCATTATTGTGGCAAAGATAGACACAAAGCCCATGCCTACTACAGTAGTACAAGTTTATATGCCAACTAGCTCTGCAGATGATGAAGAAATTGATGAAATGTATGACGAGATAAAAGAAATTATTCAGGTAGTGAAGGGAGACGAAAATTTAATAGTCATGGGTGACTGGAATTCGTCAGTAGGAAAAGGGAGAGAAGGAAACATAGTAGGTGAATATGGATTGGGGGGAAGAAATGAAAGAGGAAGCCGCCTTGTAGAATTTTGCACAGAGCATAACTTAATCATAGCTAACACTTGGTTCAAGAATCATAAAAGAAGGTTGTATACGTGGAAGAATCCTGGAGATACTAATAGGTATCAGATAGATTATATAATGGTAAGACAGAGATTTAGGAACCAGGTTTTAAATTGTAAGACATTTCCAGGGGCAGATGTGGATTCTGACCACAATCTATTGGTTATGAACTGCAGATTGAAACTGAAGAAACTGCAAAAAGGCGGGAATTTAAGGAGATGGGACCTGGATAAACTGAAAGAACCAGAGGTTGTACAGAGTTTCAGGGAGAGCATAAGGGAACAATTGACAGGAATGGGGGAAAGAAATACAGTAGAAGAAGAATGGGTAGCTCTGAGGGATGAAGTACTGAAGGCAGCAGAGGATCAAGTAGGTAAAAAGACGAGGGCTAGTGGAAATCCTTGGGTAACAGAAGAAATATTAAATTTAATTGATGAAAGGAGAAAATATAAAAATGCAGTAAATGAAGCAGGCAAAAGGGAATACAAACGTCTCAAAAATGAGATCGACAGAAAGTGCAAAATGGCTAAGCAGGGATGGCTAGAGGACAAATGTAAGGATGTAGGGGCTTGTCTCACTAGGGGTAAGATAGATACTGCCTACAGGAAAATTAAAGAGACCTTTGGAGAGAAGAGAACCACTTGTATGAATATCAAGAGCTCAGATGGCAACCCAGTTCTAAGCAAAGAAGGGAAGGCAGAAAGGTGGAAGGAGTATATAGAGGGTTTATACAAGGGCGATGTACTTGAGGACAGTATTGTGGAAATGGAAGAGGATGTAGATGAAGATGAAATGGGAGATAAGATACTGCGTGAAGAGTTTGACAGAGCACTGAAAGACCTGAGTCGAAACAAGGCCCCGGGAGTAGACAACATTCCATTAGAACTACTGATGGCCTTGGGAGAGCCAGTCATGACAAAACTCTACCATCTGGTGAGCAAGATGTATGAGACAGGCGAAATACCCACAGACTTCAAGAAGAATATAATAATTCCAATACCAAAGAAAGCAGGTGTTGACAGATGTGAAAATTACCGAACTATCAGTTTAATAAGTCACAGCTGCAAAATACTAACGCGAATGCTTTACAGACGAATGGAAAAACTGGTAGAAGCGGACCTCGGGGAAGATCAGTTTGGATTCCGTAGAAATGTTGGAACACGTGAGGCAATACTAACCTTACGACTTATCTTAGAAGAAAGATTAAGAAAAGGCAAACCTACGTTTCTAGCATTTGTAGACTTAGAGAAAGCTTTTGACAACGTTAACTGGAATACTCTCTTTCAAATTCTGAAGGTGGTAGGGGTAAAATACAGGGAGCGAAAGGCTATTTACAATTTGTACAGAAACCAGATGGCAGTTATAAGAGTCGAGGGACATGAAAGGGAAGCAGTGGTTGGGAAAGGAGTGAGACAGGGTTGTAGCCTCTCCCCGATGTTATTCAATCTGTACATTGAGCAAGCAGTAAAGGAAACAAAAGAAAAATTCGGAGTAGGTATTAAAATTCATGGAGAAGAAGTAAAAACTTTGAGGTTCGCCGATGACATTGTAATTCTGTCAGAGACAGCAAAGGACTTGGAAGAGCAGTTGAACGGAATGGACAGTGTCTTGAAAGGAGGATATAAGATGAACATCAACAAAAGCAAAACGAGGATAATGGAATGTAGTCAAATTAAATCTGGTGATGCTGAGGGAATTAGATTAGGAAATGAGACACTTAAAGTAGTAAAGGAGTTTTGCTATTTAGGGAGTAAAATAACTGATGATGGTCCAAGTAGAGAGGATATAAAATGTAGACTGGCAATGGCAAGGAAATCGTTTCTGAAGAAGAGAAATTTGTTAACATCGAGTATAGATTTAAGTGTCAGGAAGTCGTTTCTGAAAGTATTTGTATGGAGTGTAGCCATGTATGGAAGTGAAACATGGACGATAACCAGTTTGGACAAGAAGAGAATAGAAGCTTTCGAAATGTGGTGCTACAGAAGAATGCTGAAGATAAGGTGGGTAGATCACGTAACTAATGAGGAGGTATTGAATAGGATTGGGGAGAAGAGAAGTTTGTGGCACAACTTGACTAGAAGAAGGGATCGGTTGGTAGGACATGTTTTGAGGCATCAACGGATCACAAATTTAGCATTGGAGGGCAGCGTGGAGGGTAAAAATCGTAGAGGGAGACCAAGAGATCAATACACTAAGCAGATTCAGAAGGATGTAGGTTGCAGTAGGTACTGGGAGATGAAGAAGCTTGCACAGGATAGAGTAGCATGGAGAGCTGCATCAAACCAGTCTCAGGACTGAAGACCACAACAACAGGAGCACGAGTTGAAGAAAGACTGGGAAGGATACTGGCAGCATCCTTCTCAAAGGAACAGTCCAGAGTCTTAAACATTGTGACACCTCGAACGACTATGGTAACCTGGTACGTCCTTACTAATTTAAATGACCACTCAAGTCGTACATCGAAACCGTATTCTTCCAGATAGCTGCTCAAATATTTCATCAGCAAGTGCTGCATTGGTAGCTACGAACACCTTAAGACTGTACACATATTTTCTACATATTAATCATATAATAACTCAAAAATCGTACGTTTTTGCCGCCTGTCTCTTCGATAACACTTACGAAAATACATGTTTCGTAAGGAATTTTGTCTGCAATCCATAGAGTCAACTTATGAAACATTAAATTTATAGGTCAGCTCCCAACTGCAGACATATTTCAGTGCGTCTGATATCAACTATAAATGATATCCAGCACAATTTAGCAACTCAAAATGTAGTTGCCTGACGTATGTCAGCGAAGAATATACCCACACTGAACGCCTTTACATAACGATGTTACTTATTAAGAAGTATTCTTCACGGTGGAATATGCAATTTATTGATTCTTATACAGTTACGTAGCAGGTATTTACCTGCAGCTGAAGTTTATGCAGTGTGAATAAATAACTGCATCTGATGTCCACAACACCAAATTGAAAGTAAACTGTTTGATCAAACAAAAACACAGGGTGGTTATAACTAAACTTTCGCTTCTTGAGCCAGTGTGGACTTACTTACCGTATGGTTACCCAGTTTAACGGGAATTATGTCCAGAATGTGCGCTGTGGGATTTGTGTTGTTAGTGATGTTAGAACGATTACGCGCTGTTAGCCGCCGGTACTGGTACGAGAACGTAGGGTTGAAACACCAGTATCAGTGTGCATTACAGTTGCAGACACCCAAAATAGGTCTGGGAAAGATGAGCGGGCTGTTTTATCAAAACAACAGCAATAGCGCTGCTGCTCTTCGGCAGTATCGAAGCATTAAGTGATCACGGAGTGGTCCTCTTCCCGCATTGCGGTTGAAGTTGATTCGGAAGTTCGAATAAAACGTCGATTGAGAAGTTTCTCCTGGGAGAAGCCGACGGACATCTGCGCCTTAAATTGCTGAAGAAGTTACTATTGCTATGGTTGAGAACGCTGGACGCAATGTGCGATCTTCAATGAGTGCACGACAGGTGAACATTCCGTGCTCCACCGTTCGAAATGTGCTGTAAACGATAGTACAATGGAATGTCTAGTGCGGTTCCAGACTGTAGTGGATGCAGATGGTGGTCACATTGAGTAGCGTTTGTGATCTTGGACGTTAACATAATACACAATTAACTAATGTTAGCTTCTCATGTGGAAATTAAAATATATTTCTTTCAATGGCGTATTCGTTATTTCTCTTTTGAATGTCCTTAAATATGTTCCCACAACGTTTCATTGTCCTACGATAACTCGTCTCTCATGGGGACCCTCTCAGGCACCGAAATTTTAATTATAATCAACCTGCACTCTGTTTTCAAGTTCTAGCCAGAATGGTCGTTGACAATAATTTCATAGAACCTACTGTATGTGTAATTATTTTTGAAAATAAGTATATTAATTTAAATTATCATTATATAATGTTGTGTACATAGTTCCGCGTAGTCAGCGCGTACACAACTTTCCCACTAGAGCGCGCCCCGCTAAGCACAACAGTGCAGGCGCAGCGCTCGTCCGTCTCCGCACTACGAGATGGCGCTGTCTTAGAGACGGACCAAATTCTGCTTCCGCCGATCCGCGTATTAATATGTAGCGCAGCCAATGAGATTGCTGCTAACGTAGAACCTTTTCTCCTCGCGGATGACACTCGTGCAGTGATACCCGAACGCGCGAGGTATTATAACGAGTGTACAGACCTCCGATTAGTCAGTCTGCATTTGTCTGCACCTGTCTGTTCTAGTCTGCATCTGTCTGCACCAGTCTAAAGTCAAGTTTGAGTCTGCGCCTAATAAGATTACCATATTCCTGTACATAGCCATGAAGATAAATGTATAGACATTTTGTCAAGTATCAGAGATATGTGAGAATAAGATTAACGTACTACAACCAAAGGAACTTCAGATTGTCGATTGTAAAAAAAAATGGTTCAAATGGCTCTGAGCACTATGGGACTCAACATCTTAGGTCATAAGTCCCCTAGAACTTAGAACTACTTAAACCTAACTAACCTAAGGACATCACACACACCCATGCCCGAGGCAGGATTCGAACCTGCGACCGTAGCAGTCCCGCGGTTCCGGACTGCAGCGCCAGAACCGCTAGACCACCGCGGCCGGCCGTCAATTGTAAACAGCATCCAGAATCAAGTTACGTGATGTGTATGCTTTTTATTATTTCAATAAATGTGTGTGAAAATTAATCAAGTTCTGTTTAAAGTTGGTCACCGTCAATCTGCTACTCTAAGCGTGCAAGTGGCTTACCTATCGTCTGACCTAACGGTAGAAGATAAACACGCACGATAATACCACGAGACATATTACTGCCACTCGCCTACTTCGTTAGAGCGACAAGTAAAATGAAATGAAATGTCGTGTGACGAGGGCCTCCCGTCGGGTAAACCGTTCGCCTGGTGCAAGTCTTTCGATTTGACGACACTTCGGCGACTTGCGCGTCGATGGGGATGAAAGGATGATGATTAGGACAACACAACACCCAGTCCCTGAGTGGAGAAAATCTCCGACCCAGCCGGGAATCGAACCCGGGCCCTTTGGATTGACAGTCTGTCACGCTGACCACTCAGCTACCGGGGGCTGACGCAAGTTAAACAATCTTATGGTGTGTGTACCGAAGGTCTTACAGTACGCACACCACAAATAATAAATAGAAAAGATAGTTATATAAATGTTACTCGTGGCTCTCATAAAGCTAAGACCTTAATGTCAAAGATCTATTCTAAAGGAGATCATCAGGCAGTAGCTAGGACAATTCGATGCGACATCCGTCTTTCCAGGAGCTCCAATCCAGCAAGATATGCAGGAGAAATTATAAAAGCTGTGTTAAATATTGAAACTTGGTGAAAGCTATTGGGAAAATAGAAGTTTTAATGCTCGGTAATTGCGATTACAGATGCACAGTTGGTAAAGCTACCACGCTTGAGACATGATCTGTCACATAGCTCACGCTCCACTGCAGAGAAGTGGGGTCATCCTGCATACAAATCACTGTTTTCCATCCGACTACAGGTCTTAACCGCTACTCAAATGTAAGCAATTGTAAGCAAATTAACCACCTCACCATTTCCAGCCAACAGGGTGGTACATACTCTGATGCAGCTGACAGGCCTTAATGGAACACGTTGGAAAGAGCCTCTAAAAGCCGAAACTAACAGTGTTACGTGTTCAGCTTCAAATACGACACAACGAGTGACGTTCGATGTCATAATAGAGGAAGCACATTTCTTAGCATTAGTTTCACGCATTGATATGGAACGAACAATGTTGCAAGAAGAGGGGTGGAGCACGTAGAAGTTTATACAAAATGTTTCAGATGTTTCTTGTCACAGTTGCTTACCGGTGTATATAAGTGAAAGGAACAGTCTGCAGTGTCAGGCTAACATTCAGTAGTGCCATTCTGCATTAGGCTGCCAGTGGCTGAACATCGTCATTAAAACCACGATCTAGGTTTTTAGTGTATGCTAAATGTTGGTCCGCAGTTCAGTGATGGTAAAAGCTACATGTTGCATTCAAACAGGCCTTTTTCTGGCAACGACGTTGTTTCTCAATTTCAAGTACGATCGTAGTACACGTATCTTCACTTAATGTAATCGAAAGTGTAGAAAATATTGTTACAGATGGACACCAGGTATAATTAAAGGTACACGTTGTAGGTGAGCTGATACATGTGCTGCTGTTCGGTGCACGTGTAGGCGAGTATGATGGGAATCCTGCCTCGTGAGCATATATGGCAATCTTTATAGGGGGTAAGCGGACACTTCTGTAAAACGTTACTGAGGTGGTGCACAGATTCAACATGTACGACAGACTGGAGAACTTCACTGCTTCGCCGGCCTCTGTGACCGAGCGGTTCTAGGCGCTTCAGTCCGGAACCACGCTGCTGCGACGGTCGCAGGTTCGAATCCTGCCTCGGGCATGGGTGCGTGTGATGTCCTTAGGTTAGTTAGGTTTACGTAGTTCTAAGTCTAGGGGACTAATGACCTCAGATGTTAAATCCCATAGTGATTAGAGCCATTTGAACCATTTTACGCTCCTTCCTTCACTGTTCGTGTTATCCAAGGGCGGTAAAGACAAAATAAGGTTCAAATGGTTCAAATGGCTCTGAGCACTTTGGGACTTACCATCTGTGGTCATCAGTCCCCTAGAACGTAGAACTACTTAAAACTAACTAACTTAAGGACATCACATACGTCCATGCTCGAGGAAGGATTCGAACCTGCGACCGTAGCGATCACGCGGTTCCGGCCTGATGCACCTAGAACCGCACGGCAACACCGGCCGGCTACAGTATAAGGGATACAGGACTAGCAGAGAGTCATACAGGCGGTCAGTTGCAAATCTGGAAAACAAACGCATACTAAACATGTTTCAGTTTATTTTGCTTTACGAGTGTGTTATTTAGCAATTTATGGAAGGTGGCTGTCGAGATGAATGGGATTTAACTCTCCTGCAAACTTGGTTACTGCTTCTGAACCTAAGATTCGATGTTAGGACCACTCCTTCAGCCTTTCGTGTAAAAAAAACCACTTTATTAGAATTAGATACACGATGTCAGACAAATTTTCGCGTTCGAGCCCACTACTCAGAGAATCCATCAGTCTGGAAACGAGCAAACGAACTGTGGCAGCACTAAATGAAGTGTAACGCCCTCAGAGTGACTTCATTTATTTGTCCCGTTCACTAGGATTAATGAGTTACAGGCCGTCGTCAACATGGTCATTTCTCTGTTAAAAAAAGGGGAAAAAGAAAATAATTCTGGCCACAGCGGCCTTTTGTTAGCGCCGAGCATTTATTTCGGCATTCGCTTGGTATACGCGCTGCTATAATTCTGCATTAACGTCAGAACTGCGACCTCGATGTACAATGTTCCTCTTCCCCCCTATAACTAATTATCCGCGAGGCCCCGCCTTGGCAAGCATCCATGAAATGTTTCACCGCAGACATTAACAGATCGTTCCTTCCGAAGATACTGGGACCTACATTTCCAACATTATCCGAAGCTCATCACTGTCTGCTCAGATTTAAGAGGGGTTGGCAGTTAGTGCTGTGTGTTCCTGTCCTACTGTAATGACTGCAACAGATTTACTTGTTGTCTCTTTTCTTCGACTGTGCTGACACAACCAATTTGGGGGACACAACGGCTGTTTCGTCCTCAAAAACAAAGCAGATATATCGTGCCTCCTTCCAATCATGCGTATATCTTTGATTCTTTAATTGTGAGCGACTTGAAACGCAATTTAAAGATTTTAATTTATGTCCCTGAAAACAAAACTTTTAGACTGCACACAAAGTAATTCATTTCTTGCTCCTTTTAACAGATATCTTACTACATTTCACCATTGCATTACGGCATTTCTCGCTTTCTCTGAAAGAGTGACAGTCGATAAAAATCTATAAAAATTCTTAATTTCCGACTATTTGATTGGAATCTAGGATGTGTTTCGTAGATCAGTATTACCTTCATTTTTATGGGTCCGTACCTCATTTGGTAAAAACGGAAACCTAGTAGGATCACTTGGTTGTCCGTTTGTTTGTCTATCCATCTGTCTATCTGTCTGACAGTTAAGATCCCTTTTCCTCTGGAACGGTTCGAGGTACGAAGTTGAAATCTCTGTCACCCATTGTGGGCTACATTCCCTTGCCGGTGTAAAAAACTTAAGCTTTTAAGTCAATCCAATAAAAATGTACCGCAATTTGTTGAAAATCGTAAGCTCACTCACCAAAATGAAATCTCACAACAAACAGGGTTTGACAGTACAACTAATGAAAACAATCTGAAAATTGGTAATTTATCATTTTATCACATAAAAAGTACTGTTTTGCGATAACAATCTTGCATTGCATTTGTCAAAAATATCAGCAACTGCTGTAGGGAGTCTGATCTGGTTTTAAGTAAGAGGTAGAGTGATTCACGAGGTAGTTTTGTGTACATAATTTATAAATATTTCTTCTTAATTGGCCGAGCTACGATGAAGTGAAGTCCTCGAAGTCCTCCGGCCCCCGCCCCTCCCCCCCCCCCCCCCCAAGACTACCCCGCCACGCTGGCCCATTCTGCTTACAAACATTCCCTGACAGCCTATGTTCGCGACACGTACACCATCTGTAATGCTTCAGAGCAAAATAACAATCGTTACGCATGCAAGGTTACCCTTCCATTGTTCAGAATGAGATTCCAATAGCCCATAGAATATCAAAAAAATGGTTCAAATGGCTCTGAGCACTATGGGACTCAACTGCTGAGGTCATTAGTCCCCTAGAACTTAGAACTAGTTAAACCTAACTAACCTAAGGACACCACAAACATCCATGCCCGAGGCAGAATTCGAACCTGCGACCGTTGTGGTCTTGCGGTTCCAGACTGCAGCGCCTTTAACCGCACGGACACTTCGGCCGGCCATAGAATATCAGTTGAAGTGCTCCACATATCAATTCTACATTTGAGTAAGAGTAATAGCTCCTTGGCCGACTGGTATCATTCCATTTCCTAAAGGCTTCCGTCAAATTTTATCAGTAATCGAGAAAGCGGTCAGAACAGACGACGTCAAAGCATCTGAAATTACCAGTTAGCAAAACATCCTAATATGAGTCCAAAATAAATAAAATAAATGACAATGTACAACAGAGAATGTGAAGTTACACAAAAACGTTAAACTTAAAGCTCAAAATTAATACATTCTCGAAAGTCCTGCAATTCCCCGGACAGATATCTTTCCAGTGTCGGTATCGATAACAGGGAAAAGTTGTTGAGATTCTCTATTCTCGGGATGGGTTAACTTCCTATGTACACAATTAAGTTTGTCCGGAACCCTCGGAGAGCGATTCCTACTCACACTTGTCCGTTTTCTTTCCTTTCTTTCCGTCTTTCTACTATGAATGTAGTTTTAGCACTGTTTACATAAAGTAAAGCTCGACTCACAATCTAAGCGTGTGATACTCTTGAATGAACTTCCAGATGAAGAAATAAATCACTGTATCCTATGTACAGAACGCAAGACGAGCAGGCTCAACTGTACGTGCTGAAGGGAATACATGCAGTAAGCCCACCTCGATAACACAACATCTGATGTAGAACTCAGGAAATGCAAGAGCGAGAGGCTGATTATGGACTTCTATTCACACAGTGCACTTCTAAACTATCTGGCCTACTTGGTTATATCCTTAACCTACATATGAAAGTCAGGGATGAGGTACACGTGCCACAAAATATCCCCTTATACTGCCACCGCAGATAGCGATTTGCACATGCCGTCACACGCTGTACCGCAAATGAACTGGGACACAACAATTTAAACTTGATATCACGGCCATATGCATTTGCACCAATTGAGGGAGGATTGGGGAGGAAGTAGGCACACTCGAAGAGCTACAGAGGGTACAAAAAGTACAAAGAGATGCTGAGGCACGGAAACGTAAAGGGCTCCAAAGCGACTGGCACAGTCTCCCCTAAATCCGCTCCATGACCACCGAACGGCGGCGAACGGCGACTACTTTTGCGAGGGCTGTGCGGAGACAGGAAACAGGGTCAAGGAGTCACAGACACTACAACCCCAGCTACGGCCACACAGGCTCAACAAACCACACCAGAAACTGAAAACTCATCGGTTCCAGCGACAGAAACGAGACCCAGCTCAACTCTGGAACTCAATTCTACGAACTGCCACTCAAAACAAACAGAGCCACACAAGTGAAACTAAAACATTGGAGAAGGAAGAAGGATACCAAAAAGAAAAAGAGTGAGCGTGGAAGAACCACAAAAAGAACACCAGCTACAGGACAACGAACACTGTCATTCGTAGTGGACGGTGAGAAAGAGTACCCACTCAACACGAATACATAAGCCTTTTGGTGAACTACATAAATACACGTACCAGTGGCTGCAAAACACCGTACAAATAACATGCAGTAACCGACACAAACACCAAAATAAATGCATACGGATTCACTAGGATAACAACGAGAGATTGAGGTCAGGTAAACATCGGACGACAAATCACTTTCGGCGATAAGAAAACAGATAAGCAGTAGGTTACCAGTGCCGTTTCAACCTGCGGTCTGGATATTAGCAGTTTCATATCTCAAGATCGCTGATAAGAGCTTATGGTGTCAGGTTAGACACCTGGGAGACCCACCACCCAGGGATCCATCAGGAGCTGATCAAGGTCACCCAGGGGAACCCCAACACTCCCCTCCTCCGACTCCCTTCTATCCCCTGACCACAGTACCTCCGTCCCCATCTACATATTTTGTAACTGGAGCATTTGAGTGGGTGGGGTTCACTCTGAAGCTGAACAGCTTAGGGAGAGGATCACGCTGTTTCGATTTGTAAATAACAAATTACGGTAAGCCACGTCAGCAGAGACTGTACCCAGACAGATACATAATTACTCTCATTCATTCATATTTTCCCCAATGTACAGAATTTTACAAATCGTACAGGTTGTCACGGTTCGTGCGGCTCCCAGTCGAAGGTTCGAGTCCTCCCTCGGGCATGAGTGTGTGTGTTGTCCGTAGTGTAACTTAGATTAAGTAGTGTGTAAGCATACGGACCGATGACCTCAGCAGTTTGGTACCATAGGATCTTAAAAAAAAAGGTCATGACAAATTATGCAAAATGGCTGTAAATAATAACGTAATTCATGGTTTAAGACACTATGACATGGCGCTGTGTAGTTAAATTAATGGCGTCACAATATATTAATTGCAACACTGATAAATAATAGAGTATTTGATGGTGTAGGACACTGTAAGGTAGAAGACAAACATGTTTAATACAAAGGAAGACATTGTTTCTAAATTTGATTCTTGCACATTGTTACATATTTTGACAAAACGTTAGTCTATCCAAGCATCTAGGGGATTTCTGTGCATCCTTTGCCTTGGTGAGTTTAGCCTGGTGGGAACACCTAGCAGAAATACCACAATTCGATATATAAACTCTTGTAAGGTCATCCCTACAGTACTACAATGTGCGATGCCATAATTTTTGATCTAAAATGAGTGTGTTGTTGGAAATGATAACGAAGTCAAAACAAAATTCTGATGCTACCAACCAAAGATACTGTATGTAGAAAAATTAGCACAGTGCTAGAAAATACGCTCCTAGAAAGTGAGCTCCCCAGCATCACCAACCACCCCAGCGAAATATGCCGCCTTTGAGATAGCCATCCCTCAAAGGTTCTCGTGTGGAGTATAGCAGTCACTGCGAACACTGGTGCTCTGAATATTGTCGTGAATACACTGCCCCACAACCCGACAATAACAGTGAAATTTGCGTTATTTTTTTAGATGTAATAATCACTGACCTAGTTGCTGGTGCGAAAGACATTGCTATTGCTGTAAGAAGCATTCAGGGAGAGAGCTCCTACCCACGGTTATAACAGCAACCAGGTCTCAACACGTCGGTGAAAATTATGTTTTGCATTGCAAATATGGTTGATGTGAGTGTCGGTCAACCAAAACCCCCAGGCAGAATAAAAGGATATGTAACATGATAAAACTACTTCCGTATTATTAGTTAACGTGAAACTGCTAGGAGACATGTACAAAATCTGAGCAGAAGGGTTACCAATCCTTCTGCAAACGATAGTTCGTATGGTTCAAATGACTCTGAGTGCTATGGGACAACATCTGAGGTCACCAGTCCCCTAGAACGTAGGACTTCTTAGACCTAACTAACCTAAGGACATCACACACATCCATGCCCGAGGCAGGATTCGAACCTGCGATCG
The DNA here is from genome assembly GCF_023898315.1 of Schistocerca nitens. Taxonomy (NCBI): domain Eukaryota; kingdom Metazoa; phylum Arthropoda; class Insecta; order Orthoptera; family Acrididae; genus Schistocerca; species Schistocerca nitens. Next base: position 953,572,739 of record NC_064616.1, read on the forward strand.
TAGCGGTCGCGCGGTTCCAGAGTGAAGCGCCTAGAGCCGCTCGGTCAGAGCGGCCGGCGAAAACGATAGTCTGGTGTTTCTTTCAAACTTGGGCAGGAGCGACGCAATGTAACGAGACTGCTACATCCCCCCCCCCCATCCCACCCCCCGCAACCCTATACCTACACGTTGACCATACTGTGTATGATATGTGCCAGTGCTGCCATGCAGAACAAAAAGATATCTGACTCTCACTGCATGAGGGTGTGACGTTAAAAACGACTTTCATGGGTATGAATGTATGGCGTTGGCTCATGAAAGTAAGCACTATGAAAAATTGTAAAACTTAAGCAAAAATTATTTTCAAAACAAACTTATGTTTTTAATGGAGATCGCACATTACGTTTTACGCAATCAATAACATGAAAAATCACAAAAATAATGGCGCTGGTTACACCGCAATACGTCAATTACATACCGATAAACTGCAAAGCGAAGCTGACGTTTGAAATAAACGAAACGCGTCGCTATTGCACATCCCGAGATGCAAGCGTAAGCCGCGCGTTACTTGTTCAAAAAAATGGTTCAAATGGCTCTGAGCACTATGGGACTTAACTGCTGTGGTCATCAGTCCCATAGAACTTAGAACTACCTAAACCTAACTAACCTAAGGACATCACACACATCCATGCCCGAGGCAGGATTCGAACCTGCGACCGTAGCGGTCACGCGGTTCCAGACTGTAGCGCCTAGAACCGCACGGCCATTCCGGCCGGCCGCGCGTTACTTGTAATCGGGATGTGATTCACTTAAGTAATCTTACTTTCACTGTTATCACGAGGGCCGAAAGTGATACGGATATGTACATAACGGTTTCACTCTTGTCTGTTTTGCTTACCTACGTACACACTACGGAAATGCACTGCTCAGTGTACGCTTACCTGTTACACTGCCCAATAGAACCCCTTGCTTCTGCAGTTGTGTACTCGAACAGATCCCAAACGGTGCTATGTATGGGAACAACTCACTGTGACGCATACTGATCTGTGTGGGGGTACGCACAGGTAAACGACACTGGTATACCGTACACTATAATTACTATCAGTGTTGTAAAAATGATATTAATTTACCTATCCATCAATTCTAGGCATTCGATATAGTTTTCACCAATGAATAAATGGGTGACATATTATTAATTTACGGAGAATGTCACCAAAATGTCACACGATAGGCTCAACTGTACGTACAGACAGCAGCAGACCCGTCTTACCTTCACAGATATTGTTAGAATGCTTCGAGCGACAGCACGCATATCTCTACGAACGCGGATCCGGAGAAAAAGAGTAACACATGGAGAGCAGAAAAGGCTGTTCCGGCGGCCGCTGCAATAGACCTTCACATCAGTTCTCGTGAAATGGAGAGATAGCTTTGAATCCCTCGAACAAGGATGCTGTGCATTCTTCACAAGCATAAATACCACGTGTCGCTATATCAACGACTTTATGGCAATGATTTTCAAATTCGCTTGGAATACTGTCAGTGGGTTCTGCGGCAAGACTACCATTTTATGGGTAGGGTAGTGTTTACCGATGAAGCCACGTTTACAAACCATGGAAGAGTCAACCAACACAATATGCGGTGCTGGTCACCGGAAAACCCACACCGCCTTCGTCAGGTAGAACGTCTACGTCAGTGAACTGTCAGTGTTTGGTGTACTATTGCAGAACACCACATGATTGGCTTGCATTTCATTGATGGTAATATTAACGGGCGACAGTACGGGCGGCTCTTGAGATGTACCTTCGCCTTACCTGAACTGATGGAAGACCTACATCTTCATTTGCGTCAAATAATGTGGTATCAGCGTGATGGATACCCAGGGCATAATGTCATGGTGGCAAGAAATTCGCTAAACCAATAATTCCCATATCAATGCTTACGACGGGGCAGTCCTGTTCAGAGATTTCCAGCACAGTTGCCCGACCTTGCACCCATAAACTATTTTGTCTGGGAACATGTGAAAAATGTGGTGTATCAGCTGGTTCCAAAAACAATGGAAAAAATGAACGCTTCTGTAACGGCTGCATGTGCTGCAGTAACACCAGAAACATTGACAGCAGTGAGTCGATCACTGTTTCTATGTAAATGGCCATCTCTTCGAACAGATGTTGTAGCGTTTCTGCTGTGAGAAACGTGATTGCATTTCGGTGTATATTTTGTGTGCTTCTGAGAAGACGTACTGTTGTACGTGTATGTAATTGTTTCACCATGCACAAAACTTCAGTTGTAGAATAGTCATTAAAATGTTCAGCGACATGCCCTGTACGTGTCATGTAGCGTTATGTAACTACGTACAACTGGCACTTACCCTCTGTTACATCCTTGTACAGCCATTAACTACGTTGACATCTGCATTGTTTCCAGTCCACTTATTAACAGTGTAAATAGCAATAATACAGCGTTCGTAGCATTGTAGTACGTCAATCACATCGCAGTTACAGACAGTGTGGGTTCAATGAGTGCATCAAGGGATGTGCAATAGCGACGCGTTTCGTTTATTTCACGTGTCAGATTCGCTTTGCAATTTTTCGAAATATTATAGACGTATTGCGCTGCAATGAACGCCATCCTTTGTGTGAGTTTTCATTTTATTGATTGTTTAAGAATAATATGGGGTGTCGATTTAAAGAAAACATAACTTTTTGCTGAAATTAATATTTGCTTACATCTTAGAAAGTCGCATAGTATTTACTTCCATGAGACAGTGCCTTACATTCACACCGGTGAAAGTCGTTTTTCAGTATCTATTGCAGTTCCAGAATAATCTGTGCTGAAACATTTAAGTAGGCTATATATATATATATATATATATATATATATATATATATATATATATATATATATATATATATATATATCGCCACTCAAGTCAGACGTCATAGTACATCTCTCGAAACAAGCAATAGAAAATGCGCACTTACTGAGTGCTGTTGAGTTCGCGCACTATCTTTCCATAAGTCGATTCACCAAAGACGAATAATTAATCACTAACAAACAGAGAATTACTTGCGAACGACAAGTGGGCGATGACTGCTGATATGGCTGCACGTACCTCCATTTCTTCTCAATTTCTGCTACCACCTTGAGTGAATTCTGCCTCCACCGTCACAACTCTCCAGATACCTGGAAGGAATACAGCTGTCATCGCGTAAATGAAGCGCAACGTCCCGGGGAAGAACCAAGTGTAGACGTTTGTTGACGGTGCCATTGCAATACATTCCACGGAATTTGAAAAATAGGGGAATAACCGACTTGCCTATCCATTTATTTAAAGGTTCATAATTCCTTTTAATTGCTCGTAATACGTGCAATGCTTTCGCTAGATGACTCACATTGCCTCATAAGACGGCTGCCAGACAGAAGAGCCCTTGCATTTAGGCAGAGATACCTTAGGGCTTTCAAAAGCTGCATTAAAATTACCTTAAAAAGTTCTAAAACTGTTTTTATTACGTGACTCATATGTGTAATTTGTTATTGTTGTTGTTGTGGTCTTCAGTCCTGAGACTGGTTTGATGCAGCTCTCCATGCTACTCTATCCTGTGCAAGCTTCTTCATCTCCCAGTACCTACTGCAGCCTACAGCCTTCTGAATCTACGTAGTGAATTCATCTCTAGGTCTCCCTCTACGATTTTTACCCTACACGCTGCCCTCCAATACTAAATTGGTGTTCCCTCGATGTCTCAGAACATGTCCTACCAACCGATCCCTCCTTCTAGTCAAGTTGTGCCACAAGCTCCTCTTCTCCCCAATTCTATTCAATACCTCATCATTAGTTATGTGATCTACCCGTCTAATCTTCAGCATTCTTCTGTAGCACCACATTTCGAAAGCTTCTATTCTCTTCTTGTCTAAACTATTTATCGTCCACGTTTCACTTCCATACATGGCTACACTCCATGCAAATACTTTCAGAAACGACTTCCTGACATTTAAATATATACTCGATATTAATAAATTTTTCTTCTTCAGAAACGCTTTCCTTGCCATTGCCAGTCTACATTTTATATCCTCTCTACTTCGACCATCATCAGTTATTTTGCTCTCCAAATAGCAAAACTCCTTTACTACTTTAAGTGTCTCATTTCCTAATGTAATTCCCTCAGCATCACCCGACTTAATTCGACTAAATTCCATTATCCTCGTTTTGCTTTTGTTGATGTTCATCTTATACCCTCCTTTCAAGACCCTGTCCATTCCGTTCAACTGCTCTTCCATGCGAATTTAGACTTTCTCGACGAATTTCGATGAGGAAGTACTCTCGGGTTATCAACCGGGTCAAGGCGTCGTTCTGCGGCAGTACGACGCCTTGACTCGGCTGATAACCCAAGAAGACTTCATGAAAATGGCTCTGAGCCCTATGGGACTTAACTTCTGAGGTCATCAGTCCCTTAGACTTACAACTACTTAAACCTAACTAACCTAAGAACATCACACACATCCATGCCCGAGGCAGGAATCGAACCTGCGACCGTAGCAGCAGTGCCGGTCCGGACTGAAGCGCCTAGAATCGTTCGGCCACATCGGCTGGCTAAGACTTCATCATCGTAATTGAAAATGTCTGTGAATTGCCGGACTTACTCATATAGTGTTATAAACAAATCTATATTAGCAGTCTATGTTAAACAAAAATGCATTACTTAACAGCAGAAACACCCCTACATGTACTCGATACAGTAAAATAACTAAGTATGAAGAGTTGGACGTTAAGATTTAACATGAATCCACCTCTGCCCTGCTTCTCATATATCGTTAGAACGCCAACAGTTCCCCGTCTATGACAGGATGAAGATCAAATTCGCTAACATTGGAGTCAACTTCAGAGCCTGACGCTGCTGACAGGAGAAATCTGTAGATAGCAAATTATTAAATCTTTTATTTATTAATTTTTATTATCTTATAAGGTGGTAAATGGGATAACTCGTTTGGAAAATGTCAAGTAATCCTCGCATGCCAGCCGCTGTGGCCGAGCGGTTCTAGGCGCTTCAGTCCGGAAACGCGATGCTGCTACGGTCGCAGTTTCGAATCCTGCATCGGGCATGGATGTGTGTGATGTCCTTAGGTTAGTTAGGTTTAAGTAATTCTAAGTTCTAGGGGACTGATGACCTCAGATGTTAAGTCCCATAGTGCTCAGAGCCAACCCTCGCATGTGATAATTTTCCTCTTATGGCTAACACTCTGTTGGGTAATCTGTTCAAGGATAATGATATCCCATATTTATTAATGCAACATGGTGTGATTGTCGGGCCGTTGACCAATTCCTATAATGTGGTTTGTAAATTAGAAGGCCAAACGTCGTAGCAGTGAATTATTTGTTGCTTGCGGGGTTGCTCTAAGATAACCCATACTATATGGATGACTTTTTCTGAAGCCCAGTATTGTAATGCTGAATTTGTTTACTGAGTTTTGTATGTGGCAGAAGGTACCATACAGATTAAATGTGTATTTTCGAAGCATTTCCACAAGCAACAAATGATTCATTGCTATGAAGTGTGATCGGCAACGTTATAAACGACGTTATGGGGACTGCCAGATTTTACTAATAGATGTGGGATACCATTATTATAAACGTATGTTTGTAAACAGATTACCCAGGGGAATATTAGTTGTTACACAACAATCATCACAGGCAACAAGGATTACATGGCAATTCACAAACAAGTAGTCGCATTAACAAATTTACTAAAAATAAAATAAAATTAAATAAAACAAAGTAAAAAGTAAAATGAAATATAACAAAAAGTAAAATAAAATAAATAGAAATAGTAATATCTCATCTTTAGACGTCTCTTGTTGGTAGCATCAGGCTCTGAACTTGACTACGATATTAGACGATTTTTGCCTCGTCTTCAATGCCATTGGCGTAGACAGGGCATTGATGGAACTCTAACGATACGAGGAAAGCATGAGAGAGGGGCATTCATGGTAAAATGTTAAAGTCCAAGACTTTATACTTGATGGTTTTACTCTATCGAGAACATGTAGGGTTCTTTCTGCTACTAAATAATGCGCTTTTCATTAACACAGGATGTCGATATAATTTTGTGAATAAGACTGTATGGGTAAATCCAGCAGATTACAGTATGTTATACGACGAATATGAGCCGTGTAATGAAAGTAATGTTATAACGTTCAAAGGCAGTCTTTATACAGCTTTCGTAATGCCCGCTTGGGCTCCTCTACTGGCAGCCATATTAGGAGGCAGTGTGCGTTCTCTGAGGAAAGGTGCATGTGCTGCGTGCTGCTGAAAGGCATTCTGCACCATTAACTAGGTGGACTCAGAGTTCGGTGGTACCCCCATTCATCAGTTTGCAGAGTTCGTTTTCCAGCGGTTATCATCAACCAATGGCAGCACTTTGTGGCTGTGGTGGTTCTCCTCCAGGGCCAGGCGCTTCGTTTATTTGATGAGCGCTTTTGCGATGGCAGCTGTGTTCCTTTGATTTACCTGGAGCTTTGTGGGGTTGAAGGCAGTGTTCACACCAGGTGTTCGCAGAAATCGAGAATAAATCCACTGTTACGAGGTATGTGCAGGTTGTTTTTCTAACAGTCGTTGCCCATGTGTTGCTCGCTATTAAATGTCTGTTTGTGAATGATTAACTGTTCAACTTTGGTTAATAGGCATAGTGAAAGATGTAACCTAAAGATTATGTCAACATCCTTCAGGAAATTCCCTGGAAAACAGAAAAGATGGAGGTCACCTGTACGACTGATGGGAGAATTCCAAATAGACCATGTAGCGATTTCCTACCTAGTCCAGAAGGAGATCCATGACGTTCAAGTACGCAGAGGTCCCAGTATTGATTCAGACCACTATCTAATTCGAATCAAGATAAAATTTATACCGAAGAAAATCCATCAGAGAACAACGCACATAGAGAAGTTTGACACAAAACAGGTCATTGAATCCAACGTAAAGCAGGAATGGGGAAAACAACCAGCAAACACATGGAAAGAATTCCATAGAAAGATCATAAAGATCATACAAAAATCAAACGAACTAATATCACTGAAAAAGAACACTAAACAACCTTGATGAGACTCAGAGCATGAGAAGTCACTAGAAACACGCAAACAAGCTTCTCAGGAGTACAATAGTAAAAAATCTCCAGAAAGAAAACTGTCTGCAAAACGTACTAGGCAAATGAAGTGAAACTACATGAGGGGGCAACTGGATGCTATAGAGGTAAACTTCCGCAACCACAACACGAGAGAATTCTACAGGACCTTCTCAAGGAAGATCTGCCGGTACACACCTCAAAATTTGTGCTTCAGGAAACCAGATGGAAAATTAGCGCTAACTAACCAAGAGAATTGTCAAGAACTGGCACGTTGTTTCTCCGATCTCCTTAACTGCCCTGTACCTGTAACAAGATTTCCAATACAGAACTGTACCTCCACCCAACCGGAATCACTCTCACCAACATACGAAGAGATCAACAAACACATACTTTAACTAAAAAATAACAGGGAGGAACACTAGGCATGCATTTTACAAGAACACAATGGTCCTGCCTACTCGAGTAATAAAACCACCGAAATAATGTCCAGAACGCAAGCATTATCTATCACACCGAATCAGCACCTCTCAGACCCTACATTGGTTATTCTCTGCCATTTAGGAAGGTGACCAGCACATATTAATGTTGTTCATGTGTAATGTGGTTGCCACTTCAATGGTTCAAATGGCTCTGAGCACTATGCGACTTAACTTCTGAGGTCATCAGTCGCCTAGAACTTAGAACTAATTAAACCTAACTAACCTAAGGATATCAAACACATCCATGCCCGAGGCAGGATTCGAACCTGCGACCGTAGCGGTCGCTCGGATCCAGACTGTAGCGCCTAGAACCGCACGGCCACTCCGGCCGGCTTGTGGTAGGGCATACAAAGGGGGTGAACATCGTCAGATGTTGAGTGATCACTTTGAAGACATGCAAATGCTGCAGGCTTGTGTGAGACATCTGACAGATCTTGGGAGGGACCTCATTGTAGGACTCCTTTTGGTCAGCTTGTCATATTCACGTTTGTGGGGCATTCCCTTGTGATAGTAGCCCGACGTTAGACTACAGGGGAACGTTAGGTCAGGCCTTCGTGTGAAGGTTCCAATCGACAACTGCTGACCACCACGAGGAATGATCGCCATATTTTACACTAAACACATGACAGCCCTTTCACATTAGCACTTTCCGTCAGAGAAATAGGAGTGGACACCCTGAAACACTGTATTTCGTCCCCACCATTGGTCGGAGACCAGCTGCAGCTGGACTGGAGAATCACCTTCCCACGTGTAGTCTGCCGTCACCGCCTCAACAAAAACGGCTTTGTGTGGAGTAGTGCAGTGACGGGCAAACGTGGAGTGATGAACCGCGTGGCATTGTTTTCAGTGATGAATCGCATTTCTGAACTACCTCAGATGAAAATCATTGGAAATATGGCGGAAACATGACAAAAGATTCCCACTTTTAGAAAGCTTTGGACAGACACATCTGGGTTACTTCTGACGTCATGAGGCGAGAGGCCATGGGTTATGACTTCAGGTCACGGATGGTAATGATTCAGGGAGCTCAGACGGCACAACAGTACGTCACAGTTTTAAGTGCTCTCCTACAGCAAATTCTTCATAAATATGACTCTATTTGCTTATTATTTATCTGACTTGAAGAAACCATCCCAACCGGTGAAATTTCAGTTCGTTTTCTCCGCCCTTCCTGGGTGCTTTTCTTTCTTGCTGATCGAGTTCACTGCTAAAGCAATAAAATATCTGAGACGTATCACAATTCCAAACACCAACACCCCTGCTCCCTCCCCCAGCTCCACACCATTTCAAAATGTAGCCAATGTTATGATGTTAAGGAAGCAATGGAAAGACCACTTACTCAGATAAAATTACGAACCAATCAGCCACTTGAGACCTCTCAGCGAAACTGTTGAAAAGGTTGCATCAAATCGACACACTAGACACTGAATCAAGAATGATTCTCTGCTATGCAATTCAGTTTGAGGAATCAACGAGAGAACTCGTAGTTTAACATATACCAGATGGTTAAAATGCAAACAAGAGAGGAAGGTCAGTGTTCCGATACACAGTAACGACTTTCGGCAGTCCCTGGCACAATAGCCTTGTCCGCAAAACCGAACGACGCATGTCTTGCTCGTATGTCCCATACATTCATATCTCACAAACAGTATTCGGAGCGAACAGTCAACATAAAACAGTTTAACAGCCGGATTACCCCAGGGCTGTCTATTGGTTCCTCTCCATTTACCACCTCTATACTTACACATTAATGATATTAGGAAGACATGTAACAAATTGGTAGCAATCAATGCCTACTACACAGCTATTCTGGTACACGACTGGGAACCATCCGGAAATGTCGAGGCTTGGCTGAAGAAATTGTGTGTTAGAGCAAACGTCGACGTGTCTGTAGCTCTTGTGCTCACAGTCAGACCGAAACAACTGCACAAACATCTGTACCGTAGCAAAGTACTTTACCCTTAAGACCAATACACTTCTGTGAGAAAATCAGGGTCTGCCTACACTGTAAACTGTCTCCGATGGGCTATGTACAATATGTCACCACACGAACACACGTTAGGCTCAAGCAAATCTGGCCGATGCTTAACAAATAGGAGAGGGAGGGAGAGGGGATGGATAGGGGGGTAAAGTAATTCTAATTTTACGCATTTGGTAAATCACACATCCGTTCCTTTGACTGAAACAAGTAAATGAGAGAAACAGAAGGAAGGCAACCGATTCAGTCGGTTATAGCGCTACGTGTCGATTTGACGGTTCATTCGTTCTTGTGAGTGAAAGTATTCTGTGGGAGTACCCGAAAGAAGCAATTGAGTTAGCCATTTGAAGTTTTACTTATCTGTAGGAATATTATTCATTCATTTCTGTCGAGCAAAACCAGTCTATGGGAGTTTGGGGGTCTGCTGAAATTTTCCCAACGGAGGCAAGACTTCAATTTGCTTTTTATAGCTCATAGAAATGTTGGTTACCAACACAATCACGAAAAAAAAATTCTGTACTCCAAATATCAGGGCAGAGGAGAGGTGGGGGTTTCCACCCCCTCCCATCTGTGGACGCTAATGTGTGCTGCAAACGGGCGGAACCTAATTAAACACCGCGCGGTCTTGGACGCCTTGTCACCGTCCGTGCGGCTCCCCACGTTGGATGTTCGACTACTCCCTCTGGCATGGGTGTGTGTGTTGTCCATAACGCAAGTTAGCTTATGTTAGATTAAGTAGTTCAAATGGCTCTGAGCACTATGGGACTTAACATCTATGGTCATCAGTCCCCTAGAACTTAGAACTACTTAAACCTAACTAACCTAAGGACAGCACACAACACCCAGCCATCACGAGGCAGAGAAAATCCCTGACCCCGCCGGGAATCTAACCCGGGAACCCGGGCGTGGGAAGCGAGAACGCTACCGCACGACCACGAGATGCGGGCTAGATTAAGTAGTGTGTAGAGCTCAGCAGTTTGGTGCCATAAGACCTTACCGAAAATTTCCAATTTCCCATTTTTCTTGTATTCAGCTCTGATCCGACACATTCCATCGTTTTACCGTTGTTAAAACATTATTGTTGATTGGAGTCTGCTTTCTCCTTTCGCGTCACTGTTATCGCTGTTACGATATTTTCTTTTTATTCAGTTCCAATAAGTAGCTTTCAATTGTTTATTATCCTTGTTTATGAACAGGTCTTTTCTCAATAGTGAACATTGTGTCAAAATAGTGACCGCTCAGTGGCGTCGGAATGGAAGAAATCGTATCACTGTATAAAAAGTAATCACTAAAATGAACAGTGTCAAATGGTTCAAATGGCTATGAGCATTATGCGACTTAACTTCTGAGGTCATCAGTCGCCTAGAACTTAGAACTAATTAAACCTAACTAACCTAAGAACAACACACACATCCATGCCCGAGGCAGGATTCGAACCTGCGACCGTAGCGGTCGCTCGGCTCCAGGCTGTAGCGCCCTGAACCGCACGGCCACTCCGGCCGGCTTACAGTGTCAGTAAGGATGATTCGTATTATAGAATTCGCAGTGAAACAAATTTAAAAAAAATAACGAATGATGAAAAATATTTCTCCTGAAAACAATACACCGATAACTGACATCATATACTTAAAAAGCAAGTGTTTCAGTCACAAAACAACTGAGAAAAAATGTATCTTATTATGTTTACATCACTTTCGCATTTACCAAAAGAGAATTATCGGTGTAGGGTGCTAACCAGCAGGAAGAGAGAGACGGATATTCAGTAAGTAAAATAAGTAATTGTTCATTTATTGAATGATAAATTAAGACGTTTAACCCGAACAGAAAAGTAACTTGTATGAGAAGTGATATCAACGAATTTCATGATAAAACGAAGGGACACCCACACCGGTTTGAGTTTCTACTGATTTAAAGGGAAGGCTAGAGACTCTCAATTGGTAAACTCGGGGGTGTATCAGTAAGTAGTTTGCACTTTAACTAAAGGAAACTAAAGCAAAATTATGTCAAGAACGGTACAAGTGTTGAATGACTTATCATGCACTCAGTGTAAAGGAACGATGGATTGTATTTGACTGAGTAAAAGTAGGTGGTAACAAGTAACTACAAAGTATAATAAATGAGTGATAAGCATATACGAAATAGTTCTGAGGCGAAAAAGAGTATGTAAGTAAATTCTGCAAATAAATACCTAATTGTGGATAAATAGGTCATATGTTGGAATCTTGCTGCGTAGAGAATTTTTACTAAAGCTAATCCTCACCCAGTGGCCCAACCATCAAATTGGCTTGCTGCTGGAATGGGAGCTGGGTGATTAATTTCTCTTGGGACGGATAAACGCCGTTCCCGGCCGTCACCCTCGAGCTGTCTGCTAGGGAAGACATAACCCACGTTCACCGTCTGCATAGGTTAGTCTTCAGCAAGACGAAGAACAAGGCTCTAAAGCTAAAAAAGGAAGAAGGAGGAAGGAAGCTCATTCAAAATGAATGAAAGTAATTACATGAACTCCATATCTTATTAACTTCTCATTGTTGTGGTTTACACACGTGCATTACTTTTTAAAAGTAATGATTATAGCTCTACCATGAGAGATAATACACTTAGTAGAAGGAGTACACGTAGGATACCGGCACGTTTTTTCTCCTTCTCAGAGGACACAAAGTCACATAAACAACAAATGGGTTCTGTAAGTTATATGTAGATAGGTCTACGCAGGAAGTTGGCAGCAAACTAAAATGTAGGAAATGTAAACCAGCATTGCGCACTGGGAATGCTTTTACCGTCAGTGTGTTCAGCAATGAAGACCTGTTTCCTCCTCTAGAACAGAGTGAAATTTACATGATTTGTTGCAATTCGCGTTGAAAATTATATGTAGGTCAATTAGGTAATTAGACCAATGAAGCACGAAATTGTTTGTAGACTGAAAAAGAAAATTGCAATGTTTGCTAAACATGCTCTGAATGAAAGCCATTCTCATGATATTAAATATGATGTCCTCCATAGGGGAGATAAAAGCAGATTCTGGCTGTCGATTAACACCAATCACAGACTACTGAATTAATTCTTAGCTATCAAATACAGACCTATTACTCACTCATGCTGGAGTAACAGCAGTCAGTGAACACTGTTCTCAGCTAAGATGGTATGCTTGTTGTAAAATATGTAACTATTTCTCACCCACCACATGGCGTTCATCTTATCACTCCACTTTGCTTGCCCCGTTTTCCTGTTAAACTCGTACATCAACCTCTGAAATTATATACACATATCACAGTAGTTTGTACCAATACTCACGTGCTAAATTGTTTTGGCATTTAAATTCATATACTTTTAATCTTAGAGTACAATTTAACACATGGTTTATTTAGAAATACCGGCTTTGTGTATATTTGAATATGCTTATGACAGTTTATCAGTTTGCGTATAGTGAAGATACTACAACTAATATCCGTATAACTAATGTAGTCCACTTTGTTTAAGTAAGTCAGACACTTGGTTTAAGGATTCATACTCAAATATTTAGAGTGAAATACGTTGATTACCTCAGTAAGTAACATTTTTAGGTTTTGTACCAATGTGAAATTGCAGTATTGCAATTCTGCGGTTTTCGTATAAATCAAATCGCTACCTATCTTTCGAAATGATTGTCTTTGCACTGCTAGATGGTGGCACTGATCTTTTTACTTTCTTTTAAGTTTTCTGATGATGGCCTAGAAAGCCGAAAGCTGGTTTGCAACAAAATATAAAATACACCGACAGAAAAAGGAATCGCAACTCCTAAAAGGAGTTGTGCGACATAAACCATGAAACGTCCCCTTAGGGAAATTAATGAATTACTGTGCTGATAAACCTCTTACGTTATATGATTTTCAAACAGCTGAGTAAAACTAAACGTACTCAGACATTTCCCTCTTTACTTATTCTGATCAACACTAAACTGACACACAATACTTTTAGCGCAACGCAATCTGACTTTCAATAATCCCTACAAAAGAATGGCCCTTCCTAACAATAACCTAAACCTTCCATGAATCACTTACCTCACAAAAATCTTCGTTATTCCAACTACTGCAATACAGCGAGCGTCAATACTGGCAGCTAAATAAAGGATTCTAACTACTGAAGGCACTAATTATTGATAGGCATAGTTAGCAAATGAAAGATTTTAATAGAGAGCAAACATTGTATTTACCTTAATAGTGTTCAAAAGTCATAATATACACTCCTGGAAATTGAAATAAGAACACCGTGAATTCATTGTCCCAGGAAGGGGAAACTTTATTGACACATTCCTGGGGTCAGATACATCACATGATCACACTGACAGAACCACAGGCACATAGACACAGGCAACAGAGCATGCACAGTGTCGGCACTAGTACAGTGTATATCCACCTTTCGCAGCAATGCAGGCTGCTATTCTCCCATGGAGGCGATCGTAGAGATGCTGGATGTAGTCCTGTGGAACGGCTTGCCATGCCATTTCCACCTGGCGCCTCAGTTGGACCAGCGTTCGTGCTGGACGTGCAGACCGCGTGAGACGACGCTTCATCCAGTCCCAAACATGCTCAATGGGGGACAGATCCGGAGATCTTGCTGGCCAGGGTAATTGACTTACACCTTCTAGAGCACGTTGTGTGGCACGGGATACATGCGGACGTGCATTGTCCTGTTGGAACAGCAAGTTCCCTTGCCGGTCTAGGAATGGTAGAACGATGGGTTCGATGACGGTTTGGATGTACCGTGCACTATTCAGTGTCCCCTCGACGATCACCAGTGGTGTACGGCCAGTGTAGGAGATCGCTCCCCACGCCATGATGCCGGGTGTTGGCCCTGTGTGCCTCGGTCGTATGCAGTCCTGATTGTGGCGCTCACCTGCACGGCGCCGAACACGCATACGACCATCATTGGCACCAAGGCAGAAGCGACTCTCATCGCTGAAGACGACACGTCTCCATTCGTCCCTCCATTCACGCCTGTCGCGACACCACTGGAGGCGGGCTGCACGATGTTGGGGCGTGAGCGGAAGACGGCCTAACGGTGTGCAAGACCGTAGCCCAGCTTCATGGAGACGGTTGCGAATGGTCCTCGTCGATACCCCAGGAGCAACAGTGTCCCTAATTTGCTGGGAAGTGGCAGTGCGGTCCCCTACGGCACTGCGTAGGATCCTAAGGTCTTGGCGTGCATCCGTGCGTCGCTGCGGTCCGGTCCCAGGTCGACGGGCACGTGCACCTTCCGCCGACCACTGGCGACAACATCGATGTACTGTGGAGACCTCACGCCCCACGTGTTGAGCAATTCGGCGGTACGTCCACCCGGCCTCCCGCATGCCCACTATACGCCCTCGCTCAGTCCGTCAACTGCACATACGGTTCACGTCCACGCTGTCGCGGCATGCTACCAGTGTTAAAGACTGCGATGGAGCTCCGTATGCCACGGCAAACTGGCTGACACTGACGGCGGCGGTGCAAAAATGCTGCAGCTAGCGCCATTCGACGGCCAACACCGCGGGTCCTGGTGTGTCCGCTGTGCCGTGCGTGTGATCATTGCTTGTACAGCCCTCTCGCAGTGTCCGGAGCAAGTATGGTGGGTCTGACACACCGGTGTCAATGTGTTCTTTTTTCCATTTCCAGGAGTGTATATATATATATATATATATATATATATATATATATATATATATATATATATATATCTATCAGTTCATGATATACAGTATTACAAATTTACTCTTTCTGATGGACACACGTCCAGATCGTCCGCTCTCAAAATTCTGCAATCTCTTTCCCCACATCTACACTGCTGGCGGCACACCTCCAACAGCGCAACGCTACGCGCTGTTCACATCCAACAGCCCAACACTACAATAGCGAATATTCCAAAAATGCCATCCAGCCACAGACTGCACACAGCACAGCCAGTGATTTTCATTCAGAGCGGTACGTGACGTTACCAACATAAAAACCTAAACAGCCTACTTACAAAACGAAAGCTGGTAGGCGTGTTTCTACATCTGAAAGATGACGCCTGTTCATATTTCACACCACACGCATAATACTGGCACTAGTAGCGCCATTATGAGGATTCCAATCAGGTTTCCTTTAAAAACAATTTCTAACTGTTTTGAAAATTAGTTATCTTTGAGACTGGACATGGTGAGTTGATGTTAGTCAAGAAAGCCTTTAAGGCTACAAAGAAGCCATCAGCATCTCACTAATTTTGAACGAGGACGTGTATTAGGACTGCGAGAAACTGAAGTTTCTTTCTGTGAAATTCCAGAAAGACTTGACTGCTGGCAGCGGTGGCCACGAGAATGTACGGTCGCAGGAGGACCGGTTTCTGGATTACCATGTGTCTTTACTGAGAGGCAAGACCTCCGTGTTCAGGGTATGCCTATGGAGCATCTTACTGCATCTTCAGCAGCAATGTGGGCAGCAGTTTGCACCACAGTAACACAACGAACTGTTACAAACCGCCGGCCGAAGTGGCCGTGCGGTTAAAGGCGCTGCAGTCTGGAACCGCAAGACCTATACGGTCGCAGGTTCGAATCCTGCCTCGGGCATGGATGTTTGTGATGTCCTTAGGTTAGTTAGGTTTAACTAGTTCTAAGTTCTAGGGGACTAATGACCTCAGCAGTTGAGTCCCATAGTGCTCAGAGCCATTTGAACCATTTTTTTGTTACAAACCGGTTACTTCAAGGACAGCTCCGGCCCACATGCCCTATAGCATGCATTCCGCTGACCCCAAACCACCGCCAATTGCGACTTCAGAGATGTGAAGCGGAAACCTATTTGAGGGCAGAGTGGAGGACTGTTGTGTTTTCTAGTGAAAGGGGGTTCTGTCTCGGTGTCAGTGATGGCCTTATGTTAGTCAGAAGGAGGTCAGTTGAGGGCCTGAAACCAAACAGTGTTGCATTCTTGACACACTGGACCTACAACTCGGGTTATGTCTTCGTATGACAGAAGGAGTACCATCATGGATACTCCACGCACCTTGATTGCAAATTTGTACGTCAGTCTGGTGATTCAAAAAATCGTTCACATGGCTCTGAGCACTGTGGGACTTAACTTCTGAGGTCATCAGTCCCCTAGAACTTAGAACTACTTAAACCTAACTAACCTAAGGACATCACACACATCCATGCCTGAGGCAGGATTCGAACCTGCGACCATAGTGGTCGCGCGATTCCAGGCTGTAGCGCCTAGAACCGCTCGGCCACTCCGGTCGGCTCTGGTGATTCGGCCTGTCGTGCTACCATTCATAAACAGCATACTAGTGGATGATTTACAACAGCATAACAGCCGCCCACATACCGCTGTTGCAACTCAACATGCTCTGTGGAATATCGACATGTTGCCTCCGCTGCTCGATCACCAAATCTGTGTCGAATCGGGCACATATGGAACATTATCGGACGACAACTCCAGTGTCAGATACAAAAAATGGTTCAAATGGCTCTGAGCACTATGGGACTTAACATCTGAGGTCATCAGTCCCCTAGAACTTAGAACTACTTAAACCTAACTAACCTAAGGACATCACACACATCCATGCCCGAGGCAGGATTCGAACCTGCGACCGTAGCAGTCGCGCGGTTCCGGACTGCGCGCCTAGAACCGCGAGACCACCGCGGCCGGCAGTGTCAGATACTAACAGCATGAACCTTCCCTGTACTGACCGACGAAGTGCCACAGGCATTTAACTCTATCCCACAAACTGACATCCAGCACCTGTACAAAGCACGTTTGCATGCTTGTATTCAACATTCCGATGATTACACCAGTTATCAATGTACCATCATTTCGCGTTTGATATAGCTCGTCCCGCGCTTACATTAGCCTGTGAGCTTGCAATGTTAATCATTTAAATATGTTACCCAGCAAACGAATTGCCGAAGTTTCATTACCATACAATAATTACTGTTTGTGTTGCGACTTTGTATATCATTGCTGAATATTTACATCCTGTCTTAAAAATTTTTATGTGTTGAATTTCCACTAAATGCCGATACAAAAGTTTTATTAATTGTAGACAGACCCTAGGATCTCATAATCGTATCGTACCTGTTACAGAATTTTACAATCATATTCTATCCGCTTGATTCAGTTTCGGTTGATCCGTGGTTCACCTCCGAATCCAGTCAGCCAGATTTAGGTTTTCCGTGGTTACCCTGAATCGCTTACCCAGACGAGGTCAGTTGACTGCCAAATACTTCCGTTCGGTTTTAAATTTCCAGCAATTTTCCTACATCGCTTATCGACATGATGCTTGGCCACCGTATTCGCCGTATGTCAGTCCTATTCCAAACTGGTTGGTTCTAACACAGTGTCACTCCAGAGCTCACAAACCAACTCTTCGTCAATACTTGACTCGTATGTCCTCATACATTTGGTTCCAGACAGTGTGGGCAATGTAACAAGTACTTCTACTCGTAGAACCAACACGCATAAGTATCGCAGTTGACCATGACTAAAGATGGAGCAGAACGTAATTATATGTTTGCTTGTAATGTTAGGTTTGCTTAGTTCAAACCCTCCGTATCATTAGACTGTTCACAGTATGATAATCAACTGATGTTTTCAATGTTAAGAGGTGCAGAGATGATTTGTTTGGAGAAGTACAGCACCTGCTCACTTCATAATTAAAACTCTTGTAGCTTTGCGAACATACTGCGGATAATGATGCGTATTTCTCAAAAATTTTGCCCAGCTTATATTCTGGGGAAGTTTTCGAGACTTTAGAGCACTAAATGAAAACTCAGACAACTCGACTTCAGTTTGACGTCTGTCTAAGTTTGTAATACGAGCATTGATGGATACGGCTATACGAGATGTTAGGGTACATACGGAACCTTTCCCCTCAGCTGTTGCTGCTGATTTTTTATGCACATATGTGAAGTTAAGTGATTCATCTTCACGTCCTAATCTTTCATGCACACATTTTGATTATGCGACATTGCTTAGCCTTAATGTGGTAGCTAACAAGGTTTATACATTTCCGTACGGTGCTAATACTATGAAAGCTTAAGAGTTTGAGTATCAAAGTGTTCCTTTCCACCGAGCGAGGTGGCGCAGTGGTTAGACACGCATTCGGGAGGACGACGGTTCAATCCCGCGTCCGGCCATCCTGATTTAGGTTTTCCGAGATTTCCCTAAGTCACTCCAGGCAAATGCCGGGATGGTTCCTCTGAAAGGGCACGGCCGACTTCCTTCCCCATCCTTCCCTAATCCGATGAGACCGATGACCACACTGTCTGGTCTCCTTCCCCAAAAACCACCAATCTTCTCCTTCCTCGTTCTAACACACAATCTTGTTCCTTTCCAACAAGAAACAAATAATTGTGCATACTAGTGTGCAGATGAATTACTGGAAAAGAATCTTCCACGAGGACCCGGAGCGAAATGCCATAAACAGTCTTAAAAATGGAATTTAGATCACAAGCATAGCTGTGATGTACATTGAATGGCGACCTGACAATGACCTGACATACCTAATATACACAAAAAAGTTAAACATGACAAAGCAGTGCACTCAGTATAAAGTTATCCATGGGCTGTTAGCAGTAGTGATATGAAGTAGGAATGTGTACATTATGAAGATGCGACTTTCTTTACCTTAAACTTCGTAAATGATTATACAAAGCTACATAAAGAATAATTTTTTCCTCAGAATCACGGAATCCCTATCCTAGGTAAATAAGCAGACGTTCTGAACACGTCTACATTAGGGGTCCTGGTATTAGACAAGGAACCAACAAGCCGCGTAAGACAGTTTGTATGCACTTACGGTTTAGATGAGTCGTAACTGAGGAGAATATGGGACATGTCCATTGTAAACAGTGATGATGTGTACGATTCCGCAGCATAAGAGCCTGCAGTGTTTCATGCGCTCTCGAAAAGTATTCCAAGGAATCTTCGTTTACAAATGCTTCATAGCCGTGTAGAACAACATTTTTCATTTTATGTAGTCTAGCAATACATATTTATGATAGTCGAATACTAACATAGGGAAACAGAAAATGAAGCTCTCCTTTTACCTTTCGGCGGCCACGTAGATGTAAACCACTCAGTGTATCCAAATGAATGTTAATTCTGTATTCTGTCATCGACGGGAGAAGATGCTTGGTTCCAGGTACTACATTTTTTTACAATCGTTATTGTAGGACTTCGCCGAAATTCTTTCGGAGTTACCGTGTCCTTAGTCTTTATTCTTATTAGTGTCGTTACTTTTAAACATTTCCTCGACTCGGATGTGTTTACAAATACGTGTAAAATTATCTGCATACCATGGAGTAGACTAAAGACTGCCCATGTGTTCGAAAAAGCGCATCGCAAACACCTTTAGAATAAACCATACAGAGTACCAACTACGTTTATTGTTGCCACTGTGCTACACTATAACTTCAATTAGAAGATAGAACTACTGTGAGTAACATGAGAGAGATGCTGAGATTCCTCCCCCCCCCCCTTCCTCTCCGTTCTTAGTATTTTCATTATAGTTGGAATTCTAGCTCATTTGGACAATGATAGGGGAAAGAAGCCGTTGTTGCTGTAACGATGTAACTACCGCCTTTCTTCTTATAATGAATTCTGAGAGCAATGATAAACGCAAGTCAGGATGTTTGGCCGGTATTTCGAATCCTTCTTCCCCCGAATTGAAATCCACCGTTTGAGGCGCTTCGCTTTTTGTCTAATCGAATTTGCCCTGATGTTCATAAATTTTCTAAATACCCATATTTGCCAACAATGCACGAACGGTCCATGAAACTGGATAGTACATAGATCCAAATGATTCGAGAGATAATTAAACGTACAGTTTCATTTACAAGGCTTAAAAGTACGCTGTAACCATTTTATGACACATGAGAATTGCAGTAATAAATACGAATGACACAAATTTCAGTGTACGGCTTAATAAAGTTTTACAATTTTAACGGAAATATTTCCGACTCGCCGGCAGGCAGTTCTCTATCTTAATTTGTCCACAGAGGTTAAAGGCGTAAATTGCGCTGGCGACGTTTTGATGAAGTAAGATAAGGCCAGTATGCACTACCTGGCAAGGGAGATAGTTTCTTGCGGTCGTCATCTGCTTCAGAGGCAATTTTCGTCCGTGACGTTCCGCCGTCGAGGCTGAAAATTGATTTTTTCCCCCGTCAGCTTGGGGTCTCGGCAACTCTAGAACGTCGGTCGATGCTCGACACGATTGGTGGCAGCGCCAACTCGGGATCTGGCGCGAAATGAGATCCGGCAGTCGGCCGATTGGGGTGCGAGCGCTCGTAACTTGGCTGCGGAAAGTGCAATCGGCCAGCAACTTCTTCCCGAGGGCAGCCACCGGTGAAACAGAACGCAGCGGGATGGATGTGCCGCATCAGCTGGTGCAGGATATCTGTAAAAGCTACCCACTGCTAGCTGCACTTTTCCTAGTTTATAATCTCGTCGGCTATAAAGCTGATCCCTGGTCAGTCACGGATCAGTGAAATTACGTAGAGTTTGTGTGACGATGATTAAGGCTCATTACTCTGTTACCGATGGCACAAAAATAAAATAACTCTCCGTAGATTCTACGATGTTTCCGGTTTTCCCATAAATAATCTGCCCATTAAGGAGTTCGTAGACGGTTTGACCATTCATATGCTCTTAATACAAAAATTAGGAATTTGCCATTTAAAGGGAGCTTTTAGTCTGATATTTTCGATTTCACACGTAGTGACTCTAGATATGAAGTTGAAAGTTGCAACCGTCTTACGTTTATGTGACAGTGAATTCAAAGTTCACGTAGTTAAATTTTTATTGATGAGATGACGCGACGACGCAGTTTCTCACCTCCTGCCAGCATCAATCTTCTTCAAAGTGACCACGCAAGGAAACTGTAGGGAAGTACACAATTTGTATACACACGTATTTCTTGTCGAAAGGTGTGGTACCAAGTAATTTTAAAAGAGATTCTAAATGTGTCCATGTGGCCAACAGGGTACAACTGCATACCTTGGTATAACTGATTGTTTCTGTGGCAGCTCGCTCGCTACAAACCCGTATTTCGAAACAAATGTCATTCAAATAATCTGTAGAACATATAACTTTCTAACTGCCTAACGAAGTAACTAACTGACAGAAGAGGCTAGTCTTACACTTACTTGATGGATAGTGGGCTAGTGACGTTAGCATTTGTACTAATATCGAAAATGTCAGTAACCGTAGTTGACACAGTGAAAGTTCTGTAGTTGATATTGACTATATGAAAACTTTAGAAATGTTTGTACCATCTGCGTCACTGTAATAGCATATTTAAAATCAGCCAGGCATTCAGTTTCAATTAACATTAAAAATAATACCTATTGTAGGAACACTATGAAACATGCAGTGATACAGAATAAACTAACAAATTAATACGAGAATTAAACTATATCTAAGAATATAGTACCTACTTTAATCTGAATGAAAAAGATTTTCTTAAGAATTTTTATTGTCATTATAATCATAGAAGTCCGTTTTCAGCAAATTTCGAATACAAAGGTAACTTTCTATGTACTGCAACCACAGCTATCTTGGGTGTTAATAAACCGCTCCAGGTATATTTAGTCCTTTATTTTTAGATCACTACCGCTTTCACGGCAATAAGAGCCACATCTTGAGATGAATATATAACTAAAATATTAGCGCTAAAATGCTTGGAATTTGGTATCACGTTTCGAGAATTTTATTTCTAATGGTTTACTTATATGTTCACTGAAGATGTAGTTCTTTGTGCCATGAAACCAGTAGTGAGTTAAAAATGCAGGAATAAATAGAGCTGAAGTGTTCTTTGTAATACCCAAGATTACTAAGCGTTGAAATATTCGACTAGGAAACAGAAATATGACTCCAGTGCACAAAATGTATGAGGTGATCGAGCAGCTGTTATGGTGCAGTACAATGGATGCCTTTTACGTTCCATGTTCGACCTACTTAGAGGCCTACAATTATTTGTGGCATCTCACCGTTCTAATCAAGTGACGAACGAATTTCTGTCCCCGTAGTTTAGCCAACAATGACTTTCGAGGTGACGCACACAATTATTGTCCGCCAGATATTGCAGCAATTTCCCGTGTTTAAGTGAGAACTGTTCAGTGGTTTCGTGTATCGGAAAGCACGTTATCAGTCTTTATAGTAATACGTTCTTCGAAAAGAGGCAATAGGCAGGCGATTCCGCTTGTTATTTTTCGATCGCTGCAGAATACCGTGCAA
Organism: Schistocerca nitens; assembly: GCF_023898315.1. Classification (NCBI taxonomy): domain Eukaryota; kingdom Metazoa; phylum Arthropoda; class Insecta; order Orthoptera; family Acrididae; genus Schistocerca; species Schistocerca nitens. The sequence goes on from NC_064616.1 coordinate 953,595,510, forward strand.
CACAGATGCTTGCTTCCCAGCAATGCCTATTCACAGTACGAGAACAAAACGTCATACCACTACCGAATTGCCACAGAACATAGGGTAGTCAGAAACGGCACGAAGAATTTGAAATAGCGTTTCAGGGTACGTTGTACTGAGAAACAATTGTTAGTAAAAAAATTCAATACGGTGAGTCGTTTCCGAGTTGTTTAACGTAGACGTTAACCAATCAGATCGTTGTTCGCGAAAATTCAAGCACGACACGAGAGATGGTAGTTGCCAAACGTGTACTTAGTTTGGTTTCCTTCAACTGAACAAGAGAGCGATACAAAATGGGAAATGAGACGGCAGTAAGGATCGAACCCGAGCGAAAGGCTGATAAGTCTCGTGTGCTATCATCTACGCTATGAGAAAAACAGAATGTTGCGGGCAGGTTGAATTTGAATGCAGAACATCCTGATTGGCTAACTTCAATGCTAATTACCTCGGAAATGGCGCAGAACATCAACTATTTTTCTTAAAAGTTATTACGCAGCTTTACCTACCCTACAACACTCTACAAACTTTTTCAGACTGTTTCTGACTACTCTGTGTAAGGCACTGGACTTTCATTCGGGCTGACGGTGTTTAAAATCCCCAACGAACCACGAAGATGAGGGTTTCCGAAGGTTTCCCTGATCCATCCAAGGGAAATGCCGTTACGGTTCCACTGAAACGACACAGGGAAACTGACCATATCCGTTAAATTGTAGAAATATGTTATGAGGTTGACAGAAGGATGTATTTAAACTTCTTAAAACCAACAGCGGACTGAACTGTGAACAGAGTGCAGGGTAGGGGACAGCAGATCTCTCCCTCCAGACATATCCGGCCATGCATCATACCTGATGTGAACTAATACAGTATTTGAGTAAGATGGTTGGTTGGTTGGTTTGGGGAAGGAGACCAGACAGCGTGGTCATCGGTCTCATCGGATTAGGGAAGGATGGGGAAGGAAGTCGGCCGTGCCCTTTCAGAGGAACCATCCCGGCATTTACCTGGAGTGATTTAGGGAAATCACGGAAAACCTAAATCTGGATGGCCGGACGCGGGATTGAACCGTCGTCCTCCCGAATGCGAGTCCAGTGTCTAACCACTGCGCCACCTCGCTCGGTATTTGAGTAAGATTAAAGCTTATATATACATGTATGGCACCACGTGTCATTATCTCGTGTATACTAGTTTAACTTCCTGAAAACACAATATTCTATATTTCTCCATTGCAGATGACGTACGTAGTTATGTTTTCCTTCTGTACTTTGCGATGGTTCCAGATATGACTCTCTCACAACCGACAAAAATTGTTTGAGATTCAGATCTAATAGAAACACCGTACAGCAATACTAAAAGAAGCGTGTATTTAATATTTAAATTTCTTGCGAAATGATGCGCTCACATCACAAACATTTTGTCAGTTAACATATTATTCATATTGGATTAAGAATGGGAAGAGCATAAAGAATTTAATTACGAAACGTTACAGCCTTTAGTGGATGCCTACAGTTCCTTTTCCATGCCGTAGTTCTACAAGGGTACTGTCAGATTATTTTAGAATCCTTTATATATATAACAGGTTCGATTTTAAAAGACTGGGGAGACGGTAGCTACGTAGGTTTTACCTATTAGAGCACTTTAGAGAATGGGTGTCCAGCCTTTTAGCTTCCCCGAGCCACAATGAAAAAAAAAAAAACGAGTATATTTGGGCCGCACAAACTGTACTGAACACCAAGCAAAGAAAATCCACTGAGCAAAGAAAAACAAGGAAAAGAGAGGGATGATCCAATGAGAGAATGGGATCATGTGGCGGGAGCTTCAAACAGAAAAAATTCAATTTGTCATTAATTTAAATAAACAGAATTTTATGGACTTGTTTTTCACCGATCGCGTGATAGATGTTCACTTATTGGGCCGCAGTGATACTTGCTTTGGACCACATGCGGCCAGCATGCCGCGTGTTGGACACCCCTGGTTTAGAGCATTAAATTTATTTCTAAGGAAATGTTAATTTCTACGAATTGTGTATGCAACCATAACAATAGTCGTTGGCTGGTACTTTTATTCGAGTTGTCTTATTTCTCCTGTTTCCATTATTGTACCACAGTTCAGGTATGGAGATGCCTATAATGGCTTAGCAGACCAATCACGGCGTGAAACATGCGGCCACATAAATTTCACATAAAGGAGGGTGGAGCGCCTGGCTGGGCCTGGCGAAATTTGCGTCTCAGACATTTTTAATTTTTCTGCCTCCGACGTTCCTACTCAAAATGTGAGAGTACTGCAAGCAGTTGTGCGCCAATGCTTACGATGTTCTGCTGCGGCACGCTAATTATTTGGGTCATTGTTAAGTCTCTTTAGATTCTTTTTGAACTGGTCCTTATGGTGCTTCAGAGCGGCATCACAAGGCCCTCTACCTGTGCTGTCTTCAATTCAGATAATTTGTCGAGGGCGTTTCTTGTTTCTCATCCGCTAGACATACCCAATCCATCTGAGTTGGTGACTAATAACGGTGGGTTCTATGATGTACATCTTAACCTTCTTAGGAACAGTAGTATTTGATCCAAAGTCATCCCTTCTCATGTTCGTAATGTATCTAAGCTTCTGTTGATTGAAGTCTTCTACTTTATTAAGATCACGGCGATATAGTGTCCAAGTTCCGCAGCCAAAGGACAAAGTAGAAATAACAACTGTTCGATATACCATCTGACTGGTGCATAGTGTCAGATCTTTATTCAGGAAGACCCGATGTAGGAGACACCCAAAAGCAACATGTGCGGCATGCATGCCGTCCTCGACGTCCATTTCCGATGAGCAATTAGTTGATAACATACTTTTTTGATAAAGTAAGTGATGTACTTGTTCCAAATGTGTGCTGGAAATAGAGATACTGAAATTCAGAAATTCAATTCCAAGAGATGGCTGTGCAAGTACCTTTGTTTTATGGATGTTGACGTTAGGCCAAACCGTTTATATGCAGTACTGAAACAATTTATGGACTGGTGCAGCTCTGTGGCAGTGTCAACTGGACAAGCATTGTCGGCAGCATACTGTTACCTGAGTGAGACTTGTTGACCTTCTGGAGTGTGCTTTGGATTGATTAAATACACCTCCGTCGTATCTGTATTTAGGTACTGCTGATGCATTGTTTGCAAACGATGTTTCATAAAGCACGGCAGCAAGGTACGGAGCAAACAAGTTGTTTGAGTCATTAGTAATAGGGAATTTGTCAGATGTTTCATTCAAGTATATCACTTGCTCACACATGTAATTTGGAAAGCCTGAAACAGTTGAACAAAATGCTTAGGGCAGCCAGAACGTTTTACGAACTTCCACATAGCTTCTCTGGGCACTGTATCAAAGGATTTTTCTAGATCATAGAACACGAATAGTAAAGGCTTACGTTGTTCCCTGTATTCCTCCTGCAGTTGTGCACAGAAGATCAATCAATAGGTACTCTGGAGAGTTGAAATACGCACTGTGACTAAAGAAGTAAAGTCTCCGAAAGAGTCTGGACACGATTAAAAAGGTTTGTAGCAGAAGTCTTACCAGCCACGGAGAGCAAGCTTAAGCCACGGTAATTACCACACATGCTTCGGTCGTCTTGTTTAAAGATGGTGACAATTGTGGGATTCTTGATGTCAGCTGGTACCGTAAGGTTTTATGCTCTTTGGGAGGAAAAGGGATAAGTCTGGTTCTTAGAGGCAAGACACTAGTTGGAATGACTTCCAGCAGGATGCTTGCAGGTCCGGGTGTCTTTATCGGTTTCATACTATCTAGAGTCTAGCTGAATTCATGAAATGTCGGTCGATGTGCCATACAAGGTTTTGTTGGATGTTGTGAGACATGTTCCAGAAATTCATCAGCAACAGTATGGTTCAAATGGCTCTGAGCACTATGGGACTTCACATCTGAGGTCATCAGTCCCCTAGAACTTAGAAATACTTAAACCTAACTAACCTAAGGACATCACACACATCCATGCCCGAGGCAGGATTCGAACCTGCAACCGTAGCGGTCGCGCGGTTCCAGACTAAGCGCCTATAACTGCTCGGCCACACTGGCCGGCTCAGCAACAGTATAACAACAGTTTAAGAATGAGGTGAAATGCTCTTTCTAGCGTTTCAAGATGACCTGACTGTCAGTGAGGAAGGTCGTGCTTCCGGAGCCTTTGACTCTTCCTGATAAGGAAGGATCAGTCCCACATATTTCTATTATTCCAACATGAAAACTCCGGAAGTCCCTGGCATATGAAAGACTCTGACGTTCCTTTGCTTTTTGTTGCTACCAATTGTTCTTGATTGTTCTTATTTTGGTATGACATTTCTGCTTGAGCTCTTGAAAGTGTGTTTCCTTTACCACTGAAGATTGATCTTGACAAGAGATACGCGTTAGAAATCTGCGAGCATTACGGAAGAACACAGAGAAGAGTCATTTGGTCGAGCTTATTCATCCGTTATATTACTCTACTGATCTAAGACCTTAAATCTGTTCACAAGATACATCAATCATGCAAAAAGCAAATTACGCGTTCTCGCAAGGCATTATGGAAACTGTGGAATAAACCGGTAAGATAGATGCACTGTTTCTTGTTATGCGAATAACAATTTGACTCAGAGCCACACCAATGTCTCTTAATAGAAGTACGACTATACTGAATATAGAATGAAACCGAGAGAGGTGGCACAGTGGTTAGTGATGGGTGAAACCCGCGTCCGGCCATCCAGATTTAGGCTTTCTGTGATTTCCCTAAATCGCTGCAGGTAAATGTTGGGATGGTTCCTCTGAAATGCCAAGCCCGATTTCCTTCCCCATCCTTCCCTAATTGCCGGCCGCTGTGACCGAGCGGTTCTAGGCGCTTCATTCCGGAACCGCGCTGCTGCTGCGGTCGCAGGTCCGAATCCTGCCTCGGGCATCTACGTGTGTGATGTCCTCAGGTTAATTAGGTTTAAGTAGTTCTAAGTCTAGGGGACTGATGACCTCAGATGTTAAGTCCCATAGTGCTTAGAGCCATCTGAACCATTTGAACCTTCCCTAATCCGAGCTGGTGCTCCGTGTCTAATGACCTCGTTGTCGACGGACGTTAAACACTAATCTCATCCTTCTCCTCCTCCTCCTCCTCCTCGAATGATGTTTGTACAGGCATTGAAGATGTCGTGATTGAGAGGACGTAACATGTCATCTTGAATAGAGAGTCATCTGCAGATATAGGAGTAACGTCAGGCGTTTCGAAGGGCACTGTGTTGGGAACATGCTGATCATGTTGAACATTAATGACATGCCAAACAATGCTGATATTAACCGCAAAATTTGTGTACTTTTTATAGTTATCTATAACGAAGAAATAACAGAAAAAAATCTACACACATATTCAGTCATACCTTGGTAGTATTTCAAAGAGTTTTTATGAAATGTTCATAAATGTAAAGTGTGTTAATTCAGAAAACGCTTATTAGTGAGTTACTACAGGTATCAGACCACTTATATCTGGATATAACAATTCGCGGGTGTCATTGGTAAATCAGGTGGCAGAGTCAGGTTCTTTAGTAGGATAGTTGGAATATGCAATTACTCTGAAAAGGAGGCTCCTTACATTACGTTCGGGTTGGTTGGTTGTTTTGGGGAAGGAGACCAGACAGCGAGGTCATCGGTCTCATCGGGTTAGGGTAGGACGGGGAAGGAAGTCGGCCGTGCCCTTTGAAAGGAATCATCCTGGCATTTGCCTGGAGCGATTTAGGGAAATCACGGAAAACCTAAATCAGGATGGCCGGACGCGGGTTTGAACCGTCGTCCTCCCGAATGCGAGTCCAGTGTCCAACCACTGCGCCACCTCGCTCGGTTTATTTACTTTCGGGCCCCCAACCATTAATATTTCTAATAAAAATGGGCTGCATATCAAAGAGAACAAAAAATGTCGAAATTATACAAAGAAGAACAGCACGAATTGTCCCAAGTTTGTTCGATTCACGGAAATGCTGAAAAACTTTCACGTTCAGACACTGAAATACCATCACCAACTAACCAACGAAAATTACATGCAATGTTTCAAGAAACATGTTAGATGACGAATCTGCGGACCCCATGAAATGAAAAGGAGACTACTTATAGTGCGCACAGAGCCGTATGAGAAGTCATCCTTTCTGCCATTAGTACGCGAATGGAACTGGAAGAATGGGAAGTATACAATGTCGTCCTCACACCGTACTGATGTAGATGTAGACATATTAGGTGCTTTGAGGGAAGCGTGTGTTGAACTACGGTGTCGGTGGTCAGCGTCGGTGTGCCGTGGGGGAGCAAGGTGCCAATACCGGGAAGGCGGCAGGCGTGCAGGTAACGGGCAGATGGCGCCCGTCCCTGCCGCCTCTTAACGCGATTACGTTTGAAATATGATAGCGAGCGATCGATAGCGAGCGATTGTCGGCGGCGCGGTCCAGCTGATTCGGACACGCGGGTCGGTACTGCAGCTTCCTTTTCCGTTTCTATCTCGTCCCGGGATCCGGCCGGCGATTTATAGCTTACCGAGAACAAGAAGTGTCTGAACGTTTTCCAATATTCCTATAGCTCAGACAGCTCCCCACACATACACATCCTCCCCCAGTTAGGGGGCAGCGCCTCTCTTCTATTTTCTTCCACACTCGCTCCCCTTTTTATGCTCTCCTTTCTCTCACACCTCGCATCTAATCTCCTCCCATATCTTTCTGTCTCTTACAAATCTCTCCTCATATTTCACGCTCCCAACATAACACTCTTCATTTTATTCTATTTCCGCAGTCCTCTGCTTTCTTTTTTCTCTCTTCTTTTTTTCCGCGCTCCTCAGAAGCTCTTGCATTTTATGTGAATTCGTAAACACGACGGTAACGCAGCGGGGCAATTATATGGAAGCCCCGCCCCGGTTGTGTACTGCGAGTGAGAGTGACAGCGAAGGTTGGAATATACCTTTTTCCCTTCCTGAATGCATTTGTCAGCATGTCAACATTTCTGTCTAAGACCAGAGAACGCCCACATTTAAACCATCCCAAACGTAATCAAGATATACGTTCCATGACATAATCTTACGTTTTAGCGGCAACAATGCTATTATCCTGTCTCGGCTTATATTGAGAGTGAAATTTTTCATAAAAGTTATCGATGCTACGATTCACGACGCAGTACTCTGTACACATTACAGGTATCTATAAGTGACTTTGGCTAAACCAAACATAAAAAATATCGATTACCAGAAATAAATATCCAATATTTCATATTGTTCCAAACTTATTGTTGTGTTGGCAGAAGAGCCAACACCGTATTACTAGAGGAGGCCGAAATGCTCGCGTTTTAGCTCAAGCAGGCTGGCGTGAGGAGGGAAGAACTATACTGACGTGAGGTATGGAACATGACAAGGAATTAGAATTCAGAAAGCGGACGTACGTTGCTCTTGACGGTACATGATTCACAATATTATCTGTTCAGATTATAGTAACTGAATATGGCAACTTGGTAGGTCGTAGCAAATGACGTAGCTGAAGGCTATGCTGCCGTCCGAAGTGGCCGTGCGGTTAAAGGCGCTGCAGTCTGGAACCGCAAGACCGCTACGGTCGCAGGTTCGAATCCTGCCTTGGGCATGGATGTTTGTGATGTCCTTAGGTTAGTTAGGTTTAACTAGTTCTAAGTTCTAGGGGACTAATGACCTCAGCAGTTGAGTCCCATAATGCTCAGAGCCATTTGAACCATTTTTTTGAAGGCTATGCTAAACTGTCCTCTCTGCAAATGAGAGCGTATGTAGACAGTGAACCATCGCTAGCAAAGTCGGCTGTACAACTGGGGTGATTGCTAGGGATTCTCTCTAGACTAGACCTGCCGTGTTGCGGCGCTCGGTCTGCAATCACTGATAGTGGCGACACGCGGGTCCGACGTATACTAACGGACCGCGGCCAATTTAAAGGCTACCACCTAGAAAGTATGGTGTGTGGCGGTGACACCACACTTATATTTTCATGCATGTCCGTCCTCTTTTTTTCGTAGTATGCTCAGAGACTGGATTCTCACATAAGACCTTTCGTGTAAATATTACGAACATAGTAAGGATGTATATCTCCTGTAATACATGAAAGAAAAACAAAGTATGTACGTATTACCATTTTTTCAGGTACTTGATGACTCACATTTACGCTTATTTAGTATGAATGTCATTATTATTCGCACGTTTCAGGTTAATACATCTCTCTGTGTGGGGTCACTGAAAATAATTTACTCTTACCTTCCAATCAATTTTATAAGAGTACGGTATGTTACTGACGAAGTTAAGATCCCTGTTGTCTTAGCTGTGAATGGCCACACGCTTATTAAACTCCTTAAATAGAAATTGCTACATATTGGTGATATTGACCTAATAAACATCTCCTCGTTCACCAGGAGTATTCGTGAAAATAGTTGCTGCCTTCTTCGAAGAAACTGAATCCTCGATGTTCACTGAGATATTAGTATCAGCCACTGTGCAGAAAGGTATGTCAAATAACCTGTGAGTATTTTGATCACATAGAAATAAGACATTTCTGTGCAGCATTCGACATTTATTAATAAATGTTAACTTTTTCACCCTCTCAATTACATACATTGAGCGACTACAACATGAAGCGTATGTCGTGAATTTACCTTCTTACAATTTTAGAATAAATTTTTTCCTAGTGCCCCACGTTCATATCGGCAGCGACTTCACTCTCAGTATACAAAATGTAGTCCCGAATGTTTCTGCATAGCCGACGTGACGTCCGGTCGTCAAACGCTTGTGGTCGTCCTTCTACGGTGACTTACATGCCTGGACACATTTTCGTTGCCAATTAGAATATGCAACTAATATACAGACTTTGTACACCCAAAGTATTGTGACACCTCCGATACACTATGACCTATGGGTCTTACACTGATACTCTTAATCCCAAGAATAATTCCCGAACTGCTACGATGTTCATGCCTTTGTGGAACAGACGGCTCAGATACCATTTCTACACTCGTACCATGCACGCAGACATTCGGACGTAATGCATGGGACATCTTCAAGTCAGATATCCAATCTCGTGACTTAAGTCCACTCAGTCTATCAACCAAAGCGTTATCCTGTAATGAACATGTGTCATATCTGCATGGTCAGTATCCTGTCCACTTTTACAACTCATGGGTTTCCTTCATTTGTTTTTCTGCAGTGTGGATTTCAATCTTTGTACTTTAGTGATTGACTTTGTACTTTAGTGACTGATGAAATTCAGGCTTTAGTGTGCTATCAATTAATTCATAATTATCCACTTAACAGACAATTTAAAACCATTTCATCTACCATATTACCTAGAAATAACTTACGTAGGGACTCATTCCAATTAAGTGCTGTATATTCTTGATTACACACCGAAACGTTACCCTACGAGATTTGGTTAACATGCTGAAAAACTTCTTAAATATGTAGCTCCATGTTCACAATTTAGTTTGTTTCAGGAAGGAGCCAGTGAACTTTTTGTTAAAGACCGAGCCTGCCCTGAGGTGCCATTAAATAAAAGTACTATATTGACGAGGCATTTCGTTAGCATACTATCCTTCTGGACGATCAAGACGCAGTTGCTACTTCTGCTTCCCGGACGTCAATTGTCCTCAGGAGGTAGAGTACACCTCATTGCAGCTCCACCACGAAGAAAAAATTCTGGCAGTGGTGCAGGTCGAAATTAAGTCCAGCAAGTGGAACCCGGACATAGTTAGATATAACAAATAAAATATGATGCTATAAAGTTCTGTTGACGAGTTTATTAGAGGCAAGGAAAGGATGTCGGCCGTTGTTTTCAATGGAATCATTCCAGCAATTACCTTAAGAAATTTTATGAAATCAAGCAGACACAAAAGCAAAATCTTAGCTGATAATCGTAATAAAAATATGTTCGCCATACAAGGTACTCTTTCTGTTTTAATACTGCTCCTACTGCTCCTAGTCAAATCAGTGACAATAATGAATTTGACAGGGAAGTTTCGAACATAATAACTCCAACATTATTTCTTTAATCATCCACCTAAAGAATCACAATATGCACCGCGAGGTAACACTAAGTTATTCACAGTGCAATTCTAAATTGCATGTGTGTTCCCGACGAGCAAACGCGACTTCACTTGTTTCGATAAAATCAGAGACCCCTCATGTCCTAATTCTTTTTTTTTTTTTTTTTTTTTTTTTGCAAAATGTGATAATGGTGGATTATGTATCCTTCAAGGTAGCGCCATTAATTGTGACAGGAATGCCTCACGTCCACCTAATGGTTTCCATGTTATGAGGTGGTAAATTTTACTATTTTATTCATAAACGCATCACGTTCATTGACATGAGGCGTTTCTGCACTTAATGAATGGAAAGACAACTCTCTTTGATTTATCGTTCCTTGTTAGTTTACTTTAGGTTAGTTTACTTGACTGCTTAACTGTTGGCAGTCAATAATATACACAAACGTTGTATGACTGTACAGCAACTAATACTATACTCAGTTTTCAGTGTATTATTACACTATTTAACAATTAGTTCTACACTGTTAAATCATTTCTAACACGAGAGATGTAGAACCATGGAAATCTGTTACCAGCAAACGTAAATATGATATAATAAAGGAAGCGAGAATGAAAAACAGAAATATCCCAAACTACAAGGGGAAGGGCGTTCTGCCCAAAGCTCATGGTTTACAATGCAGGACATACTGGACACTATTTTGTTATTCATACATTAACAAACCGCACTAAAACGCAATTTTTGCAATTCATTTGATACGAAAACTCTCATGTCCACCTTTTTGAGCATAAAACTCTCATGTCCAATAGTTACACATATTAATATTTCAGTTCCTATAGCAGGTATGTGCAAAATTTTGGTTTTAGAATGAACTTACTGTGTAGTTGAAAATGTGGAATTTTTCTCAGTGTCTTTCAGTCATTGGTTCTTGTGGTATTCACCGTTTTGCTTCTCCTGAAAAATTTGAGGTACTGGACATAAGGGGTTTATAATATTATCATTAGATTTGTCAATCCGGTTACCTCATGATCTGTTGAAATATTGATCGGCTAATCAGATCTATAAAATAGCGCAACTGTTTTCTACAACCAAACGGCTCACAATGAATCACAGTCCTAACACTGTTTCTATATGTCCAAGTTCTAATTCTTATAAGAGCTCGAGATTATTTCGCCTGCCGTCACGTACCTACCATTGATATCCAGCCAGACTCCATGTGAAACAGAAATAAATACAGATACAAAATTAAATACCAACAATCACAAATATTATGTATGAGGATAAACCGCCATTACAAAGAATTTAGGGGTATCGACTTCCCTATCAGTTACCTTTGACTTGAAAAAATGTTTCTCGTTCCCTCTTGACAAAGTCGTTAATTTGTTTCTTTAATTTGAAGCTCCTAACTCAAGCGGAAAATAGCTCCGGATATCGATACAATTTAATTAAGGACCTGTAGTGTTAATACCCTACATGGCATGTTGAAGCTTCTGAATTAGCGGAGTATGTTCTCATAAACGCCTCAATAATACTGCACGTCACACGTAAATCATATAAAAATTGCCGTGTTACGCCGTAATGCACTGTTGGTGTCACGCCTGCAATAATTAGTGGAGTTCGTAGCAGCCTTCAGCTCATCCCGGAAGGTGTTCTCGAACCGAAATTACTGCCAGTTTACGTAAAATCGCTTTAATCTGCGCCGCGCTGTCGCTAATCCGTTTGCAGAAATGACGCGCTCCCCTGGGCAGCCGGCCGCTTTCTTCTGAGCACCGCGATAAATCTGTGGCCCGTCTCGTACTTTAGAAGCGCCGCCTTTGTGTGGGAGTACAATCGATCACGAAACAAACGGATATTGTGGGCGTACCTGCACCCACGCAGTCTCCGCCTTGTTCCTCCCTCCGCGGTACCTAGCCATTTGGCCATCGTAAGAGAAACTTATTTAACGTCATTACTGTCGGCAACTGTAGCGCACCGGTTGTTTCGAACAGCGTTGTCAACTAAGTGGTTCCTATATGACACGGAGTGCACCCTGGAGGGCGTCGCTGACACTGCTTTCTGGAGGGTCATATCACGATCACCTGATAAGTTTTGTCATACGTTATTATTAAAAGAAAGGCAGCCGGGAGTGGCTTCATTACAGTGAGCGTTTGAGGGAACTGTGTAGCGAAAAAATGGAAATTTCTGGAGGAGGTCTATGTCGAGTAATTATTTACGATTTTCGTAAGCGATTAATTTAACGACAAAGGCTCAAATGTTTGCTGTCAACTTTCGGTTATCAATAAACTTCAGAACAGACTGTTCACAATTGCTTTTGAAGAATTTGGTCACTGTTGTGTTTCGGTCAGCGAATAATTTCGCTGCGTTCGTACAGAAACGATTTTTGTTCAAAAAAATAATGATGCACTGCGAAACGTAGTTCCAGACATTGAACAAGTGAGTTACCATAAGACAGAAGCTCTTTACGTTATTTGATCTAAGATAAAAGACATGCTTGGCTCAAATGACGCAAGGAATTTTTGGAAATTTGTAGTAAGTTCCTATGGGACCGAACTACTGAGGTCATCGGCCCCTATGCTTACACACTACTTAATCTAACTGTACCTTACGCTAAGAGTAACACACACACCCATGCCCGAGGGAGGACTCGAACCTTCAACGGTGGGGGGGGGGGGCGCAAACCGTGGCAAGGTGCCCTAGACCACGCGGCTACTCCGCTCAAATGACGCAAAGAAATGTTCCGAACATTCGAGCAAGGAAATGTCCAATCACTATTTAACTTCGTGACATGAGAAAAGAGTTGGATATAATCGAGCGAGCAGGAAACCAAGCAGACGTGACAGTATAACGCGTAGCACACTACACTGAAAACTGATAACTGAAGACCGAGCAGGCGAGTCCACACTATCTCTATGCAGATGCGCCATGAGGAGCGACGAGCGACTACAGGCTGTTTCACAAATTTATGCTAGCCGATCCACAACGTACATTTGAAATCAGAAGCGTTGCGGTGTTCATACACGCTTGGAAAACGTAAAATTGTACACGGCCGGAAACTATGTAAATGTCTGCAGTGCGCTCTACCTTAGTGCAGCGGAAACTGAATTTTGCTGATTGGGGAAAAAAGGGTGGGGCGTAGAGGAGTGGAGGAAAATGACTTTGACTGTATAGACGTTGTGCAGTTTTTCTGGTAAAGTCAACTTCCCATATCACGACTGTTGTTCGCACTTTGGTTTTGAGACTAGACGTTGAGACAGGTAACTGTTCAGCATGAGTAAGGTTGGTACGCTTTTTGTACGCTCGGTTAGAGAAATGCTGTTTGCTGTTGCATCTCCGCCACAGAAACACGATAACTTGCACATAAAGTTATAATACGATAATACGGAACAAAGTTTAAACGATTCACAGATAGGTGGCGCTCACGTCTTCCCTCCTTCCCTTTAACTGATGGCTGTCACGGCAGGAAAAGCATTCGTCCACAAACTTAAAATAAAGTTGCGAAATCGTAATAAAAAATGGGGAGCATGTGCGATGGAATAAACTCTACGAAAGAGGAGAGCCGGAAATAAAGCATTACTCAACTAGTTGTTTTTGAGTGCTTCGGTGAAGGGAAACGAACTAAAGTAGTTTGTTCATAAAGCACTTCAGAGACAGTCATAGCTAGTTTCTTTGATTTCAATGAACTTGTCACGAATACTGCTTTATGGATCAAAGAATATTTAATGCTGTAAGCTATATATCAATCGCGTGTCGCAAGTGGACAGCCGTGTTAAACAGCAAAGAGAGCTTCACTGCAGATTTAAACGTAGCCAAAGCCTCGTCCTCAAACAGAAACTGAGCGGAGCCATGCTTATCCTAGGGGAAGCCAAGCGTAGATCGTTCACCTGATTCGGAAGTAAAATACACTATATTTATCTCACAGAAAATACTAAGAATTTTGGTCTCACGGTAAATTAGTAAAGAGATCACCATTTATCCAGACGCTTTGCGGCGATGGTGGCATCGACACGGAGAATGACAGAGAGAAGGCCGAAGTACTAAATCTCTTTTTCCATAATTGCTTCACTGAGGAAGATAGTACTCAGATTCCTCCTTTAAATAATCGGAAGAACGTCAAAATAACATATACTGAAATAAGTGGTCACAAAAACGACTAGACCCGATAGGACACCTATACGATTCCACGTCGAGTACGTGAAAGAACTTCCCCACTTAAGTACGTGAAAGAACTTCCCCACTTACAGAAGCGGTACACCATAGGCCACCAAGTGTTCCCAGCGACTGGAAAAATTGGCTGTTCCTTCCCGTTTTCAACTCTAGGCCCACATCGAGTCAGTCTGTTGTAGGATATCGGAAAAATTCTTATACTCGCATATTATGAACTGTCTGGAGATCTGAAATCTCTTCTATGGGGATCAACTCGGATTCCGCGAGCAACTATTGTTCGTAACCCATCTTGCTCTGTTTGTGCACTAACAGCAGCAAAATGAATGAAGAGCTGCAGAGGATCAACACTTGGTGCAACATTGGGCAGCTCTACCTCAGTATAAACTAGTCTAACGTATTCTCCATTAACATACAGAAACAACTATTGTTGTATGAATAGACGCTTATTAAACAAGCACTGGAACCCGTCGCACACATTATATGTCTGCAACTACTTGTACGGGGCGATTTACAGTGGAAAGACCACATAAAACCAGTCGCAGGTAAGGCAGATCCCAGGCTGACAGTCAGTACCAGAATGCTCCGGAAGTGAGGTCCACCAAAGGACCTCTCTCTTTCAACAGATACTTAAGTACTGATCGTTAGTAAGGGAACCTTACCACATAAAACTGATAGATGAAACGGAGAAGATACAAAAAACAGCAACGTGTTTCGTCGCAGATTCATTTAGTTAGCTCGAAAGCGTAAAGGACATGCTTAGCCAACACCAATGGCAGTCGCTTCAAGAAGAGGTGTTCGACATCACGATGTGGTTTACAGTTACAGTTATGTGGGTGTAAGTTCCCAGAAGACTCAACTAATATATTCCTGCCTCCCTCCTCCTCGTGAAGCATATTTCTCGGAAATACAATGAAGCCAAGACCAGAGAGACTGCCAGTGATAGCGAGGCTTACTAACCACGGTTCTTCACTCACACCATTCGCGACTGGAACAGGGAAGGGGGAAGCGACAGTGGTACATAACGGACCCTCTGCCATACGCAACCAGGTGGCTTGCCGGAAACGTGACGTCACACTTCATCTTGGTAATTTCAGCTCCCATACACCACCTGAAACGTTTAATTTCTCGACGGAGAAATTCAAGAAATAAATGTCCTATTTCCTGCATTCACCTGTTCTATCTCCTATAGAATCCTCTTTCTTCCCTCGCGTCAAACAGAACTGCATAAAAATAGCGATACTCCTCACCTCAAGAAGTACTTCAATCCTACCAACATAATGCTTCTGAGGCACCAGCGTCAGACTGAAAAATAATTTTCCAGAAATGACTGACTCATATGCCAAAGTTCATAAATTTCAAGACAAATAATTTAAGAAACAATCAAATTATTTACTCAAAACAATTGTATTCAGTGTTTTCTTGAAGATTCAAAACACGGTTTCCTTTCTCGTGGATTCGTACAAAGGAATATCGTGTCTCAAAATGCAGTGTTTCTTTCTCGCAGTTAGTACAGCAAAAACGAACTTACAAAAATACGTAGAATTATCGTCACAAAGTATCTCAAAACTGAGGAGATGTATAAAGATTAATAACTGTGTTGGTTACGCTCGCATTTCCTAGCTACCGAGTAATTTCGATTGAATATTGCCCCTGATACAGGACGCAATTAATAAATTTACGAATGAATCTCAATCGTATTGTTGATTGAAATTCGAGAATATATCCTGCGAAACAATATTTTTGTGCAGTAGAACAGTATAATATAATAAATCGCAGTCTTGGAAGCCAGCTGAGCTGGGAAAGGAAGAATTTTACCTACGGTTATGGGGGAATGAAGTAATAATGATGGTAATGTCGCTTAATTAAAAAATTAAATTAGTCGAACTACTCAGATGTCTTTCTAACAACAACAAATTTTATTTTTCAGTTGATATTCCGAAGCTCTCAGGTTCACATTCAACGTCTCAGTTGACTATTGAGGGACTCTCGGTGCGATTTCTGTACGACTCAAACTGTAGCCCGTGGAAGATTAAAGTGGGAAAACATACAACAGTATCCTTAGAACAAAAAGCTATTGTTCAGACATTATGTACTCTTGCATATGCTGTTATTTATATGTATTTGACGATGCTAGTGCTGATTTTGCGTTTAACATTTGATGATGCCACTGTGTGTGTGTGTGTATGTGTGTGTGACCATAACCGTAAAGTAATGGATATTTATTCTATATTCAAGTCACTGCTCTATCCGTGACCACGTCGCTGCTTGTAAAATGCTATTGTTGTTCCGTATCTCATTAATAAAAGATTTCATGGATGCTAACCACACAGGAAGATACTTCTCCTGTTAGCGGAAACGTGTTGGATACGACGACGTAATTTAGAGGTCCAAACTCGACTATGGTTCATTTTCTAACAGGACACTGCGCATATACGAATGGAAAAAAGAATAGGAGTGGGACCATCGGCACTGTTTGATTATAATGTGCTAACGTAAGGGTTTCAGATGCCCTGTCCAAGTTCAAATTAGGACACAAAACTGTCCTTAGGGCGACAAGCAGTTGTTGATATGGCTACCAATACTTCAACGTTACTGAACCTTGTATCAAGCAACATATCCACGAACCAACTAGATTAGAATACGTATAACAACTGAACTGCGAGGTGTTAATACAGGAGTGAGTATATCAGTGACGTGGAAGTGTGACTGTGCTGGGCGTGGATGTAGTCTGAGGAAGGCGTGTGATAACTAACAGTAAGGATGTAACAGGTTAGGCAGTAAGTTGCATGATTGATACGAAGCTGACTGGGTGACAAATAAGTGCACGCATGAAGTAGAATTCCCGCATTAACAAAAGATGTTTACGACGCCGTCATGGGCTTGGATACTTGTAAATCATTCAAAACGTACAGGTACAGATACAATGACCCAGGAATTTACACTGCGTGAAAAATGTATGTTGTGCGCAACACTTCGACAAAAGTAACATACATAGTTTTATTTTAGTTTAACACAGTATATGCGGCTAATTGGTGAGGAAGTAATAAGTTTATCCTAGACTGCCTCACTATCATTTAAGACAGGCACAATAGCTATAGTGGTTATTTATAATTGTTCTGTTATAAAATTGACATGGATATTATTTTACCGATAGAATTATCTATAGAATCCGCCAAGAGATGTGATGTTTCAACAGCTGCCGAGACAGTCACTAAATGGAAAGCAATTCAGATCTGAACTACATATTTTGCTTAATTTGGTGAAGAAACACAGCCTGTCAGAAAAACTGAAGAACTCGCAAGACGGTGTCGGATGTCCGTATAACTTTGTACACGTTCACACCTTTAGCGCATGTATAAATGATTAGAGCTGCGATTCCCTGGGACAGATAGAACGACCACAAACGTGCGTTACTGTTTTCCGCACTTAGTGATTTGACCAGGTCTCTTAAGATTTCAATGGAGTGGAAACAGCTTGAGAAGTTCAGTGATCACTGTGAAGGACACGTAGATGGCATGTATTCGCCTGACAGAGCGTTATCGGTATCTGACAGATTCTAAAATTGTCCCCATCGTCGGTCTCCATTTCGCCGACTGGTCGAACCTCACTATATCCAAATTGTGGGGCATCCGCATGTGATAGTTCTCCGTTATGGAACTGCAAGGAAACGTGAGGGCAGACATCCACGTATTTAAAATTCCGGTCGACTGCGTCTAATCACCGCAATGAGGATCGCCGTTTTATGCACCAAGCCCATCGCAACCTCTTCACATCTGCGTCTGCCATTCGAGACAAAGTTGGTTAGTTTGGGGAGGGGACCAAATGGTGTGGTCGTCGGTCCCATCGGATTAGGGTTGGATGGAGAAGGAAGTCGGTTGTAGCCTTTCAGTGGAACTATGTCGGCAATTGCTTGATGTGATTTAGGGAAATCACGGAAAACCTAAATCAGGATGGCCGGATGCGGGTTTCAACAGTCGTCTTCCCGAATTCGAGTCCAGTGTGCTAACCAATGCGTTAGCTCGCATGGTAGAGAACAAGTAATGGACTTACTGCGACATGCTACGTCATCTCGTACCACAGGTGGGAGACTAACAGCAGCCGGACCAGGGAGTTACCGTTCCTTGCGTAAGCTGCCGTTGTGCGCGGACTGCTAATGAATGTCTCCGCATCCCGTTCAGCGATGAATCATGGATCTACACTACCACGGATGGCCATCGCCAGAGAGGATGGCTGCGACCTGGGTAGAAGATCCATACAAGAAATCATGACACCGTATTTAACCTAATTAGTGCATATATCCCCATGCATCCTCCTACAGTGAACATCGTACTGAGAAGTGGGTTCATACTGCTAAGTTCTATGCAAATCTGACTCGATTTTGTATTCACCGAGCCGGCCGGAGTGGCCGTGCGGTTCTAGGCGCTACAGTCTGGAACCGAGTGACCGCTACGGTCGCAGGTTCGAATCCTGCCTCGGGCATGGATGTGTGTGATGTCCTTAGGTTAGTTAGGTTTAATTAGTTCTAAGTTCTAGGCGACTGATGACCTCAGAAGTTAAGTCGCATAGTGCTCAGAGCCATTTTGTATTCACCGAAACACTTCACGTACCCTCTCTACCCCCAAAGTTTCATTTCGTTTCCTCCTCCCCATTTCGGTACTTCCCATTTTGCATGTAGCGATATGTCGGGAGATAAGACTAAAGTTAGCTGTATTTTATTGACTGGACCGCCATTCGTTATGAATTCTTATAACATATCACTGCATTTTTTTGCGCTTCTCTACGTATAACGTATCCTGGTACACATCACTCCCGTTCAAAAACCTTGAAACTATGGTGATATGTTGAGACTCAGGGCTCTTAGAGATTGAAGGACAGCAGCTAGACATGATAGCCAATGTTGCGTTTAACACTAAATTGACAGTCTATAAGGCGGTGTGTACTATTTGAATGTTTCGGTAGAGTCTGCTGGTAAAGGAACTTTATTCTCATGAATTTATTCGGAACTTCGATTCCTGTTGCCCAAAAAAGTTGGTCGGCAAGCGAGGAAAAAGTCAAGCAAAACTTAAAAGTGGGCAAATTTGCGTGGGCTGCTGGCCTTTCCGTCGAGTGCGCTCGAGCCCGGCCATCGGCTAGCAGCTACGGCGGGCTGCTTTATGTGGCCATACCAACTTTCTTGTGTCTTGTGTAAAAATGACCCCTAATCTGAGGTGTGATACGAATATTCCTTCCTATAGTGTGCTAGTGTGCGAGATCTTGTTATAACGGTTCTATCGTGTAGTACCACTTTAATATTATTTAAAGGCCAGAGAACACTGAAAATGCTTTTATTCTTCCCTTTGGCAAATGAGGAAGGGTTGGAGACAAAAAAATAGTTTGAAGAATATTTGTTGGTAATACGGACTTGGATCTCGTCGCCCGGTGTTTTAGCTACTCTAATAATGTGAAGATCTCGGAAAGCGAGCACTCCGTCAAATACGTGTATGCAGCCTGTATGAACATCTACAATCGCAAGCAGCTGTAAAGGACGCTTTGAATAATTAAGAACCTGTAAGCTAAAACCGTCTTATGAAACCATAAAATATAGTAATAAATTTGTCTTTTGACACTAGATATTACTCAGTCATCGATTGAATCGACAAATTAAATGAGAAACTCATTTGTCATTTACTTATGAAATAAATGAGATTAGTGCTCCACGTCCTGTCAACGACAAGGTCATTAGAGACGGATCGTGGAAGTAAGGGGAATGAAATCGGCAGTGTCCTTCTAAAAGGGGCCAACTCAGCACTGTCCTAAGATATTTATGGTAACCAAGGAGAAACCAAATGTGGATGCCGGATGGGGAGTCCAGTGTCTTAACACCGTGTTCCTCCCTCGATCGTTTACAGCGACGGTATACTGTTGCATAAGCCGCCCGTTGTGGCCAAGCGGTTCTAGGCACTTCAGTCCGGAACCACGCTGCTGCTACGATCACAGGTTCGAATTCTGCCTCGGGCATGGATGTGTGTGATGTCCTTAGGTTAGTTAGGTTTAAGTAGTTCTAAGTCTAGAGGACTGATGACCTCAGATGTTAAGTCCCATAGTTCTTAGAGCCATTTGAACTGTTGCACACAGGCAGCTCCCCAATTACTGAATGATACAAAAACATTGCGTCGACTGTTGCTGTTCTTTGACTGGTTCTACTTCTTCTATTCTGTAAACGATCATGGTATATGTCAAATACGTTAATTATGCGAAACATCGACAGTACGACTGTACTCAGGTACACGAATCTGCCTCTAATCACTTCTATATTGACGTTAAATCAAAGTGGAATGTTTTCCTTTTTTTGGGAGGGGTGGAAGCTTCGTTAATAAATCGATTCCGGTTCTCTGCAATCATGTCGGAATGATTACGTCCTTTGCTTGTTTACTTTTGATTTACAACAATACGTACGTTCACGGAAACACTCAGTGGCGAGGTTGTTTCACATTTTTCCATGTCCGCATGTTTATTGGGGAAACTCTACCACGCGGTAACCAAAATGTTTTTACTTACCTCGTCGCACGGACGTTGTGAAAGAGGAAAATTTCTACTTTCTCGCTCGATTGCGATGGATTTCAATTCATCCAATTCGTTCCACAGGAAATAGAGACTGTTGGCCTACGCTTCTTCCGCAGAGCGTTGAAGATGGATACGATCAGGAAAGGGGCCAGGGTGATTATTCACAGCATATGTCCATGGAGGGGGGGGGGAGCCTAGAAAAAATTCACCTTATGTTCCTTTTCATTCGGTATTCATATGACCTAAAGTCCCTTTAGAAATTATGGCAATAAATCCTAATCGCACTTTTCCCGAAATTATTTACATACGTTTTTAATTTACGGTCGGTACTAACGAGAGTAGCGATATCAGGGTACACATGTTGTGATTTGATAGGCTAATGCTTTTGATCAGAATTCTTGAAACATGAATTTAAATCGCTGAAAAAAGGATTTTCCCCAATTAATAATAATTTCGTTATGGAATTGCGGTTACTATGCCTTTAGAAAGATTGCATTCTGAACGATAATTTGTGGAGCAGATCTATATGTAATATTTGTGTGTGGTACATGCCGAGAGAGGTGAAGCAATACTAAGACCTCTCTTCCTGCCATCCAGATTTAGATGGTTCGTCGATTGGTTAAATGCCAACTTGGTTGCTTTGAAAAGCCATTTTGTATCCTCATACTAAGCCCGAACGAAATTTCGCTCTGTCTCTAATGACTTCAGTTCGAAGGGACGTTAAAGCATAACATCGTTTCCTTCGATATATACAGGGTGTTTCAAAAATGACCGGTATATTTGAAACGGCAATAAAAACTAAACGAGCAGCGATAGAAATACACCGTTTGTTGCAATATGCTTGGGACAACAGTACATTTTCAGGCAGACAAACTTTCGAAATCACAGTAGTTACAATTTTCAACAACAGATGGCGCTGCGGTCTGGGAAACTCTATAGTACGATATTTTCCACATATCCACCATGCGTAGCAATAATATGGCGTAGTCTCTGAATGAAATTACCCGAAACCTTTGACAACGTGTCTGGCGGAATGGCTTCACATGCAGATGAGATGTACTGCTTCAGCTGTTCAATTGTTTCTGGATTCTGGCGGTACACCTGGTCTTTCAAGTGTCCCCACAGAAAGAAGTCACAGCGGTTCATGTCTGGCGAATAGGGAGGCCAATCCACGCCGCCTCCTGTATGTTTCGGATAGCCCAAAGCAATCACACGATCATCGAAATATTCTTTCAGGAAATTAAAGACGTCGGCCGTGCGATGTGGCCGGGCACCATCTTGCATATACCACGAGGTGTTCGCAGTGTCGTCTAAGGCAGTTTGTACCGCCACAAATTCACGAAGAATGTCCAGATAGCGTGATGCAGTAATCGTTTCGGATCTGACAAATGGGCCAATGATTCCTTTGGAAGAAATGGCGGCCCAGACCAGTACTTTCTGAGGATGCAGGGACGATGGGACTGCAACATGGGGCTTTTCGGTTCCCCATATGCGCCAGTTCTGTTTATTGACGAAGCCGTCCAGGTAAAAATAAGCTTCGTCAGTAAACCAAATGCTGCCCACATGCATATCGCCGTCATCAATCCTGTGCACTATATCGTTAGCGAATGTCTCTCGTGCAGCAATGGTAGCGGCGCTGAGGGGTTGCCGCGTTTGAATTTTGTATGGATGGAGGTGTAAACTCTGGCGCATGAGACGATACGTGGACGTTGGCGTCATTTGGACCGCAGCTGCAACACGGCGAACGGAAACCCGAGGCCGCTGTTGGATCACCTGCTGCACTAGCTGCGCGTTGCCCTCTGTGGTTGCCGTACGAGGTCGCCCTACCTTTCCAGCACGTTCATCCGTCACGTTCCCAGTCCATTTAAATTTTTCAAACAGATCCTTTATTGTATCGCTTTTCGGTCCTTTGGTTACATTAAACCTCCGTTGAAAACTTCGTCTTGTTGCAACAACACTGTGTTCTAGGCGGTGGAATTCTAACACCAGAAAAATCCTCTGTTCTACGGAATAAACCATGTTGTCTACAGCACACTTGCACGTTGTGAACAGCACACGCTTACAGCAGAAAGATGACGTACAGAATGGTGCACCCACAGACTGAGTTGTCTTCTATATCTTTCACATCACTTCCAGCGCCATCTGTTGTTGAAAATTGTAACTACTGTAATTTCTAAAGTTTGTCCGCCTGAAAATGTACTGTTGTCCCAAGCATATTGCAACAAACGGTGTATTTCTATCGCTGCTCGTTTAGTTTTTATTGCCGTTTCAAATATACCGGTCATTTTTGAAACACCCTGTATATATATATATATATATATATATATATATATATATATATATATATATATATATATATATATCGCTATGAGACGCATTTTCTCAGATGTTGTGGCAGATATTTGGAATTTCGTTTTTGGAACATGTAACTGGAGTCATCCCAAACATACTGCTCATCACGTCTGTCCTGCGACGCCCAGCGTCCATGAAAAACGTCGATTTTTCCCGTTACAAATAATATGATTTTAAAAGTGAAATAATACGTGCTCATTCCACAGAGCGGTCCCAAATCAGTCTAGTGCAATCAGCGTGGGCCAGACTGCTGCCGTCGCTACTGGAGTACTGGTTATTCTTAGTGTTTTTCTGTTCCTGGTAAAACATATCGATGAAACGAATATCGTACTAAATTAATTTGGGACCACTCTGGCGAATGTGGATGTAAAGATTCACTTTAAAAATCGTTTTTTGTGAGGGGAAACACTCAAACGCTTGCCATCGATGCTGGACATCGCACGGAAGACGTGTTTAGCGGTCGGCCGCTGTGGCCGAGCAGTTCTAGGCGCTTCAGTCCGGAACCGCGCTGCTGCTACGGTCGCAGGTTCGAATCTTGCCGCGGGCATGGGTGTGTGTGATGTCCTTAGGTTAGTTAGGTTTAAGTAGTTCTAAGTCTAGGGGACTGATGACCTTAGACGTTAAGTCTCGTAGTACTTAGAGCCATTTGAACCATTTGAACGTGATGAGTAATCTTTATTTGTGATGACTCGAGCTACACGCTGCAAGTAAGAAATTGCAGATAACGGCCCAAACACCAGCGAAAATGCGCCTGACGACTCTTAGGAGACTCACACACACACACACACACACATTTAAATACAGTGTTTGTTAGTGCCAAAGAAAGTATCACTTTACATACTGGCGTCTGGACTACAGCTTTTGTCAATAAAAGCGTCTAGACAGCTTAATAAACCTTCAGTTTGCGCATATCCTCAAAGACATCGTGGTCGTGAATAGTAAGTGAGTGGGATAAACATTATGACTATCCACAGAATAAGATAAAAGTTATCCTGTGACTGTTGTACTAGAGCTTGCATATGACCATCTACAAGTGACTTTCCGTTACAATTTTAGGACATGGATTGGAAGCTCCAGGCTGTTATGAATAGACACCCCGATGTTATCTTCCGTTTTCAATATGATTACATGCTCTTTTGACCGAATGTATGTTTCATCCCAGTATAAATAGTTTTTTTCGCATGTAGAATTAATTTTCTTTAATTACAGAGTGGTCGAAACAATCTGAAAAGCTTCTAATGGCGTTGCCGGAGGGCTTGTGCGGGGAAAGAATTGTTAAGAAAAAATTCGATGCGTTGCGCCGTTTCTGAATTATTCAGTTAGTCAACCAGATCGTTGGGCGCACAAATTCAAGGACTTGCACGCATTAAAATGAGATAATGCAGAGACATCTGTGGGTCCGTGAGTTACTACTTGTTCAATGGGCCATTTTAGGAAGTGATACACTTATGATATGTGAACAAAAGTTACGTTGGTCCCGTTTGAGGAAACTAAACGAAGAATATTTACGAATGTGTAAGTGGAATGTCAGGAGGACGAATGCACCTACAGCGTTGAAGGCGAATTGTGCAATTACGGTATAAATGCGATCGCTTTACAGCAGATCAGATGGAAATACACTAACGGAAAGCTTGCAACACTGGATAGAGATTAACCTAGAGTAATGATTTTCTGGTATACATTTGTCTAGGTAACATATTTTAATGAGTACCACCGCAAGATCACAGGATAATGTAAGCGCGAGACAAGCCATTGCAAATGTGAAATGCTGGCACAACAATAACCAGTGAAATCGAAAGAATATTGAATGCATGCACGCGTAAATTGTGTTGTGCAGGTGCCCGATGTCAGCTCGTGAGATGCGTTTCATGCCTGGTGCACTTGGTCGGTCAATACAGGGACGCTTAATACTGGTTGTGGATGACGCTGGGGTTCTCGTCCGATGATGTCCAGTATGTGCTCGATTGGAGATAGATGTGGTGATCGAACAGACCAAGGTAGAATCTCGACATGTTGGGTTACAACAGCGGTAAGTGAGGGAGCGTTATCCAGTTGGAACACACCCAATGAAATGCTGTTCATGAATGTCAGCACAAGAGGCCGAATCACAAGATTGACGCACAAATCGGCAGTCAAGGCGCGTGGCGTAGCTACGAGAGTGGTCCTGCCGTCATACTAAATCACACACGAAACCATAACTCCAGTTGTATGCCTAGTGTGGCTAGCATGCAGACAGGTTGGTTGCAGGCCCCTAATTGGCCTCCTCCTAACCAACCCACTGCCATCACTGGCAGCGAGGTAGAACCAGTTTACACCAGAAACAACAACAGGCATCCACCCTGCCGTCCAATGAGCTCTCGCCTGGCGCCACTAAAGTCGCAAATAAGCTGTCAGTGGAATGTACGCCACGGGGCGTCTTGTTCGGAGTTGTCCTTGAAGGAAAGGGTTTGTAACTGTTCTTTGTGTCACTGTGGTGCCAACTGCTGGTCAGATTGCTCTTGCAGATGCAGTATGATGCACCAGAGCCATACGCTGAACACGATGAACTTCTCTCTAGGTAGTGCCACGTGGCCGTTCGGAGCAACGTCTTCTTTCGACCGAACATTCTCGTGACCATCGCTGCCAGCAATCATGTACAGTTCGAAAATTCCTGCCAAGTCCTTCTGCAGTACCACAGGAGACAAAACCATCTTCTCGTACCTTTGTTTACACGACCTAGTTCAGTCTTAGTGAGGTGCTGATAATGGCGTCATTGACGCCTTGAAACATTCTTACGTCTCATTACGTCCAGTCTCAAAGATAACTAATGCTCACGACCGTAACAGCATGTACTTAAAGTGAACCTCATCTTCATTCTTTTAGTGGTGCTGCTCGCGCCACTCTTATACGAGTGGTGCGAAATATGAATAGATACCATCTTTCTAATGTAGAAGCACGCCTACCAACTTCCGTTCATGTTGCACAACTACTTCTTGGTGTAAAGATTTTTTTTTCGTCAGTGTACGAAGGCATACAGAAGGGAGAAAAATACACCATACATCACATTGGGACTGGAGAAATGGAATGACAATTTGGAACGGGAATAGGTGTCACAACAAAGTAATGCTTTATGTAGCCAAATATGAAACAAACAGTAAACGGCTCTGCTGTTTAAGAATCAGAAGAGGGTTTAGGAACTTGGTCGTCCTCGATGTACATGCCCCTACAGAAAAAAGGACGAAGAGGACTGTTTCTACAAAACGTGTATGACAGAATGCAACAATATTGCGTGAAGATGGTGATATTAGACCAAATGCGAGAGTGCCATCCGAATCGGCAAATTGATTTTTTCGCGGACTGTACCCCCTGCAAAAAGAATCTAATGAAAATTGGATAAGTCTCGTAACATTCGCAACTGCGTAGAACATGGCGATTGCCAGTACAGTGTTCTGGCGTAAGAAGATACATATAGAAACAGAAAATGGACTAGGAAGGAGGTGTACCAGCCAGATTAACCACGTATTTGTGGACTGAAGACATGCGAGTCGAATCGAAGATATAAGAGTAGTACGAGAAGTAGAAGTGGGAAGTGATCATTATTTAGCACTAACTAGAGGAAAAAGATGAGAAGAACTAGCACGCTAACAGGCAAAACAGATGTAATTCTACTGGGAAAGGAAGAAATAAGAAGGGATACAAGATGAAGCTACAGAAACTATTTCAAATTGTGCAACAACTGCAAGAAGAAGGAGGAAGAAAGGAAGTGAAGGGAAAAAAACTGAGAAACATCATGAATGAGACTGCGAACGAACACCTACAGATGCAAGAAAGGAAATGGAGGGATAAAATATGGTTCAATGAGGAATACGCGGAGACCATAAAAAAGAGAAACGAATATAAATGGAGGATGCTACATAATATCACTCCACAGTCTATAGAAGAATATCCAGAGGCAGTAAGAGAAGCAAGGACAGTAATAGGAAGCGAAAACAGGCAGTTCTTCAACAAACAACTACAGATGGCTGAAGAAGACAGAAGAAAGAACAAGGTAAGAGAAGTCTACAGATGTACAAGACATTTCCAGACGGGGAATAAACCAAAAAATACAGCAATGGAAAACAATGGAGGTAACTTGGTGGCCACCAAAGAATAGAGCATGAGCTTGTGAATGGGTATTTCAAAGCACTGAATTAACCACTTGTAAGAATTACAGGGGTAAATAATTTTTGCGTGTCACATACAAGATCTTTGCATGCAATCTCTTACAAAGGCTATTACCACATACAGAGGAAAACCTGGAAGTGTAAGAAGCCTGACATTGGAAAGGCGTATGAAGGACGGACCAAATATTCATTCCCAGACAAATAAGTGGAAATTTGGTAAGAAGGTATCTTGCCTATTTACAGAATTCAAGAAAGTCTCTGATTGTGTCAGCACAGAAAGCGTATGGAGGATAATTGAAGAATCAGGGATAACTTCGAAATTGAATGGGCTAACCATAATGTGGATTCAGAAAACAAAAATAAATTGGGAGCAGATGGCAGCAATTCTATTTTGCAATGGAGATAGGGGTCAAGCAGGGAGACTTTACCTTTCACAGCCTATTTCACTTAATGTTGAAAGAAAAAGTTCTAAAACGAGCATCCTCAATTGGAGCAGACAACAGATCGGCGGTCAAGTGAAACTGTCATCGTTTGTCGGCGATACTTTCGTTGTAACGGAAGAAGAAAATGAAATAAGAATAAAATCTAAAGTGCTAATAGAGACAGCATAAGAAGTGTTTCTGAGGATCAATCAACGAAAAACAGAGTGTTTGATTGGAACAGGAAACAAAGAAGAGGAAACATATGGTTCAAATGGCTCTGAGCACTATGGGACTCAACTTCTGAGGTCATCAGCCCCTAGAACTTAGAACTACTTAAACCTAACTAACCCAAGGACATCACACACATCCATGCCCGAGGCAGGATTCGAACCTACGACCAATGAAGAGGAAGCGG
Source organism: Schistocerca nitens (assembly GCF_023898315.1). Lineage (NCBI taxonomy): Eukaryota > Metazoa > Arthropoda > Insecta > Orthoptera > Acrididae > Schistocerca > Schistocerca nitens. The sequence continues at coordinate 953,623,578 of NC_064616.1, forward strand.
AAGGATTACTTACAACAGAATATATGAAACGTAAGAAGACGAGATCCTTCAAATAATTACGAAAAACTGTCAGTGCGAATAATAACGTGGAGGAGGAGAGAATGAATGGATAAAATCCTCATAGGGGTGTTTATTCTCAAAGGTAAAACTATTCGCCACCAAATTTCGAACAAGGACAGCTAAACTCCGCATATACAAGACAATTGTGCGATCGATATATGTGTATGGGGCTGAAACACAAAACTCAGCAAGAAGTTGGAGAGAAATATTATGATCTTCGAAAAAAATCTTTGGATTTGTGTCAGAAAACTGAATTTTTACATAGAAGAATACAGAACTCCACTCTCTGTTTAATGAACCAGGTGTGACTGCTGGTATAAAGAACGGAAGAACTGAATGGCTGGGTGGGTCAAATCAGAGGTGGATGAATAGAGACAAGAAAGACCATGGAAGCCAACGAGAGCATGGCCTGCAACTGATACCAGTGGAAGGGGCTAAAGAGTGAGGCAATGAACCGACTTCGATCCATGTGACTAACTTAATAAGTAAAGTAAAAATTTTATTTTCCACTTTACAGAATTAAAAACTACATTATTTCTTCAGTTTTCCATCACAGTTGCATATAATCTTTATGGTGACTAGTTTCGAAAGTCTGTGTTCATTTACAAACCAATATTTGACTAGACTGTAACATAATTCCAATGGAACATTCAAAAGGCGTGTTTATGCACGAGGTCAACACATAAATGAGCTAGACGGAGGAAAATCTTCTGACGTGAACGTACCTTCAGTTTCATGGCAAGTGATTATTACAGAGCCATCACTGTTAGCAACATCTATACATGATGTAGTGGACAACGTTGGAAGCTCCTTGAGAATATTGGCGAACGAAGCTGTTGTGTATGTGTACGTCACGACGCTGGAAATTCAAAATGCAGAATGATTTACAGAGGGTGGACGTTTGGGTCAGTGACTGGCAGCTGGCCCGCAAGGTTAAGAAATCTTCCTTAATGTGTATAAATAGTTGGAATCATTCGCTGTTGTTTTCGTAAAAAATTGCCGAATAATTACTGGAAACAGTAACATTCATTAAACATCTGCGGGTATGCCTTATAAAAGACTTGAAGTGACTTGACCACATAAATTTAATCATAGGAAAGGCAGATACAAAGATGTAAATGCACCAGTCCACATAGGAAAAAGATATATAATAAAATCCTCTTTCGGCCGATACTGGAGTAGTGCTCCTCAGTCTTTACCAGATGAAACTGGTAGAGTTAACAGAGAAAATCCAAACTAGGCCAGCACATTTCTTCACAGGTTCGTTTAGTAAGTGAAAAAGTGTCACGGAGACGTTCATCCAACTCCAGTCGCAGACGCTACAGGACTCCGTGTTGTGCTATAAAATTTCCGAGACCATATTTTCCCAGAAGAGTCAACCAACACATTGCTTTCTTCTGCATTTCCCACGCAGAAAGACGATGATGGTAGGAGTACAGGGATTCGAGAACATTTGAAGGGTCATCCTTTGTGGTCACCATTCACGACTTTAACATCACCCTTTGCTACTAACCGTATTGTACATGTAGTTGTAGCAGTACAACTCTCTAAGACCTCTTAACGTATTATCATGAGTGTTGTAGAGGGCACGTGCCAGCAGTAGTAACAACTTCTGTTTCTACATAACATTTAGCTGAGTCTCTTTTTCCACAGTTTTCTGCGAAGAAGTTAGTAATATCTGTGTATTCAAATGTCTTGACTGGCGTCGATGGACATAATCTAATTCTTTGTTTCTTTCGGCAATTGTAATCGCGTGAACTGACTATTTCAAACAAGGGAGAACATCATTATTATTAATAAAAGTCTAGCATTCGTCATAGCTGCCAATAGAAGGGAAATGTTAATACAGTATTATTTAAATGCAAGAGCGTCTATGAAGGAGTCACAAAATTAATTTCGCTTGTAAAAGGTAGTAATGCCCACACAGTACTTGGGCCAGAACGCTAGCTGAAATAAGATGTTAACAGTAATATAATTCTAAATCACGATCGGGATTTATATCGTAAAGATGCGCTAACACTCGTGCTGAAAGCGTGTTTCTGGCCGCAATTAACAGGATAATGTAGAGTGAGGTTAGTATACATTCCAAAAGTGAATAAAATACCTGTACAATTCTACCGGATTATCTCTCCTAGCAACAGTGTACCGTAGGTTGCTGGAGGACCGAAGCATTTCCAATAATTGGGAAAATACGTAGTTTATTCCCGTTTCCAAAAGTGTCGTCGAACAAACGCATGTAACTATACGCCTATATCGTTTAGAATTGTTGAACGGGTTTGATGCTTGCATATTTTGATCATTCTGGAGACCAAAAATCTCCTGTGTAGGAATCAACGCGAATACCGCACACAAAGATCGTGGAAAACTTATTGTTCGCGAGATCCAGAATGCGGCAGATACCGGTGCCTAGGTTTATGCCCTGTCCTTGTCTTCCGGAAGGTGTTCAGTACAGTGCAGCATTGTCGCCTATTGAACAAAATGCAAGCGTGAGGAATATCAAGCCATTTTTGGGATTCGATTAAAAGTTTCGTGTCAAATAGAACACGGAATGTTGTTCTTAAAGGAGAGAAATCTTCAACTGTAAAAGTAATTTTGGAAGTACGCTAAGTGAATGTTACTTTTCCCACAAGGTATAAATGATCTAGTGAAATCGTTACACGTTCAACGTGACGTATCACGGATCATGGAAGTATATACGCAGTAGCCTCATGGTAAGTAAATGGTAACATAATTCAGGGAGATTTGCAGATGAATGACGCAAGATACAAGGATTAGCAATTGACCCACAATACAAACAAATGTAACGTATAGTCCGTTAAATAGTCAGGAAGACCCATTAGTATATGATAACACTATTGCAGAACAAACTCTGGAAGCAGCCAAATCTGGGACAATGTATACGGAGCGATTTGAAATGCAACCAACTCATGAAGCTAGCCGCAGATAAAGCTGTTATCAGATTGAGATTCACTGCAGACATCCTCAGGATATGCTGTCCACCAAGAGCACGTAGCTCACTAAACCCTCGTTCAACCAATGGTTGACTATTGCTTGTCAGTCTTGGATGCACACCAGACAGGATTAATTGAGGGAATAGAAATCCTAGGAACAGTGCGTTTCTCATCAAGTTCACACAGTAGGCGCGTAAGCGTCACGGAGGTGGTCAATTAACTCCAGTCGCAGACGCTAGAAGTGAGGCATTGTGCATCACGGTAAGGATTACATCTCCGCTTACATCTATACCCCGTATGTCACCTCACGGTGTTCGACGGAGAGTAATTCTGGTATCGTTTATTTTCTCCCCTTTACCGTTCCATTCACGAATGGAGCGTGAGTAGAATGACTGTCAATTTGTTCTGTACGTCATATCATATCTCTGATTTTGTCGTTTGTGGTCATTTCGGAAAACATATGTGGAAGGATGTAATAAGTCTTCGGGCTTTTCTCGGAACGCAAGGCTCTCAGAATTTCAATAGTAAACATCTCCGTGATGCTTAACTTCCCTTAGGTGGTGTCTACCGCTGAGGTTTTTTGAGGATCAACTATGTAATGCTCTAGCGTCAAGTTAACGATTCCATTACGAAATGCACAACTCTTTGTTGGATCTTCTCCACCTCTTCTAATTGTCCTTTTTCGTATGGGACTGCTGAACCATATTCAAAAATCAGTTGAACGCGTGTTTTCTTTCGTGGGTGAATGACTTAAAATTCCAAGAGAGTAGGTACCTAGAAGAATAGTCAATCCATATGTTCGCTTCTCCCGCCTATAACCTGCGGAGGATTCACGACTAGAACAAGAAACAGGGGAACTGACAGGGGTACACGGAGTACCCTCCATCACAGACCATATAGCGGTTTGTTGGGTATAGATTTAGATGGGTAGGTGGTGGGTGTATGTATTACTTATTCCAAGGTAGAGTGGCTTTAAATCAGGTTATGTCAATGAATCTGAGAAATATAGATAAACAGTCAAGTCTGGCCAGCAAATTAATTTTCTTATTTTATATTTTAGAGTATCGTTTCCTTTGTAGTACCTGAACTGAAAGTCGTGTTGCTAATTAGCAGCAGACAGGGCGAAGGTGCTTTTTTCTAGTGAGGGAAATATTGACAACAATCGTTATCTTGGCTGCAGATGTTTAGCATGCACACCCGCAACATTGTTTTCACAGAGGTGCTGCAAGACGGGTATAATTCTGGCGACTGACAGCAAGTTCCTAGATCGAGCAGACGCCGCAGACGTATTACTCCGAAGAGAAGCGCATTTGCATGAAGGAAACATGTAGGTCCAAAATGTGGCGTGCAAGAACTCTTCTACTTGGCAGAACGTAGCTCCTATTGGGATATATGTTGGTTTCTCTAGCGCTAAGAGCTGCACAGTTTGGCACAGGTTATTTACGTTGTGTTATATATGATTTTAAATGAGTCCTACTGCGACACAGCGTTTCTGAAAAGAACAACTTGGCAGCAGAATAGTCCTACCGCTGTACCTAAACAGCCGTGAAAATTGTGTAACCTATAGCGAAAGATAAGGTCAATCCACCCAAATTATAAAAGTGTTGCTGTATAACAGCTGCCAGCTCCGGTAGTGTGTATCAAGTGTATACTCGCTATCATATTACAAGAGAAAACGAAGAGGTGGATGCAACGAAGAGCAACTCTCTAATTAGGAAGACAAAAGATATTAGCTTTGAAAGCATGATGGGAGAAGAGTGATTTCCTTAGAAATGAAATTAGTAAAAGCTGATAGCGAGCTCTTTTCGTATGTTTTGAAGTAAACTACAGTTTTCGTATCATATTACATGCTTCGTTGGTCAACCGTTCCCAATATTCAACTGCTTGCAGATGATTTACATCTGTTTCAGTAACGTATCTGTTCAGAAAGGTTAGCTTTGCTGGAAATACAGTTATCACCGTCTTTAGCAGAATTTTATTAATATGATTCCGATAGTTCGAAAATTAATTGTGAAATAATAAGAAAGCATGAATAGCTAGAAACAATTAATTTCTGGAAATGTAATGAATTATGTTAATTTCCTTCAGTTAAAATTGTTGATATTATGTCTAAATAATTGTTTAACGTTTTAGTAAGAATTAAAGACACATTTGAAAAACCATGAGATGCCTATTTTTAAAAGTAAATGGCTCTAGTTAGTTATCTTACAAAGGCCTCTAACATAGAGCGTGGAAAAATAGTTCAAACAACAAATACATTTAATGCGTCTAACTTCTTACATTTGCAACGATTTCTATCGAGCATATTGCAGCGCATAATAATCATAAGAAAATGGTTCAAATGGCTCCGACCACTATGGGATTTAAATTCTGAGGTCATCAGTCCCCTAAAACTTAGAGCTACTTAAACCTAACTAACCTAAGGACATCACACACATCCATGCCCGAGGCAGGATTCGAACCTGCGACCGTAGCGGTCGCGCGGTTCCAGGCTGTAGCACCTAGATACGCTCGGCCAACCCGTCCAGCTAATCATGTTCATCGAAGAGTTGTTATACTGCTTGCTGCCAAAGACATGGCAAAAATTTCAGAACAGTAATCATCAGTCTGGCATTCTCTCATAATAGAATAGAGACCTCGTATAACAATCTGTAAGAAATTTATTAAGCGGGTATAACTTATTGTGAGTTTCATTAGTACCTGGAAAGCGTTTTCAAGAGTCATAATATTCAGTGTCTAGAAAATAGGTGGCAGTTTTGAAAAAGGAATACGTAATTATTATATTGATTGACTAATGTGTTTGTAGGGGTTATCTGTTTTGAAAAAGTAATATATAATTATTATATGGATTGACTAATGTGTTTGTAGAAGTTATCTGGTGTGAAATTCTCTCCTTTTATATAATTCTGCAAGTTGACAAATATCTAACTCGAACAAAAAAATTACATTGTTTAATTTATGTGATTACACAAAGAAGGTTCCGTATATTGAGGCCATTTCCACAAGCCTCACCCATGCATATATCTTGTTTTTTAACGTTAATTTCTCCATCAATTACAGAAAGAAAAATGACTATTAGAAGTACATTTTTGCAAGAAAATTGATTTGCTATAGGGAATGGTCGGAAGTATTTGGTATGTAAGCAAACACAAGTATTAGTGTCTAAGTAAGTACTTTCAAAAACGTTTACTTAAGTCTATACTTATTAGTTAGTATGAATTAAGGGACAACTAAAATAACAAAAATAGCTATGAGATGACTAAACTGACCGTGTTTACACTGTCTGACCAAAAAAATGAAGCCCTCAGAAGACATAGTCGGATGCCGATATACCTTACAACAGGGTCACACCATTTGCAGGTGTGTAAATAACTGTAGTTGCAATTCTTCGTGACAGGTAGAACAGGCACCAGTGCATTCGTGTCGTTCGTGTGTATTGCTGTTACCAGGCCTGGTTGGGTATATAAGAGAAGTGAACAGTCACATATTGGGTGATCAATGTATATTACGAAAATATGTGGTTTACGTGTAAAGTGACAGCAATAAAGATCTCGTCAAAATACCTTATTTCAATCCTATAATGGTGTTTGATAATTTCATTTGCCTGTAATTATGATGTTTATTTTTACATGTCGTAATTTTCAGTATTACGAGTATATTTTTTGTATCATTTACCAGCTTATTATGAGAAACATCGTCCGTAAACAATTTAGAGAGCCTCGTCATCATAGTGTGTGCGCGCGCGCGCGTGTTTGTGTGTGTGTGTGTGTGTGTGTGTGTGTGTGTGGGTGGGTGGGTGTGGGTGGGTGGGTGGGTGGGTGGGTGGGAGGGTGGGCGGGTGGGTGGGTGGTTGGGGAGGTAGGTGGGAGGCTGAGTTTGTGGTTGTAGATTGCTGTCGTATTTTGGATGCAGGAATACTGCAAGTAACACACTTTTTGTAGATGAATAGTTCTGGAAATGCCGCAAAGTATTCACACGCATTTGATCACGACCAAGACGGCTGTTCTGGGACAATATGTCAATTGACTGTTTCATTGTTAATAGTCGCGAAAGTACTCTACGCTATAGTTGAAGTAGAGTGGTGTTAGAAAAGGGGAGGAGTAGGGGACGCTGGGGGGCCATGATGACGTTTTATGTACGGTTGGCAGTCCTGACTATGCTTGGATTCAGTCAAGAACTATAGGGATTTTTATTTTTCGAGGTTGACAAAACACCCGGTTCGTTCTGGAGAGCCGGTTGCCCACCTACTGACAGACTAGAGAAGAAGATGGCCGATGATCGACATGTGTTTGCTTTAAAATCACTGAAATAATTTAACAAGGATTTTCAACATGTGGTTTACAACAATCGTTGTAAATTTCAATGGTCGAACTAATATTTGAAGTCCCAAAAGTTGAATATATAACTTGGTGTTAATCAGTTTTCTGTATCTATATGTAGGCATTACATTTTTTGTTACATCATATCCATAATATACCATCGTGAACCATGGACTTTGCCGTCGGTGGGGAGGTTTGGGTGTCTTAGCGATACAGATAGGCGTACCGTACGTACAACCACAAAGGAGTGGTATCTGTAGAGAGGCCAGACAAACGTATGGTTCCTGAAGAGTTTCAGTAATTGCAAGACCAAAAGTCCGAATGATTGACTGATCTGGCCTTGTAACATCAACCAAATCGGCCTTGCTGTGCTGGTACTGCAAACGGCTGAAAGCAAGAAGAAACTACACTCATTCTTTTTTCCGAGGTTATGCGGCTCTATTGTGTGGTTAAAGGATGATTGCATCATCTTGGGTAAAATATTTCACAGGTAAAATAGTCCGTCATTGCCGGCCGCGGTGGTGTCGCGGTTCTAGGCGCGCAGTCCGGAACCGCGCGACTGCTACGGTCGCAGGTTCGAATCCTGCCTCGGGCATGGATGTGTGTGATGTCCTTAGGTTAGTTAGGTTTAAGTAGTTCTAAGTTCTAGGGGACTAATGACCACAGCAGTTGAGTCCCATAGTGCTCAGAGCCATTTTTTTTTAGTCCGTCATTCGGATCCCCGGGCAAAGACAACTCAGGCGGATGTCGTCATTAAGAGAAACAAAATTGGAGTTACGTATCGGAGCATGGAATGGTAGATCCCTTAATAAGGCAAAATAAGGCAAGTGCGTTAGAAAATTTAAAAAGGGAAATCGACAGATTGAAATCAGATATCGTTAGAATTAGTGAAGTTCCGTGCCAGCAGGAACAAGACTTTTGGTCAGGTGAATAAGGCATATATATACGAAATAAAATAGGGGCAATGTAGGAGTGTATTTAATAATGAATAAGAATCTAGTTATTGGGGTAAGCTACTATGAACAGAATAGCGGACGCATTATCGCAGTCAAGAAAGACACGAAGCCCACACCTACCACAGCAGAACAAGACTACATGCCTCTGTAATCCTTTTAGGGACAGCAAAGGTCTTGAATGAGAAGTTGAGAGGATTGACAGTGTCTTGCAACGCGGATATAAGATGAACGTCAACAAAAGCAAAATAAGGATAACGGAACGTAGTTGAATTAAATCAGGTGACGGTGACGGAATGAGATTAGCAAACGACATTCTTAATGTACTTTAGCTATTAGGGTAGTAAAATAGCTGATGATGGCCTAAGTAAGGGGGACATAAAATGCAAACTGGTAATGGCAAAGAAGCGTTTCTGATGAAGAGAAATTTGTTGCCATTGAATATAGACTTAAGTGTTTGGAGGTCCTTTTGAAAGTAATTGTATAGAGTGTAGGCATGTATGGAAGTGAAACCTGGACGATAAATAGTTTAGCCAAGAAGGGACTAGAAGGTTATGAACTGTGGTGCTACAGAACAGTGCTGAAGATTTGGTGGATAGATCAAAAAAATGGTTCAAATGGCTCGGAGCACTATGGGACTCAACTGCTGAGGTCATTAGTCCCCTAGAACTTAGAACTAGTTAAACCTAACTAACCTAAGGACATCACAAACATCCATGCCCGAGGCAGGATTCGAACCTGCGACCGTAGCGGTCTTGCGGTTCCAGACTGCAGCGCCTTTAACCGCACGGCCACTTCGGCCGGCCGGTGGATAGATCACATAACAGATGAGGAGTTACTGAACAGCTATGGGGATAAAAGAAATATGTGGCACAAGCTGACTAGAAGACGGGATCTGTTGGCAGGACACATTCTGAGAAGTCAGGGGATCATTAATTTAGTATTGGAGGGAAGTGTAGGGGGTAAAAGTCGTTCAGGGAGACCAAGCAATGAATAGAGTAAGCGGATTCAGAAGGATGAAGGTGGCAATAGTTCTTCGGGGATGAAGAGGCTTGCACAGGATAAAGTAGCGTGAAGAGCTACATCAACACAGTCTTTAGTCAAAAATGGTTCAAATGGCTCTGAGCACTATGCGACTTAACTTGTGAGGTCGTCAGTCGCCTAGAACTTAGAACTAATTAAACCTAACTAACCTAAGGACATCACACATATCCACGCCCGAGGCAGGATTCGAACCTGCGACCGTAGCGGTCGCTCAGCTCCAGACTGTTGCGCCTAGAACCGCACGGCCACCCTGGCCGGCAGTCTTTAGTCAGAAGACCACAACCACAACGACATCGATTATTTCATAAAACAAATTTAACCGAAAATTTGCGTTATAGAAATATACAGGACCTTTTCTGTTTACACTTTAGCGTTTATACGTCCGCCAGTAAGTTAAGAACGCAATACACGGGCACTAACAAACGCTATTAAATCATTTTGTTTCCATTAGATACTCAGCGTGATGGGGCAGTCGTTTAGTATATGGCCGTTACGGTCGAAAATAAAAGTCCAATATCACTGCAGTCATCAATGCTGTATGTGTACTACGGCTTAATAACAAATGTATTACAATTAGAAACTAAGCTCCTCCAAGATTCTTATTGGTTTTCTCGGTATGACTTCTTTTATGTGTAATAGAAGAATTATGCATATTCGTTTTCGGAAGGTGGTACGTGAAAGCTAGGCATCACGTGAACTTGGCTTCCAGATTTCGTGAGAAAATATTTCTCTCACAGTAGATGTGTGTTCTAAAAGTAAATGAAAATTGCAGCAGAAATACACACATCAGAAAAAGTTTTGCAGCACCTCGGTTCCGAGAGTTCCGAAACCTGTACAGAAAATTGGAATAGAGATCAACATAAATATCATTTCCACCCTCCTTCTTGCTCATAAAAACCACACATTGCACGTTATACCACCATACAGCGAGACCTTCAGAGGTGGTGGTCCAGAGTGCTGTACACACCGGCACCTCTAATACCCAGTAGCACGTCCTCTTCCATTTATGTATGCCTGTAATCGTCGTGGTATACTATCCAGATTGTCCCAGTGCTCAACGGCGATTCTGCGTAGGTGCCTCAGAGTGGTTGGTGGGTCATGTCGTCCATAAACAGCCCTTTTCTATCTACTGCCGTGGGCGGTAGCCATGAGTTCTATGGGCGCCTTGCCACGGTTCGCGCGGCTCCCCACTTCGGAGGTTCGAGTCCTCCCTGGTGCATGTGTGTCTGTGTTGTCGTTAGTGTAAGTTAGTACCATAAATTTACAAATATTTCAATCTATCCCAGTCACGTGCGATGTCTGGAGAACATATTGGCCACTGTAGTCGAGCGATGTCGTTATCCTGTCGGAAGTCATTCACAAGATGTGCAAGATGGTGGCGTGAATTGTCGTCCATGAAGACGAATGCCTCACGAATATGCTGCTGATATGGTAGCGCTATCGGTCGGAGGATGGCATTCACATATCGTACAGCCGTTACGGCGCCTTCCATGACCACCAGCAGCATATGCCGTCATCACATAATGTCCCCTCCCCCCAATAAAAACAGCATGGACCACCATCTTGCTGCACTCGCAGGACAGTGTTTCTAAGGCGTTCAGCGTGACCGGGTTGCCTCCAAACACGTCTCCGACGATTGTCTGGTTGAAGGGATATGCGACACTCATTGGTGAAGAGAATGTGATGCCAATCCTGAGCGATCCGTTCGGCGTGTTGGTGGGCTCATCTGCACCGCGCTGCATGATTTCGTGGTTGCAAAGATGGACTTCGCCATGGCCGTCGGGAGCGACGTTGTGTATCATGCAGCCTATTGTGCACAGTTTGAGTCGTAACACGACGTTCCGTGGCTACACGAAATGCTTTATTCAACATGGCGGCGTTGCTCTCAGGGTTCCTCCGAGCCATAATCCGTAGATAGCTGTTATCCACTGCAATAGTACCCTTGGGCGGCCTGAGCGAGACATGTCATCGAAAGTTGCTGTCTCTCTGTATCTCCTCCATGTCCGAACAACATCGCTTTGGTTCACTCTGAGACGCCTGGACACTTCCCTTGTTGAGAGCCCTTCCTAGCACAAAGTAACCATTCGAACGCGATAGAACCACGATATTGGCCGTCGAGGCATGGTTGATCTACAGACAACACTAGCCGTGTACCTCCTTCCTGGTGGAATGACTGGAACAGATCGGCTTTTGGACCCCCTCCGTCTAACAGGCGCTGCTCATGCATTGTTGTTCACATCATCGGGCGGGTTGACATCTCTGAACAGTCAAAGGAACTGTGTCTGTGATACAATATCCACAGTCAACGTCTGTCTACAGGAGTTATGAACCGGGGTGATGCAAAACTTTTCTTGATGTGTGTGTTATTCAACGCGGAGGTAATTGTGCAGCGTCGCAATATAAATTACTGGAAGCATCAGTTATATCTATGCATTCAGAGTTACGTTACGAAATGTAAAAGAATTGATAACTGTTTGAAAGAATTCCGTGAGATTGGACTTCACCAACTTCTATTTTCCAAACACTATTGGTAATTCGTAGTAATAAAACGTTTACGTAATGCAGTGAGGATTACATGGTTTGACCGAATAAGCAACGAGAAGGTATTGACTCGAGTAGGGGAGGAAAGATCATTATGGCACAATGTAACTATAAGAAAGAGTAGGTTGATAGGACACTTCCTGACGCGTCCTGGAATAGTTAATTAGGTAGCGAAGTAGACAGTAAGACGGAAGCCAAATCTCAACTACAATAAGATGGTTCAAATGGTTGTAGGGTGCAGAGATAAAGAGACTTCAACAGGATAGAGTATTGTGGAAAGCTGCATGATATCCGTGATCGTAATGAAGACCACAAAATAAAGTGATGAGTAGTCGTGGAAGCGAAGACCACAAAATAAAGTGATGAGCAGTCGTAGAAGCTTTTGTTAATAATATCTCGTGCTGAGCAGTCGAGGAAACTTTTGTTAATAACATCTCGTGATTTGGCAGCCACGGTCACCGAAGTTTTCCTGTAATGAAAACACCTAAGCAGACGAACTGACGTATTTATTGATAAAAATGTTATCACAGTCCTCCATGATCCAACTTGAGTCTTTGTGGAGCTTTCGGGTCACGTCTATTAGTCTTTAAATTGCTGTTTACTGATTGCCACTGAGTTTTTCATCCCTTGGTTCTGTTGGTAGTTTAGCCCAATTCAGTTTCATTTTTTATTCCGAACCAATAATCACGAATTGTTTAAAGTCTATAGATTATCTACAGGTGCTCACGTGGGTTTAGTAATATCATAATTGTACCTCGTACTGTATATGCTGTTAAAATATGTCCGTTATCAACACATATATGCATAGTGTCTTTAGCCACGATAGTAAACCCCACCCACTCATTCAGCAGAGAAACCATGTAACTCGTGTCTCAGCGGTCGAACGACGGCAAAAATTCCATCGTATTAAACTGGAGTTAGGTACCTGCAATAAGTGCGAGCAGGTTGTGCTCTGGAAGTCGAGGCGTTCATTACGGCGTCTGGTTCCACGAGCACGGCAACAGCCGACGACCGCGGTGAGCCTAATTCGCGAAGCGGCGCTCCGGAAGGCGAAACAATGGCCAACCTGGCGCGCTAAAGGGTTTGACGCTTGTTGGCATTAGCTCCCCTTATGCGTCAAAGCTAATTAGGACTGCGAGGAGCTGCCCCGAAGCGAGGCGAAGCTTCTCGCCCGGGAAGAGTTCTCGTCTGCAAGCAACTACTTCTCCTAGGGCTTTGTCCCGCCAAAAGCGTTTCAGCGAACGCATGGCCAGTTGTTGCTTGCGGTAGCAGAATTCTCTTTTAAATTCCTATTGTCCCGCACTGAACCACGGACGCGTAAGAAGCCTGCTTTATCTATTGTATTCTATGTACGTCGGCGTGACAATGCAACAGTACTGAATTGTGCTCCAACTTCCAGAAGGCATTTTTGAGGCCATGCGGTGATAATGACAGATAGACGGTGGATGAACACCTGCTTCCTCCACAGAAGCCGAGTACGCTCCTGCTTGACAATCGAGTTTCTATGCTATAGAGATATGCTCACCCAAAATTTTCTGCAGTCATCAGAAATTTCCTAAATTTTACCTGAATATTGAATTTAACTGGGGAAAGGCGTAAGTATAAAAATGCAGCCAAAGAATCAGGCGAATTGGAATACCAACATCTAAAAATTGAGATTGGCAGAAGGTACAAAAGAGCTACTCAGGATTGGCCAAAAGACAAACGTAAGGCTTTAGACGCGTGTATGACTTTGGGAAAGACAGATACTGTCTGTAGGAAGATTAAGGAGACTTCTGTAGGAAAGAGAAGCCACTGTGTGAATATAAAGAGCTCAGATGACAAGCCAGTACTAAGCAAAAATGAGAAAGCTGGAAGGCGGAAGTAACATATAGTGTGCCTTTACAAGGGAAATGAACCTGAACGCAGTATTACTGAAAATTAAAAGGTACTAGGGGAGGATGAGATTGAAGATACGATATTGAGGGCAGAATTTAACAGAACACTGAAACATGTAAACCGATACAATCCCCTCAAGTAGACGAAATCCCCTCAAAATATTGAGATCCTTGAGAGAGAATGGTACAGATATTTCACCTGGTGCGCAAGATGTATTAACCGGAAAAGAACCTCAGAATTCAGGAAGAATATAATAACTACAATTCCAAAGAAAGATGTGTCTGGTAGGTATGAGTATTAGAGAACCACTGGTTTAAAAGGCCTTAGCTGTAGAGCACTGAGACGTATTATTTACAAAATCTGATTGAATCCAGTTTCAGGCTATATCAGTTTGGATTCTGGAGAAACGTAGGTACACACCAGGCGATATTGAATCTTCAACGTACAATGAAATATAAAGGTTTTGACGATGTTTACTGGAACACACTCTGGTAATCTGAAGGTAGCAAGGATAAAATACAAGGCGTGAATGGCTACATACAACCTATATTGAAAACAGACTGCAGTAAGAGGCTGAGAGTCGATACACACGAAAGGGAAGCTGTGGTCTGGAGGCTGTAGCCTATCCCCGACGTTATTCAATCTATACACTGAGCAATCAGAACAGTAAACCTTAAAAAAAGAAAAAAAATCTTTAAGAAATCTTTATAGAAAAGCAATAAAAATTTCAAGATTTGCCGATGATATAGAAATTGGGTCAGAGACAGCAAAGGACTTGGCAGAGGACCTGAACGGATTGGTTGTATTACGAGCATCAACAATAGTTAAACAAGGTTAACGGGGTGTAGTCGAATTAAATCAGGCGATGCTTAGGAAACTGCAGTAGGAAAGGAGACTACATAAATAGCAGAGGAGGATAAGAATGGAGGCCGAAGCAGAGAGCATATAAAATACACACTAACAGTTAAAAGAAAAACATTTCTAAAAAAATAGGAGTTTGTTTACATCCAATGTCAATTTAGGTCTTCTAAATTATTTTCCGGAGGTACACGTCCAGAATGTAGCATTGTACGGGTGTGAAACGTGGGCGGAGAGATTTCAGGCAAGAAGAGAATAGAGGCTTACAAAATATAAAATTGTGGAAGAATGCAAGAGACTAGGTATTGGTGGATAGCTTAACTTATGACGAGATAGTCAGTCGAATAGGGGATGAAAAAAACTGTGGTAGAACTCGACTAATAGATGGATCCTGTTGATAGGACACATTATTAGGCAACCAGGAATTGTCAGTTTGGTGTTGGATGGAAGTATGGAGGGTAAAAACTGTACATGGAGGTCAAGCGATGAATACACTGAGCAGGTTCAACTGCAGGTAGATTGCAGTAGTTATTCTAAGATGAAGAGGCTTGAACAGAATACAGGAGAACAGCGTTAAACCAGCCTTCCGGCTGAAGACTGTATCAACAAGACGGACGTTAACTCTCTCAGTCCCATTCACAGTTCTATCTGCTTTCAGTGGAATATTGGTTTTATCTACTGACATTATGAAACTTCCTGGCGCAATAACTTTTTTTGCCACATCGGGATTCGATACCGTAACGTTATTCTTCATATTCAGTACACTTAGCGACTGAGCTGACGGCACACTTACTCGTCTCCTACTTCTTCAGCTTCACAGAAGCTCTCCTTCATACCTCGATGGGTTAGCCCTCCAGAAAGGAAGGACATCGCAGAGAAACGGCTTAGAGTCGATATAGCAAGTGTCTCCAAAGCTAATATTTCTCTCAGTACCGGAATTATCGGGGTTTTGAAACCTGCTTGCAAGTTAAAACTGTATGCCAGACTAGGACTCGATCCCAGAACTTTCTCTTTTTGAATATAATGCTTTTACGTATAGAATTAGTCAGGCACAACTCACGAAGCCCCTGTCAATACCACTCAACACTTCATGTGAGTAAGGAGATAGTTATGTTACACAAGAACGATGTTTTCTAAAAACACGATGACTGTGTGTCAATAGGCTGTTCTCTTCCAGGTAATTCATACAGTTCGAACACAATATATGTTCCCAAATCTTGCAGCATATTGACGTTAATGATATGGTCCTTTAATTTAGTGGACTCCACGTATCGCCTTTCTTGAATATCGGCCGGTCCTGTGCAACTTTCCAGTGTTTGGGTATAAATCTTTCGTCGAGGGAACGGTTGTATATGATTGTTAAGTATGGAGCTATTGTGTCAGCATACCCTGCAAGGACCATGATTTGTATGCGGTCTGTACCGGAAGACTTTATTTTATTAAGTGCTCTAAGTTGCTTCACTACTGCGAGGATATCTACTTCTAAGTTACTCATGTTGGCAGGATTAGAATTCTGGAATATTTACTTTGTCTTCTTACGTTAAGGAACTTCGGAAGGCCGTGTTTAGAACATTTGCTTTAGCAGGACTGTCATTCATAGAATATCGCGCAGAGAAGGCATTGATAGCGTCTTGCCGCTAGCGTACTTTACATACGACCAGAATCTCTTTGGATTTTCTGCGAAATTTGAACACAAGCTTTTGCTGTGTAAACTATTGTAAGTATCCCGCATTGAAGTTGGCGTTAAATTTCTAGCTTCTGTAAGTGACCGCCAATCTTGGGGATTTTGTGTTCGTTTAAATTTGGCATGCTTTTTTCGTTGTTCCTACAACAGTATTTTGACCACTTTTGTGTACTATGAGTGATCAGCTCCGTCGTTTGTTAATTTATTTGGCATAAAATCTCAACTGCTGTCGATACTATTCATTTGAATTCAAGCCACATGTGGTCTACATTTACATAGTTGATTTGGAAAGAGTAGAGATTGTCTCTCAGGAAGGCGCCAAGCGAATTTGTATCTGCCTTTTTAAAAATATATATTTTTCGTTTATTTTTGGAGGAGTTGGGAGTTATGGTATTCAGTCTCGCTTCGACAACCCTGTAGTCACTAATCCGTGTATCCGTTTTTATGCTCGTTATTAAATCAGAATTATTTGTTGCTAAGAGGTCAAGTGTGTTTTCACAAGCGTCTACTATTAGATTGGTCTGATGAATTAGCTGCTCAAAATAATTTTCAGAGAGTTCATTTAGCACCATTTGGAATGTTGTTTTGTGTGTGCCTCCGAATTTAAACATGTATTTTCGCCAATATATCGAGGGTAAGTTGAAGTCACCACCAGCTATAATTTTATGAGTCATGTACGTGTTTGAAATTAAACTCAAGTTTTCTTTGAACCTTTCAGTTATTGTGTCAACTGAGTTGCGAGGTCGGTAAAAGGATCAAATTATTATTTTGTTCCTGTTACCAAGAATGACCTCTACCCATACTAACCAACAGCAGCTATGTATTTCAATATCGCTATAAGATAAACTACTTCTAACGGCTATAGAAACCTCACAGCCAACTATGTTTATCTTATCCTTTCTGAACACCGTTAAGTGCTTCGCAAAAATTTCGGCTGACCTTATCTCCGGCTTTAGGCAACATTCAGTGCTTTTAACGATTTGAACGTCAGTGGTTTCTTTTAGCGCTTGGAGCTGTGGTATTTTTCCAACAAAGCTATGACAAGTCCGGGGACAGCTATTTAAGTGATGTGAAGTCTATTCCCAGTAACCACGTAACTTGGGGCGCACATCTTCATAAATTTCAAACGGCTATTGCCAGTTGGGATTTACTTCAGTTATTCACTATCCAGACACTGCTCGATATGTCATGATGGTGACTGATTAGTTACTGATAATTATGGACATAAAGATGGCTTGTATACGTTGGATTGACATGATAATGACTTGGTAACTGATGGTCGCAGTGACTTAGTAGCCACAAGGGCAGCTGTATTTTCAAGCTGCGTTCCTGTCATACATGCAAGTACCCGCTGAGCCTGTTTCGAGACGTAGGACAGGAAAGGTAACAATTTTACTTATAATCCGTTTTGATTGCAAAATCTTTATTCACATGATCGGTTTCGGTTCCTCTAGCACCATCTAGATGTGACACAGCATGTGAAGGTTGCTATGTGTGGACGGGTTACTCCTGTAACCGAAATTGCAGATCTGAAGATGGATCTAGATGAGCCGAAACCGATCATGTGAATAAACATTTTGCAATCAAGGCGGATTATAAGTAACACTGTAAAACTACTGATTGCGGTTATCCCATGAGACATTATGTCTCTTTTTGCAATGGTAGCAATTGGTTGCCAGCGTATTAAGCAACCATCATGAGGGTGCGAAACATGTAACGCTCGCCTCAGGGATGTACGGTGTGTCCGAAATTAGGTATCTGTTTTGTGGAAATAGTGGTGATACATGCAATGTTTGTTATAGTAATGGATTGTTAGTGATTACTTCCAACATGTTCACCATCAATATCACGAAACACTTCCCACTTTCCAGCAGTGGTGGGAAACACATTCTGAAGCATTACTGGTGTTATGACAGCAGCAGCTCGTGTAATGCGGTTCCTAAGCTCCTGCAATGTGGTAATGCGTCGGGTGAACACACGTCCTTTGATAAATCCTCACACAAAATAGTCCACCGTCGTGATGTCAGGGGAACGTGCAGCCCACGGCAAGCAACCTGCGCGTCCGGACCTTCTCCCAGGGAACTGTGAATTCAGGAACATATGAACGTCTAAGGCATAATGACATGGTGCCCGGCTTGCTGAAAGTAAACAGCACCCCGACGCCCATCCTGGATAAACTGTGGCCAGAGAAAATTTGTGAGCGTGTCTAGAAGCACTGCTCCTTTTATGGTTTCGTCAGCAACGAAAAACGGTCTGTAAACCTGGTTACACGTGATGCCCATCAAAACATCAGCCTTGTAAGAGTCTCGCATGACTTCAACAAGTGCCACTGCCCAGATAACGCCGTTATGCCTGTCAATCTTTTCACAAATGTGGAAGGTCGCTTCATCACTGAATAAGGTGTGATTTATAATGTTGCGGTCTTCATGTGCTAGGAGCAGGTCGATGCACATGTCTACACGCCCTGCAAACTATTCTTCATGCAGATGGTTCAGAACTTGCAGGTGGTACGGCTTCTTCTTTAGGTTAAACCGCAACACCTTGTTTATCTTCGAACGCGGAATGATCAATTCCTCTGACAGACACCGCATCGATTTTGGACTCCTTTCAATGGCTGTCCTGATCGCTTCAGCCCTTTCATTGGAGGTTGGCGGACGCCCTTTTCTGGGCTCCCTTGCCAGTAATTCAGTGCTCCTGAACTTGTGTAACAGTGTGTGGATTTTATTATCAGTGGGGCCATCGTGATGGAATTTTCTGTGAAATCTCACCCGAGTGTCATCGCATGACGACCTCTGTGGACTCCACGACACAATAGCAAACTTATCTTATACGGTAAACATCATGCACATTTGGCCTTTAAACAATGAAACATATGTTTAATAGTTAACCGGAGATTAATGCATGATATCAGGCATCAAAGTACATACAAAATGTATTAAATGTAACAACAATAATCAGCCAAATACAACCTGCTCATAAAGTATGTATTTCTACAAAACAGACACTTAATTTCTGTACAATCTGTATTCTGTAGCACTTGCAGTTTCTATTCGTTGTCTGGAGCGACGTAGGCGGACTGAGGGCATGCGTACATGCAAAGGAAGTGGCATAATTTGAAAGAATGATTCGCATTTAATACTCGACATAATAGTAGAATCATACTGTTAATCGCGTTATCGGAAGTTTTAAATACAAGGAAAGTGAATTTGACCAATTCCACAAAGTATAATGTAATAACCTACTTCTTCTCCCAACTCTTAATTTGAATACGATTGCGTTCACTGGACGGGAAATGGATATCACGTAAAATACACATTTAAATTTGTTTTTGTTTTCTGAAATAATTTTTAATGGTAGGAAAACAACTTACTGAGGGAATTGGACAAACAGAAAATAGTGTAAATGACGGGAAGAAGTAGAACCGGCAATGTAAGAGAAGATTTCGGCTTTCCCCTAATATGTATTTATTCCAATTTTCTATTAATTCTCCTTCCCCTTCTGTCTGCTCATCCCCTCTCTGTCCATATCCTCCATACCCTGTGCTCTGTGTCCATCTACTTACCCTCCTTGCTCTTTCCACGTTATCAGGCTCTCCCAGTAGGATGCTGGCAGTTCCTAATCCTACGGTATTTCTTTGCAGATCATAACGAATATGTGTACTGAGTTTGGTTGAAATTCTTCCAGGAGCTTTGGATGATATTTTTACCAGTGGCTTTATCCGCGTACCGATATGTCAAATACCTTTCACATACATGTAACATACTCGACAAGTAATTGTACATATATTTCAGTCGTATCTTTAGCGAATTTCCCCTGCAGTTTCATTTTCACGCAGCTTAATGTTTATGACGTATTTTCTCAACTATGTGCTGTACAATGACATATTTCTGTAGGTAGATCCAGCTGATATGTGTGGTTACTGTCTACGAAATGTGTTGTGAACAGAGTTAGCAGTAACGAAGTAATAAATTAAACACCATGTATGATGCTGCAGTCTTCAGCGCATAACACTGTTTATCTCGTCATATCGCCTAAACCATGTGACGTAAAATGATGTACATTTGTTAGTATATTCAGTGGTATATGTGAATACTATCTAAAAAATACGTCGCGAATACAGTCAGTGGTAAAGGAGTAATCAACTGAAACACCGTGTTTCTTCCGCAGTTTTGCTGCAGGAACAGCGGAAATGTAGTAAGCGATAAACTTTCTTCCTTCCACCTTCCTGGTTTGTTACCCGCGAAAATACGTTTCGTTAAAGTTTTGAAATTATGTGTAAAGTGTGTTACAAGTCACTAAGAGCTCCCATTCTCTAATACTGGATGACTGAAGTATGGGTATTCGCACGTTGTGGACTACACTGCTTTTTCATACCACCTTTTTGAGAGGTAGGTCGTTCATACCCGCTCAGCAATTATTTACAGTCAGTAAGTGATATGCGACCAAGCTCGGCTGATATCGGTCCAGTGGTTTATGAGAAGATGTGGAACATGTATTATGAGATTATTATTTCCGTCGAATTCTTGTAGGATGCCTCATTTGAGCATTCTTTCTGATCTTCTACGATTCTCTTACGTTTCCTCCTTGGAGTCTCTTTCTATCCTCAGTCCACTTTGTTACTGGTTTCTTTGGACTTCATTTTCTCATCTAACATATCACTTTTATGTCTTGTCTCTATATATTTTTCTGTCCTCAGTTTCTGTTGGTTCAGTCTGTGCTTTTTCACGTCAAGTTTGACTTGTGCGATCCATGGTATTGTAAACTTCATCCCTTGTATGTATGCCAGAATTCTGTTGGTGAATCTTGTTGGTGGTAGCCTGTTGATGTGCCCACAGAACTTTAAATTTTGTTTTACTGACATCTGCTGCTAGCTTTGACATCTTCTCTGTGGTTTTCCTTGAGTGTAATTTGTATCCTTCTTCTGTCAGCTCTGGGTCGAGAATTTTTCTCATGTTTTTCCGTTTCTTCCTTCAGTATTCTTTTCATCTCGCTTTTCGTATAGAGTGTTTGCGTCTCCCTTGCATACGGTATTTCAGGCTTGATTACTGTGTTGTGCCAGATCTTTCTTTGAATCGGAGTACATTTCTTATTGTATATGCTTTTTGTTCTGCCGTATGCCCTCTTCATTTTATGCAGCCGAGTCTTCAGTGAGACTTCTTACTACCACTAATTTAAAGTGGTACGTAGCTCTACAGGATAATCACCAGCGCGTCATTCACCACCTTAACCACTATAGGTTCATTTCAACACATACGACGTTGTCAAGACACAATGAAAAATGAAATCTAGAAACTTTGACGAAGAACAGCCATTTTACCTTGTCTATGGCTGCTAGTGTAGGTTCGAGGATATATATATATAGGGTTGAGAACAGTTGCAACATTATTATGTACAATATGGTCATCCGTAAACAGGTTCACAGAGGTTCCTACGCATCCACCAGATCATTCATGTGTGACGTGAACGATAACACTCTTGTAAAACTCGGTTGTGGTTCTTTCAAAGTTCCTGTTACATTTGACAACTCCGGCCCGTTAAGAACAAGGTGTTGAAATGTTTGTATTAGGAATTCTGAAACAAGGAGCTCTTTTCAGCGGGCATGTGAACAGCTGATCACATTGTGTGTTGTGATAAATATAGAAAGATATGCATCTTATTGCATTGAATACAAATTAGGATCCTACTGAAATTTCGGTAATAGTAATCTTACGCGATCATCCACAAAACTTCCTACTTTCACTAATTTAAAGTGTTACGTAACTCTACTGGGTAGTCATCGGTGTGTCATTCACCACCTTAACCGCTGTAGGTTTATTTCAACTCGTACGCCATTTTTAAGACACAATGAAATCTAGAAACTTTGACGATAAACAGCCATCTTAGGTTGTTTATGGCTGCGAGTGAAGGAATACGTCAAGCAGAGGACGTGCAGAGTGATACAAACCCTCGCAGGTTGGGCTGCCTTCCAAACTGTTCCCGTGGTGCGATTACGCGTCGACCGCTGCCACTCAGGATGATTAACTCTGCGACGTCTTCCTCCTACTCTGGACTACGGTGATGCACAGGGCGGAGTGTTGCGAAGCCGTAGTGAAGATTTAGGGTAGTGCACCTACCCAAAGAAAGGTTTCCCTTTAATTATTTCAGAGTAAAACCAGGTAGGTAATTTCTTGGGCAATACTATGCTGTGTTTACAAAGGCGTATCAGTTAAGCATCTGACTTTTATTTAATTTTATTTTGTGTTTCTTTTCCGCGAAAAATTTTTGTAGTGTATTTTTTGTCGCGACATACGTCGAAGTGATTAATGTCTTGCTGTACTGAAGTAATATTTGTTCGTTAAGCGTTACAGAAACATATGCTGGCATACACCATTTTCTTTTTTCTTCGTCACAACTGTCGCCAGAACGGTCACTGGCGTTTTTAATTACTCCTCACTATGTAAGCCAAGAACGCCACTTCTTAAAAAGGTCTGCTCCAAGTTCGTTTGAAGTAAGTTGAGGTCGAACGTCGAGAGAGAGGATATACATTCCAACATGGAACAAGAAGTAAGAAACATAATCACCATAATTACCTATCTGTTATACACAACTGGATAAAAGTCCGCCCTAGACTTTACCATGATTTACAACACTCTTCTGTATGCATCATGGGGCCTCGTGCATGTCATCTGTTTACCTTATCCCAGGCCACAGTCACGCTCTTTTTTTTTTCACTCTGGATGCAATAAGGAACGATGTCGGTCCATCTACCATTCGTTTGCCTTTCTTCATTTCCTGGCCATCGTTCTGTGAGAGAAGTCAGTTTTTCAATTTGTCACAAACATAATCAGAACTAGTAATGTATGCTGACTGTAAATACTCATATTCAGACAAATGAGTGGTTATTCTTACAAACGTTTGAATCCAGAAACTAATTCTGGCCTATTTTACTCTCCTTTTTGTTTTCTTATCGTCGCACTCAACTAGCCTGAATACAAAACCTCCTGAGTTACATGCATAACTTCGTTTTCTTACTTTCTCCTGCATTGCTGTTATTATAAGCGATTTTCCAGCTTTCTTTTAGACTTGCTCCCTTTACTTCCACCTTCAATGGTTAATGAACACTAGAGGCAAGCAGAATGGTTTCATTAGCAAAATGTACATGGTTCACATGTGTTCTAACAACACGTATTCCTTCTTCTTTTGTCACGTTTAAGGGCGTCAAAATTCTATAGGATTGCTGAGAACAGTTTCGTTTGATGTAACATCCAACACAAAAAAGAGAATAGATAATTAAGAAGTACAACAAACTGCGACAACAACCTACAGTCGACTTGACCGTATAAAAATATTTGTACGAAATTAAACAGTTACTTTATTGCTGAAGACACGAAAAAGAAGCGAATCGTTTTTTCACTAACTCTGTTAATTATTTCGTACACTGAGAACCCATTGTTAGATGAAAGCTGAAAAGGTAATAAAAAGGTGCTGCAAGAAGCTCGTCCTGATATTTTCTGCAAGCTGTTGACGGAATAATGTGTTATTTTTGTCAGACTTGTGTGTTGACTGTGAAGTGATAGCCTCTGCCACCGAATGTATCAGGATGACAAAATGTAGCGGGAAGAGGTAGAAGGCACGGTAGTAAGACGAGTACAAATCTTTCGGAGTCCCTTCACGCACTTTCCGTTACATATGCGCCGGTAACCCTCTCAAAAGAAAAACATCAAGTGCCCTTTGCTCAGCCTCCTGCAACAGAACACTATTCGCTTCATCGCTCTGACCCAGTTTGTACGTATATTCATTATTTTCCGTTATCCTGTCCGGAAATTTCTCCATCGTCTCCCGCTGTCTCTTTGACATTGTACTTAACCTCTATGTAAAGTACCGAGCGCTATTCTGTTTTTTGTACCATTGTAAAAGCCCTTTCTTTAACTGCCTGAACTGTCCTGCCTTCCTTAAGGCCTGAGAACACCTTACATATGTTTTCGCTTCATCTGTTAATCAAATCATGGCTATATGTAACAACTGCTCATCAGACCAACCATTCATCACCGCTGAAGCCTCCAAGTCCTCCACAAACGAACGCACATCCTCAGATGCCTTGCCAGAAAACGGAATGATCAAACTCGCGGCAGCTGGATCAATCTCCTGCACCCTAGGCAACAACGACTGATCAGATGCGGTTTCCCTCTCACTTCTAGATGTTAATTGATTTCTCAACTACGTATTGTCTGCTGCCACTTGTGCCACTTTTTCAAATAAAATCCGTACCGCTTCCGGTTCTGACATACCTCGCGTCCCCGACTCTGCCATTGTGTTGCTTTCGTTCCCAGTTAGTCCCAAAACGAAACATTTAAGTACTAAAATAACCCGACTTCCTACACCTCAGTATCTTCATACTTGGTAACATCATACTCAAACCAATACAAAAGTAAGTAAATGCCACGAAAAAAAAAGAAAAGAAATCTTACTGCCCCGAATACACTAACACTAATTCTGATAAAAGAAAATAATAAGCCTGCGCAAAAGATCTAAAATGTGGCTCCTGGTAGGCCATACTCAGTACATAAGCAAAAAATAAAGTGTCCAACACTCAAAAGAAAACTGGTCAAAACTCACCACATCTTGTGACCGTGATGGGGCCAACGGGCTCAAACGTCGCACTGGACAGACGACGTCTGCTATTCTGACACCAAATGTTGTGGCAACTTCTGTCACCAAATGTATCAGGATGACGAAATGTACCAGGAAGAGGTAGAAGGCAACGTATTAAGACCTGTCCCAACTTTCCAAGTGATTTATTGTTTCCAACTACAGTCCCCTCGTACACCTCGGTCTGCGTCACAGGGCCCCACAATGCTGAGGAAGCACCCCAGAGGCCCGTGCAATACAATGCTGTGTCATGCCAGCCTTGTACGCCAGCAGAGTTGCGGTGTCGTCAGGATGCCGGCAGTTGACTTGGCGGTCTGCCGACTCAGTGCCACTCAGTGTGAGCGGCAGGCGGCCAGCTGCGTCCTTCTCGCCGGCATGGCTGAGATCGCAGCAACAACAACAAGCAGGCGCTAACCGCAGCTGAATCTGCGACCCTCGCCTCGGATGTCACCGGTGCGTGTTGGAGATCAGAAGACTGCCCTCGGTAGTGAGCCATAGAGTGACCCGCCACTGGCTGGCTACCTAGGACCCTGCATCGGCCTCAGAGGGTCGAACCAGCGACCCGTTGTGGGCTGGAACGCTGGCGTCCCATCCGCTGCTGCGTGTAGCTGGTGGTGTGACACGCCCTGCCGTCCAGGAGAGCTGCCACACTTGAATCAATCCCATAAAAACCCACACCTATTTATATGCGGCTGTGCGCCTCTGTTTTGCTAACGCAGTGATCAAAGTCACGTACTCATAACACCTAGGTAGGCAGTGGGACCCCTCCGCCTGTAACTTGCGCCATGCAACTGCTGCGTTTGCTCTTTTTAGCAGGTCTACAGCCCTGTGACCTCCATTCTACTTGGCAACCGCTGGTAGCGTAACTTACAGTCAACAGACCCGCTCCTGGCCGTAACTTGGGCGCTCCAAAACTCAGTTTTCCTATCCCAAACGGTAGTGCCGCTACACATACCTCTTTTTTCTTAGTATTGCCCAAGTATCCCGTCACTGCAGAACTCAAAAATCTCTATATACAGAAGGCAATTTCCCAACTAACATACTCATTCACTGACTCACCATCGCCCAGCCCAAACCACTAAGGGTATAAACCTGAAATTTGCAGAAAGTGTTGATTTTGTACTGCAGGCGTCTTTTATGAAGTGACTTTTTCCAAACCTCTAGAGGGGTGAAACAGGGGAGGAAAGGTTTTTCTTAAAAAAAGATGTCACTATTAAGACAATTTGGAAGGCAAAACTATGAGAAACGATATTTGGTTTCTCGACCAGAAATAAAGAAATAGGTGTTCCAGCAGTTTTTGAAATATAATTCATTGAATCATCATCGTGCAGCCCAAACAACTAAGGATAGAACTTGAAATTAGGAAAGCATGCTGGTAGAATATAGTAAGCATCATTTAAGAAGGGACTGTTCAAAATTACGCTCCTAAGGGTTTGAAATATCTCATCAAAGGCTCTTTGAAAATACGTCGGTGTTAAGGCAGCTTTGAAGCCAGAACTATGAAATTTGGTATTTGGTTTCTCGGCAGAAATAAAAGAATCCGTGTTTCAGAATTTTTGTAAATTCAACCACTGAGGGTGTAAAACAGGGGATGAAAATTTTTGAGAAAGTATTTCATTGTGTTAAGAAAATTTTAAAGATAAATCTATGAAAACCGGTTTTTCAGTTCTCGGTTAGATATAAAAAAAAAGTGTTTTGTGACGAAGTTTGTATGGAAATGCTACCACAAGAACCCAAAAAGGATTATTAATAAAAGTCTCCCAAAATCGCTTTTTGATCAGAAGAACATTCGGCAAATACCATGCTTCTATGACCGTATTTAGGGTGAAAAGCTTAGAGGATGCTGAAATTTGTGAACAACATAAAAATTTGATTAAAGAAGGTCCGCAGCTCGTGGTCGTGCGGTAGCGTTCTCGCTTCCCACGCCCGGGGTCCCGGGTTCGATTCCCGGCGGGGTCAGGGATTTTCTCTGCCTCGTGATGACTGGGTGTTGTGTGATGTCCTTAGGTTAGTTAGGTTTAAGTAGTTCTAAGTTCTAGGGGACTGATGACCATAGATGTTAAGTCCCATAGTGCTCAGAGCCATTTGAACCATTTTGATTAAAGAAAAACAAAAAAAATTCGTACAGACCATACAGTCTACGCGAGCGAAGCAGAGAGTACTAAGCTACTTTAAGTACTAAATTAGAATGAGAAAAGGACATTACACGTTTGTATATAGGCAACACTTAATTCGTTGATGCACTTTTTTTTGTCACATCACCTCTGATAACCTCGCCATTGAGCGCCCATAAGCTCAAACATCGAAACCAATCTTCCTGAAATTGAAATTATTTACAGGGTGACAATTATTGAAATATTTGAAATAAAATCGTCACAATTTCTGAATGGTTTGCGTTAGGACGTTGAAACTGCGCGTTTGGCCGCGGGACATTATTGGAACTAGTATGCGGATGTATGATTTGGTCTAGTGACGAAGCTCAATTTCATTTGGATGGGCTCGCCAATAAGCGAAAGTGGCGCATATGGGGGACTGAGAATCCACATTTCGAGATCGAGAAGTATCTTCACCCTCAACGGATGACTGTGTGGTGTGCAGTGTCCAGTCACTGAATAATTGGAGCAATATTGCTTGATGACACGGTGACTATCGAACGGTACGTGAAGGTTTTGGAAGATGATTTCATCTTCATTATCCAAATTTACCCTGATCTCGTTAAGGTGTTGTTAATGAAAGACGGGGCTCGACCCCATCGAAGGAGGAGAGTTTTTGATGTCCTGGTGGAGCAGTTTCGGGATCGCACTCTGGTTCTGGGGTACCCAGAGACCATGGGCCTCGATTCACCGCCATATTCTCCGGATCTGAAGACATGTGACTCCTTGCAGTGGGTATTAAAGACAAGATGTACAGCAATAACCCAAATCATTGCTGAGCTAAAACAGCCATTCAGGATGTCATCACCGAGCGAGGTAGCGCAGTTTTTAACACACTGGTTCGAGCCAGCGTGCGGCCACTCTGATTTAGGTTTTTCGTGATTTCCCTAAATCGCTCAGGCAAATGCCGGCCGGGATGGTTCCTTTGAAAAGGCACAGCCGATTTCTTTCTCCATCCTTCCATAATGCGATGGGACCAATGACATTGCTGTTGGGTCCCCTCCCCCAAACCAACCAACCAAGCAGGAAGTCATCGACAGCATCGATGTTCCGACACTTCAGCGGATCATGCTGAATTTCGCTATTCGTCTGCCCCACATCAGCTCCAATCGTGGCAGCCGTATCGAACATGTCATAACCCAAATCCGAATATCTGTAGTGACGTTTACACGTTGAATAATGTGTGTGCACGCCGTAGTTTGTAAGTAATTCAAGTTTTTGTTCATATAGTTCAATAATTGTCATCCTGTATTTGTGTTGTAATAACAACCTGCGTTAAATCGTACATATGAGAAAAAGCAAGAACGAAAGTTTCAATTTACGTTATCAAAGTCTGCAAATAAACATCTATGCCGAAACCATATGATGCAGAATGGACGACATTTTATACGTTTATTACTCGGTACATAAGGTGGCAGATTGTAGCCCTCTACATGTGCCCTTATATTCTTTGGTGAAATATGCGGCGCGTCAGTAACTCCGTCACAATATCATACTGGCTAAAGTGGTCGGTTACAGTGTTAAGCGAATGCCTCTGATTTCCTACAACTCCATTCTTTAACCAAAAAGTCACACAGCATTGAAGAACCGTCCACAAATGCAAAGAGTTCTTGGAACTGAGTTCAATTCCAAAAAAGGTAAATTTTCGAAGTATGGGTTCCACCATTCGTTGTTACGCAGTCGAAGGGACTGGACCGTAAATCGATAAATTAAAGGTATACCGCTGCTGGATGTAAAAGAGTACTGTACGCAGAAGCTTGAGAAGCTAGAAGCCACGCGTCGCTCGTCGCTACATCACATGCGCTGTACTGCTCCACTGAAAAGGAGTTTTCGGGATAGCTGGACTCCGGTGCTGCGTGTTTAGATGGTCGCGCAGACTTTCACGTGGGGCTGTCACAACTCAGACCTACAGAGAAGGCATTCGTTATGAACGTATTCACTGTAACACAAGGATAAAAAAGATTATCATTTTACAGTGTAATAGTTCGTATTAGATAAAACTACACTCCTGGAAATGGAAAAAAGAACACATTGACACCGGTGTGTCAGACCCACCATACTTGCTCCGGACACTGCGAGAGGGCTGTACAAGCAATGATCACACGCACGGCACAGCGGACACACCAGGAACCGCGGTGTTGGCCGTCGAATGGCGCTAGCTGCGCAGCATTTGTGCACCGCCGCCGTCAGTGTCAGCCAGTTTGCCGTGGCATACGGAGCTCCATCGCAGTCTTTAACACTGGTAGCATGCCGCGACAGCGTGGACGTGAACCGTATGTGCAGTTGACGGACTTTGAGCGAGGGCGTATAGTGGGCATGCGGGAGGCCGGGTGGACGTACCGCCGAATTGCTCAACACGTGGGGCGTGAGGTCTCCACAGTACATCGATGTTGTCGCCAGTGGTCGGCGGAAGGTGCACGTGCCCGTCGACCTGGGACCGGACCGCAGCGACGCACGGATGCACGCCAAGACCGTAGGATCCTACGCAGTGCCGTAGGGGACCGCACCGCCACTTCCCAGCAAATTAGGGACACTGTTGCTCCTGGGGTATCGGCGAGGACCATTCTTAACCGTCTCCATGAAGCTGGGCTACGGTCCCGCACACCGTTAGGCCGTCTTCCGCTCACGCCCCAACATCGTGCAGCCCGCCTCCAGTGGTGTCGCGACAGGCGTGAATGGAGGGACGAATGGAGACGTGTCGTCTTCAGCGATGAGAGTCGCTTCTACCTTGGTGCCAATGATGGTCGTATGCGTGTTTGGCGCCGTGCAGGTGAGCGCCACAATCAGGACTGCATACGACCGAGGCACACAGGGCCAACACCCGGCATCATGGTGTGGGGAGCGATCTCCTACACTGGCCGTACACCACTGGTGATCGTCGAGGGGACACTGAATAGTGCACGGTACATCCAAACCGTCATCGAACCCATCGTTCTACCATTCCTAGACCGGCAAGGGAACTTGCTGTTCCAACAGGACAATGCACGTCCGCATGTATCCCGTGGCACCCAACGTGCTCTAGAAGGTGTAAGTCAACTACCCTGGCCAGCAAGATCTCCGGATCTGTCCCCCATTGAGCATGTTTGGGACTGGATGAAGCGTCGTCTCACGCGGTCTGCACGTCCAGCACGAACGCTGGTCCAACTGAGGCGCCAGGTGGAAATGGCATGGCAAGCCGTTCCACAGGACTACATCCAGCATCTCTACGATCGTCTCCATGGGAGAATAGCAGCCTGCATTGCTGCGAAAGGTGGATATACACTGTACTAGTGCCGACATTGTGCATGCTCTGTTGCCTGTGTCTATGTGCCTGTGGTTCTGTCAGTGTGATCATGTGATGTATCTGACCCCAGGAATGTGTCAATAAAGTTTCCCCTTCCTGGGACAATGAATTCACGGTGTTCTTATTTCAATTTCCAGGAGTGTACATTAAACAGTAAAATATACAGTACACAGAGTGGGCAGTTTGAATTTCCTATCCGGGACGTACTGAGAAAATCCGGGATGCATTCAGGAAACATCTTTCAGCACGCAGTCCTCTTCTCTATACCGTATAACCGCTGAGACCAACTTGACAAGAATTGTGGCACTTACTTCCAAGCCTCTCTTAGACACCATCCGCATTGCTCTATGTTCGTTATTGGTTTAGAGTTGAATTATATTATGTACTGAAATAAGTTATGCATTATCCAACAAAAATATATATCTTTTACATTCGAAGCATAATGTAATTATGAACAGAAATTGTTTTGGTGGTAAGCTGTCTCGCAATTTATCTTTGTTGGGTGAAGACTTTACACTTCGGCTGAAATCCCATAGATGGGACACACAACTAACGGAATATTTATAAGTTCGTCAACTGTACAATATATCTGAAAGATAGGGATTCTGATTTTATAGTTTCAAGTAAGTATGGGCAGTGGAGAAGGCAGTCGACCAGTTTCCGCCATAGACTGCTTTTAAGCCCCAATACGTACGTATGGAATTTTGCTGCCATCGTTTCCCTGTAGTCATTCAGCAGTTTAATGAAATGATTCCTATGAAAAGGCCAATTTATGAACTTTTAAAAATAAAGTGTATTACGGCGAAAATTCTGCCAAATATACGACAGTGATTTTCAGTAGCGCATGTAAATAATCTTGGCGTAAGGGGACGTGATTAAAAGTCAAGTACCATCATAGTTGCAAGGCCACTATCAGTAAGCTGGAGCTTCTCAGTGTATTAGAAAAAAAAAATGGTTCAAATGTCTCTGAGCACTATGGGACTCAACTGCTGAGGTTATAAGTCCCCTAGAACTTAGAACTACTTAAACCTAACTAACCTAAGGACATCACACACATCCATGCTCGAGGCAGGATTCGAACCTGCGACCGTAGCGGTCACGTGGTTCCAGACTGTAGCGCCTAGAACCGCACGGCTACCACGGCCGGCAGCGTATTAGAACTTAGCCTTCCATTAGCTGTTGAAATTATGAGTCACGTCGAATTCCGTATAACCACAGGAATATTTGCCGAGATTTTATTGCAACCAACTTGACTGTTAAAAAGTGCGTACGCTGCTGCCAGCTGTCTAATTTATGAAACATGCTCAAGCTCCGTCTCTAATGACCACGTCTTTGACGACTCGTGGTAAATTGAGAAAGAACTATAATCCAGTCGTCAAATTGTTAACTAGTCTTGTTAGATAATAGTTTTAGATACTAGCCCACGAACTCTGATGCCAAGTGGATGTTCATACAGACGTTCACCGTGTTAATATCGCATTAGAAAGAACATTGCGGTTATAGAATAATTTTTAAATGTTGCGAGGATGTGTATAAAAAGAGACCTAGTAGCAGAGGTGTGGGACGAGCGGCCAGAGTGATGAAGGCAGCGCGGAGGTCGCCGCGTAGTAATCGAGATTATCGCTGTCGACGCCGCGCGGCGAGAATTTATTCTACGCCGGGCCTGGTGACTAAAGCTGGCGAGCGCGGCCCCCCTACAAAGGCCGTATCACGGACGGATTACGCTCGAAAGCTGTTTTATGTGACGATTAAGTTGTGCCCGCTCGCGCCAGGGGCGAGTTATTTCCACATGAGCGCCGGTGTCACGTTTCTCACAACACGGCACGCTGCTCCTCTCGAGCCTGCGTTAAAAGTCGGACTGCCATGCGGTCGCCCTGCAACAGTTGTGAAATTTCCGACTTCTCTACGACTCTCGTGCTGCTACAGTTCCTTTGAGACGGCGTCCCGAAGCTGATTCCGAAGCGAGCACGCTGCCACCTTCACACGCCTCTGCTTCTTCTTCAGGAACCGAAAAATATTCTGTTCTCATATTGATACTCCGATGGCAGCAACTGTCCGAACTTGAGTGACGATATGCGTCGAAAACTTTTGAATAATGATGACGATGATAGAATTATTTGGGCGCACAATATCGAGATGTTTAGCGGCCATACTGACGTCTTAGGTGACGAATGTCGTGAACAATAACTAAAAGTGTTAAAAATTATGTTGCAACGAACATGTAAAATATTTATTAGAATTTATTACGTGAGACAGCTTGCTTCCTATAATTTCTTAAGAATTCGCACAAAAGGGGGGACAGAGCACAAAGAGAAGCTATTACGATGCTGCAGCAGATGATTATGGACGGTTGACTGCTAAGTCACAAACAGGTGAACCAGGCATTCTGCAACACATTGGAAGATTCTACCTAATGGGTTGTGCTGGAGTTTGCACAACTCACAAAACTTTAAAACGTTTACCACATTTTTCTCAGCAGCAGCAGGAAAAGGGGCCACAAGCTGCACAAACTGGTGTGGAGCAAGAAGTCACTCTTCACAAGAGATCTACAGAGGTGGGTCAGTGCCACTTCACCCTGTATCCTTGACGGGAAGGGGATCACCACGGCTGCACAGTTAGTTACTAAGAACACAGCTTATTTCCCAACACTTCAATCCAAGTGGCTTATGTCCTTCTAACGTAACGTTGAACAAACGACCCGCAGGAGTTTCTCTGAAGTATATGTTTCAAAAACAATTTTATAACATTGTAGGTCCCTCAGAAACTTCCAAGACTGCAGTGTCAGCTTCGTCACTTCCCCCGATTCCACCACGCTCAGGTATCCAGCAGAATACTATTTCAATAATCTGGTCATGCGGATGAACAATTTACGGATCATCTCAAGCAATTTGTTTCCTGGGTACATCCGTGCAGTCACTTAAATATATCGTAATAATATGCGTGGATGATCAGGAGGCTATAAGATTATTCCTGCTGCTTTCAGTGGCCGGTGCCCTACAGAACGAGTTACCAAGACGAGATGTGGTCATCCACCGTCGCTGTGCTCGCTTTCGGCACGCTCAGTGGCGCACGTGAACAAATTTCAGATCGAAAAACTACACACACACACACACACACACACACACACACACACACACACACACACACACACACACACACAGATCTGGGAATTAGGAGGATCATTTCCCTTACACCAATTTCCATGATATTTTGTGTAGCCTTCCGGAATAAGATTACGTGACTGCTGCACAAGTTCCAGTTCCACAATTGCGATAGTTTATGATGTATTGTTAATATCTGCAGTCACTTCTCCTCAGTTGCTGGGACAATTATGTTTATCATACAGATCAGAAAAATTCTGTCGATATCATGTGAATGTATTTCTTCCCTTTCTTGTGCCTTTGTCCCACATCGGCGCAGGGTCGACATGGCTGTGAACGTATTTGGCATGGTCAGTTTACGGAGTGGCCGGATGCACTTCCGGTCGCCACTCCATTAGACCCACGGAGGGAATATGTGCACCCCTGCTATAGGTGTGCAGTATTAGTCGTGTAGAAGTGAGCGAAACTGTTCAAAGTGTTCGCGAATCGTATAACTGAGACGGAATTTCTGAACCAGCCATAGTAGAATGTGGGACACCGCCTAAAAACCGCAACCATATTGGCCGCCACACCAATTCTCGTAGTTAATGTGCCGGTACTGGCGCAAGTTCCCGTCCCGGAAGCAGTGCTTAACGCGCACGGCTATCCGGGCGGGTATTACAAGTGAAAATAATGGTATACATCAATCATGTTTCGTCTATTCATGCTAAAAATCCTCAGTATTATACGTTTCAGGTCACATTCATGCATCCATTTGTTGTTCTGTATGTTAGACTGAGGAGGCAAAGAAACTGCCACACTTGCATAATACCGACTAGGGCAGGGGCGGGCAAACGTTGCACGCGGCTCATGAGCGCACAGCGCTGCACGTGTGCTGCTCGCGTGCAGGCGTCGACCGGGGCTGTGGCGACAGCCGGCAGGTTGCGGCAGTGTAGTGCCAGGCTAAGCTGCAGACGTTGATGCGAAGCGAGCACTATGTAGTGAACGATGTATTTCAAGAAACGGAGAAGCGGAGATTTGCTGTCTTTTAAAAAGTAATGGGAGAATCATTTTTTCTTTGTTGCAAAAGCGTGAAAATTCGAAATGTTTAATATGTGGCAGTATTCTCGCTGGTCAACGGAAGTTTAGTATTGAAGGCCATTATAATAAATTTCACAAGGACGAGTACAATTTATTGTCGGATTCCGAGCGGATGGGGAATTGACTGAGCTTAAGAAGACCGATCTGACGATACCAGATGAATCTGTCGTAGTTGGCCGGCCGGAGTGGCCGAGCGGTTCTCTGCACTACAGTCTGGAACCGCGCGACCGCTATGGTCGCAGGTTCGAATCCTGCCTCGGGCATGGATGTGTGTGATGTCCTTAGGTTAGTTAGGTTTAAGTAGTTCTAAGTTCTAGGGGACTGATGACCACAGCAGTTAAGTCCCATAGTGCTCAGAGCCATTTGAATTTGTCGTAGTTGCTGTTGTCACGAGAGATCTGCGACTTTCTCTCGTCATGTCTTTCATCTAACTGATCTAACATTTTATGGAGCACTGTTTTCAAGTTTTCAGGACGACAACAATAATAGCCCAGCGGTATGTGCAAGTTATAAGACTGCGTTTAATATAGCGAGAGTTGGAAAACCATTTGAGAATTAATAAGTCTTGGTTAAGAGCAAACATCAGTGATGAAAATTTACGCAACTGTTTGTGTTTGTCTGTATATAGAAATTTTGTTCCAGTTATTAAACGTATTGTAAACTCCACCTGTGATAATTAAATAAAACTTATCGTAGGTAATAGGTACTCTTTCAAACCATGATTTCTTTCAAGCACTCCTACTAACCTTATTGATTCACTCAATAAAGCAAGCTAGGAAACAAAACGCATTACAGAGGAAGGAGCGGACAGAAGGTATGGTGGGGATGGGAGACAAGCGGGTGGCCAGCTTGCCCCTGTGTGCACGCGGAACACCTGTTAACTGCACGCGTGCAAGTGCACCGCACATGAGCAGGATTCGTGCCCGCTCCTGGACTAGGGCATCAGCGAGCAGCCGGAAGTGCCGCATCACGACCTGACATGGACTCGACTAATGTATGAAGTAGTGTTGGAGGCAACTGACGCCAGGAATCCTGCAGGGGTGTCCATAAATTCGTAAGAGTACGAGGGGGTGAAGATCTCTTCTGAACAGCACGTTGCAAGACATTCCAAACATGCACAATTATGTTTATGTCTCGGGAGTTTGGTGGCCAGAGGAGGTTTTTATGCTCAGAAGAGTGTTCCTGGAGCCACTTTGTAGCAATTCTGGACGTGGGGGTTTCGCATTGTCCTGCTGGAATTGCCCAAGTCCGTCAAAAGGCATAATGGAAATGAATAGATGCAGGTGATTAGACAGGATGATTACGTTCGTGTCACCTGTCAGAGTCGTATCTAGACGTAACAGGGGTCCCATACCACTCCAACTGCACACGCCACACACCATTACAGAGTATCCACCAACTTGAACATTCCCATGCTGACATCAGGGTCCATAGATTCATGAGGTTGTCTCCATATCCGTAAACGTCCATCCGCTAGATAGAATTTGAAACGATACTCGTCCTACCATGCAACATGTTTCCATTAATCAATAGTCCTATGTCGGCGTTGAGTAAAGCTTTGTGCCATGCAGTCATCAAGGGTACACGAGTGGGCCTTCGGGTCCAAAAGCCAATAGCGACGATGCTTCCTTCAATGGTTACCACGCTGACACTTGTTGATGGCCCAGTATTGAAATCTGCACCAGTTTGCGTAAGAGTTGCAGTTCTGTCACGTCGAACAATTCTCTTCAGTCGTCGTTGGTCCTGTTCTTGCAGGATTTTTTTTCCGGCTGCAGTGATGTCGGAGATTTGATGTTCTACCGGATTACTGATATTCACGTTACCCTCGGTAAATGGTTCAAATGGCTCTAAACACTATGGAACTTAACATCTGAGGTCATCAGTCCTCTAGCATTAGAACTACTTAACCCTAACTAACCTAAGGACAGCACACACATCCATGCCCGAGGCAGGATTTGAACCTGCGACCGTAGCAGCAGCGCGGTTCCGGACTGAATCGCCGGGAACCGCTCGGCAACAGCGGCCGGCACACTCGTTAAATAGTAGTACGAGAAAATCATCATTTCATCGTTACCTCGGAGCTGCTGTGTCCCATCGCTCGTGTGCTGCCTGTAACACCACGTTCAGACTCACTTAAATCTTGATAACCTGTCATTGTGGCCACAGTAACCGATCTATGATCTGCGCCAGACACTTGTTGTGTTACAGAGGCGTTGCTGACTGCAGCGCCGTATTCTGCCTCTTTGCATATCTCTGTATTTGAATACGCATGCCTATATCAGTTTCAGTGGCGCCTCAGTGTATATGCAGATAGTACAGGTTTCTTCCAATTGATATATCATATTTAAACATTTCTCTGTACAAAATCTATAATGTAGCACAGCACACATGTTCTTGCTCACATGCTTTATGGCTGTGGGCAAGAACACGCACTGTGCACAGTACGGCTCATGTGCAGAGAAATGTTTAAATGAGACACATCAAGTAGAAGAAACCTGTACGATGTGCATTCAGTACATACAGAACAAAAATGAGAGCACGAACAACATTACATGGATACCAGTGAGAATGCCTATCATGAATAGGCGAAACATATTTGGTATACACAAATAAAGTCAGTCGAAAGTGACAGGATTTATCTTATCTATATGATGAAGCATAGGTTTCTGAGATGTTAAAAATTACGTAAAAACGTACACTGTATAACTTGCAATACAGGCATCACGTGACATGTTAATAAACTTTTGTCAATACATCAGAGACAGACATAAATTAAGTACTTTGTTGCTAAACAGTTAACTGAACAGTATTTTGTTAATAAAACTATATTTTAGGCAGGCAACGGCCTTGACGCAGCGGCTACACCGGTTCCCGTGAGATCACCGAAGTTAAGCGCTGTCGGGCGTGTTCGGAACTTGGATGGGTGACCATCCAGGCCGACATGCGCTGTTGCCATTTTTCGGGGTGCACTCAGCCTCGTGATGCCAACTGAGGAGCTACTCGACCGAATAGTAGCGGCTTCGGTCAAGAATACCATCATAACGACCGGGAGAGTGGTGTGCTGAGCCCACGCCCCTCCTATCCGCATCCTCCTCTAAGGATGACACGGCGGTCGGATGGTCCCAGTAGGCCACTCGTGGCCTGAAGACGGAGTGTTTATGTTAGGCAATGTTTTCGGTTTCAAGCAATAGTTGCTATCTTTAGTTGTTTGACACTAATATATTTATTAAGTATGCTTCCAGAGAGAGTGAGGGGGTTAATATAGCGTTTATGTGCTGTACGACGCTTGGATTTTGTTAATAATTGATGATGAATGAATGAGTGAATCACTTTGTGTGATCGTGCAGTTAGTCACACATGTGCCATGAAATATTGGTTGTAGAGTAGTCAATTTAGATATTATATAAACGAAATCTGTACTTCTCTCCTCAAGGCAAGGAAATATAGAGTTGGTTTGAATTTATTTTGCTTTTTGAAAATTACTACCTTTTTGCATATTATTAGCTTCAATTCGGATCTGAGGAATGTTCAAGAAAGAAAATTACCGTGCTATCCGGGAAGAGCGATGACCCTTCCGGATATCCAGGCAATTTAACGTAACCCTTCCGTGATTGTGGGAGCGGCGCCGACCCCGGATCGAAGGAAGAAAGGAAGATTAGAGTTTAACGTCCGGTCGACAGCGTGGTTGTTAGAAACATCCGGAACCGCGGGACTGCTACGGTCGCAGGTTCGAATCCTGCCTCGGGCATGGGTGTGTGTGATGTCCTTAGGTTAGTTAGGTTTAAGTAGTTCTAAGTTCTAGGGGACTTATGACCTGAGATGTTGAGCCCCATAGTGCTCAGAGCCATTTTTGTTAGAAACAGAACACAAGATCGGATTGCGAAGGGATAAGGAAGGAAATCGGCCAAGCCCTTTTCAAAGCAACCATCCCAGAATCTGCTTAGATCCATTTACGGCAATTACGGAAAATCTAAGTCTGTGTGGTCGGACAGGGATTTGAACGGTTCTGCCCCGGAGAGAAAGTGCAGTGTGCTAACCACTGCGCCACCTCGGTAGTTAACACACCGGCGGATAAATGACGAAGGTCGGTATGTGGCCATCATTGATATGACTTATAGGCCACGCCAGACGAGGTGAATATGAGGCTGGTAACCGCATTCCGCCGCATTCACACGACTCTAAAACAAGTACAAAAGGATCCCTCACTTTCAGATGGGATACCAGTTTTAGTACACAAATTCAGACTTGGGGAAAGGATGGCGACTGGAAGGGCATCAGGCAATCCTCCACCACAAACATTGCCAAATCCAATAATGAACATGCCGATCCGTGAAGATACGGGATAAAAGCGAGGAAAATGAAGCTCCCCGAAGGGATCTGAAGCTGACTGGCTACAGTAGGTTCCAAGCAATGAGAGAAGAGAGAGAGAGAGAGAGAGTGCGTTCTGCTAGCGGATGGTAATTGCTCGCACACTTCTCAAGGAGTTCGGATCCCGCTATAGTAGGCCGAGGAAGCGTTGCCTGGTCTTTTAGTAGTTACATAAATCTGTTTTAATTCGCTTTTCCTGAGAAACTGTGTAATCCGTAAATGGACGAAATCTGTTGTATATGGCTTGGGGTTTTTACTGAAAATTGGCACTTTTTCCCGGCAGACCGAAATATAGCAAATGTAGCATCGAATGTGAAAAACTTCAGTGAACTGTTTATTATTGGACGTGCAGACTTACTGACTGACAATGTGTGCACTTCCAAACTCTTTATTTACTGGATAAGGTTGTGGTTCTTTCGACAGGAGTATTATGCATACTCTGGCTACTAGTATGAGAATGTGCTGTTTGAATGAACAGAATAGCAAAAACTGTGACCCAGTATTTGTTTGTACATCTGTAATTGTGACGGACGGGGTAGCAGAACCTATATCGCTGGAGGGATAATACAGCACAGACGGTTTAGTAAAGAACTCGTCAATTTAGTAGGTTTAGTCGGACCTGATACAAAGGATCTTCTTGTCCGTTATATGACAGAGTAATTTATGTACGCCGCTGTCACCTATAGTGAAGCCAGTCTATTATACAAATTTTCTGGGTGGAGTCACATTACACGTCGCTTCATGGCATGCAGCGATTTTAAGGAGCTCACTGGAGTCAGTGAATAAATTCCATGAAAAGAGAACGACGACACGCCGCCGCAGTAGGGCACTAAGGGAATCGGAGCAAATGAGAAAACCCTTCCCTCTCTCGCGTCTCGTCTGCTCCAGTGCTTTCAGAGTCACGTACAAAACCTTTTTCAGTGGTCACTGATACCCTGCGTAGTTTTACTCTTTCAACGATATATACAAAGTCAGTTCGATCGACACTGGATCCCACAAATTACAACGATTCACAAAACTACAGTAACCCAGTAAAACTACACCAATCACCACTAAAATTGAGCATAACGTTATTATGAAAAGCTGAGAGCTAGACGCCCACCGACGACCGATTTTTCAATTTATGTAGTGAAAAAAAATAGTATATGATTTCAACTATGGCCTCTCATGATGTAGCAGCCCACAAGATGATGTCGTGTTCGTGTGTGTGCAGGAAGGTTTCATGTAAGTCGTAACGCGCTCACCTCCACTCTTCGAGCCATTCACATATCCAGGAAACTGTTGCATAGGCTCGTAACTTCGTTAACAGTCTGGAGTGGGGCACCGTGTCAAAAGTGTCCGGAAGTCAAGAAATACGGAAACTACCTGTTGTCCTTCATCCATAGTTGGTAGTATATCATGTGAGAAAAGGCAATCTGAATTTCGCGCGAGTGATGCTTTCTAAAACCATGTTGACTTGTGGACAGAAGCGTCTAGGTATCAAGAAAATTCATCATATTCGAACTGAGAATTTGGTCAAGGATTCTGTAGCAAACCAATGTTAGAGATACTGGACTATAATTTTGCAGATCTGTTCTTTTACCCTTCTTATATACAGTAGTCACCTGTGCTTTCTCTCAGTCGCTTGAGACTTTGGACTGGGCTTGAGATTTGTGATAAATGCAGGCTAAGTAAGGAGCAAGTGCAGTTGAGAACTCTTAATAAAACCAAGCTGGGTTTGTACTTGGACCTGGCAATTTATTATTTTTTTAATTTATGCAGTTGTTTCTCTACGCAATGGATGCTTATTACTATATCGTTTATACGGCATAGTGTACTGGCGATACTTTTGTATGAGTCTCAACCGTATACGATTTCTTAAACGCGAAATTTAAAAGTTATGCTTTTGTTTTCCTACTTTCAGATGACCTATCGGTTGTCTGGTCGGCGAGTGACTGGGTGGAAGTCTTCGATCCGCTTTGCGATTTTACATAGGGCTATATTATTCTCTCGTTTTCGGTGAGATCTTATGCTAACCATGGTGGTGGTAGCTGCTGTATGCTTCGCGCATATCTATTTTCACACACCCATGAAATCCAAGTAAACTTTACCTGTCGTCTTTTTCCAGTTTTCTTTTGAATTAAGACTGCAACAGCCTTTCCTTCCTCAGCATTTTCAGAATTTCGTTTTTTCCGTGTTTAATCAACTTGCTAGGCACATATTTCTCCAGCTCACGATTTATAATCTGTTTAAACTTTGACCACAATCCCTCTACCTCCATCTTACAGGAACAAAGTGACGTCATTTAGCAAGTGAGATACTAACAACCGCTTATCTGCTCTTTCTAGGAGAAACACTCTCCTACCCCTCTTGACTAATTTATTAATTTTCGTAATCCTAGTTGCTGTAATGACATCACGATCACTAATCCCCGTCTCCATACTGACGCTGTCGATAAGGTCCGTCTTGTTTGTAGCTACGAGGTCAAAGATATTTCC
Organism: Schistocerca nitens; assembly: GCF_023898315.1. Classification (NCBI taxonomy): domain Eukaryota; kingdom Metazoa; phylum Arthropoda; class Insecta; order Orthoptera; family Acrididae; genus Schistocerca; species Schistocerca nitens. Next base: position 953,664,956 of record NC_064616.1, read on the forward strand.
ATTGCGTTTCGGCTGCCGAAATACCTGTTCATGGGAGCTTTCAGAAAAACATGTTCAGAAGTACTTCGCAAGAATGTCTGTCTGTACTCCCCGCAATGAACGCATAGACGTCCCAGTCTATACTGGGTACGTTAAAGTCGCTCCCAACTGGTATTGCGTGAGCTAGATATTTACGCGCTACTGAATGCAGACTTTCTTTGAATCACACTGCCACATTTAGCAATTATCTTGATTCCACCTAGGCCTGTTATACGCAACCAGATAACTTCACTATCACACTCTACTTAGACCCTAGAATCAAACGTAACTTGGTAGCAAACTGAACGAATCATAATTACACTACTACTAAGTAACCAGCCACCGGGTACTGCCCTTGCTTTGAACCGAAATACTAAGAAGGTATCCCTGAACAATCTCTGAATATTTGTCGTTGAGATTCTCGTTCACCCTGTATACAGCTGTCATTATACGTTCCCAGACCCAACTAGCTCCATTATTACATCAATATGCTTAAGGAAACCCAAACGTACCATATGCAACTCAAACGAAGGTAACGATACTCAAGCATAGTGACGATATTTCAGTTTGTTTCCTGCTTTTTTGTGATGAAGAAGTATGCTGATGTTCCACCTTCTTCATACAAGTTAAGAAACTTGATGAATACATAAAAATAATCTTTCACCATGAATCCCGGGACAAGGAAATGGACAAGTAACATTATGTTACAGGGGCAATGTTATTACCAACTGAACTTTCCAGGCACGTTAGAACTTAAGTCTGCAACTTTTTCTCTCATACGTTCCCAACTGTGTAGCCACTCTCCTGGATAGCTTGCTGGACTAGTACCACTGGGAATAAACTTTCCTCCTTCCGAAAATTTCGTTACAGTGTTCCCTCTGCCACAGAAGAAAACATTTATTTTAAGTACAGTTCACAGGCTACCATTACATCGTCCTCTGTCACAACCATTTGTTACTCCCGTTAAGCCTTTGAGCGACGCTCTGGCATACTGAAGCTTTTAGCACAATTGGCTGTAAGTGAAATACTCAGTTGGTGAGACCTTCGTCCAATACTGGTAATAGTTTGTGTTCGAATTCTGATCGTGTACAGTTTCAACCCACAAAGAGTTTTCATATGTGGGTATCTGGAAGTGACAATATATTCAGAGTGACTTAGTCGGAAATGAATGACTGATGATGGCGCCATTTCTATATTTCATTCAAAAGTTTCATTATCCCTTCTCAGCTCGTATATTAATAGTAGTAAAAATAATCTAGTGGCAAGTTAGGTGTCATTGTAATAGTTATCTTTCGAGTTAATTCACTCAGTAACATTTAGTATTCGGTAGCAACAATCGCATGAAAATCAATTACATTTTCAAATTTGTCAAGGCTCTACATCGCAGCATAAAATTGGATGCTATATTTTCTTGACTCTCACAAGCCCTTGAGCCTATATCGAATCATAGTTTACTGCATTGAAACATGACACATGTACTTTAATATCAGTCGGCTGGGAATGTTTCGAGAGGCAGTAATACAGTTTTAGCTCTATAGATGTTGCAAAACGCGTAAATCTAGCCTGAAAGTTAAATTATTACAGACAGTGGATAGATTACTCGGTGTTATACAAGTGGATAACAGGTGAGCGTAGTTTGCTGACGGTAAAGTTGGTATATATGAGATTCGGTAGCGATAAACGTATTACAAAATACAGAAAATATACAGAGATAAACGTGTACTGCAGTGAGTTACAGTTACAACGTAAAGAGTGCGCAGAATAAAGATGAAGGTCGACAAAAAACTTTTGAAAATAGCTACAAATACGCAGGAAAATGTCGTGGATTTCGTTTAGAGCGAATAAAAATGATACGCACCGTTCAGCTTACTGAAACTGTGGGAACTGGGAAAAGTTATCATGCTTCATATGAATGCCGGTTTCGAAATAATATCCCTGTTGAGATGTGTAAGAATGTAATTTTCTTCTCTCTTTGAATTGTAATACTAAAATAACATAACTAAGTTTTTGCTTTGAGGATAAAAATGGCTTTTGTACTACCAAACTGTTGACGATTCCATTAAGAGCAGAAAATAAAACGGTGACTCGCGTAGTTTAAAGGAGTAACATCTGAAGCGATCAAACATTGACAATCACATAAAATCGTTGTCTGTGTTGTGTATGAAATTCAGCCGTTTACAGATTAAAGTCCAGGCTCTAGCCCTGAGTTGCCAAGCCATAAAACACTCCTAACGAATTACTCCGTTTGTGGTGAATGAAGAGTAATTCTATCAAAGGATGGAGTAAATGAGATGCACGACTGTTACGGGAAACTCGAAATCCAGCATTGTTCCTCGTTCAAAGCTGGTTACTTAATTATCGTCACTGACAGTGTGTGCTTTTATACCAAACAAAAAGATGCTTCACTGGAGACAAACTCGTCCATAGGATGAATGCACTTGAATACTGAGGAAGTAAATGCCTTTTCAATTTGGCTTTCACATCTATCAAAGCTTGCTTTGTGAATGGGGATGACGCATCTAACGCCTTTGATCAGTATACTGCGTTAAGCCGTACGTCGCCAAGTGACTGCTGTATCAGCGTTGATCAGAATGAGGGATAGAAGGAAAGTAACAACATATCAGCTCAGCAGAAACGCTTCAACACACCAATAAAGAAACGTTCTCGCCTGCGTAACAAATCGACATCTGATAGTACGGTAACTTGAAAGGTCTCATGTTGAGGATTTTCTAAAGAATAGAGACGCTTAGGAAGTTATAGGCAAGGAACACATTTCAAGCAATTTTATATGACCTGTTGTTGCATTCATGATTTAATAAATATCTAAATATAATGAGAATTTTGTTTTAGAGGGGATACAGTATGAGAATATTTTTCAGTTTCTTTAGTTACAGTTAATACTAGTGGGAAGCGATTTCATTCTAATGAAGAATTAACTGTTGTATATTACAGCGAAATAAATAAAACCTCATTGTAGTTTAACCTAATGGAAATGTTATGAATGAGCAAGGCAGGAAGTATTACGTCGTGCTCTTAACTCGGACGGGAATGCGAAGTGTCACACAGGTCAAGGAATCATACATATAAATTATTCAACCAAAACACATCACGCCTTTCTAGTCAGATGAAACGATGAGAATAATTTCACTTGAGAATTCTCTGACGGGATGTCTACTCCTACACTATTCACCTGAGAATAACAGAAATAAAATAAGGTAGCCAACTGTCATCATGATCTTAAAAACTTCTACGCATAAAACACTGTTCAATGTTTAATGATACACCGTAAAGTATGACTCTTTTGGTGTTTGGTGTAGCTGCAGACAGTGACGTATTTCGAAACACTGCCCATTTCGAAACAAATTATACATCTAACAAGGGGAGGCCGCCAATTGTGAAATTCAGATTCGATTCATATTGCGCATAATAAAAGCTCATAGCCAGAGGTGTAATGTGGCAAAGCACCAAGATGCACTTCCCAGCCGTTGTCGAGAAAATCGACAGTTACAAGAAACCGTTGAGGTGAAATATCTCTACGATTTGTAATGTCCTGCAGCGTCGTGGCGCAGTGGTAAGCGCTCGGGTTCGTAATCCAAAGGTAGCTGCATCGAATCTCCAGCCATGCAACTTTTTTTTAGTATTTGTAATTAATGCGCCAGGCAACTTTTTTTTAGTATTTGTTTTTTGTAATTCAAGTTGTTGAAAGTCGTTTGTCGTGGAAAAACTGTCGACTTCGAACATATATATATATATATATATATATATATATATATATATATATATATATATATATATATATATATATAATTCCTGGCAATCAGTTGCAACAACTATGCATATAATAAGTTGTTGAAAGTCGTTTGTCGTGGAAAAACTGGCGACTTCGAACATGATTATGTTTTCTGCAAACAAAGTTGTATTTCACAAATGTTATTAATTGTATTCATAATGTTTGCACGTGTAGTTAACGGAAGACGTAGAAACGATATTCCAAAACGAATACGTATAGTGTAAGTCAAGCGTTCGAATTAGAGACTCCATGACATATATATTTATATATATTTGAATTACAAAAAACAAATACTAAAAAAAAAAGTTGCATGGCGCGAGATTCGATCCAGCGAACTTTGGATTACGAACCCAAGCGCTTACCGCTGCGCCACGACGCCATAGGAAGCTGTACCTCGTAGAGAGCATTTCACCACAACGGTTTCTATTATCTGTCGATTTTCTCGAGAACGGCTGAGAAGTGCATCTTGGTGCTTTGCCACATTACACCTCTGGCCATGAGCTTTTATTATGCGCAGCATGAATCGAATCTGAATTTCACAATTGGCGGCCTCCCCTTGTAAGACTCGGAGACATTTCCATCAGGTTGAGAAAAGGATCCATTTGTTCTGATACTTTCGTGAACTTGTCAATGAATGTAAGGCATATTAATTACTATTAAAACTGCGGAACTACGTATTGTAATTGAAAATGAACAAGTATAGTAGGTTACGCGGATGTTGGTTATACAGGGTAAGTAATGATTTGTAGACAGTCTTGAAGAAAATAGATTGGCTGAGTAATATTGTTGACCAAAGATTCTCAGCGAACTGCTTCCTCAGAGCATGCAGCTTGCATGCTTTAGCTCTAGGAAAATATTAACCAGGATCGGTACGTATAGAAAATGTTTTTTAATGCTACACAGTGGTACTAGCGTACCCAAAGAAAGTGTACTTTTTCTCCTAACTATTTTAACTACATGTCTGACAACATCATTACATTTTGCGATCATTTCTTTGAGAAATAAAATAAAACCATTAGTTAATAGTGGCAGTAAGCAAATCATTAACTTATTTTTTTGGGATATACGGACTTTAAGTAAATAGTCTCTTATATTCGGCTTTCCCGGTCTGAATTACAGGTACTGAATGAATATATTCTGTTCTAACGTACGTCAATTCTCAATATAACTTTTGTCATTGCACGTCTTTGCAACATCAGATTTGTAATTCCTTTGCTGGACGTAATATACAGTGCTGCCAAAGCGAGCTTTCTTAAGTATGTAGCTTTGTGTTTTATTTCTTCCTTCGTAGTGTTTTGTGGTCCATTCTATAGAACCACAGAAATTATTCCAGAAATATCGAAAACGTTATAAAAGAGTCTCCTAAACTAACACTTTATCCTTACAGCCGTGGGATATACAGGGTGTTTCACTAGATGTGCTTGACTCTGTAAGTTACGAAGTAATAGGCGTCGGAAATATTTATTGCTGTAGGTCACCATAAGCAACCATACACTGCCTGCGGAGCTATGAACATAGTTTATTGTGTTATTATCCAAAGAGTTACAGCAAAAAGATACAAATTTTTAAATGGAACAATAGTTCTTTCTATCATGCACTGCAATCAGTATAAATCAATTTAAATTATAGTCCTATCACTTTTAGTTTGGGAGCTACAACCCTTCAAAGTTTCAAGGCGGCACGCTTTTGCTCCTTTACAGAGGAAGGCTGTAGGCGCTTTTGAGTCAAATTTCAAACTTCAGTTACTCTGTTTCGAAAGAGTGATCCTTTAGTTGTGTTGCACAGTGCATTTCATAGTGATCTGTGTTGATAACACAAAATGTTTGGTGAATCCTTGACGAGCTCACTTGAAATACATAATGGACTACCGACGAGTTTACAGAGATAGCTGATTCATGAAGAAAATATTCACAAAGCAGGACATGATTTGTTGGTGAATACCAAAACCCAAATAGATAACTGTATACTGACAGTTAATATTACGGAGTAATTATTCTTTAGTTGCTCTTCTCAATTATGGTGTCGATATAAATGGTTGAATATACATACGATGTAGGTGAAGAGACGATGAATGTGATAAGGCGTAGAAAATAATTGAAAGCGCAGAGCAGCGTTGATTGTTGTATCCTGCTCACATAACTACAACACCTATAAAGCAATTATGTCAAAATAGAATTCTTTGTGTGAAATAGAATCTGGTCGATGTTTGACGATTCAAGATGCAAACAGATATAACTGGATGATGGATGTAATGAGGTACCTGCTTCAAAGTTTAGTGTTTGAAAAGATGACAGTAACTGATGGGGCACAGTCGTTACCTTAAAGCGCGAGACTGCAGAATTTACTACCTTTCTAGATGTAGTTTATCGTACGTCATTAGAGAAACTGAGGGTTCTAAGTAACTGGAAAAAGAAGCAAACATATCCTATTTTCCATAACGAGACTCGGATAGATGCGTATCATCATGATATTATCGTCGTAATCTGATATAGAATAAGGCACACAAATTGTGAATTTTTAATACTGAAGGTGGAAAACCTTCTCAGTACAAATCAGCAAGGTTGACGCGAACAACAGTCCTGTGAAACTTTCTATGGTCTGTTCTTACATGAGATCTAGAATGTGGCAATTAGCTGCTCTCACGTTGCCGCCGTGCTCCTTGATTTTCGAGAGGCGTTTGCCAGAATAAAGCACTGTTCTCTAGTGAAAAAGATTGAACTTTACGGGCTAATTAACCAATTTAGCAATTTTACTTAGATACTTACAGCGGTCTTGAGGTAAGCAGTTATCGGTACTGATCAGCCAGAACATTATGACCACCTACCTTATAGCCAGTATGTCCACCTTTGGCACGGATAACAGCGCCGACGCGTCGTGGCTCGGAAGCAACGATGCTTTGCTAGGTCGCTGGACGGATATGACACTACATCTGCACACACAAGTCACCTAATTCCAGTAAGGGGAGCGATGAGCTCTGACGCTATGTTCAATCACATCCCAGATCTGTTCGATGGGGTTCAGATCTGGTGAGTTTGGGGGACAGCACATCAATTAGGATTCGCCACTGTGTTCCTCGAACCACTCCATCATACATGTGACAATGCGCATTATCTAGCTGAAAAATGCCACTGCCATCGGGAAACGTGGTCGTCATGAAGGGCTGTACGTGATGTGCAACCTATGTACGGTACTCGTTGGCCGTCGTTGTACCTTGCACGAACTCCACTGAACCCATGGACACCCAGATGAATGTTTCCCAAAGCAAAATGGATCGGCCGCAAGCTATCTCCGTCCCGCATTACAGGTGTCAAGGAGCTGTTTCCCTGGAAGACGACGGATTCACGTTCTCCCATCCGGACGATGAAGAAGGTATCGGGATTCGTCAGAACATGCAACTCTCTGCCACTGCGCCAACGTCCAGCGCCGATGGTCCCGTGACAATTTCAGTTGCAGTTGCCGATGTCATGGCGTTAACATTGGCACATGCATAGGTCGTCGGCTGCGCAGGCCCATCGTTAGGAGTGTTCGGTGCACTGTGTGTTGAGACACGCTTGTACTCTGCCAGCATTAAAGTTTGATGTTAGTTCCGCCACAGTTCGCTGCCTGTCCTGTTTTACCTGTCTGCCCAGCATATGACGTCCGACATCTGTAACGAGGAACGGCTGCCCAACCCCAGGACGTCTGGATGTAGTTTCACCTTGGTTTCGCAACATGTTGAAGACACTCACCCACAGCGTTCCTCGAACACCCGACAGGACGTGCAGTTTCGGAAATGCTCGTGCCGAGCCTCCGGGCCACCACAATCTGCCCTCGGTCAAACTCAGATCGCGTACCTTCCCCATTCCATATACGGACAGCATGCCCACTGATACTACGTGCACAGCGCGCGTGTTTGACTAGCAGTCATTCTTCGCCCAGTGACGTTGCTGTGACCTGGACGGGTTTATATCGATAGTAGGTAATAATATTCTGTCTGCTCAGTATATAGGAATGATCTAGTGGATTACTTCAGATGCTCCGCGAGTCTGTTCGCGGATGATATATTGGTGTGAAAAACTTTAAGACATACTGTGGATCTGCGTTTGTTGCAGGGACTTGAAGATACCGTTCGACATATACAATTGTAGCATACTGCCCATACATATGCAAGTTAACCAATATATGTTCGATCACACGATTGGCGATCAAACACAGGGAACGGCTACACGCACAAAACATCCTGGAGCATACGTTCTGTGTGACTCAAAATTGGAACAATTACACATAACTAGTTGTGAGAGATGCAGGTGCCCAACTGTGACCTGTTACAAGAATCCTAAGGAAATATAATTCACCCAAGAAGCTGGAAGCTTACAAAAACCCCGTTCCCTTATTTCTTCTTGCATGGTAACCGTTGCGACGCAGTAATATTAGGTGAGATAGAGAAGATCCAAAGAATAGGTGCATCGAGTGCGACATCTTCGTTTCGTATGCACGACACCGTCAAGGAGAAGCTGATTCATTCTGGTAACAAACGCTTTGAGATATGAATGTCGAGAAATTTATCGTCAAATGTCCGGGAACGCATCTTCCAAGCAGATTTAATGAGTATATAACTTCGTTTTGCACATATCTCGGGAATGAATCTTGATGGTACAACTAGACAAATGGAGTTCATGCACTCCCGTGCATCACTCAGAAAATGAAAATGAAAGGGAGAAAAGACAGTGCTCCCACAAGTATTCACCGTCACACACCCAAAGGAGATTAGCGAAAAGCCGAGTTGGGTGTAGATGAGTAGCCGATGGAGAAACGAGTATTTCACTCAAGCGGTTAGGAAGACACTGCGGGAAGAAAAGAAATTTGTTACGATGTAAAGTATAGCGCCAGCATGCCAGTCGGGAACGATAGGACAGACAGGGCTGTGTCAAGGCGTCAGCCAATTGTATGCTGACTGACCCCTTTCCAGGACGACAACGCGACAGCAGCGGCCTCTATGCGAAGAGGAAATAAGAGCCACGCCCGACTAGTCGCGGCCAGTTCCACAGCAGCGTCTAGACTAGCAACTAGGACACAAGTGTCATCACTCATTACTTTGCTTGTACATCCTATGTAGCTCAAACTTGGATTGTTATACTGAAGAGATTTATTTTGTCTGTCGCCCTTTGCTTGCGACACATCTATGTGATTCTCAAAATTAAATCTTGTCATTTACTTTTCGTGATAAAACTCATTAATACGATTTGGTTGAACTGTTTGTCTAGCGATCCGAGAAAGCAGGTTTCCTAGACACCCCATATTCGACGACCAGGCAGTATTTAAGAAAATTGTCGGAAGGTGATATTATGAAATGAGGAGCGTCTCATTCAGTACAGACGAATGCAGCAGGCTAGGCATAGTGCATTTTTGTCTAGGATTTGAAGAGATTTTTCAATCTTTCAGTGGAGACATGACCAGTCCTGTGATATCTTATGGCGAAGGTGATGAGATATTTACAGATAAGGGACGAATTCACAGATGAAAAAGTAATTTCTGGAGTGTCCCAATGGATGGTTAGAGGGCACTTGCAGCTTACAGTATTCATGAATAATGGACTGGCTAACATCGGAAGGTCTATGACCGGGGTCGTGGATAATGCTGTTGTGTATAGGAAGCTTTTAATGCCAGGAAAACCGTGCCGGAATACAAGAATGCCTGCAGAAGATCGAAGATAGATACGTGGACTTCTTGTTGGCCTTCAACGTAAACTTACGTTGAAGCATCGATATCCAGTACTGTTCATTAACGGTTCTGGGGACAAAATAGCAATAGCAAGGAGAAACTTTCTGGAGCAAGGTAAGGTGGAATAAACACATCTAACTCGTTGTAAAAAAAGCTAATGGCAGGCTTTGTGAACCTTAGTGGAAATATGTTCCATCGACGAGGGGAGTGGTTTACAAAACACTCGTTTGGCCCATTCTTTAATATTCCTCGGAAGTTTACCAAAATATACTAACAAAAGAAGCAGAGAAGATCCAATGAAGAACAGTGCGTTTCTTAATGAGTTCGTTTAACGAAAGGGAAACACACTGCGTAACGTCCCTTAGACGACAAGGTGAGTGCTGCTGGAACACAAGCTAGCCTGAGGAAGGAAGGAGATAGATATTGGCTGCAACTTTTTGAAAGAAACTTGCCGGCTTTTATCTGTGGGGGAACTCCTCCCTAAAACATGAATTAAAAATTAATTAATAGCTATTTCACATCTTGCAGTGTTAACCCTTAGATTACAAAACGATTTGTCTGCATAGGAATTACAAGCAAGTACGTCTGAAAATTATTTGAAATATGTACTGCACGAGGGCCCGTGGCATACTGACAGCTGCCAGAATGGTCAAGATAGTTCCTGTCTATCTGAGACTTGCACCTGGCGCACTAACGGCAAGATGCACTGATGGCCATTGACATTATGCAAACCGAGGTTCGCACAGTGACATTTGGTCCAAAAGCCCCAAAGCAAAAATGGAAGAGAAGACACTTTTTGATCTTGCAGAAGCAGTATCTCAGTTCAGTACTGAATGTCTGAAGACTGAAGAAAGACGGGATACCAGTAATCCTTTATCATTCTACCAGAAGAGGATCTGCTAATCTAGAGATGACAATGAATCAAGCAGTTCACAAGATTCCACGTCGAGAAAAAAAAATTGAAGAGAAATCCGACTGTGGTCTTGAAATTACTAGAAGAAACCTTATAGGAGCATGAATGTAAAACTTATGGTGCTGTTGAACTTCAATGGTTATGTATCATGTTCTAGTATTCGTTTTCTAATAAAATTTTAAAATCAGTTGGCCTGCCGGAGTGGCCGTGCGGTTCTAGGTGCTACAGTCTGGAGCCGGGCGACCGCTACGGTCGCAGGTTCGAATCCTGCCTCCGGCATGGATGTGTGTGATGTCCTTAGGTTAGTTAGTTTTAATTAGGTCTAAGTTCTAGGCGAGTGATGACATCAGAAGTTAAGTCGCATAGTGCTCAGAGACATTTAAAATCAGTTTTCCTGTAAGTTCGATTTTCTAGGTTCAATGCTTTTTTATCCTATGTATTAACCAGAAACAATAAAATTTTCGCAGGAAGTAGTCTTGAGGCATTTGCATACTTCTCTGCATCAAAGTTACCAAAAGTGTAATTTTCTATTTTATTGTCACATTTATGTACCAATAATTAATGAAAATATCAGTTTGAAACTTGAAAGAATACTGCAAGTAAATTAATAAAATTTGTCAAAAAGTGAATGCATACAACTGTTGAACAATGTCTTGTAAATGTACGTAAAAATCTGGAATGCTAAAACTTAACTCTGAGTACCGGAAGTTGGTTTCCAAAAACACTATTAAATCATTTAAAAAATTCGGAAATCAGAAGCCAATGAATTTCTGGCCCTCAAAGATTGTGTATTGCTACCTCTCTACATGGTAGACATAATTATAAAATTCGGTTGATATCGTCAAAGAAGAAAAAATATTAAGTGTTTGAGTCGAGAGTCTCCTCGGAAAACCTCCGGAAACCTAAATCTTAAGGACCGGGCTGGGCTTGAAACTCCTTTACCCCGCACATCTATCCAGTGTTAGAAGCTTAAAAACAGTTTTGCTGTTAAAATTCCGAGAGCGTTTGCTCTAAGGCGAGTCCGGCAAGAAATTACTACTTCTCATATATGTTTCGGGAAACGAACATGACGGGAAAATCGGAGAAATTATATCCCATGCGGAGGCTCACCGGCGGTCGTTCTATCCACTCGTCGTTCGCGATCGGAGCATGAAAAGGGTTGATATGACAGTGCCACCACAATGCCCCCCCCTCCCCCCAGCACACAGAAATATTGCGTACGGAGTATGGAAGATGGACCACTGGAGATTCAAATGGGGTTTGTTAGCAGTTTCAGCTTTTTTTTATTAGACAGTGTGCGTTATAACTGATAATGGGAAAGCAGTTGTGGTGGTGCGCGGGGAAGTGCGCTCCATTTGCCGCGAGGTCGCTAATACGCAGCAGCGGCTTCCGGTGGGCTCTCTCGCCGCTCGCCGCCCGGCGTCTTCCGGTGTCGCTGTTTTTACGACGCCTCTGAGGGCTTTTACCCGTCAGCGGCCGCCTCTCCGGAGTGCAGTTGGTTCGCGAACAGCATTCTCCCGCGGTTTATCCTGGCTACGCGCATTCGTGCCACCGTCTGTTCTCTGGGAGCTCTGGCAATTGCACTATGACTACAAATCCGCTATTACTTTTTTCATAGCTCTCTTGGAATGTAAACTGGGACATAATAGAGATTGGCAGCCGTGAGATGATCACACTTATACTTATGCCTTGGGGGATGATTCTGCAAGTAGCATCATCTGCATTTATTGAAATAGTGGAGATATTAAGGAGTAGCACGTGAAAAGTTCTCATTTTGAAATGAAGATATTGCTTATGTTATGGAAACTCTGTTGTTACCAGGTTGCAGCCGGCCGTGGTGGCCGAGTGGTTCTAGGCGCTACAGACTGGAGCCGCGTGACCGCTACGGTCGCAGGTTCGAATCCTGCCTCGGGCATGGATGTGTGTGATGTCCTTAGGTTAATTAGGTTTAAGTAGTTCTGATTTCTAGGGGACTGATGACCTCAGAAGCTAAGTCCCATAGTGCTCAGAGCCATTTGTTACCAGGTTGCAAATGATGTCAAACAACGTAGGGCAAGTTTCAGCTTCTGCTGACGAAATATTTATGTTTATCACAATGGAAATACTTTCGTTGGTGCTGAAGGTTGATAAACAGCCTGCTGCTTAAGTTTTAAACTCGAGTCGACGAATTCTAATCTGTCCTTAGTGTCTTGAACATGATCCTCATGTAAGACGTCCATATATTTCAGGCACTTATGGAAACATCGAAGAATAGGAATGGTTGTCACTGGGCGAACGGCAGTTAACGGTGATTTATACTGAGGGTGACAAAAGCATGTCAAGGTGCGTTATGTTTTGCGTGAAGATTTAACTATGAAGGGATTTAGTTCCAGTTGGGTAAAGTATACAAATACGACTGTTTGCAAAAATTGGCTTAATGTCATGGAAGAAATTAGCAGTCACGGGTTGTAAAATAGCCGGCCGAAGTGGCCGAGCGGTTAAAGGCGCTACAGTCTGGAACCGCACGACCGCTACGGTCGCAGGTTCGAATCCTGCCTCGGGCATGGATGTGTGTGATGTCCTTAGGTTAGTTAGGTTTAAGTCGTTCTAAGTTCTAGGGGACTTATGACCACAGCAGTTGAGTCCCATAGTGCTCAGAGCCATTTGAACCATTTGGTTGTAAAATAGATCTTTTATTGTCCACCTTGAGTGCATTTCTTTAATTGGCCTGTTTCGAGTAGACATGAACAACCCTCAGATCTGTAGATAGCAGTAAAATAACTAATCGAGAAACACTGCCAGCCGGTGTGGCCGAGCAGTTCTAGGCGCTTCAGTCTGGAACCGCGTGACCGTTACGGTTGCAGGTTCGAATCCTGCCTTGGGCATGGATGTGTGTGATGTCCTTAGTTTAGTTAGGTTTAAGTAGTTTTACGTTCTCGGGGACTGATGACCTCAGATGTTGAGTCCCATAGTGCTCGGAGCCATTTGAACCGAGAAATACTGTACGAAATACATAATGTTATGGTAATATAGCATCACCAAACATGAAGTGTAGCAGAATTTCCGCGACTGAATCGGTTGCAAGAGTAGCCTGTCCCACTATGAGCAAAATGCACATGCTACCGCATAGGATAAAATAGTGGTTTGCTAGGATACACATTATTAATATAGCCAAAAAAAAAAAAATGGTTCAAATGGCTCTGAGCACTATGGGACTCAACTGCTGAGGTCATTAGTCCCCTAGAACTTAGAACTAGTTAAACCTAACTAACCTAAGGACATCACACACATCCATGCCCGAGGCAGGATTCGAACCTGCGACCGTAGCGGTCTCGCGGTTCGACTGCAGCGCCAGAACCGCGCGGCCACTTCGGCCGGCTATTAATATAGCCCAGAAGACTACTGCTAGCATGTGGCATTCTGTATATCCGTCACATTTTGTGATTTAAAAAACAGACGGCGTGCGTATCCACAGCATTGCCGTAGGCCTGTCTTCGTCGCGGATTACTTTCTCTTGTGGTCGCTGTTACGTTGGGCCGCTAGCCGACTAGTCGCGTGCTGACCGCCGTCAGGGACAGATGCTCGTCCGAGGGGCCCCTTCAGACTGCTGTAGTCATTCGTGGTACTTACACCTGGGCACAGTATGTTAGTTGCCGGTCGATGCTCTACCGCAGCTTTGTAGGGTTTCAGTCTGGGCTTGTGCATGAGTGCTTGAGCAGCTGATACTGGTAGATCTGTTTGTAATGCTAAATAACGTAACAATTTTGTCGTTTCTCTTTCCAAGGCCACTTTTAAGTCGTCTAGTTTACCACCTGCCAAATCCGAAGTACGAGCTCGAACGTATGCGAAGATGGAACGCGCATTCCGACTACTGGTTTCCGCACAACGCTCGACACATAGCTTGGATCGTATGTGGAAAACTTCGTGTATGTATTTCTATGTTATGACCAAAAACTTGAAATGAAGTCTGTGGCTCGAAATTTTGAGTGCTTAATATCCATGAAGAAGAACAGAGGGCGGTATTCTGTTCGCAAACGAATTCTTGCTTCAAATGACCTGAAAAACGCAATCTAAATGTTTATAAGGACACATATGACAGATAACAATGGAGAAACGCTTTAACTGAGGCGCTGAATGAGACGAGAGTCCCACATACAGTGCTCACAATTAAGTGTGAAGCATCCAGAAGGGGTGGAGAAAGCGGAATGAGACTTCACGGTTTAAGAGAGTATGAGATGGTATTTCAGTGATTACAGAATCGAATGAAATTTATTAAGAACTGGGCGTTGCGACCTCACTTATCAGTATGATGTTGCACCACCTCCAGCCCGGATTCATGCACTGATTCAGGTCGCAAGCGTGTCATTAAGCAGTCGTATTCCTGTGGCTACCTGGGCCACAACTGTTACTAGGCTACTTGCCCTTTATACCCAGTATAATGGCACTGCGACGGAGTTTTCGTCCGAAATGGTGCCACACATTTTGCATCGGAGAGAGATCAAGGACTGTTGCTGGCCGCCGGAGTACCTCAAGGTCACGATGGCATTTAATTGAGACGTGTGCCCTGTGTGAACGAGCACTGTCCTGTTGAAAAATGTCACCAGGAAACAGCTGCATGAGAAATAACACATAAGGAATGTGGTGTGCGTACTGTAAGACCTTCAGTACATACACCATCAGATTTTTTGACTTATCGCTCTAACGAAGTAGGCGAGTGTCAGCAATATGTCTCGTGGTCTTATCGTGGCGTGTTTATCTTCTGCCGTTAGGCCAGACGATAGAAATGCCACTTATACGCTTAGAGTAGCAGATTGACGATAACCAACTTTAAACAGAACTTGATTAATTTTCACACACATTTATTAAAATAATAACAAGCATAAAAATTACTTAACTTGGTTCTGGGTGCTATTTACAGTTGAAACTCTGAACTTCCTTTGGTATTGGTACGTTAATCTTATTCTCACATATATCTCTGATACTTGCCAAAAGTGTCAATACATTTATCTTCATGGCTATGTACTGGAATATGGTAATCTTACTAGGCGCAGACTGAAACTTGACTATAGACTGGTACAGACAAATGTAGAACTCGTACAGAGTATTATAGACTAATGCAGACTGGTACAGACTGGTGCAGACAAATGCAGACTGACTAGTCGGAGATCTGTACACTCGTTATAATACCTCGCACGTTCATGAATCACTGCGCGAGTGTGATCCGTGAGGAGAAAAGGTTCTACGTTAGCAGAAATCTCATTGGCTGCGTTACATATTAATACGCCGATCGGCGGAAGCAGAATTTGGTCCATCTCTATGGCAGCGCCATCTCGTAGTGCAGAGACGGACGAGCGCTGCGCTTGCGCTGTTGTGCTTAGCGGGGCGCGCTCTAGTGGGAAAGTTGTGTACGCTCTGACTACGCGGAACTATGTACACAACAAGGACGTACGGTCGTACCGCTGAATTTCCGTGACCTGCAGTCATACCAGCCGTGACCTGCAGTCGTACCTCATAGTCTTCCACATGATGACATCACAATGCGAAAACATTCATCAACAATCCAAGTTTCCCGGTCACACCATCACTCTGAACTCAGCCGTTTGTGTTATGGTGTTAACGGCAGCCTACTCATGGGACGCTAATTGCCTAGTCCTGCTGCATACAGTCTCCGACCAACGACGCAAAATAACACACAACATTGGAGGTATCAATTATTTTTTTCTCGGATGGAAAGCATTGATGTGAAGTGGTTACAATATGTTTGGTGCATAATAGGCGATCCTGCCTTATGGTGAACAGACATGGTCGATCGGAACCTTAACGACGAGTTTGTCCGCCTTCATGTTCCCATGGAGTCCAACATCGAATACCTGGCAAATCCAGATACGGCGGTATTCGACCAAACGATGAAATGGACACCCACAATGAGGCCACATTCAAACTATGCAAAATGCTGATAACGCCGTCTCACGAGTATGCAACATCTCCGTGCCCGTCGCAGTGATCACTCAACATCTGACTTCGTTCACGCCTCTCACATACCCTGGCAGGTCTGGTAATAACACCAAACATGTACAACACTAATGGAATCTGATGGCCGTTCTATCAGTAACACGTAAATTCAACTCCAACCATTTACATACCGTTGATGGCGAGCATGTGTATGAGATTATGTTGATTTCCGACCATGTGTTCCGGGTGCTTCACTTTGTATGTCAGGCAATGTATATTTTATATAGTCACTTTGGTACTGATAATCGTATCGTACGTATTCCGCTCTCATAATGCTGCTGAGTAACGATTTGTGACTAAGCATAAACTACTGAAACTTGATTTATTGTTGGCAGCACTATAATCCAGTACTACACCAAGTGTTATAGTCCATCTAGATTTAAAATTTTTATAAAATCGTGACCGGTTTCAGTTTGATGTGTAGTATTTAAATCTGCTTGTAGAGCCTGACGAGTTACACTTGTAGCCGAAATATTCAGTCTGGGGATGGCTTGATGAAAGCGAAACCTGACACAGTTTTACAAATATATACAATCTAGGGGGACAATAAAATATGTTTTACCCCCAATGATAGTAGGTTTTCTCGAAAAGCAGCAAATTTTTGCTAACAGTGTAATTAAACTACATGTTCCCAAAATGATACAATATGGAACACAATTAAATTTCTTTCGGAGCACAACAGTTTCATATAGGAATTGCTACATTAATCCGTCGCAAAACAGCATCTTATTTTCAAACAAGATGTGTGAAGTTCTTTACGGAAAAAACGCATCCTCAGAACAACACACTGAAAGAGGAATAAGTGTCATTTAGAGATTGAAGTAGTATATAGCTTCAGAAGGCTAGTCGTATGTGGGTGAACCACAGACACAGTGAGTTGGTGTTGGGGGGAATGCACAGTTGGAATGGGGAGAAACGAAACTCGAAAACGCGATCGAGTCCAAGGAACTGACGCTCTCTTATAAGGACATCAACAGTAAGATAACAAGAGCGGTAGCTCAGCGGAAGATTTACGCCCTTGAGTTTCTTACAAGGCAAATACTGACACAACACTACTGCAAATCTCTTTTGAGAAACACTCCTGATAATTCACGTCATGCGGTCGCTGCATCTCTTGCAGCAAATCTGCCTAATACCAGTAATGGTGGAAACCCTGGTCGTAGCTGCCACTCTCGTCCTTACTGCGACAGGCATTCCGGAGTGAATTTCGCGGTCTGCATCCCGAAGTAACAAGTTTCCTCGAAGTGAGACACGCTTCTCTCTGCCACTTCGCTCACTGCGATCGTTTATCACCTGCTCGACGCCGTCGGTCCTATTGTACGAAATTACAATCCCGACGCATCTCCAAATTACGGCCCTCCCCACGATCCTTAGAGCAGTGGCGAGTCGCTAGTGCTCCATGCTCTACTTCCTGGAGAGGAGCCGGCCCCGACTGCTCGCGCTAATAGTTGAGGGCCAGGGCTCCAGATCTTCTTCCTGAATTCTGTGCACTTAGTTTAGCGCCGTTGACAGTTGTTAAACTGCCTCTTAATAACCTTGATGTTCGTATACGTAAATATCATGATTCGTCTGTGAAAGTGCTGAAAATGCGTATTTACTCCAACATAGCATTTCTTTATTGATTTAAAGATTATGTAGTGATATAGAATCTAACATATATCAAGTTTCGTTTTTGTTCCATATCTAAAAGTACTTCGTTTCATAAGCTATTGAAGAATGGTTTTCATTTACCGCGTCACGTTCTGAAGTGTTGTCTGCATGTACGATTACCAAATCTGTCCTTTTTAACTATTTCCATTTTTCCTTGCAGCAACTGACAATTAGAGAACAATTATTCGAAGTCGACTGTACACCCATTGTGCTGCGTCTACCTTGCATCTCGCGTAGGAATCATGAAAATAGCATAAGATATAGTATGTCGCGTACAGACATTTAGACAGTCATTTTCTTCCTCCCTCAATACATGAATGGAAGAGGAAAGAAAATTGGTAATATTTTTACGATGTACCCTCCAGCAGACACTGCACTGCGGCATCCTGAGTATATATGTATATTTAAATGTAAAATGAATACATACTTCTAGTAGCTGCTGAAATATCTTAAGCAATATTAGTCACATTCTTACACGGTAGAGAGATATTCATCACACGTGCAATCCTATGTTGAGTGAGTATATTTGGTCTGAAAATAAGTTCTCCACTAAGGCACTCCTACAGCCTTCGAGCGCCTAGTATGTCACTGTTTTGCACAGCCGGTAATGACAATGCGTCATCGCTGTGTTTCGTATCATTTCCAAGTATCCAGAAAGTTTGATTCTTCCGTAATGAAGTACGTATGTTTTTATCAAAGAGTTTTTAACATTGTTGTACGTTGCAGTACAGAACTGCATTCAATTTAGAAAGAGCTATACGTCTTATTCAAAATCACAGAATTACTAACTCAGAAAATTAGAATTCGTATATCGAAGAATATAAAATATTTATCAGTATGTATCTTGGTTCTAGGTGATGAAGACATCAAAATGTTCGAACTTAAAACAATGAAGAATGTCCTTGCAGGTGGTAATATGAAGAACGTAATTAAAATATCAGAATAGACACAATCAGTGACGTGTAGAAAACAAAGCTAACAGAACGCGATAACGAGAGAACAAACAAGTTTAGTGAACTAATGTAACCATAAAGGTTTAACAGATTATGTAAGTATAAAACGACGGACGTAAAAAGTATAACAGAGAACAGATTGAATGTAAAAGATCTTAAGCGAAAGCCTAACAGGCTCCCTTAAATCAGGATGTCAGAAAATACCGTTACGAGCAGCTAGGAGAGAGTGATGAAGGCTTTCCAAAAAGATATTTTATCGCTTACAATATCACTTCTTATCTTTCCGTAATTCATCTCCACAGATATCTTTCACCCAGCAACGTCGACAATCGGGTTGTCATACTTTACTGCTCGGCTGCCCCAGATTTTTCTCCCATAGTGCTCCATACAATGCAGGGTTAACAACTCTGTGATGTTTTCAAATACAGGCTTATCTTAATCTTCTTTCTTCACTTATTCCTCTTACTACATTTTATTTTGTACCTTAGCTAACCATTCTCTTATTGACAGCATGTTCGAACGCTTCATTTCCACACTACACAGAGAGCGATACGAAACGAAACTAAAATAAACGAAACGTCAGCTCAAACACTTCGGTGTATGAGTATTCTCGTGACGAATTATAATAAGCAACAAAAACGAGCATTCGACCCTTTGAAGAAGCACTTATGTCTTCGGATGGCAGAGTTAATGAAAGTGAACCTGTTCTCGCTGAAATACTGCGTAAGATTGAGATACTTGATGTTTGGAACAAACTGTTTTGGTTTTGACACGAAAGAAGAGAACCGGAAAATATTTAAATCACTATACACCCTTTAGCTTGTTTTTACTGATGCAGAAAAGATCTTGCTGTGAACTTAACAAATACAGCCTTCGAATCAGGTATCTTTCCACAGTGTACGACAGTTGAGAGGTGTGTTCTGCTAATGAAAGGTAATGCATACGACAAAGAAAACTACAGACCCAGTTATATGCTGTTGTCATTTTAAAAATATTAGAAACAATTATAAACGAGTGATTATTGACTTACTTAAATAAATGGTACATTATAAGTACATAACAGTTTGAATTTAGAACAGGTAGAGGTACAGCATAAGGTTTCCTACAATTTACAAAAATGGTAACTCATGCTCTTCACAATGTTGATTGTCTCACGGCCGTTTTTTTAGTTTTTCCAAGGCTTTTGATACTGTTGACCACAAAATTCTGCATATTAAGCTACAGTTGTTAGGAATAAGCGGCTTAGCTAATGATTGGTTCCAGTCATACCTAACACATAGATTACAAAGGGTAGAAATAACACAAATCTCATGTAAGGTTAAACTTATAGTGAAAGATTTATCAAAACCAAAATCCTATAATACAGCTGATCTCAGAGTAGCATACTACAAACTGTACTGTCCCTGACATAAATCAGTGACGTTGCCCTTAATGCCAGTCAGGAGCAAAAATTCTTTTCGTAAATGGCAGTTACATTACAGTCACTGAAAAAAGAGAAATCTTTGCAAAGAAGGTGAGGGATTCATAATTGGTCAGAATACAATAAAATTACATTGAACGAAAGAATAACAAATGTCATACATTTCACTTTAAAGAGCGAAGCTCATATTATTTAATTCAAAGTAGATTAAATCTTTATAGATTCCATATTTCTATGAATGAATATTGATCGTTAATCTGAATTGTGTAACCGAACCCTCAACACGAAAACTGGCTATGATATGAAAATGGAATATTTTATATTAACGTCAGATTGCACCGTGCTGCGCGGAGCATAATGTTGCGAAGGCTCAACGACGAAGATGGGAATGATATAGAAATACTATTTCATATATATTAATTTCAGATTCCACCTTGAAGAACGGAGCATAATGGTGGGTTTCGAGAAATAAATAGCTTGAGCTACGTGAATTACTCTAAAGGAGGCTCAGCAGACATGTAAAAAGTAAAATTAAGCTTGATAAAATGCGGGACAAGTAATTAAGGTCAACGTTACGAGTGAAAACGGTAGCAAAGTTAATCTGACGTACCGAAAAGAAATTGGAATGTACATGTTTTGAGTATATTGCAGACTAGAATCCCAAAGCAAGTTTACACTCTAAATCTTCGGAGACAAGAAAATTTGACAAACATATTAAAAGATTTTAGTTGTAGGAAATAGCTGTAGTTTTATTCATCCACAATTCACTTTCACAGTTATAGTCAGGTATCACAGATTAAGAACAGAAAAACGTAATTTGTACATACAGGTATTTTTAAACCTGGAGATCTCGTTTGACGAGAATACGATAGACTATTGCGTTATAGTTAGATCCATGCTCGCGTTTAACCAAAGTAGTTTAGAGAAATTACAGAAAACCTACATCAAGATGGCCGGATGAGAATTAGAGCATCCATTCTCCCGCAACCAAAGCCTGTCTATTAGAAACAGCGCAGCTTTGTTCAGTTTCTCCCTATTGCAAAAAGCTGTTTTTTGTTGTAATATCCTTGCGAAGAAGTTTAATCACAATGTGGGAAAACTAAATGTACTTCTCAACACGAAAAACTTCACATTCTAACCACACTATTAGCTGCCATCAGGAGCACGACGTTGGTATTTCGTTTTAATTTTGTGTACTGCAACTCCCTATTAGCTTACCTGAATGACTGAATCAGCATCGCTATATAATGAGCGAGCTATCGTACACCGAAAACGGATACGACGTTCATATTATCCATTGTAGATATTTGGTGAAGATTTTTGAGAAATAAGAAACCAAACCATTACTATGTAAACGTGTATTGTGAAGTGAAAGGAGCCGACCGCTGTGGCCACGTGGTTCTAGGCGCTGCAGTCCGGAACCGCGCGCCTGCTACGGTCACAGGTTCGAATCCTGCCTCGGGCATGGATGTGTGTCATGTCCTTAGGTTAGTTAGGTTTAAGTAGTTCTAAGTTCTAGGGGACTGATCACCTCAGATGTTAAGTCCTATCGTGCTCAGAGCCATTTTTTGAAGTGAAAGGAGTGTATTTTTAATTATTTACTTGCGTCCCACTTTTTACAAAACTTCTACCCTGAGATAGCTAAGTAATCCTTCACTGCATAGAATATATTACACAGAAGGTACTCTATTACTGGACTTTTAGCATTATCTTTGAAAGCAATAAGAGGAAGGAGAAAAAAAATCTGGCAAACCAGTTTGATGCCTTCAAAGACACTGGTTACTAGCCAGTGGTAGCTGCAGGGGCCTTACGTGTCTGAAGGATGACAAGCAACTTTTATGTAGCCTTCTTTAGAGATACCGAAAGGATTGTGTAGTGCAAACCAGTAAAATGAGCTAGCTACTCCTCTTATTGTAGTATGTTGTGATCCTTCCGTCGACAGGAAACACGAAGAAAAGTCAGTTGCAGCACAGGAGGAAGGAAACAGCCCCACAACAAGAGAACGCGCAGCATGTGCACCTGCATTAGCCGTGATTAACTCGAAGCACTTTCTCAGCGGCAACGAGCGCCACGGGGCTGGCTGTTTATTGCTGTTGCGGGAGGAAGAGGCCCCCGCACTGCCTAAATACGCTTCATAATTCGCGCGTGTTTCGCTATTTTGCGGCGCCTATGCCCTCAGCAGGCTTAACCACGAGGGCGCTGTGGGATTGGAATTTCGCCACCCGCTAGCCGCACACTTCCTTCCCTAGAACTGTCCGCAGTACACGCGGACGTGGCCAGTAGAGTGAGAAGGATAGCGCTAATTACCGCAAGAAGATTATTGTAAAATTGTGCCTGATTTATACAGCAGGGATCCGCCTCCACTGCTCAAGTCGCGATGGCATCCTGCCAAGAGGTAGCCAGTTAGAACCAGGCCGGTGGAAGTAATTTGGCCAGCGACGGGAGGAGACTGTACTCTAACGCCTTGCGTGAAATTCTGAACGTATCCACAGTCGCTTATGCAGTGACGGGCTGTCACCGATGTAATTCGTTCAGTGCCGAACGCATGACCCGTCACATTTTATCTACCTGACAATGCCGACTGAGAAGTATACAGCCGTCATGTATTTGTAAGCTTTACATGGCAAAGCCGACGTATTAATTAAATGATTTGGAATGTAACATCTACATCTGCAGTAATTTACATCACACTGTTTCTTTAACCTCTAGTTAATTTTCATGTTAATAATAAGCCGTATTTTATTTGTTGATTTTCACAATTGACACTACCATGACATGGAATACTTATACCATGTAATAGTGTTGAATTTTTTCTGTGTCGAATATTATTAAAGAAAGAAAACCTACCAAAGTTTAGAACCACAGTTTTCAAATTTGCTATTTACTACAGTAAAGACCGTAAAGAATAATTTTATAATACTATATAACGGACTTCCGCGCGGGATTAGCAGAGCGGTCTAGGACGCTGCAGTCATGGAATTTGTGGCTGGTCCCGGCGGAGGTTCGAGTCCTACCTCAGGCATGGATGTGTGTGTTTGTCCTTAGGATAATTTAGGCTAAGTGGTGTGTAAGCTTAGGGACTGATGACCTTAGCAGTTAAGTTCCATAAGGTTTCACACCCATATAACAGACTCATGTAGCAGTAACAAAATATATTGAAACAGAATACAAATTTAAAGTAACCTTTTAAGTTGCCTTTATGTCAGTATTTACCCTTTGGGAATAGCAATGAATAAAACTCCTCAATACATTATGTATTTTAAAGTCTGCTATGGGGTGTTGAGTGATAAGTATTCATACCAATAAATCGAGAAAAACAAACAGACATGTTAACTCTAGTTACCTGACAAAGGCGTTTACTAGCGTCACTAAAGGATTTAATACGATGGCTAAGAGTATTTCATTCTTTATCTTCACCAATCTCTTCCTATCCCATTTAGCACGAATGGAGGCAGAACAACTATACTAAATAGTCTAAATGACTG
The DNA here is from genome assembly GCF_023898315.1 of Schistocerca nitens. Taxonomy (NCBI): domain Eukaryota; kingdom Metazoa; phylum Arthropoda; class Insecta; order Orthoptera; family Acrididae; genus Schistocerca; species Schistocerca nitens. The sequence goes on from NC_064616.1 coordinate 953,688,876, forward strand.
TCTATTTAAACTTTCCTAACAAAGTTTCGCCAGTGAAATCTCATATTCCTTCCAAAGATTCTTATTTAACATCCACGATGCTGTAGATCACGTTCGCAGTATAAGTGTCTCAGCCGGCCGAGTGGCCGAGCGGTTCTAGGCGCTACAGTCTGGAACCGCGCGACCGCTACGGTCGCAGGTTCGAATCCTGCCTCGGGCAGGCAGGGCCCATGTAGATAAACTCAGTCGGTGAGTTTAGTGTTTCATTTCGTAATATAATTCCCTCAGCATCTCATGGTTTAGTTCGGCTATTGTTTGATAGTCTTGCTTTACTTTTTTGGGTTTTCATCAAGTGAGTTCATTTCAAGTACTTACCTTTTCCGTTCACCTGCTCTTCCAATGCCATTTCCCCTGACAGAATTAAAATGTCGCTGTCAAATCTATAGTCTTTCTTTCTTGTTCCTTACCTTTAATCCCCGTGCCAAAGTTCCTGGTTGTTTCCTTTACTACTGGCTCAATGTATAGAATGAATAACATTGATAGTAGTCTACGATCCTGTCTCACTCCCTTCTCAACCACTGCTTCCCTTTCATGTCTTTCGAATCTTATAGCAACAATTACTTTATATTATTCCTGCTATCTCCGGTCAACATTCACAAATTCTTTCGTCAACTTATCTTGTAAGATAAGTGGTAGGGTATGTATTGCATCGCGTCTTGTAACACCTCTCCGAATCCGAAAATTATCTACGCTGGGGTCGTCTTCTATTAGTTTTTACATTTTTCTGCAAATATTTTGTATCAGTATTTTACAACAATGACTTATTAGACTGATGTTTCGGTAATATTCACACCTGTCAGATCCTGACTGCTTTAGAATTCGGAATTATCATTTTTGCTTAAAGTCTGAAAGTGTTTCTCCTATCTTACATACCTTTCTTACCAGGAGGGGTAGACTTCTCATGGTATGGTCTCCCATGATTTTTAATTATCAGGCAGGAATGTCGTCTACTGCGGATCTCTTGGTTTGACTTAACTCTTTCAGTAGTCTGTCAAATTCCTCTAGTAGGATCGTAAATTTCATCTCATCTTTGTTCCTCTTTCAGCTTCACTATCATTGATTAGATCTGACATGCTATTTGAGATCGTAATATTCATATTCATGCTTCTCTTTCCTTCAAAGGATTCTTTATTTCATCTATAGGCGGCACCTATTTCTCCCACAGTGATGCATGCTTCATTTTTAAACGATTGTATTCCATTTTGTTTGCTTCATTTGCTGCATTTGTATCCTTTCTCCCTCAGTCTATTAAATTGTCTTGCGTTGCCCAAGGAATTAAACTTAGCCTTGCCATACTGCTTATTTGATACTCTTCTGTCTCCACTGTTTCATCTGTCAAAGCTACCCATTCGTCTTCTACTGCATTTCTCATCCGCGTTTCAGTTAACTATTGCTCTAATGCTTCCTTTGAAACTCTCAAATGCCACTCGTTCTTGCAATTTATGTAGTTACCATCACCGTAGTTTCTTACCTCCCTTGAATTTCTTCAAGTTTAATCTGCAGTCCACAATCAATAAATTTTGATTAGAGTCCAGATCTGCTCCTTGAAATGTTTTGCACTCCAAAACCTAATTTCTTAATCTTTGTCTTACCTTTGTATAAACTACATGAAATCTGCCGGTATATATTGATCTTCTCCACGTATACCCCATTACACCACGTATATGATGCATACCTCATTATACAGGTAGGCTTCACATCCTCGGACAATACAAGGGCTGTAGTATCCTCTCGCTTTCAGCAGATACCAATACCAGCATTGCGGGATCATGTTGGCTAATGACACAATGACACATTAGTCAGTCACCGAGACAGTTGCTTTAGAATCTACTGAAAATATTGCTACTCCTTTTCAGGAACTATTTCTTAGGTTAGTCTCTCCACAGATACCTTCATGTTACGGTTGCACCCACGGCACGAATCTCTGCATGGCTGATGAACGAAAGACAGCACACCTTGGCAAACTGTCATTCTTTACACAACTGAGCACATTTTACCCAATTCACTTTCAACCTCCTTTGAATTACTGTGCGATATTAATTTCTTATTCATAATTTCATTTCTTGAAAATAGTCTGAATAAATATATACACTTGGAGTTAATGAGAACTTTATTCCATTCTTTGTCCTGTCCTTTGTCTCGAAACTGATTCATTACCTATAATCTCGATATTTTCGGGATTTTATCGTCATCCCGTACGACCATAATTTCCCGCTTTTCTGTTAAGGGTTTTCTGCTGGTATCCGAATGCGGAAGACATTATTGGATTCATTCATCGCTCTTGTTATAGGCACACGTGTCACTCTTAACTTTTGAAGTCGATGTTCCTCTTGTGTAATAATTGTAACAGTGTTCGCTGTCTCAACGTTTGTAAGTCAATTAGAGAACATCCTCGGTCTTTCTGCGCCTTTGCCGCTTTACTAGGAGGAGGAGGATATTAGTGTTTAACGTCCCGTCGACAACGAGGTCATTAGAGACGGAGCGCAAGCTCGGGTGAGGGAAGGATGGGGAAGGAAATCGGCCGTGCCCTTTCAAAGGAACCATCCCGGCATTTGCCTGAAGCGATTTAGGGAAATCACGGAAAACCTAAATCAGGATGGCCGGAGACGCGATTGAACCGTCGTCCTCCCGAATGCGAGTCCAGTGTGCTAACCACTGTGCCACCTCGCTCGGTGCCGCTTTACTAGGGACATATTTCTTCAGAGCGAACTTATGTGAGTGATTTGTAGATACTATATCACTCTTCCCTTATGTTGTACTTGAAGTAAATGCTCTGATAGAAATTTCGTTAGATATTTTGTATTTTATAACAATTGTCAGCACTGTGGCAGCGCCGTTTCTTCGCTAATATAGTCAGATACACTTGCTTTCCTAGCGTGTGAAACACTGCTTTCGCGTGTGAGATTTCGACACAGTCTTTGGCGAAAGTACAATTGTTCGAGACCGAGTTCACTATTGAAATAGGAACCTTTACAGTTTGGAGCTACAGAATAAAACTGAAAATTAGATGTTTGAATCGAATAAATTTCAGGTGAAGTAGTGAATTGAACTGGGAAAAGAATTAATTTATGAATTTGATCAAAAGAAGGATTCAGTTGATAAGACATGTCCTGAAACATGAAGGATGAGTTATTTTGGTCACGGCGAGAGGTATGCGGGGTAAATTTGAAGAGGGAGGGCAAGACTTTATTATGTTACAGTAAGCGGGATCAAGTCCATGTTGGTTTTAGTACATATGCCGAGAAGTAGTGACACGCACAGAACAGACCAGTATAGAGACCTGCATTCAACTAGTATTCGACTGAAGACCGCAACAACATCATCTGCTAAGACGTTTCCTGTCTATCACCAGTACAGATCGCATACTGCGCCTGTCAATACTCGGTAGGTTTTTATAATTTCCTACTAAATCATGTGATATGTACGGTTGTCTAATTTTCATGTAACTCGGTACCTGATTAGTTCTGTGTCTCTTGTAGGTGAATATGGTGAGTCAGTCAGTTATTAATCTGAGTTCAAGTGAACTGCTTTCATTCAGTGTAGATAACTTCAGCGTGATTTATTTCTCTCTTAGTAATATTTTGCCATCTGAAGCCTCTTTGTCGTTAGAGTGGCTTTTCGAAATTTTGTAATAGCATTATAAAGGTTATACTGAAGACGTTACATGGTAATACTGGCTTTCTCGGGGAATTTCATTGATAAAATCTTCTGTCTTCACTGAGAACACGACGCCGCGATTCAGCTGTCACCCGAGATTTCATGACTGAGTAAGTTATTGAAATTAAAGATATCCTTATTCTATTGTAATTAAGTATTTACTCGATCCCGCTAATAATTTGATATGCTAATCTGTTAGATTCGTAAGAGTTGTCTAACGTTTTATAACTGCCTGACTGAACTGTGGGGTGTGCCGTGAAATGTTTGTCGTGGACGTGTATCGACGTCCGTCCACCGCGGGCGCGTCAGCCGCGTAGGCTGTCCGTGGGGATGAAGAGCAAAGCCAAGTCCGGAAAAAGAAAACTGCGCGGAGCGCAGCACAAGGAGGCGAAAGGAAATAAGACCTGGTGCCTGGTGGCTGGTGCCTGCTGCCACTCTGGGGAGGAGGGAAGTGCTGCTCTCCGCCAAGTGGTTTAGTGTGGCCCTTTCGCTACCAAAGGGAGCAGGCCGAGGAGCGCAACATAATCCTCAGTACAGAGCATTTCACGAGAAACAGGAACACGGGAGTTGGCAGGATGTCAGGATAACTTCACTCACAGGTCTTCCAGTCTTAAGTTGTTCCAGCAATGAGACTAGACTGAGATAGCTTTATATGTGAAACAGTGGCTGAACATACTGAAAATGATGGCTAAACATGATAGTTAAAATGTAGATGACACAGATAAAATTGTTCGTGTATCCGATGGTTCCTTGAAACGCCTTTATAGTACAATACTTCTTTCTCATGTGTGCCGGTCGGTGTGGCAGAGCGGTTCTAGGCGCTTCAGTCTGGAACCGCGCGACCGCTACGGTCGCAGGTTCGAATCCTGCCTCTGGAATGGATGTGTGTGATGTCCTTAGGTTAGTCAGGTTTAAGTAGATCTACGTTATAGGGGACTGGTGACCTCAGATGTTAAGTCCCATAGTGCTCAGAGCCATTTGAACCATTTTACTTCTCAAGTGTTTTTTTTTTCCCCTATCGGTGCCCGGACGGCATAGTTAGTAGCGTAATGGGCATGATTAATTTAAGGGATGGCCGGATACCCTTTTTGTCATCAGCCCATCACCGCCTTGTCCCTCCTCCCCCACCCTCCTCTCACCGAAAATCCCCCAGAAGTATTCGTTCGGGAGCCGGACATCTCTCCGCACTGGAGGCGACGCTGTAACACTTACGGCTCCCCGAGCAGGTCTGTTATTAGTGCATACACAAATGATTACTAAAATATTTAATAAAAATAACAGGAAAATTCCAGACGTAATGTCAGATGAGAATAATATTGAACAAAATTTTCTACGGAGGGAATAATGCTCTAATTTGTTGATGTTTGCCATGCTACCGGCAGAGAGTATCACTGGGCACACTGTTTTTAACTATAAGCTTCGTATTATTCAATACTCTTGTGAACTGTTTAATCGTTTTGACAGACTAGTCACTCTAAGTATCCATAAATACTTGTCTGCGTCAAAGCATACTAGGAATCAACATTTCCATGAGGATCCCACTAGAGAACTTCAAGTAAAATACAGAACTGAAGCCGGCCGAAGTGGCCGTGCGGTTGTAGGCGCTGCAGTCTGGAACCGCGAGACCGCTACGGTCGCAGGTTCGAATCCTGCCTCGGGCGTGGATGAGTGTGATGTCCTTAGGTTAGTTAGGTTTAACTAGTTCTAAGTTCTAGGGGTCTAATGACCTCAGAAGTTGAGTCCCATAGTGCTCAGAGCCATGTGAACCATTTTTTGAACAGAACTGAAAACGGAATGTTGCAAGGAGATACTGTATTGCCGAAATTGAGCTGGGTAGTGCAGGCTTTAAAAATAAAATAAATGGGGGCCCTCAAATACGTACTCTCAGACTCAGAGTTGAAATATTAAAAGTTTTGTCTGGTTTCGTTGCCTAGTGGCTGGGGTAGGTTCAAAAAATGGCTCTGAGCACTATGGGACTTAACACCTATGGTCATCAGTCCCCTAGAACTTAGAAATACTTAAACCTAACGAACCTAAGGACAGCACACAACACCCAGCCATCACGAGGCAGAGAAAATCCCTGACCCCGCCGAGAATCGAACCCGGGAACCCGGGCGTGGGAAGCGAGAACGCTACCGCACGACCACGAGATGCGGGCATGGGGTAGGTAGTTGCCGCATTACAAGACTAATACTGCTGAGTCTACAGTATACAATATGAATATATACATGAATAGAATGGTCGAAGGTTCCCATCACTCGGTAATTGCGAATTTTGAATGTAACGTAGAAATTTATAAATGAAAGATTGCAGTTAAATAAATCTGCAGGTACTATTTTTAACGACTTTAAATGATGAATACGATAGCAGAAGTACCTTTAAGAACACCGTTTATTACTGCAAAGCACTTATTGGTGTCGATGGTCCAGCAATTAAATGAAACATAAGTTGAATAACCGAGAAACAATAGATTCCTACTTCATGTAATAAGTTATGAACAACATAGCTTGCCAGATATTCACTTCTAAACGTATACTATATCTTCACTGCAGAAGCCACAGAAATCTCTCAAGTGCACAAGTCGGCACTACGAAATATTTCTATCTCTTGCAAACTGCTCGACACCCTCCAAGTCGTTCCTGCGACTGTCGGCCGCACCTTCCCATAGAGCACTCCCCTGTCCTGTACGACCCGATGCTCCTCCCCCACTTCCATCTAGTCTCTCCAATGTCTTCGGTAGTCGACTACTGTAGTAACGTGCGCTGTGATTGGCTAGAGCACTCCCGCCATGTCTCCAAGTCAACGCACACTCACGAGCATATTGAAACACATACGAAAAACTGGGTTTACATTTAAATAACCTGAAATTAAATAAATGTTCCTATGGCTGGACCATAAACACGCTCTAACACACATTATTAAATACTTAAAGAAATCAAATAAACATATATCAAAGGAATAGAAACAATGTCTCTGCACTTTCTAAAACACGGTAATTATTTGACCATTTCTTCATGAATAGTATATATCGGACGAGCTGAACCGGCTAACTCTGTTCCGCCTTAAATCCAATAAATAATCAGATTTTGTATGTTAAGTTTAATTGTTTATTAGCAAAATACGAATAAAAAGATTAAGTATTTTAATGATTCTTTATTCTTTATGTTTTTTGGTGCATAGCTTCCACTCTTCAATTAAGTACCTTGTGATACACATTTTTTGTTTTATTATCAGGCGCAAGAACAAACAACGCAGATGGTCTTCCGACCTGTGAACATGCCACATATAACTGACCATGTGAAAAACATGGATATTCCAGATTGAAATCACAAACTTTCGAGGACTGGCCTTGTGATTTGTTAATGTTCATGGTGAATGCAAGACGGATCGGAAATTGAAGTCTTTTAAATTCAAACGGCATATCGGTTGGGATGATCGGGATCCTCGGAATGAGAACTTCCTCACCTTCGAATTTTCCTTTGAGTATCGTCGCGTAAGTAACATTGTTCATTAATTTACGTACCACCAAACGCGTACCATTGCACAGTTTTGGTTGGTTTATGTTTCGAAGCATGATTACTGACGTTTAGCTGACTTTTGCGTTTTGTTATTCCATGCCAGATGCGTTTTTGTTATACCACGTTTCACAGCGGTCGAACGAGATAAAAAGTGTGCTATGCCCGTCTCCTGTTTCTAAGCTACCTCTCCACCAATTTTCAGCCAAAACGGTTCAGCCGTTCTTGAGTTATAAATAATGTAACTAACACGACTTTCTTTTATATATATAGATATAAACTAAGACATAGACGAATAAATATATTTATAAGCATGCTGCTACGGTTTTTTTTCACGTAATTGTGGAGTACTTACGGCCTTACACGATCAATAGTAATCGGCGAACTTTCACTCATGTACTAATCACGTTACCTGCCTGTAATTCATACCAATTTAGGTTTACACTAATAGCTTTCTAGAGACATGTCGATCTACGAAATCGGATGAACGTTTAGATTTTGGAAATTCGTTGCTGGGTGTTATTTGTGTAATTTACAGTCAGATACTAAACTTTAAACTAATAATGATATTGAAAATATGATTACACCATCAGAAGCGTTATGCAAATAATGGTAATGTACATATTTATTTTTAAGGTATCATGATTCCTCTGGCTATTATTACTTTCTAAATGAACTGTGAAACGTCTGCTATTATGGTTTCACAAAGTCCGCCATTTCTTGCACTCCCGGCGTACAAATCTCCTTCATCGACACAAAACGCAGTCCTCGACACAGCGTCAACATGGAATTCCCAGCAACGCGGTCGGACTGGACCACACCCTGTGGCTACCTATCTTGCTCCGGCTAATGTTCGGCACCACGAGGTTGCTGATGAGCCCTGGTTTACTGAGCAGCCTATGCAGCTACGCCAATTCGGAACTTAGAATATTTTAGGGCGCCACAACTCGCCCATTACCTCACAGTAGCCATACACGAAGGTTCCAGATGTATATATATTAACAAAACGAATAGTAGTAAGTGTCAACAAAACTCACCTGAGCCATATCCGCTTTACTGATAAGTCTTTACTGATTACCTGAGACGCAAATAAACATCAAAAACTAATTCAGTATTGATATTAGATATGAGAATCGATTTTAATTGTAGTAGAAAAAAATTATAACCAATACACTGCAAAGAAAGATGAACAAAATAACAGTGAAATCGCATAACCACTTGTTCGCTATAGTACTTAGGGCAGCTGAAGAACATTATTGGCTGGGAGAAGCTGCAACTTAGCTGGAGGCTCAATAACAAACAATGAGAAATTAGTCGCCAGAAAGCAACAAAGGGCGAGTACATGACCTTAGACTTAAATACGCGTCATGTGATCAAAAGGGGTTCGGTCATTCATCGTTTCTTTGAGCCCTTTTTGACGCATGGATTATGCATGACGCGCCTTAATTTGGCAGAGACAAAACAGAGAAATTAATAAATGAATGGACTCAGAATATTAAGGTAAGAATATTAAGAATGTGGTCCTGTTGGTTAATAATGGCGACCACAACCAAAGGATTACTCTTGATTATTCGTTTAGTGAGATCACACACAAACCTTTTCTGAATGATGCCCTTACATAGGTTGTTACTGAACACAAAATAGATACAATAAACCAAAAACTATTAATGCAGCAGTGCAAGTAGGTCATTCGTAGGTAGTTACGAATTTAAACTGTAGGCATGGAGCCATGCTTCAAAGTACTTAAAATGCAACAAAAATCTTAAAGTCCAATAGGTGCGTACAACTGTTTATCCAATAACAACCGCACCTTGTTGAAATGTTAATCACTGTTAGCCGCCGGAGTGGCCGAGCGGGTCTAGGCGCTGCAGTCTGGAACCGCGCGACAGCAACGGTCGCAGGTTCGAACCCTGCCTCGAGCATGGATGTGTGTGATGTCTTAGGTTAATTAGGTTTAAGTAGTTCTACGTTCTAGGGGACTAATGACCTCAGATGTCAAGTCCCATAGTGCTCAGAGCCATTTGAGCCACTGTTAACCCGACTATGAGTCTATTCCAACCAGTACTCAAAGTCTCAAAATATTTCGAAGTCCTGAACTGGCTACTTAAATACTTGATTATGTGAGCTATTGCGTGACTCAGTGCACCAACTTACAACTTGACTACCATTCTTAAGATCTTACATATTATGACATTTATACATTTCAAACATATTTAACATATACTTGTTTGATTGGGACTCAGATATTACATTATTCAATTTTAATCATAGTTAAATTCAATTTCATACACCACAAACGAAACTGCAGAAACGCAGTCAACTTGACTACTATATTCACCTTGGTGCCGAAGTCCTACGTTACCCAAACGACAATTTTACATACATTACGTTACTAAAATTTCATTAAATAAATGTATGGGTAATTAGGTAATGGAATAATCCTCTGTTTCCTACGATAACTGTTTCTGTACATGAACTAGTCAATAAATAATTTATTGCTATTTATATATTTATTTAACAATAATACAAGTATGTTCGCCCCTTAGATAACATCAAGATCTAGCTATCTGTGTTTGATAAGCATATAGTACTTGTCCGTATCATTTGTTACAGGTCTTACAAGAAAAATTAGAGTAAATGTTAACAACTTCGTTAATAATGACTTTATACACACGATAATGATTTTAGTGTGATTGTCTCGGGCTTGTAAGTTTCACAGTGTCTTTCTTAAGCATGAGGCAACAACTTCTCCTTCAACACCCTGGGGTTTTGTAATAGGTTCACAAAGGACGGCTAGTCAGATGACGACTACTAACTTGGAGAAGAAAATTTTTCTTCATTCCAAAAGATATGGAAACACGACAAATTAACAGAGGAGGCCGGCCGTGGTGTCCGAGCGGTTCTAGGCGCTTCAGTCCGGAACCGCCCTGCTGCTACGTTCGCAGATTCGAATCCTGCCTCGGGCATGGATGTGTGTGATGTCCTTAGGTTAGTAATGTTTAAGTAGTTCTAAGTCTAAGGGACTGATGACCTCAGATGTTACGTCTCATAGTGATTAGAGCCCCAACACATGGGACAAATACGATTAAAAACATCCAGAGAACATGTAGCTTAAGTACACAGTGCACACAGAGGTTTGGAGATCTTGTATTAGCCGTGGATGTCATAAGACGTTGACGTCGTTAGGAGCAAGTTGCAATTAACTTCATTCATCTAGGATGAAGCATTGAGTAAATAGCCGTTATTTCACATCCATCAGAAAATACTCGGATGATTACCTCGCTCATAGTACCCAGGACTTAACTTTTTAAAACTTTTTAAACTTAAGAAACTTTTAACACTCTATAGGTAATGGTTTAAAAATTTTTGTTTTGGTATAGTTCCGCACTTAGGACGATCTAGTTTCAAACAACGCCCAGCCATTGAAATTTAAGTTTTCTTTGGTTTCCCTAGGGCGACTAACACGAGGACCGGGATGGATTCTCTGAAAAATTCCACAGACCGATTTCGTCATGCGTCCGTTTGCAGTACAAGTTTTCGCTCCGAATTTGATAATGCCGTCGTCCAAGGGATATTAATCGCTATTCTTTCTTCCTTTATTCTCGTTCTATTTCCTTTCCATTATTTATCCAACGTCACGAAATTGACTCTCGGCAGGTGTATTGTCAGACGTTGTCCGTCATTCAATAACATGCTAATAAATGTGACGTTTTTCAGACAGTATTGCAGTTTGCATGAAAATACCGTTCTAGAATATTGTCCTTATAACTAACCCAAGCTCAAATGTTCGGCCACTGCCTTGAAGATTTACACTGTAGATATCTTGATATTTACTCCCCATATGCATTAAATGATCACTTAGATGTGCTTCAGAACTGTTTCACAGTCTTCTTGTACCCTGTTGGTTAGCATAAGCTTCTTTTCTCAGAACGTATGACTAAAATATCTACGGAAAATCTGAGCTGCGTGTGCTTATGGTAAAAAAGCTTATAACATGCATATATATACATATATGTAAGGTTTGTTTACAGATAATGCAAGTTACGAGTTGTGAGGGATACCAGGTGAATTAGACGGAGAAACGCACAGTTTACTGTTGAACACATGACTCGGTCCTACAAATCATACTCGTATCCTCTCTCATGAAAAAATACGCACAACATTAAATATTAATTAGCGACAGTGCATTTTACTTCATTCACATAGATACTGAACTGCCTGTGACAGGCATGAAATGCAGAATATCGTATAATTATCCCTAGAGCTTGATTACGTGTTGGTACTTAACTGAGTAACCGAAATAACTGTAAGTTATTAACATTCTACAGCGCATCGGGACCTATGATAGCGATTGAAGTTGCAACATTTGGATATTATGATGATGGACAATATAACTCATCCAGGGGAACTGCTTGATAGATATGTATAGAATAACAGGCAATGGTATGAATAAGAAACAAATACTTTGTTAAAAGAGATCGATCTCTTCTTATCGCCGATCTTAAACTAATTTATTGAAGTTCAGAAATATTGCTTGAGAAACGTAAGACAAAGATACGCGGTAAGAAATTCGTCATTTAGCACTGCGCGAAATGGAGCTATTTTACATATTCTCTACACTATATCAGTTTGACATTAACATGCTCTATTTAGTACAATATCAGTCACATTTCATTCGAAGTTCTCCTGTTTATTTGTCTGTTAGGCTACGCTGCTTTCTTTTCAGCTTATGCTTCAGAAAACCTTGTTTTAAAGCATTTTGTAAAATGCATGGTCGTTTAAGCCATACACCAACAGATGCACGAGATAAGGTGCGATAAATTAAAGCATATCTGCTTCTTTAGTGTGTGTGTGTGTGTGTGTGTGTGTGTGTGTGTGGTCCCGCTCACAAGCGCGCAAATACTGTGAGCTAGTCCGCTGGCCTCTGTTGACTTCCCTAATCTGGATTGTCGACGTTCAGTTTCTGTATAAATTGCGGATTATTCCCCCATCCGTTTGGAGGGTCTCATCTCTGGTATTATATCCTTTTTCACTTGGTATTCAGGAATAGCGACTCTCTAGAAACAATGCCAATTAGAGCTTTGTATTTTAAACGCTTGTCAAAAGTCGTGAAATGGATGATACATTTGTGTGTTAAAAAATTTGGCGTTTTACTTGATATAATAATCAACCTTTTACGTTGCCCATCATGTTTAACAAGACTACACAGAAGCCTTTTTTACGAACTCGTTGTCAGGCTTAATTAATTTGCATACATTTTTGTTCCATTGTAAAACAGGTAATAAAACTAAATATCTAGAAGAGGCAAGCTGGTTATAGGCTTCTTTGACGGGGAAAGGAATGTGACAGTAATGCTGAAACACCGTAACTCACAGGAATCGAATCAGTACTCCATATTTATCACGCAAAGCTCCTTAGAAAATTTGTAGAACCGGCTTTCAAGACTGAATAAACCATTTTTATTCAATCGGCTACGTGTCAATGCTGCAGAGGTCTCACAAATAAGATTTAGCTAACGACATAGAGAATACAGAAGTACAAGCAATTATCCTTCATATGTTCCCTCTCAGTACGAGGTACAATGAAGACTACCCTCGGTCATTCACTTTGTATTAATTCCAGAGTATAGATGTATAACCAAAATTTAACTGATATTTATTAAGGAACGGCTATGTCTTGTTTCTCGCCGCCATAAGTTTCTTAAAATATTTACTGCTATTCATACTGCAGTATTCCTATAGGTGACTGTATCTAAATAATTCATTTACAAAAAAAAAAAAAATTGTATTGTCTGTCACGCGCTGAAAGACTTCACTTCTGTTCTTGAGATTGCTCCCCTCAGCAAATTGCAAATAAATTAATAATTGTTTGTGTAAGACTATATGTTCAACAATGCTGATAAACTGCCGAGATTTCAGCAGGAAAAGCATTATGAAAACAATAGTTTTTCTTTTTAATAAAAAAATCTCAAGCTAGATGTCTTACTTGTAGCTGCGACTGACAAAAGTAGGGACGGATATTGGATAAATATATACTTGATGTGCAGGGAAGGAGTCAAAGCCACAGCCTCAGTCCAAAATATTACTGACATCATACGCAAAAACAGAGTAACCGACATAATGTTTTCCAAAAGTAGTACCACTGATGCATGGACACATATGTTAACGGTTTTCACTTGGAATCCGCTTGACCCTCGTCACAGGTTCAACACGAAAAGCTCAGCTTCTACTGACAGCATTAAAATAGGATACGGTCGTTCTAAGACTGCTATAATTTAATTTTTATGCTGATGAGCGCACTCGCGCGGGCGTACACACACACACACACACGCACACACTACTTTCCTCCGCTGTCTGATTAAGTAGTTCTGGAAGTGTACATTTCACAGAAATGGGTATACTTAGAGAAAATGCTCATTAACGCTCTGCTGCAAGGTTGTTCTGTAACTATTGTTCCAGTATTATGAACAATGAGCCGTGCGCACACATTATGATATTTTTTGAGTCCTAGCAAATTTTTCTGTTAGAAAGGTCACAGTTTGTGGTAACTAACGCAAAGTTATCAAGTAAAGCGGAGATCATATACGTCTTACCCCACGGAAGTGTTATAGGTCCTCTGCTGTTCCTAATCAATACAAACGATTTAGGAGGCAATCTGTTGGACCCTCTTGGATTTTTAGCAGATGATGCTGTCATCTACAGTCTCTTAACCTCATAAGATGATGAAAACCAATAGCTAAGTGATTGAAACGCGATATCTAAATATGATATTGGAGTGCCTGTGTTGTTCTAAAGTACAATGCAGTATTCCTTCGGATATGCATGCATGGACTTTTTCCTGCATGAGCTGCATAATGGAACCACGACGAAGAAAATTTGTGGCGAACAAGGACTCGAACCCAGATTTCCCGCCTACCGCGCACGGCCGCCTTACCATTAGACTATCCGAGCACGACTCACGACCAGATCCAAACCACCGTGTGTCGTCAGCCTCAACCTGTACTCGTACACCTATTACGTATAGACATTATAATTGAAAGTCACTTCACCGGTGTCGTTGGATAAGTGCGATATTTCAGTGCCTGTGTTGCCACAAAGTACGATGCAATATTCATTCGGAAATGCACGCACACACGCACGTATACACACACACACACACACACACACACACACACACACACACACACGCACACACACACACACACACACACACACACACACACACACACGCACGCATGCGCATGCATGCGATCTCACGCAGACCTACATGCACACACACAGATTCACCTGGCATTAGGACCTTGACGATACTGCCAACATTCTACTGAATTCTTCGACTTCGCTCCTTCATCTGTATGTAAAAGCTGCTCAAAACAATGAAAGATATATTCAGCTAAAAAAATGTAAAACGAATAGAATTGTGCATCGCACATCACGGGAATAGGATTTTACAGTAAAAATAATGATAGCGTAGTTAAAGGTGGAGTGAACATAGGAATTATTACGTTACTACAAGGCACTGTTTGTTACACGCTGATTATGGGACTCTAAGGGCATAGCATACTGACAACAGTTTGCTGTTCAAAAAAATGTTCAAATGTGTGTGAAATCTTATGGGACTTAACTGCTAAGGTCATCAGTCCCTAAGCTTACACACTACTTAACCTAAATTATACTATGGACAAACACACACACCCATGCCCGAGGGAGGACTCGAACCTCGGCCGCGACTAGCCGCACAGTCTATGACTGCAGCGCCTAAGACCGCTCGGCTAATCCCGCGAGGCGGTGAGTTTGCTGTACAATGACTGTTCTTTATTATAAAATAATGTTTATTTTTTACCATTCCTTACGCTATGTTACCCAAATATTCCCTCGCTGTGTAGTGCACTTTAACTGCGTTTTTAAATATTAAGATCTTAGCTGTCTCTTTCGTGTTCTTGAGCAATCTATTGTACAATTTTCCTCCCTTTTAGAAAATGCTTTTGTGCATTATTTATTTGTTTACTCTTGGCCAGCGTAAATTTAGTGGGACTCTTGTACCATAATCATGAAAGCTGATGTTTGTGATATAATTGCTGATGCTCTCTCGATGTGAATACGAAAAGGGAAAGTTTAATCACACGGTGCAGTTAGAATTCCCAGCCATTTAGACAGATTCTTACAGACAGCTCGGTTACTGCTTTTCGTTATTATTTTAATAATCCTTTTCTGTAGTTTATATACCATGACCATGTATATACCCTGAAAAATAATGCGTAGTTAAAGATGGAGTGAACATAGGAATTATTATGTAATTGCAAGGCATTGCCTGTTACACACTGATGACGAGACTCTTAAAGGCATAGCATACTGATGACATTTTCTTTGCTTGTGTACTCGTGTGTTGATTCCACTACAGGTAGCAGCCAATACTAAGTCATAAGAATTTAGTGCTTGTCTTAGAGTCCATAAAGTTTTTGTCCACATTTAACTTTAAAGAATTATATTCCCCTCTTAAGCGGAAATACATGCTGGCTGTAATCTGTACAGTGTTGCTTTGTTGCTTGATAACCTATTATGAATGCGTTTAAGTGTTACATTTTCCTCCTCTACTAGGAGTTCTTGTGTTTTTGTGATTGAAATTATGCTGTCGTTACTAAAACTGAAATTTTTCCCATGTCTGATACTGACAGGAAAATCATTGATGTGTATCAAAAGCGACATTGGTTCTAAAATGCTGCCCTGAGGGGCCTCTATGTTCATATATTCGCAATATTTGACTGTTCCGCTGTTTCTTGGTGGAATGTTTTATATATTATGAGTGAAAAAAATACACAACAAAGAAGTAATATTCTACAATATTTATCATTTTACAAACCGGTTTTCGGCTGTTTCACCATAGTCAACTGCAAAGATAATTACGCATGGCAGTGAAATTTTTGTAGGAGCAAAGATTTTAAACTAATGCGTGTACAGAGTATCTCAGATGGTTTCCAAAGCTGAAAATTGTTAATGTTTGATAATGGAGTAAAGCAAGAGGAATTTTATCCGTAAAAATGCCTTCTAAATGTATTTCATTAAGATACTATATATGACACATTAAATGATGAACTATGTGTCATATATCCAGGCAAATCTCCTAAACATCCCGTTTTCACTGAAACTATTGTTGTTTTTTCTCCTACACAAGACATCAAGAAGTGTCATCTTTGGAAAGCAACTGAGATACCGTGTAGGTTCACTAGTTAAAAATACTTGAGCCCACAAAAATTAAACAGGTACACATGTTTTCTTGTTACCTGACGATGACAACTGACGAAAACCGGTTTGCAAAATAATAAATATCGTAGAATATTACAGCAGTGTCGTTTATTAATTCAGTCTCAATATTCTTGGGATATGCAAAATGTTTCACTAAAATCTTACTTTATTTGATGCCAGCTCTATCTCTACCGTCATTATCCTGTTTTCAGATATAATCGTAACTAATCATTCGCAATTTCTCTTATTCCCATTTTTTCCGTTTTTTTTTTTTTTAGAATTTTAGTATCAACAGTATCAAAATCCTGTGACTGATCTAAAATAATACCTGTGACACATTCATCCTCGCCTAGTTCGTTAAGTATCAGATTTGTAAATTTTATTGAAGTGACACAGATCAAGTAAGATAGGCCCGGGGCCGCAAGCTAGCCACTTACGTTAATCCACTGACTCAGCATCCCCATCCAAGCGAGTCAGCGACCACGGAGGGGTGCTGGGGCAACAGTCAGCGTTCGAGACGTTTCTGAGGTGCTAGATATGCCGCGTACGCAACACGTGAGGAACGAGGCAGCCTTGCCGTGTATGATAGTTAGCGACAGGCCAGGCTGATAATCGGTCCGCTGTGTGTTGGTTCAGCTGAGAGTTCGCCAACGTTCTTCAGCCATTTAGATGGGACCATAGGCCGAATGGTCCAGCCGCAGCCTGGATGGGCCAAGTGTCGAAGTAAGGTCTTCCCACCCCCGAGCCACTGGACTTCGCTAACAGGAGCCTCCGTTCTCCAGCCACTGGTTCTTGGTTTGACCCTGGGAAACGCTGCCGACCACCGCAGTACCTGAATGTCGGCCTGCTCCGCTCACAGTTACGAGACATGAGGCGCCATCATCTGACACAAGTGATCCGAGGCAGCTTGCAGTGCGCTGCTAAGCGAGCTCGCTGCGGAGCCGCGTTGACGAGAGGTGCTGACACCGGCGCGTCTACGCCAACTCGCGGCGGCCTCAGATTCATCGCTCGCCGCCTGATGTCCGCCTCTTGTGCGGAGCATTTCCTACGCTTTACTAACAAGAAAGTCAGTAAATTGTGTCGCCAACCACAGGCTGCCTAGACTGTCTCACCTCTCTCCATCTACACCAGAGAACTACTCGCCCAGACCAAGTTAGGCCCCGACACTTCTCTAATTCATTCTGTACTTCTAATTCCCCAGAAACTGAACTGCACCTCATTGAGGAGGCTACATTTATTCAAGTTAGTAGTTGAGTACGTTGTGTTTTCTGGGTATGTACACATTAAAATCATCTGTTATTCGTTCTCCTCCTTCCCAAGCTACCGAACAGCAGGGATGTAGCTTGTTACGTTTCACCCGCTGTTCCAAATAGTCCCAAACATTCTATGGGATTAGCACCAAGTCATTTACAGGGACGCCAACGGCCTTGCCACAGTGGTAACACCGGTTCCCGTCAGATCACCGAAGTTAAGCGCTGTCGGACTGGGCTAGCACTTGGATGGGTGACCATCCGGTCTGTCGAATGCTGCTGGCAAGCGGGGTCCACTCAGCCCTTCTGAGGCAAACTGAGGAGCTACTTCATTGAGAAGTAGCGGCTTCGGTCTCGGAAACTGACATACGGCCGGGAGAGTGGTGTGCTGACCACATGCCCCTCCATATCCGCATCCAGTGACGTCTGTGGGCTCAGGATGACACGGCGGCCGGACGGTACCGTTGGGCCTTCATGGCCTGTTCGGAAGGAGTTTCGTTTCTTTTTCTATATTTAGCGGGACAGTCAAGGTGCGACAGGTTGTCTAAGTTTTCGACAAACCATAAACGTAGGCGTGCAGATGTTTGAAAACGGTTGTTGTGGTCTTGGAAGCCGAGAGTTTCCACAACATACGACATAAAGATATTGTATACACTGACGAGGCCAAATATTATGACCAACTGGTTAATAGCTTGTTCGTCCGTCTTTGGAACGAAATACATCACTGACTCTGCGTACCAAGAATCCCACACATTTTGTTGATAGATTTGTGGAGGTATATGGCGTTAGATGTCTTCGCACGGGTCATGTAATTTGTGTAAATAAAGGGGCGCTGATTTGCGTATGGGGTGATGGCGCCAGACAGCGACTCAGATGAGTTCCATACGACTTAAGTCCGGCGAATTTGGTTGCCGAGGCCTGAGCATGAGTACGCTATAAAGCTCTTCAAACCACTGTATCACGACTCTGGCTCCAAAACACGGACATTTACACTGCTGAAAGATGACATCGCCGCCGGGGAAGACATCAAGCATGAAGGGACACAAGGGATTCGCAGCTATCAGCGTGTCTTCGATTACTACCACAATTCCCATGCAAGTGCTGGAGAATGTCTCCCATAGCAAAATACTGCTCCCACCAGCCTGCGTCCATGGTGCACTGTACATTTCGAGTCGTTTGTGGAGACGACCATCGACCTAATGTACCAAAAATGTGATTCATCCAAAGGGCCAACAGGATTTCATTAATCGACGGTCGAATCCCGATGGTCCGGTGCCCACTCCAAACGTAGCTGACGATGTCGTTGAGTCAACCTGTGAAGATGTAGATGTGGTCTGCTGCAGAGCTCCATGTTCAGCTACGTACGACGAACTATGTGCTTTGAAACACTTGCACATGCATCACCATTATGCTCTTTCAGTAGAGGTGCCACAGATCACCATCTCTCCTACCTTATGGAGCACACAAGCCTCCGAACCCCACATTCTGTGAGTGTCTTCGACGGCTAACTGAGGCGTCGCAGCTAAGGCGCGATCGCCAATTTGTCTATTAAAGCTTTCTTGTATGAATTTATGTGGGCTCCAGTGTAAGCAGTCAGAATCTTCTACGATGTGCAACGGGTCAGCTGTGTCCTGCAGACGTGCGTCATGACCATATGGCGTGACTGCAGCGTGTGAAAGTAGCGGAGAGGCGCTTACAGAGTAGTTACATTCTCTGGAACTATAAAAATTAATAACTGATCTAGAAATAGCCTGACTAACTTCATGTTAGGTACATAATCTTCTGTTGTGTAAAGAAACAATCTGTCAAAATCTGAAGTCATTAACTGTCATAATTTGGAAGTTACAGAAAAAAGTCACTAAAAACGTAATTATCCGACACTTAAAAAACTAAATCATATATATATATATATATATATATATATATATATATATATATATGTGTGTGTGTGTGTGTGTGTGTGTGTTAATAGTTCACCAACTGTGACTATTTGAAAAGATATGATAACGCCTTCAGTGTTTAGATTCAAATTTGGAAAGTTCTCATTTTAGAAAACCTGTCTTAATGTTGCTGTAGTAAGAACTTTAGGAATTTCAAGTAGATATTTATGTTTTGTGTTAGGGTGAGTGTGAAAGAGAGTTCTTGTGTGAGTGTATGTGGGACATTCGCCAATATTAAATTTTCTGTTTGTAATTCTCTATAGGAACTTGCAAGTGTTCGAGCTTTGTACCGTGGGAACGAATCCACCAGTGGTTCCCCTACTAGTGGATGACGGATTTCCAAGCATGTTTGAATATGTAAGAGACAGCCAGAACGTTCGCGACTATATAGCTAAATTCCAGACGTAAAGTACAGCTTAAAGTTTATTTCATTTTATTTGTTTAACAAGAGAGTTTTGAGTTGCTTATTTTAATGGTGTCAATGAGCTGAGAGCAGTGGTTGGTTCTTTCTAGATTTTGGCGCGAGCCGTGCCCTGAAAGTCAGTTCTGATTGGCCGTAATTCTGTGCAGCCAATAAGAAGTGAGACGGTTTGCCACCTAACGCAGGAGATAGAGGTGCTTGTAGAGGCAAAGAGAAGAAGGGAGCGATGGACTAGCTTTCGAAGGAGCCAGTCACGCTGAAAGTGTCAGAACGCATTATGTGTAAAATGAAGTGATACTGTGACTTCCGCGTTTCGGTACAGTGAAAAAGGCAGCTGGTATTTTCCGTTAACTATTTGTGAAACTTTAAGAGTCGAGAGATATTTTGTTCTGGAGAAAAACGCGTGTGTAAACTTTTAACTAAAAGCGTCCACTGAATGCCGACTGCAAAAGCAAATAGCTGTTTATCGACTGTGTTACTCTCGTAAATGATTTCGTAATTGAATAGGAAAAGTTCTGGCTGTTTGAGTGTGACGAGGACTGTGAACAGGAACTTTAATGATCTGAACACATGTGGGCTGATGACCTTGCTTAATAGCAATAAAAAAAGAAAATCCTAATGCAAAGTTTAAAAGGACCTTTGAACTTAGAAATTTGAACAGCAACCCATTTCCTATTTATTCTTTAGAGTTCACAAAACTATTTTCAGCTTTTTGTACTTATAGCGCCCTCCGACGTGTAGTTATGAAATCTCAGTTTCTTCAACACTGCTTTTCTGAGATCTCTTAAGTGGCTGCAGTCAGGAGTTACGTGTGCAGATCTGCAGCAGTATCGAGGTAGGTGGACAAATTATGTTGCAGAACCCCCGTCGATGTGCGAAAGAGCGCGTTACGTCGCACAATCATATAGCGCCTGGTGGTAGTTTCACTGTAATTATATGTTTTTCCGTAGATGCTCACGACAGAAACGAGTGAACATTCGGCCAGCTTCTCCGTTTCGAGATACTCGTCCGCAGGCTCTGCGTAATAATAATGGGCCCTTTGTCAAAGTCACTTATCTCAATGGAATTCCCGATTCGCCGCCCGTATCTTCACTAGCGTGATCCCCGTCCTTGTCTGCTCCGCTTACATACTTTTTTTACCTCGTCAAGTGCCCGTAACGCCACCAGGCAGCATCGTATATCACGGTAGGCAGTGATCATAATGTTTTGGCCGATCAGTGTAGAAGATAGGATGACACTTGGTTACACGGAATGATGAACCTACAAATCCTATTCATGTTCACGGTAATATGAGTGTATGGTCCCAGGAAACGGTACCATGCATTCCATATAATCATCACGAAACCATCTACGGTCTTACCTACACCCTCCACACTCTGGGGGTTAAATGTCTAACGGGGTCGTCGGCGCACTGGATCATTTGAAAAGAGACCAGGTTGCGTCTACTCGGACCACAATGAACGCCTCCACTCACCTACTTTCCAGTTTCCGTGCTGTTTGGCTCTATGAATACGTGCACCAAAAGATGGTCTTTTGCTAGTTACCCGACGAAAAATGTCCTTTTTATGCAATTCGATTCGCAATGTTATGTAAATTCGTGGAGGTGGACCTTTACTCACAGACTGCGTGACTTTCATCTCACATCGCTGGTGGTTATGGTTTATGTACCACATCTGTTCGTACAACATTTTACATCGCAGCGAGTGGTACACCATTCCCCGTACACAAGTTCAAAAGTCCGTGGAGATACACCAACATATCGGACAACTCCATTCACAATGTGGTCATGGACAAGACTAAATAGGTTATTGCTTGTCTTCCATTCTTTCAAGTCAATACGCCGACGCATCTTACTGCGCTGATTCCGTACTACCGACTGGCATACACACACCACTTCACTGCCGTGAAGTTTATCGGCGGTGGAGAGTTCAAATGGTTCAAATGGCTCTGAGCACTATGGGACTTAACATCTGAGGTCATCAGTCCCCTAGAACTTAGAACTACTTAAACCTAACTAAGAACCGCTCTGCCACACCGGCCGGCGGGTGGAGAGTCACATAACCGTATGGTACCAATTCTACGCCATCTATAGCGCTCCATAAAGACCATTGTTCTGTTTTCAGAGTATGACCACTACTTAGTCCTGTGAATTTCTGACGCTTAGTTGTCCGTGTGTACAGGTCGTAGCAATAATGTTTTATTTCCAAATATATTGAATCACTAGGTTTCCTGTGTTACATTCGAAATTATACACTCAATAAAATCATGATATATGTACTTAATGGATGTTTACTTAATTAATGTAGAAGTAAGTATTGATGATGAAATTTAAAATTTCTAAGCAAGTAATGTGAATGTACAAAATATTTAGTGTTTATACGTCCACAGCCGAAGCAAGTAGATATACTACATTTCTTGATTTTTAGACGCTTTATGCTGTAAAATATCTTCAGTGGATGAAGAAAACCCACGTTTTAGGCACAGTTGCAGTGGTCTACCTGAGGCGTATTTGCTGTGCTAGACCTAGCGCATAGGCACTGCAACCGTGCCCGAAATATTGCTTTTATTCATGCAGTGACAGGTATTTTTCTTTTATGTTCAAACAGCTAGCCCAACAGTGCCTGTGAGAGTATGATACATGGTCTCCCTGAATGTCAGAGTGATTTTAATTAAAGTTTCACTACTTGAGCCAGTTTAGACGGAAGTCTACTTACCGTGTGGGTACCCAACTTCATAGGAATGGGGTCTACACAGTGCGCTGCAGGATCTGCATTGTTATTAGTGTTGGCGTCATGACCAGCCGACGGAGGGTTGAAACACAGGTATCAGTGTTCACTGCAGTTGCAGACAGTCAACATGGATCTGGACAGTGTAAGCAGGCCTTCACTCGTAAAGCTGGTTGAACCAAACGACAGCAATAGTGCTGCTGCTCTTTACTAGGATCGACGCATTTAATGAATACTGTAAGGTGTTCTTTTCTCACCGGGGTTGGTAGTTCGAATTAACAGGTGATTGGGGAACTGCTTCTGGGAGAGATCGAAGGCCAATGCGCCACAAGGTGTTGAAAAAATTACTATTGCCATGGCTGAAAACGCTGGACGTAATGTGTGATCTTCAAACAGTGCACAAATAATGTCATGAGAGTTGAACATTGTTTCGCGGAGCAGTCGAGAAATCTCCAGTGCGGATTCAGGCTGTCGTGCAAGTTTGTAACTTGGAAATTAAAAATGATACGCAATTAAAAAATGTTACCCTCCCACGCGAAAATTAGAATATGCTTCTTTCCGTGGTTTATTCGTCATTTTTCATCCGCATATCCTTGCAAATGTTTCCACGAAGTTTTATTACCTACAATCACTCGTGTTTCATGGCGGCCCTGTTATGTAGTGAAAGTTTAATTATAATCACCCGATAGTTCAACTGTAGATGTTGAAAAACATTGTTAAGATGAACAAAATTAGACGTTAAAGTGCCATTAATGTATAATCAAGATTGTACTCTGAGGATTTTCAATAACCTAAAAGTGTTCTAAGAGTGCTGCATATTTTGCAGTAAGTCGGGAAAGTTTTGAACATTTTCATAGGTTTATGATGTGAGAAACGTGTGAATTGTTGTTCTGTTATACTCGTAATTGGAAAGAGTAAGTTGTTTGTGGCATTTCATTTGTTTGATCATTTTTAAGGAATCCGTAGTTTTCAAGACAAATTGCGACACAATCTGTCTGAGTCTGTTGGCACTTACTGTGCACCTGGGTCGTTCCATTAAAACCTTATTCTAAGTACAAGGAAACTATCGGCGCCCGGTACAAAGACTGGTAGCTGAAACCTTGCGAAACATAATTTAAGGCAAAATGGGTCAAATGGCTCTGAACACTATGGGACTTAACATCTGACGTCCTCAGTCCCCTAGAACTTAGAACTACTTAAACCAAACTAACCTAAGGACATAACACTCATCCATGCCCGAGGCAGGATTCGAACCTGCGACCGTAGCGAACGCGCGGTTCCAGACTGAAGCGCCTAGAACCGCTCGGACACACCGGCCGGCTAATTTAAGGCAAAAAGATGCCATAATAACTGATACTTTCGGACTACATCATTATCAATAATTCTTTGTATTCAATCGTAGTAGAGAAATGTCTGGGAGTGTATATTTGGGACGATTTAATGTGGAATATCCCCAGATATTTAGTTTTAGGGTACGCATATACCGAAAGCAGCTGCATTGCAACCGTTCGAAATAACTTCATTTACGAAGGAGATCGCTTATGCCGTAAAATGAAAGTCTGGCCGAACCTGGAGTAGTGAATATCACTGTGGGATCATTACTAATTTCGATTAACAAAAGAGGTTGGAAAGATTCACAGAGGATCACAAGGATTGGTCATGCGATTTTGACAACATGAGAGAGTCACAGAAATGTTCTGTTTGCCCTGCCATGAGAAGCCTCAGTAAAGACCCTGTGTCACACGTAAGGCCTTCTTCTTAAACAGACTTTGCCCGTGCAACAAATCGTAGGTAGAGGAGATCCCCTGTCCTCGCAGCTACAAAGTGCGCAGCGGCTTGTGGAAAGTGTTTGCGCGTTTGGAAGTACATTTACCTTTGTGTTCCATTACCGGTGAGATGGCCTCTAGACACGGTGCGTGCGTTTCACTGTTGCGACATCTTAAGGCAAACACAACTATCGCATCGGCGATCAGTTCATTTTGTAGAGTACAGTTATCAGCACGACTCACTAACCGAATGAAGAGCCACGAAACGAAAGAATTTACAACGGGTGAGAAATTGGAGAGAGTTTCTTATTGGAAGACAGCGGCACGCGACGCTGTTGACGAAAGCTTATTACAGAAATGAGTGGAAATACGGGCGGCGGACGATTGGTGACAAGACGAGGCGGCGTTGTCACGGAGCGAGACAGCCGACATTAACAATACACGCGCCTGCCGGCTGCCCCCGGGGCCTAAGTGGCTAATGGGGAAACGCGCCGATATACGCCCCGAGGGCGTCGTGCGCGCGCCCGGGGGACTCCTCTGATAATGATCGCTACATCAACTGCTAGATTACTGACCCGGCCCCGACCCCATCTGATTACGATTCTAGGATAGTCCAGGCCGCAACAATTAAACACCGTCGCGACACAGCACTGCTATCTGGCTCCCTCCATTCGCGCTGCTAACTAGTTTTCGCACTGCAGTTAGCCACTGCGTTCAACTACAGTTACGATGATGTAATACTGAAAGCGCAGCCTTGCGCTAGATGCAGGCTCTAATCGTTAATACGTGTAGTTCTCTCGGCAAAGAAAAATTCAAACAATAATGTCGAACGGTGAAATTGTCTTCAGCTGTAAGTGCACTATCTTTAATAGTCGACATTATGAAATACTTGTCAATATTTTATCCTAAGTAGTTTATAACATTCTGTGTGTCCTAAATCTTGGCATTTCTCGAGTATAGTGTGAAAGTCGAGACATAATTCCAAATTTTAATGCACGCGATAATTATTTTCAATGAGCATCGGCTGTCATACTCCATAAATACCTAATATCTATTTTCCCAAAGCGCGCTTTTCTGATTATGCAGATGACAGCTGGAAACTATTGTGGTTTGAGTTCCATTATTGTTTAATGATGTCATTCATTTATCGAAATACTGCAATTCCACTATTATTTGCGAATATACCGGCCGCATTGGCGTCCTGGATCACGTTACAGTTGAATCCAGCACACTGGCGCGCGGTCGTTCCTGGCCTCGTTTTATGATCTTCTGTTGGAAATCTTATTTCAGTGAACTGGTAAACGGTTGATTGTGATATTAAAAGTAGAATAGTGATATTATTCTGTGACGACTAAAGTAATTTATAGACAAAAGTCTAAACTGAGCGAGGTGGCGCTGGATGTGCCATTCACATTTATGTTTTCCCTCATTATTCTAAATCGATTAATGCTAATGCTAGGATAGTTCCTTTGAAACGGCACGACCTATCTTCTTCCTTAATATGAGTTTATTCATTATCTCATGAACTCGTCTACTGTGGAACTTTCCCTGTATTTATACTTATCCCTGCAAAGCCCAGGAACCAAGCTGCTTGAACCGTACAAGAAACCTAAGGCGATCAAGTGGGTTTTTTCTATCGTAATACCATCCAGGTTATGCTAAACTGTTCCCTTACTATATTTACACAGAATGTCAAAGACTATGAGAGCGACTGATTGTACAGCGACGCTTAGTGGTTTGTCAGGCTCGCACTGATTTCCCAGTAAATGGGAAGCCAAGTCCGTGTATGTCTCAACTAGGGTCTCGTAAATTAGTCTTGTGACTTGACTCCAAAACAAGAAGTCCAATTTGCCCGAACTGTCGAGAACGGTGCAAAATACGTCATACGCTCACCATATTCACACAGTGCAGTTCAACTAAGTGAAGGAGGATATGTGCAGTAAATGATTTTAGAGAGTTGTGTTCCCCTTTAGTCTCCAGTAAAATTATGTCAACTAATGATTGACTGGAAGCCACAGACTGCCTAGCTCTTATCAAAATTACAAGAAACTTTCTTAATATTTAATACTGTCGGTGTTTCGGTTACTACATCTGCAATCAACAACGATCTGCCCTATAACTTCATATATAAGCCTGCCGCTAAAATTCTGCATTCTGCCATAGCATCGACTATAACTTTCAGCAGTGACACATATCGCAGAATGTACCCAATCATTCGTTTCGTTTTCTTATTAATTACACTGTTTCTTCTCCTATATTCGTTGCAGGATGTCTTCACTCGTGACACGACCAATACGTCTGATTAGTTGCTAGTAGTTAGTTACTTTGGTTTTCCACTGGTCACGTTTCGCGATATCTTACTACGACATCGACCCTGTGAAATTGTTTGGATAAATAGCATATATTTTAGTAAACATTAGAGTCGTTTCGTAACCAGTGACGTGAGTAATATTAATTTGTACGACGACGTGCTGAAAAATATAATCTCCAAATATTTTATGTGAAAATTCTTAACGATTCTTCATTAAAACAAACATTATTAACATTCCACAACATTATTCCTCTTGTCTACATATCTGTAGCCCTCTGCCCCTAGAAGGCTCCGAATTCTAACATTTATCATGGTGGTGTGTAGCGTAACTATATCGGTGTGTGATAAACAGCCTGTTGTAATCAAGTTCGATTTAGAAGGTTTCGTCCACAATGGAGCGTCCACTCTTTCAGAATCACAATGCCAGAAAACACACGAATGCCGCAACATCTGCTACAACCCGCCTTGGGTTCACTGTCATCGATCATCATCCATGTAGTCCCGACTTGCCCATATCCGATAGTCGTACATTTGCTAAACTTAAAGAATACCTTCGATGACTTCCGTTTGATGATGATGCAGCTGTGCAAGCAGAGGTGAGGTTCTGGCTTTGTCAATAAAATCATTCTACAGTGACGATATCAACAAACTGGTCACTCGTTGGGAGAAATGTTTGTTGCCAGGATGACTAGGTTGAGAACTAAATATATGGACGCAGAGAATAAAGAGGCAAAATATTAATAACGTTTGTTTTATTTAAAAAGCCTTAAAACTTTTCAAATAAAAAATTCGGAAGCATCACATCTCGGCCAGCTGAAGTGGCCGAGCGGTTCTAGGCGCTTCAGTCTGGAACCGCGCGACCACTACGGTCGCAGGTTAGAATCCTGCCTCGGGCATGGATGTGTGTGATATTCTTAGGTTAGTTAGGTTTAAGTAGTTCTAAGTTCTAGGGGACTGATAACCTTAGATGTTAAGTCCCATAGTGCTCAGAACCATCACATTTCAGCACGCCCTCGTGTTTACACTATATTTAACCAATGTCACAAAATGGGTAATTACACATCAGTAATTTTCCCTGTGGAATGGGAGATATCTTCAAGCACAAAATAATATCAGTTTGCTTTTACTTTTTTTTTGTTATTATATATTACCTCCCGTAACTGATTACAAATAGATGTTTGAATATTAGTATTGCTCCGCAGTTAAAGCTTTGGTGTATTGGAGCCATGTTGTCAGTTTATAGTCTTGTTGGTAGTTTACTCTTGTTTTCAAAGCCTGACTGAAGTTTAACTGCATAAAAGGATCAAGCACACTGCGAAATATGTTAGTGTTTGTGTGAAAATAAAGTCCCCTGCGTTTACACACCTTTGCCGTAACTAATTTTTACGCATTCACCATCGGTAAAGAATATTATTTGTTGTTTCTGTATATAAAATAGATATACGTTTATATACAGGTATGTATAATAGGGAGTCATCAATACGCAATCATGTGGCACATTGATAGTGTTTTTCTGTCTGATGGTTCTTCATACAAACTAATGAAGTTGCACCACCCTTTCTTTCAAACTTCATAGCCAAACTGTATATTAAAAAGGCAGACATGAATTAGACTTGAGGATGAAAACACGACAAATAAAAGTAACTGACACTCACTCTGATGTTGTTCCGCTTGTAAGGACAAGGTTAGAGCAGAGTGTTCATACTGGGTCGAGGGTTTTGTTGTAGAAAGCTACTTTGCTGCTCTTGTCGTGTCTGCGGGATTCCGACGCTGTGTCGCGCCGCAGTATAAGGAGATTGCCTGCCGCGCTCGTTTGTTCTGCCTTCGCTCGCGGGTAAGTGGCCCTGCCCTCTCAAAGTGTATTCGCGGCGGAGGCGTCCTCAAAAATTCCTGACTGAAGCACCGCCCGCGATGAGCGCACAAGTAATAGAGCTGCTCAAATCTTGAGCGACACTCTCACAAAGCGATGGACGCTATGCGGCATATATATAGCGGCGTTTATCTTATATTTCTGTCATATACATACGATTACAGTAGTTTTCTGTTGCCTTCTACAATATTACTTGGTGACGATCTCAAAATGACAAAAAGATTACCAAACAATCGGTTATATAGTTTTCCTAGTCATCTGCTTCGAAGATAAATTATGTTTTCTGAGGGTACACCTAACGAGTCTTAGGCGGTCCTTTGCGTTCTCACAACAATATTTACGTGACCTATATCACTGACGTCGGTTTGCAGTAGGGTTTTAGAGCATATATTGTATTCAAATATTATGAATCACCTCGAAGGGAACGATCTATTGATACGTAATCAGTATGGTTTCAGAAAACATCGTTCTTGTGCAACGCAGCTAGCTCTTTATTCGCACGAAGTAATGGTCGCTATCGATAGGGGATCTGAAGTTGATTCCGTATTT
Source organism: Schistocerca nitens (assembly GCF_023898315.1). Lineage (NCBI taxonomy): Eukaryota > Metazoa > Arthropoda > Insecta > Orthoptera > Acrididae > Schistocerca > Schistocerca nitens. The sequence continues at coordinate 953,718,162 of NC_064616.1, forward strand.
CTAGATTTCCGGAAAGCTTTTGACACCGTTCCACACAAGCGACTTCTAATCAAGCTGCGGGTCTATGGGGTATCGTCTCAGTTGTGCGACAGGATTCGTGATTTCCTGTCAGGAAGGTCGCAGTTCGTAGTAATAGACGGCAAATCATCAAGTAAAATTGAAGTGATATTAGGTGTTCCCCAGGGAAGCGTCCTGGGACCTCTGCTGTTCCTGATCTATATAAATGACCTGGGCGACAATCTGAGTAGTTCTCTTAGGTTGTTCGCAGATGGTGCTGTAATTTACCGTCTAGTAAGGTCGTCCGAAGACCAGTATCAGTTGCAAAGCGATTTTGAAAAGATTGCTGTATGGTGCGGCAGGTGGCAGATGACGCTAAATGACGAAAAGTGTGAGGTGATCCACATGAGATCCAAAAGAAATCCGTTGGAATTCGATTACTCGATAAATAGTACAATTCTCAAGGCTGTCAATTCAACTAAGTACCTGGCTGTTAAAATTACGAACAACTTCAGTTGGAAAGACCACATAGATAATATTGTGGGGAAGGCGAGCAAAGGTAGCGTTTCATTGGCAAGACACTTAGAAGATGCTACAAGTCCACTGAAGAGACAGATTACACTACACTCGTTCGTCCTCTGTTAGAGTATTGCTGCGCGGTGTGGGATCCTTACCAGGTGGGATTGACGGAGGGCATCTAAAGGGTGCAAAAAAGGGCAGCTCGTTTTGTATTATCACGTAATAGGGGAGAGAGTGTGGCAGATATGATACGCGAGTTGGGATGGAAGTCATTAAAGCAAAGACGTTTTTCGTCGCAGCGAGATCTATTTACGAAATTTCAGTCACCAACTTTCTCTTCCGCATGAGAAAATATTTTGTTGAGCCCAACCTACATAGGTAGGAATGATCATCAAAATAAAATAAGAGAAATCAGAGCTCGAACAGAAAGGTTTAGGTGTTCGTTTTTCCCGCACGCTGTTCGGGAGTGGAATGGTAGAGAGATAGTATATGATTGTGGTTCGATGAACCCTCTGCCATGCACTTAAATGTGAATTACAGAGTAATCATGTAGATGTAGATGTAAATGGTTCTGTCTACCTTCCTCGATATTTTATGGCTATGACAGAATGAGATGGTGTAGTCAAGAATACAGAATATTAATGCCAGTCTACGCGTATTGGATGACTTTTTCTATGCCGAAGATCAGCAGTAAACGTTTACTCCAAGCGTTTTCCAATGATGTGATTTGCTTGTGAACCTCCGGTCCCATTGTCAGTAGCCTCGGACTGCTAACGATGTTTCCCGTTAGGTCACATCTGTTTTTGTGAACACTGACTGTCCTACAATAACATATTTCTATTAGGCTGAGCGACTTTTTACCGGAGTCCTTTTCATTAATTTCCTTTACGTAACACGAAAAATGAGGCTTCACAACGTATAGAATCTTAAACCCCAGCCTTTCTTTATTTTGCCAGAATAGCTGGGTTCGTTACAGAATGATTTCCTGGCATTTTAAGGCGGATTGTTTGAGGAAATGAATATACCTTTCATAAAAGACTCAAAAAATATATTTTGTGTCAAATATCGATTCATGGAAGCTTACTATGGTCAAGGCCGCATGTTGCCCTCAACCTAAAAAGGAACCGCTGTGTTAACCGGCATTGAGAGCGTATTTAATGATGTAGAATATCTTGAATGAATCGCAATTAGTGATGCTGGACTGTTCCGTATTATAACATTACGGAGGCCAGTGAGAAGAAAGATCGTTAGACAAACGTGCACTCAGCGTTGTAATTGCTGATATTAAGTTTTCTGACGGTATGAACGTGTGTCCCGTACTAGAATTTGAACCTGGGCCTTTGAACTTCTCTGACAAGGCCGTTTCAGTCTGACATTTCATATCTCCTGCAATTTCTAGGTCAGCCATGATGTAGCAAGAGTTAACATTATGTGGCAAATAATGTGGTGCAGAAGACTTTCTCCTTCCACCCGGAATCAGCAGAATGTTCGCCGACAAATGTCTAGATCCGTATTCGAGTAACGGTTAGAACACTCTTATTTTAGGTTACGTATATAAATTTGCAGAACTTACAGTTTTGCTCGTCGATTCGTGAGTTATCGTCTGCGTTATGTTTTAAGTGAGATTTTGCTGAAATTCACTCAAAAAAATGTAATTTCACACGGCTACACTCCTTACGATGTGTGTGAAATTTCACCATTCATACATGTGGTATCTCAGTTTTGAAGATCCACTACGAAATTCTGCCGCAATTTTACGAGACGACCTTCTCAGAAGGCCAACATACAACGGAACTAAGTGGGAGCTCCGAAGCAAATATTCTGGGCACAGCCATCCAATTAGCTGCCTCGTGGTAGTAGCGAGGTGGATACGAGGTACAAGTGGGTTGAATATTAATTTGTCTCGCAGAGCATACTTGCATTCGTTTGGTGAGTATTGTGTTTTAGACGCCAAGTAAAGCACTCTGAAATCCTACATAGTACTCCATAATTCCTCTGGGCAAGTAGTTTCCTGCAGAATTATCTGCCGTTCATTTCCGCACATTAGATACAAAAGTCTTTTGGTGTCCTCTTTGAAGAATAAGTACTTGACGTTCTCCTGATACGTCACACAGGGAAAACATCAGTACGTCTAGAAAGTACGAACACACATAATATTTGTGAGTAAATTACTAGTTAAGCGCTTTGACAGTTTCCTGGGAAGAGTCATCTGAAAACGCGGTTTGTATTCAGAAACACGACTAAAGCGTTCTCGTTTAGGTTAATGAATCACTGTTACTAAACGTCCTTCACAGTCCCCAAAACAGTGACTCATATAGATGCCGTGACTGTGTAGAGAATCTTTCATAGATGTGGAAACACCCTTCTAAAACAAAAACCGGAGGCTAAACAGAAAATAAATGTCAAGTAGTATGTTATGAGAAAGTTGTAAAATCTGTGAGACTTTGCTACAACCGTGGCTGTGATTTTGTAAGCCACCAATTTAGATGCTGCTGGAATAGACGGTTTTAGTCCAGATTGCGTGTCATCTATTCTGCAGACTGAATCGAACGATCTGTACAGTCCTCGGTGAGATGTAAGAACTTCATCCTGTAAGGGTGCCATTTTTATGTGATGAAAATTCTCATTATTTATGTACTGCAGTTTACTGTGACATGCAGTAAATAGTGCGCTCTGCGCTATTAACTGAACGATGCCAGAACGGCGGTAGATATTGCCGTTTGCAATCGACCAGCTTCCGGTTTAGATGCGACAGAGCGCATTTGACGGAATTTCGTGAGAAGTTTCAACACCGCACTTTGGGTACTGGGTAGCCTTTCAGAGTAGCGTTGGTTGAAACCCTCTGCGGTAGCACGGGTTCTATCTCCTGATTTCACGACTATTTCAATGCGTTCGGCTTGTGTTAGCGTCATCAGATTACACGTCACTTGTAAGGAAGAAGCGTAGGTTATGACTTGGAAATGAATAAGTTTTGCTCAAATGAAAGGCTTTATTGGGTTTCTCGTAAGTTCCTCTATCTGTTTCGTAAGTCACATTTCCTGCTTTCTTCCGGAAAATTAAAGTTGCACAAATAATGGTGGCTTTCAAAATGGCTGTCATATCCGTAGCCTCTCCCATCTTATATTACTTCACTTTGAATTTTTGTTTATCCACCTGAATATGTTTTACAAGGGTGGTTTCGCAATTGTGAAACGCTAGACAACTGATTCGTATTCGAAAAGAACGGAGTTCAAATGTCCCTTGGAATCTTTGATTATAATTTTCCGTGCTTTCTTTAAATCACTTAAGGTGAATGCTGGGATAGTATCTTATAGAGGACCTTGCCTGATTCCTATGCCTATTCGTTTAGCCCGACGTCATGGTATTTTAAGGTCGAGTCGTCATTCATCCCTTACTAATGTTTAAAAGAGGACAAGCTATTTCGAGAACATTTTTCCACACCAGCGACTTATCATTTTTCGCACTCGCCCCCCCCCCTCCTCCCCTCTGCCCACACCTAGCGTATTTTCCCTCGTACACTTTCACGCGTGTAAGATTTCTCTGTTAACTGTGGTACGCTCTGTACACAAATCTTGCACTGGCACCACCCTCAGCTTGGCGCCTCAGCCGGCCTTCACTAACAGCGATCCGGCCGGTATAGAAGTCTTTGTAACCACTCTCAGGCTGGCGCTCAAGGCGGCGACTTGTGTTGCTTGAGCCTTAACACTTTATCTTAAACATGAAAATATGTATACCACTGGTCTGAAATATGTTAATTACTTCACGTACAGCAAGCAGTTGACTTCATTGGGGTTCAAATAGTAACGATAGTTTCTTTCTTCAGTACGAATATCAGTTTTATTTTCTAAGTAGGTAAGTTTGGGCTATCAGCGAACAAGCGAATAATTGTATCAACGTTTACTGATGGCTTTTGAGGCACTTGTCTTCAGAGCTCTTATCGTGTTCAGCTAGCATTTGTCACTTGTGCATTTACTCCTCTGATATCTACTCATATGAATGACTGTAACTTATTCACAGCAACATTCCTTACATTGTAGAGTACAAAAGCAATACGGGAGTCGTTTCTATGCATATTTACAGCTAGTTTCCTTCCTCGTTCGTACACGTAAACAAATAGAAAGTCGTGAATACAGTTCCAAGTTACATCCTGTTTTACTGATTATATGCTGTGAAATAATTCTTCTAATGAAGAATGAACATTGCTGGTATTACTGTTTTACAAATTATCTGTAAGATGTTAGCCGCTGAGGTAATGTTCAAATGGTTCAAATGGCTCTGAGCACTCTGGGACTCAACTGCTGAGGTCATTAGTCCCCTAGAACTTAGAACTAGTTAAACCTAACTAACCTAAGGACATCACAAACATCCATGCCCGAGGCAGGATTCGAACCTGCGACCGTAGCGGTCTTGCGGTTCCAGACTGCAGCGCCTTTAACCGCACGGCCACTTCGGCCGGCTGAGGTAATGTGAATTACTTGCTCTGACAGTGCACATGTACGATAATTACTGAAAATGTCGAACAGATGAGGCAGGTAGGGTACACTGTTTTCCTGTGCTTGAAGAATCATTTCATGAATATCGTGAAACTGGGTGATAGTGAATTGTCTGCTAATGCGGATTTATATGCATGAGCTCAGGTTGGTTCTGAACCCCAGTTCTTTGGAAGACGTCTTCCTCCTGAGGGAATACTTTTGCTAACAGAAGTTGACATTGCTAATTTCAAGCCAATTTTTTCAAACTTTTAGCAATGATTTTATCATCCTGATGCATTGCTATGAATATTTTCCATCTCATAATTAGTGACAGACTTCGATGTACATATTAAACTGAATAGTTCTAAGCCCGTCAGGTTACACGAGAGTGCTGATACGCTGCTTCCTAGACTCCTGTCGGCGCGCCGGCCCCAGATCGAATCCTCCCGGCGGATTACCGACGTAGGCTGGTGTGCCGGCCAGCCTGTATGTGGTTCTCAGACAGTTTTCCTCATCCCACTAGGTGAATACCGGCCTGGTCCCCACGTTTCGCCTCAGTTACACGACTCGCAGACATCTGACCACGTTCGCACTATTCATGGAGTACACTAGATGCAGACATCTGGGGTACACTAATTCCGCCCCCGGGGGGGGGGGGGGATGGAGGGGGGGATAGGGGGGGGGGTACGCGGTAGCGGCAGGAACAGCGTCTGGCCACCCCTTAAAATTAACCTCGCCAAATCCGTTCCTAACTGTGCCAACCCTGCACAACTACAGGATAAGGCACTAGCAAAAGAAGAAGATTAAATTGAGTAGATCTGTAGATTACTATTCCCAAAGAGTACATACTGACATATATTTCGTTATGAAGGTGGACAAAACATTTTGTCACTTAAAGAGTTAAACCTGCCTTGTAGGCTTTATACTCGTCTCCCTTGCACTTCGAAGTGCACGTTGACAGTATGGTAGGACCGCTGTAAACTTTAGGCAGTTTTGCAATCTGTGAGTTGCTCAAGCATTTATCAATCTAATATCTCGTGTTAAAATAATGAATATGATTATTTTTTGAACATAATGAACCATTTACAATGTGAAACATCATTCTGCTGGTCAAATTTGATACTAAATCTAACATCTAACGGCATTTGAATAAGTACTGTGACGCACTAAAGGGCAATGTGATGAATGGCCGCATTAAAACACCACAGATCTAAAATATGAAGAAAACAGAATTATCGGTCACTGAAATGATTTAAAACGTAGTGACTGAAATAAATTATTGTGAATTTTACGACGAAAGGAAATTTGCAACCTATAGATAAAGGTCAGACAATGAGATATTTTTCTTAGTTCTCACATTTCTGAAATCAAGATTAATTCTTGTTTATTAAAGTTCAAAACCATTTGAGAATGTATCATGGATTTGAACTATGACACGAATTTCGCAACAATGTAAAATTTTTTGCGTTAATATTTACTTGTGGTATGTATCTGTCTCCTGTCCTTTCGTGCATTTTCCAAGGAATTAATATGTGGTGTGTGTATGCTATTTAGTTATTCTCCCACTCATGTGCTTCTGTGTGCTAGTCGGCACTTCTCTTTATCCAAATATATTGCCCCTTACATGGATACTTCACCAGTTTGAACTTATACACTGAGATGGCAGAGATCATGGGATAGCGATATGGATGTGCACAGATGGCGGTAGTATCACGTACACAAGGTATAAAAGGGCAGTGCACTGGCTGAGCTGTCGTTAGGACTCAGGTATCATGTGAAAAGGGTTCTGACGTGATTATGCCAGATTTACAGACGTGGAGCGCGGAATGGCGGTTGGAGCTAGACGCACGGGATATTACATTTCGGGAGTCGATAGCGAATTCAATATTCTGAGACCCACCTCTCATCACGGACAACGCAGTGGCCGACGGCCTCGGCTTAACTACGGAGACCAGAGGAGTTTCGGTAGAGTTTTCAATACTAAATGACAAGCAACACTGCGTTAATTAACAGTAGAAGTCAATGTTGAATGAACGACGAACGTATTCGTTAGGATAATGAGGCAACATGAGCCGTTAATGACCTATGGTAGTAGACGATCGAAGCGAGTGCCTTTGCTAACAGCACAACATCAGCTGCAGCGCCTCTTCTGGACTCCTGACCATATCGTAATGACCATAGACAACTGGGAAACATTGGCGTGGTCAGAAAAGTCCCGATTTCAGTTGATCAGAGTTGCTGGTAGTGTTCGAGCGTGGCGCAATTCGTACGAAGCCATATGCCCAAGTTAGCAACATGGCACTGTGCAAGCTGGTGGTGTCTCTATAATGGTGTGGGCCGTGTTTAAATGGAATGGACTGGGTCCTCTGGTCCAACTGAACCGATCACTGACTGGAAATGGCTATGTTCGGCTACTTGGAGACCATCTGCAACCATTCATCGACTTCACATTCCTATAACAATGCACGATGTCACCGGGCAACAACTGTTCACGTGGGGTTAGAAGAAAATTCTGGACAATTGGAGCGGATGATCTGGCCACCCAGATCGACGGACCTGAATCCTATGGAACATTTATAGGACATAATTGAGAGGTAAGTTAGTGTACAACATCCTGCACTGGTATTATTATGACAATTACGGACAGCCGTAGATGCAGCATGGCTCAATATTTCTGCACAAGGCTTCCAACGACTTTTTGAGTCCATGCCGCACAGATTTGCTGCACTATGTTGTCCAAAATGAGGTAAGACACGATATTAGGTGGTATCCCATGACCTGTCATCTCAGTGTGTTTGTTTCTGTCATGAACATTACATTCACCCTACAAGGGCCTGCTTCAAACTTTGTAAGCATTTTAAATAAAACAAACGTGGTTAACAGTCTACGTCTTTATTCTTCAGGTCTACGTATTTATTTCTCAATAGAGTGACCCTAGCGACGAACACATTTCTCCTAACGAAACACCAGTTTGTTGATGCTGTCACTGTAGAATGATTTTGTTGACGGAGCCACAACCTCACCTCTGCCTGCACCGCTCCAGAACTATTAAAGGTAAGGTATTTTTTAATGTTTTGTACAAATGAAAGTGGAATGGACCAAGCGTCGGGACTTCATGGAGGATGATAGATGATTGTGAACCTAAGGCACCGGCTTATTGCTGCTCTGGTGTGTGTTTTAGCATTATCATGATAAAGGAGTTGGTGCTCCACGTGTGAACGAACGCTTCGCTTTCGAAACTCTATTATAACATGCTATTATAGCCGACATTGTTACGTTACACACCATCACGTTACACGCCTGAATTCACTACCCTCCAGCGGGAGAGGGCTGCAAATATGTAAACATAAAGAATAAAGATGTATAATGTTAATTACGTTTGCGTTATTTAAAAATATTTTGAATTCGGAGACATCGTTTTTCAGCACGTCATCGTCCCAGCACCAGACATGAATCTACAACTAGACAAAGTTGTGTATATCTCACTGATTAAGTGTACATATTTTAAATAAACTTATTAATGTGATATCTTTTTGTAAATGTGGAGCTGTCTTTATTAGCCACCTCAGCTGTCGACACAAGAAACCTTTACACACTCGTGTGGCGCGTTTGTCACTCGCTCACCATCGCTCCAGCCGCCTAATGCCCGAACGCGGAGTACTGTACAACAGAGTTATTGAGAGGTTCGTATTTGCCAGCTGCTAATAATCGATAGCCCATTGGTCACTGCGTCAAAGTGTGCGGTTTCTAGCCTATAGCTTGTCCTAGAAATCTATTTTCTTTGAACGATTAACAAATAAAGTGTAAAATAATGAGATGAATAAATGTTTCACCGAGGAAGTAACAGAGCACTGTTTAGTTATTAACATCACTGTTGTGTGTTATTTTCCTAGAACTGAAGAGCTGACACCATTAACGTGCAGGAATTCCGTTGTTCTGCAACGTAAACGGCATGATTAAATTGTAAATGGAATATCGTTAATTCCATTTCATAAAAATTCTTCTGTTTCTTAGGTTTATTCATTTTACTACCGGCGCATTTACATGGAATATTTAAAATAATATTGAACAAATTATCGCTTGAGATTCAAATCTTACGTACTCATTTCACGGAAACGACGTGTTCTCTAACAAGATTTAAAAACATGTTCGGCAGACGTGTTCCTTTTCCTCTAACGTGCCCTAGCCATCAACACCCTGGTTGTCACTCCTCTGTATAGTAATTCACGCTTGGGCATTAGGCGGCTGCAGTGGGGCAGAGCGAATGACAAACAACAACTGCTCTCAAATGTTTAAACTCTGTACTTTCTGAAGGTTCTAACTACGTACGCGCGAGATAGAATGCTAGAGCTAATATCTTAAAAGTGTGCTTAAAAACCGAGCGAGGTGGTGCAGTGGTTAGCACACTGGACTCGCATTTCGGAGGACGACGTGTCAAACCAGTCTCCCGCCATCCTGATTTAGGTTTTCCGTGATTTCCCTAAATCGTTTCAGACAAATGGTTCCTTTGAAAGGGCACGGCTGATTTCCTTCCCTATCTTTCAATAATCAAAGCTTGTGCTCCGTCTGTAATGACCTCGTTGTCGACGGGACGTTAAACACTAATATCCTCCTCTCCTTAAAACATGTGGTCAACTTGACCATGTTTTCTTGTTGCTCAAATTCTGAATACTGTATTAACTGATCAAATGTCTGTCATTTCAGCTTAGTTTGGTATTTTATGTATAAACTAATATCAGTACTTTTCGAAAGACTGAACGTTGTGAGGTCAAATATACATCGCCACAGTAATTCTCAAATTTCTTTCATATGTCATTTTGCACCCGACTTAGAATGAAAATTTCCACAAAAATTCTAATAGCTCTAACTTGATTCTGAGAGTAGCGGGCGTATGAACAAACGACTTACAACAACCTTCTAAAAACCCAGGTTCTCCGTGTAATAGATGATACTTTCTTTGTCCATTACTTGTGAACATATCCCGATCACCTAAAACATTATGAACATCTATCTAATAGCCGGGATGACCATATACGGCACGGTTGGCAGCGATGACGCGTCGTAGCATGCAAGCAATGAGGCCTTCGTAGCTCGCTGGACGGCGTTGGCATCACATCTGCACACGCAAGTAACCTAAACTCTGTAAATTCCGGAGAGGAAGGCGATGAGCACTGACGCCACGTTCAGTCACATCCCACATATGTCGATCCAGTTTAGATCTGGCGATCTGGGTGGGGGTGGGGGGGGGGGGGGCAACGCATCAATTGGAACTCGCCACTCCTTGCTTTATGACATGGCACCTTATCTTTCGAAAGGTGTCACTGCCGTCGGGAATAAGATCGTTATGAAGATGTTTAGGTGGTCTGAAACCAGTGTAGGATACTCCTTAGCCATCACAGTACCTCGCACGAGCTCCACTGGTCCCATGGATGGCTACGTGAATGATCCGCAGAGCATAATATGGCCACCGCCAACTCGTATCCGCCCCGCAGTACAGGTGTCAAAGAGCTGTTGCCCTGGAAGAAGATAGATTCACGCCCCTCCGTCGGCATGATGAAGAAAAAATCGGGATTTATCAGATCACGCAACGCTCTGCCACTGCGCCAACGTCCAGTGCTGATGGACACGTGCCCACTTTAGTCGTACTCTGACCAGCATTAAAGTCTGATGACAGATCCGCCACAGTTCACCGCCTGTCCTGTTAGGCCAGTATTCCCAGCCTACGGCAACCGATATCTGTAATGGGGGGTGGCCAACCAACCCCACGACGTGGTTTCACCCACGAATTGAGCACACTCATCATAGCACTCCTCGAACACCCGACAAGTCGTGCCGTTTCCGTACTGCTCGTGCCGAGCCTCCGGGCCGTCACAAACTGCCCTCAGTCCAACTCAGATAAATCGCGCGCCTTCCCCTTTCAAATAGTTCAAATGGCTCTGTGCACTATGGGACCTAAAATCTGAAGTTATCAGTCCCCTAGAACTTACAACTACTTAAACCTAACTAACCTAAGAACCTCACACACATCCATATCCGAGGCAGGATTCGAACCTGCAACCGTAGCAGACGCACGGTTTCTGACTGAAGCGCCTAGAACCACTCGGCCACAGAGGCCAGCCGCCTTCCCCATTCTACACACGAACAGCATGCTCATGATACTACATGTACCATGCGTGTGTATCACTAGTAGTCATCCGTCACCTGTCGCCTGGACAGGTTTATACTGATAGTAGGTCGGTGATCATAATGTTCTGGCTGACCAATGACATGTTGAACGTAAAGCTGTTATGACAGAACAGAATAAAATCCTTTATTTGTTTCCGATAACGTATTTTTTTCGGAGCTTGTAAACGGTGACGGCGAAAGTTTAAAAAGCACAGTTTCTCAAGTGAAGATAAAATCCTGCAAATAAGACAAACTGTGATAGAAAAACAACTGTAGCTTAAGAAACAGAAAACCAGAGAACCATGACGTGGAGTAACAAGAATGAAAATAAAAAATCGAAGGATTAAGCTGTTATTCAGCGAAACATGTCTGCGTCAGAGAAAGAGAGCACTGTGTTTGCTAAAGGCGGATCCCATACAAAACCTAATTTATATTTCATTTTATAGGTTTCCAACAATTTTTATCACCCGAAAGGGATGTCACGTAAGACGCCAAACTACGAGTATTCAGTTCACTGTGGCGACAATGAGTGCTCTCACCTCAGTGCGGGAGCTGCTTTTAATTCAAGTGTGTTTCAACAAGTGTTTTAATGACCAACATCAATAAACAGCAGAATTATTTCGAAGTTCAGGTAAGTTCTGAAAAGTGCGATACATTATCCCCTCGCGTTTTGAGCAGGCTTGCCTGACCATGTTTCTGGCATGGTAAGTCCGACAAAGTACTGTGAAATTCAAGATTACAAAGTTCTTCGCATGGAAAACACAAATTTTAACAAAGTTAAGAGCGTCTGACAGCATACTTCGAACGAGAAGACTTTCGTCTTAATTATCAGATGGTAAACGAACGAGAAGAGATACAGAGAGGAAATAAAGATCGCGAGAAAGCAGAAGCCGGAATTTAGTGTAGCGACCCGTAGTCCCTGTACAGAAATCTACTTCCGGCCGGAGCTGTAATGCTAGAAGCGAGGTTATACTATGATCTTTAAAAGCGTGTCGAGAACGAAAAATAACACTTTGCAGTTCACGACCGCGTAAACGTCGCTTCACAGACTTCAAGCCTCGGTAAAGACACAATATTCCATCAAACACAAATATCCGGAACGGATCCGCAAGCGCACTCAGCATCGCGTCCGGTGAATATCGAATTGCTTCAGAGCTGAGGGTTCCCTCGCCATATCACCGCCCTCGGACGCGCTGACTCAGCACATGCAATATGAAACCTAGGCGTCCCTAACAGCATCGATTGCCTTCACGTGTATGGATTTCGCTATCCCGATGACGTTCTGGAGAGATATAATAGCAGCTTGACATCCGGGCTCAAGAAATCGAATGAACATTATTTGCTGTATAAGAATATCATGCTGTTTGTGTCACAATATGACGGACATTCACAGAGGAGTTATGGAATTTCACTTCAGAAAAAACGAAAACAATGAAACTAAAACAATGAAAATTGGGAGCTGTAAGAACCAACTAAGAGCGCAAGGTCAGGTTTTAAAGGTTTATCAGGCCACATGGAAACTTAACTTATCACTATTTTTATCTGGGAAATGCTAGTTATTAGTGATGCACCAGAACGGAGAAAAAATTTAATGACAACATCCTTCTATTAGTTGGCAAGTTAAATTGAACTTCTACTGAGAGAGGCAGATATGCAGATACGCAGAAGAATTAATGTTACGAGATTATTTTGACATATGCCGGTCACGGAGGAAATTAAATAAACAGTTAGGTCGATGATAAATTAAGTCTCACTTGGGTATTGTGCAGTCCTAAAGTATGGACTGCACACCGCTCAGCGCAGCGCCGCGAAACGGCGTCAAGAGGACGCTGACCCGAAGGCCAGCGGAAAGAGCGGGCAGCGCCACACCTTCAGGAAGACAGAATTAAGCGTCCCCTTGATTTAAACAGCCGCCCATCGCTGGTTGGCCCAGTTCGACTTCGAGAGCTTGGGTTGGGTTAGGTTGTTTTGGGGGAAGAGACCAAACAGCGAGGTCATCGGTCTCATCGGATTAGGGAAGGAAGTCGGCCGTGCCCTTTGAAAGGAACCATCCCAGCATTTGCCAGGAGCGATTTAGGGAAATGACGGAAAACCTAAATCAGGATGGCCGGACGCGCGATTAAACCGTCGTCCTTCCGAACGCGAGTCCAGTGTGCTACCACTGCGCCACCTCGCTCGGTCGACTTCGAGAGCATCAGTACTGAGTAATAGGAAGACGTTACTTTGCCAGCGTTATGCGAGTAGGAATAGCGAGTAAAATACTTGAATGTAGGAACCACAGGAACCATGAAATGATAAGTTTCTTTTCTTTTTAGAAATAAAGTGTCTTTTAATCGAGTTTTGTACAGATGATTTTGTATTTCTGACACCGGCCATCGCAACACCTCTCCTTCTTGTATGTGTTGGTGCTGACCCCCACAGTAGCTGACCAACGGATATGATGAAATATGAAATATAATTGTCAAGATCACTGCATCAAAAGCTCACCCGACAAAATTAGTATCATCCTAGGTGCTGTGTAGCGCTTTAGATGATTCACATGTAGCCTCTAATTGAGAAAAGTGTAACGATGATCTCTCCATTGTCGAAAGATTCCGGACTATCCTTCCATTTTATGTTCTGGAGGGGACTGCCAATGGGAAGCTGGCCATGACAAAAAAACTGAACACCAAACGAAAGGTTTACATTTTTCGAGTCGGAGGGTGGAATCTCAGAAGCGTGAATGTGATAGGGAAACCACGAAATCTGAAAACGGAAATACCTAGGCTCAGTCTAGGTCTAAGGCGCTACGGTCATGGACTGTGTGGCTGGTCCCGGCGGAGGTTCGAGTCCTCCCTCGGGCATGGGTGTGTATGTGTTTGTCTTTAGGATAATTTAGGTTAAGTGGTGTGTAAGCTTAGGGACTGATGACCTTAGCAGTTAAGTCCCATAAGATTTCACACACATTTGAACATTGAACATTTGCTCAGTCTAGATGTAGTGCGCGTCAGTAAAGTGAAACTGAAATAAGATTTCTGATCAGAATAACATACAGTAACAGCAGCAGCAACAGAAAATGACACAACGGGAGTAGGATTATCCATGAATAGGAAGGTAGGGCAGAGTGAAGTACTGTGAACAGCAGTTCAGTGATGGGATTACTCGCATCAGAACTGTCAGAAAATCAACGCCAGTAACCGTTGTTCTCGCATACGTGCTTACCCTACAATTAGATGATGAAGACAGAGAGAAGGTATATGAGGAAATTGAAATTGTAACCAAGAACTTGAAACGAGATAAAAACCTGTTGTACATGGACGAATGGAAAGCAGTAGCACGGGTAGCAGGGAAAGAAACAGCAGATGTAGGTACGGTAGAATACAGGCTCGGTGGTAAAAATGAGACAGGAGAACGACTAATTGTGTTCTACAGTAAATTTCAGCTAGTAATACCGAATACTTTGCTCAAAACTCACAAGATGAGGAGGTATATTTGGAAAGGGCCTGGACGCACTGGAAGGTTAAACCTGGCTTAAGAGGTTCCGAATTGAGGTATGAGAGTGTAAGGCGCACTCAGGAGAAAATATAGATTCAGATTATAATGTAATGCCGGCCTTTGTGGTCGAGCGGTTCTAGGCGCTTCAGTCCGGAACCGCGCTGCCGCTACGGTCGCAGGTTCGAATCCTGCCTTAGGCACGGATGTGTGTGATGTCCTTAGGTTAAGTTAGGTTTGAGTAGTTCTTAGGGGACTGATGACCTCAGCTGTTGAGTCCCATAGTGCTTAGAGCCTTTTAAACCATTTATAATGTAGTAATCGTGAATAGTAAACAGTATCGAAAGATGTGGGACACTGAAGAACTTGGAACGATGAGGCAGGTTTAAATTTTCATAGACTGCAGATACAGAATACCATAACAAGCTGTTCACTTGAAAGGAATATACATGTCTAAGAAGTGGAGTCACAGAAGTTGGATGGAGAAATGTAAGAGCAAGGAAGGTAACTGCGATAAAACTTTCGGTAACAGAAAAAACTCCTCCGTTAATCGAAGAAAGAAGGAAGTAGAGAAATGTTAAGGGAGAGACAGGAGTATGGCAATATAAAAATGTTAACATTAAAATAAATAGGCAATTAAGAGAAGTCAAGGCAGAAAGAATGCAGAAAAAGTTCTGAGATATCGAAACGGAAGTGGTTGTGGGAAGGACTGCTACGGCTTACAGAAAAGTCAAAACAGCCTTCTGTAAAGTTAAAACCAAATGCGTCAATATTAGGATTCCAGCGTCAAAAGCAGAGAGGGGATGTAGAATGGTAGGTAGAATGAGGTCCCTGCGAGTGGAAGCGACTGTCTGATCACGTTATGTGGAGTTAAAGCTTAACTGGACTTCAGAAGATTTGAAATGGAATTTAGTGGTCGGCACGGACAACATTACTAAGCAATTTCTACATCCATTCCTCAAGTGACAAACGAACTCCTATTCAAGATGGTTCGTAGAGTCTATTAGTCTGCAGCCATACCATCAGACCTTCAAAATAATATCCACCACACAATCCCGAAAATAGCAGGGCCAGATACGTGCGAGAAGTATCGCATAATCAGCTTAACATGTCATGCATTCAATTTGCTGACAACAAAAATATAGAGATAAATTTAAAAGAAAATCTTATATCGAAGAAGGAATGACGGCAAAAGTAAAGGTTCAGGAATGGGATTAAAATTCGGTGGGAAAAGATGTCGGTGTTACGATTCACCAACGACGTATCTATCCTCAGTGAAAGATGGTAAGAATGTAGAATCTGTTGAATAGAATGATGAGTCAAATAAGCATACACCGTGGATTGAGAGTAAGCAGAAGGAAAATGAAAGTAACGAGGAGAAGCAGAAATGAAATAACCGATATACGTAAGAGTTTAGACTATGAAGTAGAAGAAATGAATGTATACTACCACCCTGTAAGCAAAATAACACATGACGAACGAATCGAGGAGAGCGTAAAAAGCAGATGCAAATGCAGAATGGCACCTGGACAACAGAAGAGTACTATACCAAAACTCGGCCTTAATTTGAGGTATATTTCTCTGAAACTGTACATGCAGAGCAGCTTGCATTTATCGCGAATCTCTTGCCCAACGTAAAGTCCCGAGCGACTGGAAAAAAGTGCAGGTGATGCCTGTATATAAGAAGGGTAGAAGGACGGATCCTCAAAATTACAGACCAATATCCTTAACATCGGTTTGTTGCAGGATTCTCGAACATATTCTCAGTTCAAATATCATGAATTTCCTTGAGATAGAGAAGTTGATGTCCATGCTTCAGCACGGCTTTAGAAAGCATCGCTCCTGCGAAACGCAACTCCCCCTTTTTTCACATGATATCTTGCGAACCATGGATGAAGGGTATCAGACGGATGGCATATTCCTTGACTTCCGGAAAGCGTTCGACTCGGTGTCCCACTGCAGACTCCTATGGTACGAGCATATGGGATTGGTTCCCAAATATGTGAGTGGCTCGAAGACTTCTTAAGTAATAGAACCCAGTACGTTGTCCTCGATGGTGAGTGTTGATCGGATTTGAGAGTATCATCTGGACTGCCCCAGGGAAGTGTGGTAGGTCCGCTGTTGTTTTCTATCTACATAAATGATCTTTTGGATAGGGTGGATAGCAATGTGCGGTTGCTTGCTGATGATGCTGTGGTGTACAGGAAGATGTCGTCGTTGAGTGACTGTAGGAGGGCAAAAGATGACTTGGACAGGCTTTGTGATTGGTGTAAAGAATGGCAGCTAACTCTAAATATAGATAAATGTAAATTAATGCAGATGAATAGGAAAAAGAATCCCGTAATGTTTGAATACTCCATTAGTAGAGTAGCGCTTGACACGGTCGCGTCGATTAAATATTTGGGCGTAACATTGCAGAGCGGTATGAAGTGGGACAAGCATGTAATGGCAGTTGTCGGGAGGAAGGCGAATAGTCGTCTTCGGTTCATTGATAGAATTTTGGGAAGATGTGGTTCGTCTGTAAACGAGACCGCCCATAAATCACTAATACGACCTATTCTTGAGTACTGCTCGAGCGTTTGGGATCCCTATCAGGTCGGATTGAGGGAGGACATAGAAGCAATTTAGAGGCGGGTTGCTAGATTTCTTACTGTTAGGTTTGATCATCACGCGAGAGTTACGGAAGTGCTTCAGGAACTCGGGTGGGAGTTTCTGGAGGAAAGGAGGCGTTCTTTTCGTGAATCGCTACTGAGGAAATTTAGAGAACCAGCATTTGAGGTTGACTGCAGCACAATTTTACTGCCGCCAACTTATATTTCGCGCAAAGACCACAAAGATAAGATAAGAGAGATTAGGGCTCGTAAAGAGGCATATAGGCAGTCATTTTTCCCTCGTTCTGTTTGGGAGTGGAACAGGGAGAGAAGATGCTAGTTGTGCCACGAGGTACCCTCCGCCACGCACCGTATGATGGATTGCGGAGTATGTATGTAGATGTAGATGTAGATGAAAGTTTTATGAAATTGAAGCACGGACTGTGGCAAAATCATAAACGAGCATAATCAAAGTATTCTAAATATGGTAGTGAAAATAAAATATACTCATAAAATGAGAAATGAGGAAGTTTCCCCAAGAATTAGCGAGGGAAGGAAATTATAGTAAAGACTGAAAGACGAAAATACAGAATAATAGGGCATGTTTTAAGCCATCGCAGAATAATTTTAATGGTACTTGGGGAAGTTGTAGAGCAGGCTTGGTCAGCATTTGCGCTCCCAGAGCGCCCCGTCTGCAGAGAGCTCCGTCTTCCCCATCCACTGCGTTATTCCGACTAGGTGTGTGAGTGAGACGACTATATGATGAAAGCTACACACGCGAAAAACTGTGGAAGACATGTTTGCACAGTGCGACTACTTCTAAGAGGCGAGTACTGCAGCACACTTTTCTAAGCAGGATTTTATCACCAGCGTTTATTTTTAGCTTCTGTTCATCCACAGCAATGAATTTATTACTTAATTAAGTAAGTATATTAGATAGTGGTAATACGGTGAGCACAACAATCAAAACCTTCACTGTAGGCATTTAACAATAAGCTGTGTTGTTCATAAATTGATACACGTTACCATTTTGAATAAGTAATATATCTGGACCTATGGTTTGTGATACAGTCAAACGCACGGACTTAAGCTGGATAAAGTCTGTTAAACCGGAACATTCGCGCAACATTGTCAGTTTCCTAACAAAAACAAAAAAAACATTTCTCACTATTCACAACGGAAATATATTTAAAAAATTCATTTACTTATAATAACAAACTCGAACAGTCTATAATATGCGAATTCTTGTTGATGGTGATGCTGTCCTTTAAGGAATTTTGTTTGGAAGATTACACAGGATGGAATTACCGAACGAGGTAGCTCAGTACTTAGCATTCTGGATTCTCATTCTGCAGGGCGACCCGTCCCATTAAGATTTAGATGTACCGTGATTTCCATAAATCACTGCAGTCAAATGCTGATTGATAAGGTCACGGTCGATTTCCTTCACAATCCTTCGTAATCGGAGCTTGTGCTCTGTCTCTAATGACCGCGCTGTCGACGGGACGTTAAACTCTAATCTTGCTTCCTTGCAGGTAGAATTGGCAATCAACGCTTGTGTGCGACACACTTGTGGTGTTCGTGTCTCGCCTGCCTACAAACATTTATCGTGGCTATGAGTAAATAATCGTAGTGGCTTACTTGTCTTCTACCCTACGCTTCGGTGTGAACTGCATGGAAAACTACACGTTCCCTGAAAAGCAAAATTTTCTCTTTTCCACTACATAGCGCAGCCGTCTTCACAAAATAATTTGTTGTATCAGGGATCCTGTTTGGGATCCTAAAAATTTCAGATGGATTATCCTCCTTTGCAATATCAAACACAGTTCGTGCCCCAGCTATCACAATATTTACCTATTCCACACTCTAGTCGACAGCTCACTATATTGAACCTCTTCCCTCTGTCTCCTTTCCCATCTACTTCTGTACAGAGTCCTCTATTAGAGTAATCTGGTCTTTCTTCACAGTTCCTTTCACCATCGTTTCAATTTCTCCTCGGGCTTTACCTTCCTGCGTCTGTTGATGTTGAACGTGTTGTCGGAGGCGCTAAACTAAGTAACGTTATTATAATTCAGTATTTTGTCATTATCACTCATTATTATTGTTTATGTTGCCAATAATAAATATCCTCATAGCAGTATTCCGCACATATACATTTTTGAGGCATAATATGCTTGCTAAACAATAATTTTGTTATATTTACTGGCCTAGTGCGTGGCCCGATGTAACAGAAGACGTGAAGGTCGTAATCTGGTCAGACTGAATAAAGCAAGCATAAATAAAAATGAAATAATATAACATGGTATATCGAATGCCATTTAAGAATATCTAACCGTTCATGCGAGCAAAAAAATGGTTCAAATGGCTCTGAGCACTATGGGACATAACTTCTAAGGTCATCAGTACCCTAGAACTTAGAACTACTTAAACCTAACTAACCTAAGGACATCACACACATCCATGCCCGAGGCAGGATTCGAACCTGCGACCGCAGCAGTCGCGCGGTTCCAGGCTGTAGCGCCTTTAACCGCTTGGCCACTCCGGCCGGCTCATGCGAGCACATACTCCTTAACTATATAAAAGTGTGTACTATGACACCGAAGAAACATTTATGTTTCGGGTAGGATTGACGGTTGGTAGAGTGTGGTGGTGGTGATTAGTGTTTAACGTCCCGTCGACAACGAGGTCATTAGAGACGGAGCGCAAGCTCGGGTTAGGGAAGGATTGGGAAGGAAATCGGCCGTGCCCTTTCAAAGGAACCATCCCGGCATTTGCCTGAGGTAGAGTGTGTAGCGTTATGATCAGAACTTCTCTATGTATACTATATATACTGTATGTACGCAAGCTGACATCGAGTAACTTTAATTGTAACGATTGTCATTTTCTAATTTGAAGGCACTGTAAGTCTCACTTGCTTCCTTTATGGTGTAGCATTAACCACGAATAGTAACACACGTATCTGCTCTTGTGTTAGTCTGATGAGTCATTTAGTTATGAAGACGAGATTTAGGTGGAGATACATCGCTTATAGATCTCTATCAATATTCAGAGGCGTTTTTTTTGTAGAATTTAAGCTTGAATATGTATTCTGTAAGTTGCGAGATAATGTTATCACCTATCCTGTTCACTACATCATTTACATTAAAATGCACGGATTACACAATAACACTTTTGTTTTTGCGAATAGAACACTTTTAAATCAGCTGACATGTTTAGTGGCCGGCCGGTGTGGCCGTGCGGTTCTAGGCGCTCCAGTCTGGAACCGCGTGACCGCTACGGGCGCAGGTTCGAATCCTGCCTCGGGCATGGATGTGTGTGATGTCCTTAGGTTAGTTAGGTTTAATTAGTTCTAAGTTCTAGGCGACTGATGACCTCAGAAGTTAAGTCGCATAGTGCTCAGAAAGATTTGAACCATGTTTAGTGGTAGGTAATTAATGTGTACTAAGGAAAGCTACGGACTCATAAGAGAGACCTGTGACATCTTCACAGCAGCCAGTCACATCCAGATCTGTTCCCTGTTCACAAGACTACAATCTACTGTTTCCTATTTTGTAGACTCGAAACGAATAACGAATGCAAGGGCTTTACACAGATACAAATAAACTGCCTTTTTCTCCTGATATATCTTTTCCGAAGTTAATTTACAACAAATTATGTGTACTCCAATGCGTTACTAACTCTGTTAATCATTGCCTTGCCTTGCTATTAGACACCTGTACTTAACGGTGACGTAGGGTTGAAACGCAAGCATCAGTGTGATTCTTCTGATAGGTCTGATGCGTTGCGACACGAACACCTCTCCTGTGCCAAACTGTTCGTCTCAGAGTAGCCCTTACAATTATTTGTTTTCCCCTTAAGTGTTTACCCTCAGCAGCAGGCCTGGGCAAACAGTGCCACGCGAGCGCGAGAGCTCCGACCGCCTACCTGCCGAGCGCTCCGATGTGTGGTTCACAACATCGTACCTAAGTTGGCTACCTGTACGGGAAATAGTTATCCGTCTACTTTGGCTCAGGCAGCGGACGTTTAATTATAACTATTCGTGTACAAGTAGAGGCCTAAATCCTTACTAAGAAGTTTTTCGAAGATTTTCGAGAAAACTGATTAACAGAGTAGTAGCATATCGGAGTACACGTAATTTGTAGTTGGGCTTGTAGATTAACTTCTGAAAAAAGACATTAATACTAAAATGCAATTTATTCATATTCGTGTAAAACACTTGCAATGTTTACTTGTATCACGTCTAAAACATAGGAAACAATAGTCTGTCGTCTCGCGAACAGCTAACAGATTTGAATATGACTGCCTACTGTCAACAAGAGGGTGTGCATTTAGTATAGTTCCGGTTAGTGAACAGAATTAGAACTTACTGAAAATGTGGCCATATTTGTGCCTTTACGCAGGTCGTCACTGCCGAGGACTCACCTCGTCCTCTTAACGGAACAAAAACGACGGATGCTAGAGTACCACTTATAAGTATAACACAACCTTTACTGTGTAGAATATACATATTTAGTCAAGTGGGCAACGTCGGAAGATTCATGACGTTGTCCTCAGATAATGCGGTTATTTATAAAAAGGTAGCAACACCAGTATAGAAAGACCTGCAGAGAATTGATGCCCGCTGCAAGGACTGGCAGATAACGTTCAACATAAATGAATGTAACGTACTGTACATAAATAGATTAACTGGCGAAATATCACTGGAAACAGAAACGATCTTCTGGACCGACATACAGTGGAGTGGTCACATAAAACATAATGGAGGAAAAGAAGTGCAAGGTTGAGGCCGGCCGCGATGGTCTCGCGGTTCTAGGCGCGCAGTCCGGAACCGTGCGACTGCTACGGTCACAGGTTCGAATCCTGCCTCGGGCACGGATGTTTGTGATGTCCTTAGGTTAGTTAGGTTTAAGTAGTTCTAAGTTCTAGGGGACTAATGACCACAGCAGTTGAGTCCCATAGTACTCAGAGCCATTTGAACCATTTTGCAAGGTTGAGATTCATTTGAAGAATCATAAGGAACTGTAATTCATCCGTTGGCAGAAGTGATCCACAAAACACTTGTTCGACCGATTCTTAAGAACTTCTCATCAATCTGGGACCCTTACCAATTTGAATGAGTAGAACAGATAGACAAAATCCAACGAAGAACTACGAGCGTCGTCACGGGTTCGTTTAGCCTGCGCGAGAGCCTTACAGAGATGTTCAAGAATCTCTTACGTGTCAGATGCTACAAGGGAGACATGGGCATCACTAAGATGTTTACTACTGAATTTCTGAGAGAGTACGTTCCGGGAAGAATCGGGGAACGTTTCACACGCTTCCACAAACGTCTCACGAAATGACCACGACGCTACGATCATAGATATTATAGCTAATATGAAGATATTTAGCAACAATTATTCTTCTCACGCACCATTCATGAATGGGACAGGGTAGGAGAAAACAGATAGTGATACTAGAAGCATCCTACACCACGCACTGTAAGGTGGCTTGCGAAGTATAATGTACGAGGGGCATTAGGTATGTAATGCAACACATTTTTCTCTCGGCGAGTTTCGATTGGAAAAATGAGGAATTTGTTGTGGGACATCGTGGAATATTCCCACTTCAGCCCCTTGTTGTTGTTGTGGTCTCCAGTCCTGAGACTGGTTTGATGCAGCTCTCCATGCTACTCTATCCTGTGCAAGCTTCTTCATCTCCCAGTACCTACTGTAGCCTACATCCTACTGAATCTGCTTAGTGTTTTCATCTCTTGGTCTTCCTCTTCGATTGTTACCCTCCACGCTGCCCTCCAATACTAAACTGGTGATCCCTCGATGTCTCAGAACATATCCTATCAACCGATCCCTTCTTCTAGTCAAGTTGTACCACAAGCTCCTCTTCTCCCCAATTCTATTCAATACCTCCTCATTAGTTATGTGATCTACCCACCTAATCTTCAGTATTCTTCTGTAGCACCACATTTCGAAAGCTTCTATTCTCTTCTCGTCTAAACTATTTATCGTCCACGTTTCACTTCCATACATGGCTACACTCCATACAAATACTTTCAGAAACGACTTCCTGTCATTTAAATCTATACTCGAAGTTAACAAATTTTTCTTCTTCAGAAACGCTTTCCTTGCCATTGCCAGTCTACATTTTATATCCTCTCTACTTCGACCATCATCAGTTATTTTGCTCCCCAAATAGCAAAACTCCTTTACTACTTTAAGTGTCTCATTTCCTAATCTAATTCGACTAAGCCACATAAAGTTCTGATAGGTGGCGCGCTATTCGTAGCCTTCTGTAGCGGAAGTGCGTTCCATGCAGAGAGCCGTCAATGACTTTCTTTTAGCGGAAAACCAGAGTATAGCAGGTATTCATAGTCGATTACAGAATGCCTGTGGAGACTTAGCAGTGAAAAAAAGTACGGCAAATCGTTGGTCGAGGCGTGTGCACAAATCTGTCCCATCTCCCACGTGTGCCGCGCGCGATTAGCCGCGCTGTGTAAGGCGCTGCAATCATGGACTCTGCGTCAGCTCCCGGCGGAGGTTCGAGTCCTCCCTCGGGCATGGGTGTGTGTGTTTGCCCTTAGGATAATTTAGGTTAAGTAGTGTGTAAGCTTAGGGACTGATGACCTTAGCAGTTAAGTCCCATAAGATTTCACACACATTACTATTACATTACTATCTCCCACGTGTCAGCCGGCAGCACACAGTTGTGACTCCTACAATGTTGGAACGTGCGGAATGAGAATTCGAGGAGATGAAAAATAACTTCTCCTTCTCCATGGCAACGCAAGGCTTTCACATAAGTCTGCACATCCAGCAGGAACTCACCAAACTTCGAAGAACTGTTCTTCGTCATGTACCTATAGCCCGGATTTCGTGCCCTCCAACTTCAATCCGTTTGGCCAAAAATACGAATGCAGTCTAAGGGGAGGAGTACTTGGAGGGCGGGGAGGTTATTGATGAAGCACGACGTTGGCTCCGACGTCGACCAGTAAAGTGGTACCATGTGGGAATACAGGCCGCCGCGCGGGATTAGCCGAGCGGTCTGTGGCGCTGCAGTCCTGGACTGTGCGGCTGGTCCTGGTGGAGGTTCGAGTCCTCCCTCGGGCATGGGTGTGTGTGTTTGTCCTTAGGATAATTTCGGTAAAGTAGTGTGTAAACTTAGGGGCTGATGACCTTAGCAGTTAAGTCCCATAAGATTTCACACACATTTGAAAAATTTTAATTTTTTTTAATTTTTTTTTTTTAATACAGGCCTTCCCAGTAACGTGGCGTAAAGCCGTCGCGTTGAACGGAGATTATGTTGAAAAACGGATTTTATTGATAAAAGTGTGAATAAGTGTATGGTGTACTGGAATCGTGAATGAAACTAACCCGCTTTCTTAGAAAAATGTGCTTCTGTACTTATTGAACACCCCTCGTATACGTAGATGTAATCTCAGCTCGTGGCAGCTCTGACCAAAGCTATATATAGGTACGATGTATTTTTCTATTCTTTTGCTGTTTCTTCTCATCCCTCTAAGCCGAACACGAATTAAACTTCATTTATCTATGGCGATTCCTTTATAGCTGGACGTTCACGATAAAGTGTAAGTGCTATTCGCGACGAACTAGAACTTGAATCGTTGCGCTCGACGGTCGTTGGTGACCGATCTGTTGCCTCTGCCTCCCGATTTGCATGAAGCGCACCACAGTAGCACGTGCGCCTAATGCTTTTTGGCCGCTTTGAGCGAACACGAGGCTTAGTTTCCGTTCCGCTATAATTACTGGCGAAACTCGGGATGCTTTTAACAATTTACAGAGCCGCGGCGTTTCGTATGTCGAGCCCCTCGGCAAAACCGGGTGCCACATATTAACGCGCTGGCGCTGTAATAAAGGGGTCCCCCCGCGCCGCAAAATTATAACATTTACCGGTCGCCTATCGATCTGCTTTTGAGCCGACCGACTGCGATTTTCGTGCGACACACTCACGCTCGCATGCACACGTACACGTGCATACATATTCACTCAGCCGCTAATACACGTTCTCGTTCTCTCTCTGTCCGTCTCTATCCATCCGCCTAGCTCCCTTCCCGTACTCCGTTTAGGAGTCACACATTTACTGCGAGCAGTGTCATTCCAACCAACATGAATTGTTGATGAATTGGGATATTTAACGAGTAACTATTCTCACGCAGATGAGACATGCAATCGTAGCTAAAAAGTAAGAAGTGTGTACCATCCAATAATGAGATATTTCATGGGAGTGTTCTTGAGCATTTATTTACTTTTTTTTTATTCAGTTTGAATTTGTGTTTATGACACAAGTTCGTAGCACAAGCCACAAAAATCTTCAGAACTTTCGAAAATTAAATTTTAAATAATCTCTGGTCTGTGACATGAAGAAATGTATTAAAGCAGTTAAAATGACAATGATAATAGCAACAAGACATATTCACAGAACAGTCAATTACTAACTGCTTTGAACAATAAATCTTGATATCGTATAGTTTTCACAGACAAGGAGCTACCAAATTTACTTTACTAAGGATATTAGGACAACCTACCATCACTTCCCATATAAAAACTTATTTTTATCTCAATGTAAATTGGAAATATGTGCAGAACATTTTCAAGTATTTCATAATCTACACGTTACAGAGATGTAGCACTTTTTCAGCGTTTTTTTCTGCTGTTTATGGCATGTCATTACACTTTCACAGTACTGTTGTCTTGCGGTATTATACTTCTCTCTTTTAATTCTGCAACGAAGTTGAAGTGTAACTTGATGGGGCAAAACATGCTAAAAATAACTGAAAGAACGAGCCGTGGATTGTGGAAATCACAGCCTGAGAAGAGGAGGAGAGATAACAAGCCAGTAACGACCCAGGATACATCGTCTGCATAGTGCTATGTCCAGCTTTACTAATCCAGGTTGTTAACTGTCATTCTGGAGAAGGTATTTTCAAAAGACTTTCTGATCATTATTGGCGTACCCGATGGTTCGCTAGTGTTCGAATGACAAGGCTTCAGGCGCGTCTATACATAATATTGCAGATGTTGTATCTCCGACATCCTCGACTGGGGACATCTCACAAAACGCGAAAATTAACTCAATTTAGTGATTGACTGTAGCTGATGCAGACTCGCATACACAGACCTATATCTAAAACGTAGCCTGTCTTAGAAAACATCAATTTTTATGAGCAATAATAGACATGCTTAGAAACGTTGAGACGCAAGAAATATTGGTGCAAGTTATCTTACGTTCTTGTTTCTTAATTACAAGCGGCAGAAATATATTTAAATTTCATTGAGACGTGTGACTCAGATTCACTTTTTCTGCAAGTCATTGTCAAAAAATTTAGAAACTTGATGTTTCCAAAGAGATCTGAAGCGCTTTCGCTGATTAGCGGAATGACATTCACAGTACTGTCCAAGCCCCTAACTGAGTAACTCACTCTCTACCTCGTCGTGTAACTGCGAAAGCCAGTTCTGACACGAGAACTACTCTGATAAGCTTTACTGTACTTATCGCGAACACCCACCGTCTTTCCCAGATGTGCGATCTTTCGCAGAGGACCTCAAAAGCCACACATTATGGAAATCCTAATACGAGTGACACTAGTACTTTGACAGTCCATACAACAAGCATCCAATGCAGCTTTACGAATTTTTGGCAAAAGTGAATTATTGACAATACAAATTCTTTTGATATCGAATTAAATTATTTTGCTTGTAACGTACATTTTACTTATGTTTGGATATATTCGTAGACTAGTCACGTAATTTAGAATGGGAGGAAAGGGGATTACAGTATGACGCTTAACAAGGGTATCATTGAAATTATAGCAACATAGCTTTTTTATTCTTGCGTTTACAGCTCATATGCGGCAAGGAATGTTGCAATGGGTTTGTAGTAGTTGCGTGATATGGCTTACAACATTTGGCGTTACGCCGCCTCCAGTATCGACAAGAAAACTGAGATATATCTACTTAACAGACATATTAACTGACAAGATGAGATATCCAACAACTGCTCAGTACTTTTAATCATGTCGTAAATATTGGTACTGCGTCATCGGAACATTCCTACCGAGTTCATAGGGCATAGCTGCTTGTCTAGGCGTGGGTGGCGTTAAGACGTCGGCTCAGATAGCCCAAGGTTAACGAACATTAATCATGCTTTCTTTGTTTGATAACACATATCGCTGAGTGTGCCGTGCGTTTTCTCCTTTTTTTCCTTGAAGGCATGGCCATATTGATTGAGGTTTTCAGTAGTTTGCCTACATTTTGTTTCATACTCTTCCCCCATGAGAGCGCGTGTTCCATCTCTAAAGACCTCTTCGATGACGGAACATTAAGACCAAATTTTCTTTCTTTTTCCTCCCATTTTTAATGACGAATTTGATGGCAGACTAGCGACAGAGACATTTTACCTAATAGTAGCCAATGCGGCAGCCTTCGGTGGTTACTGGTAGCGCGAGTCTCCTTTTTGAAACCAAATGCGATATACTTTAGCATCGACAGCTATTGAATATTCTAGAAAACCAGCTCTCAGATCACCGGGTCCGAAAGAGCCGTCCAATACCACATAACTGCAATTTTTGTATTTCATTCTGACAAGAAATTCGATCGCTTGTTATGTTGTGATTCATTCCGCCAACGTACCCTACGGGGATGTGCGATGAGACGCGCAACCTTCACGCAGCCACAGAGCGTTCAGAAAATGGTTCAAATGGCTCTGAGCACTATGGGACTTAACATCTTAGGTCATCAGTCCCCTAGAACTTAGAACTATTTAAACCTAACTAACCTAAGGACATCACAAACATCCATGCCCGAGGCAGGATTCGAGCCTGCGACCGTAGCAGTCGCACGGTTCCGGACTGCAGCGCCTAGAACCGCACGGCCACCGCGGCTGGCAGCGTTCAGAAGCTGAAGAGGCTAAGATCTCTTTGCGACTGCAGTAAATCAGAAATTACTGATTAGGCCGCTTTCTGAATGAGACTCACATATGTTAATGCGTAAGCACTCTAACCTGTACTGAGATATGACGCTGTGGCAATTGAATAGAACAGTGATTTCTGATTGTGTCTTGTTTTGTAATCCGGTGTACTATATAGATATAATGTTCTTGTCTGTGTACCCTGTTTATGTTATTTTAAGAGGAAGATAGTTACAGAACAAAAATAATAGCATGTTATAATTTTGAAATCAGTAACTACAAATAAAGCATTATTCATTCCTGGATCACTGTGCTCCTCCGCGACCATGTCGCAAATCCTGGGAAATATGTGTTTTGTAAAAATTCGGATTCTTCATTTCATTGCGGAATATATTCGTTGTAAAGCGTGACAAGTTAAAGCCATGCACCAGAGCGCCACACGATGCCGTACTGGTAGCTCACTGCTCGAGATTTCTATCTTTCGTTTGATAAATACTGGGAGTCGCAATACCTTGTGGTCTTCATTGGCACTAACAACTTGTAACAATAAGTTGAGGTGCATTTGTTTTATTATAAATCCAGTCACTGACCGAAAATGTTGATCAGTCAGATAAATGTTAGTGCTCCGAGACGGGACTTATAATGAAATAAATATTTTAAATATATTCGCAGTTACGAATACGAACAACCATCAATTGCATAAGGAAATGACGACAGTGAAAATGTGTGCCCGAGCGAAACTCATCTTGGATTTTCCGCTATACAGGAGCGGTCGCCTTAACTGCTTTGGCTGTTACGGCCAGACCCTATGTTCCATATTTCGTCGTCCATGCGTCATAACCTGTACTCATACACGCATTATGTAATTCCCATACAGACGAGGACATTTTAATGGAAAGTCGCTGCTCGGTATCGGAGGATAAGTACGATATCGTAAAATAAATATTTCCTGGTTTTCTGGAAAACCTTTCTGTGACTATGTAGTTAATCGTGACGTTAAGGTCCATTGAGGTATTTTAGTGGAATTTCAAGCTACAAGCGAAAAAGAGCATGGTGAATCGATTTTCATTAATCCTGAGAGGGAAATTGCAGCCTTTCAAAAATTCTTCACGTGTTAAAGCAGATTCGTCCCCAAAGAATAAAAATTTTCGTTAATTGGGCACGACCGAACTGCTGTGGACAATCCACTGACAGAATTGAATTCTGGGTTATACGCCTTCCTCATACTCTCCACAACGTGTTCTTCGACGTATGCGTTTGATGGGCAAGTTGACGGTGGCCTAATCGTTAAACTTCTCCCACTCAGTTCATCATCATTCCTCAAAAATTTTCAGAGCAAATGTATCTTTCTCGGAAAGAATCTCTGTGGCTAAAACGAGCCAGATTCTAGTAAATTCCTACGCATTGTGATGAATTTCTTCTGATTACGGTGACCCTTCTTGCGAAAGACTCCTTCAATTTTTTCGGTCCCTACGTCATGCTGTGCCACACAATAGACACATTTCTAAAAGTTCCAAAAAGCGATTGCTGTCACACCTTTGACAGCTAGTCATGAATTATAGACAACGCTAAACGTTGGACGCTGACACACCATAGACGATTCCATATTGGTTGCAATGGTCACGCCATCGACGTCTGAACAGCAGGCAGTAGTTTTTTATGAAACACAGATAGTTTATATAACTTGTTCAGTCTAGACCTCGTACCTCCTGAAAGATTTATTTACATTGGGTCTTTATCGTAAAATACTCAGTTTATGATCCTCTGTCAACTGTGCGTGGCAAAGAGCACTTCCGATGTTACCAAATACATTGTCCAGTCTAATTTATACGACCAACTGCGCGAAGAGGGTCAATGAGAGTCTGGAAGGTACCGACATTGATGTGGAGCCATGCCGACTTCAGTTACATGACCAGCTGAGCTAGTCTTCTCGGCTGAGGATCCATAGCGCGAACAGCCCGATCGATGTTGTCCCACAATTCTAGATTCGGTTTAGGTCTGGAGAGCTGGGGTGAACGATCATTATGGTCGCACCGACGTGCAACCGGTGCTTCAGCAACCGTAAGGATGGATGGATGGCTCTGAGCACTATGGGACTTAACATCTACGGTCATCAGTCCCCTAGAACTTAGAACTACTTAAACCTAACTAACCTAAGGACATCGCACAACACCCAGTCAGCAACCGTGAGGACCATTAACAGGCAGCTCATAGATAGGGGGCTGAGTTCACGGCACCCCTTGCGCCGACTACCGTTAACCTTTCTTCATCAACAATCTCGTTTGCAGCGGTGTCGGACACATTAGGCCTGGAATCTCACTGACTGGAGTCGAATTGTCTTCAGTGGTAAGACCAGCTTTGAACTGAACCCCGATGACCAGCGAGGAGGAGTCTGGAGACCAGCAGGAGAGCGGTGGATTATCAGCGGGACTGTCGCCCGCCATAGGGCCC
This sequence comes from Schistocerca nitens, assembly GCF_023898315.1. NCBI lineage: Eukaryota > Metazoa > Arthropoda > Insecta > Orthoptera > Acrididae > Schistocerca > Schistocerca nitens. Next base: position 953,748,748 of record NC_064616.1, read on the forward strand.
GACAGCCAAGAGATATGGTGTGGGATGTCATTTCATTTCATATCTGGACCACTTTAGTTGTCATCCATGACACCCTTACAGCGCAGCGGTACGTCGTAGATATTCTACGCCACGTTTTGGCGCCCTTTGTGACAACCCATCGTGTGCTTACATTTCTGTTAAATATTGACCGCCCACGCTCCTGGTCTTTGTGCTTGCCAAACCTTACCCTGACCTGCAAGGTCGCCAAATCACTCCCCACTTGAGAAAGTTTGCAGCATTATGATGATATAACGCTCCAAACGGACAAAATTTGGCCCGATATCCCTCAGAATGACGTTCAAAAACTTTATCAATTTAAGCCAAGCCGAGTAACTGCTTCCAAAGGAGCTAGAGGTGGACCAGTCTTCACTGACTTGCTCAATATCTGAAGCTCTTTCTCTTGAATAAACCATCCGACTTTTGTGAGATTTAAATCATTTGTTTGTTTGTACATGTACATCACATGCATCTATCGAATTCTGTCTGATCTTGGGGCATAGTTGTTGTTGTTTCCTTTTTTAATGTATTATCTCCAACGTGCGGTTGAGTTCTACGTCGACCTTAAAAATACTTACGTGTGTGCCGAAGTCAAGGAAGTTAAAATCGATTTTCCCAGCGGTGCTGTTCCTACACACCCCGTTGAAACTGGAGAGAAACATTAGTGAAATTACTTATGTGACGCTCCACGGGAAGCATGCTCAGATATCTCGACTCGTTAAGGCAACTGCTTGCTATAATCAACTGTCAGGCGTCGAATACCCGGCTGACAATGATTTCCAACTGTCTCGATAGACGAAATGTATCGCTGTAACCGTGTTCGTAAAGTTACTCATATGTTTTCACTGATATTATCTCACAGCAGGAAGCAGAACAACAAGCAAGTATTCTTTCAGAAACTTATATACAGTCAGAATTTTGTCTGACAAGACAAGAGTAACATTATTTTATCCTGCATCAGAACTGCTCAGCTGCAAATGAACTCTTTTGACGTAGTCTACACTGCGCAGAGGACGAAATGGTTATGGTCTAGAATGTTCATTCATAAAGAGACCTGATATCATACGTTCGTCAATAGCAGATGCAGCGTTAATTGCAGGTGGAAGAGAACGCCAGTCACCCAAGCGTCGTGCGGGAGAGCAAAATAGTTGAACCTAATGGCTTGACGCCGTGTTAAAATGAGAACTCGAGAAACATGGAAAACGTTTCGTCGCGGAAATATTATAAGCGAAATGTGCAGGCGTTGTCAGTATTACGTGGCAAGTAGTTGGCACGCTGCGCACAAAGATTTTATCAGTGTCGGAGACAGCGCCGCCTGAGCTGCGGTGCAGTTGCGGCCACGGTGCCTAACCTAACGTCCCTAATGCAAAACCCAAACTAAGGCCACGCTTATGTTCACTCCTTCGGCCTCACAGGAGATTCACTTCTCTAATTCGCATGTTCAGTTGCTTCGCTGTTTGTGAAATACTTATTAACATTATTGAACCACATACCGCAAAACTAAAGCTGGAACGAAAAAATGACCATTAAAAAGGAAAGAGAGAAACAAAAGTCACAAAGGAAGAAAGAGACGCCACAAGACATTGTAGAAAAATTTAGCTTCCATCTGATTCCGAATTCTATTGTAGTTTATCTCCACTTCCTTTATGTGCTTCACATAACACTGAGTTTAATCTAATTTTTACTTTGCGTACAGGTCTAGATTCTAACAATCTCCATGCCGTAAACAAGAAAAGGCAACATTTTGATTAGACGTATCGCCATGACGAGGTCGTTACAAACGGATTAGAAGCTCGCGCGTAGCAAGAATACGGAAGGAAATCGGCTGAGTTTTTCAGTGCTACTTTCCCGGTATTTTATAGTTTAATGTGGTCATTTATATTTTCCATCGACCACAATGGCCACCCATTGTACAGTTATTTTGATACCTGGTAACACACTGGCCATTTACAATATGACCTTAAGCCGCTTTTTTTACGTGTAGTGATTTTCGACGTGCGATTAATCTTTATCTGTTACTCACCTACTGCCTCTCCCTCAATCCCACACGCACACACACACACACACACACACACACACACACACACACACACACAAACACGTTATATTGTTATATGCTCAGAAATTCTTCAGCGGAACAGAAAGGTTTGTGAACCACTGGAACTCTCACCGACGAAAAGCTTCCCATTACCAACAAGATCATTTTTAAAACGTTATTTTGCGTGCCCATTCGATAGAGTGGTCCGAGATTAGTTTGTTGCGATATTGGTTTCGTTGGGATGTGTATTAACGGGGATAGTAAAACACGAAGTACACCCATCATGTTTTCGTAGATGGACTGGTAGAAGCAATAAGATAGTCAGCTTTATTAATTTAAATGGATTTGCACATTATATTATTTACCTTCTTGTAATACGTTACGTTTTGTTAAATTTGGTTATGAACGAGGGTCCGATGGTCATAGAGTACCAGCGACAAAGAACTGGTACGTTAAGTGGTTAGTTTAGTGCACAGATTACATCGAATATAAACAATATTCCACTCACTGCGGGATTCGCGTGTTTATCTGTTGCAGGAAGACCAATAGTCCATGTTTTGTTATCGTAGCGGGTGCATCATGGCGTCTCCATAACGTTATCAGGTTTTCACAACGGTCTACGTAGTTACTGAGATATTTGATAAGGTTTATACTAGAGCGTGCTGCAAATTAACGTCTCCAAATATTTTGTTCTATTCTCAATATTGACGTCTTACATACCATACATATCACTCCGTCGACTTTCACACCTATCTGATGCAAGCCGCAACCCTCTGCGCTAGGCTTCTCTGAAATGACGCGTGTAATTTAGGGTGTGTAACAATACAATGTCGGTACGTGAGTAACAGAGTGGAGTAATCGAGTTTCAATCCACAGAAAGAGTTCCTTCAAATAAAAGCCATTGCAGAATGAAAGCTACATGTTGAAGGCTGTATCGACGTCAGTAATGTGCGACGTTAGGTTTTTCGTGCTCGTAATGAATGCAACGCTGGTGCTAGCCTCACCGTGTGTGAAAGAGCCACGAGTGGACGACTGTGTGAAGCATCAATTTCCAAAACTTAAGGAACACCTTCAAGGACTTCACTTTGATAGTGACAAAGCGGTGCAAGCAGAGGTGACGTAGTGGTTCCGTCAACAAAGTCAAACATTCTATAGTACTGACGGTATCAACAAACTGGTCTCTCGTAGGCAGAAACATTTTCGGCGTTTAAGTGATTATGTTGAGAAATAAACATTTAGATATGACGAATAAGGATGTAGAATGTAAATGCAGTTTCTTTCACTTAAAAATATTTAAGAGCTTAAAAAAATTTGGAGGCATTACTTTTTAGCAAGCCGTCGTATTTACGGCGAATGTCACCAAAATATGAAAGGTCCAGTGCCATTTTATGCTGAGGAATATGCTTATGATGCAACATTCTCATCATCAACCTTTACCAACATAATATAAATATTTGAGGAAACAGTAAACGTCGATAATAAAAACCGTGGACGGCTCAAATGAGTAACCGACGAACGACATGGAACTGACATCTTAGTAGCTGTGGCATACAATTCACATGTTAGTGAAATCCCCAAAGCGAGGGCGCAATTAGTCAACGAAGTGTTCTGCGAATACTACATTTGACTTTCGAATTACGGTACAGTTCTCTGCATACGGGTAGCGGACACTGCAAACAGATGGCATGTTCTTGGCAAAGATGTTATTCACAGATGAAGCAACGTTTAGAAACCATGGGCACTTTAATCTTGCAAGATGTGCTATTCATCCTCCGAAGACCCACAGTGGCTGGAAGACGTGGACAAACAAAGACCTTGGCCAGTCAACGTGTGGTGCGGTCTTCTAAATAATAGAATTATTGGTCCCAGTTTTACTGATGGGAACGTAAATAGTGCAACGTATTATGCTTTCTTAACGGAGGTACTATTACTAGAACATATCCCAATGGACATACGACGAATCCTGTGGCACCAACAAGATGGATATCTCGCATATTCGGCACGGAGGGTTAACAGAGGTTTTCAAAAACAGACTGAAGATCGTTGGGTAGTTCGGTCTGGCAACACAAAACGACATGCACCTTCGCCAGATCTAACACCTCCGGCTTGTAATTGTGGCATGAACTGAAACAAGTTACAAAGAAATTCCAACCACTCGGAATACATCAAAGATCTTACTATAACAGTTTGTACTTCTGTCAGCTCGAATTAAATTCAGCGTGCAGCATTCTTCACATCCAATCGTTTTACAGCATATGTAGCTGTAAATGGTCACCATTTTCAACATGTGCTGTAACAATGTGATCTAAGGTCATTAAATTGCTTACTGTACAATTTATCATACTCTCATTACATATGTTTGCCAATGCGTATGTAGAAGGTCAATATAATCCAAGATTTGTTCAATAATGCTCTGAGAAGTTTGGTGACCAGCAAACGTGTTTAAACTCAGACGAGTGTTCCTGGAGCTACTCTGTAGCAATTCTGGACGTGAGGCGTGTCACATAGTCCTGCAGGACTTGCCCGACTCCTTCGGTATGCGCAGTGGGCATGAATGGATGTAGGTGATCGGACAGGACGTGTTACCTGTCGGAGTCGTATCTAGACATATCAGGGGTCCCATATCACTCGTACTGCACACACCCCACACCATTACAGATCCTCCACCAGCTTCCACAGTCCCTTGCTGACGTGCAGGGTCCATGGATTTATGAGGTTACCTCCATACCCGTACACGTCCATCCACTCCGCACAATTTGAAACGAGACTCGTCCGACCGGCAACATGTTTCCAGTCATCAACTATGCAATGTCGGTGTTGACCGGCCCAGGCGAGGCGTAAAGCTTTGTGTCGTGCAGTAATCAAGGGTACACGGGTGTTCGTTCGGCTCCGAAAGCCCATATCGATGATGTTCCGTTGAATGGTTTGCATTCTGACGCTTGTTGATGGCCCAGCACTGAAATCTGCAGCAATCTGTGAAAGGGTTGAGCTTCTGTCACGTAGAATGATTCTCTTTAGTCGTTGGTGGTCCCGTTCTTTGACGATCTTTTTCCGGTCGCAGCGATGTTGGAGATTTTATGATTTACCGGATTACTGATATTCACGGTACCCTCGTGAAATGGTGGTATAGGAAAATCCCCACTTCATCGCTACCTTGTAGATGCTGTGCCCAATCGCTTGTGCCCTACAACATTACGTTCAAACTCACATAAATCTTGATAACCTGCCACTGCAGCAGCAGTATCCGATTCTTCGATTCTTTTTGTCTTATATAGGCGTTGCTGACCACAGCGCGATATTCTGCCTTCTTACATTCCTCTGTAATACGCCTGGAGAATCATTACGAAATTAAGTTAATGATATCGGATTTAAAATTTTATCACGCCAACCATTTGAAGAATGGCGGAACTGTTGCTAACATAATTCCCTTTAACTGTCTGCTTTTTCACTCCAGAGAATATAAGCCACAAAAGTGGTGCAAATAATTAAATAACGCTACGAAACTTCTTGAATTACACACTTTCATTTCACAAATTTACACAGCATTTATGAGTCACAACGTAAAAGTGTTCTGGCACGAGCTGTAGACAAGAAATCGCATACTTTGACGTAATGAACAAAGTACTATCCCTTGTTGGTTTACTGACATTATGAACCAAACCTCATACACATTACCCTTTGCAGTATTTCTGACATGCACTTTAGGTGGCTGCGATGGGGCGGAATGAGTAACAATAGGTGCGAGCGAATGTTTAAAATCAGCATATTTAGACTGTCGTAGCTGCGTATTATCAGACCCACGGGCCAAATTATCGCGCTGAACCGACTGCTGTGACAGGTATCTTGTTAGTGTGATTTTTTATGCTTAAATATATAAGATCATGTTGGCGATGTTTCCTTTAAGTATTTTTAACATTATATTTTATACAGATATCAATAGCAATCAAATGAGTCAGTATTCACGTACATTTACATCTACATCTAAGAGATTACTGTGCCATTCACAACAAAGTGCCTGGCAGGGAGTTCAATGAACCACCTTCAAGCTGTCTCTCTACCGTTCCACTCTCGAACGGCACGCGGGAAAAACGAGCACTTAATTTTTCCTGTGCGAGCCCTGATTTCTCTTATTTTATCGTGATGATAATTTCTCCCTGTGTAGGTGGGAACCAACAGAATGTTTTCGCAATCGGAGGAGAAAACTGGTGACTGAAATTTCATGAGAAGTTCCCGTCGCAACGAAAAACGCCTTTGTCTTAATGATTTCCTCTCGAATAATGTGCTGCAAGGCTCAAAATGCTTGTAAAAGTTTTTCACACCCATTATGCACCAGATCACATGTATATTCATAAATATTTTTGAATAAATAAGTTGCTGTAAACTCGTAACTTGAATCCTTTATTTCTCAAAACTAACTAAGTATCACTTAGTTCCTTCTGGCAAAAGACCACTCAATTTATCTATTTCCCGATATTCATTTTCCTAATGCCAACAATGGTTAAGACATTTGACCTTTATTCTGGAAAAACCACACTCAAATCCTCTGCTGAGCCCCTTGATTTAAATTTTTCCTACTTCCACTAATCAGTCCACGACTATATCTGCAATAAAATCAGGGCCAATATCAGCTCACATTGTACTCCGACTAAAACTACGGTTTTCCGCCATTAATGACCCCAGTTTCTATGACGCCTGTTCATTTTCTCTTTCATTCTTTACACATTAAGATATCACCGAAGGTGGTATTCTCATGGTGTTTTGCATTTCCTTGTTTGTTTTTTTATGAGCTGTTGGGCTCGACAAGTCTTAGAAGGGCTTACAAGGAGCTAAAATGCCCAGTAGACAGACTAACGAAAAATTTGTACTAGACATACGCAAGAACCCAGGATCTAACTTCCTTTCATCCTTAATAGTCAAAGAGAAGGTAGAAGATACACTGATACTATCGTGACAATTGCGCACTGCGAAACTGAATGCCGTCCGGTGGCTTTACGGGCAAGTGACACACTATAGGAAGTTCATAAGCGGAGCAGAGGCAAATGGGGAATGGGATATTTCAGTGCCCGTGTGGCTCAGAATTACGATGCAGTGTTCCTCAGACAGACTGGCATGTGTGAAGGAACATTGCATCTTAATTCTGAACAACATAGACAATGCAATGTTGTATTTATCCGCCTGAGCCATGGTGCACGTTTTCTAGCACACCAACCCTTTGGCACGACACTATCGATTACCCGGCTGTACTAGGATCTTTGCCCCTATTGTGATCTCGCGGTTTTCGCGCTCGGGGCAGTAGGTGTCGGACACGCTACGAGGCGCAAGGACGTGCTTGCGTGGACGAAAGAGGAAAACGCGCTTACTCGGCCAGCAGCGGCACGGCGGGTCGACCTCGTAAGCCGGTCGTGAGTTTGTGGTGGACCTGCTTGATGACAACTCCGAGTGCTGTTCGTAGCATTGCCAATTGGGTGCCTTCGTTTCGTTGAACGATTGCGTTGCAGCGAATTTACTTGTTGCTTGGTTGCCCTAATGTACGTGTTGAAGTAAGAACAGCGGGCAGAGTGTGCAACCGCATGGAGACCAGCTGTTACTATTTCTATGTAAAAATCAGCTGATTGGATTACTATTAAGGAGCTAATTAGCTCGAAGGTGTTTCTTCTTTTTCCTTTTTTTTTTGGGACAGTATCCAGAAGTTCATGTATTGTCTGTATGAGATTTTCGGTGTATTTGATTGTCATCAAATCGACGTCTCTTGTGTATTGCTGTAAAATTTGGGTCACTTCCATTGAAAGCACTTATTCAGTTATTAGCAAAGGCTCGTGTTCTGTAAAGGTAGTCATTTGTAGGTACTTCCTTTATACACGTGCGTTTATTTGAAAGCATTCAGTCAGTTGTTAGTAATGGTCTGTATTCTATAAAAGGCAATCATTTGTATGCAGAACTTAATACGCTTGCATTTATTCGAATGCATTTATTCAAAATGGCTCTGAGCACTAGGGGACTTAACATCTATGGTCATCAGTCCCCTAGAACTTAGAACTACTTAAACCTAACTAACCTAAGGACATCACACAAAACCCAGTCATCACGAGGCAGAGAAAATCCCTGACCCCGCCGGGAATCGAACCCGGGAAACCGGGCGCGGGAAGCGAGAACGCTACCGCACGACCACGAGCTGCGGACGAATGCATTTATTCAGCATTAGTAAAGCGCAATTGAGTCTTCATTTACTGGTATTGTTTATTGATCCCTTAACTTACATTAATTGATGTTTGATTGGTGTTTGCCGTGTCTTCTGCGGTCTGTTTGTGTTCCAGTTTTCTGCTAGTTGGGGTGTGCGGGAGCGGCGCCAGGTTCCGCTTCGGTGCACAGAAGCTGTGACATGTCGTCGAATGGGAAGTGACTCCCGGTTGGGCCCCGGGGTTTAGGTGCTGTTTTGGTCGGCTGGTCTGCTGTTTCCGGCATTTTAAGTTAAGTCACCTCGTGCCCAGGGCAGCCTTGCGTCACTGCCCGTTTGGTAATCATTTAACGTATTTCATGTATATTTTAAAAAAAATAAGTTTTTTTTATTTGCTTGGGAATGAATTGTATTAATTTGTAACTTTGCGTTGCTTGTGTTATTTGATTTCTTAACGAACTGGTGTGTGTTTCATAAGTAGCTTTCACGTTGCAAATTATTGCTCCTTTAAATAAATTATCTGTGCCATATTTCCTTAAATCACTTCCTGATTGTAATTTACTGTTCCTTTAAGTATTGAAATCTCTGTGGCTCATCTCTTTAAGTCGGTTTACTAAATTGTAATTTGTTGACTTGCTTGAGAAACAAGCTATATGTTATATTTTTGCGTTGTTTTAAGGATAACCACGTGCTGCTTGTCTCTTAGCTGTTTTACAAATATTGTCTTTGAATAAATAGTTAATTTATTGATTTAGTAGTTGTTGTGGTTGAGTAGGGACATTATAGTGGCCTTGACCTTCAATGCTAAGTGTACCCCTCATACCGCCTTACTCAGTGACAATTTGGTCCAACACCAACTGCCCCGGGCGCGAAAACCGCGAGATCACAACAGTGGCAAAGATCCTAGTACAGCCGGGTAATCGATAGTGTCGCGCCAAAGGGCTGGTGTGCCAGAAAAGGCGCACCACGGCTCACCGCCGACTCCAGGAAATCAAATTCCAATTAAAAATGTCTCCCCTTTATGGGACTATATATAATGAATGGACGGGTGGAGGTTGTAGACACACGTCTGACGACATCAGGAGTGCGGGCCTCGCCGTGAGGCATTCTCTGATAGCCTATTGGTAAAATGGTTCAAATGGCTCTGAGCACTATGGGACTCAACTGCTGTGGTCATAAGTCCCCTAGAACTTAGAACTACTTAAACCTAACTAACCTAAGGACAGCACACAACACCCAGCAATCACGAGGCAGAGAAAATCCCTGACCCCGCCGGGAATCGAACCCGGGAACCCGGGCGTGGGAAGCGAGAACGCTACCGCACGACCACGAGATGCGGGCCCTATTGGTAAGGAGACAGCTCGTGATAAGCAGTAAACCCGGGTTCGAGCAATGTACCTGCACCGACTGTCATTGTCTTCAATCCATTAGACAGGTGATGGTTGCCCATATTCGCAACCACAAACACATTTCATGCATTTCATAATGCATGCATGCATGATAACAGTCACCACAGTGGCTGTTAGAATCGTAATCCTGAACAAAATAGGCACTTGAATATCGTATTTAACCGCCGATACCGGGCAAGCCTCTTCCACGTGGTATGGGAGTTTGGGTCTGTTCTTGGGGCGTGTTCGGATAGCCTATGGTAAGACGACCGCTTGCGATAAGAGGGAAGTCCGGGTTCGGGTTTCTGTCCGGCACAAATTTTCACTGTCGTCATTACGTTATACAGCTGATGGTTGTCCATATTCGCAACTGCGAAAACATTTCATATATAAATGAGGAATAATTCTAGCTACGAAACAATGGAGAATCCACTAACAAAGAGCTGACTGCTATAGCAAGGCGCGACCGCCTGGGAAACGGCAAGGTAATCGGCTGTTCGCATGCCCCTATCGTGAGCATCTATGGATAGTAGCTGAAGGACGCTGAAACTACGAGTAAGCCACAAGGTGTTGGACGTCCACGTAACATCGCAGAACACGGAGGCCGGAGTTATATCAGGATCGGCAGCAATCTGTGGCAGTTCTGACGACAGACTGCCTTACTGGTGCATGTACGTGTTTTTCAGGACACACTGGTGAATGCACAACATTGAACACGGGACTCCGTAGCAGACGACACCTACGTTTTCCCATGTTGACCCAACGACATTGTCAATTACAATTTCATTGGGCGTCATCAATATTGTCTATCACTTTCATCTATTCGTGCTTAATGTCTTTCCCGACTTCGATGGTAAATGAACATCGACATCAGAGTGGAGGTCATTAAAGATAGAGTACACTCTCGGATGTGTTTCAAGGACTGCGATGGAAATTTGCAATTTCCTTTCAAAAGAACCGCCCCGACGTTTGCCTCGCACTATGTAGGAAAATCGCGGAAAACGTAAATATGAGTGGCCGGAGTCGGATTTGAACCGACGTCCTTCTGAATACTGGCTCATTTTGCGAAACACTGCGCCACCTTGCTCGGCACGCCGATGGTGACTTCCAGCAGATCAACTGTCTATGTCACAAGGCCAGAATAGTTTTACAGTTGGTTGAGATGCATGATAGTGAACTCAAATTCAGGTCTTTTCAACTAAATTTGCCCTGACTGAACCCGGTGAAACACATTTGGAATGCTACACAGCAGCAGCTCCGCGCCCGTAACCTGTGCCACATACATCCCTGAGTCTAGTAAGGACTCACTGAATCAATCCCTTATTGAATCGTCGCTTTATAGTTCCAAATGTTGAAAACATCAAATAAAACGGACCATTGTTATATGGCGGCCATTCTAAATATTGCGGGAAAATGCTTACCAGAGAGGAAGGGCGAAATAAGGAAGGAAGAAAGGTTAAGCTCGACAGTCCATCCAACCACAACGTCAATAGAGGAGGGGCACAAGGTCTAATCGCTGAAGTGTAGAGAAAGAAATTGTGTCATATACGAAGAAACCACTTCAAAATTCTCCTTAAGAGATATAAAAAAGCCACAGAAAAAGTAAATCTGAATGGCTCTACTGGGCATTGAACCGCCGCCATCTTGAACGCGAGCACTGTGTATTCCTACTGCGAAACCACTTTATAAAGTGGTCGTAAGGAATCTGGTCGAAAGCGAGCCGGTATATTTCTGCTCTGTCCCGTTTTAAAAATGGTTAAAAAGACTGACTAGAAATTACGAAGTGATGTGCATTAAATATGGGACTCTTATGTTTATCTAATGAATGGTTAAATGATACAGCAGCAGGAGGATTATCGACCTTTCGAAGGAAATAAGCTTCCACTAGCTATGACGTGGTTAAGGAGTTGTGTAGTGCGTCTCCAAGGATTCGACTGAAGAGCAGCGGAATTCTGTCTGCTTAGATGGAGCACGTTAAGCGGCGGCCTTCGTAAACTCAACGCCTCTGAAAGTGGAACTTCTATGTAATTCGCTCTTATGCGCACTTGCCGATGCTTCTCTCTCCACTTGAAGTAGGCACCCTGGACGTTGTGCTAAGAATGGAAACATCTAAATCTCATTTGTGCAAAATGATGGAATTTTGTGGCCGAGGACTTTGACACATACCTCCTTTTTGTGATACGTGGCTGTGTGAAGAATGTGAACCTAATAAATCTCTTTAGCTGGTAATCTGTAATTCTTTTAACTCCTCGTTTAACACCACCTAAAAGTACATGAGCAGGACTGTAATTAAGTGGGAACCACAAATGATGAACGTAATTAAAGTGCAGATATGAGTATTTTTGGTAGGCTTGTGGCCTGGAGGAGTAGATGGCTTGTATTACTAATTCCGGCGGGTTGAAAATTTTTTGATTATCAACGTGGGGGCTTTCCAACGATACCTGTCAAATCAAAGAATTTCTGCGCCTCATCCAGCGCAGTATTTTCTTGACCTCATTTTGTGGAATGCCACGCACGCTGCGACAAGAAACTTTTGACATTTTTTAGTGTGATTTGTCGTTATATGGGCGTCCAGTTACACGTTGATGGCTGTCTTGTAATTTCTGTCAGACGTACTATAAATAACTTGGGTACAAAGTCTGTCCTCAATCTCATGAAATTCACTGCGTCAGTAAGGACGCTCACAGACAGACAGACAGACAGACGGACGGACAAACACATACTCACACACACACACAGAGAGAAAAAGAGAGAGAAAGAGAGAGAGAGAAGTCAGAGAGGGAGAGAGAGAGAGAGAGAGTACAACAGATTTCGGCAGCGGCAGCACTACTCGGAAGCTGCCGCACAGGCAAAATGTACTGTGCCTATTGTGTTTCGTATTCCCGGGATTAACTCTTTAGCTGCTCCATGATGTGAAAACCATATAATCACATGAATTATGTTGGAGCATTCATGTGTTCATTTTCATTTCATTCCTTTACGCATATACTGTTAAAATAAATAAAAGTTTAGAGTTAAATACTTCGGATTTCTTCGTACATTGGTGGTATATGAATCGGCGTTATAAGGCAGAGCACTTGCCGCAAACGTATTCGGAAAAAACTACATTTTGATATCTGCAACTAATGTGGAGATTTAAGGCTGTGTACACTACGTAGTTTATAAATTTGTTATGTACTGGGAACTAAAATGTAAACAAGCAGAAAGAAAGTAAATTGCGAATGTTTACTTATTTTTCGTGTACAGTATAGGAGGAACATCATTGTAGGAGGTTGGAGGGTACGAGGCGTACGAAATTTACCACACACAGCTGCGAACTCTGGCAGAAACCATAGGTCAACTACGACCAGGCATTAGGCCTAAGGGAGCTTGTACTACAGATGCGGCTACATCGTTCCTCATTGTTTTAATTCTATCCAAGAGTTAATGTTCAAAAATGTTCAAATGTGTGTGAAATTTTATGGGACTTAACTGCTAAGGTCATCAGTCCCTAAGCTTACACACTACTTAACCTAAATTATCCTAAAGACAAACACACACACCCATTCCCAAGGGAGGACTCGAACCTCTGCCGGGACTAGCCGCACAGTCCATGACTGCAGCGCCCAAGACCGCTCGGCTAATCCCGCGCGGCAATAGTTCATGACACGTAGTTACTGGCGAGTGGTGGAGGGCAAGATTCTCGGCAGCTCACTTCGCCATGTTACCAGTGAGTGCGAGTTCTGGAAAATGTGCTTGCCAGATCAGAAGTCGAACACCCTCCGTATCGAGGTAGCTCGTGGCAGCTGAAGCAACATTCAGTCTTGTGCTAGCTTTTTTAAAGATAATGTTATGAAGACATCGAAGATAGGACACAGAGGCCGCCCTTACCACGTCAGAAATGAAAGATCTAAAAAAATAGCTCTGAGCACTATGGGACTCAACTGCTGTGGTCACAAGTCACCTAGAACTTAGAACTACTTAAACCTAACTAACCTAAGGACAGCACACAACACCCAGCCAGCACGAGGCAGAGAAAATCCCTGACCCCGCCCGGAATCGAACCCGGGAACCCGGGCGTGGGAAGCGAGAACGCTACCACACGACCACGAGATGCGGGCATGAAAGATCTGCTATTCATATAAGATCTACGCGAATTGGAGATAACCCAATAGCACCCATACCTTGTCACACAGATAAATAGCCAGACTACGGTTCAAAGGTCAAGGGGTCGATCGATAGTCATCCTTACTACTTGTATCAGTTACTAATGACTTCTTCCACGTCTGGAAAAGTTAGTTAACGTAGAAACTGCTGAGTTGCACGGTCACTCAGAGTCCACGTAAAATGTAAGTACCCATTTAGCTTGCTGGGTAAGTCAGTTCGAAGGACATAGGTAGAAAGCGCCAACCTGTAATAGGACCATGCCTAGAAACGCAGCGTGGTGTGCAAACCGATTTTATGGTTGATTACAGCTTTACTTTACCTTCTTTATGTCAAGTGGACATAAATCTGCGACAGCTGATTTATTATTCTGACATTTGTACTGCAGTCTGTTGTTGCATCTGCCTTAATAATGATTACCGGTTTCGTTCAAATAGGGGGAACATCTTCAGATCCATTGTAGTCTTAAGTGCTGTACAAAGCCTCCATACGTAACCGACGGGATGCTCTGCGACTGCAGTGGATATGAAGATATTAATTATTTGAACGAAACAGATAATTATTACAAATACGCATGCGACAGTAGACTAAACTTAATGTGTCTCTTTTCATTCATGTTATTTATATGGTCCGTACTATGATAACGAATGTTATGTGGAACTTTCGTTTTCCTCGAAGTCTCCACACAGATATATCCATCTCATTGCCGTACTCAGATCCGGGCCTCGTCTGAAAAGTAGACGTGGTGTCTGCCCTATGTCCGATGTGCAACTGTCGGCGCGTTTACCTCTGCGGCCGCGCCAAGTGGAGCCGCAACAACGACCGCCGTGCTGACAATTCGTGGGGGTCCGGACATGGTCGCGCTGTCCTTGCCTTGCTGCAAACTAGACAGTTTCCTAGCTGAAGGTACACCATGTTCCTGTGCAGTCCCGTACGCCAGAGTGAGCAATATGTCTTTCCTGTCAGACGCTAGACGCGTGGGGCCGTTGACATCCTACTTGGCGATTCCAAGGAGGCGTCAATTCCATATTCATGTGACAGTCGTGGTATCCCGACCAACACAAGCAGAAATATCGTGAAACGAAAAACCGCAATCTCGATAGGTCGCGACCCCACCGCATCCGACACGCGCTGGTAGACGTTCCTCCTTTTAAAACGTGGTATAACACCATCTTTCCACAAGAAACCAACATTCAAATGCGATGTATTATTGATAAATCCACTGCATATTCTATCGCTGCATACAAGATGCAGCTGGCATTACGTCTACCTACCGAGTGGTTATAACTAAAGTACAACTATTCACGGAGGTCAACTGTGGGCTTTAATTATCGTATGCCACCGAAACTTGGTAGACGTGCTAAGGAGCTAATGCGGAACTGCCGGCCGGAGTGGCCGTGTGGTTCTAGGCGCTGCAGTCTGGAGCCGGGCAAGCGCTACGGTCGCAGGTTCAAATCCTGCCTCGGGCATGGATGTGTGTGATGTCCTTAGGTTAGGTAGGTTTAATTAGTTCTAAGTTCTAGGCGACTGATGACCTGAGAAGTTAAGTCGCATAGTGCTCAGAGCCATTTGAACCATTTTAATGCGAAACTGATTTATGTTCGAAGAAAACTATTTTCGATTCAGGTGAAAACCTGGCGCTGTATAGCATCTCACCGAGGTCTTCGGTTCTCACGTTGAACAAATTATTTAAGCGCCGGTTAACAATAAAATCAATATAATACGTTTCTCACTTTTTGACCTTTTCTGTCCATCTTTCTTTCCTCATCCACTTCATATGAAAATACTGCTGACGTCCTTTTGTATCCACAGCTCCAGAATTGTTGCAGCGCAAAACAGTTCTGCATTAAGGTATTACAGTGTCTACCAAGTTTTACTGTCATACGATAATTACAGCTCAAACTGGACATCTGTGAGTAACTGCACTTTAATTATAGCCACCCGGTATTTTGTGCTGTTGCACTGAAATGCTGATCATTGACATATCCAACTATGTAGAATGGTACATACCAAATAGATGATTCCTACATGTCACCTTCATGGCGTAGCAATGCTGCAGTCCTAAGGGGTTAGTTCTGAAAATGCTGCAAGGGTACACTCTCAAACTGTCTATTGACAGGAGTAAGATGTAGAAAAGTTTTAGAAAAGAATCTAACTCTACAGTATTCGGCTACGCTGTAGGTTTCACGAAGATGTTATGACGATATCATTAAGCACACTAACGTTGGTGGTTGTTTGTGGGATGTATCTCGGCATCTTTCAACGATTAGGCAATTGGGAAGAAGACGCAGCACCAGATAACTCAGTGTGGAATAACTATACTCCGCTGGTGAGTGTACAACGAAAATAGGTGAGCTAAAAGTTCTTAAGTTCCCAAAGTTCTGCGTTTATGGCTTTTATTTCGTTGCTCGCTTATTCTGCATAGATACTCAGGAATAGCGCCCGTAAACCACAAGCTGGAGAATCAGCAGCATTCTGAGCCGCAGGAACCGGAAGTCTCATCATTATTCTAGGACACGCATGTAATATGACATCATCTGCACAATTTTTAACTATAAGTATTCTCATAGGTGTTAACAACGCAGTCAGTCCCGCCGTCGCTCTGAGAACTGTATTCACTCGTCTTTCTCATCTTACATTAAAGTGGACAAGTTTGAAGTACTGGTAAATTTCGCCGAACTTGCAAGTCTGCGGCCTGAAGAGTTAATTACTTCCACACCAGTGGAGTGCCTTGTTGCGCGAAAACACAACTTAAATCAGCCAACTGGAAAGTGGCGTACCGTTACTCTAGTGAAACAGAATACGACAAGTGTTCAGAAATGAATCGGAAAAAAACGTCAGTAAATATATATACTACTATCTGGTAGATTAGTTGTCAGAAATACTCATAAGGAACTCTCAACCTAAGTTACGCCTAGTCGGGTGAAAACCAGTATTTACGAGAACTTAGTAACTAATGATAAATTGAGCATACTTCATTTCTAGTTATAGGAAATCGGTCATCAATCTGAAGATTTGTTTGATCATTACTTTAGCAGGCTTTGTCTTATTGAAGGTTGTACGGTCTTACTTTCCTCTGATTTGGGAAGCTATCTGTGAAGCTAAGTGGAAATCTCAACCATTATGGACCTCGGTGTTTTTTGTATACCTAAAACATTTTCAAGATGGAGTTAACGGAAGTGCCAGAAAATAATTAAGGCGACCGAAAATCGAATGAGGGCACTTTTTCTTTTGTGGCCCGTGTCTGCTGTATTAGACATAGGATCCTGAGAAGACCTCGTCTGATTCAACACGCACATAACATGTTCTATGCTATCACACTATAATTAGATCACGAAAGTTTCTGTAAGAACTTTAGTCTGCAACTACAGCTAACCACCAGCGGACCAGTAATAATAAGAAGGAAGACACATTCAAGAGTAATGATGAACCTTTGCTCGTTAGACAGCAGCCATTAATGAACTGAGAGTAGCGCATAATATCATTCATTGTTTTCTGTGCTTTGTGTGGTTTATGGTTCCCGAAGCTTCTCTTAAAGACAGGCAATCATTCGCCGCATATTTTTAAAATATCTTACGTACAGAGGTTACACTGTTTAAACTGTGGATACGCACATAATTACTTAAACATATTGTATGACTTTCCGTAGCGAACAGTCCAAAAATTGTGTTTGTGTTTGTGCAGTACAGAGGATTTGAAAGTTGCAGCTTCCAAGACAATACAAAGAGCATACGGAAAAAGTTTTTGGACATGAGGAGATTGGGCATATTTGAATCCGATGATGCTGAAGAGGAATGTATGCATCCTTCTAACTCGTTCTATGTGCTGAAAGGAACGTATAACTTTTAGAAACAACCGTTGCATTAATTTACCATGTTTCCTATAATTGTTAAGGATGGGGTGGCGGAGGAGGGGGTGGGGGAAGGGGAAGGGGGTGAGAGAGCTTATGAAAAATTAATACGTTAAAGAGGAACTGAGAAAATATCCACACTCTCATTAATAATATTTTCTGTTAGTACTGCCCACCTTCAGTCTACACACGGAAGAAGTGATATTTAAAATGAATTTTTAAGGAAAAAATTGTTCGAATACGGCACTGAGCTTCTTTTGTTAATAAAAATGTCACAGCCTCTAATTTCTTCGAGTAGGTTTCCTGATTTTTTCTTTAACGTTGTGTTACATTTCCGACTAGGTTGCGGGCTGTTAGTGTACCTTCTTGCACTAACAGCAAATAAATTACTAAACACGTAGAAAGAAAGAATTTTATACCATAAAAAATGGTAAATATACAAACTAAAACATTCGCAATAATAGAGCACTAAAATAAATTGCTGGCAGATAAATTCATCAATTTAAACCTGGACACATTTGTACAAGTTTGTATTCGATAATCACCAAGATTTTGCATTATCAGGACGCTGAGAGTAACTAAGGAGTGTTTGTTGGTTCAGTAGCTGTTCAGTATTGTTCTTGTGCTGTGGCCAGAGAACAATATTTCTACGTGTAGTACATAACTTTGCACTCTGGCCACATTAGGCTGATTTTGTCTCTGCCTGAAATGTTGGAAGTGAAGAGGTACCACAAGCAATATTCAGAACTGAATCGACAAAAAGACTTCAGTTACTCTACATGTCTTCATACTGCTGCAATTTAGTGACTGGTTAATCCATCTTTGTTGAGCTGTGCCTCATTATTAAATAAGTGTGAATGGATTACTTTCTAAATTTAGTATTAGCTGTAAAATTCTTTGATTGTTATAAATGATTAGTTTTAATATGATTGTACTAGTATGCACAATAACATATTTTTCAGAAATGCCACAGAATAGACTAATAACTTTAAACCATAATAATAATTAGTTAAACAGTGGCGAAAAAATGTATTTTTTCCCTTCAATCATTATTTTTCTGTATCTGTGGTGTAGCCAACAGAAATTACCCCTGTATCTATTCTTAGCAACACCAGCTAACATACCTGAAGGACGACTTTGTGCGAAGGGGACTGTAGCCCTAATGCACCTGGCGATGACAATGGATCGATTCCAGGCCCAGGCTGTCTTGATTTAGGTGTCCCATGTTTGCGCTAAATCAATACAGTCGAAATGCGGCGCGGTTCCTCATTGAACGGCACGGTAATTAGTGCCACCTTCATAGGGCAACTCAGGAATCTTGTGTCTCTCCCACGGCGTCCCCGGCCTCGGCTTCGGGAAATTTTACAGTAATGGAACTCCTCGTCAAATTACCGTTCGTGTGGTGTGATCTTTGTATTTGCCTAACCGGAATCCCTTACAGAGCACTAAAGTAATTTCCTGCATGCACAGCCTCGTGTTTGAGGTAGTACAAAGAGGAGTCTGCTGGGGTACAACATAGCGCACAGGGCAAGTAGAGAGAGGTTTTGGTTGCTTCTACGCAAGAAACTCGTTCCGAAACACGAGTATAAATACCTGGAGGATTAAGACGAAAACGTTGAAATGACAACCGTTCATCTGCAGTAAATGGTTACCTGTACTTGGTACACGAATTTGGTCTCAATTCATTGAAGTATTTTTTTGGTAATTCTATTCAAAAACTGCTACTGTATACACTTACATAGCAATATGACTACGAAATTTCCCCACCAATCGCAATAACAGAGCATACTGGCACAGTAGGCTATATCAAGAGACTGGTCTCTTACCCTAGAGAGGTCGAGTCCGTCCACTGATATTCAGCAGTTCCGTAACTCATTTTAGGCGGAAGCCGCCATCACGTCTTCAAGTAAGATACGAATTTCTCCAGTCCAGCTGTTGCGTCGTTGTTAATGACGCCCATGAAGAACAGACGTTGTCATCTATACATCTTTCCTTACATAATAAGTGCGTATTGAATGCGTCTTCTAAGATTTATTACGTGGATTTTCTGAGTTTTTTCAGGGTGTAGACTTCGGTTTTACTTTTCATGATATACTGATAAAAACAGCCCATAAAATATCAAGAGGCTTTCTCCTATTACCCAATGTCAACAGAAAGAGACTCTATAATTAGCATTACAAACATAACATTGTTCGGCTATTAGTGTGATGTACCCACATGGATGTACTGACTGAAAGTGGTCTGGCAGGATAACAAATTCAAGGATATTTATTGGCAAGCGTAACATTACGGGAAATGCATTCATTTAGCAGTGACTTTCTATGGGCTGCTCATCAAAACAAACTAATTTGAGACCACTCTATTCAATGCACACACTTAGAATTAACAGAGAAATGATATGTCACGGCTGTAAAGAAGTGCAGTTGGGAGTATTTCTTCAAATGACTCTCTTTCCTACTTAACTGAATGCCAGGTTTTGGTAGTGATAAGCTTTATCTTTTCCAATGTAAGGAGTTTCATAGCCAATGCAGTCTGTCACATGTCGCACTATGAATTACGAGTCTGAAAATGTATCAAACTACAAGACATTTCTTCAAAGTCGGTGTGGACTTAATGAATGTTTGGAGAATTTATGTCTATGCAACAATGTCTTCAATTACTTGTTGAAAGTGTCAAAATGAACTTCACTTAACTTTTTGTCTTCTGCCTTTACAATGTAAGGAGTTTCATAGCCAATGCAGTCTGTCACATGTCGCACTATGAATTACGAGTCTGAAAATGTATCAAACTACAAGACGTTCTGTAAACTGAAATTACTAGGCGGGCCAGGGTGGCCGAGCGGTTGTAGGCGCTACAGTCTGGAACCGCGCGACCGCTACGGTCGCAGGTTCGAATCCTGCCTCGGGCATTGATGTGTGTGATGTCCTTAGGTTACTTAGATTTAAGTAGTTCTAAGTTCTAGGGGACTGATGACCTCAGAAGTGAAGTCCCTTAGTGCTCAGAGCCACTTGAACCATTTTTTGAAATTACTAGCCTCAAATTTTTCGTCACATAACTGAAAAGAACAAACCTCCGAATTTATCTTCATTAAAACTCCAATGGCAGGTAACTCGCTCTGTAGCAGTGAGCCTGAAATTTTTAAAAACCATCTTTATATCTGTCGGCAGTGATATAAGGGAACCACAGGAACCCAAATTCCGGATAGATGGATTAATATTTGAATGCAGGCATTCCCAAATACCAGTCAAGACCCTTAATCACTGCATCACTTCGATGCAGTTTATATGTTTCTAAATAATAATAATAATAGTGATAGTAAATACATACACAAATACATAAATAAAGAAACATGTGGGAGGGCAAGTCACAAGCTACTGAGTCTGAAACGAGAGATGGATACATAACTGAAACTCTGGGTAAATAGAACACCTACAAGTGATTGCCCCTCGTAAGTACCCACACCAGCAGAATTTCCTCAGTTCTTAGACACGAAATGAACAGAAAAAAGTACCTCCAACAATATTCATTCGTTATTCCAACGACAACAGACACTTTTGGTCTGGACAAAAATGAATATGGAAGAAATCAAAAGAAAAACATGAAATTTTCACGATGTATGGTTTCCATCATCCAAAATCTCATTCTCTAA
Organism: Schistocerca nitens; assembly: GCF_023898315.1. NCBI lineage: Eukaryota > Metazoa > Arthropoda > Insecta > Orthoptera > Acrididae > Schistocerca > Schistocerca nitens. Next base: position 953,770,009 of record NC_064616.1, read on the forward strand.
GGATAATTATTATACGTGAGACAGGAGGCAAGAGGCTAATAAATATGGAGAGGCAACATGAGGTGTAACTTTAGAATATGTAACAGTATCTTCACAGCAGCGACTCATCACTCCATAAAGTAGTAGTAGCCACAGGCGTTAATTTTGTACGACTCAATCTGGCTGACAAATTCTGAACAGTCCTTGGGTCTAAAACAGAACTAACTGATACCACGTAACAGTAGTACAAAAGAACTTACCGGAATATATTAGTATGATCTCAACCAAACAATGTCGATTTAAAGGACCGATCAACTGGATGATGCACTCAAGTTTTGTCCACAAAAAATAAGGGATTTATGACAGCGACCATGGTACTCACAGAATAATCGAAAACAATAAGATTGCATAAATAATCTACCAGCAGTTGGCACAACTATCAAAAATGCTCGCCTCCATAGCACAAATGCGATCCTCTCCCTTTTTTTAGAAAATGAGTAGTCCACCATTTACTCGATCGACATTATAGTAAGCGATAAATTAATCAGTTGTAATCGAAGTGACGTGGCGGTGAATTGTATGCCTCAGTAAATTACCTTCCCCATGGACACTGATGTTCTCAATACCCATAATTTTCTGTGAACCTGAAATAAGAAAGATGGCCAAATATAGGTATCTGAGAGATGATGTAAAATCCATGTGCAAACAGAAGTCTGTCTAGATCGTCGCTGTGATTAAAACACAGACCGCCATTTCCCCAAAATGAACGATAAAAAGACCACAAGGCCTAAAACTGTTGGAAACAGCAGGAGTACTGGACTCCTTAACATTAGTTCGTCGGTTTCTCTGAGGATACATGTAACTCAGTGATAAACTGTTGTCCGAACCTTTGAAATGACATGTAAAACGAGTGATCTAAAAATTCATATTATTAACATGGTTATTATTGTTATTGAAGACAAAATCTCGTAACTTTCATTAGAACTTTCCGTTGAGATAATCTGCTTGCACCGACGTATCTAGAGGTCTGTTGAACGTGATTGTGCTTTAGGTGTGTCAGGAAAATAAAACGAAAATTAAATTTCTAGAGGCTAAATATGAAGTCAGGAAGCAGGTTATGGAGACTGAAAACAGCTAATATCTGTATCAGTTTTCTTCAATTACATGTGAAGCTTAAAGTATCAAATGATCAATAAATAACGACATAGAATGAAAATATGCTTCACGGGAAGTTCCCAGACATTCTACTAATATCTTATGTCAAACGAAATGCTTCCTTATAGTGGCTTCCGACGGTATTTTGTACCCTGAGTCTGAGAAGTCTATTATGGCAATACAGGTCAGAGTGATAACGGAACAGACTTATGGAATTACATCCTGAAGCTGGATGTCAGTCACATATGCGGGACAAGAGAATCAGTCGACGAATCATCTGAATATAACGGCTGGTTGCCATACACTTTGACCAAGTATTAAAACAGACGTAAGATATTAGGAAAATTTAAACTTCAGCAAGTAGGCCTACGTGTCACGGATGGCTTATTAGGAAAGGGCAAAACACCGTAACTGAAACATATCTGTGCTCCTCTTTTAAAATCCAAACATCATCTGCTACGTTGGGGTCGACCACAGATAAGTGAACAGATATAGTGATAATCGACAAAATCTGTAGAAATGGAAAAATTATTTATTTCATAGTGTCTCAAATGAAAGATATCTGGTGTCTACAGGGCGTTAAAACATAAGCTATGGTGGTATCTATAGAAGCAATGATTCCGGTGAACATTCAGAAAAAATAATGCTTAAATATACGTAAGGAACGTTTAACCTAGAACTGGCTCTGAGCACTATGGGACTCAACTGCTGAGGTCATAAGTCCCCTAGAACTTAGAACTACTTAAACCTAACTAATCCAAGGACAACACACACATCCATGCCCGAGGCAGGATTCGAACCTGCGACCGTAGCGGTCGCGCGGTTCCAGACTGTAGCGCCAGAACCGCTCGGCCACCAGCGGCCGGCCTAACCTAGAACTGGCTCAAATGGCTCTGAGCACTATGGGACTCAACTGCTGAGGTCATTAGTCCCCTAGAACTTAGAACTACTTAAACCTAACTAACCTAAGGACATCACAAACATCCATGCCCGAGGCAGGATTCGAACCTGCGACCGTAGCGGTCTTGCGGTTCCAGACTGCAGCGCCTTTAACCGCACGGCCACTTCGGCCGGCTAACCTAGAACTAAAAAGAATTTTATTACGTACATGGAAGATGACTACAGAATTATTGTAAAAGGGAATGGGACATATTTCATTTTCTCAAAGAAACTACTCGCTTACAGTAAGGTCATTAGTCCCAACAGAGAACAATATTATAAACTGGTTCATTTTAAAAGTGTTCATGGATTCGACAATGCAATCCGGTTATAATTATAACTGCTTATGTTTGCAACGGCAACCATGTTCATATCATATTACGACCATGGTGTTAAAGTAACCATATTGTATGTTCCATACATGTGACGTCAAAAACTGCCGTATAATTTGGTGTTGCATGTATCTACAGATGAATTTATTCGTTAATATAGAATCAAAAGAGTAGTATGATTAGAACATTAATGCTCTTACAACTGGAAACCGTAATACACTGCAATAATTTTCAAGAACCTTTTTAAAAATATGTGCTTCTACAAGAACCACGAAAAGTGAACCAGTGAAAAATATTGACAACATCAAGAAATGTGTGCTTAGCGATAATCGTAATATTAATAGACATTTATAAATAGTACAGGTAATACCACACACAGAATGGTTGTGAGGAATGAAAACTAAGAAGGTTCTAATGAATGAAAATAGTATGAGTTCATTTCAGTTCCCAACAGTCAACGGCAGGTTGTCACAAAGCTATAAATAAATGAAAATCTTTACAGGGAACTGACAAGGGAGGAAATTCCACAAAATTGTAGTAGCCTGTGGCGTACATATAAGTTGGCCACAACAGGAACACGAACCTTACACACTGTGTTGTCGGTACCCATCCAGGGCTAATGTTAACTACTGCTCGAATGTAAAGACGCCACGTACAGTCAAGTCTAGAAAGTGTGGAATGCAATAGTAGGTTGCTGGTAGTTCTCACCTTGTTTCAAATTATAACTGTAAATTTCAGACAGTATTTGAACGAGAGCCAAACAGGAAAAAAATTAAAACTGAAAACCAGATAACACTGATAAACTGTATCTTCAAAATTTTCATTCACTTCTCCTTGTTATAGCACCGCTGTTAGAGAAACGTAGCTGCTACATCACTACGAAGCAAGCAACATAAATCCAGCAACAGAAATCCGATAAAGTACGTTCCTGTGCAAGGAAAATTCTGGTAGTGCCTGGCGACAGAATTACATGCTTTGTGTTATTAGGCCTTACCCAAAGAATCGACAAGCTGCATAAACTCATATTTAATTTCACCGTATCATAAAGAATTCGATAGAGAAAAAAGAAACGTACTATAAGAGATTTGCCCTTACTCTCCATCTGTACAGAGAAAAAAAAAACACGTACTTATTTCGCAATGAGTGTGTGGAGCTATTTTCGAATGTCGAGGTAAGAGTCAAAGAAAGAATGACAGGAGATACTTTGAGTGTATCATTTCATCAGAACGTTTGGAGAACGTCCTTCAGATGCCAGGCGACACGCATGAGACGCGGCGATGCCAACTGCGGGATTCCAGGTAAAGGAATTACGGGAGCAGCGTGTGCGGCGGGGCTGCCTATATCTCGCCGCGCAGGCGCACGCAATGATTCGCTTTTCAAGAGCCAAATGTTTCACTCGGCTACTCCTACTGTGATCCTTGCATTGTTTTTTCTTCCAAAACATTATTCGATTTTATTTAAAAAATTGCAGATGTGGACCGAACTTACGTGTTACGTCTACTAACTTCAAGACGCTTTCATGCTGCCAGACACGCTATCCTTAAATCAGGATTGCAGAGAAAACTTAAGATCAGTAACACACTTTCAAAGATAAATTCTTAATTGTTTAGCCATTGCGTCAGCAGGTGCATTACAGTGATTTTAAATTCGTCTCTGCAACTTCAAATATGAATTTTTTAGTAATTTCAAAAATGGAATTGAAACACCTTTAATAAAGAACGATTGCTTTAAATTATAAAGAAACCTAAAAATCGCTGCGTGAGACATGTTACGTAGTCCCACAAAAGCTAGTTACAGCTTATGCATACGGAGTATTCGATAGAGGTTTTTCTTCTTCTAGCAATAACGACTCGCTATGCACGTGTAAACAGGAGGGTTTCACTAGACACTATTTTTTTAAAAAAGTCCAGATATCTCGTTTACTGAACTGTTAGCATTGCTTCCCTACCCGTTGGCGAGCAAGAGGAGAAGAGTGTTGCCACTTTAGGAGTACGTAGGGCCACAAGCAGGACAGCGAGGAAGGCAGATCGCTTAAACGAGCTGTTTACGAAATCCGACGCCGGACGTCCGCCATTGTATGTTCTTGTCCCTAAGTGGCAGCTTCCATGGTACACAAAAAACGTTACTCAGCTTCCTCCCTTAGCTCTGTCAGTCACAACGCTGGTGTCAATGTGTCGCTATATTTCACACTGGCTGCACATTCTGCACCAAACCTACAGTTTCCATCTTTCCTTCCTTTGCACTGTAAAATGTCTGTTTTTCTGCTGTACTCTCACTTACTTTCATAAAATGTCTGTTTTTCTACTGTACTCTCACTTACTTTCATCCTATAACTGCTGTACTCTCACTTACTTTCATAAAATGTCTGTTTTTCTACTGTACTCTCACTTACTTTCATCCTATAACTGAACAGATAAACGTTCTAGGGGACGTCTTGTGTTCATGTTCCAGGGAAATAAGTGGCCGAATCCAGAGATGACTGATATCTTTCACATTTTCTCTCTACTAACTACTCATCATTTCCTTAGCTTTAATAAACAATAAACCCGTAACTACGCTATCCCATCAACATAGATCATGGATCATGAGTTGCAAATTACTTACAAACGTTGGGAAACTTTTTTAAAAGATATTCCGAATACACAAAATTATATCTAAGAAATAAATACACCGATATACAATCAGCTCTTCAAACTGTAAATAGGAATGATTTCCTAGAGTGAGGCTCTAAATTAAGGCTGCCAGCACTTTAGACATTGCATAAATACATCACGTTAACAATTATATCAGGGTATGCCGGAAGAATTATTCATATTTATAATAGGAAATCATGATATATAGCTCAATAGTTTATTATCGTTCTCCTCTAGATTCTACTACAGTTTGACTGAGATTCGAAATGCTCTAATTTTACAACTGTTTTTTTAAGAATATGCACTTATTTTACCTGACAATACTAGTATCTTCAAGACTTCTTACGTCTAATCGGGTTTCCTGAGTGAGAAACATTACAGTTGGTATAGTACATGAGCAAGATATAATAGTAATCATTATATTAATAATAATAATAATAATAATAATAATAATAATAATAACAATAATGATGATACGTGTAGCAAAGAATGTGTGGAATTTAAGAGATGTCAGTCTTAGTAACTTTAAATGATTTCCTCATTACGTTCTTATCAAATATAGGGAGTGACAGCTAACTGAAACGTATGGCAGGAACGTCTGAGAGCAGAAGAAATAAATACGGAGAAGAAGTTTAGTTGTTAGAAGGACAGTGAGAAGTAATGGGGTAAGATTAGCAGAGGACATGGAAAGAAGAAAAGCGAAATAGAAAGTACGAGAGAAACGTAGATAGATTACAATGAAACCGCGATACTAATTTCCCGTCGGAAAGGAAGAAAACAGCTGAAATATGCGATAATACTTTAATGTTCTCTTGAATGGAAAGTCGTTTTGGATAAGACGCAGTCGTATGTTCGAAATGGAGAAGAAGACGGAGAAAAATTTATTGTTATGCAAAGGTACGCCATAATGCTGGACGTGTCAGATCTAGTGTATGAGTTCTTTAAAAGAAGTTATGCCTCATCGCTGCCGTATATGTATCGCACCGAATGTAACAAACTATGACTTAAGCGTGAGAGTGTTATTTGAAAGCAGGTAATCAGAAACAGACATCGTATCCACATGCTGCAAAGCCTGTTATTATAAGGCACTCGTGGTTTCGGAATGCTAACTGGAAGCAATAATTTTTCAAATCATTGCGATACTAAACATATTTGAAAGCGAACAGAAACTTGACAAGTTAATCCGATTGACAGATTAACTTTTCTATAATATTAACTTGTCAAATTTATGTGCGCTTCTGTACGTGTTTAGTTTCACAATGAGATAAAAAACTGTTGGTTCCAATCTAGTATATTAGAACCACGATTAATATATATTAATACTCTCTGAAAAATCTGGATATGACTTCTATTTCTGATTACTTCGTTTCAAATAACACTCTCACGTTGGTCATTATCATGAATAGACTTTTCGTAAGTGATGCCAATAGGATACTATACAATTAGATACGTACCTACTTATGACGTTTTACAAGTTGTTATAAATTGAACAGACGAACAAATAGTAAAAATTTTCCAGCTTTCCAGTGATGCATCCGACACGGTTGTGTAGAGGCTACTCGTATTTAGAGCTTAGTTTAAACACGTAGTATATACGACAGTGTTTTGTCATCGGAAAATAAATTAAATCTGGGATATATGCTGTAGAGACCAGAATATCTGACGAGGCATCCGCAGATTGCTATGTATCACATGAAGTGAAGTGAAGGCGGAACATATATCGAACATTACACGCTAAAATGCAAACGGAGATACCAAGCTAATTGTTCTTTCCATATTGTGAGGACCTTCATCTGCCTTTGAGTATGAAATCGACAAGTAATATCCCAGGGAAGTAACGGCCTTGTGAGTAACAAGCTTACCCAGTACTAGCGTAGGTTTTCAGATCTAATGCAATGTCCCATGTATTGCACGCTGAGCAGCATTCCTCGGCGCAGCTCGCCGCTGCGACATCCTCGTGAATATTTGAGTGCAGAGAGAAGACTTCTGAGAGCTGTAATAGCGACCATCGGCCGCAGTTGTGGCGGCGCCGTCTCAAGTCTACGCTTCGCTTCGACCCTTCCGTGAGGTGCAACGCAGCACTGAAAACCTCGTGAGCGAGGTCCGTGCAAGGAGAAGTTATTACCATAAACTACAAAAACATTTTCGCTCTTGTTTTCTAAATTCCACGATATCTCAGTACAGTTTATCAGTATTAGATATGTGAATTTTGGTGATGAAAACGGTTTCCAGTAAGGTATTTTCATGTGTGAAGTTTGGCATTGTGAAACTGAAGAGAAAGCGATGTCTGTACAGTGCTTCCTTTTTATGGGTCTACTTCGCTACGATTACTACTGGACGACCGGTTTCAGTTGCCTTATGTGGACCTCTTTAAACCATACAAAAGTTACTGTACCAACTCATCATAATTGTGCGATGACAACTTGCCATGCCAGCACTCCCGCAGACAATTATGATTAGGTAATGCTGCTGTAGGTAGTACATGGTCTGAAGATCACCGAATTAATCGACTGAAAACGGTCACTTTTAATAATAATAAAGACTCAGAAATATTAAACAGTTTGATGTCGTTCGATGTACTTACTCGTCCTTCTTTTCAGCCCATAATTATGTGTGTATAACGCTCATCACTTTTTTATGGCTTCTCTATTCGTAAATAAGTATGGATGAAGTGTAATTTAGTCATGAGGCAGCCATATCTCAAATGAATGGGGCAATAAAACAATCTGCAGTATGCAATTCATCAACGTAATTGCAGTGGTGTTCTTTGTGTCGGTGAAAATCCACGGAGCTTTTTCCACATATGACATACAACTCTCGGTCTTAAAGGACAGAGTAATACCAAGATTTGTACCGTTTTTGGGATTATTTCAAGAAACAAGACGTTGGACTCGAATATCAGCAGGTCTTTTGCCGTTTCTGACGATATGAGCTTCCTTGTCAATTAAATTCGTTTGTTTCACAGGAAGGTAACTGTTGGAGTTTAACCTCTCTAATTTTGGTGGTAGTTACAAACTTGTTATTGGTCCGCTGAATGAGGAAAGAAGACTGATGCGGCTGCGGCGTTTCCGGGGAACCCTGACATTAATTTAGTTTGGAACGTTACAAAATACCTTAGTAAGGACAGTCGGATGATGGTCTGAATATCCTGAATAGGAACAAAATATATCCAACACCACACCACTTCGCTCGATCTTACAAAGAGAGACGAGTAAAACTGAGTCACGCATTTAAATGAAATCTCTCAAAGAAAAGTGAATAGAAATCGACATTTGTTTCCATTTTTTGTTCCAAATTAATTGTTTTAAAGAAACAAACAATTTATTTGTCACAATCACTATAGCCAACTGTCTTGCAAATTGGTGGGTTGTCACAGCCCCACTTTACGCGTCCAGAATTTCTTCCCAACTTTTATGGATCTTTTTCTCTTCTTATGTACAGTACACAGTTCAGAACTGTAAATAGCTATATTCGTTTCAAAGGGGAGGGGGTGGCCTGTAGTATGGCTCGTGTCGTTCTTTTGCTGCATTATGTTTCTGATGTCCCACCAGGGTATTTGCCAAAACCAGCCTTCTTGTGCTTGCGAAATTCAGGTTTATTACTATTAAATTGACAAAATGAAATAAATATTAACTTATAACGAAATAAGAATTAGTATTTTGTGAATAACCTCAAATTATTACACCTCAGACGAATAAAACTATAATATCAGGAAAAGAATATATTTTTAAATAAAACATCTTTCCTCAAAATGGAGATGCAAGCTTGATCTTGTGACCACAAATATGCAGTACGATGCCTTTGTCATTCACCAAACGGAATGATCCGTTAACTGCTTTCAGCCATTACAACTTGCTAGAAACAAAAATTCTTCTATGTCCATTGTCTACAAAATCAGTTAATGAGAAGCTGCAAATCGAAATAATAAACATATTTGGGAAATTTCATCCAAGCCCGCGAGTCCGCATTCTCGGCGTGAGCATAATCTGTCAGTTATTTGGTCGTGTGGTGATTTTAACATACATCAGGACTGAAGACTTCGGTTTCGCTTACGGTGCTCCTACAACCACGACTCCAATTCAAGGTTATTGAAGTCGTCTCATGTGATAGCTGCAGGAAGACTCTCGTGATCTCTTCGTGGATTATCTGTCTGTAAATCTAACGGACTTCTGCAGTGTAGTACTGCAATAACAATCGTGGACGCGTTATTTCGTTACCTTGCGATGAAAGAGTGACGTGTCTGTTTTACATTAAGCTAAGCACAGTGCTCTGACTAACAACCAGGAAAATCTACAGCAGTCATAATATGTGATACTACAAGAAGTGACAGCGTTTTATTGTGAAATCCATTCTTCCTCGGATGAAGTGCCTGTATGGAGTGTAATATAAATTTCCTACATCATAGGTTGTCCTTGAAGGAGAGTATAATTGTAACATATCGGAATGTTATGGTGATTTTACAGACTGGTTTTAACGTGAGTTAAGAGATCTTGCTTGGGCCTCGTTCAGAAATTATTCTGGGAAATTTCGTATCTGATGCAGAGATATGTTTCTTCAGTTTCTTTTCTGAAATGTTAGTTGTAAAAACAGAAAAACTTTTATCTTTATAAAACAACCCTAATATAGATAACACATTTTTCATTGTAATGACTGGCATCGTGAGAATTAGATGATCTTAAATTGTAAGATACGTTGAGAATTCTTAAAATCCATAAATTTACAGTAAAGCGGATTTGTGTCTTTAGGTGAATAAATGTGACCTGGATCTATAATTTTATAAAGAATTTACAGTCTACCTCACGTATTTTTAATTTAATAACCATCTGTTACCAGTGACAACTGCTATACTTTCCATTTTTCTTAGTTATTCAAATGGCCCAATTAACGGGAATCAGGTCATTACGATAAAAAGAACCACGAAATGTTCGCTGTGACTTATTCATAACAAATTCTCTACTGCCTCCTCTTCAAACTTCATTTACATTGTCTTCACAAACTCTCCATTAATTTTTGCGTGGGGAAAGGCGACAAATTTTCCGCACACCATCTAAATTAGTACGAGAGCATCTGTTTGCCTGATACTGGTGCAGACGTCAAGGGAAGCAAGCATCAGAGGCGCGTGACGATCGTCGGCTGACAAAGAGGACGACCAGAATCAAAGCGGGGGCGAGCCGTATGCGCTGCTGCTTCTGCCGCGGGCACAGTCCGATACGCGGCAAGCGCCGCGCCGAACTCTAAAAGCGCGCCGATTATACGCGACAACAATTGCCTTCCAGAAACAATCCGCGGCGTATTCTTTGCGCGGTAATTGGACTTCGGACGTTGGCAGAAATAAAACAGATAACCCGTAGCCTCCCAGGAGAGAGGGATAGGGCGCCGACGGCGTTGCCAATCACTCTCCTACACGGGACTAAGAGCTCAATTTCGGATTTGCTGTTTCTGCTCAGACTGTTCGACTTTGCTACACAGCTCTACTAACTCTGATGTTTCGTTCTGTACTTCTCTGTAACAACGGCACAAATTTACAGGAATATTTTTATAGCTCTTTTGTCAGTGACCTTTCCACAGCAGTATACGTCAGTGAGTAGCAGTGGTACATGTGCATCACGTCAATGCTCTCTGTAAGTTGTTTCCATACCACGCAAAAGAAGTCTCAGTTTAAAAGAACCACTCTTAAGTCACAGCAAGAAAATACCGCTTTACGTCTTCTTGGTGCCGATTAACATCAAGCGAACTGGCCGTAGTGGCATTTCCTAGTAAATATAGAGTAGAATAATTTTTTTCTTAAACCCTTATATTCAGCTAAGACCAGCGGAAGTGGCAATTGTTGTAGGATTTATTACTAACGAATATCCCACACCATATCACTTGTTCTCTCATATCTTTTGTTAAGTCCGTACATTTGTGCGCAGTATTTTGCCACAAGATCGCTCGTTGCGATGACTCTCCAATGGACCAAATCGATTATATAAAACAGTATGTTTCCATATGGAGCGAATACGTGATAACTCCGTAACAGAGAACGATAAATCATCTCGGCGCCATCGCAGTTAATGGTATACAATGGACTCAGATTCAAAGGATCACGGTCAAGATTTACGCTAGTTCATCCACTACCCACGTGTTGGTCATCAGTCGTTTCCCAAGCTCACATAAGGTTAATGCTGCGACCATCGTTCTCCAACTGAACTAGAGTTTTGTCTACAATGACCTCAGTATCGACGAGATGTTTAGGCCACGTAATTTTCCAAATCCCCTTACGTTTCCAAATTCAAACGATACAAGAAGTGCTAGAATCTAATAAAAATATCGGAAAGATTTCTCAGTTTCCTATGTAATTTGTGTAACTCTAATTGCTCGGCGTCTCTGTATAATATCATTTCCTTTCGATAATATATACATGACCTGTTCCGCTATACAATTACGGATACGGCGTCCATTGTTACATTTACTGTTCTACAGATTTGTGTAAACAGGTAATTTAGAGGGGTAGTACGTGACCTTCTTTCCGCCTAGTGGGGACGTATTTTCCTAGTTTATTGAGATGCATACAAATTCACTACCTTTTCCAGCATCCTTCCACGCTCTTCACGAGATGCGGTGTCGACTAGCTATTCAGGGGTTAGAGGGCAACTGTCAATCGTGGCAGCGAATTTTATGGAAGGAGGCGAAACTTTTTTGGCAGCTCGGCGGCGAGTGGGCGGGCCGGCAAAGACGCAGCGACGACGTTCGTCTTGGCGGCGAGCGGCGCGCGTCGGCGCAGAGGGACAGGTCGGGCATGCGCCCGGCCCGCCACGAGACGCCGCCGCCTTCCGACGCTCACGCCCATCTGCCGCTCCCAGCCCCGGCGCAAAAAGCGCCAAAAGCTAATCGCCGCCGGTGTACGTGCTTTACCGTGCCATTTACGTGCAATGCTATCTCCACCAACTCGCAAATGCGGACACTAAATGGCAAGAAATGTCGCTACCGGAGTATCACCTACTCGAGACACTCGAATGACAATACTGTGCCACTAATTGAAAATTTATATCTACAAGTTAAACATACGTACTATCGTGGTGATACCCAGGTTTTTACGCGAATATTAATCGTCATAATTCCTTTTGTTATTGTATATTGTTAGAAATTAATCTCGACAGATTGGCTCCCGTCGCGCAGGATAGGGTTTACTACATTCGTCGCTACATTCCCTCAGAATATTATCTTGCGAGAAACGACGGGCAACGGTTTTTTCATCCGTCATTTTCGCGTCTTTCCGAAAGATGCAGCGCCGTCCACACTACATTTGAAATTCGAGTCCTGTACCAGCTGAAACGGTCCTACGACGTTTACCTAGATGCAACGGAACTGGGCTTAGCAGCCACTACTCGGCGCGGTAATTGGGTAATTTGGAGCTGTCTTGCGGGCGAAAGGAGAGGAGACGCTTCCACACTGTTCCGACGCCAGAGGAAAGCGACGTCGCAAGTTCCCTAAACTGCCGCTCGTAAAGGTTAAAGGGCGCCACTGGTAAATCGCCCGCCCCGTCGCCGAGATCACATACTCGGTCGGCCCATTCTTCACACATCGTTTTCTTCGAAAATTGAAAAAGCGTCTCTGGGGACAAATTGCCATGTGGACTTGTGTACATTCGGTGTGTGGGCCCGAGTCGGCTACTCACCGACGAGGGCGGCGACGGCAGCGGCTGCGGCGAGGAAGCGGGCGACGCGCGGGCCTGCCATGTGTGGGAGGTGAGGTGTCGGGAGTCGGGACGCGACTAGAACATTGCGTGCGAGATCCGCACAGGCGCGCGGCCGGGCTGCAACTGTCGCGCCCTGCGCGCCGCCCCGCCCCGGCCGGCCGGCCGTACGGCCCAGCGAGGCCGCTCTGCGCATGCGCACTGCCTCCCGCGCGCGCCGCGCCGCACCGCGCCTCCCCGCGCCGCGCAGCGCAACTAACTTTCATTTCCAAATACACTCCCGCCGCTGCCGCTGCCGCCGCCACTGGGGCTAATGCTGTCTCCCGTCTCCCGTCTCCCGGTGGAGCCCACCCTCTTTCTTCGCGCACGTCCCCTCTTCTCGCCGCCACCCGCACCGATAATTGGCGGGAAGACGGCACTTGGCGGGGTCCGGCCACGTCACTGCAGTCTTCTTCCGCGGTTCACCACAGAGTGCCAGCCGCGTCGGCCCGCTTCTCCACTTCTCGCCTCACTACTGCGCCACCTCCCGCGATCGTAATCGCTTGTCGGCAAATCTCGTTCAACTTATTTGACTGTTATCTAACTGACTTCGATGCTCAGTTCCACAGACTGAATGTAGATTTTCAGAACGTCCTAATTTTTCGTGCGGGCTAACCGTCACGGAATGGGCTTGTTACGATCTTCGTACGATGCGTTTCCCTAGAAATGTGGTAGTCAGAACATGAACACCCTATGCTTCATCATATGACTTCTTCTTTACGCTTTCATCCATAGTGTGAAACACGTTCTTCTCCTTCCAGACCAGGTACCAAGTGGCGTTCTAAAGAATCCTAGCACGTCTCCTAAGAAATACACTACAACGTGGTCAATGAGGAGACTTGATTCCTCCCATTAAGATACTTTTCTCTCATTGATTCTTAATATTACGATTTTTGACACAAAATTAATGTAGGGTCAACTTTGAGTTCATCATGTGGTAACTATACTGAATTTTTCCTATAGTCTCTTTTAAATATTTAATTTATCAGGAAGTCACTTTTGATAGTAACCTCCTCAAATGTAGATGCTCTGGGCATTGTCGTTTAATGCTTCCTCAGAAGATACCAACAAGCTCACCTCCCACGGCACCGTTATCAATAGGCCAATAGCAACGTCACCCACACTCCTGACCCTGCTCTGTCATGGTCCCCAAATGCCTTCTTCATTCTGAGACACTAAAATCGCCAGTGTTTTTTACGTACATAATTCTCTCCTGTTATTTCATGATATGTCTCAATGCTCACCCGCTAATATATAAAGAAAAGAAGAAAGAGAAGTCTGACCATTCTTGATTCGCTAAGTTATATATATTCAGCTATTAGTCCTTTTTGGTACTTGGGCTACGATAAATGATGTTTTGGAATGAATGCTTCTCAATCAATCTGTTTTGAAGACTGAGTGCATTTTTGAAGTATTACCACTGAACCGAGGTCTGCGACATCTGAACATTGAATCTCACACGCTGTCAAACTGTTACTTCTAAGTATTAGTATGAATTATAATCTACAAAAAGATTGAGGTTCCAGACTGAGATTTTCACTCTGCAGCTGCAGAGTGAAAATCTCATTCTGGAAACATCCCCTAGGCTGTGGCTAAGCCATGTCTCCGCAATATCCTTTATTTCAGGAGTGCTAGTTCTGCAAGATTCACAGGAGAGCTTCTGTTAAGTTTGGAAGGTAGGATACGAGGTACTGGCAGAAGTAGAGCTGTGAGGACGGGACGTGAGTCGTGCTTGGGTAGCTCAGTTGCTACAGCAATTGCCCGCGAAAGGCAAAGGTCCCGAGTTCGAGTCTCGGTCCGGCACACAGTTTTAATCTGCCAGGAAGTTTCAAGATTGAGGTTACTATTAATATTGTGTGCTTTGTCATAAATGTACAACACGAATAACAGGTGTGCCAACACATTTCCTTGGTGCAGAGCTGTACTTACTTCTACTTCGATACCACAATGAGTCTCTCACACGGTTATAGCTGTCAATGGCGTGCAGTCATTAACGCTCAGTTCGAAGTGTCTGCATGGGTTCTGCGTCAATTCTCCAGCTGAAGAGGAAAAGAAGGTAGGATTATTAAATAACGTCTTGGTTAACTAATTAAGTGTGGCAGAGTGTAATATTAATCACAAAATAACGATACTTCCTAAAGCTCCTAAGAGATATAGTTTCGTACACGGGGTCCTCACTCACCTCCTGTAGTAACAGGGTTGCAGAACTAAGCTGTGGTACGGACCTATAAGTACTTCTTCGTATCACTCGTCTTCGGAAGAGACCTGCTTCATTAATTTGCGAATTTTGTTTCTGCTTCTCACAGTTAGTTGAAATCACTTGCAACAATTTCAAGTCTTTTCCATCATAAAGATATTGCTACTGTGTCTTGAGATCTTGCTGCCACCTATGAGAAATTTTTTCATGTTTGTGAGCAATGCATTGCGTTTGTTGAAATTTAATAGTCAACTGGCAGTCCCTGCACCAACCGCTGATGCTCAGCAGCTTATTCGGCACTACGGTGAAAGTTTCTGGCATTGAAACATCCGTATGAACTACAGCAAGACCTGTGATGAACATCCACTGGATGATGTACACTAACTGCTAACAGTAACGGATGTGTAACACATCCTATGACTGCTTTCACACATTACGATTTATCCTCGTTGAGTTCTAAGATATTACGGAATCTCACATTACTAATTACAAATGAAAATTAAATAACGTGCACTACATGACAGGGCAGAAGTGCATCCAAACCCTTCTGAAAGTCAGCAACCTGAGCGCTGTTATGTAGTTTTCTGTATTCGATGGACGAAGAGAGAGAGTTGAATCTCACAGTATTTCCATCGCTGATCCCATGTTGACTCAGAAGGAAGAAATTTTCAATCTCTAAATGAATACGAAATATATTCCATAATTCCGCTACTGATGGACAAAACTAAAAATAGTTCTGTAATTATGAATAGTTTCCGAAACGATGATCTGATTCGACATGAAGTTATAACACAACCGTAACGCACAGTATGCGTCTCTGAGAGACCAGTCCATCTTGTGTCGTGCTGGGAGGCCATAATATTGTACTATAAGCTCCATATACACCGCCTGACGAAAGTTAAGCAGTCTGCGGTAGCCTTCTCGCTTCCCACGCCCGGGTTCCCGGGTTCGCTTCCCGGCGGGGTCAGGGATTTTCTCTGCCTCGTGATGACTGGGTGTTGTGTGATGTCGTTAGGTTTAAGTAGTTTTAAGTTCTAGGGGACTGATGACCATAGATGTTAAGTCCCATAGTGCTCAGAGCCAGTTAAGCAGTCAGAAAAGAAAGAAGAAACGAACGTGAAGCCGTTCAAGCACTGACTGACACACAGAGCAGCTACCATTCTGCGGTAAGATAAGTAGACTCCTAATCAGGTAAAGAATCACACAGCTGTTTCACCCTCACAGGGAAATTAAGGAAACTTTGCGACCTGTAAACATAATCTCAGCTTGACAGTGCCAGGCATTTAAAACCATTCCCACAATTGTGGCACGATTTACGTGGGTCATTGTCCACAAACTGACGCCGACCGCTATTTTTAAAATCACCGTCACTGGATGTAGAGGAATTTTGATAAAGCAGCGCTGTTTTTCTTTTTTTATTGCCAGTTCATTACTCCTCGAACTATTTGGGTAAGATGTGGGTGGTTGGGATGGGCGGGGGTTGCCGTCAGCGGTAAATTAAACCTCTCTTCAGCCGCAGGGCAAGTGGAAACTAACTGAGACGAAAATAAACACAAACATAAGGGTGAGTTAAAAACATTTTAAGCTAAAATAAAATGGTAGTTTTTATACACCGGGCGGTCAGAAACTGCATAAAAAGCTTGTAATAGTGTTACAGGGTGTATTGTGTTGAGAAATAATTGTTAAGAAAGCATTCGATATGTTTCTCTGTTTGCGAGTTAATTGGCACTGAAGATAGCTAATCAGACAGTTGCACCCGCATGTTCACGTGGCCCGTCAGAGACGGTATCGGCAAACCTGTAGTTCGTTTTGCTTTCTAAAAGTGCAAAGAGAGCGATAAAAATATTTGGAATCAGACAGTAGTAAATATCGAACCCGAGCCAAAGGCTGAGCAGTCTCGTGAGCTACAATCTACGATATGTAAACAACTGACACTAACTTAAACGTGTGCTTAAATTTGTGCGCGCAGTGGCCTGATTGTCAAACTTCATAGCTAACTAATTTCGGAAACGGAGCAGCGTATGGAATTCTTTCTTAATGATTATTTCTCAGCACAACCTACCCTGTAACATCCTTACAAGCTTCCGAGACTCTTTCTGACAATCTCGTATAAAAGACAGGACCTCCTTCGCCTTTAGTTAAAACAGTAATAACAAAAGGTAAAAACAAAACACAATATATAAAACATTTAAATGTTGATGCAAGACACTGATATAAAAAAGAAGCACTTCACAGTCACTAAAATTGTAATGACTACCCCTGGGATAAGTGGTCTGTAGTTTGAACCATGGACCTTGCCGTTGGTGGGGAGGCTTGCGTGCCTCAGCGATACAGATGGCCGTACCGTAGGTGCAACCACAACGGAGGGGTATCTGTTGAGAGGCCAGACAAACATGTGGTTCCTGAAGAGGGGCAGCAGCCTTTTCAGTAGTTGCAGGGGCAACAGTCTGGATGATTGACTGATCTGGCCTTGTAACATTAACCAAAACGGCCTTGCTGTGCTGGTACTGCGAACGGCTGAAAGCAATGGGAAACTACAGCCGTAATTTTTCCCGAGGACATGCAGCTCTACTGTATGATTAAATGATGATGGCGTCCTCTTGGGTAAAATATTCCGGAGGTAAAATAGTCCCCCATTCGGATCTCCGGGCGGGGACTACTCAAGAGGACGTCGTTATCAGGAGAAAGAAAACTGGCGTTCTACGGATCGGAGCGTGGAATGTCAGATCACTTAATCGGGCAGGTAGGTTAGAAAATTTAAAAAGGGAAATGGATAGGTTAAAGTTAGATATAGTGGGAATTAGTGAAGTTCGGTGGCAGGAGGAACAAGACTTTTGGTCAGGTGATTACAGGGTTATAAATACAAAATCAAATAGGGGTAATGCAGGAGTAGGTTTAATAATGAATAGCATAGTGAACGCATTATTGTGGCCAAGATAGACACAAAGCCCATGCCTACTACACTAGTACAAGTTTATATGCCAACT
Organism: Schistocerca nitens; assembly: GCF_023898315.1. Taxonomy (NCBI): domain Eukaryota; kingdom Metazoa; phylum Arthropoda; class Insecta; order Orthoptera; family Acrididae; genus Schistocerca; species Schistocerca nitens. The sequence continues at coordinate 953,787,945 of NC_064616.1, forward strand.
AGCTCTGCAGATGATGAAGAAATAGATGAAATGTATGACGAGATAAAAGAAATTATTCAGGTAGTGAAGGGAGACGAAAATTTAATAGTCATGGGTGACTGGAATTCGTCAGTAGGAAAAGGGAGAGAAGGAAACATATTAGGTGAATATGGATTGGGGGGAAGGAATGAAAGAGGAAGCCGCCTTGTAGAATTTTGCACAGAGCATAACTTAATCATAGCTAACACTTGGTTCAAGAATCATGAAAGGAGGCTGTATACATGGAAGAAGCCAGGAGATACTGACAGGTTTCAGATAGATTATATAATGGTAAGACAGAGATTTAGGAACCAGGTTTTAAATTGTAAGACATTTCCTGGGGCAGATGTGGATTCTGACCACAATCTATTGGTTATGAACTGCAGATTGAAACTGAAGAAACTGCAAAAAGGTGGGAATTTAAGGAGATGGGACCTGGATAAACTGAAAGAACCAGAGGTTGTAGAGAGTTTCAGGGAGAGCATAAGGGAACAATTGACAGGAATGGGGGAAAGAAATACAGTAGAAGAAGAATGGGTAGCTCTGAGGGATGAAGTGGTGAAGGCAGCAGACGATCAAGTAGGTAAAAAGACGAGGGCTAATAGAAATCCTTGGGTAACAGAAGAAATATTGAATTTAATTGATGAAAGGAGAAAATATAAAAATGCAGTAAATGAAGCAGGCAAAAAGGAATACAAACGTCTCAAAAATGAGATCGACAGAAAGTGCAAAATGGCTAAGCAGGGATGGCTAGAGGACAAATGTAAGGATGTAGAGGCTTGTCTCACTAGGGGTAAGATAGATACTGCCTACAGGAAAATTAAAGAGACCTTTGGAGAGAAGAGAACCACTTCTATGAATATCAAGAGCTCAGATGGAAACCCAGTTATAAGCAAAGAAGGGAAGGTAGAAAGGTGGAAGGAGTATATAGAGGGTTTATACAAGGGAGATGTACTTGAGGACAATATTATGGAAATGGAAGAGGATGTAGATGAAGACGAAATGGGAGATAAGATACTGCGTGCAGAGTTTGACAGAGCACTGAAAGACCTGAGTCGAAACAAGGCCCCGGGAGTAGACAACATTCCACTAGAACTACTGATGGCCTCGGGAGAGCCAGTCATGACAAAACTCTACCATCTGGTGAGCACGATGTATGAGACAGGCGAAATACCCTCAGACTTCAAGAAGAATATAATAATTCCAATCCCAAAGAAAGCAGGTGTTGACAGATGTGAAAATTACCGAACTATCAGTTTAATACGTCACAGCTGCAAAATACTAACGCGAATTCTTTACAGACGAATGGAAAAACTGGTAGAAGCTGACCTCGGGGAAGATCAGTTTGGATTCCGTAGGAATGTTGGAACACGTGAGGCAATACTGACCTTACGACTTATCTTGGAAGAAAGATTAAGAAAAGGCAAACCTACGTTTCTAGCATTTGTAGACTTAGAGAAAGCTTTTGACAATGTTGACTGGAATACTCTCTTTCAAATTCTGAAGGTGGCAGGGGTAAAATACAGGGAGCGAAAGGCTATTTACAATTTGTACAGAAACCAGATGGCAGTTATAAGAGTCGAGGGGCATGAAAGGGAAGCAGTGGTTGGGAAAGGAGTGAGACAGGGTTGTAGCCTCTCCCCGATGTTATTCAATCTGTATATTGAGCAAGCAGTAAAGGAAACAAAAGAAAAATTCGGAGTAGGTATTAAAATTCATGGAGAAGAAGTAAAAACTTTGAGGTTCGCCGATGACATTGTAATTCTGTCAGAGACAGCAAAGGACTTGGAAGAGCAGTTGAACGGAATGGACAGGGTCTTGACAGGAGGATATAAGATGAACATCAACAAAAGCAAAACGAGGATAATGGAATGTAGTCAAATTAAGTCGGGTGATGCTGAGGGAATTAGATTAGGAAATGAGACACTTAAAGTAGTAAAGGAGTTTTGCTATTTAGGGAGTAAAATAACCGATGATGGTCGAAGTAGAGAGGATATAAAATGTAGACTGGCAATGGCAAGGAAAGCGTTTCTCAAGAAGAGAAATTTGTTAACATCGAGTATAGATTTAGGTGTCAGGAAGTCGTTTCTGAAAGTATTTGTATGGAGTGTAGCCATGTATGGAAGTGAGACATGGACGATAACTAGTTTGGACAAGAAGAGAATAGAAGCTTTCGAAATGTGGTGCTACAGAAGAATGCTGAAGATAAGGTGGGTAGATCACGTAACTAATGAGGAGGTATTGAATAGGATTGGAGAGAAGAGAAGTTTGTGGCACAACTTGACTAGAAGAAGGGATCGGTTGGTAGGACATGTTTTGAGGCATCAAGGGATCACAAATTTAGCATTGGAGGGCAGCGTGGAGGGTAAAAATCGTAGAGGGAGACCAAGAGATGAATACACTAAGCAGATTCAGAAGGATGTAGGTTGCAGTAGGTACTGGGAGATGAAGAAGCTTGCACAGGATAGAGTAGCATGGAGAGCTGCATCAAACCAGTCTCAGGACTGAAGACCACAACAACAACAACAGTTGAACGGAAAAGATTGTTGGTTAAGGAGGGTAGAAGGTGTTGCTATAAGGATAGAGGAATGATACGTAATATCACTTATTTGAGAGTTGCTCATGGGATACAAGAACTGGTTGGGAGGGGGGGGGGGGGGGGAAGGGGGAATATAGTGTGTACAAGTGAGGCTAGAATCTGAAAGGGAAAGGGGACAGGGTAAGAAGGGGAGAAGGGTAGAGAAATATGGAAGGAAAGGGCAGGGAAGCCTGATGAGGAGGAATGGATGAGGTGGATTTAAAGTTGGTAGGATGGGTAACAGACAGGTTGGAGTTCATGATAAGGGAGCGGGAGACGGTTGAAATTTCTTTTGGAGAGTATGTGTAGGTGTGTAGGTGTAAGGGTGGAGGTATGCGTCGATAGTGGCGTACGAGAATAGTGAAATAGAGGGGCAACGGTAGGATTATTCGAGTCGAGTCGGTCGGATGGTGGGCGATTAGAGAGGAAGGATGCAGTATGGCGGACATATTTGACTGGAAGTGTGTAAGTCTGGAGATTTGAAAAAGAGCCCACAATGCGACCCGGTCGTAGGCCTTCTTTAGGTCAAGGGAGACGAAAATAGCGGATTTACGGGTGTTGAGCTGTTGGGATAGGTGGTGGATGAGGTGCGGGAGCTGGTCATCAGTAGAGAAGGTGTGACGGAAGCCACAGTGACTAACGGGAAGTCGTTGAAATCCTTTCCAATGCTTAGAGGAGTTTATGGGATGTGTAGCATTGAGTCTCGTGCATGTTTGGCGCCAATCCCGGCGTTCTTAAGCATTGAGTAAATTCCTCATATATCTCTGTATTTGCCGGTGAGTGTGATTGCATCCTGGTCACGACTCCTTAGAATGCAACAGCATAAGTGATGGCTTTGCAGAGAGAGTGTGACACAATGAGGATATATCCCAGTGGTAGGGAAATGCGTGGGTATAATATCCGACGAGGTCTGCAGCAGGAATCCCTGGAGGATATCGTCAGGTTGCTCGAAGATTATGGGATAGCTTCCTGTCTTCGAAAGGATTTTCGGAAGGCCTTACAGGTGGCGCGGGAGTAATCATAGGTAATTTTGGACGGAGATTTGGGTAGGGTGCATGAAGATGAGGTAGGATGTAAGAGATGGTGAGGAAAATTCAAGCTTCGAAGCCAGGCATTATCATTACAGGATGTTTCTCTACAGCGCATACTTTCTTGCTTATGTATGTAGTTGAGCGAGAAACTTAGTTCACATTAAAAGAAGCACAAGGTCCGAAGGACATGGATGATAAAGGCAATTGTTCGTGGGCTTGTTGTGTAATATAGACTGCTATTCGCCAGAAATCCTTAATTACAATAGCCAGCAATTTGAATCTCTCTCCTTCCCATGACGAGTCTAGTGTCACTTCACCCGTAAGCGACCACCATCCCCTACTCGAATTTCTATGCGCTCTAGCCTTTCTTATGCAGTACATACATACGCAGTTTTATTTCCCAGCAGAGTGATTGTTATGTTATAGTATGTTCTCCGCTTATTCGTCATGTAAGAGTGAAGTATTTGTGGAGTGATTGAAGCACAGCGGAATGGAACAGTTCGTGGCAGAGATCGGGATAGTGTTGTCATTGTGTCCGTCGATGTCGCCTACTTAATGCGGGAACATGTTGCCCTTGTAAAATGTGCATACTGTTCCATATTACTGCGTTTTAATGACTTCCATGAATCTCTGCATTTGCATTTCGTAGACGAATAAAGGAAGAACATTTGACAAAACATTAACTCCTGTTTTGGGAAATATTACTTTGTAACCACTGCATCTTTTAACAAATATTGTTTCTAGCGACATCTAGCTCTTGGCCAAATAGTAGATGATTTTCAGTTCTTGTAAATAGTGTGGTCTGTTAAACGGCATTGTTCCTACAGCGACTTACGCTCCTGTAGTCTTTAGATCACGAAACCTTAAACCATGTGTTGTAGGCAAATGCAGAGTTTCGGAGAGAGATAACCTCGATATGTAGCACAAAGGGCACATCTCCAGAATAAAATAATTTTTATTGGTTTCAGCTGATCTGCTTACCTTGTGAGCAGTAGTATGTTCCACGTGAGATGTTCAGATACTGACGAAAAGATGAGTAATGAGAAGATTAAGGCGAGCGGATGGGTAATTTGGTTGCGCAACTTAGCGGCCAGCCTAGCCATGCCTGCGAATTAGCTCAGGGAGGCGAGCTCTGCGTGCTGGTCTTTAACGCCTGCCCCAGCCGACACTCCATTCAGGACTCGCGCCACCTCCTCATAATCTGTGTTAACTACGAAACCTGAAACGGAACTGCGAACCCCTGCTAATTAGTCGATTAACCCAGGTCGATCCGAATCCCGGACTGCAGGCATTTTGACGCGAAACAGTTCCTGCGGGATCTTTCCGCTACAGTCTGGCTGCACTGTTCACCAGCAGGGTGATGGCGTGTCCCTCCGTTTTTCTCCCCTCGGTTCCGCTTCAATTAGATTGTTCGCTATCTCTCTTCCCCCAAGTGCGTGCTCCGGCCGCTAGCTTTTGCTGCTACCTCGCTTTCATCTTCCCGCCGCCGCTTCTCACAAATCGCAACATACAATTTACGTTTCCTGCCAATGCCGCTGGGTACGTTACTACTGTCAGCAGTATGTTTAAAATACATTCATACGACAAATAATGGAGAAAAGTGAGAGGTAAAGCAGCATGGTAGTGAAAACGGGTGGATCATAGTCAAATAACATTTCTAAGCCTTTGTCATAGGGAACCATATCGTTTTTCGATTCCAGTCTTGTTCCTTTCTCATGCGAATAACTTTACCGGTAATTTTAATACTGCCCTATCTTCCGTCATTTCAATAGCTACAATAACAAGTTGACTGCACTAAATTTCAGTATGTCGTACAGTGGAATATTGATGACGTGTGTGGGATATGTATGAGACTGGACGACACGTTCTACTGAGATTAACCAAACAAGACAACGCGAATATTCACAGGTATAACTGCCTCTTGGAAGGGTGATGTCGTCATCATCATTCTTGTCATTATTATCATAGTCTTGATCAGCACCATCGCCCTTTGAGACATACACTGAGCGATAATACCCTACAGTAGGTTTTACATATTCTTCGGCTACACGCGTTTTCAAAGGTCGTATAGCCAACTTGCAATAGATGCACCAAATCGTTTCATAGACACCGAGCGGTGTAGTGTAGGGGTTAGCACACTGGACGCTCTTTCGGAAGGACAACGGTGCAAAACCCCGTCCGGCCATCCAGATTTAGCTTTTGTGTGGTTTCCCTAAATCGCTTAAGGAAAATGCAGGAATGGTTCCTTCGAAGAGCATGGCCGCTTTCATTTTCCATCCTTCCCTAATACGAGCTTGTGCTGCGTCTCTAATGACCTCGTTGTCGACGAGATGTTAAACTCTCCTTTTCATAGATTTCAGATCAGACTATGACGGTACTGTCGGGAGGGAGGTTTATATAGCAACGGATGACTTAGAGGTTCGTAATAAACTGATCGTTTTGGTGAAAACTATAGTGATAAACACTCAGAACATAATTAAGAGCCCGCAGCTCGTGGTCGTGCGGTAGCGTTCTCGCTTCCCACGCCCGGGTTCCCGGGTTCGATTCCCGGCGGGGTCAGGGATTTTCTCTGCCTCGTGATGGCTGGGTGTTGTGTGATGTCCTTAGGTTAGTTAGGTTTAAGTAGTTCTAAGTTCTAGGGGACTGATGACCATAGATGTTGAGTCCCATAGTGCTCAGAGCCATTTGCACCATAATTAAGATACAGAATATGTTATCAAGTGATGTAATCAAAAAAAGTGGGATAGAGCACGCAGATTCATTGTTGTACCATATGTTCATTAGAGACCTGGAAAGGGTTATAAGAAATTTGAACATTAATACGAAAGGTAATAAGCTGTACACATCTGTTCAAGTAATGGCATATGAGACGACATTGATTAACTGCAGAGGCGTCGAGAGCAATAGAAGAAGTCTTTACAGATACTGAAAGACGTACTAGAAAGATGAACCTACGTAGAAATGAAAGGGAATTAAGTATTTGCCTGTAACTAAGAAATATTATCCTACTGAGCACCTATTTGTAGAAAAAATGGCTCTCAGAACTCAGAACTACTTAAAACTAACTAACCTAAGGACATCACACACATTCATGCCCGAAGCAGGATTCGAACCTGCGACGGTAGTGGTCGCGCCGTTCCAGAGTGAAGCGCCTAGAACCGCTCGGCCACACCGGCCGGCCCTATTTGTAGAAGTTCGTTTATATAACATCTTTAAGTTTTGTTGTTCTGTCGTCTTCAGCAGTATGCTATATTAGGTTAATAATTTTCACTTTGGGTCCGTATAATTACTACTGAATAAAACGAAATTTTTTCGTGCCACACGCATTTGGAAAGCCAAAGCTGCTCCACATTTTTTATCGCTCTTGTTCGGGTTTTAAAGGTGCTGCTCTACTTACTTTTATCCGAATTTCACTATCACACCTCTAAAAAGCGACCTCTCATTTGCTTCATGTTATGTTTTGGATCACTGAAGTCGACAGAAGTAAATGGAGTGAATACTTCCACAGAATGAACAATGACAGACTACTTTACAAATTCATAAATTACAATGCGACTGATATTGTGAAGGGCAAGGAAGAGACATGTACAATAACAAGCTAAGGTTTCATACTTGATTTACATAAGATGGAGAAGAAAAAGAAGAAGACTATGCTCGTAAACCGTTACAAATTCAACACAGTGGAGTTGACAAGCAGTTAATAATTTTGTTGCATCGGAAGGCAAAATTGGCAAAACAACTTCTTAGTGTCTTAAAAAAGTACATCATAAATACTATAAACAGTGGGTGGGACGATTAGAGACGTTAATGGACCCAGACGATTCCAAAACCTACAAGTTACTTCCGTGTCAAACCTCTTATGCAACATTTTCCGACAAAACGCATAGCACATCTACGCTGAGGTTATTAAAGTCCTGGGATATCTTCTAATATCACGTTCGACGTCCTTTTGCCTTGTGTATTGTGACAGCTCCACGTGGAATGGACTCAACAAGTCGCTGGATGTCTGTTGCAGAAATATTGAGCCATGCTGCCTCTATAGCTGTGCATAATTGCGGAAGTGTTGCAAGTGCTGGAGTTCAAATGGTTCAAATGGCTCTGAGCACTATGGGACTTAACATCTATGGTCATCAGTCCCCTAGAACTTAGAACTACTTAAACCTAACTAACCTAAGGACATCACACAACACCCAGTCATGACGAGGCAGAGAAAATCCCTGACCCCGCCGGGAATCGAACCCGGGAACCCGGGCGCGGGAAGCGAGAACCTTACCACACGACCACGAGCTGCGGACCAGTGCTGGAGTTTGTGCATCAATTGAACTCTCGATTATGTACCATAAATGTTCGATTGTATTCATGGCAGGCGATGTGTGTGGAATTTCCGTCCCATGCTTAGGTTGCCATGACGCCACAGCACAAACAACTGCGTTAGGAATGGTGCCTTGACCAGTTAAGTACGGGCTCATGGTGAACAGCGTCGCACTGTGTTCAGTTCGGCTCTCTGCGGTTAGACACAACCCCGGATGACCATTGTCGGTGGCTGTGGCAGCGAGATATATAGTGATGTTACCCCTGGCGTCATGGTGTGGGGAGCCATCGGGAATGAATTCAGGTCACGGCTAGTAATGACTGCGAGAAATCTGACGTCACGGACAAGCTGCGTCCTCAGGTGCTAACTCTTATGTTCTGGGTATGGTACAGCGTCATACTGTATACAACTAATGCAGTAATTTTATACAATGTGATGTGGAACAATACCCAGAATACTTTTATGTCTACTGACTGTGGCCACGGAAGCCTACGCAATTATATCATTCAAACAATTTTACACACAATTTTCTCGCTTGTGTCCGGCAGCCCAGGATCTATGAAGAATTGTTCATAAACACGAAGTCGAAGAAAACGAACGCCTTACAAGTTCTCAGAAAAAAGTTTGGAGGACGTTGTTGCAACGTACAAGGACTCCGCAGCCTGCTTCCCTGTGCGACGTGGAATAGAGGCTTGCGTCAGACGGGAAGTAGTCTGTATTATTTATCGACGGTATTTGTTCGTCTACATCTACATCTACATTTATACTCCCCAAGCCACCCAACGGTGTGTGGCGAAGGGAACTTTACGTGCCACTGTTATTACCTCCCTTTCCTGTTCCACTCAAGTATGCTTCGCGGGAAGAATGACTGCCGGAAAGCCTCCGTGCCCGCACGAATCTCTCTAATTTTACCTTCATGATCTCCTCTGGAGGTATAAGTAGGGGAAAGCAATATATTCGATACCTCATCCAGAAACGCACACTCTCGAAACCTGGACAGCAAGCTACACCGCGAAGCAGAGCGCCTCTCTTGCAGAGTCTGGCACTTGAGTTAGGTTAACATCTCCGTAACGCTATCACGCTTACCAAATAACCCTGTGACGAAACGCGCCGCTCTTTTTTGAATCTTCTCTATCTCCTCTGTCAACCCGATCAGCTACGGTTCCCACACTGATGAGCAATACTCAAGTATAGGTCGAACGAGTGTTTTGTAAGCCACCTCCTTTGATGGACTACATTTTCTAAGGACTCTCCCAATGAATCTCAACCTGGTTTCCGCCTTACCAACAATTAATTTTATGTGATAATTCCAAATCGTTCCGCACGCATACTCCCATATATTTTACAGAAGTAACTGCTACCAGTGTTTATTCCGCTATCATATAATCATACAATAAAGGATCCTTCTTTCATTGTATTCGCAATATGTTACATTTGTCTATGTTGAGGGTCAGTTGCCACTCCCTGCACCAAGTGCCTATCCGCTGCAGATCTTACTGCATTTCGCTACAATTTTCTAATGCTGCAACTTCTCTGCATACTACAGCATCATCCGCGAAAAGCCGCATGGAACTTCTGACATTATCTACTAGATCATTTATATATATTGTGAAAAGCAGTGGTCCCATAACACTCCCCTGTGACACGCCACAGGTTACTTTAACGTCTGTAGACGTCTCTCCATTGAGAACAACATGCTGTTTACTGTTTGCTAAAAACTCTTGAATCCAGCCACACAGCTGGTCTGATATTCCGTAGGCTCTTACTTTGTTTATCAGGCGACAGTGCGGAACTGTATCGAACGCCTTACGGAAGTCAAGGAAAATAGCATCTACCTGGGAGCCTATATCTAATATTTTCTGGGTCTCGTGAACAAATAAAGCGAGTTGGATCTCACACGATCGCTGTTTCCTGAATCCATGTTGATTACTACAGAGTAGATTCTGGGTTACCAGAAACGACATGATACGCGAGCAAAAAACATGTTCTAAAATTCTACAACAGATCGACGTCAGAGATATAGGTCTATAGTTTTGCGCATCTGCTCGTTGACCCTTCTTGAAGACTGGGACTACCTGTGCTTTTTTCCAATCATTTGGAACCTTCTGTTCCTGTAGATACTTGCGGTACACGGCTGTTAGAAGGAGGGCAAGTTCTTTCGCGTACTCTGTGTAGAATCGAATTGGTATCCCGTCAGGTCCAGTGGACTTTCCTCTGATGAGTGATTCAAGTTGATTTTCTAATCCTTGGACACTTATTTCGATGTCATCCATTTTTTCGTTTGTGCGAGGATTTAGAGAAGGAACTGCAGTGCGGTCTTCCTCTGTGAAACAGCTTTGGAAAAAGGTGTTTAGTATTTCAACTTTACGCGTGTCATCCTCTGTTCCAATACCATCATCATCCCGGAGTGTCTGGATATGCTGTTTCGAGCCACTTACTGATTTAACGTAAGACCAGAACTTCCTAGGATTTTCTGTCAATTTAAGAAGAGCACCGTCAGAAAGTGCGGAATTTAGAAAGTGCTACAATACTGAATCTTAAATTGACGTAAAAGAACTTATTCAGTTTACACGATTACAGCTTACCCTGTACGTTCGAAGTAGTTGGCTGCTTACATTGCCGACATCACAGACTAAGCTGGTTGTCTAATGATATGGCAACGTCTATGCTAGAATGCGTCCAAAGAAAACGTAGTATACTTTATTGAAAGTATCGAAGCCTTATATTCAGTTACCACACCATTATCAAACTTTGGCGAATAACTGCCACTTGCTAAGAAATAAATTTAAACTGTCACAAAAAATTCAAGTTTAAATCAGAAACGTCGCTTTTATGAGCGAGTCCTGGCTGTCCTCCAAACTTAATTTCAACGATCGCTGCTTACCCTGTAGGCAATGCCTACTCTTGCTAAATTCTGTGTAATGTTTGAAAAGAAAATATTTGCCATTTGAGAGAAGAGGAGAAGGTGGATATACATTGCCTATCTAAATTGTTTGTTCAAGAACTGCCCAATAAGTAAGTAACTGTACAAATGAAATGTGAGTGTGTCTAGTGCTTCCTGTAGGGGAGACCGATCGCTTGGTGCAAGTACATGTAGTTGGCTCCACTTCGGCGACATGGGTGTCGATAAAATGGTAATGTAGACAGCACGACAACCAGTCCCCGAGCGGAGGAAATCTTCGACCCGTCTGGGAACTGAATCCGGACCCCTCGCATGACATTTTTCTGAGCTGACCAGTTCTTTTTTTTTTTTTTCAAAGAAACATTCTCGACGCCTAAGGTGAGGGGCGGGCAAAGTGGGCAGAGGTCGCAACCTGATTCCTGGCTACCGTGTGCCGCTCCCTCCCCCAGCGGCAAAGAAAAATGTAGGGAACGCGATGAGTAGAGGTACGTAGCACATGAATTAGACCTTTTTCTTGAGCACCAAGCCTAGTAGGAAACCAACATCGCGATGAGGATGTAGGGTCAATTCGCCACACTCGGTGGGACTATCGGTGCATAGTTTCTCGGAGAAGAACAACCCAGTGCTCATAGAATAATCGGTACTACGAGTGGAGAACGCGTGGATCGATTTCTTATTACAGTAATCCGGGGTTAACGAAAACACTAAGCACAAAATTAGAGAAAATTTGTCTGTGTTTTGGATTGCAGACTACTACACAGTGTCGTTCATTAATGAACTGCAAAAATCGAGGACATTTTTGCCGCCGTCAGAAAACAAGTAGTGAACTGCTTTTCCACAAATTCGCTTCACGGAGTTCGTCTCCATTTGTGGGAAGTCTCCCGAGTTCGGAAATAGAGCAGGTAAAAAGTTATCTGATCAGAAGTGGTAGGGTAATAAAGGCCAGCATCGGTCGTACCTAGAACCAGACACACACCGCCTGTCCGCACACCTGGCGATGCTCGTCGATGTCCAGAACATCACAGGCGCCACACGGTAGTATGTCTGCAAGGTGATTCTTCTGAAGGCGTGACGAGCGTAATTGTTTCCCATGACCCTAAGGTACCATGGAGATTGGACATACGTGGCAAGATAAGGAGCACACGCTTATAATCTTACGGCACGCCAGTCCACGTGGGGATGCTTTTCTCGTCCGCATTCGCTGTCATGTTCTGCAGCAGAAATCCATAGATCTCCTTTGCGGACGTCAAGCGCATTGGCTACAGCGCAGTGTGGCCATAGCTCAGTTTGAGGAGGACGTGGTGGAAGTAAATGAAGGGCGGAGGTGTATCTGAAAGTGCAATAGGGGCTGAGAGAGAGCGTGGTCCGAGGGTCTCCAGCAACAAGGTAGATAGGCACGTGGGACTACAGTACCACAGCAGCATTTGAGAGCTGGCGAAAAGGGCTATCGCCCTTTCAGAGCTATGATACACACCCAGACCGCCCCTCTTACCGTATCTTGAGCAGCAAACCACGGAAAAAGTACGAACCCAATGCCGCTAGCATGCAGTGGGCCATGGATGGCGGAATGGGGAATGTCTGTGCCACGTGGGGGATACATGATGTCAAATATGCATTAATGTATCGTGTCCGATGCAGAAGATCAAGGGCTCATAAACGATGCTCTAGGATCCCAAGTCGTATTTGGGACAGTAGGCGCTGGCAGTTGAGGGCAATCGTTCGCCGCAGATCACCCGTGAAATCGAGTCATAAGTATCGGATATTAGCAGTTACAAACAATGGAGAAGCGTCGTCATAAGGAAGCCCCACATCTACAGCCTTAGCGTTCGATTTGCGGATGTCAAGGCAGCTTCCCCGTAGAGGGCGACCTATGCCAAGGACTCGCTGACCTCAGCACCACTACAAAAAATATGGACGAGATCGTCGGCATAGGCAGTGCAGCAAAAGACATGGCCACCGTGTGATATCCCAGACAGTCATTGACAGAGGTCGCGAATCAACTGTTCCATGAAAAAAAAACATATAAAAATGCAGAGAGCGGACAGCCCTGACGCACTGAACAACATATCAAGATGGAAGAAGTGAGAGAACCACTTTAGAGTACACGGGACGTCGCTCAGCGAAGGAGACGCATTACAACGTCGACGGTAATACCGGAGTATCCCATATTACTGATCATCACTTCCAGTTACTCATAATCAACCCGACCGAACGCCTGGTTGTAGTCAAGAGCGACCAAATACCCAGCCACACGACGAGCGAGAGCAAGAGCGATTATGTTTCGATAGTGACAGAGAGAAGGGTAGATGTTACTGGCACCATCCAAAGAGGTTTGGTCAGGGGAATGACATACCTGGCCGTCTGTTTAAGCTATGCAGGAAACAGTCTTCGTATCGTTGTTGAGCAACGTCAAGCAGCGATATTCACATACCCGTTATGTATCCTGAGGCTAGTGGATGGGAATGAGGAGATGGGTAAACCGTCAGGGATCTTCACGACAAACAACATAAATTCTCAAGAAATTTCCGTTCATGCCGCCGCTAGTAGGGGACGGAATGTCCAATGAAGCTCTAATGGGTGGCCGTCAGTTCGAGGTGACTTGTTCGTAGAACCGACCTTGGTAGCATCATGGACTTCGTCCTCGGTGATGTCGGCAAACAGATCCATCGTTGCTCATCCAGGAACCTTGCACATCGAGCAGAAGACCGCCGCAATGTTGGTGGTATGGTCACAATGTGCAGAGTACAGCGTAATGTGATTTGAATGGAGGACATGAGCTATATCGCTTTAGGTATCTAAACGCCGTCCATCATCCGTCGTAAAAACGTTATCAAAATCTTCCGACGGTGGCAACGTTCCACTATCACATGCATGTCTTGTGTGCATGCCCTGACCATAGCTCAAGGTGGCGTCGAGAGAGGGCAGTGAGCTGTGCCTTGGGACAATTCACCTTCGCCTGACGCTCTTGGGAATAGTGCATCATAGTATATTCCTAGAGAATGGTGAAGTAAAAATCGTGTATTAGTCGCCGCCATGAATCGACCTCCGTTCGATAACCAATTAAGGCCTTGCAGAGAGCAGGCCTTACACAGATGATCCACCACGACAGGGCAGAATGATATGCGTCACAGCGTCGACATTAGGCTGTCCACAACGTTTCGATAAGCTGCCCGCATTTGGATGAATTAAGGTGGATTATTCTCAGTTTTCATGGTCCCCAACCACGCCACTCCCTTTGGCGACAGAGACTGACAGCACAGATATAGGCGCCATGGTCAGAGAACGCAATGAGCCAGACTTCATCATCCTGTGTCCCGCCGACAATATGGCGGAAGATACAAACACAATCGAGGCTTCTGAAGAATTGCTAGTGAAATGAGTAAACCCTGGACGGACGCCATGAACCGACCGTAGTAGCCGAGCGGTTCTAGGCGCTAATCGCAGGTTCGATTCCTGTCTCGGACATGGATGTGTGTGATGTCCTTAGGTTAGTTCGGTTTAAGTAGTTCTACGTTCTAAGGGACTGATGACCTCAGAAGTTAAGTCCCATAGTGCTCAGAGCAATTTTTTGAACGCGATGAACATGCTCGAAAGAGTCCACGAGGTTGAGGTCTGGAGAATTGTTGCAAGCGCTGCGCATAGAGATTGATGTGGCCGTTGGTCTTTGGGTGATTGGGTGGAGTGAAGTCGGATCCCATGATCAAGGCACCCTACCGACCTAGGAAGAGAGTGTAATCTCCCCCTTCCTTCCTGATTCCATCTATTGTCCACATTAGACTTCCATGAAGATTTGAGAGGAGCAAAGATTACAGTAAACTTTCTAGTTAACTTAGCTTTTTATGTAGAGTTGGCTCCAGTTCTTCTTTTCTAGGGATCTGATTCTCGAAACTGAAAATGTCTCATTTTAGGTCCTCACGGTTGGATTGATATAAGTAAATTTGAAGATCGTTGTTGCAGAATTTTTGTTTTTAAGTTAATATATTTTCTGAAAGTTTAGTATACCACACAGTATTTTGATTTTCACATTAATGAAGCCGAATTTACATTGTTCGCGCAAAATATAAAAATACGTCCGAGCACATCAGAGGCATGCTTACGACTCTCTCAATCCGTGGAAATAGCAATACTCCAGAAGGTTTACAATTTTACTAGGCGAATGAATTTCTTTCAACTTCTGTTACATTATTACTTTCGATTATTATTTCATAAATGAATCCAAAAATAAACATAGTAACCAGAACAATATTACGCAATTAATAACAGAAATTTTAAGTGTGCCAATAGTTCGTAATTTCCAATGTTTCTAGGAAAAAATTATTTAAACAGCACATTCGAAACTAGTACTTATCGATTATAACATCGAGACTAAACCGTGTTACAAAATAATTCATTTTTATAAATTTTAGCTTGAAATATAACAGACTGTGTATAAAATGATATGAAAGTTTTCAGGAAAGCAACTGAGATATTACTGACCTGTCCAAAATTCGAAAATTAGTACTGGTATCGACAACTACTGTTTAGGAAAAGTATGCTAGAGGAGGCTGTCCCGTTACAAGAGGCATGACCGTCTCGGAGAAGCAAGTAGAACGTTCGTGGCAGTGACCCGAACTAGATGGCGCATAGATGTTGATGATCATGATGCCAACAAACGTGGGAGCCATACCTCTGACAACTGGGAAATAGGAAACTGCATCAGAGAGAATACCGTCACGTAAGACGATCACCAACCCGCTACCAGGAGGAAAAACTTAGACATCTGCTGCAAAGCCATAGGAAACACAAAAAGCTGCAACATGCACTGCCTGTTAGAGGGCAATATAAGCGTCTTCATCATGCAGTTTTTCATGGAGTAATGACACTTTATGGCGCACGCAAATGTTATTGACGTTGACCGTGGCAATGCGATATGTTTAAAAAGCAGCCATGGCCAGGAGGGCGGGCGATGCAAAAACAGAGGAAGCGCTGGGAGTTCCCCACTAGGCTCCTGTGCAAGGGCACATCACTGTGATGGGGAGGGAGTCGACCCCACAGTGGGAGTTCCAACGCCCATACTTCCTGAACGTCCATCCTCAGAATCAACTTCGTCTGCCCAGCAGACACACGCATCAACGGGCCGGTACAGTGGAACACTTTTAGAGGTACACCAGCAGGTAACATCAGACAGAGGAAGGGGGGAAACCGCATCAGATGCAGGCAGGGAAAGGTCAGCGTCTGTAGGTGGATGTTGACGAGAGACGACAGCAGGGAGAGACATTGCGTAATCGAATGCAAGAACGTCGGAGGACAGCGCATCATCTGTAGGAGGGTCGTCATTCCGTGCACACATCTGATGGAGATAAGTCTGAAGGGGTACGCAGCTGTCTCTTCTGTCTGCTCGGCGCCCGTTGCTCGTTACTTTCTGACATGCTGTTCCGTGTCGGATGGTGGACGGCAGAAAAACAGGAGTTGGTACAGATTCGTGACCAACACCCATAGGGTCGGGGCAGACGTCTTGCGACTGCTGACGGACATCGTCCGTTGGTACTGTCACCAGCGGCAGTGTAGGAGAGAGAGGCGAAAAGTCCATCGCGTAACCGAGAGGAGTCGACGTCGATTCTGACTGATTCAAAGTGATTGCAGCAGGCAGCTCCGCCGCGGCCGCGTAAGATAGAGGTAACAATGTGGACGCCGCAAGGAGAGCGACGTCTCCGATCGGTGTCGGAGCCAGTCTTCATCGTAGACTGCTGACGGACATGGCCTTCCTGCCACAACCTGAGCAAGTGCGTGGCTGGCCATCGTACATGATGACAGTCCTGCATAGCATAACCAAGTAAGAAGGCATGTGTTCCTTCGGTTCAGTTTTGATTTGATGGAAGACATTGAGAACATCGTAGGATTATAACGTCTTCCACGTTTCAGCAACATGACTCACGACGTTGCCATAAGGTTTGAAGGCGTCCACCACAATGTCTGACGGCACCTCAAATCAAATGGCTCTGAGCACTATGGGACTTAACTTCTGAGGTCATCAGTCCCCTAGAACTTAGAACTACTTAAACCTAACCAACGTAAGGACATCACACACATCCATGCCCGAGGCAGGATTCGAACCTGTGACCGCAGCGGTGGCGCAGCTCCAGACTGTAGCGCCTAGAACCGCTAGGCCATTGTGGCCGGCGACGGCACCTCAAACGGGAGTTGGAAAATCGTCAACGTTCTGAGATCCAGCGTGACCAGTCACGGCAGGACCTGTATGGCCGTCAGAGTATCCGAATTTGAGATTTTTAGCACGGTGCCGCACGACTTCGGCGCACATTTGGTCGTTCGCTATCTTGGTATACACTGTGGTACTAATGATCGAAAAATGAATCCCGAGAATATCTAGAAGTGGGAGACACATTTCATCCTGTAAAAGCCGTTCAAAGTCATACGCATTTTTCCGTTCATGATCCAAAGTAAATTTTAATTTATTCGTGGTCTGTCGAGATTAAAACGCCATGATGGTCGACGAAGACGGATACCAAAGAAGCCACAGAAGTAAAGATAGGGAAGTAAACAAAAGCGCGCTCGCTCCCAAGCAGCACATCAGTCGAGACGCAGACAAGACATGCTCGCCTCACCACATCTGAAGGCAGACGGAGGACCACTCAGCTATGGTGGCGGACAGTAAAAGTACAACGAAGAAAGGAAGGGAGACCAACACTGGAGTACACCTCTCCGGTCCTTAGATAACGTAGAGTACTGTGGAACAATTACCTTAGGTCCGTAAGAGGTGTAAAACATCGTGAACATGTCAACCTAATTATGAATGAACTACGGTACCAAAATCAGTGTTGTCTTAATAATGTTTTAGCAATGGAGGCAGTGGTGCCGTCACTCAATGAAGAGAGGGATAAGCGCATGTACTCGATCAACTAAAATTTTCTCATAAATCATGAACTTAATTTATCTTCAAAGCGAAACGATGAAATTAACAAAAGAAGGAAGGGAAAACGATTAGGGTTCGATGCCCCGTCGGTGACAAGTTAATTAGAAACGGTTTGTAAACTATGATTAGATGCTAATGAGAAAGAGCATTGGCCTCACATTTCTCAGACGGAACACTTGACGTGCACCTTAATCTACGTAGCAAAACCACGGTAAATTTTAAACTTCGTGGCAGATTAAAACTAAGTGCTGGATCGAGATTTGTTCATGGTGGTAGCAGCGTTCAACGAGGGACTGAGGGAGTTTTTATTAGTGATCGTGGAGGCTCACTGTAGACTTTCTTAAATCGCAAGCGGTCACCTTACCATTTTGAGACGCTGCTCCCTTTTTTACGCGTTTTACTGCTTTTTCAAATTTTGATTTTTTCAGTTTTCTATTTTTTACTTTTTAATTAATGAAAAGAAGGATATTTAACCCATTATTTAATTTTTACTCCTTGTACTTTTTTACTTTTTCATTTTGTGCTTTTAATACACTGAAAAGGAAATACAATGACAATCCTTGTTACGGGCGGGACTCCAATGGAAACAATCATCTCCATCACATTCCCAGCAGTACGTGGTGCTGCATCATTATATCTTGCGTCCAGCCGGATAAAGTTAATTATCTCCGACATTGAGCCGGCAGCCCTCATTTGGGTTCCGACCATTTATCGGAGTATTATGTGAGTCGTTATAACCGTGTACCATCATTCGTAGAACACGCACACATTATCCAACCAAATATGGTACCAACAGCAGAGGGCCAGCGGTGTTCTCAAAGTGCAATATGTCAACAAGCATAAACTGGGTACATTATCGTATTTCAACGATCGGTCCCACGAGTCGTCTAATTCCTGGGACATCCCAGCTGTCGGGTGAATTGTGAAATACACTTCCTAGACAGTTGTCAAAGTAAGTTCTGTATTTCGTATGATATCGCCAATTTCAGACGAGACGTTAGCAGTCGTGCAAAGATTTTGTAGTCGTTGTTTAGCATGGTGAGCGGCCGATATTGATCCGCTCTGAAACATCCCTCCGACTTTGGAATGGGGAGAGTAAAACCCATCATAAAATCCGGCGGCACGCGCATGTCAGGGCGCATCAACTCATTGTGCATCGACACCAATGGTAGAATCATCATTTTCGCGAATTACCGATAAAATTCTCATGTTACCCCATCCAGCCCTGGGAATCTGTGTGCCACTCCTTTCTTGAGAGCCCCCATTATTTTCTTTCTGCGAGTGGCTCCATTAGTGAAGCCTTATCCATCTCAGTCACTCTTGTTGGCAACTGTTGCAATACGACCTCTCCCACTCTGTGGTCCATCGGTGCACCGGCAAAGAGGTGGTGCAAATTCTCCAAAAATCCAGCCGTAATGTCCTTTTGTGTCAGCAGTAGATGTCCCTGTGAGTCGTGGAGCATTGTTACTAATGATCGGTGGTAGTGTTTGCGTTCCCGCGACAAATGATGCGTAGAGGTGCGTTCTCCAGCGATGTTGTCCAGACACATTGCCCGTATCAGGATGCCTCCCAGTCTACGTCGCATGATCAATAGGATGCGTCCCTTGACACGGTGAACTTCTTCATGATGTTCGGGAGACGGATATCGAAATGACAACTTATGAAGCATCATGCGATAATAATCAAGAGTGTCCCTTATCCATCTCGTCTTATTCTGAGCGCATTGTATAAGAGCTCTTCGTATCATCGGTTTAGCACATATTAACCACCAGTGAAGCACTGTGGCCTAACATGAGATGCGGCGTTGGCACGTCGGCCATATATACTCGACGCGCTGAGTCGTCGGGGTCCGGAAACGGTGACGAACTGAGCTTCCATGTGCCGCGGCGTCTCCACACATGTTACTGAGGACGGGAGACGCTACACAGATAAGCTACATGATCAGTAAAGGGAGTGGGCCATCGTACAGCATCGACAATCTTATATCGAACATCAACGGAAACATATATCCGATCAAGTTGGCTTGCCGGATGACTAGTAAAAAACGTATATTCCACGCGATTCCCAAGTTCAAAAATGGCTCTGAGCACTATGGGACTCAACTGCTGAGTTCATTAGTCCCCTAGAACTTAGAACTAGTTAAACCTAACTAACCTAAGGACATCACAAACATCCATGCCCGAGGCAGGATTCGAACCTGCGACCGTAGCGGTCTTGCGGTTCCAGACTGCAGCGCCTTTAACCGCACGGCCACTTCGGCCGGCTGATTCCCAAGTATTTGTCCCATATATCAGGTAAGTCCATTTCCCGGCATATCGCTTGTAGTTCACGACAGGTGTTGTAATGTAGAGTTTGATTCTTTAGGACCAATACACAACTGAAGTCTTCACCCATCAGCAAATGATCGAATCCGCCAGTAAATAAGTGCACGATCTCTTCCGAACAATATTTCGCTCGTGTTCGTCTGTTTTCTGTGCCGGATGGGGCGTCTGCGTTAACAATAAGGTTCCCATGAAATCTTATGGTCACTCTCCTTGCCGAAGATATATAAGTAAGGTTGCGAACTGGGATCCCCTCCCGGACCAATACCGCCGTTCCACCGTCGTTGCCTGAGTGCGGCGCTTGTACATAAAGCCGTGCACTTCCCGAAACGCAGTAGTATAGATTCCCAGCACCATCACTATATCGACATTTGGGGCATACAGCATGTCCCGGACAAGCTATTGTTCCATAGGCGATATAATAGTATTACGGTTAGCTGTCCAAATTTTGTATGCCTGGCTCCGCGTACCCATCATCTGCGCACAATGTTGAACTGGAGAAAATCTTGAAAGTCGGTGGTCTCTTTACACGTCCTCAAGAGGCGTCCGTTCAATGTTCTCCCATGCCATTAGTTGCGCTCAGTTTTGGAAGAGGGATGCGTGTCTCCACCGAGGGGAGGAGTCACTTCGGTGACATGGTCGACCTACTCTGATAGTTGTTCTCTACTACGCTGGGGGATGTACTGGCATGTAGATTCAGTGCACTTTCCGCAGCATCTTCCTCCACTGCTGAAGGATCGATGGACATCTGAGGGGACGGATCGTCGGAAAGACACGTCATCCATTCACTGTTCACTTGTTCGGCAACATCAGGTGGCTGTTAGTGGCGCTTAGGGGAGCACTGTTTAAGTGCCCTGATCTCGGCCCACGGCGCTGTTGAAAACTGCGGCTCCTGCTGCATCACTGTTGCCACATAGTCCGTGGACCCCTCCACTTCAATTTCCATGCGTTTTGTTGTGTCGTAGTCATCATGATCTATCACCTGCAACGTCTGGGGCTTTATAGTGTAGGATTCATCTCAGCATCAGCGTCACCTGATGGTCCCTCCATCATCTGCAGTGTTGTTTCAGATATACGCTTTGACCTCGACGTCACCTCCTCGCGGGGTGCCGAAGCGCAGTGGTCGTGACGTGGGAGTAGTTTCCGATGGTAGTTGTGCGAGTCTCCTCTTCATGCACTCAAATCAAAGATGTCCTTCACCACCACATCCAGAACGCATCCGTGGTTGGCCAAAGTAGATGATAATGGCTCTGCACCTGCCCATATTTAAATAGGAGGCCATATGTTTTGTAAGTGCGATTGGCACATGACGCCCAAAGTTCGGCTGTATGACTAATTACTCTGTCGTATGGCTGGAGGTATTCAGTTATCAGTGTTTCAGGTGCTTCGAAGGCCAGCTCGAAGATTCGAATTGCGCGCACCCCGAAGGCCGCATGCATCAATAACACGTCTTTACTATGACCATCAAAGTGTCAAAACCTGAATACGCGTTTAGCAGTTTCTTTAATCGTTTCAGATGTTGCGTCGTCGACCATCTTGACACAAACAGAGCAGCTCACGACGGGTAAATGAATTTCAGTGAGTTCCGTGTAATTAATATGCACCTCATCTCTCATGAAATGTTCAATTTTTAAAGCTTTCGGTCTTGTGTATTCATTAGAGAATGTAAACCGTAGCGTAGTTTTTCGAACGTTATGTACGTTGCTATCATTTCAACAAGTAACACACGCGACTATCGCTGGTGTAAACACCACCTCATCCTGAAGCGGTTCGCAGCCGGGACGTGAAAGGGTCCGAGATGCTCCACTGCTAAAGGCAGACTGAGACTCGAACTCGGGACACGTCCTTTTCGGGAGCAAGCGATCTACCAACTGAGCTACGCAAGCACAACGCACGACCCGTCCTCACAGCTTTACTTCAGCCAGTTCCTCATCTCCAAGTTCGAGTCTCGGTGCGACACAGAGTTTTAATCTGACAGGAAGTTTCGAATCAGTACACACGACACTGCCGAGTGAAAATTTATTTTGCTTTAATTTTTTTTTCGCTTTAGGACTGCGTAGCAGTTATAGCTTAACGAATATTGTTCTCTGTTTCAGCTCTGAGCTTGCACACAATATACTCCTACTACCTGATCAAAAGTATATGAACACTCTGTGTAAAATGGAACTGAGTAGTAGATTTCACGAGAGGCGGGCCCGAAGCTGTTACAGTAGAATGAGTCTGTCAGGAGGGCTCAGTGGCCAGCCGTTAGCTATCACCTGAGTAAAATCAATCAGGCACTTTTAAAGCTGCCCAAGTCGGCTGTAGGTGATGTGCTTGTGAAGTGGGAATGTCCATTTCTATTTGTAGTTCAGTGTTACTATCTGAGTTTAAATATTGCCGTTTTGTCATTTTGATATAGTGAGTGGAGCTGTGTGCGCTAGAAAATTGAGTACCAAGTGGAGAAATGGGAACATTTCCGACATATTCTTCTGTTTGAGTTCAGTAGAGGGATGTCAGCAGTGGAGGCAGCCAGAATCATTCTCGCCCTGTATGGGGATAATACCACTGGACAGAGCACGGTAAAAAATGTTTATCTCGTTTTACGGAGGTTTGTTTTGATATTAGTGACTCTCCACGTTCAGGAAGACTTCGGGGTTTGTTGAAGATCGTTTAAGTGCATTAATCCACAATTATCCAGTGTACTCGAGAACTGGCAAATGTGATGAAATGTGATCATTGCACGATCGTGCGACATTTGCATGCAATGGAGAAGGTTCAAAAATCGGGTTTATGGGTACCGCATACTCTAAGACGAAATAACTAAAATTACCGGGAGGTCATATCTGCATCTCTGCTTGTTCTTCATCAACTGTCATGTGAATAAAACTGACGAATCAATCCTGTATCGTTACTGATGACCAGAAATGATGTCTTCATGCTAACATAAGAAAAAGAAAGGAATGGCTGAGCCCAGACAAATCGATAACTCTCCATACAATGACCTGTGCTCATCCACGAAGGCCGCGCGGGATTAGCCTCCCGGCGGAGGTTAGAGTCGTCCCTCGGGCATGGGTGTGTGTGTTTGTCCTTAGGATATTTTAGGTTAAGTAGTGTGTAAGCTTAGGGACTGATGACCTTAGCAGTTAAGTCCCATAAGATTTCACACACATTTCAACTTTTTTTTTATCCACAAAAGAAAATTTTGTGCATCTGGTGGAACAGAGACGGTGTGATGAACTACAAATTCCTTCCTCGAAGAGTAACCATCACTGTTGACATTTACTGTTAACAACTGAGAAGTCTTGCAGACGCAGTCGAGGAACAACTACCACATACATGACGTGAATTGATGCTACTCCACGATAGCGCCCGCCCGCATTCTGCTAGACTGACAAAAAACATTATAAAGGAACCAGATTGGGAAGACATTCCGCACCCACCCTATTCACCTAATTTTGTGCTCTCTGCTTTTCGCCTTTTCCGCTATCTGTCGAAGAACATTCAAGAAACTTCCTTTCCGGACGAAAATGTGCTCCGCACACGGCTCGACGAATTCTTCGCCTCAAAACCACGCGATTTCTACAGTCACGGAGTGAAAAGGTACCCTAGCGTTGGCAGACTGTTGTAAATTGTGAAGGAGAATATATTATTGATGACTAAAGTATCTGTCATGTGTATCTGTTGTGTCTATTAAACTTACGTAAAAACCCTTCGAACTCATCCACAGTCCCAAAGTTTTACGACCACGATTTAATATACAGGTAAATCTATAATATTCATCCCCGTCAGTAACTGCTCTCTTAGGAGGTGGAAGTATTACATTCGTCTTGATGTCTGGGAGTATTTCGCCTGTCTCATACACCTTGCTCAAAAGGTGGAATAGTTTTGTCATGCTTGGCTCTTCCAAGAACACCAGTGACTGACGGAATGTCGTACATTCCAGTAGCCTGGATTCGACTTAGGCCTTTCGGTACTTTGTCAAGATCTTCTCGCAGTATCGTATCTCACACCCCATATGCATTACGGCCTAAGTCCTTTCTATAATACTGATTTCAAGTTCATTTGCCTGGTATAGACATTCTGTATTCTTCTTACACTGTTGAGCTTTCCCTTCTGTACTCAGTACTGATTATCCATTAGAGCGCTTGATGTTCAAGCACCTCGTTTCTCCAAAGGCCTGTATAATATTCTTATAGCCGATATCTATCTTTCCACTAGCGATGTATGCTTCTACATCATTACATTTGTGCTTTACCCATAGCTGTTTAGCAATTTCGCGCTTACCCTTAATCTCAATCTTTAGTCGTTTGTATTACCTTTCATCTGCTTCATTTGCTTCAATCTTGTATTTTCTACTTTAATCAATCAAATTCAGTATCTCCTGTGATATTCGAAAATCTCAACAAGGCCTTGTCTTTAACCTACTGGACATTCTGCTGGCTTCACTGTTTCATCATTCAAAGTTACCCATCCGTCTTCTACTGTATACCTTTCACTTGATGTAGTGAATCGTTGCCTATAGCTGCATCTGAAACGCTCAACAAGCTCCTGTTCTATCAACATATCCGTATCCCATCTCCTTGATTTTCTCCTTTTTCACAGTTTCTCCAAATTCAGTCTATAGTTCATTACGAATAAATTGTGGTCACAGTCTGCATTTGTCCCTTTAAATGTCGTACACTTTAAAATGTGTTCCAAAATATCAGTCTCACTAATATACAGTTAATCTGAAACCTTCAGGTGTCTCCAAATCACTTCCAGGTATACAGCCTTCTTTCATGATTCTTAACCCAAATGTTAGAGCTGATTAAATTACGCTCTGTGCTAAATGCTACGAGGCGGCTTCCTGTTTCATTCTTTTACCCCTGTCCATATTCATCTACTATTTTTATTTCTCTTTCTGTTCATACTATCGAATCCGAATCCCCATCGCAATAAAATTTTCGTTTCCCTTAACTATTTGGATAATTTCTCTTACCTCATCATAAATTTCTTCAATCTCTTGAAAGGTATGTGCTGAGATTCGATCAGGATAGAGCCAGTGAAAAATGTCGATAGTTCCCAACCGCAAGGTTGGACGAGTAGTGCATCTTCGAGTAGTAAGATCTTTGACAGCTAAGAGAGCTAGGTGCACGCGGTAAAAGTTGGAGTAGTGGTGAGGAGATGCGCAGAGACGCCAGACGTGTTTCGAATTGGAGCTAGATGCTTGCAGGAGGCAGCCGGGTCGTGACAGCATCAAAGTAAGAATTGGCGCTACGCACACAATAAGCTATATATTAAGCGAAACTCGGCACATACCTGGGGAAACTAGAAAGAATAATTAATAAATAGATTTTCTTTGGTTACATAATGTCTAAAAGCTAGATAGAAATTCCATTGTTGATGCAATAAGCGTTTTGTGAAACTTTCTCGTAAATCCATGCTATAGAAGTTTTTTTTTTAGTTTTTCACATATGCCTTAAAAGTTTGAACAATAAAAATTTTTAGATAAAATTAGAGTTTCATTTCACACCTTACGTCGTTCTCTGCATCCTGTGCTTGCATTGAATCAAAAGGTACATTTATCAGAGTAAAATAATCTATATGCCATTGCACAGTTGGCAAATTATTCAGATCAGGACAGAATTTTTATTAAGTAACAAACAGGGCCAAAATGAGTAAAGTTATCTAGAATGACAATTTTATGCCATTGCACTACGGCTGTGTTGAATATATGTTTTATTATCGGCTAAACGGGAAGGAGTGCACGAGCTAAGTCCACAGACGCAGTCAGATGCAGGTTGGTGACTTTCATTTATTTTTACCACTAAACTTTCATGCAGTCAGATGTGTATTTCGAGTATTAATTTTCCAACAATATTTTCATGCAGTCAGATAAAGTTCAGTTCAGTTAAATATGCAGTCAGATGCAAGTTTTATTAAAGACTAAAGCAGTCACATGCAGTTCAGTCTAGTTTAAATAGAGAATTTTTATTAACTACACTTTCACTCTTCATCATCTGTGGAGCCAGTTGTCATATAAACTTTTATCACTTTGGTTGGTGTTGACTACGTGTCTGCCTTGGCTACAACAATGCGCTCATTATACTGCTCACAGTAGCTTACTCGCATTCCTATTTCCTTATTCATTATTAGCTCTGATGCTACATTGACCCTGTTTGATTTTTTGTTTACGACTCTTTACTATCTTGACCATTAGTCCTTTTCATCCTGCCATCGAACTTCACTAATCGCACCTACACATAACTTCAACCTATCCATTTCCATTTTCAAATTTTACTAATCTACCTACCCGATGAAGGGACCTGACATTCCACGCTCTGTTCCATAGAATGCCAGTTTTGTTTCTCCTGATGACGACATGCTCCTGAGTAGTCATCGCCCGGAGATCCGAATGGGGGACTGTTTTACCTGCGTAATATCTTACCCAAGACGAAGCCATCGTCTTTTACCATACAGTAGAGTTGCATGTCCAGCTGTAGTTGCCGTTCAGTATCACGTAATCGTGCAACAGGACGATTCCGTCCGGCAGCATTCCGACAGCGCCATAGCAAACGGTAAAACTAGCAGGGGAAAAATTCCACATCTCCACAGACGAAGAAATTCAAAGCAGTTCACACAAGTTCCGGTAAGCTTATTAAGACCTCCTTCTTCGAATGCAGGCGCCCTCTGCTCATCGAGTTCGTCGAGCGTGGAACCACAAACAATGCGCAGTGCTATGAAGACACTTTACAGAAACTGTGAAGCGTCATTAAGTCAAAGCGTTCTGGAATGCTGCACCCCATTGGACGATAACGTCCACGCCCACACTGCCAATCGGGCATTTGGGTGGCAATGACTGCAATACCCTCCGTACAGCTCGGCTCTCCCACACCTTCGGCGATACATACGTGTTCATCGGTTTCCGTTTGACGAGGAAGTGGGTGCGGTTGTGCATCCGTCAGCGGCCGACCCAGTTCTACGAAACAGTAATTGACCGTCTTGCCTCCCAGAGGAATAAATGTGTTAATGCGTGTGGTGATTACTTTTAAATGGAACCATTAGACAGTCCCGTTGTGGCCGGGGTTCAGTTTCCATTTGACTGCCACTTATACATAGGCGACCTCATTGATAACGCCGGAGGTTCAATGACGACATTCGTGGATGATGCTGTTATACACAGAGAAGCTGCAACGCTAAGAAGTCGTAGCGAAATCCAGGAGTATCTGCAGAGGAATGACACTTGATCCGGGGATCGGTGAATGATCCTCAACATAAAAGAATATAACATATTGTGCGTAAATAGACGCATTACTGTATGGTTACACTATAGCAGTACAATCACTGGAAGCAGTAACATCCATTAAACATCTGGGAGTATGCGTACGAAGTGATATATTGTGTAAATATCAATGCCAGAATTAGATTAATTCCAAGAATCCTGATGAACGTTATTCCTCTCCCGAAGTAGGTAGTTCACAAAAGTTACACTCGGCTGGTAGTTAAACGCTGCTCTTAAGTATGAGACCTGCGCTTGGAAAGATTTATAGAGGGGATAGACAAGATTTATAAAAGGGTCCAACTTCATTGACGGACCTAGAAGAGATACATAGTGTATCACCGTGTGGTTTACTGTTAAAATACTGGAAGCGTACTCGCTTAGAAGAGTCAGCCTACATTTTGCTTTCTGCTATGTAAATATAGTGAAAACGCCATAAAAGTAAAATAAGAAAGATCCGAGCTCACAGAGAGGCTTACCTACTATTGTTATTCCCACTGACCATTTTCATCTGGAACATGATTGGGCGGAAGTAACACTGGTACACATAGTACCCTACGCCACACACCATAAGGTAGCATGCTGAGTATATATGTAGATATATCATGTATCCTAAACAAATCGCACAATTTTATGCCTTTATCGCAAACGAATTTTCCAGAATAACTATCAATTACGACAAATTAAAATAGCCTTCTAGATTTTCGCCAGGGACGAATACAGCATATTCTGCACTAAGAGTAAATTAATTTGTTCCTTAATACCGTAACTCATATTTAGCATGCTTTTCTGCATTTTGCCCTAACTTCATCTTTCAGCTTTTTCCTTGCGCAAACTGTGAAGGAGAGCGTTAAGTATTTTCAACGGCTTTTTCACTGAGGAGCGTCTCACACAACAACATACAGAGTAATTTATTTGGGTTTCAACTTATGCACTCCTCAAAATTCAAATGACTGTTCCATAGCAGCAGCACTGATATTTTTGTAGCAAAAAAAGAGATAAATCGGAAACAGGAACTGTGGGAAGCTCAATGTTTTACTACATAATTTTTAGTCATTAAGAAGATTCACCGAAAGTTCCCGTTTTAGAGGGAAGTATGACAACAAAGGACTGTTAGCACATCAGAAGAACTGTAGTTATTATTAACACTCTCCAGCAGACACATCTCGGCAAAGTGAAGTAAAAATGATTAGCGTGGGGTAGCCGTGCGATCTAAGGCGCCTTGTCACTGTTCACGCGGCTCCACCTGTCGGAGGTTCGAGTCGTCCCTCGGGCATGAGTGTGTATGTTTTGTCCTGAGAGTAAGTAATTTTAAGTTGGATTAAGTATATGTAAGGGCCGCTGACCTCGGCAGTTTGGTCCTATAGGAACATACCACAAATTAAAAATAAAATTATAAAGGTTACAGAAAGGCAGCTAGTAAAACAAATCGTTGAAGGCAGTTCTTGATAAGAAAGTAACTAGAAGAAATCTAAAACTGAATTGGGAATGTCAATAAAATTATCATAAAAATGCAATCTGAGCAAATTATGAAAGGAATGGCGCCCTTTCGTGAATGAATTATGCCAGGGCTTCCACAAGCGCTCAGAAAAAGTTTATCTTTCTCAACCAATATAGATACTCGTATAGAACATATTGATGAATGACTTGCACAGAAGATACTGGAGAATGACTTTGCTAGGACACAGTACATTGACGATATAAAAGGACAGAATACATCTTCTTTATGACTGAGAGCGTCAAATATTGAGAGGAAAAATTTGTTATAAACCTACGTGATGCTTCACGTCCAGTGATATGAATTAGAGTAGGTGAAGGTACGAAAGACGCTGTAAGTAAGAAAAAATACGAACTTACGCAGCAAACTAATACGAATCCTTTACCGAAGAATGCAAAACGAGTAGAAGCCGACCTCGTGGAAGATCAGTTTGGATTAAAGAGAAATGCAGGAACACGTGACGTGATATTGGCCTCACGACTTTTTTAAAAGTTAAGTTTAGGAAAGGAAAATCTACGTTTATAGCATTTTTAGACTTAGACAAAGGTTTTGACAACGCTGAATTGAATAACTTCTTCAAAAATCTGAAGATAGCAGGGGTAAAATATAGGGCAAAAAAGCCTTTTTAGAATATGTGTAGAAGCCAGACGTTAGATATGAGTCTAGGGGCATAGAAGGCAAGCAGTGGTTGAGAAGGGAGTAAGGCAGGTTTGTAGCCAATCCCCAATACTTCTAGATCAGCGCACTGAGCAAGCAATAGAGGAAACGAGAGAAAAATTTTCGAACAGGAATTAAATTTCAGGGAAAAGAAATAAAAGCTTCAGGTTTGCCGATGAAGATGTTAATCTGTCATAGATATCAGAGAAATTGGAAGACCAGTTGAATTTAATGCACAGTGTCTTGAAAGGAGCATATAAGATGACCATTAACGAAAGCAAAACAAGGGTTGTTAAATGTAGTCGAATTAAATGATGTGATGCTAAGGGAATTATATATGGAAACAAGACCTTAAAAGTAGAAGATAAGTTTTGTTATTTGATAGAAAAATACTGTATGTTGCTAGTGTAGCCTTGTATTGAAGTGAAACGTGAACCATAAACAGTTCAGACAAGAAGAGAAGAGAAGATAAGTTTTTGATATGTGATAATAAACAAGAACGGTGAATATTGGTTGAGTAAATCACGTAAGTTATGAAAATCTACTGAATAGAATTGAGGAGAAAATAAGTTTGTGACAAAACTAGACTAACAGAAGGGATCGATTGGTAGATCACCTTCTGATACATTAAGTGATCACCAGTTTAGTATGAGAGTGATGTGTGAGTGGGGGGGGGGGGGTAAAATTAGAAGAGGGAGACCAAGAAATGAATATGGTAAGAATTTTCAGACGCATGTAGGTGGCAGTAGTTATTTGGAGGTGAAGAGGCTTGCCCAGGATGGAGTAGGAAGGAGTGCTACATCAAACCGGACTTCGGACTGAAGACCTCAATAACAAAATTTTTGACGAATCTCATTAGCGAATGTGTGTACTGTCAGTTAACCGCTAGCCTCAGTTGGTGACGCACCAAGAGAGTAGCGTGTTACACGTGGACGTTGTACTGTTCTTCACTTAAAACTTCCGGGCTGATAGGCCGTGGTCGAAGTATAAAACTGTCTCCTAACGTTTCGTCTCCGACTGCGGGAGACATCATCGGAGGTAAAACGGCGAACTGCGAAGAGGACTCGAGGAGGCGTTGATTATATAGGCAGTACAGAGGGCGCCACTGTCGATCACGTGGCGTCGGCTATGAGATTGTCTCTGGTAATGCCAACATTCTCGATTGAAAGTAATCGATCGTCACGCTTGCGGTGCAACGCTGACATCCAAAATTTATCCAGTTTAACACCTTCGTCTTTCCTGTTAAAATTATTACGATGTTTATCAATCTCGATAGCCTCTCTATACAAGCGTGCATAATAATGCGAGGTTTTTGATATGACGCTCGTCTCGCTGAATTTTATTTCATGATCACCTTCCTGGTAAACATGTTCCGCTACGGCCGATTTTTCCGTGTGACCTAGGCGGCAATTCCTCTCATGTTCGACAAGACGGGTGTTCACACTTCTCTTTGTGGTACCGATGTAAACCTGTCCACAACTACAAGGAATTTTATATACCCCCGGTGTAGCCAAAGGGTGCCGTGCATCTTTTGCCGACCTCAAGAATTCTTTTATTTTCCTAGTAGGTCTGAAAATAGTTTCCACCCCATACTTGCCTAAAACTTTCCCAATGCGATCTGTGACCTTGCTAATGAACGGAAGAAAAACTTTGCCCATGGACGACTGTTGTTCGTCGTTACTCCTGATTCTCTGCCTAGAGCGAAGTGCTCGATCTATATCCTTGCTAGAAAAGCCATTCTTCACGAAAGCTGACCGTAGATGTTCAATCTCATCTTTTAAATAAACAGGTTCACAAAGTTTGTGCGCCCTGTCTACCAAAGTTTTCATTACACCTCTTTTTTGTCTAGGGTGGTGGTTTGAATCTTTGTGTAGATAACGATCAGTATGTGTGGGCTTTCTATACACCTTATGGCCCAACGTTCCGTCCGGTCGTTTAATCACAGACACATCCAGGAAGTTCAGTTGCCCATTCCTTTCTGTCTCCATAGTGAACTGGATTTTCGGATTAATGCTGTTTAAATGTGTC
This sequence comes from Schistocerca nitens, assembly GCF_023898315.1. Classification (NCBI taxonomy): domain Eukaryota; kingdom Metazoa; phylum Arthropoda; class Insecta; order Orthoptera; family Acrididae; genus Schistocerca; species Schistocerca nitens. The sequence goes on from NC_064616.1 coordinate 953,819,440, forward strand.
AGGAAGGCATCCAAATCCTCTGCTCCGTGTGTCCATACTACGAACGTGTCATCGACATAGCGATACCATCTGGCTGGTCTCTTACTGGCCGTCTGCAACGCCCGTTGTTCAAAAGTCTCCATAAATAAGTTAGCCACAGCAGGACTGAGAGGACTGCCCATAGCCACCCCGTCAATCTGTTCATACAAGTCACTATTGTATTGAAAGTAGGTTGTGGTGAGGCAGTGTCCTGTTACGCTGTAGGGACACTTCGACGGTTCCGAAATTTCTGAAGGTGAAGAGGATGTTTCGCTCGGCCCAGGCACATCGGATTTACAACCGTATGGAGTCTGCAATGCTACGTGAGAGGATTCACCAGACGCGGCGAGCACTGGCGGTAACCAGCAGTAAACTTTTTCATCTCCACTTGTTTCTTAGTAATACTATGCAGTGTGGTGACTGGAATAAGATTGACGGTCTAACATTCAAAACTATGGAAGTTAGTGCAGAAATATCAGCAAACAGGCAGAAGAAGAAGTTTAATAACTTACAGAACAACATTTCTGGGGTTCAGTTGAGGACAATTCTCGAACTGTTATTAACCTGTCCGATAAAGATTTGTCAAAAGTTGAAATTTCTGTACTAGCGAAAGGAGGCAATTTTGCTGTGACGCCCCAAAACGTACCCACAGAGGATATTGTAGCAAATATTGAGGCCGGTATCCGTCAGCTTCCACAGCAGTCCGCTGACGTAATTAGGATGGAAACGGCTAGGATTTTACGCACATCTAAGCCACCTAAAAGTAATTTGTCGCAGGCTCAAAGGAAGGCGCTGAGGGATATAAATGGAGATAAAAACATTATTGTTCTTAATGCAGATAAGGGTAATGCCACCGTCATACTGAACAGTGAGGACTATCATGGAAAAATCAATGATATGTTGGTTCCCTCCAATTACAAAAAGCTCCAGAAAGATCCGACTATGAAGATTTTAAGAATGACAAATCGACTGGTGAAAGCGTCTTCATTTGGCTCCGACGATAAGAAGCTGCTTTGTAAAACAGAAGCGTACCCACCTAGACTTTATGGCTTACCCAAAGTTCATAAACCTGGAATTCCGTTGAGGCCAATTGTCAGTGCTATATGCGGACCAACACACGAGTTAGCTAGACACCTTGCCTCAATGCTGCAGCCATATATTGGTAGGACGGACAGTCATATTAAAAATTCAGCTCACTTCATTGACAAGTTAAAGGAAACGAGCGTGGGCCCGGATGATATCCTCGTCAGTTTTGACGTTGTGTCGTTATTTACCATGATTCCGGTAAACGAAGCTATCTTATGCATGGCGGATATTTTTCCCACCGATATTGTGGCATTATTCCGACACTGCCTCACCACAACCTACTTTCAATACAATAGTGACTTCTATGAACAGATTGACGGGGTGGCTATGGGCAGTCCTCTCAGTCCTGCTGTGGCTAACTTATTTATGGAGACTTTTGAACAACGGGCGTTGCAGACGGCCAGTAAGAGACCAGCCAGATGGTATCGCTATGTCGATGACACGTTCGTAGTATGGACACACGGAGCAGAGGATTTGGATGCCTTCCTGACACATTTAAACAGCATTAATCCGAAAATCCAGTTCACTATGGAGACAGAAAGGAATGGGCAATTGAACTTCCTGGATGTGTCTGTGATTAAACGACCGGACGGAACGTTGGGCCATAAGGTGTATAGAAAGCCCACACATACTGATCGTTATCTACACAAAGATTCAAACCACCACCCTAGACAAAAAAGAGGTGTAATGAAAACTTTGGTAGACAGGGCGCACAAACTTTGTGAACCTGTTTATTTAAAAGATGAGATTGAACATCTACGGTCAGCTTTCGTGAAGAATGGCTTTTCTAGCAAGGATATAGATCGAGCACTTCGCTCTAGGCAGAGAATCAGGAGTAACGACGAACAACAGTCGTCCATGGGCAAAGTTTTTCTTCCGTTCATTAGCAAGGTCACAGATCGCATTGGGAAAGTTTTAGGCAAGTATGGGGTGGAAACTATTTTCAGACCTACTAGGAAAATAAAAGAATTCTTGAGGTCGGCAAAAGATGCACGGCACCCTTTGGCTACACCGGGGGTATATAAAATTCCTTGTAGTTGTGGACAGGTTTACATCGGTACCACAAAGAGAAGTGTGAACACCCGTCTTGTCGAACATGAGAGGAATTGTCGCCTAGGTCACACGGAAAAATCGGCCGTAGCGGAACATGTTTACCAGGAAGGTGATCATGAAATAAAATTCAGCGAGACGAGCGTCATATCAAAAACCTCGCATTATTATGCACGCTTGTATAGAGAGGCTATCGAGATTGATAAACATCGTAATAATTTTAACAGGAAAGACGAAGGTGTTAAACTGGATAAAATTTGGATGTCAGCGTTGCACCGCAAGCGTGACGATCGATTACTTTCAATCGAGAATGTTGGCATTACCAGAGACAATCTCATAGCCGACGCCACGTGATCGACAGTGGCGCCCTCTGTACTGCCTATATAATCAATGCCTCCTCGAGTCCTCTTCGCAGTTCGCCGTTTTACCTCCGATGATGTCTCCCGCAGTCGGAGACGAAACGTTAGGAGACAGTTTTATACTTCGACCACGGCCTATCAGCCCGGAAATTTTAAGTGAAGTCAATACCGGCCGTGAAAGTTTACATTGTATGTTGTACTGTTCGTTTTCATAGCTTAATAATTAAATTTCTCGCGTGTTTTTGTGTGTTTGCAGAGTTTTGTTCTGAAATTAGTTGGGTGGTTTTGGATTCGAGAGGATACTCTCGCGATTTAGTGTCTCTATATTATATAATTGCGTACTATGTAGCGCATTTTACTTGTTTCAAGTGCAAGTGACCGTTGATCACAGCAGTCAACTACCAGTCTCTTTTGGTGACGCAGCATGATAACAGCAAATTACATATTTAGCTTTTTCTGTTTGTTTCCATAGTTTAACACTTAACGTATTTATAATAGGATGGGTAAAGGCCGCAGTTCGCAAGCAGCTAAAGACGCTCATGGCCGAGGTCAACCATCTGCAGGCTGCTAGGGTGCAGCGGTGGCGGAGCATCTGGTGTGTCGCAAGATGCCGAGGCACCTTGCAGCTTACCCGTTGCGGGGAATCCGCGTTCACCGTAGGGCGGCTGGCGGGTTGTAACTCACTCGTATCGCTCAAGGCAAGGAGTCAATGTGGAGGCTGGCCTCACACACTCACCCTGTGAAAGGTCAGTCAGCCGCTCCTTCAGTAGGATCCGCGCAGGCACACGGAGGAGGGGTTTACTAATCATTAGGAGTTCCAACGTTAGGCGCGTTATGGAGCCCCTCAGGGAAATAGTGTCCATTGCTGGAAAAAAGTCCAATTTACACCCGGTATGTCTGCCGGTTGGAAGGGGGAGGGGGAATTATCCAAGATGTGGAGGTGCCCTACCTGCGGCTATTAGGCCTGCAAGGTGCAGTCGTCTTCCAGTTGTGATGAGGTCGTTACCAATAACGTATGTCACTTGGGTTCTGAGGCCATCCTCAGTACATACGGACAGCTAGCGGAAGTGGTGAAGACTGCTGGCCTCACATGCACGGTGCAAGCGGAGCTCACAGTTTGCATCATCAATCATAGAACTGATCGGTGTCTTTTGGTTTGGAGCCGAGTGGATATTTTCAAATAAAGGCTCTGTCGATTCTGTAAAGGTCTAAATTGTAGGTTTCTGAGCCTGTGTTATGTGGTACAGGATTATAGAATTCCCCTTAATAGATAAGGGTGCACTACATAAAGGAAGAAGCTACTTCAGTAGCAGAATACTTGAAGAGAGCACATGAAACCTTTTAAGCTAGTTGGTAGTTTCAGGTCCAGTAATGAAGGCTCACCACTCGATACGGAGAGAACGCATACAAGGTAGATACACTTTGATTGTGAAAATTTTAACAGTATACAGCCCCTCAGGGAAATAGTGTCCATTGCTGGAGAAAAGTCCAATTTACACCCGGTATGTCTGCCGGTTGGGGTGGGGGGGGGGGGGGGGAATTATCCAAGATGTGGAGGAGGCCCTACCTGCGTATATTAGGCCTGCAGGTTGCCCTCCAGAAAAGTTGTGCTCAAATGATTCTCAGAACCGAGAGCTGGGTGAATTAGAAAGTTCCAAAACATTTTGCGAAGCGTAGAACGTTTATCGAAAGGACAGATGAGAGGCCATAGGGTAGAAGTGACCAAGAATTCGGATCGCGAGTCATCTCTGGGGTGCGTGCCATAGTGGTCAGTCGGACTGCAAATTTCCCCCACCACCGCGCCACGCTGCCTGAGCGTGGAGAGGGGAAGAGGGGTAAACAGCGAACGCGTCGTACTGCATACGACTTGGTCCTATGTTTCGTATTTCTCAACAACACCGATCCCAAATGAAACAGGTTTTCAGTATTACTTAATTTTTTTTTGGCACGCTGAAGACATAACATAATTTTCATCTAGTACAGACAGGCAGCACCAGACAGACGGGGACAATTTAACAAATTTTCGCTCTCAGGTTGTGACATAATCATAATTTATTTAATTTCATAATCGAAAAAAGCCATTAACAAACAGTGGTGATCGACATATTTTATCACATTTGCAAACCCATTATGGAGACGTGGGAACTCTTTCTGAGAATGGCAATGTAGACATCCTTGTCAGCTTTAATGTAAAACGATTTGTCATTAAAACGGGAATTACTTGACAAATCAGTCAGATACATGAGCACATTCACATCGCCGCTATCACCTGAAACGGCAGATGGTCTAGAAAATTGCTCAAAACCGGATGTAAGATTGGCAATGTCTTCAAAATACTAACTTGTAATTCTTTCCAGGTCACAATGAATTCTTCAGGCCTTGAGATATCTATAATGCCTGTGAGCTTATGCAACCGGTCTGTGTTTTTGTTACAATTTGTCCCTTCTACAATGCGATTTTCTTTTTAAGTGCATCCAGATCAAATGAGAAATAAGTTGTTTTTCACCTTCCAATATCACAATGGGCAGAGTGCAGCCAGGTCCATTTAAAATGTGAGGTCAGTAATCCATTCTGGATGTTCTAATTTTCGTTTCTGCTTTCATTTTTCCTTCACAAACTCGGTAACAGTGGGCTTTAAGTCAAAAAATCATTTCAGACGTGGCCCTTGATTTAATAGACGTAGTTAAGAGTAATATACAATGTGTGCGCACTCTTCGTTCAATTCCACAGAAAACTGTTGCAACAGACAGGGGAACAACGCGTGCGACTTCGGAAATTCAGTTCAATTTGTTCTCTGCTCCGCGCCTGAAAATTTAGCACGAAGTGCTTCTTGATGTACAGAAGAATGAATGTCGTCTGTCGATCGTCGCTTTAATTGTCAAATTATTCTTTTAATTCTTCCTACACACTGTTTTATGTCGTTTCATAGCAAACATGGAACAACCGTCGAACTACGTAATAGGTACTCAGAATACTCATCCCTCGCTTGTGACAGTCACATTCATTTTTAAAGGCTTGCGACAATGCATCGCTAGGCTGCCTTTTTTGTGCAAATAGCCACTGGAACTATATACGTCCGTCATACCACGTACAAATAGTGAAAGGTGAATAGCGCTGATGTCACGATTCGAACGAACTGAAGACAGTCGTGCCGACCGAAAAATTCCGCGCAGAATTACTAAATACGAAGGCTATTCGGAAAGTAAGGAACGATAGGTCGCGAAATGGAAACCACAGTGAAAATCAAAACTATTTTATTTGCAACGGTTAGCTACACCTTCCAGCTACTTCTCTACACAGTCGCCGCTCAGACTTAGACATCTGTCGTAGCGCTGTAGAAAATTTTCAATTTCCTCGTTATAGAAGACAGCCGACAGTGCTTTTCGACAATTTTCTACTCTGGACAGCAGCTCGTTGTCTGTGTCAAAGTATTGTCTTCATAGCTAGCGGTTCATTTCAGCAGAGATGAACCTCAGGGCTAGCCAATTACGGGCTGTATTGTGGATGATCAAACACTTCCCATAGGAAAAGATGCAGGAGCATCTTCAATGCCCCTGCAGAGAGCGACCGAGAATTATCGTGTAGAACGAACCGCATGATAGTTGTGTTATGTAGTTTGGATAGCTTCAAGCGAAATCTTTTGTCAGGCCCTCATATTTGGCGGGAGACGCTAATTTCTAGCCATCTTTACGTTCTCACTGTGAGCTCAGAACTGAAAAGAGCGACATGATGCGATCGATAGGCGTACTAGACACAGTGCCCAACGCATTTGTGCAAAGCTTCATCAGATTTTCACTGTATTTTCCATTTCGCGAACTATCGTTCCTTACTTTCCGAATAACCCTCGTACTTCTTGGAATGACCGAGCAAAGTTGACTCAGGCCGAGCTTGGGACCGACCGCGGACCGCACGTTGCACAGGCGTGGCGTTCTGCAGCCCGTGTCCGGCCCTGTGATAGGATGAGGAATTTTTATAGCTGTCGACAAAAACATTGTGTCTATCAGGATCGAAACTGAATTTTACGGGGAAGATATCTGGACACAAGTAGCAGGTCTAGGTGAATTAATGTTAATTAGCAGGTCTATTTACTGGCCACCCGATTCAGTCGTAAAAGCTGTAGAATCCTGGAAAGAAAGTCTACGCTCAGTAGTGGTGAAATCCTCAGCTCTACATCTACATCTACATCCATACTCCGCAAGCCACCTGACGGTGTATGGCGGAGGGTACCTTGAGTACCTCTATCGGTTCTCCCTTCTATTCCAGTCTCGTATTGTTCGTGGAAAGAAAGATTGTCGGTATGTCACTGTGTGGGCTCTAATGTCCCTGATTTTATCCTCATGGTCTCTTTGCGAGATATACGTAGGGGGGAGCAATATACTGCTTGACTCCTCGGTGAAGGTATGTTCTCGAAACTTCTACAATAATTCATAATGAACAGGCCTGACCTTTATCAACATTACTAGTTGGAGGCTACTGTAAGCTACCAATATTGGTTGTGGCACCTATGGATTCATTGAAAGTGTACGGATAAACAGTTTTGTGAAATACGTTTGAACATGTTTTTCCGAAAACCGTTCCCAACGATTAGTTATACAACCCATACAGAATCGAATTGTTGTAGCTATGAACAGGCCTGACCTTTATCGACATCATGAGTATAGTGACAGGAATTAGTTACTATGATGTTGTCATAGCGACGATGGTTACTTAAGTTTATAAATCCACCAAGACTGCTAGAAGAGAATTTGTGCTAGAGAGAGCAGATAAGCAGTTTCTTGCAGCCCACTCAGACAATGAAAGGACGTAATTTGGTTGGAATATGACGGATGCAGGGGAATTAAGGATAAAATTTAAACTGATTGCAAATAAGCACGGTCCGAGTAACAGGATTACCGACGGAAAAACCCGACCGTAGTTTAATCATAATAGCCAGAAACTGGTGAGGAAGCAGAGATTTTTGCATTCCACGATCAGCAAAGAATGCTCAAATGTCGACCTGCCAATGTAGGAGAAATTTTTGTCTATATGAAGATCGATACGTGAAACATACAACTTCCATCGTCCTAACTTAGAGGAACATCGTGCTGAGAGTCCGAAAAAATTCTGGTCCTACGTAAAACGCTAAATATGTTGAAGGCTTCTGTCCAGTCACTCGTTGACGTGATTGGTGAGGCAATAGAAGACAGGAAAAGGTAAAATGAAGTTTTAAATTTCAAGATTAACAAATCAATCACGCAGGAGGATCGTATAGACCAAGTTTCATTTGACCGTCGCACGGACTCCCGTATGGAAGACATAGTAGATTAGATTAGATTTAGATTAGATTAGTACTTGTTCCATAGATCATGACTACGACACTTCGCATTGATGTGGAACGTGTCAGGTTAATAAAAGGTGTCTATACAAGATATTACATTAGACAAAATATTACATGACACTCAATAATTTTTTTTTTTTTGTTTAGGTTGAGAAATTACCCACTTACTATATCCAAAAATTCATCTAAAGAGTAGAAGGAGTTGCCATTAAGAAATTCTTTTAATTTCCTTTTAAATGCGATATGGCTATCTGTCAGACGTTTGATGCTATTAGGTAAGTGACCAAAGACTTTTGTGGCAGCATAATTTACCCCCTTCTGAGCCATAGTTAGATTTAAGCTTGAGTAGTGAAGATCATCCTTTCTCCTAGTGTTATAGCCATGTACACTGCTATTACTTTTGAATTCGTTCGGATTCTTAATAACAAATTTCAGAAGTGAATATATATATTGTGAGGCTACAGTGAAGATTTCTAGCTCTTTAAATGTCTGCAGGATGATCTTGGATGATCTAGCAATTATTCTGATTACACGCTTTTGTGCAATGAACACTCTTTTACTCAATGATGAGTTACCCCAGAATATGATGCCATACGAAAGCAGAGAATGAAAATAGGCGTGGTAAACTAATTTATGTATATCGCCAAAATTTGCAATGACCCTAATAGCATAAGTAGCTGAATTCAAACGTTTCAGCGGATCCTCAGTGTGTTTTTTCCAGTTCAATCCTTCATCAATGCATACGCCTAGAAATTTTGAATATTCTATCTTAGCTACAGATTCCTGATCGAAGTCTATATTTATTAATGGGGTCATTCCATTTACTGTGTGGAACTGTATATACTGTGTTTTGACAAAGTTTCCATATCAGACACAATGTGATGCTCAGACAGGCATAGTATATCTATTAAATTATTAGATTCAATGTCATCTAAACAAACAAGGAGCTCATCTACTTTATTCTTCAATCCCGGAATATTTTGGTGAATAATGGTAACATTATTTTTTACTTTACTTTTCTGAGAATCTACTTTTTTCTTTAATCCACCAATATTTTGGTTAAATATGGTAACATTATTATTTACTTTCCTGTTGTGAGAATTTTGTGAGTTTTGGACATCTTTAGCACCTGCCTGCCTGAGCTTCTCATTGGACATTGATATTAGCCTAAAAAATAAGTATTCCATGAGTACTAGTGTCCACGCTTATAGATTTCGCTAACAACCCTGCCAGTTTACCCTTCCCTTTCCTATTGATATGTAGGCCATGCCTTGTGCAATCCCCCTTATCAATAGCCTCGATAGGAACCAATCCAATGTCTGACAGTGTGGCCGCCCTACGCAACTGATCCAACTCCATATTTACGCTCCTGACAGAGCGGTTCAACTGGGGATTATCGTGCCGCACGAAAGCAGGCACTAGCCCAACATTGGTATGGGTCGTTGCCGAGGCTATTTTCACCAGGTCACACTCAATGCTGTAGCCCTGATTCCTATCAGTACTGTATCCCACTCCACCCACTACTACCACATGATCCTGCTTTGGGAATCCCTTGCACAAGGAACCTATATCTTCTACCACCTGGCTAAGACTTGCACTTGGCTTGAAAAAGTTTGTGACCTGGTACCTGTCACCTAATTTTTCCTGCAAAATCTGGCCCACACCTGTTCCATGGCTGCTACCTAGCAACAGAACTTTCCTCTTACTTTCTACTTTTTTTGAAACTGTTGGTTTCCTAGTGAAATTCTGATGCATCTTAAATACATCTACTTCTACTGGAGCCTCTTCCTTACTTAACTGTGGTAGCAAGGCAAATCTATTGGTTGTGCCAATTGAGAAACTGTCAGACACGGTCCTCTTTCTGTGGCCCCTTTTCCCAGCTACCACTTCCCACCGCTGTTTGCCCTCCTCCCCCCTTAACATCTGCAGTTCCTCCCTCGCTCTGTCCACATCAGCCTGAAGGGCTCTAATTTTCTCCTCCTGTTCAGCTATAATCCTATCTCTTGAGCAAACCCTGCAAGAGAGTGGAAGAGTCTCGTTTGCATCCCCAATTTCCACGCCGCTACAATTTCCCCAATGAAACCACCTATCACAACAGCTGCACAAAACCCCTGAACGAACTTTCCTACTGCAGCTCACACACTTAGTATCCATGGGAGTTTGGAAATTAGTTAAAGAGAGTTACTAAGTGATAACGATAATATATTAAATACAGATGCAAAAGGACACTAAGTATGTTTTGGAAACTAATATGTAGGTAAGCTATTACCAAATGCACTTAATTTTGTGGTATAACACTAAATATGCACGATCAAAAATTAGGCTAAACAGCCGAATGTAACCAAAACGAACTTTTTGCGATATGTGGAAGAATACGTAAATAAAAGAAAAACCTTTAATGGCAAGCTTGAAGAGCACACTAATCAATGTATTTAATTAGTTAATCTATACCAAATGCACTTAAGATTGCGGGATAACGCTAAGTATGCACACTCGGAAAGTAAGGCAAAGCCGCGAAATATAAGCGAAACTAACTATTCGCGGTATAACGCTAAGTATGCACACTCGGAAAGTAAGGCAAAGCCGCGAAATATAAACAAAACGAACTTTTCGCGGTATAACACTAAGTATGCACACTCGGAAAGTAAGGCAAAGCCGCGAAATATAAAAAAACGAACTTTTCGCGATTACTGGAACAATACGCAAATAAAAGAAAAACCTTTAATGGTGAGCTTCAAAGGCACCCTAATGAACGTATTTAATCAGTTACACTACAACAAATGCACTTCCAATTGCGGTATAACGCTAAATATACACACTCGAAAAATTAGGCCTAAGCAGCAGTAAGTAAACAAACGAACTTTTCGCGATTACTAGAACACTACGCAAATAAGAGAAAAGCTTTTAATGGTGAGCTTGAAGAGTACACTAAAGAACGTATTTAATTAGTTAAAAGTGTTCAACTACAATAAATTACAACCTAAATAACTTATCTTTCACGAGAGCTCTGTCTCCGTAAGAGCGGCCTTGTGCAGGGCAACCAGGCGGAATTGGTTCCCAAATGTGTGAGTTGCCGAACGACTTGGTAACCAATAGATACCAGTACGTTGTCTCCGACGGTGAGTGTTCGTCAGAGACACGGGTATCGTCAAGAGTGGCCCAGGGAAGTTTGATAACTCACTCCGAAAAGGCCTTGGAAAGTCCTACGTTGTCGACCGAACGCCGCGTCATTCGCGCACGATAGGTGTCACGGAATACGAATATGTAGGGGCATGTGGTCAGCACACAGCTCTCCCAGCCGTTGACAGTTTTCGCCACCGGGGCGCTACCTCTCAATCAATTGGCTACTCAATTGGTCTGACAAAGGTTGAGATCACCCCGCTTGTCAACAGCGTTCGGCAGAAACGATCGGTCACCCACCGAAGAGCTAGCCAAACCCGACATCGGTTAACTTCGGTAATCTGGTGGGAACCGGTGCTCCCACTGCGGAAAGGCCGTTGGTGTAATGTGATAGGACTGCGGCTGACAAGATGGGCAGAAATCTACGGTTGTTGGCTGATAATGACGCTCTGGTCTACAGGGAAGATTCGAAGTTGAGGGACTCTAAGCGGATGCAGGGTCACGTAGAAAAAATTTCTGGTTGGTGTGATGGATGACTGCATGCTTCAGATATCGAGAAACGTGGGTTAGTACAGATGATCAGGAAAAACAGTCGAGTAGTGGTCGAATACAGTGTTAGTAGTGAGCTGCTTGCCAAAGTCGCGTCGATTAAATAGCTGGGCGTAACGCTGGAGAGCGAGTACCTACTGTAAGTACTATAGCAGGGAAGGCGAAAGGTCGACTTCTGTTTACTGGGAGAATTTTTTAGGAAAGCTAACTTACTTATAAAAAAGACAGAGTATAGAAAACTAGCGCCACCCATTCTTCAGTACTGCTCGAGTGTGTGGGGTCCCGACGAGGTCGGATTAAAGGAAGACATCGAAGCAATTCAAAGGCGTGCCGGTAGATTGGTTAGAGGTAGGTTCGATCAGCATGTAAGTATGACTAGAATGGTTCGTGAACTGAAATAAGAATTCCTGGAGAGAAGACAACGTTCTATTCGAAAAGTAATATTGAGAAAGTTTTGATGGCCGGTATTTGCGGCTGACTGCAGAAATATTTCACTACCACCATCGTACATTTCGCGTTAAGAAACACGAAGAAATGGTAAGAGAAATTAGGGTTTGCACGGAGGTATACAGACTGTCGTTTTTCCCTCGCTAGATTTGCGACTGAAACAGGAAAGGAAATAGCTGTTATCTTTACAAGGTTCCCACCGTCATTCACTTTACTATGGTTTTCGAAGGATGTATGTATATGTAGATTTAGGTATTATTCTTTTTCTGCTAAATTCCGAACTCCTTAAAGAGGTTCCTACATGATGACCTCGGATGAACGCTACTGCTCGCTTTACTGCAGATGATACTTTCTGCCTAACAAGGCGACCGCACCTACTCGTCGTCAACGATTTTGTTCTGATTTATGGTATGTACAGGGCTTGGTCAGAAATAAAACTGAGACAACTGGCAGCTCCAGATTGCCGACGGACGTCCGGCGAGGCATGGACCATTTAGTTGTAAGACAACGTCGTTAGCAGGAGCAGTTGGCGCTGCCGAAAGTGTATAAAAAGATAAAATTACGATACTTATACTGCAAATAAATCGAAATAATGGTCAGCGTATTGTATTTATTAACTTTCCATACGAGACATGAAAAGAAAGGGAAAGGAAAATTGGATGGAGGGTAAATTTCTAAGAACGGACTACACAGGGTGGTTATAATTAAAATTTCTCTTCTTGAGATGGTGTAGACTTAAAACAATTTACCGTAGGGGTACACACTTTTATAGTAATGACGTTCAGGCTGTGCTCTGCCGGATTTGCTCTGTTAGTAATGGGAACTTGATGGTAGGTGCTTCAAACCCAAGCATCGTTACGACTGCAGCAGTCAACATGGATTAGGACAAGGTGACTATGGCTTTACTCGGAATGCGGTTTCATCAGAACAAGAGGAACAGTACTGCTGCTATTCGCGAGTATAGGCGCATTTAAGGACTACGGAGAGGTCCTATTTTCGCACTTCGGTTGAAAAACGTATTTCGTATGTTCGTATTACCTGCCGTTTTGAGAATTACTCCTGGGACAACCCGACCGTCAATTGAGCCACAAATTGATGAAGAAATTACTGTTGACATGGTTAAGAATACTGACTCTATATACGACCCCATGAGCTGAATCATGACAGCTGAACATTCCATAGTCCTCGACTTTTGACTTTTTCGGCTATCAGTTGAGCAATCTCTAGTGTGGTGCCATGCTGCCGTGGATGCAGTTCGTCGTCACACTTAACAACGTTTGTGAGTTGGAACGTATACATGGTACGCAATTAACAAATGTTCGCTCTCAGGTCGAAATTAAAACAAGTTTCTCTCAATGGTTTATTTGTCATTTCTCTCCGGCATCTCCTCGCAAATGTTTTCACAAAGTTTCATTGTCCTACGATCACTCGATCGTGCAGTAGCGAAAGTTATTTATAACCACCCCGTACTTACAGCGACCACGAGGAGTCTACAATTAACTATCCGAGAAGGGATTGTGGGAAAAGTGTACAGGACTACGTATTCCGAAAGTTTTATTTTCATCTTCGAGCATCCCTTGGCAGCTGCACGTGAACAATGGGTTCCCGGTGCAGGTAAAAAAGGCCTATCGAGAGAGACGAAGAAACCACATTCCGACATGACTACCAAAATACATTCCACTGTATACCCGCAACTGCATCTCCAATATTTGGAGAAATGATGCGTTAAGAGTAGCTTGCTGGTAAACTGTGCGGTGGGAGAGAAACTTTTATGAATGTAAACCAAATTTTTTCTACAGGAACTTTAAAACAACCATATAATTGTAAAAATTTTGTGTTCATAACGTGTGCAAGATGCCGAAGTAATTACTGCTTCCCGCGTTTTTACCATAAATATCACCCCTACTTGTATAAACCACCAACTGTGAAACAATAAAAATATCTAATTTTATATACAATGTTCTCAGGAACGCCTTACAATCTCTTCCTAGAAATTTATTTACGAATTCCAGATTATGCTCTGCCTTTCGTTTTCATGCCTTTTATGAAGATGTTATGAAAGACAATATATTGGGCAACTGCCTGTTGGCTTCTGTCTCGGGTTCTTCGGCCTACGTCCATCTGATGATTATACTGACGTTTCGCCAACACGAGTGGCTGGCATTGTCAAAGCTTCACCCTCCATTGCCGGTGGTGAACTGGAGCCGAGCTCGCGGCCGCAGACTATATGTACTTGGCGCGCCAACGTCCGAGGGCTTCTCCGCGGTCATTTCCGTTGCGGTAGCAAGAGGAGAACCGCACCGGAAATGATCGCGGAGAAGTCATCGGACGTTGGCGCGCCAGGTACATATAGTATGCGGCCGCGAGCTCGGCTCCAGTTCACCACCGGCAATGGAGGGTGAAGCTTTGACAATGCCAGCCACTCGTGCTGGCGAAACGTCAGTAAAATCATCAGATGAACGTCGGCCGAAGAACCCGAGACAGAAGCCAATAGGCAGTTTCTCAACAACTGGCCACGAAAGACATAACAATTTTAATATTTTGAGCATTATTTGGGTTTATTTGTAATCTAACTAATATAAAAATTTTCAGTTAAAGAAAGTTTCAGCATAGGGAATTGATCCCACAATTCCTCCTTTACGTTTCTGTGCTCCGACCGTTGCGCCAACCGCTACGTGGCAGCTATATTAACACCAATGGCTGGCTCATGTCTCACCCGACCCACACCTTGACCATCTCTCTCTCTTCTGTCACTATTATTTCTGGCCAAGACCTGTGTGTACAATTCGATGTCGTCGACCATCAGTATTGATGCTCCAGTCGTCGACAATTGCAAAGATCCTGCATGTCCTCACAGTACCGCAGAGCACCAATCAAAAGAGGAAATAGCCACGACCCTCGAGAGTTCGAGGAGCCGCTGCAGGCCCATGGCTTGATAAGCTGCCGCCTGGGACACGAGCGGAAGTTCTGCTTCCCCCACCTTCACGACAGATGACCTACTTCTGACTCCAATGGACCGTCGTTGTGACATGATGCTACCGAGCGTCTATCAGCCTCTAATTTCCAGAGTTTAAGTGGCGTCAGTGGACATGTGTTTATAGTAATGGAAGTACACAGTCACGTGATTTCACGCAGCTCAGAGTGTCCACTGCTTCTTGTATTTTGATCTCAACATAGTGAACTGCATACGTAATTCCACGTGTGAACATTCAACCACAGTCGTGGGGAGCGAGAAAGCTAAGGTATTTTTTGTTTACTTCGAACAAAGTGTTCTGTATTTGTACTAATCATTTTATTGACTGTTTTCTTTGGTCACCTACGTGTTCAAAAACAGAACACAAGATACCATGTACTGGTACGAAATCGGTGATGACGAGTAGGCGCGGTCCGTCTACATGTATGTGGTGAGTTAGCCTAGAACATTATTTGACAAGTCATTACAGATTGTAAATATGACGAATATGTAATTAGGTTGAGTCATTTATCTCCAAGACCAAAATGAGAAGAAGAATAAAAAGAGCTGAATTTATTTGTTTGAGAAGGTTAGTAACATGTTTTTAGCGATTCAAGTTTTCATCAATACGTACACCTAAAGACTTGTAGCATTTTACCCTTTGTAATGACTCCTGTTCTTGTGCTTCAAAAATTGTTAGTATGGCTATTTGTTGATGAGAACTGAATGTAGTGTGTTTTCTCAATACTTACAGATAGTCCATTTTCAGAGAACCACCTAACAATTCATCAGATTACCTTCCACTCGGAAAGTGAGTGCTCTCAACGACTGTTATGTGACCTATAAATTATAGAGTGCAGCAATCAATCGTCCTTTCTTAGATTTTTAGTATTCAAAGAACTCTGACTGTCGCCCGAACAACAGAGACTTACATGCATTAAGAATAGAAAATAGTGCGTTGAGAACGGATTTTCGTAATAAAATCAAAAAATGGACAAATGATTGCTGCACTTTATAATTTAGAAGTCATCTAACAATTATTTAAAACATCATTAACAATCCTTTCTGTTACCTTGCTACTAATGGTATTTATTATAAAAATAGTATCGCCTGCCAAATATACAAATTCCACATGTTAAATGTTAAGTGGAAGGTCATACACATATAAAGAGTGATTTTTTTCCACCGTGTACAAACTCTAGGGACTGATCGGTGAGAGGATACGGAACAAAAAAGGTCTAATTAACTTGTGTCCGGAAATGCATTTACTCAAACATAGATTGTTACAGAGACGACGGTGTAAGACAGGCTGTACCATACAGTAACAGTTACAGTATGTGTTGAAAGTAGTTTCCATGTGACTCAACGCATGCGTATACGCGGCGTAGCATGTTCTGTCTCACACGTTCACATCGGCCAGACTGCATCTGAACAGAGCCAAAGGCAACATGAATACGCTGCTCCAGTGTCTCCACTTCTGGAATGGGCTCTGCACACACGATACTTTTAAGATGGCCCCATAACTAGAAATCTCACAGATTGAGACCCAATGAACCAGCAGGCCATGCAACTGGACCCGCTCGTCCGATCCATCGACCAGGGAAGAAACGATTGAGATATCTCCGGACGTTAACGGCGGAGTGGTTTGGAGCACCGTCATGTAGCAGCCACATAACCCTCCGAATCATCAATGGCACTTCTTCTAGCAGGGGAGGCAAAGTCACCCGCAAGAAACGATGGTAGTCGGCCTGTTAGGCGACGTGGAAGGAAGACTGGTCCAAAAATACGGTCGCCAATTATCCTGGCATATACATTGCGGCTGCATCGATGCTGATGATTTTCTATCACCATACCGTGGGGGTTGTGCATACTATCCCACAGGTGCCTGTTATGAGAGCTGAAGATACCACTCCGTGTGAAGGTGGCCTCATCTATGAATAGCATGAATGACACGAGTCCCGGAATCGTGGTTGCCT
This sequence comes from Schistocerca nitens, assembly GCF_023898315.1. Lineage (NCBI taxonomy): Eukaryota > Metazoa > Arthropoda > Insecta > Orthoptera > Acrididae > Schistocerca > Schistocerca nitens. The sequence goes on from NC_064616.1 coordinate 953,836,315, forward strand.
AGTGAAGAAACCAGTGACAAAACTGTTCCAAAGTGGAAAATCTGGCGCTAGAAAGACCTGCACATGCTGTACGTGATAACGGTAGCAACAATTGCCATGGAGAATGTTCCACACGGTCGTCTGGCTTACCCTGTACTAGCGGGCAAACTGCCTGGTACTAACACGGCGGTCATCTTCCACAGTGTTAATCACATTTTCCTCCAAGTCCGTTGTCCGCACATTTCGTGTACATCCTTCGTGATATCCTGCTTCTTGAAACAAGCCTGTATCAGACAATCGGCGAAACAATGTTGCAAACACTGAATGCTACGGTTGTTGTCTGCGAAGTAGGTCTCCTGATACAAACTTGTTGCCCGCCGCCCGTTGCCATCTGCCTTTAGATAAATAAAAACCATGTCAAGAACCTTTCGATTCGAATACGGAACAATCGTTTACAACGCTATACCACATTCACTACACGGTTAGGCAGCAAGAGAAGTGAATCGGACACAACATTACAAGTGGCTATGTTAGGAGAGAGCACTAGGCCATGACGTACGAGGAACAGTACCACCCTCTAGGCCTAAACCATGCATACTGTAACTGTGGCTGCCATGCCATGTACAGTGCTTATTAGACCGCGGTCTCTGCAAGAAAGTATGAATGCGTAAATGGTCTCTCGAATGGAAGCCACGCAATTACGGATTTAAGTTCATTAGATCTGTTTTATTCCGTATCCTGTCATCGATCAGTCCCTAGATTTGTACTCGGTGGAAACAATCACCCGGTATAAGGAACAAGCGTGGCCCCAGCATTCGACCCAGTGTGACATTCTTTGTGATATTTCCTCAGTCCCTAAAATTTTTTAGCTTTCGTACAACGTCTAAATTATTCAGAGCAACTTTTTGCTTTCTATTTGTTAAGTACGACTCAAATCTGTTGAGTAAAAGGGAATGGATTCGATAAAACTGAAGTTTTTCTAAGAGTGTGACGTGATTTACACACTCAAATGTCTTCAAAAGATCTAAAAGTACCTCCAGTAGCTTTTTATTTAAGGCTTTTAATATTTGGTGGGTGAATGTGTAAACAACATTCTAAGTTGAGGAACGCTTCTGGAATAAAAACTGAGATGTGTTAAGTAAATTGTTTCTATTTTAATTTGAGACAGCTGTTGAGTAAATTGCTTTCACGATTACTCTGGGAAAAGATGTCAGTACGGATACTGGACGATAACTACTAAATTCTTTCCTGTCACCTTTCTCGCACAGAGACTTAACAATTGCATATTTCATACAGTTTCAAAAAGTGTACTGTGCCAAGTGATGCATTAAATGTGTTTCTAAGGACATCACTTTTTAAGTTAGGACAACTTTTCAGAATTCTTTTTGAAGTTCAGTAAATACCATGTGAGTCTTTGTTCTTTTAGAATTTTTATAGCTCTGTTAGTTTCAGTGAAAGATGTTGTTGTTTCTTCTGATTGCTTAAAGTTATGTGGAATGACGGTTTTAGTAAACTCTCTCGCAACTACAACTGAATCATTTAATCCTAGTTTAGCTGATACAATTAGGAAATGATTGTTAAAAGTACTTGCAACTTGTTAACTGTCTGTCACAACAATGACGTTTAGTTTAACTGTTATGTTATCTTGCTCAATGACACGCTGTCCTGTCTCCTGTTTGAAACTATCTCTCACTGCAAGCGGTCTCTGATTCGTTCGGATGCCGGCAAGAGGAGGGTGATTGTCGGAACACGAATAAGAATGATATAAGAAGTAAAGGAAGTAGAGGAATACTGAGGCGACAAAAGTCATGAGATGGTGATATGTACATACACAGATGGTGGTAGTATCGCGTACTCAAGGTATAAACCGACGTGATTATGGTCGTACGACGGGAATTAGCAGACTTCGAAAGCAGAATGGTGGTTGGAACTTGCTGCACGGAACATTCCATTTCGGATATCCTTAGGGAATTCAGTATTCTGAGATCCACAGTGTCAAGATTGTGCCCAGAATACTAACTTTCAGGCGTTACCTCTCACCACAGACAACAAAGTGGCCGACAGTATTCACTTGCTAAACACAAGGAACACTGCGTGAAATACCCGCGTAAATCAGTGTGGAATGTACAACGTACGTATCCATTAGTATAGTGCGGTGAAATTTGACATTAATCGGCTATGGCAACAGACGACCGACGTGAGCACCTTTGCCAACAGCACGACATCAGCTGCAGTTCCTCTCCTCGGCGAGTGACCATATCGCTTGGACTCTAGACATCTGAAAAACCGTGGCCTGGTCATATTAGTCCCAATTTCAATTGGTAAGAGCTGATGTAGCATTCGAGTGTGGTCCAGACTCCACGAAGCCATCGACACAAATTGTCAATAAACCAGTGTGCAAGCTGGTGATGGCTCCATAATGGTGTGGGTTGTGTCTACATGGAACAGATTTGGTACTCTGGTCCAACTGAACCGTTCATTGGCTGGATATGTTTATGTTCGGCTACCAGGAGGCAATTTGCAGCGATTCATGTGTTATGGTGGCTTCTGCCACCGAATGTATCGGCATGACCAAATGTAGCGGGAAGACACCAAATGTAGTGGATGGGCGCCAGGAGTTGACGTATTAAAACTGGGGGAGAACTTGTCAAATGATTTATTGCTTTTTAGTTACACCTCGGTCCGCGTCACAGGGTCCTGCAATGCTGAGGCAACCACCGCAGCGACCCAGCGCAATGCGCTGTGTCGAGCCTGCCCTGCACGCCAGCTGCACAGTTCTGATTATGCCAGGATGGCTGCACCAGCAGCCGACTCAGCGGCCACTGTCCTCATTGTTTCCACGCTGCTCCACCGGGAGCCATAGGCTGGCCCTGCTGCTGCTTCTTCCTCACTGGCACAGCTGAGAACGCTGCGGCAACGACCACCTGCTGTCCGGCATCCGAATCTGCGGCCCTCTCCTCGGGAAGTCTCCAGCATGTGTCAGGGGCTGAGGCGGCTGCCCGCAGAGCGAGCCAAAGAGTGGCCCACCCTGGCTGGCTGCTGTCTCCGCGTCGGCCTCAGAAGGTCGAACCAACTACCTCCCGTGGTCTGGGATGCTGGCACCCCTTTTGTTGCTGCGTGTAGCCAGTGGTGTGACACTCCTCGCCGTCCAGGAGAGCTGCCACACTGAATGAATCTCGTTAGAAAACAGCACCTGTTTATACTCGGCTCTGCGCCTCAGTTTCGCTAATGTGCCGCTTCGTGTCACATACGCACCACATCCGGTTGCGCCAGTGGGCCCCTTCTTCCTGTAACTTGCGACATGCAAACCGCTGTGTTTACGCTTTTCAGTGGTTCGGCAGCCCCTGTGGCCTCCATTCCGCTTTGCAACCGTTGGTATGCGCAACTCACTGCAATCCGGCATGCAGCTGGCTGTAACTTGTGCGTTCTGAAATGTTGCATTGAATCTAAGTTCTCTATTTTAAACTGTGGTGCCGCTACACAGGGACATAATCGAGAGGTCACTTCGTGCACAAAACCGTGCACCGGCAATACGAAAGTGCGATCCAGACAAAGATTCCAGGTGTACGTCCCGTGTGTCTACCAAGCAGAAAGATTGGTTACAGGCCCTCAACTGACCTCCTTCTGACCAACACACGGCCATCGCAGGAACCGACACAGAAGCGACTTTCATTCGAAAACACAGTATACCTCACCCTGCTGTCCAATGAGATCTCGCTAGACACCGATGAAGTCTCAAATGACAGAGGTCTTGAGTTAGTTCAATGCACGCTACAGGACTGAGCAAACTAATTTCTAATAGTTCGTTGTGTCACTGGATGCCAACTGCTGCTCAAATTGCTAATTCAAATACGCCAGAGCTATACACAGAATACGATGGTCTTCCGTCTCGGTAGTACCACGTGCCCTTCCAGAGCCCGGTCTTCTTACGGCCGTACATTCTCGTGACCACCGCTGCCAGCATTCCAGTACAGTGACTATAGTCCTCTCAAGTCGCAGGAGGAACATCCAGCTTCTCTTAGCCCTATAAGACAACATCTTTCAAACTCTGAGGTGTTGATAAAGAGGTCTTCTTCAGCTTAAAGGCATTCTTGACTCACAACAGCTCACCACTTCCAATATCAAAGGAGACTAACGGTCGCGACAGTTACAGCGAGTATTTAAAGCAAACCTGATTTGCATCCTCATAGTGGCGCTACTGGCACCACACTTACGCGACTGGCGCGAAATATTTTTAGCTTCATTGTAGATTTAAGATGAGTAGGGGGCGCGTCTGTTGTGTACGGATGCAGGTGTAATTGACCACTCTTTGGATAGAGCTAGAAGTGCTAATGACCAGGGTCGACAGGCTTCAGGCTGCTGCGGTGGACTGTACTGGCTTTCACATACCTGAGATGATTGCTTTGGTACCTTTGGCGCCCATGGCGTTACCTAGGATCCATAAAGTAGCAGTGGGTTGAATTTTCTTCGTCTTTGGAATTCGACACTCACTTGTGTGTGAATGTGGAACAGTGTCAGCAGCGCGATCTCTGAGCGAAAGTGCGTAATTCCACTGTCCCTTAAATACTTGTCTGAGGCTGAATGTACATCTAAGACAGAAGAGAGCGCCTCGTCTGTTCGGACTCGGGCAGAGCTTTCAGAAATTGATCCAATCTTTCTGAAAGGTCACGCCAAGGTAGAGAAAGAGTTTAGTGATCACTCGGAGATCCGAAGTTAGGCAGGTGGTGGAGCATTCAGGATAACAGCTTGAAAGTCAGAAAGGATGGGCAGTGACCACTCTGTTTGTTTCCTAATCGGTCTCGTGCGTGATGTAGAGAAGGCTCTGTAGGCTGTTATCCTGGCTCTTGTTGGCACTAACGACGGCTGCTACCTGTGTTCACCCGCCAGGGTGGCCGAGCGGTTCTAGGCGCTTCAGTCCGGAACCGCGCGACTGCTACGGTCGCAGGTTCGAATCCTGCCTCGGGCATGGATGTGTGTGATGTCCTTAGGTTAGTTAGGTTTAAGTAGTTCTAAGTTTTAGGGGACTGATGACCTCAGATGTTAGGTCCCATAGTGCTCACAGCAATTTGAACCATTTTTTGCTACCTGTGTTCAGAGGCTGTCCTCAATTCCTACAGGCGGCTTGTTGCAATGGTGGTAACCTCGCGCGTGGGTGTGAAGCAGAGCTAATGTTTTGCAGCGTCCTCCTTCCCAGAACCAGTCGCGGTCATCTGGTTTGCAATCTCGTGGAAGGCTTCGAACATAGGTTCAGACGATTGTTTGATGATACTCGATGCGAATATCTCGACCTCCACTATCAGCTGGATTATTGCATCCCTCTTTACTGGCAAGTTGTGACCAACACACACGAAACGGTTAAATGTGTGGCACATGTACGTGTACCGTGTACATATGTTACTTTGGGATAGAGAAATACTTCCACAGATCCACTAGGGTATATTCTGATTTCAGACACGGAATGAAATCAACGCATTAAATAATGAGAGTAACATTCACCACGGCAGATCGGAGAAAGAATACGTTATCGGTGGCCGCGGTGGAATCGCGGTTCTAGGCGCGCAGTCCGGAGCCGCGCGACTGCTACGGTCGCAGGTTCGAATCCTGCCTCGGGCATGGATGTGTGTGATGTCCTTAGGTTGGTTAGGTTTAACTAGTTCTAAGTTCTAGGGGACTGATGACCTAAGATGTTAAGTCCCATAGTGCTCAGAGCCATTGTTTTGAATACGTTATCCTGTAGGCCTATTGGTTAACAGCAAAACATCTGCATCACCACACGACATTTCACACTTAATGGCCCTTACAGTGGGCTCGCCCCACCACTTCCACTCCTCAACAGTGCGCGGGACAAATGAACACTTCAGTTGTTCCGTGTGAGCTTCGATTTTCCTTACTTTGTTACAATGATCATTTCTCTCTATGTAAGTGGGTGTCAATAAAATATTTTCACATTCGGAGGATAATATTGGAGATTGAACTTTCATGAATAAAAAGTTCGCGGCAGCAAAAATAACTGTCTACATCTACACCCACATACATTTTCCGCAAGCCACCGTACGGCGCGTGGCGGAGGGTACCCTGTACCACTACTAGTCATTTTATTTCCTGTTCCACTCGCAAATAGAGCGAGGGGAAAGCGACTGTCTATATGCCCCGTATAAACAATAATTTCTCTTATCGTATGTACATAGTCCTTAGGCTAAATGTATGCTGGTGAGAGTAGAAAGGATCTGCAATTAGCTTCAAATGCTGGTTATCTATAATTTCTCAATAGTGTTCTTGGAAACGGACGTTATCTTCCCTCCAGGTATTCCCATATGACTTCCCGAAGCATTTCAGTAATACTTGGTTGTCGTTCGAAGCTCCCGGTAACAAATCTAGCAGCCAGCATCTGAACTGCTTCGATGTCTTGAAAGGTGGCTACACTGAGCCACGGCGCCAGAGATCGCGCTAGAGAGCATTGTTCCGCCGCCTCCACTGGCAGTGATTATTGAGATGTCGTAGTGGGCAGTGATTATTGAGAACTCGTAGTGGGCAGTGCTTTGGGAGAACTCGTGGTAGTCAGTGCTGAGATGTCGTAGTGAGGAGTGTTTGTTGAGATGAGCTAGTAGGCAGTGCTTGCTGAGATGTGATACTGAAAAGTTCTTGTTGAGATGTGATAGTAGCGAGTCGGTGTGGAGAGATTGCAATGTCTAGAGTGCTTTTCATCAATATAAATTAAGGTAACAAACTACTTTTCTTTTCTTTCTCATTATTTCAATGTCCTGAATAATGCGTCATTACAGGTTCAGTCAACAAAGTATCTGGCTTGTGTTCTTGTATTAGAGTGTAATTCTGGTTTTCTTGAGTAATTATGGTATTTCTATTTTCTTTAATTAATTCAGTATAAATGATATTTAAAATTTCTTGTGTTGTTGAAGAAGAACCGTGCCAGATGCGTACGTTGAGTCATACTTCCACACACAGAACAGTTACACTTGTGCTTTGGTTTCGTAGGTTTTATAGTTGCTGGGGACTTAATTAATTAATTGTGTTAATGAAAATTTCCATTGCATTCCTTGTTGTTGTTCTATGCAGTCAGATTGCGTAATAATACTAGTCAGGGCCAACCGTTACGAGACTTCGTAACCGAACAGACAGCTACTGAAGCAAAAAATTAAAATTATTTGCATTCATTTTATTATAATTAAGCCCCCATGCACGTGGCGACCGCTGTTTCGGATCGTCCCTTGGAATCTTCTGATTGTAAAAATAGTAGACAGTAGTATTGTTGTAGTAATTTGTAGTTTAGTAATTGTAGTCTATTTTGCATGTGTAGATTTGGTAATTGTCATTCTTCTAATGGTATTTTTTTTTGCAAAATTTCATTTCTGTTGTCTTGTCTACGGGTTTGACAATTAGTGCAATTATTTCAATTGTTCGATTAATCGTGTTTGAGGGAAACATTTCGTGTGAATGGTATTGTTGGAGATAAAGTGTCATTGTGTGTAATTTTCATATAGTGACGAGTTTTGTATGTTTTGTAAATGATTACACGATCGATGAAAAAGGCAAAAATGATGGATAGTGAGAATGACGAAATTGTTAACATGGCGAACTCGCCAACAGAGGAAAACAGTATCATGAATAATGAAGTGGAAAACAATTTAATAAGTCGGGAAAATAGTCCGGAACCAATTCAAAATTTTTCTCAATCAGAAAATTCACAGAATACGAGATTAACGATAGAAGATTCTGAAATAGTATCGAACACAGATAGCTTTACAGCCATGACGAAAGAAGTTGGTTTCGCGGGAAATGTTAGGGGCGAAAAGAATTTCGAACCGGCTATTATGGAGCAGTTGATGGGTGCAATATTAAATTTGGGATCTGAATTAAAAACAGTGACAACACGGTTAGACTTACAAAGGGGAACAATGGAAACACGGTTAGACTCACTGGGATCACAGTTGGGATCACAAATAGGAACAATTAAAACAGAGATAGGAACAATTAAAACCGAGATGGGAACTTTGGGATCTGAATTAAAAACTGATATGGGAACTTTACGATCTGAATTAAAAACTGATATGGGAACAATGGAAACACGGTTTGGATCTGAATTAAAGACAGAGATGGAAACAATGGAAACACGGTTAGACTCACGAATAGGGACATGTTTCAAAAATATGAAAGATGAATTAAAGAAAGAAATCAGAGAAGAAGTACAACCAATTTTGAATTCTCACAATAATAGATTAATTGCAGTAGAGATTAGACAAAGGGAACAAGATAGAGAACAGGAAGAAAGAGATCACGTGATAGTACAAAAATTTTCAGAGTTAAATTTACAACGTGCACACGATAAGGAGGAAATATTTGAGAGAATCGAGGAATCCGTACCAAATGACAGAATAAATAATCTAACACAACAATATGAACAGTTAACTACTAAATGTGTCAATACTGAAACCCGAGTCGCGACACTTACGGAAGACGTAAATAAACAGAAAGAGCAATTAGGTGACTTATCGGAAAGAGTTGAGGAGATTTCAGATAAATTGACAAATCTTAGTTTACATGGGGACAGAGATTCAGATCATACAGCACCATTGCCATTTGCAGAAACCGAAGAGTATCAGAACATAAATAAGCATGTTGAAAATCAAGGAAAATTTAATGAACGTGTTAAAAGGGAAGTTGAGGCATTACGAAAGCAACTCAAACAAATTGAAAGCGAAATCGTAGGAAAAGACAGCAGACGAATTTTAGAATCACAGATAGCAGAGGGCTTTGAAGAAAGTAATTTGTTTCATTTGCGGGATGCAACAAGAGAGCGCCAGGGGCGTGAACTTGACAATAATCGACATTCGGAGTGGGACAGACGCGGTAGGCCTTTGTCGCCACGAGGAGAAAATTTTGACTATAAACACTTTTTGACTGTTCGGAAATTTAAGATCTTCCGCAATTCTAAGAATGACATACATCCATGTGCATGGTTAGATCAATTTATGTATGCACTCCCACCAAATTTGCCACTAAGTCACAAACTGAAATTTATGTGCAGCTATTAAAGTCCTCAGGGGATTCACTATACTAAGTGAATATGTGCCGTAGCGTTCACAGGGCCCTGAGCTGTAGTGGTGCTATTTCCCTCTTAGTTTTCTGCACCGCTGCCTACTCTTTCACTATTCTTTGCATCTATAAAAAACAATTCTTCTACTATGCATCTATCTAGACAGTAGGTAAAGAATAACCGGATTTGACTATTTTACCCAAAAGTGACTTTGGAAATTACCGTTTGGACTTACTGTATCTTCTGCAGCATTCATTCGTAGTTTAAATGAAATTTAACCTGTTTATCTTCGTGACAATATTACTTCATATGTTGACGATATTCTTATTGCTAAACGTTCTTGGAGTGAGCATAACAAAATTTTGGATTTATTATTACGTATTTTTGCAAGAGTTGGCATTACAGTGAACTTGGAAAAATCTGAATTTGGTCGTTCTCAGGTGAAATTTCTCGGTCACATTATTTCTACAGAAGGTATTCTTCCTGATCCAGAAAAATTAGACGCTATTCGTAATTATGCTGTTCCTGCCACAAAACGTGATGTTCGTAGTTTCCTTGGTGTCTGTAATTTTCTTAAACGCTTTGTTAGATTGGATGATTTGGCCACACCTCGTTTACACATTTCAGTTATGCGCACTTTGGTCCCAGAAAATGCTTTCATAAATTACGAGAAAATTGCTACTTCAGTAATATGGAATAACGTATTCGTTCTGTTCTTGCCAAATGCAAATTATGTTAAAAGGCTAAGCCGCCAACTATTTCTCACAGAGCACCGTTGTTTCCTATCATTCCAGCGAAATTAAAGGACATGGCTGCAGTCGATTTGTTCGGTCCAGTGGTTCGTTCTACTAATGGTTTTGCGTACATTTTCGTAGCAGTGGAATTGACATCAAAATATGTGTGTTTTACACCTTTACGCACAGCAACAGCTCGTTCAGTATCTAATGCTTTCATCAAACATTTTCTTAAAGAAGTTGGTCATGTTGATAAGGTTATATCAGATAATGGATCACAGTTTCGCTCTAAAATTTGGCTTCGTACTCTACGGCGTCGTAAGATTAAACCAATTTTTATTTCACTTTTTCACCCTCAATCTAATGCTTCAGAGAGATGGATGAAGGAAATCAATAAATTGTGCCGTCTTTATTGTCATCAGAATCACAGAACTTGGGATCAGTATCTTCATATTTTTCAAAACATTCTGAATGAACTTCCTAATGACTCAACTTCTTTACCGCCTATATTGATATTAAAAAACAAAGCACCGTCAAATCGCATTTCTGAAATCGTTCCTTTTCCGCCTTCACGGAAACTGCGGCATTCTGAAGTTGTCAACCTGGCTCTACAAATTATTGCATCTGCGGCTGCTAGAAGAGAGAAATCAGCTAAACGTCCTGGTCGTTTAAAAATTTTGTCAGTTGGTCAAAAGGTGTTAATTAAATCTCATCGTTTGTCTCATAAAGGAAAAGGCTTGTGTCGCAAATTTTTTCTGCTTTATAACGGTCCATATAGGATTCGCAAAATTATACATGATAACACTGTTGAAGTAGAAACTATTAAATCTCGGCGCTCTAAGGGAATACATCATATATCTAACGTTAAAATTTTTGTGGAATGACATACTTTTGAAAGACTAACAGCTACATGTAAACATGCAAAGAATACAAGGATACCGCCCTGTGTTTTGGCGGCGGCACATACTCAAAGCAACAGTCAGTCTGCGCGCCGCACAAGGCAGTCGTTGACTGTAAACAATCGCTTCCTACGTCACGCGCCTACAGCTGATCGAGCGCTCAGTGCGAATGCACTGACAGACGTAAACAAATACACAGTCTAATTTCTCCGACTAAATTCTGTATAAAGCTATGGTGAATTTATAAATTGTGTTATTAACGTTCAGTATTTTTCAGGATACGGCTGTGTAAAATATTTAAGACCTTCAGGTAAATTCTGTGCATGTCCGACGTTAAGACGACTTACTAAGGAGAAAATTTCAGGAAGAATGTAATTTCAAAAAAAAAAGTAATAAACTAAAAAAGGGTAACTATTAATTGAGTTTATTTTTCAGGTAACATATTTCCACTTAGGTACGTACTTTAGACATAATTTGCTGCTTGCGATTACGTGACTCATACTTTGTGATAAATTTCATGTTCTATGAATTTACTTGTGAAGCGACGTGCTTGTGTACATTTGCTGATTTTGACAATTATTGATTAATGAACAGTGTTATTACTTATGTATATTATGCATCGCTTGGCTGCTATGCTTTTTCACTGATGTCATATTTTTTTATTATGTGCCTGCTGTGCTTATTTATTTACATTTTAATTGTCACCTGATTAATTGTGCTGATATGGTTACGTATGTAAGTTATACTTTGTGATTTATCTGCTTGCGCCTTCATGTTTACTTATTAAGATTACATATGAACATTTATTTGCTTATGCTGATATGATGCTAATGACTTGTTTATTACGTAAGATATATGTTTGCTGCTGTGCGTATGGATTGCATATTTACACATTTCTGTTTGTTGTCACAACTACTCTTCAATTTAGAATATAGCAATGCTGATATACTGTGTACGTACATAGAGTTTAGGTTACACTGTGGTATTAATTATAGATTGTTCGCTTGGCAGAGCCTCGTTGTAGGAATTGTGCTGTATCCATTTGTTGACATTCTGTTCTCTACTGGTATATTTACTCGCTATTGCATGTTTTGCTTACGCTCTGTGCCTGATATTTTTAAGATAAGATAATGAACTGCTATAATGCTACGAACGACATTAGTACAAGAAACTTCATAGAAGTCACATGAGATGGAGGTTTTATGGAAGCTGTATAAATTTATGCTAATAGGAAGGAAGCTATCGACATGACATACCAACACTAGGTTAGACCATTGACAGTTATTACACTGCATTTTTCGTGAGTAATTGAAATAGGAAGTGACACTTGACACAAGAAATACTCCACATGTTTGCTTCTGTTTGCCATAATCCTTGAAGTAGTGTACACACTGTGAAATATTATGATCATTAACACTTCGTAAGCGTACTTACTTACTGAAAGTTATTTAAACTAAAGGCTGTTAGAGGTCATGTATGCATTTCTTTTATTTAATGATGGACAAGGAACCAAAATGTATCTTATAATTTATAATGAGTAGAAAATTTGGGTCAGATGGATTACACAGAGGTTGTGTGTGGACACTGTGTCTTCGGATTGTATGGTATGCTGAATTGAAGTTTGCACTAGGATTTTGTCTGTACTTGTTCGAGGAGACTGACTAGAGGAAAGAGTTGTTATGGAAGTGAAATGATATTGGTGCTGAGGTTTATATATATCGACGTATTGAAGAGGTATGATTGAGGTATTGAGATTATGTGAAGTTGATGATTATTGGAGTTTTCGTGGACAAGAGGTAAGGTAAATGATATTGATGATCGACGTATTGAAGAGGTATTATTCAAGTATTGAGATTATGTGATGCTGATGATTATTGGAGTTTTGGTGGATAAGAGGTGAAGTAAGTGAGGAGCATTTTTTTTTTCGTTGGTCTATATGGAACAAGGAGGATAAAGATGGCAGACTAGAACACTAAAGTAGCAGGAAGATTGTCTACACACACACTTTGTTAAATCACTAAGCAGTATATACTTTTTTTTTGGAGAGAGGAAGTAATTGCATATCTTGGCTCACTGACAGTTGTTCAGCAACCGTACAATTTGATCTGGCTTGGCAAACATTGGTCTTGACATGATGACTATGACGCTGACTAACTATTATTGACTGTTATACATTGCTGCCACTACTACTTGATACACATGATGAACATAAAATTTTGACAGAATTGCATTTACACAGTTAACACTATTCAATTACACAGTAGCACTAATGTGGATGAAAGATGAGTGAGTGTTTTTTGTGTGTTTTCCTTTCCCTATCCCAAATTGGAACCAACCTATCTCCTAAACATTATTTTACTTGTTGTTGAGGCTTGCACTGACACCCATAAAAATTATAGGTTTACTGATATTTGTGTATTTGTAATATTTAATATGACAATTATCTGATATCATTTGTGTGTTTATTATGATTTGTATGTTTAGTGTAAAAGCATTGTATGTGTATTCAAACTATTGTTCATGCCTGAACTGTCTGATTAGTGATGGTGCTGCACTTTTCAACATGATGTGTGACATTTAGCCATGTTTAGTTTCTGCTGATGAACTGTGTGATTAGTGATAGGGAATATTATGGACTGTTATTTGCACTTTTTCTACATGATTGGTGCCACTAGAACATGTTTAATTTCTGCTGATGAACAGTGTGATTAGTGAAAGTGAATATTATGGACTGCGGTCAGCACCTGCTCAACATTGCTGGGTGCCACTGATGGACTGCTTCTACTGAAAAGATGTCACCTGTTGATGTCTGCACCTGCTCAACATTGCTGGGTGCCACTGATGGACTGCTTCTACTGAAATGGTGTTACTTGTTGGTGTCTGCACCTGCTCAACATTGCTGGGTGCCACTGCTGGACTGCTTCTACTGAAAAGATGTCACCTGTTGCTGTGTGCACCTGCTCAACATTGCTGGTGCCACTAATGGAACTGCTTATACTGAAATGGTGTTACTTGTTGGTGTCTGCACCTATTCAACATTACTGGGTGCCACTGATGGACTGTTTCTACTGAAAAAATGTCACTTGTTGGTTTTTGCACCTGTTGACCATTGCTGGGTGCTACTGCTGGAACTGTCAACTACTTGTTTCTTGGGCTATGGAAAGCGTTTATGTGAATATTTGTATAAACTGATTTTTTGTGTATTACTGTTTGTGAAAAGTTATGAGACTCTTACCTGCACATATTCGTCATTGCTGACGCTATTGATTGAACTGTTTAACCACATAATACTTGTGTAAACTGTTATATAAAGTCGCATGTATGAAAGAATTTGTATTGGTTACTGTATTTTATATATTAGGTTATTGAAAGGTCAGTGCAAAGCCAAAATTTTATCTAGTTATATGATATTTACGCTGAATATTATCTTTTATTTTTGTCTGTATTTTTTTTGACGAATTTGGTGGTATTTTCACCACCAATGCTGGCAAAAATACCATCAAATTCTAGCCCGTGGAGGAAGGGCATATGAAAGGTGGCTACACTGAGCCACAGCGCCAGAGATCGCGCTAGAGAGCATTGTTCCGCCGCCTCCACTGGCAGTGATTATTGAGATGTCGTAGTGGGCAGTGCTTTGGGAGAACTCGTGGTAGTCAGTGCTGAGATGTCGTAGTGAGGAGTGTTTGTTGAGATGAGCTAGTAGGCAGTGCTTGCTGAGATGTGATACTGAAAAGTTCTTGTTGAGATGTGATAGTAGCGAGTCGGTGTGGAGAGATTGTAATGTCTAGAGTGCTTTTCATCAATATAAATTAAGGTAACAAACTACTTTTCTTTTCTTTCTCATTATTTCAATGTCCTGAATAATGCGTCATTACAGGTTCAGTCAACAAAGTATCTGGCTTGTGTTCTTGTATTAGAGTGTAATTCTGGTTTTCTTGAGTAATTATGGTATTTCTATTTTCTTTAATTAATTCAGTATAAATGATATTTAAAATTTCTTGTGTTGTTGAAGAAGAACCGTGCCAGATGCGTACGTTGAGTCATACTTCCACACACAGAACAGTTACACTTGTGCTTTGGTTTCGTAGGTTTTATAGTTGCTGGGGACTTAATTAATTAATTGTGTTAATGAAAATTTCCATTGCATTCCTTGTTGTTGTTCTATGCAGTCAGATTGCGTAATAATACTAGTCAGGGCCAACCGTTACGAGACTTCGTAACCGAACAGACAGCTACTGAAGCAAAAAATTAAAATTATTTGCATTCAATTATAATTAAGCCCCCATGCAGTCTTTCTCCAATCCGACCTGGTGAGGATCCCAAACACTTGAGCAGCATTCAAGAACAGGTCGCATTAGCGTCCTATGTGGGATTCTCTTTTGATTCAATGATTGCGGTCTCAACTCGCGCGTCATATCCGCGACACTCTCTCGCCTACTTCGCGATAATACATAACGAACTCCCATTTCTGAAATTTTTCGATGTCCTCCCTCAATCCTATCTTGTAAGTTTCCCATACCACACAGAAATACTCTAGCAGAGGACGGACAAACACGTGTAGGCAGTTTCTTATATGACTTCTAGTATCTTGTTACAGTATTATTCTTACAAACAATAATAATACCCTCAAATGTGGCTGAAACCAGACGTTAATAGCAGTGACGTTCTAAACTACATTGCTCCATGCGTGTTTATGATCGTAAATAAAAGAAAAATACGTAGTGAGTTAAGTACAGGTTTCAAATGCGTAATAATCTGGGTGAAGATAAGTCTTAAAGGTGACTCAAACAAAGGAATTGGGTGCTTTTCTAGACTACTGGCCTCAGGAGCAGTAGTGGCGGAACACATGATGTGATGATGTTTGTGCCAGTGATACTTGTTGACTTAATCTCTCTATCTGGTATCTCAAAGACTACATTAATAAATTGTTCATCATGACGTTTAAATACCAAATTGTCAACAAAGTCAAACTTTCTACAGTGACGGTAATAACAGACTGGTCACTCGTTGGGAGAAATCTGTTGGTCCCAAGGGTAATTATATTGAGAAATAAATATGTAGACGTGAAGAATAAAGTGTTCACATACAAAATCCTGAGACATTACTTTTCAACATGCCCTCGCACAAAGTAACCTCATGCGACTGCAACGCTAGATTATAGACAAAACTTTGTTAATGGACGCCGATCGAGGAGGCCGAGCGGTTCTAGGCGCTACAGTCTGGAACTGTGCGAGCGCTACGGTCCCAGGTTCGAATCCTGCTTTGAGCATGGATGTGTGTGATGTGCTTATGTTAGTTAGGTTTAAGTAGTTTTAAGTTCTAGGGGACTGATGACCTCAGAACTTAAGCCCCATAGTGCTCATAGCCATTTGAATCATTTTTGTTAATGGACACTAGTCACACAGTTAAATATACAGGTCCTATTGGCTTTATCTCAGAAGAACGTGAGAAGACTGTCAAACGTAAAGGTGAGTGGAAACGCAAACCGATAGTACTGCTGACGCGTACGTTCGACTCCGCCTCTGCCGATCCTCTCTTATACAGGGAATCTCGGCTAAACTGATAACCTAAGATATTTCCTGGACCATATAATATATAGTAATACCGTCTTCGCCCAAATGAATCGTGGCAAAGTCTTCATTAAATGCCTCGTAGTCTCTATTTTGAACGGTTCTAATTAGACAGGCTTTTTCTAACGTAAATACAGTGATGCATGTCTCTAGTACCGTAATCGTATAGGAGACCAATTCGACGGTGTTTCACTCTCCAGAATCGTATTAGTAGTTTTAGAATAACTATAAATTCTAGAATTTAAGCTCTATCAATTTTTTTACTTTAATTCGATTGCTGTCTTATGTGGAAGTTCGTTTTGTTTTACGACAGTGTTCCGTCAGGATTATGGAACTATCCATAATGTTGTAACCAAAGGGTATACTTACAAAAGTTGAATAGTGAAGAAAAGTTTAATTGAAAACTTATACTAATCACACTTGGCTGCATGGAGTTGGACGGACACGTCTACCAGAACGCAAAGGACGTGACGTCTTACGATGATTCACCAGTTAACTAAAACAAAAAATTATATTTCTGCCAGAGTCATGAAAAATAGTTGCAAGTCAAAAATTCAAAAAACTGGGAACTGAGGTACAAAGACTATTAAATAGTAACACAGTTAACATTAGTTTAATGTCAAGAGACATACTTAAATTGCATGTTTACCTCAAAAAGCAAAAAGATAGAATCCATGAAAGAATATGGTTAGTAACACTTCCTAATAATTGCGTTTATGTCATCAAATGTTCTAAATTACCATCGTCTACTACGGTACACTTGTGGATAGACTGAAAATATCCCTTCGATGTAGTTGAACATGCTGCAACAATGTGATGCTTGAAATCCCCTTGGCTCATCAAAACTCGTTGATAAACTTAATATTTGAGCTTACGCCTGAGAGAAGTTTAGGGACGTTTTTGAATCTTGTAGGGACAACGGAGGCCATTATATGACGTTGGTTTTTTGTTGCTAGGTGGAGTCGCGTCAGAGATATGAAGATCAACTTTGTTTTTTTAACTAGGATGCTATGGTTTGGTTCTTATTTTCTGAAAGCGGCTATCGAGACAAATCCAGTGATATGTAACAGTAAGGTCTTTGAAAGTCAAGGAAGGTAAAAAAGGTGGCATGAACGTCCATTTACAGAAGATGTTCGAAGTGATGACCATTGGTGTCAGTGCTGTGAAGCAATCTACTTACATGGATTAAGTGGTATTCCTTATCATTTCTGCACTTATCGAAGTACATGCTCTGACAATTCTCTCCCGTATATCGTGCAAATAGTAAACATTCGCCGGCCGGATTGGTCGAGCGGTTCTAGGCGCTACAGTCTGGAACCGCGCGACCGCTACGGTGGCAGGTTCAAATCCTGCCTCCGCCATGGATGTGTGTGATGTCCTTAGGTTTGTTAGGTTTAAGTAGTTCTAAGTTCTAGGGAGTGAAGACCTCAGATTTAAGTCCCATAGTGCTCAGAGCCATTTGAGCATTGAATTCTGCCGATAGGCTCAACTTCAGACTCAGAGGGGGGACACATTTATTAATTTCATTTTATTTATTGACAAGGCTACATTCACGAACCATGGAAATATTAATTTGCATATCATGCATTACTAGGCAGCTGAAAATCCATGTTGGCTGCGGCAAGCTGCATACAAAAACCGTGGTCGGTGAATGTATGGTGTGGAATTCTGGAGGACAGAATTATAGGCCCGTATTTCATCGAAGGAAATCTTAATGGCAGGAAGTACACGACATTCCTGCAGGAAACATTAGGTCTGTCATTGGAACAAATACCTTTCGAAACAAGGAACAGAATGTGGGTTCAACATTATGGGTGTCTGGCACATTTTTCGCTGATGGCTGGAAACGAGTTGCAGAGACAATGACCAGATAGTTGGATAGGACGTGGAGGAGGTGTGTCGTGGCCGGCTCGTTCGCCAGACTTGGCGCCTCTGGATTTTTTCTTGTGGGGATTCGTAAAAGACATTGTTTATAAAGCCGTTCCAACTACACCTGAAGATATGCGAGAGAGAATTGTCAGAACATGTGCTTCGATAAGTGCCGATGTAATAAGGAATACCCCTCAATCCATGATTAGAAGACTGCGGCACTGCACTGATACCAGTGGTCATCACATCGAACACCTTCTGTAACTGGACGTTCATGCCACCTTTGTGACCTTCGTTGACCTTCAAAGACCTTACTGTTAAGCATAATTGGATTCGTCTCGATAGCCGCTTTACGAAAATAAAAACAAAAGTATAGCATCCCATTAAAAAAAAAAAAAAAGAGCCAAGTAGACCTTCATGTCTCTGAAGCGACCACACATAGCAACAAAATCCCAACGTCATGTTTTGGCCCCCTTTTTACCATGAAACTTTTGTCCCACATACTTTTCAGCTCCTATCATACTTTCGGAGTTATTCTTGGTGGCAATAGTTAGTGACTCACCCTGTATATCTTTAGTCTTCATGTCTTCATATTTACTACGTGACATAATCACACTAGCAACGAACACATTTCTGCCAACGAGAGACGTGTTTCTTGATACCTTCACTACAGATTGCTTGAATTTTTTTACGGAACCACAACCTTACCTCTGCTTGTACCACTTTATCACTGTCATACTCGAAGGGGTTCTTTAAGTTATGGAATGTGATGAAAATGGTATGAGGTGAAATGGCGATTATAGTGAGGATGATCAGCAACTTTGAACCCAGGTGTAGGACGGTTGCATATGTCGCAGCACTCGCGTGTGGTCTATCATTGTTATTCTGAATCATAGGGTGTTCCATGTGTGGCCTAACTCTTCGAATTTGAAACTCGATTGCAGCACGCTATTTCTAACGCACCGACATAGTTACGTTACATACCGCCTTGTTACACGCTAGCGGAAGAGGGCAGCCAGTATGTCAGTATGTAGATATGAAGCATAAAGATGTAGAATGTCCATAACATGAGTTTTACTTAAAAAGGAAGAGTTTTTTAAACGGAAAAATTCGGAGGTATTTCTTTTCAGCACGCCCTCGCACATTTCTTCAAACCTATCTCACGTTCTTTGGCATGTCGTTTCCATTCAAAAATTGTAAGCAGACATGTAGTATTAAGAAACCACCGATCTATATAATTAATAGCCTTAGAATGTGAAGTAGGAAAAAACTAGAGCTCTATCATAATATGGAAGTCAGTTAGAGGATGGTAATAGAATATCTGTACAGGTGATACTGTGAAATATCCTGGTGATAAGTGTCATCAGACACGCTGAAACAAAGTATTATACCAAGAAAGTAAGTAGCTCTCACCATAAAATTTGACCTATGTGGTCAGTTGTGAAACAAGTGTCAGGGCAGATTTGGCTGCTCAACTTACCAGGTGATCAAAAAGTCAGTATAAATTTGAAAACTGAATAAATCACGGAATAATGTAGATAGAGAGGTACAAATTGACATACATGCTTGGAATGACATGGGGTTTTATTAAAACAAAAAAAAAAATACAAAAGTTCAAAAAATGTCCGACAGATGGCGCTTCATCTGATCAGAATAGCAATAATTAGCATAACAAAGTAAGACAAAGCAAAGATGATGTTCTTTACAGGAAATGCTCCATATGTCCACCATCATTCCTCAACAATAGCTGTAGTCAAGGAATAATGTTGTGAACAGCACTGTAAAGCATGTCCGGAGTTATGGTGAGGTATTGGCGTCGGATGTTGTCTTTCAGCATCCCTAGAGATGTCGGTCGATCACGATACACTTGCGACTTCAGGTAACCCCAAAGCCAATAATCGCACGGCCTGAGGTCTGGGGACCTGGGAGGCCAAGCATGACGAAAGTGGCGGCTGAGCACACGATCATCACCAAACGACGCGCGCATCTTTCACGCGTCTAGCAATATGGGGTGGAGCGCCATCCTGCATAAACATCGTACGTTCCAGCAGGTGTTTATCAGCCAGGATGGGGATGATGCGATTCTGTAACATATCGGCGTACCTCTCACCCGTCACGGTAGCGGTTACAAAACTAGAATCACGCATTTCCTCGAAGAAAAAAGGCCCGATAACGGTAGATGTGGCAAATCCAACCCATACCGTGAATTTCTCGTCGTGCAATGGAGTTTCCACGACAGTTCTAGGATTTTCGGTAGACCAAATTCTGCAGTTGTGGGCGTTGACAGACCCTCGGAGCGTGAAATGAGCTTCGTCGGTCCACAACACGTTACTCAATCAATCGTCATCTTCCGCCATCTTTTCAAACGCCCACTCCGCAAATGCCCTCCGCTTCGCTAAATCGCCAGGTAACAGTTCATGATGCCGATGGATTTTGTACGGATAGCATCGGAGTGTACGCCTAAGTGCCAACCAAACAGTAGTGTATGGAATGCCGGTGTGACGTGCGACTGCACGGGCGCTGACTTTCCCGTGCATATACGAACCAAATACAGTCTCCATTTCTTCCTGAACTGTCTCAGCAGCATTACGCCTTGTGCACGGTCGGCCACTACGGGGTCTATCGCCTAAACAACCCGTGGCTTCGAACTTCGAAATCATTCTCGCCACAGCTCCATTTGTCAACGGACCTTTACCCGGTCGAATCCCTTTAACATTTTAAAATGTTCGGATAATAAGTTGCCGTCTCTTTATCTAAGAATAGATGATGAATGCAGCTAGCCCCTATCTCTGTGTATTGTCTTGTCTGTATAGACGTGTATCTGTTGCCTTTAAGATCCCTTCACCTTCACACATAAATCTATACAGTAAAGTAAGGCCCTCCCCGTTCTTGGCTGATCCGTGATAAGACAGGCGAAAAATTAGACTAATGGAGGATTATTAGTATTATCTCTATTTTCATTCGCTCTCTCTCTTTCTCTCCTTTATCTATGTACAGTTTTTTCTATAATTTTTCATTACGTGAAATCAGCCAAATAGAATCTTTGGTGGAGTCCTTCTTCTTGGTAATCAGCGGCTGGTTTGCTGTAAGAGATCTTTAAATTTATTATCGCTGTTAAACACTGCAGTCAGTCGGGAGAATCAATCGTGTGGACAATTTGTTCCTTTTACGAAAGATTGCGAATTCCAGATGTGTACGAAGCCTTTTTGGACGATTTAACACAGACTCAGTGATTGCAGGCTCTCTTCGACACAGCTGAAACTTCCCCACTAATTACAAGGCCAACGTGATCATCAAATGATTCAGGAAAACTCATTCGTTCATTCACCCCAGAATAAAAAAGTCACAAACCTTATTTATGGAGGAAATCGTGTATTAAATCCATCTCCATTACATGTCCAGATCTCCGGTGATTGCACGCCTTAATTATTTTCCTTTTACAGACTCTTTCTCTTGAAACAAACCGCTAGCGGCACAAATGTTAATTGGCTCGCTTTAGCGAGAAGAAAAGCAGAATATGTATCTCTCAGAAACACGTCAATCCCTCAACAGATACTCCACAAGCTGTCCTAGTTACCACTCTAACAACCATGGAGAATGCATATATGCATCTCTGTTATTTCAAAGAATAAACGCACTAGAAAATACTTTGCCGTCGTCGAGCTGTCGCCGCACATATTACAAGAAAATCAGAACAGATAACTTTTCCAAAGTGAATGAATGTGGATGCTTTAATTGAAAATGATTAGTTGGTGCGTGGTAGAGGGTATTTTTCTGTGGGGACATTACAATGCCCCTCGCAGCGAGCGAAGTTTGTGAGCCTAATTTTGATTTACCGAACACACTTCGCGAGCTATCTATTAGCGTGGGTGACCCGGAAGTGATGAGTGTCAGTCCTCCGACTGAAAAAAAAAAAATATGTTTAGACAGACGAAGAAAAGAAACATTGAAAACAGAAGAAATGAAGAGGGAGGTACCGCGGCTGTATTGCTTTTACGTGCATCAAGGTGTTATGTCTGCTGTGCACAACCAAGGAAGATGATCTTTCATGAAACTGTTATCAGGGTCTACCCATTCGGGAACTTTCTTAAGCAGGGAAACCTTGGAAAACCTCTTAAGCCTAGACCCCCCAGCCTACGGTACATAGAAGATAGGAAAGCCTACAGAAGAGAAAAAATTATTTTGAAATTGATCTCTAAAGGAAAGATAGGGATCGATTTACATAACGATTTGGAGAAGAGTGATTTGTGCCTCTAGCTAAAAAAAAAATTTACTATAGATAACTCGATTTTTTTTTACAATCTTGTTCCCAGGACAATATATTGCGGTGCTGAAACTCCCCTGCATCTTTCATGTCCCCGACGTCCACATTTGAAGTCGGTCTTCTACGCGGCCCAGAATGGGAAGAGTAGAAGGGACAGGGATACCAGATTTTACATGCAACATTCATTCCAAAAGAATTAGCAAAGACCGAAAGGGAAACTCTTCCTGTAAAAGAACTGGTTAGGTTGCACCGTCCAAGATTCTCCTTTTTTAAAACAAAATCCCTATGGCTTCATGCATCCTTTTTCTTACGATGTACTGCAAGGAATTTAGCCATTGACTTAAGGTTTCCATTTATCCATTAACTAATGCTGTTGCCGAAAACATCATAATATTTACTCTAGTTTAAATTTTCTTTTGGACTTCGCATCACCGCTTGTGCTTATAAGTCCAAAAATTCTGACACATTTTCTGTCAATGATTTATTCTCGTAATTTAAAGGATTCATGCAACTTGCAGTAGTTTTTGGATTCAAATCATCGAATAGTGGAAAGTGTGGTTCATTTTATACAAGTACATAATCCATGATTTCCTTGAAAAGTCATATCATTTACCTATACTCATAAAAATTTTATCCTAAATACATATATTTCTCCGCTTGATTGCTGTAATGTAAAAGTTATTAGTAGTGAGGAATGTGGATTCACTTTTTCATTTATTCTCTGATTCATCCGGCATTCATGCATGCACATATATGGAAATGGATTTTCAAACAAAATTCCAAAGTGAACAAGACCCATTAAATAACTACTAATTATATGAATATTACTTTCTTTTGACATTCAACAATAAATCAAGAACTCTTAACGTCTAATTATGATACTTTTTCTTGAAGTTCAACATCAATCAGTTTCCCCTCGCGTTTGATGCGAGTATCTTACAAAGCATATCTGTGTCGTCTTTATCGATTCTAACTCTCGCGCCGACGTCAATTGTTTTGCGCGGGAAATTATCTTTGCGGCGTTAACCGTCACTAATTATTCACTACTTAACCGCAAAACTTCACTTCACACGTTTACACATCTAAGCGTGCACTTGAAATTATATATGAACATTCACTGGGAACCTCTTTTGATTGTGCAGCGTCATTTTCGGGAAATATTTCTTTCTTCTTGAAGGTCATTCAGATCCTTTATAATTCTTGATGACATTAGCAATGCTAAAGTTCTATGTTTACCCAAACACAGGTGGAGCCTATCTCCACTATCTTCTTTGCAGCACTCGATAGTAATAGTTAGTCACTATTTCTACAATCTATGTCACAGGATTAATTATTTCAGTTTAAAGTTTTCTAACACTAAACACACACAGTTTATTGATATGTTTTTACGAGCGTCCCTCTCTGTCACTCGCAACACCATTCCTCCCTATCTTCTAATCTTCATTAAATTTTTTCAAGTCGTTATGGGAAAATAACCCTTTAATTTTGTTAGTTCCCGGGTATGCTAACAGATAAGCCCCAGGGTTCGGAATTTGTAGAATGATGTATGGGCCAGTATATAATAACTCCCATTTCTTTATACTCTTCTTTATTAAGGATGATTTGGTATGTCTTTTGACTAGTACCTTCTCTCCGACGTGGTACGCCTGTACCCTCTTGATTAATTTGTCATATTGTTGTTTTCTCTGATCAGCCTTTTGCGTCATATTTATGATGGCTGGTCTTATTTTTTCTTCCCAAGGCATCTCAGTTTCATGACTTTTGGGCATATGTTCAGTCCAGAAGTTTTCTTCTTTTGCCTCGAACATCAATTCATGAGGTGTATATCCAGTGGAGGAGTGGGGCATGTTGTTGTATATCTGCTCAAAATCTTCCACATAATTTGCCCACGCAGTCTGCTTATTATGGCAAAAGGCCCTCATAAATCGATTGAACTCTCTAAAAATTCTCTCAACCAAATTGCCTTGTGGGTGGTAAAATGATGTTAGTATGTGTTTCACACTGACTTGAGACGAAGCCAGTTTCTATCGGAGTCCCGTGAATATCTTAGCATTGTCTGTTATTATCGCCTTAGGTATACCAACATGTGGAAGATAATCCCTTGTCAATCTTAATACAATTACTTTGGCTGTAGCCGCCTTTATCGGGTATAGCTTTACACAGCTTTACACAGTTTTAATCTGCCAGGAAGTTTCATAGCTTTACGTATTCCGTACACACATCGAGAAATGCCAACACATATCTAACACCTCCTCTTGAAGTAGGTAACGGTCCACACAGATCGCACGAAATTAATTCTTTTGGTTCTCGGACTAATATAGAGCATAATGGGTGCTTACTCCCTTTTGAATCCGGCTTTGCTTTTTGACAGGTTATGCATTTCTTCAAGACCTCATGCACTCTGCGCTTTATGTTGGGAAATTAACAGTACACACTTATCTTGTCTGCACATTTTGTCGCACCGAAATGTCCCCGGGTTAAATGGGTGAACCATACGAGTTTCTCTATTTGCGCCTCAGGTATACAAACACACCAACGGACTTTGTTTGGCCTTCTACAGCGGAAAAATAATACGCCATTTACCAGCTTGTAATAATTTGCCATCTGATCCGAAGGTTGCTGTTGTAACCTTTGAATGACACTTCCCCATTGAGCATCTCTTTTCTGTAACTGTGCCATATGCGCACACAAATTGACGTAGTACATCTTATATGGATTTTTCTGTAGCAGTAATACAGGGAATTCTGAGTTATTATTTGCTTCAATCTCTTTGGTCAAACCCTGTGGTGACCTTGATAGAGCGTCAGCAATAATGTTTTGCTGTCCCGAGACATGCACGATCTTAAATTGGTATTGTTGCAGAGCGAGAGTCCATCTAGCTAGTCTGGGGTGTAACAGTTTACACGTTTGTATAAACGTTAATGATTGATGATCGCAATATACGATAGTCTTTGACCCATATAGATAATAAAGAAATTTTTTAAATCCCCAGATGACCGCAAGACCCTCTAATTCTGTCGTCGTGTAAGTTCGTTCAGAGTTGGACAAAACACGACTAGCAAACGCAATAGGACAGAAGGTGAGTTGTCCATTTATCTTGCGTACTTGGAAAAGGCACGCTCCAATACCCACATTCGAACAATCTGTTGACAAGTAAAATTCTTCTTGCATGTCCGGATGGTACAAAAGCGGTGCCTTTACTAATTGCTTCTTTATCTCTTCGAATTCTTCTTGACACTCTAATGTCCAGAGCCAGGGCACATCCTTCTTCAACAGACTATTTAGAGCTGCTGCGTTCATCGCCTGCTTTGTTATGAATCTTCTAAAAATGAGGCAAGGTTCATAAACCCTTTTAATTGCCTCCTATTCCTGGGTGTTGGAAACTTACTAATTGCAATTAGCTTCTCCTTGGTTGGTAAAATTCCCTTTGCGTCAATTATATGCTCCAGGAACTTGATTCTGTTTACTGCAAAATGGGATTTCTGTAGGTTAGCGGTTATTCCCATGGTTTTGAACACGTCTAACACTCGGTTCAGTAAGGTAGTATGCTCCTCCCAAGTTTTCGATGCAATAAGCAAATCATCAACAAACACTGTTATCCTGCTTCTGAGTTCTGGGCCTAGTGCATAATCTAGAGCTGCTATAAAGATTCCAGCACTAATGTTGAGTCCGAAAGGAACTTCGGTAAATTGGTAACTTCTTCCTGAATAAATGAAAGCCGTATACTTCCTTGATGACTCATCCAGCTTGACTTGCCAATAAGAGCTCCGCAAATCAATGCTCGTCAAATATTGGACATCCTGGAACCGTTGTATAAGTTCGTCTATGTTTTCCGGATGTGTTCTCACTGGAATTATGATTTTATTTATATCTCTGGCGTCGAGTACCAGTCTAACAGTCCCATTTGCATTTCGCACGACTAACAATGGTGAGCAGTATGGGCTTGTAGAGGGTTCGATCAAATCCCATTTCAATATGCGATCTATTTCCTTTTGAACTTGAGCCTTTAACCTCCAGGGAACAGGATAGAAAGTTCTACAATACGTTTCGTGCTGCTTAACGTAGAGATGGCATATGTATCCCTTAATAACTCCTGGCCTTTCATCAAAAACGTTTTCATACGATAATAATAATTCATTGAGCTGCTTCTTCTGATCTTCGATAATGCAGTCGGATTCATTTAACTTTTCAGACACTAATTGACCGAAATCTTCTTTGGCTTCGAACTCATTAATTACGTGCTCTTTAGAATTTTGGACCGTCCTGATTACTTGCACACTGATCCCACAAGTATATTTTCTCGTAAGGCTTTTTTTTTCAATAACTCCAACTCAATTTCTTTTTTATTAACATTCAACCAAATTTTTCCTGTTTTACAATCTATTCTGCATCCGTATTGACGTAGGCTGTCGACTCCGATAATGCGATCTACCACCAAATTTTTCACAACAAGGAATGTGCTTAATATTGCTACATTTCCGAATTCCACACCAAGTAGTGACTGCACCTTTTCATTAGCCG
The DNA here is from genome assembly GCF_023898315.1 of Schistocerca nitens. Lineage (NCBI taxonomy): Eukaryota > Metazoa > Arthropoda > Insecta > Orthoptera > Acrididae > Schistocerca > Schistocerca nitens. The sequence goes on from NC_064616.1 coordinate 953,863,203, forward strand.
CCAAAGAAAAGATAGCTATAGAAACTAGAGTGCACAAAATGGAAAGAGTGTTTCATATGACCAAAAACGTTTATAATAAAAAATCCTTGTCCTGGAACACGAAATTAAGACACTACCAAACAGTGGCCAGACCTGAACCTCTCTATGCGGCAGAAACACTTAAACTAACAAGAAATGGAGATCATGAGAAACTAGAGAAGGTCGAAAGAAGAATTTTAAGGAAAATACTGGGAGCTAAAAGAAACGATAATGCTGAATACAGGTTAAGACTAAACAGAGAGCTATATCTGAAAACGGAGAAACTAACTGATGTAATGAGGAAGAGGAGACTACAGTTTTTTGGACATATATTCAGAATGGATAACAACACACTAACCAAGCGGATACTCACATTACTCAATAGCTACAAATCCAAGCCAGCATGGTTCATAGAGACTGAAAAGGACATTGAAAATGCTGGAGTTACAATAGACACAATAGAAAACAGACACTTTTCAGAAAGGCAGTTCAAAAGGCAGAATTTCAGAAGAGAAAGAAAATAATTAGACGAAAGTGGACTCAAGAAGAAAGGGAACAACACTCTAAAAGGATGAAGGAAATTTGGAAACTGAAGAAATCTAATACAATGAAGAGTAGCCAAAGTTGATGAATCGTACCCTCCAAATGGGTTATTCGAGAGAAAAAAAACCATGTCATTCCAAGCATGTGTGTCAATTGTTACCTCTCTATCTACATTATTCTGTGGTTTATTTAGTTTCCAAATTTATACTGACTTTTTGATCACCCGGTATTTCAACTGTCTTGTATGACAATTAAACTGTTAGTGATCCACCAGAGCTGTGCAAAATATATAACAATTATGTCAGCAGCCTGCAAGTTAATTCTAAATTATGTTGGTAAAGGTGGAAAATTGTCGCGAGCCTTGGTGCACGGCACAGCTGGCGTGCGGTGGTTCAACTGATCAAATCTGACAAACAGCAGGTATTTAGTGTGTATCTTTTCAAGAAGGCTTTAGTAATATGTTATTTTTGCTCTGTATGCCATGTCAACAACCGCTGCGTCGACATCCCCCAATAAACAGCCAGCTTCCAGCTGTGCGGCCGGCCCATGTGGCCGAGCGGTTCTAGGCGCTACAGTCTGGAACCGCGCGACCGCTACGGTCGCAGGTTCGAATCCTGCCTCGGGCATGGATGTGTGTGATGTCCTTAGGTTGGTTAGGTTTAAGTAGTTCTAAGTTCTAGGGGACTAATGACCTCAGAAGTTGAGGCCCATAGTGTTCAGAGCCATTTGAACCACTTGAACCAGCTGTGTGTGTACACCATCGGGCCGTACGCTACGTATAACGCTCTGATGCCGAGACAACGTGAGACATCGTCAGACTCTGCCCTAGAGAAGGAAGCCCATATCAAACAGTTCAAGCCTAATGGAATAATAAAATTTGGTACAGTCACCGATGTAGTTTACACGTAACATTGTTTGATGGAGAGACCATGAACCTCAAAACACACCTTGGCTGCAGTTAGGCCAAGTCGTCGCCCACGCGGACAGGTATACAAATTGTACATAGGTTCGAATTCTGTACGTTCAGCAGAGTGACGGATTCCAAAAAAAGCGGTATGTCTGCTGCACATCATTTATACATCAGTGTTGCCCACATCTACATCTACATTCATACTCCGCAAGCCACCCAACGGTGTGTGACGGAGGGCACTTTACGTGCCACTGTCATTACCTGCCTTTCCTGTTCCAGTCGCGTATGGTTCGCGGGAAGAACGACTGCCGGAAAGCCCCCGTGCGCGCTCGAATCTCTCTAATTTTACATTCGTGATCTCCTCGGGAGGTATAAGTAGGGGGAAGCAATATATTCGATACCTCATCCAGAAACACAACCTCTCGAAACCTGCACAGCAAGCGACACCGCGATGCAAAGCGCCTTTCTTGCAGAGTCTGCCACTTGAGTTTGCTAAACATCTCCGTTTCCAGAGACGTTGGCCAAAACCCGACGAAATACAACAAATGGGATGACATGGTGTTTGAAATATGTGTAGAGGGTCCAGCGTCATGGTGAAACAACACCGAGGGTGTATGCAGAATGTTCTGGTGTGACAGTACGTGAATTCTAACATGACAGAAAACGACAGAACCTCACACCTGATAAAAGTAGTCGCAGGGGACATGCACGTACCAAACTCTTCTGGTAAAGGATGTAACAATGGCACACGAATTCATTGCCAGAAAATGGATAAACGACAAGAAAAGAAAGAAAACGAGAGCTGGGAGAGAAGACGTATGTCCGACTACTCAATGTTCTCTTTACGGTAGTTGTGAGAGACCACCGTGAGCTCCCCGATCTCATAGTCAGATTTTAAGGGAAGAATAGAGCAGTATATGGCAGCCAGAAATGTCGGATCGAGTACACAAAAGGTAACAGTATTGAATGCGATCTAATACGATATGCGGTAATAGAGAATTTTGAGGAAGAACTGTGTCAATTCTTAACACCATTATCAACCACCAGCCGAACATGCTAAGAAGAATGGACACGGCAGCCCAGCACCCGACCAACGGAGGTTCAACCAACTTCTATGCCAAGTAGAAAGTCGCTCAGAACATCTACATCTACATCTACGTAATTACTCTGCTATTCACGATAAAGTGCCTGGCAGAGGGTTCAATGCACCAATCTCAAGGTGTCTCTCTACCGTTCCACTCTCAAAAGGCGCGCGCCGGCCGCTGTGGCCGAGCGGTTCTAGGCGCTTCAGTCCAGAACCGCGCTCTTGCTACGGTCACAGGTTCGAATCCTGCGTCGCGCATGGATGTGTGTGATGTCTTTAGGTTAGTTAGGTTTAACTAGTTTTAAGTCTACGGGACTGATGACCTCAGATGTTAGGTCCCATAGTGCTCTGAGCCATTTAAACCAAACCAAAAGGCGCGCGGGAAATAACGAGTACTTAAATTTTTCTGTGCGAGCCCTGATTTCTCTTATTTTATCGTGATGATCATTTTCTCCCATGTAGGTGCGTACCAACAGAATTTTTTCGCAATCGGAGGAGAAAACTGGTGACTGAAATTTCTTGAGAAGACCCCGTAGCAACGAAAATCGCCTCTGTTTTAAGAACTGCCACTCAAATTCACGTATCACATCTGTGGCACTATCTCGCCTATTTCGCGATAATACAAAACGAGCTGCCCTTCTCTGAACTTTCTCGATGTCATCCGTCAGTCCCCCCTGATGCGGATCCCACACTGCACAGCAGTATTCCAGAATAGGGCGGACAAGCGTGGTGTAGAGAGTCTCTTTAGCAGACCTGTAGCTCCTTCTAAATGTTCTGCCAGTGAATCTATGAGATCATTGCAATTCATGTTATTTGTAATTGTAAGTATTTAGTTGAATTTACAGCCTTCCAATAAGGGTGACTTACGGCGTATTCGAAATTTAAAGGACTTCTTTTAGTACTCAAGTGAATAACCTCACACTTTTCTTTATTCAGAGTCAACTGCCACTTTTCACACCACACAGATATCTTATCTGAATCATTTTGCAATTCGTTTTGGTCATTTGATGACTTTACAAGACGGTAAATGACAGCATCATCTGCAAACAATCTAAGAGGGCTACTCTGATTGTCTCCTATGTCGCTAATATAGATCAGGAGGAACAGAAGGCCTATAACACTTCCTTGGGGAACTTTGTCGAAAGACATCTGGAGATCTATAAATACGGAATCCATCTGACATCCCCTGTAGATAGCATTCATTACTTCATGAGTATAAAGAGCTAGTTGTCTTTCACAAGAATGATATTTTCTGAATCCGTGCTGACTATGCGTCAGTAAATCGTTTTCTTCGATGTACTTCATAATGTGCGAATACAGTATATATTCCAAAACCCTACTGCAAATCGACGTTAGTTATATGGGCCTGTAATTCAGCGGATTACTCCTACTTCTCTTTTTGGGTATTGGTGTGACGCGAGCAATTTTTCAGTCCTTAGGTACGGATCTTTCTCTGAGCGAGCGGTCATATATAATTACTAAATACTGATCTATTGTATCAGCATACTCTGAAAGGAACCTGACTGGCATACAATCTTAACCGGAGGCCGTGCCTTTTTTAATTGATTCAAGGGGCTTTGCTACACCGAAGATATCTACTTCTATGTTACTCATCTTGGCAATTGTTCTTGATTGGAATTCAGGAATATTTACTTATTCTTCTTCTTTGATGAAGGAGTTTCGGAAAACCGTGTTTAATAACTCTGCTTTAGTGGCACTGTCATCAGTGATTGCACCGTTGTTATTGCGACCTGAAGGTATTGATGGCTTCTTGCCACTGGTTTGCTTTATGTATGACCAGAGTCTCTATGAGTTTTCTGCCAGATTCCGAGACAGAGTTTCGTGGAAATTATTGAAAGCATCTCGCATTGAAGTTGGTGCTATATTCTGAACTTCTGAAAAACTTTGCCAATCTTGGGGATTTTGCGTTCTTTTAAATTTGGCATGATTTTTTCGTTGCTTCTGCATCAGGGATACGACCTGTTTCGTGTACCATGGGAGATCAGTATAATCACTTATTTATTTATGTAGTATATATTTCTCAATTCCTGTCGATACTATCTCTTTGAAATCATTCCACATGTTTTCTACTCTTACATGATCAAATCGGAAGGAGTAAAGACCGTCTCTTACAATGGCGTTAGGAGAATTTTTATCAGCTTTTTAAATAGATATACTTTGCGTTTCTTCTTGATGGGTGTAGGTATTGCGGTATTCAGCCTATCAGCAACTGCCTTGTGGCAGCTAATACCTGTATTCGTCACGATAGTCCCTATTTGTCCAGGATTATTTGCTGCTAAGAGATAAGGTATGCTTCCGCAACCATTTACGCTGCGAGTGAGTTCATGAACTAATTGTTCAAAATAATTTTCTAAGAAAGCGTTCAGTACAATTTCTGATGACGTTTTATGCTTGCCGCCGGCTTTAAACGTATATTTTTTCCAGCATATCGAGGGTAGATGGAGTCACCACCGACTATAATTGTAAAAGTGGGGTACCTATTAGAGATGAGATTCAAGGTTTCTTTGAACTGTTCAGCAACTATATCTTCTTAGTCAGGGGGTCGGTAAAACGATCCAATTAATAGTTTTGTCCGATTGTCAAGTTTAACCTTTACCCATACTGTTTCGCAGGAAATCTACTTGAATTTCACTACAAGGTAAACTAATTCTGACAGCAACAAATACTCCACCACCAACTGTTCTTAATCTATCCTTTCTGAATACTGTTAGACTGCTTGAAAAAATTTCGGCTGAACATATATCCGGCTTTAACCAGCTTTCTGTACCTGTAACTATTTGAGCTTCAGTGCTTTTTATTAGGGCTTGAAGCTTTGGATCCTTCTCAACACAGCTACGACAATTTTCAACTACGAGGGCAGTTCAATAAGTAATGCAACACATTTTTTTTCTGAAACAGGGGTTGTTTTATTCAGCATTGAAATACACCAGGTTATTCCCCAATCTTTTAGCTACACAACACTATTTTTCAACGTAATCTCCATTCAATGCTACGGCCTTACGACACCTTGAAATGAGGGCCTGTATGCCTGCACAGTACCATTCCACTGGTCGATGTCGGAGCCAACGTCGTACTGCATCAATAACTTCTTCATCATCCGCGTAGTGCCTCCCACGGATTGCGTCCTTCATTGGGCCAAACATATGGAAATCCGACGGTGCGAGATCGGGGCTGTAGGGTGCATGAGGAAGAACAGTCCACTGAAGTTTTGTGAGCTCCTCTCGGGTGCGAAGACTTGTGTGAGGTCTTGCGTTGTCATGAAGAAGGAGAAGTTCGTTCAGATTTTTGTGCCTACGAACACGCTCAAGTCGTTTCTTCAATTTCTGAAGAGTAGCACAATACACTTCAGAGTTGATCGTTTGACCATTGGGAAGGACATCGAACAGAATAACCCCTTCAGCGTCCCAAAAGACTGTAACCATGACTTTATCGGCTGAGGGTATGGCTTTAAACTTTTTCTTGGTAGGGGAGTGGGTGTGGCGCCACTCAATTGATTGCCGTTTTGTTTCAGGTTCGAAGTGATGAACCCATGTTTCATCGCCTGTAACAATCTTTGACAAGAAATTGTCACCCTCAGCCACATGACGAGCAAGCAATTCCGCACAGATGGTTCTTCTTTGCTCTTTATGGTGTTCGGTTAGACAACGAGGGACCCAGCGGGAACAAACCTTTGAATATCCCAACTGGTGAACAATTGTGACAGCACTACCAACAGAGATGTCAAGTTGAGCACTGAGTTGTTTGATGGTGATCCGTCGATCATCTCGAACGAGTGTGTTCGCACGCTCCGCCATTGCAGGAGTCACAGCTGTGCACGGCCGGCCCGCACGCGGGAGATCAGACAGTCTTGCTTGACCTTGCGGCGATGACGACTCACCGTGCTCTTGTCCACTGCCCGGTCACCGTAGACATTCTGCAAGCGCCTATGAATATCTGAGATGCCCTGGTTTTCCGCCAAAAGAAACTCGATCACTGCCCGTTGTTTGCAACGCACATCCGTTACAGACGCCATTTTAACAGCTCCGTACAGCGCTGCTACCTATCGGAAATCAATGAAATTATACGAGACGAAGCGGGAATGTTTGAAAATATTCCACAAGAATTTTCCGGCTTTTTCAACCAAAATTGGCCGAGAAAAAAAAATGTGTTGCATTACTTATTCAACTGCCCTCGTACGATTGTTTTTACAACTACCTTACTGTGCTTTACCGGCCCCCTTTTAGACGGACGCCCTTTCTGTTGTTTCCTGAGACCCTCTAACGTAAAAAACCAACCTGTCTCTTCCATACAGCCCCCGCTACCCGAGTAGCCGCTTCCTGTATGTAGTTGACTCCTGACCTATTAAGCGAAACCCGGAAACCTACCACCCGATGGCGCATGTCAAGGAATATGCCGCGTACACGGTCACACAACCGCCTGCGCCTCTGATTCAGACCCTCCACTCGGCTCTGCACCGAAGGACCACAGTCGGTTCTATCGAGGAAGCTGCAGATGGTGAGCTCCGCCTTAATCTCGAAAGCAAGACTGGCAGTCCTTATCATTTACTCTAGCAGCCCGAAACAAGAGAGGATATCCTCCGATCCAGAGCGACACACGTCATTGGTGCCGACATAAGCCACCAACTGCAAAGAGCAGGTGCGTTTCCTCTGTGGACGTCCCGGCCTTTCAGTATACTACTGAAGAAAGAAGAAGGTGAGTTTTGGACGACTGATACGTCCCCAGATGGCAACCACAAAAAATATATATTCGCTTCAGCCAACTGCAGACGATTATAGTTGCCCTGTGGGACGAAGCCCATCTTCGTATCCTGGATGAGGTCGCTCCCGAACACACGGCGCCGTTCCTCGTAGCCCTACAGATACACCAGACTCTCGACCAGCCAACAACTTCTACATCGACATCTACATCCATACTCCACAAGCCACCTGACGGTGTGTAGCGGAGGGTACTTTGAGTACCTCTATCAGTTCTCCCCTCTTTTCCACTAAAACTAAACGAGGCGACCATCCACGAGACGAAGCCACCAGAAATGCAAATCCTCCATGAACGACAGTCATCTACATCTACATCCATACTCCGCAAGCCACCTGACGGTGTGTGGCGGAAGGTACCTTGAGTACCTCTATCGGTTCTTCCTTCTATTCCAGTCTTGTATTGTTCATGGAAAGAAAGATAGTGGGTATGCCTCTGTGTGGGCTCTAATCTCTCTGATTTTATCCTCATGGTCTCTTCACGAGCTATACGTAGGAGGGAGCAATATACTGCTTGACTCCTCGGTGAAGGTATGTTCTCGAAACTTCAACAAAAGCCCGTACCGAGCTACTGAGCGTCTCTCTTGTAGAGTCTCCCACTGGAGTTTGTCTATCATCTCCGTAACACTTTCGCGATTGCTAAATTATCCTGTAACGAAGCGCGTTGCTCTTCGTTGGATCTTCTCTATCTCTTCTATCAAACCTGTCTGGTACGGATCCCACACAGGTGAGCAGTATTCAAGCAGTGGGTTAACAAGTATACTGTAACCTGCTTCCTTTGTTTTCGGACTGCAGTTCCTTAGGATTCTTCCAATGAATCTCAGTCTGGCATCTGCTTTACCAACGATTAATTTTATATAGTCATTCCATTTTAAATCACTCCTAATGCCTACTCCCACATAATTAATGGAATTATCTGCTTCCAGTTGCTGACCTGCAATATAGTAGCTAAATGATAAAGGATCTTTCTTTCTGTGTATTCGCGGCACACTACAGTTGTCTACACTGAGATTCAATTTTCATTCCCTGCACCATGCGTCAATTCGTTGTAGATCCTCCTGCATTTCAGTACAATTTTCCATTATTACAACCTCTCGATATACAACAGCATTATTCGCAAAAAGCCTCAGTCAACTTCCGATGTTATCCACAAGGTCATTTATACATATTGTGATTAGCAACGATCCTACGACACTCCCCTTCGGCACACCTGAAATCACTCTTACTTCGGAAGACTTTTCTCCATTGAGAATGACATGCTGCGTTCTGTTATTTAGGAACCAAGACGCCATAGAGTCTCATTGACGCCATAATCCACGGAAAAACCATCATCTCGCTGGTCGACTCAGGGCTTCCTTTTCTGTGCTGTCGGATGCTTACCGTCGTCAGCTAAAGAAGGCTGTGTTCTCCTATACGAAAGCAATCATGCTGAAGGTCGCAAATGGAAGAAAAAACATCACAGATTCTACAACACCTCGACATACAGAGTAATATTCGAAGTTCTCTCAGAATGTGCTCGTGTGCTCGTACTACCAGCGATTCATAGAGATTTCCTGTACCGAGTCCATTGCAAGGACTACTGCAGGGATGTACCAAATTTTCCTTGAACGAGATCAAAGAAAGATCGGTCCTTGGTGCTAACATTTCTTCAGTTCTGGCAATGTATGTTGAACTTAACGAGACAGAAACACATATGGCCGCTATCTGGTTTGGAGTAGGGATAGTTCTGGCATGCTCATACACAGAAAGGTGCTGAGAAGGTGATAGATTGTGCTTACAAAGTACTCTGAAAGTCCGAGATGAACGGCAGATTAACGGCTGTACAACCGAGAAAAAGTCCGTTGCAGTTGTTTGAGCCATTAACAAGTTCTGGCCAACTTTACATGTCAAACCGTTCAACTTTGTGACATATCACTATTCTTTATGCTGGATGACTGGCCTGAAGGATCCGTTGGGTCAACTGGCGAGATGGGCAGTGAGGATTCGGGAGTACGATGTCACAGTGGTGTTGAAAAGCGGACGCACACCCAAAGATGCCGACTGCCTTTCAAGGAATCGTTTGGCAGAACGCAGCAACGTGGACGAACTCTCGATAATCCACACATTAAATGGCATTTTTGCTGAGCAAGGGATAATACATTGTTTCTGGGAGTCATAGAAGCAATGAGGGTGAAGGAACCGATTAAAAGAGAATTAGTGTTATAAAACGGTACATTGTACAATGGGAACAATGATCTAGTGGGGCAGAATGGTTCAAAGTCATCCTAGCTCATCTACGGCCAGCCATCTTGAAGTATTTCCACAATCCTCCAACATGTGTTAACGAGCGAGGTGAAACAATGGTTAGCACACTGCAGTCGTATTCGGGATGGCGATGGTTCAAACCCGCACACCAGATTTAGGTTTTCCGTGATTTTCCTAAAGTTCTCCACGAAATTGCCAGGATGGTTCCTTTGAAAGGGCACTGTCAATTTCCTTCCCTATCCTTGAAACAATCCGTAAGTGTTCCATCTCTAATGACTTCGATATCGACGGGATGTTAAACCAAATTTTTCCTTCTTCTTCTTTCCCAACATGTGTTCATTTGGAATTTGCGGCTACTCTAAACTAAATCAGACGCATATGTCACTGGCTAGATGTCAACCCATCCTTTAGACAGAATGTGAGCCACTGTAAGAAATGCCAACGACAGAAGCACGTACCAGAATTATGTCTCGGTCATCTGGTACAAATCCTCCCTGCAGCATCGTAATTGTGACGAACTAGAATCGATCTCTTGGGATGTTCCCAATGTCGAGAACGGGAATCAATGGCTAACTCTCTGAACTGACCTCCTACCCTCTATGCCGTCACCAAAGCCCCGCCGATTGTCCAGGCTCCAGAAATTCCTAAGTTCCTTGTAGAAGACATCATTATGAAGCCCAGAGTACCCCATGCGATGATCCCTGAAGTAGTAATGTTTTCTGGTCGAGATTAGTATCAGAGGCAATTTCACGTTGTGACATCACCAGTATGATTAGAAATGCCCACCATCTATAGACGAAAGGCCTCACTGACCTCTTAATAAGACATTGACAGATAGACTCTCCTTGTACGTTGATGTCGAAGAGAGAAATTGGGATACAATGGTGCCCGTCTTGATATTTGCATACAAAACAGTGTACAGTGGGAGCCAATAATGAATGGATTTATTAGTATAATTTGACTTTTATTTTTCAGTTGCTGTTCGTCAGTGCCTTCTGCCTAGCGGCTAAGTCTGCGTTAAATCAGTAAGTGGATCGAAACAGCATATCCAGACACTCTGGGATGATAATGGCATTGAAACAGAGGATGACCCGCGTAAAGTTCAAATACTAAACACCTTTTACCAAAGTTGTTTCACAGAGGAAGACCGCACTGCAATTCCTTCTCTAAACCTTCTCACAAACGAAAAAATGGCTGACATCGAGATAAGTGTCCAAGGAATAGAAAAGCAACTGAAGTCACTCAACAGAGGAAAGTCCACTGGACCTGATGGGATACCAATTAGATTCTATACAGAGTACCAGAAAGAAATTGCCCCCTTCTAACAGCCGTGTACCGCAAGTCTCTAGAGGAACGGAAGGTTCCAAATGATTGGGAAAGAGCACAGGTAGTCCCAGTTTTCAAGAAGGGTCGTCGAGCAGATGCGCATAATTATAGGCCTATATCTCTGACATCGATCTGTTGTAGAATTTTAGAACATATTTTTGCTCACGTATCATGTCATTTCCGGAAACCCAGAATCTACTCTGCAGGAATCAACATAGATTCCGGAAACAGCGATCGTGTGAGACCCAACTCGCTTTATTTGTTCATGAGACCCAGAAAACATTAGATACAGGCCCCCGGGTAGATGCCATTTTCCTTGACTTCCGGAAGGCGTTGTATACAGTTCCGCACTATCGCCTGATAAGCAAAGTAAGAGCCTACGGAATATCAGACCAGCTGTGTGGCTGGATTGAAGAGCTTTTGGGAAACAGAACACAGCATGTTGTTCCCAATGGAGAGACGTCTACAGACGTTAAAGTAACGTCTGGCGTGCCACAGAGGAGTGTTATGGGACCATTGCTTTTCACAAGTGACCTAGTAGATAGTGTCGGACGTTCCATGCGGCTTTTCGCGGATGATGCTGTAGTATACAGAGAAGTTGCAGCATTAGAAAATTGCAGCGAAATGCAGGAAGATCTGCAGCGGATAGGCACTTGGTGCAGGGAGTGGCAACTGACCTTTAACACAGACAAATGTAATGTATTGCGAATACATAGAAAGAAGGACCCTATATTGTATGATTATATGATAGCGGAATAAAGACTGGTAGCAGTTACTTCTGTAAAACATCTGTGAGTATAAGTTCAGAACGATTTGAAGTGGAATGATCATATAAAACTAATTAATTGTTGGTAAGGCGGGTACCAGTTGAGATTCATTGGGAGAGTCCTTAGAAAATCTAGTCCATCAACAAATGAGGTGGCTTACAAAACACTCGTTCGACATATACTTGAGTATTGCTCATCAGTGTGTGATCCGTACCAGGTCGAGTTGACAGAGGAGATAGAGAAGATCGAAAGAAGAGCGGCGCGTTTCGTCACAGGGTTATTTGGTAAGCGTGATAGCGTTACGGAGAGGTTTGGCAAACTCAAGTGGCAGATTCTGGAAGAGAGGCGCTCTGCATCGCGATGTAGCTTGCTGGCTAGGTTTCGAGAGGGTGTGTTTCTGGATGAAGTATCGAATATATTGCTTCCCCCTACTTATACCTCCCGAGGAGATCACAAATGTAAAATTAGAGAGATGCGAGCGCGCACAGAGGCTTTCCGGCTGTCGTTCTTCCCGCAAAACATACGCGACTCGAACAGGAAAGGGAGGTAATGACAGTGGCACGTAAAGAACTCTCCGTTGGGTAGCTTGCGGAGTATAAATGTAGATGTAGATGTAAGTTGCAACGTCTCAGTCACGTTGCCCAGAACTGGATAGAACCGCCCTGAAACTCATGTGTTGTACCATCAGCAGCTAAAATGACTTGTTGCTGACGAGGTAACGCTATCGAGCTACGCGTTCTACGATCTGACTCACCTATAGGGAGGCTTGGAGGTGGTCAAGTGGGGTTGGAACTGCGGCCAGCTGCCGGGAGCGGACAACCGTTCAGTCTCTTCTGCAGGCAGCTTCCAAACCGACCAGACGCCCTCTTCACCTGCTCTCTTGGGCGTCTGAGCATTCAGTCTCGGCGGCTTCTGCCTCTCCTTTTTACAGCATTAAATCTTCATATCGTGAAAACTATGTTTGATTTTTCACTTCAGCGGGTACCTACTGCTTTCCCCTTCTGGCCAATCCTGACTCATTAACAACTGGTGTCAGAGAAGTGGGATGGCTCACCGTTGGGCCCGTCCCATTTGAAGTTCAACCAGCCATACCTAATGAAGCTGCAAGCAATACTTCGGGCTTGACGTGCCAGATGCGCCACGCGATAATAAGCGCACGCAGCGTTCCGACGTATCGGCGGCACTTCACCACCAGTCGCCTTGTTGCTGCCGCCGCAAGCGGCACGCTACGCTCCAGGAAGCCGCCTTCCGCGCAACGCCGCGGTACGGACACATGTTCCAGCTGAGACACGGCACCCGGCCGTCCACACCGCCGCCCTCACCTCAGCCGCCGTTTCCAACCGCCGTCGCAGCTTCTGTAAGTTCGTCGCGTCATTTTTCTACGCCGCCGCCTCCATGCTGTCAGCTACGCCGTCGTCCTGTCCAATACAGGCCCTGTCTTTTCTTTCTGTGCTCCGATTGCAAAAGTCTTCAGTGAGCACCAGGTGCCCTAAATTTGTAACCGTGCCTCTAACCCATAGTACCGCCAATGGCGAAGATAACTCCCCACCCACGGGAAAACCAGACCCAGTAGCTGCCCTCTAAGCAGAAATCGACAAATTACTATTACGGAAGTTAGAATTAACGGAAGACTGCCAAAAATTGGCTGAAACCCAGTCTGCCAGTTTAAGTGTGGCAGAAACACATCCTGCTATGCCGCAAATTACGGCTGCAAGTACCTCCATAGCCTAATACCCCAGCCGCACATTGCCACCTTCGCTAACAGTTTCCCTGCAGTCATTTTTTTCCCGACATTTTCCGGGACGATTTCCTGGTGAATGTGTGGTATCGATAGCTACGATGCCACTGCTTAAGTTGGCACTACGACACACACAGACGACAGCGCCCTCCAGCCGGCGCTGGAGAGCTCTACGAGCATCGCTACAGATTCTGCCCCATTTCATCAGGTGCAGCCAACCAGGACACTTGGCTTCTACTTCTCACCACCTTGCAAGTCATGTAATATGGTTCAAATGGTTCAAATGGCTCTGAGCACTATGGGACTCAACTGCTGAGGTCATTAGTCCCCTAGAACTTAGAACTAGTTAAACCTAACTAACCTAAGGACATCACACACATCCATGCCCGAGGCAGGATTCGAACCTGCGACCGTAGCGGTCTCGCGGTTCCAGACTGCAGCGCCAGAACCGCGCGGCCACTTCGGCCGGCATGTAATATGTTTGCATATGTTATCCGCTAGTAAAGGTGCCGTAACTGTATCTGCAGTAGCGAGAGATTAATACCTTTTCTTGTTCCTGTTCCTTACCCACGCGCCGCCTCCCAGGCGGGATACAAAAGAATGTACTTCACCTTAAATTGTCAGGTTTTGCCCGTACCTATACTGAATCAGTGCACGCCCTTAGAGACATCACGTCTTTCGCCACGTTAGAAGGTGGGTTTAAGGAAAGGTATTCGAACCGACGTGACGCCTGCTGTTACAGGGACAAGTTACCTACCCTCCGCCAGAAGCAAGGGGAGAGCGTAGAAGCATTTGCTGACCGAATAGGCGCTGTGGCTTGTCGCACTTACACGCTGGGTTCGGATCCCGCGCGTAACGAGGTATTAATCGAGCAAGCGGAAGCCCGCTCGATTGACGTATTTATACTTGGAATCGACTCGTACATGGGAGGGGAGGTCTAAATAGTATCACCCGCCTCGTTGCATGATGCCACACGACTTGCAATGATGCGGGAGGAGGTAGCACATTTTGTTGCTAGTTCGGCGCGCCCGGACGAACAGCCGCGTCCAATTTTCAAATACGAGCAGGCATGCCAACGCTGCCGAGAGGCAGGCCATGCTGCCGTGCAGTGCCGTGCACTTTATTGCTCTCAGTGTGGAATCACAGGGCACGTGAGTAAAAACTGCCCGCAGAAGTCGGGAAACGGGGGCCCTTCGTATAACCAGCACAGGGAACAATTTACCAACAATCCACCCCGACCCTAAAGACAGCCGGGAAACGGTCGAGGGGCAAGTCACACCACCAGATCGCGACTCCTATAAAATTTACGTATCCAATCCGCCAAGGTGTAAATGAGGCGGCTAGTATCCTCCTCCAGGGTAAAATAAGAGGAAAGAAGGTAAGAGTACTTATTGACATGGGAGCACAAACGAGGCATGGCATGGGGATAAACAAGTGTTAAAACCACCCCGTCACCACATTAGTGGTCTGTGACGAGATAATCGTACCCGCTGCGTATCGACAAGTTAAGTTGGAACTCGGAGCCAGCTACTGCCCTTTTGACATGGACGTAATTCGGAAACGAAGGCGAGATTTCGGTTTCATCCTGGGGAGTGGTTTCCCTTCACCACTACCAGAGTGAAGTTGATTACAGAACGCAAACCGTCCGTCTCGGTGAGGAAACCCACCGTTTCGGCGGATTCCACGTCATTTCGTCGCAAGGAATTTGTGAAACGCGGCCGCTTCCACAGGTTCCTTCCGCACAATCGTGGGCGTTATGTACAACTACCTATGTTAGAATCAGCGGTGGCAGAGGACGCCTTCTCTGGCTTGGGGTCAAATCCCGTAAACAGCCATATTGGTGGATCCTCTCTGTCAAAATGATGTCCTCGACAGATTACAAGTCCATGTTAAACGCGGTTTAACAGCAGCAGAAGTGCAGGGGAAGAAATTTTGCGTTCCTGTCTGTTTGGACAATTTTGGGACGAAGGAGGCAGAAATTCCTAGTGGCACCATTATAGCTAGCGGCCACGAGATTGAAGAAAACCACCCTGTACAAGAGAAGCCAAAATCTGACCAAAAACACCGGTTCCCAGGACGTAACGTATCTTATTGCTCCCGTGCTCAAAGACGAAGGATAAGCTGGCTCATCTGCCTGTGACTGGACAAAACAAATTGTACTCCGTCTTGGAAGAACATTCCTGGTTATTCGAGGAAAGGCGTTATCTGCTGGCTGCTGACCTTGTTTACGATGAAATTCCCACCGGAGATGCAAGGCCCATTGCATGGAAACCGTATAGAATGCCGTACCATCTTCAACCCGTTGTGGAAGAGACTATCCGATAACAGGTAGAAGCAGGGATAATACAACCTTCCACCAGTTCCTGGTCGTCCCCAATCGGTGTGGTCCCGAAGAAGTCAATCAACGGAGAGAAGATCTACTGTCTTTGCGTCGATATGAGAGCAGTAAGAAAGGTAACCACTCCTGATACTTACCCGCTAACCTGTATTGACATGACACAAGACAGGTTAGGAAATTGTAAATACTTCACTACCCTTGACATGAAGAGTGGGTACCACCAAATACCAATTACACCACAGGACAGGCCATAAACAGCGTTTGTAGTTCCCTCCGGTCTATATGAATTTCTGAGAATGCTATTCGGGTTGCACAATGGGCCAGCCACTTTCCAAAGATTTGCCGACCTATTACTTAGATGATTGAAACCAACAATGTGCCTAGTCTGTCTAGATGATATCTTGTTTTTTCCAGGACCATAGATGAGCATGTTACCCAGTTAAGAAATGTTTTGTCCAGACTAAGAAGTGCTAATTTCAGCTTAAAAATAGAAAAGCGTTCCTTTGCTGAGAGTCAAGTGCAGTATGTTGGGCACATTATTAGTGGTGATGGAGTAAAATGCGACCCCCGTCTAATTGAAGCAGTTAATGGTTGAAATGGCTCTGAGCACTATGGGACTTAACATCTGTGGTCATCAGTCCCATAGAACTGAGAACTACTTAAACCTAACTAACCTAAGGACATCACACACATCCATGACCGAGGCAGGATTCGAACCTGCGACCGTAGCGGTCACGCGGTTCCAGACTGAAGTGCCTAGAACCGCACGGCCTGAAGAAGTTACAACCTTCCCTTTCCCTAAGAATGTAAAATAATTATAAAGCTTTCTTGGACTTAGCAACTGTTATAGGCGTTTTGTAAAGAACTATGCCACAACAGCTAAACCCCTTACCCACCTGTCGAAAAGAATGCACCCTATCAATGGACCACTGAGTGCGAAGCTGCCATGCACCATCTCAGAGATGTTCTAACTATTTCCCCTTTGTTGATCTATCCAGATTTCGAAAAACCATTCATTCTCTCATGTGATGCATCCAACTTTGCCGTGGGAGCTGTTCTGAGTCAAATTATTGACGGTGAGGAAAGACCAATTGGTTACGCGTCCCGTCAGCTGAACCAGGCGGAAATGAACTACATTACGACAGAGAAAGAATTACTGGCACTAATGTTTGGAGTTAACTACTTTAGATGCTACCTTTATGGGAGAAAATTTACAATAGTAACAGATCATGCAGCACTTCAGTGGCTATTAAACTTAAAAGACCCTAGCAGCCATGTCACACGCTGGACCCTGAAATTGACTGATTATGATTACCAAGTGCAACACAAAGCAGGTACATCGCACCAAAATGCTGACGCACTTAGTAGAAAGGTGAGAGTAGCTCAAACAGGCGATGTACTAATTGATGAATCAAAAGACTCCCAGGAAAATGATGCAAAATGCTGCCAGTATCGCTCCCATCCGGATTTTGTTATAGAGGATGGAATTCTATATCGTAAGATCTCCCTGGGTAAACGTATAGTAATCTCAAAAGACTTGCAATCAAGAATTACTGCCCAGTGCCACAACAGCATCGAAGCTTGCCATAATGGACAATGAGCCACAAACGCCTGCATCTCCGAGAAGTATTGGTGGGACAACAGATGGCAAGCTGTTGCTAAGTATATAGAGAATTGCCTACCATGTGACCAAAGAGCACCACCCCCACGAATAAATTTTTCTCATAGTCTCTTCCTGAGGCATCAAAACCTTTTCAGTTCGTCGCTTTAGACGTGGTCAACCACTTCCCATAAGTACAGAAGGAAGGAAGTATATTATATCTATTATTGATCACTTTTCCCGGTACCTTATTTTGGTACCCATCGCTGATATGTCAGCTGAAACGGTAGCCTGAGCTTTTGTAGATCATCTTGTCCTTCCTGTCGGAAGCCCTGAAGCCATTATAACCGACCAAGGAACCAACTTTATGTCCGCCTTATTTATCCACATTTGCAAATTGCTGAGAATTAAAAAATTTAGAACCACCCCTTTTCACCCCCAGGCAAATGGAAGTATTGAACGTGTTCATCGCACTGGGAAATGAATGCTTTCCTATTACGTTAACTCAACCCACAGCGACTGGCAAAGATACATTCTGTACGTGGCAATTGCGTACAACAGCCGTTTCCACGAAGCCACTGAACATACCCTTTACTAGATAGTGTTTGGCCACCCTATGGAATCTCCCTATGAGATCGATAAAGTACCTCCGGGAATCAATCACACAGCCATTAAGGGGATAGCCCGCGGCCTTAAGGCCATTTTAAAGAAGGTACAAGGGAACAACCGCAAGGCAACCTGGAGGCAGATAGGAAGAAGCAATAAAAATGCCATCCTCGCCCCCCACCCCCACCCCCCCCTCCCCACCCACCTACAAACCTGGTGATTTGGTTTTACTAAAGAAACCTAATGTAAAGAAAGGAAGAGTGAAGAAACTGACCCCCTATATGACAGACCATATTCAATTATTTGGCTTACTTCCCCTGTACCTGACCGCAAGGTGATTGCCCATTCTGACAATTTAAAACCCTATTCAGGAACTATGCGCTTCCCACCGCCTTCTGAGACAAGCACCAGACCTTCAGCAGATCCTGCTCCTCCCGTGAAGTGGAGAAAACGGGAAGTTCCTCCATCCCTAGCTCGCCCAAGATACGCGCTCAGATCGAAACATCCATATGCTCTCAAGTCCAGGCATTAGAAAAGGAGATGCTATTTTGTGCCCAAGAGATTCCCAGTTTGATCAGCCAAGGGAGAAAGTAACAAGATTCAAACAAACACACCCATGGTGTTCCAAGATGGAAGCTACCGCTGAAATAAGCATTTGTTTGTGGATGATTAGCGCCATGACGTGATGTCATCGCCGATGCATGGTAACGCGCTATCTTGTTGAAAATTGTACTACTACACTATAGTGGTTTATTATACGTTATTGTGGTAGTTCGCACCCTTATTTTTCATAGTTTACCCTATTACTTCGGGGATTTTAGGAATTTTGTAGTAATTAACCCCCCCCCCCCCTCCTTCGACATTTATTCGCGCTATGCTTCCTCGCACGTGTATTCCAGCGGGTTGCTTTGAGTTGCTCATTCCCACCTCAACAATTACTTTCTACCTCCCTCCTCCAAGGCCGTGTGCCTTACACGTTGCGGTTAGCACCCGCAGAGCGCCCAGCTGATCGGTTTATTCTTTCAGTTGTCGCTTTCGTATACTGATCACCTCCCTATCTCTTTCATGTATGCGTCATTGCCTCCCCGCAGAGGGAACGGGAAGGATAACCGTTGTATTTCAGTACTGCTACGTAGTCGATTTACAGTCGGTTAACTCAGACCAGACCTGTTTTGACCCATGGTAAACACAGTTTAATAGAGGCCAAATTTCATTGACTCTGTTACTTACTCTCCTGCTAGATTGGTGGTACGCGATCGATTCTGCTGTGGAAGTCCGTGTGGACGGTACGTCCTACTGCCGTATTAGTCGCTGCAGATATCTTTTTGCCCTCCCCTTTTTCTCTTACCCTACTGCCGGCTCAAAGTTTCTATTCTGTCTTTCTCCTTTCTTCTGTCAGGGGCAGGTAGCTTGGCTGTGCCTTCCAGCAGGACCATGAGAACTAGTATAACCCTGTATGTTAGACACGCTTTTCCAGCAATTTTATAGAGGTATCGCTCCTGCCTTGAGTGCAGTGGCCCACTAACTACTTTCTGAAATATTTCCGTCGGGAAAAATCTGCGTTTCGGCTAGTTATCCGAGCAAGTGTCTGATCACCCAGTAGACGTGTGTATCCGATTCCTATCTCCGTTCCCTGAAACTAGTAGGTATCACCGCTGAATGAGTTGAAACCCGTTACCTGAGCTTGTTCCCGATTATACGCCAGGCCTTACTCTTTAACATGAACACCTTTCCGATTCGCCACGGGCGGGCTGCTCAATATAAATTGCCAATATATCGGGCTACCTTGGCGTTGCAACTGTGGACGGCTGTACACGAATATACCCAGAACAAACATCACGTTAAACGCAACACGCTTTTTCCCATTGCCGGCCGGAATGGCCGAGCGGTTCTAGGCGCTTCAATCTGGAACCGCGCGACCGCTACGGTCGCGGGTTCGAATCCTGCCTCGGGCATGGCTGTGTGTGATGTCCTTAGGTTAGTTAGGTTTACGTAGTTCTAAGTTCTAGGGGACTGATGACCTCAACTGTTAAGTCCCATAGTGCTCAGAGCCATTTGAACCATTTTTTTCTCCCATTGGTCAAATCTCATTTCTTCCTAAACCTCAACATCCAGTACTAAAGCTTCCGATTGAGCGAATCACTTATGAAATCCCTACATACAGCGAATTCCACCTATACAGTGACTGCAGGCATTTATTAACGCAACGCCGCCTTGTTGCCCCCTTTCTGAGCTAGATGACGAGTAAGCACGACCATAACTCCCTCAGCCCCTCACTACCCTGTTGCTACTAACGTCGACCCCTAATATTCTTTGGAATCCTTCCCGACCATTTATTCTTTTTTTGTCCATGACTTCTGTTTCTCGTAAGTGGTAGTTCCTTGATTGGTTAACTGAATGCACTACGCTACGACATGACTTCCGGCTGTTAACCCCCAGAGGGCAGCGAAGTTACGTTGATAATTAAAAAGAATTGATTTGTTTTACCCTGTAAGTTGATTTGTTTACAGGCAAGAGTTCCTGTGTGTGTTGTTGTAGGTGATGTTAAATGGTCTGTTTTATGCTGTCACCCCGAGGTCAGAGCAAAACCGTTAGCCATGATTCACTTTACCATGCAGCGAGTTTCCAGTAGATACAGAGTTTTCGAGTCGTTTAAATTGAAAAAAATGGCTCGGAGCACTATGGGACTTAACAGCTATGGTCATCAGTCCCCTAGAACTTAGAACTACTTAAACCTAACTAACCTAAGGACACCACACAACTCCCAGCCATCACGAGGCAGAGAAAATCCCTGACCCCGCCGGGAATCGAACCCGGGAACCCGGGCGTGGGAAGCGAGAACGCTACCGCACGACCACGAGATGCGGGCGTTTAAATTGCATGTTATGCTACCAGTGAACGCTTACTATAAGCACAGCATGGTGCAAACACGCGGACCGGTACAGTTGTCACCTTGCGATAAGCCAGTCACGTCCCCTAACGCTACCACTTCCTCGCTGTTCTTCGCCTTGTCTGCCGTAATCTATTCTAATTTTCTTGTGATTTATCAGTCATTTTTTGTACAAGTTTTAAGTAACAGCCACTATAGCATGTTACGAGTACTTTCGAGCAACCCAGTCTTACCGTGTGCTACTTAACGGCAGTGGTTTACTATTTAATAGCTCTCCCCGTGATATCACTACCCCCGCTGATGAGGTGTTTGCACGCTTGTCCTAGTTCTGTATACCCCTTTAGGAATTATCTTTATTGGTTTATCACTGTTAGTAGAGTTTAGAAAAGGACTTTTTGTGCGACTTCGGTCGCCCCCTTCTGGTGTCCCTGAACAGCATTCTCCTGGGGAATACCGTGTTAAGTTGTGAAATGGGACCAAGAGTGTTTCATGCTGCTCCCATACGGTAGTAGTCAGTAAAAGATAGTAGTGGGTAGAAAGGAATAGCAAATAAGTAAAATCTACGCAAAAGAAAAGGTATTGCCTTCCTTTAGATGTAAGCAACAAAATATACGAGTGAAGTGGTCCATCAGTGTTAAAACCCTTCCGCCCTCCCCCCTCTTGATTTGTCCATCGACCCTTGCGGAACCCCCCGCTTATACGCTCCGGCGGAAGTTGCAGTGCATCGCGCTGCTGCCTGCCGCGGTCAGCGACCTCTGCCGCTGCCACCGCCAACAGCTGATCGCCGGAACTACCGCGCTACACTCAGCGACCCACGCTATCGCCGCACCATCCACCGTCGTCCAAATTTTGTCAAGCAAGAATTCATCACCTAATTATTATCATTTTTAATACAAATCTAACAGAAAAACGCCAATATCGAGATATATTGTTAAAATTATGTACGGTCATCCTTCGCAGGAGCCCCCCTTAGTAACTGTTAATTTACCATTCCTCCATGCTCCACTCCAGCGGAGGGGAGAAGGATGTACAGTGGGGGCCGATACTGAATGGATTCATTGGTATAAAATTTGCTTTTTATTTTTCACTTGATGTCCGTCAGTGCCTTCTTCCTGGTGGCTAAGTTGCAGCGTCTCAGTCACGTTGCCCAGAACTGGATAGAACCACCCTGAAACTCACGTGTTGAACCATCAGCAGGCAAACTCACGTGTTGCTGACGAGGTAACGCTACCGAACTACGCTTCTCACGATGTGACCGACCAATAGGGAGGCTTGGAGGTGGTCAAGTGGGGGTGGAACCGCGACCAGCTGAGGGGAGCGGACACGCCGTTCGCTCTCTTCTGCTGGCAGATTCCAAACCGACCAGACGCCCTCTTCACGTGCTCTCTTGGACGGCTGCCCATTCAGTCTCGGTGGGCTTCTCCAGGCCTGCCTTTCCTATTTAAGGCACTAAGACTTCATACCATCAAAACTTCGCCGGCCCGTGTGGCCGTGCGGTTAAAGGCGCTTCAGTCTGGAACCGCGTGACCGCTACGGTCGCAGGTTCGAATCCTGCCTCGGGCATGGATGTGTGTGATGTCCTTAGGTTAGTTAGGTTTAATTAGTTCTAAGTTCTAGGCGACTGATGACCTCAGAAGTTAAGTCGCATAGTGCTCAGAGCCATTTGAACCATTTGAACCATCAAAACTTCGTTTGATTTTTCACCTGAACGGGTGCTTACTGCTATCCCCTACTGGCCAATCCTGACTCCTTAACAACAGTGAAGCAAGGCGCTATAGGCTTCATGCTGTTCTTTTAGCTCCACGGTCGCCAGGCCGAAATGAAAATGTTAAACTGTTTCCGTTTCAACCGGAAGATACTCAGGATAACAACGTGAGTTGAAAGACCGAGAGGACAACAACGTCTAGCGCTTGTCACTGAAATATAGCCCCGGAGACTTGACATGGAGTTTTTGCCTGTGCGTAAAGGGGACTAACTACAAGAAAAGCTACTAGCACTACTTTGGGCCGCACGTAAAATTTTTCGCGCGTCCGACATCGAGTATTTCAACCCTTCATCAAGAAGACAAAATACCAATCATGTCTCTCCATGTCCTCCATATGAACAAATACTACAGTCTAGAGCAGAATATGTTCAACATGGGGTCCGTGTACCCTCAGTGGTACGTGAAGAATTCTTAGGAAGTACGTAAAATGTAAAATACGCATACAGTCAGTAAACTGTGTTTCCTGAATGATCACAAATAACGAAAGATATTTCAGCCTGGGAGATTTGAATTACCCTCTATCCAAAAATCCATTTTGCTTACTCCAACAGGCCATCCAACAACGATAACTAATAATTTCCCTCGCTAATTATTAGCACTGTGTGTTTCAAACTCCGACAGCAATAACAGTGTCTGCGAATGTACCGGACGATTTATAATTTTTCAGTACTTAATATGTTTTCGAGACTGTTATGTGCATGTTCAGTTTCTCTACTGAAGGTATGGCTTCTGATTCTTTATTTTGTGAACTGATTTTCAGTTCATCGCCGTGGAATTTTTTGTTATTGTGTTACTGGACCACATATTTTAACTTTCGTTGTAATATGGATAAATTTATAATAAGAGGAAAACGTAAAATCAGTTGAATAAGTGATAGTGGGGACAGTGTTGAACCATACTGCGACAACACGTGTTCCACCATGGGGCATCAGTGAAAATAGAGCTGTAGTTGAACCATATACGAGCAATACGAAATGTCCGATGAATGTGAAATACCAATATTAGAATTAATCTTAGATTAAATTCAGATTCGTATCAAGTATGTGTGAACCATCTTTTCCCTTCAGCGTTATTTGCTACCAAACTCTCTCTAATAATTCTATGAAATTGTCCCTACTTCACAGACACTTGATTACAAAACACGAGGATTATAAAAACAAGTCACTCGAATCTTTCAAGTGCAAAGCAGAAAAATTAGATACATGTTCAAACATAATACCCAACTTTACAAAATCAGCAAAGGTGTCAACGGAGCCATCGTCTGAGAGGTAGCGTTGCTAGTTGCAAAAAATAAATCACCTTGTACCGAAGTTGAGTCTCTTAGTGTTCTTGGTTCTTTGATTATTGCAGAAAATTTTTTATACAAAACTTCAGCTAAAATAATCAGAAGAGTTCCGAGTTCTGACACAAGAGTAGAGCGCAGAATTCATGATATGGCACTAGATATTGTTGACCAAACAGCAGAAAATATTGAAAACCACAAAAGACTTGTTGATTCACATCTGTCAGTCTTTGGGTGTGTCTGATGATACTGATATATGTTTGCTATTTTTGCATTTAAAAAGTTGCTACTGATGATGAAATTCTGGGACATAAACATTTACCAGAGCACACCACGGGAGGGGATACTTCCAAATTCTTGATAATTTTAGCCGGTCGCTGTGACAGAGCGGTTCTAGGCGCTTCAGTCCGGAACCGCGCGACTGTTACGGTCGCAGGTTCGAATCCTGCCTCGGGCATGGATGTGTGTGATGTCCTTAGGTTAGTTGGGTTCAAGTAATTCCAAGTTCTAGGGGACTGATGACCTCAGATGTTAAGTCCCGTAGTGCTCAGAGCCGTTTGAAAATTTATATGATTAAAATTAAATTTGTCGCGTGGCTGGTGTGTAAGTTTGTACACAAATGTTTCTGATTCATTGGCAAGTAATATAAAGAAACTTACTGTTTGTATTCTCGAAATTAACCTCGAAATAATTTGGAAACATTACATTATATACAGAGAAAATGGGGCAGCGATAAAAATTACTCATGATTTACACTAAACATTGAACATTGCTATTGAAGTAGTCAATTTAATAAAGTACGCACACTGAACCATCTTTTCCAAAAATATGTGAGCAGATAGGAGCTACACACTCAATTGTTTTTTTTCAAAACGAAAACATGTCAATTTTTGATTTCTAGTCTTATGAACGCAAGGAACACACTGACTTTCAACACTCCAAGTACACACCTTCTTTGATTATCCTCTACTTATTTGCTTGAGAAGGGCTACTCAGCACTGACAGCGATCAAAACGAAATAAAGATATCAGTTGAATGCAGAACCACCATTGATACAATAACGGAGATTCAGTCACGAATGAAAGACCAGGTGACCAATAAACAAGCTTAACCATCTCATTAACAGGTCAGAAACGTACACTAATCAGTCAGAATGTTATGACCACCGACCTATTATCGATACGATCATGTCCAGGTGACAGCAGCGTCATCTGGCGAGGAATGACGGCTAGTCAGACACACGCAGGGTGCGTGTAGTGTCAGTGGGCGTGCAGTCCGTGAGTAGATTGGGGAAGGAGCGCGACCTATCTGAGTCAGACCGGGAGCAGATTCTGATGAGCCAGACGCTCGTCACGAGCATTTCGGAAACTGCACGACTTGTCTGGTGCTCGAGCAGTGCTGTGGTGAGTATCTTCAATACGTGGGAAAACGAAGGTGAAACCACGTGCAGACGTCATGGGGTTGGGCGGCCCCCTCTAGTTACATATGTCAGACGTCGTAGGCTGGGCAGACTAATACAACAGGGCAGGCGGCGAACTGTGTCAGATCTAACATCAGTCTTTAATGCTGAGCTGATTACGACTAAAGTGGGCACGTGACCATCAGCACTGGACGTTGGCGCAATGGCAGAGGGTCTAATTAATCCCGAGACCTTCTTCACCATGCCAATGGGAGGGCGCGAATCCATCGTGTTTCAGGGGATCAGCTTCTTGACACCTGTACTGGGGGGCGGAGACAAGGTGGTGTCGGCTCCATTATGCTCTGGGGAACAGTCACGTGGGTCCGTGGGGCTCGTGCTAGACACTACGACGGCGGTGGAGTATCGTATACTGGTGGCTGACCTTGTACACCCCTTCGTGACGGTCTTGTTTCCCGACGTCAATGGTATTTTTCAACAAGACAGTGCGCCATGTCACAAGGGCAGGATGTGATGGAGTAGTTCGAGGAACAAAGTGGTGGCTTCCAATTGATGTTCTGGCCCTCCAACTCGCCATATTTAAACCCGATCGAGAACGTCTACGATGTGATTAACGTGACGTCAGAGCTCATCGCCGCCTCCCTAGAATTTATGAAATTTGGGTTACTTGTGTGTGCAGATATGGTGCCAACTCCCATCAGCCCCCTGCTGTAATCCCTGTATTTATTTTATACATTTATAGCATAATCCTAGCTTATGTAGTATCTAATAGGTTATAAATTTGTAATTTACTTTATATATGGTTATGTATAATATGAATATGGCCTAGGATTACAGGTTGGAATGGAAATATTTTTTGGGGAGTGCACGTAGAAAATAGTGTGAACATCACTAATCAGATGGATGATGGCTGTCTCGAGAATATTGAAGACCCCATCAACGATCGCAAAGCTTAGACGTGAAGGGCCAACATCGATTCCCATCACAGTGAAGAGGATCTGAAAACGCGACCAGAATGCGACGATCCACCAGCGCCGCCATAAAGAGGACCATTGACAAGGTATGTCCAGCGTATTGTGGTCGTCTCCAAGGGGAACTTCTGATACAGCGGATAGCTGTTTCTCCAGGGGACGTGCCTGGCTATGACGTGAGCTCTGGTGCGTACAGTCTTGCATAGTGCTTAGAGTCGCTGGATAAAGCGATGTGTGTCGCTATTTCAAAACGAAACATTAGTAATTATTTCTTATTTACGATTTATCATTTGTATGTTTTAAGTTTGTAATTATTGTATACTCCCGTCCAGGAAATGAGATCTGTTCTGACTATACGAAGGTGTCGGTAGTAAACGTGGCTTCAGTACTATGTGTTGACGTTCATTGATGACTGGATTCAAATATAGACTCTGTTGTGGTTTATAAATGACAGTATGCAGATATCTTGAAAAGCAAGTATTCCGAGACTACTAAATCACTTGCAATTACAAAAAAGAAAATCAGTTATTTCATTACTGAGGATTAAAAACTCACATTGATATTATGAAGACCAGTGCACCACATATTACACTCATGCTCATAAATTAAGAAAATTCTTATACATGGTGAAAAAACGCTCTGGTGGGCAGTTTGCGGGTTTAAATCACCTTGGAGTATGACCATGCGGTGCATGTGACTTGCGGTCGTCGTATGGTGGCGCTGGCAGCCGTCCACATTCGCAGATGTGTGTTGCTGCATGTCAGAGTACGGTGCAGCGAGTAAGTGTGCAGACGTTTTCAGACGTGCTAATGGTGACTGTTGAAAATGGCTAATAGAACACATATTGATGACGTTATGAGCGATAGAATACTAGGGCGACTGGAGGCTGGTCAAACACAGCAGGTGGTAGCACATGTGTTTCGGGACGATTTTCTCAACTTATCACCAATACCGTAGACTTACAGATCTTGAAACGTCCCCTTAGAAAAATTATTCAATTACTGTGCTGATAAATCTCTTACATTATTTGATTTTCTAACAGCTGAGCAAAACTGAACGTACTCAGACATTTCGCTCTTTACCTATTCTGATCAACACTAAACTGACACAGAATATTTTTAGCGCAACGCAATCTGACTTTCAAAAATCCCTACAAAAGAATGGTCCTGACTAACATTAACCTATACCTTTCACAAATCACTTACCTCACAAAAATCTTCGTTACTCGAACTACTCCAATACAGCGAGCGCCACTACTGCCAGCTAAATAAAAGATTCAAACTACTGAAGGCACTAACTACTGATAGGCATAGTTACAAATGAAAGATTTTGATAGAGAAAAAACAATGTATTTACCTTAATAGTGTTAAAAAGTCATAATATATATAGCAGTTCATGACATCCATTCTTACAAATGTACTGTTTCTGATGGACACACGTCCAGATCATCCGCTCTCAAAAATCCGCCATCTCACTTCCCCACATCCACCACTGCTGGCGGCTCACCTCCAACTGTCCAATGCTACGCGCTGTTAACAGCCAACTGCCCAACACTACAATAGCAGACAACAATGCAAACTAGCCACAGACTGTACACAGCACAGCCAGTGATTTTCATACAGAGCGCTACGTGGCGTTACCAATAAGAAAACTTAAACAGCCTACATACAATCTCTGTCGTGAGTGTTTCCTATGTGCCTTGATATTAGCGCCAGTTTTGTGTCGTGCCACGTTGTGTGGCATCACATTCTGCAATTATCATTAATTTGTGAGCATGAGTGTAATTCTGTTCTCAGTCACCAGTGCATTGTGGCTTTTAGGTGCTGTCAGTCTTCTGATAGACTGAAATACTCGTTAATGAAAGCGCTTCATGAAAAGGGGGAGATAGAGAATGAGACAATTAGGGGCGGTTTTTTGCTACTAGTTTTTTTTTTAAGTTTTGAAGAAAGCGTTGTGAAAGAGACTAGCGGAACATCTCAGTACACAATATTTGCTGTCAGAATCGCAATTTCATTTCACGAAAGGGGTATCCCCAGATCATGCAGTTTATTTGTTTGGTTGGTTAAAAAAAATGGTTCAAATGGCTCTGAGCACTATGGGATTTAACTTCTTAGGTCATCAGTCCCCTAGAACTTAGAACTACCTAAACCTAACTAACCCAAGGACATTACACACATCCATGCCCGAGGCAAGATTCGAACCTGCGACCGTAGCGATCGCGCGGTTCGAGACTGAAGCGCCTAGAACCGCTCGGCCACTCCGGCCGGCGTTTGGTTGGTAAGGAACCATCAGGTGTAAATGATAAACTGAAGATAATAGGTATTTAATTTAACAAAAACATTTGACTGTTGGGACTTCTGCAAAAGTTTGAACATTATGCCTCTAGATAAGATATGCGCTGCAATATAAGATATGTAGCTAACGAGGTGGAAATTAACATAGGCACATATCTTTCACAGACCAGACAAACGCTTAACTGCAACAAAATGCAATGCATACGGCTTATGACATGGGACTCTTGTAAAATCGAAGTCTTACTATCCAAAAGTAGGTCAGAGATTTACTGTAGTCATCCACTTTAAGTTCTTAGGACTGATGGTAAAGCAAAGACTTACCAGGAAGTATGACATTCACGATCTGTGCAGAAACTTAATGCTTCCAACTTCACTATAAGAATGATCTCCACTGTCTCTGAAACTGAAACATGATCTTTTGTTAACTTTGCTTGCTTTCAGTCTGTTGCCTCCTATACTTTTATATTTTGTGGCCACTCTTTCCACTTACCGAGAATATTCTTCGCTCCAAAAGAGCTAGCTAGCGGTCATATTGGTCTGCGATGTTTCCCAGAATTCTAAGTCTGCCATTCCTATATATGCCTGCTACGATAGGAATACTGACTCATTCAAGAGAAAATGCAACATTCATTGAGTGACACTAACAATGAGAGGACGCCTACTCGTGATCGCCGAATTCGTGGAAATTCGTGGTGCATGCAGGGCGTGGTGAGACACGAGAGCGCCCCAAGTGGGAACTTCAGATGGCCAAGCGTTTAGGAAATAAAAGGAATTTGGTACTGATCTTACACCACGGGCACCTTATCAATTGTCCCTGTGACAAAGTGTTTAGCAAGCACCGTTTGGCTCAGCGGTAAGAGAACTGATTCACATTGGAAGAGTCACGGGTTTGAATTTACCCAGAAGCAAATATTTATGTGCTCCTTCTTCAAAATCCGGTAAGCTGATAAGAGACTTGAACAAAAAATCTTTAACTGATGTGATGAAGCCCTATGCGCAAGAGAATAAATGTGTTCTGTTGACTGACTCATGGGAAGGAGAAACAAATCCAGCTATACACGACGAACAGTTCCAAGGTGAAGACGGAATTCCAGAGTGCAGTATCAAAGTAATTCCCCCCCCCCCCCCCCCACACACAAATGTACGTCACTAGTGCAACCCTGTGGTGCATATTTTTATCGTCAGGTAAAAAATCTAATAAAAATGTCAAAATTACACTTACCTCATCGAGAAAGAAGAGGGAGTCACTTCCCGAGAAGCAAGCATCAAAGTACAATATCATTGTACATCACCAGCTATCCTCGCACGTATTCAGCGACATGCTGCGTTACACGTGGTTCACTGCTGGACTGTGCGATGAAAGAAGCTGTTTTCAGAATGTCAATCGAGTTTGTTTTTCTATGGAGACATTAAAAAAACAATGTCACTGCAGAAAGGGGGCGTTTACAGCGTGCGCAAGATGCGGTGAAAATTATTACTACCCCTGTTTTTTTTTTCTTTTTGTGATGCATATTACCCCGGTATATGTAATTGATCACTTCCAAAAGAGTGGAAGTATCGATTTACATACACGACGTTCCCCTGTACGCGTTAACTGCAATCCCTTTTTAAATGTTTGCAGTCCCACATGTCAACCTTTTTGTGCTTACATAAATTAATAAAATACCCTATATGATGTTGCGATTAACTGTGATGTCAGTAGTGTGCGCATTGCCAAGGAGCACAAAAATATTTAACACAGCGCGAAGTCGAACCTGCAACCCTTTCAATGCGAATTCGATCTTTTACCGCTGAGCGAAACACTGCTCTTTTTTTATATTACATAAGGACAAAACAAACACACACTCCCTGAGCAGACAAAATCCCCAACCCGGCTAGAATCTAACCTGGGGCCCCGCGATCTAGAACCAGCAACGCTAGCCACTTTTTTTTTGTTAGTTTGTGGAAGGGAGGCGGGGACGGAAGAGTAAGCAGGAGTCGAACCCGAGGCCTGGCCACAGTGTCCCCCTCGCCCGTCAAGGTGAAATCTTTTGTGGGAATTTTTATTTATTTATTTATATATTTTTATTTACTGGTTTTAATATATTCGTAATTTGAATCTACTTTATACCACAACAAAAATAAATGTACCTAGCACCGCATCGTGCTCTGAGTAAACAAAACTATATTTCGGCATGTTCCTACACCGAGGTAATACGTATGGGGAAAACGAAAAAAAAAAGTGCTGCGTACATGATGCAGAAGGGTGTGTCGCTACTCTCCTTACGCTTCATTATCCAGGTACGTCTTCCCGTATGTCGTATGTTATTCCACCGAGAGTCGGACTTAGTCTAGTCAGCTCAGTCAATGGTTATCTTCTCCTACGTGTTGATGATCCAGCTGCGTGGAGGGTCGCGTAGGGCACTTCCTAAGTAATTAGTAAAATACTGTCCATATTTTGAGTTCCGTACGATCTCGCACTGACGTTCTTGTAGGCAGTTCTAAAAGTCAAATACATCTTTAGGTCCATCGTGAAATGTGTACCGCATGCCCACGGATCCACGTGACAGCGTTGGTTTTGGTGCGGGGGAAATACTGTTTATCCGGAAATAGGAAAAACCGAGGTGTAATGTGTTCCGGAGTCACTCGTAGAAAATACGACAATATTTGTCTCACCAAGCGCCATACGTCTTCTACAGCGCCAAATGTGAGACGGTGTTCGTCCGTGTCTGGCATTCCGCAGTCTATACATAGAGGCGATTCTGCCATATTTATCTTGTAGAGGCGTGGTCGGGTGATCTGTTTACCGCTGACTGTGATGTACCATGTCGATCGGACGTCTGTATCCAGTGTAACAGCGTGTATCGTCCGCCACACCACCTTCCAATTAACCTGAGGGCTTTTGGTCTCCACGATGCTTGGTGGGCGCCTCTGCTGTAGGACATGATATATATCCCTCGACGACACCTGTTTCGTCGGTGGTACTGCGATACAGACATAGCTGTGTTCAATGTAAAAGTTCCCGAAGTAGTAGAAAGGTGGGGGTATGTCCTGCGTCGTCAGTGGGGGCATAAGGGAGGACGGAGCTAAGGAATCCAGCAGCAAACCTGTCAAACTTTCCGGGTGGTGGCGCCGCAGCTTGATGTGTGAGCTGACATACAGGGCCGCAGCTCTGTCGTGGACATGGACTAGACCAAAACCTCCCCTTTCTGGGGGACGAGTCAGCGACTCATAACTGACTTTGAAGAGCATCCCTGTACCGACATAGGCTCCGAACGCCGCGAATAGACGTCGGGCCATCATTAACGGTTTAGGCAGGACACGCGCTATGTGTGGAAGGCGCGATGCGAGGTAAACATTGACAAAGTGTTTCCTTTGAAGAATGTCGAGGGTCCGCAGACGAAGATTGGAGATCTGCACCCGAATTTATTGTAACAAGCGGCGGTAGTTAAGGGCCGCAGTGCGCCGTATGTCCGAGACATCTGATAGTGCCACGAAGCTGTAGGGGGTCGACACACGCTGGGGTGAACCAGTCTCCTATGGCCATGGAGACCGATTTGGTGACGTTGAGACAGCTGCCGGAAGCCACAAGGTACGTGGTAATCCATTCTAGTGCCTTGATTACATCGTCGCGATTGCGGAACACGAGAACCAGGTTTGCATAAGCTGTACAGCGAAGTGTGACGTCACTTAAGCTGAGACCGGTGAGGAGTTGATGGATGCCACAGAGGAGCGGTTCCAGTGACAGAACATAGAGTAACGTCGTCAAGGGGCAACCTTGATGCACGGATCGGAAAATCGGGAGGGACAGCGAGAGACGCCTGTTAACGAGCACTTTGGAAGTCGCCCCTTGGAGGAGGCGCATCACGACGTCTGTGAATTGCTGTGGGTACTGCATGTGTTGGAGAACGGACGATAGGTACGCGTGATCCACTCGATCAAAAGGTTGGCTAAAATCTAGTGATGCCAGCGCTCCCGGGATGCGGCGAGTCCTGTCTAGGGCTAGCACGTCACGGTATCGACACAGTGCTGTGTGGATGTTGTTGATACCCCCTAGGGATGTCTGATCTGGTGAGATGACGTAAGGACTGGTCGGTCGTAGACGGTTTGCTAATAGTCTGGTGAATATCTTCATGTCGCAGTTGACGAGTGTTAGCGGGCGGTAATCTTGTATTCGAGCCCCACCTTTAAGTTTGTGAAGCGGTATAATTATTCCTTCTACGAAGGTCGCGGGGAGCGGCACCGCGAGGGACGTAACCTCCCGACAGATGTCTGTCAACTTGGGAGACAGTAAATACTGGAAAGCTCTATAATATTCCACAGAGAGCCCGTCGGGGCCAGGAGACATGTTCGCCGCAGCTTTACCTATGGCGTCGATAACTTCGTCTTCCGTAATGTCGTTCAATAATGCAGTTTTTAAATCCTGAGGGACAATGCCATAAACCAGTTGTGAGACTCCTGTCACCGTCGTCGGGTCGCAACATTGAGCAGAATAAAGTCGTGCGTAATGGTCGAAGAGGGCTGCACCGATATCGTGTTGTGTGGTGTATTAACGGCCGTCCTCAGTGATGAGGGCATGTATCAGCACCCGTCTTCGCAGTGTACGGTCTCTAATGACGTGGTACATGGTGGGTCGTTCCGTTGCGAGAGTGTCTTGTGTTCGCGCTCGGACGATCGTCCCTTCAAGGTGTCGGCGCATATGGGCTACGATCTGTGCCTTCGCACGCTGAACTGTCATCTGTCGTTCCGGTGTGGGTGGCAAGGAGGCGCATTTGCGAAGGCTGTGAAATAAAAATCGAGGGTCTGCCACCTCCAAGCAGCAGTCTCACGAACATGTGTAATAAAGGTTCTCCGAAGGGCCGGCTTGGTGCAGTTTAACCACCAAATAATCGATGTAAGATACGTCGGGAGGCGGCGGACGCACAAACTCCACGTATCTTCGATGGCGCGTCGACAATCCGGAGAAGCGAGATGAGCAAGGTTTAATTTCATGGGCTGTCGGCTGCGCCACACCCGTCAGTGACGAAGGGTGACGGCACATATACAGGGTGGTCCATTGATCGTGACCGGGCCAAATATCTCACGAAATAAGCGTCAAACGAAAAAAATATACAAAGAACGAAACTTGTCTAGCTTGAAGGGGGAAACCAGGTGGCACTATAGTTGGTCCGCTAGATGGCGCTGCCATAGGTCAAACGGATATCAACTGCGTGTTTTTAAGAATAGAAACCCCCACTTTTTATTACGACTATATATTCGTGTAGTACGTAAAGAAATATGAATGTTTCAGTTGGACCACTTTTTTCGCGTTGTGATAGATGGCGCTGTAATAGTCACAAACATATGGCTCACAATTTTAGACGAACAGTTGGTAACAGGCTGTTTTTATAAATTAAAATACAGAAAGTAGGTACGTTTGAACATTTTATTTCGGTTGTTCCAATGTGATACATGTACCTTTGCAAACTTATTATTTTTGAAAACGCATCCTGTTACAGCGTGATTACCTGTAAATACCACATTAATGCAATAAATGTTCAAAATGATGTCCGTCAACCTCAATGCATTTTAAATGCGAACATTTTGAGGTTAGGCTTTACCGTGACTGTTACTGACATTAAAAGAAACAACAAGTTCACTGTTATCAGTCAGCGTTTTATTTATTTCCACGACGCGTTTCGAAGGTTTCAACCTCCATCATCGGGTGGATATACATTAGTTAGTATTACATCTGTGTGTGTGTTGTGTTACGATTTTTGGAGGAACGTGTGGCACTGCCTAGTGGAGAAACAAGACATTATTTCAGAATATGGTTTAGGATTACTTTTGACAAAAAATTAACCTGATATCTAATGGTAAACATTAAATAAGTAAACTAGAGTACCTCCGGTGGTTACAGGTTCCTTTTGCTGTCGTAACACATCACATGTAACCACTGGAGGTACTATAGTTTACTTATTTAATGTTTACCATTAGATATCAGTTTAATTTTTTGTCAAAAGTAATCCTAAACCATATTCTGAAATAGTGCCTTGTTTCTCCACTAGGCAGTGCCACAAGTTCCTCCAAAAATCGTAACACAACACACACACACACAAATGTTATACTAACTAATGTAAATCCACCCGATGATGGAGGTTTAAACCTTCGAAATGCGTCGTGGAAATAAATAAAACGGTGACAGCTAACAGTGAACTTGTTGTTTCATTTAATCTCAATGCATTTGGCAATACGTGTAACGACATTCCTCTCAACAGCGAGTAGTTCGTCTTCCGTTATGTTAGCACATGAATTGACAATGCGCTGACGCATGTTGCCAGGCGTTGTCCTTGGATCACGATAGCAAATATGCTTCAACTTTCCCCACAGAAAGAAATCTGGGGACTTCAGATCCGGTGAACGTGTGGGCCTTGGTATGGTGCTTCGACGACCAATCCACCTGTCATGAAATATGCTATTCAATACCGCTTCAACCGCACGCGAGCTATGTGTCGGACATCCATCATGTTGGAAGTACATCGCCATTCTGTCATACAGTGAAACATCTTGTAGTAGCATCGGTAGAACAGTACGTAGGAAATCAGCATACATTGCACCATTTAGATTGTCATCGATAAAATGTAGGCCAATTATCCTTCCTCCCATAATGCCGCAGCATACGTTAACCCGACAATGTCGCTGATGTTCCACTCTTCGCAGCCATCGTGGATTTTCCGTTCCCCAGTAGCGCATATTATGCCGGTTTACGTTACCGCTGTTGGTGAATGACGCTTCGTCGCTAAATAGAACGCGTGCAAAAAATCTGTCATCGTACCGTAATTTCTCTTGTGCCCAGTGGCAGAACTGTACACGACGTTCAAAGTCGTCGCCATGAAATTCCTGGTGCACAGAAATATGGTAGAGGTGCAATCGATATTGATGTAGCATTCTCAACAACGACGTTTTTCTGATTCCCATTCTCGCGCAATTTGTCAGCTACTGATGTGCGGATTAGCCGCGACAGCAGCTAAAACATCTGCTTGGGCATCATCATTTGTTGTAGATCGTGGTTGACGTTCCACATGTGGCTGAAGAGTTCCTATTTCCTTAATAACGTAACTATCCGGCGAAGAGTCCGGACACTTGGATGA
Source organism: Schistocerca nitens (assembly GCF_023898315.1). Taxonomy (NCBI): domain Eukaryota; kingdom Metazoa; phylum Arthropoda; class Insecta; order Orthoptera; family Acrididae; genus Schistocerca; species Schistocerca nitens. Next base: position 953,898,877 of record NC_064616.1, read on the forward strand.
TGTCGTCCAGGATACCGAGCAGCATACATAGCACACGCCCGTTGGGCTTTTTGATCATAATAGCCATTCATCAACACGATATCGACCAAGTGGTAAACGGTCCATTTTAACACGGATAATGTATCACGAAGCAAATACCGTCGGCACTGGCGGAATGTTACGTGATACCGCGTACTTACATGTTTGTGACTCTTTCAGTGCCATCTATCACAAAGCGAAAAAAGTGGTCAAACTAATACATTAATATTTCTTTACTTACTACACGAATATGTAATAAAAATGGGGGTTCCTATTTAAAAAAACGTAGTTGATATCCGGCTGACCTCTGGCAGCACCATCTATCGGGCCAACCATAACGCCCCTTCAAGCTAGACAAGTTTCTTTCTTTGTAGTTTTTTCGTTTGGCGCTTATTTCGTGAGATATTTGGCCCGGTCACGATCAATGGCCCACCCTTTATAGGCGTCGTGATCAGAAAAGACTACTGGCCACACCTCCGCGTCGCTCACCGTAAATCCTATCGATGGCACTAGACGAGTGACTCGTGAAATGGGTGTATCCTGGTCGATTTCCTCGGACATGTTCCCACGTATCTACCAGCTGGAGATCGCTGATGAGTGTCCCAAGTTCGGGGCACGGTGAATGGCGTGGCCGCTGATCTTTAGGTGCTTGGGTATTATTGAACTCGCCCCCTAATATCAAATCATCGTGCCTGCCCTGAAAAAGCGATGCTGTTCCTTCTGCGAAGAAGAGTGATCGGTTGCGACGGCGATTCGTTCCGGAAAAGGCGTACACATTGATAAACTGGACGCCTAGCACCGTTACGGCCATTCGTCTAGCGTCGGATAGTTATCGGACTTCTTCCGCCTCTGAGGAGAACTGCGACTCCACTTTTAATTGGCGAGGCGTGGAACACATGAGCCTTATAACCATACATACCCGGGAAATCGGCGACAAAGACTTCTTGGAGAAAGACAATGTCAACGTCTCCTGCATTGAGCATGTCTTGGAGCATCGACAACTTCGTACGTGTCCGAATGGTATTAATGTTGATGGTCGCTAAGCGATTGGTCTGTAGATCGTCTTCTGGAGTGGGGGCCGCCATCAGCGTCGCCGAAAAAGGTGGGACCTGTAATCTGCAGGCCGCGTCCGCGCCGTCGTCTGTTGCTACTCGGGAGGGGCCGAGGTGTGGGAGGAGGACCCCTCTCCTCATCCACCACAGCGGCCGTAGAATCGTCTTCAATGTCATCCGCCCAAGGTCCGTAAGTTAACGGTGGCTGCGGTAGAACACTTGTAGGCTGAGTGACTAAGGGTGAATCCGCAGTTGTTTCTGGTTGTGTACCAACGGCGGGCGCTGTGCTTGTGATCTGTTTGCCCGAGAGAGCGGAATCGGGTTTGTCGAAATCAAGCAAAGTGACAGGTGAGGGCGATCCTATGTCATCCACTTCCCTCGTCTCGTCGGCCCTCCGTTCGTCATCTGGAGGAGACGTCCGCTGGAGGCAATCGTCTGAGGGTGTGCGACGTCGCTTTTTATGTTTTCTCGGTGACCTTTGTTTGAGGACATGGGTTTCTGTGTCCGAAAGAGCTTGTGGTTCCCGTATCGCATCCCCCTCTGGGAGAAAAGCAGAGGTCGGTACAACCATAGCGTCGAGTTCCATTCTCTCTTCCGAATCTTCATGTAGAGTCGAAGGGCGGCTTTCTTCAATTTCTGTGGACATCGTAATGTTGTTGTTCAATCCAGGACTGGCGACAGGTGTGCATTCTAACGCTTCCTGTCTTTCAAGTGGTTTTTCGTCTGTCATGACGGTCGATCGTGCCACCCATGCGTAATTGAGAGGGAGGGCCGTGAGCGTAGGAGGTGGTGCCGTGTCATGTAGTGGAATTTGTGTAACCCGACGTTGAATACACGCCTAGCGTTTATGACCCTCCTGGCTGCAACCAGAACAAGTACGAGGTTGGCCGTGGTACATTACGATTGCTCGAGAGCCACTTATGACTAAGTAGGATGGCACATGTTTCTTTAATTCCATTTTGACTTGTCGGACGCCGTTGAGGACCTGGTATGTCTCGAAGGTGTTCCATTTTTTGGCCACGTGGATAATTACCGTCCCATAAGGGCGGAAAGCTGAGGTAACTACGTCCGGTGGCACTTCGAACGGGAGTTCGAACACTCTTAGTGTGTGTAATCCTAGTCCAACATGGTCAACGGTAATCTCTCCGATGTGACCATTGGAGTGGTTGAATTTGAGAGTGTTCGCACATCTGTTCACAACTGCATGACATAACTCGTCATCGACCATCTTGACTTAAACGACGCTACTTGTGATGGATAGGTGGATACCGATGATCTGCTCTGTTGGTATTTGAAATTCGTCACGGATGAATCGTTCAATTTCAAAGGCTCGTGGTCTTGCGTAGTCGGGCTGGAAGCTGATCTTGATAGTAGATTTTCTGTATGAATGAGCCATAGCGGCTGAATGTCAAACGACGCGAGTACTAGCTGCGGCGAGGAAGTACACAAACTACGCGCGCTCGCGACTCTGCGGACGGGACGTAAACAAGACGTCCTCGCCACTCACCGGCTGAAAGACTGTCTCCATAGGCTCACAGTCACAGGGTTGGGTGGGTGTCTTGGGGAAGGAGACCAGACATCGAGGTCATCGGTCTCATCGGATTAGGGAAGGACGGGGAAGGAAGTCGGCCGTGCCCTTTGAAAGGAACCATCCCGGCATTTGCCTGGAGCGATTTAGGGAAATCACGGAAAACCTAAATCAGGATGGCCGGACGCGGGATTGAACCGTCGTCCTCCCGAATGCGACAGTCACAGGGACAATTCATCGGGTCCACATGGTGATAGATCCGTATCAAAATTCCTTTTATTTCCTAAACGCTTGGCCATCTGTAGTTTCCACTTGGGACACTATCTTGTCTCACCACGTGCTACATGTACCATAAATTTGGACGAATTCGGCGATGACGAGTTGCCGTCCTCTTCTTGTAAGTTGCAAAACGGTATGTACTTCAATGAAACTTCCTTAGTCACTGTATAAAAATGTGTGCACTACTTAGCTGGTTCCTTTTCAATAGACTTCCAGCAGAACGGAACAGTAGAGTGGTAATCCCAGGTATTTATATCCAATTTCAAGGTTTCATTGTGCTAAACCCCTTCTCTTACGTACAGGAATTCTCCTCAGTGCTTGAGAACTTCTCTCTGTAATGTGTTCTTTATTCATACACTCTCTTATATTTATTTCTTGTTTTATAAATTGTGCCTTTTCTAAATTTTCTAATCAGCCATCTGTAAAGAAAAGTTTCGTGATCAAGTAGCTGCGGCTCGTATGGTCCCTCAGAACCTAACAGATAAATACATTAATAGTTAAAAATGTTGGGTTAAAACAGATCAGACAAACTTACAGACCAACAGACAGCACGTTGACGTCCTATCCAGCGACCTGGATACGGCTGGGTGAGCGTTTTCTTAGCCACAGGCGAAAAGTGAGCCGGACACTCATCGTGATTCTAGCACATACATCAATGTATTTTAAGTGGTACTTACACCAGGAAATCCGATAGATTTTCGGTAAGAAATTATGTGTATCTTTTACCCGTTAAGGGTTGTTCAATGGAGTACGAAAGTGCCACGTAGTCTGCAGTAGTACCTTCTGAAACGTTGAGACGCCACTGATTCTTAGTTCAACCTACCTCAGTAAGTGCGGAGTCACAGCACCATAGTAATGCGTATTTCTGATATTCACCTTTGGATGCTAATATCAATTTTTGAAGAAAGAATCTATTGTTCTAATACTACGTAAGATATCAGCGACAGAATTACGTACGTATTATAGAATCCCGCTGGTTTATCTGTTGGTAAACTGGCACGTGATACGAACGGACGACCGGCCGAAGTGGCCGTGCGGTTAAAGGCGCTGCAGCCTGGAACCGCAAGACCGCTACGGTCGTAGGTTCGAATCCTGCCTAGGCCATGGGTGTTTGTGATGTCCTTGGGTTGGTTAGGTTTAACTAGTTCTAAGTTCTAGGGGACTAATGACCTCAGCAGTTGAGTCCCATGGTGCTCAGAGCCATTTGAACGAACGGACGTTTTTTGCACGAAAAATACAAACAACGCTGTATTGGTTTATTCCAGAGGCACTCGCGATTTCTCAGGGGAAAACATGTGGATTACGAGATACAATTGCCAGAAGATAAATTTCGTCCGCTCCGCTCGTGGCAGGCTTGCCCCTATCCTTTATGCAGTAGTCGTGTTCTCTTTCAATAACAATTTTTTCACGTTTCTTTACTTTTCATTCGTCATTCTTACTGGACACTGTCTGTCGTGATACCTTCGTGCGTTCACTCGTACTGTTATTTTCACGTTCCTTCTGCATTATCCGTAGAGAAGTAGCATAGCTACTTTCTCTTTGGGAAGCCATTTAATTTTTCAAACTAACCAGTAATCTACACACATGAACGGCACAGAAAGAATGAAAGCTACGTTTCCTCCATGCTCCTTTTATTTAGGGCATAATGGCTATGCAACTTGCTGTTCCTTCCTGATTCGACATAAAGTATTTCCTTATTCGATGAAAAGACAAACTACAGCGTAAGATGGAGATTGTTATTAAGTACTAAAAGATTAACCCTAAGTATCCGACACTGTAATTTCACGGGATTCTGGAGAGTGAAACATCGTGAAATTAGATTGTTTTGTAACTACGATATTAGCAGCACCAATTGCCAGACATCCGTTCGAAAAGCGAAGTCGACACCGATATCTCTGTAACTAATATGGATGTAGAAAGACGCTATACGTCATCTGGTGAGGACTTCTTCACAATTTGTTTAGGTTAAAACGAACTTAACAAAACATAAGCTGATCAGGAATTATCTGATGTGAACTGCTTAGTTCAATCACCCTGTAATATGGCATATATCTGCTACTATATTTACACAGCCCTTTAAATTAATAAGCACAGCGGTTTACCAGTTAGGCGATAATGAGAATGTATTGAATCTGAAGCAGCCATTCAGCCTAACTAAATCAGAGTCATTTCCATAGGTTACAGTACCTTTGTTATATGACAGTTAATCATGTAGGTGTATTAGAAATTACTACAAAACTCCTTGTGGGAGTTATGTGTGTGAATCTGTGTACTGCACAATATCAACAGCAAGGGCCCCGCCTTGGCACTGACAGTCCACTAATATGTGAGCTGGCGCCAGATGGAGTTGTGCGCTGACTGAGGAACATGGAAAGAATCATTGCAAACACTAGCTACGCCAGCTCTGCGCAAGGTCATACTGTTCTTCTTGGTGATCGGAGAGACTTTCATAAGTCACAAATCATCTTGAGTAGTAGTAGATGCAATATTACACGCTTTTATGAATAATCTACACAAATACAACTCGGCTACAAATAAGACTAATAGAAACAGTTCAGATTGCTTAGCTACTGTGCAAAAATATCTGACTCTCCTTTGCGCTATATTCAAAAAAGTATTACGAATACTGCAGTATTTCTTAGAAGCTTAATGCAATTTTGTCAAATAAAGACATGGTTGGAGTCTGTGGCTGTTATTTGAAATAAACTCTTGATGATGTACAGTAACCAGCCACATGGCTGGTTGCTGTGCACCATCAACAATTTATTCTCGTAAGGTTCTTCACGCGAACTGCGTAAATAAACACTATCACACACGTACACGCTCACACACACACACACACACACACACACACACACGCGCACACACACACACACACACACACACACACACACGCGCGTGTGTGTGCACATGATTAATGAAACTAACAGTGGCATGTGGAGACAAGGATAGAGGCATGATGCTTTCATCAGCAGCCTTGTCAATGCTAATGTTTCTGACTTGGCAGGGACCTGATACACGTTGTATAACTTCTGCACTGGTTGGCGTACAGCTCACTCTCTACACACTCATTCTCTTACAAAGCAGGCCGGCCGGAGTGGCCGTGCGGTTCTAGGCACTACAGTCTGGAACCGATCGACCGCTACGGTCGCAGGTTCGAATCCTGCCTCTGGCATGGATGTGTGTGATGTCCTTAGGTTAGTTAGGTTTCATTAGTTCTAAGTTCTAGGCGACTGATGACCTCAGAAGTTAAGTTGCATAGTGCTCAGAGCCATATTTCATACAAAGTAACCAAGCAGTTGGATGTTTTATCAAAACCACACCATTTTACGAACGAACGGAATGGAATTTTATCCAATCGGACTTTAAACTGCAGCCTTATTCAAACTTATCCCAACGATCTGAATTTTGTGGTATGTTCAAAATTGTCCATACAGTCTGAATTTTGTGCCATGTTCAGAAGAATTTGAGTGACCTGAATTATGGGCCGCATTCAAAAGTATTTCAACGATCTGAATTTTACACATAGTTCAACAGTATACGAATGTACTGAATTTTTTGTCAACTGGCATCATGTTCAAAAGTGACCGAAAGATTTGAATTTTTTGTCTTGTTTTATAGTCCCCAAACGATCTGAATTATGCTTCAGTTGACGTTATGTTAAAAAATAATAGAACAATCTGAATTTTACGCCATGTTCAGAATTATCTGAATGGCATGAATTTCATACAGCGATCAGTAGTATCTGAGCGATCGGAATTTAGCTTAAACTCGTGTTAGTTTCAAGAATATCTAAATGAGTGAAATTCTGTAATTTTCTAAAATATCTAAATGATATCAACTTTGCGTTACGTTCAAAAGTATCTAAACAAGCTGAACTTTTCTTGAATTGGCGCCATGTAGAAACGTATCTGAACGGTCTCAATTTAACATAAATTGGTGTCGTGTTCGATGTATCCAAATAATCTCCTGTATATTTTAATAATGGGGCATTATTTGCAATAATCAGCAGTCATACTACACTATGCAACACAATTAAAGGAATGTGTTTTCGGAATATCGTAACTATACGTTTGAAATTTGACTCAAAGGTGCCTACAACCTTCTTTTGTAATGGTGCAAACGTGTGGTGCACTGCGTCGTCATCCTCGGAGTAGGCGACGCTTTAAACAGCAAGATGCCGACAAATGCAAGAAAAAAGGTCAGAGCTCAGAAGTTCATGTGACATCAAAAAGTATGCTAATGATATCACATGGGCACCAGCTTTCACCAAAATTATGGCCGACGCCACTCTGTACGTACCCACATCCAACCCCTTCTTTTGACGCCTTCGCGATGGCAGTCAGAACGGTGTCACCCAGTGTTGAAATCACTCGGTTGTCTTATGTGAGGCCGAGATAAAGATTTCAGCCGCTCCGTCGCTCGGAACAGATACTAAATGGCCTCAGGGGGTGTTGGTATTAAGGTCACCAATATAACCACTGTTTTCCGGAGTCGATTCCAGAACATTTCGCAGCAGAAAGCGACGCTCCCGAATGGGATGCGTGAAAAGACGACATTCTCGATAACCTTTCACGCTGGTGACATCCCCGGCGCGAAACGGGCTGAAAAAGCATAAGCATCCTTTTCTGCCTTGGATGAAGCTCTAATTTCGTAGAATGACTTTGAAAGGTTGTTAGAGGTTCGAACCCGTATAAGAGAGCAAAAACTGCTGTTGCGCTACACTCCATAGGGGTGCTATCATATGCAATTATATGGAGCTTCACAATGTCCTTGGAGAGATGTTGATACGTCCAGGGGCGTCAGCAACGTCAAAGGCTCTAAAGAACATCATCGTGTTGCACATCGCAGTGCGAACTGTCGTCTTCGACAGGGAAAGTAGTGGTTTCATCGACGCTCTTTATGCCTCCCACTAATGCCTTTTCGGGTCGATTCGGAGCGACAGTGTGTGAAATCTTTTCTTTGGAAACCAACTGAAGAACTGCAATGAGTTTAACACTGTGTGTCGCCGTTCTGACATCCATGGCAAAGGCATCATAAGAAGGGGTGAAGATGGGGTATGACGACCTTCCATTGCATGACTTGTCGACGGTGGCGTTGGGCGCAGTTGTGGTGAAAGGTAGTGCCAATATGGCACCATAGACCCACATTACCCTTCCCATGAACTTCTGAACAGTGTAGTTTTTTTCACATTTGTCGCCACCTTGCATTTGAAGCGTGACGCCGCAGGGCACCATACTTTCGCAGTGTTGCAGAGGAAGACTGTAGGCACCTTTGTACCAAATTTCAAACTTATAGGTCACAGTGGAGGACAGTTACACTGTTTCGAAAAAGTACTCGTTAAATTGTATTCCGCAACGTATTTATGTCATAGATGTAGGTTAAGGATGTAACTGATGCCTAAAGAAATAGTGCTTGCTATTTCTGTGCACCAGTGTGATAAGTATCGTAAATTCCACTATCGTACTCACACTTCCCACCAGTGTATTTGGCTAGGCTCAGTGAAATATGGCTCACCTTGGCAGACGTAAGTCAACATACCCAAGACACACAGGAGTTAAAGACATCAGCTGCCAGTGGGCACTGATTTACATCAATGCAGTAAACTGAAAATTACTGCCAGACTGGCATTCGAACCCGAGTCTCCTGGTTACTACCGATATGTGCTCAGTACTATGCTGTCCAGACGCAGTGGTCCCCACAACCTCAGCGAATACCCTACCATGCCTCCCGTCAGACCCATATTCTCAACTTACGCCACACACGCTACTGATGTAGCATACCCGAGGTTACTCGAGGTAACTCTCCAATTACTGGAGGAGTTGTTGTGCATCTGCACTGAAGGGATGATTGGCCGTCATCACGTTAATTATATATGTGGTGTCGATTCTTTCCGAAAGAACAGACACCACATATATAGTCAACATGTTGACTAATCATTTTACTTGTTCTGACCAACACTGTCTTGCTAACATCAGCAAGTCTCTATCTGATGATGGTTTAATTGGTTCAAATGGCTCTGAGCACTATGGGACTTAACATATGAGGTCATCAGTCCCCTAGACTTAGAACTACGTAAACATAAATAACCTAAGGACATCACACACACCCATTCCCGAGGCAGGATTCGAACCTGCGACCGTAGCAGCAGCGCGGTTCCAGACTGACGCGGCTGGAACCGCTCGGCCACCACGGCCGGCTATATTAGATGATCAGTCGTTTTTGGTTGATGTAACTAGTCTGAACCGACTTTATCCAGTTATAAACCGGTTCGAATTAATAACCTTGGGTACTTTTGAACGTGGCACAAAAACTGAAAGTCATTCGGATGCATTTGAAAATGACGGACAATTCAGATTGTACAGATAGTTTGGAACTATCCCTCTGAGCAGAAAGGTCGGTTGTAAACGTAAGGCTGCTACTTGGAGCTGCCTGTTATCGACGCTGGACTGTTACAGATATCATCATCATTTAGTACTTTTCTTCGGACACATGCACAGCAAACAATGTACGTTTGATACATATATTACTATTAACAACTTCTACTGATGACTTTCTGTAACTCAGGCATGATTCTTCTCACTCGATTCTGCAGATTCCACAAACTTCTGGAGAGTGGAGACAGAGCAGTGGCTCTCATTTCGATGAAAAAGATGTCCGATCGTCACAAAATTCGGAGCTTTCGGACGTACATGCAACTCAGAAAAAATGTAAGCCGACACATGTAGCTACTAACAATGTTAAATCCTTAAGATATTGATTCCTCTTCTTCCTCAAGTGTTTCTGAATATGCAGGTCGTTCACAAAGCCTCTTCCAAACATCTCTTTTCCATTTTTTCAACGTGGTGCAAATCTCTCCAGCCACGTTTCATTCTATTGCATGACTTAACTATAAGTGTGTTTCATTTCTTATACTGTCCCTTGTATTCTGATATTTGTCACACAATTCAGCATGTTCATGTTCTGATTCTGTGTTGCATCTCATTTGACACTATCCAATCTATCCAAAGCTTGCCCTGTTTCTTCCCTTATTACCCCTCCATAAACTTCTTTCCCCTATGAATGCTAGTATAATGTCTTTCCCAAACCGACTTTCTGATTACATGCTATAACTCGTGGAGTCTCTTTTCTCATTCTTTGTTGCAGAAATAGTGGCAGCTGCCATCTAGTACCCCATCGGAGCTACTGTGGGAGGATTATAATGGCGGTCGTTTAATACTTGATCTGGGAGCAACAATCGAAGAAGACCGACGAAGCCCGTTAATAGAAAAATCACAAGGTAGAATGAACATCGTGGACATGATCTCTGACATTGACACTAACACAGTAATGAAAAAGGAAACCATGCTACCAGTTTTGAAATTGAAACTTTTCCATAGCATTGAAGGAGTTGTCCAGGAAATATCATTTTATGAAATTGGTCACTCAATAAATAATTTTTGTGCTGTATATTTAACTTTCTTTCTGAACCACTCACACCTACAATAATGGATAATAAATGTCATGGTTTCCTCTTTAGTTGTAGGTATGGTTATCACCATTCTTTTCAAATAGTTATGGATTATTTAGAAAGCATTTCCTTAACCAACTCATTGAAGACGTACCTATATGATGACTGTGGATGAATACCAAACATTAGTTTTACTGCTTTTTTGTGTAATCTATACTTCCTTTCTAATTGATGCGTTACGCCAGGAAATTATTATCTAAGCCATTACTGAGTAGGAATATGCAAATCATTCCAGAAGCACTATCAGTTATATGAAGAATGTAGGCTGCTGCACTTAACTGTTTAAGATGCTCAGTAACCCTCTCCTTCAGTTCAGGGTTTCATCCAAATTTACACATAAAAAATTTGAAGCATTGAACCCCATTACTGACTTTTGTTCATGACTTACACGAGTTGTTGCTTTGACTGTATTTGTTGATTAGAATTTCCTCAAACCTTGGAGACAGTCCATTCTCCGAGAACAACTTAACACTCCATTGTAAAACATAATTAATAATGTTTTCTTGTGTTTTCTCTCTAATGGTATGTATTATGGCACTAACATCGTCCTCAAAAAGTGCCATTTATGCTTCTTGAATATTAAATGGAATCAAATCACATATATAAGAAAACGGAGTGGAACCAAACTTGTAACTAAAACTGCAGGTCTCTGTGCCATCTCCACCCACAAAAAAAAAAAAAAAAAAAAAAAAAAAAAAAAAAAAAAATTAAAAGAAAATCACTGGGATTTCTTATCTTTCCAACACTGACTCAATTATTCAGCATAACGCTTTGTAGTCAGTGTGTTAACTATGACTCAAGAAAGTTGTGTGTGAAGCCATTAATGCAACAAAACTTAAGTTTTTATAAAAGTGTTACATGATCTACTTCTACTCAATGAAATACTTCGGAAAAATAAAAAATAGCAACTGGTGATATTTCATTATTTAAGGCTTTCAGTGTTTGCTGAGTGAATCTGTATATGGCACTTTCAGTCGAGTAACCCCTCTGTAGTCGAAACTGTGATACGTTAAATAAATTGTTTCTATTTGAAACGTCCCCTTAGAAAAATTATACATGACTGTGTTTAAACTGACACACAATATTTTTAGCGCAACGGAATCTGACTTTCAATAATCCCTACAAAAGAATGGAACTGACTAACATTAACCTATACCTTTCACAAATCACTTACCTCACAAAAATCTTCGTTACTCGAGCTACTGCAATTCAGCGAGCGCCACTACCGCCAGCTAAATAAAGGATTCAAACTACTGAAGGCACTAACTAATGATAGGCATAGTTAGCATATAGAGAACAAACAATGTATTTACCTCAATAGTGTTCAAAAGTCATAATATATATAGCAGTTCATGACATCCAGTCTTACAAATGTACTGTTTCTGATGGACACATGTCCCGATCATGCGCTCTCAAAACTCTGCCATTTCTCTCCCCACATCCACCACTGCTGGCGGATCACCTACAACTGCACAACGCTATGCGCTGTTAACAGCCAACAGCCCAACATTACAATAGCGACTATTGCAACAATGCCGACCAACCTCAGACTGCACACAGCACAGTCAGTGATTTTCATACAGAGCGCTACGTGGCGTTACCAATATAAAAACCTAAACAGCCTACTTACATAGCCCCCATGCTCCCCACCAAAAATTTTACAAATTGTTTTGGGCACTGGCCAATACATATTTGTTAAAATTTTTTTTTACAATAACAAAGAAATCAAATGCACACACTTATTGATAAAATGTTGGTCAAAAGCTAAAATTTTCTCACAGTCCATCAAGACAGTTTTGATCATTCATCACAGTAAAATAGCAGTGTTTTTCTCAAAGTCTGAGCAGTAAAAGAAAATGCACACGGAAGTAGTGGATTTCCATGCAGTCTTGAAGTAGTGTTGTCCTTCCAACGGAAAGACAGTGCCGACTCTTGACATGCAGACAGGTAATGGTTCACAACAGAGCAAACTCGCAGCAGAGTCAGTCGAAGTTTTGAAGAATATTGGTAGGTAGGTCGTCACACAGTATCCCCACTGTAGTCCTGGTAGAGATTATGGTATTGGTGGGTCACCAGAGGTGCAGACCCACTGCAGTCCTTGTACAAATAATGGTATTGGTGAGTCATCAAAGGTGTAAACCCACTGTAGTCCTTGTAGAGATTGCTAGCAACCATCCGTTGTGACTGTGCAGGGGCACAATCACTATCAAAGAGTCTTGCGGAGGATATAGCAAGTCCATAAACCACCACTTGTGCACTCACAAAGTTTTTGGAATTGTCCTTAGAACCAGCAATGCTGTTAATCAGTCCCTTGCTGAATTATTAACACATGTGCAAACACTAACAGTCCCAATTTGTCACATATTGTGCATATACTATGACCAACAGAAATGTGTTCAGTGAAATGAATGCTTACAAGTTGCTTAATTTGCTGAACTGGTGTCCATTACAATTTTATAACATGAGAATACAATTACAAAGATACAGAAAACATCATGAAAACATAATAATACAGATAACATTTGTAGTAATACAGGATTTACAAAAGAATAGAAATAGACATATACATCAGTGTTACAGGAATTATGACATAAGTAAATATATAAAATAATGAGAATAGTTTTCGAAACATTCATTTCACACATGAGCATTAAAACAAAACAGAATAAATAATGTCTAAACATCTTTACAAAGTAAATAACATATTATCAGAAAAATTGTACAACATAAATCTTATTAGCTAAACACATAAAGACAGGAAGATTAGAAATACACAAGGGTACACAAACACATAGTGGAATGATACAGAAGGACAGGACAGGGTTTGTTTTCAGTGTGACATTTGGTACTGCAGTCCACCCCAAAACTTCATTCCATATATCTTTCCTCTTATTTCAACGTTTGTTTCCACCAAAAAAATACTATCCAAGCACGCTTTCTGTATTTATATGTTCACATTTTTCTTACCTCATTATTTATTTTCCATTCTCTTACCTCATCATTTATTTCCAAGAAAATCCTACCTAAACCTGTTGTCCCTAAACCCTACTTTTTTGTTCATATCCTCTTTCAAAATCCTTTTTTGGCCAAACCATTTTCTTATAGCTTCTCAATGCATTTCTTCCAATTCATCACAACTCGTTCTCTTATATAGCCTACCCCATCTTAAGCTAACTTAAATCTACTGAGCTCAGATGCTAAACTAAGGGACGAGGCAATGCAGCAGCACAAAACAATTAACACAAACAGCAATGACAAAAAAATTGAAATTGGCAAAGCAAGAAGCAATAAATATAAATTAGCAAAGCAAATGCAACATTATCACTAATATGAGCCAATGTGCAGCAACAAGAAAAATAAATCAGTAGTAAAACTGGCTTAACAGAGTAATACAAAGTAAAATTTAATAGTACTATGCCTGGCAAACAGCAGCAGCAAATGCAATAACTAATATCTAAACATGACAAAGCTCAAGCAGAAAAAATAGTACACTAAAGACAACAATGCAGATAAGGGAAATGTCTATTCACATCTTAATGTCTATGTCATTAAAGTGGTGCACCACAAGAAGTTATTCTACCAAAAAAATTAACAAGTAGTTGAAAATAAAATTATGTATGGAGTAACTGTTATTAATCCCTTCTTATTGTTCTTTCCTTTCCAAGCGCTCCTTTTTCGAAGAACGTGGATCATAAAATTATTATTTAATAGATCTGTTGACAGAAAGTGTTCACATTAGCAAATGCATTTAATTTTATTTTGTGAAACCAATGCTGCAAGACAGCTGGAAACCAGATATCGAATGAAATAAGCAATTACGCAAAGCATAAAAATATCATTCAATAGTCATGTGGCATTTCATAATTTAGTAGAAATTCTCTCAGTTCTCGTAGAAAGACACTTGTCATAATCAGGTGTGCTGATGTAAGAATATTTCCCATCAATTCATAAGCATTTCCGTAAGTAGCACAAAGTACGTGCTCCACAGTATAATCATATGTTTCCAAGTAATAGCTCGTCATATTTGCCATGCTTTCTACAAAGGAATGTCAATAGTGAGGTTAATGGTCTCTTTTTTTCACCTAATGGCTTTTTCTCCAGGCAGGTGGCACAGCTGGGCGTCCACGACGCATTAAGTGAAGGTCACTTAACTTTCTTACCGAAATATTTACGACAGCAGTGATAGTCTCATATAAAAAATTTCACAGGTCGAGAATTTGCGTTACAAATGTGTAGAAACAAAATCTTATAAATATAACAGCGTCAAAAAATTTTCGCTGGCATTGTGATACATTCACGCATATACACACATTTCATAACTCTTAAAGTTCGATTCTTGGTTTCCAACACCCTTTTTCACAAATCAGTGTCCCCAACCACTACTTATTATTCCTTACCTTATTACACATATACATATTCGTCGACACTTCTTCAATATTTCAATATAATAAATACATATCATAATAAACATTCCTGAACAGCATAATACACATCGTCGTCATAATAATAACATCATAACACCTCAGTCAAATCTCAAAAACGTCGTAGCTTTCTGCAATAATTTCAAAACCGAAAAAAAAAATTCTCTGCTCATTTAAATAATGTCATCTACCTCAAACGTACTTTAAAAATCATGATCCCATACTAAATACATCATTCAAAGCTCTCATAGTATCACAATGGTTCAGAAAAAAATATGAACAGTTCACAAAGTACAGACAAAATGCAATTTCATAAGTGTTAAGTTATCCAACTGTGTAATTGCATAAACATGTGTCACTGACGTAGTAAAAATAAATGTTTGTCTCTCTCAGTTAAATGATCAGATAGCTGTGTAATTTTTGTGTTAGAGAAATATGGTACCGATGTGTAAAGTTGTATAAGCAAATACCATATTAGCTAGGGCTCCTTGTGCTTGCCAAACAAATGGTACACAAAGTAAGCCTGTACCCACTTGAAGATTAATGTAATTATACCCTCAGGTGTTACAGATTACAGCAACGGAATCAAAAGTATCAGGGAAAACCTTTGTATCATTGTAATTCAAAAATCTTTAAAAATAAATGTTTTAAGTACCAAATTAATCGCTCAAATATGTGCCCTTTAGCGCTAAATGTGCGTCTTGCTATAATTCTGTGGAGGTGTCGTAGTTATCGTCCTCCGAAAACTAAGTTCTGCAAAAGTCAATGTACTTACCTCATGATAAACAAAAGTGAAATGCTTTGCATATAGATATCGTAGTTATTATGCTTACTGCCGTGATGAAGAAAGTACTATACTGTTACGTATTGTTGTGCTATGAAAAGGCTGTCTCATTGTAGCTATACCACAAAAGTTACTACTAAAACATGTTTTACTTTCCACAATAATACAGAAAAACTTTGCAGATATAAAACAGATACAGTGCAAAAGCAATAATATAAATTCTGTCACTCATTAGTAGCGTCGTGATATAATCGTGTAGCTGTCAAATAAACCAAATACTAAGTCATCTTTAATCCCACAGAAAGTACTTCAAATAAAGAATTTATTTTCAGGTAAACCAAAATGTTGCATGAAAATCTCATTAGCAGTGCCGGTATATGTTGTAAGTATGTGAGCCTTATAGTCTTTACATGATCGTGCAACTAACAAGCAAGAGTGTACAAATAACAACATTTTGTCATCTGTTCACTATAACAATGCACTCGTAATTTCTGTTTAAATACGTTCTCCTGGTTCTTGACTGGATATTTAACTTCAAACATTGTTGCATGTTAACAGTTTCTAAGTCTGACAAAGCATACTAGTAACGTGAGTGAAAAATTTTACGGCAATGACTAAGTTAAAAAGCAGATCACATCTCAATAAACGGTTTTACATGTGAATTGTGGTGCAGTCCTTTACCCTTTCTAGTGTGCAGAGTTTCAACTTCAAAGTAATTATGTTGTATACGTCGGTGAGGAATGCTAAAATATTTCTCAAGGTTAGCGTCTATGTTATTTTTCGCTGAGCCATCAGGCGCACGTGGCTGCCTGCATTGCGAGTCATTGTCTGTCTCTTTGTTGGCGCGCGTCGTTATAGGGATTAGGTGACCACCTTGTCGAGAGGGCCCTGCCCTGTTTGAATCCCACCAGTTCTGATGCAATTCAGGTCTGTCGTCATGTCGGTAGATTTCATAGTTTCTTTCTTGTCAGTCACGTGGTGGAGAATTTCTCCCTGAGTCGTAACTGTGCGCTGGACCGTTGCATCTGAAGTTATTCTGTCTCCCTTGATTATAATTATTGTGGTTCCTATATTTTCTGTTTCTTTGATTGTCTCTGTGATAGTCATTACCGCGGAGAGGTGATTTTTCCCTGTGATTATTACTACTCTGACAACGGTTGTCATACGGGTGGTGTCTGTTTTGGTCACGATTTACGTTGTAAGAATAGCCTTGTCGTGTCCAGTTATTATTTCTTTCATGGCGGAATTGTGATGGATGTGACCTGTAATTTTTGTGCTCCTGTTTTCGCGTTCCGCGATTGTCAGTGTCAATTTCCAATTCTTGTAACAGTCCCTGAAAAGCTTCAATGTCGTCTTTGCAACGTCCTGCCAAAATAGTATGTCGTAAATGTTCAGGCAATTTGATTAAGCAAATGCGGATGAGTTCTGAGGGGCTGTAAGGATTTGACAGGTACTGATTCTTGTGCAACATGTCTTCAAAATATTTCACAAGACTGGAAAATTCAGATTGTTCGAAATGTTTCATCACTATGATGCTATGTTTTACTCGGTCTTGTGTGGCTTGAGACCAATATGCTGAGAGGAAGGCATGGTAAAATTCTCCTTCACTGTGGCAATCGTGAATGACCGATCGCATTCTTACAGCTGGTTCATACTCTAAGTAGCAACACATAAATTCTAATCTGTGCTCTAATGACCAGTTTGGAGGAAAACAATGGTAGAATTGATGAAGCCACGCTTGTGGATTAATGTAGTTGCCGGAATTCTTAAATGTTTTGAATTTACGTGTAGTAATAAACAGCTTATAGTCAAAATTATCATGTCGGCGAGTCGCATGTCAGTCATTGTTACGTCGTTTCGGCGGTTCCATCTCAAAATTCGGTGTACCTTGCCAATTTCTTTCATAATTTCCGAAGTGCCCTGTGTTATTATTTTGTGGCTCTTCCCGTATTGGAGCGCGAGTGTCCACTGAAATATGTAATTCTTGTATTACTTGTGCCAACTGATCTTGTACTTCCCGGATTTCTGTTTGGTGTTGCGTATTAATTTGATTCTGCTTTTGTTTGAATTTCCTAATTGGTTCGTACTCTTCTGTGTCATTAAAGACTACCGGTCTTGAGTCATTCAGATTATCATCTACCTTCGTAGATAAATTATTTAGCTGATCCGAAAGTTCGACTACTTTCTCTGATAATGAACTAATTTCCTCCATGTGTCTTTCTGAACCAATTTTCAGAGTATCTACTGTGTCGTTTAAGTTTTCCTGAGTTTTTGCAAGTAGCGTGACCCAATCGGTAGATGCAACTGAGTCAGTTTTAGCCCACAGTTTCTCATGATTTTCATGGACAATGGTTTGCAGTTCTTTTATGGCTGCTTCGTGATTCTGTAATAAATTTTCATGCCGCGAAAAAATAGGTTGAAAATGCTCACAAATTTGTGTTTTTACGTCATTACAGACTTTTTGACATTTCTATTCAATGTTATGTAACTCAGTAGTTCAAACTTCACGTGTTTGTTCAAGTGTGGTGTCTAACGTTTGAAGATTTTGTTCCATTATGTATAACTTCCTAAGATTTTGTTCCATTGTGTCTAACTTTTGAAGCTTTTGCTGTGTTTGTCTCCGATTTTGTTCCATTGTGTGTAACTGTTGCTGTGCTTGTCTCTGATTTTGTTTCATTTGTTGAATTAATTGCAATAATAATGTATTAGTGTCTGGAATCTGTTCCTCTATGCTTTTCGGCAGTGAATTTGCACCGGAAACATTCACATTTTGACAAGCAGAAAATGTGTCTTGACTTATCTGAGAAAACGGTGAGGACGCAAAACCTAAAGCTACAGTATTTGCAAGATTGTGTCCTGTCATTTCGGATTCCTGAGCCGAGCTGTTGCCGACCGATCGATCGAGAATGCTTCCCTTTTCACTAATTGTTTCACTGCCTACACCATTATTTGCAGCCCGCTCCATTTTCCTATGCACAATTACCAAATTACTACTTGGAACATTAGTTAATTCATTACTCGGCGGTGCTAACACGCTGCTTTCGTCTTCACTGTCATTTCTCAGTTTACTTTGGAGCCTAGTATTACGTTTTTCACACGCCATTATTGTCACAATATTTCACACGACAACACAGACAAGCACAATTTGAAGAGCAAAATAAGAAAACACATTAACATAGCATTGAAAATAATATCTCGTTAATTGCAAGCGCAGCTGCGAAATACTTGGTGCAAATCTACATGCATGCCACTACTGTTTTACTGTACAAGAATGAAAAACTACAGCTACAATGGAAATTCTCTCTACAATTACGCGCTAGTAATAAACAAAGGCTGCACTAATTACACAAACTACAAGAAAAAAATCAGAAGATTCCAGTGAGGTATCCTCGGCTGAGGGTCGACATATGAAACGTCCCCTTAGAAAAATTATACGACTGTGTTTAAACTGACACACAATATTTTTAGCGCAACGGAATCTGATTTTCAATAATCACTACAAAAGAATGGCCCTGACCAACATTAACCTCTACTTTCACAAGTCACTTACCTCACAAAAATCTTCTTTACTCAAGCTATTGCAATACAGCGAGCGCCACTACTGCCAGCTAAATAAAAGATTCAAACTACTGAAGGCACTAACTAATGATAGGTATAGTTAGCAAATGATAGATTTTGATAAAGAACAAACAATGTATTTACCTTAATAGTGTTCAAAAGTCATAATATACATAGCAGTTCATGACATCCAGTCATACAAATGTACTGTTTCTGATGGACACACTTCCAGATCATGCGCTCTCAAAACTCTGCCATGTCTCTCCCCACATCAAATGGCTTCAAATGGCTCTGAGAACTATGGGACTTAACAGCTATGGTCATCAGTCCCCTAGAACTTAGAACTACTTAAACCTAACTAACCTAAGGACAGCACACAACACCCAGCCACCACGAGGCTCTCCCCACATCCACCACTGCTGGCAGCTCACCTCCAACTGCGCAACGCTACGCGCTGTTGACACCCAACAGCCCAACACTACAATATCGACTATTGCAACAATGCCGACCAGCCTCAGACTGCACACAACACAGTCAGTAATTTTCATACAGAGCGCTACTTGGCGTTACCAATATAAAAACCTAAACAGCCTACTTACATATTTTATTGTGGGAATTTTCTCGAGTAAATTACTTTTTCTAATAATTTAGAAAAAGATATCAGTAAGGAAACTGGATGACAATTATTTAAATCTCTCCTGTTACCCTTCTAGTATCTATGCTTAACAAATGCGCTATCTGGAAAATTTAGCTGTGAGCGTGATGCATTACATATGTTATTAATGTCATTTCTTATTAAGTTAGAACAGCTTTCCACAGTTTAGTTTCGACATCATAAGGGAGTTTGTCTTTTAGAATTGTCATAATTCTATTAATTTTAGTGATGTATGCAGCTTTAAACAAGGCCCCCGGAGTAGACAACATTCCATTGGAACTACTGACGGCCTTGGGAGAGCCAGTCCTGACAAAACTCTACCATCTGGTGAGCAAGATGTATGAAACAGGCGAAATACCCTCAGACTTCAAAAAGAATATAATAATTCCAATCCCAAAGAAAGCAGGTGTTGACAGATGTGAGAATTACCGAACAATCAGTTTAATAAGCCACAGCTGCAAAATACGAACACGAATTCTTTACAGACGAATGGAAAAACTAGTAGAAGCCGACCTCGGGGAGGATCAGTTTGGATTCCGTAGAAATACTGGAACACGTGAGGCAATACTGACCTTACGACTTATCTTAGAAGAAAGATTAAGGAAAGGCAAACCTACGTTTCTAGCATTTGTAGATTTAGAGAAAGCTTTTGACAATGTTGACTGGAATACTTTCTTTCAAATTCTAAAGGTGGCAGGGGTAAAATACAGGGAGCGAAAGGCTATTTACAATTTGTACAGAATCCAGATGGCAGTTATAAGAGTCGAGGGACATGAAAGGGAAGCAGTGGTTGGGAAGGGAGTAAGACAGGGTTGTAGCCGCTCCCCGATGTTATTCAATCTGTATATTGAGCAAGCAGTAAAGGAAACAAAAGAAAAATTCGGAATAGGTATTAAAATCCAGGGAGAAGAAATAAAAACCTTGAGGTTCGCCGATGACATTGTAATTCTGTCAGAGACAGCAAAGGACTTGGAAGAGCAGTTGAACGGAATGGATGGTGTCTTGAAGGGAGAATATAAGATGAACATCAACAAAAGCAAAACGAGGATAAAGGAATGTAGCCGAATTAAGTCGGGTGATGTTGAGGGTATTAGATTAGGAAATGAGACACATAAAGTAGTAAAGGAGTTTTGCTATTTGTGGAGCAAAATAACTCATGATGGTCGAAGTAGAGAGGATATAAAATGTATACTGGCAATGGCAAGGAAAGCGTTTCTGAAGAAGAGAAATTTGTTAACATCGAATATAGATTTAAGTGTCAGGAAGTCATTTCTGAAAGTATTTGTATGGAGTGTAGCCATGTATGGAAGTGAAACATGGACGGTAAATAGTTTGGACAATAAGAGAATAGAAGCTTTCGAAATGTGGTGCTACAGAAGAATGCTGAAGATTAGATGAGTAGATCACATAACTAATGAGGAGGTACTGAACAGGATTGGGGAGAAGAGGAGTTTGTGGCACAACTTGACCAGAAGAAGGGATCGGTTGGTAGGACATGTTCTGAGGCATCAAGGGATCACCAATTTAGTATTGGAGGGCAGCGTGGAGGGTAAAAATCGTAGGGGGAGACCAAGAGATGAATACACTAAGCAGATTCAGAAGGATGTAGGTTGCAGTAGGTACTGGGAGATGAAGAAGCTTGCACAGGATAGAGTAGCATGGAGAGCTGCATCAAACCAGTCTCAGGACTGAAGACCACAACAACACAACATGTTGGTCTACTTAAAGATGACTAGAGTTTTTTAGAATGAAATTTCTAGTATATTCTCTTGGTAATTGCAACGAGGCGGTTAGTAATAAAGAAGAAGTGCGGCTGCAGAGAGTTCACACGAATGTGCATATACAAATGTTAGTTAAAAAATGTTATCACAAATTTTGGCTCTCACGTAAGTCTCAGGGGATGATTTCCACACTTGGTGTATTAGTACACTTCCACACCTGCGCATTTGTTATTGTTTTTGAATTAATTATTCACTCAGACATGACTACAGTTTATGCTAGGGAACAAAAATTAGGCAATTATTATAGAAAAATCAGTTTTTGATGACACAGATCAATCACTATTTATTGGCGTTGTCCTTTTCTTTCACACATTGAAATTAGCACTGGTGAGACGGTTTACAGTTTTACTTTAATAACAATCTGACTCCGAGCCCCAAATAGTAGTAATTTAGGCTGCTATAATCTAAAGTTATTCAGTCAGTTCGAACACATCCACATGTCCCACTGTCCTCTTTGTTCTAACAGTTTTGGCGCGAAATCTCAGATCGCCACATGTTCACTTACAACGATGTATCCCTCGTAAATCGTAGTCACACAAATAATCGTAGCACTTCCAGTTCACCAAATATATGCTTGCACACTTGCGCTATTAAGCAATACTCTTTGCCGAAATAAATCGGCGCGAAAAACAGTTCTCAAACGACCACATGGGCCACCCTCAAGTGGGCTTGCTCGCCACCCACCCTCCAAAACGACTGACCAACGACTGACCCCTGGCCATTTATATACGTGTGAGCCCCTCCATGCTCGCACAAGCATGCTGACCAACTCACCTCTGCATTGTTAGTATTAAGAATCGAGGAGATCGCAGGAGCGAGGAACTGCGATGTTATCCATACGTCTGGGTAGGGTTACACATTAATACAGGCGCATCTGGGTGATAGAAGTGGTCGAAAAAGCTTGACAGAATCAAGCTTGAAAGAAGAGCGGTTTGAAGGGGAGAAGGAAAAAAGTGCCAAGGCAAATGCCAAGGGGAAAAGCCTCTGCGACAGTGTCAGGTTGGGTAGTAAGGGCAGTAGCGGTTTCTTGTTATCTGCGACAGATCGTGCAAGGTAAGGTTATGTTAGCGGTTGGGTATCATGCATCAGTACCATAGAAGCAATGCCAGATTGTAATGGAATGATCAGTCCTGTCGAGGAGGTGAGCGCTGCTGCTGCTGGGCTGACGATGTCTCCTGGGCCAACTGCTGCTGCTGCTGCTGCTCCTGTAACATAGCCATGTCGTTATGGGTTTGTCAGTTCGATGGTCCTCGAAGGAACTGGCAGTTTGATGTGTGTTGGGGGTTTGTTTGTGAGTCGTGTATGGCTTCCCTGCGATTGCGAGTTCTCATGGCAGAGGCTCAGCTAGCAAGCTAGTCAGTGGCTGATGTGCAGGGGCTCGCCTCATTGTGTCGTTTGCGTACTTACGAAGTTACCATAGATGGTTAGTCCATAAGGACTGTCTTTGGGCGTTTGTGTTTCCATCTATGATTGTGGTCGTAGGTGCCCAGGTGTAGGATGTGAGGATTGTTCGAGTGACTTGATTTCTTGTATAGTCATGTGGCGAGTTTCTTTAATACCTGCTGGAGAGTCTCCAGTCGGCATTCTCGGTGAAGGTCCGCTGTCCATGTGTATCGGGGAGCATTGCTTATGATACGTAATACCTTGTTCTGTATTTTCTGGAGGCGGTCCAGGTGTGTGGATGCCGAGTATTCTCACACAGGAGCTGCGTATGTCATCAGCGGTGTCCGCAGCTCGTGGTCGTGCGGTAGCGTTCTCGCTTCCCACGCCCGGGTTCCCGGGTTCGATTCCCGGCGGGGTCAGGGATTTTCTCTGCCTTGTGATGACTGGGTGTTGTGTGATGTCCTTAGGTTAGTTAGGTTTAAGTAGTTCTAAGTTCTAGGGGACTGATGACCATAGATGTTAAGTCCCATAGTGCTCAGAACCATTTGAACCATCATCAGCGGTGTAACCAGTGTCATGTACAATGTCCTAGACACCCTCATATTCAGTGTACTATTCTTGTTGAGCATAGGATAGAGTTGTTTGAGCCTCGCGTTTGCCCTGTTGGTCATGTATTGTATGTGGTCCCCCTATGTAAGCTTCCGGTCTAGCCAAACACCGAGGTATCTGACACTTTCAGTGAAGCGTATTGGGCTTGCATGTAGTGTTATTGGTCTGCAATTTTGGTGTTTGCGCAGTAATTTCGGCCTGCGAGTGAACAGAACTGCCTTGTCGACGTTTACTTTAATACGTCACTTCTCCAACCAAGGCTTGACAATTCTGAGTGCTGTATGTAGTCTGTTATTAATGTTTGACGGTTTCCAGTCCTGCGCAGGGATGGCTGTGTCATCCTCGTAGATGGCAACCGTCGTGTTTTGTGTTGTTGGAATATCATTAATGTAGAGATTAAACAAGAGGGGTCCTAGGATGCTACCTTGGGTTACCCCTGCTTGGATAATATGTTGTGTCGATTGTTTACCCTGAATGTCAGTGTTGAAATTTCTGTTGGTGAGGTATGAGTGTGCGAGACATACGAGTCCGTCGGAGAACCCAGCGTTCGTGAGTTTGTGGATGACCCCTGGACAAGATGGCCGCTCTCTTATGTAGGCTCGGACATCAATCCCCTCGTTATGCAAGTACCAGTCTCACCAGTTAAGGTTACAAATTGGGATGCATACATCTCTCGAAAGAAATAACTACATCAGCGGAACCGCACTAAAAAGTACATTCTATTTACTATGTTACATTAATTTCTAGAGTTATTCTATCACCCGTAAATCAAGTTTTAGTTTTTGCAAAATTTCGCCATTTCGCGCAGATTTGTTTCTTCACATCTGTGCTGCAAATTTTTAACATAGAACTGCATGTAACACCGTTTATAGACGTAGTCTATAGCGATCTACACATTGCGCTGTTCAAAATCTTCATATCTATAATAATTAATTAATTATGGGCGATAAATGTTAATAATAATTTGCAAACAATGAAAACTATTGCAAGTTATGTGTATAGTATAACTTAACTATTTAAAATACGTGTGATGCCACCCCAAATATTATACAGTGCCGTTCTTTACGTCATGAATTTTCTATTGAATTTTATAAAGTTATACCTCAGACTTTGTTTATTGCTCTTTACGGGCTTAATTATTTGTGAATCTTAACATATGACTACGGCACTCGATCCGTTATGACGAAACGTTTTTAACGAGTGCCCGCTCATGGCCGTAAGTTGTTATTTACTAATTTAATTAATCTTTCAGTATTCGTGATATTAACCGATTTTGAGGTTAGTATAACTTTTGCGTCTCGTGACTTGAAATAAAGATCGATCTTTCAGAAGGTGCATATTGCTGACCACAATCCACTGCCGCATCGATCTTCACCGTAAGTTACTTAGTTTTCGCATAATGCGCGAAAAACCAAACAATGCCCCAAGGTGCAGGCCACGTGGTGACGGAGGCGTCCCACCGACCGTTGCAAAATCTCGCGCGCGCGCGCCACGCGCTTCAACGACTCGCACCATGTCGCGCGCTCGCTCTCCACAAAGCAATCCTTGCATACTAGAAACATCCATCTAGTAACGGGGGTTTGTACCGTCACATAATTCAACTGAACCATTTAATCCTACTTTTTCTGCTACATTTAGAAAGTGATTGCTAAAATTATGTAGAACTTGTGAGTTATTGTCATTTAGTTTAATTGTTATGGTATATTGTTTTCCTGACTGGCTGTCCTGTCATCCATTTGACAGTATTCCATGTTGTTGTTGTGGTTCTCAGTCCTGAGACTGGTTTGATGCAGCTCTCCATGCTACTCTATCTTGTGCAAGTTTCTTCATCTCCCAGTACCTACTGCAACCTACATCATTCTGAATCTGCTTAGTGTATTCATCTCTTGGTCTCCCTCTACGATTTTTACCCTCCACGCTGCCCTCCAATGCTAAATTTGTGATCCCTTGATGCCTCAAAACATGTCCTACCAACCGACCCCTTGTTCTAGTCAAGTTGTGCCACAAACTTCTCTTCTCCCCAATCCTATTCAATACCTCCTCATTAGTTACGTGATCCACCCACCTTATCTTCAGCATTCTTCTGTAGCACCACATTTCGAAAGCTTCTATTCTCTTCTTGTCCAAACTGGTTATCGTCCATGTTTCACTTCCATACATGGCTACACTCCATACAAATACTTTCAGAAACGACTTCCTGACACTTAAATCTATACTCGATGTTAACAAATTTCTCTTCTTCAGAAACGATTTCGTTGCCATTGCCAGTCTACATTTTATATCCTCTCTACTTCGACCATCATCAGTTATTTTACTCCCTAAATAGCGAAACTCCTTTACTACTTTAAGTGTCTCATTTCCTAATCTAATTCCCTCAGCATCACCCGATTTAATTTGACTACATTCCATTATCCTCGTTTTGCTTTTGTTGATGTTCATCTTATATCCTCCTTTCAAGACACTGTCCATTCCGTTCAACTGCTCTTCCAAGTCCTTTGCTGTCTCTGACAGAATTACAATGTCATCGGCGAACCTCAAAGTTTTTACTTCTTCTCCATGAATTTTAATACCTACTCCGAATTTTTCTTTTGTTTCCTTTACTGCTTGCTCAATATACATATTGAATAACATCGGTGGCCGTGCGGTTAAAGGCGCTGCAGTCTGGAACCGCAAGACCGCTACGGTCGCAGGTTCGAATCCAGCCTCGGGCATGGGTGTTTGTGATGTCCTTAGGTTAGTTAGGTTTAACTAGTTCTAAGTTCTAGGGGACTAATGACCTCAGCAGTTGAGTCCCATAGTACTCAGAGCCATTTGAACCAATAACATCGGGGAGAGGCTACAACCCTGTCTCACTACTTTCCCAACCACTGCTTCCCTTTCATGCCCCTCGACTCTTATAACTGCCATCTTGTTTCTGTACAAATTGTAAATAGCCTTTCGCTCCCTGTATTTTACCCCTGCCACCTTCAGAATTTGAAAGAGAGTATTCCAGTTAACGTTGTCAAAAGCTTTCTCTAAGTCTACAAATGCTAGAAACGTAGGTTTGCCTTTTCTTAATCTTTCTTCTAAGATAAGTCGTAAGGTTAGTATTGCCTCACGTGTTCCAACATTTCTACGGAATCCAAACTGATCTTCCCCGAGGTCCGCTTCTACCAGTTTTTCCATTCGCCTGTAAAGAATTCGCGTTAGTATTTTGCAGCCGTGACTTATTAAACTGATAGTTCGGTAATTTTCACATCTGTCAACACCTGCTTTCTTTGGGATTGGAATTATTATATTCTTCTTGAAGTCTGTGGGTATTTCGCCTGTCTCATACATCTTGGTCACCAGATGGTAGAGTTTTGTCATGACTGGCTCTCCCAAGGCCATCAGTAGTTCTAATGGAATGTTGTCTACTCCCGGGGCCTTGTTTCGACTCAGGTCTTTCAGTGCTCTGCCAAACTCTTCACGCAGTATCTTATCTCCCATTTCATCTTCATCTACATCCTCTTCCATTTCCATAATATTGTCCTCAAGTACATCGCTCTTGTATAAACCCTCTATATACTCCTTACACCTTTCTGCCTTCCCTTCTTTGCTTAGAACTGGGTTGCCATCTGAGCTCTTGATATTCATACAAGTGGTTCTCTTCTCTCCAAAGGTCTCTTTAATTTTCCTGTAGGCAGTATCTATCTTACCCCTAGTGAGACAAGCCTCTACATCCTTACATTTGTCCTCTAGCCATCCCTGCTTAGCCATTTTGCACTTCCTGTCGATCTCATTTTTGAGACGTTTGTATTCCTTTTTGCCTGCTTCATTTACTGCATTTTTATATTTTCTCCTTTCATCAATTAAATTCAATATTTCTTCTGTTACCAAAGGATTTCTATTACCCCTCGTCTTTTTACCTACTTGATCCTCTGCTGCCTTCACTACTTCATCCCTCAGAGCTACCCATTCTTCTTCTACTGTATTTCTTTCCCCCATTCCTGTCAATTGTTCCCTTATGTTCTCCCTGAAACTCTCTACAACCTCTGGTTCTTTCAGTTTATCGAGGTCCCATCTCCTTAAATTCCCACCTTTTTGCAGTTTCTTCAGTTTCAATCTGCAGTTCATAACCAATAGATTGTGGTCAGAATCCACATCTGCCCCTGGAAATGTCTTACAATTTAAAACCTGTTTCGTAAATCTCTGTCTTACCATTATATAATCTATCTGATACCTTTTAGTATCTCCAGGATTCTTCCAGGCATACAACCTTCTTTTATGATTCTTGAACCAAGTGTTAGCTATGATTAAGTTGTGCTCTGTGCAAAATTCTACAAGGCGGCTTCCTCTTTCATTTCTTCCCCCCAATCCATATTCACCTACTATGCTTCCTTCTCTCCCTTTTCCTACTGACGAATTCCAGTCGCCCATGACTTAAATTTTCGTCTCCCTTCACTACCTGAATAATTTCTTTTATCTCGTCATACATTTCTTCATCATCTGCAGAGCTAGTTGGCATATAAACTTGTACTACTGTAGTAGGCATGGGCTTTGTGTCTATCTTGGCCACAATAATGCGTTCACTATGCTGTTTGTAGTAGCTAACCCGTACTCCTATTTTTTTTATTCATTATTAAACCTACTCCTGCATTACCCCTATTTGATTTTGTATTTGTAACCCTGTAATCACCTGACCAAAAGTCTTGTTCCTCCTGCCACCGAACTTCACTAATTCCCACTATATCTAACTTTAACCTGTCCATTTCCCTTTTTAAATTTTCTAACCTACCTGCCCGATTAAGGGATCCGACATTCCACGCTCCGATCCGTAGAACGCCAGTTTTCTTTCTCCTGATAACGACGTCCTCTTGAGTAGTCCCCGCCCGGAGATCCGAATGGGGGACTATTTTACCTCCGGAATATTTTACCCAAGAGGACGCCATCATCATTTAATCATACAGTAAAGCTGCATGTCCTCGGGAAAAATTACGGCTGTAGTTTCCCCTTGCTTTCAGCCGTTCGCAGTACCAGCACTGCAAGGCCGTTTTGGTTAATGTTACAAGGCCAGTTCAGTCAATCATCCAGACTGTTGCCCCTGCAACTACTGAAAAGGCTGCTGCCCCTCTTCAGGAACCACATGTTTGTCTGGCCTCTCAACAGATACCCCTCCGTTGTGGTTGCACCTACGGTACGGCCATCTGTATCGCTGAGGCACGCAAGCCTCCCCACCAACGGCAAGGTCCATGGTTCATGGGGGGCAGTATTCCATATTGCTTTAATTTTATTATTAGTGTTATCAGTTTCTAGCCCTGTCATGTTAAAAGAGCCTAGACATTTTTTGGATGCCTCTTATTATGTTTTTGACATCAGAATGCGTCTAACTAACTAACCTCTTAAACCCATGTTTACAGTAGTCTGCCACATTCTCTTGTCGAAATGCGACCTTAGTGTAATCTAAAATTAGTGATGATTGGTTTTCGTTTAATTGTACTGATAGTCAATAAAGGAACTAGAGAGTGTCAGGAGAGAGAGAGAGAGAGAGAGAGAGAGAGAGAGAGAGAGAGAGATGGAATGGGAGTTCAAAGAAATAGGTCAGCTGTGTGTTAATATGAACGAATATATAGGGTGTTACGGAGCACTTTACACAAAACTGTCAAAAGTGAAACTAAATAAATGGGAAGAACCAAATGCTCAACCAACGGACAACATTGTGTTCCAAGTGTTTAATTGTAGCTGGATTCCATCCTGTAAATAAGAAATCACATTATCGAAGTACGTAATGGATAATTCTCTATTAACATCTTTGGCAACCCATATTATGATTATGACTGTCATAGACGACAAGAGAGGTGATGAGGAATTTGGAGTTGTAATGTGATTTGTTAAACAGCACCGTTGTAAGAAACAGCTAAATCCATTAACGTTGCTTTTTGCTAATACAGATAAAAGCAATTTCTGTTGCATGAAAACTTGTTTAGGGCAGCAAGTAGTAACATTACCGCCTATCAACATTCAGCCGCATTATGTCAGCGCTGTCAGAACATTTCTTACTAAAAAAATAAAATAAAATAAAATAAATGCTGTGCTAGGTGACTGAGCACAGCTTAATAGAGTTACTAGTGCGATGTCTAGGGAATATGAACGAATGTGTAAGATTTACTAAGTTTAGAAACAAACAGATTTATGCTGATACAGAATGGTTGTTAGAACCAGTGACCGCTAGCAGCTGTAGTAGTGGCTCTGATACGCGCTCCGATCAAGTACATCTGCTTATGCCATTCAACATAGGCTACTACATACACCCAAGGTATGCCTGAGGATATTCTAAGTTTGAATTTACACAGGTAGCAGTACCATGAAATGGTTCATTGAAGAGCTGTATATAATCGTTGAAACGGTGAATGAGTTTCTATTGTAAAATAAAAGAGGGAAATAAGTCTTGAAGAAGCATTTGTCTTTCGTAAGGCATAGGATTGTCATATTTGCCGTTAACCGTTTAAGGAAGGAGACACTTAATAGAGAGACCATTGGGATTTCACTAGCGCGTATCGAGGTGCTGAATGTGCCAACTGCAGCCAGAACTACATAGTGTGCTACACAGTGCCTGCTGTATTCCATAATCTGAGCAATTATGTTAGGCATTTCTTGATCACAAACGTATGCTAAGCAACGACGCCAGATAGCAATGAGGAAGATAAACTGAATCCAGGTTGTGTTTCTCTGCTGCCTTCTAATATGAAAAAATATAAATCATTTAGGCAGAGTATTGTAGTACTGCGCTATGAGTTTCACTGCAATAGATATATCTGATACATCGATACGCCAAATTTTTTTAAGTCCTCACCCTAAAAGTGACCATCATATCTCAAATCAGATGAACTATAGATAATGAGCAAATATTTCCCTAATGATTACGAGTTTAATGTAGGTCATCAGAGGTGGATTTTTCTGTATGAATATGTGAGCAATGAATTTAGACAAAAGTTTAAAAGTTAATCAGCAGACAAGACGATAAAAGAAGGTGAGTATCAAAGAGTTTCCGATGTGGGGAATATATTCAGGTGTAAAACACTTGCAGACTATCCTGATTTCTATTTGGAAGTTGACGTGCTACTAATACCTTGAAACATATTGTAACACCATTATCAATAGTGAGTAGTTTATTATGTGAAGTATAAAGTGTTTAGACTTTCCTGTTTAATGTCTTTGCATTACGGTAAGGAAGTGGAATTTAGCGAAATACGTTTTGTGGAATTATAACTGTGTGTTTGGTTAATGAAACATTATTAAATATGTTTGTTTGTGTATGAGAAACTGCAGTGTAAAAACAGGTTCATATTTAGGGTTTTTGTATTGAATAATATAAAAGACGTAGTGATTCCCCTCCGCTACGGGAGTGGTTTGGCGCGCGAACAAAAGGTGGAAGTGGCGGTCAGGCTGAGCGGGAAGCGAGAGAGCACAATAGGCAGTCGTCACTAGCCAGCAGTTGTGGAGTCAACACCGCTGGCGCCGAGCGAGGCATTCATTGTGCTTATCTATGATCGAACGGCCACGGATGTGGTTACTGCTATGAAAGAGTGCTCTCGCATTGGGAATGGCTCTAAAATTAATATTTACGTCGCCAAGAAGAAATGAACAACTGCAGGAGGTTAGAACTGTATATCAGTATGAATCAGTGCGTTTGTGTGTGTTTAATTTTGGAATAATAATCCAAGTGTTGCAAAAACTGGTATCTGAACGATGAAATTTTCCCCTTCAATCAACCAAGTAGGTTCCTTTCCTAAAAGTATTTAAGTCCAAGTACCCTGTTTGTGAAAGACTGAGATTAATCTATTTTATTTCACGTTGAATTTATGAAAAGCTCCTATTTACTTGGAATAGTTTCTAATTGACAAGTGCCATTGTTCAATGTGTAGGAACATTAAGATTCTCAGTGAAAACTGCTCTCTTCACAAGCAATATAAGGGGCACATAATATTTATCAGATAAAGAGTTTTTAATTTACTATGAAATATTTCAGTAGGAAAGTGCCAAATGGTTAGTGCTAATGAATCTAAATATGACTTGTCAAAATCATTAGCTTCACAATTGATGAAAGAGGCAGAAACATTCAAAACCTTTTGAATACTTGCTTTAATTTGAACTTACTTACCAATCCAGATAAAAATATTGCTAGTGTATATTGTTTACAAGCTTTGAGGGCTGAATGATCTTAAGTGCGGCTGTAGTTCAGCATTTATTATAATGATAGCATTTTCTGTATAGTGTGCTTATTTATGGATAAAGGAGCGGTCAGTTTGTAGGATTCGAATATAATATTTAATAACAGAATAAGTCAAACTGAGAGTAGGATTTTGTGAACGAACCTGAATCATTGGCAAAGTGAAATTCAAAAGCAATAAGAGTATTATGAATTTTATTGCATTTGTGATATGTATAAGTGTATTAACCTAAATTTAAATCTGGTCAGATGCTAGTTAGTCTCGTTTTAGTCTTTGAGAACATTTTTTGTGCTGAATTATTTAAAGACTGACGTAGTGATTGTAGTCAGGAGGAATAAAGTCTCTATTTTGTTTCTGTGAACGCTAGTATTTGCAATTAAGTGCTACTGCTACCCACTGTGTAGTTTCGTCTGGTTATTGTAGGTGTTCATTGCACTTTCCTGAGAAAGAATCTATGAAAGTCACTTTAGTAAGAGGCTATGAAAATTCATTGAAAATAATGTTTTCACATCATTATGCCCAATTAGGCTGGTGACCGTTTTATTATTTCATTTATATTAAATCTGTCACTGGTATTTCTTACCAAATTTTAGCCTTTGTGTTGTCTACCAACTGCCACCCTTACGAATTCCATGTTCGATACCCTCTTTCTATTAGGTAACACACGGGGAGATTCAAAAATCCTCCCCGACGGTAACACTATACTGTGCAGGTGTAAACCATTTTTGGTAATTATTAATCCGCAGTAGTGTTATACGTGACGCCGCGTGACAGGACGCTGTTCAGTTTTAGTATCAGAGGTAATTCAGAACAGAAATATTGAGTGAAAAAACAAAAGTAGAATGGGTAATAAACGTCCAGCGGCACGAACATGTAACATATTAGGAGAAATTGTTGAGAGAACTTTTCCTATAGTAGAAAGCAAAAGATAGAAAATAGTAACAGGGTATAACAAATGGACATAAGAACGAAAGTAGACCAAGACAGACAGGATGGGAGAGTACAGAATGTGGCAGTAGTTCGCCAGATATAACACTAGATGACGCCACAATTATCGTTAGGGACCGCGACCATCCCTGTTTGCAGCTTATTTCCCTCTCCATGATTGTTTCTAACAGCAGGACAATGCAAAGTGGTTCAAATGGTTCTGAGTACTGTGGGACTTAGCTTCTCAGGTCATCAGTCCCCTAGAACCTAGAACTACTTAACACTAACTAACCTAAGGACATCACACACATCCATGCCCGAGACCGGATTCGAACCTACGACCGTATTGGTCGCGCGGTTCCAGACTGTAGCGCCTAGAACCGCTCGGCCACTCCAGCCGGCTAATGCAACTTGTCACATGGTTTGCTGTGTACCTGCGTAGTTCGGAGAACCAGGATGAGTTTACCATAAACCTGTGACTATCAAACTCCTCGAATTTAAACCCAATCGAGAACCTGCAAGGCAACTTCGTTCGGGCTGTAAGGGCCATGTATACTCAAGCGATTAACCTACAGCAGCTTTCCGCAGCACTGGAGTCGTAATGGCTCCACATCCCTGTCGTTACCTGCCAGAAGACTATTGGCAAACTTCGTGCACGTTTCGCAGCGGTCTGCGCAGTGAAATGTGGTTATTCAAGCTTTCGACTGATGGTCACATTAATGTGACTGTATAGTGGATATCTTCATGTGGATAGCCTTTACAGTTTGGTAATGGTTTTGTAGCTTACGGTGTACTGTTTGTATGACTCCCTCCGGAATGTATTGAAACTTTTAGTTTTTGAAACGTACGAGATACTTCCAAAAATACGGTATATTTCAAAAGTTTTATCCACTATCACAAGAGTATTTATGATTTTCATTTAGATATGCCCTTTTTTTCAATCATCAGGCTTGTGAATGGTTTGATGTGGCCCTCCACGAATTCCTCTCCTGCGCCAATCTTTGTATCAGACTTGCACTTGCAACCTACGTAACCAGTTATTTACTAGGCGTATTAAAATATATGTTTCTTCTATAGTTTTACCCGCTAAAGCTCCCTTTGGTATCATGCAAGTACTTTGCATCTAAAGATACGTGAAGTGTGTATGTCCTATTGTCCTCTCTTTCCGTTTTGTCAGTGTTTCCGACATATTCCTTTCCTCGCCGATTCTGTGAAGAGACCCCTCATTTCTTACCTTACCAGTCAACTTAATTTTCAACACATCACATCTCAAATGCTTCGATTCCCTTCTGTACCGCTTTCTGCACGATCCATATCTCATTATCATGCAACGCTGTGCTCTAAAAGTACATCCTCAGCATTTTCTTGCTCAAATTAAAAACTGTCTCTGCTACTAGTACATTTCTCTTGACCAGGAATCGCGTTAATGCCATTCGTATTCTGCCTTTCGCGTCCCTCTTGCTCAGTCCGTCTTGTGTTATTTTTCAGCCTAGATGTTCGCTATTGGTTCTGGTACATATTGTGTATTACCCCTCTTTCTCGATGGCCTTCCCCTATTTTTCTCAGAATTTCCAACATCTTGCACGATTTTACATTGTCGAACGCTTTCTCGAAATCGACAGATCCTGTGAAAGTGTCTTGATTTTTCTTCAAGATTACTTTCATTATCAACTGCAGAGTCAGAATTGCATCTCTGTGCCTTAACCTTTCCTAAAGCCAAACTTATCGTCATATAACTTCATCTACTTCGTGATCACCAATCTTTATGTTAAGTTTCTCACTGTTCTCATTTCTACTACTTCTCATTACTTTCGTCTTTCCCACAGTCGTTTAATGAACAAAGTAAGAGCATATGGACGATCAGACCAATTGTGAAATGGGATTGAAGAGTTCCTAGATAACAGAACGCAGCATGTCATTCTCAATGGAGAGAAGTCTTACGAAGTAAGAGTGATTTCAGGTGTGCCGCAGGGGAGTGTCATAGGACCGTTGCTATTCACAATATACATAAATGACCTTGTTGATGACAGCGGAAGTTCACTGAGGCTTTTTGCAGATGATGCTGTGGTGTATTGAGAGGTTGTAACAATGGAAAATTGTACGGAAATGTAGGAGGATCTGCAGCGAATTGACGCATGGTGCAGGGAATGGCAATTGAATCTCAATGTAGACAAGTGTAATGTGCTGCGAGTACATAGAAAGATAGATCCCTTATCATTTAGCTACAAAATAGCAGGTCAGCAACTGGAAGCAGTTAATTCCATAAATTATCTGGGAGTACGCATTAGGAGTGATTTGAAATGGAATGATCATATAAAGTTGATCGTCAGTAAAGCAGATGCCAGACTGAGATTCATTGGAATAATCCCAAGGAAATGCAATCCGAAAACAAAGGAAGTAGGTTACAGTACGCTTGTTCGCCCACTGCTTGAATACTGCTCAGCAGTGTGGGATCCGTACCAGATAGGGTTGGTAGAAGAGAGAGAGAAGATCCAACGGAGAGCAGCGCGCTTCGTTACAGGAAAATTTAGTAATCGCGAAAGCGTTACGGAGATGATAGATAAACTCCAGTGGAAGACTCTGCAGGAGAGACGCTCAGTAGCTCGGTACGGGCTTTTGTTAAAGTTTCGAGAACATACCTTCTCCGAAGAGTCAAGCAGTATATTGCTCCCTCCTACGTATATCTTGCGAAGAGACCATGAGGTTAAAATCAGAGAGATTAGAGCCCACACAGAAGCATACCGACAATCCTTCTTTCCACGAACAATACGAGACTGGAATAGAACCGATAGAGGTACTCAAGGTACCCTCCACCATACACCGTCAGGTGAATTGCGGAGTATGGATGTAGATGTAGATGTAGATTTACTCCCAGTCCATACCCTATTTAATAGACTCTTCATTACATTCAACCGACTCAACTGAAGATAGGAATGTCATCAGATAATCTTATCACTGATATCCTTCCACCTTCAGTTTTAATCCCACTCTTGAACATTTCTTTTATTTCCTTGACATATAGATTGTACAGTAAGGGCGAAAAGTTACATACCTGTCTTACACCATTTTTAATCAGAGCATTTTATTCTTGATCTTCCACATTTATTGTTCACTGTTGGTTCTTGTACGAATGGTATATTACCTCTATTTCCCTACGGCTTACCCCAATGTTTCTCAGAGTTTCGAAGTTTCTATTTTCATTTTTTTTTTTGGGGTGCCGAATTGATAAGTGACTTAGACTGTAATAAAACTCAGTTTAGTACAGGAAACTACTTCAATACGTGTATTAGCGTGTTTTGCAAGCTTATTATTAAAGGTTTCACTACTTTTGGCGTATTATTCCAGAAAACGTGAAGGAACATAAAGTAGGGTTACCATCGTATTCCTGCATACATTTTAGCGCAGTAAAACTTGTAGAATCTCATTTAACTGTTCTCTTCCGTTCCAGCAAGTTAAGAAATGTATATCCCTTTGTTGTTGAACTCTTATTTTGTGAAACAGCGTAAATGTTATGTTCCCTTATTGCACATACGGTAGTAACTTTGTTTGTATACAGTTGCTAGTAGGCCTAATGTTTGGAAACGTGTTTTTCTTCTTTTTTTCTGTAACCTAGCTTACTGTCACTAAAGTAAGTTTGTTGACATACGATTGAGACTAGACCTAATCTTTCCTAAACGTGTTTTCTGGTTTTTCAGTAATTTAATTTGACTTATTCTCGCTAGAGTAAGATTTTTACCATGAGTGACAAGTGACTTACGTGCCGTAGAATTGTTACCTCCGTGGTTTGGTGTGATGGCTGCAGTAGTTTTTTCCTTCTATTGGGGTGACTTTAGCGGCGTGGGAAATGGGGAATTTGATCAGACTCTTCAGTGGTTCTGTAGAATATGCAGTAGAGATAGGAAAATAGTGGAACAGGAGGGGAAAATTGCTGCCCTGCAGGCACAGTTAGAGCAGGCTAGGGAAGATCTGAACAGTCTAAGGAGGGAGAAGGGTAAAGAGATTTTGGAAGTGTCAACAGCTAACAGGATGAACAACCTAGAAGTTTGTCAGACAGCTTTTTGGTGAATGTGAAGAATAAGTTTGACCTGTGGCTTCAGTTGGAAACTGATGAGCCTCAGACAGAGGTAGGTGTAGAGAGGGCACAACAAACTTTCAGTAGAAAATTGAATAAGAATGTAGGGAAGTAAGCAAAGAGAAAGAAAGTATTGTTGTTAGGTAGTTCACATGCCACATGTGTGGGCCAGCTATTGTAGGAGCACTTAGGATCAGAATACCAGGTCACAAATTTTTGTAAACCTAGTGCTAACCGGGGTCAGGTGACAGGATTCAGGTTCACTCTGTAAAGATTTTACTAAGGAAGACACCGTGATTTTTGTGAGTGGGCGGGGAAGTAGTATTGACAGACATCCTGAGCACAATATAGAGTGTGACCTGGCAATTATTGCATCAGCAACGAGACATACCACTGTTGAGTTTGTGTCTGTTCTGAGACGCCTTGCCCGACCTCATTTGAACTCTTCTGTTGGGAGAGTTAATTTGGAGTTGGAACGGCTAATTTGGGTCAGGTGCGGGGTCACATATTGGTTTGGTTCCTGTTGATTCTCTCAGTAGGTGGGATTATACTAGACATGACCTACACCTCAACAGGAAAGGGAAGGGTACACTGGCTAGGCTAATGGCAGGAAATGTAAAGAGGGAGGCACTGCTATGAGTGGTAATATACCAGTGGTCATAGGTGTTGGAGCAGCACCTTATTTGGATAGGTAGGACAGAAAGAAGTCAAGTTCTGAGAGAAGTAAAGACTGAAACAAACCTTCAGTGTGAGAAAGAAATCAAACAACATAATCCTTGCACATTGGATCAGCGAACCCAGCTGTTGGTTAAAAATCTACAGCAATCAGCACAAATTTTATTTCCAACCAATTTCAGCTCTGTAAATGTTAAATGCCAACTACCTTTAGTGGATAAAAATATTCGAGGGCTTACAAGTAAAATTAATGAACTACTTATGTGCATTGATGAATTAGAGTCATCGAACCCAGTTGATATAATCTGCCTCTCTGAACATCATGTGACCACTGGTATAGATATGTTAAACCTTACAGAATTTAAGTTAGTCTCTTACTTCTGTAGACAAAATATGGAGAAAGGAGGAGCTACCACATTTGTTAAAAACAGTTTTAAATTTAAGAATATTGGCATTAATAAATTTTGCGTAGAGCAGTACTTATAAGCATGTGCAATAGAGACAGAACGTCGTAATAGATCCTTTATAATAGCCACATACAGAGCACCTTCAGGAAATTTTAACCTGCTTCTAAACGGTCTTGAAAATTTATTATCTCATCTAAAGTTAAAAAACAAAGAACTGGTGGTTGCTGGTGATTTTAATATAGATG
Source organism: Schistocerca nitens (assembly GCF_023898315.1). Classification (NCBI taxonomy): domain Eukaryota; kingdom Metazoa; phylum Arthropoda; class Insecta; order Orthoptera; family Acrididae; genus Schistocerca; species Schistocerca nitens. Next base: position 953,936,970 of record NC_064616.1, read on the forward strand.
TTCTGAAAAATACTGTCAGTGAACAGTTACTGAAATGAGTTATATTGTCATTCAATTTAGTTTCTACTGTAAATTTCCCAACTAGGGTATACAAATGTTTTAAAGCTGCCATTGATAATATCTTTATAGACAATTCTAGGCAACTAAGCCACATTACAAAACCAGTAGTAAATGGGCTATCTGACCATGACATACAACACCTAACACAAAATTTTGGAAATTGTCAGGATAAAACATCTCTCAGAACAGTACAGAAGGCCAATAAAACAGTCTAAAACTGAGAAATTTAGAAGATTGCTCAAATAAATTAATTGAACGGATGTTTACAGTATCCAAGACACTAATGGAAAATACAAAACATTCATGAATTAAGTTACCACCTTATTTGAAAATTGTTTTCCCCTGAAGGTACCTCAAATTAACCAGAAGTCTAATATGAAACCGTGGATCACACAAGGGATACAGATATCATGTGAGACAACAAGGAAATTCTATCTGATATCTAGGGACACCTTTGATACCAGCATTATATCTCATTACAAAAATTACTGCAAAATTGTGAAGGTTATCGATCAATCTAAACACCTGCAGTATGAGAAGAAGATAAATACATCCAGCAATAAAATAAAACCAATATGGGATGTAGTTAAGTCAGAGACATGTAGGACCAGAAATGAGGAGGAACAAATTTACCTAAAAATAAATGAAACCCTGGTAACAAATGCATGTTGTTTTGCAAACCATTTAAGCAAATATTTTGTCTCTGTTACTGATAGCATGGAGTTGTCAGGTTCAGTAAATAATGCAGTGGAATATCTGAGACCAGTGCACAGAAGCAATCTCAGTAAAATGGAATTGACACTTACTTCACCCAAAGAAAGAGAATCCATCATAATGTCCTTGATAACAAAGCATTCTAGTGGTTGTGATAACATATCAACAAAGTTAATAAAAGAGTGTTCATGTAAGCTTAGTCATATCTTATGTAATTTGTGTAATCGATCCCTTATCACAGGAACATTCCCAGACTGGCTTAAATATGCTGAAATTATTCCTCTCCACAAGAAAGGGGACAAAGAAATGCCGTCAAATTACCGACTGATCTCACTTTTGGCACCTTTTTCAAAAATCTTTGAAAAGGTTATGTTCAAGCGTCTACTTAAGCACCTTAGTGAAAATAACGTACTGTCAAAGTCACAGTTTGGGTTTCTTAAGGGTTCTGATACTGAGACGGCTATTTACACTTACAGTGAAAATGTCCTTAACTCATTAGACAACAAATTAGAGGCAACCGGTATATTCTGTGACCTATCAAAGGCTTTGAATGTGTGAATCACAGCATTCTTTTAAGTAATTTAAAACATTATGGCATCACTGGTAGTGCTGCAAAGTGGTTTCACTAATGTTGTAGCGGCACCACCGTTTAGGATAGGGAAAGTCTTGTGCGATATTCAGAGCATGAGTTACAGCCAGGTGTGGGCCAGATTGCTGTCAGTTAAGCATACCAGCAGTTGTGAAGGCAAATAGAGGCCACAGAGGCGTAGAACTGCGAGAGATGGCGCACACAGTAGTTTCCACGGCGCAGGTCACAGGCAGAAGAGGGCCACTGGCGAAACTAAGTGTTATGCATACGTGACACGAAGCGGCACGTTAGCAAAACAGAGCCACACAGCCGAATATAAATAGGTTATGTTTTCTAACAAGATTCATTCAAGTGTGACTGCTATCCTGGACGGCGAGGCATGTCTCACCGCTGGGCTGCAGGCAGCAACAGATGGGGCGACTGTGTCCCAGTCCATGGCGAGTCATTGGTTCGACCCTCTGCGGCCAACACAGGGTCCGCAGCCAGCCAGCGGCAGGCCATTCTTTGGCTAGCTGCGGCGGGTATTTGTCTCAGCTCCAGACACACGCCAGAGACTTCCGAGGCGAGCGCCGCAGATTCGGATCTTGAATCGCTAGCGGTCGTTGCCACTGCATTCTCAGCTATGCCAGCAAGGAAGAAGCAGCAGCAGGGCTGGCCTACGGCTCCTGCAAAAGCAGCGTGGCTCACACCGAGCAGTGCTGAGTAGGCTGCTATCGCAGCCATCCTGACATCATCGGATCTCAGAGGCCCGTCAGAGGCCAGCACGACACAGTGTTGCATTGCACAGACCTCTGGGGTGCTTCCTCAGCATAGCAGGGACCTGTGACGCAGACCGAGGTGAACAGAGCACTGTAGTGGAAACTAATAAATCGTTTGGAGTATTCTCACCGAGTTTTAATGCGGCACCTCCTGGCACCCATCCATTACAATACCTTACTAATAGAAAACAAATGGTGTCATTATGTAACACTTCAGCAGTAGGCAATCAGACATCGGCTGACTGCGACGAAATTACATGTTCTTTTCCCCAAAGTTCCATACTAGGTCCACTACTTTTTTTCTAGTGTATATTAATGACCTGTCATCTGTTACAATAACAGATGCCCTGGTTGTCTTATTTGCAGATGATACAAACATCGTAGTAAATATTAAATCAAATACAAATTTAGAAAGGGCAACTAATCAATTTTTTACTGACGTTAATAAGTGGTTCATAGCCAATTCACTGTCATTAAACTTTGAAAAGACTCACTATATGCAGTCAGATCTTCCAACAGATTACCTTTTAGTCTGTGTATGAAATATGATGACATGGAAATAGGAGAAGTTGAGAGTGTGTAAAATTTTTGGTATTACAACTTGATAATAAATTCAATTGGGAGCGACAGACTAACGAACTGCTGAAGGGCCTAAACAAGTCTGTGTTTGCAATGCGAATGATATCAGACCTAGGAGGTATAAATATAAAAAAACTGGCATATTTTGCTCATTTTCACTCCATTATGCAATATGGTATCATGTTTTGCGGTAACTCCGCAAACTGAGAAAAATATTTTTAGAGTACAGAAGCATATAATAAGAGTAATGTGTAGTGTAAATCCAAGAACACCACGTCGAAACCTATTCAAAGAATTGGGCATAATAACCACAGCTTCTCAGTATATTTATTCCTTAATGAAGTTTGTTGTAAATAATACATCTCTTATTCCAGCTTACTGCATAGTACACAGTATCAGTACTACGAATTAGAACAATATACATAAAGATTTCAAACCACTTACTCTTGCCCAGAAAGGAGTCCAGTATTCAGCAACGCATACTTTCAATAAGTTACCAGCAACTATTAAGAGTTTAGCTTCAGACAAGGCACAATTTAAATATAATTTTATAGAATCTTTGGTGGCCAACTCCTTCTATTCCATCCATGAATTTCTCAACAAGAGAAGTAGACCATTTTAATTAATATTTATTATACTTTAACTTTTGACAATATGTGGTTGTAACAGCCAAGGAAGAACCTACTGTGTGAATGATGGCTGTGTGGAAAGCCGATGTAAGTCTTAAGTCTGTAAAGAGTGGAAGTTTAATTTTAAACCTTGAACATAATTTGACTGTTCTTAGCTGAGGATCATTGAAATGAATAATTTACTTTAATTTTTGACGATACTTGGTTGTAATAGCGAAACCTAGCTACTGTGTGAATGATGGATTTAATGATTGCAGATTTAAGTATTAAACCTGTAAATATTAGAAGTTTAATTTAAATTCATGTACATAATTTTACTGTTTATTGACTGGGGATCTTTAAAATTAATGAAACTCAAGTTTTTCTAATTCCATTTTTGTAATGTCTTTATCTGACATGTTCCACACCCAGGAGGATCCTCTCTTTTGTGGGTCTGTGGAATGAATAATTAATCTAATGTAATCTAATCTAAAGGTTCCGAGTTCGAGTCTCGGTCGGCCACACAGTTGTAATCTGCCAGGAAGTTTCATATCAGCGCACACTCCGCTGCAGAGTGAAAATCTCATTCTAATCTAATCTAAACTGTCGAACGCCTTTTCCACATCAACAAGTCCTGTGAACGTGTCTTAACTTTTCTTCAGTATTATTTTCGTTATGAATTGCTACGTCCGATATGCCTGTCTGGAGCCTTTACTTTTCCTAAAGCCAAACTTATCGTCATCTAAGTGATCCTCAACTTTCTTCTCCATTTGAACTTACGTCTACAAAAATGACACTACTATCTGATGGTGAGAAAGCAAAGAAAATATTTTAGGCTCTATAATGATGAGTAGAACCTTGTCATTCACTACTGAAATCTGTGGAAGTGTTTACAAGATACTTTGGTTTTGAAAGCGTTTCATAGGATTGTATCATTTAGACCAGCTCCTTGGATTAATCCACACAATGGGATGAACGCACAAAAAGCATATTTTAAAAGGAGTGTTATTTTCAAGGATACTTTAGTTGGATGGAAGGAAGGAAGGGAGGAAGGAAGATAGGGTTTTACGTCCCGTCGACATCTAGGTCATTAGAGACGGAGGAGAAACTTGGACTTTGTCAAGGATGGGGAAGGAAATCGGCTGTGCCCTTACAAAGGAACCATCACATCATTTTCCTGAAGTGATTGAGGGAAATCACGGAAAACCCAAATCTGGATGACAGGACGCGTGTGTGAACCGTCGTCCTCCCGAATGCGACTCCACTGTGCTAACCACTGCGCCACCTCACTGGGTTAATTTTATGTGGAACTGTACCGAACAGTTGTAGTCTTTGAAAGGACCCGTTGCTGAGAGATGACTGTTTTAGATATTTCTGCAAGTCTTATTCGTTTTCGTTGTTTATATATTACACAGTTTTTCGGCAAATAATATACAGGGTGATTCAAAAAGAATACCACAACTTTAAAAATGTGTATTTAATGAAAGAAACATAATATAACCTTCTGTTATACATCATTACAAAGAGTATTTAAAAAGGTTTTTTTTCACTCAAAAACAAGTTCAGAGATGTTCAATATGGCCCCCTCCAGACACTCGAGCAATATCAACCCGATACTCCAACTCGTTCCACACTCTCTGTAGCATATCAGGCGTAACAGTTTGGATAGCTGCTGTTATTTCTCGTTTCAAATCATCAATGGTGGCTGGGAGAGGTGGCCGAAACACCATATCCTCAACATACCCCCATAAGAAAAAATCGCAGGGGGTAAGATCAGGGCTTCTTGGAGGCCAGTGATGAAGTGCTCTGTCACGGGCTGCCTGGCGGCCGATCCATCGCCTCGGGTAGTTGACGTTCAGGTAGTTACGGACAGATAAGTGCCAATGTGGTGGCGCTCCATCCTGCTGAAATATGAATTGTTGTGCTTCTTGTTCGAGCTGATGGAACAGCCAATTCTCTAATATCTCCAGATACTGTAGTCCAGTTACAGTAGCACCTTCGAAGAAAAAGGGACCAAAAACTTTATTGGCTGAAATGGCACAGAAAACGTTCACCTTAGGGGAGTCACGTTCATACTTAGTTGTTTCCCGCGGATTCTCAGTGCCCCATATACAGACATTGTGACGGTTGACTTTCCCGTTAGTGTGGAAAGTTGCTTCATCACTAAACACAATCTTTGAAACGAAAGATTCATCTGTTTCCATTTGAGCAAGGATAAAATCACAGAAATCGATTCTTTTAATCTTATCAGCTGCAGACAGTGCTTGAACCAATTTCAGACGATAAGGTTTCATAACTAACCGTTTTCGTAGGACTCTCCATACAGTTGATTGTGGAATTTGCAGCTCTCTGCTAGCTCTGCGAGTCGATTTTCCTGGGCTGCGAACAAATGCTTGCTAAATGCGTGCTACATTTCATCACTCGTTCTCGGCCGTCCAGAACTTTTCCCTTTGCACAAACACCCATTCTCTGTAAACTGTTTATACCAACGTTTAATACACCACCTATCAGGAGGTTTAACACCATACTTCGTTCGAAATGCACGCTGAACAACTGTCGTCGATTCACTTCTGCCGTACTCAATAACACAAAAAGCTTTCTGTTGAGCGGTCGCCATCTTAGCATCAACTGACGCTGACGCCTAGTCAACAGCGCCTCAAGCGAACAAATGTACAACTAAATGAAACTTTATGGCTCCCTTAATTCGCCTACAGATAGTGCTTAGCTCTGCCTTTTGTCGTTGCAGAGTGTTAAATTCCTAAAGTTGTGGTATTCTTTTTGAATCACCCTGTATAACAGCACTACAAAGAAAATGATAGCTTAATTTCTCACATTATTCCTCTAAATATTTACGACGATATTAGGTATAACATCCAAATGTAGTGTGGCACTTCGCGTTTTGCTGAAAATGACAGATACAGCATTCCACTGGTAAATAAATAATAAGTAGGTTTAGTGAAAGACAAACTGAATATTAAACCAGTTACAAAAGTTATAAGTCTACGAGTAAAAATGGATTGAGTCAAAGCCAAATGCATAGAGAAAATGGTGTAAAACAGCCCGCTGTTAATGTGTGTGTGTGTGTGTCTGTGTGTGTGTATGTATGAGTGTTTGTGTTTGTGTGTGGTAAACTAAATAGTATCTTGTTTCTGTAATTGTAAATTATGAGTGTTACTTGGGAGTCACTACTAGCGGAAAAATTTCAACATTAAATATGACTTGAATCTGATGTGCATTCATATACTAACAGGTAAAAATGCCTTCCTGATTGACTAAATTTAACTTACAATCATCAGCCAAATTTCTTTTCATTATCTGGAGATAATTTTACTTGAAGTATGATGTAGAATTTTCGAGGATGTATGTAAAAAATTATTGTTACTATTATATTGCATTTGCTCTGTTGGTGCAATACTGCTGTACTCGTCGTAAATGACTTGTATTTTTCTATATTCAATGGCAGCAGAGAAACGTGACCTGGGTTTGTTAACTATTTCGTCGCTGTCTGTCATCGTCTGATCACTTATGTCATTATCAAATGGTCACTGCAATTTCTAAGACTGTAAAAATATAGAATGTTACATGTGATTTGTAGTTGATTTTATTGTACGGTTGAAAAATATAAAAACTATGGGTTTAAAAGCATTGTAAAATTTAAACCATGAATTTCCACCGTTATAGCTTAAGTGTATTTAATAGACTCTGCTGAATTGTGTACGTAAACATTTGCAGCGAGCCAGGTGTGTATCTATTTATTCTTTGGGACACAATTTTTTCTTACAAGAAATTTTATATCTAGTGTACTTATTCCCATTCACTCCGAAATATATTATGTTGCTTTTGCTTCATGCAAGAAATCATTATGATGGAAGGAGAGACAGCCAGAGACAGAGAAGAGAGGGAGACAGGGTGAGCGAGAGAGATAAGGAAATGGGGAGAGGGAGATAGGGAGAGAGAAAGGGAGAGAGAGAGAGAGAGAGAGAGAGAGAGAGAGAGAAAGAGAGAGAGACTGACTTGAGGAGGTCTGTCCCTCATACCAGCCCTGTCTCCCGCTCCTCCTCCCTCCTCTCTCTCTCTCTCTCTCTCTCTCTCTCTCTCTCTCTCCCTCTTTCTCTCTCTCTCTCTCTCTCTCTCGAAAATAAAATGCTCTTGAACATTGTAGGGTGCATCTCGATTGGCTTGTACCACTTTATGTATAGGATACTCATCTGTAATTGACTGTTCCATTTTAATAAATCGTATTTTTTAAATTACTCACCAGTGCCAAGTTGTAATTTTTTAAATTTTCCCTCAGCGTCATCTTGCATGTTTAAAATTCCCGTAATAGCTATTTTGGCTTTTAAATTTTCCCCAAACGCCATCTTGCATATTTAAATTTCTCAACATCGCCACAGTGGTTTGTAAATTACCCGCCAATACCATCATAGATTTTTAAATTTCTCTTTAGTTCCATCCTGTATATTATTTCAATATTTCTGCCACTGCCACCTTATATTTTTAAATATCTAGCCCACCAGTAATTTGATACCTTCATGCGTTGTATGTCAGTGATGACATCACGCGTGCATACAATGGGACTTGAACTGTGTTAGCCATTTGAATGTCAATGTGAGTCAAAGTCCCCACTAGAAACTTCAAGGAAATGAATTGTACATCGTGGATTGGCGTGATACGATTATTGATGTTAGTGCAGGCCCATCTCGTATGGGAAAATTAAAGCGATAACTTTGCAGAGACGATACTGACGCATATAGTAGCTCTCCTGTAAGAGGGAAGCGGAGAGGAAATCCCTAGTGACACTTCGGTTGTGAGAAAATTGGAGTCTGTGCACCATCTATGAGTTCCTGTTGTCCGGTAAAAGTTTCCTTACATAACTGGAACGGTGTTTCTTCTCTATTGGAAGCTATGGTATCTTGCGGTCTTCGGGGCTGATAACGGAATTTGAGAAGCTGTAATTTAGTCAAAGCTTTCATCACAAACGTATTAAAAACATTAGACAGAATCAGAAGATATATATGACTGCAATTGAAGTTGGTTATTGTGTTACTTGCTCCTAACGCCACATGCCTACTAATTTGTTTCGATACAAGGAGCTAACAGCTTATATGGATCTGCTGCTACAAAGTGATATACACTGCTGGCCACTGTAAGTGCAACACCAAGAAAGACAAGAGGTCGCACAACAAAATTTATTTTGTAGATAACATGTTGACCAAGTATCAAATGATTACGTTTACAGACGTCTGTGACATGTGGTTCCTGCCAGAATTAGTAGCCAGAGTAGCCGCCATTGTTGGAGATCACCGCTGCCACACGTCTCGGCATTGAGTCAAAGAGACGTTGGATGTGTTCCTGGGGTACATCAGCCCAAGCAGCTTCCACACGTTGCCAAAGATCATCTGGTGTGGCAGCTGGAGATGTAATCTGGGTCACTCGTTGAGCAACCATGGACAACATGTTTTCTATCGGCGAAAGATCCGGAGAGCGAGCCGGCCAGGGAAGCACTTCAATCTGGTTATTGACGAAGAACCTTTGGACAATGCGTGCCACGTGTGGTCCCGCATTATCCTGTTGAAATATGGCTGTGGCCGAGCCCGGAAGGTAAGGAAGGACAACTGGTTCCAGCACCTCGGATATGTAGCGCCGGCTATTTAAAGTACCGGCAATGCGTACTAGAGGCGTGCGAGAGTAATATCCAATACCGCCCCATACCATAATACCCGGTGCAAGACCAGTGTGGCGGTGCATAATGCAGCTGTCCAGCATCCTCTCTCCACGGTGTCTCCACACTCGAATCCGACTATCGTGGTGCTGCAGACAGAAGCGTGCCTCGTCAGTAAAGACAACGTCATTCCATTCTGCCGTCCACATCCGTCTGTCATCACACCATTGGCGACGGAGACGTCTGTGGTTCTGCGTCAATGGTAGACGAAGCAATGGACGTCTTGCGGACAGACCACTCTGCTGTAAACGGCGTCGAATGGTACGCGCGGACACTGGATGATGCGTTACAGACGCAATGTGCCGTGCTATGGTTCGGGATGTCACTGAGCGATCCGTCACTGCCATGCGCACAATTTGCCTATCAGCACGTGCAGTGGTGCACCGAGGTGAATGCGATCGACCACGTCGGTCCGTCGTACCCTCCTGCATCCAACGGTCACATATCCGCATTACAGTTGTTTGGTTTCGTCCAACATGACTAGCGATTTCTCTGTATGATAATCCACAATCTCGGTAAGCCACTATCCTTCCTCTGTCGAACTCGGATACTTGATCAAACGATGTTCGCTGTTGTCTACGAGGCATATCTGATCGTCTTGTGAAACAACCACAAGGTAAACACACGTGCCGAACGTACACTCGTCGAAATCGCCAAGCCTTAAATGGCGCTATGAGGTGGCGCCACAGGCGCGCGTGATGTGCGTCTGCGCTGAAATTCGAATCAGTTGCATATCTCATCGCTGCAAACCCATGGTGTAAATTTCACTTGATTCGGATGCTTCCTTCAGGGTGTTGCATTTACGGTGGCCAGCAGTATATCAGGGATAGTGGAAGGATAATTAGAAAAACGGAAAAAAGTAGGTAAACTGTTCTTGTTTTAAAAGTAATCACCATAATTATTAATACATTTATCCTACTGAGATACAAGATGGTCAATGCCTTCATGGAAGATGTTAGCTGCTTCCTACGGAAACATATTTGTTACCAGGCGTGCAACTTCTCATCGGAGGCCAGTCGACGGCCGCGAATGTATGTGTTTAGCGAGGGCTCCAAAAGTATGGAAATCACATGGGGAGATATCGGGACTGTATAGAGGACGTATAAGAGCTTCTAAGCGGAATCTCTGCACCCAGTCTTAATAACATGTGAACGGACATTTTGTTGGCAGCTGGTACAAACTACTTTGCCGAAATTTCGCCGGGAAGCCGTTCCACATCCTCCATATCGTCCCGCAGTGTGTCTATGCCATTTCCATGTTTCTGGAGATCTGACAAAAGATTTTCTTCGGACGAAGAAGTGATCACCTGCATACAATCATTGTTCTGTAGGCAACCACAAACATTTTTCCATGAAGTCATTGACCTTCTTGCTTCATAGTGAGATAACTGTATTAATAGCTATGGCGACTACATTTCAAATAACAAACAATATACCTAATTCTTTCCGTATGCGTCGTTTTCACTTGACTGCCCCTTTCTTTGGCATGCTGCCGGATCATTACAATCAAGGGTATAGATGAAGCTATCGTTTCGTGACTTGGTGAATCTGTCAAAATCCCTAAAAACTTTTACACACACGTATGAAAGCTTTCTGGAATGACACGTCAGACACATGACACATGGCGATCATCTGCGGACATAACCAGTAGTAGCGATAGATGAGGCTGTTACCACTTTCTGTCATATTATAATCGGCAGCGTCACGACAACAAGCGTACATTTTGTCACTCGCAATATGATGAATTAAGCAGTGCATCTGAGCTTTCTGTCGGAGATGGCTGCGATGTTGACAGGTGATTCATGGAGATATCAACGTTCAGTAATCAACATTCTAGTGTTCAGCAGCTTTACATTTTCTATACAGGACCAACCTAGACGTTTTCTTGAGGTGCTGTGAGTTTTGCTATTATGTGTACTCGCTGTCTGGACTCCAACCAGACTACGAGCTACTGTGGGTCTCTCGCCACTGTTTGTAGACAAGTTAGATTCTCGACATCCACTGCACTCTTTTATGCACAACAACGGCGTGTATTCAAACAGCGTGTATGGCATTCCAGATGCTACAATGCAGTCAGTTCGGCAGCCTACGAGCATACTAATGGACTCCAATTTACTGCAGGCCGGCTCAGGCATCCGAAAATTGTGTGCAGACGTCCTGTGTTGAGCACAGGACCCTTGGACATCAACTGGAGTGTCAGTCGGAGAGACACCAAGGAAGTGGACTCAGCCTGGGGTGGCAGTCCGAGACCTGAAACCATTAGATCTGGCTGGTGATACATAGACCAGTGACTTTGCCTGGTTCATGACGCTGCTCGCTGAGGCAGTAGCTGCTTGGCCACACATTTGATTGACAATCGGCTTGGAGAAGGTCTTGGCGCCAGTGGATGGCGGAAGATCAAGAAGAAGTGCTGTAAATGGCTGAACGGAGAGCATTTATACCAGGCGTGTTACGACAGGAGCCCACTTCACATGGTTTAGACCGCATGAGAAAAGCAGCTTTGTGCCATGAAATACGGTAACACATCTTAGAACTACGGTAGGTCGCTGAATTGTAGAATGCTACGCCAGCATTATTTCAGCAACTAGCTTACGGATTTTGTAGGTAGCTGGCTTGCGCGCCTCTCAGATGGGTATGAAATCTTGAATTAGGCCAACGCTGCAGCGCTCCTAATATCAGGTTGTCGCTGTACCCATGAACTACTAAAATAACAACGTACCAATGTCTCGAAATTTGTCCTCTGCACCCTCAGCGCATTCTTTCTCACGGTCCTATATACACCTTTTACATTGTTCTTCGACCCAACACACTCCATCACACGCTGTATGGAGAGTACTACACTCACTTACTTCAAACTTTATGGTTGATCTACTGGGTTGATTGGCAGTGGACAGTGAGATCGCAGGACATACAAGCGGCGACCAGGATTAACCTCTTCGTTCTTTCGATCCTCACATGTTGACCTTCCTTAATTATTCTTCCTCTGTAGACAGGAGCATTTTTCTATTTATGGATTGATGGTCCGTATGTACTTTCTAGTTCTTTGCCTTAAAACCAGTGTGCAGCACTTTGAAAGGAACGATTCTTGTGTTAGTTTACAGCTGGTCCTAACCTATTGTTTCTCCAAATCGAAAATGTATGTGAATAATTATCTTGTCTAAATATTAGACTGAGTTAGGTTCAGAAATGAATTCTCTGAACCTATTGAGATTCATACTGACCTTCGACAAGGTGATGGATTGTCTCCATTACTGTTCAATTGTGTGCTGGAGAAAATTATCCGTGAATGAAACAACATATGCACACCATCTGTTAAGATTGGAAGAAAGATTGGAAATTTCGTTTGAGGAAACAGAAATGATGCCCAGCTTCCCAGGTGACACAGCCCATATCATACTCCATTATGAAAAAAAATTAAAGTAGTAAAAAAGTTTAAATATCTTGGTGAAATTATTACCTGGAATGTTAATGAAAGAGTATCAATAGGGAGTAGAACATTAAAACTTCACGGAGCGCAGAGAACCACATGGCCAACCTACAAAAAACGATTTCTCTTAATAAATACTAAATCTCAACATTACTCCTCCGTCGTTAAACCGGAAGAAATATATGAAAGTGAAACACTAATCAGACTAAATACTGGTTGGTTGGTTGGTTTTTGGGGGAAGAGACCAAACAGCGAGGTCATCGGTCTCATCGTATTAGGGAAGGAAGTCGGCCGTGCCCTTTCAGAGGAACCATCCCGGCATTTGCCTGGAGCGATTTAGGGAAATCACGGAAAACCTAAATCAGGATGGCTGGACGCGACTAAATACTCAAGCAACAACTGACAAATTGCAGAAAGTTGATAGAAGAATACTCCGAACAATTATCAGTAAGAAACATCAAGTTAATAGGCAGAGGAGATTTTTGCACAATTCAGTAGAGTGCATAAAGAAAGTGGATCGATTATTGATATAAGTCGGAAAAGAAGGATTGTATATTTTGGCCTCATATGTCGTCCACCAAATACTAGAATCCTGAAGCAACTTTTTGACTACTTCTGGAACAGTAAAAGCAAAAACATCTGGTTTGAAGAAGTACAAAGTGATCTGGATGAACTGAACATCACCACACACTAAATTCAACACAGAGAAGAGAAACTGCTTCTGAAGAAAAAATAAACACGGCTGACATTCAAACCATCATGAACGGAAGAAGTATGTCATATATACAGAAGAACGTGCAGCCAGATCGCAGAGGATGAAAAAGTTTTGGGAAACGAAGAAATTTCTGACTGCTAAGACCTAAACTTAATCATTGTAGACTCTGTTGTATTATGTTTCATTTTCTCGGCCGCACTCCGAAGGATCAGTGAAGATGCTACTGCAACGTTTTCGATGGCAAGTGTTTTATCATTCACAATAGAGTCCGTAATTGACTCTCCCTGAGTTTCACCTCTGCTCACATGAACTGCAAGATATGAAGGCAACGTTCTGGCACAGACAACGAGCTGTAGACCAGAGGACGGAATAGACAGGAAGCACAGGAGTCTTCCTTCTATGATGAGGGTATTGGAAAGTTGGTGTACAAGTAGCTGGAAAGTGTAGCCAACTGTTACAAATAAAACATTTCTGATTTTCACAATGGTTTCCATTCTGCGGCTGAACGGACCATATTTTCCAAATAGGTCTCACAGTTCTGTATCGCATGTCCCAGTAACAGTCTGGACCACCATGAAGGGATATATCGTAAAGTGCTGACTCTGGCATAGGCGCAACTCTTCTGCTCTGTACAGTGTGTGACTCTTCCTGCCTGGTGTAACTAGGAGTATCTTTCTCGTAATATGTACCGAATTCCCCTTAGCTCGCAGGTGATCGATGTACCACATAGCATTCGTATGTGCTGTTAATACTGACACTGGTACCATAGTACGTGGAGTAGTGCATGGTAGATGATTTCCTCCACAGTTGTAAGCTGATTGTGGAGCGACAATGTGTTTCCCCATGGGGGCAAAGTTAACTGCTTTGTGGCGGGTAGTTCAGCCTGTGCCTGCAATAGACCTACCAGGAATTGTCGCTATGATAGTAGGGTTGGAGTTAGCTGCCATCATGCCACATGGTGTATAGCTCCTGTAATTGCGGTACTTCTTTCCGAGCATCGCTCATACTTTCTGTAAGGGTTTACAAAAGTTTTCCGTGGCTAACCATGCACCAACTAGATCTGGTCGAGTTCCTGGTACACACAAATGCTGATTCACTTCATCAGTTACCGTCTTTACATAGCTAGTCAACTCCACACTTTGTGTGTTAATCAGTACTTCCTGATTCAGGTTTGCCAACAGGTTTGTAAGCCCTTCGCCAGAATTCCATTGCCCTCTACTTCCACTTGCACATAAATCAGGGTGTCATTCACTTGCATCCTATCGTCGATATCAGATGTTTCGAAAACAGTTTAGCAGTCTTTCTCCTTCATCCATCCATCCCCGTATCTATCTCCTCTGAGTTTGTGGCACTAAATCCATGGTTACTGTCATTGCTCTCTCAGATGATTGTAAGAGGCCCAAATCACCTACAATCCCCCATTTAGTATGATTAACGTCCCCTTCTCCTGAGTTTCCTGATGCATCTCCATGAAGGCATTATCCGTTCTGTGAAACTCATTCGGTAACGCCCAGTCTTAGAAAGGTTTCTTTGTCCTTCGACGATATGTCATGATGACGTGGTCATGCTGGGGTGAACAGAACTACACCCTCAAATGGTTACACCTGCAGTGCATCAACCCATCGGCAATTGCAGAGGAGTTGAACCACCAGTAGCACAACTCTTCCTGCAGTCATCTCCTTTACCAAAACCAGTGACGCTGCAATCACTCTCCTTCTCTATATCAAGCTAACCCCATATGTTAATGTGTATGGCGAAGTACGGACAAACAGCGCAGCACTGGCATGCCCACTTTGCCGCACCTCTTTTCCTTCCCTGACGGCCGGAGTGGCCGAGCGGTTCTAGGCGCTACAGTCTGGAACCGCGCGACCGCTACGGTCGCAGGTTCAAATCCTGCCTCGGCCATGGATGTGTATGATGTCCTTAGGCTAGTTAGGTTTAAGTAGTTCTAAGTTCTAGGGGACTGATGACCTCAGAAGTTAAGTCCCATAGTGCTCAGAGTCATTTGAACCATTTTTTACCTTCCCTAACCTCTCACCATTTTTTGTAATAGATGTCAGTAATTGTGACAATGCTTCTGGTATACCCTGAAACTGCCGAATATGCCCAGCGTTGACAACTGTCGTTCGAATATGAAGTAGTAGTTTCACATTTACCTGTGAGGTCATCTTAGACACAAGATGTGGAACTTTAAAAAAAAAAATCCACTTTGGAGCATAAGGGCTCGTCGAAGTCATCCATTGGCCTACTCAAAATTTTAGCAACTAGGCTTTCTGTTGCCCATTAACTCATGTCATCCCAGAATATTCACATTCGTTTTCTATACTTGACTCAAAACTATCTCTAAAATCTTCTCTTAATCCAGCTCTTATACCACGTTTTGCTCCACTCTGAGATTCACTAGGTCCATCCACACACTAATACACCACTACCCCACACCAATACTCTCATGAGTCATCAAACTGTACATAGTTTCAGCAAAGGAAAGAACGTAAAATAGCCATTTTCTTGATCATTGTCATAGTTTTCATCATCTCCCTAGCGTCTGGTGAACTCATTCCTTTCTTTTATTTGCTTGTGGATGTGACATGTTTGTTCTCAGTTTATGACTTCATAACAATGGACAAAGATCCTTCTTTAGTACCAACATGAGGTTAGTGCATTAGTCTGTAATCGACATCTCTGGAGTACCTAAATTTAATAACCAATTATTAACCATTGCCTACACCACTGTGCCGGCTTGTTGATTTGGAATAGCTATCATTTTAATGCAGCGCAAAAAAAGATATATTATCGGTAACACACAACGATTTCCTACCAGAGTTTGTATTAAAGGACCTAAGATGTCTTAACTAATCATCTTAAATTGTTTACTGGCCTTCAATAGCCTCTCCATTGAAATGGACAGATGAGTTAGTTCCGCTCGTTATGTACATTGTACACAATTGTTTCCATACTTCTCTACTTCCTGCTTACATATTCGTCATCAGCATTATTATGCTCCTCATAGTTCTGTTATTCTACAATGCCCATGTCCCACTAACACATGATCATGTACCGACAGTAATACATATTGCAACACAGCTGCTACCGCAATGTGTTTTCCAAGTTTTGTTGCTACTGACATAATACTCTGTCATGTAGAATGATTTGTGCCGGTGTTGCATGTAGCTTGCAGTCTGCGTCAGATGATTACACCTTTAGCTATTGTGCAGTGGTGGAACCTTCTCATTGTATGACAAACTCCCTGATTCAGCCTTTCTGCATTTCTGTGTGTCTACCCGCTCGATGAATTACCTCAAAATTAAATTTGCAGAGCAGAAGCGCACAGTGCATTAACCTGCTGAATGAGTCTTTTATAACTAAAAGTCATCTCAAAGCTGTATGATGTATTATAATTTCAGATTTCCTCCCATTTCAATAGGACCAAAAGT
This sequence comes from Schistocerca nitens, assembly GCF_023898315.1. Classification (NCBI taxonomy): domain Eukaryota; kingdom Metazoa; phylum Arthropoda; class Insecta; order Orthoptera; family Acrididae; genus Schistocerca; species Schistocerca nitens. The sequence goes on from NC_064616.1 coordinate 953,953,575, forward strand.
ACGTGTAACAAAATGTGAAACTCAGTATGCGTCAGATGATTACACCTTTAGCCACTGTGCAGTGGTGGAACCTATTCATTGTATGACAAACTCCCAGATTCAGCCTTTCTGCATTTCTGAGTGTTTACCCGGTCGATGAATTACGTTAAAATTAAATCTGTAGAGCAGAGGCGCACAGTGCATTAACCTGCTGAATGAGTCTTGTAGAACTACAAGTCATCTCAAAGCTGTATGATGTATTATAATTTTAGATTTCCTCCCATTTCAATAGGACCAAAAGTACATTTAGCAAAATGTGAAACTCAGCTTTCCTTTCTCTGTCGCTGAGTAGCTCTTTTCCACTTGTTTCCAATGTCGCGATGTATAAGCAACTGGATGTTCTGCCCCATCCACCTCCTGATTCAACACACAGCCAAGAATATTATACCTCGCATTGCATGATTGCACAAGCTTCTTTTCGTAATTTCAGACAACCATTATCGGTCCAATTCTTAACAAGTCTTCCATCTTCGCAGTCTCATATCAGTTAAACTTCAGTCTTTTATTCAAAATATGAACTAAGTCTTCCATCTTCGAAGTCTCATATCAGTTAAACTTCAGTCTTTTATTCAATATATGAACAAAGAGTCATGATATGTGCGCAGTTTTTCGGTATAAAGTTTCGATAATATGTAGATTGCTAGGCATACAAAGCGCTGCAATTCTCTCTAGGTATACAGTAATGGAAAACCCTGTATTGATTTTATTAACCTTGATCCATGTGGACTCACAGTGAATGACATGTCTTAAATATTGCACTTCTCCTAGTGTTTAGAGAATATACTGAGCGTTAAGTCCGCTGGACGCAACTTCTTAAACACTTACCTTGGCCCTAAGACATGTTTTTCCATGTCCTACGCACCGAAAGCAATGTCATCTAAATGCACCACACACTGTTTAGGTTTCAGCTTGAATGTAGCAGATACGTTTTTAATCCAAACCGACTACAGAAACGTTGATAGCGTCGTGAAGGGATCGTAAATGCTGTCATCGGCTGATTCTCTGTTGATGCTTCTAACTAAAGATAACCCTTTGCTCACTAATGGTAGAACATTATCTGCGTGGCCCCCAATTATTAAAAATTTTCTTTATATTCTGGACAAGATAAGTATCTGCAACTATGCACTTAATAAGGTATTGGTAATAACAAGAAAATAATGTGTCTTCATCCCATCCATAACCTTCATGAGAACCATCACCGTTGCTGCTCCCCAAGAAGTGAAACTACTTTCTTCAGTAATGCTGCCTCATAATTGTTGGTTAATAAATTATTCCATTATTATAGAGGATGTGGTATGCTGTACAATTTACAATACGCTATCAGTTCATTCCCAGCGGAAATCTATGCTGTATGACTTGGGTCAATGCCAAAGTCCCAAGTAGCTCAAACAGATCCGTGTACTCTAACTGCCTCATCGCCATCGTCTGCGCTCCTTACAAATGTGAGGGTCTGAATGCACAGTATCCAAATCGTCTTCCTGTAAAATATCCAAATTAGAGATCTTCACCCTCTGGAAAGTTCCATTTCTCTCGTCTCAAATTTATCTACCCCTGGTGGCAGTAGCTGCCCGCCGTCTGATTCCTGTACACCTACAACACTTCCGCCTATGGAACACTATGCTTCTTCTGGTTCCTAATTTCCCTTTTCCATGCTCATCCACATTACCTATCCCATATTCTGTGATACGTTAGATTGGTCCTTAGTGACTTTGCACGCTGTCTGTGGTTCTTCTTGCGCCATGGATGAACCTTGCGGCAATGTTGCATTGTCTGCACTTCCTCCCACATATAACGGTGTCCCATCGAGATGAACCATGCACTGCTCCAGAACCATTTTAGCATGATGTTTAACCAATAAATCTTACCCTGAGTTTGAGCAATAACCATCACCTGTGTTAGGCAAAACTGCCTCACGAACCATTCAGTTTTTCGTCCCAAACAGATCTCACTAACGCTTAACGCAGTGGGCACATGTCCTTTCCATCTACTTCGCTTAACCTACATCGTTCCAACCTCCTTTTTCCCAATGTTCGAAACTCTCTACAGATACCTGAAGACCTGTGACCATTGCAAAATTACGTTTCCTTCCATCCACTGAGCCATCTAAGAAATATTCATGCACTGTACACTTCTTGGTTGTGTTTACATTCACTGGGAGCTCAGCGCAACGGCTTCGAAGCCCCTATTATCTTTTTGACGGTGAGTTATTACTCGCACCTGATGTTCATCTAAAACGCCCCTTGTTCGCATTCTACTACAGTCTCGTTCCTGATGCTCTATTCCCACACAGTGCTTACGTTACGGCTCATTGCATTCCCGTCGTATGATGTCCGTAGTTCCACACTCGTAACGCTTAACATTTGCGGTAAGAACTCCTTATCTGCTCCGATCTATGTAACCGTATCTATGTCTTCCAATGGTGTTGATTTTGGTATATTGAATGTCTTGACACCACCTGTAACAGTATCATAGCTGCCAAGAACACATCTACATTAGTACTTATGAGTCGATGACTTCTGTGCCAGTAGGGTGTGTTAGGTATCTGCTGGATGGGACCTCCAAGCACAGATGCAAGTGTGGTGCCAAGAATGCGTATTTAGTAAGAACATTCATTAATAATAGTTTCTTCCATACTGGACGTCGATGGCTGCACGCAGGGACCGATTGTCAGGAATGGACACCAAGACAGTAGCGTACAGCCTCAGCTTAACAACAGCTGACTGTGAGCGTGTCCTTGCTGACCCAATATAACACTCCACTCTGATTCTGCTATACCATAACCTCGAAGCTGGAGGCAGTTTGCAAAATAGAATTATTTTGTTATAGCAATTATGGTATAAAGCAACAGAGCTGTGTTACCCTCTGAGAGGAATTTTTTTATGTTGACCGTGTTGTTCCTAACGGAGGTGGCTTATCGGAAATGAAAGTCAGAATTACGTAAATATTTGAACAGTAACAAACGAAATTTTGTTTATCTGCACTGTTTAATGGATAAAGAAAACGGTCGCCAGCCTAACTAGGCAAGAGAATGATTAACATTCTCGTTCAAGAAAATAGTTATTAGTAACTTTAATGGATAAACACAACCTATACTTGGCCACACGCGAGTGCAATGAACTCTGACACACCCATATGTTTACGGTAAGATTGACACTAACAGTTGGAGCAGCACAAACTATTTGCAAAATTATTATAACCCATACAGGAAAATACTATCACTTTCAGGGCTTACACAAACTGAGTGGTCTTTATACTGTTAATATGCACACAAGAGAGACAAACACTTAGCAAACATGAACATTTAATTTCCTACTATGCAATTTTCCACTTTTACTACCATGAGGCATAAAATTAACACTTAGGTAAGATACTAACTCACTTTCTGCGATTTACAACAGGTAGTAATGTGATCATTTACTTTAAGCAAAACTTTATAAGCCTCAGTCTTAAGAACTTTTACTTTGAAGTTGGCAACAACACATTAATAAGCATTTTTAATAAGAAAATTATTTTCAGCAAGCATCATTAACTTTAACCCACTCTCTTGCCACATTAACTTTAACTCTCTTTTTACTATGTTCAAGAGGCATCAATTAGCAAAACACTGGGATTTATTGTTATTTCAGTAGGGACACTCGGAAATCACTTTAGTTCAAACGGAGAGGATCCTGAGAGGTGTTATGATGAGGAGAAAAATCAAGGTTGGTATATAAATTCAGATATAAATTACCTTATATTTGAGCATAATAACACATCCATTAAGCTGATCCTTCACTGTACATCATTATAGTATTACGTTACAGTGATTGCGCAACGTGGTGGCAATTACACGTTGGTAGAAGGATTCGCAGACTGAATTGCTGGACTCTGTCATTTCTTGGTGGCGACGACAGATACAAATTCCAGAATAGTTCCAGCTATTTATCCATCCATCCGAGGCATTGGAAAGTAGCAGGAAAATCCTCTCTCGGAACCAGCACCATATGCGTCTTTTACATGGCAGTGCACGGACTCGTAGCTCATCTCCGACTGCTAGCTCGCCTCCGACTGGTGGCTCATCCCCGACTGCTGGCTCGCCTCCGACTCGTAGCTCGCCTCTGACTGGTTATTAGTTCCACCTTTTCCAACTAGGCCAACCACAATTTGCGCGCGCTACACAGTTCCGTTCCCGAGGGGAACCACTACACCTTTTATACACAAAATTACTAAGATTCCTAAGTGAGAATCAGCAGTTTACATAACAGTAAACAATCATTTTAAACAAAACAGAACATTTGCACATATTGACATTTCTACCAAAAATTATTCACACAAAATTACAATCATATACAGTAAGCTTTGTTCCCTCCAAATGGGACAAAGAATATAAATTGCAGATACACTACTTTGCATTGAAGCAAAACATGACGTCAAAATTTGTACAAAGAAAGAAATATACAGTTTTATGTTATCGATTCAATCACACACATTTACAGAAGCACAGCAATATAACATTAAAAGAAACAAAAGCAAAATAAATCAGTAGAGCATTAGAGCCATGGTGTTACACATGCCCCATGTTTCGTTGAAGTTGCCTGTAAGGGATACTTCAAGGAAACATCTATAACACCTAAGTGGTGTTGGCTACAGAAAAAAAAAAATTATATCATCCAACTTCAGTTGGGACAAAGAAAAAAAAAACATATTACAAACATACAGTATATACACTAAGGAGATTCATACACTTCTTTCAAAAACATTTTCAAAATAAGACATTTTCAGTAATTTTCATGCCCACACTTGTTTAAGGAAACTCATTTTCATCATTACACAAGACACTTTTAAGCATGTTCATTTCATACACATACAGTTCAAATAAAAGACAAAACATTACACAAATAATCTGCAAATTAGTAGAAAAGGTATAGCCTTCAAATAAAATAAAAAAGTAAACACATATACAATAGCACAGAACATTTTAAGATAACAAGGCAGAAATTTGTCTTTCAATATTTTTAAAGGAATGTAAATATTTACAGACACCCAAACATACTCATAATCACAGTGCATTTTACAAGATTCAGCAATTCATGAAATATTGAAAATTTCAGTTTGCATCCACCTGTGTACTAATATTTACACAAAACAGCTATGAGAACTTTTTCCAACTGACTCTTTAAATACGAAAGTAACTTTTCAAGGTTTTCTCAAAACAATTAACTTTAAAGCTGCCCTTCATTAATAGCAGTCCAAAATGTTTGTTGCACATAAACACATTAACCTATTCAGACCCTATCTTTAATCATCACTGCTGTATTTTTAAAACAAGGCAGTCCAAAACAAACATCTACATCCATTTGAATAAGAATGCATATATATTGTATAACAACTTTTCACTGACTTCAATAAGAATAGTCTGTTCATAACACATTGACCAATAAACCTAACTAAGTTCACTGCTTGCCTCAGCACTAGCAGTCCATGTTACACATTCTGCCCATTATTGTTTTGGCAGTCTTTATCTATAAATATTTAGGTACAAAAACGCAATTTAGATTAAAAACACTAAAGAAAACACATTTTTAAATTAACACACTGCCCCATCCTATAGGTTTGGCAGTTCGTGACCACTTATCAGCTCCTTGCCCCACAATGGCAAGTCCTTTGGCTACTGCTCACATAGCATATTTGGGTAGCCCTCAGCTTTAGGACTACAGTATTTTTAATGTTTTGTCTTGTTTTGCTGCTCAACAACATACTTTTGAGCAGTTTATTGTCACCATCTTTGTGTTTTTCATCATTATGTCACATCTTTGGTAACATTTGCATTAATGGTACAAAATATAAAACCTGCAACTTTGAAACAGTAATTAGACACTGGCAACAAAACCATTTCTTTTCAAATGACAACATCAGGTAACATACTCATCATTCATTAAGAAAATTTTAAATGACAATTTTGGTATAATGACAATATTCAGGGGTTATTTGAGAGTCGCAGATTTATGGTTTTTCTCCCATCTTTGTTACTCAGTAATATTTATTTTGAAGTCAATATTCAGTTTAGTTACACATTTAGGTTATCAAATATGTCAAGCTCAGAACAATAATATTACTTCCTACTGTAAGTGACTTCTGCCTACTCTTTGTGGCACTGGACACATATATCTCATATCTACTTTACACATATTAATCAGGTTTCTCTCCTCAGTTTTGACACAGAACATTTTTCATCACCGTTCTTACCCACTTCTATACAACCATCTTTAGACATTAATCATATTAGATTATTCACTTTAAACGTTACCTTTATTCACACTTGCATCTTTCTGCATAGAACCATTTATTCATTTACTTTAACTGCATGTTCCTATTCCCTTTCACTGTACCCACTGTACTTTCATTATTCTTGGTTATTTTCTAGTGTACCCATATTATTTATCCATTACTCTTCTCAAAACATTTATCTTTAGTCATATTGCACAAGGAAAAATTCAGCATTATTAAAATTTTTATCATCATTCAAATTCACTAAAAAAATTAAATAAATATATATATATAGGTTGGGGAACCTCACTTTAAAATAACTTTCAATTAATGTTAATTTCCAAGTTTGAAGCAATTGGTTAGAATCGTGGCTTGAACACTGGGAGTTAGTTATTTTAAAGTTAAATTCACATCTTGTATAACACGATTCAATATAAAAAGGGAAGAAAGAAAGAAGATAGTCAAAGTTCCGAATGAAGAAGGGGAAGGTTGCCAACACGAAAAGAAACGGAAGTAGTGCTGGCAACGACTCGGGTCCCTGGTGCTCGTCAGGCACCTGACAATGAAAGAGTGCATTGCCCCCTGAGGGTTTTACAACCCTCATCTGAGGACATGTACTTTTAAATACACAACATGGTACAAATGTAAGCCCTTTCTGGTCTTTTAGTATATTAGAAATAAATTATTATCTGGTGGAGTTCTTTGCACTTTCATAAAGTTACCATAAGCATCATCATTCATAAAGTTTTCAAGTTTCTCACACTACATGCCCCTATCCTCTAATTAGACTGGCATCAAACTGACTCACATAAAAATAAACTGTTCCTAAGCAAAGCCATACAGTACTCTACAGTAAATAAGCAACAACCTGCCCCAGGCCTCAAGGTCAACAAAACAACAATTAACTTTCAGGTAACACTCAGATACAATAATAATGAAGTCATGCATTATATTAAAATATATATACATACAGCATCCTGCCCCCAGTCCCTTCATTAACAAGGCAGTCTTTTATGGTTCAAAAACAGTGACTTAAATCTGGTGGCTTTTTAGGCCTCCTATCTACTACATCTTTTACTATGCTATTCAGATCTTGCCAACGTTTTGTTTCATCAGGTGGCTTTTTAGGTCTTGTAATTTCAAAGTCTTTAGCAAGGTACAACATCTCCTGTTCTGCTATTATTTTATTACGAAGCTCTTTTTGTCCCTGTAATTCACACTCTTTCAAAACATTTGTTAAGGCTTGCCCCAGTATAGTATCATCTGGAGGTTCCTGTAAATTATGCTCCTGTGTTACATTACCAATAATTCATTCGGTTTTGGCCCAGTTCTACTTTCTGTATCTTGCTGTGGTAAAATGTCACTAATTTTTTCGTACCCTCTGTCAGTAAAAGTATATTCACTTTCGTTTACACCTGAAAATTCATCTTCACTGGAATCATCACTACTCTCTCCCTCGCCATCAGATTCACTTAAGTACTCGACTTTTGAACAATAGGGAAAGTTAGTATATTCATTATGATCTGTATTCATATACCCTTCATCATCTGAACTATCACTGATTTCATTTTCGTCATCAGATTCGAGCAGTAAGACAACTTTTAAACAGTGAGGCAGATTATCACTAGATGTTTCAGCCACTTCGTTTTTTGACTCATTTTCTACACAATGCACATCGTTTGGAGGCTCAGGCACTTCTGTTGTATCACTTTGAACGATTTCAGCCTTAACTTCATACTTAGTATAATCGTCATATATTTCGATAACCTTCATTTCATTTTCTTCCAAGCTGTCATTTTCAGGTAATCGTGTGAAATCCCTACCAGACCCTTCTGCATTAAAATCATTAAGCACCTTTCCATCAACAATAACTTCACCTGCACTGCTTATAATGTCATGTTTACTAACGTCCTCTACATCACTTTCACCTATCATTAATTGTGCACACGTCTTTTGCGTGGCATATTCTACCTTCCTCTCCTCTTTATTCATCATAACCTCCCCCACATCTACGTCCTTTACCTCATATACATTATTAACAGTACCAATATTCCCTTTTTCACTCGCGTTTTCTATCTCCCTTTCATTCTTTATTGAAGTCTTTTCGCACGATTCCGATACTAAGTTATCTTTATCATATGACATATTAACTTTATTTTCATTTCTACATTCATCTACTACTGAAACCGGCCATCGGAAGTGTCCGATCCCGCCTCTTCTGTTTCTCTCTACGGCAGCCATCTTGTTCTGACGTCTGCCATTTGTGTCTGCTGCCAAGTGCAATGTACGCTGCTCCGGCAACCGCTGGCCCGAGCACGAACGGTCACGTGACTTCGCACTGGGAACGCCACTATGTATCACTCCGCGCCCGTCTGCTATAGGCGCGTCCTTAACCTTCCTGCCCCATAGTTTACATCTTTCCTTCTCGAATCTATTATTTAACATCTTTTCTTTGGGCCCAAAACCAGTTTCCGCGTGAATCCGGCCCGTAACACACGCGGTTTTCAGTTTTCCATTTCGTCTCTATTTTGGAAATTCCGCGCCATGTATCCTCTACCGCGCGTCGTATAATTTCCTCTACCTCTCGCACGACCTCTTTGAATCGCGTTTACGCGATATCTTTCGTTTTCAGGTCGTTCATTTTGCTCATTACTTTCTCGCAAATAATTGTTGTTATTGTGGGGACGAGATTCGCGATTTCTTCGCCAGTGATCTTCATCCTCGACCCTTTCCAAAAAGGCAAAAAAACTTCTGTGGGTACTCCCAACATATCGTTTCGAATCCTCAGGCAGTTTCTGCCAAAGAACCCAGACGATCTCGGCTTCAGTTCTCCTAGCCTTCAGATGTATCAGTTTTCTATACCACGATTCACAAAACTCTTTCATGGTTTGTCTACCCCTGATGTCATACAGTCTGGCCATTAGAAATTCACGCCACAACTGGTCTTGTTTTTGTTCTGACCAGTACTCGTCAATAAATTTTTGTTTAAAGGTCTCAAAAGACATCGCGAGTGCAATGAACTCTGACACACCCATATGTTTACGGTAAGATTGACACTAACAGTTGGAGCAGCACAAACTATTTGCAAAATTACTATAACCCGTACAGATGAATACTATCACTTTCAGGGCTTACACAAACTGAGTGGTCTTTATACTGTTAATATGCACACAAGAGAGACAAACACTTAGCAAACATGAACATTTAATTTCCTACTATGCAATTTTCCACTTTTACTACCATGAGGCATAAAATTAACACTTAGGTAAGATACTAACTCACTTTCTGCGATTTACAACAGGTAGTAATGTGATCATTTACTTTAAGCAAAACTTTATAAGCCTCAGTCTTAAGAACTTTTACTTTGAAGTTGGCAACAACACATTAATAAGCATTTTTAATGAGAAAATTATTTTCAGCAAGCATCATTAACTTTAACCCACTCTCTTGCCACATTAACTTTAACTCTCTTTTTACTAAGTTCAAGAGGCATCAATTAGCAAAACACTGGGATTTATTGTTATTTTAGTAGGGACACTCGGAAATCACTTTAGTTCAAACGGAGAGGATCCTGAGAGGTGTTATGATGAGGAGAAAAATCAAGGTTGGTATATAAATTCAGATATAAATTACCTTATATTTGAGCATAATAACACATCCATTAAGCTGATCCTTCACTGTACATCATTATAGTATTACGTTACAGTGATTGCGCAACGTGGTGGCAATTACACGTTGGTAGAAGGATTCGCAGACTGAATTGCTGGACTCTGTCATTTTTTGGTGGCGACGACAGATACAAATTCCAGAATAGTTCCAGCTATTTATCCATCCATCCGAGGCATTGGAAAGTAGCAGGAAAATCCTCTCTCGGAACCAACACCATATGCGTCTTTTACATGGCAGTGCACGGACTCGTAGCTCATCTCCGACTGCTAGCTCGCCTCCGACTGGTGGCTCGTCCCCGACTGCTGGCTCGCCTCCGACTCGTAGCTCGCCTCCGACTGGCTATTAGTTCCACCTTTTCCACCTAGGCCAACCACAATTTGCGCGCGCTACACAGTTCCGTTCCCGAGGGGAACCACTACACCTTTTATACACAAAATTACTAAGATTCCTAAGTGAGGATCAGCAGTTTACATAGCAGTAAACAATCATTTTAAACAAAACAGAACATTTGCACATATTGACATTTCTACCAAAAATTATTCACACAAAATTACAATCATATACAGTAAGCTTTGTTCCCTCCAAATGGGACAAAGAATATAAATAGCAGATACACTACTTTGCATTGAACCAAAACATGACGTCAAAATTTGTACAAAGAAAGAAATATACAGTTTTATGTTATCGATTCAATCACACACATTTACAGAAGCACAGCAATATAACATTAAAAGAAACAAAAGCAAAATAAATCAGTAGAGCATTAGAGCCATGGTGTTACACCAAGACTGAAGTTTGCATAGCAACTCGCAAGCTTGATGCAGGACTAGCGTATACTGGAAGCAGTTCCAGGCGGTCGACAAGGGCATATAGACGACCCATATTGAACTTACGATCCTGAAAGACTAGAAAGACTAGCTGGAGTGTCAGCCGCTGACATCCAAAGATGGCTTCTCCTCAGCAGTACCAGTCTGAGGTCCAGAACCATCAGGCCTACCTTGCGGCCCCTAGACCACGGGTTTCATCTAAGTGATGCTGCAGCTCAGTGAGGTTCTTCCAGTTTGGCCTCACAATGGAGAAACCAACAGAGACCTTAGTCATCAATGATATATTCTCCTTCACTGTCTGCAACAGTCTGCCAACGTGGGGGTGTCGTTTCGATTCCGTGATTGTACAAACCACAGGGTTTTGACACGAAGAACTCAGTGAGCCATTTTCGAAGCGCATTTTCATCCGTAAAGTATGTTCCTTGACAGTGTTCGATGGAGAGCGGAAAAGGTGAAAAACTGAGGACGTAGGATGAGGCGAATGAGGGGGATGTGGAATGACTATTCTGCCGAACTCCTGCATAGTGTTCTTGGTCAGTCCAGCAGAGTGTGGGAGGACGTTATCGAGGAGTAGCATCACTTGACGCAGGCTTTCTGATCTTTGTTCCTGGCTTGCTTCTTTAAGCCGTCTCAGTTGATAACAATAAATGCCAGCAGTGATGTTTACACATAGGGGAAGCAATTCTTAGTACATAACACCGTCGCTTATTCACCAGTTCCATAACATTTTCTCATGTTGATGCAAGCAGATCTATGTACGGGGTGTTGCTGCTTTGTTTCGGCTCAACCGTTCCTTTCTTTTCATTATATTAGCATGAAGACACCATTTCTCGTCACTAGTAATGATACGGGGTGGGTACTGTTGGCGAGCCTATTGATGACGAGCTTGTAGTGGTGCGCATACTGCCACCTGCTGATTACTGTGATTTTGGCTTAGAGTATGGGGTACCCATACACCTGAATTTTAAACTTCCCCCATTGGATGCAGTTGTCTCACGATGGTATAATTACCACATTTCACCACGTTTGCCAGTTCTCGCGGGTCTGACATGGATAATTGTGGATTGATTCGTTTAAACAATCTTCATTAAACCCCGAAGGTCTTCCTGAGCTAGGAGAGTTACGAATGTCAAAACGATTCTCCTTAAAACAAGACAACCATATTCTTGCTGTATTCTGTCCAATTGCATTATCCTCATGCAAGGAGAAAATGTTTCTGGCTGCCAGCTCTACGGTGACCCCTCTCTTGAACTTAAACAGAAGTAAATGTTAGAAATGTTCCGATTTCTTTAGCTGCCACCCCATTTTCTAGCGTTCACAGCTTCACTCACCATCTCCAAATGACAAAATGACAATTTGTGAACTCAAATAGCTACAGTGAATTGAAAATAGAAAGTGACAACCGATAAATAAGCCCATAGCGATCGGAATACCAACAGGCAAAACAAAAACGCGACGAACTTGTGCACCAACCTATTAACTTTACCAGGTATTAAATGAAGTAATGCTCATGAATGTGGAATGAGTGAAATACTCTCAAACACAAAAATACGAAAATGTGTATACAATGAGATGCATAAGACTATTTTTAGAGTACAGTAAGTTTACATCATCAAACAGAAAGCAGTTTACAACATATCTTTACGTTTATCACATTATCATACTCAAGATAAGCAGAGATCAGGATGTGTATAACTTTCACTTATTAATAAGATGTATAACACCCATTTAATCAACAAAAGTAGAATATATGAAGAGGCTGCGAGTGAAGAACATAAAATAGAATATGGAAGTCTAAAATTAGGTCTGACAGAAAGTGTAATATGATGAAGCAAAATTGGCTAGATGATATTTGCCGAGCTGTAGATTCGCGAACGACTATTGGAAAGCTAACTGCCCCGAAAAGAAAAATTAAATAAATCTTTGGAAAAAGAGAAACAACTGTATGAACATCAAGAGTTCGGATGAGACACGAGTAGCGAGCAAAGGAGTGAAGCCAGGAAAGTTGAAGAAATATCCAGATATGCTGTACATAGAAAAGAAAGAAACTTGGAACCAGTATTATGGAAAGGAAAGAGCAATTAGAAGGAGATGAATGACAGAAATTATAATGAGAGGGAGTTTCATAATCATCAGAAAGACCTAAATTGAAACAGAGCACCAGGAGGTGACGGCAGTCCTTCAGAATTATTAAGTTCTTATAGAGAACGAGAGGCGACTAACTATTCCACATGGCATGTAAGATACATGAGGCTGGCGAAATGCGCTGAGAGTTCAAAAAGCCTGTAATAAACCTTCCAAATATATCTGCTGTTACAAAAGTGAAAGTTATAGAAATATTGATTTAGCAAGTATAGTTTACAAAGTATTAACTCAGACTATTTATAGAAGAAGAGAAGGACTTGTAGAATTCATTTTTAGGGAGGATACTTTTAAATAAGGGCGAATTGAAGGGCACACGAGAATATATAAATTTCCAATTTATACTAGAATGTACGCAGAAAGGAGGCAAATCTACATAAATGGCAGTGAAAATATTTTTTTTTCATTTGATAATGACTTCGAAAATATTAAAGCGAAGTGGTATAATTAAGGGAGAGAAAGGTAACATAAAACTTATACAGACTGCAATTCTAAGTATAGAAGGACATGAAAGTGAAGCAAAAGTTGAGAATGTAGTCAGACAGCGTCGGAAAATAACTCCCATGTTATTCTATGACTACAATGTTATTGGTAAACCTTAGAGCTTTAATTTCATCTCCTTAAACCTTAATATCCATTTTAAAAGTTATCATTCGTTTTCTCTTCCATTACCTCAACGTGCATTTCCGTGAGGGACGAGTAAGGTCTTCGAAAATCAGTTGAACGGACATGATATTGTCATGGAAATGAGCTGAATGTTGACATCACCAAAAACAAACAGTTTGTAACGGCATGTTGTCGAGCTAAATCAGGTGATACTGAGAATATTAGGTAGGAGATGAGCGCTTAAAGTAGCTATTACAGCATCAAAATAAATGACAATGGTAGAAGTAGCGAGAATACAAATTACAGACTCACAATAGGAAAAAAAATACTTCTTAAAATAGAGAGATACGTTAACACCTGATATAAATGTAACTGTTAGGGAGTTTTATGAAATCATTTTCGTGGAATGCTTCGTTGAAAAGAGTGAAACGTTGACGATGAAAAATAAAGACAAGATGAAAGACTTAGCTTTTGAAATGGCGTGCGACAGAAGGTTGCTGAAGATTACACCGGTGAATCGGATATCTTGGGTGGAAATGGTAGAGGGAGTTCAGGGACTGACTTCGATAATCAGATTCAGATGGATGAATGGTGCCGAGGTTTCGCGGGGAAGAGACCTGAACAAGCTAGATAATCATGGAGAGCGGCCTTAAACAAGTCTACTCAGAAATTCGACAATGGGTTTGCCAGCAATAAATCCTTTAGGCTCCTTTTACACTGAAATTCATGTAAATTGTTCTCATTCCTACTTACGATTGTAGGAACTGTAAGTCTACACGACAAGAAAAAGTGAAGCACCTAGAGTACATGATCGGATACGTACACGTATACACCATTCACGAATATGCGAACAACTAGAGTTGCAATTCTCTCAGGCAGGTAGAAGAGCCACCACATTACAGTACTGCTGTTAGGTTTTAATGTTGTTACCTGGTGAGGTATGGTATATAAGGGGCGTCAAGAGGGTCAGATTTGGGTGGCCACTATGAAAGACACGGAGATGCCTCGTACTCGTATGAGATAGCGTTATCAGTACCTTAAAGAGTGTGAGTGGGACGTCATTGTGTGCCTCCATTTGGCTGGCTGGTCAACCGACCAATATACGGATTCTCATGGTATTCGGAGGTGAAATTCACTCGTTGTGGCCTGCTTGTAGCACGCATATTCGCCTTCAATTTTCCGGTCGACCACCGTTCACCACCGCAAGGGGAAAGCCGTATTGTGCGCAATGAACGCATCGTTACTTCTTCAGATCTACGCCTGCCATCCGGACCAATTAATTGCCGCCCTCCATCATTCTGTATCATCCCGCATCATTGATCGGAAACTATCAGCAGGTGGACAAGGGAAACAATATCTCAGTCATAGGCTGCAGTTACCACCACCAAACAAACTGCTGCATTCGGAGTGGTACCGTGGCCCACAGTAATGGAGTGACTTTGAATGGCATCGTACGGGGTTTGGCGATAAATCACGGTTCCGCACTACCCTGGGTTATCATCGTTGGAGAGTATGAAGGTGACTTTAGGAGACGTCTCATTCTTACAATGTTTTGGGGACGATTAACAATGTTACTTTTAGCGCCGTGGTGTGGGGAGCCATCGGTTGTTACATCAGGATGGAGGTGGTAGAGATTGAGGGAATTCTTGAGGGTACAACAGTACGTCACGTACATCCTGCGTTCTGATTTGTTACCTGCCGTGCAACAGAATCATAGGTAACAATCTTCATCATAATAATGTTCGTCCACATATGGCAAGGTCACTGTCTGCATGATGCTGAGGTACTTCTGTGTCCTGCAAGATTCCCAGATCTGTCCCATTTCAGTAACAGTATCCATGATATCAGGGACGAGGTACAATCTTTGTGGACCAAATTGCCTCAGGAGAGGATACAACGTCTTCAATATTACACTCCTAAACTGAATAAGTGAGTGTATACTAACCATAAGAGGTGCAACGTCATATTGATTAGTAGGAACATACTGACAAGTCCCGTATATGTTAGACCTGATGTAGTCACTAAAATATCACATACCCTCCTCCGGGTGCTTTACTTTTTTGTCAGGCAGCGTATTTTGATTTGAAAATGAGATGCATTACATAATACAAATATAATCGTTTAAAATATATACTGAAAAGTTCCAGTTTGTATCCATAGTTTCTTTAACAGATTTCTACGCGACATTCTCAATTTCACATTAAAGATAATTCAGTGTAGACAGTTTTGGATGTTCGTTTTTTAACCCTCCCCAACGTACCAACTACTAATAAAGATTTGTGTAGGCATTGCAGCAGTTTCATCATATGGTCCTCCCAACCTCTAACCTCTAACTAGAAGGAAAATAGTGTGTAAGAGGCCTTTTCAAATCTTACTGGCAAGGACTACACTAGGAACTCTTTATTGATATCGATGATTTTATTCTTAACCGTAGTTTCTAAAATAATAATTGATTTGTTGTTTTTTGCAGTATTTGTATCATCTTCCAACATAACAATATTGGCTGTTCAACACAATACAAAATTTGCGATCCTGCTACCTTATTCACGTTGGGCTTGTGTTACAATGTTTCGAACAATGACTTGAACGTATTTCGCGTGTGAACTCCTCCGAACTTAAGAAGGCTGTTCTGTATGTGTTAAAATCATTTCGCGAGATACCTTTTGCAGTCTCTTAATGCCCGTCTTCTCCGAGAAACGTGAGGGCATGAGTTGGGGTAGTAAATATTGGACCTAAGAGCAGGGCAGCGGTTAAGTGAGTTCTCCTTAACTACGACTAAGTGGAGCTCATATTCTCCTCTTACACAGCTCATATCTAGACGTATACTACAGCACGAGCTGCAAAGATAGGGTTTCCTGCGTTGTTAGACTGAAGTATCAAAATGGACCTCTCCATACTAGCCCTGTGTTCGTCTCAAGCTATACACAGAAACTCAAAAAATCGCTAGTGTCGACAGTGATTATGTCTGTCGGCAGTCAACCAATGGCTGTACACTACCAGTTCCACATAGAACTCACTAAAACTGACAGAAAATGTAAAGCCATCGAGTAACTGAAATCGCAGATTGAGAGCACATTAAACCTGTTAACAGTAGCAAAATTATTGAGGTATTTACGCTGAAAACAGGACATTTGTGTGAATATTTTACGCTTTATTGAATCACACATCTTGCGACACACAGCATATCCTAAAAAATTAGCAAAAAATTCTGCCTGTGGAGTACAGATAGAACAACGTGCTTAGAACAATCAACGTGCTCGTAGTCTGAAGCTATAACAATGTCATTAGAAGATATCCTGAACACGTAAGCGAAAAATTTATGCTAATGTTATTAAATAAAAAAAATTATTTCTTTGAACGTCAACACACTCCCGTATTTAATACCCTACAGGTCCCATGTTATTTAGTAATACACACACTCTGTCAATAATTATTAGGTAAAAATATCTCCAAGCTGTTTAATAGTGTTAACTACTGGTATACTGCTCTCACCAGCAGTATTTTTATTGACCAGTTGCTTCGTTCCATTAATCACGTGGAGTTGTTCTCACAGATTCTCGAACTGTTTGTGGCTGCTCATATTCTGTCAAAGCGGAAGCTGCATAACATTTCTATCTCAGGGTACGTTTAGGGTTGAACGTCAAAAAAACTGAATTTAAATTTCTGTTTCGTATTCATGATTTTGTAGTTTCCACTCGTGAGCGTCCGTGGTTAACTGAGCAGATACGTCTGTCTTAGAAAATAATTTCTTGTCATCGGAAATGATAACTCTTGACTCAATTAAATTATCATCTTTTGAGCAGACATGGTTTCCTTCGATACAGTGATAGCGAAACAATATTCCTTTGACAGCTCTCTTATCCACCTTCCTTTTGCTATGATTTAGAACATGAGTATCGCAGGTGATCCCATAATACACAGATGGTGTCATATGTTTCTTGGCATACCACTATTCACATGGAGATACACCAGACGCATAGGAAGCTCCTTTTCGACTAAAAACATATGTGGCAGAACTTATCATTTTACCCCAAAGACACTGGAATATAAACATGAACGTAATTCATGGCTTTATTTTTTTATATAGTTGAACGACGTTTTCCATTGCGTCGAGAATAGTATTTTACTGTCAAACTCTCCTCCACAAGAACTCTAAAGATGACTGAAATAATGTCCAAAACTCTTTGGTTAAGTTATAATTGCCTTAATTTATGAACAACTTACAATTTCCTATGAGATTTCTACATACAGGAATAGTGTCTAATAAATTCTGTGCACTTCAAATGTAGAAAAACGTGATATCCAAACACACTACTTTGAATTGGACAACAAACAACTGCACGAATCAAGTCTCCAGGCTTGTCAGCTTTTCTCTTGTGCCGAAAGCAACTCTGGGAGCTTTCCCATAAACCTTAACGTAAGTCAGATTCTAGATCTACACTGGTGTTCAGTTCCTTGAGGATAATTTCTTTCACGTAATGTTTACTCTAATGTCTTACTCTTTCATGATACTAATGAAGTAAACTGTTTTGAATTACATAATTTACAACAGGAAAATGAGGTTTAAATTAAGGCATAACTAATATGAAGAAGCCTCTGAGGCGACTTGTTACACCCAGTGTTCGGTATTTGAATCACCTGTAGGGCAAGAGGTTTCTACTTACTTTACATAAGGTCCATCTAAAAGCTTCCGTCTGAGTGCGTAGCTGCCGTGTATATGCATCGAGTCCACCACCGTTGTGGGTGTATAAGAACCGACACGTTGGCAAAGGATTAATGTGCTATTAGTGTATTTATGATTTGCGATATGTTAGAATTTTAGGTACATGTCACACGACTTCCATTGTCAGTTTCCGCGAATTTCCATTTACCGTCATTTCAGTGCACATTGTTCCTCTAACAACTGCTTCAACCGTAGTTCTGCAGTCTTAATAGTATGTCCTGATAAAAATACCTATAATGTTGTAAAATTCTTGCTCGTTGGCCACGTGACTTGTGGCTTCATTTGTTTATTATAGATAGAATACAGCACAACATATGTTACTGCAACCGTACTGCATTTATTATCTGACAATTGCAACTTCAGATTGGCCACTTGCCTTTAATAACGGTGGCGTTCCGTCTCCCGTCCTCTTACGACGCTATCTGATCACATGATTCGGCTCCTTGTGGCGTAAGGGATGATTAAAAGTTTTTCACTCGAAGTCCACAATCGGTATGCCAATCAGCCAAAATCCCCGTGAGGACTGAAGTAATCATTCCACCGACGCACCAGCTTAAAGATACACGTTTGGTAAAACACCGTGTGTTGCTGCGTAAATAAGTCCGTAACTGGCTGCTACACATCCTCGTGCGACAGTAATTGTCGATCCTGCAAAGCTTTATCTAAGGAACCGAAGGCATGAGAGAGATCAGAACCATAGGACGGGTGCTCGACTGTCTCTCACTTGAGTTGGCGTAACTTCTGCGTTACGATATTTGCGGTATAGGGACGTGCTCCATGTTGAATCTCTTGCACCCTTTGACGCAGTTTACATTCCGCGACGGTCGTTTCCGACGGGCATGCTGCCCCATACATATTATTCACTCTCCGATGTATGTCTACCGATGTGTGTCCTTCGGCAGCCAAGAAAAGAGTAACAGCACGTTGCTCCTTTTAGGATTCATCACTTCGCCGTAGTTCACGTTTCCGCATTTACCGATCGCACGTCGGGAAAAGTGCCTCACTAATACGTTGCCTCCATGTATGTCGGGTAAAACCTCATCGGAGTCGCGCTACGTGGCATACACCAACGCCGTCAGTCGGTAACTTATTGAACACTTCTTGTAACTACAAGCAGTTTTTTCTTCGCGTTGAATTCTGTAGAACGTTTTCTTATGTTCTTTCTAACATAGTGTAAATAACCCTTGATATACTCTTTTCCTTTATTTGATGAAGCTCTCCCCAGTGTATTTAAATAGAATTTGTTCCTCCCTTAAGCTACAGAAAATCTTTCGCATAATACCAAATGTGAGGAGTCACTGAGCATCGATTTATTTGTTGCTTCAAAACATTTCACAATATGTTAAGTCTAGGTATGTGGGTACAGACATCAGCTCTGGAATTTTCTTAAAACAAGGTAATTTCAAACGGGTAGCATTATTTTCTTTGAAAATGCCTTCTAATAATGTGTACTGATCAGCCAGAATATTATAATCACCGACCTACTATGGATATAAACCCGTCCAGGTAATAGTAGCGTCACCCAAAGAGGAATGACTCCTAGTCAGACACATGTATGTTGCCTGAAGTGTCAGTGCACGTGCTGTTCGTGCTTAAAATGGGAAAGGCGCGCAGTCTACCTGCGTCTCGCCGAGGGAAGATTGTGAAAGCTCGGAGGCTCGGCACGAGCAGTTCGTGATACCTTCTTCATCACGCCAATGGTAGGGGGTGATTCCAGCGTCATACAGGGGAACAGCTTCTTGACACCTATACTGCGAGATGGAGACAAGCTGGCGACGGCTCCATTATGCTCTGGGTAACCTACACGTGGGCATCCATGGCTCCAATGGAGCCAGTGCAGGGCACCATGACGGCCAAGGAATATCGCACACTGTTTGCTGACTACGTACACCCCTTCATGGCGATCATTTTCCCCGACGGCAGTGGCATTTTTCAGTAAGACAATGCGCCATGTCAGAAGTTCACGAGTGCGATGGTGTGGTCCGAGGAACTTACCGGCGAGTTTCAGTTGATGTGCTGGGGCTCCAACTCGCCGGATCTGAACACGATCGAACACATCGCTCGCCTCCCCGGAATTTACGGGAATTAGATGCCTTGTGTGTGCAGATGTGGTGCCAACTCCCACCAGTTGCCTTACAAGGCCTCGCTGCTTCCAAATCACGACGCGTCACAGCTACTATACGTGCCAGTGGTGGATATATTGGCTGTTAGGTAGGTGGTTATAATATTTTGGCTGAACTGTGTATGTAACTCGATCTACGCACTTCTAGTAGAACAAAATCTGCACTCTTTTTTAGTAATTTTAGTCACATTTGTCGTCAAAACAAGTAATACGTTGCAATAAACTTTGGTAATGTTTCCAAAGCTACTTTAGATACTGATTTTTCCGCCAAACTAGCGTCGTCTGCAGCTGTCTTCAACAACGTCAAATGCTCATGAAATATATGTCGAGCAAACACTTGATTTTTAGCTCTACGTGTTCAAATCAGATGTGTATAAGCATAATTGTTTTCATTCCCATCATAGGAAATGTCGTTTTAATAGAAAGCAACATCAAATGGAAATAGTTTTGACTTTATAAATCATGGACACCAACGCCTTTAAATCAGTAGGTGACTGGGCCTATAACTTATTGATGTGTTTGATCAGACAACACGTATGTTTAGACAGTAATTAAAACTTCAATAAAATATATCCTTTTGCAAGGCACGTCATAACATGAAAAAAGAGGAAATACCAATAATTGTGGAGCACAGGGGAAGCAACATTCACAGAATAAACAACTTAGGTGAACTGAAATTTTGTTGAAGTAATTAAATGTATTTGATCAAAAACCACGATCACCACTCAGAGCTCAAGGAACGACTGTGAAATGTGCAACAAAATTCAGACTGACTGAGGAACTCATAAGCAAGTAGTCCCAAGGTGTGGACAAATATGTAATCAATTAAACTGACTAAGTAACTGAAAATGATTTGGCCCCACATTGGGGGCCGAATATGTAGTAAAATAAATCAATCTAGATATTCAATTAGGTCCCACCACGTTGGGCATCAAAACGTATAAAATTAAATTTAAAAGTTATTAATAAAGATTACAAAGTACGAGGGCATGCTGAGAACTGACGCCGCCGAATTTTTGGGTGAAAAATATTAAAACTTTTAAAATAAAGCAAACCTTATTAACGTTCTTCATTATTCTGTATGTCTAAATATTTATTTGCCAAAACAGTCACCCTGGTCATAAACACATATCTCCCAACGAGGGACCAGTTGTTGACCCCGTCTCTGGAAACTGTTTGACTTTGTTGGTGTAGCCACAACTTCACATCAGCTTGGACCGCTTCATAACTGTAGTGCCACGACAATGCCTTTGGTCAAAAACTTATTAATCTTTAACGAAAGTATCGAGAAGTAGCATGGAAGCACCACAGAGCATTACATTGGATCCACGGGCCGACACCATCAAGAGTGGCGACAGGTGGTTAACAATAACCGACACTCCAATGGACTGCACAGCAATGACAGCCGAGCTCAGCGGTAAATGCAGCTGCACAGCGGCAGCCCGACAGCGAGACGACCGGGTCCCGCCAGCTGTAGCCATGGGTTTGAGACCGGAATGCGTCTTCTGTCAGCAGTTAAGTCCTCCGAGGGACCTGCTGTCTCAGACGTGTCGATGTACCGTCCATGCTTGCCGACTACAACTCTCAGTACTTAGACAACACCAGTCGCCAGCCGACATCTTTTCTAGGGCAGCAGGTTGTACACCGCGCACAGACCTATCTCACGCTGCAAGCGCCGCTGCGTGCAGAGCTAAGGGGCCATCTCCTGAGTGAGACGCCACCGGAGCATAACATAGCGCATCTCTGTCAATGGTTCAAATGGTCCAAATGGCTCTGAGCACTATGCGACTTAACTTCTGAGGTCATCAGTCGCCTAGAACTTAGAACTAATTAAACCTAACTAAGCTAAGGACATCACACACATCCATGCCCGAGGCAGGATTCGAACCTGCGACCGTAGCGGTCGCTCGGCTCCAGACTGTAGCGCTTAGAAACGCACGGCCACTCCGGCCGGCTAACGTCAATGGCCGTGGCCTACAAAGGCAGCCGGTCTCAGCAGCGCAAGGTGCCATCTCAGCAGCTGCGCCAGGCGCAAGCCGCCACCCATACAGCAGCCCCAGCCAGGGTCAACGAGGGAAGGTGTACCTGCTTCGCTATGCCATGTATTTAGATCAGTATATCTCTTTGTTATTGCTAACGGCATTTGCACCGGGTTCCATAGTCTGTCGTCGCAAGTCACTTACTGTCTGCCCTGCCTGGCTTGCTACACACTGGTCTTTCGTCGTTAGAGTGAGTGAGGCTAATTTTCCTCTAGTTTTGCGACAGACATATGGTCAAAGTTTAGCGTATGTATTTATACGAGGATTACCTGAACAAGAGCTGAGTTGCTGGCTGACTTAACGTCGTTTAAGGGGAATTCTACAGATGACTGTTTGATGCTTGTGCGTTGTACTCAGTGTAATTTGCTTGGGCACTCTGTCCCCTGTGCTGAGTCGGTAGCTGTGAACAGCTTTACATTTAATCGTTTTATGCACATAGCTATACAGTGTAGAGTCCAGGTAGTTCTAGGTTAGATAAAACAACAAGCCTGATAGTACTCTGCGACTGCCGGCCAGAGTGGCAGTGCGGTTCTAGGCGCTACAGTCTGGAACCGAGCGACCGCTACGGTCGCAGGTTCGAATCCTGCCTCGGGCATGGATGTGTGTGATGTCCTTAGGTTAGTTAGGTTTAAGTAGTTCTAAGTTCTAGGCGACTGATGACCTCAGAAGTTAAATCGCATAGTGCTCAGAGCCATTTGAACCATTTGAACCACTCTGCGACTACCGATTCTAACTATATTAGTTTTGTGATTTTTGTCTGTTTGTCTGATGCGTGAGACTGAGTATGGTTGAGGCAGAATCAAAGCTAGAGAAATAAGTTGTCGCTCACGGAGTGGAATCGTTGAGGTCTCATGTTCCAGAGGTGGATCTGGCTACCTCTAACCTTGTGCCTCCCCTCTCTCATACGGCTTCTGGGGATGTGATAGCACTTGTAGAACATCTCAAGTCAACAGGTAACTGAAAGGGTTGGTTGGATAAGCAGTTATTGCAAAATGCGTCGTTGAGTTTCACCGAGGAAGCGAAGTTGTTTGTAATGTGCACAGAAGCGTTAAGTAATGCAGAGAGTTTTCATCAACAGAGACAGCCGTTGGTACAACCATACAGGAAGCAGAATAGTGGCAGCTTTTTCGGGAGCAGTTAGGTACTGTTTCCAGATGGCATAATTAGGCAACAGAGGACATTGCAGACATGATTAGGAAGCTGGATGTTCACACCTACGATTTATTGCAGAATAACAAAGTGAAAAACGTGACGATTTATTATGCAGAGAGACAAACTTTAGGCCACCATTTGTGTTGAAAGGCAAACTAAAGCAAGAAATTAGTTGTTGTTGTTGTTGTGGTCTTCAGTCCTGAGACTGGTTTGATGCACCTCTCCATGCTACTCTATCCTGTGCAAGCTTCTTCATCTCCCAGTACCTACTGCAACCTACATCCTTCCGAATCTGCTTAGTGTATTCATCTCTTGGACTCCCCCTACGATTTTTACCTTCCACGCTACCCTCCAATACTAAATTGGTGATCCCTTGATGCCTCAGAACATGTACTACCAACCGATCCCTTCTTCTAGTCAAGTTGTGCCACAAACTCCTCCCCCAATCCTATACAGTACCTTCTCATTAGTTATGTGATCTACCCATCTAATCATCAGCGTTCTTCTGTAGCACCACATTTCGAAAGCTTCTGTTCTCTTCTTGTCTAAACTATTTATCGTCCATGTTTCACTTCCATACATGGCTACACTACACTCCATACAAATACGTTCAGAAACGACTTCCTGACACTTAAATCTATACTCGATGTTAACAAATTTCTCTTCTTCAGAAACGCTTTCCTTGCCATTGCCAGTCTACTTCGACCATCATCAGTTATTTTGCTCCCCAAATAGCAAAACTCCTTTACTACTTTAAGTGTCTCATTTCCTAATCTAATTCCCTCAGCATCACCCGACTTAATTCGACTACATTCCATTATCCTCGTTTTCCTTTTGTTGATGTTGATCTTATATCCTCGTTTCAAGTCACTATCCATTCCGTTCAACTGCTCTTCCAGGTCCTTTGCTGTCTCTGACAGAATTACAATGTCATCGGTGAAACTTAAAGTTTTTATTTCTTCTCCATGGATTTTTTACCTACTCCGAATTTTTCTTTTGTTTCCTTTACTCCTTGCTCAATATACAGATTGAATAACATCGGGGAGAGCCTACAACCCTGTCTCACTCCCTTCCCAACCACTGCTTCCCTTTCATGTCCATCGACTCTTATAACTGCCATCTGGTTTCTGTGCAAATTGTAAACAGCATTTCACTCTCTGTATTTTACCCCTGCCACCTTCAGAATTTCAAAGAGAGTATTCCAGTCAACATTGTCAAAAGCTTTCTCTAAGTCTACAAATGCTAGAAACGTTGGTTTGCCTTTCCTTAATCTTTCTTCTAAGGTAAGTCATAAGGTCAGTATTGCCTCACGTGTTCCAGTATTTCTACGGAATCCAAACTGATCTTCCCCGAGGCCGGCTTCTACTAGTTTTTCCATTCGTCTGTAAAGAATTCGTGTTAGTATTTTGCAGCTGTGGCTTATTAAACTGATTGTCCGGTAATTTTCACATCTGTCAACACCTGCTTTCTTTGAGATTGGAATTATTATATTCTTCTTGAAGTCTGTGGGTATTTCACCTGTTTCATACATCTTGCTCACCAGATAGTAGAGTTTTGTCAGGACTGGCTCTCCCAAGGCCGTCAGTAGTTCCAATGGAATGTTGTCTACTCCGGGGGCCTTGTTTCGACTCAGGTCTTTCAGTGCTCTGTCAAACTCTTCACGCAGTATCGTATCTCCCATTTCATCTTCATCTACATCCTCTTCCATTTCCATAATATAGTCCTCAAGTACATCGCCCTTGTATAGACCCTCTATATACTCCTTCCACCTTTCTGCTTTCCCTTCTTTGCTTAGAACTGGGTTGCCATCTGAGCTCTTGATATTCATACAAGTGGTTCTCTTCTCTCCAAAGGTCTCTTTAATTTTCCTGTAGGCAGTATCTATCTTACCCCTAGTGAGAAAAGCCTCTACATCCTTACATTTGTCCTCTAGCCATCCCTGCTTAGCCATTTTGCACTTCCTGTCGATCTCATTTTTGAGACGTTTGTATTCCTTTTTGCCTGCTTCATTTACTGCATTCTTATATTTTCTCCTTTCATCAATTAAATTCAATATTTCTTCTGTTACCCAAGGATTTCTACTAGCCCTCGTCTTTTTACCTATTTGATCCTCTGCTGCCTTCACTACTTCATCCCTCAAAGCTACCCATTCCTCTTCTACTGTATTTCTTTCCCCCATTCTTGTCAATTGTTCCCTTATGCACTCCCTGAAACTCTGTACAACCTCTGGTTCTTTCAGTTTATCCAGGTCCCATCTCCTTAAATTCCCACCTTTTTGCAGTTTCTTCAGTTTTAATCTACAGGTCATAACCAATAGATTATGGTCAGAGTCCACATCTGCCCCTGGAAATGTCTTACAATTTATAACCTGGTTCCTAAATCTCTGTCTTACCATTATATATTCTATCTGATACCTTTTAGTATCTCCAGGATTCTTCCATGTATACAACCTTCTATCATGATTCTTAAACCAACTGTTAGCTATGATTAAGTTGTGCTCTGTGCAAAATTCTACCAGGCGGCTTCCTCTTTCTTTTCTTAGCCCCAATCCATATTCACCTACTACGTTTCCTTCTCTCCCTTTTCCTACACTAGAATTCCAGTCACCCATGAAGAAATTAGATGATATGCATAATTACATTTTATCGGGCCATGGGGGAAGCTGCGCTACGAATCGGAGAGTGGGGGAAAAGTATTGGTGGAAGGGTGAGGAAGATGCGACAGTTACGGACTACGGAACGAGCGTCACGTCAGGCCTGATGAAAGAGCTGTAACTCTTAATAAGAATGGAAAGACTGAGAACCAGTCCACTTCACCCACAAGCTAGTAGAAGAACGAAATGAGTTCAATGAACGTTTGGGAAGATGCTTAGTCATTTCATGAACTCACACTGTTTAGATTGGGACACATACCTGTCCTTCCTGATGAATGCGTACAACTCCAGAGTGCACACTAATGTACTAATGGCCATTCGGGTGATGTGCAGAAAACGATGCCATCAATATTCGATATGATTAACCAGAAATGCGGCAGGAAAGGAGTGGCAGCACGAAAGTTTGCTAGAATGGTAAGGGAATAATAGAGAAAGGTATAGCAAGCAAATACTAAGGCACAGGGGAGGCAGGAAGAGGTGATGAAACGAGTAGGTACATTTCCTCAGTATAATGTGGGTCAATTGGCGATGTCAAGCCGATATACATCGAAAAGAAAGGTGAAGAAATTTGTAACACGGTACCAGTGTCCGTACCAACTAATTGAAACAACATTACCTTTAAATGTGAAGCTACAGCTGCCAAGAAGGACCAACATTTTGCATTTTAATCAAGGATGCACTGGAGGCAAGTCCACGAGAGATATTAGTAAACGCGAGGTTGAAGTCAAAAATGAAGAAGTTGAAGGATGAGTGACAGGAGGAAGAGGCAAGGAAACTTCATGGTCGTTATGCACTGAGACCAACGAAGTAACTGATAACTGGTGTGATTTTTGCGATAGTTAAAAATTTTTCTTTTGTCTATAGTACATGATATTAACGATCTTTTGTAGAGAATTATATGTTTATTTAGGGTAGGTTTTACCTTAATGAAATGAGACGTCCTGTTTGGAGACTGCAGGCTTTTGGGGGAAGAGAAGTGGTATTGATCCCTGTCCTCAGGTTAATGTACGGGAGATGCGGTCGGAGAAGAAAGAGTGCTGCTGTTAACCGACGGTGAGGATGAATACTTGGTGATGACCGAGGGTGAGCTCCATCAATGCCAGAGTGGGGTAGACACTATGGGCCCGACTCTAAAAATTGTTATGAGTGGAAGGACGTGCATGATTTTACTCTTCAGAGGGATGCCCGTGCCCAAAAGATGGGATTGAGCTGGAACAATACTTTCGGAAGGCAGATCTCCATTTGATATATCCTTGCGCAACAATTTAGTGGTGATTACTGGTAACTATGAGCTAGGGAACTCATGGGGCGAGACGTCTGATGTTATGAGTTGGTGGACTGTTGATCAACGGGACTCCGTGACTCTTTGCAGTTATGTACTTCCAACACACATATTTCTCTGCTTTAACCATTTATTCACCATAATTTTTATTTTGCCATAGATCATTTTCAGACCTCATTCAGAGCAGATTAAAGTAGTTCCGCTAATTAATACATGAAATTGTCCTGTACTATTTGCTAATAAAACAATATCATCAACAAATGTCAAGTTATTTACGCTCTTTCAGAGGACAGAGAGGAAGATGGTAGCCATGTGTTGAGTCATATCAAGAGTAGTGCTCATTCTGTTAGTCTAAATTCTAGTGAAAACTTGACTATTTTTGCTTTATTCTGGTCCTCTGCTGAAGTTCAAGTGTGTAAACAACTTGAGAACATTTTAGCTAAATGTTTCGTACATTCCCCATCCATCATCTTTTAAATATCGACTGACAGGTCATACTATCCCGAAGAAATTCCTTTTTGTCACCTTGTCTGCAATATTTTTGAATTCTGCGGGGAGTATTTTCGGGAGTATTAAGAAAGAGGCATCTAATTCATCTAGGACTGGGGTATCATCAGTGATTTTACTTTATGGTTGCTATAAGAATTTCCACTGAAGTCATGTATACCTTCACTTTCTGTAACTCAGCCATGATCTGTGACTAACGCTATCAGCTGATTTTTGGCAATCCTAAGCTTCCACTTGCTCATCTTTAAACTAGAATTTTTTTTCCAAAACCGCCTTTCAGCTCATTTTCATTAAAGTTCGTGATGTCCCTTTCCTGCTCTTTCTCAGAGCCTTACTGAATTCTCTAGTTTCTATATTATCTTTGGCTGTTTCTACTTTAATTTTTCTGCTCTCGTCCATCAAACCTGTCGTTTTATTTGTCTCCTCATTTGGGTGATTTTGAGATTCATACTAGCTACCCACTTCTTTAGAGTTTGTGAGCCGTACATTTCTTACGGCTTCTGCTTTAAATTAGTTAAATTTTCTCTTCATTACTTCTGGAAATTCCACCCCTCTTTTTCCTTTAATTAGTTACAATTTTTCATCTTTTGTATTCACTTCAAATCTTACTCTTATTAGTTTATGATCATAATTTCTGTTGAACCTGGTCAGCACAGAGACATCTTTAACAATTTGAGGTCTGTTGGTAAGTTTACAAGATTTTTCACTTCAAAATTACCATCTCTCTAAGTCCATAGGCGACTAGGATGTTTGCCGGCCGCGGTGGTCTAGCGGTTCTCGGCGCTCAGTCAGGAACCGCGCGACTGCTACGGTCGCAGGTTCGAATCCTGCCTCGGGCATGGATGTGTGTGATGTCCTTAGGTTGGTTAGGTTTAAGTAGTTCTAAGTTCTAGGGGACTTATGACCACAGCTATTGAGTCCCATAGTGCTCAGAGCCATTTGAACCATTTTTTGACTAGGATGTTTCTGGAAAAAGGTATTCATAATAGATGTTTTCATGCTTTCTCCTAATTGAACCCGTCTCTCACCTCTGTCACATCCCTCATCTGTTCCATATTTGCCTATAAGTGATGCACCCTCCTTGTACATCTCACTTTTGGCATTAAAGTCACTAATTACGAATTTATAAGGACCATCGCTCCGTTGTTCACCGGCTGCCTTCAGGCACTCATAGGAGGATTGTTTCTCTTTACCAGATTGACTGGAAAGAGGTGCGTATGTTTGAACTATATGTATTTTATTCCTTGCAATTATTGGACCGAACGTGCAGTTACGCTTGATGTTCCTTCTAATACTGCTACCATGTCTCCAATGGTTTTGTTTACTTAATATCTGACTTCATATAGTTTACCGTTAGGTTCACCACAATAATAGAAGAGATTTCCTGAAATTAGAGGAAGGCAGCTTTTACTTTACGACTTACTTCAGTTAAGCTACCAATGGTCTAGTTTATCATGTCGACTTCCTGTTCTATTTATGACAACCCTCATCTTCCACTAGTGAATGTCAGTTGCGTATGCATATTTGACATCGCTGCTTATATCACTTTCGTAGACTTAAGATTTGGTGACACTAA
Organism: Schistocerca nitens; assembly: GCF_023898315.1. Lineage (NCBI taxonomy): Eukaryota > Metazoa > Arthropoda > Insecta > Orthoptera > Acrididae > Schistocerca > Schistocerca nitens. The sequence continues at coordinate 953,983,158 of NC_064616.1, forward strand.
TCCCATCTGGAGGTCCGAATTCGGGGCTAATTAACTTCGGAATATTTTAAGTCATTGTCGCACATCATGACTGAAAGGTGAGAAGCGTAATTAGCACATCTGGTCTCTAACATTTACTAACTACTAGCTAATTTTGGCATAACATGCAGAAGACACTGAAAATATCTTCGGGAAATTAAAAGAGGGGTATAAAAAATGGGGCCATCAAGTCAATATGAATAAATCAAATACATACTAACAGGAGGAACAAATAGATATTTGACACTAGTAAAAGCAGTAAAAATATCAAGTGGTGGTAAGTAAAATAAGGAAATTAATTCAGGAGCAAATGTTGGAAAATACAATACTGGAACAATGAATCGTGCTTTATGGTATCAACAGATTAAAGAGGAAACAAAAAAAATCTCCAGAGTAATTATTAGAAGCATAGTGACATATGGATCAGATGTATGGACAGTTAAATCCCAATTAAGAGAAAAATTGATGGCAACTGAGATGGAATTTGAAGACAGTCTGCAAGCATATCGAAGCAGGAAAGAATCCAAAATGAAGTTAACGGATAGAAAACAGACATTTGATTATTGGTTTTGTGGAAGGAATACAACTCATGTGGTACAGATACATGATAAGGATGTCAGAGGAGATATTGGCAGGATCCGTAATGTAATGGGAACTACCTGGGGAAAAAGGAAAGCGGGAGACCACAGGCCAAATGGATACATTAATTCAGAAGATAATTAGAAGAAAAAGTGGTCAAGAAAATTTGTGGACAGATGGCAATAAACGGAGAATCAAAATTTAATTTTAAGTGTAAGTTCAGGTTAACGGCAAATGTAGATGCGGTGTAAAACTGTGAATAACAATATTAAATACGTACAAACATTTAAATTTAGTATCATTATAATTCACAAAGAAACAACAGAAATATAATCTCAGGGTCTTTTTGTCTGGGCATAGACATGAGTCAGTAACAGAGGAAGTAGCGTGGATTAATCACTTCAACCCATCACTTGATGTAGTCGGCCTTACTGGCCTGCGTATGTGGCTGATGACTTGCTGTTGTGAAATTTCGACCTCCTCTCATGGTCTGTGCCTGTGGCTGATAGCCTTTAGTCTTCATCTCCCGTGTCCTGTGGGTCAGAAGCCTAATACTTCCAGGTAGAGGCTGCTCAGCAGCCGACACAGAGTTGCTCTCTGCGTACACAGTATCTGTTGTCTGCAAGGATTAGCCTGGAGGAACAGTGTCTACATAATATCCGGAGGCTGAGGTAAGACAAGGAATTCACAGTCAAATATCGAAAGATTCAAGCATTTAAGTGCAAGAAATTTCGTCAGAGAGCGAATGGAGAATGAGGATGTCATGAAGTGATGCTGGACACTAGAGTGGACGCAGGGATCCGTCTCAGAGTCTGAAAATTGTCTCGATAATAAGCTGACCTGCCTCCAGAAGAAAAACTTAGAATCTTATGACCGAGGAGCACGCCTATAGCTTCTTCTCTGGTTTTTCTTCGTCCTCTCACTGATCGGTCACTCACTGGTCCTCCGATCTTACGGCTGCCCTTGCGCAGGAGTTTTGTTCATTTTCTTCCACTCTGTTCTTCATGTATCTGAATTTCCAATCGTATAATCTTTGACAGTGGCGGACTCAACTTACAATATCACCATATGAACGATCGACAGTTCAACCGACCCTCTCTTTCCTCATACAGACCGATAAACTTTCTGACCTTTGCGGCTGAAAAATCCCTCGATTGCTGCTGTCTTGTGACATGGGAACAGTTGCATTGCTCTCAGGTGATTCTCGTTGTGTTGTGGTACCCCCCAGCATTCACTTCAAACAGGATTTTGTGGTGAACACCACTGATAATTCTTTTAAGTGCCAGCATACCTGAGTGGTCAAGGAGGATCGAAACTGGCTTGCTTGTAATGGGAATGCTTATGAGACTTCGCTCTAGTTCCCCCACGAGTTTCGGTAGCAGTGCTAGCTCCTTGCTTTTTGTCAGTCTTTAAATTGCTCAAATCTTTCAGAGTGAAGCAAACTTCAATCGAACCTGTCTCGCTTTCGGGTAAGTCTTTTGGCCCTGACTGCCTGGCGACGAGCTCTTACGTGGATCATTGGCATGTCTCTTCTGGATTCGCTGCAGAATTTCGAGATTCATGACAATATGGTCCGTTCAGCGCACTGCTACTGTCCCACGGAAGCAATATTTATCACAGAAATACATTAGTCGAGTTTCCCTTTGGATTCGCTGCAGAATTTCGAGATTCATGACAATATGGTCCGTTCAGCGCACTGCTACTGTCCCACGGAAGCAATATTTATCACAGAAATACATTAGTCGAGTTTCCCTTTGGAAAACCAAAGCTGTAGAGTCTCATCCAGTATCCATGGAAGTCATTGTGTTCTGGTACTCGTTCAGACGAAATTTCCTTTACAGTGTTTGAAGAGTCATCGCCGTGTCAAATTGTGCGTTACTTCCACATCTACTGACTGGAAAATATAACCAATGTAAGGTTCAGTAAAAAAATCTGGCACAAGCAGATAACTTCCGTGCAAAAATCTTTAGAGTTAGATACAAAAGTGGTAGGCTAATCAGTTTTGTTTGTTTTCCGGTACATATCTACAGTCATGGTCCACAGATGTTCACGTGGATTTTTTTTTCTCCTCGGCAACACCTTAGCTAATTCTACACAGAACACATTTACATATGCAGCTTATTTTGGATACCAACAGCCCTGTTCTGCCCATTTTCTACTGAAATGGAACCCAGTGACTTCTCCCTCGTCTTTCTGATGAAACGAAGTTTGGCGGCCATTAACTCATAAACGAAAAAGTGATTTTCAACATGCAATGTTTCTGGAACTCCTTATAAAATGCATACAAGCGAAGTCTCCCAAAAGTCATTATCTTTGGGTGCGCGTACGTAAGCAACAGAAGTGACCGACAGAGCACAACATTTGGTTACACAACACTCTAGCTACAAGCGATAGCATCAGGCGATATGGTCGGGTGCGCTTCCTGCGAGTGGCGAACTTCCGCTACAAGATGGGTACGAGACCGACCATCCATTTCTATAGAGCGGCACCCATAAATCGTAGAATACTGAAGCTCGAGAGTAAGGCAATAAAATTAGATTTTTAGGCAAATAAGTTGATGAGGAGCGATGTGAATTAAATTTTCAAATGAAGTACTGTTTACGTAGAATTTCATAACTTACATCATCGTCTACGAAGAGGACCAGACAAATTGTTCTAATATACGTGGATGAGCAGAGATACGTTACACTATCTCAGTGAATTAAAGACAAGTGTTTTTATGTGGCCACGAACCTCCAACAGCCGATAAGTGCGGGAAGAATGACTGACTGACACAGGTACGAGAAATGACTCACTTTTCCAACGAATTGTGTGTGGTGAAGCTGTAGTGTTCTAGGGTAGTAACCCGAATTGTCGTGGGTCCTGGATTCAGACACGACTGTTACCTACTTTTTAAGGCAGCTATAGTCCTATCAACAGTTCTGTGTGTCATGTTTTATCTACACTCCTTACACAGCATTTCACAGTATATTTCTAAGGTCTAGCCAAAATACTTGCTTTTTAAGTGTACACCCTACTATCCCAGTATATCGCTCACGTTAAATTCCTAACAAAACACATTGAACAGTCATTAACTTTACTGATATTTGATTGTGGGAAATATAATTCACCAGCAATCAGTGTTGGAAAAGAGCGTTTGGCGTCATTGGGCGGGAGGCCCCTTAGCGAGGCAGGTCCGGCCGCCTTGGTGCAGGTCTTATGACATTCACGCCACATTGGGCGACCTGTGCGCCGGATGGGGATGAAATGATGATGAAGACAACACAACACCCAGTCCCTGGCCGGGGAAAATCTCCGACCCAGACGAGAATCGAAACCGGGCCCGTAGGGCGGCGATCCGTCACGCTGACCACTCAGCTATCGGGGCGGACAGCAATCAATGTTAATCTTAAATGTTTCAATTGATATAAATAGTCTGCACAAAGAAAACATACAAAATATTAAGCTTATCCATTACGGATATTTTTGAACCCGTGACTGTTATTTGAATATAAATACATAAGACTCCAAAAAAAAAAAAAAATGGCTCTGAGCACTATGGGACTCAACTGCTTAGGTCATAAGTCTCCTAGAACTTAGAACTACTTAAACCTAACTAACCTAAGGACATCACACACATCCATGCCCGAGGCAGGATTCGAACCTGCGACCGTAGCGGTCGCGCGGTTCCAGACTGTAGCGCCTAGAACCGCTCGGCCACCCGGCCGGCGATAAGACTGCAACCAGTCACTTTTTTGAATAATTATTTATTATTCCATGAACCGGTTTTCTAACCTTTTCAGGTTCATCTTCAGATTGTTGCCTGGAAGGAACATCACTGTTCCTAGCATAGTGCTGGGTGCTGGCTCTGTGAGAAGAAGATGGAAGACGCTTTAATGTATCACAATGACTATTGTTTATCTGTCGTTATGAACTTTACCGAAGTGTACGCAATGCGCTTTTACCTCTGCAAACTATTAAACATTTAATGAAGTTGTTTACTTAGTTTCGTGTAGCACAGTAACTATTACGAATAAAGAAAAGGAATGCACTCATTTGTTGAGCGAAGATATAAGGCTGTGAGATAAGAATAAATGTTGTTCACGAAATAGTTTTCTTAAAACTGGATGATACGTTTTTTCGTAACAGCCGGTGCTTCCGCTCCACAATTCCACCGAGAAGACATACTTCAGTCGTTATCCCTGCCACAAGTGCTGCAGCAACAAGATTCAGATATGCTTGAATTCACACGTCATCCATTATGGGAGACAAGCAGCGAGACAGACGTCACCATCCTAGGACACTCCCGGCAGCTGTACCTGCTGTGGTGTTCCGTCACCTGAAGCTGTCGCGCGCTGCCGGTCGCTTCCGTAGGACGGCTCTTCAAAGAAAAGTGTTTGTCAATATTGAGAATATACGCTGTAGAGGGATACTGAATGCTGCCTAGTGGCGTTGCGGACACATGACGCAATAAGGTAAGTATACAACGCCGGAAAAAAATACACGTGGAAAGACGACATCGATTTTGATCCGATAGAGGCATGTACCACAAAGATGATAGTAGATGTAATGATAATGATTTCAACGTCATCCGCCAACAGACAGCAATGTGGCGTGACAAATAGAGCGCCGTCTGTGTCTCTCCTTTTAATAGGGATTGTTCACAGACAGAAGGCTCACTTTAGTGAAAACGTGTGAAGCAAGCAGGGAAGCATGCCACGGAGAGCATTTGTATGTCAATTCTTGTGCTTGGGGATATGGGGGACAACGACCATTCACTCACGTAATGGAAATGAAACACCTGCAACCGTCCTTATGGTGTTATTTATTGTATGGCTACAATTTTCAATGCATCAGTGTACCATTGTCAGGCCTTAACTGATGCTTAGAGGGTTAACACCTTACGCATACACAATGAATCAGTGGCCAACACCTATTACGGGTTGTAAGGTGTCAGACAAATCCAACACCTTCCATGAAAACCCTGACATGATAAGCAGATCCAGTATTATGTCACATAGCTCTGAATAAATCGTGATATTAAATTAACGAAAGTAATACGAGTAACGAGTGAGCAAATGGAATACCTCAGACTAAAACAAGAATGCCTAAATGCATGTCATACCTTCCCACCGTGAGACAGACGCAGTTCCGAGGGGAGAAACGAGAACAGAAACCGAGAGCAGAACCGTGTTAAGCTGGAAGGCCCTACGATAAGGGACGGACGGACGCCCACGTCGCCAGCTAACCGCTAGGACCACACCACCCGCAAGTTTTAGCGTGAGACTTTTTCGCGTCTCTGTTACGTCGGGACCACCCCCCAGCCAATGTTAAAAGCTAGAGCCCTCCAGAAGAACAGTATAGATCTTACGATAACACAAAAAGGGCTACACCACCCGCAAGTTTTAGCGTGAGACTTTTTCGCGTCTCTGTTACGTCAGGACCACCCACCAGCCCATGTTAAAAGATAGAACCCTCCAGGAGAACAGTATAGATCTTACGACAACACCAAAAGGGCCACACAAGCTGCAAGGTTTAGCGTGAGACTTTTTCGCGTCTCTGTTAGGTTGCAAACTTCAAAAACATTGCCCCACCACGAAAAGTATAACATTTCTCATTGGATAGACAGAATTTTTGTAGGCGGAGCTTAAGGTTAACATTGAGACCCGGATTGGTCAGATGAAAACACAGTCAGATAGTTTTTCTTAAACCAACTTCGGTAAATTGTAGTAAAGAGAAGTTAGGAGAGAGTTGCTTCCGAGACGGCGAGGTGAGTGGAGTTGTGCTGCCTGCCGCCCCCTGACGAACACCGACAAGGTAATGAACGCACGCGATGCCGCATAACAGCGCATAAAGCTTCACTCAGAACTGAAGAAGTCTCATTTGTTACACCCCCTTTTTGCGTAATACTAGTGTCGATCGTCAATTAAAGCTCATGGTGTTCACATTTGCCACTTGAAGTAAAAATCTGAAACGCGATTATTTTTCTGTTATATAGTTATTGAGAAGCCACATCAGCCACTGTAATTTACGACAAGTTAGATAAGTAATTAATGGTAATTGAGGGTCACTGTAGACCATTTTGATAGTTTTCTCTCTTGTGAAACTTAATTTAAACCTAGATTATAGATGTGATATGGCATAGGTCATCCTTCGATCCATTGTAGAACTTGGAAAGCCACTCAGGGAATATTCGTTCACATTTTTGTTGAACGCAGTTGGTTTTTACCATCCTGTATTAAAACATTTCCTTTTATCAGTAGTGCAATTTATAAACAATGTTTTGTGAGTAGAATAAACTTTCCAATGGTAAACTTAACTGCCTTTTCGACGTTATTTTACCAGCTAACTAAAAATAGGAAAGCCTTGAACCTCTTAGTATTAAGATTCTTTTACTGGGAGTGCAGTGGAGCTGACGCTGAGATCATTAAGTATTTGGTTATATCATCGCTAGTCTCACTGAACTCTTCTGAATTCTACATGTCATGTGTGGTCTGGCGTCTCCTTACCAGCAACAGGTTCCAGGTTCAAACTAGTCAATTCCATAAAACACACGCTCAGAGGGTCGTTGCGCGAAAGTGGTAGGGAGACACGATATAGAACAAACAGACACCACGCAGAATGTTAGAGGGTTTTCGCAGACAACTTGTAACCACGATTTTTTCTCTCCAAACGAAGCACCGAAACTGGTGACCACACAGTAAATGACACCATAAGGACTGCTGTAGGTGTTTCATTTCCTTACATACATGCCATTGGAGGCTTCCTATAGCCTAATGAGAGAGTGTGGAAGGAGTCAAATTGTGGCCTTCTGGCCGGCCGCTGTGGTCGAGCGGTTCTAGGCACTACAGTCTGGTTTCTTGGACTACTAGGTCGATGGACAGATTCAGATACTCCACCATGAAGGTGAACGACTTCTTAAAAAATCCACCGTATCATAGATGTATACCAATGGAGGCAGTATTATGCTATGGAGTACATTCATCTGGGCTTCAGTGGGATCAGTGCTAGCAACAGAAATCAAAGTAATGGCTGTGTATTACATGAGCATTATCAAGGGCTACCTGCATCCCTTCATGGTTAATGTCTTCCCCGACGACAATGGCATCTTTCAGCAGCTTAAATATCCTTATCAGAAGGTCAGAATGGTGCTACAGTGGTTCGAGGTGGATGATACTGAATCCACATTGATGTCCTTGCCACCAAATTTGCCAGATCTGGGCCCAATATTATTCAATATTGAAATCGTGGAATTCCTTTTGTGTGTGCTACTGTTTTTTTTCTCACACTGTAAAAATTAATCGGGAAAATTAAGGTTTTTTTAATGTGTGAAACTGCTCCAAGGCAGAACATGGTCACGTACCTAGGAAAAAACGCTATTCAAATTTAGAAGTATTTTAATCACGAAAACTTTGCCTATAAAGTGTTTAGTAGTCTGTGTGCTACATTGTTTCTCTAATACACACCAATAATCAGTATGTGAACTCAAACTAAGAAATATTCTCAAAAACTAGTGAGAAGACAAAAATATTTTGAAGTATAAGTTATTGGAGCTATAACAAATTTCCACCTCAAGACAGTGAAAATTTTAAGACATTCAAGAAACTCAGTTCATTCCTAATAACATGTGTTTCATATCAGAAGACCTTCCGTTTCAAGGTAAAAGGTTGTGAATGATTGACCAAGTACGGTTTAAATGTCCACGTTTTAAGTTTCTTGTTTTAAAAATGAACAGAGTTTTACTCACCATAAAACTCTGTACTTAGAGGAGTAACAGTATCTTACAAATAGCATCACTATACAGAATCTAAATATATAATACTTACAGACACTGCACATAACACAACCTCATGTCGAACAAAAACACTAGAAAATGACCAAAACTTATTATGACAGTCTTTGGTGTGCATTCTTTCGTATTATTCTCTGATCGGTCCCTAGACAGAAACACCGACCAATAAACATAATATTTTTCTATGTACACTAACCTCCAGCTACAACCGTTTCCTGTACGTGGTGTTCTTGAGATGAAAATAGGGATTCTGTCCTCGAGCATCTACGTACGACATAATGTATATTTTGCGTCTGTAAACGCAAAATAAGGTGGCATCAGCCAGGTAATGAGATTATAAAAATTATCATTCAGTCCGATATTCTTAGGATCACCAATGATCTTAGCTCTACAATAATTTCTGTTCAGTTTAGGTGTTAGTTTCCAGCATGCATTCAAACAGTAGCCTAAGCCAAGGCACAACACTTATGAACAATCCTACCAACATTATCTGAAAGCTTGCTAGATACATCTGATCATGAAACGACAGAAAAATTATTGCTACTATTAAAATATTTTAATGAAGCATTAAACTCACCATTTCTCAAGAAAGTTAATCTACAAATTCTAACCAATTATAACTTTTGTCGTATTTTACACAGTTAAGACGTGAAAGCCTGTATGAAATCAAACTTCCCAAAATCAAGATATAATTATTACATAGCTAATAAGACGCTACAATTCATACATCATAAGTACCATCACAAGCGAGACAAATACCAGGAAAAAGCAGAAGGCGACACTTTTCATTTTATAAACATGAATATATTAGCAAGAATACAGTAGTGAAAATCACTATAAACGTTATAGTACAATGTCATCGAATTTATTATGAAAGTTGTAGATACATATAAGACATAAACAATCATCACAGAATTACATAGTTTGTTTCATTACACGAGCAACATAAAAAACGTACTTACATTTACTCGATGGAAACTGGTATACAGAACTCACTTTCCTGTTGCGTTATTGCACAATGTCAGTTATTCCAAATCACTTCAAAATTCTTTTCGGCACTGATTTGTATTTCTTGATGTGAAACTCTCACCCGCTCGTTTTGTATCACTCATTTCAACCAACACGCGGCCTCAAATTACCTATTGTTGTGATAAACACGCCTTGCAAGCATTCCCGATAGGTATTCCTTGGGGTTCACATCTGGGCTAAGTGCAGGCCTGGGAATACAATTATATATTTATAACCGGACCACTTTTTGGTTATAGAACAGACATGCACAGATGCATTATCTTGTTGAAACATTAGACTTTCGTCCCCTAGATCCTCATACATTCTATCTCTAGCATTTCCACGTACATTTTAGAGTTCATTCGAGTAGATATACTTTTTCCCAGTTCTGGTGTACTAACGCAATTTTAAACTAAAAACTTTCAGTATATTTAATTAAATAAATAGATTTTATAAAGTTAACTACATACCTATTCTTTACAATAATACGACTAATTACAATAAGAAACAGATTTCTAACTTTATTATTTCATTTACAACGTGATTGTAACACAATAATATATATTAGTTAACAAAAGAGAGTTATATTTAAAAATTTTAAACTTTGAATGTAAGTAAATTAATTAAAATGTATTAGTTAACAAAAGCAAGTAATTTTTTATAAAATTTACACTGTGAAAATAAGTAAATTAATTAAAATGTATTAGTTAACAAAGTACATAATTTTAAAAATCACTTTGTGAACATAAGTAAATTAATTAAAATGTATTAGTTAACAGAGAACATTATTTTAAAATATCACTATGTGTAACCCAGTAAATAAATAAATTATATTAGTTAACAAAGATAAATTATAAAAATTTATAATGTGGTTGCAAGATAAGAAAATGTATTAGGTAAAACAAAAGTACATTACTTTAAAAATTTTAGATTGTAAACGTAAGTAAATAATTAAAGTGAAATAGTCAACAAAACTATATAATATTAAAATTTTCAGTTTTTATTTTTTCTATCTTCCTTAAAATGTTTCAGAAATGTATATAAGCATGAAGTTAACACATTTATAAATTTTTTTGGTTTACATTCATTAATATAGACGGATATTGTAATAATTAAAAATTTTCGGTAAGTAATTTATTTTGTACATCTTATGTAAGATTCTTTTCACCATACATAATTTCAAAAGCAAGTGTGTCATTTGGTATTTTATCATTAAAAGTTGAACAAAGTCCCATATTTTTTGTGTAGTTATAACATTCTTTGTACACGTCATATTGATAAAATAACGAGGAATCAACTAATTGATTATTTTTATTATTTGTCTGAAATACAACAAAATATTGCATATCAAATTCTGAGTTATAATAATTTGTTATATCTAGTTCAAAATTGTTTTTGCCAGATAATCCAGAATCTTCTTATTTTTGAAGTTCATAAAAAGAAATTGGAATTTTAGGATTTTTAAAAATATTATTTCATTGTTCAGGTTCGTAATTTGGTTCATATTTAGCAACAGGTACACATGTTTCCATAGACTCTATAACTATTTCACCTTCTTTTGGGAGTGTATCTTTTATTTCAACACCAGCATCATTTTTATCAAACTGAAGTAAAATTGCATCTCCAGAACATGAACTATGAGTTAACTACAGTTAAGTTTCCTTCAAACATAATTTCTTTATAATCTTCAAAAAATCCACCAAACATTGTCAATGGATACAGTAGTTCATTTTTTTACTATATATTTTTCCTGTACTAAGAATATTCCATCTGGACTTATTTTGTCAGTAACAGAAGAAGTTAGATGTAGTAAAACTGTTGATGAAATAAAACGGTGTTCAATTCTAGATAATACATTATTTACTTGTTTGTTTTTATAAAGTCAAACCATTTAGTTCCATAATCAAAAATAAATTTTTTGTTTGATTTTCCATTATAAGTTGGATAATCTGTACCATCATTTCCAATAATATAAAAATTAAGTGTATTATTGTGCATGATTTTGATGTATCCAACCATCAACCAATATTTATTTCAATTTCTGTATCTTTATTAGGAAAATTTGAATTACTTTTAGTTTTTTCAGTAACAGGAAATCAACAAAAACTGAAAACTTACTATTTCATTCATGATTTTTTTGGCAATTCCTTATTTATTAAGGAAAAATTTTACAATGATAGTTCTAAGATAACTAACAGTAGTACCATTAAAGTCAATTACATTATGATTTTCGTCAGTTGTAGTAACTTCTAAATCTTGAGTTGTATTAAAAATAGGAACATTTACAGAATAATTTGGTTCATAAATAATTGGTCCACCAAACTCTGCATTATGTTTAAATTAAGCATAAATATTAGATTCTTTATGAAAATGATAATTATATTTTACATACAGTCCATCAGCAATATTAAAATTTATATTGAATAATGCAAAAGGAATTATTTTAGGAATATCTTCAGCTACAGGTCTTTCATTAGCTTCAACAATTTGATTATTAAAACAGTGTATACTACCAATACTATCTGCTATATCATTATACAATTTTACTTCACTTTCAATAACAATTCTGTTTAAATTTTCATCTGCTTTAATGTCTATATTGGGGGTTTCCAAATTTATAAATTTAATTTAAACTTTTCCAAATATATTGACCTATAGGAATTTCTATTGTTTCTGCACCACAATAAAGTTTATTACTTTTTGTTGTAATATTTGGAGTTAAAAAGTTGAATAAAAACCACTTAATGATACTTTAGTCTAATTATCACATATTGTAACAGTTTATGGTTTTCTATGTATAGAAGATTTATCACTGAGTTGAAATAACCTATTCTTTTACTACTGAAAAATTATTAGTAAATGAAAAAATTATTAATACATGAAAAAATTATTTATAAGAGAGAAAATATTAACAAGTGAAATAGGTATTAACACACGAATAAAATTTAGAATAAATGAAATAATTATTAACAAGTGAAAAAATTATTTATAAATAATCAAAACAAATTGGGAACCTAAAGTAAGGATTCCAATAAAATAAGTTAAAAAACAAAGATGGTAAATGTCTACCAAGTTCTATAAGATCTGCCATAATTAAATCAAGTGGTTGTGGTGAACCAACACTAATTATTGACAATTATATTTTAGCTACAGGGTGGTTGAATTGGAATAAAATTAAACATTTGTATCTTTATTCAAACAGTTAAGAACAACCAAAATATCAAAAATTTAGAAAACATTTTAAAAAATTTCAGATAAAATTAATGCAAACGTTTTTAGTTTTATTGAAAATAATGAAGAAATTATTCCATGAAATGAATGTAAAGATAATTCAGTTGTTGTATATTTTTATTTCATTCCAGAAAAGCAATATATTGTTAGAAATTATTTTACTGGAGGTAGACACAAAGGTATAGATTGCTTTTACTTAGCTCAAGCTCATTCAAAAATACCAAAACAGTTAGAGACAATTAAATTTTTTAAATTATTTTAGGCGATATTATATAATTTTAAATTATATTTACCATGAATTTTTTGGTGGATATTTAAAGTTTGGTTATTTTAAAGAATTGTGTAATAAATGTGGGAATGATGAATTTGGCTTTTTAAAATAGATATGTATATAAAACCAAATGAATGTAAGTTTAGAAATAATATACAACATTTGTTAAGAACATAAACATTAAACATTTACTTTAACATTAACATTAAACATTAACTTAACATTCAACAGAAAACATAATAAATTAACATTAAATTTAACATTATCTTTATCTTCAATATTAACTTTAACTTTAACGTTAACAATATTTTTAACATTAAACATATACATAGTAAATGTTTCTTCTTCATTAATAAATCTTTGCAATGTGTGATGAAGGAGTTCTTAAACAAACTAAACAAAATACACTGAGATTTGAAGAATCAAAAGAACAATTTTAATTTTGGATAAAGCAACCAAAAACAGAGTATAAGGAATACTAAGAGGAAGATCAACATGTTATTGATGCTATAGAAATAAGAAAACAATGTTTAGAAGACTTTATACATTTATCACCAGTTAAACGATAACAGATTGGTATGAAAACATTCCTGGAAAATATGGTTATACATTAAGTGACACATAAATTCAACATGTACTGAATGAATATGAACATGGAAATGAAAGGAAAAAGATAATTGAAACTTAAAAGTTATGTACAACTAGAAAGGTAAATGTTAGTTAAAGAATGTTAAATTATGTAAATCATAGTGAAGAAATGTATTAGGTTTAAAACCTGTTGGATTGTTTAAATACGTTGGTAATATACCTGTTGAATTCAATGGTGATAAATTATCAACTGGTAAAAAATATATATGAAGGTACAGATGGATTAATGAGACTTTTAACTAAAAAACAACTTAGTATAGAAGATTGAAACGAAAATTTCGATTTTGTAGATTTATTAAATTATGCAGATACATTAAATAATACAGGAGCATGTATTCTGATAATAATCCAAATAAATAAGATCAAGTAGAGGTAATAAATATAAATATTTAATAAAGCCAATTGTTCATGATAATTTTCCAAAGTTAAGAAAATCAGCTATAGATGATTCAGATATTAGTTCACCTGAACAAAGGTTAAGTGAAGGTTCAGATAAAAAATATACCGTTAAATCAATCGAATGTTTGATTCAATGATGTTAGGGAATTCACTGATAGTTTAGCAGTAATTCATGGTTAAGAAATTGCGGTAAATATTAATTTTCATAATGAAAACGTTAGCATTCCACATATTTTAAGAAATAAATGTAGAAATTTTATAATTGATATTACAAAAGAAATTCCATATTTAATTAGGCTTTTGAATAATCTTCCACATACATTTTGGGAAAATGATTAATACAGAAAAGGAATAGTAAATCCTTTAATTAACAAATTAGTTTGTATTTCGTTTAGATTCTCCATTTAGAATAAATATTTTTTATTAGCTCTATAAAAAATAAATAAGAATATTGTTCAATGATCCACTTAGCTATAAGTTCAAATTTACAGTTTTTTAGAAACATGTAGAATACAAAATACAAATTAATTTTTGTAAAACTAATAAAAAATTTTTGTATATAAATGGAAACTATTTTAATCAAGAAGCTTAATAATGTAAGTAGTTCTACGGAAATTAAAAAAAATAAGTGAGGTAGAAAAAAATGTTCTATATAATGTTTCAAACTGAAAATTTATATACTAGATATGGAGAACAACTTTGTCTAGAACTCCATAATGATTTTAAAGTTATTTTACTACATATGTTTTCTAAATTAATTGAAGATTTTAATTTTGAAGTAACTAAAAAAGGACAAATGAAATTGAAATATAAAGGAATGAAGAAACTTAAAAATAGAGTAAGTGAATTTCATGATATAGAGTTAACAATGTAAAATTGATAAAACAATGTACTTTTGTTTTAAATAATACATTTCACTATGTTTCAATCACTTTGTAAATTTTTTATAGTTTACTTTTCTTGACTAATATACTTTTATTTATTTACTTACATTCACAAAGCGATTATTAAAAATAATTTACTTTTGGTGACTAATAAATTTTCATTATTTACTTACATTCACGATGTAAATTTTTAGATAATGTGCTTTGTTAACCAAAACTTTTTAATTATTTACTTACATTCACAGTGAAAATTTTTTAAAAATAACTTACTTTTGTTAACTAGTACAAGTTATTATTTTACAATCATGTTGTAAATGAAATAATCAAGTTATAATAACCTTGTTATTGTAATTAGTTGATTGTTGTAAAAAAATGTATTTAGTTAATGTTATAATATCTGTTTATTGAATTACATATACTGAATTTTAAAAAATCAGTTGTTTTACTTATAAAATGCAGTATTTAGTTTGAAATTGCGTTAGTGCACCATAACTGCAAAATGTATCTACTCAATCTAGTGTTCAGCCAAGATATGCATGATTTACCTTCAGCGCAGAAGGCTGCCTAAATCATAAAACTTCCACCACCCAAAATTATGCTTATTCTTCCCTGGTACTCAAGTCTTAGATCATGTCAATAACATGAAAACCCATTCGGGCCATCTAATTAAAACTTATCCTCATCATTATAGAGCACTTTATCCCACTGTGAAATCGATAGTTTATGTTTTTCAGCAAACATAAGTCTAGGTTGTTTATCTTTGGGCATTACAACAGGACAATGCAGTCGTTTCTTGAAGTTAAAATGTGTGTCATTTGACTAAATTTGTCGTACACTGCTCACAGTTACTGGCAACTGTTAATCAGTAATAAGTTGAGAAGAATAACGATATATGGCTCTTGCTTTGTGCAAAAGTAACCATTTCGAAGCCTCAGATAATTTTGTGCTTTGCCCATGTATTCCATTCTGTCCAAATTGTACGTCAATTCTAACGAAATTATTAATCACTGTATCTGAACTGTACAACTTCTTGGCGATTTCACTCTTAGACAGTCCCATTTCCTTGGTCTCACGGAATTTTGCTTTTTCATCACGTGATTACTGGTTTCACCATAGCATTGTCACAATGTTCTCAACACGCAATGTCACTAATGGTGTATGTTTCGTATCTGCAGTAAAGGCATATTTGCACACACTAACACCACACAGAACAGAATGCCTTTGTGCAGAGCTACAACCTCAATCACTTGGTGACTTGTTATATACTGTACGACTGACATCATTTGCGATAGCATTTGACTGCATTTGTTGGTATACTGGAACACACACTACTACATATACACTGTGCACAACTATTTCAACAGACAATGTTATTTTTCCTACAAGTATACAAGGATTTACACTCATTCCCACTACTGTATAAACATCAACACTTGTGTATTTTGACTTTAATGATGGACACATCCACATCGATTTTTCTCCACCATCGCAGTCTGCGGGAGAGACATTTTTGTGACTCTGGGCTAATAGGAAGGTGATGGGAAGAAGACAAGTTGTTAAGTAGAGTGCAGGATGGGCAACAACGACTTGAGTTTGTGCCTGGTAGGCGTGAGAACCGTGGGTTGGCTTTGTGATGGTGTTGTGAGTTGTCGTTATCCACTCTGGCTGCACTAGGCAGTGGTGTTGGAGTCGTTGCCGACTGGAGTGTATACTGGTAAGCAGGAGAATACTAGCAGCCGGCAGTGTTTGGACTACTAGTTAGAAGACAGTCCCTTAAATGGGTAATAACCAAGACAAAGATGTGCCACATGATAAATGAACTTGAGCTACAGCAATTCTGTGCAAGTGAAACTGAACTTTCTGGAAGCTTTAACTCAGACAGTATAAGTCACAGTGACATGTCCTGAAGATGAGAAGGCTCTTCCTCATCACACGTGAAATTACACCAAATGAAGTTCCTGAACTTCGTTCAGCGAAGTACTGTATAGGCAATACGTGCATAAACCGAATCTGCTAGGGCTGCTGACGAGAGATGTTCCTAATGTAGGAATGCCTACAATTGGAGGCTTCCACAATTATCATCTGTCCAATCCGACACCACATCTACATGGAACTCCCGCCAAAGGGTATGATAAAGATGGTGATGATCATGATAACACGGACGCCACATCAATAGGAGCAGTAGACACCCACACAGGTTCGACATCATCTGCAGAGTTTCCCCTATTTCCCCTACTTAGCAGTGTGGTGACCGTGATAATATTGATGAGTACAAGAATCCCATAACAGTGAAGTGCAGTTAAAATCAGGTCCTTCTGTCAAATACAAACATTATTTCTAGTACTTCGAGCCCTACTAAAAATGGTTTTCAACTGCACATGGACAATATTTATTATAATTTGAAGTTAAAGTTCAGTTAAGTCTTTTGGAGGATCCCACAGTTCGGCAGGTTACTCATAGACATATTATTAGAGTTGAGGATCCTAAAGGAAAATGTATTACATAACCTACACCCGCGGCATTAGACAGCAGTCTTCTGAGAGTAAATAATTTGCCAACATAGTCTAAAGCACTATGTGATCTCCTTCAGCAGGGGTTCACAAGAGGGAAAGAACCATTCGACTCTGAGCATTTATAGGTGGATTTTGTAATGGTATATGGACGAATTTTCTTTGACCCAGCCCTCCCATCTCCGAAGTGCTTTGCTTAGATTCGAAACACCTAAAAGGGTAAAGATACTACAGAGAAATGTTGCTCGATGTAAACTGGTAATAATAGAAATACGAAAACTAACTGACGAGCTGAGTGTTGACATAGGCTGTATGCAAGAACCATACTGTAGAAACAACAAGCTCACACATGTTCCTGCGGATATGGTAACAGTTATGGGCCACTATGAAGCAATGTCTGTTGTCGTTGCAAGTGGGAAATTAGCTGTGACAAAGGTGGCACAGCTGTGTGACAAGTACATGATCATAGTAGAAGTAGAGGACGCGCAGACAAAGTGGGTTGTACTAAGCATATACACGCAGTATTCTCATCCCATCGTACCTTGCATAGATAAACTCAGGGCGGTTGCTCTACATGGGCGAGGTGCGTGTCTTCTTGTGGCAACAGCCGCGGTAGCAAAACACTCTCTGTTCCACATTAGGCGAACTGACGAACGAGATGAGGTCCTACAGGATACAATACAAGAAATGGACATCATTGTTTTAAATCTAAGAGGCTAGCCGAGTAAATTCGAGGGACGAGCAATTGTAGTAACATGGGCGAGGTGCGTGTCTTCTTGTGGCAACAGCCGCGGTAGCAAAACACTCTCTGTTCCACATTAGGCGAACTGACGAACGAGATGAGGTCCTACAGGATACAATACAAGAAATGGACATCATTGTTTTAAATCTAAGAGGCTAGCCGAGTAAATTCGAGGGACGAGCAATTGTAGTAACTACCATAGGTGTCATTTTAGGAAACAGCATGGCAGCAGCTAAGATTAATAGATGGGAAGTCCTCCAGTACCTAACATTAAGTGACCATAACGCAGTTGTCATCGAAGGGGGAAAGACAATAACACAGGGAGCGAAGCAAAAGAAAGCTGGATTGGGTTAGACATCAGAAAAAAAAATAGGATGGCTTAGTTGCCTACCTTGCAGCATCTGCAATGGAATCGTTTCCGATACATGTAGACTAGGGTGCGCAGCTACGAACTGAACTCTTAGTTACAAAGAGCACGGGACATTTATACTCCTAAGAAGAGGATAAACAGCCTGGCTACAATTCTTTCAGCCCAGAACTTTCCAGGACAAGGCGAAGGGTAAGACCGAGAAGAACAGCTTACTAAAATGCTCTAGGGCAATCAGAACGCACTGCTAGGGTCCATGGACTGAGGACACTTACGATACGCTACAAAGTATTGCTTCATAAAAATAAAGGTTTACATTGGGAGAATTTTCTACAAAGACAACTGCAATTTGACATATGGGGAATACGGTACAAATTATTCACTGAAAAGTTTAAGGGATCTACAATCATGTCCACAATTCGTAAGGAGGATGGCTTAATGACGGCTGGATGCAGGGAGTCAGCAGAATATCCGGTAATAGCCCTATTTCCTGATGATGAGACAGACGTAGATACTAAATACATGCACAACTGAGAAGTGAACGGGAAAATGAATACGACAATCTGACGTTGGTAATACCTTTCGCTCAAAAAGAAGTTGCTGTCGCTGTTGCTCAAAATTGGAGAGGCACCTGCTCTGGATGCCATCTGCCCAGAGGTCGTGCAGATTATAGGTCCGCTGATAGTGCCATATTTGACAGCAATACTGAACGAGGCCTTGTGAATAGGTAGGATCTGCCTGATATGGAAAACAGCAAGAGCAGTAGTGATTAAAAGATGACAGGACAAAGAGCCGGCATCACTCAAGAGCTATAGACCTATTTGCTTACTAAATGTCTTGTCCAGTTTTTAGAAACATCTGCTCTGTGATCGGTTGCGGGAGCAAAGAGAGCCCTTTGGTCTAAACCAGTGTCAATATGGATTCAGAAAAAGAAATTCTATAGATGATGTGGTTAATAGAGCTCTTCAGATCATAGATAATCATAACGAAGTACGCAGTCGCGTTTATGATTGACAGTACAGACGCATTTGACAATCTTTGGTGGCATCCCATGTTCACACGCCTTCTAGATCCCAGTGTCCCCAAACGTCTGTTTAAAAGCTTTGTAGATCATTCTAGCGGCAGTAGTGTCCATTGACTTGCGGGACAAAGCAAGATAATCAAAAATATTACCAAGGGCTATCCTCACGGCTCCATTACTGTTCTGGGATTTTAGTACTGAACGCCTATTACATACACTCCTGGAAATGGAAAAAAGAACACATTGACACCGGTGTGTCAGACCCACCATACTTGCTCCGGACACTGCGAGAGGGCTGTACAAGCAATGATCACGCGCACGGCACAGCGGACACACCAGGAACCGCGGTGTTGGCCGTCGAATGGCGCTAGCTGCGCAGCATTTGTGCACCGCCGCCGTCAGTGTCAGCCAGTTTGCCGTGGCATACGGAGCTCCATCGCAGTCTTTAACACTGGTAGCATGCCGCGACAGCGTGGACGTGAACCGTATGTGCAGTTGATGGACTTTGAGCGAGGGCGTATAATGGGCATGCGGGAGGCCGGGTGGACGTATCGCCGAATTGCTCAACACGTGGGGCGTGAGGTCTCCACAGTACATCGATGTTGTCGCCAGTGGTCGGCGGAAGGTGCACGTGCCCGTCGACCTGGGACCGGACCGCAGCGACGCACGGATGCACGCCAAGACCGTAGGATCCTACGCAGTGCCGTAGGGAACCGCACCGCCACTTCCCAGCAAATTAGGGACACTGTTGCTACTGGGGTATCGGCGAGGACCATTCGCAACCGTCTCCATGAAGCTGGGCTACGGTCCCGCACACCGTTAGGCCGTCTCGTCTTCAGCGATGAGAGTCGCTTCTGCCTTGGTGCCAATGATGGTCGTATGCGTGTTTGGCGCCGTGCAGGTGAGCGCCACAATCAGGACTGCATACGACCGAGGCACACAGGGCCAACACCCGGCATCATGGTGTGGGGAGCGATCTCCTACACTGGCCGTACACCACTGGTGATCGTCGAGGGGACACTGAATAGTGCCGGCCGCGGTGGTCTAGCGGTTCTGGCGCTGCAGTCCGGAACCGCGGGACTGCTACGGTCGCAGGTTCGAATCCTGCCTCGGGCATGGGTGTGTGTGTGATGTCCTTAGGTTAGTTAGGTTTAAGTAGTTCTAAGTTCTAGGGGACTTATGAATTAAGATGTTGAGTCCCATAGTGCTCAGAGCCATTTGAACCATTTGAACACTGAATAGTGCACGGTACATCCAAACCGTCATCGAACCCATCGTTCTACCATTCCTAGACCGGCAAGGGAACTTGCTGTTCCAACAGGACAATGCACGTCCGCATGTATCCCGTGCCACCCAACGTGCTCCAGAAGGTGTAAGTCAACTACCCTGGCCAGCAAGATCTCCGGATCTGTCCCCCATTGAGCATGTTTGGGACTGGATGAAGCGTCGTCTCACGCGGTCTGCACGTCCAGCACGAACGCTGGTCCAACTGAGGCGCCAGGTGGAAATGGCATGGCAAGTCGTTCCACAGGACTACATCCAGCATCTCTACGATCGTCTCCATGGGAGAATAGCAGCCTGCATTGCTGCGAAAGGTGGATATACACTGTACTAGTGCCAACATTGTGCATGCTCTGTTGCCTGTTTCTATGTGCCTGTGGTTCTGTCAGTGTGATCATGTGATGTATCTGACCCCAGGAATGTGTCAATAAAGTTTCCCCTTCCTGGGACAATGAATTCACGGTGTTCTTATTTCAATTTCCAGGAGTGTATGTTAGACAGGGCAGATGCTGTTGCAGGTGGTGTTGCATACGCAGATGACATGCTAGAAGTTGTGTCTCGAGACTCCAGGGCGAGACTTGAGAGAAAAGCAACTGATGTGCTTGCCCCGATATAGCATTGGTCGACGAGCAATAAACTGGCTATAGTTGTTCATAAAACTACAAACACACTTCTGATGGGAAGACTTCCTCCTGCCAGAAATCATTTCCTGAGGCTTGGCGGAATACCTATAAAACACAGTAGTGTTTGTAGATATTTAGGCGTTCTTCCAGACGAGAAAAAGAACTTTCTAGGAAAAGTATAATCTGTAACTCAGAAAGCGGTTAAATAGACTGAGGTCATTTGTCAGTAACACCACTTCAGGCAATCGCTCGAGTCAAAAGACTGACAACAAGACCTGTAGTAGAGTGCACAGGCACCAACTACTGAAAGCGCCAACGAATACACGCCAGAGTGCAACGTGTATTCCAGTAATTAACAGTGAAATCCAAGTGCAAACGTTGCCAGGGTGCTTGATTGGACCATGTAAAGAAATGCTGAAGCGGGGATGACTGATCTTCAGTACAGACTTGGAACTGAGAAATCCAATGCTCGATTCATGCATCGATACCGTGCCAAGTGGAATGACATCGTGCCAACTGCTTTGTGTGAACGTGTCCAAATGACCTCGGTGCAGAAAATGAAGCACGTTAGGCTAGAGAGCTTGGGGAACAACAATGCGTGACTGCTCATTACCGGTGCAAAGCAAAATGACTGTAAAATGTCAACTTTGAAGGCCAGAAATGTCACAGTTAATAAAATGCCTTGCGCCACACCACTCTGTCACGAGATTGCGTAACGCCACTACGCAGTAGCACGCGGAAGCCGAATTTTACTGCTGTCATTAGCGAGCCAAGGTGTGAATCGGGCATACAAAGAAGTTACGCCTCTTCTTGATTGTCCTCCGCAGATCGGGACGAAACGTTGCGCTTATAAGTGAAATCTATTCGACCACGGCATACTGGCCCGGAACATTTTATTTATTGTGAAAACAAAATGACACTGTGAACTACAAGGGCAGGCCGATGAGCAAAATTGCAGCGAAGCACAGGTATACGAAACTTTCTGGCTACACGAGGTCGACCAGTGCGGATGTAATCCTACAGCATTGGCAAATCAGGATCCGCTGCTGTGGCCTGGGCAATTTTCCGGTGATTAAGCGGAAAGCTATGCTAAGAATCTGTATTCCGTGCATCAGTTTAGCAACAAGAATCAAAGGACTCATCAACTGTCGAATCTGGGCCAACAGAGAGACGAGAAGTAGCACCAGCATTTTGTTTATGTTGTGGTCTTCAGTCCTGAGACAGGTTTGATGTACCAAGAGTTGAATACACCGAGCAGATTCAGAAGGATGTAGGTTGGAGTAGGTACTGGGAGATGAAGAAGCTTGCACAGGATAGAGTAGCATGGAGAGGTGCATCAAACCAGTCTCAGGACTGAAGACCACAGCAGCTACACATTAGGTAAAAATTGCATAGGCAACACTTCCTGACAATTTCGGAACCTCACGACATAACGTCGAAACTGGAAACCGTCTGTTCCCTCTCATCATTAACTTTCTGCACCAAACAGTTAGTAATGACAGGAGGTTACCCATTTCATTCCCCAACATGCACATTCGACAACTGTAAACCATCGAAATCTAAAGAAAACTTTAATTTGGAACCTGACCTGTACGATAAAATTTATTGGTGAACTGGGGGACTAACGTTTATAACCTATTGTCACGTTCGTGCATTTTTTGCCTTCAGTACTACGAGGGTGTCAAAGAAGATAAATTCGGATGCATGCTCAGTCGATAGAAATTTAGGTAATCAGCCCCCACTGTCGTGACATACTCCTCATAACAAGTCGATACTGTGAAATCAGGGCCTGTAGATGTCCATATGGAATTTTAATCATCAGTAAAGTTACCGAAAGGCACTGCAGTATATGTACAAAAAGACTATGTGATTAATTGGTCACTTCTCACAAGAATTGTGCAGTGAGGTGTATAAGCGAACAGGCTCTGCATCACATAAAAAGCATTTTAATGAAGACACCACAAAGTGCCAGCTTCTTTATAGTCATTTACGGCTTCTTGAGTGAAAGTATACAGTTTGTATTCAAGGATATTGCCTTCATCACATTCACAAATGTTCCACATGTTATCACAGCGTTGTCCACAGACATTGCACCATAGAAACCATTCACAGAGTTAAAGTGTGACAAGAGGCAAAAACTGTATAACGGCCAAAGCATAATTACAATGTGATACGCTGGGACAATCCCAGGACAGCTTATCAAGATATACTGACATCGCTTTCATTATTTGACATATAGATGCAATTGCGAAATACAGTAAGAAGGTTTCATGGATACCTAATACTTACGATCACAATGTGATTTGGAACCTGGAACAATACAGGTGCCCAGCTTTGTGGTGGCTTTTGCACAAATATAAGGAAGAAGAAGAGGAAGAAGAAGAAGTCGAAGAAAAAGAAGAAGAAGAGGAAGAAAAAGGAGAAGAAGAGGAAATATATCTACTCACATTATAAAAATGGATATATGTATGCGTGTGAACATATATCCACTGGAGCTGTTTCAACAAAACTTGGTACGCATATCACTTACTGTCTGCAAAGAATGGCTGTGGGATGAGAGCTACCCACCTATCACAGATGTGGGGATGAACAAGCAGCGTAGCTCACCATGCGTGAATACCCAAATTTTTGTCATCTGGTGTTTGAGACAGAGAATGCTTAGAATGTGGTGTCACCGCTAGACACCACACTTGCTAGGTGGTAACTTAAATCGGCCGCGGTCCTGTAGTACATGTCGGACCCGCGTGTCGCCACTGTGTAATCGCAATCCTAGCGCCACCACATGGCAGGTCACAAGACACGGAATAGACCTCGCCCCAGTTGTACGGACGACATAGCTTGCGACCAGACGTACGAAGTCTTCCTCTCATTTGCCGAGAGACAGATAGAATAGCCTTCAGCTTAGTCCATAGCTACTAACTAGCAAGGCGCCATTTGTATCAGTGCTTATAGCTTACTAATATTCAAGAGAGATGTATTCCAACAAGAGAATAAAGATAAGTATTAAACGCATCTACGTACTTTTCCTCTTATTCATTAATAAGTCTCATGTTCCAGAACTTCAAGCCCGTCTGCGTTAGTTTAGCGTGCACCTAGCTACCTCATTGTGTCTATGCTGTATGAAATAGACACAACATAGAAACTTACAACAAACTTTGAACATAATTTCAAACCCTTACGAAACTTAGTCTCACCTGATAACCGCACAAAATAAGGAAAGGAAAAAAGTTTGTTGTTGACTTCATGTTTGCTGTTCATGCAGTAAAACTGCTGCATGAAGCATGACTTTTAAATTTATTACTTTTTTACAACTAACTGTATTCTTGACACATTTTGCAGCCAGCATTCACAAACCAGTCACGGAAAGGGGCCCACATATGCGAGTCTGTGATAAAAATGTAACACAACTGCTACTGAGTGAGTGAGTTTCCAGATTCGAGGCTGATATTAAGTTATTTCCCATTATGTATAGTCCAGGGGACGACAATGTGTCTGTCACAACGCAGTATTAATATTAGTATCTCCAACAGTTCATATAAAAATGCTGGCAGGCTTTAAATATACGGTGATAAAAATAGAAGTAATGTTAACAACTAACTCTATTTTTGGTTTAAAAGAAATATTCTTTACGAATTTCCCTTTGCGGCTGAATTATTAGAACAACAGAACTAATGCTTCTCGTTTTTATAAACCAGAGAGTTGATAAGATTAAGATTTTGTGGTCAACTACCATAATTAATGTTAATTCAGCTCCGTCTAACTTGTAAGAATTTCTACAAGTCCCAACACGCAGCAAAATTATCTAAGTACACTCAAAAGATTTCCCAAACATTGTCTAACATCTTGCCACAAATGCATGAGAAATTCGCAAGTTCCCGATTTCGTACAATTCTGAATGTTTCGTGTTGCAAATTACTTGCCACTCATAGGTACATGTGTCTGCAATAGATCCAGCTCTGCAGAACGTCTGTTCGATGCGAACCGACTCTTTAAGACATGGATATATCGTTGCGAGCATTCCGATTCAATATGTGCTATACGCCACAGCAAAAATTTATCTAGTATTAAACATACATGCAATATACCGCGACAGATCGAAATTTTCTCAGCTTTTGATAAAGTCCTTATTTTCCTGCTGAGTCATTTAGTTTTCTAAAAAATCCCGGTTTTGTCATTGCGATTGTTCATTTAGGCTATCGTGATGTTTAAAATTCATGTAGGATCTAATACATTTATAGATGAATACCTAAGCCTAATTTACTATGCTCCCACTACGTTAATCCCTTTATTGTGGTTTTTATGAGAAACTGACTTGTTGTGGCACAGAATACATATTCCGACATATAGTTAAATTACACACTACATACAAATGTGCTCCTTATGTTCTATTTTTATCGAAATCGCCATGTCTGTTGGAGAGGAAATAATATTTTTAAGTTCATGTTATTTGCAAAATTCAGATTATTGACTCAAAATCTCCTGGACCGATTGAGGACGCGATTACATGCACGCTTTTTATATCTTTTTCACTTTCTGGGGATGTGTTTGGTTATTTTATAGCTTTCGGTTGGTCTGTTTATTAAATGTAGTAGCCTCTCGTTTCCACGGTTGCAACCACCCTCTCCAAGCCCTTTTCGAACGGCAAAACTAACAGTTTCTGCAGCTGCAGTGCCAAATCACCCGTTTACATGCTGCACTCTTGCAGCCCGTTGAATCTCATACTCTCGTTTCCGACAGTCACGGAAAGAGAACTCTGTCGTCTGCTCAGGTAAGTGACTCAATTACACCGCGACCTGTCGGCTAACACTACGGCGGCGGAGCCGCCCGCCCCTGTGTCCAGCCAGGCACGGCCAACACTTCACCCTAACCTGTCAAACACAATACAATGAGTGCTGTGTCACGTCTTCTTTCTCAGGCACAACGAGATGCGTGCGCACAGACACGTCTGTTTCCTTTAGTCCCAGCTTTCAGCCGTATCTGTCTGTAACTTCACAGAGTGTCGTCCCACCATTCTGATAAAAAAAAATAAAAAAAACGCTAAATGAAAAGAATATGAATACATTTTACAGCACTGTGCACTGCGTAAAGCAGAGGAACATTTCGGAGAATGTGACCGTAGCGGCTTGACAATTCGTCTTGTCATAAAGTTGCATTTGTTAGGCAGTAGCACATGTGGAATATTATTCGTGAAATGGTCTGTCCTGCCCACCGTTCCGACGTGAACCCCATCTAACGCCTCTGGGATGGGTTGCAACGTCGACTTCAGTCGAGACCCCAGCGTCTAACATCATAACTTATCTGGTTTCTGCTCTTGAGAAAAATGGGCTGCAACTTGTCCACAGAAATTACGACTCCTCACTGGAGGTGTCTCAAGCGGACTTCGTCATATGAATGACTTGTAGGCACACGCACACCATACTGATATCCACTAATAGGTGTACGGATACCTCTGATCAGGTAGCATATTTGGTAACGGTGACATCCGCCGTTGCGAGTGTGCAGGCCTGAAACGTTTCTGAAGGGCTCCTGCGACCTGATTGATCGCGGGAGAGATATAATACTTATTCATAGTCTAACCGTGTCAGTATCTGACGAAACTTTGGCGTCTGAAATGATCTCACGAAGTGAAATTTCCAAGTGTAAATAAAAGAATTAGTTTAAATTTGGGTCCTGTGCAGAGGGGGAAAAATAATAAAATATCTATTTTTGTTTTTACACGCCTTTCCATATTCTTAAAGAAACTAATGTTAAGTTTGGACCGAGAATTCGAAAACCTCTTTTTGTAGGCCAAAACGTCCTTGCGGTAGCATCGAAATCTGGTAAACAAACGTCTGACCAGGTATAAAGGTGAGGAGTCGTAATTTCTGTGGACAAGTTGCAGCCCATTTTTCTCAAAAGCAGAAACCAGATAAGTTATCATGTTAGACGCTGGGGTCTCGACATTAAATTGCTGCGGCGATCAATATGAACGAACCGTTTAGAGCATCGTACCTGCGGACAAGGAACTTGTTTATCTGGCGATGCCAAACGAATCGACGCCACAGGTAGAGTATGGGACATAATACGGCTTTCTACATTGGAGAAGATTTTCACATCCAGTTCTTTTGGATGATTCTGGTCTTCACCTGAACTTGAGAAACAATGTAAGCAAGCTGCAGTCAGTAGTACATAACCAATTCTATTCTTCATGGTACCAATGTCCTGAAATATGCCTTACACAAATTCAGATATTCAGAAAATCACCCACGACAATTTGAAATCCTACTTAATTTTGTTTTACACTGTGCTCTTCGATGTGTATTTATTAAAGATTCCTTTACAGACTATTATTATTTAAATGAATTTGTATTCCAACAAGGAGGTATTTATTATTTTAAATTAACAAAGTACAGGAATGTGAAACGAAAATCTAATATATATATATATATATATATATATATATATATAACTTAAAAATAACGATATAACACAGATAAAATATAAGTAATATCAGTAATTAGAATAATAATAAATGATCAGATATTTTAATTAGGTAGGTTGAAAATACTCCGCCAGAACACCGTGTACAGCGTACATCCCAAAAACTGTATTTCAGAAACCAGCTTTATTACGCATGGACATATGTAGCTTGAAAGCTTATTTAATTTAGGTTTAAAAAAAGTTCTCATTTCTAAAAATTAGTTGATGGTGACAGGATTGTTTGAAAAATTCCAGATTATTAAAAAGTTGGTTAAACACCTTTCAAGTACGTTAATTACATATTAAAAAAGTGAAATTGAGCATAAACAAGAAAATATGTCTTGCATTATTTGCACCATATGCACACCCGACAAGTTTCATCAAAATCGTTCATTTTCATTTGGGAACATTCCTTGGTCAACGGAAAACAATAATTTATAGGCATTGGTTGGATATTCTGCAACAACAACCGCGCCATACGAAACTTAAAGTAGTGTGTTAAGAACTGCAACATTGATGCAGTATTTTCGTTTACTATACAAATGTGCATAATCTGTTACGATATGTTGTAACGTTCTGGGGAAATGCAGTTTTCGCATAGTAATAATTTAAAATTGAAAAGTGAGTAATATCGATAATGAAAGGGTGCAAACAGGGAGCCATGCAAAAATTATGTAAAATATTTAAGACTTTAACTTTTCCATTACTACACGCGATGTGTACTCATGCAGTTTTAACTACCATCCTGAGAAAATTACCCTCATGGATGTTGGTGGTGCTGTAGCTTCTCCTCTGAAAGTCGCCCTCAATGTGATACATTTTTCGCAACGACGAGTAACATCGCAGGTACTTTGGTTGTACAAATCTGCGTTTTTGCTCTTGAGGAAACTGTCTACCACGAAAATTACTTAGTCGTCATTGAGAATGTTTGCCACACAACTAATTCTTCACATGAGGAGACAGGAAGAAGACAGTGGGTGCCGTATCAGGATTGTAAGGGAGATGATAACCAAACAAGGCAGCATATGTGACAGTTTCCTGTACTGAATGCGCAACGGTGTTGTCGATGACCAAACACAACAACAAAGACAGTTTCCAGCAACCCTTCGTCACATTACGGTATTATATTCCTCTGAAGGTTTGCCCCTTCCAACCCTTATCTTTAGCACTACAGTCTAAAGAAAATATCATCACGATGCTTTGGTTTGGTCGTTGCCTTCCTTTTGGTGAATTCACTTGTTACCACAGTTGGCTACACCTCTTTGTCTCAGGGTCACAGCATTACACCCAGCACTCGTCGGTGGTGATTAGGTAGGTACAGAAGCCATTTGTATTGGTGAGACGCAGCTACAACTGTTCCGCTGCTGACTCGGTTCGCCAAGATTTTCGAAAGGGTGTGAGCAGTCACGGAATTTAGCGGGAGAAGAACTTTGCCATCTTCAAAATGTGCAAGATGTTGCAAACTAAGCCATGATTAATTTTTGCTTTTTTCACAAACTCCTCACTCCAGTACTCGGTTCTGCGAGCACCAGGGCCTTCATCCCTTGCTGTTCCCGGTTTTTCGTGAGTAGATAATCTACCGTTTCCTTCTCCGTCAGTTAGACGTGATTGACCTCGCTGGAAGATTTCGTGTGATCTAACCATTGACTCACACGACGGAGGATTTTTGTCGTACGTTAGCACCAACACGGCACTGATTGTTACAGCATTGGTGCCCTTGAGACACAGAAAGCAAATTATCGCACGATACTCCACTTTACCAGAGTGAGATGTGATTTAGAACACTCTGAATATAAACAATGTTTCTACTGCTATATCTCACTTTTGATTGTTTGAGAGGCTTAAAAGATGATAACATTTGAAATAGAATATAAAATTTCTGTTCCCTTCTTCGTTAATTAAAATAAAAATTTCTTTACAATTTGTATTATTCAGTGCACCGTCTACCGTGTACTACGATAAAAATGACTTTTTATCTACATTTCTACGTTTCTCCTGGGATGTACTGGATCTCAGAATCAAATCCCTTTACTGAAAGACTCTACTGCGGGCTAACACCCCTAAGATGTTCGGGATCACTTGCGGTTCCTCTTCGTTGAAATGTCTTGGCTCAAACTCGTCTAGGGGTTGAACAGCACGTGTCGCATTACACACCCCAACAATATATATAAATGACCTAGTAGATAGTGTCGGAAGTTGCATGCGGCTTTTCGCGGATGATGCTGTAGTATACAGAGAAGTTGCAGGATTAGAAAATTGTAGCGAAATGCAGGAAGATCTGCAGCGGATAGGCACTTGGTGCAGGGAGTGGCAACTGTCCCTTAACATAGACAAATGTAATGTATTGCGAATACATAGAAAGAAGGCTCCTTTATTGTATGATTATATGATAGCGGAACAAACACTGGTAGCAGTTACTTCTGTAAAATATCTGGGAGTATGCGTGCGGAACGATTTGAAGTGGAATGATCATATAAAATTAATTGTTGGTAAGGCGGGTACCAGGTTGAGATTCATTGGGAGAGTGCTAAGAAAATGTAGTCCATCAACAAAGGAGGTGGCTTACAAAACACTCGTTCGACCTATACTTGAGTATTGCTCATCAGTGTGGGATCCGTACCAGATCGGGTTGACGGAGGAGATAGAGAAGATCCAAAGAAGAGCGGCGCGTTTCGTCACAGGGTTATTTGGTAACCGTGATAGCGTTACGGAGATGTTTAATAAACTCAAGTGGCAGACTCTGCAAGAGAGGCGCTCTGCATCGCGGTGTAGCATGCTCGCCAGGTTCCGAGAGGGTGCGTTTCTGGATGAGGTATCGAATATATTGCTTCCCCCTACTTATACCTCCCGAGGAGATCACGAATGTAAAATTAGAGATATTCGAGCGCGCACGGAGGCTTTCAGACAGTCGTTCTTCCCGCGAACCATACGCGACGAACAGGAAAGGGAGGTAATGACAGTGGCACGTAAAGTGCCCTCCGCCAAACACCGTTGGGTGGCTTGCGGAGTATAAATGTAGATGTAGATGTAGACACTTGTGACCCTCTGGTTAAATTGTCTGGCTGATGCCAAGCTTGCGAAATACAAAGTTAATATAACATATAATAACAGTAATAAAAATATCGAGAACTAAATTACCGACCCATAAATGATATAGGTTCCATAAATGAAACAGGTAGTGAACGTATCACTGTATGTATATGCCCACAATTGCGGCTCACCCACCAAATGTCTTTTCACGAATTTTATCTTCGCATCGTTGGACATTCCCTTCATAAAAGCATCCCTGCATGATGCTTGAAAATTTACTGGGTGATATTTCCCGTCGTCTCCAAAACATTGGAGCGTTCCAAAGTTCATCCACGGAACACTGATCACTGTAGAGATTTGATGTGCAGCTAAAGAATCCAACTCCCTTTTTATTTCACTAATTTGCCTTTTAACCTTACCATTTTCAATTTTAATGCCAGATTCTACCGGTTCTTTTATTTTATCTACTTCTTTCTCCCCTTTACCTATTAGAGCGCATAAGTTCCTAACAGCCTCTGTCGTCTCAGCCATTAGAGCATCTTGCCTTCTCATATAATTTCTTACGTTGCCTTCCCGGTCTGTCTGCAACTTCTCCACCTCATCACTGAAATTTTTCTCATCTTGATCAACCTTACAGTAATGTAACTCAATTTCATCGGAAATTACGCCCATTTCATCCAGAATAGCTTTTAATTTTCCGTCTATCAATTCCTCTATTCCACAAGTAATTTTACCTACTTCGTCTTTCACAACCGAAGCTATTTTGGATTGAACCGAATCAATTTTTAAATTTATGTCACCAATATCGGTTTTAACAGACTCAATTCTGGGTCCCATATCGGTTTTAACACAATTAATTTTTGATCCCAGTCCTCTTATCATTCGCATTATTTGCGACATCAGATCTCCCCCAAATTCATCTCCCTTGCCTGATTTAGTACTATTTGGCCTACTAAATTCACTGCCGATCACGATGTCGCGCTCCGACTGCGGGCTAAACGGCTCGCTATTATTTTCGGACTAACACAAACTGGTCGACTGCTGAATACTAGCGACGTCTGTTATTGGCGATTGAACTTGTAACACCTCCGTTTTTTATCCCGACCTGATCTGATCGAATAGCAGTCCAATATTTATTATTAACATGACCGTGAACCTAATGGGGCTGGTAATCGGAATTGACTGCTACGGAAGTTGTTACTTTACAGTTCGTTCTGCTCAATACTATAATACTGAATGTCTGGTAATGAGGAACACCAACACAGTTTTACTAATTACGAACTTATATTCTTCTCAAAACACAAAAAAGGAGACAGCCACTGCCTTCGCCATACATATCTAATTACGGCTAATCTCAGCACAGGATTCCTTCATTTTGCAATTATCGTCACACGCTAATCCATCACTGCATCCTACACTGCAATCCAATGTTAGGCCGGCGCGGTAGACGAGAAACCAAAAATCGGCACTAGTAACGTCACTGATCACTTTCATAATGATACTTCTTCACTTTCCCCGTATTTATCTATTACATAGGGGTCTAACCACGGCGATGGCGACACCCTTCTCCGTTAAAGCCCTGTATTTCAACAATGGCGTTCACACACACTACTCCCGCCAACCACTCTGGCGCAACTCCACACTCGATCTTGCAACACGTCACAATCGATTGTTCGTCCTATCGACCTGTGCCAAGTGCAAAGTTATAGTAAGGGCCTATGGATCCCTTACAAACTACAGAATCAAACATAATCTTCATACCAGCGCAGGTACTTAGCTTTGTCGTGCTGGATCCTTCTGCCATGATATTCCTGCCGATGGTACAGTAGAAGCCGACGCTGAAGGTCTCGTAGCCCCTGCTGTGGTACTGCTACCGTCGCTGCGCGATGAATCGCCGTTGAAGACGCCCTGATGGCTGGAAACACGTGCTCTCGATGTCACCTTTTCTTCTGCTTTACTTTTTTTTGTCACTCCTAACCACTGCTAAAACTCGGTGCACACAACTCTTGCAAATGCGTAGCTGAGACGCAAACTGCCCAAACTGCCACAGACTGTCGCTGTGAGAAATACAGTTGTAATTTCACAACTATTAAAGAAACCTAATATTCATTCCTGAACTGATCCCACGTTTAATTTTTGCGAGGGGTCCTGCCTATCAAATTCAGATAATACTTTTCGAAACACTTTGCAGAATTCAAATCCAACTTTAAAACTTTCCAGAGTTCGTATTCCGCAACTAACGCTTTTCAAAATCCAATCCTGTTTCAACACTTTGCAAGATTCTTATCACTCAACTAATGCTTTCCAAATTCCTATCCCGGACGAGACCGCATTTGGGAGCTAATATCACACAGATGTTCGGGCTCACTTGCGGTTCCTCTTCCTCGAAATGTCTTGGCTCAAACTCATCTACGGGTTGAACTGCACGTGTCGCATTACATACGCTAACTTAGACACTTGTGACCCTTTGGTTAAACTGTCTGGCTAATGGCAAACTTGTGAAATACAAAATTGATATAACATGTAATAACAGTAATAACAATTCCGGGAACTAAATTAACGACTCGTAAAAGATGTAGGCTACACAGTTGCGATTTGCTTAGAAAAATGATTATTCAGAAAGACAACTAATAGCGAAAGTGGTCGTATATAGAGTTACTGTTAGACTCGAGCGCATATCCATTTGACACAGTTCGATCATTCATAATCTCATCGCGGAACACGAGTCCAATACTCGACCTCGTTATTTACGCGAGAAGGTGTTCATACCAAGCGCACGGCTGCTCACCGCTCAGACTGTAAGTCCCACGATATCACACATCACGAAATTTTCTAAGTCCTTTGACTTCCTAGCTACCTAAAGACAGACCGTCTCCACCAACACTACCCTTTGGTGTCTACACCAGAACTGATCTGTCTGCTTTCGCGTCTGCACCAGCACTGTCCACTGTCCGTCCCCGGCCACGTTTTCCGCGCTGCGAATATTCTTGCTCAACTGACTACTGCAGTTCCCTTCTCTGAAGCCGTCCATCTGATTGGCTATAGCTTATTGTACATTATTTTACGTTTTAACATATTTAAATAATCAAAGATTGACCACTTCCACGTTCTAAATAAAGTAACAATAATATCCATCACATAAATCACGTTAATTTCTTTTAGACAAACCAATACAATTTCCTCCTTATCTTGGAATGTCACGGCCAGTAGCCTTGCACCATTGTACTGTCTGATAAATAAATAAAGAACAAAAGTAACTATTAGGCAATAAACTTTACGACAAATATTCTATTACATATTGATTGAATAAAGTGTCATGCTGTCATCGTTCATTCAGTTTTGTGTGGAGAACATGATGATTTGATGCTTAACTGAAAATATTGTTAAGTTAAATTTACTATATAAATGGTTCAAATGGCTCTGAGCACTATGGGACTCAACTTCTGAGGTCATTAGTCCCCTAGAACTTAGAACTAGTTAAACCTAACTAACCTAAGGACATCACAAACATCCATGCCCGAGGCAGGATTCGAACCTGCGACCGTAGCGGTCTTGCGGTTCTAGACTGCAGCGCCTTTAACCGCACGGCTACTTCGGCCGGCTTTTACTATATAATTTAAACAAAATTACATAGTTGATATTTATAACATTTTTCATTTTAATGATGCGCTTCAATATGAAATGTTGATTTTTTAGATCGACTAAAGCGTTCAGAGTTTATAATTCTGGTCTTTGTTAGAAAACTTCTTAATTTCACTTTAACAGTAAATCCTAAACTACACTCCTGGAAATGGAAAAAAGAACACATTGACACCGGTGTGTCAGACCCACCATACTTGCTCCGGACACTGCGAGAGGGCTGTACAAGCAATGATCACACGCACGGCACAGCGGACACACCAGGAACCGCGGTGTTGGCCGTCGAATGGCGCTAGCTGCGCAACATTTGTGCACCGCCGCCGTCAGTGTCAGCCAGTTTGCCGTGGCATACGGAGCTCCATCGCAGTCTTTAACACTGGTAGCATGCCGCGACAGCGTGGACGTGAACCGTATGTGCAGTTGACGGACTTTGAGCGAGGGCGTATAGTGGGCATGCGGGAGGCCGGGTGGACGCACCGCCGAATTGCTCAACACGTAGGGCGTGAGGTCTCCACAGTACATCGATGTTGTCGCCAGTGGTCGGCGGAAGGTGCACGTGCCCGTCGACCTGGGACCGGACCGCAGCGACGCACGGATGCACGCCAAGACCATAGGATCCTACGCAATGCCGTAGGGGACCGCACCGCCACTTCCCAGCAAATTAGGGACACTGTTGCTCCTGGGGTATCGGCGAGGACCATTCGCAACCGTCTCCATGAAGCTGGGCTACGGTCCCGCACACCGTTAGGCCGTCTTCCGCTCACGCCCCATCATCGTGCAGCCCGCCTCCAGTGGTGTCGCGACAGGCGTGAATGGAGGGACGAATGGAGACGTGTCGTCTTCAGCGATGAGAGTCGCTTCTGCCTTGGTGCCAATGATGGTCGTATGCGTGTTTGGCGCCGTGCAGGTGAGCGCCACAATCAGGACTGCATACGACCGAGGCACACAGGGCCAACACCCGGCATCATGGTGTGGGGAGCGATCTCCTACACTGGCCGTACACCACTGGTGATCGTCGAGGGGACACTGAATAGTGCACGGTACATCCAAACCGTCATCGAACCCATCGTTCTACCATTCCTAGACCGGCAAGGGAACTTGCTGTTCCAACAGGACAATGCACGTCCGCATATATCCCGTGCCACCGAACGTGCTCTAGAAGGTGTAAGTCAACTACCCTGGCCAGCAAGATCTCCGGATCTGTCCCCCATTGAGCATGTTTGAGACTGGATGAAGCGTCGTCTCACGCGGTCTGCACGTCCAGCACGAACGCTGGTCCAACTGAGGCGCCAGGTGGAAATGGCATGGCAAGCCGTTCCACAGGACTACATCCAGCATCTCTACGATCGTCTCCATGGGAGAATAGCAGCCTGCATTGCTGCGAAAGGTGGATATACACTGTACTAGTGCCGACATTGTGCATGCTCTGTTGCCTGTGTCTATGTGCCTGTGGTTCTGTCAGTGTGATCATGTGATGTATCTGACCCCAGGAATGTGTCAATAAAGTTTCCCCTTCCTGGGACAATGAATTCACGGTGTTCTTATTTCAATTTCCAGGAGTGTATTATAGATATAACTAGTGTTCAAGTTTTATGGGGATAATCATGAAAATTTAAGAAAGATGGTAGATTAAAATTACTGTGGCCTCATGCCCTGAATTACTACAGAATTAAATAGTTTTCATAAATGTTTCCCTTTATAGCCGATCACCATCATGTAACTCGGTTATGCATAATACTACATTTTAATAGAAAATGCGAGGCTTTGACATCCTGTTTCACTATGATAACCTATCCAATTAGAAAATCAGAGAACTTTCTGAAACCTAATGAAGCTATAAAGGCTTCACACTCTGTGACTATATTTTCGTTCCCAACGTGGAAAGACTCTGCTTGAAGATTCAGTTGTGCGCCACTTTCCCTGGTCGTTTATGTTTACCGGGTGATAGACATTATCTACTAATCAATAATTGCAGGATTCACTGCCAAGATAAAATTTTTCGTCTAAACCTGAATGATATTAAACAGGTGTACTTATGAGTTGTTCTTTGATATACTCGAGTGCAGCTTGCTTTACCGTTCCCCAGAACCACGCACTGTATGTTTTGAAAAGATTAAACAATGCAGGTAGCGACAGGCTATGTCCTTTTAGAAACCGATGATAGAAATGGTATAATCCAAGAAGTAGCTGTAAATGCATTCGATAAGTGGATATAGAAAAAAATTTTGCACTAATTGAAGTTTCTTCGGACTGAATTCAGTGCCTTGTGGTGCGCTGAAAGTCCCAATGTATGTTACACTCATTAAATATTTCTAATTTCTGCAGAGTCAAAGTTACATTAAGCACTTATAGCTTTTCAGTATTCTTTCTAATAAATATGGTTGCCTTTTAAATGAGGATGCGCATCCTCATCCCTCACAGCTGCAAAACTAGATACAGCACATAGACGACTTGTAGGTTACATCCTGTGGCAGTCATGGCGTAAGAAGTCAAAGGACGACTATGCTACTGCAGAAGTACAATAGCTCCATACCAGACAGTACTCTCTTCGCATCAACTACGTACGTTACATTTTCAACACCTCAGATCACAGGAAAGACATGCTGACGCAGATACAAAGGTGTATATACAGGATGGTCCATTGATAGTGACAGGGCCAAATATCTCACGAAATAAGCATCAAACGAAAAACTTCAAAGAAAGAAACTCGTCTAGCCTGAAGGGGGAAACCAGATGGCGCTATGGTTGGCCCGCTAGATGGCGCTGCCATAGGTCAAACGGATATCAACTGGTTTTTTTTTTTAAAAATAGGAACCCCTATTTTTTATTACATATTCGTGTAGTACGAGAATAAATATGAATGTTATAGTTTGACCACTTTTTTCGCTTTGTGAAAGATAGTCACAAATGTATAAGTTCGTGGTTTCACGTAACATTCCACCAGTGTGGACGGTATTTGCTTCGTGATACATTACCCATGTTAAAATGGACCGTTTACCAATTGCGGAAAAGGTCGATATCGTGTTGATGTATGGCTATTGTGATCAAAATGCCCAACGGGTGTGTGCTATGTATGGTACTAGTTAGTTAGTTGCTTGGTATCCTGGACGACATCATCCAAGTGTCCGGACCGTTCGCCGGAAAGTTACGTTATTTAAGGAAACAGGAAGTGTTGAGCCACATGTGAAACATCAACCACGACCTGCAACAAATGACGAGAGGCCAAGTAGGTGTTTTAGCTGCTGTCACGGCTAATCCGCTCATCAGTAACAGACAAATTGCGCGAGAATCGAGTATCTCAAAAACGTCGGTGTTGAGAATGCTACATCAACATCGATTGCACACGTACCAGATTTCTATGCACCAGGAACTGCATGGCGACGACTTTGAACGTAGTGTACAGTTCTGCCACTGGGCACAAGAGAAATTACGGGACGATGACAGATTTTTTTGCACGCGTTATATTTAGCGACGAAGCGTCATTCACCAACAGCGGTAACTTAAACCCGCATAATATGGACTATTGGGCAACGGAAAATCTACGATGGCTGCGACAAGTGGAACATCAGCGACCTCGGCGGGTTAATGTATGGCGCGGCATAATGGGTGGAAGGAAAATTGGCCCCCATTTTATCAATGGCATTCTAAATGGTGCAATGTATGCTGATTTCCTACGTAATGTTCTATCGATGTTACTACAAGAAACACTGTATGAAAGAATGGCAATGTACTTCCAGCATGATGGATGTCCGGCACATAGCTCGCGTGCGGTTGAAGCGGTATTGAATAGCATATTTCATGACAGGTAGACTGATCGTTCACCGGACCTAACGTCCGCGGATTAATTTCTGCGGAGAAAGTTGAAGGATATTTGCTATCGTGCTCCACTGACAACGCCTGACAACATGCGTCAGCGCATTGTCAATGCATGTGCGAACATTACGGAAGGTGAACCACTCGCTGTTGAGGGGAACGTCGTTACACGTTTTTCCAAATGAATTGACGGTGACGGACATCATTTTCAGCACCTACTTTCTGTATTTGAATTTAAAAGCCTACCTGTTACCAACTGTTCGTCTAAAATTGTGAGCCATGTGTTTGTGACTATTACAGCGCCATCTATCGCAAAGTGAAGAAAGTGGTTCAACTAAAACATTCCTATTTCTTTACGTACTACACGAATATGTAATAAAAATGGGGGTTCCTATTTTAAAAAACGCAATTGATATCCGTTTGACCGATGGCAGCGCCATCTAGCGGGCCAACCATAGCGCCATCTGGTTTCCGCTTTCAAGCTAGACAAGTTTCGTCCTTTTTAGTTTTTTCGTTTGACGCGTATTTCGTGAGATATTTGGCCAGGTCACGATTAATGGACCACCCTATATACATCCACTGTCATCACGCATTAGACATAATTGCTCCCTTGAAAAAGCTGACGAACTGAGATTACTGACGTGAAACACTCGTCTCCCAGGTCATCTAGCAACAAGAGAAGATGAAACATAGTCACAAATTACGCGTTAACAAAGCTTCAACTAGTATATAGTCTGTAGTAGCCACACGATCAGGAAATATCTTATCTTTGTGTAACGCTGCACACTATGATGACGAAAGTCATAGGATACCTCGTAATATTGAGTCGGTCATCCTTTTGCCCGGCATAGTGCAGAAGGTCGATGTGGCGTGAACTCAACAAGTCGTTGGAAGTCTCCTGCACAAATTTTGAGCTGTGCTATCCCTATAGCTGTCCATAATTCATGAAGTGTTGTCGGTGCAGGATTTGTGCACGAACTGACCCTTCGATTAGGTTCCATAAATGTTCCTGTGATTTATTTCGGCGATCTGGTTGGCATCATCATGCGCTGGAATTGTCCAGAATGTTCTTCAAACTATTCGCGAACAGATGTTACCCAGTGTCGGTTGTTTAGGAACATGAATGAGTTCCAGTAAATGGTCTTCAAATAGGCGAACATAATCATCTGGAGTCAATGATCGGTTCAGTTCCACTAGAGGACGCAGTTCATTCCATACAAACAAACTCCATACCATTATGCAGCCACCACCATCTTGCACAGTACCTTGTTGACAAGCTGGGTCCATGATTTCGTGGGGTCTGCGCTACACTCATCCCCTACCATTAGCCCTTACCAATTGAAATCTGGTCTCATCTGACCAGACCACGGTTTTGCAGTCCTCTAGGGTCCAACCGTTATGGTCAGGAGCCCGGGAGAGGCAATGCTGGCGATGTCGTGCTGTTAGCAATGGGAGTCCCGTCGGTCTTCTGCTGCCTCAGCCCTTTAACGCCAATGTTCGCCATACTGTTCTAACGGATACGTTCGTCGTAAGTCCCACATTGGTCTCTGCGGTTATTTCAAGCAGTGTTGCTTGTCTGTTGGCATTGAGGACTCTACGCAAACGCCGGACACTGCATGGTCCATGGTGAGGGGTAGCTAATGAAATCTGTTATTGTCTGCACATTCCTGACTCTGTGGATTTCAGAATACTGGATTCCTTAAAGATTTCTGAAATGGAATGCTACATACGTCGAGCTCCATCTACCACTCCGTGTTCAAGGTCTGTTAATTCCCGTCGTGTGACTATAACCACTTCGGAAACCTATTCACATGAATCATCTGAGTAGAAGTGACTACTCCTTCAATCCACTGCCGTTTTATACCTTGTTTAAGTGATCTGTACACGTG
Source organism: Schistocerca nitens (assembly GCF_023898315.1). Lineage (NCBI taxonomy): Eukaryota > Metazoa > Arthropoda > Insecta > Orthoptera > Acrididae > Schistocerca > Schistocerca nitens. The sequence continues at coordinate 954,023,341 of NC_064616.1, forward strand.
CATATTGCTATCACATGGCTTATGTCACCTCATTATACGAGCATGCAAACACGGTGATTCAACTAAGTTATTTACCTCAGATATTCCCTGAACCGTTAATGATAAAGTAATTCAGTAATCACCTAAATTAATTGTGAGGGTGTCCTCACTAAATGACGTACAGTTTCTTACCATACCTATATTCATTATACACGTTGAATTTGTTGAGTGGGGTCATTTGGGCATATTGCTAGAAATGTGTTCCAAGAGAGATACACTCTAATCAGGATGGCTATAAAATATCTTCGGCAGTATAAGTTTCTTTCAATAAAAGCACACGTGATAACACACCAGTAAACGTGGAATGTTCTGTAAGGACTAATGCACAATCAAAGCGCCAGAAATGTTATCAAAGGCGGCGCTGTCCTCAAACACCGATACTATGGGGCATCCGCTACACTACTGGTACCGGTTTACTCTGATATGGATATCTGTAGTGTAGTTTAGCGCTGAGAGACGATTTCCGTTGTAACAGCGAGGAATAGGCCGACTTTACTTTTAAGTATGGAAAAACGTCCCCGTCGATAGCAGCCGCACCGTAAACTGTTGCCAAGAGTGTTTTGTCGTTTCTGCAATAAGGCTCGTGTACAGGAATAGGTAACTTTGAAACGTGGGTGTTAAGTTAAACACGGTAAAATATGAACCTAGTATGAGCATCAGGCAGGCAGGTGGCCCGCCAGTGTGATGTAAGCCAGACGTTCGTGTGGAACATTCTTGACGACAACGGCCATTATCCGTTTCACTTACAACGTGTACAGGCTTCATTACCTACTGAGATTTCTGTCATCTGTTCTATTCGCATATGATGCTCTCTTTGCGATTGGAGGAATCGCAGTCAGTACTGGTTCAGTCTCCATATGCGGGCAGAGGTAATTACCGACTACGTTAATCGATCTATCATCATTCCACAGCGCCCAATAGGCGAGGCAAATCATCACTTCCTGTGGATAACCCAGTCTCCCTTGCTTGCCTCTTGTAGTACGAAGTGTAGTGTGGCTATTACTTGATGGTGATGTCGTGGTCACGCATGTTTAGAGGCTAGTGGGAGCCACTTGGAACACATTGTGTAATGGTGGTCTCATCATACTAAATACCCTGTATCTCAGGCTGACGGAATCGACTGCGGCCACACTAACAAATGTATATTTTTGAAACGTGGCTAAATATCTCCTCGTGCTTGTCCGCAACCAGTAATACGCTAAATTCTTATTTTAATTTATTCGTTATTTGTCGCTAAAGACGTGATCAAAATACACACGACAAAATGACGTCTTTGTTTCTACCGCCTTCAATTTTATTATTTTGTCGAATTTCAAAAAACTGTGCTATTACTCAGTGCGCAATGTTTTTTGCTTCTTAAGATTTAGATAAAATTGGCAGACCGAAGGGCCTCGTTCAAGAACACAACTCATTTCGGAAAGAACAAATTAAATCCTCGGATGAGGGGATTAATGACGACTGAATTTCTTTTCATAAAAATCAGAAAATCTTGTCCAAGTATATATAATAATGCGAGAAGTATTTATTACTTAATGAGATTCTCCAGAAAACAACGTAAAATTCGGCGTTGTCATTGGTTGATGGACGAGAAGTGCCCCTTAATCTCCTGGTTAACTGAAACATTATACAGTGTAGTTTCAGTGTCCGCACACGTCATATTACGGGAGATCTGATATAATTCTTTAATTTACCTTTTCTATTATTTGAATCTCAGGTGAGTGGCATGCCATACATGGCTGCTTTTGTCTAACAATAGTAGAGCGTGAGTCGGTAATGTTGTGGCCGGTCGGTGCGAGAGTAGTAGTGTCAGGCAGTACTTTACACTACAAGACGGTTCACGGAAGTGTTGGGTTTCGTTGTCGAACGGAACGACGTGGTTGTTGAAATATGAAGTAAAATTTATAAATATATTTCGGGTTTCCACGAGCGTTACGGTGAGTAACTTCTGAGTACATCATTTGTAAAGTTAACTTTAAATTCAAAGAATATAAGTATTGCTCATGTTCAATTCTAAATAAGAAGAGTCGAATTCATGAAAGGCAAATGGTGTCGCGTTTGTTAACTCTGAAAGGAAAGGAGTTAATATAGCGCTGTTCCCCTTGTGATACAAGTGGGTGAACGGGGTGAACAAGAACTCCATTGATAAACTCTCAGAGGCGGTTGCATGCACTGTAACAAGAAAAAAAGTGGTCATCATGGTCTCTAAGATGCATACCTTAAAAACTACGAGTACTTGTTTAGTGGAAGATATGTGTTTCACACTAGGAAGGAAGGAAGGAAGGTAGGAAGGAAGGGTAGGTGTAATGTCGCTCGGTAGCGAGTATGAACAAGTGTTCGCAACTCTTAGGGTATGCCTTTTAGAACACTCGTTTACTCTACTTTTTTTCTTATTTTTGTCCATGCTAACTCCTCTGAAAGTTTGGTGGTGCAGTTTGGTTCGCTCTGTATATGTCGGAACAGACGACGAATACGAGATCCGCAAAGAGATTTTCGGGAACTGGGACATGACAGCCAGGAGTGGCTGAACGCACTCTCGTCTGACTGATCGAAAGCTGCCACTACTTGAACGAACCCCAAGTGTTTACACAGGAATAAGAACGATGTTCATGTCCTGATATATGCCTCCAAACAGAAATTATGATTTATGGACAACGCCATTTTAATTTTGACTAGTAATAACGAGGTATCCAAGCTCCCACAATGCGCAGCAAGGGGGAAAGTTAGTCGCTGGTAATATCACAATTTCATGTTGTGGTCGAACTCTCTATGTCCGTCTATGTCCATTGTGTGTCCGCAGCTCGTGGTCGTGCGGTAGCGTTCTCGCTTCCCACGCCCGGGTTCCCGGGTTCGATTCCCGGCGGGGTCAGGGATTTTCTCTGCCTCGTGATGACTGGGTGTTGTGCGATGTCCTTAGGTTAGTTAGGTTTAAGTAGTTCTTAGTTCTAGGGGACTGATGACCATAGATGTTAAGTCCCATAGTGCTCAGAGCCATTTTTTATGTCCATTGTGTAAATCTGGTATCAACTTATTGGTCAGCTTCGAATGTAGCGGAACGACCCGTAGGAGAGCTTAGAAGACTTACAGAGCCTACTGTGGGAGAAGGGTAAGAACTGGCTTAATATTTTAACAGTATTTAAGAATGTCAGCGTCTCCTCCTTGTACATTGTTATTTGGGAAGTACCTGACACCTCTGATGCATGAATAAAGTTTCCTGACAGCCAAGAAGTAACATCAGAGGAATCACGTGAGTTGCCTTTACAATAGATGCATCAAGAGGTATTAACGAAAAATGCAACTTATTATCGTCTGGTTAAACTAGCGTAATTGGAGATGATGTTTCCATCCGTTAGTATTGGGGCAACCTGCATTCTGAGCCACTGTGCATCGTTGCCTGATGTATCCATGATGGCGGCGATGACGTCATCCAAGATGGCCGCGTGCAGACTTGGTAACAGCACATGACGTCATCCAAGATGGCCAGATTCATTAAGAGTCCCACTCGCTTGTATACTACAGCTTCAGATGTCCGATTACTTTACAAATGAGTGAATGTGTTAAGTAGTTGAATTTTAGCGTGTAAGTCAGAAACATTTCACAAAAGATTTGAAACTATGTTTAAAACGTTCTGGAATTCACAGAGTTTCCTCATCCTCTGGATGAATTGGGTAATTAGCACACCATGCATAGATTCTAACTTTAATAGCAGTTTTGCTGTGTTAATCCTGTAACATAAGATTATACCCCTCAATGAGAAGAATATGGCAGCATTTAAAATCTTTAAACTTGGAATATTGTATTAAATTCTGAAAATAAAAATTTTGTGCCTTGAGAAGCTTTCGACAGCCAGTATTCAATTGGGATTGTGTATCATGAAGCTTTGAATAAGTAATACGACACATTGTTTTTCACGGTCAGTCTCGGCTGAAAAAAATGCGGAATTTGTTGTGGGACATGATAGAATATTCTCGCTTCAACCTCTTCACGAATCAGCAAGAACATTATGAGATCACTCACCCAATAGCTGGTATGTCTATCTTTGGCATGGATAATAGCAGTGACACATTGTGCTATGGAAGCAATGAAGTCTTGGTAGGTCACTGGAGGGACTCGGTACCACAACTGCACACACAAATCACATAATTGCTGTGAATTCCGAGTAGGGGGGCGACGAGCTCTGACTGCATGTTCAACCACATCCCAGATGGGTTCGATCAACTTCAGATATGTCGAGTTGAGAGGGGGGGGGGGGGGTGAGGGCAGCACATCAACTGGAACTCGCCACTGTGTTCCTCGAACCACTTGATGTCACATGGAGCAGTATCTTGATGAAAAATTTCACTGCTGTCGGGAAACGTGATAGGAAATTTGGAAATTTGTGGTAATAGTTTATGGGACCAAACTGCTCAGGTCATCAGTCCCTAGTCTTACATACTACTTAATCTAACTTAAACTAACTTACGCTAAGGACAACACACACACCCATCCCCTAGGGAGGACTCGAACCTACGATGGGGGGAGCCGCGCATGACAATGCGCTATGGACCGTGCGACTACCCCGCGCGGCTAAACATGATCGCCATGAAGGTGTGTACGTGGTCTGCAACCAGTGTACGATATTCTTTGTCCGTGATGGTGACTTGCACGAGCTCCACTGGGCCCACGGATTTCCACGTCAATGTGCCCCAGAGCATAATGGAGCCGCCGCCAGGTTGTCTCCGTCCCTTAGTACAGGTGTCAAGAAGCTATACCTCTGGAAGGCGACGGATCCTTCCCATCCGCATGATGCAGAAGGTATCGGGATTCGTCAGACCATGCAACGCTCTGCCTCTGCGCCAAAGTCCAGTGGAATTAACATTGGCCTACGCATGGGTCTTCGGCTGCGGAGGCCCATCGTTAGAAATGTTCGGTGTTATCTATGTTAAGACACACTTGCACTCTTTCCAGGGCTAAGTCTAATGTTAGTTCCGCCACAGTTCACCGCCTTTCCTCTTTTAGCACTCTGCCCAGCCTACGATGACAGACATCAGTGTTGAGAGTTAGCCACCCAACTCCACGATGTTGGCAGTACCACAGGTACCAGATGATTTTTCTCATCATATCTGCTATCGCGCAACACTTTACCGTGATGCGTATTACCTGCATGCTCACCAGGAACTCAAGGGTATACTGCACTGAAAGTAAGGTAACATTTTACAATGTAATACCAAAATTTCAAGTGTGAGGCTTTCATACCCGTCTTTCCGTACAAAAGCCAACCATTAAGTTCAGACACACCCAGCAGCGACGTAAAAATAGTCGAACACTATTTCTTTCCTCCAATATTCAAATTATACATCGTCATATTTTCGTTCATTCGGTCACTTCTCCACGTGTTTTCTTTTCCCCAAAAATATACGGTCGGGGTAAAGAGATTCTTTCCTCCTTTTGTCAGGAGTATCGGTCCACAGAGCTGACTGGATTGATGCTATGGCTGGGACAAGCAATTGTTATTGCAGAATTATCTACCCATCGGTAGATGAAAATTCCACTTTCCTCGGCGCACTTGTAATCAAAATAACTTGTCTTATTTCTCTTGGAAATAGTTTTGCAAGGTATGAATTGACAATATTGAAGCAGAAAAGTCTCATGAATAGTCCCAGTTGCACGTTGAAGTCTTTCCTTTGGATGAAACTAGACTATCTGTGATGTAAACAGGTTGTCGAAATAAAAGCTGTAGGGAGTATTTTTACTTGTTTATGGAAGTGACAGATTATTTGAACCAGACATGCAGCACAGTGTCCAAATTCTTTCTCTTGCACTTAATTCATGTGTAATCAGTTCTATGAATATTTGTAAATGCAGTGGATACCCCAATGTTGCGTGTAGGCACCAGGTTCTGAACCCAATTATAATACATTGTTTACAGCCGTGTCTGCCAAAATACTTTATCATGCTCTCATAACAATCGAAAACAGACTCTGGATGAATGTGAAGAGGAAATCTTTTCCTAAGTACATCTTTTCATGGAAGAGGTTTCCACAATTTCTCATATACATTGATTAGTGTGTTATCAAAATGAGTGAATGAATCGCATGTTTATTTCAAATTTGTGTCTCCTCAACACATTGTACACCATTTTATATCTCATGTTCAGCACCGAATCCCAGTAACATCTTCAGCTAGGTAGAGGATTACAGCCGGAGAGAATTGTAATTCCTAGGAAACTTTTAACCATTTCATGTGTTATTTCTTGCACAAAACATACTTTCAGATTCAATGATCGGGAATTTAATTACTGCATCATTCCAAAACGATATGAGTCACTGAACTGGGGACAAACTTCTGTATTTACTATAACCTCTATCAGGAAACATAGCGTTATCATGTTGCAGATCCTCAATTCTCCACTCTGTTTGATGTGAGTTGAGATGATATTTCTTTGGTTTTTTATCATGAAATCAATCGTTCTCAGGATCAACTTCTAACTTGCTCAGGTGGTCAAAGCCACTTCTGCATTAGCTTAAAGACGCCTTTGTCCAAGATTATATATCTTTCCACCCCCATCTTCTTCTGCCTACTTCATATTAGCTTCCGGACGCTCTATAAACATTTTGTTTTACCTTCCTCCTCCTCCCCGGAAACACCCAAGATTTCATGCACAGCAGGGAAACATCAGCAGACGACTGTTGTATGTTCCAAATGATATGGCCAGCTAGATTGCAATGGGCATGAGATCATGCTTTTGGCCGTGGATCAATCGAAACTGGTCGACGGCCGTGTCTGCATATACCGTCATCTACATACTGGCTGCCCCGATTGGTTTAAATCCCATCCACCGAAGAAATTCCTGGGGTGGTGGTGGGAGGTGAGGTGAGGGGGAGGGAGAGTGAGAGAAAGGGAGAAAGAGAGAGAGAGAGAGAAAGACAGAATAGGGAGGGGACGCTCGATTTGTGCTATGCCTGGGACGCATTTTTGGATTTTTTTGCCGACGCTCGGCTCCCCTTGGATTTCTTTCTCATATTAGAATTAGTAAATAATTCTTGCCCGTAGTAAACGTATTGCAAAACTGCACCTGTTAAACCTAAAGGTAATTAATAATAAATTCCCCGGATCTATTTGATATTGTAGGCACTTATTTTTCCAAAATGACTTTTCAAGATACCTGACATTCCATCCCATGATGCTTACATTCCTTTATGTGTCTCGAACAATGCTTATTTTCTACGGCGTTTCCTAATTGTGCAACGCAAGTTTTTAGACAGCTATTTCAAATCGTCATAATGAAAGAAACCATGTTCACGATGCATAAATAAATGTACCTGTCTGAAGATGGGGGTGAACATAAATCATATTCACTGTCAAAAACATCTACTTTGAGGCATGATTTGTGGGCGTGGCGTGTGAGGACAGCTGTGACATTCATATCCGTGCGTTTACTCCATAACCATGAACATCACAGACCGTATAGTTTTGGCTTTATGCGATAGAAGGGCTCCTGTTGCGTCTCGTGATGAGGCAGCCCGCGAGCTTAAGTAAGTATGCGAATCAGGCCCACGAGTGCCCAAAGGTCGCCCATGTCTGATACAGACAAACTGCAGGGTGACATGCAGTTTGTCCCAGAAGGACACCGACAACGCTTAGTATATTGTGCGGAACGCCAAACTAATGGTTTTTCAGGAAGGAACCCATATCAAGAAACGCACGGCTTGGGCGTTGAAGAGCATCGAAGTCTGTGACGACGTGTTCCGATACGTTTTGGTGCCTGAATAGTGAAGGTACGCAACGCTTTAGCCATCTGTGTACAGCGGATGGACAACCTGAGACTAACAGCATTACTGCGCATGCGCTACGTTCCTCCAAAACAGCCCTTGTGCGGATCCTACTGCAGACCTTGTGTGTTCTGCCAGCGCAGTAACGTTGTTGACAGCAGTGCGACATGTGCCAGTACACAACTGTGGAGATGACCGATGAGGTGCTTGCTTATGGGAAAGCGGATTAAAGTGGGAGAGTTGCTACAGGATTCGAGTGGTATATGCGACGTTTAGGTGATTCCGCACATAGACACCAGACTGTGCTGGAGCTCCGTCGTGTTGCAGCTACGCCTCCATCAGAGTATGTACTGTCATTACATCCAATAGCGTAGGCAAAACATCTCTGATAAATGTGAGGCAGAGCTGTCCTGTTAGTCTGTTTGGTAGTAGCTATGGCCCAATGATATGGTTGCCAGTTATCCCGGCCCAAATGTTAATACCAAACTTGTGTTGGTGAATCTGAAACACATGCGGATTTTCGCCCACCCAAACTTGCATGTTGTGCAAGTTTAATACGCCGACCCTTGTAAACGTGCATTCATTCGTGAATAGCACCAAGCTCGGGAATTGCGTCACGCTGGAATATGCGTGCATGCAAATACCAGTGCGCAAACTGTGCCCGTCACGGTTATTCCTCCTCCCGTAATGCCTCGCCTTGTTGCAGATTGTAAGGATGAGGCCGGTGTTCATAGGCAACACGCCATACGGCCTTTTACCTGTGAAATCACCTGCGCCACAAACGTAATGCGGATCGTCCACACTGAGCTCGAACACAACAGTTGAGGATGACATGACGACCATGTTCGAAGAAGACCCAGCGACCAGCACTCGGAACGTGGATATCGACGTTCAGTCCACAGTCAAACTGAGGTAGTGTTGCAGCATGATCCACCCTAAAGTATCCAGGGTCGCAGTGTGGGGTACATACATAACGAAATCCAGTTAACATATTGTTCAGTGCCACAAATAAGTTAGTACCATTGACAGAAGCAGAGAATCAGGCATGTTGAAGTATGCAATTCTGCCAGTGTTTCAGCTTTTAGATCTATCTGGTACGAAATACTGGCAGCGACAAAAGTAATGAAGAAAAGTGACTTTTATAACATCTTTACTGGTTGTCGGTCTGCCTGTTAATTGCTGTTTCACAGAATAGGTAAAAGTCTCGTCTCCAGTGAGATTATAATCGAAAACTAATGCTTGCTTTCCTTTTAAAGGAGAACATTTTGCAGCCCAGCTAACAATGAGATGCAACAGGCAGCGTCCCTTTCTTGTTCCAATGAATGGTAAGAAGGATAATTCATAATGAAAATGGGGAATTAAGGTGCGGATTGTGTTGGAGCGTGTTTCCTGGACTTAAACCTTAATTTTGCTACCACTATTTGACCCCGTAAGAGAGAATCATTCACAATATTTAATCTAAATGGTAAGTAAACACAAAGTTAATTTATTGGGGTAAGTACGAACTACTCCAGGAAGTAAATTGACGGTCACGTAGTCGCCGAATGTATTCTGTAATGTTCCTGATCTGCATTAAACTTGCAATAGGCAGATACATTTGCTCAGCCGATGTGATTCTTTGGCTGTCTAGCACACGGGAAGCTCTTGCTTTGAAGTGAATAAACACATAGATAATTACAATGTGCTCCACCTCCTGATAACATAAAAGAAGAGGCAATTATGATGAGCATGTGGAACAAGGAACCAAACCTTCCTACACTAATGACCCAAAAATGTCATTCTTAGGAGTAGCTGTCATTTATTCTATAAAAACCAGCTCATGAGTTCCAAAGTGCTACCAGCAGTTCAGCTAACATAATGACTGTGTACCGGCAGCTCAAAAGAATGGGTACAATGGATGGGCAAGTCCTCATAATCTACGTATTTCTATAGTCACATCTAAGCAACGCTTGAGGTGGTGTATAAAAACACCACTGGATGGTGGATGATATTCGGAGATTCTTCCACCGTGTATTTGCAAAACTTTGTCCTCCTATTGGTCATTATATTCACAAATATCTGCACATTGTGCCTCAACACATACGAAATGGGAGCCAGCTAGTTGTGTAACTACACCTAGGTTACCGTGAGATGTCTGCCCCCAGTAGCTGAGTGGTCAGCGCGACAGAATGTCAATCCTAAGGGCCTGGGTTCGATTCCCGGCTGGGTCGGAGATTTTCTCCGCTCACGCACTGGGTGTTGTGTTGTCCTACTCACCATAATTTCATCCCCATCGACGCGCAAGTCGACGAAGTTGCGTCAAATCGAAAGACTTACACCCGGCGAACGGTCTACGCGACTGGTGGCCCTAGTAACACTACATTTACATTTACAGTGAGATGCTTTGTAGGAAACTACAACTGTAAAGGTGAAACATATTTCGGACAAAAAAGACGGTTACGGTATATTGGCGCCAGAGGTGGTGTTCACCATTTGCGCAGACTTGGTATTGCAGACAATGGGCTTATGGCTGATAATAATGAAAATGGAGATGAATCCTACATTACATACCTCCTTTTTAATGGTTTCTACAGCTGAACATTGATGCAGTACCTAGCACTCTCTAATTTTCAGGCTGTCTGTGGACAGCTTTGTTGTCATAATGTTCACTAGATGATTCAGACATAGGTTACATTTTATAAGTGGTTTTTGAGTATCCAGAAAGTATCATTGAACATCACTCTGAAATAACGTTTTGATCAGGGGGAATAGTACCATCATCAAGCATTAATGAGCCAGGAATTCCAAAGTAACTGCTTTCTAATTTTTACGACAGAAAATTTATGTGAATGACTATAGAAATTTTAAACAGTGTTTGAATAATAATCTTTTTATAAGCATAATTCCGGCTACTATTATTACGACCAGCTCCCTGGCTGAAAAGATATATAGATATTAATGTTGAGAAATGTAAGAGCGTGTGAAAAACAATTCGAAAATAATTTTTTCAAACTCATGAATGACAGTGTTTTTGGTGAAGCGACGGTCATCGCTTAGCAAAAGAGCGCGACTTGGAGATCAATGGGACATGATAGCAACATGCGATTCCCCTTGCATGTAGGGAACTCGATGGTCGGGCATCAAATTTTGTACTGAATGCCTACTGCTCTCAACACATTTTACGGACTGGCTGTTGCCATTCTACTCCTGCGGCTGTAGTCGAAGGCACAATGAAAGTTGTGGACAACGTGAATATTATTACTGACGTCATGCAGTCCTACATCCTTGACGTTTCCTCGATGGCGACTGCATCTCGCAGCAGGATGACTGTTCGTTTCACAAATACAAAACTATGTCACAATGGTTTGAGAAGCATTATAGTGAACTTATTAGATATCCTGGCCACCATGATGGCCCGATCTGAACCCGATGCAACATATCTAGAACAGTGTCTGTCACTAGCCCAGCAACCAAAACCACCAACACGTAATTTACGGGAATTGTGAGATAAAATTGTAGAGCTTCCGCTGGGAAGCCTTTACACATACTCCACACGGTCCTGATATCTCCCCAAACGATTTTCATGTTTTTGGCGCCCTGAAGATAGACATTCGTGTCCGTCGATTTGCTTTGGACAAAGATCTGCCTGCTTGGGTGGTTCCGTAAGCAGCCGCAAACATTTTTCCGTCAAGGTAATGACTGTCTTGCCTCTAAGTAGGATAAATGTGTTAACATTTATGGCAGTTACTTTTGAGATAATATACAATTTATTTATTTTTTCCATCAGTCTCGTTTTCATTTGGCTGCATTTATAGTTTCCACAAAAGATGAATGTGTTTGACGACCACTTGGTGACTGATGTGTTAATTGTCCGACTGAATACAATAGTATTTCTATACGTAGGTGTACGATGATTTTAATAATGGGACGAAACATTTCTCTACAGTACGTACTTATACCTTAACTTAAAGTTGTCTTGAAGTTAAATCTGGGAAGTAAGTTATTATTTTGCACAGGATAGAAGCACAATATAAACTGCTGACGATAAAACAACGAGTAGTATCGTCCAAGTGTTTATAAGGCCATTGAATGTTTTTGACATATGTTCAAAATGTAAGCTGTCTTTACGCCAAATTAATGTGTACTGTATATTACGAATTATTTTCTCAGCCCTATTATCATAATTAAATTCTTACTACATATAGTACTTTTAGGATGTTAACTGTCGCTGGAGTGGCCGTGCGGTTCTAGGCGCTGCAGTATGGAGCCGAGCGACCGCTACGGTCGCAGGTTCGAATCCTGCCTCGGGCATGGATGTGTGTGACGTCCTTAGGTTAGTTAGGTTTAATTAGTTCTAAGTTCTAGGCGACTGATGACCTCAGAAGTTAAGTCGGATAGTGCTCAGAGCCATTTGAACAATTTTTTTATTTTATTTTGTTAACTGTCAGACCCCTTCAACACACATTAGCATTTCGTTCTGTAAAACCCACGCTTTTCCATAAACTGATATGTAACATAACTTTTGTGTAACGCCACTCTCCCAGCGATATTTGGTGTACCTTTGGCCTGGATGTGTTGAGCTGTGTATGTGCCCACACGCTACACACAGGAGCTCCATTGGCAGTGTCGGTGCATCCTGTGCGATGCTTTATTCATCGCCTTGCTGTTGTGATTGAGACGTATGACGAATGTCGTAAACAAGTTTGAATTGAAGTTATCTTTGCAAACGGTTTGTGATTTTTCCACGTGCCTGTAGCTAACAGAGTGCAGCTGTTTAAAGCTTTATAGTATTACTGTCGTTGACTTTGCAGTTGTTTTAGAGATATGTTACTGACACTAACAACTTCTTCACTGCAGTCAAGAAACCGAACTACGTTGTACTTTTAATGTTAGCGAACCATACTACCATGTTATGTTGAAAATTATTGTGGGTATTTACACATTTTGTGTTAACAATTTTATCACGCCCTTTTATTTACATGTTCGTGAGTCTAACTCATGAACTTCCACGTATTTCATTGTAGGTCGACTTGTTGGCGATTTAAGGGCGAAACTAGTTCAAAAGAAAAGTATTTTTATGATCAGTGCACTATTATGCAGTTGTGAAGAAAGCTGGTTAAAGATAAGAACATATCTTCTGGAAAAAAGTGCTAATAAAGTAGCTCGTTGGTGTTTTGTTTTCACTCATTCCTCAATTTGATTCACGAGGAAGGACGTTCTTGCGTCGGTCCAGATCGTCTTCCAGGTAGCTTGGTGTGCCACTCACGGGAAATTCGTTCCTCCTGGCGTTGTATGTTGATCTGTGGTTTGTGGGGTGGCTTCTGCCGATGGCAGGTGACCTGCGTATGATCACACGACTGCCTTTGACATTTAAGCTTCGTGTCAGGTTTCGCATCGTGTGGTCGTCGCTCTAAAACACCCAATTATCAGTCTTACGCTTGCAGCAATGACAAACGCGGAGAGATGATGATTTAACCGCTATATTGGTTGCAGTCACAATTGACAAATGCACATAAGGACGGATAAATTTAACAAGTAGATCAAATATCGCTGCTCTGTTTCTGTTTACATCTTGTTTCTTACCATAGTTGGATTTTTCGAGAGATATCGAGTAGGAGATTTAATACTAAAGTTCCAAATCTAAAAGTCTGACGTGAGTCATCTCTACTAAAAATATAATTTATAATACAGTTAATCTAATAACCAAGTTTTATCTTGCTTATTTCATCAACATAGTTCTCTTTAATACAGTATACATATAAGCAGTAGTGAATTTCAATAAACTAGAAGACTTATTTCAACCCTAACTTTCTAAACGGTTACGAAAGTTGCAGCATTGCTCTCATGTACGACTACATTAACATCCTACATTTGAAACATTGCATTGTTTCATTCCCTCTCCTTTTCTATGAATTGGATGTAACTATAAAACTTAAAAGCACTCCGTCTTCAGGCCACACGTAGCCCATCGGGAACCATCCGACCGCCGTATCATCCTCAGATGAGGATGCAGATAGGAGGGGCGTGTGGTCAGCACACCGCTCTCCCGGTCGTTATGATGGTTTTCTTTGACCGGAGCCGCTACTATTCGGTCGAGTAGCTCCTCAATTGGCATTACGAGGCTGAGTGCACCCCGAAAAATGGCAACAGCGCATGGCGGCTGGATGGTCACCCATCCAAGTGCCGACCACGCCCGACAGCGCTTAACTTCTGTGATCTCACGGGAACCGGTGTATCCACTGCGGCACGGCCGTTGCCTATAAAAATTAAGAATTTGGATATTTCGCTCACTACTCTATGTTGTGATCTGGAAATATGGTTCACGGGTTCGGTTGGGTTGTTTTGGGGCAGGAGACCAGACAGCGAGGTCATCGGTCTCATCGGATTAGAGAAGGACGGGGAAGGAAGTCGGCCGTGCCCTTTCAAAGGAACCATCCCGGCATTTGCCTGGAGCGATTTAGGGAAATCACGGAAAACCTAAATCAGGATGGCCGGACGCAGGATTGAACCGTCGTCCTCCCGAATGCGAGTCCAGTGTCTAACCACTGCGCCACCTCGCTCGGTCTGGTTCACGGGAGAGAGACTTTTTGAGGTGCCGGTACAAATGTTGTTAATGAATGTGTCGTTTGTCAAAATTGAAGCAGTGAGCCACCTCATTAGTCAAATTGCATCTACTGCTGAATACAGCAGTTCCTCTGGTTTTGCCATGCATTAATACCTCCAAACACACACATCCACGTCGCTACTGCCTGTTTTGTAATGGCATTGACTAGGACATCGTCATAGTCTTTTCGTATCTCGTGACATCCGAAGTCAAACCTCTTTCTTCTATCTGCATTTGGTTGCCCAGACTACCAAGTCACGAGTTCATTATCAACGTCAACTAAAATGTTGTGGCAGTGTTTTTCTCCAGGCTACTTAATGGACATGTTTAATTCTACAAGTAAAGCTGATCAATTATAGATAATGAGAGCTCATCATGGGGATTTTTACCACTGCGTATTGACAGTAGCATAGCGTGGAGGAGGTGTGACCTACCTCCTAATATAATGTTATCCTTTGTAGCGATACAGCAGCATTTAACACACAGATCGAAAACATCATGAACAAACCAGAACGGTTACGTGATTTTTTATGTGTAGTGTCAGTACGTATTCTCATCTTTTGGGAGTCATGACCGGAAGTGACGACATAATCACGTGATGTTTTTTATGTCGAGGAATGAATCTGTGCTGACAGTACTTTTCCCGTGATGGTAATTCCTCGAATATGAAGAGACGATAACCCAAGTGTAGCGTTAGAAGGCTGTGCGAATATGCTAGAGCCACCACAAGTTGTAACAACTCTTACCATACGACTGCTTGGTAAAATCAGACATCGTGCGGAGTCTTAATCATTAATTCGAAGTTTAATTTTTAATGGGGAACGCGCAAAAGGGGGCTGGGGAGGGAAGGACAGAACAGGAAAGCAATCGAGTAGGGAGTGCAGAGACTCAGGAGGCGAAGGAGGAAAAACCACTCAGAGGGTTGTATGGGAAAGGGGCGGCCGTGGGTAGGTGGGTGAAACAAGGCAGGGCTACAGTTGGTAAGAAGGGTAGATATCATGTCAATGTTCATCATCCGCGATGGGAAATGCTGGAAATTGCCCTGATGAAGGATATGGAGTGTGTGGAGATGGAGAGAGGGTGGGATACAGTGATAGAGGTGTGGCAACAGGCAGGGGGTCGAGAGGAAGAAGAACACCATGGGGTGGGGGGGATCAAGCTGTGGACAGTGTCAAGGATGCAGATATGTTGGAGGAAAAGGAGGAGGTCTGGGAAGGGGATGAGTTCGTGCAGGAGCCATGTAGAGGACGAAAGGCGGATATGGAAGGCAAGGCTGAGTGTGTGGCATTCAAGGATTTGGATGGCCTTGTAGAAGAGGAAGGGGCTGAGGAGCGGAGATCCAGGCAATGCTGACATAACAGAGGATGGGACAGATGAGCGATTTGTACGTGTGGAGGATGGTGGAAGTATACAACCGCCTTGTCCAGCCAGAAAGGAATTTCAAGAGGAGGCGGCAGGTATGCGCTCTCTGCTGGATGGTCAGGACATGAGGGGCCCAGGTGAGGTGACGGTCGAGTGTGAGGCCAAGGTATCCCAGGGTAGAGGTGAGCTGGATAGGATGACCACAAATGGTGAGGTAGAAATCATGGAGACAGAAGGAGTGGGTGGTGCTGCCTATGATGATTGCCTGAGTCTTCAAGGGGTTGATTTGAAGGAACAACTGGTTGCACCAAGTGATGAACTGGTCAAAGTGGATTTGGGGAGGGTTCATTGGGATCATTGAAAGGTATAACAGAGAGCCAGGAAGGCGCTGTCATCAGCGTATTGGAGGAGGTGTACATGTGGGGAAGTCTTGGGCATATCATCAGTGTACAGGACATAGGGGAGATGGGACAGGACGAAGCCTTGGGGGACACCAGCCGTGGGATAGAAGATATGTGAGTTGGTACTGTGGAGAGTCACATATGAAGGACAGCATGAGAGGAAGGACGTGACCAGACTGACAAAACTGATAGGCAGGTCGTAGTTCTGGTGTTTAAAGAGGAGGCTGAGATGCCAGACAAAGTCGTAAGCATTTTGAAGATCGAGAGAAACAAAAATGGCAAAGCAATGGGACCTACATTGGAGGGAAAGAAGGTGGACAAGGTGAAGAAGTTGGTCTCTGGCGGAGAAGGAGGGTTGGAAGCCGCACTGGGTAAGGCGGAGGAGGTGGTGTTGATTAAGGTAGTGATGGATACGACTGGAGAGGATAGATTCGAAGACCTTACTGAAGATGGAGGTGAGGCAGATGTGACGTTGGTTTTTTTTTTCCTTTATTGTAATTTAATGCCTGAGCTGAGGTGGGCCAGCAGTGGCCTACATACGCCGCTTTTTGGCCAAAAGACACAACATAAATACATGGAAGGCATACAAAACATAAAAAAACATGGTAAACATAAGACGAACACTGCACAAGAGATCAGAAGTTGTTTGACAGAAGACATTGTAATGAAGGGTGGCCCCAGTTGAAAACAGATGAAAACGTCCAGGAGGAGACACGAACGTAGGAGAAAACACTTTATTGGGTTTCGATTCCCCCCGAAGGGGGCGGGCTGGCAGCAGCTTAGTATGCTGCTCTTCAGCCTACAGAATTTGTTTTAAAAAGATGAAGATAATAACTAATAAAAACAGACGATAAAATTGGAGACTTAAATGGTAACATGGCGGAAAATCGTGGAACTTAAAACATAGATAAAGGATTGAGCTAATAAAATACATATGAAGCAGACAGGTAAAATAATAGACAGACAATTAAGAAATATGGTGACAGTCTGGTTTCTGTTTGCAAGAGATATAAAATTCACACCCAGCGACAGCATGATTTCTGTTTGCAACACTTTGGATAGACGAACAACACTGAACATTCACTTGAACACTGCACTAAAAAGTTGGTGATGATGAGAAAGGAAAGGGGGGGGAGGAGAGGAAAAAAAACGAAGTGGGTGGAGGGGGGAAAGGAGCCGATGGAGGACGAGGACCCATAAGAAGGGGCGGGGTGCTGGGCAGACACGACAGGGAGTGGAGAGAGGCAGAGGAGGGGAAAACAAAAAGGACTCAGGAGGGGGGAGAGGCAGAGAGAGGTTAGGTGGGGAGAAAACAGGATGGAAGGGGGAAAGAGGGAGCCTGGGGAAAGGACAGAGGAAAGGAGGGCGGGGGTGTGAGGATCAGAGTTGATAGGAGGGATGGATGTAGTGAGAGCAGGCATCATCCCGGAGGGGGAGTTGACAGAAGCCACCTTGTGAAACGAGATGAAGGGTGTAGAGATGTAGGGTAGTGGGGACACAACAGTAAAGGCGTGGCAGAGTGCAGGGATTGGAGAGGGAAGGAGCAACCAGGAGGTGAGGGGGATCAAGGCGGCGGGAGGTGTAGAGTATGTGGATATGTTTGAGGAATAGGAGCATAGGAGCAGATGGGGGAAAGGAATAAGGTCGTAGAGGACCTGCGTGGGGGACGGGAGGCGTATACGGAAGGTGAGGCGAAGTGCATGGCGCTCGAGGATCTGGAGGGACTTATAGAATGGGCGGGCAGAGGGGGCGTGGATATCATGGCAGAACTGGCACAACAGAGGAGTGACGATAGTTTTTTTTTTTTTTTTTTTCAATTCCCCCTCGGGGCGGGCTGGCAGTAGCATAGGCGCTGCTCTTCAGCCGAAAGACATAGAACATTGTGACGATGGGACCATCCTGCCCCTATGTACAGGACTCCTGTAGAAATATCATTTGAGAATGAATCACACTTATCCATATTTATGAGTCACAAATCACATCCTGTCCAATGCAAATGTGAGGAATATATTGTATCATATGTTTTACAAATATAATGCCCATTATCTTAGCGGAACACGATGTCTCAAGACGAAAAGGAAAACCGACCAGTCACTTCCAATCACCCGCAGTCTTGTCCAGCGCCATCTACTCGTTGTAATGTGTACCTGAAGAGCCGACCAGCAGAGAAACCGCTGTTTGCCGGAGGCCCAGCTAAGATGCAACTTCCAGTCTCTGTCCAAGCACTCCTGCTAACAGCCGCCACGCACTCACCAGTGGCTGAGATGTATACAGTAGTTCCATCCCTGACATAGCCTCCTCAGTTTAAAAAATTGGAGACTGAGATGTCGTTTTGTCAACACACCTACAGTTTTTCACGTGAAATGTAAATGCCTCTCGTTTATACAATTTGTTCTAGAAGACAGAATAAACTGAATCATACACGCGTACTCACGCCGTTAAAAGTATCGTTACCTGTTGTAAAAATCCTGTACAACACTATGGCATAGGCTACGAGTTCCTCTAAGTATTCTCTCACCAGGTAGAAAAAATCTTTTCTTATCTGCCACATCCCACATCAGAGGACTAGGAAATTAAACTCATTTTCGGTTCATGACGGAGTGTTGAGAGCGTGCTCTACCTCTGTCACAGGATGCCTCCTTACTTTCGTACACTCTCTTAAAGTAACCAAGGGCTTCAAATGGCTCTGAGCACTATGGGACTTAACATCTGTGGTCATCAGTCCCCAAGAACTTAGAACTACTTAAACCCAACTAACCTAAGGACATCACACACATCCATGCCCAAGGCAGGATTCGAACCTGCTACCGTAGCGGTCACGCGGTTCCAAACTGAAGCGCCTAGAACCGCACGGCCACAACGGCCGGCCCAAGGGCTTCGCCACATGTCAATTCTCTCATGGTAACAACACAGAGAAGTTGTAGACGTCAGAACGAAATTATGTATCGCTTTATAAATTCGATACTCTAGCTGTTTTATTGGATGATCATCTAGCCCTGTGTGGGGACTGTTAAAAGATTTCACCACATCCAAAAAACGCCTGATGCTCACCTCCTCACTATCGAACTCTCTCTTAAAGTAAACAAATGTCTTGTCACATACAATACCTCTCAAGGAAACCTCAGAGAGAAGTTGTTAGTATCAGGGGAGCTAGCATGGTGGAGAGGGGGAGGAGCGGGAGAGGGGATCGTGGAGTGTTGAGTGGTGTGCGGGAAGCGGGGAGCGGCAGAGGGCCTACAGAGCGCTGTGGTGGTGATGTTGTAAACTAAGTCTGTTGGTCTCCATACCTGAAGGTGAACGTCAAGACTGGATACTCCCGCCAGTAAATTTGAGTTTCCAACCATTCGTTTCCCAGGCCCCATTTTCGTTTACATCATTGGAGTGGAGGGGCTGGGAATTCCTTTAGGGGGACCCATGTATTCGCTGTGAAAATCCCATGACGTCATCTGGGGGTGTGTATAATTAATTGATCGAATAATCAATTTGTATAATGAATTTAATATAAATTCTTCATCAAAACTGAGGCAGAGCTGTCTTTATCTCACTACTTGTATTTAATATGTGTAACTTTGAATGAAAACTAAACGATACCTTTAAGTTGTTTGAAATATCAATAGAGTTGCTGTCCTCTCGCGGCGAATATGCCAGATATAGTTGCAAAATTTGGAGCCCAGCAACACTGACAGCAAACTTAGAGCGGGAAAATGATATTTTGGTAAAAAAAAATAATCGCCTCGAACCTCATTTTTGTTTACTGAACGCGTCAGTTGCGCATCAGTGCGTAGACTTTGAACATGTGCTCTGCCATTCTCGTCTAAAGGGTAAAACTGAAATCCGGAAACAGAAGAATACCTGACTAAGAGAAACGGTAGCACATCTGCAGGCAAATAGCGTTCCGAACGCAAAAGTCAGGATTCCTGAACTGAAATGCGAGCTCCAAATGCAGAAGGAGGCGGCGACTACTACACTACGATAGAAGGAAACCGTATTACGGCCGTATTGTATGTGTCGGTAACAAAATGATTTCAAAAGAGTGAGAATAACTTCAACCCAGAACGTTAATCCGAGGGGAACCGAGCTAAGAAGTATAACAATAATAACAACATCAAACTTGTTGATAGTGGAAACAGAGACGACTGAAGAGTGTCAAATGGCCCTAAGCACTGTCGAACTTAACATCTGAGGTCATCAGTCCCCTAGACTTAGAACTACCTAGACCTAACTAACCTAAGGATATCACACACATCCATTCCCGAGCCAGGATTCGAGCCTGCGACCGTAGCAGCAGCGTGGTTCCGGACTGAAGTGCGAAGAGTGTCCTAAGAAGAGATGCAGAAGATTTAACAGGAGGCTTTGCGTATCATCAGGGGTTCGTTTAGACAACGCGAGAGCGTTACACTGATGCCCAAACAATTCCAGTCACAGACACTGCAAGAGAGGGGCTGTGCATATCAGAGAGGTATATGTTGAAATTTGGAGACAGCAATTTTCAGAAGAGTCTTATAACCAATTATTTTTTACAACATACACATCATGAAATGACCACCACTAGAGCATTCGAGAAACTGGAGTTAATACAGATACTCACTGACAATAAATCTTCCCACGTGCCACTTACGAGTAGAACAGGGAAGTGGGGATCACGTAGTGATATTAGAAGAATCTCCGGTCTCACTCTGTTTGGTGACTTGCGGAATACGACGCAGATGAAACTCAAGCAGGAAACAGAGAATAAAAGTGATTTAACTTGCCAGGAACCAAAGAACAGGCGGCCATTACTGACAAACGATCAACTTCCTTCAATTTTAATTTAAAATTTATGTTAGAGGTTCAAATTCAATGCAATCAAGGTCGCACGTGAAATTTTCTTAGTTTGCATGGATTAATAGTTTCGGTTAACAATCTAACCATCGAAGTCGTAAAATAGTCTTTTTTCATGTTAGCAACATATAACAGCTTACAGTACTGTACATAATGCTATAGCTGGATTAAAGAGTATATATACATTTTAAATACAGAATACATACCGTAAAACTTTCTTGATTAGTGTTGGTGCCATTCTGGTTCCACACATCGTTAAACTCCTTCTTAAAATGACAATTAATAAATGACATAGCTAAAAACAGTTTCTCATAGTTCATGGCAAACGTAATTGAACGATGGCCAGAAAACTGCAAACATACATTAATAAAGAGAAGAAGTAGTGAAAATGGAGGGAAAAATGTATGCATAAGGAACTGTCTACTAAAATGACTAAATGTAAAAGGTATCGTCTTACCAAAGGCGGTATGCCATTAAAAATTAGTAAATTACACATATCAGTATCTACATCATCACTTAACAGAGATCATCATTTATGTGTTGCTGTAATGTGGTACGGGTGAGTAGTTGGGTTGGGCTGTTTGGGGGAGGAAACCAAACACCGAAGTCATCGGTCTCATCGGATTATGGAAGGATGGGGATGGAAGTCGACCGTGCCCTTACAAAGGAAACATCCTGGCATTTACCTGGAGCCATTTAGGGGTATCACGAATGCGTAGTATTGCAGCTTCTGAACATTACAACGTTCAAGAACTACACCATCCGACATATACAGGGTTGTCCATTGATCGTGACCGGGCAAAATATCTCACGAAATAAGCATCAAACGAAAAAACTACAAAGAACGAAACTCGTCTAGCTTGAAGGGGGAAACCAGATGGCGCTATGGTTGGCCCACTAGATGGCGCTGCCATAGGTCAAACGGATATCAACTACGATATTTTAAATAGGAACCCCCATTTTTTATTACATATTCATGTAGTACGTAGAGAAATATGAATGTTTTAGTTGGACCACTTCTTTCACTTTGTGGTAGATGGCGCTGTAATAGTCACATAACGTATAAGTACGTGGTAACAAGTAACATTCCGCCAGTGCGGACGGAATTTTCTTCGTGATACATTACCCTTGTTGAAATGGACCGTTTACCAATTGCGGAAAAGATCGATATCGTGTTGATGTATAGCTATTGTGATCAAAATGCCCAACTACCGTGTGCTATGTATGCTGCTAGTTAGTTAGTTATTTAGTTACTTAGTGGCTTGGTATCCTGGACGACATCATCCAAGTTCGCCGGATGGTTACGTTATTTAAGGAAACAGGAAGAGTTCAGCCACATGTGAAACGTCAACCACGACCTGCAACAAATGATGATGCCCAAGTAGGTGTTTTAGCTGCTGTCGCGGCTAATCCGTTCATCAGTAGCAGAAAACTGCGGGATAATCGAGAATCAGAAAAACTTCGGTGTTGAGAATGCTAATCAACATCGATTGCACCAGTACCATATTTCAATGCACCAGGAATTGCATGGCGACGACTTTGAACGTCGTGTACAGTTCTGCCACTGGGCACAAGAGAAATTACGGGACGATGACAGATTTTTGCACGCGTTTTATTTAGCCACGAAGCGTCACTCACCAACAGCGGTAACGTAAACCGGCATAATATGCACTATTGGGCAACGGAAAATCCACGATGGCTGCAACAAGTGGAACATCAGCGACCTTGGTGGGTTAATGTATGGTGCGACATTATGGGAGGAAGGATAATTGGCCCCATTTTATCGATGGCAATCTAAATGGTGCAATGTATGCTGATTTCCTACGTAATGTTCTACCGATGTTACTACAAGATGTTTCACTGCGTGACAGAATGGCGATGTACTTCCAACATGATGGATGTCCGGTACATTGGTCGCGTGCGGTTGAAGCGGTATTGAATAGCATATTTCATGACTGGTGGATTGGTCGTCGAAGCACCATACCATGGCCCTCACGTTCACTGGATCTGACGTCCCTGGGTTTCTTTCTGTGGGGAAAGTTGAAGGATATTTGCTATCGTGATCCACCGACAACGCCTGATAACATGCGTGAGCGCATTGTCAATCCATGAGCGAACATTACGGAAGGCGAACTACTCGCTGTTGAGAGGAATGTCGTTACACATATTGCCAAATGCAATGAGGTTGACGGACATCATTTTGAACATTTATTGCATTAATGTGGTATTTACAGGTAATCACTCTGTAACAGCATGCGTTCTCAGAAATGAAAAGTTCACTAAGGTACATGTATCACATTGGAACAACCGAAATAAAATGTTCAAACGTACCTACGTTCTGTATTTTAATTTAAAAACCTACCTGTTACCAACTGTTCGTCTAAAATTTTGAGCCATATGTTTGTGACTATTACAGCGCCATATTTCACAAAGCGAAAAAAGTTGTCCAACGGAAACATTCATATTTCTTTACGTACTACACGAATATGCAATAAAAAATGGGGGTTCCTATTTAAAGAAACGCAGTTGATATCCGTTTGACCTATGGCAGCGCCATCTAGTGGGCCACGCCATCTGGTTTCCCCCTTCACGCTAGACAAGTTTCGTTCTTTGTAGTTTTTTCGTTTGACGCTTATTTGGTGAGATATTTGGCCCGGTCACGATCAGTGGACCACTCTGTCTATTATACACATGTGTGGCCGTAACTGTAGCGAAATGGGTACTGACGCCGACTAGGTTTCGAAACAGCTAGGTGGAATTAGCATCTTACTGTACAACTTACATCAAATCTACATGTTCGAATAACACTTCAGTAAAAGGATTAAAACATATTTAAAATTACATAGATCACGGCTATACAGCTCGGTTATGACTAAACCAACTGGACTGTAACGATAATAACTAGGGTGATAGAAATGTGCTGACTTTATATAAACCAAGGGCAATAGTATTATGTAATACCTTAAGTTGATCATACTTTCAGTGGATTACCGGTCTTAGCCACTGTCTTAAAATATTGTTATTCTTAATACATGGCTACACAGCGAACCAAGTTTCAAGGGACATCGCCTACAGGCAATACTACAGGGCCTAAATTGAGGTCGAAACAATGCAGATAATTTATCCGCCATTGTGAAGATTATGGGTAATAACAAAAGACTGTACTGTTATTAAACTGAAAAGGATGTAGAATCTATGAAAATGTATATATTAAAATAATGGCATTTCTTAATTTGTTATTCCACATCTCTTCATAAAATACCATCATATAAGGAGCATCACTCATACGCAACATTATGAATGATAACGGAGGTCGAAATAATGTCAGCAACTTTTATGTCTTGGTGACGTTAATACGTAATATCAAAGGATTATTCAATTCACTGAAATGAATAAGTACCAAATGTATGACAATATACGCAATATAAAGAGGAATTACAAAAGAATGAATAATAACAATGGCATTTATCTCTGTGACGAGATGCTCACCAACTGCATACACAAAGGTACAATATTTAGATTTTATGAATTTATTATTATCAATGACGATACAGCCATAGATCTACGCATCTTATACAACCTAGAAAACTCAGAATCACAAGTAACAGACGAAAGACAAATTTCGAGAGGACAGGTTACTGTCTCACCTATTTTTCATCAATATTTGCTATGAATTAAACATTTTTGTTATAACGTTACGCAACTTGCACGAGACCCCAAAAAGTTAACTGCCTGAGCGGGCGTTGATGGAGCTAGAAGCATGAGGAATTTTTATTGTTATTAGTTCTTAGAAACGGCGTGTTTGAAGTTGAGAGCAAGTGGCTGCGAGCCATACCTCAGCAAATCTTGCCGGATAGGCCCACAGCCGCATAGAGGCCGACTGAGCACCACCTAGTCGAGAAGCGTTTCCAGGAGGACAATGTCCGCTTTTCCTGCATCGGCGCCAGCCGAAAGTTGGGCTGGGGGCGATAGACTGAAGGGACGCGTCTACACACTGGGGTTGTAAACGGGGTATTGTGGACTGCGCCACGCCTAATAAAAATTTGCAGGTTTTCGAGTTTGCCGAAAACTGTAAATGGGTCTGTGACCCACTTCCATCAGCCGCCTTGGTCGTAAAGGAAATGCTGGCGTATGGGAAACGATTAGAGATAGAATCTTTATCACACCACACAGCTAGGACTAACTTGCTCGAAGGCACAGGAAATTAAGATAAAGATCTGTAAGATTGTGGTGGTGGTGGTTATTGGGATGTTTAAGGGGGACTAAACAGCGAAGGTCATCAGTCCCCCTGTAAGATTGTATCTGTTCACTTGTTGCCTTGGTAAGTGACGCGACTTCAGAGAAAGACACCTTCTTCCATCGCGAAAACTTAAAAACGGCAGTAATTGGCGGTTTCTTTTCTTCCAGAGATGCAGGCCTCTTAACTCTTGCGCTGATTGGTCGTCAGTTTGTGCTGACGTGTAGGACGGGAAATTTAGCGCCTCTAAAGCTCTGTGGTTGGCTCAAGACGGAATTGAAGGCGTTGTCGTTCGTGTACTGTGTGGAAAAACGGGAATTTTTGTTTATCTGTGAGGCACTGTGTCTCGAGACTTCGGTCTGCGAGGCACTCTGGCTCTGGAGTTTGGTCTGGAAGCAACTTCTGGTCGAAGCTATCGCAGGTGTGGTTGGTACTTGGGACCTGTACTAAGACTGACACAACTTGCGAGAAGTTAGACTCTGGGTCCTGTGATGAAGTTTTTGCTGTACCGACAGTGTGACTTCAATCGTCTCGGACTACACGTTTGCCGAGGGCACACTTATTCGATTTGGTTTACCTGTTTCCACGTTCGGCATCCTTGGGCACTCTGCCGTATAAGTGAGCCGAATTGCTCCTTGGTACGACCAGTGAACGGGTGCGTCACACACTGAAATCTCGCAGGGGTTCAGGGCTCTAGTAGGGAGTAAATTGCGATCCGTCTGCCTGATCGCTAGATCGTGGGATTTCTCATTTCGTTCCTGGCGCGATCGACTCACAGGTGTCGCCTTACGACTTGCCACTGCAGCACACGACTCGCCAGCTGCAAGTAACATCGCTGCACGAAGCAAACAGGGTAAAGTACTGCTGCTCCGGCCTTGTCTAGGCGTACAAACCCTAATCGCCACTTGCTCTCAGCTGCACCCACATAGCCTAATGTAGACTGAACAGTCAAAGTCTGCTCAGTGTCAGAACAATTGAAGGTCGCGTTATCCACATTTTTTTAGGGTCAGTGTATGTAGCTCACCTTTGCCACTCAGGATCTTTGTCCATTGTGGTCTTAAACCACCTGTTAGTTGTTCACGATATTAGAAAATAATCTGTTTAGGTTTAATTAGGCCTGTCTTTGTTTCTTTTGTTTTTTGTGTGTTTGAAAAAATAAATGTTGTCAGTAAACTAAATTTTGCCAGCCTTCTCAATCAAATCGTCACTTTGATATTGTCACCCCAAGTGTTAACTTTCATTGTGTTCGACTCTACTAGGATATCATGTATTTTAGCGTCAGCTGTCAAGAGTAAACATTCAATTTAGCGGACCCTGTCAGAAAAATTTTCGTAACTATTCCATTTAGAGTTCCCTGTCAGAAGGATAAAATATTCGTAACCATTCCATTTAGCGTACCCTGCCAGGATCTCTCACTTTATTAACGTTATCTATCAAAATCACTACTACGGATATTCTATTCACACACTGCCCGAAAAAAGTAGTACATCTGAAAAGACAAAGTCTGCTTTGATGCGATGACGGCATATGCCTCGTGAGGGACAATAAATGTATAGATAATGGTTCCAACGTCGTACGCCAACAGACCGTGTAGTGGCATAGCTACCACTGCGCCATCTGTGTGTAGCCTTAATAGAGAACGCTCACGGCCAGAAGGCTTTGTGTGGTGCCAACGTGTGAAACATGCAGGCAACCATGCCACGGAGACGCCTCCTACACCCTATCGAGCGTGTTTGAAAATGGCCAAACCGCTGCCTTCGTAGTGACGGAATGGTTCTTTCGGAGAACTGCCTCACAAGTTGGATGTGACGCGTCGGTTGTGCAAACATGCTAATGTCAGTACTCATGTGAACATTCTCACACCCACAGACGAGGTTATGGGAGTCCACGCAGCACAGACTCCCGCCACGATCGTCGTACTGTACTGATCGTACAGCTACCAAAGCACAAATAAGAGGACTTGTGATCCCAAACGTGTCAACAAAAACTGTTGCGATCCGGAGACTGGCAGTGGGAGTACAGGCACACACATCTCTAGCCCACCTGCCATTCTCGCCACAGAATCGATGTCCACGGCTCGACTGATGCCGTTAGAGGAATACTTGGAAGATTTAAAGGCGCACCGTGGTACTCAGCGAGGAGAGAAAATTCTGCTGCACGCAAGTGAAGGTGGTTCGCACGTACGACGTAGACTTGATACGCACTGTACCATACAGCGCATTCGTCCAAGACACACTGGCCCCATTCCAGTCCTTATGGTCTGTGTGCGATAGGCTGTGCTACCCTCTTTCACCTATGGTGCCAACAATGTGACTGAGTATGTACAAAATTAATTTCTACTACGTACATCTCTATAAGTGGTTGTCGAGTAATGGTACATTACGATATATTCCAAGAACGTAAGCAGAGGCAGTCTCTAATGCCGGCAATCCCTTGTAAAATATATACATATGATAAAGTCTTACCTAATATTACGGCGCTTGGTTTATATACGGTCAGTTGAATACTACCACGCTAGTCGTTATCGTTAAAATCAGGTTTGTTCAACTATAAGACGAGTTGTATTAATGTCAACTATTTAATTTGAAATATATTTGAACATTTTTCCTTAAGAGGTTATTAGAACATGTAGATTTGATGTGAGGTATTCAGAGTCAGGTGCTAACTCTACCTAGCTGTCTTCGCCTCAAGCAACGCGTCGAAAGATTGTGGCCATCAGTAACTATTTCGCTACAGGTCCAGCCACGCCTGTGTGTACTATGTGTATGTCGAATGCTATGTTTCTTGAACATTATGTACACAAGCTGCCATACTATTCACAGATACCACGTTAGAGCATCATATATCTGATGATCAGTGTTACTAGAAGACGTAGACGCTGATTGCCTCAGTTACTAAGTTTTAACAGCATAACAGCATAGGACGATACCTCTTACTTTTAGTCATTTTACTGTATAGTTCCTTATAAAAATGTTTTTTTTTTCCTTTTCAATACGCTTTCTCTATATTAAAGTACGTTTGCAGTTTTATGTCCATAGTTAAATTACACTTGCCACGAACGATGAGAAACTGTTTTTAAGTATGTCGTGCGTGAACGTTCTCATTTTAAGAAAGATTTTAACGATGTGTGATGCCATATAGGTGATACAACTACTCAAGGATGTTTTATGGTAAGTTTTCTGTAATTACTTCGTGTATATACATTTGAATCCTGCTACTATATTATGTGCAGTTCTGTAAGCAGTTGTATGTTGCTAATATGAAGAAAAATCAGTTTCACGCCTTAGATCTGAAGATGGCTAGACTGTTAGCCGAAACGAGTGATCCATCCAAATAAAGAAGTTTTCATAAGCTATCTCGACTCCCTGGGTTTTTAATCCCCAACATAAACAAAAAAGGACCTCCGCAGAATATGAATCGAAGGAGAAGCTATGCTTCAAAACGAGACCAAAGGGTCGACCAATGATCAATCAAGTTATTGAAATTAGCCCACGTCTAAGAAGACGTCTACTTCAAAGAGGCCACTGATTTTTTAGCGTGCTTTCATTATAACTTTTGTGTCATCTTGCATTAATCAAGTACTAAAAGTGCTACGACCGTAACCATTCTACCAAAGCCTGCAACGAGACCGACACACTGTGTTGGTAAGTGTACAGGTTGGAAAATAAGGAAGTCAGTGGTGCCACTTGGGTCTACCAGCAAATCGGGTTTCACTAGGCATGACAGTGTAGTGGTTTGTGGTGGGATCACTCATGGACGAATTCCTCTTGCAGTTGGTGTTAGAGCTGAACCTTTTTTAAATTGAAGTCAGCTGATAGGTATATCTGCTTAAAGGAAATCCCTCAAAATAAGGGCTCACCTTCAGTGGACGTCATGTTTCCAAATAGAGAAGGAATTAGTATATTTCCTCAAAATACAACAGGTATTAGAGGTACAGTTAACGAACTTCTTATAGTTGTTGACTCTGAAATTATTGGTGTGTCGGAGCACCACTTAAATAATTTAACAGCCCAGAGGATTCCTTTACCAGGATACAGATTAGCTGGCTGTTTTTCAGAGTTCCTTGCGGTGTGGGGGAGTTGCTATGTTCGTAAAAAACAGTATACCATTTGAGTCCATAGAGGTATCACGGCACTGTACTGAACAGATATTTGAATGTTGTGCAGGGGCAGCTAGATATAGTGAAACCAAACTGCTACTTGTTGTTGTTTATAGGCCCCCTAACTGTGACTTCAGAGCATTTCTGCTCAAGCTGGAGAGGGTTCTTAATTCACTTTGTAGGAAGTACCAGACATTAGTTATATGTGATGACTTCAGTACAAATTTTGTATACGATGGTGCAAGAAAGAGGATGTTGATAGATGTCCTAAGTTAATACGATCTGATGCAGACTGTGTTTTTTCCAACTAGGGTGCAAGGGAACGGTAGCAGAGCCATAGACAATATTTTTGTTCATTCTTCATTACTAGATTGGCATTGTGTTATTAAAGGGTGAATGACCTTTCAGACAATGATTCACAAATCTTAACGTTAAAAGGCTTTTGTAGACAAGGAAATGTCACATATAATTACAAACTATGTAGGAAAGTTAATACAACAGCAATAGAGAGTTTTTTAAACCTGGTTAAAGAACAAGGATGGCAGGATGTTTATAGTACCGATAACATAGATGAGTTCAGAATGAGATTTTTTAACATAGATGAGAAATATAATGCGTTCCTTAACACATTTCTCATGCTACTGGAGAATTGATTTCCATTAGAACGTTCTAAACGGGATACTAGCAGTAGTAGGCAGCCCAGGTGGCTGACAAATGGGATAAGGATATCATGAGAACAATTTTAGAAGTAGTCACAATCAAGCTTCAGTAGCCGATTACAAACAGTACTGTTAGGTGCTTAAAATGCTACTGGGAAGGGAAAGAGTGTGTGGTATGCTAATAGAATAGCTAACTCACACGGTAAAATTAAAACCATATGGTCAGTTGTGAAGGAAGTGTCTGGTCAGTAGCAGAACGTCGATGATATAAAGTCAGTTCGTAGTAAAAATATTTCTGTTACTAACAAATCAGATATATGCACAGTATTTAACAATCATTTTCTGAGCATTGCTGGTGAATTAAATAAAAATTTAGTTTCTGCAGTTAATCATATAACTTTCTTGGCAAATACCTTTCTGAGATTGATGCCTGAAATACCCCTGTGTGCTCTGCAACATCCATGTACTAATTTATATTTACATGACAAACCCTATTTTTAGGGCTATATTTTAATTTGGACAAATGGATCTATGCAAACATTTGTAAAAACGGCGATGATACATCAGTCCATACTAATGTAAAATGGCCACCTTCTGAAGAAGACAAATTTAAATTTGTTGAAACCTAGATAATTGATCGTTTTATATCACACGATTTGCTGTCAAATGTACAGTTCGGCTTTAGAGATCGTTTAACAACTGAAAATGCTATATTCTCTTTTCTCTGCGAGGTACTGGATGGATTGAACAAAAGGTTTCTTGATTTAACTAAGGCGTTTGATTGTGTTGATCACAAAATATTGCCCCAGAAGTTTGACCATTACGGAATACGGGGAGTAGCTCACAACTGGTTCACCTCTTACTTTAGCAACAAACAGCAAAAGGTCATTATTCACAATGTTGAAAATGGCTGTGATGTGGGGTCTGAGTGGGATACGGCCAAGTTGGGATCAGTGTCGAGGCCTCTCCTCTTCCTTATTTATATAAATGACATTCCCTCCAGTATTACGGGTAACTAAAATATTTCTGAAACTTCCTGGTAGATTAAATCTGTGTGCCGGACGGAGACACGATCTCGGGGCCTTTGCCATTCGCGGGAAAGTGCTCTACGAACTGAGCTACCCAAGCACGACTCACGCCCCCTCCTCACATCTTCACTTCTGCCAGTACCTCGTCTCCTACCTTCCAAACTTTTCAGAAGCTCTCCTGCGAACCTTGCAGAACTAGCACTCCCGAAAGAAAGGATATTGCGGAGACATGGCTTAGCCACAGCCTGGGGGATGTTTCCTGAATGAGATTTTCCCTCTTCAGCGGAGTGCGAGCTGTTATGAAACTTCCTAACAGATTAAAACTGTGTGCCGGACCGAGACTCGAACTCGGGACCTTTGCATTTCTCGGGCAAGTGCTCTACCAACTGAGCTACCCAAGCACGACTCACGTCCCCTCCTCACATCTTCACTTCTGCCAGTACCTCGTCTCCTACCTTCCAAACTTTTCAGAAGCTCTCCTGAGAACCTGCAGGAACAAATACATACAACAAATAAACTCTCAGGAGTACAAGAAATATACCAACAAACAGAGCTATACAGAAAATACGAAAGCCATCAAGATGAAGATAAAAGTGCATGAAAACTGCAGGAATCAACAAAAAAACCAAAACACCAATTGGACGGAAGATACCGTGTGACCCAAGTTATGAGCGACTTTAATACGACGATTCGTCAGACAATGACACACAAATTGCTTAGGCAGCACATACGATGCAGTAGCAGGACCGCCTGCTGCTGTGTATATGCAGGCCAATCAAAGTCACAAAATGCCATACGACAATTCGAAGTATTGGACCTACACTAAACCAGTAGGATCTGTCTCAGGTGGGTTCACAAACGTGAATACGGAAGTGAAAAATGCAAACATAAGTGATTTAAATGTAAGTGATCAGCCAACAGCCGCAACCCCAGCCCCCCAACATCCGAACAACGAGTATTAATAAGAGTAAATGTGAGGAGAGGAACAGAGCTTCGGCACTAGATGTCACTGGCATGAGATGACGCGTAGAGGCTGCCGCCGCCAGCGAGCTACTACGGGGCCGCTGCCGACGCTGAAAGCACACAAAACATTGAGAAATCAACCACATAATCTATATTAGCCACTACAAAAACACCATCTACTTTGCACCATCCAAACTATGAGACCATACAAGCAGACATCACATATACGTGAAGACAAGAAAAGCTTTTAAACTGCAAAATGACTAATTGACATTTAATACCACTCTGTGGGGCAGCATCTGTTGCCCAACGGTGAAACAGACTGATTGTACGAAGTTAAGACGAGAAATCGTACAGATATGCCCTAGGTAACTATCTGACATTTTAACTAAAGTATGCACTATGACGTCTGAAACATTGAGCCTTGACCAAATCTCTAATGACTTCGTAAGAGGACATAGCAGGACACAGTTTTACCACCCTCGGACTGCACCGTTATGCTATGTTTTTACTAAGTGCCTATAATTAATATATTACAAGTTAATGCAATGAAGAGCATCCTTGTAAGCAGTTCCATAACTTCCCACTAGCCATGTTGTGACAATAGAAATTAGTGCAAGAACCGAGACATGAGTGGTAGCAATTCTTTGTCCCCAATACAGCTATGTAACAGTCCTTCATGCTCAACTAACTCTAGACATTCAGGACTGTTAATTATCTGTGCTCTACGCCGCAGCATAGTGTCCTCTACACTAGGTATTCTTAAACAGCGAGTTCGGTTGAGTGATACGAGGCTGACAAGATGCGGTGTAGTGGTTGGGCCAGATAGGTAATCAGACGCTGAGCAGCGTTCTAAGTCATCGCAGCGAGCTGTGACAGGAGGTGCGATAGCTGCGCGGCGGGCCACTATGTGCTCGATACGTGCATAACCCGTGGCAGATGGATTAAACTGTGCCGCCGCAAGCTTATGGACACTAAGCAAAAACGGTCAGGTGCTGACTGTGCTGAAACTGAAACTTCAAATTTTCATTAAAGCGCTAAAACCACTCTCGCAAGTGCCAGAGGAAGTCTAACAACATTGAACTAGCAATAAGGAGACGAATCGCCTAAAATAGTATATCTTTAAAGTACATATTTACGGATTTATTAAAATTTTAAATATAAGATTATATATAAGATCTATAACACCTGCTAAAGACACGATATTTACGCTTATAACACACAGTTGTGTAGATTTTGAAGGTAGCTATAGAATGATCATATTTAAAGTGTTGTTTAACAGTTCAGAAATTCTAATTAAATGAAATATCTGATGAAATAATGCTAACACAAAGAGTCCTTTATGTAAAAGATTAGTGCCTTCATGAATAATTCGATTAACCCGATTTTTTATGTTTATTTAATGATAATTTAGTGAGTTAATATTTGTATGGTACTATTTGACTAATGCAGTACTGCAGGGGCAAGCTGAATAAAAATGTGAACTTAACTAGTTTTCTGCCTCTTCGTTTATAATGTATTAATAGTAAGTAAAAGTAGAAAACTGAACTATATTTAGAATTTAATAATGTAATATCTTACTGCGCTTTATCAGAAACTATATGAAAGATACTTAGATGCTGAAATTTTTATTATCGTCAATATAGAGGCATAGTTGTCATTTGTTCATATGTATCTACTAGTTGATCACTATACAATGTTTCTATATAGACAAGCTGTGCATGGTACGAGGTATTTTCGATGTTCGTGTCTTGGTGTGAAAGTTTGTTTGGTGAGGTTCACTGCCGATGGGCCGCTTGAGCTTAAGTGTTGGTTGTACAACTATTCACGACTTACGAATATTTCGTTGCAACATTGCGAGACTAGTATAGCTAACAGTAAGTACACTTTTCTCAAGATGACTGTATCATTTTATATAGCCTTGAATGAACGTACTAAACTTTAGAAATTTAATTCAGTTTGAGTGATTCGGTGTACTCCACAGTACCTTTGGTTTACATTCCCTACTGCTTGCAACGCCTTGTTTGCACTGCTAAGTCAATCATTTGATGTTTTACTTATGCAACGTATTTAAATATCAGCCTGTGTAAGACCACCATTAAAAGTAACGGTTCATTCGTTTAATTTCTCCTTTGCATCGTTAATACATTCATTAACTTATTTTTTACACAAAATTTTTTAATGGTTGTCTCTTTTAAAATAGTATAATGAATGTCAGATGCTTCCACACGGCGCAGTCACGCTAATGTGACGACGTGTCGGAAGCATGAATGAAAACCTTCTGCAGAGCGAACCGCTGAAGGACAGTCGGCCGCTGGTGGCCGAGCGGTTCTGGCGCTACAGTCTGGAACCGCGCGACCGCTACGGTCGCAGGTTCGAATCCTGCCTCGGGCATGGATGTGTGTGTTGTCCTTAGGTTAGTTAGGATTAAGTAGTTCTAAGTTCTAGGGGACTTATGACCTCAGCAGTTGTGTCCCATAGTGCTCAGAGCCATTTGAACTATTTTTTCGCTGAAGGACATGCAGGAAGGTAGCCAGTGAAGCTCTGGAAAGAATTGACAGGGACTCCAGGGCCGTGGCGAGCTGCGCTAGTTTTCTCGGTTGAGGATCCGTGGCGTAAACAGCCGGATCGAGGTGGTCGCACAGGTTCTCGACTGGGTTTGAATTCGGGGAGTTTTGTAGTTAGGGGGAGTACGTTAAACTTATCCTGGTGCTCTTCGAACCACGAACTTACACTGCTAGCTGTGTGACGCGTTCAACAATCATGCTTGTGTACGTCATCCTGCTGAGGAGGAACGAACTGCACGAATGGGTGGACCTAGTCCTTAAAGATAAATACATAGCTGTATTGATCGACTGCGCCATCTAGAGGGACGACATCAGCCAGGTAATGCAGGAAGATCTTTCCCAGACCACAAAGCTACCTCCCCCGGTTTGGCCACTTCCAATGATTGTTGCAGGGTCTTTGCTTTCATACGTTTCACGCCAGTGAAGTATAAAACATGATTCATATGGAAAGGCCACATCTCACCAACCAGTGGACGAGCAGTTGCGGTACTGGCGTGCAAATTTCAGAATTCGTCGCCGATGAACGACAGTCAGCATGGATGCATAAACCAGGCGTCTGCTGCAGAGGCCCATACGCAGCAATGTTCGCTGAACGGTCGTTGAAGACACGCTGCTGGCAGCCCCTTGGTTCCTCTGGGAGCTTAGTTGCTCAACAGTTGCCCATCTATTTTCCCATACACATCTGCACAGCCATCGTTAACCCCTGCCATGTATAACCCCTTTTGTACCATAGTCACCTCGTCGCAGGTTTTTGATAGTGTAATTTTACCAGGCACGGTATACTTTCACCACAGCGGCAAGCGAAAGGTTTAGAAACTTAGCCATTTATGAAGTACTTCCACCCCTGGCCCAAAATCCAGAGATTATGTTCTTTGGGAAGTCAGACAAATCACTTCAAAATGGTTCAAATGGCTCTGAGCACTATGGGACTTAACATCTATGGTCATCAGTCCCCTAGAACTTAGAACTACTTAAACCTAACTAACCTAAGGTCATCACACAACACCCAGTCATCACGAGGCAGATAAAATCCCTGACCCCGCCGGGAAACGAACCCGCGAATCCGGGCGTGGGAAGCGAGAACACTACCGCACGACCACGAGCTGCGGACCAAATCGCTTCATTTTCGCATCACGACAACGACGGAACTGTTTTCTGCATCTCCCCATCAAGCTTTATATACCCTCCTCTGCCGTGCTGGCACCTTCCGTCTGTAAGTGGTTACAGCACGCTGACGTCGATCGTAGGCGGTGGTCAGATAGTAACAAACTGATGTCGACTGGCAATTAATTTAACATCTTGTTATTATTTACCAGGAACCAACCAACGAAATAGATGTTGTAATAATAAATAGATGCATAAACTAATTAAACCTACACATACTAAACAGAGAGAGACATCCAACGACATATCACCGAAGGTCCGCCCATGCAAGTAACATCGATGTTAGGGTGTTGAGTGATAAGGTCTTGAGATCGATAGCCAACTGAAGAGCACAGGAATGACTTTCATAGAGTAACCTTAATGCCATAGATATAGAGACTGCAATAAACACACAAGCTTCGCCAAGAAGAACTGATTGCTTCTGAATAAGGATGACTCGCCGCGACTAAGTAAAGAGATACACATCTCGCTAAAGAAATCTCCAAAAGGAATTACCGACTTTAAAATTCACCAGTTAACAACACCGATTCGAAAAGTACAGACAAGCGCTGTACCTATTTCAAACAGCACACACGTGTTTACCAATGGAGCTATGAGCTAACAAAGCTACAAAAATTAACAAGAAGACGTGGAAGCAGTACCAAAAGCATAAAATAGCACAGGGCAGATATACAAATCTCAACTTGTTTTGCTCTATAAAGCAACGTCTGGGGTATATGATATATGGTGTAGACCGTTTACGAAGAGAGTGAAGATCTACCAGGTTTGCCGGCCGCGGTGGTCTCGCGGTTCTAGGCGCGCAGTCCGGAACCGCGCGACTTCTACGGTCGCAGGTTCGAATCCTCCCTCGGGCATGGATGTGTGTGATGTCCTTAGGTTAGTTAGGTTTAAGTAATTCTAAGTTCTAGGGGACTGATGACCACAGCTGTTAAGTCCCATAGTGTTCAGAGCCATTTGAACCATTTTGAACCTACCAGGTTTGTCGTCGCTGAGACTATCAAACTGTGCTGTGACTCAAGGACAGAGACGTACAGCACAATATCTGATCCACAAACTCCACCCAGACTTTGATCTGCCTTCAAATAACCACTCACAAGCACAAATGAGAAGAGAAATGCAACAGAAATACATGTCAGGCACCGTCGTTTATCGTTTCGCGTGAAAGGAAGTGGCTGTGACGATAGCAAAACTATAAAGGAAGAAAGGCCCAGAGCAGGTCGCATCCATTCAGGAGCAACACAAAACTTGCTGAGTACTACATTCTTGTAAAGATGTATTAAATCAGGTGCTACGGCTGGGGATAAAATGTGAAGAAAAGTGAGCATAACAATTATTAAAAAATCCAGCACAATGAGACGCTTGTGGCCCAAAATCATATAGACCCATACATTTACTCAACTAGTTAAATACCCGGCGTTGCCACCCTATGTACTCATTCCAATATTCAATCAGTTCATCACCTACTTCCCCTCTCTCTCTGTCAACCTCCTCCTCGCACTCATCTCTGTCCATTTCCTCATCTCCCCTTTCTCCGTCGATCTGCTCCACCCCTCACACTCTGCCCATCTCTTCCTCTCTATCTCTCTGTCCATCTCCTCCTGCTCCCTCTCTGTGTCCATCTCTCCTTCCCTCATCACGCTGTCTACCACCTCCGCCAGCCGGAGCGGCCGAGCGGTTCTAGGCACTACAGTCTGGAGCCGCGCGACCGCTACGGTCGCAGGTTCGAATCCTGCCTCGGGCATGGATGTGTGTGATGTCCTTAGGTTAGTTAGGTTTAACTAGTTCTAAGTTCTAGGGGACTAATGACCTCAGATGTTAACTCCATAGTGCTCAGAGCCATTTGAACCATTTTTTCTACCACCTCCACCTACCTCTCTGTGTCCATCTCCTCCTCTTTCCTTTCTCTGTCCAGTTCCTCCTCTAGCCTCTCTCTATTTAGTTCCCACTCTTCCCCTTCTCTGGCCAACTCATCTTCCCTTCTCTTTGCCCATATGCTTTTTTCCTCTGTCCTTACCCATCACTTCCTTCCCCTGTTTCGGTGCATCCTCACCTCTTTCGTTTCTCTGTTCATCTCCTGCTCCTCTATCTGTACATTGCCTCCTGCCCCCATCTCTCTCCAAGTTATTTCCCCCCTCCCCCAGGCCCCAAAGCGGTATTTTTTTTCCAGATAGTAAGTAATATGTATACCAAGTTCGTCTGAAATCGATCAGAGGGTTCAGGAAGAGCATTTTATCTATGGTTTTGCCAACATACGCCCATGTCACATATATTTTATATTGTTCACAAATATTTCACCTGCATCTCTAGTAAATTTAGACATGCAGTTTCATTTCCACGCGGGTCAATGTTTACGAACTTGTAGCACCTTAACTATGTATCATGCAATGGTGTAGTTTCGCAACTATATCGAGTAGTATATGTGGGTACTGTCTGTGAGATGTGTTACGAATAGAGGTAGTAGAAAAGAAATAATAAACCAAAGCGTCATGCACGAAGTAGCAGTGTTTCATTCGTATCAGTGTTTAGGTGTTTATAGCGCCATATATCCTGAAATATGTGTCTGCATTTACATATACATGTACATGATTAATCTGCAGTTCACAAAGAAGTTCATCGACCTACCTTCAAGCTATATTTCTACCGCCCACTCTCGAACAGTGCGTGGGAAAAACGAACACATATTGGTGACAGAAATTTCGTGAGAAAATCCTAGCGCATTGTAAATCGCCTTTGCTTTTTGTGATTGCCACCCCATTTCACGTATCACATCACTGGCACTCTCTCCCTTATTTCACGACAATACAAATCGAACTGTCATTTGAACTCTTACGATGTCCTCTGTCAATCGTATCTGATGCAGAGCGCACTCAGCACATCAATGCTACAAGAGAGAAGCATATTGTAAGCAGTCTCTTTAGTAGCCCTGTTCCACTTTCCATGTGCTCTGCCAATAAATCGGAATCTTCCGTTCACCTTTCCCACCTCATAACCCATGTGATAGTTCCATTTTACATTATTCGTAATATTAATTCGTAAAAATTTAATTGAATATACAGCCTTTAGATTTTTGTGTTTTATCCTGTAACCGAAATTTAGCGGATTCCTTCTAGAACTCACGTAGATGACTTCACACTTTTTACTATTCACCCCCCGGCGGAACGCCCGAAGTTACTTTCAAGTTTGAAGACGTCGCTCCGTTCAGAAAGTGTTCTGTTTGCTAGAAGCGCTTCAGTCGAGTCACACAGCTGGTCTGATATCCCATGCACTAGTATTTTGTTCATTAGGCAGCTTCGCGGAACTGTACCGAATGCCCTTCAGAAGTCAAAGAACACGGTATCTATCTGGGTGCCTCTGTATAGAATCGAATTGTTATTTCGTCAGGTCCAGTGGGATCTCCTCTCTTGATTGATCAGTTTTTGAAAAAGACGTTTAATTTTTCGACCTTTCTTTGTCATTCTCTGTTCGAGCGCCATTATAGTCACACGGTATGTAGACAGATGGCTTCGATCAGTTTAGTGACTTATCAGAACACCAGAACTTCTGTCAAGTTGGTAGCTCGAATTTTAATTTCGTATGCGTTGAGCGCTTCGCGCTTAGCCCTCCTTACGCTAATATCAGCATCGTTATTTTTTTATGTGTGAGGCTTTGACTACGTGTAAATTAGCAGTAAAACAGTTTGCTTTACCAGTAGCTTCCAAACACGATTTTCGACTTAGGTTGGGTCTTTTCCATCCCTCACAACTTTGCTCGGGACATACACTTCCAGAGCGTATTCCACGATACTCTTTAATTTTGTCCATTGATGCTTAATATTGGCAATGTAGGAGATGAAATTTTCGTGAATCTGAATTCTGTCTCTAGTCTCTCTTGCTAAACAGAAAGATCATCCTGCCTTTCTTTGTATTCCTGTTTCCAACTGTATGAAGAGGCGCTGTAACTGTGTTACGATCAGTGACACCTCGTTCTGCTCTGAGTCGAAACGTTCATGTCTGTCACCAGCGGAACGAAGGTGTTATCTTCACGAGTCGGTTCTATGATAAACTGCTGAAGGTAATTTTCGGTGAAAGTACTTAGAATAATTGCACAGATTCTCTTTCCCTACAACCCGTCTTAATCACTTGAGTCTTCCAACCCACGGCACTGAAGTTAAAATCTCCACCTGCAACAATAACATTAAGAGGAATTTACGCGAAATGCTCTCCAAGTTGCCCCTCAAATGTTCCGCCACTACTGTTGCTGAGCCAGGGGCTTCATAAATACGTTGTGCCCAACGTAAGTGACATCTGACAATGCATGGTGGCCTATGTTGTTGGCGCATCTTTGATAATCTCACGTCATTTCGGTGCCGAACAGTAGTCTTCTTTACACATATAGACGCAGTATAGCAAAGTGGCATGTGGGAAATCGAAAGGAGGTGAAGAGAAATCAGTAACGCATTTCCAAAGGATTCTCTCAGTGGGCCAGTCTTTGGGACGTTAACTATTAACCACATCTACAACTGGTAGATGGAAGTGAATACACCAGTGTAGTCGTTGCTTATGCAGACGATTTACTGGCGATAGTAGCATTCCGACCCAAGAGAAATCCTAGAAAGTAAATAAAAAGTACTTAAACAGATAAACAACTGGTGTAACAATAATAAATTAAAGCCAGAACCCAAGAAAACAGTCTACACAATGATAAAAAGCAAACTAAAAGGGATCCACGTGATCAAATCAGACAACTCTTCGAAAACATTTAATTTATTAACACGATACCTTGGCATACATTATAACTAATAACTTAACATTCATCACCGTCTACAAATACTTTCCGACAAGGCCAATGGACTGTTAATTAAAGTAATTGGGGTAAATACTGAACACTTATGATTACCACCTGTCACACTACGCACATAGCACTAGGGGATCTGAGTCGATCTGTACGCTTTGCGGCCAGTACATGAGCACAGCACCTGGGCTACGTTACTAACACAACAGTTGTTAGGCACGTAACCTAACACATATGCTGGAGGTGGCGCAGCCAATTAAGTTCAGAACTTATAATTTTGAGAGCACGAAAGTACTGTTTGGCCGTGGCAGCGACGGTCTGTCCTCCATCTTGAACAGCACCAGGGAATTCGTAACACAGCGACGCTTAGTGAGTTGATACAAAGAACTGGTCGGCGCAGGTATAAGTCGGGCTTTTTCATGCTCGTTCGAGGAACAGTGACAGACCCGAAGGTAAGAGCTGAGACATCTACTATTTTTAAAAGTGGAAGAATATCCGAATGTTAAAGACTCAATGGTAATTCGACCTCTCATTGTAAAATCAATCTGAGTACGCCTAAATCACCAAGCAGTTATTACCCTTCTACTCAAATACACAGAGCTGTGATACCTAATAATACGGAAGCTAATTTTTGAATGCAAGCATATCAGTTGCGGGCTTTCAAATAAAATGGAATGATGGCCGTCAACTACGTACCCTCAGACTCAGAGTTGAAATATTAAAAGTTTTGGCTGCTTTCGTTGTCTAGGGGCTGGGATACGAAGCTGCCACATTACCAGCCAAATACTGCTGAGTCTACCGTATACAATATGAATATACACATGAATCGAATGGTCGAAGGTTCCTATCACTCGGCAACTGCGAATTTTGAACGTAACGTAGACATTTATAAAGTAAAGATGGCAATCAAATAAATTCTGCAGGTATTATTTTAACGACTTTAAATGATGAGTAAGATAGCAGAAGTACCTTTAAGAATGCCCATTATTACTGCAAAACACTTATTGGTGCCGATGGTCCAGCAGTTAAACAAAATATAAGTTGAATAACAGGGAAACAATAGATTATACTTCACGTAATGAAAAAAAAATGGTTCAAGTGGCTCCGAGCACTATGCGACTAAACTTCTGAGGTCATCAGTCGCCTAGAACTTAGAAGTAATTAAACCTAACTAACCTAAGAACATCACACACAACCATGCCCGAGGCAGGATTCGAAACTGCGACCGTAGCGGTCGCTCGGCTCCAGTCTGTAGCGCCTAGAACCGCACGGCCACTCAGGCCGGCTCACGTGATTAGTTATGACCATCAACATAGCTAGCGAAATACTCACTTATAAACGCATACTACGTCTGCAGAAGCCACGGAAACCTCACAAGCGCACAAGTCGGCACTACGAAATACTAGGACTATTCAGAAAGTAAGGAACGATAGGTCGTGTAATGGAAACCACAGCGAAATTCAAAACTTTTTTTATTTGCAACGGTTAGCAACATTTTGCAGCTATTTCTCTACACAATCGCCACTCAGACTTAGACATCTGTCGTAGCGTTGTACCAACTTTTCAATTCCCTCGTTATAGAAGACAGCCGCCAGTGCTTTTCGACAATTTTCTACTCTGGACTACAGCTCGTTGTCTGTGTCAAAATATTGTCATCATAGCCAGCGGATCATCTGAGCAGAGATGAACCTCAGGGGTAGCCAATTATGGGCTGTATTGTGAGTGAACATAAACTTCCCGTCGAAAACGCTGCAGGAGCATCTTCATTGCCCGTGCAGAGAGAAGCCGAGAATTGTCGTGTAAAACGAACCCCATGACAGTTATGTTTCGTGATCAGCATAGCTTCAGGCGAAATCTTTTGTCAGGCCCTTATACTTGGCGGGAGACGCTAATTTCTAGCCATCTTTACGTTCTCACTGTGAGCTTAGAACTGTAAAGACAGACATGATGCGATCGATAGGCGTACTAGACACAGTGCCCAACGCATCTGCGCAAAGCTTCATCAGGTTTTCACAGTATTTTCTATTTCGCGACCGATCGTTCGTTACTCTCCGAATAACTCTCGTATTTCTATCTCCCGCAACCACACGCTAACTGCTCCACTCTCCATGTCTTTCCCGCGACTGTACGTCCCTGCTCCACGTCGACTCGTTCCCGTGACCGCGCGTCCGTCGTGCCGTACTGACCAGGAATCTCTCGTGTCCTCTCCCATGCTGTCCAGAATTCCCCTGTCCTCTCTCGAAACGATCCTCCTCCCCCACGTCCATACAGTCTTTCCACGTGTCCTTTTTGGAACGACCGCTGTGATTGGCTAGAGAGCTCCCGCCCTGTCTCCATGCCAAAGCACACTCACAAACATAATTAAACACATTCTAATGAATGACACGTGTCGCCTCCAGTAAAGGAACGGTCCACACAATAGCTGGTTGAGGCCTTTACTCAGTCCATTTACAATGCATGCATCTTAGTGAAGGATGTAACTGTTAGGACAGAGGCTCCCCAAAGCACGTCCTAATGCATTGCATACTTCTCAAACAGCTTACACGATTAGAGAATACATACGGGGACGAAAACTATGCGACTAGAGACCAAACAATAAGGAAAGAAAATCCATAGCACAGTAGGCTCGATCCCCAAGATCATGCACCTTTAGCATACAAAAGAAGCTTAAACAGACAATAACCGAAACCCATCACACAAGAAACAATCAACATGAAAGACACCTCAGAGGAAGGAGGCGAAACTGACCCATGTAATAGTAGTGACGATGATGATAACTTCTTTGAACAAGTCACCTAATACATAAACCGTAACAAGTTAGTTCTCCTTGAGTAAACAAAAGTAGGCAGGCAGCTCAGTAACCATACGAGCCAGTGGTGGGCACATGGCTCACGTCTTTCCTGTACTATGTTGAAAGGTATCTAAAGCTCACCTCAAAACTTCCCTGTCATTTTTTACCTTCCATAAGATACAGAAAAACAAAACAAAAACTACTTAGTTTCAATTTACTAATTGATATAATGTATATTTTCTACATTGTTTCAGCAGTTGAAGAAGAATCTGTGGGCCCGGAAATCTTATCAATGACAATAAGTGTCAGAACGTTAAGACTCAATGCAGTTCCGATGATAAACCCTTCCGATGACTGTTGGTTGCGGCCAAACATCTTATACTTCGTTTCCTCTCGTTCTTTTCTTTTCTTCTGCATTACACTTCGGATTTCAAATATTTTTAATGATTTGTTTATTTTAGTACATTTATTTAGCACCCTTCGTTTCCTTGAACTAATTTAATCTTAATTATACAATAAGTTTTTGTTATTGTGTTGACTTTTAATTGCTGTAAAAATATTCCCTTATAATTTGGCCTTATAATTTGGGAAAATTCAATTTAATATTTTATAAATTTTTAATTGTGAACCCGTTTTTAAAATATTACGCAACAGGTATTTGAAGAATCATCATCATCATTCATCATCATTGAGTTGTCTGCTTGCGGCAGGTTTTGACTGCATCGCCCTCCATGCTTCGCTCTCTTCTGCGTTCCTTTTCATTCTTTAGTTCCCTATTTGTGGCCTGCTGACATCAACCAGCATCTGGAACCTTCTTCTGCCCTTCCCTCTCTTTCCTGGAACGAAACCTTGAATTTCCTCTACTAGAAAGCAATCTCTTCTTAGATTGTGGCCTATCCAGTTTAGTTTCCTGTTCTTCACCGTGAGCAACATCCTCCATTCTTCTCCAACTCTCCTCAGTACTTTTTCATTCCTGACTTTATCATTCCACCTGATCTTCTCCATTCTACACCATATCCAAATTTCACAACCTTCAATTCTCTTATCATCCTGCTTTCTTAAGGTTCACGTTTCTGCCCCATACAAGGCCACGATCCATATTAAGCACTTACCCAGTCGCTTCCTTAATTTCTTGTTTAAACAACTAGTTAGAAGTCTTCTCTGTTTTTGAAAAGCCTATTTCGCCAGAGCCCTTATCACTTTGCTATCTTGTCGGCAGTCCATGTCTTCTTTAATCCAACTTTCCCGATACTTGAAAGCTCTTACCTATTCTATGATTTCTGACCACAATTTAATTTTCACTTTTTTTTCTTTAGGCCTACAACCCCGCTTTTGGTTTTCTTTTCATTAATTTTCATTCCATGTGCTCCACAGGCTTCATTCAGGTCATTTAACATTTGAGTCAGCGTCTCTTGATTTTCTGTGAGGATCGCCACGTCGTCTGCGAATCTTATAGACACAATTTTCCGCCAACCTATCCTGACGCCTCTTGTCCCATCCAGTTTTCCAGTAGTTCCTCCAGATAAACGTTAAATAATATCGGCGAGAGACAACAGCCCTATCTAACACCTCTCCCAATCTTTATGTCTTCAGGGATCCCATTACTTGTTCGTACCCGTG
The DNA here is from genome assembly GCF_023898315.1 of Schistocerca nitens. Lineage (NCBI taxonomy): Eukaryota > Metazoa > Arthropoda > Insecta > Orthoptera > Acrididae > Schistocerca > Schistocerca nitens. The sequence goes on from NC_064616.1 coordinate 954,068,193, forward strand.
CTTTCTGATTCAGGCACAGATTTGCGATCAAACCTCTCTCCTTCCACTTTACTCCCTTCTTTTACAAGATATCTAACAGATTATCCCATTGCACTCTATAAAAGGCCTTTTCGAGGTCTATGAAGACAGCATACACATTTTTGACCTTTTCTATGTATCTTTCGTCGATGTCCAGTGGCATCTCGTGTTCACTTTCCCCTTTTGAAACCATATTGTTTTTCACCAAGTGTTTCGTCCAGCGTTCCATATAGCCTCCTATTCAGACTTCAAAGAACTACTTTTGCTGCCTGCGATATTAGGCTGATTGTCCTGTGGTCTGCACGCTTTTTGAGATTATTAGTCTGGGATTGTGACTATTATACTTACGAGAAAGTCTTCTGGCCATTCCCCTTTGTCATAGATGTAGTTGCAAAGAGAAGTCAACTGATTTTTACCTGTTTCTTTTAAACTCTTTAATGTTTCTGTCGGAGTGTCATCTACATCACACGGCTTGTTGTTTTTGTGCTCCAAACGCCTTATTTATCTCTGAATCTAGGATAAAAATTCCTTTATCATTTTCATTTACTGATTGTTCCTTCTCAATATGCAGATCGGAAGGTCTTTGATCCGCTTCATAGAGCGTTTCAATATATTCTTTCCATCTATGCTGAACAGCGTGTGGGACACCTAAAAGGGTTCCATCTTTCCCTTCTATCTCCATATTTGCTTTGTTCTTCCTTCCCTGAAATACTGTTTCCTTGTTTACTTTACACATATTTTAGTACTTGCCCTCTTCCTCTAGTGTCTCAATTTCTGAGCAGATTTCTCGCGTCCAAAGCTCTTACGTAGTAAAATAAATCATTCTTCTTACATTAATTCAAGGAATGTGTCAAAGCAAACAGTGAAAGACAGTCATCGATCATTGTTCTGTTACACTGGCTAATCGAAGGTTGGTTTTTGGACGATCCCGCACATTGCTCTATGTCCAGGCAAACTCAAGGATCGCTCCATGTAAGACACGTAACAGAATGCAGAATAAAGTTAACAGACTTGGCACAACCATAGCATTCACTAAAAATATTTCATCTTAACTTAAACTGAGACGTTACGTCAGAGACGGCATCCCAGAAATACCATAAGTTGGAAATCCAGCAGGGGCCAGTTCTTGCCGTGTGCGAAACTACAAAATTAGAATAAGATTGTAAAGGCCATACTTTGGTCGCCTACATTCTAGTTATTCTACTTGCACACGATCTGGATTTTGGGACATTACTTCATTTTCTATTGTAATAACGTTAGTAGCAAATATATTTTTACAGCTATCTGGGCCGTCCGGGGTGGCCGAGCGGTTCTAGTCGCTACAGTCTGGAACCGCACGACCGCTACTGTCGCAGGTTCGAGTCCTGCCTCGGGCATGGATGTGTGTGATGTCCTTAGGTTAGTTAGGTTTAAGTAGTTCTAAGTTCTAGGGGACTGATGACCTCAGAAGTTAAGTCCCATAGTGCTCAGAGCCATTTGAACCATTTGAACAGCTATCTGGAATGTATAAAAGTAAAGTATCTAGATCGGAGGTATACACAAAATTACATTGCCGGTAACATAATATCAACACCAAGCAATTATCCCATATAGATAGATTTTAATAGGTGCTGGATGTCTTGTAATTATCTGAATAACGATAGGCTAGGACTGTAATTCTCCCCCAAGAACAATGGACCTAGTGGGGAGGCTTGCGTGCCTCAGCGATACAGATGGCAGTACCGTAGGTGCAACCACAACGGAGGGGTATCTGTTGAGAGACCAGACAAACGTTTGGTTCCTGAAGAGGAGCAGCAGCCTTTTCAGTAGTTGCAGGAGCAACAATCTGGAAAATCGACTGATCTGGACTTTTAACATTAACCTAAACGGCCTGATGCTTCAAAATGGTTCAAATGGCTATAAGTACTATGGGACTTAAAATCTGAGGTAATTAGTCTCCTACTAACCTAAGGACATCACACACATCCATGCCCGTGGCAGGATTCGAACTTGCGACCGTAGCAGCAGCGTGGTTTCGAACTGAAGCGCCTAGAACCGCTCGGCCACAGCAGCCGGCTGGCCTGGTGCTGCAAACGGCTGTAAGAAAGAAGAAACTATAGCCATAATTTTTGCCGAGGGTATGCGGCCTTACTATATGGTTAAATGATGATGGCGTCCTAATGGGTAAAGTATACCGTAAGTGAAATAGTCCCCCAATCGGATCTCTGGGCGGGGACTACTTAGGAGGACGTCGTTATCAGGAGAAAGAAAACGGGAGTTCTACGGATCGGAGTTTGGAATGTCAGATCCCTTAATCGGGCACGTAGGATAGGAAATTTAAAAGGGAACTGGATAGATTAAAGTTAGATGTAGTGAGAATTAGTGAAGTTCGGTGACAGGAGGTACAAGACCTCTGGTCAAGTGAATACAGGGTTATAAATACAAAATTATACAGGGGATATGCAGGAGTATGTTTGATAATGATTTAATGAAAATAGGAGCACGGGTAAGCTACTGTGAACAGCATAGTGAATGAATTATCGTTCCCAAGATAGACACAAAGCCCACGCCTGCCTCAGTGTACAAGCTTGTATGCCAACTAGCTCCACACTTCGCGAAGAGATTGAAGAAATATATGATGGGATAAAATAAATTATTCAGATAGTGAAGGAAAACGAAAATTTAATAGTCATGGGGGACTGGAATTCGATCGTACGGAAAGGGAGAGAAGGAAAAGTGGTAGGTGAATATGGAGTGGGGGTAAGGAGTGAAAGAGGAGGCCGCGTAGTAGAACTTCGCACAGAGCGTAATTTAATCATACCTAACACCTCGTTTAAGAATCATGAACTAAGGTTGTGTACTTGAAAGAGGCCTGAAGACGTTGGATGGTTTCAGATTGACTTTATAATAGTAAGAGAGTAATTCAGGAACCAGTTTTTAAATTGTAAGGCATTTACAGGGCAGATATGGTGTATGACCATAATCTATTGGTTATGAACTGTAGATTAAAACTGAAGAAACTGCAAAAAAGGTAGAAATTTAAGGAGATGGGACCTGGATAAACTTAAAATATGAGAAGTTGTAGAGAGTTTCAGAGAGAGCATTAGGGAATGATTGACAAGAACGGGGGAAAGAAATACAGTAGAAAAAAAAAGAAAAGGTAGCTTTGAGAGATGAAATAGTGAAGGCAGATGAGGATCAAGTGGATAAAAAGACGAGGGATAGTAGAAATACTTCGGTAACAGATGAGATATTGAATTTAATTGATGAAAGGAGAAAATATAAAAATGCAGTAATTGCAGCAGGCAAAAAGGTATACAAAAATCTAAAAATGAGATCGACAGTAAGGGTGAAATGGCTAAGCAGGGATGGTTGGAAGACAAATTTAAGGGTGTAGAGACATTATCACTAGTGTTAAGACAGATATTGCCTACAGGGAAATTAAAGAGGTCGTTGGAGAAAACAGAACCTGTTGTATGAATATCAACAGCTCAGATGGTAAACCAGTTCTAACACAAAGAAGGGAAAGCAGAAAGGTGGAAGGAGTATATACAGGGTCTATACAATGGCGATGTACTTGAGGGAAATATTATGGAAATGGAAGAAGACGTAGATGAAGATGAAATGGGAGATGAGATACTGCGTGAAGAGTTTGACAGAGCACTGAAAGAGCTAAGTCGAAACTAGGCTCCGGGAGTAGACAGTATTACACTGCTGGCCACCGTAAATGCAACACCCTGAAGGAAGCACCCGAATCAAGTGAAATTTACACCATGGGTTTGCAGCGATGAGATATGCAACTGATTAGAATTTCAGCGCAGACGCACATCACGCGCGCCTGTGGCGCCACCTCATAGCGCCATTTAAGGCTTGGCGATTTCGACGAGTGTACGTTCGGCACGTGTGTTTACCTTGTGGTTGTTTCACAAGACGATCAGTTATGCCTCTTAGACAACAGCGAACATCTTTTGATCAAGTATCCGAGTTCGACAGAGGAAGGATAGTGGCTTACCGAGATTGTGGATTATCATACAGAGAAATCGCTAGTCGTGTTGGACGAAACCAAACAACTGTAATGCGGATATGTGACCGTTGGATGCAGGAGGGTACGACGGACCGACGTGGTCGATCGCATTCACCTCGGTGCACCACTGCACGTGCTGATAGGCAAATTGTGCGCATGGCAGTAACGGATCGCTCAGTGACATCCCGAACCATAGCACAGCACATTGCGTCTGTAACGCATCATCCAGTGTCCGCGCGTACCATTCGGCGCCGTTTACAGCAGAGTGGTCTGTCCGCAAGACGTCCATTGCTTCGTCTACCATTGACGCAGAACCACAGACGTCTCCGTCGCCAATGGTGTGATGACAGACGGATGTGGACGGCAGAATGGAATGACGTTGTCTTTACTGACGAGGCACGCTTCTGTCTGCAGCACCACGATGGTCGGATTCGAGTGTGGAGACACCGTGGAGAGAGGATGCTGGACAGCTGCATTATGCACCGCCACACTGGTCTTGCACCGGGTATTATGGTATGGGGCGGCATTGGATATTACTCTCGCACGCCTCTAGTACGCATTGCCGGTACTTTAAATAGCCGGCGCTACATATCCGAGGTGCTGGAGCCAGTTGTCCTTCCTTACCTTCAGGGCTCGGCCACAGCCATATTTCAACAGGATAATGCGCGACCACACGTGGCACGCATTGTCCAAAGGTTCTTCGTCAATAACCAGATTGAATTGCTTCCCTGGCCGGCTCGCTCTCCGGATCTTTCGCCGATAGAAAACATGTGGTCCATGGTTGCTCAACGAGTGACGCATATTACATCCCCAGCTGCCACACCAGATGATCTTTGGCAACGTGTGGAAGCTGCTTGGGCTGCTGTACCCCAGGAACACATCCAACGTCTCTTTGACTCAATGCCGAGACGTGTGGCAGCGGTGATCTCCAACAATGGCGGCTACTCTGGCTACTGATTCTGGCAGGAACCACATGTCACAGACGTCGGTAAACGTAATCATTTGATACTTGGCCAACATGTTATCTACAAAATAAATCTTGTTGTGCTACCTCTTGTCTTTCTTGGTGTTGCATTTACGGTGGCCAGCAGTGTATATTAGAACTGCTCATAGCCTTGGGAGTGCTAGCCCTCAAAAAACTCTACAATCCGGTCAGCAAGAAGTATGAGACAGGCGATATACTCTCGGACTTCAAGAAAAGTTTAATAATCCCAAACCCAAAGAAAGCAAGCGTTGACAGGTGTGAAAATTACAGAACTATCAGCTTAATAAGTCACGGCTGCAAAATACTAATACGAATTCTATAGAGACGAATGGAAAAAGTGTTACAAGGCGACCTCGGGGAACATCAGTTTGGATTCAGTAGAAATGTTGGAACACGTGAGTCCTACGACTTATCTTAGAAGATAGATTAAGGAAAGATAAACTTACGTTTCTAGCATTTGTAGACTTAGGGAAAGCTTTTGATAATGTGGGCTGGCATACCGTCATTCAAATTCTGAAGGAAGCAAGGGTCAAATACAGGGAGCGAAAGGCCATATACAATTTGTACAGAGACCGGTTAGAGAATTCCCTCCCTAGGCCTGACAAGACGCCTCCTGAAACGTGACGAGGTTGCAGTAGGCAAAACGCAACGGGGAATGACAATATTAATGTGGTAATAGTAAACTGCAGGAGCGTCTATAGAATGGTCCCTGAACTGCTCTCATTAATAAACGGTCACAATATCCACATAATACTAGGGACGGAAAGTTGGCTGAAACCAGATGTAAACAGTAATGAAATTCTAAACTTAGATTGGAATGAATATCGCAGAGACAGGCTGAACAGTGAAGGTGGAGGCGTGTTTATGGCGACAAAAATTGCAATAGTATCGAAGGAAATCGACTGAGATCCGAAATCTGAAATAATTTGGGTGAAGGTCACGGCTAAAGCAGGCTCAAACATGGTAATTGGATGTCTCTATGGGCCACCTGACTCAGCAGCTGTTGTTACGGAACACCTGAAGGGAAATTTGGAAAATATTTCGAGTAGATTTTCCGACCATATTATAGTTTGGGGTGGAGATTTTAATTTACCAGATATAGACTGGGAGACTCAAACGCTTACAACGGGTGGCAGGGAGAAAGAATCTAGTGAAATTTTTAAGTTGCATTATCTGAAAATACCTTGAGCAGTTGAACAGATAACCGACTCGTGGCGATAACATGTTAGACCTTCTGGTGAATAACAGACACGAACTATCTGAAACACTTAGCGCAGAACAGTGAATCAGCGATCATAAAGCGGTTACAGCATCAGTGATAATCAGCCCTAAATAGAAATATTAAAAAAGGTAGGAATATTTGCCGGCCGAAGTGGCCGTGCGGTTAAAGGCGCTGCAGTCTGGAACCGCAGGACCGCTACGGTCGCAGGTTCGAATCCTGCCTCGGGCATGGATGTTTGTGATGTCCTTAGGTTAGTTAGGTTTAACTAGTTCTAAGTTCTAGGGGACTAATGACCTCAGCAGTTGAGTCCCATAGTGCTCAGAGCCATTAGATTTTTTTTAGGAATATTTTTTTTTGTTTAGCAAGAGTGACAAAAAGTAGATTTCAGAGTACTGGACGGTTCAACACAAAAATTTTATCTCTAGTACACATAGTGTTGAGTATCAGTGGACAAAGTTCAAAACCACCGCACAGTATGCATTAGATGAGTATGTGCCGAGCAAAATCGTAAGAGATGGAAAAGAGACAACCTGGTACAGCAACTGAGTTAGAAAAGTGCTAGGGGATCAAAGGGAACTTGACAGTAAACATAAACATAGCCAAAGCCTTGCAGACAAAGAAAAATTACACGAAGCGAAATGTAGAGCGAGGAGGGCTATGTGAGAGGCGTTCAAAGAATTTTAAAGTAAAGTTCTATGTACTGACTTCGCAGAAAATTCTGTGACCAAAATGGTACTGAGACAGAGGATGACAGACCATAGGCCGAAATACTAAATGGCTTTTTCCAAAGTTGTTTCACAGAGGAAGACTGCACTGTAGTTCCTTCTCTAAATTGTCGCACAGATGACAAAATTGTAGATATCGAAATAGATGATAGAGGGATAGAAAAACAATTAAAATCTATCAAACGACGAAAGGCAGCTGATCCCGATGGGATACCAGTTCGATTTTACACAGAGTACGCGAAGGAACTTGCCCCTCTTCTTGCAGAGGTGTACCGTAGATCTCTAGAAGAGCGTAGCGTTCAAAAATATTGAAAAAGGGCACAGGTCATCCCCGTTTTGAAGAAGGGACGTCGAACAGATGTGCAGAACTATAGACCTATATCTCTAACGTCGATCAGTTCTAGAATTTTGGAACACGTATTATGTTCGAGTATAATGACTTTTCTGGAGACTAGAAATCTACTCTGTAGGAATCAGCATGGGTTTCGAAAAAGACGATCGTGTGAAACCAAGCTCGCGCTTTTTGTCCACGAGACTCAGAGGGCCCTAGACACGGGTTACCAGGTAGATTCCGCCATAGTCGTTTAATAAACAAAGTAAGAAAATATGGACTATCACACCAATTGTGTGACTGGATTGAAGAGTTCCTAGATAACAGAACGCAACACGTCATTTTCAATGGAGATTAGTCTTCCGAAGTAAGAGTGATTTCAGGTGTGCCGCAGGGGAGTGTCGCAGGATCGTTGCTGTTCACAATATACATAAATGACCTAGTGGATAACATCGGAAGTTCACTGAGGCTTTTTCGAATGATGCTGTAGTATATCCAGAGGTTGTAATAATGAAAAATTGTACGGAAATGCAGGAGGATTTGCAGCGAATTGACGCATGGTACAGGGAATGGCAATTGAATCTCAATGTAGACAAGTGTAGTGTGCTACGAATACATAGAAAGAAAGATCCTTTATCATGTAGCTACAATATAGCAGGTCAGCAACTGGAAGCAGTTAATTCCATAAATTATCTGGGAGTAGGCATTAGGGGTAATTTAAAATGGAATGACCATATAAAACTAATTGTCGGTAAAGCAGATGCCACACTGAGATTCATTGGAAGAATCCTAAGGGAATGCAATCCGAAAACAAAGGAAGTAGGTTACAGTACGTTTGTTCGCCCACTGCTTGAATAGTGCTCAGCAGTGTGGGATCCGTACCAGATAGGGTTGATAGAAGAGACAGAGAAGATCCAACGTAGAGCAGCGCGCTTCGTTACAGGATCATTTAGTAATCGCGAAAGCGTTACGGAGATGATAGATAAACTCCAGTGGAAGACTCTGCAGTAGAGATCCTCAGTAGCTCGGTACGGGCTTTTGTTGAACTTTCGAGAACATACCTTCACCGAGGAGTCAAGCAGTATATTGCTCCCTCGCACGTATATTTCGCGAAGAGACCATGAGGATAAAATCAGAGAGATTAGAGCCCACACACAGGCATACAGACAATCTTTCTTTCCACTAACAATGCGAGACAGGAATAGAAGGGCGAACCGATAGAGGTACTCAAGGTACCCTCCGCCACACACCGTCAGGTGGCTTGCGGAGTACGGTTGTAGATGTAGATGTAGATGTACACCACATGGCAGTTATAAGAGCCGAAGTGCACGAAAGGGATGCAGCAGATGAGAAGGGAGTGAGACAGGGTTGTAACCGATCTCCGATGTTATTCAACTTGCATATTGAGCAAGCAGTAAAGGAAACAACAGAGAAATTTGGAGTAGGAATTAAAATCGATGGAGAGAAAATAAAATCTTTGAGGTTTATCGACGACATTGTAATTCTGTCAGAGACAGCAAAGGCCCTAGAAGAGCAGTTGAACGCAACGGACAGTGTGTTGAAAGGAGGAGATAAGATGAACATCAACAAAAGAATAACGAGGACAACGGTATGTAGTAGAAATAAAACAGGTGATGCTGAGGAAATTAGGTTAGGAAATGTGACACTTAAAATAGTATAGGAGTTTTGTTATTTCGGGGGCAAAATAACTGATGATGGTCGAGGTAGAGAGGACATAAAATGTAGATTGGAATTCGAAAGGAAAACCTTTCTGAAGAAGAGAAATTTGTTAACATCGAGTATAGATTTTCGTGTCAGAAAGTCTTTTTTGAAAGTATTTGTATGGAGTGTAGCCATGTATGGAAGTGAAACATGGACGACAAATATTTCAGACAGGAAGAGAATAGAAGCTTTCGAAATGTGGTGCTACAGAAGAATGCTGAGGATTATACGGGTAGATCACGTAACTAATTTGGAGGTACTGAAAAAGGGATTCGTGGCACAACTTGACTAGAAGAAGGAATCGGTTGGTAGGACACGTTCTGAGGCATCAAGGGATCACCAGTTTAGTATTGGAGAGCAGCGTGGAGGGTAAAACTCGTACACGGAGTCCAAGAGATGAATACTCTAAGCACATTAAGAAGGATGTAGGTTGCAGTGGGTACTTGAAGATGAAGAAGCTTGCACAGGATAGAATAGCACGGAGAGCGGCATCAAACCAGTCTCTGGACTGAAGACTACAACAACAACAACAACAACAACAACAGGACAGTAATGCGCATCATATCTTTAAGTTTAGTTGTCTACAGTAAGGTAGCCGTGCGGGATTAGCCGAGCGGTCTCAGGCGCTGCAGTCATGGACTGTGCCGCTGGTCCCGGCGGAGGTTCGAGTCCTCCCTCGGGCATGGGTGCGTGTGTTTGTCCTTAGGATAATTTAGGCTAAGTAGTGTGTAAGCTTAGGGACTGATGACCTTAGCAGTTAAGTCCCATAAGATTTCACACACATTTGAACATTTTACAGTAAGGTAGGAAATGTAAGATGTGTGTGGTCGTATGATTGCAATTCTTGTTTTTGGGGAAGGAGACCAGACAGTGAGGTCATCGGTCTTATCAGATTAAGGAAGGACGGGGAAGGAAGTCGGCCGTGCCTTTTGAAAGGAACCATCCCGGCATTTGCCTGGAGCGTTGGCCGGACGCGGGATTGAACCGTCGTCCTCCCGAATGCGAGTCCAGTGTCTACCCACTGCGCCACGTCGCTCGGTGGTTGCAATTCATGGGGGTATTCATGTTCCTTTGTCATTTCTCTGCACTCTGACGCCAGATATTTACAGAACTGTGAGATATGTGCTGCTGAATTGTACGCAGTAGTAATAAGCTGAGAAATATCCACTGTTTTCTAAATACTTACCTGACGCCGCATAAAACACAACATATTTTGGATTAATTTAAATAAAGAGAACTTTCTCAGCTTGTTTATCTACAGCCACACCAGCATTTACAAGAAAAAATTGCATTCGTAAGATAGACGGAGCCCTAAAACCATTTACGACAAAATAATGCGGTATCATGAAAAAAATGTAGTCTTCGTTTAGTTTATCGTCATCATTATATAAATAAACAGTAGGTATAACACAGCATACATTATTTGTGCTCATTTAACTAAACATATTCTGATTAACAGCTATACAGAGTTCAGTATGAATCAACAGCCGACGAGCCCTGCGGTTGTTTGAGATTCTTTACTATGAAGGCCTTGTTTATTTTCATGTTGGTCCAGATTATGTGCCTTCCGACCGCTGCTGTTATGTTTGCGTAGCGGTGGAAACAGTATATTTTGCTGCTACTTGTGTTGCCTCTGTTGAAAACATAAACATGAAAATACATATATGTGATCAAATCGAATACTTTATCTTTCAAAATATTTCTGTTGCGTACCAGGGACGTATTGCTATTTTTATTGAGATAATCTCCTGCTTTTATAAAAAAAAATATCAGTTTGTTTTTAATTTCCGTTCACATATGTTTAAATTTGACGATTGCATTACTAATGGCGTGGATCAAAGCCATTAATTTCTTAACGAGATCTTTTTTCAAGAAACAAATAGGACTCAGAGACAATAATAACTGAATGCAACAAGACTAAATCTGCACTGGCTTGTATCCATTTAATAGTGTCGTTTGTGACACAAGTGTGGCATCAAATTATGTTCAGTCCTTACGAAGTCTAAGACAAACAAAGCTTTAATGGTCAAAGGAGATGGTGAATTACTTTCACTTTCAATTAATACCAAGTAGGTTGGAATGATACATCCACCCGTACGTAAAATATTAATGAAGCAAGACGGACAAGCTGGATCTATGTACGAATCCTATCGAAGACAATAAACACCGTTTTTTTTTAACTGAAGAACTGTATTTAGACTGGAAGATCATTTCCGTTCAGTGGAAATTGTGGTCTGTCCAGACAAAGCGCGGTATCCTTGGAAAGGATTCACAAGCGGTGGAAGACAGTCTTATCAGAGGTTAACTCATTTACCATAGATTACAATATATTAGCCGTTCTGAAGAGGACATCAGATCTAAACTACGCCTCGTTTTTGAGTGAACACGGTTTGTAAAGCCAAATTGACAGAGGAACCCTATTTCTATGTTTAATGTAACTGTTTACAATGCCGAAGAATGAAATAGGTATCCCTAGGTACAAATGTATAGTTGAATATTACTAAATTACACGGGACTGACATCAAATATTTCCATTACACACTATAAGCTCAGTAGCATCACTATGGCAATATTTGCAAAGGAAGAACTATGTGGTCTTCTTCGTCTACATTAACATGGAGTTTTCGCTTTCCATCTTGAAGGTTACCGTCTCACCGTTGATTTTAATATCCTTGAACAGACATTCGTGCAATCGAAACTACCAAACTTGCTTGGTCAAACTGGGGGAGTGGACTCGTTCTGCATCTACTTAGTACTACCGTTAACGGTTTGTGTTTGAACTCCAAACTGAGGTTTCCCAAATACTATCTTATTTCGAAGTTGGATGTGGTCTACAAAGGTATACTTCCTAACTAATATTAAATACTTTCTACTTAGAGATTCAACTTTTATTCTAGATTTCTGTTTTACTAACTCCCTAATTTTCACTTCTGCTTATTCGAACAGGTACTTCGTACAGTCTGGCTGTATGAAACAAGTCATGTTTCAGAAATCCCCAAGAGCTTCTCATAAACATATATTGAATTCCACTTTCGATCATCTGGTCCACATTGTGTGAGGTGTCGGCTGAACTATTTAGCATACACCCAAAATGGTTAAAGTGAGAGCCCCGATGACTTACAGGGAAGGGAAGCTCCCAATAAGATCGTCCAAATGTAAGAAAAACAGCTTCGCACAACAGAAACGTCTTATTAAGGGTAAACTACACCGGATGGTTCAATTAAGTATGAAAGTATGGGTACCACACCACACACGGTTGTATTAATGGAGGGGCTCCTATAACTGGAAAAGCCAGTGTATATACAATCTCGTTACGAATACAAAAATTTATTTAGAGTTACTGAGTCATATGTTGGGGAAAAGGTACGTTAAAATATGGCTGAAAGGTGTCAGATACAAAATACAGGGGATAGGCAAAACAATGTAAATAGTGGCAGGAAAGGAATGGTTGCGTTTGACAGTCAACAACGGAGTTGAGGCACGTGTCGGTTGGGACTGTGCGTGGTGAGTACGGACGAGGCATCAGTGTAGGTTGTTTACGAGTAGTGCATACTCCGCATTTGCATTCAGAGGCCGAGGTCGGCATGGAGGTGAAAGTGTGATGGTTTGGGCAGCCATATCATGGTATTTTGCTGGTCCCACCATTGCACACAAAGGCCGTGTTTCAGCCAAAAATTATCTGAATATTGTAGATGATCAGGTGCACTCCATGATTCAAATGCTGTTCCCCAACAATGATTCCATATTTCAGGACGATAATGCGCCCACTCACACAGCCAAGACAGCACAATCGTAGGATGAGGAACATGGAACTGAACTGCAGCGTCTTCCCTAGCGAGCACAGTCTCGATACTTGAACATTATCAAACCCTTGTGGGTAGTTAGGCGTTATTGGAACGCAGACTCCGCAGCAGATTGCAGCCTCCCTTGTCACTACAGGAGTTAGAAGAGGTTTCGATCAAAGAGTGACACAATATTCCACTGCAGGCTATACTATCGTTGTATACAAGTATTCCAATGAGAATTGCAGCTGTATTAAGGGAAAATGAAGGTCCAACTCCTTCTTAATAAACCATTCCCAAGTACATCTGCTTCTACATCTACGAGGGCTATTCGGAAAGTAAGGAACGATAGGTCGTGAAATGGAAACCACAGTGAAAATGAAAACTGTTTTTTTTTTTTTTTTTGTATGGTTAGCTACACCTTCCAGCTACTTCTCTACACAGTCGCCACTCAGACTTAGACATCTGTCGTAGCGTTGTACCAACTTTTCAATTCCCTCGTTATAGAAGACAGCCGCCAGTGCTTTTCGACAATTTTCTACTCTTGACTACAGCTCGTTGTCTGTGTCAAAATATTGTCTTCATAGCCAGCGGATCATCTGAGCAGAGATGAACCTCAAGAGTAGCCAATTACGGGCTGTATTGTGGGTGATCAAACACTTCCCATCGAAAACGCTGCGAAGCATCTTCATTGCCCCTGCAGAATGCGGCCGAGAATTTTCATGTAAAACGAACCGCATGACAGTTATGTTATGTGGATTGCATAGCTTCAGGCGAAATCTTTCGCCAGGCCCTCATACTTGGCGAAATACGCTAATTTCCAGCCATCTTTACGTTCTCACTGTGAACTCAGAATTGAAAAGAGCGACATGATGCGATCGACAGACGTACTAGACATGGTGCTTAACGCATCTGTGCAAAGATTCATCAGATTTTCACTGTATTTTTCCATTTCGCGACCTATAGTTCATTACTTTCCAAATAACCCTCGTACATCGTACTCCGCAAGCCACCTAAAGGCGTGTAGCGGAGGGTACTTTCGGTACCACTATCAGATCGCTCTAACCCCGTTCCACTCGCGAATAGTGCGTGGGTAAGAATGATTGTCAGTAAGCATCCGTATGGGCGCTAATTTAGCGAATTTTCTCCTCGCAGTCATCGGCGAGATGTATGTGAGGGTAAATAATATGTTGTCCGACTCCTTCTGAAAAGTGCTGTCCTGAAATTTCAATAGTTAAGCTCATCGTGATGTACAACGCCTCTCTTGTAATGTCTGCCAGTGGAGTTTGTTTAGCATCTCCGTAACACTCTCTCGCCAGCTAAACGATCCCGTGACGAAACGCGCTGCTCCTCGTTGGGTCGTCTGTATCTCCACTATCAGTCCTATGTGACAGGGATACAAGACAGATTAACAATACACAAGAATCGGGCGAACAAGCTCCTAATAAGGCACTTCTTTCGTGAATGCGCTAAATTTCCTGAAGATTATTCTCATTATTTTGTCTATCCCCTGTATTCCACCTCCGTAAGGATGCACTATTATTAATGTTGATCGCAAATTAATCAACAGTAAGTCTCTAGCCACGAGGGCTTATAAAGGAAATAGGTTTGTGATCACAAAAATGTGAATACACAGCCAAAACATTATCATTTTTCGAGGAAAATATCTTCTCCGAAGCCCTTACTGATTCCATTCCGAAGTTACAAAAAGAAATTAGGAATATTGTACGTAAAACAAAAAATCTCGTGAAAGACTCTCAAAAGGAAAAGGTAATTAACAGCAACCCTAAGCCACTCCGCCACTGCTTGTCCCAAGCCCGGGGCCTCATCTCGCAAGGGATGAGGAAGGAGGAGGGGGAGGAGTAAACACCTCGTAAAGAAAACCTGGATCCATGTGGCTCTGGATGATAGCACCCTGTGAGGGCCCTGGCTAGGGTTACAGGTGAAGCCCGGTCAAAGGTCTCAATGACGGAAGAGGAATCCTAACTCCCAAAAGCAGAGAAAGCTGAGGAACCTGATGGACAAAACCCTGAAAAATAATCATTTCTGACTAACAGTCCGATTTTACCTTGGAATTTGTTTCCTACCATGCACAATGCACAATTTCAATTGCAGAATGGGAAGTCCGCTAGAATAAAGCACTACCCCAGGTAGTAACTCGAAAGAGGAATCTTCCACTGCTTTATGCAATGTATCTGGACCTAGTGTTCTGGGGAGTCCCAACGTCTGCATTAAAGATGAGTCGGAGCATCCTTGGTATCCTTCCAAACTCTAATTCAAAAGGAAATTCTTTGCAGGCACCTTGAACGTAAACTCATTACTAAAAATTGATAAACAAAACGAACTCGAAATTCTCTTAGACAAGCATGAAATACAAATTTTAGCAGTTCAAGAAACAAGATTTTCCGATGAAAATGTTACAGAAACTAAAACCCATATAAATTTTAAGGGTAATCCAGCAATAAAAATCCTGAAAGGCACGCCAATACTTGGTTCCACTTTGTATGTTCATAAAAATTTATCAGATAACATTACAGAATTCAAATCAAATTCAGACAGACTATCTCTTCTCACAGTTAAATGCAAAAAATAGACAGTATACCTTTGTTAATTGTCATGCTCCAATTAATGAAGACAATAAGATAAATCCAAATAAAGTAGAAGCATTCTGCGAACTTCTAGAAGAAGAAATATTAAAAATTCCAAAATCAAATATTGTTATACTAATGGCGGATTTTAATGCGCAAATAGGGAGGGAAAAATTGTTTTGCAAAATAGTAGGATGTTATCCAGCTCATAGAAGAACAAAAAATAAAAATGACACAAGACTAATCAGTCTTTGTAGACATTTCAGTTGAAGGTAATATCCACCTTCTTCAAAAAGTAACCAAAAAAGGAAAAACAAAAACATTGATCTCTCCGAATCCAATGCTAGGGGAGTTCCAGTTAGATCATGTGGCTATTTCTGAATCCAATTTTAAAGAAATCATGAATGTAAAAGTAGCAAGAAACAGGGAATCTGATTCACATCATTACCAGACTAAGATTAAACTGAAATTTCTCCCCAATAAAAACCAAAAGAGACAGTAAAAATTAATTAAACATAATACAGACAGGCTCAACATCACCAAAGAGGTAATAAAAAATTTCCAAGAAGAAATTAAAGGAACTAAATCAGGGAAATGGAAAGACATATCGAAAGGAATCAACAGGGCTGCGAAAAATGTATCTGGTACAACAAAAATTAAGAAGAAAGGTTGGTGGAAAGAAAACTGTGAAGAAGCAGTTACAGAAAGAACAAAGCCGTGGAAGACATGGAAATGTTCTGGGAAGGCTGAACACCTTGATGTATTTAGAAGGAAAGAAACAGCAAGATTAATAAAGAATGCTAAAAGATCTTTTGATAAATCACAACTTATTGACATACAAAACAAATTTGTAAGAAATGACTCCCAGAATTTCTATAAGATGTTTAAAAGCCTTCTAAAGGGCTACCATGATCCAAGTATTTACTTCACAGATGAAAATCGTAAAGTAGGCCTTTGCCACAGCCACAATTGTGAAATACAAAGAAAGTATTTTGAAGGATTATTGAACTGTGAAGAACCAAACTGTAAGCTAGAATTTCCAGTTCTCCATGAAAATACAGAAGCAGATCCACCACCTACAGCTGAAGAAATTAAAAAAGCAATAAGTACCATGAAAAATACGAAAGACAATGGAGAAGACTCAATTACAACTGAAGTTACCAAATGGTCTCAACCAAAAATTATGACCAACCTTTAGCTCATGTTTGAGGAAATATGGGAAACTGAGAAGATACCAGAAGACCGGAAAGGTGATAAGCAAAATGTAAATAACTACAGAAGTGTATCTTTGTTGCCAGTGCGTTATAAAATATTTTCAACAATACTGCTAAACAAGGTAGAAGCAGCACTTGAGAGTATCAGAGTGGATTTAGAAAGGGCAGTTCTTGCTCAGAACAGATTGTCAACCTAAAGTCCATAATTCATCACAGACTTACAAACTCCAAAGATAAAGCTGTAATATTTATAGATCTTAAAAAGGCTTTTGACTCAGTTTATATGTAAACACTAGATAAAGTGATCAGAGAATTTGGCATCAAATCCAAATTAGCAGACTTTATTCGTGAAACGCTCACAGGCAACAAATCAAAACCAAAGTTTCAGGGTGAAATATCGAAGGCATTCAACATAAAAACAGGAGTAAGGCAAGGTAATGGCCTGTCTCCACTCCTCTTTAACTGGGTACTAGAGAAAATAGTAAGAGAATGAAAACAAAAACTAAAAGAAGAGAAACTATCACCTATCAGACTGGGAACTAAAAACAAATGTAGTGAAATTCACTGTTTAGCATTTGCGGATGATTTTTCGTGCTGTCTGAAAACCTAACACATGCCAGAATACAAATCAATCTCTTCGAAGAAATAGCCAACAAAGCAGGTTTAAGAATATCTGTAGAAAAACAAAATTTATGACAAATATAAGAAATGCTCCAGAATCCCTAGCAACAGATACTGGACAGGTAAAGAGGGTAAATAAATTTAAATATTTGGGATAAATTATCCAAGAAAATGGCTTAGATATAACTCTACAGAAGAAAGAGTACATAAAATGGAGAGAGCTTATGGAATAACTAGGAATGTCTACAACAAAAGTGTCTGTCTAAAATTTTGAAGATACAGCACTACAACTCAGTAGTAAAACCAGAATGTCTTTATGCAAATTACACGAACCTGGAGTCCTAGGAAGATAAATCATTCGAAAAATACTTGGACCACTAAAAAATAGAGAGGTATGGAAATTAAGAAGCAATGAAGAAGTTTTTCGCAACATAGAAAAAATAAATGAAACACTACGTAAGAGGCGCTGCTATTTTGTGGACAATTATACAGAATGAACAGCAACAGGTTAACCAAATACATCTTTAAATATCTTTGGAACATAGAGTCAACAATAGCCTGAATTCAAGAAGCTAGGAAGGATTTGGAAATAATCAACATAAGTGAAAAAGATGCAACAGAAAGAAAGAGTTTCAAGAGTAAAGTGTTAAAAATGGAAGGATTCCCAGGCAGGAGTGAGAAGAAGACAGGGTCTAAATGGTCCAAGAAGAGAAAAGGGATACACAGTGAAAAGATGAAAGAATACTGGAGGAAAAAGGAAGAACAACAAAGAAGGAAGCATTGAAATTGGTGCGTGCTCCTTAGATGACCCAAACGAAGAAAGAAAGAAGAAAATAACCCTAAGCTCCCTATTACGAGAAGCCAGTTCAATGTACATAAGAAAACCACTATATTCGCCCGATTATTAACGGAATAAACAGTCCGCATTAGAAACTAGAGATATTTTGCAAACTGAAATCGAAGAAGCTTTCGTATTTTAAGACGCTTTTTTCGTTAAAAACAGTGCTGATTTAATAAATAAGTTGAAATGTGGGCCCCTCTCCCTCGATTGATACCAGTGACGCGGTAGATTTCACTCTCAAAAATATTGAAAATAATATCCGGCTGCATACATTAACAGAGCTATAAGTATCCAAACTACTGACTTTATTACAGAGAGTACTGGAATAAAGTTACTTTCAGTTGAATGGGAAACTGTATGAGCGGTTTAGCAATTAATGTCTGTTATCTGGTATTGAAGGATTTTTTTTGTAAATGCGTTAGAAGAAAATTTTTTGAAGCCTAATTACTTTTTGAAGAGTGTGATTCATTTCTACGCTCTTTACGTAGACGACATACTCATAGTGTTTAATGGCAGCGACAAAATTCTAGAACAGATGTTCCATGCTTTTAACGACTACAACAAGAAATACAAATCGATAGTAGAGAACTTAATTTCCTAAACTGGGCACTAAGTTTACTCAAGAACAAAATCAGCTTTGACATTTTCTGTCAACCTACTTCTGCAAATAATATCATTCCAGCTGACTCAGGTAATGCACAAACTGGCAAAGCCGCTTTTTTCCAGTCTGCAGTATCTCAGGCAGTGCATACTTCTTTAGAAGCTGTAAAGTCTTCAGCTTTGAGAAACATGAGATGTTAGAAAGGAAGTGAGAGTATATTCCTATACCATTTCTACGAAGTGTATCTCACAGAACATATAGACTGTTAAAAAGAAATATGGCTTCGAAGTTGCTTTCTCTGTAAACAATAGATTAAAGCAAAAATTAACCCATTCTATCATAGTATTGAACGGAATACCTTTCAAAGTAAGATATAAAGAGAACCTGCTAAGTAGAGGTGAACGAAATGTGTACAGTTCCACTTGTGCTGAAGATCTGATTATTCTCCAGCACACACCAAGGGCAATAGAAACATTAAAACTTTTGCATGAAGAAAGTAAAAGGCTTGACCTGCTGGAATAATTATTGATTATTAAACAGCTTACTCACAAAGATGGATCCATTTTAAATAAACATGTGTGCAATTCAATAGCAGAAATTTCCTACATATTTTCAGGCCCCCTGCTTTCGTTATCGTAACAGAGAAGTGACTCGATCTCCCACACGACTTTTGTATTTGTCATTTTCCTATCCTGTTCGTACTCTTGGCACCTGTATCTCTTCTTTTTTATGATTTAAATATATTTATAGAGGTGTAACGTTCTTTAAAAAATGATAACTTTAGATTACGTTGAATATATGTCTGAACTGTGGAATTATCGTGCGGCGTGTTGTAACTGCAAGTGGTGTCCTTACTCTGTCTTACTGTTAGCAGAACTATACAAGAATTGATCGGACAATGCAATTCCCAATACAAATATAGAAATACAGTCACTGCAAAATACATTCAGCCCCTTAGGCACTGAATCATCTGCTCTGGTTAAAAACTGATAAATTTGGTGCTCATAACAATTAACTAAAATTGTCTTACCTCTAGAGCAGCAACGGAGTAACGCGATATATTCTGGTCTCCCATGAAAAACAAAAATATGCAATGTAGGGCTGGGGCCCATGAATGTACATATTTGGAAACATTCTAAAACGAAAGCATGTGTTTTTTAACACAAACTTATGTTTTTTTAAATGGACCTCCTATATTTTTTCTTCAGCAATCCATAGCATGACAAAGCATATACACAATGGCGTTGATTACATCGCAATATTCCCATTACATACCGAGATATTAAGACGCGAAGTTGACGCTTGAAACACCCGACATGCGCTGCTAGCGCACGTCCTGAGGCTCAGGCGTGAACCCCATGCTACCCGTAATCGAGATGTAATTGACATGCGTAATCACTCTTCCATACTTATCAAGAGGTCCGAAACGAATGATACGGTCTGTTGCCATCCTGCATTAACATCGTACATTCCAGCAGGTATTTATCCCACAGGCTAGGGGTGATGCGGTTCTGTAACATATCTGTGTACCGCAACGTTAGTCACAAAGTTAACTTCGCTGATCCGTTACTAGAAAGGTAATGCCGTTCAACATTAAAACTTTACTTTATTGTAGATCTAGCGCAAGTGACAGTTATTCATTCACTCGTAATAGTAAAATTCATGATGATGGTTTTAGTGAAATGAGCAAGTGGACTAAAAGTTTTACCGTTGTTTAGGTAAAAATGTTTTTATTTGGGAAGTTCATGTAGGACATAGAAGATGAATGTAAACATGTTTAACCAGTTAGTTTTATTATCACATGATTATCAATGTTATGTTTATCTAATGCGTTAAATGACAAATTATTTTCAAACAAATGTTTCTTAACATCACTGGGTAAAATGGCCCTTTGTAGAAACTTCCACTGTGATACCAGCACTACATACTAAACATAGCGTTCACATGTCATGCTCAAAGTGATGCCCATTGGCTTGCATACATAGGGTCACTGCGGATGAAGGATGCGCTACTTCGTGCTACTGTTTCCTCTTTGATGGCTGTACAAGCATCAATAACGCGTTGCTTCGTGTCCTCTGGTGTTGTTGGTAAACAGCATCCTTCACTGCTCCCCAAAGAAAATAATCCAGCGGTATAAGATCCTGAGATCGGGCAGGCCACCTAACTGGGCCACCTCGTCCAATCGACCTACCAGGGAACTTACGGTTCAGAAGTCGTCGTGCTCGTAAGACGTTATGTGCAGGGCATCCGTCATGCTGATACCACATGACCATTCTCCGGTTCAGAGGTACGGTGTCCAAGAGAACAGGAAGATTGTGTCGTATAAATCTGGAGTATTGTCTGCCATTTCGGATGCCATTTATAAAGAAAGGTCCGATAATGGTTGATGCTCCACCTGACGGAACCATTTTGGATTGTCTGCGGACCAATAATGCATATTCCTCATATTGACAATTCCTTTGTTGGAGAATGATGCCTCGTCGGTAAAGAGAACATCTGAAAAAAAATTTGGATTAGTCAGAAGTTTTTGCTGAGCCCACCGACAAAATGTTACCCTATTGCGGAAGTCTGGTGTAAATGAACATGGTAAGGATGAAATTTATGACGTTTAAGAATACGCTGTGCACTTGATTTCGACACATTAACTTCACGTTCAATTTGACGTGTGCTGATTTGAGGATTCACAGCTATGGTAGCGAGCACAGCAACTTCAGCACGTTCATCTGTACGTGTTCTAGGACGATGTCGAGGTCTTGGATTTAAGCTTCCCGTTTCACTTAGACGAGATGTAAGACGACCAAACATCCGGCGCGAAGGCGATGGCTTGTCAGGGAATCGTCTTCTGTACAGTCGTTCTGCCTGAACAGCATTTCGTCATCCTACAACAGGGTACAGTACAGGTATGTCGAGTACGGTAGAAAACAGACATAGTAACTTAATAATCATAATGTTCGCTAACAGTACTATCAACAAACAAGCAATTTCATAACGTATTTCCCGTCAACGTACATTCTCTATAGATCAGCAGCATTTCTGCGATATCTTCATGTGTGTACATGATACTGTACAGTATAAATTCCACAACACATTTATTCACAATGTGTACTACCTCCGTGCCGTCACTAGATTACTCTGATGCACGACTACACTGGCAAGCGGTGTACTGCACGCCAAAGCAACAACAAATGGGATACTCGGAGGGTGGTGGAGTACAGGAGTTTGCATGGGTCGCAAATCATAAACAAGGCGAAGTGGTAACTGTGGCAGTAGTGGGAACTACGTTGGACACTTGACTAGGTAGAGCCAGGCCCTGCGCGACAGGCACAATGGGTCATATAATGCATTAAATAAACCTTATTTTGGGTGTGCAGGATAAATAAGACAACCTGACGGGTGTACACCGATCGGTACTGGTTCATATTGTGTACGTAGATACGTAAAATGTGCAAGAGGGAAACCATTATGTGCTTATGAGAATTGATGGCAGCAGACCGTATTATTCGTTTCGGACCTCTTGATAAGTATGTAGGTGTGATTACACATGTCAATCACATCGCGATTACGGGCAGCATGGGGTTCACGCCTGAGCCTCAGGACGTGCGCTAGCAGCGAATGCCGGGTTTTTCAAGCGTCAACTTCGCGTCTCAATATCTCGGGATGTAATGGGAGTATTGCGATGCAATCAAC
This sequence comes from Schistocerca nitens, assembly GCF_023898315.1. Taxonomy (NCBI): domain Eukaryota; kingdom Metazoa; phylum Arthropoda; class Insecta; order Orthoptera; family Acrididae; genus Schistocerca; species Schistocerca nitens. Next base: position 954,090,533 of record NC_064616.1, read on the forward strand.
GCCATTGTGTATGTGCTTTGTCATGCTATGGATTGCTGAAGAAAAAATATAGGAGTTCCATTTAAAAAACATAAGTTTGTGTTAAAATACACTATGCTTTCGTTTTAGAATGTTTCCAGATATGTACGTTCATGGGCCCCAGCCCTAAATTGATACCGGTGAAAGTCGTTTTCCAATAGCTGTTATTGTTCCAGAGATATTTTGGGTGGACAAGATAGCTGGGACACCCTATATATATATATATATATATATATATATATATATATATATATATATATATACTCCTGGAAATTGAAATAAGAACACCGTGAATTCATTGTCCCAGGAAGGGGAAACTTTATTGACACATTCCTGGGGTCAGATACATCACATGATCACACTGACAGAACCACAGGCACATAGACACAGGCAACAGAGCATGCACAATGTCGGCACTAGTACAGTGTATATCCACCTTTCGCAGCAATGCAGGCTGCTATTCTCCCATGGAGACGATCGTAGAGATGCTGGATGTAGTCCTGTGGAACGGCTTGCCATGCCATTTCCACCTGGCGCCTCAGTTGGACCAGTGTTCGTGCTGGACGTGCAGACCGCGTGAGACGGCGCTTCATCCAGTCCCAAACATGCTCAATGGGGGACAGATCCGGAGATCTTGCTGGCCAGGGTAGTTGACTTACACCTTCTAGAGCACGTTGGGTGGCACGGGATACATGCGGACGTGCATTGTCCTGTTGGAACAGCAAGTTCCCTTGCCGGTCTAGGAATGGTAGAACGATGGGTTCGATGACGGTTTGGATGTACCGTGCACTATTCAGTGTCCCCTCGACGATCACCAGTGGTGTACGGCCAGTGTAGGAGATCGCTCCCCACACCATGATGCCGGGTGTTGGCCCTGTGTGCCTCGGTCGTATGCAGTCCTGATTGTGGCGCTCACCTGCACGGCGCCAAACACGCATACGACCATCATTGGCACCAAGGCAGAAGCGACTCTCATCGCTGAAGACGACACGTCTCCATTCGTCCCTCCATTCGCGCCTGTCGCGACACCACTGGAGGCGGGCTGCACGATGTTGGGGCGTGAGCGGAAGACGACCTAACGATGTGCGGGACCGTAGCCCAGCTTCATGGAGACGGTTGCGAATGGTCCTCGCCTATACCCCAGGAGCAACAGTGTCCCTAATTTGCTGGGAAGTGGCGGTGCGGTCCCCTACGGCACTGCGTAGGATCCTACGGTCTTAGCGTGCACCCGTGCGTCGCTGCGGTCCGGTCCCAGGTCGACGGGCACGTGCACCTTCCGCCGACCACTGGCGACAACATCGATGTACTGTGGAGATCTCACGCCCCACGTGTTGAGCAATTCGGCGGTACGTCCACCCGGCCTCCCGCATGCCCACTATACGCCCTCGCTCAAAGTCCGTCAACTGCACATACGGTTCACGTCCACGCTGTCGCGGCATGCTACCAGTGTTAAAGACTGCGATGGAGCTCCGTATGCCACGGCAAACTGGCTGACACTGACGGCGGCGGTGCACAAATGCTGCGCAGCTAGCGCCATTCGACGGCCAACACCGCGGTTTCTGGTGTGTCCGCTGTGCCGTGCGTGTGATCATTGCTTGTACAGCCCTCTCGCAGTGTCCGGAGCAAGTATGGTGGGTCTGACACACCGGTGTCAATGTGTTCTTTTTTCCATTTCCAGGAGTATATATATATATATATATATATATATATATATATATATATATATATATATATGAAGGGTGGTCCATTGATAGGGACCAGGCCTAATATTATCTCACAAAATAAGCATCAAACGAAAAAACTATAAAGAACGAAACTCGTTTAGCTTGAAGCGGGAAACCAGATGGCGCTATGGTTGGCCCGCTAGATGACGCTGCCATAGGTCAAACGGATATCAACTGCGTTTTCGTTAAATAGGAACTCTCATTTTTATTACAGTTTCGTGTAGTACGTAGCACTTTTTTAGCTTTGTGATAGTTGACGCTGTAATAGTCACAAACGTATAAGTACGTGGTATCACGTAACATTCCGCCAGTGCCGACGGTATTTGCTTCGTGATACAGTACCCATTACCCGTGTTAAAATGCGCCGTTTACCACTTGGGGAAAAGGTCGATATCGTGTTGATGGATGGCTATCAAAATGCCCAACGGGCGTGTGTTATTTATGCTGCTCGGTATCCTGGACGACATCATCCAAGTGTACGGACCGTTCGCCGGATAGTTACGATATTTAGGAAACAGGAAGTGTTCAGCAACATGTGAAACGTCAATCACGACCTGCAACAAATGATGATGACCAAGTAGATGTTTTAGCTGCTGTCGTGGCTAATCCTCACATCAGTAGCAGACAAATTGCGTGAGAATCGGGAATCTCAAAAACGTTAGTGTTGAAAATGATACATCAACATCGATTGCACCCGTACCATATTTCTATGCACCAGGAATTGCATGGCGACGACTTTGAACATCGTGTACAGTTCCGCCACTGACCACAAGAGAAATTACGGGACGATGACAGATTTTTTGCACTCGTTCTATTTTGCGACGAAGTGTCATTCACCAACAGCGGTAACGTAAACGGCATAATATGCACTATTGGGCAAAGGAAAATCCACGATGGCTGTGACAAGTGGAACCTCGGCGACCTTGGCGGTTTAATGTATGGTGCGGCATTATGGGAGGTAGGATAATCGGCCCCCATTTTATAGATGGCAATCTAAATGGTGCAATGTATGCTGATTTCTTACTTAATGTTCTACCGATGTTAATACAATATGTTTCACTGCATGACAGAATGGCGATGTACTTCCAACATGTTGGATGTCCGCCACTTAGCTCGCGTGCGGTTGAAGTGGTATTGAATAGCAAATTTCATGACAGGTGGATTGGTCGTCGAAGCACCATACCATGGCCCGCGCATTCCCCGGATCTGACGTCACCGGATTTCTTTCTGTGGGGAAAGTTGAAGGATATTTGCTGTCGTGATCCACCGACAACGCCTGACAACATGCGTCAGTGCATTATCATTGCATGTGCGAACATTGTGGAATACGAGCTACTCGCTGTTGAGAGGGATGTCGTTACACGTATTGCCAAATGCATTGAGGTTGACCGACATCATTTTGAGCATTTATTGCATTGATGTTGTATTTACAGGTAATTACGCTGTAACAGTATGCGTTCTCAGAAATGATAAGTTCGCAAAGGTACATGTATCACATTGGAACAACCGGAATAAAATGTTCAAACGTACCTACGTTCTGTATTTTAATTTAAAAAACACACCTGTTACCAACGCTCATCTAAAATTGTGAGCCATATGTTTGTGACTATTACAGCGCCACTTATCACAAAGCGAAAAAAGTGGTAGAACTAAAATATTGATATTTCTTTACGTACTACACGAATACGTAATAAAAATGGGGGTTCCTATTTAAAAAAACTCAGTTGATACTCATTTGGCCCATGGCAGCGCCATCTAGCGGGCCAACCATAGCGCCATCTGGTTTCCCCCTTCAAGCTATACAAGTTTAGTTCTTTGTAGTTATTTCGTCTGCTGCTTATTTCGTGAGACCCCATGAGATATTTGGCCTGGTCACGGACCACCCTATATATATATATATATATATATATATATATATATATATATATAGACCCGCAACCGAGCGCCTCCCCAGGTGGCGGATAGGGGAATGCCTCCTAGATATAGGTGGTACCGAGGAAATGAAATACTCGGGGCGGACCAAAACTACTAGTAGCGTCTGTTCCCACAGTGGGCGGCTACAAAAGGCGTCTGCTCCACATGTCAGTGGCGGCCTCAACCAACCTCCTGATCTGGAAAGTCAGGTTGTAGTCGGCAGCTTGCCATACATCCAACTACTAAACATCATGATGGTACATCGAGAAAAATCTCATTACCCCGGGCCCCAGTTAATTGACTGGGATCGTCGTGAGCATCGGATTCCGGGGGCTCACGGACATCATGAGAAGAATCGGAGCTTCTCAAACTCCCTCAAGACCAAACGCAAACACTACATCGGCACACTCAACGTGAACACACTGATGAAGACAGGAAAGATGAAACAACTGACAGACACTCTCGAAAAATTTCAAATCAAAATATGTGCACTGCAAGAAACACGATTCACAGACGAAGACCATTTCAACACGGAGAATTTCAGAATATACAAAGGAAAACCATCGAGACAACTGAAAAACCTAAGGCTTTTTGGCACAGGATTTGCAGTACACAGGTCCATAACGGACAGCATAATCGACTTTTCGTCACCAAACGAAAGAATCAGCGCCATCACAGTGAAATCAGCAAATAAATCCTACACAATAATCAACGCACATGCACCGACTAATGACTACAACAGGAAAAACCCGGACGAAATTGATGACTTCTGGACGACAATGGAAGAAACTATCAGAAAAATTCCTGCACATAGAGTCAAAATAATAGTGGGAGACTTCAACGCTAAACTCGGAAAAGAAAAGATATACAGACATATCACAGGAAAACATACTCCACACAAGGACACCAACAAAAACGGAAAACATCTGATAGACTTTTGCAAAAGCCACGACCTCACCATTATGTCAACAAAATTCAAGAAACCAACACGAAAACTTACCACATGGAAATTCCCCAGCGGAAAGCAAGAACTACAAATCGACCACGTAATAGTCCAGAAAGACTCACAAAAAGAAATTTTGAACATAGACACCCGTAAAGGCTACTTCGACTCAGACCACCACCTACTACAGATCAGGATTCGCCTTTTGCCCAAGAAAAAGCTCCAGAAGAACAAAATTGTTAGACCAGATCCAGAATACGTTACTTTAAACCAGACACAAATATTACACAAAATTAAAATGGAGAAAACGACAGACTGGACACAACTTTCACGAAGAATCCGAGAGGCCATAAAACTAGCAAAAGCACCACGCACACGGAAACACCGTTGGTGGAACCATACATGTGACCAAGCTATTGACCAACGAATCAGTGCATGGAAAAAATTTAGTAGCCATAAATCCCAAGAGAATTGGATGAACTTCTTGAAAACACAGAAGCAATCAAGCAAAATCATTCGCAGTGAAAAACGACAGTATGACAAACGGCGACTGACAGAGATCGAATCGGACTTCATGAAGAACAATACAAGAAACTTCTACAGAACGTTCAGAGAAAATATGACTGGATATCAACCACCCAACTTGTGCTTCAGAAGGCCGGATGGAACCCTAGAAACCAATTCCAAAAACAATTGTGACATTCTGGCAAAGTACTTTGAAAAACTGCTCAACACGGACCCCCCTATGGAAGAAATAATGACAGAAACGAGCACATACAATCCAGATAGTGAACCTCCAACTCTAGAAGAAGTTAAAGAGATAATTAAGTCACTCAAGAATCGGAGAGCACCAGGAGAAGATGGCATCATCGCGGAAATCTGGAAGTTACAAGACCCAGAACTCACCAAAGACATCCACAGGATCTTGGAAGACATCTGGAAGACCATGAAAATTCCTGACGACTGGAAAACTGCCCTGATACACCCACTACACAAAAAAGGTGACAAGACTGACCCGAACAACTACAGAGGAATATCCCTACTACCGGTCACATACAAGATCCTCTCTAAAGCTTTACTGAACAGACTAGAATGCCAGACCGACCACTTGATTGGGGAATACCAAGCAGGCTTCCGTAAAGGGCGGTCTTGTGCGGAACAAATTTGGAATCTGAAAATGATTTTACAACACAAACAGAACCTGATCATTACCTTTGTTGACTTCAAAAAGGCGTACGACTCTATCGACCGGAAAACTCTCTTCAAAATTTTAGCAGAATACAAAGTAGACAACAGAACACGGGCTATCATAGAGCAAACTTTAACCAACACGACCTCCAAAGTAAAGTTCTGTGGGGAACTATCAGAACCCTTTGAAATTCGCACAGGTGTCCGACAAGGCGATGGCCTCTCACCTCTCCTTTTCAATCTGGTGTTAGATAAGGTCATAAAAGAATGGAAAACATCACAACAGGGGATAACCTTAGGAAACCTACAGATAAAATGCCTGGCTTTTGCAGACGATTTGGCGATTGTCACGAAAGGTATAAAGGAAACAAAAGACGCTATTGAAAAACTGCACGAAATCGCTTCCAAAACTGGACTACAGATCTCTTACGAAAAGACACAGTTTATGAGCACAAAGAAACTCTCATCTCTGAACACAAAGTATGGCACGATTTACAAAACGGCAAACTTCAAATACCTCGGTGAAACACTACAAATGAGTGGACATAACAGAGACTCAAACGAAGAAAGAAAGACTAAACTGGACAAGGCATACAAAGTAGTGTGGAATCATTACAACAAAAAGTCTATCTCACAAAAAGCCAAATTACGCCATTACGACACGGTGGTGCTCCCCGAGGCACTATATGCAGCAGAGACCACACTAATCCTAGGGCATACACGTATCAGACAATTAGAAAAAGTAGAACGGAAAATACTTAGGAAAATATTTGGTGCAACTAACAACAATGGAATATGGATCAAGAAACCTACAAAGGAACTGTACAAACATACGGAGACAATCACAGAAAAGATTAGAAAACGCAGACTACAATTCTATGGACACCTATACAGAATGCCATCACACAGGCTGACCAAACAGATCTTTGACTGGGTAACCACTAGAAACAACAAATGGGTGGCAGAGGTAGAAAACGACCTGAACCAACTCAACATAACAGCAGACACAATAAACGACAGAATAAAATTCAGAAACATCATTAAGAAAAGTAAACTACATGAGATACAATGTGACAAACGAACAGGCATAAAATGGACCGAAGAACGCAAGCAAGATCACAGCCAGAAGATGAAAGAAATATGGGCAACCAAAAGGGCAATCAAGATGAAGCCGAAGACACAAAGCCGACAAAAAGCATGGACAGAGGACCGGAAACAGAAACACAGCGAGCGAATGAGGGAAGTTTGGGCAGCAAGGAAGGCAGCAAAAGGAACTGGCCATGTAGTTTAGTCCAAATGCGCTCTTTAAGGGCAAAACACCAATAATAATATATATATATATATATATATATATATATATATATTTTCTACTGGCCACTAAAATTCCTACACCAAGTAGAAATGCGGATGTTAGTCGACCGGAGTGGCCGTGCGGTTCTAGGCGCTACAGTCTTACAGTCTGGAGCCGAGCGACCGCTACGGTCGAAGTTTCGAATCCTGCCTTGGGCATGGATGAGTGTGATGTCTTTAGGATGGTTAGGTCTAATTAGTTCTAAGTTATAGGTGACTGATGACTTCAGAAGTTAAGTCGCATAGTGCTCAGAGCCATATCTTTGCAGATGATAAACATGTATTCATTGGACAAATATATTAGAACTGAGATGTGGTTACATTTTCACGCAATTTGGGTGCATAGTTCCTGAGAAATCAGTAACCAGAACAACTACCTCTGCCCGTAATAACGGCCTTGAAACGCTTAGGCAAACAGAGCTTGGATGACGTGTACAGGTACAGCTGCCCATGCAGCTTCAACACGATACCACAGTTCATCAAGAGTAGTGACTGGCGTATTGTGGCGAGCCAGTTGCTCGCCCACCATTGTCCAGACGTTTTCAATTGGTGAGAGATCTGGAGAATGTGCTGGACAGGGCGGCAGTCGAACATTTTCTGTATCCAGAAAGGCCCGTACAGGACCTGCAACATGCGGTCGTGCATTAACATGCTGAAATGTAGGGTTTCGCAGGGATCGAATGAAGGTTACAGTCACGGGTCGTAACACATCTGAAATGTAACGTCCACTGTTCAAAGTGCCGTCAATACGAACAAGAGGTGCCCGAGACGTGTAACCAGTGCCACCCCATACCATCACACCGGGTGATACCCTAGTGCCGGCCGCGGTGGTCTCGCGGTTCTAGGCGCGCAGTCCGGAACCGTGGGACTGCTACGATCGCAGGTTCGAATCCTGCCTCGGGCATGGATATGTGTGATGTCCTTAGGTTAGTTAGGTTTAAGTAGTTCTAAGTTCTAGGGGACTGATAACCACAGCAGTTGAGTCCCATAGTGCTCAGAGCCATTTGAACCATTTTTTGATACCCTAGTTTGGCGATGACGAATACACGCTTCCATTGTGCATTCACCGCGATGTCGCCAAACACGGATGCGACGATCATGATGCTGTAAACAGAACCTGGATTCATCCGAAAAAATGACGTTTTGGCATTCGTGCACCTAGGTTCGTCGTTGGGTACACCATCGCAGGCGCTCCTATCTGTGATGTAGCGTCAAGGGTAACCGCAGCCATGGTCTCCGAGCTGATAGTCCATGCTGCTGCAAACGTCGTCGAACTGATCGTGCAGATGGTTGTTATCTTGAAAACGTCCCCATCTGTTGACTCAGGGATCGAGACGTGGGTGCACGATCCGTTACTGCCATGCGGATAAGATGCCAGGCATCTCGACTGCTAGTGATACGAGGCCGTTGGGATATGGCAAGGCGTTCCGTATTACCCTCCTGAACTCACCGATTCCTTATTCTGCTAACAGTCATTGGATCTCGACCAACGTGAGCAACAATGTCGCGACACGGTAAACCGCAATCGCGATAGGCTACAATCCGACCTTTATCAAAGTCGGAAACGTGATGGTACGCATTTCTCCTCCTTACACGAGGCATCACAACAACGTTTCACCAGGCAACGCCGGTCATCTGCTGTTTGTGTATGAGAAATCGGTTGGAAACTTTCCTCATGTCAGCACGTTGTAGGTGTCGCCACCGGCGCCAACCTTGTGTGAATGCTCTCAAAAGCTAATCATTTGCATATCACAGCGTCTTACTTCTGTTGGTTAAATTTTGCGTCTGTAACACGTCATTTTCGTGGTGTAGTAATTTCAATGGCCAGTGATAATTTGACAGCATTTCCTTCTGAAGAAGCCGTTTTTATAATTAAATCTAAACATAGTAAAGGGGTTTCTTTAAACCTTCCATTTTCAAGTGATTGTCTGTTTATTATTTCTATAAGAATGAATTATGTATGCAAAGATTTCATAAGTGCACAAAGTACTGTAATCTGTCTGTACTTCTATACTAACAACAACTGTAAAACTGTCATGTCTGTGTGTTTGTCTTTTTGAAATAGCTAATATCCAAATTATTAGATGAATTTACAGGGGGTTTATACAGGTAAATTGAGTGTAGCTTGGAGCAACGTGTAGGATTCATAAGTATCGGAAGACGTAAAAGTTGTTGTAATTTAACACTTGATTTAAAGTCATCTGCTCAGCTTGGCGGTTCGAATGTTAAATCATCACAGAGTAGTACACTAAACAACCAATTGATTGTGTTGTTAGCTTTTTAAATCAGAGACAGATGCATTTTAAGAAGGTTACGTCAGTGACAGGATTAAGTGCTACCGTACTACCTTGATGAATAGAATTCACAGCGAAATTACTGGTTATATGGATTTAATGATGTCACTTTGTGTATTAAATACTTAACGATATTTCTTTGTTTCTTTAGATATGATTTACTAATCTTTGACTTATTCCCTACGAAAGTTTTTTATCTCAGTTACAGAAGTGTTTCCGGATGTTTGCGTCAGTGACAGAATCATGCATCACGGACTAATCTTTATGAATACAAATTAACATTGAATTTATTTGTCAGAGATACAGAGATTTATAGAATTATGTTTGCGTAGTAAAAACGTAACGACATTGCTTTGCGCCTTCGGCATTTAACGCGTAAAATATCCGATGAGCATATGTCATGCCATGACTACAAACAAGTCACAAGACCAGACGCTGTGTGTTGCGAGCATGCATCTTAGTGTCACTTGCTGTTGGCGTGACTAGCTCTTCATGGTTCTCTCCCGTGTTACTAAAGCAAATATGTTCTTCACTAATGTCACCAACCTTACTACTTCAAACATAGTACAGAATGAAGCTATATAAGTCAAAAATAAATTCCATGTGCATGGAGTCTCAGGCACAGCTATAAATAAACGCCCAGTCAATGCTGGGTTTCGCAAGTACTTACGAAACACAGCATTGGGGCAGCTGGTTCAACACAGGAAAGGATAATATGAAACTGGATTACGTTATGGTCAATAACGGAAAATGGTTTGTAGTTTGAAGACAGCACCCAGAGAGATAAGTACCAACAACAGTAGACTCACCAAAGCAGAGATGAAGCAACTAGCTGGAAGCAAACTTAAAATCTGTGCAGTTAAACCCCAATATAAATGAACTAGCCACGCATCCCCCTCAACATGGTGCGTTCATTTTGAGTGAAAAGAGGAAATACTGGCAAAACTTGGGTATATTCTGAACCCTGATAATGTACACGTTCACTGCCAAACCCATGCTAATCTTAACACAGCCATGCACAAACCCTTTCATTCACGTTAGCAAGTTTATGGTAACGTATTTCCAGAAATCTGAACAGATACTAAGCACTGATTGTTCTTAAATGAAAATGCTCGCCATACTATTAAGTATATCAGGGTCTTATGCACTCATGTTTTAGTCACTGATCTGCTCAATATGCCACGCGGAATTACTGCATTTTCTTACACACAAAATTACTTAAAAATACGTACCGGTACTTTCTAAGAAACACACCGGAATAAATATGCCTTCACTTTAAAACACTATTGAAACATGTAGCACAATTAAAACCGGCGGATTATAACTTCCTTCGGAGCTCATACTACACACGACGGTATCATCCTAGGGCTGGGCTCCGACCACCTTACACTGCTATAAGCATTCTATATCTACAAGAGCAAACACTTTCTTTAACGCCAATACAAAATCATTATTCTCTTGCATTTGTCCGCACTTTTCATGACTAACCAATCAACAAATAACACACTTTCAAACTGTACTTTTTCCCGAAATAAATATTTAACATTCTGTTATTTTGTTACTACTTTACGTTATTAAGTATTTTCATCCTCACTCAAATTAGCTTTCCTTTTACCATACAATTACTTAACATACTATGATACAAAATTCCCCATCGTCTGCATTCACACTGTCTTAAAACTTTCTCACAGTTGTTCGTACAGCGTTCATCAGTAGAACAATGATTTACATATGAAGGGCTTATTTCAATAGCGGTACAAGTCCATTACCTCCACTTTTCTGCCTATAATGCTTCTGCAATTAATAATCCAAACAAACAGAAAGAAAGTTTCATTTCTAGCAAGAAGTCATATGCTTGAATATTTCTATTATCCCAACTGCAGATTTTTCAGCGCTTATTTATCTTTAGGACTCTCTATGTCACAGTGAACAAAAATGGACTTGTACCACTATTAAAATAAGCCCTTCATATTTACTTTAGACCACATTCACGCATCATTCACACTACTAAAAGCATATACAAAATTGTACAAACATAGATCAGCAAAAAAGCCTTCAAGAAATAAACTGAACAATTCTCAGAAACATTCTCCTGATCTGTCTCTTGAATGGCTCTGTGCACTACTGGACTCTGGTGGTCAAGGTTCTTAACTACATCGTAGTTCTTTCTGTTTAGTCCTGTCTGCTACTGTCCTCTAGAAGATGAAAATTAGAACTACGTACTCGACTGAATCCGCTTCAGACTATCTGTCACTGTGCACGCATGAGTAATTTTCCCGGTACAGAGGTTCTAGACAGGAGCGATATAAGGCGCCCCGTCTCAACGGTGACTGCACCGGTGGCTCATTCTTTTACTATAATGTGGTTTGAATGTGGATGATGGCGGCATTGGGGCTCGGAATTCTGAGTGCAGCTTTTCCACTGTATTCTGCCGTAAGATGCAACATGTCACGCGCCGGCAGCAAGTATATATCTGAAACTTCTTAGTTTTAGTCTACACAAATAACTGAGTAGGTGAAACTTCTTTGTTTGTATTGAAACTGCCGGATGCAACTGAAACTACTGCCTCGTTACTTATTTTTATCGTTTCAACACTGACATACGAAATTTTCCCCGACAAAGACAATTTAAACTTAACCCATTCATTTACTACCCACAACATACAAGTGCAACACAATTTGACTGCTCTGCAATGACAACATTACTTCAAATAATTAATACAAAAGAATGGCCCTGAATTGGAAGAAATGCTAACAATAATGCTCACTTTTTAATAAGCCACTTACCTCACAGAAAATCTTCATAACACTAATTACAGCAATTACAGCAAGCCGCAACTACAGCCAGCTAAATTCTAACTACTATAGGCTCTAACTACTAGGGGGCATATGGTTAGCAAAAGAAAGATTTTGTTGGTGAGCAAACAATGTATTTAGCAGATTTTACCTTATTCATGTAACATTCAGTTCCAAAAAATATATACTCGTTAATAATACCACTACCCAAACTTTACCAACTACATCCATCATCATTTGACGATGTATGTGCTACCAACACTGAGTCTGCTCGAAGGACGTATGTCCAAGCCGTCCGTTCGCTAACTGTTAACTGCCGGCCGCGGTGGTCTAGCGGTTCTGGCGCTGCAGTCCGGAAGCGCGGGACTGCTACGGTCGCAGGTTCGAATCCTGCCTCGGGCATGGGTGTGTGTGATGTCCTTAGGTTAGTTAGGTTTAAGTAGTTCTAAGTTCTAGGGGACTTATGACCTAAGATGTTGAGTCCCATAGTGCTCAGAGCCATTTGAACCATTTTTTAACTGTTAACTGCTAGTCCGTCCAACCACAGAGTCTCTTATCGAGGGCGGAGAGCGCTTTCAGCGATATTAATTACAGTCTATAGTGCTGTCAACGTACAAACATCTAAATAGGCTACTTACATATCCTTAGATACCGCGGCAGCAGTTAACGTCTCACTTTACCCTTCGAAACTTAGCTGATTCTAACAGCTTAAGAATCTCACCTGCCTATAACAATAGAACTTACCAGTTTCACCAATAATAAATTTATAAATAAGTTTAAATAACTACATTCGTTGTAATTGACGGCAAGTCATCCAGTAAGACACAAGTAATATGTGGCGTCCCGCAACGAAGTGTTACAGGCCCTCTGCACTCTTAGACTGATTGCAGATGATGTTCTCATTTACCGTCTTATAAAGTCATCAGATACTTAAAACAAACTGCAAAACGATTTAGACAAGATATCTGTATGGTTCGAAAAGTGGCAACAGACTCTAAATATGAAAAGTAAGAAGTCATCCACACGAGTACCAAGAGGAATCCGCTAAATTTCGGCTACACGAAAATCACACGTTTCTGAAAGCTGTAAATTCAACTAAATACTTAGGGGTTACAATTACGAATAACTTAAATTGGAACGATCACATAGATGACGTTGTGGCTAAAGCAAATTGGCTGAACTTTGAGAAAATACAACAGGTCCACTAAAGAGACCCCCATACTAGACTTTTAGGTCGTCTTATTAAGTACTGCTGTGCAGTGTCGATTTGATTTCACATCAGACAGAATCGACGAAGGACGCGGAAAAATCAGTCATTAAAACAAAGGCATTATTCGTTGAGGCAGGATCTTCTTATGGAATTTCAGTTACCAACTTCCTCCTCAGAAAGTGAAAATATTTTCCTGGCACTTACCTACATAGGGAGGAATGACCACCATAATAAAGAGAAATCAGATCTCACACAGAAAGATTTAAGTGTTCATTTTCTCATTCGCTGTTCGAGAGTGGATCGGTGGAGAAAATCTTGAAGTTGGTTCGATGAACCTTTTGCCAGGAATTTATTTGTGAGTTGTAGAGTAATCATGTAGATGCAGATGTAGACACCCTTACAGTTTTTGTTATGGTTAACTGAAGATGGTCTGGTGTTGAGTCGAAGGTAGAAAATATCTCGCGCTCCAGGACAGGTCCCTAACCTCAGACAGTTAAACGGGTCACACATAAACAAGCGTGGAAAAGCACGCCTTCTACAGATATGATAAATGTGAGCCAGTTAGGGTCCATCTTACTTGCATTCAAATGTGCATTATTTTATGGCGTAACTACAGAGAAACGGCTGGTCCCAAGCTCTCCAGTCTTATTTCTTATAACTGGTTTAGATTTTATCTTTCCAAAACGATTTCTGCCAGCATCTCGCTCGAAGCGGTTTTACGGCACACAGGTTGCCCCTGAGGCACCTGTTGTTCAGAGACAGGACCCAACGGATTCCCTGTCTTCTACCTGCCCAGGATGGGCTGCTTTCAGCGCCAGACAAGTTTATGGCTCTTTAGTATCTAAAAGTTAACTTCCATGCCACGAGCCAGCTCGGAAGATCTCCCAAGGTCGCAGAAAAGAACAGGTGACCCTCACTGTAAAAGTAAAGTAGAAGAAGAAGAGATTATCTGCGCAATCATATGCAGCAGTCAACATCACCTGTAATTTTCATGCAGCATTAAAAGGTCGACTATACTGACTACTGGAATATGCATATTACACTATAAAATAGGTTGTGTCACAGTTTCAGTATAAACTGCCAGGTAACATCAGATATCACCAAATTACTTACAGCAGCTTGTTTGGAAACGATCTTACTATGGGTCCGAAAAAATGGAAATATTTGTGTATCTCAGTCATTAATAGTACAATCTATAGCACACTTAACAAATTAAAGAGGGAAAAGTAACTTCGTGGTCAGACCTAATGGACTACACGATTCAGACCAGCCAACGTGGCACGCTCTGACGTACAATGACATACGGGTATGATATGGAGGGGCCTTGGTTAGCGCACTGTATACACCTTTCCAGACCTTGGAGCTTGTGCTTCTCATTCATTAATTTGCTTTTTGGGACTGTGTGGACCACGTTCCAGTCATCCCCTCAAAAAAAAAAAAAAAAAAATCACAGGTTTTAACGGGAACTTCACCAGGGCCCTCCACAATATACACTCCTGGAAATGGAAAAAAGAACACATTGACACCGGTGTGTCAGACCCACCATACTTGCTCCGGACACTGCGAGAGGGCTGTACAAGCAATGATCACACGCACGGCACAGCGGACACACCAGGAACCGCGGTGTTGGCCGTCGAATGGCGCTAGCTGCGCAGCATTTGTGCACCGCCGCCGTCAGTGTCAATCAGTGTGCCGTGGCATACGGAGCTCCATCGCAGTCTTTAACACTGGTAGCATGCCGCGACAGCGTGGACGTGAACCGTATGTGCAGTTGACGGACTTTGAGCGAGGGCGTATAGTGGGCATGCGGGAGGCCGGGTGGACGTACCGCCGAATTGCTCAACACGTGGGGCGTGAGGTCTCCACAGTACATCGATGTTGTCGCCAGTGGTCGGCGGAAGGTGCACGTGCCCGTCGACCTGGGACCGTACCGCAGCGACGCACGGATGCACGCCAAGACCGTAGGATCCTACGCAGTGCCGTAGGGGACCGCACCGCCACTTCCCAGCGAATTAGGGACACTGTTGCTCCTGGGGTATCGGCGAGGACCATTCGCAACCGTCTCCATGAAGCTGGGCTACGGTCCCGCACACCGTTAGGCCGTCTTCCGCTCACGCCCCAGCATCGTGCAGCCCGCCTCAAGTGGTGTCGCGACAGGCGTGAATGGAAGGACGAATGGAGACGTGTCGTCTTCAGCGATGAGAGTCGCTTCTGCCTTGGTGCCAATGATGGTCGTATGCGTGTTTGGCGCCGTGCAGGTGAGCGCCACAATCAGGACTGCATACGACCGAGGCACACAGGGCCAACACCCGGTATCATGGTGTGCGGAGCGATCTCCTACACTGGCCGTACACCACTGGTGATCGTCGAGGGGACACTGAATAGTGCACGGTACATCCAAACCGTCATCGAACCCATCGTTCTACCATTCCTAGACCGGCAAGGGAACTTGCTGTTCCAACAGGACAATGCACGTCCGCATGTATCCCGTGCCACCCAACGTGCTCTAGAAGGTGTAAGTCAACTACCCTGGCCAGCAAGATCTCCGGATCTGTCCCCCATTGAGCATGTTTGGGACTGGATGAAGCGTCGTCTCACGCGGTCTGCACGTCCAGCACGAACGCTGGTCCAACTGAGGCGCCAGGTGGAAATGGCATGGCAAGCCGTTCCGCAGGACTACATCCAGCATCTCTACGATCGTCTCCATGGGAGAATAGCAGCCTGCATTGCTGCGAAAGGTGGATATACATTGTACTAGTGCCGACATTGTGCATGCTCTGTTGCCAGTGTCTATGTGCCTGTGGTTCTGTCAGTGTGATCATGTGATGTATCTGACCCCAGGAATGTGTCAATAAAGTTTCCCCTTCCTGGGACAATGAATTCACGGTGTTCTTATTTCAATTTCCAGGAGTGTAGTCAGACACACTGACCACTCAGTTACACAGCTAAAACGAAGTGACGTCGTCAATTCAAAAAATGTTGAAATGTGTGTGAAATGTTATGGGACTTAACTGCTAAGGTCATCAGTCCCTAAGCTTATACACTTCTTAACCTAAATTATCCCAAGGACAAACACACACACCCATGCCCGAGGGAGGCTTGAACCTCCGCCAGGACCAGCTTCATGACGTCGTCAATTGATACTCATCACCTGTCATAGTCAGATTCCATCCTTCAGTGCGTAGTGCAGTCTGTGAACTAGCCGTGCTTCTTTACAGAAGCGAAATTTGAATAACCACCAAAATGCACGAACGTCAGATGGGAGCAGCAGAGGTGAAGCACCTGAGACCACGTATAAGATAATCCAAAATGGTGTCAGAGATGATCTCATAGTTGTTACTATAAATAATAAGATAAAAGTTCTAAGAAGGGAATTGAGGATGCATTCAAATGGGATAAAAAACTGAACAGCACCAAAAATAGTTTACAGCTACATCGCAGTGGCATAAAGGATTACTGGAATACCTAGAAAGAGATTAGAATGATTGTAGCCACAATAACTGAAAGAAGTCATGGAAGAGGAACAGCTATTTTATTTGGTAAGATATTATATCAAGTAAAGCATCCCAGAGGATTAGTTCTCAGTTAACATTGAAGTGTACGCAATAGAAGAGCTTGTGACGTGCCTGCCCGAGGTGCCAGACGAAGTGGTCACCAGACGTGGCTGTCTCCAGCATAGAGAAGGCGCTGATTACACAATAAAATTCAAGGGGGGGGGGGGGGCTTAGTGCACCGGTGACTGTAGTGCTGAGATTTGCGTAACTTACTTGGAGAAAAATATGGAGCTAAGTTTTGTGGTAAAACGGTGGGTCACTTCTAGCATTTGTACCTATAGTTTATAAGAAGGCTGTCCATTACATCCAGCGAGGGTCAGATTTTACTTTATATGTAACACTAATGCTACAAAAATCTGTGTAATAGCTTGGATGGACACAACGTCTAACAGTTGCTACTGTCAAAAGCTACAGCTGATCAAATATCTGGGAAAATAATTGAACAGTTCTAACGCTACGACAAAAATTATATGCAGGATACTTACACACAGTGAGACGACAACTCGACTTGTGTCGTGTATGTTACCTCTTTTCATATGTAGAAACGAATGTGTATTATTAAAACTTACTGTAATTCAAAAACTGTGGAAAATATGTAATGTTTAATAGCACCACCGAAAGCGTATAAAAAGCTGCTTAAAATTGACATACCGTGTAAATCAGTGGAACGATACTGAGATATGTTTTTATTTTTACGACTGAAGAGAATCAGAAAATGCAATATCATCTGTTAGGTATCAAAACGACCGATGTGGAAAGTCGACAAAATGTGCTGTGTTGTACTTGCCTCCATATGAATAAACCTCGCTTCCCGAGCACGGTGTCCCGGGTTCGATTCCCGGCTGGGTCAGGGATTTTTCCTGCCTCGAGATGCCTGGGTGTTGTTGTGTCGTCTTCATCATCATCATTCATCCCCATTACGGTCGGAGGAAGGCAATGGCAAACCACCTCCACTAGGACGTTGCCTAGTAAGGCGGCGCGGGTCTCCTGCGTCGCTCCCCTGCGCTTTGTAAAGGAGTATGGGACTCATCATCATCTTCATCATGAATAAACAGCCATTTTCTAAATTTTATACTCGTTAGTTGATGCAAGTACATAAGAGTCCGTAGCTGCGAAGGAGAGAGTCAATTTCAGGCGCAAACTTATCTTTCACGCTTCGCAGAGAAAAACCATGTCGGTGACTGCAGAATATCGGCCTGCACTCTAAAACCGGCAGAGAAATTTTGTTTTTGAGCTGAGCGTGGAACAACTTAGTAATTTTAGCGAGTGTTTTTGTTCGAATTAGAATCAGACCATTTTAGTTTTTTCGAGCGACGAACTTTATGTAGGCTACACTAATATTGTTTGGGATTTTGTATTCTGAAGGGGGTTTAAAATGTACGTAATCACATTCACAGCCAGAAAACAGAAAAGAACTTTAGTTTCTCACGATGGGAAACAATAAGCTCTGGTTCTTGATTACACTAAAAATTTAATACAGTGATATGAAACCTATGCTTGCTAGGTGTTGTAGAATTAGTTAGTAAAGTAAAACCTTGACTTTATCCAAACAAACAATCACCTGAGAACTTGCAACCGAGTGAAATTAATAACATTTATTTTCCTACCAAGAAATGAAAAAGTAAATTAATAATAGAATGAAGTTATTCAGTAGATATTTACACTACTGGCCATTAAAATTGCTACACCAAGAAGAAATGCAGATGATAAACGGGTATTCATTGGACAAATATATTATAGTAGAACTGACATGTGATTACATTTACACGCAATTTGGGTGCATAGATCCTGAGAAATCAGTACCCAGAACAACCAACTCTGGCCGCAATAGCGGCCTTGATACGCCTGGGCATTGAGTCAAAATAGAGCTTGGATGGCGTGTACAGGTACAGCTGCCCATGCAGCTTCAACACGATACCACAGTTCATCAAGAGTAGTGACTGGCGTATTGTGGCGAGCCAGTTGCTCGGCCACCATTGACCAGACGTTTTCAGTTGGTGAGAGATCTGGAGAATGTACTGGCCAGGGCAGCAATCAAACATTTTCTATATCCAGAAAGGCCAGTACAGGGCCTGAAACATGCGGTCGTGCATTATCCTGCTGCAATGTAGGGTTTCGCAGGGATCGAATGAAGGGTAGAGCCACGGGTCGTAACACATCTGAAATGTAACGTCCACTGTTCAAAGTGCCGTCAATGCGAACAAGAGGTGACCGACACGTGTAACCAATGGCACCGCATACCCTCACGCTGGGTGATAAGCCAGTATGGCGATGACGAATATACGCTTCCAATGTGCGTTCACCGCGATGTCGCCAAACACGGATACCACGATCATGATGCTGTAAGCAGAACTTGGATTCATCCGAAAAAATTACGTTTCCTCATTCGTGCACCCAGGTTCGTCGTTGAGTACACCATCACAGGCGCTCCTGTCAGTGATGCAGCGTCAAGGGTAACCGCAGTCATGTTCTCCGAGCTGATAGTCCATGCAGCTGCAAACGTCGTCGAACTGTTCGTGCAGATGGTTGTTGTCTTGCAAACGTCCCCATCTCTTGACTCAGGTATCGAGACCTGGCTGCACGATCCGTTACAGCCATGCGGATAAGATGCCAGGCATCTCGACTGCTAGTGATACGAGGCCGTTGGGATCCAGCACGGCGTTCCGTATTACCCTCTTGAACCCCCCGATTCCATATTTTGCTAACAGTCATTCGATCTCGACCTACGCGAGCAGCAAATGTCGCGATACGATAAACCGCAATCGCGATAGGCTACAATCCGACCTTTATCAAAGTCGGAAACGTGATGGTACGCATTTCTCCTCCTTACACGAGGCATCACAACAACGTTTCACCAGACAACGCTGGTCAACTGTTTTTTGTGTATGAGAAATCTGTTGTAAACTTTATTCACATCAGCACATTGTAGGTGTCGCCACCGGTGCCAACCTTGTGTGAATGCTCTGAAAAGCTAATCATTTGCACATCACAGCATCTTCTTCTGTCGGTTAAATTTCGCGTCTGTAGCACGTCATCTTCGTGGTGTAGCAATTTTAATGGCCAGTAGTGTAGTTGTGCTATTTGCGCTTAAGTGTTGTGGACTATGATTTGTTGGATATATCCCATGTAAATTAATTTACAGAGTACACGCACATGCAGGTAAGAAGAGGGATATTCTTGTACACCGGGTGTCTGTCCGAAGAGTCGCCAGAAGCTTTTTCTCTGTTGTTTCTGGATGTATGTTTAATTTCGCTATCGTAATGTGTAGCTTGCGTCAGAAAAACAAATATTGCTCAACGCATTTTTCATGCAACGTCCAGTTTCGACAGAAAATGATGCTTTCTTCTTTGACTTATAGAGCGGAATTTAATGTGCCCACTGGATAGAGTGGTCCTAGATCAGATTATTGCGATATTTTGGTAGATATGTATTAATAGGGACAGTAAAACTCAAAGTCTAACAAGTGCTCCAGCAGCGATAGCACTTTACAGCCTCGACCGATAACTTGGTCCGCACTGACTGCTACCACTATGCGGTAGAACTAGTCAATCGCTGTTGGAGTACTGGTTATTCGTCGTGTTTTACTGTCCCTGTTAATACGTATCGACTAACTTCACACTAGACTAATGTGGGTCTACTCTATTGAATGGGCAGTGAAAATGCCGCTTTAAAAATAATTTCGTTTCTGTGAGGAAACAAACCGACGCTTCAGAACGACAATGGGCGTTGCATGAAAGACGCGATAAGTGAGGTCTGTTTGGGCTGACTACAGCTACATATTACAAATACGAAATATCAGATATGAGCCGAAATACAGAGAGAAAGCGCATGGCGACTCTTAGGAAAGACATCATGTGTAAGTGTGTTTCGTCTGACCCTGTGACATCAGTGATGAACCATTGCTATTCAGCTATGAATTACACATGGGTGCCGGCAGGACATACATTAAGGTGAAAACTATCATTGAATACTTCCCAGTACGGTGTCACACCTCATTCCGTCCTGTGGCATGGGCTTACAAGTCGTTGGAAGTTCCCTGCAGAGATATTGAGCCATGCAGTCTCTACAGCCGTTCATAATTATGGAACTGTTGCCATTGCAGAATTCTGGACACGAACTGACACCTCAGTTAAGATCCAAAAATGTTCGATGGGGCCGGCCGCTATGACTCGAAACCGGGATCTCCTGCTTACACGGCAGACGCTCCATCCATCTGAGCCATCGAGGGCACTGAGGACAACGCGCCTGCAGGGACTTACCCCTTGCACGCTCCCCTTGAGACCCACATTTCCAACATGTCCACACCACTACATTCATAGTGTGCCTAATAGATATTTGCCCATCACACGCATTATTCGTGGCAGATTAGTCTACAAGTCCTGTAGGAGTTGGAGCATAGAGTGTGCGTTCGCACAAGAAGGTCAATGGCCGTGTAGCCATATTTTTTTCCCCAACTCTTACGGGACTTGTAGACAGATCTACCACGCCGGCCGGAGTGGCCGAGCGGTTCTAGGCGCTACAGTCTGGAACCGCGCGACCGCTACGGTCGCAGGTTCGAATCCTGCCTCGGGCATTGATGTGTGTGATGTCCTTAGGTTAGTTAGGTTTAAGTAGTTCTAAGTTCTAGGGGACTGATGACCTCAGAAGATAAGTCCCATAGTGCTCAGAGCCATTTGAACCATTTTTTTTTTATCTGACACGAGTAATGGCTCATGAATCCATGGACCTCGCATGTCAGCGGGGGAGTGTTCAAGCTGGTGGGGGCTCTCTAATGGTGTAAGGCGTGTGCAGTTGGAGTGGACTTGGGCAATTCTAGCAGGATAATGCGACACCCGACACGTGCAGAATTGCTACAGAGTGGCTACAGGAGCACTCTTCTCAGTTTAAAAACTTTCTCTGTCCACCAAACTCTCCAGACATGAACATTGTTGAGCATATCCGAGATGCTTTGCAACGAGCTGTTCCGAAGAGATCTGCACCATTTCGTACTCTTACGGATTTATGGACAGCCCTGCAGGATTCACGGTGTCCGTTCCCTTCAGGACTACCGTGCCACTTTATGTTGCGGCACTTCTGCGTGCTCGCGGGTGCCTTACATGGTATTAGGCAAGTATACCAGTTTCTTTCGCTCTTCAGTGTACATTAAAAAAAAAAAGTAATATGTAAGGACCTGTACATGTATTAGACTATCACGTCAAAATTGGAAGTAATTTTTCGAGAGCTTTCGATATTTTTGCTAACAATCTTTAAAATTTATACAGTATATATGTACTAATGTGCCATAGTTATTTAAAAAAAAGTGTAGCTTATGTCCGTCCGAACGTTTATTGGAGTATGGTTTAGAAGTCTGTAGCCTATTCTGTCCAAACGATTATTGCAGTATTGTGTACACGTTTAAAGAAAATATCGTATGGCCGGGAGAGTGGTGTGCTGACCACATGCCCCTACATATCCGCAGACAGTGACGCCTGTGAGCTGAGGCAGCCAGCGCTGTTGGGCCTTCATGGCCTGTTGGGGAGGAGTTAGAGAATTTATGTGTGTGTGTGTGTGTGTGTGTGTGTGTGTGTGTGTGTGTGTGCGTGCGTGTGTAGCCTATGTCCCTCCGAACGTTTATTAGAGTATCGTGTAAAATTCTGAGGTAAATCGGACAGAAGCTCTTCCAGCTTTTTGGTAATAACGCTGAATTACGACTTGTCTCCACACTGTTCGTTAGAATAAGTTTCTCTGATTACTGGCATGTAATTCAACATTTATTACGCTGATGAAACTTCTGAAACTGTATTTTGATCGAGTTGCTCAGGCTCTACCCGTTAACTCTTCATTCTTAAAAATTGCTAAAGATGTTTAGAACCCATTGATTCGTTAACTCAAAAGATACTGTCAAGTCTTACACCTGCTGTTTCTTACGTGTTATTTTGTCAACCTAGGTGCACTTTCTCGTATCGTGTTTTCTTTTAATTTTGTGTTATTCCCTAGCTTGTAATTACAGTATTTCGAATTGCATATATTTTGTGGGTGTAAAATGAAATTATTTGGCCTGTGAGTCCTCGCCAAGCCGGTGCGTCATACCACCACCGTCCCGCAACCTTCAAGCATCTGCGTTTTCCCCACAGGCATTAAATCACCAGGTTACCTAGTGCCCTTCGGTCAGCCGACTTACGTTGTGGCATCTCGTTCCCGCAAACTGCTCAGAAAGTGTCCCTAGCCAAAAGTGGCTGACGGCTCTAGTCGCTACTGCCTCGCGAGTGATGCTCGCTTGTCCGGATTAACGCTCGCCGCACCCCTTCACCTGTCTTAACAACGCGCATACAGCCATTCCCGTCTGTAATCTCTCCGCCTGTAACCACGTCTGTGTGTAATGTCTCATAGCCATCTCACACGGTTCGATACCCTCACAAAAATTCCAATTACCGATTTAAACAGAAAAGAGGTATCATCGAAATGTTGGTGGTGTGAGCAGGAAGATATCTATTATTTAAGAACTATTTCCATAATAAACGGCTAATTTGACAAAAAGAGGTCAGTGCATATTAAAAGATCAGGTGATTCTAGTGAAAAAGAGCCGACAAAATGGAAAGGTTTCCTCTTATTCG
The DNA here is from genome assembly GCF_023898315.1 of Schistocerca nitens. NCBI lineage: Eukaryota > Metazoa > Arthropoda > Insecta > Orthoptera > Acrididae > Schistocerca > Schistocerca nitens. The sequence continues at coordinate 954,114,116 of NC_064616.1, forward strand.
TAAGTGGAGTCCTCTGTCGCATCGAGAGAATACCAAGAAGATACGGCATTGACAACAAGAAAGCTGCAGGAATATTTAAATACTGTCCGCAGCAAGCCACGCCAGGTGTATATACGAGGGGTGTTCAGTAAGTAATGAACAGATTTCTTTTGTCAGCCATTTTCGGTTGAAGAAACGCGGAATTGTGTGGGACATCGTGGAATATACCCGCTTCAGTCCCTGTAGTTTAACGACATTCACACAGGTGGGGGCGATATACATAGGCTTCAAATAGGCGTCTGTAACGGTGGTGTTTTGCAAACAGAGATCTGTCATTGAATTTCGTTTGAGGGAAAACCACATCATCACAGATATTCATTGGCGCTTGCTCAATGTCTTCGGAGACCTGACAGTGAACAAAAACCCGGTGAGACGTTGGGCGAGGCGTCCATAATAATCGCAACAAGGTCGTGAAAACTCATCCGATATCCAGAGTGCTGGCCAACCACATACAGCTGTGACTGTTGCAGTGTTGTAATGTACATTCTCATTTGAAGCGACCGACGGATTACAATCAAACACCTCGCTACTCAACTGAACGTCTCTATAGGTAGTGCTGACACACTCGCCCACCAGTTCTGGTACTCAAAGTTGTGTGCGAAATCGTTCCTCGACGCCTAATTGAAGACCATAATGATCAACGAAGGACCATCTATGAGGTATTGACTGTCCGTTACGAGGCTGAACTGGACAATTTTCTTTCCAACATCGTCACAGGCAATGAAACATGGGTTCATCACCTCGAACTGGAAAAGACAAACCACCCTACAGCTCGGATATCACACTTCCTGACTTCTATCGTATGTTGAAAAATAGAGTCCTGTAGCCAAAAGAGTGGAGTATAATGTGGTGTATTGGAATGGTAAATAAAACCGACTTGCTTTCAGAAAACAAAATGTGTTGCATTACCTACTTAACGTCCCTCGTAAAAATCCTTGGACATGCGGCCAGATGTACACAAGAACTACAGAAAGAAGCAGTAACAGCCGGCTTAGGGAAATTAAGAACATATGTCGTCTGGTAACAAAGGTAAAGTGACAGTAGGCGTTCGTGCACTGGGATGAGGGAGCAACTAAATTTCTTTTTCTGATACTTTGGGTTTATCAAGGTCTCGTCGTTACTGTGCTAGAATGTACAGAAACACGACATAAATTCAAATAACAAAAACCAGTTTAACAGAAAAGAAGGATTAGAATTTTGGTAGTTATGGTCCTTAGGGCAACATGAAGCAAACAGTGACAGTTCATCCAACTATAAGTTACGTGACAGAAGTCAGTTAGGCTTCGTGTCCTCAAGATGTTACGAACAGACCCTTGTGGGGATCAGTATAAAAATTTCGGCTTTCTCAAATTATTTAAATTTGAAACAGCCATCTGAATCTTTATAGTCTCTGATGATGACCCCAGCATTGGGCACAGACACATGGTTTAGTCCAAGGGCACAAATGGATGGCTTTATGGTGGCAGCCATATTGTCTTCAGTTATCTGGTTGTACGTGCTTGTTCATGGACGACCTGTGTGAATGTGCGGGATGTCAACTGCCACTAAAAGTGTTTGGAACATACGTGTGGCTTTTCTACGAACTCTTAAATTATTTGTATCAGTTCGTGGACATTACCTCTGAACGGAGGCTTTGTGTTTCAGATTTGTAATATTTCTACATACTTTCGTGGATTTAAAAACCTTTCCGCAATACAATAATAAGACTTTAACTCTAAATAGCAGTGTGATGTTCAGGACTTACAGAAGTTTCGATTGAGCTCGCTTATCAGTCTGATATTAGACTCACCGCATTAATACGAGCTGACATAATATTTTAATTTATTAAACAGCACCCACACTCTGTTAAGACGGTTTTTATTTCACCAAATATATCACGCATACAATTTAATCAGTTTTCAGAAACTTACCAGAATACCAGCAGAGCAATGTCATGAATGTTTGACCGTTCTCTAGACGCTAGCGTGGCTTTAAAATCAGTCACACAATTTATTGAGCGGTCTTTGTGTATTGAGAGAGTGGTAGGGTCGAGCTGCATCACTGTAACACGTTTAACTAATGGCCACATAAATAGCTACACCTTCTGGAGAGCTGTTAATTTTTCATTACTCTCGAATTTATTACCTTATATTCACGGATCACTGCTAGCGGAAATAATTTTTAATTGCTCTCGATCATTTTTATTTCCTCACTTCGTCTGCCGTATATCAGTAACGACCATTCCCACCTTTTATTAATGGCCAGCAGTCGTATTTCTGTCCTCCCTTTCTCGCAAGCCTAGCTAGCCTCACAACGTCCTATGGAATACTCTAGTTGTTGAGGTACTATTAACAGTTCCAAATTCATTTGCAATAAAACTGATAAATGAGTGCTTGCTAAAAATTCCAGATTTTGACAATAAGAAAGGAGTTTTTGGAGGGATCTTCATTAAACATATATCTGGTCTCTTGGTACCACCAACTGTTAACTGTCAGTCTTCCATAACAAAGTAATCACGCTTTGCACGAAATTTCGGTGGAGAAAATCTGGACCAAAGTTATAATCCAAGGTATGAAACTCCTTAGAGAAATGGACAGAGAAATTAGTTGTAAATGGTTAATATGCGAGAACAGCCTATTATTGCTTCACATGAAATCATGTGCTCTATATTTTCTTCTTTTATTGGTAGTAGTGGATAACGCATTAGATTCGCGTTCTGAGAGCAACGTGATTTTGGTCTAATACATTTATATATTTTGGAAATATGTTTCACGTTAATCGTTGGATTTTTCAGAAAAAACCCTTTTTTAATGACAATTGTAGAAATCAGTTATATTTGTTGAAATTTGATGCCTTGAAAGTGTTATAATGTTGTGAATAAATATTTCCTTTCCACTGCTCATCCATATTTTTGTGTTAACTGCTAATTACAATAACACATCTTGTTGTGATAACAGGGTTAGAAGAAGGACATTTAGTCAGCGCGAGAGCGTTACGGAGATGCTGAACAAGCTCCAGTGGCGGACACCTCAAGAAAGGCGTTACGCAATACGGAGAGGTTTATTATCGAAATTACGAGAGAGCACATTCCGGGAAGAGATGGGCAACATATTACTACCGCCCACATATATCTCGCGTAATGATCACAACGAAAAGATCCGAGAAATTAGAGCAAATACGGAGACTTACAAGCAGTCGTTCTTCCCACGCACAATTCGTGAATGGAACAGGGAAGGGGGGATCAGATAGTGGTACAATAAGTACCCTCCGCCACACACCGTAAGGTGGCTCGCGGAGTATAGATGTAGATGTAGATGTAGATTCTACACGATGGCTAGCCAAACATTTGCTCTAATCGGCACACTTTTGGCTACCTGGAAAACACCTGTCCATAAATGTGTTGTGCAAGACCTAGCTGCATTCACCGTAGGACACAAAGATATTGAGCATCTTTGGTTGGAAGTTAAACGTATTGTCCACCACGTGCTAGAGAAGTATGTGCCTAGCAAGAATATAAGGGAGGGAAAGGATCCACCTTCGTACAACAAACGTATTAGGAAGCTTTCAGAGAAAGCAGAGAATTTTGCAGAGTCGTTTTAAACGTAGTCACTACCCTGCTGACAAACAGAAATTATGCGAAATGAAAGCAGCTGTCAAAAGGTCAATGAGAGATTCTTTTAACGAATTTGAAAGCAATATTTTATCTATAGATTGTAAAAATAACCCAAAAAGCATTTTGGTCGTACGTAAAATCTATGAACGCTACAAATAATTCAGTACCTTCTCTTGCTGACCGTACGGGTATTTAACGGATGATGTTAAACAGAAGGCCGAAATTCTAAACCTAGCGTTGAAAAACTCGTTTACCATAGAGGACTGCAGCACCATTCCCCCTTTCAATTATCGAACAACCGCAAGGATGGCTGACATAGCACTCTATATAAAAGGTAGAAAATCGGATGCACATAATTACTGGCCAATTTCACTGACGTCTATTTGTTGTAGAATCATGGAACATATTTTGTGTTGAGACACCTTTCTAGACTCTGAGAAGCTCATCCGCAGAAACCAGCACGATTTTACGAAACTGCGGTCATGCGAGGCACAGCTGGACATCTTTGTGCATGATATACCACAGACTCTAGATATCGGCTCCCGGATGCCATATTTCTCGACTTTCGAAAGGCGTTCGACTGAGTTCCGCACTGAAGTGCGCGCTGACGGTCTATCCGATGACATATGCTGTTGGATAGAAAGTTTTCTAACAGACGGAGAGCACTATGTCATCCTGAATGGGGTGACTTCAACAGAAACAGGCGTAACTTCAGGTGTGCCCCAGGGCAGCGTTATAGGTCTGCTGCTTTTTACGATTTACATAAACGATCTGGTTGATGGTATTGACATCGGCATTAGACTGTTTGCCGATGATGCTGTAGTCTACAGGAAAGTAGTATCACATCAAATTTGTGAACAAATCAATGAGAATTTGCAGAAAATAAATGCGTGGTGTAACAACTGGCAGTTATCTCTCAATATTAGTAAGTTTAACCTACTGCGTATAACAAGGCGAAAATCCCCATTAATGTACGAGTAAAAAAATAAATGCCCAGTCTTAGGAAGCGGTAACACCCGTCAAGCATCTCGGTGTGACTGTTTGAAATGATCTCAAATGGAAGGATCAGATTGCACAAGTAACGGGCAAGGCGAACTCTAGATTGCGGTTTATTGGTAGAATCCTGAAGTGATGCAGTCCTTCAGCAAAGGAAATTGCCTACAATACATTTGTTCGTCCAGTTTTAGAGTAGGCCTACTGTGCGACTGTATGGGACTCTTACCAGTTGGTTCTCATTCAAGATATTGAGAAGGTCCAAAGAAGAGCAGCAAGATTTGTGACTGGTACATTTAGCCATCGCGAAAGCGTTACAAATCTCGTAGAAAGTTTGAAGTGGGATACACTTGCAGATAGACGATGCGCTAAACGGAATTCCGAAATTCGATCTTCGCCTAGGATGTAGAGCATATATTACTACCACCAATTTTCAAATCGTGCAATGATGGCCAGTCAAAGATAAGGGAGCTCGTACTGAGGCGTTCAGAAAGTCGTCTTTCCCTCGTGCGATCCGCGAGTGGAACAGAGGGGGGGGGGGGGGGGGAATATGACTTTGGCGCGAATTGTGCCCTCCGCCTGGATAGTGTAGTATATATGCATATAAAGGTGTAGAAATAGTATTAACGTTTAGTAAAATTGCACGTGGAAGTTGCAATTAGTGAAATAGTACGAAACATATTTCAATTTCGGCACTATCACTTAGGAAGGTAACACAATACATGGAAAATGCAAAAACAGTAAAGTAGTTGAATTAGTGAGTCTGGAGAGCAATGTATTCACTGAAATTTAAACACGTGTCCTAAAGAGCAGACTCCTGTATGTGACGCTGAAAAGATCGAACTGAGGGAAGCAGGAATAAAACTGGGGTATTTTTAATTTAATTCGTTTCTTCGAATGGAAATTGAGATATTCTAAAAATAAAAATTCGAGCGAATACGGATTTGACGTGATGTCAGGGGCGCAGATAGCGAAAATACGATTACCGACATACTGCTTGAATGGAACTTAAAGCGTGTCTGGGAGGTATGAACCGAAGGTTCAGAGGCTATACAACGATCTCTGGCTGGTAAACCATTTTACGGTTCCTTTCTTTACGGAGTCACCAATTTCATTATCCTGTAATACATTCAGCCGACCAGAACAATTTCGGCCGAGCGGTTCTAGGCGCTACAGTCTGGAACCGCGCGACCGCTACGGTCGCAGGTTCGAATCCTGCCTCGGGCATAGATGTGTGTGATGTCCTTAGGTTAGTTAGGTTTAAGTAGTTCTAAGTTCTAGGGGACTTATGACTACAGCAGTTAAGTCCCATAGTGCTCAGAGCCAGCCAGAATAATTTCGTATAGTGTACATAGGATAATGCTCTTGTAGATATCTTGGGCCTTCCGCACTACTCATATGAATTCATTGCTAGTTTACTTGTGCATCGTCACTCATTCGGTAACGTGATACTTAGTCACGTTACACTAGCTCTGCAGAAGAAATCTGAAAAAAAATGGCCACATGATTACCAACGATAAAATAACCAATACATTACAGGTAAAGTTCTGAAGTGTGGATGCCTGGTACAGGAATGGAGTACCTATAAAAAGGATCATCGCCTAACTTCCACATTTTCTCAGGCATATGGCTATGGTTAAAAAGGATCCGTAAGTGGGAAGATGACCCACTACTCCAGATGCTCAAGCGCTATCCATCTCATTAACAGAAAATGCATCGGTAACAAAATGTTTCATGTATTTGGGAGATTCACGAAATTTCAGATCTCTTATGCTCTTACTGGCGACCGCCACGGCTTTGCAAGAGTAGCACTAAGTATTTATGGCCAGAAGACTTGTTATAGTGTAGGTGGTTTGATTCCTAAACAAAATGAAATCTGAATGCAGTACGTAGGCACTCAAATCACAAAGAAAGTTTAAAACATTTATTTTTTATAGTCAAAAAGTAAATTTTAAATAAAATCTATTGAAAAAAGATAAGAAATTTCGTTAAGTTTTGGATGCACAAAGTGAAATCAGTAACCCCGTATATCCTAGCCAAATAAATTCAACATTCGTTTGTAATCCTAAAGATAAGACTGAGGTGCTTCTTTCTGTGACTGACGTAAACTTCCGAAAATACTTTTGTCAGTTAGAACTTACATACTTACTTACTTCTGTCTCTTAGAACTTAGAGCGCCATCTATTGGTTCTTTAGCGTGCTAGGAAACTAACTAACAACGCCATGAGTTTGATCTTTTTTGTTTATATTTGTCTGTTTGGACGTCTATAAAATAAACAAGGGACTCTGACGAGGGTTCAAACCATACCTCCACAGCTGATTTGGTTTTGATGTCCCAGTAGTATATTCAGTCTTTTTATCCCAGCAGTCTACTCTGTCTTTTCTTTTTTTGCTCCGTTTACCACTATTTCATGGCAGAGGACGCACTTATATTTACATATAATCACATATTACAGAAATAATTTTTATTAATTTAACAAGAAAGTATCACAACCTTTTGAGAAACACAAAGGTACAACAAAAATTTACTGACACGACTACAACTTCATACTATTAACCTCTGCTCGGTAACTTCGTCCCTCTCCTCACCATGCGTTTTCTTTTTTATTAATTTTACCAAAGGGAATGTAACAGGAATCAAACATTCGACAGAGGAGGAATCCTACAAGGCATCCAGATTCTTGAAGATTAGATACGAGATTCAGCATCTTCACGATAGCGTGTCATCCTTTGCCATGTCCAACGGGCCGTTACTATATACTGATAAAGGGCACAAGGTTCCGTGTCATATCCACTCCCCACCACGTAATAAACATAATGACCGAACGTTCCTTGAAACCTATTCGTGACGGACTTCCAATTTAAAGCAGACATTTTCAGTGGACAACGATCAGTAATAACACCGGCCGCTGTGGCCGAGCGGTTCCAGGCGCTTCAGTCCGGAACCGCGCTGCTGCTACGGTTGCATGTTCGAATCCTGCCTCGGGCATGGATGTGTGTGATGTCCTTAGGTTAGTTAGGGTTAGGTAGTTCTACGTCTATGGGACTGATGACCTCAGATGTTAAGTCCCATAGTGCTTAGAGCCATTTGAACCATCAGTAATAACAGATGGCGGGCGACAGCTACAACCCTTGGAATCTCAGCCGTGTCAGATCCCCGCGAACTGAGGAAGCGACATTTCCGGTAAGGCTACAGAATGCATCCAAAGCGCCTTTGAGCACAAAAATGTCGTTATGAGTACGAGGAAGCACCATAACGTCATTGGAATAAATGCAGATGATACAGCTTTTGTAGGGCTACAGGAAATAAGATGGCAGGGGAATGGGCAGATAGATAAACCTGAGTACTCATTGGTATATAGTGGACCAGAAGAAAGAACAGGCCAACTTGGAACAGGGTTTATAATAACTAGGGAAGTTAGTAAAAGCCTTCTAGAATTTGAATCCATAAATGAAAGGATGTGCAGACTCAGACTAGAAGGTAAATTTAGGAATATATCAATAGTTAATCACATGCACCAACAGAGGAAAAAGAGGATATAATTAAAGAACAGTTCTACGAAGACTTGGAAAAAGTATACTGTGCAGTACCTAAATATGACCTGATGCTAGTAATAGGAGATTTTAATGCAAAAATAGGGAGGAATGAACATCCGTATGGAGTTTCTGGAAAATATTCACTACATGAAGAAAACAATGAGAATGGAGACTTACTATGCCAATTCGCAGCAAGGAATAATATGATTATTAAAAGTACCTGCTTTCCACATAAAAGGATCCGTCTGGGTACTTGTTAGTCTGCAGCCAATGGAGTAGTCAATCAGATTGACCATATTTTAGTGATTGCACGCCACTCCACGTCAGTTACGGATGTACGGAGCTGCAGAGGACCAAACTGTGATTCAGATCACTTTTTGATAAAATCAGTCTTGAGAGAGAAACTGTCACTAACAAATGGCAACAGAATGGGAAAGATGATGAAATGGAATACAGACAAACTGAACATCCCTGATGAAGTAAAAAAATACCAAGAAACACTAAGCAGAAAGTTGAGCAATGAAGAGACCACAGTAGGAGTAGATAAAAGGTGGAACACGTTTGAAAAAGCCATTAAGGATGCTGCAGAGGAAATAATAGGCATAAGAAGGAACAGAAGAACCTAGGAGTGGTTTGATGAAGATAGCAGGTCAGAAATAGAGGAAAAGAACAGGGCAAGAACAAAAGTGCTACAGAGAGAAACCAGAAATAATTTGGAACAATATAGAGAATTAAGGAGAAGAGCTAACAGACTGTGCAAGAGAAAGAAAAGAGAGTGGAATAAGAAGAAATTTCAAGAACTAGAATAACTAAAGGAACAGAGTGAAATAAGAAAGTTCTGTCTTGCCATAGGCAAAATGAAGAATAGATTCCAACCAAAAACAACGGCCTGTTCCAGTAAAGATGGGAAAATGATAAGGGAGGAAGAACAGATAGTGAGAAGATGGGCAGAGTATTTCAAAGATACACTAAGCACCAGCCTAGAAGATGAAGAGACAGCTGCACAGGAGGGGAGCTGGAAGTAGACAATGAAACCAATGAGGCAAGAAAGCCAACACTACAAGAGGTCTCCCAGTCTGTGCACAAGTCAAAAAACAATCGAGCCCCTGGGGAAGACAGCATAATTGCTGAATTAATAAAAACTGATGGTGAGGCTGTAATAAAGGAACTGCACACATTAATGTCAGATATATGGGAAACAGAAACTATGCCAGATAATTGGAAAATTGGAATAATAGTCCCCATTTATAAGAAAGGGGACAGAACAGCATGTGAAAACTATAGAGGTGTAACACTCCTAAGTACAGCTTATAAGATCTTCACAAGTATATTAAACGAAAGGATACGGAAGTGTGCAGAAGGCATACTAGGGGAATATCAATGTGGCTTTCGACCAGGCAGAGGAACAACTGATCAAATATTTGTGATAAGGCAAATGATGGAAAAGTTCTATGAATATGATATAGATCTGCATTTCTTATTCATCGATTTCAAACAAGCCTTTGACAGCTTAAATCGGCAAGAACTATACAGAGTACTGAAAGAAGTTGGTATATGTGCTAAATTAATAAGACTAATCAGAATGACAATGACAGAGACAAGAGCAAAAGTAAAGGTCCTTAGCAGAACAAGTGAAAGCATTGACTTTAATAAAGGTGTGAAGCAACGGGATAGTCTCTCCACTGTCCTATTCAACATAGCCCTGCATAGTGCAGTAAATAAAATCAACAAAAGAGACACCATATTTATGAAAACTAGCCAGATATGTGCATACGCTGATGACATTGCTGTAGTAGGAAGAAATACCAATACACTCCTAGAAACATACCGGGCAATGAAAACAGAAGCCTTAAAATTTGGCCTCATAGTAAATGAAAACAAAACAAAATATATGGTAATGTCACAATCTGAGGCCAGAAGAACCTCTAAAAACCTAAATGGAGTGTCCTCTTTTAACTACGTGGGAGCCCTAATAACAAGTGATAACAGTATTGGAAAGGCCATAAGGGAAAGAATACAAGCAGGAAACAGAGCTTACTTTGCAAAAATGCAGCTTTTCAAAAATAGCCTTGTTACAAGAAAAACTGAACTGCTAATATATAATTCCCTAGTCCGCCCAGTTATCACATACGGCTTAGAGGTATGGACGTTGACAGAACACGATAAAAACGCTCTAAGAAGCACTGAGCGGAAAATACTACGCAAAATCTATGGGCCAATAAGGGAGGAAGAAGGTTGGAGAATACGCTACAATGCCGAATTACAAGAGTTAATACAAGGCAGGGACATATTAAAATTTGTGAAATCACAGCGAATACGATGGCTAGGACACTTTGAGAGAATGGCAGAGGATAGAATTCCAAAGAAAATGATGAAAGGTATGATCCATTCAGTTAGGCGAAAAGGGAGACCTAGAAGAAGATGGATCGATGAGGTAATAATGGATGTCAGCAATATGGGAGTCCGGGGGTGGAAAAGAGCAACAAATAACCGATAAGTGTGGGGAGGATTGTTGAAGAAGCCAAGGTTCACCAAGGGCTGTAGAGCTACTGAAGAAGAAGAAGAAGATAAAGCTTTCTCGCAGGAACGACTAGGCGCTCAAGCTAGCAGCTATTGTCCACAATAAGAGTTCTAACAACAGCACGAATAATGACATACATAGGAGAATCCCGTGTAGAACACCTCTACACACTTCTACGCTCGGAGTAAGAATAAAAGCCAGAATACCAGTAATTAGAGAGGTGAATATCCATCGTGCAGCATCATTAAAACATACAGCTATCAACACTTGCAACACAAAATCGTGAGTAACTCTGTCAAACACATAATTCAATTCAGTAACGGGTAAAGTACCCGACACGGGAACAGTGGAAGCAATCGAGATGAGACCATGACATGCCGAAAATGAATTGATTAGAGTTCGACCAGGGAGACAGCTTTGATAACGCGCCATAATGTCACCAAGCAAACCCGAAAAACGGATATTTATCTACATCTACATCTACACTTATACTCCGCAAGCCACCCAACGGTGTGTGGCGGAGGGCACTTTACGTGCCACTGTCATTACCTCCCTTCCTTGTTCCAGTCGTGTATGTTTCGCGGGATGAATGAATGCCGGAAAGCATCCGTGCGCGCTGGAATCTCTCTAACTTTACATTCATTATCTCCTCGGGAGGTATAAGTAGGGCGAAGCAATATATTCGATACCTCATCCAGAAACGCACCCTCTCGAAACCTGGACAGCAAGCAACACCGCGATGCAGAGCGCCTCTCTTGCAGAGTCTGCCACTTGAGTTTGCTAAACATCTACGTAACGCTATCACGCTTACCAAATAACCCTGTGACGAAACGCGCCGCTCTTCTTTGGATCTTCTCTGTCTCCTCTGTCAACCTGACCTGGTACGGATCCCACACTGATAAGCAATACTCAAGTATAGGTTGAACGAGATGATCATTCCACTTCAAATCGTTCCGCACGCATACTCCCAGATATTTTACAGAAGTAACTGCTACCAGTGTTTGTTCCGCTATCATATAATCATACAATAAAGCGATATTTATCGCCTGTACAACGATTTTATAATTAAAATATAGTTCCGTTACTAGTCGGACCTTATCCACGGGCAGACGTCCTCTCTTTCAGGGAATTCAAACATTTTTTACGACCTTTAAAGAGGGTGAGATGGTTTTCCTTGTATCACTACATTCACCATAGATATTATTGCATTTCCTGTCAGAGGCCAAAACTGAATAAAAAATCCCTTAGGAAGTCTATCCACACCCGGAAATTTGCAGGAAAGACAGCGAACTACGGTATCAGGTACGTCATCATGGTGAGAAGTAGCCAAAAACTCCTCATGGAGAGCTGTCGAAACAACACTGTCAAAGAGGGATGTAAGATCAGCAGACGGTATAGCGTCTGATTCCTCTCTAATGAAAAGATCGGAAAAATACGTGTAACGTTCACGCATTATATGAGGCTGGGAAGAGCACTCGCGCCCATCAAAAAACGACCGGTAGTGCACACGTCCTTGGAGATCGCATTCGAAACCGAATTAGATGATATATCCCGGCGAATCGAAAGTGTCTGAGAACGCAAACGAAGATCCTCTAATAGCAGTATTTTGAGTTGCAGGAGTTTCGCCTTCATGGGTGAACATCCGTAACTCTCAAAGGGACGTCTCAAGCACCATCATAAAACTCACAAATGACAGCGTAATAAAATTCACGGGTCCTCCTAATTTCAGCCCCTTTAACAGCGCTAAGACGCATGGGTGTAGTGCGAAGTCGAGGTTTGGTGATTGCAACGAATGAATAAGAGATAATGTACATGAGAACGACTAGACCTCCCCCACTCGGCAGGGATGATATCCAGATAAAGGTCCGTTAGATGTAAAATATTTAGCTACTAAATAGGGCGAGAAAGATGCACCCGCTACGGGACATAAATCAGACTCATCAAAACAGCACAGTGGTCAGTGAATATCGCAGGAATAACGTCAGTTCCCGAAAGCATGCTACATAGGGAAGCAGACAAATAAAATTTTAGAAAGCATTCTGGAGCACAGTGATCGGTATAAATGCTAAAAATCAGTTAAAACAGTCTCGATAGCGTTTTCAGTTTTTTTTTGTCTGTTTGCAACTATTTTCGGGTCTTTCCTCAGACCATCTTCGAGCTTTTGGCCGCAATTATGGCGGCTCGTGGCGGCAGATGCAGCGAGATCCTTAAAAGTAACATTGAGACAGTGAACACCTTATTCTTAAGGATTTCGCTCCGTCTGCCACCAACAGCAGCCATATTGGCGGTCAAAAGCCTGAAGACGCTCTGAGGAAGCGGACGAAACCGGTTTCAAACAAATAAAAAATCTGAAAACGCGACCGAGACTGTTTTTATCTAATTTTTAGAGAAATAAAAACTATCTAGTCGACTATTAGAAGGAGCTGTAAAATACGTAAGGAAGCCGCACTGATTTGGGATTTGCAGATCCAAGCATCCTCTAAGTTCTATGACGGCACAACATCATTACATTGAAGACAATGGTTATAACTGGGAGTCTGATCCACAGGACGTAAGACGCAGTTGAAATCTCCCCCCATCAAAATTTTTCACGGATTTTGATGAAGTAAACAAATGGCATCTTCCTTATACAAACGAGATTTGACAATAGAGCTTTCCGGCGCAACATTAAAAAACATAGAATACCTAGGGAGACAAAGCACATCAAACAACCCTTCTTGCAAACATACGACATCTGCTTGAGAATCGTAAATAAACTGTCGTAGCGCAGCAAGACGTAATGTAGAGCTTATCCTATTAGTATTTAGGGTAACAAACGTATATGCGTACATTAGTTAACACATGTAAGGCATGAAAAGAGAAGTAGAAAAGAATATATTCATCACGTCACCGCGCACAGCACCGTCAGCTCCCGGAGAAGAAGGTACAGGATTTGAATTAGCCACACCGGAAGGTACAGATTCCATGCTTCGTTTTTTTCAGCGCGACGATTCACGCTCAGGTTGAAATCGTTGTTTCACACAACTCCGTGGTAACATAAATTCTTGAGGTGGAAAGCAATGTGGTAAACACAGCAGAGAGCGATGATGATGATGATGATCGTCATCATCAGATAAAAATGGGACAAGCAATGTAGGGTTTGGGGTGTCCGAATCATCTGACCACACGTATGAGAAACCACAGTAGCCTACTGCTTCACAGTAACACAATGAATAAGAAATGGTATTGCACTAGAACATTAAAGGTAGAACAGCAGAGAATGTCTCCGCTAAATCATCGGAACTAAAATATAGACGTTTCTACGGTGGAGGAGATGACACAGGTGCAACACTCATTTCAACATTAGCAAAATGGGTGATACTGTGAGTGGGTGACCCAAAATCTTCAGTATACTGAGCCCGCCGTGGTTTAAGTTGTGCTACCGGAGCCGGCGTTTTAACCGCAGCAGGGACCGCATCTGAACGTGCCGGTAACGGTCCAAATTCACCCAGACCGTGTAAGGGTGGTGAGGGGGAGGGGAGCGGGGGAAGTGTAATATCTCCCCAACATCTTTTAAAGTTTGCGAAGTGTTGACAATAGAATGCGAAGACACTAATTCAGCTAATGCCGACGAACGACGTTTTCGTAGGACGACTTTAAAAAGGAACAAGATGCAGACAATTGAACGTGAGCTGGCCACTTTCATTTCAACGGAAGCATGTTCTTTCTTACCCTACAAATGTAACATGAATCGTGTAACCATAAACATTCATATGTGAAGGAATATTCATTTGAAGATACATTTCTATGGTGTCGATACTACTGTGACATAGCAATCGATGTTGTGGAGATCAGCGTTCCCGCCGTATATGCCGAACGACTCCAAAAGGAAGCAACACCGCCTTGAGAAATAAATTGTCCACTTTGGGTGGAAGATTGTAAGTTCCAACAGGAATGTGCTAGATCACCGCATCTGTAATAAGTACTGGACTAACAGAAGCATCAGGCTCTGTAAACATTATTTGAAAACCAACCCGAGAGAGAAGCTGGTCTATCTGCAAGGGATCTTGAAATTTCACAAAAAAATGCATAAACTGATAATCAAAGTAATCAGTACCTACCCGATCAGATATCACACGAATATTATCAACAAAACAATCGTGAATTTCTAAAGAGCCTTGTTGCACATGGTGCATACATGGTGGTGTTAAGTTCCTGTGCAACCAAACTGCTGAGGTCATCGATCCCTAGGTTTACACACTACTTAATCTGACTTAAACTAACTTGCGCTAAGGACAACTCACAAATCCATGCCCGAGCGAGCACTCCAACCTCCGACGGGGTGAGCCGCGCGAACCGTGGCAAGACGCTCTAGACCGCCCAACTACACCGTGTTGCAATGCGTACTTGTCAAAATAGTACCGAACGGTACCCTGACAAGGAATGTTCTTGGGAGACTCGACAGACATCATAACGCGTACAGAGAACGCCGCCGCCGGAGAACAAACCAACAAAATACTCCGCTAGACGAGAACGATGCATCACCGGCCGATACACACAAATTCAACACACACGGCGCTACGGCACAGGCGGTTCAAATGGTTCAAATGGCTCTGAGCACTATGGGACTTAACAAAATGGTTCAAATGGTTCTGAGCACTATGGGACTCAACTTCTGAGGTCATTAGTCCCCTAGAACTTAGAACTACTTAAACCTAACTAACCTAAGGACATCACACACATCCATGCCCGAAGCAGGATTCGAACCTGCGACCGTAGCGGTCGCGCGGTTCCAGACTGAAGCGCCTAGAACCGCTCGGCCACACCGGCCAGCGGTACAGGCGGAAATAAGGACAATCTGCTTACTCGACGCGCAAGACATAACTGTGTTCTGTGGAGTACTACGTATGGTGAACGTGTTAGTGAGGTAAACATCCGAAGTATCTAGCTGGGCAGACTCCTAAATCATAAAATTAATATTTCTTTCTTCATGATCCGATTGTGAAGGAATACAGCCAACATGTTGCCCCAAGCTACTCGTAAGTTATCTGTGAAAACCCCAAAAAGATACGTCTAGGAGTTTTGGAGATTAGCGTCTTCAAACAGACAGACGGGGAGACAAACTTTTAAAAACATTTTCTCGTATTGTGTTACACTCGCTACGTCACTCGCAATCAGTTTTTGGCAAATATTTTCAGTGTATAGATAAGACGGTTTTACAGTTCTATTACTGGTACAGATACACATATCTACTACGTCTACATCTTCTACATTCATACTCCGCAAGCCACTCAACGGTGTGTGGCGGAGGGCACTTTACGTGCCACTGTCATTTCCTCCCTTTCCTGTTCCAGTCGCGTATGGTTCGCGGGAAGAACGACTGTCTGAAAGCCTCCGTGCGCGCTCTAATCTCTCTCATTTTACATTCGTGATCTCCTCGGGAGGTATAAGTAGGGGGAAGCAATATACTCGATACCTCATCCAGAAACGCATCCTCTCGAAACCTGGTGAGCAAGCTACACCGCGATGCAGAGCGCCTCTCTTGCAGAGTCTGCCACTTGAGTTTATTAAACATCTCCGTAACGCTATCACGGTTACCAAATAACCCTGTGACGAAACGCGCCGCTCTTCTTTTGATCTTCTCTATCTCCTCCGTCAACCCGATCTGGTACGGATCCCACACTGATGAGCAATACTCAAGTATAGGTCGAACGAGTGTTTTGTAAGCCACCTCCTTTGTTGCTGGACTACATTTTCTAAGCACTCTCCCAATGAATCTCAACCTGGTACCCGCCTTACCAACAATTAATTTTATATGATCATTCCACTTCAAATCGTTCCGCACGCATACTCCCAGATATTTTACAGAAGTAACTGCTACCAGTGTTTGTTCCGCTATCATATAATCATACAATAAAGGATCCTTCTTTCTATGTATTCGCAATACATTACATTTGTCTATGTTAAGGGACAGTTGCCACTCCCTGCACCAAGTGCCTATCCGCTGCAGATCTTACTGCATTTCGCTACAATTTTCTAATGCTGCAACTTCTCTGTATACTACAGCATCATCCGCGAAAAGCCACATGGAACTTCCGACACTATCTACTAGGTCATTTATATATATTGTGAAATGCAATGGTCCCATAACACTCCCCTGTGGCACGCCAGAGGTTACCTTAACGTCTGTAGACGTCTCTCCATTGATAACAACATGCTGTGTTCTGTTTGCTAAAAAATCTTCAATCCAGCCACACAGCTGGTCTGATATTCCGTAGGCTCTTACTTTGTTTATCAGGCGACAGTGCGGAACTGTATCGAACGCCTTCCGGAAGTCAAGAAAAATAGCATCTACCTGGGAGCCTGTATCTAATATTTTCTGGGTCTCATGAACAAATAACGCGAGTTGGGTCTCACACGATCGCTGTTTCCGGAATCCATGTTGATTCCTACATAGTAGATTCTGGGTTTCCAAAAAACCACATGATACTCGAGCAAAAAACATGTTCTAAAATTCTACAACAGATCGACGTCAGAGATATAGGTCTATAGTTTTGCGCATCTGCTCGACGACCCTTCTTGAAGACTGGGACTACCTGTGCTCTTTTCCAATCATTTGGAACCCTCCGTTCCTCTAGAGACTTGCGGTACACGGCTGTTAGAAGGGGGGCAAGTTCTTTCGCGTGCTCTGTGTAGAATCGAATTGGTATCCCGTCAGGTCCAGTGGACTTTCCTCTGTTGAGTGATTCCAGTTGCTTTTCTATTCCTTGGACACTTAGTTCGATGTCAGCCATTTTTTCGTTTGTGCGAGGATTTAGAGAAGGAACTGCAGTGCGGTCTTCCTCTGTGAAACAGCTTTGGAAAAAGGTGTTTAGTATTTCAGCTTTACGCGTGTCATCCTCTGTTTCAATGCCATCATCATCCCAGAGTGTCTGGATATGCTGTTTCGAGCCACTTACTGATTTAACGTAAGACCAGAACTTCCTAGGATTTTCTGTCAAGTCTGTACATAGAATGTTACTTTCGAATTCACTGAACGCTTCTCGCATAGCCCTCCTTACGCTCACTTTGACATCGCTTAGCTTCTGTTTGTCTGAGAGGTTTTGGCTGCGTTTAAACTTGGAGTGAAGCTCTCTTTGCTTTCGCAGTAGTTTCCTAACTTTGTTGTTGTACCACGGTGGGTTTTTCCCGTCCCTCACAGTTTTACTCGGCACGTACCTGTCTAAAACGCATTTTACGATTGCCTTGAACTTTTTCCATAAACACTCAACATTGTCAGTGTCGGAACAGAAATTTTCGTTTTGATCTGTTAGGTAGTCTGAAATCTGCCTTCTATTACTCTTGCTAAACAGATAAACCTTCCTCCCTTTTTTTATATTCCTAGTAACTTCCATATTCAGGGATGCTACAACGGCCTTATGATCACTGATTCCCTGTACTGCACTTACAGAGTCGAAAAGTTCGGGTCTGTTTGTTATCAGTAGGTCCAAGATGTTATCTCCACGAGTCGGTTCTCTGTTTAATTGCTCGTGGTAATTTTCGGATATGGGAGGTATAGATATACGGATAGATGAACACACGAATATATAAGCGAATAACATTTCCGCGAGCTTTCGTCTGTGTCCGTGGTTAAACATCCACGAGCTTAGGTTCTAGTGCTTCTCGACTACTGACAAGTAGTGAGTTTGGAATGGTTCCTGCTGTCATTATACAGATCTCTAGTAGCAGTGACCCCAGTGGTACACCGTCTAGCGAAGTAACAGCCACTGATCTCGTTACGCGCCCACGGCGCCCGCTTTAGCCCTCCGATTTCTGACAACGCTCAATAAAGAGGCGGCTTGCAGCTAAGAACACCGAGGGACCTCGCCGTCGGCAGGCTGAAGCGAGAGCTGAGAGTGTGCAACGATAGCGTGACCATATATGGAGCTGGAGTGATCACTAATGACGTAACAGGTGGTAACACGGCAATGTAACGACGAGAGCAGGAACCAGTCGACAGTCACCTCTTGACAATGGCCGAGGAGCATTGAAGTATTTTACCGGACTGGAAGCTCGGAAATCTTATATTTTTATGTTCTTAGTTGCTCAAACTTTCGCCGTCAAGACATTTTTGCCTCGTGGATATTGAAGTATTTTATCGGACTGGAAGCTCGGGAATCTTATACTTTTATGTTCTTAGTTGCTCTAACTTTCGCTGTCAAGACATTTATGCCTTCGAGGCTTACGGAGAAAGGCTGCATTGGGAAGATCTAGATTTAGGATCGTAGGATTACACCATAGCAGGGAATGTCTGAAACGCAAATGTGAGTAATACGGTGTAGCAAAGCACTCTGGTGCATCTATGAAGAATATCGTATCATTGATGGTAGTATGAGACTGTTGTATGAAACAATATTCGTGTGCAACTGATTTTTCAGTCCGAAGATATATACCATGGTCTAACTCAGTTAAATACAGTTAGAAACTGCCTTCGACCATGTACAATACGGTAGACATTACTGACTTCGTCGTTGAAGCCACACCAGGCTCTGATCTTTAATAAAAATGTATTTTTAAATGATTGAAGCAATTTTATAAACTAATTGTAGCTACATTAAGTAACCCATTCTCACAAAAAACAACATTCTTATAGAAAATCTCTAGGACTTTTATATTGGTGCAGCCGCACTTCAGATTTCTGCCATAAGAGTGCAACCGTGAGCAGTTATATAAGATAGCGACAGGCGCCGAGAAAGCGTAAGTTGTGCTTCAAATGCATTCACGTCAGTCTGCCGTAACAGTACAACGACACTTCAAAACGAAATTAAATAAAGAACCCCCAACTTCCAACTTCATACGGTGTTGATGTGCGCAGTTTAAAGATCGGGGTTACACAGCTGTCAGGAAATATGGCGTGGTGGATAGAGATCGGTTTAGTAAGTCGTGTTAGACTCACAGCACACATAAGTCTTGTTCTCATATGTTACAAAATGTTGTTGATGAAGCGATGAAGACATTCTTAACTCTTGTGTTGAGTCTTCTGCGATTTTATGTGCTCCAAGAAATGCAAACCAGCTTTATCAAAACAAAAAGTATGGATCAAGTGCTCCATCACCTACTGACTACAATAGTCATTTGGAGCACTGACCTCCAGCAACAGTATGTGGAAAATAGCTAACACACCAGTCTGAAGTTCTAAATCTCGCAACGATTTTCTCGGATATTTTTCCAACGCCACCCCTAAATTATCTAGTTCATTTGCAGCTAAGCTCTCGGATCTCTATACCTTTCTTTGTCTGTCAGTCTTTCGAAAGTTATTTACTAATTCATGTATCGCCGAATGGTTGGTGACGCGTGCACCGGAATTTTCGCATAAACATAAGCCAATAAATGACATAGGACTTCGGTCTTAAGTAGTCCAACACAAGAAATACACGTTAATCATTCGTGTTTTCCATAGTGAATGGAAACTACACGCTTCAAGAAAGGAAAGAATTATACTCGATAGCACAATAGCCAGGCCCAAACACAGACTGTATGAGTTTTTTCAAGTTACGAATGCAAATACGCTGGCATCGGATCAGACAACGTTTGATTCTTCCTATAATTGCGTACAAAGTTCACCGTAGAAGACAGCGTTGTACCCCGCAACACTGTTAACGCTTTCATCGCTAGCTAGTCCTGTTATAGGAGATTCATATATTTTCTTATTCTGTTTTTAAACAACAGCATTTTTTGTGTGTGCTTCAGTCTCTCTTTAAAAGTACCAAAACTACCACATAGAAGTATGGTTTTTCGAAATATGAAAAAAAATCCAAGATACAACACAGTCATGTAACTAAGAATATTGTATTCAGTTTTAAAAGTGTTGCAATCGAGAAAATCTCGTCAGTACTCTATTTAATAGTCTATCTGTTACATTATTACTCTATTAAGCAACACAAATCACTGACTCTAAACAATTAAAACGGAAATGTTTTCTAAAACCAGTTACAAGTTAAATACATGCTGGGGGAAAAGAACCAGAATTTCCATTTTCAAGAGGAATAGAACTGTGAATACATTAAACAAACACAGTTAATTACAAACAGCACACGTTCCGTACTGGAAGACCTTCCATATAAAGCTGTAAGCTGGTGCACGACAAACGAAGTATAGTTCAACCATCCGCACGTTCTAAAAGTGGTTTTAAAAATATATTGAATTTTACTCAGGATTAAACTCTGTAACTGAAGACTTAGTATTATCTTCCAGACAACTTTAGTACACTATACACCACTTAAATACCTAGAACTCAAAATATTTGCAAAAGCTAAAATAAAAAAAAGCACATGTCCCAAGTCCGCCCGGCTAGCGGCGCGGTCTAACGCGCTGCTTCCCCAGCGGGAAGGCGTGACGGTCTCCGGCACGAATTAGGCCGGCGGATTAGAGTGGAGGTCCGGTGTTCCGGCCTGCCTGTGGATGGTTTTTAAGCGGTTTTCCATCTGCGAATGCGGGCTGGTTCCCTTTATTCCCACTCTGTTACACTGTGTCGGATACTACCGAGCAAACACTGTCTCCACGAACGCTTACACCATAATTACACTACCACGCTAACATTTGGGGCTATACCCGACTGGTATGAGACGTTCCCTGGGGGTGGGGGGGTTCCACTGAGGGCCGAACAGCAAAACAACCCTGGGTTCGGTGTGGAGTTGTGAACCACTGAGGGCTACAGTGGGAAGAAGCCTCTCCGTCGCTTCTAGGTCCCCGGTTCACCAACACACACATGTCCCAAAACAATAAAAGAACAGATAATTCTGAAAACAATAAAAGAACAGATAATTCTGAAAACATGTTATGGCAGTCTCTATCACTCATTAGACTGAAACACTGGTCATGAAAATCCTCAAAGTAAAACACTTTCTCCTACCACACTAACGTACTGACACATTTTGACAGTTAAACCTGTAGTGTAGACTAATTCCACTTGTGCACATTTACGGATGGACAAGTCGTTTTCCATTCATTGGCTGCAAGCTGTAGTCCCTCCATGGATAGGTCGCTCTTATTACCCCATATTTTCGTGTGTGGGTATACATAATAAGATGCCAGCGTCAGAAGTCATACACTCGTGAACCACGGCCTGCAGCTGAGAACTTGAGTCGTTCTGATAGCCTGTATCTCGTACATGAATGCACTTTTATTAATATAATATACGATGTCATGCCGCCTGATAGTGTGTAAATGAAGACATTAACTACAGAAAGGTGACAAAAGTCATGGAACAAAAATATTCACATATACAGATGGAGGTACTATCCCCTAAAACGGTATAAAAGTTATCTGCATTGGTGGAGCTGTCAACTTTACTCCGGTGATTCGTGTAAAAAGCTTTCTTACGTGATTATAGCCTCACGACGGGAATTAACATACTCTAAACGCAGAACGGTAGTTGGAGCTAAGTGCATGGCACATCCCATCTCGTAAATCATTACCATTTCTATACTCCGAGGTACTAAATTTCAGGCATTACCTCTCACCGCGGACAACGCAGCGACCGACTGCCTTCACTTACCGACCGAGATCAGTGCTATTTGCGTACGGTAGTGAGTGTTAACAGACTAGCAGCACTACTTGTAGTAACCGCAGAAATCAATGTGGGACGTAGAACGCACGATTCCGTTTGGGCAATGCGGTGATATTTGGCGTTGATGGGCTATGACAGTCGGCGACGGAAGCGAGTACCTTTGCTAACACCGTGACATCGACTGCAGTGCCTCTCCTGGGCTCGTGACTATATCGTTTGGATCTTACACGACTGGATAACCGTTGCCTGGTCAGACGAATCCCGACTTCAGTTGGTAAGAGCATATGGTAGGATTCGAGTGTGACACAGATCCCACGAAGCCATGGACCAAAGTAGTCAAGAAGGCACTGTGCAAGCTGGTGGTGGCTCCGTAATGGTGTGTGTCCGGGCGTAACGTCAAGCGCCGGCAGGCCAGGCGAGAACATAAGAGCAGAGAGGGCTGTGAGATGACGTCAGCCAACTAGTACACTGACCGACTCCTCTCTAGGACGGCACCGAGACAGCAACGGCCTCTAGGCGAAGAGAACATAGGCTCTGCAACCGCCTAGTCGCAGTTGAATAGCAGTCGTTCTACGACTGCTACAGCAGCAACTTATAAAATGTATTGTTTCACTTCGTTAGAGGTTGTATACACTGAAAAGACTTCTTATTTTACTGTCGCCAGTTGCTTGCGACAAACAGTTGTAAATTTCCAAAGTTAAGTATTGTCATTTATCTTACTGTAATAAAAATTCATTAATATTATTTGGTTGAATTGTGGTCTAGCGATCCGAGAAAGCAGGTTTTCTAGGTACCCCATATTCGACGTGTAGGCAGTACACAACAGTGTGGGCTGTGTTTGCATTGAATAGACTGAATCTATCATTGACTGGAATTTTGTATATTCGGGTATCTAGAGACCATTTGTAGCCATTGATTGACTTTATGTTCCCAAAAAAAACGATGGAATTTCTATGGATGACAATGCACTATGTCACCGGGCGACAATTGAACGCAATTGGTTTGAAGAACAATGTAGACAGTTCCAGCGAATGATTTGGCCACCCAGCTCGCCCGACGTCGCACAAAATCCTGCATCGGCAACCCTTTCGCAGTTATGAACGATTACACATGCAACATGGCTCAATATCTCTGCAGGCGACTTCCAACGACTTTTTAAGTCCACGGCACGTCGAGATGCTTCAATACGCTGGGAAAACGTAGGCTCAAATGGCTCTGAGCACTATGGGACTCAACTTCTGAGGTCATTAGTCCCCTAGAACTTAGAACTAGTTAAACCTAACTAACCTAAGGACATCACAAACATCCATGCCCGAGGCAGGATTCGAACCTGCGACCGTAGCGGTCCTGCGGTTCCAGACTGCAGCGCCTTTAACCGCACGGCCACTTCGGCCGGCTGGAAAACGTAGATCCTATATGATATTAGGAAGTATTCAATGATTTTTGTCGCGTCAGTGTATATTTCTTGTTTCAGCCGTTCAGACGGAGGAAATAGCGGTACTCTGTTTCTGTAACATGCACTGAGTGGGTTTTAAAGTCTTCGACAGTCGCAGTAAAGGAAAAAGCGAGATTATTAAGGTGATTTATTCGCCTGTGTGTAGAGCTTGGAGATTGCATATCATAGGTGAACTAAAAGCTCAAGATGTAATGTGAAAGTAGAAACACGTTCGGATCCATGCAACAACTGGTGCATCTCCTCTTACGAGTATAAGTTCCAGGAAGTTACGAAAAACGTGATTTTCGCTCAGGAAATATTCGGGCGTGATCATGTGTTCGCTAGTGGATCGTTACTTCCCTCAACTTCGCAACAATTTCATCTCGTTGTCATTTACAAAGAAGCTATCGCTCTCCGTGAACACAATGCAGACTGCTCGCTGAAGCTCTTCTACTTCATAAAAATGGTACGTGTCCGTTATTAAATATACTACGTAAGGCATGATTTTCTCTTTAATATTAATGACATCATTCGCCTTTTACTGATGTTAATATTTTGGTGCTGCACTTTCACTCGTGTGTACGAGTTAAAGAGAACTCCTTCCGGGAAGAATCGGACAACATATTGCTTCCTCCCACGTACATTTTTTTAAATGACCACTACGAGAAAATTCGAGAAATTGGAGCAAATACAGATGCTTATCGACAACATTCTTCCCATGTGCCATTTGCGGGTCAATCAAGGTAGAAGGAATCAGTTTACCACAATTACCCTTCGCCACACGCCGTAAGGTGGCTTGTTGAGTATGACGTAGATGTAGAGGTAGACTCAGATGCACTAGCAGAAGTTTCCTTGCTGCACTAACCTCACCATTTGTTCCATTATGAGGGCTATTCATTTTTCTACCTTAGTTCAGTGAATCCCAAAGTGATCCATATCTGTCCCCAGTGGTCGACTTTCAACTAAGAGGTACATGTCATTGAAGAAAAAAAAAAATGGGTGTGCATTAGATGTAAGCAGCTGTCCATCAGAGTGGATCCCATTTATGCAGCTAGCAACCGAAATTCCTAATTCTTGTCACAGAGGAGAAACTTGCTGCCGGCCGGAGTGGACGAGCGGTTCTAGGCTTTATAGTCTGGAGCTGCGCGTCCGCTACGGTCGCATGTTCGAATCCTGCTTCGGGCATGGATGTGTGTGATGTCCTTAGGTTGGATAGGTTTAAGTAGTTCTAAGTTCTAGGGGACTGATTACCTCAGATGTTAAGTCCCATAGTGCTCAGAGCCATTTGAACTTTTTTTTTCTTTTTGAGAAACTTGCTGCTGTATACGAAACTGTTCATCTCATCGGCTAAGAGAGAGTATGGAGCAACTATTTAATCTGATTCTGCTGCTCACAACATTCAGCCACGTTATTTAATTATTATTCTAACTGCACTCCATAAAGTACAAACCCTTGGCATCCTCCGAAGACGGGGAAGAGTATCTGGCGCTGCCTGAGATTGGCCAGGAACCGCTTCGTCACTCATCGACATATGTATTAATTTTACAACACAGCACTTCAGGCACAACAATCACTTCACAGTGACTATAAAAGCAATTTTCTGTGTTACATCACTGAGGCTGGCAGCAGACGGACACATAACATGATGGGCCGAAGTCGATCGACACCTACCGACTACCGCCGATACAGAACTTCGGAGTCCCCATTCATCTCTTTGTGAACAAACTACGGTTAGGTACCATACGAATGAAAGAAAATCAATGCCATGTTTTTGAGAGTGTCGGGAAACAGTAACTAATTTTTAATCAGATTTTCGTGTTGTAATTCCTGCGATTGGATAAAGACGCACCGATAACGACTTGAGGCTGAGAAGGTTGATTTTGATTGCTGTATCTGGTCAATGGGGAAAGTTGTCTATATTGCAATTCCTCCTAATTTCTACCACTACTACGAAATCCGTACCTCTCGAGCTATCCGACATTTAATGAGGTCAGCATGGACTATCCGTTTCTTGGCGCCATATTGTCAGGAATGAATTCTGTGAATTGAGGAGCAGTTCATCTGAAGACATTTTACTGTACTTTTCATCTAACTTCTTGCGTTCGAGGCGAAGAGATTTACTGGTTTAAGCGGCAACATGTTGATTTCCTTTTGTGTGAATATGAAAAGAATAACGTTAGTTTTCAGACAGTCTGAGTCGCATTCGTTGCGGTTCGTTTGCTGGAAACTGTTAAACAGAAAAACGCTGTGTCACCTGGTAGAACTCCATAAGTTCCAGGTAATGGACAGGTACAATTTACTTGCACAGTGTACTTCAAAAATTTGTTTATAGAGATTGTGGTGAATTCTGAAATTCATTTCTTATCCTAAGTTATTAATTAAGTAATTATTTTGTGTTACAGTACGGCAACAGAAAGACGTTATAGAAAGCGGCGTACAAATGAATTGCATTTAGCTGTAATAAAATTGCAAACTGGGATTTAAAAATTTCATGTTTTGCAACGAAACTGAAAACGAATTGGAGGAACATAGTCTTACATTTGAATACAGGACGTTCGGTTTATTCACACCCGACGTAAGACTCCTTGCTTTTGACAATGTAGACAGAAACGGATTGCACCATAATTTCAACGCAGAAGCAGCCATGGCAACCAAACAGCCGGCTAAACGGGTCCGTTCAAGAAATGTCGCCAAATCCGAGGGAAATGATGACAGTTCCGAGCAAACCCTCAACGTCTAGCCAAGGAGTCTGTGAACTGATGAGTAGCCTATTAAAAAAGTTCCCAGAAACAAAGGAGAAGAAATTTAGAATTTCAGCTTTACCTGTGCAAAGAAAGTGTTTCTGAGACACTGCGGGGAAGCCACCAAAAAAACTCTGTTGTGAAACAGAGGAATTGTGAATTGTACAAAGAAGGTCGAATGGGAAAAATGATCACACGCAAGAAACGCAAAATATGAATTCTTGGAAAGTGTGCAGGAGGGGTGAAAGGAGTGAAAAAATTATATTGTAGTGCTTGCAAACAGCGATGTAGAAACAAAATATAATACATCTCCTTAAACTTAGACAAGTACGTGTCTACAAGTTCGGGAGCATAGCTTATAAGAGAGGTACAATTTATGCGCCCACTGGTAGAATCTAGGAAACTACATTACTAATTTGTACACCTAGCAGTTTAGAGAACTGTGTGCAGTAATTTATTTTTCACAAAATTTACAATCTTTAAATGGCATACCAAGTGCGAAGCCCTACATTTAAGGATGACGTTTTTAAATAATTTTGTAACGTTCTGTTAAGTTAACAATGAATAATACCTCCATTTATCTCAGAAAAGTGCTTAATATTTGTCCACAGATAACTGATACTAAACATGGTCTAATATAAAAAGAAATGTAGACAGTACAGTGTTCATTATTTGAAGTTGCCTTCATTGCATCACTGTCGGACAAGTGATTACCCATTGTTTTTTATGCAACGAAGTCTCAAGCAATGACGCTATGAAACCATCCAAGCTGAAGGATCACGTGAGAAGATATCACCCTCATAGAAAAGGTAAGGATTTGAAACACTTACAGGAAAGCTTCAAAACAGACCCAAGGTAAACAGTATGTTTGCTTCTACGTCACAAAGAGATGATGATGGTTATCGGGCGTCTTACAATATCTCGCTACATATAGCAAAATCTAGAAAACCACATACTATCTGGGAACAGTTTTTTTTTTTCTCAGCCGTTGAAGATATTTTAGAAACTGTTCTATATAATCAAAAAAATGCTTTCATAAACAAAATTCAAAACCGTGTTGGTGATACGTGATTTGATATTGAAATCATCTTGTGGAGTTACCAGCAAACGATCAATTTCTCTTCACAGCTGGACGACTCTTCTTTATCTCGTAATGGATTCATGTTATTGGTATGTGTTCGTTTTGTGGTGGACAAATAAATCCACGAACAACTGTTCTTCACGAGGACTATGGCAACACACACTGAAGCTCGATCAATATTTAACTTTTTGAAAGATTAGTTAATCTAAAAAGCGGCCTCTTAATCAAATACATCATCAGCGGCACCAAATGGAGCACCTGCTATGGTTTGGCGCTATAGTGAATTTGTAATACATTTAAAACCGAATGTACACGCACTGTGTGAGTCACCCATCGACAATATTTAGTTGTTTAAAGTCTGAGTGGCCCATTGCATCGATCTCACAAACGTAGCAAAAAAAAAAAATTGAAGCATAGCCTTAAATTCTAGGGGATCTGTGTAGTTATGTGAAGAAAATTACGAGAACTTTTATGAATTACACTTTCACACTGAAATACGGTGGATACCAAAACTCTTACGTTTTAGAAGATTTTTTTCCCCTTTTAGAGCTTTTATATGTTAAAAATCCAAGTTGAAAAAAAGTTTAATCAAACGGAAACTATTCAGTGCTGAATTAACAGATATGTTTCGTTAATGGGGATAGCTTCCAATTTGAAGGTGTCACACTAAATGAGATAAAAACAACGTCCATCACGTCAGCTTTTCTTGCCAGAATGAAAGTCATGAAGGAAAACATTAGACAACGTGTATATTTAGAGTTTGGCAGTTAATCACATACAGATTGTCAGAATGGCGAAGTTACAACATACGTTCAGCATTTGACTGTCCTTCCCATGGATTCTGAAACAGGCTTTGAGGATGTTTTAACTATTGAAATACTACAGTGGTATATCAACACATAAAGTGATATTTAGGAAATAGATTACATATTATCATCTTGTGGTGCAGTTCTTCTTGTTGTCTCCGTGCTTGCTAAGAAAATGGGATGAGAAGTTCCGCCTCATGCAAGACACCTTTTTTCTTTTGTTTCACCCATACATGTTTCAGCACTTTTGTGCTATCATCAGTGGGTTTTATTTTTATTTTTAACTGTAAATTTGTTGTTAACATATTAACATTTTCGTCGTTTACAACATTATGTAAAGGTTGCATTTATAACTTAATTGGCGAAAAGTAACATACCTTACATTATATTATTGTGCTCTTGTTTTGGTAGCTGTTATGCTACACAGTATACAACATGTCATCTGCAAACAGCAAAACGTAATTTATTTTCTATTTGTTATGTATTTACCAACGGAAATAAGACTGTATCACGTTTTCTTTCAGTAACTTACAGTTTTGAAGTTGTGGTACGTTTTCCTGTTTTGTTGGAGACGTAAATGGGCTTACTTCTTTGCCTGTGTTCGTGTGGTAATGCAGTTTTCCGATTACTCAAAACATAGGCGGAGTTTTCGCTGCCATTACGTGTTGTTGTGGCTGTGTGGCGTTCATTTGTTTCGTAGCGTGTTCTGCTGGCTGAGGCGCGCGAGTTTGAATTGTATTTGGTGTTAGTTGTGTGTGGTTTATGTGGGTCTGCCTGTGTGTGATGAGTACTGGGGCAGAGAGAGAGTGTATGTGTGTATGTGTGTGTGTGTGTGTGTGTGTGTGTGAGAGAGAGAGAGAGAGAGAGAGAAAGAGAGAGAGAGAGACTGAAAGAAAGAAATAAAGAAAGAAAGAAAAGAGAAAGGATTTGTGTGTGTGTGTGTGTGTGTGTGTGTTTTAGTTGTATAGTTCTTCTATTGTGGCGAAGAGAGTTTTGTTGCAGAGTGATGTGTATTCATTGAGTACTTTCTTTCCTTGGGCTATTGATTTTTGGATGTGGTAGTTTTCTTCTATAGTTAATTTTTGGTATAGGCTGCTGCTAGTTTTTAGGATGTGAAGGTCAGTTTCAATGTTTGTTGGGTGGTGGTTGTGTGCTACCAGGTGGTCTGCAAATGTTGAGTGTGTGCTGTTGCTTTTCAGTGCTCTGAGGTGTTCATTATATCTGGTTCTGAAGGTTCTGCATGTTTGGCCCACATATACAGATTGACAGCAGTTGCAAGTAAGTTGGTAGATGCCAGACTGGCTGTATTTGTCAGTGTTGGTGGTAATTCTTCCAAGTCTGCTCTGTATTGTGTTGTTGGTTCTGTATGCTATGTTGAGTCCTTTTTTCTTTAGTATATTACCCACCCTGTGTGTGACTTTGTTATTGTAAGTTATTATGTGCCATTTGTTCTTACAGTCTTGATTTGTTGTGTGATGAGTTGTGTTTCTATGTGTGTGTGTTTCATGGTTATGTGCTGTTTGTTTTTGTATTTTGTGGTTTATTTTGTCTACTCTCTTTGCATCTTATCCATTCTCCTGTGTAATTTGTTTTATTGTGTTCAGTTCTTGCGTGTAGTCATGCTTATTCATGGGTATTTTGTTCAGACTGTGAAGTAAATATCTGAAGCTGGCTTCTTTGTGGGTTATGGGGTGATTGGATTGGTTATGAATAATGGTGCTGGTGAGTGTGGGTTTTCTGTAGATTGTGAATTCATGTTTGTTGTTTCTCTTGTGTATAGTGAGATCTAAGAAATTAAGTTTTTCATCTGTTTGTGTTTCTATGGTGAATTGTATTTGTGGGTGGATGGAGTTTATGTTATCGTGAAGTTCTTTTATGCGGGACAGTGGTTCATCTATTAAGCAAATTATGTCATCTACGTATCTGTACCAATATATTATTTTGTACTGTTTTGGTATTACTATTTTGTCAAAGATTTGTTTTTCTATCTGGTTGAGGAAAATGTCAGCTAGGAGGCCACTGATTGGGGATCCCATGGGTAGTCCATCTTGTTGAGAGTAAAATCTACTGTTGAATGTGAAGTAGTTCTGTTCTGTGATGAGCCTGAGTATGGCTAATATTTCTTGTATGTTTGTTGTGGGTATGTTTCCTTGCAGTTGGAGGTTTCTTTCTATTATGTTGATGGTTTCTTCTGTTGGGATGTGTGTGTACATTGAAATTATATCAAATGAAACCAATGTTGCTGTGTTTGGTATGTTTTCATTTTTAATTTTTTCTATTAAGTCACTTGAGTTCTTTAGACTTCTGTTGTCAGTGTATTTTTATACTGTCTGTAGCAGAGTGTGTGTGTGTTTGGCTAAGTGGTATGTTGGTGCTTTGGTGAAGTTAATTAATGGACGTATGGGTATTCCGGGTTTGTGAACTTTAGGCAATGATTTTAGGGTGGGGGCCTTGGGATTTTTCTGTATCATTTTTTTAATCTGTGTTTCTGTGAAAATTGTTTCTATGTTTCTCAGGGTTTTCTGTAACTTACTTTGGTATCGGTTTGTTGGGTCACTTGTTAATTCTGTGATGTTGTTGCTTTGGATGAATTCTAATGTTTTGTGAATGTATTCCTGTTTGTTTATGACTACTATTGAATTACCTTTGTCAGATTTTGTGATGATGGCATTTTCTTGTGTTAACTTATTTTGTAGTTTTATGTAGGTTTTTTCTTCAGGAGTCCTAGTGTTTTCTTTTATGGTGGTTTTGTTCTCTTTGATTATATTTCTTATTTCCTCAGCAACTAGTTCTCTTGTTAGGTTTGCATTAAATTCAGGTGAGTTTAGTGTTTCTTGTTGCTTTATGATGTTTTCAGTTTCTGTTATGATATTTTCTACTGTCCTATGTGACACCATTGTGTTAATGTTATGTTTGGGACCCTTTTCAAGTAGACTGGTTTCTTGTTCGGATAATTTTATGTCTGTTAGATTAATCACTCTTTTGTGAAAGGTGTGTTGGTTGTATTGGTGGTGGGATTGGTGGGTGTTTGTGTGATTTAACATTTTTGTGAGTTTCTTTTGTTGGATTGTCTGTTTTCTGCTTATTATGGTCTCAGTGTATGTTCTAACCCTGTATATTAGTTCGTCAAAAAATGGTGGGTATGTTATGTGGTTAGCTAATTCTAAATGCAATCTGTATAATTTAATATTCAGAGTCTGTTTTTTGGAATACAAAGACCGGATTTCTTGCTTTATCCACATGATTTCTGCCTTAAGTTTTGTCTGCTGTGCTGCTGGTGACATGTTGTTTACAGTTATTGTTACATAGTTAGGTACAATTTTATATGCCAAACATAGTTTATTGAACTTAATGTTGAGTATGGTTTTGTGAAGTCTGATGGTTGTGTTCTGATATTTGTTGAAGAGCTGCGATGGGAATACCTGGCTTGGTGTAGAAATAATCATCTTATGGTGCAGTTCTTCTTGTTGTCTCCGTGCTTGCTAAGAAAATGGGATGAGAAGTTCCGCCTCATGCAAGACACCTTTTTTCTTTTGTTTCACCCATACATGTTTCAGCACTTTTGTGCTATCATCAGTGGGTTTTATTTTTATTTTTAACTGTAAATTTGTTGTTAACATATTAACATTTTCGTCGTTTACAACATTATGTAAAGGTTGCATTTATAACTTAATTGGCGAAAAGTAACATACCTTACATTATATTATTGTGCTCTTGTTTTGGTAGCTGTTACGCTACACAATATACAACATGTCATCTGCAAACAGCAAAACGTAATTTATTTTCTATTTGTTATGTATTTACGAACGGAAACAAGACTGTATCACGTTTTCTTTCAGTAACTTACAGTTTTAAAGTTGTGGTACGTTTTACTGTTTTGTTGGAGAAGTAAATGGGCTTACTTCTTTCCCTGTGTTCGTGTGGTAATGCAGTTTTTCGATTACTCAAAACATAGGCGGAGTTTTCGCTGCCATTACGTGTTGTTGTGGCTGTGTGGCGTTCATTTGTTTCGTAGCGTGTTCTGCTGGCCGAGGCGCGCGAGTTTGAATTGTATTTGGTGTTAGTTGTGTGTGGTTTATGTGGGTTTGCCTGTGTGTGATGAGTACTGGGGCAGAGAGAGAGTGTATGTGTGTATGTGTGTGTGTGTGTGTGTGTGTGTGCGTGTGTGTGTGTGTGTGTGTTTGAGAGAGAGAGAGAAAGAGAGAGAGAGAGAGAAAGAGAGAGAGAGAGAGACTGAAAGAAAGAAATACACAAGAGAAATACACAAGAGAAACAACAAACATGAATTCACAATCTACAGAAAACCCACACTCACCAGCACCATTATTCATAACCAATCCAATCACCCCATAACCCACAAAGAAGCCAGCTTCAGATATTTACTTCACAGTCTGAACAAAATACCCATGAATAAGCATGACTACACGCAAGAACTGAACACAATAAAACAAATTACACAGGAGAATGGATAAGATGCAAAGAGAGTAGACAAAATAAACCACAAAATACAAAAACAAACAGCACATAACCATGAAACACACACACATAGAAACACAACTCATCACACAACAAATCAAGACTGTAAGAACAAATGGCACATAATAACTTACAATAACAAAGTCACACACAGGGTGGGTAATATACTAAAGAAAAAAGGACTCAACATAGCATACAGAACCAACAACACAATACAGAGCAGACTTGGAAGAATTACCACCAACACTGACAAATACAGCCAGTCTGGCATCTACCAACTTACTTGCAACTGCTGTCAATCTGTATATGTGGGCCAAACATGCAGAACCTTCAGAACCAGATATAATGAACACCTCAGAGCACTGAAAAGCAACAGCACACACTCAACATTTGCAGACCACCTGGTAGCACACAACCACCACCCAACAAACATTGAAACTGACCTTCACATCCTAAAAACTAGCAGCAGCCTATACCAAAAATTAACTATAGAAGAAAACTACCACATCCAAAAATCAATAGCCCAAGGAAAGAAAGTACTCAATGAATACACATCACTCTGCAACAAAACTCTCTTCGCCACAATAGAAGAACTATACAACTAAAACACACACACACACACACACACACACAAATCCTTTCTCTTTTCTTTCTTTCTTTATTTCTTTCTTTCAGTCTCTCTCTCTCTCTTTCTCTCTCTCTCTCTCTCTCTCTCTCACACACACACACACACACACACACACATACACACATACACTCTCTCTCTGCCCCAGTACTCATCACACACAGGCAGACCCACATAAACCACACACAACTAACACCAAATACAATTCAAACTCGCGCGCCTCAGCCAGCAGAACACGCTACGAAACAAATGAACGCCACACAGCCACAACAACACGTAATGGCAGCGAAAACTCCGCCTATGTTTTGAGTAATCGGAAAACTGCATTACCACACGAACACAGGCAAAGAAGTAAGCCCATTTACTTCTCCAACAAAACAGGAAAACGTACCACAACTTTAAAACTGTAAGTTACTGAAAGAAAACGTGATACAGTCTTATTTCCGTTCGTAAATACATAACAAATAGAAAATAAATTACGTTTTGCTGTTTGCAGATGACATGTTGTATATTGTGTAGCATAACAGCTACCAAAACAAGAGCACAATGATATAATGTAAGGTATGTTACTTTTCGCCAATTAAGTTATAAATGCAACCTTTACATAATGTTGTAAACGACGAAAATGTTAATATGTTAACAACAAATTTACAGTTAAAAATAAAAATAAAACCCACTGATGATAGCACAAAAGTGCTGAAACATGTATGGGTGAAACAAAAGAAAAGAGGTGTCTTGCATGAGGCGGAACTTCTCATCCCAGATTACATATTACGAGAAAAAGTGACTGGAATAAGCACTAATGAAAACTTTAGGTACAGTTTACTAAAGAATATCAGCAATCCTGGGTTGAAAGTGACATACCTGTTACTTACCGTGTATTATAGACTATACTTTTACCTTTATGATATGTGCATATAGAGAAACCTGACAAGTATGTGGGTCCATCTATTAAATATCCATGTAAGTATATATAACACGTAAAAATATTCCAGCACAAATTACGTATTTAAACTTTGATATGCAGGATGGTCACAAACCGTATGAAAAGTTTGAATGCTGTTGTTGATTGTGCTGAGAAATAATCCTTAAAAAAAAACTTAAATACCTGGTGCAGTTTACGAGTTAATTATCACTCAAGTTAGCCAATCAGACACTTGCCAGCGCAAATCCAAGCAGCCCACCACAGGAGAAAGGGGGGGGGGGGGGGGTAGCCCAGCATGGTCTCCGTTCGGTTACCTGAAAGCGAACAAAAGGGCAATAGAAAAACCAGACAGGAGACAGCAGTAACGATCGAACCTTGGCCAACAGCTGAGCAGTCTCATGTGCAATCATCTACACTATGAGAACAACTGACAGTCATAGTATTGGGCATGTCGTTTGAATTTGCGTGTGCAGTGACCCTATTGGATAACTTCAGTGCTAATTAACTTTGAAACGGCACAATGTATCGAATTTTTTTCTTGACGGTTTTTCAACACATCCTACTCTGCAACTCCCTTACAAGCTCTCCAGTCTGTTTCTGACCACCATGGATAGACAGGGTGAGTCAGCTAAGACACGCCACCCCAAATATATCCAGAATGCAATAATATATCGTAGTGCAGTTTTCTGCAAGCTGTAGCGGCCAATATGGCGAATATTGGCAAGTTCGCAAGAAATTTTTATCCTTTATAGTCGCAGAATTATGTCAACGTCTTTCTTCTTTTCTAATGGAACCATGTGCCGCCGTCAGGAGAAGTGGTTCCACAAACATCTCTCCTATCGTACAAAATGTAAGCAAATACGTTACTCAGGTGAGGTGCAGTTGAAGTCAACCAGTCTGTGTTCTGCTGTAGTAGTAGCAGCAATCAGCTAACTTACTCGCAAAGCTACTGAGATATCCACAACATAAATATCAGCCAAAACACTAAATACCGTTTATGGTGTACTTGTTTGTCGCCAAAATATTAGGGCAGGGGTGTTGTTGTGTACTGTAGTGCATCTAGATCGTGTCAAGCACCCACGATCTGTCTTTGCAATTATTATAAAAAAAAGTTCGAAAAACTGGAAGTGTGCTGAATAAAATACGTCAAGGAAGAAGAAGAGCATCTTATGAAAGAAATAAACTAATATTTAAGTAGTAGTAACACACTATGATTTGTCACTAATAGTTATCTCCGGAGTACGAGACGTATCAATCAAACGAGTGATCGGCGAACGCTGTATCCATCGTATTTCTTCCTCTTCACATTTCGCTGTATCTACAGCTTGATGGCTGTTTACGGTTTACCCAACGTCATCTACGAAAAGTGAAGAATTATGAGGCACGTCAATTCAAAATTCTGTCGAAGGAAGAAGCATCGTTTAGAGACCATGGGAATGTTAATCTTCTCAATAAGCACTAAATGTCATTGGATGAGGCACTCTGAGTTAAGGAAGCGTTTGAAAACAACACCATAGGTCTATCAATGATTGATGTGTGTTTTTCTAGACCCGCATGATTGGTCCTTGATTTATTGATGGGAATCTAAATATGCTGAGGTACCTCGAGTACGTAAGATATGCTGCTACCGCGGTTACTGGAAGACATCCCTCTGGGCGGAAGGCAGTCAGTGTGG
Source organism: Schistocerca nitens (assembly GCF_023898315.1). Taxonomy (NCBI): domain Eukaryota; kingdom Metazoa; phylum Arthropoda; class Insecta; order Orthoptera; family Acrididae; genus Schistocerca; species Schistocerca nitens. Next base: position 954,150,089 of record NC_064616.1, read on the forward strand.
TAGCTACAGGACGGATGTCTCTCCCATTGCGTACATGTAATGACAGACCCTCTTAACAGAACGTTTGAAGAGCATTGGAACGGTTGTTCAAGAAACGCAAAAAGGTCTGAACACTCTTAAACTTAAAACTTCTATAATTTAATGTATGGTGAACATAAAACAAGAGTTCTGTTAGGAAACACCGACAAATCCCGAAAGCATGAAAACCCTTATAACACAGCATTTTACTGGCATTAACCTCAGCGTGCAGTATTGTTTCTCCAGCATCGCTTTATACACTGCTGGCCACCGTAAATGCAACACCCTGAAGGAAGCATCCGTATCGAGTGAAATTTACACCATGGGTTTGCAGCGATGAGATATGCAACTGATTAGAATTTCAGCGCAGACGCACATCACGCGCGCCAGTGGCGCCACCTCATAGCGCCATTTAAGGTTTGGCGATTTCGACGAGTGTATGTTCGGCACGTGTGTTTACCTTGTGGTTGTTTCACAAGACGATGAGTTATGCCTCGTAGACAACAGCGAACATCTTTTGATCAAGTATCCGAGTTCGACAGAGGAAGGATAGTGGCTTACCGAGATTGTGGATTATCATACAGAGAAATCGCTAGTCGTGTTGGACGAAACCAAACAACTGTAATGCGGATATGTGACCGTTGGATACAGGAGGGCACGACGGACCGACGTGGTCGATCGCATTCACCTCGGTGCACCACTGCACGTGCTGATAGGCAAACTGTGCGCATGGCAGTGACGGATCGCTCAGTGACATCCCGAACCATAGCACAGCACATTGCGTCTGTAACGCATCATCCAGTGTCTGCGCGTACCATTCGATGCCGTTTACAGCAGAGTGGTCTGTCCGCAAGACGTCCATTGCTTCGTCTACCATTGACGCAGAACCACAGACGTCTCCGTCGCCCATGGTGTGATGACAGACGGATGTGGACGGTAGAATGGAATGACGTTGTCTTTACTGACGAGGCACGCTTCTGTCTGCAGCACCACGATGGTCGGATTCGAGTGTGGAAACACCGTGGAGAGAGGATGCTGGACAGCTGCATTATGCACCGCCACATTGGTCTTGCACCGGGTATTATGGTATGGGGCGGTATTGGATATTACTCTCGCACGCCTCTAGTATGCATTGCCGGTACTTTAAATAGCCGGCGCTACATATCCGACGTGCTGGAGCCAGTTGTCCTTCCTTATCTTCATGGCTCGGCCACAGCCATATTTCAACAGGATAATGCACGACCACACGTGGCACGCATTGTCCAAAGGTTCTTCGTCAATAACCACATTGAATTGCTTCCCTGGCCGGCTCGCTCTCCGGATCTTTCGCCGATAGAAAACATGCGGTCCATGGTTGCTCAACGAGTGACCCAGATTACATCCCCAGCTGCCACACCAGATGATCTTTGGCAACGTGTGGAAGCTGCTTGGGCTGCTGTACCCCAGGAACACATCCAACGTCTCTTTGACTCAATACCGAGACGTGTGGCAGCGGTGATCTCCAACAATGGCTGCTACTCTGGCTACTGATTCTGGCAGGAACCACATGTCACAGACGTCTGTAAACGTAATCATTTGATACTTGGTCAACATGTTATCTACAAAATAAATTTTGTTGTGCTACCTCTTGTCTTTCTTGGTGTTGCATTTACGGTTGCCGCAGTGTAATAATGCCCAACTTCAACAATTTGAACACTTCGTATGACAGCCGTGACAATAAACACACGAATCTTACCTGAGTTACGTGTTTACTTACATTTGGTATAATAAGGCAGACGTATGTATGACTACAATACAAGTGATCTTCAGTTAGATCATTTTTTGCAACTGCCACAAATATCTGGCCGCAGCAACGTGTAGGGATATAAAATGGAATGATCAGAATCAGTCGTTGGTGAGTCACATGTCATATTTCGATTCATTTATCATATACTGGGAAAATGTAGTCAGTCTACAAAGAAGACCGATGACTTACCACACGTGTAACTCATCGCAGAACATCAGAACATTACGTGCGTGCCACCCATAGCACGTTTGACTTAGAGGGATACTAAACGTAAACAAAGAAGGGCTTGTCAAATGATCACAGGTTTGTCTGACTCATGGGAGAGTGGTATGTAAAAGTTGAAAAGCTGACTTGGGGGCTCTTGAAGATAGACTCAAAGTATCCCACGAAATTTTACTTACAATATTTCAAACATTAGCATTAAGGGTATATTCTAGAAACATCCTTCATCATTCAACGTACCGCTCCAATACGGACAGTAAAAACAAAATTACGCTAATATCTGCGTGCACAGATGAATTTATGCAGTCATTACTCTCGCGCTGAATACGCCTGTGGCACTAGAAGATAGCGTTAACTTATTTTACGGTGCAAAGTAATCTCTGTCATGCAACTGACAACAGTTTGCAGAGTATACCTCTACATTTTGGTATGAACAGAAGCTTATAGTACTTTATGTCGCTGTACTGCTAAGATCTTAGACAGTGAAACTTGTAGCTTTTGTGGAACAATATTATGTTGAACTCGTGTATCTTACGTGACTTCATAAATAATGAAGCTCTGACGGTTCTGGCCTTCTCGGGAGGGTTGAAGGAAGTTCAAGTTTTAATGTCCCATAGACTTGAGGATAAAAAAAAATAGTTCAAATGGCTCTGAGCACTATGCGACTTAATTTCTGAGGTCATCAGTCGCCTAGAACGTAGAACTAATTAAACCTAACTAACCTAAGGACATCACACACATCCATGCCCGAGGCAGGATTCGAACCTACGACCGTAGCGGTCGCTTGGCTCCAGACTGTAGCGCCCAGAACTGCACGGCCACTCCGGCCGGCCACGTGAGGATCGTCTAAGCTCGTCGAACTTGGTGACGATAGGAAAGGAAACTGATCGTAACCATTTCGGAGGAAACATTAAGGCAATTATCTTAAGTCCATGATACCTGTTTGTAGTATGTGTTCTGCTTTTGACGAGGCAACTATGAATCCCAGTCTATCATAAATTCTATTGCAAAGCAGCAATAAGACCAACGTCAGGCAACGTAGCTTCCATGATACCTGTCGAGCCTACTCACAGTTTCTTCTAAGGTCTTTAGTAACATGCCGTAAGAATTTTTTAGAAATAGTAACACATGCCATCATTTTATGAGCAAAGGCAAAAAAAAGGAAGAAAACTGATGTTTCGGAAAATTCAGATAAAGGAAAACGGAAAGCAGACCACGCACAGATTACTATCAACCACATACTTCTCATAGCTGATGTGTGGAGTCTTCTGCTCTCTAGTTGTCCGAAATGACTGTATTCTGTTTTGCAATCTAATGAACCTCACTCACACAAACGGCTGACTACCTTACACATCGTCCACTGGACGATGCCTCTACCCACACAGTCTATCCATTCCATGCCAACCAATCCAACTTCTTGCAGGTTACAAAAACTCAAGTTTTAGTGTCACGACACGAATTTGGACTCAGGTACTCGAATATTTTAATGTATAACATAAATATACTCATGGGGCCCCTATCAATTTTTTTGTATGAAATAAAAATGATTTATTTACCTTGTTTCACTGGAAATATAAATTAACAATGTAATTTTGTAATGTACTTGCCTCCTAATAACATGCGACATACGGAAGTAAGAAAAACCGAATAATAATTGAAATAAATAAGATATATATTGCTTAAATAGAACAATAGTTTTTCAGTGAACTGCACAAATGGAAATTTATTATAATTTATTTAAGAAGTGTTGATGAAAAGCCCTCGGGTTTTCACCCAGGTGGCAGATGTAATGGTGTAGATGGATGTGGGAGAGTGGTTTACTGGTGGAAGTGGAGAAGAAGTGCAGAAGGTGAGATCAGCCAATGGGGACATTTCATTTCATATCATTTATTGCATATTTCCAAACTTGTTGTGTATCTTTAAAAGCAGATGGTACATTTTACAGTTTTACTTACTACAGTGCGTTGTTCCATATTTCAAACTACATTTGTTATTAACAACAAAACAAGAGTAACAATAATGAGTTAATGCTGGTATAGAATGAACATAATATGAGGAAAAGAAAACAGAAACAATTTGCTTATTTAAGAAGACGCTAATAGATGACAGGAGAGGTTTTCTAAGGTGTCCCACTACCTGGCTGTTCCAGGTAGGATGTCATGGGAACAACTATGAGCCAGACCCAGTCGGAACAACAATAATGTACTGACATTCCAGCCAGACATTCGCAGAAACTACGACCCACCTGTGACAGGGGCTGGCTGTAGTGTGTGAACATCAGGCCAGGACAGGCAGGTGGTGATGTGCCAATGTTAGTACTTCTCGTCCACGTGGCATGGCAGAAAACTTGCTACCAACGCATCCCCTACCTCTCAGTTTAGTGTCAGAAAGCGGAGCTTCTGCTTTCGGATCTGTCTACGAAGGGAGCCAATACTCAGCACAGCGGTAGTCGGCAGTGATGCTCAGAGCTGAACCCTGGACAGGGCGTCTGGGGACCAGTGGCTAGCGCTGTAGCACCCCAGTGCCTCGCGGTTGAGAGGACCTCAGTTTGAACGCCAGCCATCGAGGCTGCAGCTGCACCCTCTGAGCAGCGGTCCCTTCGGGATGGCGGATGGGCATTGGCAGCCTCGCAGACGGAGCTAACACAACGTGGACGCCAATTCGAAGCCTAGCTCTACTACGCCCTGCCTAGTGGGACGACTGGCGTTTATTCACGACAGGTGAGGTTTGTTGCAGCCGAGGTCATGCGCAAAGCTTGCCAAGTGCTGCCGCAACGGCTCAATTGCCGGCTGTTGTCCCAGCGCCCGGGTCATGGTTGGAGAACCGCCGGTAGAGCGTAATACCGAATCAGAACATGTCGGCAACATTGTGAATTTTAGCACTGGGCACCGGCTTCAGGAAGTGTCGTTGCAGCCTTCTCATCCTGGAATAATCTGTTCCACCGAAATCCCTATTAGACGAAACTTCGCAAAAAAAGCTTGACAAAAACAGATGTGCTGATATGTTTACAACGCTACCATTGCGTACTCCTAATGAAAGCAGAAGTCTGTCATACAAACTCCAGGTTAGCTGAATCATCTCTCTCCAATAGACAACTCATGTTAGCGTTTTTTTTCCTACATCTGCGATTTAAAAATTGGATTTTTCCAACTCCATCTGATGGACTACACAAAAAAGAAATAAATTGGTTAAGATGAAGTTAAACAAAGCATCAAAAAACTTCTCGGTTAGCAGCTTTCTGCCTGCACTTTTCAGTCCCCTCCTTTTAATCACAATAACTACGTTATTTAAAATTCATGAGACACCCAACAACTCTGACAACCAGTTATATGTCGAATAACTGCAAGCATAAGGGACAGAGATGGCAGAACTCATTATTGACTTGCTCAGTTTGTCAAGTAATATCTCTTGAATATATCACTAGAGTTTTCTGAAAATGTAATCGTTCGTTTGTATGTTTGCATCATAACTACCGATTTGTATTGCATTCGGATGATTCCTTCGTGGTGCGTCGTTTCTCTCTCTTTCTCTCTCGCTCGCCCGCTCTCTTTCTTTCTCTCTCTCTCCTTTCTTTTTGTCTTAGAGTGTATAAATGTATAAATATCCAGCTGGGTATTTGTCTTAGAGTATAAGCTTACAAGGCGATGTCATGACCTTCAGGCATAGGGATGTGTCAGAGCAACCACTCGGTCTCTTGTTCCTTTTCCCTACCCATTATGAAGGAGCTGCTGGCAACTGATGCAGTACCTGAGGGATGACCTTAAAAATACGTAAGTGTTCTACACGCACAATTGTGGTGTGACTCTGGAGCTGAAATTTTACAATAACTGAAAATGTTATTCAGTTACTTGATAAGGCTTTTACTGCAACGACAGAAGTGCAGGGCTGAAGATAAACTAAAGTGCACGGCGCAGCGTCCAGGAGAAACTACAGCATCCTACATTCAAGACGTGTTTGAGCTGTGTAAAATAGAGGATCCTAGAATGGAGGAGGAAGATAAGGTTGCACATATCATGAAGGGTGTTTCTGAGGACATGTATCAAGCCCTACTCCTGAAAGAGGTTTCGACAGAAGACGACTTCATAAAATGGTGCCAGTATATCGAGACAATGCATAAAAAAGAATTACATGTAAGAATTTTCAACGGGTTCCAAACGTCGTATCGATGTCTGTGATGGAGGAAGCAACTGATTTCACAACTGTTCCTCGTCAGATAGTGAGAGAGAAAGTTCAGAAGGCACTTGGATTTCACGGCGAGCAAAAAACCGAGATACGTCAATAGTTCATAAGGGAGGAAGTGGAACAGACATTGAACCCAATCTCTCGTCCTTCATTTCCCTTTAAAACGGCGAAAAAGTCGAGACCCAGGTGGAGTTACGTTTCTACAATGCCGTATGAGGAACCTGTTTCGGCACCAAGGAAGACTGACGTCTGGAGGACCCAGGATAACCTACCAGTATGTTTCCACTGAGGACGACCGGGACATGTGGTGCGCTATTGTAGAGAAAAGTAGCGGATATTTGATGACGCAACCGCCAGAAAACAGCAGACCGATCTTAGCCGACGCCAACTCCGGGACGACGAAGATGAACAAGAAGATATGGGTGCAGGAAGACGTAGTCACCATCGCTGCAACTAGCCGCTGGAGAGAACGCTCCCTAACATGCCGATCAAGGTCTCCATCGCCATTTAGAATCTCCAGCCACCGCAACCTTGAAAAGTAAAGGGTGTGACCTTCCTTGGAGGTAAGGCCGCAGAAGAGAAAAATCCTCCACTCTTGTGGATTCTGGAGCATCATATTCAGCCATTTCGGAGCAATATCGTCGCCAGTTGAAGAAAACCGTATTCGTTGACAACAAAACATCTCTGCTGAAGGTGGCTAATGGGAAATACGTAAAACCTACAGGAAGATGTACCATTCGTGTGGGTATAAGTGGCCATACACAGCCCTTAGAATTGATCACCTTATAAGAGTATAATCATGACGTCATTCTCGAATGGGACTTTTCCGAAAGCTTCACAGGCAATCATAGATTATGCTAGACGAGATGCGATACTGTGGACCGGAAGATGCGCATCCAAGTGTGTGGAGACTAGGTGTGCTGGATGAAGTGATCATTCCTGCAGTCAGCGCTAGAAAGGTGACTGTCACGTGTCATGCCATGCATCAACCCATGGATCTTGCAGCGGAATGTAAGAGAAGCATAACACTGAAGAATAATTTGGTCAAGTCTCGATTAAGAACGGATTCGATGATTTGTGGATAGTTAACTGTCGCCGAGAACCGCAGATCCTTCCAAGACCAATGTGCATAGCAAACGCTGAGCCATTCATTGAAGAACAGCTGAGCACCATAGAAACCTCCAATTCCGAGTCTGCGAAATTGATCTTCTAGCTTGACTATCACCAGATGCCTCTAAGAAACAACAGATGAAGCTACTTGCTATTGTTCAAGATTTCTCTGAATGCTTCAGTCCACAGGCGAAGAGCTAATTAGACAAATCGAAGGTGAAACACAGGATTAGCACTGGAGACCATCGATCAATAAGCCCGAGAGCATACCGTGTGTCAGCAACGGAACGTCGAATAATTCGCGACAAGGTAGAGAAAGTGATGAAGAATGACATCACTCAGCCTTTGCAGAGCCCTTGGTCGTTACCAGTGGTCCTCGTCAGAAAGAAGGATGGCTGTTGGCGCTTTTGTGTTGATTACAGGAAGCTTAATAAGATAACTAAAAAGGACGTTTACCCTATTACACGAATTGATGATACACTAGATTGTCTGGAGGGAGCTAAGTCTTTCTCAAGCATGGACTTGTATTTGTGATACTGGCAAATCGAAGTAGATGAGGCTGATGGTGAGAAAACTACACTCATCACCTCTGAGGGCCTGTATGAGTTTAAGGTAATGTTTCTTTTATGTAATGCACCAGCAACTTTTGAAAGGATGATGGATAATCTTATAAGGAACCTGAAGTGGGCGATGTGTCTTTGTTATTTAGATGACATTATAGTGTTCTCATAGGCATTTGATGTACATATAAAAAGACTGAGGGCCATTTTTAAGTGATTTCAACAAGGTGGACTGCTACTTAATCCAAGAAAGTATGTCTTTGGAGCCAAAGAAATCAAAACACTTAGTCACGTTGTGTCAAACAAAGGTGTGCGGAAAAACCCAGAAAAGGTGAGATCTATTCCAAATGTATTAGGGATGTGAGAAGCTTCCTCGGATTCTGTTCTTATTACCGTCGTTTTATCAATGACTTTTGAATCAAAGCCAGGCCACTCCAAGAGTGGTTAAAGGCTGATGCCATATTTATCGGAGGTGGTGCTCAACAAGACTCTTTCGATGTGCTGCGAAAAGCTCTGAGCACTGATCCTGTACTTTGTATGTGTGATGCAAGAGCACCTACAGAACTACACACATATGCCAGCGGGTATGGGATCGGTGCTGTTCTGGTGCAAATTTCGGATGGAAAAAGAAGGTTATAGACTATGCTTCTATGACACAAAAGCCGAGAGAAACAACTCAACTACAGAAAGATAATGTCTTGCTGTAATCTGGGCCATGTGCAAATTTCGACAATATGTCTATGGAAGGCCATTCACAGTTGTTACAGACCATCATTCACTTTGTTGGTTGACAGGTCTTAAGATTACAACAGGACGACTCGAATGGTGGGCACTACATCTTCAAGAGTATGACATTACCATAGTGTACAAAAGTGGAAGAAAACACCAAGATGCCGACTGTCTCTCAAGAAACCCTGTGCAAGACCATCAAGACTTTGATGATGATAGTGACTATCTCGCTGTACTCCAGGGTCTCTCTGCTGAGCAGAAGCAGGACGCTAAGATATCTCAAATTATGCTCGCCTTATGTCGGTCTGAGGATGTGAAAGGACAATTTAAGGTAGTTAATGGATTACTTTGCAAGAAAAACTTTGATACGTTTTGAAAGAGGTGGCTACCAGTGATTCCTAAACACATGCGCTTAGATGTTCTACAGAAATTCCATGACACACCTGAGGCCGGACGTTTAGGATTTATTAAGACATACGATAGATTCCGTAAGAGATTTTTCTGGCCAGTTTTATTCAGGAGTGTCAGTCATTATGTGTCACACTGTCGAGGGTGCCAGAGGAGAAATGCAATTCCTCAGAAACCACCTGGCCGACTCATACAAATTCCACCAGCAGAAACGCCTTTCCAGCGTGTTGGGCTTGACCTCCTCGGACGATTTCCAACGTCTGCTAGTGGCAATAGAGCAGTAATCTTGAACTAGAAAACTCGATCCCAGGTGCCTGCCGCTTATAATACCGTCCTGCTGGTCTTCATAGGTCCGCGGCCTGGATGTTCTTCTTTTGTGGCGATGTTGAAAGCGCCGTTCGCGGCACCCGCAGGAATTTTCTAGGTACCGGTTTAAGCAGCACCAATAGTCTACGATACTTCGCGCTCTTCTCCTCCTCCAGCGCTTTCGTATTAATATTCTGATTCTGGTGCCATATTCTCCAAATGGAGGACATGTTTCGCAGCGGATGGTTTTCCCAATTCATAAGCGCGTGGCATCTTTTTCCCGTGAAGTGCCATGTACGGTGATAAGCCTGTACTCGTAAGTACCTCTGAATTATACACTACTATTACATACACTATCACAGCATCTAAGACACTATTGGGACTGTTTACATAACAATTTAGCATTTTTTCTAGTGTTCCGTGCCGCCTCTCTGTCCTCCCATTGGTTTCCGGGTATAAACCATGAAAGTCACCATGATACCTAGAATAGATTAGGCAAAAAGTTAGTGCCTTGATCGATTATTATGGTCTCTTGCATTACAAACTTTATTAACCAGTAGTTACTGTCGCAGCTAGTTTTTCACTTGCTGATCCGGCACAGCATCATGTATACAAATAGCGAAAAATGATCAATTGTAGTTGAAACATACTGAGTCACTGTCAGTGTCTATGCAAAGGGAGCAAGGATATCCATACATCTCATCTGTGTATCATTTGACATGTATCTAGTAAACCAGTTCACGATGCTAGAGCTCCACTGTAGTATACAGTCACCGTTAAGAAACTTGTAAAGAAAAAGACACTACAGCATAATATGTCTGGGGAACGTTTCCGTGGCGTTCCCTGGGTGATTTCGTCATAGCGATAGACACAATGGATTATGTCAAGTATGGATCTATCCTTGAGGACCATGTCCACTCCCACAAGCAGTTAGTTTCTCCTCGGCACGTTGGCATCAACCAGCAGAAGCTGCAACGTGTTACACAGCTCGCAGTGTACGTGCGTGGTTCTAAGGGCACCACCATGAGTTTACCGTAATCTCCTGGCCATCAGACCGCACGTATTTAAACCCAGTAGAGAATTGGTGGGACCATCTCGATCGGGGCATTCGTGCCATGGATCCCTAACCGAGAAACATTGCGCAGCTGGCCACTGCACAGGAGCCGGCATGGCTCCTCATTCCTGTCGCTACCTTCTGGTACCTCATTGACGCTCTTCCTGTACGTCACGCAGGGTCCGCACTGTAAAATATGGTAATTCAGGCTTTTTACACGTGGTCACATTAATTTCACTGGTCATTGTATTACGATTTTCGTTTCTGGAGACCATCCTACTGACTATATTCAACCTCTGTCAACAGTTTGCATTACTGTATGGATACTAAAGCAAGGAGAAGCACTTAGCGCCTACGCACTCGTGTTTCCAGTGAGCAAAGAGTGACGTGACGCAATGTTTAACATACTGAAGTCAAAACCGTTGGATGCCGAATAGCAATCATCAGTTGCCCTAGGGTGGTTTTGCTAATTCGATCAAGGAGAATGCCAGCAGTTTGTTTCGAAAATGAAATGGCCGGTTTCCTTCTCCATCCCTGTTCTATCGGAGTTGGTACTACACCACCAGTCATCAAAGGACACGAAGTCTCAATGTGATTCTATATTTATAGATTCCCAGTAGGCGACTGACGCTGTTCCTCACTAGTGCCTTCCACTTAAGTTGTCTGTCTGTGGGGTAACGTCACATATGTGCTACTGAACTCCTAATTTGTTTTCAGAAACCTCACAGTTCATAGTAACTACCATTAAGTCATCGAGCAAAACAGAAGTCATGTCTTACGTTCCGCGAGAAAGTAACATTGGTCCTCTCTTACCCTTTAGGGGACAGTCTTAACAGCCCTCTTAGGTTGTTTAGTGATGATGTTGTCGTTTACCGTCTAGTAAAGTCATCCGAGACTCAAACCCACTTGAAAAATGATTTCGACAAGATATCTGTCTGATGGAAAGAGTGGCAGTTCAATATAAACAGTGAAAAGTGCGAGATCACCCATACGAGTACAAGAAGGAATCAGTTAATGACAAATCACACAAATGAAAAGGGTATCAATTCAATTACATACCTACGTATTATATTTATGAACAGCTTAAATTCGAAAAATTCCATAGGGAATACTGTGTTGGAGGCAAACCAAAGACTGCGTTTTATTGGCAGACCTGTTAGAAAATGTAACGAATCAACTTCAGAGACTGTCAGCACTACCTATGTGCGTCCCATTCAGGAGTATTGCTGTGCAGTTTGCAGTTCGTACAATGCAGAGTTGACGGAAAACATCGAAAAGTCTCGAAGAAGAGCAACGTGCTCCGTATTATCGAGGAACAGGAGAGAGAGTGTCGCGTATATGGTACGCGGGATGGTGTGACAATAATTATAAACATTTCATTAATCACCTTTATCTTCAGGATAGGGAATTACTTTATTACCAACAGCTACAGAGGGAGAATCAACTATTTTAATAAATGAAGAAAATGATTTAGGTTTTATTTCCCACGTCGTTTTCGAGAGTGAAACGGTTGAGAAATGGTGTGAATATCGCCCCATAAACCCTCTGCCAATCAATTAAGTGTGTACTATAGAGTAGTAATGAAGATGTGGATTTAGATCTCGTAGCCGGCACGTTAAGCTCTGATCTTCCTTTTCTTTTTCCATTGCTGTTTCCATCTGACGCAACGCCCGAGATCTCAAAGGCAGATGTGATGTTTGAAAAGCCCTCAGATAATAGACGTCAATAACCCGTAACACGAATCTTACTACATCTATTTGGTGGAGATGATGATGAATTGTAGTAGTATGCTTACGTTTGCGAAACACAAGACGTTATTCTGCGTCAGTCCTCCTTATTTACAGAAAGATTGTTATGCCTCTATGGACATCAAGATAAATATGATTGTTTTCAGTCACTGCACTGCGAGCGGAGGTTCGAAAGCTACTGACGTACGTAGATGGAGTAAGTTACTTCGACTGTTTCGACTGATCGGGCGATTCTTTAGGCCACTCATATTTTGCTGATAGGTGAAATTTTCACAAAAAGTAATAGTTTTGTATCTACATTTGCATTGTTGTACATTGGAGTTACAACACCAGCAAGAACAGCAAAAGACGAAATTTTAGTTATTGGACTTAGGAGGAAGAATACATAATTAAATGGGCAGATGGTTTTGAGTATACTTGATCATACATTTAGGGCAAAGAGATTTTACCTCTGGTGGCAACCATGGGTCGAGCCTGGCTGGGCTATGGGTCGAATTAGAGTTGGAGAAGGGATTTGGTTACGTCATTTCATGCTGATACAGCTCTATGCAGGAGTTCATCACTTATAGTAACAGACGAGCGATGGCTTGTCCCTCTCTAGGCAACCCAACGTCAGACATTTTCAAAGGGTGAGAGAACTGGAGACCGAGGTTATCAGGGCAATAGAATACCCTCTGTATCTAGAGTGGTTTGAACAGCACAGGCAACACTCTGTTACCCTGCTGAAACAAAATGTCATGGAGATCCCGCAGATGGAGGACAGCCATCGGCCTTGACATGGCAGAAATGTGATACCTGCTCTTAAAGCTATCGGCTATGTGAAACAAAGGTGTGTTGCATACCGAACGGTATTCCATAGTACAGGTCGAAGTTCTGGGCCAATAAGACGATGACGAACACTTCTGGTAAGTTTCTTCTCGTAGGAGCCTCCACACAAGAACAGTTCCACCATGATAGTGTTTGCAGACCGGGACTGTTCTGGAGACACAAAACGGTGTCATTTCCATCTCAACTATTGTCGTTGAGCACATCACTCGTGGACAGCTAACTCAGCTTTCGAGCTGCAACAGAGGTTGCCGTGCAGATTGTCCATGCCTCCCCAGACGTCGTCGATCTAACTTACTGCAAACAAGCAAATTTGCGCTTAGGTCGCTTCCTTGCCTGTTTGTTCGGTACAAATTTTGTAATTGATTTTACACTAACTTTCCGTGCGCTAGAGACTTGAAACCTTAAACATTGCTCAGAAGAGGGTAACAAAGCAGTTTTAACTCGCTTTCTTGTCGGTCTATGTGGTAGTTTTGGGATTGGGGAGAAAAGATTGATATCGCCTCACATCTCAGCTGTCCTGCAGGATCAGCGTACATCTACATCTACATGATGTACGTACATCCACGTGCATCTACATCTACATCTACCATATCCGACCATCTTCAGCCAATGTAGGTGGGTGTCAAAAGTATTTTCACATCTCGAGAAGACAGTTGGTGGTTTACATTTCCCTTCTTTGATCTTTCTTGACGTCCTGCGTCGATCCTATCTGGTAAGGGTAGTATACAGCATGGCCATACTCTAGAAGAGGACAGACAAGCGTAGTGTAGACAGTCTCTTTAGCAGATCTGTTACGTCCTCTAACAGTTCTTCCAATAAAACACAGCCTTAGGTGCCGGCCGCGGTGACCGTGCGGTTCTAGGCGCTTCAGTCCGGAACCGCGAGACTGCTACGGTCGTAGGTTCGAATCCTGCCTTGGGCATGGATGTATGTGATGTCCTTAGGTTAGTTAGGTTTAAGTAGTTCTAAGTTCTAGGGGACTGATGACCTCAGATATTAAGTCCCATAGTGCTCAGAGCCATTTGAACCATTTGAACAGCCTTAGGTTCACCTTCCCCACAACGTTTTCCATATAATCGTTTTAATTTAAATTGTTTGTAACTGAAATCCCTAGACGTTTTGTCGAATAGACATTCTGCAGATTTGTGCGATTTAACGTGTAACCGAAATTTAACGGATTCCTTTTAGTACTCATGTAGATGACCCCGCACTTTTCGTAATTCAGAGTACCACTCTTTGTACTATATAAATACCTTGTCTCTATCATCTGAACCCGTACTGAGTACTTGTCTATAAATAGTTTACTTCGAGCCAATTTTAATATTCGAACTCATTACATGTTACAAAACCCTACTGCAAAACGCCGGCCGCGGTGGCCGAGTGGTTCTACGCGCTTCACTCCGGTGCAGGTTCGAATCCTGCCTCGGTCATGGATATGTGCGATGTCCTTAGGTTAGTTAGGTTTAAGTAGTTCTAAGTTCTAGGGGACTGATGACCTCAGATGTTAAGTCCCATAGTGCTCAGAGCCATTTGAGCCTACTGCAAATCGACGTCAGTGGTATGGGTCTGCGATTCAGTGGATTACTTCTACCTGCTTTATTAGTGTGACCTGTGGAACTTTCCAGTCTTTAGGTACGGATCTTTCGTTGAGCGAGCGTTTGTGTGTGACTGATAAATAGTGAGCTATTGTATCAGCAAACTCTGATACGGGCCTAACTGATAATCATTCTGGACTGGATGACGTACCTTTATAAAGCGACAGAAGTTTCTTCGCAGCTTAAATTGGAATGCTTTCCCAACAGTATGCAATCCGGCAGGGACGGCTGTGCTGAGATGTGGAGGAAGAGAAGGTAGACAGAGAGAGAAGGCGGAGGAGATGTGTTCGATCTAAATGTTTTACGCGCACATTGGGAACGGTGTTGATACAAAGCTAGTATATATAAATGATTATAAAAAAAAGGACAATCTCATGAAATGTTTAATTTCCATTGAGAAATATCACACAAATAAGTATAAAAATAAGAAAATAACTATTCAAATAATTGTAAATATTTGTTATAATGCGTTATTAAATCAGATAGCTAAGTATAAAAAGAATTTGTCCTAGCCCCATACAGATACATAACCCCATACAGACAGTCCTATAATTTGCGTCTGCGAATTTTAAATAATTACAGTACTTGTAGCTTTTATGACAAAAAATGTTGGGCAGATTCAGTGCACGATGGGTGTAATATTTTATTTCATAGTCTTCATCACAAAGCTTGGTAAAAGATTAAATGCTTCGGCTATGCAACAGCCATCTACAGAATCTCTCATTCTGCTGCACGGCAACGAGTCATAAACATGTAAAACCAAGACTCGTGTTAATTTGACATGTTTATGACTTCTTGTAGTGTAGCATGCTAAGAGGTTCTCAAGATAGCTGTTGCTTGCCGAAAGCAGTAATCTTGCACAAAAAGCTTTACGATCAAGACAATTAAACTAAAATTGTGTAAAGAATGTGACCTATCTCCAGGTTGTCATTTAATGACACATAAATTATGAATGAATATTTTACCTCATAACTATTATCTATAGCACCCACACCACGTTTTTCGTTATAAGTCTTCCAACTATTGTCAATGCTATTAAAAATTATCAGTCAAACTGTCAGGACTTTCTGTATGCGGTCAGGAATCAATATGGGACTAGGAAAAATTATTTTATACTTCTTAATCTAATTTAAAAATCTTTATGTTCAAAGTTTATTATTATATAAATAACCATAGTGACAAAAGGTGCATGACGTATTGTACCAGCCTGCATGACCGAACGCAGAATGTGTTTGTCGTCTCGGGTACCAGCCACTGATATTATGCATTGTTTACCTGTACGTCTCCTCGATCCATCGAATCCATATCGCATTACAATCGTAGGATCCCGACCAACGCGAGCAGCCACTTTATGAAAAGATTAATCACAGTCTCGATCTTCCATGTTCCTGCTGTCCAGTTTCACAACAGTTGCTGTTTCACATTTCTCCTTCTTACACAAAACATACCATAATTTTCTAATAACAAACACTGAGATGATATTTCTGAATGTGAAACCTGTTGCTAATAATTTCCTATGTACAGGATGTAGACGGTGTTACTCTTGACTACTTTGTGCGGTTGCGTTGAAGTGCTAGTTATTAGTCTAGTGAAGTATAAAGCGCACATCATGCCGATTGTATGTTTGTTATATGGCACCTTCATGCAGTTAGCCTTCCTACACAAGGCAATGAAGAAAGCAGGAGAGCTCGAAAACTCTCAAAGGCTGTTCGTAATGTGATTTTCATTGTTAACGGCCATTTTCGTCGGAAAGAGGGCTATCTAGAATATTACAGATGGTATATCGCGTTTCTTGGAGGATAGTGTCGAAAGTAAATGATCTTGATCCTCCTTGTAGATTGTAGAATCTAAGTCAAGTAATTTAAATAACTGTGGAAAGCGTACATCAGGATGACATGTCGAGGGTTCCAACTCCTCTCTTACGTATCGCGAGCGCATTCTGTTTACCACAGCCTGTGTCATTCCCTGTGAGGTGCTCCAGCGTGTGTGTGAATATGTGGAGTGCAAGTGGTGCCACTCAGCGGCGGTCAATTAAACCGTTCACTCAACTCTGGTACTCAGTTATTCTGACAGCGTGAAGTATTCTCAAACCGGCCGAAAAGAGGGCATTTCGTAATATCGCATCGATTTCTACTCTGGGCGGAGATTTATTTGCAGGTGTTGGTGCAGCAATCAGATTAATTGAGGTCACGTTCTCTGCTTCAACTAACGTTGGTCCGCATGTGGTAATAACTTTAACGTTCGTGTGATATCTGATCTCCTCGCTAAATTGCAGCCGTAGGACGGGTGGCGGGGATTTTAATTTGTTAGCCGGACGAATGGCTAAGAATTTAATAAAGTTTTAATTTTATGATGTACCAGAAATTCAGCCTTGCGACCCGATTACTGCTACCTGATGTAGGGTTTCTTCTCATTGCCTTAAATGTCTCCCTTCCATCATAGCCTCCTACCTAACTGTCCCAGTGAGCTCGTCTGTGTGTGTGTGTGTGTGTGTGTGTGTGTGTGTGTTTGTGTGTGTCTGTGTGTGTGTGTGTGTGTGTGTGTGTGTGTGTGTGTGTGTGTGTGTGTGTGTGTGTGTGTGTCAGTTTGGCTACTGCTGTTTTTTTTATACTGGTATTGACTGTGGAAATAAGTTCTTTGTTGGATTAAAATTGAATGGAAACATACAAGTGGAGTTCAGATGTTAAACTTAAAATTACTACGACAATTACAAGTCTATGATCGGAGATCTGAATGTAGGTAAGGAGCGTATTCATACAAGAATGATCGACAAATGTCAGTCAGACGTAAAAACCCTTCACAAAGCAACAGAAGCAGCAAAAAGATGGCCGCTCTGTAATGATACCCCGTCAGTGTGGTGAAGGAGGATCATGCACTGTTCGAGTAGTGAAGATATCATAATAATCGCTGCATTACACTAAAGGATCTCAGTTGACATCAATCGCTATAGATGTGGGACCTATGGAAACATTCTATTGCGTTTGTTACTCGAACATAGCAGAAACACGGCGCAGTCACCTGAGAAATGTGAAATATTAACAACCATTATCGTCAATTATTAAGAAGAGTAACACACAATGGTAAGTATAGCTGTTAATGTAATAGATTACATTGCCCTTGGTATGCTGCAGGTTCCAGTAATTGACTGAGAGGAGAGACTGCTATTGAAAGGCGATGCATGTGAGGGACATCTCACCCTTTTCATAGATGAAGGAATGTATTTCTCGGAGAAACTTCACAAACTATGCCACCTGTGTTAAACGAGCTATCCTATCAAAACCTGGAGCTGAAACCCAAACATTCCACAAGTAAAGATAACAGTTCAATCTGTTTTAAGGGAAACGTATTCCTGGCGCTGTAAGTGGACATTGTATCAACAAAGTCCCGTCGTGTAAAGAAGGTTAAGGTTTAGCGTACAGCTCATGACTACGTTAATACAGTTTGAGCTGGATAAACATGGGGTTGAAAATTGGCCTTGCACTTTCGAAGGAATCATCCAAGTAGTTGGCTGGATGTGGATTTGAACCGCCATCCTCCAGATTAACAGTGCGTAGTCGTAAGAGTAGAGTAATGTTCAGTCGAGTGCCTTAAAAAGGTCACAAAACTTATTTCTCCCTACTCTCTGGAGTAAACGATGTGGACATTTGACTTCAAGTATTTCAGTGTTGAATGCCTATATCCGATAAAAATTGTCACTGCCATGATATTACGGCATTTGTATACTTTCCAGCTCCGCTATACTCGCCAAATATGAAGACTCTGTCTCCATTAAAATACAGGCAAAGACTTCATTCTTTTGCTGTTCTACTTTTACCAACGGAATTAACTACTACTCTGTAAGTTTTATTGTATTATTGGGTAAAGTATTACGGAATGAAAACAGTCCCCCATTCGGATCTCCGGACGGGGTCTACTCAGGAGGACGCCGTTATCAGGAGCAAGAAAACTGGTGTTCTACGGATCGGAGCGTGGAATGTCAGATCACTTAATCGGGCAGTTACGTTAGAAAATTTTAAAAGGGAAATGGATAGGCTAAAATTAGATACAATGGGAATTAGTGACGTTCGGTGTCAGGGGGAACAAGACTACTGGACAGATGAATGCAGGGTTGTAAATACAAAGTCAAGTAGGGGTAATGCAGGAGTAGGTATAATAATGAATAAAGGAATAGGAGCGCGGGTAAGCTACTACGAAGAGCATAGTGAACGCATTACTGTAGCCAAGACAGACACGAAGTCCACGCCTACCACAGTAGTACGAGTTTATATGCCAACTAGCTCCACAGATCACGAAGAGATTGAAGAAATGTATGATGAAATAAGAGAAATTATTCAGATAATGAAGGGATACGAATATTTAATAGTCATGGGGGACTGGAATTCGATAGTAGGAAAAGGAAGAGAAGAAAAAGCAGTAGTTGAATATGGAATGGGGGTGAGGAATGAAAGAGGAAGCCACCTGGTAGAATTTTGCACAGAGCATAAATTAATCATACCTAACGCTTGGTTTAAGAATCATGAAAGAAGGTTGTATACGTGGAAGAGAGCTCGAGACACTGAAAGGTTTCACTTAGATTCTATACTGGTAAGAGAGAGATTTACGAACCAAGTTTTAAATTGTGAGAGATTTACAGACGCAGATGTGGTCTCTGACCGCAATCTATTGGTTATGAAGTGTAGGTTAAAACTGAATAAACTGCAAAAAAAAGATGTGAATTTAAGGAGGTGGGACCTGGATAAACTGAATATACCCGAGGTCGTAGAGAGTTTCAGAGAGAGCATTAGCGAGTGATTGACAAGAACGGGGAAAAGAAATACAGTAGAAGAAGAATGGGTAGCTTTCGAGAGATGAAATTGTGAAGGCAGCAGAGGATCAAGTAAGTAAAAAGACGAGGGATAGTAGAAATCCTTGGGTAACAGAAGAGCTATTGAATTTAATTAATGAAAGGAGAAAATATAAAAATGCAGTAAATGAAGCAGGCAAAAAGGATTACAAAGATGTAAAAATGAGATCAACAGTAAGTGCCAAATGGCTAAGCAGGGATGGCTAGAGAACAAATGTAAGGATATAGAGCCATGTATCACACTAGTGGTAAGACAGATACTGCCTACAGGGAAGATAGAGTGCTTTGAAGAAAAGATAACCTCTTGTATGAGTATCAAGAGCTCAGACGAAAAACCAGTTCTAAACAAAGAAGGGAAGGCAGAACCGAGGAAAGAGTGTGTAAAAGGTCCATACAAATGCTCAAAAACGTAAAACTGTCCACTTCATAAAATGAAGTAATATAGTACTCCATGAGTATAATATCAATGAGTCACAGTTGGAAACGTTTATCTCATAGAAATACCTGGATGTAACACTTTGTAAGAATACGAAGTAGGATAATCACATAGACTCAGTCATAGCTAAAGCAGGTGGCAGACCTCGATTTATTGGTTGATGGGTCCTCCAGCTACCTCTTCCGGTAATATCCTTCCCCACTCTGCTGGGTTGCTAGTCGCCTGTTCTGCAGGCAAGGCAGTGAGCACTGCTGTTACGAAGGGCTGTTGAAAGAGGCCGTCTTCGGCTGAGGAACTCCTTTTCCAAATCTGTCGCAGACAGTGGCCGGCAACGATGATGACATCATCCGTCCAGGAGAGCCAACGGCCTTTGAGACCGTTACCTTCCGCTGTGACAGCCATTCATACGGATCAAATGTAGGCATCTGCTTGATGACATGACCTGAGGCGAGAAGGCTGCAGAGATAGTCGCATTCTGGAGTCGTATTTCGTTAGTTACATTCTACAGTAAACAGTCGTGTTCTACAGTCGACAATTGCAGTTACGATGTTACATACGGTGGACCGTTGAGAGAAGCCATACTGGAGTACGCCGTTTTAGCAACAGGCTTGTTATATGAACAACAATAACCCTAGTGCTGGTTTGCCGCTAAGGATTTAGTCTCTGGAGGGCATTTCTATTGGAACTGTTAACATGTAAAGCACGAAGTTTGATTCAGTATCCTATATTGAGTAACATAGTTCATATAAACGCATTTTATAAGTTATAATAAGTAAGAATTATTTAAGTTGAAGTGATTTATTTCTGGAGTTGTTTCAGAGCGCTGCACTCGTCTAGTCATTAATTGTGATGTAGCTCAACAAAAGTATACAGTGCGTCACAACATTGGTAGAATACTAGCGAAATATAATCAGCGTACACTGGAGGTTGCTTATAAATAATTCCTGGAAACATCCTAGAATACTTCTCGATTACGTGGCATCTTCACCAGTCAGGATTAACAGCAGGTGTTGAACGTATACAGAGATGGGCAGCACGAATGGTCACAGATTTTTCAACTCTTGAGGGGGTGGGGGGGGGGGGGGGCGGGTGTCACAGTAACTGAAGTAACTGAACCGGCAGAAACTTGGAAACAGACACAAACTGCCACGAGGAAACCAGCCTACTAAATTTCTAGAACCGGCTTTCAATGACGACTCTAGGAATATACTACAACTCTCTCCGTATGGTACCCGTAGTTGTCGTTAGCACAAGATTAGATTAATTACAGTGTGCATACAGGCACTTAAACAGTGATTCTTTCTGCTCTAGATACGTTAATAAAATGAGAAGAAATTGTAACAACTGGTACAATGGGAGGTATCCTCAGCTATGCACTTCACAGTGGCTTGCAGAGTTTGTATGTAAATGTAGATTTCTTACAACTGCCTCGAATGACAAGTCCTACAACTCACACGAGAAAGAAATATTTTCTGGTACCACGCGCCGCGGATTTTGAATCCGCGCCAGATGGCATGGACGTCGAAGATCCCTAGAGATCTCTGAACCGTAAGCTGTGACCGCGCGCGCCTCCTGGCCCGTTTTTAGTGTGGGGGCGCCACAGTGGAACACGTGGTCCCAGCGGCCAATAGCGGCGTCCACGATCACGTATTTAAACGCCTGCCTCTCGTTTAGCCAGTTCCTCCATCTGCTCCTTTTCCTTGAACACATCCGCACACTCTATATTGTCCACCGCCTTGATCCCCCTCACCCCCTGGTGTCTCCCTTCCTTTTCACCCCGAGCCCCTTGCCGCGCCTTTACCGTTGTGTCCCACCCTCTCTCCATCTCCAAAATCTCCATCCGATTCCCAACGCAACTTCCACCATCTACCCCTCCCGGATGATTAGCTTCACCCTGACATTTGCCCTTCCTACCAACTCCGACGCCCCTACTCTTTTCATCCCGCCCCCTCCCCTGCTGCACCTTGCTTTCCCCTCCTTTTCCATCCTCTCCAGCCTCTCCCTGGGCAGGTCCAACCTGGCAGTTTTATTATGAATCATGTGTGCTCCAAGTTGGTTTAACGGGTCTTGTTCTGGTGTGTTTTTAATACTGTGGCAAACTTTTAACCTGTGCATGTGATTTCAGTGTCTTTTTGTGTTTCTACAAATCGTCAACTGTGTTTTTTAACTTTATGTCGACTTTTTTAATGGTCTCCCCATGAACGTCTGACAGCCCTCGCCTGCCCATATTGGGCAGGAGAGTGAAATCACAATAACGAAAAAAAAAAAAAAACTTAGCCAGTCAGTCTAATCTTTCAGTGCGTCTGTTGACATCTAGCTTCAGACAGCGTACTTGCGTTAGTTTGTTCCGTGTACGAGTGGACGTGGTTCATTCGTGAGGTCTTCTTGCTGTGGTTCGTAAGGTCTCGCTCGGTTGTCATTCATTATTCATGTGTCCGTCCTCTCCCGTTTGTGTTGCTGTTTGCGGGCCGCTCCGTGGGTCCCACCGCTTTCCTTCACAGCAACCCCGAGGCCATTCTGGTCGCGGTTATAACATATTTCATACCTAGCTGCAAACAGACCTGATCCTTTGGAGAGTGTCACCTATGAGAGAAGGATTAGTACCTACAACGCTGTTACTAGAACCATTGACACCAAAGGCAAAAAGGTCATCAAGAAAACTAGCAAAGTATTTCCGTTTGGTCGAATTGATAGAGAACCACCATCATGTTAATGACGAATGAAGCATTTAGTATATATCCAACATAAGCTGAAAAACTGGAGTTTAAGTTGAAAGATCTTATAAACCGGAAGCAGAGTAGGTACGTTCCAAGTGAAATACTACCAGACAGCCTAGTCCCTACATGGTGTAAAGGCACCAATCGAATTATGTCTCCGTCAGATACGTACACCCTCGGTACATGATACGGAGCAGAAAACTGATTGAAAAATGTTCATAGCAACTTGTGCATCCGTAAGAAGAACCATGCATTAAGATTACAAACATTTTTCCAGTTCAACCTTGCGAATTATACAGAGTGTTCCTGGAGGAAGGGCCAGTATTCAAGGATATGACAAGGATAGTCATCAGAACCAAAAAACTTCATTGGGACATATGTCCAGTTCCGAGTGGTTTCCGAAATACAAAACATTATTTTAGTGATCTTTTGTTTTCGGCTTGGGTGCACACTGCTTTGTTGTTTCCACCCTCTTTGCTGGGGATTGCTTTCTGCTGTTAAAGTAGTTGGTTGAACGGGCAGTTGCCATGGCGTGTTGTGAATGAGGTAGTGCCAGAGATTGCCAATGTATCAGACGTAACCATCGATTAAGTACGTTTGTAAATGTGCTGCTAAAATGACACACGCTTATACTAATGAAGGGCAGGCTGATACTCTGAATGTTTACAGCTTCCACGATGGTAATAGTCCTGCTGCATCGAAGACTACCGTCGGTGTTTTCCACACATCGTATTCCTGATCGTAAAACCCGTGCAGGAACAACATACATTATTCAAATGCTGCAGCGAAGTCCTGCTACGACCACAGGTCATCTTCCTGCACATATCAGTGTTACACAAATCCTTGTGTTTTTTAACTTTATGTCGACTTTTTTAATGGTCCCCCATTTCATACACCGCGTATCCACAATCTTCATATTGGCGACAATGCCTGCGACTTGAATTTTGTCACTGGTTAAAAGAAAATCGTCATTTACTTCCATTAATACTATTCGATGATGAAGCCACGTTTACGTGGACTGGAATCCACAAGTTACAGTGGTAACCAATTTCCATATTCGTTTTCAGATCAATGTTTCGTTCAGCATGATCGGTAACATGATGATAGGATCAGTTGCTTTAGTGCAGCGAATGATGGGACATAATTCCTAGAATTTTTCGAAAATTCGGTTATTGAACGCCTTGGGGAAGTTCTTTTGACCACGGGACAGAAATGTACTTCCAGCATGACGGAGCCCCTCCACATATTACTAGACGTGTGAGCGAACATCTCAACCGCACTTTCTGTAATCGATGGAATAGTTATGGTGGTACAGTTAGCTGGCCACCAAGATCGGCTGACCTATGCCATTATACTTTTTATGGGGCTGGAAGAAGTCTGAGGTGTTGAAACGAAAGGCAAACTGTCGAGATATGCTGCTTGGGCGCATCAAGGACACTACTTCCCTTATTAGGGAACGTGCAGATGTACTCAGACAAGCAACACAACGTGCTCTCCCGTGGGTGCATAAATACGCTGAATATTCGAACGTTTGTATTGTGAACCGTACAACAGATGTAATGTGACGTGTATGACAGTTCTGAGAGGTGAATGTGCGCAAAAACGCATTTTTAAATACACTCCTGGAAATTGAAATAAGAACACCGTGAATTCATTGTCCCAGGAAGGGGAAACTTTATTGACACATTCCTGGGGTCAGATACATCACATGATCACACTGACAGAACCACAGGCACATAGACACAGGCAACAGAGCATGCACAATGTCGGTACTAGTACAGTGTATATCCACCTTTCGCAGCAATGCAGGCTGCTATTCTCCCATGGAGACGATCGTAGAGATGCTGGATGTAGTCCTGTGGAACGGCTTGCCATGCCATTTCCACCTGGCGCCTCAGTTGGACCAGCGTTCGTGCTGGACGTGCAGACCGCGTGAGACGACGCTTCATCCAGTCCCAAACATGCTCAATGGGGGACAGATCCGGAGATCTTGCTGGCCAGGGTAGTTGACTTACACCTTATAGAGCACGTTGGGTGGCACGGGATACATGCGGACGTGCATTGTCCTGTTGGAACAGCAAGTTCCCTTGCCGGTCTAGGAATGGTAGAACGATGGGTTCGATGACGGTTAGGATGTACCGTGCACTATTCAGTGTCCCCTCGACGATCACCAGTGGTGTACGGCCAGTGTAGGAGATCGCTCCCCACACCATGATGCCGGGTGTTGGCCCTGTGTGCCTCGGTCGTATGCAGTCCTGATTGTGGCGCTCACCTGCACGGCGCCAAACACGCATACGACCATCATTGGCACCAAGGCAGAAGCGACTCTCATCGCTGAAGACGACACGTCTCCATTCGTCCCTCCATTCACGCCTGTCGCGACACCACTGGAGGCGGGCTGCACGATGTTGGGGCGTGAGCGGAAGACGGCCTAACGGTGTGCGGGACCGTAGCCCAGCTTCATGGAGACGGTTGCGAATGCTCCTCGCCGATACCCCAGGAGCAACAGTGTCCCTAATTTGCTGGGAAGTGGCGGTGCGGTCCCCTACGACACTGCGTAGGACCCTACGGTCTTGGCGTGCATCCGTGCGTCGCTGCGGTCCGGTCCCAGGTCGACGGGCACGTGCACCTTCCGCCGACCACTGGCGACAACATCGATGTACTGTGGAGACCTCACGCCCCACGTGTTGAGCAATTCGGCGGTACGTCCACCTGGCCTCCCGTATGCCCACTATACGCCCTCGCTCAAAGTCCGTTAACTGCACATACGGTTCACGTCCACGCTGTCGCGGCATGCTACCAGTGTTAAAGACTGCGATGGAGCTCCGTATGCCACGGCAAACTGGCTGACACTGACGGCGGCGGTGCACAAATGCTGCGCAGCTAGCGCCATTCGACGGCCAACACCGCGGTTCCTGGTGTGTCCGCTGTGCCGTGCGTGTGATCATTGCTTGTACAGCCCTCTCGCAAGTATGGTGGGTCTGACACACCGGTGTCAATGTGTTCTTTTTTCCATTTCCAGGAGTGTAGATGGTGTATAAATGCTTATCGTAATGTTTAGTAACTGTTGTGCATGTGTAAACTGACAATGTGTCGAATAATACAGAAAATAACTTACATTACGTGGATTAACTCTCGCAAACCATTCCGAATAGGTCAAACGTCCATATGAATTCTTTTGATAGAAATTATCGTTCCTGTCACATCCCTGAGCATTTACCGTTCCTCTTGCGGCACGCTGTATATAATAGAATCGTCGGAAATCCTAACCATACCTTAAGCCACTCAATTGGTCCAAATCTTCCCAGGATCCCCTAAGGGTCCCGACTGCTGTTGGAACTGAAGACAGTAAGGAGAAAGCTAATATACTGAATTTCTAATTTTAAAAATATACTTACGATGCTGTTGTCCACAGGAAAATATCGTCAGAAATGCAAAAGGAGCTGTACACAACCTCCACTTGGTCTACTGAAAGGTAACTCTATCAACGTCGACAAATGGAAGATAATGAGAAACAATCGCATAGTATCATGTTACGAGATTTGTGACAGTTACGTTGAGCACATCACATCGTGTATACAGGGTGAAGCGAAATTCGAGCACTCGGATTTCGCAGTCCGGCTAGTACATCACGCAGAGAAAGGAAGTTAAAGAGTGGCAATCTGGCAACACTGTAACCACATGGTAACTACCTCAGTCAGCTCTTCTTAGTTGTACTGTACAGTTTTTGCAGTGGATAGAGCTTTGGGTTAGCATGCAGGACGTCGACGATTCGATCCCCGGTAGAGACATGTATTTTTTATTAGGTAAATGTAGTCCAGGTGGTACGATATCTGACATCTTAGTCGTCAACAGTGATTGTAGCGGTTCCTCTAGAAAGCATTTGCACTTATATACTACAATCATAGAAATGGGAGATTGGTCAGCTTTGAAAGAAGCCCTTTCCACTTCATCTACCAGACGCGGAACCTGTTTTCTTTGTAACCTGCTCCAATGGTCCCACTGATTAGTACCAACTATTATTCTTGCCTCTTTCAGGTCCATTACATTTCGTTAGGGCCTTACGTTACCAGTAGGACTAGCAACGTGGTTTGCGAATAATGTTTAAACTCGGTTACTGTTTGTATGTGTTATCACCATTGTCCCACTAATTATGCCTTTCAACATTAAGTCTGGTAACCGCATGCTGTTTAGTACGTATCTCAGTGCACAATAATAATAATAATAATAATTATTATTATTATTTCTTTACTTTCTCAGACGTTAAGTCTGGTTAAGAATGGAAAGTGACGCGGACCTTGATCAAGCGTCACTTCCTATTAACTGTACGGTATGTGTTATATTGCATTTAGGAACTTTCGGGTAATTGAACATGTATCAATAATTACGAATTTCTGTAGTTGTATATATATATATATGTTTGGATGTAGCTGTATTGCATTGATGTACTGGTGGATATTGTGTGGTATGACTCCTGTAGTTGATAGTATAATTTGTATGATGTCAACTTTATCCTGATGCCACATGTCTTTGACTTCCTCAGCCAGTTGGATGTATTTTTCAATTTTTTCTCCTGTTTTCTTTTGTATATTTGTTGTATTGGGTATGGATATTTCGATTAGTTGTGTTAATTTCTTCTTTTTATTGGTGAGTATGATGTCAGGTTTGTTATGTGGCGTTGTTTTATCTGTTACAATGGTTCTGTTCCAGTATAATTTGTATTCATCATTCTCCAGTACATTTTGTGGTGCATACTTGTATGTAGGAACTCGTTGTTTTAAAAGTTTATGTTGTAAGGCAAGCTGTTGATGTATTATTTTTGCGACATTGTCATGTCCTCTGGGGTATTCTGTATTTGCTAGTATTGTACATCCGCTTGTGATGTGATCTACTGTTTCTATTTGTTGTTTACAAAGTCTGAATTTATCTGTTGTGGTATTGGGATCTTTAATAATATGCTTGCTGTAATACCTGGTGTTTATTGTTTGATCCTGTATTGCAATCATGAATCCTTCTGTCTCACTGTATATATTGCCTTTTCTTAGCCATGTGTTGGATGCGTCTTGATCGATGTGTGGCTGTGTTAGATGATACGGGTGCTTGCCATGAAGTGTTTCCTTTTTCCAATTTACTTTCTTCATATCTGTTGATGTTATGTGATCTAAAGGGTTGTAGAAGTGGTTATGAAATTGCAGTGGTGTAGCTGATGTATTTATATGAGTGATTGCCTTGTGTATTTTGCTAGTTTCTGCTGGTTCTAGAAAGAATTTCCTTAAATTGTCTACCTGTCCATAATGTAGGTTTTTTATGTCGATAAATCCCCTTCCTCCTTCCTTTCTGCTTAATGTGAATCTTTCTGTTGCTGAATGTATGTGATGTATTCTATATTTGTGGCATTGTGATCGTGTAAGTGTATTGAGTGCTTCTAGGTCTGTGTTACTCCATTTCACTACTCCAAATGAGTAGGTCAATATTGGTATGGCATAAGTATTTATAGCTGTGGCCTTGTTTCTTGCTGTCAATTCTGTTTTCAGTATTTTTGTTAGTCTTTGTCTATATTTTTCTTTTAGTTCTTCTTTAATATTTGTATTATCTATTCCTATTTTTTGTCTGTATCCTAGATATTTATAGGCATCCGTTTTTTCCATCGCTTCTATGCAGTCGCTGTGGTTATCCAATATGTAATCTTCTTGTTTAGTGTGTTTTCCCTTGACTATGCTATTTTTCTTACATTTGTCTGTTCCAAAAACCATATTTATATCATTGCTGAATACTTCTGTTATCTTTAGTAATTGGTTGAGTTGTTGATTTGTTGCTGCCAGTAGTTTTAGATCATCCATATATAGCAAATGTGTGATTTTGTGTGGGTAGGTTCCAGTAATATTGTATCCATAATTTGTATTATTTAGCATGTTGGATAGTGGGTTCAGAGCAAGGCAGAACCAGAAAGGACTTAATGAGTCTCCTTGGTATATTCCACGCTTAATCTGTATTGGCTGTGATGTGATATTATTTGAATTTGGATATTAAGTGTGGTTTTCCAATTTTTC
Source organism: Schistocerca nitens (assembly GCF_023898315.1). Classification (NCBI taxonomy): domain Eukaryota; kingdom Metazoa; phylum Arthropoda; class Insecta; order Orthoptera; family Acrididae; genus Schistocerca; species Schistocerca nitens. Next base: position 954,178,681 of record NC_064616.1, read on the forward strand.
ATTACTATGTTTAGGAACTGTATCAATTTAGGATCTACTTTGTATATTTCCAATATTTGTAGTAACCATGAGTGGGGTACACTATCAAAAGCTTTTTGGTAATCAATGTATGCGTAGTGTAGCGACCTTTGTTTAGTTTTAGCTTGATATGTCACCTCTGCATCTATTATCAGTTGCTCTTTACATCCTCGTGCTCCTTTGCAACAGCCTTTTTGTTCTTCATTTATAATTTTGTTCTGTGTTGTATGTGTCATTAATTTCTGTTTAATGATTGAAGTTAATATTTTGTATATTGTTGTTAGGCATGTTATGGGGCGATATTTAGCTGGGTTCGCTGTGTCTGCTTGATCTTTAGGTTTCAGATAAGTTATTCCATGTGTAAGTGTATCAGGGAATGTGTATGGGTCTGCAACGTAACTGTTAAATAATTTAGTTAGATGTGAATGTGTTGAGGTGAACTTCTTTAACCAGAAATTTGCTATTTTATCATTTCAAGGAGTTTTCCAATTGTGAGTAGAATTGATTGCTTGGGTGACTTCATGTTGCAAAATTATCACTTCAGGCATTTGTGGTATCATCTTGTATGTGTCTGTTTCTGCTTGTATCCACCGTGCATGCCTGTTATGTTGTACCGTGTTTGACCATATGTTGCTCCAGAAGTGTTCCATGCCTGTTATGTTTGGTGGATTGTTTACTTTAATGTGTGTGTTATCTATTGTCTGGTAAAATTTCTTTTGGTTTGTGTTGAATGTTTGGTTTTGTTTCCTTCTATTTCCACTTTTTTTGTATCTTCTGAGTCGTTTGGCTAATGCTTGTAATTTCTGCTTCTTTTCGTCTAATTGCTCTGTCGCTTCTTGTTGTGAGATTTTATTATTATTATTATTATTATTATTATATCGATGGGATTGTGGAAACATCACGTCTATTGCCATTATGGAAACAAAGTAATTTTAAACCGAACGTTTCATAATTAGCGGTGTCGTGACGAATCATGCAGAATAATATCTGTCAGAGGGGTAATGCTCGTTAGGTGGAACAGTGCGCAGGACAGACTGTGTGCTTATACTGTATGCGCTGTCCAACAAACCGGGACTAGTTGTGAGCGGAGGGTACAATGTACATGCATACATATATCGAATTTTCTCATTGAAAACCTCTAAGCTAGTGTGGCAGACATTCGGCATACACAAAAGATAAATGTGTGGATATGCGGTTTGTAGTAGCTTACCCGCACTCCTATTTTTTATTCATTATTAAATCTACTCCTGCATTACCCCTATTTGATTTTGTATTGATAACCCTGTATTCTCCTGACCTGAAGTCTTGTTCCTCCTGCCAGCGAACTTCGATAATTCCCACTATATCTAACGTTAACCTATCCATATCCCTTTTTAGGTTTTCTAACCTACTTGCCCGATTAAGTGATTTGACATTCCACCCTCCGATCCGGAGAACGCCAGTTTTCTTTCTCCTGATAACGACTTCCTCTTTAGTAGTCCCCGCCCAGAGATCCGAATGGGGGACTATGTTGAATGATATGTTTCTGTAAATGTGATATCTTTTCTTTCGGAAATGTCAGGAAAAACAGACAGCATTTTGATTCATTATGTTGATATTTTATGTCTTTATATGTTTTCTGTAGTACACTGAATTTATGAGGAGATGCCGGTGCTTCCTCTTTTTTTTCCACTTTACAAAACAATTGTGTCACCTACATAGTATCTATACAATACTCTTTTGTCAACTAGCACAGGTTGTTGTACAAAATGGCAATTTTCTATATGATCAAGAAATGTGCTAGCTCAGTTTCTCGTCAGGCCACATCCTACAGCTAAGTCTTTATTTTACTTGAAAATTTTCCATTAATGATGAAATATTTGTAGGATAAGGTCAGCTGTAAAAGTTTAGTAAGCTGAGTGATTTCTGCCTATCTAAGTATCCAATATTTCGCAAAATGTATTGAGAACTTTCGTGATATCCTCTTGCAAAGATACTACTAGGAGTGAGGGACAATTGATTAGAACTACATCTACGGAATTTACAGATTACAAACATTGTACTCTAATAGTACCTCATGATTATTTGCCAATCTCTTTTGTGAATTCCTTGAGACGTTGTATGAAATTGACAATCCATTCCTCTGCCTCTGAATGACCAGAGGTTAGTTACACATAGTACTTATTTTGCGACTCTTTCTTTCAGTACATACGTAATTCTGACTCTTAACAAAAATCAGTAGGTATGACAATAATTTGTGTTACAATTTTCAAACATAATTTTCATCAAAAATTTTCCTATTTCCATGACGTGTGCACAACAGTTGCTAGATAATAGCCTTTGACCGAAACCGATAGCACAATCTGCACTAGTAGATCAAGTCAAGTAGGAGTTTCACGTTGTTACCAAAAGTCTCGAAAAGTTCTTGATCCATTTACCTTAAGGTTTTATAATGTACTCTAATAAACGTACAAACAAGCATGTGTTACTTAGATGTACATGTCAAAGAGAAACCTTGTTAGCCAAATTCTCCAGAATTTATTGAAAGATTTATTTCAAATTTTTACATGATAGTCTAATAAACATTCGGACAGATACAGGTTACACATTTTTAAAATATATATAATATGTAAATATACAGTATGTGCTACACAAAGAGAAAACTTTGTTAGACATATCGTGAAATATTTTTCAGACTTTTACTTTGAAACGTCCCCCTTAGAAAAATTAATGAATTACTGTGCTGGTAAACCCCTTACGTTAAATGATTTTCAAACAGCTGAGCCAAACTGAACGTACTCAGACATTTCTCTCTTTACTTATTCTGATCATCACTAAACTGACACACAATCTTTTTGGCGCAACGCAGTCTGACTTTCAACAATCCCTACAAAAGAATGGCCCTGACTAACAATAACCTATACCTTTCATGAATCACTTACCTCACAAAAATCTTCGCTACTCGAACTACTGCAATACAGCGAGCGCCAATACTGCCAGCTAAATAAAAGATTCTAACTACTGAAGTCACTAACTACCGATATGTATAGTTAGCAAATGAAAGATTTTGATAGAGAACAAACAATGTATTTACCTTAATAGTGTTCAAAAGTCATAACATATATATCAGTTCATGACATCCAGTCTTACAAATTTACTGTCTTTGATGGACAGACGTCCAGATCATCCGCTCTCAAAACTCCGCCATCTCTCTCCCCATATCCACCACTGCTGGCGGCTGACCTCCAACTGTGCAACGCTACGCGCTGTTAACAGCCAACTGCCCAACACCACAATAGCAAATTCCAACAATGCAAACAAGCCGCAGACTGCATGAAGCACAGTCAGTGATTTTCGTACAGAGCGCTACGTGACATTACCAACATACAACCCTAAACAGCCTACTTACAACTTCAAATATTTACACGATGTTCTAATAAATGTTTGGACGGACATATACAGAAATACGTCGTCGTTAAATATTGCTATAAAAATCTCGAAAATTAGTGTATCGATGTACTTCATATTTTCTCACAATGTTCTAATAAACGTTCAGGCGCACATACCTACATATTTCTTTAATATATACGATTTATAAATTTACAGCTAATGCATACAGAGGGAAGGCTGTTATCGAAAATGTCATACAAGTTCTTGACCGATTTACTTCAAATGTTTATATGCTACTCTAATGTTCTTTCGGAATGACATAGTCTGCAAATTTCATTAATGTTGATGGAACAAAGAATATATTACACATGGAAAGGAAACGTTGTTAGCAAAAATCTCGAAAAGTTCCTGACCGTTTTAGTTCAAATTGTTACACGATAAGAGACTAACATTGAGATGGACATAAGCTATATACATGTTTCGAGGTTTCGTTTGCTATAACAATAAACAAAGCTCGAGGTCAAAGAGAAACGGATAGACAAAAAAGATATGGGGGGGGGGGGGGCGATCGATAGAGAGACGGCTGAGGAAGAGATGGCGAGAGATTGAGTTGGGTGGAGGAGGTGGACAGTGAGAGGACGGTAAAGGAGACGATTTTCAAAAAGAGGGGGAAGAGGGGGAGATGGACAAAGAGAGGGGAGGAGGAGAAGGACAGAGAGATGGAGAAGATGGAGATTACAACGTTTTCACAGGGTGGGGCAAATAAAAGAGGGCTGGACGATCGGACGTGAATTTAAGCATATAACGATATCCCGTAACTCTCACACAACTTTTACGCTCGCCACGTGATCCGCACGTGTACGCCCGCCACGTGATCCACACTGGTTCAGAGAAGTGCGGGCTGTGGTAGTGTCAGTGGAGCAGCGCAAATTGGACGATGATACATTTGAGCAGCAGATGTTCGTTGTGGGAAGTTAGGCGAAAACAAAGTTGTGGTAACGCCGTGGTCAATTGTTTACCGACATGTTTAACGGCGTCAAAGTGCCAGCAAAGAGGACAATGAATACAATGCTTACTCCGTAAATGGCGTCAGACAGGATCAGTTTTGAACAAGTCGAAAAACATTCTGAAACGTGCCCTCACACCAGAAAATGTGGCTGCAGTTCACCAGAAAATGCTTTACAGTTCAACCGAATCAACTCAACGCCTGTCGGAAGACACCAGCGTATCACGTCAATCATGAGGACGAATACTCCACCTGGAAGTGCATATGCATACCTACCGAGTGTCATTTGTTCATGCATTGAAACCAGCAGATACTCCTCAACGCGTGCAGTTTTGTGAGTGGCTGTTCACTGAGATAACAATGAATGGCTTAGACGTGGATTTGTTCTTTATGTGTGATGAAGAGTGGTTTCACCTGAGTGTATACGTCAACTCACAGAATCACAGGTTCTGGACAGCGGAAAATCCTTATAACTTCCACGAAACACCGTGTATGATTAGAAGATACGAGTTTGGTGTGCAGTGTCTGGACACCGCAATACTAGCCACATCTTCTTTCATCAGACGCTGACTTTGGCACATTTGACTGTCAACATTTTGAAACCATTTGTGGCAACATTAACGGAGGACGAAAGGACGTGCATTTACTTTAAACAGGATGGAGCAACTGCACACACAGCCGGCGGAACCTTAGAGCACATTTATGCAATCATCAAGCCTGACAGAATTCTTAGCAATGGTCAGTCTGGTAGCGGCCCTAAGTGGCCACCCAGGTTCCCTGGTCTGTCAGTGTGCGATTACTTGATGCTGGGAGTTCCGAAGTGTAAGGTGTATCGTAACAACGCTTATAGTCTTCAAGAAATGCAGAAGAACATTTCAGTCTAGCTTCGAGCCGCTTTAAGCTATTTGCGCTGACTGGAGTCCAAAAGTGCCAAGAGATGAATGTTGGTCACTTTCAACGTCTCCTTTAGCCAGGTAAATAATGTATTTTCTTTCCTCTGTTATGTTACTTTGTACCCTGGAACTCCGTTCCTCGGACCACTTTTATTTTCCCCACGATGTAGAGTTCCCATACGTATTTGGCAATAGCGAAGCATAACCCAGTTCGCTAGTATAGAATAAATGTAACCGCAGCTTCCAGTGTCACATGAGGTCACATTTACAAAGTGGCTTTGTTCATGTAATTTGTTTAAAAAAAGATAGAGATAAACAAATAGAGGAACTAGTTATTACATAAGTGAAAGAGTGAACGAGTTTTTTTGGCCGTGTGGTAGGCGCATTGTGGTTGTTGTGGTCTTCATTCCTGAGACTGGTTTGATGCAGCTCTCCATGCTACTCTATCCTGTGCAAGCTTCTTCATCTCCCAGTACCTACTGCAACCTACATCCTTCTGAATCTGCTTAGTGTATGCATCTCTTGGTCTCCCCCTACGATTTTTACCCTCCACGCTGCCCTCCAATACTAAATTGGTGATCCCTTGATGCCTCAGAACATGTCCTACCAACCGATCCCTTCTTCTGGTCAAGTTGTGCCACAAACTTCTCTTCTCCCCAATCCTATTCAGTACCTCCTCATTAGTTATGTGATCTAGCCATCTAATCTTCAGCATTCTTCTGTAGCACCACATTTCGAAAGCTTCTATTCTCTTCTTGTCCAAAGTATTTATCGTCCATGTTTCACTTCCATACATGGCTACACTCCATACAAATACTTTCAGAAAAGACTTCCTGACACTTAAATCTATACTCGATGTTAACAAATTTCTCTTCTTCAGAAACGCTTTCCTTGCCATTGCCAGTCTACATTTTACATCCTCTCTACTTCGTCCATCATCAGTTATTTTGCTCCCCAAATAGCAAAACTCCTTTACTACTTTAAGTGTCTCATTTCCTAATCTAATACCCTCAACATCACCCGACTTAATTCGACTACATTCCATTATCCTCGTTTTGCTTTTGTTGATGTTCATCTTATATCCTCCCTTCAAGACACCATCCATTCCGTTCAACTGCTCTTCCAAGTCCTTTGCTGTCTCTGACAGAATTACAATGTCATCGGCGAACCTCAAAGTTTTTATTTCTTCTCCATGGATTTTAATACCTACTCCGAATTTTTCTTTTGTTTCCTTTACTGCTTGCTCAATATACAGATTGAATAACATCTGGGAGAGGCTACAACCCTGTCTTACTCCCTTCCCAATCAGTGCTTCCCTTTCATGTCCCTCGACTCTTATAACTGCCATCTGGTTTCTGTACAAATTGTAAATAGCCTTTCGCTCCCTGTATTTTACCCCTGCCACCTTTAGAATTTGAAAGAGAGTATTCCAATCAACATTGTCAAAAGCTTTCTCTAAGTCTACAAATGCTAGAAACGTAGGTTTACCTTTCCTTAATATTTCTTCTAAGATAAGCCGTAAGGTCAGTATTGCCTCACGTGTTCCAGTATTTCTACGTAATCCAAACTGATCTTCCCCGAGGTCGGGTTCTACTAGTTTTTCCATTCGTCTGTAAAGAATTCGTGTTAGTATTTTGCAGCTGTGGCTTATTAAACTGATTGTTCGGTAATTCTCACATCTGTCAACACCTGCTTTCTTTGGGATTGGAATTATTATATTCTTCTTGAAGTCTGAGGGTATTTCGCCTGTTTCATACATCTTGCTCACCAGATGGTAGAGTTTTGTAAGGACTGGCTCTCCCAAGGCCGTCAGTAGTTCCAATGGAATGTTGTCTACTCCGGGGGCCTTGTTTCGACTCAGGTCTTTCAGTGCTCGGTCAAACTCTTCACGCAGTATCGTATCTCCCATTTCATCTTCATCTACATCCTCTTCCATTTCCATTATATTGTCCTCAAGTACATCGCCCTTGTATAGACCCTCTATATACTCCTTCCACCTTTCTGTTTTCCCTTCTTTGCTTAGAACTGGGTTTCCATCTGAGCTCTTGATGTTCATACAAGTGGTTCTCCTATCTCCAAAGGTCTCTTTAATTTTCCTGTAGTAGGCGCATATGAACATGGAAATCTGCAAGTGTCTACATTCACTGAGCATGATCTAGAACGTAATGTTCCTGTAATATCTCCGCCTGATGATGAGACAGCATTGCTCCAAAACTAGTTAAAGATTAAATTCTAGTCTGATTAAATTCAGGGCTGGATCCATAGCAGACCTTCTTAAACCACGAACATGCAAAGTTTATAATGTTAGTAAGAGTTGCTTGCCCTGCTTTTACCGGTTAACAGTGTATATAGAATCTTCGTTGTTTGTGCAACAATTATTACGTGGACATAAATCAAACTGCTTTGTTGCCTTCATAGACACAGTGACACTAGCACATAGTCAGTGTCCGTCAGTGGGCTGCCTCTCATTTCCCATCGTCGTGATACAACATAAATTTAAAAAAAGTTTTAAAATAGTTTCTATGTGACTCTAACTAAAGATATGGTTTTCTGCTTTTTGCTCAATGCAAATGTAATTTTTATACCATTTACAATGATTATTAAGCAAACACACCATTTTTATAGTAAGAGGGTTAATTAAGATATATTAATTATATAACACTTGAATTATTGAATTACTATCTTCATTTTATTAATTATTCTCGGTTGTGTATGTTGACACTGGCCATGGTAGGGGCTGTAGGGGTTTAGTGATGCATCCTAACTGTGTGACACAGCCAACCGACGTAGCACTTTGCCATACCACCACAATCATCAAAAGCAGCCCGCTCTCGGGTAGTTTCGACGCCACTGAAGTATGCACCAGGACGTGTCTCCCGCGTTAACAAGCCCTCTTTGGCTGTATATAAAAAAATGGTTCAAATGGCTCTGAGCACTATGGGACTTAACTTCTAAGGTCATCAGTCCCCTACAACTTAGAACTAATTAAACCCAACTAACCTAAGGGCATCACACACATCCATGCCCGAGGCAGGATTCGAACCTGCGACCGTAGCGGTCGCGTGGTTCCAGACTGAAGCGCCTAGAACCGCTAGGCGGCTGTATATATACACCGAACAAGCGAGCAGGCTACAAGCACGGCAGGACTATGCATCTAATCGGAGTCCACAGTGTGTCGGTCTCTGCACAGGTCTCTGATCATCTACTACCATCGCTACCGCCAGGCTGTGAACCGACGACCACTGCGTGATGGCTTAAGAATCATTTTGCCTTCACTCTGCCGCTGTCTCTCGCAGATACTGACGCCGTCTCACTCTTCGACGTATGAACTGAAGACCTTCCAGCTCCGTGCCAATATGGTCTGACTCCGCCATATGCAGCGCTCCAGTCACTGGTACACGGACTGTCATCCTGGGCACAGTCACCATCAGGGCCGCCACTGGACAACAGACGACTTCCCTGGCCGTCGCCAGCTGCTATCGGAGCTGCGTGGCTCTGACCGCCGCCGCCGTCTCACCAACCAGTGCGTCAGCAGCGCCGAGTAAGCGGGCTGCTTCCCAGTAGTGTGCATAATCACTATGGTCGTCGGCTGCGACCACTGTACCAACGCGAAATTATGGGTTGCCACCAGGCTGCGCCCAGAACGAGGGCACACACCTGTAGTTGTTCAAGGTTATTGGAGGAAAAGGATTTTCGTGTACAGCGACTGTCTTGCTGCAACCATTCCAATGGACACCTGTCTACTTCGCCAGCCATATGAACAGGGAGCGTCTAGGTGGGAGAATCGAACGCGTCCTGACTAACCCGAAGAACTGCTCTTCCATCCGTCCGTAGTGGTCACTGCAAATCGAGCAACAATAGTCGTTATTAAATAAAGTATTCTAATACATTAATGCCACATATACAAAGGAAGTAACTGAAACTTCTTATTTTTACAATTTATGGTATCATTCTTATACTTTTGTCATACATAAATACCTATTCACAAAACCCATTATCTTTTAGTTTCCGTAGCTCAGTCGGTAGAAAATGTACCCTTGCAGGATAGCTTTGTCGTGCGTCTGTCAGTCCGCGTGTTTAGACCCCTTTTCTGCGTAACGGATGCAGCTAATAGTTTAAATATACTCGTATGTCAAATACTACGGTCTACAACCTTTTGGTAGATTTTAGCTTCGAAGTCAGTGCAGTTAGAATATGCAGACGTTTATTTCACATCTTCTGATATTCACAAACTCATACGTCAAAACCTATGCGGTACCTCCCGTTGACCAGGAATCATTACATTTGACTGGAAACTGAGTGCCACACGAAAAGTAATGAAAAAATTTCGAAAATTGTTAGTTAGTTTTTATCTCGCATTGACAAAAATTTTTTGCCGTTTGTAGTCCGTCTGTCTGACTGTCCGTCTGTGAAGACGCTTTTTCGTCAGAAAGTGACGGATTTACCAGTTTGAAATTTATGTCAAGTACTAAGGTTTACCGTCCGCTGGCGGTGTAAAAAATTTAAGCGTGTAAGTAAAGGCAATCAAAAGGTACACACATCTCTTAAGGTCCTTTACATGAGGAACAGGTTGAGGTACTAGGTGGAAATATATGTCAAATGCTAAGGCCTACGGTCCCTTGACGATGTAAGGTATTTACTCTTCGACCTCAATACACTCAAAAGATACGGATAATTATGTCAGGTATTTTAACACTAGCAAACACACTCACCAAAACCTAGTTAACATTTTACGAATCCGTCAGAACCAGTGGCCCACTCGCACTTGTCTCGTTTCTTTTCTTATAGACTCACAATTAGTTTACTCCTTCAATATCAGTCACTATCACTGTAATATTTACTCCGTACAATTCTATCCCTGCTTCGTCATTATTTAAGATAATTACCTACATAGTTACCTACTCCGTTGATTAACATTTAGAGCATTCTCCATCCATGACGAAGTCGACTGCTTAACCTTCTTTGTAGCTCCGATTTTTCCACTGCGTGTCCCCCTCACACATCTCCTCAGGCACCAGTACCAGTTACACTGAAGAGCCTAGAGAACTAGTAAACCTGACTAATATCATGTAGGGCACCAGAGAGCAAGCAGAAGAACCGCAGCACGGCGTGGCATGGACTCAACTAAAGTCTGAAAAATTGCTGGAGGGAACTGACACCATGAATCATGGAGATCTTTTCTGAACAGCACGTTGCAAAGCAACCAGGATATGCTCAATAATGTTCATGTCTGGGTAATTTGGTGGCCAGCAGAAGTTTATAAGCCCAGCACAGTGTTCCAGTAGCCACTCAGTAGCAATTCTGGAGGCGTGTGGTGTCGAATTGTCCTGATGGAATTGCCCAAGTCCGTCGGAATGCACAATGGACATCTATGAATTCAGGTGATCAGACAAGATACTTACGTACGTGTCACCAGTCAGAGTCATATCTAGGCGTACCAGGGGTCCCATATCACTCCCAACTGTACACGCCCTACACTATTACAGAGCCTCCACTAGCTTCAACAGTCCCCTGCAGACATGCATGGTCCATGGATTCACGATGTTCTCTTATACCCGTAAACTTCTATCCGTTCGGTACGATTTGAAATGAGATTCGTCTGACCAGGCAACATTTTTCCAGTCATCAACAGTCCAATGTTGGTGTTGACGTTCCCAGGTGAGGCGTAAAACTTTGTGTCGTGCAGTCATCAAGGGTACACGAGTGGGCCTTCGGCTCCGAAAGCCCATGTCGATGATATTTCATTGAATGGTTTGCACGTTGACACCTGTTGATGCCACACCATTGAAATCTGCAGCAATTTGCGGAATGCTTCCACTTCTGTCACGTTGAACGATTCTCTTCAGTCGTTGTTGATTCCGTTCTTGCAGGATCTCTTTCCGGCCACACCGATGTCTGAGATTTGATGTTATACCGGATTCCTGATATTTACGGTATACTCGTGAAATAGTGGTACGGAAAAATCCCCCTTCATCGCTACTTCAGAGATGCTGTGTCCCATCGCTCGTGCGCAGACTATAACACCACGTTCGAACTCACTTAAATCTTGATAACCTGCCATTGTATCAGCAGTAAGCGATCTAACAACTGTGCCAGACACTTGTCTCATATTGGCGTTGCCGGCTGTTGCGCCGTATGCTACCTGTTTACATATCTCTGTATTTGAATACGCATGCCTATACCAGTTTACCTGCAGCTTCAGTGAAAATTCTTACACATTATGTACATTATTATCGGAATCCTCTTCCTTATGGCTCAGTCGCGTCCCCCACACACCGTCACTGGCGAATTTTCCTTTCAATATCTCTTCTGCATTCTCTTTACTGGAACAAAAATATGAAGACTTGAGGTCTCTGCAGTGATGAATCATTGCTGATATTCTTATACGTTACGTGATCAAAAATATCCGGACACATGGCTGAAAACGAGTTACAGGTTCGTGGCGCCCTCCATCTGTATTGCTGGAATTCAATATGGTGTTGGCACACACTTAGCCTTGATGTCACCTTCGACTCTCGCAGGAATACGTTCAATCAGATGCTGGAAGGTTTCTTGGAGAATGGCAGCCCATTCTCCACAGAGTGCTACACAGAGGAGAGGTATCGATGTTGGTTGGTAAGGCCTGGCACGAAGTTGGCATTCCAAAATATCCAAAAGGTGTTCTATAGGATTCAGGTCAGGACTCCGGGCAGGCCAGTCGATTACAGGGATGTTATTGCCGTGTGACCTCTCCGCCACAGGCCGTCAATTATGAACAGGTGCTCGATCGTGCTGAAAGATGCAGTCGCCATTCCCGAATTACTTTTCAATAGTGGGTAGCAAGAACGTGCTTAAAACATCAGTGTAGGCCTTTGCTGTGATAGTGCCACGCAAAACAACAAGGGGTGCATGTGGTGTAACCGCCAGACACCACACTTGCTAGGTGGTAGCCTTTAAATCAGACGCGGTCCGTTAGTATACGTCGGACCCACGTGTCACCACTATCAGTGATTGCAGACTAAGCGCCGCCACATGGCAGGTCTAGCCTAGAGGGACTCCCTAGCACTCGCCCCAGTTGCACAGCCGACTTTGCTAGCGATGGTTCACTGACGACATACGCTCTCCTTTGCAGAGACGACAGTTTAGCATAGCCTTCAGCTACGTCATTTGCTGCGACCTAGCAAGGCGCCATATTCAGTTACTATTCTGAACAGATAATATATTGAATTATGTACCGTCAAGAGCGAAGTTCATCATTAATTGATTAAAGTTAAGTATCAAACTAATTACGTCCGCTTTCTGAATTCTAATTCCTTGTCATGTTCCAGACCTCACGTCAGTAGAGTCCTTCCCTCCTCACGCCAGCCTGCGTGAGCCAAAACGCGTGCATTTCGGCCACCGCTAGTAACATGGTGTTGGATCTTCTGCCAACACAACATTGGCGACGAGTATAAAAACGGTGTTCTTGTCTGTACTGCCCTGAGTTAATTGTGTAATGGCTTCGCCACAATCTCTTGATGTACTGTCTGAATTTTATCGCTTACAGAATCAGCAGACGCAGCTCGTCCAGGGTCAACGTGCAATGCAAAACGATGCGGCAGTCGCCGCCCCACCGCTAATGCAGCCACAACACGCAGTTGCACCATCCTTCAGACCTTTTGATGCTGCACTGGGAAGCTGGACAGAGTGGTCATGCCAATTTGGATTCCATCTCGCCTCCTACAAGGTAACGAGCGGCAGCCTTTTCTTCTGTCGTCCGTCGGTGTGCAAACCTACCGTGTGATAGACAAATTATTTCCCCGACGCGACGTAGCAACTCTGTCCTACGACGAAATTTTGTCTGCACTAGATGCATATTTCAAACAATCAGTCAATTTACTTGCGAAATGGTATACCTTCTTTCATACAAAACGTACGGCAGATCTGACTAATCGGGAGTGGGTTGCAACATTGGAAGGCCTTACTAGGGATTGTGTTTTTGAGTGTCAATGTCGACTCCCATATTCAGATACTATGGTATGTGATGCATGTGCAGAGAACGTTTCTGATGTTCGTATAAGGGAACAGATTTTGAAACTAGTCAATCCTTCCTTTCAACAAGTGATGGTCATATTGGATCGGCAGGACACACTTGACTTTGCTCAGGAATCAACTGTAAGTTCGCCAGCCGTGTGTCAGGTTAACCGGCCCGCTGGGAGTGCTGCACGGAGCAGTAAACAGCCCTCGCACCCGGCCGAGCCACTGCCGCTAGGCTCTGAGCCACATGTGCTGCGCTGGCAAGCAAATGCAGTGCTCAAGTCATGCCCGCGGTGCGCTACTAAACATTCGCGTGAGACTTGCCCGTCACACTAAGCTATTTGCTTTTACTGTAATAAAAAAGGACATGTTCAGAGTGTTTGCCAGAAAAAGCCCAGATCGGAAACTCAAAACCATTGCAGGCCCTTTGCTTCGCGCCATAATCGGAATCGAACCAAGGATACTCAGGCTCGCGATACTTCGCCCATGGAAATTCATGTCGTTCATTCCACTTCGCCCAGTGCCACTCTCTCTATCAGTGACTGTGTTCGCCCCACAAATAGTGTGCGTCGACATCGCCGGAACTCCCGTCCAGTCGCAAGTGATTGTGTACCAGTGTCAGTTCACGTTGCACGAGACAGTCGCTCTTGTCGTCAGCAGGACAATAAACTTTTTGTAGACCTGGACATTAACAGCAAAGTGATACCATTCCAGCTCGATACCGGAGCTGCGGTTTCACTGATCAATCAAGACACTTACAAACTGCTGGTCACACCTCCGTTGCGTGCCACAAATGTTAAGTTAGCTAGCTATTCAGGTCAAGAGATCACTGTGTTAGGACAGTGCAGCCTTCTTGCAACATACAAAGGACAAACAAAACTTGTGTCAATTTACGTCCTTCGTTCTTCTTCTGCAGTGAACTTGTTTGGTTTCGATTTATTTCAGTTGTTTAACTTGTCTGTAGTAAATCAGGTCCTATCAGTGAACCAGATTGTGCCTTCAGATAATGTTTCTCGTCTATGTGAGGAATTTGTAGACATTTTTACACCGGACCTCAGTTGCGCTGAGAAATATAAAGCATACTCGGAACTGAAAGTAAATGCGCAACCAAAATTTTTCAGAGCGCGCAATGTCCCCCACGCATTGCGTGATGAGGTTGCAAAAACATTACACGATTTGGAATCACAATGTGTAATTGAACGTGTGCAGGCTTCTCTCTGGGCATCACAATTAGTAATTTTGCCAAAACCTTCGGGAAAATTGAGACTTTGTGTGGACTTCAAGGCAACAGTGAATCCACAACTAGTGATTGCAACTTCTCCTTTACCCCGCCCAGAAGATCTTTTTGACAAACTGTGCCTGGGCAAATATTTTTCGAAGTTGGACCTAGCAGATGCGTACTTGCAAAAACCGGTGGACGAAGATTCCCAGCGCGTTTTGGTGGTTAACACGCATCTTCGTTTGTATCAATTCAAACGACTGCCATTCGGGTGTGCATCCGCCCCTGCATTGTTTCAGCAATTTCTGCAAACTGTTTGTGCGTCGGTCCCTACTGCAGCAACCTATCTGGATGATATTGTGATCTCCAGAAAGACGGAAGAAGAACATTTAGCCAATCTCAGAACATTATTTCAGGTCTGGTGACAAAATGGTCTTGACTTACGGAAGGACAAATGTGTGCTTTTTGCTAGTGACTTGCCATACCTGGGACATGTACTCAATGCCCAAGGCATACATCCCAGTCCCACGCACCTCTGTGCCATACAAGACGTGCTTCGCCGCAGAATTTGAAGCAACTACAGAGTGTGTTGGGAAAAATCAACTACACTCCTGGAAATCGAAATAAGAACACCGTGAATTCATTGTCCCAGGAAGGGGAAACTTTATTGACACATTCCTGGGGTCAGATACATCACATGATCACACTGACAGAACCGCAGGCACATAGACACAGGCAACAGAGCATGCACAATGTCGGCACTAGTACAGTGTATATCCACCTTTCGCAGCAATGCAGGCTGCTATTCTCCCATGGAGACGATCGTAGAGATGCTGGATGTAGTCCTGTGGAACGGCTTGCCATGCCATTTCCACCTGGCGCCTCAGTTGGACCAGCGTTCGTGCTGGACGTGCAGACCGCGTTGGACGACGCTTCATGCAGTCCCAAACATGCTCAATGGGGGACAGATCCGGAGATCTTGCTGGCCAGGGTAGTTGACTTACACCTTCTAGAGCATGTTGGGTGGCACGGGATACATGCGGACGTGCATTGTCCTGTTGGAACAGCAAGTTCCCTTGCCGGTCTAGGAATGGTAGAACGATGGGTTCGATGACGGTTTGGATGTACCGTGCACTATTCAGTGTCCCCTCGACGATCACCAGTGGTGTACGGCCAGTGTAGGAGATCGCTCCCCACACCATGATGCCGGGTGTTGGCCGTGTGTGCCTCGGTCGTATGCAGTCCTGATTGTGGCGCTCACCTGCACGGCGCCAAACACGCATACGACCATCATTGGCACCAAGGCAGAAGCGACTCTCATCGCTGAAGACGGCACGTCTCCATTCGTCCCTCCATTCACGCCTGTCGCGACACCACTGGAGGCGGGCTGCACGATGTTGGGGCGTGAGCGGAAGACGGCCTAACGGTGTGCGGGACCATAGCCCAGCTTCATGGAGACGGTTGCGAATGGTCCTCGCCGATACCCCAGGAGCAACAGTGTCCCTAATTTGCTGGGAAGTGGCGGTGCGGTCCCCTACGGCACTGCGTAGGATCCTACGGTCTTGCCGTGCATCCGTGCGTCGCTGCGGTCCGGTCCCAGGTCGACGGGCACGTGCACCTTCCGCCGACCACTGGCGACAACATCGATGTACTGTGGAGACCTCACGCCCCACGTGTTGAGCAATTCGGCGGTACGTCCACCCGGCCTCCCGCATGCCCACTATACGCCCTCGCTCAAAGTCCGTCAACTGCACATACGGTTCACGTCCACGCTGTCGCGGCATGCTACCAGTGTTAAAGACTGCGATGGAGCTCCGTATGCCACGGCAAACTGGCTGACACTGACGGCGGCGGTGCACAAATGCTGCGCAGCTAGCGCCATTCGACGGCCAACACCGCGGTTCCTGGTGTGTCCGCTGTGCCGTGCGTGTGATCATTGCTTGTACAGCCCTCTCGCAGTGTCCGGAGCAAGTATGGTGGGTCTGACACACCGGTGTCAATGTGTTCTTTTTTCCATTTCCAGGAGTGTATTATCACAGATATGTCCCGCATGCCTCTTCCATTTGAGCTCCGCTTCATTACTTACGCCGTAAAGGTGTTCCGTTCGTCTCGACGACGGAATGCGAACGCGCCTTCCCCCGGATGAAATCGGCGTTGCTTTCCAATACTTGCCTTACGCCATTCGACCCCCAGAAGCCCCTTTTGTTGATGGTGGATGCATCGGATTTCGGGATCGGGGCTGTGCTTGCGCACAAAGATGGCTCGCATGATCGCCCTATTGCCTTTGCATGCAAATTGCTCTCGTCTGCGCAAATAAATTATTCACAGATCGAGAAAGAAGCATTGGCTCTCGTATTTGGTGTTACAAAGTTTCATGACTTCTTGTGTGGTCGTCATTTTGCCATACTCACAGACCACAAACCTTTGACATCGCTTTTTGATCCGAACAAGCCCGTACCTCCATGTACAGCACAGACATTCATTCGTTGGTCTATTTTCCTCTCGCTGTACCGCTACGATATCTTGTTTCAGTCCACTGATAAGCACGGAAACGACGATGTGTTGTCACGGTTGCCTGTTGCTGAGGATAGGGCATTCGATTCCTCCAAACTTGCTTGCATGTTCATTGATTCGGAACCCGATGACGTGGTCGAATCGTTTCCGATTGATTTTCGTGTTGTATCTACAGCCACAACTGCTGACCCTGTCCTTGCTACCGTTCTGCGTTTTATTGCTACGTAATGGACCTTGTCAAAGTCACGGATTGGGGACCTGTTGGTTCGCCGATTTTTTGCTCACAAGGAGAGACTTTTTGTTCGACGTGGTGTTTTGCTTTCGCGTTCTGATAATGATCAGTCCAGTGTTGTGTTCCCAGCTTCGTTACAGTCCTCTGTCTTAAAGCTTCTCCACCAGGGACATTGGGGTTATACTGAGAACGAAACAACTTGCTCGTTGGCACTGTACTTGGTTCGGAATCAATGCTGCGTTTACGGATATGTGCTCTTCTTTCGTGGTGTGTGCCGACCAACAATTAGCACCACCGCGGAAATTCTTTGCATGGCCAAAAGCCACTTTTCCTTGGCAACGCTTACACATCGATTTTGCTGGTCCATTCTGCAATGCTCGGTGGTTGGTTGTGATAGATTCATTCAGTAATTTTCCTTTTGTGGTCCGGATGTCTTCCACGACATCATCTGCCACCATTCAAGTGTTACCTGCTATCTTTTGCATTGAAGGTCTTCCACAGATAATTGTTTCCGACAATGGCCCACAATTCATGTCCGCAGAATTTCAGTTATTCTGCAAGGTCAATGGTATTCAACATCTGACGTCCGCACCGTTTTCGCCACAGTGAAACGGTGCCGCTGAACGATTGGTCAGGACTTTCAAGTCACAGATGTTGAGGCTGAAAGAGTCGCTTTCTCGGGAGGACGCGTTATTGCTATTTTTGTCCTCGTATCGCTCTCAGCCCCGAGATGGTCGCTCGCCGGCTGAGTTGCTCCACGGTCGCCATCATCGAACCTTGATGTCTTTGCTGCATCCGCCGCATCCGGTTCCTGTGCAGCGGCAGGCGATGTTGTCTACTACCGCCACTATCGAGGTTGAAGGCGTTGGCTCTAAGGGCGCATTCTTCACTGCCTCGGACGTGCTATGTATCTGGTTTTGTGGGCCTCTGGTGAGGTGCGCCGGCATCTCAATCAGCTGCGCCTCTGTCGTCGTGCGGGATCTGCCGCTCCCCGTCTGCTTTCAGCGACGGTGCCGTCCGGTCAGCGCCCGGAGGACTCATCTACTGGCTCGACTCAGCCCCAGGTGTTAGCGACGCTGCCTTCCATTTTGCCCCATGGTGAGGTGGCACCGCCGCCACCTGTTCTCCCGGCGGCGACGCCCACAGTGGCCTCGTCGCTGCAGCCGCCGGGCGCCCCCCTGGGTCACGCGCCGCCGATCGCTCCCCGGGACCGGTTGTCCTCCGACATGGAACTCTTGCCCGCTCCGGACCGTATGTCGTCTTCGCCCATCGGGTGCCCTGGCCCGATGGAGGTCGACCCTTCGGCCCCTCCTGTCTCTCTACGAGGGCATACACCGCATGTTGGCGTGCACCCTGGAGTAGGTTGTCAGGCGTTCCCTAGCTCCTCGCGGCCTGAATGGTAGGGTGCGGGTGGCACAGCCTCGCCTGTTGTTAGGCTCCCCACCTCGTCGCATACGTCAACATGGTGTTCTCCCCATGGTGGGCGGAGGCGTTATACCCCAACCGTCCGTCGATTTGCGGGGGAGGAATGTGGTGTCACCGCCAGACACCACACTTGCTAGATGGTAGCCTTTAAATCGGCTGCGGTCCGTTAGTATACGTCGGACCCGCGTGTCACCACTATCAGTGATTGCAGACCGAGCGACGCCACACGGCAGGTCTAGTCTAGGGATACTCCCTAGCACTCGCCTCAGTTGTACAGCCGACTTTGCTAGCGATGGTTCACTGACGACATGCGCTCTCCTTTGCAGAGACGACAGATTAGCATAGCCTTCAGCTACGTCATTTGCTACAACCTAGCAAGGCGCCATATTCAGTTACTATTCTGAACAGATAACATATTGAATCATGTACCATCAAGAATCATGTACCGTTTTCCAATAGCTGTTATTGTTCCAGAGATATTTTGGGTGGACAAGATAGCTGGGACAACCTGTATACATATTTTTCTATGTATTTATTTATATTTACATATTTTTTGTTTTTGTTTGTTTTATGTGATGACTGGGTGTTGTGTGATGTCCTTAGGTTAGTTAGGTTTAAGTAGTTCTAAGTTCTAGGGGACTGATGACCATAGCTGTTAAGTCACATAGTGCTCAGATGCATTTTTTGTTTGTTTTAGTCTTCTCTTTATTTATTTATTTTTTAAACTGGATCCTGCAACCGCCACCAGAAGCTTCCGAGTCGTCTTTGCGTAACGAATGTAAGGAGGATTCCCTCTAAAATGTTTTCTCTGAGGATCGATCGTGTGCCGTGAATCATTTGTAAGTGTGCCTTCTGGTACTCGGAACGCCACAATGGGCAGGAGGATCCTCGAGTAATGCACCTAAATAATTCGATAGTCGTGTGTTGTACAATTTATGGTGGGAACGCCTCATGCGTCGTCATCGTCAGGTGGACCCACAAGTCAAGAGCGTTTTCGGGCGCGGCTTGCCAAATGTAATACAGCACCATGCTCATCAGCCAGTTGACGGTGTTCGTTCTGGTAGTGGGAAAGTAGACGGAATCTCTATGTAGGAGTTCGTCCGGCATGGTGGACTCAGGCTGTCGTCGCAACGTTGTACAAAATCCCTGTGACACTACATGGCAGGCTGTGAGCGTCCGTCGTCAGTGAGATGGATGGAATGGAGGCGCTAGCGTGTGGCTAGTTTGCGTTTAGCACCACATACCACAAGGAACGAGCGTACGTGGACAGTTATGGGGTGTGGACGGCTCGCCACACCCTGGTCCAGCGGATGGTTGGGTGTTGTTGTTCAACGTTGTTACGGGATTGTCGTACCTGATAGATGCGG
Organism: Schistocerca nitens; assembly: GCF_023898315.1. Classification (NCBI taxonomy): domain Eukaryota; kingdom Metazoa; phylum Arthropoda; class Insecta; order Orthoptera; family Acrididae; genus Schistocerca; species Schistocerca nitens. The sequence continues at coordinate 954,198,719 of NC_064616.1, forward strand.
TGGTAATCTCTCATGCTCGGCGCCCTCGTCGTCGGTAGATCCTCGGTCACATATCTCAGTTCGACCAGAAAATCGCGGATGTGGGCGAGAGACGGAGCTATGTGGCTTACGGCGACCGGCGGACGATCTCGCGGCGTGACGATCTGTAGCCGTTGTTAGCCGCGGTCCATGCGAGTCGCATCGTCCGTAGGTACAACGCCCGCGCGGGGTTGTTGACGTGAGTCAACCCCAGGCCCGCTGCCAGTGGAGGCTTCGTCAAAGAAGTGCAGCCAACTTTGAATATATGACCTGCACTCACAAATTGTCCGTACTGCACCTGGACACTATGGGCCGTGTAGACTGATAGCGGAAGAATGTGCGCTAAGTAATTAAGTTTGGACGCTAGGTATGTGTTGACGCAACGCGTTCGGAGAATCATATCCACATTGGGGAATCTGCCATCACAGAGCAGCGCCCGTGTGCTTTGTTGTAGCTGGCGATAGGTGGCTGTCACAGTTGGGCGAACTGTAGTGGAGAACTCCACACGCAATGCGTTGAGTGAGGGAACCTTTTGAAAGGGGATTGCTGTCGGGTGTAGAAGGCCTCTCCCGACATCCATGTATGTCGTCTTGAGCATGTTGACACCGCTGCCCGATACCGGGCCGTAGCGGCACAACCACTGAAGCGTCGCTTGGATTTCGTCGCCCGATCGCACTAAGAGCACCACATCGTCTGCGAAGGCAGTTTATCGAAAGGTCACCTCTCGAATATTGATCCCTTCCAGTCGTTGGCGAAGGCCGTGCAGTGCAGGTTCGAGGGCAGCCGCGAATAAGACTCCTGATAAAGGACATCCCTGTCGCACCGACCGTCCAAGAGTGATGTGTTCAATCTGGTGGCCATTGATCATAATCCGGGAGCGCGCCCCGTGGATTAAGTGTAAGATCACCCTTGCTGACGCCTGTGAGAGGTCAAAGCGTTGGAGCACGGCGCGGAGGAAACTGTGGTCGGTAAGATCAAAGGCTTGATCAAAATCGACGGTGACAAGAGCGCCTCGGAGGCGGCTGGCCGCTGCCAGAGCCGTGACGTCCCGGTAGGCGCCAAGTGTCCTGTGGACGTTGTTGTCACCGCCTAAACACGTCTGGCAAGGATGGATCATGTGTCCGATGGTGGTCGGAGGTCGTGTCGGAGGATACGGGCGAAAAGCTTATAATCCGCGTTCAGGAGCTTAAGAGGACGATAGTCGTTGCAACGGTGAGAACCGCTCGGTTTGCGAACTGGTATCATGATGCCTTCAAGGACATCTATGGGGACGGTAACATCGTTGCGGAGGAAGTCTTGATACATCTGAATCCACTTAGCGCCCATCAGGGGATAGATGGTGCGGTAGAATTCGTTCGGTAAGCTGTCTGGGGCCTGTGACTTGTTCAGGGTGCTGCTTGCCAAGACCGCTGTAACGTCTTCAGCAGTTATGGGAGCCAGAAGGGCGTCGTCGTGGGCCACTACTCTGGGGACAGGCAGACCGCATAGGATGTCTTCGTACTCGCGAGCAGTCTGTGGGTCCTCGACGTAAAACATCCTGTAATGTTGGACGAATGCCGCAGCGATGGCTCACTGCGAGTCGACGCGTCCACCCTCTACTGCCTGTACTGATGTTATAAGGTGGCGCATGTGGTGGCGTCTCTCTCTGACAACGTGGTACACGGATGCCATTTCGGTGAGGATAGTATCCTGCACCCTCTGCCGGACTCGGGCTCCGTCAAGCTGTTCCGCGGTGAGATCGAGTAGGCGTACTTTGAGACGCTTAAAAGCTGTCTGCCGTTCGCGTGATGGCGGCTGGGTCATGAGTTCCCTCAGCGCCGTGTAGTAAAATTCCGACGTCGCACGACGCCAGCATCCTCTGTCACGGCCATATACCATGAGTGTCCGTTCGATGGCACGCTTGGTGCGGTCGAGCCACCAATGTTAGGTGGAAGGATATGCATGCTAACTCCAGAGGCAGCGGTCCCACGTAGCAGCGATCTCCTGCCGACATGCGTCCTCGTACAGCAAGGTAACGTTCAGCATCCATGGACCAAGGTTCCGGTATGTGAGCTGTCGGGGGAGTGTGACCGAGTAGATGTATGCCAAATGGTCAGTTAAGAGTGTCGGCCACAGTTTTGCGTCCGTTGTCGATGCGCGGAGTCCTCTTGAGACGTATATCTGGTCGAGGTGGCTGGTAGACTGGTCGGTGAAATGTGTATACCCACGGTGGTCCCCGTGAATGAGACGCCACGTGTCGTGTAGCGCCAGATCTCGTACGAGTGCTGGCAGTGCCGAGCATGTAGAGTAGTGCGGCGTTTGGTCTGCTGGATCCAAGACGCTATTAAAATCGCCGCCTATGATGTAGTGTTCCGTATTCCCATTCATGAGCGGTGCAATTTCGTCGGAATAAAAGGTGACCCTTTCTCTGCGACTAGATTACTCAGAGGACGCGTAAACATAGACAATTCGGTCTGCGCCAATCGTGACGGCAACACCCCGTGCAGTGGCAGATACTTATCTTCCGATGCTTCGAGGCCGTCGAGTAATATGATGGTGTTTCCGCCGGCACCGTCGCTTGATGGGATGCTGTACGCTGTGTATCAATATACGTTCAATTTCACCTCTAGATGTACTTCTTGAAAGAGGGTGATGTCCAGGTCCGCCGCACGGAGCATATCATGGAACATGCACGTTTTGCTGACAGAGCGTATGCCGTCAACGTTGACTGTGCCCACACGGTAGGATTGGGACATCTAAATTCGGAGTGTGTAGATGCAAATGGTGGGCTCTCGCTGATAATGGGGCCGCGTGGCTACCCTTCCTTTGCAACAGGTATCTGTAACGCGGCCCTTCTGCAAGTGTTAGGCTCTTCCCATGTGGGGCGCCGGTCTCGTGTGGCGAAGGTGTGTCAAGGGTAATTTGTGAGTCTTCTGCCTCCAATTCAGCAGCCCAATCACCGAGCCGGGTAGGGGTCAGTGACGGCATGTCGTCATGGGCGTTGTGCTTCAACATCTGGTCTTTGTCCTGAGGGGCTTCAGTCATGATAACGCCTGGGCTGTGTGAGGCCACAGTCCTGTCAGTGTTCTCCGATGTCTGCCTAGGGGTGTAGCTGGTAGATTACGTTGGCAACGACACGCCAGGGATGGCGTTGGCAGCGTGCTCCCTGTCTCCGCCCTGTTGGTCGTCTTCCGTCGAGAGGTGGCGTTCGTTATGGCGCTTCAGCTACCGTTGTTTGCTCGTTCTTGTGTCCGCTCCCGTCGAAGGGCTGGGGTCAGTACCTTCGACCATGCGGCTGGCGTCTGGAACCGACGCCTCTGGTACGACGACGGTGGTGGTGGTGGTGGTGGTGGTGATTGCGGGCGTTATGTCTTTCAAGGGCTTCTCGTCGTACGGCGCCGCAGTCACGGGGTCGTCGGCGGCTGAGCTCGCGGTCGCATTAGACTGCAGTATGGGCTCGGCATCTGTGCACACCGGCAGCACCGCTTCCACGTAAGTAAGCTGCAATGTGGCTGGCACAGCTTGTAACGCCGGAAATGCATACCCTCCTATTTACATCTATAGTACTATAAATTTTTTTCCTCATTTTGTTACCTGAAGATACGACGTTTCTGTGTCTTTATATATTGTAATTGTTTCACTATATATATATACATACATATATATATATATATATATATATATATATATATATATATATATATATGCATTTATGTCGATGTATAATTGGTTTGTTTTGTAAATATTATTTGTATTTTTACGCTGGGTCTTGCCTAGGGAAAACTATGCTATCGAACGAATACATCGATAGGTCGTGTGGAGAACCAAAGTGTTTAGGATCTTTGGTAGTGTTAATTCTGCCGCATGGAGCGCGGGCAGAGGAGAGTCTGGCTGGAGTAGTGCGGTTGAGCAGGTGTGTTGTGTGACGCTACCGCGAGTTGCCGCGCTTTCGGGGTTTGGCAGCATGTAATTGCGCTCGACTTTCTATGTTAGTTTCTGACACGGTGTCGCGGACGGGAAGCATTAGCTGGCGCACATCAAGAGCCCGTTTCGGCTGGAGACCGTGACGAGAAGAAGGCGCGCTAACATCCAACTTCTGCAACAGCGACGGCCGACAATGAGGGACTGTCGCCACCTCCTCGATCGACGACTTCAAACCTTCAATCAACCAACAAGGAAGACTGGTAACACGTAAAGTTTTAGAATGTGTATGGCAGACCTTAGCTTTTCAAACTGTTAAATTTTTCTCACTAAATTACAGCAACGTAGCATGAACCTTTGTTGCTCATTGTCCCAATTGCATTACCAAGCAGGGTCCCTTCCTTTTCCGGAATGAACCCGAGTGTCGTTGAAATTCAAACGCCAGCATTAAAGTAGTATCATTCGAGTTTACTGCTTTAATTTCAAAGTTCAGTTAAGGTATTCATAGCTGGCTACAATATTTAGATTACACAAGCACTAATTAAGAGTGCGAGTTTTGGTACCGTATTTTAGCTTACCTGTGATTGCAGCTCAGCTTGGTACGTACTAAATTTTAGTATTGTTAATTGTTCAGAATCATTTAATTCAAGTTCAAAGTTAAATCTCTTATTTCTAAATTGCGTAGATTCAAGTAGCTTTTGAAATGATCACACTACACGTGTCAACCTTCAGTTGCCACGCTTTTAGTGCTAATTATATGTGCAGGAATCTTTCATTTTCAGTCATTATAGTAGTTGTCTATAGGACTGGCGACTGTAATTTTCCCCAAATCTCAAATATACAATTAACGCCAATTAATTGTTAACGTAACGACTGCACATTTTCTTTCTTTATTAATTTTACCTTTTTCTCAAAATTAATTTCCACCGACTTTATTTGCATTTTTCCTTTCATTAAGATGTAACACTTTCCTCCCTCTTTACCGACAAGTTAACTTCGGTGACGATTGCCTTTCCCAAATTTCCATTAGGTACACGCGGTTTAATTTTTCACTGTCATTAAGGACGATAGGTGAGGGGGAGGTTACAAGCTGTCTTTACTGGTTCCGCAAGTTGCACCTGGACAAGGCGGCTCTGGAGGCAGTTGGATCGGACGTGGCCGTCCTGTCCAGAGCCGGCACATGTCCGCCGTTGTCCGTCATAAATAATGATGGCTCGGCAACCTCAGATGAACACGTACGACTGTACGTGTTCGCGGAGTTCTATGCACACCTGTCGAACTCCACTGAGCACGCGATAGGTTTCAGAGGCGTTCTATTTCTCTTCCGTGTACCTTAGGACCGTTCCATATGGCCGCAACGCTTCAGTAATGAGTGCTGCCGGGACTTCGAACGGCAGTTGGAATATGCGCACCGTGCGCACACCCATACCCGCGCTATCCACAGATTCCACAGATACCGCGCTTATGCTACAGTCAGATTGGCGAAAGCGGTAGCCGTTGGTGGAACGTCGCACTAGGTTGTCACATGCCTCTTCGTTCCTCATCTTGAGATAGAGTATACTGGAAGTGATAGACAGGTGTATGCCTATGAGCTCGTGGGGATCGACATGTACTGGGTGATCAAAAAGTCAGTATCAATTTGAAAACTGAATAAATCACGGAATAATGTAGATAGAGAGGTACAAATTGACACACGTGCTTGAAATGACATGGGGTTTTATTAGAACAAAAACTATATATATAAAAGTTCAAAACATGTCCGACAGATTGCGCTTCATCTGATCAGAATAGCAATAATTAGCATAAGAAAGTAAGACAAAGCAAAGATGATGTTCTTTACAGGAAATGCTCAATATGTCCACCATCATTCCTCAACAATAGCTGTAGTCGAGGAGTAATGTTGTGAACAGCACTGTAAAGCATGTCCGGAGTTATGGTGGGGCATTGGCGTCGGATGTTGTCTTTCAGTATCCCTAGAGATGTCGGTCGATCACGATACACTTGCGACATGGTGGGGCATTGGCGTCGGATGTTGTCTTTCAGTATCCCTAGAGATGTCGGTCGATCACGATACACTTGCGACTTCAGGTAACCCCAAAGACAATAATCGCACGGACTGCGGTCTGGGGACCTGGGAGGCCAAGCATGACGAATGTGGCGGTTGAGCACACGATCATCACCAAGCGACGCGCGCAAGAGATCTTTCACGCGCCTAGCAATATGGAGTGGAGCGCCATCCTGCATAAACATCGTACGTTCCAGCAGGTGTTTATCAGCCAGGCTGGGGATGATCCGATTCTGTAACATATCGGCGTACCTCTCACCCGTCACGGTAGCAGTTACAAAAAAAGGCCTGATAACGGTAGATGTAAATCCAACTCAAACCGTAACTTTCTCGTCGTGCAGTGGAGTTTCCACGACAGTTCTAGGATTTTCGGTAGCCCAAATTCTGCAGTTGTGGGCGTTAACAGACCCTCGGAGCGTGAAATGAGCTTCTTCGGTTCACATCATGGTACTCAACCAATCGTCATCTTCCACCATCTTTTGAAACGTCCATACCGCTAATGCCCTCCGCTTCACTAAATCCCCAGGTAACAGTTCATGATGCCTGTAGATTTTGTACGGACTGCATCGGAGGGTACGCCTCAGTTCCAACCAAACAGTAGTGTATGGAATGACGGTGCGACGTGCGACTGCAAGAGCACTGACTGCCCCGTACATAGCCAAACCCGGGGCTTCGAACTTCGAAATCATTCTCGCCACAGCTGGATTTGTCAACGGACCTTTACCCGTTCGAATCCCCTTCCTATGTCGATAGGATCGTAACGCTGAATTAGCACATTCCCCATTCTGATAACACAGCTTCACTAAAAGCGCGTTTTCAGGTAATGTCAACATGCTGCGACTGCTGGCGCATCTGATTACCTCTCTTTTTTTTTATTGTTATTTTAAACCCATACAACAGGCAGGCTGTTAGCAGCATTCTACGCTGCTCTTCAGCCATAGGATACACAATGAGAAGAAACACTGAGAAGACACATAAGTTACAGAACGGTGGGCAATAAAACAGTAGACACATAAAGACAAACACGGAGCCGTTCACACTCGACGATAATCCACACTGCAAACTGTTGATACGACGCACAAACACTGAAGAAGACGATGGCACTGGTGAACGATGGAGTGTGACGGTGAACACTGAACACTAAACATGACGGCACACACGAAACACTGATGGCGGTGATCTCCGGCGCGCGAATGTCCACTTAGCGTGTGCGAGTCCGGGGACCTGCCAAGAGGGGAACAGGGGTGAGGTGGGGGAGAGGGGAGAACAAGGATGCCAATGGCTGAGGAGAAGGGGGCAGGAGGAGAGGGACAGGGGAGGGGAAGCCCGGGGGAGGAGGGGGGTGAAAGGGAGGAGGGAGGGAAAAGGGAGAGAAGGGAGGGAGGGGGCCCAGAGGAGCAAGCACAGGAGGAGGGTGGGAGGATCAAAGTTGGTAGGAGGGGTAGATGGAGGGGAGGAGGGCATCATCAGGGAGAGGGAGCTGGCGGAAGCTACCTTGGGAGAGGGTAAGGAGGGTGGAGAGATGGAGACCGGGTGGGACGTGGGAATACAGGCGCAGCAGCGGGCGGGGGTGGGAGAGGATCGGGGAGACGAGCGGTTGAGGAGGATCGAGTTTACGGGAGGTGTACAGGATCCGTATGCTTTCAAGGAAAAGGAGGAGGTGGGGGAAGGGGATGAGATAGTACAGGATCTGCGTGGGGGAGGGGAGACGGATGCGATAGGTGAGGCGGAGAGCATGACGTTCAAGGATTTGGAGGGATTGATAAAAGGTAGGGGGGGCGGAGATCCAAGCCGGATGGGCATAACAAAGGATAGGGCGGATGAGGGATTTATAGGTGTGGAGGATGGTGGAGGGGTCCAGACCCCACGTACGGCCGGAGAGGAGCTTGAGGAGACTGAGTCGGGAGCGTGCCTTTGCTTGGATTGTCCGGAGGTGGGGAGTCCAGGAGACGCGACGGTCAAGGGTGACGCCAAGGTACTTAAGGGTGGGAGTGAGGGCGATAGGACGGCCATAGATGGTGAGATAGAAATCAAGGAGGCGGAAGGAAGGGGTGGTTTTGCCTACAATGATCGCCTGGGTTTTGGAGGGATTGATCTTGAGCAACCACTGGTTGCACCAAGCGGTGAACCGGTCAAGATGGGATTGGAGAAGGTGTTGGGAGCGCTGCAGGGTGGGGGCAAGGGCAAGGAATGCGGTGTCATCGGCAAACTGGAGAAGGTGGACGGGGGGTGACTGCGGCGGCATGTCCGCCGTGAATAAAAGGTACAGAAGGGGGGAGAGGACGGAGCCTTGGGGCACACCGGCGGAGGGAAAAAAGGTGTAGGAATCTGTGTTATGGATGGTGACATAGGAAGGACGGCGGGAGAGAAAGTAGCCAAGCAGACGGACGTAGTTCATGGGAAGGGCGAAGGTTTGGATCTTGAAGAGGAGACTGGAATGCCATACACGGTCATAAGCACGTTCGAGGTCCAGGGAGAGGAAGATTGCGGAGCGATGGGAGTTAAGCTGCTGGAAAGGAGATGAATGAGGTGAAGGAGAAGGTCGTCGGAAGAGAAGGACGGCCGAAAGCCACACTGGGTAACGGGAAGGAGGCGGTGCTGGCGGAGATGCTGGTGGATGCGGCGGGTGAGGATAGATTCCAGGACCTTGCTGAAGACCGAGGTAAGACTGATGAGACGGTAAGAGGAGACGGCGGATGGCGGTTTGCCAGGATTAAGGAACATGAGGATACGGGAGGTTTTCCACAGGTTGGGGTAGTAACCGGTGGACAGGACTACATGGTAGAGCCTGGCCAGGGTGGAGAGGAAAGAGACAGGAGCTTCACGAAGGTGACGGTAGGTGACACGATCATGACCAGGAGCGGTTTTGCGTTTTGTGCGGAGTGTAGCAAGGAGATCCTGTGTAGTGATAGGGTCATTGAGTTCCGTGTGTGCTATGTTGTCCAAGTACTGGAAACCAGGAGCAAGGGGAGGGACAGAGGTGTCAGTTCGATTGCGGATATCCGGGAAGAGGGAGTAATCGCGCTGGGGATCATCGGGGATGGAAAAGACATCGGAGAGGTAGAAGGCAAAGTGATTGGCCTTACTAAGGGTGTCAGGGAAGGGGTGATCATCATGGAGAAGAGGATAGTAGGGGGAGGGTTTAGTTCCGGTAAGGCGACGGAAGGCGGACCAGAACTTGGACGAGTTGATAGGGAGGGTAGCATTTAAATGGGTGCATGTATGTCGCCAGTCCCGGCGTTTCTTAGCCGCGATCAAATTTCGAATGTGTCGCTGTAGTTGCCGGTGGTGTCGTAGTGTGTCCGGGTTGCGCGTGCGGAGGAAGGCATGGTAGAGACGGCGGGATTCACAGAGGAGGACGACGGCCTGCGGGGGTAAGGTGGGACGGTGGGGGTGGATGGCGACAGTAGGGACGTGGGCCTCCACGGCCTCAGACAAGGTCTGCTGGAGAAAGGAAGCGGCATGTGTGACATCGTTGGGGTGGTGGTACAGGTGGCGAGGCATATCTGTTGGAGGGTGTGGGGGCGCCGAAAGGGATGGACATTCTGAAGGACGATGGTGAGGAACCGGATGATGTCCTCAGCGGTGGGGGGGGGACGAAGGGAATAGCCAGAAGGGGTGGGGATGTCTAGAGGACGGACAGGGACGGTGAGTTCAGGAGTGGTCAGAGGGGGTCGGGCTTTACACTTTTGAGAGTAGGTGGGATGGGGGAGATGGCAGGTATTGCAGGAAGGAGGGGATTGAAGGTTCGGGCACTGCCGGAGGAAGTGCGCTTGCCTACAATGCGGGCAGGTGGGGGCCTCGCTGCACTCAGCTGTAGGGTGTGCGTTATAGCGCAGACACCTCTGGCAGCACAGGGATTGAAGAGGGGAATGGGAGGGGTCGACCTTGTAGCGCTGGTTGAAGAGGAGGGCACCCTCCTTCAGGAGATGGTCAATGGAGGGGCCGTCCTCGGAGAAAACTCGCATAAGGCGGGTGTGGCCGGCCGAGTTGAAAATGCGGCAGACCGCCCGTACCTCCAGTGTGGGATGCGCCTTGAGCTCCGCCAACACCTCCTCCTCTGTGATCGACGGACTGAGCTGAGTGATCACGGCGGTGAGGGTCGGCGGGCGACACGGGGGTTGGGGCTGGCGGGTAGGAGATGGAGAAGGAGCAGGGGTGAGGGAGGCGTTGGGGCCAAAACGGGTGATGGGGAGGCGGGAGAGGATGTCAGTATGGAGGGTTGAGCTGGGGGAGGAGATGAGAACGTAATCCCGTCTGGGAGTGAGAAGAGAGATGGGGCACCAGGGAAGTGTTGGCGGAGGAGGAGGGAGAGATTCCGGGCCTCGAGAAGGGAAGGATAGGGACGGCAGAGGAGGTATTTGTATAAAGAGGGGGGGAGGAGGAGGAGGAGGAGGCGGAGGGAGCAGGGCCAGGTGGGGAGACATCCATGGCACCCTGGGGGGGGGGGGGGAAGGAGGACGGGGCAGGGCCTTTTTGGTAGCGGAGGAGGTGGTGGTGCCACTAGGGCGTTTAACGGCGGCAGAAGGGCAGGTGGTGATATGAGGGATGGGAGCTATAGGAAGGTGGAGGGAAAGGATAGGTCCCGGCGTGGACGCAGCAGTCGGCGCCGGAGATGGTGACGGTGACGGTGAAGGCGACGGCGACGGTGACGGTGACGGTGGCGGCGGTGATGGCGAGGGCGATGGGGAGAGTTGGGCATGGACAGTGGCCCTACGGGCCACCACCCAAGCTGGAGCTGCAGTGACAGGCTGGGGGAGTGGGGGGAAAGGACCAGAGGGAGAGGAGCGGGAGGAAGAAGCTGGAGAGGGGGTGACAAAGAGCGAGGGCGAAGGGAGAGTGAGAAGAGGTGGGATGGAAGGAGGGGGGTGTGACTGGGCACACCATGTTGTAGTGGTGGTGGCGGCGGAGGGGGAAGTATAAACTATGGCTGTGGTGGTAGTGGTGGTAGTGGTGGTGGGGGCGGACATAACGACAGGGAGAAACAAAAAACGCACAGGACGAAAAAGAAAGGACACAAACTGGGGACAGACGAAGACAAAGATGGAGACGGAGACGGAGGAAGACGAAGACGGACGAAGACCAGGGTCGGACGGCGACGGTGACGGCGGGTGGCAGGAACGCCGCAGCTGCTGCTGCTGCCGCGGACGGGGCCGGAGCTGCTGCTGCTACTGCTGCTGCTGCTGGCTGGCTGGCTGGCTGGCGGGAGCGCTGCTGCTGCTGCAGGAGGACTGGCTGGCTGCTGCCGGCTGGACCGCCGCTGCAGGCCGGGACCGGGACCAGGACCGCTGCTGCTGCTGCTGCTGCTGCTGGACCGCTGCGACTCTGCTCGGCTGGCTGGCTGGCTGGCTGGCTGGCTGGCTGGCACCTGAAAAACGTAGCACTTCGATTAGTGCTGGAATGGCACAATCGAAGGGCGGTAACCTTGCGGAGTACCGCCGGAGATGGATTACCTCTCTTTTTTTTTCTTTATTGTAATTTTAAGCACCTCATACAAGGCGGGCTGGCAGCAGCAGAATACGCTGCTCTTCAGCCTTAAGGGGTATAATAATACGATATATAGGTGACACAGACAATACAAAAAATGGCGGGCAAAAAAAGTAGATACAAAAACAATAAACATGAAGCCGTTCACGCTGGACGAAAAAAACACTAACACTTGTTGACACGGCGCACAGAGGACGGACGACGGCGACGGCACACGTGAACAGTGGATGCGTGACGACGAAAGAACACTAAACGCAGACGAAGGCACACACACGAGACACTGATGGCAATGATCTCCGGCGCGCGAATGTTCACTGAGCGTGTGCGAGTCCGGGGACCTGCCAAGAGAGGAGGAGGAGGAAGGGGAGTGGGAGAGGGGAGAGCAGAGATGCCAGGGGCATGGGAGATAGGGGGAGGGGGGAAGGGGGAGGGGAAGCCCGGGGGAAGGATTACCTCTCTCATTACAACTCCTTTTATACACGATTGTCATGCGCAGTCACTGACGTTTTGCTGTCCAGCGCCATCTGTCGGATATTTTTTCAACTTTGTATTTTTTGGTTCTAATAAAACCCCATGTCATTCTAAGCATTTTTACCTGTCTCTCTACATTATTCCGTGGTTTATTAAGTTTTGAAATTTATACTGACTTTTTGATCGCCCGGTATGTCGTCTCTCACAAGGGAACCTCCCCATCGCACCCACCTCAGATTTAGTTATAAGTTCGCACAGTGGATAGGCCTTGAAAAACTGAACACAGATCAATCGAGAAAACAGGAAGAAATTGTGTGGAACTATGAAAAAAATAAGCAAAATATACAAACTGAGTAGTCCATGCGCAAGATAAGCAACAACAAGGAGCAAATGACCTCAGGAGCGCCCTGGTCCCGTGGTTAGCGTGAGTAGCTGCGGAACGAGATATCCTTGGTTCAAGTCTTCCATTAACTGAAAATTTTACTTTCTTTATTTTCACAAAGTTATGATCTGTCCGTTCGTTCATTGACGTCTCTGTTCACTGTAATAAGTTTAGTGTCTGTGTTTTGCAACCGCTCCGCAAAACCGTGCGATTAGTAGACGAAAGGACGTGCATCTCCAATGGGAACCGAAAACATTTGATCGCAAGGTCATATGTCAACCGATTCCTCCACAGGAAAACACGTTTGATATATTCTACACGACACTGGTGACGGCATGTGCGTCACATGAAAGGAATATGTTGTCGACCCACCTAACTTGTACACTTAGCGAATGGGTAAAAAGATTCTTCTACCTTGCCCGATTTAGGTTTTCTTGTGGATACGATAATCACTCCCAAAAAAGTGATGAAAACATAAGTGTTTGTGACATAAACTGAAAATAAAAAATTAAACTTTACTCCGGAGGGAATACTTGAACCTAGGACCTCTCGTTCCGTAGCCGCTCTCGCTAACCACGGGACCACGGCGCTCCTTAACTCCTGTTGTCAATGATGTTGCATATCTTCGCATAGACTACTCAGTTTGTATATTTTACTTATTTTTTTCATAGTTCCACACAACTTCTTCCTGTTTTCTCGATTGATCTGTGTTCAGTTTTTCAAGGCCTATCCACTGTGCCAACTTATAACTAAATCTGAGGGGGGTGCGATGGGGAGGTTTCCTTGTCAGAAACTGTTCGATTTCATTAGCCTTTGGACGCGCATAGGAATTGTCGAACGTGAGTTTCACCTTCGCCCGGCGGTACGAGAACGCCATATCGAGTGAGAACTCTAAATCACAACAGCGAACGCAGTACGTCGCGCAGCGAGTAAACAAACACGTGCGGAGCGCTGCTCAGCGCGCCGCGCGTCCGGGCCGTGTCGCGGCTAAATGCCGACTGCGTCGTCAACCGTGCGTCGAAAACCTGTACTCGTACATCCGTTATGTATGTTCCCGTACAGGTGAGACATTTTGTTGAAAGTCGCTTGTACGGTATCGTCGGATAAATAAGATATTGTAGTGCTTGTGTTATTCTGAATTACGATTCAAAGTTCTTTTGGACATGCACGCTGATGGTTGTCCTTGTTCGCAACTGCGAAGACATTTAATGTATTTCATAGCGGCTGTGGTCACCGCAGTGCCTGTTCCTTTGGGCATTTATGCACGTCCAAAGGAACCTCGTATCGCAATTCAGAACAACACATGGGGAGCAATAACGTACTTTCTGTTTATATCAGTCATGCACACTTAACTCTTCACTGACAGACTTACATTCAGTACTGCTCCCATCTTTTTCTTGTTAGTTTTTCCAATAGACTTGGGTGTACATTATCATCATTAGGGATAAGTTTACTGGAGAATGGTTGTCCGATATGTACTTCGTGTTTAGGTGCACAGAATGCAATCATATCACAGTACTTTTGAATTCTTACGTAATGCGCTTACGAAACACGAAATATTTCCATAACAGCTTTTTGCAAGCATTTCCATTTTTGCGAAGGTATTTGCATAAAAAGACAATAGCTGTAAGAAAAGTAAAAGCAAATTAGAAAGCTCTAATTAAATTATCACTCTCTCACGAGGCACGGGAGATCGCTGATCCATCATGTTATAATCACGTCAGTCTGGGCTTTCTGCTGAAAATTAACTCGATTTTCCTAGTTTTATATTTCGGTCTGTAATTCCTATATGCGCCTACCTTAAGATCTATTACTTCTGTCTTTCAGATTACCGTAACCTTTCCTGTGTTGTCTACTCATGCACTTGTCACATGGTTGTATGTTGTCACCTCTACTGTAATAACAGAACTGTAAAACTTATTACCTTGGCTACCAACCCGCCTCTTTTCTGATATTATTCCTGATATTAATCCTCGGCACTCTTTAATAATAATTAAGGAAATGTGTAACTCAAAGTAAACTGCTGCTTTATGCACTCATTCCCATAGGTAGCTTCTTTTCATAGACCAGGGTTCCCGGGTTCGATTCCCGGCGGGGTCAGGGATTTTCTCTGCCTCGTGATGACTGGGTGTTGTGTGATGTCCTTAGGTTAGTTAGGTTTAAGTAGTTCTAAGTTCTAGGGGACTGATGACCATAGATGTTAAGTCCCATAGTGCTCAGAGCCATCTGAACCATTTTTTTTCATAGACGAAAATAATTAAGCAGTCTTCCAGCTTATTATCGAAGCATCCGAACTTGTTTACCCATCTGACAGAACGATCAGCGATGTACCAGTAGGCATATTCTCCTGTATGGCATTTAATGGGTGAAGCCTTTTATTTGCTGGACCAGAACACAGGCAACACATCTTTAAAGTCATTCACAAATTGTAGCGATTTGTTCTACCATAGGGTCAGATTTATTAAATGGCTTATATCTAACATATATACCATCAGCATACACTCACAATTACAGCCATTCAGCCCGTTTGCTTGACATGTGTTAGTAATTGCACGTATCCGACTGCATTATACTCTACCAATTTTTAAGGATGTAATTACGAATGACACATTACTGTTTTCTGCATTTAGCAGTTCACTAGACCCCCTTAAATCATTTTAAGACTTGCGTGCCTTCAGGCACCATTTCTTCATTCACAGTTTCACATTTATCCAGTACAGCTAGTATCTGAGGTTCCATTTCCGTCTTTTATGTGCACACTGAACTTGAAATTATTTGTCGTGTCCTGAAAATCCTTAATGATTATCACTGTTTGCCAATACACTGCAGTTTCTAACTAGATATTGGCATTCACTCTTAAATTCTCTAATCTCACCCGTATTACCTGTTCTTACTGACTAAAATTCCACCCTTGGAGCATTATTATTTCACTTTACCTTTTTATTTGTGACCTCATCCATTCCATTAGATCGTCCATTACAGGTACTGCATTTTTCCCTCAGCCCCTCACAGGAAGTTGGTCACTTCCGAATAAACTAGTAACGCAATACCTGCATCTACATCTACTTACGTACTCCGCAAGCCATCATATGGTGCATGGCGGAGGTTACCTTGAGCCATTACTACTCGTTCGCTATCATATTTCATTTGCAAATGGAGGGAGGGAAAACGACTATGTGCTTCCTTACGAATTCTAGTTTCTCTTATCTTGTATTCGCGGTTCTAAGGCGAAATGTACATTATCGAAAGCAGAGTCTTTCTGCCGTCAGCCGCTAACGCCGGTGCTCTAAATTTTCTCAATACATTTACTTGAAAAGACCGTCGGTCGTCCCCGAGGGACTCCATGTTGAGTTCATGGAGCATCTCCGTAATACTCGCGGGTTGATCAACCCTATCGATAACAAATCTATTAGCGCACTTGTGAATTCGTTCGATGTCTTCCTTTAATCCAGTGTGATGGGGATCGAAACATACGAGCAATACCCAAAACGGGTCGCACTGCTGTTCTGTATGCTGTCTCCTTTGCAAATGAGTTACACTTTCCTAGAATTCTCAAGATATATCGAAGTCAGCCGTTAACTTCCCCTTGTACCGACCTTGCATGTAGTTACATTTCATATAACTCTCGAACGTCCGCCTTGACCTTTAATCAGCGCGACTCTATTTAGTAGCCAACCACTAATATGTATTCGAATATTACAGGCTCGTTTCTCCCACTCGTCTGTACTGAGTTACATTTCTCTGTATTTAGAACAAGACGTCATTCATTACACGGAATAGAAATTCTTTCTAAGTAATTCTGTATCCTCATACAGTCACTCAACGACTACATCTTCCCGTACACTCTAGTGTCGTAGAGTGTTGCTTACCCTACCCATTAGACCGTTTATGTATGTAGAGAACCAAAGCAGTCCCATCATGGTTCCCTTTGGCATTCTTGACGATGTCCTTGTCTGTGATGAGCAATCGTCCACGAGTACAACTTCTATAACAGTCTACAGTGGGGCATTGTGCCAAATGCTATCCGAAAATCTAGGAATATGGAATCTGCCTTTCAATCTGCGACCTTGTTTTGCCGGATATCGTGTTAGGAAAGGGCAAGCTTAATTTCACACTATCAGGGCTTTCTAAATTCATATTAATATGTTGTAGAAGCTTTTTTGTCTCAAGAACATTTATTATACTCGACGTTAGTGTGTGGTCAAGAAATCTGCAGCAAACCGACGTCAAAGATATTTGTCCGTAATTTTTGCAGGTATGTTCTTTCAGCCTTCGGCCCTTTTCAGTCACTTGGAACTTCGCGCTGAGCGAGAATTTCGCGATAAATGCGGGCCGGAAAGGGGCCAATGCCTAAATGTGTTCTCTGCATAAGTGAATTAGGATTCCACGCGGACCTGAGGACTGATTTGCTTTCAACTCATTCCGCTGCATCTCAGCGCTGGGATGTAACCGATTTTTTGCTATTTTACTAGTTCCTAGCAAGGAACGAATTGTATAGTCCCATATGTGAGCTTCGGGAATTTAGTTTCCTGAGTTTCTGTGTGTTAATCTAATACTTAATAGACACAGTTCTCCTCGGAAAGTAAATCGATTTTGTGATATATTACAAGTTCCTAATCAGAAGCGAATTCCCTAGACTCACCACATTGCTTTGGTTCTTCACTGTTTGAATCTCTGCGTGTTAAATAATTTCTTGGACACACGTCTTGCCTTTTCCACTATGTCTACAGTAGAGTTCCGTAGCGTGTGTCGATAGTCCTTGTTTGTCTGTGTAGTTCAGTTTTCCACGGTCTTTAGTACGGACAGGGGCTGTGAGTGTTGAGTGCGAATCCGAGCTGGGCTGGGGACACTTTTCCCTAGGCTACAGGCTGTAATGGCTTCGATTACACAGCTAGAAGCTGCAGTGGGTGGGCATCACTGTTGTGAGCCGGCAGTGGGGATTCAACGGATGACCAGCACGTATGAGTCCACCGATCGGTGCGTATCGGTGGCCAGCCCAAATACTGCTAGCACTGAGATTGACTCCTCACCCGTGATCTAATGGGAGATCGTCTCAGGGCGTGGCAGGTGGCAAAGCACTTCCTACAGGGCTGCATGTAAGGCCTGCCCGGTTAGTCTGAGAAACAGGTTCCAGGTGCTGTCTGTGGCTGACACTGTCACTCATCTAGATGCACTCGCTTGTCCTGTTTCAGAGGAAACCTCTCAGCCTACAAGATCCGGGCAATCACAGAGGGTGGGATTATTGGTTGTTGGGAGCTCCAATGTTAAGAGCGTTATGAGGCTCCTTAGGGACACGGCCACCAAGGAGAGGAAGAAAGATAATGTGCACTCCGTGTACTTACCGGATGTAGTCATTACAGACATAGGACGGGTCCTTCCGGACGCCATGGAGAGCACAGTTTGCAACCAACCACAGGTGGTGGCTCACGTCGGTACCAATGACGTGTGTCGCTTTGGATCAAAAGCGATTCTCCCTGGTTTCGAGCAACTAACAGAAGTAGTAAAGGCTGATAGTCTTGGTTGCGAGATGAAAACAGAGCTCACCAATTGCAGACCTCTGGTACAGAGTCGAGTGGAGAGTCTGAATCAGAGGCTCATAGGTTCTGCGATAGTGTAGGCTGCAGATTCGACGACATGGGACATAGGATAGTTGTGTTTCGGGTTCCCTGAATACGTCTGGAGCCCTCTACACACGAGAGGCGGCTACACGGGTGTCAGGGCTGTGTGGCGTGGACTGAGGTTTTCTAGGTTAGGGGGTTTCTGGAAAACACCAAAAGAGCTCTAGCCTCGAAGGGTGCAGGTCGAACACAGGAAGAACGTAGATACAGGAACCATAGGTGTAACAGTTGTAAACTGTCGTAGCCCTTTTTTATATAGTACGAGTTTCTAACGCTAGTAGAGGGCACTGATGCTCAAATCATTATAGGCACCGAAAGCTGGCTAAGGCTGCAGATAAGTTCACCTGAAATTTTTGCGAAGACCTAAAGGGTGTTTCGAATGGACAGGCCAAACACAGTGGTGGTGGCGTGTTCGTTGCTGTTAAAAGTAGTTTATCTTGTATCGAAATTGAAGTAGACACCTCCTGTGAGTTAGAATGGGCTGAAGCCATTTTTGGCCACCGGAATAAAATAATAATTGGAGCCTTTTACCTACCTCCCAACTCAGATGATAAAATTTCTGAAAGGTTCAAAGTAAATTAGAACTTAATTTCAGACTCATACGCAACTCATACAATCACAGTTGGCAGTGACTTTAATTTACCCTCGATATTTCGCCGAAAATACATGTGTAAATCTGGAAGTAAGCGTAAAAATCGTCCGTAATTGTGTTAACGCATTCTCTGAAATTTATTTCGAGCAGTTAATCGTGAGCCCACCCGAGTAGTAAACGGTTGTGAAAATACAGTTGACTTCTTAGCAACATAGAATCCTGAGACAATACCGAGCATCAAAACGGATACAGAGATTAGTGAACACAGGGTTGTCGTAGCGAGACTGAATACTGTAACACCCTTATCCTCCAAAAATAGACGAAAAAAATACCTATTCAAAAAAGCAGATAAACATTTACTTGAGGCATTCCTGAGAGACAATCTCCACTCCTTCCGAAACAGAAATGTAAGTGTAAACCACATGTGGTTCGAATTCAAAAAATTAATATCGACGGAAATTGAGAGATTTATGCCAAGTAAATTAACAGACAACAGAGCTGATCCCCCAAGGTACACAGAACGGCTCAGAACACTATTGTAGAAACAGCGAAAAAAGCATGCCAAGTATAAACGAACACAAAATCTCCAAGATTGGCCATCTTTTACACAAGCTCGAAATTTAGCACTGACATCAATGCGAGATGCTTATAATACTTTCCTCAGCGAAACCTTGCTCAAAAAATGGCATAAAATCCAAAGCGATTCTGATCGTATGCAAAGTATGCTAGCGGCAAGACACAATCAACGCCTTCTCAGCGCCATAGCAGTGGAAATGTTATCGACGACAGTGGTGCCAAAGCAGAGTTACGAAACACAGTCTTCCGAAATTCCTTCACCAAAGGAGACGAAGTAAATATTCCAGAATTCGAATCAAGAACAACTGCTAACATAAGTAACTTAGAAGTAGATATCCTCTGAGTGGCGAAGCAACTAAAATCACTTAAAAACAGCAAATTTTCCAGTCCAGACTGAATATCAATTAGGCTCTTTTCAGAGTATGCTGATGCAATAGCTCCATACTCAGCAATTATATACCACCACTCGCTCGAAGAAAGATCCGTATCCAAAGACTGGAAAGTTGCACAGGTCACACCAATGTTCGAGAAAGACAATAGGAGTAATCCACTAAATTACAAGCCCCTATCATTAACGTCGATATGCAGCAGAATTGTGGAGCATACGTTGTATTCGAGCATTATGAATTACCTCGAAGACAACGGTCTGTTGACACAGAACCAACACTGATTTACAAACCATCGTTCATGTGAAACACTACTAGCTCTTTACATATGCGAAGAGGGAATGCTATTGACAAGATATTTCAAATTAATTCCGTATTTCTAGATTCCCTGATGACTTTATACACTGTACCACACAAGCGGCTTGTAGTGAAACTACGTACTTATGGAATGTCGTCTCCTATAAGTGACTGGATTCGTGATTTCCTTTCAGAGAAAATTCAAATGGCTCTAAGCACAATGGGACTTAACATCTGAGTTCATCAGTCCCCTAGACTTAGAACTACTTAAACCTAACAAACCTAAGGACATCACACATATCCATGCCCGAGGCAGGATTCGAACCTGCGACCATTGCAGCAGCGCAGTTCTGGACTAAAGCACGTAGAACCGCTCGGCCACAGCGGCCGGCTCTGTCAGAGAGGTCGCAGTTCGTAGTAATTCACGAAAAGTCGTGGAGTAAAACGGAAGTGATTTCTGCCGTTTCCCAAGGTAGCGTTAAAACGATTTATAAAAGATATCTGAATGGCGGGATAATTGGAATTTGACTGGAAATAATGAAAAGTGTGAGGTCATCAACATGAGTGCTAAATGAAATCCAGTAAACTTCGGCTACACGATAAATCAGTCAAATGTAAAGGCCCTAAATTCAACTAAATGCCAAGGAATTACAATAACCGACAACTTAAATTGGAAAGAACACATGGAAAGTGTTGTAGGGGAAGGAAAACCATTGGACCATTGGTAGATGGTAAGAAAATGTAACAGATCTAATGAAGAGAGTGTCTATACTACACTTGTTAGTCCTCTTTTGGAGTACTGCTGCACGGTCTGGGATTGTTACCAGATAGGATTAACGGAGTACATCGAGAAAGTTCAAAGAAAAACAGCACCTTCTCTATTGTCGTGAAATAGGGGAGAGAGTGTCACTGACATGACACAAGACCTGAGGTGGACACGATTAAAACCTAAGAGTTCCTCCTTGAGGCAGGATCTTCTTACGAAATTTCAGTCATCAACTTTCTCCTCCAAATGAGAAAATATATTGTTGACGGCGACCTACAAAGGGAGAGAAGAACATCAGAATAAAATAAGGGAAATTAGAACTCTAAAGCAGAGATATATGTGTTCGTGTCTCCGGCGTGCTGTTCGAGATTGAAATAATAGAGAATTATTGTGAATGTTGTTCGATGAACCGTCTGCCAGGCACTGAAGTGTGATTTGCGGGGTATCCATGTAGATGTAGACTGAATTGAAGCCTTCGACCCATCGACTAGGGGACCGTATGAACTTCCTCTCACCACCTGGGTAATATCACTTATTTATTCCCCATATACTCCATGTATTCACATACACCGGCACTTCCTCTGAGAATCCCGTGCGTTTCCGTTCGCTGACGGAACTTGTTGAATGCTTCTTCCAGTCTTGTCACCTTGTTACGCGTCTCACATGCGCTGAATACTACCTGTATCACTCAGTGATGATTGGTAATCAGTACGTCTGTCTGCTTGGCGAAGAGCACTCACGTTTCCATGTGCTGGTTCCATATCACTTCTTTCCCTGGGAAAATCAGTTGTCCCGCTATGTATCGCATCATCTTGCCTTTTCTCCACCTTACCTACGGCCAGGTATACCTACTACTTTTGTCCCACTTAAATTCATTGCCATACCGCAGCTGCTTATACCAGTTACACTAAATCCACAAAAAAGTAGTAAATGACTGTCTCCTAGGCCTCAAACCTTACCGGTTCCTCGTTATCGTTTCATTCACAAATTATTGTTTCGTCTTCCGAATCTTTTTCCTCACTGTTTCTTTATGGCCCGCATCTCCTGTCTATGTAATAACTTCCGGGATCCCTTGAAAAGCTTCCAACCGCTCTACAGCCACAGTTATTGTTCTTGTCGGCAGCTGAATCTTCAGATTTTCTGGCGACGTCGTCTCTCCAACTTGGTCTGATACTTTGCGAAGAACTACTTCGGCTTTCCCTTCGGCGTGTACGATGTTGCTAGCGTCACCCACTGACCAATATTACACTGTGGCATTCTTGCGGTATCGCCCACTGCTTCTTCCTGTTTCTTCAGTGCTCGTGTTTTTGCACTCCGTACTCTGTTTCACATTTTCCTAATCACCCTGCCAAATTCTTTATCAGGCTGTCCAGTATTCCCTTTCTTCGCTTTAAATATGTCGAATGGTGATGGAATTTTACGTGCAAATACTTCATATGGCGACAGCCTTGTATTCGTATGCTGCTTTGAGTTGTAGGCGGAGACGACGTACTTCAAATATGCATAACAGCTGGTGTGGTGTGAGTCAACGTAGGATCCAAGAATCTTCCCGAGTATCATATGCACTCTTTCAGTTCTTCAATTGGTTTGTCGATGGAGAGGACTGGTCCTTAATTTCTTCACATTCAATATTTTACACAATTCTTTGAATATATCTGACATGAAGTTTGTTCCGTGGTCTGTTGCTATTGTTTCAGGTACTCCAAACTTCAGTATCCAATTATTCACAAGTGTTTTTGCAACTGTTTGTGCCTGCTGGTTTGGCATTGCGACCATTTCTTCGTATCGTGAAAAATGATCTATGATTTATGTAGTTACTCCCTGCACGTGTTTTATTGAATGAACCTAAAACATCAATCCCCCAGAAATTAGAATGATACTAATGCTTCATGCGGCCTCTGCAGGCTCTCTTGTTCGACACATATCCGCTCTCTGAGCGCACTGTATGCAATTCCGCATATATTGGTTTACTTTCGTCTGGCTATTCCTCCACCAATACCTTTCCGCTACTCTTCTGTTGGTAGAGCTGCAACCTCCATGACCAGCTAATAAGTGATCATGAGCTTCTTGCAAGCCTCTATTCTTTAGCTTCACTGGTACCAATACCCGCGGTCACAACTTGGTATCTCTGCGTAGCAACCCACCCTCCGTACAAACTGTGACTCCTTAAAATACTGCTGACATTCGTCATCCGCTCTTTGCGCAGCTTTCCATTCCTTATGCTCAATACCCCCAATTTGTAATACTGCTACATTTATACTGAAGTCATCCGCATTTCCGTGATTCTTCTCAGGTTTATGCATAAATTCAAAATGAAATTCACTTAGTCGATTGCCCATCGTGTCAATCTACTGGAAGGATCCTTTAATCTCAACAACCATTCTAATGCCGCATGCCTGTTATTAATCTAAACTTTTTACCGTACGGATAACATTTGAAATATGTGAAGCAACAACTAAGGCTTAACATCTCTTTCTTTATCGTGGAATAGTTATCTTCTGCAGAATTTAGTTGTCTTGAAGCGTAAGCTACCGCGTGTTCAACATTGCATGATAAAACAAATTCTGTGTTAAAATCCGGAAATACCAATATCGGACTCGAAGTTGAAGCTTCTTTTAGCTCCTCAAAGCATGCTGACACTCTTCTGTCTACAAATTTGCCAAACGTCTGACAATATCTGCAAATCCCTTTACGAACCAGCGCAATAGTTTCTGACGCCCAAGAACGATTGCAACACCTTTACAGAGTATGGTGCAGGAAATTCACGTACAGCTCCAATTAGTCTTGGGTATGTCTTAACCCCATCTTTAGTTATGATGTGACATAGGTATGCTATCTCTTCCATCACAAAATTACACTTTTCTGTACTCAGTATTAACTCCACTGCTTTTAACCTTAGGAAGACTTCCCTTAAACGCTGCATATGCTGTACCATATCACTCATGTAGACGATTACGTCATCGACATACACTAAGCATTGCTTTGCTTCTCTGAGTACTCCGTCCAACAATCTCTGAAACGTTGCAGTTGCATTTTCTAATCCTAACGGCCTTCTTGTGAACTGATAGAATCCCAGGTTGCTGAAAACGCTGTTTTTTGTCGATTCTGTGGTGTCACCTCTATTTGGTTATAACCCCTCTTTGAATTCATTGTAGAAAAATACTTACATTGTCCTAAATGGTCCAAGATTTCTGTGATGTTTAGCAAAGAGTAAGGAAGGAGAGGCACACAGCAGTCATTCGCAATCCCGTTAGTTTTTATTATGCTTATAAATCTATATTTCGGCT
The DNA here is from genome assembly GCF_023898315.1 of Schistocerca nitens. Lineage (NCBI taxonomy): Eukaryota > Metazoa > Arthropoda > Insecta > Orthoptera > Acrididae > Schistocerca > Schistocerca nitens. The sequence goes on from NC_064616.1 coordinate 954,222,564, forward strand.
ATAAGTAGCTATCTTCAGCTTTGTGCCTCTCCTCCCTTTCAATCTACGGTTACTGGGTACAGTTCCTGATGGAATCAAAGGTGGCAACAGGTAAGATTCCATTATGGTTCTCGCATTTACGTATCTGTAATCACAACAAAACCCATATTTTCGTGTTCCATCCTTTGATGTTTTTGGCATAACAAATATTCCTGCCTCCATAGACTATTACTTTCTTCAATTATTCTATCTTCCAGCTGTTGATCGATAAATTCCTCCAAAACTGGTTCAGGTACCTAGGTATTCAGTATGGTTTGAGATAAACAGGTGTTTCATTTCCCATTTGTATGAGGTGCCGTGTAATGCGCGTAAGTGGTAATGTCTATTTTGAAAAAAAAAATTCAAAACATAAGTTTTCCATCTGTTCCCTACTGCTTCCCTCTAGGTGCCTCACTTTTTTTCTCGTAATGTAATGTCAATGGTGTCCGGAGATTGCCTGTGGCTGACTCCCCTCGTATTCCATTCTACTTCCTCCAGGATATCCATATTAAGGATTAACAATGGCCGGCCGAAGTGGCCGTGCGGTTAAAGGCGCTGCAGTCTGGAACCGCAAGACCGCTACGGTCGCAGGTTCGAATCCTGCCTCGGGCATGGATGTTTGTGATGTCCTTAGGTTAGTTAGGTTTAACTAGTTCTACGTTCTAGGGGACTAATGACCTCAGCAGTTGAGTCCCATAGTGCTCAGAGCCATTTGAACCATTTGATTAACAATGTCTTTCTTAATCGTAAGTCCACTACGCCACAATTAACTATTGAAGGAGGTACCTTCTTTTCACCCTTTATTCCTTGTATCTGTGCAATACCTCGTTTAACCGAGTAATCACCTCACCTAATACTTCATTGTCTTCTACCGGACATAAAGTGATATCCCAGTATCCTTAGTTATACAACTGTGTGAATCAGGTCTTAGTGTGGTCGTTCGCGGTTTAATCGGTTCATATTTCATGACAGACTCCCCTCGCAACTTCGCTACATCGGCTATGCCTTCACCTTTCTGAAACACTTTTCTGCCAAGTTCCACCCTATCTTGCCGAAGAACAATTATGGCACAATACGGATACAACAACTCTCATCCCAAAATCGTGTCGCAGCCCTCACTCACGCGTGGCGTAATCTCTACGCATTGTGTAAGTTGAACAGTATCCAGAAAAAGTCTGTGTCTACTGACCCTAATGGTGAGAGATCTTTGTCGCCCGCTCCATGGAATCTGTACTGTACATTCCTTACGTTTCACCAGATCTCTACTGGCGACGGACACATCCGCCCCTGTGTCCAACAATATCCTGCAACTCTTCTATCCTACTGTTCCTCTTGTCGCACAGTCCACGTCTGCATACGATTTCGTAGCATTCAATCTTACTGGTAATGGGCCATAGGTGGCCCTTGGACTCCTGTTTGTGTTTAACACCATATTCCTCCACGGCTATATACTTCTAAAACTATTACTTCCTCTTACTTTATTCACATCACCCAGAGACTAGCGAAATTGACTCCTGAAAAGCTCCGTTCGTCCACACCTGAAACACTTTTTATTAGCTGCAAACACTGTCCATTTACCGTGCATTCCAGTCGGCAAATCGATCTCGTCACACTTTACAGTCAACCTCGTTGGTGAGCGCAAATCAGTCGGACCCCTGTCTGCACAAGTCTTAACATTTCCGTGTACAACACTCTAAAAAAAAATCGAGCGCCCTCTGCTCAGCTTCTTGCAAAATTCTTTCACTAACAGCAGCATCCCGTCATAATTCATAGCTGCATCCGTTATTTTTCATTATCCTACCTGCAAATTGTTCAACAGATTCTATAAATTTCTTAGTCATTACAGCCACTTGTTCCCTAAAGTGTCTGGCACTATTTCGTTTCGTATACCTCTGAATTAACCCTTCTTCAAATTCTTTGAATGTTGTGGCTCCCTTAAGAGCTTCTGTATATCCTACACACGTTTTTCGCTTCCCCTGTTAGTCTCAATTTTGTGACATTCAATATTGCCTTAGCAGACCAATCTTCCACCTAAGTCAGAGTTCCTAGGCCTCCCACAAAGGCTTGCACATCCTCGGTAGCCTTACCAGAAGAAGCAGCAATTAAACTTGCGACTGACAAATCTACACACCGTTGTGACGATCGCAGTTCTACCAACATACGAAGTCCGCTGTTAATTGTACTAACTTTCTACCAATATACGTACTGCTTCCGGTTCCAACACACCATTCGTATCTGGCTCCTTCGCTTGAGAACTACCGTTCACAAGACAGGAAAACAAAATACATCAACTTAATTCTTAAGCCTAACCATTAGCCATCTCGACTCCCGGCATTGCCTAGCCACATGCCCCTAACGATTACATGTATAACATTTTACTGCAACTGATAACGCACATGGCGCTGAGTGAGTCTCAAGGTTACACTGTGCACATTCAACAGGCACTAACCAATCGTGACTGCCTTTACTCCTAAAACAAGACAAATCCACTGGTTAACTACTTGAAATGTAATATATATTCTACAAAATTGATGACTGTCAAATTTCTTCTCCACGAGCAAAATACAATAATAATAATAATTATTATTATAATTTTTTTTTTACTCTCCCTACCATAGGCTGTAGTTTTAGATGTTGCTCTAGAAGGTGACATCGTTGTCCTGACTCCAGTATTAAATAACGCATCAGTTGTCACCCGTGAGGAGTTAAATAATATGTCAGGACGACAGTATAATATGTTCAATCAATTTCTTTATTCTAGCCCTCGGCCGTAGCCTATCAGGAACAGCTTGGAAGATGCGGCTAATTGCCTCTCATGCAAAGCGACAGGCGTCTGACATTTTGACGGCGCAGAGAGTGAGGCCGAGCGCGGCGTCACTCGAATGCCGCTGTCACCGACGTCTCTTGCTGCACAGCTTCCCGAGCACGGGGTCCCGGGTTCGATTCACGGCGGAGTCAGGGATTTTCATCTGCGTCGAGATGACTGGGTGTTTGTGTTGTCCTCACCATTTCATCATGATTAATGAAAGTGGCGGGATTGGACTGAGCAAATGTTGGGAAATTGTACGGGTGCTGATAACCACGCAGTTGAGCGCCTCACAAACCAAACTTCATCATCATCATCATCATCATCATCATCTTGCTGCAACCATGATGACTCTGTGGCAGCGCAGCTGACGATGGCCATGAACTTAGTTCAGCAAGCAGACGTGTGCCTTGTGACTCATGGCAGGCTACCTGTCTGATCTTCGAACAGTGGAGCCCATGCTGCATTCCCGGTGTTGCTCCGAGTGTCAAAGGCTCATGGTGTAGGCCGTGATACTGAGACACTGAGACAAGAATGATATAGTACACAATGACTGAGTATTTGTACTCTCCAGACTATGATCTTTTAGGGCTTAAAGGCATGTACGCTAAACACTTCCATGTTGGCAAGTGTTGAGAAGTTCCTGTCCTTCCACTAGCTTATTACAAAAAAATGGTTCAAATGGCTCTGAGCACTATGGGACTGAACTGCTGAGGTCATCAGTCCCTAGAACTTAGAACTACTTAAACCTAAGGACATCAGACACATCCATGCCCGAGGCAGGATACGAACCTGCGACCGTACCAGTCGCACGGTTCCAGACTGTAGCGCCTAGAAGCGCTCGGCCACCGAGGCCGGCAGCTTATTACAGATTCGGCTGTTGCTATGCCGTGCTCAGCTGACTCCCCTTAGCAATGTCAGTCGGGTGCATTTTGCTCTGCAACGCGTTAACATTCTTGCCCACCCGCGGCTTCCTCTGTTCCAAGTCACTTGCACTTTGGTGTATATTTTTGACTGAATACGGCCGATAGGCTACTATTCATATTACCAGGGCGTGCAGGATATGACTGGGACTCCAACATATGTAAACAAGAAGATGCAACCCTCAACCGTTCTCGAGAAAATCGAGTTTCAAAACTGTAGGTGTGCTTGTGTACTCGTATGCTCACTCCTTTTGAATGAGTCCGCAGCCGAGTCATTAGGATCGTATCTGGCTGTTGATAACTTTTTTTTGATTCCCATGTATGAATGTGAAAATAATCAGTGTCTAATGAAACATTTATTGTTTTTATAAAATAAAGAACACCCACCTTCAGTGCAATCGTAATTTTATTTCAATGCACGATGGATTTCGAGCCCTGCTAGCTCATAATCAGGTGCTGTGACAGGATATATCTTTTATTGGCCAAATTTGGGTTAATTCTTGCCCTGGTAAGTTAAGGTTCTACAATACAAAGTGACACATTCGAAATACACGTACAGGTAAAAAGATTTTTGTCAGCCACGAAAAAAGCTATGTACTTCATTTCAATTTACAAACACGTCACACAAACTAAATAATCCAATAAAATAAGTATTTCCTGTTCCCGTCATTCAATACAATGCGAATAGTTTCGATTTTAACCTCTTCAGAGTACCCAATACTACAAACTGTTGGCATGTTTGTAAGGTGGCGGTATAATTTTGGCCCTTAACGTACCATTTTAAATACAGAAGCGTAATCTACTCATCATGCTGAGGAGTTTAATACCACACATGCCGTACTTCAAGTGAAGTGATAATAATTTGCATAGTATGGAGAGTAATCATTTATATGTGTCCGATATGAACTCGATACTAACAAGCATTCCCTACTTTGCATGTCAATAGTAAATGAATCGACGTCATTTACTTCCGGTACGATGGACGTGGAAGAATTATGGGCAAATTTTAAACACATTTTAAATCACGCATTGGACAAGTATGTGCGGAAAAAGTGGGTTACGGACGGAAAAGACCCACCGTGATTTAACAGCGCAATTCGGAGAATGCTCAGGAAGCAAAGGCAGTTGCACTCGCGGTCCAAGAAAGATCGGGAGAATGAGGACAGGCAAAAGTTAGTAGAGATTCGTGCTGCTGCAAAAAGAGCGATGCGCGAAGCTTTCAACTACCACCACCGTCATACCTTAGCAAAAGATCTTGCTGAAAACCGAAGGAAATTCTGGTCTTACGTAAAATCGGTAAGCGGGTCGAAGGCTTCCATCCAGTCACTCACTGATCAGTCTGGCCTGGCAACGGAAGACAGCAAAACGAAAGCTGAAATTTTAAATCTAGTATTTGAGAAATCTTTCACGGAGGAGGATGGTACAAACATACCGCCGTTTGAGTCTCGTACAGATTCCCGTACGGAGGACATAGTGATACACATTCCTGGGGTTGTGAAGCAGCTGAATGGGTTGAAAAAATAATAATTCGCCAGGACCTGACGGGATTCCAATTCGGTTTTACAGAGTGTACTCTACTGCATTGGCTCCTTACTTAGCTTGGATTTATCTCGAAACTCTTGCCCAACGTAAAGTCCCGAGTGACTGGAAAAAAGCGCAGGTGACGCCAGTATATAAGAAGGGGAGAAGGACGGATCCTCAAAATTACAGACCAATATCCTTAACATCGGTTTGTTGCAGGATTCTCGAACATATTCTCGGTTCGAATATAATGAATTTCCTTGAGACAGAGAAGTTGCTGTCCATGCATCAGCACAGCTTTAGAAAGCATCGCTCATGCGAAACGCAACTCCCCCTTTTTTCACATGATATCTTGCGAACCATTGATGAAGAATATCAGACGGATGCCATATTCCTTGACTTCCGGAAAGCGTTTGACTCGGTGCCCCACTGCAGACTCCTAACTAAGGTACGAGCATATGGGATTGGTTCCCAAGTATGTGAGTGGCTCTAAGACTTCTTAAGTACTAGAACCCAGTATGTTGTCCTCGATGGTGAGCGTTCATTGGAGGTGAGTGTATCATCTGGAGTGCCCCAGGGAAGTGTGGTAGGTCCGCTGTTGTTTTCTATCTACATAAATGATCTTTTGGATAGGGTGGCTAGCAATGTGCGGCTGTTTGCTGATGATGCTGTGGTGTACGGGAAGGTGTCGTCGTTGAGTGACTGTAGGAGGATACAAGATGACTAGGACAGGATTTGTGATTGGTGTAATGAATGGCAGCTAACTCTAAATATAGATAAATGTAAATTAATGCAGATGAATAGGAAAAAATTCAGTAATGTTTGAATACTCCATTAGTAGTGTAGCGCTTGACACAGTCACATCGATTAAATATTTGGGCGTAACATTGCAGAGCGGTATGAAGTGGGACAAGCATGTAATGGCAGTTGTGGGGAAGGCGGATAGTCGTCTTCAGTTCATTGGTAGAATTTTTGGAAGATGTGGTTCATCTGTAAAGGAGACCGCTGGAGCGTTTGGGATCCCTATCAGGTCGGATTGAGGTAGGACATAGAAGCAATTCAGAGGCGGGCTGCTATATTTGTTACTGGTAGGTTTGATCATCACGCGAGTGTTACGGAAAAGCTTCGGGAACTAGGGTGGGAGTCTCTAGAGGAAAGGAGGCGTTCTTTTCGTGAATCGCTACTGAGGAAATTTAGAGAACCAGCATATGAGGCTGACTGCATTACAATTTTACTGCCGCCAACTTGCATTTCGCGGAAAGACCACAAAGATAAGATAAAAGAGATTAGGTCTCGTACAGAGGCATATAGGCAGTCATTTTTCCCTCGTTCTGTTTGGGAGCGGAACAGGAAGAGAAGATGCTAGTTGTGGTACGAGGTACCCTCCGCCAAGCACCGTATGGTAGATTGCGGAGTATGTATGTAGATGTAGATGTAAATTGGCCACTACGACCGGTAGGAAATGAACACAAGGTACAGTGGGGGAAAACAAAAAGGTATAAACTACGGCCTTCTTTGGGAGAAGAGGCCGTGGGTAGAAGGGAGAGAGCTCTCTTTAGACCAGGGCCGTATGTACATTGAACACTTCCTGTTCTGTCTGCCTAGAAGAGCTTCTTAGTGAACATTTGTGTTGACAGGGTTAAGAAATCTCAACATCTCCGGAGGGGAGCTTTCAAACTGAGTTAGCTACGTTCTGCAGAACGATTAAAGAGGGCAGATATGTACACGTCGCTAAGCTAGCGAAAAACACAGTTTTTTGCGTCAAGAAAACTCAGGGCAGTTTCCAACGGCTGATACAGTAAAGGCCAGAATAATATTGAGGTTTACAGATCCTCACAGTGTCGACGTGCCGCCGTCCTCATACGCCATTGCAGACCACCTCAGCTGCTGATAAAGCACGGTAAATACACTCCTGGAAATGGAAAAAAGAACACATTGACACCGGTGTGTCAGACCCACCATACTTGCTCCGGACACTGCGAGAGGGCTGTACAAGCAATGATCACACTCACGGCACAGCGGACACACCAGGAACCGCGCTGCATTTGTGCACCGCCGCCGTCAGTGTCAGCCAGTTTGCCGTGGCATACGGAGCTCCATCGCAGTCTTTAACACTGGTAGCATGCCGCGACAGCGTGGACGTGAACCGTATGTGCAGTTGACGGACTTTGAGCGAGGGCGTATAGTGGGCATGCGGGAGGCCGGGTGGACGTACCGCCGAATTGCTCAACACGTGGGGCGTGAGGTCTCCACAGTACATCGATGTTGTCGCCAGTGGTCAGCGGAAGGTGCACGTGCCCGTCGACCTGGGACCGGACCGCAGCGACGCACGGATGCACGGCAAGACCGTAGGATCCTACGCAGTGCCGTAGGGGACCGCACCGCCACTTCCCAGCAAATTAGGGACACTGTTGTTCCTGGGGTATCGGCGAGGACCATTCGCAACCGTCTCCATGAAGCTGGGATACGGTCCCGCACACCGTTATGCCGTCTTCCGCTCACGCCCCAACATCGTGTAGCCCGCCTCCAGTGGTGTCGCGACAGGCGTGAATGGAGGGACGAATGGAGAGGTGTCGTCTTCAGCGATGAGAGTCGCTTCTGCCTTGTGCCAATGATGCTCGTATGCGTGTTTGGCGCCGTGCAGGTGAGCGCCACAATCAGGACTGCATACGACCGAGGCACACAGGGCCAACACCCGGCATCATGGTGTGGGGAGCGATCTCCTACACTGGCCGTACACCACTGGTGATCGTCGAGGGGACACTGAATAGTGCACGGTACATCCAAACCGTCATCGAACCCATCGTTCTACCATTCCTAGACCGGCAAGGGAACTTGCTGTTCCAACAGGACAATGCACGTCCGCATGTATCCCGTGCCACCCAACGTGCTCTAGAAGGTGTAAGTCAACTACCCTGGCCAGCAAGATCTCCGGATCTGTCCCCCATTGAGCATGTTTGGGACTGGATGAAGCGTCGTCTCACGCGGTCTGCACGTCCAGCACGAACGCTGGTCCAACTGAGGCGCCAGGTGGAAATGGCGTGGCAAGCCGTTCCACAGAACTACATCCAACATCTCTACGATCGTCTCCATGGGAGAATAGCAGCCTGCATTGCTGCGAAAGGTGGATATACACTGTACTAGTGCCGACATTGTGTTGCTCTGTTGCCTGTGTCTATGTGCCTGTGGTTCTGTCAGTGTGATCATGTGATGTATCTGACCCCAGGAATGTGTCAATAAAGTTTCCCCTTCCTGGGACAATGAATTCACGGTATTCTTATTTCAATTTCCAGGAGTGTATAACGTTTTCTGAGGCGCTTAGTAAGGGAGTCACTAGCTTGTGTGTGCACCTCAGTTCTATTGGAGATTACGTATTTTCTTCCCATTACTTCATTTTTATGCTACCCACATATTACGTGTGCGTCTATAGGTCTTAAAAGTCGAGAAAGATATCGGTAAATAAACTATTTTGTCCAGCTAAAATAGCATAGACAATAGGGCATACTGAAGTGTTGTAAGCGTAATATTTTGGAAGGTAAATTGTTTTATGGTTATTGTTTTGTAAGTTACGCTAGGGGTTCTTTTGTAATGTAGGAAGGCTTTTGAAAGGTTTTTATGTGTTCATGTTTGTCACGATTAAGTTCATGTAGTTTGTAAATTCATAGAGGATTTTCCAACGCTACTCGAACCCAATGTGTATGGTGATTCTTAATAAAAAGATTTAGCACAAGTAACAGTTGTCTGCGTGTTCTAGAGTAGAGGATATCCCTTCCTCACTGGATTATTTTAGGGTATGTGTGACGGCTGTTATTCTGATGTCTGATAGTGGCTTCATCCGGGATCTCCTTACCTTGCAAGTGGTAAGGATGGGTCATATCGACCGGGGGACTACGTTAGATGTTACAGATAAGATTTTGTAGCATTTTTACAGATATTTCAGTCCAGCATGTCTGTAAATTATTTCATAGATCTTCTCACTATTAAGTTCATCACGTAAAAGTTCAGTAAGATTTAATTCAGGCGAATGACATGGCCAAGTCATGTTATTCAGTTCCTCACATTTCACTTTTGTATTCACACACATTCTACACAATTTAGAAATACGTTTGGCATCATTGTCCTGCTGCAGAACTAACCAACAACTAATAAGCCTCTTACCAGATGGAACTGCATTCTTAATCAGTATCCTGTGTTCTCTTTCCTTCTTTAATTTTCCATTAATTCTCACTGGATCACCGAATTTGTCAACTGTAAAACATCTCCACTAAATGGTCGACCCTCCAACCATGCTTCACCACTGGTGTCACGCACTGACACTTCATACGTTCTCCACAAAGTCGACAAAAAAAGATTCGACTTCAAACTGATATTCGTCAGTGAATAACATATTTGGACCATTTGTGCACGCTTCAGTTTTTATGTTGCTTTGCCCGTTGAAATCGTTTCACATTGTTTTGGTTTGGTTTTTTTGCTGCTTAGCACCACTGTAAACCCTGTATACGGAGAAGGCGTTGCACGGTTGACACAGAGATGGAGTTGCTCGCATACAACTTACATTCTCGTGAATTTCAAGTGCAGCACGAGTCCTCTGACGTCTACTCTTTACGGATACGAAATGATCTTCCCCATGGTATGGTGCTCAGGGTCTTCCAGACCGTGAAACACTTGCATTACCACCAGTTTGCTTGGAACGCTTCAAGGTATAATTTGTCTCACTATAACGGTCTTAGTGATGCAGAGCTACGATTACAGCGTGTTTTTGAATTCCAGTCTCCTGCTTCCGTCCCATTAAGATGCAATTTAGTATGAACCCGATTAAGTATATAAATACTCTGCTAGACGCGCACATTGTACTGTTAACTAATGTGAAGTGACTGCTGCACTGACAACAGAAGGATTGAGACTTATTCGAATGGAACCGGCTTAGTAAAAGGTATATCAGTGTTGTTGTGGATACTCATGAGCGCCCCTGTAGGCAAACAACCAGTCACATATACAATAGTGGTGCTCTGTCTTTACATGTTTATACTTGTTTTATTATCAAAATTGGGGTATGATAGAATATGCAATACCAAATCCCTGTTTTAACCACAAATCCATTGTTGTGACGGTGACGAAAACTAATACAAATCGGAAAATGGATTACTGCTTCCAGTAGAGGACACATGGTTTTGTGGAACAGCACGGGCAGACGTGTTCATGTACATATGTATACATACTTCAGTACACATTTGTACGTACATGTCAAAACAAATCAAAGAATTCCAAATGTAGAGATGCTGCATTTCTACAATTAGCCAGGTGTTATTACTTTGAAGAAGATACAAATCTGTTATATTACTAATTGCACCTAGATATCGTTTGTAAAAAATATATGTGAATACGGGAAATGTGGTTATTTATTATCAAATGGTTGCAAGATGAATCATTTGTTTATGAAATAAACTTTTAAAATTACTGAAAAATCTGTGGTTTCTAACTTGTTCAGTAGAAGAGATGTGTTTCATAGTAGCGAAGATGATCAAAGGCGCACAGCTCTTAAGCTCTGCACTTTAGAGGCCATGTTTACTGGAGTATTTTTCTTCTTTTATTACATACTAAAACCACTGAAACTTTGTCGATGGAGTTTTGGTTCACCTGTTTACACAACAGATGTGAAGCACCCAGATAGGGAGGGAACACTGAAATTAAAACTCATTGGTTGTGAGGGTATGTGATGTTAGTACAGTAATTACAAAATCGAGTTAAATTTACAAAATACTTTACAGTATGAGCCCATTTACCAGTATGTGGTAGCACCCAATCTGACCTGGATGAACACAGATTCTCTTCATTAGGGTGTCATGAAATCGTTGCATACTTCCCTGAGGCAAGCTGGCCAACAACTTTTGTAACAGGTCCTTGACATCCTGGATACTGGGACTGGGAACGTGTTAACATCCCAGCTGGATCCACACATGTTCTATCAAGGATACTTCTGGGGATGTTGCTGGTCACAGGAGTACCTCAACGACATGCAGACAGTTCATAGAGACACGTCTCTTGTCTGCCTGAGCATTCTTCTGTTGAGAAATAGCCCCATGACACTGTCACATGAGAAGTAACACAAGAAGATACAGGATGTGCGTGACTTACCATTCGGCTGTCAGTGTTGCCTCACTGAGTACTAGCAATGACCTGAAGTCACACCCAATACTTTCCTATACCATTATCCCAGGACTAACACCGCTGATCCTCTCCAAAAATTAGAAGTATGAGAATACATTTTTTCCAGTGGAGCCCCTCCACACATTTGATAGTATGGTGATCACCACAAATGTTCTGATCTGACCTCTGAATTGATTAGTTATTCGAGTCGAGGAGATCATGCATGGGTGTAACGTTGTCTGTACATCTGGTAAGATGCCCATCTTGAGATAGTAGTGGATATAAACTTACGAAGAAAGAGCTGTTTTAGGGCAGAGGGAAAGAAATGCTATTTCAAGAGCCATGGGAACATATCATCTGCTACACTCTGGATGGGGAGTAAGGGCAGAGGGAAAGAAGTGCCAGGGCAAGCACCATGGGTACAAAACATTTACCACAATCTGGACAGGTAGTAAGGTCAGTTGGGACCTAGCTTGCTGTCCGTGACAGATCATGTGAAGTTATGTTATGATAGTAGCCGGTATCATGTAGCTCGATACCAGTGTCTTAGCCATCTGTTCATCACAAAGAGGACAGTCCGAATCTGTGGGACCCTGCTCTCTTGCACTATGTCAGCGGCGACTGGGCACAGCAGCAGGCCCAGACTTCACAGCTGTGTTGAGAGAGATCCTTGTCCACATCGTAGCACCACCCTTCTATTGTTGCTGAGGGCTATGGGTCTTATGTCGGTCAGCGTTTGGAAGATCCCAGTACGGTGGGCGACGTAACCTTGGCGACCCATTACTTGTCCAAGGCCGGCACTGGGAAGATGTCTTCCACCGTCTCCTACTCGAAAGCCGGCGTGAGGCTTTCGTCCCCCTTCCATTCCGTGGTTGGAGTGGCATTTGGGCCCGGCTCCTGTTCTGTGTCGGCAGGGAGATCATGCACAATCTTCGTGTGCAGTTTCCACATCTCATGCGTCTCAGCCGCTAGGGCGGCTTCAGAACAGCCCTCTATGCCTCCCGGACGGCCTCGTAGACTGCAATGGTCTCTGCAATTACATCGTTCAGTGTAGAGCGCATGTTGTCGGTCTTCTACTGCCAGTGCGAGTTTCCCCCCCCCCCCCCCCTCTATTCCCCAGGGGGCTGCCACTTCTTCTTCTTCCCACTAAACTGGTTTCAGTTTTACTACCAGGGCGTCTTTGTCTTCATTATTAGGACCGTGCCGTAGGGGCCGCCACCTCGCAGCTGATGTGGCTGCGACTGTGAATTCCGGCTGTCATCACCACTTGGTAACGCATTTTTCAGTGTTTTGGCAGTGCTTGGTAATGTGTCCTTTTTGCAGGCACCTGAAACACTAGGTCTTATGCTCCAGACCTGATGTGAAATTTTCCGCTTTTACAGGGAAGGCCACATTCTTCCACAGTCTGAAGACATCGCCACTGCAGGTACCCGTTTGTACGGCGACTGTTATGAGTGGCTTCTACGTACCAGAAGCTGGCATGTAACAGCCCCTCGTCGACTGCCTTTTCGTCGCAATTCCAAGACAACTCTCTGAGGCGTTTCTTTGGTGCCTTCTCTCTCAGCTTTCATGTCTTCTTCGGCTTCATTGACGCCCCTACGATGTGGGCAACGACTGTGCTCTTAGAGTGCATCTGTAGTGTGCCATATACGCTGCCTGCAACTCGACTATGGCATATCTCACTATCAAGTCTGTCCAACCTAAACTCTTTATTGTATATGTCTACATCTACATCTACATTTATACTCCACAAGCCACCCAACGGTGTGTTGCGGAGGGCACTTTACGTGCCACTGTCGTTACCTCCCTTTCCTGTTCCAGTCGCGTATGTTTCACGGGAAGAACGAATGCCGGAAAGCCTCCGTGCGCGCTCGAATCTCTCTAATTTTACATTCGTGGTATCCTCGGGAGGTATAAGTAGGGGGAAGCAATATATTCGATATCTCATCCAGAATCTCACCCTCTCGAAACCTGGACAGCAAGCTACACCGCGATGCAGAGCGCCTCTCTTACAGAGTCTGCCACTTGAGTTTGCTAAACATCTCCATAACGCTATCGCGTTTACGAAATAACCCTGTGACGAAACGCGGCTCTCTTTTTAGGATCTTCTCTATCTCCTCTGTCAACCCGACCTGGTACGGATCCCACACTGATGAGCAATACTCAAGTACAGGTCGAACGAGTGTTTTGTAAGCCACCTCCTTTGTTGATGGACTACATTTCCTAAGTACTCTCCCAATGAATCTCAACCTGGCACCCGCCTTACCATCAATTAATTTTATATGATCATTCCACTTCAAATCGTTCCGCACTCATACTCCCAGATATTTTACAGAAGCAACTGCTACCAGTGTTTGTTCCGCTATCATATAATCATACAATAAAGGATCCTTCTTTCTATGTATTCGCAATACATTACATTTGTCTATGTTAAGGGACAGTTGCCACTCCCTGCACCAAGTGCCTATCCGCTGCAGATCTTTCTGAATTTCGCTGCAATTTTCTAATGCTGCAACTTCTCCGTATACTACAGCATCATCCCCGAAAAGCCGCATTGAACTTCCGACACTATCTACTAGGTCATTTATATATATTGTGAAAGGCAATGGTCCCATAACACTCCTCTGTGGCACCCAGAGGTTACCTTAACGTCTGTAGACGTCTCTCCATTGAGAACAAGATGCTGTGTTCTGTTTGCTAAAAGCTCTTCAATGCAGCCACACAGCTGGTCTGATATTCCGTAGGCTCTTACTTTGTTTATCAGGCGACAGTGCGATATAGAGAGGAAGGAAAGGTGTATGGTCGTCTTCTCGCTTCTGTCGATCGTCAAAGTCACTGAGCTGCACATCTGAAGGCCCCTTTACTGCGTCAGCTTGCTTCAGTCCTCCTCGTCTGCCCATGCTGTGGCGCAGAAAATATGACAACTTGATAGTATCCTAAGAACAGCACGTGAAAATTTACTTGGTGTAGCATCACAGACAAGCATGCCTTCTCAGCTTTCTGTCAGTCCAGGCACCAGTGAGTGCTCTCGCTTCAGATATTCGAACTGAATTGAATGGGATCTCTGTGCAGGACGCTGCCATACAAGCCGACGAAGGTCATCCAGGGTAGTACAAAACAGCGATTCTTCATTGAACATAATGTGAAAGTATTCATCAAGAGTCCATGCTACCCAGTCAGACGAAATCTTCCGTATTTTGCTGTTAATGGAAGCCTAGGCAAGAGAAGGTAATTGTCTATTGTGGCAAATGCCAGTCTCTGGCCAACGGTTTCGGATGACACAGGTTGTTGCAGGAGGTCTAATGCTTGTTCTCAGATGAGAGACGCACGTTCCCATGTAGTATAACATTGGGCCATAGTTATATCCAAATGCCCCAGAGATCTTCCAGTTGCATAGTTCAACAAGCCAGCCCAATGAGACCCACAATGAGGTCCTTTTTAAACTGTCTGATGAGGAGCACGTTCTGTCACACGATTACGCGGTATTGCCATGTCCTTCACAGTGATTACTCAATGTCTGACGCTGTTCACGTCCATTATACACCCAACCGTGCCTTGTAACAATACTAAAGACGAATAACAGTAAATCACTGTGGAGGCCATCCTACCCGTGCTGGCGTACGCTTCCGCCAGAACACCGGTCGGCACTGGGAAACACAGTATAGTAAACGCTGAACTAAGCGCGCCTATTACAAGAGCGGGCCAAGACACGCCCCCAGGCTACGTGCCGATAACGCCCGATGGGCAGCGTGCATAGAGACCGCCGCCGCCGACCGAGCTGTCTCAGTCTCTCAATCGCAGTACCTCAGTACGTCGCATCGACACACGGTTCGCATTGCACCTATATACGTCGCACTGTCTCTACTTTCGCACAGTGATAGTCGTCGCGGCTGGTCTCTGCGGAGGTTCGAGTCCTCCCTCGGGCATGGGTGTGTGTGTTTGTCCTTCGGATACTTTAGGTTAAGTAGTGTGTAAGCTTAGGGACTGATGACCTTAGCAGTTAAGTCCCATAAGATTTCATATACATTTGAACATTTTTTTGATAGTCGTCGCCTCGCACCTTAGCTAGCTGTGAGCGAACGTTAGTCATTGCGTATGGTTATGATACGGACACAGACAAAATTCAAGAAGTAGTACATGGTATTTTATTGCTGTTAATCACAGAACTTCGGATCGGACATCATTGAAGTGAAGTACTCAATTGGTTCAAAAATGGTTCAAATGGCTCTGAGCACTATGAGACTCCACTTCTGAGGTCATCAGTCCCCTAGAACTGAGAACTAAAAATGGTTCAAATGGCTCTGAGCACTATGGGACTCAACTGCTGTGGTCATCAGGCCCCTAGAACTTAGAACTACTTAAACCTAACTAACCTAAGGACATCACCCACATTCATGCCTGAGGCAGGAGTCGAACCTGCGACCGTAGCGGTCGCGCGGTTCCAAACTGTAGCGCCGAGAACCGCTCGGCCACTCCGGACGGCTACTCAATTGGTTCCTATAATAAGGTGTATTTTAACCATGTGTGCACTTTGTGATGTAGTAAGAGGAAACCGGGCACCCAAATATCATACCACTCTCTCCTTATCCAGCCAGTCACCACAAAACATTACAAGAGGACACAGTCACAAGAAGTGGCGACGAGTCTGATCAACAAGATTTATTTGCTTTTAGTGGGTTCTAGTTTGCTGCAGGGGAGCTGTCGTTACACTGATTCTATTTGCTCATTTACTCTTGTTGTTGCATGTATTACAGGAGGGGATCTGCAGAACTAATCTATTTCTCTTTTGAGAGGCTTTGCACATTGCTATTCTATTTGTCTTTTCATGTTTCACTGTAATGTGTTAGCGCTAGAATGTGGTACCCTGCCTCCTACACCCTCGGCCCCTGCGCCTCAGCCTCAGACTGCTCCTGCTCTGTAACTAAATCAGATTTTCTGTTTCAGAATCAGCAAATCACCACATTGCTGTCTGCTATACAGCAATTGCTTGCCGAACAATCTGCGTCGGCTGCCCAAGCGACCAACAATCCGATCCAATTGCCACCAAACAACATTCCGTCCTTTCGGCACTTCAGTGAAAAAGAATAACCCACCAAGTTCTAGGGTAAATGTCATGTCCATCGAATTCAAGGTACTGCGAAATATCATTATTTCCTATACGTCACGGAATCCCCTGTGTTTCGCTTGATGAAAAAATTCTTCCCTGTGTCGTCTCCCGACGCACTCTCCTATGATTAAGTAGTAGGTGAATTATGTCAGTATTACGAACAGCAGATTCAGTTCGCGGCAGCCAGATATCAGTTCTTTCGTATTAAGAAAAACCCGGAGCAGATGTACCATCAGTGCTCACTAGGAAGTGTAAATTCAAGTGTAGCTTTGCCAATTTTTATAGCGAGATGGTGATCCTTGATGTAATCACATACGATGTCCCTGATAGTAGAAGTAGAGAACAGTTTCTCAAGTACTCAGATCCTTCGTTCCATTGAGTGTTGCAAATTTTAGAACAATTCGATTTCGGCGCCATAGTCGCCGATAAATTTGATCAGGTCCACCGCTTTGTCGAGTCGAGTCGCCTCTTTCCCGCGACCGCCCCACTCAGCCGCCACGACGAGCGCCTACACAGACGTGCAGACAGCCTAGTAAACAAGAAGCCAGGCCTGTAAATCTTGCGAAGTCTTGCTTTCGCTGGTTTGCTCGCCATAAACGGCATGGTTGCCCGTCGCGTAACGCGACATGTTACTCATATGGAAAGAAATGCCACGTTCAGGCAGCTTGCTTGCAAAGGCAAAACAACGTCAATTCTGCCCGCTCTCAAAACAAAGGTCTCATGCACATTCTGTGAATGGAATGTTTTCAAAACCGACTACAGGTTCTGGCAGTAATTCATGTAAGGTAGTGCCCTTCGTCTCTTCCCAGTCACCATATCTGTCAAAATCTAGCACTCACCTCACTGCATACAATGGATAGGGAATCCCAGTACCTGGACAGTGTAGTTTGCCTTCCACTTACAAATCTCACACTAGGATAGTTAAATTTACTGTGTTACAATCACAAGACAGTGAAAATATTTTTGGCTTAGATTCGTTTCACTTGTTTGGCCTTAGCATCCAAGATAATGTACTTTCGGTGACTGCTTTTAATCCAAAAGACAGTGTAACTAGTTTCCTTAAGGAATTTCCTGAAATCTTTTCTGCTGGGCTTGGAGAAGCTAACAATTTTGTAGCGCACATTGTCCTGAACGACAATGCGCAGCCTAAGTTTTTCCGGGCTCGGCCCGTTCTCATTGCTTTACGAGACGAAGTAGCTAGTTAATTAAAAGAATTGCAAGACAGCGATGTGATTGCTCAAATAACTAGTCAGTGGGTAGCTTCATTAGTTTTGATGCCCAAGCCTTCTGGTCGCATTCGCGTTTGTGTTGACTTCAAAACTACAGTCATTTCACAGACAATAATTGATCCACTGCCTCGCCCTGAGGAACTTACTGCCATTGTTCGCACTAAACATTTAGCGCGCCAGCACTGTACTTGGCAGGGCATGGACGCCCACATTGGACAGATTACGTTGCAGTGTCGCGCATGCGTGGAAAACAAATCCGCTCCGCCGCATACATTCTCAGCTTGGCCTAAGACTCAACCCCCATGGCAACGAGGGCACATAGACTTTGCAGGACCTTACTGGAACACTCGGTGGCTGATAGTAATATACTCTTTCAGCAAGTTCCCGGTTGCTGTGCCTATGAACTCTACCACGTCACGTACTTCCATTCAAGTGTTGTCCTCAGTTTTTTGCATTGAAGGATTGCGTGAAGTCATTGTTACAGACGGCGGACCTAAGTTCACGTCACATGACCTTGAACAGTTTTGTGAACGGAATGGCATTCGTCATCTGACAAGTGATTCGTTTCACCCCAAGTCCAACGGAGAAGCAGAACGCTTCGTACGCACTTTTGAACAACAGATGGCCAAGCTTCGCACCTCCCACACACGGGAATAGGCGCTGATACTGTTTCTCGCCTCCCATCGCTCCCACCCACGCGATAGACCATCACCGGTGGAACTTCTGCTTGGCCGCCGCCATCGGACGCTGCTTCACTTGCTCCGCCCACCGCAGCGTCCGGTGCCGCCCATGGTCCGCGAGTATCGCTTTGCACTGCGTGATCTTGTTCTTTACAGGGTGTTTGGCCGACGACAGAACTGGGAGCGAGGCCCGATCCAGGAAGACATTGGCACATATATGCATCCAATAGCAGGTCCCGATGGTTTTGCAGCCCCGTCACCAGAATCAAATTTGCATTTGTTGTTTGCCGCGTGATTCTGATGCTTTTCTTCCTCAAGATTTACGGCCTCATGGGACCACGCGGCCTTCGCAGCCACCCACTGGTGCCGCCACGGCATTCCAGGTCGAGCCAGTGGGCGTCACGCCCTGGCCTCCGCCATCACCGCTCTCCGACCTGATGGACCCTGGACCCGCCATCGACGTCGCCGTCGCCGTAATCGCCCCAGGAGACACCCTCAGGACTGGACGTGCTTCCTGAGCAGTGTTTTTGGGAGGACGTTCCTCTGTTCTCGCAAGTCAGATGGTGAGGTACGGCTAGGAGTACGCCGTCACAGCTACGGCTCCCGGCTCATCTCTACGTCCAGCTTCAGCTTCCTGCCCCCCCCCCCCACACTCTCCCCCATCACGCCCACCTTTCCCCCGTTGTCCTTCGCATCTCCAGTATACGATAACGGTGTGACGTTTCGGGAGGGAGGAATGTGCTGGCGTACGCCTTCGCCATCGCACCGGTTGGCACTAGGAAACATTGCATAGCAGGCACTGAACTAAGATCAGAAGAGAAGACCAAGGCACGCCCCCAGTCAAAGCGCCGGTAACGGCCCTGGGCAGCGTGCACAGAGGCCGCCGCACTGACCGAACTGCCTCAGTCTCAGTACGTCGCATCGGGACTCAGTTCGCATTGCATCTCAACACGTTGCGCTATGCTCTAGTCTTCCACAGTGAAAATCGACGCTTCCCTCCTTTACTACATGCGAATGAACATTAGTCATTGTATATAATTGTGATGTGGACACGGGCGTGATTCAAGAATTAGAACATGTTATTTGATGGCTGTTAACCGCAGAACTTCAGACTGGACATCATTGAAGATATGTGCTCAATTGGTCCCTATAATAACCACCCTCTGCTCATCCAGCCAGGAACCACCGGCACAGCCACAACACTGCCTATCAGAGAGAATTACAGATGTAATGATTTACATACCTGTCGATAGCGTGTACGTTCGAAGCTACACTGACATCCGATCATGTCCTCTGGGTGCTTCTACACTGTTCTAAAGTAGTGTTTATAATTCGTTTCTTCGATAGGAAACTTTGAACCTTCATTGGAAGCACCTGGAGTTTAAAGTATTTCTTTCGTTATAGTATTTACGTCAGTAAGAATATTACACTGAAGAGTCAAAGAAACGGGTGCAACTGCCTAACATAGTGCAGGGCTCTCTCAAACACGCGGAAGTGCCACAGAACAACGTGGTATGGACTCGACCAATGTCTGAAGTAGTGCTGGCGGAAGGTGGGGTTCGGGGGGGGGGGGGGGGGGAGCTGTTGGCAAGGCATCCCGAACATGCTCAATAATATTCATGTCTGAGGAGTTTGGTGGTCAGCGGAACAGTTTGAACTCAGCAGACTGTTCCTGGAGCCACTCTGTAGCAATTCTGGATGTGTGAGGTGTCGCATTGTCCTGCTGGAATTGCCCAAATCCGTCGGAATCCACAACGGACATGAATGGTTGCAGGTGATCGGACAGGATGCTTACGTACGAGCTTCCTAACAGAGTCGTATCTACACGTATCAGTGGTCCCATATCATTCCAACCGCACACGCCCCACACCATTACAAAGCCTCCACTAACTTCAACAGTCCCCTGCTGACATGCAGGGCCCGTGGATTGTCTCCATGCCCGTACACGTCCATTCGTTCGATACAATTTGAAACGAGACTCGTCCGACCATGCAACATGTTTTCAGTCATCAACAGCCCAATGCCGGTGTTGACAGGCCCAGGTGAGACGTAAAGCTTTGTGTCATGCAGTCATTAAGGGTACACGAGTAGGCCTTCAGCTCCGAAACCCATATCGATGATGTTTCATTGAATGGTTCGCACGCTGACAATTGTTGATGGCCCAACACTGAACACTACAGCAATTTGCCGAAGGGTAGCACTTTTGTCACGCTGCACAATTCTCGTCAGTCCTCGTTGGTCCTCTTCGTGCAGGATCTTTTTCCGATCGAAGTTATTTCGGGGATTTGATGTTTCACCGAATTTATGACATTCATTGTGTCCCATCACTCGTGCGCCGACTATAACACCACGTTGAAACTCACTTAAATCTTGATAACCTGCGATTGTAGCAACGGTAATCAACTGCGTCAGTCAATTGTTGTCTTATATAGGCTTTGCACACTGTTGAGCCGTGTTATACCTGTTTACATGTCTCTGTATTTGAATACACATGCCTATACCAGTTCATTTGGCGCTACCGTGTGTAATGTGCCAGCTTTGATTTTACAGTTTGGTTGCATGAAATGGTACAATGGTGATATCAACTGGTATTGCTGCCTGAAAATAGGCAAAACCGTGGCAGTAATCTCTTAATCACTTATTGGTATTGTTATTTCAACACATCCATATATGATTCTCTCATACGCCATAAGTGCAATGACCGCACTTCGTTAATAAAAGTAGGGTTAATGTCTTCCCTGAAAACATGTGAATTGTTTACTTTAACCTAACGTAACGGAAACAATTTTAATAGTGTGACCTCATTGAGAAAAATACAGTGTATAACCGTACGTCATACATTTCTAACTCTATCGCCTCATGCATCTGCAAATAACCTGGGGGGCTCGAAGTAAAAGACTGAATTCTAACCTTTGGATTTATTAACTATTACTTTTACGAGAAGGAAATGTTAATTGCGTTACAGGTAGTGTTCTTAAAGGATAGTGTCCCTTATGAAGTGAGGACCTGACAAGAACTTAGCAGAAAAAAATGATCCTCATGTGGGGTACCTCTAATCGAATAGGGGAAAGGATTATACACGCTTGTGCGCGATCCAACATGCTGTAATAGACACAAGCGTTACTGAGGGCAGAAGGCAAGAGAGTAAGTTGATATTTCTCATTCACAGAAGTTCTCGGGTCTGATAAACCTACAATTTCATTTACTCACTTACACGGAACAAGAGCAGAGCGGAACGAAAATGAGTATGAGGTAAGGTTATTGAAGCAACTGAATGAACATACTGATCAACGTGAAACAGGGTGGTATAATGAATTTAACTTGTTGTTGTTGTGGTCTTCAGTCCTGAGACTGGTTTGATGCAGCTCTCCATGCTACTCTATCCTGTGCAAGCTTCTTCATCTCCCAGTACCTACTGCAACCTACATCATTCTGAATCTGCTTGGTGTATTCATCTCTTGGTCTCCCTCTACGATTTTTCCCCTCCACACTGCCCTCCAATACTAAATTGGTGATCCCTTGATGCCTCAGAACATGTCCTACCAATCGATCCCTTCTTCTAGTCAAGTTGTGCCACAAACGTCTCTTCTCCCCAATCCTATTCAGTACCTCCTCATTAGTTATGTGATCTACCCATCTAATCTTCAGCATTCTTCTGTAGCACCACATTTCGAAAGCTTCTGTTCTCTTCTTGTCTAAGCTATTTATCGTCCATGTTTCACTTCCATACATTGCTACACTCCATACAAATACTTTCAGAAACTACTTCCTGACACTTAAATCTATACTCGATGTTAACTAATTTCTCTTCATCAGAAACGCTTTCCTAGCCATTGCCAGTCTACATTTTATATCTTCTCTACTTCGACCATCATCAGTTATTTTGCTCCCAAAATAGCAAAACTCCTTTACTACTTTAAGTGTCTCATTTCCTAATCTAATCCCCTCAGCATCACCCGATTTAATTCGACTACATTCCATTACCCTCGTTTTGCTTTTGTTGATGTTCATCTTATATCCTCCTTTCAAGACGCTATCCATTCCGTTCAACTGCTCTTCCAAGTCCTTTGCTGTCTCTGACAGAATTACAATGTCATCGGTGAACCTCAAGGTTTTTATTTCTTCAAAAATGGTTCAAATGGCTCTGAGCACTATGGGACTTAACAGCTATGGTCATCAGTCCCCTACAACTTAGAACTACTTAAACCTAACTAACCTATGGACAGCACACAACACCCAGCCATCACGAGGCAGAGAAAATCCCTGACCTCGCCGGGAATCGAACCCGGGAACCCGGGCGCGGGAAGCGAGAACGCTACCGCACGACCACGAGATGCGGGCTTTTATTTCTTCTCCATGGATTTTGATACCTACTCCGAACTTTTCTTTCGTTTCCTTCATTGCTTGCTCAATATACTGATTGAATAACATCGGGGAGAGGCTACAACCCTGTCTCACTCCCTTCCCAACCACTGCTTCCTTCTCATGGCCCTCGACTCTTATAACTGCCATTTGGTTTCTGTACAAATTGTAAATAGCCTTTCGTTCCCTTATTTTACCCCTGCCACCTTCAGAATCTGAAAGAGAGTATTCCAGTCAACATTGTCAAAAGCTTTCTCTAAGTCTACAAATGCTAGAAACGTAGGTTTGCCTTTTCTTAATCTTTCTTCTAAGATAAGTCGTAGGGTCAGTATTGCCTCACGTGTTCCAATATTTCTACGGAATCCAAACTGATCTTCCCCGAGGTCGGCTTCTACTAGTTTTTCCATTCGTCTGTAAAGAATTCGCGTTAGTATTTTGCAGCAGTGACTTATTAAACTGATACTTCGGTAATTTTCACATCTGTCAACTCCTTCTTTCTTTGGGATTGGAATGATTATATTCTTCTTGAAGTCTGAGGGTATTTCGCCTGTCTCATACATCTTGCTAACCAGATGGTAGAGTTTTGTCAGGACTGGCTCTCCCAAGGCCGTCAGTAGTTCCAATGGAATGGTGTCTACTCCCAGGGCCCTGTTTCGACTCAGGTCTCTCAGTGCTCTGTCAAACTCTTCACTCAATATCATATCTCCCATTTCATCTTCATCTACATCCTCTTCCGTTTCCATAAAATTGTCCTCAAGTACATAGCCCTTGTATAGACCCTCTATATACTCCTTCCACCTTTCTGCCTTCCCTTCTTGGCTTTGAACTGGGTTTCCATCTGAGCTCTTGATATTCATACAAGTGGTTCTCTTTTCTCCAAAGGTCTCTTTACTTTTCCTGTAGGCAGTATCTATCTTACCCCTTGTGAGATAAGCCTCTACATCCTTACATTTTTGCTCTAGCCATCCCTGCTTAGCCATTTTGCACTTCCTGTCGACCTCATTTTTGAGACGTTTGTATTCCTTTTTGCCTGCTTCATTTACTGCATTTTTATATTTTCTCCTTTCATCAGTTAAATTCAATATTTCTTCTGTTACCCAAGCATTTCTACTAGCCCTCGTCTTTTTACCTACTTGATCCTCTGCTGCCTTCACTACTTCATCCCTCAAAGCTACCCATTCTTCTTCTACTGTATTCCTTTCCCCCATTCCTGTCAATTGTTCCCATATGCTCTTCCTGAATCTCTGTAGAACCTCTGGTTTAGTCAGTTTATCCACTTCCCATCTCCTTAAATTCCCACCTTTTTGCAGTTTCTTCAGTTTTAATCTACAGTTCATAAACAATAGATTGTGGTCAGAGTCCACATCTGCCCATGGAAATGTCTTACTATTTAAAACCTGTTTCCTAAATCTCTGTCTTACCATTATATAATCTATCTGAAACCTGCCAGTATCTCCAGGCTTCTTCCATGTATGCAACCTTCTTTTATGATTCTTGAACCCAGTGTTAGATATGATTAAGTTGTGCTCTGTGCAAAATTCTACCAGGCGGCTTCCTCTTTCATTTCTTATCCCCAATCCATATTCACCTACTACGTTTCCTTCTCTCCCTTTTCCTACTACCGAGTTACAGTCACCCATGACTATTAAAGTTTCATCTCCCTTCACTATCTGAATAATTTCTTTTATTTCATCATACATTTCTTCAATTTTTTCGTCATCTGCAGAGCTAGTTGGCATGTAAACTTGTACTACTGTTGTAGACGTGGGCGTCGTGTCTATCTTGGCCACAATAATGCGTTCACTATGCTGTTTGTAGTAGCTTACTCGCATTCCTATTTTTTTATTCGTTATTAAACCTACTCCTGCATTACCCCTATTTGACTTTGTATTTATAACCTTGTATTCGCTTGACCAAAAGTCTTGTTCCTCCTGCCACCGAACTTCACTAATTCCCACTATATCTAACTTTAACCTATCCATTTCCCTTTTTAAATTTTCTAACCTATCTGCCTGATTAAGGGATCTGACATTCCACGCTCCGGTCCTTAGAACGCCAGTTTTCTTTCTCCTGATAACGACATCCTCTTGAGTAGTCCCCGCCCGGAGATCCGAATGGGGGACTATTCTACCTCCGGAATATTTTGCCCAAGAGGACGCCATCATCATTAACCATACAGTAAAGCTGCATGCCCTCGGGAAAAATTACGGCTGTAGTTTCCCCTTGCATTCAACCGGTCGCAGTACCAGCACAGCAAGGCCGTTTTGGTTAGTATTACAAGGCCACATCAGTCAATCATCCAGACAGTTGCCCCTGCAACTACTGACAAGGCTGCTGCCCCTCTTCAGGAACCACACGTTTGTCTGGCCTCTCAACAGATTTTTAAGATGCCAAGATTTAAGCAATTTAGAGAGAGTTTGGTATAAACGGTTGTGACTACGAACAAAAGCTGATCGCGACCTAATCAGCAGTACGCTAGCAAGCAGTGGCATTGCGTCTCAGTGTCATTGTCTCGTGGTACAACTGCACAGCCTGTCCCTTTGGCTAACTCCATCTCCACCAACCTGTCCAGACCGTAGCTCGGCCTGTCTTCAACTGCCCAGCATCCGCTCCGCAACTCGCCCCACCCCAAGAGGACATACTTTTTGGTGCATATTCCGGCCAGTGTCAGAAAGCGTTCTGTACATTTCGCTCGTTCGGCCGTTTTAACTGATAGATTTTCTAAAAAGGACTCGATTCTGCTACTGTCAACATTTAGCAACCAATGGAAACACTCACTTCTCGCCCATGAATTAGGCGGGAAAGCTCGTTCCATCCATGCGCTACGAGTCAAATACGCCATGAGCGAGAGGGCTGGAGTCGTCTGCCGCGATTCCTCTTCTTGTTCCTCGATCACACCCACGCCCTTGCTAATGTCCTCTGCATTCCAGTTGTTCAGCTCTCCGTTTCTAAGCTCAGAGCGAGCAGAAAATTCCCCTAAGTCCATATAAAAATTGACAGAATGGATCCCATGCAAGACAGCGAGTGTTTATGAAATAGAGATGGCTGATCATAAAGAAAAGTTCGGATTAACTAAAACACATACCCCGCAGATTACTTCCTATAGGCAATGGAAAAACTGTAATGGAAGGTGCACTCAAAGACTTGTACGTCTCTCACAAAGTTTTCAAGAACTAAGTATATTGGAATGTTGCTGTAATTTTTCAGTACGCTTGCGTAAATTTAATTGATATTTGAATTACTATAATTGGATTGCATGCTATTTCTTAAGACCACGTATCATCTTTCGTTTAGGCATCTTTCCTTGACATGCATATGACTTAAGTGTCAGCGTTAAAAACTCTCAAGCAAAGAACTGCATACGGTGTGAATGGAATTAATTCTACCAAGTACTACAGCCTCCGGAGTGGGAAGGTACCTATGGGACTAGAGAGAGACGTATAAGAGATTAAGATGTCGCAGAGATAGCCAGCAGCGTGACGTACTTTCGTAGCTAAAGGCACTGGGCGCTGATGAAGAGCTACAAAATATGCCTCTTGTGGTGTCACCGCCAGACACCACACTTGCTAGGTGGTAGCCTTTAAATCGGCCGCGGTCCGTTAGTAAACGTCGGACCCGCGTGTCACCACTATCAGTGATTGCAGACCGAGCGCCACCACATGGCAGGTCTAGTCTAGACAGCCTCCCTAGCACTCGCCCCAGTTGTACAGCCGACTTTGCTAGTGATGGTTCACTGTCTACATACGCTCTCATTTTCAGAGACGACAGTTTAGCATCGCCTTCAGCTACGTCATTTGCTACGACCTAGCAAGGCGCCATATACAATCACTATATTCAAGAATGTATTCTGAACAGATAATATTGTGACTCATATACCGTCAAGAGCGACGTTCATCATTAGTGGATTAAAGTTAAGTATCAAACTAATTACGTCCGCTTTCTGAATTCTAATTCCTTGTCATGTTCCAGACCTCACGTCAGCATAGTTCTTCCCTCCTCACGCCAGCCTGCGTGAGCAGAAACGCGTGCATTTCGGCCTCCACTAGTAACACGGTGTTGGCTCTTCTGCCAACACAACACCTCTATCTGCCAGAAATATTAACTGTAAAAGGCAAACAAAGCAGGCACACAAATTTCGCCGTACCAGCATCGAGGCTATGATCTAGTACTTAAACCAAAACTTCTACACGCTACAGGATAGTATTTGATTTCTTTATTCTTTTTAACATTTTTGTTTATACTAAGTAATGAAACACGATATGGAAACTAGCTGTAAGTCATCAGATAATCGAGGATATTATCCACAATATGTACCCAACACAACCTTTTAACGACTGCATCGTGGTAGATGCACCACGTGTAACTGAAGAGTGACGCTTGAGTTGGACCTTCATAAGCGACTGAACGCCGACATTAACTACTGCGGTTGAGGTGAAGTAAGGCAGTATCTATTACATAATACATTACATCCAAAAATATACAACATAGATGTAAGCACACTAGAGTATTTGAGGAATACGTGTATATGGCATCCACCATCAAAAACATGGCTCTGAGCACTATCGGACTTAACATCTTTGGTCATCAGTCCCACTTAAACCTAACTAACCTAAGGACATCACACACATCCATGCCCGAGGCAGGATTCGAACCTGCGACCGTAGCAGTCCCGCGGTTCCGGACTGTAGCGCCTAGAACTGCACGGCCCATCCACCATCCCAATGCGGTGATGACATCGCAATAACGCTACAATATTACAGTGAAGAGCAGTATTGCAACGAGAGCATAAACAGAATTAACGTAGAGTATGGATGAAATGATGAGTAGTTATCCATATTAGCATAAGTAGCATTTTCATAATTAACCATGACGTAGTGCCTAGGCACCGAGGCCAGTTACAAATGATGAATACACTACATCTAATACAATTCGTAATAATTCATTTGATGTGCAGACAGCATTCGCACAATAAGCACAAGTGTCTTAATTTAGATTTTAAGACGTTGACTGCCCCGATGCCGCCACCGAACGCAGCAGAGGTTCACGCCAGCGGCCAAAATCTGCACAATGTTTTGTGCAGTACATTGTTCAGTAGTGTAAAAAAACGTGTGTGAAATCTTATGGGGCTTAACTGCTCAGGTCATCAGTCCCTAAGATTTCACACTACTTAACCTAAATTATCCTAAGGACATACACACACACACCCATGCCCGAGGGAGGACTCGAACCTCCGCCGGGACCAGCCGCATAGTCCATGACTGCAGCCCCTTAGACAGCTCGGCTAATCCCGCGTGGCATTCAGTAGTGTACATTGATTCGTATTTCATTACTGAGTTGACGACGATGTCCTGGAAACCACGTACAATATTTTGCTCAACGTTTTGAACAATCGTTTTTACAGTTTTATAGAAAATCCAAATATACGAGTATAGTGTACCAAAAAGACAGGACCTCGTGGCCGCCTGTGATCACACATCGTCAGGAAAGAATCTCTGCTGCGTCCACCGGCGGCCTCACAGCAGCCAACGTGTTAACAGAGTTGTAAATCACTTAAATTAACTTTTATTGAAATTCTGTTCATTTCTCGAACGAATAACGCGCAGTGCGAGGTACCAATACCATCAGCGGTCTGTGGGGCTTGTTTTGAATATCTGGCTGCTCAAATAATCTGTCGGACTAAACGCGCTCTTATGTAAATGTAGAATGGTTACCGTAGCATGACAAGCCGCTAGAAGTGGTGCGGAGATGCAGACAAATAGGAACGGAGAGCTGCGCTCTGATGCGGCACATTTTTGCAGCGAGCGGTTTCCGCCGGTACGTTGGACAGTTTTTCAGGGTTTATATTCAGGTTCAGACGAGCTGTGGTGGTTTCTTGTCACCGGGGAATTTGTGAGCGTAGTTTCAATGCGCTATACCTTGGTTTGCGGACGATTGCTTTAGAACTTTCCATGTGACTAATAATCATAATAGGTAGTTGTAAGGTTACAATGAAATGATCACATTTAGCTGCTTACAGGCGTTGACATACGTCAACGGGGACAGATGAAAATATGCGCCCCGACCGGGACTCGAACCCGGGAACTCCTGCATACATGGCAGACGCTCTATTCATCTGAGCCACCGAGGACACAGAGATAGGGAGACTGCAGGGATTTATTCTGGCACGCCTCCCGCGAAACCCACATTCTCAACGTATTGTCCCGCACTACATTCGTAGTGCCCCCACCCATTATACTCATTACTCGCGGCGCACTGCCCATTTCCGTAAGGGTTCGGGTACTGTTTGTGCATTCGCACAGAAGAAGAAGATGGACAAGTGGCCGGTGAGCCTTAACTGTATATAGACTAAGATGATATCTGTTCTTTCGGACATGTTCGAAAGAACAGATACCATCTTAGTCTATATATAGTTATAAGATTATCGATGTGTTTGTGTATTTTTTACCTGTTGGCATTAGACATATTTAGATATTCAAATTTTGACTGCGTACTTATGACTGACTGAGTAACTTCACATTTCAACGGTTTGGCGCTGAACGGTTCACACTTTGTGTGTGACGCCTACTTATACACACATATTAACACAAATTATAAATCGGTAAAATATTAAGCAACTTCCACTGAATTTTAGATATTAAGAAAAATAGTAAAAGGGTCTAAGGTACAACAAGAAGTGAAGTAAGTTTGCTCAATTAATAGATGTTTAAATAACCAATGAGAAACTTAAACATACAGTTTTTTGAGGGCAGTTTTAATGCGCACAGTTACCCCAAAATTTCTCTTAAAAGTTTGGAAAAAAGTCAGGTTTTTGATTCATATTAAATTAATTAATCAAAAACCTAACAAGCTATTTTATCTAATGTATACATTCATGAAGCAGAAAAATCAGAGCTAGAAAACTGTGGTACGAAATGTAGAAAATAATTTCATTTTAAGATGGGAACATAAGTGGAAAATGTGGGCTCTTAAATGAGCTATGTGAATTATGAAATAAGAAATTTTAAGCATCAGAGTATTCTGATGGGCACATTGCTTACAGGTATCGTAAATTATAAATAATCCTTTATATAAAGTGTTTCCATTGGAACTAAGAATACTATTGACATCAGCAATCGGTGAATTATTCAGTGAATAACTACGTTTAGGGAATTACAGCTTGAATAAGAAACTAATTATTTCATGTAACTATCCTCTATGTACTAATAATGAAAAAAAATGGTTCAAATGACTCTGAGCACTATGGGACTTAACATCTATGGTTATCAGTCCCCTAGAACTTAGAACTACTTAAACCTAACTAACCTAAGGACAGCACACAACACCCAGTCATCACGACGCAGAGAAAATCCCTGACCCCGCCGGGAATCGAACCCGGGAACCCGGGCGTGGAAAGCGAGAACGCTACCGCACGACCACGAGCTGCGGACTGCTAATAATGAGAAGAGACCAGAAACAAGAAACGAATTTACAATGAAATCAGGAGTGGATAAGAACAAATAAATTTAAACAGTAATGAATCAACGAAGTTTATTCAGTCAGCTTTACCATTGGGTTGCTGTGATGCCGTAACTGAGATTTTTCAGTATAAGAATAAAGACAATTATAAAGCTCGAAACTTCACTATTGGCTACATCACTGGCGGTTTGTTAAATCAGTCTTCTTATTTACAGGCTTGGTTTCAATGGAACATCCGGACATAGTACACTTCTATTACGACGAAAAACCGATTCTCCCTAGTTCACGAAGAAGAGCAGAAGAATCAAATTAAATATACGTATTAAGAATCTATTTTTGGGTACGCTGGAGCCCCACGTTTAATACGTCAAGTCACGCGACCAGTTTTAGCAGCAAGAAATCCAGAACAGTGGTAGGCGGTAGTACAAACGTGTCAATAAGCGATTGAAGTTAAGTTAAATAAACTTTTCTGACCATTGACGACAGTAAACTTGGAAATAAATAGTCAAGAGAGCGAATAATACAAATTTTGTATAGTAACCATTTTCAAAAAAGAGAGGTATTAGTTTGCTTCATCTTCAGAAGGAAAGCACGTTTCAGCTTCCTGGATCTCTATTTCATGGTTATTCCAATGGATCATGAACAGCAGTGTGGATGCTGTTGGTAATTTTCAGTCCTTGTATGCGTAGGTCGCGGTTCCAAGTTCGCCGTTGCGGCAATGCGTTTTTACAAAGGACCGCAGTGGACAGCGCTCACCGTAATTTGGAACACGAAACGTAGATGCTGCCTCGCCGGAACACGTGACAAATGAAAGAGCAGAATTTGCGTTGGTGTAAGATAACGTCATAATGAAAGGGAGCAGCAAAACGTGTCCGCGCCACACGTAAGCTTGCCGGTGGTGGGCAGTCCGCAGCTTTTGCATACGTTGAGCTACCTCAACTACCAGGAGGTCCACGTAGGACGCACTCAGCCGTATTTTCTCTACATGACGCTTATAAACATTTTGAAAGTGACTTTAAGTCTTAAAATGCAATGCACCGATGCTGTATAACGCAATGTAGCTTGGAAATCGAGATAGAGTTTAAACGCTGCCAAAAATAAATAAATAAATAAAATTTTGTAATTGGGCTACCTTGAGTTAAATTTTCACTCGACAGCGGCGTGTGCCCTCTTATGAAACTATACTGGCTGATTAAAACGGTGTGCCGGACCGAGACTCGAACTCGGGACATTTGCCTTTCGCAGGCAAGTGCTCTACCGATTGTGCTACTTTTTTTTTTTTTTTTACTAAATAAGTGAGACTGAGATTCACAGGACCGACGAAGAAAGGAATTTGTAGAAAACATTAACCAAAAGGATGATGTGACGTACAGAGGTGAAATATATTCCATATTCCACGTAGAGCAGTAGGGAGCAAAAATTTTGTGGAAGGGGAGAAATAATAGTGCTTGATAAATAAAAGAAGCAGTCAGATGAGTGTGTCTGTCATTGCCATAAGGTAAAAGTAACATTTTATCGTCACTGCCACCAAAAATGAAGTGAATGGCATTATTGGCATCAGCCGCCTGGACGCCACTTCAGTGACTTGGGCGTCGATGAGGATGAGGTGAAATGATTAGAACATCTTAAGTGCCCGAGCGAAGAAAATCTCCTACCCGACCAATAATCGGACCCGGGACCCAACGATGTATAGCTACCAACGCTAACTACTTTTTTGTATTCTTTGAAAACAGTAGACACACCATATACAACCAACTGATTATTAATCACACCTCCTGACTCTCTGTTTCAAACAAGGACAAAAAGTTATTTCCATTATCACATTACCACAACGTCTTGACCGCTATATAAAGAATTTTTGAAAATGTTCACACAGTCATGAAAAAAACTTAATTTAAATATTTCAATATTATAAAAGGAACGAAGATTAAGGGGTTGCTTCTTTTGTATACTCCGTGAAAAGTGATTTTCCTCGTCACGGGCGGGAGTCAAAAGGAAGCAATCATCCGCATCGTATTCTCAGCAGCACGAGGTGATGCATCATGACTCTTGCGTCCAGCCGGATAAACGTAATCATACCCGCCACTGGAGCGGGTGTTTTGGGTGCCGATCATTTATCGGGACAATATGTGAATCGTTGTAGCCGTTTGAAACCGTTCAGAGAACTCCTGCGCCGTTCTACCAATCTCATAGCCACCCTTGAAACCTTCCGGTCTCCTCTATATCTCTTTTGTTACGCAACCTTCCCTTCTACAATAACATATGAAACCTTCCCTTCGGATTTATATCTCTTGCTTCATAATAACAAATGAAATCTTCCCATTGAAATTATTTCTCTTTCTCAATAATTATAAGTGCAATCCTCGCATACAAATTTAAATGCTGCTTATTAAAAGTGATTAGCTGATTATTTCGACGAAACATAGAATGTGTCGTCGTCTTGGTCCTCAGTCGTTACCTGCAATAACCCTAAACTGTTCCTTACCTTTTTTACTGTTACTGGATCGCCATCTGACTGCTACATCGAACTGCGACACGAATATACTTACTCTGTTTTACTTTACTCTATTAGCTGCTGGTGGGCTGCCATAATAAGAGGCTGTATTTATTACCAAAGCTGACGTTATTCTTTAATAGCAAAGCTGACTTTATTCTTTAATTAATTTGATTGAAGTTACGTAATTCATAGTTAAACTTTTTTTTGACAACAATAAAATTTTGCAAAGTTTTACGTCGATGGTTTTTGGGATGGATTATAATCAGTAATGCAATACTGCTGGCAAAAATTAATTTTATTCAGAAAACGATTCTTCAAATATTTACTGTTGGTAATGAAATGATTTTACAAACGTTCAAATGGGACTTACTTTTTACAATAATCTTACAACTAGCATTACGCAAACATACCTTCAGTAGTCTTGAGCTTCTAAAAAAAATAATTCAATAATATTAGTTCATCTTATAATAATAGTTAGCTGATGTCTCTGTACATCCGTTTATAATTTCTTGTAAATCATAGCTGGTGGCGAGCCGGCCGCGGTGGCCGTGCGGTTCTGGCGCTGCAGTCCGGAACCGCGGGACTGCTACGGTCGCAGGTTCGAATCCTGCCTCGGGCATGGGTGTGTGTGATGTCTTTAGTTAGATTTAAGTAGTTCTAAGTTCTAGGGGACTTATGACCTAAGATGTTGAGTCCCATAGTGCTCAGAGCCATTTGAACCATTTGAACCATAGCTGCTGGCTGGCAGGCACACCGCTCCTCTCAACCTCTCGCTTCAGACCTGCCACCGACTCGCTTCACATTTCGCTTACTACTGACTTCCTACGAATACTAAAGTGCGGTCTCTCCCGCCAACAATGCTTTCTGGTGCACACAATCCCTGCTACTATTACAAAATGTATCAATGCGCGGTCTTTCCCGCTCTTTTCTTAAACTGTATCCATACGCGGCCTCTCCCGCCCTTTTTAATATTATATCAATGTGCGGTCTCTCACGCCAACAATACTTTGGTGCAGACAATCCCTGCTACCACCATCATTTCCAAAATGACAAATGTTAATTATTCCTACTTAATCCTCTGTCGACATGTGGTATATACCGAATTTCGTGTACTTGTGGTAAAGTTTATATTGGAACTACCAAGAGGAGCGTAAATACACGGCTATATGAACGCAAAAGTCTTTGCTGACTAGGAAAATAGAGAAATCAGTTGTAGCAGAGCACGTTCTTAAGTCAGGAAACCTTGAAGTAAAGTTTTCTGAAACAGAAATTTTATCTACAACGTTATATAATTATCCATAACTATGTAGAGAAGCCATTGAAATTTATAAGCATTCTGATAATTTTAAGACGATAGAGGAGGCAATGAAACTTAGCTACGTATAGACAGTAGCTCTGCAGAATCGCTACACAATTTTATCTTTGGCAAGACGACAATCGATAGTTCAGTTTTACTTTCGACAAGGATTATCTTTGATCAGCCCGTGTTACTTCGACCACGCCCTCTTTACTACAGTATATATGTTGCTCTCTGACGTCCGACCGGTAAGTCGGCAAGATCAGCGGCGGAGCGCCTCTGAGGATACCCAGCACAGTCCTGGACGAAACGTCAGTAACAGACGAGTTTCTTGGACCACGATCTCAAATCCATAAATTTTTTCCCAGCTGGTATGTATTAGGAAGTTCTGTCAGTCTTTTCGTGCTTTTATGAAAACGTACTGCTAGTGATCTAGCGGTAAGAAAAGTGGTAAGCTTCGTGCGCTGTAATTATAAAGTCACTCGTTCACGTCTTCATAATTCCATAGCTTCTTTAAATCGGATTGCTGTTAAGATTATTAGCCTCATGCAATCTCAAACGTAATTCTTTTCATTTTCTCATCAAACTCTGTAGGATAAAGTTCGAGAAACATTTCTGCCAAACAGTTCGTCGCTGCGTCAAGATCGGAATAATTTACGCTCGAGAGTTTCCTCATCCCACAGCAGCTATCAACTACCGGCCGTACCCCGCCCAGCACCAGCGTCGAACGGCTCCGACCAGGTGAATGTAGCGCGATCCTATAATTGTATTTGTCAACTGTTATTTTCCTATTTGAAGTCCTCATATTTTGCTCGCAGTTACGATTGGGAGTTTGCATGTCAAAAATTTACGAAATTTGTTCATGTGTGATGAAAAATAATCGCAATTGGAGAAAGGTCTAACATTTGCGACGTACTGTTTACTTTGGCGTTAGTAGAGGGCTGGAGACAGTAGTGGCAATTCTGAACTTTTGTATTGCGTGTAGAGTGAATGCTTCTGGCAAAACACGTCAGACAAGAATTTTTTGCTTCAAGAAAGATCGGTCTGGCATGAATGAATCTGCTCATTCAGGAAGCCTCGGTAACAGACCTGCATGATGAAGTACTACCATTTAAGCGTCGTTAGACATTGAATTCAATAGGCAAGGTCTCGAAGTCGCGAGCAGTATTACTGCACGCTCTAATTTATATCAACAAAAATCAAACGGGTGACAATTAATGCCGGTCGGGGTGGCCTAGCGGTTCTAGGCGCTACAGTCGCAGGTTCGAACCGTGCCTCGGGCATGGATGTGTGTGCTGTCCTTAGGTTTAAGTAGTTCTAAGTTCTTGGGGACTGATGACCTCAGAAGTTAAGTCCCATAGTGCTCCGAGCCAAGTGACTAGTTATAATGTCTGCACATTTACTTCTAAAGAAGTATTAATGGCTGATCCCTGACGAAAGGCACATACTCGAGCAGAGGACATTATTAACATAATATTTTGCCTCTAATGGCTCAAAAGGTCTTTGTGTGATATGAAAACCTCCCCAGGGTATAGAATACGGCAGATGGTATTGTTTGCCAACAGCTAAGACAGATATTGGTCATAGTGTACGAAAAGCGACCTGCAAAACTTCTTCGTGTGTTGATATTGCAGGTTAATGCACTTTGCCAATTTCATTAAAAAAAACTATCCAGTAGTCGGTAAAGTCATCCCACACGCATTTATCTCTCTGGAATTCCGGCCTCAACCGTGGGAGGTAGCACATTGGGTAGCGCACTGTATTCGCAACCCGGACAACGACAGTTAAGGCCAGCTTCCGATTTAGGTTTTCTGTGATTTTCCCAAATAGTTTCAGGCAAATGCCAGCACTGTTCCTTTGAAAGGACGTGGTCGATTTCCTTCCCCTTCCCCATCAAATGTTGACCTTTCTAGTTCCTTATTGGAAGACACTCAGAAAAATTCCTCTCGGGACGAAAACCTACTTGAAACCTCGTTTTATGAGATCTTTAACTCGGTTCCAGTAGATTTCACCAAGTGTAGAATCGGTTAACTTTCTGAGTGTTGTCAAACTGTTTCAGAAAATGCGAGAGAGTATACTGTTAATTCTTAATTTCTCTCTGTTGTTGACTGTCGTGTTCAATACAATAATGGACAATGCTATTAAAATATGCAATGATCTAATTCAAATTAAATTCATATTACCACGAAATCTTTACAATGAAAGTCTGTTTTAATAAAACATACACTATCTGTATCAGGAGCATGCCTATATCAGCATGAATTAGTAAGAAATTACTCATTCAGGACTTCGAAACAGTCTGTGTTTACTTGCTGTCATGTATCAAAATGAGGTAATACGGAAATTTGCATAAATGAAATAAAATTTCCTCGTCGATTTTCAATCTGAGTCCTTGCAATTCTATCGCGAAAAGGCTAGAAATGTATCCTGCAACAAGACCTAAGGACAGGAACCAAAGCAACCCCACTTGACAGGCGACCATCTTACCTCACAGCTAATGGAATACTCAAACATTGTGATATACTTTATTGCTCCAGTGGTGACCAGGAAAGATAGCGTCGCAAAGTAAGGTATGAGATTAATTACAGTTTCCACTTATATTGACTTTCCTGGACTCAAAACCATTAACTGATAAGTTTATTTCAGAACTTAAGTGAAAATAATTCTAATTATTTAATGAAAATGATACAAATATCTTAAGTGAATTTTACAGGCTAATTCTGTGTCATCAAGAAAGTAGCTTGTCGGTCACAGGGTTGCCAAACATATCCTACATTCCAGAATGAGATTTTCACTCTGCAGCCGAGTGTGCGCTGATATGAAACTTCCTGGCAGATTAAAACTGTGTGCCCGACCGAGACTCGAACTCGGGACCTTGAGTGAAAATCTCGTTCTGGAATCATCCCCCAGGCTGTGGCTAAGCCATGTCGCCGCAATATCCTTTCATTCAGGAGTGCTAGTTCTGCAAGGTTCGCAGGAGAGCTTCTGTAAAGTTTGGAAGGTGGTAGACGAGATACTGGCAGAAGTAAAGCTGTGAGTACCGGGCGTGAGTCGTGCTTTGGTAGCTCAGTTGGTAGAGCACTTGCCCGCGATAGGCAAAGGTCCCAGGTTCGAGTCTCGGTCGGGCACACAGTTTTAATCTGCCAGGAAGTTTCATATCCTACATTGATGCCAAGAGTCAGTTACGCTTCTAACAGTAAGATACGTGCGTTGAGCGGTCCAGGAAGTGAATGCAGTTCGTGTCTCAAAGACGTAGCGGTCGAGCGCCGAAATATCCGAAGCATATTATGTCAGTGAACCTTATTTGCATTTCGGTAAGTGGCTTTATCGACTAGAGCGTCGTCACTAATAATACAGGCCGGCCGGGGCGAACGAGCCGTTCTAGGCGCTTCAGTCTGGAACCGAGCGACCGCTACGGTCGCAGGTTCAAATCCTGCCTCGGGTATGGATGTGTGTGGTGTGTTTAGGTTAGTTAGGTTTAAGTAGTTCTACGTTCTAGGGAACTGATGACCTCAGAAGTTAAGTCCCATAGTGCTCAGAGCCATTTGAACCATTTTTTGAACTATTAATAGAGAGATGCGCCGACTACAGCTAAACAATACGTATCATTAACAGTCACAACTATTTGTATTTTTCGGTCTTAAGTGTACTGAAACTAAAAGCTCATCGCCACACATGTTTCACATTTTGTAACATGTACAGTAGTTATTCTGTGAACGTTATGAGAGGCAACACATCTTTTTCATAATAACAGACTTGGAGAACATATTTCTTGAGATTGACGTCATTGTACTCTGCATGAAAGACAGGCACGCAAATGAAGAGACAAAAACACCCTAGTGGTTGCAAAATGTAGTATCACAGCAAAGATTCGCAAGCTACGAATAACATGATGTAGAAAATCAAGAAATGCTACTGTGTAGGAGAAATGACAGAAGGTGCAGGCTCATAATTATGCTGAAATTTAAACCATTGAATGTATGCAGTGCAACTTCGATTCCAGCTTCTGTTAACATCAAAGGAGAATCGTTTCTTATTAGAAAGTCGAAGGAGGAACCTGAAACGCTGACAATAATGTCTAGAATAAATAAGCCTTGATTAAATCTATCGTTCTGTCCATAAACACTAAAAGAAAGATACGTATTCTCTGCTTGTTATGATTAAAATGTGTCAGATGCTGATAGTTTATCAATAGAAGCGAAAAGCGCCTTTGTTTAAAGGCTTTTCAACGTGCAGTTTACATAAGAAGACAAAGAGAACCCGAAATAACAACAGTTGCCCCGAGCTGAGCGTGGTGTTGAGGTTCTATGCTTCGCTTCAGCTGAGAGTTATCAATTTAGTCCCTAACGTTTTAATATTAACGAAGCCTGTAGAGTACCACAATTGTCATATGTGAATTATCGAGTTCCATTGCGGCGTACAGATAGGGAGACAGCTGTAGAATTTGCATAGTCTAGCCATATGCTGTTGATATATACGCCAGACTAACATTACATCAGCATATAGGCCATACTTAATTTCTACCTGTGAAAGAATTGCTAACCAGTGGGAGAATAGCATCGAAACCCGTCACCCTGTGCACAACACAGTCCAAGTATATGCCAGTTAATCGCTGAAAAATGCTCTACCCTCGCATCTTTGTGCCAACGACTTAATTTCTGTCGAAGAACTGTCATCCCATTACCGAGGCTATAAACAAATGTTATGTTACAGCATGCTTCACGCCCTCTGCCGCCCTCCATCCAACATACCCATTATCGATGTCTCATAAATTATGATACAGAACGCGGATTTATACTGCTTCTTATCATCTTTTTTGACCGTGTATTCTGCGGTTGTTCTGAAGATATGTAATTAAGATAAATACGAGTATTCTGCATAGAAGTCATCGAACGTTTCCGTTCTTCAACGCCCATGGCACGTTACTATCGGCATTGGACATTAACGCAGTGGCAGAGCGTTGCATGGTCTGATGAATCCTGATACCGTCTTCATCATGTCGATGGGAGGGCGAGAATCCGTCATCTTCCAGGGAAACAGCACCTTGACACTTGTACTGCAGGACGGAGACAAGATCACGGCGGCCTCATTATGCTCTGGGGAACATTCACATGGGCATCCCTAGGTCGAATAAAGCTCATGCATGTCACCATGACGGCCAAAGAGTATCGTACAGTGGCTGCAGACCACATACAGCCCTTCATGACGGCCGGCCGCGGTGGTCTAGCGGTTCTGGCGCTGCAGTCCGGAACCGCGGGACTGCTACGGTCGCAGGTTCGAATCCTGCCTCGGGCATGGGTGTGTGTGATGTCCTTAGGTTAGTTAGGTTTAAGTAGTTCTAAGTTCTAGGGGACTTATGACCTAAGATGTTGAGTCCCATAGTGCTCAGAGCCATTTTGGAACCTTCATGACGATCAAGTTTCCTGACGGCAGTGGAATTTTTCAGCAAGATAATGCGCCATGTCACAAGTCAAGATGTGTGAAGGAGCAATTCGATTAACAGAGCGGTTAGTTACAGTTGACGTGCTGCCCTCTCAACTCTCCAGACCTGAACCAAGTGGAACACATCTGGGATGTGACTGAATGTGGTGACACAGCTCATCACAAACCTCCCCGTAATTTAAGAAAATTAGGTGACGTGTGTTTAGATGTGGTGCCAACTTCCTCCAGCGACCTAACAAGGCGTCATTGCTTCGATGCCACGACGCGTCGCCGCTTTAGTCCGTGCTGAAGGGGGACATACCAGCTATTAGGAAGGTGGTCATAATGTTCTCGCTGATCAGTGTATCTCAGGACAGTAGAAGCAACATTGCAGCAAGCTGATTACTTCACTAACTGTAGCATACAGAACCTATATAGTGACTGTGATTTCATTTGCATAGCAGATGGTTATTCGGTAAGCAAATATATGCAGAATTTATGTATTTACCATAAGAATGAACTCTGTGCCTACTTGGTGCCAATGAGAGAGCTGTTAAATATATTACATTGAGCAGACTGTGTGGTGTTTTCCCTCTAATATTTGGAGTTTTTGGTGCCATTAATTGCTTGTTCTTGCGGGTAACACGAGGCACCATATCAAGGAAAATGTTCATAGTCACACATCAGTCCACAGTCTATCCTAGCTTGTGTATCAGGATGATATAGGTGGAGTTCAATCAGAGTTGTTGGTCATAACAAGCATAACCACCACCACTCCATGTTTACCTAGGTAGGCGGCGTTAAATTAAGTGCACAATCACATACGACATTCAGAACAGGTGAGTCGCACTCCACCAACACATTCTATTCTCTGAGTACCCATAACATCCAGGTCGTGTAGTTGTTACTGTCATCTAATCGTGATGTTTAAATTCTAACTACTGATGATGCTTTGCCAAGAAAAGCGAAAAGGGCCTTTTAAACGAGAATTTCCACTTGCAGTACGCCTCTCAGTCTTAAGTACACTGCACATCTTCAACATAGGTGCTTTTCGCTTTTATTGGCAAACATTCAGTAGCCTATACATGTTATTCATAACAACAGACGATATGTATATTTCTTTCAGTATTTATATACTGAATGGCACCTTTACTCAAGAATAATTATGCTAGACAATACTGTCAGCGTTTCGTATTCCTTGTTCCAGTTCGTAAAAATAAATACTTCTCCTTTCGCGTTAGCGGAAGCTGGAATGGAAGTTGTGCTACATACATTCAGTAATTTAAATTTCAACTGAATTTAGAGATTGAATTTTTTGCCATTTCTTGTAGTTTCATGCATAGTAGCCTTCCTTGATCTGGAACTTCATGTTATTCGTATCTTACGAAGTCTATCTGTAGATAACACGTTTTGCAGTCGATGCTGTGTTGTTGTCTCTTCATTTGTATGTTTGTCTTTCATGGATAGTGCCTCTGATTTCGACCTCAAGAAGGAATACTTTTCAAGTCTGTTGTTATAAAAAGGACGATTTTTATGTTCGTAACGTTTACAGTATAACTGCTGGAGATGTTCCAAAAATGTGAAGCAAGTCTGGCGATGAGATTTTAGTTTCAGTACACGTAAGACAGAAGAACACAAATAATTGTGACAGTTGCCGATTTGTGTCATTTACACTCATGCTCATAAATTAAGGTAACTGCAGAGTGTGGTGCCACACAACGTGGCACTACACAAAACTGGCGCTAATAGCACAGGCACATAGAGAACACACACGACACAGGTCTGTAAGTCCACGGTATTGGTGATAAGTTGAGAAAATCGTCCCGAAACGCATGTGCTACAAAACGCCACTGTTTCCTGCGCATGTACCCCGAAATCAATATGGGATATGATCACAATGCACACGTACACAGGCCGCACAACGGGTTGGTATACTCTGGCTCAGGTGGTCAAGCAACTGCTGGGGTATAGCCTGTCATTCTTGCACCAGTGCCTGTCGGAGCTCCTGAAGTGTCCTAGGGGTTTAAAGACGTGCAGCGATACGTCGACCGAGAGCATCGCAGACGTGTTCGATGGGGTTTAGGTCTGGAGAACAGGCAGGCCACTCCATTCGCCTGATATCTTCTGTTTCAAGGTACTCCTCCACGATGACAGCTCGGTTGGGCCGTGATTTATCATCCATCAGGAGGAAGGTGGGAGCCACTGCACCCCTGAAAAGGCGGACATACTGGTGCAAAATGACGTCCCGATAAACGTGACCTGATACAGTTCCTCAGTCAAAAACACTCAGTAGTGTACGTGCACCAATCATAATCCCAGCCCACACCATCACACCACGACCTCCATGCAGGTCCCTGTCAAGGATATTAAGAGGTTGGTATTTGGTTCCTGGTTCACGCCAGGTGAAAACCCGGCGAGAATCACTGTTCAGACTATACCTGGACTCGTCCGTGAACATAACCTGGGACCACTGTTGCAATGATCATGTACTGTGTTCTTGACACCCGGCTTTACGGGCTCTCCTGTGACAGGAGTCAGTGGAATGCACCTTTCAGGTCTCCGGGCGAATAAACCATGTCTGTTCAGTCGACTGTAAACTGTGTGTCTGGAGACAACTGTTCCAGTGGCTGTGGTAAGGTCCCGAGCAAGGCTACCTGCAGTACTCCGTAGCGTCTGCGGGCACTGATGGTGAGATATCGGTCTTCTTGTGGTGTTGCACTCTGTGGACGACCCGTACTGTAGCGCCTGGACACGTTTCCTGTCTGCTGGAACCGTTGCCATAATCTTGAGATCACACTTCGTGGCACACGGAGGGCCCGTGGTACGACCTGCTGTGTTTCACCAGCCTCCAGTCGACATAGCATTCTACCCCTCATAACGTCATCAATATGTTTTCCTTGAGCTATTTTCAACACACAGTTACCATTAGGACGTCTGAAAACGTCTGCACACTTTCTCGCTGCACCGTACTCTGACACGCACCAACACACCTCTGCGAATGTGAACTCCTGCCAGCGCCACCGTGCGACGACCACAGGTCAAATGCACCGCAATGCCATATCCCGAGGTGATTTAAACCCACAAATCGCTCACCAGAGCGTTGTTTCACCATGTATCAGCATTATCCTTAATTTATGAGCCTGAGTGTAGTTTGAGATCGGCCCATCTGAATATTATTAATTACGACGCTGTAGTCGAAAACTCATTTACAGAAACGGAAATAATAATCTTTGATATATGCTTAGGGTATTTCGGCGCTCGGAGGAAACATCTTCAAGACACGAACGGTAGTCACTTCGTACACCAAGCAGGGCTGGTGTTTTCTCTGACTAAGAATTAGCCTACAAAATTGACTTGATATATTCGTTTCATTGCCATTAGTTAATCAGAGTTATTTTCTCATAACATGTGAAGTAAAGTTATCAACGTATGAATTTCAGTCCAGGAAAGTCATTCTACGTGGAAATAGCAATGAATCTCATCTTTTATTTTGCATGCTTAATTGTCCTAGCCAACACTGAACTGTAGCAATATGAGAGAGCACAATACTGGGGAATTCCGCTAGTTGTGAGGTAACGTGGATGCTTGTCAAGTAAGGGCTACTTTAATTGTCAGTTATTCACTTTGAGACATTTTGTGGCAGAGGTACAAGCAGCCAGATCTAAAATCAATATAGATAGTTCACTTATTTTATTTATGAAATTCCACATATTCATTCTATTTCATTGTTACACAGGATAGCACATAAACACATTCGGTTTTGAAGACCAGAATTAGTAATATCTTACTAAGCCATGCTGACACAAGCACACACATGTTAGAGATAGTTCATATTTTATTAAAACAGACTTTCGCGAGCCGGCCGCGGTGGTCTCGCGATTCTAGGCGCGCAGTCCGGAACCGTGCGACTGCTACGGTCGCAGGTTCGAATCCTGCCTCGGGCATGGATGTGTGTGATGTCCTTAGGTTAGTTAGGTTTAATTAGTTCTAAGTTCTAGGGGACTTATGACCACAGCAGTTGAGTCCCATAGTGCTCAGAGCCATTTGAACCATTTGAGACTTTCGCGGTAAAGCTATCGTGTTAATTTGAGTTTCATTTGAGTTAGAACAGTGCATATTTTAATAACGTTTTCCATTGTTTTAATGAACAGATCTATAAACATCAGAAAGACATTAATCAACAATAGTATATTGTATCGCATTATCTAAATGAGCCTGACAATGCTCAGGCAGCTTGCCGATTCTGTGCCTGTAGAAACTTGTTGGATCAGGGATAAAGATGTCGTCACATCAGGTTTGAAGTGCATTTTCACCCTGAGTGGAACTTTCTTGACTTTTTTTCGATAAGCAGCTTGAAAGGCGAACATTTCAGCACATAAGATCAGAAGAATAAGAACGTGAAACATGACTCTTCCGACTCCTTGATAGTTCTGTCGCCCGCATCTCGTGGTCGTGCGGTAGCGTTCTCGCTTCCCACGCCCGGGTTCCCGGGTTCGATTCCCGGCGGGGTCAGGGATTTTCTCTGCCTCGGATGGCTGGGTGTTGTGTGCTGTCCTTAGGTTAGTTAGGTTTAAGTAGTTCTAAGTTCTATGGGACTGATGACCATAGCTGTTAAGTCCCATAGTGCTCAGAGCCATTTGAACCATTTGATAGTTCTGTCAGTGAAATCCTAATAGTACAGTATCTTGTAGTATCAACATGTGAAGAAGGTATTTAGGTCGTTTTTACCACGCTGCGATGTACCCTGCCCTTGAGAGGTGTTCATAATGCAAAACATGCTTTTTGAGCCGCCAAATGTGAAGTACCCTGTTCACACTGCCCTCTGCTTGAGTATATGTCTTTTGTTAGAGCTCAGCCATTAATAGTTCCTTAAAAGTTAATATAAAGTCATCAGCACTCATCATCAGTAGGAATAACGAACTGGAATTTCCAATGAGCCAACTGATGACGAACTAACAAAAATGCATTAATAGTCACTCGTCTCATTTTTGTTGTTTTAAATTACAGCATCCAGTACTAGCGCTCCCGACTTCTTAACCTTGCTACCAAATGCAAATGTCACACGATCCTTAAATGGTAGCAGTGTATCACGTATAGCTGTTACCGAGGCTCCTGTAGGGCAGCAGCCTACTCATGCCGTAGTAAATTCACAGCAGTCTTTCCATTGTGTGCCAGCCAGTCTGCTGTAACTAGCTCTGACGTCATAAATGTTGCGCAATACTTTAAAAATCAAGCAAATAACCTAAGACATTTCTAGCATGTCGGGAGTAATACTAAATTAACATATGTTGAATATCAGTTCGATAACTTTAGCCAT
The DNA here is from genome assembly GCF_023898315.1 of Schistocerca nitens. Classification (NCBI taxonomy): domain Eukaryota; kingdom Metazoa; phylum Arthropoda; class Insecta; order Orthoptera; family Acrididae; genus Schistocerca; species Schistocerca nitens. The sequence continues at coordinate 954,267,344 of NC_064616.1, forward strand.
TTTCGAAATTTGGACATTTTTCTGTAAAAATCATTGGCGCAACAGAAAAGAGCTAGAACGTTAAAAATTTATATTTAGGTTCATTTTTCATAATTATTTAATAAAAACAATACTTTGTATTTCACAAATGAAGATTTTAGTGGAAATTCATGATTTTCTGGTTTTTGTCTTAAAACTTAAGGAAGCAAGATAGATTAAGTAGGCTAATAAATAAGGCTAGGATGTTTATATTTAAGTAGGTTGGGGATCCGCTATAACTATGAAGATGTGAGAAGTTTCATTTGAATACCTATAAAAATATAGCGATAGCGTATCTCCAAAGGGCCAGTTCAGAGCTCGTCTACTGCGTGCAGTGTAATTAAATTAATTCTCTCGCACAAAATATTTAACTTAGCCACGTAAAAATTTTATTATCAGTACTTACCTGCGTGCTGAATGCACATTTAAATTAAGAGCTTCATCGGCCGTCAGCAAGAGAAGCTATGATTTATTCCGTAACTTAAAGTGGTGCATTACTAGCCCAGCGGCTAGTCGGGAGAGCCGATTTGATCAGGCGTTCCCTTAGCCGTCCGCACCGCGGCTTTATATATAAGAACGCTGCGCGGGGAAGCAAGGCCCCAGTTCTCTCCAGACGCTGCATAGCACGTCATCTGTGTCGGGAGTCGCGTCGCGTCGGTATCGTTACTAGAAACAGCCTCGGATGCCGTATTAAGTTACTCGGAATACGCGTAACCATGAAATCATTTTCGAGTGAAGTGTTAATTCTGGGTTGACTTTAATTAGCGATCTTCAGTTTGCGTATGTCGTATTTTCACGTGCCGTCGCGGGACAGACATTCTACCAATTATTTAGCGTGGCGTTTGATGAACCTTATCATCAAATTATGGCGAGCATTCATTTAAATATTTAACTTGGACAGTTATAGTGGCATCAGCGCATTAGACTCTGAACTGCTCTGTTAGTTAGATTGTGTGGATTCTTTTGTTTTCATCTGTGACTTTCAGAATACAGGACGTTTTTTCACGACTGTTTTTGATTATAAATCCCAGACAATCTCCTAATTCCTCATATCTATAAGCTGTAACTATAAGTGTATTCTCAGATAAAGTGGGCACTGGGAATTCTAATTACAGGCTTCACGTTTTGCTAATCACTTTCTGATTGCCAATATTGTAGTTAGAGAGCCAGTGTTGAGAACGGCGAAAGACAGCATAAATAACAATCTAAATACTAGGAACATTTTAAACAACATTATTCCACCTGCCGCCCCACATATGGATAATCGGCCGGGAAGTGTTTCAACATTCAAACAGTTATGCAACAGTAAACAATTAATTTCTAACCGCCGCCCCACATATGGTGCATCGTCAGGGAATTGCAGTGTTTCTCCATTCAAACAAATTAAACATTCAAACATTTTATATAACAACATTTATTCCTACCAGCCGCCCCACACTCCCTGAGTGTACAAAATCATTCATGCCAGAACGATCTTTCTTGAAACAAAAAATCTTTTTCTCTCGTGTTTTTTTTTTTTCCAAAACCACTCACCCCACATACAATACAAAATTTCACAGCTGTGTCTGCTGCCTTCACCCCTCTACTAAGCTCAAAGCGAACAATATGCAACAAATGATAGTCCTTTATCCACTTTCGAGTATGTTTTATCACACATGAACAACTTTTGTAAGTTTCAGGCACGCGAAATCCAAATCGTAATAGCGAGATTTATCGTTGATAAATACACTCATAGCTCCATGCCACTTTCTGTCGGAGGCGTCTGACGTTAGCGGCAGATGGTGTATACCTGAATGCCGGTAGTTGCTGTGGGAATAAATTCTCAAGTGAAAGCTATTCTGATATTGATGCAGTCACGAGATGTTTAGCGGAAATATTTCTGTAACTTTTTGCTGTATATGTGGATTAGGAAATGAACCGAATTAAGTTTCACATTACTTCAGACTTACAACCTTAGAAAATATTTGATATGCAACTTCAAGAAACTACGGAATGTAGTGAACTTTTTTAATACAAAGTACAAAGTTTACCACTAGACTACTAGCATAACCGCTCGAGAAGACGCAAAACTTCCTCGATACCATTCCACTTATTACAGTGTTGCCACATCGAGCATATGGCCGGACTTCGAATTCTGAGGAGTGGTCGAGAGTATTGGCTGCCTTACGTAAACGACTGAGACTTCGATTCTGCGGCGGCAACACCCCGGCCAAATTCTGTGTCTAACGTTGAACGGGGTGATCAAAAAGTCTCTCCGCAGTGCCGTATGATTGTTCGCCTGCCTGGGTTACTTCCCCTCTGACTCTCCCAATATTCCACTGTTTCGTTTATCTCAGCTAGCATCAGTAGTATCGTTGGTGTGTGTCGTTACTTGTTGATATGAACGTTTAAGTTTAGTTCCTTTGTTCGTTTGTTTCGTTTTTGTCACTGTTAAAATGCTAACCACTGAAAACGTGTGTTTTTAGTCGAACAAGTGTTAAAACTGGCGATAAATACACAGTTTCAGTTCGTCAAACATTTAATTCAGTTTTCCCGGAGACAACACTCCCACATCGCGATACTGTACGAGATTTGATTAACAAATTTCGAAGTACGTGTTCAGTGACAGATGTACCGAGAATTGGTCGTCATAGCGTTTTGTCTGAGGATAAACTACTCGATATTTCCGATAAAATATCCATGAGTCCGGACGAAACAGTAAGAAAACTCGCCCAGAAAATCGATGATAGTGTCGGAACGACCCACACAGCTGCAAGGAAAAATTTATAACTTTTCCCATACAAAGAGACAGTCGTACAAGAACTGAAAAAAACTGATCATGGCAAGAGGTTGCATTATTGTGAATGGTTCAAAAATTTCGTTCAACAAAATGGAAGGGATATTCTTAATGAAACGTTTTTCACTGATGAGGCGTGGTTTCATTTATCCGGATACATGAACTCGCAAAATTCTCGTATGTGGAGTACTGCAATTCCATTGTGTATTCATTCTATGAGAATAGGAGAAGGAACAGCAATTTCTAGACGTCGGATTGTGGGTCCTATATTTTTCAACGAAACAATAAACGCACAACGATACTGGAGTGATATTCTGTACCCATTCAAAGGCGAACTTGTCTAAAGTGAAATACTGAGTGGTTATTTTCAATAAGATGGTGCAACCGCGCATACAGCTCGCGTTTCAATGTCACTGCTCGCTGATGTTTCTGGTGATTGCGTAATTTCACAAGGACTTTGTCCTCCACCATCGCCTTGTCTAACACCACCTAACTTTCTCTTCTGGGGTGCAGCTAAAGCGACTGTCTACAAAAACCGTCCAAAATCCATCAATAAATTGAAAGCTGCAATATCCACTTTCACTGCTTCTGTTACAGAAGAAATGTTTCAGCTTGTGTTTGGAAACATGATTAGACGATTTGAATTGTGTATTCAACAACATGGGGGACACTTTTAAGATTTAATGTGAAAATCTGCAAGTAAAACTGAATATTCAATAAATTAATAACTTGTATTTCACTGAGTTTCATTTCGGTATATTCACTGCCGCATACGGCACGCGCAGCTAACAACCATACGGCAATGCGGAGAGACTTTCTAAACACCCCGTACTTTCCTGATATCTAAATGAAATATTCTGAATGACTTCCATTTAAATGTGACAATGAGTAAGTAAAATTCACTGCCTGAATACAAGCTACGACTGCTCTCTAACGTCATGTTAAAAATAATATGGACGTAATGAACAAAGGTATAACGCAGTACTGCCATGTTGGCGTTGCAGTAACATTCTTGATTTCCAGTGCTCTGGTTCATATGGATACCCACCTTTGACAAGATTCGGGAGGGTGGCACGTTGAGTGAAGCAGACTTGAGAGTCAAGGAATGGTTAATATTCATGCTACTGGCCGACACGATGTGCCCTAGAAATGAGATATCGCTAAAAGCGAGTGTTAATTTAGAGGAATATTACAGTCAATCCCTCGGCCTTAAAGCGGGTCAGTACTTGTCCCAGATGTCCAAGATGTTCGTGCAAGCTGGTATTGTACACTAATACATCATACAAATCATTTTATATTTATTTAAACTTCAAATTCCCCTATGCTCAATCCAATAATGTGGATAGGACAGCTGCATCCGTAGCCAGCCCCAAGGGCTCTCTATTAAACTGAAATGGATTATAATCAGTACAAAGCGCGGTTAATGGTTTACATTCTTCGTCCAGTGATATCTGGTAATACGCTTGGTTCAAATCTAACACCGTAAACACCCTTGTCCATGAAAACTAAGTGAAGCAGTTGTGAAGATAGAGTTGCGGAACAGATTCTAACATTACATTTTGGTTAACAGCACGACAGTCAACCAGCACTCTTGGCCTGGCTTCACCTGACTTAGCTACCAAGAAACTGGGTTCAGCGTAGGGAAACACAGATGGTTTAATTAATCCGCCTGCCAGCAGGCGGTTAATAATCCCACGCAACTCGCGTATTTTGGGTGGGGAGAGTATATCAGGCGCCCGTCGATCGGATATGTTATCCGTCAATCTGATTTTGTACTGAATTTTATCAGTCACCCCCCAATAGACCAGTGAGAGTTCCAGGAACTCTCTTGACAAATATAACAATTTCCCCGACTGGTCGGATGGCAAATACGGAACACCAGACACGCTGTTTTCTGATTGAACCTGTGCTACTACGGATGAAATGCGATGTCTGCAAAGTGGGAGCCTTTTCTCAGGTCGAAACTTAAAATACAGTTCCCTGCTTGAATAATCGAGGATACAATGAGTCTTTCTCCAAACATCACAGCCCAGTATAATTATAGCTGAAAGCCCACTAACTACCGAAAATTCCAGCTCGCACTTACATGATTTGAAAAAACGGTTTTATAAATTACTTCCATCTGAGATATTTTTAGAGTGTCGTGCAAATGTGTTTTGTATGAAATATTTAGTAATAATAATGACACCGTTTTCAGACATTATAGGTAAAATTTAGATTCACGTTTGATGCCGGTCATGTTGCTCGTTCTATCGTAATTTAGTCGATAGTGTTAAGTCATATTAAACCACAGATGGCCATAACAGCGCTTCATACAGTGGTTGGTGTCGGTCTGCCCCAAGCGTCGAGATGGCGTGTCGTCCAAGTTCCGCCTCTTATCGTTCTCGCCACGTGTCTCACGTGTTTTCGTTTAGTGTTGTGTGAGCTGTTGTGCGCGCCACATTGCTGTTTGTCATCTAGTGTCTGGTATTAGTGCAGTCCTTCCTGCCGCTACGTTGTCATGTGCCGCGATGTTCAAAATGCTTCCCATATCTATTCGATTTACAGCTACTGTTACCTTCAGCTTCGGTAGATCCACGTGGCATGTGCATCCCGGCTCCTTAGAGATACACGACTGGCTAGCGAACAAGATCAAGGTTGCTACACATAGACTCAATGCTGTTTACTTTTGTTCGGAATTATATGTGTTTTTCGGTTAAATTTCCTGACCCACTTCAGCCTGACAGGATATTATTACGTCACGGTCCTCAGGTCCCCTTTACTCATCATGATGATTCCACAAGCATAGTTTTCTTGGCGAATGCTGAAGTATTCTATGCAGATGTTTGGTTTTTAATCTTGCTCCCGAGGTAGATGACAGGTTTCTGAGGCCCGTCCTGCTCCATTATGGGGACGTACGACATGTTCAAAGGGTACGCTGATCTGCTCAGCACCGCTTACAGGCTTATAGTGGTGTTCGTCGGTAGAAATGGTGATTAAAAAAAATTCTCTCTCGCTTGCCATTATGACGTTATGGTGTTCATATCACTTACAGCGGCCAGGAAGGAACTTCCTTTATTTGTTATCAGAGCGATCACCTACGAATCGTTTGTCCGCATCGTGTGGTGATATTAAAACACTCTTACGAACAGCGAAAAAATTGACTTTAGTGGGTTTTTTCCCACGGGTTTCTGTAGCTGAGCCAATCTCGGTTATTGAGGATGGAAGAGGATCGTCGAGAGATTAATGTTCGTCATTTTTCGCCGCTGCCCACGCGTAAGGAGATTAACGCTGTCACTACCGATGTGCCGAACCTGGTTCTTCAAATAAAGCGTCGCAGAACACAAGACGATGATGCAATTCAGTCACCTAGGGCTCGTCCTACGGATAGCCCTCCATCGAAGGACCATCTTCTCCGGCCCGAGTTTGTGGACGAGGAAGCCATACGTGCTTCTACACCTGATCAGATGTTCACTGGCAAATTATCTGGCGATTCTCCCTTCATCCAGACTGCCTTGTCGGCGCCGCCCGTTAGGGGATCTGTTTCTGGACCCCACTTGTAACGCCTAGCACTATCGGATGTATCTCCGGTGTCTCAGTTTTCCAACTACTTCTGCGCCTTCTGCCGCATCCTCCACGTCACAACCTCTTGATGTGCGTAACTTCATTGATTCCCTATGGCAAGAGGCCCCATCGTTACTAAAAAAATCTCTCCATACGTGAGCCGCTGCCCGTCGACGAGTAGGGTGCAGACTTCTCTTCCTCTCAGCCTGAAACTTATTTTCTGCATGACCCACCCACAGAGCCGCATGAAATAGCGGTAATTCCGAGGAGCCTCAGTAAACGACTTATCAAACCTGAAAGAATCGCATCGCGGAAGATGGAAAAATATTTCGAAGATGGGTTAGATGTTCACACTTCTTCTCCTTCCGTTTCGTCCACTGATTCTGCCATGGCTACTGGTACATCGATCCGTTCAATGACTATTTGGTATTTCATACTTTGTGTTTCAGTTTAATTGCCTATGCAAGCATATACTTTTCTGACTGAATATTAACAGGATTGGTCCTGAACTCAGACTCGTAGCACTGCGACAGCTTATATGGGACTCTGGTGCAGACATATATATATATATTTTATAGGAGGTATTATTTGCCCAGTTTTCAGCTCCTCTGTTCTCGACCTTTTCTAATGTGGCTTCTGAACATTCTACGTTCACTGTCTTGTTTTATAAGGAAGGAACTCCACTATGACATTTCGAAGTTTCTGATGATGGTAGAGATGTGGGATGCACATTCTGTGGTCTCACTATACTTCTTCTCTACGCCCCTTCTGGTTCTGGTCGTTCTATGGAACGATCGCGTTCCTGCATAGAAAAAATTATTTACCTACTTTGTAAATCCCCATCAAAGATTCTTTTGGATGGTGATTTTAATTGTCTTCTCCTGCCGGTGGATCAGTCTCCTAATTTTAGTCTTAGGAAAGAACTGAGTGACAAGGTACGCTCCTTGCACCTACGTGACGCATGGGTGTGTCAGTATCCTACACTTGTCCGATACACTTATTTTATTGTCACCTCTAGCAGTCGGCTTCACAGCTTTCACCTTTCACATCTTTTTTGAAGTATCTGCGCTAGCAGAATAGGAATGCGGAAAACACAAGTCCGAAAACAATTTGTTGGATTCACCAAAACGAAACAATCGAAAACAACAACCGACTCGATCCCAACTGCGGATCGACACAAGTAAAAAATAACAAATAATAATAAAAAAGACCCGACTCTTCACTGGGAGCGAACACAAACAGTTCTACAACGTCTAGAGATTCGTCGACTATACCAAGAGGTCGGCCAGCTAGAACAGGCGTCTGGCCATGGCTGCCGTGGCGGCAGCTCTGTATCCTTCCGAGGTGTGCGTCGAACTGCCCTTTGCCGGCAGTGCGCCGCCTTATAAGGCCCGTTGGCGGTTTATCTGCCGGAACTAATTGCGATCACGTGCCTGGTGTAGCAAAGTAGTTCCTAGGCTAGCTGGGACCTCTGGTGAAGCTGTTCTGCGGGCTCCGCGAACGGGTAGAGGTCCATGGCGGCCGTTGGTGGAGATCTGGTGGTGTGTTGTTTTGTGGCCGCCACTAAGTCTGTTTTGACAACAGTGAGTACGCAGGTTTTCCTGGTGAATACATACCCTGTGATTCCGGCATCCCATGATGGTTGGACGTAAAGTGGGATGCCGATACAGTAGGCGCTACGATGTCAGAAATGAGTGGCCACAGAATTTTGTATCGGCAGCGTGTGGATGCGGATATGATACTAAACATTGAGCTGTTGTTCTCAGATTTAATTATATGAAGCAGCCGGTAAAATTGTATATTCTTCCCTTGGTGTTCAACATAGCTTATCTACAAGAATATTCGCTTTCTGCAGTCATTCAGGAAGATGGACCCGTTGCTCTCATAATACAGAACGGTACTCGTGTATTGTAAAGTTGTGGACACTGCTTACCAAGTCACAAATGCGTAAAGTCGTCATTTGTTTTGGTGCCGTAAGGAAGACAAACGTCCGACGGAATCAGGAATTTTATTATTATTTATGACGCCAACTTTACGATAGCGCTAGGCTACAGTTATAGCGATTGCAGATGATGGGTCTACTGGATAAATCCCCTGCTACGTTCCATTTTACAAGATGAACTGACTTCACTGTGCCATCTTACCCGTATGCGGACGCACAGGAACGCGTTTACATTGCATCCGCGGTAACGTCGATTAGCTGAGCGTCAATATCCCACCGTGATATTTTCACTTTAATTTTTAACTACTTTACCGAACTGTAAGATGCCCACGTTCCTGCTGAAAATTTTCCTGACGACTTTTCCCCTTTGCTGCCTTGCGTCGTCACCCCTCATGACATGACTTTTTCCTGACTGAATTCTACAATGACGATATGTAGGATGTTGTTTCTCGGTCTCAGTCACCCAAGTCACGTGGATTGGATGGTATTACTAAAAAATTTTATGTTCACTTTTGTTTTATGTTTATTGTTGGCATCTCATAGATTACACAATAACGACGATGATCAATGAGGTGATACTGGGTGTCTTGCTTCCTGATCCTTTCAAGGAAGGTAAAATGTTCCTCATAACGAACACCAAGGGCCGACCTGATGTTGTCACACTTCGTTCGATTACTCTCTTATACTTCGACTGCAAAATTGTCGCTGGAGCTATAAACACTCGTCCCTAAGTAGCTAGACAAAATCATTGCCGGTCACCAAAGCTTCGTGCCGGGACGCACGATGCTGACTTCTATTCTCGAATATCGAGATGTCGTTTCGGTGCCTGCGACTTTGATTTTCCTCAACTTCCACAACGCATTTAACTGTGTCACTCACAGTTTCGTAATGAGTGTGTTAACCCCTTTAGGTTATATCCACGAAGCATGCAAAGAGCTGGTCAATCTTTTCATTGCTGTCCATGCCTCAGTGATTGTGAACGGTCAGCCTATCCCCCTGATCTCAATCCGATGTTGTCTGCACTACGGAAGCCGCTTATGCACATCTCACTTTGTTCTGTTGCTTTGGCGTATTGCCATACAGCTACGTTGTTAGACTATACTGGGAGAACGATTCTCAGTCGAATCTTACGCCGATAACGCCATGATTTTAGTACGAAATTCCGACATTTCCGGGCTCAAGGATAACTTGGATTCCCTTTTTCGAGTTGCTGGTGATCCCATTAATGATAGTAAATGACCGTTCATCACATTCCGGGGCTTTAAACCTTGATAATTCCTTGGGCGACCCGAGGATACCGGCAGTTGCTTCTGCTCTGAGAAATCAACGAGATTTCACCGCTACAGATTTAATATTCTTTCTAGGTTTAAATCTTATCGACGGTTCTCAACGTAGAGCAGTAGACAGAGATTCAGATATTTCTGCAACTCTATTAGCTTCAAATTATAATTACTTCAGGCTTAATTGTTCTCTTTTCACGATTAATTGCACCTTCAGTACAATATAACAGCACATACATGCTACAGTATACACAAACATAATAAGGGATATACTGTAACACTCGCTGTTTTAGATTGGCCAATAGGTGGTGTTAACTAACCCTTATATCCCAAGGGGTAAGCTCAAGAAGATTATCACGCAATATCAGGCGCCACACCAATCCGTGGAAATGACATCACCTTTGAAAGTTAAATTGCAATAGCCAATATGGACAACTGTTCTCCACATGGGATGCATTCGTCCTTTTGAAGACGCTTTACCACTGGCTTCAGTGCCATTACCTGAGAAGAAGTTAAGTGGCAAGAGTTGGATTAACCGTATAACTTGCATTCGAAATTCTGTACCCGTTGAGGTCACGAAAACAGATGGATAAGCTACCTTACGTACTTTATACGTGTTAATTTCATCTGATTCTTTCTGTAGGAAATGAGAAATCCATGGGAAATATTGCTGGAGGACATCTTACGTTCGTGTAACTTCTTTTGTTTCTCTTGATATACTGTTTCTTAAGGAAAGAAGATTTATGTTGGTGTATTGTTTCTTAATGAAAGAAGATTTGTTATTCGTTTTGATGTAGTTTGTAACGATAGGCATGGCAGGGAGCTTATTGTGTGAGGATTTACTCAAGGTGAGGGTGTGTTAATGTAACTGAAGGATTTATATCATTGGTAAAGGACATCCAACTAAAAGCATCAAGTTTTTTCAGGAGGGGTGGGAGGGCTAGTGATTGTGGCTACCTTTCTTCACGTAGTGTTACAACAAAGGAGGACGACGAAGTGTACCATAACTGTGGCAGTACTACAGTTCTTCATTGGGGACGGAGAAGCACATTGAAGCGTGATACGTTCCTCCAGTCATGAGGACGACGTCCTTACCAAGCACCGTTGTCAGCTGAAGGTTGACTGGAAAGTGAAGAACAAACTGCTGAGTCTGGAGGAGACGTTTTCTGAATTACACCTTGGAACCATGAGGAAGGGAGTATGGAGGCGGTACGAGTGGGGCACAAGGGGTTACATCGTTCCTATGAGCGTCTGTGAAAGCGGTTATGCTAAGTAGTAGATTTAGTGCCACGTGCGTTCCTGCATCGTAAGATAGGATGGTTGGATGCAGGAGGTTGGTTGCTAATCCGCAAACGCTGTTGGCATCCGAGAATTAAATGATATCAAGGGACGGATAAGAGAAACAGCAAGTAACGATAAAGCTGTAACTGAATGGCACACTATGTAGTCGATAAACTTGGAGATGGGCGTACCGAATAACACTCGAAAATAAACAAGAAATGAGAGCACAACTGACTGGGTACTTGAAAACAATCATGGGCATGGTTGTACAAGACCAGAATGTGGTACAGATTTGGCTAGATCTGCTAGATACTAGAGTAAATACTGAAAGCCCCCTGCAGTCACTAGCTGACAGACTAGGGGATACTAGAATGGAGGTAACAGCCTTAAATGGGACCATACCGGATGCAGTGCGCAACCAGCGGAGGCCTACACTGTTACCTCTGGAACAATTCCTGGCTGGCCTACGGATGGTCCAAGAGGAACTTACAGTGGAGCTAGAACACAGGGATTCATCGAATGACCGGAGCGTGTCGTTATTCTATCACATTGGAATGGTGGGAATTAGCACCGACAGGGCCTGACTTCATGTGCTACGCTAATTTCTGGTAGCAGGTACGGGTGCTCAGTACGAATGTATATGTGATTGCAGGCTTTCTCCGAGTATTCCAACAACAAAATCTTCTCGGATGATTAGCTGAGTGGTGGTGTCGTCTTATCGCAACGTTTCAGTGAGTTTCGTAACCATCTTCGCCTGAATATGACGGGTACGAAATTCGTTTATTGTGACAAGACTCTTATAGCACAGTACAAGTATTTCACAGTCCACTAATACCCGGCAAAATGGATAGCTCTAGGGAAGTGCGTAGAGATGAGAACACAAGAGGTTATTCTGATTTCCAGAGAAAGATGAAGTTAGGTGTCGAAGTTAGCAGATGAAGTCTGTCGTTGTCATAAGGAGCAGGTGACGATATGCCCGATCCGAGTGGTCAAGATCGAAGTCAAGGCGTGCGAGGTATACCTATTTGAAAAAAAAAAGAACAGGATCTTCAGGCACTGCACACACATTCTAAAAAGGACTTCCCGCACTGGATCTAGTCTACGTCCAAGCCTGAAGTCCTTATCGCAAACTGGTATGAGCGCGTTTAACCTGATGACGTGATGAGCCTAGGAACTATAAGGAAGTGGGTTGCTGGTTAACGCCACAACTTGTGACATTTCACGAGCAGGTTTACATCTCCCACCAATTATCACCAGGACGACCACCACGAATATGACGCAGCACTTGTTGTACTGGCTAGATAACCAATTCGGGTATTTTGAAACTAGAACTTACCCCACCTAAAAGTGACCTTGTCACCTGACCTCACTGGACGGACTAATAGCAAGACAAAAAGATTGCATTACCGCGGAGCATGTGTGCAGCATGTACATGAACGATGAGTGTCTCAATTTCTGGTACCATATTCGTTCTGACTCTGCTTTGTACAATCTTTATCTACTTTATTTGGAAAACCGTCCGACCACTTGAGCACTCATGGCATGAGTTACCTCTAGACCTGATTAATATTAGAAGAAGAAACAAGCAAATGGTTCAAATGGCTCTGAGCACTATGGGACTCAACTGCTGTGGTCATAAGTCCCCTAGAACTTAGAACTACTTAAACCTAACTAACCTAAGGACAGCACACAACACCCAGCCATCACGAGGCAGAGAAAATCCCTGACCCCGCCGGGAATCGAACCCGGGAACCCGGGAGTGGGAAGCGAGAACGCTACCGCACGACCACGAGATGCGGGCAAGAAACAAGCAGCCAATGAGCATTTTGATTCACGCTGACACTGAATTAGGAGAATCTGAGTGAATTGCATACATATGTTTAAACAATGAAATGTGTTGGAAATAAAATTTTCAGGAATATGGACGGACTACAAGCCGGGGGTCACATCACTAGAAGGGGAGAAGAGTGCTGCGCCATGCTTCCGCCTGGCATTGCAGACGGCTCTTGCGACCGACTCAGCAGAATGACGTCATAGGGAGATTAACGCAAGATGGCTCAGTAGCTAGGAGTCCTGACGGTAGAACATACATTTCGTTAGCTGATACTGCAGAAGACGCCGCCCAGTGCCTCTGAAAATCAGGAGTTTTACACAATACAGTACCGACAGCGCTCCTGGTGGCGTTGACATGACAAGAAAGCTTTGACAGACGATGTCACCATTGCCCCACGACTATGCCCGGCTGAGATCTATTAGACTTCAAAGGCAGGAGCACTGCAGTTTCAGAAACACTAGTGTTCTAGACTTGTACATATGTCACCTAATGAAGGCAGGCATTATGCAGTCACTGCCAGTCACTAGCTGAGGGGAAGTCCGTATCTGTCGTCGAGCTGAGGTGAAGCAACCGGCATCTGCTGGACTCTGTGTTCAGCAGCAGCAGATTCTGGCATTTGCTAACCCTGGGTGCTGCTGACTTGTCGTCATTTCACCTCTGGGTTTCCCACTGGGTGACTATCGACTGTTGGCTGTCTCCTTCTGGTGGACCAGTGTTCGCCCCTGTGGACACATGCTGTCGCTATCCACCATCGCCCTGTGTGATCACATGTCACCGTCATCATCCACGTAGGGGGTTGGAGTTCTATCCGTTTTGCCCAGGACGCTTGAACTAGAAGAACAGTGTTTGCCGACGGGCCAGTGCGCATCGTCCGGCCGAATCCACCTGTGTCACAGAGAGCAATGGCCGCCTCCCCAGCTGCTGCTGACACGATCATCCTTCCGCGGGCCAACGTCGCCTACGTCACGGCTGGCACTGGCCACCTCCCCAATACAGTCTACCGTCTTAGCTGCTGTAATTCTTATGGAGTAAAAGGGGTTATTCAACCAGTAGTGTTTCCGTGAGCGACCACCACCTGGCACATGCCACCTCGCCAATGCAGCCATGCAGATGGCAGCAAATTGCACATATTCTGACATATCACAGCCAGCCTCACCATCCGCCGTAGTGGAGGGCACTCCCCGACCTTTACATTAGCATCGAAGCTTTTAATATGTAACAGATGATGTGTATATCATATGGAAATTACCACACATAGAATTTTCATTGAACGCTCGTCTACAAGAAGTTTAAAGTGTATATTCAAGCAGCAGATAATATCCTTTCTGTCATCTGTTCCTCAATAATATTATCATTCCTTGCTATAGAGCCGTGGCATTGTTCTTCCTATTTCAATTTCCCCTACGATTTCAAGAGCATTTGGAGCTCTGTGACTAACGAAATTAATAAACACATACATTTCTGAACTCTTGTGACTGATATGTGTGTCACTTTTATAGATTAACCAACGGCCTTAAATGTTTGTGTTTGCGAAAGAAGTGAGTAGTAATGATCATTGTTGACAGGTGACAAGTACAGAATGGTTTATAAACAGCACGTTTGGTTTGGCAGCTTTGAAACTGAAAAGCAAAACGTAGAACTTCTATTCTGAATATATGCATTAATGTCCAACAAAACTGCGACATTACTAAGGCGACATAGAACAAACGTCAAACTGGCTTGGAGTAACCAAACATGCTTGAATATGCGGATGATAAGCATTTAAGTGCACCCACAAAAATTAGGAAGCAGTAACGACATGTATACTGTGCGCATAAGGATTTAATATGCAATGCGTCTCTCATTCAGAAATCTTATTTGAATGAAATCAATCAATCAATGTATGTACTAAAGGCCCTACAGGTACAATATTTCGGTACTCAGACATGGCTCCATCGTTAGTTGCGTTAACGAACTGAGATCCTGTGGGTACGCGGCCTACTTATAACCCCTCCCACCGCAAGCCACTCCCTCCGCTGTCTGCGCCTTATAGAGCGTGTCGGCAGCCCCGCACAGGCTTGTTTCGGCGTCTTTGATATCGTCGATGTAGTTGCAGCAGCAACGCACCTGACGATGGCGGTATGTATGAGTATCGAAATATTGTGCTCGCTGCGTACTATGGACCGCCAGCACACCAGTGGACTGTTCGAGCAATAAATACGCCGGGAGGAGCTGAAGAAACAAGTATTTCAGTGTAGGTTATTTGTAAGAATATCGTGCTGTACCACGTGTAATAATGAGGAAGTTGTCCTAGCACATATCGGAATACGTCAGCGGAAAGAGTGTGGCCTACCGAAATTGTGGTTTATCTTTTCACTATATTGCCACACGCATGCCATGACTGCCATGCGAATAGGGAATACATGGGCTCCAGAGAGACATAGATAATTCCATGTAGCATCTGAACGGCCCCACACGAGTGGATCCCAAGAGGGTAGACATATTGTTCCTAGGCCGTTCGCTGTTGTACAGCTACGTCACGTCAGTAGATTCAGAAAATCGGGTAGTTTGAAGCAAGACAAGTATTCATATGGACAGTGCGACTACATTTGGAGCGTCACGGACTGTCAGCAAGACCTGCAGTTTTGTGGTTCACTTGACGCGCCAGCCGAGGGGTATCAACAGTTGTGTGCTCAACAACCACACTCGACAAAGGAATAGCAATACCACGTACTTTCACACGAATCACTTGGAAGCTTTGAGTAGCAAATTCCGCACCCTATTTACCTCTTGATCATCTTAATTGTGTTGCTATTCTAATGAACAATGCTGTAGTTGACCCAGAATTGTAAACATTCAGTAACTGTTCAGAAATATCAAGCACTGTTTCCGCTCAGTTTAAACAGATCAACATTAGAGGAAACCCGAGATCACTTTGTTTCGCAAGAAGATGAGCTTTTAATGATGTATGAATTACTATAGATACGAAAATTCTTCAATTCAAACGCATCGTTGCAGGGAAACTGTTTGCAGCTGCAAATAGCTGGATTAAGAGAACATCCTCAGGAAGTTTCAGTAATTTGGTCGTATTAGTTTCTGACAACCTTTCACATCATTTTCCCTGTAGCCTTGTACTGTAATAAAGAGCCTGGACGTTCTCAGGCAGTTATTTGTGATGTGCCAGATGAAATGGTTCCTTGTAGTAAATTTGCTTTTGATTGACGGCAAGTAACTTTATGAAACCTCATACTTCGTGGGGGTATTGAGTTATCGGCAATATTTTTTTCTCCACTCTCAAAAATTAAAAACAAAAGCAGAATGAACCTTTTTTCATACGTATATACCAGTGACATATAAGACCACGTTTTGCACATTTCCATTCAGGGACACATCACCTTAACACTTTAAGGAAACGATGTTTATGTTCCAACTTGCCTTAGTGGGCGGATATAACGTTCTGCCTGATTTGCATGCAGTCCACACAACGTTAATGTCTTGCAAGTCATCTAATCTCCATTCGGTAGAGTCTTTTGACCATACACAACAATTTATTTTGGCCAGCTGTCAGGTGTTTGCACGTAACCGTAAATAACTTTACATCTTATTACCTTCGATAAAATGGTTCAAATGACTCTAAGCACTATAGGACTTAACATCTGAGGTCATCAGTCCCCTAGACTTATAACTACTTAAACCTAACTAACCTAAGGACATCACACACATCCATGCCCGAGGCAGGATTCAAACCTGAGACCATAGCAGCAGCGCGGTTCCAGACTGAAGCAGCTAGAACCGCTCGGCCACAGCGGCCAGTTTACCTTTGATAATTTTGATGATGAAGTTTCAGTGTTTGGACAAAAACGTTGTCCACTCTGTGAATCAATTATTTTTAATGCAATCAGAAAAGACCACTCTTTATAAACTATGATCGTGATCATTTGTAAACTGGTAGGAAATTTCTTCTTTCCATTGGTTGAAATGGACACAGGTTCATGTTGCTTCGGGTCACCTGACAGATTACCAAGTAGACCTTTAAGTGGTCCCCCTCCTCTTGAAATAGTGGTCGGGCTGGGCATAGCAATCTTTGGTTCCGGAGAGCTGACATTATCATCGTCGATGATCCAGTATTTCGCAACAGAAAGCAGAAATTGCTTACTTTCTTTCTCTCGGTTCATGATATTGTAAATTCAAAACTAACTGATAATTCCACATTTTATTAGATACAGTAAATTTTCCCGTTCGTCGATTTCCTTAGAATAGGATAATACTAAAGTTACTGATCCAGATGACAGCTCCTTTCATGTGCGCATTCTACTGATTTACACACACAGGCTTCAGCACATCTTCTCCGGTTTTCTACTTTCCGGCCTTATATTTCAGACAGGAGCGTCATGATTTATTGATACCATTCTGACATCCCGCTTGTATTTCCATACGAACTGAAGATTGCTTTCTACATGTTTTCTACATAATACTATACATCATTGCTCGTTCTTGATGCTTTGCCTTTCAGAGTCTCCGGTAAACCTCTGTCCTCCGGAACATTACTACAGAATCCAGTTTTGTTTTCCAGTGGTAACTCTGCAGTAGAGATACTCTTATAATAAGTATCGTGATAGATATGGTGCTACATACCAAGATCATGCTCAAGAGCTAAGAGAAAATAGTCTTCCAAATTCTTCTTTTCACACGTACAAATCTCTGTATTGCAGCTATAGACTGTGTCATTCATGCACAGTCACTTGGATCTTACTTCTCACTGGGAACATTTGAATACGTATCGGCAAAAACACCAAGAAGTATTTCAAGTCGTTATTTTCCATCCATTTTATAAACATGGCCATTTCTAAAAGCAGGAGGCACTTCAAAACGGAAATTGTAACTATTTGAAATGGCGGCCGGTGTGGCCGAGTGGTTCTAGGCGCTTCAGTCAGGAACCATGCGACCGCTACGATCGCAGGTTCGAATCGTGCCTCGGGCATGGGTGTGTGTGATGTCCTTAGGTTAGGTAGGTTTAAGTAGTTGTAAGTCTAGGGGACTGATGACCTCAGATGTTAAGTCCCGTAGTGCTCAGAGCCATTTGAACCATTTTTTTAACTAACACGACAACGGCTAATAGGACAATCACTCGTGAAAGCATGGGACTATTACGACAGGGGATGCATCACACGCTACGAACGGTACACATTATATCCACATATGTCAGCTAGTCATTGCAGATTTCTTCGGGCTGACTCACAAAGCTAAATAGGCAAAAGGCACATGAAACCTATCACGTTTCCTACGTTGCGTACTGGTATAAACATCTGACTCGATGAAGTCGACAGACAGCGGGTAGTAAACACGAGTTACGTCACGACCCGTGTGAAACCGATGGCGTGAGTAAAACGAGTAAATGCTGGACCCGTTCGCAATTTATTAAGAACGCTAGAAGATGACTTTCCTTGTCATTTCAAAGTAATAAGATGGCCACCTTCTAAATTCTTACAAAAATAATTAGAGGATAATCATTGTAACACACAGGGCGTTTGATTTTTTCTGAATATATCCGCCTTTGAAAATTATATGCCTGTGCACGCGTTTCAACAGATTCAACAGATTCACACCATGATATTTCATTTCCAAAAACATTTTTGCAAACCCAACAGGTACTGAAGTTGAAGGGAACACGCATGTTTTCCCTGACATAAAGGTACAAAAAGAGGTAACTACGTGATAATGAAAATCGATATTGGCAGCGAGAACTGAATTAAAAGTTGTCTCCACCAAGTAATCTATTGTTTAATGTATTGTGTGACAACTAGCAGTGCGATGCTGATGTATGATGTGACGTTCTCGGTTACTTTTCCTGATTTGATTGAGCACTAGTAGCAAATAAACTGCTGTAGGCTATTCGCAAATAAACGACGCAAGAGGTCATCCCCTAGAGAACTGGCAGTGACGTGTTAAGTATAACCAAACAGACCAACGACAGTTTACTTGGAAGTGTTTATAAGTGTAAACCAACTTTGTTGGTTTTCGTTCGTATTGGAAACACTAAAATTGATTGCTGATTAGTGTCCGGCTCGTACGATTATATCCCAATTTCGTCATCTTTTACGACAATGCACACGTATTTGCAACTGCTCGGGCGAACTTTTTGAGCATTTCCCTACAGTAATCGATAAAAATCCAAATTTTCAGTTTCGACCAAATTGTGCGTAATCTCTACGAATAGAATTATTTACGAATACGTAAGATTACTCTTTACCAAAAGGTGAACGAAGTGAGTAGGGGCATTGTTGTTAATTTAGTCTTTGCGAAAACAGTAAAACATCATCCACCCGAAATCTTAATCGAAAATTTCTATTTTTTCGCATTTTTTAGTTCAGTACTCATTATAAACGAATTTGTATTCTGAGCTGTCAATATTTAAACAACAAATACCAAATTTTTATACTATTATAATGTCACATCTAAATAGCGCCCTGTACGGGTCGTTTGTAAAATAATAAAACGCTACTCTATATACAAACGAAGCCGTTCTCAGAGACGCTTAGGAAATTCTCCCCATGAGATTCAGCAAGTTTGTGCATTGAGAAAACAGGGCCATCTTTCTGTTATCTCGAGGGTTATATCGAGTGCACGATAACAGGTACTCGGGAGCGGCTGTGCTGGAGCACCCCATTAGGAGGGCATTACGACTCATGCGGATGGAACGAGCAACTCGTCAGAAATGTACCAAGCACTATTCCACCTTGTCAGACGGCAGGGAAGGTACACAACGGTCAAGATGGAAACACACGTACTTCACATACGGTATGAGGCTCAGCCAGTCGCAGGGAAGGGAATTTGACAGGGTTGTAGCCTATCCCCAGGTTATTCAGTGTCTACATTGAGAAAGCAATAAGGGAAACCAAAGAGAAGGCTGTAAATGGAATTAATTTTCGGGGAGATGAAATAAAAACTTTGAAATATTCCGATGACACTGCGATTTTCCAGAAACGGCAGATTACTTGGGAGATCAGTTCAACGTCTTGAAAACAGGCTATAAGAAGAAAGTCAGCTAAAGGAAAGCAAATAAAGTGGGATGCAGAAGATTTAAATCAAGCGATTCTAAGGAACTTAGAGTAGTAAATGAGATGTTAAAAGTAGTAGATTAGTTTTGCTATTTTGGCAGCAAACTGAATGTCATTTTCCGAGAATGTTACATGCTAAGTGATAATAACAAGGAAAGTGTTTTTTATTCAGAAAAATAATTAAAAACTAATATATATATATATATATATATATATATATATATATATATATATATATATTTACATTTTGGAACGTCTTATATGAAAGTATTCGTATGTAGTGGGCCCTTGTACGGAAGTAAAATGTGGAAGATAGACAGTATAGACATGAGGACTACTGAAGCTTTGGAAATTTGGTGCTACAGAAGAATGCTGAAGATTAAATGGGTAGTTCCGTTTGCAGGTGTAGAGGAACTAATTTGTATAGTGAAGAGAAAGAAATTGTGGCATTTCCTGAGGTCTCATGGAACACAGATTTTTTGCTGGAAGGGAGTGTGAGATGTAAAATCTGTAGATGGACTCGAAGATCTGAGTACATAACCAAGATCCAGTGGATGTCAGTTGCAATCGGCATTTAGAAATGACTGTACGGGATAGATTGTCCTGCAGACCTCCACCAGAACAGCCTTTCCATTGAATACCTTAAAGCTAATTGCAGCAGTTTGCACGTATTGTTCTTTTAAAAAGTATTATACGTTCATCCATCATTTTTATACGTTTTACAGTTCTTTTAATTACGTATAAGATCTGGCTGCGGAACAGTTTATCTGCTGCCAGTCCGGTCCTTGGTGGGGAATGGAAGCAACTATAAAGAAAACCAAGTTCTATCCTCAGTCTTTCCAGCTCGCTTCGAGGAGGGGTAAACGAAAGAATTGCATCAAATAGAGTGCGCCTGAATACCGTGGTTTTATGGATGCAGTACGCATTGAATTGTGTCGCAGCCTGACGCACACTACGGAGAAAACAGCTGCGAACCTCGTAGTGTGTGTAAACCAAATCAATGGATAAGCAAATTGTAGAGACAACTTGTCACAGTTACAAGTAAACATAAATCAGTAGCAATGAAAAAAGCAAAAATACTCGTAAAGGACAACACACACAATCACAATTCCAGAGTCAAAGTTCATATTCATAAAACTGAGCTAAACTATGCTATCTCATGATTGGTAGGCAGATATTTCAACAACAATATAAGAGCTGCTGACCCACAGGCAGGGACGGGTATTTATTACCACGTTTATATCACGTCGCTTTCTTGTCTGCGCCGGCCGAAGTGGCCGTGCGGTTAAAGGCGCTGCAGTCTGGAACCGCCAGGCCTCTACGGTCGCAGGTTCGAATCCTGCCTCGGGCATGGATGTTTGTGATGTCGTTAGGTTAGTTAGGTTTAACTAGTTCTAAGTTCTAGGGGACTAATGACCTCAGCAGTTGAGTCCCATAGTGCTCAGAGCCATTTGAACCATTTCTTGTCTGCCTGTCTGTGCGATACAAATTTTGCAGTTGCTCCAACTAACTTCACGGTGAGCTAGAGACTTGAAATTTTCGAAGAAGCTCAGAAGTTGATTACAGTGCCATACTAACTCGCCTTCTTGTCTAATAACTGGCGGAGAGTACTTTTTCCATGTGTGTGTTTAAGTCTATTCGGTATAATTTCTTACTTGGTTTTAATCTAATTTACCAATAAGCTAGAATACTGAAACTTTCAACATAGCTCAGAACTGGGTAGCAGTAAAGTATCATCTAGCTTTCTTGTCAGGTGTGTGGTGGAGGGTACTTTTCGTATTACTACCACTTCCCTCTTTTCCTGTTCCATATTCGTATGGATCTCGAATCTCTCCAGTTTCTCCCTTCACGCTCTTTTTACGAGATGTACGTAGCGTGAAGCATTTTATTGGTTTATTCAATGAGGGCGAACTCAAACATACTTGAAATTTACCACATGCGTCTCTTTTAATCACACCAAAATGTTTGAAATCAATCGAAATATTTCAAGCACACAACACTAAATAGCAAAAAATAATTAAGTAACTCAAAATCAATTTTAATGTAACACGTTTTCGCCTGCTCTCTCAAGAAATTTTGTAATTGATTTGTAATAAATCTCCTTTATGGAATAGAAACTACGCTCTATTCCTGCATTCTATCGTTTTAATTAATACACGGCTGTTTCACTGCACCAGTGGAAACTTCATTCTAACATTTCATTGACACTAATAGAGAAATACTTCATTATAACTGTGGAAACAAATAATATCTATTGTAAACATTCATATACAAATAAACTAATCGTCAGTGAAGGTGAGAGTGCTGGTATAGACAAGCATTGTTTTTATATCGACTTATAATTATTTTGAACCTATTGTTGTAACACATAAATATGGATACAGCTAATATTATCATGAGTAATTTAATATGGAAGTGTTATTACCTCTTCATGTCTACCATATCGAATTTAAAAGGCAATAGCTAGACATAATTTTCGTTTTACAAAGTTTTACACTTGATTACTATAAATAATTATATCCATCGGTGTCAGAACATGTAACCTAGATAAAATTATGTGTCACTATTCCACTGATAGTTTTGTCGGACATAAATATTAGATTAGTATGTTTTTATTGATTCTTGTGCTGTATTGTACTTGATCAGAACTGATGTCACAGTTACTGACCAGTTTTTATAGGAAACTGGAAACTGTATATTATTCTTGTTAATTTGCATACATACATTATTTTGATGATGACATCTGAAAACTTCTTTCAGTTGATGGTATTTGTTCATTAATCATACTTGATATGTGAATGATCACTAGTTGATATTAATACACTAAATATGACAGTTTATACTTATGACCATCCTAAACTAAATTCACAAGTCGTTAATTTAGCATGTGAGGAAATAACATCTTCAGTACGTTGAGTCTCGTACTTTCATTTTTCATCGATCATGTCTGTTATTAAAGTTATTCGAAAAGAGATGGAACAACATAAAATTACTTTAAAAATTGATTTTTAGTCACTACTGCATGTACGAAGAGAACAGGAGGGTGCCACATATCGAAATTTAAGAAGTCATTAAAGTCCAAAGACTTTCAGTACATGATTGAAATGACTGACAAGAGTAGCTATGGATATTCGAGAAACAGCAGAATTTGTAACAACATTTATGATGATGTTAACGATAATTTATAGCACAGTTATGTTAGAAACTAGAGCGAAACTAAACTACATCCTAAGTAAGAAAGTAAGTCGATGATTACGCTAGACTGATAAAGTAGTGGTAGGTCTGCAGACTTCCATTCTGGTTGTCCACAGTTCTAATACCAGTCTGCCTGTCAAGATATACGATTTCTTTTCTTTCCCACAATCACTTACACCAAACTCAGAGATGGTTCCTTTGAAAAGAGTACAGCCGAGTTCCTTTCTAATTCTACCCCAGTCCAAGGTTGTGGTCAAACCCCAGTGAACTTATCGTGGACGAGACGCTCAAACGTATTCTTTCTGTCTTCAAATCAAGTTTGATCCTTTCTGGAAAGCCGCCTTATAGCGATGAACGCCAATGAAAATCCTTGGAAGACAGCCTACTGCGATCTGCAGGCTAGAAGGGATCTCAGGATTACGAACCTTAATAGACTTTTGAGGAACCATTCAATAGCAAATGTAACTGAAACGTCATTAATATTTAAGGCCTATTGTTCTGTTTGTAAGGACGAACATACAAATTTATCAGAATTTGTAGCATTAGGAAACGACCTCTCTTCCTAAGGGAAGCAGCTAAAGCATGTCTACAAGAAGGAACGTGGATAAGTGTTTAACGTCTCATCGACGACAAGCTCAATAGAAACGGTGCTCAGTCTCGGGCTGGGGCAAGAAATGAGCGGTGACTTTCAGAGGCATCAAAGTGGTATCACTGATAGCCTTATACAGGATAATCGGTCGGGGGTCTTAACCGCCGATAACACCCCCTTTCTCACACACAACTCCACCTAAGTCATGTGCTGTTACATAACTAAATTTTTATCGGGATGGTGTTAGTAATGGTTAGTTTACGTAGCAGGACTTAAAGGTGGTTATTGCTCTCCAAAAAAAGTCGCTATTAGTGTCCTTACAATCTAGACTGTAATTTTTTTTTGTCTTAGGTAACACAACTGTAATTAGAAACTGTAGAGAGGTAAGGTCGTGGTCATCAGATGAATTCGGACGTAGCTTTTAGTGAGTAAGGAAATCGTAATAATGAAATCCAAAATTACACTCTTAATAATTTTCAAGATCATTTCATGATAAAACTATGTAATCAACCTTTACCTGTAGTCCTGGTTATAAACGCCGCTATGACACACTAATTAACCGAA
This sequence comes from Schistocerca nitens, assembly GCF_023898315.1. Taxonomy (NCBI): domain Eukaryota; kingdom Metazoa; phylum Arthropoda; class Insecta; order Orthoptera; family Acrididae; genus Schistocerca; species Schistocerca nitens. The sequence continues at coordinate 954,291,403 of NC_064616.1, forward strand.
AACTTTCCCTCTCACATTAAAGTTTACATAAATATTCGAGATGGTTTTGAGGGAAGCATTATCTAAATTAAACGATGATGTCAATCTGCAACCTATTTCTTTTACATAGATATCCCATATCCATAAATACAAACAAATTAACATGAACTATCCACACTTTGCAAACAATAAAATCCAAAACAAAAATAATAATTTATCTTGACTGTTTGTTCAATAACACAATCAGAATAATGTTACTTTTGCATTATTGACAAACTGCCTATTGGCTTCTGTCTCGGGTTCTTCGGCCGACGTTCATGTAATGATTTTTCTGACGTTTCGCCCGCACGAGTGGCTGGCATTGTCAAAGCTTCACCCTCCATTGCCGGCAATGGAGGGTGAAGCTTTGACAATGCCAGCCACTCGTGCGGGCGAAACGTCAGAAAAATCATTACATGAACGTCGGCCGAAGAACCCGAGACAGAAGCCAATAGGCAGTTTGTCAACAAGTGGCCACGAAAGCCTTAACAATTTTGTATTTTGCATTATTGTTTAACTTTCATAAAACTCAACTTCCACCACAACGCTGCGCAACAGTTACATCTGGAAACATTTCAACTGTTCCAAATCGGCAAATTGTTCTTCAAGATAACAAGAATTTCTGACTATTTGTGATACGAAAGTATGGTAGCTTCTTCTTTATAATTATGACGTTAAGGTATATATTAAGTTTTGAGCCAGGAACCTATCAGAGGTAGCATGATATGGGTAATTAGCAATCCGTATCTACACACAAATTAAATGTATCGATAAGAAAAACGCACACATGGTATGTTGCCTGGAGGCGATGATTCGATGCGGTGCATCGGCATCGTCGAGTATTAAGTGGTTTTAACATCAGCGTGGACATGGGCCACATATGGCTCTTCTTCTAATTAACTAATGCCATTGAGCACTTTTAACGGTTCTGCATCCTTACGAGCGTAGTCAACGACCTTCCGAGGCTATAATTCCATGGAACTGTATGGATTTTAGCCTTATATCTGATCCAAGATTTTACAAGGATGCTGTTATCGATACCATTACTAATAAGCGTCAGAAGCCACATGAACACGGTACCTACTATATCGCTGGCACTCTAGAAGGATCCAGAACGAACGGTTTCGCGCCAGAAGGGGCCGAGTTCCCCGATTGATGGCACGATCTAATAGGGAGATCGGCAGGGACAGTTCAAAGTTGGACGAGAAGCCGAAACTGCCATTAGGGGTACGGCCACAGTGTCAGAGAGAGTTTATATTGGATTCTGAGAATCCGTGAATACAGGATATGTTTATGTAAACATGGAAGATGTTTTATGAACTTTTACGTGGTGCATCGAAAGTCATAAGGGGAATATAGATCGTGGAATATTACGTGGGAGACAGCAATTGATGCCCCGTTGCAGTTTGAATATTGTTAAGATGGACGTCGACTGAAGTCATATGATTTACTGAGTGAGATAGAGAGTTAGTTAAATCTTTCTGAACGGAATTTACATTGTCAACTTTTTCGTATGGGAAGACAAAAAGCAAGGTGTGAGACCCTGTGAGACAGATTGGAGACAATATGCTTGTTTCAGGTATAGATAAATTGTGCCTCAGTTGAATGTATTTTTATCATTTCATTTCTAGCGTTAACCATTGGTCCCTATAGGAACAGGAAGCCATGGAATAATTCAGTAGTTTTCTACATACCTGTATGTAGTCGTCACCCATTTCACTCGTCAGTTTACCGAAAATAAGCATTAAAATATATAAGCTGACGTTACAGTCTGTTCCCTCCGATGAAGGCTACGGACTGATGCCTTTTTCTGCGTTGGAATGCCCTATTCGCGCCCTTCACCTTTCCCTGTGGCGTTCATTAGCCCCCTTATCATATACGGACGTCCCTCCACCGTTTCTGTCCTATCACTACAATTACAGCGACATTATCAATGTATCACGGAACCATACAGTGTTTTCTCAGGTTACATTATGCATGTAGAAATCTTCAATATGTTATCAGAAATATTCATAAATAGTAATTAACTAACCACAAATTGGAATCAAAACATTATCTATAAACGACTGAAAATTATGAATCATGTAAAATGTTTGTGTTACACGCTGTCTTCCTAAATATTAGTCGAATGTCATACCACTACGCCACTTCGTACAGTAGTCTGCCTAATGGTAATATAGACGCATGTGGTGATTATGAACTGTGCGGAAGATAACTTCATTTCGTTTTAATTTCCAATTTTTGAACAAATTTCTAAACATGTAAACAGATTCAGTTCTATCATTGCGGCCTTAAACATCAGTAAACGTCATTAAAGTTTTAGTACCTACTCAGCAGGGATATCGATCATCTGACGATTGGTACAGATATTCCACCAGCCGCTATTTTATTTTTAATACGATTTATTTTCTGTACCACAAACTAGGTTCCCAGCCAATGCAGTTTCAACATCTTATGGAGGTGTTTAAGGAACGTTACTTGAACCATTTTCTGCTAGACACTATGCCCGTAGTGCTGGCGGAAACAAAGGAAATTTGATTATCGGTAAGGAAAAACTGCTGAAACTAAAATATTGATACGTTTTCGTCTCTTACACTGTGTTGTCTCGTGGTATCCAAATCAAATAAGTTCTCATTAGCCAGTAGTGGTCTGAAAATTGGCTAAAGGTAAAGAAAATAAATCATCAACATGGGTACTTCGCAATCCAACGTACGCCGCTTGCGAAGGCTACCCTGTACCACAACTAGCGATTTCCTTTGACTTTTCACGCGCAAACAGAGCGACGAATAACCGACTGTCCATATTCCTCCGTCTGAGTCCTAATTTCTCGTATCTTATCTTCGTGGTTCTTAGACGCAATGAGTGTTGGAGGAAGTACAATCATTCTGCAGTCAGCTTCAAACGCGAGTTCTCTAAATTTTCTCAGTAGTGTTTCTCGAAAGGAATGCTGTCTTCTACATCTACATCTACATCCATACTCTGCAAACCACCTGACGGTGTGTGGCGGAGGGTACCTTGAGTACCTGTATCGGTTCTCCCTTCTATTCCAGTCTCGTATTGTTCGTGGAAAGAAAGATTGTCGGTATGCCTATGTGTGGGCTCTAATCTCTCTGATTTTATACTCATGGTCTCTTCGCGAGATATACGTAGGAGGAAGCTATATAATGCTTGACTCCTCGGTGAAAGAATGTTCTCGAAACTTCAACAAAAGCGCGTACCGAGCTGCTGAGCGTCTCTCCTACAAAGTCTTCCACTGGAGTTTATCTATCATCTCCGCAACGCTTTCACGATTACCAAATGATGCTGTAACGAAGCGCGCTGCTCTCCGTTGGATCTTCTCTATCTCCTCTATCAACCCTATCTGGTACGGATCCCACACTGGTGAGCAATATTCAAGCAGTGGGCGAACAAGTGTACTGTAACACACTTCCTTTGTTTTCGGATTGCATTTCCTTAGGACTCTTCGAACGAATCTCGGTCTTGCATGTGCTTTACCGACGTTCAACTTTATATGATCATTCCATTTTAAATCAATCCTAATGACTACTCCCAGATAATTTATGGAATTAACTGCTTCCAGTTGCTGACCTGCTGTATTGTAGCTAAACGATAAAGGATCTTGCTTTCTATGTATTCGTAGCAATTACACTTGTCTACATTGAGATTCAATTGCCATTCCCTGCTCCATGCGTCGATTCCTTGCAGATCCTCCTGCATTTCAGCAAAATTTTCCATTGTTACAACCTCTCGATATTCTACAGCATCATCCGTAAAAAGCCGCAGTGAACTTCCGATGTTATCCACAAGGTCACTTATATATATTGTGAACAGCAACGGTCCTACGACACTCCCCTGTGGCACACCTGAAATCACTCTTACTTCGGAAGACTTCTCTCCATTGAGAATGACATGCTGCATTCTGTTATCTAGGAACTCTTCAATCCAATCACACAATTGGTCTGATAGTCCATATGCTCTTATTTTGTTCATTAAACGACTGTGGGGAACTGTATCAAACGCCTTGCGGAAGTCAAGAAACACGGCATCTATCTGGGAATCCGTGTCTATGGCCCTCTGAGTCTCGTGGACGAATAGCGCGAGCTGGGTTTCACACGATCGTCTTTTCCGAAACCCATGCTGATTTCTACAGAGTAGATTTCTAGTCTCCAGAAGAGTCATTATACTCGAACATAATACGTGTTCCAAAATTCTACAGCTGATTGACGTTAGAGATATTGGTCTATAGTTCTGCACAACAGTTCGACGTCCCTTCTAGAAAACGGGGAGGAACTGTGCCCTCTTTCAATCTTTTGGAACGCTACGCTCTTCTAGAGACCTACGGTACACCACTGCAAGAGGGAGGGGGGGGGGGGAGGGGCAAGTTCGATCAGGCACTCTGTGTAAAATCGAACTGGTGTCCCATCAGGTCCAGCGTCCTTTCCTCTTTTGAGCGATTTTAATTGTTTTTCTATCCCTCTGTCATCTATTTCGATATCTACCATTTTGTCATCTGTGCGACAATCTAGAGAAGGAACTACAGCGCAGTCATCCTCTGTGAAAAAGCTTTGGAGAGAGACATTCAGTATTTCAGTCTTTAGTCAAAAAATGGTTCAAATGGCTCTGAGCACTATGGGACTCAACTGCTGTGGTCATAAGTCCCCTAGAACTTAGAACTACTTAAACCTAACTAACCTAAGGACAGCACACAACACCCAGCCATCACGAGGCAGAGAAAATCCCTGACCCCACCGGGAATCGAACCCGGGAACCCGGGCGTGGGAAGCGAGAACGCTACCGCACGACCACGAGATGCGGGCAGTCTTTAGTCTGTCATCCTCTGTTTCAGTACCATTTTGGTCACAGAGTGTCTGGACATTTTGTTTGGATCCACCTACTGCTTTGACATAAGACCAAAATTGCTTAGCATTTTCCGCCAAGTCAGTACATAGAACTTTACTTTCGAATTCTTTGAACGCCTCTTACATAGCCCTCCTCACTCTACATTTCGCTTCGTGTAATTTTTGTTTGTCTGCAAGGCTTCGGCTATGTTTATGTTTGCTGTGAAGTTCGCTTTGCGTCCCTAGCAGTTTTCTAGCTCGGTTGTTGTACTACGGTGGTTCTCTTACGATCCTGCTTCGCACATACTCATATAATGCATATTGTACGATGGTTTTGAAGTTTGCCCACTAATCCTAAACACTATGTGTACTTGAGATAAAACTTTTGTGTTGAGCCGTCAAATACTCTGAAATCTGCTTTTTGTCACTTTTGCTTAAAAGAAAAATCTTCCCACCTTTTTTTTATATTTCTATTTATGGCTGAAATCACCGATGCTGTAATCGCTTTATGATCGCTGATTCCCGGTTCTGCGTTAACTGTTTCAAATAGTTTGGGTCTGTTTGTCACCAGAAGGTCTAATATATTATCGCCACGAGTCGGTTACCTGTTTAACTGCTCAAGGTAGTTTTCAGATAAAACACTTAAAAATTTCACTAGATTCTTTCTCCCTGCCACCCATTGTAAACGTTGGAGTCTCCCAGTCTATATCTGGTAAATTAAAATCTCCACCCCAAACTATAACATGGTCGGGAAATCTACTCGGAATATCTTCCAAATTTTCCTTCAGGTGTTCTGAAACAACAGCTGCCGACCCAGGGGTTCTATAGAGACATCCAATTACCGTGTTTGAGCCCCTTTCACTGTTCAGACTGTCTCTGCGGCATAAATTCCAATCTAAGTTTAGATTTTTCGGTACTGTTTACATCCGGTTTCAGCCAACTTTCTGTCCCTAGTACTATGTGGGTATTGTAACCGTTTATTAATGAGAGCAGTTCTGGGACATTTCTATAGACGCTCTTGCAGTTTACTAATTCTACATTAATATTGTCATTCCCTGTTGCGTTTGGCCTACTGCTACCTTGTCGAGTCTCAGGAGGAGTCTTGTCGGGCCTAGGGAGGGAATTCTCTAACCTGAAAAACTCACATGGGCACTACACACGTACTCCGCTACACTTGTAGCCGCTTCCTGCGTGTAGTACACGCCTGACCTATCCAGGGGGACCCTATATTTCTCCACCTGATAGCAGAGGTCAAGAAATTTGCACCACAGATCTCCGCAGAATAGTCTGAGCCTCTGGTTTAAGCCTTCCACTCGGCTCCACACCAGACGACCGCGATCTGTTCTGGGAACGACACTACAAATAGTTAGCTCAGATTCCACTCCGCGAGCGAGGTCTTCTGCCTTCACCAACTGCGCCAACCGCCTGTTTGAACTGAGGATGACCTTTGAACCCAGACGGCAGGCGTCATTGGTGCCGACATGAGCAACAATTTGCAGTCGGGTGCACCGAGTGCTCTCTATCGCCTCCTCCACATCTCGGATGAGACCCCCTGCAAGCAGACAGGGTGAACACTGGCCTTCTTCCCCGACCTTTCGTGTGTTTCCCTAAGGGGCTCATTAACCAGCCTAACATTGGAGCTCCCAATCACTAATAAACCCTTCCCCCCGTGTGCCTGATCGGACCTTGCGGAAGGAGCGGCCACATGTCCACTCACAGGCAGAGCGGGTGACGTCACACTGCCAGCCTCCACATTGTCACTCCGCCTCTTGCTACGCAAACGCCGTTGAACCCGCCACTCCCCCTGGGGAGAGGGTGGCCCAGCCGCGCCCGGTAACCGCGAAGATATCGCGACAGCAGGGACCGTGGGTGAAGCATGGAACACCTGGGGTGTAGCATGCGACGGACCAGACTGCCCACTGCCGCTACACTCCGAGGCAGATGCCTGAAGACGGCTGACCGCGGCCATCAGCACGTTCAGCTTTTCGCGAACAGTGGCCAGCTCCTCCTGCGTCCGTACACAGCGGTCACACATCCTACCCATCGTAAGAAATCAACAATTTACTATGGAGAGTTAAGTAACCAGCTTTTAACTAGACTGCTAATTCACTAAAGGCGACTGATAGGTGACTAAACTGTGGTTACTAGACACTTCTTGTTGGAAACAATGAAAATAAGCACTAACTGTCTCTGTACTGTATTCAAAAGAAACACTAAATTTATGGAATACTAGTACTAGTACTAGAAATTTAAAGCTTCCTAAAAGCAAAAACACACGTAATAAGAAGTGACAAGTAATAGAAACACAGTTAATATTTAAATTTACGTAGCTTGCTGCACAGGAGATGTGAAGCAGATGGCAGTTACGACGACATCCTCCAGGTTTCCCATTTGAGTTTCCGAAGCATCTGCGTAACGCCCTCGTGTTGTTCAAACCAGCCAGTAACAAATCTAGCAGCCGGCCTCTGAATGACTTCCATATGTTCCTTTAATCCGACCTTGTACGAATCCCAAACACTCGAGCAGTACTCAGCAACAGGTAGCACCAACGTCCTGTATCAGGTCTCGTTTACAGATAAACCACGCATTCCTAGAATTACCGTTGTAAACCGATGTCGACTATTCGCCATACCTACCAGAGTCCTCAAACGCTCGTTCCATCCCATATAGCTCTGCAACGTTACGCCCGATATTTAAACGACGTGACTGTGTCAAGCAGGACACTATTAATGCTGCATCCGAACATTAAGGCTTTGTTTTTCCTACTCATCAGCTTTAACTTACATTTTTCTACATTTAGAGCTAGCTGCAACTCATCACACCAACTAGAAATTTTCTCTAAGTCATCTTGTGTCCTATTGTCATTCAACTTGGACGCCTTGCCGTACACCATCACCTCACCAGCAGACAACCGCGGACTGCAGCCTACTCTGTTCTCCCAATCATCTATATTTATGGAGAATAATAGCGGTCCTATTGCACTTCCCACTGGCACTCATACGATACCTTTACCTCTGATGAACACTTTCCGTTGAGGATAACATACTCGATTCCATAACTGAAGAAGTTTTTGACCTACTCACATATCTGTGAACCTATTCCATATGCTCGTACCTTCTTTAAGAGCTTTCAGTGGGACACTGTGTCAAACGAATTCCGGAAATATAGAAATAAGGAATCTGCTTGTTGCAAAAAAATGGTTCAAATGGCTCTGAGCACTATGGGACTCAACTGCTCTGGTCATAAGTCCCCTAGAACTTAGAACTAATTAAACCTAACTAACCTAAGGACAGCACACAACACCCAGCCATCACGAGGCAGAGAAAATCCCTTACCCCGCCGGGAATCGAACCCGGGATGCTTGTTGCACTTCATCCATAGTTCGCAATATATTATGTGAGAAAAGGGTAAGCTGAGCTTAGCGCAAGCGATGCTTTCTAAAATCATACTAATTCGAGAACATAAAATTCTCGGTCTCAAGAAAATATATTATAATCGAACTGAGAATGAGTTCAAGGTTTCTGCAGCAAACCGATGTCATGGATATTGGTCTGTAATTTTGCGGGTCCGTTCTTCTGTCCTTCTTATGTACAGGAGTCACCTGCGCTTATTTCCAGTCGCTTGGAACTTTGCGCTGGGCGAGAGGTTCGCGATAAATATAATTCAGATAAGGGGCCAGTGTTGTAGAGTACTCTTTGTAAAACCGAACTGGTATTCCATTCATACCTGGGGACTTATTTGTTTTTGACTCTTCCAGTTGTTTCTCTACGCCAGGGTTACTTATTACTGTGTCGTCCTTAAAGGGCTCTGTTCGATGGTAGACGATGGTATGTTTGTACGATTCTCCTGCGTGAGCGCTATCTTAAACGTGAAATTTAAGACTTTGGCTTTCATTTCGTTATCTTCAAGTACCACACCAGACTGATCAACAAATGACTGGGTGGGAGCCTTACATCCACTTGTCGATTTTGCATTAGACTACAGTTTCTCGGGTTCACTGTCAGATCTCTTCCTAACGTATGATGGTGGCTTCGCCACTATATCTTTTTAGAGGCGTTAGGATCTCTACTAACCCTTGCTTATCGTCATTCGCGCAGTATCTTCTGAACCGAGACTGTCACAGCCTCTACTTTCTCCGTATTTTCCGAACCCTGTTATTAAACCATGGTGGGGCTTTTTCTTCCTTAATCCAGTTACTAGGCTCATAATTCTCCAGACCTCGATTTAAAATCTGCTTAAACTATCCTCATAATTCCTCTACGTCCATCTTACCTGAAATAAGTGATGTCAATTCACTAAGTCAGATGCTAAGAACTGCTAGAACGTGTTCAAAAGTACTTCGCATGACTTTCTGTCCGTACCCCCTGCAACGAATCCATGGACGTCCCAGTCCATACTCGGTAGCTCATCACATCAAAAATGCAAAAACCAGACTGGTTGCATATTTATCCCCAAATATAACGCCGATTGAAATCACAGTAGCAGTTCGCCATGCAATACAGATAGACGGAAACATTGATCGTTTATATTTATGTAAGCGATAAATTGACACAACCGACTTTCGATTTCATTGCCATTTTGAACGCTAACTAAAATTCGAAAAAGTAATAATTTAATTTCATTGTCACCCTCCATGGCATAGAACTGAAATTTCATAACAATTAGCTTATAATTAGCGTTTTTAAAATTTTTTTAGTCTTCGCACTTAAGTTATTTAAATGTATTAATGTATTACAAGTGGCAAGAAATTCACGAAGTTGACTTCTGCCATGATTCTCTGCTGTCCAGTTCAGTCCTTGGGCTGAGACTATTTGAATAATAAAATCAAATGTAAAATAAGTGAATTTATTTGGAAATGATTATCTCTTAATTCATTGCGAGATACTTAGACATGTTACAACTCAGAAGCAACGAGATACGACATCCGCAGTACTTGTTGCGCATGCAAAATGATAGCTTAATTAATACTTGAGAATGAATATTTCAGTTGCTCAGCGGTATTTGCACCGTTGTGAAACTTTCTGTCACATTGAAAGTCTGCACTATCGAGGACCAGATCCCGAATTCTTGTCCTTCGTGCCGTTCAAAGAAATCAGTGCTCGGAATGCAAAATACCACGAGGTAGTCCAGCAGTGACAGTTTTAATTTATATAAAATTTGAAAAATCTGTCATTAGGGAAATTATGATGTAAAGGAAAGTCTATGAAGATCTTTACTCTCACTGCACACAAATAAATTGTGAGGATCCAGTTTCATTCAAGATCACAGTATCTTACCTTTTAAAAGGACACATATTTCTGTACTGCTGTGAATTGTATGTTACTATTTCCTACCTACTCCTAGTAGTTGTTCCAATATATTTGATTTACGGAGTATATAAGACTTTTCTATAAAACAAAAGTAGAGTGAGCAATAGGAAAAGGACATACATAACTTTAGAGAAAAAGTAAGTACAGAAGTAGTATGCAGTGTGCTCCGTATACTGTAATACAAACTCACAGTCAGGATTTGCGCGACTATAGGCTTCTGCAAACAGAGTGAGATGATCAGGTCTGTGGGAAATAACCCCGTAAATATTGACAGATAATAAAGCGAGTCTTGTAGGCAGCCCGGAGACCTCGCTACAATATCAACACGACGTGAAAGGGATGTTGACAGACACGTTGCGAAAGCATAGGGCAGGAGACCCGCCGTATCCCTATTATGTAGCCCCGCAGTGATGTCTCTAGTAAACAGAGAGATTGCGTACCAATTACTAAACTTCGTTCAGCAGTTTCAGTACAGTGTTTGTGTCCCTTCTACAATGAATAATGGCGGCGAATTATCAAGGACGTGAGTTACTATCACAAAATGCCTAAATTAGATATTTTTCACGTTCTTAGATTAGTACATCCTATTCGCAACTCGTTCAGTTGGATTTGTTCCCAAAATTGTTTAAGAATGTCCACCATTAAAACGAGGCGAGGTGCAGGCAAGCTTTTTCTGACACCGCATTTGATATAAACTTGAGAATGTCAAAGATCAGTGCTTTAGCGCCTTCCGGGGCAGCCTGAGTCAGATACAGCATGTCACGGCTAACCCAATAATGTAGTGGCTCACAAGTAACAAGTAGCCGATTCGAGTCCCTTCAGGCGATAGAAGCAATTATCATCATAACTTGGCCAGAAAGGAAGGAAAGGTGGAAATTTACGGTTCCTCATGAGCGACTGATGCTCTATATTATGTGAAATAGTATGGTGAATACTAGGATTAACTTTTAAGACAATAAATTAAAGCCGGCCGCGGTGGTCTAGCGGTTCTGGCGCTGCAGTCCGGAACCGCAGGACTGCTACGGTCGCAGGTTCGAATCCTGCCTCGGGCATGGGTGTGTGTGATGTCCTTAGGTTAGTTAGGTTTAAGTAGTTCTAAGTTCTAGGGGACTTATGACCTAAGATGTTGAGTCCCATAGTGCTCAGAGCCATTTTTTTTTATAAATTAAATTAAAACTCTAGGTAACAAGTATCTCTGGAAAGTATCACATAAAAATCTTTTACTATCACACGTGTTAGAATTACAGTTCAACGTACTCACAAAAGTGTTGCTATCATTCTGTCAATACAGTAACGATAGTGAACACAACAGGACATTTATGTATCAATTTATCTTTACTAATCCAAGTATCATCTCACAATTATACAGGATTTATCAAGGAAATACATCACAAATAAACATGCCTAAATATACAGTATTACGTAATATCTTTCATGATGATAAGACAGGTAGTCTGTGGGGGTAGGACACGTAGTTGGCAGTGGCATTGTTTAAGGAACGATTCCGCCAATTGCCTTAGCGATCTAGGAAAACCACGGAAAATCCAAATCAGGATGACTCGACTCCATCCTCCACAATATGAGGTCACTTTCTCAACAGCTGCACTGCCTCATTCGGTAAGTCGCTATCACATAATGTTCCTTCATTTACACGCATTTTGTTTCAGGTAATTTGCAATTCAAAATATAGTTTCGTTCTTCATTGCCGCAGACACTGAGGACACCTGCCGATAACACCTGGACTGTTTCCAGTTATTTGCAACGTAGAACATAGCTCTGGTATTCTCTACCGTACACACTAAAAAACAGCCACCGACGGCTCCTGGACTGTGCCGATGTTGCAGTGGACTTTGCATCAACTGCAGACTGCAATCTTCCGTATTCAATATGTGCTACTGTCCACCTGAGAAACTAAGCCAATGGACATTACTATGATGCATTATACATCTTGGAAAGCTTTAGCTGCCTTTTTATAAGATGCATTATGGTAATCTTTTTCATTTCCTTTGGTAATTCATTACACAATTCCATCTGCTGATATAAAGTGTTGATTTGAGTTTTTCTTAGTTATTCCTGGATAAATGTAACTCCAAACTGGCTGTGATTCCACTATTTTGTACACAACTATCAGTGCAGAATTTAGTAATATATTCCATAATATGCACCACAGATTGCTAGATATACTGTCTTAGTGCAGCGAGGATAGTCAGTTTTTTTTAAATAGCTCTTTACAATGAGCCCCATTTCTTCTTCCAGTTAATATCCCTATGGACCTTTCCGGCAGTTAAAAACTGTGTCCATGTTATGTGCCATCGATCTCCAGATAAGAAGCCCATAGCTGAGAAATGAGTGTATGCAGATATAATGTTGTTGTTGTTGTTGTGGTCTTCAGTCCTGAGACTGGTTTGATGCAGCTCTCCATGCTACTCTATCCTGTGCAAGCTTCTTCATCTCCCAGTACCTACTGCAACCTACATCCTTCTGAATCTGCTTAGTGTATGCATCTCTTGGTCTCCCCCTACGATTTTTACCCTCCACGCTGCCCTCCAATACTAAATTGGTGATCCCTTGATGCCTCAAAACATGTCCTACCAACCGATCCCTTCTTCTGGTCAAGTTGTGCCACAAACTCCTCTTCTCCCCAATCCGATTCAGTACCTCCTCATTAGTTATGTGATCTACCCACCTTATCTTCAGCATTCTTCTGTAGCACCACATTTCGAAAGCTTCTATTCTTTTCTTGTCCAAATTATTTATCGTCCATGTTTCACTTCCATACATGGCTACACTCCATACAAATACTTTCAGAAAAGACTTCCTGACACTTAAATCTATACTCGATGTTAACAAATTTCTCTTCTTCAGAAACGCATTCCTTGCCATTGCCAGTCTACATTTTATATCCTCTCTACTTCGACCATCATCGGTTATTTTGCTCCCCAAATAGCAAAACTCCTTTACTACTTTAAGTGTCTCATTTCCTAATCTAATACCCTCAACATCACCCGACTTACTTCGACTACATTCCATTATCCTCGTTTTGCTTTTGTTGATGTTCATCTTATATCCTCCCTTCAAGACACCATCCATTCCGTTCAACTGCTCTTCCAAGTCCTTTGCTGTCTCTGACAGAATTACAATGTCATCGGCGAACCTCAAAGTTTTTATTTCTTCTCCATGGATTTTAATACCTACTCCGAATTTTTCTTTTGTTTCCTTCACTGCTTGCTCAATATACAGATTGAATAACATCGGGGAGAGGCTACAACCCTGTCTTACTCCCTTCCCAACCACTGCTTCCCTTTCGTGTCCCTCGACTCTTATAACTGCCATCTGGTTTCTGTACAAATTGTAAATAGCCTTTCGCTCCCTGTATTTTACCCCTGCCACCTTTAGAATTTGAAAGAGAGTATTCCAGTCAACATTGTCAAAAGCTTTCTCTAAGTCTACAAATGCTAGAAACGTAGGTTTGCCTTTCCTTAATCTTTCTTCTAAGATAAGTCGTAAGGTCAGTATTGCCTCACGTGTTCCAGTATTTCTACGGAATCCAAACTGATCTTCCCCGAGGTCGGCTTCTACCAGTTTTTCCATTCGTCTGTAAAGAATTCGTGTTAGTATTTTGCAGCTGTGGCTTATTAAACTGATTGTTCGGTAATTCTCACATCTGTCAACACCTGCTTTCTTTGGGATTGGAATTATTATATTCTTCTTGAAGTCTGAGGGTATTTCGCCTGTTTCATACATCTTGCTCACCAGATGGTAGAGTTTTGTCAGGACTGGCTCTCCCAAGGCCGTCAGTAGTTACAATGGAATGTCGTCTACTCCGGGGGCCTTGTTTCGACTCAGGTCTTTCAGTGCTCTGTCAAACTCTTCACGCAGTATAGTATCTCCCATTTGATCTTCATCTACATCCTCTTCCATTTCCATAATATTGTCCTCAAGTACATCGCCCTTGTATAGACCCTCTATATACTCCTTCCACCTTTCTGCTTTCCCTTCTTTGCTTAGAACTGGGTTTCCATCTGAGCTCTTGATGTTCATAGAAGTGGTTCTCTTATCTCCAAAGGTCTCTTTAATTTTCCTGTAGGCAGTATCTATCTTACCCCTAGTGAGATAAGCCTCTACATCCTTACATTTGTCCTCTAGCCATCCCTGCTTAGCCATTTTGCACTTCCTGTCAATCTCATTTTTGAGACGTTTGTATTCCTTTTTGCCTGCTTCATTTACTGCATTTTTATATTTTCTCCTTTCATCAATTAAACTCAACATTTCTTCTGTTACCCAAGGATTTCTACTAGCCCTTGTCTTTTTACCTACTTTATCCTCTGCTGCCTTCACTACCTCATCCCTCAAATCTACCCATTCTTCTTCTACTGTATTTCTTTCCCCCATTCCTGTCAATTGTTCCCTTATGCTCTCCCTGAAACTCTGTACAACCTCTGGTTCTTTCAGTTTATCCAGGTCCCATCTCCTTAAATTCCCACCTTTGTGCAGTTTCTTCAGTTTTAATCTACAGGTCATAACCAATAGATTGTGGTCAGAGTCCACATCTGCCCCTGGAAATGTCTTACAATTTAAAACCTGGTTCCTAAATCTCTGTCTTACCATTATATAATCTATCTGATACCTTTTAGTATCTCCAGGGTTCTTCCATGTATACAACCTTCTATCATGATTCTTAAACCAAGTGTTAGATATGATTAAGTTGTGCTCTGTGCAAAATTCTACCAGGCGGCTTCCTCTTTCATTTCTTAGCCCCAATCCATATTCACCTACTACGTTTCCTTCTCTCCCTTTTCCTACACTCGAATTCCAGTCACCCATGACTATTAAATTTTCGTCTCCCTTCACTATCTGAATAATTTCTTTTATTTCATCATACATTTCTTCAATTTCTTCGTCATCTGCAGAGCTAGTTGGCATATAAACTTGTACTACTGTAGTAGGTGTGGGCTTCGTATCTATCTTGGCCACAATAATGCGTTCACTAAGCTGTTTGTAGTAGCTTACCCGCGTTGCTATTTTCCTATTCATTATTAAACCTACTCCTGCATTACCCCTATTTGACTTTGTGTTTATAACCCTGTAGTCACCTGACCAGAAGTCTTGTTCCTCCCGCCACCGAACTTCACTAATTCCCACTATATCTAACTTTAACGTATCCATTTCCCTTTTCAAATTTTCTAACCTACCTGCCCGATTAAGGGACCTGACATTCCACGCTCCGATCCGTAGAACGCCAGTTTTCTTTCTCCTGATAACGACATCCTCTTGAGTAGTCCCCGCCCGGAGATCCGAATGGGGGACTATTTTACCTCCGGAATATTTTACCCAAGAGGACGCCATCATCTATTAATCATACAGAAAAGCTGCATGCCCTCGGGAAAAATTACGGCCGTAGTTTCCCCTTGCTTTCAGCCGTTCGCAGTACTAGCACAGCAAGGCCGTTTTGGTTATTGTTACAAGGCCAGATCAGTCAATCATCCAGACTGTTGCCCTTGCAACTACTGAAAAGGCTGCTGCCCCTCTTCAGGAACCACACGTTTGTCTGGCCTCTCAACAGATACCCCTCCGTTGTGGTTGTACCTACGGTACGGCTATCTGTATCGCTGAGGCACGCAAGCCTCCCCACCAACGGCAAGGTCCATGGTTCATGGGGGGAGATATAATATGTCACTGTAAAACATTGCTGTTACAAACTGATGCTAACACCCTAATAGCATAACACGCTGACGACATTCTTTTTGTCAGTATATTTGTATTTGCATTCCATGGTAGTTGGCATTCGGTGTTAATCCCTAAAAACTTTATGTTTGCACACAGTCTGTAGAATGATTATTGTGCTTAAAGTTGTTTCCCCTCTCTATGCTAAAATGCATAGTGTTCGTTTTATTTTTGTTCAGTCTTAATATGTTGCATACTGATCCATTTGTAAATATCCTTGAGGATTTCATTTGTTTTCTCTAACAGGAGTCATGATGTTTTATCAGTGACTATGATATTGCTGTTATCGGCAAAGAGAACTTTTTTCCATGTCTTACACTGTCTGGAAAGCCATGTTAATAAGTTATGAAAAGAAATGGACACCGAGAAACGCCGAGGTTTTTATGTGTCTTGTCTGAGAATTGCTTTACGAAAATTTTATCATCAGCAAACTGTGAACTGTCCCACCTTGGCATATTATTTTCCAGGTTGCTCAACAGGATTTTGTGACAATAGCGTCAGAGAACTAGTCTAACGAAACAGCGGTAACACATCCCTATCAAGAGCTTCAGGTACCAATTATGTGACCTCTGCAGTGGCCGACATTGTACTTCCACAATGGAAACCTAACTGTGCTTCCTAAGAGATATTGTATTTACTCATGTAACTTATGGGTCTCTCATGACTGCTTCAGTTATTTTTGAGAATGAAAACAAAAGTGAAACTCGCATGTAGTGTTTAGTCCTTTCCCATGGCCCTTCTTAAGTAAGGGCACCACTCTTGCATGCTTGAGGTACTCTGGGACAACACCTGAATTAAGGGACTCATTTATTACGTTTGTTAATGGAACTTGAATCCTATCTGTGCACGCCCTCAGAACAGAGACATAAAGTATGCCAACTGACTCCTTAGTTGTTGTACTATTTACTTAACTTCAAGATCTGTTGTGGGAAACCACTTCATTGTGCTTCATTGTGCTTCTGTCGTTATGGGTGCTATATGTATTTCAGGAAGTTTTTGTACCATTTTCGCTGTACCAGAGAAATAATCGGTTACAAAATTTGCTAATTCATGTGGTGTTTCTGTAATCGTGTCTCCAAATTTTATTTGTATGCTATTGCACTTGTGTCTCCATTTTCCAGTTTTTGTTTTATTTTCTGTATAATTTAGAACTTTGTCATTTAACACGACGTTAGTTGTAATCAGAACCATACTGTATGTTTCTGATACCTGTGACAGTACTCAAGGAACTGTGGATTAGTGAGGAGTTCTTTCGAAGTGCTGAGAAATTTAAGTGTCCGTGATGGCTCTCTAATACCCACAGTTATCCACCTATTCTTCTTAGGTGCTGAACTAGAAATGGCTACTTTTGGGAAAGATTCCTCAATACTTAATTTAAACCAAATTCATAAATTACAGAACTTGTCATCTACATTGATTTCCACATGCACTTCATCCCATGTTTGATTTGCCATCACCCTACAAAAAGTATGTGTCTAATGATGTGAGAACGTTCTTTTGTGGAATGGTGGTTTGCAGATTCCTGATTCTTCGACTGACTTAGGGCAGGAAGTTGCAACTAAAGACACTACAGGTTTTGTTAGAGTACTCTCTTTGTGAATAACATCCAAATCGTATAGGATACTTAAACTTCACAAAGAAGGTATTATAATACTATCTGTAGTGTCTTCAGTATCTGCACCTTGCCATAAATTAGAGCTAGATTCACCAATGAAAAGCAACAGGTTCCCCACTGAACCCCTTATTAGCTGCAGACTCTGTACCATCAGTCAGGTGGGCTAGCAATGGGATCACCAGTGAGGCACTTATTAGCTGAATTGTTTATGGTAATTCTGAACAAACGTTTCCAGATAAAGAGCCTCTAAGTTCTAAAGTACAATGCAGGAATAAGTATGTGGATGATGTATAGTGCTTGTTGCCAAGTACCAGTTTAAAGGGAGTGAGTAAGAGACTCTATCAACATTTTAGACACAACCATTGACGTTAGTAAGCAACAGCATTTATTCGATGTATACACGAATGTAACTTCTACAGAAACAGTAATACTAGCCAATTCCCAGAATCCCATAGCACAGAAATAGGCAGTCTTCCACTCAATGGTGCACAGTCTGCTATCTATATCGCAAACCAACGCAGATTTTGAAAATCAGGAGAAAGACGCAGGAGAAAGAAGAGACGGAGGTAACAGCACTTTTATACCTTCCTCAGAAAGCACTGAACCATACTGATATTAAATGGGCCCTCATGCTATATCTATGTAGGATTTAACGCGTACTTGCCAGCAAATTAAAGTCCAGAAGATATACTCCACCTTTTTATACTACGAACACCGTTGCCCACATTCTCTTGGACAGTAAAGACAAGATTCCATCTTTGCGACAGAACGGAATGTATAGGATTTTCAGCAATTTGTGTGGCAAATTATATGTAAGTCAACCAGGTAGAGGTATAACTACTAGACTGACTCAGCATTAGAGAGGATGGAGACAATAAAGATTCCGCCTTTGCTGAACATACTGTGAATAAATTTCGTTCTTACGATATCCTTCATAGAGGACCTAAACGCAGAAAACTAACATTATTCAAAATTCTGGTCATTAATGAACACATATTAAAGAAACCTGACCTGATCCTTAATGACCAGACACAGTCTCGATAATCACACTTACTAAAGTAGCAGCATCCGGTTAAAATTTTTCTCACCATCAGATAATATGGTTGTTGTAACTCTTCTACACTCACATTCCTCTCTAAACTAAACTAAACCTCGTCCGAACACGACTCGTAAGTCCCAACATAGCGACCGATAGGCCTCCGTGGATGCCGGAATGGAGGGTCAAGTGGTCGACACACCGCTCTCCTTGCCGTTATCAGTTTTCGTAACCGTAGTCAGTAATTTTCAGTCACGTTGCTATTCAGTTGGCTTCACAAGGGCTGAGTGCACCCTGCCTGCCAATAGCGCTTGGCAGACCCGAATGGCCACCCAACCAACTGAGAGCCAAGACCGACAGCGCTTAACTACGGAGATATGACGGCCCCGTTTTTACAAACTACGGCAGGGTTGTCGTTAGCTTTCTCCCCCCCCCCCCCCCCTCCTTATATTCTGCCGGTTCATCTCATTCATTAGTTTGGCCATATTACATAATGATCTGTGCCATTACTCATGGAGGCACATTAAGTTAGCGCGCACTTCGCTTTACGATTAATAAGTGATCTAGTGCAAGTATATCAGAAGCTTTTTTTACGAAGTATAAAAAAGCACTGTACCAACCTGTCAGCAGCTATTTACTAAATTTACAATATTTTAAAGGTATATGTCGAAAAGAAATTCGTGCTACCGCTGTTTGGTATATCAGTGTCTGTAGCCTCAAACTGAAAATTCGTTCTTCGTAGAACGCATAGCAAAAGGTGACCCGTAACTATATTCTAACAACACATGTATGTTAGCTATATTTATTTCTGGTTTTGCGTATATTTCGTGGGAATTTTCGGGAATCGTCTGGAACGTTCTCCCGTTAATACGGTACCATCGCCAACGAACTTCGACGAACAGCTGTTAGAAGAGGAGCTAACTCCGGGCCGAAATCAATATATAAGCTAATTGGTATATCGCCAAGTCGAGCGGTCCTGCTATTAGCGAGTGACCCAAATTGCTTTTGAACTCAGCAATTACTTACCACTATATATGTCATGACTGCGTCTGCTTAATGCTATTAAACTTCCCCGTGATCAGATTCAGAAGAGAGAAATCATAATTTAAGCATTCACGTTGTCGTCTTTCGATCAAGGCTCCGTAGACAGATGAATTAGACTAGTTGTTGAAGACAAATTACTTATGAATGACCTTTCCTGGATGTAGCTGTTCGACAGTTACACTTGTTTTATTATTTTTTTCTTTGTTTGAAGCTATAGTCGAGACAGCATAAGAAAATCGCCTATAGATCGCAGTGTTGTTGCCAGTTTTCAACTGCAATGCGCTAACGGCTGCAGGCGCAAGTAGTAGACATTTTCAGAGGTGTGACAACACTGAGGCGTTACCCTAGAAACGTTTACCAAATTGTATTAGGTTACTGGTTAAGGTAGGCCCGAAAAGCTGCCGCGCTCAGCCCACGTCAGTTGTCAAGGACAAACTTACGCCGACGCAGCTTTGGTTTCTGGCACCATCGTCACGTCCTGATTGTCCATCAAATCCGTTAGGCTGTCTTGCTACATCCCGACACCATCACTCTTTGCAGAATCATAGCCTAATTAATTTTGACGATTGTGAAGGCTAGATAGTGGGGCTGGATTGTCTGTCTCACATTCATCAGCATAGAGAAGGCTGTAAGAAGAGAGGGGGGTAAAGGATGGAGACAAAATGACAGGAATGAAAGACAAAGAGGTGATCATAGCGTCTGTTTTAGGAGACCGCATTTTCAGAGGTATGGATGGATGGATCAGCAGTAGCAGAAGACGAAAGTGGTAGTAAAAAGGAAGATTTTTTAAATGAGGATGAAAAGGAAGTAATTTCCCTATATCACTCCAGATGGAAAGTAGGGAAAAAATGTTCAATTGTGTGAAATCTTATGGGACTTAACTGCTAAGGTCATCAGTCCCTAAGCTTACATACTACTTAACCGAAATTATCCTAAGGACACACACACACCCATGCCCGAGGGAGGACTCGAACCTCCGCCAGTACCAGCCGCACAGTCCATAACTGCAGCGCCTAAGACCGTAAGGCTAATCCCGCGCGGCTGAAAAGTAGAAGTTCATGGTACAGTTATTTTAGCTGTTTTGTATTTAGGAATTCAAATTTGTGGAGTTAGTGGAAAACTTTATTTGAAAGTAACAGAGGGAAAATGTATTGTACAGTTACAGAATGGACTGGATTGATCTCCAGCAGAGTGAGCATCTAAAGGGAGTTTAATTGTGACAGTAGGTTTAAAAGACAATCGTCGAAATCTATTCCACTGCACGGAGTAGAGCTTGGCACACCATGGGGTTGTAGAACAGACCACCAGCGAAATATGTGTTAGTTATAGATTCGCTGTTTTGGTTTAATGGATAGTAAAATACACTACTGGCCATTAAAATTGCTATACCAAGAAGAAATTCAGATGATAAACGGATATTCATTGTACAAATATATTATGCTAGAACTGACATGTGATTACATTTTCACGCAATTTGGGTCTATAGATCCTGAGAAATCAGCACCGAGGACATTCACCTCTGGCCGTAATAACGGCCTTGATACGCCTGGGCATTGTGTCAAACAGAGCCTGGATGGTGTGTACAGCTACAGCTACAGCTTCAACACGACACCACAGTTCATCAAGAGTAGTGACTGGCATATTGTTACGAGCCAGTTGCTTGGCCACCATTGACCAGACGTTTTCAATTGGTGAGAGATCCGGAGAATGTGCTGGCAATGGCAGCAGTCGAACATTTTCTGTATCCAGAAACGCCCGTACAAGACCTGCAACATGGTGTCGCGCATTATCCTGCTGAAATGTAGGGTTTCGCAGGGATCGAATGAAGGGTAGAGCCACGGGTCTTAACACATCTGAAATGTAACGTCCACTGTTCAAAGGGCCGTCAATGCGAACAAGAGGTGACCGAGACGTGTAACCAATGGCACACCATACCGTCACGCCGGGTGATACGCCACTGTGGTGATGACGAATACACGCTTCCAATGTGCGTTCACCGCGATGTCGCCAAACACGGATGCGACCATCATGATGCTGTAAACAGAACTTGGATTCATCCGAAAAAATTACGTTTTGTCATACATGCACTCAGGTTCGTCGTTGAGTACACCATCGCAGGCGATCTAGTCTGTGATACAGCGTCAAGGGTAACCGCAGCCGTAGTCTCCGAGTTGCTAGTCCATGCTGCTGCAAACGTCGTCGAACTGTTCGTGCAGATGGTTGTTGTCTTGCAAATGTCCTCATCTGTTGACTCAGGGATCGAGACGTGGCTGCACGATCCGTTACAGCCATGCGGATAACATGCCTGTCATCTCGACTGTTAGTGATACGAGGCCGTTGGGATCCAGCACGGCGTTCCGTATTACCCTCCTGAATCCACCGATTCCATATTCTGCTAATAGTCATAGGATCTCGACCAACGCGAGCAGCAATGTCGCGATACAATAAACCGCAATCGCGACAGGCTACAATTCGACCTTTATCAAAGTCAGAAACGTGATGGTACGTATTTCTCCTCCTTACACGAGGCATCACAACAACATTTCACTAGGCAACGCCGGTCAAACGCTGTTTGTGTATGAGAAATCGGTTGGAAACTTTCCTCATGTCAGCACGTTGTAGGTGTCGCCACCGGCGCCAGCCTTGTGTGAATGCTCTGAAAAGCTAATCATTTGTATATCACAGCATCTTCTTCTTGTTGGTTAAATTTCGCGTCTGTAGCACGTTATCTTCGTGGTGTAGCAATTTTAATGGCCAGTAGTGTACTAGGCCGTGATTGAAAGATCTCGATGTAAGCTTAGAATATCTCTTTATCGTCTATTGTGAAGAAAGGGTGGATACTTGAGAAAGCGTTGTTGAGGGGAATGGTGGCGTGAGAATGACAGGGTAGGGGAGGGGAGGGGAGATGAAGAGAGGACGGTCAGAGATCGAAATTTCACTATTTTAGGTCCAGGTATCAGACTAGGGAATGCCTCCGTTGCTGTATGATTAGTGTTTCGGCCTTCGACGCGGGTAGACCCCCATTCGATTCCAGGTACCTTCACGGATTTTTTTTGATATGAGGACTGGAGTGAGATGCACTCAGCTCCTGAAGCCAAATGAGGACATGCTTGAATAAACAAGCAGCGGTGACATGAGGATTCATCTACTGGCAGTAATAGGTGGAGGGATTCGCAAAATACCCATCACATGTATATATTGCTGTGAAATTACCAGTAACCAGGCAGAACGGCCTATTGTTAACCCGTGGCGAGTTTTAACATTTTTGTTTACCTTTTACACCGAACTAGCGAAGCAAGATGACCAACGTCTGTACTGCTGACCGGTGGAGGCATCCACAGCTCTCTGTGGTAACGATCGACTGCAGTGTCACCAAGCAGAGGCTACCTGAACTAGCAAAGTTGCGTTTGCCTCTGCTCGTAACTGTAGGCCACACGACAGCCAAAGGTCAAATTTGTCTCAGAGAGTACATTTCTTACCCACTGTACTCCAGGTGCTTCAAATTCTTTTGAGCTGGGGAGGTGGCTTATTGATACAGTGCCGGGTAATGGGGATCCTGGCATGTCATTTGTAGAACTGTGGGACATTACCATTGCTGATGTTTATGGAAATGTTTGGAAAGAGACGATAGGGAAAGAATGTGGCAGAAGTCGAGGAACAGGTCGTGGAAAGGATACGGTAGACGAAAAAAGTATTAATACCTGACTTGTATAAATGAAAGATATGGTAGGAATGTCCACAGTGTGAGGAGGGTACATGATTCACTCGGTTGAAGACGATTACTGGCGATGAGGTGTCACTGTGGCAGTAGAAGATTACAGCAACAATATCTCGGTTGTTGGTGAGTAGATGGTAGCAACAAACGAAGTCGTTGGTGACAGCAGCGGCGGCTAGGCAATTGCAACTACCTGGCGAGAAACAGGGGAGACTGACACGAGGATGAAAGAATGTGACAAAGTTGGGAACGGAGGTGATGATGGGAAACGGTGCCAAAAAGACGGAGAAAGGGAGTAGCTGTAGCTAGTATAGTTCTTAGGTTGTCGGAGTAATGAAAACGAAAATAAACAACGTATTATCTATGAAACTTGCACCAGAGCCTTTTTTTAAGAGCATTATATTCGACGCTGACTGTAGAGACAATTTATTTGACCACTGCAGTTTCAGTTCTGGAGCCATTTTCAAGCTGTACTGCAAAAGATTTAGTTTCAGCGCATGTCTGACTTTAACATACTCCGACATGTATACATGAATACATATCGGAAGGTTTTAAATTTTGCCGGGTGCTGAAGCAAAATCTTTTGCAGTACCACTTGAAAAAGCCAAAAGACCAAACCTGAAATTGAGAAACAAATAATGTCTACAGTAAAGGGCGAATACTGATGTTCTTCAAGACTTCTACAGGACTATAAACGCTAGCTACGAAAAATTAATTAACACTAGAGCGTTGTTGTAGCCAGAGTAGTTCACAGCCTTCAGGAGTGTGGATTCCAACCCACCGTTGTCAGCACTGGCTGAACACACCCTCATAAATACACCAAAGATTAAACTCAAAGATATGAGAATGACGGCTCATGCGTCGCACTCTTAGGGCTCTGTGATTAGTGAAGGATTGTACATTGGATTATGCGATAACGGACACTGCCTATGCACTGAGCAATGCATTACAGCGTGCATTGATAAAAAAAGATCAAAGATGAAGTTTCTTCATAGATTACCGCCTGATGTAAATAGTGTCACTGAAAGCGTAGCTAGACAGTTGGTGCCAACTTAATTTATGGATGTAGAGTAAGCCTGCTGAGCACGCATCATCTCTGTGACAAAATGTAGCCAATCGGATGTCATCCACTAGACATAAAAGTGACAGCCTCATCCATTTCATAGCAGTCAGACCTATACCTTCACAGTGATGATGGAAGCAAAGTCCGAAAGCTTGCTATTTTATCGGAATTCGGCACAGCAAGTTTACAGCCGACTATTATCGACTATTATCGTAATGACTCCATTGTGAAAGGCTTCGTAGCCATAGTCGATACACAGCTCGATACAAAAGTTGTTTATCATCTCTCTGACGTCCAGGTCATTAGAGACTGCTGACTGACCTACAAACATAGTACTTGATTTACAGTTACTGCTGGATGGGTAATTGCTGTAGAGTAATGCACACATTTATCACAAGGAACTATTAGTTTACCATAATTACTGGTCATACTCTTGTTATTTCGTTAGTTATACACTGAAGGTCTCATTTACTTCAAAAATAGCACGTAAGGAGAGACTGATCTGACAATAGTAGTATGGCCATATCGTCTCACGTGCACTTTGTATACATTTGTGACATGTGGCTTAGTTCACTAACCACTTTATGACATATGAATCGACACAACTTTAGGTATGATGTGACTATGATGACACCACAAGGCACAACCCCTTTTGTTAAAACGTCATCAAGATGGAGGTGGGAAATTTTACAATTAGTGGGATACTTAAAAAGAATTACACATGGTGATGGGTCGTAAATTGAAAGAAAAAATACATATACGTATATTGCTATCAACCAGTCACATTGTGCACTGACACTTGCGTGCGCGCCCACACACGCACACACACATACACACACACAGAGACAGAAACAAGATTTCATAGATTGTATGCTTTCCTCACATTCATACATTGTTACATTAAATACTGTAAGGTCTTAGCACCAAAATTTCATCTCATATCTGTCTCACAACTAAATCTAATACTACACTAATGTTCAAAGAAAAGTATTATAGCACCTCACCATCGTTGTATTACAAAGGGAATGAGGAAGAAAACGACTTGATGACCTATTTATTAGGTTGGTGTATAAGTTCGCACCGTTTCTCCATACATATAACAAACTTAACGTATACATATAATGGAGACTTTGGTCATCAATAATGTGGTCTCCTTTAGTATTTTTAACAGTCTGCCACCGCTGGAATAACATTGGTTTTGAGGCGAAGAACTCTCGAGTGTTTGGAGTGCCTTTTCATCCAGAAAGGAAGATACTTGAAAGTTGTTACATAGAGAGCGAAAAGATGGAAATCTTAGGTTGCGGAATATATATATATATATCGAAATATAGCAGGATGTGAGCGGATGTTATCGTGGAGTAGCTTTAATTCATGCGTTTTCCTTCGATTGCATCTGCAATACATCTCAGTTGTTGACAATAAATGTCAGCGTTGATGGTTACACCTCAGGGAAGCAATTCGTAGTACACCACATCGTCACTGTTGCACCACATGCATAATATCTGGTGCATGGAATGTTGATGATTAGATAGATGGAAAGACAGCGTAATAATGATTAGGCAAGGAACAGAATTGCGGAGTCAAGAAATTTATATCATGACATGGCTAAAAGAAAGAATTGTTTGATAGGCCACACCTTGAGACATCAAAGACCACCAATATAGTGCTGTACGGAAGTATGGGGGGTAAAAATTGTGGAGGAAGACCATGAGATGAATACAGCAATTAGATTCAAAAGATCGTATGTTGCAGGAGTTATTCGGAGATGACGAGGAAAACAAAGGATAGGGCAGCATGGAGAGTTGCATCAGGCCATCCTCGGAATGAGGACCACAACAGCAACAAGTACTGCATTCAACGCAAATGTCACACTATTGTGGAATGATCACAGTTCATCACATCTGTAAGTTCTCAAGTACCCTGGCATGGATCATTGTGGATTAATGCGTTTAAACTATCTTCACAAATCCCTTAAGGTCTACCTGAATGTGGACAATCGCCATTGTCAAAACAATCCTCTTTAAAACTAGAAAGCCATTTTCTTGCCGTACCCCGTCCAGTGGCCTTACTCCACACATGGTGCAAATGTTTCTGGCTGCCTCCGCTGTTGTCAACCCTCCACCGAACTCAAGCAGGGAAATATGTTGGGAAATGTTCTGATTTCTTCACTTGGCACTTCATTTCCTAGCGTCCACCGTTCTACTCATTATCTCCAAATGACAAAATGACGATGTATAAACTCAAATAGCAACAGTCAACTACAAATAAAAATAGCAGTCCATAAAGAAACCAATAGCATCCGCCATGCCAACACGCAAAGGGAAACCTCTATGAACGCATGCATCATTTCAGTGCTACCCTGTAACTGGTTGGTGAAGGGGAGGGAATGAGTTGATACATTTGTGAAAAAAATTAAATTATTTGTGTGTGTGTGTGTGTGTGTGTGTGTGTGTGTGTGTGCTAGCGTGTGTACGCAATCCAGAAGCAAATCTTTTCGCTATTTTATATAAGCATCTATATGAGTGTATTTGACCTTGGCACCTGTGCAGGTTAGATAATCTCTGTGAACTCGTCATTTTTACATCATTTTGTTATTGTGCTGTGACTGGAGAGGGCCAGAGGTAACATTGTGGCTTGTTAGTTCAATTTTGCCACTAGCATGGATGGGGTAGTTCTGTCTTCTTGGAGTTTGATTGTTTCATTTTGATACTATGCTGGAGGGCTGGCTGTGAGGAGGATGGGGAGGGGAATAAGTGATGAGGTGCTGATGAGAGTAGGGAAGAGGGTACGGTTTGATGACGTCATGCCACTGCAGCACAGTGTATGCAGCACTGACAAGCAGCAGGAACTTGAACTTGATTCAAGAGCCCCATAGTCGTACTAATAACAATTAATCGAGACGGGTTCTGTAAGCTATATAAAGATGGTCACATGTAGAATGTGAAAGAAACATTTCTCCAATTTTGATTTGAAGATTTATTTCTACAGCTCAAATTAATATTGTGGTAGGAATGCTTTACAACACCAAGACGTATAAAAACATCTTTTGCTTCTAAACTGTCGCTAAGAGGCCAAGCCTGCTGTCGAAAAGATGTGAGTCAGGAATTACAGAAAATTTCCTACATTTACATTAGTAAGAAAAGAAAGTATATGTCTAGAAACGTTCATATTGCCATTAAACTAGAAAATCCTTTTTAAAAAGGCAACTAGAGTAAAATTCCTGGTTGAACGTGTACCTGGCGCTCAGTTGCTAATGTTAACCAAATGATTAACCTATCTCGGAAGCTTAGTGCACCATGGCTTTTGCCAAATATTCTTCATATATGAGGAACGACTTTCAGTCAGTAGTGTTTATGGCGGGTACTCAGAATTGGGGATGAACATATAGATATTACCTTTCACACCAACATGCATGTGTCAAATTTATGGGTGACATGAGCTAATCAAACATAATGCACAGTTATGAAAAATGAATTGGCTTGTCAGGTTCATGGTTTCGTCTCAATACCTTCGTACTTCCGATTTGCTAGGAACCAAATTTTTGCACGTGCTAAGAAGAGATTAACCTAATGAAACATGTAGCGATTAATGTACTCTCCCTCTAAGGAATTCGTCGTTGAAGAATTATTAATCCAAAATTTGTGTCCCTTTTCCCTCCCTACTGTGAAGACGAAATCATGAGAGAAAGAGCAGTAGCTTTGATGGGGGCCGTTTAAGAACAAAGCAAGCCGTCCAGATGGTCTCCTGAATTTCAGCACTTCTCCTTATACTTAATGTCACTCACGACCTGTAATAGAACACATTCCATAAATATAATCTCAAGAAACTCTCCCCATTCTCAAACAATATTTTTGGCTCAGAAATGGCCAGTTCGGGCCACAAGTAGTGTAAGTTGGCGAACCACTTGTCGACCCCTGTACACCAGTCTGGGTTTCTGACATTGGCCACTCAATGCATATACTCTTTACTGCTGTTTATTCTTAATAATATCAGCTTATTCCCAAGAATTAGCAACTTTCACTCAGTTAATACTAGGCAGAAATCCCATCTGCATTTGGATCGCACTTAATTCTTGTACTGAAAGGTGTGCAGTATACTGCTGCATCCATTTTCAATAAGCTACCACAAGATTTCAAAAATCTTTCCAGTACTGTATTGTATGGAACTGGGGACCTATAAACGACGGAGAGGCTTCGTCCCCCCGTAGCCCACAGTGGTACACAACCCCACAGCATGCTACACCAGTTCACTCATCCCACCTCCGCCCCACACCGAATCCAGGGTTTTCGTGTAATTGGGCCTCTAGAGCCCCCCCCCCCCCCCACCCCTCCACTGGAACCTCTCACACCAATTAAGTGTAGCCCCAATGTTTGAGTGGGAGAGTAAGTATGGTGTACACGTACTTGGACAAAGTGTTTGCACAGCAATCGCCGTACTGTGATTGCGGCGGAGTAAGGGGAACCAGCCCGCATTCACCGAGGCAGATGGAAAACCGCCTTAAGAACCATCTACAGACTGTCCGCACACCGGGCCTCGACACTAACCCGCCAGGCGGATTCGTCCCGGGGACCGGCACACCTTCCCGCCCAGAAAGCAGTTCGTTAGACCGCACGGCTAACCGGCCGGAATCTTAGCAGTAATCCACGCACTTTCAAATCGAAACTGAAGAATTTGCTCATGGGACACTCCTTCTATTATGTTGAGGAGTTCGTTGAAAAATTAAGCTGATTCCTATATTGTAGATTGCCTTTACTTAAACTTATGGCTTGATTTTTTGGGTTAATGAACATTTTATTTTATCTGTTATTACTTTTATGATGCCGTCGATGATATCCTGAATGGCTGTTTTCAGCTCAGCAATGATTTTAGGGTTATTGCTGTTCGTCTTGTCTTTAATATAGCCCCACGAAAAGGAGTTGCATGCGTTCAGATCCGCAGAATACGGCAGTCTCTCGAGGCCCATGCTAGTGGCCTCTGGGCACCCCATAGCCGAATGCGGTGCCCAAAGTACTCCTCCAGGACAGCAAGCACTTTCCTGCTTCGATGGGGTCAAGCTCCGTCTTGCATGAACCACATCTTGTCGAAGTCAGGGACACTTTGGGTAATGCTGATGAAATCATGTTCCAAAACCTTCATGTAACGTTCGGTAGCCAGCGTGTCATCAAGGAATATCGCACCGATCAGTCCGCGACTGGACATTGCTCATCGCACAGTAACCCGTTTAGGGTGAAGAGGCGTCTCGATAGCGAAATGCGGATTCTCAGTCCCCCAAATGCGCCAGTTTTGCTTATTCAAGATACCAACCAGATGAAAGTGGACCTCGACCCTAAACCTAACCACACCAATTCCCATCATGGCCCGCGGCCAACAGTGCAGTTTGAACGTCCTAACGCAAACAGTTTTATAATTGTCACCCTGTAAATGAGATGTTATTACACAAAAAGCGAAATGTTTCAGTGACACAGTATGTGTCAACGCATGTAGTACTTGTTGCTGTGCTGGTCCTCATTCTTGGTGCACTTTCAGCATTTCTACTCAAGCTAGAGAGGTTTCTTGGTTCACATTCAGCATTTCTGCTCAAGCTAGAGAGGTTTCTTGGTTTACTTCATTTTGTGCTCCAAATTTTTCAATGGTTTACTTTACAGCTTCCTTTACGTACAGATTGAATAACGTTGGTGATAGGCTACAAACCTGTCTCACTCCCTTCTCCATGCTGCTCTATACTATGTAAGCCTCGTCATCTCCGAATAACTCCTGCAACATACGTTCATTTGAATCTGATTGTTGTATTCATCTGTTTGTCTCCCTCTACGACTTTTACCCTCCCCCCGGCCGACACACACTCCTCTCCAGTACTATATTGGTGATCGTTTGATGTCTTAGAATGTGACCTATCAACCGATCCTTTCTTTTAACCATGGCGTGCCCGGAATTTCTTGACTCCGCAATTCTGTTCCTTTCCTCCTCATTAATTACTCTATCTACTTGTCTAATCTTCACCATTCCTCTATAGAGCCACATTTCAAAAGTTTCTATTCTATTCTTGTCCAAACTGTTTATCATCCACATTTCACATCCATATGTGACAACATTGCAAAAAAATGCCTTCGGAAAGGACTTCTTAACGCTTAAGTCTTTATTAGATGTTTACAATTTCCTCTTCTTCAGAAGCGCTTTTCTTGCCATTGCCAGTCTACATTTTAAATCCTCTCTACTTCGGCCATCATCTCATAATTTACTGCCTAAATAGCAGACTCATCTACTACCGTAACTGTCTCGTTTCCTAATCTCATTCACTCAGAATCATCTTCTTTAATTCGACTACATTCCATTATCCTTATTTTGCTCTGTTGATATTCATTTTGTACTCTCCTTTAAATACGCTGTCCATTCCGTTCAAGTGCTCTTTCAATTCCTTTGCTGGCTGTTTTTCAAGGAGTTCATTGAAGAATGGGGGAATGGCCATGTACGTAAACAAACAATATTCCATTTGAGTCCGTAGACGTATCACGGCACTGCACTGAACAGATATTTGAATGTTGTTCAGGGGCAGCTAGATTTAGTGTGGTTGTTGTTTATAGGTCCCCTAACTCTGACTTCAGAGCATTTCAGCTCAAGCCAGAGCGGTTTCTTGGTGCACTTTCAGCATTTCTACTCAAGCTAGAGAGGTTTCTTGGTTCACATTCAGCATTTCTGCTCAAGCTAGAGAGGTTTCTTGGTTTACTTCATTTTGTGCTCCAAATTTTTCAGTGGTTTACTTTACAGCTTCCTTTACGTACAGATTGAATAACGTTGGTGATAGGCTACAAACCTGTCTCACTCCCTTCTCAATAACTGGTTCTCTTTAAGGCCTCTCGACTTTTGTGCTACCAACAGGTTTTTGTACAAGCGGTAAATACCCTTTCGCCGTCTGTATTTTACTCCTGCTACCTGCAGAGTTTAAAAGAGAATATTCCAGTAAATACTGTGAAAAGCTTTTCCTAAGTCTACACATGTTATAAACGTAGGTTGGCCTTACCTTAATCTATCTCCCTACATTAGTCATAGGGTTAGTATTGCCTCTTGTGTTTCTATATTTCTCCGAAATGGAAACGGTTTATGGTGTCAAGTCAAGTCCCAGCATGCCATTCGGGAACGATAGAGCAGAGAGGGCACACGGACTGACCCCTCTCCAGGATGACAATCCTACAGCAGTGTCTCTAAGCGAAGAGGACTGGTCACAGCCTAGTCGAAGAGAGCTTCAAGACCAGCAAACTGCATAGGAGTGTCGACTCTATTACTCCACTTGTATTAGGAATTGTACATAATAAAGAAGTCTGTTTATCTAGTCTGTCGCCCTTTGCTTGCGACACTTCTGTGAAACTCTCAAAGTTAAGTGTTGTCATTTACTTTTTTGATAATAGAAATCATTAGTACAGTTAGCTTTGCCGGTCGCTGTGGCCGAGTGGTTACAGGCACTTCAGTCTGGAACCGCGCTGCTGTTACGGTCACATGTCAGATTCCTGCCTCGGGCATGGATGTGTGTGATGTCCTTAGGTTAGTTAGGTTTAAGTAGTTCTAAGTCTAGGGGACTGATGACCTCAGATGTTAAGTCTCATAGTGCTTAGAGCCATTTGAACCAGATCATTTTAAAACAGTTAATTTGTATGTTGTCTAGCGATACGAGAAAGCATGTTTCCTAGACACCCGATATTCGACGACTAGGAAGGATTGTTTCGTGCATTCTCTGATGCAGGACTACAGTGTAGACTGTACAAGTGTCATTTTTTTAAACCGGATCTGCAGTATCTTAGTCATGTTGTAAATAATCAAGGTGTACATCCTCTTCAGTCACATTCGTTAGCCATACGAGACCTGCAAGTTCCTCACAATGTCACAGAACCGAAGTCAGTTTTAGGGAAAATGAACTATTATTTTCGGTTCATACCGATTGCTGTACAAACCGCAGCTCCACTGCCTCGCTTGCGACGCAAGAACGTCCCCTTTGTTTGGACAGATGAGTGCCAAGAGGCTTTTCGTAAACTTAAAGATGCGTTGCTCAGTGGTTGATGCTTGGTTCACACTGATCCTGACAAACCAGCTGTGTTGCAAGCTGACGCTTCCTGTTACGGAATCGGAGAAGTGCTTTCACACAGATTTGCTGATAAAGACAAGCCTATTGCTTTCGCGTCAAAAGTGTTGTCCAACGCTCACTGTAACTACTCGCAAATAGAGGAGGCAATGGCTATTGTGTATGGTGTCACCAAAAATCCACCACTATTAGTATGGCAGAAAATTTTGCGTAGTAACGGACCACAAGCCGTTGTAGTGCTTGTTTCATCCAACGAAGCCAGTTCCTGTAAGAACAGCCTAAAAATTGCTAAGAGGGCTACGTTGTTGTTTCAATACCAGTACGAGATTGTGTATCGTCCGACAGTTCATTATGGTGATACGGACGCTCTTTGACGTCTTCCGATTGGCCCTGATACAGAATTTGACGCTTCTGCTGCATCTTCTTGTCACATCTATGTTCCGGATTCGGAATTGCTTCAATACTTTCCTCAGAACTATAGAAAAATCGCACAGGACACGGAAGCTGAATCAGATTTGAACATTTTTCTAAAATACACTCGCACATCTTTGGCTCGTTCATTGCACGGCATAAAGCACTCTGTAGTACAATTCTACTTTGCACGTAGGCATAGCCTCGGTAGACAGCATGATGTGATTCTTGTACAAAATGACAGTGGACAGCGACGTGTGTTGATCCCGAAAGCTTTGGAAAAAGAGGTGTTGCTACTTCTTCACCAAGGACACTGGGTGATTGTGCGTACGAAACAGTTAGCGCGCCTACGCTATACTTGTTATGGTATCGACACTCAAATAGAACAGATGTCGTCACAGTGTCACGCATGTGCGGAAAATCAGTCCGCTTCGCCATATTAATTCTCTGCTTCACCTAAGTTTCAATCACGATGACAACGGGTGCACGTAGACTATGCAGGACCTTTTTGGAACACTCATTGATTGATTGTGGCAGACTCTTGTAGCAGGATTCCATTTGCTGTGGCAGTGGCCTCGACAACGTCACATAGCAACATTCAGGTGTTGTCCTCTTCTTTTTGCCTCACGGGTTTGCTGAAGTCATAAGGTCACGCAGCGGCCCTCAGTTCACGTGAAATGAATTTGAATCATTCTGTGACCGCAATCTCATACATCATCTAGCTAGTAGACCGTTCCATGCGCAGTCAAACTGCGAAGCAGAACGCCTCGTACGCACTTTCAAAGATTGCCACGCTCCGCACCATCAACACTCTGGAACACAGTGCTACTCTTTCTCGCCTCCTATCGCTCCCACCCACGAGACGGACCATTACCGAAGGAACGTCTGCATGGCCGCCGCCATCGGACGCTGCTACACTTGCTACACACACCGCAGCATACGGTGCCATAGATAGCCCGCGAGTATCGCTTTGCACCACGTGAACTTGTTCGGTACAGAGTTTTGGGCCGACACCAGCGCTAGGATCGAGGCGAGATCCAGAAACGCATTGGTACATACGTATACCTAATTGTAGGTACCGATGGTTTGCAGAGCCGTTACCAGAATCAAATTCGCACATGTTGCCTGCCCCGTGATTCTGCTGCGTTCTTCCCCAGACCAACAGCCTCATGGGACCGCGCGACCTTCGCTGCCTTCCGCAGGTGCAACCGCGGCACCCCAGCAGGACAGGGTGGACGATGTGCCCTCGCCCCAAACGACCCCATGGACTGGACTGGCCATCGTCATCGCCGTTGACATCACCATCATCACTCAGGACACTCCCTCCCTGGACGTGTGGCCTGGCAACAGTTTCCTGGGGCATGTTTCTCTCGCCTCGCAAGCCAGATGGCGGGGTACAGTCGGGAGCACGCCGTCCACCACACTCAAGGATCTCATCTCTACATCCAGCGTCCTGCGTCCATTCCCGTTGTCGTTCGCAACCTCACTACATGACAATGGTGCGGCATTTCAGGGGGAGGGATGTGGTCTTGTAAGCTGCCGCCAGCTCACCGGGTGGCAAAGAGGTTGCGAGAAGATCGATAGAGGTTAACGAAAGACTCCCAGGAAACGCGCCGGCAACGCCCTCTCGGCCGCCAGTATTTAGATCAACGCTGCGGGCTAGAGGACCAGTATGTCGCACTGAGTGAGTTCCAGTCTGTCATCGGTTGCAGCCCAATTGGAGTTGCAGTCACAGTTACTAGTTCAGAGTCTTGCAGCCCATAGCCACCAGAGTAGTATATTTAGCAAACCTTGTACTTCACCAACAGTGAGACTGACGTGGTCTATTACAGAGAGCTTGTACCACATAAACTATCTTGGGTTAAGTAATTTTCTGTTTTAATGAATAAAGAACCCAGTTAATATATGTGTGCAGTTTGTGTTATAGAAAGAGGATACCATCCACCAAACAGCACCCTCTCTTTGCTTCTCATGGTACAGCTCAGCGGAGACAACGGGACGAGATAAAATCAACAACAATGGCGACGAAGCAGGTAGTCCAATTCGAGCTATACAAAGCGCACGCTGCTGTGGCAGATGGGAAAACCCCGCAAAAAGTTTGCGTGCCATACATAATAAGGTGTCTGGGCGGATACGGAAGTAAATGATTAAGTCTAGTAATCGTAGCTCCCAATGTGTGTGCTTAACTTTGGTGCAGCTTCCAAAAAAATTACCATTTGATCTTAATTCGCCTTTCTGTCGAAGTTGGTACATTGTCATACACTCTTCCAATAATTGTAATCGAAAGACAAACGTGGATTTCAGGTAAGCAATTAAGACATAGGAAAAATATAACAGTGTCACATTTGACAAGTTCAGCATGTGGACATACACTATATCACTTGCGCACTGTAGTAGGACAATACCAAAAGCCATAGTTATCATACACAGCCGAGTCACATTAATGTTTCTACCGCATATGTTCGACATGAACATGGAAAACCACTCACAGACGTCAATCGTCGTCACTTGGAGTGGAGGGTATAGAAAGCATGTCAGAGGGCCGCGGAAAACCGAGCAGTTGTTACAACAATGCAGAAACGGAGTGATTTATCTGACGTCCAAGTGGGCATAATCATTGGCTTTCGGGCTGAAGGTGGAAACATTTCCGAAATGGCAAAGTTTGTAAACTGTTCGCGTGCCACTGTGATTAAAGTGTACTGCGTATATAAGAATGGCGTTACCAAAAACCGGCGAAAAGGAAACTGTGGTGCACCTCGAGCCATAGATGACAGGGGGGAACGACGGCTCCATAAATATGTCCAGGTGATCAGACGTGCAAGTGTACAGCAACTGACCGCTCAGATGAACACAGGGACTATCAACTTCCTGGCAGATCACAACTGTGTGCCAGATCGAGACTGGAACTCGGGACCTTCGCCTTTCGCGGGAAAGTGCTCTACCAACTGAACTAATCAAGCGCGACTCACGCTCGGTCCTCACGACTTTACCTCCGCCAGTACCTCGTCTCCTACTTCCCAAACTTCTTAAAGGGGCTGTCGTCAGTGTCTCCTCAATGTTCGTTCAGTGAACGTTCCTGCCTGTGGATCTCCACAGTAGGAGCCTGGTTAATGCGCCCATGCTGGCTGATGTTTATCAGCAACAAAAGATGGAGTTTGCACGCAGATACCACAACTTGACATCCATTGAGTTGCCACAGGTGTTCTCAGATGAATCGTGTTTTACGCTTCATGGGGCAGATTGCAGTTCTCTTGTGCGGCCCTGATAATGTCAGCGGAAAGGTCGAGGGCAGAGTAAGGAGTGTTATGGTCTGGGAAATGTTTTTGTGGCATTCATTGGGTGACCTCGTCATTATGGAAGGAACAACGGATCACGTGTGGAAGTATGCATCTATACTTGGGGAAAATGTCCGCCCCTACATGCAGTTTTTTTTTCCTCTGCGCGATGGCACATGCAGTACAATAATGTCAACTGACATACAGCTCGCAGTTCACGTGCGTGGTTCGAAGAGCAAAAGTATGAGTTTACCTTACTTCGCTGGCCACTAAACGCGCCGGATTTAAACCCAATCTAGACCCTATGAGACCATGACAATCGGGCGGTTCGTGCCATGGAACCGAGAAATCTAGCGCAGTTGACAACAGTAGAGTTAGTATGGTTCCTCATCTCTGTCAGTATTTTGCAGAATCTCATCGACTGTCTGCCTGCACGTATTGCAGTGGTCCGCACTGAAAATAGTGATTATTCCGGTTTTTTATAGGTGTCACATTAATGTAACTGGGCAGTGAATTCTCCAAATCTTTGCCATGAGATGTTCCATTGAAACTCTTCCTCAAAACTGTGATGTCAAGCAGGGGAGGAACTACAACACCGCAGCATCTTATACTCTGGAAAACTTAAATCAGTAATGAATGAATGACGAGGTAAATGAAATGGAAAAATGACAACAGGACAAATGTAACGATTTAGAAGCATATTTCACTACGGGAAAGATAGATACCAATTACAGGAAAATTAGGGGAGGCCTTTGGAGCAAAAGAAAGAAAACCTGAAAGCTGGAAGGAGTATACAGGGTGTTACAAAAAGGTACGGCCAAACTTTCAGAAAACATTCCTCACACAGAAATAAAGAAAAGATGTTATGTGGACATTTGTCCGGAAACGCTTAATTTCCATGTTAGTTTCGTCAGTATTACTATACTTCCTCGATTCACCGCCAGTTGGCCCAATTGAAGGAAGGTAATGTTGACTTCGGTGCTTGTGTTGACATGCGACTCATTGCTCTACAGTACTAGCATCAAGCATATCAGTACGTAGCATCAACAGGTTAGTGTTCATCACGAACGTGGTTTTCCAGTCAGTGCAATGTTTACAAATGCGGAGTTGGCAGATGCCCATTTGATGTATGGATTGGCGCGGGGCAATAGCCGTGGCGCGGTACGTTTGTATCGAGACAGATTTCCAGAACGAAAGTGTCCCGACAGGAAGACGTTCGAAGCAATTGATCGTCGTCTTAGGGAGCACGGAACATTCCAGCTTATGACTCGCAACTGGGGAAGACCTAGAACGACGAGGACACCTGCAATGGACGAGGCAATTCTTCGTGCAGTTGACGATAACCCTAATGTCAGCGTCAGCGTCAGACAAGTTGCTGCTGTACAAGTAACGTTGACCACGTCACTGTATGGAGAGTGCTACGGGAGAAACAGTTGTTTCCGTACCATGTACAGCGTGTGCAGGCACTATCAGCGGCTGATTGGCCTCCACGGGTACACTTCTGCGAATGGTTCATCCGACAATGTTTCAATCCTCATTTCAGTGCAAATGTTCTCTTCACGGATGAGGCTTCATTCCAACGTGATCAAATTGTAAATTTTCACAATCAACATGTGTGGGCTGACGAGAATCCGCTCGCAATTGTGCAATCACGTCATCAACATAGATTTTCTGTGAACGTTTGCAGGCATTGTTGGTGATGTCTTGATTGGGCCCCATGTTCTTCCACCTACGCTCAGTGGAGCACGTTATCATGATTTCATACGGGATACTCTAACTGTGCTGGTAGAACATGTGCCTTTACAAGTACGACACAACATGTGGTTCATGCACGATGGAGCCCCTGCACATTTCAGTCGAAGTGTTCGTACGCTTCTCAACAACAGATTCGGTGACCGATGGATTGGTAGAGGCGGACCAATTCCATGGCCTCCATGTTCTCCTGAACTCAACCCTCTTGACTTTCATTTATGGGGGCATTTGAAAGCTGTTGTCTACGCAACCCCGATACCAAATGTAGAGACTATTCGTGCTCGTATTGTGGACGACTGTGATACAGTACGCCACTCTCCAGGGCTGCATCAGCGCATCAGGGATTCCATGCGACGGAGGGTGGATGCATGTATCCTCGCTAACGGAGGACATTTTGAACATTTCCTGTAACAAAGTGTTTGAAGTCACGCTGGTACGTTCTGTTGCTGTGTGTTTCCATTCCATGATTAATGTGATTTGAAGAGAAGTAATAAAATGAGCTCTAACATGGAAAGTAAGCGTTTCCGGATGCGTGTCCACATAACATATTTTCTTTCTTTATGTGTGAGGAATGTTTCCTGAAAGTTTGGCCGTACCTTTTTGTAACACCCTGTATAGATGGTCTGTACAAAGATTAAATTGAAGGCAGTATTATAGAAATGGAAGAAGACGCAGATGAAGATGAGATGGGATATATGGCACTGTAAGAAGAATTGGACGGAGGACTGAAAGATCTAATTTGAGACAAGGGTCCAGGAGTAGACAACATTCCGTCACAACTATCGATAGCCCTGGGCGAGCCAGCCGTAGAAAAACTCATCTGGTGTGCAAGATGTATGAGACAGGCCAAATATCCCCATTCTTCAAATAGAATATAGTAACTCAAATTACAAAGAAAGCAGTTGCTGACAGTTGTTAAAATTAACGAAGTGTCATTTTAATAAGTCGTAACTGGAAAATACTAACACGAATTATTTGCAGAAGAGACCAAAAAGTGATAGAAGGAAATAGGAACTTGCTGAAAGAGTCTACCAGTATGAGCCAACGAGTGTTCCAAAATGGTCCTGCAGCGTCTGTGTACACTCGTTGCCATGGTGACTGAGTCTAGCGCCAAGTTGCAAATGTCTGTGGCGGAGCTTATTGGTTCTCCGGGCATGCGCCACACTGTGACGTCATCTGTTCTATGTGGACGTCCATGCCCTGCCAAGCGCATTGACAGTGTGCTGTTTAGTGCGAAAAATTCGCTAATGTACTTGGTGGAGCAACGGCAACACGTCTTTTTGCAACACTTTGGGAATAAGGACACGGAATCTTCTAATGTCCTTCTGCAGTGGAATGACACCCCGTTGAACTGAAAGGTTATACCGACAAGCAAAATTCCTGCGCACGAAT
Organism: Schistocerca nitens; assembly: GCF_023898315.1. Classification (NCBI taxonomy): domain Eukaryota; kingdom Metazoa; phylum Arthropoda; class Insecta; order Orthoptera; family Acrididae; genus Schistocerca; species Schistocerca nitens. The sequence continues at coordinate 954,330,666 of NC_064616.1, forward strand.
GAGTTCTGGACACTGATCAGTGAACGAGGCCTAGACGTGCGAGTGTACTGCAACAAAATCTTGAGGTCTGGGTCTGCTTCCGTGGTCTGTGCAATTTTTCTGTACTGCAATGGAAGAGATTCCAGCAATTCCGAGTCCTGCGGATCGATTTGGCAATAAGAAGCGACAGATGCATCAAAACCAGAGTCTATGCCAGTTAGAAAGCGAGATAGGGCGCCTGCATTGCCATGCTTTGCCGTAGGTGTGCACACAATTTCATAGTGTTACTGCGAAACAACAAAGCCCAGCGTTGGAATTTTTCAGTGGTGCGTGGGGAACCGGCTTCGACGGATGAAATACGGACTGCAAAGGCTTGTGATCTGTCACTATATAGGACTTGCGACCATAGAAACAGTAATGGAATTTTGTTACAACATCCATACAATAGCAAGAGCCTCTTTTTCTGTTTGAGGAAATTTCACTGATATTGAGTTAACAACTTTGAGGCAAAAGCAATAGGCCTGTCTTGTTCACCAGAAGCAAGGACAGGATTTTGTTTAGTGGCTGGTATCCTATTCCTATAACACAAACTGATTGCATAATGAACTGGGTTCATAATTCATAAAAATATAAAGATATTTTACTCAAGATAGTCGTTGTGGTACAAGCTCTCTGTAATATTACACATTAGCCTCACTGCTGGTGCAGTGCAAAGCCCGGTATGTACACCACTCTGGTCGCTATGGGCTGCTTGACTCTGAGCTAGAGTCCGTGACGCTCCGGTCCGCGGCAGCGATCTTAATACTGGTGGCCGAGAGGACGTTGGCGGCGCGTTTCCTGCGAGTCTGTTGTTGGCCTTTATCGATCTTGTCGCAACCTCTTTGCCGCCTGGTGCACTGGCGCCAGCTTACGCCAGCGCGGTTGTGATTCCTACTACTGCTTGTCCACAACTCATTAGTCTGTCTAAATACTTCGCCGTGACTGTGTCAAGTTTTGCAGTTTCCTGTGTCATGAAGAAAATTTAAAAAAACCACGTTTCTCTTCGCTAAAAACAAAAGCCAATATATAATTTCCTCCTTATACATTATGTGTAATAGTTCTTTCTTTCTGTACTTCTTAATTTCTGCTAATACTTTTTGATACTGAGATTACTCATCACTTCTCGACCAGAGTCTTATGCCGCAGCCATAAAGTGAAATTTGAAACTAGAAAGTACTTTTTCGTCAGTTGCTTTACTTGATAAGCACAAAGCATTTGGGCGGTCACCCATTATTTCAGGTTCCAAGTGCATCAACCAAACTGATCCAACTGAACTAGTTTTATTTGCTTAGACAATGAAAAGTGACCTTCCATTGGTGGATGTATTTGTTAATATAATGAGTCGTATTGAGCTAACGATAGCATAGCATTCCTTGAAGTTTTCAACATCTACGAGGGCATACTGAAAAGCATAGCCTCCGAAATTTTCGTTCTGTTCTCAATATAGGCTGAAGTATTACCTGTCATGCATGTTACTCGGTCGACTCTCCCACTCCGCTGATTCAAGTTGCAAACCCTCTGCCACTAAATGACTCTAAATTGTAGCATGTATCATGGCACTGCAGAACATCCATACTGGGTTACTATAATTTAAGTGCAGCTTCTCACAGAGGTCCAGTGTGGGATGCAATAATCGTATGGTAACAAAAACTGTTAGATATTGTAATGCATTAATGAGCAGCCGATACAAACTGTAAAAAAATACGTCTCATTTCAGCCACCAGGTCCAGGTCTGGCGCTGTGAATCCAAGAAACATGTACAGAAAGATTTCCATATCTAATTGTCTATGAAAATACCCTGGTTTTATTATTAACCGCCACATAGTGTGTTCAATATGAGCACATCAACGAAATGCTGTATACCAACAGATCTGCACTAATTTTTCTCCATCCTACATTTGCTTCACGTTAATGCATTAACATCTACTATGCTTCACTAGCATATGACAGTTTCAGCCCACACTGGATATCTGTGAGTAGGTGCACTTTAATTATACCCACCTAGTACATAGGTGCATGGGAAACAGTACATTTTAATCGATCTTTTAACCACAGAGGAGCTCGTCGATACATGGAGCACCTTCTCCTTCAGCATAACAATACTAGACCACACCACACACGAGTACTGCAACATCTACAACAACCGGAGGCCTAGGGATCATTGTCATCGATCACCCACCATACACTCCCCACTTGGCCCACGAACATCCAGGCTCTTTGCCAATACTAGCGCAAAGAGAGAGATGGACCATTTCCGTTGAGAGGTTCCCACTCCCTCTCCCTTCCAAGGTCTAGGTCAAGGTCAAGGTGACAAACTGCCATCCTCCCTCCCCCATCCTTCCCACCCCTCCCACCCCTAGCACCAGCACCATCCGTTTTAACCCTTCCAACCTCAACTTCTACAGGCCACTTGCATGGCTTAAAATTGGTGGGACATTGCCTTATTTGCTGTCAGATATTCAACCTCACTTGCTCTAGGCCGCCTATTATTCGTGACACTCTGCATGTTTTCCAGGCATACTAAGCATCACTTGTGTCCTGTAAACATAAATGAGAAGACCGTGACCCAAAATTACACTGATTCTATGGTTTATGGCGGGAAAGCTGGAGCCAACCCATGACTTGTAACCTCACATAATATAAAGCACACTATGTATCTCCTAGAAACTCTCCACCAAGCATGTATTATGTAAAAACACTGCCATAAGTTCAGAAAATTTACTCCCTACGATGAGACGTGCTAATCAGACAGAATACTGGGAAAAAGATGATCTGGGACCTTATCAGTGATGCAGTTAAACTAGGGCAGTTGGTAAACAGGTATCACAGTTAAAAACAAAAACACAAGATTATCATAATGGGAAAGTATAGAAAGAAACTCATTCTGGCAGCAGAACTGGGTTGATTGACATACGTATCGCATACATACACACTTAATGAAAAGTAAATGTCTGCCACACTACACAGATCACAAAACAGCACATTGATGTACCACTAGGAGCTCTACCAAATGCTTCTCCATTTGTGATGGGAATATCATTTGTTGTCCATCCATAAGAAACATGACTGGCCTGGGCTGACTGAACATCATGCACCTGCAATCATGAAGCAGTGGTAGAGGAAGCAGCGAGCAGCAGCTTCAGGGGTCTGTGTGCACACGTTGACAGCAAGAAGCCCAAATCAATTCCGCCATCTGCAAGGGTGCACTGTGCCCATCACCAGCCCTTGGACTGTACCATCATGGATGCAGTGATTCCCATACCATGAGGTAATAGATGTAACTTCAGCGACAAAAAAGGGACTCATGAAGCTCTTACGTAAACTACCTGCTGTCGTAGAAATGCAGTTATGCTGGCCTAAGAAATAACCCAATTATGGCTGCGCTGAGTCCTCAAGTTATATATGATCGTCATCATACTTTGTTGCTCTCAAAAATCAAGCTCCACTTACAAGATGTTGTGGAGAAGTTTGCTCCTATTCGTTGTGTTCTGGTATCACACCGAATTTGGCGTATTGAAACTCAGCGAGAACTTTTCCAATGATTTATTTGTTTCCACTACAGTGCTCCATTCACCTCGGTCTGTGTCACAGGGCACCACAATGCTGAGGAAGCACCCCAGCGGCCTGTGCAACGTAATGCTGTGTCGTGTCGGCCGTGGCCGGCCCGCTCTGAGTTCAGATGATGTCAGGATGGCTTCGCCAGCAGGCGACACATCGCCACTCGGTGTGAGCTGCTGGCAGCCAGCTGGCATGGCTGAGATCGCGGTGTCGAACAAGCGCCCATGATCTGGCGTCCGAATCTGCGGCCCTCACCTCAGGAAGTCTCCAGCGTGTGTCGTGAGCCGAGACGACTGTCCGGGGTAGCGAGCTGAAGAGTGGCCCACTGCTGGCTGGTTGCGGACCCCGCGTTGGCCTCAGAGGGTTGAACCAACGACCCGCCGTGGACTGGGACGCTGGCACCTCATCTGTTGCTGCATGTAGCCCGGTGGTGTGATATGCCCCGTCATCCGGGAGAGCTGATACACTTGAAATAATCTCGTTAGAAAACGGCACCTATTTATACTCGGATGTGGGCCTCGGTTTTGCCAAGTGCGCCGCTTTGGATCACGTATGCATAACACTTAGGTTTGCCAGTGGCCCCCTTCTGCCTGTGACTTGCGCCATGAAAACTCCTGGTATGCGTAACTCACTGCAATCCGGCCCGCACCTGTCTGTAACTTGTGCTCCGAATATCGCACAAAACTAACTTTCCCTATCCTAAACATTGGTTCAAAAAAATGGTTCAAATGGCTCTGAGCACTATGGGACTCAACTGCTGAGGTCATTAGTCCCCTAGAACTTAGAACTAGTTAAACCTAACTAACCTAAGGACATCACAAACATCCATGCCCGAGGCAGGATTCGAACCTGCGACCGTAGCGGTCTTGCGGTTCCAGACTGCAGCGCCTTTAACCGCACGGCCACTGCGGCCGGCTCTAAACATTGGTGCCGCTACATTATTCCCCTCTTCGGAAAGACCCGTTACCCCGGTCGAGACATAAGTAGCTGTTAACTTGTTTGGGTCGGCACCTATGGCATATTTCCTTACTATTAGAAAACTTAAATGTCGTATAGTGCCCCTTAAAACCATGACACGAAACAAAAAGTAAAAATTCCTTACTGGACGGCCACTGCTCGATCAACCCCTCACCTACGCATCTCCACTGGAACTTGGACTATCCTTGGTTCCTTCTTGGAATTAGTTCTCTGCCTGATCAGAAAGAAAACAACACATAACAATGTTAAGGCTGCAAGACACTTGGCACAGAGGTGCTCAAAATGATCGTTATTTGCCATTGCCTTTATCTATACTGCGTGACATTTTGAGCAAGCTGTTCGGCTGATATGCGCCCCACTTGCTCTAAGACGAAATGGTTTACGGATCTCATCAGACCTGGCTCCAGAGTTTGATTTTACAAGGTCAGATTCTGCCTTGGCAAAAACTCTAAAGTGGCATCTGGGCAGTACAGCTGTGGCTGCGTAACATTCAATTGCATGACTCCTGAAATTGACCCTGGCAGATCGTTGGTCCTATTATGATAAACTTAGTTCCATTGATTAAAATTCCGCTCCCCTCGAGCTGTACACGTCTCGCTTCTGCAAGTACTCCCCGCTCAAAACAACTTGCTACTACTACCAAATTCTCGTAGGTGGAGATGGTAGAATGCATCCCTACCCGTTGCCAGCTCAATTTTGGCTCCATGATGTCCCTTGGACAGTCTATTCCTTTCCCAATGTCCAAAAATAACTGCACCGTGCACGTGTCCCATATTTGTAGCTTTACAAGTGGTTCAAATGGCTCTGCGCACTTAACTGCTGAGATCATTAGTCCCCTAGATCATAGAACTACTTAAACCTAACTAACCTAAGGACATCACACACATCCATGCTCAAGGCAGGATTCGAACCTGCGACCGTAGCGGTCGCGCGGTTCCAGACTGTAGCGCCTAGATCCGCTCGGCCACCCCGGCCGGCTGTAGCTTTACAGATTTTCCTCCATCATTCAGTATGTTTGATCCAAACTCAACATCGATTGTGTGACTACTTTCATCCTTAAATTTACATTATATGAACTGGTGCAACAAATACGACTTTCCTGACCAAGCACAGTCGATAACTAAAAATTTAAACAGGAAATCGTACGACTCTAACATCGCCCAACACATATTTATCACGGCTTTGCCGCAAAATTATCTCCGACGCATGTATTCCTCCAGAAATGCGTTCGATTTCTCCTCCAACAATACTCCACATACGTCAGATGCTACACTTCCTTTTTCAATGGCCTGAGGACAGGGATCACCATCACCCTTCCTCCCTCTTTAAAAGACTGCTACAGCAGGAGGGTCACAATAATCGAAAACACAATTAAAATACAATGCCTAATTACTCTACGCAAACCCAATGATACATAACAAGAAAACAAAAAATTACAAATACTTTACCACTTTCTGGATCGCAAAGTATACGATACTTCATGCTGTACTCTATCATCCTAGTTTTCTCTGCGCTTAGCATCTCTCTTCACTCTCTCTTTCTTTCTCTTTCCTTCCTGTGACACGCCTGGAATCACATCCGGGCAACCCTTAAATGGTCGTAACCTCCCAATGTGTACTATCGTTGTTCTCGTTGGCAGCTGAAGCTTAACATTAACGGGAGATGTCGTTTCAACAACTTGGTATGGCCATTGATACCTCGTGAGAAACTTCTTCGTTTTCCGTTTTTACGTATAGGGGATGGACAGCATTACCCATTGTCCCACTCTACACTTCGGTAAACTTCCTTTCCCCTTCACTGCGTCTTCCTGCCTTCCAAAGCCTTCGTATTCGCCTTTTGTACCCGTTTCCAAATATCCTGAATTGTTCTCGTGAATTGACGCACAGATTCACCGGTCCTTCCTTTCTGTAGCTGCACTAAATCAAACGGTGACGGCATTTATCGCCCGTACACTACCTCATATTGAGACAAACCGGAATTTATATGGACGTTTGCATTTTATGCGCATAAAATATGCTTCAAATACTCGTCCCACAGATGGTGATGCGAATTCACATAAGAACTCAGCATCTTCCCGATTGTTCTGTGTACCCATTCTGTCCTTCTGTTGGCCTGTGGCTGCAACGCGCTCGTCCTCAGCTTCTTTACGTTCAACAATTTACACAGTTCCTTCATTAAATCCAACATCAAGTTGGTCCCTTGGCCAGTAATTATTGTCTCCGGTACACCAAACATCAAAATGCAGTTGTTTACTAACACTTGGGCGACCACTGCTGCCTGTTGATTTGGCATACCCACCATCTCCGCATACCTCGAAAAATTGTCTGTTACTGTGAGCACGAATCTGTTCCCCGATGGTGTTCGCCTGAAAGGCCCTAAGACATCGATCCCCAGCATAGAGAATGGACATGTTGCTTCTGGCAATCGTTGTAGTCGTATCTGTTTCCGGCTCAAATCTGCTCTCTGTGCACATGGTATACATTCTGATCCACGTCTACTTTCCTACCTCTCCACCAATACTTCTCCGCCACTCTCCTATTCGTCGCTCTATACCCTTCATGACGGGATAACACGTGATCACGTGCTTCCTTTAAAACCTCGTCCCTTAGTTTCGCTGGCACTACCGCCCTTGGCCCTAACTTCGTTTCCCTGCACAGAAGACCGTTCTACGTATTAAACTGTGGCTGTGTCTGATACAGTTTACAATCGTTGTCCGCATCCTGTAATTTTTTCCATACCGCTAGGTCATAACATATGACTTCGACTTTTGCCACCTTTCTATTTAGTGCATCCGCATTACCGGGCTTCTTTCCAGGTTTGTGCACCACCTCGCAGTCGCATTCACTAAGCCTCACAGCCCATCTAGCAAGTCTAGTGGTCGGATCCTTCAACCCTAACAACCACTTCAACGCAGCATGATCTGTCACTACCCGAAATCTTCTCCCATACAAATAACATTTAAAATATGTGATTCCATAGATTACACTAAGCATCTACCTCTCTGCTGTTGAGTGATTCTTCTCTGTCGCATTCAACTGCCTAGACACACAGGCAACAGGATGTTCTTTCCCATAAATTTTCTGACTAACTACACAACCTCACGCTTGATTCGATTTATCGTACGCTAGTTTAAACCCCTTTTAAAAATCTGAAAACACAAGAACCAGACTTGATGTTTACACTTTTTTCAGTTTGCCAAACGATTTCTGACACTCTTCTGTCCACTCAAATTTCACACCCTTCCGTAACAATCGCGTCAACGGCTGTGCTAAATCTGCAAAAAAAAAAAAAAAAAATTCAAATGTGTGTGAAATCTTATGGGACGTAACTGCTAGGGTCATCAGTCCCTAAGCTTACACACTGATTAACCTAAATTATCGTAAGAACAAACACACACACACACATGCCCGAGGGAGGACTCGAACCTCCGCCGGGACAAGCCGCACCGTCCATGATTGCAGCGCCTACACCTCACGGCTAATCCCGCGCGGCGCTAAATCTGCAAAACTCTTCACGAAGTTTCGACAGAAATTGCAAATTCCGATGAATGACTGCACTTCCTTAACTGTTTTCGGTTCCCAAAAATCCATTACAGCCTGTACCAACCTCGGATCTGTTCTCACTCCGTCCTTACTGATGATATGACCCAAATATTTTTCTTCTTCTAATGCGAAATGACACTTCTCCAGGCTCAACGTCAAACGAGCTGCTCTTAACCTCATAAAGACTTCTTTTAATCGCGGTCTATGTTGCTCCATTCTACATGAAAAGAATATAATGTCATCCAAATAGACAAGACACTGCCGTGGTTTCAAACCCCTCGAGACACGGTGTAGCGACGTCTGAAACATTGCCGGAGCGTTTTCCAAACCGAATGGCATTCTAATGTAATGGTAATGGCCTCCAGGTGTAGAGAAAGCAGCTTTTGGATGATCCTCTGGAGCCACCTCTAACTGATGATATTCACTTGTCAAATCCATCCTGGCACTGTACTAAGTGATGCAAAGTCTCCGATATGTTTGGAATGGGGTATGCGTCCGTTACTGTCTTATTATTGAGGTACCGGTAGTCACAACAGAACCTGTATTTCTTAGTTCCATCCGTAGATTTTTCAGGCACAGCAACAATTCCTGCTCCCCAGCAGCTATTACTATGTTATATAATACCGTCCGCAAGCCGGTGATCAATGAAATCCTCCACAATCGGCTGCAAATACCTCGGTATTCTGTATGGTTTACGGTAAACAGGTGCTTCATTCCCTGTTGGTATCCTATGTTGATCTAATGGAGTCGCTGTTAACGGCCCTTGTGGAAAAAACAAATTCCCACAGTAATTCTTCCATATGCTCTCTTTCTCGTCCTTTCAAATGCTTGATTTTGTCACGCAATGCAGTTCTATCGGCAGTTAGTGGTCGATCTCTTCACCTACCTCTCGAACACCAGTCTTAGTCATCTGACACATCCATATTTGCTACTAAGACTACTTTCCTCCAATTCGCGTCAACAGCGCTAAAATTATCCACGTTCACGGGAACTACTTGCCTGTCGTTCCCCTCCTGTACGTGTACAACACTACGTTTCACAAAACAATCCGGTGAACCCAAATCTTCATTATCCTCCAATTTTTCAATAATATATGCCGTACTCACACTTAGATTTGATTCCTCACTTACCGAAAACGACTTCCCGGTGCCGTTAGACACACACTCGTGCGAATTAAGCCTTAATGCTAATGTACGCGGTTCAGTTGGTTTGTTCATTACGTTGAACGCTTCTCGCAACAGCTGTGCATTGAGAACAGTTTCCACTAGCCGAAATAACATTCCACCATGTTCCCCAGTTCGTTGTCCAAGGTAAATTGTGGCATGATGTTGATGCAAGAGATCTACTCCTAGGATCACGTCGTAGCCCTCGCTCACCCATGGTACTACCACCATGCAGGAATTAAATCGGACTTTCCCTTTGTGAAAGTCAACTGTCACCGCCCCCACTCCATGCAACCTATAACGTAATGGGTCTAGCTCCCTTCGTCCCATTATATTCTCAGTAGCCACTGACACTTGCCCCCTGTATCCCACAAAATCGTAAACCTTTTAGTTTCTATGGATCCTACCACTGAACATTCCACCTCTGCATACGTATTCGTAGCATTTAAATTAAACGGAAGCTCCCTTAGGAGGATCTTGGGCCCCTCTGCCGTTTAACGATTGTCCACCTATCTCCACTTCTCCATACTCCACGCTGCTGATTTCCACCCCTTCCTCTTTTCCTCGGTGACTGGGTACATTGCCTCTGCTCGTGTCCCGTACGACCACACTTAAAACATTTTGTACCCACTGTAAACACTACTTGCCTCTCACGTACCCCTGTTGTCAGGTCTATTTCCTCACATTGAATTGCCATCTGAATGGCCGAATAAAAATCCTTGAGTTCGTTCACGCACTTTCAATGACATATGCGCCGGTAACCCTCTCAAAAATAAATCAAGTGCCCTTTGCTAGGCCTCCTGCAACAGAAAACTATTCGCTTCATCGCTCTGACCCAACTCGTAAGTATACTAATTAATTTCCCTTATCCTGTCCACAAATTTCTCCACCGTCTTCCTGTTTCTTTTTGTCGTTGTAGTTAACCTCTCTCTAATGTACCGAGCGCTATTTTGTTTCTTGTACCTTTGTCAAAGCCATTCCTGTATCTGCTTAAACTGTCCTGCCTTCCTTAAGGCCTCAGAACACCTTAAATATGTTTTCGCTTCACCCATTAATCTAATCTTGGCTATATGTGACAGCTGCTCATGAGACCACCCATTCATCAACGCTGAAGTCTCCAAGTCCTCCACAAACGAACGTACATCCTCAGACGCCTTGCCAGAAAACGGAATAATCAAACTAGCGGCGGCTGGATCAATCTCCTGCACCCTAGGCTACAACTACTGATCAGATGCGGTTTCCCGCTCACTTCTAGATGTTAATTCATTTCTCAACTGCGTATTGTCTGCTGTCAGTTGTGCTACTTTTTCCAACAAAATCCGCACCGCTTCTGGTTCCCACACACCTTGCGTCCTTAACTTTGCCATTGTGTTGCTTTTGTTCCCAGTTAGACTCAAAACAAAACGATTAAATACAAGAATAATCGGACTTCCTACAGCACCGTATCGTCATAGTATCATCATAAACCAATACAAAAGTAATCAAATGCCAAAAAAATAAATATTTCTGCCCCAAATACACGAACACTTACTCCGACAACAAAAAATACTATGCTCACGCAAAACATCTACAATGTAGCGTTTGATACTTCATACTCAAAACACAAACAAAAAAGAAAGAAAATGTCCAACACTAGAAAAGAACGATTTTGTCAGCATTCACCACATCTTGTGACTACTGCAGGCGGTGAGCTCGAACGTCATCCTGGACAGACGACGTCCGCTATACTGACACCAAATTTGTGGGTTGGGTGCCAAGAGGTGCCGTATTGAAACTTAGCGAGAACTTTCCAACTGATTTATTTGTTTCCAGTACAGTGCTTGGTCTGCGTCACAGGGCCCCGCAATGCTTAGGAAGCACCCCAGCGGCCTGTGCAACACAACGCTGTGTCGTGCCTGCCTTGGCCGGCCTGCTGAGATCCGATGATGCCAGGATGACTGCGCCAGCATCCGACCCTGCGTTGCTCGGTGTGAGCTGCAGGCGGCCAGCTGCGTCCTTCTTCTTGCTGGCGTGGCTGAGACCACAGCGACGAAGAAGCGCCCGTGATCAGGCGTCCGAATATGCGGCCCTCGCCGCGGGAAGTCTCCGGTGTGTGTCGGGAGCCGAGACGACTCCCAGCGGTAGTGAGCCGAAGAGTGGCCCGCCGCTGGCTGGCTGCGGACCCCTGGTTGGCCTCAGAGGGTTGAAACAACGACCCGCCTGGACTGGGACGCTGGCGTCCCATCTGTTGCTGCGCGTAGCCCGGTGGTGTGATATGCCCCGCCGTTCAGGAGATCTGCCACACTCGAAATAATCTGATTAGAAAACGGCACCTATTTTTACTCGGATGTGCACCTCTGTTTTGCCAAGCTCGCCTCTTTGTATCCTGTATGCATAACACTTAGATTGGCCAGTGGCCCCCTTCTGCTTGTGACTTGCGCCATGAAAACTGCTGGTATGTGTAACTCATTGCAATCCGGCCTGCACCTGGCTGTAACTCGTGCTCCGAATATCGCACAAAACTAGCTTTCCCTATCCTAAACGGCGGTGCCGCTACAGTTGTTTGCAGATAAAATAACAAACCATTATGTGTGTCATGATACGTGATTCAAATGGCTCTGAGCACTATGGGACTTAACATCTTAGGTCATCAGTCCCCTAGAACTTAGAACTACTTAAACCTAACTAACCTAAGGACATCACACACATCCGTGCCCGAGGCAGGATTCGAACCTACGACCGTAGCAGGCCCGCGGATCCGGACTGCAGCGCGTAGAACCGCACATCTACCGCGGCCGGCATGATATGTGATCTGGATGTCACTGCTGTCATTGTACTTTAGAGATTGTCAGTCTTGCTGTAATATACAACTGCTGCTGCATTGTCTCTTAGTTGTCTCAATAGTAGCGCTTGACTACAGACTACAGCTGCTGTTGCTGCACTTAACTTGCCAACAGATTGATGATATAAGTGTCATTTAACTGCTGTTGTGGCGTAGGTGTGACAAATTCACTTGTCTCATTGATGTGAACTAGATTATTATATATGTATATATTTTTCTATCATACATTATTTATTCCCACTGAGAACAGATGTAATCAGACGGTACATTTTTTTAAAAACAAGTGCCAAATTTGTAAGTATATGTAGCACAGAAATCATTTAGTTTTATTTAGGCATCAGTAAAAAACATAGTCTAATGCTATGTGTCATGTTGGAGGTGAATAAAGACGCCGCATTTCCTGAGCGTTTCCGTAAGAGTGTGCAAAATTGTAACAGGACATAGAGAATGTACCACTGAACATTGTGAGACAGGGAACCTAGGGCCAGAGAAGCCAGCTTAAGGGGATATGGAAGTAAACTTGTCCACCACTTGGTCTACCATTACTGTTTTCCAGTTTATTTACAACTAACATGGGTAAAAGTTTACACGTACTGTGCTGTTTATTTGCATAGACATTCTTTATTTCGTGCAATGAAACAAGAAGGACGAGCCTGACTACCAGGAAGTAATGATGCTAGTTTTGTTTACTTTACTTATCTATAAGGTGGCTCTGTTGTATCGTATGTACGTTGACCCACAACAGAACGTATTATGAATCAACGACAAACCCATTCACTACTAAGTGTTATTCAGAGATGTAGAGTACAATACGATGTAGCAGTACCGGTATAGTGTTTCCTGGTCACTGGATTGGAAGGGGAGGTACTACCCCATTGCATGTGAGAAAACCTGAGCTGAAACCCCTTGATTACTCCCTATGGGAATATCTAAAGTCATTTGTGTATGAGTCCCCAGTGGGTACAGAGATATAATTAGTTGCCAGAACTGTAGCTGCCTGTGAAGTGATTCGGAGCACACCAGGGATATGTGTCAGGGTGCGGCTGAATCGCCGATGACATGCTTGCCTTGAGGTTGATGGCTGTCATTTTCAGCACATTTTGTAATACGCAGTACAAATTGTACGTTCATTGTGTCAATAACGATGTTTAAAGTCAACTACTGTAAAGAAAAAAGTGAACAGTAATGTGATTTTATTCCTATTTTCTCCTTAAGCTCGCTTCTCCGACCACTGGTGTGTGTGTGTGTGTGTGTGTGTGTGTGTGTAAACCACACATTCATGTACTGGTATATTTAATTTACTTATATTCACCACTAAAGTCATCAATGGTGGTGCTAGAGATCACCTCCATTTCATCATGCATTACTGCGAAAAAAGAAATCATCAGCTCACAACATTGTTCTACAAAATTTATAACACAATACACCATATAAATCCAACCTACTCCGCGTGGTGTAGTAATGATTAAGTGTATGTCATACAGGGCTGAACTGAGGTAGTCCTTTCGAATGGCAGCGCAAAACTTCACTTTAGACACGAACACTGAAGTAGAATAAAGAAGAATAAAGAGAACTGTATTAGGACCGATTACGTGATCTCGAGTTACAGAATTTACGAATGTAATACTCACAGATGTAAATAGGACTATACCATCCACTTATAATAACTAGTATAATACATGGCCAGCTACATCACACCATTTTTATGTTGTTGTTGGTGATGATGGCGATGATGGTTGTGGTGTGTTACTGACAGAGAACCGTTAACCAGCTGATAAATTTGACTGTTAATGATGACAAAGCTTCCTGCATTGGTTGTGATTCTCATAGGCCAATTTGAGCACTGCTACCGGCAGCAAATATTACAGTTAGACAGATCTATCAGATGGGTATGTGGATTCATTTCAATAACAGCCAAATGCAGACACCGATACATTCCGCTGACACCAGACATTACATGAAACACATATTATTCTCAAACATTAGATTGATCATTGAAGTATAATGAGCGAATGTTGCGTTCGTAATGCACAAATGAGAAGTCTGTCACGGAACTGGCAGACGAAGAGTAGGCAGCATTAATCGTTAAGATTACAAGAGAAACAGCTTCACTGGCTTCATTCTCTTCACGTACACTGAAGGATAAACAGTCTTAATACAAAAAATATAATTAATGCAGAGTAATTAAATTTCGTGACTACATTTCCCTAGGTACCATATTTACGTGATTAGCACTGCAAGAGTCACAGGTTTACGTAAGGGCGAGATAAGCCACTGCTATTATGAAATGCTGGTACATTAATATCAGTTATAGCCTCCAAAATGTTGGATGGAAGAATGCAAACGTACATACATTGTGTTGCACTGGTGCTCCATATCACTTTGTGGGATGGTGCTCAAATGGCTCTGAGCACTATGGGACTTTACTTCTGAGGTCATCAGTCCCCTAGAACTTAGAACTACTTAAACCTAACTAACCTAAGGACATCACACACATCCATGCCCGAGGCAGGATTCAAACCTGCGACCGTAGCGGTCTCGCGGTTCCAGACTGTAGCGCCTAGAACCGCTTGGCCACTCCGGCCGGCTTGTGGGATGGGGTTTCATGCTTATTGTACCTGATCGGTCAATACAGGACGGTTAATGCTGTTTGTAGATGACACCGGAATTGTCATCCGATGATGTCCTATATGGGTTCGATTGGAGACAAATGGTTCAAATGGCTCTGAGCACTATGGGACTCAACTACTGTGGTCATCAGTCCCCTAGAACTTAGAACTACTTAAACCTAACTAACCTAAGGACATCACACACATCCATGCCCGACGCAGGATTCGAACCTGCGACCGTAGCAGCAGCGCGCCTCCGGACTGGAGCGCCTAGAACCGCACGGCCACCGCGGCCGGCGATTGGAGACAGATCGGTGATTGAGCAGGCTAAGGCATCAAATAGGCACTTTATAGAGCATGTTGGGTTACAACAGTGGTATATGGGCGAGTGTTCCTGTTGGGAAACATACCTGGAATGGTGTCCGTGAATGGCAGCAAAACAGGTCGAATCACCATATTGACGTACAACTTTGCACTCAGATTGCGTGGGATAGCTACGGGAGTGCTCCTGCTGTTATACGAAATCGTACCCCTGTCGATAACTCTGGGCGTAGGTCCTGTGTGTCCAGTACGCAGACAGGTTGCATGCAAGCCGGCAACTGGCCTCCTTCTAACCAACGCATTGCCATCACTGGCACCGAAATGGAACTAGCTTTCATCAGTAAACACAACAGGCCTCCACTCTGTCCTCCAATGAGTTCTCGCTTGACACCATTGAAGTCGCATATGGCTATGGCTTGGGGTCAGCGGAAGATACACAACAGGGCGTCTGTCTCGGAGCTGTCGTTGAAGTAACTGATTTGTAACAGTTCGTTGTCTCACTGTGGTGTTAACGGCTGCTCAAATTGCTGCTGCAGATGCAGTAAGCTGCACGACAGCCATATGCCAAACACTATGGTCTTCCATCTTGGTAGTGTCAGGTGGCCGTTTAGACCATGTACAGCGGCTACAATCATATCAAGTCATTCTGTAATACCGGAGAAGGAACATGTAGTTTTCCGTAGCCCCAATACTCGACCACGTTCAGACTCAGTGCGATGTTGATAATGACATATTTGTCGTCTTAAAAGCATTCTTGATTAATATCGGTTCATGACATGCAGTCTCAAATCTAACTAACGCTTAAGACTGGTACTGCGTGTATTTAAAAAAACCTGACTTGCTTTCTGATGGTGGAGCTACTAGCGCCACTCTTATGGGCCGGCGCGACATGTGAATAGACATCATATATCAGATGTAGAAACACGCTTACCAAGTTTCGTTTGTGTCACACGGCTTCTTATCAGGCTTACGATTTTTTTCCCTGATTGTAATTTCAGTGGAATCTTAGAACACTAACATTGTATCCAGCATCCAGTAAATGTTATGATTTCAGTGATGCCCTGTATTACGTAGGTCTGGCAGGCCATGCTCAGCAGATGGTGATGATTCTTCCGCTGTGGTGTTAGATGCATTTACATAGTGAACATAGTAACGTGCATGGGTAAACGCATGAGTAGGACAAAAAAAACTGTCACGTTAAAGTACCTGCAAAAACAGCGTTTTTGTAGACTGATGTCTCAAGAATGCCTGTGTCAATCGAAGTACAATAGATCCATTGCGGAACAGGGATTGAAAGCGATCTGCATTACGATGTACCATACCTGTGTCAAGAAAGATTTCCACTTACGTTTCCCTATGAATGTAAGAAATCGTCCGGAGAAATTTTGTTGGAATTTTCAAAACAGGGGGATGTAATTGTGACCTACACGAAAACAGGAATGTTTACGAAAGTACTGCACGAAGTGTTTTTGAAAATCTAAAATTCATCTGTAGTTGTGACAAGAAACATACAGTGATTAGTGTGGCAGACAGACACTTAGGGTTAAATCTTTGAACATGAACGTCAGGCATTTATCCGCAAAGTAGAAATTATCATACCCAAAGTTACTCCACTTTACCAACCATGCTATGGTTCATCTTATGTGTAGGTTATAATTTTAGCTAAGAAACATTCAAAATACTCCTGACATGATAAATGTTAATAAAGAAATCGCTTCAATTGACGCTGGTAAACAGAGATATCTGAATAGTTCATTATCCTTGCGGCAGGGTTAGTGTTGTGACAGAATACTGGTCATATCTTTCTTGATACAGTTATAGCACACCATGCTGCAAATCGGTTTTTACCATTCTCCCCACCTGCAGTTGGGAACACTAACTCAGTATACCAATTATAACAAATATTCCACTGCAACAGTTCTACCATACATCATTATGTTCGTAGTAATAGACGGAAAGTCATCGAGTAAAACAGAAATAATATCCGGCGTTCCCCAAGGAAGTATTATAGACCCTCTATTGTTCCTAATCTATATTAACGACATAGGAGACAATCTGAGTAGCCATCTTGAATTTTTTGCAGATGATTCTGTCATTTACCGTCTTGTAAAGTCATCAGATGATCAAAACGACTTGCAAAATGATTTAGATAAGATAACTATAAGGTGCGAATAGTGGTAATTAACGCTGAATAAAGAAAAGTGTGAAGTTATTCACATGAGTACGAAAACAAATCAGCTAAATTTCGATTACGCGATAAGTCACACAAATCTGAAGGCTGTAAATTCAGCTAAATACTTAGGGATTACAATTACAAATAACCTAAATTGGAACGATCACATAGATAATATTGTTGGTAGAGCAAACCAAAGACTGCGATTCATTGGCAGAACACTTAGAAGGAGCAACAGATCTACTAAAGAGACTGGTTACACCACTCTTGTCCGTCCTATCTGGAGTATTGCTGTGCGGTGTGGGATCCGCATCAGGTGGGACTAACGAATGACATCGAAAAAGTACAAAGAAGGGAAGCTCGTTTTCTAATATCGTGAAATAGAGGAGACAGTGCCACAGACATGATACGTGAATTGGATTGGCAATCATTAAAACAAAGGCGTTTTTCGTTGCGACAGGATCTTCTCATGAAATTTCAATCACCAGTTTTCTCCTCCGGTTGCGAAAACATTCTGTTTCCACCCACCTACACAGGGATAAATGATTATCACGATAAAATAAGAGAAATCAGGACTCGCATAGCAAAATTTAAGTGCTAGTTTTTCCCGCCTGCCGTTCGAGAGTGGAACGGTAGAGAGACAGCTTGAAGGTGGTTCATTGCACCTTCTGACAGGCGCTTTATTGTGAATAGCAGAGTAATCACGTTGATGTAGAAATAGATGTAGATCTAGATTATTGGAAGGAACACGTAGCAGCAGATAAGTATATCGAATGCTGACTCCGAACCAGAGTAGTGAAAATTCTCGATCGCAAAGTAAAATAGAAATATTACTAAAAGAGTAAGAGCCATCACACATTTTTTATTACTAGAAAAACTAAACTAGACTTCTCTCTATTTTTTGTGTACAATCTGTAGTAACGGGGGCATTAAATATTGCACCGAATTTTACGCTTAAGGTGTTGCTATTTGCTGACGGTCAGATCATTCTTATAAATAGTACTGTAGATATGCTTTGAGTGAAAGATATAGTGTTAGAACCACACTTTTTGTCGATGATAATATATTAAAATATGTCAGGTTTTAATAAATGAGGAGCGCAGGAAGGGCATCAGAGCCTAAAATGAAATTCGAAAGGCAAATGAAGTTCCACAAAGTAATGGTGGTGGTGGTTAGTGTTTAACGTCCCGTCGACAACGAGGTCATTAGAGACGGAGCGCAAGCTCGGGTTAGGGAAGGATTGGGAAGGAAATCGGCCGTGCCCTTTCAAAGGAACCATCCCGGCATTTGCCTGAAACGATTTAGGGAAATCACGGAAAACCTAAATCAGGATGGCCGGAGACGGGATTGAACCGTCGTCCTCCCGAATGCGAGTCCAGTGTGCTAACCACTGCGCCACCTCGCTCGGTCACAAAGTAATGGCTGTGCCAGCAGTAAAAGGATGTACCCGATCCACTTACACAGCCATTGATAGAAAAATGCAAACGCTACCATGAGTTCCTTGTCCATGCCAAAAAGACGTTTCCCAGTGTCCTGTGCGAAATCATGGTATAATTTTAATGTCATGAACATTAAAGTTGCCTGTCACAACTACTAATTTCATTCTGGTCTGTGATCTGTGCGCTCTCCAAGAGAAATGTTTACAGATTAAAATTACGTAGCAGTATGTCGTATGGAGAGTTCATACCAGTGCTAAGTGCATGATTATTTTTAAAAACAGTTAATGCCACCCTCTTTCTTTAGATTAATGAAGCCATTACTGCTTTTTATAAGCAATGGAGTACCTAATATTTCGATATGAGGTGGTGGCAGCAGGAGGCAAATGGGTGACAATAGGGAATCTATAAAATAATTGGGAGGTTCGACGCAATTAGAACTGCTCCGCTGATTTGTATTTTAAAATATAGACTGTTGGATAGTGTTAAATTATCGTCTCATGAGCACTGAGAGTGGCAGTCACCAATCATGTCTGATTCGGATGTCACACAATACAATGCTGTAGAGTATGACTGAAAGGTGTGTTGCAGGCAGGGTCTGTTTCGTAGGTCTGCGTCACATTCTAAATGTTCTGCCAACAAAACTTCATTCACTGATCCTTCCTCGCGAAACTGAAGATAGTGTACCGGCTAGCATATGTCTGGCAAAGTGAATGCAATGAGAAAATTAGGGAAATTAAAGGTAATAGAGTCGTCAGACAGTTCACCAGATGCTTAACGAACTCTGTGCTGGATTCCGCCTGCTTAGCTGGGTGGTAACGTGCTCGCCTCCCATGCAAGCGGGCAAGGATTCGATTCCTGGCCGGGTTGGAGATTTTCTGCACTCGGGCACTGAGTGCTGTGTTGTCCTCGTCATCATTTCATCCTCATCACTGGCGGGCAAGTAGTCCAATGGGGCGTCTACTGAAATTTTACATGCACTTGGCGGCCGAACTTTCCCTGATAGGGCCTCCCGGCCAACGATGTCATACTCTCATTTCATTTCTGTGTAGGATTGTTCATAGAAAACATTGCAGACAGATTGGATTTTTGCTATATGTATCGCTGATAAGGTCGTCTATAATAGGATATCGTGTTGCAGAGGATGGACGTTTGTTATAGGAATCTGGTACTATATAGGATTCTGGGAGAATATTACACTACACGAAACACTTAAAATGGATAATCCACCTGTACTCTTAAAAGAGACTTTCATTGTGTGTTACCATCTCATAGGATAATGCTGTGATACAAGGTACTGAATAAATCGAGTTGCAGCATGACAAAAACTTCCACGTTACTTCTGGTAAGTTAAAAGCTGTGACCTTAGAAAAGCGACTATGTGAACGACGTTGGTTTAAGTTTCATATAAACTGCTGGAAAATGGATTTGACAATTGAAAAATAAACTTGCTTTCTCTCTTGACGTCACGGTCCATCAAACGAGGACTTTGGTTAATGTACCCTCCACCATAGGAAATAAAGTGGCATGAGAGTATTAGGCATCGAATAACATTGTCTGGGGTAGGACACCGGTGGTGTGTTTGGTAAGTACTAAGAATTCATCTCTGCGAGATATTGTATCAAGGTGGCGCTACTATTTCATTTCCCTGACATGGGGCAGTAATGCGACAGCAATAGGTATTACTTATTACACTACACTTACTCAAAACTGCAGTAATTTGCTTACACAAAAAGGCACTAATGCATCATGCCCTGAAACCTGCCACCGCAGGTAAATCACGACTCACCAGCGCTGGGTGTTGGGGGAGGAGGTGTGAGGCATGACGTGGCAAGTTTCAATTAGATCGGCGGTGTCTTTTACTGAAATGTGTTGGGAAATGACACAGTGAATCTGTCTTGTACTGAATGCCACAAACTAGGACACGGTGTCAGCTTTCACAGGTGAGTGCTGTTGGATAGCTTCTCGTGCTGGGGGGGGGATGACATGGACCAAAATTTCCTTAAATTTATCGATTGGAGTGAGTTATATTTACGTGGGGGTGGCAGACGATCCCCCATATGCCAAAGGGACCAGACAAGAACATAACATCAGAGTCCACATCTGCATCTGGAAAGCCGGCCGCAGTGGTGGAGCGGTTCTAGGCGCTTCAGTCCGGAACCACGCTGCTGCTACGGACGCAGGTTCGAAACCTCCATCGGGCATGGATGTGTGTGATGTCCTTAGGTTAGTTAGATTGAAGTAGTTCTGAGTTCTAGGGGACTGATGACCTCAGATGTTAAGTCCCATAGTGGTTTGAGCCATTTGAACCATTTTCTTGCATCTGGAAATGCCTTAAATTTGAAAGTCTTGTTTCGAAATCTCTGTGTTACCGTTATGTAATCAATCCGAAAACTTCCCTTATCTCCTGGCCTGTTACACATATGCAACCTTCTGTAATGTTCCTTATGCAATGTGTTAGCAGTGATGAAATTATGCTCCGTGCTGAAATCTGACAGCTTTCCTCTTTCATTGCTTTCCCCCAGCCCATATACCCTAACTGTGTTTCTTCCCTTTCTCTTCCTACTATCGAATACCGGTTACCGATCACAATTAAATTTTCCTTTCCCTTGACTATCCGAACATTTTGTAATCTCATCAGGCCTTCTTTAATCTCATCGTAACCTGTGGAGCTAGTTGGTATATAAACTTGCACAACTTTGGTGGGTTCTTGCTTTGTGTCTGCCTCGGCTAGTGCGTTCACTATGTGGCTCACTGTAGCCTACCTGGATGCTTATTTTCTTAACAATTATTCTACTTTCATTTTATTTCTATTTGATTTTGTATTTACAACCTCTTATTCACCCGACGCGAAGTCCTGTTCATCCAGCAACCGAACTTCACTAATCTTCTCTATAATATAACTGCAGCCTATCCTGTTCCTTAATCAAATCATCTAACTTACTTAACTGGTGAAGACATCTAACATCCACCCTCTAATCGTAGAATACCAGTTTACGATTTCCTGATGACGACATTCTCCTGAATAGTCCCCATCTCGAGATCGCAGTAAGGGACTAGGTTACCTCTGAAATATGTTACCCAAGAGAATGCCATCATCATTTAACGATGCCTTAGAGTTGCATATATTCGGAGAATGTAACGGCTGGAGTTTCCAATTACTTTCAGCCATTTTCAGTACCAGCTCAGCAAGGTTATTTTGGTTGATGTAACAGTCTCAGATCAGCCTGTCATCCAGACTGTTAACCCTGCAACTACAGAAAAGGTTGGTGCCCTTTTTCAGAAACCACATTTTTGTCTGGCCCGTCCACAGATACCTTTACTTTGTGGTTCCATCGCATCTTTGAGGTACGCAAGGTGCCCCAAATCGACAATGATTGTGAATGGTCACCTGCAATCTTGTTTCAATCTTATAATTCCAGCAGCTCCCTAGTCGCTTTCAGTGTGGTTCAGGAGATATCGGTCCACATTCGATAACCCAGCGGGCTTACAATAGACGTTCCTGCGCCGACGTCAATTAATTTGTGTGTATTTTGACACTGAGAAGGTTTACGATATCAGATGGAGGCGCATTATCATCGGGCAGCTCAATGAATGGGATCTTCGGGGATCTTTTCCCAACTTTATATGGTCCTTCTTTTTATCACTCTATTTCAGGTATTGAGTCGGCCATGTGCTCTCAGATTACTTTGAACAGGAAGCCTGTGTCTCTCAATACGGTGTTGTAGGTGTAACTATCTTTGCCATAACGGTTAATAGTATTGATTCTGTTGTTGGACGTCGTGTCCAGTGTTCCTTGTTTGTTGACAACACCTGTGCCTTTTGTCCTCCTCCTGCCCTACGGAACAACTCATCAACTGCAAATGGCTATTCGTCGGCTGGAGCAATGGGCGGAGAAGATGCGTTCTAATTTCTTCGTCGTGAAGTTTTCGTGCGTTTTTTTAACTGTTCAAGTTTTGTTCTAAACTATCGAGATTTGACGATTAGGGACACTGTTTTTGTTTTAAACGCACAATGAGGGGTCTGGGCTCCACATTGGATCCTACATTTAGATGGACTCCGCATGTTCGGGAGGTCAAAAGACGCCCCACAAAAGTGCTCATTGTTTTCATATGGCTTTGTCACATATCATTAGAAGCAGACCGAACTTCTCTGTTACGGTTTTAAACGGCTATCGTACGACCTGGGTTTGTTATGGCTGCACGGTGTATGGGTCTGCACTACCCTCTTATACTGAAATTCAGGATGTGGCGCACCGTGAAAGTATTCGGCTGGTCACTGGGGATTGTGTAATCAGCCCCATACCGAGGGACTGCGCTGAGGCTAGTGAGGTGGCGCTACACAGCTGGCGATTATTCGTTATGGTGCGACACATTGTCCACGGTGTACACACATGCATACATGGCCGTCGTTCGGCCAGCAGTGGGAGGACTTCTCGGTAATCAACAACGAGCGACAGGACCTTATGGGATTCACGCGAATGATTGCCTAAAACAGATGCTGGTGTTAAAGTTAGACACCAAGGTTTAACAGATCTCCAGTTTGGCATCTAAGGAGCCCCAGAGTTATTACAGACTTGACGCTTTATAAGGAAGGTTAAACTCAAGATATCATGCATAAATCTCTTTCTTAAATTTCTTGATAGGATTCGCTTTTTCCGTGACTATACTGTATTTATTTTTTATCTCATCCGAGCTCATTCGTGCCCTGCAAAATCGCATCAAATGTACCTAGAAGAGAAAATGGTACAGCTAACAGATGTCCAAATTTACTTTCATCAACAGATGGGGAAACTGGTATTATTTCGCTGTGCATGTGCTAATTAACTTGCAGACCACGCCGCCAAGAACGCCTGCAGGCAACACGACGTGACACGGTATGTCATTCCCCTATAAGTTCTCATTTCGCTAGATGCAGTTCTGGAAGGAATGGCTCACAGTGAGGGCTAATATGGCGCAGGTGGTGAAGCCAACTATCCGGTTATGATGTTCCTCGTGCCGGTCACACTGGTGAGCTAAAGTGGCCTTGACTCGCCTCCGAAGTGGGCACTGTGTCCTCTCACAGGGTGTGCGATTCCTGTGACGTGCAAATCAATACATGACCCATTTTAGCTGTGTGTATTTTATATTGCGATTGGGGACAGAAAATTTAGGCGGGAATCTGCCCTCTGTTTTGGATAATACCGAGAAGGGTGTTTCAAGCTTTTAAAATTTTTTGAAGGTTTTGGATTCAGCCGAAAGCGTTTAGGCTGGAAATTTTTGTGAGCCACAGAGTGACTGTCTTATCGCCTTTATTCCAGTGATCATCCCGCAGCGGGTACCTGATGTATCATGTATGTTCTTGCCACTGCCTTTTGCCTTTTACTGAACGTTTTGATTATGGCCACGTGATTTTCGTTGTTCTGTGCGGGAGTAAGAGTGATTTTTTTTAAAGGCGTTCTTCATATGTTTCTTTGCAGTTCACGTTTCACTAATTTGGTGTCCTGTATTCGCATTCATATCTTAAAATTTTAGTACAGGGGCTGAAGACCTTTAGGCGAGCGCCCACACTACCATATCATTATCATCATCTCATGCTGTACTACATGTTCTTTTTCTTCTACCCATAGAGTTTTTTTAAACGCAATAAGAGACCACACATAACAGCGGAAAATACCCCTGTACCGTAGCACTACCTCTTCCATACTTCACTGTTGTAACTACATGCAATAGCAGGTAGCGTTAACCGTGATTCATAGCTCCAAATCACTCTTCTCCATTAGTCCAATGTAAGGGTTGGTTGGTTCGTTTGGGGAAGGAGACCAGACAGCGAGGTCATCGGTCTCATCGGATTAGGGAAGGATGGGGAAGGAAGTCGGCCGTGCCCTTTGAAAGGAACCATCCCGGCATTTGCCTGGAGCGATTTAGGGAAATCACGGAAAACCTAAATCAGGATGGCCGGACGCGGGATTGAACCGTCGTCCTCCCGAATGCGAGTCCAGTGTCTAACCACTGCGCCACCTCGCTCGGTAATGTAAGGGCACTTCGTTCATTACTCAAGTGTCGCTTAGCATTAACTTCAAACATATCTGGCTTATGTGGAGCCTTTTGACCGTTTTAACTCCCTACGCACAGCCGTTGTGCTCGCTGGGCTGCTAGTGACACTTTCAAACTCACGAATGACGCCTTCCGCTGATTTGGTGCTAGTTTTTACAACAATCCTCCGCAATGTTCGAGGGTCCCTGAACGTGAATTTATGAAGTGTTCGTGGTCCTGGTCTAGCTGTGGTTAATCCTTCGCATTTACACTTTACAGCAGTATGCCGGCCGGAGTGGCCGAGCGGTTCTAGGCGCTACAGTCTGGAACCGCGCGACCGCTACGGTCGCAGGTTCGAATCCTGCCTCGGGCATGGATGTGTGTGATGTCGTTAGGTTAGTTAGGTTTAAGTAGTTCTGAGTTGTAGGGGACTGATGACCTCAGAAGTTAAGTCCCATAGTGTTCAGAGCCGTTTGAACCATTTGAACCTTTACAGCAGTATCATTGACAGTCCAATTTGGCAGCCTTATAAGGGTAAAAATATCTCTCATGGATCTGATACTCGGGCGACATCCAATGACTAGTCCACGTTTGAAGCCACTGTGGTCTCTTGACCGCCGATTCTGCTGTTCCTGTTTCTCCACTCACAAAGCAATACACCCCGGTTCCTTTTACTGTGACGGGTTCACGTCTTCTGCCATTTAGTTGTCGAATCCACGTTTCGTAGAGGTGTCCGGATACATTTCATCAGTTTATGTAATTTTTAATTAGGTGTTTTATCCGCATACGCGGTGTATATTGAACAGTCTTATCGCTTGTAAGTGGTACACGCACAATCGGAAACTGACTTTGACAACATTGCTTCGGCATACACTTGTGCCGCCAAAGACAAGTGGCGAAATATTCCTTAACTCACGTAGAGTACGGTACTCCCCAGCGAAATATAAGTTCCTTCTTAAAAAATAGGTGAGGTGGAATACGGAGCCTGTGACGTACAACGTTCTATTTGTCACATGCACTACTTTATATTTACAGTATTGATGACAAACCGCTGGAAACAGTACCTCCCTAAAATATCTAGGAGTAACTATCCGGAGCGACCTTAAGTGGAATGACCATATAAAACAAATAGTGGGAAAAGCAGGTGCCAGACTCAGATTCATAGGAAGAATCTTAAGGAAATGTAACTCATCCACGAAAGAAGTGGCTTATAAGGCGCTTGTTCGACCCATTCTTGAGTATTGTTCATCCGTCTGGGATTCCTACGAGATAGGTGGAAATATCTAACTAAGAGCGGCATGTTTCGTCATGGCATGGTTTAGTCGGCACGATAACGTTACGGAGATGTTGGACAAACTCCTTTGGGAGACGTTACAAGAGAGGAGTTGTGCATCACGGAGAGATTTACTATCGAAGTTTCCAGAGAGCACTTTCCGGGAAGGGTCGGACAACTTATTACTTCCCCCAACATACGTCTCACGAAATATCCACGAGGAGAAAGTTCGAGTAATTAGAGCCAATGCAAAGGCTTACTAACAATCATTCTTCCAACGCGCTATTAGCGAGTGGAACAGGGTTGGAGGGCTCAGCTAGTGGTACAATAAGTAACCTCCGCCACACACCACTAAGTGGCTTGCGGTGTATGCTGTAAATGTAGATGTAGATCGTTGAGCATTTTATTTCATTTCAGTTTTCCACGAAAACAGCTACGAATTTTACTTGAAGTGGGATCAGAAGTGAAGATATTGCAAAATTCCGGTATATTCAGGATATGGAACCGGGGCATGTTGAGAGATTGAACGAAAGCGTCAGGAAGCTATGACTTAAACAAGGGAAAGGAAAGCGTTAGTACACGGAAGAGTAGCCTTGAGAGAGGAAACAGTGATAGCAGCAGAGAAACACGGTGGTTGACGTCTAGATTGTATAGCAACGTTTGCAGAACACAACAGATATTGGATTTAATTGATGGAAGGAGAAAATATAAAAATGCAAGCGACCGGGTGAAAGGAATGCTCAGAAGAAATATGAAAAGCTGTTGAATAATTCTCGATTTTGGAAAAATTAAACAACGCTCTGGAGAAAAGAAGAGCAATTTTGTACAAAAACCAAAGTGCAGTTAAATGAGTGACATTGGGTTGTAGCCTATTCCACATGTTATTCAGTCATTACACAGCGAGCAAGTAGTAAAGGAAACCAACGATGGATTTTGAAACGTAATTAAAATTGAAGGAAAGGAAGTAAAATTATTACTATATGTCCGCAACTTTATAGCTCTGTCAGATAGCGTTAAGGAGTTGGAATGTCAGGAGAAGGAAAGGAATTGTATCTTAAAGAGAGGTTATAAGATAAACATCAGGTGGAGGAAACGAAGTGTAAAGGAATGGTTGGGTTGGGTTGATTTGGGGGGAGGAGACCAAACTGCGAGGTCATCGGTCTCATCGGATTCGGGATGGATGGGGAAGGAAGTCGGCCGTGTCCTTTCAAAGCAACCATCGCGGCATCTGCGTGGAGCGATTTAGAGAAACCACGGAAAACCTAAATCAGGACGGCAGGACGCGTGATTGAACCGTCGTCCTGCCGAATGCGAGTCCAGCGTGCTAACCACTGCGCCCCCTCGCTCGAATTCGGGATTACGACGGTTCAGTCCCGCGTCCGCTAATAGTAGGAGTTGACGTTTACTGTTGGATGATTGAAATGACTGAGGAAAGCCGTAGTAGAGAGGATACAAAATGTGCATTGGCAATAGCAAGAAATGCTTTTGCGATAATAACTTCTTAATATTTAATACAATTACAAGTTCTAAGATGTATTTTCTGAAACTACTTGTCCAGAGTGTAGTCTTATAGAAAGTGAAACGTAGATGATATGCAGTGCAGACTAGCATTAAATAGGAGCTTGTGATACGTGATGCAACAGAATAATACTGAAGGTTATGTGACTAGATTAGTAAGTTAATGACTAGAATTGGGAAGAGCGGAAATTTGCGGCATAATTTTACTAAAGGACAGGATTCTTTTTATGTTGCTGTGCTGTGTTTGTGTTGGAAATACAAGTTATACAATGTTCCTTCAGATTTGCTTGCATGTCAAGTTGACCGCTGCCGTTATTCGGTAAATCGTGGTTCGAGTTCCAAAATGGCACAAAGATTCATGTACCACCTTTAAATAGTACAGCTGAAATGAATTTAGATTCACCATTTGCGAATTAAATTTCGTAATATTAAAAGAAAGGATGAATGGGCGAGACGCCCTCTGAGGTATCAAGGTATGGTTAATATTGTAATGGCAGAAAGTTCGGGGTGAACATTGCTGACAGAGACCGAGATCTCACTATCTCAAGCAGATTCAAAACGCCGTAGTTTATAGTAGTTATTGATATAAAAATACTTCTGCGAGACAGATTACCAATAATAGCTGTATCAAATGTGTTGTCAAAGTATATTCTAACCAAACCAGATGCTTTTCAATACATTTAAATGCATAACTTCTAGCAGTAACTGTAGCACTAACGCACATGGAAATCACACAAAATGAATGATTTTGGCCCATATTTATTCTCACCATGACTTAAAAGAGATAGCTGGAAACAACAGGTGTGTTACGCCATATTCGAGAAAGTTACCCAACCTCCACAATACGCCAAACTCTAAGCAGTATTAAACTTAATTTTATGTAGGAAGAACTACAGTACACAACATATTCAACTGCAAGGATAAAAAAGCTGTCATGACGTTATCGTGCAGTACAGAAAATCACTAGCGTTGACCCTAGCAGGTTTTTATT
Organism: Schistocerca nitens; assembly: GCF_023898315.1. Lineage (NCBI taxonomy): Eukaryota > Metazoa > Arthropoda > Insecta > Orthoptera > Acrididae > Schistocerca > Schistocerca nitens. The sequence continues at coordinate 954,359,081 of NC_064616.1, forward strand.
TGTGATGCACGTAGCACTACAAAATTTAGAGTGATAGAATGCTACAAACGTCAACCTCCACAGTTACTGAAAATTAGCTAAGGGGTGGTCACGTGTACAAAGTAACGTCAGTAGTATTACGTATACCCAAGAAGAGGAATAAAGAAGTAGTCTGTTGGAAGCACTCAACGTCATAAGGTTTTAGTAGAAGCCCCATCAGTTTCTAAATTATCAGTTAGACCTAATGTATTCCCTCTCTTAAGTTTTACATCATCCAGTCAACCAACCGAACACAGTAAGACCTTAGCGTCTATGACCATATTTAATTCCACATTCCACAAACTTCTTCCACAACATAAGTGCCATGCATAACTTATTTCGTTTGACATACTGTCCGTGGTCCATTAATGTTACGTTTAATGTACTCTTCTTCCCCTAGGAACGCACAGACTCACCTACCAGAATTTACGTTACATACAGTCTGTTTAAGTTTACTTCAATTTGTGGTCATTAATGTGTGTACTGGGAATCATACCACATAATCTATGTCCTTTAACCTCTTTATCGGTGTGCAGTGTGTGCATTTTCCTTATTACTTATTCATACACATGTATGTTTTCGTTCTTTTGTACTTGTGCACGGCTCATTCTGAAAGCTGTAATTTAAAACGTTTCTATATTTACATTGCTATCAGGTTACCATCACGCTGTATGTTATATGCAGAAGTTACAAAGAGAAAATATATGTATTTGGTCCAAAACAGTCTATGAACTAATTGTGAGGACTATTTCATACGTACAAGAATTAAACAAATCCCCTAAACCCCTAATGAGCTGTAGAATGCAGATGTATTTGTAACTATGACAGTAAATTCTTGTACTGCCAAATTACTTCATTTGTATTTTTGTTAATCGTATCCTGAAAATATCATTTAATGACTACGAGAAAAGTATATTTAATATTGCTTCAGTATTGGAGAACATGAGATACGAAGGTAACAGTTTTGACTCTTCCGTAGAACGAAATTAAGTTTCATATTTACATTCGCAACTGCTGTATAGGTCTTTTGGACAGTAATGTAACGTAGGTAGGCCTATATGTTTCTCATGGAGTTCACACCCTAAAAGTGTACATCCGAGCGGAAGTTGTTTATACCGTTAGATCCTGCTATGGCGGCCTCACTCTGCTCCGGGCTGAACGTTTGACTGCACTCGATTGAATCTAATTTTCCGAGATGCGTAGCAAACTGGTGGCGGAGCCGATACGTATGTTACCGGTCGATTGACAAACTAATCACGCCAGAATCCATTTCCCCGTGATCTCGCCAGTCGATCGTTAATGCTAAGAGCAAATATTAATAAACTGGACGTTAACATTAATTAACTCTATCCGTACGGGAGTCTGTTTAATACAGGCAGAGGGATTAGGCGGGAGAGCGGCGTATATCTTGCGACGAGAGCCGTTGGCGTGGAATGCTATGCGCTTTCCTAACGGTGACCGAGGCACAGATTTAATACCAGCTCCAGGACAGCGGAGAAATTAATTTTCTCGCTACTCGTCTCTTCACGTTGCTAAAAATTGGATCTTGTCAGCACTTACGATATTACCAAATTAGAAATTCTCATTGTATTCTAGACGCGATGTCAATAAAATGACAATATGACGTCAATGTCAGAAGAGACGCCAGATATGAGGACGCTCTCCTGCTGCGCGCGTAGAGAATTAATTTCATCACAATTAACTTCTCTTACATGAGAGTAATGTCTACAAGAAATGTTTGTCTGTGTTATTTAATTTCGGAAGGTCTGTTCAAGAAACACTGATGCCTCTCACTGTGTTCGAAACACGACATTGAGAAGTATGTCTAAATACGAAATTAATGCATCTCAGAATATCTGTAGCTTGTAATACGACAGGAAGATTGTGAGAATAAACGAGACAGTAGACATATGCTAAGACTATACGTCGTGTCTCTTTGGAGTTCGGAGAAACATTAAAAATCACAATTGTATCAGAAAAGGCTATTGGAATTGACTTTTTATGCACTGTACGGTGAAAACATTGATATGTAGATGTACAAATCACTTCCAAAGCGTGCTATTACGCAACAGGAATGAGAGAAAATCGAATGTAAGCCATCCGGTAGCTCTTAAACAAGATTATTGGAAAGCTGAACATATAATATTACTTTAGTATTGCAGGAAACAATATCCTCATTTTTTCTTCCTTCTTCGTGTTTTTTTACAATTGATCTATAGTGCCCAAGTTGTCTTTATATGTACAATTTGTCTGTGCTCCAACCTGATGATAACTTAATACTGCAGTAGGATAGTGCAGTAAGAATGCTAGAGTTTGGATGCAATGTTCCTTCAGACATGAATGCATGCATGCATATTTGAGGGAACATTGTATAACGAGAATTGTCAGTACGTACAGTGTACAATAACATAATAAGCATCTTTCCTTAAAGTAAAATTGTGCTCTAAATTTCCTCTCTCCCCAGTTCTAGCCAGTACCTTATCTGATCTAGTCGTATAATCTTCAGCATGCAGATCAGGTACTGCTGCGACTGCAGCCGTTATTAAATACACGAAATGTATTCGCATTGGCGACATGGAGAACCGTCAGCTGTATAATGGAATGACAACAACGAAAATTTTCACCGAACTGGGACTTACCACGAGCGGTCGCCTGATCAATATGCTATCCGAGCACGCCTCACTCCCAGTCTCGAACTTCCACATGCTGTCAAGCATGTCTGTACAACTTACACTCGTACATTCATTATGTATACTGCCGTAAAGCGGGTACATGTCAGTTGAAAGTCGCTTGTCCATTTTCGGCGAACAAATACGATAGTGCAGTGCCAGAGGTGCAACATCATGTTCCTTCCAACATGCATGCATACGGTCCTACATCAAGAGGTAAGGGAAATACTAACCGACCTTTGTGCATGCGGGGAGAGCGTAGGTAGTCGCAGTTTAGCCATCATCAAATCACTCAGGTTCAGATGGCTGCAGTAATATGAAGCAGTGAAAAACCCACTTCAGCTTCGCCGGAACTAATACTTATTTGTATCGGAGGAAATGGGGAGAAACAGGCTACACTGAATTTCACTCCATGGCAGTGATAATGAAAGGCAAAATGTAATGCAGGGAGGATGCTGCTCGTTGGTTATCACCAAATAAACTTGTTCAATTGAGGGATGATTTGCTTTAGACTATTTCATGATGCTGCGACCTTTTTTTTTGGTAGTTGGATATCATTTTTGATCATTACAGAAGTGAGGTCGTAAATCGTTCCTCTTAATTTCGGAAAGACAGCTCATCTTCCTCTGGTCTTCTCGCTATTGAAGAATATAATGTCTGTTTGTTACAGTCTCACAAGTGTCTTTGTAAATATTGAGAACAATGTTTTCCATTTAAGTCTTTCCTTTTCTCATTATTACAAAAGTTAAGGTAATCTTTGCGACATGTAACTGTAATACTTATTTCAGGATTGATTTCAAAATTTAAATGATTGAGTTATTATGGCAATATGTTTAGAACCTCGTCATAGTTTTGTGAGCTATTTGGTACTGGCGTAAACGAATGAAGCTGTTGCTTGTTTCATCATTTTCGTCTTTACACCATGCAGTCAAAAGAATATTACAGCAGTCTGTGACTCTCGTATTTAATTCTAGAAATAAATGTAGCTACAAATCTGATTTCGACTTAAGTTTCCACATCAAAGTAATTTATGTTATATGACTACTGATAATCAATTCGCTACAGCAAAAAACAGATAATAATTGCCTTGCGACTACAATAGATTTGCAGGAGCAGTTTCTCAAGATACGCACGACTCGGTCCTCCACAAAATATTCAGTGTTGAGCCAAAAAATCAAGAACATCTGTTCAATAGTGCGTTGGTCCAACACTGCAGCGAAATACAGCAGCGCTTCTGCATCGAATGGATTCGAAAAGAGCTTGGTAGATATCTACAGCCAGGCCATGCAATTATCAAATATTACGGTTAGGTGCTTTGTGCAGGTGAAACTGTTGCCCAATAGGATACTAGATATATTTCATTGGGATCAGTTCAGGTGAATTTGGCTGCCAAGGCATCATTTAATATCAGGGATTGTAAAAGAGTTAAGATCCTTAGACGCCAGGAAGGCATCTGGTTCAGACGGTATTCCCGTCAGATTTTATGTTGACTATGCAACAAATATAGCACCATTATTATCCATCATCTATCAGAGATCACTGGAGCAGCAGAAAGTTCCACGGGACTGGAAGAAGGCCCAGGTCACAGCGATCTATAGAAAGGGTAGAAAATCGGATGCACATAATTACCGGCCAATTTCACTGACATCGATTTGTTGTAGAATCATGGAACATATTTTGTGTTCAGACATAATGATCATTCTAGACTCTGAGAAGCCAATATGCAGAAAGCAGCACGGTTGTAGTGAACAGCGGCCATACAAGACACACACACACACACACACACACACACACACACAAATGCTTCAAATGGCTCTGAGCACTATGGGACTTAACATCTGACGTCATCAGTCCCCTAGAACTTAGAACTACTTGAACCTAACTAACGTAAGGACGTCCAATACATCCATGCCCGAGGCAGGATTCGAACCTGTGACCGTAACGGCCGCGCGGTTCCAGACTGAAGCGCCTAGAACCGCTCGGTCACACTGGCCGGCCATGCGAGACACAGCTGGCCCTCCTTGTGCATGACATAGAACAGGCTCTAGATACCGGATCCCAGGCTGATGCCATATTCCTCGACTTTCGAAAGGCATTCGAATCAGTTCCGCACTGTCGCTTGCTCCAAGAAGTGCGCGCTTACGGTCCATCCGATGACGTATGCGGTTGGATAGAAAGTTTTGTAACAGATAGAAAGCCGTATGTCATCTGCAATGGGGAGACTTCAACAGAAACAAGAGTAAAATCAGGTGTGCCCCAGGACAGCGTAGCTGCTTTTTACGATTTGCATAAACGATCTGGTTGATAGTATTGACAGTGGCATTAGACTGTTTGCCGATAATGCTGTAGTCTACAGGAAAGTAGTATCTCACGAATGATGTGAAAAAGTCAATGAGGATTTGCAGAAAATAAATGCGTGGTGTAATGACTGGCACTTGTCTCTCAATATTAGTAAGTGTAGCCTAGTGCGTATAACAAAGCTAAAATCCCCATTAATGTACAAAATAAATGTCTAGTCTTTGGAAGCGGTAACATCCGTCAAGTATCTGGATGTGACTATTCGAAATGATCTCAAATGGAACAATCAGATTACACAAATAACGGGTAAAGCGAACTCTAAGTTGCGATTTATTGGTAGAATCCTGAAGCGATGCAGTCCTTCAACAAAGGAGATTGCTTACAATACTTTAGTTCGTCCACTCTTACAGTACTGTTCGACTGTATAAGACCCTTCCCAGTTGGGTCTGATTCAAGAGACTGAGTAGGTCCAAAGAAGAGCGGCAAGATTCGTGATTGGTACATTTAGCTATCGCGAGAGCGTTACATATCTGATGGAAAGTTTGAAGTGGGACACATTTGCAGATAGACGACGGGCAAAACGGAAGGGGCTGCTCACTAAATTCCAAAATCCGATCTCCGCCGAGGAAGCAGAGCATATATTATCACCTCCAAATTTCACATCGGGCAATGATCACCATTAATGGAAATTAGAGCTCGTACTGAGGCGTTCAGACAGGCGTTCTTCCCTCGCGCGATCCGAGAGTGGAATAGAGGGGGTGGGGGGGGGGGGGGGGTGGAGAGAATATGACTTTGGCGCTAATAGTGCCCTCCACCACACAGAGCTTGGTGGCTAGCGGAGTACACAGGGTGGTCCATTGATAGTGACCGGCCCAAATATCTCACGAAATAAGCATCAAACTAAGACAATACAAAGAACGATACTTGTCTAGCTTGAAGGGGAAAACCAGATGGCGCTATGGTTGGCCCGATAGATGGCGCTGCCATCTACATCTACATCTACGTGACTACTCTGCAATCCACATTTAGGTGCTTGGCAGAGGGTTCGTCGAACCACAATCATACTATCTCTCTACCATTCCACTCCCGAACAGCGCGCGGGAAAAACGAACACCTAAACCTTTCTGTTCGAGCTCTGATTTCTCTTATTTTATTTTGATGATCATTCCTACCTATGTAGATTGGGGTCAACAAAATATTTTCGCATTCGGAAGAGAAAGTTGGTGACTGAAATTTCGTAAGTAGATCTCGCCGCGACGAAAAACGTCTTTGCTTTAATGACTTCCATCCAAATTCGCGTATCATATGTGCCACACTCTCTCCCCTACTACGTGATACTACAAAACGAGCTGCCCTTTTTTGCACCCTTTCGATGTCCTCCGTCAATCCCACCTGGTAAGGATCCCACACCGCGCAGCAATATTCTAACAGAGGACGAACGAGTGTAGTGTAAGCTGTCTCTTTAGTGGACTTGTTGCATCTTTTAAGTGTCCTGCCTATGAAACGCAACCTTTGGCTCGCCTTCCCCATAATATTATCTATGTGGTCTTTCCGACTGAAGTTGTTCGTAATTTTAACACCCAGGTACGTAGTTGAATTGACAGCCTTGAGAATTGTACTATTTATCGAGTAATCGAATTCCAACGGATTTCTTTTGGAACTCATGTGGATCACCTCACACTTTTCGTTATTTAGCGTCAACTGCCACCTGCCACACCATACAGCAATCTTTCCTAAATCGCTTTGCAACTGATACTGGTCTTCGGATGACCTTACTAGACGGTAAATTACAGCATCATCTGCGATCAACCTAAGAGAACTGCTCAGATTGTCACCCAGGTCATTTACATAGATCAGCAACAGCAGAGGTCCCAGGACGCTTCCCTGGGGAACACCTGATATCACTTCAGTTTTACTCGATGATTTGCGGTCTATTACTACGAACTGCGATCTTCCTGACAGGAAATCACGAATCCAGTCGCACAATTGAGACGATACCCCATAGATCGTTCCCTTCGAGGTGATTCATAATGTTTGAATACAGTATATGCTCCAAAACCCTACTGCAAACCGACGTCAATGACATAGGTCTGTAGTTCGATGGATTACTCCTACTACCCTTCTTAAACACTGGTGCGACCTGCGCAATTTTCCAATCTGTAGGTACAGATCTATCGGTGAGCGAGCGGTTGTATGTGAGTGCTAAGTAGGGAGCTATTGTATCAGCGTAATCTGAAAGGAACCTAATCGGTATACAATCTGGACCTGAAGACTTGCCCGTATCAAGCGATTTGAGTTGCTTCGCAACCCCTAAGGTATCTACTTCTAAGAAACTCATGCTAGCAGCTGTTCGTGTTTCAAATTCTGGAATATTCCATTCATCTTCCCTGGTGAAGGAATTTCGGAAAACTGCGTTCAATAACTGCGCTTTAGCGGCACAGTCGTCGGTAACAGTACCATCGGCACTGCGCAGCGAAGGTATTGACTGCGTCTTGCCGCTTGTGTATTTTAGATACGACCAGAATTTCTTCGGATTTTCTAACAAATTTCGAGACAATGTTTCGTTGTGGAACCTATTAAAGGCATCTCGCATTGAATTCCGTGCCAAAGTTCGCGCGTCTGTTAATTTTAGCCAATCTTTGGGATTTCGCGTTCTTCTGAACTTCGCATGCTTTTTCCGTTGCCTCTGCAACAGCGTTCGGACCTGTTTTGTGTACCATGGGGGATCAGTTCCATCTCTTACCAATTTATGAGGTATGAATCTCTCAATTGCTGTTGCTACTATATCTTTGAATTTGAGCCACATCTCGTCTACATTTGCATAGTCAGTTTGGAAGGAATGGAGATTGTCTCTTAGGAAGGCTTCTAGTGACACTTTATCCGCTTTTTTAAATAAAATTATTTTGCGTTTGTTTCTGGTGGATTTGGAAGAAACGGTATTGAGCCTAGCTACAACGACCTTGTGATCACTAATCCCTGTATCAGTCATGATGCTCTCTATCAGCTCTGGATTGTTTGTGGCTAAGAGGTCAAGTGTGTTTTCGCTACCATTTACAATTCGCGTGGGTTCGTGGGCTAACTGTTCGAAATAATTTTCGGAGAAAGCATTTAGGACAATCTCGGAAGATAGGTCAAACGGATATCAATTGCGTTTTTCTGAATAGGAAACCCGATATTTTATTTTATATTCGTGTAGTATATAATGAAATATGAATGTTTTAGTTGGACCACTTTCTTCGCTTTGTTATAGATTGCGCTGTAATAGTGACTGTTCACTATCTGTAATGTCTTCGTGACCTTATTATGCTGTAACGAATGCAAAACTACATTTTGCCCGTGCTATCCCGATCTACATCCGTATAGAGTGTTCTCCACTAGTGCCCTAGTCAGCCTCATCTCCAGATCTCTCACCCACTGAACACATCGGGTCATTGTTGGCAAACAATTTCCACGCCGCCACCCGCCAGCCGCTACAGCTGATGAATGCTGACGTGGGGTCACAGTGGTATCGAATGAGGTAATCGTATCTCTAGTCAAAGCTTAGTTCAACTGATGCCCAACCGGCTTGGTCGATGTTATGAGTAAATTTCGTACCTTCTTCAGTCTCAAACCACGTTCAAGTGTAATCAGATATTCATCTTTTTATATTGTAGATACACAGTAAGTTACCTTTCCTTATTTCCTACCCTTTCTGTTGCTGCAGTGTTAATATCCAGCGTTGACACTGAAATTTAGCGTGTAATGTTAGAGGATGGTGAGTCTTAATAATGTTACTATACAGTGATTCTTTTAATGTTACTTTATAAACACCTTTTTTGTCAAATGGTATCTTAGTTCGAACCATATACTTAAAGGCTGGAAGCTAAATTTTCCGTAGATGGTGCGGTATCATTAGGTAAAATGAGAAATTATGATTTAATCCTAACCCACACACAAGACACAACATAAGAGTAATCTTCTTCATCTTTTTCTGCCTACCCATTAATTGTTGTTGGCAACCACACGATGCATCTTCGTTCTCTGAACCGTAGTATGTTGTGCTTCATTTGAAATTGGCTATCCTGCCGTCAGCTGAATGTTATCTAATCCAACTGTTTTTCTCGGCACTTTTCTCCTATTAACCACAATCTTTCTTTCCATTACAAACTGTAGAATTAAATGATCTGTGTTCCGCTAGATATCTGCAGGATATGCAGATTGTGCTCCTTTAAAAGCTGTTAATATTTCTCGCTGATGGTGTTACCGCATTACTTTGGTGTTAGTTATTCTTGCTGCACACGGTATTTTAGGCATTCTTCGGTACATCCTCATTTCAAAGGCCTCGATATGTGTTCATGTTGTAGTATTTCGTGTCCATCTTTCAGAACCATACAGATGTAGAGGCCAGATGTTGCATCTTACAAATAGGTATTTAAGGTTTGGGAATATATCAGTTCTCGTGACAATTTTTTGGAATGGTGTGAAACCATTACTGGTGTTCTCTATGCGACATTTTATCTTCACGTCTGATCTTATATCTTCACAGGGCCAGGGACCAAGTAACTTAAAGTTGTCTACCTATTGCCTTATAAAATCTCTAAAGCACAGATTTGCATTTGTACCGGACTAAGGCTTTCGTGACACAATCATAATATGTGTATTTTTGGTACTAATATTCAGATTTAGGTTAGTGTTGTTACCCCCTCCTAAGTTAGCAAAATGTTGAAGATCATCTAAATTATTAGCAGTGAATGCTCTATCAACAATACAGTGAATGTTTTTCATGATTCCTCCTTCGTTTATGTCTTTCTTTCTATCACCAAGTGGATTCCTCTACAGATATCAACAAAGTCTGTGACTTCATTATCAAACGTAACGTGCGCTGTCTGATTCCAATATAAATCCTCTATACGCTGAATACTTTTCTGATCTATTTCCATTCTTTTGAGAGTTTCCATAAGTATAACACATATGTCAAACACACGAATAAGCATAGTTTTCAGTGCGACGTACAGGAAGAGAATCAATGAGTTTCTTTAGCTTACCGACAGGGATGTGGAGCCATGCCGACACCAGTAACGTGGTCAGCTGAGCAATATTTCTTGGTTGAGGGTCCATGGCCCTATCGACTTGGTCCCACAGTTTCTCACCTGGGCTTCAATCTGTGGAGAATGGCGGCAAGGGGAGAACGATAAATTCATTGTGGTGCTCTTAGAAGCACCCCCACTCACAGCGAGCTGTGTACACGTTGTCCTACTAATAGGTGCCATCGTACCGTGAAAACAAACACTGCACGTGAAGGTGGATATGGTCCCCAAGAATAGATGCATACTTGTGTTGATCCTTTGTGCCTTCCAGAATGACGAGATGCCACGAACAAATTCCCGAGACCATAACTCAGCCTCCTCTGCCCTGAACCTTTCCGACAATTGTTGCAGAGACATATAGGCCAACGGCCATCTGTCAGATGGAGCGTAAAACGTGATTCATCTGAAAAGGCCACTTGTCACAGCTTAGTGGACGCTCAGTTGCTCTATGGGCGGGCAAATAGCAGCCTTAGTCGCCGATGAACACCAATCAGCATGCATGTATGCCGCGGGGGCCTGTAAACGGCAATGTGCGCTGAATGGTCGTTGAGGAGCCACTGGTTCATGAGGATGGTCAGTTGCTCAACAGTCGCAGTTTTGCCATGCGCGATATAGTTTAACCACGGCGGCTCTCGAACAGTTTACAAACTTGGCCGTTTCAGAAATGCTACCACCCATGGCTCGACAGCCAATTATCAAACTCTTTTGGACATCGAATAAATCGCTGCGTTCCCGCATTACGACTGCACTGTTTCCGTGTCGCCCCAAAACGCTTTACGTACCCTTCACTGTTTGTGTTGTCACATGCATTCTGTGATTGGTTACAGCACGTTGACTTCAAACACAGGTGACGGTCACAACAATATGACTGGACTGTCTACGATGATATTTATCTGATCCTTTTTCATAATCAATGAAATAAAGGGCTACGTTTGAATGCTGATCATTTCAGTTTTGAACTAGAGCTTATATTGCAACTGTTGCTTCTCTTGTGCCTAAACTTTTCCTGAAACCAGAGTGCGTCTCGTCAGTGAATTTCTCGCATCTTCAAAATACTCTTGGATGGATGACTTTCAGATACTTTTTCTAGGATGAGATATAAGGCTAATGAGTCTATGATCATCACATTTACGTGCATTCTTGTTTTTTGGGTAGTGACTGAAAGATGATTACAGCCATTGGGCAGGGTACTGAACTGTAATGTATTTTTTTTAATAGTTTGTGTAGGTCTGTGATACCATTATCATCAAGAAGGTTAATTAGTCAATGACCATGTAGGGAAGCAGCCTACTCACGCCGTAGTAAATTCACGTCAGTCTTTTCATTGTGTGCCAGCCTAGTCCGCTGTAACTAGCTCTGACGTCATAAATGTTGCGCAATACTTTAAAAATCAAGCAAATAACCTGAAACGGTTCTAGCATGACAGGAGTAATACTAAATCAATATGTGTTGAATATCAGTTCGATAACTTTAACCATTTTCGAAATTTGGACGTTTTTCTGTAAAAATCATAGGCGCAACAGAAAAGAGCTAGAGAATTAAAAATTTATATTTAGATTCCTTTTCCATGATAATTTAACAGAAACAGTACTTTGGATCTCACAAATTAAGATTTTAGTTGAAATTCATAATTTTCTGGTTTTTGTCTTAAAAATTAAGGAAGCAAGATAGATTAAGTAGGCTAATAAATAAGGCTAGGATGTTTATATTTAAGTAGAATGGAGATCCGCTATAATCATAAAGATGTGAGAAGTTTCATTTGAGTAACTATAAAACTATAGCGATAGCGTATCTCCAAAGGGCAAGTTCAGAGCTCGTCTACTGCGTGCAGTGTAATTAAATTAATTCTCTCGCCCAAAATATTTATCTTAGCCACGTCAAACTTTTATAATGATTACTTATCTGGGTGCTGAATGCACATTCAAATTGAGAGCTTCATCGGCCATCAGCAAAGGAAGCAATGATTTATTCGATAACTTAAAGTGGTGCATTACTAGCCCAGCGGCTAGTCGGGAGAGCCGATTTGATCAGGCGTTCCCTTAGCCGTCCGCACTGCGGCTTTATATACAAGAACGCTGCGCAAGGAAGCAAGGCCCAGTTCCCTCCAGACGCTGAACAGCACACCATCTGTGTCGGGAGTCGCGTCGCGTCGGTATCATTGCTATAAACAGCCTCGGATGCCGTATTAAGTTACTCGGGATACGCGTAACCATGAAGTCATTTTCGAGTGAAGTGTTAATTCCGGTTCAAAAATGGCTCTGAGCACTATGGGACTCAACTGCTGTGGTCATAAGTCCCCTTGAACTTAGAACTACTTAAACCTAACTAACCTAAGGACATCACACACATCCATGCCCGAGGCAGGATTCGAACCTGCGACCGTAGCGGTCGTGCGGTTCCAGACTGTAGCGCCTTTAACCGCTCGGCCACTCCGGCCGGCGTTAATTCCGGGATGACTTTAATAATCTATCTTCAGTTTGCGTATGTCGTATTTTCACGTGCCGCCGCGGGACAGACATTCTACCATTATTTAGCGTGGCGTTTGATGAGCATTATCATCAAATTATGGCGAGCATTCACTTAAACATTTAATTTGGACAGTTATAGTTGCATCAGCGCATTAGACTCTGAACTGCTATGTTAGTCAGATTGTGTGGATTCTTCTTCTTCTTCTTCTTTTTTTTTTTATATATGTGACTTTCAGAATACAGAGAATTTTTAGGAAATCGTTTTATTTTTATTATGAATCGCAGACAGTCTCCTAATTTCTCAGAGCTATAAGCTGCAGCTATAAGTGTGTTTCTCAGATGAAGTGGGCACTGGGAATTCTAATTACAGGCTTCACGTTTTGCTAATCACTTTCTGGTTGCCAATATTGTAGTTAGAGAGCCAGTGTTGAGAACGGCGAAAGACAGCATAAATAATAGGAACACTTATATAACAATTAATTCCACCTGCCGCCCCACATATGGTTAAAACGGCAAGGAATGCATCTTTTCTACAAACCAAACATTTGTATAAACAACATTATTTTCCACCCGCCGCCCCACAACCAGGTGAATAGAGACGACGGACAACACTCTCGAATTCGACGAAGACTGGGGAAAGAAGTCGCCACTTATTTTTCGAACGAACTATCACCCTCATTTGTCTTAAGCAGTTTAGGAAATCACGGAAAACCCTACTAAAAAACGCCGAAAATTTAATTCGCAGCCTAGACATCATGAAATCAGGAACTGATAAAAGTAAATTTTCGAAACTGGAATCACTTTAAGCAGCTCATATATGGTGTTAGTTGCATCTCTTAAATGCTTTTGAGCCGTTCCGCGATTGGACAGCGTTAAAACTGGCTGTGAACTTTCCCAGTCTAATAAGGATACAATTAAATCATTCCAAATATTCTATACTTTTAATAACAGACGGTGACTTAGACTGAACACGTTAATCGACATGCCTCCTCGACAAATTTTCATGATATTTTCGCAGGTAATTTGAAAGTTACTTGGGGCAACATGTAAGGTTTTTGCATCAAGATCGGATCCCGGATAAGGAGGTTATCGCAGATAAAATTGTATCTAAAACTGTCGTGTCTGCCAGTTTGAGTACGCTTATCTCCAAAACAGCTACACGAAGTCTCATGGCGGTTATGTAGGTAAATGGACTGTCGCTTGGGGCTATTTATACGTTTTAATTCATCAAAATCGAATCACGGTAAAAGAAGGTATCAAGGTTTAAAAGTTAAGTGCCACAACCTTATCGTTATGAAAAAACAAACTAACAGTAAACTTATTTGGATGGTATATGTGTATGTACTGATTTCTCTTTGTGTGTTAAATATTTAACGAAAATGTTTTGCGATTTGAGTGACCACTCACTTCATTTTGATTTCGTTTTGTTCACAAATAAAAAATGGCTATAAAATAGTCGAGTATTTCTGAATACACCAGAACTGCTAAAACACTGATTACCATGCTGTCGATAAGCCCGCCCAGCTGGGCGTGTGGTCTAAGGCACGGCTTTCCGGGCGGGAAGGAGCGCCGATTCCCGGCACGAATTCGCCCGGCGGATTTGTGTCGAGGTCCGGAGAGACGGCCAGTCTGTGGATGGTTTTTAGGCGGTTTTCCATCTGCCTCGGCAAATGCTGGCTGGTTCCCCTTATTCCGCCTCAGCTACATTATGTCGGCGATTGCTGCGCATACAAGTTCTCCATGTACGCGCACACCACCATTACTCTACCACGCAAACATTGGGGTACACTCTTCTGGTGTGACACGTTCCCTGGGGGTCCAACGGGAGCCGAACCGCACAATAACCCTGAGTTCGGTGTGGGGCGACGGAGGGGTGAAGTGGACTGCGGTAGTCGTCGTGGGGTTGCGGACCATTACGGCTGCGGCGGGGACGGAGCCTCTTCGTCGTTTCTAGGTCCCCGGTTAACATAACATAACATAACCATGCTGTCTCAAAAATCCAAAGAAGATCGAGACACGAGACTTGTTGCAGCCTGACGCCATCTGGCTTTAACTCGCAAGATGTGAACTCCTTCCATAACCAAGTTGTGACATAACTCTAATCGAGAGCGTCATGTATTATCTCGTTCCTCAGAAAACTTTACTCACGAAGGTTTCAAATTTCTCCTCACTGACGTAACATCATAGAAGCGGAAATTTTGACAGTAAGTGGTGGAGGCGGTCTTTTACCGCGAATCCCGCTTATTCCTAACAGTTGACCATTTTGCTATAAAAGAGTATAATTCCCAGAGAGCGTATGTTACACCATGACTAAAAATAAAGTACAAGGCTAAATGCTGCCTTTGCGAGAGTTGATCTTAGCAACAGATGCCTTTTTACAGCTCCTAGGTGGCTCTGAGCCGTATTAGTGATGCAAATAAGCTCTTAGTTCGTACCCTCAATTATACTCCCTGAAACGTTTATTGAAAGAAGCTTTATAAGTCGTAAATAAAAGCCACATTAAGTGTCGGGCATAGGTATAAATAGATACCAGGCAACGCTGGGTTTTCAGATAGCAATAGAAATAAAGATGAAAACGTAGAAAAATAATTGAACGCTAAACAGTCACAACAATATTACCAGACCAAAGTGATCTGTAGAAATCTGTTTTTGCTTATAGATTTTATATTGTTGTGAACTACTGTGACCACGAATAAGTAGACGGAAATTTTCGGTAAAGTGACATGCCATTTGCAAGATAACGGAAACAGGTTAAAATTAAATCAAATTACTTTCTAAAATAATGAGTGACGCCATATTATATAGATAACAAAACATCAGTGGAATTCTGTCTTTTTATATTAAGTCTGGAAAGTAATACAAATTAAAGCAAACTGAATTGCAGTCATAACATACGAAAAACACTAATTTTATATTTTGAATGAAGTCTGTAATCATATCGTAAGTAATGTGAAATAAATTGCTGTCATAGGTCGTTGTAAGACATTCCTAGACTTCTCTTTAAATACTGGGTCTTTAAACAGTAATTATTCTTTCGCATTATAGTTGACTGCTATCTTGCAGCGTCTGCCAGTTTCAAATTTATGGAATTCCAATTATACTCTTCCGATAGTCAAAGTAGCCAGTGACTATTCGCGCTGGCATCCCTTCTATTCATTTAATAGCCTTCCTTCGTCGTATCTCACATGTGTCGGAAATACTTGAACATTATCCCACCGTATCCCAGCAACGAGCCGTAGTCTGTCACAAGCCCTATCTACGACTGAACCTATGTGGTTTTTCCATGTAAAGCTTCCACATATCGGTAGATACAAGTATGTGTACGAGTTAACGCGTAGCCGCCGTGACTTACTGATTTTGTAGTGGTAGCATACTATGGCTTTGCGTTCCGTTAAGTGCACAGTTCCACTTTTCTGAACATTTAAAGCAAATACCTACTATCAGCACCACTACGAAATAGAATCAATAACTGACTGAATATTTAGCATTTTTCCTGTTAGTGCTTCACAATATATGAAAGTGGCATCTGCAAAAAAATCTGACGTTTCTACCAACATTTTTTGCCACAATATCAGTATGCTAGACGAAGAGTACTGGTCTCCTCGCATATCCCTTGAGCACATCTGATGTTAGTTCCTTCCAGTTCTGTCGATGTGTTTCCCTCTAAGGCCGGCCGCAGTGGCCGAGCGGTACTAGGCGCTTCAGTCTGGAACCGCGCGACCGCTACGGTCGCAGGTTCGAATCGTGCCTCGGGCATGGATGTGCGTGATGTCCTTAGATTAGTTAGGTTTAAGTAGTTCTAAGTTCTAGGGAACTGATGACCTCAGAAGTTAAGTCCCATAGTGCTCAGAGCCATTTGAACCATTTTTTGTTTCCATCTAAGTTATCATGCCCCATTAGTAAATCCTCAGTACAAAAAGAAATATTGCTTCATGTCACTCATGATTGTACTTTCTATAAGTGTTAATGTGTTATTGCGAAAACGGTTTCTCAGAAATCAACAAATATTCAATCTACCCGATTACCTAGATCCATGGCATTCAGGATGTCACTAAAAAAAAAAAAAAAAAAAAAAAAAAAAAAAAGGAGGAAAACCACAGTTTCGGTTTCGCATGACCCATGTTTACAGAATCGTTGCTCATTATGTTCGACATACTCATTACGTTACACACTAAATAGTTTTTAGGATTCTACAATGATTATCTGTGATACTGGACACTGGGGTTTCAGCAAAATATCTGTGACCCTTCTTGTAGGCTGATGTTACATGTTCCTTCTTCCAAGCACTGAGCATAGTTTTTGCTCGCGGAATCAACAGTATATTATGCTTAAGAGGTAGGTTAATTCAGCATCAAATTCAGTATAGCACGTAACACAGATTCCATTGCGTGGGGACGTTGTTGAGCTTTACTGGTATCACCTGTTCTAGTCTCATTAGAGACACCTGAATGATACGAGGCGAATGTCTCGTAGATTCCTTTTATACTGCCGTGGTCGACATCCTGCCCTATCCTTGACTAACTGCAGTTTTTCTTCATGCGTCAGTGCTATTGTCCTTCAAGTTATAACATTCATACAGGACAAGGCGGATCGGAAAACTTTTCATTATTCATAGATTTTCTCATGAGGGAGAAAACTACTTGTGACCTAAGTCTATAAACAATTTATAGCTACAATAAACATCAAGAAATTACAAGAAAATTAGAATATGTAGAAATTGTAAAACAGTGCCACAAATGTCAACAGAAAAACATAAATCTTTTGAGTTATGAACTTTACATTCTTTTATCTAAAATAGAGCATGGAAAACAAATTGTTAAAATTCTAGCTGAAATTAGTAAAGAGTGCATCACTACGCATTGAAGTGTTTATCATTTTAATATCTGCTGCCAAACAACACTTTTATTCAGATAATGTCTTTAGTTTTGGCACTTATTTTAAGAGTTTTTGTATCACTGTCCTTGAAGCCGTTACCTACGGCTTCAGTTTTTCATAAAATTCGATGGAACTTTTCAGAGTTTAATTAAAGGATGAACATTATATAGCTGTTTGTAAGAACACGTTACTTTAGGACAGCAACTGAGTTATTCTAACATATAGGCCACTTTGTCTTTCTGGTTAGATATCGGATCTCACACAAACACGATTTGATTAAAAAGATACTTTTTAGCATGATCGAAATAATTTGAAACATTAGGAAAATATGTAACTAATAGATGAAAGAAGAAAATACAAAAGTTCCGTAGATAAAGCACCCTAGAAGGAATACAGGCCTCTAGAAAAGGGATGGAAAGGAATCTCATAATAGCTGAGCAGATATCGCTAGAGGACAAATACAAGGCTGTAGAAGCATTAGTGAAAAGGCGAAAGAGAGATGACACCTATAGGAAAATCAAAGAGACCTCTGAGAAAGGACAAGCTGCTATATGAATGTCAGAACTCTTATGGCAATACAGTACTGTAGACGCTACACATAGGAGTATAGAAGGAAAATGCAATTAAAGGCAACTATGGAAAGGGAAAAATAAGTAAATGAAGGTGAGATAAGAGATATGTTAATGAGAAAAGTGCTGTAGAAGCAAGACATAGCAGGGGTGCAAAAGGGAAATGCGCTTGAAGGCAACTACAGAAAGGGAAAGATAAGTAAATTAACACGAGACGTATGCCAATGCGAGAACAACATGACAGAGCACTGGAAGACCCAGATGGAATCAGTACCCCTGGAGTTGATGATTTTACCTTAAAGGTATTAAAACCTTTGGGAGAGCCAGCATTGACAAAATAATTCCACTTGGTGTGCAAGGTATGTAAGACAGATAAAATACCCTCAGACTTAAACAATAGCGCAATAATTCGAATTCAAAGGAAGATAGGTGTTGACAGGTGTGAATACCACTGTAACTTCGGTCGTCGTTGAAAAATACTGGCACGAATTATTTACAGAAGAATAGAAAAAAAACTGCTAGGTGCTGAACCAGGGAACAGCCGTGGCCATACAGAGGCCACGACGTATCTTACAAGATAGGTAGAAGAAAAGAAAACGCACGTTTATAGCTATTGTAGATTTAGAGAAAGCTTTTAACAATATTGACTGGACTACACACTCCAAAATTTTCAGTTTAGCAGGGAAAATATACAGGGCGTGAAACATTATTTACAGGTTGAAAAAGGAGTGACACATGCTTGTAGCGTATCCCTAATGTTATTCAGTCTGTACCCTGCGAAACGAAAGAGGAACTGTGGAGGGGCTTATTGTTCAGGAAGAAGAAATAAAAACTTTGAGGTTGGTCGGTGACATTGTAATTCTGTGAGAGATGGTGAAAGAGTTGGAAGAGGAGTAGAGCAGAATGGACAGTCAATTGAAAAGAAGTTACTAGAACAATAAAAAAGTAAAATAAAAGGTAGTGTAAGGCACTAAAAGTAAAAGAGTTTTCTATTTCGGTAGAAAAATAACTGACTATGGACAAAGTAGAGAGGATATCAAATGCACACCGGCAATAGCAAAGGAAACTTTTTTGATAGTGTAGAACTTATTAAAATACAACTATAAATTGATGTGTGAAGGAGCATTATCGGCAGGTGTTTGCCTGGAGTGTAATATGGACGATAAGTATTTCAGACGAGAACAGAAAAGAAGTTTTTGAAGTATCGTGCCAGAGAAAAGTGCTGAGAAATGGATGAATAGATCTAGTAAGCAATAAAGAGGTGCTACATCTAACTTCTGAAAAAAGACATTCACGGTACTAGTAGGTTAAAAGAAAGAATCGGTTGGCAGGATACGTCCTGAGCCATCAAGGGTCGATTTGGTAATGGGGTCAAACGTGTACAGGGATTGCTAGGCATGAACACAGTAAGCAGATTGACACGGATGTAGGTTGCAATAGTTATTCTCGGACAGACCTGGGTGCAGAGCTGCATCAAACCAGTGGTCGGACTGAAGACCGAAAAAACCAACATGTAAATAAATAAACAGAACTCCGTAATCGTTATTTTCAGCGTACCACATTTGTCCATAAGTAAACTGTAAAGGCTACGAACTTCATATATCTGTGTTGCTTAATGAGAGTGCATCTGAAAACGAAATACTTCCATGATCTTTTACTGGATGGCGTTTTCGATTTAGTACATTTTCGTTGACTTTAAGCAGAACGAGCAGAGAGCTCATAACTACACATGAACTTTGTGTATTTGTAGACAAAAGTACACCCATGACGTGACATTGCTATAAGGGATACCCGTATCACATGTTTAACAGGTTTTATAAACAGTTAATTCTGATGTACCCTCGTATATACTGAGAGGGTGGTACTTCACGCCAAACTTTTCAAAATATTGTTAGCTAATCATGTATCTTGTATTTTAAAATTTTGAAATAAAAATTCTATTGTCGTTAGTGATGTCTTCTACCATATCCCGAAATTGTCTTAAATTTCTCAGTAGAACTTAACGCAAAAATTTTAGTCTTAGTAGTAGACTGACTTTTCACAACAAATCTCATATTCATATTTTCACGTTCAGGACACTTTTATACAACATACATGGTGATTCAGGAGGAATCTTACATAATTTGTGAGGTGATTCAACATATGAAAACCAACCGAAAAAGTCCTATGAACATGTGTCCGATTTTGGATCCTTGCAGAGTAGTGTGGGTTGAAGGATATAAACATCCATAACAGGATATGGAGACAAATGCAACTATACTTACAGAAAACCAGTGTAGGTGCTGCGGTGAACAAGCCATGGTGGGACAGATGAGTGATCCATCCTAAAAGAAGTGTGTGGGTTCTCAAACAGACGGCAACAATGTGACGACGCACTTAAGCAACGGCTGGACGAATACCCAATGTGCAGTAGTGGGCTGGATCAGTGAGCTGTCGTGAGGCCATGTGCGTTTCGTGTTTGAGCATTTTTTAATTAAGCTTGTCCATTGCATCAGTTAGTACCAACATGTTGCATACATTCACCGATGCAGACTATGTTGACGTGTTGTTTGTGTTGGATACTGTAACAGCACTGACTGTGCGGCTGTGACAGAATGCCGGAGACGTTTCCCTGATCGACGAACCATCTGTGCCACGTTATTTCCCAGAGTTTTCCAAACATTACATGAATCCTGAACACTATCCATTGCACAAGTGACAACAGAATGTGAGGGCATCATATTAGTTGAGAAAAGGGAAGACATTACTGCAATGGTACAACAGTCCCACGAACAGTACACATTAGCCGTCAGCTCAGTATTCCACAAACGTGAGTGTGGCGTACATTACTCCCCGAGGGCTTGCACACATTTATGTGGAGCCCATGCAGTATCTACGTCTGGGTGACTCAGTAAGCAGGCAACAATTTTGTGATTGGTTGCCTACACAGAGACATCACATAACATACTTTATTTACAGATGAGGCTACATTTAAACACAATGGCATGATAAATGCCCGCAATTCTCATACATGGGCAATGGAAACCCCCATGACACTAGAGAAACAAGATTCCTAGTTAGGTTGTCAGTGAAAGTCTGGTGTGGTACGCCTGATGACCTGGTGATAGGACCTGTGTTCCTGCCAAATCGCATGACAGCTGCAGCATACGCAAATTTCTTGATAGAAAATCTACCTGAACTGTTGGGAAATTTGACATTAGATTAACGACAGCAAATGTATCTACAACGTGATGGATCATCGATTCACTGTACCACACAAGTATCCCAGTACACGAACAACACATTTCCTCAACGGTGGATTGGCCGTGGCGGACCCATTAACTTTCCGGCCAGATCGCCCGACCAAATCCTTTTGGAGTTCCGTTTACGGGACTGGTTAGAGGGGGATGTGTACGCTTCTAAGGTGCATACACGTGAAGAACGTGTCGCTCGCATCATCGACGCTCTTGCTCACATTAAGGCCCGGCGAGATGATGTTGGATGTGAAACACAACACACTGTCTAACGCGTTCAAAAGTGCACTAAGATGGGGGGGGGCAACTTTTGTAAATCTCTTCCAGGATGGATGAGTCCTCGGTCTCACCATTATTTTGTCGACCACAGTGCCTACGCAGCGTTTCGGTAAATAATATTCGCACTTCATAATCATTCGTGGACCTTCTAAACTTCAACCTGCTCAAGTTCCGTAACGATCGAAAATCGGAAGCATGTTCATTGGACTATTTAGGTTGATTTTTCACATGTAGATTTCCTCACGAATTTTGTGGCATTCCTGCTGGATAGTCCTGTATACACTGTGTTCGGAAATTCCCGTTACAAGCTTCTAGGACTTGTAGAGGAGAGTGAGCACATAATACTGTGAATGGGAACCCCTGTCCGAACCGTTTGAAAATATGTTGGCAAGGCGACCACTAATAAAAGTAATTTATAAGGCGTGACACAGTACATCAACCCATTTTATAGTTCCATACATTAAAAACCAAAGAAATTGCTTTTGCACTCGCTGACGGGTTCTCTTCAACCTGATGCAGCACTTCCTCTTTCATTTCGGGTGTTCAGCTTCTGCTTGGAGCACAAGTGACGCCAGCTGACGATGAAGGCACCGTTTTCTCTAACCCGTTGTGAAATTGTGGTGAAAAAGGTGTGCCGATGAAGTCATACGTTGTGAATAACAATCTTGATAAAGGCGACGAGCAGCTCTTCCATTATAATGAGCTTCGTCAAACAGAAGGATCATGTCGGTGTATTCTGCAAATGTGTACTCAACCGTGTTGCTCTAACACTCACAGACATGTGAATGAGGCTCGAGCCAGGTCAGAGAGGTAGGGTAGTCGTCAAATGACATCAGTCAATCCAACGTAAGCACTCCCCACCGTGACTATCCTGTTGCATACCTATCTAGCAAACATGTTTTCAAACGGCTGTAGCTAGGAAACGATACGTTTCCGGCCATGCGTTCCAATTGAAATAGCGTCTACTCAGTTCCTCTACCATTCCTAGAAGCTTTAATGGCAATTTCCGAACACCATGTATTTACAAAATATGTTACAACTAAAAGTCAATGAGACTTAACAAAATTTGTATTTTCCTAAATTTTATGTGGTGGTCATTATGTATCGCCCTTTGTTATGGGACGCGTTGATAAGCAAACATAGTTCTAAAATCAATATTCAGGTTATAAGTCCTACTTACACTACAGTGCTGTTTTAAAAATAGTGTTTTAATTAAAGTTAACAACAATTAAGGAACTTTGTTTCTTTTCCTTTTTGTGGTGCTGGGCATAAAATATCAGTCGTGCCTCTGTTGGTAGTACGTGTGTGGAAAATACAGTGTCTAACAACCCTACCACAACAAAGGTCAGCATTTAATAACGATTGTGGTGTTGCTCACGCTGCTAAATACAGCATTTTCGGGCAACAACAGTCATATTATGCGGCAGGTGTCGTAAAATCATGGCTCAATCGTTGAAAATCTAGGTGGTTATGATTCCAAGCTCGGATGCAAAAAGGCCTAGATTATATTCAAAAGTTATGTAGATGCGCTTCACAAACCATCCT
The DNA here is from genome assembly GCF_023898315.1 of Schistocerca nitens. Lineage (NCBI taxonomy): Eukaryota > Metazoa > Arthropoda > Insecta > Orthoptera > Acrididae > Schistocerca > Schistocerca nitens. The sequence continues at coordinate 954,382,101 of NC_064616.1, forward strand.
TGAAGATTACACTTTTGCTGGACAGTGGTGATGTAAAAATGTAATCAGCACTCCGAAATTGAGTTACACTTCCTTTTAATTGCTTTTATTGCAATATCACGTAAACACAAAACATCACTTCACAATACAAAACATACTTGAAAACATCTCTCTCACAGTCACTGTTAAAGTTCACATTTTATAAGCGGACTACGTTATGCGTCTTTCCAACATGACGTCCAAGATCTGACTTTCTCAAGGTCCGACTCTCTAACAACTTAACGACTAACTATCGCTTACGCACCTAAAAATCAGAGTTACAAGTACGTCAACGATCATAGTGACAAAAGAAAGAATACACATAAGAATAAGATCATTGCAATATAAACATATCGATGTATCACAAATGAAATCAAATCTGAATGTTGTCTAAGAAATATGTCAACTACTTTGCAGAAAGACAGTAGAATATTACTGGTATCGAGAGGTTCAGGTGAGGTGCCGTAATGGTTGCGTAATTCAAGTACAATTACAAGTGGTACTGCTATCGTTAAACTGTCATAAATCTTCATATCACAAGTGAAACATTTATGATGATATTTTTAGTTGTAGAATGTCGTCAGACCAAAGATAAGATGTAGTGGTACTGTCGTCAGGGTTCAAAAAAATCGTCCTCACTCTCAGACTCTGGCCTGTAACTCGCACAAAAACTATTTGGAGTTGGGAACACAGCAAAGAGTCCCACAATTCATATTTGAGAAGAAACGTATGATTTTTAACGTGGAATAATCCACGTGCTCCGGCGGCTGTAGCTGTTTTAAGAAGAGAATTTCGCAGCTCCACGGTCGTGCCGTGTCGCCAGCCCACAAGCCACAGCCCTGCCCCGCTACGCCAGCCTCGCTGCTACCAAATTTTAAGCAGAAATTATGGAACGGCCGGGTATATCGTCAAAAATTTGCATATTAGATGCTCGAGACGGAGTTTATGAATTCCTAAATATGGCTGGCCGGGTGGTCCGCAGCTAGCCGCAAATAATGTCTGGCTGGGTGCGCGCAAATTAACACAACATCGGGCCAGCGTGCTCTACAACTTAAACAGTGACCAGTAAACCGGAATACAGTTCGCTCTGTTCATCTATTCCTTCCCCCAGACTGCACATCAGCTCATCTACACTCATTTGATTGTCACGCTCTTCACTGTTAGATATCTTACTGAATGTTTGCTATAGACGGCCAGGGGCAGCAGCTGCATCATCTGTCTTATAGGGGCTCTCAGTTACACCTGACTTACCTACAGCCTAAAAAAAAAGAAATAGAGGTAGATTTTGGTACAGTCTCCTGTCAACGTAGAGGTGATCAGAGAAGACGGACCTCACAGTCCGATTCAGCGAAGGATGCGGAAAAAAATCGCCCAAATCTTTTTGGATGGACTCTCCTCCGTATTTTTATTAACCCGTTAGTGTCGGCGCCTGGTACTGTGGACACCCTACACATTAAAAACGTCTCTTATTATTAGTTGTAATTTTCATATTTGTTTAAAACTCATGTTAGTAGTCTATCTAACAGCTATGTAAATAATTAAATTAGGAAACACGAAATTTCAATTATTATTGCTGTTCAGTTGCCAAAAACATAGACTGGGTTGTTCGGGACAACCCGCTGCATTCATAAGGTAACAAATATCTGAACACTACAAAGTGTGATTTTTTTTTCATTTGGCATTCATTTCATTGATGTCATTTTTCATGCTACACGTGAACATACTGTTTCCTAGTGCAGTCATTCTAACTACTTTCTGTCACTGTGTGATAACAACTCAATCTACAGTAAGTATACATAAGACAGAAATGAAAGACGAATACACACATAACTTGAAGAATGTGAAGCAGACTAAACGTATGATAAATCAAATTCAGAATCATCTGATGAGTGCGAAGAACTGGAGCACGAAACTGATACAAAGGCGGATTATGATGATAATTAAATAAGCTTACAAAGTAATAATTTCTATTTGAGAAAAGACAAATCAACGAAATAAATGAAGAGCCCTCTACAACAAATGTAAGGACACGACTCCAAAACACTGCTCCAGGAAAAACTGCAACAAGTACTATACAGTGTGAATATTCTACTAGGGATGAAAGCCTAGTCGCTTTCAAAGGAAGGCTTATATTTCGGCAGTACAAAGCAAGACATCTAAATACGGTCTGAAAATTATTATTCACTGTAGTGCCAGGATTTTATACGCCCTTGCGATGGAGATATACGTCGGAAAAGAGACAGATGGGACATACAAAGTTTCTAATTTATGGAAACATGTGGTAATTCGCCTCAGACGGACACCTGAGGCGACAGAACGTGTTATAACAGCAGGGAATCGGTTTACTAGTCGCATCTTATCTGAAAAATGGTTCAAATGGCTCTGAGCACTATGGGACAACTTCTGAGGTCATCAGTCCCCTAGAACTTAGAACTACTTAAACCTAACTAACCTAAGGACATCACTCACATCCATGCCCGAGGCAGGATTTGAACCTGCGACCGTAGCGGTCGCGCGGTTCCAGACTGTAGCGCCTAGAACCGCTCGGCCACCCCGGCCGGCAGCTTATCTGAAGAGCTTCTGAGAAGAAACTTACTTTAGTTTAATCATTCGTAAAAATTAGATTCAACAACCTCCCGAATTTTTGAATGTGAAGCAACTTGGAAGTAAATAGTGGCTTATTTCAATGAGAGTACAATGGAGAAAAAGATGCTTGAAATTATCACTTTATACAAGTCCATAAAAACAGGAATCGGTACGTTAAATTAAGCGTGCAGCACCCACTTGACGTCAAGAGAAACTAGACATTTGACCTCTGCAATATTTTTCCCGTGTCCTGGATATTTATGGATAAATGCTCTAATAATATTAGCGGAAATAACATGGCCCAAATTGTTCCTATGACAGCTAGGAATTTAGATAGTTATAACATTCCTACCCAGATCCATCAAACAGAAAGTGGCCAAGATGATAAAACAAGAAGGAAAGATGTACGATGTGCGCCAGAAGTAAAGACGTGAAAATAAAAATTTTCTATGTGTTACGAATAAAACTGTGTCTACGTCACATGGTCATAATGCATAATGATTGTTTCGATAATGAGTATGATTCTGATTGGAAATGAAAAATAAAAGGTCGAAACTTGAGAAGATTAATAGACATATGTCAACCGAACATGGAATGAAAGAAATCCTGGTATTTATATAATTATATGTAGCGTTCGGCTGCATCTACGCTTACTAAATATTTAGCAAGCTATTGTACGGTGCGTGGCGGATGTTACCCTGTACCATTACTTGTTATTTCCCCTCCTGTTCCACTCGCAAGTAGAGCGATGGGAAAACGACTGCCTGTACGCCTCCGTATGAGCCCTAATTTCTCGTATCTTATCTTCGTCGTCCTTACGAGGGATGTATGGTGGTGGCAGTAGAATAGTTTGGCAGTGAGCTTCAAATTTCGGTTCTGTAAATGGTTCTCTAAATTTTTCCAATAGCGTTTCTTGAAAAGAGCGTCACCTCCGCTCCAGCGATTGCCATTTGAGTTCCCGAAACATCTGTGCAACACTTACGTGTCGTTCGAACCTACTGGTAAAAAATCTAGCAGCTCGCCTTTGACTTACTTCGATGTTTTCCTTCAATTCGGCCCGGTACAGATCCCAAACACTCGAGCAATACTCAAGAATAGGCCTCACCAGCGTCCTATAGGCGGTCCCCTTTACGGGTGAACGATTCCTTCCTAAAATTCTCCAAATAAACTCAAGACGACCATTTGCCTTGCCTACCACAGTTTTCACATGCTCGTCCCATCTCATATCGCTTTGCAACTTTACGCCCAGATATTTAAACGACTTTACTGTGTCAAGCAGGACACTAGGAATACTGTACCCGAACATTATAGGTTTGTCGTTCCTACTCATCCGCATTAACTTACATTTTTCCATATTTAGTGCTACCTGCCTTTCATCACACCAACTGGAAATTTTGTCCAAGTCGTCCTGTATCTCCCTACAGTCACTCAACTTCGACACCTAATGCGTTAGCGTTAATGTTCAGTTTCATATTACCAGTGGATATAGAGTGGAAGTGGAGGAGTTTTCGACTTCAATACAGTAATATTAGAACATAGATCTGTCGCACTATAAAATTATTTACGCTCTTAAACAACACCTCGCACCAATACTAACGTTATAATACATTGCACAAGTTCATAAGGCATAAAGCTTCAGCGGTTTAATGAAAGCGTGGGAAACCTTACTACTGCATGGTGAAAACTTCTATTCGTAGCGTAAGCTCCGTAAAATGTGGATGTGTTTCAATCTGATATAGGAAAACGTTCGAAAATATGATAAATTGGAGCTGCTCATATGTGGTGTTAGTTACAGTTCCTAGTCGCCATGCGGTCATTTTATTTCTTTCTTGCACTAGCCGTAACATCTGCCGGTCGGCTATGGTTGCGGCAAAATGAATGCAATTTGAACCACGAATAACGAGCATCGTTACTTAGCTGTCGTTACCAGCGAACTGTTGCTTTCAAGAGAGTGGTTATTAGTGAAGACAATCAATTAAAAATGACGGGGTGATAACAAGATGAGCATCAGAAGGTGCTTTACTGTAATGACCTCTCATATAACACAGTAATGGTAAACCAGGAGATTCTTCTGACGTAAGTAAATTGAAAGTATAAATATTATTCGCTTGTAGTCGAGGCAAAGTTTTTCAGTAGCTGATCCATTTAACAGTCAGACGTATTTATTCCACGCTCTTCTGTAAAAATATAGTAAAGAAAGTCTCACATCTAAAATCAACGTGGCTCTTCGTTAGTTTCTAGAGTTACATATTCATGTATTCCGTGATAGAGCTGAAACAGGGGATTGCCCCAACTCTAACGGCAAAAACGGTGTACAAATGCGATTACAATATTAATCAGTGCCTGCTCTACCACCCACGAGTGTTATTCATCTGTAATACTCCACAGCTGTGTACAATCGATGTTTGAAGGAGAACGAATCTGTAGATTAGAGGAGCAAAAGTCACCGACGATATAACACTGTGTAACAGTTGATGCACAGAAGATATAAATGAGATATTATATGTTGAAAAGCTATACGAAACTTGCTGCAAACAATGAAATACATTAACAGTCGCAACATGTACCTGTCCGGATTTTCCAAATTAGTAGATACTGTATTATGGAAAGTTCTTCCTTTATTCATCATGAAAGTGCTAATGTGGAGTTTCAGTGACGTAACTGAAACACAATGAAATGAAGTGTACACCTGACAAGGGCAACACGTGGTCATGCTACATTGCCTTCCGTGTATACACACTGCAATAGACCAACATCAAAAGCTACCGTGATAACAGTATCAAATGGTGCCACGGGAACATCAGTATCATACGTGGACCTTTGCCACGCATATGTTAACTTAGGTCAATTACTCGGCGCAGGTAGTTGGTTGTACGCAACAAAGTGAAGGCTGATGATGAAGTATCGATCATCTAATATGACCTGTGGTTTGTGAATTTGCAAGTGTATAATATCAACAAGACATTTGCAATAGAGTTTGCAGTGTGTAAAAAAAATATACACTGAGGTGACAAATGTCATGGGATACCTACTGTGGAGCAACTGGGCGTGGCATGGACTCAACATTTCGCTGGAAGTCCCCTTAAGAAATATTGAGCCACGGTGCCTCTATAGCCGTCCACAACAGCGAAAGTGTTCCCGGTGAAGGATGTTGCGCACGAACTGACCTCTAGATTATGTCCCTTAAATGTTCGCTGGAATTCATTTCGAGCGATCTGGATGGCCAAATCATTCTCTCGAAATGTCCAGAACGTTCTTCAAACCAATCGCGAACAATTGTGGTCCGGTGACAGGGCGCATTGTCATCCATAAAAATTCTATTGTTGTTTTGGAATATGAAGTCCATGAATGGCTGTAATTAGTCTCCAAGTAGCCGAGCATAGCCATTACCCTTTAACGATAATTTCAGTTTCACCAGAGGACCCAGTCAGTTCCATGTAAACACAGCCCACACCATTACAGAGAGACCAGCATCCCGCACAGTACCCACAATTTGGTCCATGGTATCGTATGATAGGCGCCACTCTCGAACCCTACGCTCAGTTGAAATCAGGACTCATCGGGCTAGGCCACGGTTTTCCAGTCGTCTGGGGTCCAACCGATATGGTTAGGAAAGGCGCTGCAGGCGATGGCGTGCTGTTGGCAAAGGACCTCGCGTCGGTCGTCTGCTGCAGTAACTCATTAACGACAAATTTCGCCTCACTGTCCTAATGGATATGTTCGTCGTACGTCTCACGTTCATTTTTGCTGTTATATCAAACAGTGTCGCTTCTTAGTTAGCACTGACAGTTCTGTGCAAACACCGCTGCTCTCGCTCGTTAAGTGAAGGCCGTCGGATGTCGGTCGTCAGCATTGTCTGTAGTGAGCTATAATGCCTAAATTTGGTGTTCTCTGCACGCTGTTGACACTGTGGACCTCGGAAATCTGAATTTCATAACGATATGCAAAATAGAATTTCCCGAGCGTCTAGCCCCCACTTCTAGTTCTCGTCTGAAATCTGTTAATTCCCGTCGCGCGGCCAAAATCACTCGAAATCTTTTGACATGAACCACTACAAATGACGGGTCCACCAGTGCACAGCCCTTTTATACCTTGTGCATGCTGTACTACCGGCATCTGTATATCTGGATATTGCTGTTCCACGAAGCTTTTTATGTGTTCTATTGACATTATTCCACTTTCACTCGCTACAGTCGACTCACTACAGTATTTATGTTCCGTAGCTAACTGGTAACAAGGCCCCGGGAGTAGACAACATTCCATTAGAACTACTGACAGCCTTGGGAGAGCCAGTCCTGCCAAAACTCTACCATCTGGTGAGCAAGATGTATGAGACAGGCGAAACTCCCTCAGACTTCAAGAAGAATATAGTAATTCCAATCCCGCAGAAAGCAGGTGTTGACAGATGTGAAAATTACCGAAGTATCAGTTTCATAAGTCACAGCTACAAAATACTAATACGAATTCTTTACAGACAAATGGAAAAAACTGGTAGAAGCCGACCCCGGGGAAGATCAGTTTGGTTTCCGTAGAAATGTTGGAACACGTGAGGCAATACGGACACAACGACTTAGAAGAAAGATTAAGGAAAAGCAAACCTACGTTTCTAGCATGTGTAGACTTAGAGAAAGCTATTGACAATGTTGACTGGAATACTCTCTTTCAAATTCTGAAGGTGGCAGGTATAAAATACAGGGAGCGAAAGGCTATTTACAATTTGTACAGAAATCAGATGGCAGTTATAAGAGTCGAGGGCCATGAGAAGGAAGCAGTGGTTGGGAATGGAGTGAGACAGGGTTGTAGCCTCTCCCCGATGCTATTCAATCTGTATATTGAGCAAGCAGTAAAGGAAACAAAAGCAAAGTTCGGAGTAGGTATTAAAATCCATGGAGAAGAAATAAAAACTTGGAGGTTCGCCGATGACATTGTAATTCTGTCAGAGACAGGAAAGGACTTGGAAGAGCAGTTGAACGGAATGGACAGTGTCTTGAAAGGAGGATATAAGATGAACATCAACAAAAACAAAACGAGGATAAAGGAATGTAGTCTAATTAAATCGGGTGATGCTGAGGGAATTGGATTAGGAAATGAGACACTTACAGTAGTAAAAGAGTTTTGCTGTTTGGGGAGCAAAATAACTGATGATGGTCGAAGTAGAGAGGATATAAAATGTAGACTGGCAATGGCAAGGAAAGCGTTTCTGAAGAAGAGAAATTTGTTAACATCGAGTATAGATTTAAGTGTCAGGAAGTCGTTTCTGAAAGTATTTGTATGGAGTGTAGCCATGTATGGAAGTGAAACATGGACGGTAAATAGTTTGGACAAGAAGAGAATAGAAGCTTTCGAAATGTGGTGCTACAGAAGAATGCTGAAGGTTAGATGGGTAGATCACATAACTAATGAGGAGGTACTGAGTAGGATTGGGGAGAAGAGGAGTTTGTGGCACAACTTGACCAGAAGAAGGGATCGGTTGGTAGGACATGTTCTGAGGCATCAAGGGATCACCAATTTAGTATTGGAGGGCATCGTGGAGGGTAAAAATCGTAGGGGGAGACCAAGAGATGAATACACTAAGCAGATTCAGAAGGATGTAGAATGCAGTAGTTACTCAGAGATGAAGAAGCTTGCACAGGATAGAGTATCGTGGAGAGCTGCATCAAACCAGTCTCAGGACTGAAGACCACAATAACAACAACAACAACAGCTAATTGGCTCTGAGCACTATGCGGCTTAACTTCTGAGGTCATCAGTCGCCTAGAACTTATTAAACCCAACTAACCTAAGGACATCACACACATCCATGCCCGAGGCAGGATTCGAACCTGCAACCGTAGCGGTCGCTCGGTTCCCGACAACAGCTAATTGGTGCTTGTTTCCTTGCAACCTGCGGACCAAATGTCCCCTGTGCTTCCTGCGAAAGCTTGTTCGTTATTATAATATCCATTGACCAACCACATCTATTGTGTAGCCGTGTGTGGCTCTATGGACAGATTGTACCACACCATGTGTTGATTTTCACCTCTGTGTGATAGTGTTGAAGAACACGTTAGTTCATAAAAATGGCTCTGGTCACCGTTCCACACGAGTGCCTGAATTATATTTTTGTCTTTAAAGAACATGTTTACATCGCCCTCTTTCTAATAATATGGTCTTCAACGAACTTGATAAGGACCATTACCGTAGTGATATGGCTGGACGAAATGTTGTATTTTTCCTTGAAGCCACTAACGAAACGCAAAGAAGTTTTAAAATTGTCCAGTGCAACTGCCCTAGCAGTTTCCAGAGCCCACTCTTGAATGTGCCGATAGTGGACCACTGATCCATTGTCTCTGTTGTTGTCAAACGGTGTTGTGACAGTTTTCTTTACAGCCTTCAATTTTGATGTTTTGTTTCCGGTGAAATGGTCTGGGTCTGTTCTTTTGCGAGTCTCAGAACGTAAAATTATCTTGCAGCTGAATTTCTACTGGATGCAACTCTAACTATTTACAAGTTTCTGTAAGAATGGTAACCCCAAACGAAAGAATCCTCATAAATATTGTCGTGTTCGGTTATGAATCACTGTATAACACTGGACAGTGATATTTTTGGGGGTGAAGGTGCATTTTCACTTTGACTCGCTGTTCCATCTTTTGCTGTCATGGACGTTCCACAACTGTTGGAATTCTGATACCCACGTATAGCTTCTTCGCCGACTTCAGACTCATAACTGCTATTCCTATCCAATGCATCAGTATGTATTTCTGTTAAAGTATCATATTATTTTTGCATTTGATCTCATATAACATGCAGGCAAACTGCTCATCCTCCACTCCAATTACATCCTCATTATTCGATATGTAAGTTCGACGTAACTTTCCGCGCAGCAGGTTCACTGTGTTCACAGGCTTGATTGGCTTCAACCTGCTAATGTCTGTCATCAGCACTCTGCTACAGTTACATCCGTACTGTCTCTACAATTATGGCACTGTGGGGCTAGTATGCTGACCTTCAGATGGCGCTAGCGGCCACGTACTTAATTTCACAGATGAATGACGTTGATAGCTATTCGAACAGTTACAATATTATATTTTTAAGTGCGTTTCCAGTCGGTTTTAACCATTATGACTGGAATAATTTCCTCGTAAGTATTACAGGTGGAGAATAATGAGAGAAGGAATCAACTGTCACCTTATCGAAGTAACCATCGAGCAATTCGCACTGAGTGGTCTGGAGAAACAAAGGAGACTCAAATTCAGGGTGACATTTCGCGTACTTCAGATTGCCTTCTCCCGTGAACAAAATAAGCTGCGAGACATAAACACCTGATACAAAAACTTCGCTGCCACCTAGGCGTCATGATGATAGTACCATGCAACACTACATCTAGTCGTTATAATGGCCTCATTTCCGTGTGGTAGAGAGTAACGAGTTTCTTCAAGTATACCCATGTCATATTCACTTTTATTACATTTTTATTTAACCTGATCTCCTTTAGGGTCATTGAGCTCTTTCACAACGTAGTTAAATAATAAATAACAATTTTAGTGTGACAGATAGTATTAAAATGATTTGAGAGTCTATAGAAGCACATACAGCGTCTAATAGGCGCTGTTCATGCATGATTGTTTACTACATCTTTGGGCGGGTTTAGTGACAACCCTGAACAGTCAAGGGGACTGTGTCTGCGATACAGTATCGACAGTCAACGTCTACATTAAGGAGTTAAGGAGTTCTGAGAACCGGGGTGTTGTAAAACTTTTTTTGATGTGTGTATAATGCGGGAAGTTACTCCAGGAATGTGTTTATGCTAATTAGAAAGACTTCCAGAAAGTGGCTGAACGATGGAGTGGGACAGAGAGTATTTTGATCTGATAGGAACGGGTTTTTCTGCTGTGTTGTTCGTTCAGACCAGAGCATTAAGAACGTGTAGCGGTGTGAGGGACAATGTACATAGATAAGGCAGCAGAGAAGACTGAGGGAATGGCAATCTCTGCACTTGTCTGCACTTAGCGAGTATACCTGTGCATACAGTGGTGGAATATGATGAAACAGTCAAAAAGCAGAGATAAAACGAACACAGCCATTCATAACCAGTTCCAGGGGCCGTGAGCTTTCCTGAGAAAGACCTTGCAGGATAACATGGCTTTGATCAATAACTGGAAGTACGACTGTTTGAACAATTTTATTTTTCAGGTCAAGAAGGAAGAGCTTTTTATATTTTTGTTAGGGCATGAAGAGATGCTGATGCCTTCTTTCACGCTGCAGTTACGTGGTCAGTCCATTTTATATTTTACCTGTTATTACTTATAGTCTCTTTCCTGAGGGGGCCCGCCACGGTGGCCGAGCGGTTCTAGGCGCATCAATCCGGAACCGCGCGAGTGCTCCGGTCGTAGGTTCGAATCCTGCCTTGGGCATGGATGGTGTGATGTCCTTAGGTTAGTTAGGTTTTCGTAGTTCTACGTTCTAGGGGGCTGATGACCTCAGATGTTAAGTTCCATAGTGCTCAGAGCCATTTTTTTTTTTTTTTTTTTTTTTTTTTTTTTTTTTTTTTTTTGCTGAGGGGAAGTAGATGTTTGCCCCACTTACGATTAAAGATGGTAGGGATTCCCGATATTTCTGGCTAATGAGCCTAGTATGACCAACCAGTACAAGATAGTTTTTGGATGGACTGAGGTTTAACCGTACACTCTGCGCCCATTTTAGTACAATACAATGTCGGTACTGAGATTTTCCATAGATTGGTTTTGCATGTAGATAAAACTGGAGGTCTTTGGCTTACATGTGGTACATGCAGTAGGACAAACCTGATAGAACACCATTAATATACGATGGAAGAAGTATAGGACATAATACTGAAGTACGGGAGGGGCCTCATAATACCATTGTGACTTTATGGTGCTGGAATTACTTATTGCTGGCGAGAAGTCGCGTGTGTGAAACTAACTTCGCTGCATTTGACGATAACGTCAGGCTGCTAACATCGGAAAGTAAAATGTCAAAGTCGACAGTGTCAAAAGCTTAGCTGTATTCCAAGAAGCGCATGAAAGTCACCTCTTGAGCATCCGCGCCAGCTTCAGATCATGTGTTACATCTATTATGTTAGATTTTGTGGTGCGATGTTTACTAAAACTGATTAGTATTCATTTAGTAACTTGGTTTTAGTTAGATAGATGATTAGCTGGTCGCAGACTGTATCATCTAAGGCCTTGGACAGTGCAAGAAGAATGCTAACAGGTTGGTAATCTGAGAGTGCTATGGAAATGTTCTTTTAAGATGGCTGTTTAACTAGGCCGTGTTTCCAGGCATCAGAAAAAACACTTGAGCTTAAGGAGCGGTTAAAGATACCTGTAATAGTGGGCAGTCATGCCTCTACAGCAAGCGTCATCATTTGAACTGAGATGTCATTGTGTCCATTAAATTCTGATCAGATATTTATGATGTCTTTTTGACGGTATTGCAAGTAACATGCTTTAGATAGAATTTTTCGTGGCCACCCCCATGAAGTAATCAATAAGTCTTTGTTTCTTTAGCGGTTAAATTGTTGTAGTAGCTAATGTGTAGTACCGGTTCAGCTCTTCGGCTGGGACAGCGAGCTCAGCTGCAGCTTTTATTTTATCTATACCAAGACCAAGCTGGTTTTTCCATGGGACAGCTGGTGTATTTCTGTTGACGGCTAATTAGCATTTCTCACAGCTTGACTGACTGTGTTTAGCTTCTGCTTGTAAGCAGTATAGTTTTCAGGAGTAGAACGTAGTTTGAATGCCGGATGTGCAGCGTGTCTCAGATTCATTAGCTGTTTTAGTTCTGCAGGTTGTCATCTTAATTTTCCGGTCTTTAGTGTAGGGCATTTGTCATACAGTTGAGTAATTTTGTTAGTAAATCAATGACGTCTTCCGTTCATGTACGAGAAGGGAACACAAGACATTCCCTAAACGATTTCTTGAACCTGACCTGCGAGTTGAGACAAATTAATGCGTTAAAACCCTCCGTTTGTAGTCGGTTATGTTTTTTTTTCTGGGACATTCTAGTGAATATGACTGAAAATTGTGCCATGGGCGGACATGCCAAATGCAGGTATAAGAGAGTTACGAATTAATCTGTATGGGGAGTTCTTTGCAAATAGAACTCTAAGATTAGCTACCCATGAAACTGACAAACTGCAAATACTTCGGTTGTAGCCTCTCGTTTACTATTTGAAATAGTGCTTAATTTAATCTGTGGCAGTAAGATCGAGTGCTAGTTGAAGTGAGACAGGCTACCATAATTTTGCAGGCTCGTGTGCGTGTAATCCTGTAAATATGGTCATTGTCGTTTTGGAAGACAGGAGTGTCCACAGCATACTTATCATTAAGATTTGGAATGTAGGCCAATACTTGGTGACCGAGAAGGTTGAAGTAAGGAGTTTCGTTCAATTTCACCCTATATTGAAAGAAGGGGCCGAAGTAATGGCAAGGGAAACATTAGGAACCACCTCCGGACACAGCTACACCGTCACACACAATGCAGGTTCAACAATTAATTGGGAGGTCGATGTAATCTGTGGCTTTTATTTTCTGAAAAGAAATAAAATCGCTACCCTTCTAACCGCTCTACACGCCTCCTGACAGCAGCTGTCGAGGTTCCTTGTCATTTTCCCATTGAAATCGTATAGTTTTATGAGCTGCTTTCTGCAATGGCTTTTTGTGAGATACTCAACTCGAAGTATCCTTTTCACGCTTTTCCCTAGGCAATGCCTGTTCGGAAACTGATTGAGATGGGCATGCATTCTCAGAAATTATCAACTCTTGTCCGGTTTAAAGAGGAATGTCAGTGATACCGTGTATCATTCGTTTCCGGTCCGTGTAGGTTCGTTTTCCGATCACTATACTTACTACGTATTACAAGACTATGCGTGGAACACACTCTCGACAGCCTACGTTGATATATCAATAATTCGAGCAGCTTTATTCACAGTGTGGTGATGGGTATGTCCTAATATGGTAGTTCCTCTCTGATATTCTGTCACATCTCCACGTCGACAGGTCTTCCGGCGTTGACTCCATAAAATAAACTGCCACATTCACATCACTTCAGTGCTACGAAGTACACAGCGATCTTGCTCTGATTCCATACAACAGACTGCCAGATTCACATAATTTCGCTGCTATGAATTACGTCAGCGATGGATGATTTCGTGACAGTTCGGTACTGAGTATGTATCTAGGGCGCTCCAAACCAGCTCCACGTGATGCCTGAGATTTTTTACGATGGATTTAGCAATTCTATGTCCTCACCTTATACATTCTAGGATCGTTCTCAACAAAACTTCATACACAATAGTGACGGTTTCATGGGCTACTGTCAGCTTCAGTACGCCCGACCGAGTCGTCCGTCTGCCTTCAGAGGAGCTAAATATGGAGGAATTAGAATTACAGTAAATGCTTCGTTCGAGTTATTTTATTCTAAGATATTGACGAAAGTCTCCATAAACCATCTTACTACACTCTAAAAGGATTTATTTTAATTTGACAACCGGTTTCAGTTATAAGACAGACTTTCAATATATTACCTTCTCATATCTTGGGGAAAGACGCTGACGGTTAAATCAGGTAAATTCGAGCACACCGGAAATAGTGTCCCGATCGCATCATTCGCAGATGCAACACGAATAGCAACAAATCACAGTTTTAAGTGAAGCACTCTGCACCACACTCCGCTCGAAGTCTAGCGGAGTGTAGATGTAGCTGTCAGAGGTCTTCTACGACTATACAAATACGAAAGTTTTACTCGTTGGAGCAACGTCTGCGGAAGTCATGTTTACTTGATGTACTCGTAGGATGGTAGCAACACATATTGAGATTTTGTTGCAGAAGCCAATGTGCATTCGCTGTGGGCAGGAATCGGTTATCAGTTCAATATGTAACCATGGCTGCATTGTGAAAAATTTTGCAGAATTGGTTAATGTTTGTAATATTAGCTACATATTTCCACAAATTGATGGTAGTTACAGTTTCTGTGTCTCTATAGAGAACCAGAGGTGTATTAGCACAGCTTGAGGCCGGCAAATATCACTCTGGCGCGCCATCACGTGGGCTGGAAGAAGTGAGTAGGAGCTCTGTGACTCATCGACCTGAAATCTTTCCTAACGACCCTTTATTATATCGAGGTCATCCGATGCTGTGCTTCTTCTCAAAATACTGAGCTAGCAAGGGCATTAGTTAGCCACCAGGTATGATAAAAATGTTCTATGTTGTTGAGTCTCTGTGGCATCCAATCGAATCACTTTACGCAAGAAGCACATATTGATCAAAGTAACTTGTGTTCCACTCACTAATTCTCGGTAATCGTTTTCCCAATGTGCTCTAAGAACTTGTATAACAAGTGGGAAATTAAGCAAATAGGACAAAGTTAATGAGCCGCTTGTTAAAATGTTCTTGCTACGTCGGACTTGACTTATAAAATTCCAGGGTTCTGAATCACTACTTTGGCACTGTATCAGAAGAGAATTATCAACCTATGTGTAGCAGATGCACATCAGCGAATATCTGTTCAGCACTTAGGAAACCATACAGAAAGCTAGCGAGCATAGCCCAACTTAATACCACAGTAGCAACAAAGACCTCATGACCGTGCTGTAGTGTCTCCAGAAAAGTTAAGCAATTGTTCACAATATGAAAATTCATATTTAGTCTATTTGAGATTTTTCACTCTTCAAAGAAAATCAAACTTTTGTTATAGAATACGAAGTCAAACAGACCCAACCTACTTCCAGCAACGTGATCTGCACTCGGCAGAACAAAGGGGCTGCTAAAACTACACATGAATTTCTACCTTCACTGACGTCATATACCTCAGTTTTCTTAGGTATTGTAAACTGAACAGTTATACAAGTATAAAAGCTAACGAGTTTTTACTACAAATCGAATCAATCATTAGGAAATATTTGTATGTCCTCTTACGATGCAGGTATTAAGAGACCTGACGCCTAACTTCAGGGAAACGGACGATTCCTTCTTCCTCAAAGGATTTCCTTTCACTTAAACCTCATCTAACGTCTCTCTGAAACGGAAGTGTTTATAAATGTCAACCTGCCAGGAGTACTGAGGAACTAAATGGCACGTCCACGTGAGACCTATTCTGGCCACGTTTGCATTTTGGCCAACCTGTCCACCACAGCCTACACTCGCATGGATGCTATCTCTTCTGACCGTCCGGAACAATGGGGAACATAGTCCCAACGTTCGTCTCTGTTTTTCGCTGCTTTGCTACGTTTGAAATTGAATAACACCCATACCATTGGTCTGACTGAGATGAGGATTGCACCGATAAACTTCTAATTTTCATTTGCTTACTGTCAGGTCCCTGTAGCCGAGTGGTCGCAGTCCGGCTTTCGCCGCCGTTGTTGTTTCCGCCTGCGGAGCGTGCGCGCTCGCTGTTGTTTACATTTCAGCCGCCGTCACTTACGTGTCGCTTACGTGCACTAGAACCATGGCCAACCGTTTTCGAAAATCAACATTACGATTCAGCTTCTGCATCGAATACGCACGACCAAAGGCCTTGGAAGTGGAACGCTTCCTACGCGACGTTGCTAAGATCCCAGCTTCCGACAACTTGGGCATCCATTTGTCCATATGAAGCAATACGGTGTACGTCAAAGTCGTCAATGACGCGGTATGTGAACGAATACTTCGTGACACCAACCATGGATTACGCTTTTGCCACGCCGACGGCAATGTCGGAGCGGTCACTGTCGACCATGCCCGCTTAGGAATGCGCACCATACGAGTTTTCCAACTCCCGTTCGAGCTTCCGTCGGAAGACGTTATTGCGGCTTTCCGCCCCTATGGCACTGTACATGGCCACACTGCTGAACGCTGGGCGCAATTCCAAACGTACCCCGTTCTTAACGGTGTACGGCAGATCACCATCGACCTCCACCGCCACGTGCCACCTTACCTGCAAATTAGCGGGTGCCGCGCGGTTGTCATATACGACGGCCAACCCAAGACCTGTTCCGGGTGCGGCAAAGAAGGCCACCTCAGATCTGAGTGTCTTCAGCGACGAATCACCCAATTGCCAGCCGCTACCTTGGCACCCCCGGCTACGACGACGGTTTTACCGATCACCTACGCATCGGCGCTCTCTTCTCCTCCCACCGGCCACCGCCCGTCGGAACATGTTCCGGTGACGTTTCCAGCTGCTACGGATACCGCCGGAGCCGACACGTCGCGCTCAAAGCCTGACGCTACTCCGGCGCCACTACCAACAGCGACGACTTCCGACACCCACCCGCCTGAACATATGGACGTCCCTTCATTTGACGTTCCCGCGACGGCCTTCCTCTCAGAGCGACGGGTCTCGGGACGAGGCGGATCACCTCCCCCAGATGCTCCAGAGGCCGTCCGACCTGACGAGGCCTCGGAGAACCAGCACGACGATACGAATGACGACAAGATGACGCCGACTGTGGCTGTGTCGATGCCTACTCTACTGGCTCGCCCAGGTGCTCCTGAACCAATGGACTCCACCGTTGCGACTGCCGCCGAGACGTCCTCCGCCCCTACGACCGAAGTGGAACGTACGACCATCACAACGACAGCGCCTTCAATGGTGTGGAGTGAGGACGTCGATGAGGACCCGGACCACACGCTGGGGACAGAGTTACCCCAGACGGAAGCATCGTTACGCCGCTGATAACGCCGTCAGATGGCGTACGGCACGACTCGCCGTTGCCTCGCCCCTCTTCATCCTCTGCCGGTGGAGTTCCCCTCCACGGCGGGGTACGGCTCCAAACCTACCGAATAGCGACGATCAACACTAACACCATTAGCTCAACCGTGAAACTTCAACTCCTGCGAGAGATGATATGGGCGTCGGACATCGATATCGCACTACTACAGGAAGTACACTTGGCCACACTTCCAGCCGTCGCGGGATATAACACTTATCCTTCTCCTGGTGACCACCTGGGACGCGGCGTAGCCATCTACGCCAGAGAGGGCATTCCAGTGGCCGATATCACATACCTTCCATCTGCCAGAGGCATGGCCGTCACCGTCATGGGGACGCATATCGTCAACATTTACGCCCCGTCAGGCTCCACCCGCAGACGCGACAGGGCACTCTTCTATTCAGAAGAAATCGCTCCTTTGTTTCTTGGACGCTGCGACCATTATTTGCTTGGGGGTGATTTTAATTGTGTCTTGCACCCTAAAGATCAAGTGCCCCACTACAACACCTGTCAAGAACTGCGTCTTGTCGTCCGAGATCTGTTGCTCCGAGACACTTGGGAAGTTCAGCACGGCGACGCGCCTGTACGTACATACCAGACGAGTCACTCCGCGAGCCACCTTGATAGAATTTACGTCTCTCGCGAACTCACAGCTGCAGTCCAAGGTGCAGAACTTTGGCCCCTGGCCTTTTCGGACCACTGTGCCTACATCTGCAACATTTTCTTCCCCAAGCAAGTGGTCTGGCGTAGTCGTGCACCGTGGAAGCTAAACACCTCCCATCTTCATGATCCCGAATGTCTTCAACGTGTTACCGAGATATGGGCCACCTGTGAGCGTCGCTTACCTAAATACTGCACGACCTTGACCTGGTGGCTGGAATGTGCCAAACCTGCCGTTCGACGTACTTTGATTCAGTATGGAAAGGAATTTGCTACGTGGCGCCGGCGCACTACCGACTACTTCTACGCCGTTCTCCGCGACCTGGAGGCCCAGCCGCCCACCCCCGACACCCAGAGGGAACGCAACAGGATTAAGGCGCAAATCGTAACTTTGGCACGCCGTAGACTGCAGGCGGCTATGGTGCGAACCCGATGTCAAGATTAGGCGGAACGAGAACATCCGACCATGCATCATATCACCTCCGATAGGAAACATCGACGACAACAACTCATCACCGAGATCACCACCTGTCGCGGCCAGCACGTCACTTGCCAGGCCGAATTCGTCAGTGCCTTTGTCGACCACTACCGCACAATGTACCAGGAGGAGACTACCAACAACCACGCTGAGGAGTCTGTGTTACCACACGTAACTCGCACCCTCACCAGCGACGAAGCGGACGAGCTGATGGAGCAAATTACGCGTGACGAAATCCACGATGCAATCAAAAAAGGTGCTCTGAATAAGTCACCTGGTGTCGACGGATTGCCGATAGAATTTTATCGCGTTTTCTTCACACTAATGGCGTCACGGTGGACAACGATGTTTCATGAACTGCTGACGATGGGAAACGCCGTACCGTCGTCCTTCGTCACGGGAATTATTATACCCATCCACAAACCGACACCAGGTGTGACGACAGCACATTACCGTCCCCTATCTCTGCTTAACGCAGACTGTAAATTTTTTACACGCCTACTGGCAACGCGATGCCGCAAGGTCCTGCCTAGCATTCTATCCCCGGAACAGACAACTCCGGGCGGCTCTGTTAATATACAAACGGCCACAGGAGAATGTCGCGATTTAATTGCACTGGCAGCGGCGTGCAGACTCCGCGCCGCAAGTGGTTGCCATTGATTTTGACAGCGCATCCGACAAAGTGCGGCATCTTTATCTGTTCTCAGTGATGAATCGCATGGGTTTTCCACCAGCCTTTATCGACGTCATCCGGCGCTGTACGGCACCGCCGAATCGCTGATTCAGGTTAATGGACGTGTGGCGGGACCAGTGGCGATCAGGCTTTCCGTACGGCAAGGCTGTCCACTTTCGACCCTACGCTTTGCCATAAGCCTGGAGCCACTCATCGGGAGTCTGACGAGCCACCTTTATGGTCTCACTTTGCGACAGCACAGTTTTCGATGTCGTGCGTATTCGGACGACCTCCTCCTCTTGATCCGCTCACGGAGTGAAACACACACGGTACTTGATTTGATATCAACGTACAGCACTGCAGCGGGCAGTAACATGAATGTGGCTACATCCGCGGCGATGCCTATTGGACGCGGCCTCTCACACGACGACTTAGCACCTCTCCCGTGTGTACAAAAAGTAAGATACCTTGGTATCATTTTCACCTCCACCGTGTGCCGCTCCGCTGCCATCAATTTTCGGCGTGCACTCCAAACTATTCGCACGACGGTGCGACAAAATCTTCTCCGACGACTCGTTTCTTTACAATGTGTCCAATACCTCAATCAACATGTGGCATCCAGAATGGTCCACATTGCACAGGTCCTCCCGCTGCCATCAACTACTGGACGCAGCCTCCAGACTGCCTTCGGATACTTCCTTACGGCCGGTACCCTCTTTAAGGTCCGCTACGACACGCTCACCCTTCCCCCGCGAGCGGGGGGCCTCGGCCTTGTCAATGTGCGACTCCGCGCGGCGTCCTTGTATATGTCCACCATGCACAAGCAGTGGCACGGGGGCACCTCCCTTACGTGCGGCTTGCTGGAAATTCTTGTGCCCGCGACCATAACACCACCAGTACCAGTCGGACACATCAAGCACCATCTGACGCACATTTCTGATTTCATCGTCGACTTCAGTTATGTTCACACACACATTACCGACCACGCGTTCTCCTCGACCTAAAGATTTTTACACCCCACTCCTTCGTTCCATATCCAGCAACAATATCGAACTGGGACATCCGTCCATGTGGTGACCGACGGTTTGGCGTCATGTCCACCAGCCTTTTCTTCCCTCCAACGTCCGGGCAACATGGTACCAAGTCGCAAATAAAAATTCGCCACAAATCATCGTCTTCACGCCATCGGACTAAAGGACTCTCCACTTTGTTCCATTTGCCACCTTGTGGATGACGATGTCCATCAACTGACTTGTGCTGCCACCAGTGACGTCTATAAACTTGCCCGACAGTTCGTTGCCCGTTACCTCCACGTTCCGCTGGACTCGATTGACCCATGGACTTTTATCCATCCTGAGAATACTTATTTCCCCGCCACCAAAAATCATGCGATTGTATGGGTCAAGGAATGGACGATCCTCTACATGTATAATGATGGCGACAAATCACGCCTTGATTTCTGGCAGTACTTACAAACCGCCCACAGTGAAGTCGAACACCGACCGTGCTACCGCGCCTTCTTCGCCAATTGCCTACATGCGATCTTTACTTCACCCCCGCTCAGATGGATGGTGCCACACGCCGACAGTACTCCCCCCCTCCCCCTGCTGACATCTGAAACTCCCCGCGCTACTTTCTACATTGTAACCCACAGTGGAGTAGGCGCATGGACACGCGCCTCCTTTCTTTTATGCACTGTACCAGAAAACACTGGTTTTTCCCTCACTCCACTGTATATTGCTTCACACATCTTAGCTTACATCTGTATTATTATTCTTTTTTTTCCCTACACCTTGTTCATAAAAAAAATGCTCGCCTTGTACGAGTATAATGTCTTGTGTTATTTTCGCCGGAAGGATGGCATTTCTGTTGTGTTTAAGTTTGTACCAATAAAGATCTTTTGTTCATTTACCCTGTTCCTGGCGAAAAAAAACATAATAAAAAAAGTGGTCAGCGTTTCAGCATGTCGGTCCTAAGGGCCCAGGTTCGATTCCCGGCTGGGCGGAAATTTTCTCCGCTCACGGACTGCATGTTTTGTTGTCCTTATCATCATCATCATTTCTTCATCATAGACGCGCAAGTCACCGAAGTGGCGTTAAATCGAAAAACTTGCACCCGGCGAACGATCTACCCGATTGGTGGCCATAGTCGCACGATATTTATTTTTTAGTAGCTTACTATCAAAGAAGTCCTATTCAGATAATCTTCAGTTATTACGGAAATTTAGATTTGAGAGTGAGCGTGTACAGGGAAATGAAATATGAATGCGATTTCTCAAGTGTAACATACGGTAAATGGTTAAATATCAAAGAAGATGTAGTCTAGTGAATACTTGTTGAATAATGGTATTTAAAAATTTAACGTGCAGATTAGTGTGTTACCAGCAACTATACTTTACAGTAACTACCACTTGAACGTGTTTTTCATCAGGAGTTTTTCTAAATATGAACTGTGTCTTAAAAAGAATTCATTAATTTTTCACTTTCTTGCTAGGGTATGCTAATATCCGATATTAGTTCAGCAGAGACTCTCACTATTGCTCGATAAACATCTGCTAGCGCTATCAAAGTCATGTCCACTAGAAACCAAACAAAAGAATTCAAATGGCTCTGAGCACTATGGGACTCAACTGCTGAGGTCTTTAGTCCCCTAGAACTTAGAACTAGTTAAACCTAACTACCTAAGGACATCACAAACATCCATGCCCGAGGCAGGATTCGAACCTGCGACCGTAGCGGTCTTGCGGTTCCAGACTGCAGCGCCTTTAACCGCACGGCCACTTCGGCCGGCACAAAAGAATTAATAAGCATCAACATTCTGTGACAGGAACTGTGAGCGTGCCTGGTAAAACCTCGTTCATTTTGCACGAGTTTTCCATTTTAGTACTCTATCAGTATTCTTGGTAAAATTAGTGTTATTTACAGACTGTATGAGACAAAGTTGTAGATCAGCGCAAATGAATAGTTTTCTTGCGATATGGGTAGTGAATAGGTGCCACCATCACACTGTAATAATGATTATCGACCTCTACTGGCTGATACGGTTACCAGTTGAAAACACTTACAGTAGCTTTTGTGCAGGCTGGAACTGATGTTTCGTTGCAGGTAACTACTTTCTGTATTCCCAAGGGTAAGGTTAGATGAAAAAATACAATAGCTATTCACTACATAACTCTGCGAATTACCGTTTTCAAACGCTTACTATCGGGGTAACGCAAACTGAAAGCCAGTAAAATATCACGCATTTGGGAACTAGACGAACTGATGTTTTGTGTCTAATCATAAAAATCTTCTGATAATAGTCTCACTTGTTGAACGTGGATGTAGATATTTATGAACAGCCGCTCAGGTTATTGTCATAGTGATACCAATTCATTTACTTGGGATGCAGTTATAAAAAACATTCCACAGTGTTCGGCTATGAAATCTGTGCAATTGTGATTACACAGGGTGTATTTTCGCATTCGCTTGTTTTAACAGTGTTGGAAAAGGAACTTTTGAATGGCTACTTACAACTGGCCATCAGTCTTCCAAAATTTTAAAAATGCTCCCTACCCTCAGATCTAGCCCCTCCCCCCCACAAACTATCGTATGGGCGCCACTAGTGTAGTGCGTTTATACTTACAAAAGCATCCGCCAGTAAACCGAAAAGTAGGCCAGCTGAAAAGCTTAGATACGGCTCATTTTTTCGTTAGAATAATTTCTAGCGTGTGGAACCTAGATGTATAGTATTAAACATGTATCACGTATATTCTGTCCGCCCCCGGTAGCTGAGTGGTCAGCGCGACACAATGTCAGTTTTAAGGGCCCGGGTTCGATTCCCGGCTCGGCCGGAGATTTTCTCTGCACAGGGACTGGGTGTTGTGTTGTTCTCGTAATCATCATTTCATTCGAATCGATCTCAAGTCGCTGAAGTGGCGTCAAATCGAAAGACTTGCACCCGGCGAACGGTTTATCCGACGGGAGACACTAGTCACATAATGTTTACATATCTCCTTTCATCAATATTCTGTGGACCTACGGTAAAATGCTTTATTGTAACTCCTCTCTAACGCAGAAACTACTCATGGCGAAAGAAAATAACTAAAATTACGTGGAGTCTTCACATATACTATTAAACAAACGCAGATAATAACCAAAGCTGTACAAATGATAGTTACCGCACTTGAAAGAGTTTCCACAACACGGTTGTCAATGTATAGGACTACAAGAAATATAACAGCTGCGTTACTCGTTACTGAATCTGCCAGTGGCTCAAAATTAAGTTCGATATGCAGTTACAAAAATGATTGATTATTTACGCTGTACTATAATACGACTTAAACATAGGAATGTACAATTTAAATCAGGTGGGAAATCGTTTTCTTATGGACAACACTTTTAGCTCTAAAGGTGAGTATATAAATGAATGCCAGCAGCTAGTATCACTATAGTTGGTCACGTTGTTGTTAACTTCGGCTTTCGCTCGCAAAATTGATAACTTTATTAAATTTAATCCAATTTGATTTACAGCAATTTGTATAACTATGCAGCCATAAAGACAAACAAATTCTTGTACACGGAGCCTATAAACTGATTCGTTCCACACCATTTCGATAGAAATTTGGCAGATGAGCTCAAAAACGGATGTAAAAATTAAGTAACTGATATTTCGATAGACCTGACCCTTACAGCATTGTCATGCTCCATTCCCAGCAGAAAGCATTGTATGTTGTTGTTGTTGTTGTGGTCTTCAGTCCTGAGACTGGTTTGATGCAGCTCTCCATGCTACTCTATCCTGTGCAAGCTTCTTCATCTCCCAGTACCTACTGCAACCTACATCCTTCTGAATCTGCTTAGTCTATTCATCTCTTGGTCTCCCTCTACGATTTTTACCCTCCACGCTGCCCTCCAAAAAGCATTGTAAGGAGTCGCGAACTATATTTCCGGTCTCGATCTACGCTAAATGTACCAATACCACTATCATTTCATCGATTTTAAATAACGGTAATATGTCTTGGTATTAAACTGTTTGTCAATTGCACTATGATACCATCAATTAACTTATTGATTGTTATAATTATGTCATTGTTAGGAGTGTACCATTTTAAAGGTATACCTGAAAATTAGTAATCAGGCGTTAAGAAATTTTTAGAAACCGTAATTAACTGTGTATAAAGTGGTTTCAAATGTTATATTTAACGTCATAACGTTTGTCATCAATACGTTGTTTGGATGACTTCATTAACTAAAACAAAATTCTTGCTGGGTTAACGAGGAAATCTAGTGAGCAATTAAATGAGGTGAACGTATAGAAACTTATTACTTTCGATACTACCTTCTGCACAACTGCTCCTGCTTTCTGTAAGAACACGATAGTTAAGCAACATGATTACGTTTCATGGTCCTTAAACAACTCTCTTGATCGTTAATACGCTCTGCATTGAATTTTCAGTCAAAATAACGGCGCTTATGCAGTATGGCTGGGTTGGCTCGATGACAAGCGGGCAGACTAATTAACGTTACCTGCCGGGCGACGCGCGGCTCAGGGCTAGCGGCTATGTAAACGCTGCCCACCCTCGCCGCTATTAAACTTTGGCGTCTCTTAATTATATGCACATTACATTTCGTTCAGAAGTCCACAGTGGAAAAGCTCGGCACGGGTAAAACGGGTTGTGTAACACTATTAGAAGTTGCATACATTATTCTAGGTGGAGTAATGTCTTAATATTCGTTGTAAGCGGTTCTAAACTAGATAATTTAACACTTGCGAACCTAATTTATCAAATTCACTGTACACTTAATAAATTAATAAATTCAACCTGCACATAAATGTTTAATACTTAATATAAAAACAATTTCGCCTGGTATTCACAATTATTTTGAAGCTTACGACACTTTTGGGAAAACTGTTCCCGTTCCGAAACATGGAAAATCACGATACAGTCTCTTAGATGTAACTCTGATTCATGTGGATCACGACAGGAGCTAATATCGAGTGTTATATGACGATTGTAATGAAATTACAAGAAATCTATCGTCGGTAAAGTGTGTCGCACTTCAGGCGTCTTGAAATGCCTCATATTTGCGCCTGAGGAATTTTAAATAACAATCTACGGAATAAGGAAAACAGAGAAATGTCACCTTTTGTCCTTCATTTGGAGATGGCCCGTTACCTTATGCGCTTAACAGGACATCATTCGATGTTTCATCTGGAGCTGCACGTTGCCAGTACACTAGCCAGCAAGTCGTTACGGCAGGCATGGCTAACGTAAGCCACTGCGTCTCCCGCACAGCCTTTGAATGGTCTTCTGATGGCTGAGAAGACTCCACTTCCACTACTTGACTGGGTTTGGAATACCGCAAGGGTCCTCTTACATAGCACCTGCACATTCTGCCTCTGGTTCGTTGCAATAGGAACCACAGCAACAAGGAAGTTTTATGATGTACAACGTGGTCACAGTGTCCAAGCTAAACTTCTGTTACACGATAAATCACCCAAACCTAAAGGCTGCGAATTAAACTAAATACTTAGTGATTACAATTACAAGTAACTAAAATTGGAATAATGACATAGATAATGCTGTGGGGAAAGCGAACAAAAGATAGCAATTTTCTGGAAGAACACTTAGAAAATGTAGCAGGTCCAGTCTAAAGTCATTGCCTAAACTACGCGTGTCCGTCCTTTTCTAGAGTATTGCTGTGCGGAGTGGGATCCGCATCAGATAGAATTGACACAGTACATCGAAAAATTTCAAAGAACGCAGCTCATTTTGTACTATCACGAAACAGGGGAGAGAGTGCCACAAATACGGCACTTGGTTGGGGTGACAGTCATTAAAAAAGAGGCCATATTCGTTACATCATGTTCTCAGAAATTTCAGTCTCCAACCTTCCCCTTCGAATGAAAAAATACTTTGTTGGCGTCCATCAGCAAAGGGAGAAATGATCACCATGATAAAATAACAGAAATCAGAGCTCGCACGGAAAGATTTAAGAGTTCGTTCTTCCCGCGCACTGTTCGAGAGTGGAACGGTTGAGACCTAACTTGAAGTTGGTTCTATGAAACCTCTGCCAGGCACTTAAGTGTGAATTGCAAAGTAATCTTGTAGATGTAGATGAACTTAAAAATTATCAGTCCAGAAAGTGCATAACTCCTTGGCAGAAATATGTACGCACAGCAATGTCAAAAAAAATCAGGTGACAGTAGATCTCCTCCACACATCTACCACAAACGCTAACTAGAGCCTTCGATAAATAAATCCGCAAACTCTACTCTAAGAGACTAAAGCTCTTCGGACCGGTACTATAAGTACTATACATCATAGTAGAATAAAAACTAACTATAAATAATGTGATAACATGTCTAATGTTGATTACCTGATGATCTCCAATTGCTGACAACCGTCGAGTTTGAAATTATTTCCATGTGAGACTAAACAAATTGAATTTATATTTTGCCACGGGGATAGTCGTTCGGTCTTGGGCGCATTGCCACGGCTCGCGCGGCTCCCTCAATCGGAAGTTTGAGTCCTTCCTCGGACATGGGCGGGTGTGTTGTCCTTAGCGTAACATAGTTTAAATTATATTAAGTAGTGTAAGCTTAAGGACCGATGACCTCAGCAGTTTTGGTCCCATAGGAACTTACCACATATTTTTCAAACTTGTTTTCTGCCGTTAACGATTCCTCTGTTTAATTAAGCAGGACTCGCAAAACCAGGGTTCAGTCCTTCACCTGGTCACCTTCTCTTAGGTTTTCCATAGTTTTCAAAGCTAATTAACATATATATCGGCATGGCTCCACTGAAAAGAACACTTTCAGTATTCTTCTAGTCTATGCTTGTTTCCCACTGGCACTGAGCCCGTCGTCGACGGCACGTTATTCCCAAGTGACCGTGAAGCAACTCCAACGAAAAAAAAATTACACGTATGCAGTCTTATCAAATTAACACAAGAGCGGAGAGCGTGGCAGTTACGTGATACAGTTGTGGATGACGTACAGCAGGAGCCAGCCTCAAATTGGTTATAATACACTTTATTCAAAAAGTGAAGCTACTCGTTTGTAAATAATATAATAGACCATAAAAAGACTTTCGTGCTTTGGACATAACGAGTGTTACGTTAGTTTACTGCTGACTAGCCCTAGGATAAACTATATTTCACAGACGATTCTTCTCGGGTTATCAGCCGAGTAGTGGCGTCGTCTTGTCGCAACGTTTCAATGAGTTTCGTACCAACCATTTTCTGGCGAAGTGTCGGGGTGCTGTTCTATCACTCTCATCTAATATTTTCCCCTCTTTGCGGAAGTGTGTGGGGGAGTTTGTACCCTTACAGCCTTTACACTACTGTGTACTTGTGTGTATGGTTGTTTCTGTAGTTTTAGGGTGTCTGCGTGATGTGACGAATGTTCTGTGCGTGTCTGGTACTTGCCTCAGGTTGGCGAGATAATTGGTATTATGGGAGAGGGAGGAGGATTAGGAATTGGATATAGGGATTTTCTCTTCGATTTAGTTGTCGAAGATCGTCATTCGGAAATTGTGCTTATCGCGGGACATGTCATACCGACCTAGGGAAGTGGAAGAGGATGTTTCCTGATTTGGAAGAGCCTTCATAAAACAGCTTGCCATACCTTGGAGACACTCTTTCAGGGGTGAGATTTCAGCAGCGGCGTGCAGGTCATCGGTGGGGAATCCGAGGGGTATATGTAGTGCCCTCCTGAGGGCGTGGTTCTACAGCATACTCCATTACTGGCCGTATGACGGCCTGATATACGTTCACTCCTACAGAGCAGGGAAGGGAGCTGGATGTGTTGAGGAAAGGGTATAGGATGGACATTCTGGCACGGACCTTCCTGTGGACCTCGTCTATGTGGGGTTTCAACGTAAGACGAGAGTCCAAGGTTACGCCAAGATACTTGGTGGTTCTGCGCCAGGGGAGTTGGGTTCCGTTTAGTTTAAGGTAGATGGGGGAGGGTTGCGTTGAGGAGTCCGCGCCTTCCGAGCCTACGGGTGATCAGAATAACCTGCTTCTTTTCAGAGTTGATAGTGATGCACCAGCGACGGGCCCTACTTTCTGCGTCATCTAAAACCCTTTGTAGCCTACAGATGACCAGTTCCTTGTTTGCATTTCGAGTGTAGAAGGTTGTGTCATCTGTGTACTATGGAGTGTGCACCAGGGAGGCCGTTGGTGTGTCCGCAGTGTACAGACTGTACAAAACGGGCCTCAGGACCGATCCCTGTGGCACCCCTGCAAGAATATGTCTTTTGGTGGAGGTGGAAGTTTCTACTTTGACAGAGAATGTTCGATCCGTGAGATAGCTTTTGATCTGGTTAACTATGCTCCCGGGGAACCCTTGTGTGTACAACTTTTAGAGTAGGCTATACTGAGTCGAAGGCTTTGGCTAAGTCTAGTAGCACTATCCCGCAGTAGCCTCTGTGGTTGAAGCCCTCTGTGGCTGCTTCAACCACTCTCATGATCTGTTGTGGGGCAGACTGGCTCTGCTCGAATCCAAATTGGAAATCCAGCAGAAGTTGCTCTCTGGTAATGTGGTCCTGTATCGGTATTAGCAGGAGGCGCTCATTGATGTTGCTGAGAGTTGGCAAGAGGCTAATCGGCCTGCAGTTCTGCGGGAATAGAGGGTCTTTTTTTTAAATAAAATCTTCTTTATTCACAAAACCATTATAATTATACAATGTGACCCACCACCTTATATGATTCGTGGGTCATTACATGTTACAGACCATTATAATTGCAACTAATTTACAGGTTTTACAAGAGAACTACAGCCAATACAGAATTACAACGGGCAACTTTATTACTATTAATACTCTGCTTTGTAATAGCCACTTCCTGCAGCGTCACAAGTGTGTCAGCAACTATATATATCTACTACGCAGCCTTGATCATCGAGATAACCCCGATGAGCGTGCCCCTGACACTAGGCAAGCCAAGGATGTCTATCGCGTTAGGTACCTATTTTAATTTCTTAATTCTAAGTCCTACAAACTAGAGTTCTGTTCTATGTCATGTTCGGTGCATGTCATAATTCGGTGTTATTGTACCCCACTCCCCCTGGTCCTGCACGTGGCGGATTCCCACTATGATATAACTCGGTCTGTCCACGCACAGGCGATATAGGATTATGGCACTGGACATATTTGGTGATTATTATTATTAATCACGGATATCCCTCAGATATTCTGTCAATACTTTCCGTGACACCTCGTTTGCCAAACTGTTCAGAGTTTGAAATACATCTTCACATCTCAGTTAGTGGTAAGTGGCATAGTTTGGTAATTGGTCTCGTAATGTGGTTGATACTTCATTGAAAAGGGGGCACTCGTAAACCACATAGTCGAGAGTTCCCTCCGATGCGCCACAGTCACACGGCGCGTAGCCCTTTTTCCAAACCGACATAGGTATATCGGGTAGGGCTCATGACCAGTGAGAAAATGGAACAATCCCCGGGATGGCTCGAAATACTTCATACTTAGTCGTTCCTTCACATCTGATAAAAATTCTAATGTTCTTCGGCCAGTTTCTTGCGCTTCCCATGATTCCTGCCACAACTCCATACCTCTTCTCCTTATTGCCCCCTTGTCCTCAACCCTTACGCCCAGTATGTCCCAAGTTTTCACTATATCCCCTTTTTTGGCCCAGTACCAGGCTGCTTGTTCTCTAATTTTGATGACCAGAGAACTGAGCCCCATTAAAACTAACCGCCCCCCCCCCCCATCCTAGGAGATGTCCCACAGGCCCCCACAGACCTTAATATCCTGTTCCTCTGCACTCTTCTCACTGCCATGGCGGTCACTACCCTCGTGAACCTGTGTTCCCAGACTCCCGAGCCGTAACCCACTATTGACGATAAGATGCTGTTGTGGTATAGTTTTATGAGATGAGAGTGAAGATGAAATCATTTATGACCTATGGAGATCAGATTGTTAAGTACTTGGAGAGCTCTCTGGGTTACGCTTTCAATGTGTTTTCCGAAGTTCCACCTCTCGTCAATGGTGATTACCAGGTAACACGTCTCGCGTCACCGAAGAACTGGTAAGCCCTTAATTCTCACAGTGGGATTCCTTATCAGCTGTCCTTTCCGCAAAATATATGTCGACTTGCTAGGTGAAATTATCATCTTCGTGTTTTGGCACCATGATTGTAATTTTCCTATGGCCCTTTCTATTTTAGGCTCTTTGTCTTCTCGGCTTCGGCTGCCAACCAACAAGAGGAGGTCATCCGCGTAGGCTATCACCTCTAGCACTTCTTAGCTTTGTTGTAAGTTGTTCAACAGTGGCTCCATGTGGATGTCCCAGAACAGGAGCCTAGAACAGAATCTTGGGGGCATCCCTTTGTTATTATGTTCTCCACTCTCCCGCCATGGGGTGATAGCTACACCTCCTGATCCTCGGAGTAGCTCCTCAGACAACTGTATAGTGGCCCCGGACACTCTTTCACCCACAAACAAGAGAAGAGTTGATGCCAACTACATACTTGTACGGGGCTGAGCCACAGCCCTCAGCCACCAGGGCGATTGCATCATATGCCGACTGCCCCGGCCTAAATCCGAACTGCCTGCTACTCATCCCGCACAGCACTCGGTGTGCTGCCAGTCTGTCACCCAGCAATTTCTCTAGTATTTTCCCAAGCAGGTCCAATAACCATGTGGGTCTGTAGGGTTTTGCTTCAGCCGGGTCTTTGTCGCGCCCTTTCTTAATGATCACGACATTCGCAGTTTCTCATATCTTTGTGAATTTTTTCTGCCTGAGGCACTCATTGAATAGATGGGTGAGTGGCTTTACTAGCTGGGGGGCCAACAATTGCACCACCTCCGCCACAATTCCGTCTGGACCGGGAGCTTTCCCCCTCTTCAGCACTTTTATGTGGGCAACCACCTCCTCTTCAGGAAAGAGGTAGACTGCCGTATCATTGGTGTATTTGTTTAGGTCTTCATCTCTTAATTGGCGCTATCGTTCAGTCTTCCCAACCGCACTGTCATCAGGCAGTGGGGACAGGAGGAGGACCTCAGCACTCTCCTGCCTAGATTCCGTTATCCTGTCCCCATACCTGACTGTTTACAGCTCCATAGGAGAGCGGATTTTTTCCCTAAATAACTTATAAGGTGGTCCCCATGGGTCGATAGCTATTTGATTCAAAACATAACTTTCCCAGCTTCGTACTCTTACCGCCTGTAGTTCTTTCTGGAACCTTTGTTTTGCCTCCAGATATTGCAGCAGCCATCTTTGCCGTTCCCACCGATGACACTGCACTGGTAGTGCCTCCTTAGCAATCTGACAGACTGACACATTTCCTTCAGTTCGGCTGACCATGGTGATGGAGAGGCCGCCATGGCCTTCTTCCTAGTTGGTACGGCTGCCTTCATCGCTCTGGTTATCGCACTCACCAGCTCCTCAGCTCTCTCGTCCACGTCTATGTCCTGATGTGTGTCACCTTCTGGCAATGCAGGAATGTCCTACCCCCTCGCTAGGCGCTCCCCGTCTGCTCTTTTATAATTCATTTGTACCTCCCACCCCATGGCCCAGCGGTACTGTCTATCACCTAAGGTGAAAGTTATGAGATTATGATCACTTGTGGTGGCATTGTCCTCGACCATCCAATTTTGTATGATGTTGACGGCGTTTCGTGTGACTTAAGTCACGTCTCCATACTGGAAGTACATGTCTACGAGAGTAATCACCCCCATGGGAGACTGCAATTCCACAACGTTGCAGTGACTGGTAGTGTACTGTGAGAGAGTTCTTACCCGCAACACTTTATTCTTTATCACAATTTGCCATGTTGCAGCTGCGAAAGCTATTTTCCCAGCTTGAGAGTACGGCTCCTGCAGGCAGACCACATCCAGTCTCCTCTCCTCCACCTCCTTACGCAGCTCCTGCATCACTAGTCTCCCGTTATGAGTCAAGATTTTAAACATGGCTGAAACAGTAACTGTTGAAATTCTTCACGATAAATGATGACAGCCAAAACAGTTGCACGATGAAGATTTATTAAAATTCTTGACCACAGTTTCGGTATGTATAAATATACCTTCATCAGAAGTAAAATACCTAAAATTACATCCTGCAATGGAGATTAATAAAACAATTGTGCCAAAGGCGTCGTCAGTACTTAAAACATCATATCCATTTATACAACATGATTATTAAGAGGATCGATGCGAACACACTGGTTCTCTTTCCAGCTCCTCAACGCGGCCTTCGAGTTTAGCACTGGCAATAGCCCATGCAGCTAACTCGTTTTTGTTGCTTGACAGAGCCACTTGACTAATCTTACCATTTTCGATATTCTGCTCCAAGAGCAGCGTAATTCTAGCATGCCTCTGAGATACGTTCTCGTCATTTTCCTGTCCCAGCTCGTCCTGTGGAGAGGGATCAGACATCATAGATGCCCGTGTAGGCACACTCGTATCACTCGTTTCAGTTTCAGCCATCTTGATTACGAATGATGAAATGGTGGGCGCCCATCTCTTGCCCCAGACCAACTCCTCTGACATGGGGGGGGGGGGGGGGAGGGAGGACAGATGCACCTCATCCACCGACCTCGTCCTTAGGACATCGGCACTCCCGGGTTCAACGGGCCACTGCTAGGTCACTGGTCCCACTAGGTGGCCTCGTCATCGATGATTTCACCCGGCATTCCTTGGCAAGTACGCCCCGCATTCTGGAGAAGTGGATGCACTCCTCGTCTTTGGCTGCATACTGGCCCGAGCTTCCACCTCTCGGCCAGGGACCCACTTCTACTGAGGTGGTGGGCCAGTCATCCAGTCGTTCAGCAGTCTGGACGCAGTTAACCTGGCCCAGGCGATGTCACCACCTCCTGGGTTTGACAGAACACGCCACGGTTACCCACGGCCGCGGCGAAGCGTCCTTGCCGACTCGCGCTTTGATCCCACGCCGACAAACGAGGTCGCCAGCATGCAGAGCACCTGCTGGTCTGTGCTCTGCGCAGTGAGAGGGAGAGGAGCAGCAGCTGCCCAGTGCAGAGAGATCGCACACGAAGTGAACAACACCTCATGCAGCCTACCAGCCCTGCTCAACCCTCCCCCCTCCCCCCACCCCGAGGGACAGATCTTTGGTCCCTGGACACAGCTCCCCCTGTGCCACGCATTCTTCGCTTTCGCATCAGATTGGGTTGCAGCTCTCCCTTTCGATGCAAGGCAACATCCGGGTGGGCCCAAGAACTGCCGAGCTTGACGTCTGGCACCACAAAGGCGGAAGAGCCACTTGGGAAGGAGAGGCTATGTGTGACTCGCTTAACTCCTTCGACCTCCCGCCAGAGGGTCTTTCCATGGTTTGTGTATCGTGACCCCTTCCGCGTGTTTCCAGCAAGCTGGGAACTCGCAGGAACGAGTAATCTCGTTGAATACGTTCACGAGGTGTTCGATATCCGAGGGTGGGAGGCTTTTAACTAACTGAGTGGCGACACTATGACCTAGCGCCTTTTTTCTGAGGCGGGACCTAATTACTTTTGCCACGTCTTCGAGGGCGAAAAGGGTGGTAGCGTCCGCTGGGTCCTCCTCAGCATTGAGGAAGACAGACAGTTGACGATGGACTACCTCTTCATGTTCTTCATCCTGGGGTTCTTCCGCTTGAAACTGCTTCTCGAAGGAGTCGGCGAGGGCGTTGGCCTGTTCAGCATGGCTGTAGGCCAGACCCAACTCGCCGTGCAGTGACGGCATCCTAGCGCGTCTTTTTGTGAATTTTTTGGTAGCTTGCCATAGTGTGTGATCGTCTACTTTGAGAGCTGTGAGGCGGTTTTGCCATTGCTGGTTTCTCTGCTCATTCAGCGCTACCTTCGGCTCTCCCTGCAGACGATTGTGCAGTGTCCTGGTGATCTGATCTCTGGTGATCTTCCACTCTTTTGCCACTCTATTCTCATGTCGAATTTAAGCTAGCAAGTGTTCCGGTAGCTGTATTTGCGGGGGCGGCCCTTCCCTTTGCGGGAGGTTTCCTCTTCCGCTGCCTGCAAGATGGTACCTGTTAGGTCTTGTAGCGCTTGTTGCACTGTTTCGGCAGTAGGTGGCGGATTGCGAGCAATATCAGAATCGACAGTTTCTCGGTATCGCTACCAGTCTCTACGTTTGTAAGACGTCTGGTACCGTGGGAGTGCTACCCACTCTCCCACGTCGACCTCTAGGATCAGTGGTTTGTGGCCACAAATCCCGCGATACTACTAGTGAGGACTATGTCTAACACGTCGGGCCTACCCCCATTATTTGGAAGATGTTTGGGCTCGACCGGATCCCATGTTTCGAAGTGGTGGTCGGGCGCTTGTCGTTACAGTTTGGCGCCTGCTCTGGAAGTTACTCTACAGTTCCAATCGGGGCGTTTGGCACTGAAGTCGCCTCCTATTATTAGTTTGTCTTCAAGTTGCCCTAGAGCAGCTATGTCTCCCTCGTCTATCTCGTCTGGTAGGGGTCGGTAGATTGCAAAAATTGTTGGGGATCCGGTGGCAGTGGTTACTTCCACAGCCACTGCTTCGATTGGTAGCTGGTAAGAATACCTGGTGGTGGGAGATCCTCCTTTTCATGTATATGGCCACTCCTCCGCCTTAGGTTGGCCTATCCTTACGGCAGCTAACGTAGTTGGCAACTGTCGCTTTTATTCCCGGTTTTAGGTGGGTTTCCCCCATCATGCATGTGTCGTTGGAGAACTCCTTCATGAGTTCTCTGAATTCGACCACTTGATTAACAATGCCGTCTGCGTTAAAGACGCATATTGTCAGGCCTTGGATATTTGGTCGTCTATCCATGATGGGGTTCTGAAACTACTGAGGAAGTTGCAGAGGGAAGCGATTGCTGGACTGCTGCCCGAAGAACAACGAGGATCTTAGTGTTCTGCTTCTGGGCCTCCCTTCATTCCTTCCTTCATCATTTCCATGACGAGGTTCATGGTCTGCACCATAATGCCTAAGTCGAGATGCTGTGTTCTGTGAATCTTTATAGCTGCTTGGCCGCCGTCCACTACTGAAGGACGGCCACTCACGTTCCTCCGGAAGGGAGTACCGCATCGGTGGTGGTGGTTGGCGTGTCCTGGCGTCGAGACCCAGTGGCTATCCAATCTGTCTGCGGACGCCGCTGCATTCAGATCGGAGCGTTCCTGATGTATTTTATCTATTGTGGGATTCCACGCTGCACTGAGCTGAAAACCGCTACCCCTGTTTACTAAATTGTTGTGCAGAGGTATCTCCACTGCCTCTTTGAAGATCGAGTCCCAGAAACCGTTGGCGCTGCACAGCTTCTTCGTTTTTTTCGAATTCGATGGTGTGTCCCTCGATAATGCTATGTTCTGTTACTGCGGACTTGCTTGTCTGTCCCCGTCGTTCGTTTCTGATGAGTTCAGTGCAGTGCTGCACAACAATTTAGCAAACAGGAGAGCGGTGCAGCGTGGAATACCACAATTGATAAAAAAATTTAGGAGCGCTCCGATCTGAACTCAGCGGCGTCCGCAGACAGATTGGATAGCCACCGGGTCTCGACGCCGGGCCGCCCCCCCCCCCCCAACACAACACCCTCCCCCCACCACCGATGCGGTACCCCCTTCCGGAGGAACGTGATTGGCTGGCCTTCAATAGCGGGCGACGGCCAGGCAGCTATATCGATATGCAAAACACAGCATCCCGACTTCACCTAAATGGAACCCTACTCCCCTGGCGCAGAACCGCCAAGTACCTTGGCGTAACCTTGGACTCTCGTCTCACGTGGAAACCCCACAAAGACGAGGTCCACAGGAAGGTCTGCGCCAGAATGTCCATCCTATACCCTATCCTGAACTCAACCAGCTCCCTTCCATGCCCAGTAGCAGTAAACGTGTACCTGGCCATGATCTGGCCAGTCATGGAATATGCATGCCCTGTCTGGGGATACGCGGCAAAGCAGCACCTGGACAAACTCCAGAGGCTGCAGAACCGCGCCCTCAGGAGGGCATTGCATTTACCCCTTGGATTCCTCATAGATGACCTGCACGCCGCAGCTGAAATCCCACTCTTGAGAGAGCGCTTCCAAGATCTGGCAAGGGCTTTCTATGAAGATTCTTCCAGATCAGGAAACGCTCTCATCCTCTCCCTAGGTCGGTATGACATGTCCCGCGATAAGCACAAGCGCCCTATGACGATCTTCGACGACTAAGTCGAAGAGAAAATCCCAACACCCAATCCCTAATCATGTTCCTTCCCATATAACACCAATTATCTCGCTTACCTCAGGCAAGTACCAGACACAGACAGAACAATCATCCCAAAATCACAGACACTAAAAAACTATAGAAAAATCACACACACACGTTCACAGGGGAGTAAAAGCCGAAAGGCTACAAACTCGCACCTCACACTTCCCTAAAGAGGGGAAAGTACAAGATGAGAGCAGCACAGTATCCCGACACTTCGCCAGAAGATGATGGGTATGAAACTCATTGAAACGTTGCGACAAGACGACGCCACTCCTCGGCTGATAGCCCGAGAAGCGTTCATCAGCGGAATGCGCCGAGAAAGACTGCAATCGCCTATATTTCACAATTACGAAAGTGTAGCACAAATGTTCTAAGCTACAAGCTTGTGCTGGAATAGAACTAACGAGTAGCTCCCAGTAGTAACATTCGTTTTCACATCTTTTCTACAAGAAATACACTCCTGGAAATGGAAAAAAGAACACATTGACACCGGTGTGTCAGACCCACCATACTTGCTCCGGACACTGCGAGAGGGCTGTACAAGCAATGATCACACGCACGGCACAGCGGACACACCAGGAACCGCGGTGTTGGCCGTCGAATGGCGCTAGCTGCGCAGCATTTGTGCACCGCCGCCGTCAGTGTCAGCCAGTTTGCCGTGGCATACGGAGCTCCATCGCAGTCTTTAACACTGGTAGCATTCCGCGACAGCGTGGACGTGAACCGTATGTGCAGTTGACGGACTTTGAGCGAGGGCGTATAGTGGGCATGCGGGAGGCCGGGTGGACGTACCGCCGAATTGCTCAACACGTGGGGCGTGAGGTCTCCACAGTACATCGATGTTGTCGCCAGTGGTCGGCGGAAGGTGCACGTGCCCGTCGACCTGGGACCGGACCGCAGCGACGCACGGATGCACGCCAAGACCGTAGGATCCTACGCAGTGCCGTAGGGGACCGCACCGCCACTTCCCAGCAAATTAGGGACACTGTTGCTCCTGGGGTATCGGCGAGGACCATTCGCAACCGTCTCCATGAAGCTGGGCTACGGTCCCGCACACCGTTAGGCCGTCTTCCGCTCACGCCCCAACATCGTGCAGCCCGCCTCCAGTGGTGTCGCGACAGGCGTGAATGGAGGGACGAATGGAGACGTGTCGTCTTCAGCGATGAGAGTCGCTTCTACCTTGGTGCCAATGATGGTCGTATGCGTGTTTGGCGCCGTGCAGGTGAGCGCCACATTCAGGACTGCATACGACCGAGGCACACAGGGCCAACACCCGGCAACATGGTGTGGGGAGCGATCTCCTACACTGGCCGTACACCACTGGTGATCGTCGAGGGGACACTGAATAGTGCACGGTACATCCAAACCGTCATCGAACCCATCGTTCTACCATTCCTAGACCGGCAAGGGAACTTGCTGTTCCAACAGGACAATGCACGTCCGCATGTATCCCGTGCCACCCAACGTGCTCTAGAAGGTGTAAGTCAACTACCCTGGCCAGCAAGATCTCCGGATCTGTCCCCCATTGAGCATGTTTGGGACTGGATGAAGCGTCGTCTCACGCGGTCTGCACGTCCAGCACGAACGCTGGTCCAACTGAGGCGCCAGGTGGAAATGGCATGGCAAGCCGTTCCACAGGACTACATCCAGCATCTCTACGATCGTCTCCATGGGAGAATAGCAGCCTG
Source organism: Schistocerca nitens (assembly GCF_023898315.1). Taxonomy (NCBI): domain Eukaryota; kingdom Metazoa; phylum Arthropoda; class Insecta; order Orthoptera; family Acrididae; genus Schistocerca; species Schistocerca nitens. The sequence goes on from NC_064616.1 coordinate 954,420,057, forward strand.
CATTGCTGCGAAAGGTGGATATACACTGTACTAGTGCCGACATTGTGCATGCTCTGTTGCCTGTGTCTATGTGCCTGTGGTTCTGTCAGTGTGATCATGTGATGTATCTGACCCCAGGAATGTGTCAATAAAGTTTCCCCTTCCTGGGACAATGAATTCACGGTGTTCTTATTTCAATTTCCAGGAGTGTATATTCATACAGTTTTTATCACACATTTTCTCCAAGAAATATTTTCATACAGCTTTTACCATTTTCACATTCACACTCGTTCGTTTTCATTATTGAAAACTTTCGTTGGGGCACAAAATCAATTACCTATCCACATAGCATTATGTGATGAAAAAAAATACACAGTTGTTACAAAGTCAATGAGTATCAAAAAAGCTGCAATTCATTACAATTATATGGCATATCCAGACCGAAAATGTTTATTACTATTAACAATAAATCGGAAACGAATTTTACAGTAAATGTGGGGTGTTACATACAAAGAAATAAGTGGGATATAGTGAATCGCAGCTTTACAGACTTGTTTTACACGTTAAAGCTAAACCCCACCCGAACAGATCTCGATAGGCCCAAAAATACCGGCAGAACGGCATGTCATTCTCGGCCGACAGGTGTCACTGGATGTGGATACTGAGGTCATGTGATCAGCATACGGCTCCCCCGATCGTTATCAGTTTTCGTGACCGGAGTCGCTATTTGCCTCAATTGGGCTGACAAGGGCTGAGTGCAGCCCCTTGCAACAACGCTCTGCAGACCCTGTCTGTGTTCTAAAGCCCGATAGCTCTTAAGTTGGGTGATCTGACACGAACCGGTGTTATTACAGCTGCAAGGCCCATGACGTTTTACAGATTGATAGACAAGAAAATGAAGATAAGAAGGTATGCGAATACCTTACGTGCTATTTGAATAGTGCGGACGTCTGTATATTAAAATTGATAAATATGTAGTGCTACTAAAATAATTGGCTGTCGTAGATATACACAAGATTATAAAATATGTTACTTGATCAGTATAAAGGTGGAGAATATTTATTTTTGGTGGGACATGTAATCTACTTTCGAGAAGTTTTTCAGGGAAGAACTATTAGCCAAATCAGTCTCCTCATTATTGGACTACTACTACTTTCCCAAAAATATTTCATAAACTTCTTTCGGCACTTCAAAATACAGTTTGTTTGTTCTAACTTTACACAACGAAATATATCGTAAATGGCGCATCATACAATAACATATCCGGGTAAAAAGTTAATATTAGTAAAGATGACACCTGTCACGTGCTACTATTGGTGGGGTGAACTTTATATTTTGAAATGGAAACCCCCATTTCCACTGAATATTCAGATCACACGCCACAAAAATACCTACGGTTTACTCATCCATTGTTACCATGAATGGTAGAAGGCGCTGTAATGTATAAATGTCAAGTGTGCCTGTTTCTGCATTTAAGAACATAAAACGTAAATCTAGACGTTTGTGTTATAATGGCTGATAATTATATTCGAAATTTACTTTAGTGTTGCAAATTTGTTTTTGTAGTACTATACGGTTAGCCGTTTCAATATCTGATTAGAAACTACGGTTAGCGTGATCTAGGTTCAATTATGTGTGTGTGCCAGCTCTCTGTTCCTATTGTGACGCTTGATATCAGTGAGTACCTTTTCCTCTCAGCAGTGTGGTGCTTGAGTTAGGAGAGCCCCGTTGTTTCCCACCATTAGATGCTTGAATTAGATGAGTCCCTTGCCTCTCACCATTGGGGTGCTTGATTTCGGTGGTTTCCCTTTCCTCTCACGATAATTGTTATTCACAATAAATGCTCAAACTGACGACCTTCTTGTGAGTGGAGTGCATGGCGGAATCTTTTAGCAAGCGTATATGGTCCATTATATCATGTTCTCTCAGGCAGTTGGTAATTGTGCTTACAGTTTGTCTTTCAGATAACCCCACAAGAAAGAATCCGTCGACGTAAGGTCGGGTGATCCGGCAGCTCATGTTACTGGACCACCCCAACCGATCTAGCGACAATTGAAATCGCGATTTAATACTTCTTTTGCTTTTGCGGAGTAATGTGCCTAACTACCATCATATTAAGAAGGACATGTTCTGTCGCACTCCAAGGGGTAAATATTTCAATAGAATGGGTAGCTCATCTAGCAATGACTTACTATATCTTTGCCCAATCATTGCGACTTCCACGACAAGGGGGGCGATCAGTTTGTCTCCTGTAATACCCACCAAACTTTAAAATACCAAGAACACTGATGAGCAACCTCACGTATCCACTGCGGGTGTTCCACACTCCAATAATGCACGTTATGCCGACTAAGTACGCCATGTTTCTTGAATTTTGACTCGTCAGAGAACTTTATCTGACAAAAGAATTAAGTGTCTTTTCGTACTTGCATTAGTGACCAATTTCAAAACCGCATCCGATTCTGAAAATAATTCCCATGATGGTTTCGATGTAAGGAGATGTGGTAGGGATGGTATTTGTGATCGTTTAGGATCGCGCAAAGAGTTACGTGAACAATTCCATACTGCTGCGACATATCTCGGGTACTTGATTGTGGATTATTAGCCATTGCAGCTAGTAGTGCAATTTCATTATTGATGTTCCCCAACACAGTTGATCTGTGAACACAGTTTGTAGGTATCACACCTCACATAGTAAACTGTTGGACAACACGATGAACAGTTGCACGGATTGCTGTGAGTCAATAAAGTGTTCTGCATAAATAGCAAAACAGCTTCAAACTTCTTGCAGTCTCACCATAAATTAAAATTATTTCGGTCTTCTCTGCAACAGATATAGCATTCATTACGCCAGCAGGCTCCAGAGAGGTGTAATGCCAAGAAATTGCGTTCGTGCATATAAAGGCCCGGTCGCTGCAGGGGCGTGTGGTGTGGTGCGGCACCAGCGGCGGGCAAACATGTGAGTGTTAAACGATATGCGTGTATCCATTGCAGGTATGCCCGTTACTATCGTCTCACTGACATTTTATCTTATGGCAATGGTTGTGTTTGTACTCCGCCGATAGCTGCGTAGCGGCCAGCGGCAGTTCGATGGAAACGCACCGAAATCAATCATCCTGATCGCGTTATTCTAGGGCGGCCACGAAAATCAAGCATTCCGATGATGTACGGACTCACCACAATCAACCCCGTAGGGAGCGGTAAACTACATTACGATACGAGTAGCTTCTGTGCCAGAAATTTCAGTGCCTGACAATTTTATTTGTACTATACAATCGCATTTTCAATACTAAAGTAAGTTTCGAATACAAATATCAACCGATAGAACACAAAGGTTTACATTTACATCGTGAATGAAATGTCGAAAGAAATGCTTAGGTACACTTGATATTTGTCAATTACAGCTTCATCTGCCATGAATGGGAAACAGTGGTTTGAATAAACCGTGCATATTTTTTGACGTAGAATCCAAATATGCTATAAAATTGGTGGTGGTTCCAACTATAAATACTAAGCTGACCACGCCCACACAGGATGGGTGGTTAGGAGAAGGCCATTGGTAGCAGAGACAAATGTCCCCTTTACTAATATTAACTTTTCACGTAGAACTTCTTTTTTCGTACGGTGTATCGATTTCGAGAGTCCTCTCAATCTAAAATAAACACCCTGCATATATAAAGATTCTTCACCTTCCTGCTCATCGTGTACCATTTTGTATAACATTCTATGTATCTATTACGCGCTGTTGTTTTCAAAGCACAAAATATTAAGAAAATATAATGTACTGCCGACAGTATTCTCCAAATAGCAAATGAGATTTTCACAAACCTTCATATCCATATTTATTTCTCTACCAATTTGTAAAATAAATTTGTAAAGCTATGATTCATTAAATCCCATTTACTTCACCGTATTCAAGGCCCTCCAATTACTGTGAGATGCGTTTCCAATTTATTATAACAATAACACACACTTCCTTAACTGAGATGCCATATCTTTCTAATATATTACAGCATCCTTTCCAATCGTGTACTTTTAATCCTTGTTTACTTGTATTCATATATTTTTAGTGCATCAGATCACATGATGTGAATAGTTAATTTGTTTTGTTGCTAATTGAAAGTGGTTAATAATGAAAATAACGAGTATGAGTGTGCAAATAGCTATAGCTGTGTGAATATGTACCGTTGGAGAAGAATTAATCAATGAGCAGCGGCAGCTGGACAAGTTTGCAAAACCGAAGTGTGCCATCAAGTCAGAACGCCCAGTAACGTAGCCGAACGAAGTCATTCCGTCGCAGCATAATGCTCGCCCACATGTTGTTCCGTATATGATGCAGAAGCTTCACTGCCAGGCCTTCACATATCCTCCCTAGAGTCATTTACGCTTTTCAGATTTTTCGAGTCCTAAAGAATGACATTCACGACCGTCCATTTCCTTCACACGAAGAAATGTACTTTTGGGTTGCGTAGGCAACCGCAAACATTTTTCAATGACGGCCTTGATTGTCTTGTCTTACAATGGAATAAATATACTCGTATTAAGAGTTATGGCCATTACTTTTCAAATATTAAACTGTTAACTTACATTTTTCCATCTGTCCCGTTTCCATTCAACAGACCCCAATAAGGTCTATTTAATTACTCTGACACAGGCGTAACACAAATATCTGTGATAGAATAGTTGGCCATATTTACAGCAATAGATCTTTTGGCACGTTATCCCAATTCACTGCGCTGCAATGGGAGCTGTATTTGTCTTTATTCTCTCTCTCTAAAAAAAAAATCAGATATCAAAAACGTGCTGCCGAATGTTGGATGGTGACCATAGTTATGCAGGCTATCAATATGATAGCTGATATATACCAACCGCGGTCACAGTAAGGTAACAACTATACTCTCACTTGACAGAACCGGGACTGAATTTGTCATTGACCAACTATGATGTAGGTTTAACAGATCACTTACGAGAAGTGACAGAATGGTTCCTTAAAAAATGTAGTTTTTTCTGTTTCTATCCATACTTGGGTTTGTACACAATCTCTAGGGCAGTCATTGTCTACGGGATAGTAAGCACTAATCAGCCTTCGTTCCAGTTTGGTAAGTATACAGAGCCGACCGCTGTGTGTCGGAATGTCATGCGGAGGTACATTCTCTATATACCGGGTACACAGCTGGTCTTTTACAGTGCTCTATATCAAAAATTTAGGAAATAACGAAGTCTACCACGGTCGCAGGTTCGAATCCTACATCGGGCATGGATGTGTGTGATGTCCTTAGGTTAGTTACTTTTAAGTAGTTCTAAGTCTAGGGGACTGATGACCTCAGATGTTAAGTCTCATAATGCTTAGAGCCATTTGAACCATTTGAACTTGAAATAAAGAGAAAAATTTATACACTCGCCGGGACATGTGTCGCGACGAAGTCGCAACTCATAAAAGTAATTACTGTTTACTACAATACTGTGGGAAGCACATAGTTGTCATAAATGTATTTATTAACATCTAACGGCGTTTTCCCACATCCCAAATCAGGAGGAGCCGACAACGTCCAGTGTAGCCACGACAAATTCAATAGAATACTATTCGCCAGACATTCACCAAATCCACGCATTCCCATCTGAATTACAGGCTGCGTTCGTGAAACTTAAACGTGTACACACTAATGATGTAGCGGATACTTCGTGTTCGTCAATGACTTCTGGGTAGTTCCACGCACATTCAATAGGAAAAAAAAAATTGACCACTGCAGAGAAATCGGACCATTTAGCAATAACAGCAGAAAATCCGGACCAGGGTGTGATATTAGTCATAGGGCGCGAAGCATTGATTCAGGAAATGCTAGATTTGCAGTGCTCAGTCTTTTTCCGCTTATGTCCCGTGAGCTAAGGATGGCTCACTTTACGACACCCATTATGGATCTGACTGAATGTTCCAATCGCAGCGACTTGCCACCAATAAATATGGTACACAGAAGCTATAAAACCTCTAAGAATACGCTTGTAGTAGCTCACTATCTACCTTTCAGGCTTAACTAAGTATGAAAGACCAATTTTACCAGCACGTTTTTTGTTTTGGAAAATTGCTTATCTTCGTCTTTTGCAACTTGAAATGATAACTTGGCACGTCTTATAATGAAGATGAAAGTCATAAATTTAGCTTCCGCTACTGTACGGACTCAGGTGTTCAAGGAGGTAAACATGAAGTCTGTTTCTCGTGGCGTAGTGGTTAGAAGTGTGGAGTGATAATCTAAAGATGGACAGTTCAAAGCTACATGTTTAAAAATGTTTTATTGGTTGTATGAAGTCTCTATAAAGAAAATGGCGGCAACATTTCGGACAATTTTTATCGAAATTTTTAAATCGAATGTGAGAGTATCGACATGACTGGTCTTAGATGTGCAGTCCAGCTTTGATGCAATTCACATTTTTTTTCTGCAAGTTCCTTAAAATGCGAAAGATATGGTGTCTTATGTCAGAGAAAATATACAACCACAATAGCAAGTTTTCAAGAGCTATTCATTAAAGACAGAAACGAACGTGATGGCATTGTCAGTTCAGCATAAGAATTGGTACAAATTGGTGTAGCTACATCTTGTAGTTTTCATCCTTTAGTGTTTGGAAACAGTGATTAAATTTCACCAATAACTTAACGACGGCATACTTGGACCGACAACATCTCCAGTCAGGCGCTCGCTTTTCAAGTAATGAGTTATGTGAAGTTAATGGGTTTTTAGTGTGGTGCAGTTCTTTAAATACAAATCAATCGTCATCGGCAGTAAAAAATCATGATCCGCTACATCTTTGTGTCAATGACTCAATCTTTTTGTCTTCACTCTTCTGTCTGCATAGAAGCAGCCCACCACGAATTCCTCTCCTGCGTCAACCACTTCATTTAAAGTAGCACTTGCACCATACTGGATGTATTGCTATCTCTTTCTTCCCCTCCAGCTTTTACTCCCTACAGTTCCCTCTAGCACCATGTAGATCGTAACCTGAAGCACTAACACCTGTCCTATTGTAACATTATTCTAGGTATTACATACAATTCTCTTATCTAACTTTTTTATTTCTGTTTATATAATATAACTTCTGTATCACCAAGCTCTCTGATGTAATATCCTTGTAAAAGTCTTATTCATTTTCTAAGACCGTTTATGTAATTGTAATTAATCTAATGATGTATTTACAAAAGTAATGTGCTGTGAAAGAACGGAAATGTTAAAACTGTATCAGTAATACTGCTTCATGCATAGGAACGTATGTTTGCAATTGTGTAAAACTTGGAGGGAAGAACCTCAGCAAGGAAACTGGCTTGACGGGAACAGAAAGGTGCATCTGCCCGTCGAGCTGCAAGGCTCCTTTATGGTAAAAATCAGTGGGTTGTTAGCAGGCAAAGTTTTCGCATCTTGTGCGCTGAACTAGACAAGAAGAACTGCAAAATTGTATCATATAGCTTCGGATGTGGAAGTAATTTGGCGTGTTATTCATGATATGCTTTGTTTAGCTCTCTGCAACGAAAATCTGACGCTAAGAAGAGAATTTTCAAACCTTGTTACATGGCAAGAGCCATGGATACTTTTGCGTTTTTGTTTCCAATAGACGCAGGAGATCGACACTGCCACTACCTTCATCTCGTATTATCAGATGAGTACTGCATAATGGCACGGATCAGTTATGTGGTTTGTTTTTCGAAAGTGAGTTTGTGGTCTTTAAGCTTTGTGTTGAACACTCACATATTATGTTTAGTCATTTACCTAGAGAGGGTCCTATTCCAAAAGCTATGATATTTCCGAGTATCCTATTTTATTGAACAGAAAAGTAACTATATTCCTCATCAAAAACTAATAAACTTCTTTGAGTAGTAAATTTCATTATTATTCTGTACTTAGAAGTATGTCATGTATTTTTCATGAAAGGATAGTTAAAGTTTCACCAAAGTAATATTACAGAGAGAAAATTTACAGCATTCAGCTTGCAGATTCTTCTTACTTGAACCTCAGTTCAGTAGCCTATTACAGTTACGTGCAAAAACTGTAAGGATTACTATTGGTTACTTGCTAGTAGACTTGAAGGGCCGGCACAAGGATTAATGACTATGTAGATTTGGAAATAACAGTGTACATAATTAAATGCGTATGTAGTTAACAGCGTTTCTCATATTCTGTTGGGACCAAAATATTCAGCCTTGATTGGAGTCTACTGATAGAGTAATTTCTGGGTCCCCATGCTAATTGTTGAGCCCGACTTAAATTTCACATTACAGTTAAAGCTTTAATGAAGTGCAATTGCCAGCTGTCAAACATTTGTGTGCTTTAATAAGCAAATGGCTCCACTTATTCAAACTATAGTACACCCTGGTACCAAATGTTCCATTGGAGCTAAATAGTCGGAGGAAGTGAATGCTTCTCGAGAATACATGTAATAATAAGAACAGAGAACGTAATTACTTGACAACCATTTCAGTAACAGTACTTTCCAATATTTAAGTTGATTAAAGAACCTTTTGTCCAAGTAAATATTACTCCACCATTAGTCATTATTCACCTATAATAATATCAGATTTCTGCGTTAAGTATTATAGACAGCCAGTTGTTGCAAAATCGGTTACATTCCTTATGTGGTTTTCATATCAAACTACTGTTACAGCGGCTACGGTAGCAGGTTCGAATCCTGCCTCGGGCATGGATGTTTGTGATCTCCTTAGGTTAGTTACGTTTAAGCAGTTCTAAGTTCTAGGGGACTGATGACCACAGATGTTAAGTCCCATAGTGCTCAGAGCCATTTGAACCATTTACTGTTACAGCGCTTTATAAACCGTGTTACTGCTTGGCATCTTATTTGCAAAACATCATTCCTGTATCAAGTAAACTCAGTCCGAAAAGTTAACTTTCCTGATGAACCATTTTAGTACTTGGTACAACTTTACGTAATTACGCTGGCGACCGCTTACTTTTACGTAGTTAAAGTTTACCTTATTGCTAATAGAAGTCTGGCTCCATACCCGTTTCTTCTGCTGCTGTTTACTTTCAATATAAATGTGTATAGAAATGAAATTAGTCCTATACCTTAATTATTATACGCACGGTCACGGTCAAATTAAAATACTTTCAACCGAGTAGCGTTATCAGTGTATTAGCTAATTTAGCAGTAGCCTGTAGTGTTATACTATAACCCTATCACTTCTTTTTTTTTAGTGTTTTCCATATATTCCTTTCGTCGCTCATCCTGCAGAGAATCTCCTGACTCCCTATCTTATCAGTCCACGTGATTCTCAACCTTAAGTACTCCCATTTAACTATGATCCGCCGACCGAAGTGGCAGTGCGGTTAAAGGCGCTGCAGTCTGGAACCGCAAGACCGCTACGGTCGCAGGTTCGAATCCTGCCTCGGGCATGGATGTTTGTGATGTCCTTAGGTTGGTTAGGTTCAACTAGTTCTAAGTTCTAGGGGACTGATGATCTCAGCAGTTGAGTCCCATAGTGCTCAGAGCCATTTGAACCATTTGAACCATTTGAGCCACTATGATCCAGTTGTCCCACTGTCTACAGTTCACTCTAACATTGAATGCTTGGGTAGCTCACACTGTAGAGCACTTGACCGCGAAAGGCAAAGGCCCCATGTTCGAGTCTCGGTCAGGCACACAGTTTTAATCTGCCAGGAAACTTTTATAACAGCGCACACTGCACTGCAGACTGAAAATCTCATTCTGGAAACATCCCCCAGGCTGTGGCTAAGTCATGTCTCCGTAATATCCTTTCTTCCAGGAGTGCTAGTTCTGCTAGGTTCGCAGAAGAGCTTCTGTGAAGTTTGGAAAGTAGGATACGAGGTACTGGCGGAAGTAAAGCAGTGAGGACGGGGTTTGAGTCGTGCTTGGGTAGCTCAGACACAGTCTGCCTTCGGCGGTGCTACGGCCCGGACGTCTGTTTACGTCCCTGCCAGGGAAGATCGCGCTCGCGCAGTTGTTTACCTCTTCGGCGTACTCGCACGCTTAGACGACTCGATATAGAAAGGAACATGCATACCGAAAGTCGACCCTCAAGATCAGTTTTTCGAATGAATATGCGACACCGAAAACCTAAGAAATCGAAAGGTTCCTACGAGACGAAGTTAAACTTGACTACAACGAACTTATTGGACTACACCTCTCCATAGCGAGCAGTGTCGTTTACGTCAAACTGATTAACGATGTTCTCGGGTTCGATTCCCGGCGGGGTCAGGGATTTTCTCTGCCTCGTGATGACTGGGTGTTGTGTGACGTCCTTAGGTTAGTTAGGTTTAAGAAGTTCTAGGGGACTCATGACCATAGATGTTTAGTCCCATAGTACTCAGAGCCATTTGAACCATTTGATTAAAGATGCAGTATGTGACAGAATCATCCGAGATACTAAACATGGACTCAAATTTCGTCACTCTGACGGACATGTTGGAGAAGTAACTAATGATGACGCAGGACTGGGCTTACGAAATTTCCCTTCGAGGTTCCGTCTGACTTGGTCATTGACGCCTTAAGCCTATATGGACGAGTGCTTAGCCACGTTGAGGAAAAATGGTCCTACTTCACGACTTACCCCGTTCTCAATGGGGTGCGTCAAATCAGAATAGAACTGACACAACTTGTACCCACGTACTTGTTCATCGGCGGATGTAGAGCTATAGTCATCTACGATGGACAACCCAAAACATACTCAGGCTTCGGGAAAGAGGGCCACGTCCGTTCCGAAAGTATGCAGCGGAGGATTGTGCAAGTTCCAAATGGCGAACCCCTGCCTCCGACCACGTTGACGCCGCTGACACTAACGTATGCGGAGGCGTTTCGAACAGAACCCATCCCGAAGAATGACCACCTCCAAAATCCTAACAGTTTACAGCAACCGACTGCAGCAGAGACCGCCTCCTGTGACGAAACGACGTACCCTTCTGCCACTCCGGCGCTGACGACGCCCTTAACCGAGCGGAAAGGATCGGTAGGAGGTATGGAAATTGATCCTGCCGTTGTGCCGACAGCTGCTTTCGTCCCTGAGCACCGGGAGTCACTTCCGCACTCGGACACGGAGGCGCACACGCGCAAACAACGATCGCCGAAGCGCCACAAGAAACGACGGCTATCGCCGTCGGATACCTGCTTACTGCAGTCCACGTCAGACGGACTTGCGTGTAACGTCGATACAGTGCAGCCGGATGTCCAACGGGAGGTTCTACCTCCCACACAGCAATACGACGCGAATCATACCAGACAGGGGTTGAATACAGACACACCGGACGGAAATCCGACGGAAGGAGTCCCTCCACCCACCTCAGCAACGCCACCGCCTTCGGTCAGCCAGGCCGGAGAGACACGACGGGAGCTAAACCAGCAGCACAGGAACTCGGCCGACGAATCCGATACTGACCCACAGACCGCCGACGCACCCGCAATGGCGTGTGCTCTGTCCACCGGATGTTAACCACGCAGAAGATGCAGACTGCCGCACAGACAGCATGTCGCGGAGCAGCAGCACACAAATTAACGTAAGCGTTCATGTGCGCTTTACGCACAGAGGAACAGTGGCAGGCATATCGAACAGCCTCTGTTAATATTAATACGATCAGAACGCCTGTCAAATTGCAATTATTACGAGACATGTTGCGTGCGTTAGACGTCGACATCGATCTTCTGCAGGAAGTATGTGTTGAGAGCTTCCCCGACCTCTATGAGTACGATACATATATTAAACCTACTACCGACGGCGGCAGCGGAACAGCGATACTTCTACGTGGTGGCATAGTAGCCGAGGACGTGGTGTACCTGCCGTCAGCGCGAGGACTAGCGCTCACAGTGCTGGGAGTACGGATCGTTAACATTTACGCACCGTCGGGGTCCGACAGACGGCGCGATCGATCCCGATTTTACGCAAAGGAGATTGCAACACTATTCTTAGGTCGGTATGAACATGTCTTATTTGGAGGCGACTTCAACTGCGTGCTCGCACCAAGAGATCAACACCCACGTTATACTTCATGCCCGGAGCTGCGGCAACTCATACAGGATATGAATCTCATTGATACATGGGAGACGATAAATGGCGACTGACGCGGATACACCTACGTCACAAGTCACTCTGCAACTCGTGTCGATCGCATTTACGTAACAAGTCGTCACGAACCTGCGATCCTCGATGCAGAATTGTGGCCAGTCGTCTTTTCAGATCACATAGCATATATATGCACGGTCTCCCTGAGTCGTCAACAAGTGTGGAGGAGTCGCAGTGTTTGGAAACTGAATACAGCACACCTCATGGAACCTGAGCGCCGACGCTTAATCGAAGACACTTGGCACATGTGTGAACGACGCCTCCCGACATTCTGACGACGTTGCAGTGGTGGCTGGAATGCGTTAAGTCTGCATTGCGCCGAGCGTTGATTGCATACGGAAGAGAGCAAATGATGTGGAGGCGACACACGACGGAATTTTATTTCACGATGTTCCGCGAACTTTCTGTACAAGCACCTTCACAGAAGCGTAGTACCAGTATAAAACGAGCACAGGCCCAAATAATTTCCATAACGCGCCGACTTCTGGAGTGTGTCGCAATCCGTGCAAGGGCCTTTGAACGAGTCCGTGGAGAATCACCGTCGATATATCACGTTATCAGAGGAAAACAACGTAGCCGCCGAACCTTAATACAGACGGTCGTACTGCCAGATGGTCGCCGTATGACAACGCAAAAAGACATTGCCAACGCCTTTGTGGAACACTACGGTCATCACTATAAAGAAGCGGAACACGATCAGGCTGCTTTTCATGAGGTCCGACGAACGCTCTCCGCGTGTCTCGACGAGACGGCCAACCGGGAGTTAACAGTGGAAGTCACAGTTGACGACGTAATGGAAGCGCTTGATAAGGGAGCGTCGCACAAATCGCCGGGGCCCGACGTGTTTCCGTTAGAGTTTTATCGTACATTTAAAGATCTCATGACTCCACGATGGACTGCCAAGTACTGCGAATTGATGTCTCCCAACGTGCCTCTTCCACCCATCCCGCGGCACAGGGATACAGACCTACCGGCCACTGACCCTTCTTAATGGCGACTACAAGATCTACACCAGGATACTTGCAGCACGCTTTAAATGCGTAATACGCCAAGTGATATCACTCGCCCAAACAGCAGCTAGAAGGAGATAGCAATATACAAACGGCCCTCAGCGACTACCGCGATGTTATCGCACTGGCATCAACATGTCGTCTCCGGGGTGCATTGGTATCGATAGACTTCGACCGCGCCTTTGACAGGCTGAGCCATGCTTATCTCACGGAAGTGATGACGCAAATGAAGTTTCCGGAAAGTTTTGTCACCGTCGGTATGAGACTACTCCACGGAGCCGCATCAAATTGTTCAAATGGCTCTGAGCTCTATGGGACTTAACATCTATGGTCATCAGTCCCCTAGAACTTAGAACTAATTAAACCTAACTAACCTAAGGACATCACACAACACCCAGTCATCACGAGACAGAGAAAATCCCTGACCCCGCCGGGAATCGAACCCGGGAACCCGGGCGTGGGAAGCGAGAACGCTACCGCACGACAACGAGCTGACGGAGCCGCATACAGAGCGCTCATCAATGGACGCTTGGTGGGGCCCATCACCATCTCACGATCGGTCAGACAAGCGTGCCCGCTGTCGACGATATTGTATGCCATCGCTGTCGAGCCGCTGCTCTGCGGTCTCCGGAATCGACTCCAAGGAATGACCATAAGGCACAACAAGTTTATATGCAGAACATATGCGGATGACCTAGTGTTTTTAGCACGGTCAGGCGACGAGGCAAGAGCGGCCTTGCATTGGATTCATTTGTATTGTATGGCTACGGGAAGTCGCCTGAACATGGCAAAGTCGGGAGCGATGAACATCGGGAGAGGACTCCCGACAGGAAGTGTAGCACCATTACAGCCGATCAACAAGATGAAATGCCTAGGAATTATCTTCACTACTGAAGTTCGACGCTCGGCGGCACTGAGTTACAGACATCTTCTGCAAACAATTTGTGCGAGTGTCCGAAGTCACAGGTTAAGGGCACTGGATATGATACAACGGGTCACCTTTGCCAACACTTATGTAGCTTCTCGCATCCCCCACCTGCCACAAGTTCTTCCTATGCCGGTGGTGTTGGCCAGCCGAATGCTGGCGGCATTAGGATATTTTATGAGCACAGGTCTGTTTTTTAGGGTCGTATACGAAACCCTCACCCTTCCTCGTAGTCGTGGAGGTCTCAAACTAGTCCACGTATGCGACCGATCAGTGACTATTTACGTAACCACGATGATAAAGATGTGGACACGACACTGGACAAGTCTGACGGGCTCCTTGATAGACGAACTCGCTCCACCTTCTCGTTCGGCTCCGGTAGCGGTGTCTCACATCACCCCATCGCTTGCCCATATGCGAACCTTTTTTGTGGAACACAGTTATGTACATATGGAACTACCGACTACCAGGACGGCAACGGCACGTGATGTATATCACATCTTGACTCGACGACGGCCGAATAATGCCGTAGAGCGCCGCCAACCAACAGTTACGTGGTCAGTGGTATGGGGTAGAGTGCACCACCCACGCCTTGATACGGGCACGCGCGCACTGTGGTATCAGGTGGTAAATGAGTAATATGTGACTCGTTCCAGGTTGCATACAATTCATATGGCGGACGAGCCACTGTGTCCGCAGTGCAATGTTATAGACACAGAGGAACATCGCCTGATATGCAGCCCTTCGGCGGACGTGTGGTGTTTGGTCCAAAAAATGATTGCCTTCCTCCTTCGGGCTATTATCCCCGAATAAAGACAAACGCGGTGACTTGGATTCGAGGTTTGACTGTGCGCTATCTTTTCCGAGACGGCTGTAAGAATGTACTCGACTTTTGGGCCTTACTACAAGAACATCACTCACAGCTTATGAGACATCCGAGATATCGAACATATTACGGTAATTTTTTAGGGAGTGCCTTGCTTGATCCCCCACGCAATTGGGGTGTCCCGGATAGTAGAATGTAATTATTGCCTATAAGTAACAGAACACGAAAGGACCAGGACAGTGGAGAGGATCCACCACCACACGTGAAGACGTACCCCTCACCAACGCGAGGTGCAACGGGATTAGCGAGGTACGCGTCCAAGAAGAGGAACGTGGTCCGTTATTGTTTTGTACTGACAGAAGCAGGATATGTTTTCACTATTATGTAAAAAAAACTCCATTTATGTAAGTTTCCCAGAAATATTTTATTTTGTAAAGGTCATCGTCTTATATATTATAAAAATGCTAGAAGCAGTTTTTGTTTGTTATAGTTACACCATTATGTAAAAAAAAATTTAAAATAAAAAAGATGGTAGAGCACTTGCCCGAGAAAGGCAATGGTCCCGAGTTCGAGTCTCGCTCCGGCACACAGTTTTAATCTGCCATAAAGTTTCAGTTCCATCGTTGTTTATCAACATGAAGCTTAATAGATTCCAATGGTTCAAATGGCTCAGAGCACTATAGGACTTAACTTCTGAGGTCATCAGTCCCCTAGAACTTAGAACTACTTAAACCTAACTAACCTAAGGACATCACACACATCCATGCCCGAGGCAGGATTCGAACCTGCGACCGTAGCGGTCACGCGGTTCCAGACTTTAAGACTAATAGAAGCTGCAAATGGTCTCAGTTGTTTCAGCTGCACCATAGGACTCAGTCCATCCCATGTAAACACAGCTCACTCCATTATGGAGCCCCCACCAATTTGCACAGTGCCTTGTTGATTACTTTGGGTCCAGTGCTTCGTGGGATCTGCACCACACTCTAACCTACCATCAGCTCTTATCAACTGAAGTCGGGGCTTATCTGCCCAGACCAAGGTTTTCCAGTCATCTAGGGTCCCATCAATTTGGTCACGAGCCCAGGAGAGGTGCTGCAGGCGATATCATGCATGCTCTTAGTAATGGCCCTCGCCTGTTGAAATAGCCCATTACCGCCGAATTTCGCCGGACTATGTTAACACGTACGGTCGTCGTACGTTCCACACTGACTTCTGCGGTTATATCACGGAGCGTTGCTTGTCCGTTGGCACTGACACTTCCACGCAAAAGCCACTGCTCTCGGAAATCCTTTGGCCACTACGTTGTCCGTGACGAGAGATAATGCCTGCAGTGTGGTATTTTCGGCACACTCTTGACACAGCGGATCTCGGAATATAGATTTTCCTAACGATATCCGAACTGTAATGTCCTAAGCGTGTAGCTCCAACTACCATTCCACTTTCAAAGTTTGTTAATTCCGGTCATCTGACCATAACCACTTCTAAAACATTTTTACATTAACCACCCGTGTGCAAATGACAGCCCCGCCAATGCATTGCCGTTTTAAATGTTGTGTACACGATACTACCGCCATCTGTACATACGTATCGGAATCGCATGATTTTTTGTCACCTCGTTATACAGTGTGATCCGGCACCTCCAAGTGCTGTCGTTTTATGCACCCCGCAATGTTATAGCTGGCCTTCAGAGACCACACTTGAGATTTTTGTATTTTCACGTTCGTTACGTGAAAACTATTAGCCCTACATAAAAAATGAACAGGACATTTTGTTGGACATTTAATGTAGTTAATCTGTGTTGCGTGATATGTTTTAAGTTGGAGGCGACGGGTTTCCATTTCTTGAAGGAAAACGTGGAAAAGTGACCTAACGCACATCCATCCCATGGTCATCATTCACCAACTAGGATTTCTAGTGTGTTGTTCGTGGCGCTCGCTCCAATCACCGTACAAAAATGTCAGACTACACTAACTACTCGACTTCTTATAGTGTCTGCTGACTTGGCCCAATACGCCACAAGTATAGTCGGCTACTTGGTTAACATTATTAATTTAAGCGTTACCATGAAGGCAATGAACGAAAAACGATTTTTGTAAAAGTTACGCTAAAATTAATTACTTTGACGATTCGACAAACTTAATCTTTAGAATCAAGTAGTATCATTGTCAGAAGGCCTGACCGAAGAAACGATGTACTCTTAATTGTTTCTTTTGTGCGGTTAAGATTAAGAAAACTGATTGTTAAAATTTACACAAATTTCAATTTGTAAGTGTCGAGTAAGCGGGTCGAATATGGGAAATAATTTGTGTAGTCACAAATATTTGCACAGTGGCAGGAGTAAGTGCCATGAACAACATACTAGAAATCCTGACTGGTGGAGCTGAGTGTGAGAGTGGGGGGGGGGGGGGGGGGGGAGGGGCTGCGTTTGAGTCACTTTTGTACGTTTTCCTCGAATACCTCGTAAGCTACGGTCCTTAGCGAAATTGTATACAAGTGCAAAATTTAATAGCATTACACTTCCAAAAAAAAAAAAAAATATCGTGTTCATTTTATTCTGTGGGACTAATAGCGAGCGAGAGAATATGAAATTATCGAGCGCGATTTACGAAGGCCAGCTATAACATTACGGGTTGCATAAAGCGACAGCGATGGGGGCAGCTGAGTAACTCAGTATAGTTCGCAAAACATATATCCTTATAATTAGAGAAGTAGGAATCTCCTCAACAAGGGACTACCACCACTACATTCACCGACTCACAAGAAGCCCATTACCAATGTTTCACCCAAATACGACTCTCGATATTTCCCGAATAGTTCGGATGTATGGTATAATCGCCGCCGCAGCAAGTTTACCTTCACCCTCAGCAAGCTGTGGTCTCGGCTTCATCGGCCTTAAGACACGTTTGTCCGCAGCTTGTGGTCGTGCGGTAGCGTTGCTTCCCGCGCCCGGGTTCCCGGGTTCGATTCCCGGCGGGGTCAGGGATTTTCTCTGCCTCGTGATGACTGGGTGTTGTGTGATGTCCTTAGGTTAGTTAGGTTTAAGTAGTTCTAAGTTCTAGGGGATTGATGACCATAGATGTTAAGTCCCATAATGCTCAGAGCCACTTGAACCATTTGACACGCTTTACCTGGCGGTGTTTGTAATCGTTCGTGCGGAACACGGCCTGTGAGTGATGCAGCTCAACTGCTGAGCTGAAATTTTGCTTGCTCTATGCATATGCGGGCTTAGAACACCCTCTCGTTGCAAAGGAGCATGACTGCTGGTGGCATGCCAGTACAGATCTGTATGAGTCGGTTCACGTTAGGCACTGTGTCCTAGTGTGTCTTCTGATCTTCACTTCACGAGGACATCCAGAAATGGAAGCTGGTTGTTTCCTTCTGCCTCCATTGATAATTTGATATTGTGGTGCAGAGAGTTCAGGTGTTTGCAGAAAGTCTTGTAGAGAGTCATCCGTGCGGCCTGATTACGATTGTATCGTCTACATATCGAAAAGTGCACGACGATTTGTAGAGATCCGAATCCAGGACTTCTTCTTCAGGTGCCTCCCTAAACATATTGGCCATCACTGGTGGCAGTGGACAGCCAATCGCCACTCCGAATGTTTGTTCGTAGTAATTCCCGACGTAAGCACGTAAGCACGTGAGCACGTAAGCACGTGAGCACTGGTCCTAAATTGTCTCTTGTGAAGCTTAGGGAGTCTTTTAGAGGAACCGCTGTAAAGAGCTATACTACGTCGATGTTGACCATGAGGTTCTTTTCTTCTCCCAGTCGGATGTTTTGGAGCTGCTGGATAAAATGCACCGAATTTGGCGTGTGATGCCGACATTTGTCGAAAAAGGGACTGAGCATTGATGTCAGGTGCTTTGCCTAATTCATATGTTGGTATGCAAATGTTGCTCCTAATAGGGCGAAGAGGCATTCGTTCCTTGCGGATTTTAGGTAGTCCGTAAATCGTAGGAGGTGCAGCTGCTCGTGGATGAAGTTCCCACAACGTCTTCTTATCTGGGAATGCGTACTGGAGAAGCTCCACGGTCTTCCTCTTCACTCGGTTGGTAGGATGGTCTTCAGTTCTCCTGTAGGTGTCGTCCTCTAATAGGTCGTACAATTTTTGGTTGTATACTTCACGTGGTAGTAGGGCGACACAACTCCCTTTCTCTGCTGGGAGGACGACAGTCTCAGCACCATCTTAGCTTCAGTCCAGTTAACTAAATCTATCCATTCCTGCGGCTCTGGCGAGAGAGCCGAGACTAGGAGTGAGAAGATTTCTCTTGAGGTATCGTCGAGTCTGCGTCTAGTAACCGGATTCTTTCCCTGACGATGTCCAGGCGGCTCTTCTGGTGATCCGGTTGGCGGCTGCAGTTCTGAGGAACGATCTTCGCAAAAGATGGTATTGTTCGATCCTCTCAGCATCTCAGCAGAAAGACAAAGGAACACCGGAAAGTGCCAAGAAGTCATCTTGCCGAAATATCGTGCCTGTTCGATTGGCCACCAGAGAAATATTCAAGATTTCCGTACACCGGGGGGAACCTGAAGTCACACATATAGATAACCTAATTTCGTCAGTTGCAGACTGAGACATTCTCAAGTAAGGGATAAACAATAGCTCCAGACGATCACCCCACCTTGAAACCCGAGTGTGTGGATGGAACTTAACTTACGTTCCTGGAAGTAATCTAACACTGTATGAAATTGAAAACTTCCATGGCGTGCATATTCTTTCAGGTATAAATCTAATGATGTGGCTGTGAATATCGTTCTCTGTTTACGCTGAACCTGACACAAAGATGTAGCTGAAATCCTGAAAGGTAGATAAACGAAAGCTTTCGATTTTCTCTTATGAAGTATTCGTTGTTATTGTGATGGTCAGTCCGAAGAGTGGTTTGATGCAGCCCTCCATGCAACTATATCCTGTGCAAGCCTGTTCATCTCCAAGTAACTATTGCAACTAACTTAATCTCTAACTGTACTCATCTCTTGATCTCCCTCTAAGACTTCTGCCCCACACACTTAACACTGGTATTAAACTGGTGATCCCTTTATGTCTCAGAAAGTGTCTTAAAAAACCGATCCCTTCTTCTAGTAAGGTTCTCCCATAAATTTCTTTGCTCTCCAATTCTGTTTCTTACTTCCTCTTGAGTAACGTGATCTATCTTCTGTAGCAACACATATCCAAGCTTCTATTATCTTCTTGTATAGACTGTTTAGCGTGCATGTTTAACTTAAATACATGCATACACCCCTAACAAATACTTTCGTATGAGATTTTCTAACACTGAAATCTATACTTTATGTTAACAAATTTCTCTTCTTCAGAAACTCTTTTCTTGCTATTGCCAATCTACATTATATATCTTCTCTACTTCGGCCATCATCAGTTATTTTGCTGCCAAAATAGCAAAGTTCTTCTACTACTTTAAGTGTCTCGTTTCACACTCCAATGTCCTCAGTATCACTTGATTTAAATCGAATACATTCCATTATCGTTGTTTCATTTTTGTTGATGTTCATCTCATATCCTCCTTTCAAGACACTGTCCATTCCATTCTATAGTTCTTCGAAGTCCTCTGCTTTCAGTGAGAGTATTAAACTGTCATCCGCAAACTTCAAAGTTTTTATTTCTTCTCCGTGGACCTTAATCCATACTCGAAATTTTTCTTTTCTTTCCTGTACTGCTTTCTCAGTGGTGAAGTATGTGGCATGTCCGATACTAGTCAAAAGTCTTGGAGACTACTGGAAATGTAGACTAGTGCATTCGATATAGGTCCTGAGAACATCAACCTGCCTCATACTACAGCTCGTCACGTCTTGTTTAACTTAAAACATCGTCGGACGCATAAATATGACTAGCAGCCCCAAATTCCGAATCGCCATGGGAGAACATGACAGAGTCATTAAGAAGTCGACATGTTTTAAAGCAACGATTCTAGATTATGTGAGAACAGAACAGATTAATCGTTCAGGTGAAAATGGAAGTTACTTGCATGTATTAGTAGATTTGTTCCTAAGTGACGAACAAACAACCAATACTCGTCAAAATGTTTTCTTGTACGCAGCTCGTGGCCCAGATACAGAACATCAGTGCAGTCCTGGTGCGATAAGTTGTGCAGTCTCACCTCATGAGACATTTATGCCAGTAAAGAGAAAAACAAAAAAATTGAACGGACTCGGATCAACAAATGAGTATTTCTGATATATCATCAGGTTACCCTCAATTCAGAGGCTGTTGCACGCTGTGACCGTTATTTTTATTTGTAAATAATAGATTTCAGCTATCAGTCGTCCTTTGGAATATTTATTGGCAGATCTAGATTTCGGCTGGCAACTAACCATTCTCAATGCACTATCAAAAAAGGATAGTGCATTGAGAATGGCTAGTTGCTAGCCGAAATCTGGATCTTCCAATAAATATTCCAAAGGACGACTGATAGCTGAAATATATTATTTACAAATTTCCGAAATAGTTTAGACAAGTGTTACCAGCGTCGCTTTGATCCACGAGACTATGATAATAACGTTACCCTCAACATACTACTACAGTTCTATTGCAACCTGTTTACAATAATTTAAGATCCAAATTCTTGTCACTGAACCGGAAACGTTCACTCCACTTAAATGTATCCACTTAGCTCCCAGTTATAATACTGCAGTATCATCAGAATTGTCAGCAGAGATCAGTTGTCAAGACCAATGGTGAAAGCAAGAAAGATACAAGAGTTACAAGAAATTTAGTTCATCAGTTTTCACTAATACAATATAGTTCACTCTTCTTTAAAGCAGTTCCTAACGCTAGTTGTTTTCGCTAGATGCTGCCTTCGATTACACTATGTGATCAAAAGTGTCCGGACACTTGGCTGAAAATGACACAAGTTCGTGGTGCCCTCCATCGGTAACGCTGGAATTCAATATGGTGTTGGCCCACCCTTAGCCTTGATGACAGCTTGCACTCTCGCGAGCATACGTTCAGTCACATGCTGGATGGTTTCTTGGGGAATGGCAGACCATTCTTCACGGAGTGCAGCAAAGCGGAGAGGAATCGATGTCGGTCGGTGAGGCCTGGCACGAAGTCGCCGTTCTAAAACATCTCAAAGGTGTTCTACAGGACTCAGGTCAGGGCTCTGTGTAGGCCAGTTCATGACAGGGATGCTACTGTCGTGTAACCACTTCACCACAGCCCATGCATTATGAACAGGTGCTGGATCGTGTTGAAAGATGCAATCGCTATCCCCGAATTGCTTTTCAACAGTGGGAAGCAAGAAGGTGTTTAAGATATCAATGTAGGCCTGTGCTGTGATAGTTCTACGCAAAACAACAAAGGATGCAAGCCCCCTCCATGAAAAACACGACCACACCATAACACCACCACCTCCGAATTTTCACTGTTGGCACTATACACGCTGTCAGATGACGTTCACAGGGCATTCGTCATACTCACACACTGCCATCGGATTGCCACATTGTGTGCCGTCGAACTGTTCAATCGTCCAATGTTTACGATCTCTATGCCAAGCAAGGCGTTATTTGGCATTTACCGGCGTGATGTTTTCTTTATGAACATCCGCTCGACCATGAAATCCAAGTTTTCTCAACTCCCGCCTATCTGTCATAGTACTTACAGTGGATCCTGATGCAGTTTCGAATTCCAGTCCCACGTCCTTTACACTTGACCAATCACAACTAAATAGTCCTTATGAGCAATTTATTTACGAACAAACACGTAAAACCTTTAAATATCACAATAATTCTCCTTTTAAATAACTCAGTTATTATAAACTCTTTCCTTTTTTTCCTGTACCTTACGCTACCTACCTGAAATATACAAATGTCCGCTGAGACGATTATTCACTCCCTCTGCACAGCGATTTCTAGATAATGCATACTCAGTTAACAGATATAACAATGTTCATTCATTAAATACTCCGCACTCAGATCATCGGTCACACTAAGATACAAACTTATTAAATAATCAGTAATTAACAGAAGACTTAACATTCGCAGACGATACTGTTTTGTATTCAAACTGTAAAGGTTTAACTACATATGATTTAAGTCTGGAAGGTGCTGACATCTTTTCGCTACAGCCGTAACTGTTACTACCTGCTGTACCGTAAAGCTAGGTATAAAAGCAACAGTTTTTCACTCTGCGACAGCTTCTCCGAGTAATACGTGCCGTGTAAACAGCGTTGAGACTCATCTCGCCGGCAGTATCCTAGAATGATCAAAGATCTCAGGTAGTCGCTCTGTGTGAGCATAGAGCTATCGTGTAAACGGCAGTATCCTCCTCTCGAGAGCTGCTCGCCACAGCCCTCAAATATACTGCAATTGTCGGGAGAGCTAACAGTACTCGGAGAGTGCTGAGTGGCCATATAGCGTATCTGATTTGAACAGTCTTTTACAGTTTGTGCACTGCCACATAATGGTAATACATTTTACCGTACTCACGCACCCATTAAAAAATACCAACGAAATAATATAGTTTAAGCCATAAAATGAGTCCGTGACCTGTTTTTGAACGAAGAAATAGCCCGTTTTATCTCCTAAACGATCAGTACGAGCAGTTAGCCTGTTTTTAAAGTTCTAGGCTAAAAAGTGCTACGCATGATAACACATGGAAACATCATCGACATTCTATACTGAGGTGACAAAGGGCGTGGGGTATCTCCTAATATCATGTCGGACCTCACTTTGCCCGGGGAAGTGCAACCGTTCGACGTGGCATGGATTCAACAAGTCTTTGGTAGTCCAATGCAGAAATATTGAGTCCCACTGCGTCTACAGCGTTCCTTAATTTCGAAAGTGTTGCTAAGGCAGGATTTTGTGCATCTACATCTACATCTGCATCTTACTCCGCAAGCCACCTAATGG
This sequence comes from Schistocerca nitens, assembly GCF_023898315.1. Lineage (NCBI taxonomy): Eukaryota > Metazoa > Arthropoda > Insecta > Orthoptera > Acrididae > Schistocerca > Schistocerca nitens. The sequence continues at coordinate 954,443,730 of NC_064616.1, forward strand.
TGTGTGGCAGACGAACATTCGGAGCCACTATTTGATTCCTCCAAACCTCTTCCATTCGCAAATAATGCGTGGGAAGAGTGACTGTCAGTAAGCCTCTGTATTGGCTCTAATTTCTCTAATTTCCTCCTCGTGGTAAATACGAGAGACGTATGTGGGGGAAATAATATGTTGTATGACTCCTCCTGAAAAGTACTGTCCCAGAATTTCAATAGTAAAACTCTCCGTCATGTACAACGCCTCTCTTGCAACGTCTCCCAGTGGAGTTTATTTATCATCTCCGTAACGCTCTCTGGCCAGCTAAACTATCCCGTGATGATGTGCACCACTCTTCGTTGCATCTTCTCTATGTCCTCTATCAGTCCTACCTGATAGGGTTCACAGATAGATGAACAACAGGCCTACTCAAGAATCGGGTGAACAAGCGCATTATCGGTCACTTCTATCGTGGATGATTTACGTTTCCTTAAGATTCTTCAGATGAATCTGAGTCTGGTGTCTGCTTTTTCCACTGTCTGTGTTATGTGGTCATTCCACTTAAGGTCGGTCTGGATAGTTACACCTAGATATTTTACGGCAGACGCAGTCTCCAGCTGTTTGTCATCAATAGTGTAGCTGTACAGTAATGGATTTCTTTTCCTATGTATGCGCAATATGTTACATTTATTTACGTTCAGGATCAACTGCCAGAGCCTGCACCATTCATCAATTCAGGTCATTCTGCAAATTCTTACTATTTTCTAGCGTTGCTACTTTGGTATAGACAACTGCATCATCTGCGAGTAGTCTTAAAGAGCATCCCATGCTTTCTACCATATCATTTATATATATTGTAAACAGCGACGGTACTATCACACTTCCCTGTGGTACTCTACATATTACTTTTAGATCTGTCGATTTAGTTCCGTTAAGAGCGACGTGTTGAGTTCTATCTGCAAGAAAGTCTTGAATCAAATTGCAAGTCTGCTCCAGTAGTCAGTGAGCTACTGTTTTTTTCATTTAACGGCAATTCAGGACAGTGTCAAACGCCTAACTGAAATCAAGGACACGGCATCAACCTGAGCGCCATTGTCCACTGCGCTGTGGTTTCATGGAGGAACAGAGAGAGCTGAGTTTCCCAGGATCTCTGTTTACGGAATCCATGTTGATTTTTATAGAGGAGATGTTCATTTTCCAAGAACGTCATAATTCCTCAGCTTGAACATGGTCCATAATTCTACAACAGATTGACGTCGACGATATAGGTCTATAATTGTGTGGATCTGTAATGCGGCCTTTCAGAAAAACGAGAATGACCTGCGCTTTTCTCCAGTCGTTGGGTACTTATCGTTGCTCAAGCGATCTCCGAGAAATTACTGCTAGAAGGGGAGCAAGCTCTTTCGCGTAATCCTTATAGAATCTTACAGGTATTTCATCTGGTCCTGACTCTTTTGCCCTACTAAACGATTGGAGCTATCTGCTCAAGGTAATTTTCGGACAAGACATCCAGAACAATACCACACGATTCCGTGCCTATGGCACCAGTTTTGATGGCATAACACTCCCAATCTGTACCTGGCAAGTTGAAGTCACCCCATATTACAAAGACATGATCAGGGAAATTATTAATGATATTCAGCAAGTTCTGTCTGAAGCGCTCTACAACTACAGATCCTGTCGCATATGATCTATAAAAGCATCCGAGCACCATTTTTGACCGTTCTTTAATACTGAATTTCACCCAGATTAATTCACATTCGGAATCCGTGATAAGCTCACTACATTTTATAGAATTTTTTACTCCAAAAAACATGCCGCCACCATTGGCGACTAACCTACGATTAACTTTCCAATCTGAGCTTAGGATTTCGGACAACTGGTTTCAATCAGTTTTCTGCTCCCAATACCATCTGTGCATTATAACCTTCAGTAAGCGATATTAATTCTGGGACCTTTCCTTGGATGCTTCTGAAGTTTACTAGAACCATATTAATCTCTTCTATCTCTGATCTGCGAGGACCAAGATTATCTAAGGTCGTGGTGGCTGATTTAACAGGAAAATTGTCTTTGATCCCAAAGGGATGGGTTCTCTAACCTAAAAGAAGCCCCGTGTGCACGCCAAACGTACTCCGCTACCCTAGAAGCCGCTTACTGCATGTAGTGCACGCCTGATTTATTAAGAGGAAACGTACAATTCTGCACCCGAAGGCGGAGGTCGAGAAATTCCATCTGTGCATTATAACCTTCAGTAAGCGATATTAATTCTGGGACCTTTCCTTGGATGCTTCTGAAGTTTACTAGAACCATATTAATCTCTTCTATCTCTGATCTGCGAGGACCAAGATTATCTAAGGTCGTGGTGGCTGATTTAACAGGAAAATTGTCTTTGATCCCAAAGGGATGGGTTCTCTAACCTAAAAGAAGCCCCGTGTGCACGCCAAACGTACTCCGCTACCCTAGAAGCCGCTTACTGCATGTAGTGCACGCCTGATTTATTAAGAGGAAACGTACAATTCTGCACCCGAAGGCGGAGGTCGAGAAATTCGCATCCGATACCGTCGCAGAATAGTCAGAGCGTCTGGTTTAGACCTTCTACTCTGCTCCAAACCAGTGGACCGTGATCAACCCTGGGAACGATGCTGCAAATACGCAGCTTAGCACGAACTGACCTCTAGATTATGTCGCATAAATTTTAGATGGGATTCATGTCCGACTATGTGAGTGGCCCGATGATTCGGTCGAATTGTCGACAACGTTCTTCAAACCAATCGCGAACAGTTGTGGCCCAGTGACATGGCGCATTGTCTTCCACATAAATTCCATAGCTGTTTTTGAACATGGTTGCAAATGGTCTCCAAGTAGCCGACCACAACCATTTTCAGTCAACGACCGGTACAGTTAGACCGGAGGATCCAGTTCGCTCCATGCAAACAAAGCCCGTATTACTATGGAGCCCCCACCAGCTTGCACAATGCGCTGTTGGCAACTTGGGTCTATGGTCTCGTGGAGTCTGCGACACACTCGAACCCAACCATCATCAATTACCAACTGAAATCGGGGCTCATCTGACCAGGCCACGGTTTTCCAGTTATCTGGTGTCCAACCGATATGATCGCGAGTCCAGGAAAAGCGCTGCAGTCAATGTCGTGTTTTTAGCTAAGGCATGTCGTAGATCGGACAAACTTGTCGCACTGTAGAAGAGAGATGTCCTGAACATCGACGCTACACTCGTCTGGAGCAACCAGAGAAGTCTGTAGTGGCCGAGCATTGTCTCAGTACAGGCCATTCTATGAATTATCAACACACCAAAATTCTCGCGTCGACGAGTTCGTAGTGGGACAGTGCTATTAAGGAAGCAGTTGAAATGCGTAGCTCGACGAATCTTGTAAACAGGGACATGGGCTTTCAGCTCAGTACAGCTTGGGATCCAGCAGTGGCCATATTGTTGTCGCATCGATCAGAGAGGAGTACTATTGGTCATACGACGGATGACGATTCGCCAGCAACATAAATATTTTGTTGACAACGGGACGATAGTCACGCGCCCTACGCGGACGCACATCTTTGCTTGCTGCTTCCGACAGAGGTCGCTGGGGCGACCGATGGCAGCGCAGAGCAGCAGCGGCAGCCTCTGCGCGTGCGCCGAAGTAACTGGTTCTTCATCCTGCAGGTGGCGTTGCTGTCTTTCCAGATATCGTTTGATATCGTCGCTATTGGCCATCGAATTTTGGCGCCTCCACGCATGCGCACTTCCTGCCTGAGACTGACATTAATAGGGGGCTATAGTCATACCTTAGCTCCGGCCGTACGTGGGGTCTGGACCCCTTCACCATACTCCACACCTATAAATCCCTCATCCGCCCTATCCTTTGTTACGCCCATCCGGCCTGGATCTCCGCCCCCCCCCCTCCTACCTTTTATAAATCACTCAGATCCTTGAACGCCATGCTCTCTGCCTCGCCTATCGCATCCGTCTCCCCTCCCCCACGCGGATACTGTACGACCTCATTCCGTTCCCCCACCTCCTCCTTTTCCTAGAAAGGATACCGATCCTGTACACCTCCCGTAAACTCGATCCTCCTCACCCGCTTGTCTCACCCATCCTCTCCCCCCCCCCCCCCCCTGCTGCTGCGCCTGTATTCCCACATTCCACCCGATCTCCATCTCTCCACCCTCCTTACCCTCTCCCAAGGTGGCTTCCGCCAGCTCCCCCTCCTTGATGATGTCCTCCTCCCCCCCCCATCTACCCCTCCTATCAACTTTGATCCTCCCCTCCCACATCCTGTGTCTTTTCCTTTCGGCACCCTCCCTCCCTTCTCCCCCCTTCCTCCACCCCTCTTCCCCTGGGCTTCCCCTCCCCCTTCCACCCTCCCCCCCTATCTCGCCTGCCCGTGGCATCTCTGCTCTCCCCGCTCCCTCTCGCACCCCCCCTCCTCCTCTCTTGGCAGGTCCCCGGTCTCGTACACGCTTAGTGAACATTTGCGCCGGAGATCAACGCCTCGTGTTTCTGTGTGTGCCGTCGTTTGTGCTTAAGTGGTTCAGTGTTCTTCGTTTTGTGCACCTACGTTCGCGTGTGACAATTTTCGTCTATATCTGACCAAATTTTATCTTGGACTCTACGCCCGTAAACGGCTCCATGTCTTTTGAAAAGTGTTTGTCTCCGTTTATATGTCCACCGTATTTTTTCTATAATTGTCTTCATTTGTATCATTTGTGTTTCTCTGTGGCCAAAGAGCGGCGTAGTATGCTGCTGCTGGCTTGCCTGTAAACAGGTTTAAAAATAACAACAAAGAAAAAAAAAATACCTTAGCTGTATGTTCGTCGCACTTCAAGATGTTGGCCACTTGCGCTGATGAAATATTGTGGAGTTTTCACTATGACATCCGACGTCTCGCCCGAGAACCATATATACACCATGTCCGTCGGGAAAGCCTCAAGCAACACAAAGGTACTCACGTTCGTCGTCTTCTGCCATAGCCCATTAACGACCAATTACGCCTCACTGTGCTAACGAATAAATTCGTCGTACGTCCCACACTGATTTCTGTGTTTATTCCACGAAGTGTTACTTGTCTGCTAGCGCTGACAACTCTACGCACGATGCTGCTGTCCGCCGGCCGGAGTGGCCGAGCGGTTCTAGGCGCTGCAGTCTGGAACCGCGTGACCGCTACGGTCGCAAGTTCGAATCCTGCCTCGGGCATGGATGTGTGTGATGTCCTTAGGTTAGTCAGGTTTAAGTTGTTCTAAGTTCTAGAGGACTGATGACCTCAGAAGTTATGTCCCTTAGTGCTCAGAGCCATTTGAACCATTATGATGCTACTGTCCGTCGTTAAATGTTGGTCGTCGGCCGCAGCTTTGTCAGTGGTGAGAGGTGATGCCAGAAATTTTGTATCCTGGGCACACACTTGACACTGCGGATCTTGGAACACTGAATTCCGACAAGATTTCCTAACTGGAACGTACTAAGGGTCTAGTTCGAACTACTACTCCCTGTTCAAAGTCTGTTGACTCCCGACGTGTGGCTGTATTCATGTCGGGAACCTTTTCACATGAATCACTTTGGTACAAACGACAGCTCCGCCAATGCACTTCCCATTTATACATTGTGTACGCGATACTACTGCCATCTGTATATGTGCATATCGCTATCCCATGACTTCCGTCAGCACTGTGTATATGAAATTAAGAAACGGAAGGAAAAAAGAAATTGTCACAGAAGAGACTCGAACCCACGTTAATACGAGTATGTATCTGTGAATAACAACTTAGCACACTTCCCATTGCAACTCTTCGGTACTATAACCGTTCGCTTTGTAAATGTGTACAAGCACTGGCTGGACCGTTAAGAATATTGTTGGGATGGATACGCAGGGTGGGGCACTGTCAGCGAAGTGCCAGCAAAAATAATAATGAAGAAAGCTGCCAGGAAGTTGGCTCAGGGCGAAATTGGGAATTTAACTGGTTTGTAGAAAGAACGGACATGATTATGAGTGGCGCCGATAGAGTTACCGGACTACAAGAACTGAGATAAGAAGCAAAGTTTGTTGACTGAAATGGCTACAGCTTTTATCACCTCCACAGAAGAGATTTACCAGAATATCCACAATCCAACGAATGAAGCAAAGCAGTATTATAGCACGGATTAATTAACTTAGAGAAACAAGTGAAATTTATGTTTGAACCTCCTAAGGCGGGAACTCGGAAAATTATGTTCTAATTTCAACTAGTTAAAAACATTCTAAAGCCAAGATCACATAAACATTTATTTATTTAGAACAACCAGTTTTGACAAACTCTGCTGTCATCTTCAGGTCTGTAACGAAGTGCATATACATAGGATATGTCTCATAAGATGGGTTGAAATGTAATACTCGAGATAAAAGATTTATTTGTTATTAAAAACAGTCTTGATCACGATTTATTTATCAAGGTGACCGGCTTCGACCAATACTGTGGTCATCTTCAGACCATTGAGTAGGAACCTCTTTATGTTGATTAGCAGAGAAAATGATGACAGACCGCTGAAGGTGGAGGACAAAGTCTTTGAAATGGTAAGAGACTTTAAGTATCTAGGGGCTATACTCAATGAAAGGAACGAGATAGACCAGGAAATTACCGCACGAATACAAGTAGTAAACAGGTCAAGGTTTGCTCTGGGAAAGCTTCTGTCGAGATCCTCAAAGACCAAGATCTACAAAACAATAACACAACCTGTAGTCTCATATGGAGCAGAGACCAAACAGATGGAAAGAAAACTCCTGACATTTGAGACTGACATCCTCAGAGAGATTTTTGGGCAAGTGAAGGATGGAGATGAATGAAGGAAAAGAAAGAACTGTGAATTACAGGAGCTATACAAGTCGATGGACATCGTGGTAGTGATCAAAGAAAGAAGACTGAAGTGGTATAGACACGTAATGCGTCGAGAAGGCCAGTTCATCAGGCAGGTAGTGGAGGAAGATGTTAGAGGCAAAAGACCAAGGGGAAGACCACGATTCCGATGGATTGATCAGGTCAGAGAGGATATGAGTACGCTGGGGCTGTCTGAAGAAGAATACATGGACCCAGGACGCTGGAGGAGGCTGAATGGTGACGCCAAAGACCGACTGTGGTTTGTGCGACCAACTCAACTGTCAAAAAAAAATAAATAAAATAAAATATTGTGAACATCAAGGCTAACCACTAGCCATTCATGACTGACGTCTACCCTGACGGATATAACATCTTCCAACTGGGAACCATCAATGTCATAAAGCCAGAATGGTGATATAATGCTCATCGACGTATTTTATGCAGCGGCCCCACGAACTGCGTTACTATTACTTTTAATTAATTGAAATTTTTATTTTATGGAACATTTTTCTTGTTCTGACTATTTAAAGGTGAAGATATCGCAAAGCCTTTACAAAATAATGCATTGATATTTAAATATCTGTAAGTCAGTCGGCACTGGCGTAACGCACAGGAATCACTGTGTACCACTTCACATTTTTTTTTTTTTTTTTGCAGTATTTTGATGGGAGGGTGCGATTAGGTGCCACATTGCATGTGATGTAGTTAGATATTTGTCAAACATTTGGATAGTTAAGAGTACAGTTTTGAGGAGGATATATTTGTAGTAGGGGCCATTAAAGCCCACTGACTTTGAAACGTCCTCTTAAAAAAATTATTGAATTACTGTGCTGATAAATCTCTTACATTATTTGATTTTCAAACAGCTGAGCAAAGCTGAACCTACTCAGACATTTCTCTCTTTACCTATTCTGATCAACACTAAACTGACACACAATATTTTTAGCGCAACGGATTCTGACTTTCAAAAATCCCTACAAAAGAATGGCCCTGACTAACATTAACCTATACGTTTTACAAATCACTTACCTCACAAAAATCTTCGTTACTCGAACTACTGCAATACAGCGAGCGCCACTAGTGCCAGCTAAATAAAAGATTCAAACTACTGAAGGCACTAACTACTGATGGGCATACTAAGCAAATGAAAGATTTTGATAGAGAACAAACAATATATTTACCTTAATAGTGTTCAAAAGTCATTATATATATATATATATATATATATATATATATATATATATATATATATATATATATATATCAGTTCATGAAATCCAGTCTTACAAATTTACTGCCTCTGATGGACACACGTCCAGATCATCCTCTCTCAAAACTCGGCCATCTCTCTCCCCACATCCACCACTGCTGGCGGCTCACCTCCAACTGCGCAACACTACGCGCTGTTCACATCCAACAGCCCAACACTACAATAGCGAATATTACAACAATGCCACCCAGCCACTGACTGCACACAGCACAGCCAGTGATTTTCATACAGAGCGCTACGTGGCGTTACCAATATGAAAACCTAAACAGCCTACTTACAATTTTAATAAATGTAACTTTAATGGTAACCGTTTAATCGTTTTAAAACCGTTTCATCTGCTCATACACGTCAAGTAGAAATCACTTACATAGAATCTTTTGTTACAGCCAGTGAGCACTTCTTCTACGAGGAACAAGAAGAAGAAAACTAAGTGGTATATTTATTACGACAACCAGATCAGCGCCAGATCAGGATTAAGTACACGTAAGTGCTACAACCACACAGAAACCTACTGTGTGACCTAGCTGGCATAGTAATATGGAAGGCGACTTTATGTGCCACAGCCTTTCATCATATAATGTTTTGTACAGCAGATGAGTATTCGTTGGCCTACTGCAAGAAGAGATGTACGTACATCTGCATACAAATTCTTCAGATCACAGTGAAGTGAGTGATAGAGAGTACTTCACATGTTAGAATGACAATTTAAATGCCTCTACACGTCCTGGAATCAGTCTAATTTGTGTTCATAAGCCCTGCGGGAGCTATACGAAGGGGCCGAAGAGTTTCTGTACGTTTTTCCTTTAATACTGGTTCTAAAGGTTTTGTATGTAGTTTTCCAAGGGATAATTTTGGTCCGAATTCAAGAGTCTGACAATGCGTGACCGCATATAACAGCGCAGATGGAGGAGCTCTTGGAGAGAGAGTGGAGTGGTCTGCCATTGCCCGTAGTCCCACAATAACAATTTACCAACTCTATGGCTAGCAAGGGAGCACTTTGCAGAGCATGCATTGCCGTCCGTCGTCACACACTCTATTAAGAACCATGTCTCTCCTTTTGTTAGGTCCACAGGAACGTCACGCAACGAGGTCACTTCAGTGAATAAAAGTGTCATTCGTCTACGTCTCAATGATATTTCTCTCAATTACCTTCTGTACTATATTGTTGCAGGCCTTTCTGCATGTAGTACAAGCTCCATCCAGCTATTTTACTTGGTACCAACACATCATGAGAAAGTTAGTTCCGTATTTAAGAATTGCACATCCGTGTACATCAAAGTTATGTGGAAGATATTGTTAATTCTTCGTGAAGTACGCCAGCACAGATTTCAGAAGGAATCGTTAAATCAGGATCTGCAATCAGTAAGCAGGGCACAATGAATCGTGTATATTTCAGGTACCTAGCACCATACTCAGAAATACAATCAACAAGAGTGATCCATAGACAGTCCAGATGGTACGGCACTTGAGCACAGAAAATCCAGTCGATGAACCAGAGATAGAACCAAATAAAGTTTGCAAATGTTAGTTTTAGTGTCTGATGATGCGATGAGCACCTGTTGCTGACAACTGTCCAAGGAGCGCACATGCCCGTGGGGAAAAAATCTTCGCGATACTAGTTGACAGTGCGGCATTGGTTTCTAACACGAAGGTTACTCGATATATGCAGGCCTGAAAATGGCAAAATATAATGTCGAAACTGGTTGCCTAACAAATGAAATCAAAATAACGGCTGTTGGTATATTATTACTGGAAATCGACCAGCCGAAGTCCCGCACGCCGAACATACGATGGAGTTACATTTATTGAAGACCAAATGTGTCGAGATGAGCTTTCGGTTCGAACGTCGGTTAGCACACGTGACGGCGTGTGGTAGACTGGTGTCAGGTGGCACGGCTCGCTAGTGGCGCCATTGCTAGAGAGAGCTGTCGTGCACTGGAGAGACACGCATTAAGATCGTTGCCCACGCTGTAGCCGGCCTGTGTGGCCAAGCGGTTCTAGGCGCTTCAGTCTGGAACCGCGTCACCACTACGCTCGCAGGTTCGAATCCTGCCTCGGGCATGGACGTGTGTGATGTCCCTAGGTTAGTTAGGTTCAAGTAGTCCTACGTTCTAGGGGACTGATGACTTCAGATGTTGTCCCATAGTGTTCAGAACCATTTTCTATGCAAGTGTTCGGCCTGAAATGCGGACAGCAATTAGGCTTCAGGAGCCGACATCACATCCCTCCCCCTCTGCGGTGGAATAGACAAGAGGGTTTAAATGTGTAGAACGACTGTAGACTTGGTGATGATGCTCGGCTAATGAGGCCGAACTTGAGGGAGGAGGGTCCTCATGTAACACAGGTCGACCCCCTTGAAGGTATCTGCTGCGATACGCCAAGAAAGTTGGCAAATTGACTTATCTAGGAACTACAGAGGCGACAGCACGAAAAGCGGTAGCGCCATCGGGACAGCGATTCACGGAGAGACTCCTCGTGCTGGTCCGATATGGTGGCCTGGTTCGGGGAGCTCGTCACGACTGGGAGGATACAACAGCTGCGACAAGGGTGACAGAGGTATGGTGACAGTGGCTGCATCGCTGTCGGAGACGAGGATGGTGATCCCAAGGGAACATGATACGTAGTCGTGGTTCCGAGCTGCGACTGCGACTCAACCGCTCGGTGCGGCAGTTGCAGTCGTGGCGGTGACGGCAACACCGGTGGGAGTGAAGTGGACGGCTGCTTAGGTGCCGGCGGCTGTGGCGACGGCGGTGACGGCGGCGGCGGCCCCAGCGTGAACACACCAAAGCCCGACAGCTATGCGACAGCGGAGCGTCGACGAGGTGGGCCTGCAGGCAAAGGCAACTGGGCGGCAGTATTGCAGCTAGGGGGAGGCCCACGGATTTAATCCTGGTGCCGAAAAATCCTGCCACACTGGCTAAGATTAGATACATCGAAAGCCCCTTGTCACCACAATAATCCCATAGTCCCACTTCTTGGTACAGTAATGGCTAAAATAAACCTGTTGTAAACTTCAGTTTGGTTGCCAGGGTCTCTCTGCCGAACGAAGGGTGCAAGAGATGAAGCAATGTCCAGTGCAGCCGGCCATGCAATAATTCAGCCGGTGAACGCTCGCCGGTAGGCATGGGATGGTATGAACTTAGAAAAATCAACAAGGCACCTCCTTTTGTGTGGCACTTGAAAATTTGCTGCGTGAACGTGTAAACCAATCGCTCCACCTCACCGTTCGACTGAGGATTGAAGGGGCAGTAAGCACATGGAAAATGGCATTGCGGTGACAAACATCGGAAAATTACTGCGACGCAAATTGCGGACCACTATCCGATACGATGATGGTGGCAGTCCGGTGGCAAAGATCCGGGCTATCATGCTGGCATCGTCACGGCCCACTGGTAACTGTGATGCATCCGCGTTGGCACTCGTTTAAAATCAAGTCCCATCGCTGTGATTTGTCCGCCGCCATTTCTCATATCAGTCGGTGAGGATTGAGCAATGCGACGAGCGCCTTCTGATTGGTAATCAGAGTAAATTTTCCGGTGTAAAGATATTGGTGAAAACAACGAACTGCAAACACGATGCTGAGGGCCTCTCTTGCTACCTGTCTTTATTTGATACGGGCCAGGTTCAGCGTCTTTGAGGCGAACACAGACTCCAGCAATAAGACGACTCTGGCGCCGTACTTGGAGGGGTCGGTTGCTAGCACTAGCTGTCTCGTCGATCAAAGTGAATCAAGCAGAGTCTTTGCAGCAAATCTTCCTTCATTGTAGTGTAAGCATTGACGCACTGCTGTGTCCAGAACCATTTTCAGACTTCGCGTCGCAATTTGTTAAGAGGTGCGGCAATTTGTGCTCCATTAGGAGTAAACCGCTCGTAATAAGCTATTTTACCCAAGAAAACCAAAAGTTCCTGTAAGTTCTTGGGGGTCGATAGATTTATTATTGGTTGAAGACGCTTGCTCAGAGGCCGTATGCCATAAACATAGACGACGTTGCTCACGTATTCGATTTGTGGCTGGGAAAACTGGCGCTTGAGGCCGTTGCAGCGAAAGCCTAAGTATTTCAAAAATTGAAACAGTTTCTGAAGACTGGCGACGTGGTTCTGTTGATCCTTTCAGACAAAATAGTGTCGTCCAAGTTGTTGCAGCAGCAGTGAACCTTCTTGGTGCCTTGCCCAAGATATCGTTGAAACGCTGCTGGGGCTGAGGAGCCCCTGGAAGGTAACCTATTGTACCTCTATAATCATTGCACTGTTCGAATCACCAGCTTCTGCTTCGTATTATCCTTCACTTCCATTTGAATATATGCATCTTTGAGATCGATCGTTGAAAAATATTTTCTCCCGTCAGCCAGGATAGGTATCCTGTACTGCCTTGTGCGTTGATGGTGACTGTGAAGTCTCCACACAATCGAGTTCCATATTTTTCTTGCACACAATCAGTAGTGGGATGTAACATTTGCTGGATGCCACCAGTTCCATGACACCTATAGCTTGTAATCGATTCAACGCAGTTTTCATGATAGGGTGAGCTTGAAAATACTTGATGTGGCCTAAGGACTCCGAAGACAGATCCCCGTACTGAGCACATAAACGATCAACTCCCTAGGTCAGAACAGCATTAGAAACAAGGTGCACTGCGTCGGTAACAATAATCCAAATGTCTGGAAGGCATCAGTTCGATGATATTCTGAATGGAAAATTCGCTGACGACATTCATTTCCAAATCTCGCAGCATCTGATTATAAGTAGCAGAAATAGTACAGAATCCTTTCGAAGGAACGACCGTGTTGTAGTATCCAACCAATTCTACCTGCCTAGGCTGCTTAAACGGAGGGCTATGAACTGGTAACTTTCCTGATTAACAAAGCTTGTAGCACTTCCAGTGTCTAGCTCAGACTATGCCCTCGCCATTAATCTGCAACGCGATGAGGAATTTCTACGGGTGCAAGAAAATCGTTTTCTGAATAGTATGACGAGCCTGTGAAGATATTCGTGTCTCGGTATGGAACTGAACAGATCCCTGCTGTCTGAGAACGAGGTTTGTTGTCACTTGCTACGCTTACCTTACAGACCTCCATTGTTGTAATTACTCTGAAGCGACAAAGGAAGCTTATGAAACGTAAACGAGTTTGAGCACATCCATCAGTGACGGTTTACTGATGCTCAGTACCTGGTTACGCAGCTTCTGGTCATGGAGGTGCTTTATAACCCTATCCCGAATAATTTTGTCCGCGTACTTAGCCTGACAGCATGGTTAACATACCTTAACTAACACTCTCCTGACAAGCCTTGTATTTCCATGATCTAGTGCTTAGGTGATTGTTAAGTGCTCTTAGTAGCTCGAAAAAATTTGAGACGCGCCGCGCTGATATGTGATGAAAGTGAATAGTACTCGTAATTACGGAATTACTGGAGCTACTCGTTTGAGTCAGTTATAGTGGGGTCCTGAAGATCGCACAATTTCATAGCTTATATGTAAGCAGTGCGGCCAGCTCACGCAAAAATGCAGGCACGATGTTGTGACTCGACGTTTCCTTACGTCGTGAATTGCTGATGTAACCAGGATATACATTCTTTCCAGTCCTCTAACTCAAAGTTAACCGTGGCGAACGGAGGTGACGGCAAGGCCAGTGTAGCAGATCGAGTCTGTCTTTCGTCAGTTAGCACCTACAAGAGTTAAGTGTGCAAACTGAGCAGTTGTTTAATCTGGTCACACGTCGTAAATCGTAGGAGTATAAGAACCTTGAACCAGTACACAGCTCGTGGTTACGAGGAGACAATCGTCCTTAAGTCGTCGTTGCCAATAAAGTATCCAAAATGCAGACTTCACAAGGAAACGTCAAATCAGGATCTGCAATCAGGAAGCTGGGTACAGTGAACCAGGTATATTTCATGCATAAAAATATAAACAAGAATCGTGCTCCCTAGACAGCCAGGTAGTACAGCACTTCAAACCATACAGGGCAAACGATGAATCAGAGAGAGAATCAGATAACGTTTGGAAATGAAGTTCATCTTAGAGACTGACGAGGCGTAGAGCACCTTAGCTATTCACTCGATACTGAAACACAGGAAGCCAAAGGTGCATGCCCTTATGGCAATCTCAACACTGGAGAACTGATTCTGCAGTTTGTTTTGACAATGAAGATTGGACCATAGTTTGAGTCGTACAGTGGTATGAAGTAACATAGGCTCAAGAAACGAGTGAAGAAGACGAAAATGTAACATAGGATAACAGAGTTGTTATACTATAAACATCTAACTAGTACAACAATAACAATGTTAAAACGTCGCTGGTAAAATTTGAGATATTTCCAGTTCAATCCATATTAATGCTTTTGTATCTTCATTAACAATAAAATCTTTTGTATGTCCTGTAACAAATGTTTCAAAAACTGTGGATGCATTACTGAATATCTGAGCCGGTCTATAAGTACTATATAGACAGAAAATGACAGCAGTATAAAGTAACCATATTTGGATATTACAGTCATACATACAGATCCACTAGTATTTGAACACAAACGTATGGGACACAGACAGTCACATACACTTATAGGCTAAGGTTAGACATCCTGCTGAAGAGGCAATGGGATTATAGTCTGTTAACTGTGCTTCGATGTTCTCTTCGCATTATAATTGCCAACAGCCATAGATTAGCAGCGTAGGGAGCTGTATCTGGATGTTGAGATTGTTAACGGACTCGTACAGTATTTTACGCGTTGCTATATACATGGATGTTAACAAGGTTTAGAGACTGATTAAGAACAGATGACCAAGCGGTTGAAGATTGCTTGTAATGAAGTTGATTTATTGTATGTTCCGCGGACACTTCACGAACGTATGGTTTGAATCGTCTTCCGCGGCATGTGATTGCCAGTGGATGCTAGCGTAGGGGTAAAGTGTTTGGACATGAAATTGCCAACTGCGCTTGCTGTCGGTTCAAATACTGGTGGCGACAATACTTTTTCCTCCTTTGTAGCATATAATCTCGAAGGCAGATCAACAATCAGCAAAGACATCGACTGAAAACCTCTCAGCCATTGTATCGCTCCTCTATTCCATAGTCCGTGGGTGTATAGACACAACATTTATAGAACTGCACACATGTTAATCCATTTTTTTCTGCTTCTGTCAATAATATTGACTTACGTGTCACACTGAATGATTTCATTAACTTTATCTTGCTAATTCGTAATGATTTGAGGTATTTTCCCTTAAGAAGGCCCACATTTTTTGTACCGTTATAATGAGAAGTTGTAATCAATTTATATTTGTATATTACATATTTCATATGGTCTTTTCGGTAGTTCATTAAACACGACACACAACAATGAGGCAGATATTAATCAGCAGCAAGGTAGCTCCCATATGATTCACAACAGTCTGACCAAGTCACCTGTAAAGCAGAAGCTTGGCATTTAACGGCAGACATTAACATCCCTGCATTTTGAATAATGTTTGAATTCCATATTTTCGCATTTTACAAGCATCGTTGCTAAGCGCAAATAAATAAAGAAAAGCAACAGGATTTCTGCTCTCAAATAAAAGTTTCAGCAATTAATTTAATTTTTATGTGATTAACGAAGAACTGCACACATCCGACATTAAATGGAAAAGTATTCCCGATACATTGAAGGAACAACATAATTACTGTATTTGGGCAGATGGTTCTAAAAATGATCAAAGAGCATATACCTTTCCGTCAATGACTTGTGTAGTAGCAGCATAATGAAGATAATAATAGCAATCAAGACAGTAATCATCGAACTATCTGGTAACCTCACATGCTGCAGTTGTATATCTCGAAGTAAAACATCAGTTGTCATAGAAAATTTTCATATTGGCAACAAATCGGAGCTATGAAGACTACAAAGGTCCGTATATCACGCAATCATGAGAGTCGAATAATACCCGCATTAGAAACTAGCAGGTAGCTAAGCAGTAAATCTAGAGAGCCGTATTTTTTCACAGCTTCTAGGCGCATCGTCGGAAATAAGAACACAATCAGGACGTTGCTAACCGTGAGTTACAGTGATCTACAGGGTTGATCGCAGTGTGATAGTTGTGTATAATTTCGATTCTCACTCATGGCGTATATTTCTAACATTCACGAAAAGATCTAATTCACCTACGGTAACGCCTACTCCCGAATGTTAGGTCGGACAGTGATTCAGAAGCCGCATTAAACACAATATCCCTTCACTACCAACAGTATCAGAGCCTGTTGAAATGGCGCCGTAACAAAGGCTGCAGCCGCCGATGGCACAAACTCTGTCGCCAGTATACCAGCACTAAAAAGTTTATTTCATTTAATTTAGGAATGGTTATTACGTTCTCAGCGTCCATGTTTAATTTGTACTTGAGACATTGCATTTTTCGTCCTCGACTGGAATTCTAATTCAGATATCTAGGAATGGAACGTATCTGGGTTGCAATCCTTGTCCAGCACAAACATAATCGTAATTTCATTTTACGCCCTTGCATGTGCACACTGACCTACCACCGAAAAATAATATGCATATATAATTTCTGTTCATGAATTGTCTACAATAACGATGGGTACCGTTATTTCTAGTGAAACATGGGAGCATCTCACTACTGGTGAGCAAGCAGTTGATACTTAACGTCTATTTATGGATGTGAAACAGCGACAGTACGCGCGGGGTTCATTTCACTGGCAAGCAAAACAAATTGTACCCTCATCTCATATTGATACAGCTCGCTGCTGGTAAATAAATTCGATTTCTAACATCTGATTTTGCTTAGTTAACAATCCGATAACGTTCTGGGTAGAAAATCCCGTCACAACGTTTTAAATCATAGCATTGCAATTTTCAGCACGTGCGTACTTGGTTGCTTGAGAAGTAGAGTATATTAAACATCTTTCGTGGTTAGTTAAGAGAGCGATAATTGTTTTGATGTAGTAGAAACAATTTCGGAATTTCCTTTCAAGTTCAGATGAGTTAACTAATATTGGTGAAAACCAGGTTCTGTTTACAGCATCATGATGGTCGCACCCGTGTTTGCCGACATGGCGATGAACGCACATTGGAAGCGTGTATTCGTCATCGCCATAGTGGCGTATCACCCGGCGTGATGGTATGGGGTGCCATTGGTTACACGTCTCGGTCACCTCTTGTTCGCATTGACGGCACTTTGAACAGTGGACGTTACATTTCAGATGTGTTACGACCCGTGGCTTTACCCTTCATTCGATCCCTGCGAAATCCTACATTTCAGCAGGATAATGCATGACCACAAGTTGCAGGTTATGTACGGGGCCTTTCTGGATACATAAAATGTTCAACTGCTGCCCTGGCCAGCACATTCTCCAGATCTCTCACCAATTGAAAACGTCTGGTCAATGGTGGCCGAGCAACTGGCTCGTCACAGTACGCCAGTCACTACTCTTGATGAACTGTAGTATCGTGTTGAAGCTACATGGGCACCTGTACCTGTACACGCCATCCAAGCTCTGTTTGACTCAATGCCCAGGCGTATCAAGGCCGTTATTATGCCAGAGGTGGTTGTTCTGGGTACTGATTTCTCAGGATCTATGCACCCAAGTTGTGTGAAACTGTAATCTCATGTCAGTTCTAGTATAAAATATTTGTCCAATGAATTCCTGTTTATCATCTGCATTTCTTCTTGGTGTAGCAATTTTAATGGCCAGTAGTGTACATACTTGTACTTTTCAACCATCTATAAAAGTCAGTCAAATGTAAGTGAGACAGATGGAAAAAAGTAAGTAAACTGATCATCGTTTCGAAAGGAATTGCCATAATGTTAATACATTTATCCCACTGAGAGACAACAAGATCAATGCGTTCATAGCAAAATGTTTTCAGTTGCCCACGAGATCATGATTTTACCCAGGTGTGCCCCTGTTCGTAAGAAGCAAATCGTCACCCACGAACACCTTTCTTCAGAGATTCATAACTATTGAAATCACACGGCGAGAAATTGGGACTCTATGGAGGATGTGTTACGATTTCCCAGCCAAACTTCTGTAGCGCAGTCAAAACGGCCTGCCAACAAAATGCCCTCTCACATGTTTCCAAGGTTGTTTCAACTACAAGTTCCGCTGGGAAGTCCTTATACGTCCTCCATACATTCCCGATGTCTCACGATGTTATTTCCATATTTTTCAAGCTCTGAGGAAAGACATTCGTATGCGTCGATTTGCTTCGTACGAAGAGGTGCACGCCTTGTGGAATTTTATTTCCTTGAAGGCATTGGCCATCTTGTCTCGTTTTAATTTGACTGTCTCTTTTACTTCAAATACCGTGATCTCGGCATTAGGAGCTCAATGCGTTTGGACTCATGCTGTAGTGAGCTTATTTTAGCTTGATTTGATTTTGATTTTTTAGTTTCCTTTTCCAATTCATGTCACTTCACGGTATGGGGGTCTCATGTATGATCTTTTGAGTGATGCGGTGCCATATTTACAAGTACGGGTTTGATAGGAGCGTTGTGAAACCTGTTAATTAGCTCATTAATTCTCTTTCATGTCGAAGACTGATGTGATACTATTCCGGGATTAGTATATTGTCTCTCATCTGACGTGAAAACCCGTAAGATCTGTTAACGGTATCTCAGCATTTATTGATTACGCGTTTTTTTAACTTTGAAACTATATAACAAAATATCCCGTCTAATTATGATTTTTAATCTTTTAATGCGAACTTCACCACATAACATGACCTGTAGAAACTTACAAAGTGCTTAAGGCCATTATCTCTTAATCGGACTTGCTTTCAGCAAATAGATAAGTAGCTTGCAGTATGGACGCGCTGTTGTTGCAGAACTAAGATACAGTCGAAACCGTGGTGCACAATACGGCTAACTAAAATACTAACCCGTTGCATTTTGGTCTCAGTTTTGACTCGTGAGGACACATGCACGTGGTCACTTACAATAACCAAATATCCTAATAGCCAGCTTTGATTTGGCGACCCCTGTTATACCCCCTGGGAAAGCGTGAAGAATTAAAATAAAGCCATCTCTTAAATTTTACCATTTCATCACTACAGTCCATGGGTAAAGGGATTTGCTAGATTCATGACCAACAAGAGACGTCACTAGCAGAACGTTTCATCATACATAATCCTATTAGTCAAAGGAAACTAATCAGTTATTGCGAGACTGGAAACAATTGTTTTATAATAACGTTTCACAAATGAAATGGCTTTCTCATAGAATACACTCCTGCCTCCCGATTCCTTTCCCTGGATGTCCTGCTTGACACTTGCCAGCCGGGGTCGTGCGTCGCATCACCACACGCGAATTTCCAAACAGTCTTTCGGAAGACGCGTCGTTAGGGAAGCCCCTGGGCGTGGCATCCCCGAAGTTTCCACGCCTGTCCCGTGTCGCCGCTGTAGCCATCGATTCATGAACAGGACGTGAATAACAATTGCGAGCGCCCGCCGCACTTTACCTGTGCCCTCCGTCGCTTTCTCCTCGCCTTCCTCTTTTTCGGCGCCCTTTCGCTCCGTCGCCCGTATTTACATTTATGACGGCGCCGCGGCTGCAGACGCAGACGGTATTCCCCGCGCAGCTGATGCCGCTGCCGCCCCCGCGGGACGCTGGCCAGTAAAAGTGATGAAGCTGCCGCAAACAACGTACCCGTCTTTTTACGTGCTCACATCTTCTCACGCTGGTACTCCTTCTGCCACCGAACGTTGCGGAAACAGCGCGTGGTATATCACATTGTTAGACGCCTAAATTTACGACATATCATTCCGGTTGTGATGGGTCACCGTTCACCGTCATTGCAGCAGATGCAAGTTGGAATATTGGTGGGAGTAGTTGTTAACTGTAGTCATACGTTTGCCACTTGTAAACGATAAATGGCAGCACCAACGGCTATCACTGAATGAAAATGATTTTCAGTTGGGTGGATGAGCCTACGCTAGCTTCCTTTAAGTTTGTCAGTGTGTAAGACTGTATATTTCTATACAAAGTATATTCAAATGTGACGAATGTAAAGACCAAGGAAGAACAAGTGGCGGAAAAAAGCACTACCTAACATAAATTATAAATGTGTTACGGTTAGGCAAAACCTTAACATTTGCTTGAAACAATGTATATTATGACATGCCGTACTTACAGAACCTTATTTGTTACAGTAGAAGTTCCTATGTTGTTGTATGTTCTTACCCTATACGTAACTGATGTACAAACGTGGATTTCCAGTGAAGTAGTTAAGACTCAGACGAATGGAATGGATGTGCGCTGAACAAGGGAAGCATTTGAAGATAGAGCAACACGTTTGGTTTATACTCACTGCAGCTGTCGAATATCAAAAGCCACAACGATAATATTGTCCGTAGCTTTGTCACTAGTTGATCCACTTCCCTGTGCTTTGATGACTTCGTCAAAAAACCACATATTCAGTTCGATGACAAATAAGGTGTTCTGCCATATCTCCACAGTCCCAAGTTTAAGATTGCCATGACCGACTTACAGGCAGATATCATAGGAAGCTGATGCAGCAAACCGCATTACAAGTGCCATTTAGGTGTTTTGGTGTCAGATGCTTAAGCGGGTTATGCAGACACCACAGGAAACATTTCTGAGAAGTGAACTTGCTATAGTACAGCCAGGGCTGTGAGACTGCTGACTCAACGGAAAAGCCAGGGCAGATGCGACACTGTTGTCCAATAGCCACGCCTTGCACCTCAACTCAGTTGTGCCTTATAAGAGGGAAGTGCTGTCGTTTAAGAAAAATTTGCTGACGAATTTCGCATATATACTGCCCATTTTAGACGGGCAGTAGCAGTTGCCACCAGCAGCCAGCTACGAGGGGAGTTCTACGCCAGTGTAGAACTAGAAATGGGTCAATAAGCTGGCACCGTCAGACGCTGTCTGCACTATCTTAGAGTCTGCTCTTGGTGCTAAGTCCGAATGCTGCTGAGCTGATGCCTTGCAAGCGGTGGGCCACCTACTGGCCATCTTGAATACCTCTATCGCCCCCTACACTCGGGATCTATAAATGCCTGCGCCACCTAGTTGTGTAGATGCCATCGCCAGTTGGCACCATGGCCTGTGGGGAACACATTACCATTATGAGTTACTACCATCTGCACTGGAGTCCACAGTTTGATTCTTTACGCTAAGGTGTGCTGTACACTGATTTATATTCGTACCAGTCGACGTAGCTGCCCACTCTGGCTGTCAGTTCCCCCCCCCCCCCCCCCTTGCTTCGGCTCCTGAGTCAGGGCCACATCGCTAGAATGTTGAGTACTTCGCCTCCTCCGGCTACCACCAGCTGGACGTGACAAAATTCTGTTAGGCTTCACCGTACGAGTCTGGCCAGTGTCTTCAGGGCGTGCACCATCGACCAATACCACCTTCAGTGTACTTTGGCATGGTATAAAGTATTATATATAAAATCTATTTTCATGACGAAACCTCTGGCATGTTTATGGTACATACCCACAACAGTGCTGCAGACAAGCCTAGGGTGGTGAACTGCATGTCTTGCTGACCAATGGCCACCCACCTCTACCACCCACCATACAGATCATTTACCCCCAACGTCTGAATGGAGAAAAATGTACAAGGGTGTCTATTTTGGAAACACAATGTACGTGCTAAATGTGTTAACGTACATTCTATCAAGCAAATTTTCCGATTTTCTCCTAATAATAGCTGAACAGTGTCCTTCCAGATGCTCTGCAGAGCTGTTGCTCCCATTTTATGTATAGGTCACTATCTGTCGGTCATGCCGAGAAAAACTGAGAAATCAATTAATACACGGTACAATCACATTAATGTGGCCACATGTCAAAACCCTGAATAATCACCTTTTGCCGCGAAGGTTCTGGAGGATACTGACAAGGATGTGGAGCCACGCTGATTTTAGTGGGGTGGCCAGTTGCACTATGTATCTCTGTTAAGGATTCCTGGTGTAAGCAGCCTGATGGAAATTATCATAGAGATTCTCGGTTGGGATGGAATCCGGGGAGTTCGGTGGCCAGAGGATTATATTAAACTCACCCTGGTGCTCCTCGAACCATGCACATACATTCTGAGCTGTGTGACATTTTGCATTGTGCTGCTGGTAGATTGCATCATGCCGACGGAAAAACAAACGTATTTAGGTGGGGACGTCGTCCCCAAGGATAGATGCGTACTTTTGAGGATCCACTGTACCTTCCACAATGACGAGATCAAGTAGGGAGTGTCACGAAAATATTCCCCAAACCATAACGCTCCCTCCTCCAGCCTGGACCCTCCAACCATTGTTACAGCGCCATACACACCAACAGTCATCTGCCCAATGTACCCTAAGACATGATTCATCTAAAAAGGCTATCTGTCGCCACTTCATTGATGTCCAATTGTGGTACTGGCGTGCAAATTCCAACCTTCGTCGCCGACGAACAGCAGTTAGCATGGATGAATGAATTGGATAGATGCAGTGACGGCCCATACACAGCAACATTCGCTGAACGGTTTTTGAGGAGCCACTATTGGTAGCCCCTTGGTTAATCTGGGCGGTCAGTTGCTTGACAGTAGCAAGTCTATCAGCTTGTACACATCTTCGCAGCCTTTATTCACCCCTGACATCTAGGCACG
Source organism: Schistocerca nitens (assembly GCF_023898315.1). Classification (NCBI taxonomy): domain Eukaryota; kingdom Metazoa; phylum Arthropoda; class Insecta; order Orthoptera; family Acrididae; genus Schistocerca; species Schistocerca nitens. Next base: position 954,466,411 of record NC_064616.1, read on the forward strand.
TGGTGAACCACAGTTGCCTCGGCGCTATTTTGAGTAGCTTCATTTTGCAATGGAAGATACGCTTTAACCACAACGGTACGCGAACAGTTCACAGATTAAGCCGTTTCGGATCTGCTCTCACCCTTGGCCCGAAAGCAAATGACCATGTCCTACTTGGTCGTCCGATAAATCTCTCCTGACGCTCTTTATATTGCTGCCGCCTGCCGCCTGTGATGGTTACTGCACGTTTGTATCGAACATAGGCAGTGACTGGACCGTGTAACATTTCATTTACGACACTTGGGAATCTGTTGGTCATAATGTTCTGTAACGTAGTGTCGTTCGTACAGTGACTTGTCCTTGTGTAATACTTATTTCCATATCTTTTTAACACCAATTACACCTAAACAAGAATTTTACAGTAAATGCCCTAACTTGTGGCAGAACAAATAGCTCTTCGTATTTTGAAAGAATTTTTATCGGTTCTAGCCCTGTGAGCCGAGATACTTAAGGCGGTAACATGACAGTAAAGTACGGTAACTCCGGGATCAAGGCCAGAGAGCCTCACGATACCGACCGGCTGCGTTATCATCTTTAGTCATTCGACGCCTTACCGGTACCGTTTGCAGGAACATGGCGTCATCATATCGCTCTCCCAGCCGCCGTCAGTTTCCCCTGATTTGCAACCGCTATTTCTCATTTTAGTTTCCTCTTAAGTGGCGTCACAAGAATAATCGAAAAATGGTACCTCTTTCCGAGCGCTGACTACTTCCGTGTTGATCGCCCATAAGATCCAAACACACACACACACACACACACACACACACACAGACACACACACAAACGACTCAGGTCTCCTTCATTCTCGCCGACAGTGGTCGTCCGGGATAATACAGAACAGTTACTCATCGTTGATCACAAACTACATTCATCATATGCCCATGCTTTTCGCTCACTGAACTAGTCCAAACTCAACCGTTTATACTGTGAAGTTAACGGCATTGTACGAATGGAATGGTCATTGCATAGTCCCGTTGTTGCTAGCCTCCGACGAATGGTAAGCGTCACACAGTGTTACACGGCTTTCGTTACTTGTTGTCGGTTGGCAGGTGTACAAATCAAGTGCTTACGATGAAATGAAATGATCGTATGGCATTTTTGTCAGTGCTTTGTGCAAAATACAGCCCTCCTCCGTTATCGTGGTGAGATGCGATCGAGTGGCACTTCGACGACGACTATTACTTCTCACGTTCCCATGCAGTTCAACATTTCGCAAAGATTTGAGTTTTAAATTTGGAACAAGCTTCTAGGTATTGTGTAAGAGACTTAGGAGACAGCTCTTCGATAAGTAATCTTTGTCCGCCAACGCGCCTCTTGTGTGTAAAATATATTTGAAGACCAGCTCACTTCCAAGTCTCCCGCTTCAGAGATGTTCGCAGTGAAGAAAATGAGCACTGTCCAGTGTGCTCAACAGGAGCACGTGACATTGGCGATGTTGCAAGTTCTCGTCGTCAGGTTTTCTTGTGTGCGACGAAGAACGTTCTCTTCTAAGTTGAGAATAAGGCGCGTCAGTCAAACCGTTTAGTTGCGGACGTACCATTAAGTAGTTCTAAGTTCTAGGGGACTCATGACCTCAGAAGTTAAGTCCCATAGTGCTCAGAGCCATTTGAACCATTTTGATGAGGAGATGTGAAAGTGATACAATCTTCAGAAGCATTTTATATTGAAATGATTTTAAATTCTTGCTATAAGAAGTACGTAGTTCATTGCAATAACGATATATCTTGCTTTGCTAACATTAGTTCCTTATCTGAAAGCACCCAGAAGGCTACATCCGAATGAATGTAAAATAAGGGACTGTCTCTTGTACGGTACTGTTTCTTCAGTGTGCTAGTCCTTAATGTGTTCAGATTTATCAGCTTCCATACATAGATTTTGTCCACAAATAGAGTTATGCGGTCAAGCTGTGATACCTCCCTTTACGTTTACTGGTCATCTAGTAGCTATACAATTTAGTCCATAAAATGTTTGGAACTGCTGCAACTGCACCTCCACAGGTAGAGCAAGCACCACACCATCGATCTGTAATTACTTTGGCTGGAGTCGAATTATCTTCAGTGATGAGTCACGCTTCATCTGAGTACCGATAACTAGTGAAGACCTTTCTGATGACGCCGCGAACAGTGGTTGGGTACCAAACCAGCTGTCGTTCGCACTAAGGCCCGATAACCAGGAGTGATAGTTTGGTTTGACTGATCATTTCATCGCAGGATCGCTATGATTGTCATCCGCGGGACCCTTAGAACACAATGGTAAGTCGACGATATTCTAAGCCCCACTTTGTTGCCCTTAATGCCAAGAATGCTTGTTTTGGCACTTGCCAAACCCTACCTTGACCAGTGAGGTCACCGAATCTCTTCTAATTGAGGGCATTTGGTGCATCATGTGTGGGACCCTCGTAACAGTTAGAGATTCTGACGATCTGACCGCAATTGAATAGAATCTGACACGATATCCCTCAGGAAGTTCAATAACTCAATCAAGCAATTCCAAGCCGAGTAACTCCTTGCGTAATGTGCAGAGGTGGACCAAGGCTCAACTTGTGTAGCCCTCTCTCTTAAATAAATAATTCAACTCTTCTGAAATATTGATTATTTATCTGTACATGAACGGTGTGATTGACAGTCGTCAGGTTAGCTTACACAAGTAGGTGTGTCGTATACTGAATGAGTGACACATCTACTTGTGTGAAGGAGCTTGAAGACTGCACGCCAGAAAACTTGGTAGAAAAACTGTCAGTCTGTTGACAGAATAATAGTGTGTCTATCGACTAAGGCAAACAAATTCTTCTTCTTATTGACGTATCGCAAGTGTAGAACCCCTTCAGGGGTTGACCATACAGCCTAATTTTTGTCTTGAGATCCCTGTCATCCTCTTATTTAACCAGCATACATTAATTATGAATTATGTCAATTTTGCATATCGTTTACTTGAAAATAGACACTTTCATGTTCACGTCCTGTTCCAACAGTAGAATACTCGGAAAAACGAACGACCCAGTTGAAAACTGGGTCGCACTGCGAATCGAAATCACACTTCGACATCCACCGTAAATGTATTTCACGTTTTTAAGACCGATATTTTTATGACGGATAAAGATGTATGTTACGGTACTCATAAAACAAGCCATCCCATACCAACACAGTACGTGAAAAATGTACACCATAACAGGGTAGATTTGAACAATATTGCAACGATGTAGAGATTACTTTATCCCTTCGATGTGACCTAAGTATCTTTTTATTGTAGAGCCTGACCCTTTGCTGCTAGTGAAACGAGTCTTCTGTCTCAGGTTTTCCTACAGCGATGGGTAATCTCATAACCCTATGTGTGTTCGTGCAGAGTTAAAGAGGTTTCGCAGAGTTAGTAAATACTCATCCATTACTGACGTAGCATGATGACAATTCCACAAAGGGTATAGCATCATTTTAGCTGGCTTTTATTTATGTATTTAACCTTTTATTTTGCCTATATTTTAACTGTAACTTCATGATTTTGTTGTAAGACATTATAATAGAATTCCTTCACTCCGTCAAAACTCGACACATATTTGTTTGAAGCTCTATTGGAAACAAAGGACAGGTTCTGATGTCACTTCGACGTCGAGGTACTTAGAGACGTGACACAAGACTGTACTGAAAACGGAAATGCAAACGGCATAGGTCTGCTTGAGGTAACCACACAGAAATTTTAGGTAGTAAAATTAAGCCTAAATTTTAGCTCCGATTCTAGAGAATAAGGTTACAACATTGGGCTGCTCGTTAATGCTGTAGCGATTAATCATAATGTACTACGTGAATGTTGTTACCGTTTGCACTTACAATTGTTAAACATAAATAATGTAATGCTCCGATTAACAAACGGAAGTTTGTAGGGTCATTCTTCTTAGCAATCTCCGGATACTTATGACCATAAACAAACGTGTTAAACGACACGCAAAGACAGCATCAGATGTCCGCTAACAACCGTCTCTTCTTATGGTATAATTATTGAATTTGCTTTACGGAATGTGGGAGGCCACTCGTCTTTCCAATTCATTACCGCTTGTTATTTGCCAAATCAGATATCACTGCACGTACGGACACCAATCAGTAAACTTTGTGACATGCATGCCCATAAAAAGGGTGGCTGCAGCTAAACGTAGAACTGAACGTAGTTCTAGTTTTCACATTTTCAGTCAGTGATTCCCATGCAAACAGTTCTCGTCATTAGCGTTGCACATCTTAATCATATGTCTCCAAACATCATAATATTTCCGTATAATATCTCAATTCTGAGAAACCTGTTGGAGCGTCAGATGAAACTGACAGAATATACGAAGGGTTCAACATATTTTTCGGTACTTGTAGTGTTCCAGCACCGCAATAAACGATTTGGACTCGACGGTGAAGAGCGCTCTGATATTCGTCGACAAGTAGAAGATTAAAATTGGACTTGCGTCGGCTTTTGACGCCAACGGAGGATTAGGCTGCTTCACTGTTGGAATACTTAAGAATATTACAAATGGTAATGGTGATTGCGTTGCCTAACAAATAAAAATTTTTTTATGTGCATGACCACTCATGCTGCCTACGGAATCTCATTGTCAACGACATGACTTAATGCGAAATTTTTATTCGACGTTTCACAAAATTCCTGCATCAGAGTTATAAAATAAAACTTTTATATCTACATCTGAACCTCCACTGTCGGAAGAAAACAACAGCATCATAAAATAATTAGTATAGAGTAACGCAACTTTGGGAATACATTTGTGTAGGTAGAATATTTAAGTGATTAACACTGCAAGACCACAGGTTAATGTAGACGGGAGAGAGGTCATTGCTGGTACATTAATAAGCGGTGTAACCACCAGAATATTGAATGTAAGCGCGCAAACGTGCGTGCATTGTGTTGTACATGTGCCGATATTAGTTTGTGGGATGGAGTTCCATACCTGCCTCGCTTTCTCGGTCATTACAGAGACGGATAAAGCGCTTTGTGAATGACACTGGAGCTGTTGTCCGATTATGTCCCGTAAGTATTGAATTGGAGCCAGATGTCGTGATCGAGTAGATCAAGGTAACGTGTCGACACTCTGTCGAGCAACTTGGGTTTCAACAGCCGTATGTGAGCGGGCATTATCCTGTTATAAGTGCTTCTGCTGGCATACGAAATCGCATCTCAGACCATAACAGGTCTGCAGCTGGAAAGGAAGTGGCTAGTAGTGGTAGTGGCCCCCGTCACGCGCTGTAAGGTGGATTGGGCAGTACCGGTGTAGATGCAGAGGTAGTCCACTGAATTCACAAACAGTGGTGGATTGGTGTCAGTGGAGTGCACGCTTAGGGTGGTTGGCTCGGAACTGTCCTTGAAGTAACATATGTGTAACAGTCAGTTGCGTCATCGTGCTGTCAACTCCTGCTCAAATTTCTGCTGCAGATGCAGCTCAATGCGCGAGAACCATACGCCGAACACGATGGTCTTCCCTCTTTGTAGTGCCATGTGGCCGTCCGGATCGATCATACATTCTCTAGACCACCGTTGCTAGCAATTATGCACGGTGGCTACATTCCTGCCACGTCTTTCTGCACTATCGCAGAAGGAAGAAGGAACATCCAGCTTCTGGTAACCCTATTACACAAACTCGTTCAAACTGAGGTGTTCGTAAGGGCGTCTTTGTCGCTTTAAGGGCATTCTTGACCATAATCATCTCACCACGCCCAACCTCAACGGTAACTAACGCTCACGACCGTGACACCCTGTATTTAAAAGACACCTGTTTCTGATCCTCATAACTGCGCCGCTACCGCAACTCTGATCCGACTGGCACGAAAACAGTATGGACATCATCTTTTAGATTTAGAAAGACGCCTACCAATATTCGTTTATATCGCTCAACTCCTTGGTGTTGCTATATTTTTCTATCAGTGTATTTTCCTGAAGTCACCTTGTGGTATGTGGAAAGGCTACAATGTCTACCATTGCTAGTTTCATCCTTTTCCTGTTCCAGACGCGAAGAATTCTTGGGTCCAGCTGTTACTGCTTGGCTTCTGTGTGAGCTCGAATATCTTTAATCTTCATGAAAGTTTTTGTGAGATGTAGGTATAAGGATGCAATACATTGGATGATTCTTCTAGGGAAGTATGTAATCGAAATTATATCAGCTAACTAAAACGTGACGCACATCGCATCACCCTCTCCCTATGCGTGTGCCCCTTTTGTTGGGTGAGCATCTCTATGACGCTATCGCGTTTACTAATGCCACTATGACGACATGAACTGCTTGTCTTTGGGTCGTATCTGTTTCCTTTATCAGTGCCTTGAGGCATAGGTCCCATACTGGCGAGCACAGTCAACTATCAGTCGAACGAGGCTTTCTCGAACCACATCCTTTACGGCAGGACTACACTTCAAGACCATTGTTCCCATGAATCTGAGGTTGGTACCTGCCTTTCTTGCTATTAATTATATGTGGCTGTCCTACGTTAAATCCCTAACTGTTTAGACTCTCTAGTATTTAATGGGTATGACTGCTTCTAGTGATTTTTCTGCTAGTTTATAACTGTAAAATAAAGTGTGCTATTCCGTATTTTCGAATCTGATACGTCATGTGATTATATCAAAGGTCATCTGCAAATCTAGGCCATGACATAAACCTGATAATCATTTTCTACTGCTTTCTAGGGCTTCTGGACGGAATGGAGTGAGTTGGTTTTTGCACAAATGTTGCTTGCAGAACCTGTGTTCGGTCCCACAGAGCAGATATTCGATCTCCACCAATACCATAATACGTGTGCTCAACACGTATTCCTAAAGTCGACAGCAGACTGCTGTCAGCGACATACGTCCATCATTTTCTTCGTCTGTTCAACTGCAGTACAATATTCTTCAATGAAATGTTTTTGATCAAGGAATACAATCTGTCGCTCTCCGTTCCAGTGCTTTTATAGGAGGAATACTGTTGAGCTTCTCCCATACAGTTTGTGAATTTACATGGGTACATTCCCAAGTCTCAATAAACGACCTTGATGAAACTTTGCGGATGTGTTTAGGGGGTATAGTAGTGCAATACATTTTTTTTGTTTGTTTGTGCCCAGCTTCACTCTTAAGGAGTAAAGCACACATCAAACATAGGATATTTATAACAAGAAATGTCTGTTCACCTACACCAAAATTCGTCACTACAACACTGTAATCAAACATACACCAGTGAGACACGGATGTTACACTCAAAGACCGACCTTGAGAACATTCTCACACAGGAAAGAAAAATCATGAGGAAAATTATTTGGCCAAAACTCACGGAAGATGGATATAGGCTTCACTCCAGGGACACCAGAGAGAACTTCTCCAACATCACAGCGTACATTAGATGAGGCGACTATAATTTTTTGGGCACATAAGCAGTCTCCCACAGACCAGACTCACCAACAGAACCCTCAGGTACATCTAGAGACTCAAGACCACTACACCCTGGATGACACAAGTCAAAATTGATCTGGAAAGAGCTCAGATAGATTCTGCAGACGCCAGGGACAAAGGCGTCTATAGCCACAAGGTATACAAGTGGGAAGTGATGTCGGAGAAAACAGCACCTAAAGCCCAAAAACCAAAGCGGACAGAAAAAAAGAAGACAGCCTTTCGTGCATGACTGAAGGAGTACTGGAACAACAGGAAGACCAAGTAGTTATGAATGTTTCGTGTCGTGTGATAAAAGGTCTGTAACATGTGTAATAATAATGGATCAATAAAAGTACATCTTATTAAAGTGTATGTAATGATTGTCAACCCAAATTTAAAGTAGGAGATAAAGTGAGAATATGTGAATTGAAAGGAATTTTGGAAAAATGTGTTCTGTGAACTGGCCAACAGAAATTTTCGGAATTGAACATATTATATTTTGCATTGCAGTTACAAAGAAACTAAAAGAAATTTAAGAGAATTTTCATGATCAGTAACTAAAAAGAATAAATTTATGAATGTATACCTTGTAGAAGAAGTTATAAAAAGAAAGAGTTTATCTTAAATGGTAAGGATCAGACAATACAAATAAAGTTGGTTAAATAGAACTAAAATTATTTTATAAGCAATTTTTATATACATCGATAGACTTTCAAGAAAGAAAGAAGCACTCAGTTTGCTCTGACTGCGTCTTCTCCAGATGATGACGATATATCTACTTCCACAAGTCGACTGACAATTGTGTCAATTATTAAATTAATCTATGTGATGCAGTTTGTATTGTTTACATATATTACAAGTGAGTGACAAATATATACCAGTTATGCTTAAGTACGTCTTTAGTTAAATTAACTTTTCGCCTTATTTTATATATTTCTAATCATTATTATATAAATGTAGTTGAAACTATGTCTCATTATTTTATATTTGTTAAGACATAATGAGTAACATTCCTTTATTGTGTTTTAATCCTTCTTCACTGAGATTAATTAATACAATTTTATGAATTATCTTGCTAACTTTAGTGGCACATTATGAGTGATGAAAGCACAATGTGTTAGTAGATTGTCAAACAATCTATTTTTTATTTCATCAAGATTTCATTCAAATTTATCTAACATTAAATAATTTTCATCATCAACAAAGCAATCTAGACAATAATTGGTCTCATCAAATTATACCCTTTTAAATTCGTGATCTTCTTCCATCATAAAATATTTAAAATCAGCTGTAAATTTTAATCGATTAATTTACAACTCAGACATTTGTAGATACATAATATTAAATTCGGTTATCTGAATATTCATCACTAACCTGGGTACATAATCTTGATTTAATAAACTTTTCAGCTGTTCTACCAAATTTAAGGAAATGAACATTTTGATGTAACATAGTTGTAAGTAAACGTATTATGTTATTCAACTACATTTAGGATTTTTTGTAGTTTATCATTCTTAATTTTTAATGCTATATTCGTATTTTACTATTCAAATAGTGTAACAAGGGGTTCATTTACCTCTTCTTCTAATTTCAGTTTGTTTTGAGATTCAGTGGTAGGTTGTTCTAATTTTTTCTGTAATTTATATTTACTGTATTTACTTACCAATGCTTAAAAATCCTTTGTTATCCATTTTTTATCTTTTTTAGCTTAACATTTTTAGATGATACAAGTAAACTAGAAACTCTTGATTCATTGATAAATAAAAATGGTTTTTCGTTTTCCTTCTAATATAGCCAAGTTGAATGGCCTTAAATGAAATAATATATTTATGTCATCTTTATCAGTGTGTTTATGTAGTCCATATGTTCGTTTATTTCGAATATTTCTGGAGGAGGATGAGGAAATTAGGTTTTAATATCCTGTCAACAAGGTCATTAGAATGGGGAACAACCTCACATTAGGAAATGATGCAAATGGAAATTTTTATATTTCAACAGCATTTTCAGCTTTACACTATAGACAATTTTCAATCATCAGTAATCATTAACTACTGTTTATTATTGTATGACAGTATGTTTTTATGACATCTCTGAATGACTACATTTATTAGAAAACTTTTTCTTTCCTTTCATTAATTTTTTTCACCTTATGCTTCTGCCACATCTCCTTTTAAGGAATACCTCAAAAAACTTGAATGTTTAACTAATATCAATATTTTGTAAGTTAAAATTTGTCTAGTAAATAGAAGTGATTAAAACATAAAAGTGTGAAATGTGCGAAAATGGGAAGTCAATAGAAAATTTTTGTTTACAGAACTATACAGATATGGCTATAGGACATTTGTAGACAATGCTCTAAAGACTATCATAAAGTACTGTGGAATAGTAAACAAATCATAATATATGTGGAAAATATATTTCTAAATGTTAATATATTGAATATTTTAGCAACGTTTACTGTGATAAATAGTCAATAAAATTACTATGTATGAAAAATTATAAATAACTGAATTGATTATCTAAGGACAAATACATAAATCACTGTAAAAATTCTGTTTTAGGGTAGAACGAATCAAGATATGTAGAATTATCAAAATTAAGTTCAAATTCATTAGTTAACAATGAAAAGTAGAACTTTTCAAGATATTAAGAATTTTGATCATTTTCACTCAAATTGACTACGTAAATTCCAATATACTAGTAAATGTAAAACAATATCCTAGGATATATCAAATATAAGAAATCTGATGATAAGAATCATGTTAAACCCAATTATAAATACTTTTAATAGAACTTTACCTTTCATTCAATTATAGTTTAAATGATTTCATCATTTTTCTTATTTTACAAATTTTAACAGCTATACACGAAATTGTATATTTTTTACTGTGTAGAATCAGTACCATTAAAAGTAATTCTGTTAATAAAGTTTTTTATTTCATCAGTGCTGGCATAATTGAGAGTTCATGACCACTCAACTTCATGATTATTGAAAGTGTAACAAATTTTTGGGCTATAGTAATTTTAGAAAAACAGTATTTGGAAACAGTTATCTTATTCTGAGATTCGAACAAATGGTCAAAGTTTGAAAAATTGTGAAACTAAACTTTTGAAAGAAACATTTCCATTTTCTACTACTATGTTTGGGAAAAAAGGTGAAACAATTGATCATTATTCTGTAAATAAAGCATTAGAAAACGATTTATGGACTAGGACCAAACTGTTTTGGGACCAATGAATACTTTATCAGTTTTTTGACTGCATAAAACAAGGAATTATGAACATACTGAAAAAATGTAACATTATGTATTATGTCGTAAGTAAATTTTATACTTCACTGTGATTCTGAGATGACGTTATCAGATTGTGAGAAAAGAATGGAATTTAAAGTTCAACCACATCACCATACAATCTTCAATGAAAGAGAGTTAATTAAATGATTCAATAAAGAATATTAAGTCTATCCTTTGAAAATAACTACATTGAAGCATTGTAAATATATTTGTCAATTATATTTTAAAGATGAAAATTCTTCTCATTATTGCTGGATTAAGGATTTATCTTGACTTATTTCTACTCAGGTACCGCAACATAAAAAAATCGACATATATTTGTTATTTGTATTTTGCTACATTTTAAAAACAGGAAAAATTTACATACTCACAATCCACACTGTTCAGTAAATAAGCATTTAACAGTTGAAGTTCCAGATAAAACATCATGTATAAATTAAAAAAATTATGAATATACAAAGAAAGTTCCTTTTGTTATCTATGCTGATTTGAATGTTAGCTTTTAAAAGTAATTAATAGACAGTCTGATCCATAAAAAACATGTGACATTGAAATAACAAAAACACGAACATACCACTTTTTCTGACTATGTTAAATATATTCGTTGACATTATAATAACCCAGCCGTTTATAGAGGACTAAACTGTCATACAAAATTTAGTGAATGTGCGAAACATGAAGCTGAATGAGTTGATAATTTGTGTTCTGAAACTGAAGAGGGAAAGCAGTTCATCAAGTAAATAAAGGAGTGTTACATAACATGAAAGTTAGATGTAATTGGAAAATGTTGGAATAATTTTGTGGTTTGAGATCAAAGAGCATACTTATAAATTTTATGAAGTTCTTGAGAAAAAAATTAAAAGCAGTTAAGAGGTATGTTGAAAAATGTAAAATAAACTTACAAGATTATATTGTTAATTTAATAATACTGAACAATACAGTACTATGATTTTAATATAAGGTAATAAACATTTAATGAATTTTTTGGAGGCTCTCAAAAATATTAAGTCCACATGGTAATAAAATGTATGGTTCTGACTTGAGTATATGGACTTCATAAATCCATTATCTTACAAATTTAACATTAAACTTTTTTAATTTCTATAATTTTCACATTTAATTTATTACACTTCCCATATAAACATAGATCATTTGTATGTTCATTGTTCCCAAAGCCATATTCCCAGCCGCTGTAAACATCTTGCAAAAACTCATAACACCACCAAACTATGAAAAATATTCTTATCATAATTATCAATATAGAACGTATATATGTAATTAATATTTTCATATATTTATCAAGCAAAATCGTTGATGTTTCTTTTAAGATATATTTTACATTGAAATTCGATAACCATTCTAAATGTTCGAAGAGACCCATTGATTTTAAAAAAATTCTTAAGGAAGTAAATTAGTGAGGGAAGTGAGAAAATTACTAAAAGTTCTACTGACTTTTTCATTTTCTTATTCATATTTTCAAGAGAAAAGATGTGAAAATAAGGGGAAAATTTGGAAGCTTGATATCTAGATCTTGAGCATGAAATTTTTTTGCCTAGAATTTCACGAGTTGTCCTCGAAATGCTTGTGACATATTTGGAGAAATGAAATAAATGTTCGAAAATTGATAATGAAATTCCTCAAAAAATAGTAAAACTGTTTGAAAAATGCTGAAAATTAAAAAAATAATGAAAACTTCAGAAAATGGTTGAGTTCTATGCAAAAAGTTAATTCTGTTCGGTTTGTACCAACTTAACGTTATTTTACTGACATTGGACATTTTGCCAACATCGTGTTTTTGACGAATTTTTCGATCTTCTTCATGAAATTTATCTGATATAAGATGGTTTCTCAATACTGTGGTAAGCATGGCAGAAACTGCAATGTATGAGTACATCTACTTCCAGTTAAGAAAACGAGCCATGTGAACACCTGTACCACTCATCATCCAATACCCTCACGTAAACCATCTCCAAAGATTCATACAAGCATACTAGCAAAGACCACTGAAACCCAAACATTGCACAGCAGCCCCCCACACTGATCCTGGGGTCTCCAATCCCATCCCATCCCAATCATCTCCTTTAGCACATTACTTCATCCTATACATATGGTATTACAAAGAACGTTGAAATATATAGAAAAATATTGTTTAGTAGCAAGAGTGATGGATTAGCGTTGGAGTGTATCAATGTAGTGAACACTGAATATTCAACTACATAGATTAGGAGTGCAAATAGGTAAAACGCAAAAGCATTGTAGAATGCTTTCACAAGGAAGTGCCTAGTAAGATTTGTGACGATCACTTCAGTAGCCAGGATAGAAAGTTTCTGCGACAGGAGAGAGAGTTTAAACCCATTTTAAACGAAATCAAATTCTAGTAGGCAAAGAAAAGCAGGAAGTTGTCAAAACGAGCATGAGGAACATGCAGCATCCAGTGAATTTCAGAGTAAAGTTTTGCCAACGAGCCTGACTAAAGTCCTAACATGTTTTATCTTGTGCATCATAAATCAGCAAATCAGAATCATCTCGTTAGTTGCTCAGTGGCCCTACTGGTACCAAAACAGATTATGACGGCAACAGTTCTGAAGTTCCGAACACTGTCTTCCGACTCTACACTGCCCACAACGAAAATAAGCTTCCAGAAGATTTGGGTGGATCTCAATGTATCAACACACACACACACACACACACACACACATACTATCACTGGGTTTGTAAATGATTGGAGTTATAATTCTCTGTGACAGCTTGAACTGCCACCAGACTGCATTAGTGTTGCTCTTGTATAATGTTGTTAACAGGCTTCGTACAATATGTAAGGGGTTTGAACCGTGTCAGATGTTGGGAGATCAATGTCAAGGGCACAGAGATGCCGCTTAGGCATAGCTTTATCAGAGTCTGGGAGAGATTGAAAGTGGCCTCATAATGGATCTGCATTTGGCTGCAGGGTCTAATAGGGCAATATCCGGATTTTGAGGGATATTCGGATGTGTCAGTGGCTAACGTTGGACTTAATGTGGACGTGAGGGCGACCATATTCGTCATCAACGTACTGGTCGACCACATGTAACAAACACAAGGGAGCTAGGCTTGGTCGTGGGATAGATACATCGTAACCCCTTTACTTCTGTGCCTACCATCCGAGAGCAAGTAATGAACTCCCTGCAGCAATCTGTGACAGCCTGCTCTATAGCATGTGACAAGCTGCCGGCGGATCAGGGAAACACTGTCCCATGCGTAAGCTACCATCAGCACCACAAAAGAAACGGCTGTGTTCGAAGTGGTGCTGGGACAGGGAAGTATGAATGTTTTCGCGCTGTGTTCGATGATTAATTGTGATTTTGCACTAGCTCTAATGACGACCGTCGACGGCTATGGCGGTGACTTGAGGGAAGATCTAGTTCTGCAGATGGGGTATGGCGTCAGATCACGCCTGATATGGACTGAGCGACACCTCCGTATACCCTCGGATGACGGCACAATGGTATAGTACGCTGACTGTCAGTACTTGACTGTTTCCTCTCACTCGAGACTATTATAGAGTTGGTCTTAAAAAGGAACAATTCTCGTCTAAAAATAGCAGGTTTCGCAAGTATCTGCCTGACGTTTACGTGCTCCTGTGACCAGAAAAATCCCCAGATCTATCTCCGATAGTTAATGTGTGGGCCATCTCGGACATCACCTCCAGCCCAGTGATAGTATCGAAGATATCAGAAACCAGATCAAACAGTTATGAGTTATCTCGCCTCAAAAGAATATAGATTGGCTTTATGACACCCATCCGTACCGAATCTTCCAGGTTAGAGCGCATGGAACGTTTAACTGATAATTGGGCTCACACTGCCAAGTTATTTCTAAATTTAACTCGATAGTGTAATAACTGCGCGTATCCATTAATATTATCTCTTTTCCTCTCCCTTCTCGGTGTTTCAGTTGTTTCGTGAGGCAGTCTGTTTCTGCGCAGAAGGTCGTCATTTCAGTCATCGAAAGAATGGCGAAATAAGTGGAAGGCAACCAGACCGAATGAGGTAATTATGAGGTTGTACAGAAAGTTTGCCAAATAAATTCCTCTCATTCTAGCATTTGTCGGAGTAACGTATGTTACCCTGCGATCGGGAAAAGCTTAGGTCATCCCCGCTTTTCAAAGAGAGTCACTGCACAAACTCGCATAATTGTAGCACTACATCGTTGAATCTATTTGCTGCACAGTTATGCTGCGTCTTTCACGTGCAAGCATTGTTTCGTTTCCAGTAGCCGAAAATATCCTCTATAAGAATCAACACAGATTCTACAGAGCTCTTCCGATAGTCGTCTTGCTGCAGTCTTCCGTGAAACAGAGCGCCGCTTTCAAAACCTCTCAGGCTGATAGCGTGTTTCGTGGCTCCCGGAAGGCATTAAATAGAGTTCCTCACTGTCGGTTAGTGAGCAAAATATGAGCTTACCGAGTATCTGATCAGATCTGTGGCTGGATACAAATCTGTCTTGCAAATAGAAACGTCGAGTTAAGATGAACAAAATTGACAAATGTAAGAGTAATTTCGATAATACGCCAATGGAGTGTTATGCGAAAACTACTACTTACAACGTAGATTAAGGATCTCGTGGATAACGTCGGCGGCTCCGTGAGGCTTAACGCCGGAAGAACTGAAATGCAGGAAGAACTGCAGACGAACTACGACTGGAGCAGGTACTGTCAGCTGACCACGAACATAAATAACGTAATGTTTTGCACATAAACAGCCAAAGAGATGCCATATTGGAATCAGATCACTGCAAACAGTAACTACTGCAAAATAGCGACCTAAAGAATATCGACTACATATGACATACAGTAGGAAAGCAGATGGTGGACTGAGATTCATTGCGACGATCTTAATGAAACGTAATTCATTTGCGAAATCTTACAAGACACTAGTCATGCGTCCGACCGATTCTTCGATACTGCTTATTAGTTGGGATCTTCATCAGTCAGGATTAAGAGAAAGCTAGGAGATGATCCAACAAACAGCGACGCTTTTCGTCAGGGAATCGTTTAATTGGGGCGAGAGCGTTTCAGACGACCGTTTCAGATGCTACCAAATAGACATTGAGCACCACAGTGAGATTTACTGTTAAAATTTCGAAAGCGTACTTTTCAGCAGGAGTAGCCCAACGTATTACCTCAGCCCACATAAGTATCGTCAAATGTTAGCGATGAGAAAATGGGAGGAATAGTGTTTCGTCTCATGTGACTGTATCGTAATTACATTCTTCAAGGGGACAATGCTCGTCCAAAAATGGCAGATGTCTCAGTTAACTATCTGTCTCAGTTCACTATTTGCGTGAAGCACGGATTTATCGAAAATCATTCTTCCGATGCGCCATTCGTTAACGGAACCAGAAAACGGGAAAAAGGTAGTGGTGTCAGGAGTCTCTCCTCCACACACCGTAAGGTGCCGTACGGTGCGTAGCCGTGGATGTACATGTACATCAGATGAAAGCTATGACCGAAAACAAACATAAGGAATGATGAACTCATTGTGGTACAGAGAAATTTAGTGTGTAATTGCGAAGAATGAGCGAGAATTTCCCTTAAGGACTTCATCTCTTATGTAGTTATAACTACTATCTCCGAAGTCTGCTGTCTTATAGATGCACGAAGAATTATTATTACAAAATTTTCCACTTGTACAATTCTGAAGACGCAGAATTAATTTTTGTAGTCGAATGTAGCCAAATCCTTTTATAAATTAAGATAAAATCAAAGTGTTTGCGTCTGGAGGCTTCCAGAATTCTTTCTGATCAGGCTACAGAACGTTCAGTAAGTAGATGACGGTGACACGTGACATTCATCTATGGAATGTCTTTCACTGAACTTAGTTTCTAACAAAACTTTTGCTATTTCTACTGAAGTTCATTTTATTTGCTAAGCACCCCAGTTAGCAGCTGAACTAGACTAACGTTTCAGCTACGTGTGCAACTATCTTTCGATCTGATGTTCTGTTTTGGTACCGACAGCTTACGGGCTAATCTAAGAACTATAGACAAGTGATTGCTTGCCAGATTTGTTATAGACTGTCCCACGCGTTTTTTTTCAGGTGTATGAGATACGTATACAATTAATCTCGCACAAGGCAAGAACGGTGGAGGTCTGATTTCGATATCTGTGTTTAAGTCTCTACTTGGATCAGAAATAATGAAACGAAAAACGTTCAGTAAGTAGATGACGGTGACACGTGACATTCATCTATGGAATGTCTTTCGCTGAACTTAGTTTCTAACAAAACTTTTGCTATTTCTACTGAAGTTCATTTTATTTGCTAAGCACCCCAGTTAGCAGCTGAACTAGACTAACGTTTCAGCTACGTGTGCAACTATCTTTCGATCTGGTGTTCTGTTTTGGTACCGACAGCTTACGGGCTAATCTAAGAACTATAGACAAGTGATTGCTTGCCCGATTTATTATAGACTGTCCCATGCGATTTTTTTCAGGTGTATGAGATACGTATACAATTAATCTCACACAAGGCAAGCACGGTGGAGGTCTGATTTCGATATCTGTGTTTAAGTCTCTACTTGGATCAGAAATAATGAAACGAAAAACAATCATGGTCAGGTATCAAAGTACGTTTTTTGACAGAGTCTGGCAGGAAAATTGCTTGTGTATGCAGATAACTTCATATAATTTTCGTAAGTTTTCCTACACTAGCAATTCAACGTTGTAGTAATATGCAGATCATGTTCTCATACTACGCGGACGGTAACTAGCTTGTCAAGTCTCAGCTCACAGCTGGTGGCACCTGGTTTGTGTCCCAAATAAAACTATCTGAATGCTTTTCTTCGTTTCTTTCTTCCCCTAATCAGCAGTATTCATTATCCTCCCTCCTAATACTAAACAGTTTGCCTCTGGCCTCACCCCGACGTCCCTGAAGGAAACAAGTCTTTCTCTGCTGCCTTCTGTCAGCATGTTCATGCATTACAGAACCAGGAGAGAACCTAACTGATTTCTCCATT
Organism: Schistocerca nitens; assembly: GCF_023898315.1. Lineage (NCBI taxonomy): Eukaryota > Metazoa > Arthropoda > Insecta > Orthoptera > Acrididae > Schistocerca > Schistocerca nitens. The sequence goes on from NC_064616.1 coordinate 954,484,116, forward strand.
TTACCCTTCTAATGAAACCATTTACAGCGCGACTCGCAACGGAGCTATTACTGACTGCCCAACGGCAGCTCCCACAATTTCGACTCGTGATCGGTTAACTGATCACAGTAACTTCACACTGGCAGATTCAAAGAGCTGGTTTACGCCAACCGACTACGTTGTTTATAACGTCGTTTCTACCACGAGATCGGGAGATTTATGGGAAGGAAGCAGAAGAAAAGGTGAAGTTTACTGTCTCAAGTTAAGGAAATTTATGGAGAGAAAAATGAAGAAATATATTTCTACGACCATAACATGATATTCTGTTCACCCGGATAACGAGAAGCTATCCATCTAGAACGGTAGTTAAATCTTGAGTAAATAGTCGTCAATCTATGTTACATTTCATTAGGAAATTGTAAAAGGAAAGTCCCTGACTCCATGGCAAAGCCGTGCTGTTCTCTAACTTCATATGATCATTGCATGTTGTGGATAGGACTCACCTGAGCAGCACACTATACAAGGAATGCAAAGAAAAGAAAAGCGTCTTTAAATTATTGAGTGAGCTTTGGAAAGCAGCTTGTCCTAATGTCACACAAAACTCCTAGGGAAAGCGTTGTTCCCTTCATCCCATCTGTTTACTATAAAAGTTACTGCTGTTTATTCGTTGGTATGCGTAGAAAAAACATCATAAATCATCTACAAGATAGGATAAATACTGGAGTTCCATACGAACACCAATTGCCGACTACTACAGGTCACCGACCTTTACACAGCCAGCGAATGACTTCGCGCTGTGCATTTTCTCCGACATTACGACTACACTGATCACAGTCACTTTCTAAGACTATTAGGTCACTGAAAACTACAGGAGACCGACGTTTTGTTTCAGTAATACACTCTGGTCTCAGTCGCTAAATTCTATAAATATACTCTTTGTATCGTGTTTCGCCTTAACAATGCCTGAGATAGTTCTGTGGTACAAAGATCGAATGAGTGAACCACTTTCATAAAATAACGATCTTTACACTAACTGTGATGACGCATAAACTGAATTACATGGTATCTAGTCAAAGCTAACATGTTACACAACAGATCCCAGACTGGCTCTCGTCGTGCGGCCTATTAAAAGGTAAAAACGTTCGGCCACCAGATGGATGGACTGAACGGCGTGTATTCAATATGATTTCCGATATTAATTTAAGAGGAGGCAGTTATTACCACAACTGGAATTATAATTACAGCCTATACGTATTACTCTATGAAATACGTTATTAGTTTAAAGTAAATATAACTTGCGTAAAAATTGTTTAGCTTGAATCACATGATGCTACATTTACAGTACAAGTTTTATAAATAGTGAAAACTGCAATTAACACATGTACAGTACAAAACATATCACTACAGTATGATAATATAAACCATAGCTAACGGTGTTTTCTATATAGAGGAGTTGTGAACTTTATTTTGAGATCACGAAAAGAAAGCGACACTTTGCGTGATATCCTAAATAGAGGACCATACAAAAATAGTAATGACAGTAATAACGTGATGATATTTAATAATATTTACAACGATAATGTAAAATGTAACGCAGCTGTTAAGTATTGTCCTAAGTCTCAGATTCTTGTGAAATGTATGTAGAATAAACCAGTTACTAATATTTCACATAAAAATATATGTGATATGTGTAGCTTTGCCCGGCTATTCGACGCAAACAGAAACAAGGCATCAACAGTATACACCGTGTGAATCCATGATTTTACAAATGGCAATCCATAACAAAACCGCGTAATATGCACTCAATCATTACAAATACATGCAAACCAATTAATACCGAAGAAAGCGCTGCTCTATAAGAGAAAGAGGGAACAAAAATTGAAGCAAACACGATCACAGAGACAATGAAAGAATTAATGTCCAAAGTAATGACACTTGTTTCTTAACTTGTAATGACACTTGTTTCTTAACATCTGATTATCAGCCCTAAGTCCTATACATCATCAGCCATAGCAGCAAAATTAAAACCTTCGTAATGTCATTACATCACATTTAATTATTGAAGCATTTCATATGACCTTAAGGTCATAACCAGTTATTTTGTGAAACATCTTCACAGTAATAATGAAATGAGAATAAAAGAAGAGTAAGACATGACCAATTGGCTCCTAATGTTAGTCGATTGTATGAGAATTTTTCTGCCTCTTCTGGCACCCTGGTTTTGAGGACTCAAGGCTAACCTTATATTGATTATTAACGTTATTTATAAGTAAAAGATTCATACTTGAGTAGATTATCACGTGATAGAGCATAAGAGTGTCAATAAACTGCCGTTACCCTAACTTTGATCTGCAAACAAATAATTGCATCTCGCTGTCTTTCAAAACTTGCTGAAGGTGTAAGCAGCTCAAAATCTGTATACAGGAAGTTTCAAAAATACTTTTACAAACTTTGGGGCGGATTCCTTGCACCAAAAGAAGAAACAAAAGTCTAAGAAACTTTGACTCTAAAATGTAAATCTTAAGAAGTAAGAGAACTTGATCAATAGAAGAGATGGGTTTCACCATAGCGAAGATGAGGTAGTGCCCATAGCTCTTAACTTACGTATTTCAGAGTCCAGGTTGACGAATCACTTACATCTTGTTTTGTGTAAGGAATCCGCCCCCAAAGTTTGTGAAAGTATTTTTGAAACACACTGAATAAGGAATATTCCACATCCCGAGTGAATTAGGATGGTGACACTTACTAATAGATTCTGAAAGAAAGGAATCGTTCACAGTGATTGACAACCTCCTATCTTCATTGATAACATTGTCTAAACACAATGTAAAAGTTTTCTTTTTAAATTGATTACGTCGGCAGTTAAAACTATCTTATATGGTATAAATGTTGCAGTGATTTATTATCTAAATAGTTTTAGACTCTCAGTTGAAAACAGTGTACTGTGGTTTCCTGAGGACCAGAGAAATAACTGCTGGTCAGAAAACGTACAAACTAACCCAGCTCAAATTGCTCAGATACATTAAAGTGATATTAAAATACGAAGACGTGTCAGTTCTGTTACCAATTAAAGTCTTTTAATTGTGAAACACTGCATCTGCCTAGACTCGCTGTTTGAAAGTAAACAAGTAAAGAGAACCACAGTACAATTCGCTGAAGAAACAGTACCATTTAACAGGCTATTACGACCAGCAGATATGCAAGTGTCATAAATGAGATATTATATGACATATCACTAAACATTTACGTGAAACAACGTGCGTTAACACATGCGATATTTACTGTCATATTTACAAAACAGAAACTGTTATGTTGTGTACGCTCGTCTCTTATTTGTCATCGAGGTGAAATGTACGGTTTCGATTAGTGATTAAAATAGAGAAAGTAGGAACGACTCGAGGAGAGATTTGGATATGGTGGTTACGGCTTTTGCTACTGGGTTACTGCAACAGGGGAGCGCTGAAAATGATGTAACACGTTCACTTGTCACCCAATATGCATAGTGTTACTTTGAGCTGTGTTTCGGTCTTTTCAGTGAAACTTCGTATTTATATTTCGACGACGAATGAAGAAAGAAAGCATAACTTCACAGCAACTTCTATCTTAAGAAATAGTGTCCAGGAAATATTTTTGCAAAGTGACAAAGTTCTTAAGAGTGTAATGAATGTGATGGTGATAATTGTTATAAGGTACTGTTTCTCTAAGTTCATGTCTTCTGTAGTCTCTAGATTCTTTAATATTCAAGCATCGACTGAGCACAGATGTGGAGTTTCACAGATAAATGGCCTTTATTCTTAGTACAACAGTGTTGCCACGTCTCCAATTTCAAAATAATTCTTATTCGTTTCCAGTTGACAAAGTGTTGCGCCGCCGTCGTTTATTTATTTAAGACTCTCAATTCATGTAATGTAAAATGATGATTGCATATTTTACTTTAAAATTGTCACTTAAGATATGGACTCTCTTCTGAAGAGTTCATTCGATAAAAATATTGCTCTACTATTAACAGTTTTGTGATATGATGTCCCTCTCTCTCTCTCTCTCTCTATCTATCTACCTATCTCTCTATCTCTACCTTCTGTAGCCTCTTTCCCGTCAGATATCATGGTTTCCTCTAGCAATATGTAAATTGGGAGTGCAGAATTCCCACATTTAAATTGGAAGTAGCCTAATAATCGCCCAAAGTTAGCAGGCTAGAGGGATGTGGAATCGAAACGGAATGACCCGACTGGGAATTCAATGTGGCAACTCTACATGATAAATTTTCTGTTTTATCGAACTGGATTTCGGTTTTCATTGTAGTATGTAACAGCCCATTGGTAAAAGATGAAGTCCAGCTGGCAAAATTTTATTTCCTTAATACAAATTCATTTTCTCCTGTACTCTGATTAGAGTAGAACTTATGACTGACCGAGTGTGTATAAGCAGGGAGACAACATTTTATTTACCATACACCACACGTGTCTCAATAAACAAGTCGAATGCTACTTTTTGTGTTTCAACAGCATTCGAAAAGAATTAACATTTAAGTCTTCATAACTACAAATAATTCCTCTTTTAAATACAGAAACAATTTAGAACACAGCAACTAAAAGTAATAATGTGCAATTCTTTTGGTGGTTTGGAACAGACGTTTCTGTGTCATCTGAAAAGCCTGCCGTAGATAGATACTAATCTCGCTTTCACTGTCTATGTTTTACAAATCTTAAAGTTTATTCTACGTTATATGAAGCCGGAAAGATGCTGTAAAGAATTTATGAGTGATGTCATAAGATTAGTGAAATCGAAGGGACCATCTTCTCATACCTGAAGTTACCAACGGAATGAGAACTAATAGTTTAGACAGTGATTTAGTGCGGTATGCTGATGTGTCTATGGCGTCCCATCAGCCACCGGACGCCATTTGTCCAAATATTTGTCGAACTAATACTTGGTTTACGTTCAATTAGCAGACCCGACACTGTGATAACTGTGGAGTGTTGTATCACGACACGCTACGCTTGCTGGCAGCACTTGAAGGAGAACCCAGAGGCAGAACGATACTCTAGGCTAAGGCGCAAACAACGTGTCTCGCTTTAAAAAGGCACTGGTACTGAAAGAATATATTCCACAACAGATGAGGGCAAAAACTTGATGATTACACGTTACAGAAACAGTAAAAAAGTGTACATTCTATGCTGGTGAGCATAACATTAATGCAACAGAACCATTGGACATGAACGTACTTTCGCACCTTTAGATGTAATTGTAATAGTCATGAAAGAAATAATATCTCAGTTTTTGGAACAGTATTTTTTTCATAAGTTGACGTCAGGACGAATAAATAACAAATGGAGATGCAATTTAGAACAGAGAAGGAGAGTAACGACTTAGTTAAAATCCAAAAGTTAAATGGACTATTGGTGGAAAAGGCGAATGAATTTATAACAAACGTATTATCCGATCTAGATCACAATATTCAATAAAAACAGTTTTGAATGAAATCGCATGCAGTACGTTATGCGTATTACTACTTATATTGAAAATCTATAATTTCACTGTTTGTGTACTGTAAGATAAATATTGTGCAACATGTATAATGAAACGTCTGCACAAGCTCATCCTCCTGTGAGCAGTAAGTATCTTTCTATATTCAACGTGATCTTCCACCACGAGATACAGGAAGTATTAATACTTTTGTTTTGTCGAGCCGTGAGAAAGAACGGTCAGTTAAATTTCTGCCGCCAAATAAGTCAGTCAGCTTTAAACGTCTGCAGAGGTACGAAGCAGCAAAAACATAGTTAGGAATTGCATAGAATTTGTCATCAATAACAAGATAAAATCAGTACTGTGCAAAGAAAGGGAAGGTGAAAGGTTTAAGGGGTATGTGGACGGTCTATACAAGGTAGATGAAATTCAAGGCAGTATTATAGAAATGGAAGAGTACATAGATGAAGATGAGATGAGAATAGGATACTGCTAGAAGCGTTTGACAGAACTTCGAAAAACGTGAGGAGAAAAAACGCTCTTGGAGAAGATAAAATTGGTTCAGAACAACTGACAGCCTTTGGAGATTCAGCTATGACCAAATTATTCCATTTGGGATGTAAGATGTATGAGACAGGCGTAATACGATCGGTTTTAAAGAAGAATGTAATAATTCTAATTCCAATGAAAGCAGATGGTAACAGGTGTTAGTATAACCGAACTAGCAGTTTAAAAACTCAATTTTGCAAAATACTAAGAGTAATTAGTTACATAAGAATGGAAAAACTGATGGAAACAGACTTCCTATAAGATCATTCTAGAATCCGTAGATATGTAGGAGAATGCAAGGCATTGCGGACCTTAAGACTGTTCTTACAGTAAAGTTTGAGCATTGGTAAATTTAGAGACAGATTTTGACAGTGTTAACGGTAATATTCTCTTTGAAACTCTGGAGGCAGCAGAAGACAAATACAGGGATCGCAGGGCTATTTATAACTTGTGCAGAAACTAGACGGTAGTTATAAGAGTAGGGAGGCACGAAAGGGAAGCAGTGGTTCAGAAGGGAGTGAGACAAGGTTATAGCTTGTTCATGCTGAATGGTCTTATAGGTCAGTACTTCAGGGAGGTTTTGTGTCATAATTGTGAATTTATTTTGTAATTCTTGCAGTACATAGATTTCACCTAAGTTTTCTAGTGAGACAGGATGTTCAGCACAGATATCAAAAGAGAAAGCTATTGATACCACCATCATCTTGATTTTATTGAAACGAAAGAGTTGGGCTTTGAAACCACGGCAAATTATTAAGTTAAATCATAGTAAAAGTAAATGTCTTTTTGGATCTGGTGATTTCAAATCTAACGGTTTTGCCGGTCGAGTTTCACGTTCTTTTCTCTGAAGAATGTTATTTAGAAATTGCGTTTAGGGAAGTATGGTGTTTTGCACCACGTTACCATACATCTTGGCATAGCTTCTGTCCTTTGTAAATTCTTGTTCTGTTGAAAGTTACGTCAATTTGATCAGTATGATGAACATCAACAGGAAACAAATAATCCGTATATGCCGCGATTACATTATTTGATATTAACAGAATCTTCCGTCGGTTCTTGGTAGAACAACATTATAATAATAAATGAAAAGCACCAGTTTGCTTTTGTTCTACAATATTATTTTTATTGCTAACCGGTTTTCGGCTTACAAAGCCATCTTCAGACATTTACTGAGTATTATCACCAAAGAAGTTAAATGTTAGCAGACAACATTGGAAGAGAAGTAACACATCTAGAGTGAAGTAGAAACATACAGTGAGTTACATCTTTGCAATGAAATAGTAAAACGTGAACAGTACATAAATAACAATGGAGTTGACAGGAAAACCTTTAGCACAAAATAGGAATAGCATGCCTACATAACAGTTTCTATTAATAAACAAAACTAATGAAATAAGATAAAATTAGTACTAGGCAAGGCTGCATCAAGAGGTATGAAACATGGAGAGTGATACACAACCAATTAAAAAATAAGAGACAGTTGTCAATGTAAATACAGAGTACACGAGGAACTTAAACAATATCAATAAGATAAACAGAAATTAGTAAATGCAGGAAAATTGAGGTGTTTGAGGGAACCTACAGTTTGAGAGTGTGGTGGTACTGCATTTTAACATTAACACTATAATCAAAGCAGTGGCTGTATACCAGTTTACATTAAATAAATGAGCAAAGTAAAATATGAACAGTATTTGATGAGACAACTACAAGGGGAGTTAAACATGGACAGTAATACAAGTACAAGTTAAAAGCAAACCCTTAACAATTGAAACTACAGCATATGTGGAATACAACGACAACTGCAACAAATAAAACAACTTAATGACTACTGGAAAATGGGAATATGTAGGAAGAGAGAGTGTGGGAAGTAATGAACAACAAAGATGATTATATGAAGTTTAGGAGAGGGGAAGTGTTGAGTTGTGTCTGGTCATTTAGGATGAGATCTGGACTGTGAGCAATATGTTTGTTAATTTCCAGGGCTTCCAGCAGGTTGAGTTTATGGCCTTTGTTTGCTAAGTGAAGTACATGGGACACAGGCTGGTAGTTGTGACCCTCACTCAGTACATGCTCGGCAAATGCAGAGTCTGAATTCTGCAACCTCCAGCTGCGTTCATGTTAAGCCAGCCTAGTTGATATGTCTCTGCCTGACTGACCAATGTAACATTTGTCACAATCAGAACAGGTGATTTTGTATACCCCACTGTTGGCTAATAACGGGATCTTGTCTTTGCTATTAAAAACACACTGGGCTGTAGTGTTCCTGACATAGTAGGAAACCCTATACTTGCAGGATTTCAGTGCTTTGGCTACAGTCTGTGATACCTGACCTAGAAATGGTAGAGTACACCATTTTTTGCAGACAGTGGATGGGGAAGCAGGTGGGGCATAGAGGAGGGGTATAATTTTCTGTTTTTGTTTCCTGTGCAAGATGTGGTCAATAAGAACTGGATTTTAGCCATTGGCTGAGGCAATAAATTTTACTGTATCTAACTCTGCTTTAAAATCATCTGTGGACATGGGGATAGATATGAGACGGTGTACCATTGAGTGGAAAGCTGCATGTTTGTGAGCTATGGGGTGTTGTGAGCAAGAAGGTATTACTGTGTCTGTAGTTGTTGTTTTTCTGTAAATTTTGAAACAATGTGTGTGTGTACTGATGTCAATGGTGAGATCTAAGAAGTTTATGGATTTGTTGCCAATTTCCATAGTGAACTGGATATTTTTATGTTGACTGTTTAGGTTTTTCAAGAATGTGTTGAGTTGTCTTGTAGTACCAGTCCACATACACAGGACATCATCTACATATCTAAACCAGTATTTGATGTTTGCACTCAAATTGCAAATTTTGAACAAAATTTTCTAAAAACAGAACCTCCTCTATGCCCCACCTGCTTCCCCATCCACTGTCTGCAAAAAATGGTGTACTCTACCATTTCTAGGTCAGGTATCACAGACTGTAGCCAAAGCATTGAAATCCTGCAAGTATAGGGTTTCCTACTATGTCAGGAACACTACAGCCCAGTGTGTTTTTAATAGCAAAGACAAGATCCCGTTATTAGCCAACAGTGAGGTATACAAAATCACCTGTTCTGATTGTGACAAATGTTACATTGGTCAGTCAGGCAGAGACATATCAACTAGGCTGGCTGAACATGAACGCAGCTGGAGGTTGCAGAATTCAGACTCTGCATTTGCCGAGCATGTACTGAGTGAGGGTCACAACTACCAGCCAGTGTCCCATGTACTTCACTTAGCAAACAAAGGCCATAAACTCAACTGCTGGAAGCCCTGGAAATTAACAAACATCTTGCTCACAGTCCAGATCTCTTCTTAAATGACCAGACACAACTCAACACTTCCCCTCTCCTAAACTACATATAATCATCTTTGTTGTTCATTACTTCCCACACTCTCTCTTCCTACATATTCCCATTTTCCAGTAGTCATTAAGTTGTTTTATTTGTTGCAGTTGTCTTTGTTTTCCACATATGCTGTATTTTCAATTGTTAAGGGTTTGCTTTTAACTTGTACTTGTATTACTGTCCATGTTTAACTCCCCTTGTAGTTGTCTCATCAAATACTGTTCATATTTTACTTTGCTCATTTATTTAATGTAAACTGGTATACAGCCACTGCTTTGATTATAGTGTTAATGTTAAAATGCAGTACCACCACACTCTCAAACTGTAGGTTCCCTCAAACACCTCAATTTTCCTGCATTTACTAATTTCTGTTTATCTTATTGATATTGTTTAAGTTCCTCGTGTACTCTGTATTTACATTGACAACTGTCTCTTATTTTTTAATTGGTTGTGTATCACTCTCCATGTTTCATACCTCTTGATGCAGCCTTGCCTAGTACTAATTTTATCTTATTTCATTAGTTTTGTTTATTAATAGAAACTGTTATGTAGGCATGCTATTCCTATTTTGTGCTAAAGGTTTTCCTGTCAACTCCATTGTTATTTATGTACTGTTCACGTTTTACTATTTCATTGCAAAGATGTAACTCACTGTATGTTTCTACTTCACTCTAGATGTGTTACTTCTCTTCCAATGTTGTCTGCTAACATTTAACTTCTTTGGTGATAATACTCAGTAAATGTCTGAAGATGGCTTTGTAAGCCGAAAACCGGTTAGCAATAAAAATAATATTGTAGAACAAAAGCAAACTGGTGCTTTTCATTTATTATTACATTATTTGAGGTTAAATATTCACACTTAAGCCAAGACAATACACCGCTGCAAATTACCCTGTTTCTGATGCAAGGTCACGCAAGATGACTGTAGCCAGAAAGTTATAAGCATTGACACAAACGAAGGAAGCTTTCCGCGCTAAAAGTACACTGCTGGTATCTGATATCGATGTAGAAACAAAATAAGTAAATATGTGTTGACGCCAGTATCGTACAGAACTGAAACATGCCCCGGTAGATTTTCGAAGGAACCTGAACCATTTCAAATATGGTGCTACCGATGGGCCTTAAGTACGAAGTTAGGAAGTTATAAGAACTGTCTGATGTCTGTGCAAGACACGAAATGGAGTGAATTTGTACTTATTTTTTATTTTAGTATGATTATCTAGAAGTGGTATTAGGAGAGATATGATGCTAGTGATATGTAGTGTGTAGTTATTGGATATTGAAATATATTTATTTTAAGAAGTTTATCTGTCGTATTCTATGTTTATACGTATTTGTAATGTTTTGGTAGCAATAAAAAATAATTTACTTCATAAACGTATCTTTGTAGCAGACTTACAGCTATGAAACGTGAAAAATACCTGTCTTAGAATACGTGTAACACACGAGTTAACGCGTGACAATAACAGGTGCGACTGGTTGCAGGTTGAAACCATAGTCCAAATAAATCTAACTTTATTAGAATCATTGTCAGTGTGCACAAGTCAGATAATGACGTTAAAATTCGTGTTAATTAAACACACAGTAAAAGAAGTATCTAATTTGGTCAATGCAATGAAATAGAAGTAGCACCGATTAACTTTACAAGGTTTCAGAGAAGAAGTTGGGGCTGAAAAGTAATTAAAATCTCAACCAATTAATCGTGTGCAACATAGCCGCAGGTGGATACACATTGACTATAGGAACACACCGAACGCATAAACTGAAATAACATGTAACAACCCTTGCTCACCAGGTCATGGATGGGTCCCCAAAACGTGAACAGTCTATCGAAAAATGCTCAACTTCACTCCTTCCTAACCAGCCGATCACCATAGTCGTTATGTAGGAATACAAGCTGCGTTCTATGCAGATGCCTGCCACTGCTGCTTGGCAGATTAGATTAGATTAGACTAGATTAGTACTTGTTCCATAGATCATGAATACGACACTTCGTAATGATGTGGAACGTGTCATGTTAATAAAAGGTGTCTATGCAAGATATTACATTACGCAAAAAATTACATGTCATATAATATTTTTAATATTTTTTTGCGGTGGTTGGAGAAATTACCCACTTACTGTATCCAAAAATTCATCTAATGAGTAGAAGGAGTGCCATTAAGAAATTCCTTTAATTTCCTTTTAAATGCTATATGGCTATCTGTCAGACTTTTGATGGTATTAGGTAAGTGACCAAAGACTTTTGTGGCAGCATAATTTACCCCCTTCTGAGCAAAAGTTAGATTTAACCTTGAGTAGTGAAGATCATCCTTTCTCCTAGTGTTGTAGCCATGTACACTGCTATTACTTTTGAATTTGTTCGGATTGTTAATAACTAATTTCATAAGTGAATATATATATATATATATATATATATATATATATATATATATATGGCATCATATTCTGAGGTAACTCATCACCGAGTGAAAGAGTGTTCATTGCACAAAAGAGGGTCTTCAGAATAATTGCTGGAGCTCATACAAGATCATCCTGCAGACACTTATTTAAAGAGCTAGAGATCTTCACTGTAGCTTCACAATACATAAGCTACAGTGAAGATCTCACTATATATATATATATATATATATATATATATATATATATATATATATATAGTATTGTGAAGCTGCAGTGAAGATCTTCACTGTAGCTTCACAATACATAAGCTACAGTGAAGATCTCCCTATATATATATATATATATATATATATATATATATATATATATATATATATATAGTATTGTGAAGCTGCAGTGAAGATCTCTAGCTCTTTAAATAAGTGTCTGCAGGATGACCTCGGATGAGCTCCAGCAATTATTCTGAATACACGCTTTTGTGCAGTGAACACTCTTTTACTCAGTGATGAGTTACTCCAGAATATGCCACACGAAAGCAGAGAATGAAAATAGGTGTGGTAAGCTAATTTACTGAGATGTATATCGCCAAAATTTGCAATGACCCTAACAGCATAAGTAGCTGAACTCAAACGTTTCAGCAAATCTCCAGTGTGTTTTTTCCAGTTCAACCACTCATAAATGCATACACCTAGAAATTTGGAATATTCTACCTTAGCTACGGATTTCTGATCGAAGTCTATATCTATTAATGGTGTCATTCCATTTACTGTGTGGAACTGTATGTACTGAGTTTTGTCAAAATGTAATGAGAGACCGTTTGCAGAGAACCACTTAATGATTTTCTGAAAAAAATCGTTTACAGTTTCACCAGTTAATTCTTGTCTGTTGAGTGTGGTAGCTATACTTGTATCATCGGCAAAAAGTACCAGCTTTGCATCTTCGTGAATATAGAATGGCAAGTCATTAATATATATTAAGAACAGCAGCAGAGGATCCAGGACCGAACCTTGCAGCACCCCATTCTTGATTGTTCCCCGGTTTGAGAAATCACCAGTTTTTTTCTGCATATTATGTGAACTGGTTATTTCAACTTTCTGCACTCTTCCAGTTAGGTATGATTTAAACCATTTGAGCGCTGTCCCGACTTTATCTAGAAGTATTCCATGATTAACACAATCAAAAGCCTTTGAGAGATCACAAAAGATCCCAACGGGTGACTTCCGGTTACTCAGAGCATTTAATATTTCATTAGTGAAAGTATATATAGCATCTTCCGTTGAAAAACTTTTCTGGAAACCAAACTGACATTGTGACAAAACTTTAATTTTACAAAGGTGTGAAGGTACTCTTCAATACATTACTTTTTATAGAATTTTGGATAAGGCAGTCAGAAGAGAGATTGGGTGGTAGTTGTTGACATCAGACGTAGTCCGCAGCTCGTGGTCGTGCGGTAGCGTTCTCGCTTCCTACGCCCGGGTTCCCGGGTTCGATTCCCGGCGGGGTTAGGGATTTTCTCTGCCTCGTGATGACTGGGTGTTGTGTGCCGTCCTTAGGTTAGTTAGGTTTAAGTAGTTCTAAGTTCTAGGGGACTGATGACCATAGATGTTAAGTCCCATAGTGCTCAGAGCCATTTGAACCATTTGAACATCAGACGTATCCCCTTTTATATGCAGTGGTTTAACAATGGCATACTTCGGTCTATCAGGGAAAATACCCTGCTTCAGAGAGCTATTACATATGTGGCTAAGAATCCCACTTCTCTTCGGAACAAGCTTTGATTATCCTGCTGGAAATGCCATCAATTCCATGTGAGCTTTTATTCTTGAGAGAGTTTATTATCTTCCTAATTTCAGGAGAGGTGGGTGGAATTTCAATTGTATCAAATGATGTGGGTAAGGCCTCTTCCATTAACTGCATTGCTTCTTCAGTGAACATTTAGCTCCTAGTTTCAGTACAACATTTAAAAAAAGATTATTATAAATGTTTTCAACTTCCAGCTTGTTGTTTGTCAAGTTTCCATTCGCTTTGATGGTAATGCCGTCATCCTGTACTCTTGGTTGCCCTGTCTTCCTTGTAATAATATCCCAAATTGTTTTGATTTTATTATCAGAGGTATTAATCTCAGACATGATGCACATGCTTCTGGAGTTTTTAATAACCTTTCTTAATGTGGCACAGTAGTTTTTATAATATTTCGCTGTTTCTGGGTCATTACTCTTTCTTGCTGTTAGATACAGTTCACTTTTGTGGTTACAAGATATTTTTATTCCTTTAGTAAGCCAGGGTTTTTTGCATGGTTTCTTATAATTAGATTTAACTACTTTCTTGGGGAAACAGTTTTCAAATTCTCTTACAAGTGTATCATGAAATAACTTATATTTTCAATTAGCATCGGCTTCCTTGTGCGCCTAATCCCAGTCTAATTGCTGAAGATTTTCTGAGAAATTTCTAATTGTTGAGTCATTAATTGAACACACAACATTGGAGGGCAGTTTTTAATTACTGAATGGAGCTATATCATATACTGTAAATAGCTGAGCACCATGATCAGAAAGTCCAGTCTCAACAGGACAAGAATTTATGTTTTTAAACTTACCTTGGTCTATAAAAGTGTTATCTATCAACGTGCTGCTGTCCTTTACTACCCGAGTAGGAAAATTAATGACAAATGTCAAACTGAAAAAACCGAGCAAGACTTCCAGATCATTCTTCCTATTACACCGTTTCAGTGAATTAACATTGCAGTCCCCTCAAATAATAATTTGCTTTCCCCTATCTGACAGATAGCACAACGAGGCACCCAAGTATTCCAGGAATAAATGAAAGTTTCCTGAAGGGGACTATATACTGTTACAGTCATAAAAAAGCCCTCCTTCAGTTTTAAGCTGACAGGCACATGCTTCTATATGTTGCTCTAGATAAAACGTTTTTCTATCTAAGCTTTTTACACAGTGATAACTTTTGACATTATGGCAACTCCTCCTCTCACCTTATTCTCTCTACTCATATGTGCAGCTAGTTTATAACCACTATTATTTACCTTTTCCATCTCAGACACAATGTGATGCTCAGACAGGCATAGCATATCTATTACAGTATCATATACAATGCCATCTAAACAGGCCAGGAGCTCATCTACTTTATTCATCAATCCCGGAATATTTTGGTGAAAAATGGTAACATTATTTTTTACTTTACTTTTGTGAGAATCAAATTTTTTCTTTAATCCACCAATAAATTCGTTAAATATGATAACATTATTATTTGCTTTCCTATTGTGAGAATCTTGTGAGGTATGGACCTCTTTAGCACCTGCCTGCCTGAACGTCGCATTGGACACTGATATTAGTCTAAAAAAGGAGTACATCCATGAATACTACTGTCCCCCCTTATGGATTTCGCTAACAACCCTGCCAGTTCACCATTCCCTTTCCTACTGAGATGTAGGTCATGCCATGTGAAATCCCCCCTATCAAAAGCCTCGACAGTAACCAATACAATGTCTGACAGAGTGGCCGCCCTACGCAACTGATACAACTCCATATTTACCCTGCTGACAGAGCGGTTCAACTGGGGCTGATCACGCCGCACGAAAGCAGGCACCAGCCCAACATTGGTATTGGTCGTTGCAGATGCTATTTTCACCAGGTCACACTCAATACTGTATCCCTGATCCCTATCAATACCATTTCCCACTCCACCCACTATCATCACATGATACAGCTTTGAGAAGCCCTTGCACAAGAAACCTATATCCTCTACCATCTGGCTAAGACATGCACTTGGCTTGAAAAAGTTTGTGAGCTGGTACATGTCACGTAATTTTTCCTGCAAAATCTAGCCCACACGTCTTACATTGCTGCTACCTAGCAACAGATCTTTCCTCTTACTTTCAAATTTTATTGAAACAGGTGGTTTCCTAGTGAGCTTCTGTTGCATCTTAACTACATCTACTTCTGCTGGAGCCTCTTCCTTACTTAACTGTGGTAGCAAGGCAAACCTATTGGTTGTGCCAGTTGGGAAACTGTCAGGTACTGTCCTCTTTCTGTGGCCCCTGTCCCCATCTACCACTTCCCACCGCTGTTTATCCTCCTCCCCCCTTATCCTCTTCAGTTCCTCCCTCGCTATGTCCAAATTAGCTGGAAGGGCTCTAATTTTCTCCTCCTGTTCAGCTATAGTCCTATCTCTTGAGCAAACCCTGCAAAAGAATGGAAGAGTCTCGTTTGATTCCCCAATTCCCATGCCGCTACAATTTACCCAATGAAACCCCCTGTCACACAAAACCCCTGAACTAACTTTCCTACTGCAGCTCACACAGTTAGTATCCATGGTAGTTTGGGAATTAGTTAAGAGATTTACTAAGTGATAACGATAATATATTAAATACAGATGCAAAACGACACTAAATATGCTTTGGAAACTAATATGTAAGTAACTATTACCAAATGCACTTAAATCTGTGGCATAACGCCAAATATGCACGATGAAAAATTAGGCCTAAACAGCTGAATATAACCAAATCGAACTTTTTGCGATTACTGGAAGAATACGAAAATAAAGGAAAAACATTTAATGGTAAGCTTGAAGAGCACACTAATGAACGTATTTAATTAGTTAATCTATAGCAAATGCACTTAGGATTGCGGTATAACGCTAAGTATGCGCACTCGAAAAATAAGGCAAATCAGCGAAATATAAACAAAACGAACTTTTCGCGATTACTGGAGCAATAAACATATAAAAGAAAAACCTTTAATGGTGAGCTTGAAAAGCACCCTAATGAACGTATTTAATCGGTTAAACTACCGCAAATGCACTTAACATCGCGGTATAACGCTAAATATGCGCACTAGAAAAATTAGGCATAAGCAGCAGTAATTAACAAACAAACGTTTCGCGATTACCAGAACATAACTCAAATAAAAGAAAAACTTTTAATAGTGAGCTTGAATACTACACTAAAGATCGTATTTAATTGGTTAAAAGTGTTTAACTACAATTTATTACAACCTAAATAACTTATCTTTCACGAGAGCTCTGTCTCCGTACGTGCGGCCTTGTGCAGGGCTACCAAACCAAGAGACATTTCATGGGCTAACTCTCAGATCAGCTCTGCTCTCTGCTGCATACTGTGCTGGAAATGTGAAGTATCTAGTCTTAGCACTGGCATATGTTCTGCTTCGAATCTTCATCCAGAGTCATTTACACTGCATCTCCTATCTCTACCTTGAGCAGTGTCCGTGCCACAAAACATAATCCCCTACCAACACTGAGTCACATGCCACCATCGGTGAAGTAATCCATGTCGTCACTAATACCATTTTTGCCGCAGCAGAATCAGCAATTCCTCGTTCCTCCGGTTGCCACCAGCGGAAGTCAGTGTCTTGGTGGTCGCCGGAAATTGCTGCGGCCATTAGAGACCATAGGCGGGCCCTGCAATGTCGTAAGCGGCACACCTCCCTGACAAACATTATCGCCTTCAAACGGCTCCAAGCGCAGGTTCGCCTCCTCATCAGACGAAGGAAGCAGGAGTGTTCGGAACGCTATGTCTCCACCGTTGAAACAGAAACCTCCCCCTCCCAGGTTTGGATAAAGCTCCGCCGACTTTACGGCTATCGGAACCCAGAAGGTGTACCTGGAATCTCCAAAAATTGAACTGTATCTTCCAATCCAGGTGTAACTGCAGAGCATCTTGCGGAGTATTACGCTGGCATATCTGCGTCGGAGATTTACCACCCCACCTTTCATCTCCTCAAGCAGAGGTTGGAGCGACAACACCTCCCTTTTGCTCCATGCCACCCTGAGCTTTATAATGCTCCCTTTAGTGAGTGGGAATTTCTCAGTGCCCTTGCCGACTGTCCTGACACATCCCCTGACCCAGATCGCATCCATTCGCAAAATCTGTCAGCGGATTCCTAATGCCACCTCATTGCTGTCTTCAACCATATTTGGAGTGATGACGAATTCCCATCGCGATGGTGGCAAAGTGTCATCACTCCAGTCCTAAATCCCGGAAAGAGCACACTAGATATTGACAGCTATCGTCACATCAGCCTCACCAACGTTCTGTGCAAACTGCTTGAACATATGGTGAGCCAGCAGTTGTGTTGGCTTCTTGAGTCTCGGGACGTTCTAGCTCTGTCCCAGGTCGGTTTTTGCCAAGGACTCTCCACCATCAATAACTTGGTGTAGCTGTAGTCTGCCATTCGGTCAGCCTTTTCCTGGCGACAACACCTTATTGCCGTCTTTTTCGATCTCACGAAGGCCTACGATACCACTCGGTGACACCACATCCTCGCGACTCTGCATGAGTGGGGCCTCCGGGGCCCACTCCCGATTTTTATACAGAACTTTTTGTCACACCGCACATTCAGAGTTTGTGTCGGTGCTTCCCATAATTGACCCCATATACAAGAGAATGTGGTCCCGCTGGGCTCTGTCTTGAGTGTCCCACTCTTTTTAATTGCCGTCAATGGTCTCACATTTGCAGTAGGATCGTCAGTCTCTCTCCTCCTATACTCTTCCGATTTTTGTATTTCGTTCTGGTCCTCTTCTACTGTTGCGGCTGAACGCCGGCTGCTGGGAGCTATACAGAAGGCGCAGTCATGGGCGCTCACTCACGGCTGTCAGTTTTCGGCCGCCAAAACTTGCGACTTCTGTCGTCGTCGTACCCTTCTTCCCCATCCAGAACTTTAACTCGATGACCCACTACTAGATATAGTGGAGACCTACCGTTTTATGGGACTGGTCTTCGACACCCACCTAAGTTGCCCTCCCCATCCTCGTCAACTTAAGGACAAGTGCTGGTGGCACCTTAATCTTATTCAATGCCTGAGCGACACAGACTGGCGTGCTGATCATCGTGCACTGCTGCGGCTGTACCAAGCCCTCGTACAATACTATGTTGATTGCCGGAGCGTGGTGTATGGTTCAGGAGCCCCCTCTGCACTGAGTCTACGAGACCCTATCCACCACTGTGGAGTTCGGCTCGCGACGGGAGCATTCAGATCTAGCCCCGTGAACAGCCTCCTTGTGGAAGCTGATATTCCTCCATTGCTGCTCCAGAGGCAACAGTTTCTCGCAAATTATACCGCTCACATACATAGTTCGCCTCGCCATCCAAATTGCCGTCTTATTTTCCATAAAACAGCGGTCCATCTCGCACAGTGGCGGCCCAGAACTGAGAATCCCTTCACCGTCCAAGTCCGGTCACTTCTTCATGAACTCCACGCTTTCTCCTTACCACCTTTCCTGCAGGCCCACTTTCGTATACCTCCATGGTCCATACCTTGGCCACAGCTTCGGCTGAACCTATTGAAAGGCCCCAAAGGTTAAGTTCCCCCTGAAGCTCTCAGTCCGCATTTTATCTCTCTTCTTGGCGAGTTTGAGGGTTCAGAAATAATCTACACCAATCGATCACTGGTCGACGGTCTTGTTGCTACGGTTACGCTCACGTTGATCGTACTGAACAACGCTCTTGCTGAATGGCTGTAGTATTTTCACTGCAGATTTGGTTGCCGTTTATCACGCTCTGGATCACATCCGCTTCTGGTCTGGTTATTCCTTCGTGATTTTTAGTGACTCCTTAAGCAGCCTACAAGCTCTCGACCAGTGCTTCCTTGTCATCCCTCGGTACTGTTAATGCAGGTGTCTCTTTATGCCCTCTGCACCAGTGGATGCCAGTGACCTTCATTTCGACCCCAGGTGATGTTGGGATACAGGGTAATGAACTTGCTGACCGCATGGCCAAACAGGCCACCAGTAAACCATCTCTGGAGATTGGCCTACTGAAGACCGATTTGCGAGCAGTCTTCCGCCGCAAAGATTTCGCGATCTGGGATACTGAATGGCGCACTCTGAGTACACCAAATAAACTCCTTGATATCAAGGAGACGACGAACGTGTGCCGGTCACCCATGCGAGCCACTCACAGGGAATCTGTTGTCCTTGGCCGGCTCCGCATTGGCCACACGTGGCTAACACATGGATACCTCTTCCGTCGCAAGGACCCAAATCGGTGGCGGTGTGGCTCTCTTGTGACTGTCGAGCTCATCTTGCTTGAATGCGAAATTTTAGCCGCTCTGGGGCGGACTTTTAATCTTCCCATAACCCTAAATTTGGTGTTGGGCGAAAATGACTCAATGGCAGATTTAGTTTTACGTTTTATTCGTGAGGGTTTTTTTATCGTACGATCTAAGGGTGGGCGTTCGTCATTCTCTCTGGGGCTTCCACCGTCCTTCCATTTTAACTCTCTATCACCCTCTCTTTGCATTTCTTGTCTTGATGTTTGTCTTTTCCATTCATGTTTTCATCTCGCTTTGTCTGTTTCGGGTGGGCATTTTAATTTGTTGCAGAGTGGCTGGTGGACATTTTAATGTGTTGCTGGCTCATCCCCTTTTATTTTTGTGATCAGCCAGCCCAGACCATCTGCTCTATGGTTTTAATACCTTCATCTACATTTCCTTATGGTGTATGTTTTCTCCGTTTTTTGTTCGTGCCATTCGTTTTCATTTTAAGTGTGGTTCTGCATTACTTTTCCCCCTTTTACTTTCCCAAACGTACTTTGGGAGTTGTTTTACCATTAGTCTTTTTTTGTGTCAGGAACAATGGATTGATGACCCTGTAGTTTCGTCCCTTTATCCCTCAAACCATCCAACCAGTATTACATAACTTCTAATTGCAAACCCCATTGGCAACATTATATTCCTCCTACATATCGAATAAGAGACTAACTCGAGGCGTCACTGTGGCGGCAGCTCGAGGCGAACCCTATTCTACTCTTCCTATTAGAGTAAGTGTTCCAAGGTAGTACCACCAACTACAGTACACTTAGTGATCCGTTGTGTAAATGATCGTACACAGGACAGAGGCATATCTGCATGAACGCCAGCATAAGGGCTTCAGATTTGGACGACCATGTCTTCATAGCATGTTGGGACTTGCTGGTACACCCTACCTTTAAAATATCCCTACAGAAAGAAAACGGGCGACGTAAAATCCGGTGACCTAGCTGGCCAGCTAATAGGGCCACCTCAGTCCAGTCTAAACACGGTCTAATACCCACGGTGCTTCAATTGATTACTGCGCAGGCAACCGTCATGCTAAATACACTTATGTTGTCGAATGGCTTGGGCATCATCCTGCAGCAGTACAGGTAGTTTCTTTTCTGTGGTGTCACCGCTAGACACCACACTTGGTAGGTGGTAGCTTTAAATCGGCCGCGGTCCATTAGTACATGTCGGACCCGCGTGTCGCCACTGTGTGATCGCAGACCGAGCGCCACCACATGACAGGTCTAGAGAGACGTACGAGCACTCGCCCCAGTTGTACGACGACGTTGCTAGCGACTACACTGACGAAGCCTTTCTCTCATTTGCCGAGAGACAGTTAGAATAGCCTTCAGCTAAGTTAATGGCTACGACCTAGCAAGGCGCCATTAACCATTTGTAACGTTGCATGTACCTCAAGATAGAGTCTCACTTGTATCATCCAGAATGCTGTATACCAAAGGACAATATAAAAGTTAAGTGTTCTAGTAGCTACGTTCTTTTCTTTATCACATTCATTACGAATCCTGTTCCAGACTTAACGCCAGACGGCGTGAGTTGACGCGTGTCCTTTCGGCTACTTCACTGTGGACTGGCTGCCTTAACAGTCCACTACATTTTCCAAAAACATTCGATATTTTCTTCCATTCAGAGTGCCGGTGATAAAATACGGACCTATGAGTTTGTCCACAATGATGCCTTACCATACATCAACCGACGATGAATGCTGATGGTCAGCTTGCCGTAACCAGTGGGAATAGTCTACTCGCCAGTAACTCATGTTGTGCTGGTAAACGTAACGTGGATTGTGAGTGTAGACTCTTCGGAAAATAGTACTTCAGCAAAGAACGTCAGATTCATTTGCATTGATTGACGTGCACTTTCACATAACACTATCCGCTTATGTAAATCGGCGCCATTAAGTTATTGATGCAGTGACGCGTGGTATGGGTGATACTTACGACGATGCACTATTGTGATAATACTACAAACGCACATACCGGAATCCCAGTGTAATTGCCGGGCGATTATCCGTGGGTTGTGTTGCACTGCATCTAGTACAGGTATTTCATTGCCTTTTTCTGTAATACCTTTGCTTTGTTTCTTTTTGCCGATCTGCACACTGATCAGACAAAAAGGCGTTCACAACTTTGGGAAGGAACAAAGAAGAACGAGCTTTCTCTGGGAAACACTCGACATGCAAGGCAATAGCAGTCTCAACATTTCTCCTACATTCACCGTAAATAAGGATCATTTGAGTTTCTTCTTCTGTGGCTGCAATATTCATCGACCACTTGCTCGTCTGTTCTCCCAGTGGTAGGTAGGTGTGCAGGCAGTAAAAACTTCACACGTTTGTAATATTTAGAGCCGCTATCTTTTCTACGTCTGGACGATACATGAGCTCGGTCGCAGTGTACTGCATGTCAAGATACGTCGTAGCTCACTTCACGACCACGGTGGCACGTCGATTAGTCCCTATTCGATATGTCGGAGGTATACAACGTTGCGACTTCGGTTACTAGTTAAAAGCTGCAAAATGCTTGCATGTCCTACATTCGCACCATAGAGGTGGGGTCAAACGTGCCGTTGGATATTCAAGAGCCATTGAGTAGCATGTGGTAAATTACCACTGTGTACTCATTTCTATTCTTCCGATTACAGTGCCATCTATGGCCAAACGTCGTAACTACCGTCTGTGTAACGTCTCCTGTGCAGCGAGCTACGTTAATTTAAGTATTAACTGTATTTTTCTTACTTGGCAGTTCTTCTTCCGTGTGTTCTTGCTTTTAGGAAGCTGTAATTGTCGAGTGCTAGTAATAGTGTTCCATAGATTTCGTGTTTGTTTTGAATACAGTCAGAGAGAGTCCCTTTAGTCAGCCACAGTGCCCGTAGTGCTAGTGTTTGTTTTCAATACAGCCCAGAGACAGGTAGTGCTATTTTCATAGTTTTCTACAAGAAGTGTCTAGTAGCCACAGTTTAGTCAACTATCGGCCGTCTTTACTGAATTAGCAGTCTAGTTAAGAATTGATTAACTCTCTACAGCAAATTGATTTCTTAGGATGGATAGGATGTGTGATTGCTGTGTACGGACGCAGGAGGAGCTGGCCACTGTTCGCGAACAGCTAAACGTGTTGATGGCCGTGGTCAGCCGTCTTCAGGCGGCTGCCTCGGAGTGTAGAGGCAGTGGGGAGTCTGGTGCGTCGCATGGTAGACCCCAGGTGTTACGTGCTTCACCCACTGTCCCTGCTGTCGAGACATCTTCGCGGGTACCAGGGGCGGTTGGGCCACTCTCACCCAAAGGGGAGTGGGGGGTTCAGCGGCGTTCGCGGCGCACGAGGCGGAGGATCAATGTGGAGGCTGGCCATGTGGCATCGCCCTCTCTGCCTGTAAGTGGACATGTGGACGCTCCTTCAGCAAGGTCCGAGCAGGCATACGGGGGGAGGGGTTTATTAGTGATAGGGAGCTCGAACGTTAGGCGGGTGATGAAACGACACAGACACTGCAAAGTCGTATCCTCCATATTGTTCCGACTTGGTCTCATCCGATTTTCATTTGTTTCCAGAAATTAAAGAACCCCATCGAGAGCTTCACTTTGATAGTGGTGAAGTGATGCTAGCAGAGGTGAGATTGTTGCTCCGCCAAAAAGTCATACATTCTACAGTGACAGGTCTCTCGTTGAGAGGAACGTGTTCGTCACCAGGGTGACTATGTTGAGAAATAAATATCTAGATATGTTGGAACACGTGAGGCAATACTAACCTTTCGACTTATCTTAGAAGAAAGATTAAGAAAAGGCAAACCTACGTTTCTAGCATTTGTAGACTTAGAGAAAGCTTTTGACAACGTTAACTGGAATACTCTCTTTCAAATTCTTAAGTTGGCAGGGGTAAAATACAGGGAGCGAAAGGCTATTTACAATTTGTACAGAAACCAGATGGCAGTTATAAGAGTCGAGGGGCATGAAAGGGAAGCAGTGGTTGGGAAAGGAGTGAGACAGGGTTGTAGCCTCTCCCCGATGTTATTCAATCTGTATATTGAGCAAGCAGTAAAGGAAATAAAAGAAAAATTCGGAGTAGTTATTAAAATTCATGGAGAAGAAGTAAAAACATTGAGGTTCGCCGATGACATTGTAATTCTGTCAGAGACAGCAAAGGACTTGGAAGAGCAGTTGAACGGAATGGACAGTGTCTTGAAAGGAGGAGATTTGTTAACATCGAGTATAGATTTAAGTGTCAGGAAGTCGTTTCTGAAAGTATTTGTATGGAGTGTAGCCATGTATGGAAGTGAAACATGGACGATAACCAGTTTGGACAAGAAGAAAATAGAAGCTTTCGAAATGTGGTGCTACAGAAGAATGCTGAAGATAAGGTGGGTAGATCACATAACTAATGAGGAGGTATTGAATAGGATTGGGGAGAAGAGAAGTTTGTGGCACAACTTGACTAGAAGAAGGGATCGGTTGGTAGGACATGTTTTGAGGCATCAAGGGATCACAAATTTAGCATTGGAGGGCAGCGTGGAGGGTAAAAACCGTAGAGGGAGACCAAGAGATGAATACACTAAGCAGATTCAGAAGGATGTAGGTTGCAGTAGGTACTGGGAGATGAAGAAGCTTGCACAGGATAGAGTAGCATGTAGAGCTGCATCAAACCAGTCTCAGGACTGAAGACCACAACAACAACATGAATTATAAAGACGTAGATTGTAAATAAAGTTTACTTCATTTCAAAAGCTCTAGGAGTTTTCACATAAATAATTCGAAGGCACTTCTCTACACGCCGACGTAGGATGGCAGTGAAAACCCTGGGTACAAACTGATCTTGGACCTCTGAACCTAGGATTATTCACATTCAGGGTCGGGGAAATTTCATTTGGCCTCTACCCTTACAATTGACCTTGATCACGATATGTAATCATGTACCCCATCTCCCTCTCCCCTCACCACCCTCTAGTCTCTTTCCAGCGAAACACAGCATGGCATTAAAAATGAAACAGCAAATCGAAATTCGAAAATGATGCAAATGGGCAGATTCTGCCAGAGGCAGATGTAGAACCTGCTCACCTCTCCAGCTAGTCGCAGCTAAGTAAAGAAACGGGTTAGTCAGAAGGAATGTAGTTTCGGTAAGTAAATAAAATAACTTTTAAAAAATGCACGTAACATTTTGTGCTTTATATGGCCGCTTATTCCTGCCACTCACTGTATGGTATGATACTGATGTGTAAAAGTAAAGTTTCATTTCACACATAGAATTATGTGTTCATAGATGAATTTGGCATAATACTAAAATTATATTTCATAATGACACAAAGGTGGAAAACATGAATCACTTCTGCTAGATTTACGTGAAACTAAGTACTCGCACATACCTCGGCATTGAATCACCACAAAATAGAAATCATTTATAAAACCTTCTCAGTCCGAGCCTAGCAATTTAGCCACATTAAAATCAAAGAACCAGCTACAATTCGCTCCATCTTAGCTGTGCTCTACAAAATACAAGTTATTTGTCCAAAAATTACTGGTGCACTATTCCCACATCTAAAATACCTGAATATCATAAAATTCCGTCAAACATGTTCTCATTACTGACTACTAAATGTCGTTTGTGTTCTAGGTATCCAGTCACATCTGTGGATTGTATAGGAAGCTACATAACATTAGCAATGGAATATATTACAACGACAATGAAATATACTCTATAGATAGCAAGGAACGGTCGTTTGCTAGTACAATGTAATCAAGAAGTTAGTAAAAGGTAGTCGTGAAACAGGACTTTTAAAATATTTTCAGCAACCTTCAAAACCTCGAAATACAGTATTTCTGATCGGTAAACGTTTTCGCTGGCCATAGTCCCGACTGCAGCAATTCGTTACGTACTTAACCTCGAGGATCATTCATTTCTATTATCTGACGATCAATTTCATCAACTACATTTTAATACATTATCTCTGGCCTCATCCTGAACTGGTCCTGAAAACGTTAAGTGATGACAGTACACTGCTTTAAATTTAATTCCCTATTATTGCAGTCTCGTCATGTCAGTTTCGATATTTTAAGCCTGACTTTGTACAACAACTGTGTGATATTTGTTATACACTTATCAACGTAAATAGCATACTTTAGATTTCACAGGCATGCTTTATCACCAATATGCGGAAAATGATATTGTGATACTTGATGTTAATATTATGATATGTAATGAAACGTTGCACATTTTCTGTTGCTGATACATTGTTGCAGACATTTCTGATTTCCAAGGAACATGAAGACAACTGAGCTACACTACAGCGATGTATCTTAGAATGTTCACAAGTACATCCATCTGTTGGAGAAGAAAAGGAACAGGGACATAAATCAGAGGTACGTAATTTCTTTGTTGTTTTAGGTTCTGCAGACTATTATTTAACTTCAACTCATATTTGACAACTATATGTTACTAATTTGTTGATTTCATTGTGTAATCAAATATTGGTTTTTAACTATTTATGCAGAGTGTATTGTATATACGTTCTAATATTCCATAGAAAATCATATATAGCTTATAAGGAAGTTAGCAGGTGCTACTGGCAGGTCGGTCAATAAACTATTTTCTTCGTTAGTAACGAAAACAGAGTTCAAAATATTTTTGGCACCATTGTTCCTAATTCAGGAATTTAGATATTGAAACAATGCAAACATAATTTTTTAATTCTTTGCTGTGATTGGCCGAAAAAGGCGTGAGGTTTTTAAATTTGCAGTAGCGAGCATGGTCTACTTCTACCATCTTGGACATTTTGTCTGTTTAATTTTTAATACTAGTGCATGAATAATAGGGGAGTCAGGAGGAGGCAAGGGAGGGGAAGTGCTCGTGAAGGCGGAGCAGAGGGACGGTCATAATTGATTCAAGGTCAACATGAAGATCAACGTCGAAGATCAAAGGTCACTAACTATGCTCCTGACTGTAGGCAACGGAAAAGTCAAAGTTCAATTTATATCCAGAGTCGTGATTGTCGTCCTTCTCATTTAACATGAATTTGCTGACACCAGCTTGGTTCTGATGAATAATTATTGCAACAAATACAATGTATCTAATGATGCATTTCAAGGCAGAAGTTCATTGCTTGTGGTAAATAAATTCACAAGGTGCGACATGGTCCTGGATTAAAATAGTAATCCAGGGGGTGTGGAATTAATTTATTTTATTTGCCGCCAGTGATCACAAAACGTTTGGTCCTTAAACTGTTACGAAAGAAATATGAAGATGGTCATTTGTGAATGAAACCGGCAGTCTAAGAACCAAAAGTTTTCTAAATAAGTTGATACTAAATCCTAGTAGACCCAGATTTTTAATTTTGTAATACGCAGTTCAACTAAAAATAACATTCTGATTACAAGAAATGGTATATGGTTAGTGGGTCTTACCAATTTAAATTCCTAGGTGATCAAACTCATCGTAAGCTGTGGTGAAATCCCATGGTCAGAAACGTCTGAACCGAATTCCGATATGTTTACAAATCCAACAGTAACTGCAATAAGTCATAGCCCACCATTTAAGTTAGGCTGCTTTGCCTACTTTCACTTGCTTATGACATACGGTATTGTTTCTGGGGTATGTATTTTCATCTAAAAGGGATTTTCTAGAAAGTTCTAGGAATGTGTGATATAGGTTCGCAGACCTCTCGTCGACCGCTGTTCAGGAGACTGGAGATTCTGACGTGTCTCTCAATACATTGCCTTTACTATCGCATGTTGTCAACAGTATAACGCTATTCCCAAGAATTAGCAAGTTTCATACACACCATACTAGGCAGAAATCCAGTCTACACTGGGATCACACGTCCTTGATTATTGGAAAGCAAGTGTGTCGTATTCTGCTGCATCCATTTTTAATAAGTTACCAGAAGAATTAAAAAAACTTTAGCATTAATCCATCACTATCAAATTAAAACTGAAGAATTTCTTCAAAGCTTACTTCTTATGTTCTGACGGGGAATACCGAAAGAATTATGCAAATTCCTGAGTTACATCGGTGATTATGCTAATATGTACTCAGAGGCTTATCGCCTGCGTTGAATTCGTGTAAATTTAACTTTTTCTGATGTTAATTTCAAGTACAGACATGTTTTACGACCAAGCAAATTTGCTCCTAAATTTGGTCCTAAGGAACCAGACATGATAAATAAAACAAAATGGTGGTTAGCAAATGAATTTTTGCATTAGTGTGTTACTGCGAGGTAAAATAGCTCGATGGAACCTTGACCATAAATAGAAAGAACAACTGCAGTAGAGGACAAAAATTAATTGAAATAAATTCGCAACAGGACTAACTAAAACGACAATTTTATTCAAAGACAATACTTACTCTGAAGTCACGGCGTAAGCGGATCCATTCATTCACCAGTGAGGTTGACATGCGGCGGATGGTTGTCGGTGCATGTGGACTTGCTGCATTATGTCTCTCCAACACATCTCACACGTGATGGATGGGTTTTAAGTTGGGATAAAGCGCAGGCCAGTCCATATGCCGAGCATCGTCTCGTTCGAAGAACTTGATCGTTTTGGTGGTCCCAGTGTTATAGCATGGGAAGGCATAATGGTTCTTGGGCCACTGACCTCAAAAGCTTTGAAAACTGTACATTCGGTCATTCCACATGTGCATCTTTTCAGGGATACATTCGGCACTGACTTCATTATTATGAATGAAAATTCGCGACTGCATCGAACTGCACGGGTGACTGAGCCGTTGCAACGGGAGGATATTCGACAAACGGACTGGCCTGTTCTTTCAGTGACTTTTACCCCATCGCGCACATTTGGCATGCAATGGACAGCATGTCTGTGTACACCAAGTCGACCATTCACTAGTTGTCAATCGCAATGGTGGAAGAATGGATCGTCCTCCCACAAGAACTCCTTACCAACCTTGTGGCCAGCAAGGAAGCACGTAGTAGATCGAACACTGCAGCCCGCAGTAATCACACACAGTGTTAGAAACAGTGCCCAGCCTTCTTAATGTCCACGGGACCATCGTAAATATCGATGACTTCACAGTAATCATAGCGTTTGATAAAAGTGTCATGTCTATTCTTCTGAATGTATATCTCTTTCAGTTACCTTTTAAGTATACTGTAACAGTTCTTTCTGTATTTGGTCCAAGTGTCATCGACCTATGTAACCTAACAGCGACACATCACATGAAAGTTATTTTTGTCCTTAAGTTCTGCACACCAGACTATTTTTTTTTTAATGGGTGAATCAAGTTATATTAGTTATGTAAGTAAAATCCATACCTGGTACATAACAAGTTATGTAAGAGACGTGGCAATATTTAGTTAAATTTTATCCATTATTGAAACTCTAGAGGACCGTGACTTTACATTAATTTAATATTTATTTGACTTTAATCATTTCTTGATACTTATTCTAATTTATCCACTTTCAGCTGGCGTAACGACGGATTACGTTAAATCCTAAACCGTCCGAATAATTACATTTCTAATACAAGTTAGATGTATTCCTTGAAATAAGATACCATTACTTCTACGATGAGAACTTGGGAACTACTGGTAAGTATCAGTCATGATTTATAAACTCGCTCGTTTCAGATAAATTGGTAGGAAATCTACGCAAATGAAGATTGTTTACGATAGTTGAGTCTTCATATCAGGAGAAGCAGACTTCCTTGAACTGAGAGCAAATGTAGGTCTCGTGAAGGAATCCACTACTTGGTGAGAATAAGGCAGCTTGTACCCACTACTTGCTGTCAATTTCTGGTGCTCTGAGCTCCTTCTCTACTCGAATAGATGAACGTCTGCAGACAATGATTCTTGATTCATACCGAGACAAAGTACTATTGTGTCAACGCTGGAACGTCGAGGTCCATTATATGCATCGTGCTCATTTCCATCTGGTACCATCCGCATCACATTCAGTTGACTTTGCTAGAATCGACATGATTCTGTCACATAACAAGCGGCGAGTCCTCTATGCAATAAATATTCAAAGTAGAGTGTTTGGTTAAATGTTATGCGGCTGCCTTCGAAGTCGTGTACTAGCCGGGCCACGAAACTGAGCAGACGCTACGCGGCGTGTGGAGGTGGTGGATCCACCAGGCTAGCAACCGCGGCGAAACTGATAGGGAGGAGGTGCTGACACAAGCTAAGGAAGATGTAGTAATTTGGAAAGAAATCAGTAAAATTATTTCTAGATATGCAAAGAAAAATCTGAAAACGATGTCGGATTCACACTAGTGAAAAAAAAATCACTAAAAGTATTACCATATGTATAAAGTCAGTATTAACGAAGCTGTAAGCATTTACATTAAAATTTATAAATAAAGCAATTACAAATGATAAAAGAACCCATATAAACTTACGACACAAATTTGGATGGGGTCTTATGTAAGATAGAGCGTGATATTGTTTAAACTGTTGTCAAGCTAATACACAATTTGTTATAAATCACTCACTAAATAATAATTAATAAAACATTTCTTCACGAGCACACCAGTGGTCAACGCAATGTCTTTAGCTTTATGTAGTGAAATACTCTTTACTATAGATATAGACGTAGATCGTTGGCGTCCAAGTCTCCAACTATACTACAAAAGGTGATCTCAAAATCAATTGTAAATTTTGTCACGGAAGTATTGATGTGTGGTTTGCTTGGTTATTACGATGATTATCTTTTGCATTTACACTTAAGAAGATTTGTGCTTGTACTCAAGATATACTATTGCTAGCATCACAATCGAGAACATTGAAATGACAACTTCTGCTGCTGACAAGAAGAGTAACAAGTTGAAGAACATTTCTGCCTGTGAACTCGTCGAAGGACCCTGTGTGTTTCGTGGTTGCAGACTAAATTTTAGTATTGACTTGAGTGATACCTTTTCACATGGCAATGGATGGCTAACAGTAGCCATCGTGAGAGGTGGATCTGGCGTTCCTGCAGTTGGTGGCCTCGAGAGTTTCGTCGATCGTGATGTCATCGCCTTCCGCACCTACCATATTGGAGAATTGGCTAATAAAGACTTTGGAAAATCTGTATATACCTCACCTTCCTCACTATCCCTATACACTAGAAGTAGACGTAAGGTTTCTGTTAATGAATCTGTATTTATTTGGATTAAACACAGGTACACAACAATCCATATTTGGTTACTTTCATCAAATTATTATTTTTATGTTTCTATACTTCAACACTTACCCAGCAGTTAACGGTTCTTTAGACCTATGGGCCTCTCAAACCAGTAACTATCTACCAAACCTGTACAGGACCGCCAACTGTTACAGAAGACTACAGTTCATACTTTCATTTCGATACATTTGTTTATTAAGATTTCTCAAGCCTGTATCGGGTTTCTCTGTTCACGATCACTTATATTAAACTGCTGACCATCACTCTTGCGGCACTGACTCTGAATCCCATCGTAGACACACAGTGCTGGGTTTAAAAGTATTAAATTATTGCGTGACATTTGGAGTATTTCAATCACATAGATTTCGTCAAAGAACCTCTTTCTCCTGTGTTACGTGAAACAGGACCTTCGAAGTTATTCCTGCTGCTATCGAAACACTATGATGTAGAAAACTTAAACACTTTTTTTATAGGGAAGAGTGATCGACATATTAATTTGATGTTAGACGTAATCACATGTATGATAACAATAATCTCCTGTTTCGCTCAGACATTGACGATCTTCAGATTATATAAGTCATATGTGCCATTCGGTATAGGATGAGTTGTTACGCTAAATTTGAGATTTATCTTTTCTTCCCAAATGCGAGCTACAACATATACAATTTGACGACGTCCAATGTACGGCTGGTAGCGTCACTGATTGTTAGCATATTACTGATGGGATTTTTTCCAAACTGAAAATACGTTTACAGAAATACGACATAAGATTATAAGTTGTATCTAGTCACAGTTTAATGAAATGTGGTCAGGAAGGGCTTTCAGGAGTACATTGTTTCATGATCATTTCCTATGTCGTAAAATATAGTATCACTCACACCAATTCCATTGCGAAGAAACTTGTATTATATGAACCTTAATATACATATATCCCCATTAAAATGTAATTATTTCGAGATAAAAATTTCGCTAAGTACCCTGAAAATAAAGCTGAAATTTATTTGACACGACTCTTTCGCACACTGATCAGCGTCGTTACAGAATGAGAATTGATGACGTTAGGAAAATTATAATGTTAAGACCTACGGATCTCGCTCTGACCACGGTGATAATACTTTTGATACCTTTGTCTCACACATCAGTGTATAACTTTTAAAAAGGGATAAATTAACGGTGCAGTGGAGATTTTGTGCGGAATCGCAGTTGTGAATGTGGTAGTATAGACAAACACGATCGATTATGTAGAGACAAACCACGTATTATCTGTCGGTACTGAACTGAGTCTGTGACTCTTTAAGGTAAGAGGAATGTAGCTACAGCAGTCAGCTGCCCTAGAAGCTACTGCCTCAGAGAGGCTGAAGGAGCCGAGTAGGCGTGAGAGGATTTGTGACGGCAGCTTTTCGTTGTGAACGCGCTACTCACCATAGCTGTGTCTGTTTCTAACATCGTACTGGTTTGGTACCACGACTGCACAGCAATGATGAAATAAAATTTATTATAATTGCATCAAACAAACATATCAGCTCTTGCTTTCGGTGAATATCATGACTGTCCTCGACTGTGACTTTATACATTAATACACTATTCGACAATGTACTAAAACGTACAGCAAAAATAGATTCACTTATGTCAAGTAACAGTACTTACTTTATATTCAGTAGTAAGACAGTATTATTGTATCTTAGATACTTTTGGTTTTTCTTAAATCGCGTAAGTTAAATGGCGCTAAGGATCCTCTGAAAAGGCATGACCTATCTCCTTCACGATTGTTCTATAAGCTTATACTCCTTCTCTTATTACCTCGTTGTTGACATGACTTAATTCCTTACCTTCTTTGTACTTCTTCTTCATACATGTTCTACCATTTGCTTGCTTTTGTCTTCAGTAATTATCGCATTTTCATTTAACGTCACCTTTACAATAGTTCATCAAGATATTTTATTGAGTTTTGAGGGAAAGGCAGTTCTTCTACAGTTTACAACCGTTCTGGAAGTGTTGTGTGAAAAACTTACACTGTAATCGTAAGTCATCGCTCTTCATTATAAGTTGTCCTCATCATCTACTAAGATATACCTAACTCTATACTCTGGTCAACCAAAACGTTACAATCACCGACCCACTATCGATATGAAACAACCCAGGCGATAGGAGAGTCACAAGGCGAGGAATCACAGCTAGTCAGACACAAGAACGGTGCAGGTAATATCAGTGAAGGTGCTGTCCGTGTGTAGTACCGGTAAGGTGCGCGATGTATGTGAATTTGACCGAGGACAGACTGTGTTGGACGGGAGGTTCGACACGAGCATTTCGGAAACAGCAGGATTTGTAGGGTGTATGAGGAGTGCTGTGGTGAGCGTCTCTAACTCGCAGTGAAACCAAGAAGAAACCACGTCCAGGCGTCGCGGTGTTGGGCGACCACCCCTCATTACAGATGTCGTGGGCTGCGCAGACTGGTTCAAAATGGGTCAAATGGCTCTGAGCACTTTGGGATTTAACATCTGAGGTCACAAGTCCACTAGAACTTAGAACTACTTAAACCTAACTAACCTAAGGACATCACACACATCCAAGCCCGAGGCAGAATTCAAACCTGCGACCGTAGCGGTCGCACGGTTCCAGACTGAAGCGCCTAGAACCGCTCTGCCCCACCGGCCGGCGACTGGTAAAGTAAGATTGGCGGCGATCTGTGGGGAACTGACATCAGAGTTTAATGCTGGTCCGTGTACTAGTGTATGTGAACACACAGTGCTCCGAACACTCTTAACGATGGGCCTCTGCAGCCGACGACCCTTGCATGTGCCAATGTTAACACCACGACATTGGCAACTACGACCGTAACTGGCACATGACCGTCGGCACTGGACTTAAGCGCAGTGTCATAGCGTTGCATGATCTGATGATTATCGATACCTTCTTCATCATGCCGATGGGAGGGTGCAAATCTGTCATCTTCCACAGTAACAGCTCTTTGACACATATACTACGGGACGGAGACAAGCTGAAGGAGGCTCTGTCATGCTATGGGGAACATTCATGTGAGCGTCCTTTGGTCCAATGGAGCTCGGGCAAGGCACCATGACGGCCAAGGAATATCGTACACTGGTTGCAGACCACGTACACCCTTTCATGACGATCATATTTTGCGACGGCAGTTGCATTTTCAACAGGATATTGCTCCATGCGACTATGCCAGGAGTGTAAGTAGTTCGAGGAACACAGTGGCGAGTTCTAATTCATGTGTTAGTCCCACAACTTGCCAGATCTCAACCCAGTCGAACATCCTTGGGATGTGATTGAACGGGGCTTAAGAGGTCATCGCCCGCCGCAAAGGGGTTACAGGAATTATGTGACACATTTGTGCAGATGTGGTGCCAACAGTTGTGGTGCCCCACTCACTCTACAGACCTACGAAGGCCTCATTGCTTCCATGCCACGATGTGTCACCGTTGTTGTCTGTGCCAATGGTGGACAAACCGGCTATTACGTGGGTGGTCATAATGTTGTGGCCAATCCAGCCACACGTTCTAAAAAAATCAAATGAAAAACATACACTGATTCAATTTCAACGGTATGAACATTTCGTAATCATCCTTAGAGTCGTATTTTCTTCACTTTCCAATACATACGATATTGCAATACCTGGAGTATTATCCAAGAAGGGTGAAACGTAATGGAACCAAAAAAATCAATGAAATTTATCCAACTAGATGGCGCTGTAAGCGTCATAACATAAATGCGCTCGGCTTCAGGTGACAGATGAATTGCAAAAGTACGACATGGTGTAAGTTGCGCATTAAACCCACCGTACTCTGTGATGTGCACGACAAAAAAAGTTAGGCATTCAATAGTCGTGGCACTGTTAGGTAAGCCCATCGACCATGGCAAGGTTGTAGGAAAAGAAAAAACTTAACTATGGTTTGAACTATAGTGAGATTGGCGCAACACATGTTCAGAGTGCTGTCCACTAGTTTCTGTCAGAAGTTGAAATAGAGATACAGCGTGTTCCGCAACAGATCGGAATGTCTCAGGGGTCACGTTCGGAATGCATTACGTAATGCGTGGGTTGAGTTAAGCTACGTTTGTGGACGGAGCTCTGAACACTGCATCTCTCAGTTTATCCCATAGCCACAAGTCACACGGATTAAGATCTGATAATCTGGACGGCCAGGGTGTAAGGAAATGATGACCGATATATCTAGCATTAAAGATACTGATCCTACCCACTCATCCATGTTGATGAATGGCTGCAATGACATTTTTGTGCAAAAGACTCTCGTAACGTTTGACAGTGACGATGCAGGTAGCAGGACGCGCAAACCATCTTCCGAAAAAATGTGGCCCTACGATAAACGATCACGTCAACCGACATCAACCGTTACCTATGGGGACTGAAACTGTACCAGTTAATGTGAGAGAGGAGTCTCCGTTCGCCATATTCTGCATTCGGTGTACTGTCATGTCCTCGGAGATGGAAATGAGCTTCGTCTGCCCACAGAATGTACCATGGTCTTTCACTGTCCACTTCCATGCAAGGAAGATAATCAAAGGCAAACGTTGGATTGAATGGCAGGGCAGCACCAAGTAGCTCCTGAAAATGTGTAATTTCGTACGGATAGCAATGCAGTACGTTTCATAGAATTTTATGCATTGTGCTCACAGGCATGTCCAAAGTTTCGGGCATTCTCCGTGTACTCCATGTTTCCACACCAGCGCTCGGTCTCTCCTGCAATGCTGTGGCCACATCTTCTACTGGTGTTCCATCAGTTCTTTCCTCCCGCAGTTCAAAAGAACCTGCCTTTCGAATTTCTAAATCAGTTTCTCCAGACCCTTAGCAGACATTGGTCCAATGCCGTTTTTCATACCCTTGAGTGTCTTGAACTTTTGCAGAGTTACTAGCGCACGCCCTTCTTGTACATGTGCTTTACCAGCAGCGTGATGTACTGTATTGGGAGAGTCACACCGACCATCTAAGGCGAAAACTGAGGAACAGCCGAGTATCCTGCGTCTTGAATTTAGCTTATTTTGTTGCTTACGGAGCCATATTGTAGTAATTTTTTTGTTTAGATAACTTTTCGCCCTTTGTTGACAATATTACGTTTAAATTAGACGTCATTGTGAGCAATGGTTCTTTATTACAGCATTTTGGTACTGGAACTGTAATACTATACTCAATCTGTCTTTCCGTACCCTCTGCCAAATCGCTAAAACTCTTCCTACTCTTGGACCACCACCCTCAACCGTAGCGACCTGACCCCCTCTGCAATACAAATTTTCAAAACCAGCTGTTTACTATTTCAATGGACGCAGACACACTACATGCACCCACCAATGATGCAATTATCTCGTCCCACAACGCAGATGCACCGCAACTTTTTCCAGCCATCGATAAAACTACAGCAAGAGATCTCCAGCCCTCGCAGAAACGACAGCGGGGCAGCACAGAAGACGAAGGACAAAACGACCAACGAGATAGAATGGAGAGTTCATTACGTATAGATGCCACCCAAAAAGGATCTGTCACCCACCTAAATGTAAGTGCTGGTACTCCTAAATTGTCGGCAACTGCCAACGAAAGTTCTTTCATCCCATTTGTAGGCAGTAGGACAGAAACAAAGGAAGGCTTTACCGTACGTCTCTAGGCAAACTTGTAAGACAGGACTGTGAGTCATCCTTCAAGCACATAATTTTAAGGCTGCAGGGAAAAACAGTGTGAAAATCGAGACTGTATCAGGATTAAATGAAAATTCTTTGGTTCAAAATCCTTTCTTAGAAAAAGTTAATTTGGAGGCCTGTGTTACACACTTCTTCACTAGTAAACAAGACATCTTCAGGGATGTCGGAACCTTACTTACGGGGGACGAACTTGTAACGGAAATGGCGTGTTGCTGCGAAGTTACTGTCTCGTGGGAATTTAGTAAAATTATAAAGGTGAATGGGGGAAAGGTTGTAACACCATAACTTTAGTGCTCTACTGATTTTTTTTGCTTTTGTTTCATTTAATATTACATCGTTAAGCTTCTGTAAATGTGTTTGATTGAATAGATAACACAAAATTGTATACTCCTTTCTTTGTTAAAACTTTGATGTCATGATTTGATTCTATGCAATGTAGTGTATCTGTCATTTAAATTCTTTGTCCCATTTGGAGGGAACAAAATTTACTGTATATAATTGTAATTTTGTGTGAACAATTTTTGGTAGAAATGTCAATATGTGCAAATGTTCTGTTTTGTTTAAAATGTTTGTTTGCTGTTGTGTAAACTGCTGACCTTCACTTAGGGTTCTTAGTTAGTTTGTATGTTAAAGTTGTTGTGGTTCCCCTCGGGAACGGAACTGTGTAGCGCGCGCAAATTGTGGTTGGCCTAAGTAGAAAAGGTGGAACTGAGAGTCAGTCGGTGACGAGCTACCAGTCGGGGACGAGCTACGAGTCGGGGACGAGCTACCAAACTGTGCACTGTCATGTAAATGTTGCATATTGTGCTGGTTCCGAGAGAGGCTTTTCCTGCCGCTTTCCAATGCCTCGGATGGATGGATAAATAGCTGGAACTATTCTGGAATTTGTATCATCGCTACCAAGAAATGACATAGTCCAGCAATTCAACCTGCAGTTCCACCAACCAACACGCAATCGCCACTACATTGCCCAATCACTGTATAGTAATGTACAGTGAAGGATCAGCTTAATGGATGTGTTAGTGTGCTGAAATATAAGGTAATTTATAACTGAATTTATGTACCTACCTTGATTTTTCTCCTTATCATGACACCTCTCAGGTTCCTCTCCGTTTGAACTAAAGTGATTTCCCAGTGTCCTTACTGAAAGAACATTAAAGCCCAGTGTTTTGCTAATTGATGCCTCGTGAACATAGTAAAAAAAGAAAGTTAAATTTAATGTGGCAAGAGAGTGAGTTAAAGTTAATGATGCTTGCTGAAAATAATTTTCCTAGTAAAACTGCTTAGTAATGTGTTGTTGCCAACTTCAAATTAAAAGTTCTTAAGACTGAGTCTTATAAAGTTTTGCTTAGTAAATGATCACATTACTGCCTGTCGTAAATCGCAGAAGGTGAGTCAGTATCTTACATGTATGTTAATTTTGTGTCTCACTGTAGTAAAAGTGGAAAACTGCAGTTGTGAAACATTATATACTCATGTTTGCTAAGTGTTTGTCTCTCTTGTGTATTAGAAGTGCATATTTATAGTATAATAGGGTCCTCAGTTTGTCTATTGTGTTAATGCTCGGTAACAAGTAACGGAAAGACCATTAATTATGAAAACCATAATTTCTATATTCAAATGGTAGTGAGAAGCAACCTGTTAGTGGATTCCAATTAACTTTCATTTTAAATAGTAAAGTATTTAACTGAGAGAGACTTAACCTATATCTAATTAATGATTCTGCAGTGAATAGTAATAATAACGTTATAAAGACCATTCAGTTTGTGTAAGCCCTGAAAGTAATAGTGTGTTCCGGTATCTGTTATAATTTTGCAAATAGTTTGTGCTGCTCTAACTCTTAGTTTCAATCTTTCCGCAAACATATGTATGTGTCACAGTTCACTGTACTCGCGTGTGACAAAGTATAGGTTGTGTTTATCCATTAAAATTACTAATAACTATTTTCTTGAACGAGAATGTTAATCATTCTCTTGCCTAGTTAGGCTGGTGACCGTTTTATTTATCCGTTAAACAGTGCAGATAAGCAAAATTTTGTTTGTTACTGTTCAAATATTTACGTAATTCTGACTTTCATTTCCGATAAGCCACCTCCGTTAGGTACAACACGGTCAACATAACAAAATTCCTCTCAGAGGGTAACACTGCTCTGTTGCTTTATACCATAATTGCTTGAACAAGATAGTTTTATTTCACGATCTGCCTACAACTTTAAGGTTATGGTACAGCAGTAGCAGACGGTAGTGTTATTAAGTCACAAAGGCAACACCACTTTCTTCTGTGACATTTACATCGCAGCATCTTCCACAGTCAATTTTATTCACGGAGTTCGCTGTCTAGTGGAAGTGTATGTACCTTCTACCCTACTATGCTATTATTGTTTAGTATATGAAGGTGGCAGCGGGCAGTTCCGAAGTAACTCAAGATGTGCGTACTGCGCAGGCCCATACTGAACTGATGCTTGTGGGAGGGCCAGTCAACCAATCAGTCCGTATTCATAGAGCCAGTGGTCACAATGCCCTATCTCGAATCTGCACAATGTATTTCAAACACATGAAAATTAACGGAATTATGTCTCGTAATAATATTACCTTTAGAGAAGCAGCAGCTGCTTCTGTGACCAGCCTTATGCAGTGGTTTAACCACAAACATTACCAGCGGATTCAGAAGCTTCTTCTTAATTCGGTCTCTGCGTTCAAAGCACCTAACAACAGACTTCCCAGACAACAGTTAACAACGATAAGAGACTCCATAGGAAAAACCCTTCTTATACTAGCTGACTTTAACTGCAGCTATACAGTATTGGGCTGCTGTATCGAAGTTGGAGAAATATTAGTGGATGTACTAGATCATAATAGTACTTGCCCAAACATTCCGAGGCAGGACACAGTATTCTCGCCCCTTCCGATCCAACAGCATAACAACGTACATATCAGCAACGCCACCTACCATCTGCAGCAACCAACCCATGCCATGACGACAGTGACGCAGACGTCAGGAACGCTGAATCCAGTGGATTCACCGACGATACCACCTCCCCCTCTTGTAGTAGGGCATGCCCACCTGCACTACCAACAACGCGTAAATTCTATACACCATAGAGTACCCCTGCCAAAACGTGTCACCTAGGAACATGTGCACCAATCAGGTCTTTCCCTTTCTCTTGCGTAAATGCCTCGCAGCCCCTACCCATCTCATTATCACAGATTCTACGAACCTACTGGCGTTAGGAACTACCATGTTAACAACACATTAAATATAATTAAGCTGGTGATGAATGTTATATCGTACCAGCAAACTACTAATGGGCTGACTCCAGTACTACAAACAGTTTCGATTAGAATGACAATCCAAAATACGTTGACCCCACTCCTTAAACACCAAAATGGCGTGTGAAACAAAGTAATGGAACGCGAGATTGCTCATGGCAAACAAAAATCAACTTCACCAATTTCCCTTAGGGACTAAAGCAGACATTTGTGCAATCACCGAAACATGGTTAAAACCGAACGAACCGTTCGCCTTCCAGTAGAGAGCCTGTCCTGTATGTAGGCCCTCTAGCCTTCCAGGGACACTCTGTCGTTAGAGACGATACAGATGACGGCTGAGGCGCTAGAGTGTAGTTGGTAACACCAGATATCCACTTTTTCATTGTCAATTGTCAAGCGTGATACATTACAAATGGTTGGTATCCACCAACGGATTAAGAATCCCAATCTGAATTTGGTCTCTGCATTTAAAACATCTAACAACAGACTTCCCAGTCCACAGTTAACAAGAATAAGAGACTCCATAATAAAACACTTTCTGCTACTAGGTGACTTTAACGGCTACCATACAGTGTGGAACTTGTCATGCAATGGGTAATAACGAGATACGATTTTTTCCTTTCGTTTGCTGCTTTGCAATCCATAGATGTGTATCTGATGACGTAGAATGATTTTCAATTAGTTATATAGTGTAGAACATGACATGTGTGTCACTACGTATACTGTGTTATTTTACATAGGAGTTCCTTATCTAAAGACTTTGATTGCTTTCTGGTGATCTTTCAAATAGTTTTATTAAATGTATTGTGTGAAACGGAATGCAATGGGCAGAAGTGTTGTAAGATTTGTGGAGCGAGAGAGGTATCGATAGTAGTCAGGTTGAACAGTGACCAGACAGTGGCAGTTGGTGCGAAAGTATGGTGGTATGGAAAGAAGTACTGACTCCTGTGTATAGCAATAGTGTGCGTTTAACGCGATATTAATATCGGACGTTTTGTGTTAGACAGGTTTGGAATTTGACTTTATAGTGGTTATTCTGAAAGGATACGCTAAAGATGTTGGTTTTTACAGAACGATGCCTGTGGCAATGACAAGGCACTCGTGAACAGACAGTATTGTCGTCGGTTTAGAATTGAACTGCAGTACATGAACTGTGAATTTAATATTGCTCAATTTCTTGACTACGGTATGTGGAGTGTGCTAAAACACTAACTGCGAATGTGGAAACCGTGAACTGTGTTGCTAGGTAAGAGACTGTTTTCGTGGTAACAGTGTTATTACGAACCGTGAATATCAACAGTATATGGACTGTCTAACTTCGCAATTGTCCAAGGGTAGCAAGTGAAGTGAAATGTTGATTTAAACACGTCATGTGGACTGTGCCAAACTGTCATGTGTGAAGTTTCAGTTGCACTAATACGACCTTCAGGTGCGCCGGCCGGGGTGGCAGAGCGATTCTAGGCGCTACAGTCCGGAACCGCGCGACCGCTACGGTCGCAGGTTCGAATCCTGCCTCGGGCATGGATGTGTGTGATGTCCTTAGGTTAGTTAGGTTTAAGTAGTTCTAAGTTCTAGGGGACTGATGACCTAGAAGTTAAGTCCCATACTGCTCAGAGCCATTTGAAATATTTTAACCTTCAGGTGCTGCATAAGCAGTTACTTTGTTCCGGCCAACGACAAATGGATGCTAAGCTACTTATTAGCACCGCCAGCCCAAACAGAATGTAAGGAAAGAAGATATTTTAATGCCAAGGATACGACTGGATGAACTTACAGGATTCGTATCAGCAACTTCACACTGCTTGTACCGCCGTCGCCACCTCACGCCGACGCAAAACAGCTAAGACCTAAAAATATTCCACTCTTCGAGAAAAGCAGTCGTAACCAATTTTATTCCTTTATGCTTTGTGATGTGTCTTTAGGAAGGACTGCTTCGACGTGTATCTGCAGTAATTTAGACAGGAGAATTTATGTGTTGCACTGCGAAATGTGGCTACACGTGTAAGCTGAGGCATCTCCCATTGACGTTATTTGCGGCAACCAATTACAAAGAACTAGCTTATTCGCCATTGGTTGAAGTTATCCTATTTGAGGGAACATTGAATCCGACAGTTGTTAAAGTACGCGATCTTTGTTTACAGGCCAGTTAATGTCATATTCCCATTCATTCACGTTTAGGTGCGAATTTATCTGTGTTTAACTGTTACTGGTAAGCAAAATTACAGCACACTGTGTCATTATTTATCAAGTTAGCTTCAGACTGTTTTAATGTTTTTTCACTATCAAAAGATTTTATTATCAGGTGTTTAACAGGATTCGAAACTCCTCATATAGAGGTGTGCTTTCAAAGTTTCCCGAAGTAAAACAGGTTCGTGGAGTTTACACTATATTAATTAATTCATACAGTTTTTCTTGAAAAATTTTCTGATTACAATTTCATAATCATAGTAAATCTCCCGGAACTATTTTCTTCACA
Source organism: Schistocerca nitens (assembly GCF_023898315.1). NCBI lineage: Eukaryota > Metazoa > Arthropoda > Insecta > Orthoptera > Acrididae > Schistocerca > Schistocerca nitens. Next base: position 954,526,463 of record NC_064616.1, read on the forward strand.
GTCTGCAGACATCCTAACGAAGTGGGAGAAACATAAATCGATGTACTAGATTCGGGAAACTTTATGCAATTCGATAATGACTCATCACCACGAATAGTCCGACTGAATAATGTCCCGAGTGCAGCGGACTGAAGCGTAACTTTCCCTCCACTGTCTACGGGAGCAACATCAGAGGTGGTACCAGATACTTAAGGTCGCGATCACTTGACAATTCAGATCATGATAAGCGCAAATCCTAGGGAGATTTTCAGACATGCATTCAGTAGAAAATGGACCACAAAAAAAGCCAATTGGATCTTACAAAAACACTGCTGGAAGAAACACTGGAAAAGGTAATTGAAGCTGAGGATCCCGATAGAGGCTATTTGGTCTTGATATCTCTTATTAATGTTGCGGTGGAAGTCTCGATACCTCAGACAGGACAGAAGCTGACTATTGTAGGCAGTCACCCTTGTGATGGTTAAAACAAAAAACTGCCTCTAATACTAAAAAAAATTAATCATCTTAAGAAACTACAAGCTACAGCTAAGAAAATATGCAGGTACAAAAAAATAAAATTGCGGCCAACTCTCTGCACTGCAGTCTGCAAAGAAACGAAATCAACCAGGCTATGGTATATAATAAGGAACGCCAAAAACGGTAAGACAAGGTACGCGTACACACCTCCACTGTCCAACCAATTTTTAGAATAGTTCTTTTGTATAACAGCACTACCTGACGTATCGAACAAGGCAGATGAGACGGAATTTGAACAGAACAATAGCATATTTACACAACCCTGCTCCTCAGAAGAACTCGAGATTATGCTCCCCTAAGGAGAGAGTGCTATGCCCGGCTTGGAGTATGTTGACTATCCAAAGCTAAGACACATCCCACAAGACGGGAAACTGCTGCCTCTCAAAATTTTCACTAACGATTGCACACAAAAGTGCAACATCATCTTAGTGAAAGGTGTGTCGTCCCCCATCGACAAATAAGGAAAAAGACATGATGAAGCAGAGTCGTACCATCCTAGTATCTTACTACTGTGCTCGACTATGGTAATAAGAAGGATTATTAAGCGGCACTCAGATCGGTGGTGTGAAAAAAGTAAAATATTACTAGAAAAACAAATTAGATTTCGACATGGAGGAAAGACTACTGAAATTCTTAAGAAATTGGTTACTATCCTGCAGATAACTTCTCCCAGAGTAAATGTGTTGTAGCGGCACCACCGTTTAGGATAGGGAAACTTAGTTTTGTGCAATATTCTGAGCACAAGTTACAGCTAGGTGCGGGCCAGATTGCAGTGAGTTACGCATACCAAAATTTGCGAAGTACAATAGAGGCCATAGGGTCGTCTGATTGCTGTAGAAGAATGTGTAGCAGTTTGGCATGTCGCAGTTCACAGTCAGAAGGGGCCCACTGGCCAACCTAGCATGTTGTGAGTACGTGACGCGAAGTGGTGGGTATGGAAAAACAAAGACACAGCCTGGTGCGGGTGTCTTACGAGATTGGTTCGAGTGTGGCAGGTCTCCTGGACGGCAGGGCATGTCACACCAGCAGCTTCACGCAGCAGCAGATGGGGTGCTACTCTTCCAGTCCATGGCGGGCCGCTGGTTTGACCCTCTGAGGCCGACGCGGGGTCCGGAGCCATCCAGCGGCGGCCCACTCCACGGCTGGCTACTGTGGAAAGTCGTCCTGTCTTCCACCACATGCTAGAGGCATCCCGAGGCGAGGACCGTAGATTCGGACGCAGGATCGCAGGCGCTTGATGTCGCCACGATCTCAGCCACGGCGGCGAGAAGCATGCAGCTGGCTGCCTGTGGCTCACACCAAGTGGCGCTGAGTCGTTAGGGGCGCAGACCACCAAGTCAACTGTCGGCATCCCGACGACGACGCAACTCCACTGGCATACAAGACCAACACACAGTGCGTGCAGGGGGCGCTGAGGACGCCATTTCCCGCCGAGCCGTTTGACAAGCAGTTGAGTGTTGTCCTCAGCATTGCGGGACCCAGTGACGCAGATTGGGAGGAATAGGGGCACTGTAGTTGGAAACAATAATTGACTTGGAGTGCTCGGGCGAGTCTTAATACGGTGCCAACTACGTCTTCCCGCTACATTTGGTCATCCTAATACATTCGGTGGCAAAATCTGCCACAACATTTGGTGTACGAATAGCGGACGTCGTCTGTCTAGTACAACGTTTGAGCCCACTGCCCGCATTACATTCACAAGTTGTGGTGAGTTTTGCCAGTTTTCTTTTGAGTACTGGACGTTTTCTTGTCTTTTTGTGGTTTTGAGTATGGCTCATGGAGGGCCATTTTAGATGTTTTGGATAGGCATAATGTTTCTTATTGTCAGAATAAGTGTTAGTGTATTTGGGGCAGTAAGATTCATTGTTTTCTGTTTTCGTGGTATTTAATTAGTTTTGTATTTGTTTGAGTATGATGTTACCAAGTATGATGATACTGAGGAGTAGGGAGTTGGGTTATTCTTGTACTTAAATATTTTGTATCAGGACTAACTGGGAACGAAAGCAACACAGTGGCACAGTCAGGGACGCGAAGTGTGTCGGAACCAGACGTGGTACGCATTTTGTTGGAAAAAGTAGCACAATCGACAGCGGACAATGCGCTGTTGAGAGATGAATTAAAATCTAGAAGTGAGAGGGAAACCACATCTGATCAGTTGTAGCCTAGGGTGCAGGAGATTGCTCCAGCTGCCCCGAGTTTGATTATTCGGTTTTCTGTCAAGGCATCTGAGAATGTTCGTTCGTTTGTGGAGGACCTGGAGACTTCAGCGGTGATGAATGGTTGGTCTGATGAGCAGTTGTTACATATAGTCAAGATTAGATTAACGGGTGAAGCGAAGACATATGTAAGGTCTTCTGAGGCCTTGAGAAAGGCAGGAAAGATTAAGCAGATAAAGGAAGTGCTTTTGCAAAGGTACAAAAAACATAATAGCGCCCAGCACTTTAGAGAGGTTAAGTACGATGTCAAAGAGACAGGGGGAGACGATGGAGATATTTGCAGACAGGATAAGGGAAATTAATGAGTATATTTACGAGTTGGGTCAGAGCGATAAAGTGTTCTGTTGCAGGAGACCGACCAAAGGGCACTTGATGTATTTTTGACAGGGTTACCACCTCATGTGTCACGGAAAGTGCGTGAAGGGACTCCGATAGATCAGTATTCGGCCATTCACCTGGCAATTCAATGTAAGGAAATAGACGTGGCAACAGGGGTACGTGAGAAGCAAATAGTGTTTACAGCAGGTGTGAAATATTTTAAGTGTGGTCGTACGGGATTTGTGCAGAGGCAATATACCCAGTCACCAAGGGATAAAGGAAGGGCTGGAAATCGGCATCGGGAAGGATGGAGAAATGGAGATAGGAGAGGTGGACAAGCGTTAAACGGAAGAGGGCCCCATGATCCACTGAAGGGAGCTCCCATTTAATTTCAGTGCTACAAATACTCATTCAGAGGTGGAATTACCAGTGATAGGATCCATAGGAACTAAAAAGTTTAAGATTTTGTTGTACACAAATGCGCAAGTGTCAGTGGCTACTAGGAATACAATGGGACTAAGGAAGCTCGACCCACCACGTTGTAGGTTGCGTGGAGTGGGGGACAAGGAGGTCACGCCTTTGGCGTCGGTGACAGTTGACTTTCGAATAGAGAATGTCTGATTTCATGCCTGCATGGAGGTACTACCATGGGTAAGAGAGGTCTACGCATGATCCTACGAGTAGATTTCTTGCATCAACATCATGCCAAAATTGACCTTGGACAACGAACTGTGGAACTTGGTGGAATGTTATTTCAGCTAGGGGAAACTGTTGTCAATGCAGAGCTCTCACGATGGGCGTTCAACGTATGAGCAAACCAATTGAACCGCGTGCATTAGCATTAAGGCCTAATTCGCATGAGTGTGTGTCTTGTGGCACTGGGAAGTCGCTTTGGGTAAATGTGGAATCAAATCTACTTGTGGGTACAGTATGTGTTATTGAACCATTGTATGATAGTGAAGTTTTGGGTCCATTGGGCCGTGCTGTGAAACGAAGTATTGTACACGTACAGGAGGGAAATGACGGTTGAGTAGTTCTCGTGAACGTGGATAATTTTACCTCTGTAGACGCGACTTTGGGGAAAGGAGTCTTAGTAGCAAATTTCGATGAGCCAGATAACGAAGACTGGTGTTCGTGAGGTAGGTGAAGCGATAAACCACTAACTGCCAATATAACTGCCCTGCGTGGCAAAATTAAGTATTTGAAACAAGGAGAAAGAGGGCCTATGGAAGAATTGTTGTGGGAGTTTAAGGATTTGTTTTGTTCACAAGGACCGTTACCAGCAGCTCCATTAGTTATACATAGGACACCAACAGGGAATGAAGCCCCAGTTTACCATAAACCAAACAGAATACCGAGGTATTTGCAGTCGATAGTGGAGGATTTCATTGATCAGCAGCTTGCGGACGGCATTACAGAGCATAGTAATAGTTGCTGGGGAGCGGGCATTGTCGTAGTGCCAAAAAAATCTGTGAATGGAACTAAGAAACAAAGGTTGTGTTGTGACTACGGATACCCCAATAATAAGCCAGTAACGCTCGCATACTCCATTCCAAACATATCGGGGACTTTGGGTCAGTTAGGACAGTGCCAGTACTTTTCTACGATGTATTTGACAAGTGATTATCATCAGTTAGATGTGGCTCAAGAGGATCGTCCTAAAACTGCTTTCTCTACTCCTGGAAGCCATTACCAGTGCATCAGAAGCCATTTGGTTTGAAAAACGGTCCGGCAACGTTTCGGTGGTTGCTAGACAGTGTCTTGAGGGGTTTGAAACCACGGCAGTTTCTGGTTTATTTGGATGACATTATAGTGTTTTCAAGTTGTGTGGAGCAACATAGACAGCGGTTAAGGGAAGTCTTTATCAGGTTAAGAACAGTTCGTTTGACACTGAACCTGGTGAGGTGTCATTTTGCGTTAGAAGAAGTAAACTGTTTGGGTCATACTATCAGTAAGAACAGAGTGCGAATAGATCCGAGGTTGATACATGCCGTAGGGGATTCTCGGCAACCAAAAACAGTTAAGGAACTGCAGTCATTCATCGGATTTTGCAATTTCTATCGAAAGTTTGTCAAAGGTTTTGCAGATTTAGCGTAGCCGTTGACGCGATTGTTACGGAAATGTGTGAAATTCGAGTGGACAGAAGAGTGTCAGAAAGCGTTTGACAAACTGAAAGACGTGTTAACATCAAGTCCTGTTCTTGTGCTTCCAGATTTTGAAAAGGAGTTTATACTAGCATACGATGCATCGAATCAAACATTAGGGTGTGTTATTAGTCAGGAAAGTGATGGGAAAGAACATCCTGTAGCCTATGAGTCTTGGCAGTTGAGTGCGGCAGAGAAGAATTACTCAACAACAGAGAGGGAGAGGCTTAGCGTAATCTATGGTACCACATATTTTAAATGTTATTTATATGGGAGAAGATTTCGGATAGTGACAGACCATGCTGCATTGAAGTGGTTGTTGGGGTTGAAGGATCCTTACACTAGACTCGCTAGATGGGCTGTGAGGCTTAGTGAATTTGACTACGAGGTGGCGCACAAGCCTGGGAAGAAGCACGGTAATGCGGATGCACTAAGTAGGAAGGTGGCAAAAGTAGAAGTCATAGCTTATGACCTAACAGTACGGCAAGAATTACAGGACGTGGACAACGATTCCAAATTATATCGGACACAGCCTCAATTTAATATGTACGACGGTCTGCTGTGCAGGGAAACGAAGTTAGGGCCAAGTATAGCAGTGCCGGCGAGGTTGAGGGACGAGGTTTGACAGGAAGCACATGATCACGTGTTATATGATCATGGAGGGTGTAGAGCGACGAATAGGAGAGTGGTAGAGAGGTATTGGTGGAGAGGTACGAAAGTATATGTGGATCAGTATGTCAAGAGTTGTATACCATGTGAACTGAGAGCTGATTTGAGCCGGAAATAGATACAGTTACAACGATTGCCAGAAGCGACATGTCCTGTCTCTATGGTAGGGTTCGATGTCTTATGGCCTTTCAGGCGAACACCATCGGGGAACAGATTCGTTCTCACAGTAACAGACCATTTTTCGAGCTATGTGGAGATGATGGCTATGCCAAACCAACAGGCAGCAATGGTCGCCCATGCGTTTGTGAACAACTGGATTTTGAAGTTTGATGTACCGGAGACAATAATTGCTGGCCAAGGGACCAACTTCGTGTCGTATTTAATAAAGGAACTGTGTAAATTGTTGAACGTAAAGAAATTGAAGACGAGCGCGTTGCATCCACAGGCCAACAGAAGGACAGAACGGGTACACAGAACAATCGGGAAGATGCTGAGTTTTTATGCGGATTCTCATCACAATCAGTGGGACGAGTATTTTAAGCATATTGTAAGTACATACAATGAAAAAGTCCATACAAATACCGGTTTGTCTCCATATGAGGTAGCGTACGGGCGAAAAATCCCGTCACCGTTTGATTTGGTGAGGCTACAGAAAGGAAGGACCGGTGAATTTCTACGTCAGTTCGCCGGGACAATTCAGGATGCTTGGAAACTCGCACAAAAGGCGAATACAAAGGTTTTGGAAAGGCCGGAAGTCGCAGTCAAGCGGAAAGGAAGTTTACCGCTGTACAGAGTGTGGCAATGGGTAATGCTGTCCAGCCCCTATACGCAAAAAGGGAAAAAACAGAAGTTCCTTACGGGGTGTCAATGGCCATACCAAGTTGTTGAAACCACATCCGACGTGAACGTTAAGCTTCAGCTGCCAACTAGAAAAACGACAGTACACATTGGGTGGTTACAGCCATTTAAGGATTGCCCGAATGTGATTACACGCATGTCACAGGAAGGAAAGAGGAAGAAAGAGAGAGTGAAGAGAGATGCTAACCACAGACAAAACCAGGGAGATAAGAGTACAGCATGAAGTACCGTATGCCTTGTGATCCAGAAAGTTGGTTGGTTGGTTTGGGGAAGGAGACCAGACAGCGAGGTCATCGGTCTCATCGGATTAGGGTAGGACAGGGAAGGAAGTCGGCCGTGCCCTTTGAAAGGAACCATCCCGGCATTTGCCTGGAGCGATTTAGGGAAATCACGATCCAGAAAGTAGTACAGTATTTGTAGTTTTTTTTGTATTCCTGTTATGTGTCATTGGGTTTGCGTGGATTAATTAGGTATTGTATATTCATATGTTGTATGTATTTTCGAATATAGCCTGCTGCGGACAGCAGTCCTTTTGAAAGAGTAAGGAAGGTGGTGATCCCTGTCCTCAGGTCAAAAATGGCTCTGAGCACTATGGGACTTAACATCAGTGGTCATCAGTCCCCTAGAACTTAGAACTACTTAAACCTAACTAACCTAAGGACATCACACACATCAATTCCCGAGGCAAGATTCGAATGTGCGACTGTAGCGGTCTCGTGGCTCCAGACTGTAGCGCTTAGAACCGCACGGCCACACCGGCCGGCATTTAAATTGGTTGTGATGGGTGCTTTGGAAGACTAGGAGTTGAACGAAAGAGAATCATCAAGATTCAAATCAGGGGCGAGAGGTCGTCATACAGTGACTGATTAAAAAATCTGAAGCAAGCGCCTATCATCCTGTGAGAATTTTCATACATCGTTTCGCTGCGAAAGTTATGTCAATAGCGGTAAACAAGGCGTCGCGAAATTGCTGGTGGAGTCAGGTGGTGGCATGGCATGGCCCATCTGCTGTCATATCGACTGCTCCTCTCCAAGTCCAGACTTCGACTCAGCACCAGCTTCAGAGATTGAATCCTACTCCTAATACCGAATCGCCTGACTCTTTAAAATTCCATTCCCCAAAAGATGCAACTTGTGCTCTCCTCTTTCGTGGTGTGAGCCCTCCGAAATCACCATTTGACCAATCAGAGGTCGCTTACTTCATTTCTCCAATCAGAAAACTCCTAACAGTTTCATTCTGCAAGATTGAGCTTCACGTTTTGGAAATTTGCGACTGTTGTCCGACGGCAATTAGCCTTTCCCGGAGTTGTGAGGGCCAATCTACCAAAAGCCGTCCTGCCAAAACCTTAGAAATTTACTCCAACTCACAATCAATCATTGAAACCAGAGATGGCTTTCTCAACTAAGCACTAACGTCTCCGTAAAAACCGAAATACGGATGATAGATACAAATTTAAAGGAAACAACTTCATTATTTGACATATTCACATACTTATTATAATTTCATACATTTATATCAATGACCCAAGTGGGTGTCTACATTAGCAGGAAGTGCAGAAGCATATATAAGACACTGGTAAATCATTACAACACTAGATAATGCGCTATGTTATGTAATGTCAGTCGCAGAAGGCGACGACCGGAATCCTTGAAAGAAATTACGTAAAATATCGATAAACCAATCCAAGAAAAGAACATACACTAAATCCTCCTACGTCTGTCACAGAAGGCGACGACCAAAATTACAGAGTGAAATTATACACGACATCGAAAAGCATCACATATGAGAAAATGCACTACATTACTCAATCGCAAAAGACGATGACCAAAATGAGTGAATGAAATTGAAGAGGAATGATGAGAGGATTCATACAACTCATGAAGATATTTACTTTATCTATTGTACACGACGTGCTAAAGAATCTGATCCATAATTTCACGACAAACACTACTGTTGTTAAAACTCCAAAACGAAACATAGTATTTTCCTAGTCTACAGAAAAATAGCATCAACGTGACTGAAAACTAAATGCACACCACATGTCACTTGGTAAGCTTTCATAAGTAGAGAAACTAATTATCGTTCGAGGCAGGTAAAAATCGAATACTGAGCTCAGTCTGATTGCAAATGACATTAACACATTAAACAATAAACGAAAGTCATTAGTCCCACATGAATGTACTGAAGATCTATGCAGATGAACTGAAATGAAAACCTATGGTGTCACTATCTGTACATGGCAGTGACACAAGAAACTGACACTTGGCGGGTAGTAGAATCTGGACGGTTCGTTCAGCGCAAGGGGAAAAGGCGTCTTCTGTCAGTGACTGCATCTGCCGCTTCTCGGAATAAGCGTCGTCATGTCTATCCACCATCATGGTAACTTCTTGAATTTGAAGGTTACCGGAGCGTTGCGTGCCTCTACTCGTCATGTGCCACAGGTTGCCTCAGGAATAAGGACAGAAGGTACTCATCCGTTGTGCGAAACTGTATCTATGAGGTATTGCATATTTCATTCCAACAGGAATCAACAGAACTGCCGCATTTTCAGGGTAAGAAAGTTAGCGTCACCAGGGGGACGCAACGTAGTGTTTTTCCACCAAACAGACAGGTATGTGAGGCTGGAGGCATCTGGCGTGGTGGTCCATCCAAAGTGAATTACGAACTGCCTTTGGGCGAACAAAGATGCTTTGGCAGAGGAAAGTTTGTAGCTTCGCACACTGAGAAGAATGTTGAGCTGAGCTCTGGGATTAGCCATGCCTTGTGCCACTGATTCAGTCAGGCAATTTGTTGAAGCACGATCTTGCTGTTGTAACTAAACTTTAAGTACCTTACCAACAGGTCTAGGTTCATTTACTAAGGTCCACGTTATGCTGAAGCTTCTACCCGTCATCAGTGCTGGATCAGCTGGCCAGTCTATTGACAGCTGGTGTGGCACCAGACGTATTGGCCGGCTGGCTCTCGACGGCCGCAGTTGCTCTCAGGCATGGGATCAGCTGTCTTTGTTTTGGCAGTAGGCGGACACGCAGCATGGCTGCAAGCTAATACTGGATTACCATAGTCTGTCACCTTTTAGGATCAGCTGGCTCTGTATTGACAGTCGGCTGCAGCGTAGCCCTGGATGGCTGCACCTTGCAGTGCCACCCCTTGACGGAGACAGGTTTCGGGCCTCATAGGTGGATCGACCTCTGTCCTCCTCCGAATGTAGTCCACACAACTGGCCCCTCAGCATGACCCTGCGTGTCGCCATGTGCCACCACTAAATGTCGGAATGTTAGAAGCCACGTGTCATGCCCATAGTTCTCTCTGACCTCCATGTGGCTTGGCTTATTACACCATCTGGACAAATCTGGTACAGCATTCTCGGTTCCTGTGTCTCACATATTGTTATTACAAGAGAACTCTGCACAACTTCACAGTTCAATACAAATAAGTCTACCTCCACACAGGCACAGAATGGGAAATAGAAAAATAGCACTTTGTGCCAGAACTGTTCTGAATGGACTCAGATAATACATTCAAGAGTGTCCTTAGGGGACACGATACCAAATTATGCATATTAAACATTTCCTTTAACAATTCTCGCCCTCAAGGTACATATTTAATATCATCAAAGGGCCAACCACACACAAGATTCCTTTAGGGAAGCAAAACTTCGTTACCGACACTCAGCCGGGTTAGTATGTTAATTCAGGAAGGTTAACTAATTTATTCCTATCATGCCTCTAACAAAAAGAAGCGCAACAGCTGCTGCCAGATAAATCTGACACTCTTACCCACTTCATGCTCCCTACTATACTACTGGATCACGAAGATTATCTTATAACATATCTATCGTTTCCTAATTAAGTGGTCGTCAGCCTGCCTTATATCATCCATCACGTCATTTTTAACAGATTGTAACATAAACGTACGCACATTATAAACAATATTGAATGCATATCCTTCACATCACATTTATATATCAGTTGTTAAAACACTAAATTATATGTAATTGCATGAAGAGCTGTATATTTCCGGGAACCATAACTCACTTTGCAATACATGGTTATTACCTATTCGCTCTTAGTTAATTCCTTTTGCAACTCTCCTTTTGCGTGCAGCCTCAATCCCTCCTTCACTTGTTCTGGCCACCTCGTGCTTATATGAATGTCTAGTGTTGCAAATTATGTGACATTTCTTCTTCCTGCATTCCAGCTCTCATTAGTATCTTACCTACTTCTTCTCCTCCATACCATTCAATGGATCTCCACCTACTTTCGACAGGTAAAACAAAGTGTAAAGTAGTCACAGTATTATGTGCGTATTCTCCAAGATTGGTAGTTGGACGCCAGACAGCTACAAGACTATGTCGCTCATCTGTTAATCTAAGTGTTGTCACTCCTCTCCAGGCGTCACTTGACTGGTTGAGTGAGACATTACAAGAAACCTTAAATTCACAAAATGGTCTACACATCCCTCAGATGGTGCCAAATCAACTTCATCTCAGCACTCATGGCAAAAGGACTGTAACTCCCTCGGAACGCGCCACATCAGTGTCACGTCAGCTACCACCTCTAACATTGTTTCTCACGGGTGCAAGAACTTCATTCACCTACTTACTAAACTAAAACGACAGCAACTTCTGTACAACACAGACTAAGGTTACCACTGACGTTGATTGTGAATTGAAGATTTCATAAGGCATGAGGCACCACACTCGCTCTACATCTTGCTTACCCTGTATACTGCCGGACTGTCACATACAAAACTACTTCACTACCTCCACAAAACAATAATTCGGACCAACGTACTGCTCTGCGAACGATATCTCATCTTAATCATAGAGGTACAACTGTATGTACAGTGAAGTCAAAAATTAAATAATTACCTGAGGGTGATCCTCAATTGCTTTAACTTATAAGACTACAGCAAAAAGCGTATTCAACCCAAAAACTAAATTTTTCTTTACTCTTATAACCTTATTTACCAGTAGACTTAATTTTAAAGATACGCGTCGCTTAAACCTAGGACATTAGTCTATGTAGGTATCACGTTACTTAAGTGATATATACCACTGGATTTACGTAATGTGATGGACTGAACGTCAATAACGTTGCTGTGAACAAACTGTTGAATATGTAGCGACCCGTAGTAAAGTGGAAAGAATTTCCCTATAAAAACACTTTAGCTTGTTGAATCGCATGTGAGATTTAACAAGTGCCTTTTTCCTACTTGATACTGTCGGATATTCCCATTCTTACGGGTCTTTCCTAACATTTCTATCCTGTCTCACAAATCATTTGTGTAGCTGTGGTAATAATACTTCAGTGACGGTGATTCCCGCTGGGTCGATATTCCACTAGCTCCCTGATCCTGTCCTCTGGCAGCTGATTCGTGAGTAGGTGACCAGAGCCTGCCTGGTGGCAGCATGAGGAAGTTTGTTCCCAACATCCTGGAAGTTTGACATCGCATGAGGTGTGCTGTTTTCCTCAATGTAGGCGGTAGATAGTGCCCAGCTCATGCATGTTCCTCTCCACGTGGTTTGAACTTCCATGAAAGCCAAAAGAAAGACTTACCAAATCTTACTTATCCTCAAGATGGGTTCCCGACACCGAAATCGAAATTTCTGACCATTACCCGAGATCAATTCTTCCATTGTTCCCATTTGCTGTAAAAGTCCTCCCTGTAGGACAATGGACACATTATTATCCATTCCCTTGCGAAAAGGAGCCAAAGTTACAAATTTTGAAGACAATTCGATGGTAACAAGCACACAGCAGTGTCCAATCCTCAATGTCGAAAGAGGCACTAGGAGGTTCGCTGCCCCTTGTTCACATAATCTTTCTGGCACAACGGTGTCTCATGGAATGAAGTAGTAGGTTTCGTCTTCTGAGATAGCTTGTATCTTGCCAACACCCCCGGATTCTGCATTTCATATTGCAAAAGTAGCATGTGGCACATAATGCCTAAAAATGTTTTCATGTCTCGTAATGTGCATGACTTACATATACATATAGCAAATCAATTTATTAACAAGTTCTTGCGGATACACAGCTGACAGACTCATCTCAGTTGGGTCATTGGATGGTCCAAATGGCTCCGAGCACTATGGTACTTAACATCTGTGGTCATCAGTCCCCTAGAACTTAGAACTACTTAAACCTAACTAACCTAAGGACATCACACACATCCATGCCCGAGGCAGGATTCGAACCTGCGACCGTAGCGGTCACGCGGTTCCAGACTGAAGCGCCTAGAACCACACGGCCACACCGCCAGGTTGGTCATTGAAACATGATGCCTTCCCTCATGAGATGGATTCGCTAGATGGCTGTCTCTTCAGTGCCTCTTACATTATTCCTTAACCCCTACGGTGAGAGACGATGGTCCTGTTCTTTCTCAATGTCGCAGTGTGAATACACTGCGAAGTTCCTGAACGCCACGCTTTTCGTATAAAAGAGACTAAAATGTTTATCTTACAGCTCATCAACGGCATTTCCTTTTAAATCTATGGGTGAACATTAAAGTGCATCAAGCAGAACGTTCACAGAACCAGGGCTATGAGCAAACATGAAGATAATTCTTGATGGTACAATACCCGGCGAAGCAAGCACCCATGTAAGAACTTCGCGTTTAACAGAAATTGCAATTCCTTGTGGTCTGTAAATACCCAGGTCTTCCTTTCATACAAGTAATACTGGAATTTCGTTTAGCCTCAGACTACTGCAAGAACCTCAACCTCCATAACTGAATGGTCTTCATGGCTCTTCTACAGGTCTATACTACTGCATGCAGTTCCTTTGCTTATAAGCTGTCAGAATTCTTCACTCTCCATGAACAGAACCCCACCGAGTCCCATCCTAGGGCTATCCATCATCACGCAGAATACTTTAGACAAGTTCAGATGCACAAGAAATGGTGCCTCTAACAGTTCCTTCCTTAGAGCCTCAATCTCTTTATCCACAGAATCGTCCCATATCAGTAGAGATTTGTTTCTCACCAGCCCTCATAAGCGTGGGGTGGACAACGCCTGCATGATGATGAAACGCTTATGGAAGTTTAAGAGTCCCAGAAAACCACATAAATGCTTCTTTGTGGTGGGTGTGTGATACTCACATACTGACTGTAATGGCGACACGTCCGGGTTGATGCTGTCAACACAATGACATGTCTGAGGAACTTGATCTGCATCACACAGGAACTCGATTTCTCTAAAAGGGCCGTCACACCATCCTCTTGAATGTTAGCAAGTAGACCTCTGAGTACTTTGTTGAGGTCCGACCATGATGCTCCAGCTTTTAAAAGATCATCCACGTCCCTTTTCACCTGATCCAACAATGATTATTGCAGGATGCTGCTGAGCGCACAGATGAATGCCGCATGTGACACTGAGTATTAATGGCGAGCATCTAAATCTGTAACAACGTCCAAATTTTAAAAATGCCGTATATTGGCGACAGGATGGCTCAAGCTCTATACGCCAATGGCTACATAGATCAAAGAACTAATGATGAAACCAAGGGTATTCTGTGGAAGTTCTGGCGTAGCTTCTCTATATTCTTGGACTGATCGGTCTCCGGTTTAATGGTGGTGTTGATCTGCTATCTCAGCTAACTAAACTATATCTTTTCTCTACTACCTTTAGTGGGTTTTAATAAAATGAGCCTGCGGGTTCGATAACTTTTGGTTCCAACATTTTTCATAGTTCAGCACATACTTTATCCCGGTGTGCCCATAAAATAATATACGGCGGACGAAAACTTTTGTGCGTTCCTTCAGCTCGAATTTGTACTGAAAACATTTAAAGCACCACTTATGCATGCTCACTTAGAATTACGAGCAACTGTTCCTTCTCATCGGAAATTGCATTTGGTATCGTTGTGACCTTTTCTTGTATATTCTGCCTGATTTCTTTCATTGGAAATTCCCGTATATCAAACGGATGTTACTTCCTATTTTCATACTGATCATATGACTCAACCCGTATTTCTTGCATCACATATCGTAACTTGAAACAGTCCATGTGAATTTCTTGAAGACGAATTTGTTCTCGAAACCCATGGTGTACACGTCTCAGCGCTTGCAACACACCTTATCCCCATCTGATAACCAGAAGCGCCAGAAGTACTTTTATAAAGTCCATACCCAAGTTTAAAGGGAAGACTAAATTTGGAACAACCAACAAACTCCATTCGAGTTTTGTCCCTTGGAGTAAAAACTCGAGCTGAACTTTTTGCCTAAAATCTTTACTTTTTGCTACAATACCACAACGTAATTTGGTTTCCCAATGACACAAAGTGTACCAATTATAATCTTACTAATACCAAGCGCTACCGTTCTTGGAGATTGTAGAGCATTGGCTACCACTATCACTTTTACCACTGGAGTTTAGTCCTCCTTTCATCTATCATATACCTATTACGATCAACATTATGACACTGGAACTCATTCCAGTTCCTTCTATGCAGGTGATGCTATCTACTATTGCAACCTCCATTCATGTGCACCCGTTCAACCCATCTAGCATTATGCTGTCACTGTTTACCTGCTAAACTGCATCTGTCGTCTTAAGGACACTTAAAGCTACAGTCATCGCACTGCACTAACTTCAGTTCATGCTATAGGTTCCTAAGTGCCTATGTATTATCGCTGGTCTTGCCCGAAAGAATATAATGAAACTGTGGCGGTAGTTCCTGATAATAGAAGTGGCTAACTGAGTACCCCTTTGCAATAACACGGCAAGTGGAAAGGAAATGTCTACAGCTACAAAGCATTGAAATTTACTGCGAACATTTTACTTCGACATATGCAACTACGCCTTGCAGACATTCCTATTGCAAAGTGTATACTAGCATTTTACCTTCCCTTCAGATCACAACATCTATATTCCATATCTGATGAATAGTACGTTAAATAAATCTGTAAATGGAACATTTACCTTATTATTGCATATCCTGTTGTTTGGGTTGACGGAAAAATACGCCGGCCGTTGTGGCCGAGCAGTTCTAGGAACTTCAGTGCGGTACGGCACTGCTGCTACGGTCGCAGGTTCGAATCCTGCCTCGGGAATTGATGTGTGTGATGTCCTTAGGTTAATTAGGTTTAAGTAGTTATAAGACTAGGGGACCGATGACCTCAGATGTTAATTCCCATAGTGTTCAGAGCCATTTGAACCATTTTGAATAGAAAAGTACATTTGAAATATGGAATCACTGTTTGTTCCAATTTTATGTAGTGAGATACAAAAGGTTACAAAATATTACGTTTTTATTATTTTTGTCTTAGATTTTGTATTTGAAAGAAAGTGACTGCAGTCAGGTTTAAAACTCCAAATCTGATGCATCCGTTTCTGACTCTGCCTCCTTGTCTTCAAGTCCCACTACACCATTAGGGGTCAGCAAGATCTTCTAAAACTGAGGCTTTGCAGGGGTAAAAAATCGCAACAGAGGCTGAACATCTTTCTTCTTTGAAGTCTTGATGTGTTTTTGGTCTGGCTTCTTGAGTGGTGACAGAATGGTATCCAATTTTTGATCCCGCACCAGGTAGGCTTTTTCTCCTATGCAACTATAGTTTTCCGCCACTGACGTACTTGTATTTGCTTTATATGTTGCCTTAACCTCTCTTCAGGTCTGCAGGTTTCCGCCTTTCTTAATCATGATGTTCATGGCTAACTCAAAGTCAAACATAATGTCATCTCGCGTCTCATCACCAGTTCTGAAGGAGAGATTTATGCTCGATTGGATCATTTACACATACTCTTGTTCGGTTCCAACCAACGTCATCCTTTTCAACCCCTGAGAATAATTACCAAGGTTCCTGATGCATTGGCAAGATCAGTGTCCCCGCAGAGAGAATAGATTCACTATCTAACACATTCAGAGCTCCACGTAGAATCTCAGGAAATGAAACAGCATGTAGTTCCTGATTTGTCCTGAGCGGGCATCTGAGAACAGAATGAATCTCTCATGCTTCTCTTCATCGAATTTCAGTTTCATCACATGAGACAGGAAGAAGCGTGCTGGCATATTTCTTTTTAACTCTTTCCTTTAACTGGATCATGTATGATACTGGAGTACATGCATTGTGAACATGTACGATGAAGAGATACATCCACAGGAGTAGTTTTTAGAGCTGCTCCGTGACCATAAGCTATGTGGTTGGCAAGTTTTGCTCATAATCAGACTCCAAAATGAGCGAACATACCGATTTTAATATCTTGTCTTTCAGCGCCTTGTGTTTCTTGAATTTCCGTTTGTATAACGCGACATCTGGAGTCTCAGCATTCATCAGTTCACCCTTAAAACAAACATCACACGCATCACGATGTGACAGCAAAAAGCTGAAATCTATGTACTGGTTGAAGTACTCTTGTGTGTCTTCTGCGGAATGGGATGTTTACATCTCATGTTGCGGCAGCATAGAAGTCTAGTAAGAGCTTGTACAACTTGCGCAGATTTATCTCTGGTTTCGTGAAGCATTTCAGTTCAGCCTTCTTTCAGCTGTAATGGATTTCCATGTAGGTAATGGACAGTCAATGTGTGTATATTAACTCTTTCATCGACTCCTTCAGTTTCATCGATGTTGCCATGCTTTCCTCTACCGTCATTCAAGCTTTGTTCTTCTTTGGCCTTTACTTGAATTCGTTCAACCCTTCCCTTATCAGTATTAAAGATTGCACAGAATAAAGGTTTGAACAAAATAATTTACTTTCCCTTGTCCTTGATGCGGTACACCAAAACACAGCTTTATTTGGAGGTGGCGTTTCGAAAACTGAATTCGGGCCTTTATGAACCATCTTTCCAGAAAGTGCGACGTTCTGCTTCTTGTAATCTCCTTAATCTCAAAACGAGGCTCACGCGGTTCTTTGCACGTTGAATGGTACACGCTGATAACATTCCTTGAGGCAGATTTTCTCGATGGTGACAAACAACTCGTTCTTTTCTTACACCAGGGTTCGCAATGTTATTTTCCTCATGCAAAGAATGTAAATAAGATACCCTTAATGTTATGTTTTAAATCGATAGCATCAAACCTACCGCGTTTCGCTGCAATTTAATAAGATTTGTTTGCCACAGTTCACTACTTTCCTTCCGCTTGCTCCCTTCTGCATATATCGTTCCTCTACGGCTACTTCGATTTCTACCTTGGCAACCATCAAGCGTGCTTGATGTCCCAAACACTGTTTTCAAAATGAAACACTGGGCGCTATCGACAGCTACATGCACTTTCTCAACGCGACATAGACAGTAGGTCTATCTGTTACCAGCAAACGGCAACTGAAACACGTGAGCGTCGTCGCGTGTTGGTACAAACCATGTTATGGAAAAATCAAATAAAGGCAAAGATATAACAAGGCAGGTCAACAAACTTTCTTTTTACATGGTTTCCCAGAAAGCATCCCCCCCATGAACCATGGACCTTGCCGTTGGTGGGGAGGCTTGCGTGCCTCAGCGATACAGATAGCCGTACCGTAGGTACAACCACAACGGAGGGGTATCTGTTGAGAGGCCAGACAAACGTGTGGTTCCTGAAGAGGGGCAGCAGCCTTTTCAGTAGTTGCAAGGGCAACAGTCTGGATGATTGACTGATCTGGTCTTGTAACAATAACCAAAACGGCCTTGCTGTGCTGGTACTGCGAACGGCTGAAAGCAAGGGGAAACTACGGCCGTAATTTTTCCCGAGGGCATGCAGCTTTACTGTATGATTAAATGATGATGGCGTCCTCTTGGGTAAAATATTCCGGAGGTAAAATAGTCCCCCATTCGGATCTCCGGGCGGGGACTACTCAAGAGGATGTCGTTATCAGGAGAAAGAAAACTGGCGTTCTACGGATCGGAGCGTGGAATGTCAGGTCCCTTAATCGGGCAGGTAGGTTAGAAAATTTGAAAAGGGAAATGGATAGGTTAAAGTTAGATATAGTGGGAATTAGTGAAGTTCGGTGGAAGGAGGAACAAGACTTCTGGTCAGGTGACTACAGGGTTATAAACACAAAGTCAAATAGGGGTAATGCAGGAGTAGGTTTAATAATGAATAGGAAAATAGGAACGCGGGTAAGCTACTACAAACAGCTTAGTGAACGCATTATTGTGGCCAAGATAGATACGAAGCCCACACCTACTACAGTAGTACAAGTTTATATGCCAACTAGCTCTGCAGATGACGAAGAAATTGAAGAAATGTATGATGAAATAAAAGAAATTATTCAGATAGTGAAGGGAGACGAAAATTTAATAGTCATGGGTGACTGGAATTCGAGTGTAGGGAAAGGGAGAGAAGGAAACATAGTAGGTGAATATGGATTGGGGCTAAGAAATGAAAGAGGAAGCCGCCTGGTAGAATTTTGCACAGAGCACAACTTAATCATAGCTAATACTTGGTTTAAGAATCATGATAGAAGGTTGTATACATGGAAGAACCCTGGAGATACTAAAAGGTATCAGATAGATTATATAATGGTAAGACAGAGATTTAGGAACCAGGTTTTAAATTGCAAGACATTTCCAGGGGCAGATGTGGACTCTGACCACAATCTATTGGTTATGACCTGTAGATTAAAACTGAAGAAACTGCAAAAATGTGGGAATTTAAGGAGATGGGACCTGGATAAACTGAAAGAACCAGAGGTTGTACAGAGTTTCAGGGAGAGCATAAGGGAACAATTGACGGGAATGGGGGAAAGAAATACAGTAGAAGAAGAATGGGTAGCTTTGAGGGATGAAGTAGTGAAGGCAGCAGAGGATCAAGTAGGTAAAAAGACGAGGGCTAGTAGAAATCCTTGGGTAACAGAAGAAATATTGAATTTAATTGATGAAAGGAGAAAATATAAAAATGCAGTAAATGAAGCAGGCAAAAAGGAATACAAACGTCTCAAAAATGAGATCGACAGGAAGTGCAAAATGGCTAAGCAGGGATGGCTAGAGGACAAATGTAAGGATGTAGAGGCTTATCTCGCTAGGGGTAAGATAGATACTGCCTACAGGAAAATTAAAGAGACCTTTGGAGATAAGAGAACCACTTGTATGAACATCAAGAGCTCAGATGGAAACCCAGTTCTAAGCAAAGAAGGGAAAGCAGAAAGGTGGAAGGAGTATATAGAGGGTCTGTACAAGGGCGATGTACTTGAGGACAATATTATGGAAATGGAAGAGGATGTAGATGAAGATGAAATGGGAGATACGATACTGCGTGAAGAATTTGACAGAGCACTGAAAGACCTGAGTCGAAACAAGGCCCCCGGAGTAGACAACATTCCATTGGAACTACTGACGGCTTTGGGAGAGCCAGCCCTGACAAAACTCTACCATCTGGTAAGCAAGATGTATGAGACAGGCGAAATACCCTCAGACTTCAAGAAGAATATAATAATTCCAATTCCAAAGAAGGCAGGTGTTGACAGATGTGAGAATTACCGGACAATCAGTTTAATACGCCACAGCTGCAAAATACTAACACGAATTCTTTACAGACGAATGGAAAAACTAGTAGAAGCCGACCTCGGGGAAGATCAGTTTGGATTCCGTAGAAATACTGGAACACGTGAGGCAATACTGACCTTACGACTTATCTTAGAAGAAAGATTAAGGAAAGGCAAACCTACGTTTCTAGCATTTGTAGACTTAGAGAAAGCTTTTGACAATGTTGACTGGAATACTCTCTTTCAAATTCTAAAGGTGGCAGGGGTAAAATACAGGGAGCGAAAGGCTATTTACAATTTGTACAGAAACCAGATGGCAGTTATAAGAGTCGAGGGGCATGAAAGGGAAGCAGTGGTTGGGAAGGGAGTAAGACAGGGTTGTAGCCTCTCCCCGATGTTATTCAATCTGTATATTGAGCAAGCAGTAAAGGAAACAAAAGAAAAATTCGGAGTAGGTATTAAAATCCATGGAGAAGAAATAAAAACTTTGAGGTTCGCCGATGACATTGTAATTCTGTCAGAGACAGCAAAGGACTTGGAAGAGCAGTTGAACGGAATGGACAGTGTCTTGAAAGGAGGGTATAAGATGAACATCAACAAAAGCAAAACGAGTATAATGGAATGTAGTCGAATTAAGTCGAGTGATGTTGAAGGTATTAGATTAGGAAATGAGACACTTAAAGTAGTAAAGGAGTTTTGCTATTTGGGGAGCAAAATAACTGATGATGGTCGAAGTAGAGAGGATATAAAATGTAGACTGGCAATGGCAAGGAAAGCGTTTCTGAATAAGAGAAATTTGTTAACATCGAGTATAGATTTAAGTGTCAGGAAGTCTTTTCTGAAAGTATTTGTGTGGAGTGTAGCCATGTATGGAAGTGAAACATGGACGATAAATAGTTTGGACAAGAAGAGAATAGAAGCTTTCGAAATGTGGTGCTACAGAAGAATGCTGAAGATTAGATGGGTAGATCACATAACTAATGAGGAGGTACTGAATAGGATTGGGGAGAAGAGGAGTTTGTGGCACAACTTGACCAGAAGAAGGGATCGGTTGGTAGGACATGTTCTGAGGCATCAAGGGATCACCAATTTAGTATTGGAGGGCAGCGTGGAAGGTAAAAATCGTAGGGGGAGACCAAGAGATGCATACACTAAGCAGATTCAGAAGGATGTAGGTTGCAGTAGGTACTGGGAGATGAAGAAGCTTGCTCAGGATAGAGTAGCATGGAGAGCTGCATCAAACCAGTCTCAGGACTGAAGACCACAACAACAACAACAGAAAGCATGGTAAATTGACTTGCCTTGTTATTGCAGAGGGGTCTTGGGGTCTTCAGTCTCAGCAGAGCTGTACGGCGTCTCCAGAAACGTGTTGTCCTTTCACAACGTATCTAGGAAATATACCGCACATCGCGTGCCTAATGCCTCAAATTCTGTTCCCATAGTAATTTCTTTCTCTACTCTCTCTTGGACTCCCTTCGACGTATAAATTTTCCGCAATGCATCGTGAAATTCTCTGGAGGTCGAAACCCGTTGAGCAACCGGCCGCATTCTCATGGCGGTTTCTGCTTCTAACAGGCACAAATGAATTCAGTCCGGTGCACTAGCGACCATGACAGCGGAAACATTAATCGTCTGCTCCTGTCAACCTCGGGGATTGAGCGAATCACCGTTATCTTTGAATGTCTCAAATTTACGGACTTTTAAGAAGCGTTTATGGTGAAAATGGTCCAGTCTTGCTGTCATTACTTGACATCCAAAGTCCGACTGTTGTCCCGTAGTAGCCCTGGTCGCAGCTGACAGAGCAGGACTCTACTCTATCGACTCCCGCACATCATGTGCTAAGCAATACGTATTTACTCATCTAAATGGTGCACAGCTATTGCGGCTCGCGATAGCATCGCGTCCACGTAGTACTTCACTGACACGTGCCCATACTGGTCCTACGACGGAAGCTAGTTGCTCAGACGTGTCTTTCTGCTGCCCAGTAAAGGTCTCCTGCCATTCCGTGAAGGCCGAAAGTGTTTGAATTTATGGAGCTTCATATATCGGAACAGCACAGTTTTCCCCAGACTCGCGACACGCGGCCTTGATCACCTCCCTCATTAGCTTACCATAAGTGATTTTTAACTGATCGGTAGCCATGCACAACTTCTGTGCAGTTTGTTCGGATGTCCTCAAATGTTGCCACCCGCTTTCCCACCTACCTCGCCTTATCTTTGCTTACATCTTGCCTATTCTTACTTTTCTCCGGTTGGTTTTCAAGAGTGGGAATGTTCTCTACCGCCTTACTTATTTCGTTGACCAGCAGTCAACAGTTCTTCCTTCGTTTAGTTTCATTCGAATGGCACGGCTAGACAGGTAGCATTCCCGGTCTCCAACTTTTCATCTAATTCCTCTTAAGCATCTTTAATTTACTGCGTCACTATTTTGGGATAGTGACCGGCGTTACCTCACAATCCTTGTGACTATCTTACCTTCACTATGCTACCGCATCCAAGGGGTGGTACAATAGCGTGTAGGTCATCAAACTTCTTATTACCCATTCCGTCACCCGACGTGCTACTAATTACATAAGGCACCTGCTTGGAACAAATGCTTTCATATTTGTTGCAACTAAATCGCCAACTATTCTCATGCTTTTATCATCTGGATTTACCTCTGTTGAGGCATAATGTTAATCTCGAGAATCATATCGCCTCTCACCTGACCTCGCGTTCTCATCAACTGCAACTTCCGTCAGATCTCCCCACTAACCCACCTTCTTATTAAACAACCCACCCATAAAGCACATTCGAATCTCTACAAAATTTATAACCAACAATGCTCAACAACAACAACTTAGACAAAACAACACTTGTAATCAGAGCTACAAAGAACACAAAGCTGGAGAAACTGCGCGGAGCAAATTAACTTCTATAATTTCACACTTTTGCGAACAACCCATAAATTTACATATGATCCTCAGCTTTAATATATAGAAAACAAAGTGGAGTCAGAATCACCATTACTGAATGCAGACCTCACTTAAGTTACGCTGCCACAAACTACTTAAATTTATCTCTCTGACTTTATCAAAAGGTTGCCTAAAGGTAAGGTCCCATTAGTTATGCAAGACAATCTTGGGGCTAAGGATCTAGTAAAAATGATTTTCCACTGACATAAATTGAGTAACTCCACTCAACCTGCAAGTACTCCGCCACAGTCGAGGGATATGTCAAGGAAACGGAAGGGAACGGTTGGCCCTTACACCTGGACTGTTACGAAGCACTCAGACTATCAGCTACTTTAATGAAGAAATGGTTACAAACATGTACATCTGTATGTTATAAATTCTAATGATTGCTCCGAACAAATAAGGATCAAATACTAGTCACGGTAGAATTGGTGTTCATACATATGCGAAGGCCTGATAATCATGGCTCTTCATGGAGGAAAGGGCCGGAAAAATTCTCACAGTATAGGTTGAATAGTGTAAACTGACTACTAATTACGGAATTAAATTGGTAGTGATGATTGCATTGGTTGGTTGGTGAGTAGAAACAGAGGAAGTACCCAATAGTCAAATCAGTGCCGAGTGGTCACAGTACATTGACTGATTAATGAATATGAAAGAACATGCCTATTATCTTGTACGACATCCGTATGCGCTTTGGTTGCCCAACTGCATCGATAAGCGACCGCGAGGAGTGGCGAGGTCGCCGACGAAGTCAGTAGCTGGCATGGCGTGGCCTATCTGCTCGCAAATCGAGTGCTCCTCTCCAAATCCAAATCTAGACTCTGCATCCGCTACAGGCATTGACCACGTCTCTTCAGTTCCTAGCACCGATTCGTCTTACTCTTTAAAGTTTCTGTCCTGACGAAGACGAAACATGTGCACCTTCTCCTTCGTGGTGTGAGTCCGATAAACCTGCCATTAGGACTATATGAGATTTCGTAAGTTATTATTCCTATCAGAAAACTCCTAACAGGTTTATTCTGCAAGGTTTATTGACGCTTTTCTGACGTATGATAACTCCTCGTTCCAAAATGTGAGCGCTGTCCTATGGCAAATCGCAGCTACCAAAGTTGTGAGCATCAACCAATCAAAATCCGTCCTGACAAAACTCACTGTAACTTTACAATATTTACACTCGAGGAGCCGGTGGCCCGGCGGCACGACACAAAGGACCCACCTCAACCTGAGGCTACTTCGAAACAGTGATATGTTGTCTTACAGGCGATGCGGCTTGTGCGGGTGGTATGATTCCTGTGGAGGAAACTCTGTATTTATAGTCATCATTACAGCGAGAACCAGGACAGTTCACTGAAAACAGTTCGCAAGAGCTTTCTTCTGCAAGCGTTGTTAATCCTGTGAAAGACACACCCTTCAGTTTCAGTCTGCGCAGTGAATCAGACTCAGGCAGGTGGTATTTACCTCCCGTCGCATGCGTCAGGTGACTTGCCACGCCGTCTGAGGGCAAGCAGATGCCAGCGGAAGCCGCCGGGGCCAAGATTTCACTCCCTGATAACTACCAGAAGAATTAATTCAACATGCGCTTTAGACTTAAAAGATATCCATAGTAACCTTCTACAATCACCACGCTCTCCCACAGCTAATGACGCTTTTTTGCGTATACATGGGAAATTTTCGAATAATTAGATGTATCATATTAATGTATCGTGCTAACTGAGTCAGAGAATTGAAATACGGTGCTGGCTACAGCCTGGCGTGTTTCACTAGACTTGACTAAAGCATATCAGTCTGATGAAAAAACTAGAGACCCTTCAGCTTCCAAAAGTGCTCGTGCGTAACTCTGTAAGCTTCCTGAGCAATGTTAAGAACATCATTTTGCAAGATGGAACTATACAGCGACTTAGAAAAAGTAGCAGACGACACACACATCAGTCAGTGTCATCTACGCTATCGTTCAACCTGTATACTGTAGACCTCCATGTTCTCATTCCCAGTGACATCCACATACTACTTACGCAGACGAAGTATGCGTATATGCCCGTGCTCTTCGGTCTTATTATCTTAAAATGCATGTCTGTGAAAGTGGTATACACAATGTAGCCTCGATATATATCTCACCAAGTCTACTCTAATAAAACTTACTCAGACGAGGATTTCACTTGCCCAAATATGCATCTGCGACAACATGATTTTCCAGTTGCGAAAACAATATCTTGCTATGTTTACGGATGATTAATTAAGATGGTATCATCATATCCGACATATCATTAATAAATGTGGAAGAGCATGCAATCCCATAAGAGCTACGAGTGAAGTTGGGTGGTGCTCTGATCAGTAGACAGCGATGACTTAATTCCGGTCCCTAATAAGGCCGCACTTTGATTAAACTGATCGACAGTGCAAATGCTTCAGAGACAAAAGCAACAATTTTTTACTAATTTTATGGCGCTAATAACAAATATGACATTAGTTTTTAAAGACTCGTTCGAGTTTCGAAGAAATGCGTCATCGCTGGATATGCCCAACTGCGCAAAATTATGATTCACAACAGCAGTTGTTTGCTTTACTTAACAAACATCTATTCTTTGGTGGTCAGCTACATCGCTATTCTTATCGCTAGCACTATAATGCTGACAAAGAAAAATCAACAGCCCCATCAGTGTTACCAGTTCAGTAGTTTTGCCACTGAGTCTCAAACTTCAGGATTTGAGATAATCTTCGGCCGGAAAAATTTACCAAGTTTTGCGTTCTTTGTATTGTAGTTCAGCCGGTGTCTAAACTACCACTAAGGTGAAAAATAAATGTTTTTATTTAAATTGAAAATATATGTTAGAGGATCTTTGGTGGTTTTGCTTGTAGTTAATTAGCAACAGTGAATATCATATTTTAATTTGTATTAAAAACTACGCCAGAGAAAACATTTTTGCACAGTTCTTGCGTGGTTGTAATATGCGTTCCCAGAGGTGGTAGTGGTAAGGTATTAGGTTACGTGCTGTATCTCCTATCGTCAGCTGAAGTGACTAATTTGACACATAACGCCTAAACGTGTTAACAGTGAACAGAAAATTGATGTTTACGATGATGTGCCACTTGTTAGGAATTTCGTGCCCATAAAAAGAAGGCCTTCCAGAACTTGTATGTTTGTAGTAGTCGTAATGAGAATCTGAACTCGCAAATGTGATCGTCGTGTCATATTTCGTCTATATGTTTTTTTTTATCTATACTGACCAGAAAAATTCGCGTCAATTTGTGAACCATTTACACAATTATTATGTTGGCGATGAGGCCAATCAGAAAATAAATTTCACACCAATCATAAAGCGAGTCTTCATTTTGTGTTGTGGTTGTGACGTGGGAGACATGGACGACAAGTGAGCGCCACACGTTTGTAGTAATACATGTTCCACAAACTTCCGGGACTGCATGTATGGAAAAAGACCAACCATTTGCTATCCCCATGACACGGAGAGAGCAGACTAATTACTCTATAAACTGCTATTTTTGCATGATTCCTCCAATTAATGGGACATCTGGAAAAAAGTGGGCTATAACTTATCCCACTATCCCTTCAGCTATTCGTCCTGTGCCACATTTTGAAAAGCTATTTTTGCATTATTCCTCCAATTAATCGCACATCTGGAAAAAGTGGGCTATAACTTATCCCAGTATCCCTTCAGCTATTTGTCCTGTGCCACATTCTGAAAAGCTACTTGTTCCACAATTTTCGGCAACACACTCCAGTGGTTCATCCGACTAACGGCAAGACAGAGACAAACTCGAAGCATGTGTGCGAAATGATGTTGTAAATTCATTGTCATCCACTGATTCTGAGATAACAGCCAACGTATCATCATATAATCGCCATCTTATCACTCGGCATAACTTTAATGGTGTTCTGAGGAATCTGGGGTTACCAAAATGTGGCGCCAAATTGCTGGCATGTACAATCAAGCAGTGAGGAGCTCTTGCTGAAAATGTGAAGTTACCTGTTTTTGGACTCTGGAATATTATTTTTCAGTGGAAATTGATCAAGTGCATTGCAAAAATTCATCTCCTCTTACGAGTAAACTTCAGGTACATTTTAGTCCCGATGGCTGGCGATTGTTCATAGTCGCATCAGGTCTTACTCTTAAAGCTGTGTTAGTGAAAAAAGGAAATGTATTGCCATCAAGTCCGTTATGCAGTGCACTGGGAGTCGGCATATGCCAACACGGAAGATATGTCGAGAGTTATAAATCGTCTGGCTACACAAAATATTTCTGTTCTCTATGCGAGCGTGATAGCCGAGATAAGTATCTCTAACGATTCTTTGGAACTGGGGAAAAGGATTGTTACACTTTCCCTTGGTAGATTCTAGCAACGTATTACTTCCTTCATTACGCATGAACCTAGGTTTAGTCAAGAACATTGTTAAGAGTATGAATCAAGTCAGAGACACATTCAAATACATTCACAGTAAACTTCCACAAAATACTGAAAGAAAAATCAGGGAGCGAATGTTTACTGTACCCCAAACTCGAGAACTACTCAATGATTCTGAATGTGATGCACTGTTAATATTTAAGGAGAATATTACATGGGATTCTTTCCGAAACGTGGTTACTAATTTCTGGGAAAACGTTTGGCCTCAGAACTACATGGACCTGGCAGAGCACCTTATATCACCGTACCAAGCAGTGGAGTGCCACATGTCTCTACAAATACACATCTTACACTCCAACACAGACTTATCCCAGAAAACTGCGGCGCAATTAGCGATGAACGAGGGGAACATTTCCAGCAAGTAATACCTACAGTGAAAAACCGATATCAGCGCCAGTCAAGCAAGCCTATGCTTTCTGGTTATTGTCTGAAGATCGCTAAAGATCTTCCAGACGTACAATACAAGCTAAAGGCAAAAAGGTGCCGTTTGTGTTATCCAGGTAGGTTACGTTTTTATCACTTCCGTTGTGTGCGCTCCTGTTTGCTTCTCATTAACACTAACCAATTCTGACCCTCTATAGTCACTTTAAACTCGAACCAATTCAGCATTTGTGTTGTCAATTTCGTATTTAGCACTCTCGGTTTTATAAGAAAACTCATTTTTCTTTTTCGAAGCATGAAAAAAATTTAATTTAGTGGTCCACTATTGGGGGCACACTCCAAAGTCTCGACGCTATGCATTAAAAAACTTTGTGTGTAGGTGCCAGGCCGTTTACGTCAACCACAACCAATTCATCACTGACTTAGGCGAAGGAACTACCATTAAAACTATGAAGAATATTTTTCTGTCAGTATTGCTCCTGCAACTGTACTTCGAGAAATATGGAGCCTTCGATGGAAACATCCAGTTATTATCATCCTGCTGTGTCAGAGGAAGATACTGGATGAATTACCTACTTCTATACATCGTGGGTAAATACAGAATATGCAAATACAGGCATTAATGCACAAGGTGTGGAAGGGTCCTCTCACACCGCACTACAGCAATCATACGAAACGTCGACTCTGTAGATCGACGCCAGGGTCTGTTTAACGATTAAAACCATTACCCTTTTAACTCACCGTCAAAGGAATCCTGTCCCACTTTCAGGACGCGTGCGTGGTATATACAGATGGGTACAAGTATAGCGCCAGTGCTGGTAGTTCCTATGAGTACCCAAAGTAAACGGCAAGTCCTATACAAGCTGAACTCAGACTCTACTGTTATGAAAGCCAAGATGGTTTCCATGTTAGACGCACTGATACTCGCATAGATGATCACTGCAAACACAAGAGCCACAATATCTGATTTTATGTCAGTCCTACGACTGATTAGAACGCTGAAGGTATGTCTCAGCGGGCGACGATCATTGGGTAAGCCGGTTGGTGTGGGTGGTATCGATCTATGACACCACATTAGTAAAGCAACGATCCTTACATGGACCTATTAAATATGATAGACTACATGTCGCATACATGATAATCATACTACGAAAACAGGGGTTATCAGATCAGTAACAGGAATGGTCGAGAACATCTAAATTCAAAGGGAGGCACTACACTCTCATTCGTCCCACGATTCCACGACTACCATGATATAGTAAAACAAAAACCTCAAGGACCATCATGTCAATGATAGTACGACTGAAATTTCCTCATTGAAAATTCAACGAACACCTGCTTCGGCTCAACCTTACTGCTGAACCTCTGTGTGTTTATGGTAGGGAAGATTATCCAAACCATATAATCCTACAGTGTCCCCGGAACACGAATCACATCAATTTACTTGGTATTCTTATGGATGTTGATCACCATTTTCCAGGCAGACTCCAATCTTGTTAATATCCAACGATAGGGTGAGGTATAAACTACTGTACGAGTTTGTCAGCAAAGCCAATATCCAGATATAGCTCCGTGCGCTGCTAATCTAATGTTCATGATGATTATAATGCAAGAGGTATACTGAAGCACAGTTTATCTGTTGACCTACCCTCGTGCTACCGCGCAGTAACCGGAACGTTCAGCCTATAAATATTACTGTGTAACACCTGTCTTTATGTGCCAGAATACTAGTATATCTACACACATGGTTGTAATATACAAATCTAGTTCTGTTCTCATGTTCTGTGTAGATCTCTAGACGGTAGACCTGCTCTAAGATTCGGCTCTGTACCCACAGCCTGTGCGACAATTCTTAATGGATATAAAAAAAACTTTTATTATTAGTTTAGATACATAGTCACTAATATCGATTGAATTAGTGAGTTGGGAATATCACAAATGTGTACCACCGACGAATTGTCAAATCATACTGTATTGCTGGTACAATTTGTATTGCACACTACCTGTGTGTACCCTATGTTAAATTTTCGTCTTGTAACTCGCTTCAGTATACTTTATACGTGACAATTTGTTTTATGTCGGAATCTCTCCTTTGTTGAGCCTGTGTAACTTCTTACCGGGATACGAATTAAATCAAAGCATACTGTGATGTGTCCTATAACATTCCCAGTGTTGAGATCGTTGTATGAGCACGTTCCCAAAACAAACAAAGACATATAATTACTCCCAAATAAGGATTGGGAATTTTTGAGGAGGGTCATTAGCGGTTTTGCGGAGTTCTCTCTTCCGTGGAACGGAAGGGTGGATAATTATGCAGATCTGGCAGGAAAGCGTAAATATATTCGTAATCTTAAATATTTCGATACACTGCTTGACAAGAAAAGGTTAAGAACCAAGAATGGGAGGAGGAAACGACATGGAACTCTGCGGGTGGAAAAGGTATATGATGATATTTCAGTGATCACAAAATCGGGTTTAATTGAGAAAGAATTTGACAGTTTGAGCCTACTCTTAATTATGCCCTTGTAGCCCTTCCGTCCTGGACGCATGCACTAATTACAATAAGAAGTTTGCCATAAGACCACTGTATCCTCTTCTGAGGGACGCTGATCCACAACTCTTGTAACTGGTTCTTGAAATCCTGGACACTGGTACAAGGACGGAATTGACGTCCGTTCTGGCGGCATACGCGCTCCATCTGGGGTCTTACCGGCAGCAGAAGTACCTCAACATCACACACACAGTTGACTGAGATACGTGTGGATAAGCATTATCGTGTTGGGAAATGGCTACATAATACTGTTACATAAAGATGTTGGGTGTCCGTGACATACCGTTGTGCCGTTAGGGCTCCCTCAGCCACCACCAGCTGTGACCTGAAGTCATATGTGATGGTTCCCCACATACTGACCTCAGCAGTAGCAGCTCTGTGCATCTCGAAAACATTAAAAGAATGGGAACTCTCCTGAATTCGCCGCTGTACTCACCGACGACGGTTATTCAAAATACTACAGAACCGTGATTGATCACTGAACATATCACCACGTCATTCATGGGAAAACGGCGCAATTCACAGTGCAGCCGTTTGTGTTGTGGCGTTAACGGCAGTCCACGCATGGGACAGTAATTCCGTAGTCCGGCTGCTGTTAGTCTCCGACTATTAGTTGTCCTCAAATGGCAGTAGCAAGGGTGGAAGGGCTACAATGTGCATGTTACACAACACTGCAATCCTCTTTGTGTTCATCAAACGTGGTCAGCCGAAACCCAGACGATTAATATGCCTTCTCTTACGATCTCATCCAGTCAAACATCGGAGCCGGCCGAAGTGGCCGTGCGGTTAAAGGCGCTGCAGTCTGGAACCGCAAGACCGCTACGGTCGCAGGTTCGAATCCTGCCTCGGGCATGGTTGTTTGTGATGTCCTTAGGTTAGTTAGGTTTAACTAGTTCTAAGTTCTAGGGGACTAATGACCTCAGCAGTTGAGTCCCATAGTGCTCAGAGCCATTTGAACCATTTGAACCAAACATCGGTCCAATGTCACTTCCTAATGCCACCATATCTGGATATTGCCTGATTAGAACAACTGGGCAAATGGGGACCCGCAATGAGGCTGCTTCCAAATCCTTTGATATGCTGATAACATTCCCTCACACGACTACCCCTTCAAAGTGATCACATAATACACTCCTGGAAATTGAAATAAGAACACCGTGAATTCATTGTCCCAGGAAGAGGAAACTTTATTGACACATTCCTGGGGTCAGATACATCACATGATCACACTGACAGAACCACAGGCACATAGACACAGGCTACAGAGCATGCACAATGTCGGCACTAGTACAGTGTATATCCACCTTTCGCAGCAATGCAGGCTGCTATTCTCCCATGGAGACGATCGTAGAGATGCTGGATGTAGTCCTGTGGTACGGCTTGCCATGCCATTTCCACCTGGCGCCTCAGTTGGACCAGCGTTCGTGCTGGACGTGCAGACCGCGTGAGACGACGCTTCATCCAGTCCCAAACATGCTCAATGGGGGACAGATCCGGAGATCTTGCTGGCCAGGGTAGTTGACTTACACCTTCTAGAGCACGTTGGGTGGCACGGGATACATGCGGACGTGCATCGTCCTGTTGGAACAGCGAGTTCCTTTGCCGGTCTAGGAATGGTAGAACGATGGGTTCGATGACGGTTTGGATGTACCGTGCACTATTCAGTGTCCCCTCGACGATCACCAGTGGTGTACGGCCAGTGTAGGAGATCGCTCCCCACACCATGATGCCGGGTGTTGGCCCTGTGTGCCTCGGTCGTATGCAGTCCTGATTGTGGCGCTCACCTGCACGGCGCCAAACACGCATACGACCATCATTGGCACCAAGGCAGAAGCGACTCTCATCGCTGAAGACGACACGTCTCCATTCGTCCCTCCATTCACGCCTGTCGCGACACCACTGGAGGCGGGCTGCACGATGTTGGGGCGTGAGCGGAAGACGGCCTAACGGTGTGCGGGACCGTAGCCCAGCTTCATGGAGACGGTTGCGAATGGTCCTCGCCGATACCCCAGGAGCAACAGTGTCCCTAATTTGCTGGGAAGTGGCGGTGCGGTCCCCTACGGCACTGCGTAGGATCCTACGGTCTTGGCGTGCATCCGTGCGTCGCTGCGGTCCGGTCCCAGGTCGACGGGCACGTGCACCTTCCGCCGACCACTGGCGACAACATCGATGTACTGTGGAGACCTCACGCCCCACGTGTTGAGCAATTCGGCGGTACGTCCACCCGGCCTCCCGCATGCCCACTATACGCCCTCGCTCAAAGTCCGTCAGCTGCACATACGGTTCACGTCCACGCTGTCGCGGCATGCTACCAGTGTTAAAGACTGCGATGGAGCTCCGTATACCACGGCAAACTGGCTGACACTGACGGCGGCGGTGCACAAATGCTGCGCAGCTAGCGCCATTCGACGGCCAACACCGCGGGTCCTGGTGTGTCCGCTGTGCCGTGCGTGTGATCATTGCTTGTACAGCCCTCTCGCAGTGTCCGGAGCAAGTATGGTGGGTCTGACACACCGGTGTCAATGTGTTCTTTTTTCCATTTCCAGGAGTGTATATGACGCCGTTAGCGCCCTTTATATATCCTAACAAACCCGGGAACAACACTACGCAAGAGAAACCTTAATGCACCCTAATGGTCGTTCTACGTGTGACAGAAATGGAACTCTAATTATTTTCATACTGCCCAACGGCGTGTACGTGTATGAAGAATCATTGATATGTAGCTATAGCTTCTGGGTGCTTCCCTTGTTTGGAGATGCAGTGTAAATGAGACATTATAAGAACCTCCTGATAGGGATAATCTGTTTCACTTTCTACTGTCTGAACGTTCAATCTGAGTAATAGAGTTATTCAGCAAATATTTATTGCTGCAATAACGTCATGTGGCATAGGGACATAATGCAGGGTGTGTCAGATATTACTACAGGAACTAATATTGCTGTAAAATAGAACTGCTTATAGGAACTATAGGAACGTGTCTGTTAGTTATGACAAATAATACCTCACGAAGAAATATGTAACACTTTTTTAGAATACTCTTTATGAGAAGCAAGAGACTGCTGATTGTCAGATGTATATGTCAGTATCATATTAGGACTATGATAACATACTTGTTCAGAACCCCAATTCACACTTGTGTTTTCTGAGTAACGAATGAGACAGGTCAGCGGTTAAGACATATTCGGGGGGTAAGATTCCATACCTAAGTTTATTAAGACATTCCTAATTGATTGGATGTTTCCTATGACTAAATCGCGGCCAAATTCCTTCCCTAACCTTAATAACTCCGACCATGTGCTCCTTTTCTAATGACCTCATCTTCGACAGGGCAAAAAGCAACACTGATCGTCCGATACTTTTGTAGGCATGGTTGGCCAGTTTCTGAGACCATGGCCCCAAAATCTACAAGTAGTAAATTGAACTCACATGACGAGACGTACCTTTTTACATTTACCGTCGTTTATTGAAGTGGATTTAGGCCAGTGAGGTGACGGTTCCTTTAAACCAGTTTCCTACACAGGCCTTTTGGATCTAAAGTTGTCCTCTGTCTCTGACGATCTCGTCCTTGACGGGGCAGTAGAGCACAGTATTCTGTTCCTCCTTTTTAATACATCTTCTTTGTCTGACATTAAATTTTTTACAATGAATATTCTGTTAATTCAATAACTAAAGCGAGTGGATTTTTATAGGTTGTGGTTTTCCATAGTTATAATATTGGACAAGACGTAGGTGGCCGGTGATCTAGCGAGCTGAGATAATGCGCTTCTCTAGTCCAATGATGTGAGCTCATTCACTGGAGTCTTACAGACGCTAGTTTATTCACAGCCATGTGAATCATCTGATCTCAGTGGAAAGATATTTTGGTTCTAAAAATGAAATCCTCGTCACGGTGAAAATCTGTATCATTACCGCTGCGCCCTTTGCGTCAATGTAATATCAAGTTGCCAATAATCTTGTAACAAACCCTCTGCCATACGTGCCACAACGATGCGGTCCTTAAGAAGCATGTCCGCTGTTCGTTGTCTACTGATTAGCGTTGCTGTCTTTGGATCATGGGGTCCAGGTTTCAATTCCTGGTTGTGTACGGGATTTTCTCCACCCTGGGTCTCGGTATTTGTGTTGTCCTGATCATTTCATCGCCATTCGGGAAAATGGTAAGACTGGATAGTGCAAAGATTGGAAATCTCTACGGGCGCTGACAACCACGCCGTTGATCGCTTCAAAACAAAATCATCGTCTTAAAATGTGTCTCGCTGGAGTTCATTGCATGGTTCTGATCGCTTAGCAGAGGTATTTTTCAGGCCCAGATCTTTACGATGTCTAGAAGTAGGCGGACGGCGTTCTACGTACACATTGTCATTTATCTACATAATGTGAAGATTTTCTCTACAGTATCTTAAAGCACTGAGGAAGGGTTGGCACACTTGACGCCTTTTCTTCCTCACTGCAAGTGAACTCACAGAACGTTACGAATTTGCTGTATGGTACACCCAGTTATGCAGTAACGCGTTGCCTCGCTTTTTAGTTGTTTACAAATAATGTCAGATAATTCCACAACGAAGCAAGGAAGAAAGCGTATTATACTTGTTTTCTAAGTATCAGGCACGGGCAAAACTTGCGACATGTGGGTAAGAGGTCACCGTAATTGTATACGTTCGAACTACTAAAATCTGTCTTCTACCCAAAGGTAATGAATTAGAGCTAAGAAAGGAAGCATTTATCAATGACGCGCGTTGGAGATGGAATAAAAGCTAGGATTCTAAAGCGCTGGTCACTAGAATTTCAAAAGCGTGAAGGCGGCATACAAGAAGTTTCAAACTAGCATGAAGTGTTTTACTTGCATGGTTATTCGAATGTTTAGAACTCCTCACAGCCACAAAAAGTAACTAATGAGACGAGCATGACTAAAGTTTTAAAGTTTCGTGATGTGTCAGGAATCTGGCCTAAGCTTTTAGGCTGGAGGTTTAATTATGTTGCAGAGTGGCTGACTCATTTTTCTTATTCTTCCTGTCAGTCGGCCATGTCCATCTGCAATATTGTTTTAATTCCTTCTACTACTTCCTTCATATTTAGTTGATGTTTTAATATTGGAATGACACTTCGTTTCATGCTTCCGTGTGGGTACGCACATGGCTTTCAACATTTTGTTAGTTTCCACTTCCTTGGTGTTTTATACATCTGTTTAGTGTATTTTCCGGACGCTCGCCCTAAACTGTTTTCGCGTGGGTGCTAAAGACCTTGCTGTCGTGGGCCCATACCAACATATCAATCCATACATTCAATATTATTTTCCCAAATAAGTTAATATATTTTTTCATGGTGCCAATGATACATGGGAAATCATCTTGATTGAGGTGAGATGGCTTTGCTTATGGGTGTTGTTAGTAATGCGAATTTAATTAGAATTTTTAATTCTTGTCTTGTTTAATTCTTTTCAGGAGGTTTAATTCTGAACAATAGAATATATAATACTACTGCTTCCTGATGTCAGACATTGTTAATTATCAAATAATCTCCATCGACATCTACCGGTGAATCACAATTCATCCGCACTCCTGCTATTGGTTCAAATCTAATACCGTATACATACTACGCGGTTTACTGTTTGTTCTACAAAAAATTATGCTACCAGTCTACCCTCCAGCTCTTCTTCACCCCTGTCACCGTCTTCCACATAGTATTCATCTTCTCCTCCTGCCTTCATGAAAGTCTTCTTCTTTTGTCCTCATACTGGTGTATCTTCTTTCGGAAAAATCACCCATCTACTTGAAGCAGTTGAGAATAAAGACATAAACACATATCCCAGTAGAGAGTCAGGAGCTACAGCTTGACCATTTTCAAGAAGTCTGTTTTCTGCGGATATTTCAAAGAGATTTCAAGACCCGTCTCTTAAGAATACTCTTCTGTCCAATCGAATTGAGAGACACGTTGCCAACTGCAGTGCTCAATCAATACTGAACCTGTTGCAGGGAAAGTCTCAGTTTATATCACTCCTCACGGTATTAGGCGTTGTGTGTTACTGTCCCTTAAAAAGTTTTATAACCCCAGATGAACGCTGTGCGGGGTAGTCGCGCTGTCTAAGGGAGACTTGCACGGTTCGCGCGTCTTCCCCAGTTGAAGGTTCGAGTCCTCCCTCGGGCATAGGTGTGTGTGTTGTCCTCAGCGTAAGTTAGTTTAAGTTACATTAATTAATGTGTAACTCTAGGGACCGATGTCTTCAGCAGTTTGGTCCCATAGACCCTTAACACAAAAAAGAAGAAAACAGAAGAATGTTAGCTGCTGGATCGGGAAAACTATATTTCCCCTGTGATATATAATACCGTTGTTGACACATGTCGTTTGGCCGTTTGGTATTAGTCGCTATGTGGTAGCCCTCAGCCCTTAGCCATTCGGCCTTAGCCGTTAGACGTTCGGTGTTAGCCTTGAGGTGTTACTAGATGGAAACCGAGGGGGAAATGTAAGCACGTAGGAGGAATGGTCGACACCTACTAGGGGAATGGTCCGACTCCTAAGAGTTCTCTTACATCCTGCCGAATTGAGAGGCACGTTGACAACTAAGATCGGCAGTCATATTTCAGCTAGTTTATATCGGGCGCACAATTTGAGTACTACGCTGTGACTGGTTGGAGACATGGAGACAGAAGAAGGGCAGGGCGAAGTGTACATCGGAAATAATGTAATTATACACCATTTTTACACATCATTTAAATCACAGATGACATCAGCAATGAGCGAGATGATGTCCCCCATGCCATCTCATCGCCTCTTGGTACGTAGTCACTTGGTAATTGACCTAATTAACTTGGACTTGTCGTAGGAATATTAATTACGTTGAATGCGAATGCTAAGCGACATTCCGCATAACACAAAATATTCCATTTGCTTTAAAGGATAAAGTAAAACAGAAACTTATCACTATGACAGAATGACATTATAGAATCCATTACCAGTAGCCTATGGGAAACACTAATTGTGTTATAACGAAAAACGAGTGGCGCCATATATATCTGGGGCTGTTTCAATGCAGCAGTCAGTCTGCAGTGCATAACTGTGACCTACCCCATAAAAAAAAACCGGAAGAAATGATGTACAGATTAGGTGGCTTTTTTTTTTTTACTAAACTTCGTTTGAAGTAAGGCTACCTGCAAATATTTCTGATTAAAAAACCACGTAGAAAGAAAAGAGTATTTCTACTAGGGAGCTGTCATGGGAGAGGTGTAGACCAATTGCTACGGTAAAGCTAGGCATAAAATACCAAGTTACAAGCATAGTGATTAGATTAGATTAGATTAGATTAGTTTTCGTTCCATAGATCCGTACTGAGGAGATCCTCGTGGATGTGGAACATGTCAATTTATTTATTGCTTTACATGTATCAGTTTGAATCATACTCAACAAAAAAAAAGTAAAAGTTTGTGCTGAATAGTTAAACAAAGTCGGAAAGATAGAAAATTTAAGTGACTGGGGAAGAGAAATAAATCACAAAGTGAGCCCCACGGGTTTCCATTTCAGGACCACTCGTATTCCTTATAAGTGTGAATGACCTTCCAGTTAACATTCAAGAAGCTAAATTGGTATTTTCTGCAGACGATACCGGCGTTACACTAAATTCCATGAGGCAGAAAGCAACAGAAGGTTTGGTAATTGATATTTTTCACAAAATGATTAGATGTTTCTCTGAAGCTGAACTCTCTGGAAAATTAGGAAACTAAATGGCATTCTTTTCTGTACAACAAACAGGGTCTTAGCGACAACTGAAGTAGCTCATGAGAAGGAGTCAGTAAATACGGGAGAATGCTAAAAATTCATGTGTGCACACTACGATGAAAACTTGAACTGGAAGAAGCATATTCTGAGTTCATCAGACTGTTAAGTTCAGCTACTTTTG
This sequence comes from Schistocerca nitens, assembly GCF_023898315.1. Taxonomy (NCBI): domain Eukaryota; kingdom Metazoa; phylum Arthropoda; class Insecta; order Orthoptera; family Acrididae; genus Schistocerca; species Schistocerca nitens. The sequence continues at coordinate 954,564,775 of NC_064616.1, forward strand.
CTTTTCGTATAATTGCTAGTCTTGGAATGAAACAAATCAACCGCTGGACATGTTTTCCACTTTTGGAATCAGCTATGACAGACGGAAATTTTTCTACGTTAACACATTACTTTGGGAGAGAGTATTGATTCTACAAAAGCGAGCTACAAGAATGATACGTGGTGTTCACTCACAGACATTATGTTGGTACCTCTTCAAGGAGCTAGGCATCAGAACTGCGCTGTCACATTTCCGATATTTTCTAATGAAATTCGTCATAAATAATCCATCAAAATATGAGAAGAACAGTGACGTACATACCTTCTAAACTTGAGAAAAAAGATATTCATTATGCATTGTTAAAGCTGTCAGTGGCTAAGAAAGGAGTTCAATATGCAGCAACAAATATTTTTTATCATTGTTCCAATAACATTAATTTTCTAATAGGTGGTGAAGCTAGTCTTAAATCTAATTTAAAATCATTTCCTCTGGGCAACTTCTACTATTCCAGTGATGTATTTTTAATCAAAACTGTACTTTAAAAAATATTTCAGTGTAGTTGTGTGAGTGGGACTGAAATAACATTGTGTTCAATAATGTTAAAGTTAATAAGCTATACACATGTTCCATACATACTCGTTCCACATCATTTCCATAAAAGAATCGTTCAGATGATGTATGAAACATGTAACTAACTAATTAAGTTGATCATAAATCGCCATCTGGGATTGCCAGTGCACCGAAGCTGTTCCAGAAATAATTAGAATAATTAACTGAAAAAACTTCTGACACTTTAAACTACCTGATTGGCATTATTTTCTCAGGAAGAGCTCTGGGAGAAATGTTACATGGTTTGGAACCTGTTTTTCAGATTTTACAAGCAGTAAAATGGAGAAGTTACAATTAACGTGCATATTCTATCATTGCGAAGTTCAGCATGTGAGACACATGCTGTCAGAACACAGGATAAGGCAATCACTACCGTACTTATCAGCAATTAAATACTTTCCGGCTTCCATAAAAGATCTTAGGAAGTTACTGTTGTACTAGGCCCAATTAACTGGTACAGGACTTTGACTCCACATGGAGCCTCCACACGTGAAACACTTCATAGACTGAAACTTCCTGGCAGATTAAAACTGTGTGCCCAACCGAGACTCGAACTCGGGACCTTTGCCTTTCGCGGGCAAGTGCTCTACCAGTGAGCTACCGAAGCACGACTCAAGCCCGGTACTCACAGCTTTACTTCTGCCAGTATCTCGTCTCCTACCTTCCAAGCTTTTCAGGAGTGCTAGTTCTGCAAAGTTCGCAGGAGAGCTTCTGTTAAGTTTGGAAGGTAGGAGACGAGATACTGGCAGAAGTAAAGCTGTCAGTACCGGGCTTGAGTCGTGCTTCGGTAGCTCAGTGGTAGAGCACTTGCCCGCGAAAGGCAAAGGTCCCGAGTTCGAGACTCGGTCGGGCACACAGTTTTAATCTGCCAGGAAGTTTCATATCAGCGCACACTCCGCTGCAGAGTGAAAATCTCACTCTGTAAACTTCATAGACTGTTAAGGAAGGACACAAAATGAATTTAGAACAACGAATGCGAACGTGCATTTGATAAATTAAAACAGTTTGGACAGAAGCCAAAACAAACTGGCAACTATTGCAGAAGATGTTTCTGAATGTTATATCGATGGGAACCTTTCACATAGACAACATAGTTTTTAACAGTCGACCGTGTTTAAGACCAAAGCGTTGACAGTTTCTCGGAGGAACCAAAGTCAGGTAAAAAAGGCAGCTCTTGATATCATATTTGCTGTTAAAAGGTTTCGTGAATACATTTACACCCAAAGTTTCCTTCTCCTTACAGACCACAAGCTGTGGTGTCTATAATTGGGCTAAATAATACTCTTCTTCCCAGAACACATAAATGCCAGCAACATTGGCCACTGTTTTTGTGAAACTGTGACTCGGAAATTGTTTTCAGGTCTATACGCCAACATGTGACCGTCACTAGGGATGGATAAAAATTCTGATTCCTCTGCTGATATTTTTTATGCATTAGATCTAATGACCGCCCCTGGCAACTGAGTGGTCAGCGCGACGGAAGGCCATACCTAACGGCCCGGGTTCGATTCCTGGCTGGGTCGGAGATTTTCTCCGCTCAGGGCCTGGGTGTTGTTTTGTCCTTATCATCATCATTTTCATCCCAATCGACACGCAAGTAATCGAAGTGGCGTCAACTCAAAAACTTGCACCAGGCGACCGGTTTACCCTATGGGAGGCCCTAGCCACACAGCATTTCCATTTCCATTAGATCTAGTCACTATATAAACTTTTCCAGGCCTTTAGATTGAAATTTGCTGAACCAATCGGAAATTAAATCATGCCAGATGAAAAATGCCCCCGTGGTGAACAAAGGTGTCATTCTAGCACATTGATCATCAGGAAAGACATGAGTGGCGATGCTGAAAGCGGATAAACCCGAAGTGCTTCGAAAACTATGGCAATTACATGGGGATACTGAACGTATGAAACACAATGCCAGAAAGAATCTCTTCTGGAAAAAAAATTGATAAAGACATAGAAACGATGACGGCTTAATGCCACATATGTCAAACGATACCAGTCACCTCCTTCTAGACAATACTTTCCTCGGTCACAGGCATTTGAACCCTACTCACATTTACACGTCCCTTATTCGGGACCAATTTTTCGAAATGTACTGGCTGTTAGTCATCAGCGGGTTTCAAACATTCCATATAGATTACAAATACCATATGTTACTACGAAAATTGTCCTAGTTTTCTCAAGGATTTTTTCTACTGAAGGGTTCCCAAAATCACTAATTACAGACAAGGTCACTAAATTTTCATGGGAGTAGTTCAAAATTTTATAAAAGATTTAGACATTTTGAAACAACCCCATTTCTTTCAGAGCAAATAGTCTCCCTGAAAAATATGTATGAAGTTTCAGGTCATACATGATGAACGTCGATCAACAGTAGCACTATGTTAAATTACCCATCTCAGTACGGATCCTTTCCATATGATACGAAATTTCCAGGTAAAAAACTGCGTTGGAGATTACACCATATATTAATGTCAATATTAAGTAAATCCATGCATCCATAGACGAACATCGATAACATTCGAGATACATTTTTTTTAAAGTTGATGATCAGGTAATCTTTATCATGTATAAATATAGGAAAAATCTTATCTACCACTCAAAGTCACACACAAACTCTGATCTATTTTGTTCAACGTTCAGAATCATAATGGTGTGACCACGTGACACAGAAATTAAAGGTTTCTGCACTGTCCATTGGCTCACATAGACCGAATTTCCCGGCTCTTCTCTTTTCCAGGCTCAAATGCCATCAATGTAGCCAGCAGTCTCGAGGACTTGTAGTTGTCGTAAGCAGTTGCTTCCAGCTTCTCCACCTGCAACAGGACGTTGCTCTAGCGAACTGATGATGCCCAGATCGAGGTGAAAATCGTGTTTCTCTCCACAAGTAAAGAGATGGAATTAGACGTGGCAGATAGCTAGTCCAATCGTCTTGGGTATGGTTTTCTCCAGTGCCAGGGTAAATTCTAGGGGCACACAGAAACGTTGGCCAGCACAGAAACATGAAGCCCCCCCCCACCCCCGCAAGGGGAGGATGTTGTGTTTGCCATCAGAGAGAGTACACAGCTGCCGGCCACTGTGGCCGAGCGGTTCTAGGCGCTTTAGATCGGAACAGCGCTGCTGGTACGGTCGCACGTTCAAATCCTGCCTCGGGCGTGGCTGTGTGTGATATCCTTAGGTTAGTTAGGTTTAAGTAGTTCTAGGTCAAGATGTTAAGTCCCATGGTGCTTAGAGCTATTTCAACCATTAGTACACAGCAACAACTACAGAGGTCGTCACACGGCAGGTAGCCTTTAGCCTAGCGGCACATTGTTATGATCAGTCGGCACATGGACGGCATACATGCCAGGAACCACAGTACGCGTCGTGTTGAGCCCGGCTCTTTAGAAATTGACGATTGATTGGCTGATGTCATCCGTGTTACAAATGGCTTTGAGCACAATGGGACTTAACATCTGAGGACATCAGTCCCCTAGAACTACTCAAACATAACTAACCTAAGGACATCACACACATCCATGCCCGAGATTCGATTGGAACCTGAGACCGTAGCGGTCGCGCGGTTCCAGACTGAAGCGCCTAGAACCGCTCGGCAACAACGACCGGCTATCCGTGTTACACCTGATCAGGTAGATACTGCTTACTTTGATTCTGATTTGTATGAATTCTCTGTGAAGCTTTATGATCCCGTTCAGGTAGAACGGCTTCTCTCTCGGGTTGGTTGAAAAGCGTTGTTTACACGTCGAGATGGTTCCGTTAGTCAATTCTTCTTGAAAATGTGGCACTCGAATGTACTCTGGTTAGTTTATAACCTTCCTCCGGAAGTGGACGATTCATTTCTTGAAAGAGCGTTGCTTCCGTTTGGAGTAATACGGTATATGCGATGGGAACGCTGGTCAGCACAACATCACTTCCAGTGTTATAATGGTATCCCGACTGTGAACATGTACTTTAATAAGAATATTCCTTCCCACTTAACTGCTTGTGTTTACCGGAGCCATGTTACGTATGCAGGGCAAGAAGGAACCTGTTTTCTCTGCAACGAAAGCGGTCATCTCTGATCCGATTGTCCGCTCCGTACTATTGTACTGACGTCGTCTTATCAAAGACGTCTTCCTTTAACATTAGCATACATAGTGTCTTCGCAGTCTACTGACAGTCAATCTACAGCTTTAAGCGATGTTGGGACAACATAAACCCTTACTCCTGGCGAATTTCCACCGTTACCTGCGCGTCTCGGTGCGGCCTCTGTCCATGAGCGGACGACGGCTAGTGCAGCGCAACTCAAACGCCGGTGGGCTGAGGACGGTACAGATTTCGAGAGCGTCCCTCTCCAGTCTCCTTCTTCTGATGCAGCTTTGACAGATGGTGTTCCTTCTCGCGGTATTGAGTTGTCTACTAACGTTAATTGTGATTCCAGTATTACCAGAGATGACGTAGCTTCTTCTGTTGATGATGAAATGTGTGTTGTATCTGCGTCCCCCACTTCACCTGTAGACGCGACGGTTCCTGCGAGTTCAAATGTTCCCGTAGAGACGTTGCCTGCTGGCCAGTCTTTACAGTGTTCCAGTACAATACCACCCCTCCTCCACACTGAGACCGAGGGGCAACGGCCCTTCATATCCTGTCTCTTCTGTACCTGATGTTGCTGTAAGTCGTTCTAAGTTGTGCTCCCCGATTTCCGATGAGTGCAGTGGAGATGACTTCTCTACCAAATAGGAGCTTGACATGCCCCCAACCCTTCCACATCAAGCGTGTATGTTTTCACGGAGTGGTGTGAAACAGCGTTTTCAACCTGCACACGCAGCGGCGCGTCGTAAAAAGAAAAACGAGGATTCCTCAGCTTCCGGTGGGGAGGATTAGAATTATAATTTCTTTCCACCACCTCGGGACGTTGAGGAGAGAAGGGCGTGATGAGTGCATCTTCCTTAGTATTGTTTCATTGACCTTACATGTACTGACAGATGCAGGCATATACACTATGTGGTCAAAAGTACCCGGACACCCCCAAAAATATACGTTTTTCATATTAGGTGCATTGTGATGACACCTACTGCCAGGTACTCCATATAAGCGACCTCAGTAGTCATTATACATCGTGAGAGAGCAGAATGAAATGCTCCGCGGAACTCACGGAATTCGAACGTGGTCAGGTGACTGGACGTCACTTGTGTCATACGTCTGTACGTCAGGTTTCCACACTCCTAAACATCCCTAGGGCCACTGTTTCCGATGTGGTAGTGAAGTGGAAACGTGAAGGGACACGTACAGCACAAAAGTGTACAGGCCGACCCCGTTTGGTGACTGACAGAGACCGCCGACAGTTGAAGAGGGCCGTAATGTGTAACAGACAGACATCTATCCGGACCATCATAAAGGAATTCCAAACTGCATCAGGATCCACTGCAGGTACTATGACAGTTAGGCGGGAGGTAAGAAAACTTGGATTTCATGATCGAGCGGCTGCTCGTAAGCCACCCATCACGCCGGTAAATGCCAAAAGTCGCGTCGCTTGATGTAAGGAGCGTAAACACTGGACGACTGAACGGTGGAAAAACTTTGTGTGGAGTGGTGAATCACGGCACACAATGTGGCGATCCGATGATAGGGTTGGGTATGGCGAATGCCCGGTGAACGTCATCTGCCAGCGTGTGTAGTGCCAACAGTAAAATTCAGAGGCGTTGGTGTTATGGTGAGGTCGTGTTTTTCACGGAGGGGCCTTGCAGCACATGTTGTTTTGCGTGGCACTATCACAGCAAAGGCCTACATTGATGTTTTAAGCACGTTCTTTTCCCACTATTGAAGAGCAATTTGGGTATGGCGATTGCATCATTCAACACGATCTAGCACCTGTTCATAATGCAAGGCCTGTGGCGGAGTGGTTGCACGACAGTAACATCCCTCTAATAGACTAGCCTGCACAGTCTTCTGAATCCTACAGATCACCTTTGGGATGTTTTGCAACGTCGACTTCGTGCCAGGCCTTACCGACCGACATCGATACCTCGCCTCACTGCAGCACTTCGTGAAGAATGGGCTGACATTGCCCAAGAAACCTTCCAACACCTGTTTGGACGTATGCCAGCGAGAGTGGAAGCTGTCATCAAGGCTAAGGGTGGGCCTACACCATACTGAATTCCTGCATTACCGATGGAGTGCGCCACGAACTTGCAAGTCATTTTCAGCCAAGTGTCCCGATACATTTGATCACATAGTGTACATTTCTGACCCTCAATGTTAATAGCATATGTTCCCAATCTCGGCTTGCTGCGTTACGCCAGTTCATTTACGATTCCCAAGCTGACATCGTTTGTTTACAAGAGGTGTTATTTGATGTGTTTTGTCTTCCTGGATACTGTATGTTTTTCAATGTCGCGCCTGAAAATTCTACCGGTATGGCTTTGCTTTATCGAAATGGAATCCCGTTGACACACTTCGAAACGCTAGATGATGGTCGTGGTATAGGCTGTAGGTTTTGTGACCTTACCTTAATTTTTCTTTACGCTCCGTCTGGATCCATTCGTTCTTCCAACCGCGCGCTGTTTTATAAGGAAGAAGTTCTGCAAGGTTCGCAGGAGAGCTTCTGTAAAGTTTGGAAGGTAGAAGACGAGATACTGCCAGAAGTAAAGCTGTGAGGACCGGGCATGAGTCGTGCTTCGGTAGCTCAGATGGTAGAGCACTTGCCCGCGAAAGGCAAAGGTCCCGGGTTCGAGTCTCGGTCGGGCACACAAACTTAATTTGCCAGGAAGTTTCATATCAGCGCACACTCCGCTGAGTAGTGAAAATCTCATTCTGGAAACATCCCCCAGGCTGTGGCTAAGTCATGTCTCCGCAGTATCCTTTCTTTCAGGAGTGCTAGTTCTGCAAGGTTCGCAGGAGAGCTTCTGTAAAGTTTGGAAGGTAGGAGACGAGATACTGGCAGAAGTAAAGCTGTGAGGACCGGGCGTGAGTCGTGGTTCGGTGGCTCAGATGGTAGAGCACTTGCCCGCGAAAGGCAAATGTCCCGAGTTCGAGTCTCGGTCGGGCACACAGTTTTAATCTGCCAGGAAGTTTCAAGGAAGAAATTGTTTATCTGCTCCGACGGAACACGCCCAAGGGTTTGTTAGTGGCCGATTTCAATTGCATCTTACATCGTGTAGATCAGACTCCCAGTTATACACTTTGTCGTGAACTTAATGATTTGGTGACGTCTTTGCATCTCCAAGATGCTTGGTTTTGCAGATATCCTATATTGGTGCGGTTCACGTTTTTTACGGCTACTTCAAGTAGCCGATTGGACCGCTTTCATTTATCTGGCTCCATCTGTAGTCAGCTTCTATGGATTGACGAAATTCCTGCCAGTTTCACTGATCACTGTGCTGTTTCAATGACTTCCAACCACGTCCCGCATGCGAGACCATCTTTTGCACCCTCTATGGAGCTATACTCTCTACGTCTCTCGGACCCCTGTCTGGAAGGCATCATTGCATACGTATGGAGGCGGACAATCCAGTCCCAGGCGAGTTATCCCTCAATTCTAGAATAGAGGGTTACCTTTCCTAAACATCGGATTCGAAATACTCAAGCATTTTAGCGCTGAAAAAGCAGCTGAAATATGGCGAACTAGGGAATTTTGTTATGCTGTCTTTCGCGATCTTAACGATAATGTTCGTGATGCCCCTTTGAGAGTCGTAGACGTCCACCGTGTGAAGGCAAACCTTCTACAAACTTAAACGTAGGCAAATGGATGGTGTCCGCTTGTGTTCCCAGCATCGTTCAGTCGTACAGGATGTGTTGACCTCTCTCTATCATCTTCTTCGACTTCACAAACGATCTGAAAGGACGTGTCTTACTACCATTCGTTCTCCAGATCGGCGTGGGTGGTCCTCCCAATCTAATATCATGCTTGAACTTTATCAGTACTTTTCCAAACTTTAAACTGAAGTGGATTCAGACGGTCTACCGTCTGTTGATTTTACCTTTCGCTTTGATAGTGTTACGCCAGCTCTCCAGGAAGAGCTTTTCTCTGTATTCCATCGCTATGATGTACTTGATATTGTAGCTCGTTCTCCCTCCCACAAATCACCTGGTTTCGATGGCCTTCCCAAAGAATTTTATATTCGATTTTGGACCCTGATGGGAGATACGATAACTTTTATGGTGAATGAAGTATTCCACGGATGCCTTATCCCGAACAGCTTTAAGGTTGCTAAAACTGTCCTGATTCCCAAGTAGCCGTGACGTTAGCGTGTGGATCAGGTCCGCCCGATGACCCTCTTCAACCATGATTACAAAATAGCGGCGCGAGCGGTAAATAGCAGACTATCGGTGTTGTTCACTACAATCATCGCGAGCCATCGAATCTGTCTTCCGCGTCGTACTCTCCGGACTCCAGTTGCTGAGTGTCGTGATTTAATTTCGATTGTTTCCATCTTTCCCGTGCCATGCGCTTTTCTTTTCACCAAGCGTTCGACTGCGTTAATCGTGGATTTCTCATGCGAGTATTGTCGACTGTTGGTTAAAACGATGCTGCACGACGATTGCCTAGCTCTATAATTACTGGTATTCGGGCGTCCATTGACTTCAATGGCCGTCTTACTTCCCCCATCGCGGTGTGTCAGGGCGTCCTTCAAGGGAGTCCATTATCTATGTCACTCTACGTTGTGTTTCTGGAACCCTTATTGCAATCTACAGCTGCTCGTTTGGGAGGCTTGTCGCTGCTGGGAGAAAAGTTTACCGTTCGTGCATATACTAATGATGTTATTGTACTTCTCCGTACCCCTGATGATATACCACTGCTGAAGATAGTTTTGGATGCTTTTTGTCGTCTTACGGGAGCGCGGGTTAATGACCATAAATGTCGTTTACTCAGTTTGCGTGGATCTGACACTGTTTGCGGCGGCGTGGTTCCTTCCGTCCCTTTACGAGGAACCTGCACCTACCTGTGAACATTGTCTCACCATATTATCAATAGGGAAGCCGAGCGAAACCTACTGTACTTCGATGTGAACCAGGCTGCAATAAAAGTCACTAATCTACGTTTCGAGAGAAAGTTTTCACACGAAATGAAAGGTTGGAAATTTTGTCCTCAATTGATATATTCTGAAACTTAGGTGAACAAGTATCACTGCCAAGCCCGTGCTAGTCTTAACACAGTCACTCACAAGCCCTTTCACTCACGTTAGCAAGTTTATGGTGTTGCGTTTCCCGAAAACGTAATAGCTACAAAAATACTGATTATTTTTGATTGATAATGCTCGCCAAATATTAAGTTTGTCGGTACCAAATGCAGTCACAGTTTTTAGCCACCGACCTGCTCCATATGCCACGCGGATATACACTCCTGAAAATGGAAAAAAGAACACATTGACACCGGTGTGTCAGACCCACCATACTTGCTCCGGACACTGCGAGAGGGCTGTACAAGCAATGATCACACGCACGGCACAGCGGACACACCAGGAACCGCGGTGTTGGCCGTCGAATGGCGCTAGCTGCGCAGCATTTGTGCACCGCCGCCGTCAGTGTCAGCCAGTTTGCCGTGGCATACGGAGCTCCATCGCAGTCTTTAACACTGGTAGCATGCCGCGACAGCGTTGACGTGAACCGTATGTGCAGTTGACGGACCTTGAGCGAGGGCGTATAGTGGGCATGCGGGAGGCCGGGTGGACGTACCGCCGAATTGCTCAACACGTGGGGCGTGAGGTCTCCACAGTACATCGATGTTGTCGCCAGTGGTCGGCGGAAGGTGCACGTGCCCGTCGACCTGGGACCGGACCGCAGCGACGCACGGATGCACGCCAAGACCGTAGGATCCTACGCAGTGTCGTAGGGGACCGCACCGCCACTTCCCAGCAAATTAGGGACACTGTTGCTCCTGGGGTATCGGCGAGGACCATTCGCAACCGTCTCCATGAAGCTGGGCTACGGTCCCGCACACCGTTAGGCCGTCTTCCGCTCACGCCCCAACATCGTGCAGCCCGCCTCCAGTGGTGTCGCGACAGGCGTGAATGGAGGGACGAATGGAGACGTGTCGTCTTCAGCGATGAGAGTCGCTTCTGCCTTGGTGCCAATGATGGTCGTATGCGTGTTTGGCGCCGTGCAGGTGAGCGCCACAATCAGGACTGCATACGACCGAGGCACACAGGGCCAACACCCGGCATCATGGTGTGGGGAGCGATCTCCTACACTGGCCGTACACCACTGGTGATCGTCGAGGGGACACTGAATAGTGCACGGTACATCCAAACCGTCATTGAACCCATCGTTCTAACATTCCTAGACCGGCAAGGGAACTTGCTGTTCCAACAGGACAATGCACGTCCGCATGTATCCCGTGCCACCCAACGTGCTCTAGAAGGTGTAAGTCAACTACCCTGGCCAGCAAGATCTCCGGATCTGTCCCCCATTGAGCATGTTTGGGACTGGATGAAGCGTCGTCTCACGCGGTCTGCACGTCCAGCACGAACGCTGGTCCAACTGAGGCGCCAGGTGGAAATGGCATGGCAAGCCGTTCCACAGGACTACATCCAGCATCTCTACGATCGTCTCCATGGGAGAATAGCAGCCTGCATTGCTGCGAAAGGTGGATATACACTGTACTAGTGCCGACATTGTGCATGCTCTGTTGCCTGTGTCTATGTGCCTGTGGTTCTGTCAGTGTGATCATGTGATGTATCTGACCCCAGGAATGTGTCAATAAAGTTTCCCCTTCCTGGGACAATGAATTCACGGTGTTCTTATTTCAATTTCCAGGAGTGTATGTCTTTTCTCGTCACAAAATTCACTAAAAAATTCCGGGATTTCTACACACCCATCGGAATAATTATGCCATCACTTTACCACAGTTTTGATATATGAAACACTGGTAGATCGGACAACTTATCGTTTCCATCGGAACTACTACTACACACGTGCGAACTGTTTCATGACTGCCGGCCGCGGTGGTCTCGCGGTTCTAGGCGCTCCGTCCGGAACCGCGCGACTGCTACGGTCGCAGGTTCGAATCCTGCCTCGGGCATGGATGTGTATGATGTCCTTAGGTTAGTTAGGTTTAAGTAGTTCTAAGTTATAGGGGACTGATGACCACAGATGTTAAGTCCCATAGTGCTCAGAGCCATTTTTTTGTTTCATGACTAGGCTCTAGAATACTCTAAGTCTTCTCTACCAGCAGAGAAAAGCGAGCGAAGAGTACTGCTGTACCACTGGTCAGTTTACTCAACTGCCAATAGTAAAATAACATTCTCCCGCGTCAGTCCGCGCTTTTCATCAATAACCAATCGTAAAATAGTAAACCTAGCGATTGCAGTTTTTACCGACGTAATTATCTAATATGCTGAAGTTTTGCTTATGCATAAGGTTATTTACTATTGTTATTTATACCTGAATTAACTTTCCCTTTACCATAAACTTACTTTACAAATCTATTCTACAAAAATCCACTTTGTTCACATGCATACTTCTTCGAAATGTTCCCACACTAAATCCCACTACATAACTCGTTAAACAATTATCTTCATATTAACCTTAAACGACACTCGCGCATCATTCATACTGCTATAACACATTTACACATTTTACATACACAAAAAGACATAATAACACTTTATGAAAATACTAGATCAGTTTATGAAAAACATTATATTACTTTAGTGCACTCTAGTGGGCACAATCGAAACTAAAATCACAGTCCATCTGTCTAATATTGTCCTCTATCGGCTAATACATAAACTACGTCCGCGTCCAGTCTCGCGTCACCATTGTAAGTAGGCTGTTTAGGTTTTTATATTGGTAACGCCACATAGCGCTCTGTATGAAAATCACTGGCTGTGCTGTGTGAAGGCTGTGGGTGGTTTGCATTGTTGTCTGCCTTTGTAGTGTTGGGCAGCTGGATGTTAACAGCGCGTAGCGTTGCGCAGTTGGAGGTGAGCCGCCAGCAGTGGTGGATGTGGGAAGAGAAATGGCGGAGTTCTGAAATTTGTAGGACTGGATGTCATGAACTGCTATGTATATTATGATTTTTCAACACTATTAAGGTAAATACATTGTTTGTTCTCTATTAAAATCTTTCATTTGCTAACTATCCCTATCAGTAGTTAGTGCCTTCCGTAGTTTGAACCTTTTATTTAGCTGGCAGTAATGGCACTCGCTGTATTGCAGTAGTTCAAGTAGCGAAGATTTTTGTGAGGTAAGTGATTTGTGAAAGGTATAGGTTAATGTTAGTCAGGGCCATTCTTTTGCAGGGATTATTGAAAGTCAGATTGCGATGCGCTAAAATTATTGTGTGTCAGTTTAAGCACAGTCATGCATAATTGTTCAAAGGGGACGTTTCATATGTAGACCCGTAGCCGAGGATACCTCACTGGAATCTTCTGATTTTTCTTGTAGCTTGTGTAATTAGTGTAGCTTTTGTTTATTGCTAGGGCTTAATTATAGAGAGAATTTCCTTTGTAGTTGTAGTTTTTCATTGTTGTACACAGTTGTGGCATGCATGTAGATTTGCACCAAGTATTTCGCAGCTGCGCTTGCAATTAACTAGATATTATTTTCAATGCTATGTTAATGTGTTTTGTTATTTTGCTCCTCAAAATGTGCTTTTCTGTATTGTCATGTGAAATATTGTGACAATAATGGCGTGTGAAAAACGTAATACTAGGCTTCAAAGTAAACTGAGAAATGACACTGAAGACGAAAGCAGTGTGTTAGCGCCGCAGAGTAATGAATTAGCCGGCCGCGGTGGTCTAGCGGTTCTAGGCGCTCTGTCCGGAACCGCGCGACTGCTACGGTCGCAGGGTCGAATCCTGCCTCGGGCATGGATGTGTGTGATGTCCTTAGGTTAGTTAGGTTTAAGTAGTTCTAAGTTCTAGGGGACTGATGACCACAGATGTTAAGTCCCATAGTGCTCAGAGCCATTTGAACCATTTTTAGTAATGAATTAACTAATGTTCAAAGTAGTAACTTGGTAATTGTACATAGGGATATGGAGCGGGCTGCAAATAATGGTGTAGGCAGTGAAACAATTAGTGAAGAGGGAAGCATTATCGATCGATCGGTCAGCAACAGCTCGCCTCAGGAATCCGAAATGACGGAACACAATATTGCAAATACTGTTGACTCAGGTTTTGGGTCCTCACCGTTTTCTCAAATGAGTCAAGACACATTTTCTGCTTGTCAAAATGTGAATGTTGCCGGTGAAAATGCTCTGCCAAAAAGCATAGAGAAACACATTTAAGTCACTAATACATTATTATTGCAATTAATGCAACAAATGGAAGAAAATCAGAGACAAACATAGCAAAAGCTTCAAAAGTTAGACAAAATGGAACAACACCAGAGACAAACACAGCAACAGTTAGACACAATGGAACAAAATCTTCGGAAGTTAGACACCACACTTGAACAAACACGTGAAGATTCAACTACTGAGTTACATAACATTGAATCGAAATGTCAAAAAGTCTGTAATGACGTAAAAACACAAATTTGTGAGCATTTCCAACCTGTTTTTTCGCGTCATGAAAATTCATTACAGAATCACGAAGCAGCCATAAAAGAACTGCAAACTATTGTTCATGAAAATTACGACACCTTGCAAGCTAAAATTGACTCAGTTGTATCTACCGATTCGGTTACGCAACTTGCAAAAACTCAGGAAACTTAAAGGACACAGGAGATACGATTTCAACACAAATGGACACTCTGAAACTTGGTTCAGAAAAACACACAGAGGAAATAATTTCACTAACGGATAAAGTAGCCGAACTTTCAGATCAGTTCACTAACTTATCTACAAAGGTAGATGATGATCTGAATGACACAAGACCTGTAGCCTTCACGGACACTGAAGAGTATGAACAAATTAGAAAATTCAAACAAAATCAAAATCAAATCAATACACAGTACAAAAGAGAAATCTGGGAAGTACAAGACCCGTTGGCACAAGTAATACAAGAATTACATATTTCAGAGGACACTCGCGCTCCAGTACGGGAAGAGGGACATAGAAATACGGAGCAACCACAAAATAATAACACAGGACACTTCGGAAATTATGAAAGAAATTGGCAAGGCGCATTGAATTTTGAGATGGAACCGCCGAAACGAAGTAACAATGAGCGATGTGCGACTCGCCGACACGATGATTTTGACTATAAGCTGTTCATTACTACACGTAAATTCAAAACATTTAAGAATTCTGGCAACGACATTCATCCACGAGCATGGCTTCATCAATTCTCTCATCGTTTTCCTCCCAACTGGTCATTGCAGCACAGATTAGAATTTATGTGTGGCTACTTAGAGAATGAACCAGCTAAAAGAATGCGATCGGTCATTCACGATTGTCACAGTAAAGGAGAATTTTATCATGCCTTCCTCTCACCGTATTGGTCTCAAGCTACACAAGACCGAGTAAAACATAGCATAACATTTCGAACAATCTGAATTCTCCAGTCTTGTGAAATATTTTGAAGACATGTTGCACAAGAATCAGTACCTGTAAAACCCATACAGCCCCTCAGAACTCATCCGCATTTGCTTAATCAAATTACCTGAACATTTACGACATATTATTTTGGCAGGACGTTGCAAATACGACATTGAAGCTTCTCAGGGACTCTTACAAGAATTACAAATTGACACTGATAATCGCGGAACGCGAAAACAGGAACACAACAATTACAGGTCACATCCGTCGCAATTCCGCGATAAAAGAAATAATAACTGGGCACGACAAGGCTATTCTCACAACACAAATTGTGACCAAAACAGACACCACCCGTATGACAACCGTTGGCAGAGTACTAATAACTACAGGGAAAGATCACCTCTCCGCGGTAATGACTATGACAGAGACAATCAGATAAACAGACAATATGGGCACCAAAGTAATTATTATCAAGAGAGACAGAATAACTTTAGAGGCAACGGTCCAGCGCGCAGTTACGATTCAGGGAGAAATTCTCCACCACGTGACCGACAAGAAAGAAACTATGGAATCTACCGACATGACGACAGACGATATGATCGTTACGACAGAGCTGAATTGCATCAGAACTGGCGGGATTCAAACAGAGCAGGCCCCTCTCGACAAGGTGAATTTGTAGAAGTTAGGTCTCCAAATCCCAATAACGACGCGCGCCAACAAAGACACAATAGGCAATGACTCATACCGCTGGCAGCCACAAAACGTACTTATGAAACTGACGACGCAGCTGCCGTAGCTAGTAATTACGTAAAAATGGAAGACATTAGGAACATCTTACTCCAGGAGCACGACGTAAAACATAACAACATTGTATATCCTGTGATTCACATTACAGTAAATGACGTAAAATTTACAGCAGTACTTGACTCTGGCAGTCCCGTTTCAGTAATTAGTGAAACAGCCTTTAGCAAATGCAACAAATCGAACGATTGTCCCACACTTCCGTTACGTAAGATTAAATTACAAGGTGCAATCTTTGGAAAAAGTGTAGATGTACACCAACAAACCAACTTAGAATTCTTTTGTCAAAGCCACAGCTTCTCTATGAACTTTCTTATTGTTCCATTATTGTTGACGGAAATTATATTGGGAGTAGACTTTTTGAATGCATACAAAGTAATCTTAAACTTTCACGATGCTGAATTAAGTTTAGAGAAAGAAGGTAGGTCAATAGCTTTTATATTAGAAGATTGGCTCTCAAACCATGACGAAGAAATTAATCGGCTTTACCTTCTGTTAGACAACAGTTCGGAACTTTCTACGGAACTAGACACTAACAATCACTCTGCAAGTACTGACTGGGATGATATCGACGGCGCATTTGATACTAATGAGTTAATTCAGAATAAAATTCAAACAATTCAGAATTGTAATGACGGTGATAGGCAAGACCTTTTTGAGATTTTACAAGCACATTCCACAGTTTTTACTCACAAAACAGGAACAATCAAGGGATTTCAATACCAATTTCGTGTTCGTGAGCATACTAAATTTTGTGTTAGACCATACGTAATTCCAGCACATTATAGGGACCGTGTGAGAACAGAAATACAATCTATGCTTGACGAGGGTATTATTGAGCCTGCAGTAAGCTCATACAACAATCCATTACATGTTGTTGAGAAGAAAAATGGATCGATCAGGCTTGTCTTAGATTCGAGACAAATCAATACTATCATCATTCCTGAAACAGACAGGCCGCAAACGTTAGAACAACTTCTTCAAAATTTGAATGGTGTAAAAGTGTTGTCTTCTATTGATCTCAGATTCAGCTTTTATCAGATCGAACTTCATCCAGAATGTAGAAAATACACAGCTTTCCTTTGTTTCGGCGTTTGTTATCAGTTTCGGAAACTTCCTTTTGGTTTGAACATTTCTTCGGCAGCATTCATTCGCAGGCTAAATTCCATATTACCTGAGTTCTTAAAACGTCACATCACCTTATATGTGGACGACATTCTGATAGCAGAAGCCTCATGGGAACAACACAATCGCATCCTCAACAGCGTGTTACATATTTTTGCAGAATCTGGAATTACAGTTAACTTGGAAAAGTCTGAATTCGGTAGGACAAAGGCGAAGTTTTTGGGACATATTATTTCTTCTGAAGGAATTCAGCCTGATCCTGAAAAGTTATAAGCAATCAGAGCCATTCCGGTTCCATCCACAAAAAAAAACAAGTCCGCAGTTTTCTAGGTCTCGTAAATTTTTACCGTCGTTTTCTGAATACGCAAATTCTAGTTACACCAAAACTTTGTTCTCTCACTGGAAAAAATACTATTTGGAACTGGGACGAACAAGCACAGTTGGAATTCAATTCTTTGAAAGAATCGCTACTTAACGCGCCAATACTAGCTCGTCCAGATCTGTCACAAGATTTCTGCCTTGTCACGGATTCTTCTAAAGTCGGTCTTGGTGCCCATTTATTTCAAGAAGCCACAGAAAATGACACTGCTGTTCAGAAAACCATTGCTTTTGCTAGCCGAGTGCTAACAAAATCTGAAAAAAATTGTTCCGTTACTGAATTAGAAGCTTTAGCTATCGTTTGGGCATTTAACAAATTCCGTTTCTTTCTTTCTGGTAAGCACGTAAAAGTATACAGTGATCATCGTGCATTACAATTTCTTATGTCTTCAAAATTATATCATGACAGGTTAAAACGTTGGGCATTGTTTCTGCAAGAATTCCACTTCACAATAGTCTACATTCCCGGCAAGGAGAACATTGTTGCGGACGCACTGTCACGCGCACCGGCTGGGATTGAGAAAAGTCACACAGAAGGCAACCTCGATAAAAATGTCAGTATTCTTTACATTCAGAAAGTCGCCTTTGAAAACTTCATCACCACATCTTTAAAGGACATTGCTCATGAACAAGATAAAGATCCGATTTGGAAAGACATCAAAAGTAAATGGCATGAAAAGACACACACTCAGATTCGGCATTATTATCTGGTTAGAAACAACATACTCTTCAAACGCTGCACTGTTGATGACAAGCTATGGGTACTTTGAATTCCAGACGATTTTGTTGATAAGCTCATTTGCTACATTCATTTCAGCTACGTACATTTTGGTCCACGAAAATGTTATCATATTCTTCGAACGACTTGTTATTTTAACAATATGGAAAAGAGAATTCGAAGAGTCTTGTCTATTTGTAAACTTTGTCAAAAGGCGAAACCATCTACTATCTCACATCGTGCTCCGTTGTTTCCTATTATTCCTTCTAAATTAAAAGAATTTGCTACTGTTGATCTCTTGGGACCCCTTGTCAGAACATCGAATGGATTTTCGTATGTTCTAGTCGCTGTTGAACTTACTTCAAAATTTGTTTCTTTCACTCCGTTACGTAAAGCCACTGGACGGTCTGTATCCAACGCCTTTGTTAAAAATTTCTTACGTGAAGTTGGCCACGTTGCTAAAGGCATTTCAGATAACGGACCGCAATTCAGATCTGCTGTTTGGTCACGCGTGCTTCGGAATCATAAAATCAAACCTGTTTTTATTTCATTGCACTCACCAAATTGTAACCCGTCTGAAAGGATTATGAAAGAAATCAATAAGCTTTGCAGACTTTATTGTCACAGAAAGCATCAGCATTGAGACAGATATTTACACTTATTTCAAAATGTGCTGAATGAAATGCCTCATGATTCCACTGCTTTACCACCTACTCTTGTACTGAAGAATGAAGAACCACCGAACAGAATCAGAGAGCTTGTACCTTTCCCGAATACACGTAAACTTCGACACAAAGACATAATTGATTTGGCTCTTAAAAATATAAAATCTGCAGCAGACAAATGGAGAAAACTACACGGTAAACCAAATGCAAAGAAATTATATATTGGTCAGAAAGTTCTCATTAAATCTCATTCATTGTCACATAAGAAGAAACACTTGAGTCACAAATTCTTTCTAGTTTACAATGGACCTTACAGAATCCGACGTATACCACATGATAATTGCGTTGAAGTTGAAACTCTGTGTACTAGGAACAGTAAAGGTTTACACCACATTTCACATGTAAAACCGTTTATTGAAAGATAATCTGCTTTTTAACTTTGTCTTTCCCATAAAACTTTTCACTTCACATTTCTAGTATGCATTGTCAGACTTAGAAACTGTTACCATGCAACAATGTTTGAAGTTAAACCCAGAGAACGTATTTAAACAGAAATTAGGAATGCATTGTTATAGTGAACAGACGTCACAGTGTTATTGTTCGTGTACATTCTTGCTTGTTAGTTGCACGATTACGTAACGACTATAAGGCTTACATACTTAGAACATATACTGGTACTGCTAATGAGATTTTAATGCAACATTTTTGGTTTACTTGAAAATATATTCTAGATTTAAAGTACTTTCAGTGAGATACCAGATAACACAGTGGTTAGTTTATGTGACAGCTACACGATTTTATCACGACGCTACTAATGAGTGACAATTTACAATGTTGCTTTTGCGGTGTTTCTGTTTTATATCTGCACAGTTTTTCTGTATTATTCTGGAAAGTAAAACATGTTTTAGTAATAACTTTTGTGGTATAGCTACAATGAGACTGCGTTTTCCATAGCACAACAATACGTTACAGCACAGTACTTTCTTCATCACGGCAATGAGCGTAATAACTAAGATATCTATACGCAAAGCATTTCACTTTTGTTTATCATGAGGTAAGTACATTGGCTTCTGCAGAACTTAGCTTTCGGAGGACAATAACTACGACACTTCCACAGAGATTATCTTACAGCAAGACGCACATTTAGCGCTACAGGACACGTATTTGAGTGATTAATTTTGCACCTAAATCATGTATTTTTAAATATATTTGAAGTACAATGATACAAAGGTTTTCCGTGATACATTTCATTCCATTGCTGTAATCTGTAACACCTGAGGGTATAATTACATTAATCCTCAGGGGGGTACACGCTTACTTTGTGTACCATGTGTTTGGCAAGCACAAGGAGCCCTATCTAATATGATATTTGCTTATACAACTTTACACTTCGGTACCATATTTCTCTAACACATAAATTACACAGCTATCTGATCATTTAACTGGGAGACAAACATTTTTTTTTTTTACTACATCAGTGACGCATGTTTACATAATTACACAGTTGGATAATTTCATACTTATGAAATTGTATTTTGTCTGTACTTTGTGAACTGTTCATATTTTTTCAGAACCATTGTGATACTATGAGAGCTTTGAATGATATATTTGATATGGGATCATGATTTTTATAGTACGTTTGAGGTAGATGACACTATTTAAATGAGCAGAGAATTTTCTTTAGGTTTTGAAATTATTGCAGAAAGCTACGACGTTTTCAAGATTTGACTGAGGTGTTATGATGTTATTATTATGACGATGATGTGTATTATGCTGCTGAGGTATGTTTATGATCAATAAGATGATGCTACCATATATGAGGAATTTGATTATGCTACGTATTTCTTATGATGAAATATTGAAGCAGTGTCGACGAATATGTATATGTGTAATAAAGTAAGGAGTAATGAACAGTGGTTAGGGTCTCTGATATGTGAAAAAGGATGTTGGAAACCAAGAATCGTACTTTAAGAATTATGAAATGTGTGTAAATGTGTGAATGTATTACAATGCTGTCGAAAATGTTTTGGACACTGTTATATTTATAGGATTTTGTTTCTACACTTTTCTACTGTAATTTCTCGACTTGTGGAATTTTATTTGTATATGAGACTGTCACTGTAGTGAAAACTGGTGTCGTAAATATTTCGGTAAGAAAGTTAAGTGACCATCTGCACGTCATGCATCGTGGGCACCCAGCTGCGCGACAATCGCCTGGAAAAAAACCACTTGTGTTTGCCTTTCAGAGGCACAGGTGAAAAAAAAAGGGGGCCATTACCCTTCCTCGCTATTGACATTTCTTTGTAGAAAGCATCGCAAATACGACACGCTCATTACTTGGAAACATGATTACTCGTACTTTGTGCTACTTACTGAAATGCTTATGAATTGATGGGAAATATTCGTACATCTGCACACCTGATTATGACAAGTGTCTGTCTACGAGAGTTGAGAGAATTTCTACTAACTTATGAAATGTCACATGACTATTGAATGATATTTTTATGCTTTGAACATAGTTGCTTTTTTCATTTGATATCTGTTTTCCAGCTGTGTTGCAGCATTGGTTTCATAAAATAAAATTAAATGCATCTGCTAATGTGAACACTTTCTGTCAACAGATCTATTAAATAATTACTTTATGATCCACATTCTTTGAAAAAGAAGCTCTTTGAATGGAAAGAACAATAAGAAGGGACTAATAACAGTAACTGCATATATAATTTTCTTTTCAAGTACTTGGTAATTTTTTGTAGAATTAGTTTTTGTGGTGCACCACTTTAATTACATAGACATTAAGATGTGATTATACATTTCCCTTATCTGCATTGTTGTCTTTAGTGTAATATTTTTTCTCCTTGAGCTTTGTCATGATTAGATTTAAGTTATTGCATTTGCTGCTGCTGTTTGCCAGGCATAGTGCTATTAAATTTCACTTTGCATTACTCTGTTAAGCCAGTTTTACTACTGATTTATTTTTCTTGTTTGCTGCCCATTGCCTTATATTAGTTGTAATATTGCTGCTTGCTTTGACAATTTCCATTTATTTTATTGCTGTTTGTATTAATTGTTTTGTGCCGCTGCATTGCCTCGTCCCTTAGTTTAGCATCTGAGCTCAGTAGATTTAAGTTAGCTTAAGATGGAGTAGGTTATATAAGAGAAAAGGTTGTGATGAATGGAAAGAAATGCATTGAGAAGCTATAAGAATATGGTTTGGCCAAAAAAGTATTTTGAAAGAGGATATGAACAAAAAAGTAGGGTTTAGAGACAACAAGTTTAGGTAGGATTTTCTTGGAAATAAATGATGAGGTAAGATAATGGAAAATAAATAATGAGGTTAGAAATATGTGAACATATAAATACAGAAAGCATGCTTGGATAGAATTTTTTTGGTGGGAACAAATGTTGAAATAAGAGGAAAGATATATGGAATGAAGTTTTGGGGTGGACTGCAGTACCAAATGTCACACAGAAAACACACCCTGTCCTGTACTTTTGTGCTATTACACTATGTGAATTTGTGTGTTGTAGAATTTTTCTGATAATATGTTATTTTCTTTGCAAAGATGTTTAGATGTTATTTATTCTGTTCTGTTTTAATGCTCATGTGTGAAGTTGATGTTTCGAAAGTTATTCTGATCTTTTATATATGTACTCATGTCATAATTCCTGTAACACTGATGTATATTTTATTTCTATTCTTTTGTAAAGCCTGCATTACCACAAATCTTATCTGTACTGTTATGTTATTTAATGATGTATTTTGTACCTTTGTAATTGTATTCTTATGTTATAAAATTGTAATTGACACCAGTTCATCAAATTATTAACTTGTGAGTTACATTTCACTGCACACGCTTTTGTCGGTCATAGTATATGGACAATATGTGAGAAGTAGGGACTGATAGTGTTTGCACATGTGTTAATAATTCAGCAAGGGACTGGATAACAGTATTGCTGGTTCTAAGGACAATTCCAAAAACTTTGTGAGTGCACAAGTGGTGGTTATGGACTTGCTATATTATCCGCAAGACTCTTCAATGGTGACTGTGCACCCGCACAGTCACAACAGATGGCTGCTGGCCATCTCTACAAGGACTACAGTGGGTCTGCATCTTTGATGGCCCACCAATACCATTATCTCTACAAGGACTACAGTGTGTCTGCATCTTTGATGGCCCACCAATATCGTTATTTCTACAAGGACTGCAGTGAGTCTGCACCTCTGGTGGCCCACCGATACCATACTCTCTACCAAGACTGTAGTGGGTCTACTCTGTGATGACCTACCTACCAATATTCTTCAAAACTTGGAATAATTCTGCTGTGGGTTTGCTCTGTTGTGGCCCATTACCTGTCTGCATGTCACGAGTCAGCACTGTCTTTCCGTTAGAAGGACAACACTACTTCTTCAAGACTGCATGGAAATCCACTACTTCCGTGTGCATTTTCTTTTACTGCTTAGACTTTGAGAAAAACAATGCTATTTTACTGTGATGAACGATCAGGACTGTCTTTATGGACTGTGAGAAAATTTTAGCTTTTGAGTAACATTGTATCAATAAGTGTGTGCATTTGATTTCTTTGTTATTGTAATAAAGTCTCGACACCCTGGATGGAAGGAGTCCGAAAAGACCTACAAGCAATTGGCACCACAAACACCACAGACAGAAGCACCTTCCGAAAACACATAGACAATTGAGAAGTAAAGTCAGAAGCGCTAAAACAGCGGACCAAACAAGAATGGTCTGAGGAGAGGAAAGAGGCCCTCTCCAAGAGAATGAAGGAGTACTGGAAGGACAAGAAGAACAAGCCTTCAAAGTCTTAAGCTTAACGATTTCCTTTTAGGGAAAATTCGCCAACAATAATAATAATAATAATGATTATGAAAAATTTTTTTCAAATCTGTATTGGCCACGGCCCAAAACAATTTGTAAATTTTTTTCTGGGGAGCATGGGGGCTATGTAAATAGGCTGTTTAGGTTTTTATATTGGTAACGCCACATAGCGCTCTGTATGAAAATCACTGGCTGTGTGCTGTGTGAAGGCTGTGGATGGTTTGCATTGTTGTCTGCCATTGTAGTGTTGGGCAGCTGGATGTTAACAGCGCGTAGCGTTGCGCAGTTGGAGGTGAGCCGCCAGCAGTGGTGGATGTGGGGAGAGAAATGGCGGAGTTTTGAAATTTGTAAGACTGGATGTCATGAACTGCTATGTATATTATGATTTTTCAACACTATTAAGGTAAATACATTGTTTGTTCTCTATTAAAATCTTTCATTGCTATCTATCCCTATCAGTAGTTAGTGCCTGCTGTAGTTTGAATCTTTTATGTAGCTGATAGTAGTGGCGCTCGCTGTATTGCAGTAGTTCGAGTAACGAAGATTTTTGTGAGGTAAGTGATTTGTGAAAGGTGTAGGTTAATGTTAGTTAGGGCATTCTTTTGTAGGGATTATTGAAAGTCAGATTAGGTTGCGCTAAAATTATTGTGTGTCAGTTTATGCACAGTCATGCATAATTGTTCAAAGGGGACGTTTCACCATCTGTCACTATCCAGCTCTGAGACACATCTCCCACCTAACCGCCTCCAAGGCAGGATCGTTATACGTGCGCTACGCCTCATGTTGAAATTCCAAGGTACTTTGTAGGTCCTCCGATATCGATCATTAGGTGTTATAATTGACAGTTGTCCGCTAAAGATGGCTACGATAAACTGGAAGTCTGTCACGAATAAGATTCAGGGAGCATTCATTGAACACGAGCGTTGCTCTCTCTCACTTCTTGATAAGGTCCGGGCCATGGAAACGTATGTGTTTTAAGTAAGGCTTATTGTATTGCACAAATCTTTCCACTTCCTGCGATGACGTACCGAGTGTTTCAAAGTTTAACTGGCAGGTTTTCTTTAAGTCAGTTATTTAGGAGTAAATATCCTTTCCAAGCGAATCTCCCCCTAAAATTGTTGTTATGCCGCTGGCCAATTCCTCATACCGTTCCCTCTGTGGAAGCCCTGTCGCCAGAAACGAATTGGAAGATCGTTTGGTCTAACGATAGCCGCCCGATTTTCCCGATGGAAGTGGCGTCCTCGTAGTACCAAGTTGTTCATGATATTGTAGCTACCAACGTGCGACTTTTTCGTACTGGCCTCAGTGTGACGGATTGCTGCAATCGTTGCCATGAAACTGATTCTTTATATTATCGGTTGATCTCCTGCGGTCATGCCCATTGGAGAAGGCATCGCCGACAACTGGCATTTCTTCTCAGGACGTCGGAGGCGGCTATCTCGTGGGAGATTCTCGTGCGTCCAGACTCAACCTTCTTTCCCCGATCGAAGAACCATGCCATCATTTGGCTTGTTGGACATTATGTCCACTACGTGATGGTGAGTGGATATGACGCAGATCCCAGTGCCTTTTCCCAATATATGGCCACAGCCCTTTGGACGTGGTTCAGGATGCCACGTTATCGAGAGCTTTTTTCTAATACGCTTTATCTTATTTTTCATCGACAAGGCGTTGTGTGAGCTGACCCCCCCCCCCTTCCCACCGCCCTCTTTTTTTGTGGACACTCTTGTTTTGATTTAAATGTAACACGATGTAGAAGTGATGGAGGGAAAAAGGTATGGGCACGTTAAAATTAACGCCATCTTCCTCCACATACGTTTTTCTGATTTAACCCTTTTTTTGTCGAAAGGACTTATTTTGTTTCATTTTTAATTGATTGCCTTATATAAGTGCTTTGGAGGGATAAAAAAAATAGCGTAATCAGTAACGTAGTAGTTTTGCAATTCATTACATTTCACGGTTCAAGCCTCCCATGTGGCAAATTTTTTTCTCGTTCAATTTTTTTTTTTTAAACGTATACCGCAGGTTGCGAAAACTTCTTTTTCATCTTCGTGTTTGCAACGCACTCTGAGGCAAATTAGTGTCGAGGTCCGGTGTGACGGCCTGGGTTCGGTTTCGGGCGGCGGTGGGGTGAGTGTACTGCTGTAGCCTGCTGTGTACCACTGGGTGCTACGGCGGTGACGAAGCCTCTTCTTCGTTTCTAGGTCCCCAGTTCCATATAAAACAATACAAGGTGTTAAGGGACGAGAAAGATCCACCATCGTTTAATAGCCGCGTTAGAAAAGCGCTACGTAAACTAAGAGTACTGCATCTCAAATTCAAGAGAAGTAAAAGCCTAACTGACAAACGAAAACTGAACGAAGCGAAAATGAGCGTATGGAGAAAAATGACAGAAGCATTCAATGATTTTGAAAGTAAGACGTTGTTAACCGACCTGAGTAAAAACCCTAAGAGATTTTAGTTGTATGTAAAATAGATAAATGATCAAAATCATCTATTCGTTCTCTCAGTGACCACACTGGCACCGAAACCGAAGATAACGTCGAGAAGGCCGAAATCCTGAATTCGATCTTCTGAAGTTGTTACCCGTGGAAGACTGTAACACTGTCCCCCCTTCCGATCGTCGTACGAACGTCGAAATGGCAGTTATTGAGATAACCGATCTCAGAACTGAAAAGCAACTACAATCGTTTAGTAGTGGAAAGGCGTCAGGACTGTATGAGATACCTATAATATTCTATAAAGATTATGCGAAAGAACTTGCTCCCCTTCTAGCAGTAATTTATCGTAGATCGCTTCAGCAACGAAGGGTACCTAACAACTGGAAAAAAGCGCAGGTCATTCCCGTTTTCAAGGAAGCCCGTAAGACAGATCCACAGAAGTACAGACCTAAATCTTCGACGTCAGTCTGTTGTAGAATTATCGAACATGTTGGAAAATGAACATCTCCTCAACAAAAATCAACATGGATTCCGTAAACAAGGATTCTGCGAACTCAGCTCGCTCTGTTCCTTCATGCCGGCCGGTGTGGCCGTGCGGTTCTAGGCGCTTCAGTCTGGAACCGCGTCACCGCTACGGTCGCAGGTTCGAATCCTGCCTCGGGCATGGATGTATGTGATGTCCTTAGGTTAGTTAGGTTTAAGTAGTTCTAAGTTCTAGGGGACTGATGACCACAGATGTTAAGTCCCATAGTGCTCAGAGCCATTTGTTCCTTCATGAGATCCACAGCGCAGTGGACAAGGGCGTTCAGGTTGATGCCGTGTTCCTTGATTTCAGTAAGGCATTTGACACCGTCTCGCATTGCCGCTTAATGAAAAAATACGAGCTTACGAAGTATCGGAGTAGCCATGCGATTGAATTCAAGACTTTCTTGCAGGTAGAATTCAATACGTCGCTCTTAATGGAACTAAATCCAATGATGTAAAGGTAGTATCCGAAATACTACAGGGAAATGTGACAGGATCTTTACTGTTTACAATATATATAAATAATCTAGTAGAAAACTTCGGATGATCTTTAAGGCTTTTCGCTGATGACACAGTTGTCTATACCAAAGTAGCAACGCCAGAAGATAGTAAGAATTTGCACAACGATCTGCATAGAACTGGTGAATGAAGCAGGGTCTGGCAGTTGACCCTGAACGTAAAGAAATGTAACATATTTCGCACACTTAGGAAAATAAATCCACTGCTGAGCAGCTACACTGCTAATGAAAAACAGCTGGAGACAGCGTCTGCCGTAAAATATCTAGGCGTAAGTATCCAGAGTAACTTTAAGTGGAGTGGCCATATAAAACAGATAGTGTGAAAAAAAGCTGATACCAGACAGATTCATATGAAGAATCTTAAGGAAATGTAAACCATCCACGAAAGAAGTGGCTTATAAGGCGCTTGTTCTCCCGATTCGTGAGTATTATTTATCTGTTTGGGATCAATAACAGGTAGGACTGATAGAGAAGGTAGAGGAGATCCAACGAAGTGCGGCGCGTTTCTTCACGGGATCGTTTACTTGGCGAGAGTAATAGGGAGTTGCTGGCAGACATTACAAGAGAGGCGTTGTGCATCACGGGGAGATTAAGTATTTAAATTACGAGACAGCATTTTCCAGCAGGAATCTGACAACATATTACTTCCCCACTCCCCACATACATCTCGCGTATTGGCCACGAGGAGAAAATACGAGAAATTAGAGCCAATACAGAGACTTCCCGACAATCATTCTTCTCACGCACTATTCACTAGTGAAACAGGCTTCGAGGGATCAGATAGTGGTATCGAAAGTACCCTCCACCACACACCATGAGATGGCTTGCGAAGTATGATGTAGATGTAGATACATTATTCAAAAATCATCATAATAGCTGTGCTACAGGCATTGTTATAAAATTATGTATGCCTGAGAAATGTTTTATTTCAATAATTTAAAGCTTCGATTGATAAAAGTCGTCTGTAATGTAACATCAGACACTACCTTAATTTATTTACCTCTGCTAGTCAACCTTGTAAAAATTACGCATACAACAGTTTAACTGTCGATACGAAATGCCTATTATTCAGAATATTAGTGACATGTTCTGTTATGGGGTTTAGGAGCTTTGAATTGGCTTGTGCACTCCGGATATTAGCACTATGTGGCATTACGTTCTCTTGTCACTGACGATTGCGCGCTAGGCTTGAAGGGCTACACAAACCGACATTATAATCGGTTCTTAATGAGACAAATACGAGTAAATTAAACAATTTCAAAAACAATACTTGCACTGCACGCGTCTTAACAGCTAAAAGTCTGAGAGAGCATTTCTTTCGTTGCATTCTTCCTGTATATCAAATCTCTGGGTAGGTTTCGACTGTCGGACAGGACTATTCCCTTGTGACTTAAGACTGACGATTGGTTTCTGTCTAGTGGTATTCCAGAGACAGAGTCCACATTACAGGAAGACTCGCAGCAGTTGAAGAAGATTGCTGGCTCGGTGGTGGCAATTTTGTGCGTAAAATGGAAAACAAGTCGGTAGAGTACTCAGAAGCAAACCATTGTCTAAGAAAGACCTGTGTTCAGTACTTTTACTTCAGTGGCACGCCTAGTCATCATGGTAAAGTTTCGTATTTACACTGATGAGCCAAAACATTATGATCACTTCCCACCGCGATGCTGGATACCGCTTGGTGGCGTGGCGGGCACGTGACGCGGTATCAAAAGTATCAAAGCCGAGCAGACACGGACTAGGGATCACCCTAGCAAAAATATGGGCTGCAAGTAGGAAGTCCATTGAGATAAGCCACTTTGAGAAAGGGCAGATTATTAATACGCAGAGCCAGTATCTCGAAAAGGCCAAGCTAGTCGTTCACCTGCTACTGTCATGAACATCTGTAGAAAGACGTAGAAGGACAGTGAGACTACCACTAGACGCTAAATGGTTGGACGTCCACGACTCTTCACACTTCGTGGGGTTCAGAGGTTTATCTGCCCTGTAAAGTAGGATAGATGCTGATCTGTGGCATCTCAGACGAAAGAACACACATCGAATGCACTCACAAGTGTTTCGGGGCACACTGTTCATCGTACGTTGTTGAGCAGATCACTCCTACGTGTTCACGTATTGACCCACCGACATTGTCAATTACGATTGCAGTGAGCAAGGAAACATCGGAATCAATGGAACAGCATCGGCTTTTCGGGTAAATTACAATTTTTGCTACACTGCGCCACTGGTTGTCTCCATAAACGCTTCCATCGAAGTGAACGGTGGCTCGGAAACTGCAGCACGCCACGAATGCAGGCTGATGGAGGGGTGTACGCCACTGGAGACCTTCTTCTGCGGTTGCATGCGACCTGTTGTAGTAATCAAAAACACACTGACAGCTGGGAACCATCTACATCCACTCCTGAATGATGTCTTCCCCGACGGCGATGCCATCTTTCAGCAGTCTAACAGTTCGTGTCTCGGAGCCAGAACTGTGCTACAGTGATTTGCGGTGCCTTAGATTGATCTCACGTTGATACCTCGGTGACCAAATTTGTCTGATGTAAATTCTATGGCAACCTTCTGGATCGCTAATGGGCGCCGTTACCGTGTACACAAATGAGCGTCCCGTTATTTACGCAGATTACGTAACTTGTATGTAGACATCTAATGCCACCTACCTCCAAAAACCTACCAAAAAACTGTCAGATCCGTGAAACGCTGAATCAGTGACGTATTTCGTTCCAAAGATGGGTAAAAAAGCTATTAAGCAGGTGGTTATAATGTTTTGGCACATCAGTGTATTATGTACATTGAGTTAACAAATGACAGTTAATAGTTTCTTATTTTGCTGCCAACATTGTCTGTGCTTTATTCTAACATTACCCCTCTACTAGATAAGTGGAGAATGCAAACATGTAGTTTCAATAGAATGTGCTGTTTCTTTGGTACGTGGTTCGTTTCCTGCTACCTTTATGTTAAGCACCAAACTGATTTGATTACTACTACGATTCCAGTAACCAATTTCCACTTTGGATCCACCTAGCAAAATTGACTTATGCTTGAAAGGAAGCCGGCAGGATGGACGATAATCAGAGACGCTGCTCATCCAGCTCGCCGTGTATTAACGCAGAGGCTACGACCAGGAGTGGACCTCTTCCATCATGCCACCGACTTATCAATCCCAAAGTCCTCAGGTTATATGATAAAGTAGCGTGTGCTGTGGTGAACTGTGGAGTATTGCTCAGCATTCCGGTTCACGCGTTGGGTTCTCTGACAATTTAGGTGCCGCACAGCAGCAGAAAACGACACGTCCTTTCGAGTCTTCGAGTAGCGAGAGCCAACGGTCGACGCATAATCAAGGGCAGCAAGGAGAGAGCATGACAAGTTTTCCTGGATTCTGTCACTTGCTAGAGTTGTTCTACGGATGTATATGAATTCATCAGGAAGATTTCCTGTAAATACCCTTGGGTAAGTACAGCAGCCGTGAAGGAGGGGTGTTTCCAGACAACGCTCTGAGACCGCGCCGAGACAATTCCTACCATTTTGGGAGACTTATCTCAGTGTCAGCAAAGATATATCTGATAATTATGCATAAATGCACTATATCTATCTTCTAGGGATTACCCAAGCCATTCTATACTGGTAAGTGCTTAAACAATTTTAAAACAGTTTACATGTTATGGGAGAAATCAATAAATAAAAAAAAATCAAAACTTGTTTGGTAGTTGTTGGAGGGAAATTTTGGAGAAAGACAAAATATTCAGTGACAACAATAATATACCAAACCTCTTAACGATGACATCCTTAACACAATAAGTAAACTGAGTACAGGTAACGAACATGAAATAACAAACCGCTATGTCCAAGAACCAGTACCACAATGATTCATTCAATATGCTGTTATAATAGTTTCTTAAAATGGAACCAGGAAAATGAATGTTTTTTTAAGGGAAAATTGTCATATGGTTGACAATACTTCATACACGATATTAAAATTATTTTCTTCCAGAACTAATATTATATTCAGCTACACATCATTTTCGATAGGTAGTTTCCCATGCAAACAAAAATTTATCACTATTGGACTCCTACATAAGAAAACTTTTGTAACAAGCATTAATAACTACCTTCGCAAAAGTTTTGAGAAACGTATTTTACTTTGGAATGGTTGAGCATATTTTCAGTCGTGATATCCTGAACCAGTTACCATTTGAATTCTAAAAGGGACTTCCGAGTGCACAAACCAGCTATCATTTCAGTGACAGTATATTGCAGTACACAAATATGAAAATTACATTTTCCTAGGATCTGGCAATGGCAAGGAAAGCGTTTCTGAAGAAGAGAAATTTGTTAACATCGAGTATAGATTTAAGTGTCAGGAAGTCTTTTCTGAAAGTATTTGTATGGAGTGTAGCCATGTATGGAAGTGAAACATGGACGATAAATAGTTTGGACAAGAAGAGAATAGAAGCTTTCGAAATGTGGTGCTACAGAAGAATGCTGAAGATTAGATGGGTAGATCACATAACTAATGAGGAGGTACTGAATAGGATTGGGGAGAAGAGGAGTTTGTGGCACAACTTGACCAGAAGAAGGGATCGGTTGGTAGGACATGTTCTGAGGCATCAAGGGATCACCAATTTAGTATTGGAGGGCAGCGTGGAGGGTAAAAATCGTAGGGGGAGACCAAGAGATGCATACACTAAGCAGATTCAGAAGGATGTAGGTTGCAGTAGGTACTGGGAGATGAAGAAGCTTGCACAGGATAGAGTAGCATGGAGAGCTGCATCAAACCAGTCTCAGGACTGAAGACCACAACAACAACAACAGGATCTTTGTGGTCAATGTACAGCATTAGAATTTTCCACTTACACCATTCTTTCCATGATACTGGCGATTAATGACTTTCAAAGTAAGATAAGTAATTTGTTAACTTCATCGTTACATAACTGGAAACACAGGGACCTATTAAGTAGCTCATGCAGATTTCGGGGTGAGTGGTTGTACATAATGAGCAGTTTTTCACAATTTTCTACGATCGGATTGCTTCTGGTCCTACCATATATAGATAATTTTCCATATTATATTGATAAGTCAGTTAATGTTATTTGCTGATGGTACAAACATGATAATAAAGTCTGATAGAGATCCAACAACAGAAGGAAGAAGAAATTAACTATTGAGGAAGTTATTTACTCTTTCCGTTACATGACGCACATTTAACCTTTAAAAAAATCGCAGTGTCATTTCAAAAGTCCTACACACTGCGCATACGCGCCCCTTATAGTGGTGTAATCAAGTTGAAATTAATGTCAGTTGTGAGCTACATTTCAGGAGTGACATTCGTATATGTCTTTGCTGATTCGCGTTACTGTGCCCTGGGTAATTCAGTTTTAGAATGTAAGCTGAAACCGAGTCGGAACGGATTACACGTAGTGATCAGAGCTCCTACGTAAAAATCGAATTCCTAAGTGGGATGAACCCAACGGATATGTACAACGCTTTGCGAGAGGTATGGGAATAGTGTAGTGGATCGTGGCATACACGGTGGTCTGCTCGTTTTCTTGGGCGTCGAGTAAGCACTGAGGACAATCCGAGAAGTGGCAGGTCATCAGCTGCTACAGACTACACCACTACGGTTATTGTTACTGATATATACAGAATCTACACCTACATCTACATGATTACTCTGTAATTCACATTTAACTGGTTGGCAGAGGGTTCATCGAACCACAATCATACTATCTCCCGACCATTCCACTCCCGAACAGCGCACGGGAAAAACGAACACCTAAACCTTTCTGTTCGAGCTCTGATTTCTCTTATTTTATTTGGATGATCATTCCTACTTATGTAGGTTGGGCACAACAAAATATTTTCGCATTTGAAAGAGAAAGTTGGTGACTGAAATTTCGTAAATAGATCTCGCCGCGACGAAAACGTCTTTGCTTTAATGACTTCTGTCCCAAGTCGCGTATCATGTCTGCCACACTCTCTCCCTATTACGTGATAATACAAAACGAGCTGCCCATTTTTGCACCCTTTCGATGTCCTCCGTCAATCCCACCTGGTAAGGATCCCACACCGCGCAACAATATTCTAACAGAGGACGAACGAGCGTAGTGTAAGCTGTCTCTTTAGTGGACTTGTTGCATCTTCTAAGTGTCCTGCCAATGAAACGCAATCTTTGGATCGCCTTCCCCACAATATTATCTATGTGGTCTTTCCAACTGAAGTTGTTCGTAATTTTTACACCCAGGTACTTAGTTGAATTGACAGCCTTGAGAATCGTACTATTTATCGAGTAATCGAATTCCAACGGATTTCTTTTGGAACTCATGTGGATCACCTCACACTTCTCGTTATTGAGCGTCAACTGCCACCTGCCACACCATACAGCAATCTTTTCTAAATCGCTTTGCAACTGATACTGGTCTTCGGATGACCTTACTAGACGGTAAATTACAGCATCATCTGCAAATAGCCTAAGAGAACTGCTCAGATTGTCACCAAGATCATTTATATAGATCAGGAACAGCAGAGGTCCCAGGACGCTTCCCTGTGGAACACCCGATATCACTTCAGTTTTAGTCGATGATTTGCCGTCTATAACTACGAACTGCGATCTTCCTGACAGGATATCACGAATCCAGTCGCACAACTGAGACGATACCCCATTGGCTCGCAGCTTGATTAGAAGTGAGGAACGGTGTCAAAAGCTTTCCGGAAATCTAGAAATACGGAATCAACTTGAGATTCCCTGTCGATAGAGACCATTACTTCGTGCGAATAAAGAGCTTGCTGCGTTGCACAAGAACGATGTTTTCTGAAACCATGCTGATTACGTATCAATAGATCGTTCCCCTCGAGGTGATTCAAAATGTTTGAATACAGTATATGCTCCAAAACCCTACTGCAAACCGACGTCAATGATATAGGTCTGTAGTTCGATGGATTACTCTTACTACCCTTCTTAAACACTGGTGCGACCTGCGCAATTTTCCAATCTGTAGGTAGAGATCTATCGGTGAGGGAGCGGTTGTATATGATTGCTAAGTAGGGAGCTATTGTATCAGCGTAATCTGAAAGGAACCTAATCGGTATACAATCTGGACCTGAAGACTTGCCCTTATCAAGCGATTTGAGATGCTTCGCAACCCCTAAGGTATCTACTTCCAAGAAACTCATGCTTGCAGCTGTTCGTGTTTCATATTTTGGAATATTCCATTCATCTTCCCTGGTGAAGGAATTTCGGAAAACTGGGTTCAATAACTCCGCTTTAGCGGCACAGTCGTCGGTAACAGTACCATCGGCACTGTGCAGCGAAGGTATTGACTGCGTCTTGCCGCTTGTGTACTTTACATACGACCAGAATTTCTTCGGATTTTCTACCAAATTTCGAGACAATGTTTCGTTGTGGAACCTATTAAAGGCATCTCGCATTGAATTCCGTGCCAAAGTTCGCGCGTCTGTAAATTTTAGCCAATTTTCGGGATTTCGCGCTCTTCTGAATTTCGCATGCTTTTTCCGTTGCCTCTGCAACAGCGTTCGGACCTGTTTTGTGTACCATGGGGGATCAGTTCCATCTATTACCAATTTATGAGGTATGAATCCCTCAATTGCTGTTGCTACTATAGCTTTTATAATTTGACCCACATCTCGTCTACATTTTCATAGTCAGTTCGGAAGGAATGGAGATTGTCTCTTAGGATGGCTTCTAGTGACACTTTATCCGCTTTTTTAAATAAAATTATTTTGCGTTTGTTTCTGATGGATTTAGAAGAAACGGTATTGAGCGTAGCTACAACGACCTTGTGATCACTAATCCCTGTATCAGTCATGATGCTCTCTATTAGCTCTGGATTGTTTGTGGCTAAGAGGTCAAGTGTGTTTTCGCTAGCATTTACAATTCGCGTGGGTTCGTGGACTAACTGTTCGAAATAATTTTCGGAGAAAGCATTTAGGACAATCTCGGAAGATGTTTTCTGCCTACCACCGGTTTTGAACAAGTATTTTTGCCAACATATCGAGGGAAGGTTGAAGTTCCCACCAACTATAATCGTATAAGTGGGGTATTTATTTGCTACGAGACTCAAATTTTCTCTGAACTGTTCAGCAACTATATCATCGGAGTCTGGGGGTCGGTAGAAGGAGCCAATTATTAATTTAGTTCGGCTGTTAAGTATAACCTCCACCCATACCAATTCGCACTGAGTATCTACTTCGACTTCACTACAACAAAAACCACTACTGACAGACACAAACACTCCACCGCCAATTCTGCCTAATCTATCTTTCCTGAACACCGTCTGAAACTTCGTAAAAATTTCTGCAGAACTTATTTCAGGCTTTAGCCAGCTTTCTGTACCCATAACGATTTCAGCTTCTGTGCTTTCTATTAGCGCTGGAAGCTCAGGGACTTTCCCAGCACAACTACAACAATTTACAACTACAATTCCGACTGTTCCTTGATCCAAGCACTTCATGTTTTGCCATGCACCCTTTGAGATTGCAGCCCACCCCGTAGTTTCCCAGGGCCTTCTAACCTAAAAACCGCCCAGTCCACGCCACACAGTCTCCGCTACCCGTGTAGCCGCCAGCTGAGTGTAGTGAACTCCTGACCTGTTCAGCGGAACCCGAAACGCCACCACCCTATGGCGCAAGTCAAGGAATCAGCAGCCAACACGGCCGCAAAACCGTCTGAGCCTCTGATTCAGACCCTCCACCCGGCTCTGCACCAAAGGTCCACAGTCGGTTCTGTCAACGATGCTGCAGATGGTGAGCTCTGCCTTCATCTCGTAATCAAGACCGGCAGCCTTCACCAAATCAGATAGCCGCTGGAATCCAGAGAGAATTTCCTCAGATCCAAAGCGACACACGTCATTAGTGCCGACATGTGCCACCACCTACAGCTGGCTACACCCTGTGCTCTTCATGGCATCCGGAAGGACCCTTTCCACATCAGGAATGACTCCACCCGGAATGCACACGGAGTGCACACTGGATTTCTTCCCCTCCTTAGCCGCCATATCCCTAACAAACATGTGAGCAAACATCGTATGATACCAGCATACCTGTCACTTCAGTTTACAGAACCATAAATGAAAAGTTAGTGATGAGAGAAGTTGCTGTTCATTAATGACAGAACAAAATGTGGAATCATAAGAATGACTTACAAATTTTCAGTCAGGGTCAGAGTTCTCCTACTGTCGTATGAAATCACCCTCCAGACCAAGACTCAAGGTATAGTCCGCTGTGTCTAGCACGCAGAAAGGTTAGTTGTAGGCCTCCTTCTAACCAACACACAACCAGCAGCTGTCATCAGAAAAGACAACAGATCTCCACCCTCTCCTCTAGTGAGCTTTCATTTTACACCAGTGAAGACGCACGTGACGGTTGCTTGGGGTCAGTGGAATGCACGCTAAAGGTCATTTGGTTCAGAGCTCTTCTTGAAGTAATCGATTTGTAACAGTCGATGTATCACTGCAGATGCAGTATGCTACGCCAGAGCCCTCCGGCGAACACGATGGTCTTCGCTCTTGGTAGTGCCACGTGGCCGTCTGGAGCCCGGTCTCTTGACCACCACTGCCAGCAGTCCTGTACCGTGGCTACATTTCTGCAAGGCTTTTTCACTTATCGCGGAAGGAACAACCGGCTTCTCGTAAATCTGTTACAGATCCTCGTTCAGACTCAGAGAGGTGCTGATAATGGCGTCTTTGTCACCTTAAAAGCATTTTTGAGTAACATCACTCAACACGTCCAATCTCAGATGTAACTGACGCTCACGACCGTTACAGCGTGTATTTGTAGGAAACCTGACCTTAATCCTCATAGTAGAGCTACTAGTGCTACTCTTATGTGACTGGCTCGAAACCTGAATAAACTTCATCTTTCAGACGTAGATAAAGGTGTACCAAATTTCATTTATGTCACACGACCCCTGCTTGTTGTTATGTTTATTTCCATCAGTCTATTTATTAATTTTGTTATTATTTGTAGAGTAGCATTCAAGCTGAAATCTAGTAACGTAAGCAGTCAGCACGTAGCTACATTTAAGCACAAGTCCTTCTTACTAGTGCTAGGTCTCGTTGAATTCCTGCGAGTGTTCCGTCTGATTTCCCTTTTGTGCCCTATCCTTAATTCATATTCATTGCAGTTCTAGTTCCTCCAGCGCTTGTTGCAAATTTCCGAAACTTTTTATCAGCATACCGAAGGCCACGATTTCTACATCTACATCTAGATCTACATCCATACTCCGCAAGCCACCTGACGGTGTATGGCGGAGGGTACTATGAGTATCTCTATCGGTTTTCCCTTCTATTCCAGTCTCGTATTGTTCGTGGAAAGAAAGATAGTCGGTATGCCTCTGTGTGGGCTCTAATCTCTCTGATTTTATCCTCATGGTCTCTTCACGAGATATACGTAGGAGGGAGCAATATACTGCTTGACTCCTCGGTGAAGGTGTGCTCTCGAAACTTCAACAAAAGCCCGTACCGAGCTACTGAGCGTCTCTCCTGCAGAGTCTTCCACTGGAGTATATCTATCATCTCCGTGCCGCTTTCGCGATTACTAAGTGATCCTGTAACGAAACGCGCTGCTCTCCGTTGGATCTTCTCTATCTCTTGTATCAACCCTTTCTGGTACGGGTCCCACACTGGTAAGCAATATTCAAGCAATGGGCGAACAGGTGTACTGTAACCTACTTCCTCTGTTTTCGGATTGCATTTCCTTAGGATTATTAAAATGAATCTGTGTGGCATCTGTTTACCGACGATCAACTTTATATGATTATTCCATATTAAATCACTCCTAATGCCTACTCCCAGATAATTTATGGAATTAACTGCTTCCAGTTGCTGACCTGCTATATTGTAGCTAAATGATAAAGGATCTTTTTTTCTATGTATTCGTAGCACATTACACTTGTCTACATTGAGATTCAATTGCCATTCCCTGCACCATGCGTCAATTCGTTGCAGATCCTCCTGCATTTCAGTACAATTTTCCATTGTTACAACCTCTCGATATGCCACAGCATCATCTTCAAAAAGCCTCAGTGAACTTCTGATGTTATCCGCAAGGTCATTTATGTATATTGTGAATAGCAACGTTCCTACGATTCAAGGCAGAAAGGTGTTTGTAGAGTTGCCCCGTGTCTGGGAGCGGCGTGCTGAATGGATCTGCAAGCACGAACGAGGGGGAAGCACAATGGCGCCCCGTCCAATTATGCACCGCTAATCGGTGTTGCCGCTGGAGCATGCTAATCACGTCATTGTCACACCTACTCCTAGGGTTCCTGCAGTATAGCGCGTATCGGAGCCGTTCCTACAGATGCAGTTGGAATGACCAGAACTGAATGACGGCTTGGTTCCAAATTTTAATGAAAAGTTGACGAATCATAGAGGCGCTAATCGTAGCAATGGGTCAGTGTACTTTGTTGAACTGTATGAATACTTTGGAGAAAATACAAAGCTAATAAATTTCGTGAACTTTCGAGACATTTCTTGACATGTTCGAAATAGTGTGGTGCCACCCTTATCTTAAAGCGAGAATGACAGATCGTACTGAACTTGTGGACTAGCATTATTCAAAAAAATGGCTCTGAGCACTATGGGACTCAACATCTGAGGTCATCAGAACTATATAAAGCTAACTAACCTAAGGACATCACGCACATCCATGCCCGAGGCAGGATTCGAACCTGCGACTGTAGCGGTCGCTCGGTTCCAGACTGAAGCTTTTAGGACCGCTCGACCACTGCGGCCGGCTAGCATTATTCTATCAGTAGTTGAATTAATAGACTTATTCGTACTCGGAGGGACTGTGTCGAGCTATCCGTGGTCTGGGGCGAATGAAAAAGCAAAGTAAAGAAATTAAAAAGATGTTTAATCTCGTTTTAACTATTCGTTCTGCCATCTTCGCAAAAAAGAAAAGTTTATGAAATCATCGTGAATTGCTCGTGTGTTCGTCCATTTGTGAGAAAGAGGCATTGTGGACTGGGAAAGGCTAAAACAGAGTTCCCATTATTAACTCTCGTTGAGGACAGTCTTCTGCAGACATAAATTCAAGTTATTTTACGGACCGCCATGTTCATCAACAACAGAATCATTTACGTGCTTTCCTTCGGGAGCAACAAAGATTCAACCCCAACGCAAGAAACAAATGTTTATGTTATGCGCGAAAGAAAGCGTTAGTAAGCCCTATTGAGCATAGTAGGCTACCTACGACATGTATTATCGTGGTATAAAATTAAAAATAAAAGAAGCGAAGAAGATTTGGGTTTAAAGTAGAGTCCTATGAAGTCATTAATAACAAGACATACGCTTAGACTGGACATCTGTGGAGCCAGACACCTAAACCTTCCTTTTCAAATGAGCGATCCTGAGATTCGCCTTAATTAATACAGGGAAACTACAGGAAACGTACATCTGGATGGCCGAACGGAGATTAGATTCCAGGTTTTCCCGAAAGTCTTATTGCTCCCTGTACTTTATCGCTCAGCTCGGTTCATAAAATAGATAGTGGACCTGAAACGTCCAGTGAAAGATCACAAGAAAGTCTCTTTTTTCGACTTCACAGGAATCGCCACTGACCACAATTTACTTATGGCAATACAAACTGGTGATCCATAACATTAACCCTAGCAGTGTCAACGCTTTTTTAAAATGTGTAGTATGGATTGGGTGGATGCGTAGAAGGGGAGTACGTTATGATCAGCACAAGAAATGACAAAGTTAAACTTCCTGTCATTGTTGTTGACTTTTATTAACAACATATTTTCTAAATAGATAACGATTTATAGATATAATCCAGAAACGGAAAATATTGAGCATGACGTTTATTGTGAAAAATCACATCGACTACTAAGTGAAAAGAGGTAGGGGGTCTTCCTGGCATACTCAATTACACTCTGACTTTTGGATTACCTTTAAGTGCAAAAATTGAAAGAACTGTAGAAGGCGGTAGATGAATTAATCACCTCAATGTGCTTTGAGCTTAGGGACAATGAGTGATCACTTCTGTTAGTTTTTGAAACAACCTTGTGTGTTTGGGTTTGTCTCTTGTTTAAATAATAACAATTCATTGTCTTCTGACTACTTAATTTTGTGAAAAGAATGTAATTTAAATTGTTTACGAGACAGAAATTCCAAACAACTGCCCGAATGTCTCCCGTTATATGATGAGTGGAAAAACTCTGTGAAATTCTTTGAAATGACTGGGAGAGAAATGAAAGTCGCCTTTTATAGCGATAGCTTTTAATAAATCGCACAACCGTCTGCTACCTGCAAGTAACAGACGATCCTTCACGAGCCGAATCTGTCCGCAGGATCGATACATATTTGAAACCTGAAACGGGCTGGTATATCATGTGGCAACGCTGGAGCTTTGACCGTTCCCAGAAATCAGAGCGCTGAGCGCATATTATTTGGGTGGACGCCTCGTGTATGTTTAAGCACAAGGCACACTCGTCTCTCTCGCCCCCAGCAACACGATTAGCGGAAGTGATTCAGTCTCTTGCCTTGTGTATTTCATATTGTCGGTCTCGAGCAACAGCTTTCAACATAATGGTGACACTGAAGGAAGTTGCGAGAATTTGGGTTGTATTCACAGTAACTTGAATCACCAAGTGTTGGAGTAGCGTTTCTGAGGTAGCCATCGGTAGTTTAAATAAAAGGACCCTAGTAGCGCCGTGATGTAGTGGATATGATACTACACGGTTGCATCGAAGGACATGAGTTCAGAACTCACCTACACTGTAGAATTTTAATTTCCATACTCGGTTCGAGAACATTATAGAAGTATTCACAAATGCCATGAATCACTGTAACGGAATGTTCTGGTGCTGTATATATACCGCATGTGTTCTGGCCAGAGGCAGTTCACACCGCACTCTTGTATGTGCAAGTGCTGAATAAACCTTCGGTAAGTGAAGTAAGTGCTCGTCATTCATCTATTTACATCTTCCTCTACGTGATATTATTCTGGCGGAGACGCTGGGTATTGGAACTTGTGATGCCGCACATTATCAACGACACAGGGACTGAAATCAGGCCACGACAGAGCCGCCGTTTACGTGGCGAGAAACCCAAGTTCCATCCATATTCAACAGATCGCAATCTATCGGAGACAGAAGAAGAAGAGGATGTCACGATGACAGCAACTCTGTGCCACCACATGAGACATCCTTCCGCGTTCTCTGGTGACGATGGCCAAGATCAAACAAGTGTCTGAAGGTATATGAGCGTGTAGCCAAGTTTAACAAATGGGATGACACCGTGTGTTTGGCTAACGTATTTTTCTACTTGGAGTGCACTGCCAAACAATGGTATGAGAACAACGAGGAGAAGTTCACAAGCTGGGAAGTTGTCCAGGCGGAACTGCGCAAGTATTTCGGCGACACACAACGACAGAAGTACAATGTTGAAGATAAACTAAAGTGGAGGGCGCAGTGTTCAGGAGAAACTATAGCATCCTACATTCTAGACATCTTGGAGCTGTGTAAAATAGTGCATCCTCGAATGAAGGAGAAAGACAAGGTTGCCCATCTCCTGAAGGGTGTTGCTGAGGACATGTATCAAGCCCTACTCCTGAAGGAGGTTTCAACAGCAGATGACTTCATAAAATGGTGCCAGTATATCGAGACAATGCATCAAAAAAGAATTAAACACAAGAAGTATGAACGGATTCCATACGTCGTATCGATGCCTGTGATGGACGAAGAAACTGGTTTCACAAGTTACTTCGTCAGACAGTGAGAGAGGAAGTTTAGAAGGCACTTAGACTCCACGGCGAGCAAAAAACCGAGACGCTTTAAGAGGTAATAAGGGAGGAAGTGGAACAGACATTGAATCCAACCTCTAAGCCTTCATTTCCCTTTAAAACGGTAAAAAAGTCGAAACCCAGGCGAAGTTACGTTCCTACAACGCCGCACGAGGAACCCGTTTGGGCACCAAGGAAGACTGTGTCCGGAGGAAAATGGTTCAAATGGCTCTGAGCACTATGGGACTTAACTTCTGAGGTCATCAGTCCCCTAGAACCTACTACTGCTTAAACCTAACTAACCTAAGGACACAACACACATCCATGCCCGAGGCAGGATTCGAACCTGCGACCGTAGCGGTCGCGTGGTTCCAGAATGTAGCGCCTAGAACCGCTCGGCCACTCCGGCCGGCTGTCTGGAAGACCCAGGATAACCAACCAGTTCGTTTCCACTGAAGACGACCGGAACATGTGGTGCGCTATTGTAGAGAAAAGCGGCGGATATTTAATCACGCACGTTCCAGAAGACAGCAGTCCGATCTTAGCATACGACAACTCCGGGACGACGAAGATGTACAAGAAGATGTGGGTGCAGGACGACGTAGGTCACCATCGCCGCAAGCTAGCCGCTGGAGAGGACGCTCCCCAACACGCGGATCAAGGTCTCCATCGCCGTTTAGAAGCTCCTGCCGATTACCTAGCCGCCGCAATCTGGAAAACTGAAGGGTGCGACCTTCCTTGGAGGTGAGGCCGCCGAAGAGAAAAATCCTCCACCGTCAATCACTTCAAAAATGATAGGAAACTACGTCGATATCATCATGGATGGCCGACCAGCCCAAGTTCTTGTGGACTCTATGGCATCATATTCTGTCATTTCGGAGAAGTACCGTCTCCAGTTGCAGAAAACCGTATTCGTCGACAACAAAACATCTCTGCTGAAGGTGGCTAATGGGAAATGTGTAAAACCTACAGGAAGATGTGTCATTCGTGTGGGTATAAGTGGCCATACACAGCTCTTAGAATTCATCGTCTTACAAGATTGTAGTCACGACGTCATTCTGGGATGGGACTTTTTGAAAGCTTCGCAA
Source organism: Schistocerca nitens (assembly GCF_023898315.1). Taxonomy (NCBI): domain Eukaryota; kingdom Metazoa; phylum Arthropoda; class Insecta; order Orthoptera; family Acrididae; genus Schistocerca; species Schistocerca nitens. The sequence continues at coordinate 954,607,606 of NC_064616.1, forward strand.
GCAATTGTAGATTGTGGTCCCACGAAAAATAATGCCAAACGAGATGAGATACTGTGAACAGGAAGATAGGTGTGTGGAGACTATGTGTGCTGGATGAAGTGATCATTCCCGCAGTCAGCACCAGAAAGATAGCTGTCATGTGTCATGCCATGCTTCAACCCATGGATCTTGAAGTGGAATGTAAGAGAAGCATACCACTGAAGGAAAACTTGGTCATCCCAACCTCTGTCGTTCGTTTAAGAACGGATGCGGTGAATTGTGGATAGTTAACTGTCGCTGAGAACCGCGTATCATTCCAAGACGAATGTGCATAGCAAACGCTGAGGCATTAGTTGCGGAACAGCTGAGCGTCATAGATACCTCTCGTGCCAAGTCTGTAGGCGAAATTAGCGCTACCACTAAGAGACAAGATCTTCTAGTTCCACTATCACCAGATCTCCCAAGGAACAACAGAGGAAGCTACTTGCCATTTTTCAAAAGTTCTCTGAATGCTTCAATCCACAGGTGAAGACCAAATTAGACAAATCGACGGTGAAGCAACGGGTTAGCACTGGAGACCATCAACCAATAAGCCAGAGAGCATACCGTGTGTCAGTAACGGAACGTCGAGCAATTCACGACGAGGTAGAGAAAATGATGAAGAATGACATCATTCAGCCTTCGCAGAGCCCATGGCCGTCACCAGTGGTTCTCGTCAGGAAGAAGGATGGCAGTAGGTGCTTTTGTGTTGATTACAGGAAGCTTAATAAGGTAACTAAAAAGGACGTTTACCCTCTTCCACGAACTGACGATACACTAGATTGTCTGAAGGGGGTTAAGTTTTTCTCAACCATGGACGTGTACTCGGGATACTGGCAAATCGAAGTACACTCCTGGAAATGGAAAAAAGAACACATTGACACCGGTGTGTCAGACCCACCATACTTGCTCCGGACACTGCGAGAGGGCTGTACTAGCAATGATCACACGCACGGCACAGCGGACACACCAGGAACCGCGGTGTTGGCCGTCGAATGGCGCTAGCTGCGCAGCATTTGTGCACCGCCGCCGTCAGTGTCAGCCAGTTTGCCGTGGCATACGGAGCTCCATCGCAGTCTTTAACACTGGTAGCATGCCGCGACAGCGTGGACGTGAGCCGTATGTGCAGTTGACGGACTTTGAGCGAGGGCGTATAGTGGGCATGCGGGAGGCCGGGTGGACGTACCGCCGAATTGCTCAACACGTGGGGCGTGAGGTCTCCACAGTACATCGATGTTGTCGCCAGTGGTCGGCGGAAGGTGCACGTGCCCGTCGACCTGGGACCGGACCGCAGCGACGCACGGATGCACGCCAAGACCGTAGGATCCTACGCAGTGCCGTAGGGGACCGCACCGCCACTTCCCAGCAAATTAGGGACACTGTTGCTCCTGGGGTATCGGCGAGGACCATTCGCAACCGTCTCCATGAAGCTGGGCTACGGTCCCGCACACCGTTAGGCCGTCTTCCGCTCACGCCCCAACATCGTGCAGCCCGCCTCCAGTGGTGTCGCGACAGGCGTGAATGGAGGGACGAATGGAGACGTGTCGTCTTCAGCGATGAGAGTCGCTTCTGCGTTGGTGCCAATGATGGTCGTATGCGTGTTTGGCGCCGTGCAGGTGAGCGCCACAATCAGGTCTGCATACGACCGAGGCACACATGGCCAATACCCGGCATCATGGTGTGGGGAGCGATCTCCTACACTGGCCGTACACCACTGGTGATCGTCGAGGGGACACTGAATAGTGCACGGTACATCCAAACCGTCATCGAACCCATCGTTCTACCATTCCTAGACTGGCAAGGGAACTTGCTGTTCCAACAGGACAATGCACGTCCGCATGTATCCCGTGCCACCCAACGTGCTCTAGAAGGTGTAAGTCAACTACCCTGGCCAGCAAGATCTCCGGATCTGTCCCCCATTGAGCATGTTTGGGACTGGATGAAGCGTCGTCTCACGCGGTCTGCATGTCCAGCACGAACGCTGGTCCAACTGAGGCGCCAGGTGGAAATGGCATGGCAAGCCGTTCCACAGGACTACATCCAGCATCTCTACGATCGTCTCCATGGGAGAATAGCAGCCTGCATTGCTGCGAAAGGTGGATATACACTGTACTAGTGCCGACATTGTGCATGCTCTGTTGCCTGTGTCTATGTGCCTGTGGTTCTGTCAGTGTGATCATGTGATGTATCTGACCCCAGGAATGTGTCAATAAAGTTTCCCCTTCCTGGGACAATGAATTCACGGTGTTCTTATTTCAATTTCCAGGAGTGTAGATCAGGCTGATCGTAAGAAAACTGCGTTCATCAGCCCTGAAGGCCTGTATGAGTTGTGTGAGTTGTGTGAGTAGAATGTACACCAACGAAGAGGAGGTAGAAATACTACACATCTGTGTGGAAAGTAAGTTAGCATACCAGTAATTGCAATACTGTTTTCTTATGTACGGGTACATTTAGTACAGTAGTTTTGTCATTTTAAATACCATTGTGTAGGGTAGGAATACAGTACAAGCTGTCCTTCCTACAAACTGCATCGACATAACGTTTCTTTTATGGTTGTTGTTGTTGTTATTGAAGGTAGGCGAAATGCTATGCAGGGAGCGGAACTGTACAGAGTGCGGTATCCTGACAAGAACCCATCTTCCTGACGGATGTTTTCTCGTCTTGTTGCAACGCTTCACGAAATGGGAAATTTCAATCCTCGACAACGCAGTCGTTGTAGCACTCGCACAGACGAAGCTGCTGTTCTCGATTCCGTTGCTATGAATTCACATGTGAGCACACGACAGCCTGAACACGAGACTGGCATTCCTAAAGCCAGTGCACATCGTATTCTTACACGTCACCGGTTCCATCCTTACCATGTACACCTACATCAAGAATTGCATGGGAATGATTTCCAGAATCGTGCACAGTTCTGTCAGTGGGCACACCAACAAATCCTCGCAAACCCGAACGTCTTCTCCACTGTTCTATTTAATGATGAATATTCCTTCTCAAACAAATGACAGCTAAATACAAGGAACATGCGTGTTTGGACCAGTTACAACCCGCGATGGCCTAGACAGGTGGAACATCAGCGTCAATGGAGAGTTGACATCTGGTGTGGGATGCTTGGTACTTCAATTATTGGCCATTACTTCATTAATGGTAGTCTAAACGGCACAGCGTATGCCAACTTCCTCAGACGAATTCTTCCTCCTCTACTGCATGAAGTCCCCTTAAGAACCAGAATGCTTTTGTGGTATCATCTCGATGGATGTCCAGCACATAATGCCTTGTGTGCACGCCGTGTTCTGAACCGAAGGTATCCTGTGAGATGGATTGGTCGAGGAGGATCAGTTACGTGGCCTGCTAGGTCTCCTGATTTAAATCCCGTAGACTTTTTTCTTTGGGAATGCATTAATGACGTTGTCTATCACGATATTCCTACAACTACAGAGGGCATACAGGAACGTATCGTGCCTGCTTGTAATTCTCTTCCGCAGGCAACCCTGGAAGCACTAAATAATTCTTTTATTCAACGAATGCACCAATGTATCGGTGTCCAGGGTCACCGGCTAGAGCACCTTTGAATGTTCTACTCCTGGCCAATGGTACAGGAGAATCAAAGTCAATTATGTGTTATGTTTTTACTTGGTTTTCATTTGTCTTCTGACAACTCCAGCAAGTGGTTAAGCTTGTGATCCCGGGCTCAAAGTCAATGTTGTGTTATGTAATTGATAACTTTGTGTTTTAGTGTATGGTACACTGTGATACATTTTTTTAATAGGTCTTTAGGAGAGGAAATTAATTACCGATTAAAAAATACAGGGTGCCATTTCAAAAAGTCATACCGCTGTTCATATCTTCGTAAAAAACAAAGGTACAACGAAGGTAATCATGCTGATTGATGTCGCCCTGACGGCTAAAGAACATTTGCTTGAAACATTTTGTAATTTGCATCTGGACAAACAGTTATTTAGGGTGGTCAATATAAATGAGACAAACTGTACATGTTTACAGTGCCTGCATTTATCTCCCATTAGAACTTTTCAGCAATTCATGTTAGGCGTCGCAGAGGTAGTTCTTCGAGTTCTATGACAACAGAAAAGATCCCATCATAAATTATTTAGTCAACCATACGAAATCTCCATTTTAAAGTTATCAGGTAGAGCAGGCGACAGATGACAAAGATGTCACCCACCGACCACATCCCCTGCCCCTGGAAATGGTGGGAAAAATCGCTCAGTCTATGTTAGTGTGTTATACTGGGAGGACCTCGCTACGGTAGGTAAATACAATTTGTTTAATAAAACTGTCAATTTATTTATGAAATCACAATACACCTCGAAATTAATGCTGGTATTTAAACAATTACATGAAATATCCGCAGCGTACTGGTGTATACCAGATGCACAAAAGTACAATCCCCAGGGGGGGGGGGGGGTTATAACTTCGACACTCTCGAGTTCTACATCAAGATCCAAGATATACCTAAATTTCAGGCGCAGAATATCGGATTATAGGTTCATTTTTATGACCTAGAGAAACTCAAGTCAGAGGACCAGAAAAATGTACAGTCAACGGCCCCCTCAAAATTTGCCGGTGAAGGTAAGATGCATATAAACATGCTCTTATTCTCAGATGAGAAAAGTAAGGAGGAAAGCAATCACCATTATGTTTTAATCAAAGGCATGTCCCACCTCCTTTCTTCCTAAATGTCAACCGATATTTAAGTAAAGCCCGTTTGCTTAAGATGCCTCACTTATTTTTCTTCAGACAATTTTTTTGCTGCGAATCTAGCAAATTGCGCTTCCAAGGACCCAGTTGGTGTAATCCTGCCTAATGAGAAAAACAAATTCATAAAGTTTAAAAATGATCACCAGCAGGAACGATTCCCGTTTGTGGTGTAAGCCGACTTTGAATGGCGCCTCGCTCCTGCGATTCGCGGTGATGATAACCCTACAGCCTGACAGACCACCTTCACAGAAAAATACGTACCATATGCGGCAGGGTACCAAATAACATCGTCCTATGATTGAATTCTTAACTGATACAAATTTTATGTCGGGGATGATTGTACGGTTGGGCTGTTCGCTGAGCTTGGAAACCTTTCACAGCAGGTTGATGAGCTACACAGCGACAACGTTACACGACCAAATCGAAGGAGAGTGAAGATGCAATAACGGTGTTATATGAGGTTAGCCATTAGGCAGAAAAGCAGAAACTCCTCATAGGGATCAATGTCTATTTACGGGGAAAGTTCCGTGGCGCAGCTCAAAATACGTGCAATTAGTACCAGCTACCAAGGGATACATCCGTTTCCTTTCATAATTTAGGCGGGTATGACGCTCAGTTTCTTGTTGAGCACTTGGCTGATTTCAGCTGGGAGAAAAATCAGGTCAGTGTCATACCTGAGAGCGTCGAGAAATGCAATTCATTCTCCAAACGAATGACGCCGAGAATTACGTTCCGTTTGCTTCACACGCTACGTTTTATGCAGGCACCACTCCAGAAAGTCGTTGAAACACTACCTCGGGAGAATATTGATACCACACGAGCTGCATTTCGAGATGAGGAAAAGTTTCAACTTTTGACGAGAAATAGGGTTTTCCCATACGAGTATCTGGATAGTTTGGCAAAACTCAACGAAACCAGACTACCCGACATAACTGTATTCTGCTGCAACCTTGCGGAGTATGCCGTAACGGATGCAGGGTATGAGCATTCCCTGAATGTCAGGCGGGAATTGAACGTCTCCACTTTACGTGGACACATACGTCCAGTTGCTTGCTGATGTTTTCAAGAAATTCCCACATATGAGAAATGAATAAATATTCTGTGGATCCTGCCTTTTATTATACGCACCTGTCTTGTCTCGGGACGTAATTCTCAAGAAAACGAAGTGCAGCATCGAAATATTTACTAATGCTGACATGCTTCCTTTCATTGAGCGAGGTATCCGTGGGGGACGTTGCCAATGTGTCCACAGCTACAACAATACAAATAACTCACGGATGGGTGACAGGTTCAATTTATCCCTTGATTCGAGTTACATCATGTACTTGGATTTAAGTAACTTGAATGTTCACGCCATGCAACAATCACTGCCGATTGGGGAGCTTCGATGGGCGCTTGAATGCAAGGGACTAGGTAAAAAAGTCGAGGGGAGAGGGTATGGCGGCTTCAACTGATGGTACAGTACGTGGTGGAGGCAGAACTCACGTACGGTATTAGTTTGCACGATGCGCACGCCGATTTGCCGCTGTGTCCAGAGGAACTAGTTTTGCAGGGAGACTCCACCCCAAAACTGATGACAACGGTGCGGAATAAGCGGAGATACATTATTCATTATCGAATCAGCAGTAGTGTTTCAGCTTGGTGATGGAGCTGGTTAGAATCACACTGGCTGTCTCCTTCAAGCAGTCATCCCGGTTCAGGGAGTATATTGATCTGAATAAAAAACAGAAAGCTTCCATGATGTATGAGATTGAGAAAGATTTTTTATAAATTAATGAATAATTAAATTTTCACGAAAAATGGATTATTTGAGGGAAAGACGTGAAATTTTGATTAGAAACGAATGGGACGGTCGTTATGGGGCAAAATGATGCATTACAAGGCCGAATTTTAAGCGGGTCACCACGTTCAATAACAATGTCGTTGCTGTGGAGACGACGAAGCCTGCAGCACGGTTTATGAAGCCTTTTTATGAGGTTATGTGCATACTAGACATGTTTACCGCTTTCATTATGAGTTCGTCAAAACTCGTTTCGCAGAATATAAATTACTTCATACGGAAACAGAGAGCTTCATCTATTGGGGGAAAAACTGTGATGCATATGAAGTAATGAGGTACCAAAGTAATGAATTCGACACATCCTCATACATGGCCGATAATCTTTATGGTATTGTTCCACAGAAGAAGAAGGTTGTTGGCCTTATGAAAGAAGAGGCAAATGGATTATCGATTGTGGAATTCGTTGTGCGTGGTCAAAAATGTATGCATATCACACAGAGGAAATAGCATTCAGAGGCGGGCTAAGGGTGTGCGACATTATGGTATAACGAGCCCTCTTTATCAAAGGCTATTTGCAATGTTTGTTGTGGGTTAACGGGCAAGTAGTCGCGCCCTGAAAATATTCAAAGTTCAGAGGAAGCAGTGGCCGCACGGGACGCTCAGCGAGCGCGGGCCGCTAGGCAGGCTGACCATGTGGTGCCGGACGCTGGCTGAAGCAAGAGGGGTCCAGCCGTGTGGCTGAGAATTCCATGATGACACTGTGTTGATGGAGACATGGCGGGAGTGCCAAAGATGCCGGACTTTGTGAAACCTTAATGGCAGACATCACAGTTCGTATAGAAATTGATATTAGCCAGATGAATCATGATACCTCAAAAGGAAACATGTATGTTACCAACATTTGAACAACGACTCTGATGGTGTAATGAGATTTTCAATATTTTTACTAGCTTAAAGTTTAGTATCTAACTGTAAATTATACAAGTAACACCCAGCAACTAATTTCGAAAATCTAAATGGTTCATCCAATTTCATCGATCAACGTGTATTTAGAAAGCTGTTAGTGTAAACCTAAATTGGTATGAATACAGGCATGTAACTTGAATAGCACACGAGTTACTGGAGGGCAAAGTGGCTGATTACTACTAATCGCGTCAGGCCATAAGTACTATACAGTGACACGAAAAAATGGTAGCAGCATGCTTATAAGTATATTTATTAATCTATATCTTCGTTTATATCCTATGTATACTATTAATGAAGAAATTGGTTAAATGTTTACTGTGTTTTAGAAAGCACAGGGACATTAGGCTACTGGCCTTCCTTTTGTTTATTCCTTTCTTATATGTTTATTTAATTTCCAGAATGAGATTTTCACTCTGCAGCGGAGTGTGCGCTGATATTAAACTTCCTGGCAGATTAAAACTGTGTGCCAGACCGAGACTCGAACTCGGGACCTTTGCCTTTCCCGGGCAAGTGCTCTACCAACTGAGCTACCGAAGCACGACTCACGCCCGGTACTCACAGCTTTACTTCTGCCAGTACCTCGTCTCCTACCTTCCAAACTTTACAGAAGCTCTCCTGCGAACTCTTTCAGGAGTGCTAGTTCTGCAAGGTTCGCAGGAGAGCTTCTGTAAAGTTTGGAAGGTAGGAGACGAGGTACTGGCAGAAGTAAAGCTGTGAGTACCGGGCGTGAGTCGTGCTTCGGTAGCTCAGTTGGTAGTTCGGCGCTAGCGGCCGTGCGACGCGGAGGTCCGATACTTCCGCCTGTGCGGCGCGTGCGAGTGTTTGTTTACTTGTGGACTTAGTCTGCGCGCGGGCTAGTAACAACGATCATGGCGAACAAGTACAGGAAAACTACATTACGATTCAATTTCTGCAAAGACTACGAACGACCAAAGGCTTTAGCAGTGGAACGATTCATTCGAGAGGACGTCAAGATACCGCCAAACGATATTGTCGGAATTCACCTGTCCATCGTTAGTCCCACGGTGTATGTTAAGATGGTAAATGACGCGGCGTGTGAGAGAATTCTACAGGCGACAAAAGCAGGTCTCCGATTTTGCCATAGTGACGGGAATGTCGGCATGGTAACTGTAGAACATGCTGGTCTGGGTGTACGGACCATACGTGTGTTTGAGCTGCCATTTGAGCTCCCGGCTGACGAAGTTATCGAGGCTTTTAAGCCATACGGCACGGTACATGGTCACACAGCAGAACGCTGGACACAATTCGCCACGTACCCCGTTCTTAACGGAGTGCGACAGATCACTATTGATCTTCAGAAACATGTACCGTCCTATCTGACAATTGGTGGTTGTCGGGCAGTGGTGATTTACGATGGTCAACCACGTACATATTCTGACTGTGGCCGGGAGGGACACCTCAGGTCGAACTGTATGCAACGGCGGATTACGCAACTGCCTTCAGATGTGCGGGAGCCGTTGCCGGCGATGACAGTACTACCGATCACCTATGCCAAAGCCCTCACTGCGTCCGCTGATGACCGAAAGGACACAGCCCCGGTGGAAGATCAAGATGGCACTCTCCGAAACCTTGTAGCAGACGTCGGGATGACAGAGGATGCTGCTCCATCGAGCATACAATCTACGGCGACAACATCAGATGAGACCGAACTCCCACCAAGCACACTGATAGTACACGAAGCAGTTCCAGCCACTACGGATGCTGTTCCGTCTGGAACGCACTCTGTTACGACAACATCAGTTTCGACCGAACTCCCGCCGAGTACAACGATGGGACTCGAAACACTTCCTGTTCCTGCGGATGCTTTTCTGTCGGGCAGCCGTGATTCCTTACAATCTGAGGACACGGAAGGAAGATCACGCAAACAACGTTCCCCGAAAAGGAGGAAACGGCGTCGTCGCACGACATCTCCTAGGGATGACTCCCCTTGCCCCGACGACGATGTGCCTGTGGACCAAGACGACACAACAGCCTCTACGAAACAGGATGAGGCAATGGAAACTGTTCGATCAGACCCGCAGCGGTCTGTCACATTGACGGTACCGGGACGTGGTGATGCTGAAGAGGAAGCACAACCAGTTGGCGCTCCAGACGCAGATGATGTGGCAATGGACACGAATATATCACTGCCTGCAAAGATGTGGTATGACGCTATTGAGGAGGCGCCGGACGTCATACAGAGGCAGCCGGCACTCACGAAGACAGCCTAATAATTGCTGAGGGTGAAGGGAGAGGGGCGAGAGAACGTCTTCTAACTCAGCCCCCAGCGCCGATGCAGGGAGATGTTGTTGCGCATCGACAGAGTGGGATTCAACGCCATGCGAACCGTATTGCGACATTAAATATAAATGACGTGCGTTCACCGGCCAAAATACACCTACTGAAGGAAACGATTTGGGCATCTGATGTGGATATTGCTTTGCTGCAGGAAGTCCACATAGCTGCACTCCCATACATCGCAGGCTACCAATCCTATTCGTCACATGGAGATCACAATGGGAGTGGTGTGGCAGTTTACGTGCAAGATGGCTTCCCAGTGGAAAACGTGTGTTACCTTCCGTCGGCCAGGGGAATGGCTTTCACGACGTTTGGGACACGCATCATCAATCTTTATGCACCGTCGGGAAACAATCGGCGGCGGGAAAGGGCACGATTTTATGCAGAAGACATTGCCCCACTTTTCCATGGACGTTATGAATGTGTAATAATTGGTGGAGATTTCAACTGTGTTCTCAGCCAGAAAGACCAACGGCCGCAAGCAAACATCAGCCAGGAGTTGCGAATCGTTGTCAACGACCTTGTACTTAGTGACAAGTGGGAATTACGACATGGAGATGCACCGGGATACACCTATGTGACAAGTCATTCGGCGAGCAGGTTAGATCGCATTTATATCTCGCGGGCTCATGCAAATGATGTCCAGTACGCGGAACGTTGGCCATTGGCATTTTCAGATCACAGCGCTTACATCTGTACGGTGCTTCTTCCCCGTAGAGAGGTGTGGAACAGTAAGGCCCCGTGGAAATTAAACATTCAACATCTACATGATCCTGAATGCCGTCACCGGATCCTTGAGACATGGACGATGTGCGAGCGAAGGGTTGGAAGGTATGCGACGAAGCTTGATTGGTGGCTGACTTGTGCTAAACCGGCGCTTCGCCGTACGTTCATCTCATATAGCAGGGAGATGGCAGAATGGCGCCGCCGTACCACCGACTTTTATTTTGCAGCACTGCGCGACCTGGACGATGGTCCGCCGGGACAGGACGTCTGGATCGAACGCAAAAGGATAAAAGCTAAACTAGTGGCTTTAGCTCGGGAACATCTTCAGGGAACCTCGGTGCGCGCCAGATGTCACGATACGATAATGCACGAGATTCCTTCCATGCACCACGTCGTGAATGAACGAAAACACCGACGACGCGTTTTGGTACGGGAATTAATTACCCGCGAAGACCGAAGAGTGACGCGTCAAGCGGACATTGTCTCTGCATTCGTCGACCATTACCAACACATCTATCGGGAAGAAGCAGCCCCTGTCGATGACCTCGAACGTATAGCCACGTACGTCTCCCGTACACTGACGGTGGAAGCCGCGGGAACCTTACTGGAAGCCATTAGCTGTGAGGAAGTACATGATGCGATCGCAAAGGGTGCGTTGAATCGGTCCCCAGGCATTGATGGACTTCCTGCTGAATTTTATCGAGAATTTCGCAACGAAATGGCACCGCGATGGACGGAAATGTACAACGAGATGTTAAATTCCGATGCGCCTATTCCACTGGCTTTTATGGAAGGCCTCTTGGTGCCAGTACATAAACCGAAGCCAGGAATAACGGTCACACATTATCGCCCCATCACCCTGCTTAATGCCGACTATAAGATCTTTGCACGGTTGCTAGCGTCCCGATGTCGTATGTTAATTCGTAGCGTTCTCTCTCCAGAACAGACGACACCGGGTGGATCGGTGAATGTGCAAACAGCTACTGCCGAATGCCGTGATGTGATAGCGCTAGCAGAGGAGTGCCGGCTTAAAGCGGCGATGGTGGCGGTTGATTTTGACAGTGCTTTTGATAAGGTGCGCCACAACTATCTGTACGCTGTACTGGAACAAATGGGATTTCCAGACCGTTTTACTGGTCTCATTAGCAGGATTTATGGGGGCGCACAATCCTTGGTACAGGTTAATGGGCGTATAGCAGGGCCCATTCAAATTCGACGATCCATTCGCCAGGGCTGCCCTCTTTCGATGCTGCTGTTCGCGATAGCGTTGGAACCATTAATTGGGAGGCTAACACATTCTCTTTCTGGGATGGAACTGCGGGGCTACACCTTCAAATGTCGTGCCTATGCGGACGACCTCCTGCTGCTCGTTCGTTCTGAGGAAGAGGTGAAGACGGTCCTTGAACTGTTGTTGGACCACAGTGTGACGGCGGGTAGTGCAGTGAACATGAACAAATCGGCAGCAATGCCGGTTGGAAGGGGCCTTACGCCGGAAGAAATCAGTCCGTTTCCTTATGTGCAACGATTCCGCTATCACGGCATAGACTTTACCTCATCTGTAAAACATACTGCGGCAGTTAACTACCGACGTATTTTACAGACAACACGTACCATGGTCCGACAACATCTCCTACGGCGCCTTGATCCTTTGCAGCGAGTCGAATATCTGAACACTTATGTGGTTTCTCGAATGGTGCATATTTCGCAGATCCTGCCCCTACCACTCACGCTCGGACGTCGACTTCAATCAGCACTAGGCTATTTTGTGATGATTGGATCGCCCCTCAAGGTGCGATACGCAACGCTCACGCTCCCTACGGACAAGGGGGGACTCGGACTTACAAATGTTCACTGCCGAGCGACGGCGCTCCTTCTAGCCACGATGTACAAGCAATTGCGTAGCGGGCGTGATTCCCTTACATCCCGCCTACTGGATCTCCTAGTTCCAGCGTCCCTAACACCTCCGGTGGCGGTGGGCAACATTACGTCACATTTTGTGCATGTATCAACATTTATCGTGGAACTTAGTTATATCAGAGACGAGCTTCCGCGCACGAGACCACCATGCGCGAAGGATTTTTATGTTTGGCTGCTACGACGGATAAGTCGTAATGTCATTGAACTCAAACACCCCAAGTTGCATTGGCCGAAGATTTGGAGACATGTGCACCAAAAATTCCTTCCTACTTTCGTTCGGGCACTGTGGTTCTCTGTCACCTGTGGCAAGTTCAACACCAACCAACGACTCCATGCAATTGGACTAGTGGACACTCCACTATGCCCGAAATGTCGCCAAGTGGATGACGACCATCACCGCTTAACTTGTATCGCGGTGGAGGAGGTATGGCTCCTAGGAACACAGATGGTGGCTTGCTACCTCCGTGTGACCCCGCAACATATTACACCTGCTTCCTTCTTACATCCGGAGAGTGACTACTTTCCGGCGACTAAATCACACTCGATCATCTGGGTCAAAGGTTGGACGATCGCGTACCTCCATGGGATTGCTGCCAAGTCGCGACTCGACTTTTGGTATTTCTTGCAGCAAGCCCACAATGAGGTTCATAGATGGTCTCACTATCGGAAAACCTTTGCCAATTATCTTCAGGCAGTCTTCCTCGACCCCCCACGCAGTTGGGATGTGCCGGGTGCAGTCGGTGTGCACATTTGACAGCTGATAATGAACCTCACGTTTCTCTCACCGCTCCATATATAATGCACATACTATACCATGAAATGATCTACATGTTCCTTTTAACAGAGTGATCTTTATGAAAAATAAATATATAAATACATAAAAATAACATCCCTGTATCCCTGTTCCTTTACATTTGTGATTTGTTTTACAATGGTTTTTTATTTATTTTTTGTTTTTGCAGAGGATGCATTTCATTTAGTGTTTGTAAAAAAAAAGTTGGTAGAGCACTTAAAAAAAAAACGTTGGTACAGCACTTGCCCGCGAAAGGCAAAGGTCCCGAGTTCGAGTCTCGGTCGGGCACACAGTTTTAATCTGCCAGGAAGTTTCATATCAGCGCACACTGCAGAGTGAAAATCTCATTATGGAAACATCCGCCAGGCTGTGGCTAAGCCATGACTCCGCAATATCCTTTCTTTCAGGAGTGCTAGTTCTCCAAGGTTCACAGGAGAGCTTCTGTAAAGTTTGGAAGGTAGGAGACGATGTACTAGCTGAAGTAAAGCTGTGAGTACCGGCCGTGAGTCGTGCTTCGGTAGCTCAGTTGGTAGATCACTCGCCCTCGAAAGGCAAAGGTCCCGAGTTCGAGTCTCGGTCGGGCACACAGTTTTAATCTGCCAGGAAGTTTTATTTTATTTGTTTATGTATCTAATAATGAGTGTTAGAACGTGTTTATGGCTCAACCGTAGACATATTTATTTCATTTAAATGTAAATCCAGTATTTTGGATATGTTTCAATATGTTTGTGAGTGTATGTTGGCTCAGAGACATGGAGGGGCGCTCCAGCCAATCACAGCACTCCTTACTAAGAGAGACATATGGAGGCTGGGGGGTGCATCGTTTCTGCAGAGGACACGTGAAGTTCTGAACAGGTCAGTGTGAAGAAGAGTCGCACAGGAAAAGTGAGGTGCTGTACCCAAAGGCGCAACGGACGCACGGTCGCGAGGAAGGACTGGGAGTGTGGAGCGGTTTCTGCGTGGTTGCAGAGAATAGAAATATTTTTGAGTGCCGACCTGTGCTGTTGTACGATTTCCGTGGCTTCTGCAGTGAAGTCGTAGTATGTGTTCAGAAATGAATATCTCGCGAGCTATGTTGTTGTTCATAACTAATTACATGAAGTAAAAATCTACTATTTCCCTGTTATTCAACTTACATTTTATTTAATTGCTAGACCATCGACATCAGTAAGTGTTTTGCAGAAATATACCGTATTCTCAAAAGTACTTCTACTGTCGTACTCATCATTTAAAGTCATTAAGATAGTACCTGCAGCTTTTATTTAATTGAAATCTTTCATTTATAAATTTATATGTTACATTCATAATTGTCAATTGCCTAGTGGTAGAAACTTTCGACCATTCGATTCATGTGTGTTTTCTTATTGTATACTGTAGTCTCAGCAGTATTTGGCCTATAATGCAGCAACTACGTATCCCAGCCCAAATACAATGAAACCAGCCAAATCTTTTATTATGGCAACTGTGAGTTGGAGGGTACGTAGTTGAGTGCTACCACACCCCACCACATTTCTTTTTGAAAGCCCGCTCTGTACAGCAATCATCATGGTGCTGCACTGTAGCCACAGCATATGATAAGTTGCAAACTAGTAGCCGGCCGGAGTGGCCGAGCGGTTAAAGGCGCTACAGTCTGGAACCGCACGACCGCTACGGTCGCAGGTTCGAATCCTGCCTCGGGCATGGATGTGTGTGATGTCCTTAGGTTAGTTAGGTTTAATTAGTTCTAAGTTCTAGGGGACTTATGACCACAGCAGTTGAGTCCCATAGTGCTCAGAGCCATTTGAACCATTTGCAAACTAGTAGTTGATGGAGAGGACACATGGTCTACAATGTGCTACATTCTAAAATCGGCCAGCCGCCTCCTGACGACAAAAGTGTCATTTGTGTCAACAGGACTGAGAGTCTCCCATAGTCACAGTAGTCTCTTGTAAAGAAAGAAGGGGTGGGGATGGGGGACTCTGATTGAGTGAGAGGGAGAGAATTAGCTTTAGAGAGAATGTGCCTATGTCTGGAGAGTATTAAGAACCTTTACGATAGTGTAAGTACGAGGGTTGGAACTTTAATACTGACAACTATTTATTTACAGCTCTTTCAACATAGATATATGTTTCAAAGTTTTACTGAGCTTCAAAGTAGTCAGCAGCATTGTGTATAGCCCGTTGCCAGTGATGTGTAAGTTGTAGGATACTCAGTGCCAGTTGTGTTGACAGTTAGAGTGGTGCAGTCTATTGCTAGACGAATTCGTAGCACTTCTGAAGCGAATGCCATGAAGTGCTTCCTTTAGTTTACAAATCGAGTTGAACTTACTAGGGCTCAAGTCAGCGAAGTGCAGTAGGTCGTATAGCAATTAGCAGTTCCATCAGCCAAACAAATCAGTAACAGCTTGCACTGTATGTGCTTGAGGGTTGTCCTGCAAAATGATGGTCAGATCCTGCAGGAAGTGTCTTCACTTCTGTCTCTCTGCTCTTCATTTTTGGAACACAACCTACGACCAGCTTAGACCAGCTGTACGTGCTTGAGGATTGTCCTGAAAAATGGTCAGGTCCTGCAGGAAGTGTCTTCACTTCTGTGTCTCTGCTTTTCATTTTTGGAACACAACCTACGACCAGCTTAGAGACAGAAGTGATGACACTTTCTGCAGGACCTGACCATCATTTTGCAGGACAATGCTCAAGCATGTACTGTGCAAGCTGTTACTGATTTGTTTGACTGATGGGGCTGCTTAGTGCATTCCCTTGACTTAAACTCTCGTAACTTCAACTCGATTTCTAAACTGAAAGAAACACTTCACTGCATTCACTCTGGGACTTCTACAATTTTGTCGGGCAATAGACCACGCCACTTGAACTGTCAACACAACTGCTGCTTCTAAGAGTATTTTACTACTTCCACATCACTGACAATGAGTTACACACAATACTGGTCATTACTTTGAAGCTCAGTAAAACTTTGAAATACACATCTATTTTGTACGAGCTCTAAATAAATACTTGCCTCTAGTAAAGTTCCAATCCGTGTATGGCATGTGTGTGTTTGGTTTTTACTTATTCAGTTATGTGTACTATGTACACATGTATATATGCACACTATGTGTGGAAAAAGCATAAAACAAGAAAAATAGATATATTTGTATGTACATATATATCTCCAATGAAAGATCCAGGATGTCCTAATTCAGCGAGTAAAAGTATTCTTATCAATGTTCCTACTATTCCTGCTCATGCTACAAATGTAAAGTACACTCCTGGAAATTGAAATAAGAACACCGTGAATTCATTGTCCCAGGAAGGGGAAACTTTATTGACACATTCCTGGGGTCAGATACATCACATGATCACACTGACAGAACCACAGGCACATAGACACAGGCAACAGAGCATGCACAATGTCGGCACTAGTTCAGTGTATATCCACCTTTCGCAGCAATGCAGGCTGCTATTCTCCCATGGAGACGATCGTAGAGATGCTGGATGTAGTCCTGTGGAACGGCTTGCCATGCCATTTCCACCTGGCGCCTCAGTTGGACCAGCGTTCGTGCTGGACGTGCAGACCGCGTGAGACGACGCTTCATCCAGTCCCAAACATGCTCAATGGGGGACAGATCCGGAGATCTTGCTGGCCGGGGTAGTTGACTTACACCTTCTAGAGCACGTTGGGTGGCACGGGATACATGCGGACGTGCATTGTCCTGTTGGAACAGCAAGTTCCCTTGCCGGTCTAGGAATGGTAGAGCGATGGGTTCGATGACGGTTTGGATGTACCGTGCACTATTCAGTGTCCCCTCGATGATCACCAGTGGTGTACGGCCAGTGTAGCAGATCGCTCCCCACACCATGATGCCGGGTGTTGGCCCTGTGTGCCTCGGTCGTATGCAGTCGTGATTGTGGCGCTCACCTGCACGGCGCCAAACACGCATACGACCATCATTGGCACCAAGGCAGAAGCGACTCTCATCGCTGAAGACGACACGTCTCCATTCGTCCCTCCATTCACGCCTGTCGCGACGCCACTGGAGGCGGGCTGCACGATGTTGGGGCGTGAGCGGAAGACGGCCTAACGGTGTGCGGGACCGTAACCCAGCTTCATGGAGACGGTTGCGAATGGTCCTCGCCGATACCCCAGGAGCAACAGTGTCCCTAATTTGCTGGGAAGTGGCGGTGCGGTCCCCTACGGCACTGCGTAGGATCCTACGGTCTTGGCGTGCATCCGTGCGTCGCTGCGGTCCGGTCCCAGGTTGACGGGCACGTGCACCTTCCGCCGACCACTGGCGACAACATTGATGTACTGTGGAGACCTCACGCCCCACGTGTTGAGCAATTCAGCGGTACGTCCACCCGGCCTCCCGCATGCCCACTATACGCCCTCGCTCAAAGTCCGTCAACTGCACATACGGTTCACGTGCACGCTGTCGCGGCATGCTACCAGTGTTAAAGACTGCGATGGAGCTCCGTATGCCACGGCAAACTGGCTGACACTGACGGCGGCGGTGCACAAATGCTGCGCAGCTAGCGCCATTCGACGGCCAACACCGCGGTTCCTGGTGTGTCCGCTGTGCCGTGCGTGTGATCATTGCTTGTACAGCCCTCTCGCAGTGTCCGGAGCAAGTATGGTGGGTCTGACACACCGGTGTCAATGTGTTCTTTTTTCCATTTCCAGGAGTGTATAATGTAACAATATCTTTATGGTTTGTTGCAAATAATCTTTTTTGTGATAAACTATAAATTTACTAAACAGATATTTTCTCTCTTATCATTATTGGTCTTAAATCCAATTACGATTCCAGTCTGCAAATATAGAGGTGTAAGCTTTTACTAAGCCCGAAATGAATATTCTTTTAATTATAACTTGTAGATTATTAGTTTAATTAACTTATGTACTTTATTATAGTAAAATTGATGTCGAAATCAGTCCTAAATTGGAAATTATTACTGCCATTGGCAAGAATGAATCTTAATTTTTGGAACTTAATTTTTATTGATCATGAGTTAATGCTGCATGATATATTGAGTGCTGAAAATCTAGTAAAGTGTAATAGTAGATAGTACTACTATAATTGTTATAAGAGTAGAAATGTTATTTTCCATAAGACATTGCATATCAATTCATTTTGGGAAAAGTTCAAGGAGGGGTGGTAACCCCCCACACTGTAGTAGAGGTAACAAAATTAAAAATTTGATTTTTGTTCTTATATTTCTCGGCAAATTAATTTGATTTATGGACAATAAATTTATTTGCTTAGATTATAGACTATAATTAATCTTAGTAGTGATTGGATGATAGAGTATAATTCTCAAGTGTTTTACCTAACAGTTAATGATCTAATTATTCATTCTAGGTGGCTGACTGCTGAATATGCTAGAAGTTACCATAATTGTGTTTGGTTTAAACATGTTGCTGCTCCAATAATAATTATTAGAATGATAAAGATTCAGGTGAATGTTCTCAGTTAAATGCAAAATCAGAATACAATTATTGGGATTAATTTTGGTCTTGTTATTAGTATTAGACAGTTATCTCGACTTGACGCCGCTTTAACCTCTGGGAACAGAAAGTGGAATGGTGCACTGGATCTAAATACTATTAATGAGATAAAGTCTCTTTCCCACCCTACAAGATATTTTATTTGAATCAGCAAACTAAAAATAATAATATTTTCAATGCTGCTGCAAGGACAATAAAGTATTTAACTGATGATTAATTAATTATTATATTCTTATTCCTTAATAATAGAGAGAAAATGAGAGTAAGTTGATCACTAAGTCTGTTCAGAAACGAAATGAAGAATTTGATGAAATGGTCACCATTGTCCTTATCATTAAAGAGAAGATTTGTAGATTTGTTGGCCATTAAAAAGGGGAGGACTGACTCTTCTATGAGTGGTGTATGAAGCTACCAGCTTCATTAGCTTAAATATGTATGTTACATTAAGGTGCAAGATGCACATTAGTCTTTGTTACCAAGGTAGGTAGTCTGATTCTTATGTAAGGTGTTAATGAAGGTAATTTTTAGTTGCTTCATTTATCCCATCAACATAATCATTTAAACATACACATCATTCTGTAATTTAATATACAAATTAAATGTTTTTTTTAATTTGTATTTATTTGATTTTCGTTGATATAGATTAATTTCAATTATCATAATCGAATATTACTTTTTTATGATTTATTTATTCTGAATATATTAAAATTTTTTATTGTTTTACTTTGTTAATATTACCTGATTTTTAAGTTATATATGTAACTATGCTTATAACTACTTAAGATTTTAGAGGGAAAGGAATTATTATATAATAAGTTATTTAATTATATGTAAATAAATATTTTATATTATAATTCTATGATGTAACACCTAATAACTGCTTAACTAGAAATAATGGAATTAAGTAATTAATCTAATTAGTTATTGTATTATAACAATATAAATAGTAATTATGTCACTTAGATTATTTAATTTTATAATATTAACTTATTGTATTAAAGTATTTGCTGTATTGTATTATATGTGTTATGTTACTCAATCTTTATTTGTTATTAATAGGAAAGAACGTTAACTGTTAAAAACAATGTTATTATCTATTTATTGGTATACTCTTTCTATATTTACCTTTATTTATATGTAATATGTAAGATACTGTGTTCATAATAGGCCTTTGTTCATTGTTTCATTTCTAATTACTTTTTGTATCACTGTGTTGTCATTTTTAAGTTTTGTTAAGTCATTAACGACTTTGTTGAAATATACTATACTATTTTTGAAGAAGTTTTATTCTTGTTTACTTATTCACTTATTCAAATTTTGTTTGAAATGAAACATTCTTTCTGCAGTAATTTGATTTAATTACCAAGTGATCTTGGACTTAGTAGCTGATTTAGTATTGGCAAAATTCATGCCAGCAGCCATGGTTTTATGACTGATGCAAGTGAATATTATTTGTTAGACTAGTTATTTGTGTAACTGGAGTTAAATTATGAATTTCTAATTTGTAATCTCAAAATATCTTTATGGTTCTTTTCATGAATCTGTGAAACTTAAATAATAATCTAGCATTAAATACACTATCACTTGAATTGTTAATTTTACTTAGCAGGGTACTATTAGCTAAGGTCTTTCAACCCAAAGAACCATTCAGGAGACGCTACTCCATGACTGATAATTCACGATTTACTTAACTCATTTATTTGTTTGCATATGTCAATTATCAGAGAATATGTTTAGAATTATAATTCTGTTCATTTATAATTATAAAATATTACAGGTTGATTAAGAAGAGGAGGGATACCATAGATTTTTTTAAATAATGGATATGATGGTAAAGTACTGTTAATGAATGTGGATTTGATAGTACTTCAATTTGGTTAATTTAAATGAGACTGGCTCTGAAGTGTGTACACATAACCCATCACTCTCAATGTTGTATATTCTATTAGAATTTCTACGAAAGCTTCATTTAGAAGTGTGTCTGGGACGAGGTTCAAAATGTAACTTATTACTAAGGTATTTCACTTACACTGAAAATTTTTCTGTGGAATCAGGATGTCTTGTTTATTGATAATGTTAAGTTGAGATTTTGTTTATTTACTTAATTAATAGAAATAATTATATTGCCTTAACTGTCTTCTCATATTTTTTAGAATTGATTTTTTATATTATAGTTTACTGATTATGTAAGTGATGTATAAAAGAATTAATTTAATTTATTGAATTACATTTAATTTATTGCTCCTTTTCTATAAAGGGTTACCAAAATTTTAGTAATTGTTTTGCTTGTCTTGATGTATGTTCATTTACAAATTAATTATAGTTATTTGTGTAAAAAATTTTGGTAAGTTAATTGTACAAGTGAAATGTTAATCATTTCATAAGGCATATAGTTTCCTAAGAAAAACTTAATTTTTTGAGTTAATTTGTACATATTTAATTTGGAAATATAAATATTAGCGTATTTCTTCTGTAAGGAATACACTTTAACACTATTAACCTATATTTTTTTATTTTAAAATATAATAG
This sequence comes from Schistocerca nitens, assembly GCF_023898315.1. Lineage (NCBI taxonomy): Eukaryota > Metazoa > Arthropoda > Insecta > Orthoptera > Acrididae > Schistocerca > Schistocerca nitens. The sequence goes on from NC_064616.1 coordinate 954,628,833, forward strand.
TAAACTTCAAACCAGTTATCTTTAAGATTAGATTTTAATTCATTATTTTAGTATTTGATTTTATAATTACAGTAGCTATAGTTTTAAGATTTTTGATTTAACGGTCTCCATAATAATTATGAAATGAACATATTTATTTCTGTTTACTAATTGCCATTGTTTACCTGTTATAAGTAACCAACAAAAATCTATTTCCACCTGTATAAAAAGTAAAAATAGTTGAAAAATATGAAGAGAAGCATAAAGGAAAATTATTTGTTTACTTAATTTGTTGATATAAAGTGCATGTGTACTTTGTAAATATATATATGTCTAAGCACCATCGTGGCATGGACACAGAATAGTTTTTAAGTTTCAAGTGCGGCTAGTTGTCCAACATTGATTTGTTTCTCAGTGTACACTGTCCATCAGAATTACTGTTCACCCATGCTGTGGCGACTGTGGTATTTAGATGTAGTAGAAAAGTATGTCAGCATTAATTTTTATTGCAGATTTATAAAAAAATTCCAGTTATTATCATCCAGTGTTACCCAAAAAATCTCAAAAATATATTCTCAGCCAGTGTTACTGTTGTCTTGTGCAAGTTAAAGGGACATCTGCATTGAAATAACATAATAAAATTGTCTGTCAAGAACTGAACTGTACCTAAAGAAGTTAACACTAACTCAAAAACTTAACTTTATCCCAAAAATCAAATTTTGTGTGCGTTGAATTCAAGAAATGGAAAAATTCGTTACCATACATCATTGTTGATGCTACTTACAAAAACCTATCCCCTATCGCACTGTTTATATAAAGGATGTGCATGACAAAAATTTCATTAGTCTTCTGAATATGAGTGCTGTTTAGGAGGTGAAGTATAAGAACGAACGTAACAAAATGTATTGAATGGTTGCATGGGATTACGCCTATTGTGCAGCACGAATTACCTTATTGGAGGAGGCACATGACTGTGTCTGCCTCCAAAGCCATATAGCAAGGAAGTCTAAAATTATATCTCCTGTGCTCGAAGAAAGCCACAGGTATAGTATCTGGTGAAAGCCATGTATTCAAAGTGGGAACAGGTTGAAGAGAAATCATACATAGGTTGTTAGGCAAAAAATTCATTTATTTATCATCCAGCTTAAAAGTAAATTTACGTTTTCAAAAGCAGATACAGATACACTATTTTCACACGTCTTGTTATTGAGGCAATGGAAAGCAGGGCACCAATAGAATTCCAGGTCCTGAAAAGCAGCAAACTTAAGGATTGCATGCATCCATGGTATCTCCTCCATGCCCTTCAAGTAGATGATGGTATCTGTGTGGTCGAATGATTGAAGCGACGTCACCATACCTCTATAGGTTATCGCAGGATCATACCAGTGAATTCAGTGGTAGAAATGTGTTAATCACTTTGCACTGTTCCGTGTTATAGCGCACTTTAGGTGCTTAAAAGACCTTCATGATGCGATGTTTGCTGGGAATGTCTCTATTATACCTGCATCTTCTGTGCACTCTGCGAATGCAACATCTTTAAATATGAACCGTCTACGCGTACCATAATAGAAACCCGGAGCATCTGGAAGGATTCTCACATCTTGAGATACCATTGGGGAATTCTCTGGGTGTGGCGCAACACTTGGTCAGTTATACAGCTTGTTGCCCGTCATCAGTTTGCGGGCAGTAGTTAATCACAAAGCCACGTTGAACTAGAGAATACGCTACAGAATGTTCCTGGAGATTTTCCCCACATTCTAATTCAGTTCCTACATGTATAGGTCCAGATATAATTATTTCGTTTTATTTTGAGCAGTCTGTTACGATGATTTGCGCCAGCTCGTTGAACTTGAATGAACCGAGTAGAATTGCATCCTCTTTGCAGTATGAAGCACAGGACCTTTCATACGTGTCGTATAGTAGACGGAACACATTTTCATCCCACTGCATGTGTAAGTCACCATATGGGTAGAATTCAGACTTCAGGTGTACTATGGGATTAGTTTACATGAAATTCTGAAATTTGATTGAATAATTTGCTATATTCCCTCACTTATTGGTCTGAAACGCAAGTATGATCAACCTGGGCGTCTCCGGTTCCAATATACCACGTTTGTTTGTCTGCAGTCGGTAGCACTGGGTACTCGAAAACCTCCCATGAACGGAATGTTAACGATAGAAGTACACCGGCAGTCAGAGCTTTTAAAAGCTTCAAACGCAGCTTATCCGGTACTGTGATGTGTGGCATTTTCCATATTACCTTGTTGATGGTTATCTCGTTATCTGTTGAGCTCCTTGAATGTATGAGTCGGTACCCTTCGGACTCTGTAACAGAATATTCTCCCTTTTAGCATTCAGAACAATTCGCCACACCTCCTCAAAGTATCCCATAAGTAGTTTCAAGGGTATGCTCTTAGTACATCTCTTGTATTTTTTAACTGTTCTATCCACTGGTTCGTGAATGAACCATCCAGCATTTTCTAAATCGTTCAGATCCGAAGGGGAAGCAGAGTCATACGTTTTAAGAGATGATGTTATATATACATTGCATGTATGCCCAATCTCGACTCCATTAAGTTCATTTCGTATCACATGAAACAGGACCGCTAAAGCATTACGTGGAAGGTTAGATGTTACTGTAGCAGTACAATCGTTTTTGTAAATGATACATCAAGATTAGGGAAACTCTTTCATGGGAGGGTTAATGCGTCTTAATTTGGATAACAATGCCAGTTTCATCGTATTAGTTAAATGTTGATGATGCATAACGTTTACGCAAGAAGTATTCGTAGCATATAATACACGAGTCATATTCCACTGGACTAATTACATCGAACATCGTCATTGCGCGGCTCCAGACCCACTGGTTTAAGAAACTCATAATTTTCAAGTGTTATCATCTTGCTGTTCTGTTTTAAAGTGCTATGCTGTGCATTGTGCACTTTGGTTTTGTACCTTATGCCCATCCTGTCTTCGTTGACAATATGGGACCGCTGCAATCCCTAACTGCCTGAAGCTCACTGCCAACACTTCCAGTCCAATATGTTATAGGTCCTCGATTCCGCCTTCAACTGGTCCCGGCTGGCTGAAGGCCATCTCCGCTTCTGGGTCTCTGCATGCTCATTGTCAATGCTGATTCCGCTTTAGATGCAGCCATACAATAATTTGCTCTCAGCGGATGTCGACAGTTTGATTATTCTGGTCTATAAGACACAACTGCAGATAGTACATAGCCTAAACTGTTAATGAGATGTAAATAGCTTCATCTATATTCTACCCTGCTCCCGCTGATGGAAACAGTAAGTGCGAGTTACTTGCCAGTGATTGATTTAAGCAACGAGGAATGGAGTACTGTGCTGTTTGGAATGGTGACTTACAACAGCATTCCGAATATCACACAAGCCTACAATAAACTTCATGTGGAAGTTAATGGTGGAAAACATTGAGGAAATAGACCCTTGTTCATACGATATTGACGATGGTACACTGTATCCTCGAGTCCATTATCATGAACTTCGCTTGGTCTCATTTTTATTGTACTATGTTTGGTTGGATTATCCTGTGCAATTATTTCTGGGAGGATATCTGTCCATGCCGGCTGGAGTGGCCGAGCGGTTCTTGGCGCTACAGTGTGGAACCGAGCGACCGCTACGGTCGCAGGTTCGAATCCTGCCTCGGGCACGGATGTTTGTGATGTCCTTAGGTTAGTTAGGTTTAACTAGTTCTAAGTTCTAGGGGACTGATGACCACAGATGTTAAGTCCCATAGTGCTATGAGCCATTTATCTGCCCATTTGTATGAGATATTAAGATTAAAATGCTTCCACAGTCGGTCGTTTATTGTTCTGTTCAGACGTTCCACGATACTCGCCTTCAAGTGCGTGAACCTTGAGTAGTGATCTATTCCATTCCGCTGCATCACAGTCTTGAATTACATATTGAGAAACTCCCCACCATGATCGGTTTGGAGGTTGTCTGGGCATCAATGAGTCGCTCTCTGCAACAAATGCTGAAACACCTGCAGGAAATTTCTCCCATTTTGGTTTTAACATGTAATACCCAGACAAATTTAGAGTATGTATGAATAACCATTAGTATGTATTTGAATCCATTAACATTTAACAGTAACATGCCTACGGGGGTATATTTTGTGTGCTGTCTTGTGCACCACTCGAACTACTTTCTCCATACTCATTGGATTATACCTTGAGAGATGGCAGGGCTCTCTCACTTCTGAGTCGGTGTTATGCTGCGTAATGTTCTTACGGAAGTTGATCGTTATTACTGTGTGCTATACCTGGTTACGATCTGACTTCAAACATCCAGATCAAATGGTGGGCACTAGTTATCGCCCTTCCTTGTGTGCTGTAGTGAAGGAATAGCGGTAAGCGTAACCTGCATTCAAAGGAATAGAGTGCCGAGTCAAACGACTGTAGTAAAAGCATACGGCGACTGACGACAGAGGGGGGGGGGCGTTTTTCGAGGAACATGCATGAAAACATTTGCAGACTGCCGAGTTCTGCGGTTTCATTGCGCAGACATGTTCAGTGGCTCCAGTCGGTCGGCGGACGTGTCCAGGTAGGCTTACTTGCGCCGAGGAGCCGCCGCAGCAATGGGCAGTCCATTGAAGACCGGCAATAAAGCAGAGAATAGGTCAGACTGCAGAGTTCCGCGGTCCCATTGTGCAGACACGTTTGATGGTGCCGGTCGATCGGCGGCTGCGTGGATGTAGGCTGACTACCAGCGAGGAGCCGCCACTGCTATGGGCAGAGCAATAAAGCAGAGAATGGGCACTGGTTAGGCAGGATGCCGATGAGATGACTGTGAGCTTCCTATGAATTTCCGTGGGACGGATCACTGGCAACCAGACGTCCAGAATCTGTTACAAAACATATTTGTGAAGGCACGAGGCTTTTGACCTATTTACGGCTGCTCTTTGGTAAGTCCGAAAAAGATTCAAGAGGGGATGTAACGATCTTTTTAAGGAGGACTGTCGTTCCTACCAGGTCATGTTGTTAGCAAAAGACACGGCGTAAATGCGTGGGGAAGAGGCTGCGAAACTGAATCTTTTCTCCCAATAATCTTTAAAGTCTCTGATTGGTGAAATCTGTATACGCAGAGCAAGAGTAGCTCTCCCAGCCTCCAATGCCACGCTTCAGCTCTTGATTGGCTTGTGCTACAGTGGGAGTAGTCTAAGATGTAAATTTGCCTTCGCTACGAAGCTGGCGAGGAAAGAGGGAGAAAAAGAAGTGGACACTCCTGTACTGGCGCTTTGCTAGTAAAGACAGACTTACGTCCTTTGCTAGTGTTCCACTTAGAGCCTCTGCCAGTCGCCTTCTGAAACGTCAGAGGTACTGCTTATAGCATTATGCTCACAACCAGTGATGCATGGGTGTACTTATTTGCTCTGAGGCGGCTGTCTGAACATTTGACATAGTGCACACACACAGTCGTGGCACGGAGTGAAATTGGTTAGGCAGACCAGCAAACGGGTCCACCTGCACAAGGAATCCACCGGGTTATCAGAGGCTCATAGTGAACTACCTGCGTTGTGGATTAGCCAAACACGAGACCGCGTACTAGCGTTTTTTGGACGCGCGCCATTAATAATAGACTGCTGCCGTCCATGACTTCAGTTGCCGAACGCATCGTGGTGCACCGCCCTGACCAGCAGAAGGCTAAAGTATTCGCTGCTACGGCGTAGGGTTCCATTATATGTTTCTCAGCACCCTGTTATTTCGAACCATATTTTTCTTTTTGGAATAGTAGAGTACAGGTGCTTGATTGTGGCGTAGTTATTGGTGCCATACCCCGGATTCAAGTGTATGAAGTCAGATAAAGCGATCAGTGTTCTGGTTAGTGTAGTGTGTTGATCCCCAGCTGATCACTTTGTCCACCATAGACCCCATTCTTGTGGAAGCATTTGTAAAATAAAACTGTTTGTGCGATGTTTGTTTAGCCGTATGTTGTCTTCTGATGTTAAGAATGAATAAATGTAATGTTATTTAGATCATAGCTCCTCCCTGTATTCTAATTAACATTACCTTTGCCATTTTTATTAAAATCCTGACTAGAAAAGAAAGTAGGAAGTTTGCAATCTCTCTCTCTCTAAGCTCAAAAATTATTGGGACAACCTGATTCCAATGTGCAGTATTTTCTGCAGCACCTGATGCTATGAGCAGCTGTAGTCACTCTTGCATATCTTTGGGATTGCCGTAGTATATATACTGAGGAGACTAATTGCGGACTGTTGTATGCTGAATGTTGATACCATCACCACTGCTTTGGCGACCGTCTAATAATAATGGCTGTATAATGTCTCTGTGCTTCGCACAGCATTCGTTTCCCACTTTTCGGTGTACATCAGTCAATTGTAGTATTTCACCATACATCTCCTGATCTTTCGGCGAAAATTTTACTCTTTTTGTGGGTATCAGAAAAATGAGCTTCTGTTGACTTGGTGTTCTTTGAACTTCCCTATCGCCTACCTCCGTTGTTTTTTAATTATAAATTATAGGCTACATGCTCAACATTTATGACTTTCAACCACTGACATCGAATGTTTTGTCTACCCTAGCGTCGTTGTGACGGTTAATTTCGCTGAAGGTTCATCGAGAGATTCAATAACTGGTTAAAAGTTTCTCTCAGTTTCTGCTCTCGATGTAAATGGCACAACCTTAGGAACCGTAATTTCTCTCGAACGGCCTTCCCTGCAGCAATGGCTTTATGTTTGGTTGACATCTTGCTATGTACTAAGCGGGCTGCTTCATACGTTGATCGTTATATACATTTAGATAGCCTATACAACTAAGTCATATACTTTCTATTCACTTCCATTAACCTATGCACCTAAATCACCTGCTTTCTTTCTCAGAATGATGTGGGCGTATATTTCCAGTCCCTTAAGTCTAGCATCTGATTCGTTTGCCAGTCTCAGAAGGCTCTGGGCATACGTCCCTAGCACCTTAACTTGACGTGCGGGAGACCGAATTTTTCCATCTCGGTACAGATGCTTGTGTGAGAACTTGAACTTGGTGTGACATATAGTAACATACTCATATATATATAAACCCTGGAAGTTCCACCTATACATGCCGTCATTCAGTTTTCTTGATTTGTCAATAACTAGAAACCCATATTATGTGTGATTCCAGCAATCTTAACATATCTTTACAAAATCATTGAATGATCTGTCGGCTCCTTTGAAAGCTATAATGAAATTTGCAATATCCCTCACCAGCTGTTTCAGGATTTTGGAATATGCCTGACTAAAATAAAATATGTCAACAACCATATGAAAAGCAAAACAGAAATATCATAGAATATGATCTTGGTTTTCCACAGTAACATCATCAAATATGAACGCAGTGTTTGGCTTTACTATTTCCGGCGGGGGAATTTGACTGTTTTGACTGAATCTCTTGTATGTTACACCATCAACATCCTGCAATATCATTAGCTGGTGCTTGGGTTGAAACAGCGTTTTTGAAAATACACATATATACTCAAGGAGAACTCCATCCAGGTGTGCTAGTAGTGAAATGAGAACATTTGCCTTGCCACAGTTGGACGGACCTACAGTTATCGCCCTTACGTTATTGAGTGGGACCACCTTACTGTTCACTTTCTTCTTGTTCTTCCGGTCTTCTTCTGCTTTGTCACAGGGCCAGTCACTTACAATAAAGTCCTGATGCTTCATCCACCTGGCCATGATACCACTACGAGAGGTTATGGTGTGCAATGAGCTTATATAGAAAAATGAATGCTTGTAGTAACAGTAATATGTAGTCACTATAGTGCAATTATCTTATCGACTGAGCTATAGTGGCTGCACCTTACACTATGTAATGACAGATTAGTTATGTAAGGAAAACAACAAAGGTTAGGGATTACATATATTTTATTTACATTTTAGCAATGATATATAGGCTGCAATTCATCAACAACAAAAGCAACTGATTCATTTTGTACAGTATTTCCGAATTACTGTTTCTTATATGCTGTAAATTCCGTATGTATTTCTCTCAAATTGATAGGTGTTCTTTTAGTTTCGTCTTTTGACACCGTATTAATACACTGCTCTAAATCAGTTGCAAACACACTATAAGTATGGGGTTGGCTCACAATGTCTTTATACACAGTTTGAACACAAGACAGACTACAGTCTCTCCAGAACAAGAGATAGTACCATCCTTAGGCCGAACAAGTTTGTGACTGTAGAGTGTTGCAGATAAATGAATCGACCACCAGATCCCACCATGAGTGTCACCCCGTCGTACAGTTGTGTTATAGACAGCGTCGGTCTAGCGCAGTAAATGTCCAGAGATGGAGAATATTCAGAGGTCGTCTGTTGGCTGATGTAGGGTTCTGCATGACATAGTTCATCCCATTCCAACTCTCTAAACTGCACTTTAACTCTTCTCGATACATCTTTAGTCTCTAACATAACGTGTCAGTCACTGCCCATTGATGCTTCTATACTAGTATTTAAGCGCTTTGAACTACTAACTGTTAAATTATAAGCTTAAGTAGAGCACTGGGAGGAATCATCAGCTTCTCGTTCAGCACATCAACACACTTTTCTTGCAGTAACACGAGAATGTTCCGAGATTGTGCAAATATCGGAGACTAGTACTGAACTGCACCATGTGGTGTAGGGCCCCCAGCACAGTTCTTCTCAGAGTCGGAGACTCTTTGGCTGTCTTCATTACGCAAATCAATTAATGGGATAGATAACATCAGTTCGTTGTCCTACTCCAACATTGTGGTCAGGTGAGGCCTCTGCTGGTCCAGACACACCACAGGCCACTGAAATAAGAATAAATAATAAATATTGATAGACAATGCCATGGAGTTGAAAAAGAAAGGGAACTTAGCAAAAAGGAGTGGGAGGAGGAAGCGCTAGATGTGTTAATAGTATCAATGACATGTAGTAAGTACTTTCTTTTACGCTTCTTATGCAATGGAGAGGCAGATGAAGATCTCAACTTCTGCTGTTGATGCTTCGTGGTTCTTCTTCCAGAGACTGACCGCGACTGGGGCTGGTGAGCTACTGTATCCGCCTTATATCCCAATCACATGACCGGAAATTAATTAGTCCCTTCATTGGTATCAGCAGTATTGCTGGATCGATTCACAGTCAAGCATTAGCTTTGGAAGAGTTCTCACATGCGCTGGTATGCCACAGTGAAAGGCTTGGGATTTTCCTACGTGAGAGGAAGTGATTAGTGCAGCCCTGAAGTAGCAACGTCTTGGACCGTAGCTGGCGACGCGAGCCCAGCCCATGGCTGCTTCCAGGGGCCACGACTCTGGTGGATGGAGAGTGTACAAGAAAGTTTTTCAGGTATGTTTAGTGCGATGTGTAACAGTGTAGTTACGTGGTTCCCTTCGCTGTTATAATAAAAAGAAAAAGTAACGTTATAGTTTAACATAGTCTAAATTGTTTAAACAATATTCTGCACGGTAAATGCACAGTAACAATATTCCAACATCAGTGGCAATTTCTAGATATACTGTGATCTTATAAACCAATAAACAATATTCCACACAGTGTCATAATTGTTTCACCACCAGCGTTATTGTGATGTCAGAAATAAATAAACAATATTCTTAAGCAAATTGTGTAAACTATGCATTATGTATGACGTATTAGCCTACCATCATGAATTCCTCCCAGTTCAAATTCTAAACTGATACTGAGCGACTTTTCCTTCCATTTCCAGTGGCAGTGAGTGTGTGTGTGTGTGTGTGTGTGTGTGTGTGTGTGTGTGTATGTGTGTGTGTGTGTGTGTGTGGGAGGGGGGGGAGTGATATCATAGGAGTGCGGGGGCGGATATGCCATAATGCTGAATGAAGGGACACATGCTGGGCGAGGAAAACCCATGACGTCATCAGGTGGAGGTGGTAATGAACTGACCAGTTTAATTAGTTTGCGTAGTTAATCTGACATTTTGGTATCAAAAGTGCACCAGAACACGGGTTGCCCCACCACTCATCTCTACCTTTGTATTGTCCCTACTGCTCCCTGCAACTGTTTACTCACCTCCTTTCATGACATTTTCTCGAAGGCCGCTTCAAGATTTTGCTTAGTACCGTCTATAAACCAGACTGACATTTTCCCTACCAGTGCGCGCACCCACTACGCGCACTAGCTACGCGAACGCAGTTGAGTCTGCTGAGCGCTCCGGTTTCCCCCAGCACTGCCCTCTGAAGAAGATGGCTACGCTAGCAGTCGATCGTTCGTGTCAGCTCAGTCTTTAGTCGAATGTTGTGTGGGATTTTGACTGTGGTACACCGAACTTTGTTTTGAACTCGTGTATTTTGTAATAGCTTAAGCGAAAATCTTAGAAAACGTACTGTCTGTCGATTGCTCTTCGCTAGCTTTCGGTTTCGCGAGTGTAGTGGTCATTACAATCCACAATCTCCTCTTCTTCTTCTACTGCCCTGGGTGCTTCTTCTGCATGAAAGTGTAGCATGAAGGCTACAGTAGGCTGCGATTGTGTTCGCGCTGAAAGGTGGTTCATAGCTCGAACTTCGATCGTAGTACAGAGAACGTACTTTGATTATGATACAGATAACGTACCTTCATCGTGGAACAGAGAACGAATAAGGATCACGACGTAACCTTTAATGGTGCAGAGATCGAAGATGGTTCGTGGTATAAACATCGAATTTGGATCATCGTACATAGAACGGACTACGATCGTGCCGTAACATTGCAGCTTCAGTCAACAAACATCTTGTTGTGCAGTAGTGCAGTCGCCGTTAGACTTTTAAGTCCACATGGGTTCCTATTGCTTCCATTAACGAAGTAACAGGGACGCCACTGCATGACCTTTGGTGTGTACTGCTCCATTCTCGTGCCTAGTATGAGACTTGGAGCAACAAATGCCACCCCAGCCGGCGGCGGCTGCGTCTTCTGCTCCATTTAGTGGCAGATCAGGAAGCACCTCATCGGGTGTCGGAAATACCATCAACACAGCCACTTGAGACAATAGTGAGATGTACTCGCTCTCCATCACAGAAAGGTGATCAGATAATGAAGGAGGAGCAGTTTCTGTGTACTGAGTTTGCTACTCCAGTGGTGAAACTATCTGCCTTAGTAGAAGCAATCGGTAAACCTGCCCACAAACTGGGGGCTAAGAGATTTCCACTTTGAATGTGTACAAAAACTGAAACGCAGATTAATCTTATTCACATTTGCTCAGTCACAGATGGAAGGGAAAGACCAGGCACTAAGTAATGGGAACGCCAGACTGCGTGCAAGTTTAGAGGTACAGACTGGGGCACAGCACAGCAGGACGTTGGGTCCTTCGATGCACTGGGACGAGCACATCCAGGGTGACGTATTGACAGACCAAAGAGAGAGAACAACAAACTCAAGGACCAGATTACAATTCTAGTGGCAAAATAAAGAGGAGCTGCTAGGAGACTACATAGAAAATGAACATCTCAAATAGATAGAGAATAAACAATCACCATTCATACGTGCTGCAGTAGCGGCCACTCCAACGGGGAAGGCAAGTACAAACAATAAAGCAGAAGAGGCCATGGCAAAGTATAATACAACTCTCTTCATTAATTCTTCAAGAACAAAGACAGAAATGTCATGCTAAACAAACTAACGACGTGTATAGACCCAAAAGAAGAAAAACTGAGGATAAGATCAATCAGGAAAACACAATCCGTTGCCGTAGTGGAAGCGAAGAGTGTAAAAGAGTCTTGAAGAAAAGTCGTAACATTTCAGAATTTAAGTGTGAGACCATAAAAAAAGAGGAGATCACTAGTGGAAATCTATAAGACTCCAACAACTTATAAGGATTATCAGTTCTTGGATGAACTACAGGAGCTAAATTTGCAAGAACACAAATCCAGAGAGGAATTTGCAAATGAAGTGAAACTGAGATATAAAGCCGGGCCACGAGATAAATGTTTTGCAAATAGCATTTTAGAGATAAGTCCCAGAGTAAAATGGCTCTGAGCACTATGAGACTTAATTACTGAGGTCATCAGTCCCCGAGAACTTAGAACTACTTAAACCTAATTAACCTAAGGACATCACACACATCCATGCCCGCGGTCGCGCGGTTCCAGACTGTAGCGCCTAGAACCGCTCGGCCACTTCGACCGGCTAAGTCCCATAGTAAGAAACCATTTACTGAGCCATAGTATTTTTAGATTTCCAGTCTCTAGGAGTTAAAGATTACAATGTAGTCGCAAAATGATTTAAGTGTTGCGATCTGGAACACACTGTGAAGGGTTGCAGAGCCCCTCAAATTATTTGTGGGACAGACAAATTCAGAAGACCAACTATGGGCTCTAACTGTACTATGAATTCCAGCCACCATACACAGTACGTTGTAAATCCAGAACAGGACGTTTTTACACCTGGGATGAGAAGGACACGCTAAACAGTAAAAATGAAAGAACATCATTAATATATACGCAGGCCTTTCAAGACACATATCTTGTTAATACAGACCAAATGTGTAGCGTGGTTAAGGTAGATCCGATAATTGCACGTTCTCTGAAGCATGAGCTCCTACAGTGGTCTACGTTTCAGACTGCATTAATTTTAAGAGTGGAAGAACTGGAACATGAACTAATTGAGAGAGAGAGACTCGAAACATCACACATACGCACGCAGTTCACTCACAAATTGCAGAGTGTCAAAATGCACCTCGCTAGTACATGTACGAAACGCAATAAAACTAAAACGATGAATTACATCTCAGACAAATCCCGAACATGCAGACAGATATGACACAACAAAATGTTAACAATACGTACAACCTGTTATGTTTACCTCAGGATAAACAAACATCTTCTGCCATCAATGAGAGGTCATAGCATCCACCCATAGTAATACCCACGAAAAAGGGCTATAAAACAGTGTATCGTTTAAAGAAAGTAAAAATGTTGTAGCAACTTATTTTGTCGGCATAACACTATTAATCCCAAATAACGTGACGTATGAAGAAGGAAGGAAACCTCCACCAATTTCCAAGGATGTGGCAAGTGATGAAGTAGGGGTACCACCACCAGTCCCGAAAGACGTGGCGTGTGACGAAGTTGTGGTACCACAACCAGTTCCCAAGGATGGGCCGTGTGATGAAATAAGAACACCAATAGTCTCCATTGATATGGCGTGTGATCAAATAGTAACAACAGCATCAACCGCTAATAATGTAAACATAAATCAGGAAGAAAACGGCAACGTCACTGTAGGCAGTGACAGGATCAGCAAGGTATATAAGTGTATGAAAAAATATAAATCCATAAAAACAAATTAATGAAGCTAAGTTAACTCTCATAATAATGAATATAAAAAACATGCACAGATGGAAGTGCATAAACACGTGGTGAACAACATAAAGGATGGACAAGTATATAGTCATGAGCAGGAAATTGACTAATTACATTAAGTCTGAAATGAAAAACCCATATGAGAAGAAGTACATAATCAAAAACCAGCAAACTACAGTGGTTTGAATTGAACTGAAATCTCAGTAGGCTCGAGCAGAGGGATATCCAGCAAACTGCACAAAGATTAGTTATATGATTAACACATGAAGATTGGTTATTCCGTTTGCTTCCATACAACAGGGCAGACGTATAGGACAATCCTTCGGTGGCAAAACTTTCAAAAAGATGGGAACGTGTTTGTTGATCTCCTGAGGCAGGTCTGCGGAGGGGGTTCAGAATATCTCATTATTAAGAAACTGTACAAGACCTTGTCAGGGCTAACGAGAGAGTGTCCTTTGATCCAGAGCAGACGAGTGTGAAGTGATACCTGAATACAAGGGAGCCGTGAAGATTTTGCAGCTCAGGGAGGAGTAGACTTGTAAGTGCGGAACTGCCCTGGCTGGGCCAAGAGTTTAGCGTTGAAGTCACTTGCATTCGGGAACTATACAGCAGTAATGGGAAATTAATATGCTTGCCCATCTAGACAACTTAGATAACAGGAGATAGAGAGGCTATGGCTGCTAAAGTGATAATGGACGCCAAGAACTAGACTACAAAAATCCTACAGTTGGGCATCAGACATGTTGTAACAGTAGAGGTGACCAAGGGTACAGACACATGGGTACTGACGTCGCCATATGTCCAGTACTCCAATACAATTCAACCAAACATAGACGTAATTCAACGGACAGCACTTTACTCAAGAGGGGAGAAGATGATCAGTGCAGCCGAAACCAGTGCTAGATCCATCTCTCAGCACTGTGATCGTACTGATGACGTAGGTCAGATCTTCAATGAAATCCAAAGTGCGAACAACCTGTACACTATCAACAAAGAAGGACAACCACCTACATATATGGGACATGCTGGTGGCAGTCACAATACAGACTTAAATATTTTTAACCATACAGATGTAAATATAGAAATACATTGGCGGGTGTTTCTGAATATAATTACCAGAGATAACAATGCAGTCATCATTGACACAAAGGCTACAGGACATCACACCATCATCAAACAAATATATGCTAGGCAGAACAAATTGGGAGGGCATTCCAAACTATGTAAGAGATAAATTGATGCAGAACTTAAATGAAAGTGCACTCAGCGAATGTTCACCCTCGTGATGGCGAGTGTTAAAACTGTCGGCTGCACCGCGCCCAAAGCTAGTGATGTGGAGTGTACACTGCTCACGGGTGTCACCACATGTATGCAGTACTCTACTGTTGTTTCGATTAAGCAAGTCCCGTAATACAGTCTTAGCTTCATTATGAATGGAAATCATGCAACACTTTTCTACTGTTCTATAATATTTATTATTTAAATTACCAGGCTTCGGCAGTTACGTCCTAACAGGTACAAAAATAAATGTGTTTCGCTGTGAAGTTTGTGTGATCAAAGATATTACACTAATTGCATTCAGAAAGTCTCTCAGATTTGTGTCAATGATGAAAATTATTATTTTTAGATATTTGAGTCCTTGTGAGAGGAAATTACCCCATACAATTTTGAAGTAAAAGCCATCTAGCGTAGATGAAACGTATTACGCCCTTAAGAACTCACAGATGGAACAAACAAACTGAGCAAAACACACAAACCTTTGGTGACATGGCTCACGGGCAGATCTGAACAAAATAATAATACATATAGAAAAAATAGTATTACAACAAAACTCACAATAAGAGTAAACTAGAAAGTGAAAAAAGTCCAACCACAGAAGTAAAATTATAGGACAATTGAAACCACACTAACTAAAATAAAGTAATATACGTGCCATTTATGTTAGTGGAGTAATTTAAAAAGTGGTTTGGATGCTTGTATTTGCATAATATACAGCTAAAAGTGGTGAGGAAGTATCCTGTGTCTGATCATTGGGAACCAGTTTTGAGCAAATAGCTGTATGTTCATGACTTCCCTTGTTTCATAACGGTTTATCATCTATCATTTGAGGATGTTTCATAGGCCTTGTAACTATGGCTTTCACTAAGCTGATGCCCCGCAAATATGGTGTCTCCCACTTCTAAGGGGATTCTTCGAGCAGGTTCCTTTTGCCGTGCCAGTCTGGCCTATACAGAATCTGATCCAACTACAAGCGATTTCATATATTCCATTCGTTTCTACAACTTCTGTGGTTCTCTTACGATTGATCAAAATGTGTCGGGAAGTGCTGAGCAGGTAAAATGATGTTTTAAAGTTCTTGAATTTAGCTTTTCGTCTATTTTCTGATAGACTTTTCGTAGTTTCAAGAGGGACAGTAGTTCCATCTGCGGATCTTATGATTGATACCCTTTCACTATGAACTTTAAACCCAGTTATGAGGCATTTTTTTCATTTCGGTAATTGCGTTTTTGATTTTGAGCTTGAACTATAAAAGGAAAGACGGCATGCTTGTATTCCGCTCTTTTTAATTTATCTAATTACTATAATCTATTCCTATGGTTTTCTTTTGATCCTTAAGCATAATGAATATCATCCGTATTTCCTTGCAGCTTATAACTATTTTACTGAGATTTTACATCATGTATATGAAACGTTTTTCTATGTCGATAGGTTTTATGTTAGCATCGTGATTATCCTTGAGCAGCCAGTCGTCAAGCACAACGGCAGATCTGTCTGTCAAGTGCCGCGTTCCCTGTCGTTGTCAGTATTCGTGAACTGAAGCAGCTACTACTCAGTATAGAAGCTCCTCAGCTGAGATTAAGAGGCTGAGTGCACGCCGTTCCAGTCCTCCCACGAAGGAAAAATCCCTAACAGTACCGGAAATTGAAAGCAGGTCCTCCGCATGGCAGTCAGCCGCTGTTATCACAGAGGTGGACAAATTCTGACAGTATTACTGGATGTTATATGTACTCCAAACGGATACCCATTTCTTCTTCTGTCATGTCACCAGACTGTTTCACTCCCGTGAAGATGTTTAACGGAAACCTGAAGAACGACATTTTGCCTCCAAACTGCGTATAAACATTTTTATTTTTCACACTACCTGTTTCCGGTAGTGCCATTTTCAGATTTAACTTTTGCAACATACACGGCTACATCGTTGTCATTAATTGAAAAATCGCGTGCCATTCATAACTTAGCCAAGCACTGTCGTCAGACGTCCTCATCTTGCACTATTGCCTGCCAAACACACAATACACACTCACTCAACGGCATCTTTAATGTATTCTTTTCAAAGATGAACATTCTCCTGTTTTTTTTTTTCATGGAATTGGTTTTTCACTCTTCAAGTTGTAGTTTTTGGATTCAACTTTACCGACAGTTACTTTGGCTTATCTGTATACTGAATCTGTCTATCAGACGGCCATTTCCTCAAACATTTCTTCACATCCTTCCTTCGGATATTTCGCCTTGCCTTCCGTGCTCTCCTCAGTTACTTCAATCTCCTGTAACTATAAATTTCAGCCTTCCTTTGTTTTCTTGAGCATATTTATATTTCCTTCATACATCGATCAACTATACAAGGCTTTTGCAGTTTCCTTTTTTTTTTTTTTTTTTGCTTTTATCTTGACGGACCTTTAATGGTTCAAATGGTTCAAATGGTTCTGAGCACTATGGGACTTAACTGCTGAGGTCATCAGTCCCCTAGAACTTACAACTACTTAAACCTAACTAACCTATGGCCATCACACACATCCATGCCCGAGGCAGGATTCGAACCTGCGACCGTAGCGGTCGCGCGGTTCCAGACTTCATCAGTATGTAAATTGTACTCATTTCTTCAAAGCGCAGTAATGAACGTAGGACTGCCATTTGACTCAGCACATAACAGCGGACGTGCGACAACATCAGCAATCTCCACAGTAAGGTAAAATTATAAAAAAGTCTCTGACCACCAACGTCGCCGCTCCACTTACAGAGCTGGCCACACATTGGCACATGAATAGGGAGTTATCACACGATGTTTCACTTGTGAATAAAGAGAATTCCGTTACATTTCATTCTGTTAACAGTTTTATTATTTCCCTCATTTACTTGCTCAGGAGCACCGTATGTTTTCACTGCGTGTCTGCATGACTGTTTCTCTAGACTTATCGATAGTAAAATACTATCTGGGGAATATACTGTAATGCAGCTGCCTCACTATATCACTTACTAATTTAAAATGATCCTCTGCCCCTTCTCAAGCTATGTATCATGTGGGAGCATATTATAACAAGGTAGAGAACTTTATTAGACCTTCTAGTAAAACACAATTCTATTCAGCCTTTATCCAAGCATATAACCGATAAACAGAGCACACTGTCCTATTAATGCATACTTTGCCTGCTTATCATGTTGATAAATTATAAACTATTCGTACTTAAGAAACGACGTTGCTGAAAAAAGCCTAGCGTTGCGAACAAAAAGCCTTTCTCGCTGTGATAATCACTGTCGACTGATAAGATAACCTCAGCGCCGGATCCAGGCTCCGGATATTCGTAGGCTATTCAACTTTGGTTTTCCATTCATCTCCAACACCGTTGTGTACCGTGCTGTCTCCAGATTTATTTTCGTGTATTTACTGTCTGCCGTCTTCCTGCTGTGTTCACTCTCTTCGCCTCTACGCATATAGTCACAGCTACATTACAATCTGTGTCCTCGAAACGGACGTATACAGAAGGGGAAACTCTGTGCTCAGGTGAAAATTTACAAGTGCGTAAGGGGGAGGGAACTCCGGCGGCGTAATTTTGTTTCGTCCCCGCGGGAGCCCTACTTGATACGTCATATCGCATTCCTGGAAGCGGCCCGCCCCCACCCCCAGCGCCCACGATCCCAGGCAGGACGGCCACTTTTATTGCCCTGCTCCTCCCGACGACGCTGATATCGCGGCCAGCCACTGCGGGTAAGCCGCCCCCCGATATGTTTCCACATCTGCATTCATAAAGAGAGAGAAGGGAGGCAAAAATCTCGCTACTGGAGGCAGCGCAGCTCCGTGACGTTACGAAGTTGGAGGAATAATGGAAACTCGCGACTCCCTCTTGGCCTGATCCGGTGTGACAGCTCCAGGAGGCCGGCTTGTTCGCGCTACTCCCGGCTACCACTTTCATTTTTATGGAGCTCTTTCTCGGCGTCATATTTCCTTTGGCTCTACCCGATGATGGTCATCTTGGAGGAAAGTGGCAGAATTGAGAACAATTTAATCGTGTCACAGGCCCCTTTACTACTGCGCCCCTCAGCCACAATAAAAGAAAATTTTCGCACGAAAAATTTCAACAATGTCATACCGCAGGTGCTGCTTTTCGGAGGATTGTCAGCTGTTACTCACAGATACGGGGAACCCCATAGATTAAGTGGTGAATTATTATCGTATTCTAATTACTGCTGGCACTCCATTTGGCATAAAAGAAAATTATACAAGGAATAGGCAGGATGTAAGAACGTAACTTCCGACCACACCCTTTTGTATCTTAACCAATGCGTCTAACGCTAGGATGTCACATATGCTAATTTATTCGTAGATCCTAACCTGATTAGGCTTAAACAGTTTGTTGAACACAACGTAATCACATTTTCATTAGGAAATCACCCAATGCTATAAATGTGCACCAATATCAGTGTTCTCCACATGAAGGTGCTCATCTACAGCCGTACGTATTTTTTCGATGGCAATGCCTTACAGACTGGATGTATACTCAGTTGAGGTGATGTGACTTATTTATGTTACATCTTTTCAAATCCTTTTACTCCTTTTCTATTGATCGTTACGTTCAGTTCTCTGAGAGTGAAGTGACCCCATTCTCTTTCCTACTTCATGCTTTCTTTGTCGTTTTTGGGCCTCTTCTTCCGCAGTCGCCATTTTTACTTTTTAATGTGGTTGACAACCATCTTCGTTTTGCCCTCTGTTGTCTCAATAACTAACGTTGTAATTATAATTTCAAGTTACTGGACGCTGAACACAATTAAAGTTAAATAGCGGCCCTAGGTAAATTTGATCGCAAGTAGTGTAACCGTAGGTATAAAGTAGCGCTGTTATCCAGAATTAAAGTATATGTCTACATAGTTTGCACAGCAGTCGGATTATTAAGATGTCTGGAGATTATATCTCCATGTAATGATAACCGATATCACAATGTCTTGATGAAACTACGTTCATGGTCACTGACATATATATTCAGTATGGACAGTCGCGCGGAGAGACCTCGCGGTTTGAGGCACCATGTCATTGACTAGTCGCTGAAGGTGTTTCACTATTCTGAACGGTTTCCTTTAGACAGGTGGATTACCGCCTGTTGACATGCGGTGTTGTGTGGTAGGAGTTACTGGTAGTGTAGCATCTTAACTGAATAAATCTGAGTTACACCCAGCCCCAACGAACTGGGCGTAACTTGCCCACACCTACGCGTTTGCCAGAGGAAATCTGTATGGGGCTTTGCAGATACACGTTGCTACCAGTTTAAGTACAATCCCATCCCCTCTTTCCATGTGGACCATTAAGAAACAAGCTCAATCTCCTCTAAAAATGGTTCAGATGTCTCTGAGCACAATGGGACTTAACATCTGAGGTCATCGGTCCCCTAGACTTAGAACTACTTAAACCTAAGGACATCACACACATCCATGCCCGGGGCAGGATTCGAACCTGCGACCGCAGCAGCAGCGTGGTTCCGGGCTGAGGCTCCTAGAACTGCTCGGCCACAGCGGCCGGCGCAATCACCTCTCATAACGATCACACTTCTAATACTAGAGCTCATGCATGGGTGACACCTTTCATGTTCTGTTCACCGTATGGATGGGATAGTCATGAAACACCAGCGCTCCGAGGCAGAATAAAAACATACGTAACTGCAAATAATCTGAAACAACACGACGTTTAAACAAATAAATTCTTGCAACATCACTTCAATATTTTAATGAATCCTTAACTTACGAGGTGTGGTCTCTCAGACTACGCTAAAATTTTCGAACGCGCTCTCCAAGGCCATTTGTGGTGGAATGCTTCTATACTCCCCCTACCCTCCTTAAATTGTCAGGCCTACGATGTTTGCCGGCCGCGGTGGCCGAGTGGTTCTAGGCGCTTCAGTCCGGAACCGCGCGACTTCTACGGTCGCAGGTTCGAATACTGCCTCGGGCATGGATATGTGTGATGTCCTTAGGTTAGTTAGGTTTAAGTAGTTCTAAGTTCTAGGGGACTGATGACCTCAGATGTTAAGTCCCATAGTGCTCAGAGCCATTTGAACCAACCTACGATGTTTTGCTGTCGGTTGCGTTATCGTCTACTGGGTTTATTGTTGACACGTGTTATTAATGGGTGTTGGAGTCTCCTAGACCGCGCCTGGTAAACTACGTACCTGTTTTCTTCAGTACGGTAGCGTATAACTCAAAATGTGTTCGCACGAATGTGTCAGTTTCTACTTTCTCGAGTTTGATAATATTGTTAGTCTGTCTGTTGAGGATGGTGCGAGTGGTATAGATCAAGAAATAAACGAAAATGACGACGGTTTTACATTATCCAGTGATCACAGTTCTGCTATCGAACAAAACTATCATTCGGAGGAAGAACTTCAGGGAAATTTGTGATGGGGATCTGTCTGTTTCTTCAGTGAAATACTTAATGTTTCTGTTAAAATCGAATGTGTTCTGAGTGGTGATAAGAAAAACGTAGTTCCCAGCAATAATCGTCAATTGAACAAACTTTCCTTTTATAAACATCGGATGAAAATCTTATGCGCAAATTATAACCCTGGAAATTTTTTTCATTTGGATATTTATTTGCGGCAGAAACTGTTTAATTTTCCAGAATGTAAAATTCAGTTCTCTAACAGTCTATTTATGTGTGCTATTTAAAATAACCACTCAAAATTGTGTGCTTTTGTGTGATTAATAGTAAAATGCTACAGGCTTTGTTTAGTGCATTAAAATAAACTAGAAGCATTTACACAACAAATTGTAAGAATAAATGTTATACAGCACAAATTAAAAATTTCAAATGATTTTTGTCTTTAATAGCAGTTTAAACATAGGGGTTCCAGGAAGCCCACCTCGTGGATTGCGTTACAGAAAAGTCACCTCGCGAGTTAAGGGCTAATGTGCGATGTCCTAGTGTGTGTTAAAAAACGAGAATGACTCTACTTTAACGACGTCAAAACGTTTTCTGTGGGCGCTACGGGCATTACACCATTCCACCCCAAATCCACATTCCAAATCACATACTAGATGTATGAGTGTTTAATAAATTACGGAAAGCTTTACTTATCAACAAATATCAACATTCTGGCGTAGCTGCGGGTAGTGAGATAGTATGTTTTACGGAGACGGAAAAAAGAAACACCCAGAGGCACAATTTGCCCAGCAGTTGCAGCTGGTATGCATTTGAACGTCACACACCTTTTAGGAGGAATAGTTTGCTCTAAAGGTGAATGATACTTCTACTCAAACCACGAATGAAGCAACAGAAAGTTACTGTGACCAGCTACCGGCCAAAAGCAACGCTCACGCTATAGTTGTGGTTCTCTTACGCCAGTTTTCTCACTGCCCTTGCAAAATCACGCAGAAGAAAAAGAATCGTAGGTGACAGAACACCTCCAACTACTTCCAGCATAGTAAATAACTTTTCAGCCAATTTACCATCCAGATTAACAGTTGGCATAATCGTATACGAATATGTTAAGGAATTGATGTTAGTTGATCCTGATACAACTGTCGTGGCACCTCTCATTTACGTGGTTTCTTTCATATACGTTTCCTCTTCAAATGATTTGTTGGTCGGAGTTAAAAAAGAATACCTTACTGGACGATGGAATAAGTTTGTTTATCTCATACAAAGCTTTAGGCTTTCATATACGTTTCCTCTTCAAATGGCTGTTGGTCGAAGTTGAAAAACAATACCTTATTGGACGATGGAATAAGTTTGTTTATCTCATACAAATCTTTAGGCTGATTCAGCAGTTTGATGCGCATTGTTAAGCTGACACTTTGTTTGAAATTTCATTACTTTATTTCTTCCAATTCTGTAGTATTGTTTGAAGTTATGCAACCATCCACTGCTTCCCTTCAAATCACTGTACTCTACATCACGTGCAGTTTGATGTGTATAAGGCAGTAGGTCATTATCACGCACATAAATTACGGAAAGCTTTATTTATCAACAAATATTAACATTCTGGCGTATCCGCGGGTAGTGCGATAGTATGTTTTACAGGGACTGAAAAAAGAAACACCCAGAGGCACAATTTGTCCAGCAGTTGCAGCTGGTATACATTTGAACGTCATCCTTGAAACGCGCAAACCCCAGTTTTTGTAGCAAATAAGCCTTAGCCTCCCTTGAATATCCATAGTTCTTATAATGAGGTGCACTGTCGCATTTCTGCGTTCTTATTCGAATTCTGTTTGGAACCGTTCTTTTACTATGCTGCTGATGATACTGCAAATACGTAATTATGTTTTGCACCCTCTCCTTTGACAAGGTATGTCCTTTACTATGCTTCACTGGAGACGGCATTTGTGGCTCCTTTTCCGACAAGGATGATGAACTACATGACTTGACAGCTGTTTCAATGTTACTTTCAGTTGTGAAGCATGTACCGTTATCCTTGTACTCCTCATATCTACACTCCTGGAAATGGAAAAAACAACACATAGTTCTTATAATGAGGTGCACTGTCGCATTTCTGCGTTCTTATTCGAATTCTGTTTGGAACCGTTCTTTTACTATGCTGCTGATGATACTGCAAATACGTAATTATGTTTTGCACCCTCTCCTTTGACAAGGTATGTCCTTTACTATGCTTCACTGGAGACGGCATTTGTGGCTCCTTTTCCGACAAGGATGATGAACTACATGACTTGACAGCTGTTTCAATGTTACTTTCAGTTGTGAAGCATGTACCGTTATCCTTGTACTCCTCATATCTACACTCCTGGAAATGGAAAAAACAACACATTGACACCGGTGTGTCAGACCCACCATACTTGCTCCGGACACTGCGAGAGGGCTGTACAAGCAATGATCACACGCACGGCACAGCGGACACACCAGGAACCGCGGTGTTGGCCGTCGAATGGCGCTAGCTGCGCAGCATTTGTGCACCGCCGCCGTCAGTGTCAGCCAGTTTGCCGTGGCATACGGAGCTCCATCGCAGTCTTTAACACTGGTAGCATGCCGCGACAGCGTGGACGTGAACCGTATGTGCAGCTGACGGACTTTGAGCGAGGGCGTATAGTGGGCATGCGGGAGGCCGGGTGGACGTACCGCCGAATTGCTCAACACGTGGGGCGTGAGGTCTCCACAGTACATCGATGTTGGCGCCAGTGGTAGGCGGAAGGTGCACGTGCTCGTCGACCTGGGACCGGACCGCAGCGACGCACGGATGCACGCCAAGACTGTAGGATCCTACGCAGTGCCGTAGGGGACCGCACCGCCACTTCCCAGCAAATTAGGGACACTGTTGCTCCTGGGGTATCGGCGAGGACCATTCGCAACCGTCTCCATGAAGCTGGGCTACGGTCCCGCACACCGTTAGGCCGTCTTCCGCTCACGCCCCAACATCGTGCAGCCCGCCTCCAGTGGTGTCGCGACAGGCGTGAATGGAGGGACGAATGGAGACGTGTCGTCTTCAGCGATGAGAGTCGCTTCTGCCTTGGTGCCAATGATGGTCGTATGCGTGTTTGGCGCCGTGCAGGTGAGCGCCACAATCAGGACTGCATACGACCGAGGCACACAGGGCCAACACCCGGCATCATGGTGTGGGGAGCGATCTCCTACACTGGCCGTACACCACTGGTGATCGTCGAGGGGACACTGAATAGTGCACGGTACATCCAAACCGTCATCGAACCCATCGTTCTACCATTCCTAGACCGGCAAGGGAACTTGCTGTTCCAACAGGACAATGCACGTCCGCACGTATCCCGTGCCACCCAACGTGCTCTAGAAGGTGTAAGTCAACTACCCTGGCCAGCAAGATCTCCGGATCTGTCCCCCATTGAGCATGTTTGGGACTGGATGAAGCGTCGTCTCACGCGGTCTGCACGTCCAGCACGAACGCTGGTCTAACTGAGGCGCCAGGTGGAAATGGCATGGCAAGCCGTTCCACAGGACTACATTCAGCATCTCTACTATCGTCTCCATGGGAGAATAGCAGCCTGCATTGCTGCGAAAGGTGGATATACACTGTACTAGTGCCGACACTGTGCATGCTCTGTTGCCTGTGTCTATGTGCCTGTGGTTCTGTCAGTGTGATCTTGTGATGTATCTGACCCCAGGAATGTGTCAATAAAGTTTACCCTTCCTGGGACAATGAATTCACGGTGTTCTTATTTCAATTTCCAGGAGTGTATTTTCCGCGCAGTCAAGCCTATACGATACTACACATTCCACTGACTCATGTTGCAGAAACGCTCAAATTTTATCTGCCACTTCCTCCTCACTCTGCGAAATTCCCTGGGTTCCATTCTGACCAAATGTCAACCTCGGCAACTGTTGTAGATATAATACAACGTTTCTTTGTTTATCGTTGCCATTGCTCTTCTCTCTATCAACACCACAAGCTCTGTATCACTGCTGTGAGTTACTGGTCGGCAATGCATTTCAACTACTCTCTGTGGCCTCTGGCTGTACCCTCCATTGGATACCTCCAGCTCCGTCCTCTTTTTTCATTAGCAACCAACACTGTGGTTGCAGGGCAAACACTATGTGGGGCGTCGAATGCCGTAAACATCATAGGCCTTTTGCGTCCTCACACTCGAGGAGTTCCTTGTGAGATATCGGCGCCTCTATACCATACGCTCATTTTAACCCTCTACCTTGGGGTAGAATCGTGATGGCTTCAACACACATTGGCATTGGTTGCCAGTAACTGCTGGGAAAACGGCCTAAGCAAAACTGACAAACGGGGAATCGCCGATATACATTCTTGGAGCTAGAGCTCAAGAATTCTTCTCGCGAAGAACCACGCGCACTGCTACAGAGCAGTATTGTACACACTTTAATGTTCTTTGTGACAAATCTCTCTAATTCTCGGAGAACTACGGCAATGTTATCGTCGATGAGACTGTAACCACCTATTTCCTTAATGTTTATTACATTAACCCTCACTGATTTAAATTGTATGATACTCTGCCGTTTGCAAGTAGTGAAGCTGTTATTACTTTGCCTAATTCTGGAAAGAAAGCTGTAACACCCTCCTTAGGCATCGATGAGGAACACCATATGGTGTTTTGCGGAGTATATGTGTTCTACAATCACAACCAGAATAGGCTTTATGATCATGTGACGTGTGTATAAACATACAGCGACCTTGAGTTCGGATAGTCATTAAAAAAGCACCAAGAAATTAGTGAATTGTGCACAGAATTAGCTAGCGTTTTAGACTGATAGTTGTTCGGATATATACATATGTAAACCCTGTGCTGGCTTCCCGTATTACAGTAAATAGCCTTACGTGGGGGAATTAGGCGACAGTTCTCGCCAAACTCTGCTGGATAACTAATTGGGAAACATACGTTTCCAGTAGCTTGTCTGATAATTATATGCTACATCTATTAATCCAACCTGCTAGTGGTCTAAGGCAGAGGAGAAAATGTTATAACGGAAAGTTGTTTAGTTAACACACTACAACTGTCTGAATCATTTCTTGAGAGAGCTTATGAAAGCAATAACCATTTACAAATTAGAATGATCATAATGGGTACTCATGGATACTTTACGACAGCGTACTGACAATATCATAGCGTGCTGGATCTGTGACACACTTCCAGATCTAATGTTATCTGTCGCAGGATTAGAGCTTCATCTAACACACATGTCGGAAACATCAAGAACCAACCACACTTGATACACGATTTATTATTTGTAATGTCAATACATATTCTTATTTTTTAGGAGTCATGATTGGAAGTGACGTCATGGTAACGTACCAAGTTATAAACTCATATTACTTCCCAGTAGACAAACTGCAAGACTATATACATATGATCTGATAGTGAATGACTTAAGTCTGCTCGACAGAACGGTACCTTTAGGTACCAGGAGGACCAAATTTGATCTGTATCTGTGCCAGTAAGGCAGTCACTCTTTTCCGTTGTTTCAGAGGGGTAAAGCTGTTCTTTGCATTCTCGCGTTTACCGGCATGGACACAATGACTGTCACTATGTTTTCCTGTACTCTTTAACACTAGCAGAAAGCTGTTGGATGGTGGCGCGTTTACCAGCCGTGGTTTCCCAGTCTCATTATCTCCCCAAGTCTTTGTTCTATAGCAGGTATCTGACACCAGTAACTTAGATAATGATTCCATTTACACAAAGACAAATAGCCAGTCATCCGTTTCCTCCCAAAATTAAAAACTTTCCTGATAAACCCAAGTTATTGGAATGCGTACTCATTCCATACTGATTTTGAAATGTGGTTTCCTTATGACGAATATACAGCTATCCAGATTAACTCCACGAAATTCCACCTAGACAAACACTGCAACAATTTGGGCAGCATTTCTATTTAGAAGTTTGCATAATAGATCTCACTGTTAAATAATTAAAACAACAGATATACAAAGCATAGTTCTATAACGAATTAATATTGGTCCTAATCATAGCGTGTAGGCTTTCACGGCCGGCGTCTTCAGTAATTAAAACTTCCGGGCTAAGAGGCCGTGGTCCAATAGTAGAAATACTTCTCCCTGACGTTTCGTTGCCAGCTGCGGGCAACATCATCTGAGGTGAGTCTACGACTGGCTGCTAGGCCGTGGAGGTCCTGTTTATATAGAGCGCGTAGAGGGCGCCACAACTCGTCACGTGTTGTCAACAGTAAAACTATCTCTGGCTGGCGTCATTACTCTCGATCGAAAGTAATCGATTGTCACATCTTTGGTACAGAGTCGATCGCCATATCTTATCTAGCTTCAAGCCTTCTTCTTTCCTGTTAAAATTATTGTGGTGTTTAAAAATCTCTACAGCCTCTCTATACATACGTGCATAATAATGCGATGTCTTGGCTAGCACGCTCGTCTCACTGAATTATATTTCATGGTCACTTTTGTCATATGGAATCACGGTGAAGAAGAACTGAACCGTTTTTTGAAGCATTTGAATAGCATTAATTCAAAAATAGAATTCACTATGGAGACAGAAAGTAATGGACAGATAAATTTTTTGGATGTCTCAGTAATTAAACGAGCAGATGGGACTCTGGGTCACAAAGTCTACAGAAAAGATGCGCATACCGATCGTTATCTTCATAAGCATTCAAACCATCATCCCAGGCAGAAGAGAGGTATTATCAAGACATTGATGGACAGGGCTAATAAAATCTGTGAGCCAGCTTATTTGCAAGAGGAACTAAACCACTTGCGAACCGCTTTCCAGAAAAATGGGTACGCTGGCAAGGAGATAGATAGAGCACTCCATCCCAGAAGAAAACTGTCCGAAAACGTGCAACAACAACAACCATCGGTGGGGAAAGTTTTTCTTCCATTCATCCACAATGTTACGGACCGTATCGGGAAAGTGCTGGCCAAGTTCAGAGTTGAAACAATCTTCAGACCCACCAAGAAGATTAGTGAATGCTTAAGATCGGCGAAAGATGGACGACACCCTCTAGCTACTCCTGGTGTCTATAAGATTGCGTGTAGTTGTGGGAAGGTTTACATTGGAACCACAAAAAGAAGTATCAATACTCGCCTAACTGAACATAAAAGGAACTGTCGACTGGGACACACGGACAAATCGGCTGTAGCGGAACATGTTTTTGAAACGGGTGACCATGAAATAAAATTTAGTGAGACGAGCGTGCTACCTAAGACATCGCATTATTATGCACGTATGTATAGAGAGGCTGTAGAGATTTTTAAACACCACAATAATTTTAACAGGAAAGAAGAAGGCTTGAAGCTAGATAAGATATGGCGATCGACTCTGTACCAAAGATGTGACAATCGATTACCTTCGATCGAGAGTAATGACACCAGCCAGAGATAGTTTTACTGTTGACAACACGTGACGAGTGGTGGCGCCCTCTACGCGCTCTATATAAACAGGACCTCCACGGCCTAGCAGCCAGTCGTAGACTCACCTCAGATGATGTTGCCCGCAGCTGGCAACGAAACGTCAGGGAGAAGTATTTCTACTATTGGACCACGGCCTCTTAGCCCGGAAGTTTTAATTACTAATATTGGTCCTGATTGCATAAAATTCTGCGCATCCGTACAAGTCAAACGTCAACCTGTATGTATTTACTCTAATTCTCTGAAAGATGCTGGTTTAAATGCTGCGTCAGCCTGTCTTGCTATTTGTATATATGTAGGAGAAAGACCGACATATGATCAGAATGCAGTATCAGTGAATACTTTTTGGGGATGACGATTATTCATACCTGTACCAGAAACCACGGTGTAAAACCCATGATGACAACGCATCTGCTCACATAAAATTCTGCTCGTACCATCGAAATTTGATTGTACCTGCAATCCAGTTGTAAACCCCTAGACTAGTTACGCTGTTTTGTGTCCGCTTTGACATGTATACTCAAGGGACAGGATAGAGTGTGGTAGTGGATCCAGCAAAGATTAACAACATGCATTTTTTTATTGCGTGTTATTACTCTTCATAGCTAAACACAAAGTTACTGAAGTACGAGTGAAGATGTCTGTAAAATGTGAAACACCACTCCCATGTGAACTGTACAGCCCAGCCCCGAGGACTTAATCGAAGAACGTGGGTTTATATCTTTTTAAGTAGAACTATGACGCGTGTTTCGGCAAAGTAACACAGAATACCGGGCTTATTCATCTTCTGTAGTAGAGAACGTCTCAAAATACATTATTTTCTATGAATACACCAATATCACAAGTTTGTTCAATCATTCACATGATAAATCACAGAAACTATAGTCAGACAGATAATAGTATGTACTAGATCCCCACCTGTCAAACACAATTAACTCATGATCAGGCATCGACACGCAATTCGCCGAAGTGGCGTCAACTCGAAAGACTTGCACCAGGCGAACGGTCTACCCGACGGGAGGCCCTAGCCACACGGCATTTCCATTTCCACTGCCTGATGAACAGAGGTGTGGTGTAGACAGAGCCTAAAATGTGTGTATGTAACTTGTGGATAATACGTGTATCGTCTATAGGAAGTTGTTACCCTATTCCATTGGAACACCCATTTATTTCTGTGTAGACCAGTTCCACTTAACATCAAGAGTATCTTTGTTAATTAAAAAAAAATTATAACACATGAGTGGAAAAAGGTAGATCAATAAAAACCGTGGGACAACGATAGGCGCTTATAGGACGTCAGATAATGCTAGCAGGCGGCCCTGACGAATGAGAGGCGATGGGGCTAACCTTCAACACAGCAGCAGTATAGTAGGAAGGGCAATCAACGGTGATCACATCGCTGGCCATCTCCCCCTACGTGCATTAACTCTCCTCGGCATCAGTCAACTGTATATGTGTCGAGATCACTAAATTACCCACCTCTGAGATGGCCGGACAGAGCAACCACAAAAGGGGTTAAAATGGCCTAAAAAGTTGGACAGACGCCTAGCAATAGTATCATATAGTGGATCTAAGTCACGCAGATAAAATTTATGATATCTGTGTTGGTCACAGAGCACTTTTATCCTGCATCAGCTAACTTCAAGTGATTTCATCCATGGTAGCATCAGTGTGTTATCCATGCGCATTCTTTCGGTTAGTGAAATCATGCCACTTTACATTACATTCAAACATTTTATGCATCCAAGTACATATGAGTTGCAGCCTGCATGTGCTGAGACTGAATACCACATTATTCATAATCCACTTAAAGGGTATTTTGCAAATCATACTACACAGTAATGAAACGACTCGTGATAAGAGGACATATAACACGTCAACAACTTGTTTTTTTTTTTTTCATGTATATAATGACAGAAAAAATCGCAACACGAAGAGGGAGTTGTGCGACATAGATAGAAGATGATGTCTATCCAAATTTCGCACCAGCCACATGAGAGTGGAGCTAGTAGTGCAACTACGAGGATGTGATCAGGTTTGTTTCAAATGCGCTTTCTAACAGTTGTGAGCGTTAATTACCTTGGAGATTCGACGTCGCTAGCTGTTGTCAGTTAAGAATGCCTTTAGATCGACAAAGGCTCCATTATCAACACCTCAAAGAGTTTGAATGAGGTCTTGTAATAGGGTTACAAGAAGCTGCATGTTCCATCTGCAATATTGCAGAAACATGTGGCAGGAATGCAGCCACTCTACATGATTCCTTTCACCAGTGGTGACGGGAATATTCGGTCGCAAGAGAACCGGGCTCCGGATGGCCATATGGCGCTACCAAGAAGGAAGAGCAAAATGTTTGGCATGGAGCTCTGGCGCATTATACTGCATCTGCAACAGCAATCTAAGCAATAGTTGACATCACAGTGACACAACGAACTGTTACAAACTGGTTATGTCAAGAACAGCTCCAAGCCAGACGCCCTCTATCGTTCATTCCACTGACCCCAGACCACCTCGACCTGCGGGTTCAGTAGTGTCAAGCGAAAGCTCATTGAAGGGCAGGATGGAGGTCTGTTGTGTTTTCTGATGGAAGCTGGTTGTGCCCCAGTGCCAGTGATGGTCGTGTGTTGGTTAGAAGGAGGCCAATTCAACGCCTACAACCAACCTGTCTTCGTGCTAGACACACTGGACCTCCACCTCGAGCTATAGTCGTTCCTGCGATTCCGTAAGAGAGCAGAAAGACTCTCGTGGTTATTCCTCAAACCCTGATTTCAAATCTGTACGTCAGTCTGGCGATTCGAACTGTTCTGCTGCCATTCAGGAATATCATTCCTGGGTGTGTTTTCCGACAGGAGAAAGCACATCCTTAGTCTGCTGTTGCAAACTAACATGCTCTACAGAATGTTGACATGTCTTGTCCTGTCCAATCACCAGATATGTCTTTAGTCGATTACATATGGGACATCATCTGATGGCAACTCCAGCGTCATCCAAAACCAGCATTAACGATCCCTGTATTGACTGACCAAGTGCAACAGGCATGGAACCCCATCCCAAAAACTGACATGCGGCACCTATGCAACGCAATTAATTCCTATTTGCATGTTCGTATTCAACATTCTCAACTTTCTGTTAGTTACACGGGTTACAAATGTACCAGCATTTCACATTTGCAGTGGATTATGTAGCAGTAAAATTAACCTGTGATCTTGCAATGTTAATCATTTACATATGTTACCTACACAAACGTATTCCCAAAGTTTCGTTAATCTACATTATATACGCTGAAGAAGTGCCACAACACGACGTGGCATGGACTCGACTAATGTCTGAAGTAATACTGGAGGGAATTAACGCCATTAATCATGCAGGTCTGTCCATAAGTCTGTAAGAGTACGAGAGGGTGGAGATCTATTCTGAACAGCAATGTTCATGTCTGGGGAGTTTGGTGGCCAGCGGAGGTGTTTAAACTCAAAAAAGTGTTGCTGGAGCCACGCTGTAGAAATTATGGACGTGTGGGTTGTAGAATTGTCCTGCTGGAATTGCCAAAGTTCGTCGAAATGCACAATGGAGATGAATGGATGCTGGTAATCAGGCAGGATGCTTACGTACGTATCACCAGTCAAAGTCGTATTTAGACGTATCAGGGGACCCGTATCCATCGAATTGCACACTGTCCACAACATTACAGAGGCTACATCAGCTTGAACAGTCACCTGCTGGCATGCAGAGTCCATAGATTCATGAGGTTATCTCCATACCCGTACGCGTCCATTCGCTCGATACAATTTTAAACGAGGCTGGTCCGACCAGGCAACATGTTTCCAGTAATCAACAGCGCAATGTTGATGTTTAGGGGCCCAGGAGGAGCGTACGGCTTTGTGTTGCGCAGTCATCAAGTGTACATGAGTGGGCCTTCGGCTCCGAAATCCCATATCGATGATGTGTCGCTGAATGGTTCTCACGTTGACACTTGTTGATGCCCCAGCATTGAAATCTGCGGAAGGGTTCCACTTCCGTCACGTTGAATGATTCTGTTCAGTCGTCGTTGGTCCCGTTCCTGCGGCATCTTTCTCCGGCCGCAGCGATGTCTGAGATTGGATGTTTTATCGGATTCCTGATATCAACACTACACTCGAGAAGTGGTCGTAAGGGAAAATCCTCACCTCATCGCTACCTCAGACATACTGTGTCCCATCGCTCGTGCGCCCACAATAACACCACGTTCAACCCACTTAAATCTTGATAACCTGCCATTGTACCAGCAGTAACCGCTCAAACAACTGCGCCAGAAATTTGTCGTCTTATGTAAGCGTTGCCGACCGCAGCGCCGTATTCTACCTGTTTACATATCTCTTTTTTTAGCATGTGTATACCAGTTTTTTTGTCGCTTCAGTATATGTGGAAATCGGATCACAAACACATAACACCCAAAATACACAAAATCATCAAAAACATCTGGGAGAGAGAAAAGGTACCAGAAGGATGGAAGTCAGCGATAATATACTCGCTCCACAAGGAAGGAGACAAAACAGACCTAATAACAACAGAGGAATTTCACTACTGCCTGTGACATAGAAAATTTTGTCAAAAGGCTGCTTAATCGGTACAGCCTCAAATACATCCAGAGATAGGAGAACACCGAGGAGGGTTCAGAAAGCGAAGATCATGCAGTGAACAAATCTGGTGTCTGACAACACTATTGACAACAAGAAAGTCCAGGAACGTTACGATAACATACGTCCACTTCAAGAAGGCCTACAACTCCAGAGATAGAAAACCATCATTGAACACACTTGAAGAAATAAAGGTGGACAACAAAAGCAGAAAGCTAATCCAGGAAACATTATTAAATACAACATCCAAAGTGAAGTTAATGGGAGAGGTCACGGAGCCATTGGAAACGAAGAGAGGAGTGAGGCAGGGAGATGGCCTGTCACACATTCCATTTAACTCGGTTTTGGAGAAAATAATGAGGACATGGGGCGGAGGAGTCAGTGTGATAAGGATGGTGAGACACAGGGATAGAACCGTCGACATAGAATTTCTGGGTTTTGCCGATGATATAGCGATCATAGCAAATAACAGAAAAGAAGACAAGGAAGCTCCAGAAACACAAAAAGAAATTTCAGCCAAAACAGGAGTACAAATCTCATATGGGGAAAGGCAATACATGGACACAAAATCCGTATACAGACACCCACTGGTAACAAAGTATGGAAAGATAACAGAAGAAGATAATTTCAAATACCCTGGAGAGATTATACAGAAAACACGACTGAACGCAACGTCCAATGAAGAAAGGATCACAAAAATACAAAAAGTATACAAATTAACATAGAACCATTAGAACAAAAGAAATAGTTTCATCAATGCTAAATTAAGACACTACAGTACAGTGGTCTTACCAGAGGCCTTGTATGCCTCAGAAACAACAGTAACCAAGGGAAGAACGAAAATTAAGGAGACGGAAAAACAAGAGAGGAAAATACTGAGAAAGATCTACGAGCCAGTTCTGGAAGAAGGGCTCTGGAGAAGCAGACAGAAAAAAGGACTGTAGGAACAGACAGAGATGATTACAAGCAATATCAGGAAAAGATGAGCAAAGTTCTACGGACACATAATCGGATGAACCACAACAAATTTAGAATTAAAATTTTTAACGTAGTGACAACTAATACAATAAAAACCAACTACTTCAAGGAAACCGTGGAAGGTCTCAAGAAACTGAACATATCCACAAAAGACATAGCTACGGGGAAAAGTACACATAGAAAAATCAGAAAACAGAAATTTCAGCAAACGCCCAAAGAGAAGAAAACAGATATGAAGTGGACAAAAGAGAGGAAGAAGAAACATTGTGGATATATGAGAGGCTTTTGGGAATAAAAGAAGGAAGAGACAGAAAAAAATGTCATGAAAACTGATTGAGTTTTAGCGCTCTCCTTAACGGGGGATGTATATATACTACCTGTTTCGTGATAGTATGCACCTGTACTCCGTTCCAAGAACTCTGAAAAAAAATCATAGCCACAGATCTGGAGATGCCCTAAGCGACACCTTAATTTTTTATCAGTACAAATATTGTATTCGCATTTTCAAACTGTGCGGAAAAACGGACTACACCTGTTAGTAAACACTAAAGATCAAGCAGCCACCCCGTCTCCCCCCCCCCCTCCTCCCCGCTCCTCCACTCCCCACCCCTCCCCTCCTGACGTACTGCAGGTGAATCCACATTTGGAAGCTGTCTTAGTTCATGTGTGGGTGATTCAACGTCCGGACACTACCTTGGGCTTGGCGCCACTGGATTAATCTTCTATCAATACCTTAGACATACCACAGAATGAAGCAACACTTGGATGCTCCACTGGAGGTAACGCATGTGGATCCATGTTTGGACTCTACCCGCGATGCAGTGCATCTGGATCCACCGTAAACGATTTACTGGGCATAATGGTCGTGGATCCACCTTCGGGTATTACCTCAGACATAACGTCGCTGGATCCACCCCATAAACTTTTCGAGCGTCGCTGGGTCCACCCCATACAGGACTCCACGTGTGTACATAATCTGGCTGGGTTATGTTTCTGTATTACAGCTGGATGGTAGAAATAGCGACCGATATCTGAAAATGTAAGCTACAGGAGCCTACATACATAAATAATGGTAAAAAATTAAGTTCCATCGTACCTAATCTCCAAATCTGTGGTTGTGATTTTTCTTCGTCAGAAGGCTCAGAACGGAGTACTGGCATACACTGTCACAGATTACTGCGCCTGTCAGTATAGACTCACTGTTTTTCACCCATATGTCCACACTTCAACACCTCACCGGCAGCTCAGGGAAAGTGAGATTTGCTCTTGGTACATGTACTTGGAGGTACTAACCAACGTAAAAAACATATGACATCTAATCAGTAATCATGGAGTTAATGGAAGAAATGTGTATAATACGGTAAAATCCGGTTACGAAATGGTAATACAGTGGAAGTAATCGTAATTTGTAGTATCGTAAGTTCTAGATTAAACTTTCTAGAGATTTATTGGATACCTTCCTAGAAAGCTAAAGCTTTCATTCCAAGGAAATGAACTATTCGTACCAGAGCACCATCTTCTCCAAAAATGTCTACAAGAACTGCACCAAGGATTGAGGAATCTTTCAGGCCACCTGAAAAAATGTGGAGTTTTTTAATTAATACAGAGAAACTAGTCAACATTTGCCACCTTTTACAGATCACCTAAAACTTTTACCGCAAAAACTACGAGAATGGAAAGTAATATTGAAGAGCGGATTTCACACAATGAATTGGTAGTCAGGGGCTCGCGTTGTTAGGCAATAAGCGCGTCTTTTAGGCAATATACAAATGGTAATAATGTTTAGAAATTGAATATTTTGTGTGGACCTCCACATTTTTTAACAGAACAGTGCCCATCATCATTAATAAACTAAAATTAGGATACATTAGAATGTCAGTGGTGTCTGTTGCAAGATTGCTGTGCGAGTTGTTTATGGGATATCATACTTTGAAAAGCTTCCACACCGACACTTCTTTGCTCCATTCAAACTGTGTAGTTGCTAGGTAGGATGTTCTTATGTTTGCTTATGCTGTACTTGTGTGTTCGCTGAGTACACTGCGAGTTGCTAGTGCGTTAGTGTGTGTCCATCGAAGTAGTAGGTCGAGAGTGTACGATAGGATTTACCAATGCAGAAATAGCTGACATGCTCATGGTGTATGGAGAGAGTAAGAAGAATACATTTCGTTTCTGTACGGTTCGTGTGGCTAGCTGTTGACATTAAAAACTAGATGTAGGGTAAATTAAAATGTCAGTGGTGTCTGTTACAGAATTCTAGAGCCTTTTATTCACGAGATATCGTATTTTGAAAAGTTCCGTCACCGATACTTGTACAATACCTGTGCTACCACACACTAAATAACACGTGCTTACACTAGCTGTATACATTCTAACCAGTAACGAAATCACTGACCATCACAAGCTGTGTTCAAAATATCCATTGCCAGCATCAGTATACGCTTCCAGTCTGGTATAGAATGACAACTGCAGACGAAAATATCTAAAATATCTACACTTACTGTACTAAAGAGGGAGAGGTGGCATTGAATTGTAGGTGCCAGCGCCCTGCCACTAGGCCACACCTGCGATAGGAAATGCGACTTTGTACGCTGAAATACTGCTGAGGGGACGTTTCACAACGTTCGTGACAACTTTCTGGAAGTCTGATGGCGTGGAACGCTTCCACGCCTGTCCCAACAACAATGTACAGAAAACTTACGACATTGGCGACAGAGGGAAAAGATAAACATATGCGATAATTGGCCTCTTGCTGTTGCGCCATATCATAGAGAACTTCACTTGGTATAAGAAGAACGATATGCATTTCGTTTATGGAGAGGCGATAGGAAATGGGCAGGATGCTGTACACATCTGCAGACGAAGATATCCAGACATGCGTCAGGCAAACCATTCTCCGTTTGCTGCTATTCATTAGCGCCTGGGTGAAACAGATGGTTCCAATGGACGTCAAAGTATCGGAGATGGCGTGCTGAGCGTATGCACGCTACCATTTGAAACGGACGTATTAAAGAGATTCGATGCAGACCCATCCGCAGTCAGTCATGTGGTACACGTATCGCAAAGCAACCACATTGCGGTTTGGAATATGATGCGTTAGAAAGAAACGCATTCATTCCATTTTCAGAAAGCTTATGCGCTGAAAGCTACACGATTTTGCTCCGTGTGTGGAGTCTGGACAGTGGTTGTTGCAGCGTTGCACCACCTAGCCATAGAACGCTGCTTGTGTTTGGCCCACGGACGAGGTGTGCTTCAACCGTGAGGGTGTTTCAGTGCTCTCTATTGTTGTATTTGGGCGGAAGAGAATCCCCACGCAGCCCACGAACGAAGTAATCAAGAACAACAGACTATAAATTTGTGGGCTAGCGTGGTACAGGATTACTTCATCATGCTTCCTCCTCGAGACACAAGATATAGCTATGCAACGTTCGTTTGAGAAGTTCTGCTCGAATTACTGGAGCCGGTGCCACTTACTGTCCGTCAAAATACGTGGTTCCTGCACGATGGGGCAATCACACACGTCAGTCTAAGCGCCAGAATCCCGATCGAACAGATCACAGGACTGGTGGAGGTGGCCTCGAAATTTTGGCGCCATGGTTGCTCGATGTCAGCACGCTGGACTTCTTCTTGTGGAATCATCTGACGAATGTCGTGTATGATACCCCCGTGTAGTCAACGGAACTCTTATTTGCAAGAATACATGCAGCGTGTGAAGTTGTTCGCACCATGCCCGGTATCTTTGAGCGAGTGCGTCAGTCAATAGTATATAGATACCAGGAATGCTCAATGCTGAAGACAGGCATTTTGAACACTTTCTTTAACTTTATTTACTTCCTTTTAACAATAGAATAAGTAGTAATATTTGCTGCTTGACACTTTTGACACTTGTTTCCTGTTGTCTGTTAAAGAAAATACTCTTATGTTTCTCCCTCGTTTCCTTTCAATGACATTTTCTCTCCTTTACATTAAATAAATGCACCGAATTTTCGAGAACTCTGTCGGTATTCATTGAACGCAACTGATTGCCACAAACTCCAACGGTGTAACTGGGGAATGCTGCTGCATAGGCAGCTGTTTTCCTTTGTAATTTCGACGCTGTCGGTATCTTTCTCTTACGTTCTCTATACAGAAAAACATGAAACATTTTAGTGGGTTCTACGAGAAACATAAATTGCGGATGGAAATTCTTGTCTGAAACCGTCAGCCACGGACCAAAGAGATCATCGCCTTCATAGGAGACAAGGCCTGTATCCGCAGCAGCTAGCTACATATTCTCCAACGGCTATCGCAGCGATCAGTCGGGATCACTGAATAACAAATAACACATGTCCAACGTTCCGCTTGTAGTTCGTTAGCGCAAAAACTCAAGTTTGCTGCGGAACTGGTGACCTAACAGCAGGTGTCGACGCCTATAATTTCTACGTTCTGTAGCGTCCTTGGATGACGTTTCCGGACATGGTTTGCTATCATCAGTTTGTTACTCAATACAGCCTTCACAGAGCATACAAATTTGTCGGTGTCGTTTGCAACAACGTGTGTATAGCAGAGAAATGACTTGCTACATGCAGTTAGAAATAAAAATGCATTATACAGATGAAGTAATCGGAATATTCTATTGAAAGTGGCTGTAGGTCCTTAAGGTAACGACTGAGATGTAGGAGAACGAATGACATCACGTACCCGTAACCTGTAATAGGGGAAAGGCAGTACATTCTAGAGACACATTGCGACTAAAGGACATTGTCATATTCCAACTAGTTCTGTGTGGGTGAGGAAACGGTAATTTTATTCCCAGTCTACATTATAGGTATAAAAATTTTATATTTCAAATTACTTAGCAGTATTTTTACAGTTGGTTCCAACTGTAAGATTCGACTGTGGCATAGGCTGGAAGTTATCCATTATGTAGCTAAACTGCTAATTCTAGAAACAACATTGTAGTGATATAAAAGTTTGCTGACATGTACTAAGTCCTCGCAGCTTAAGTCGATATATTACGGTGGAGTGTGATTGGTGAGACAACCTTTATTTGGTTTACGAATGTTGTGGATGCAGTGTAAGGTGGCGCGATTCCATAAAAGGAAAGCAACACAAGTGGATTGGAGTTGAAATTACTATGGACGAAATCACGAGATGTTCGCTCGTACTGGGTAACAGGACACTATGCACAACACAGGCAGCATACATTTTATCAACATTAACAACTAACATTATGTCTCGACGTTTATATACCTTTTTAAGCCCTTTATCACAATTTAGACTACTTATTTCGATTGTTGTTTGTAGGATAGCTAATGCCCATTGTGGGAAACTGCTGTCGATGAGTTCAGTGCGAATACCATCCGTATGTTATCGCTGCTATGGGGGAGGTTAGACCCAACACCATCAGGGCTGCCTGGCAACGTTATCTGAGGTCCGATGAACGTTTGTCCTTACCCCGCGGCTTTTAATGTTCTCCATTTTATTCTCATGCATTATTACTTTTTTAAGTGAACAAATACTCTCTAGTTACAAAATACAACTGGCCTACCTTAAAAATAGAGAGTTCTAGTCGAATATTTAACAGATTAATGTAGATGATGAATGTATTACCCATTGGCGGCATAGTTTTGTTAAAAAAACTGGTGAAATATGTAGTTTAAGCTCATACTTTCGGTGTACTCATGTCAAATAACGTATTCTGAGATGTTTACTAACACAGAAAATGTTTAAGCGCTGTTAGGTAAGGGTTGAAAGCCAAAGTCTTAATTGTCTATATTACTTTGTCAACACATACGTCTTCGTTCTGTACAAAATGACATCAAAGTCAATCATACATAATGACAACCCTCCACATTAGGATAACTTCCATTGTTACCATGATCTTCCTCACAGTTGTCTTGGCAGGGCAGTACTGTTTGTTTGGGATTGGCATCTCGCATTTTATAGCCATCCCAGCTGGCACTTTAATAAATATACACCGTTAGATTTCCTCTCTTAGTCTGTGTTTAACTGCATAGATTAACACTCTGCGTTAAAACAATTATGCATATTCATTGTCATTGCTGGATCCACTCCCGCAACCTATTCCTGGTCCTTCGGTAACCACGTTACAGTACACACAAAACACTGTAATAGGGCAAGGAGTTTACAAATGGATTAATGAAATTTAGGAGGTCTGACCAGAAGGTCATCTGACCAGACTTGTTATTATCAGAGTCTTTACCCATTTGCACCTACATCTACAAGGATTCTGCGCAAATCTCACTTAAGTGCCTGGTGGACGGTTCACAGAACCATCTTCACATTAATTCTCAATTATACTTGCTGCACTATTGTTTATACAATTCTCTGTCATTCCACCATGTAACAGCGGGTGGAACAAACGAACACCTATATCTTTTCGTGCGAGTGTAGGCAGTCGCTTTAGTAGATCTGTTGCATCTTCTAAGTTTTCTGCTAATAAAACACGGAGTATGGTTCTCCTCCTCCACGACATTTGCTATGTGTTCTTACCTATTTAAGTAGCTTGTAATTGTAATGCATAGGTATTTAGTTGAATTTACTGCCTTTAGATTTGATTGATTTATCGTGTAACCGAAGTTTAACAGATTCCGTTTAACATTCATGTGTATGATCCCACATTTGTCATTATTTGGGGTGGTTTTTCAATTTTTCCACAATCCAGATATTTTGCCTAAATCGTTTTGCAATTTTTTTTGATCTCCTCAAGACTTTTCCAGACGATAAACGGGAGCATCATCTGTAAAAAACGTAAGACGGCTGCTCAGAGTGTCTCCTAAATCGTTCATATAAACAAGAAAGAGCATAGGGTCTATAACACTAACTTTGAGAACGCCAGAAATCACTTCGGTTTTATTCGATGAGTTTTGGTCAGTTAGAACAAACTGTGATCTATCTGGCAGGAAATCACGAATGCAGTAGCATAACTTAACTATGTTCAATAAGCACGCAATTTCATTGCAAGCCCCTTGTGAGGTACGGCGTCAAAAGCCTTCTGGCAACCTACGAATACGGAATCAATTTGAAATCCCTCGTCGATAGCAGTCAACCGTTCGTCTGAGTAAAGAGCTAGTTGTATTTCACAAGAACTATGCTTTCTAAATCCGTGTAGGGTGTGTCACAATTGCCGTTCTGTTCGAGGATATTCACAATGTTCGAACACAATACACTCATCAGTCAGAACATTATGGGACCAACCTAATCGGCCGATGTGGCCGAGCGGTTCTAGCCGCATCAGTCCGGAACCGCGCTGCTGCTACGGTCGCAGGTTCGAATCCTGCTTCGGGCATGGATGTGTGTGATGTCCTTAGGTTAGTCAGGTTTGAGTAGTTCTAAGTCTAGGGGACTGATGACCTCAAATGTTAAGTCCCATAGTGCTCAGAGTCGTTTAGACCGACCTACTATTGATATAAACCAATCCAGACGATAGCAGCGTCACCTGGAGAGAAGTGAATGGTAGTCAAACACGCACACGGTGGATGTAGTATCAGAGAGCGTGCTATCCATGGGGATGAAGGCGCGCAATCTACCTAAGTTTGAGAGAGAGTAGATTGTCATGGCCCGGAGGCTCGGAACGAGCATTTCGGAAAGTGCACAACTTGTTGGGTATTCGAGGAGCCCTGTGGTGAGTGTATTCTGCACGTTGCGAAACCAAGGTGAAACCACGTCCAGACGACGTGGGGTTTGGTGGTCACCTCCCATTACAGATATCCGACGTCCTAGACTGAGAAGAGTGATTAAAACAGGGCAGGCGGCGGACTGTGACTGTACTACCATCAGACTTTAATGATGGGCGGAGTTCAAGTGTCTCTAAACACCCAGTGCACCGAACACTACTGACGATAGGCCACCGCATCCGATGACCCATGCATGTACCGATGTTAACACAACGACATCGTCAACAACAACTGAACTGGGCTCGTGACCATCGGCACCGGACGTTAGCGCAGTGACATAGCGCAGCGTTGTCTGATGAATTCCGACTACTTTTTCATTATGCGACGGTTTGGAGCGAATGCGTCGTTTTCCAGGGGAACAGCTCCTTCACAGCAGCATGGCAGGAAGGAGCAAGCTAGCGGCGGCTCCATAATGTTCTGGCGTACATTCACGTAGGCAACCATAGGTTCATTGGAGCACGTGCAAGGCACCAAGAGGGCCAAGGTGTATCGCACACTAGTTGCAGACCACGTATACCCCTTCATGATTACCATGTTTCCCTATGGCAGTGGCAATTTTCAGCAAGATAATGCGTCATGTCACAATGTCAGGAGTGATATGGAATGGTTCGAGGAACACAGTGGCGAGTTGTAATTGATGTGCTAGTTACCCAGCTCGCCAGATCTGAACCTTATCCAACACATCTGAGACGTGACTGAATGTGGCGTCGGAGCGCATCGCCGCTCTCCCCGGAATTTACGGGAATTAGGCGAATTATGTGTACAGATGTGGTGCTAACTCCCTCCAGCGACCTGCCAAGACTTCACTGCTTCCATGTCTCGACGTGTCGCCGCTGTTATCCGTGCTAAAGGTGGACATACCGGCTGTTAGTGAGGTGGTAATAACGTTCTGTCTGATCAGTGTTTATGTTCCAAAATCCTGCTTCATATCAACGTTAATGATAATGGACCTGTAGTTTAGTCGATTACTCCTATAGCCTTTCTCGAACCTTGATGTGACCTGTGCAACTTTCCAGTCTTTGGGTACGGACCTTTCCTCGAACGAGAGGTTGTGTGTGATTGTTGGGTATTGAGCTATTGCATCAGCATACTCTGAAAGGAACCTAATTCATATAAATGTGGACCGGAGGTCTGGGTTTTATTACGTGATGTAAGCTGCTTCACTATTCCGAGAATATCTACTGCTAAGTTACTCACGTTGGCAGCTGTTCTTGATTGAAATTCTGGAATATTTACTTCGTCTTCTTTGGTGAAGGAGTTTCGGAACGTTGTGTTTAGTAACCCGGCTTCTGCAGCGCTTTCATCGATAATGTTTCCACTGCTATGGCATCCAGAAAGCATTGATTTTTTTTTGCCGCTAGCGTACATTACATACGACCTGAATCTCTTTGGACTTTCTGCCAGGTTTAGAGACAATGTTTTGTTGTGCAAACTATTGGAAGCATCTGGCTTTGAAGTCCACGCGAAGTTTCGAGTTCCAGTAAAAGGTCACCTATCTTGAGAATTTTGCGTTCTTTTAAATTTCTCAAGCTTTTTCGTTGTTCCTGCAACAGTGTCCTGATCTGTTGTGTCCACTATGGAGGATCAGCTCCATCGTTTATTAATTTATTTGGTGTAAATCTCTCAATTTCTGTCGAGACTATTTCTCTGAATTCAAGCCACATCTAGTTTTCACTTACAATGTTAATTTGGAAGGAGTGGAGATTCTCTCTCAGGGAGGCGTCAAGTGAATTTTTATCTGCTTTCTGAATAGATACATTTTTCGTTTATTTTTGGTGGATTTGGGAGTTACTATATTCTGACTCGGTGTGTCAATCCCGACTTCACTAATCCTTGTACATGCTTGGATGCTCGTTTTAGCTCAGGATTATTTAATGGAGGAGGAGGAGGAGATTAGTGTTCAACGTCCCGTCGACAACGAGGTCATTAGAGACGGAGCGCAAGCTCGGGTTAGGGAAGGACGGATAAGGAAATCCGCCGTGCCCTTTCAAAGGAACCATCCCGGCATTTGCCTGAAAGGATTTAGGGAAATCACGGAAAACCTAAATCAGGATGGCCGGAGACGGGATTGAACCGTCGTCCCCCCGAACGCGAGTCCAGTGTGCTAACCATTGCGCCACCTCGCTCGGTGATTATTTAATGGTAATGGATCACGTGTGTTTTCACAATCGTTTACCCAAAGGTTCTCGCTACTTGTATGAATAATAGTCATCACCAAAAAGCATTTGCTGTTGGTATACTTTTTGATCGTATTGCTTTGCAGAATGGCATTCCAGTATTTTCCCTACACATACACACTGTGTCCGAGCTGCGTTAGAACTGCTTCTGGCGAGCTGTGGTGCTTTGATCCTTGAAGTTTCGAAAACAGCTGTGTAGAAAGTCAAAGCGTTGGTATTGCTGCAGCCGGCATCCTGGCAGCAAATGTAACTGCACTTGTCTGACATTCTTCGGAAAAGGCAGTAGAGTAATGAGGTAACATCAGATTTTTTGAGTCGTCCAGAGTCGGGTCGAATTCATAGAATTCGACCCGAATACCGAGAAGAAGGTTTCTGGATTCTCCTCCGTGATGACACCCCAGCCGACAAAGCCAAGTTTGTGTACGAGTTCTTGAACGGAAAGTGGAACGCAGTCTTGGATCCCCCACCGTATGCGCCTGATTTGGCCCCGTACGACTACTGGTTGTTCAACAAATTGAAGTTGGCAATGAAAGGACACCGATATGACGCACTTACGGAAGTCTAAGAAAACTGTACTGCAGTACTAAATGCAACCCCAAAAACGGATTACAGTGACTGTTTCAAAAATCTTTTAATTTATTTCATGTGTGTTTTGATGCATGTGGACTATTTTGAATTAATATAGTGATTTTCTGAACATAATCTACGACGTTTATACGTGAACATAATCCATGACACCTACATTTCATAGCGACAGTCCCAGCGGAACTGCTACACACTATATATGTATAAAAAATGGATGATGTGGGATCCAAACCAGTATCTTCGATGGAATTAAGGAAAATACATAGAGACTGATGGTTGAATTCTGTGGACGTACACAATAAGAGGTGATCAGGACCGATAATTGATTTTAATAGTATTATGTATGTATATAATTTTAATTATTTATCTTGGAAA
The DNA here is from genome assembly GCF_023898315.1 of Schistocerca nitens. NCBI lineage: Eukaryota > Metazoa > Arthropoda > Insecta > Orthoptera > Acrididae > Schistocerca > Schistocerca nitens. Next base: position 954,673,594 of record NC_064616.1, read on the forward strand.
TCGATTACACAAACTAACAAACAGGGTCTCGACATCGTTACCTATGTTGCACATCTCAGTTATTGTCTATTCATCGCACGGAAATTACATTTAAAATTCGACGTGAATCGCGTACGCTACAATTATGTGGGTATTATGGAACATTTATTAATAGTGGCTACATCAGTACCTCCATCCATATCAAACCTATTAACCACCAGCAATACCTCCACTTCGACAGCTACCACCCATTCCATACCAAGAAGACCCTTCCGTACAGCCTAGCCACCAATAGCGCATAGGCAACATACCGGGACTCAGAGTCCGGTGTGCAAGCACCTACATGCAGGCACAGGAGTAGTGTGGCATTCGTGTCTTTCCAAAGTGCGTGTTATTAATGCGGAAACATAAACTATGGCGACGTTATTACGAAAAGCATACAAACACGACAAAGTGCATTTACTCTTTCCGTGGCTGCCGAAGGACACACACCGGCAGACATCAATCAGAGAATGAAGAATACACTATGTGCTCAGAAATTCCCGCACACTTGGCTGAAAATGACTTACAAGTTCGTGGTCCCCTCCGTCGGTAATGCTGGATTTTAATTTGGTGTCCGCCCACCCTTAGCTATGATGACAGCTTCCACTATCGCAGGCATACGTTCAATAAGGTGCTGGAAGATTTCTTGGGGAATGGCAGACCGTTCTTCACGGATTGCTGCACTGTGGAGAGATATCGATGTCGGTCGATGAGACCTGGCATGAATTCGGCGTTCCAAAACATCCCAAAGGGTTCTATAGGATTCAAGTCAGGACTCTGTACAGGCCAGTCCATGACAGGGATGTTACTGCCGCGTAACCACTCCGTCACAGGCCGCGCATTATGAACAGGTGATCGATCGTGTTTAAAGATGCAGTCACCGTCCCCGAATTGCTCTTCTACAGTGGGAAGCAAGGAGGTGCTTGAAACATCAATGTAGGCCTGTTCTGTGACGCTGCCACGCAAAACAACAATGGGTGCAAGCCTCCTCCATGAAAAACACGACCACACCATAACACCATCACCTCCGAATTTTACTGTTGGCACTACACACGCTGGCAGATGACGTTCACCGGGCATTCGCCATACCCACACCATGCCATCGGATCGTCACACTGTGTACCGTGATTCACCACTCCACACAACATTTTTCCACTGCTTAATCGTCCAATGTTTACGCTCCTTACACCAAGCGAGGTGTCGTTTGGCATTTACCGGGGTGATGTTTGGCTTATGAGCAGCCACTCGACCGTGTTATCCAAGTTTACTCACCTCCCACCTAAGTGTCATAGTACTTGCAGTTGGTACTGATGCAGTTAGGAATTCCTGTGTGATGGTCTGGATAGATGTCTGCCTATTACACATTACGTACCTCTTCAACTGTTGGCGGTCTCTGTCAGTCAATAGACGAGGTCGGCCTGTGCGCTTTTGTGCTGTACGTGTCCCTTCACGTTTCCACTTCACTATCACATCGGAAACAGTGGACCTAGGGATGTTTAGGATTGTGGCAATCTCGCGTACAGACTTATGACACAAGTGACACCCAATCACCTGAGCACATTCGAAGTCCATGAGCTCCGCGGAGATCCCCATTCTGCTTTCTCACGATGTCTAATGACTACTGAGCTCGCGGATTTGGAGTACCTGGCAGTAGGTGGCAGCACAATGCACCTAATATGAAAAACGTAGGTTTTTGAGGGTATCCGGATACTTTTGATCACGTAGTGTATGTATATGGGACAGCGTATCTGTCGAAAATCACCATTGTGGAACGATGCGACAAGTTCCGTGCTGCGTGCTGATGGTACATGAGAACCTACGCCGCACGTCGCAAATTTCTTAACGCAGAAGTTACGCCAGTTCACGTGTGAGACATTTGAGCACCCGCCCTCTAGTCCAGATGTCTCCCTGTGTGTATATCGCGCCTTCTTAAAGAAGGCATTGAAAGGCCGACGGTTTCTGTAGGACGAGGATGTGCAGCAGCAAATTACGGATTTCTGCGTGCAGCAGGACACGACAATCTCCTGAACGGGCATCAAGCTGATACGTCGATGGGATGATTGCGTCAGTGTTCACGGCAATTAGTCTGAGTGGTATACCGACTGTGGGCTGTACGACCTTCGAAAGGAAGCTTTTTGATCGCCCCTTATAATTTTCTTTGTTTGTGTCATTGTTTTTATTTAGCATAGTGACGTCTCATTTAGTAATGTAGGGAAAATGTAGGCTTGGTACTTACCAAGTACGTATGTGTTGCTAAATAATGCATTACGTATTTCATTAAGGATTAAAGCATCTACTATGTGATTTGGGATGTTGTTTGATGGGTATGCTTCGTAGTGTGTATAGAAAACGTTGAAACATTATTAAATTATACTAATCCCCGTTTTTTAACACACAGTATGATGTCACACATTAGTACTAACGTAGGAGTAATGTACGAGGGTTGTTTTTTAAGTAAGGGCCGTTTTATTTTTAAAAAAAGATACAAATACTTTTGTAAAAAAACTTTTATTTTCTGGTTCTACACACTTTTACCTATTTTTCTACATAGTTGCCTTGTTTATTTAAGCACTTGTCATACCGTACAACTAAGTTTTTAATTGCCTCTTCAAAGAATTCGGCCGCCTTTTCCGACAGCCAAGAGTTCACGGCCGCTTTCACTTCATCGTCGTCACTGAAGCGCTGCCCGCCAAGATGGTGTTTCAGGTACCGGAAAAGGTGAAAATCGCTAGGAGCAAGGTCGGGGCTGTATGGTGCGTGGTCCAAAACTTCCCAGTCAAAAGAATCAATCAAATCCCGAGTCTTTTGAGAGGTGTAAGGCCTAGCGTTATCGTGCAGGAGCAAAACTCCTTTTGTCAGCATGCCGCGCTTTTTGTTTTGAATTGCTGTGCGGAGCTTCTTTAGAGTTGCACAGTAGGCATCTGAGTTGATTGTCGTTCTTCGTGGCATAAAGTTCACTAGCAAAACACCGCGCCGGTCCCAGAACACAGTTGCCATAATCTTGCGCTTTGACAGCGTCTGTTTGACTTTGACCTTGACGGGTGAGGCTGTGTGTCGCCATTCCATCGATTGTCGCTTGCTTTCGGGAGTGATATGGAATACCCATGTTTCATCTCCAGTGACAATTTGACTCAACATGTCATCCCCTTCCTCCTCGTAACGAATCAAAAAGTCCAATGAAGTGGCAAATCTCTTCCATTTGTGGTCCTCTGTGAGGAGTCTGGGTACCCACCGAGAACACAGTTTCTTAAAGTTTAGGTTTTCAGACACAATTTTGTACAAAACCGATCTTGAAACTTGTGGAAATTCCAAAGAAAGAGTGGAAATTGTGAATCTTCTGTCCTCACGAATCTGTTTCGACTGCAGCCACCAAATCATCAGAGATCACAGAGGGCCCGCCTGAGCGTTCTTCGTCATGGACGTTTTGACGGCCATTTTTAAACTCTCTAACCCATTGACGCACTTTACCTTCACTCATTGCATTCAAGCCATAAACTTCTGTTAACTGACGATGAATTTCTGCAGCTGATAGGCTTCTGGCGGTCAAAAAACGTATCACTGACTGTATCTCACACGCGGCGGGCGATTCAATAATCGTAAACACTATAAAGTAGCGACGTGATGCGTACACGTCAGCTACAGAGCTGCAACTTGCATCAGTGTGAACGGGAAGGAGGCCGGCAAGTGGCGCGGTGGATTGTTGCGGCGTCCGCGCGAACTACGGGACTATGCGCGCGAACGGCCCTTACTTAGAAAACAACCCTCGTAGCTAGAATTTGAATCAAACAATAAAAATCCATCTTGGAATATGACAAAACTATGAAAAGGAAAGTCGCTGCTTGCGAGTTGGACGCTTCCATACACCGCAAGGTCAATAAAGAGCCTTAGAACTACTCCTAAATGCGTCGTCCTCACCCAAAGAAATTTTCAATGGATTTTGAGGAGGAGGCGTTATAGTGTGTAGGTTTTAAGCCTGATATCTTTTGGAGGAATGTGTATACTACTCCCGTTATGTTGCCCCATAGTGAGAAGAGCCTTATACAAATCTTGGTCCGTCTGAACTTCATCCAAATTACCATAGATATGGAAAAGGACGAATATGTGCCTTTCCTGGATGCGATAGTTGTTGAGAATGCAGGAGGACGGCGTAGGTTACCTTCAGTCAAAGATATTCAGTACATTTAGCAATAAAATGATATTTATTAAATATGAAGTAATACTCAAATCAAATGATGCTTCTCCTTATAAAATGTCCAGCTCAATTAGGCGTTTGGAATTATTTCAAGTTCTCTAAAATATTAATGTCCTGTCACTGTGCCTTTGAGTGATGCCTACGTTGAGACCAGAACTAACCTACGATGTCTACGGGGCCTAAGCCTCGGAGATGACGGATGGACACTGCAGCTTGTAGACTCGGCGGTAACTGGAGACAATACACGATTCGGCGCACTGAAGAGAACTTTCCACCGTAGCTGAATGGTCCGGTATTTAACGAGGCATCGCCCAATTTCTGTCGACACACGTGATTCTCATGGGTTGGCAGCTGCGGCCCCTGGCGGAGCTCGGTACAGTTCGTATTGCCAACCCATACAGCTACTGCGCTACGAGTGTTTCGAGCGCGGCTTATCGACTGTGGTGCGGTACTCTCTGGAGTCGTGACTACTGTCAAGACAATGGTTCATCGAAAACCGGCAGTACCGTAGGACATGGTGTGTTTTGAAAGTCGACGCCAGAACATATGTAGCTCTGACAGAACAGCCGTAATGATCCTGCACAGACCAATGGTGTCCAGACTAAATATGTAGATAGGGCATATATGATTACTGATACTGTCATCTGCAGAAAACACATGAACATTTTGCAAAACGATCTGAGGATAATGGATATCCACCATGAAAGATGGGTAAGGATCTGATAAATCAGCCGTGGCCGAGCACTTTATTCAGGAAAACTACGCTATGGAACACGAAAACGTGCTGAGAATAACATCTGTTTCTTCTTTCGGAAATTACTGGGACACGTTAAACGAAAGATTTAATTATTTGTGAGACAGTTTTGATCTTGACAAAATATGTGGTCCGGCAGAGACAACAGTGAACACACCACGACAAAGGTACTGTCCGCTTGCCAATCAGAATTTGTGGAACAACATGCTTCACAGAAGAGTTGCGATTGACCTGTCTTAAATTTTTTCCTCCATAATTTGACGTCTACTAATAGGTACTTGTTTTGCTCTATCATTGTATGAAGTGAATGCGACTGCTTTGCTATCAGTATGCATCGAACGATTTAGAGGTAATTTTTTGTCGCGACCCAAGGATGGGCATTGACCCAAAGTACACCAACTGGGAAATATTTCAAGAACGTCTCTCGGCAGACATCTCAAAATTTTCTGACCCAACAGAGGAAGAAGTTCATACAGCGCTGCCGCATTTTTTCAATCACTGTCTTGGACTCTGTCAAGGAGACCTCGCCGCTGGGACGAAACCAACAGCAACAACAAACACGTCGACTGTCAGCCGATCTGTCAGCCGTAATTAATGAAAATGTCTCTGCAGACAATTTCCGGTTAGTCGACGATCTGATCGACTAAGCACATGTCAATCTCGTTCACAAAATGCTGCAAACTTCCCTGGAAGCACAAGTAAAGAAACAAGTCTTAGAACATATTACTGCTAAAAGGTCCGATGACAGCTGCACCGCCCAAACACCAAGAAAGGCTGGAGGCACGGACCTCATCTCCAATAGCATGCCTCTCTACCTGCCACCACCGGATGTTGACCACCTGGCGGCTCTTTTCAACGCAACAAGAGGGGCTGTCAACTTCCCCGCAGTACGGAAGCACACGGAGATCGTAGCCATACCCTAACCGAGAGAGAGGCCGCTCCCCGCAGTGTTTTTGGTCGATGAGTCTACTCTCTGGTGTATCCATGGTGTTCGAGCGTCTCTTCCTGCATGACCTCCTCGACCATGTAGAAGCTGAAAATATTTTTGCCGATGTACAACTCGCATTTCGGAAAGGGCATCCTACAACCTACCAAGTACTGCGGTTTGCGGAGTAAGCAATGGAGGCCTTTCACCACCACGAGTTCTTCTGAGCCCTGTTACTCGATGTCACGAGAGCTGTCGGCTTTGTGTAAAGTGAGAGAGTACTGTATAAGTTTCTAAAACATCGAGTCCCAACAACACATGCGGACTGCTGCGCAGCTATCTGGATGAACGTACCTCTCATGTCCGTGCTAACGACGGAGAATCATCACGTCGTACCTTCACCACCGGCATACCGCAAGGGTCGGAGCTTGGCCCAATCCTACATACGCTGTACACATCAGATATCATCACAACACCACGGGTGTAGGTAGCCTTATATGCTGATGCCACCGCCTTGTGCTCTAAAAGCCTTAATTCACGGAGTTTCCAACGGAAACTTCAGACGGAGGTAAATCAACTCGACGACTGAGAGGCAAAATGGCTGCCAACTTTCAACCCAACAAGGCGGAGGCCATCATCTCTGCGAAGAGGCGGTGCCAGCAACTCTGTTACCCGTCATCGCCAGAGGAACAACCGTGAACTGGACAAAATGTGCCCGACATCTTGGAGTCACGATGGACACACGTGGCACCAACGCACAGAAGCAGCTTCAAGGTCCTCGGACGACTCAGGGACCTATATTCTGTTCTCAGCCTAGAGTCTACTCTCCCCACCCACACTGATTTTACTATCTATTAGTGCCTCATACAGCTTCCCCTTGAATATGCAGCAGTTCCTCGGGGCAGTGCTGCCGACACCCGCATCCGACGTCTGCACCGAATTCAGAAGAGAGCTCTGCGACTAGAGCTCAACCTTTCTCGGGAGGACCCATCACGGGAATTGCACCTAATGACTGATGTACTGCGGCTAAAAGAACGATATCGAGAAACTGCAGTGAAGTTCTACTAAAAGACTGCGAACTCTGCAAACCTGGATATCAGAAATCCTGGCAAACAGCACCTTCGAAAAAAATTTGCTGTGATAACTGAAGAAATAAAGTATAAAAAATTATCCACTTAGGTAGCAGCTCCACATTCCAATAAACGTGCCACAAGGAAAGCGAACCATTCGTATGAATCAGACATAAATCCGCGGAAAACGACTGAAGGAAAACACTAAGTGTTAAAACTTTATCTTAAACTTGTACAGAAGTTCGCGTTGCTTCGTTTACCGCCATTGTGTCTGACTAGCTCCAAAAATTTACGTTTTACTGCCAAAATAATAGCATCAGAGGAAGTATGGATACAGTTGATTCTCGCATTTTTGCTGATCAATTTATACGCGTGGAAACATGGCAGTTAATTCTGTACAAACATGGTTTGAATTGCTTCGGTAATAAGCTTAAATGCAGAAAGGTGCTCATCAGGGTAAATCATTTTTCTGTAACTAGCGAGATATCGTAACAATGGTGCATTATCACGGAATCAAATAATACTAAAAGTGTAGGGGAGGGCAGGAATCCTGCACGTGCCCGGTGCACTTGCTCGTGTGCAGTTAATAGGTGTTCTGCGTGCATACAGGGGCAAGCTGGCCACCCCCTTCTCTCCCCTCCCCACCATACCGTCTCACCGCTCCTTCCTGTGTAATCGTTTTGTTCCTAGCTTGCTTTATTGAATAAGGCATAATGTTTGTAGGAGTGCTTGAAAGAAATCATGCTTCGAAGGAGTAACTATTGCCTACGATACGTTTTACTTATTACAGGTGGAATTTACAATACGTTTAATGTCTGGAACAGAATTTCTACATACAGACAAACGCAAACAGTTAGGCAAATTTTCATCACTGATGTTTGCTCCTGACCGAGACTTACTAATTTTCATAACAGAAAAAAATCTCTCTCAAACTTATGTCTAAGCAAACATTGACATTATCTTCGCGGCTTCACAATGGAGACGAGGAAACTCTTGCTGTCGAAAGTCTTGATAAGAGTCTATTACATGTCTTGCCAAACGGAACTTGTCTCTCAGACGAGAATAACAATGTAAATCTATTAATTCCATTTGCAAATTGGGATGAATATCATCTATAGAAACAGCAAATGGTCTCGAGAATCATTCAGAAGCTTGGGATAAATATGATAATCCCCCAATTGCTTGAGAAATTCCTCTTTTATTGCACTAAGTACGGAAACATATTCCTTGCGATTCTATTCTCGCACAGTAGACAGAGAAGGGAAATGCAGTGCGTTCCCTGACGAGAGCTGTTGTTCCCACCGCTCAAGCTTGCTAGTGAAAGCTTGCAGCTTTTCAGCCATTTCACAAATTAGCTGATCTTCTCCGTGCAAACTTGTGTTCAACGCATTCACGTGTCCGGCAATGTCCACTAAAAATGTAAAGTTGGCAACCCACTCTGGATCTTCTAACTTGGGATCGTACCTTCCTTTGTCGTTTAAAAACTGATTCATTGGTATTCTCAGCTCAAAATTTTGTGGCGGCGTTCGTAGCGACAAACAATTCGCTGTAGAAACGGCTTACGAAGTCACCGCCACACTTTTAATAGCGGGCCGACCGGTCCGCTGGAACAGTGAACAGAAAGATGAAAACCCAAACACTCTGATTAAATAAAAGTCGGTACTTATCTTTATTAACGAAGATACAGAAACACAGTAGTGTACTCCGTGTCTGCAGAGATCTGTCTAGTTCGAGTCGGAGCGGCTAGGTCAGCGTCGGCTGACGACAAACAACAACTCTGCTGCGATGAACACACAACTGACTAGCAAGTACACAATTCGGTGGCGAGTATACAACTGAGCGGCGAGTACAGAACTGTCCTAGCGCTCGCGACTCCAGCGCTTAAGAAACCAGAAGCCAGCGGTGGCGCGCGCAGACTTGCGGCGATTTCCTGTCTCGCTGGCGCTGCTTATGCGGACGGCGTCCGGACTTTGATGCTGCCAACCTTTTGGCAGCGGGCTCGGGTGGCATTACTGGCTAGGATATAACACGAAAAATCTTTTGAGTACGTTACCGAACCTAAGCCAGCGTCCTTCGGTGTGGTATTGTATGTCACCGAACTCTTCTCCAATTTCAGCTAAATATGTGTGAAACTATGTGTAATACCGTGGTATCTCAAATAATTAACTGCCCGAATAACCACTTGCATGACGTACCCCAGTTTTGCTGCTTTTGCACACAGTACTTCTTGGTGCCAAATGCAGAGGATGCTCTACAATGACTCTTCTGTAGGCAGAGGCTTTTTTCTTAGTAGTCCAACAAATCCCATTTGTTCCCCTTTCATTGCAGTTGCTCCGTCTGATGTCACTGACACCAAACGTTCCCAGTTTAAGCCAGCTGAATCGTCAGCTCCTTCAACGGCTTTTAGGATGTCTGCGCCGGTAGTCGTGCTTTTTAAAGATGTCATATCTAAAAAATCCTCTTTAATGTGCAGAGCAATGTCCACGTGGCGGACATAAATCACTAATTGTGTGGTGTCTGAAATATATGTGGACTCATCAAGTGCGATGGAAAATGCAATAAACTTCTGCACTGCACTCCTTAATTGACGGTAAACGTCACCTGCCATGGCACTTATACGACGACTTACAGTCCGCCGAGAAAGAGTGATAGCTCGAAACTGCTTTTTATTCAGTGGGCAAAGTAAATCAGTAGCGTCATTGATGCACTCCTTTATAAACTCACCTTCAGCAAGTGGTTTTCCAGCTCTCGCTATATTAAGCGCAATCTTATAACTTGCACGTACCGACGGGCTACCATTGTTGTCGTCCTGAAAAATTTTAAACAGTGTCCCATAAAATGTTAAATCAGTTAGATGAGAGATATGTCGAAAGAAAGTCGCAGATCTCTCGTGACAACAGCAACTTACGTCAGATTCATCTAGTTTCGTCAGATCGCTCTTCTTAAGGCCAGTCAATTTTCCCATCCACTCAGAATCCGACAATAAATTATACACGTCCTTGTGATATTTATTATAATGGCGTTCAATACTAAACTTCTGCTGGCCAGTGAGAATACTGCCACACATTAAACATTTAGAATTTTCACGTTTTTTGCTCAAGGAAAAAATGATTCTCCCATTCCTTTTTAAAAGATAGCCAATCTCCACTTCTCCGTTTCCTTGATTCACTCTGCATTTTCCGGTTCTTCAAATACAACGTTCACTACGTAGTGGTCGCTTGGCATCAATGTCCGCAGCTTAGCCTGGTACTACACTGACGCAACCTGCCGGCTGTCGCGACTACCACGGTCGCCGATTGCACGCGAGCAGCACACGTGCAGCGCTGTGCGCTCATTAGCCGCGTGCAACGTTTGCCCGCCTCTGTAATAATGTATGCCATACTGCCACGAAAGGTTCGGCAACTGTTCAGATCCTTTAAAGTCTCAGTGCCAAATAGTCACAGTTGGTAACTACGTAGTTTCGGTCACTTTTAGTTACCACCTTCACATCGAAAAGTAAAATAAAATAATAAACTAAGAAATAAAAATTTCTGTAGATAACACAGACAGAAAGCACCATAAATTCTCTACCACAATAAACAAAAGCAAATAAACCTAGAAAACTAAAATTTTTCTTGCATGTGAAACGTTTCAGAATACTTCTAACAAAAAAGGGTGATAAGGACATTGTCTTGACATGAACTCGTCATGAAGAATTAAGATTAGAAGTAGTAATTTTTCCCTTTTAAGCAGTTATGAACAAAAACCGGTTTTCGATCTCGTTCACCAGAAGAGACAGAGAAAGTTTTCCGCATTAATTTCAGAAAATAGATGGACAGTTTACTGTAGCTATAAACTAAAATCTTACGTTCACGTTGAAAGAAGATGAATGACGTCTCATTTAGTTAGGTTTTGCACCATCAAACCTTCAAATATTAAGGAAGGAGATTAATTTTGTTTGAAAGTCAACACAATGAAGGATTAAAACAAAAAAGAGCTTTCCTCTTACAAGAAAAAAATATTGTTTAACTAAAATAAAAAACTAAAAGTTAAGCTTCACTGAATGACTTCTGGGGAAGAGGGTGAAAGATTTTGAGTGGTGATAAGTCAAATCATGGTGGTCACTTTTCTAGAAGCCCGAAATAGAACAAAAGAAGAAAAATGGGCAGTGTGGCCGCAGGCAGACTGAGCACAATGCACACAAGCATAACACACCTTAGACGCCCACTGTTGCAAACTGGGAACACTAAATGTTTTAGATAAACGTTAACAAATGGTTCAAATGGCTCTGAGCACTATGGGACTCAACTGCTGAGGTCATTAGTCCCCTAGAACTTAGAACTAGTTAAACCTAACTAACCTAAGGACATCACAAACATCCATGCCCGAGGCAGGATTCGAACCTGCGACCGTAGCGGTCTTGCGGTTCCAGACTGCAGCGCCTTTAACCGCACGGCCACTTCGGCCGGCTTAAACGTTAACATTTAATGATAAATATTAAAAAGCATATCATGTACTAATAACACATATATTATTTAAATTCTCTCTCATTTTTAAATTAATGTTTTTACGTCTTTTAGACTGCAATTTGTTACATTTTGACAGCACAATTTCATGGCTTTGTCTCTCGGCCTCCGTTCTTCCTCCGTCAGCAACTCATCATCCACGATATATGATGCATATTGTTACTTAGTAAGATGTTACATGCCATAGAACGCTGTAACAGGTGTACTATTGTGCCATTCTCTTTATCCGAAGTTTGTACTACGTTCTTTTTAAAGAACTCGACATTTCACGACTTTCGATTAATGAGGTACGATTTTGAATTTTTGAATTTTGGACAGTTTCAATCTATGTCGTCTTTTTACTCAGGTGTTATTTAGAAATTTTTTAGATTTTAAATATTTTCCATCTGTATTATCTACAGAACTAGTTATTTGTTAATGCATTATTTTATTTTATTTTTAGAACTAAAGAAGATCATTACATCTGATCGGAACTAATGTTCAAATGCGATTGTCTCCAACTAACACTCTTATAAAAATGTTTTAAAATGCAGTTTTAACACACTTTTTCAGCTTTTGCAAAGATAAATAGAGGTACATGACAGTTGTTAATGATAAGCGAAGTTCTTAAAAAAATAAGGCAGAAACTCAGCTACATGTGCATTTACAGACAACTGGCACGACCCTTTTTTGTATAAAGGCAGCATCCTTTGAGACTGAAGCCGGATCCTAACCATGTGCTTAATTTGGCATCTCTTTAAACTTTTGTCAGTCTTAAAAAGATTACATCAGCCAGAAGAGCTCTCAAACTTCTTTAAAAGAATAGTCACATCACGTATAAATGAACATAATTTCTTCCGTATCTCTTTAGTTAATAAATTATACAGAAAAATATTTATCGCACATCTCGTATTATTTGCCGATTTTTTTGACATCTTGAAACCAGTACGAACTATTTATCGTATGATCACGAGTGTTATGTATGTTATTAATATCTCAAAACTTGAAGGATACTCTTCAAAGCATTGAAATAGTTTCCAGTTAATGGCAAGTTGTGAGGAATTCAGCGAGTGCCTGAGAGCCATCTATAAACAAAAATACTGAGCTGACGGCCGGAGCTGTTCTCTTAATGGCGCTTTGTAGTAATGAGAGCAGCCCTCTGATTAACAAAGAGAGCCCCCACCCACAGCGCAATGCTCCCCGTTTGACGTCTCCTGGGCGTCCGCAGAGCATTGCGGCAGCCACGTGTCACTCAGCACGTTTACTTGTGAAACAGACTCCCAAGACAAAAAAAGACTTTCGAGAATTATTTTATACTATTTTGCTTACATCTTGGATTTGATTGGATATTGATAGCTCAATCTAATACGGGTTTTCTGAACGTCAGTACTTTTACTCGCATGATTATGTAAATCAGTTGTTAGTGTATGTAGCGAATGGAGGCTATAAATACCTTCGTAATAGTTTTAACAAAGAGATAGCACTATTTCTTTACTGGTGCCGACGATATTGTGAGGAGCAGCACCTTGTGAAAGTTGAGGTGTTTAAAAACGTAATTCATGAAAATTAATTCTTTGGAACTTGTTTTACTAGCCCACTAGCCCACCTAAATTAAGTGCGTAGTAGAAAAAAGTGCAAAGTCTCTGCTGCTAAATTATAGTGTTCCAACGTGTCCGTTACATTGAATGGTTACAAAACTTACGACTCAGTAAAAAGACTTTCCTGCACACTGCATTAGCATATGATTTTCCATTATCTATTAACTAGCGCAAAAGACTTTCCAACTAAAAGAGAGAGATACTACAACAGTTAATGCAATATCCAGCTAAGTATCAAGTAAGTTGTACGTACAAACATAAGTGCCCATTTTTGCCATTCTGTCACTTCCTTACATTTATTCACGTTTACGAACAATGGCCATTTGAAACGTCGTTGTCTCACTGACTGCTACTGCCTTATTCTCTTTTAGAGGCAATGCCCGCGCAGTTCAGCAAGTGACTCGATCGCTGTGCCATCTCTAAAAGCTTAGCGATTCAGCTGTGGGTGCGTAGTGGATTGACCGATGAGCTTGACAAATACGCAAGAACGTTTGTATAGAAGCGAATATCGATTACGAAAATGGATATCAGGGCGGCAGAAGTGCAGTTCCCGAATCGATGTAAAACTCTAGAAGTGTTGACGCAGAAGCCGTGTTGGGAAATAAGTTTACAGCAGCCGTATCAGTACTAGGACGAAGATGAAGAAACTGTGCGAACGAAACTGTTTGTGGTTTGATTCTGTAAGGACCTCAGATAAAGCTGTTGACCTCTGGTTAGCACAAAAATGGGACCAAGCAAAATTCGGAAATACGCGAGGGTATTAACGTTAATCACAGATTATTTCGCCATTAGCTAGCGTCAACTCTGACCAGGAATATTTCACAGTCCAAGTAAAGTAAAGCAGCAATCGTCAGTTAAAAACGTAGCGACAAAACAAGAAACCTACGTGGAAACGTGATGCAATAGCAGAAAGCAGCTATTGTATCTGGTGTGCAATGACAGCACAGAGAATGAACTTACGTTCTTTGTCGGTGTATCAACGCAGGCTGTTTACAAGGAATGCTATATTACTAAGAAGATCCAGATCGACACAGACTGGGGATTAGTGTAATACTTCCTAGTCCGCGCGACGTCCACCAATTGAGGTCTTTCCTGGGTAAAATTGCTTACAATCGAAAGTTCATTCCCTCCGCCACCAACATTGCGGTGCCCCTCCATCATTAACGCCGAAAGAACGTGCTTTTTCATTGGTCCCCGGCTTGTGAATCGGCTTTCCAAACCTTAAAGCGGAAGTTGCACTTTGCGGAGTGTCTCATGCCATAAAACCCCTCTCTTCCTCTCCTCTTGGCTACGGACGAATCAGACCATGGTTTGGAGCTGTCCTTTCGCACCGTCTACCCGAGGGATCGGAACGCCCCATGGCGTACATATCTAAATCCCTTACCGAGGCCCAATAGAAATATTCTCAAATTGAGAAGGAGACCCTAGCCATCGTGTTTGCCTGTACCAAATTCCCCCCGTACCTTTACGGTAGGTCTTTTCGCTTAATCACCAATCATAAGCCTCTTGTGGCCTTATTTTCTCCGTCAGCCCAGATACCCACGAAGACTTCCCACCGCCTGCACCGATGGGCACTATTCCTTTCGCGTTTTAGGTACACCATCCATTTCCGGACCACCTCCCATAATGCCAATACTGATGCCTTGTCTCGGTTCCCCTCCAGCCAGGATTCGGCATTCGATTCATCGGACCTACTAATTTTTCAGGTCGATGACGACATACAGGATGCGTTAGCTGCATTTCTAGTCACAGCTGAGAGGGTGGCCACAGTGACGACCGCCGATACGCTCCTCCAGCTGGTGCACCGCTATGTTCAACACTGCTGGCTGACGCTTCATCCACCTCGCGCCCAGGCTGGCCTCTGATTCTTCTTCTTTATCCGCCATCAGTTGGTGGCAGTCAACGGGGTGCTCCTCCATGCAGAACATGATATCACTCCACGAGTCATCGTACCAACTTCCCAGCTGTCCTTGATTCTCAACGTCTTACATCAAGGTCACTGGGGTATTGCCCGGATGAAGACCCTCGCATGTCGCCATGTCCTTTGGGTGGGCATGATGGCAGATGCAGATCACATGGTCCAGGGTTGTCAGCATTGCAGCCAGGCCCTTCCCGCTCCGCAGCAGTCCTTCCAATCCTGGCCGACCGCTTCCATCCCATGGGAACGCATCCATGTGGATTTTGCGGGACCCCTCCTCGGCACTTACTAGTTGCTCGTAATGGATGCCTACTCCCACTTCCCTTTCATTTTCCGATGATTCTCTATCACCACAGAGAGTACTATCATGACCCTGTCCAAAATATTTTCCATTGAAGGCCTTCCCGTCACCTTAATCACTTTCAATGGCCCACAATTTCGCAGTCAAGAGTTCGTAAAATTCAGCCACGATAATGGTATCCTCCACGTCATTACCCCAATGTTTCATCCACTATCCTATGAAGGGACTGAGCACCTTGTTCGCACATTTAAAATACACAGAAGAACATGGAGGACCGTTCTGTCCGCAGCTCGTGGTCGTGCGGTAGCGTTCTCGCTTCCCACGCCCGGGTTCCCGGGTTCGATTCCCGGCTGGGTCAGGGATTTTCTCTCCCTCGTGATGGCTGGGTGTTGTGTGATGTCCTTAGGTTAGTTAGGTTTAAGTAGATCTAAGTTCTAGGGGACTGATGACCATAGATGTTAAGTCCCATAGTGCTCAGAGCCATTTGAACCATTTTAGGACCATTCTCCAGAAGAGGCTCTTACGTTATTTCTCAGTATTCGTGTACCACGTCTGTGTGTGACAAAAGTCCAGTCAAACTACTCCATGGTTGCCAGCCTCGGATCCTGCTTCATCTCCTCCTGCCACGGGTGGCACCTGCCCCATTCCGTGAGACCTATGTTGCGGCCCTCACCTCAGTTAGTGGGGGATCTTTCAGGAAATGGGCAACAGCCACTGGCTGCTAGCCATGCGCCGCCGCCGCCTCCTCTGCCGTTGGGGTAGCCCTGGGACCTTCTCCGGGATCCCCTTCCCTGCCCCTCTTCGGCGCCGCCCCGGTTGGACGACACGGACGTTCCCATGCCGCTTGCCCAGCCCACCATCGCCTCGTAACCAGCACCACTTCGACGTTACCTCCGCATCTCGCGGAAGGCGGCGCCGTACTCACCGGCGGCTGGTTTCCACCGCCTCCTTCAGGACGACCTAGCTGCTGATCAGCATATGGCAACGGGCTACATTGGTGCTCCTCTCCCCCGTGGTCGCCCGTGCCGCTCCACTCTTCCCAGGGGCTAGGGGTTTTACGCCGTCGCCAAGGTAGCCCCTGCGGGCCGGCAACACATCTAACACGACACAGGACCGAGGTCGCCTATGGTCAAAGGCGTAAGCAATGGTAAACATTGGCTGTTTTGGAAACAGACATTTCGCGTACTACTTCCTGCATAGGGAGTTGGAGATGGCCAGCAGGAAGTATTACTACACTCAGTACTGATTGGCTGACAAATACTATTTAAAGGCTAGAACCAGCACCGGATGTCAGTTCACGCCGAATATCGACCTCAAGGACATCACCACGAAAGACTATGTCTTCACCATCGGAATAGGACTTGGAATTTAGTGTATGTGTGTTACAACAGAATCTTGTCGTAAACTTAGAAGATATCTTTTGTTGCCTCTAGTAGGAAGTTCTTACTGCCTTTGTGATTGTGACTTTTCGTTGTTATTCAGTCATTTCCATGTAGATTCACGTAAAAAAAATATTGTGTTGTAAGAACGTTCGAATTGCCAGTACAGTCTTCGGTGTGACGTCACGTGTGCTACACTGCTGTTCAAATTGCTCGTTAGTATTTTATAAAATTTTAGACTTCATTTACTTATTTTAAAGTTTGTGTTAATATTTGCCATAAAAGTAACTTACTAGTGGATTTTCATTAATCTCAGTCTTTCTTCCTGTATTATTGATTAGAGTGGTCTTTTATTGTGAGTGTGCTTGCGTCGTTCGTCTAAGCCTTGCGCCTCAGAAGTGTGTTTACATTTTGCGGCCTGCACTGCAGCTGTAGCGGTTATAAAGCTAAGTACTGACAAACTTATTTGTGCTCTGTAATATGGTTATTAAATTGAAGTTTTCAGCGGTGTTTTGTGCCGTTTGTGGCGAAATAACGAGTTAACAAACTTTTGTAATCGTTCACTCACTGTGTTTTTCTGTGCGTCGAAGTCGTTTACTAAATTTCCTGCTTCAGTTTTCAACTGATGTTTATTATTGTTTCTAGTGAAATATTTCAGTAACATTTTCATTCAGTGTTTAACTTCACTTAGTGTTCCAGTGGCCGTTTCAATTTCTTGGTTTTACCTAATAATTTTGTGAAATTCTATTGGTATTAGCTGTGGTGTAGTAGTATTAATACGAGTAGTGGCTTTCTTAATAGGCAGAGAATTTCGAGACCGTTGTTGTTAGTTCTTAAATCGTTCTTCTGGTGTAACTGAACTTTGGTAATGTAGACATATAGTTTTTTCAGTAACTGTAAAATTTTACCGTGAGTGAGAAGTGTGGGCTCTGTCGTATGTGAGTAGTGGGTTAAGATGTGGCATTTGTTCATCGTATTTTCATTGGAGAGAATGCAGTGTGGAGGCCAGGGGTCATTTTAGTGAGATCCTCTCCTGGGAGTGCAGAATCTGTAGTAGAAATACGTTGATAGAGGAGCAGGAGCGTGAGATCTGTGCCCTTCAGGTGCCATTACAATACGCAAAGGAGGAACTACATAGGTCGAGGAGGGTCATGAGTGGTGGGGAATGGGAATTGGCAGTTGGCAAGAGGGCAGCTAAGAAGAGGAGGTGTGCAGACAGTTTTGCTTTGCGTACATGCAATAGATATGACCAACTGTCAGAGTTGAGTGGAGAGGAGCCTCGTGTAGTTGTGGATGTAGGGAACATGCAGCAGTCCTCAGCAATTAGGAGGCCTCGGTTAGTTGCAACGTCTATCAGAAAGGAGGAGGTTCTGCTGCTAGGTAGTTCTCACGGTGGAGGTGTGGGACATCAGTTGCAGGAAGTGTTGGGAGTGAGTACCAGGTCACCAGCTCTCTGAAGCCTAGTGCAGGGTAGGCTCAGGTGACTGACAGCGTAGGGGAGTTGTGTAAGAATTTTACAAAGGAGGATCAGGTGGTGACCTGGTTAAAATAGCTACTCAAACTGGTGGCTCTAATGTGCATTTCGTGCAACTGTTTCAGCGTCATGATCGACCTCACCTTAATGCGGCTGTTAGGCGCGTTAACGTGCGGCTGGGGAGGACGCTGATGGGAGAGGGCATGGATCACATCTCTGTGGTGCCAGTTGGGTGTATCACTAGATCGGGTTTCACTAGGCAAGGCCTGCACCTCAATAGGTATGGGAAAGGGATGCTGGCTAAGCTTATAGATGACAGTGTAGTGGGTGGTGGTGCTATCACTCACGGAAAAATTCCTGTAGTAGTTCGTGTTAGAGGTGCACCTTTATCAAATTGAAGTCAGCTGATAGGTATACCTGCTTAAAGGAAGTCCCTTTACCTAAGGGCTCACCTTCCGAGGATGTAATGTTTCCAAGTAGAGAAGGAATTAGCATAATTCATGAAAATATAAGAGGTATTAGAGATAACGTTAGTGAACTGCTTATAGATTTTGACTATGATGATATTGGTATGTCAGAGCACCACTTAAGTAATTTGACAATTCAGATTAGCTGGCTGTTTCTCAAGGAGTTCGTTGCGGGGTGGAGGAGTGGCTCTGTACGTAAAATTCAGTATTCCATTTGAGTCCATAGACGTATCACAACACTTCACTGAGCAGATATTAGAATGTTGTGCAGCAGTAGTTGAATTTAGTGCAACTAAACTTCTAATTATTGTTGTTTATAGGTCCCCTAACTCAGACTTCAGAGCATTTCTGCTCAAGGTAGAAAGGGTTTTGATTCACTTTGTGGGAAGTACCAGAAACTAGTTATATGTGGTGACTTTAATATAATTTTTTTATATGATGGTACAAGAAAAAGGATGTTGGTAGATCTCCTAAATTCATATGATCTGATGCAAACTCTGTTTTTTCCAACTAGAGTGCAGGGGAACAGTAGCACAGCCATAGACAATATTTCTATTCATTCTTCATTACTAGATGGGCATTCTGTTAGTAAATGCATGAATGGTCTTTCAGACCATGATTCACAAATTTTAACACTAAAAGGCTTTTGTACTCAAACCAATGTCATATTTAATTACAAAATATGTAGGAACGTCAATTCAACAGCGATAGTTTTTTAAACCTTGTAAAATAACAAGAGTGACAGGATGTTTATTGTATCGATAACATAGATGATAAATACAATGCATTCCTTAACACATTTCTCATGCCCTTTGAGAGTTGCTTTCCATTAGAACATTCTAAACGGGTTACTAGCAGTAATGGGCAGCCTGGGTGGCTCACTAGTAGGATAAGGATATCATGCAGAACAAAGAGGGAATTATATAAAAATGTTAGAAGTAGTCACAATCAAGCTACAGTAGCCCATTACAAATAGTATTGTAAGTTGCTTAAAAATGTTATCAGGAAGGCAAAGAGTATGTGGTATGCAAATAGAACAGCTAATTCACAGGATAAAATTAAAAACATATGGTCAGTTGTGAAAGAAGTTCTGGTCAGCAGCAAAAGGTCGACGATATAGAGTCAGTTCGCAGTAAAAATATTTCTGTTACTGATAAATCAGAAATAGGTACAGTATTTAACAATCATTTTCTGAGTATTGCTGGTGAATGAAACAAAATTAGTTTCTACAAGAAATCGTATAACTTTTTTGGCAAATTCCCTTTACGATATTTGTCTGAAATATTCCTCTGTGATACAGACAAGAGGGAGATTGAGTCAATAATTGAATCTTTGAAGACTAAGGACTCTCATGGTTATGATGGAGTGTAAGCAGAATAATGAAGTACTGTGCTGCACATACTAGCCCTGTATTTAGCCATATTTGTAATTTTCCTTTAGGAATGGTCAGTTTCCTGAGCGTAGTAAAGCCGCTTCATAAAAAGGGAGAAAGGGATAATGTAGATAATTGTAGACCTATTTCTATGCCATCAGTGTTTGCAATAGTTATTGAAAAAGCTATGTGTGTACGGATAATTGATCATTTTATATCACACGATTTGCTATCAAATGTACAGTTCGGCTTTATAAGTCATTTAACAACTGAAAATGCTATATTCTGCCGGCCGTTGTGACCGAGCGGTTCTAGGCGCTTCAGTCTGGAACCGCAAGACCGCTACGGTCGCAGGTTCGAATCCTGCCTCGGGCATGGATGTGTGTGATGTCCTTAGGTTAGTTAGGTTTAAGTAGTTCTAAGTTCTAGGGGACTGATGACCGCAGATGTTAATTCCCATAGTGCTCAGCCATTTGAACCATTTTTTTGCTATATTCTGCTTTCTGTGTGAGGTACTGGATGGGCTAAACAAAAGGTTTCGAACGCTTAGCATATTTTTTTATTTATCTAAGGCATTTGATTGTGTTGATCACAAAATATGGCTCCAGAAGTTGGACCATTACGGAATGCGGGGAGTAGCTCACAATTAGTTCACCTCTTACTTTAGCAGCAGGCAGCAAAAGGTCATTATTCACAACGTTGATAACGACTGTGGCGTGGGGTCTGAGTGGGGTACTGTCAAGTGGGGGTGCCCCAGCGATCAGTGTTGGGGCCACTCCAGTTCCTTAGTTATACAAATGATATGCCCTCTAGTATTACGAGTAACTCTAAAATATTTCTGTTTGCTGATGATACTAGCTTGGTAGTAAAGGATGTTTTGGGCAACAATGGTTCGGTTTCAAATAGTGCAATACATGACCTCAGTTCATGGTTTGTAGAAAATAAACTAACGCTGAATCACTGTAAGACTCAGTTTTTACAGCTTATAACACACAATTCAACAAAACCTAACGTTTTAATTTCACAGAATGGGTATCTGATCAGTGAAACTGAACATTTCAGATTTCAAGGTGTTCAGATAGATAGTAAGCTGTCGTGGAAATCTCACGTTCAGGATCTTGTTCAAAGACTTAATACTGCCATTTCTAGTATTCGAACGGTGTCAGAAGTGAGTGATCGTTCGGCACGAAAATTAGTCTACTTCGCTTATTTTCATTCACTATTGTCATATGGTATTACATTTTGGGGTAACTTTTCCCATTCTAAAAGGATATTTTTGGTTCAGAAACGGGCGTTTCGGGCAGTAAGTTGTGTTAGTTCACGAACCTCTTGTCGACCTCTGTTCACGAGCCTGGGTATTTTGACATTGGCCTCTCAATACGTAAATTCCTGATTGTCGTTTCGTGTTACCAATATTAGTTTATTCCCAAGAATAAGCAACTTTCACTCGGTTAATATTCGGCAGAAATCAAACCTGCATTTGGTTCCGAAAAATGGTTCAAATGGCTTTGAGGACTATTTGAATTAACATCTGTGGTCATCTGTCCCCTAGAACTTGGAACTACTTAAAATGTTTAAGGACATCACACACATCCATGCCCGAGGCAAGATTCGAACCTGTGACCGTAGCGGTCACGCGGTTTCAGACTGAAGCGCCTAGAACCGCATGGCCACACCGGCCGGCAGCCCCTGCATTTCGATCGGACTTCCTTAACTCTTGTGCAAAAAGGTGTGCAGTATACTGCTGCATCCATTTTCAATAAGCTCCCCATCGATTCAATAAATCTTTGCAGTAATCCACGCACTTTCAAATCGAAACTGAAGCGTTTCCTCATGGGTCACTCCTTCTATTCTGTCGAGGAATTCCTTGAAAAGTTAAGCTGAATTTTATTGTATTGCTGATAGCGTTTACTTAAGCTTATAGACTGACTTTGTTAAGGTTCATGAACATTTATTTTTACCTGTTATTAGGTTTATGTTGTAATTTCATGTACTGACACGGTCCTGACCTGGGAGATCTGCTCCTCAATTTGGTCCTACGGAACTTGACGAGTAAATAAATAAATAAATAAATAAATAAAAACATGCAGGATGACTACCTAGCATATATGGCACATCGTTGCTAACGCAGTATATGATATCTCTTTATCATTGTGTTAGTTAATGTAATCGGTAACAATGTTTCCTCTACCTGCTCTTCCTCCTCCTTCTGCATCTTCTTCTTCTTCTTCTTCTTTGCTCCACTCCCCTACTGCATTTTGTGAGAGCCTTTTAAGACGTTCGGTTCCTGGTTTTAACGTTTCTGAGAGAGAGAGAGAGAGACTATCGTAGCTATCCTAATTTTAGCAGTTGTAATTTCCGCCGGAGAGCATTTAACACCTTCGAAAACTTATGCTTTGCCGTAGACATGCTGCCATATGCTAGCCCCTTTTCTACATTTACATCTCTATCAGTACTCAGTACTCGTGTGGGAGGGTATTTCTGGTACCGGTAACTCATTCCCCCCTACCCTGTCCCACGTGCGAATGGCGCGTGGGAAATATGATTGACGGTAGACCTCTGTATTAGCTTTAATATAACGAATTTTCTCGTCTTGGGCATTTCGTGAGATGTATGTAGGATGAAGTAATTCGAAGTCCAGTTCTTACCGGAAATTACTTACTCAAAATTTCGATAGTACATATCTACATAATTGACAACGCCTCTCTTATAGTGTCTGCCACTGGAGTTTTTCGAATATCTGTGTAATGCTCTCCCCCATGACGCAACGTGGAACTTTTTGTTCGATATTCTGTACCTTTTCAATTGATCCCTCCATGTAAGAGTCCCAGATTGATGAACAACACTCAAGAATCAGTCAAACAAGCGTCTTTTAACACACACATTCTGTGGATGAGTTAAATTTCCTGAATATTCTTCCTATGAATCTGTTTTGAATCTGCCTTTCTCACTATTTGTTTTATGTGGTCATTCCACTTAAGTTCGCTCTGGACATTCAAGCCTAGATATTTTACGGTAGATACTCTTTGCAGTAATTTGTCACCAACATTGTAATTCTACGCCGGCCGCGGTGGTCTCGCGGTTCTAGGCATGTTTGTGATGTCCTTAGGTTAGTTCGGTTTAAGTAGTTCTAAGTTCTAGGGGACTAATGACCACAGCAGTTGAGTCCCATAGTGCTCAGAGCCATTTGAACCATTTTTTTGTAATTCTACGGTAGTAGGTCTCTTTTCCTATGTACTCGCCATATCTTATATTTAGTGATGTTAACGGTCAAATACCAGAGCCTGCGCCATTCATTAGTACTCTGCACGTTATTCTGAAAATCTATGATGTATTATGGCGTTGCTACTTTCTTGTAAGGAACAGCATCTTCTGGGAATAATTTTAAAATTTTCCGTCATTTTTTACTGTATCACTTCTTCACATTGTATAGAGTAACGGCTTCATCACACGTTCTTGGGATACACCGGAAGTTACCTTTATAGCTCTCGAGTTTGTTCCTTTAAGAGCGAATGTTGAATTCTGTCGGCAAGGAAGTGTTGACTCTCGCTGTAAATATGGTCCGGTATTCGGTAAGCACATATTTTTATTCACTAAACCACAGTGCGGGACGGTTTGATATGTCTTCCTGCTGTCAAGTAATTCGGCATCAACTTGAGCGCCTTTTTATACGTTACTATGGGTATTATGGAGGAACAGAGCGAGCTATTAAATTGATAAGGCTTCCGTGGCCACTTGTTGACAGTCTGCCTGTTGGCTTCTGTCCCGGGTCTTCGGCCGAAGTTCATCTGATTATTTTACTAACGTTTCGCCAACACGAGTGGCGGCCGCAGACTATATATACCAATGCCGAGCTCTTAATTTGATATAGGAGCCTGAAATTTATAAAACCAAAAACAAAAAACCAACTGAACTGCTCAACTGGCAAAATGATTTTGTGCCCAATGCCTACTTTGCTTTATTTAACAATATTTTAGTCTAATCACTGCACGCCTCTGTTACATGTAGTGTGTTGATAAGTTCACCTAGTATTGAGTGCATCACATATTTACTTCGTTTTCATACGGTTTTGGCATGACTAATGTTCTTGTTCCTTCTCTATTCATTTCATAGAATGCATTAATCAGATATATCTACATCTACATTTATACTCCGCAAGCCACCCAACGGTGTGTAGCGGAGGGCACTTTACGTGCCACTGTCATTACCTCCCTTTCCTGTTCCAGTCGCGTATGGTTCGCAGGAAGAACGACTGTCTGAAAGCCTCCGTGCGCGCTCTAATCTCTCTAATTTTACATTCGTGATCTCCTCGGGAGGTATAAGTAGGGGGAAGCAATATATTCGATACCTCATCCAGAAACGCACACTCTCGAAACCTGGCGAGCAAGCTACACCGCGATGCAGAGCGCATCTCTTGCAGAGTCTGCCACTTGAGTTTATTAAACATCTCCGTAACGCTATCACGGTTACCAAATAACCCTGTGACGAAACGCGCCGCTCTTCTCTGGATCTTCTCTATCTCCTCCGTCAAGCCGATCTGGTACGGATCCCACACTGATGAGCAATACTCAAGTATAGGTCGAACGAGTGTTTTGTAAGCCACCCCCTTTGTTGATGGACTACATTTTCTAGGCACTCTCCCAATGAATCTCAACCTGGTACCCGCCTTACCAAGAATTAATTTTATATGATCATTCCACTTCAAATCGTTCCGCACGCATACTCCCAGATATTTTACAGAAGCAACTGCTACCAGTGTTTGTTCCGCTATCATATAATCATACAATAAAGGATCCTTCTTTCTATGTATTCGCAATACATTACATTTGTCTATGTTAAGGGACAGTTGCCACTCCCTGCACCAAGTGCCTATCCGCTGCAGATCTTCCTGCATTTCGCTACAATTTTCTAATGCTGCAACTTCTCTGTATACTACAGCATCATCCGCGAAAAGCCGCATGGAACTTCCGACACTATCTACTAGGTCATTTATATATATTGTGAAAAGCAATGGTCCCATAACACTCCCCTGTGGCACGCCAGAGGTTACTTTAACGTCTGTACACGTCTCTCCATTGATAACAACATACTGTGTTCTGTTTGCTAAAAACTCTTCAATCCAGCCACACAGCTGGTCTGATATTCCGTAGGCTCTTACTTTGTTAATCAGGCGACAGTGCGGAACTGTATCGAATGCCTTCCGGAAGTCAAGAAAAATAGCGTCTACCTGGGAGCCTGTATCTAATATTTTCTGGGTCTCATGAACAAATAAAGCGAGTTGGGTCTCACACGATCGCTGTTTCCGGAATCCATGTTGATTCCTACATAGTAGATTCTGGGTTTCCAAAAACGACATGATACTCGAGCAAAAAACATGTTCTAAAATTCTACAACAGATCGACGTCAGAGATATAGGTCTATAGTTTTGCCCATCTGCTCGACGACACTTCTTGAAGACTGGGACTACCTGTGCTCTTTTCCAATCATTTGGAACCCTCCGTTCCTCTAGAGACTTGCGGTACACGGCTGTTAGAAGGGGGGCAAGTTCTTTCGCGTACTCTGTGTAGAATCGAATTGGTATCCCGTCAGGTCCAGTGGACTTTCCTCTGTTGAGTGATTCCAGTTGCTTTTCTATTCCTTGGACACTTATTTCGATGTCATCCATTTTTCGTTTGTGCGAGGATTTAGAGAAGGAACTGCAGTGCGGTCTTCCTCTGTGAAACAGCTTTGGAAAAAGGTGTTTAGTATTTCAGCTTTACGCGTGTCATCCTCTGTTTCAATTCCATCATCATCCCGGAGTGTCTGGATATGCTGTTTCGAGCCACTTACTGATTTAACGTAAGACCAAAACTTCCTAGGATTTTCTGTCAAGTCGGTACATAGAATTTTACTTTCGAATTCACTGAACGCTTCACGCATAGCCCTCCTTAAGCTAACTTTGACATCGTTTAGCTTCTGTTTGTCTGAGAGGTTTTGGCTGCGTTTAAACTTGGTGTGAAGCTCTCTTTGCTTTCGCAGTAGTTTCCTAACTTTGTTGTTGTACCACGGTGGGTTTTTCCCGTCCCTCACAGTTTTACTCGGCACGTACCTGTCTAAAACGCGTTTTACGATTGCCTTGAACTTTTCCATAAACACTCACCATTGTCAGTGTCGGAACAGAAATTTTCGTTTTGATCTGTTAGGTAGTCTGAAATCTGCCTTCTATTACTCTTGCTAAACAGATAAACCTTCCCCCTTTTTTTTTATATTCCTATTAACTTCCATATTCAGGGATGCTGCAACGGCCTTATGATCACTGATTCCCTGTTCTGCACATACAGAGTCGAAAAGTTCGGGTCTGTTTGTTATCAGAAGGTCCAAGATGTTATCTCCACGAGTCGGTTCTCTGTTTAATTGCTCGAGGTAATTTTCGGATGTGCACTCAGTATAATGTCACTCGATGCTCTGTCCCTACCACCCGTCCTAAACATCTGAGTGTCCCAGTCTATATCTGGTAAATTGAAATCTCCACCTAAGACTACAACATGCTGAGAAAATTTATGTGAAATGTATTCCAAATTTTGGAATTTGGATAATGTGGTTCATCCACTTTTACGGAATTTTATCATTCTTTTCTTGCAACGGAGTACCGCAGGGTACGAGGGGCCCTCTGCCGGACACGTTCCTCAAACTACTTCTCGCCTGTGCGGAATTCTGGCGT
The DNA here is from genome assembly GCF_023898315.1 of Schistocerca nitens. Lineage (NCBI taxonomy): Eukaryota > Metazoa > Arthropoda > Insecta > Orthoptera > Acrididae > Schistocerca > Schistocerca nitens. Next base: position 954,700,249 of record NC_064616.1, read on the forward strand.
TAACGCAAACAAAGGGCGCTGATTATGTGCAGCACCATGTTTTCTTTCACTTGTGGCTCCTTTAGTGATTTGTTTTATGGTTGTTTAATATTACCCGGTGCACTATCAACGGTGTTTAATATTTATGTCATTATCTAGAATATTGGCACTAGAGCACATGACAACCACTGTTTCTTAACTCTTCCTCTTTTTAACAATATTACTTTTGGCGTGTTCTTATTTTTATTGCCTTTTATTACTGTAATGCCTTTTACACGTTATAAGCTTGTTAAGGACTTCAACTATTTTATCTCCCTTTATTTTCGCTGTTTCAATTAATTATTGAAAACTAGTGTATGCTGACATTACCGACATCTAGTGAACTTATAACACAAACATCTTGTGGGTACTGTACGGCAGCTTGTTTTAAACAGTAGTACTACTGACAACATGAATCGTGCATGTGGTGTTACTTATATGTATTTGACAATGCTGGTGCTGATTCCGCATTTAACATTTGACGATGCCACTATGGCTGCAGTACATTAGGACTTTGCTTTTGAGACAGGTAAGCCTCTTCATATTAAAAGAGCACAAATGTAAATTTTGTCAGTACTACTTTTGCTTATGGTCTATGTATTGTTCTTAAGCTGTATACAGTTTGCGAGTGTATGTATATTTTTCCCATTTTGCTGCAGATCTGATGATCGTCATTGAAGACCGAAACCTGTAATCTGTTAACAAAATGTTTGTGGCCATAGACGTAAATGAAAGGAAACTTTCTTCCATGCATGTCTCACCACGAGCTATTTCACGTGGAATGGCGGTTTCTACGAACAGCTGGAAGGCGTCACCATGGGTAGTCCTCTTAGCCCAGTGGTGGCCAACATCTTCATAGAACAATTCGAAGCACAGGCACTGGACCTGATGACTTGCAAAACTAAGGTGTGGTACAGATACGTCGATGATACTTTCGTTGTGTAGAGCCATGGTGAAGATCAGCCTCCATACAAACATAAAATTTACCATGGAAGTAGAAAAGGACAAAAAATTGTCGTTTCTAGGTGTATTGGTCACAAGGGATGGCGAAAACCTGGGACACAGCGTGTATAGAAAACCGATACCTGCACAAACTATCAAACCACCACCCAGCCAGAAAAGAGGCAAGATTAATACGTTCGTAACGCGAGCAGGACGAGTGTGAGCCACAGCACCTCAGACGCGAAATGCAACACCTGGAAAGTGTTCTGAGGAGCAAATTATATGAGAAGTTTAACAGAGCCAAGCACTCGACGAAGAAAGGATTCATGCATTGATGCATGGCTGCATTCGTCGTGGCATACTATCCACATGTTGATCAAATCACTGATGTTCCTGATTGTCTGAGTCCTCGACGGCAATTCGGCGTAGATCCCTCAGAGTGGTTGGTGGGTTACGTCGTCCGTAAACACCCCTTGAAACGTCCCCTTAGAAAAATTAATGAATGACTGTGCTGTTAAACCTCTTACATTATTTGATTTTCAAACAGCTGAGCAAAACTGAACGTACTCAGACATTTCTCTCTTTACTTATTCTGATCATCACTAAACTGACACACAATAGTTTTAGCGCAACGCAATCTGACCTTTAATAATCTCTACAAAAGAATGGCCCTGACTAACAATAACCTATACCTTTCATGCATCACTTACCTCACAACAATCTTCATTACTCGAACTACTGCAATACACCGAGTGCCACTACTGCCAGCTAAATAAGAGACTCAAACTACTGAAGGCACTAACGACTGATAGGCATAGTTAGCAAATGAAAGATTTTGATACGGAACAATGTATTTACCTCAATAGTGTTCGAAAATCATAATTATATATATATGATCTCAGTCCATGATATCCAATATTACAAATTTACTCTTTCTGATGGACACACGTCAAGATCGTTCGCTCTCAAAATTCCGCCATCTCTCCCCACATCCACCGCAGCTGGCGGCTCAACTCCAACTGCGCAACGCTACGCACTGTTAACATGTAACTGCCCAACACTACAATGGCGAACACCAATGCACCCAACCACAGACTGCACACAGCACAGCCAGTGATTTTCATACAGAGCTCTACGTGACCTTACCAACATAAAAACCTAAACAGCCTACTTACATTGCCCCCCATTCTGCCCACAAAAATTTTTACAAATTGTCTTGGGCAATGGCCAATATATATTTGAATTTTTTTATAGAATTACAATAACAAAGAAATTAAATGCACACACGTACTGATACACTGTTGGTCAAAAGCTAAAATTTTCTCACAATCCATTAAGACAGTCCTGATCATTCATCACAATAAAATTGCAGTGTTTTTTTTTTCTCAAAGTCTGAGCAGTAAAAGAAAATGCACAGGGAAGTAGTGGATTTCCATGCAGTCTTGAAGAAGTAGTGTTGTCTTTCCAACGGAAAGACAGTGCTGACTCTTGACATGCCGACAGGTAATGGGCAACAACAGAGCAAACCCACAGCAGAGTCAGTCGAAGTTTTGAAGAATATTGGTAGGTAGGTCATCACAGAGCAGACCCACTGTAGTCCTGGTAGAGACTATGGTATTGGTGGGCCACCAGAGGTGCAGACCCACTGTAGTCCTTGAAGAGACGGCCAGAGGCCATCTGTTGCGACTGTGCAGGTGCACAATCACCATCGAAGAGTCTTGTACTATATAGCAAGTCCATTAACTACAACTTGTGCACTCACAAACTTTTTGCTGTTAACCAGTCCCTTGCTGAATTATCAACACACGTGCGAGCACTAACAGTCCCTTTTTTCATATATTGTGCATATACTATGACCAACAGAAACGTGTGTAGTGAAATGTATGCTTACAAGTTACTTAATTTGATGAACTGGTGTCCATTACAATTTTATAACATGAGAATACAATCACAAAGGTACAGAAAACATCATTAAAAAACATAAAAATAGAGATAATTTTGTAGTAATAAAGCCTTTACAAAAGAATAGAAATAAACATGAACATCAGTGTTACAGGAATTATGACACAAATAAATAAAATGAGAGTAGTTTTTGAAACAATTTCACACATGAGCATTGAAACAGAACAGAATAAATAATGTCCAAACAACTTTACAAAGTAAATAACACATTATTATAAAAATTCTAAAACATATCTCTTATCAGAGAAAAATATAAAGAGAGGAAGAACACAAATACGCAAGGTACACAGACACGTAGTGGAATAACACAGAACAGGACAGGATTTGTTTTCAGTGTGACGTTTGGTACTGCAGTCCAACCCAAAACTTCAGTTCATAGATGTTCCCTCTTATTTCACTTTTTTTTATAACTTGTCAATGCATTTCTTACAATTCATCACAACTCATTCTCTTATATAGCCTACCCCCTCTTAAGCTAACTTAAATCTACTGAGCTCAGATCCTAAACTAACGGACGAGGCAATGCAGCAGCACAAAACAATTAACACACGGCAATGACAAAAATGCAAATTGGCAAAGCAAGCAGCAATAAATATAAATTAACAAAGCAAATGCAACATTATCAATAATATAAGGCAATGTGCAGCAAACAAGAAAAATAAATCAGTAGTAAATCTGGCTTAACACAGCAATACAAAGTGAAATTCAGTAGTACTATGCCTGGCAAACAGCAGCAGGAAATGCAATAACTTATATATAAACATGACAAACCCACAAGCAGAAAAAATAGTACACTAAAAATGGCCATGTTTAAAACCTGTGTCACATTTTACCACTAAGGTGATGCATCACGATAACTTACTCTAGCAGACAAGTTACCAAATCGTAAAAGAAATTTTTATGCAATTACTGTGAAGGGAAATGTCTATTTGTGTTCCCTTTTTCTTTTAAGAAAGTAGATCATAAAATTATTGTTTAATGGATCTGTAGACAGAAAATATTTACATTAGTACATCTATTAAATTTTATTTTAACCAATGCTGCAGTGCAGCTAGAAACTAGATATTGAACGAAATAGGCAGTAAAAAAATCTCTCAACTAGAAAGACAATAGATGTAAAATGTTACTCATTTCATTAGGCATTTTAGTTGTTGTTGCGGTCTTCAGTCCTGAGACTGGTTTGTTGCAGCTCTCCATGCTACTCTATCCTGTGCAAGCTTCATCTCCCAGTACCTACTGCAACCTACATCCTTCGGAATCTGCTTAGTGTATTCATCTCTTTTTCTCCCTCTACGATTTTTACCCTCCACGCTGCCCTCCAATGCTAAATTTGTGATCCCTTGATGCCTCAAAACATGTCCTACCAACCGATCCCTTCTTCTAGTCAAGTTGTGCCACAAACTTCTCTTCTCCCCAATCCTATTCAATACCTCCTCATTAGTTACGTGATCTACCCACCTTATCTTCAGCATTCTTCTGTAGCACCACATTTAGAAAGCTTCTATTCTCTTCTTGTCCAAAATGGTTATCGTCCATGTTTCACTTCCATACATGGCTACACTCCATACAAATACTTTCAGAAACAACTTCCTGACACTTAAATCTATACTCGATGTTAACAAATTTCTCTTCTTCAGAAACGATTTCCTTGCCATTGCCAGTCTACATTTTTTTCCTCTCTACTTCGACCATCATCAGTTATTTTACTCCCTAAATAGCAAAACTCCTTTACTACTTTAAGTGTCTCATTTCCTTATCTAATCCCCTCAGCATCACCCGATTTAATTTGACTACATTCCATTATCCTCGTTTTGCTTTTGTTGATGTTCATCTTATATCCTCCTTTCAAGACACTGTCCATTCCGTTCAACTGCTCTTCCAAGTCCTTTGCTGTCTCTGACAGAATTACAATGTCATCGGCGAACCTCAAAGTTTTTACTTCTTCTCCATGAATTTTAATACCTACTCCGAATTTTTCTTTTGTTTCCTTTACTGCTTGCTCAATATACAGATTGAATAACATCGGAGAGAGGCTACAACCCTGTCTCACTCCTTTCCCAACCACTGCTTCCCTTTCATGCCCCTCGACTCTTATAACTGCCATCTGGTTTCTGTACAAATTGTAAATAGCCTTTCGCTCCCTGTATTTTTACCCCTGCCACCTTCAGAATTTGAAAGAGAGTATTCCAGTTAACGTTGTCAAAAGCTTTCTCTAAGTCTACAAATGCTAGAAACGTAGGTTTGCCTTTTCTTAATCTTTCTTCTAAGATAAGTCGTAAGGTTAGTATTGCCTAACGTGTTCCAACATTTCTACGGAATCCAAACTGATCTTCCCCGAGGTCCGCTTCTACCAGTTTTTCCATTCGTCTGTAAAGAATTCGCGTTAGTATTTTGCAGCTGTGACTTATTAGACTGATAGTTCGGTATTTTTCACATCTGTCAACACCTGCTTTCTTTGGGATTGGAATTATTATATTCTTCTAGAAGTGTATGGGTATTTCGCCTGTCTCATACATCTTGCTCACCAGATGATAGTTTTGTCATGACTGGCTCTCCCAAGGCCATCAGTAGTTCTAATGGAATGTTGTCTACTCCAGGGGCCTTGTTTCGACTCAGGTCTTTCAGTGCTCTGTCAAACTATTCACGCTGTATCATACCTCCCATTTCATCTTGATCTACATCCTCTTCCATTTCCATAATATTGTCCTTAGGTAAATTGTTCCCTTATGCTCTCCCTGAAACCCTCTACAACCTCTGGTTCTTTCAGTTTATCCAGGTCCCATCTCCTTAAATTCCCACCTTTTTGCAGTTTCTTCAGTTTCAATCTGCAGTTCATAACCAATAGATTGTGGTCAGAATCCACATCTGCCCCTGGAAATGTCTTACAATTTAAAACCTGGTTCCTAAATCTCTGTCTTACCATTATATAATCTATCTGATACCTTTTAGTATCTCCAGGATTCTTCCAGGTATACAACCTTCTTTTATGATTCTTGAACCAAGTGTTAGCTATGGTTAAGTTATGCTCTGTGCAAAATTCTACACGACGGCTTCCTCTTTCATTTCTTACCCCCAATCCATATTCACCTACTACGTTTCCTTCTCTCCCTTTTCCTACTGACGAATTCCAGTCACCCATGACTATTAAATTTTCGTCTCCCTTCACTACCTGAATAATTTCTTTTATCTCGTCATACATTTAATCAATTTCTTCATCATCTGCAGAGCTAGTTGGCATATAAACCTGTACTACTGTAGTAGGCATGGGCTTTGTGTCTATCTTGGCCACAATAATGCGTTCACTATGCTGTTTGTAGTAGCTAACCCGCACTCCTATTTTTTTATTCATTATTAACCTACTCCTGCATTACCCTTATTTGATTTTGTATTTATAACCCTGTAATCACCTGACCAAAAGTCTTGTTCCTCCTGCCACCGAACTTCACTAATTCCCACTATATCTAACTTTAACCTATCCATTTCCCTTTTTAAATTTTCTAACCTACCTGCCCGATTAAGGGATCTGACATTCCACGCTCTGATCTGTAGAATACCAGTTTTCTTTCTCCTGATAACGACGTCCTCTTGAGTAGTCCCCGCCCGGAGATCCGAATGGGGAACTATTTTACCTACGGAATATTTTACCCAAGAGGACGCCATCATCATTTAATAATACAGCAAAGCTGGATGTCCTCGGGAAAAATTACGGCTGTAGTTTCCCCTTGCTTTCAGCCGTTCGGAGTACTAGCACAGCAAGGCCGTTTTGGTTAATGTTACAAGGCCTGATCAGTCAATCATCCAGACTGTTGCCCCTGCAACTACTGAAAAGGCTGCTGCCCATCTTCAGGAACCACATGTTTGTCTGGCATCTCAACAGATACCCCTCCGTTGTGGTTGCACCTACGGTACGGCCATCTGTATCGCTGAGGCATACAAGCCTCCCCACCAACGGCAAGGTCCATGGTTCATGGGGGAAGGGCATTTTAGTAAGTATCATAAATTAAGAGCTCCACAGCGTAATCATATGTTTTCAGGCTTGAGCGTGTCGTATATGTGATGCTTTCTACAAAGAAATGTCAATAGCGAGGATAATGGTCTCTTTTCTCTCCACCTAATGGCTTTTTCTCCAGGCAGGTGGCACAGCTGGGCGCCCACGATGCATTACATGAAGGTCACTTAACTTTCTTACGACAGCAGTGACAGGCTCATTAAAAAAAAATTCACAGGTTGAGAGTTTGCCTTACAAATGTGTAGAAACAATTTTGGGTGGCATTGTGATACATTCACACATATACACACATTTCATAACTCTTAAAGTACGATTCTTGGTTTCCAACATCCTTTTTCACAAATCAGAGTTCCTAACGACTACTCATTATTCCTTACCTTATTACACATATACATATTCGTCTACACTTCTTCAATATTTCATCGTAGTAAATATGTAGCATAATCAAATTATCAGCTTATTGATCATAAACATACCTCAACATCATAATACACATCGTCATCGTAATAATATCATAAAACCTCAGCCAAATCTCAAAAACGTCGTAGGTTTCTGCAATAATTTCAAAACCTTCAATACAATCATCTACCTCAAACGTACTTCCAAAATCATGATCCCTTACCAAATACGTCATTCAAAGCTCTCATAGTATCACAATGGTTCCAAAAAAATATGAACAGTTCACAAAGTACAAATAACATACAATTTCGTAAGTGTGAAGTTATCCAACTGTGTAATTACGTAAACATCTGTCACTGACGTAGTAAAAAAAAAAAATGTTTCTTTCTCTGTTAAATGATCAGATAGCTGTGTAATTCTGTGTTAGAGAAATATGGTATCGATGTGTAAAGTTGTATAAGCAAATACCATATTAGCTAGGGTTCATTGTGCTTGCCAAACACATGGTACACAAAGTAAGCGTGTACTCCCCTGAGGTTTAATGTAATTATCCCCTCAGGTGTTACAGATTACTGCAATCGAATGAAATGTATCACCGAAAACATTTTTTCTATCATTGTGATTCAAAAATCTTAAAAAATAAATGTTTTAAGTACACAATTAATCACTCAAATACGTGTACTGTAGCGCTAAACTGTGCGTCTTGTAAGATAACTCTGTCCAAGTGTCGTAGGTTTCGTCCTCTGTAAGCAAAGTTCTGCAGAAGTCAATGTACTCACCTCATCATAAACAAAAGTGAAATGCTTTGCGTATATATATCGTAGTTATTACGCTCATTGCCGTGATGAAGAAAGTACTGTACCGTAACGTATTGTTGTGCTACAGAAAAGGCTGTCTCATTTTAGCTATACCACAAAAGTTACTACTAAAACATGTTTTACTTTCCAGAAGAAATCAGAAAAACTGTGCAGATATAAAATAGATACACCGCAAAAGCAACAATGTAAATTGTATCTCACATTAGTAGCGTCGTGATATAGTCGTGTAGCTGTCAAATAAACTATTTACTGTGTCATCTGGTATCTCTCAGAAAGCGCTTTAAATCCATAATGTATTTTCAAGTAAACCAAAATGTTGCAGTAAAATCTCATTAGCAGTGTATGTTATAAGTATGTAATCCGTATATTCGTTACGTAATTTTGAAACTAACAAGCAATAATGTACAAATAACAACACTGCGTCGTCTGTTCACTATAACAATGCATTCGTAATTTCTGTATAAATAAGTTCTCTTGGTTCTTGACTGGATATTTAACTTCAAACATTGTTGCATGTTAACAGTTTCTCAGTGTGATAAATTGTACAAGTAGCGTGAAGTGAAAAATCTTATGGCAAAGACTAAGTTAAAAAACAGATTATCTCTCAATAAACGGTTTTACATGTGAAATGTGCAATCCTTTACTCCTCCTGGTACGCAGAGTTTCAACTTCAAAGCAGTTATCATGTTGTGCATGTCGGTAATTTTTGTAATTAATTTCTTGTCGGTCACGTGGTAAAGAACTTCTCCCTGAGTCGTATCTGCGCGGTGGACCGTTGTGTCTGAAGTTATTCTGTCTCCCTTCATAATAATTGTTTTGGTTCCCATATTGTCTGTTTCTATGGTTGTCTCTGTCACATTAATTACTATGGAAATTCGATCTTTCTCTGTAATTATTACTACTCTGCCAACGGTTGTCATACGGGTGGTGTCTGTTTTGGTCACGATTTGCGTTGTAAGAATAGCCTTGTCGTGTCCAGTTATTATTTATTTCATCGCGGAATTGTGACGAATGTGACCTGTAATTGTTGTGTTCCTGTTTTCGCGTTCCGCGATTGTCAGTGTCAATTTCCAATTCTTGTAACAGTCCCTGAAAAGCTTCATTGTCGTCTTTGCAACGTCCTGCCAAAATAATATGTCGTAAATTATCAGGCAATTTGATTAAGCAAATGCGGATGAGTTCTGAGGCGCTGTATGGGTTTTAAAGATACTGATTCTTATGTAACATGTCTTCGAAATATTTGAGCAGACTGGAAAATTCAGATTGTTCGAAACGTTTCATCATTATGTTGCTATGTTTTACTCGGTGTTGTGTAGCTTGAGACCAATATGCTGAGAGGAAGGCATGATAAAATTCTCCTTCACTGTGACAATCGTGAATGACCGATCGCATTCTTACAGCTGGTTCATTCTCTAAGTAGCCACACATAAATTCTAATCTGTGCTCTAGTGACCAGTTGGGCGGTAAACAATGAGAGGAACACAACAATCCACGCTTGTGGATGAATGTCGGCAGAATTCTTAAACGTATTGAATTTACGTGCAGTAATGAACAGCATATAGTCAAAATCATCGTGTCGGCGAGTCGCATATAAGTCATTGTTACGTCGTGTCGACGGTTCCATCTCAAAATTCGGTGCACCTTGCCAATTTCTTTTATAATTTCCGAAATGCCCTGTGTTATGAATTTGTGGCTTTTCCGTATTTCTAAGTCACTCTTCCCGTATTGGAGCGCGAGTGTCCCCTGAAATATGTAATTCTTGTATTACCTGTGTCAACAGATCTTGTACTTCCCGGATTTCTCTTTTGTGTTGCGTATTAATTTAATTCTGATTTTGTTTGAAATTCCTAATTTGTTCAAACTCTTCTGTGTCATTAAAGACTAGGGTCTTGTTTCATTCAGATTATCATCTAACTTCGTAGATAAATTATTTAGCTGGTCCGAAAGTTCGACTACTTTCTCTGATAATGAACTAATTTTCTCCTTGTGTCTTTCTGAACCAATTTTCAGAGTATCTGCTGTGTCCTTTAAGTTTTCGTGAGTTCTTGCAAGTAGCGTAACCGAATCGGTGGATGCAACTGAGTCAATTTTTGCCCGCAAGGTCTCATGATTTTCGTGAACAATAGTTTGCAGTTCTATTATGGCTGCTTCGTTATTCTGTAATGCATTTTCATGCCGCGAAAAAATAGGTTGAAAATGCTCACAAATTTGTGTTTTCACGTCATTACAGACTTTTTGACATTTCGATTCGATTTTATGTAACTCAGTAGTTAAATCTTCACGTGTTTGTTCAAGCGTTGTCTAACTTTTGTACCCTTTGTCCGATTTGTTGCATTAACTGTAATAACAGTGCACTGGTGTCTGAAACATGTTCCTCAGTGCTACCCGGCAGAGCATTTCAACAGGCAATATTAGCATTTTGAAAAGCAGGAAGTGTGTCTTGACCTATTTGAGAAAACGGTGAGGACGCAAAACCTGAATCTACTGTATTTTCTAGATTGTGTCCTGTCGTTTCGGATTCCTGAGGCGAGCTGTTGCCGACCGACCGATCGATCGATAATGCTTCCTTGTTCACTAACTGTTTCACTGTCTACACCATTATTTGCAGCCCGTTTCATTTCCCTATGCAGACTTACCAAATTACTACTTTCAACAGTAGTTAATTCATTACATGGTGGCGCTAACACACTGCATTCGTCTTCACTGTAATTTCTTAGTTTACTTTGGAGCCTAGTATTACGTTTTTCACACGCCATTATTGTCACAATATTTCACGTGATAACAGAGAAAAGCACAATTTGAAGAACAAAATAGGAAAACACATTAACACAACATTGAAATTTATATCTCGTTAATTCGAAGCGCAGCTGCGAAATACTTGGTGCAAATCTACATGCATGCCACAACTGTTTTACTGTACAACAGTGAAAAACTACAACTACAAAGGAAATTTTCTGTATAATTACGCGCTAGCAATAAACAATAGTTACACTAATTAAAGAAACTACAAGAAAAAATCACAAGATTCCAGTGAGGTATCCTCGGCTAAGGGTCGACATATGAAACGTCCCCTTAGAAAAATTAATGAATGACTGTGCTGATAAACCTCTTACATTATTTGATTTTCAAACAGCTGAGCAAAACTGAACGTACTCAGACATTTCTCTCTTTACTTACTCTGATCATCACTAAACTGACACACAATAGTTTTAGCGCAACGCAATCTGACTTTTAATAATCCCTACAAAAGAATGACCCTGACTAACATTAACCTATACGTTTTACAAATCACTTACCTCACAAAAATCTTCGTTACTCGAACTACTGCAATACAGCGAGCGCCACTACTGCCAGCTAAATAAAAGATTCAAACTACTGAAGGCACTAACGACTGATACGCATAGTTAGCAAATGAAATATTTTGATATAGAACAAACAATGTATTTACATTAATAGTGTTCAAAAGTCATATCAGTCCATGATATCCAATATTACAAATTTACTTTTTCTGATGGACACATGTCCAGATCGTCCGCTCTCAAAATTCCGCCATCTCTCTCCCCACATCCACCACTGCTGGCGGCTCACCTCCAACTGCGCAACGCTACGCGCTGTTAACATGTAACTGCCCAACACTACAATGGCGAACAACAATGCAACCAACCACAGACTGCACACAGCACAGCCAGTGATTTTCATACAGACCGCTACGTGACGTTACCAACATAAAAACCTAAACGGCTTACTTACACCCTTTTCAATCTATCCCAGGCATGTTCGCTAGGGTTTACGTCTGGAGAACGTGCTGGCCGTTCTAGTCGAGCGATGTCCTGAAAGAGGTTGGTCACAAGATGTGCACGATGGAGGCGTGAGTAGTCGACCATGAAGGTGAATCCCTCGCCAATATGCTGCTAATATGGTTGCACTATAAGTCGGAGGATGGCATTCACGTATCGTACAGCCATTACGGCGCCTTCCATGACCACCAGAGGCGTACGGCGGCCCCACATAACGCCATCCCAAAAACAGCAGGGAACCTCTACATTGCTGCACTCCCTGGACAGTCTGACCGGATTGCCTCCAAACACGTCTTCTACGATTGTCTGGTTGAACGCATATGCGACACTAATCGGTGAAGAGAACGTGATGCCAATCTTGAGCGGTCTATTTGGCATGTTATTGGGCCCATCTGCATCGCACTGCATGCGCACAATTTCAGTCGTAACACATAGTCCTGTGACTCCGCGAAAAGCATTATTCAACATGGTGGCGTTGCTATCAGGGTTCCTCCGAGCCATAATCTGTATTTAGCGGTTATCAACTGCAGTAGTAACCCTTAGGCGGCCTGAGCGAGGCATGTCATCGACGGTTCCAGTCTCTCTGTATCTCCTACATTTTGCTTTTATTTACTCCGAGATGCCTGTACGCTTCCTTTGTTGAGCGCCTGTCCTGGCACAAAGTAACAATCCGGACGCAGTTTAACCGCGAACTGCAGACAACCCGAGCCGTGTACCTTCTTCTCGGTGGAATGACTGTAACTAATCGGCTGTCGGACGCCCTCCGTCTAATAGGCGCTGCTCATGCATGGTTGTTTACATCTTTGGGCGAGTTTAGTGACATATCTGAACAGTCAAAGTAACTATGTTCGTGATACAATATCCACAACCAATGTTTATCTTCAGGAGTTCTGGGAACCGGGGTGATGCAAACCTTTCTTGTTGTGTTTATATTCAGTGTCCTCTGTCGTAAGGTCGGTTAGTCCGCGTTTTCTTATGTTAAATGGCTATTCAGAGGTTTGTTGGACTTATGATTAACTAATTGTCATCAGAAAATTAGTGATACTTGCAGTTTGGGAGAAGAGGTGACAAATAATTTACATATAGCCATAAAGTACTCAAGCCTGTACCGATGCCTACACAAATCTTTATAATGCAACTTACCGTGGTGACTTGGTTCCTTTTGATCACTACAGGTCTTTGGTAGGATTTAAGGTAAGAGAAAATACTATATATCTCGGCATCCATCAGAGATCAATCAGACTCCAAGAACGCCTGAAGATGGCAAGAAGTCGGCTAGCCGAAATATCGCGCCGTTTGGATGACGCTACCCGGCTGAATACCCGAGAAATTTTCAACATTTCTGTACGCCGGGAAAACCTCAGATCACACATCAAATACCTCTATGGGGAGGAGATGCACAGCAAAATCAAGAAGCAGTACAAGCTTCTTAACTGGAAGGAATGCCTTTTGGCCTTCCTTGTCTTTCTACTGAGATGCCGAGAGGACCGAATCATACCATTTTTTTGCGAAGGTCACTCACCATATCAGAACAGCAGCCGCCAACCGGATCACCGGAAGAGCTAGGGGGGACCTGGTCAGGAAGAGGATCCGGTACACACGGCGTAGACTCGACGAGACGTCTAGAGAACTCTTCTCACTCCACTTGCAGCTCGCCTGGACACTCTCCCCTGACTCATGGGAGTGGGTAGATGCAGTTAGTTCCGTAGTGCTTCGAGTCATTTGAACCATTTTGCAGTTAGTTGGTCTCAAGCCAACAGTGCTTGGCAATTGGCCACCTGCAGACAAACTGCAAAATACAAATGCCTTGCAGCCAAACCACCGTAAGAAGGACCACAGAGAACTGTGTCAATTGTTCATGGAAAGTAAATGACTATGGTAGCATATACGTACTTGAAAAGGGGCTCAATTTCACACGAACACCGACAACATTACCAACAGAACAGTTCATCAGCGAGGTGTAACAGGCCGCTCTTGCACTTCCACGTGACGCTGCAGAGGAATTACGACGGGAAACATGCCGTGTACTCACCAGGGCGGCTGCCCCGAAGCCAAACATCTCCAAGGAAGAGAGGAAAGCACTGAAGCGGCTCCGAGAAGTTGCCGAGATTGCCGTCCTCCCAGCAGATAAAGGGAACTGCACGACTCTACTGCCATGTAATGTATACAAGGAAAAATTGTATGATCTATTAGAAGACGACACCTACTGGAGAATAGAAGACGATCCTACCAACAGAGTGAAAAGGAAGACTTTCTTCTCCAGCACACCTTCGAAGATAAGAAGGCGGTGAAGAAACTTCGTCCACGAGCAGCTGCACCTCCTACACTTTACGGACTACCTAAAGTCCATAAGGATGGATTGTCTCTCCACCCGATTGTAAGCAACACTGGAGCACCAACATATGAATTAGCAGAACACCTGACGTCGATGCTCAGTCTCTTTGTGGGCAAATGTCAGCACCACAACAGAAACTCCGAGCATTTCGTCCATCAGCTCCAGAACTTACGATTGGGCCAAGAAGACCACATGCTGAGCTTTGACGTGGTATCCTTGTTTATTAGGGTACCTCTAAGAGATTCCCGAAGCCTAATAGGAGAAAAATTGGGCCCAACAGTAACGAAAGTTTTCGAATTAGTACTTACGTCAACATACTTTCTGTTCGATGCGAAATACTACGAACATACAGATGGAGTAGTGATGGGCTGTCCGCTATCTCCAGTAGTGGTCAATATGTTTATGGAGGCTTTTGAAGAAGAAGCTCTCGAGTCGGCAGTCTACAAGCTATCTTGCTTTTTTCGATATGTAGACGATACATCCGTAATCTGGCCGCACGGATGACAACGCCTCCAAGACTTTCTGTAGCATCCGAAATCGCTGCACCAGAATATCAAGTTCACGATGGAGGTAGAAGAAAAAAGACAAGCATCCATTTCTGGATGTGCTTGTCAAGCGAAGACCAGACGGCACACTAGGACACATCTCTGCCGTAAGCCGACCCATACACATTTGTACCTGCATGCCTCCAGCTGTCATGCTTCTTCACAAGGAGAGGGTGTTCCGAGCACACTGGTGCACTGAGCACGCGAAGTCTCGGACTGTGACAGCCTAGCAGCTGAATTGAGGCACTTGCAGGCCGTATTCCGCACGAACGGTTACAGCAACCGGCAGATAAAACGCGCCTTAAGAACTAAGAAGCCGAGACCGGAGCCTTCCGAAGACGAAGACAAACCGGTTGCGACGGCGATTATACCATACGTCGGGAACAAATCGGCAAAGATTGGCAGAATACTCAGAAAATACGATGTCTGGTGGGTGTTCCGCCCTCCATCCAAAACGAAAACATTATTACGATCAGTCAAGGACGACTTTGGGCTCCGGAAACCGGGAGTTTACAGCATTCCTTGCCAGTGCGAGAAAATGTATGTAGGCCAGACCATCCGGACGCTACACGAGAGATGTAGTGAACATAAACGCCACATACACAACGCATAGTCGACCAAGTCCACCGTCGCAGAGCAATGATTCTCACATAGACATGACATGAACTACGTTGGCACAAAGGTGTTACAGCAATCGAAAACCTTCTGCGACTATATCCTCAAAGAGGCGGTGGAGACTCGTCGTCGCGTGCTTGAAGAGCGCGGCGGCTCACGACACGCGCAGTTGCACGAAGCCTCGTCGGGTGGCCAGCAGCTGCGCGAACTGCGGCGGGCCACACGCCGCCAACTCGCGTAGCTGCGGCTACCTCAAGGAGTCACGCCGTCAGCCCGCCGCACCACGCCCTGCGGCGGTGTTAGCGCCACGACGGCCGTCTTGCCCCCCCCCCCCCCTCACCCCTCACCGTGCCGTCGAGGGGTGCGAGCCGCGCCGGCACGAAGCCGCCACTGACGATGCCATGGCCGGCCTCCAAGCCGCCTTCGCGGCAGAACGGGCCGCGCTCAAAGAACTTGTCGCAGTTCATCGTCAGCTCCAGCAGTTGCGCGAGGAGCTGCGGGTTCTGAATGAGAAGATGGTTCCCGCCCCCGCGCCCGCCTCTCCTGCGGTGCGCCCGGTGGGGGTGGACGCCGTCACGCAGACGGACCTACCGTCGCAGATGGACGTGGCCACTCAGACGGACGTCGCCCCGGAACCTGTAGCAATGCAGGAGACCGGGGAGACGCCCGTGGACGTGGCACCGTCCTCCCCTTCTCCAACTCCAGGCGGGAAATCAACACAGAAGGGGAAGCAAGAAGAGGATGGCAATCTTCGCACAGACATCATACCCTTCCCGGACAGCACGAACATGCCAAACGTGCTGAAGAAGATTGCCACCATGGTACGGGATGGGCGCTTCAACGCCAAAAAGAACCCGTACCTATTCGCCCAGGCGGAAGGGGAACGGAAGCCGTCGCTCCTACACAGGCCGTTTGAGATACGTGGCGGGCATCGGGCAATTCTGCTCGAGTTCGTCACCAAGAAAGATCTCAACACCATCAACGCGAACCCGGTCTTCACGTCGCGCGACTGGGAATACATCCTACAGAACGCAGTCGTGCGGTTCGCGACGGCACGAGGAAGCTGTCTGCAGACTTGCAGACAGCGCTGCAGAACGTCTCTCGCGAGAAAAAGAAGACCTAAAACATCAAAGTCCATTAGTATGCCTGCCTGCTAGTAGCCAGGACAGGACAGACACTGGACAACGAGAGGACAAACCATACCGTGAGGCCACATCATCATCGCATCATCAGGAACGGGAGGAAAGACTGTAATAAGTCAAAACTCCTACACCTCGGGCCAAGGCCAAGGCCCGTTTGTAAAGCGCCAGCGTCAGAGATCCATCAGAATCCAAGAACGCCTGAAGATTGCAAGAAGTCGGCTTGCCGAAATATCGCGCCACTTGGATGACGCTACCCGCCTGAATACCCAAGAAATGTTCAACATACCGTAAAAGTTTTGACTTGTGAGTTAAGGAAGTAGAATGTCATAGTAGTCATTATAGAAAGCTGCACCGAACTCAAAATGGCTCTTCAATGACGTCTGTCTTTGTTTATAGGTTAACTTAGTACGTCCGTCAATTTTGTAAGAGCACTGGCTAGCTGACGCTTATGCGAGAATCAGATTTGACGCCCACAGTACATGTTTCTAAAGGATTCAAATGGCTCTGAGCACTACGGGACTTAACATCTGAGACCGAGCGTGGTGGCGCTGTGGTTAGCACACTGGACTCGCATTTGGGAGGACGACGGTTCAATCCCGTCTCCGGCCATCCTGATTTAGGTTTTCCATGATTTCCCTAAATCGCTTCAGGCAAATGCCGGGATGGTTCCTTTGAAAGGACACGGCCGATTTCCTTCCCCATCCTTCCCTCACCCGAGCTTGCGCTCCGTCTCTAATGACCTCGTTGTCGACGGGACGTTAAACACTAATCTCCTCCTCCTCCTTAACATTTGAGGTCATCGGTCCCCTAGAACTTAGAACTACCTAACTAACCTACGGACATCACACACATCCATGCCCGAGGCAGGATTCGAACCTACGACCGTAGCAGTCGCGCGGTTCCAGACTGAAGTGCCTAGAACCGCTCGGCCGCACCGGCCGGCCTCTAAAGGTTTCCCAAGGAAAATTGATTTTCATTGTCTTCTCTGTCTTTAGCACAAGACACTGAATTATAATAATGAATAATGATCCGCTTTGCCGACACAGAAGATAGGCGAGGTTGTGGGACTGACAGCAGCGAGAGAAGCCGCTGCCCGCTGCCGCACCTGCAGTCGGCGCACGTCGCCTGTAAAAACGTCCACGCGTTACGGCCTGCGCATTCCCGGTGGCTGAGCTACACCCCTGCCTCTGGCTGCCTCCTCTCTCTACCGCCACATAATCTTCACTGATAATACATTTCCATTTCTTGTGCCTCTGTCCATAATACAATCGTTTCTATAGTATTATGATTCGTTGTATCCCTTAATCCAATTTTTTTTTTGTCTACAGATAGTGGAATACCTCCCTAGTTAATTTATTTTCGTTGTGTATAGTTGTCCTCGACATGTGAGCAACCTCTCCTACATGGTCGCCGAAACTCTTCCCACGTTCTGGTAACTTTCACGTTGCTTCCCACTTTCCATCCGTTTTCAGTGCTAACTGCGTCCATGATTTCCTTATAATTCTCCTTTCCTAAACCTCTAACTCTTCCCGGGTTTAGTTCACGGTAAGTCCTTCACTCTCATACAGATATTCTGTTCGGTAATGCCTTACTTTGACATTCCAGAAGATGCAACGTTTAATGCAGAAATTTTTCGTCAATCAGTATGGTATTTCCACTTTAACGTTGCTTTCTCTGATCTTTACCTATATAGTCGATTTCACTCCATCCCATACATATTTCAAGGAATTGTTTTTCATCGTATTCGTTTGTCGCTGGTTTAGTTCAGTTGAGATCCCGAGTCCCATTTTGGCTGGCTACGTTTTTGAAGAGTCTGAACTGATACTGCGGCGTAATAATCAGCAAACGAAAGATAGTTCACTTCAGTTCCCCATGTTCTTCTTCCTCAGAAGACTGAGTTTGCACTAAAGAGCCAAATAAACTGGCACGCCTGCCTAATATCGTGTAGAGCCCCTGTCAGCACGCAGAAGTACCGCAACTCTACGTGGCATGGATTAGACTAATGTATGAAGTAGTGCTGGAGAGGAATGACATCATGAATCCTTCAGGACACCCATAAATCCGTAAGAGTACGACGTGATGGAGATCTCTTCTGGACACGACGTTGCAAAGTATCCCAGATATGCTCAAAAATGTCCATTTCCTGGAGCCACTCTGTAGCAATTCTGGACGTGTGGTGTGTCGCATAGTCATCCTCGAATTGCCCAAGTCCGTCCGAAAGCACAATGGACATGAATAGATGAAGTTCATCAGACAGGTTACTTACGTACGTGTCACCTGTCAGAGTAGTATCTAGTATGTGGGGTCCCATATCTCTCTTACTGCGTACGCCCCACAGCATTACAGAACCTCCATCAACTTCAACAGTCCCTTGCTGACATACAGGGTACATGGTTTCGTGAGTTTATCTCCATACCCGTACACGTCCATCTGCTCGATAAAATTTGAAACGATACTCGTCCAACCAAGTAACATGATTCCAGTCATCAACAGTCCAGTGTCGGACTGGACGGGCCCAGGCGAGGCGTGAAGCTTAGTGTCGTGCAGTCATTATGGCTACACGAATATGACCGATGATGCTTTGTTGTGTTTCGCACGCTGACCCTTGTTGGTGGCCCAGCATGTAAATCTTCAGTAATTTACAGAAGGGCTGCACTTCTGTCACGTTGAACGATTCTCTTCAGTCCTTGTTGTTCCCGTTCTTGTAGGATCTTTTGCGACCGCAGCGATGTTCGAGATTTGATATTTTACGGAATTTCTGATATTCACGGTACACTCGTGAAATGGTCACACGGAAGAATCAATCTATATCGCTACATCGGAGATGCTGTGTCCCACACCTTGTGCGCCGACTATGCTGCCATTGTAGCAATAGTAACCCATCTAACAACTGCGACAGACACTTGTGGTCTGATATAGGCGTTGCCGAAAGCAGCGCAATATTCTGCCTGTTTACATATCTCTGTATTTGAATACACATGTGTCTACCGGTTTTTATGGCACTTCAGTGTACAACTCAGCAGATCCGAGTCTTTGTTGGACACAATCGAATGCGATTGGCGAATGACCATCACACTGTCCTACATTTGTCTCAATTTTAATCGGAGAAGAGATTTGTCCCATGGGTTTCCTCGTGATATCCACTTTTTTTAATTTTTCGTAACACAATTAGAAAGGCATACAGGCTCTTCAATGCCATACGGATGATTAATGTCGTACCAGCACGTTCATTGTGATACATTATGATACATGATGATACATGTGATGCATTTAAATTCATTATGCGATCTAAAATCTAGAAAATGCTAAAGATTGAACTACTGATAACTGTAAGATGTACAGTTATTTACATCCCAGCGATGGCAGGTCCTAGTGTTTAATCTAGAATTTTAGATCGTACAACAGTTAGTAAATGAAAAGTAAATAGTCTTGATGAATAATTTTAGGACGATCAAAGGATATGAAACAGCCTCTACGAAAATCATACCAGGTATCAGAAAGAGGGAAATTAGTGAAAAGAACTAGAGTTTTCAGGGTTGTAGTGGACAGTGATCACACCTCAAAACACATCTACTTTTATCCTTACTAACAGTCTAGTGTAGCATGAACAGGCTTGTCCCGCGCTGCTTTAGCGATAATAAGCTTCTGAAATGTCTGTATTCCGGCAAGAATAATGACAGTAGTACGCTGAGGGAACTCAGGCAGGGTATCATGCTACACCAAGCACGACTGAATGATAACGTGGACCTTAAAATGTTCTATTTACATTCACCCGTGTCGTGTAACAGCACGTAAGCTCTCGGGCTGTCAGTAGCAGTGGCTCTGACAAGACGTCCAGAACGTGGCCGAACATGGAGGTCAGTTTCTGCAGTTTCTGACGCTTGAATGCTCTTCCCCATCACCCAAAAATACTTCCCTAACAACGGCCTCATTACCAAACGCAGTTCAAAATCGTTTAGGCTATGGATCTGTAGCATGTTGTTTTCAGCAAACAAGAAATCAATAACAGCACAATGCTTGTAATGAATTTCTTGCGTCTGCGCCATTCTAGACATAATATTTTACTACTGCTCTGCTCTGCTATGTGTCATAATTGTTCAAAATATTTCAGACGTGCAGAAGAAACAGCCAATCATGAAAGAACTAAAAGGACGTTGTCGTATTTATTTCAAACAATGTAACAACACTAGGGGCATTAATTATTGATCAACACTCGTATTTACTGGGAGTGTTTCTAAAATTTATCGTGCAATGTACTCATGTTTCGATAAGGAACGGGAAGAGCTCTATATTGAGTTGCCGAAGGATTAAACTGCATAAAATGACTGTAAATAGTAATAATGTGTACGTTAATAAGGAGTGACTTGCTTCTGTGGGAAACTTCGGGTATGATTGCAAACATGATTATGGTCAAACGGTGGCAGAATTTGACGAGGCAGCTATTAACGGAAATGTGAGAGTATCCTGCAAACTATAGAGGGTACGCAGTAGTACATACCACCGTAAACGAAACTATCAAGAAATATCATGGAGTGCAAGCATGAAACATAAACAAGTGACATTATCACAAAAAAACATGAGAATCATAAGAGTATGAAGAAACTAAAATATGAAAAACGTTGTGTACATAGTACATTTGATTGTAGACAACTGTAATTATAAGTTTGATTAGATGACTCAACAGGATCTTTTGTTAATGAACTTCTCTACAAGATCACATTATATCACGTATGCTACGACAACAGATGGTTTGCAGAGTTGTATGTCTATTCACATATTCCAGCTATAGTATCTATTCAGCTGGTTTATAACTGATGGCAAAACTACGCACAGAAACAGCACTCTATTGTCACTACGCCTCAGTACGTGTTTAACAACAAATAAATCCGGTTGACTACTGTGTTGCAATTTTGCAGTGTTGAAAACTTACGCTATTTCGTTGTGTTTACTGTCCTTTACAATACAAGGTAAGCTTTTGTGTCTGTCTGTCGCACTTTGATGATCGTGATTATTTACGTTGACGAATTTGGTAGGCACGGTTTTTTATTTGCTGTGTTGTGTAAGATTGTATAGGATGTTAGGGGTATAGGACAACGTACTGAACAACTTTACATCAGTATTTCCTCCATCTACAGATTAATAATGGTAGCTATAACAAACAGTATATTTTGAGGTTGGTTGGTATCTCCAAGCACACGCGGCACAAGCAAGTCATTAATAAGTCATTAATGTTTATTTTACCCTGGGTAGAACATCAGGCATTTAAGTGTGAACACGTGAGCGCTAAACGGTAAGTCTATACTCAGAGCCATTTTTCATTTCTCAGTGCAGTTACGCCCATCCAAAAAACATCAGGTAATAAATTATGTCATGCGTCTGCGGGAAAACTGTTAGACGCTGAGAAAAAACAACTAACACACAGGAGTGGGTACATATTAAGGTACCAAAGATCACAATACCTGTACTTGTACCACTAACGTCTTGTATACTCAGAATCAACTGCACACAATTTATTTTACGCAAATTAATTGCTTTAATGTGAGCATACACAAAATGTAAAAAATGGTTCAAATGGCTCTGAGCACTATGGGACTTAACATCTTAGGTCATCAGTCCCATAGAACTTTGAACTACTTAAACCTAACTAACCTAAGGACATCACACACATCCATGCCCGAGGCAGGATTCGAACCTGCGACCGTAGCAGTCCCGCGGTTCCGGACTGCAGCGCCTAGGACAGCACGGCCACCGCGGCCGGCCACAAAATGTAGAAATGTATTGTCACAAATGCGACTCTGTCTTCTTGTCTTAGCATACTGTTCTAAAAAGCTTTAGGATGAGATACATAAAGTAACTCAGTCTATTAAAATTTGAATGTTGTGTACCTAGGGGCTCCCGTCGGGTAGACCGTTCGCCGGGTGCAAGTCTTTCCATGTGACGACACTTCGGCGGCTTGCGCGTCGATGGGGATGAAATGATGATGATTAAGACAACACAACACCCAGTCTCTGAGCGAAGAAAATCTCCGACCCAGCCGGGAATCGAGCCCGGGCCTTTATGATTACCTTATGATTAAATTTCTGTTGCGCTGACCTCTCAGCTACCGAGGGCGGACAGCGTATTAATAACACGGTAGAAATGAATGACTGTATAAGAACGTGTTACCAGTTGTGAACAGAAAGCTGGGCATCACGTGGAGTGATGTTAGCGTGACGTTAGCACCCGTTAGTATTATTCAGGCATCTCCGGGCAGCTGGAGGTACAGGAAAAGACAGTGTGTGTGTTTTCTTCACAATAGCCTTGTCAAAAGACAATATGTGGATGACTATACACGGGGAAGAATCTTTGCGAAACTCCAAGAAGGACAAAGTGTGATGAGAGAAGCACAGGTATTTACTATTGTTCACAGCGTTGTTTCAAGTGCATGGTGAGAATTGCTGTCTGAAGGAGAGGAGGTCATTGACTACAGTCAACTACAACGACATATGACTGCTACACTATGCAACAGGCAAGAAGAAGGAATCACCGTCAAACAGGGGTACAATTGCTACCACATTCTTTAACAAGACTAAACCACGCATTCTCACGATGGCCCTGTCATTGCATGACGGTGGTCTCTTTTCTCGACGACCAGTAAGTTTTGCTCCCTGCCCACAAATCGACAACACCGTTTGCAATGGTGCCAGGGTCATTGAAGCTGAAAGAACAAGAAGTCTGGTCATGTGCTCTTCTCGAATGACAGCAGAGCCAGTTTGAGTCCTTCCCCATGTGAGGCTTTTCAGAGGACCAATCGATCCTAAATTCATTTTTAGGGATGGCAGTTCTCAACCGCATGGAAGAGCGTCGTTGGAGGAGCTCTAGGAACGAGAGGATATTCGGTGAATGGAGTAATCTGCCTGTTCCGCCGAATTTAGTCACATCAGGCACGTGTGGGATGTGTTGCAGAAACGTACTGCAGTACGTCCATACGCAGCAACAACCATGAAGCAACTATCATCCGCACTGCCGGTGAAATGGAACGTCATACCAAAAGAACTCCTTAAAACCTTGTGGCCAGCATGACTGCACGTTGCAGTGCATGCATTGCCGACTGTGGCAATCACACACGCTATTAAGAACCGTGGCCCACTGTTGAAATGTCAAGGGGACCATCGTTGAATAACAGAGTCATTTAAGATAGTCTCATTGCGTATCTCTCTCAGTTACCATATGTACAGTACGGTCGCATCTCTTTCAACGTATGGTCCAGGTTTCATTGAGCTATGTAACTGGACAGTGACACATCATGCAAAATTTACGTTAATGCTTAAGTGTTGCACACCGTTGTGGTTTCATGTACAGTTTTATTTATACTGCGCACTTAGTTGTGGGAGAATTTTCATTGATAAATAGCCGCGTGGGGTAGCCGTGTGGTCGGGGGCGTCTTGTCACAGTTCGTGCGGCTCTCTCCGTCGGAGGTTCGAGTCCTCCCTCGGACATGGGTGTGTGTGTGTGTGTGTGTGTGTGTGTGTGTGTGTGTGTGTGTGTGTGTGTGTGTGTGTGTGTGTTTTGTCCTTAGTGTAAATTAGTTTAATTTAATTTAATTAGTATGTAGGCCTAGGGGCCGATGATCGCAGCAGTTTGGTCCCATAGTTTTTACCACAAATTTCCAAAATTTGGTTGATAAATATAACTCATTGAGGCAGTACTCTATCCACAGCGATATTTTAACCTCATGTTGAGATGCTCCACGATACATGTTTTTGTCCGTGTGAATACTGAATAATTGTGTACATTACTGTGACTCATAACATTTTTGAGAAATGCTTTATAGAGGTCTCCAACATGGTTTGTTTTAAGTTTTCCTGGTTTTCTAACTGCACATATTTGAAGCATGGACTCCATGTCTTTTTTTTATTTTCATATAAGGTTTCTGCGAACATTCAGTACGTATGTGATACCTTTAAACCGCTATTTTCCCACAGAAATGTCTTTAGATCTAAAATGTGTGTGTGTGCTATAAGTGCCGGCCGAAGTAGCCGTGCGGTTAAAGGCGCTGCAGTCTGGAACCGCAAGACCGCTACGGTCGCAGGTTCGAATCCTGCCTCGGGCATGGATGTTTGTGATGTCCTTAGGTTAGTTAGGTTTAACTAGTTCTAAGTTCTAGGGGACTAATGACCTCAGCAGTTGAGTCCCATAGTGCTCAGAGCCATTTTTTTTGTGCTATAAGTCATCAATACCGTTAGTAATATACCATCGACGGTTGTAGTTCCTGTGGGCTTGATTGAAAAGTTGTCGACCTACTTAGCTGAGAGGTATATGCTGCGGACTACCATGCGTGGGAAGCAGGTTCAATTCCCTGTTCTACCATGGGTGTGTCATTTGTGGGAGCATTGGTACGGGGTGCACTCCTCCTTGTGATGGCAAAAGAGGACCTACTCGACCGATTAGTAGCCATTCTAAGGTCAACAGACTTGGAGTCTGGGGGAGCGGTGACCTGACCATGTGGCTCTCCATACCAAATCTGATGACACCACTGCCACAGGATGACACCGCTGTCAGTCAGTCCCGATTGGCTCGTCTAGGGCCAGAAAGTAGAAATTTACTTTTTACCTGTTTATAAAATTCTCTTCATTACTGTTCAACGCTGTGTGGACTCTCAAATACACACTAAGAAAAAAAATCGACACACCACGAAGGAATTATCTGAATGGGACGGAAATCGACAGTGAGATATACATGCATAGATAAATAAATTGAGCAAGTCAGGTGAGCGTTGGTCCATCTCTGACCCTTATGCAAATAGTTATAAAGCTTTACACTGATTCACAGTGTTGTTGAATGTCCTCTTGAGGAATATCGTCCTTAATTCTGTCCACATGGCTAGTTAGATCGTCAAAATCCTGAACTGATTGGAGGGCTCTGCCCATAATGATCGAGAAATTCTCTATTGGGAAGAGATCTAACGTCGTAGCAGGCCAAGATACGGTTTGGGAAGTATGAAGCCTAGCAGTAGAGACTAGGGCAGTAGATAAAACATCAATATATCGATATAACGATATTCTTCCCGACTCAATGAATCGATGTATCGATACCGAAATCGCAATATCGAGAGCCGATATTTTTATTTACATTAATTTTTCACAATTTTAGGTTAATGTATGAAGTTGTTCTTTTGAAATAGAAGTAGAACATAATTTTACTTTCACTGTGTGAAGGACTCTGACTACTTTTTGAGTTTCCATCACGTCCAGTCTTTCTCTTTGACTGAGTGCAGCAAGTGTATGTTGCACAAAATAAGAGAAGTCTAATTACACTGGGAAGTGGCAGTGGGGTGTGGTTGGAATAACAAGATTTCCGATGTGAGGATATAGCACACCAGTTGCGTTAAAGTATTAAAGTACAACAGCTGAAGAGGATGAAGAAAAATCTAAATAACAAGATTTGTCTTTGCGGTGGCGGAGACGTGTGAGGTGAAATGCTCGGCGCTATTAACAAAAACTGCAACTTTTAACTTCACCACCTAGTTGAAGGTCGTTGGTGTTGATAGAAACGAAAAAAAAGGGGAAGTCAACATGAAGCCTTCCAGCCAAATCCTATAAATGACGGAGCCAACGGATGCTGCCATCTTTTTGATGTACCGAAAATATAATAATACATCAGTGCTTCAATATGTAGCTCTAAATAAATAAATATTTACACTGTGCATCCGATATTTCTATAGACCAGTATGTCGATATGCTTTCGGCCGATATATCAATAATTCGTTGCCTTTCTACAGCTTATCTTCATGCTTGCCAAATCCTATCTAGGCCAGCAAGGTCGCCAGGTTTCTCTCAAATTGAGAAAATTTAGAGCATTATGGGCAGGGTCCTCCTACCAGCGTGGGATATTGCTGTCTAACGCCCCAAATGGACAGAATTTAGCACGGTATCCGTCAGTAGTACATCCGAAAAATCTATCAATTAATGCCAAGTCGAATAAATGTTTGCGTAAGATCCAGAAGGGTTCCAATGTGACATCGACTTGCTCACTTTGTGGAACTCTATCTCTTGAACAGAATCAGCCACAATATCCGTCTTGAGCAGAATTTGGCACGACATGCGTCAGAAGGACATCCAGCAACTCTATCAGTCAATGCCAAGCCGAGTAATTGTTTGTGTAAGGTCCAGAAGTTGTCCATTGTGTCACTGACTTGCTCACTTATTAAAGCTCTTTCTCTTGAATAAATCATCCAATTTCTCTGTAGTTGTAACGACCTGATTTTCTGTTCATTACCTATAATGACTTCCACCCCATTCACATTATTCCTTCGTGGCGCTTAATTTTTTTACTCTTAGAATGTAGCAGAAATGTTTTCAGTGGTATAGGTGTTAGGCCTATTTACAGCTGATATCGATACCGTGAGAATTTTACTGGGACAGTTTTAACCTACGTACAGGGGATGTTCTGAGTAAGAAATATGGGTTACGTCAGCGCTACCATACTGATTTAACGTTGGTTTCATGAAGTGTCGATACTCTTTCTATTTGAATTCTTTGCTCGTTTTGCCAGTGAATAACCGTTTCGATGCATATTCATCACGTTCGGTAACTCGTCATTAATATTTAAACCTTTGAAACATCCCCTTTTAACAATTATACACGTGGCTGGGCTTAAACTGACACACAATATTTTTAGCGCAACGCAATCTGACTTTCAAAAATTCCCTACGAAAGGATGGCCCTGACTAACATTAAACTATACCTTTCACAAATCACTTACCTCACAAAAATCTTCGCTACTCAAGCTACTGCAATACAGCGAGCGCCACTACTGCCAGCTAAATAAAAGATTCAAACTACTGAAGGCACTAACTACTGATAGGCATAGTTAGCAAATGAAAGATTTTGATAGAGAACAACCAATGTATTTACCTCAATAGTCATAATATATGTAGCAGTTCATGATAAATTTCGAAACTCCGCCATCTCTCTCCCCACGTCCACCACTGCTGGCGGCTCACCTCCAACTGCGCAACGCTACGCGCTGTTCACAGCCAGCTGCCTAACACTACAATGGCGAGTATTACAACAATGCAAAGCAGCCACAGACTGCACACAGCACAGCCAGTGATTTTCATACAGAGGTGGCGTTACCAATAAAAAAACCTAAACAGCCTACTTACATAGCCCCCATGCTACCCACAAAAAATTTTACAAATTTTTTTGGGCACTGGCCAATACATATTTGTTAAAATATTTTTCACAATTACAATAACAAAGAAATCAAATGCACACACTTATTGATACAATGTTGGTCAAAAGCTAAAGCTTTCTCACAGTCCGTAAAGACAGCCCTGATCGTTGATCACACTAAAATTGCCGTGTTTTTCTCAAAGTCTGAGCAGTAAAAGACAATGCACACAGACGTAGTGGATTTCCATGCAGTCTTGAAGAAGTAGTATTGTCCTTCCAACGGAAAGACAGTGCTGACTCGACATGCAGACAGGTAATGGGCCACAACAGAGTAAACCCACAGCAGAGTCAGTCGACGTTTTGAAGAACATTGGTAGGTAGGTCATCACAGAGTAGACCCACTGTAGTCCTGGTAGAGATTACAGTACTGGTGGGCCACCAGAGGTGCAGACCCACTGCAGTCCTTGCAGAAATAATGGTACTGGTGAGTCAGCAAAGGTGTAGACCCACTGTAGTCCTTGTAGAGATGGCCAGAAGCCATCTAATGCGACTGTGCAGGTGCACAATCGCCATCGAAGAGTCTTGCGGACAATATAGCAAGTCCATAAACCACCACTTGTGCACTCGCAATTTTTTTTTTATGTCCTTAGAACCAGCAATGCTCTTATCCAGTCCCTTGCTGAATTATTAACACACGTGCAAACACTAACAGTCCCTACTTCTCACATATTGTCCATATACTATGACCAATGGAAACGTGTGCAGTGAAATAGAACCTACAAGTTACTTAATTTGATGAACTGGTGTCAATTACAATTTTATAACATAATACAATTACAAAGGTACAAAATACATCATTAATGAACATAACAATACAC
This sequence comes from Schistocerca nitens, assembly GCF_023898315.1. Classification (NCBI taxonomy): domain Eukaryota; kingdom Metazoa; phylum Arthropoda; class Insecta; order Orthoptera; family Acrididae; genus Schistocerca; species Schistocerca nitens. The sequence continues at coordinate 954,728,865 of NC_064616.1, forward strand.
ATAACATTTGTAGTACAGGCTTTACAAAAGAATAGAAATAAACATATACATCAGTGTTACAAAAATAATGACTGAAGTACATACATAAAAGATCAGAATAACTTTTGAAACATCAACTTTACACATGAGCATTAAAACAAAACAGAATAAATAATGTCTAAGCATATTTACAAGGTAAATAACATATTATTAATGCCCATTATATTTGAGGATAACAGTATTCCTCATCATAGTGAATGTAGCTTAGTATTAGAAGAAGAAAAAATTCTATGAAACTACACAGAGACAGGAAGAAAACAAATACACAAGGGTACACAAACATATAGAGGGATGACACAAAAGGAAAGGACAGGGTTTGTTTTACTGCAGTATTTTGCATGGAGATCTCCCTTTGTTCATCATTATTCCCAAAAGTACTATCTAAGGCGGCTTTCTGTATTCTGTTCACATCCTCTTTCAAAATAGTTTTTCTCCACTGTACACTACCCTTTTTTTGGCCAAACCATTTTCTTATATCTTCTCAATGCATTTCTTCCAATTCATCATAGTTAGTTTCTTATATAGTCTACCCCCTCTTAAGCTAACTTAAATCTACTGAGCTCAGATGCTAAACTAAGGGACGAGGCAATGCAGCAGCACAAAACAATTAACGCAAACAGCAATAAAAAAATGCAGATTTGCGAAGCAAGAAGCATTATAGAAATTAGGAAAGCAATTGCAATATTACAACTAATATAAGGCAATGTGCAGCAAACAAGAAATATAAATCAGTAGTAAACTGGCTTAGAAGAGTAACACAAATTAAAATTCAGTAGCACTATGCCTGGCAAACAGCATAACTTATACCTAAACATGACAAAGTTCACGCAGAAAAAGTATTACACTAAAAATGGCCATGTCTAATACCTATGTCACATCTTAACACTAGAGTGATGCATCACGAGAACTTACACTAGCAGATAAGTTACCAAATCATAAAGAAATTATTTATGCAATTCCTGTGAAGGAAAATGTCTTTTTGTGCTCCCTCTTTTTTTTTGAAAAAAATTATTATTTACTCGATCTGTAGACAGAAAATATTTATATTAGTACATCTATAAAATTTTATTTTAACCAATGCTGCAGTGCAGCTAGAAACTAGTTATCAAATGAAATAAGCAACTATGAAAAGCAAAGCATAAGAACATCATTCAGTAGCCATGTGACATTTCATAAGTAGTAAAAAAAATATCTCATCTAGAAAGACAATAGATGTGAAATGTTTCTCATCATTTCATTTCAGTAAATATCATAAATTAAGAGCTCCACAGTGTAATCATATGTTTTCAAGTTCGACCGTGTTGTTTTTGCGATGCTCTCTACAAAGCGAGGATAATGGCCTCCCTTTTTTTTTTCTTCTCCACCTGCGCCTCTGGCACACACTAATGACTTCTTTCCAGGCGACTGTCGCCCATCTGGGTGCCCACGACGCATTACGTGCAGGTGGTCACTTAACTTTCTTACCGAAATATTTACGACAACAGTTTCCGCTACAGTGGCAGTCTCGTATAAAAATATTTCACAGGTCAAGAATTTGCGTTACAAATCTGTAGAAACAAAATCCTATTGATATAACAGTGTCCAAAAAGTTTTCGTCGCCATTGTAATACATTCACGCATTTACATACATTTCATAACTCTTAAAGTATGATTCTTGGTTTCCAACAACCTGTTTCACAAACTAGAGTGAGTCCCTAACCACTGCTCATTATTCCTTACCTTATTCGTCGACACTTCTTCAATATTTTATGATAACAGATACGTAGCATACTCAAATAACTCATATAGCATCAGCTTATTGATCATAAACATACCGCAACAGCATAATACACATAGTCATCGTAATAATATCATAACACCTCAGTCAACTCTCAAAATCGTCGTAGCTTCCTCCAATAATTTCAAAACCTAAAAAAAAATTCTCTGCTCATGTCAAAAGTGTCATCTGCCTCAAACGTACTTTAAAAATCGTGATCCCATACCAAATATATCATTCAAAGCTCTCATAGTATCACAATGGTTCCAAAAAAATATGAACAGTTCACAAAGTACAAACAACATACAATTTCGTAAGTGTGAAGTTATCCAACTGTGTAATTACGTAAACATCTGTCACTGATGTAGTAAAAAAAAATGTTTCTTTCTCTGTTAAATGATCAGGTAGCTGTGTAATTTATGTGTTAGAGAAATATGGTACCGATGTGTAAAGTTGTATAAGCAAATACCATATTAGCTAGGGCTCCTTGTGCTTGCCAAACACATGGTACACAAAGTAAGCATGTACCCCCCTGAGGATTAATGTATAATACCCTAAGGTGTTACAGATTACAGCAATGGAATGAAATGTATCACGGAATACCTTTGTATCATTGTACTTCAAATATCTTTAGAAATAAATGTTTTAAGTACAAAATTAATCACTCAAATGCGTGTACTGTAGCGCTAAACTGTGCGTCTTGTTGTAAGATAATCTCTGTGGAAGTGTCGCAGTTATCGTCCTCCGAAAGTTAAGTTCTGCAGAAGTCAATGTACTTACCTCACGATACACAAAAATGAAATGCTTTGCGAATAGATATCTTAGTTATTACGCTTATTGCCGTGATGAAGAAAGTACTGTGCTGTAACGTATTGTTGTGCTACGGAAAAGGCTGTCTCATTGTAGCTATACCACAAAAGTTACTACTAAAACATGTTTTTCTTTCCAGAAGAATTCAGAAAACTGTGCAGATATAAAACAGATACACCGCAAAAGCAACATTGTAAATTGTCACTCATTAGTAGCGTCGTGATGAAAATCGTGTAGCTGTCACATAAACTAACCTCTGTGTCATCTGGTATCTCTCAGAAAGCACTTTAAATTCAGAATGTATTTTCAAATAAACCAAAATGTTGCATTAAAATCTCATTAGCAGTACCAGTATATGTTCTAAGTATGTGAGCCTTATATTCGTTACGTAATCGTGCAACAAACAAGCAAGAATGCACACACACAATAACACTGTGTCGTCTGTTCACAATAACAATGCATTCGTAATTTCTGTTTAAATAAGTTCTCTTGGTTCTTGACTGGATATTTAACTACAAACATTGTTACATGTTAAAAGTTTCTTAAGTCTTACAAAGCATACTAGTAATGTAAAGTGAAAAGTTATATGGCAAAGACAAAGTTAAAAAGCAGATTATTTTTCAATAAACGGTTTTACATGTGAAATGTGGTGTAAACCTTTACTCTTCCTAGTACGCAGAGTTTCAACTTCAACGCAATTATCATGTGGTATACGTCGGATTCTGTAAGGTCCATTGTAAACTAGAAAGAATTTGTAACTCAAGTGTTTCTTCTTATGTGACAATGAATGAGCTTTAATGAGAACTTTCTGACCAATACGTAATTTCTTCGCATTAGCTTTACCGTGTAGTTTTCTCCTTTTGTCTGCTGCAGATTTTATATTTTTAATAGCCAAATCAATTATGTCTTTGTGTCGAAGTTTACGTGTATTCGGGAAAGGTACAAGCTCTCTGATTCTGTTCGGTGGTTTTTCATTCTTCAGTACAAGAGTAGGTGGTAAAGCAGTGGAGTCATGAGGCATTTCATTCAGCACGTTTTGAAATAAGTGTAAATATCTGTCCCAATGCTGATGCTTTCTGTGACAACAAAGTCTGCAAAGCTTATTGATTTCTTTCATAATCCGTTCAGATGGGTTACAATGTGGTGAGTACAATGAAATAAAAACAGGTTTGATTTTATGATTGCGAAGCATGCATGACCAAACAGCAGATCTGAATTGCGGTCCGTTATCTGAAATGCCTTTAGCAACGTGGCCAACTTCACGTAAGAAATTTTTAACAAAGGCGTTGGATACAGACCGTCCAGTGGCTTTACATAACGGTGTGAAAGAAACAAATTTTGAAGTAAGTTCAACAGCGACTAGAACGTACGAAAATCCATTCGATGTTCTGACAAGGGGTCCCAATAGATCAACTGCAGCAAATTCTTTTAATTTAGAAGGAATAATAGGAAACAACGGAGCACGATGTGAGACAGTAGATGGTTTCGCCTTTTGACAAAGTTTACAAATAGACAAGACTCTTCGAATTCTCTTTTCCATATTGTTAAAATAACAAGTCGTTCGAAGAATATGATAACATTTTCGTGGACCAAAATCTGCGTAGCTGAAATGAATGTACCAAATGAGCTTATTAACAAAATCGTCTGGAATGCAAAGTACCCATAGCTTGTCATCAACAGTGCAGCGTTTGAAGAGTATGTTGTTTCTAACCAGGCAATAATGCCGAATCTGTGTGTGTGTCTTTTCATGCCATTTGCTCTTGATGTCTTTCCAAATCGGATCTTTATCTTGTTCATGAGCAATGTCCTTTAAAGATGTGGTGATGAAGTTTTCAAAGGCGACTTTTTGAATGTAAGGAATACTGAAATTTTTCTCGAGGTTACCTTCTGTGTTACTTTTCTCAAACCCACCTGGTGCGCCTGACAGTGCGTCCGCAACAATGTTTTCCTTGCCAGGAATGTGGACTATTGTGAAGCGGAATTCTTGCAGAAACAATGCCCAACGTTTTAACCTGTCATGATTTAATTTTGAAGACATAAGAAATTGTAATGCACGATGATCACTGTATACTTTTACGTGCTTACCAGAAAGAAAGAAACGGAATTTGTTAAATGCCCAAACGAAAGCTAAAGCTTCTAATTCAATAACGGAATAATTTTTTTCAGATTTTGTTAGCACTCGGCTAGCAAAAGCAATGGTTTTCTTAACAGTAGTGTCATTTTCTATGGCTTCTTGAAATAAATGGGCACCAAGTCCGACTTTAGAAGAATCCGTGCTAAGGCAGAAATCTTGTGACAGATCTGGATGAGCTAGTATTGGCGCGTTAAGTAGCGATTCTTTCAAAGAATTGAATTCCAACTGTGCTTGTTCGTCCCAGTTCCAAATAGTGTTTTTTCCAGTGAGAGAACAAAGTTTTGGTGTAACAAGAATTTGCATATTCAGAAAACGACGGTAAAAATTTACGAGACCCAGAAAACTGCGGACTTCTCTTTTTGTGGATGGAACTGGAATGGCTCTGATTGCTTCTAACATTTCAGGATCCGGCTGAATGCCTTCAGAAGAAATAATATGTCCCAAAAACCTCACCTTTGACCTACCGAATTCAGACTTTTCCAAGTTAACTGTAATTCCAGATTCTGCAAAAATACGTAACAAACTGTTGAGGATGCGATTATGTTGTTCCCATGAAGCTTCTGCTATTACAATATCGTCCACATATAAGGTGATGTGACGTTTTAATAACTCAGGTAATATGGAATTTAGCCCGCGAATGAATGCTGCTGAAGAAATGTTCAAACCAAACGGAAGTTTCCGAAACTGATAACAAACGCCAAAACAAAGGAAAGCTGTGTATTTTCTACATTCTGGATGAAGTTCGATCTGATAAAAGCTGGATCTGAGATCAATGGAAGACAACACTTTTACACCATTAAAATTTTGAAGAAGTTCTTCCAACGTTTGCGGCCTGTCTGTTTCAGGAATAATGACAGTATTGATTTGTCTCGAATCTAAGACAAGTCTGATCGATCCATTTTTCTTCTCAACAACATGTAACGGATTGTTGTATGAGCTTACTGCAGGCTCAATAATGCCCTCGTCAAGCATAGATTGTACTTCTGTTCTAACACGGTTCCTATAATGCGCCGGAATTACATATGGTCTAACACAAAATTTAGTATGCTCACGAACACGAAATTGGTATTGAAATCCCTTGATTGTTCCTGTTTTGTGAGTAAAAACTGTGGAATGTGCATGTAAAATCTCAAAAAGGTCTTGCCTATCAGTGTCATTACAGTTCTCAATTGTTTGAATTTTATTCTGAATTAACTCATTAATTTGAAATATGATGTCGATATCAGCCCTGTCAGTACTTGCAGAGTGATTGTTAGTGTCTAGTTCCGTAGAAAATTCCCAACTGTTGTCTAACAGAAGGTAAAGCCGATTAATTTCCTCGTCATGGTTTGAGAGCCAATCTTCAAATTTCAAAGCTATTGACTTACCTTCCTTCTCTAAACTTATTTCAGCATCGTGAAAGTTTAAGATTGCTTTGTATTCATTCAAAAAGTCTACTCCCAATATAATTTCCGTCGACAATAACGGAACAATAAGAAAGTTCATAGAGAAACTGTGGCTTTGGCAAAAGAATTCTAAATTGGTTTGTTGGCGTACATCTACACTTTTTCCGAAGATTGCACCCTGTAATTTAATCTTACGTAACGGAAGTGTGGGGCAATCGTTCGATATGTTGCATTTTCTAAAAGCTGTTTCACTAATTACTGAAATGGGACTGCCAGAGTCAAGTACTGCTGTAAATTTTACGTCATTTACTGTAATGAGAATCACAGGATATGCAGTGATGTTATGTTTTACGTCGTGTTCCTGGAGTAAGATGTCCCTAAGGTCTTCCATTCATTACTAGCTACGGCAGCTGCGTCGTCAGTTTCATACGTACGTTTTGTGGCTGCCAGCGGTATGAGTCATTGCCTATTGTCTCTTTGTTGGCGCGCGTCGTTATTGGGATTTGGAGACCTAACTTCTACAAATTCGTCTTGTCGAGAGGGCCCTGCTCTGTTTGAATCCCGCCAGTTCTGATGCAATTCATCTCTGTCGTTACGATCATATCGTCTGTCGTCATGTCGGTAGTTCCTGTAGTTTCTTTCTTGTCAGTTAAGTTGTGGAGAATTTCTCCCTGAATTATCACTGCACGGTGGACCGTTGCGTCTGAAGTTATTCTGTCTCCCGTGATAGTAATTATTTTGGTTCCCATATTGTCTGTTTCTCTGATTGTCTCTGTGATAGTCATTACCGCGGAGAGGTGATCTTTCCCTGTAGTTATTACTACTCTGCCAACGGTTGTCGTACGGGTGGTGTCTGTTTCGGTCACGATTTGTGTTGTGAGAATAGCCTTGTCGCGTCCAGTTATTATTTCTTTCATCGCGGAATTACGACGGATGTGATCTGTAATTGTTGTGCTCCTGCGTTCCGCGATTGTCAGTGTCAATTTCCAGTTCTTGTAACAGTCCCTGAAAAGCTTCAATGTTGTCTTTGCAACGTCCTGCTAAAATAATATGTCGTAAATGTTCAGGTAATTTGATTAAGCAAATGCGGATGAGTTCTGAAGGGCTGTATGGGTTTGAAAGATATTGATTCTTGTGCAATATGTCTTCAAAATATTTCACAAGACTGGAGAATTCAGATTCTTCGAAATGTTTCATCATTATGATGCTATGTTTTACTCGGTCTTGTGTAGCTTGAGACAAATATGCTGAGAGGAAGGCATGATAAAAATCTCCTTCACTGTGACAATCGTGTATGACCGATCGCATTCTTACAGCTGGTTCATTCTCCAAGTAGCCACACATAAATTCTAACCTGTGCTCCAATGACCAGTTGGGAGGAAAACAATGAGAGAATTGATGGAGCCACGCTTGTGGATGAATGTCGTTGGCAGAATTCTTAAACGTTTTGAATTTACGTGTAGTAATGAACAGCTTATAGTCAAAATCATCGTGTCGGCGAGTCACATGTCGGTCATTGTTACGTCGTGTCGGCGTTTCAATCTCAAAATTCAGTGCACATTGCCAATTTCTTTCATAACTTCCGAAATGCCCTGTGTTATTATTTTGTGGCTTTTCCGTATTTCTATGTCCCTCTTCCCGTATTGGGGCGCGAGTGTCCTCTGAAATACGTAACTCTTGTATTACCTGTGTCAGCTGATCTTGTACTTCCCGGATTTCTCTTTGGTGTTGCGTATTTATTTGATTCTGATTTTGTTTGAATTTCCTAATTTGTTCGCACTCTTCTGTGTCATTAAAGACTACCGGTTTTGTGTCATTCAGATTATCATCTACCTTCGTAGATAAATTAGTGAACTGATCCGAAAGTTCGGCTACTTTCTCTGATAGTGTACTTATTTCCTCAGTGTGTTTTTTTCAACCAAGTTTCAGAGTATTTACTGTGTCCTTTAAATTTTCCTGAGTTTTTGCAAGTTGCGTAACCGAATCGGTAGATGCAACTGAGTCAAATTTAGCTTGCAAGGTCTGATGATTTTCATGAACAACAGTTTGCAGTTCTTTTATGCCTGCTTCGTGATTCTGTAATGCATTTTCATACCGCGAAAAAATAGGTTGAAAATGCTCTCAAATTTGTGTTTTTACGTCATTACAGACTTTTTGACATTTCGATTCGATGTTATGTAACTCAGTAGTTAAATCTTCACGTGTTTGTTCAAGCTTATGTTCTACTCAGTCTAACTTTTGAAGCTTTTGTTCCATTGCATCTAATTGTTGCTGTGTTTGTCTCTGTTGTTGTTCCATTGTGTCTAACTTTTGAAGATTTTGTTCCATTGTGTCTAACGTTTTAAGATTTTGTTCCACTGTGTCTAACTTTTGCTGTGTTTGTCTCTGGTGTTGTTCCATTGTGTCTAACTTTTCAAGCTTTTGTCCCATTTGTTGCATTAACTGTAATAACAATGCACTGGTGTCTGGAACATGTTCCTCAGTGCTTTTCGGCAGTGAATTTCCACCGACAACATTCACATTTTGACAAGCGGAAAATGTGTCTTCACTCATTTGAGAAAACGGTGAGAACCCAAAACCTGAGTCTACAATATTTGCAGAATTGTGTCCTATCATTCCCGATTCCTGAGGCGGGCTGTTGCCGACCGACCGATCGATAATGCTTCCCTGCTCACTAATCGTTTCACTGTCTACGCCATTGTTTGCCGCCCGCTCCATTTCCCTAAGCACAATTACCAAATTACTACTTTGATCATTAATTAATTCATTACTCGGTGGCGCTAACACACTGCTTTCGTTTTCACTGTCATTTCTCAGTTTACTTTGGAGCCTAGTATTACGTTTTTCACACGCCATTATTGTCACAATATTTCACACGACAACACAGGAAAGCACAATTTGAAGAGCAAAAATAAGGAACACATTAACATAACACTGAAAATAATATCTAGTTAATTGCAAGCGCAGCTGCGAAATACTTGCTACAAATCTACATACATGCCACAACTGTTTTACTGTACAACAATGAAAAACTACAACTACAAAGGAGATTCTCTCTACAATTACGCGCTAGCAATAAACAAAAGCTACACTAATTACACAAACTACAAGAAATAAATCAGAAGATTCCAGTGAGGTATCCTCGGCTAAGGGTCGACATATGAAACGTCCCCTTTTGAACAATTATACACGTGACTGGGCTTAAACTGACACACAATATTTTTAGCGCAACGCAATCTGACTTTCAAAAAATAAGGATGGCCCTGACTAACATTAAACTATACCTTTCACAAATCACTTACCTCACAAAAATCTTCGCTACTCAAGCTACTGCAATACAGCGAGCGCCACTACTGCCAGCTAAATAAAAGATTCAAACTACTGAAGGCACTAACTACTGATAGGCATAGTTAGCAAATGAAAGATTTTGATAGAGAACAACCGATGTATTTACCTCAATAGTCATAATATATGTAGCAGTTCATGATAAATTCCAAAACTCCACCATCTCTCTCCCCACGTCCACCACTGCTGGCGGCTCACCTCCAACTGCGCAACGCTACGCGCTGTTCACAGCCAGCTGCCTAACACTACAATGGCGGGTATTACAACAATGCAAAGCAGCCACAGACTGCACACAGCACAGCCAGTGATTTTCATACAGAGGTGGCGTTACCAATAAAAAAACCTAAACAGCCTACTTACACCTTTCAATACACACTAGCTGTTATTAGAAATTCATAAATAAATGAGTTCTACCAAGCCATATGATCCCTCATATTGTCTTCCTCCAATGCATCTTTGTGACTGTTAAAACTTACGGTAGTTAACCCAGCACATATTACCCACTACTCTCGTGTTTCCGAATATCGTGTCTTCTGTACAGCCCACACAGTTATCATGTCTAAAGAAGTCGTAGATTATCATGTTTCCTGTATCATCAATATCCTCTTCTTCCAATGTCGCTGCTTTTGCGTGTGTATTTATTGTGTTTGTGTTGCTTCCGAGCTTCAGTCAATGATTTCAGTAACTGGTCTGAATGTCTTTCAAAGAGACTGACCACTCTCCAACGGTCCTGTTCTTATTGATCGTTGTTTTTCACTCTTTGATTCGCATGCTTCAATGACTGCGCGGTTCTTCCCGGGTTTCGTTATGTAGGTACATGTACAATTATGTTCAGAAACATCCGGATGACATAAATTGCGTTCCGCCTGATTTTCACGCAGCCTGCAAATGTAAAATTATGCAGGTCTTCTAAGCCCCTTCCACGGCAGTTGCTTGACGCTACAAATTGGTTACCGCAGGAGATCACTGGGGAACACTGCCTTCAACTGAAAACAAACCACATACCCCGATAATGTTAACATCATTAAATTCTATATTTGATGTGAGACAATCCTTAACGTCTGTATACTCAAATGTACTACGTTGGGTGACATTTCAAAAAGTGAAGAACATCAGAGTGCATCTTGATTCTGAATAAACATTAAACTTACGTAACTTTGCTCCAAACACGGCCAGAATCGGTTTAGGTTGGACCATCACAGAGGCAGAAGTTGCAGCATAGGGAATTTCTTTCATCACTAAGCTTCCGTATACCGGATAATTTTATTTTAGTTGTTGAACCAGTCATCACCTAAGGTCACTTCGCACTTGATTCGTGTTGTATTTCAACTAATGATGTTGAAAATTTTGGTGTTGGACTGATATTCGATGTCGGTCTCTCTGTACACATAATTTGACTCTCTCAAGACGATACAGTTCCATCACTCCGTTGTTTCTCTCAAGATTCCCAACTACTTTAGGTCCCTACGAAAGTCGCTAATCTTGGCTCGAATCTAGGTATCATGAGTAATCGTAGAGTAACGTAGTTTTCTGGGAAGCCTTGGTCAGATAAGATCTACCTTACTCGATACCCCTAAAAACTGGAAGCGTTTAATCGTCTATAAAATGACTGAGAATGTACTAAGCGACATGTAACGCAAGAAACAATTTTGCTTTACATAGCTATTGTCCTTTTTATTACTTAAAAATAAACTATATTTACAATAAAATTTTAATTGTCAATGTTGATTTAACGTGAAACAGAGGGATGTTGTAGTACAAAAAGAGAAAGAGAGAGAGAGAAAGAGAGGTGATTTATCATAACGCAACAGCAAGTACAGCTTGCCTCCATAACATTTAAAAAAAAAATGCAAAACGAAAACATATCAAACATCGCTTCAATGCTTCATCGATCTTGTACAAAGTATATTTCTAATAGTCTTATTAATATACAACTTCCGCAGTTATCAGTAATAACAGGACATTCTTGCTTTTGATCATGATGAAGAACGTAGTACTGCGAACAAAATAACAACAGTAATTACATACTTTGTTATGTCTGTGCATGTAAACTCTACTTGCACCAAAATTAATTGTTTTGGTTACATAAAAGCGCAGACGTTAAGCGATCAACTAATTTTTAGTACTTATTTTCGGCCAAGAGAAGTCTGCTAGTATCAAACATAGGTCTTAATTTCAGGAATAAGTTTCTGAGAAAATACGTTTGGAGCACAGCGTTATATGGCAGTAAGACATGGACTGCGGGGAAACCGTAACAGGTTAAAATAGAAGCATCTGAGATGTAGTGCTACAGAAAAATATTGACCAATAGGTGGATTGATAAGGTAATGAGTGAGGAGGTTGATTCTCCACGGAATCTGAGAGGAGAAGAATATATGGAAAACACTGACAAGAATAAGGACCAGGATGATAGGACACCTTTTAAGGATGATAGGACACCTGTTAAGGCATCAGATAAGAACTTCCAATTTACTGGAGGAAGCTGTAGAGGGTAAAATCTGCAGGGTAAGACAGATACTAGGGTGTATCCAAAAAATAATTGACTATGTCGTTGCAAGTGCTACTCTGAGGTGAAAAGATTGGCTCAGGAGAGAAATTCATAGCGGGCCGCATCAAACTATACAGAAGACTCAAGAAAACGGAATTTGTATTTCGTAGGGATATGAAATATACAAACGACTAACACTGAATGATATGCAGAGCTAATTATGTGCGAAACAAACAAACAAACACACAAAGTGAAACTGTCGGCTCCCACACTCTCTCTCAAATGTTTATTCGTTTCTTTCCCTACAAATGATACTAGTACTACCGGTAGTCCTACACTTTACTACATCATTTATCTGTTATACCGAAACTAACGAACCATAGCTTTGTTAGAGCGCAACTTCACCCCTACCTTGGTATCGAACTTTATATAGTAAAAATTTAGCTCCCTCTTCCTTCCAGCTAGACGCTCTGAAGTTGATGTTCTTGTTCCAGGAGTCTGTTTACTCCCAGATTGACATGCTACTTTTTCCTTTCTAAATCCATTGCTTCAGTGACTGTTGAGTGATATTGTTTTCATCATCGGCTCGTGATTATTTTCTATAGCATAATATCCTTGCCATGAATTTCACTTGTAGTTGTAGGCCAAGAGCTTAAGAAAGGTTTAATAACCGTGCTAGATAGCTGATAAATAAACAAAGAGAGCTTCGTCACAGATTCAAAAGAAGTCGAAACATAAGCTGTAAGAAGCGAATCTAGGAGCCAGTAGAGCTATGAGAGAAGCGTTTAGTAAAATTTGGCTCACCGACGTGAATAAAACACTAACAGGCTTTGGTGTTAAGTAAAATCAGTAAGGATACCGAGATCATCTATTCTGTCCGTAATGGACCGTACTGGCATCGAAATGGAAGATGGCAGTGAGAACGCCCAAATACTGAATTCAGCCTTCCGAAATAGTTTCACCGCGGAATATCGCAATACAGTCCCTCCTATCAGTCCTAGTATGAACGTCTAAATGGCAGATATTCCGATAACCGATCACCGAGTAGAAAATGGACTACATTTGCTTAGTACAGGAAAGGTATCTGGACCTGATGAGATACTTGTCACATTCTGTAGAAATTACACGTAAGAACTTGCCCCCTGTTAGCAGAAATTTATGGTAGGTGGCTGGAACTACAAAGTGTATCTAACAGCTAAAAAGAAAGTGCTGGTTACTACCATTTTCAAGATGGTAGCAGGCAGAGTTGTAAACCCATCGTCGCTACGGTGGGCTATCATAAGTAAGCGTAGAGTACAGTAGTTTTCGTAGTGGCTTTCGTCACTTACAGTGGTATACGTGTTACCTGTACGTTAGGTGTGTGGCACGCCAAGCGAACGTTACCTAATAACGTTCGCTTTCTTTACGGATGTCACCTATAATCTGGATACGGTAAACTGTCCAGAATATGAGTGAAGATATACACTGAAGCGCCAAGGAAACTGGTATACTCATGCGTATTCAAAAACAGAGATATCTAAACAGCCAGAATACGGCGCTGCTGACGGCAGTGTCTACATAAGACAACAGGTGTCTGTCACAGTTGTTACATCGGTTACATCTGCTACAATGGCAGCTTATCAAGATTTAAGTGAGTTTGAACGCCATGGTCGGCGCACGAGCGATGGGACACAGCATCTCCGAGGTAGCCGTGAAGTGGAGATTTTCCCGTACGACTGTTTCACGAGTGTAGCGTGAATATCACGAATCCGGTAAACCATGAAATCTACGACATAGCTGCGACCGGAAAAAGATTCTGCAAGAACGGAACCAACGACAACTGAAGAGAATCGTTCAACGTCCAGAAATGCGGCCCTTCCGCAAATTGCTGCAGATATCAATTCTGGGTCATCAACAAGCATCAGCGTGCGAACCATTCAACGAAACATCACCGATATGGGCTTTCGGAGCAGAAGGCCAACTCTTGTAGCCTTGATGACTGCACGACACAAAGCTTTACGCCTCGACTGCGTTCGTCAACACCACATTGGACTGTTGATAACTGGAAATATGTTGCCCGGACGGACGAGTCTTGTTTCAAATTTTATTGTGCAGATGGACGTGTGTGGGTATGGAGACAACCTTATGAATCCATGGATGCTGCATGTCAGCAGGGGACTGTTGAGGCTGGTGGATGCTCTGTAATGGTGTGGGCGTGTGCAGTTGTAGTGACATTGGATCCCTAATACGTCTAGATACGTCTCTGACAGGTGATAAGTACGAAAGCATCCTGTCTCATCAAGTTCATCCAGTGACCAATAGTGAATGATGTGCGATTCTAATTAGGTGCAAAAGAAACAAACGAAAAGAAAAGAGAAATTGCCAGCTCCCAATTTCTCCCTTACGCATTCATTTACATTTCTTTCTACCAGTGCTGCAAGTGGTGCCAGTAGCCCTGCCATCTACTATGACAGATGCACGCAGTGACCGGCTCATATTCCGACATCAGTCTGTTGTTGTAGAATTATAGATCAAAGTTTATGCACATGTACTATAACGTTTTTGAAGAACGAAAATCTCCTCCATATAAATCAACATTGCTTTCGCACACAGAGATCCTGCGAAACTGAGCTCGCTCATGTCCTCCACGATATTCGCACTGCTGTAGACATGAGAACTCAGGTTGATGCCATGTTCCTAATCTTCAGAAAGGCATTTAACACCGTCCCGCACTGCCGTTCAATGAAAAATTACGAGCTTACTGAATACAGGGCGAGACTTGTTACTGGATTCAAGACTTCACTGCAAACAGAACTCAACAAGTCGCTTTCAACAGAAAAAAACAGTGACACCCCTTGGCAGCAGCCTCATGCAGTGTGACAGAAGACAAAGCAGCCTGGAGCTGTGAGCGAAAGGTCGCCAACTCATCTCGCGTCTTTACACAACAGTCACAGTTTCTATCCATTACTGCAGCCGCTCCTGTTTGAAGCTCGTAAGAATATGCAACAAACGAACGGTGTACTCGCCTTATTAGCAGCAGGAAATCAAAGTGCTGTCTCACTGGCGGTCTAACTGACACTGAGCTGTTCTAACCAAACAAAGAAAAGCCTGTACAATACAAGGGTCGATAGCAACGGCGGTACAGTACACTACACTGTTATTCAGATAAAAGGTTGGATGATGAGGATGAAGTCATTTACCAAAATCTTCACATACTGGTCAGTAGTGACCGTGCTATCAAGGAATATCGCACTGAATACTCTGTGACTGGACACTGCACACCACACAGTCAGCTGTTGAGGGTGAAGAGACTACTCGATCGCGAAATGCTAATTATCAGTTCACCAAATGTGCCAGTTTTGGTTATTGACTAACCCATCCAAATGAAAGTGGGCTTTGTTGCTAAACCAAACCATGCAAGGCAAACTAATTCCCATTATGGCCTGTTGCCAACCGTGCAGTTTGAACGTCCTAACGCAAATCGTTCAGAAATTATGACGATTTTACTTCATGTAGTTCAATAATTGTCAGCCTGTACAATTCGCAATACAATTACAGTGTCACATTTTAGAATCACCGTAAATGTCTTCCAGTACAACGCAAAAGTTTGAAATTTGACTCAAAGTTAGGTACAGACTTCGTATATAACGGTACTAAAGCGTGGCGCCCTGCGACGACAGCCTCTGGCTCGGGGACGCTTCATACCGCAAGGTGTCGACACATGCAAACTAAAGGCCAGAGCTCAGATGTTAATGTAAGGTGTAAGGTGGGTTAATGATCTCACTTTCGCATCAAAATACACCACGAATCTGCCCAATGCCAGCGTCGACCTAGTTCGAATGGTTCAAATGGCTCTGACAAGGGAACCTCCCCATCGCACCCCCTTCAGATTTAGTTATAAGTTGGCACGGTGGATAGGCCTTGAGAATCTGAACACAGATCAATCGAGAAAACAGGAAGAAGTTTTGTGGAACTATTAAAAAAATAAGCAAAATATACAAACTGAGTAGTCCATGCGGAAGATGGCAACATCAAGGATAATGTGGGCTCAGTGGCACTGTGGTCCCGTGGTTAGCGTGAGCAGCTGCGGAACGAAAGTTCCTTGGTTCAAGTGTCCCCCCCCCCCCCCCCGGAGTGAAATTTTTACTTTTTTTATTTTCCCAAAGTTATGATCTGCCCGTTCGTTCATTGACGTCTCTGTTCACTGTAATACGTTTAGTGTCCGTGTTTTGCGACCGCACCGCGATTAGTAGACGAAAGGACGTACCTCTCCAGTGGGAACTGAAAACATTTTGATCGCAAGGTCGTAGGTCAACCGATTCCTCCACAGGAAAACACGTTTGGTATACCCTATACGACACTGGTGACGGCATGTGCGTCACATGACAGGAATATGTAGCCGACCCACCTTACTTGTACACTTGGCGAATGGGTAAAAAGATTCTTCTACTTTGCCCGATTTAGGTTTTCTTGTGGATGTCATAATCACTCCCAAAATAGTGATGAAAACATAAGAGTTTGTCACATAAACTGCAACAAATGAATGCAACAGTTTCACAGTCCCACAGTTTTCCCTGTGCTCTGTCAAAACATATGTTTTTAACGTTTTCAAATTTTTCCGTGTGTAGACTGTCAAATCCTGCATATGTCCAAGCAAATCTGAATATCTCCTGGAATTTTGGAGAGCGAAGTTGATTATGTGCGAGTACCTGAACTTTGATAATTGTCTGAAAATAAAAAAAAGTCAACTTTACACTCGACGGAAGACTTGAACCAAGGACCTTTCGTTCCGCAGCTGCTCACGCTAACCACGGGACCACGGCGCTACTGATCGCACACCCTCCTTGATGTTGCATATCTTGCGCATGGACTACTCAGTTTGTATATTTTGCTTATTTTTTTCGTAGTTCCACACAACTTCTTCATGTTTTCTCGATTGATCTGTGTTCAGTTTTTCAAGGTCTATCCACTGTGCCAACTTATAACTTAATCTGAGGGGGGTGCGATGGGGAGGTTCCCTTGTGAGCACCATGGGACTTAACTTCTGAGGTCATCAGTCCCCTAGAACTTAGAACTACTTAAACCGAAGAAACCTAAGGACATCACACACATCCATGCCCGAGGCAGGATTCGAACCTGCGACCGTCGTCCTGTCAGGAGTTAGGAAGATCGTCACAGTCCCTCTATCCCATATTTCACTCTCCTTCTCACTCCTCTGCAGTGGAGTTGAGAAACACGACGCCGAGCACTCAAGTCACGGTTTTTTTATGGGTGTCCGACAGACATAACTGAGACACACCACCACTCAGTATCGACATGAAAAGTCCTAAAGGGTTAGTATAAAGTGCGAGAATGAAATCACACTTTCTCTTGGGGCTTTATTTTCACACATTTTTCTGTCGAAAACAACTGTTCAGAGTGGGATGAGCACAAGACGATAGTCTTGAGAATCGTTGACAATGCTGGCTGCCACTCTCCACACGATTCAACCCCTATCTCAGTGTATGGTGGTCACTGACACCGTTAATGCCACCCTCTGATGGCTTTTCATATCAATATTGAGCGGCGGTGTCTCTGAAATACCTTCTAGACCACCCACAATAAAACTGCAGGATTTGAACGCTCTGCATGACGGTCCTGATCTCCATCGCAGAGGCGTCGAAAGAAATAAGTGTCAAATGTGGTTACGAGGGATGTGACGAGCTTCCCGTCGTGTGACTCGTCTACCGTTGTATTGCTGAATTCTAGTGAAAATGTGTCGTAACTAACCCACTGTACACCTCTAATGAACTTCGGAGCTCAGGACTTTATTTCGCACGTGTCTACACATTGCTGTTGGAAGCATATCCGGGCGTAGGATGTCGTCGCAGGTGAGCATGCTTTTACACCAATACGGAAGCACTGTAAGCACCTTTGAGGAAAATTTCAAATTTCTAAATCTCAATGGGGGAAATATATGGGGCCTCGAATAACTGATCCTTTAATTACTTTCAGTAGTTTATTTAAAGTACTTCACCGTATTTCGCCAAAAGTTGCTGCATTGTCTAATTAATCTGTCGAAACCGGTATCAGCCTCGTGTTTATATTCAGTATAAGGAAATTTGAATGGAAGGTTTTGTAAGTAGGCTGTTTATGTTTTCGTATTGCCAACGTTACGTAGCGCTCTGTATGAAAATCACTGGCTGTCCTGTGTGCAGTCTGTGGCTAGTTTGCATTGTTGTCTGCCATTGTAGTGTTGGGCAGCGGCAGCTGGAAGTGAACAGCGCGTAGCGTTGCGCAGTTGGAGGTGAGCCGCCAGCAGTGGTGGATGTGGGGAGAGAAATAGCGGAGTTTTGATATTTGTAAGACTGGATGTTATGAACTCCTATATATATTATGACTTTTGATGACTATTAAGGTAAATACATTGTTTGTTCTCTATCAAAATCTTTCATTTGCTAACTATGCCTATCAGTAATTAGTGCCTTCCGTAGTTTGAATCTTTTATTTAGCTGGCAGTAGTGGCGCTCGCTGTATTGCAGTAGTTCGAGTAACGAAGATTTTTGGTGAGGTAAGTGATTTGTGAAAGGTATAGGTTAATGTTAGTCAGGGCCATTCTTTTGTAGGGATTTTTGAAAGTCAGACTGCGTTGCGCTAAAAATATTGCGTGTCAGGTTAAGCACAGTCTTATGTATAATTGTACAAAGAGGACGTTTCAGTTTTACTAAACGAGTTGTCATCATCATAAAAACTGACGAACTTTAAACCGGCAGGGAAGCTCCTTAAATTCCAAGGACTTCGGCTTGAAAGCTTTTAGTTGAAAGTTTTAGTTGGTAGCACACCATGAAGGCGACAGTGAAAAGTTGGATTCCTCTTAACACAAGCTGCGTTAACTTCTAGAGGCCAACCATTCAATTTTCTCAATGCCCAAATTATTCGACACAACGCAGGCCGAGATTTGGGTAATAAAGTTCACAAGGCTCTGAATTTCACTACATTGTTTGCCTTATTTTTTTCATGATCCGCAGCATAAAGTTTAATCAGCTTTCAAGGATAAATGTTTTTCGTTTGCGAGAACGTAAATAACCAGACAGCATCTCAGCTAGGTCTCCGGTCACTCCAAACCTCGGAAAACTCAATGTCCAATTTGCTTCAGATTCAAGTTAAAGATCTCAGAAGCCAACAGGTGAAAATCGGAAGCTCGAATCCACGCTCAAGATCGGCTGTAAGATTTTCGAGTTCGGAATCGGCCCCTGACGAAAAAAAAAAAAAAAAAAAAAACAAAAATTCGTGATGTTCATAGACCTAAAATATTACTAAATATTCACAAGTCAGCACTTTGAATAATCTCAATACTTTCACGAGACGACCAACTCGCCATCCATCCAAAACTGCTTGCGAATACTGACTGAGTCAAGATGGCGACCGAGCCTTTATAATCTCTGAGAGGTCACATGAGTCAAATTCAGTATACTTACTTCCTGGTCATGGGACGGTATAAATCTATTTTTATACAGGGTGGTCCATTGATAATGTCTGTGCCAAATATCTCACGAAATAAGCGTCAAACGAAAAAACTACAAAGAACGAAACTCGTCTAGCTTGATGCCAGGGAAACCATATGGCACTATGGTTGGCCCGCTAGATGGCGCTGCCATAGGCCAAACAGATTGGATTCAGGATTTCCTAGAAGAAAGAACACAACATGTCATTCTTAACGGTTCAAAATCTGCAGATGTAGAGGTAATTTCGGGAGTACCGCAAGGAAGCGTGATAGGACCTTTATTGTTTACAATATACATAAATGACTTAGTTGACAACATCGGTAGCTCCGTGAGGCTATTTGCAGATGACACGGTTGTCTACAAGAAAGTAGCAACATCAGAAGACTCGTACGTACTCCAGGAAGACCTGCAGAGGATTAATGAATGGTGCGACAGCTGGCAGCTTTCCCTAAACGTAGATAAATGTAATATAATGCGCATACATAGGGGCAGAAATCCATTCCAGTACGATTATGCCATAGGTGGTAAATCATTGGAAGCGGTAACGACCGTAAAATACTTAGGAGTTACTATCCGGAGCGATCTGAAGTGGAATGATCACATAAAACAAATAGTGGGAAAAGCAGGCGCCAGGTTGAGATTCATAGGAAGAATTCTAAGAAAATGTGACTCATCGACGAAAGAAGTAGCTTACAAAACGCTTGTTCGTCCGATTCTTGAGTATTGCTCATCAGTATGGGACCCTTACCAGGTTGGATTAATAGAAGAGATAGACATGATCCAGCGAAAAGCAGCGCGATTCGTCATGGGGACATTTAGTCAGCGCGAGAGCGTTACGGAGATGCTGAACAAGCTCCAGTGGCGGACACTTCAAGAAAGGCGTTACGCAATACGGAGAGGTTTATTATCGAAATTACGAGAGAGCACATTCCGGGAAGAGATGGGCAACATATTACTACCGCCCACATATATCTCGCGTAATGATCACAACGAAAAGATCCGAGAAATTAGAGCAAATACGGAGACTTACAAGCAGTCGTTCTTCCCACGCACAATTCGTGAATGGAACAGGGAAGGGGGGATCAGATAGTGGTACAATAAGTACCCTCCGCCACACACCGTAAGGTGGCTCGCGGAGTATAGATGTAGATGTAGATGTAATAAAAATGGGGGTTACTATTTAAAAAATACGCAGTTGATATCAGTTTTACATATGGCAGCGCCATCTAGCGGGCCAACCTAAGAGCCATATGGTTTCCCCCTTCAAGATAGACATGTTTCGGACTTCGTAGTTTTTTCGTTTGACGCTTATTTCGTGAGATGTTTGGCCTGGTCACGATCAATGGACCACCCTATATATATATATATATATATATATATATATATATATATATATATATATATATATATATATATATACCGGGTGATCAAAAAGTCAGTATAAATTTGGAAACTTAATAAACCACGGGATAATGTAGATAGAGAGGTAAAATGGACCCACATGCTTGGGATGACATGGAGTTTTATTAGAACCAAAAAAAATAGAAAAAACAAAGTATTGCTAAACGCGTGAAAGATCTCTATCGCGCGTCGTTTGGTGATGATCGTGTGCTCAGCCGCCACTTTCGTCATTCATTATTGGCTTTGGGGTTACCTGTTGTCGCAAGTGTATCGTGATCGACAGACATCTCTAGGGATGCTGAAAGACAACACCCAACGCCAATGCCTCACCATAACTCCGGACATGCTTTACAGTGCTGTTCACAACGTTATTCCTCGACTACAGCTGTTGTTGAGGAATGATGGTAGACATATTGAGCATTTCCTGTAAAGAACAACATCTTTGCTTTGTCTTACTTTGTTATACTAATTATTGCTATTCTGATCAGATGAAGCGCCATCTGTCCGACATTTTTTGAACTTTTGTAGTTTTTTGGTTCTAATAAAACACCATGTCACTCGAAGCATATGTGTGAATTTGTACCTCTCTATCTACATTATTCCGTGATTTATTCAGTTTTCAAATTTATACTGACAATATATATATATATATATATATATATATATATATATATATATATATATATATATATATATTGTTCTAGCAGCAGTTTATTTAGTTCACTGGAGCATCAAAGGATACCTAGCGATTAAAAAAAAGCACAGGTCTTGCCTACTTTCAGCGCTGCAATTAAATTTTCAGTACACACACTGGTTTGTCATAAGTTGCGTATTTAGCATTAAAAATGTTATTTTTGGTGATATTATTGTTAACATATATTAAGAATTAATTATAAACCTGTTTCTGTTTTCCTATCTATTGTTTTTCTTTTATGCTGCCGCTACTTTTTACGATATAAATTGATCTTGTGGCTAAGTTTGCCTGATTTTGAGCACGAAATGCACATTACGACCTATGGTTCGAACACGATAACGTTTATCACTATTTTTGTTTAATTCTCTGATAGTTCTCATTGAGATTTATCCAGTGATAATCATCTATGAAAAACGCTGTAATTATCACCCAGTTACAATTTTTTTTAAGTTTATACAGTTTATAAGTTGTTAAACACAGAATAACTTAAAACTATTCATAGCACAGAGGGTGTACTTATACCCTCGTACAAGCTATAATTTTCGCTTCATTTCTGTGATACTGGATTTCAAATATCTTACTGAGTCCACACTTCGTTAGAACATGTCTGAATTTTTTGTCTTTAAAAAGATCCTTTCTCCTCTCATGGTGGCGCTTCCCGCCATTTTTTCCTTAACGGCTTTAGAGCACCGGAAATACCGGTCACGTGCTTCCAGATTGAGTTAGCCGTTTTCTAGCATGAGAAGTTTAGGTATGTGGTGTCCGCTCCAGTAGCAGAGCTCAAAGAGGACCGACATCTAGCGGACGAACTACAAAGCTATTTCTGCTGTGGCCAGCCATACCCAGCCACCAAGTAGCTTACTGTCATCCTATCTCATCTGTCAAACGTGAGCTTGGGCGCCGACAACTGTCACACAGAACATTACAGACTCCGCGCTCGCGGCCGCGTCCGATCCTAAAGTTTATAAGGAGTATTCTTGCAGGCTGTAGCGTCACAGTGTTTAGGATTGATTTGGAGCGTCTCATAAATGAGAACTTTAAATGGGATATTTTTATTCTTGTATGTCATCCGGCAGCTGCATCGTATGTAACTATTTCAGATATTATATTACATTACACACAAAGGAAGATATTCGATGATATTCTCGGTTTTTATGCAAGGATTCGTAAGTATGTGGCAGAACTCCTGCACTTGTAGGGCCTTCTGTGAATGGAGGTAGCCACTGATGCTGAACCGCTTAGACCAGCGGTGACAAAGGATTCGGTTTTCGACCCGTGCCCTGGCTCGAATACCTTAGCTGCCTCGCCTGGCTGTACATTTCCCCTACCCTTCCAGAGCGTGAGAAGGGGCATACTGCGAGTACGCTGCATGTAAATGACACTGCAATCACACTGCTTGTTAGTTGATTTGAAATTTCACATCTGTGAAAGGCATAGATCAAAAGAAAAATAAGTTTTCACTACTATCTTTTTATTTCTGTCTTTCTGAAGACATAATAATTTTTTACATGGTGCGAACTATCGGCATACGGAAAGACGTAGACAGTTTCACAGATTCTGTCACTCTGGTTGGCAGGTAATTGTGACATATTTTGTTTCATAATCCAAAAAAAGTGTTTCACTCTCATATGTTGAGCATAATGTTGTAGAGTTTTTGCAGCCTCATCAGGGAAACGTGGTAACTCTGCATAACGAAGACAATGTAGAAGTCCGGAACAGTTTTAATCTAAAAAGATTTGTGTATAAAACTGGAATAGCACTGAATATCAGTCAATGACGTCTGCACATGCACAGAGGCACTTCCATCTGAAACGGCCAACGGTCTTGGAAACAGTTTGAAAACAGATGTAATGTTTCCAGTGTCCTCAAAACAGTCAGAAAACTATCCCTGTTATTCTGTCAGGGCCACAATGAATTCTTCACACACATTAAGGTGAGCCTCGTTAGCTGGATTGTGTTTGTCAGAGTTCGTACCTTGTACAATGCGATTTTCTTTTTTATGCATCCTCATCAAACCAGAAATAAGTTGCTTCTCCCCTTTCGATGTCTTACTGAGGGCTGTGTGCCGTCGAGTCCACGTACAATGCGATGTCTGCAAGCTATTTCAAATGTTCTAATTTTCGTTCCTACATTCCTTTTTCCTTCACAAATTCAAAAATAGCATTTTTTAAAACGAAAATTTTTCTCCACATGCCTCTTAACCTAACAAAAATGTTCCGTAATAAAATATAAAAACTCCAGATTCTTCGTTCACTTCCATTGAAAACTGTTGCAACTGACAGTTGAACAACGTGTACGACTTCAGAAATCTTATTGTTCATACAACGAATTTCTTCACGTAATCTGTGCTTGCAGATTTAGCACAAAGTGCTTCCTGCTGTACGCAACAACCAATCCCGTCTGCCGATCGTTGTCATTCTTCACTCTTTGAAGGACAAATAGTATTTAAATTCTTTCTGCGTGGTATTGTAAAGTCGTTTCATAGCAAATTTTCAGTGCCCGTGGATTATGCGACAGCATAATAGTTATTGAGAATTCTCATCCCTCTCTTCTGTCATTACCATTCAGTTTTAAGGGCTTGCGACGATAGATCATTACGCTCTTTTTGTACAAACAGCTATTGGTCCAACATCCTTCATACAACGAACAAATAGCGAAGGATATACAGCACTGACATCACAATTCTTCCTTACTGAAGGGAATGATGCCGACCGAAAAATGCCACCCAATACTAAACGAAATGTCGCGCTGTCTCGGTTACTTCCGAGAAAGCCCGCGCGTGGCCCGCACACCCGGCTCCCGCACGTTTCAGCACATTGAGGCCGACCCTGGTTTAGACAGTGTGGATATATCGTAAAATTTATCTGTTTCGTGCGCGTAAGGCCAGCTATGCGAAAGGTGGCAGCGGAAATCGACGAGTTGGGGTGGTGGCCAACTGTGGTTTCACTCATCGAAACTGAGCGGCTACGTCAGCAGCCAACGTCAGTTTCGACACACGCAGCAGCTGCAACCAGCAGAGACACAACGATTCCAACGCAAATCAGTTAAGTGATCACAGCAGTGTATTTTTGCCTCGTAACTACATGTATTTCTTCAGCTAGGTTTCAAATCAAGCGATCGTCTAGTGTTAATGATTCATTTGCCAGTAGAGTGCCTGGGAGGCCAAACGGATTGGAGTTTCACACAGTGAAATACACGTTGACTGTGGATATTGTTATCACAGACACAACCACTTTGGCTGTTGAGAGAAGTCACTACATCCGCCCAAAGATGCAAACAACCATGCATGAGGAGCGACTATTAGATGGAGGGGGTCCGACAGCCAATCACTTCCAGTCATTCCACCGGGAGGAGGAGCACGGTTCGTGTTGTCTGTAGCTCAGCAATGGCTAGACGGTCAGTATCGTGGTTCGATAACGCCCGCATTGTTACTTTGTGCTAGGAAGCGTTCTTAACAAGGGAAGTGTCCAGGCGTCTCGGAGTGAACTAAAGCGATGTTGTTCGGACGTGGAGGAGATATAGAGAGACATTAACTGTCGATGACATGTATCGATCATACCCACCCAACGGCTACTACTGCAGTGGATGACCGCTACCTACACATTATCGGAAGAACCCTGACAGCAACGCCACCATGTTGAATAATGCTTTTCGTGCAAACACAGGCCGCCGTGTTACGACTCAAACTGTGCGCGACAGACTGCATGACACGCAACTAAACTCCCGACGACCACGGCGAGGTCCATCTTTGCAACCACGACACCATGCAGCGCGGTACAGATGAGTCCAACAACATGCCGAATGCACCGCTCAAGATTAGCATCACGTTCTCTTCACCTATTAGTGTCGCATATGCCTTCCACCAGACAATCGTCGGAGACGTGTTTGGAGAAAAACCGGTCAGGCTGAACGCTTTAGACACACTGTCCAGCGATAGCAGCAAGGTGGAGGTTCCCTGCTGTTTTGGGGTGGCCTTATGTGGGGCCAATGTTACGCCGCTGGTAGTCATGGAAGGCGCCGTAACGGCTGTACGATACGTGAATGCCATCCTCCGACCGATAGTGCAACCATATCGGCGGCGTATTGGCGAGTCATTCATCTTCATGTACGACAATTCGCACCCCCATCGTGCAAATCTTGTGAATGACTTCCTTCAGGATAACGACATCGCTCGACTAGAGTGGTCAGCATGTTCTCCAGACGTGAACCCTATCGCACATGCCTGGGATAGATTGAAAAGGGATGTTTATGGACAACGTGACCCACCAACCACGCTGAGGGATCTGCCCGAATCGCCGTTGAGGAGTGGGACAATCTAGACCAACATTGCCTTGATGTGCTTGTGGACAGTATGCCATGACGTGCACAGGCATGCATTAATACCAGAGGGTGTGCTACTGGGTGTTAGAAGAAGCGGTGTGTACAGAAATCTGGACCACCACGTCTGGAGGTCTCGCTTTATGGTGGTATAACATGCATTGTGCGTTTTTCATGAGCAGTAAAAAGGGCGGAAATGATGTATATGTTGATCTCTATTCCAATTTTCTGTACAGGTTCCGGAACACTGGGAACCGAGGTAATGCAAAACTTTTTTTTGATGTGTGTATTTATTCAGTGCGGCAACAAACAAATATATCGATATATAAGCAGTAAAATGTCAAAATATCGTTGGCGACTGAGAGCATCATGTTTAAAGATATGGAGGTCAGTACGCCCAGCAACATTACGTCTTTCCACAACAGAACTCCAAGATCACCAAAACGATCATGTACGACGAAACTGGACGTATTCCCATAAGGCGAGAGGTGGCAAGCCGTAGTGCAGCGAGCAACATTGCTGTGCATGAGCGTTTTGGTGGTCCAAGTCTTGTGATGTGTGGAGGTGTAATGTTGCATTGTGCGCAATTTTCAGGTGTGCAGTCGGCAAGACATTGTTTTTGTGGATGACAGTCCGCAAGGTCATCAAATATCGCAGCTGGAGGATGTAATGGCCTGCCCGCTCCACCGACTTAAATAACATCGATCAAGTGTGGTATGCGTTGGTTAGACTTATTGCAACACGTCTACAGGTACCAACGACCATCCAGCAGATGTCAGTCGCACTGGTGGAGAAACAGAACGCCCTGTCTGAACTCCTTACCAACCTTGCGGCCAGCCTAGGAGCATACTGCAGCGCAAGCACTGCCACCTTTGGTGTTTACACGCCCTGCTAATACCTTTCGTAATGTGCAGGGGACTATCATGAATAGAGGTTAATTCAGTATAACTATTGTCTGTGAATAAAAGTGTAATTTCTGCTGATCTCATTCGGTACTTCTTCTAGTTACCTTGCGTAATATGCTGTAGCAGTTCTTTCCGTGTATAGTCTAGGTCTCATCGTCCAGTGTGACTTTGTAGTAGTACACCACGCAAAAGTTGCTTTGTCCTTAAGATTTGCTCACCATTGTGGGTGAATGGCAGTGTTGCGATACGATATGCAGCATAGAAGATGCAGTGGATGAGACACTGTTACCTTGGCTAAATATTAATGGACTTGTCGAAATTCATGAAGATGAGACTATGATGAGTAGTAGCCATCCTTTTCTTTGATGGACAACCATTCTTGACTCTGCACTATTTAGGAAAACTACTGAAAGACTTTGACGGTGTATAACGATGACAACTCTTGCAACTCGATTCCGAGTATGCATACCTTGTCCCCGCATAGGATCAGCATTTGACCTCTGCTTATGGATCTACATCTACATCTACATCTACATCCATACTCCGCAAGCCACCTGACGGTGTGTGGCGGAGGGTACCCTGAGGACCTCTATCGGCTCTCCCTCCAACTCCGGTGTCGTATTGTTCGTGGAAAGAAAGATTGTCGGTATGCCTCTGTGTGGGCTCTAATCTCTCTGATTTTATTCTCATGGTCTCTTCGCGAGACATACGTAGGAGGGAGCAATATACTGCTTGACTCCTCGGTGAAGGTATGTTCTCGAAACTTCAACAAAAGCCCGTACCAAGCTACTGAGTGTCTCTCTTGCAGAGTCTTCCACTGGAGTTTATCTATCATCTCCGTAACGCTTTCGCGATTACTAAATGATCCTGTAACGAGGTGCGCTGCTATTCGTTGGATCTTCTATGTCTCTTCTACCAACCCTATCTGGTACGGATCCCACACCGGTGAGCAGTATTCACGCAGTGGGTGAACAAGTGTACTGTAATCTACTTCCTTTGTTTTCGGACTGCATTTCCTTAGGATTCTTCCAATGAATCTCAGTCTGGCATCTGCTTTACCGACGATTAACTTTATATGATCATTCCATTTTAAATCACTCCT
Source organism: Schistocerca nitens (assembly GCF_023898315.1). Taxonomy (NCBI): domain Eukaryota; kingdom Metazoa; phylum Arthropoda; class Insecta; order Orthoptera; family Acrididae; genus Schistocerca; species Schistocerca nitens. Next base: position 954,756,704 of record NC_064616.1, read on the forward strand.
AATGCCTTCTCCCAGATAATTTATCGAATTAACAGCTTCCAGTTGCTGACCTGCTATATTCTGGGTAAATGATTAAGGATCTTTCTTTCTATGTGTTCGCAGCACATTACACTTGTCTACATTGAGATTCAATTGCCATTCCCTGCACCATGCGTCAATTCGTTGCAAATGCTCCTTCATTTCAGTACAATTTTCCATTGTTACAACCTCTCGATATACTACAGCATCATCCGCAAAAAGCCTCAGTGAACTTCCGATGTTATCCTAAGCATGGATGTTTTTCCGACGAGTGAACAGACCGAACCTGGCACTAACAATACGTTCACACAAATCGCATCGAATGTTTGGAGGAGGGCGAAGTTGTAATTGATGGAGCTTTGTTCTAGTCTCTTGGTTTTTACATGTCTGCGGTGTTCTCCTTCTGACGAGTTAACAGCAATGGATTCACTATTCCTCCACAGTAAACGGTCGACAATACGCTTGCCATATATCTTATTTATACCATTCGTCTTCATGACGTGTTTCAGCAGGCTCTTAGAACACTTAAGAGGTGTAATGCCAGAGAAAAGTTCGCTATAAAGGACATGTCGTGTAAATATCGTTTGCGGGGAACATGACCTAAACATCTCAGATGTTCAGCGATGGTGGTCGCCCCGGTGCTGTTTAGATGTGCTTTCTCGAGGGCCTCATAGTCTTCGCACATAAAATTCACGATGTATGTAATTTTTGGTTGGTGGAAGCGGCTAGAATACATTTCTCTAAGGGTTAAGGATTTCCTGTTAGTGTTTTGCTAATTGGTGTGAAATATTATAAGTAGGCATTTGTGTAGGTAGTAAGTAAGATGTTTGTGAGACATGAGATTCTTACGGTGCATATAATGTTCAAATAATTTAAGGGAATGAAGCTGGGTGACGAGGTCGACTACCGCCAGTATTTAGACAAGTGGGCAATCTGTCAGTTTCATGGCAAAAATGCAACACATAAGCGCACGCTTGTAACTGCGTTCGAAACTTCGGTTTGTAGAGCAATTCCGAAAAGATAACACAATCGCATCAGACTCTAGCGCTGCAACACAACGAACGGTGACCGACGCCACAATTTATCGACAGTAAAAATTACTAAGTAACGATTGAGGTAGCATTGGCTTTATGGGGACATGATATTTATTGATAGCTAACTCACACTCACTTATATCTACAGGCTGATAGTTGTCACGATTCGACTTAGCATGAAAAGGTACTTCATACTTCGATCACATAGACAACGTAATTTAAGATCCTGAGAGTTTATCAGCTGATTTAACCCATCTTGAGGTCACCGTCCGTCAGAACGTATGTAGTAAAAGACAGGGCAGGCGTGTGTTGCGCTATCGACCAACAGCGCCCCGTGAGACATATGAGAATACTGAGTTGGTTCCAAGGTGGCTTGCACAGGGAGCTTCTTCAATAAGACTAGTGGTACCGAAGGCAAATATAATGTGAAAAGCGTTCTCCGACCTCCATCTAAGATTCGGGTACTCTTAGTTTCCGTTAAGGAAGACCTACGTTCGCGTAAGATTGATGTCTGTCGTATTCCTTGCCGTTATGGCATTACATACCCTCAAAACATACATTTTTCATATTAGGTGCAGTGTGCTGCCACCAATTGCCAGGTACTCCATATCAGCAACGTCAGTGGCCATTAAACTTAGTGAGAGAGCAGAATGGGGTGCTCCGTGGAACTCACGGACTTCGAACGTGGTCAGGTGACTGGGTGTTACTTGTGTCATATGTATGTACACGAGATTTTAATACTCCTTGACATCACTAGGTCCACTGTTTCCGATGTTATAGTGAACTGGAAACTTGAATGGACAAGTATAGCACAAAAGAGTACAGGCCGACCTCGTCTGTTGACTGACAGAGACCGCCGACAGTTGAAGAGGGTCGTAATGTGTAATAGGCAGACATCTATCCAGACCATCACACAGGAAATCCAAACTGCATCAGTATCAACTCCAAGGAATTTGACAGTTAGGCGAGAGGTGAGAAAACTTGGATTTCATCGTCGATCGGCTGCTCATAAGCCACATCTCACACCGGTAAATGTCAAACGACGCTTCACTTGGTGTAAGGAGCGTAAACATTGGACGATTGAACAGTGGGAAAACGTTGTGTAGAGTGACGAATCACGGTACACAATGTGAGGATCAGATGGCAGGGTGTGGTTATAAGGAATCCCCGGTGAACGTCATCTGCCAGCGTGTGTAGTGCCAACAGTAAAATTCAGAGGCGGTGGTGTTATGGTGTTGTGTTTTTCATGGAGGAGGCTTGCACCCATTGTTTTGCGTGGCACTATCACAGCACCGGCCTACATTGATGTTTTAAGCACCTTCTTGCTTCCCACTGTTGAAGAGCAATTCGAGGATGGCGGTTGCATCTTTAAACACGATCGAGCACCTGTTCATAATGCAAGGCCTGTGGCGGAGTGGTTACATGACAATAACATCCCTGTAATGGACTGGCCTGCACAGGGTCCTGACCTGAATCCTATTGAACACCTTTGGGATGTTTTGGAACGTTGACTTCGCGCCAGGCTTCACCGATCGACATCGGTACCTCTTCTCAGCGCAGCCTTCCGTGAAGAATGGGCTGTCATTCCCCAAGGAACCTTCCAGCAACTGACTGAACGTATGTCTGCGAGAGTGGAAGCTGTCATCATGGCTAATGGTGGGCGAACACCATATTGAATGTCAGCATTACCTTTGGAGGGCTCCACCAACTTGTAAGCCATTTTCAGCCACGTGTCTGGATACTTTTTTTTTTCCTTTATTGTAATTTTCATACCTATATAGATACATAGGTAGGCTGGCAGCAGCATCGTACACTGCTCTTCAGCCTTCGATTTTCCAATGATAATAAACAGTAAGAAGATATATAATAGTTAGAGTGACGGGTAAAAAACAGTAGACAGACAAAAAACACAAAACGCGGAGCCGTTCACACTCGATGAAAATTACACTGAAACACGTTGGCACGGCGCACAAACACTGATGATTCGACGGCACAGGTGAACATAGGAGAGTGACGGTGAACACTAACACAAATACGACGGCACACACACGAGAAACTGATGGCGATGATCTCCGGCGCGCGAATGTCCACGTAACGTGTGCGAGTCCGGGGACCTGCCAAGAGGGGCAGAGGGGTGAGGGAGAGGGAGAGAGGAGAGCAGAGATGCCAATGGCAGAGGAGATGGGAGGAGGAGTAGAGGGATGGGGATAGCGGAAGCCTGGGGAGGAGTCGTGAGAAAGGGAGGAGGGAGGGAATGGGGAGAGAAGGGAGAGAGGGTGCCCAAAGGAAACATACACATGGAGAGGGAGGGAGGATCAAAGTTGGTTGGAGGGGTAGATGGACGGGAGGAGGGCAGCATCAGGGAGGGGGAGCTGGCGTAAGCCACCTAGGGAGAGGATGTGGAGAGTGGAGAGATGGAGAGCAGGTGGGACATGGAAGTAGAGGCGCGGCTGCGGACAGCGGCGGGAGAGGATGGGAGAGACCAGCGGGTGAGGAGGATCGAGTTTGCGGGAGGTGTAGAGGATCCGTATCCGTTCGAGGAAAAGGAGGAGGTGGGGGAAGGGAATTAGGTCGTACAGGATCCGTGTGGTGGAGGGGAGACAGATGCGATAGGCGAGGCGAAGAGCATGGCGTTCCAGGATCTGAAGGGATTTGTAAAAGGTAGAGGGAGCGGAGATCCAGGCAGTGTGAGTGTAGCAAAGGATAGGGCGAATGAGGGATTTATAGGTATGGAGGATGGTAGAGGGGTCCCGACCCCAAGTTCGGCCAGAGAGGAGTTTGAGGAGACAGAGGCGGGAGCATGCCTTGGCTTGGATCGTCCGGAGGTGAGGGTCCAGGAGAGGCGACGGTCAAGGTTGACACCAAGGTAATTAAGGGTGGGGGTGAGGGCGATAGGACGCCCATAGATGGTGATGTAGAAGCCGAGGAGGTGGAAGGAATGAGTGGTTTTGCCTACTATGATCGCCTGGGATTTGGCAGGATTGACCTAAAGCAACCACTGGTTGCACCAAGCGGTGAACCGGTCAAGATGGGATTGGAGAAGGTTTTGAGAGCGCTGCAGAATGGGGGCAAGGGCAAGTAAGACAGTGTCATCGGCGTACTGGAGAAGCTGAATGGCGGGTGAAGGCGGCGGCATGTCCGCCGTATACAAGAGGTACAGAAGAGGGGAGAGGACGGAACCCTGGGGCACACCGGCAGAGGGAAAAAAGGTGTAGGAATCCATGTTGTGGATAGTGACATAGGAAGAAAGGAGCCGATCAGACGGACATAGTTAATAGGAAGGGCGAAGGTTTGGAGCCTGAAGAGGAGACCGGAATGCCACACGCGGTCATAGGCTCATTCAAGGCCAAGGGAGAGGAAGATAGCGGAACGACAGGAATTAAGCTGTTCGGAGAGGAGATGAGTGAGGTGAAGAAGAAGGTCATCGGAAGAGAAGGCCGGCCGAAAGCCACACTGGGTAACGGGAAGGAGGCGGTGCTGGCGGAGATGCTGGTGGATGCGTTGGGTGAGGATGGATTCCAGGACGTTGCTGAAGACCGAGCTAAGGCTGATGGGGCAGTAGGAAGAGACAGCAGATGGCGGTTTACCGGGTTTAAGGAACATCAGGATGCGGGAGGTTTTCCACAGGTCAGGGTAAAAGCCGGTGGACAGGACTACATCGTAGAGCCTGGCCAGGGTGGATAGGAAAGAGGCAGGAGCTTCACGAAGGTGACAAAAGGTGACACGGTCGTGACCAAGAGCGGTGTTGCGTTTCGTGCGGAGAGTAGCAATGAGATCCTGTGTAGTGATAGGGGCATTGAGTCCTGTGTGTGCAATGTTGTCCAAGTACTGGAACCAAGGGGCGAGGGGAGGGACAGAAGTGTCAGTTCCATCGCGGACATCTGGGAAGAGGGAGTAATCGAACTGGGGATCATCAGGAATGGTAAAGACATAGGAGAGATAGGAAGCAAAGTGATTGCTCTTACTAATGGCGTCAGGGAAGGGTTGGTTGTCATGAAGGAGAGGATAGTAGGGGGGGGGGGTTAGATCCGGTAAGGCGGCGGAAGGCTGACCAGTACTTGGACGAATTGATAGGAAGGGTGGCGTTTAAGCAGGTGCATGTCTGTCGCCAGTCCCGGCGTTTCTTAGCCGCGAGCAAGTTACGGATGTGTTGCTGGAGTTGCCGGTGGCGTCGTAGTGTGTCCGGATCACGTGTGCGAAGGAAGCCACGGTAGAGACGGCGGGATTCACGCAGGAGGAGGACGGCCTGTGGGGGTAAGGTAGGATGGTGGGGGTGGATGGTGACAGAAGGGATATGGGCCGCCACAGCCTCAGACAAGGTCTGCTGGAGAAAGGAGGCGGCATGGGTAATATCGTCAGGGTGGTGGTAGGTAAAGGGGTGGCCATCGACCTGGGTGGAGAGGGTATCCCGGTAGGCATTCCAGTCGGCACGGGAGTAATCATGGACGTACTTTGGAGGAGGGTCATGACGGGGGTCGGGGCGGGGGCGTCGACCGTCTGAAACGGTGAGGAGGACAGGGAGATGGTCACTACCAATCGGGTCCAGGACATCCACCATTATGCGGCCAAGGAGGTTGGGGGAGGAGAGGATGACATAGGGAGTGGAGTTGGATTCGGGATGGGTGTGCTGGGGAATGAGGACGAGGTTGCCTTGGAGGGTGGAGAGGAACGGATGCCACCGCCGTAACTGGGTGGCGGAACGACTACGGATGTTCAGGTCGGCGGCGATCACGTAGGAGGAGAAGGTACGATCAATGTGGGACAGAAAGTCGAAAGGAATAGGGGTGTTAGGGCGGACATAAATGGTGGCGCAGGTGACGGTAAGGCCGGGGTAGAAGAGACTAAGGATCAGGTGTTCAGTGGGGTCGGGAAGGAGAGGTTGGAGCCGAACCGGGATCTGGCGGTGGTGACCAACGGCAACTCTGCCACGCGCTATCGGGAAGGAATTATCGGAGCGGTGGAGAAGGTAGGGCGAAGTGTGGACGGTGTGGCGGGGTTGGAGGAAGGTTTCATTGAGGAGGAAAGCATCCACGCAGTGGGTTGCAAGGGTGTGCATGAAGATGTTCTTGTTGGCGGGAAGGGAACGGATGTTGTTGAACAGGATACGGTGCTGTCGCGCCATGTCAGGAATTTGGAAGGAAGGTGTCGAGACGGGAGAAGGTGAAATGGGCCTGGTTGTGGGAGTAGGTGGCATACATTTTTAGGTGAAAGACGGAACGGGTGGCGAGGGATATCTGTTGGAGGGTGTGAGGGCGCTGGAATGGGTGGACATCTTGCTGTACAATGGTGAGGAACCTGATGATGTCCTCAGCGGTGGGAGGGGGACGAAGGGAATTGCCAAGAGAGGTGGGGGCGTCCAGTGGGCAACGTATAATCACGATGGGGCTTGCAGTCCCTGCAGCTAATTGCTTACCGTCCTTTTCATAGTTCGGAAAGAAAATAATGGAGAGTTTGGACCGAGAATTCAAGAATTTCTTTTCGAAGCCCCAAATGTTCTTAAGACAGCACCGAAATCTGGGAAACTAACGTCTCACCAGGTTAAAATATATCTGACAAAATTTTCCTTTCCCATAGAAAAATCTGTATAAATGTTAAATTCTTGGGATGGTCAGTGTCAAGGAACCGTTTACAGTGTCGTAGCTGAGTATAACGAACTTTTTCATTTGCATTGCAACAATCTGTACCGGACAGAGACGGCTGTAGGATTACATGGATTTTGAAGCAGGAAGGACTATGTGAGCAGATTTTAAAATTTGGTTCTACTGACTAGTTATGATGTCAGTCTCTACGTGAAATACACAGTATAATCAATCTTCAGCCACTAGTTCATAATCTGTTCTCTTCGCCAAGGTTTTCCAGTCTCCTGAAGTATACCTGTTAAAAATCAGGACATTTAGAGAACAGCTCGCCACAATTTTTTATATTGTGTTTGCCGTCGTTTGTACTAAGTGAAGAAACGTCTTTCGTTTTATGTGCATGGTGTAAAAAAATGTTACATTGTAGACATTTCCATAGAATTATCGTTAATGTAATGAAACTGTACTATAGTAATAAGTTATTTGTTATTTTCGATTAAGAAATTGCACGTATCAGTAACCGTGAGCTAAATGCCACAAAGGAAGATAAATTTTAGGCTGAAATAATTTAAAACAAAAATAAATAAATAAATTAGAGTAATAATGAACGTTCTGATGTTTTAATTATGTATGTTAAAAATACTCCGACAGCGCACGGTGTAAAACTTATTTTCCAAAAATGGTATTTCAGTAGCTTTATTACACATGGACGAATACGGCGAGAAAGCCTGTTTAATTCATGTTGTAACAAAATATTTCATTTTGAAGATTTAATTGATTTCTGTGTGGTGTTTTGCTAAATTTCAGTTATTACAAAAGCTGATTATGCAGTTGTCCGGAACGTTAAATAAATTTCCACTTTTATATGAAACATATTTTTTGATAATTCATAGTTTCAAAGCCGTTCGCTCTAAGAGTAATATGCAATAGCTACTTTTGAGGTTTCTTTTTCCCTTAAAAGAGAACCTGGGAAAATCTTAAACATTTGTATTGCATTGTTTTGAACCCTCAATATAACCGACAAGACGCATCAAGATCGTTTATTTACACCTGGAGATATGCTCTTGTCAGTGTGCTTATAACACTCTGTACGCTCAATAGCCCGGAAAAATGTACTGCTGGATGTGTGATTTGTGCAGTTGTCGCACAACGTGTTTGAGTATGTGGAAACTTGGTGGCACAGTGGTCACATCAGCCATAGTGTGTAGCTCGACTGCTGACATCATGCAGACGACAGTCAGTAGCCCCGTGTCATAACCTCAGTTCTTTGATCTTCAGACTAGTCTGTAACACCACATTCATTTTATTCTTAACCGGACTATACTTATAATCATTAATGATTCATATAAGACTAGAGTCCACGCAAGTGTTTTCAGAAAAGTCTTCGTAACATTTAAGTTGACATTCGTTGTGAAAATATTTTTCTTTCTCAGAAATGTATTTCTTTATGTTCCCAGCCTGATTCTTACATCCTCTCTACTTCTGCCACTGTCAGTTTTTTGCTACTCGTCAATTACTTTTAGCGTGTCCTCTCCTAAATCAATCTTCTCGGCGTCTCGTGGTTTAATTCTATTACACTCAGTTGAGTTTATTGTAAATTGTTATCTGTTAATCATACAACTACTTCTGAGGATATTATTCAGCTGAACTTCCATTTCATGTGCCATCTATTCCATATTTCTCATTCTTCACGATGAACTCTGACTCCGTTGCCAAAATTATCCTTGGTTTCCTTTAACGGTTGCTCAATGAACGCATTAGGTCTGCAAGGCTTATAACTTGTTTTACATCCTTCATTCATTCATGCATATCATTTTTGCCCTCCTAAGTTTGTTCCTGAATTCCTTTCTGTCTTTTATCATTTGTTTGATGATCCCCAGCTACCTTATGTCTTCCTCTATTTCATGATACCAATTTGTTTTAAGGCTTGAATGTTTCACTACATCAAAGATTCTCTTTGTAAGTCTGGTGCTGTCCATTCTATGTATGTGTCCGTACAAATTTAGTCTGCGTTTCCTGATCATGTCTGTGAGTCTGTCATTGTGCTGGTATAACTCATTGGTAGGCCTTTTCATCCATATGCCATCTTTGTGTATTGGTCCGAATATTTCCTGAGAATTTTACGTTCTATTTTTTCTGTCTCTATAATGCCTGATACTCCAATTATGGTCGTCTCTGACGCATGTAATGCTTCCGGTAATATGACTGTTTTGTAGTGTCTAATTTTGGTCTGTCTTCATATGCTTTTCTTATTATAATGTGACCAAGAGAATTTGTATGCTTTCTGGAGTCTTTCTGTTCGTTCTATGTTGGATGCCTTGTTTGATCCTCCTATTTGTATGTATTCCCCTAAATATTTAAATTTTTCGACTCTCTTTACGGATCCATACATCGTTTGCATGATGTGTACATTGTTGGTTTTTCGTTCCATGTTCTAAGTCTTCTCATACGGTATCTGTAGACCTGTTTTGACAACTGTTTCATGTAGGTGTTCCAGTGCTTCATTTGCCTCCTGTGTTCTTTAACTAAGTATGGTTATGTCATCTGCAGATGCCAGACATTTTATGATTGTCCTTGTTTCACGTGTTCTTCTTAGCTGTATTCCTTTACCTTGTTCTTTCCATTGTTTGACAATTTTGTCTAAGACTATGTTAAACAGGATTCGTGAAAGCCCATCTCCTAGTCGGACACTTGTGTGTATCTGGAAGGGCTCCAAAATTTCTCCCATGAACTTAATCTTCTAGGTGGTGCCTGTGAGCGTCTGTTGTATAACTGCCCTGGTTTTTCTGTCGATGCCATATTCTTCCAGCATTTCAAAGAGCGTTTGCCGGTCTATGGAGTTGTATGCTTTTTTAAAGTCAACGAAGGTAACTACAGTGTTTCTGGTCTGTCTGACTTTCGAAAGAGATCTCAAGTTCCAGATCTGTTCTATGCCTGATCTCACTCTCCTGAAGCCTGCCTTGTATTCCCCTATTTGCATATCTGGTTGTGGTTCTAGTCTGTTTAATAACACCTTTGAGAGAATTTTGTATATGACTGGTTTAGAGAAATATCTCTGTAATTATTTGGATCTGACTCTTTTTGTGTAGGGGATGGATTAAAGTAGATTTCCATTCCTCTGGCAACTTCTGTGACCCAAATTTCTGAGATAATCTTACAAATTTGCTTGGTAATGTTTTCATCCTGGAGCTTCCCAATATCGGCAATAATACCGTCTTCTCCTACTGCGCTCTTATTTTTCATTTGTTTGATGATTCTCTCATTCTCCTCTATTGTGGGTTGATTAGAATCTGCGTTGGCTGTGGCCTTTTGGAAGGTTAATTTTTCTATGGGTTTCTTGCATTTCTGAAGTTCATCGAAGTATTATTTGAGTATTTTGAAATTTTCTTTCGTGTTCGTTTCGATGGATTCATCTGTTCATCGGAAACACAGGCTAAGAGGTTAATAACCCTTCATATTTTCTTTGAATGTTCTTTAAAAATTTCTAGTATTATTTCTCTTGAAATCTTCGTCAATTTCTTTCAGCCTGTTGTTGTCATATGCCCGTTTTTCAATTGTGATTTCATGAAATTCCTTCCACGTTTCTGATGTTCTGTTACTGCTGAATTTCCTTCATGCCTGTGTTCTTCTTTCAATGGCTATACCACAATTCGCGTTCCACCATCTATGTTTGCGTTTCCTAGGAGGTTGTCCCATCGCATTTCCCTCTTAATTGTTTTCGCAAAGTATGTCCAGGTGTCTGTTGAATGCCTCTTAATCTCTTCAACAACTTTGTCCCTGTTTATCTTCAAGTATTCCGGATCACGTTTGGCTATATTGTTTCGTGCTGGTTTTTTTTTTCTGTCTTGGGATTGTACTAATCTTAACTTGTAGTAAATAATGATCAGACTCGAAAAATCCCTTACGTGTTCTGACATTTAGAATTTCCCGTGTACATTTGGTGGAAATGCCCACATGATCAATCTGGAATTCTCACCACACGGTGTTGGGTGCTTTCCATGTTATACGTTTTCACCTTGGCTTTTGAAATTAGTTCCACATAACTTTGAGGTTGAAATGTTGACAATATTTTATGAGGTGTTCTCCATTTTTGTTTGTACCAACGTTTACTGAGTGCAGACCTCTGGTTTTTTTGTACTTTCTTTCTTTAGCTAAATGCGTATTAAGATCTCCCATTAAAATTTTCACATGTCTTTCTGGAATGTTGCTGGTTACTTCTTCCATGTCTTCCCAGAAGTTTTCAACTTCTGGCGGCCCTTTTCAATTATGGTCATTTGTTGGTGCATGAGCATTGATAATTGTGTATGCCTTATTACCTGATTTGAAAGAGAGTGAGGAAATACGTTCTGATATGGAACTGAGGCCTATGATGTTATCCATGACTGATTTATGTACAGCAAATCTTGTACCAAACAATGATGATATGCCTCTTCTGACAGCAGGTTTCCCTTTGTAGATCCTGTAATTTCCTGTATTGAAATGGTTTTCATCTCTGAAGTGTGGCTCTTGAACGGCGAGAATTTTGATATGAAATTTTTCTAGTATGTCTGTGAGTTGTTTTAGTTTCCCAAGTTTGAAGAGTGTGTTTATATTGAGAGTGCCGATGTAGTGTTTGCGAAGAGATTTTGAAAAGTTCCGATTCTTTCGCTCATGATGTTCGTGGACCCACAGAATCCGATGACCAGGAATATCCAGTGCGTTGACTGGGTCCTGGTGTAGTGGATTCATTTCCTTTTGTTCCATCATGATCACTTCAAGTGGAGTTTAGTTGCGGTGATCTTTGAGAAAGATCACAATGATTGCAGACTTGATTGTTGAGATCAAGCCATATTTCACAGCATCATCAACTAGGGGAACAGACGCTGACCACTAGTCGCTGGATACCAGAACAGACACTAGTGGATTTCTTGATGTTGTGTGTTTGGTCCGCAAGAGCCATTTTATTTTGCTTAAGTCCGCCGGCAGGCATGTGAGAACCCCCCCTATCCTCCACCTGGGACGTAGCACGTCGGAGTACCAGCTCTCCGCCTGCTACGACAAAGAAGTAGGTTCATTGTGTTTTACGTCCTTATCTACACTCCTGGAAATGGAAAAAAGAACACATTGACACCGGTGTGTCAGACCCATCATACTTGCTCCGGACACTGCGAGAGGGCTGTACAAGCAATGATCACACGCACGGCACAGCGGACACACCAGGAACCGCGGTGTTGGCCGTCGAATGGCGCTAGCTGCGCAGCATTTGTGCACCGCCGCCGTCAGTGTCAGCCAGTTTGCCGTGGCATACGGAGCTCCATCGCAGTCTTTAACACTGGTAGCATGCCGCGACAGCATGGACGTGAACCGTATGTGCAGTTGACGGACTTTGAGCGAGGGCGTATAGTGGGCATGCGGGAGGCCGGGTGGACGTACCGCCGAATTGCTCAACACGTGGGGCGTGAGGTCTCCACAGTACATCGATGTTGTCGCCAGTGGTCGGCGGAAGGTGCACGTGCCCGTCGACCTGGGACCGGACCGCAGCGACGCACGGATGCACGTCAAGACCGTAGGATCCTACGCAGTGCCGTAGGGGACCGCACCGCCACTTCCCAGCAAATTAGGGACACTGTTGCTCCTGGGGTATCGGCGAGGACCATTCGCAACCGTCTCCATGAAGCTGGGCTACGGTCCCGCACACCGTTAGGCCGTCTTCCGCTCACGCCCCAACATCGTGCAGCCCGCCTCCAGTGGTGTCGCGACAGGCGTGAATGGAGGGACGAATGGAGACGTGTCGTCTTCAGCGATGAGAGTCGCTTCTGCCTTGGTGCCAATGATGGTCGTATGCGTGTTTGGCGCCGTGCAGGTGAGCGCCACAATCAGGACTGCATACGACCGAGGCACACAGGGCCAACACCCGGCATCATGGTGTGGGGAGCGATCTCCTACACTGGCCGTACACCACTGGTGATCGTAGAGGGGACACTGAATAGTGCACGGTACATCCAAACCGTCATCGAACCCATCGTTCTACCATTCCTAGACCGGCAAGGGAACTTGCTGTTCCAACAGGACAATGCACGTACGCATGTATCCCGTGCCACCCAACGTGCTCTAGAAGGTGTAAGTCAACTACCCTGGCCAGCAAGATCTCCGGATCTGTCCCCCATTGAGCATGTTTGGGACTGGATGAAGCGTCGTCTCACGCGGTCTGCACGTCCAGCACGAACGCTGGTCCAACTGAGGCGCCAGGTGGAAATGGCATGGCAAGCCGTTCCACAGGACTACATCCAGCATCTCTACGATCGTCTGCATGGGAGAATAGCAGCCTGCATTGCTGCGAAAGGTGGATATACACTGTACTAGTGCCGACATTGTGCATGCTCTGTTGCCTGTGTCTATGTGCCTGTGGTTCTGTCAGTGTGATCATGTGATGTATCTGACCCTAGGAATGGGTCAATAAAGTTTCCCCTTCCTGGGACAATGAATTCACGGTGTTCTTATTTCAATTTGCAGGAGTGTATTACTGACTAAATTTCTCATCCTTTGATTCTCATAGCTGTAGACAACTTTCCATAGATGTTCCAGAGATGCTAAAGCTCAATAAATTTGGTCCCTGCCACCTTCAAAATATCAAGGCGCGTAAACCACTGAAGAATTCCACAAAGATTTTAGGAAACTTTCAAATATAATAGATGTAAGTTTCTCTCACTTCTTCTCAGAGAACTGAGGCTATTTCTACTGCTTACTAGTTCCTAACATGTCACTAGATCCAAATCTAATCCTGTCCCATGTTGGTTTCTGTCTGTCGTCTTATCCTTCTGTAGATAACTGTTCTTAGTATTTTTCAAGTAAGAATTATTAAGTTGACACCACCTGCATTACTTATTAAGGTAAGGAGGGACGAAACTTGGCAACAGTGAGGCAACATCTACAACTTGTTTATACGCAGAACCAGGATCACTACTCTGCCCTGAGTGACGAAAGCATACAGATACCATGAAACTTTGTGACTGAAACCTCCAGACATACCTGGCTGTCTACTGCGACATTCCAGACGTTGTGCTGTAGGCTCGTCAACTCCCATATCGATCATTCTCAGTCCGAGGCGTGCAGTGAGAGGCACAGGAACAGTGAGGTAGTGTGCTTTTCACAAATGAATCGCTGATTAGGTAGAGTTTTATTCATTTTACCTAGCCATGTTAGTACCATAGGAAGACACCAATAAGGCGCCATTATTGCTCTCGTCATGCTAGGAGCACTCTCGGCTCTGAATCGGTACCCTTCGGTTTCTGTGTCAGTAAAGATGATATCCTATAACGATATGTGTGTCCATTGTGTACCAATACCTAGTTTCCATCTGCAGAGTGACCATCCCAAACTAAATGAGGTTGCCCGTGTAGCTAAGCAACCTGCTACGATAAGACACCATCCGTTTAGGAACTAGTTCAGCTATTTCTGCGTTTTGCTAGTTTTCCCCAGCTGACTGCTAGTTTCTCTCTTCGTTTTCCCGTATAATGCTAGTAGCATTCGGCTATTCAGTAATTGTAAGAATAGGCTACATACTGTTGCAGTGTCTACATACAATCGTTTGAATTGTCTGATTTTTATATGCCATAAAACTTAGTTTTGAGACTCTAGTGTGTAGAATGGGCACGTCGACTTCAGTGCAATGTTCAAGTGGCAGCCGCTGGTAGGCATCGCAGTCTCTGGTATCCAGGATGGGACTGGCGCTGCTGTCACTGAAATACAAGATGGCACTGGTGGGAAGCTAAAGTAATATACATAGTGGTGTCGTCGGAAATATTTAAAGAACACCTAAATCGTGTGTAAAAGTCTAAAAGAATGAAATAAAATAGAATGCAGAGACATATGATGTACCTCAACTGCAGTAGATGATTTCGAACATCATTAAAACGTATGTCAGATGATTTCTAATGTATTATATTTCTTTCTCTTAGACATATCATTTCACTAAACATTTGACTCATTTTTTTTTAACTTTTTTTGCGAATAGGGCATCTCAGGACTTCGTTCCAATTTTAAATTTCGTTCTTCGTAATTTTCAGTTCTTCTAGTATGACATCTGTTGTTCACTGTCTTCCTTCTATCTCTCTCAGACCATTTTGAACCAGTCTTTATAGGTACTCTGCCTTGGAATCCTTACATTTTCAGTACTTTTCCCCCGAATGGCTTCTTGTTGTTTATAACGTCTATTTTTATATTGTTTCTTCATAAATCCTTGTTTATTTCCTTTACCGACATTTTTGAGGACTTCTTACCGCACAAATTTTTGAGAATCTTATTAGGTAATCTACTGTCTTGCATTCGAAATAGATGTACAAAAAACGTTGTGTACCTTTTCTTACTAGGTTTGAAATATTTTCTTTATTTTGCTATATTTAAGCGTTACTTCGTAATTTCCAACTTTCATCTGTGTTTCGTGGTCCTAATATTTCCTTATGATTCACCTTTCTAGTACTTCTAATTTATCTAAATTATAGTTTAATGCAGGTCATCGTTTGCATTTGGTATTCTGGCTTCACCACTACGTTGTAATGCATTATTTTTGCATTTTTGGATAAGCACTTTTCATTGTAGGCGTCTTTGGTTGACACCATATGTTCTCCCATTTTATGCAATCTTCCCTCTTTTGCAAATTTTTCCAAAGAATTTTCGTGGATTATCTCTCCTAGATATCGGAATTTTCTCATCCTCTATTGCCCAATACATGTTTCCAGAAATTTTGGAGCATCCTTAACGTTTGTTTCAAATTTTGTTTTTTTCTGCAGAAAATCTAAAGCCAGTTATGTTGGCTACATAATTCATGAGATTTATTTGTGTTATAGCAGATGCCACAGTTTCCAAAAGCATAGCAAAATCATCGGCATACGCAACACAGTAGATTTAGATCTCTTTGTTTGCCTCTTCCTAGCCTTATAGGTAAGATGTTGAGTTCAATAACTTTTTCGTTCCAAATTCTTATTATTGACTCTAACACACTATGAAACGGAATTGGGGATAGTGCGACACCTTCTCTTACTACTGTTTGTATTTTGAAGGGCTATGAAATTTCTCCCATAGATTTTACTTTAGAGACTATATATGTGTTTCACGGGTCAGGTGTGCCAGTTTAAGCTCTACGTCAAATTCTCGAGTTGTTTTATCTGTCAACAAAATCAAAAGTCTTTTTAAAATCCACAAACACAACTAGAATATCCTATGAATTAAGTAATCTGTAGCTAATTACTGGCTTGAGACTATATATTTATTCTGAGCATGACTTTCCTTTCCTAAAACCACCTTGACATTCACCTACATGACTGTCTATTTTTGTTTCTATTCTGCTTAATAAAATATTGGATAATACTGTATATGCTACTGGCAGTAAAGAGATTGCTCTGCAGTTGCTTATATCCTGTTTATTACCTTCGTTGTGGGGTGGGTATATCAAGGCCGCCTTCTATTCCTCTGGAATTGTTTCTGTTTTCCAGATTCCTCCAAAGAGTAAATGTAGACCCTTCGCTGTATTAGGTAGGGATCACTTCAACAGTTCAGCTGTAATAGAATCTTCTCCACTAGTTTGTTGTTTTTGAAGGCCTTAATTATTTCTTGAATTCCTTCTGTAGATGGTGGTAAATCTAAATCTACATCTACATCTACATCCATACTCCGCAAGCCACCTGACGGTGTGTGGTGGAGGGTACCTTGAGTAACCCTATTCGTTCTCCCTTCTATTCCAGTCTCGTATTGTTCGTGGAAAGAAGGATTGTCGGTATGCCTCTGTGTGGGCTCTAATCTCTCTGATTTTATCCTCATGGTCTCTTCGCGAGATATACGTAGGAGGGAGCAATATACTGCTTGACTCCTCGGTGAACGTATATTCTCGAAACTTCAACAAAAGCCCGTACCGAGCTACTGAGCGTCTCTCCTGCAGAGTCTTCCACTGGAGTTTATCTATCATCTCCGTAACGCTTTCACGATTACTAAATGATCCTGTAACGAAGCGCGCTGCTCTCCGTTGGATCTTCTCTATCTCTTCTATCAACCCTATCTGGTACGGATCCCACAGTGCTGAGCAGTATTCAAGCAGTGGGCGAACAGGCGTACTGTAACCTACTTCCTTTGTTTTCAGATTGCATTTCCTTAGGATTCTTCCAATGAATCTCAGTCTGGCATCTGCTTTACCGACGATCAACTTTATATGATCATTCAATTTTAAATCACTCCTAATGCCTACTCCCAGATAATTTATGGAATTAACTGCTTCCAGTTGCTGACCTGCTATTTTGTACCTAAATGATAAGGGATCAATCTTTCTATGTATTCGCAGCACATTACACTTGTCTACATTGAGATTCAATTGCCATTACCTGCACCATGCGTCAATTCGCTGCAGATCCTCCTGCATTTCAGTACAATTTTCCATTGTTACAACCTCTCGATACACCACAGCATCATCTGCAAAAAGCCTCAGTGAACTTCCGATGTCATCCACCAGGTCATTTATGTATATTGTGAACAGCAACGGTCCTATGACACTCCTCTGCGGCACACCTGAAATCACTCTTACTTCGGAAGACTTCTCTCCATTGAGAATGACATGCAGCGTTCTGTTATCTAGGAACTCTTCAATCCAATCACACAATTTGTCTGATAGTCCATATGCTCCTACTTTGTTCATTAAATGACTGTGGGGAACTGTATCGAACGCCTTGCGGAAGTCAAGAAACATGGCATCTACCTGTGAACCCGTGTCTATGGCCCTCTGGGTTTCACATGACCGTCTTTTTCGAAACCCATGCTGATTCCTACAGAGTAGATTTCTAGTCTCCAGAAAAGTCATTATACTCGAACATAATACGTGTTCCAAAATTCTACAACTGATCGACGTTAGAGATACACGTCTATAGTTCTACACATCTGTTCGACGTCCCTTCTTGAAAACGGGGATGACTTGTGCCCTTTTCCAATCCTTTTGAACGCTACGCTCTTCTAGAGACCTACGCTACACCGCTGCAAGAAGGGGGGGGGGGGGCAAGCTCCTTCGCGTACTCTGTGTAAAATCGAACTGGTATCCCATCAGGTCCATAGGCCTTTCCTCTTTTAAGCGATTTTAATTGTTTCTCTATCCCTCTGTCGTCTATTTCGATATCTAGTCTGTCATCCTCTGTTTCAGTACCATTTTGGTCACAGTGTTTCTGGACATTTTGTTTTGACCCACCTACCGTTTTGACACAAGACCAAAAGTTCATAGGATATTCTGCCAAGTCAGTAGATAGAACTTTACTTTCGAATTCATTGAACGCATCTCGCATAGCCCTCCTCACACTACATTTCGCTTCGCGTAATTTTTGTTTGTCTGCAAGGCTTTGGCTATGTTTATGTTTGCTGTGAAGTTCCCTTTGCTTCCGAAGCAGTTTTCTAACTCTGTTGTTGTACCACGGTGGCTCTTTTCCATCTCTTACGATCTTGCTTGGCACATACTCATCTAACGCATAATGTACGATGGTTTTGAACTTTGTCCACTGATCCTCAACACTATCTGTACTTGAGACAAAACTGTTGTGTTGAGCCATCAGGTACTCTGAAATTTGCTTTTTGTCACTTTTGCTAAACAGAAAAATCTTCCTACCCTTTTTAATATTTCTATTTACGGCTGAAATCATCGATGCCGTAACCGCTTTATGATCGCTGATTCCCTGTTCTGCGTTAACTGTTTCAAATAGTTCGGGTCTGTTTGTCACCAGAAGGTCTAATATGTTATCGCCACGATTCGGTTCTCTGTTTAACTGCTGAAGGTAGTTTTCAGATAAAGCACTTAACAAAATTTCACTGGATTCTTTGTCCCTGCAACCCGTTATGAACGTTTGATTCTCCCAGTTTATATCCGGCAAATTAAAATCTCCATCCAGAACTATAACATGGTGGGGAAATCTACTCGAAATATTTTCCAAATTATCCTGCAGGTGCTCAACCACAACAGCTGCTGAGCCAGGGGGCCTATAGAGACATCCAATTACCATGTGTGAGCCTGCTTTAACCGTGACCTTCACGCAAATCTATTCACATTTCGGATCTCCATCAATTTCCTTCGATACTATTGCACTTCTTATCGCTATAAATACGCCTCCCCCTTCACTGTCCAGCCTGTCTCTGCGGTATACATTCCAATATGAGTTTAGGATTTCATTACTGTTTACGTCTGGTTTCAGCCAACTTTCTGTCCCTAGTACTATATGAGCGTTGTGACCGTTTATTAATGAGAGCAGTTCTGGGACCTTTCTATAGACGCTCCTGCAGTTTACTATTAGTACATTAATATTGTTATTCCCTGTTGCATTTTGCCTACTCCTACCCTGCCGCGTCTCAGGAGGCGTCTTGTCGGGCTTACGGAGGGAATTCTCTAACTTAAAAAACCCCAATGTGCTCTCCACACGTACTCCGCTACCCTTGTAGCCGCTTCCGGCGTGTAGTGCACGCCTGACCTATTCAGGGGGACCCTACATTTCTCCACCCGATAGGGGAGGTCGAGAAATGTGCACCCCAGATCTCCGCAGAATCGTCTGAGCCTCTGGTTTAAGCCTTCCACTCGGCTCCAAACCAGAGGACGGCGATCGCTGGGAACGATACTACAAATAGTTAGCTCTCATTCCACACCGCGAGCGAGGCCTTCTGCCTTCACCAATTCCGCCAACCGCCTGTGCGAACTTCTTCCTAATATACAATAATACCTGAGAATTTCAGTTAATGATTTCGTTCCGGACAGTTCAGAACCTGATGAAAATATCTTGCTGGTATTTCACAATTTTCAGCATTGCTTAACACAAATTTGCCGTTTCATTTTTGAAACAGACATCTGGAGTTTGGTACCCCTTTAATTTGTTCTTAAAAGTTTGATTAAAGTCACTAGTATAATTTTTTACAAAATTATTGTCTATTTGCAAAAGTTCCTCCTTTTCAAAGGCTCGTTTGATTAACCTGGCTGTTGCCTTTATTTGTTGTTTAAATTGATCATAATCTTCAATTTTCTTTGAGTATTTCCCACTTTTTCATCCTGTCCGCTATGGCTGCTTCGCATATTTCATTCTACCATTTTTCCTTTTATTTTTTAGTGACCCAAATGTTTTCTTTTCAGTATTATTAATAGCTTTGGATATTGCTTGCCATTTACCATGTTTAGTTACTTTGATTTCGTATTAACAGTTTTTAATTGAGCCTTTTGTTATAGTAAGCTTGCCTGTACTATATTTTATTAACCTTTTTGACTTTCTTCATCCTTTAATAGTTAGGAGTTTGACTTTAATTTTAGAGATGTAATGATCAGGATCAAATTCACCATTCCTTACCACTTTCACATTCAGGATTTCTATTGTACTTCTTTGCAAAATAGCCACATGATCCAACTGAAATTCTTCTAACATTGAGTTGGTAGATATACACGTTTTAGCTTTTCTTGGGAATTTTCTAAAGAAGGTTGAGATTCGTTTCAGGTGAGAGCTTTGACCAAAACTGATTAGCGTCATACCATTTACGTTGGTTCTTCTATGAGCTGGGTGGTGCCCTACTACATTTCTAAACTCCTTTTCTATATATATTTGTGCACTGAAGTCGCCTTATAGTAATATGGTGTCCATCTTTGAAATTTAAGATGTTTCAGTTTCAAAAAGATCCCAGAACTCCTCTGTTCTTTGTGGATTTTCCCTTCTTCATTTACTGGTGCATGGCAGTTAACAAGTGTTGTGTATATCTTGTTTTTGTACTTATCTTGTAGGAAAGATACTTTGTCTGAGGTGAATTTAAATTCTTTAAGATTTCTTATTACATTTTTACGAACATAGAAAGCTGTACCCAATAACTGTATCTGATCAAAATTTTTTTTTAAATGTTAAGCTTCGTTCAGAGGACATGATCGTATTGATACCACGTTGGCTTTTCTAGCGTCTTTTGTTGTATAAATGTCCTGACTTTAATGCTTCACTCGAAAGAAAGCAGTTTGACTGTTAAATATGAGAGAAATATAACTTTTTATTCGAAATATGTACATTAATATTTGTTCCACAGATGATGAATACATTTGGTAATGATGTGGAATGTGTAACTAACGTAAGTTTTCTTTAGACGCGACAATGAGTTTTTTTACCATTACTACTTCATACTTAAAATTTCAACTATTGAGTGGCAGGAGTTTTCATTCAGAAATTCTTTTAATTCGTTTTTAAATTTGGTTGGCTATTTGTCGTACTTTTAACGCTATTTGGCAAGTGACCAAGCATTTTTGTGGCAGCATAATTGACTCTTTTCTGTACAGAAGGTACATTTAACCCAGAATAGTGAAGAGCATTATTACTTCTAGTGGTGTAACTATGCAGTTCACTGTTATTTTTGAATTGGGGTGGGCTATTAACAACAAGTTTCATAAGTGAATATGTGTATTGCGAAGGTACTGTGAATATCGCAAGCTCCTTAAAAAATGTTTGCAAGATGATCTAAGGTGGGCTCCAGTTATTATTCTGATTACACACGTTTGTGCAATGAATACTTTTCCTCTTAATGATGAATTATCCTAAAATATGATGCCATATGAATGGAGTGAATGAAAAAAGACATTGTATGCTAATATACTGGTGTGTTTATCACCAAAATTTGCAATGAAACTGATAGCGTAAGTAGCTGAAACTGGCCATTTCAGCAGAACACTGATCTGTTTCTTCCAAATCAATTTCTCATTAATGCATACACACAGATATTTTGAATGTAGTGTCTTAGCAATAGACTTCCGTTAATTTTCTATATTTATCTATGGTGTTATGTCATTTACTGTACAGAATTGTATATACTGTGGATTCTCAAAATTTGGTGAGAGTACATTTACAGAGAACTACTTCAACTTTTTTCTCAAAGACCTTATTTACAAGTTCCTCAGGTGATTCTTGTTTGTTGGGTGTGATTACCATACTTGTAACATCAGCAAAAAGAACTAGCTTCGCAACTTCATGAGTATAGTCTGGCAAGTCATTAATATATATTATCAACAATAAGAGACCCAAGAGTGAACTTTATGTAGCACCATTCTTGACACCTCTGCAGTTAGAGGACTCTGCTGATTTTTGCATACTATCTGTACTGTTAATTTCAACCTTCTGCATTTTTCTAGTCAAATGCGAATTAAACCATGTGTGCACTGTCCCACTAGTACCACAACACTTAAGGTTATCTAGAAGAATTTCATGATTCAATCAGTCAAAAGCCTTTGAGAGATAGCAAAATATAACAAAGGGTGATGTTCGGTTATTCAGTGCATTTAAGATTTGATCAGTGAAAGCATATATAGCATTTTCTGTTGAGAATCCTTTCTGGAAACCAAATTCGTACTGTGTTAGTAGTTCAATTTTACAGATATGTAATGCTACTCTTGAATACATAAGTTTCTGAAAAATTTTGAATACAGCTGTCAGAAGAGAGATTGAGCGGTGGTTGTTAGCGTCAGACCTGTCTCCTTTATTATTCAATGGTTTAACAATAGCGTATTTCACCGAGTGAGGTGGCGCAGCGGTTAGACACTGGACTCGCATTCGGGAGGACGACGGTTCAATCCCGCGTCCGGCCATCCTGATTTAGGTTTTCCGTGATTTCCCTAAATCGCTCCAGGCAAATGCCGGGATGGTTCCCTTCAAAGGGCACGGCCGACTTCCTTCCCTAATCTGATGAGACCGATGACCTCGCTGTCTGGTCTCCTTCCCCAAACCAACCAACCAACCAATAGCGTATTTCAAACTGTCTGGAAAAATGCCCCGTTTCAGTGAGCTGCTACATATATAGCTGAGAATCCTACTTATCTGTAGGGAACAAGCTTTTAGTACTCTGCTGGGCATTCAAATATATTCACAATGGTATCATGAAATAAGTTAATTTTTAAGTTAGCTTTAGGTTCCCTGTACACCTCACCCCAGTTCAACTGTTGTAAGCTTTCCCTAAGATTTTCAGTTGTTAAATCAATAATTGACAGCACTATTTTGATGGTCTGTTCTGCATTGTGTGGAGCTATGTCATATAGTGCAACTAGTTTTGCATCATGAACAGACAAACCATTCTTCACAGGAAAATTTTAATTTGATTCAATTTATCTTGGTCTTTAAGAAATGATCTATCAGTGTGCTGCTTTCCTGTAACACCCAAGCAGTAAAATCAATAACTGACGTCAGATTGAAAGAACCAAGTATGAGGTGCATTCAAGTTCTAAGGCCTCCGATTTTTTTTTCTAATTAACTACTCACCCGAAATCGATGAAACTGGCGTTACTTCTCGACGTAATCGCCCTGCAGACGTACACATTTTTCATGGCAGCGGCGAAGGCTTCTTTAGGAGTCTGTTTTGACCACTGGAAAATCGCTGAGGCAATAGCAGCACGGCTGGTGAATGTGCGGCCACGGAGAGTGTCTTTCATTTTTGGAAAGAACCAAAAGTCACTAGGAGCCATGTCAGGTGAGTAGGGAGCATGAGGAATCACTGCAAAGTTGTTATCACGAAGAAACTGTTGCGTAACGTTAGCTCGATGTGCCGGTGCATTGTCTTGGTGAAACAGCACACACGCAGCCCTTCCCGGACGTTTTTGTTGCAGTGAAGGAAGGAATTTGTTCTTCAAAACATTTTCGTAGGGAGCACCTGTTACCGTAGTGCCCTTTGGAGCGCAATGGGTAAGGATTACGCCCTCGCTGTCCCAGAACATGGACACATCATTTTTTCAGCACTGGCGGTTATCCAAAATTTTTTTGGTGGCAGTGAATCTGTGTGCATCCATTGAGCTGACTGGCGCTTTGTTTCTGGATTGAAAAATGGCATCCACGCCTCATCCATTGTCACAACCGACGAAAAGAAAGTCCCATTCGTGCTGCCGTTGCGCGTCAACATTGCTTGGCAACATGCCACACAGGCAATCCATGTGGTCGTCCGTCAGCATTCGTGGCACCCACCTGGATGACACTTTTCACATTTTCAGGTCGTCATGCAGGATTATGTGCACAGAACCCACAGAAATGCCAACTCTGGAGGCGATCTGTTCAACAGTCATTCGGCGATCCCCCAAAACAACTCTCTCCACTTTCTCGATCATGTCGTCAGACCGGCTTGTGCGAGCCCGAGGTTGTTTCGGTTTGTTGTCACATGATGTTCTACCTTCATTAAACTGTCGCACCCACGAACGCACTTTCGACACATCCATAACTCCATCACCACATGTCTCCTTCAACTGTCGATGAATTTCAATTGGTTTCACACCATGCAAATTCAGAAAACGAATGATTGCACGCTGTTCAAGTAAGGAAATCGTCGCCATTTTAAGTATTTAAAACAGTTCTCATTCTCGCCGCTGGCGGTAAAATTCCATCTGACGTACGGTGCTGCCATCTCTGGGACGTATTGACAATTAACGCGGCCTCAATTTAAAACAATGCGCATATTTCTATCTCTTTCCAGTCCGGAGAAAAAAAATCGGAGGCCTTAGAACTTGAATGCACCTCGTAATACTTCAGTCCGGAGAAAAAAAATCGGAGGCCATAGAACTTGAATACACCTCGTAATACTTCAGGATCAAACTTTCGACAGATAAACTTTTTCAAAACTCATTCGCCTACCTTGTGCTTGCTGTTCTCCAAATTTCTTAATTTAGTACTTGAAAGTGACTCTTTTATGCAAAATAACGTCCCCCAGAAAAAATGAACTATTTTACATACAATCTGCTGACCTAGTGTGTAATCTTCTAGAAATTTGCTAAGCTTAGTACAGAAGTCGAAGGAAGTATTTTCGCAGTTATATATCACACCAACACAACTTTTCATGCATAAAATGTCTAAACCTGGAAGAAAAAAAAATTGAATTTTATTTACATTCCTATCAGCAACTGTTCCTGAAATGTTAGTATTTGACAGCAAATTACTAAGTTTAGCTAAACTGCACTGTTTGCATTAAAGCAGTATTACATTATTTTGCAAAAACAGACCGCATGGTCAATTAGAAACCTCTTTCGTCCAATTCCATTCTTTATTTGACTCTGAAAAATAGGACCAAAATTCATTGTGTAATTTTCTCTCAGCTTTTTTTTTTTTTTGCTTGATTCCCTTGAGTACTTTCATGCGAAAACCATTTTATGTAAAACTATATCTCACCCTGGTCGGCCTGGAAACCTATTTACCCATTTCCACTTATTTTTTTGGGTATGAACGTCCAGACAATGTAGAGTGTTTTTCTTTTGCTGTGCTCAAAAGCGCTTCCTAAAATGTTTAAACATAATTCTACTTCTAAAATGTATGGCAAAAGTATGTTAGCTTCATGTGCAACACGATGTTTATATCAAGTGCTTCAATGGTATTTTCGCATCTGAAATTTCCGTTAAAATGTGTAAAGGATGTAATTAACAGTATTTCCATATCTAAAATGCGTGACATAAATGCATCAGTAACACCAAACTATGTATTTGTCAAATGTCTGAATGTCACAACAGTCTCACTCCTGATGCATAAACATGATTGGAAACTTTCAAAGTGAGGGCCACATAGTTATTTATATATCTAAACTGTCTGAAATATTTCTCAAAATACATAATATGTTATCAGTCCGATCTGAGGCCTACTTGGAGCAATGTCACTTGGGGAATAAATATCCAACTTTTTTTCAATGCACGATCCATTTCAAGCCCTGGGCGCTAATCTTCAGTTGCTTTGACATGGTTCTTCGGTTCTTTACGCAAATTTACAGTAGTTTGGATCCTGGTAGGAATACGATTTTATATTACGAAGTGGGAGATTTTGCACATAAGTTTACAACAATTTTTTGCAAGCCTAATACCTACTGAAAAATAACACTTTCCCATTGGTGGATAGATCGTTTTGAAACACAGCACAAGTAATCACCTTTGTGTATGTATATACACTTTTCGCTCTACAGAACATTTTATAAATACAAAAAAAACAAGTCAAGAAATTTAAAAATCAAGGATTTTGCTTTCCTGTTCATCTAGAGCGGTTATTGTTCGAAAGAAGAAGCTACGATCGATAGTTATGCAGTGTATCATTCACAAAACAAATATTTGTGAATATGGCAGATAAGGGTTTTCTTGTCAAGTGGTTGTACTATTGAAAATTTATAGCTTTAGGAAAAGATAAAATTTTATAATTATCGAAAAACTGTGGCTGCTGCACTCTATTTCCTCATACAATGTGTTTCCTGAACGTTTATCTTTGACTGAAATTATTTCGAATTGTTCTAGTGCAACAGGTTTCTTACCATGTTTTTCTGCGTGGAGTGTAGTTAGATCATTGTGGATGTCAATTAACCTGTGTCTGTTAAGGTGTATGTGATTAGCTGTTGTGATTTTGTCGAAGTGGCTAAGTCTAAAAGCGCCCGTGTATTCTTGTAACACATGTGGAACATTCGCCCGGTTTTGTCTATGTAAAATATTGAGCATCTGTTACCTTGTAATTTATGGATTCATCTATATTCTGTTACTAAGGTATTCGTTATTACTGTACAGGGTAAGAGGTATCCAACTTTTTTGTTTGTCAAGAATGATATTTTAGTATTGGTGTTCCTAAATAGGTTATCAATTTTTTATGACACTGTACCTAAATAGGGGATGCTTGTCAAGAAATATATTGTGTCAGTTGTTATTTCTGTATTGCTTCTATTCCTGATGTCAGACTGTATTTTGTTATCAGACCGATTATTATTCCATGAATAAATCAGCATGGAAACTTTCCCATCAATTCAATAATATCCTGAGAGGTTTTACACTTTTGAAACGACATACTCAATAAAAAATACACATGGGTTAACAATGTACATCAAAGATGTAAAAATACCAACAGAAACTAGATTTCGTTTATTTAACATTGTTAATTTACCCACAAATCTATCTGTCAGATGGACCATTGAAATTATCAGAAATAACTTCAAATACAAAAAGTTTACCATGCCAGAGATTTTGGAGTTGGTTGACCTGCTTGAACTATTACTATCCCATAGCTATTTCTTTTCTAAAGACAAAATCTACTAACAGCAATAAGGATTCGCTATGGGTAATAACATGTAAACCCCTTGATTTACATATTCGTCAACCATTTACACTATTAATTTTTAAGAGAAAAGTTAGCATGCTGAAAATATTTTATATTACAAAAGATACATGGATAACGTTCAGTTTCGGTTTTATGACACAAAAGAGCACCGCCCTAAACGTGTCACATTATACAGTTCACTCCACAACAAAATAAAATTCACAACTTAACATGAAACGAAACAAGCCATAACTTTCTTAGACCATACAATTGTTAATGAACAACAAGAAATTAATTTTTACACTGAGGGGAAAACAAGCTACACTTATAGAACTACAAATGAATGATCACACCATCCGAACATACACACATAAGCTGCATCTAGACCTATGGTTAAGAGGGTAAACACTTCACCTTTGAAACCTTATGCATAAACGAAGAAACTAGTACCATCAAAGCAACTGTTGTAAATAACGGGTATTCTGAAAAATCTGTTGACAAACTATCCAACAAAATACAGGCCGACCCCAGTAATGGAAACGCTACAGGAATAACAATTGCCACTAAACATTTCCTTACAAGCATTCCCTATTTAGGCACAGCATCACAGGAATTCCTAACTTAAACTGATGAGCCAAAACATAATGACCATCTGCTTAATACGTGGTTTGTCAGACTTTGGAACCAAATACATCACTGATACTGCTTATCAGTGATCCGACAGTTTGTTAATATGTTTATGGAGGTATGTGGCAATAGATATCTATTCACGGATCTTGTAATTAGCGTAAAAAACGGGCCGCTGGTTTGGGTACGCGGTGATTCCACCCCATAGCGAGCCAGATAAACTCCATAGGATTTACATCAGGTGAACATGGTCGCCGAGACACTAATGTGAGTTCAGTACAACACCCTTCAAACCACTGTAGTACGGTTCTGGCTGAAAGATTACATCGCAGTCGAGGAAGACATCAATCCAGACAGGAGGCAAGTGGTTCGCAGCTGTCGGCGTATCTTTGGTTACTACCACCGGTCCCACGCAAGCGCAGGAGAACACCTCTCATAGCATACTACTACTCCCACCTGCCTATGTCAGTGGCGAGCGGCACGTTTCGAGCCGCTGTTCACGTCGAAGACAGCTCTTGTGCAGACGACCATCGATCTAGTAAAACTATTATTCACCGGAAGATCCGACACAATTCCGTTAATCGATTGTCAAATCCTGATGGTGCTGTGACCACTGCAATCGTAGTTAACGATGTCGTTGGGTCAACTTGCGAGCACGAATGGGTGGTCTACAGCGGAGCTCCATATTCAACATTGTAGGGTGAACTGTGAACACCGACATAAGTTTTCGTGCCCCACCATTGTGCTCTTTCGGTAGAGATGCCACAGATCACCATCAAATCTACTTTACAGGGCAGACAAGTATCCGAAACCCACGTTCCGTGGAGATTCGTAAACGTCCAACCATTTAGCGTCTAGTGGTAGTTTCACGGTCCTACCAACTTCTTCTGCGAAAGACAGTGGCATGTGAATATTCGACTTGCTTCGCCGTTTTCGACATACTCGTTCACAGGCTGTACGTAATAACGGCCAGCCCTTTGTCAAAGACGCCCTTTGTCTGGACAGATTTCTCCGTTTTCAGCTCTTGTCTTCACTAGGGTGACCCCCCATGAGTGTCCGCTCCGCTTACATACTTCTGGTACTGCGCCACGTGCGGGCATAGCGACAAGGCTGCATCCAACGTCGCAGTGCGCCGCGGTCATCAGTGAATTTAGAAACACCAATAGCAAAATATCTTTCACGACAACAACAAGGTTGCACACGGCTTATGTCACGCAGTTATCACGAATATCCCAATAACAGAACGTAGTGAAATACGCAAATAACAGTGTAACAGCTCCTCAGCATTCCACATAGGCAAAACACGAAGAACTCTCGACACACATTACAAAGAATACGCTGATGCTCTTATGCTTAACCACTTCGACAAATCCACGACAGCTTACCAAATGTACCTTAAAAAACATAGGTTAAGTGGGTTCCACATCAACCTAAATTCTGTTCACAGAGAAAAACCTGGTAAAAACTTGATGTATTAGAACATTTATAAATAACGTTACACAATGAAATATCTCCCAAAAATATGCTGAATCGAAAAACACAATTTTACAGCCACAGATTATTCAGTAAGTCTGATAGTTCGTTTTTCTAAAGAAACAAATATTTAATAGAGCAACCATCTGAAAACTTACTCCACTCTTGACATGTTCACAATTATTTGTTTTGTAAATGATATCCCATATAACTAATACTGTAATACACAAGGTAATTAAGACATTGGCAGTGAGCGGGCATCGACAGGGAACAGGGAACCTCGTGAATTTGTGCCTAGGATTCGAACACAGGTCTCCTACTCTCTAGGCAGATGCTCTGGCCACTAAGCCATCCGGGTATAGTAGTCATTGCAACTGCACGGGCTACACTAGGACGCCTCCCATCAGACCCAAATTCTCAACTTATTCACAAACTACGAATGTAGTGGCCTTTTCCTATTATTCTCATTATTCACGCCATTTCGTTGATTAGTCTGTTAAAGCACCTGAACAGCAATATCGCCGGGCTCGAAGTTCATCGTGTATTGAAATAAAATGACGATTGTGACTTAAGGCGTCTGTTCATTGTTTTACGTAAGTAATACAGTCACAATAGAAACACTGGCGCACTAGATAAAATTAAAAAATATCATACTTTCACCACCTGACGTTTCCGAAGCCCTTCAACAACGTTCTAACTCTCTGAACAGTACTTAAAGAGGAAGATAATTATGCATCGTGCTCTTCAATACAAAATTGTAGCCCATGCTATACCACGGGAGGGCGGAGTGTAAATGCCAACGTTTTGAAAATACTGCATTTTAGCCAGTTACTTTGTATTTTAAATTTTGAATTTTTTTTAAAATGAATGCTTCTACTAGATTCACAGATGTTCTAAACTCTTCTCTTAGATTGAACCCAATAATTGAAGACTCAGATGTCAATTGATGTTCAGGACCATACTTAAACATGGGTTATTTTTTTAAAAAACATGTTGTGAATAAACATCATCAAAATTTAACGTAAATTGCCTTTGTTAAATTTTTGGTGGTGGTCGTTAAATGCCTAAATGTTGGTGGTACATATCCCTGAAAGGGCGTTGATGTTCCTAAGAGTGTGCTAAAAGATATTTTCACATGCAGGACGCTACTTACACAACAGTACCTGTTTTAAAGGAAGAGTGTAAAGTAATTCCCACATGGGTGTGCCGAGTATGGAAAGTGGGTTGGTATTTTTAGGGTTAATCAGTTTCATCTACACTTCAATGTGGTACTTTTTTGTTCACTTTAGATACTATAGATACCAGTGGTACCACATTTAACAACCACCAATGTCGCATCCACTGCCAATTCACACAAAAAACTGTACTGAAAATGGTGTATATGATGAGAATGTAAATGTGTTGTAACAGGTCAATGCAGAAAATACGAAATATTAACTCACCACAACATGGTCAAAGAGAATGGTGGACATAATTCCACACAGAGAGCAATATTTGATATTTAAATAAATATATCCTTTGTCCCTAGTCAAATTATTTTCAGAAATGTCTATAAGCTCTAAGTTCCAAACATATAGAGGTTCCTTATAATATAATTACAGATCTCAAAGCAAAATTCGATATCTATCCCAAATATAACTTTATGTGTAATGTAACAAAAATGTGAGGAGATTAAGTAAAAAACATACTGGCAATCATATTGCAACTAAATTTTCTGTGACATTTAAAAAAATACGCACAACTTGTGTATTGGCACTACTGATGTAACTTTCTGGTTAAGCTGTACTTGGTAGTGAGCAAAGTCTAATTAATGTTCGACTTGTAAAGAAACGAAAGTTGTCTGTATCACTCATCAAAATCCAAAAACTAAAAAAGAAATTGATGTATAATATTATAAAGCATGCAGGGCAGTGTTAATGATATTACATGGAGACTAATTGGCACTTGTTATCGAGAACAGTTGAAAGGAACCAAAAAGTGAATGTTACTTTTAACAACATACATTAAAAATGATTCTATTACATTACAAATCATGCACGGCACTACTGCTGATCTGCATTGATGAAAGTATTTTGATCCTTGTAACAAAGTGGACAATGTTAACTCCTTTTAGTAACTTTATTTATGTCTTGACCACACGTTTACTTCTCACCAGCCTAACGTGTTTCGACTTTCCATCCTTGGCAAAGGCAATGCTAAGTCAGTCATATAATAATATTAGATGTATTGTATCTCGTCAATATTCTCGACCACAACTGATGGTGGCACTTGTCTCTTAGATGCACTGTATCTCGTCAACATTCTCGAGCACAACTCAGGTTGGCACTTCTCTCGTTCTTGAGAATGTTGATGTGATATAATGTATCTCATTTTTTTATACGTCTGAGGTAGCGCTGCCTTAGAAAATGATGGATAGTCGAAAGATGTAAGGCTGATGCGGGATAAAAGTGTGGTCAAGTTATAAGTAAATTTCTTAAAAGTGCATCCAGATGGCTGCATTGTCTCACAGCATTTTCTTGCAAATTGCAAATGTTATCTCTACATCGAAGTAGTATTATTTCTCAAAAATTCGTCTAAGTTTGACGAAAACCAGTATCAAAGCCAGAATCATATGCTAATTAATATCCATGACAGGTTAAAAGCCTTTTGTTACTATAGAAAATGATTGTCATCTTCTGTTGATAATGTTACACGCAATGGAGATTATATAGCACTTTGTCCCACAAATAAACCATTTGCAGCAAGATCGTAACAAATTGTTCCATACATATCATGCTACAGTAAAATAGTAACAAATTGTTCCATATATCTCCATGCTACAGTAGAGTCGTCATGTACAGAGTGTCTACTGTAATCCCAAATATAATTGGCTGGACAACCATGGTCAGCTGACAGGGTTATTGGCACTACCATACATGTTCATTTGTCTTAACTTGACTAATATGAGTTGCTTGGAGTTTGCATCAATGTGGATGCACAGACATGAGCAAGTCTAATCATCACATTGGTTCTGTTTATGGGTTTTGAGTTCAAAAAATGTCTCAGCTCTTCTGCGACCTCGCTGTCCAATCATATCTACCCACTCAGCACAGCCCCCTTACATCCTGCACATGTGGCCCCTTTCCGACCCCTCCCCTGCACAGATCACCAAATACGTGTGATATCAGGGATGTACTGCGCTGAGATATGTATGTGTGCTTTGCCTGGAAGTTCTCAGATGAGTTGAGCGTTTTTCTAAATTTACGACTCACAAACAGAAAGAACGCCTTGATAGAGACGTTGATGTCTAATCATGCATGTTGATGCCGTCTCCAAGCGTGTCATGTTATGATGAGCTCAGATAAATGCCCTTGTGTGTTAAAACTACAGCAACCATGACACGTGACCATGATTTTCCACCCAATACTATCTGAGGTTCTGGTAATTCACCCTGTACATGGGATGATATGTAACAGTTAATTCACTGCAACGTCTTGATGTATGGAGCAATTTGTTACAGCTCTTTTTGCTGGTTATCTGTAACGGAAAATATTGTTTGTCATGTAAAGACGGGCTGCCACAATTTTCCCGTAATACAGTGAGGTATCGAGCAGTTTGTTATAACTGGTTCCCTGCAATCTTCGTACTGTTGGTGGTAGCTGATGTTGTATGGGGAAATGTTGCTGTAAAATAATCAGACGATGTTCACTGAAAAGTGTGTCTTAACCAGTAAGTAAACTACAAGCGCCAGCTTACACCGCATTGTCAAACTTTTCTATGTATTTTTAATGAATAATGGAATACTTCTGGAACTCGGGAAAAATTCAAATTGTGAAGACACTTTTGAACTTGACCTCAATTTAAAAATTCAGACGAAGCTTGGGTATTTTTTGAGAAATAATACAGATATGGAGGAACCTCATTACTGTCTATAGGTTTGCATGTTTTTGGTAAATAATTCAAGTCATCTGGTTTCTTTTGAAGGTGGTTCAATGTACTCATCCTTCAGATACTTTTGAATACGGCATCATCTTCCATGTCGTGTTTATTAGCATATCTAGGCCACTTCTGTCATTTCAGAATTTTTTAAAATTTCCCATAACCACCATCTTGTATATTTCTTTATCTTGGCACCATCATTATACTGCATTTTTTAACTTCCCACCACTGCCATCTCTGACATTTTTCAGTTTTCCGCCACCAAAATCTTGGATTTGAATTATAAGAAAACCAGCTAATGATAGTCAGTTCAACTGTGCTTTTCAGTCTCCACAGCCACTCTGTTGTTTTGAAAACTATTGTTGATGTCGATGTAGGACTTAACAGGTAGAATACTGTCGATATCCACATAAAGGAAATTAATATTTTAGTATGAATCGGTGTAAGCGTCTTCCATGCTTTGTCAGTGTTGATAGTGTTTTTATGGTAATATCTGACATAGTTGCCCATACCTGCACCCTGCACATTACTAAATAAACCATATGTGTTGCATATGTATATTCCAACCATACCTTGACAAAAATTTGTTTCACAATTTTCATGAAATAGCGAAAACGTAGTAAATTTCCTGGATCATGGGCGTGGGGAAGTAATCAAGGTTTCCCACAATGCGTACCAAATCAAAGGACCACACGACAAATTTAATTACTAAAGGATACCATTGAAACTACTGGAGAGTGGAAAAAGATAAGAATGAAGATTGATAATAAGAAACAGAGATATAAATGGTCATATTTGTGAATTACAATATCCTGTAAGAACTGCTAAAGCGCAAGCGAGGTTATCTTAGGACATGGGAAGGTAAATACACAGAAGTTTCAATAAAGTGGCAAAACATTCAGGTGTATAACATACTGCATAACAAATTTCTTGTGAAATGACATGTTTTCTCGTGTTGCACCAAACATTATCAGTCTTCTGCCTAAGAGGTCCTTAAGTGAACCTATACAGTTAAAGGGAAAATAGGAAAAGAATAACATAAAAACACGTGAAGGTCCGCCGTTACTACTTCCTTATTGTGATGCCTGTACCACTTTGGACACTCACACTTACACTTTATTCCAACAAGACCTGGTAATGGTCCCAGTCGGTTGGTAACTACAGTGTCCTTTATGTTTCAAAGTGTAACACGATTCATTCAGCCTTTTTTGTTTACTGTTGAAGTTCAGAACCTCTGTAATATTTCACAGCTTGAGTGCTTTGCTTTCCATTTTAAACGGCGTACTCTCTTCTTCAGTTTTGCTATACACTTGTTGATTCCAAAATTGGGTTACTTAGGTGTGTGTATCAGATCGTAGCTTCACGTTTGTTTTGTGATACAAATTTTTCAGTCGTGCTTTGTGATACCAGTTTTGCGGTATGGTATGTCATCGTAGAACTAATAATATTTCTGTGAAGTTTCGTTGGATGTGCATCCAAAACGTGTTTTCACACATTTTAAATCTGGATCTTCATTCTACTCCCACACAGTGATCTTAAATAGCTGATTAGCTTCACATTCAAACGGTATGCTTTTTATTAATGCAACAAAAATTTCTTGCCCGTGATTATTACCTGTAATGATGTGTCCAAGATCTGTAGGTAATGGAGTTAACGCATCTGGAACAGTGAATTTGGTTTCCAGGACTATATAGAACCCCAAAATTGTACTCCTGCCAATCTAGAGCCGATCCATCGTCCTTAATGAAGTATAGTTTACTGTTGTATAATTAGGATAAAGCTTTATGATCAGATATGATTCTTTCGTGTTTTCCAGGTAAGCAGTATGGATATTTTCTAAAGCCTGACAAGATATCTAAAACTTCTCGGTTAATTATAGTTTATTGTCTTTACCTATTTTTGAACATTAAACTGGCAAATGCTATAGTGTCTGTAGTACCATTCTCATCCTGCTGATACATATACGCTCCAAAGCCATAGCCCAAGTTATCACCAGCTAGGCGGAAGACTTTTGAGAGGACTAAATGCACTATTATTTCCCGATTACATAAATGTCATCAGTGTCTTCAAAAGTATTTTGACATGGGTGTGTCAAATGCTATTCTCATTACTAGTAAATAAATTAGCCATCTGTGGATCATACATTGACTGCTCATTCACAAATCACCGATAGCAGCAAAAAAGTGAAACAATTTTTTTCACTGTTTTCGCCAATGATGCTTTCAACTTATAATAATCTGCAATGATACATTTTGGTCTAAATCTGTGTCCAAAAATTTTATCCTGGACGTACACATATGGATTCTTCGAGATTTGTGGTATCTCTGCTCCCTCAGACGCTGCAAGAGCTTCGCCTAATACCTGTTCATATTCTTCCCAAGGGGGTGTTGGAATCTATTCAGAATGTCGTCCGCATGAATCGAGATTTTCTTTAGTTACTCGTCCCCAAGTACCATGTCGAAGAGTTTGGTGAAACGTACTTTGAGCCCACATGATAGAGCTCAGGTTAGTAGCTTCTGCCCTCAGATCTAGATTCTGTGTGCTAGAGCCGTCTTGCGGATGCAGTTTGCTGGAGGGAGCGCTAATACAGTTTGCATTCTTTGACATAAGTTGCTGAAGATTACCAATGCTGAGTCACGTAATGACAGCCCAGTGAGCAAATTGTTCAAATGGTTCTGAGCACTATGGGACTCAACTGCTGAGGTCATTAGTCCCCTAGAACTTAGAACTAGTTAAACCTAACTAACCTAATGACATCACAAACATCCATGCCCGAGGCAGGATTCGAACCTGCGACCGTAGCGGTCTCGCGGTTCCAGGCTGCAGCGCCTTTAACCGCACGGCCACTTCGGCCGGCCCCAGTGAGCAATTGTACATAGCCGTGTGAGGGCACGGCCACGTGCATTCTTGTTCACGGCCACGCTAATGTCAAGCTGTTGCATTCACTTGCACATATGCTGCGAATCTGCAGTGTGCACATGCATGGCGCACATCACATACGCCACAGCTGCGCGAATTTTATTTGAATTATGAATAACGAATACTGATAAACATTATTACTCGTTATTCCTGAATAACAAATACTATTCGAAACGTTATGCACTTACACGAATAAAAACCATTATTCGTCATTTGTGAATGCATAATGTTACGAATAATAAATAGACGGGAAAAACAGTAACATTTACTGCTTCAGTTCTCTGTCGATCTTTTTGTTGCAATTAAATTAATATTCAGGACAACTCTTTTTGTCTAACATCTCATCACGAACATAACTTGATTTTCGAAGATTTGTCGTTGTGGCGCTAAAGAAAATACGTTTCCGTAAGCAAAGAAGATGTCGTTGTGTTATATCTCATCAATTATTCTGATCATGATACCGATATATGAGGTTCAACTCACAATCCTCTTCTGAAAAAAGAACAAATTATAAAATCCACGTAGTTTTTGGCAAATAATTCGTTGTGACTGCACGGGTAACTACATTTCGCAAAACAGTATCACAAAAAAATTTTCTTTTTGTGTCATAACATCATTCGAGACCCTTAACACGCTATCTTCGACATTTCTTTGGCTGTGGTATGTCTGCAGTTCCTTGGCCGTGGATCGCAGTATAGGTGACCTATTTGTTTTTAAGTCGCTGGTAATACATTGCTGCACTAATTGCATTTGGTGCAGAAAGCTGTAAAATGGCTTCCAATCTTCTCCTGCCAGTGTACACCAATATTATAATCTCTTTTATATGCTCAAAACCAGTATCGCTTCCGAAATGTTTCAGTCTTCAAGCTCTATCTAACTCCTTCGTCGCGTGTCTCATCGAAAATTTGTTCTGTACTATAACGGAATGCTTACGCAGAGTTAATTGTAAAACACTCTCCGATGACTTTTGACATCCAGCAGCGTTTCACAGTTGTTTTAGTGCTTTAGTTGTAATGGCTGTTGATGTTAATTGTTTGAAAATGAGGGGCAACTGTGTTTCCCTTAGTTGTTAGCTTTACAAACATTAGCGAACTGCGTAATTACATCAACGATACACTCATATCTAATAGTGTTATCATTCTTGGTACAGTGGACGAAGCTGCGCCATATTAAGAGTTCCTGTGGGCATCATTTTCCGCTTTTCCTTTATACATATAGTACGTGTATATTAACAGGGGAAGTGAAGAAATACTGGCAAGGAACTGTCAGTTGAAGTGGGCTGTCTGCTGTGTAGCTCCTAAGGTCTTCAGCATATGCAGAATTTGTGTGTTGCAATTCCTACGCTGTAGAACAGGTAAAGCTGTGCTCAACCAGAATGTTGGTTAGAACAAAGCAGTTCTTTACTATGCATTGTGGTGTCCCTTCACTTCCTCCTGCCTCTTAACCGACTTATACAGCTAGTTAGAAGTGGACTTACGGTTCAGCATGTACTGAAAAACACCCTGCGACTTGACCTGTCTCTTTTCTAACTGTCAGAAATTAAATAAGCGTTAACTGACATAGAAAACTGTAGAATGGAGGGGTGTCGAATCCAGAACATATGGCTTCACAGTCTGGAATTTAACCAAATTTCCTCTCTTCCCCATCTTTTACTCTTCCGGGGTTCTGTGTCGATGTCTCAGAACATGTATCACATTTCATCAATATGAGCTTCACTCAGTTTTTATTACTACAGAGGGTGGCCAGTCCTCTGACCAAAAACGATGGCTACTAAGGTGGCATTCACTGTGCCAAAGAGAGACATTAATTTCCAGTCCATACATAAACTGTTTATCAAAATAAATTGCACTAAACCAAGGGAAGAAACGTTAATCGTAATATTCGGTACAAGGAGTAACCAAAGGAGATATAACGACATACAACGTTATTTGTTAGTTACAATTAATTTATTTGCTAATGGCTTTGAAAGATCTACCAATATAATTACCATCTCTGCTTACCACTAAACTTTTTGCTTCCTTCCTCTTGCCGTTCACGGAGGCGGCAGTTAAATTTATCAACTGTAACGAATCCTATTTCATTTGCTCGATTTACGTACGAGAGCCTACTGTGTCGGTGGATTCAATAACTTTAAAAAAATTATAAACAAAATTGTCAATCACAATCTGTTGGCCCGTGTACTGGTAGATAGGACAGCTTTGCTGTGGAAGTGGAAGGGTAGCCCACAACATAGACAGACAACAGTATTCACAATTACAAGCACCCAAGCTTTAATGATCTTCCAGCAATAAAGGCTCTTAACAAAACCCAATTAAGCAAGGACATAAACTTGGTTACAAACATATGTTAACCTTCAACCAGTGAATAACCCCAATAAAGAACTACCAATCAATAAAACGTAGATAAAGGACTGCTTTACAATAATACTTAAATTAAGTAAAATCATGAAAGCTAAGTTACAAATTTTATGTTAAGCTTCAACAGGTGAATAACCCCAATAAAGAATTCTCATTTAAATAAAACATAGATAGGAAAATGCCTTACCAAAATGCCTGAATTGTGTAAAATCATGAAAATCTGAGTTACAACTTTTCTCACAAACTACTTAGGAATTTACAGCAAATAAACAAGTTTGATCTGTTTAACCAGAAGGTAACTGCCAAGTCCAAGCGACCGAAGCCACTCAGAGCGGACGACCGCCCCAACGCTGGTCATCAACCAACATCGTCACGGCCCAGTGGCCACCGTGCTAAAACAGACTAACGTCTCGGTAAGCGACCGACAGCAACACAGGAGTAACAGTGACTGAAAGTCGGCGTACGCCTTACGAAACACGGCTCACCCTGAAGCGGGAGCAGGCACAGCTGACTAGCGGCCATACAACCGCGAGGAAACAAATCTCACGCCGCCCGTGCTAACGCGGGAAATGATAGCGAGCGAAAAGACGCCACGCGCAAAGCAGCAACCGTGCCTACTCCTCGACCACAGAATGTGCCCTGTCTCCTTGTCTATGGTAATACAATTTATAGCGCACAAGAAACGATTTTATAATGGCATTAGTTCAACGCAAGATCAGTTAACAGTTAGGTCCAGTAAAGATTTACCGACGGATTTACCTTCAAACCAACTTACGGACCACAGGCGGAAATTAGTAAACTTGGCATTAGTTTTCACCAGACCGATAAACAAGAAATCAAATTAAACAGTTGCCAGAAATACAGTCACGATACGCAAGCCCTTCAAGACCTTGCTATCTTACTCACAGTTATCATTAACGGCGAAACATACACAAATTAATGACAAGAAATTCACCATTGAAAGCAAAAAAACAACACACCACAAAGGTTAAATTAATTAATTTGCAGACGAGCCAGTCACTGAAAGCTCAGTTCCACAAGATTAGGACTAACCTCACTCGGCAGCAATACATTTGTTTGCGTGATAACTAGGTTGCCCAAACGGGACTCCAAAACCCAAAACAACAGGTCACACGTTAGCTGTCTTGTTCTCGGATACTAGGAAAGACAGGGCTAAGACAATCGCGACGAAAAAAAATCGCTGAAATTACAGCTGCCTGCAGCAAAACAAATGAGTCATGGTGCATGAACGTAAAGCACAAGTCACTGTTCCAGCCGGAGCGTAACCTTTTCAATGCACATACGGACAGAATAACACACGTGGGCATAAAGGGAGCAGCAGATGCGTACCAAGCAAGCTATATTGCGCCAAAATACGACCCACGTCACGTCCACAAACCGGAGCACTGCTCCCGGAGCTGGTGTCTGCTCGCTGGACTGCCGCAACTCTCTGTCCCCCGAAAAGCGATGCTGACTGCCGCCTTGCTCAACGCTCCCTTCTCGGCCGTGCACATCTCTTCTCTTGTCGCCTCAGAGTGCGGCCGCAATGTCCGTTCTCCCCTGCTGTCCGCTCCAGGGCCATTTAGTGAGTGAGCAAAAAAATGGCTCTGAGCACTATGGGACTCAACTGCTGAGGTCATTAGTCCCCTAGAACTTAGAACTAGTTAAACCTAACCAACCTAAGGACATCACACACATCCATGCCCGAGGCAGGATTCGAACCTGCGACCGTAGCGGTCTCGCGGTTCCAGACTGCAGCGCCAGAACCGCGCGGCCACTTCGGCCGGCAGTGAGTGAGCATCCTTCAGGGAGTGCACGCTATATGACACCGAGTGCGGAAACTATCGGCCGCGTGCTTCCTCAACGCGTGCGATGACAGTGATTGGCAGCAAACGATGTTCATTCTGTTCCGCCAGTTGGATGCGATTCTCTATTGTACACTGTCTTGGTTCTTAATGAAGTATTAACTGACAGTATCCTGACTTTAGATATGTACTAAAAAACTTTACCTCCTAATAATTTCTGTAGCAGTATTTGTAAGATGTGTGTTGATCGTATTATTGGATTACTATTTTATTCAGCAGTTTAGCAATTTGAACTATTCTGATGTCACCACATTTCTTTTCAATATTATTAACAGCGTGCAGTTCTACGGAATAGACGATCACTATACGATTTTGTTCATTAGCATTGCCTCTAACTTCTTGTGAACAGCTTCCAATTTCGTCTAAGAGTTTGTCTGCTGCTTAGCGTTAAATACTATATTTTATTTAACTTGTAAACGACAGACTGTTCATTGTATGGCTCGTGATTCACCAGAAAGTAGCTTTCTATGTTTCCTGATAACGATCACCTTCTTTACTGATTTGACCAGTGTCTCACTACAGTACCCTATAAACCGGACACAGTAAACCTTCTAGAAACTGAGTGTAGATATACACTGAAGCGCCGAGAAAATTGGTTTAGGCATGCGTATCCAAAGAAACAGATATGTAAATAGGCAGAATACGCCTGTATACGACAACAAGGGTCTGGCGCAATTCTTAGATCGGTTACTGCTGCTAAAATGGCAACTTATCAACATTTAGGTGAGTTTCAACGTAGTGTGACAGTCGCCACACGAGCGATCGGACTCAGCATCTCCTTGGTACCGATGAAGTCCCGTACGACCATTTCACGAGTGTACCATGAATATCAAATATTCGGTAATATATCACATCTCCAACGTCGCTGCGGCCGGAAAAAGATCCTACAAGAACGGGACCAACGACGACTGAAGAAAATCGTTCCGTAAACTGCTGCATATTTCAATGTTGGGCCATCAGCGTGCGAACCATGCAACGACACATCGATATGGGCTTTCGGAGTCGAAGACCCACTTGTATGCCCTTGATGACTGCACGACACTAAACTTTACGTCTCGCCTTGGCGCGTCAACACCGACATTGGACTGTTGATGACTGGAAACGTGTTGCCTGTTCCGAAGAGTCTCGTTTCAAATTGTATCGAGCTGTTGGAATTATACAGGTATGCAGACCACCTCATGAATCCATGGACCCTGCATGTCAGCAGTGGACTGTTAAAACTGTAGGAGGCTCTGTAATGATGTGGGGAGTGTGCAATTGGATGGATATGGGACCCCTGATACGTCTAGACTGGTGACATCTACGTAAGCATCCTGTCAGATCACCCTCATCCAATCATGTGTACTGTACATTCCGACGGACTCGGGCAATTCCAACAGACTTCCCATGAGTTAGGACCTTCTCTTTTACTGATAGTTCAGCAATTTGCTCTGCAACACATATTGATAAGCCTGTCACGGGAAATGCTGTACTACTCTCTCCATTTTTCGCAATTTGTGATGTAGGTGCTGTGAGACGGAAATATTTGAACTACCTGTACATACTGAAGCATCGATAATTTTTTCCACAGCCCGAAATACCAATCAGAAATAAAATTCGTTTTCGTAATTAGGTATATTCCTCTTGCTATATTTACTCTTCCATATGTCTATTTACAGCCATTCCTTGAAAGTTATCAGTTGGTGATCCTGTAGCTGCTGTCCGTGATTGGACCCTATCGGGAACTCTTGATCATTTCATGTATGTGCCTGTTCATTTTGTGGTCTGAACACATTCTCTGGCTGCTCTTCCTCTCAGTCGTCTCTGTTTCGTGAGGTTTGTTCGTGAGGGTTACCACATCCAGGCTGGTAGCTTCTATGTCTTCTGTAGCATCTTCCTCTGCCTCCCCTTCATGAATTCCTGCTCTGGTAGGAGCACTGCAATTGTCTTCATTGTGAAAGTTAGTTAATCGCTGATCATTTCGTTTCGTTCTTATGACACACTCTGACATTGGTGAAATACACTCCTGGAAATGGAAAAAAGAACACATTGACACCGGTGTGTCAGACCCACCATACTTGCTCCGGACACTGCGAGAGGGCTGTACAAGCAATGATCACACGCACGGCACAGCGGACACACCAGGAACCGCGGTGTTGGCCGTCGAATGGCGCTAGCTGCGCAGCATTTGTGCACCGCCGCCGTCAGTGTCAGCCAGTTTGCCGTGGCATACGGAGCTCCATCGCAGTCTTTAACACTAGTAGCATGCCGCGACAGCATGGACGTGAACCGTATGTGCAGTTGATGGACTTTGAGCGAGGGCGTATAGTGGGCATGCGGGAGGCCGGGTGGACGTACCGCCGAATTGCTCAACACGTGGGGCGTTAGGTCTCCACAGTACATCGATGTTGTCGCCAGTGGTCGGCGGAAGGTGCACGTGCCCGTCGACCTGGGACCGGACCGCAGCGACGCACGGATGCACGCCAAGACCGTAGGATCCTACGCAGTGCCGTAGGGGACCGCACCGCCACTTCCCAGCAAATTAGGGACACTGTTGCTCCTGGGGTATCGGCGAGGAGCATTCGCAACCGTCTCCATGAAGCTGGGCTACGGTCCCGCACACCGTT
Organism: Schistocerca nitens; assembly: GCF_023898315.1. NCBI lineage: Eukaryota > Metazoa > Arthropoda > Insecta > Orthoptera > Acrididae > Schistocerca > Schistocerca nitens. Next base: position 954,799,124 of record NC_064616.1, read on the forward strand.
AGGCCGTCTTCCGCTCACGCCCCAACATCGTGCAGCCCGCCTCCAGTGGTGTCGCGACAGGCGTGAATGGAGGGACGAATGGAGACGTGTCGTCTTCAGCGATGAGAGTCGCTTCTGCCTTGGTGCCAATGATGGTCGTATGCGTGTTTGGCGCCGTGCAGGTGAGCGCCACAATCAGGACTGCGTACGACCGAGACACACAGGGCCAACACCCGGCATCGTGGTGTGGGGAGCGATCTCCTACACTGGCCGTACACCACTGGTGATCGTCGAGGGGACACTGAATAGTGCACGGTACATCCAAACCGTCATCGAACCCATCGTTCTACCATTCCTAGACCGGCAAGGGAACTTGCTGTTCCAACAGGACAATGCACGTCCGCATGCATCCCGTGCCACCCAACGTGCTCTAGAAGGTGTAAGGCAACTACCCTGGCCAGCAAGATCTCCGGATCTGTCCCCCATTGAGCATGTTTGGGACTGGATGAAGCGTCGTCTCACGCGGTCTGCACGTCCAGCACGAACGCTGGTCCAGCTGAGGCGCCAGGTGGAAATGGCATGGCAAGCCGTTCCACAGGACTACATCCAGCATCTCTACGATCGTCTCCATGGGAGAATAGCAGCCTGCATTGCTGCGAAAGGTGGATATACACTGTACTAGTGCCGACATTGTGCATGCTCTGTTGCCTGTGTCTATGTGCCTGTGGTTCTGTCAGTGTGATCATGTGATGTATCTGACCCCAGGAATGTGTCAATAAAGTTTCCCCTTCCTGGGACAATGAATTCACGGTGTTCTTATTTCAATTTCCAGGAGTGTATGAGCCCTTAACACATTTACGAGAGTCTGGATTCAGCTCCTGATGCATCAAGTATTTTTCATTAATCCTTGGATGCATAAAAGAGGTCTCTTGGATTCGGCAATCTCTCATTTCATCAACAAACTCTCATAAAACTGTTTATTTTTGTCTATGTTCTGTTTAGTCGCAGGAAATACAGTTGATTTTCTGTAGGAACAACCTTATTTATTGTAAGTAAAATTAATTATTTTTCTTTATTAATTTTGTAATCCCCTAAGTGTAACACATGCAAAGGGTCCGTTTGACGCCTTAGAAAAGATGCTGTTGTTGTTGTTGTTGTTGTGGTCTTCAGTCCTGAGACTGGTTTGATGCAGCTCTCCATGCTACTCTATCCTGTGCAAGCTTCTTCATCTCCCAGTACCTACTGCAACCTACATCCTTCTGAATCTGCTTAGTGTATTGATCTCTTGGTCTCCCTCTACGATTTTTACCCTCCACGCTGCCCTCCAATGCTAAATTTGTGATCCCTTGATGCCTCAAAACATGTCCTACCAACCGATCCCTTCTTTTAGTCAAGTTGTGCCACAAACTTCTCTTCTCCCCAATCCTATTCAATACCTCCTCATTAGTTACGTGATCTACCCACCTTATCTTCAGCATTCTTCTGTAGCACCACATTTCGAAAGCTTCTATTCTCTTCTTGTCCAAACTAGTTATCGTCCATGTCTCACTTCCATACATGGCTACACTCCATACAAATACTTTCAGAAACGACTTCCTGACACCTAAATCTATACTCGATGTTAACAAATTTCTCTTCTTGAGAAACGCTTTCCTTGCCATTGCCAGTCTACATTTTATATCCTCTCTACTTCGACCATCATCGGTTATTTTACTCCCTAAATAGCAAAACTCCTTTACTACTTTAAGTGTCTCATTTCCTAATCTAATTCCCTCAGCATCACCCGACTTAATTTGACTACATTCCATTATTCTCGTTTTGCTTTTGTTGATGTTCATCTTATATCCTCCTTTCAAGACATTGTCCATTCCGTTCAACTGCTCTTCCAAGTCCTTTGCTGTCTCTGACAGAATTACAATGTCATCGGCGAACCTCAAAGTTTTTACTTCTTCTCCATGAATTTTAATACCTACTCCGAACTTTTCTTTTGTTTCCTTTACTGCTTGCTCAATATACAGATTGAATAACATCGGGGAGAGGCTACAACCCTGTCTCACTCCTTTCCCAACCACTGCTTCCCTTTCATGCCCCTCGACTCTTATAACTGCCATCTGGTTTCTGTACAAATTGTAAATAGCCTTTCGCTCCCTGTATTTTACCCCTGCCACCTTTAGAATTTGAAAGAGAGTATTCCAGTCAACATTCAAAAGCTTTCTCTAAGTCTACAAATGCTAGAAACGTAGGTTTGCCTTTTCTTAATCTTTCATCCAAGATAAGTCGTAAGGTCAGTATTGCCTCACGTGTTCCAACATTTCTACGGAATCCAAACTGATCTTCCCCGAGGTCGGCTTCTACCAGTTTTTCCATTCGTCTGTAAAGAATTCGCGTAAGTATTTTGCAGCTGTGACTTATTAAACTGATAGTTCGGTAATTTTAACATCTGTCAACACCTGCTTTCTTTGGGATTGGAATTATTATATTCTTCTTGAAGTCTGAGGGTATTTCACCTGTCTCATACATCGTGCTCACTAGATGGTAGAGTTTTGTCATGACTGGCTCTCCCGAGGCCATCAGTAGTTCTAGTGGAATGTTGTCTACTCCCGGGGCCTTGTTTCGACTCAGGTCTTTCTGTGCTGTGTCAAACTCTTCACGCAGTATCTTATCTCCCATTTCGTCTTCATTTACATCCTCTTCCATTTCCATAATATTGTCCTCGAGTACATCTCCCTTGTATAAACCCTCTATATACTCCTTCCACCTTTCTGCCTTCCCTTCTTTGCTTAGAACTGGGTTTCCATCTGAGCTCTTGATATTCATACAAGTGGTTCTCTTCTCTCCAAAGGTCTCTTTAATTTTCCTGTAGGCAGTATCTATCTTACCCCTAGTGAGACAAGCCTCTACATCCTTACATTTGTCCTCTAGCCATCCCTGCTTAGCCATTTTGCACTTCCTGTCGATCTCATTTTTGAGACGTTTGTATTCCTTTTTGCCTGCTTCATTTACTGCATTTTTATATTGTCTCCTTTCATCAATTAAATTCAATATTTCTTCTGTTACCCAAGGATTTCTATTAGCCCTCGTCTTTTTACCTACTTGATCGTCTGCTGCCTTCACCACTTCATCCCTCAGAGCTACCCATTCTTCTTCTACTGTATTTCTTTCCCCCATTCCCGTCAATTGTCCCCTTATGCTCTCCCTGAAACTCTCTACAACCTCTGGTTCTTTCAGTTTATCCAGGTCCCATCTCCTTAAATTCCCACCTTTTTGCAGTTTCTTCAGTTTCAATCTGCAGTTCATAACCAATAGATTGTGGTCAGAATCCACATCTGCCCCAGGAAATGTCTTACAATTTAAAACCTGGTTCCTAAATCTCTGTCTTACCATTATATAATCTATCTGAAACCTGTCAGTATCTCCTGGCTTCTTCCATGTATACAGCCTCCTTTCATGATTCTTGATGCTAAATTTTGAAAAGTTTATCTTAGTCCTGAATGGCACACTACGTTTCCAATATTTTTAGTAGATATACTGCGACGAAAAAAGCACTCTATCACTGCAAGAGATACAGATCTGCGGAACGTCATCATAACGCGCCTGTACTTAGCATACAAAAGAATTCCTCCGTAATGTAAGTGTGAAATAAAAGATAAAATAAATTTTTCTAACTTTGTCACTGTACGCTTAAATATATAAATGTTACCATTGTGAATTCTCAGAATGATCTAGTGAATATGTTTCGCTATATATATTATTTTAAGAAAAAAATAAGAGATGCTAAATAATGACGCTATAAAGCTTAAAAATGTTAAGAATGTGCAAATATATGTCACAATCAAATTTACAATTCTCAATTTGATAGAGACAATGTTTTGGCCAAGATCGGCTTTCTTACGCTAAATTGAAGGCGCTATACATTAGACACAGAAAGATGATAACTCGTTCACTGATGAAATAATAAGAGAGAGTCAACAGTAATGAAAGTAAATGGTTTAAGAATAATAGGTGATACTGGAAGAATTTCTTGACCAGTACAGCACGAAGCGTTGGTTCCAGTTGTCGTAGGTGATGATACTTGTTTAATAGCGATTAGTGTAAATGTTGAAATGTTAATTTGTATAGATCTCTAAATGAAATATTGAGGAAAGTTTGACTTATGATCAGAGCTGCTTAGTACTAACTTTAACAGATTCTTAAGTGAAGAGCAATCCATTGGAATGTATGAGAGCAGTAATAAAGAAGGGTGGCTACTGCCTATAAGAATAATGATGAGTAAGGGATACTTGCAGGAAGATGCTGCATTCGGGAAAAACGTGCAAGATGCCTATCGGAAGAGTACTATATCCTCGAAGGAATGGAGGCAAGGACACGATCAATAGATCAAATTTCTGAAAAAAATTGCTTTGGACAGAAAAAGGCGGCATGACGACAAATGTCCCCCATTAGTCTGACCAATGGTGAACTAGCGTTTGTGAAAACTAAAGAAAAATCTAAAAAATTTTCAGATGAAACAGAGAAGGTTAGGCATGTTTATGAAGGACCATTCAGAATAATAAGTTAGCCTCATGTAAACGCATAACATTTAAAATACCCGAAAAGGTAGAGACCACTTGTAGGGAAGCAGCCTACTCACGCTGTAGTAAATTCACATCAGTCTTTCCACTGTGTGCCAGCCAGTCCGCTGTAACTAGCTCTGACGTCATAAATGTTGCGCAATACTTTAAAAATTAAACAAATAACCTAAAACGTTTCTAGCATGTCAGGAGTTATACTAAATCAACATGTGTTGAATGTCAGTTCAATAACTTTAACCATTTTCGAAATTTGGACGTTTTTCTGTAAAACTCATTGGCCCAACAGAAAAGAGCTAGAGACTTAAAAATTTATATTTAGATTCCTTTTTCATAATAATTTAATAGAAACAGTACTTTGGATCTCACAAATTAAGATTTTAGTTGAAATTCATAATTTTCTGGTTTTTTGTCTTAAAAATTAAGGAAGCAAGATAGATTAAGTAGGCTAATAAATAGGGCTAGGATGTTTATATTTAAGTAGAATGGAGATCCGCTATAACCAGAAAGATGTGAGAATTTTCATTTGAATAACTATAAAACTATAGCGATAGCGTATCTCCAAAGGGCAAGTTCAGAGCTCGTCTACTGCGTGCAGTGTAATTAAATTAATTCTCTCGCCCAAAATATTTAACTTAGCCACGTCAAACTTTTATTATGATTACTTACCTGTGTGTTGAATGCACATTTAAATTGAGAGTTTCATCGGCCATCAGCAAAAGAAGCTATGATTTATTCGGTAACTTAGTGGTGCATTACTAGCCCAGCGGCTAGTCGGGAGAGCCGATTTGATCAGGCGTTCCCTTAGCCGTCAGCACCGCGGCTTTATATATAAGAACGCTGCGAGAGGAAGGAAGGCCCCAGTTCTCTCCAGACGCTGAATAGCACACCATCTGTGTCGGGAGTCGCGTCGCGTCGGTATCATTGCTATAAACAGCCTCGGATGCCGTAGTAAGTTACTCGGGATACGAGTAACCATGAAATCATTTTCGAGTGAAGTGTTAATTCTGGGATGATTTTAATTATCTATCTTCAGTTTGCGTATGTCGTATTTTCACGTGCCGCCGCGGGACAAACATTCTGCCATTATTCAGCGTGGCGTTTGGTGAACCTAATCATCAAATTATGGCGAGCATTCATTTAAACGTTTAATTTGGACAGTTATAGTTGCATCAGCGCATTAGACTCTGAACTGCTCTGTTAGTCAGATTGTGTGGATTCTTTTTCTTTTTTTTTTTCATCTGTGACTTTCAGAATTTTTAGAAAATCTTTTTTTGATTATGAATCCCAGACAATCTCCTAATTTCTCAGAGCTATAAGTTGCAGCTATAAGTGTGTTTCTCAGATGAAGTGGGCACTAGGAATTCTGATTACAGGCTTCACGTTTTGCTAATCACTTTCTGGTTGCCAATATTGTAGTTAGAGAGCCAGTGTTGAGAACGGCAAAAGACAGCATAAATAATAGGAACATTTTAAATAACGATAAATCCACCCGCCGCCCCACATATGTTTAATCGGCAGGGAAGTGCATATTTCTACATTACAAACAAAACATTTTTATTGAATAACAACATTAATTTCAACCCAACACCCCACACACTATGTCTATGAGACATTGTAGATATGAAGCCTTCCAAAACTGATAGTTTTAGGGTTCTGTAGCGATCTGCCACTCTTTGATGGGTAGAAACTTTGAAGTTCCTTACGGTCCCAGCTATATGATACTTTATTTCCCTTTCAAGTTTCTTTCTTCTCTTCTGTCCTATACTGAGTTCTGTATGGAGTCTGCCTCCCTTTAGTGAATAACCAGTTTTGGGTACTGTGCTGTCCCAGCTGGATGAAACTTTATTTCGCTTTCAAGTTTTATTCTCTTATTCTGTTCTATCTATAATATGTTAGGAATATATGACTTCTTGTTGTATATTTGCTTTTAGTTTGTTATATCCACCTAGTAAGAAAGAATTATTCCCAAATATGGCTATAATTGAATGACGACTTACAAGAGAATATGAGACATGGCTTTCAGCAATAAATTCTTAATGTTAAAATAACAGTCTTATTAGCACCAATCATAGAAAAAAATGGCTGAAGTAAATAAATAATGAAGTAAGTCCACAAAAAAGGAGTAGTTGCAGTAAAATACAGAGAAGTAACTGAAACTGGAAATTTCTAAAGTGTGAAACAAGAAACTCGGCATAAATTAACAATTTTCAGTTGTAAGTAAGATTCTCTCTAGGTCAGACAGGGTAACATTCGTAAAAGGGAGCCACTAGAGGCAAGCCAAACTCTTTTGATATTAATCAAACCAGATGTGTAAAAATGGTGAGAGGATCACACGAGAAATATTGGTAATCAATGTGCTCAGTAGGATGACGAAGTTGTAGGGAGAAAGAAGCTGCGAAATATAAGGATAAATGAAAATAGTGATAAATAGGAGTAATGAAGTCAGTAGGCTGACATATATGGTAAAATGGTGAAAAGTTGGTAATTTCCTTACGTCTCGTAAAATAGTTGCGAAAGGCAAATGGTCATTTAACAGTAAATATTGACACATACAGACAACAATACAGGGATATCAAAGTGTTAAGAAACGCATAATGTAGAGTATTGGTATGTTAAAATAAATACAGCTCTTTGATTATGTGTGCGATCTGTATAATAATTGAGCCATATGAAAATATAGTTTACAAAGGCTACTTAATTTCCTAAATAAAGCAACTTCTAACATAATGAAGTAAATTGTTAACTAGCTCAAAATGTGACCACTTTAAAAATCTGTGTTGGCTTTGTGAGCAAATATCTACCATTTATAATTTTTTTTTTGCAGAGTATGTGATTGAAGCTTAATAATAACGTAATTAGTAAAAGTGAGCTAGAGTAATGTCACGATCTCATGAAGCGGCGATTGCCAATAAGCATTTTGAAAAGTCAATAACAATTTTCCAAATAATAATTTTGAAAAAAAGAAAAATTATTTCTGAAAACTTCTCAGTTGTTTACTTAAATTACAGAAGGAAAATAGAACATAGAATGTCTTTTTCCCCCCTTAGATGTAAGTTGAGAACAGAAGGTTAGGTTATATAATCTACTTCTCAGCGACATGGAGACTTTATGAAAGACAGCCTACCTGTAGGAAGGACTCCGAACACAGGACTTTCCCATTTCCCTTTTAGTAATAGGGTACTGTGAGAAACGCTATACACAATGCCCTCCCAACCTCTGTCTTAAATGTGTTAGTGAAGGTCATGCGTAAGGACACACACAACAGTGCCTATGGTTGTCATTAAATAATTGGGTACTTAAAAACGAAACACTTTTGTGTTTCTCTTTCAGGTAAAAAATGAAAATTCTAAATCAAAATTAATTTAGTAATAATCGATAATATTATTTAATTTTCCTTTATATTAACATACATGATTTATAAAAATCCAGTATATTATGTTTATATATATAAAGTTAATTTTGTGGCTGTAATATTAAGAAAAATGTAGCTAAAATAAGTTTGATTTAAAATAGGTTAGCAACAGAAACATCACTTGTTTCTAATATTTAATTATTTTCAATAATAAATATTTCACAAACAATAAATATGGGGTCACATGGCGAAACAAGCGCTGTATCATTGTAAGAGATACAGATGTGAGCGAATGTGCAGGGACATATCCCAGTTCACTGATCGTAGCGCCACATCATCATAACGCACCTGTGCTTTTGCATACAAGGAATTGCACCATAAGCTAAGAGCGAAAATAAAAATTTAAATAACTGTTCCAAACATTGTCAGTTTATCCTTCAGTATATTAATGTTAATACTGTGAAGTACCAGAATGATCTAATAAATGTGTTTCGCTAAATATATCATTTCAAGTGAAAAATAAGTGGCGCTAAATAATGACGCTATAGAGCTAAAAATTGTTAAGAATGGGCAAATGCATGTCACAATCAAATTTACAGGTTTCAGCTTGACAGAGGCAATATTTTGGTCAAAATCGGGGTTTTCACGCTAAATTGAAGGTGCTAAATATTGGACTCAGAAAGATGAAAATTCGTTTATAATCTCAGTTGCATATAAAATTATTAAGTATGTGAGGCAATATTTTGATCAACATCTGCTGTTTGACCCTAAATTAAAAGCGCTAAATATGATACGCAGAAAGTTGATAACTCGGTTATAACATCAGTTTCAAATAAAAACATTAACTAAGTGACTCCATTAGGCTACCTCTACTAGTTTTCAAGTTATATACTAAAAACCAAATTTGGAATTAAAATATCCTTCTTCATAACAGATTAAGTATCAGCTGTGTTTGTTGTACAGAAAAGTTCTAATTACAGCCCTTAACTACACTGATGAAATAATAAAGCTGAACCAGGTTAGAAGACTTTATTATAGGTAACAATCATTACAAGGAATCTTAAACAGACAGTTCAAAGGTAACCTTCTACTGTCGGTTCCTTTCTACAAATTCTAGCTGGGAAAGTTTAAATCGACTTGAGCTAAACCTTATTCAGTAACTACAGCAAACGTAACTCCACTCATATAAAACAATTTACTTTCGGTGGTTAGAACACCTAGCTGTCGCCCGTTTTACCTGGAAATTACAGTAGAGGTCATCACTGTACTGCTAATTGTTCTGTTTACGATAGAGACTATAATATTATTACCAGAGCCGGCCGGAGTGGCCGAGTGGTTCTAGGCGCTAAAGTCTGGAATCGCGTGACCGCTACGGTCGCAGGTTCGAATCCTGCCTCGGGCATGGATGTGTGTGATGTCCATAGGTTAGTCATGTTTAAGTAGTTCTAAGTTCTAGGGGAATGATGACCTCAGAAGTTAAGTGCCATAGTGCTGAGAGCCAATTGATATTATTACCAGACATTTACTTATATATTTTGCATGAGAACTTGTACTGAATATGTCAATTAGTGAAAACTGAAGTTTTATTTATATTCATAGTTCCTGATCCAGCTGAGTAAATAGCAAGTGCAAACATTTTTTCAGTGAGTACTATGAGTAATGTGGACTTTTAGCATGGAAATAGTAAGAGAACATAATTTATCCGCAGCTCCACAATACAATAATTTTAGAAAACTCAGATGTACTGCAAAATCTACCACAGAGTATTCTTTTGGAAGAGAAGTGTTTTTCTTTACCTAACAAATGTTCCACGTGAGCACAACATTAGTATGATGAACAAAAGAATTATGGACTGGAAGTCTATCGCTTATTTATAGAATAGATTCAATATTGCTTCTAGAAGCAAATGAACATCATTTGAATCAAAAATTTCTAAAATGGCTTCAATGAGAAGCTCTATTAGATCAGTGGGTTGACAGTGATAAACACAGGGATGGTCCGCCGCAAAATAATTTCGTGTCCCCTAGCATTCCAAGTGAAGACATATTACAGAAGTGCTGGTTTATGTATTGATCACAAGGGAACTCAGTGGAGTAGAACATCACCATCCTGCATCAGAGTTCCGGTATGACGTATCATGCAAATTCCGCCTGAACTAGTAGCAAGTAGTTTAATACTCGCTATAAGAACGCAGGAGACAACATTATCTCCGAATGAAAGCTAATGTGTGCTGCGCATTGTACTCACTTAGAAGACAGGTGCATTGCTAGTACCAGAAACAGAATTATCAGAAAATCTATGCAGTATTTGGACCTCTAACAGACAAAACAAAGCAGTGTTCCTTCTACTACAGCTAGGAATGACATTAACAAAGACAGTGAGAGAAACCGTAACAAATACCGCTACAGATAATTTTTTGACAAATGTTCTTTGAAGCACTACTCAAGCAGAAAGTACAGCAATGGAAAATTTGAGACAAAACAACAAGAAAATTCCACAAGAAATGAAGCCTCCCACCTCTAGAGATATTTTATCTTCATCATATGGTTTCCCAGACAGTTTGACAACTCTAGGTTATATGATCAAAAAGAACGAAAGTCTCATACTGCTCAGTTCTCTACATCATAGTACCATAGTCGATGGAGGACCTAAAAACGAGATAGAGCTAGTTTTATTCAACAATAAAAATGGCTCTGAGCACTATGGGACTTAACATCTTAGGTCATCAATCCCAAGAACTTAGAACTACTTAAACCTAACTAGCCTAAGGACATCACACACATCCATGCCCGAGGCAGGATTCGAACCTGCGACCGTAGCAGTCCCGCGGTTCCGGACTGCAGCGCCTAGAACCGCACGGCCACCGCGTCCGGCTATTCAACAATAAAACCGAATGAGTAGTTAATTTTCTTATTTACAAACATCATCGATGTTCCACGCATAAGTGCTCTGTGATTATTTTGGCAGCAACATCGCAGCTACGATGAAGTTCTACCTCCAGGAATTTGGACTGCAAATGATGTATTCATGCGGAGAAGTTATTCAACAACAAAAGCCTCCTAAAGAAACAGTTACCAACCGTAGAACGTTGTGGAGTTACTCGCCAACAGCCAAAGAACGAGTGAACAGGAAGATAACCAAAAATATGATGTCTCGTATGTCCACATTGGTTGGACAGAGCAAGTGAAAAATCATGATAAAAATGTACCAAAAAATTTTTGCAGCAACTTAATGTAATTATTATTGGAGTGGGTAATTCTCATGTGCAGAATTTCTTGTGTAAGCTGAGTAAAACCGAAAATTTATTGTTTAGTGTCAGAAAAAAAAACGTAAATTACGATATTGCATTTAATGTACTAAAATGAAGATCCCTGTTACCCAATAAAAGTTATTCAGTCTGGTTCATGGGACGCATTGTAATTTGATAGTGTTCTTCTGACAAACAACTTCTTGTATTTCGTTTGAGGTAGTGACCTGTTATGTATTTTTGCGAGTCCAGCCACTCATGCAGCTATTAGTTAAATTTCGAAAGCTGGTTTTATTATCTCGATAAACTGTGAGTTTGATATTTGTGTGTTTAACGTTTCATTTATTCTGTAATAACTGTCGAAATATTTTTGCCCTTCATTATTCCTTCACATTAAAGAACTACAGGTGTTGTGGGAATCATTCTGTGGAGAATTCGGCCAGCACTTGTCTAACGACTTTCGTACAGTGTACATGTTGGACCTTCTTTGTCTATCCTCTCACAAAAGCTATTTTGTATGTTTGGATCCACCATTTTAGTAAGTGGTCTTCGAAGTGACTGAGATATTTTGTGGGACTTACTTTTCCATTGTCACTGATCTTTGCGAAAGTACTACAGAGATAAAAAAAATTTCCTCGGTAGCTATTGCATTCTTGTGTTTGCCTACAAAAATTACTTGTGAAATTGACTTAACTCTTTTGTCGACTTATTTCTTCATGTAACCAAACTCTTGTCGAACGTTCGCAACTACTGATTGCGTTTCCTTCAAGCCATCAGAAATTGTAACCATTATTTGATATGTATACTGGTACTTTGCGAAGTTTCAATTTGTGAACATGATCTGCTATCTTCTCTACATCTTCCCCTGGTTGTTTATAAATTACTTCGATCTCTTGTAATACGTTTGGTACCTACCCAACACACTGTTTCAGGCTGCCTCATGCAAGCTGTCATTTTACAGTTCACTGACGCCCTACATTGTTTTCTGGTACCTGACGTCGCCTGCTGATAACTGTGTTACGGCGTAAAGTAAAGCGCCGGCACGCCAGTCGGTAACGACAAACCAGAGAGAGCTGTAAGAGCTTAGCCAATAGCACACTTACCGACGCCTCTCGAGGACGCCAACGCGACAGCAGCGGCCTTTATGTGAAGAGAACACAAGCGCCGCGCCTGACTTGTCGCGGCTCTGTCGAAGATAAACCTCAAGACTAGCGACCTGAATGAAGCGTCAACTGTATTACTTCACTTGTATTAGAATTGTTATACTGAAGACGCTTGTTTATCTTGGATGACGCCCTTTGCTTACGACACATATATGTATTTGTAAAAGTTAAGTACTGTCATTTACTTTTCGTAATAAAACTCATTACTACTATTTGTTTGAGCTGTCGGCAAGCGATCCGAGGAAGCATGTTTGCTGCACACACTATATTCATCAATTATGCAGGATTAAACAGATTGATTATCAAGCTTTTTATCTAGTTCGTTTACTTGTTCGTCACATCGTTCAGTAACTTGCTTAATGCTGTTCTTCAATGATGGTTTCAGCCTGTTAACTGATGACTTCATTCAATCGAGTGCTTGGTTTCGTTGGTCCAACTTTTTAACTTTTTGTCGCATTTTTTCTTATGTTATTCATTTGACTTTAGCTCGACTTCTCGTTTAGCAACTCGGTACTGTCGGAAATCTCTATTGCTGGCTATGGCAACATGGTTAGAAAATGTTCTGTTTCTTGAATTTATCATACATAGATTTGGAGATTCATTGTTGGAACAAGAGAAGATCGTCCCACAGGAGTAGATAAAAATAGGGGTTCAGGCTCACTAGCTCAGTTTGTGGCTCACCCATGAGGTTCCCTAGGTTCGCAAAAAATTGAGCATGTCATCCTAAACCCCCCATTTTTATCTAAAAAATTTTTCAGATATAACCACTCTAAAATAATTATTTCATATAAAAGGTGAATGTAAGAAAACGAATGTGAAATTTTTTTTATATAAAAGGTTAATGTAAAAAATTATTTTAATATAATGTGTTATAAAAGGTAAGCGCAATAAAATAAATAAAATGAATTAAAATTAATTTCTTTCTCTTTTAATATTCCTATTTTATAATTTGTAATGTCTGTAAAATATCATTTATCATCAATGGACTAAAGGCCTAAATGCTTTCTTGTTTATTTCAACTGTGTCAGTTTCATGTCTTTCACTTCGAATCGTATTGATTTTCCTGTTATGTTCTCATTTGTTAGAAAGACAGTCTTTGTATACTTCTAAGTTTATTCTACTTTCAACAACACATTTCTTTACACATTTAGATTTTTTCTCTATTTTATCGCAAACTTTATAAGCATAGATTTTGCTCTTAAAGTCCAGAATTCTTCCATTACTTTTACATTGCATTCGTCTTTCATTTTTCCTAAAACTTCCTTGTTTACTTGTGGAATTATGTAAATATCATCTGACGGATAATCACTTGTGTCAAAGTAATCAATCATCAATTTCCTATCTTCAAAAAAATCTTCAGTATTTGTAGTGTAGATATAACTGTTGGTATCTTTGTAACACAACTCAGTATTACCTCCACATTTTGGTTTCATTATTCTGTTGTGAAAATGAGACATCAATTCTTTAGATAAATCTAGTATACTCATTCCAGCATACATGGGTTTATTAAATGTGATTTTTGTCTTATTCATATGATTGGCTAAAAGATTTTCATTAACTATAGTTCATCCATTAAAGTTTGGCTTTTCTATCAAGTTATCACATTTTCCTCCATCTGACAGTAATCTTATATCCCCTCTGTTTCATATATTTTTCATTGTTTTACCAAACTCAGAATTATTCATCACTTTGTAGAAACCCTTTTCAAAATCATTCTTTGATTGCATTATCATTTGTGTATTCAAGTATATAAATTTCTTCAACCAATCTGATTGGTTACATTTTAAAATCTATGAAGTTTTGTTATCTTCATTCCTAGGGATAGATGCTGTTTGAGGTTTCTGTAGTGAACTGCCTAATTATTTTAATTTTCCAGAGTAGTTACCAGTTCGTTTCCTTTAGCCGCTGGCACAATTTAACTTTCAGGAGCGAGTGGTAAATCTTTATTTAAATTATACAGTTCTGTTGGATATTCAAGATTTACTTCGAAAATATATCCAATTTTAGCAGTATCTGACAATTTCACTTATTTTTGTAAAATCACACTTCGCACTCAGGTCTTCAGACCAATCAAAATTATTTTGTCCATCCCATTCTAACCAAGAATGTGGTAAATACTGACTCTTAGCATAACCATATAAATTGTTTGCATCTAAATATGCTAAATAATTTGAAATATTTTTTACATTGTAATTTTTTATATATTTACTGGCTTTTACATATCTTTCACAACATTGTGATACACCGCCTCTTATTCTCTTTTCCACCACAAGAAACATATCATAATCACGTAATAATTCTAGTGGTTCAACATTGCAGCCCAAGAGAAAAAGGATCCAATAACATACCAAGATGGTTCTAAATTGTATGTTTTTACACGAGTTTCTCGAAAATTTTAAGAAACGTCATTTAACAGTAGTACATAAGTTTTACGATACAGATCATGATATTCACCATGATTTAACATAATTAATTTTTTCCAAACCAATTTTGCGTGTTTACAGTTTTCATCACTTATTTCACAGTCATTCAATTTATTGTAAAATTCTTCTTTTGCTTGTAATTGTGTCTTTTCAAAATTCTTCCTAGAATCCATGTAATCATATGGTTATACACCTCTTCTTATCACTAAATCGATTAATTCTGATTTGAAAAAGTTCTTAATATTTTCACTTCATCTCTCTTCAAATTTGATGAAAGTTTGTCAATTGAAGAAGCCGTCAATTTAAATCTGTCAATAAAGCTCATTTTAAGCTTTCTGGCCTTTTACGAAAATTAATATATCAATCCTCATTGTTGGGAAAAAATATGTGTTTTTCTTATCATTCGATAGTTCTTTCAGAGATGGAATAATATAGTCTTTTTACTTTTAGCTACAAAGTTTTTGCTGCTTTTCATTTTTTTGTTTTTAAATTTTTAAAATTCTAGAAGCATTGATACAAACCTAATACAAATTTGGCCCTATAAGTGGAATATGAAAATAAAATATGTGCAACAAACGATAAGATATAATTTTAACAGACCTTTTTAAAACAAAGCAACACGAACCAACGAAGGATTTGGATAATGGTTCCTTACAGAAATCTTAATTAATAATGATCTTATTACAAATATTGGAGGTGTCATCTATACAAATGGAGAGCAAAAATTAGATGAATTTAAATCAATTACAGAATATTTTTGCGATAGTATTGCTGTAGCTAAAATGGGAGATTTTATAGTTTGCAAAGGAGAAATGAAAAATGAAAAGGTTCTTCTATAAAAACCAGAATGTTGTGGTTTTAATAGCTTTTTAAGATCTAGTTTTCTAAATTTCATCTGGCTGCACATGGAGTTAAAGCAAAATTACATAGTAATTAGCCTCCATAAACACAATTAAATGGACTAAACAAAGTATTAGCAATTATATAAACATTATGGAGCAAAAATATAAAAAATTCGTATAAAATAGAATTAGCTAATGTTAAACTCAAAACATTTTGATGAGAGTTACCAGAGGTTTTAGAAGAACTTACGTAGGATCACTATTATTTATTAGATTTAGACATTATGCAAGATTTTACAGGAATTTTTACCAAAGAAGATATGTGTAACTGTTTAACCAACCATTTTAATTTTCGAATGCAAGTAGAATTATCTGAAGGAATTGGAATTACAAGACTGGAAGCAACAATTTGTAATTATATTAATCCAGATTTCCAAAAACAACAAGATTGTTATCCAGTAACATATTGTTTAGAACTAATGGCAAATAACAGCAAATATTTCGGAAAAGCCCCTTCCTATTCTGTTCCAATACCTAAAATGTTGGGAAAATTAACATATTCGTTACAAAACAGTTTCGTATTATTTTTAATTATCTTTTACAATAGGTATGTTGGGGGAACAAAAATTCTAAGAAATTAATGGAAATACAAACAAAATTTAATACAAGAAATAAAGAACAAAGAGAAAAATTTGTTAAATTCGGTTTTCCTGCATTTAGTTTTAACTTTTTGCCTATTAATTACATAGAAATGTTCGTAGATACAGAGCATGTAATTTCTGTAATCCCAGAATATTTTATTAATGCTGGAGCAACATATTCCTCAAAATCCTATAGTTTGTTATCTACAACACCATAAGAAATAAATATCGAAGATTAGGGCTAATTAAAACAAATGTTATTATTGTACTTGTGTCTCAAAGAAGAATAAATATTTCCAGCAAACTCTGCCCATAGCCTATTAAAGAAATTAAACTACTTAATGCAGTATAAATGCAAACCACGAAAGAGAGTGATGAAGAACTAGAAAATTTAAATACATAAGAAAGAAAACTGGAATATTTAGTTAAAACACAATCTTTGAAGAAAGAATACAAATATGTTTAGGAGAAAGAACAAGAAATTAGGGAAACAGAAGAAGAAATAAAAATTATTTTAAACAGAAATGGATAGGCTCTATCAGAAGTAGAGATTTTATAATTTACACTTTCGTGATGAATGACAAAAACAAGACTACATAGGTAGGTCTGTTGGGTGAACAAAATAGTAAAAAATCTGTATATATTGTTGAAGGCTTCATTAAAAATACATTTATAGAACTTATGATAAATGAAAATTTTCTTAAAAACGAAGGATTTAAATGTTTTCCATATAAGAAGAACTGTTTTTTCAAAATCAAAACGGATGATCTTTCTACTTATAATGTAAATTCATCATCAGAATAGTTTACTTAAACGTACATCTAATTTTAGAAAACAATGACAGGTTATTGCATAGAGACGTCCAACATTTAGTTAACATTTCGTTTAGTTTCCAACATCCAACATTAATTGAACATTGGACATTAAAATTTATATTTGTGTTCACGTTTGGCTTAATGTCCAAAGTTTGTTTAGTGTTTGTTTAATATTTGTATAAGGTCTGGTTATTTTATTGTCGTTTCGAATTGTAATTGATCTTTGTTCCAGTTTTAATTAATTTAATGTCCTATTGAATTTCATTAATTTATCTTCGTTTCGAGTTTATTGCTCGATTTTTCTGACCTCTGCATTGTATAAAAATCGAAGTCTTAATTCCTTAAGGTAAGCCATAAAGGAATTCCAGAGATTAAAACATTTAATCCTTGCAGTAGTTAAATAAAACGGCTAAGTAGAATTAACTACTTTAATCTCTTTCTTTAACTGATAATTGGAACAAATATATATGAAAAATTTGGTAGCACCAAAACAGTGCTACCTAAAAAAACACACAGTGCTACCTAAAACACACTATTAAATATGAAGTTTTACACAATGTGGTTATCATTAAACAAGAAATAATAAAAATATTTGACATCATGTTCATTTAACTGGAAATTACATAAATCCATTATGTAATAATTGTAATTTACAGTGAATACTTAGAATTTTGTACCAATTTATTTACATAATTTATCTAGATATGATTCTCATTTGTTTGTGAACGAACTGGGGTATGATAAGAAAGAGATGGTTTAATATCCAAGACTTTAGTTTTGGTAAAAGGACAGAAAGTTTGAAAACGAGATATGTTGATACATTTAAATTTATTGTTTCTTCACTTGACAAACTTTCATCATATTCTTAATAGGAATCAAATGAAAATTTTATGAAGTTTTTCAAAGCAAAATTATTCGATTTAGTGATCAGAAAAGGCTTAGAAGATTACAAAAATTGTTTTTCAAACAGAACAGAACATTACAGAAAAATCAATATGATCCTAAGTGAAAGACATGAAATTTACACAGTTAAAATAAACAAGAAAGCATTTAGTCCACATGATGATAAAAGATATTTTTATAAAGATTTTCAGGTCTCCATTACATAACACTCGTGTGGACCTGAAATCCAGACATACTTCGCACTGTTAAAGCAGTTATGACAAGTCTGTGACAGTGACAGTTTCTCCGATATATTGTTAAACTGTCCGCCGAACATAGCCTGTATACTGATTGCGAATTGGTAGCAATCTAGTAATTTCGACACAAATGAACAACACGATAACTTTTTGACAACATAACATATGTTAAAACTGAAAATCAGCTATAGGCATCGAATACGTGATTCACATCTCATAACACCTTATCACGTTTTGGTGACTCACAATTTTGCTGCTTGTTTGGAAATTGGAAATATGTGGTAAGTTCCTATGGGACCAAACTACTGGGGTCATCGGTGCCTAGGCTTACACACTACTTAATCTAACTTAAACGAACTTACACTAAAGACAATACACACAAACCTATGTCGGAGGGAGGACTCGAACCTCAGATGGGAGGAGGCGAGCGAACAGTGGCAAGGAGCCTCAGATACCGCCGCTACCCAACGCGACCTGCTGCTTGTAAAACATAGTAAACCAATGGCTACGCATCATTACTTCCGTACAGAATACGGGCATTACCTGAAATGGCTACGTATCATTCGAATATACCGTCTGAACTGCTGTGGCCGAAAGCTGATGGGCATTCAACACTCATGAATTCTCGTACCAAAAGTGTAGTTTCCGCCCAGTTATTTCACAGTGCTGTATTTCCATAAGAGATATGTTATCGTGAAATCGCAAGCAGGCTACAGGGCAACACTTGATTAAAGTCTCGTTATTGACTATGTCCGGCACGATTATGTTTGCACTCTGGGTGTTGTGTACTAACACCACCTACTCGTACTCAAGTTACATTTCTGATCCAAGTAGTGACAGTAAAAAACACTCACGTCATATATAGACAGTAGTTCATTGACTAAATTTTAGTACCAACGTTGGTATAATTCATTGTACTCTGCGGAAGAGGAGGAGAAGAAGGAGGAGGAGGAGATTACTGTTTAACGTACCGTCGACGACGAGGTCGTTAGAGACGGAGCACAAGCCCGGATTAGGGAAGGATGGTGAAGGAAATCACTCACGCCCTTTCTAAGGAACCATTCCGGCATTTCAAAGAAGAGATTAAAGAAATCATGGAAAATCTAAACCAGGATGGGCAGATGCGGGTTTGAACCTCTGTCCTCCCGAATGTGAGTCCAGTGTGCTAATCGCTGCCTCACCTCGCTCGGTATAAGTATGTGTCAGAGGGACGTCACGCATGTGGTCTTTGGTACTTTATCGCTGACCCTAAAATCTTCTGTGTCTGACTACTGAAGGTCGTTCTTTTTTACACACTGCGCTAACAGAAGTCGTGAGATAACTCTTAATATCATTTCAGACTGCCATCTGCCAGGCGTAGTGCATCAACTCGACATGGCGCGGACTCAATAAGTGATTGTAAGTTCCCTGCAGAAATACTGAGCCATGCTTCCCCTATAGCCGTCCATAATTGAGAAAGTAATGCCGGTGCAGGACTTTGTGCACGAATTGACCTCTCGATTATGTACCATAATTGTTCGATGAGATTCATTTCGCGCTATCTTTAAGGCAAAATCATTCACTTGAACTAACCAGAATGTTTTTCAGAGCCACTACGAACAATCGTGGCTCGGTGACACGGAGATTGTCATCCATAAAAATTCAACAATGGTTTCGGAACATGAATTGCTAGAAGAGCTGAAAATTTTCTCAAGTAGCCGAACGTGACCGTCTCCCGTCAATGATCAGTTCAGTTGCACCAGAGGACCCAGTTCGTTCCATTTAAACACAGCCCACACCATTATGGAGCCACCACCAGCTTGCACAGTGCCTTGTTCACAACTTGTGTCCATGGCTTCGGGGGGCCTCTTACCAATGAAATCTGAACTCATATGACCAGAACACGGTTTTCCAGTTGTCTAAGGTCTAACCAATATGGTCACGAACCCAGGAGAGGTGCTGCAGGCGATTTTTTACTGTTAGCATGAGCACTCACATCGGCCGTCTGCTGCCATAGCCTATTAACGCCAAATTTCGCCGCACTATCTTAACAAGTACGTTAGTCGTACGTGCCACATTTTAATTTACTCTCGAATCAGAAACATACAAATTTACAGTAGCCATACACATCAATAAAAATGTACATCTATATACACAAATTGTTTTTATATTACATGTGCCCAGTACTTTGCAACCTCCAAGGCGCTTGGAGTGGCTTGCAGGAGATCAATCTTCGTGCAGTATGTAGGGCACAAATGGCACTGGAGCATGTGGCTTGTGGTTTGTTCTTGTCCACAATCACAGGACGTATCTTCTGTTATGAAGCCCCATCTCTTCAGGTTGTCTCTGGATCGTCCAACTCCTGATCGTAATCCGTTTAAAGATTTCCACACCAGCCAGCTCTCGTTGTGTCGAGGTGGTAGTTCGTCGGCTTCTGGCGTCTGCAGGTGAGGCGTCGACTTCTTCCATAACTCCAGCCTTGCCTTCTCTGGTGAAATGGTGAGCTTCTCGGATGTTCTCTGGAAGCTCTTTCGCGATCTCAGCCGTTGCTGTGGTGGATTATGTCTGTGCAGTGGATGGGCACTGTCCTGTTCCACTTTCAGTCTCTCCTTGTTGGCGGCCACTGTTCTGCGTATCCATGGTGGCGCTATTCCAGCCAGGCAGTAGAGCTTATCAGTTGGGGTAGGTCTTAAGCAACCTGTGATCAACCTGCAGGTTTCGCTGAGAGCAATGTCTACTTTTCTGGCATGAGATGACCTGTACCAGAGTGGAGAAGCGTATTCAGCAGTAGAAAAGCACAGTGCCATTGCAGAACAGCGAATAGTTTGTGGATGTGATCCCCACTGTGTCCCCGCTTCTTTGCGAATTAGGTTGTTTCGGGCGGAGATTTTCATTTTGGTGTTCTTGCAGTGAGTTTTGAATGTCAGAGTTCTATCGAGAGTAATGTTCATTAAGTGTCACTGCTTATAAGAAAATGTTCACAGCACTTCCTATGCGAAGACTACAGATTCAAAAACACAGTCGCCATGTAAGTGCCTTTCGTTTTTTATCGATACATTTATACTGTTGTACTTTAATATTTGACCGTTGTGTATATAGCTGTACATGGCGCAAAAAGAAATAAAATGTGTGTACTGCATCATATCGTGCCACATAGATTTCTGCGTTTAATTCATGCAGGGGTCTTGTCTGTTAGCACTGACGACACCACGCAATCGCCGATCCTCTCGTTCTTTAAGTGAAGGCCGTTGGCTACTGCGTTGTTCGTATTGAGAGGGAAGGAATAAAATTAGGAATTCTCGGCACGCTCTCGACAGTGTGGATCTCGGAATATTGAATTCCTAGCGATGTACCAATTGATGAGTCGCTTGCATCTAGTTCCAAATTCCATCCGAGCTAAGTCTATTAATTCCGTTGTGCGATCATATTCAGAGCGGAAAACCTTTCACAGGAATCGCCTGAGCACAAGAGACAGTTCCGCCAATGCACTGCCCATTTATACTTTGTGTAAGAGATACTTCCGCCATTTTTACATGTTCACGTTGCTATCCCATGACTTTTGTCACCTCTGTCTAGATACATGTTCATTAAGTGTCACTGCTTATAAGAAAATGTTCACAGTACTTCCTATGCGAAGACTACAGATTCAAAAACACAGTCGCCATGTATGTGCCTTTCGTTTTCTATCGATACATTTGTACTGTTGTACTTTAATATTTGACCGTTGTGTATATAGCTGCACATGGCCCAAAAAGAAATGAGATGTTTGTACTGCATTTTTACAATTAGCAATGTCCAACCGGAACCCGAAACAGTTTTATCACTCACCTTTCGGCGGGACGTAGGCTGCAACTGCTCATCGTCCATACTGCACCAGATTGTGCTTGAAAGTGTTAACTACATTGCAGGCAAGACGAGTTCGTAATAACGTAAGACAAACCGGAAAATACATTCGCATATTTTCTGAATATCCTTCAATGAATGTAGCCAATTGCGCTTTGCGCCTAACAACTGTCAGTAATACGTGTGTGGACGTAGCTAATTCCTGACTATTCGTTACTGTGCGATTATGATCAAAATATATTTTTTTATGCTTTACGTCCTAGTATTGCAGTAAAGCTTATACGTACTGTTGTCGCACTGTCAGAAACAACGTTTATACACAAGAAGTACAGTACAGTTTTGATAACGTTACTAAAGTTTCTCAGTAACGTAACTACTAATATTTTGTATCAAATCATATTTGCACATACATAAACAATGCGAGCAGCAAGGCGTTGTATATATGATAGACTACAATACATTAGTATTTAAAAAATTCTGTATTTCTCTTCGCAATATTCAAACTCTTTGGTAACAAAGCATTAGTAGATACATTAGTCCGTTCCGTATAACGAGATTTACATTGCAGTAAGATACTGCCCAGCTGTTAACGCTGGCCTTGACGCCTGCCCTTCTGCTCTGGTGATAATGACAGTGCCTCAAATAATATTACAGACGCCTTCGCACTAATTAACAGTTAAAATTGCATGCGGTTGGAAGATGATAAGCTCACGGAAATGCAGTCACCCTACGAAGGCCACGACTTTTCTCTTCCTTAAACGAAGAAATATAACTGAAGTATCTCTTTCCCATTGGTACCGAATGCTTGATTCAGTTCGTTAACATCGACCATTTTTAAACATACTGAAAATAAAATAATACGTCCATCTCGAAAAAATCGTTTATCGCCAACACGTTTTTCTGTGAAATTAAGCGATCAAAAACGAAATGCTGCCGTTCATAGACCATTAAAATGTAATGGGCAATATAATTAGAATTATATGTTCATAAATACAGAAATAGCGGTGATTTAACGTGTGCTACGTGCATTGGTGCCGGCAGAGGGATCTGTGCACCAACAAAACAACACATGCTAGTGACCATCAACTTCAGTTATCACAAAGTGGTTACAGGTAATAAGGACTCACACCGACACACACGCAAACACACACACACACACACACACACACCCACACCCACATACACACACACAGACATACAAAGCTAAACACACGTGCGTAAAGGAGACTCCAATAAAGTAGTGTAGTTTTCACGTCATTCTTACTTCATCTACTTGGCGCCTCACTCTTAATACAATGTAATGTAACTAGGGCTAACTTTTCTTCAGTAATCTGCTTTGAAAGGAATGTGAATATGAACATAAACAGAGATCCATCACTTTTCATTCTATACTTTCCATTCGTCTCGTCTTCAGTGAAAAAAGTTTCTATTGAAAGAACAAACGTCACTGCGATTTAGAACATGTTGTAAATTGAGCCAGATTCAATAACGTTCATTTCTTCTGTTAAAGATGCGGAGATGAGGCAGAAAACAGTAGATGATACTCATAATTCAATAAGCAAATGGAGAAGCCTCCACGAAGAGTATGTCCTGACTTGCTATTGCTGCAGATTTGGGTCACTAGTCTGGTAAGGAGTTCTTGTGATAGGGCGTTTCTGTCCTCCATCAACGTGGTTTTCATGTCTGCAGATGCATTAGTACGTTCCGTATAACGATACAAGTCTGTATCGTCTTTGGTGGAAGTAGACGTACTGTAATAAACCTCTCCAATGCATGCCATACGTGTTCGATAGGATTTAAGTGGGGGGACTGGCCCAAGTCCTCCTCTTCGTGCACTGTTCAATGAGATCTCCCATTTTCATCCATAAAAATAAAATGAGGGCCGCATACAACCCTGAAACGACGTTCATGCGGAAGGAGTACTGTGTCATAATAACGTTGACTAGTGATGTATCGTATTCAAAAATCTGGAGTCAGTAGTCCATGCACCGTTATGCCACACCCACTACGGCACCTTGATAACCAAAACGACTACATAGACATGTATCCATTATCCGAAGTAACCAAGAATTTCCACGATTTGGGGGGCAGTACAAGTATTTTCACACCATTGACCTATGAAGTTATTACCATCTGTTAGGCTTTGCGTGAGAGGAACGCCCGAAAACGACATTTATTGTTCCTTTGGAACAACAGTATTATCGTCGTATGCTACTCGTATTTTGGTTTAAGAATTCTCCAGGCGCATTTTAGTGTTTGTTACACGAATTATTATGAAACAGAGGAAGTATATGGTATATTTCAACGAAATAAGTGTCGTTGCATAGGATGTGCATGATCATTTGCTGTAATTAACCTTTTAGTGCCTAGGGTTACAGTAGTGATATACTTGGTATGACTAAAATTATACAAATTATTTCGATAGCATTAAACTTCGATAATCCGGTTACGCTTATTTAAGCATTGTCGGAAATCTGTTCTTTCAATCTGGTATTAGTAATTTAGAGAAGTAGTCCATCACTGGGGACAATTGGCAGCTGACTTAAAACATTCCTCATGCAGTCTGAATCTCATCATACAATGCATTTAGGTAAGTACGACTCTTAAAGTATTTCATCATTAAGGTTCTAAAACTGTGCATAATTTCTTAATACAAGAGCAGTCACAAGCCTTTTAGTTAAAATTATGCAACTTTTTCTTTTCCATACAGGGATACACATTCCAGTTCCAGCAGTGCATTTGCGTGGTGCTAAACACTAATGACAGGACTTTAACGTTATGGCTTATTCAATTATGCCTATTGCTGTTGTAATTTTATATTATTTTTGGGACACTATTACCGCGAGACGAAATCCTATCGCAGAAATTGCATCTTTCCACAGGAAAAGTAAATAGAAAAAGATGAAAGATGTACTATTCATTCAGCCACACAAAAATGAAATAGTCCGTCCCTATGTAAACAGCATGACTGCTCCATTGCTCCTGCAGCATCAAATACACTGGTGTGAATCCAGTAAATGATTGTACAGTATCCTCAGCGGTCATGTAAATACATTATAATTCCTCCACCCTTTAGCCTGACAGAATACAAGCACACAGACGGAACTTTTCAAATGGATCAAAATGAGGATCAGTACAATATAAACGCCAGTTACGGTACTGGAATTTTTCAGTTCGTCATTCGTAATCACTGCACATAGTGCCTCGATACTGAGCTGCACAAATGCAGGTATAACCTCTGACGTAAACTTTCGAATAAACATTGTAGAGGTACGAGGGCTATTTTAGTAAGAAACGATAGGTCGTGAAATGGAAACCACAGTGAAACTCCAAACTGTTTTATTCGCAACAGTTAGCTACAACTTCCAACTACTTATCTCCATAGTCGCCGATCCGATTTAGACGTTTATCGTAGCGTTGTACCATCTTTCCAATACCCTCGTTATAGAAGGCAGCCGCCGGTGCTTTCCACCAGTTCTCTACGCTGGCCTACAACTCGTTGTCTGTGCCAAAATGTTGTCTTCATTGCCGGCGGTTCATGGGAGCAGAGATGAAAGTCAGAGGGAGACAATTACGTTCTGTATTGTGGGTAATCGAACATTTCCAATTGAAAATAACGCAGGAGCATCTTCAATGCCCCTACGGAATGCGGCTGATAATTGTCTTGAAGAAGAAAACTCACGACAGTTATGTAATGTTGGCTGCATTGCTTCAAGCGAAATTTCTCACCAGGCCCTCGTACTTGGCTCGTTCTAGGTATCTTTATGTGCTCCCAGTATGCTCAGAACTAAAAAGAACGGCGTAACACGATCGACGGGCATACTAGAGTCACTGCCCAACACACCTGTGCAAAACGTTACCGAATTTTCACTGTGGTTTCCATTTCGCGACCGATCGTTCCTTACTTTCCGAATAACGCTCGTATATTTGAGGAGGGATGCAATGCCAGCAGAAGTGGATGTGCGAAACCTCCACTTGAAGTAATTAGTATGGATATCCTAGATCCTTTTGCACAAACGGCAGCAGGTAATCACAATGTGCTGACAATACTAGGGGAGCTTCCCATGCTGTATCGGAGTGGTAGCTATCCCAAATCAGCTAGACAAAACTGTGGCTCAGGCCATGGTGAATAATTGGTTTTCGAAATTTGGTTTTCAGGAAACATTAATCATGTATCAGTTACTAATTTAAAGTCAGAGTTAATGAAACAGCTTTCTCGTCGGTTCCATATTCGTAAGTAAATGGAATCACGGAATAAGTGTAACATACAATAGGAATGATGTTAAGTATCATGTAAATAGCTATCAAAGCTATTGGGATACTTTGTTGTCACATGTTGTCGTAGTGAATAAGCCTAAGGTTCACTAAATTACATGTCTACCACTACACAAGGTACCATATGGTTGGAAATTAGCACTACCATTCGAGACAGTCAAACCCAAAATGGAGAAGAATGGGGAATTGTGGCGAAATTACACAAGATCATTATGAGGGGAATGGAAGCAAGCATAAGAAATAAATCCAAAGGCGCTTGAGCATCAGGAATAGATGTGACAGCAAAATGCAAGCTATCTGAGTACTGAACAGGACAGTTGGTGATATTGAGAGGTCTGAACACCGCATAAGAAACCGGAAAGGTATTCTTCATGCAGTTTCAGGGACCACATAAAGTGTGTATAATGACCATAGTGCTGAATATAAAACTACAGCTTCCAGCCCATACTTCTGTTGTCAATAACGGGCATATTCGTGAGTTTTGGGGTGCTCTGGAATATTTTCACCATTTCCCGCACCATTGTTAAAAGAGGGGAGAGGAGATGGAAAGAGGGAAGCAACTCTGGAATCTGTACCCACCGTGCGAAAGCAAGCTACATGTGCATTGTCTTGCAGTTTAAAACTGAAAAGGGGAGAGTGATTAAGGCTTCCCTGGTTACAGTAACACCGCCAAACAGGAGTGGCTGCGTAGAAAGTTACGTTGTTGGCACTACCGTACCTCTATAGCCTCGGAGGGGTAGGAGCCTTGCAGACACGACCACTGCAGAGAGTGGTGCTTTTCATCTGGCATGAGGACGTCGTCTTGATGGATCGCTGGTGTGTACTGAAACTGACATACAACATACGAGGGCTAAGGAATGAGGTTCGAAGGCTAGATGAAGCCTTCGTGTTGATACACCAAGAATCCAAGGAAAGAGTTACTGAGCAAAATACAAGGACAGTAACCAGGTGCTGTTTGTCTTACGTCCATGTTTGTGAACAACTGCTGCAGGTTGTTGACTATGCACCCTGAAACTATAGAAGTGGGTTTCGACAGATACAGAAAGTAAGTTACTGAAAATGGTATTCGGAGTACCTGACACTCGCGATAATAAATGGGTAACTGATAAGTGGGTTCAGGTACAGAAGGAGGTAGAGGATATCTGACAACTCAGCTAACCAATGCAGGCTGTTGCAAGAGTCAGCAGCGAAACTGAATAGCTGTATAAGGTTGCAAACTTGTTTTATGAGTTGCCATCTGAGGCTACTGCAGGCCTGGCTAGACCTATTGACAATTCAGCTGCACACCGCCTTATTCAGTTCCCTGGACAAGCTTATAGAAACACTGAACAAAAATTTTCAAACATAGTCAGAAATATAGTAGTAGATATTAGCAACGAATCATAGTGATAAGAATCTCGTCTTCTGGTATTATAGTCATCCTAGTCCTTGTTTGTACAGCATTATTATATTTACAGGAGAGAACCATCTGCCCTCCCAAACGTCCACTCCACAACATACCGACCGACAGGGTCACCCCTAGGATTCAAGAGTACAGTATTGTACCGGTCCGGATAAATATATGTTGGTTAGAACTAAGAGAAAAGATAGTTAGTGTAAATAAGAATGAAAGAAATGTTAATAGTACCAGTTAGTTCCTAAGTGGTCCACAGATTTAGCAGCAAACTGAGATTCAGGGGACTGAATATTCTAAAGGGGTGACGAATGTCGCACCAACAGCTCTTCGCACAGGCGTGAACCCGTGACCAAGCAGACAGACCAGGTGCCTCTAAAGACCTGCTGTCAGGGCTGGAATATACACTCCTGGAAATGGAAAAAAGAACACATTGACACCGGTGTGTCAGACCCACCATACTTGCTCCGGACACTGCGAGAGGGCTGTACAAGCAATGATCACACGCACGGCACAGCGGACACACCAGGAACCGCGGTGTTGGCCGTCGAATGGCGCTAGCTGCGCAGCACTTGTGCACCGCCGCCGTCAGTGTCAGCCAGTTTGCCGTGGCATACGGAGCTCCATCGCGGTCTTTAACACTGGTAGCATGCCGCGACAACGTGGACGTGAACCGTATGTGCAGTTGACGGACTTAGAGCGAGGGCGTATAGTGGGCATGCGGGAGGCCGGGTGGACGTACCGCCGAATTGCTCAACACGTGGGGCGTGAGGTCTCCACAGTACATCGATGTTGTCGCCAGTGGTCGGCGGAAGGTGCACGTGCCCGTCGACCTGGGACCGGACCGCAGCGACGCACGGATGCACGCCAAGACCGTAGGATCCTACGCAGTGCCGTAGGGGACCGCACCGCCACTTCCCAGCAAATTAGGGACACTGTTGCTCCTGGGGTATCGGCGAGGACCATTCGCAACCGTCTCCATGAAGCTGGGCTACGGTCCCGCACACCGTTAGGCCGTCTTCCGCTCACGCCCCAACATCGTGCAGCCCGCCTCCAGTGGTGTCGCGACAGGCGTGAATGGAGGGACGAATGGAGACGTGTCGTCTTCAGCGATGAGAGTCGCTTCTGCCTTGGTGCCAATGATGGTCGTATGCGTGTTTGGCGCCGTGCAGGTGAGCGCCACAATCAGGACTGCATACGACCGAGGCACACAGGGCCAAGACCCGGCATCATGGTGTGGGGAGCGATCTCCTACACTGGCCGTACACCACTGGTGATCGTCGAGGGGACACTGAATAGTGCACGGTACATCCAAACCGTCATCGAACCCATCGTTCTACCATTCCTAGACCGGCAAGGGAACTTGCTGTTCCAACAGGACAATGCACGTCCGCATGTATCCCGTGCCACCCAACGTGCTCTAGAAGGTGTAAGTCAACTACCCTGGCCAGCAAGATCTCCGGATCTGTCCCCCATTGAGCATGTTTGGGACTGGATGAAGCGTCGTCTCACTCGGTCTGCACGTCCGGCACGAACGCTGGTCCAACTGAGGCGCCAGGTGGAAATGGCATGGCAAGCCGTTCCACAGGACTACATCCAGCATCTCTACGATCGTCTCCATGGGAGAATAGCAGCCTGCATTGCTGCGAAAGGTGGATATACACTGTACTAGTGCCGACATTGTGCATGCTCTGTTGCCTGTGTCTATGTGCCTGTGGTTCTGTCAGTGTGATCATGTGATGTATCTGACCCCAGGAATGTGTCAATAAAGTTTCCCCTTCCTGGGACAATGAATTCACGGTGTTCTTATTTCAATTTCCAGGAGTGTAGATGACACAGCATGGTGCAAAGGCCCAGCCTGCCAAATTGACAAGATGAATACCTCATTCCTCGGTACGACGCTGTGCCGCCTTAGTCGAATACGTGACCAAAAGCATCGACCAACCATAACAATATAAGTCTGACGCTAGATGCTAGAAGTATCCTGCATTAAGCTGCTGCCAGCACCGAGCTGTACCCCACCCTCGTGGACGGTCGCATAGGGACCCAGTCACCTTTGTAAGGTCTAGCCACCATATAATCTGACTGCTGGTTTGCGGGCCGTTAACAGATCTATGCTAGCCAGGCTTGAACAAGCGCCATTTAGCTGGGGCCACTTCTAGGCCGCCACCCTATAGCCTCTGGTGTCTACAAGAAGTCTTAGTTTCAGTGTCAGAGTGGCACGGCACCAAGCACTTGATCGACTGCCGCAATAGCTGGTTATCCACACACACTCCAACAGATTACCGATGCCTGACGTCAGCTTCGCATCCGCAGGGTCGCACGCTGACTCTGCGCTCGGATGTGTCGGGGCTCCCATGCAGCGACCACGCCCTGCTGCCGCCAAGTACGCAACCGTGGACTTTTAAGTAGCCACGGCTCCCTGTGGATCAACAAACACCATCGAGTCACCACCACAGCCACAGTACGAGCATTTCATTGAATGGAGCAGGAATTTTTTTAATGAGGTATTTCTGATTCCATGACTGGTGAGGAACTGGTAGTTCGCACCCAACGTCCTGCACTCAAACCTGAATCAACCATACTGTCAGATAATAGCGTCCACAGCACCGATACCATTACAGTGAGGTATGCTGCATTCATAGACGCCTACTTTTGAAAAAGTAAAATACGTGAGCGGTAATGACAATAGAGTACAAGCAAATTTTGCGAACTATGGCTTTTAGCCACATGTCAGGGATAATTTCGTTATATGGTCACTTATTGTGACAAAGAGTGAAAGAAAAACCGTTACATACGGATACAGTGATGAACCACAAATTAATTTCAGTCATAGGCCTCGTGCAAAATCGAGCTTATCAGAAGACCTAACAGAGAAATGTTGTGTTGTCGGACCTACTGGCGGATCGTGCATACAAGACTAATTGGGTGTGCAACATGGACGGAGCATGTGAAGGAGATTCTCCAAAGGTATCCGCCCGAGAAAGACCAAACGTTTGGTTGTTGGTATGAGAGGTGACTTCTACGAAGACAGTGTTAGAAAAGAGACGTGTCGTCTCACTATGTATGTGATGGATGAGCCATTGTTTGTGAGGTCACGTCCTTGCACCACTGCAGTCACTATCTTAATAGCAATCCACATTGCAGAATGCAGGTAATCTGTTCGTGCATACTGTGCGGCTTGTCCCGGCGAAGGTTCGAGTCCTCCCTCGGGCATGTGTGTGTGTGTGTTTGTCCTTAGGATAATTTAGGTTAAGTAGTGTGTAAGCTTAGGGACTGATGACCTTAGAAGTTAAGTCCCATTCGATGTCACACAAATTTTTTTTCTTGGTGCATAGCAGGATAACGGCGCTATTCTTCCACACATTTCTCCCTTGCTCAACGGATTTTTGCACGTTCTTCTCATAGCTTGTGCACAGAAGGCCATTAACGTTTTCTACCCACCCACCGTGCAATTTTTCAATCGATGTATGATCAAAATATTTGCATCCAATACTACAAGTAGGATACAACCTGTAGCAATCCGAAGCCACCTACCATGTTTGTTTGTGTGTGTGTGTGTGTGTGTGTGTGTATGTGTGAGTGTGAGTGTGATTGTGAGTGTGTGTTACTGCGCGAATGTCAAATTTTCGCGCGTACGTCAGTAGTTCTCTGGGCGCCGCCAGAGGCGCTAGGTTTATTCGTGCGAAGCGCGTATTATTTATTCTTTGTTTTTGTTATCTTTTGTATGTTAATTATTCTATGTGTTTTTATCTCTGTTTCTCTAGTGTATGTTCCTCTCATATGTGTTTAGCAACGCTAGCAACGAGGAGCTCACTGACCTCCACTAGACTATTGCACATTACTAGAATCGTGAGCTCTGTATTTTAGCGCAGCACACAAAAATTAAGTTCCAGCGTTTAGTTTAAAAAAAGGAATACTTAAGCTGCAGTGTAAATGAATTATTTCCTGCGACTCTGCCACACAGTCAGTAAAACAGCTACACCGCGCGCTAAGGTGCCCGATACATTTGCCGTTCTCCCATCGGCCGACAGCAGATCTAGTGGGCATTTAGGCGCGCAGCGTAGCTGTTTTACTAACGGCATGGCGGATTCGCAGAACCTAATTCATTTACACTGCAGCTAAAGCAGTCTCTCCCGCGTCAGCAGCGTTTCTACACTGGACTTCGCGGCACTCGCAGACGCACAGAATTCAGACCAAGAGCTGCAACACGTGTTACAAGATGCAAGTACTTCATTGCAACTACAACCCATAGACATCCTGGCGCCGGCGTGCAACTGTATTGCGATGTGTCCACGGCTAAGCCACGTCCATAACTGCCTCAGACCTTACGACAGCAAGCATTCGAATCCCTACACAGTCTAAGCCAATCAGGTACGAGATCTACGCTCTGTCTGGCTCTACATCGCTTCGTGTAGCCGTGAGCAAAGAAGGATTGTAGAGAGTCGACGAAGTGTTGTCTCCAACGCCAACGTATTAAAGTCAGCAGACACGTACATGTGCCAGTAGGTAATTTCCCCGACGTCACCGTGCGATGCACAGATGTTCACGTTGGCGTCGTCGGACCGCTGACGCCTTCAAACGGCCAACGCTACCTTCTCACCATCGTCGACAGATTCACCCGTTGGCCGGAAGCAGTACCAATAGGTAATAGGCCGAAATCTTGGCGCATGCATTTGTATCGCAGTGGATATCGCCGTTTGGCTGCCCGCCCCACGAAACCACCGATAGAGGCAGACAATTTGAGTCCGAATTGATCGCAATACTGCCAATACTTTGCCACATTAAACATCTTTGGACAACCTGCTACCATTTGGCAAGCATTGGAATGGAGGAATGATGGCATTGCACCCTATAAGCAGCCCTGATGTGCCATGCAACTGGGTGGACTGAGGCTTTGCCAGTCGTCCTACTCGGACTTCGAAACACATACATACCCTACCTGGTTGGTTCCTCGGCCGAACTGGTATATGGGAAGCGCTGAGACTATCCTGTGATTTCGTAGAAGCAGCTCCAAGACAAGAAGTGGACCCTTCTACTCTCGTTGGGGTCTCAGGCAGCACATCAAGAAGATACGCTCAAGCAGCATAGAAGGACCAACTTCTTGTCTTGGAGCTGCACTCTAGCGGGCATTTTGTTGCTCAGTACAGTTGTTTTACTAACGGCATGGCAGAGTCGCAGGACCTAATTCATTAACACTGCGATTAAAAACCGATCCTCTATAATGAGTAGCATATCTTTTTCCATTAACATGCGCGATTACTTATTCAGGTGAATCATTCGGTAACATTAATCTAGTCACCTTATTTTATTAAAATTTTCAGCTAGTCATACAGCCACCGTCATTCGAAGTAGTATGTGAGCTAAGCCCGCCCGGTTGGCCGTGCGGTCTAACGCACGGCTTTCCGGGCGGGAAGGAGCGCCTGGTCCCCGGCACGAATCCACCCGGCAGATTTGTGTCGAGGTCCGGTGAACCGGCCAGTCTGTGGATGGTTTTTAGGCAGTTTTCCATATGCCTCGGCGAATGCGGGCTGGTTCCCATTATTCCACCTCAGTTACACTATGTCGGCCATTGCTGCGCAAACAGGTTCTCCACGTACGCGTACACCACCGTTACTCTACCACGCAAACATAAGGGTTACACTCGTCTGGTGTGAGACGTTCCCTGGGGTGTCCACCGGGGCCCGAACCGCACAATCACCCAGGATTCGGTGTGGGGTGGCGGAGGGGTGAAGTTGACTGCGGTAGTCGTCGTGGGGTTGTGGACCACTGCGGCTGAGGCGGGGACGGAGCCTCTCCGTCGTTTCTAGGTCCCCGGTTAACGTACTACACAATACAATACAATATATGAGCTATAGTTGTGCAGTGTCTGTATATTACAGTGTCTGGATAGTTCGTTGCAATGTTTCTTCGGACATCAAAATCAATCTCCCCCTGCGCGAGAATCACGAGATTTGTATGCGAGCACTATGGGAAGTAGGCGTAAAACGAGAATTTCGGGTTCGAGTCCCGGTCAGGCACAAATTTTCAAATGCTACTAGTAAATCGTATAGCAGTGTACAATTGTATCGCCAGTTTGTAAATTCATTTCATAATACGAGTGCTATCCTCAAAGTACATTACGTTTTGGAATTAAAAATAAATAAAGTATTGGAATTTTTTTATTATATACAGATGAAAGCCACACTTAAATACTACTTTTCTACATAGATGCCATTTAAATTAAGGCACATATCGTAGCGATGGACGAGCTTGCAAATTACTCCGTCGTAAAATTCGGCCGCCTGCGCCTTCAACCACGTGGTTACCTCTTCTTTTGGGACAGAAAGATGTGATTTTTGTGGATTTCCTGGAAAGAGGCACTACAATAAACTCTCAAAGGTATTGCCAAACTCTGCACAACCTCAGAAGAGCAATACGAAACAAGCGCAGGGGAAAGTTGGGCTCAAAGATCTTGCTGATTCACGACAACGCCCGGGCCCACACGGCAAATGCTACTCGTGAAGTTCTCGAATCTTTTAAGTGGGGGCCGGCCGAAGTGGCCGCGCGGTTCTGGCGCTGCAGTCTGGAACCGCGAGACCGCTACGGTCGCAGGTTCGAATCCTGCCTCGGGCATGGATGTGTGTGATGTCCTTAGGTTAGTTAGTTTTAACTAGTTCTAAGTTCTAGGGGACTAATGACCTCAGCAGTTGAGTCCCATAGTGCTCAGAGCCATTTGAACCATTTTAAGTGGGAGTTGTTTCCTCATCCGCCGTACAGTCCCGACCTGGCACCGAGCGACTTTCACTTATTCCCAGCAATGAAGAAGTGGTTGGCTATGCAGCATTTTGATGATGACGCACAGCTTCAAGAAGAGGTAACCACGTGGTTGAAGGCGCAGGCGGCCGAATTTTACGACGAAGGAATTTCCAAGCTCGTGCATCGCCACGATAAGTGCCTTAATTTAAATAGCAACTATGTAGAAAAGTAGTACTTAAGTGTTGCTTTCATCTGTATATAATAAAAAAAATTTCCAATACTTTATTTATTTTTAATTCCAAAACGTAATGTACTTTGTGGATAGCCCTCGTATATGGTTCAAATGGCTCTGAGCACTATGGGACTTAACTTCTAAGGTCATCAGTCCCCTAGAACTTAGAACTACTTAAACCTAACTAATATAAGCACATCACACACATCCATGCCCGAGGCAGGATTCGAACCTGCGACCGTAGCGGTCGCGCGGTTCCAGACTGTAACGCCTAGAAACGCTCTGCCTCCCCGGCCGGACCATAAAATAAGAGTCATGAGTAATTTATAAGTGTAAGACGAGACTGATAGAAGGGTACAACTCCGAGTGCTATCAGTTATTGTGAACGAAGCTACTATGTGTGTGCGGTGACACCTCACTGAAACGGCATGGCATCTGTATCAGTCCTTTAGAGTGTTATATTGCTGTCGACCAGATTTCCCGAAGGTATTAGATACAAGTGCGCACAGTCGTTTAATGAACAAGTTACAAGCATATAGTATATTTGTGATAATGCTGAGGACTTCCTATCATAAAGAATTTTAAATGTAGTTCATAAAGGCACGAACTGGAATATAGGTATTCTAAAGAGTGTTTCGGAAGTGTTTGCTAGAGAGAGTTATAAGGCCTTCACTGCCTGCAGCACACGCGTATATGATATTAATGGTTTAGTTGTTAACATCGGTATCTCCGTGAGGCTATTCGCGGACGTATTTTGGCCTGTACGAAGATTTCTGTGTGTGATACTCATTGTCAGAAATTTGTAATTTGATTACGAAGACCGAAACTGAAATATCAACTGCAAGTGTTCCAATACAGAAAAATCCGTTGATGTAAGAAATGTGGTGACATAGTCCCTCCAGAAGACTATAATGCTAGTAATGGGGAATGAGTGTCTAAGAATTGATTTCAAGCCTATTATGGTGATGTCACCCAATTTGTTGACGATACTGAACAAATTTCTAAAAGCAGGATAGCAATCACGGTTTAAGCCGGGATCCAGTTTGCACCGGTTTCTTATCTCATTGTCGCTGATAAGAAGACCGGATGTCTGATTACAGACTTGGGCTCCTTAGTGATCCCCCCTTCCCTCGTAGGAAGCACTGGGAATTGACCTAGGCCACCTAGGAGAATGCCCCTACACATTTTAGGCAGTTGTGTGATAATCGCCATATGGTATAAAATTGGCGGAAAAACCTCCCTATCTCTCTCAGACAATGAGAGCACAGTAAATGGGGGAAGTCCCAAAGAGATGGGGCTCCCACTTCTTTGAGTTCTCTCTGTTAATAACAAATTAATATTACATCATTCGAAGCGTAAGTCTTTTCTTTCTCCCTTAATTTTACGTATTTATCGATATTTTTTTGTTTCCCCCACCTTACTTATTTTTCATCTGTTTTAGCGTATTCACCGTATTTTACACAACTTTAGGTATTTTCTACAATTTTTCTCATTAATAACTAGTACGTTTGAGTGTGTGGGGTTGACTCTGGGGCTGAGCAGTATAGGGAGAACTTGTAGCCTGTGTCTGTTTATTAATAACAAAATACAATAAGTCACGTGGGTTGTAAGCAGTGATCACATGTTGACAGTAATTCGAGGCGCCATCGGAGTCCACACACTGACGGATATGTGAATACCATTATTTATCCCAAACGTTACGTATCTTTCACCAAATTTCGTTTTTTCTCGTATTTTCGATAAATTACGTATTTTCCACATTCTTCGTATTTTATCCAGTCAAGAAAGTTCCACCCCACTGTTCCCAACGACCCGTCGACATCATGGTGCTCTCAGCCAATCACAACGTAACTCGGGTACGATTTATTTATCGCTGCTAAGCCACCACTCATTACTATTGAGCGTAACGTCATAACACATTTGTTAGAAACATACACGTTGGAAGAAATAACTGTGTCACGTCATACAATCCTGGAAATTGAAATAAGAACACCGTGAATTTATTGTCCCAGGAAGGGGAAACTTTATTGACACATTCCTGGGGTCAGATACATCACATGATCACACTGACAGAACCACAGGCACATAGACACAGGCAACAGAGCATGCACAATGTCGGCACTAGTACAGTGTATATCCACCTTTCGCAGCAATGCGGGCTGCTATTCTCCCATGGAGACGATCGTAGAGATAACTGGATGTAGTCCTGTGGAACGGCTTGCCATGCCATTTCCACCTGGCGCCTCAGTTGGACCAGCGTTCGTGCTGGACGTGCAGACCGCGTGAGACGACGCTTCATCCAGTCCCAAACATGCTCAATGGGGGACAGATCCGGAGATCTTGCTGGCCAGGGTAGTTGACTTACACCTTCTAGAGCACGTTGGGTGGCACGGGATACATGCGGACGTGCATTGTCCTGTTGGAACAGCAAGTTCCCTTGCCGGTCTAGGAATGGTAGAACGATGGATTCGATGACGGTTTGGATGTACCGTGCACTATTCAGTGTCCCCTCGACGATCACCAGTGGTGTACGGCCAGTGTAGGAGATCGCTCCCCACACCATGATGCCGGGTCTTGGCCCTGTGTGCCTCGGTCGTATGCAGTCCTGATTGTGGCGCTCACCTGCACGGCGCCAAACACGCATACGACCATCATTGGCACCAAGGCAGAAGCGACTCTCATCGCTGAAGACGACACGTCTCCATTCGTCCCTCCATTCACGCCTGTCGCGACACCACTGGAGGCGGGCTGCACGATATTGGGGCGTGAGCGGAAGACGGCCTAACGGTGTGCGGGACCGTAGCCCAGCTTCATGGAGACGGTTGCGAATGGTCCTCGCCGATACCCCAGGAGCAACAGTGTCCCTAATTTGCTGGGAAGTGGCGGTGCGGTCCCCTACGGCACTGCGTAGGATCCTACGGTCTTGGCGTGCATCCGTGCGTCGCTGCGGTCCGGTCCCAGGTCGACGGGCACGTGCACCTTCCGCCGACCACTGGCGACAACATCGATGTACTGTGGAGACCTCACGCCCCACGTGTTGAGCAATTCGGCGGTACGTCCACCCGGCCTCCCGCATGCCCACTATACGCCCTCGCTCAAAGTCCGTCAACTGCACATACGGTTCACGTCCACGCTGTCGCCGCATGCTACCAGTGTTAAAGACTGCGATGGAGCTCCGTATGCCACGGCAAACTGGCTGACACTGACGGCGGCGGTGCACAAATGCTGCGCAGCTAGCGCCATTCGACGGCCAACACCGCGGTTCCTGGTGTGTCCGCTGTGCCGTGCGTGTGATCATTGCTTTTACAGCCCTCTCGCAGTGTCCGGAGCAAGTATGGTGGGTCTGACACACCGGTGTCAATGTGTTCTTTTTTCCATTTCCAGGAGTGTATTAATGAAGTCGTTGCTAATGTTATAAGCGGTACCGATGGCCAACAAAAGACACTGTGTGTCTAAGAAATACCACACCGCAATGGATAGATCTCCTACTAAGCACCATGACATTACTAGATTTGTGTTATCATAGAACCACACGTACTGTATGTATAAGAAATGCCACACCTGCATGGATAAACCCCTGCTAAACCACCACCATATTAAAATATTGTGTGACATTGTAATAAAATTTTGATGTTTTCTACCGAAGTTACTGTGTGTGAATAGCATAGTGCTACAAATTACGCACCTATAATAGAGCCAACAGGTAACTGTAACCAACCCAGCGAAAAGCATGTCGCCTACAGGGTAGCCCACCCTCTGGATCCTGAAGTGTGGGATACAGCGATGAACACTGCGCCAGCAATGGCTGAGAGGATGCACAATTATAAACGTAATCTTCGCGGGACTGGTGACTGACATAAATGGCACAGCTGCTATTTCAAGGGATCTCCCGCCTGCTGTAATAATGCAAACAGATTCCAATACGTCAGTGGAAATACTGAATACTGCTACAAATACACACATAGGTAGCGAGGAATCCCCCCAATACCCCAACCCCCGCCGCCTCTCTGTGTTCACAGGGTAATGCAGGCCGAACAAGAGGAGCCAAGTGAGATGCCAGTACAGTGTGGAACTCCTTGAGTGGCCGTGGCCGCCTCCCTGGCCTCCATCAAATCCCAGACAGCGAAAAAGTGAGATCCACACGTGTGCCCAACATTACGACAGACTGTTTCTGCAGAAATGGTCTAGATACTTGGATTAGTGATTGTGAACCATATCCGACCTGGTGGCTGCCGCAAAAGACAATCATTCAGGGAAGGGATATCCCGCCACAGAAAAAAAAGTCGTAAGTCGTTGACGCCCTTACATATAATCGCTGCTGAAAGTTTAAGCACCTGTCACTTCCAAAAACTTTATCATTGTCTCTAGACCAATACCAAAGAAGATTCCCCTCTCCCCAACCAACATACTTTTAAAATTTGTGCTTATGTGTGGGCTGCCCAGTTCTGAGCCAGGCGGCATTACCAGTTACAATGAAAACACGTAATTATAATTACGATATCTAAACAAAAGAAACCGTCCCATATTATTAGTATATGTGAGATTGCTTTAAGTCTCGTACATTAACTAAAGGAAAAGTCCCACTATGGCCATCACTATTTATGGAATTCCGACTGATCTATAGAATTAAAAAGTCATGTGCTGTGCATATAGCAGACTGCAGGATTTAAAAAAAAAAAACCTTTGCTGTGAAAAAGTTACCTCAGAATTAGTAATGACTGACATTTCTTGCAAAATTATTAGCTTGTGGTAATGCAGTAAGACTCGTAAATACAATCCGGCAAGAACAGTTAGTGCGGGCGAGATCTGCCAGGGTTCCCCGGCAGAATAAAACCACGTGTAACTCTCGCAATTTTAGGGTGCGACGTCACTATAACACTCGTAAATAGATGCAGGAATAATAAAAAGTAAAATCAGTTTCTACGTAGAAATTCAATGACTCACGGAGGTGAAGCGCCATGTGTCGGTATGGCTTCAAAAGCCAGTTACAAGTAATTTATTACTAACGGAAATCAAATTACAAACAACACAAGCACAATGAATGCTGGAAAGAAACGCGGTGTACTTACCTGATAATAGAAGAATCACCACCATTTCTTTCCGATTCATGCGGCCACTTCAAGGGTCGAGGCAGCTCAGCAGTGTCTTCGCAATGTGTAAATTAAATGGCTGGCCCCACGTAAGAACCACAGAGGCCTCAACGTGTGGACAATGGCTGGCTGCAAGCAGAGGAAAACGTTCTACCCGATTTGATAAGTGAGGGGAATCACCGAACTATGTGCGTCGCTACCAGTAATGGACAAGAAATTAACTTCCCTCAGACCACGATCGTGGCATCAGGAACACTGATGCCCACTCTGCAGCCATTACAGAAATGAGGTCTGAGCAGCATACACACACTTGGAACAGCTTATGTAATCGGAGGTAACTGTTTCGTAAAGCTACCAGCGTGTCACCAATCGAAAACGGGAGGCAGTCAGGGGTAGATATATGAAAAAAAAGGTCCAAAGATTATTTTTATCATGGTCCACGTGTGTCGCTGGAATTGTCTGTGAGCTGCAGGATTTACCCATAGACTCTTATTAACAAAAACATATTATTTAGTAGAAAAAGTAAATCTAAATGCCGGCCGGAGTGGCCGAGCGGTTCTAGGCGCTACAGTCTGGAACGGCGCGACTGCTACGGTCGCAGGTTCGAATCCTGTCTCGGGCATGGATGTGTGTCATGTCCTTAGGTTAGTTAGGTTTAAGTAGTTCTAAGTTCTAGGGGACTGATGACCTCAGAAGTTAAGTCCCCTAGTGCTCAGAGCCATTTGAACCATAAATCTAAATGCATACAATACAATAATATCATCAGTTTTAAAAGTATTAAACGTAAGGCTTTTATCACGGACCTCTCTCCTCGTTTCACATATCGTTAGGACTCCGACAGTGCCCCACATACGTCATTGTCACTCATGACAAAGCATAAATCGGCTGACATAGGACTCAAGTTCAGAGCTGAAAGGAAAGTCTGTAGATAGGATATTAATAATTTCTTTCTTTCATTGTTTCGTTCTCCTGCAAGGTGATAAATGCGACAAATCTTTTGGAATGAGTTCATAATCCCTGCAAGTCAAGCTAATTTGGCTAATTTGCTTGTGGACCATATTTTTAAGATGGTATGTGTGATAATTGTACCCCACGGCTATTAGTCCAGCCTAGTAAGCGTCTCAGAGTGACGAGCTATTTCTGGAATAGTATTTCATCCATCCGCGGGAACTGTACTCGTATATAATGAAATAATGTGCAACAAGTTGCATAAAACATTTAATTTCTTTACTGGTTTCGAGCACCTAGTGCGGTTCTTCGGGAGGTTAAACGTATTGCATTATTTTCGAGTGTCAACAATAAGATGCATACAGTAGAATGCCATGGTCATGTGGTTCATTGTGTCTTTGCAAGATAAGTATAAATAAGCGAAACAACAAGTGCAGACATCATGGCATCCAAGAAATGTCTTGTATTCTAACACTAATATCGAAATTATCTGTGTTTGTCTTATCTAACTTCTTTGTCTGTTTTTACTTAATGTGACTTCTGTCATACCAAGCTCACTGGCGCAACATCTACGTAAACGCTATATTTATTATTTGTGTCAATGCAATTAATCTATAATGAGGTGGCAAAAGTCATGGGACCTCCTTAATAATGTTATCTTCACGTGGTTGGAGACTCTCCTTTTCCCGGCGTAGTGCAGCAACTCGACGTGGCATGGACTCAACAAGTCGTTGGACGTCCCCTGCGGAAGTACTGAGTCATGCTGCCTCTATAGCCGTCCATATTTGCGACTGTGTTACCGGTGCAGGACTTTGTGCACGAACTGACCTCTCGGTTATGTCCCATAAATGTTCGATAGGATTCCTGTCGGTCGATCTGGGTGGTCATATCATAGCCTCGAATTGTCCAGAATGTTCTTCAAGCCAGTCGCGGAGAATTGTGGCCCGGTGACATATCGGGTTGTCATCCATAAAAAATCCATAGTTGCTCAAGAAGAAGAAGTCCATGAATGGCCTCAAATGATCTCCAAGTAGTCGAACATAGCCGTTTGCAGTCAATAATTGTTTCAATTTGACCAGAGGACCCAAGAACCCAGTCCATCATTATGGAGCAAACACCAGCTTGCACAGTGTCTTGTTCCCAAATTGGATCCACAGCTTCGTGGGGTCTGCGTTACAATCGAACCCAACCATCATCTCTTACCAACTAACATCTGGACTCGTCTGACCAGGTCACGGTTTTCAAGTCATCTAGGGTTCAACGGGTATGGTCGCGAACCCAGGATAGGTGCTGCTGGCGATGTCGTGTTGTGAGCGAAGGCACTCGTGCTGTTATCTGCTGCCATAGCCCATTTACACCAAACGAGGGGAAAAGAACAACACTCTGGTGTGGAAGTAGTTAGGCTCATTATTTATGGCATACTTCCATTAGCTCTGGATTACGATAATCCGACGTTAACAAGAAAATTTTCAGACATTGTAACTCAGCACGAGCTATGGATACCTTCATTGCCACATAAGATGAACACTGCCACCAACTTCATCTCAAATGATCAGCTGAGTACTGTACAATCGATTGGACCAGTTACATAGCTTCTTCCCCAGTAATAAGTTCGTGTTTTTTAAATTCTCTGTTGAGCACGTGTTAATTATCCTTAGTCGTTTACCTTGTCAGGGTCCTATCCCAAGAGCTACGATATTTCAGGGAATCCTATTTATTGAACTGAAAAGTCATTTCAGTAAATTATCACCTCAGTTAATAAATTTTGTGTAGTAGTAAATTTCATAATTATTCAGTGGGCACGAGTTTTGAAGTGCTCCAAATATTTTTCATAAAGGGTTACTTAAAGTTTCACTGAAGTGCGATTACCAAGAACAGACTGAAACTATTCAGTTTAAAAATTATTATTACTGATATCTCAGTACAGTATTACAGTTGCCTGCGAAGATCGTGATAATTCGTGATGGTTACTGGCTAGTAGACTTTGATGGGCCGGCATAAGGATTATTCACTTTGCACGTCTGGAGGCAACAGTTTTCCTAATTTCATGTGTATATAGTTAATAGTGTTTCGCATATTGTGTCATGACCAAAACGTTCAGCCTTGGTATGAGTCTACTGACACGTTACTTTCTGGGTTCGCACGCTAATTGTTAAGGCAGATTTAAGTAGCATAATCAGATACAGCATTAATTAACTGCAGTTACCACTTCTCTGACAGTTGGGCGCTATAATAAGTTAGAGCTGCCCCAACTCCGCGAGATCCTTGTACCACGTGTTACTATTCAGCTAAACAGTATAAGGAAATGAATACTTCTGGAGAACACAAACAATAATCGGAATAGAAAATGTAATTGCCTTGAAAATCATTTCAGTGACAATATTTTGCAATAATTTCGCTGATAAAAGAACCTCTTGTCCAATTAAATATTGTTTCGTTATTAGTAATTATTTACTTACAATTATCATTAGCTTTCCGCTTTAATATACAGCTAGTAAGTCTTACTGAAAGCCAGTTGTTGCTAAAACGGTTAACATTCCTTCTGTGTTGTTCATGCTAAACTAACGTTGGTCTGCTTTACAAACTGTACTAACGATAGGTATCTTATTTGCAAAATATAATTTCAATATCAAGTGAAGTCAGCCCCAATACTTAACTTGATTTCTGAACCGTGCTAGTACTCGGTACAGCTCTGCCCAATTAGGCTGGCCTTTTACGTAGTTAGAGTTTACTTTATTATTAATAGAACGTTGGTTCAATTCCATATTGTTCTGCTACTGCTTCCTTCCAAAAGAAGTATTTAGAGAAACTAAAATAGACCGATACCTTCACTATTATATACACGATCACGGTAAAATTAAAATCCTGTTTTACAGAACTAACATTACCGGTGTACTGCTAAATCAGTATTCGCTGGTAGCGTTTAACATGATCTTAAAGAAATGCTACTGTGAACCCTAGGTACGGACTTGGTACAGCGTGGATTCAGTGCTACTTCATAGGACAACTGTGGTTCCTTTCGGAATTAGGAAGCTTTGAAATAAATTTTTGCCGCTAAAATCTTATTAAATACACGCCACAAAAGAAAGCTTTCTGTGGCTCCGTCAGGATCGCAGCAGAATAATTGATTCTTTTCTCTTTTTGTAAGAAATGGAAGGGAAAGCTGGTGCCGGACGGTGTTGTAGGTGGATGGGGCCGGTGCGGGGGTGGCATGTGAGAATGTAAACAGGCACGACAAAAGTTGCCTTGCTGCACGCAGCTGGGCGCGAGCCATAAACTCGGATTACACCGTGATGCATGGCCTCGCGCCACAATGCCTGCGCTCTGTCATTTCGAAAGAGTCCGCTTTTTATTTATGATGTGGTGTTTTTATAATGGAGCCTTTCCATGCAGCTGTTTGCATGTTCTTTCTCTATTTTATGAAAGCGTACCTTCGCGCTGCCACGGTTTTATATCTTCCGCACTGGGCGTTCTCTTCGAACTGGGGCGGACTTGCACAGCAACGTTTGAGAAAGTATTAATTATGTGCTCTTCATCGCACGTACTTCAGAAGAAGTTATTGAATTCAACTGCATGCAATGACGTCACTATGGACGTGTTCTTATATCTGTTTTTAGCTTCAGTAGGACACTGAACACATAGATGACCGAATATAGTAGTATTCGATTAGATGGAAGCCTATTTCGAGGTACTGTCTTTGTCTTTGAACCTAAATCCTGAGAATGTCTCTCTTTTTCATAGCGATTTATACCAATGTACGCGCCAGCCGAGGTGGCCGAGCGGTTCTAGGCGCTACGGTCTGGAACCACGCGACCGCTACGGTCGCAGGTTCGAATCCTGCAACGGGCCGGGATATGTGTGATGTCCTTGGGTTAGTTAGGTTTAAGTAGTTCTAGGTTCTAGGGGACTTATGACCTCAGAAGTGACGTCCCATAGTGCTCAGAGCCATTTGAACCAATGT
This sequence comes from Schistocerca nitens, assembly GCF_023898315.1. NCBI lineage: Eukaryota > Metazoa > Arthropoda > Insecta > Orthoptera > Acrididae > Schistocerca > Schistocerca nitens. Next base: position 954,843,755 of record NC_064616.1, read on the forward strand.
ACGCTGTCCACTGTTATCATGCTATGGCGAGTCTATAGTATTTTTCTTTGTGGTAGTATTTCCCTCCTACCGACATAGTCGTCGATTAACCTAAGGTAAGCAATTCTATTGTGACACCTGCGAGTGAAACGTGTAAATGTTTTGTGTTTTATCGTACTTAACTATTTAACGTCTGCTTTGAACAGAGGCTGGGGACCAGTCCATCACTTGCCTAAGCAATCATGTAAAACTGCCTGAAAACCGCAATGAAGCTGTCCAGCGTTAAGACACTAATGCTCAATGGTCCGCCGCTGAATTCTATGAAGGTCTGGTTCACCAACCCGTCTCTCATCCCTGTGCGCTGCGACTTTCGCTTCACAAGGTGGGCTGTGTTTTTATGTTATGTGTTATATGAGATCCTTAAGCAGAGAGTTCGCAAAAATTTGACGGTAATGAAGTCGTATTTTCGCTGAGGGGAAGAAAGGAAGAGAACGGTTTCATATGTCTCTGAAGAAGCGGTCATTCACGGAGAAGCAGAAATTTGGAGCAGGGAAGAAAATCTTCCTCGTTCTTCTCAGAGGAAAATTCTCGGCCTTTGCCTTAAATAATTCACGAATACCACCACAAATCTAAGGCTGGAAGACTGGAAGGGGGTTTGAATCGTCATCCTCCTGAATATGAGTCCAGTGTCCTCATCACCATGCCGTACATCTCTACCATTACCACAGAGAAAGTTATATCCTAATTCTGCGAAGGTGGGAAAAGTATGTGCAATTATGAAACGAATTCCGTGAGATACATTTGAAGTATTATTCAAGTGCAGTTATACATCCAAATCAACATTGGCCAGACGTATATTTGAAGTTAGGTAGTTAACAATGCAACATCTCTACCACCAGCCAGGTCTTTACAGGCACCATCAGTCCAGGACGAGTCTCAAATCACGTGCATCTCACTTAGATGGGCAACCACACGAACACGGAGAGAGGGAGAGAAAGAGAGGGATGGGAGAGAGAAGGAGAAAGAAAGAGAGAGAGAGAGAAAAAGAGAAGGAGTTGGAGGAGAGAATCATACCCACTATTAAGACCTAAGACCATTTTAGCTCTGTGTCTCTGTGTTTTGATACCGTTTCCATAACTTCTGAAAAATGGTATCAAGAATGGGGTGATCAAACTATTTCTTTAACATGATGAGTGGGATATACTATGTTCAGACTAGTTATGCGACTGGAAGAAAACTAGAATTGGAAATGTATGTGAAATATTAATCCATCTACTGGTGTATATTGGGGCAATACTATGAAACAACTAGTGTTTCAGATAATTGTTAGAAAATGTTATTACTGAATGCAAGGTTTGAGAGATGCAATAAACGAGCGGCATCTGTACCAATTCCTTGCAATTCTTTTCACTATTTCAAAGACTAACGGTAACCACTCGCAAGGAAAACAAACTATATACAACCTGTCCTTTAAAAGCTAGCTAGTTAGTTAGTTACATGTTACGTAGATAATTCGAACTATTCTTTTATCGAAATAATATGGAACGAGTCAGGTCACACAATATTTATGAATAATTAGTGTTAACATTAATGAACAAATTATAATTTTAGTGCTGCTAATGAAACTACACTTTAAAACTTTTTGTTTTACTTTTTGTACAGGCTGCGAGTTTTTAAATAGAAATTCGTCACTGGAATAAAGGAGTTTGTAACGACAACTGTATCTATAATAATTTTTTCCTCTATGAATTTAGATAAGTTAATGTTGGCAGGGTTTTGAACTTCTTTTTCGGCTCGTATAGTGATGTTAAAGAAACTGCGAGTAACTTTTGTAATGAATATTATTATTTATGTTAGATTTCAGAGAATGTGATAATCAAAAGAAAGTGTACTTAATGTTAAAAATATTGTAAAATGTGGAAATTGTAATTTAAACACTTGGTCCATACGTAGGTAATGCATTAGAATATGTGTAATAGAAAACCTGTGGTGAATACCCTACCTGTAGGGGAGCGGGAAAAGGTGGAGGCAGGCGAGCGCGGGAAAACGCACACTGGGCGCGGTTCGGCGCAACGGGCACAGCAGTCAGTCGGAGGCGAGAGTCAGTAAGAGTCGGAGTGGTAAATTGATCTGAGGAACAAGTACTGTACCGAGGAGGCTACCTAGGAAAAGTGGATTACATTGAGCCTCGGGTACACCGATTCCGACGACTACCTGGCATGGCTATATTCTGAGGCACAATATTGGAAAGATTACTACGCTAAGAAGATGGAAAGTGTCTATGTAGCGTGAGCCTTAGCCGCGCTTGTATGTGTGCCGTGCTGCCCGTAACCTCGCTGCCCGCCAACCGCCGCACCGACTTGCACAGGTCAAACCTTTATTTCATCTTTAGAAGTGTAAATGTGTGGACCAGTGTCGAAACTGCTTCTAATTGTGTAATAATAACGTGAATTTTACCAGAATTGCTTTAGCCATGACTTATCCTGATCACTGACCTAGACAGGATCCTTACCTCGTATCGTGCAACCCGAGTATCCTGAACTGAAAGTTTATAATTAGTGCAAATGAGAATTATCAGTAATCAAACTTTTGCTATAAAGAAATGCAATAGTTCTGTGAACTATTGCAAATGTTGGTAGAAGTATAAATAAACTGAAAGATAGTCTTTTGAATTTAGTTGGCGATGCTATTTAATTAACTTGAGACAGAACTAATGACAGTTAAATTATTCAGAAGTAAAACAAAAGATTAGTTATCCATTGATTGAGAAATTTGAGTGTTAATTTGACTTTTAGTAATTAACAGTTTCAGTATAACGACTATAATAGTTTCAGGGTCCCCCCCCCCTTTTCTTGTTCATTCTTTCAAACCTTGAAATGTGTTGATCAGATTTGAGCAGTAAAGCTAAATTCTATGTTAATCCTAAGTGTATTAGTGTTGTTTTCCAATTTTAATAGTGACATTGTATGTGGGTTTCAAAACTGCTTATCCTAGGGCAATCTATGCCCGATTGCAGTCTGATCAATATACTAAATGCAGTTCGTAGTAATCATTGCAGTGTGGTGTTGTGTGAATTTAGCTCGTCCAAATTAGTACAAAAAGAGAAAGCTTTAGTTCAGTGGATTTTTCTGGTTCCAAACTTTGCCATATAACGCATCATTACTACGGGTTACTATGCTTGTACATGCACCCAATTGTACAAGGAAAAACTCACTCATTGCCTAAGTAGGCTGGCGACCGAATTATTAATTAACGGTAGCATCTACTGTGTGTACTTCTTGTCCATGCGAACGCGCAATTATACTTTACATTTGCTTGATGCATCACTGTAGTTATTTACTGATTGCAAGTCCGATCTTGCTTCTATTAGGTACACGCGGTCAATTTATGTACTAAAATCCTTGTTTATAAGGTGAAGCCCGTGAACTTATTACAGTACAGGCTTTATACAGCTAACCTACGTCCGTTAAAGGGCGGTAGTGTTACATGTGGCGACCGTGACAGGACATCCAGTTGTAGCCGATTACAAAGTAACGTAAAGATCGAACAGTGGATGTCCAGTGGCACGAATAGCAATTAAGATCAGTAAAATAAACTGCAGTGAGCGTCAAGTATAATAGTGTGGTATAGTTGGCATTTAGTATGGACAGAAACGTAGGCATGGTAGATGCGCCAAGTGAAATGGAGAATGCGGCTGGCAGTAGCAGGAGTTTACGTGGCCAGATAACAGATGGCGTTAGCGGAAGACAATTAGCATACATACAGTACCATGAACACGTCAACGAACAGATTGAAATGTCGAGATCGTCTCGAACACAGCAAGGGACAAAACAGGAAGTAGAGGGTGACTTGGTAGATGATAGTGGGTACGTGAACGAATCCACTGACATGTTTGATTCACCACAGATAAAGAAAGAACCGAGAGAAACTTCTGAAGTAGAATCGGAACACACCGATCCTGTAGAACAAAACAGTATAAAAATTTTAAGTATGAACGACTTATTTGAACAATTAACTAAACAAATGGCAGGACAGAGCGAGCAACTCAAAATACAGAATGAGCAACTTCAAAAACAAGTCGGCAATCAGGTTAATCAGCTTAAAACGCACGTTGACGAGCAGCTCAAAACACACGTGGATCGAATTGAAGGACAGGGAATTAAAATTAGTAAACAAATAGAACAGGTAGAACAAAAAGTGGGTAATTTAAATTCTGTGGTAAATACTCTGAAACTTGAAGTTGATACCATTAACAAGAATATGGATACTATGCAGGGGGAAATTGTTAACATTAACAGTGGGTTCGATGTTGAAATTCTCAACATCCAAGAGAAAGTAGAACCTCTGGTTGAAACTAAGGTAGATGAAAAAGTTTTCGGTCTTAAAACTGAGATCGTAAACGAATGTCAACACGGGATATCACGGTTGGAAAAAGTAGTTTTAGAAACTGAAAGGGATTTAGATAAAAAAGTAACCGGATGTGTTCAAAACTGTGAACAAAATACTACGAAAATTCAAGGCAGAATTTTCGATCTGGAGAGCAAAATTAAAGATAGGCCTAGTGTTGTCTGTAATGGCACACCGATTACGAAGCTGTTAGAAGGCGAGGAACGCTTCGATCCAGCCAAGAAACATAACGGGTGGCATCCGTTAGATTTCATCAAAAATTGCGAGAGAATATTTCCTGAACACTTGTCTAATCAGGAAAAGATAAACATTGTAATTAGCACCTTAGCAGGTGACGCTAAGCGCTGGGGAATTAATTTGGACACCGAACGAATGACGTTCGAAGAATTTAGGCAGAAATTTACGGAAGAATATTGGTCCAAACAAAAGCAGGACCACTTATGGCGGGAGTTCATCATGGCCAAACAGCATGATAACAGGGGCAGGAACTCTTTGAAAGATTTCTGCGAGTATTGGTACCGAAAATTGACACATTTAAGAGGCCGAAGGTCAGATTCAGAAATTATCTGGGAGTTATATAAAAAGCTTCCAGAAGATTCAAAGAGGTATGTAGGAAGCAATCATCGTAGCTTCCAAGCATTTCTAGAAAGAGTCGAAGACGAAGATCATTGGCGCGAAAGTCGTGCCAATTATCGAAATTTTGGTAACCGTGATAACCGACATAATGATGAAAGAAATGACGGCGAAGGATTTCGCGTCAATATGATACAAAGAGGTAGAGGCAGAGGTAGAGGAAGAGGAAATTATTCAGGTCGCGGTAGAGAGTATACCGCGCAACATAACAACGACGCGGGAAACTAATTTCCGCGAACGTTGCGGGCCAAACGGAAGCGGACAATACATACCGGCCCCGATTTGAAAAAAGATACCGGACCGACCGTAATGTAATGAGACAGGCTAGGGACAGGCACGGGACGCTGCGACGTGTTGTGGCGAAACAAGCGTCAGCTGCGAGCCAGAATGAGTCATTTCTGCCGCACAGAACGCTACATGTTAACAGGCGAGTGGAGCATCAGAGGGCAACGGCCCAGCCTAGCAGAACATCTGTTAGGAAAGAAGCCGCTGGAAATACGGCGGCGGTAGATACGAACATAGCCGGCAGGGCTAATGAAAACTTTACGAGTGATAATTCCGTGGCAAAGGAAACGATAAAGGAAACTGTGAATACACAGAGAGGTGCGGTTAGCAGTGTTTGCAATGAAAGAAAAGACGAGGATGAATTAGCAGAAGTAACTGATTGGCGTGTGCAGATCGACGATCTGTACAAGGGCCTAAAGCAATGTGAGTGGGAGGATTTTAAGAAGGAATATGAGGCAAAGAAATTAGTTAGTGGAAAAGGAGATAGTAGGGACGTCGATAAGGTGACGTGGCCCGAATTGGAAGAGGAGAGAATAAATAGCGCCGCGCAAAGTACGCGTGCCGCCGATAGGACGCAGATTAAGAGTAGGAAGGATTTGGAGGATGAAATCCTCAGCATTGACGAAGAAATAACTTCTGCTAACAGTCCGCAAGTAGTACAAGCTGCTACCGAGAGGCACCGTGGAGAAGGGGCAGATGATTACCTGAAAGTAATCAATGTCCACGAGGATTACACCGAATATGAAGTCACAGTGGATGTGAATAAAACTGAGGATGAGGCCGTATTGCCAAAAGAGGAGGTTGAGTTGAAATCCAAGCCTGACGACGATACAGAGGAGGAACTTAGTGCCTGTCTCAGAAAAGCTTTTATGTTAGAACCTGAAAGCGATCCGGAATGGTCGGATTCCGACGATAGTTCAGATGATGAAAGATACGCAAATACAGACGAAATTGAATATACTAACTTTCCCTATTGTTCAAAGGTAGCGTACTTAAGTGAATTTGGTGCTGAGGAAGATAGTAGTGATGACTTTAGTGAAGATGAATTTGCAGGTGTAAACGAAAGTGAATATACTTTTACTGAAAGAGGGTATGAGAAAATTAGTGACATTTTTCCAAAGAAAGATACAGAAAATAGAAGTGGGCAAGAACCGAATGAATTATTCAGTAATGTAAAACAGGGGCATAATTTGCAGGAACCTCCAGATGATACTATACTGGGGCACGCCTTAATAAATGTTTTGAAGGAGTGTGAATTACAGGAACAGAAAGAACCACCTGATAAAATGATGGCAGAACAGGGAATGTTGTACCTTGCTAAAGACTTTGAAATTTCAAAACCTAAAAAGCCACCTGATGAAACGAAACGTTGGCAAGATCTGAATGGCTTAGTGAAAGATGTAGAAAATAGGAGGCCTAAAAAGCCACCAGACTTAAGTGACTGTTTTATGAACCCTAAAAGACTGCCCTGTTAATAAAGAGACTGGGGGCAGGATACTGTATTTGTATATATTATTAGTATTATGCATGACTTTATTATTACTGTATCTCAGTGTTACCTGGAAGTGAATTATTGTTTTGTTGATTTAGAGTCTGGGGCAGATTTATATCGGATTTTGAGAATGTCATGAACACATTACATCATGAAACTACAGGATTTCCTCCGGAAGAAATTTTGTTAGACAGAAGTAGTAAAAGTTTAATTGAAGAAAAACTAGAGTTTCCACCTTGTACAAGTTTGGGATTGGATCAAAAGAAAGAATTGGTGATAAAAAGGGCAAAGCAAAAAGCTGAAGCTAGATCTAAAAGACACAATAAAAATTTAAAAGTTTCAAAATTTAAAATTGGAGATTATGTTCTTTTAAAAACCCACGAAAAGTCTAGTGAACTAAACCATGAAATTTCAAAATTTAAATATATTTATAATGGACCATATATAATACAGAATATTCCACACGACAATGCTTACTACCTGATCTACCCAAAATCCAAAAGACCTTTAGGTGTGAGAAATATTGTGGACCTGAAACTGTATGTTCCTAGAAATGAGTGAGATAAGAATAATCAGAAAACGACTGGCAATAAATGTGCTGTATCTTATGCTGAACCCAAGTTATTCTAAAAGTAACTAATCTTTGTAAATGTCTGTATACCCTTGAAAGTGTGCTAATGTAGTTATGTAAGTTTCAGATTACCACTTGTACCGTAACGGTAAAAATGTATGGAGAAAGGATAAAGGCTATAAGCCAGATAAAATATGGGCCTGTCAAAAAAGGAAAATGGGCAGTGTATGAATCATGATATGAAGGACTGCCAAATACTAATGAGGGCAGATAAATAGTCGATGGAAAATTGTAAATATGATCCAGAAGAAGTGACAATATGAAGTGAAAAGGACTGCCCAAATCCGCATAATAGGCAGCAAATAGGTGTATTTAAAATTTTTCAATATGTGTGTGTGTACTTTGTTTAGCAAGTAAGGAAATGGACTGCTATTCAAAACAAGCAGCGACAAATTATTTTATAGTGTGTACAAAATATGCAATTGTTTTGTAATTAAATGTTTGTATTCCATAGTTTTAAATTATTTCTTTGATAACTTTAGGAAAAATAATTAAATTACTATTTTAGTAATGTTATGATGATAAGTTGGACTGTGCAAAAGGCACTTGAGTAAATGACAAGTAAATGTTTTTGGTATGTTAAAAAATATAGACCTATATAATATGAGTGAAAGGAAGTAGGTGGTATAAAATTTTGGACATTTACGTAAAAAGGATTCAGAACAACTGTATAAATGTAATATTTAGTGTTCCCATTAAATTTACACGTTGTGAAAATTACTGGAAACAGGGGCATGTGTAACGACAACTGTATCTATAATAATTTTTTCCTCTATGAATTTAGATAAGTTAATGTTGGCAGGGTTTTGAACGTCTTTTTCGGCTCGTATAGTGATGTTAAAGAAACTGCGAGTAACTTTTGTAATGAATATTATTATTTATGTTAGATTTCAGAGAATGTGATAATCAAAAGAAAGTGTACTTAATGTTAAAAATATTGTAAAATGTGGAAATTGTAATTTAAACACTTGGTCCATACGTAGGTAATGCATTAGAATATGTGTAATAGAAAACCTGTGGTGAATACCCTACCTGTAGGGGAGCGGGAAAAGGTGGAGGCAGGCGAGTGCGGGAAAACGCACACTGGGCGCGGTTCGGCGCAACGGGCACAGCAGTCAGTCGGAGGCGAGAGTCAGTAAGAATCGGAGTGGTAAATTGATCCGAGGAACAAGTACTGTACCGAGGAGGCTACCTAGGAAAAGTGGATTACATTGAGCCTCGGGTACACCGATTCCGACGACTACTTGGCATGGCTATAATCTGAGGCACAAAGTTGGAAAGATTACGACGCTAAGAAGATGGAAAGTGCCTATGTAGCGTGAGCCTTAGCCGCGCTTGTATGTGTGCCGTGCTGCCCGTAACCTCGCTGCCCGCCAACCGCCGCACCGACTTGCACAGGTCAAACCTTTATTTCATCTTTAGAAGTGTAAATGTGTGGACCAGTGTCGAAACTGCTTCTAATTGTGTAATAATAACGTGAATTTTACCAGAATTGCTTTAGCCATGACTTATCCTGATCACTGACCTAGACAGGATCCTTACCTCGTATCGTGCAACCCGAGTATCCTGAACTGAAAGTTTATAATTAGTGCAAATGAGAATTATCAGTAATCAAACTTTTGCTATAAAGAAATGCAATAGTTCTGTGAACTATTGCAAATGTTGGTAGAAGTATAAATAAACTGAAAGATAGTCTTTTGAATTTAGTTGGCGATGCTATTTAATTAACTTGAGACAGAACTAATGACAGTTAAATTATTCAGAAGTAAAACAAAAGATTAGTTATCCATTGGTTGAGAAATTTGAGTGTTAATTTGACTTTTAGTAATTAACAGTTTCAGTATAACGACTATAATAGTTTCAGGGTCCCCCCCCCCTTTTCTTGTTCATTCTTTCAAACCTTGAAATGTGTTGATCAGATTTGAGCAGTAAAGCTAAATTCTATGTTAATCCTAAGTGTATTAGTGTTGTTTTCCAATTTTAATAGTGACATTGTATGTGGGTTTCAAAACTGCTTATCCTAGGGCAATCTATGCCCGATTGCAGTCTGATCAATATACTAAATGCAGTTCGTAGTAATCATTGCAGTGTGGTGTTGTGTGAATTTAGCTCGTCCAAATTAGTACAAAAAGAGAAAGCTTTAGTTCAGTGGATTTTTCTGGTTCCAAACTTTGCCATATAACGCATCATTACTACGGGTTACTATGCTTGTACATGCACCCAATTGTACAAGGAAAAACTCACTCATTGCCTAAGTAGGCTGGCGACCGAATTATTAATTAACGGTAGCATCTACTGTGTGTACTTCTTGTCCATGCGAACGCGCAATTATACTTTACATTTGCTTGATGCATCACTGTAGTTATTTACTGATTGCAAGTCCGATCTTGCTTCTATTAGGTACACGCGGTCAATTTATGTACTAAAATCCTTGTTTATAAGGTGAAGCCCGTGAACTTATTACAGTACAGGCTTTATACAGCTAACCTACGTCCGTTAAAGGGCGGTAGTGTTACATGTGGCGACCGTGACAGGACATCCAGTTGTAGCCGATTACAAAGTAACGTAAAGATCGAACAGTGGATGTCCAGTGGCACGAATAGCAATTAAGATCAGTAAAATAAACTGCAGTGAGCGTCAAGTATAATAGTGTGGTATAGTTGGCATTTAGTATGGACAGAAACGTAGGCATGGTAGATGCGCCAAGTGAAATGGAGAATGCGGCTGGCAGTAGCAGGAGTTTACGTGGCCAGATAACAGATGGCGTTAGCGGAAGACAATTAGCATACATACAGTACCATGAACACGTCAACGAACAGATTGAAATGTCGAGATCGTCTCGAACACAGCAAGGGACAAAACAGGAAGTAGAGGGTGACTTGGTAGATGATAGTGGGTACGTGAACGAATCCACTGACATGTTTGATTCACCACAGATAAAGAAAGAACCGAGAGAAACTTCTGAAGTAGAATCGGAACACACCGATCCTGTAGAACAAAACAGTATAAAAATTTTAAGTATGAACGACTTATTTGAACAATTAACTAAACAAATGGCAGGACAGAGCGAGCAACTCAAAATACAGAATGAGCAACTTCAAAAACAAGTCGGCAATCAGGTTAATCAGCTTAAAACGCACGTTGACGAGCAGCTCAAAACACACGTGGATCGAATTGAAGGACAGGGAATTAAAATTAGTAAACAAATAGAACAGGTAGAACAAAAAGTGGGTAATTTAAATTCTGTGGTAAATACTCTGAAACTTGAAGTTGATACCATTAACAAGAATATGGATACTATGCAGGGGGAAATTGTTAACATTAACAGTGGGTTCGATGTTGAAATTCTCAACATCCAAGAGAAAGTAGAACCTCTGGTTGAAACTAAGGTAGATGAAAAAGTTTTCGGTCTTAAAACTGAGATCGTAAACGAATGTCAACACGGGATATCACGGTTGGAAAAAGTAGTTTTAGAAACTGAAAGGGATTTAGATAAAAAAGTAACCGGATGTGTTCAAAACTGTGAACAAAATACTACGAAAATTCAAGGCAGAATTTTCGATCTGGAGAGCAAAATTAAAGATAGGCCTAGTGTTGTCTGTAATGGCACACCGATTACGAAGCTGTTAGAAGGCGAGGAACGCTTCGATCCAGCCAAGAAACATAACGGGTGGCATCCGTTAGATTTCATCAAAAATTGCGAGAGAATATTTCCTGAACACTTGTCTAATCAGGAAAAGATAAACATTGTAATTAGCACCTTAGCAGGTGACGCTAAGCGCTGGGGAATTAATTTGGACACCGAACGAATGACGTTCGAAGAATTTAGGCAGAAATTTACGGAAGAATATTGGTCCAAACAAAAGCAGGACCACTTATGGCGGGAGTTCATCATGGCCAAACAGCATGATAACAGGGGCAGGAACTCTTTGAAAGATTTCTGCGAGTATTGGTACCGAAAATTGACACATTTAAGAGGCCGAAGGTCAGATTCAGAAATTATCTGGGAGTTATATAAAAAGCTTCCAGAAGATTCAAAGAGGTATGTAGGAAGCAATCATCGTAGCTTCCAAGCATTTCTAGAAAGAGTCGAAGACGAAGATCATTGGCGCGAAAGTCGTGCCAATTATCGAAATTTTGGTAACCGTGATAACCGACATAATGATGAAAGAAATGACGGCGAAGGATTTCGCGTCAATATGATACAAAGAGGTAGAGGCAGAGGTAGAGGAAGAGGAAATTATTCAGGTCGCGGTAGAGAGTATACCGCGCAACATAACAACGACGCGGGAAACTAATTTCCGCGAACGTTGCGGGCCAAACGGAAGCGGACAATACATACCGGCCCCGATTTGAAAAAAGATACCGGACCGACCGTAATGTAATGAGACAGGCTAGGGACAGGCACGGGACGCTGCGACGTGTTGTGGCGAAACAAGCGTCAGCTGCGAGCCAGAATGAGTCATTTCTGCCGCACAGAACGCTACATGTTAACAGGCGAGTGGAGCATCAGAGGGCAACGGCCCAGCCTAGCAGAACATCTGTTAGGAAAGAAGCCGCTGGAAATACGGCGGCGGTAGATACGAACATAGCCGGCAGGGCTAATGAAAACTTTACGAGTGATAATTCCGTGGCAAAGGAAACGATAAAGGAAACTGTGAATACACAGAGAGGTGCGGTTAGCAGTGTTTGCAATGAAAGAAAAGACGAGGATGAATTAGCAGAAGTAACTGATTGGCGTGTGCAGATCGACGATCTGTACAAGGGCCTAAAGCAATGTGAGTGGGAGGATTTTAAGAAGGAATATGAGGCAAAGAAATTAGTTAGTGGAAAAGGAGATAGTAGGGACGTCGATAAGGTGACGTGGCCCGAATTGGAAGAGGAGAGAATAAATAGCGCCGCGCAAAGTACGCGTGCCGCCGATAGGACGCAGATTAAGAGTAGGAAGGATTTGGAGGATGAAATCCTCAGCATTGACGAAGAAATAACTTCTGCTAACAGTCCGCAAGTAGTACAAGCTGCTACCGAGAGGCACCGTGGAGAAGGGGCAGATGATTACCTGAAAGTAATCAATGTCCACGAGGATTACACCGAATATGAAGTCACAGTGGATGTGAATAAAACTGAGGATGAGGCCGTATTGCCAAAAGAGGAGGTTGAGTTGAAATCCAAGCCTGACGACGATACAGAGGAGGAACTTAGTGCCTGTCTCAGAAAAGCTTTTATGTTAGAACCTGAAAGCGATCCGGAATGGTCGGATTCCGACGATAGTTCAGATGATGAAAGATACGCAAATACAGACGAAATTGAATATACTAACTTTCCCTATTGTTCAAAGGTAGCGTACTTAAGTGAATTTGGTGCTGAGGAAGATAGTAGTGATGACTTTAGTGAAGATGAATTTGCAGGTGTAAACGAAAGTGAATATACTTTTACTGAAAGAGGGTATGAGAAAATTAGTGACATTTTTCCAAAGAAAGATACAGAAAATAGAAGTGGGCAAGAACCGAATGAATTATTCAGTAATGTAAAACAGGGGCATAATTTGCAGGAACCTCCAGATGATACTATACTGGGGCACGCCTTAATAAATGTTTTGAAGGAGTGTGAATTACAGGAACAGAAAGAACCACCTGATAAAATGATGGCAGAACAGGGAATGTTGTACCTTGCTAAAGACTTTGAAATTTCAAAACCTAAAAAGCCACCTGATGAAACGAAACGTTGGCAAGATCTGAATGGCTTAGTGAAAGATGTAGAAAATAGGAGGCCTAAAAAGCCACCAGACTTAAGTGACTGTTTTATGAACCCTAAAAGACTGCCCTGTTAATAAAGAGACTGGGGGCAGGATACTGTATTTGTATATATTATTAGTATTATGCATGACTTTATTATTACTGTATCTCAGTGTTACCTGGAAGTGAATTATTGTTTTGTTGATTTAGAGTCTGGGGCAGATTTATATCGGATTTTGAGAATGTCATGAACACATTACATCATGAAACTACAGGATTTCCTCCGGAAGAAATTTTGTTAGACAGAAGTAGTAAAAGTTTAATTGAAGAAAAACTAGAGTTTCCACCTTGTACAAGTTTGGGATTGGATCAAAAGAAAGAATTGGTGATAAAAAGGGCAAAGCAAAAAGCTGAAGCTAGATCTAAAAGACACAATAAAAATTTAAAAGTTTCAAAATTTAAAATTGGAGATTATGTTCTTTTAAAAACCCACGAAAAGTCTAGTGAACTAAACCATGAAATTTCAAAATTTAAATATATTTATAATGGACCATATATAATACAGAATATTCCACACGACAATGCTTACTACCTGATCTACCCAAAATCCAAAAGACCTTTAGGTGTGAGAAATATTGTGGACCTGAAACTGTATGTTCCTAGAAATGAGTGAGATAAGAATAATCAGAAAACGACTGGCAATAAATGTGCTGTATCTTATGCTGAACCCAAGTTATTCTAAAAGTAACTAATCTTTGTAAATGTCTGTATACCCTTGAAAGTGTGCTAATGTAGTTATGTAAGTTTCAGATTACCACTTGTACCGTAACGGTAAAAATGTATGGAGAAAGGATAAAGGCTATAAGCCAGATAAAATATGGGCCTGTCAAAAAAGGAAAATGGGCAGTGTATGAATCATGATATGAAGGACTGCCAAATACTAATGAGGGCAGATAAATAGTCGATGGAAAATTGTAAATATGATCCAGAAGAAGTGACAATATGAAGTGAAAAGGACTGCCCAAATCCGCATAATAGGCAGCAAATAGGTGTATTTAAAATTTTTCAATATGTGTGTGTGTACTTTGTTTAGCAAGTAAGGAAATGGACTGCTATTCAAAACAAGCAGCGACAAATTATTTTATAGTGTGTACAAAATATGCAATTGTTTTGTAATTAAATGTTTGTATTCCATAGTTTTAAATTATTTCTTTGATAACTTTAGGAAAAATAATTAAATTACTATTTTAGTAATGTTATGATGATAAGTTGGACTGTGCAAAAGGCACTTGAGTAAATGACAAGTAAATGTTTTTGGTATGTTAAAAAATATAGACCTATATAATATGAGTGAAAGGAAGTAGGTGGTATAAAATTTTGGACATTTACGTAAAAAGGATTCAGAACAACTGTATAAATGTAATATTTAGTGTTCCCATTAAATTTACACGTTGTGAAAATTACTGGAAACAGGGGCATGTGTAACGACAACTGTATCTATAATAATTTTTTCCTCTATGAATTTAGATAAGTTAATGTTGGCAGGGTTTTGAACGTCTTTTTCGGCTCGTATAGTGATGTTAAAGAAACTGCGAGTAACTTTTGTAATGAATATTATTATTTATGTTAGATTTCAGAGAATGTGATAATCAAAAGAAAGTGTACTTAATGTTAAAAATATTGTAAAATGTGGAAATTGTAATTTAAACACTTGGTCCATACGTAGGTAATGCATTAGAATATGTGTAATAGAAAACCTGTGGTGAATACCCTACCTGTAGGGGAGCGGGAAAAGGTGGAGGCAGGCGAGTGCGGGAAAACGCACACTGGGCGCGGTTCGGCGCAACGGGCACAGCAGTCAGTCGGAGGCGAGAGTCAGTAAGAATCGGAGTGGTAAATTGATCCGAGGAACAAGTACTGTACCGAGGAGGCTACCTAGGAAAAGTGGATTACATTGAGCCTCGGGTACACCGATTCCGACGACTACTTGGCATGGCTATAATCTGAGGCACAAAGTTGGAAAGATTACGACGCTAAGAAGATGGAAAGTGCCTATGTAGCGTGAGCCTTAGCCGCGCTTGTATGTGTGCCGTGCTGCCCGTAACCTCGCTGCCCGCCAACCGCCGCACCGACTTGCACAGGTCAAACCTTTATTTCATCTTTAGAAGTGTAAATGTGTGGACCAGTGTCGAAACTGCTTCTAATTGTGTAATAATAACGTGAATTTTACCAGAATTGCTTTAGCCATGACTTATCCTGATCACTGACCTAGACAGGATCCTTACCTCGTATCGTGCAACCCGAGTATCCTGAACTGAAAGTTTATAATTAGTGCAAATGAGAATTATCAGTAATCAAACTTTTGCTATAAAGAAATGCAATAGTTCTGTGAACTATTGCAAATGTTGGTAGAAGTATAAATAAACTGAAAGATAGTCTTTTGAATTTAGTTGGCGATGCTATTTAATTAACTTGAGACAGAACTAATGACAGTTAAATTATTCAGAAGTAAAACAAAAGATTAGTTATCCATTGGTTGAGAAATTTGAGTGTTAATTTGACTTTTAGTAATTAACAGTTTCAGTATAACGACTATAATAGTTTCAGGGTCCCCCCCCCCCCTTTTCTTGTTCATTCTTTCAAACCTTGAAATGTGTTGATCAGATTTGAGCAGTAAAGCTAAATTCTATGTTAATCCTAAGTGTATTAGTGTTGTTTTCCAATTTTAATAGTGACATTGTATGTGGGTTTCAAAACTGCTTATCCTAGGGCAATCTATGCCCGATTGCAGTCTGATCAATATACTAAATGCAGTTCGTAGTAATCATTGCAGTGTGGTGTTGTGTGAATTTAGCTCGTCCAAATTAGTACAAAAAGAGAAAGCTTTAGTTCAGTGGATTTTTCTGTTTCCAAACTTTGCCATATAACGCATCATTACTACGGGTTACTATGCTTGTACATGCACCCAATTGTACAAGGAAAAACTCACTCATTGCCTAAGTAGGCTGGCGACCGAATTATTAATTAACGGTAGCATCTACTGTGTGTACTTCTTGTCCATGCGAACGCGCAATTATACTTTACATTTGCTTGATGCATCACTGTAGTTATTTACTGATTGCAAGTCCGATCTTGCTTCTATTAGGTACACGCGGTCAATTTATGTACTAAAATCCTTGTTTATAAGGTGAAGCCCGTGAACTTATTACAGTACAGGCTTTATACAGCTAACCTACGTCCGTTAAAGGGCGGTAGTGTTACATGTGACAGAACTAAAATTTACAATAAACTAGTGAATGTAATGAAAAACAGAAGGCATCAATGAAAAGCTAAGAAACTTTGAATGGAATTTCATGTATCACATATGCGTATAGTGGTGAGGTTATGGTTTTTATATGTTCTCGAAGAAAGAATGTATATGTTTTGACTCTTGCTGCAACGCTAGGGCATATATACCCGCCAGCTCTCTTGGCAGGGATTGTCTAATTTTGGCTGCGCTAGGATAATAGTCTGATTCTACCAGTACTCAGAGGCAGTTATTGTGGTGTATTTTGTATCCTTGGTAAGATAGTCGCTTCGTGAAAGAGTTGAAATTCCTTAACAGTCTAAATGTGGTCTATATAACTTACGCGTGTGTCGCCAGCCAACACTTACACGGGAACCTCCCCATCGCACCCCCCTCAGATTTAGTTATAAGTTGCCACAGTGGATAGCCCTTGAAAAACTGAACACAGATCAATCGAGAAAACAGGAAGAAGTTGTGTGGAACTATGAAAAAAATTAGTAAAACATACAAACTGAGTAGTCTATGCGAAGACAGGCAACATCAAGGACAGTGGGACTGTACGAGCGCCGTGGTCCCGTGGTTAGCGTGAGCAGTTGGGGAACGAGAGGTCCTAGGTTCAAGTTTTCCCTCGAGTGAAAAGTTTAATTTTTTATTTTCAGTTTATGTGACAAACTATTATGTTTTCATCACTTTTTTGGGAGTAATTATCACATCCACAAGAAGACCTAAATCGGGCAAGGTAGAAGAATCTTTTTACCCATTCGCCAAGTGTACAAGTTAGGTGGGTCGACAACATATTCCTGTCATGTGACGCACATGCCGTCACCAGTGTCGTATAGAATATATCAGATGTGTTTTCCTGTGGAGGAATCGGTTGATCTATGACCTTGCGATCAAATGTTTTCGGTTCCCATTGGAGAGGCACGTCCTTTCGTTTACCAATGGCACGGTTTTGCGGTGCGGTCGCAAAACACAGACACTAAACTTATTACAGTGAACAGAGACGTCAATGAACGAACGGACAGATCACAACTTTGCGAAAATAAAGAAAGTAAAATTTTCAATCGAGAGAAGACTTGAACCAAGGACCTCTCGCTCCGCAGTTACTCAAGCTAACCACGGGACCACGGCGCTCCTGAACTCGTTCTATCCTTGATGTTGCTTATCTTGCACATGGACTACTCAGTTTGTATATTTTACCAATTTTTTTCATAGTTCCACACAACTTCTTCCTGTTCTCTCGATTGATCTGTGTTCATTTTTTCAAGGCCTATCCACTGTGCCAACTTATAACTAAATCTGAGGGGGGTGCGATGGGGAGGTTCCCTTGTTAGATATGTTTCCGAACTCTGAGATTTGACTATTGTTCGTCAGAGAACGATTCTGAACTTTGAAATTTCATCACCAACATTAGCGAGTCGTTTTTTGGACCTGTAATTTTGGTCAGTTCCCAACTGAGAGACTATAACTTGATTTATAAGAGCGTTGCGAGATTTTGAAGTGGTCGGGATGCTGGCTATGTTTATTTCAGCTCTCACAGTGTTGTAATGACACTCAGTATTGGCAATTAGTAAACACATTACTGTGAGATAAACAGGAAATATATCCACTTTTTATATTTCATTTCGTGAGTGTTGTGATCTCTCTTGTTGCAAATTATATATATATATATATATATATATATATATATATATATATATATATATATATATATATATATATATATAAAGAAATCCAATCATTCACTATTGCCCTTGGTAGAGTGCTACTAACTGGAACATTGGTACGCTGATACTCTGCACAGTAGTGATGGGGGCTCTAAGCTAATTCAGTTATATTTGCGACATAAACTTCTATAAGACCGTGTCATTTGTGGCGCCTAGAAACCAAGGGGCCGGAGTGTCATTTTTGTCAGAATGGAGTTAAGTGCAGAAATGGATAGTAAAAAATTACAGCAGTTGACTGGAAAAGAGATCCAAGCTCATACCTTAATAGGTGCTGCTACCTAGCCTGGTACCCCTAAACCAACTCGCGACTGTAGTTAGTCGTTTGGAGAGCTTCTGGTCCAAGTTGTCACTTGGATTCCCGCGCCACCAAAACAAAGGAGCAAACTGTTTTGTTGTTGTTAGGTAACGAACATTAGTGTCACATGTTATTAGTCAAATTGATGTGTGTTACTGAAATTTAACAGTTGTTTTTTGAACTGCGTTTTGGTGTTTCCATTGCAACTATGATTTATCATTGTTTCCAACCAGTTCATTGTTTTTGAAACTGAAAGAGAGTTCTTTAAAACATCAAAACTTAATAAGTTCATTGCAATATGAGTGATCAACGCAAATATTCATCTGAGTCAGATTACTAACATTTCTAGATATTTGTTTATTTGCTAACTAAAAAATACTTAAGAAACTCATCGGCTAGTCTAGTTTGAATTTCTTAGATGCTGCTTTGTTTGCAGACAGACATGATAGTGATGCAGATCCCAATTTTGTTCCCAGAAGTGATGATGAAACTACAAGTGAAAGTGATTAAAGTGGTAACCCGATAGTGAGAGGATAATTTCTTTTATAGGCCTTCGATATGAAAAATTCATAACTAATACGCATTTTACTTTACCAGCATATTTTGGTTTATTCATAGCCGTATTCTAACTAATGTAACTCCTTGCCTAACTTAACCCAGACTTCTTACTCTAAACGTAACTCACTTTTCTATCCATGTGTTGTCCTTTTTAGCCAGAATACCAGAATTTGAATTGGCTGGGGGAATTATCGAGGATTTACCGGACAATGCAATACCACCACCGACGCCACCTGGAAGAAAACGAGTTGGCTGAGTAGAACTCTGGATGCGAGAACAAATTAGTAAGTTACTGAACACCAGCAAAGCTTATCGTGACCGCAAATCAAAATACCATACATCTAAGGAGATACGTGAGTACAACCACTACTGTCATTTTAAGTGCAATGAAAATATTCCACAAGAGCAAAGGTAAGTAATATTTGAGGCATATTGGAACCTAGCTGATTGGGAACTGCAAATGGCCTACATAAACAGTGCTGTAGAACTGAATCGTATCAAAAGGCGAAAACAAATAGCTGTAAGTAGAAAAGACATGTCGGTTACGTACAACCTTAATGGCTACAACGTTTGCAGACTTTTTTTTGAGAACCCTTGATGTGTCAAACAAAAGAGTAAGAAATATTTTTCTAAAAAAGAAAGAAAAATCAGCGAGACAAAAGAGGGAAAACGGAACCTGCAGACAAAATTTCAGTAGAAAGAGGGGCAGTTATTGACGAACACATTAGAAGCTTCCCTAAGTACTCATGTCACTACACAGAGAAAAAGCTGTCAACAAATGTCCCTTAATGCAGACTTAGCCTAACAATTATGTACAAGCTGTTCAAAGATTCATGTAAGGAAAGAGGAGTCGTACCTGAAAAAGAAAGCTTCTATCGAAATATTTTCAACACCAAGTTCAATTTGGGTTTTCATAGGCCTCAGAGAGATACCTGTGTCACTTGCTACAAATGCCAAATAAAAATTTTGCATGGTATAGAAGAAGGAGAAAAGTTGGCGATGAAACAAAAAGAATTACACTTATGAAAGGCTGAAGCTATAAAAGAATAAAAATTAAAAAGCACCAAAATCAAAACAAAAGATACATCATCAATCTGTTGTGATCTTCTATGACTGATGCCAACGCCTGCAGTTGAAAAC
Source organism: Schistocerca nitens (assembly GCF_023898315.1). Taxonomy (NCBI): domain Eukaryota; kingdom Metazoa; phylum Arthropoda; class Insecta; order Orthoptera; family Acrididae; genus Schistocerca; species Schistocerca nitens. The sequence goes on from NC_064616.1 coordinate 954,863,923, forward strand.
TCTAAAGCGTATTATATGCGACAACTGTGGACATATAACTTAAATGTCCATAATCTCAAAGATGGTGCCAGAAACATGTACATGTGGCATGAGGGGCAACCCAGTAGGGGGTGTCAGGAAGTAATGAGTTGCCTTCTAAAACACATTAAGACCGTCCCTAGCTACATCAAACACATTGAGGCATTTTACGACAATTGTGGAGGCCAGAACAAGAGCCACTTGGCGTCAGAAGTTTAGCGGTACGTAGTAAGAAACACAGGCTTTGAGAGAGTCACCAAGAATTACTTTGTACCTGGCCACTCGTGCAGTGAATGTGGTCGAGACTTTGGGCACATAAAAAAAAAACAACAAAAAAAACAATAGTGACATGTACATTCCGGACGACTGGGTGAACCAGGTAGCATCACCAAATCGGAAGTTTATTCTAACTAAAATGATAGATGAAGACTTTGTTGATACTGATGTCCTGAAAAGGTAAAAGGTATCAGACAGTTCAAATTCTTAAATTAAAGAAGAGTACTGCAGGCATCGTACATTACAAGTATTAGGCAGGATACCTAGAGCCATACTGTCAAATTAGCCTGAAACAAAACGCCACTGGAAAACTACCTGTGAAGCTCCCAGCTCTACAACCAAAAACAACAAAGCCTAAACTAAAAACACAAAACGTAAAAGACCTGATTCAGCTGCTCCAGTTTGTACCACTCATCCATCATCCCTTTTGTTTGGAGCTAAAAAACATAGCCGCTCGGCCTCAAGCCCAAGCAGCAAGACTGCGTGATGAAGAGGCGAAACGAAGTGACGAAGATGAAGAAGATGAAGATCTGGACAATGTTTATGGAACAGACGAGGATGAATGAACATGAAATTTTGTATTTTGTTCCACCTTTCAGATTGTATGTTTTTGATTGATCTTAATTTTTTTAATACCAGTTTATGGGTCTTAAAAATAAAGATAAATGCTTTTCTAATTTCAAAATAATTTCATTACTGACCTACATTCAGAAAGCAAGGGGTCCAAGTGCAGGTGTACAAGAGATCCAGGTGCAGCGTGCAAAGCATTGTGAACTTTCATTATATAAAAATATGTTTACATATAATTAAAATAATGTTTTAACATGCTTTTATGATGAACTATATCTTTGAGATACAGATTAATGTAAACAAAACTACGTAACTCCAAATATGACTTACCGGAATTTTTTTTAACATTAACTTCAATCATCTCGAAATAATGTTTCTTTTAACTTGGACCTCTTGGCTTCTAGGCGCCATATTTCCTTATTTTAGCTATTTTGCACCTCAATTAAACACTCGGTTCGCGACAGTTATGTCACACATAGATCTTTATAAGATTTTTGACTCACGCGTATTCGTTTACACATACAGGATATTTCTTTTCACAAGTTGAATTTTTTCAGACTTGGATAGCTCATAGTGAGTGGCACCTCATTCGACGCTTGGAATTGTGTTCACCGTGCATAGAGCATGGACGAACAGCCATGCAGAACTGCATGTAGTCAGAAGTACTAGTTTTGTATGGTGTAGCTAGCAGTTAGCCCGGAGAAGAGTAATTTGTGATAGTGAAATATTACCAAGATACTCCTGTGAAATGAAAAAAGTGGCTAGTCTGGAAATCCTTAAGAGAAGGAATCACATGGTCACTATTCTCAAAAACATGTGAGACGTTAAATGTATTGTGTGTATGTTAAAGTAACAATGTTAAAAATGTGTCTTCTTCCTTATAACCGGTGTTAAGAATCTTATATAAGACTGAAAGCAGTCATGTCAAATTTATTGTCTTAAGATGTCTATGGCGTCATGTTTCATTACCGATAAATGCATTAAAAAGTTGCATTTATGTTGTTGGAGATGTGACAGCAAATCCCTCTCACATTTCTTACGGAGAAATGTTCTGTCGCTAATGTGATAACTGGTTGTCTTCATAAAGTCAGTTTGTCTGTGTAATATTAGTACCCTTAATGGAAATTATCGTGTTGAGGCTTTAGAGGGAGTCTATCACGAACAAGGTAGCTGGGCGACGCACATGAGAGTGGGCCATTCTCTGAACAGATAACTTACCCAAACCACATGGAGGGCACTCCTCATTGACGAAATTTTCTAATATCCTACTAACCAGCAGAATGTCACTCACCTAGGACTGATGCTTGAGGCACCTTCCAAAGAGAATGAGGTGCTAGCTGTCAAATGTTGACCAAGATTCCAATGAAGGGTTACTCATTGTGCTCAATTCACTGCAGCCATATCACGTCACGATGGGGAACATCATGTAGGACTGAGACCACAGCCAAAACTCTGCGGACGATCCGTACTGTCAAGTTTCCACAATTGAGTTCCACATAGTTATATTGTACCCTCCGTACTGTCATGTGGAATAATTTAGTCACCTTTGTTAGAAAAGCAAGTCATTCAAGGAACCCCTCCACAGCCCTATATGTGTGTCAGTGGCGGTGCACACTATATACTACAGAACTGTGGCAAACGCAGTCATCCAGTTTAAATTCAAACAGCAAATTATAAATTAAAAAATATTTACTAGATATTGAAGTTTCAAAACAGTGCCGGCCGGTGTGGCCGAGCGGTTCTAGGCGCTTCAGTCTGGAACCGCGCGACCTCTACGCTCGCAGGTTCGAATCCTGCCTCGGGCATGGATGTGTGTGATGTCCTTAGGTTAGTTAGATTCTAGGAGTTCTACGTTCTGGGGGACTGATGACCTCAGATATTAAGTTCCATAGTGCTCAGAGCCATTTGAACCGATTAAAACAGTACTTTCAAGAAAATGCTAATTCCCCTAACGTAGATTCAGATACGCTATTAACGCTCTGCAAGGGGAATTCGGTCTTTGTGCATAAATATGGCCTTGTTAACTTCGAATTATGAGTATCACAACTCAGTAAGACAATGTGACCATATTCGTAGTACATTATGGAAACTGTAAAAGCCATTCCACATCGATTCGAAATACAGGGTGAGTAGGATGAAAGTTACGTATCACAATGACAACTTTCAGAAATCTTTTCTCTTGCATGTAATCTAAACATCAAGTATACAGCAAAGACGTTTTGCATGAGGCAATAGATCACTGATAGTCTTTGAAAAGCTTAGGAGATATGTCCTAAAGGAAACACTGTGGCGAGTTGTCCGTCTAACCAATCTGAAGTGAACGCGATCCTGTGATTCACTGTCTGCAGAACGTTTGCTTCACACAAAGGGAATCGATTCGATTGTAGTCTGATCTGCGCGTTCCTGTCGGCGTTCCCGGGTGCTGCAGCTCTCCCACGGACGAATACTACATTAAATTACTATGAAGCAGCTTGCTGTGAGTTTTCGGATTACATAATACAGACGAATGGTGAGATTCTGACTTGCTTAATGCGGCTTGGTGTGAAACTGACCCATAGAAACATTTTCAGATCTTCAATTTGTACTTAACCTATGTTCAAACTTAACGTTAATTGTTCCGTGAGGCGGTGAGTTTTTGACGTTCACGGTACAAAATCCGGTTTCCATTAGCCCACCCTGATAATAAGGCCGTTAAACTCATCATGCTCTCGTCCAACAAAATGAATTCAGCATTTTCCAATACACATAGATTTCTTGTTGTTCACTTCGTTTTTTACCATTATACCAGGAGTTTCACGTACGGACGATTTTATCAATAACGATTATGTTTTTAGATGAAATGATTATCAAGCAATTACAACTTTTAAATTCTATTCCAGATTCTGTGCCACTGATATTACTTTCATGATATTATGTGTCTGTTGCAATCTACATCGAGCTGCAGCACTGTCCTTTACATTTCAAAAGCTGTAATTACCAGAACGCTCTTGATTTTTCTATTCGGGCTTTACAGGTCAGAGGATAAGTCACCGTCTGGAGATTGCGAGAGAGCTGGTTTCGCAACATATTACGCAAAGCGTGACTAGTATACATCTGTATATTTCTGATAACTAAGTAGAAAATGTTAAGATATGAGACTGATTCATTTAAGTACTCATTTACGCCCACGTTCTTTCCATTGTGCGAAGTAAGCTGTAGCTACCCTTCAGTATGACTCAGCAAATGAAATAACAAATAGACATAGTGGATAATTATAAAAAAGTGAAACACGTACATTAATAATGAGAGCTGCAACTATGGAAACAACAAATCTGGGATGCCCTGAGCCCAGTGACTCTACATCTACAGAGAAGCGTCATTAATGGAAAAGGAAGAAAACATTGTCCTAGGGATATACAGCAGTATTTCCTCTTTTTATTACTGTCAGATGCACACTACTCGTATTTCGCAGGTTAAGATCATGTCATCAGATATGCAACAAGTCAGCTAAACAGCTATTTACACACATCCAACAAAACTAATAATCTTGTGATGCCAGAGCAGCAACATCGGCTGTTATACGCAGAGTCCCAAAAGCGTCCAGTATGAAGAATCGAAGAAATAATGAAATGTTTCCAACAGAAGAACAAGATAATTGCATTTTAATGAATACCATATGACTCTGGTTTGGGTGGTGATGGAAAAGTTATTTTCTATTCAATGAGCGGATAAAAATTGAACAGACTGCAAAACTGACATGTATTTTGAAGTGAAACAACGCATTTACAGGAGTATAAATCGATTCAATATAATTTTTTGTGAGGGAAAGATATGGAAAAATCTCGTGGTTCAAGAAGACAAGCTGTAGCCACATTCCACTTTACTACGGATATGATGGTTTGGGCACGCACCTGTTAAAGTTCTCCTTACTTCAGTCTCCAGAATATACTTTTTATATGAGTAAAGAGTTGCTTTTCTAATTATAAATTTGTGAATGAAAATTCCTTTAGCCATAGCTAACAGTAATAGAAAACCTCTTTTACAGGAAAAGAGAGATGGGGAAGATTTTGCATGTAGCCAAAGAACAATGCTGCTACCTTACCATTTTCTTTTGCATGTCAGTCATTGGATATCCATTTTTTTTTTAATTTTGAGGTTCTTCTCTTGTGAAAAATGAGTTCTGTGGTTGCAGCCGGTTTGGCCGAGTCATTTAAGTGTGTGTCTCTTACTTTGGTACCTATTTTCTTGAAAATACACTCCTGGAAATTGAAATAAGAACACCGTGAATTCATTGTCCCAGGAAGGGGAAACTTTATTGACACATTCCTGGGGTCAGATACATCACATGATCACACTGACAGAACCACAGGCACATAGACACAGGCAACAGAGCATGCACAATGTCGGCACTAGTACAGTGTATATCCACCTTTTGCAGCAATGCAGGCTGCTATTCTCCCATGGAGACGATCGTAGAGATGCTGGATGTAGTCCTGTGGAACGGCTTGCCATGCCATTTCCACCTGGCGCCTCAGTTGGACCAGCGTTCGTGCTGGACGTGCAGACCGCGTGAGACGACGCTTCATCCAGTCCCAAACATGCTCAATGGGGGACAGATCCGGAGATCTTGCTGGCCAGGGTAGTTGACTTACACCTTCTGGAGCACGTTGGGTGGCACGGGATACATGCGGACGTGCATTGTCCTGTTGGAACAGCAAGTTCCCTTGCCGGTCTAGGAATGGTAGAACGATGGGTTCGATGACGGTTTGGATGTACCGTGCACTATTCAGTGTCCCCTCGACGATCACCAGTGGTGTACGGCCAGTGTAGGAGATCGCTCCCCACACCATGATGCCGGGTGTTGGCCCTGTGTGCCTCGGTCGTATGCAGTCCTGATTGTGGCGCTCACCTGCACGGCGCCAAACACGCATACGACCATCATTGGCACCAAGGCAGAAGCGACTCTCATCGCTGAAGACGACACGTCTCCATTCGTCCCTCCATTCACGCCTGTCGTGACACCACTGGAGGCGGGCTGCACGATGTAGGGGCGTGAGCGGAAGACGGCCTAACGGTGTGCGGGACCGTAGCCCAGCTTCATGGAGACGGTTGCAAATGGTCCTCGCCGATACCCCAGGAGCAACAGTGTCCCTAATTTGCTGGGAAGTGGCGGTGCGGTCCCCTACGGCACTGCGTAGGATCCTACGGTCTTGGCGTGCATCCGTGCGTCGCTGCGGTCCGGTCCCAGGTCGACGGGCACGTGCACCTTCCGCCGACCACTGGCGACAACATCGATGTACTGTGGAGACCTCACGCCCCACGTGTTGAGCAATTCGGCGGTACGTCCACCCGGCCTCCCGCATGCCCACTATACGCCCTCGCTCAAAGTCCGTCAACTGCACATACGGTTCACGTCCACGCTGTCGCGGCATGCTACCAGTGTTAAAGACTGCGATGGAGCTCCGTACTCCACGGCAAACTTGCTGGCACTGACGGCGGCGGTGCACAAATGCTGCGCAGCTAGCGCCATTCGACGGCCAACACCGCGGTTCCTGGTGTGTCCGCTGTGCCGTGCGTGTGATCATTGCTTGTACAGCCCTCTCGCAGTGTCCGGAGCAAGTATGGTGGGTCTGACACACCGGTGTCAATGCGTTCTTTTTTCCATTTCCAGGAGTGTATATCACAAAAAATTCGTATTTTACTGTGATTTGGTATTTCATATGTTTTGCGATGAACATTTCGCATAAATATTTTACGTTTAGCTCTGTGGAAGTATAATATTTTATGTTGACAGAATAATCACTTGCTCGGCAAGTATATCCCTTATAAGTTCATGAAACTTCTGTCAATATTCACCAGCAATCGTATTTGGACGAGAGCCAGTAGATTTCCCTTTATTATCAGGACGAGGTTGGTTACGACTTTTCAAACAGCAAAGTCGTTCAACGCGTTCCTTAGCTACCCAAACTACGATTGGAAAGGGATACGACACACAGTTCGCCAGCTATTATTGAACAATACAACATGGTACTTGAAGATGTTTGATTTGATTTTGTGAGCCTTTGACTAACTTTTTGTTTGAATATATTAATCAAACAACCGTTCCTTATATTTGTTTGGTGGCTGAACGTCGATTAGTCTTCGGAGAAAAATATCTGGCTCGTCCTTGGTATCGAAGTTATTCACTGACCCGATCAGCTCTAGTATTTTGAGGCGATATAGTGGAAAAAAGTTAGCAAGGACACCTGAAAAAACAACAAAATACTAATACTAGGTAGCAGTAAATGCTTATTACAGTCGAAAGTTTCAGTATAGAATCTAGCATCTTGACAAGGCAATAAAATACAGTCATTATTATGAATTTTTTAAGTAAATTTAAAGCGTGAACGTGAAAGTACTCGAGCACAAGTATGCGCCGAAAATCCAGGTGTTTCATTAATAGAATACATACTTTCCTGAAGGGGTTTCCAGTGTGTAGAACTTGAAAAAGTTATTTAAGAAAAACAAACGTTAACACAGTGCACAAGCGTCAAGCTGTAATAATTCCACTAGACTACAAATGACACGCTGGCAGAGAACATCATCCTTAACAAATATAGACCAGAAGAGAGGGAAAGTGGGGAACTATACGGCGAACAGAATCCAACGACAGTGTGATGTTCAGTTTGAAAAAGTGCCATCTCCAAGAGCCGGATCCCTTTCAAAACGAATACTATGTTTCTTCCTGGCTACAGCGCCTTGCGACGATAAGATTTGGCACATTATCATGAGGAACCATAGAACCGACAATCAGAAAACCCGAATCCATCAAAAAAGCACTTCGTGAAAGAACTGGACATGTTCCCTTTTCAAAACGACCGATTCAACTGTAGTGAGCAGGTTGGAGGAAACTTCTTTGAGATGATTGAAAACAGAATTAAAAACAGTACAGATGTGATTAATGATTCATCGTAAGGAGATCTATGAGGTACGTCTGGAGATATGCACACCTTTGTCGAAAATGAAATAATTTACTGACAATATACTATTATTATATGTACATTCAGCAGAAAACCGTGTTCATGCAAAACATAAAAGAGCTACACATAGCAGCAATGCATCATATGCAACATCTTCGAGCACACAATTTATAGTATTCATAACGCATAATTTTTTTCATTTTTGGTTTAATTCCAGTTGGTTGACATTTTCATTACGATTTGGGCCATAATTTAAATTCTGTGGGATATGTGATAAACCGCCAGCGCTAGCGATAGGAGCAGATAATTTTACATACTGGTGACACATATTTATTATTAATTTATTATTAGGCGCTATTAATTATTTCACCAGAATATGCAATAATAAAAGGTAGTATTTTGTTTATTTTGAGTGAACTATTTAGTCATTAAACTTCGGCCATTGCTCATTTTAATCGGCTTGATAGTTTGCATCTGCTCTAGTAATTTGTTTCTGGCTGTAAGCATACAGAATTGTGAAAGTTTTAGTGGTGTTTAGTTTTAACCTGACCGCCAGTGATTAAGCTGCCTTATTTTGGTCATGAAAGAGACAGGATCTATGTCGGTGTGATCGGCTACTTGGTCCAGTGTTCTGGGCTGAATATAGAATTTTGCATTTGTGTGCTCTTGACACTATTAAATTATCTGTGGTGGAAGGTAATGTTGACACCAAAGTTTAACGTACAGGACTAAACAGAAGCGGAGCAGCGTATGTTATGCTCAAAATCGCTGACATCAACATCAGAATTTCCAGATTTTACGTCATCATCTGGTTGCCAGGCAATTTTACTACTTATATTTCGCCGAAGTTAACTTTATCATCAGCATTCCCGGAAACGCTGACGTCAGCACCCTGTACACAGGTAAATGTGCTTAAGTTATATTTCGCCGACATAATCATCAACCTTCCCTGAATTCCCTCGCCTGTTCGCATAGCCACCATCCACCACGGCCCTCGCGCCCTAGCTCATCGTGGCTGCAAATGTCGACGTCATCGTGCTGTCTGGTAAAGGTGCATGTAAGGCCCCAACCACTCTTGGAGAAATTTTCATTTCTATAAATTGACTGCGTCTGTGCTTTTGTTTTCTGTCTATACTTCGATGATTAAGGAGCTCCTACTGCTTCCGAGTAATATGCTCTCCATTCAAGCTCAGTGATCGTGTATTCGTTAGAGCAAATAAATTTTTGGTCCAAAAATATTGGAACGATCTGTAGAAATACACCAGGGTATGCAAAACAAATGTAATGCAATGGCGGATTATGCATTGTTTGGCAACCAGCGTAACGTAGGCATAACGTTACTGATACGCTGTCGGAACACCGGAGTTACGCCACGTCGCCCAGGCCTTTTGTTACGTGAATATAATGATGAGCTGCTGAGTCATAGAATTAATTTAGTGCTCAATGTATCTATACTGTTCATCAGTCACGTTCTTTTGTTCTCCATTCAAGGCCTCTGCCCCACTGTGAGGGGATCATGTGATGTAGTGAAAAGCAGAGTTAAAGGAAATGGCGATCTATAATACTTTGACTAGATATAATAATGATGTCATAGCTTAGTCTGCAAAATATTTGTCGAGAGACACCAAACAAGGATACTGTATAATAGACGAATTGGTAGGATCGTACATTAGGAAAAAGGCAAAATTGGAAGTATAATTTTTGAGATATCAAGATTAAAAATTGCTGAAATTGGCAGGCTTCCCAAAAATACAGATTCACAAGCTAAAAAATTTACGACTTCATGTTCACGTGTATCTTCTTAATTAGTAAAAGAATCCATTATTGCAGAGAAAGATCCGTGGAATGTAAATATTGGGAACCTGACGTCAAGTAGTCTTCACCCAAGAGCAGTCGAGCCCACAGTGTCGTAGTGCAGCCTGTACTCAAAAGTATCCAAACTATCTGAAAGATTTACCAATCATGTGTTGTTGCTCTCAGCCAGTAACTGTGCGATCCACTGCCCTTAGGTAATTTGCTTTCATTTTTAGGACATGTGCTCTGTAGTTAGACCATTAGGGAGTACATATTTGTTAAAAAATTAATTTATTATTATATTCCAATAATCTTAATTTTCGTCATTCGCTGTAGTGATAAGAACGTCGATACGAGAGTCACAAATGGTGAGGTAAGACACATTGACTGCCTGGGTTAATGCCGTCATAAAATACGCTGCAAAATTGTGATAAGTATTTCCGTAATGTGCTGTAACACTACAACACATTATGTCATGATATATTCTTCGAAACCGCTACTCCTCTAAGCGAAATTTGCGTGCGTGTGCGTGTGTATTTGTGTGTGTGTGTCTTAAAGTGTGCTCTCCCAGACAAAAATTCTGGTCAATATTACCGTAATTCAAGTTTCGTATCTTAATGAACACAATTAGCGGGACATATTTTGCTATTTTCGGTAATTTACTGTGATTGTTGCTGATTATTTTGCATAGATGCCCAATATAAATACGAGATAGAAACAACTGCTACGACGAAACACATCTTGCATTGCCTTCTGTGCGCATGTATATTAAATAGTCGAATGAACTCGCAGTTTTGCGGGTCTCAGGCTGTCCCTAAGCACAAACATTTCTGCTGAGCTAGTGACTGCTAAAAGCACTGCAGAAATACTTCCTCAAACCCCAGTTCGACAGGGCGAACATTGTGTGTAATACCGTGTATAAACCAGCGACTATTCCATTGCACAATCGTTATATTAATGCAGCAGTAGAAGAGCATTCTTTTAATACAAAACCATCAAGGTATGATTTTTCTTAAGTCTTAAGAAAAACGAGAACCAGTGTATCAAATGCAAACCACTATCTACATGTCTATAATTTTTAATCATTTTACAAGGATATCGAGACACATTTTTGTTACGCCTTCCATAATATGGTTGATCTACTTTTTTGTGTCTTAAGCTTCGATTTATAACTACAGAATTTACCCTATACATAGGAAGAAGACATGAATTGAGCGCTACGGTCGCAGGTTCGAATCCTGCCACGGGCATGGATGTTTGTGATGTCCTTAGGTTCGTTAGGTTTAACTAGTTCTAAGTTCTAGGGGACTAATGACCTCAGCAGTTGAGTCCCATAGTGCTCAGAGCCATTTGAACCATTTTTAGCCATGAATTGAGTATGGTCACATTTAGATTTTTTGTTGCATATCTTAGCATATCCCTACAGACGTTGATTTATACCAAGTCAGTGAATGCTAAAAATACTGAGTAGGTCCTTTCGCAAGAACCAGCTTGTGAGGACAAATAATCTGTCTACTACTGCTTGTCAACTAGCGCCTATACCACTACGCAACAGTTATATTATGGCACCAGGAGAGCAATTTTTTTAGGAAAATAACATCAAGCAACGTTGTTTTGCCGGTTTTAAGAGAAAAACCAGTGTATCAAATGTAAAGTTTTATCTTCCAGTCTATAGTTTTAAATATTTCACGACAATGTAGGGATACGGTTTTATCACTTCTTACCGTATATGGTTGATGAATTTTTTTGTGTCTTATGCTTCGACTTATAACTACAGTACTTACATTACACTTACGTGGAAGAAGATGTTTTACCACAATACTTCGACTGCACCGAAAATGACGTTAGCATGTCCACATGTCACCCACGTCATGTACGACCAACAGTAAAAGAAGGTGGGATAGATCACAATTCCTTTCGAGTAAAGGAATGGCTGTCTTTAACACGATTAGGGGCACTACCTCCACCACAACGTGCTGTAAGAAAAAAAAAATACTACTCACCACCGAGTCAAATATGTATGCAATACAAAGCATGACAGCTGCCCTCACGTACAACCTCTCATAGTAAAGCACTATCTACACCTGAAATAGTTGCATTTATCTGCAACGTGATTCTTCCTGTAAAGCGCCACCCGCAACAAACGTATAGGGCATGCTTTGTCGACATCAGGATAGGCATGCACGCCATAGCTGCCAGCTAAGCCACCCACCGTAGACGGCCCTCCCGACGGGTAAGAGAAAAACTTCGTTTTAATTTTTTTTTTATTCCGCAAAGAAACTGTAATAACGTGCGTCCTTCATAATGGATTTGTCACCTCATATACCAGTAAATTAAGATAGAGGTTGTACAGAACCAGGATGTCACGCAGCCAGCCAGCTCAATAATGAATGCATTTCGAGAGAAGCTGTGTTCCCCACGCCTATCTCAAGTCGCCTGTCGCGACGCACACACACAGACATATGTGTTACAGACACCTTACGTGGCCGCCACACGTCTTGACACAGTATGCTCCTGTTCCAACTTCGTGATACGCAAATCATATCAGTTTTAGGTATCGTGGCATTTATATCAGAACCAAGTGTATTGCTCGAATTGGAAAGCCTTCTATTCACACGTCAAATGCAGGGTTATGGCTCGTAGTTTGATGTGGTATTGTTACTGATCCATAATCCACATAAAACACGAAGAATGTGAGACACGTGTGTAGCGTAACCTGGCGTTCCTGTCTGGTAGCTATTTGGACATACGTAGGAGTAAAAAATGGAGTAATTTACCATCCGTACAGTAAAATATGGTTCCATCATATTTTATCGTGATATTTATACCACACATCTATTGATTCAACCTGTTAATTGCCACAGGCTAAGGAATGAATCGCATATTTAGCACGCAAGACACCAAAAAATAATATACGTATTGTGCAGGTGATGATGCGGGTGTTTATATATTTCACGTTTCCTCCTGAAGCACTGGACCGATTTTTATAAACTTGGTACACTTAATACTTACTGTCTGGAGAGAACTGATGTGAGGTTAAGAATCACATACCTATGAAAGGGGCGGAGGCAGGGGTGAAAAAGTAGTGTAACTCATGATGCGCGCATTCACAGACTTATTCATCCAGTAGTTGAGAAAAAGAGCACTTAGTTGCTTGCACTAATCCCCATGAATATTGAAAGTAAAAAAGTTATAGCCTACAACAAAATGGCTGTTCATTAAGTGAAACTGTGGCACCAGCCAAGACGCTTTAATTTACTACATTTCTTTTACTAAATGTGTTCACGATACATTTTTGAGGCAGCATTCGCATGTATCACCTGCAAAATTATACGATTTTAAGAAACATAGTTCAGGGGATATGAGGTAATAAACACTGAGGAACCTCAAAAACTGTTGCATCTTGCATGACGTTAATTTATTGTAAAGCCTAATGCAGGATTGGCTCAGGTGACTGTTAACATAGGGGGGGTTATGTAGGGATTTTACTAAAGAGGATCAGGTAGTGATTGTGGGTGGGGCTGGTAAAATTATTGATAGGGATTAGGAGTATGACATAGATGGTGACCTGGAAAAGATAGCCACTCAGACTGGCAACACGAATGTGCATTTCGTGGAACCGTTTCAGCGTCACGATCGGCCTCATCTTAATACAGCCGTCAGGCGTAATAACATGAGACTTGGGGGGGTGCGATGATGACAGAAAGCATGAGTCACATTTCAGTGGTGTCGGTGGAGTCTATCAGCAGGACGGGTTTCACTAGACATGGCCTGCACCTCAACAGGTATGGGAAGGGGAGGTTGGCAAAGCTTACAGGTGACAGCATAGGTGGGGGTGGTGGGATCACTCATGGGAAAATTCCTGCAGTAGTGGGTGTTAGAGCTGCACCTTTTTTAGATTGAGGTCAGCTGATAGGTATTCCTGCTTAAGGGAAGTCTCTCTAACAAAGGAACCACTTTTGACAAAGATTAGGTATCCGAGTAAAGGGGGAATTAGTATATTTCATCAAAATATACAAGGTATTAGAGATAAAGTTAGTGAACTGCTTATAGATGTTGACTCTGAAATTATTGGTATATCTGAACACTTCTTAAATGAGGAGATAATTCAGAGGCTTCCTTTACCAGGATACAGGCTGGCTGGCAGCTTTTGTAGGAGCTCTTTGCGCTGTGGGGGAGTAGACATGTATGTGAAAAACGGCATCCCATTTGAGTCAAGTGATGTTTCAAAGTAATGCACTGAAAAGGTGTTGGAATGTTGTGCAGGTGTGGTTAAATTTAATGGATCTAAACTTCTAACTGTGTTTTATTTATAGATCCCCAGACTCCGACTTCACAATATTTTCGCTAAAGCTAGAGGAGGTTCTTGGTTCACTTTATAGGAAATACAAAAAGTTAGTTATTTGTGGTGACTTCAACATTAATTGTATAAGTGATTGTGCAAGGGAAAGGATACTGGTAGACCTCCTTAATTCATATAATCTTATGCAAACCGTATTCTTTCCAACGAGAGTGCAAGGAAACAGTAGAACAACCATAGACAACAATTTTGTTCATTCCTCATTACTAGAAGGGCATTCTGTTAGCGAAAAGGTGAATCGCCTTTAAGATCATGATGCACAAATTTTAACTCTAAAAGATTTTTGTTCTGCAACACATGATAAATATAGTTATCAACTGTTTAGGAAAGCTGATCCAGTTGCTGTAGAGACCTTTGTAAACCTTATCAAGGAACAAGAGTGGCAAGATGTTTATAGCGCTGATACAGTAGATGATAAATATAACGGTTTTCCCAAGACTTTTCTCGTGCTCTTTGAAAGTTGCTTTCCGTTAGAACGTTCAAACCAGGGTACTAGCACAAACAGGCAGCCTGGGTGGCTGACTAGAGGGATAAGAATATCTTGTAGAATAAAGTGGCAATTATATCAAAACGTTAGAAACAGGCAAAATCTAAATGCAGCAGCCCATTACAAACAGTATTGTAAGGTGCTTAAAAATGTTATTAGGAAGGCAAAAAGTATGTGGTATGCGGATAGAATATCTAAGTCTCAGGATAAAATTAAAACCATATGGTCAGTCGTAAAGGAAGTGGCTGGTCTGCAAAGACAGGTCGAGGATATAGAATCAGTGCGTAGTGGGAATCTCCGTGTTACTGATAAGTCGCATATATGTACAGTATTTAATAATCACTTTCTGAATATAGCAGGTGAACTAAATAGAAACCTAGTCCCAACAGGGAATCATATAGCGCTCTTAGAAAAAGTGTTCCGAGACTGTTACCTGAAATGCTCCTCCATTATACTGATAAGAGGGAGATTGAGCTAATAATTAAATCACTAAAGACCAAGAACTCTCATGGAGTGGTCGGTTTCTCGACCGGTTAAAGTACTCGGTAGTGAAGCCACTTTATAAAAAGGGAGACAGGGATAATGTTGACAATTTTAGACCTATTTCTATGCCATCAGTGTTTGCTAAAGTTATTGAGAAGGTTGTATATACAAGGTTACTGGAGCATTTAAATTCACATAATTTGCTGTCAAATGTACAGTTTGGTTTTAGAAATGGTTTAACAACTGAAAATGTTATATTCTCTTTTCTCTGTGAGGTTTTGGACGGATTAAATAAAAGGTTGCGAACGCTAGGAGTTTTCTTTGATTTAACCAAGGCTTTTGACTGTGTTGACTACAAAATATTATTGCAGAAGTTCGACCATTATGGAGTAGCTTACAATTGGTTCGCCTCTTACTTTAAGAACAGAAAGCTCCACAATATTGAGAGTGGTAGTGATGTTCAGTCCCAATGGGGCACTGTTAAGTGGGGCGTTTCCCAAGGGTCGGTGCTAGGGCCACAGCTGTTTCTTATTTATATAGATGATATGCCTTCTAGTATTACAGGTGATTCAAAAATATTTCTGTTTGCTGATGGCACCAGCTTGGTAGTGAAGGATCTTGTGTGTAATATTGAAACAGTATCAAATAATGTAGTTCTTGAAATAAGTTCGTGGCTTGTGGAAAAAAATTTGATGCTAAATCACAGTAAGACACAGTTTTTACAGTTTCTAACTCACAATTGAACAAGAACCGATATTTTGATCAGACAGAATGGGCATAGAATAAGCGAGACGAATCAGTTCAAATTCCTAGGCGTTCGGATATATAGTAAGCTGTTGTGGAAAGCCCATGTCCAGGATCTGGTACAGAAACTAAATGCTGCTTTATTTACCATTAGAACAGTATCTCAAATAAGTGACAGTTCAACACGACAAGTAGTCTACTTCGAATATTTTGATACATTTATGTCGTATGGTATTATTTTTGAGGTAATTCTTCTGATTCAAAAAGGGTATTTTTGGCTCAAAAACGGGCTGTTCGAGCTATATGTGGTGTAAGCTCGAGAACCCATTCAATAGTCTGGGAATTCTGACATTGCCCTCACATTACATATTTTCTTTAATGTCGTTTATTGTTGGCAATATTAGCCTATTCCCAAGAGTTAGCAGGTTTCACTCAGTTAATACTAGGCAGAAATCAGATCTGCATGTGGAATGCACTTCCTTGACTCGTGTGCACAAAGGAGTGCAGTATTCTGCAGCATCCATTTTCAATAAGCTACCACAAGAACTCAAAAATCTTAGCAGCAGCCCAAACACTTTTAAGTCTAAACTGAAGAGTTTCCTCATGGCTCACTCCTTCTATTCTGTCGAGGATCTCCTGGAAGAGCTAAAAAATTAAGCAAATTCCAGTGTTACATTATTGATTTTCTTTATTTAAACTTAAGACTTATTGCCTGAATATGTTTTTTATATTTCATTTTATCTGTTTCTACTATCGTATTATAATTCCTTGTATTGACTCGTTCCATGGCCATGGAGTCTTCTCCTTAATTTGGTCCCACGGAACAATAAATAAATAAATAAATAAAAAGAATAAATTTCGGTACTACTGAACCTATTCGCAACAAATCTACAGACGGTATAAAAATATGCCACTGAATGTACCTACAAAGTTATATTCTTGTATGACACGCTTTTCAAAAGATATGACGTCATAAAAATTAGATTGTGTGGAATGAAGACAGCAGGACGGGATTTGCTTGAAATACAGATATGTCTAAATGTGTTAAATGTATGTAAAACATGTACGACACGTCCGTCCTTTGGCAAAGCCACAGTTAAAATCCCATTTCCACCAAACGTGGTACACATATTTCTGTCTAAAAAAAAAGAAAGGAAAAGAAAAAACTGTGGTGTTAAGAAACGACCTCCTACGGGGATGGGAGTAATAACATGGAGAGAGAAGGATGGAGGATGAGATGGACAGTCAGATAGGGAGAAGGTGGTCGTGAACACATGAGATAGGAAGGGATGTATACAATAAAGGGGAGGTATAACTGACAAAGGAAGGGTAAATGGAAAGTTGTTCACAGAGAGGTGGCAGGAGCAGACGGAGAGAAACAGGAAAGGGAGGAGATGGACCAAGAAAGGGTGTTGAATGCATGTAGCATGTATTGAGAGAGGGTGACAGAGGAGGTGGGAAGAGAGATGGGGAGCAAAGATAAATAAATTAAGGGTAGAGGAAATGGATAGAGTGGGAGTGGAGGAGGAGTTGGGTAGAGAGAGGGAGGAGGATATAGGCAGTGAAATGGAAGCAGGAGATGCACAGAGAAAGTGGAAGGTGGAGATAAAGAGAGTGAGGAGGAGATAGATGAGAAGGAGGAGATGGATTCAAAGGTTTGTGGGTAGAGGCAGTGCAAAGATGGGGAAGCACAGATGGGCAGACGAGGCAGGAGCATACAGACAGAGACAGTGAAGAAGAGCATATGGGCAGAGAGAAGGAGAGGAAGACATAGACAGTATGGCTGGATGAGGTGGACAGAATGAGGGGGAAAAAGGTGGACAGTGGATAGGAATGAGGAGATGGTTATCGATTTGCAGAAGGAGGAAAATGGCTAATGGATATGGAACAATTACATGCACCGGCGATGATGGGAATTCAGCAAATACCACATATTAGTGTATTCATGGTAAAAACATATAGACTACTTCGGTCCAAACATTTATTAGAAATTCGGGTAAATGTTTAAAAAACTGGTTAACCATGTTTCTAGATTTTTGCCATCAACGTTTCCTCTTTATATATTATCATGTATATATTTACATATAAGAAATATGAAACAAATAAATATCCTATGTCCATCCAAACAATTATGATATTAATGGGTAAAAATTTGAAATAAACTAGTTCAGAACTTTTCGAGATGTTTATAACATTTAAGAATATTAAGTAAATTAGTGAAGACTTTTCAAAATTTTTGCTACCGTCTTTTCCTCTAATATATGTATACGCCCCCCATGGACCGTGGACTTTGCCGTTGGTGGGGAGGCTTGCGTGGCTCAGCGATACAGATAGCCGTACCGTAGGTGCAACCACAATGGAGAGGTATCTGTTGAGAGGCCACACAAACATGTGGTTCCTGAAGAGGGGCAGCAGCCCTTTCAGTAGTTGCAAGGGCAACAGTATGGAAGATTGACTGATCTGGCCTCGTAACACGAACCAAAAGGGCCTTGCTGTGCTGGTACTGCGAAAGGCTGAAAGCAAGGGGAAACTACAGCCGTAATTCTTCCCGGGTGCATAAAGCTTTACTGTATGGTAAAGGATGGAGTCCTCTTGCGTAAAATATTCCGGAGGTAAAATAGTCCCCCATTCGGATCTCTGGGCGGGGACTACTCAGGAGGACGTTGTTATCAGGAGAAAAAAAACTGGCGCTCTCCGGATCGGAGCGTGGAATGTCAGATCCCTTAATTGGGCAGGTATGTCAGAAAATTTAAAAAGGGAAATGGATAGGTTAAAGTTAGATATAGTCGGAATTAGGGAAGTTCGGTGGCAGGGGGAACAAGACTTCTGGTCAGGTGAATACAGGTTAATAAATACAAAATCCAATAGGGGTAATGCTGGAGTAGGTTTGATAATGAATAGGAAAATAGGAGTGCGGATAAGCTACTACAAACAGCATAGTGAACGCATTATTGTGGCCAAGACAGATACGAAGCCCACGCCTACCACAGTAGTACAAGTTTATATGTCAACTATCACTGCAGATGACGAAGAGATTGATGAAATGTATGATGAGATAAAAGAAATTATTCAAATAGTGAAGGGAGACGAAAATTTAATAGTCGTGGGTGACTGGAATTCAACAGTAGAAAAAGCGAGAGAAGTAAACGTAGTAGGTGAATATGGATTGGGAGGGGGGGGGGGGGGGAGAAATGAAAGAGGAAGCCGCCTGGTAGAATTTTGCACAGAGCATAGCTAACACTTGGTTCAAGAATCATGAAAGAAGATTGTATACATGGAAGAAGCCTGCAGATACTAGAAGGTATCATATAAACTATATAATGGTATGACAGAGATTCAGGAACCAGGTTTTAAATTGTAATACATTTACAGAGGCAGATGTGGACTCTGACCACAATCTATTGGTTATGAACTGTAGATTAAAACTGAAGAAAGTGTGTAAAGGTAGGAATATTAGGAGATGGGACCTGCATAAACTGAAAGAACAAGAGGTTGTAAAGAGCTTCATGGAGAGCATTGAGGAACGATTGAGAAGAATTGGAGAAAGGAATACAGTAGAAGAAGAATGGGTAGCTTTGATATATGAAATAGTGAAGGTAGCAGAGGATCAAGTAGGTAAAAAGAAGAGGGCTAATAGAAATCCTTGGGTAACAGAAGAGATATTGAATTTAATTGATGCAAGGAGAAAATATAAAAAATGCAGTAAATGAAGCAGACAAAAAGGAATACAAACGTCTCAAAAATGAGATCGACAGGAAGTGCAAAATGTCTGAGCAGGGATGGCTAGAGGACAAATGCAAGGATGTAGTGGCACATATCACTGGGGGTAAGATAGATACAGCCTACAGGAGAATTAAAGAGACCTTTGGAGAAAAGAGAACCACTTTCACGAATATTAAGAGTTCAGATGGAAACCCAGTTCTAAGCAAAGAAGGGAAAGTAGAAAGGTGGGAGGAGTATATTCCATTTCTATAATATTGTCCTCAAGAATACAGGGAGCGAAAGGCTATTTACAATTTGTACAGAAACCAGATGGCAGTTATAAGAGTCAAGGGACATGAAAGTGAAGCAGTGGTTAGGAAGGGAGTGAAACAGGATTGTAGTCTCTCCCCGATGTTATTCAATCTGTATATTACCGGCTGGAGTAGCCGAGCGGTTCTAGGCGCTACAGTCTGGCACCGCGCGACCGCTACAGTCGCAGGTTCGAATCCTGCCTCGGGCTTGGATGTGTGTGTTGCCCTTAGATTAGTTAGGTTTAAGTAGTTCTAAGTTCTAGGGGACTAATGACCTCCGAAGTTAAGTCCCATAGTGCTCAGAGCCATTTGAACCATTTGAACCAATCTGTATATTGAGCAAGCAAGGAAACAAAAGAAAAATTCGGAGTTGGAATTAAAATGCATGGAGAAGGAATAAAAACTTTGTGGTTCGCCGGTGACACTGTAATTCTGTCAGAGACAGCAAAGGACCTGGACGAGCAGCTGAACGGAATGGACAGTGTCTTGAAAGGAGGATGTAAGATGAACATCAACAAAAGCAAAACGAGGATAACGCAATGTAGCCGAATTAAATCGGGTGATGCTGCGGGAATTACATTAGGAAATGAGACGCTTAAAGTGGTAAACGAGTATTGCTATTTGGGGAGCAAAATAACTCATGATGGTCGAAATAGAGAGGATATAAAATGTAGACTGGCATTGGCAAGGAAAGTTTTTCTGACGAAGAGAAATTTGTTATAATCGAGTATAGATTTAAGTCTCAGGGAGTCGTTTCTGAAAGTGTTTGTATGGGGTGTAGCCATGTATGGAAGTGGAGCGTGGACTATAAATAGTTTAGACAAAAAGAGAATAGAAGCTTTTGAAATGTGGTGCTACAGAAGAATGCTGAGAATTAGATGGGTAGATCACATAACTAATGAGGAGGTATTGAACAGAATTGGAGAGAAGAGAAATTTATGGCACAACTTGACTGGAAGAAGGGATCGGTTGGTAGGGCATATTCTGAGGAATCAAGGGATCACCAATTTAGTATTGGAGGGCAGCGTGGAGGGTAAAAATTGTAGAGGGAGACAAAGAGATGAATAAACTAAACAGATTCAGAAGGATGTAAGTTGCAGTAGGTACACGGAGATGAAGAACCTTGCACAGGATAGAGTAGCATGGAGAGCTGCATCAAACCAGTCTCTGGACTGAAGACTACAACAACAACAACGTGTATACGGTGGGGAAAAAACGCTTCACCTATGCGATACCTCATCCCGATTCAAGATGAAAGTGTATGTTCCAGAACCTAGTCTCACCAATAGATTTAATAGAAATGCAATTTAAAAAATGAGGCTTTGGCAATGCTGTAACTGCTTGCAGCGTGGTCTGAAATCGGTAGCATGAACTCTACGCTCTGCCAGAGCTGTCACTTAAAAAAAATGGTTAAATGGTTCTAAGCACTATTGGACTTAACATCCGAGGTCATCAATCCCCTAGACTTAGAACTACACTACTGGCCATTAAAACTGCTATACCACGAAGATGACGAGCTACAGAGGCGAAATTTAACTGACAGGAAGAAGATGCTGTGATATGCAAATGATTAGCTTCTCAGAGCATTCAAACAAGGTTGCCGTCTGTGGCGACACCTAGAACGTGCTGACACGAGGAAAGTTTCCAATCGATTTCTCATACACAAAAAGCAGTTGACCGTCGTTGCCAGGTGAAACGTTGTTGTGATGCCTCGAGTAAGGAGGAGAAATGCGTACTATCACTTTTCCGACTTTGATAAAGGTCGGATTGTAGCCTATCACGATTGCGGTTTATCGTATCGCGACATTGCTGCTCGCTTTGGTCGAGATCCAATGACTGTTAGCAAAATATGGAATCGGTGGGTTCAGGAGGGTAATACGGAACGCAGTGCTGGATCCCAACGGCCTTGTATCACTAGCAGTCGAGATGACAGGCATCTTATCCGCATGGCTGTATCGGATCGTGCAGCCACATCTCGATCCATGAGTCAGCAGATGGGGACGTTTGCAAGACAACAACCACCTGCACGAACAGTTCGACGACGTTTTTTGCAGCATGGACTATCAGCTCGGAGACCATGGCTGCGGTTACCCTTGACACTGCATCACAGACAGGAGCGCCTGCGATGGTGTACTCAACGACGAACTTGGGTTCACGAATGGCAAATCGTCATTTTTTCGGACGAATCCAGGTTCTGTTTACAGCATCATGATGGTCGCATCCGTGTTTGGCGACATCGCGGTGAACGCACATTGGAAGCGTGTTTTCACCATCGTCATACTGGCGTATCACCCGCGGTGATTGTATGGGGTGCCATTGGTTAAACGTCTCGGTCACCTCTTGTTCGCATTGACGGCACTTTGGACAGTGGAGGATACATTTCAGATGTGTTACGTCCTGTGGCTGTACCCTCCATTCGATCCCAGCGAAACCCTACATTTCAGCAGGATAATGCACGACCGCTTGTTGCAGGTCCTGTACGGGCCTTTCTGGATACAGATAATGTTCGACTGCTGCCCTGGCCAGCACATTCTCCAGATCTCTCACCAATTGAAAAGGTCTGGTCTATGGTGACTGAGAAACTAGCTGGTCACAATACGCCAGTCACTACTCTTGATGAACTGTGGTATCGTGTTGAAGCTGCATGGGCAGTTGTACCTGTACACGCCATCCAAGCTCTGTTTGGCTCAATGCTCAGGCGTATCAAGTCCGTTATTACGACCAGAGGTGGTTGTTCAGGGTACTGATTTTTCAGGATCTATGCACACAAATTGCGTGAAAATTCAATCACATGTCCGTTCTAGTATAGTATATTTGTCCAATGAATACCGGCTTATCATCTGCATTTCTTCTTGGTGTAGCAATTTTAGTGGCCAGTAGTGTATTTAAACCTAACTAACCCAAGGACATCACACACATCCATGCCCGAGGCAGGATTCGAACCTGCAACCGTAGCAGCAGCGCGGTTCCGGACTGAAGGGCCTACAGCCGCTCGTCCACAGCGGCCGGCTGTCCTTTAGCTCAGCGATTCGCGCTCCATGGGTCGGCCGAGGTGATTCTGCTTGATCCCGCTTATACCATAGCACTGCGAGAGCTTCCTTATTTCCATTCAGTGTCGTGTGAGTGCTTGTGTGTGTAGTATCACTGTTTGTCTTTCAGCGTCTCGTGTTAGTTACTCAGTTTTGACGTAACGTTGAATAGCGCTGTGATGTCGTCCATGGCTCTCACAAGGGAACCTCCCCATCGCACCCCCCTCAGATTTAGTTATAAGTTGGCACAGTGGATAGGCCTTGAAAAACTGAACAAGATCAATCGAGAAAACACGAAGAAGTTTTGTGGAACTACGAAAAAATAAGCAAAATATACAAACTGAGTAGTCCATGTGCAAGATAGGCAAGGCTGATGTGAGCTCAGGACCGTAGGCAACACAAGGCTGATGTGAGCTCAGGAGTGCCGTTGTCCCGTGGTTAGCGTGAGCTGGTGCGGAACGGGACGTCCTTGGTTCAAGTCTTCCCTCCAGTGAAGAGTTTATATTTTCAGTTTATGTGACAAACTCTCATGTTTTCATCACTTTTTTGGGAGTGATTATCACATCCACAAGAAAACCGAAATCGGGTAAGGTAGAAGAATCTTTTTACCCATTCGCCAAGTGTACAAGTTAGGTGGGTAGACAACATATTCCTGTCATGTGACGCACATGCCGTCACCAGTGTCGTATAGAATATATCAGACGCCTTTTCCTGTGAAGGAATCGGTTGACCTATGACCTTGCGATCAAATTTTTTCGGTTTCCATTAGAGAGGCACGTCCTTTCGTCTACTAATCGCACGGTTACCGGTGCGGTCGCAAAACACAGACACTAAACTTATTACAGTGAACAGAGACGTCAATGAACGAACAGACAGATCACAACTTTGCGAAAATAAAGAAATTAAACATTTCACTGGAGGGAAGACTTGAACCAAAGACCTCTCGTTTCGCAGCTGCTCACGCTAACCACGAGACCACGGAGCTCGTGAGCTCGCGTAAGCCTTGATGTTGCCTATCTTACGCATGGACTACTCAGTCTATATTTTGCTTATTTTTTCATGGTTACACAACTTCTTCCTGTTTTCTCGATTGATCTATGTTCAGTTTTTCAAGGCCTATCCAGTGTGCCAACTTATATCTAAATCTGAGGGGGGTGCAATGGGGAGGTTCCCTTGTCAGGAACATTCCATGTAGAGGTGCCGTCAGTTTCAGTTTTGACAAGACCACGATGCATGAACAGCCAGGTTCTTTAGAAATTGACGATTTGCCTATAGACACGATGAAGGTAACTCCACAACAGGTTTGCACGGCATATTTCGATCCTGAATCGTATGTGTTTTATGTCTAGTTTCTAGACCTGCTTCAGGATGACAGGCTCATTTTTCATCACGAGTAACAAGTCCCGTTCTCTCATCGCGATGGTTCTAATAGGAAGGTTGTTTTGGTGATCACAAAGGGGGAATACACGAATTGTAGGGTGTTCAACCTTTTGCCCGAAGTTGATGGAAGTTTCCTCAAGACCGTCCTGCCTCCGTTTGGGGGCATTAAGAATACATGGCAGGAGCTCTGGTCTGCTCAACATGACTTAGCAGTTTATAGTGGTTCTCGATCCGTGGATGCCTTGAAAAAACAGAATATCACCTCTCTTAGCAGGTGTGGGGATACTGGGTGCATACGATTTACACAGAACAAGGAGGCACATGTTTATATGTAATTAGAGCGGACATCTCAGCACATTTTTCCCATGACGTGTCACAGTCTTAAAACCTACTTATGAACGTCGTTGAAGACTAACTTTAGAGGACTTCGTTTCCCTTGTGACACCCGTTGTGCCCAACCAAGTTCCTGAGGGGCAACACAATCCATTCCTTGATGGCTGTAGTGAGCTTCCGCCGGTAACATCGCGTAGGCCGTAGGGTCTTTGCCACTTACTTAAGCTTCCGTGTCGCCGCTACCTTCTCTTAAAACCAAGCGTAGAAGGAATCCGACGATTCTTCTTCTCTACTCCTCTCTGTTGAAAATATTTTGGTGGCAGACACCTCTCCCCTCACTCAATTCAGATCAGACGATAATGTGTCAACTGCTGCTCAAGATTGGAATGCGTCCAACACTCCCTCCGATGTGTCTCCCGAGACAGACCGCCTCTACGGGATCACATGAGGATAGGTGTGTTCGTGTGCTCTGTACTGTATCGACGGTCTGGGCAGGCATCCCTCAATCAGTAACGTATTCCCTCCCTTTTACTGCGACCCCCGATGGTGAAAGCATGCCACAGGCCGCTGCTGCTCAGACTCAGATCGGCACAAGAGTGCCAGTGGAACACATGGTGACCGTAAACGACATACCAGTAGTTTCCCTCTGCGCTGATTCTCAGGAACCACACCATCCACGTGTGGAAGCATGAGGTGTGTTCTCGGCAAATGATACTGCATTTCTGCATGACCCTCCACCAATCTCCCAACCCCCCACACACGCACGATGTCCCATGAGGTACTCGAATTCAAAGAAAGGCACAGGAAACAGCGTATTCAATCTGAGCGTGTGGCGTCGCGAACAAAGAACAACATAAAGAGGGTGGAAGAGAGGGATCCAGCCCTTCAGGTTCAGCCGTTGACTCTGCCATGGACTGTGAGACAAGACCTTAAATGTGACTTGCAAGTAATCATCTGAATCGTCTTGGTAATAAAGTCATGCAGGTTTATACCTTTCTTACCCTATATGTGAACAGAATTAGTTCCGATCTTAGACTTGGGGCGTTGAGATAATTCATTTACGATTTAAGTGTAGACGTGATATTTTTGCAAGAAGTGATGTTTAATCATTTTTCTATTATCAGCTTTTCTACTTTCTTTATTTTTGGCTTCTTAACTGTCTACTGGTACTGCGTTATTTTACAGAGAAGGAATACCACTGACTTATTTCAAAGTTCTTAATAACGACCGACGGATACGCTGCACGTTTTGTGACCTGACTGTAATTCTTCTTTACGCCCCTTCAGGATCTGTCCATGCCACAAATCGAGCTAGATTTTAAAACTAGGATATAGTTTAATTATTTCCTAAAGCTCCACAGAAACGTCAGTTAAGCGGAGATTTTAACTGTGTTTGGCGTTCTGTGGATCAGACCTGCAATTTTAAGTTATGGAAGGAACTAGACTGTTTGGTGCGCTCTTCACAAATATGCGATTCCTGAATGTCTCACTATTCCACTCTTGTCAGGCAGACGCATTTTACACTACTTCCACCAGTAGACTCGATATTTATTGTCTTTCTGATCCTGTACCTGAGCAACTGTTAGCGACGGACGTGATACCTACTTGTTTCACTAATGCTGTGCCATAGCTGTAGCCTTAAATCCTGCGCCACATTCAATTATATATCCCTCCCTGGATGTTGAACACATCAATCTTAAGAGGCCATTCCCTCGAAATTTTCGTTCGAGAGGTTTTGGTACCGAATGGGAGGCAGGGAATGCTAAATCGTTGCTCCATAAAGTGTTAATGTGTTACGGCGCTGAGAGGGAGAGGGATCTCCGGCAGATCCAAGAATATTGTTATTCCATGCTATGAAAACTTTATGAAAGTGCCAGACAAACTCTTTACGGTTTATGGATGTCCACCATGTTAAGGCTGAGCTTCTTCACCTAGAGAAACAACAAATGAAAGGACTCAGGTTGTGACCAAAATAGCTCCCATTCCTACAGCATGGATTGACCTCATTATATCATCTTACTTGGTTTCGTTCTTCGATCAAACCATTGGTCAGGTACTGACGTCCCAACGTGACATTTCCAGAGCAATCTATAATTACCTTACCCATCTCTATGACGTCCGAGTTAAAGACGACTTTGATCCTATCCTGGATTGCGCGGTTACTCCTGCATTAAATGATGAATTTCTACGTGAGTTACTCGATGTGACATATGTCACCTTTTTTCGGTTCACCATCGCAAAAATCTCCAGGTTTGAACGGTATTCCTAAGGAATTTTAAGTACATTTTTGGCCTGGTTCTGGTGATACCATTAGGCCACTCGAAAATGACAGGATCGGGGGGGGGGGGGGGAGGGAGGTTGATACCTTCCCCCTGCAGGGTTGGAAAAATCGTTCGAATTCTGTAGAGTACCTCGACATCCAGACATGAATAAATTACACCCGACTACACTAGTTAATTTCGATTGCAAAACTGTTACCCGGAGGTTAATTGCCATTTGTTGATATTTCTAGAGAAAATTCTTGTTGTTAACGAAAGCTGTGTTCTTGGGCACACGATCTTGATCATGTAGTCGAATGCCAGGAGTTCGTCTTAATGGCTGCAGCCACTTCTGTTTATGGAACCTTACTTTCCACTGATTTCGGTAAGTTTTTTGACCGGGACAATCTCAATTTCTTGATGCAGGTACTCAAGGCCATCGTTCTCAATCATACTGTGCTCAGGTATTATCCAATCTTTTTACTGGTATTCAAGCATCTGTCGTGGTGACTGGACAACTTACTCACCAGACCACAATTCGACGGGGCTTATCGCTGCGGAAGCTCCTCTCCATGTCGCTTTTTGTTTTGTCTCTAGAAGCTCTGCTTCTCAGCATTGCTGATCAGTTAAGTGGCTCGACGATACTTGGAGAAATTTTCTCGGAGCGACCGTAAGCGGGTGATTTTATTGTATTGCTACGTCAAATCGATGACATTTCCTTGCTCAAGAACGTATTCGATTCCTTTTGTTACCTCTCTCGGGCCTGCATTAACGAAACGAAATGCACTCTGTTGCCGGCCACGATGGCCGAGCGGTTCTAGGCGCTCAGTCCGGATCCGCGCGACTGCTGCGGTCGCAGGTTCGAATCCTGCCTCGGGCATGGATGTGTGTGATGTCCTTAGGTTAGTTAGGTTTAAGTAGTTCTAAGTTCTAGGGGCTGATGACCACAGATGTTAAGTCCCATAGTGCTCAGAGCCATTTGAACTATTTTTTTGCACTCTATTACCACTGCGGGTTTTTCATCAATATGTCATTTCATGGTTAATGCTGGTTGCTAGCCGGAAATGGTTCGGGATTATCATGGATTCCTGCCCTATGAAAATAGCTGTACTCAATTGGCGGGAGCTGACGTATCGAATTGAAGGGGCAATTCGTGAACACGAGCGTCGTTCCCCTACCCTTTTCACAATGTACGACTCTTTGATCATTACACATTCAGTGAAGTGTATTATATTGTACAATATTCCCCCTCCCCACGATGATAGGGCATAGCGTGCCAAGTGATGCAATTATCCAGTCAATTCCTATGGAAAAGTCATATTTTTCGACTCCTGTACTGAGTGGTAGCGATACCCTGTCTGCTTGGAGGGCTGGGACTTCCGAGTATCAAAGTAAAGGCTTCAGTATTGTTTATACGACGTAACGTTTGCGACAAGTACTCGGGCTACTCATTCCATTACACGACACTTATTTATGTGCCATTGAGCGGCTAGTCTGACTCCCTCGGTATATGTTGGCCGGACCAACTCTAAATTGCGGCTCATACGTGAATTCTGTGTTACAATAAGTTTTCCGGAAGCTGACATTTTATCAGTGACACACCTTACCACCAGATCTTCACTTTCTCGTTGTGGAGTAAAATCATCCGGCTCCCCAGCTGAAATGGCCTCGCCCTTCACATTCTGGAAATCCGTATGGTTTCACGTTAATCTGCCTATCCTCTCGATGGAAGTGGTATAGATTTATTCACAATCTGATCCAGACCAACAAACAGCTCCGGTCGTATTGATCTTAGTCGAACTGGTCTTTGGAACACATGTCACTAACCTGATACGTTAGCACACAACATTTTTCTCTTGCGGACGGTGAAAACTGACTTTCCTTACACCATCAGCTGAAGTTGCTTTCGTGGCTGAAATTCTTCTCTGTCCAGTCTCTTCCGTATTCCCTCGGATGAAGACTAATTCGATGGCATGGCTCCTCGGAGGTTACGCCCACTATGTGGTCTGGTTTGACAACGATTCCAAACCCCCTTCTTTCCACCAATATAATATAATGAATGCACCATGGAAATGACAGTGGCTTCCACTTTATCATGCTTTATTTCCAGATATGTTGCACTTTGTCTTTAATCGTCGAAGTACTGGAGAGTTCTGTATCTCCCCTATTGTCGAGCTTGTCCTCATGTTCTTCCTGTCTATCAAGTCACATTCTCACAAGAAATAAAAAATAATAAAAAATCGAAAACAGATCAGTACCGTGTGGAGGAGGACCAGCAGAGTGACATGCATGGCGGGGGGGGGGGGGGGGGCGGAGGCATCGTGGCCAGGCCACGGGATACGACCTCTGCTCACATTGTCTCAAACAGTTTTAAGCTGAATTTGTCCGTTCATTTCTTTAACGTAACATAAAAAAGAAATTGAGTGAAACAGAAACCTAAAAAAAGTGAAACAAGGTAATGCCGTGGGGAACGGATATGTAGACTTGCCGACTTTCGAGTCGCGTTCGCGAAAAACATTTCCTTTTTTTTTGCAGTTAAAGCGTCATGTTTTATCCAGTTTAAAACTACATATTGTTATATTTTGTGCATGTCTTTCGCTATCTGTTATCTTTTTTTTAAGTATTAAGACGTAACATGAACTTGTTACACACGTAAACAACGTGTTTGTACATGAAACACATGAAGCCAATAGAAAAATAAGAGTGGATTTAGTAACTTCGTCTGTATCAAATGAGGTACAAAAACACATTAGGTAGGCTACAATAGATTGCACTTTAAGCTACGCACAGTGACTCCATTGTGCACGTTTGATGTCCAGACTTATTTTCACGAAGCCGGTAGGTACATGTACGAGCAACGTTAACTTTCTAAAAGACGTTCAAAGCGACCACCAAGCACTTGCGAACACTTTGCCAGTCGATGGGCATACTTTGCTGGGCCCTACGCAACACACCTGCATGCACCATTGCTGAAGCGGCATGCACGAGATATGCTAGGTTGTGCACATCAATGGGTGACTACTACAAATTCGTCGCTTTAGGTGTCTCCACAAATCAAAATCTTGTGGAATAAGGTCCCGGGAACGTGGAGGCCAGAACATTTGACATATGCGACCAATCCAATTCCCTGGAAACGCTTCATGTACGTAGTTACGCACATTCATTCGCTAGTGTGGCGGTGCACCATCATGGTGAAACCTCAGCTGTCGCCCAACAGCAAGTGGAACGTTTTCTAATATGTTAGGCAAAGTACTGCAGAGAAACGTACAATGCAGGGGTGCATTCAACCTGCCCGAAAGCGAGGTTCACGGGAGACGTGTGAGCTCTGTTCCGACCAATAATGACAGTTTTGGAGGTTGGACGAACCTTCCCGAGTGAAACTAGATTGGTCAGTCCATATCACGATATTTATAAAATGGTCAGTATCTTCCACTTGGAGCAAAAACCATTCACAAAACTCTACTCGCGGAAAGCGATCTTCTGGTAGCTTGTGTTGAGTTAACGTGTAATGATATCGATGCACTTCTTCATCGTGCAACACTTCATGAACCAGTTTTTAGAGTATCTGGGACCACCTTTCAGCATCACAGATATTTCGCTGATGTGACTGGTGAACGGTTTCAAGAATCATATCTTATGTTTTTGGACTACGTCTGGTCCTTGGACGGTGTCTGTCCATTACTTGTGGACGAAGATTAACGGTTCCGAGAAGGCGATGCTCCAGGCGACGAAACCTTTCTTATCAGGATGGCGCCACTGAGAGTACCGTGAAGCATAAGTGCGAGCAGCAGCAGTAGCTTGATTAGCAGATGCACCCAGCACCAAAAGCATGTTGACGTATTCATCGTTTGCGTACTCCATCGGGAAGCCGCCCTACAGAAACTTCAAAGGACAAATTATAGCTTTACACTGCGTGGTTAGCAAACATATTCATTCAGTTTAATGGATCCCACGTTCATATGATAGCCTATTGTCTTGTGACAAAATAATGTCCATCTTATAAACGACGAGGTCTGGGGAACGGACGTATAAAAAACAAAAAAACCTACTAGACTAAGATTTGAGCCATAGTTCTCTGGCGGATGTGGGTTTGATATACCAGCCCAGTTGTTCATTATGTAAAGGATGAGACAGACAATAAGGGATTTTACTTTATTATATGAGCCTCCAACCGGTAACTTCATTTTTCCATTACGGCCAAGCCACGGCCGGCAGTGTTAGCTGCCTGTAAATTCTTTCGTCCCACGGTCTAGTAACAGGAAGTCAGCACCGAGGAAGGGCACCTTGATCACGCGCCTCTCTCGTGTGCTTACGAGGTAACGCCGCCCCAGGCGTCGCTTAGCGGGCAACGCTCTGGAAAGTTCCATGCCGCCCGCACGGTTTGCTCGGTCCTGACCAATCAGGGTGGAGGAAGCCGCGTGGTGCGTCGAATATACCCGGCCGCCCGTCGCCGGGCCCGCTCTCTTGTATTCTTGCTCACCCGCGAGTCGGATGCGCGCCCTGTAGCATTGAACATCTCCCGCTTCTCCCGGTGCTGCGGCACTGTGGACTTAGTTTTGGCAGATAACAACTTTCGGTAGCTTCGCGAACAATGTTCGCCAAATTGTAAGCTCTGGCTCACCCTCACCTCCCTAGGCCTATGTAGCCCCTTTTCATCATGCTTTAGTCAATAAATGGCCTGCTTGCTCCAGGTGTGGATCTGAAGATCACCTAAGAAAAACTGCAGCAAAACAAGTGTTTGCGTGCCATGCACACGTAGAGGAAAAAAGTCCTGCGGGGTATCTGGCAGAAACTGCCCTACCTACAAAATGCTAGAACAGCGTTTAATAGCCAGAACTGATTATGGCTGACGCTGTAAATCGAAACAGGATAGTTAAGAAAAGAAAATCACCTAGCAAACAAAGAAGAGATGCCGAGAGGGCACGAAAATTCAAACAATTCATAAATCAAACACAGAACATCAAAGAAATAACTATGAGAAGCGTAAGTACACAAACAGAACTAGCAGACGAAGCAGACAAACAAAAAACTCCCACAAAAGACATAACCAGACAGCTTGAACCTATAAATTCTGATCCTCCAGATGTCACTTCCACACTCAACCCTGAAGCGGCAAACTTTGTCGCCCGATCAGTAACAACAAGGCAACCCCCCACAACAACACTAAGCACCCGCACGCCACCTAAGGACTCAAGACTCCAAGACACAAACACCGCCACCTCCATACAAGACGCCACCCCTAAAGAAATTCTACAGGATAGCTCTGTCACAAGTACCACACAATTGGAAACAATAACATTAAGACCCACAGGAGTAGACCCTAGGAGAATCTACCCAAATCTAGAATTCGCTATGCAGCTTTCCCGCCTGGAGCAGCCGGCCATCCTCACTACAGCACTTCGGCACGTCGTGCGCGTAGGGCATAAATACGGAAGAAGGGTCACTTTCTCCACAATGGAGGCTGTAGACAGAATACAGCTGAGGTCAATGAACCTTCCCACTGATTTCGGGGTCCTGCGTGACTTACTTAAAAAAGTGTTTGAAAGGAGGGGGGAAAAATTCGAGCTAGACGAAATATACGCACAGTCTGTCCTGGCCAATGGGCGGATAGCATCAGACTGGAGCAAACCCTGGCCCGAATGTAATTTTCATACATATTTCCCATAATGCCACCAAAAGTTGTAATCGGACAAATTAACACCCACAATAGTCGCCTTGTCATGCAGGAACTGCGAAGAATAGTGGAGGAGCTGAGACTGGACGTAATCTCTCTACAGGAGCCATACTCTCGAGCTGGGCAAATCCCCTTCATGTCAGCCTCCTGGCAAGTCATTTCCAATGGGGAAGAACCCCAAGCAGTAGTAATCATCACAAATAAAGGGCTAAGAGCAACAACAATAACACAACTGTCAAACAGCCACTGTAATGTGGTGGAATTACAAACGCCTCTTGGCCTGGGTTTCATACTAAATATGTACTTCCAGTACGGTGGGAACTTCGAGGACCACCTAGATCATCTTGCGGAAACGACCACGGTATTACAAGGTAAAAGGGTCATTATCACAGCAGATATGAATGCGAAATCCCCCCTATGGTACAGCGGCACCAGAGACGCAAATGGCGGAAAGGCTGAGGAGTTTATCATGGCCCAGCAGCTTGTTGTGGCCCACAAACCAGGAAATCCCCCCACCTATACAGGTGGAGGCAGTTTAGGGACCAACATTGACGTCACCCTGGCCACATCTAACATCAGCAGTAACATACATAGTTGGAGAGTTAAGGACCAAGTCACCACAAGTGACCACAATCTAATTGTTTTTCAACTCAGTCAAGAAGAGTGCCGCTGGGACCTGGGGTGGGAAATACAATACAACTATAATAAAACCAACTGGGAACGTCTGGCTCGAGAGTGTAGCATTCCTCCATTGCCCGAGGGTGACCTGGACGTGGATAGGTACGCCGAGGAACTGGTGGGATCAGTGGTTAGGGCGGTAAAAGCTGCTGTTCCAACTAGGAGAAGGGCCGTAGCGGCCTCTCCATCACCATGGACTGCTGACCTCGAACGTCTGCGCC
Organism: Schistocerca nitens; assembly: GCF_023898315.1. Taxonomy (NCBI): domain Eukaryota; kingdom Metazoa; phylum Arthropoda; class Insecta; order Orthoptera; family Acrididae; genus Schistocerca; species Schistocerca nitens. The sequence continues at coordinate 954,897,178 of NC_064616.1, forward strand.
AGTCTGTCCGACGGGCGAGGAGGTATTACCAGCGATGTGCCATCTGGCCCGAAAAACAATACTGGTTGCAGCAATATAGAGAAGCAAAGGAAGCATTCCAGAAGGAATTAAAACAGGTTAGAATGAGTCGCTGGGAGGATTATGTACTTAGACAACTCGAAACTGACCCGTGGGGAATTCCCTACAAGTTGGTCAGAGAGAAGATAAGGTCCCCAGCGGTCCTCTCCACTCTCAGGGAGGCTGGAAGAACTACAGAGTCCTGGCGGGAGACCGCTGAGGTCCTCCTAAGGACTCTGCTTCCAGATGATGAGGAAGACGGAGAAACAGAGACCCAGCAGCAAATCCGTAGGGCAGATCAGCAGGAGTACACCAACAACACCCGGGTGTACCCTTTCTCTGAAGAAGAAATTGCTGTACAAATAAAATCGCTAAAAAAGGGAAAAGCACCAGGGCCGGATGGTATAGTAGCGGAGGTGGTACAGTTTCTCGCCCCACAGCTGATAGCACCTCTTACAGCGTTATACAATGAATGTCTCAGGACTGGTAAATTCCCAAAGATCTGGAAAAGGGCAAATATGGTCATTATTAAGAAGGGCAAGGACAAAGATCCCATGGAGCCAAAGTCCTATAGACCAATATGTCTCCTAGACATCATGGGGAAACTGTTAGAGAAGCTGTTGGCTGACAGACTGTCTGCACACAGAACTTTGTGCGGGATGAGCGATAGGCAATTCGGCTTTCGGCCGGGGCGATCGGCGTCTGACGCAATCGCCCTGGCGGCTGAGGTCTGTGGCTCTGCCCCGCACAAATACGTGGTTGGCATCATGGTGGACATCAGTGGCGCCTTTGACAACCTGTGGTGGCCCTCGCTCTTCTCCCGCCTGCCTGAGAAGGAGTGCCCAGGGCCCCTCTATGGCTGTCTCAGGAGCTATTGCATGGACAGGGAGGTCTGGTTATCATCGCCTAGCGACAAAATAAGCAAGACCATTACGAAGGGGTGTCCCCAGGGCTCCGTACTGGGGCCACTCTTTTGGGACGTAAATGTAGAACCTTTGTTAGAAAACCTACAACTCTGCGAGGACGTGCTAGACGTGATAGCCTACGCGGACGACCTCCTCCTGTTGGTCGGCGGCCGTAGCCGAGAAGAACTTGAACGAAAGGTAGAAAGGGCAATCAACATACTTGCTGAATGGTGTCAACAAGCCAAAATGAAAGTTGCACCAAATAAGTCAACATACCTTCTCTTAAAAGGCAGCCTGGTCAGAAATCCCACAGTAAGAATTGATGGAATTCCAGTTCTTCGGCGTCGCGAAGCGCGATACCTTGGAGTAATTATCGATGAAAAATGGAACTACACATCTCATATCGAAACCATTACACTACGTGCAATAGAAACTTTAAACAACCTCATCAACATTGGTCATAAAAGATTCCACCTGCCACCTGCTCTCATCAAACTATACCATAATAGCATCCTTTCATCAATAGTAGGTTTTGCGTGTGGGGTCTGGGCCCACAGGCTCACGAGGGTGATGCCGGCCATGGGCATGAGAAGGGTGCAAAGAAACATGATAATGCGGTCTATAGGTGCCTACAGAACGACACCCGGGGGGGCCCTATTGGTGTTAATGGGATTATGCCCGTTAGACATAAAAATAAGGGAGCAGGCCGCATGGTACTGGGTGACTAAGGGTAAAATAGATAAGACAAGGGACATATTAGGGGTTCAGGTAGGAAACAAACCTGCCATAAAAATAAGAGGGGAAGAGTTATGGCAAACATCTTGGGAGAACGAAGAAGCTGGCAGAAGGGTCTTTCAGTTGCTGCCAAACATCAAGGAACGACTCGGGATGACCTACTTCGAGCCAAGCAGGGGACTATTGCACTTTCTCACGGGACATGGACCATATCCGACATACCTATGTCGGTTTGGAAAAAGAGCTACACCAGCGTGTGACTGTGGCGTTCAAGATGGGACACCGGAACACATCATATATAACTGCCCGCTATATGATGATGTGGCGCATGACCTGCGATCGCAATTACCAGATCACGACACTTATGCCCTGATACGACGTGCCGATACCTTTAGTATCCTTAATAAATTGGCAAACGAGGTATCACATAAGGTTTTGCGAGAATTCCTAAGAAATCAAGAAAGATGATATCGACCCGGATAAGACTGAGATGTACTCGCCATACCGCCGGGTGCGGAGCAGGCCAGTCTCCCTTGACTGGAATCCGCCGCACTACTGGACCAGGACAGCGAGTGCATCACCCACCTGGCTACGACAACTGCACTCAACTAAGACATAGAACCATTATCATTAGTAGTAGTAGTAGACTTAGAACACTAACAACACTAACAAATAGGGACTGCAGCGAATAAACAGACTTGGCCAGCCCAGTGCCAGGGGCACGCTCACATTGGTTTAGCTCAGTGAGCAGGCCTTACAACAGTAGGTTTGTAACACCAACTGGCACACCTGTAATCGCTGCAGAATATAACAGAATAGTAGGATAGTCTAACAAGATTAACCTTGTCCATAAGTTAGCCAGTTAAAATACTAAAAAGTAGTAGAACTTGCTGTATCAGAAGTAGTATAATACATAAGACCCACTAATTATTAAGGTGGTGGGTTATCTCTTGTAATTCTATAGAGTTGTAATGTATTGTGTTAATAAAGTTTTTTTTTTTAAAAAAATGGCCTTTCTCTAAAAATTACCCTATTATTCCACAACGCCCACCGTCTGCCCATACCCGCCGCCCCGTACAACTGGTGTCAGAAGTGGGATGCGTTCCCGTAGTGACTTCGTCGCTACACTAAATTTTTCTCGGCAAGACGACGCACACTTCGCGCATGGAATGCGCCAACCGGCCGCCACGTTTGCTCCACGTGGGCCGTGGCTGCTCCACTAAACACGCACAGGGCGCGCGCTGCAGCGAGGCAGCCCACGCTAGTCAGCCACGTGAGCCGGACGCCGCCGCGCTGCCCGCTGCCTGAGTTCGAGGGGCCTGCGCTGCGCTGCGCGGCCGGCCGGGACGCCGTCATCCGCCGCCGCGCCAGCCGCCGCCGCGCCGCCCACCGCCGCCCGCCGCTGTCACCGACGCGCCAGGTGCCTGCCGCCATCGCCGACCGGCCGAGCCAGCGCCGTCCGCCGCCAACACATCTGCCGCCGCCCGAGGGTCCGGACGCCGCCGCCGCCGCCCGCTGCCGCCCGCCGACCAGTCGTGTGAAGTTAGCACCCCTTTTTCGAGAAATATACATTTTTTTCAGAGTTCTTGATAGATATGGCATAGTTCTACAGTTCTTTGTACAAAATTTCAATAGTTCTGCAGAATTTAGCGAAGAAAACAACAATATTCGAAAACATTTTAGTATCGAAAACGTTCTTTGGCAATTTCCGCAAAATGTAAATAAGTACAAGAGTTCTGAGCACAGTTCTGAACAGAGCTCCAAGAGTTCTTTAGAAAATCCAAGTAACGTTTTTTTGTGCAGGTAATAGTTTACGAGGTAATTGCACTTTAATGAGAAAATCTTTTCACTTACTGTGAAGTTGGCACCCTTTTTTTCAGAAATATATATTTTTTTTCAGAGTTCTTGATAGATATCGCATAGTTCTAGAGTTCTTTGTACAAAATTTCAATAGTTCTGCAGAATTTAGCGACGAAAACAACAATACTCGAAAATATTTTCGTATCGAAAGCGTTCGTTGGCAATTTCCGCAAAATGTAAATCAGTACAAGAGTTCTGAGCACAGTTCTGAACAGAGCTCCAAGAGTTCTTTCGAAAATCCAAGTAACATTTTTTTGTGCATCTAATAGTTTACGAGATAATTGCATTTTAATGAGAAAATCTTTTCACTTACTGTGAAGTTGGCACCCTTTTTTCACAAATGTATACTTTTTTCAGATTTCTTGATAGATATGCCATAGTTCTAGAGTTCTTTGTACAAAATTTCAATAGTTCTGCAGAATTTAGCGACGAAAACAATATTCGAAAAAATTTTCGTATCGAAAACATTCTTCGTCAATTTTCGCAAATTGTTAATAAGTACAACAGTTCTGAGCACAGTTCTGAACAGAACTCCAAGAGTTCTTTCGAAAACCCAATTAACATTTTTTTGTGCAGCTAATAGTTTACGAGATAATTGCAATTTAAGGAGAAAATCTTTTCATTTACTGTGAAGTTGGCACCCTTTTCTTCAGAAATATATATTTCTTTCACAGTTCTTGACAGGTATGCCATAGTTCTAGAGTTCTTTGTACAAAATTTCAGTAGTTCTGCAGAATTTAGGGAAGAGAACAACAATTCTCGAAAAAGTTTTTCTATCGAAAACATTTTTTGTCAATTTTCGCAAAAATTAAACTTGTACAACAGTTCTGAGTACAGTTCTGAACAGAACCCCAAGAGCTCTATCGAAAATCCTAATAACATTTTTCTATGGCGATAATAGTTTGTGATAAATTGATTTAATGTGGGACACACTTTCTCTACAGAAAATATAAATATATTCGTACAACAGTTCTGATGACAGTTCTGGACACCACGTGAAGAGTTCTATCGAAATTCCTAGTAGAATTTTTTAGTGCAGGTAATAGTTTAAGAGGTAATTGCAACTTAATTAAGAACCCCATAAGAGCTCCTACTGTGAAGCTGGCACCCTTTTTTTCAGAAATATATATTTTTTTCAGAGTTCTTGATAGATAAGTCATAGTTATAGAGTTCTCGGTACAAAATTTCAATAGTTATGCAGAATTTAGCGAAGAAAACAACATTGTATAACAAAGCTGGTTCAGGAACCCTTTCCTTCTGATACAATTCTTCCTGTTGCCACAATAAATCACTTGTGCATAGATTCCAATTGTACTGATCATTACAAAAATACAACCATTGACCAGCGGCGCACATTTCTTGCAGCGTTGTACAAAGCATTCGGCTTATCCGCTGTGAAAATACCACACTTAACGCTATTTTAAAATTTACGGTGGATGGCTTCCGTTTATCTACAATGTCAGCATCTATCGAATTATCTTCATGCAAACGTGATGCCTGGATCACTCACTTCCCCTTTTTAGGTACGGAGGAAACTAGAGTTCAGTCTTGTGGAAGTCAAAAAAGGAAATGTGGGCAGCCCTTCTTTTACTGATAGCAAACTCTAGAGAAATCTCCACGCTTGTTTTTCTTCATCATGCCAACAAAAGAAAAACTCTCCCTTCATAGCTCTATTATCATTCCAGTACTAGTAAACCAGTTGTCCGCTTTCACATTTCGACCTGACTGATATATAGGTTTACACAGTCACAGAACAACATCAAAATGTTTATTGCTCAGTTGGTAAATCCTTCTGGTTGCAACACAGCGTATATTTCCTAATTGTACAGGTAAAATACTTAAGAATCCACACTTAAGAATCCATACTCGTTTGTTTTGATTGATACATATTGGCGAAAACTGTACCTTCCACAGAATCCTTCCAGCTTCTTGCCTACTGTAACATTTTCTCCAAGGGTGTAAGATTTGTGGTAGTTGCGTACAAACACAGTAAATATTTCCCGAATAGCTGTTAGCTTGTCTAATTGTCTCCTTTCATCACGAATAGCGCGACTGTAAAATCTAAGGCTCTCCAGAATAAATTTGAAACGTTTTATGTTCGTTTGCGAGGTGAAATTTTTCAATGCCATCACCATCAGTTCCACACAGATCTTCCAGGCTTTATCTATTACTTTTGTTAACAACAATTAAAAACAAGAGACTGATGTAGGCTTTCAATTCAATATCATCTATTGATTTTACCCCTCTCTCACGCTGAAATGAGGCTTTGATGCTCTCAAAATTCTGATTGGAATACAAAACTACAATAGACAAATATCGTTATCTATGAGGTAATTACAGCATCACAAATGCTCCTTTGGCTGCACCTATTGTTACAGGTAAATTTCGAATAATATTATGCTCTTCGAACAATATGCTTTGGATTTCTTCAACTTTATCTAGTACTTCCAAATTAAAATAATAAAATTCCTATAAAATAACGCAACCAGGCGCAGTGTATTAATCTGATATTTGACGTTCAGACAGCGGACACTGACTATTAAACAGTTCAAACAGAATTTAAGTGCAGTTTACATTCTGGATTAGCTTTGTACTACTTACTACGTTGATAAACAAATAAACTAATCGCTGAAATGAAATACGAAAGGGCACAGTGGATAAAAACGAGCAATCTGCTCATATCAAGAGAGCATTAGCGTCGATACTGAATCATACATACAACAATGAAAGGCACACATGAAGTGTATGTTTTTAGAATCAGGAAGAACCAGATGAATTTTATTACGTAAAACAGTAATTGTTTTGAGCTCTCATGACATCCAGGACCCACTAACAGCTAAAAAGATGCCCAGGACCCTCATGGATGAAAGTTATGTTGCAACATCACCAGCCGCTAGGATACATAAAAACATGTGCTGTGTGTAACGAATAAATTTGAAATTGATGTCGTTAATATTGTTGCAAACATTTAGTTCTAGTTAGAAAGGAAGTGTGGAAGTTTGATGAGTTACACTACAGCGAGAGTTAAAAGTCTTTACAATGTATAGAAATGTAAGTATATTTACTGAATATATCGTACAAACGAACTAAGTAGTATGTTTAAATCCTAATTCAATACATGACTGATAGAGGTGTTATAATGTTGAGGGGATACAGTATTAAAGTTAATAAGAAGTTCGAAATTTGTAAATAAGAACCTCGTTTATTTGGTCCTCAATAATCCGGATTTCCGGTTTATCCGCATTCATATTTTGTGTCCCTTGGTATTTTTCTCTTTTTTTCTTATAACACGAAGATGTGTAGTCGGTGAGGTACATAGGCTGCTTATCACTAGGCCGGTAATTTAGTCTAGTACTGAGTGATACGGAACTCGGAGTGTGTGAATGACATTGTTTCTCAAGTATTGTACATTAATATAACGGTGTATTGATGCCCATCAAGTAAGTTGCATAGCAACCACGCCAACAGCACTCCACTACAGCTCATTGTACCTCTGGTGCGATTCTCGACAGGTGTGACACCATCTGGTTAGTGGCGCGTGTGAATGTATCTGCTCTCTCAGCCATCTGTTTGTTTTGCACTGACGAGCCTTCTCTCCTTGAATCATCTAAGCGTGCACATCCCACGCTTCCACCTACAGTTACTACAGTCAGTCTTAAGAAGGTGTACTGGCATTTGTATAGTGCTGAACATTTAGACTTTTTGTATTTAGTAGAATATACATCCGGGTTTTCGATTTTCGGTTTTCCAAAATAAAAGTGAGAATTTACGATCGTACTCATAGCTGTACTTCCAGCAGTACTTCATCTCCTGCGTTCCCAATTTCGTAGAAGTTGTCCTACGAAAATTGCAGAAGAAGCACTCCTGGACGAAAGGATATTGTGACGATATTCTTTCGTCACAGCCTGGGGTTAGAGACCCGGTCCGGCACACAGTTTTTATCTGCAAGTAAGTTTCACATCGGCGCACACCCACTGCAGAGTGAACACACAATCTATTTCATAATCTACTGGCACCATAAAAATGTTATGAGCGTTTTTAAAAGAACTCTTTCGGTGCTATCCAGAACTGGCAGCAAAAGGGTTGTGCCAATTTATTATAATGTAGACCAAGTGGGTCTCTCGAAAATGCTATTATCTCATTAACTGTTATCCCCACAAAAAATGTTATTACAGTTGTCGGTAGAACTCTTAGGGTCGTATTAAGAAATGCCGTCAGATCTTTTGTACGAATTTGTTAATTTTACATGACAAAAGTAGTCCCACATTAATTATCTCATATAATGTCATCGTCACAAATAATGTTATTATAGTTTTTGGTAGAACTCTGTGGGTGATATTCAGAACTGTCATCAGAACTATTCTACGAATTTTGCTATTTTAGATAAAGTATCAGATTAAAAGAATTATTGTATAAACTATTATCGCCACAAAAATGTTCTTATCATTTTCAATGCAACTCTTCCGGTGCTATCCAGAACTGCCAACAGAACTGTTATACAAATTTATTTTTTCCAAACTGACAAATAATTTTTTACCATACCAAAATTTTTCCGAGTTATTGTTTTCTTCCCGAAATTCTGTAGAACTATTCGTGTTTCGAGCAGGGAAATCTAGAACTATTGCATATATATCAAGAACTGTGAAAAAAATTTATATTTATCGTAAAAGGGGTTCAAACTTCACGGGAAATGCTCATAAGCATTCCTTAATAAAGGCAGTTACTACGTAAACAATTACCTGCACAGAATATGTTACTAGTATTTTCGATAGAACTCTTACAATGCTATCCACAGCTGGCATCAGAGCATACGAACAGACATAATTTTTTTTTGAGTAAGAGTGCCCCACAATTAATCAATTACCATACAAACTATTACAACCACAAAAAATGTTATTATGATTATAGATAGAAGTCTTGACGTGTTAACCAGAACTGTTCATCAAAACTGTTGAACGAATTTACTTTTTCTGTGGAGAAAGTGGGTCTAACATCAAAGCCGTTACCGTATAAACTATCATCGCCACAAAAAGATGTTATTAGGATTTTCGATAGAGCTCTTGGTGTTCTGTTCAGAACTGTTGTACGTATTTACTTTTTGCGAAAATTGACAAAGAATGTATTCGATACGAAAAATTTTTCGAGTATTCTTGTTTTTTTCGCTAAATTCTGCAGGACTATTCAAATGTTGTACAAATAACTCTAGAACTATGACATTTCTATCAAGAACTCTGAAAAAAAAAATATTTCTGAAGAAAAGGATTCCAACTTCACAGTAAGTGAAGAGGTTCCCTCATTAAATTGCAATTATCTCGTAACGTGTTAGCTGCACAAAAAATTGTAATTAGGATATTCGATAGAACTATTGGGGTTCTGTTCAGAACTGCCCTCAGAACTGTTGTCCGAATTTACTTTTTGCGAAAATTAATAACGAATGTTTGCTATACGAAATTTTTCTCGAGTATTGTTGGTTTCTTCGTTAAATTCTGCAGAACTATTCAAATTTTGTACAAAGAACTCTAGAACTATGCCATATCTATCAAGAACTCTGAAAATAATACACATTTCTGAAAAAAAGGGTGCCAACTTCACAGTAAGTGAAAAGATTTTCTCCTTAAATTGCAATTATCTCGTAAACTATTAGCTGCACAAAAAAATGTTACTTGGGTTTTCGATAGAACTCTTGGAGTTCTGTTCAGAACTGTGCTCAGAACTGTTGTACTTATTTACAATTTGCGAAAATTGACGAAGAATGTTTTCGATACGAAAATTTTTTCGAATATTGTTTTCGTCGCTAAATTCTGCAGAACTATTGAAATTTTGTACGAAGAACTCTAGAACTATGGCATATCTACCAAGAAATCTGAAAAAAGTATACATTTGTGAAAAAAAGGGTGCCAACTTCACAGTAAGTGAAAAGATTTTCTCCTTAAATTGCAATTATCTCGTAAACTATTAGCTGCACAAAAAAATGTTACTTGGGTTTTCGATAGAACTCTTGGAGTTCTGTTCAGAACTGTGCTCAGAACTGTTGTACTTATTTACAATTTGCTAAAATTGACGAAGAATGTTTTCGATACGAAACTTTTTTCGAATATTGTTTTCGGCGCTAAATTCTGCAGAACTACTGAAATTTTGTACAAAGAACTCTAGAACTATGGCATATCTATCAAGAAATCTGAAAAAAGTATACATTTCTGAAAAAAAGGGTGCCAGCTTCACAGTAGGAGCTCTTATGGAATTCTTATTTAAGTTGCAATTACCTCATAAACTATTACCTGCCCAAAAAAATTTCACTAGGATTTTCGATAGAACTCTTCACGTGGTGTCCAGAACTGTCATCAGAACTGTTGTACGAATATATTTATATTTTCCGTAAAGAAAGTGTGTCCCATATTAAATCAATTTATCTCATACCATTATCGCCATAGAAAAATGTTGTTGGAATTTTCGATAGAGCTCTTGGTGTTCTGTTCAGAACTGTCCTCAGAACTGTTGTACAAGTTTAATTTTTACGAAAACTGACAAAAAATGTTTTCGATACGAAAATTTTTTTCGAATATTGTTGTTTTCTTCGCTAAATTCTGCAGAACTATTGAAATTTTGTACAAAGAACTCTAGAACTATGCCATATCTATCAAGAACTCTGAAAAAAATATATATTTCTGAAAAAAAGGGTGCCAACTTCACAGTAAGTGAAAAGATTTTTTCAATAAAATGCAATTATCTCGTAAACTATTAGCTGCACAAAAAAATGTTACTCGGACTTTCGAAAGAACTCTTGGAGCTCTGTTCAGAACTGTGCTCAGAACTCTTGTACTTATTTACACTTTGCGGAAATTGCCAAAGAACGTTTTCGATACGGAAATTTTTTAGAATATTGTTGTTTTCTTCGCTAAATTCTGCAGAACTATTGAAATTTTGTACAAAGAACTCTAGAACTATGCCATATCTATCAAGAACTCGGAAAAAAAAATGTATATTTCTCGAAAAAGGGGTGCTAACTTCACACGACTCCGCCGACCACAGCCGCCGCAGCCACTGCACCACGCCGTCGCCGCCACCACTGCGTCGCACCGCCTCCATCGCCATGTAAGTCGCCGCGATGCTTACAACTATAGCTTCGACGATCTTCCGCCGCTGGATTTAGAATCTTTGTGGCCGTCATTTTTTTGTAACAATCATTACTTTTTTCTGGTCACTAGCGTCCCATAATATTGTAAACATGCCGATGGGAACACGAGCGACGGAACGGGATACCCCCGTAGAGGCACCTGTCTCGCAAGACCCACTCGAGGCCATAAATGCACAAATGCGTTAGTTATTCGCACAAAATCAGGAGCTGCTTGAGCAAACCCGCGTCTTGAAACAGACGCTGGAAGCTAGTGCGCGAACTTCCATACCTGTGGCTAGCTCCACCCCTGTAACAAATGCTCAAACAGAGGCAACTAACACTAATTCTGTCTCTAATACAAACGCCACAATTGCTGGTAACATGGCGACTGTAAGCAATTTTCCTGCGGCTGATTTCATCTCCACGTTTCCTGGGAAGTCTCACGAAAATGTGGCTATGTTCTTTCAAAATATTCGTGATGTGGGTCGCACGTGTGCCTGGCCGGACGATCTATTGGTCAATGTAGCCAGACTGAAGTTGACAGGGGAAGCCCGAATGTTCATAGAAACGGTGGACGAATTGCGTGACACGCACGAATTCGAAGTATTGGCCCGCGGATTGACTACGCGTTATTCCGATACCAGAGGTACCGCATATTACAGAGATCAATTATGAACCTTTAGGCAGAAGCCTAACGAGGATTTTGATGCCTTTGCAGATCGCATACGAGCAGTATCTTGTCGTACCTATAAGCTAGGTGAAAATGCCAGTGAAAACAGAATTTTGCGCTCAGAAGCGGAAGCGCGTGCAATTGATGCATTTGTTCACGGTATTGACCCCCGCATCGGAGGAGAAGTCAAAGCAGCCTCCCCCACTTCTCTGTTTGAAGCTGTTCGTTTGGCAATGCTTCGCGAAGAGGTGTTGCATTTTTGCGCTGCCGCCCCGCGCCCAATGGACCCAGTACCGGTCCCAGCAAAAGAAGTATTTTGTCAGCGTTGTGGGAAGCCCAACCATACGGCAATGCGCTGTCGCGCGCCGTATTGCACCATTTGCCAGACAGTAGGTCATCCTAATAATGTTTGCCCCACAAAGTCACCATTTTCTAATCAGATGCGCGGCCACCGCCGCAACGTGGGGTCGAATCAGGGAAACGCTTGGGGGGCAGGTTCCGCCACCCACCCGCGCCCCGGACAAAAATGATACACCCGGTTAGGACTGGAAAATGTAAAGAGGTGGAACACGTTAGTCTAGTTGGCGTACTCGGGAACAAATTAGTTAGAATTTTAGTTGATACCGGTGCTCAAGTTAGTGTATTGTTTGTGGAGAAAAATGATCGAAGGGTGTTACAGCCACCCCGGTACCATATCAGTGGCCTTGGAGAGGAAGTAATTGTCCCTGCAGGTTCGTGTGTAGTGAATCTGCAAATAGACGAGGGTAAATACAGTCAGAGGATGGAAGTAGTAAGGCTAAAGAAGGGCGAATTTGACATCATACTAGGGAATGACTTCCTGCACCGTTATCAGGGGATAGTGGATTATCGAACGCGAACTGTGCAGTTCGGCGAAGCAATTCATCGATTTGGCAGTGCGCACCCCCGTCAGACGCGAGGGAGCTGCGAAAGGCGCCGTTCGCAGTCTCCCATAAAACCGCAGATGTGGGCGATAAAAACCACTGACCCTGTGAGGATAAAAGGCGGAAGTGGAAAGATTCTCTGGATAGATGTCAAAAATCAAGAACAGCCTAAGACAGACATTCTGGTTGACCCGCTCACCGACAATGATGTTTTAGATCGTCAGTCAGTACATATAAAGAGAACTATCTGCCGACCGGAGAGGAGACAGAAGGGTTTTGCGATACCAGTAAGTATAGATAATTTTGGTGTAGAAGATGTTGTGATACCGAAAGGTACTATTGTTGCCAGTGCACAGGAAATTTTTGAGGAAATAAGAGGAAGTGAGAAGCAGCGAGATAAAGATGAGAAAGGAAGGAGAAGAAAGAAATTTTCAGTTAGAGAAGTGCGATATGTCGCGTCGACGTTAAGGAGTCAGTTGGCAGAGAAGTTAGGGCATTTAAAAAGTGAGGAGAAAAGGATGTTGCAGCCAGTATTAGAGGAATTTTCGTGGTTGTTTGAAGAGAGGTAGTTTCTACCGGCCGCGGATTTGGTTCAGCACGGAATTCCGACCGGAGAAGCTCGGCCTATTACGCCAGTAGTTCCACCCAAAAAAGCAAGGAAGAAGGTAATACAACCGCCTAGACAGCAACGTAGATATGCTCTAAGGTCAAACCCCTATGATTTGCGTTCCAGAAAGTAGGTCTGAAATGGTATGTAAACAGTTGAAAAAGTCCTGCATGAAGGAAGAGAATCAATTGACGGAAAACACCGTCGTTACTATACCTTTAATTAAGTTGTGTATGTTAGTTCTAAGTAGACATAAGAATTGGCAACCATTGGTAGCTAGCAATAGAATTTATGACGTCACATGTTAATGAAGTGATTGAAGTTATGTAATCATTTTGTCTTCTCATTTAACGTCTCCAGTAATGTTATCGTAGCAGTCGAGAATTAAAAACACAAACATTCTTTAATCATGGAATTAAGGGGAAAGTTGTCCTTGTCAAAAGAACACGTAGAGAAAGAATCAGTTAATCTTGTATATTTCAAAGGGATTCACATTTCACTTGTTAATTTAGTGAATAGTGCACGAACACAGCTATTAAAGCTTTACCATAAAAACATGATAGTAACATGCCTTCGTAACTGCCAGTAGATCAGTGACTACATGTTGCCGTCTACCTGTCCTTTGAAATACGCCCAATTACATGTATGTTTTGCTAAATGATCACACAACGATAATAACAAGAATAAATACGTCCAAGTTAAACAACAAATAGGCTACTCTAAAGTAAAAGGAGTCTTCCTCAAGTGCTATTTTATTGTTTTCATGATGCGATGTGAACAGACAAGGTAAGTTTTCTTGGTACCACGTATTTGTGTATATTAAATGCCACGGAAGGAGTCGCGTAAATACCGCCGCTGTTGTCTACAGCTGTTCACATGCGGCGAGTCCCGCCCCTCCCTGTCAGCTGGCGACGTGGCCCCCTTCCCTTCCCTCTCACCAGCCTGCCGAGAGAGCGGCCATTGCAGTTCCCACTCCCCCACCCACCACCTCTGTCTTTGGCGCATACAGCATCGGCACCTCTCCCCTAGGCCCTCCTCACCACCCACACTGCGCCCTGCACGCCACGTGCGTCAGCCACGCTACACCTTCGTACATTCGTACGTTGCAGTTTAAACAGCAAACCTAAAGTGATAATTATAGAAATAAATTCACCAGCTCAATATTGCCCTACAGATTTTACTAGCCTGATCTAAGATAGGGATCTATTTGTGTTGTCGGAGAGAGAACTTTTTCCTGGTACGCATTGTGGAAACTATCAGGATTAGAAAACATTGGAATTTCAGATCGATCTCCGGCTATGTTGTATTACCACCACGGTTAATAAACGGATCGCCGGCCGAAGTGGCCGTGCGGTTAAAGGCGCTGCAGTCTGGAACCGCAAGACCGCTACGGTCGCAGGTTCGAATCCTGCCTCGGGCATGGATGTTTGTGATGTCCTTAGGTTAGTTAGGCTTAACTAGTTCTAAGTTCTAGGGGACTAATGACCTCAGCAGTTGAGTCCGATAGTGCTCAGAGCCATAAACTGATCTATATGGTGTCAAGGAAGCCGGCACTTGTCGCTATATCTGTCCTGTAAACGACCGCTGTGTGGGAAACGCGTTAGCCAAGGAGTTGGGTTTGGAATGCCATCGCAAAATACAGTTTATCTAGAAGCCTAACACCTGCCAGTTACCTAAATTTTAGAAGAACAGAGTGTTTAAATAAAATAATTGGAACCCGATAGTTTTGTGACCTCTAGCGATTTAAGTTATTAGAGTCCTTTAGAAAAGAACATCCTCCATGCATAACTGTCGTGAACAACATAAGATAACCATGGAAGGAAATTTTGTGACTATACCGAGAGGTTAACTCGACGCGTAGCAAGAGGACGGACCCAGTGTGAACGCCAGTTCTGCCGCCCAGCCAGTGAAACCGGACGCAGCCCTACTGTCAGCTGTGCTGTCAGCAACTTACAATCTGACGAGCGCGACGCGTGTAGCACCTTAGCACCTCAAGCTGCACTGAATCTCAACACAGGAATTCTTAACCATTATATAACGAACCCTGTGAATAACTTTATGCACATTTTCAATAGTCAGGAACTTACTTTGCTCCCTACACACTTTTTATATGACAAATGAACCCTAATTTTATTAAAACCCAAAGCACCGGCAGGTAAGTCATATCGACGTCTTCCGAGATGCAACTAGCTTCGTCGAGCCGCCAATATTGATTATATGGAAGCAGGTAGGTGAGAGAATTAACAAAAGGAACAACAATCATATCCTAGAACGATTGACTGGGTGACTGATAATCACAAATATTTGCAAAAACAAATCAACACAGCAAACAGCATATCACATGTTTAATAATTATTGGTCTGTTCATTGAAGGCGACACAAAACCACTTTTCATCAGAGTCTTGTTAAAGGAAGTATTAACGTGACATTACACTATTCCACAGCATTACACACAACATTGCCATTACTTAATGACAGTTTTCTTGTGGGTAGAAGTACCAAAGATCGGTTGGAATGAAAATACAAACGAGAGCTTAAAGGAATACCAGGTGATGCTTACATTCATTTTGCTACGAAATGTAACTGGAGGATAAGGAAGTTTTGTTTGAAGGAAATATTATTTTGAACTTTTGCTTTTGTTGCGGTTTTGCCATGTCTTGTATCACTATGACGAGTTGCCAATTACTTATGTCTAATTACTTGTGTCCAATTACTTAAGTCCATGTATTATCTTATTGTTGTTCATTTTGACGGTTTTATTACTACCTATTTAGAGAATTTTGCTGAAGTTTTGCCAGCACCAGTAATTTAGTATTTGTATCAACCTAGTGTTTCCATGTGTCGCTGTGTTACTATACTGATGAGGATAATCATTTTGTAGGATTTCAAGTATGCTAGAGTAAGTTCCCGAGTACTGCCAATTATTTGTTTAATAATAATGATGTCTTAGGTGATAAATTGTTTTGGAAGAGTAGTTTAGGATGTAACCATGCTTTATTTTGATTTGTATTTGAATGTTCATCTGGAGGGACATATCACATGCCTACCCCCGTGATAGATAACGTAAACAGAGTGAATCACACCCACAGAACGAGCAAGCTTTGGCCATATACCTAGTCTGTTGGATGAACAAGAGAACCACACTCACAAGGGCACGTACCTTACGTGACGCGGCTGGCACCCGCGCGGTCCCTTAGCTGTCTGTGTCGTTCCCTCACTTTTCCGTTTCGCGACATAGTCCAACCTACCCACTTTCATCTTTCCTCTCTCAACACAACACATGAAGAGTCATGCACCACTCGCAAGGGCACGTACCTTACGTGACGCGGCTGGCACCCGCGCGGTCCCTTAGCTGTCTGTGTCGTTTCTTCATTTTCCCGTTCCGCGACATAGTCTGTTCTACCCACTTTCATCTTTCCACTATCAACAGAACCACCCTTGAAGAGTCATGCACAACCCGCAAGGGCACGTATCTTACGTGACGCGGCTGGCACCCGCGCGGTCCCTCAGCTGTCTGTGTCGTTTCTTCTCTTTTCCGTTTCGCGACATAGTCCAACATACCCACTTTCATCTTTCCTCTCTCAACATAACACATGAAGAGTTATGCACAACCCGCGAGGGCACGTACCTTACATGACGCGGTTGGCTCCCGCGCGGTCCCTTAGCTGTCTGTGCCGTTCCTTCGCTTTTCAATTTCGCGGCATAGTCCATTCTATCCACTTTCATCTTTCCTCTCTCAACACAACACATGAAGAGTCATGCACCACCCGCAAGGGCACGTACCTTACGTGACGCGGCTGGCACCCGCGCGGTCCCTTAGCTGTCTGTGTCGTTCCTTCACTTTTCCGTTTCGCGGCATAGTCCGTGCTACCCACTTTGATCTGTCAACTTTCAACAGACACAAAACTATTCAGCCCAGACTTTGATCTTCCATCTCGAAGAAGAGTTCACGAGAACAGTGTTCCGTGCTCTCTGACGACAGCTGATCAGGCAACGTCAGACGCGAACCGCGTCTAGCCCGCAGCTAAACGCCAGTAAGCGGAGATCTCTGTTCAAAACCCTGAGCCTTCTTTGTTTCCCCATTGTATTTTCCGAAGGAATACCGATTATTGAAGTAGTAGCGTTTAACTGTATGACGTGTCCCAGGACACTGCGATACAAGCAAGGATAGACGGAGTTTTAAGCAACCAGCTGGGCCCGAGGAGGCCAGCACTACGGAGTTACAGAGACGGCGAATTTGGTCGCAAAGTAAGGTTTTGTTGCAAGATGTTGAGAGGATGAAGACGGTGAATTTTGTCGCACAGTAAAGTTTTTTTTATGTAAGAGATGTCGAGTTTGAGGAAGAAGTATGAAGCAGCTATTTTGGAATCGCAGAATTGTCGTATACACAGTTAAGTAGGCGATAACGTCGTGTAAACGATGCGCCTTGCACTGTACCTTCATAAATGGAAAGTCCTTCAGAAATTACGCTCAACTTAGTCTTTTCTAATTCAATTCCTTACGCTTTCTTTTTCCATTCTAGAAGTCTCTAGCTTCTCTTCGAGTTTTATTTTTCTCCTCTTGTTAGCAACAGCCTTGACATCCAACGACACAATCTGCACCCCACCTGCACCAAACTGGTGTCACTTTTCATTGTCAATCTCACTTAATGGTGTTCAGCAAATATATTGAGTGACGAGAAAATTCTTCTCAAAATGTGAATGTTATTACACGTAGAGGGTCAGCCCTGAGAGGCACTTAACTTTCTTTGTTTAGTGATATGGAATATGCAATAAATTTAATATGATATTTGTGTACCTCATTTTTATATTTCCATGTTTATGCAACAATTATGTTTGAGCTCAAATGGATTTCATAGGAACTTTGCTATGAACCAATTTACTAATGCATAAAGTAATTTTAAACAGTAGCCGCTGTAACAACGCATCTAACATGATGTCACGCGTAATCCCACTTCTATTTTGTTTGTCATCGGTGAATAAACCATATCGATTACGCATATCTATTTCCCTTTGGAGAGAGTGTAAAATACAGACAGCGCAGTGAACAGCGTCGGTAAGCTTCATCTCTCTCTCGCTCTTACACCTGACGCTTGCTTCCTGCGCAGAGCACGTGCTCCCTGCGTACGGCATTTGACAGTCGTAGCCTTCTCGGCTTCGCATCTCAGCTGCCGCGTGCAGATCTGACGCCGCGCTGGCCTTGGAAATTATCTGCCGCGCTTGTTTCTGACGTAGCGCGAGATTCGGCCTTGCAGTCAGCTGCCACTCGGACGTAGCCTCCGCGCAGATCTTTAGCAAACGGTTCCTGTCGGAACGCCATTAATGACGTTTCATGCCACTACGGCTTACTCACTTAGTATTCGCGCCCTCTTTAATTATGTTTTTTTTGTACCTGAAAGCTTATTCATGAATCCCTTGTCAGCTAACTTGCCATCTTTGTCTAACATATCAAATGATGACCTCCTATCGTCAATTGATGACTTGCTAAAATATGAAAAAAGGACAAATTTCTTACCTTCGCCTGTTGGCACACTTAAATGAATGGCAAACAGCCACAAACTAAACTAAACCCAGAAAAAAGAGAAAACAAAAACGTATCAGGCATGTGCCCTCCCTTAGTTTTAAGAGTGAAACTGAGATATCAATTAATGTGGAAAAACTAGTGGTGTAGTGAAGTGTTCCCTTAGTGATAACCCCCTTTTCAACTGTGTTTGAAACATGTGGACCTCCCCTCATACCCCCCTGCGCTGAGTTCCAGTGCACGGACCTGGCCACGGCCACGCCCCCTACCCGCCGGCAGCCTGCACGCTGCCCGCTGAGGACAACACACCACGCCGCCGCGTGCCACTCGCCCTCGCCGTGACTCATCAGTGGTGATATGTTTATATTTTCAACTTATTCCAACAAAAGAAAAAAAAGAGACACTTTTACTTCAACTTAGCAACAAGAAAACTTGACATATTTATCTAATTCACACTGCTATGTTGTGTCCTAATTTTGTTTTGATATTCTATGATATTTTATGATGTTCTGATGTTTTACAATGTTTTGATGTTTTATGTTGATTCTTGTATACACACAATATTGTTGACATGTGTAAGTCCCCTTGCGACCCTTAGGAGGTCTTTAGAGTCTCTACAACCTCCCATAGGTTAAGACCCCTGCCGTCTTCCGTGAGGGCCATTCATAGTCAAGTGATGTTTACTTTGTTTTGCAAGCTAAATTTTTTTACATTCAAATAATAATAACATTGAGCGGATTCACGTACGTTCTCCGCTCCCACGGAAGGGGGAGGAATGTAAAGGATGAGCCAGACAATAAGGGATTTTACTTTATTATATGAGCCTCCAACCGGTAACTTCATTTTTCCATTACGGCCAAGCCACGGCCGGCAGTGTTAGCTGCCTGTAAATTCTTTCGTCCCACGGTCTAGTAACAGGAAGTCAGCACCGAGGAAGGGCACCTTGATCACGCGCCTCTCTCGTGTGCTTACGAGGTAACGCCGCCCCAGGCGTCGCTTAGCAGGCAACGCTCTGGAAAGTTCCATGCCGCCCGCACGGTTTGCTCGGTCCTGACCAATCAGGGTGGAGGAAGCCGCGTGGTGCGTCGAATATACCCGGCCGCCCGTCGCCGGGCCCGCTCTCTTGTATTCTTGCTCACCCGCGAGTCGGATGCGCGCCCTGTAGCATTGAACATCTCCCGCTTCTCCCGGTGCTGCGGCACTGTGGACTTAGTTTTGGCAGACAACAACTTTCGGTAGCTTCGCGAACAATGTTCGCCAAATTGTAAGCTCTGGCTCACCCTCACCTCCCTAGGCCTATGTAGCCCCTTTTCATCATGCTTTAGCCAATAAATGGCCTTTCTCTAAAAATTACCCTATTATTCCACAACGCCCACCGCCTGCCCATACCCGCCATCCTGTACAATTAATTGTCAGTGATCTACGACTGCTGGTACGGTAGTGCGAGGTGACATGCGTTGCTCTGTACATTCCAATGTGCTGCACTATTTGACAGTGTTGCCAGCTCTTCGTTTTCACACATGTGTTTTCGAAATGAACCCTATCTGATTTCGCTACATTAACTTTTGTCTTTAATCTAGATGAAGAATCATATGTCGACTTCCAAGTGCGACATTTTTCCTTCATATTTATAAATATCCAAATGTTTAGCAGAACGTCGTGTAAAAATTAGAATTAAATTGGTCAAGAATTTCTCTAGGTTTCTTTAAATAACTATGCGAGGAGCCGGGGCTAGCAGTGTATTTAACACTAAATTCTTCTAGAATCTACATAGGTAAATGATGCTCTAAGCCCCCCCTATTCTAACTCCGACTTTTGCTGTTGCACAAGGATAAAAAAAAACACACGAACTGACTCTAATCAACCCTGCCAGTGGAGTAGAAGAGAGTTTGGCACCTGCAATAATTTAATTTGATAAATAAGTTAAATAAACGAAGGTTTCATTAACATAGTGAGAAATGATGGGTTGCTCTACCGATTAACAGAATGAAAGTTCTGTCCAAAATAACAATATGATTTATTAAGACTAAACACAAAATAATAAAAGAAACACATGAAATATTTATAATACATCAAATTGGCTCAAATTGGAGACTCATACAAACACTGTAAAGGTGAAGTTGTCCCTAAACTAGATCGTGAGGTTTAAGACGAAGTGGTATGTGGAGCCAATTCCTTGCCACTCAAATCTCAAGAGAGACACACAGCTAACCCAACAGTAATTGCTGCTACTCAAGACAGAGCAAAGTTAGAAGAAGACGAACAGGCGCGCTCTGCTGAGCTCTGATTATCACCTAGGAAAATCCCTATCTGCCGGTGCGGCGGACATACATTACCAAACTGTCTTCTTAACTGCCCGAACACGATCTGGCGTACCTGAGGCGAGGGCTGGTTGCTTCGACGTCCTCGACCGAAAGACGAGAGCCGACTACACTGAGCACCCGTACCGGCCGAACACAGAACATCCCCGCCACAACTGCCTGGGTACACTCATTCCCACGCCTCGCTGGTAGCCCGCCAGAAAGTGTTTTCGCTAAGATTCTGCAAAGTAACGGAACCTCTAGTCCAGCCGCTACTTCAAACCCCTCCGGGCGTGTCTTTTGACAATGTCAGCATCTGCAAAGCATTCACTCGACATCCTCACACCCGTCGGCTTGACCCTCTCCAGTTCAACAGTGCCCGCCTGTCACCGGACCACCCGGGTGACGAGAGACGCTGCGTGGGAAGTCCGCGTGTGAAGGAATAGCAACTTTCCACCGCATGCAATTAGAGAGGAGAATAGTAAGATAGAAATATGAGAGCGGGCTCATGCCACCTCTCAACTACTTGCTTCATTTTGTAGTATAGATTAGCAGTTTAGTATAGGAGTAAAAGCTGTGGTAAGTAGACATATGTCGATGTATTGTTCGAAAAGGTCATAATGAAGACCGTTTACTACATTAAAACACACACGGAAAAAAATCAGTTTATGGGCATACATTTACATATGCATCTTCTTACAAAAGTCTGCTTACCATTTCACTTAAATGCGGCAAACTATCGGTTGTACACCCATCATACACACAGCAGCAGCAGTGTAGCAAGCGAATGGATGTTTGCCACTTTACACCAAACTAGAATCTTATAAGCGGGATAAAAATGGATTGTATGCCTGACCATGTGCAAGTACCACCAAACAGTATTTACAACATGCCCCACTGTGACGTGAGGCGGTCACTTCCATGTAAGGTCATTTAACGAGTAAAATACGGAACAGCTGTTGTGTGGTATATAACAATGTTCAACAGTTTGTCTCCTGGGATAATAAGTCCCTATGCATGATTGGTTAAAATGGTTCAAATTACTCTAAGCACTATGGGACTTAACATCTGAGGTCATAAGTCCCCTAGACTTAGAACTACTTAAACCTAACTAACCTAAGGACATCACACACGTCAATGCCCGAGGCAGGATTCGAACCTGCGACCGTAGCAGCAGCGCGGTTCCGAACTGAAGTGCCTAGAACGGCTTGGCCATAGCGGCCGTCCTAAGCATGATTAATGTGTCATGTATAAGTAAAAATAAACTGAAAACGGAGGACATTGAATTGAGGAAACGAGAAAAAATTTGTGGTGTAGGTAAAAATGTCAGTCATTTACTATTTGATTTGATGTGCACACCTCATATGGAAATTGTACCCTTTTTCCAAGCCTCCAGGTTCTGCGCTGGCGGAGGCGTGTGCACGCAATGTGTTTAACAGGAAAACCTGTGGCCGACCACGCCACGGGCCAGCTTCCATGCAATACTTCATAGGCTGCGGTAAGGTAGTACAATCTCTCAGTAGTGCGAACAATGTGGCATGATCCCAATTTCCGAGAATGCGTGTTTCTGCCTCAGTGGAAGCCTGAATTCTGTAAGAGTACGATTAAGCGACAAAATTTCGCGATACAGAAGCAGCAAGCGTACCATTAACGTGCACATTCCTAGTTTCCGGAAAGAGAATCACATCGTGGCGTATGGCGTATGCACTACTGAAATATCGTTCATGCGTTCTCGCAGCGTATGCTGTACCACACAGAATTGGGTCATGGGCATAAACGTTCATCAGCATTCCTGGTAAACAAATCGCTCACGCTTGGGCCTGCGCAGAACAGTGATACTAGGAAAAAGAGTACACTATCCATATGACGTGTGTACACGAAATCACATATTAAATGATTGGCATTTTACATAT
Source organism: Schistocerca nitens (assembly GCF_023898315.1). Lineage (NCBI taxonomy): Eukaryota > Metazoa > Arthropoda > Insecta > Orthoptera > Acrididae > Schistocerca > Schistocerca nitens. Next base: position 954,919,761 of record NC_064616.1, read on the forward strand.
ACTCAACTTTTTTCTATTTCGTGACCTCGATGCCCTTCATGTACTGTTTACGTTTTCATTTTAGTAACACACTAACTGTGCTGTGCAGACCAACTGGAGAACACTGTTAAACTCCAGACAACAGCTATTCCTTTAATTATTCGTCAATTGATACTACTAGTAAGTGACTGGCACAGGAAACAGTGCAGCATGTTGCAAATAATTTCTGGTGATCTTTGCACAAGCTCAAATAAACGATCCATTCTGTTGCCAGCTGCAAGGTTCTATTATTCAGAACTGTTAGGCACCAATTCTCTTCTAAACTGCTATTTCCATGCATAGGACTAGGTGTACAACATCTGGTCTGTCACATTTGGATGCGAGGTAACCATCCTCTTTTAAGCTGATCCAGATGTGAGTGGTGCCTTGAAAATAGATTTTTTTTCGTGTGTCCCTCAATGCAGTTATTGGTCTTCATTCAGAAATTTTCAACCATTGTACTTAGTATTTCTGTTTACAGTAAAATGCCAATATCGTATATAGCCGAATTGCTAATCGCTGTTAAAAATCACTAACCATCTTTTCCGCAAGTTATTCTTTAACTGACATTACATGGAAGTGATTGGCTTAGACTACAGTGGCAAACGTTGTAAATACTTTTTGGTGGTCTTTGCACAACATAAAATACACAATCCATTCTGTTATCAGCTATAAGATTCTATTTTGGCGTAAACTGGTAGACACCCATTCGCTTGATATACAGCTGTTTTAATGCTTAGGACCATGCGTACAACGTCTAGTCCGCCATATTTAGATGAAATGTGGCCTTTTTTTAAAAGCAGATCGAGATCTGAATGGAGCTCTTCGGTTTGTCCCTTAATGCAATAAATGGTCTCATTGCCGTCAGTTTCGACCAGTACTCCAATGTACGGCTATGTGTGTTACTGGGGCTGCCCAAAGCACCACCAGTAGCAATTTTGGCCAGAGCCTAGCAAAAGTAATTATCTCTATTGTAGTACCTTTGGGAATGCAAAGAATCTGCACATATCTAGAGAATCAACTGTCTTGCTGGCTTGAGCAGACTTGAGGGGCTCCGGAAAGGCTCAATATCATGAAAAGTTCAATTTTTACTTTTTTGCGTTTTCTGAATCTGCAGACTATTACCTTTTAATAGATATATAATTTATTCAATTCCGAAGACTACAACTATTTTTAAATTTTTTTTGAAATGTGTTCTACATGGGCGTGACCTACTGTGGCGCTGTTAAACTGCTGTCAAATGGTGTTATTATTAACGTCCGTGTTCATCAGGTACATTTTAGTGATGTGAGATAAAGTATGTGTTGTGCTAACCTGTGATGGTTCAATATATATCGCTGGTGTGATTGTCGATTGTTTCATGTTTATTTACTCTGTCGTTACCTCGAAAATATTCGTAATTAATTCTGTTTCTTGAGTCTCTGTTTTGTTGAAGTATAATAATGAGTAAAAGTAAAGTTATTAGAAATCCTCTGAAGGCTTTTAAGAAAAGGAGGAATGTTGGAAAGCCAAAGGTATGTGTTATTACTGTAAACAATAAAGACGATGAAAATCCCCAACATAGCTTGTGTCCCAAAGAAGAAGACAGTTGGTGTAAATATAACAAAGGATTGCTAACTGGTGAAGTGTACACTCATAAGCATAGTCTGCCTCATGCAGTAATGGAGGTGATAAAACCTATTTTCAGAGACTTAGCAGCACCTGAACTGTTGAAAAAGTGTGTTCACGGAGAAACTCAAAACCCCAATGAAAGTGTAAATAGTGTTATATGGTCGAGAATCCCCAAGACTGTATTTGTTGGAATAGAAACACTTCACTTTGGTGTGTATGATGCTGTTGCGACTTTCAATGATGGCAACATTGTAAGGTGCAAGGTATTTAGAAATATGGGAATGAAGATAGGTTCTAACATGGTACGAGCGATGCTTGCTTTAGACAAGGAACGCCTTCGGGCTGCAGACAGGGCTGTAAAGAGTCTAGAAATACAAGCAAGAGTAAACAGGAGGAGGAACAAGAGGAAGCTGGAGGAGGAGTTTGCAGAGGATGAAGATAATCCTTCCTATGGACCTGGAATGCACTAAAAAGTTAATCCAATCTTTGTCGCTCGATTCCCAAAACTTTTATTTTCTCATACTAATTACATGTTTTCTAAGGATCTTCCAAACATATTTGTTTCAAACTTTCAGTAAATGTTACACAGTACCTTCTGCATAATTTAACACAGCCTTTTTCCAAAAAAACTGTATATTTTTGAATATATAAATAAAAAATTGCAAAAAAATGTTGTGAATTTTCAACACAATTGAAAAAAAAAATCATCTTTAATAACTGAACTAAAATTTTGTAAAATCCCTGTGTTAAGTTGTAGCCCATATTCCAATAAATAATCCGTAAAAAGTTCAACCTCCTACCTCAAATACTTTGTGAGGAAAGATGTAATTTATAAGCGTTATTTTAACATTGCAAGTATAGGGCGTTCCGGAGCCCCTTAATGCATTTCCTAATAAGATACGCTGGTCACGTGAAAATGACGTAACCTTTTCATGTGTTAGTGTGACGCTCTAAGGCTGCAACAGACTTCATTCTATGTGTAAATGTGCTGCAATTCCACCATGCTACAGTAATGTCAATATGAATTCGTAGAATACAAGCGGTTACCTGTCATGTTCCACCGAATCTATAGTTATTTATCCCCTGCATAACAATTTTCGGATTTTCGCGGTGTGTTAGGTGCAAAATGCGAGATTTGTTCGTCATCCCGTAACATGTAATTTTCAGTTAATGAATGTTCGATGTAATTTTCCGTAGAAAATGTTATAGAAGCCCAGTATAGTGTTGAGATGATAAATAAGTTAAGTGTTTACATACATACATGTCCGACTATCACACTACAATTCTTGGTTATTATTCGTACACGTGCCAGATTTTATGTTTTTTATGTGGATTGTGATGAAGCACTATCGCAAAAAAGGAATACGAGTTATTATTGTGCACTCTGTGTGGTTATCGAAGGCTTTTCGATTCGAGAAATAGATTTAGAACTCATATAAATATCCAGACAGCTGTAATTAACATGTTTTTTGTGTCGCTAAATTGGAACGAGAGCGCAGTGTCTAAATACGCGTTCGCCAACGTGTCGTATCTGACATACATCGTCAAGGCTAGTGATATCGCTGAGTGTATGCAACAAGGTTAGCGAGTTGAGACAGCAGTCGGGAACGCACAACATGCCATCGATAAAGAGCTGGTCGACTGTGTGACATGCTGGTGCTTAACAGGTTCTCTCAACCTTTATATATGGTTATCCATTAAGAAGTGGTGCTGACACGAACTTGGATGCTGGACACACTTTATTCCAGTACTCGATGTTGCACAGGTATGTAATTATTCCATTTCCATTACCCCTACCCATTCCTCCTATCCATTCTTGTTATCTGTCACCTCGGCCCTCGCCCCTGTCCACAGCCTGTCCCCCCCCCCCCCCCCCTCCTGTCCACCTACACCATCCTCTCCATCTATCTGCTCCTTTCCTCCTCTCCACTCCCACTGTCCATCTGCCCCTGCTCCTATGTTCATCTCTTTCTACCCCTCTTCACCACTCACACCTCTGTGAGTCGATCTCCTTTTGCATCTCTATCCCTTTATCTCCTGCACGTGCTGTCTTTGTCCGTCAACTCCTCACCTCTCACGGTCTTCTCCTTCTCCTCTCTCTGTCCGTCTCTTCCTCCCCTCACTCTCCTTCCATCTCCTCTTCCCTTCCTCTCCTTATTTCATCCAACCCATCTCTCTGGCCACCTATTCCTCCACCCTCTCTCAATCCATATCCTCCACACCTCTCTCTTTCTCTGTCTCCGTCTCTTTTCTTCCTCTATACATCTGGCTCCCCTCCCCTCTCTGTCCATCTCATCCTTATTCCTTTCTCTGTTCATTTCCCTTCCACCTCACAGGGTTCATCTTATCATCTCCCATACCTGTGTCCATGTCCGCCATCCCCCTATCTATCAGTCCATCTCATCCTAGGTCCCTCTCTCCATCTTACCACCCCTACCCCAGTAGGAGGCTGCTGATCCTTACCATCACAGTATTTCTTTTAAATAGTCATCCCTGCACCACATTTGTTCGAAGTCGAGCCAGCGGTTTAGGAGACGATTTTTAACCGCGGCTTTGCCATTTTACACACGTGTCACTTATATCTGACTATTTCACAGATATCTGTTCACATATATATCACATCTATCTGTAGCGAACTGCGCCCTGCAGTTACGATTTCAAGCAACTCAATTTCTATGACGTTATATCTCCTGAAAAATGTGTCATACAATGATATAATTTTTTATTTATATTCAGTAGTGTGTATCCATACTGCCTGCAAAATGTGTTGTGAGTAGAATTAGTAGTAAACACGTCATAAATTAAAACTTCATGTATGATGCGTCAATGTTTCATAAGTCACAGTATATATGACGTCTTATCTCCTGAACTACTTCTCGTAAAAGTATAATTTTGTAGGTACATTCAGTGGTATACGTGAATTGTGCCTGCAAAATGTGTAGGGAATACATTTAGTAGTAAAAGAGAAATAAATTAAAAAGTTATGGCAGATGCCGCAGTTTTACTGCATGAGCAGCGAAAATGTAGTAAGAGAGAAACTCCTTTCCTTTCTTCATAAGGTGGGGGTTATCAGCGAGAAAAAGTTTCGTAAAGGCTTGAAATTACTTGTAAAGTCTGTGGCAAGCCATTAAGTGGTCTCATTCTCAACCATTAGATGAATATATTCTGTGAATTCGCACATCGTGCGTTACACTACTTTTTCACTCCTGCTCCCCCCTCCCCCTCCTTCTACTATTGGAGGTAGGTGATTCTTCCCTGCGCAGTGTTTCTCTACAGACAGTAAGTGAAATGTGTATTAATTTTGGTTGAAATTGGTCCTGTGGTTTAGGGGGAGATGTAGAACATACGTACATACATATCGACGAACATCAATTTTTATAAACAGTAAGGATTTGGATTCCGGAGAATAAACATTAATTTACAAATTGCTCTTTTTCTTAACCATCTCGAGGGCTGGCTACAGTGGATAGCTCAGCTGGCAATTTGGGCAGGCAAGGTGATGACGACTACTGTGTGTGTCCGGTATGTTTGAAGGGGGTTTTGGGAGACAGGGCGAATGACCTTGTATATATATGCAGCTTTTTTTGCTGTAGGTACTGCTTTGCAGAGAGAGGAAGTGATGGACTAGTGGTGATAAGGTTTTGTAGTGCTTAGAAACAAGGCATAGTTCTTCTTTCTTTCCAGAGCGCATTATAGTGGATTCAGTGCTCCAAATCATTCTGAAGGTAGCCATGCATTTACTCAAAAAAGATGTGTTACATTAACATCAGGTAGCTAATTCCATCAATTCCATTTTTTATTCTCTCATTTTCGTCTATTCCACAACATTCAAATTTTTACAGTTGGCCGCATGTGACTAGGGTGACATGGAGGCACGCTAACATCATTTTCGCTGCACACACAGAGCAGTAAAGCGACATCTTATTCGAAGTAAGTGTAGGGTACATACTGTAATTATATACCAAAGCTGAAGACACAAAAAAATGGATCACTCATATGCTGTAAGATGTGACACAATTGTGTTTCGTTTTCCTCGTTAAGTAATTAAAATTATAGATAGGCAAGTAACTCTTCACATTTATTACACTGGGTTTCTTCTTAAGATTCACAAAATAACTTTGAGTTTAAAACAATGATTCTCCTGCCGCCATAATATACCACTTGGGTAGCGGCATAGGCGCTGGTTTACACGCAGTAGTAGACAGTACTTTCATACCGACAAGATAGGGCTTGAAAAAGTACTTAAGCCATATTTTCAGCAATCATTAGGAACGAAATGTGTTTATGGATGACGTGGGGCTCGCAAAAATGCGAGTTAAGCCCAGTATTCAATGTACTGTACATGCGCATGGAAGGCCATGCAAGACGAGTTTCCGCGTAGTAATGGTTTAGCTGAATTAGACATCTGTCGTGGAGTTGTACCAACTTTTCAATTCCCTCGTTATAGAAAACAGCCGCCAGTGCTTTTCGACAATTTTCTACTCTGGACTGCAGCTCGTTGTCTGTGTCAAAATATTGTCTTCATAGCCAGCGCTTCAAAACAATGTAAATTTGTGGTAAGGTCTTATAGGACCAAACTGCTGATGTCATCAGTCCCTAAGCCTACACACTACTTAACCTAACTTACGCTATGGACAACACACACACACCCATGCCCGAGGGAGGACTCGAACCTCCGACGGGGACTGCCACACGGACCGTGAGAAGGCGCCTCAGACCGCGCGGCTACCCTGCGTGTCTCCAGCGGTTCACTTCAGCAGAGATGAATCTCAGTGTTAGCCAATTACGGGCTGTATTATGGATGATCAAACACTTCCCATCGAAAACGCTGCAGCAGCATCTTCATTGCCCCAGCAGTGCCGTTCGCCACCAAGAATCAAACACCTTTATGACTGAATCACCTCAGTCACATCTGCCTTCTCCAAGAACTCAACATAAAGTGTCAGAATCGCTCCCGTGAGCTCTTCGCTCGAGAAGCCCCAGTCCTCACTTGACTCCAGTAGGGTACCGTTACTATCTGCTTCTCCACTGACTGAAGGCCATCACCACCAAAAATACATCATCCCGAAGCTCTATATACACTTTCCAGACTGAAATGATACATTAGAACAATGTTTAAATAAATGAATGTTATGAACATTTAGTCACATTACATATAAAGTTTTGCCGATAGAGAAGTAAGTCAGTACGTTTGCCCAAATGTGCTCATAATAAATGACCAAAGAATGTCATTAAAAATGGTTCAAACCATTAGTTAGGCCTGGTTGTCAGAAGTGTCCTTTAGTTCTTATTTCAATTCCGCTAACACATGCTACTGACCACTTGTAAATTAGGTCGTTTTATAATGGCACTTGCAGTCAGTATTTCAATCATGTCTATGATATAAGATCTCGGCGGTCTGTGTCCATTGCTTATGTTTTATACCATACTGAAAAGCTTTTGATTAGTGCTTGTAGAACTCTAATTGTTCTGCTTACTGTATATGCGTTAGTATGCATTCCTAAGGTTTATGCATTACCTCATAATCAAACTCACTTAATTTCAATGCTCACCGTATATGTACTGGAAGGATCTTTCAATCCCAATCACCACTTCAGGACGCAAGACCAGCCACTACCTTAAATGTTTGTAGTGACAAGTAACAACGAAATTAGATAACACAAAAAAATAACAACTAGCATCCCTTTTTCGGTTATTAAATAATTGCATTCTCATTTATTCAACTGTCTCGATACATAAACCACTGTACGTTCCCTGTTCTTCACGATTTGGCTCATAACGCTACCAAGTGCCATACTGCATGTATGACAGGATAAAATGAACTCTTGCTCGAAGTTAGGAAACTCCCACACAGGAGTGGATAGTAAAGAAAGGTTCAGTTTCTCAACCATAACTTGGCAGTCTGCTGATCACTCAAGTTTTATTTCTTTCCTTAACAATTCTAGAGCGTAGCTTTTGTGCAAAATACCTTAATAATTTCCTATAATAACTACAGGGGCCTAAAACAATTATATCTGATTCGTTGTCTGTGGTGGTAAGAAATCACGAAATGCTGATATTAAACGTGGATCAATCTTAGCCAGTTCCTGGCTCATTACATGTCTAAAGATAGCTTACTTCTGTCTGAGTACAACAGCAGTTATCAGTACTGAATGTTAAGTGTGCTGTCTGTAGTCTTTTAACAGGTACTTCCAGCGTTTCACATTGTTTTCTATACCCACTGCACATACGTTTATGTCATCATGATACACCATGCACTTCATACGTTTCCATTAGCTAAGCACTCCACCTAAGAGCCTCTGAAATGTAGCCATTGTGACTTTTAGCCAGTATGGGAATTTACGATGTTGGTGATGTCTCGGTGGTGTGGAAAGAGCTGTTTTTGCTGGTCTTCTGGAACTACTTCAAGCAGGTGGTAACCACTCTTCAGATCCACATTCGAAAAAGTATTTACGTCGAACCAGATTCTCGAGTGTATCCACGATGTTTGGGATGGGTTACGCATTGGCGATAGTTTTTGCGTTTAAGAGTAGGTAACCGCAAAGGAGCCTACATTTTTTGGTACCATCTCATGACTTTTTGAGCACAATGACAACGTTTGAGTTCCAGGGACTAATACCATCATCAGTGATTCCATCAGCCAACTACTGATTAGTGAATTCTTCCAGCAGTGCTTGAGACTGCTTTGGTATCGTAAGCTGTGCAGTCGGTTTCGCTGGTAATCGACCCACTGGACTGAACAAGTTCATGAATCTAAGCAATAATGCCCTCTTGTCTAGCCAGCATTTCCCTTGACGAGTCTTTTAATTTTTCATGTAGCACAGAATTGTTAATAATATGCATGTGGCTGCGGTCGTCAAATGACCTGCCAAAATCGTCTTCTTCCAGTGCACTCCTACTGACAACCACTAAGCTCTTTGGCAGACTCACCTCGGCCGTGCCAGAATTGTCTAAACTTACAGGAGCTATAAATTCTCCATCTATATCCATAACGTATATTACGCTCCTGCACACCATACAATGAAACTTATCCAACTTTTTACTGTGTGACAGTGGCTCTACCAATGTACGTGTATGCAGGTCAGCATGTACTACCTTCATGACATGCACACCCTGTGATATTGTTTCACTAGCGGCTTTGTCCCCTAATCGAAACTAACTTCAACCAAGTTCGATTGTTGGCCCTGAAAGATCAATAACACTAGTCAACAGCCATTTAGCATCTGGGATGTGATACATCAACTAGTATGTATTTTGGTGTGTAGACTCGGAATATACCTTTCAAAATGTTCTAGCACGTACCATTTTTGAGATTTTAAAGTTTATTTTATTTTTCGTGTTCAGTAATTCGCTTTTTGCTGTTCTCCTGTTTTGATGTTTAAGTGTTTGTTTTGGATTTGCAGAGGAGAGCTAGAACATCTACAAATCGTCAGTAAATAGATGGTGTGGTATTCCAGTGGTGTGGAAGAGATCGTCAATGAGTGAAAGATAGTGCAATATTTTTGTGTTTAAAACTTACACGAAGAAAAATGGCAACAACAGAACGTTCTAGCTCCAGGGACAAAAATTTCCGGTTTTAGATCAAGAGGTGCTTCCTTCGCTCACTATTTCGATGTGCAGAATTCAATGTGTGTATGTAGAGATTTCAATGGTCTGATGATGCAGCTATGTCCACCACATAATCCACAGGAGTGGCGACTGTTTATTGACTCCAGTAAAACCAGGTTGAAAGTAGTACTACTGCATTATGGCAATCCATATCCATCGGTAACTTTGGCTTACGCAGTAGACATGAAAGAAACTTATGAAACCATGGCTTTGCTGCTAGAGGCAATCAAATATAAGGATCATGAACGGCAGCTTTGATGTGATCTAAAAGTTGTTGCACTCCTTCCAGGTTTACAGGCTGGATTCATGAAATACTGCTGTTTTTTGTGCCTTTGGGACAGCCGTGACATCAAGAACCACTATACAGTCCAGGAATGGCCAATAAGGAAGTCATATGTTCCTGGGAACGTAGATGAGAACAGTACCCCATTGGTTGAGCCCGATAAAATCTTTTTGCCATTCATTCATATCAAGTTGGGCCTTATCAAGAACTTTGTAAAAGTTCTGCGTAAAGAAGGTGAGGCCTTCAATCACTTAAAAGAAAAGTTTCCCAAATGAAGTGAGGTTAAGCTGAAACAGGGTATATTTATAGGACCACAAATAAGAAAATTGCTGAAAGATGCAACATTTCATACCAAACTCACAGATTTTCCAATTAGCTGCTTGGCCTTCTTTTAAAGCAATTGTGATGAGCTTCTTAGGTAATAGAAAAGGCAAAAGCTATGTTACCATTGTGTATGATCTGTTGGACAACTCTAAAAAAATGGGGTGTAAAATGTCGCTTAAAATTCCCTTTTCACATTCTCACCTTGATTTCTTCCCGGAAAATTTGGGAGCCGTAAGCTATGAAGCATGGTGAACGCTTTCACCAAGACATTCGTACCATGGAACACCGTTACCAAGGCCATTGGAACCCTTCGATGGTGGGTGACTACTACTGGGGCCGTGTTGGGGGAAGTGATGAAAAGACCAACAAAAGAAGAGCTTCGTCGCCACATTTTTCAAAAACCAAAGACGATTGAAGGTAAAAGTATCTTCTGAACTAATTTTTACCTTTTATTGGCATCATGCCCATATATGCATACAAAATAATGTTCATTTCAAACGTTCTGAGTGTGTATTTTTGTTTGACTTAACTGTATCATTTTCCGCTATTACCATTTTTTATTCTGCTGTGTATGTAGGAAATGTGACGTCATAGAGAAAAACTGATTTTACCAGTGTATTCAGCACCTCAAAGTTAGGTAAATACACCCATTTACAAACACCGTATATATGTAACGCGTGGTATCTTCCCAATGTGCTCCTTACACTTTTCAGTGCCAATACCAAAAGTGAGCAATATTGTTCCCAGTGATTCTGTCTCATTGTTACACAATCCAAGTAACCTATTTCGTGGCGACTGAAATCACTTCCTACCTAACAGGTCCACACTTTGTACCAGTGTCTACCAATAATCTATGTTCCTCACTATCTACTATGCCAATCAAGCAACAATCGATTTCGGCATTCGTCCTAGAAGTGTACTGCTTTATTGGGAATGACCTCCAATGGTCAACGCATTCCCGTTTGCGTTTAACGAACACTTTTTCTTTTTGTGCTTCTCCTACCTAGTATTTCGGATTTACGCACCGTATATGCTACCTTCCCATATTCAGACAGCTGTGGCTGACGACACTGCCTCTTCACATGGCCATTTTGTCAGTACCTGTAGCATTTAACATCAGAGGAGGAAAAACCTCGCTCACTACGCTTCCGGGTCGGAATATCTGTTTCCTCTAACTGTATGGCAATTCTGATAGCAGGGTACAAATAATTAGGATTCTCCATTCTTACCCTTGCTTCCGGCAAGAGGACTCTAATTGCCTCTGCCTTGTACGCCAATTCATAAGTCTGAGAGTTTAGCTTACGAATTCTGTCAGAGAATCCCTCTACCGACTCATTATGTTTTTGCGTTAACCGCTTGATGTTTTATGTAAAAAAATTCGTATTATATTTCGTGCAGCAGCAGTGGGCTACTCCTTCAATCTAACCAGTTCCCTAACAAAGCTGCTTTCTTAACATCATCCAGAAAAGCTGACACAGCCTCATATATTTTCCCCGAAAAAGGTGTAATGAGACTACCCGCGCCATAGGATCAATAGATGCAGTAAGCCTGCTAAGGACATGGTATCCCCTCCTTATGCTTGCGTCAGGTCACTTGCTTCACGTAATGCTTCCAATTCTGGTTCCATTTATTTGCTGGTCTGGCCCCGTTCCATTTTACCCTGGAGTAATACGGCTACCGGTTTTACAAAACTTTCACGGTTTCACTCAGCCTTACTCGACGCGTTACTGGTCATTGTGTAACTTCTATTTTGAACTGCATTTCAGAACTAGTAGGATCCCCTTATGCTGAAACAATATCAGTAACGAAAAGTAGCTATATTAATACTTTCACCGTGTTACAGGCCAGCTAGACGTTCTTCGCTGCAGTGCTTCATGACCAAATCGTTTACGAGTTTCACATGTTACTGAAACTGCCTTAGTGCTAGGTAATTCTTGCCCTCATAAATTATAAAACTGGCACCTAGCGTAAATATTCTACCCTACTGTTACCCCGGATCTGTGGCAGTTTTGCAGGGTCTTGTGACTCAGAAAATGTCACTTTCAAGATACTATGAAGATCCTTCCGACTCTACATGATCCCAAAACAAAGTAGAAAGAAAACAGGCCAAAAACAGTTGGTCACTCACCACTTCGCATGATGACAGATGGCAGTGGCTGCTGATGTACGAGTGTGACTCGTCGATGACAGCTCCAGCTGACGTCAGCACAGCAGGCGCTCAACGTGTAGGACTGGAAGTTCTCCTGGAACCACGCAGCATGACAGATCGACTTTCTGACGCTAATGTGTTTTGCCACAATCACTGCCGACACCAACATTTCGTGGCAGTTCCACATTTTGACACCAGTATGATGACTCGACCTCCGGATAATATTACCCCAATGTTACCCGAAGGGCGAGTAAAGAGCGTGAGTGAGTTATACTGTAGAGCGCCAGAGCGCTAATGAAACATCATTTCATTAAAAAACGTTTATTGGCGTATACTGTTTTACAATGACTCCATCTTCTTTCCGGAGCTGCCTAGCAGGGACTGCACTGATCTCACACTGATTGAAAGAGTCAGGTGGCACGCCAGTGTCAGGTGGCACGCCAGTGGCCGACGAGGAGCTGGCTCAGCGTACTTCCTCGCGTTGTCTGTGGTCAGTAGCGGCACTTAAAAGGGTGCGGCGGCACTGAGTCTCTGCAGCCCAGCGTGACTGTGGACGTCTGTCAGAGACTCAGCACTCTCGATGCGTCAAGCTGCGCTTAATCTCGATCCCAGAATACTGCGTACCCCTGTAGTCGGTTGTCGGTATGGCGTGGAGACAGCCACACGAAGGACAGCCTTAATGGCCGTCTTATCGTACGGTATGTGAGGTAGTGATTCTAATGCTCCGGTAGTGGTGAAACTTGTGCCCAGCTCCCAACTTGAACAGCTTGCAGATGGGCAGATTGGTTCTTCATCCACGGGAGATCAGCCTCATCCCCAGCCTCAGTCAGTCGCCGTTGTGACCAGCAGGACTGTGGCTAGCAAATCAGAGGTCCCGTCAGTGGCTGGACGACTGTAGACTGGCAGCAGGGACTCAAAGTTGGCAGCAACTTGTAGACACTTGTTGAATTCACAAGTCCAACCTACAACATAATTAGAGTTTGTCTTCTGTTAGTATGGAAGGGTCTGACTCCGAGAATGAGCCTGACGATGACAAAGGTTTTGTAGCAAGTGTTGACTCGATCCCACCATCACTGGTAACCGAATGTGCTCTGGGTTTCTAAGTCTGTCAGCGCTGTCGGCTGCTGTAGTATTAAACTTCGCGGTTTCAGAACGTTTCTTTATGCGCAGTTTCCACCCTGAAAGTAATATCTTTACCTCTAGGTGCAGTTACTGCAGTTAGCCTAATTATAGAGTAGCATTCTTTCTGCTCCGCACTGTTGTCAAGCCAAACGAGCACCAAGTTTGTATTAACTTCGGGCATAACGACACCGTTATGTAGCCAGCAGACGCGCCCCACTTGACGGAGTCTCTCCCTGTATATAACAGAATTTTATTCCAGCACTTAATTAGTATTTAATTGTGCAACAATCTGAGGGATTGTCCTCAGCTCCAGGTTCCTTGTTTTCTCTTAGGGCATTCATTGATCTATATAGATCTACACTCAGCACGATACCTCCCATCTCATTTTCACATCCTTCTTGTTTCCCGTACCTAACACTTCCCTCAATTGTATTTCCCTTTTACATTTCCCTTTCCAGTTTCGTCTCTCCCAGCTACACATTTGTTAGTTGTATTCATCTTCCCTGTTTCATTCCAAAACTGCCTGACCCACCCTCTCATAAACTCAAAAACATCTGGTTCCTTCAGTTTTGCCGGTTTCATTTCTTTACATCCCAGTCATCTCACAATTTGTTCAGTCGTGGTCTCGTATTGATAACCTATAAATTATGGTCAAAGTCCACATCCGCCCCTAGAAATGGCTCGTAGTCTAATATATGGTTTCTAAACCTCAATCTTACATAATCATTCTGAAACCTTCCAGTCACCGCAGATCACATCCATGTATACAACTAGCTTTCATTATTATTAAACCAAGTGTTAACAGTGACTAAACAGTAACTACCTGTATGAACAATTTCCTTCTCCTCGCCATATAAGAAGGTTTCAAAAAGTTTCCGTTCGAAAGTCGTACACTCCAGAAACGGTATGTCAGTGAAGCAAAATCGGAGTGAGCGTTGAGACAATCATCCCACCGACGCACTAGGCTGAAGTAGCCCGGTTGACGAAACATCGCGTCCTGCTGCGTGAGGAAGTCTGTGGCTCCGTGCTGCACGTCCTCGTCCGACAGGAATCGTCGACCCTTCAAGGCCCTCTTTAAGCGACCGAAGCGCGATAATCGCACGGGGAGAGATCAGAATATAGAGCGGCTGCTCGAGTGTCTACCACTTCAGTTGGCGTAAGTTCTGCGTTACTACATTTACGATATGGGGTGCATTACTCGTTGCATTTTTCGACAGACATGCTGCCCTATTGACACTCTTCATCATCAGATGGATGTCTGCCGGTATTTGTCCTTCGACAGTCAAGATAAGAACAATAGAACGTCGGTATTGTTTGAAAGAACTTGGTAATAACGTCGCCGTAGTTCGTAGTTCACATGTCCGCGTTTACCGCAAGCACATCTGAAAGACACGAATGCCACAATGATCACTTACTTACATGTCGGTGTTTATATACCCAAACAGAAGTCGCGCTACGTTGGATATACGCTGCAGCAACGTCTTCAGAGGAAACTTTTTGATCGACTCTCATACATTACTGTAATCTATTCGTCATCTGCAGATCTACTTAGCAACTTAGCTCTTACTACTGCGATGGGTGTTGGCTTCGTGCCTCTCTTAGCTACGACAGAGCGCTCACTATGCTGTTCACAGTAGCTTGGTAGCCTTCATACTTTCTTATTAATTATTAGGTCTACTTCTGCATTACCCCTATCACATTTTGTGTTCGGAACCCTGCACTGACCTAACCAGACGTCCTGTTCATCCTACGACTGCAATTCACTACCTCCCGGCGTATCCCAGCTCAACCTATCAATTTTCACTTTTAAATTCTCTAACTCATCTATCCGATTAAGGGATCTAACATTCCACGCTCCGTCCAGTTGAATGCCACTCTTGGTTTTGCTTATGACGATATCCTTCTGAGCAGTCCCACCCAGATATCCGAATGAGTAACTATTTTACCTCTGTTACCCATGGGGATTTCATAGCCATTAAGCGCGCGGGGAAGAAAAACACATCCATAGTTTCGACTTGTTTTCAGTCGTTCGCAGCCCAAGCATAGGAAGCCCTCTTTGTCCAACGTTACAAGCGCAGATCGGTCAGTCATTCGGATTTAGGCCCTTCACTTACCGAAAGGGCTGCTGACATTTTTCAGGAACCATGAGTCAGTCTGGCCTCTCCACAGATACCCCCCAGTCTTATTTGCACCAATGATGCAATTATATGTACTGTTGAGGCGCTCAGGCCTCCCCACATCCGCAAGTTCGATGGTTCATGCTGCCCAGAATTGCCGAATTGTGAAACATCTTTCGTGGTAACGCAGTATAACGTTCTTAGTGGACAAAAATTTCCTCTATAAACTTAAAAACGGATTCAACAAACAGATTTGGTGAAAATGACCCAACACCCTTCACCCAAGAGATTCAGAGCGCCGCAGACTAGGGCGTTGTGGTTGATGCACTGTTCTTTGTATTCCAGAGAGCACTGGGTACAGACCCGCGCTATCGTTTACTGAACAACATGCAAGCTCACATTATATGAGAACAGATTTGTGGTCGTATACAGGATTTCCTTGCTGGCACAACTACACACGTGCTTCTTAACGGAACAAAGTCCAGAAATGTAAAACTAATTTCGGGAATATCCCAAAAGACTGTTATAAAACTGCTAATATTTACAATGTATATTAATGCTCTAGCGAATAACATTAGAGATGCCAGGAGGCTATTCAAGAGCTGTGCTGTTGTCTCTGGGAAGACGCAACGCCAAAAGACTGTAGCGTAATGTAGAAAGACATTCAGAGGATCGACGATTGTTGCAGGGATTTACAGTTGACATCACACGTACAAAAATATGTAACTCATTAGGCACACTGAGGCGAACAAAATCAGATTGCTCTGAACACTATGGGACTTAATATCTGAGGTTACCAGTCCCCTAGAACTTAAGAATACTTAAACCTAACTAACCTAAGGACATCACACACATCCATGGCCGATGCAGGATTCGAATCTTCGACCGTAGCAGTCGCATGGTTCCGGACTGAAGCTCCCAGAACCACTCAGCCACCGCGGTCGGCACTGAGGCGAACAGATCAATTATTGCTCCGTTACGCAGTAAGCGAAAAGTCTTACGAAACAGTGAATACAGTAAAATATCTGTGAGTGGTCATTCGGAGCGACGTAGAGTGGAAAGGCCACATAAAACAAATAGTCAGAAAAAGAGATTCTAGACGGATGTGCACTGGGAGACCCTTAAGGAGATGTAAGTTTACTCGAAGGAAAAGCGTTACGAAAATGCTCAGCAGACACCAGCGGCGACACTAGAAGAAAAGACTTTTACAGCTGAAATTTAGAGAGTTTGCATTCTAAGAAGAATCGGGTTACATATTACTTCCTCCCTCTCATGTATTGCTAAATGATCACGACGCAATGGATACACCGGTTCACGTCAGATCATCGGCGTAAACCGCTTTCGTGCGTGGCCGGCAATGAGATGGGTGACCATCTGGGCCAGTACTCGCTGTTGCCAATTATCGGTGTGCACTCAGCCACGTGATGCCTATTGAGAAGCTACTCGACCGAAGAGTAGCGGCTCTTGTCAAAGAAAACCATCATAACGACAGGGAGAGCTGTGTGCTTACCACATGCCCCTCCTACCCGCATTCTCAGCAGAGGATGACACGGCGGTCGGATGGTCCTGATGGGCCACTTGTGGCCTGAAGACGGAGTGCTTTACTTTAGTTAGTCCATACAATCAACTGACCTTCATTTACTTGGCCGTTCATTTACCATTGCAAAACGCACAAAATGCAAGAACTGTACATACTGTTGATAAAACTTAGCGTTTGAATACATACGAGGTGTGGCTAGAAAAAAACCGGACTAGTACTGGTGAAACAATAAAACGAGTGCAATAAGGCTGAAAGTCGCGTGGCCTGTCACGTGACTCTCGCTCCGCCTACTGCTCGAGTTTCATCTGCCTCCTGCACTCAGTCTGCCCATGGCGCCTGTTTTAAGTAGTTGACGTTTTGTCTGTGCGTCGGAAAATGTTGAGTGTACAGAAAGAACAGCGTGTTAACATCAAATTTTGTTTCAAACTAGGAAAATCTGCAAGTGAAACGTTTGTAATGTTACAACAAGTGTACGGCGATGATTGTTTATCGCGAACACAAGTGTTTGAGTGGTATAAATGATTTAAAGATGGCCGCGAAGACATCAGTGATGACACTCGCACTGGCAGACCATTGTCAGCAAAAACTGATGCAAACATTGAAAAAATCTGTAAACTTGTTCGACAAGATCGCCGTTTAAGAATCAGAGCAGTGTCTGAGTTAACAGGAGTTGACAAGGAAAGTGTTAGGCAGATTCTTCATGAAAGTTTCAACATGAACAAAGTGTGTTCAAAAATGATTCCAAAGTGTCTCACAATTGAACAGAAGGAACGCCGAAGAATGATTTGTTCTGACATCCTGGAAAACATTGAAAGTGATCCCACCTTTTTACAAAATGTTATTACTTGCGATGAATCGTGGTTTTTTACTTACGATCCCGAAACTAAACGCCAATCGATGCATTGGAAAACTCCTGGTTCTCCACGACAAAAAAAAGCACGAATGTCAAAATCGAAATTCAAGGCAATGATGATTGTTTTTTTTTGACATCAAAGGGATTGTGACATTGATTGGGTACCAGAGGGACAAACAGTGAATCAGCATTACTACATTAGCGTCCTGGCTACCCTACGTGAGCGAGTACGGAGAAAACGGAACGATTTGTGGAGAAAAAAGTCATGGATCCTTCACCAAGACAATGCCCCAGCCCACAGTGCGTTGTCAGTGAAGACGTTTTTGGCAAAACACAACATTCCCATCTTAGATCATCCACACTACTCACCTGATTTGGCCCCCTGCGACTTTTTTCTTTTCCCTAAAGTCAAGTCAGCTTTGAAAGGAACTAGATTTGAGACTGTTGAAGCAGTAAAAGAAAAAGCGACGGAAGTAATGTATGGACTTACCGAAAATGATCTGCAGCATTGCTATGAACAGTGGAAAATTCGTATGGAGCGGTGTAGAGACCGAGGAGGAGAGTACATTGAAGGAGATAACATGAAACTGTAAATAATTGTAAATAAATGTTTCTTCCAGCATCAGTCCGGTTTTTTTCTAGCCGCACCTCGTACATACCTCTCATTTCTGCCGTGTTATTTGTGAACTATTTCGTTGTGGTAATTTCATTGCTTTGTACGAAGACATCTCGCACGATATCTCTTGTTATTCATAAGGAGGCTCTCAGGGGCTAAGAAGAGTAAATGGAAAACGATAAATGTAATGTAATGTAGTAATAAACTTTTATCCTCTGAAAATTTTGGGTCTGTACATCAATTAGGACTACAATTTCACTAGCTTGTGCGTGATGACAATTGTTTATTGCGGCAACTGTTAATTGTGACTTATTTGCTTAACACTATGATGAACGTGACACAATTCGCGACATTCAACAAAAAAAAAAAAAAAAAAACAATGGTTCAAATGGCTCTGAGCACTATGGGACTTAACATCTATGGTCATCAGTCCCCTAGAACTTAGAACTACTTAAACCTAACTAACCTAAGGACATCACACGTCACCCAGTCATCACGAGGCAGAGAAAATCCCTGACCCCGTCGGGAATCGAACCCGGGAACCCGGGCGTGGGAAGCGAGAACGCTACCGCACGACCACGAGCTGCGGACGGCATTCAACATTAATTATCTGAAACGACGAAGATTTATGCATCTACCCATAGCTGTTTTGATTTCTTATCCAATACTGACGTTAAAGGTGTTGTTTTCGAAATTATTCCATACTTAAATGCGTCTTTAGGCATCAGGGTCCACATACAAGCTCATTATTCGAATTGTATTGATTTAATTAAAAATATGATGCTGACCTTCGCTATTAATGCTGAAGGGCTGTCAGTGTACAGTTTATTTGTTATGAATGCTTAAGGCGTTTCGAAGTAATTTACTTTTAAACATGAAAGCTACGTCTACATTTTTCATCGTCTGCAACTTATATAGGGTTCAGTGTTGCACATGGAAAATAGTGTACCTATAGACATGTGACGTACCCGGTTCGGTGTTTCAATGTAGTGACTTATTTTAGAACCACGTGAAGGAATTCGCACTAGAAACAAATATAAATAGTTTGCGGTTTTTGTTTTTCTGAGATACGTGTTAGTGTTTTGTACCGCGTCTGTAAACATTGGAGTTCTACATATATACTGCTGTACAAACTATTAATCTACTTGTAGGATATTGTTGATTCTTCAGTTACAGAGTATTAACCGCTGGAACACTCTTGGAAACATTGTTTATGTCAGAAATGTCTCCCATTACGAGCCCTTATACTTGTGAACTACTCGAGAGTTTCTATTTGCTTGTCTTTCCGCGACAATCATGTCTGTCAACGAATTATCCTGACACAGTTTCATTTCCCCATGGTTGACCAAGTGTACACTTAAACTGCTTTTGTTAATGTTTATGTAATAATCTCTTTTCAGTTGCCTATATATTCTGTTCACCTAATACTTTGCCGTCTCTGACAGGTCAGTAGTAACATTTGCAAATATAGAGTTTTCTGTCTTTTCTCTTAACTGAAACTCCATTCCTATATTTAGCCGTGGTTTCCATTACAGCCTGCTCTATGTACACACTGAATTACTTCTGGTAGAAGCTAAGAACCTGTTTCACTGCTTTGCCAAAGACGGCTTCACTTTAGTGTCCTTCGGTTATTATAATTGAAGTATGGTGTCTGCACATGTTACAGATAATTTTGACACCCCGTATTTTATCCCTGATCTCCTTTGTATATTAGTAACAGTGTCACACAAAACCGGTTCTATTAAATATACGACATCCGTTCAACTTCGATACAATAATGTAAACTGTTCACGTAATGAGGACTTTCTTATGTTTGTCTGTCTTTGCTATGTTTGACTACAACAGCCAAGAAATTATCTTCATTAGTTTCACGTTTATATATTCACATGATATTTACATGTTGTGTGTCAATTTGCAATGAAAACAGATTTAAAATATTGTACTTACACCGCATCCATGAAGAGCATGTCACTCGCTACGTGCGTAAGGGATATTAAAAATTGCTTCATACTTCGGTATTAAGTACTTTTCTTCTGATGATAATTGCCACGTTATCAAGGATCTCCTCACTGAGTCTACAGAATGAACAGTGTATGCAGTCTCCAACCTAAATTGATTAAATGCAACATGGCGGCGAGTGAATGACGTGCGTTAGCTTGGCTCGCAAGTTTACGTGAAATCTGGAGGTGTTTTAAGCAGTTAGGCTAGTCTACATATACTAAAGCCGTATATCTACTGCCGAGTGTCGTATTTTACATCACATACTGAGCACCAATTACACGGAATCGCACTAAAAATGGAAAATCGCCGAACAACGCGCAGTGCAGCCAATGGCCAGGCCGGCGACAGCACAGGCGTGGAGTCCACACCGGGAGTTGCGGGCGCTCCGCCCGGCATCGCTGACATCGCCGCACTCGTGAAGGCTGAGGTGAGTGCCGCGCTGCAGGCTAAGGAGACGCTCGGGCTCGTTGTTCAAACCATCACTGATGCTGTCACTGCAGCAGTGACGGACAAAATACAGAAAACTCTGGAGGCGAATGCGAGCGAGATCCGTGCACTGGACACATCGTTAAAAGCAAGTGAGGAGAAAGCACGACTGCTCGAACAGAAATTGATCGAGAAGACGGACGAGCTCGAACAATACCAGAGACGCAATAATCTCAGACTGTTCGGCATTCCAGAGAGCAGCAGAGAGAACACAGATGAACTTGTGATAAACCTTGTCCAAGAAAAGCTAGGCGTGCAGGTGACTCTGAGTGACTTTGACAGAAGCCATAGAGTGGGTCGTAGGTCGCCAGGTTCTACAAAACCAAGACCTATAATAGTGAAATTTATGTCGTATAGGAAAAGATCTGAAATCTTCAGAGCAAAGAAGAATCTCGCGAAGTCGGGTCGGACAGTACGCGAGGATCTGACCTCTGAAAGACTAAACATTTTGAAGAGCGCGATTTCGAAATTTGGGCTACATAACGTATGGACAAATGACGGCAGGATAATGGTTAAGACCGAAAACGGAAAGAAAACAATTTGCAGTGTTAATGAACTCGAAAGCCTGTGCTTTAGAAGCTAAATCATGTCTAATCTTGCTGCCACTAACCTGTATGTTTATATTGTTTACACTGTCAACCATATCGTAACTAATGTATTATCGAATTGTTCGTTTCTCTAAATAACTATTTTTTATATCTCTAATTATTTTTTCTCGTGTAATATTTGTTATTATTTGTATTATCAACTTTTCGTTTCTCCACATAACTATTTTCATTTTTAATTGTTTTTCTCATGTAATTTTGTTAATTATTACATAAGGTAGTCTCACTTCCATCCTTAATTAGCAACCCACCGTCATACTTTAGTTGTTATCCTCATAAGTGCAATTAATATCACACTCTGTCATAACGTGCAGATTACTCCTGTTGTGTTTAGCGAAATTCCTTCCCCTGCCAGCCCACGGCTACTTCCAGAACCGTTGCAGACCTCGCTGACCTTCGCCGCAGATCCCGTTGTCTCCCCGGGGATCTACCCCCTCCCCCTCCCGGCCGCTTTAACAGCACAGAACTGGGAGGACACTCCCTCACCCCCCTCTCCTTCACACGCCTTCCGCATTCCTCATGCCAGACACTCTTGTCACCGCCAACCACGACCCGCAAACATCGATCGGCAGCATCCTCGGGCAATCAACACCCGAACGCACCAAGCTGCATATTGCACATGCAAATGTCCAGTCTCTGCCAGCTCACTTCGACGAGTTCAAATATATATTTCAAACTGCTGATATGCACGTAATACTTTTGTCAGAGACTTGGCTCAAACCAAGTATTCCTACAACTTCCGTAAACCTAGATGGCTATATCTTTCTCAGGCACGACAGATGCAACAGACGAGGGGGGGGGGGGGAGTAGGGGCGTACATACGCTCTGATTTGTCACCTACAGTACTACACACATCCGACAACAATGTAGATAAACAAGTGGAATATATGTTCATAGAGATCAAATCACTTAATAGAAAGTGCTTAATATGTGTCCTTTACAAACCTCCTAAAGTAGGTGGGTTCGCCTGCTTCGAAACTGCCCTCTCTAGTCTCGAATCGTCATATGAACATGTAATTATAGCTGGTGACACTAACATTAATTTTCTGTGCAATAGTCCTTCCACTGGGAAATTTAAGAGGATGCTTTCTTCCTCAAATATGACGCTACTTCAGCTGACACCTACTCATCACACGACTACCAGTCACACTTTCATAGACATATTCGCAACGAAATCTCCGAACAGAATAATCCGCATCTCTCAAATATCTGCGCCTGGCATGTCTGCCCATGACATCATTTCCATGACGTATTCACTAGAATGCCCTAGAAAGAAACAAAAACTGTCTACATACCGAGACCTCAAACGCATAAATTTGCCTGAACTCGAAACTGAGGCACAAGAAATAGTTTGGGGGATGACCTCTACTCCCCTCATGGACATAAACGACAAACTCCAGGATTTCACTAACAAAATTACTCAACTATATGACAAATATGCTCCAATAAAGACCAGAAAAGTAAAAAGGCAACTTGCACCTTGGCTGACTGATGAACTAAAACAGTTCATGAATCTCAGAGATGCTGCACATCGAGCATACAAGATACACCATACACCTGAAAATCACGCTGTATACAAGCAGAAACGAAACGAAGTCAGTCAAGCGGTGAGAAACGCTAAGCTCAGACATACCCGTACATTAGCTGACAATAGATGTAGACCAGCTATCCTGTGGAAAAATCTCCGTAGTCTCGGTTTAGGCAAAATAAAAGTTGCAGAAAATCCCATAGTCCCAGCTGAAGAACTAAACCGATTCTTCACATTACCTGCAACCAAAATTGATCCGCAAAAAAAAAAAAAACAAAAAAAAAACAGTCATTGGGATGAACGACTGTAGCAAAGAAAAATTCTATCTACAGCACGTCACTTGCAGTACTGTGAAGAAAGCCATAATGCGGATTAGATCAGCATCTACTGGACATGATGGTATCGCTATCCAGATGGTAAAACTTATTATTGACCAATTACTGCCCTCTATAACAGACATTTTCAACGATTCATTAAACACAAGTGTTTTCCCTGAGGCCTGGAAACTGGGACAAATTAAGCCACTGCCTAAAAAGGACATCGCCACAGCACCCTCTGACTACCGCCCCATCTGCCTTCTTCCTGCACTATCAAAGGCCTTAGAATATATAGTTCATGACCAGCTCACCAACTACCTAACTACTAACAACCTACTAGACGAATACCAATCAGGTTTCCGTAAACATCGAAGCACAACATCCGCTCTGATAAAGGTGACAGATGACCTGAAACTTGGCATGGACAGACAAGAAGCGACTATCATTTTCTTCTTAGATTTCAGCAAAGCATTTGATACTGTCGACTTCGACATCTTACTAGCCAAACTTAGCGGTCTAAATTTCTCACCAAGCGCAGTGCAATGGTTTCGATCATACAAGACGTCTCGTCAGCAACGCGTCCTGTCTGGGAATATAAAATCACAATGGCGGCAGGTAGTGTCAGGCGTTCCCCAAGGCTCAATATTAGGTCCTATACTCTTCTCTCATTATGTCAATGATGTGTCATCGGTTCTGACCTATTGCAAGTACCATATGTATGCTGATGACCTTCAGTTGTATCTAAGTGCGAAACCAAGCAATCTCAAGAAAGCTACTGAAAATTTCAATACTGACCTCGATGCACTGTCAAAATGGGCACAGGACATAGGTCTAAAACTAAACCCATCTAAAACCCAAGCGGTACTTGTTGGTCACTCTAAGCTCATTAGCCCAAAACTTCGGGAATCCGTACCACCTCTTATCCTAAATGGAACAAATATTAACTTCTATCCCTCAGCAAAGAGTTTGGGAGTAATAATAGATGAAAATCTAAATTGGACAGAGAACGTAACTGCTGTGTGCAAAAAAGCATCAGCATCCCTTCATGTCCTACAAAAATATAAACAACTCTTCCCTTTCGATCTGAAAAAGAAATTAGTACAAACGCTTATACTCCCAATCATTGACTACAGCGATATTATCCTACAAGGCCTCTCTCAGGAAAATTCCCGACGTCTAGAACTGGTCACGAATGCCTGCGTCCAATATATCTGTGACGTTCAACTTTTTTATCACATTTCACCAGCATATCCAAAATTTTCCTGGCTGCGTGCAGAAAAACGCAGAGATTTCCATACACTCTGTCTCATCTACTGCCTTATAAAAGTACACTGTCCCTCATATCTCTCCTCGTCCCTAACACTCATGTCGGAAAAACATGACAGAAACACACGTTCCCATCATAATAAAATCCTCTCCGTTCTACTGCATCGCTCAGTCACCTTCTCCAAGTCCTTTACAGTAGCGGGAACCCGACTCTGGAATAACCTCCCTCGTTATGTTAGAGAACTTAAAAACATGACCAGCTTCAAAGAACAGTTAATGACGTATCTACTTAAGCAACAGTAATGCCTTCCTCTGTACATGAATGCACTTCACCTCATTACTTCCCTCTTTCCCCCTCCTTAAACCTCCCTTACCCAAAACTCGCTATACTAGTAAACATCTACTTTACACACCAAGATATTAATGTACATCTGCATAAACCTTCATTACTATTGCCAATCTTTCTCATGTTTGTCATTATTATTTGATTTTTTTTACTGTTATTATTATTGCTTTCACCATAATCTGTATGTATAGCACCTGATGTCAAAATACTGCCAGCATTTACTTTATTAGGTCTTAGTCATGTTTATCATTATTATTTGATTTTTGTTTTACTGTTACTATTATTGCTTTTATCATAATCTGTATGTATAGCAACTGTTGTAAAAATACTTCCGCATTTACTTTATTAGGTCTTAGTCACTACTCTTTATTCATATTGTCACTAGAGTAAGCTAATTTTCTCATTTAAACTATGTTCATGATGTAACTCTGATGTGTGAAATACTGCATGTGTGGAACACTGGTCCGATGTAAGAGAGGGCCTGATGGCCCTAATCTGATCAGGTTAAATAAATAAATAAATAAATAAAAGGAAGTCCAGTGAACCCGGTATCTACTACATTTTTGTTTGTTCGATAGTGAAGCGAATTGCATTTATAATGTGTTTTCGTAAGGAATTTATACGTGAATGTGCTAAGTGGTGGCACGTCGGTTTACTGCAGCTTTGTCAACGACCGTTGAATCCACGGTTTTTATATAAACATTCACGAAGAATTGATAGTAAAGATGAAGCTGCAGCAACTGTGCAAATGTAATATATGGAATAAAAACAGGCACCAGCTGCAGAAAGTAGCAGTCAAAAGCTCTTGACCTAGGTTTCAACCCCTATAAATGGGCGTTCTTTAAGTGTATCAGTATCTAGAAATAAATATATAAGGATAAATGCAACGTTCAAAAAATTAGGATTATATAATAACACTACATACGTGTATTATTTTAATTGTGGCAAAGCTAGACGGTTGTTTTTACCATTGCCAATTATAATTATTACTAAGCCTGTTGGTGCACATCTTGATCAGCATGTAAAACGTAAGTAGTGACCTATTTCAATATTTTTATAAAATCATAATTGTTAACGTTGCATTTATCTGTATATACTTATTTCTAAGTAATAAGACTTCTGAAGAAGGCCCATTTATATGGGTTGAAATCTATGTGCAGAGCTTTAGACTACTACCTTCATCAACTAATGGCTTTTTTAGTGTTGATGCAATGGGACGAACTGATTAGCAAGTACTCAAAATTGTTCTCAACTTACCTACACGTTAAACAAGTTAGTGACATGTTCCTGAAGTTAATAATATTCTAATCAATTCGTTCCATCAGTCAAAATCACCGTTAGCCGTATTTATCATGTACGAACTTCCGCATACTTCTGGAGAAGCCGATAGACGTAGATATCAATTCTACAAAACTTCATTAAAAGTTTTTATTGCATTTGCCCGTTGATTCTGTTAATTATTAACGTAAAAAATAAATATTTGACAGAATGAATCCCATCGATAATTATTTCTCCCAAGTTACAAGAAATGTAGATTAATTTTCAAAAATAAAGTTAATCTTCTCATATCGCCAATTATCTATATTAAAACCAAACGTAGGGCATTATTTTATCAACTCCTATGAGTATGGCCTCAACTGAAATTTTATTACAGATAACTTTAATGTATCAAATATATTTGATGTAGAACGTTGTGTGACTCTTGCTACAAGAGAAGCGGCAAAACTTATCAGTATAAACGTTCATTTCCTTCTTCCGTATATAGCACTTGAGCACAGTACGACAAGCGTATACTATCAAACCTCCCAAAGATTATCGACCATCAAACGACCGCACACATTCACAGATCGTTCCAGCTATTTCATTAAGCCGCGTGACATACTTCAGTTGGGGTAATTTCTTTCGTAATTCCACTTACTAAGATTAAAGGTTATTTAACTTCACGCCCAGTTAGTGGCTGTTTCAGCGTATGGCTTCCAGGTCTAGAAGGAGCGGAAGCAGTAGGCGGGGCTAATGCAGCCCTCTAATAGCTTCCCACTTTATACCTGATCCCACGCACGTGTTCATATTGATCGAAATTTGCTCGTCTTGCGGTACCGAGGGGCAATCGTCAGGCGTGCAGCTAATTAAATAGCTCGATTAGCGGTCCGAGGTCTCTTAAAATTCTACACGGCCGCCTTTCGCCGCGGAAGGAAAGAGCTTAGCGAAGGGTCAAACGGCTACCGTCACACTTCTTTCCCAAAAGTCGGATGTACAAGGGATTTGTAACAAAGCGAACGGTTTTGCTTTCGAATTTTACAAAATGTTTCCTTACAGAATCCTTACGTTACTAGGCCAAGAGAAAACTTATTCCTCTTCCAGGCAGCCTAACATTTAATGCTTATTCTTTGTTGTGTTCTCTTTTGGTATTGCCAAGAAGAGAAGGTAGAAATTTTTGACGTGCCGTCGTCATAAAAGGGGTTAGTGATAGAAATTTATTAGGACGGGAGCATGGTACTGTTAATCGGGCTATTCTAACAATCATTTGGATTCATTTGGGAAACATCCCTCGGACGGATATTTCAGTATAGCGCCCGATAAATATACGTAATCTGTCTGGGAAGCTTTCTGCCGACTTTCTCAGTCTTCTTGGCTTCAAAGTCAGCAGTTACGACTGCTAATTATAGGATGGGATATTGGTTATGCCTCAGAAATCGCATTCACTACTCGAAGATCGATTTTGATCAGCAAATGTGATGATTCAGAAAACGAAAAATCGATAAATTTCAGTTTCCTTCGTTTCAACCGGTATGATAATTTTACCAGTGGTAATATTTTGCAGCACGTCATATTGTAATGAACTGGAAGGGTGTCGTGAAAAATTGCTGAAAGCGATGGGTGCGCAATAAATGCATTGACTACAAAAACAGTTTCATTTGAGTGACTCATACTTGTGGTGCTCACAGGTAAACGTCACAAAGCTGACAATGTATGTGATAAAAGTGCCGTTATAGAAACATAGACTGGAAAAATTACTATGATGGTGATGAGTTTTCATTAATATTTTGTTGAAGTTATATCCAGTTGATAGTGGGACGTTGTGAAATGTAGGATGAAATCGGACTCATGACCTACACTAATACGAACACTGAGAAGTATGTGAGAAAAAAGTTCGCCCGGAAAGCACCAGATTTCTGTCGTGTGGAATCTTTGGTAATCACAGAATACGGTGTTCATATTTCTAGAAAAGAAAACATAGCAATGGTCAATATCAGGCTAACAAAAGTCAGGCAGCCGTCAGAAGCAAGAGTGAAATTTTAATTACCTTAAGAGCAGTGGTGACGCAACTACGCTTAGAAGGGAACTGAGGCAGGAGTCTAGACACAGCTAACTTATGTATGGCTTCCGAATGGGACTGTGATAAACAAATTGCGAGAAATAGGCTATCAGCATACGTCAGTACTGTTGCCTCCTTCTTCTATGACTGAGTCTATGGTGACGAAGGTTTGTGGGCCTATCAAGCGGACAAAGTACTGGAACTTGAACTCATAGTGGCAAGAAAAATCGCGGTATGAACGCTTACTACACCATCTCTACTCCTACTAATTGTATGTTTCTTTACTGCTGTTACCTCAGTTTGAAGAGAAGAGGGAACCAATTTACAGAAATGAAAACAATAGTGTGTGAAGAGATCAAAACCCTTGCAGAATTGCAGAACCTGAGCAATAAAATTGTTCAATTGTGTGTGAAATCTTATGGGACTTAACTGCTAAGGTCATCAGTCCCTAAGCTTACACACTACTTAACCTAAATTATCCTAAGGACAAACACACACACCCATACCCGAGGGAGGACTCGAACCTCCGCCGGGACCAGCCGCACAGTCCATGACTGCAGCGCCCCAGACCGCTCCGCTAATCCCGCGCGGCGAACAATAAAAGAGACTGAATTTCTTTAAAGACAGTATTGTCTCTATAGACTGCCAGCTTTCACAGGTGAAGTGTTCCTTCTTTCACACAGTAGCATTAAATATCTTGCTACCAAATTCGTTGAAGGCGTTATTTCTATATCAAAGTTAATTAACCAGGCAGTATGCTGTATATCAATGACAGACACTTCCCCTTCCCTCCCCTCTCCATCCCTCCCCATGAACCATGGACCTTGGAGAGAGAGGTGAGGTTGCTTGAGTGAGTGATACAGGTAGCCGTACCATTGATTGGTTGGTTATCTGATTTGGGGGAAGGGGACCAAACAGCGACGTCATCGGCCCTATCGCATTAGGGAAGTATGGGGAAGGAAGTCGGTCGTACCATTTCAAAGGAATCATACCGGCATTTGCCTGAAGTGATTTATGGAAATCCCGGAAAACCTAAATCAAGATGGCCGGACGTTGGTTTGAACCAGCCGTACCGTAGAAGGAAGCACAGCGGAGGTGTTCTATGGATAGGACTTTGTTGTTGTTAACGACAGAAAGTGACGTTTTCAGTAGTACCAGAGCAGCAGTCTGCGTGATTGACTAATCTAGTCTTGTGACGTCAGCCAAAATGGCCTTGCTGTGCTGGCCCTGCGAACAGCTTAATCCAAGCGGAAACTACAGCGGTAGTTTTTCCCGCGGGCATTCTACTAGGAAAATGATTGCATCCTGATGGATAAAATACTTCAGTGTTAAAATATTCTCCCTTTCGCATCTCCATGTGGGAGCAATTCAGAAGACTGTCGTCATCAAGAAAAAGAAAATAAGCCTTCTACGGATCAGATTATAGAATATTATATCGGGTAGGGGAGATAGACGACTCAAAAGGGAAATATATAAGTTGAAGTTTGACATAGTGGGGAATAGTGAAGGAACAACACGACTTTCGGTCAGTTGAGTACAGGTTTATCAATGCCAAACCATCTCCAATGCAGGAGTAGGTCTGACAATGAATAAGAAATTGGGAATGTGGATAGGCTTCCATGAACAACATAGCGAACGCATTATCGTAGCCAAGAAAGACACGAAGGCCGGCAGCAGTGGCCGAGCGGTTCTAGGCGCTTCAGTCCGGAACCGAGCGGCTGTCACGGTAGCAGATTCGAATTCTGCCTCGGGCATGGATGTGTGTGAAGTCCTTAGGTTAGCTAGGCTTAAGTAGTTCTAAGTTCTATGGGACTGATTATCTCAGATGTTAAGTCCCATAGTGCTCAGAGCCATTTGAACCAAAGACACGATGCCAACATCACCGCTGTAGTGTAAGTGTACATGCCACCTAGATCGGCAGAAGTTGATGAGAGCGAAGGTTTGTACTTCGAGGTAAAATAAATTATTCATAGTTGTGACAGAGGAAAATATGGCTGTTATGCTGGTCTTGAATTCGATAGCAGGAAAAAGAAAAGAATGACAAATTTTGGGAGAATATGGACTGGACGATGCGAATTAAAGAGGAAGCCGCCTGGTGGAGTTTTACACAGTGTATAATTTAATCATGCCTATACCTGGTTTAACGTTATGTAATGAGTTTGTACATATTAATAGTACAGGAAGAAGAAATAAAATCCTTAAGGTTTGCCGATGACATTAAAATGTTTTCATACACCGCAAAAGATCTGAAGGCCCAGTTAATAAGAGAAAAGGCTGCAATATGAACAGCACCAAAAGCAAAACAAAGATACTGGAACGTAGTCGAATAGTATGGGTGATGCCAGGAAATGAAATTATGAAGTGATTCCATAAAGCTATCAGATTACTTCTGTAATGTGGATGGCAAAATAGCTAACGTCTGTCTCAAGACTGTTGTCTGACCGAAGAAAGCAGACTGAAATGGATGAATGGAGCATTAGGGGTGGTGAGACTTGCGCAAGATGAAATAACATGAAAAACTGCATCAAATCTGTCTTCGCACTGAAAATCTCAAAGACGTGAAACTTCATTCTTTGGGAGATTATAATTTAAAAACTTGTTTAATTCGACCTCGTACGTTATATCCAGTAAATGAATCAAACATTAAGCAATAAATGAATCAAAACAGAATACAATCACGTCTTTGCCACAGAGCAGCACGTACAGGCTTTGAGAGCTACTTAGTTGCTAGCATGAGGTTATTCCGTTCTCTCAGCAAGGAATATACTGGAGAGCTGAAGTTCCACTGCGGAAGGCTTCTGTTGTCTGGAAACACGAGACACGGCCTCTGACCCTTCCCAACTCAATTACCAGCTCATCGCCGCACAGGCCTCTGACCGTCGCTTTTTGTGTACTAAGCTTTTGCCTCTCGCCGGCAACGCCTGCTGGGAGACGCTCCAACCAGAGAAGTGCAGTCGCAAGGAAACATGGAACGTAATTTATTACTTCTCATTATTTAGTAATATTGCCTTTTACATTCCGGGTGATTCGCGAAGTATTGACAATTTTTATCTCATTGCAAGCCATGTCCATACATTTTGTGCAAAAGCATGCTTCATATAAATGGCTCTCGCGAGCGGAATCAATATAGGAAGCAGTAATGTAGTCTTAGATGACATAAACCGATCTTGGAAATCGTTTCATTTCAGGTACCTGGTTCGTGAAAATATTCTGCTGTAACATGAGTTTAGTGGTAACTAACGTGACCTACATTGATGAGTCGTTTCACATTCTCATAACAACATGGGCCATCCTTCCTTCGATAGCTGTAAAATGAACTCACCACCTGTACTGAGAAGCACGCTGCTTCTAAACGTTATTTCAAGTCTTCCACTCGATATTTTCTTAGCCATGTGGCAGTTTTCAGCTTGTGAAGGTGACCATGGACGTCTCACAATATACGTTCAGTAGGCATTACTGCAGTTTTTTCCATCGACTCTACATGACCGCTGTAATACTCAGGTGATCATCTGGGAATATCTTATCCTTAACATAAACACATTAAATACCTCTATATTAATTATTGATGACCAGAGACAGAACAGCACATAACTTCTTCTGATATTCTTCTGATCCTGCAGATGATACTTTCCACACATCTGTCCATATTTCGTAAACTATCTATTATCACACTCGTTTGGTGTCTCGATTCATGATTAATCTGTTTTCATATTCACTTAGGTTTCTCTTTGTTGGTTAACAGCCATGGTCTGAAATTAGTATGTTCGTCTTGGTTTATGGCACTGACACTGTTAATATCATTATCATAAGGTGGTCTGCATTCTTAGTTTCCAGACATCCACCAGCGTCTTCGTATCTGGTACCTTCTTCCATTCCCGTTATCAAGCATTTTTATTCGTCCCTAGATATTTTTTCCGTTATACCAGTGTACGTACTGTTTGTTGGCTTCTGCCATCGAACAGTCAGCCGAAGTTTGTTTAAAAGTATACCAACTGTTTCCGCGGGAAGTATAGTGAGTGATCGTAGAATCACACGAAGGAAGGTGTTCTAGAAACCGCCCTAAGCATTTTAGGGTATTTCCTAATGTTTATGTTGTTCTGGGACATGATGATGTGTTTTGTGAAGCGTTTCTGAATATTCCGAGACCTCCAATTTAACTGGTAACTAGTTTTATAAATATGTATTAGTTTACAGGAAGATAAAACTCTGTAATTGAAAAATGGACAATATTCTCAAAATATAAATATAAAACCTGTTAAATTTCGAGCAACTGTTAATCCTTCAGTTTAAGGGTTTTACCTTGAGTAAAGTTCTATGTATATAAAAAACTAGTTACATAACTTGTGGACGGTTGACCCATAGGTCGTCGGTCGTGCGCCATATTGTACCTTCAAACGGAAGGCATTGTGGGGCGGCGGGTGGAATTTATGTTGCTATAAAATTTTGTAGAATGTAGAAACACTGCATTTCTTGCCGTTTTAACCATATGTGGGGCGGCGAGTGGAATTAATTGTTATATAAATGTTCCTATTATTTATGCTGTCTTTTGCCATTCTCAACACTGGCTCTCTAACTACAATATTGGCAACCAGAAAGTGATTAGCAAAATGTGAAGCCTGTAATTAGAATTCCTAGTGCCCACTTCATCTGAGAAATACACTTAGAGCTACAGCTTAAAGCTCTGAGGAATTAGGAAATTGTCTGGGATTCATAATCAAAAACGACCGTGAAAAAAAAAAAACGTTCTCTATTTTCTGAAAGTCACAGATGAAAAAAAAAAAAAAAAAAAAGGATCCACACAATCTGACTAACAGAGCAGTTCAGAGTCTAATGCGCTGATGCAACTATAACTGTCCAAATTAAATGTTTAAGTGAATGCTCGCCATAATTTGATGATAATGTTCATCAAACGCCACGCTAAATAATGGTAGAATGTCTGTCCCGCGACGGCACGTGAAAATACGACATACGCAAACTGAAGATAGATAATTAAAATCATCCCAGAATTAACACTTCACTCGGAAATGATTTCATGGTTACGCGTATCCCGAGTAACTTAATACGGCATCCGAGGCTGTTTATAGCAATGATACGGACGCGGCGCGACTCCCGACACAGATGGTGTGCTATTCAGCGCCTGGAGAGAACTGGGGCCTTTCCTTCTTCGCGCAGCGTTCTTATATATAAAGCTGCGGTGCGGACGAATAAGGGAACGCCTGATCAAATCGGCTCTCCCGACTAGCCGCTGGGCTAGTGATGCACCACTTTGAGTTATTGAATAAATCATTGCTTCTTTTGCTGATGGCCGATGAAACTCTCAATTTAAATGTGCATTCAACACACAGGTAAGTAATCATAATAAAAGTTTGATGTGGCTAAGTTAAATATTTTGGGCGAGAGAATTTATTTAATTACACTGCACGCAGTAGACGAGCTCTGAACTTGCCCTTTGGAGATACGCTATCGCTATAGCTTTATAGTTATTCGATTGAAACTTCTCACATCTTTATGATTATAGCGGATCTCCATTCTACTTAAATTTAAACATCCTAGCCTTATTTATTAGCCTACTTAATCTATCTTGCTTCCTTAATTTTTAAGACAAAAACCAGAAAATCATGAATTTCAACTAAAATCTTAATTTATGAGATCCAAAGTACTGTTTCTATTAAATTATTATGAAAAAGGAATCTGAATACAAATTTTTAAGTCTCTAGCTCTTTTCTGTTGCGCCAATGATTTTTACAGAAAAACGTCCAAATTTCGAAAATGGTTAAAGTTATCGAACTGATATTCAACACATATTAATTTAGTATTACTCCTGACATGCTAGAACCGTTTCAGGTTACTTGCTTGATTTTTAAAGTATTGTGCAACATTTATGACGTCAGAGCTAGTTACAGCGGACTGGCTGGCACACAATGGAAATACTGATGTGAATTTACTACGGCGTGCGTAGGCTGCTTCCCTACAGTATCTTAAGAATAGAATATGCGATATTTGCTAATGACGTAATTTTCTTAAATGTCAGTAGTTCGCTACGTGTTGAAAATGGAAATTTGTGTTAGTTGTCAATGGCTTCTGTCCAAAAATATTTTTAACTTGCAATTGGTTTGTGATAACAATTTTTCTCAATTTGGTTTCAATTGCTAGTCACTGCTGTGTAATAGAGTAAAAAATACTAACAAGATTATCTGAACTGCAGAACTCTCAAAGTTGACTAGCGTATTAGTTACTCCGTACATTAGCATGTTATACTTCGAAACACTTTTTGACATTTTCCTCTTCAGAGTAAGTTTTTTAATTTCAGAAAAAGACTAAAGTATTCATAAACTCAAGGCTATCATTTCCAAATGAATTACGGAAGTATCTTAAAATTCTATTACAGGACTGGCTGTAGGCCACAGTCTTAAAAGTGTTCCAAGGAGCAACATTATTCCCTACACCATGTACATAATGAGTGTAGCCCTGAAGCAGGTTGCTCTATTAACGTGAATGTGCTCACTCACATAAATTCTTGGTTAGAGAGGGAATCCAGAGTAGCTACGCTTTGATACTCAAACAGTGAGGGGCACCAGTCACTTCGGACGTTTTCACTTGTTTTGGGTGCAATGAGCTTAACTGAACAAACATAACTGTGCTGTCTTTATAATTGTAAATAATAAGAACAATGAGGCTGAGCCCAAGATACTGGAGTTCCACTTGACTGTTCACCAAATCTCCAGATTCAAAGACTTATGTGGATGATGTTAACGGTGTCGTTCAGCCCTCAAATACGAGAAACATACGCTCAAAAAATTATGGTGATGGAAATATTCATTAACAGTCTGACAACGTGAAGGCAGTCACACAACATTGACAGTCTATTTTGCAATCATAAGTGGGAATGAAGTCACTGTTGAAATGTATACAAAACAAGGGAGAAACCATAACTAAAAATGGAAATTAAAAGTGATGTAAAATCAGACGGACGCGAAAATTCAATCCTGACCTCTGAAGTAGGATAAGAGACAAAGAAATGAAGATCGTAAATCTGCTGGACTGGAGGGCCTTCACATAGAATTACTTCAACTTATGGACGAAAAAGGCACAGAATGAATAACAGACTTGGACAATGCATTATACAGAAGTGGCACATAGCCAGAAAACTATGTTATGACAGTGAATGTTTCAGTCACCAAAAATGCGGTTACCAAGAAAATCACAGAACACTCTGGATTAAGCATCATCTCTCATGTTAAAAAGTTAAGTGTACTGAACCGAAGATACAATGGAAGAGAACGTAGTGGTACTGCAGTTCGTTTCACGAAAAGGAGAGGTAGAAGAGATTATTTAACTAAACAGAATAACCGGTGAAAGATATAATATGTAAATAGGAAATTAAATGATTTTGTGTTACTGTTATACCAAAGCACTGTACAATAAGATTTTGATGCTACTAGAGATTTCCAGAGCCTTTATGCTATGTGAGATTGCCGTGTTGGCTACATACAACTAGGACTAAACCGACAATTTTGCCCATCTGTCCCCTCTCACGCGGCGAAGAAGAGAATGTAAAAAGGAAACAGACGTAGGAGGGAGGAGGCTTGAGAAATGTCGCACAAAAGCCGAGCCCGGATGATCTTTCCGCTAGCCAGCCACAGCCTCCGGGCTTTCACGGCTGGAGGATAATCTCTACTGAGAGTGTATCCCCACTGTTACCGCTAAGACGATGTTTCTGTCATTTGGCTGCAAAAATAGAGGCGGCTGATAAATACGAAAACTAAATGGCCTTTTAAACTATTACACGTATTTTTCAGACACAAACGTCGTTCAGAAAAAGTATGTGCTTTTTATGCCTGTAACGGTGAAACTCAATGAGCCATAATTCTCAGTATTTTACGCCGTTGTATTGATTACACAGCTCTACAAAATAAAATTTTTTTTTCGTTGCCAGGGAAGTTTGAACGAAAATGGGATATTGTTATGATACTCATTCCGAGTATATTTGTACTTTTTCCAAATTGGCTCTGGTTTTTGAGATATAGGGTATTTGTGGAAATGAGAGTTTCATGTGGATAATATCGACTGCAGGGTCCATATATGGTGTAATGTATTTGCTACCTGTTTTTTAATTAGTGATATTGTACTATCTTTATTAAACAATTGTGCTCAGGGAGTGCATCTGTGTGGTTGAGGATTACATCATGCAAACATCACACTGTCAGCATGTGTTCAGTCCTGTTGTCCGGTGCGTGTGTTGAAGATATTGAGGGTTGTGCAGATTTGAATTCGGCGGTACTCGACATTCATTTGTTGGCCGAGGTAATCCCCGCAACAGCCCATAGGTAGCGTTCAGTGTAAACAAGAAAGATGGCGATGGTCGAAAGTCACACACATGTGCAGTGCAGCTTCAAGGAGATAGAACCTTTTCATCGTGACGTAGCAAATAAGAGGTGAGTATTCATTTCACACAAAACAATTAATGATGTTTGTTGGATGTGATTGACATGCAAATACAAGAAAGTTCTGCATAAGATGTAGTATTTGTGCAATTTTGTTTTAGGAAAACATGAGTTCTTCACGCCGTCTTTGCGTGAACCATCCAGATGAGTTCTGCTACATTTGTGGTGAATACGTTCCTCAAAAGAACAGGAAGAATATCACTCCTTTTGTGAAGGAAGCGTATCTGGCATATTTCGGAATTAAACTTGGAGATCAAGACAAGGCGTGGGCACCCCATAAAGTTTGTAAATACTGTGTGGAGTGCTTACGGCAGTGGACAAAACGAAAAAGGGAAAGCTTAAACTTCGGAGTGCCTATGGTATGGCGAGAGCAGAAGAACCATACAGATGATTGCTATTTTTGCATTGTTAATGTGAAAGGTTTTAATAGGTTCAAAAAACGAAAGTGGGAATATCCCGATTTGGAGTCAGCAAGAAGACCGGTGGTGCACAGCAACGATGTTCCTGTGCCAACCTTCACAAC
Source organism: Schistocerca nitens (assembly GCF_023898315.1). NCBI lineage: Eukaryota > Metazoa > Arthropoda > Insecta > Orthoptera > Acrididae > Schistocerca > Schistocerca nitens. The sequence goes on from NC_064616.1 coordinate 954,956,834, forward strand.
ATTACCCACGCTAACATCATCAGATGACGATGTGCATGGCGAGGAATGTACAAGTAGTGGTTCGGAATACGAAGGACGTGAGACACAACCCCAGCAGTTCGACCAGAAGGAGCTCAGTGACTTGATACGAGAACTCAATCTTTCAAAGCAAGCATCAGAACTCTTAGCATCCAGGCTTAAGGAAAAGAACTGTCTTCATCCAAGTGTTAAAATAACAGCTTACCGGACGAGAGAAGAAAACCTTCTTCCATACTTCAACCAAGAAGAGGTTATAGTGTATTGCAGCAATATACCTGGACTTTTACTTGAATTGGGGCTGCCGGAATATAGACCAGAGGACTGGCGTCTCTTCATAGACAGTTCCACTAGAAGTTTAAAATGTGTTCTCCTACACAATGGCAATCGTTACGCATCTATTCCAATTGCCCACTCAACAAAACTTTGTGAAGCATATGCTAACATCAAGATGGTTCTGCAGAAAATTCAGTATATGCAGCACCAGTGGTTGATTTGTGTTGATTTGAAAATGGTGAACTTCTTGCTTGGACAACAAAGTGGATACACAAAGCACCCATGTTTTATCTGCATGTGGGATAGTAGGGCAAAGCACGAACATTGAAAGCAGAAAACATGGCCTCCAAGGGAACATATGGCTGTTGGTGAAGCAAACATCATTAATGAACCTCTGGTTAGTAGGGACAAGATTGTTCTTCCACCATTACATATTAAGTTAGGACTAATGAAGCAATTCACGAAAGCTTTAGACAGAAATGGTAATTGCTTCACATACATCTGCAATACGTTCCCTGGACTCAGTAGTGAAAAACTTAAGGCAGGAATATTTGATGGTCCTCAAATTCGCAGGCTCATCAACGATACCAATTTTACAAGTGTCATGACTGTCACTGAAGCATCGGCCTGGAACAGTTTTGTCGCTGTTGTAAAATGTTTTTTGGGCAATCATAAAGCTCCCAATTACGAGGAACTGGTCAAAAACATGCTCACTAACTTTCAAAACTTAGGAGCTAACATGAGCATAAAATTGCACTTCCTTCACAGCCACTTGGATCGATTTCCTCGTAATCTAGGTGATTTCAGTGAGGAACAAGGAGAGCGGTTCCATCAAGATATGAAAGGAATAGAGGAAAGCTATAAAGGAAGATGGGACAGACATATGATGGCAGATTATTGCTGGAATCTGCAACGTGACTGTTCTGAAGAGACCTATAAAAGGAAAGCGTGCAGGAAGCGGTTCGTCATGGACGGAAAATGATATACTTATAAAGAAGCTTTTCAATTATGTTTTATACGTGGACAAATGCCTATCAGGTTTTCATAGAAGCTATTTATAAAGATTATTTTCTTTTTTCATTGTAGTTTGTAGCGCTCGAGTTCAGTATTAGCAATTTTTTCTAATTTTTTGAATAAATCATGCATTATCTCAAAAACTAGAGCCAAACTGCATAAATGGTTGCTATATTCGTCCTCAGCACCACTAACCCATCCTAAAGCCACTCAAATATCTTTGGCAAGAAAATGAGTGTTGACCAGTGTTATTTATGCCCAGTAGTGCTCATTACTAAGTAGACATTGTCTAATCTTATTTCCTAAGAGGAGACATTATATCATCCTTCCTTAATATGCTAACAACAACTTAAGTTATTTATGATGATAAGCATCCGTGTTTTTGAGGAATTGGTAACTGCGTTGCACAGCACCCTCCGTAAATTCTTATTACTCTGAATGTAAGTGTGAGAGTCTTAATGTAAGTTCCAGTGGTAATCTATTGCATTTCTGCTACTTGAGAAAAATCACAAGTGTTGAGTCCACCTTTTTGACTAATTATTTAGGGTGGACAGATAGGAACAGCTGAGAATGCAACGACCACATACAAGCAGTTGTTAGAAAGGTGAACCATAAACAAAGTTTAATCGGCAGGATGCGCAGAAGATTGTATAAACCTGTTACAAAAATTTCTGACACAACGCCTTACGGCCTCTTGTACAATGTTGCCGTGCAGAGTAAAATCCTTGCCAGTCATTGTTGATAGAACACACTGTGTTATCGCGATAAATCTCAGTTGTCTCAAGCGCATATTAAAATCAGCAGTGCAGTTTGAAAGTGGTGTTCTTCATTATCTGCCAAAAACTTTTGTATGAATTTTGCAAACTTACGATGTAGATGCTGTTACGTGGCTGTATTCCGTTTTCGTGATTGAGGTGTGGTTTTAAATACGGATATAAAGCCCTAAGAGCCTGTATATATATCATTAGATACACAGGTACTAGTTCAAGGACTCTGGAGACAGAAGAACAGTTAAATAATTTCCTTGAAATCCTGGCATCGCACTGCTTCTTATGAGTTTGTCAATGCTTTTGCTATGTGGTAAGCAAAGGAGAAGTAAGTCCACCTCAGCGAAAATCGTTTACACCTGGACGAGGTAGCAGCCAACAATATTTTAGAAAACAAGACTGGCATCTAATGGCGACTAGTTAGCTAAGATTGACACGTAATCCACAAAGTGATTGTATAAGTCCACTAGCAATGAAGGTGTTAACAAACACGTAACAGCGTATGAAATTCAAGAAGCGTTAATACAAGAGACAAGAAAAGAACTGTATCTTCATCCATAAATGTAGTCGTCACTTCCACAAAGAAAGGGATCTGTAACATCAGCTTACAACACTCTAAGGTAGTACACAACAGGGTGCTTCCTAGCCAATTAAGTCACTTTCTTGCAGTGAGAACTTTGATAACCATGTTTGAAAGAACGGACACTGCGCATTCATATAACTGATTCGCCTCGATGGGCAATGCATCGACTACTCACGGAGGAGACGGACGGGGACTGGTGGGGATGTGGGTCCTCCGAGGGACGTGCTGAGATAGTCTCCGCCAGTGCGATAAACTACGTGTCCTTCTGGTGCAGGCGGTTAAGGCAACTGCCTATTAAGCAGGAAATCCTGGGTTGTAATTCCACTCCGGCGCAAATTTTCATTCGTAGCCGCTGATTCCGCATAAGTTGCGATACAGGTAGCATCAGTAGTTTCTTTCCTTCCCTTTCCCCCCCCCCCCCCCCACCATCAATTTACATTATATATAAACGTAGATTCCTGTAGCTGACTATCGACCTCGACTTAACGCAAACCGATGGATATATATGAAAACCTAACAACAATCTTACAACCTACGTGCGCAAGAAGAGATCCAGAAAAAAATTTATGTTATTGTGAAGAATATTAAGTAGGCTGGAGTACAGAGTTTAACGTCGATGAGCTTCAATTGCTAAATGAAGACGAATAATAAATTTATGTGGCAAACAATAAGTCCAAGAGTATTTCAGTGTAGTAATAACAAGCTTAGTTATTTTATAAAAGACCCTGATATGTGTCTTTGATATTCTTTTATGTCTTCCTGAGCTAAAGAACGTGCTAATACCGTACTGGAGGCTGCAGTTTACTATTATAGAATGGATAGTGAGTTTGAGCCTACTGAAGACTATCTAAATGTATTGAATGACCTTAAAGGGTAATTCTGTGCGCCAAACTCTTCTATGGGTGTAAACTATCAACTATCGGATATCGTACAGAACAGTTGCTGTGCTTTGCCTAACCGTCGCATTACCGAGCGGGATATTCTGAATATCTCGCGTTAGTTTCTCTCTGTAATTATTTTATCTGATGAACTATATGCTTGTGATTTCATGACTTTTTCCTAAAATGATAGAAACTGTATTACACAATTTTTTTTTTGCTTTCAAGTTATAATTGATGGGGTACCATATACTGGTGGGGTTCTGAGACTACTTCGCTTGGTATGAAATGTCTTGTTTTCTAATTTGTTGAAGATAAAGATTTTACGAAATACTTCTCTCACTGGTCTCACTACTGAGTGTTACGATACATATATTGTTTACTTCAAATAACATTTACAGTTCTCTATTGTTTCATTTTACTTTTCCTGAGATAGATTAGACGTTCACAATTGAACTGAAACTACACGAGTCTAAATTTCATCCGTAATGAACGGTACCCAACGGCCTTTTTAAAGAGGAGATATTGGAAATTCCGATACTAAGCAATTTTGATGCCAGTGGCGATGAAAATGAATGGGATATTGACAATGAATTGAATTAATGTATGGATCCTATCGAAGAAACACGAACGAAATCACTACATCAGATGAAGAAGGTGATGAAATATCAGAAGGTGACACATTCGCGTGAGCATGTAGAGGAAAATGATGTGAGCAATGGAGACAAGTTTGTTTCTAGGACTGGGCTATAATTTTCCAATGAACAGACGGCGCCGACCCACAACATTTTGAACGTAACACCTGGCCCAGTGAATGATGGGAAAGCAATCAAAACCACAACACAGTCGTTTTTGCTATATATTTCACCAAAATTCGTGAGCATTATTTTCGAAGAAATGAACAGGGAAGCTAAATGAGTATTTTTTGTGGAAGGCAGTTCATTCCTCCAACAAATGACATTGCACAACTGAAGTGCAACAGCAATACTTACATCAACAGATTGAACTCGACATCGCGTAAGTGCTTCATATCTATGGGGAACGAAATTTCTATTCTGCCGCTACGTGAAGAAACACATTTATGTCGATACTGAAGATCTGGACGATTGGCAACGGAGATAGACAATCAAAATGAATTCAAGAAGCCAAGGAAAAGCTACAAGCCTTCAGGGTAGTGTTCGACATATGTCAGTCTGACTTGTGTAAGAACTTCTACCCTCATGAATACGTTACTATTGATGAACGACTAGTAAAACACTGAGAACATCGCCCTCTTGGATTTTGTATGAAGTATGGTAAGTATGACACAAAAATTTTTGTTTGTGCCCATATGAAGATATCTTTCTTACTGCGGCCCCTAATTCACACGAGGATGACGAACAACGATCGAGAAGTAAATCAAGGACAGAGTGTTGTTTCGGGTCTGGTGGAACCTTTTCTGAATAAAGGTCAAGATGTCTCACAAAAGACCTGACTGTAGTTTCCTGTGTTCTTAAAAGCAGAAAGTCAGTAACGGTACTCTATACCCGACATCATGAGAAGTAAGTGACTGGCGAAGAAATAGAATGCAAACCCTACATCACACTCCATTACAACAAAATCGAAGGTGCCGTAGTTAATGAAGACAAAGCGACAGGCAAATACAGCTGTGTTAGAAGAATCAGGCAGTGGCCACAAACAATTTTCATGGAGATGATAAATATTGCAACAATTAATGCATTTATTCTGTACATACAAATACTTCCTGAGTAGCAGGGGAATAATCGGAGTTGACGGAAACGTTCCGTGACCGAGATGGCATTTGGACTCAGCGAACACAACATGGTGGAGAGAGCTAGTAATACCAGTATGTTCCATAAAGCTGTAAAAAGTACACTGAAAGCGTGAGGTAGTGATCTAAACCCAGTGTTCCAATTTACGAACACCACCGCGCTGTCAAGATTGCAAAAGGAACGAGGATCGGGAAACGAGAATCTGTTGTACAAAGTGCCATAAACGTTTTTGTAAAATATAAAGAGAAGACACTGTTACTTTGAAGTGCAAAATGCTACAAAATGCACGTGAACCTAATGAAAATTCTTTAACTTGATATCAATAGCTTCTTTAAATTCAATTAATCTACCTTACGTCACAATAATTACTTACGGTTGAAAATTATTACCTAGAACTCATGAGATTTTCTATTTAATTTACTGAGTTAACAGTTTCTTATATGCCTGTTGAGTGTGCACTTTCTGTTTTTACTGTTGTATACTTTACTTTGTGTCCGTTTCTGCCATTAAGTCTGATAAACCCTGTGTATACGCAACATGTAATCGCCATTTGCAAAACGGGGTTGCCAACAAGCAACACTGATGTAGCCCAACTGTCACCTCCTAGCATGTTATCAAGATGGCGCACCTAAGCTGACATTGGTTGGTTATGAGGAATTTCTTCTGATTGTGTCTGCAAATAACGAAACTACCAAACACTTCATTGAAGTTCTTCAAATATTGTCTAGTTGATAACATCAGAAGTTCCGTGAGGCTTTTTTCGATGAAGCTATTATCGAAAGGAAGGTAGCAATGGCAGAAGGCAGTGGCAAAATACAGGAAGACCAGCAGAGGATTGACACTGGTGCAGGAACAGGCAGTTTTTCCTGAAGGTAAATAAATGTAACACATTGCACACAAATCGGTAGGTGCTATGAAATTTCTAAAAACACACAACTGACATTTCGTTACCCACCTAAAAATGCTAAGAGCAAAGTTATCATCCGAGATACTTCTGTGCGTTTTTTGTAGATATATCTCTAATGATGTGTTTGATTATAGCAATTGTTCGAATAGAAAGTATGAAAACTTCGCTAACCATCCTTTCTGTTCTTAGGATGCTGAATCAATGTTCAGTACTGTGAACCTCAAAAAAATGGTTCAAATGGCTCTGAGCACTATGCGACGTAACTTCTGAGATCATCAGTCGCCTAGAACTTAGAACTAATTAAATCTAACTAACCTAAGGACATCACATACATCCATGCCCGAGGCAGGATTCGAACCTGCGACTGTAGTGGTCGCTCGGCTCCAGACTGTAGCGCCTAGAACCGCACGGCCACTCCGGCCGGCACTGTTAACCTCAAACAAATTATTATAAGCCTAAGATATAGTATTAAATTAACAGAGACAATAAACAGTGCTTTAGGGATTCCTAACCCTAGGTCCTTGAGAGTGACCAATCTACATAATCAGTCAAAATCCAGAGATCAGTCAAATAATTATGGTAGATTACAGAGGCACTCTTTGCAGCTACCCTAGATGCATAGTTACATAAATTTGCTACAGCATGGAGAGGATTGAAGTGTGTGGGGATATACATGCGGTATTCACAATTAACAATGGTTTTCAAGGAATTCTTATAACCAGTGCAAGCAACACTGACACAGTACTCTGAATGAACTTTCAGTTAACAGTGGCCTATGCTCAATATACCAGATACGCTCCTTGAAATTAGGATAAAGTAACTGGAGACTAGAATTCGACCTGTAACAGCAACATCAAAATGAAAACCTCAGTTAGTTTTAACACTCATGTTCAAGGTTTAGTACATAAATATTTGTTTTCACTGAGTTTGTACAAGTGGCATACTGTCTACAGTGTTAAGGAGACACGTTTAAAATATTTTCTGAAACATGCACTTTAAAGCCACACGAAGACCTCTCAGGCTCGCTGTAATCTTCTCATTGTGCAGCATTGTTTATCCTTATAACAGCTTCTGCAGTGGATTGCAATAGATTTCGTCCTACAGCCTCACTACTTCAGAAACTGAGGCCGCAATCTGAAATGGTATGTGTAATTGTTGTTGCCGACATCAGTTAGGAAACCGGTTTGATTAAGCTCTCCACAGTAATCATCATTTCTGAGTAAACACTGTAGTATGCGTTAAATTCAGCCTGTTTACTATACTCATCCCTTGCTCTCCCTCTACAGTATTTATTTCCAACACTTCCCATTCTTAGCAAACTGGGAATCCATTGACACTTCAGTATGAGTCCCATCAGCCAGTCCAATATTTGTAATAAAATTGTGCTATAAATTTCGATTTTTCCACCTACTCAATTCTGTATCTCCTCATTTTGTTAAATGACCATATATTGGGCAGACTGTGAGAATTCTTTTTGATGATTCTCTGTAATAAAGTATAAAAATGTATGAGGGAGCCATTTGCCACTATGTCCTGTAAAAATTGTACCATATGGGGGAATATGCTACGATTATGTTTTATCATGGGATAATTTATTAAACATTTGCTTTTAATGGGAATGATCTGTTACACTTTTTCTCCAACCAAATAAAGAACTGCAATGTATTGGAGCAATTTGTTACAATTTATGCAATAGTAGTGAAGTATGGGGCAATTTTTTTGCAATTTTGCTGTTATATATGGTAATTTCTTACAATTTTGCTGTAACGTTGTGATATTTCAAACAGAAAGTCTGTTACACATTTTATTCAGTGACAGACTTCTCGATTGAGCAGTAGTGCGCTGTTAAGTTGCCGTGTAGTGGGCAACCCAGGTACGTCAGAGGATTGCAGCGAACAATGCACAGGTTATTACAGCGAGATGTAAATAGGTTAATGTTTGTCATTTGAGAAACATAAGACTGCAATGTCATGCTGAAGAAACTTTTCAGTTTCACTAGACTCCTAATGTCCATTTGCGGTCCAAGAAATTTAAGTAAATTCAGTTATTCAGATATGTTTCAAATTGGATTCTATAATGTTAGATTGGTATCAACAAAGAATATGTGTGATATCTGTTTCAAATGAATAAAAATTATACGTACAAATTTCTGAATGGTGGTCGATTTGTAAATTGGTGCACTGATTCCGTCAGTGTGTTACATGATCAAGTTTTTAAATAGGCAGACATAGCAGCATTTGTGGTCATCTGGCCTTCGATTCTAGCTTGGTTGGAGAGGTTCTTTTTGACGGGATTTGTGTGATACAGAGATCCTCTGATCACAAATATATTTAGGTTTGGGGGATAGGAGTGTTTCAATGTGCACCTGATCAGAACGTGTAATTATCTGGAGGCTCTATGTGCCAGTGGTGATTGGCTCGTAGTTCAGCTGTGACTGAACATTTCAGCTGTGATGTATATTTCATCTACACCCATGTGATTATCGTACAATTAGCCACGAAGTGCCTGACAAAATTCATGATTGCAAAATACTAACAAGAATTATTTACAGAAGAATGGGGAAACTGGTAGAAGCCAACCTTGGGGGAAATGAGTTTAGATTCGGTAGGAATGTAGGAACACGCGTGGCAAAACTGACTCTACGATTCTCATAGAAGATTGGTTAAGAAAACTCAGACCGATGTTTATAGCATTTGTAGACTTAGAGAAAGCTTTGAACAATGCTGACTCGATTACTCTCTTTGAAGTTCTGAGGGCAGCGGGTGAAAAATACAGGGAGCGAAAGTCTATTTACAACTTGTACGGAAGCAAGATGACAGTTATAAGAATCGATGGGCATGAAAGGGAAGCAGTGGTTGAGAAGGGAGTGGGACAGGGTTGTAGCTTATCCCCGATGTTATTCAATCTGTACATTCAACAAGTATCAAAGTTAACAAAAGAAAAGTTCGGAGTAGGAATGAAAGTCCAGAGAGAAGTAATAAATACTTTGATGTTTGCCAATGACATTGTAATTCTGTCAGAGACAGCAAAGGACTTGGAAGAGCAGCTGAATGGAATAGACCGTGTCTTCAAAAGAGGATATAAGATGAACGTCAACAAAAGCAAAACGAGGATAATGGAATTTAGTTGAATTAAATCAGGTGATGATGACGGAACTGATAAGAAAATGAGAGACTGACAGAAGTAAATGAGTTTTGCTATTCGAGCATCAACATTGCCGAAGTGGAGAGGACATAAAACGTAAATTCTCAATGACAAGGAAAGCTTTTCTGAAGAGGGAAATTGTTAACATCGAGTATAGCCATCTAAAAATATGGAATTAGTTTCGCGTCTACTGTCGATAGCACTCATTACATCGTGATCGTAAAGAGCTAGTTGTGTTTCGCAAGACGATATTTTAGAATTCATGTTAGCTTTCTTCACTAGGTAACGTTCGAGCATAGTGTATGTTCGAAAAGCCTACTGCAAATCGACGTTAGTCTCATAGGTCTGTAATTCAATGGCTAAATCTGTACCTTTTCTTGGGTACAGGTGTAACTTGTGCAAGTTTCCAGACTTTGGGTACGAATCTTTATATGACCGAGAGGTTGTTTATATTTCTAAATAAGGAGTTATTCTATCAGCATACCTTGAGAAGAATCGGACTGGTATACATTCAGTACTAGGTGAATCAAGTTGTTCGCTACATCAAAGATACCTACGTCTAAGTTACTTCCTGCTGCTAGTACAATATTCAGACATGTAAATCAGAGAATAATTTGATAACTCTACGGCTGTGGAGTTGCTGCCTGAAGGGTCACAGCATTATCTTGTTAATTCCACCAGATATTTTTTAGGCATTTACGTTCAATATTCTGAGTGGTTTTTACAGAATGTCTGACATGAATTGTTAAATTTAAATGAAACTGTATGGTTCCAGAGACCTTTCAAGTTTCACACATCTATGATGTATATATGCTGACCGAAATGACGAGTGAAAATTTCTACCAAGGCCGGTGTTCGAATCCCAGCCTTGGTGCAAATTTTCATTCGTTGCGTCAGTCTGCATATATACATCGTAGTAAATTCATTATTTCCTGTGAAGGAAGGTCATTCTAGGCAAAAACTACAACTAATCTCTTCTTCACTTTGCCAACTATCACTGTCGCAGTAAGATGTTAGTAAACAAAGCATCAGCGGCTATTTAGCTCGTAGTTCGCTTGACAAGCGCCAATGGGAAGAGTTGTTTTACTGCTGCGGTGTAGTCGTGGTGTTTACGTAGTTAGGTTGCTGTTCCGCTGAAAAATGAAAGTGAACTCGTATGGCATGAATTGCTGGGACACCCTGAAGGGCTGACCAGCCGCCTGTGTGAAAGGTTTTGCCTATCCTCCGAGACCGCAGGTAACTTACCTTCGTGAAACATTGGAGATGTATGTATAAGTGTAGGTGACTGTAAAAGGTGTGTATGGAGTGTAGTGTCATATGAGGTTTGGAGATGATGAAAGGGGGGGGGGGGTATAGGGTGATACCCGGTGCTGGCACATAGCCTGCTGCTCTCGTAGAGTAGAGAGGCGGCCGCCGAGCTTATCATCCCCATCTGACGGACGGATCACCACCAACAGTGTCGCATGCCCCACTTGATGAGACTCTGCGCAGAACTTTGTATTTGAATGCAGGACACTTGTCGTAAAGGTTACTGCCAGTACCCCTCCTGTTAACGGCGTGTGGCGTACCTGAACGCTCACTCATTCAGCTGCTGGCCACGCCCGACCTTCCTCAGCTTCGATGAAGTTACGGGAACTGCTGCATTCACCTTTTTTTCCTTTCTTAATGAATTTCATATACTTTTCACCTTCAGATCTTAATGGTACTGAATCAAGGTTTTGAGAAGCCTTGGTATGCAGAGGGTTTCTTAAGAAGTCGTTGCCCAAAAGCCTGCCAGTTTAAAGAAGAGCAAAATGCAGATGCATTCTAGTAATCCACCAGCCAGTCTGGAACCCCCAACTAATGCAGCCATTATCTCCATTGGCATTTACATTATCACTTTTTTCTGTCACCTCAGCCGTTTTATTAATTTTTTTCTGAGGCGTTACCCATCTTTTTACTAGACAGTTGCGTGTTTCTTTCTCCATCTTTCCCCCTGACATTCCTGATTATGATGGAAACTACACAAGGAAAAGGTGTATTTGCCACCGCCACTTTGACCTTAAAAAATGTGTACCATTTCAGGCTTTGGCCCCTAACTACTCCTTTCAAGATAGTTCTACCTAATGTCAGAATGGAGGAAAGACAGCTGGGGAGAGGGTATCAGATGGATGCATCAGAGAAGAATTTATTTTTTTATAAATTTACAACTTGTAGATCCGCTTGTAGCCGTGGATATATCCATGCATGTCTTCTCGAAAGTAAAGGGGGATACCGTAGGGGACCATAGTATCAAAAATCCAAAAATATGGCATCGGAGAAAGCACTCTAAAGGAAGCTGGAAAACGTATTGACTGTATTTCCGATTATAGACAATGGCGCAATGTCGCCGGTTCGCTTAAGTTCTAAAATCGAGAACACGCTTTTTACCAATTGTAAAAAATATCGAACTGTAAGGCAACGGAACCGATTCACAATATGGGTCTTCGGCTGCGGGTAGAACACTGTATGCGCGGTGTAATTCCGTCACGATTGGCACATGTGAGGAAGGCCAGTTTTCGCTGGACCAAGTGCCAGACATCTGCTGCTAGGCCACCAAAGATGCGATGGTAGTCCGTGTCTGGCATTCCGCACGAGACGCAGGGCACAGAGACGGCGAGGCGAACTTTATGGAGACAAGAACGATTTTTTTGTTTCCTGTTGACAGTAATATATCATGCGCAGCGTGTAGTGGTGTGCAGAAAATGGTTGTTCAACGTCCGCCATATATTGCGCCACCTGTAATGCAGGTACTTCTACTCTATCACATTGGGAGCGCGGGCCAGTTGCTTTTCAAAGTAGACCGCCTTTGTCGACAACAAGGTCACAAGTGGAAAAGAGGCAGACAGATAGCTGAGCTCCAGAGAAAAAGAGTCCTATGAGATAGAAGGATGCAGGGATGTAAGACGAATCTGGAGAGGCCAAAGAGACCGGGCTATGTGCATCAAGCAGTAAGCTTGTAAGGCGCATCCGGCAATGCCGTCACTTTGTCGACTGTGAGCAGACAAACAGGGCCCGAGCTCTAGTAGCGTCGTTGTAAATACCCACACACCCTCGACATCGGGGTAAGGGTGAGAAGCTCATAGCGGACTTTGAAGATTACTCCCTGGTAAAAAATGAACAAGTTGCAGCCAACACAAGGCGTGCCAGTGTTTGTGGGACGGAAAGGTTTTGCGCCGGCTTAGGGAGCCCGAGCTCTAGTAGCGTCGTTGTAAATACCCACACACCCTCGACACCGGGGTAAGGGTGAGAAGCTCATAGCGGACTTTGAAGATTACTCCCTGGTAAAAAATGAACAAGTTGCAGCCAACACAAGGCGTGCCAGTGTTTGTGGGACGGAAAGGTTTTGCGCCGGCTTAGGGAGCCCCGTTGTTGTGCGAGTGTTGACATAACACGTACGCTGCTGGGCGTCAAGGGAATGGTGTCTATGTTCGTTGAATCCAAACCTGATCCATTGCAGCAGTATTCTGTAATTGAGGGCCGCAGGGCAGGGCAGGGCCGGACAGAGCAGGGCAGCCATAAAATCGATGGCAAGGCAACGTAAGGTGTTAGTCACGTTGAGCGGACCACCGCTCCGCTGAGGCATGCCTGAATCAATAGACACTGCCCGCGATTTACGTACATTAACGACTGCTGTAGGTCGCCACCAACCACATCAATGCTCTCGTATGGTCAGCACTTTGTAGGCAGCGGACCAAATCGTCCGCAAAGGCGGTGCAGGAAAATCGGTGTCCACCCAGCAACATCCCGATCAGTCGTTGTCGTAGGCCACATAAAAGTGTTCTAGGGCAAAGATGTACAGCAGTACCGACAGAGGGCTCCCCTGTCGCACTGAGCGCCTGGTTAGGATCGATTGTGTGAGCTTACCATTATACAGCAGCCAGGGTGTCACTCCACACAGGTGATGTACGACCACCTCGTCAATAGTTTCCGGGTATCCCAGATAACGGATGATAGCCGTAATGATCTAACCGATTAAATGCTTGGTTGTAGTCTAAGGAAGCCAAAGCCACGGGCAAATATTGAGCTCGAGAGAGGGCTATGAGATCCCTGTAGCGGCTGAGCACTGTCCGAATGCTGTACGCTCTTCCTAACGACACCTGATTATAGGATACGACATGGCCTGCAATCCTTTTTAGTTGCACTCCCAAAAGACGAGTAATGATCTTCTTGTCACCATTTAGCAGGGTGAAGAGGCGATTATCACTTATGTGCAGACGCCTATGGGGTTTGTGAAGAGAGACAATGAAGCCTTCTAGAAGAACATTTGGGACCGTCACCGCAGTGGGCACCAGTTTTACGCAGATAACAGTCCACGTGGGACATAAGAGCTGTCAGGATGGAAGTCAGAATTTGAGATGTATGCCATCAGGCCCAGGTGACGTGTTAGCAGCTCCTGCTTGGATGGCGTCGAGGACTTCGTCTTCTACGAGCGGTGCCTCCAGTTCCATTGTCACGTTCTCCAGTATCGTGCTGAACCAGAGAAGGGAGACCTCTTCAATAACAGCTGGTGAATGAGGATGGTAAGAGTACAATCTAGAATACTGCGCGTGAAAGAAGCGCACAGTGCAGCATTGGGTGTCAGTTTCTTTGCCTTCGTCATAAGTGGTGGTACCAATAGGGCCAGGTGCCGTCGTCACTTGTTGGCTAGAAGATGGTACAGCGACTGAGCTTCCGAAGCCATATGGTCACAAGTGCAGACTTCCTCCAGCGTTCCTTCAAGGTGGCTGTATGAGAGGGCTGTGATTAATAATTTGGTGCGGTTCACTATTGTAGAGCGTTCAGGAGAAAACGGCAGCGCAGAGCAGTCCCTCAGCAATCGGTAATAAAATACCAAGGATTGCCACCTCCAACTTGCCAAGTCTCTACCATACGACATCACTGTCTGGCAGAGGGCATGTTTTGTACAGGACAGCAACCACGACAAGGTAGATGGGTAAGCGCCATGGCGGTTGCAACAAGAATCCCAAGTCATCTCAATAAGCTGCCGACCCTCAGGAGACTTCAGCAGAGCCATTTACGTCTTCGAAACACCCCTTCCATGTCACACCCATGGGCGTTCAAAGATGATGGTGTAGACATTCTGCATGGCTGGAAAAAGCGACAGACCAAATCTTTGACAGTAGGGTTCCTTCCACCAGCGAGCGTGAGATATAAACGTGATCAAGGCGACTAAAAGAAACTGCGGTATAGTACCTGAAACTGGGACGGTCACCATGAACGTGCTCCCACGTGTCCACAAGGTGGATACGGTCGACAGTTATAACAAGCTCTGCGCAAGGCAAATGATGCGGCAACTGAACTTTGGGGTGGAGGGTGGAATTAAAGTCACCACACAGCACCAATGCATCTTGTGAAGTAAGATTGTCTCCGAAAAGACGGCAGAGTGTACCCTTCGCCTCCCTGGTCGTGAGGGAGGGTAGACTTTAATAGTAGTGTTGATATCAGACGTAGCAGGACCGTACGACTGTTCCGGCACCCCTGCCGTCCATAAATTGAGTCCTGCAGTGGCACTCGGCTGGGACAGACCGCACATGACTGACGAAGCCGCGGCTATCCCTGTGATGATGTACTGGGGATACAACCGGCGGAACGCGGCCGCCAACGGTATTCATAGGTCGTTTAGATTCCTTCTCTATTCGTCCATCCAAGAAAGAAGCAGCACCAGCGCGTTGTCCAGGTACAGAATCATCGGAGAGCCGCTGCAGGTCGGCGTCTTCCAGGAACGACTTGTTAACAAAGGGCGCTGGCGACAGATGGGAAGGCTTCACAGGCTGTGGAGGACAAACCGCTGAGTTAGGAGGGGAAAGAGGCTTGCTCAAACGCGAGCCTTGAGAGATCTATGTGTAGTCCGACGCCGGTTCGCCATCCCGTGGTGACATCATGGGGAGACAATCGTCAGATAGCGTACCATTACGTTTCTTGAACTTCCTCGGTGACTTCTGTTTCCGAACATGTTGTTCCGTATAGGAGTGGTAACGGCCGTCAGCTTACGCCGCCCCAACCTGAATTAACCCAGAGGTTGGAACGAAGTCCGAGATGATGTGTATCGCTACTGTTACATCGCTTCCTGGGTTCCGATCGGCGTCTGAGGGCGTCGTTTCCGCCGAATGTGATGGAATCTGATGACTCGCCAGGCTATCAGTGTCCAGCAACGATGGCAGATCTGAATGAAACGGGCCCGGTGCATCCGACATCTTCGCAACAGAGACGTAGGTGACATGTAGCACTGTAGGTGCAGGGATGGTGCGGCATCTCCTTCATGCGTCTGGTGAGGCAATCCGACCGAACGTGACTCTCTTGGCCACAGCCTTGCACACGTTCGCTACTGACCGTCATACATGACTATCACCCGCGAGCAGCCAATCATCAAATAAGATGGCGCGTGCTTTGTCTGTTCAAGTTTGATCTCAGGCACTCCATTTCAGACGTGGTAGGTCTCGAAAGTCTGCCACTTTTCTGTGAGTTGAATGACATTTTTGTAAGGTCGGAGGGCAGATACGACCACGTCTTGCTGTACTTCAAAAGGAAGTTCGAGACAAGTAGGGTACGAAAGCCTAACCCTGTGTCATAAACCGAAACAGCTTCGACGTGTCCATGAGGGTTTAAATCTCAGTCTCTGGGTGAAAAGTCGCACGGCATCAGCGCAAATTTCTTCAGTGCTCAGTTTGATGCACACGACGCGGGTCGTGATGGACAAGTGAATAACTGTGATGTCATGGAGTGCGAGTTGAAGTTGGTCACGGATGAACTGTTCTAGTTCGTGCGCTCGAGGTCGTGCGTGTTTCTCTTGAAATGTGATCTTTGCTGTCCCACGGCGGTAGTATAAAGCCATTGCAGATGGGAACGTGAATGATCATAGCGACGTAGCACTGCGTTCTAACGTGGATACAACAACAAACCCGCCGAGCGCTGCTCGGAGCGCCGAGCATGTCTTCGTAACAAAGAAGGGAGAGGGTGAAACCCGGCGCCAGCACATAGTCTACTCCTCTCGTAGAGCACAAAGGGATCCGTCGACTTTATCATCCCCATCCGACAGACAGATCACTAACAACAGTGTCGTATGCCCTCACTTCATGGGACACAGCTGAGAGGTTTGGATTTGAATACAGGACACTTGGCGCAGAGATTGGTGATCTGGAACTCCGCGCCAGTACCAATCGTGTCACTTCTACCGTGAAGACAGAGGAGGAAATATTAACAAGGTGTAGCGTGCCAAAACTGTTACCCACCAAACTACTGGGCACGTTCGACGGTGTTTAACTTCGACGATCTTATCGTAACCGGAGTATCCACCTCGACACGGCCGTTGACTTTCGTTGAGTGCCATCTGTCCAGTACCATTGTTATTTGCGAATATTCGTTTCTGGTTTACGTGAATTGATTTTTGTTGTTCTACCACACAACGAAATTTTGATTTTTTAACAGGAATGTCATAGTAGCACTGCGTCGTGTATAACAACGTTCGAAAAAAAAACCAATGGTCTTCTCTTTTGGAAAGGAAATCCATGTGAAAACATACGGCTGGATATATGAGATAAATGGTGTCAATTCTGACTCAATTCATACGATGTAACTAGGTAACGAACGTATTTTCTTTTGCTTTTATCCCGCAGCTACTTGGAGTCGGTATAATTATTAAAGTATTTGACGCTGTAAATGTTAGTGGTTGCCCGGATGCCTTTCCTGTCACCATTAATTTAAAACGTGCTTCGCTCTTCAGTACGTAGGTTTTCCCGGTGTAATAAATGACGATATTCTTCTCGTGTCTGCAGCCAGATCATCAACTCAATTTGACACCGGATCTCGAGATGATTTCATGATCCAGCTGCAGCTGGAGCTCTTCTCAGATTCTCATAAGCCTTTTGAACTAGTGAACCGTACATATCTCCTACACACAAAGCAAAATCTGGGACTCCTCGTGTGATTGTTACACGCGATTAAAAGCATTGCGATACGGATGAATGAAAACATAGCGGTTAACGGCCAAACAACAAAGAGCTATAAGTAAGATGAGGTGTTCCTATTGAAAGTCCTCTTTCCATGCTTTTATACGACATGCCACTACTCTCCTTTCTTTGAAATGACCATTTCAGATTCACGAGAATAACAGTAGTAGGCCGTAAAACAGTCATAAGAGACTATGCTTATGATGGGAGTATAATCATGAGAAATAACGACGAAGTAGGCGTACTAGTAACAATGACTCATTCTTACTGCCATGTTTTGGGAGCTAACGCAAATGAAAAATAACATTTTAAATTCGAGAGGCTTCGATCATGTCAACGAAGACTGTGAACAATTAGACAGAAGATACAAAACACTTTGGGACGAACGTAAATGCACGCACGATGAAAATGGCCGCTATATTTTGGAAAGAAGATTCAGAAAAGTGCACGGAGCAATAATAGGACATTTATCACAAAACATAAGCCAGTTTCAGCAAGTGTAATATATAAACTCTTGCATACTATCTAAAGCTTATTACACTGCACAAATTATTTCGATACCATAAATTTGCTAGAAAAATAATGTCAAACATTACAAAAATTTTTTGGAATGATATGTTCCAAGTGCTGAAGCAGCTACCCTAGGTACCAGGAACGGATTATTAGGACTCATAGATATAACAAAAAGGGCATCTGCAGTCTTCGTTAAACGGACTATGAATCTAATACGAGGATCGGCAGATAGTATAAAACTACACTTTTGGAAATTCTCAAACGCGAAAGATTTAAATATGGAGGAATAAATGAAACAGAAAATTATTTCAGAAATGTAGACAGGGCTGCTATTTGTTACAACTCTGGCCTCGCAGCCCTATCTTCTGATATAGCAACGGCTTGATACAATTCAGTCAGTAGTGCAATTAGCACTAACGAACGATAATATCAAAATGGTCTGATTCAAACGTTACCAACGTTGCAATCTGGTTGACACAGATGTACTTGTGCAGGGAACTCAGATAACTGGTTCAGGGATAGACAGCAATCAGCATTCATCACAAGATCTTTACAGGCGAACATGAAATCATCGATTTCCACAGGTCACAGACACAATACTTTTCAGAGAAAAAGAAAAATGCTGTGTACTTAATAATGAGAAAATACGTGACTTATGTAATCAGAAACCTTGGGTCCGACTTCAACACAGAATTCAAGATGTACGTGCAATGCGACTACGACTAAATGAGTAAGCATATGGGCCACAACAGAAAATATGGTAACAAGTTGAGTACTGAACTTGAAACACTTGCCTGGGATAAAAAGAACGTATAAGACGGAGTAATGACACCCATCTAGTCTCAAGGATTTTTTCTTCTTTTATAGTCCAGTTTTTCTTCTTTTATAGTCCATCAACAAAGGTGGTGGCTTAAAAGACACTTGAGTATTGCTCATCAGTGTGGGATCCGTACCAGGTCGGGTTGACAGAGGAGATAGAGAAGATCCAGAGAAGAGCGGTGCGTTTCGTCGCAGGGTTATTTGGTAAGCGTGACAGCGCTACGGAGATGTTTAGCAAACTCAAGTGGCAGACTCTGCATCGCGGTGTAGCTTGCTGTCCAGGTTTCGAGAGGGTGCGTTTCTGGATGAGGTATCGAATATATTGGTTCCCACAACTTATACCTCCCGAGGAGATCACGAATGTAAAATCAGAGAGTTTCGAGCGCGCACGGAGGCTTTCCGGCAGTCGTTCTTCCCGCAAACCATACGCGACTGGAACAGGAAAGGGAGGTAATGACAGTGTGTAACAACAACAACTGTACATATAATAATTTTTTTCTTCTGATTTTCGTTAAATTAGTGTAATCGATGTTCTGATTTCATTTCTTTTTCTTTTCATGCCATGATGTTAAAGGAACTGTAACCAATTTTCGATGTGAATATTAATGTTTATGTCAAATTGCAAGCAATATTATAACAAAATGGAAATGTAAGAAATGTTGAAACTGTTGTAAGATGTTAAAGTTGTATTTATGCGCCTGGTCCATACGTAGGCAATGTATTAGGATATGTGGAATACAAAACCTTTGGTGAATACCCTGTCTGTAGGGGAGCGGTAAAAGGTGGATGGCAGGCGAGCGCGGGAAAATGCACACGGGCGCGGCACGGCATAACGGGTTCAGCAGTAGTAGTCGGAGTTGGGCATCGGTCTGAGAAACACGCTCTGGATCGAGGAGGCTCTCCTGGAAAACGTGATTTCATTGAGCCTCGGATGTGCCGTTTCTGACGACTATACAGCATGGCTATATTCCATAGGCACTAAATGGAAACGTATTGCGACGCTAAGAAGAAGCAAAGTGCCGATACATCAAGAGCCATAGCTGTGATTGTATGTGTGCTTTGCGCCTCGCAATCTCGCCGCCCGCCAACCGCCGTATCGGCACGAACATGTTGAAACTTTTAGTACTGTATTCGTGTGGACCAGTGTTACTTTTGTTCCTGACTGTTCAATAACAACTTAACTTTTACTAGAACTGTCCTATCATTTAATTATCCTCATCACTAACCTAGACAGGATCCTTTCCACATGTTGTGCAATTCGAGTGTCCCGAAATGAAGATTTAAAGTTTATGTTAATAATACTTACCTGCAGACCTATCTATGTTAGAATGATGCTTAAAGAACTTTGTTGTTAATGAATATATAGGTCTGCCAAAATTTGAAGATAATGTTGAAATTGGTTTAGTAATGAAGTTTAATTAATTTGAGACAAAAATAATGGTAGTTAAATAAGCAAGAAATAAGACAAAAAGAGTAGTAACTCATGTATTGGAAATCTTGAGTGCTTAACGATTTCGATAAACTAAAATCTCAGTACAGTGATCATAACAGTTTCAGGGCACCCCCCCCCCTTTTTTTCTTCTTTTCTATTCATTTAAATTCTGAAGTGTACTGAACTGATTTGACTAGCAAAGTTAAAGTCAATATAAAACCAAAATTTATTAGTGTTTTACCTTTTTCAAAATTGACATTGTATGTATGTTTCGAAAGTGCTATTTGTAGGGTAACCTATGCCCGATTTTAATCAGATCAATAGACAGTACGAAGTTTGTAGTAAACATTATAGTGTATTGTTGTGTATTTATGGCTTGTTCACATTAGTGCAGAAAGTGAAATCATTAGTTCAGTAGATTTTCTGGTTCTAAAATTTACCACATTATGCAGTGTTATTACGTGTTGTTTTGTATGAACATACATCAACTTGTACTGGGAAGAAACTCAGTTAATGCCTAATTAGGCTGGCGACCGTATTATTAACAATTTGGTAGCATCTGCTGTGTCGTTTCTTGTCCGTCCTAACGTGTAGTTGCACTTCAGACTTGGTTGACGCATCATTGTTGTTACTGAGTGGGTGAAAGTCTGATTTTGCCTCCATTCGGGTACACGCGGTCAATATCTACCCCAAAATCCTTTCTTATAGGGTGAATTCCGTCAACTTACCATAGTACAGGCTTTAATAATTATCGTACGCAGTAGCGTAGTGTTACAAGTGGCACGTGGAGTGCCCTCCGCCACACACCGCTGGGTGGCTTGCGGAGTATAAATGTAGATGTAGATGTAGGTATTTAAGGAATGAAAGTAAAATTTTAAACCAGTGTTTGTAAAAAGGAATTTCTTAGTTTTTTCCTGTATTTTCGAGAATTACCAATTCCTGGATGATTTCTAATTTCATGTATTAACAAGATACATGTGAGTTAAGGCGAAGAAGAAACATTTTCAGTTTTATAAAGAAGAAGTGGCTTTACTTTTCACTACACATTTTCTATTACATGCACAAGTAAGATTTATCCAGTTCTCCTTTTAAAACAAAGGCAAATTAAGAAAGTTTGGTAAAGGAACCAGACCAAAACAAGCCCTAGTACTTCAGCTGCAAAGAAAAGCGATTACAATAGAAAAATAAGTGAATATTAAAATGGTAACGGTGTGGCTTCGTAAACATTCCCGGCGTAATAATTGGTTGTATTCATGTCGGGTCTCCAGCTGAAACATATAGTCACCTTGACACCACCGATACGCTGTTCTGCCTGTCGCTGGAGGGCGACCCACGGACTGTGCACACAGGAGCCTCCGCGAGATAGTGCGACGGCTTACTCACCTGAAGATGGACGCCAGATCGACCTTCGAAATATTGTGTCCAGACGACGATACGTTCCGGCTGGAGACCCGACATGAATGCAACTGGTAGCGGTGTGAATTCGTGAAGCTAAGGCTGCCTATTCTCTCGGTACTAAGTTCGCTTGGTAGCCAGTATAAATTAAGCCATTTTTGATGCAGTAATAAAAAAGTGGTTCAAATGGCTCTGAGCACTATGGGACTTAACATCTGAGGTCATCAGTCCCCTAGAACTTATAGCTACTTAAACCTAACTAACCTAAGGACATCACACACATCCATGCCCGAGGCAGGATTCGAATCTGCGACCGTAGCGGTCGCGCGGTTCGAGACTGAAGCGCCTAGAACCGCTCGGCCACTCCGGCCGGCGCAGTAAGAAAATATCAGAACGATATTTAGTAAGGAAACCAGAAGTAGCGTTCTTAATGCTGTGTTGAGTACGACGAACAGTGTGTCTTAGCACTTTCAACATCGTCATCACCATCAAAAATGGCACTTGTAAAAAGAATAATCATTAATTAAAAATTGAGAGAGTGCAAACTTTTTTAGAAAGGTTGAAAGATTTCTTAATGTCTAGCAACGTCTGTTGACGCGCAGTGATCTCTACTTCAATCCAGAATCTACGTTAAAAGTATAGCTCCGCTACCACCAGCTGTGGTAGAGCTTGTTTATGGCAGGAACATGTAGAGCTGGAGGTCATGGGGCTAACCATTCCTTACTCATTAAGTCACTGTTATAGAGTAGTGATAGCGCCCAGTTAGCAAGCTTTGTATTTTTCAGCGACAACAAGCACTTTATACACCAGTCTTAGTTAGACAACATTACTGAGATCAATATTTCACACACTCAAAATGTGTGACTGCAGACAAATTAACTGAGACGGATTTGAGTTTTTTCTGCTTCCTTAAAGTGAAGCCCAATCTATTGAAATCGTGCTAAATTTTCAGTCATTCAAGGGACCGTAGAATCGAATAATGGCCCGTGTGATCGGCCGCTATGGTTGGTGGTGCAAACTGGTATTCGTATTTTCAGAGCAGTAAGTTGCAATGATGTGGGCGCGTGTTAGACGCCCGAGGACACGTCAGAGAAACAAAAAAGGAAAGTCACCTATTTATTACTCAAATTACCTGGTGGTTATAATTAAAGTATAGCTACACACAGAGGTCCAGTGCTGGCCATAGTTATCATGTGGCAGGGAAATTTAGTAGATAGTGTAATACGTTAATGTGGAACCGATTTACGCTGAAAAAAAAGTTCCAATTTTGGTCACCAGGCGCAAATCTGGCACTGGAAATGAAAGAAAGACGTATAGAAGTGTTTCTATACGTAAGAGATTAGAAACGGTACGTAGGCAAAAAAGGTCAGACAAGTAAGAAAGGCGTAATGTTGATTGTTTTACTAACAACCTCTTACACAGTTTCTTCAATATGAGCACCGGAGACGTGGAAGAGACGTTGCATCTGTAAAACGATTTGATCAATAGTTGAAACTTCCTGGCAGATTAAAACTGTGTGCCCGACCGAGACTCGAACTCGGGACCTTTGCCTTTCGCGGGCAAGTGCTCTACCAACTGAGCTACCGAAGCACGACTCACGCCCGGTACTCACAGCTTTACTTCTGCCAGTTGGTAGAGCACTTGCCCGCGAAAGGCAAAGGTCCCGAGTTCGAGTCTCGGTCGGGCACACAGTTTTAATCTGCCAGGAAGTTTCATATCAGCGCACACTCCGCTGCAGAGTGAAAATCTCATTCTGGAAACATCCCCCAGGCTGTGGCTAAGCCATGTCTCCGCAATATCCTTTCTTTCAGGAGTGCTAGTTCTGCAAGGTTCGCAGGAGAGCTTCTGTAAAGTTTGGAAGGTAGGAGACGAGGTACTGGCAGAAGTAAAGCTGTGAGTACCGGGCGTGAGTCGTGCTTCGGTAGCTCAGTTGGTAGAGCACTTGCCCGCGAAAGGCAAAGGTCCCGAGTTCGAGTCTCGGTCGGGCACACAGTTTTAATCTGCCAGGAAGTTTCATATCAGCGCACACTCCGCTGCAGAGTGAAAATCTCATTCTGGAAACATCCCCCAGGCTGTGGCTAAGCCATGTCTCCGCAATATCCTTTCTTTCAGGAGTGCTAGTTCTGCAAGGTTCGCAGGAGAGCTTCTGTAAAGTTTGGAAGGTAGGAGACGAGGTACTGGCAGAAGTAAAGCTGTGAGTACCGGGCGTGAGTCGTGCTTCGGTAGCTCAGTTGGTAGAGCACTTGCCCGCGAAAGGCAAAGGTCCCGAGTTCGAGTCTCGGTCGGGCACACAGTTTTAATCTGCCAGGAAGTTTCATATCAGCGCACACTCCGCTGCAGAGTGAAAATCTCATTCTGGAAACATCCCCCAGGCTGTGGCTAAGCCATGTCTCCGCAATATCCTTTCTTTCAGGAGTGCTAGTTCTGCAAGGTTCGCAGGAGAGCTTCTGTAAAGTTTGGAAGGTAGGAGACGAGGTACTGGCAGAAGTAAAGCTGTGAGTACCGGGCGTGAGTCGTGCTTCGGTAGCTCAGTTGGTAGAGCACTTGCCCGCGAAAGGCAAAGGTCCCGAGTTCGAGTCTCGGTCGGGCACACAGTTTTAATCTGCCAGGAAGTTTCATATCAGCGCACACTCCGCTGCAGAGTGAAAATCTCATTCTGGAAACATCCCCCAGGCTGTGGCTAAGCCATGTCTCCGCAATATCCTTTCTTTCAGGAGTGCTAGTTCTGCAAGGTTCGCAGGAGAGCTTCTGTAAAGTTTGGAAGGTAGGAGACGAGGTACTGGCAGAAGTAAAGCTGTGAGTACCGGGCGTGAGTCGTGCTTCGGTAGCTCAGTTGGTAGAGCACTTGCCCGCGAAAGGCAAAGGTCCCGAGTTCGAGTCTCGGTCGGGCACACAGTTTTAATCTGCCAGGAAGTTTCATATCAGCGCACACTCCGCTGCAGAGTGAAAATCTCATTCTGATCAATAGTTGCTTGGAACAGTTACGATGTCATCTGTTCAACGCGTTCCTGTATACTGGCCTTCAGATCAGGTAGAGAACGAACATGTCTCTGGTAAACGAGTTCTTTGTGATATCCCTAGAGCGAATGGTGATACTGTTTCAGATCAGGTGACCTTGCAGGCAATGCATCTGGGAATCCTCTGGAGATAACACGTTCTTGGAAGGTTACATTAAGGAGATCTTCCACTAAGCGAGTGACATGAGGTGCTACCTCATCTTTAATGAAAAAATGGTTTCCACACTGTTTTGCTCTTCTAAAGCAGGAATCACATGCTATGTGTGCCATTCGAAGAATCTTCCCGAACTTACGCTGTGTTTTCGCGACTTGTTGCCCCTATGGAGGAGTCGGTGATGGGGTATATTACCATTGCCAGGGAGTAACTTGCCAGGGTGAAAGTGATCCGCTAGGCGGCGCGTGAGGGTTAGCGAAGGATTTTTTGGGTTAGCAGCGACAGCAGGAAGGTGTCGAGTCGGGTTGGTGCTGGAAGAAGACCAGTCTTCGTGTCGAACAACGTCTCGTTCGGACCTGATCTGACTGTTCGGCCTCGTTGGAGTTGAAGGTCGTTTGTCTGAAAAGAATCATGTCCTCTGGCTCCAAGTGTTCGCTGGTCCCACTGTACTGGTGTTGGTAGACGTGTTCACAGGGAACGATGTTTACGCTATCTGATCCTGTATCCGTTTTCTGGAAGAGACTGTCAATCAAAGCAAAGGTGGAAGGTCTGTACACCCTTCCCTACACTCTCGCTGCATCCTGATGGCATTTATGGACTAATGCAGGTTCATTCCATGCGAAACTGAGTAGATCTACTATTTATATAGCGGGTGATTTAATCTGTTCATGTTCTGAAGGTTTATATTGAGTCTGCCCTTGTGGGTGCCATTTGTGTTGGGTCCATGCGTCGGACCTGTGGTAACTGACTTATGTTTCAGCTTTCACGATGCCAATTTAATGACGTGTACAATGTATTGTGAAGAGGTGTAAACAGGACTTGCCAGCTAATATCGCTAAGATTCCTCTTCGTCGAAATGTCTTGGCTCAAACTCATCTAAATTCTTCAAATGGCTCTGAGCATTATGGTACATAACATCTGAGGTCATCAGTCCCCTAGACTTAGAACTATTAAACCTAACTAACCTAAGGACAGAACACGTATGCAAGCCCGAGGCAGGAATCAAACCTGCGAGCGTAGCAGCGGCTCGGTTTCGGACTGACGCGCCTAGAACCGCTAGGCCACAACGGCCGGCCAAACTCGTCTAGGGATTGAACCTCGCGAGTCGCATTACACGCCATAAATTAGACACTTGTGACCCTCTTTTTAAATTGTCTGGCTGATGACAAGTCTGCGATTTAGTTAGAACAGTGTTTATTCAGAAAGCAAACTAATAACGACAGTGGTTGTATTTAGAGTTAATGTTACACTCGAGCGCATATCCATCTGACACAGTTCGATCATTGACAATCTCATCGCAAAACAAATTACTCCACCTCGACATTTACACGAAAAGTTAGAGTTCACTCCAGGTGATACCACACAACGCGTAATTTTCTAAGTCGTTTCACTTCCTAGCTGCCTAAAGAGCGACCGTCCGCTTTCGCGTCTGCATCCGAACTACGAGGTGTGGCTAGAAAAAAACCGGACTAGTACTGGTGAAACAATAAAACGAATGCAATAAGGCTGAAAGTCGCGTGGCCTGTCACGTGACTCTCGCTCCGCCTACTGCTCGAGTTTCATCTGCCTCCTACACTCAGTCTGCCCGTGGCGTCTGTTTTAAGTAGTTGACGTTTTATCTGTGCGTCGGAAAATGTTGAGTGTACAGAAAGAACAGCGTGTTAACATCAAATTTTGTTTCAAACTAGGAAAATTTGTAAGTGAAACGTTTGTAATGTTACAACAAGTGTACGGCGATGATTGTTTATCGCGAACACAAGTGTTTGAGTGGTTTAAACGATTTAAAGATGGCCGCGAAGACACCAGTGATGACACTCGCACTGGCAGACCATTGTCAGCAAAAACTGATGCAAACATTGAAAAAATCGGTAAACTTGTTCGACAAGATCGCCGTTTAACAATCAGAGCAGTGTCTGAGTTAACAGGAGTTGACAAGGAAAGTGTCGAACAAGTTTACCGATTTTTTCAATGTTTGTATCAGTTTTTGCTGACAATGGTCTGCCAGTGCGAGTGTCATCACTGGTGTCTTCGCGGCCATCTTTAAATCGTTTAAACCACTCAAACACTTGTGTTCGCGATAAACAATCATCGCCGTACACTTGTTGTAACATTACAAACGTTTCACTTGCAGATTTTCCTTGTTTGAAACAAAATTTGATGTTAACACGCTGTTCTTTCTGTACACTCAACATTTTCCGACGCACAGATAAAACGTCAACTACTTAAAACAGACGCCACGGGCAGACTGAGTGCAGGAGGCAGATGAAACTCGAGCAGTAGGCGGAGCGAGAGTCACGTGACAGGCCACGCGACTTTCAGCCTTATTGCATTCGTTTTATTGTTTCACCAGTACTAGTCCGGTTTTTTTCTAGCCACACCTCGTATACCCTTTGGTGTCTCCCGCCGAAATGTTTCTTTGCGCGTCTCCGCTCCCGTCCCCCGCGTGCCGAGCATTGTCGCTCAACTGACTAGGGCAGTTCCCTTTCCTGAAGCCATCCATCTGATTAGCTACAGCTTATTGTACATTATATTACATTGTAACATATTTAAACAATCAAAGCTGGGCCACTTTCACAACTAAATTAAGTAACAATAAAATCCATTACAGAATAAACATTACATTCATTTACATAAAACCGATACAATTTCCTTCTTAGCTTTGAATGCCACGACCAGTAGTCTAGCACGAATGTGCTTTCTGATAAATAAATAAAGAACAAAAGTAACTATTATAGACTAAATTTTACAACAAATATTCTATAACCTAATGATTCAATAAGGTGTCATACTGTCATCGTTAAATGTGTTTTGTGTGGAGGAAATAATGATCTGATGCTGAACTGAGAATACTGTAACTTAAATTTACTTTATCTTTTGAACAAGTAAATTTACAGAGTTGATATTTACACCATTTGTCATTTTAATGATGCGCTTCTATATGAAAAGTCGATCGTTAAGGTCGACCAAAGGGTTCAGAATTTAGCATTCAGGCCTTTGTTTCAAAACTTGTTATATCACTTTAACAGAAAATCCTAAACTATTATAGATATGATCAATATTCAAGTTTTATTGAGATCACCATGAAATTTATGGAGGATAGCAGATTAAAATTACTGTGGCTCTATTCTCTGTACTACTACAGAATTAAATAGTTTTCATAAATGTTTCTCTTTATGACCGACCTTAGGTCCACCATATTTAACACTGCTACGTCTCCTTGGCCACAAAAGCCTTCTACTGGCCTATGATGTAGGTTCTTGTCTGTCTCACTCGCACATTACAGCGCTTAGGCCTCAATAGACAATAGACGCCTTGGGGTTTTCCCATCTCTTGGTGAATCTGCGCCCTTTGTGGCATCCGGTCCTGGACGACAGGGTTCATTTCACAATTCCTGAAGGATGAATCTTTCGGCCAAATATTTTAATGAGAGCGCAATGCTCGTATCTCACACTCTGAAGTGTAAAATAAAATGTGATTGGAAGATTACGGCGTTATAAGCCCAATGAGGTAGCCTTGGATTAATTGTAATTTTGCAGATCAATCTTTGAGTAAAGTAATTTCCTTTTGCCATTGAACGATCCCCGTGCCCTTGTTTTGTGTTCATTTGAAGACGCTCTGGGCCTAATATTGTTCTGAAATAGTCTGATACTTCAAAAAAGTACTTGAGTAAATCTTAAACTGTGCCACGATTGAAAATGGCGTGCGTAGAACTTGTGAGTAGGGTCCCATTGTAATTGTTAAAGTGTATTTTAAGTTCGTTATAAATAGATTTTATAAGAATGTTAATCTGAAATTTGAATTTATGTCAGTTAATAATTATAAATTTCGTTTAACTATTTACTATATGCATTTTGAAGATAGGTTTTGTGATTTGAATTTTAATGTCAAGTAGTTACCTATTTCTTGCTGAAACTTTTAACTGATGTCGTTGTAATTGGCTTGAGCTTATATTTGAAGTCATTGCATCATTGCTATTTGCCATCAATATTGAATCAGGGTTAATATTTAATAAAGGATATTGTAATGGTTACATCTGTTTTAGAGACTGGACAATTTTTTTGTTGTTGTTGTAAATACTGAATAGGAATTCATCGTTGGTAAATTTGTTTTAGAAACATGTCTGAATTAATGTTAGCCCAGAACCTTACGAGTTCCTACGACTCTACTTTGCCACTGTACAAAAAGGTCTCGGTAACGTGCAGACGTCACAGGACACTTGAGAGGCCCTCTGTGTGCTTACTCTTCGAAGAAGAACGGACAGATAATGAACGTGTTTGTGACTCCACATCACACAGTCACATACGGCGAGTGCAATGTCTCTTCGTACACAAGGCGTGGTTTAACACTACACCAAATTCGGTAGTTTTGTGTAGTCACTGCAACCTGTAGCGTAAAATGTGCATCACTCCATAGAATATTGCCGAGCCACATATCATCAGCTACGGTCCTTGCCAAAAAATGGAACAGCAAATGCCGAAAGTTGCTGCTGATCATGATATTTCAGTTGCTGCACTGTCTGGATCGTGTACGGTTACCATTTTAAAATAGACCGCAAAATTTCCCGTACTCTTGACTATAGTATGAACAATTCTCGTGACACTGCAGGAGAAGTAACACTACCTGGTGCACGTGCTACGTGGTCAGTTGCAGCAATGGCAACCTCGTCAGTAAGTTCCACCGGGATAGGAAGCCTTCCTCTTCCAGGTGCTACGCCAAGCTCACAGGTTTTTTAGAATTACATTATCATCTCCCTTAAACCATTTCATGCTATCGGCGCGTGGATGCAACTCTGAATGACCAGGTACTCCGTCAAGAAATACAGGAAATGTATTCGCAGCTGCGAATATGAACCACTTTCTGCTGTATAAGAGAATGAAAACAATGGAAACAATGTGTTACGCTGGAAGTCGAACCCGGATTTCTCCCTTTACGTGAGCGGTCGCCTTCATCGTTTTGGCTAAGTTCAAGCTGTGACAGAAAGATGATGACATATGGAAGTCTGGGTCCGGTCGTGATCTGTGCACAGACAGCTGAAGCGGTTAGAGCGACTGCTCGTATAAAGCAGGAAATATGGATTCGAGTGCCGGTTGGGCCCAAATTTTCATTGTCGTCATTCTAATGTAGAGTTGAAGATTTTTCATATTCGCAACTGCAAATATATTTACTGTATTTCTTGACAGCTGTAGTCGTTGAAGTGCCTGTTCCTCCGGATATGCATGCATGTCTAAAGGAACACTTCAGTGTACTTCTCAATAACACAGGGGTTGCTATTTCGTATGTATTCAAAAATACCAGTCCATCGACTCTCAGTAGGTATATCCCTCGTGCACGAGAATATAAGTAACGTGTGTGTGCAGTTTGTGCCACAAACACGGCAACAGTTCGAAGTTTGGGTCTGGCCGTGATTCGTACATGGATAGCCGAAGCATTTAAGGTGAGTGCTACCGTCAAGCGGGGAATTCTGGTTCTAGTCCAGGTTCGACACAAATTTTCACTGTCGTCATTCTAATACACAGTCGAAGGTGATTCACAATCGTAGCTGCGAATATTTTTACTGTACTAAACCTGGTGGGTGGAGGGTGTTTGATTCGTCTTCGTGCCGAACGCGAGTCCAGTGTGGCATTCGCTTGCTATAACTGTTGGAGGCAGTTGGTGAGTGTCGATGTGATCGAACACCATTACGGTGCAGCCAGGAAGTGGAATGAATCGCACAGGTCGGAATGCTCATTTACGCAGGTACGACACTTCTTACGATAATTATGATGAAACAATGAGCATACCACGTATGGTCATCAGTGGTTTGGTAGGGTCATCTACCCTGAAACTCACTCCTATGTGCTTCATAGAGTGTTCACCGAACCACATTTAGACGATTTTACTACCGTTCCACTGTCGATTAACAAGTTGGAAGAAACGATCACCTGAACCTTTCCATATGAGCTCTGACCAGAGCGACTTTTCTGGACCATATTATAAAATGAATGAAGAGAATATTAGGATGTTGATGATACATACCGGGCCTCCACATATTCATGCCAACCAAGTCCCCTTACCCAAGGTGAAATGATTGGTTTGCTTATCCAGAAGAAGTATGCCCAGTTACCTGATCACGACTTCGTGAGAACAGATCATTAGCTCGTGGAACAACCTTCTATTGATATTGTACTCCTGAAGAAGAGTTTCTCCAGTATTTCAGAAAGAATGAAGACGCTTACCTGGCTTACTATCATACATTGGCGGTCTCACTGTAACTTTGAATATAACGTATATTTCTACCGAATGGCAGCTTTTCATAAATTCACCAAGGAAAAGTTTGAATGCTGTACTGCTGCACATTCATAAATGCGTTCATCCGTTCCATCGGGTCAGTCAGTACAAAAGAGTGAATCCTACAATAGCACGGGGCGTTAGTTAACTGCTCTGAAATATGAACATTACATCTGGAAGAAATGTGGAGCCTTAAATGTATATTTTAGAATTTAATTCTCAGTATACTTAACGTGTTCATTTTATAAGTCGTTATACCATATATTGATACACATTAACACTGTTTGCTACAGGTTAGGGCCATGCTGCTGGGTCTGCAAGGTTGTTCCACCAAAGATCCATGCTTCCTATGCCTATGGGACGGTCCGGCAGATAAGATGCACTATGTACAATGCATCTGGGAAACACGACCTGCTCTGACACAAGGTTCGCACAATCTTTAGTCGCAAGCTCTCGTGGATCTTCAGAAAATTCTATTTCCACCACTCCACATCAAACACGATATGATGAGATCCTTCATAAAGGCAGTGAAGAAGGAAAGTAGGGATTCCATTTTCTTAAAACAAAAATTTCCACGATTCATAAACGGCCAGTCTGAGTGCCAGTATTTTTTTTTTTGTGTTCAGATCAGGGAGATTACGAATGATCAATAATTCTGTGTAAGTATAGAGGATACTGAGTGGAATGCCTGGTTAGCATTGAAAACAATAATACAAAGTTTTTTGGTAACTATAGAAGCCTCGAGTATGAAAATGCTGTCGAGAAACTAAAGAGCAGGTTGAGCGTTTGCGTAGAGATATAAGAGTGATGGAGGTGACTCACCACGGTCGCTGGAATGTGAATATGCTTGTGGACTACTGTTGGTGCCTCACGAGAGGCATTTCAGGAGCCAAACATATACGAAACTTCTTGGAAAGAGCCTTTCTTCAATAATATGATGTTAATGTCATCATCATCTTCGTTTCCTCTGTATCCAACATCTGGTCGGGTTGGAGTATCAATGGTACTTCGTCACTTTACTCGGTCATTCCACCATTCTTCTTCCACAATTTGGTTCCAAATCAGGTTTCTGCTTCTTAAACTCATCTTTATTGTATCAGTCTATCTTGTTCTCAGTCTTCTTCTTGGCCTCTTGTCCTCAATCTGGAACTCCATCATTCTTCTTGGTATTCTTCCCTCTCCCACCTTCTTCACATGCCCAAACCGTTTCAATCTATTCTTTTCAATTTTCTCAGTCAACTTCTTCACTCCAATTTCCATGCTAACATCTTCATTTTTCACTTTTTCTCTCCTCGTCTTCCCAGCATACCTCTCAGAAACTTCATTTCACTGAATTGTATCTTAATCTCCTCTCTTCTAGTCATAGTTCAAGTACTTTAACAGAAAATAGTCTGGGTGTGAAGTAAGTCTTCTATAGCACCAGCTTGCACCTCATTGGCACTTCCCTTTTGCTAATTTCTGTCTCCAAACGAGCATTCCCCATTAATACACTTCCCAAATATTTAAAGTTGTGCACTATTTCAATATCTTGTCTCTTAATATGAATTTATTCCTTGCGCTCTCTATCCCCTCTGGTTATCACCATGGTCTTGTTTTTCTCCACATTAAATTTCATTCCATATTTCTCGAGCTTATCATTTTGGATGTCTATTTGTTGTTGTACCTCCTTACTGCTTGTTCCCCACATCACAATATCATACGCAAAGAGTAACAGCTTCAGCTACCTTCTTCTATGGGCTTCTTTCGTCTGTTTGACTATTTCATCCATCATCATTATAAATAATCTTAGTCCATTAACATTCTAAAACCACTCAGTTCTTCCTACTGGGGTCTGCACACAACTAGAGCTTTTTTCATGCGTTTCCTGGATGGCTTCAAGTGTTTGCTTCCCAACTCCCTTTCTCTTCAAGGTTGCCCATTCTTTTTCCCTGGGAACACTGTCATATGCTTTCACTAGGTCGGGAAATATCATCACCAGATCTTTCCCATACTGCCAATGTCTATCCATCAATTGTCTCATACTAATTGCGTCCACTGTTGATCTGCCACGACGAAAGTCATACTGCTCCTCTTCTAACTGCCCTTCCACTTTATCTCTCACTCTTTATTCCAGTATCCTCTCCAATAGTTTTGCTACTTTGGATATGAATGTGATCCCTCGATAATTGTCACATACTTTACTGTCACCCTTCTTCAAAACTGGGATTATTATTCCTTTTCCCCATTATTCAGGTACACATTTTTGGGTCCAAATGCATCTTATTAGCCTATATAGCCACTGTAGCCCAACTGGTCTCCACAGTAATTTCATCTATCCCAGGTGCTTTTCCTGTTTCCATTTTCCTCAGAGCTAGTTCCACTTCTAACATCGTTACATCCTCCTCTTATTCCAGACCCCCCATCAGACCGTTTCTTTCACAGAAATCAACCAGTTTCTCTCCTTCCTCATCTTTCCTATCATATCGATATGGGTCAATTATCCCCTCCTTCCCTAGCCTTTCTTTGCCTACCTGCGCATTTAGGTCACCCATTACTATTGCTTCCACATCTGTAATTATACTCTCTAATACCTGTACAAAATATTCCATGTTCTCTTTTTTATTTCCTGTTTGTGGTGCATATATCTGGACGAAGTCCTCCACTACATTCCTTGTCCTCAGTCGAATCCTCATCACCTTATCACTTGTGTATTCTACTGCTTCCACATATTTCTCTAGGTTTGGCTTTATCAAGATACTTACTCCATTTCTGGCTTCTTGTCCACCACTCCAGTAGAGTGTGTAGCCTTTCCTCATTTTCCTCCTTCCTCTTTCCTTCCATGTAACTTCACTAAGTCCCATCAGCTCTATGTTCTTCTTTTCCATGAAGTGTACCAACTCTTCCGCCTTCCCAGTAAGCGTCATCACATTAATGGCACCCACCTTCATTTTGTTGGTGCCTAGTCGCCCAATTCTCATAGTTCCCCCAGCACCCCAAAGTACTGGGCGTCGCCAGCAGGAAACGCCCTAACCTTTTCCGAGGCTGGTTTTGAAGTACCATTTCATACATAGGCTATTATTACGATGGGGTCACCATTCCCAAATGTTAATATATGATCTTATATATAAGATTAGGGTTCATCCAAGTACAAGACTGTTTTCAGACCACAATCAGCATTTCATAACATTAAAAAAGTTTCTTGAATGTTATATTTAAAAAAATGAAATGGTAATAAAATCTTATCTGACTCAACAAAACGAGTATGTTTCTGAATTCAGCGTGCAGTAAATATTAAGAATCAGCTTAAAAATCTTGACCTCAAAAATGACGCAGACCAGTCTGTTCGGAAATAAATATCTTTACACGAACAAAACAGATGTAGAATGTTAATAATACCTGTTTTATTTAAAAAGCCTTAAGAGTTTTCACGTAAAAAATTCGGAAGCATTTCTTTTCAGCACACTCTTATACTCGTATATTACTAAACCGCTATCCCGGAACCATGATGTAGTTACAGGTTGCCTATTTCACGGCTCCCGGGGGCAACAAAAACAGATTTTCAATACGTCTCTTGATTAATTGGCTAAATTTAAGAATTTAAAATACAGTTATATTCTACTCATTAAGAGGCATGAACTCATTTTAAAAACTTAAAACAATAAGCCATTTTTAGAGTTAGAAACTGTGTGTTTCCTTGAGACAGTGTATGTGACAGCTCGCAGATACCCAGATTATCTTCACCCAGTTCTCGAGGATGAGAGCTGTTAGGGACTTCCAACAAACCTTAAGCATAATTCCAAATCTTTCCTAAGCTTCCCCGCGCTAACAAGCTTAAAGTCAAATATTTAACATGCCAACTGATTTCTAAAGTAATTACATGTTTGAAGCTGTTTATTCAACGGGGAGATGTGCTAATTTCTTTAGGAGATAGATACTTGGAAGGTATGGTGTCAAAAGCCTTCAGGAAATGAACGAGGGCTATTTTTATTCAATCTACGACCGGTCGCGAAATTAAAACCACAATCAAAACCCGTTGAAACTTCGGGAACATGTGTAGCGCAGTCTCTAGTATGCCCTTTGGCCACATCAAGTCACAAGTTTCGGTTCCGAGAGCACACTGAACACATGCAGATGCATAAAATATTGTCTCCTGCCAAGTGTGAAGTCCTGCTGAGGGGTTTAGTTCGATTTCACGTAGCCCACATAATGTAACTGTCGTGAGTTTCCTTCTCCATGAAAGTTCTTGGCCGGGTATTGCAGGGGCACCGAAGACGCTCCTGCAGCGTTTTCGATGGGAAGTATGTGATCACCCACCACAGAGCCCGCACAAGGTCCCCCCCCCCCCCCCCCTCCGATTTTCATCTCTTCTCTCACATGAACCGCTGGCTACGAGGACAGCATTTTGGCACAGACAACGAGCTGTAGGCCAGCGTAGGGAATTGACAGGAATCACAAGGGGCAGCCATTTAGATGAGGGCATTTGAAAGTTGGTACCAAGATACGACAAATTTCTAAGTCGGAAAGGCGACTACGTTGAGAGGTAATATAAAGGTGTAGGTAAACGTAGCAAATTAAAATTTGTAGTTTCACTGTGGTTTCCATTCTGCGAAGAATCGGAAACGGAAACAAATAGCATCGTAGAAACATGGAATCAAATCTAGATCCGCTGTCGACAGCACTCGTTACTTCAGGTGAATAAAGATCCAGTTGTGTTTCATTAGGACGATATTTTCCAAGTTCATGCAAAGTGTCAATGGATCTTTTTCTTCCAGGTATGTCATAACGTTCGAATACAATATATGTTCCAGAATCCTACAGCAAGTAACTGACAGCGGTATGGGCCTATAGATCAGTGTGCACTTCAAATTAGTGGTAAAAATGCGTTCCTCTTCTATCTTCTCCTCGAGTGCTTTCCGAAATGACGATCGGTTTCTGGTCAGGCATATAGATTTTCATCTGGTCATTTAAAGGCTAAACACAAGCACTCTTCTCTTTGCGGTAAAGAGAATTCGATAATTAACGTCTTTTCATGTATAGTCAACAAAGACGACATTTGTGGGGCTTCAATCATGTTCCAGCATAAAATACTTTATCGCGTTATTCCGAGCTTATATCGCTTACTTCTCGCGGAAAAATAGTACATGAAACGTATTATAGTGTTTAGTTAACATTGTGTTTAAATACTGAGTTCAAATTCTCTTCAAACACAAAACATTTGATTTGTCTCTTGAATTTTAAACAAGAGCACACCATGTAACTTGGGAATAAAGCGATATATATTACGTTTCTGCCTGCTTAGTTAACAAAGAGAGTACATGCCGCAGAGGTATCACGGAATAACACAAAACTTTCGCCATTCAATTGCAAGTTCAAACTTGCTAATAATTTGATAGACGGGAAACGTTCGAGATTTGACCAGTCATCATTGACTGAACGTGCGCTTATAGAGCCTCGGTCATATTTAACGAATGTTTGTTCTGCTTATGAATTAGTACAGTTGCTGGGTTCGAATCCAGTAGCAGAACAAATCATTTTGCAATATCATTTATCTCGTGCACACAACCATGTCCTACAGAAAACATCAGATATTTAACGTCATAGAGTGCAAGATTACATAGGCGGCAGCTGGAGTTTGAATTGCGCAGTGTTCCACATGCCATCATGAGCACAAAGAAATAAGTAGTGGTATACTTGTCACAGGTACAAACCGGAGCGTAAGTATAATCGGCCCCATCAAACAAAGACGGGCCAAAACACTACTTCCTAAAGGTTCTTCCAAAAACAGGTTAATCAACAATGGATTCTGGGAATTACGTGTAGCGTTTGATGCACTTAATCACGGTTCTGTTAACGGGTTAATTTATGTTAAACCACTCGTCAGGCAGCCAGAAAACTGCAATCCGTGTACCAATTAATATGCAATCCATTTTCAGAAACAGACACACGGTACGCGTATACCGCTTGCTTCTTCTGCATGAGAGTCGGTCAGCGGTTTACGAAAGGGAAACCGATAAGACAGTATTCCCTTTACAAGTCCGTTTTCTAACAAAACAGCGGGAAAACTACCCATATCACATGATTAATGCGAATTTATACTTACTTACTCTGTTGGAAACTGCGGTTTCGATTGCTTTTTAGGAAATTTACAAAGAGGTTAGGACCTTTTTGAGATCACGAAAGTATGAGTTATTACAAAAATTGGGCAGGTTTCTAGTTAAATCCCCTATTCGCCATTAGTTCTACTTTTTGTAAGTTTTATTAACGAATTATATGATACAATTACGGGTATTACTTCTCGCAGATAATTTATTATTTGTACTTAGTTCCAGTTACTAGCATGAAAAGCCGATTTACACGAGGGTTACTCGATAGCTGCGGGAATTTGGGACGTGACGTATCTCGTGAGTATGGAACAGCATGAGAGCGATCAGATCATTCTAATGCAGTCCGACTGTAGTTCAACAGATTTTGTGTAATTCTACTGCGACTCGTAACTATTCTTGTCTAAGCCACGTAAGTTAAGAAGAACTTGGATGAGTGACGCTTTTTTATTTAGAAATGGATTTCAGTAAAATCCCGAATTCTCCGAAACGGTTAAAATACGAAGTAGGCTATATCTTTCTAGAAAGCACTGAAATCCACTATTAAAGTTACTATACAGTGATTATTTTATATCTTGTAGTTTTCATGCAGTCGTCTTATGAAACGCAAGAAGTACTTGTGAATAACGCTGTATGTCTACTGTGGAACCTCCTGACGCAAGAATAACATTGGTCTTGTCTGAAGCACTTCGCTTTGTTTTCTGGTGTAGGGCATGGGCGTGACGTCAACTTCCGCTGAGGAAAATGTGATTAAGATCACAATCACTGAATCTTTGTCCGTAGCGCTTCTCAGCGAATGCGTGGAGAGAATTGGAATAGTATTCAGTGTTCGATGGTACCAATAACTTTCGCATGTATAGTTTTTTCCTTCGTTGTTGAAAATGAGAAATTATGTCTACAATTTGACCAAATTATTGGTGTCTTAGTTTGAGATCACGCGGCATCCACTTGTACCAGAATATGTCAAAGAATTGATAGGTAATTCAATATCAGTGCTTTCCTGGACTGATGTTTTCACATCTCGTTTTCCTTTTGTATATTATTTAGGTTCTTGCTTTAACTCATAGTTTATTCCTGAACTTCTAGTAGAGTATAGAATATCAGACATGGTGTCCGTTGCTCAAATTTCTCATTTTATGGCTACAGATGCGGATGCATTGTTTCATAGTAAGACAAGTTTGAGAGCATAATTTACAACCATTAAGCATATTAATGCAGTTACGGCGCAGTATAACTTCATAAATTATCCATTTTATTACTGTTCACAGCTTGAGAACAGAATATAGCGTCCATCTGTGTAGTTGATAGTTTGTCTTGTACCTGTGTTCTTGATAGACGTCCTCGAGTCCTGTCAGGGAAAACTCATTCCCCTGCTATCCCCTTAACATTTCCGTACCACAGAATAAGAGTATTTGTGAGAACGAATTCCTCCTTCGCTCTCACACACTCTCGCACAATTCTGTATGTGATATGATCTGCCCCAGATAAACCACTAATTTATCGAACCAACTGTTATTGTAATAGAGAAGATTGATGTTACTAATGCGGTACAGGCCTGAAGG
Source organism: Schistocerca nitens (assembly GCF_023898315.1). Taxonomy (NCBI): domain Eukaryota; kingdom Metazoa; phylum Arthropoda; class Insecta; order Orthoptera; family Acrididae; genus Schistocerca; species Schistocerca nitens. Next base: position 954,995,396 of record NC_064616.1, read on the forward strand.
AGGAAACCTTACAGACTGAGTCCAACCATATTAATTGTTGCTGGAATAAGTGATGATTTTAGGACACTGCTGGAGAACAGACGATTGGAGTAAGATAAAAAGTACCTCAGTCCAGTCTGCTGGAAAAATATTGAATAAATAATAACCTGGTCTTCAAGCTTGACTCGTATTTGAAAAATAAGTTTTCGAAGTGTCGCAACAGAACCGAAGCTGTACGTCCGGAATTATTTTTCAAGCATTTTTTATGACATGGCAAATGTCCAGTCGTTTCGATGAGTTAATTCATCCTCAGGAGGTTTTGCGATGCTTAAAAGTTGTAGGGAAATCAGCGCTGTGCCCAGTAAAATATAGAAATTTGTGCCACATTCTCTATATTGTCAGTATGTAATTTTCAAGCATAGATCTTTGTCTTATGTAAAATGATTCGTGTACAGATACTGACTGTGAAGAAGGAAGCGTCAGTTTGCAGCTGTTTCATTTGGACGGAAAGGAGGGCAGGAGGCCTGAGGTGAGCGTGGATCGGTAATGAGGGAGACAGTCCGCTCCTCGGAGGCAGCGCTGACAAAAGGCAGCGCCATCACTCGAGCCCTGATCAAAGTCCGCCGCGGCCAATCGATGCGCCACGCCGCGCTTCCGACACAAAGCAGCCGCCTGCCGCCTGCTATGGCGCCTCGCCTCATTTTGTTCTCGCTGTCCTCCTTGTTTGTCCGAGTCAAATGGTCACACATTCGGGAGAAAAAAACAGGCCTCCACATATCCTTACGCCTGTTCCATCGCACTACAAGAACGATTTTCGGCGGTGGAAGACTGGACTGCATCCGGGCAATAACCGAGGTGGCGCTATTGCCGATTTAGACACATCACCAGTGAATTACACAACTGTGTTAATATCTAGTATACGTCGTTCAATTCACCTTATTTCTTAATCGGAAGACGATCAACTTTGATCGAAACGGCAAATAGATTTTAAATTTTAAAGTTTCTAGGATGAATGACCAGTCGTTGTGGAAGACGAGTAGCCATCGTTGCTCTGGACCGACCAAGGATGCACATCAGTCAAGAAATTGGTCTCGCATTCGGGAGGACGGCGCCCTGCCATTCACATGTATGTTTACAAAGCGAATGACTGGAAGCCTCCTTTAAAAATCATACGGCCAAATTATTTCTTATTCCCACCCTAACTTTACCTTGAGCTTTTCTAGCTGTATCCTCGGTTGAACATTACTTTTACCTCATTTTGCCTGCTGTGCAGTTCTAAGAGTAAAGTAAACGTAGATCTCATGACATTAGCTTGAAACAGGCATGAAATAGAGATATTCATAGCTATCAAAAAACGAGAAACTTCATTACCGGAAAAAGAAATATTACACCTGGGTAGACGACATCGATTTTGATCCGATCACGGCATAGTGCACCTGAGGAATAGTAGACGTACTGATTATGTTTCCAAAGTCTGCCGCCAACATGTAGCACGTCTGTGTTAACCCATTAATATTGACTGCTCACAGCTAGGAGGCTCAATATGGTGCAAACGTGTGAAGCAAGCAGGGGCCCATGCAACGGAGATGTACTCCTGCTTTCTACAGCCAGCTGAGTGAGTTTGAAAGGGGTTAAACTGTGACCTTCCAAACAGCGGGAACGTCCTTTCGGAGAATTACCACGTCAGTTGTGCTACGATGGTGGTATCTGGTCACGTGAACTTTCTGACGCCTGTAGACGAGGTTCCGGACGTCCTAGCAGCACAGACGCCAGCAACGATCGTCGTATTGTAATGGCAGCAGCGACACGTCGTGCTGCTACCACAGCATAGATAAGAGAGATTTCGAGCCCAGGCGTGTCAACACGAACTGCTGCGAAACGGCTATTAGCAATGTGGTTACGGGCACACACACACACACACACACACACACACACCTCTAACCCGTCTTCCACTGACGCAACGGCATCGACGTGCTCGCCTCGACTGGTGCCGTCAGAGGATGACTTGGAAGATGGAATAGCTCGCCGTGTTCTTCGGCGACGAAAGCAGATTAAGCCTGCCCTCAACTGTTGGTCGTTTGCGCATACGACGTAGAGCTGGTGAGCGCAGTGTCGTGAAGTGCATTCGTTGAAGACACACAGGCCTCACGCCGGGCCTCATGGTCTGGGGCGCGATATGCTACAATTCTGGTTCACCTTTGGTGTTTCTAGTGGGGACGCTAACCAGCTCTTGGTACCTGCAGGATGTTGTTACACATGTTCTCTTGGCGTTCTTGAAAAAGGAAGATGATGTGTTGTTGCACCAGGATAATTCTCGCCCACACACTGCCCGAGAACCTCAAGGTGCTCAGTAAGATGTGCAGCAATTTCCCTGGCCAGCACCATCTCTGGGCTTGCCTCCAATCGAGTACGTGTGGGATTTTTTCAGAAGAGAAGAGACTCCTGCGACTCTTCAACCAACAACTCTTACAGAGCTAGTTGAACAGTGCTAGCAAGCGTGGCATAACGTATTCCTAGGCAGTATTGAACATCCACGTGGGAGCTAGACCACGTACTAATATTGGTGTGGTAGTATTGGTCGTTAACTGATACCTCAGAATCGCTTCTACTATTGACTTGTAAACATAATATTTCGTGTACTCCATATGCACTGCTGCAACAATAGATCTTGAGTGAACTGGAAACCTCTTAAATGGTGTATTAATTTTTCTCCCGCTCTCTATTAGTAACAAATATCATAGAATTTTATTCACATCATTATATTGCACGTACTAGGAAATTGGAATATCGCTCTACCGAACGAGCGCTACTTTATCCCCTCTTTAAAACGTCATTAGACCACAATTCTCGATCGTTGGTTCTCGAAACGGAGTCTCTATATCTTCAAGTAGTTCCGCAGTTGATCTCACGGCAGTGCATACTGTTTGTAGGTATGCGTGTAACTCTCCAGATACAGTGGGCTCTATAGGAGTGGGATGGTAATCTGTCACATTTTCCACACATCACACTAACTAATTAGTTACAAACTTCTGCAACCGCAGGAAACTTGTAATGAACCAACAGTACGGCACGACACAGGTACTGTATCTATGTGTCGTTCACCTAATCTGAAATTACGTGCTGACTACTGGAGGATGGTGAAGAATTACTAGCTAATACGTACAGTACTCGCAAGATATTGACCCTTACTTGGCTGCATGCCGAGCCTGGTGGCTGCTATAGTATACTGGTGCAATTCCTAATTTTTTTCTTGGATAATGTTAATGATACATCTTCAATACTGCACAATGTACTAACGGCCTGCTTGTTGGAAAATATTACATTTTCTAGATCTCAATGCTATCGAATACATAGGTCATAAACCAACCTCCCAAAATCGTGTTGGGAGGACGGCAGCATCGACGTAACAATGACCAACGTTACAGTATACTTCATGATTACTGATTGGCTGTTTCTACATCACCTAACTTGGAATGATCACAACTGAATTCTCATGACAACTGGGAATGACAAGATGACTGCATAAGGAAAAGGAACGAGTCCTCGAAGAAGATCGAGCGTGCAAAAAGCAACCTGGTATATTACTCTGACGGAAAAATACCTCAATAACAAAAAATTATTAATTCAGAGTAATGAAAGTTCGGAAAGACTTTTGTAACATATTTAAGTGATTAACGTCGTAAAGTCACAGGTTAGCGTAAGCGTGAGGTAAGGCATTGCAAAAGTGTGGTGCATTAATAACCGGTCTAATAGTCAGAATCTTGAATGCAAGCATTCAAACGTGCATGTACTGTCTTGTACAGATGACAGATGTCAGTTTGTGGATGGAGTACCATGTTTCTTGCAGTTGGTCGGTCAACACAGGGACATTTTGTGCTCTTTGTGGACGACGCTTGAGTTGTTGTCCGATGATAAGCCGTATGTGCTCGATTGTAGACAGATCTGGTGATCGACAAGGATAAGACAACCTATCGTCACTCTGTAGAGCGTGTTAGGTTACGACAGCGGTATGTGGGTGAGTGTTATCCCTTTGGAAAACACCCCGAGGAATGCTGTTTCTAAATGGCAGGACAACAGGTCGAATAAACAGACTGACGTACAAATTTGCAGTCACGATTCATTGAACAATCATGAGAGTGCTGCTCCTGTCCTATGAAATCGCTCCCCAGACCGTGACTGCAGACAAGGTAGGTAAAATGTATCTGGCATGCAGACAGGTTGGTTACAGGCAATCAGTTGGCCTTCTTCTAACCACCACACGGCCACCAATGGTACCGAACCAGAACGAGTGTTTATCTGAAAACCCAAAAGACCACCTCGCTGTCGAATGACTTCTCGCTTGATATCAATTCTGGCGCAAATGGCGATGGTTTACGGTCACTTCAATGCAAACTTCAAGACGTGTAGCACGGAGATGTCCTCGAAGTAACTCACTTGTACAGTTCGTTTTGTCACTGTAGTTCCAACTGCTGCTCAAATTACTGCTGTAGATGCAATATGATGCGCAAGAGCCATACGCCTAGCATTTTGGTTGGAGACTATACATTCTTGTGACCACCGCTGCCAGCAGTCATACACAGTGACAATATTTTTGTCAAGTCTCTCTGCAATAGCGAGAATGAACATCCAGTTTCTCGTAGCAATATTACACGACCCGAGTCAAACGCAGCGAGGTGTTGATAACGGCATCTTTGTCGCCTTAAAGGCATTCTTGACTAACGTCAGCTCACCACGCCAAATCTCAGAGGTAACTAGCCCTGAGGACGTTTACAACGCGTATTTAAAGCAAACCCCTTTTTACATCCTCACAGTGGCGCAAAATTTTAATTGACACCATCTTTCAGAAGTAGAAACACGCCTATCAACTTCCGTTTGTGTCTCATAACTCCTTCTAACTGCTGCGATTTTTATTCTGTCAATATATTTCACCAAATATAGAAAGTTACGCGACACATTGCAATTCCACACAAGCCCAAGAGAAGAGTGTCTTACATCTTACCCACCATTTCCCGCTAGTGCCCTGAACCACGCTGCCGAAGATCACATCAGTAACCTCTTCTTGGGCAGACTACACTACTAACACAACAACTGCCAAACAGCATAGGAACTAGGGATAATGCTGTGTTAATCAGCAAAGCTACGGTAATTACCTTTAAAGACGGTTGAAGCACAATGTTTTGATATTAGCCAGAAAGCTAAATAAGTTACTGCTGTTCAGTGAGTAACATTAAATGTCTACTTGACGGAGGAGTTAGGATAGTTTTCTCTTTGTGGTGCTATTTCATAACGACGACGAAAGCATTTACCTCAAATATGACAGTAATTCTCACCGAGAAATATTCGAAGCACTAAGCAGCACTTAGCGAGGACATTACGGTAGTGATAACAAAGCTGAAATGGGCAAACGACATGGTACAAGCGGTATCCTCATGGAAATTATTCAGAAAATTGTCACTCTTCCGTTCAAGCATTTTCCTTATTACAAAACCCGGAATCATACCAACATTTTAACAATGTATGATCAGCTTAATATTTGAGACTAACCCTAATTTGACCGTAGGACGGGTTTTACCATACGACAATGGAAGATGACTATGAAACCAGGACTGTGCACGATTGAAAAGACAAAGCAAAACGATATTGTACTGAAAGTTACGACAATCAGTGTGACAGATTGTTTTCAGTCAAGGAAGGTATTTCTGCTGTGGACTTCGTTGCAAGTAAAATATTAAAATGAATAGGGAAGATTTTTGTACCTACGGGACAATCTACCCTGGACACACATCATGTGGAGTGGTAGGTACTTCATTCTAGTAACTGATTTGAGAATCGCATGAATGAATGTGCACTAGAGACCTCCATAAGCAGTTTGCACAGTTTTTGGGTTTTGTGCAACATTTGTAAATATTTCGAGTGCTACACATTTAGGTGCTGTCTATATAAGATAATAAAGCTATCGGGATTATATACTGTTCCTGCTACAGATTTTTATGGCTATTAAAATTGCATATCTTTTTTAAAACTAACAATATATCATGAAGAGAGTTAACCAATATTTCATCGACCGTGCACCATCTTTTACCTTGAAACAGAAGAAAGTCTTTTGACATGGAAAATGTGATATTTGTAAATTGAGTTTCTTCGAAGTCTTGATAATTTTAACTGTCGTAAAAGTGAAATTTACGTTTGTTTCCATCAACTTGATACTGAATATATTTAACTTGTAACTGGTTTCTGATAAGCCTTCTGCTTAATGCTATTTGACTTACTGATTATTGGTCTGTAGTAGAGTAATAATGTACCAGATAGGCGACTAAATAAACTACTGGAAAGATTTTCTCAGCTGCAAGTGGTTTAAGTTTCAATAGAATTTTGTCCCTAGTTGTATAACAGTGTTGTGCCTTGGTACATGTTTTCTCGTTTGGACAAACCTTAAATTTCCTGTGTAGTTTTATAGTCTCGGGAAAAATAACTGCTGCGCATTAACAGTTAACGCCGTTATTTAAAAACTGAGTAAGAAAATATATTAAACTTCTAGAAAGTGCTGGAGGGAGAAGAAATTCTGGAAAGTGTTTCCAGATACAACACTCTTGACTGTAGTGCGGAATCCCATTAGAATTGAAATGTTGTATAACAATTTGCCTTATTATTGCACCGGCCAATATATGATGACAGCTGCATGACGCACATGGATCTTCACGGAGTCAGATAGTCCTAACATCGGTTTCAGAACGGTGAATAGCAGAGAGCACCCTGTGCAATTACAGTATATAAGAATCATGATAATCTTCATAACGGGCGCTCATGATATTGCCTTGTCACCGTATCTTCGCACGACCCACACACTTCATGGAACCTAAATACGTCTAGTAATGCCTTCATAATTACTGCACTCGCCAAATGGTTTAGAAGAAGAGATGAGAAATGAATGAAAAGAAGCATACCACCAAACATTCCCTGAAGGATAGATTTGGGGTCAATTTCGGTTGGGCAGCGTTATCCAATGTTATCTACAACTGGTTGCAGATAGTTAAGTAGGAGGATGGCCATATATGTGAATGATATAATGGTTGTGATATCTGAAGACTCTAACACATATTATAATGAAGTGTGGAAGGAAACATATCACTTATGTATCGCTGGTGTATGTGTAATGAGTTACAAATCACATTTCATAGAGCTACATGCATGATGCACATCTGGAACTTAACGTTCTAACAGGATGACACAACGTCTAAATAATTAGGAGTACATGTGAATGAAAAGCTAAGAATTTCGGATGACGTACGAACTGCAAAAAAGAATGAATACAACATTGTGTAAATGACGGGACATACAGAAGCAGTCCAGTGTAAACTACCATTTCAGGTAGTTACAACTTCCCTCAATCGAATATTCGCTTCGATAAACCCCTATTCGACGAGCGTCTGGGTACATCGTCCTTGTTCCGAGCGGCTGAACCACATCGTGTTACGTATTATGAACTGCGCTTATGAGGCGTACCTTACCATTCATTACGACACCAGCAAGGGTAATAGTTGTAAACACATTGATGTGATACGTGGACACATTAAATAGGCTCCTGTGATTAAATTAGACCTCAATTAAGCGCTGATTGTTAGTCATAATTAATAAAACTAATATCAAGAAGTGACTGCTGGGAGAACAACAGCATGATTGGGACAACACAGGTTGTAAGGTGTCAGGCAAACCCAAGACCTTCCATGAAAACCCTACCATGATAAGCAAATCCAGTAGTATGTCACATAGCTCCGAATAAATCGTGACATTAAATTAACCAAAGTAATACAAGTAACGAGTGAGCAAATGGAATACCACAGACTAACACAAGAATGCCTAAATGCATGTCATACATTCCCACCGTGTGACAGACGCAGTTCCGAGGGGAGAAACGAGAACAGAAGCCGAGAGCAGAACCGTGTTAAGCCGGAAGGCCCTACGATAAGGGACGGACACCCACGCCGCCAGCTAACCGCTAGGACCACACCACCCGCAAGCTTTAGCGTGAGACTTTTTCGCGTCTCTGTTACGTCAGGACCACCCCCCAGCCCACGTTAAAAGATAGAGCCCTCCAGAAGAACAGTATAGATCTTACGACAACACCAAAAGGGCCACACAAGCTGCAAGTTTTAGCGTGAGACTTTTTCGCGTCTCTGCTACGTTGCAAACTTTAAAAACATTGCCCCACCACGAAAAGTATAACGTTTCTCATTGGATAGACAGAATTTTTGTAGGCGGAGCTTAAGGTTAACATTGAGAACCTGATTGGTCAGATGAAAACACAGCCAGATAGTTTTTTTTTATACCAACTTCGGTAAATTGCAGTAAGGAGAAGTTAGGAGAGAGTTGCTTCCGAGACGTCGGGGTGAGCGGAGCTGTGCTGCCTGCCGCCCCCTGACGAACACCGACAAGGTAATGAACGCACGCGATGCCGCATAACAGCGCATAAAGCTTCACTCAGAACTGCAGAAGTCTCATTTGTTACACCCCCTTTTTGCGTAATACTAGTGTCGATCGTCAATTAAAGCTCATGGTGTTCACATTTGCCACATGAAGTAAAAATCTGAAACGCGATGATTTTTCTGTTATATAGTTATTGAGAAGCCACATCAGCCACTGTAATTTACGACAAGTTAGATAAGTAATTAAAGGTAATTGAGGGTCACTGTAGACCATTTTGATAGTTTTCTCTCTTGTGAAACCTAATTTAAACCTAGATTATAGATGTGATATGGCATAGGTCATCCTTCGATCCCTTGTAGAACTTGGAAACCCTTCAGGGAATATTCGTTCACATTTTTGTTGAATGCAGTTGGTTTTTACCATCCTGTATTAAAACATTTCCTTTTATCAATAGTGCAATTTATAAACAATGTTTTGTGAGTAGAATATAATTTCCAATGGTAAACTTAACTGCTTTTTCGACGTTATTTTACCAGGTAACTAAAAATAGGAAAGCCTTGAACCCCTTCCACTAAATTTAGTTAGTACTAAGATTCTTTTACAGGGAGTGCAGTGGAGCTGACGCTGAAATCATTAAGTATTTGGTTATATCATCGCTAGTCTCACTGAACTCTTCTGAATTCTACATGTCATGTGTGGTATGGCGTCTCCTGACCAGCAACAGGTCCCAGGTTCAAACTAGTCAATTCCCTAAAAACCACGCTCAGAGCGTCGTTGCGCAAAAGTGGTAGGGAGACACGATATAGAACAAACAGACACCACGTAGAATGTTAGAAAATGGCGACCCCGCCAGGGTGGTAAAATACCATGATTGAAGGTCGACCACATGCCTAACTAGGTCAGAAAAATGTCCTGTTAAAAAATTTTTGTAATAAAAAAAAATTTTTGAATCGCATAAATAGTTGAAAACAGTAGCTGCAGCGATAGATAGTGATAAAGTATTCAATACAAAGTGCGGCATTCTAGCAGAGACAATAGCATAATTAAGTTATGAATTTTAAAAATTGTTAGAATTAAGTTTTCTCTCCAATGCAAGCGCACAGGTGGCGGATACATCGTAGACAAGTTGGTTCTGACCCAACAAGTAAGTGAATTGATTGTCAGGTCGGGTGTGCAAAAATTTTATGAAACGCGTGAGATCGTATGAGCGCATGTTGACTCGAAGTAGGGCGCGTGAATTGCTTTTAAAACAGAAAATAAGGGATTCGGAAAGATCAGCAATGGCAGATCGAGACCTTGACCGAATTGAGGTAGAGACCCAGCATGAAAATGGACAGAGAATGGAGGACAGTACAACAGACGATGCAGTATCGCGAGAAATAGGACATATAACGCACCATAACGAGGATAATGTACGCCAAGGCATAGAAAACGTAAGTCAGCATACTACAGAGGAGCGGGAAAGTAGAGAGACAGTCGATGAGGATTCTAACTTGCGTCTTGAATACCTAGAACCCATAGTACAAGTAATCAGAGCTCCCTCACCACAGAGAACAAGGAATGCGAGCAGAAACGTGTCACAGCACAGTTGAATGCAATCGGTTGCGAACCAACACTTGGGCGAAAACACAGAGCGTAGGACGTCGGAAGAAAACGCAATAGGACCCACCAATCTGGCAGAATTATTACATCAAGTTACGGAAACCATGACAAAGCAAAATAAAGACATAGCGAACCAAATTCAAATTCAGAATGTAGAAACCACGAGACAAATGCGTGAGATTAAAGAACAAAACAAAAAAATTCAGTTGCACCTAAGTCATATTGAGGACGAGGCAAAAGAATCTCGAGAAGTGATAGGAAATTTAATAACAGGTCACAATCAATTGAGAACAGACATTGACAAGGTACAAGCGGACATACCATTGCGTAATGACATTCAGGACGAGATCAAAACATTACGTAACAACACCCAGGGAGAAGTCAAGAAACTAGCGAAACAGATAAACGAAATTACTAGACAAACAGCAGGTACAGCGCGTGAAATTGTTGACAACAGTGTGTTACACAAACGTATCACAAAAGCAGCGCTGAAAAGATATGATAACCGCATAGTCAAAATAGAAGCGCAAACGAGCGACAATTTCAGAAATTGCGAACAGAGTTGTTGCAAACCATTGAACAGCGTAGTGAACAGGATCGAACAAGCACAGAGTCAGCAACCACATCCGTATCTATAACAGCACCGGAAAAAACAAGCAATTAAAGAAGATATTACGCATTTGCGATTCCAATCACAGGCGGAAAGTAACATACGTGAAATCAGACAGCCTGCACAGCAACAAACACGTTTCGAAATTCTTGATGAACAAACGTCATCACAAACACATGCGGAACCACAAATGTACGTTTCAAGACAGTTTGGATCGTGCAAAGAAGCAGCAAGGTTAGCCAGACAAGATACCGAATCAATACCTGATAATGGAAAGCCAGGTCACGAAGAGTACAGTGGAATGCATTCAACTACACGTTCACAACCGATGGAAGAAAATTATTGCGTACCACTCCAACGATACTACGCAAGGGTAGGCGAAAGTTACAGTGGACAATATCCAATGGATCTACCACAACCGGAAAGAACGACGGGAGAAATGATCAGAAACAAAAGTGGCGAAGCATCGCGAATTTCATATGGAACTATGACGAAGTACGACAACGATCATTTCCTCACAGTCAGAAAATTTCAACACTTTCGAGAAGGAAACTCATTACATCCACGAACTTTTATTGATCAATTCCGAGTAGGATTACCAGAACACATGTCAGGAACAGTCGCAGAAACCATGCAGAATGTTGTAGCGACATGCCGATCGTACGAAGATTTCAGAGAGAAGTTTCTCTCACGATATTGGTCCAGCGAAGTACGAATTATTACAGAACCCATATTTTGAAAATTCAGGAGAGAAGAGTCCCGTGAAATTTTTCGAATTAATGGCAAAGAAAAATCAATGCTCAGATGTACCATACAGTGACGGAGAGTTGATTAAATTATGCGCGATGAAGCTACCATTGAAATACCAGCAATCATTAGTAGGTCGCGGAGGCAATGACGTCGAAGCATTTAAAGGTATTCTAAGGGAACTAGAGTTCATATTTTCGGAAGATGACGCAAGAAAAAGACGAAGCGCACGTGAAAACGAAAGCAAAAAGCAGTGGAATCCACAAGACACAGTACGAAGAAACAATAATTACGAACCATGTGATAACTTCGCACCAAGAAACGACAATAGATTTCAACATAGAACCGGTTATGGATTTGGAAGAGAATATGGCAATAACTACAATTCACCTAGGAACGGCAACAACTATTACAGAGGGAATAACGACAACCGGAACGGGTATTGGAGAACCAATAGACCGACAAATTATCAACAAAGAACCCACTATCAACAAGCTGAACAAGAAAAGAGAATACAGATAAAAGAGGTGGAGGTAAGACCACCAAACCCCGATAAACGTTCGAATTGGCAGCTAATCGCCCATGCCAAAGAGAATGACGCACCGATCCTGGACAATTGCAGCACCTTGAACAGAGAAGTAAATACCTTATCACGAGAAGAGAAGAAGGAAGAAACAAAACCGCAGGTACCAGATGAAAACGAAGACAATGTTGGGACGAAATTAATTGGGAGAATACTGACGAGGAAGATGAATTACCAGAGGCATGCACAACTGATCTAGGAGGAAAGGACGAAGTAATGAGTATTGCAGAGCTATTTGAGATGGAAACCAGGGAAAGCGAATTCAATGAGTATAGTGCGCAGTCGACAGAAGTTGAAAATAAGTTACGAGTGGGCACACAACCCAACGTATATAATGAACGAAGTTATGAAGCGATAATTAGAGCATTTAGATGCGATTATGTGGAAGTAGCGACGAAGAAGGAGAAGATAGACGAGGATGAGGAAAAAGTAGAGGATGTTGAAGAAAGCGTAAATAAAGGAAGAAATAGAGAAGAGGAAATAAAAGAGAGAGAAGTAGCAGTCGAAGCTTATCCTACAGAAAGTTCGAATTCACAAGGGAAATTCCTAAAAAGACTGATGTATGATTCAGTGGAGGATTCGTTGATGCAAGGAAAAGAAGAACTGAACCAACCCTTTCAAATTCAACCAATTGTGAAGGCCATGGTAAAGCATATCCCAGTCAATATTGTAATTGATAGCGGAAGTGATCTGACTGCGATCTCAGAAAATTTATTCATGCAGAGTAATGCCAATGAGAAGATTAAAGTAAGATGTCCTATTAGAAACAATGCTGCGGAAGTTACGAGACAAACAAGGTTAACTCTTTCGTGTCGAGGTCAAAAGATCGAAGCCAACTTCGTGATTATACCTAAACTAACTGTAGATTTGATTATAGGTGCAGATTTTTTTAATGAGAGATGAGCGATAATAGATATGGGAAAAGGTAGCATAACTTTCGGGAATGTCACACTTCTCTTTGAGCAAAAGCTAAAATTAGAAGAAATGCCAGTTATAAACAAACAATTAAGAATGATGCAAGATAAAGAGAATGAACAAGTAGAATGGTATGCACAAAAGGGGGAATTGCGTCAACTCATGTTAGAAGTTCATAAAGAAATCGACGAAAAATTGCAAGAAGTTCAAGGTATTTCGGAACACAGTAAAAGAGAATCAGAGGGTATTTTACGAGATAAAGCAGAGGTATTTTTACCTAAGACTGGCAGTATTAACCACTTTCAGTACAAGTTTGAAGATTAATTTTATTACTGGTAAATAATCAGCACAATATTTGAAGATTATGTTGCAGATAAGATAGTTAGGAGAAAGAAGAATGAAGAGAGAGGAAGGTGGGAAAAAGAAAGAAGTTTCAATAAAAACAAAACAAAAATAACACGAATAGTACCATAGATTAAGGTGAAGGGATAAAGCGTAGATAGTCTAACAGCATGAAATACTAAAATGCTATACACCACGACACTACACAAAAAATAAAAAAAATGAATGTGAGGATTTTTGTAGAACTTAAGACTCAAAATATCTTAGAAGTGTAACATGGAAAGGACGCCGAAATTTGTAAAGCTTTTTAAAAAGGCATAAAACAATGTAGGTACTAGACATATGTTAGATGATTATAAGTAAAACTTTTTGTAAGAACCATTGTATAAACTCCAGCAAGGACGAGATGCAGCGACCCACAAGTTGCAACGAGAGATGTATCAAGAAAGAAAATGACGTAATTAGCAAGACACGATTCCTACAAGGCAGAAGCGTTGAGAGAAGGGAAAGGACAGCAAGACCAACAGAAGGCACTTGTAACTGAAGTGGGCAGTAAATCTGTTGAACCACAGGGTGGCGGAACCCTGCTAGGACAGAACACGGAACCACCCCCGACTCAGCAGAGCGAGCAAAAACATGACCCGATGAGAAGACCGCTTGGGCAAGCCACCACTGGCAAAAAAAATATGTGTAAAAGTCACACTACTGCTATTAAACAGCACGCTGATGCACGAAACTGAAGAAAACTTTCACAAAGTAAAAATGACATGCCCAAACTATTTATTAAACTGTTACTAACAGGATAACTTCAAGGCGACTAGTTATCAATAAATATTTCCATATCCTGCCCAGAGAAGAACCAAGAGGCAAGTAAGAAGCAAAGAAAAAGCAGGAAGAACAGAAGTTGAAGATTCGCAAGATTGAGACCAAGAAAGAAGATGGGTGAAGAATAGACGACATACCTTCCAAATCCCTATCCTATTGTAAACTAGTCGTCTGCGAAGTATTACAACGAAAAAGAGAAGGGGAGAAACGAGAACAGAAGCCGAGAGCAGAACCGTGTTAAGCTGGAAGGTCCTACGATAAGGGATGGATGGACACCCACGCTGCCAGCTAACCGCTAGGACCACACCACCCGCAAGTTTTAGCGTGAGACTTTTTCGTGTCTCTGTTATGTCAAGACCACCCCCCAGCCCATGTTAAAAGCTAGAGCCCTCCAGAAGAACAGTATAGATCTTACAATAACACAAAAAGGGCCACCCCAGCCGCATGTTTTAGTGTGAGACTTTTTCGCGTCTCTGTTACGTCAGGACCACCCCCAGCCCATGTTAAAAGATAGAGCCCTCCAGAATAACGGTATAGATCTTACGATAACGCTAAAAGGACTACACCAGCTGCAAGTTGTAGCGTGAGATTTTTTCGCGTCTCTGTTACGTTGCAAATTTCAAAAACATTGCCCCACCATGAAAAGTATAACGTTTCTCATTGGATAGACAGAATTTTTGTAGGCGGAGCTTAAGGTTGACATTGAGACCCTGATTGGTCAGATGAAAACACAGCCAGATAAATTTTTTAAACCAACTTCGGTAAATTATAGTAAGGAGAAGTTAAGAGAGAGTTGCTTCGGCGACGGCGAGGTGAGCGGAGATGTGCTGCCTGCCGCCCCCTGACGAACACCGACAAATAACTACTACTGAGCTACACTAATGTGGGGGGGGGGGGGGGGGGCACTCTATTGAATGGGCATGTAAAATTCCGAGATAGAAATCATTCCGTTTGTAGTAGGAAACAAACTGACCATTTCTGTTTTGACGATGGGCGTTGAGTCATAGGTGTGACACGTAGTAGTTTCTTGGGATAGCTCCAGCTACACAATGCAAAAACGAAATTGCAAATATCTGTGGAAACATCGGAAAACATACGTCTGACGACTCTTAGGAGACACATCCGGTAAATGTAGGAGCAGTGAGAGCGACTGTGATGTTACCTACACCTGATACACAGCTCAACGCTCGGCGAGTCCCTAGGTCGCCCCGCTTGGCTGAAAAAAGCGCAGCATTGTATTCAGGACGGCCAGTCGGAGCGGGGCGTCACTACACCAGCCGACCGCAGTTCCACTAGATATATAGCACCCAGGCTAACCATGTGCTACGAATGGTTTATCTGTTGGTAGTGGTGTTGCTGTTTCGAGTTCATCACAACTGTAGTACTCCGAGTAGTAGGTTATTCGGTTAGAATGGATTAATATGGAACAAAGAAGGAGAGAAGGAATCGAGAATTCCTGCATTACGAGATTGTTAGTTCTCGTATGGGACTACAAATAATAGAACAGGCAACGCAATGGGAGTGTACGATCAGCAAACTCCGAGGCTTCCAAGGATAACTGGGTACAATTAGTATTAGATAACAATATCTGGCTTAGTCATTTGACTGTTTTCTTGTTTTGTTTCTTCAATGTAAACTATTAGAACACGCAATTCATCTCCTGTGTCACTTCTTTTCTTCTTTCCTTCATGATATCTCTTTATACATTCACTGTGTTTCTTCTTTCGTTCTGACATTTATCCTGTACCATATCGAACACGAGTCTCATTAAATTAATGAATGTTAACTATAGTTCGATATTAGGTTCCTCCCTATAATATTTCTTAATATGTGCCAAACTGCTTAAGACGTACATGCTTTTCTGTTAGCCACTTGTTCCAGCTCTTCATCACTGTAGTTAATTTTAACATAGGCACATTTCCCTGTCTTTATCTGTGGACTTCTTCCTGTGTGTTGAGAGGTCTAGAACGTTC
Organism: Schistocerca nitens; assembly: GCF_023898315.1. Lineage (NCBI taxonomy): Eukaryota > Metazoa > Arthropoda > Insecta > Orthoptera > Acrididae > Schistocerca > Schistocerca nitens. The sequence continues at coordinate 955,011,396 of NC_064616.1, forward strand.
TCTTCTTAGTCCAAGTTTCATTTTCATGCTTTCATCCAAAGGTTTTCACGGATTGTTTCATTTCTTTATTTGGTGTATTTTGATTTACTATGTGTTGATGACTTGTTATTTAAAAATGTTGTTATGGTTGTGTACTTTTTTTACTTTGAAATATTTATTATATCTTTTCAAAGTTGATTTGCATGCTGTTTGTGTATTTGCACTTAACTTTTTATTATGTTTTCGACCTAGTCCTGCCTATTCTGTAATCCCACCCAAATATTAGAATTTGTCAGCGTTATCTTTTATTTTACGTTCATTTATTCTGGAGGACAATCAGGAAATTTAAGTTTTCTTAAAGACATATTTATTGTTACGTACAGTTTCCATTTATGGTTTAATTCTCTATTGTAGCCGTGGTAAATATACAAATTTTCATTGGAGTGTGCTGCTGAATACACAATCGGAATATGTGAATTATTTCAAGCTGTTCTTTCAGCTCAACAATGTCGATTTAGATCTTCACAGAAAAATAAAGGAACTAAAACAAAGTAAAATAGGTAATTGACCAGATGCTACCAGGAGTGCAAGGTAGGTCTTCCTTAGGGTAAGCGTTTCTGTGAAAGCAGCATCATTCAGCCTGGAGCACGCTGTGTTAAATTACCTCTGGTATATGTTTCTTGTAAGTTATTTAGTTATTGCAGTTAAAGTTGCCTGATGCAAATACATACAAATGATATATAGAAAATAAGGCAACGATAAAAATGGGCAGGTAGAACTTTATTTCTAAGGCACACTGCCAGACACAGATATGTCGTGTGTTGCAAATGCTAGTTAAAATATGAAGTATTCTGAGGACACATTTCCACATGTTGTTGCAGTTCTTTTGTAAATTGTAGCTTACATCTTAATATTTTATGGAGACATTTCTCCATGTGTTCGGTTTCCTCACTTACAAGCATTTCGGCCATCTTTAGTGTTTCAGAATGATATCGCTATACTGTGATTAAGATGATCGTCAATTTCTGGATGAAACCAATCCATACAGACTGATCGACAGAGACGGTCCAACGTAATGGCCACCACGTTCACCATACTTAATCCCTCTTGACCTTTTTTTGGATTCACGTTAAATATAGCATGTCCATTTTCAAACATTGTTCTTTAGAAATAAAATTTTTGTCTAGGGATGACTTTATGCTCTCCTTGTATATTAAATGCCGGAAATGTAAAAAGCAAATAGAAACAATGTTACTAAAAGTATATAACACCAAACGAGAATAAAGCATCATCTGCTGTACATGCCTTTGCGACTTTAAGATTATCCACCGCACATGCTGTAAGACTTTCCGAACAGTTTGGAAGATGCTGTTGTGTCCGTTCTTCACGACATGCGCATGAGTTATCTCTTTGTTCGAATAAGCGATACGAATACAGCCAGTCTCTGGTCCTGATCACACCGCTGAGGAGACAGTTATTCTCAACTCAGCAAGTAACCCGTCTTTCACTGTACAGTGTCGAAAACGTCTCATCAGTTCCTTAGAGCTACTGACGTTTGTGTTGAGAACCATTAGAGATGATATCAGATGCCACTGACGCCTTTTTGAAAGCAGAGATATGTCACTGCTGGAGGTCTTAAACAGCTGATAATGTTGAATTCTGGTTCCTTCACTTAGATAATATGGCACCAAACTGGACTGACAGAAAGTCTCGCTTGAGAGACAGAGTACAAGAGAGCATGAGCGCAGAGCTTCGCTGTTTCTTCCCCATTTATATGCAAACAGATTATATAAAAGTTTTACCAGGAATGGATCACTGGTTATTTTGACAGTAGCGAATTTCGAAAAGAGGTTCACTCGATTTCTCCCTTAGAAGTTACCTTCGTCAGTTCTTTGTATTTCCCTGTCTTGAAATTAAACTGTTAGTAAATTAACAGCAAAATATCCTGGCCTTACAACCTAATTTATCTGTTTTATATCTTAGAAGACAAATGTCGCTGCGTGAAACTAGTTTTCATCTTCAGATATATCAGCTTCGGCATATTATTTCATTACGTTATTCAGAATAGCAACTGTTCCGTTCTTACTTCAGTATGGTACTCTCATTACGTTAAGCCGGTGTCACTCGGAGGACATGTCTGTTATGTACTGAGCCAAAAATGTAATAGGCTCGATAATCACTGCATATTATCAAGTACACCAACACGTTTTTATGTATGTATGTGAAGGCTAATCTCAGGACGTACTCTAGGTATTTTGATAAAGTGTTCACTACCATACATACTGGGTCACGTGGAAGGATCATGTGTATAATTTATAACCACCTGGACTTGTGTTTTAGTGATTACTGCTATTTCCTTTTTTGAATATTGGTGTGACCTGTGAAACTTTCCAGTCTTTAGGAACGGATCTTTCGACGGGAGAGCGGTTGTACGTGATTGTTAAGTACGGAACTGTTGGATTTGCATACTCTGAAAGGAACATAATTCTTACGCCGTCTGGATATGAAGACTTGCTTTTATTGAGTGATTTAAGTTGCTTCACTACTCCGAATACATCTATGTTATTCTTGTTGGCAGCTGTTCTTCGTTCGAATTCTGGAATACTTACTTCGTCTTCTTTGATGAAGGCAGTGTTTAATAACTCTGCTTTGGCAGCACTGTCCTCGATAGTATTTTCAGTGCTATTGTGCAGAGAATTCATTGATAGTGTCTTGACGCCAGAATACTTCACATACGACCATAATCTCTTTGCATTTTCTTCCTGGTTTAGCGATAAGGCTTTGTTAGGGAAACTATTATAAGCATCTCGCGGTGAAGCCCGCGCTAAATTTCAAGCTTTTGTTAAAGATCTCCAATCTTGGAGATTTTGGGTCCGTTTAAATTTGGTAAGTTTTTTTAGTTGTTTGTGCAACAGTGTTATGAGCCGTTTTGTGTACCAAGGGATATCAGTTCCGTCGTTTGTTAATTTATTTGGTATAAATCTTTCAATAACTGTCGATACTATTTCTCTGAATTGAAGCCACATCTGCCCTATACCTACATTGTTAGTTTGGAAGGAGTGGAGATTGTCTCTCAGGACGGTCTCAAGTGAATTTATTATTATTATTTGAATAGGTATATTATTCGTTTATCTTTGGAGGATTTGGGGGTTACAGTATTCAGTCTTGTTACGACAAACCTATGTTCACTAATCTCTATGGCCGTTTTGATGATCGTTATCAGGTCATGATTATTTGTTGCTAAGAGGTCACGTGTGTTTTCAAAACCGTTGACTACTTGCGTGGGCTCATGGACTAACTCCTCGAAATAATTTTAAGATAATGCGTTTAGCACAACTTAGATGATGTTTTATGCCAATTTTCGGGTTTAAACATGTATTTTCGCCAACATATCCAGGGTACATGAAAGTCACCCCCAACTCTATTTATATGAGTCGGGTATGTGTTCGAAATTAAACTGAAAAGCGAGGGTACATTAAAGTCACCATCAACTCTAGTTGTATGAGTCGGGTATGTGTTTGAAAATAAACAGCAGTTTTCTTCGAACCTTTCAGCTGTTGCATCATCTGAGTTGGGAAGTAGGTAAAAGGATCCAATTATTATTTTATTCTGGTTGCTAATGATGATCTCCTGCTAAACTAACTGACAGATACTCTATGCTTCAATTTCGCTACAAGATAAACAATTTCTAACAGTAACAAGCACGCCACTGCCAACTTTGTTTAGCATATCCTGTCTCAACAAACGTAGTTTCCTGGCAAAAATTCGTCTGTACATATCTTCGGCTTTAGCCACCTTTCAGTGCCTATAACGATTGATTATCAGTGCTTTCTAGTAGCGCTTGGTGCTCTTGTACTTTCTCAAGACAGCTACGACAACTTACAACTGTTATACGCTTTGTTCCTGAATGTACGTTCTTCCTGTGTTCGACCTGCACACGTTGAGACTGAAGCCCTTTTTGTGCTTCCCCGAGACCTTCTAACCTAAAAAACCGCCCGGTCCACGCCACACAGTCCTTTCTACCCGTGTAGCCGCCTCCTGCATCTAGTGGAGTCCTGATCTATTCAGCGGAATCCGAAGTCTAACCGCCCTACGGCGCAAGTAGGGGAATCTGCTGGCTACATGGTTGAAGAAACGTCTGAGCCTCTGGTTCAGAGCTTCCACTAGGCTCTGTACCAGAGGTTCGCATTCGGTCCTGTCTGCGGGCTTTCAAATATAACTGAAAATGAATTAAATGAGGTGGCCCTCAACCACCTACCCTCAGGCTCAGTGTCTAAATATTAAAAGTTTTGGCTGGTTTCGTTGTCTAGGGTCTAGTTGCCGCATTACAGGCCCAATACTGTAGAGTCTAAAGTATACGACAAGAATACGCACATGAATCGAATGGTAGACGGTACTATCACTCGGCAATTGCGAATTATGAATATAACATATACATTTATAAATGAAAAATTGCAATTAAATAATATCTGCAGATGCTATCTTCACGACTTTAAATTATAAGTACGACAGTAGAGGTACTTTTGAGAATGTGGTATATTTCTGCAAAACACTTGTGGATGTCGATGGTACAGCAATTAAATAAAATATAAGTTGTTTAACAGGGAAACAATATTTTCCTACTGTACGTAATTAGTTATGCACACTACGTCCTCACTGTAGAAGCCATGGAACTCTCACAACTCCTCAAGTCAGCACTACGAAATATTTCTGTCTCTCGCGACACGCGCAAACCGCTCCAAACTCCAAGTCTCTGTCCTGTACCGTACCCTCAAAAACTGTCCTCTCTCGAAATGATCGTCCTCCCCCACACCATCAACGAGAGCTGTGACTGGCTAGAGTGCGCCCTCCATGACTCCAAGCGAACGTACACTCACAAACATAATTAAGCAGATTCGAAATACTGGCTTTATATTTAAAGACTTGAAGTTAAATAAATATTTCTACGGCTGGACCATAAACACGCTCTAACACACATTATTAGGTACAAAAACAAATTAAATAAACATAGGTCAGGCGCGCACTACACGCCGGAAGCGGCTACAAGGGTAGCGGAGTACGTGTGGAGTGCGCATGCCGGTTTCTTAGGTTAGTGAATTCCCTCCCTAGGCCCGACAAGACGCCTCCTGAGACGCGGCAAGGTAGGAGTAGGCAAAATGCAACAGGGAATAACAATATTAATACGCTAATAGTAAACTGCAGGAGCGTCTATAGAAAGGTCCCAGAACTGCTCTCATTAATAAACGGTCACAATGCCCATCTAGTACTAGGGACAGAAAGTTGGCTGAAACCAGACGTAAACAGTAATGAAATCCTAAACTCAGATTGGAATGTATGCCGCAGAGACAGGCTGGACAGTGAAGGGGGAGGCGTGTTTATAGCGATAAGAAGTGCAATAGTATCGAAGGAAATTGACGGAGATCCGAAATGTGAAATAATTTGGGTGAAGGTCACGGTTAAAGCAGGCTGAGACATGGTAATTGGATGTCTCTATAGGCACACTGGCTCAGCAGCTGTTGTGGCTGAGCACCTGAAGGATAATTTGGAAAATATTTCGAGTAGATTTCCCCACCATGTTATAGTTCTGAGTGAAGATTTTAATTTGCCGGATATACACTGGGAGACTCAAACGTTCATACCGGGTGGCAGGGACAGAGAACCCAGTGAAATTTTTTTAAGTGCTTTATCTGAAAATTACCTTGAGCAGTTAAACAGAGAACCGACTCGTGGCGATAACATATTAGAGCTTCTGGTGACAAACAGTCCCGAACTATTTGAAACAGTTAACGCTGAACAGGGAATCAGCGATCATAGAGCGGTTACTGTATCGATGATTTCAGCTGTAAATAGAAATATTAAAAAAGATAGGAAGATTTCTCCATTTAGCAAAAGTGACAAAAAGCAGATTACAGAGTACCTGATGGCTCAACACAAAAGTTTTGTCTCAAGTACAGATAGTGTTGAGGATCAGTGGACAAAGTTCAAAACCATCGTACAATATACGTTAGATGAGTATGTACCAACCAAGATCGTAAGAGATTGAAAAGAGCCACCGTGGTACAACAACCGAGTTAGAAAACTGCTGCGGAAGCAAAGGGAACTTCACAGCAAACATAAACATAGCCAAAGCCTTGCAGACAAACAAAAATTAAGTGAAGCGAAATGTAGTGTGAGGAGGGCTATGTGAGAGGCGTTCAATGAATTCGAAAGTAAAGTTCTGTGTACTGACTTGGCAGAAAATCCTAAGAAATTTTGGTCATATGTCAAAGCGGTAGGTGGATCAAAACAAAATGTCCAGACACTCTGTGACCAAAATGGTACTGAAACAGAGGGTGACAGACTAAAGGCCGAAATACTAAATGTCTTTTTCCAAAGCTGTTTCACAGAGGACGACTGCAATGTAGTTCCTTCTCTAGATCGTCGCACAGATGACAAAATGGTAGATATCGAAATAGACGACAGAGGGGTAGAGAAACAATTAAGATCACTCAAAAGAGGAAAGGCCGCTGGACCTGATGGGATACCAGTTCCATTTTACACACAGTACGCGAAGGAACTTGCCCTCCTTCTTGCAGCGGTGCACCGTAGGTCTCTAGAAGAGCGTAGCGTTCCAAAGGATTGGAAAAGGGCGCAGGTCATCCCCGTTTTCAAGAAGGGACGTCGAACAGATGTGCAGAACTATAGACCTATATCTCTAACGTCTATCAGTTGTAGAATTTTGGAACACGTATTATGTTCGAGTATAATGATTTTCCTGGACATTAGAAATCTACTCTGTAGGAATCAGCATGGGTTTCGAAAAAGACGATCGTGTGAAACCCAGCTCGCGCTATTCGTCCACGAGGCTCATAGGGCCATAGACGCGGGTTCTCAGGTAGATGCCGTGTTTCTTGACTTCCGCAAGGCGTTCGATACAGTTCCCCACAGTCGTTTAATGAACAAAGTAAGAGCATATGGACTATCAGACCAATTGTGTGATTGGATTGAAGAGTTCCTAGATAACAGAACGCAGCATGTCACTCTCAATGGAGAGAAGTCTTCCGAAGTAAGAGTGATTTCAGATGTGCCGCAGGGGAGTGTCTTAGGACCGTTTCTATTTACAATATACATAAATGAACGTGTGGATCACATCGGAAGTTCACTGAGGCTTTTTGCAGATGATGCTGTGGTATATCGAGAGGTTGTAACATTGGAAAATTGTACTGAAATGCAGGAGGATCTGCAGCGAATTGACGCATGGTGCAGGGAATGGCAATTGAATCTCAATGTAGACAAGTGTAATGTGCTGCGAATACATAGAAAGATAGATCCCTTATCATTCAGCTACAATATAGCAGGTCAGCAACTGGAAGCAGTTAATTCCGTAAATTATCTGGGAGTACGCATCAGGAGTGATTTAACATAGAATGATAATATAAAGTTGATCGTTGGTAAATCAGATGCCAGACTGAGACTCATTGGAAGAATCGTAAGGAAATGCAATCCGAAAACAAAGCAAGTAGGTTACAGTACGCTTGTTCGCCCACTGCTTGAATACTGCTCAGCACTGTGGGATCTGTACCAGATAGGGTTCATAGAAGAGATAGAGAAGATCCAACGGAGAGCAGCGCGCTTCGTTACAGGATCATTTAGTAATCGCGAAAGCGTTACGGAGATGATAGATAAACTCCAGTGGAAGACTCTGCAGGAGAGACGCTCAGTAGCTCGGTACGGGCTTTTGTTAAAGTTTCGAGAACATACCTTCACCGAAGAGTCAAGCAGTATATTGCGCCCTCCTACGTATATCTCGCGAAAAGACCATGAGGATAAAATCAGAGAGATTAGAGCCCACACAGAAGCATACCGACAATCCTTCTTTCCACAAACAATACGAGAGTGGAATAGAAGTGAGAACCGATAGAGGTACTCAAGGTACCCTCCGACACACACCGTCAGGTGGCTTGCGGAGTATGGATGTAGATGTGTACAGTAGATATCAAAGGAATAGAACAAAAGGTAGGCCAGTAGCCTAATGTCTCTGTGCTTTCTAAAACAAGTAACCAATTTCTTCATGAGTAGTATATATATCGGATATAAACAAGGACATAGATGAATAAATATATTTATAAGCATGCTGCTACCATTTCTTCGTGTAACTGTGTAGTACTTATGGCCTGACGCGATCTATAGTAATCGGCCACTTTGTTCTCCAATAGCTCATGTACTATTTAAGTTACACGCCTGTAATTCACACCAATTTGGGTTTACACTAATAGCTTTCTAAAGACACGGCGATCGACAAAATCAGACGAAGCGTTCATATTTTGGAAATTCGTTGCTGGGTGTTACTTGTATAATTTGTCATCAGACAAAACTAATAAATATATTGAAAATCTGATTACACCATCAGAATCTTCGTACAAATAATAGTAGTGTACATGTTTCTTTTGAGGTATCATGATTCTTCTGGCTACTATTAATTTCTATACTAACTGTGAAATGTCTGCCATTAAGGTTTCACAAAGTCCGCCATTTTTGGCACTCCCGACATAGACATCTCCTTCATCGATACAAAGCACCGTCCTCGTCACAGCGGAATTCCCAGCCACACGGCTCGTCCGGCTAACGTTTAGCACCACGTGTTTGCTAACGAGCTCGGCCCTACCGCTCGGCCCGAGCGGTGGGCACCAAATATGAAATTAGAATATTTTCAGGGCGCCGCAACTCGGCCGTTACGTCAAATGTCGACTATGTTGTAAATGGTGGACTCTGCTTTTATCTGGCAAGCAAGACTGGCAGACTTTGCCACTTTCGTTAGCCACTCGAAATTAGGGAGAATCACTTCCGATACAAAGCGAGACATCATTTGTACCGTCGTGAGCCATCACATGCAGTTGCTTGCACCCTGTGCTGTTCAAGGCATCTGGAGGGACCTGTACCACATTTGGAATTGCTCCAACCGGTATGCACACGAAGAGCACATTGGCTTTCCTCCCCTCCTAGGCAGCCATGTCCCTAAGTGGCTCCATAACGAACCTAACATTGGAGCTCCCAATTTCCAATAATCCCACCCTCTGTTACTGCCCGAATATTGCAAGCTGAGAGGTTAACAAATTTGCAGAAATACTTCCAAAGGATTGATGAATTATGCAGGCCATCGCAGTTGACACTGAACGTAAATAAAAATAACTTATTGCGCAGACATGAGAAACGAAAGCCACTACTGTACAGGTCCGCGGCTCGTGGTCTCGCGGTAGCGTTCTAGCTTCCCGAGCACGGGGTCCCGGGTTCGATTCCCGGCGGGGTCAGGGACTTTCTCTGCCTCGTGATGACTGGGTGTTGTGTGATGTCCTTAGGTTAGTTAGGTTTAAGTAGTTCTAAGTTCTAGGGGACTGATGACCATAGTGCTCAGAGCCATTTGAACCACTACTGTACACGTAGATTATTGCTGAGAGGCTGTTGGCAACTGAGTCTACCATCAAATATCTAGAAGTAACTAACGAAATCGAACTCAGTTGGAATCATCACATGAAACAAATAGGAGGAAAAGCAAATGTGAGACTAAGTTTCATAGGAAGAATCTTATGGAAATGTAATTCAACCTCGAGGAAGTCAATTTAGGGTCCTTGTTCGACCAATTCTTCATTATTGTTCGTCATTATGGGTAGGACTGATAGAAGAGCTGGTGAAGGGCCAACGAAGGACGGCGCTATTCGTCATGGGATCGTTTAATCCGCGCGAGGACATTACCGGAATGCTCAACAGTCTGCATTGGCAGACGTTGCAATATACCGGCGTTGCGCATCATGAGAAGTTTACTACTGAAATTTCGAGAGAGCTCCATCCGCGCCGCGCAGGATTAGCCTAGCGGTCTCAGGCGCTGCAGTCATGGACTGTGCGGCTGGTCCTGGCGGAGGTTTGGGTCCTCCCTCGGGCATGGGTGTGTGTGTTTGTCCTTAGGATAATTTAGGTTAAGTAGTGTGTAAGCTTAGGGACTGATGACCTTAGCAGTTAAGTCCAATTAGATTCCACACACACACACACACACACACAAACACAGACACACTCCTTCCGGGAAAAGTCGGCCAACATATTATTTCCTCCCATATAGATCAAGGCGAGACAATCTAACATGTGGAGGTTTACTATAATCAATTTTTTCACGCGCTCTTCACGAGTGGAACAGGGTGGAGAGGATCAATTAGTGGTGCGAAAAGCACCTGCAGCCACACCCATTAGGTGAATTGCGGAGTATTACGTAAATGTAGGAAAAGAAAACAATAGATTGATGAGGCAACTGGCAAAGACCTGCTCGGCCGTGGCCGCGCAAGCGCCCACGAAGCCAAGCACCACAAGAGACACAATTGAGAAGGTCACAAAGAGGCCAGAAATAGCAGTCTTTCTTTGGACCCTGCCTGGTCAAGACACTAGCGTTAAGAAAATCCAAGAACTGTTTACTACAACCATAGATCCTATGAAAGACAAAATTAAAATTAAAAGAATTAAACCAAGTAGGAACTCTGTCATTGTCGAAGTTGCCTCTGAACAGGACAAGGACAAACTATTGAATAATCAAAAGCTAAACTCGGTGGTCAAATGCGAACCACCGAGAAAAAGAAATCTACTGGTAATACCGGATGATGTACCCAGGGTTATGTCTAATGAAGAACTTTGCGAAACAATAAGTGAACAAAACTTTGAGGGCATGCATGAAGATGAATTCAAAAATTGCTTCAATTAAGATTTAAGACGGGGCCACGGGGTCGTGATGTTGTTCATCACGTCGCCAAAGTAACTGCGCCAATGTGGGAAAACATTACAACAATGGGCAGATTATATGTCGGGTTTCATGCCATTAACACAATGGATTATGTCGTGGTACCTCGTTGCTACAATTGTGGTGACTTGGATCACATTCCTAGACTGTGTACCAGGGAGTCGGCATGTACCAAGTGTGGTGAGAATGGTCATAATCGTAAAGATTGTAAGGCAGCAGCAATTTGCATACCCTGTATAAATCGAGGTAAAAAATTTTGCGGAGCCACAGGACGAAACTGCCCGACATACCGAATGCTCCAACAGAGATTAGAATCGACTATGGTTGAGCCCGGCATACCGAAGAAGATGCCAAAGCGAAAGTCCCCGAGCAAAAGGAGGAGGGACGCTATGAGGGTAAATAAATTCAAGGAATTTTTCAGGTCGCTTTCGGGCGCCGCTAAAATTGAAACAGTGGACAAAGCTATACAAACTGAGTTCCACACGATGGACATAGCAGCAGTTCCCTCCTCCGAAAGCCGTGGAACAAAGCCTATAATACACCAACAACGGCAAGGGCATCCTGTGGCTGTGGAAGTTTCTAAAGATGAGCAAATAAATAAACAACAACCGATTCAGGAAAATATAGTGACAAGTTTAAGTACAAACTCCAACACACAAGGCACTCTAATAGTTAGATTACCACCTGTCGACCTTGTAAGGGTGTACCCCAACTTCGAGTACACCATGCGACTATCGAGACTAGAGCAGCCGACTACACTGACCACTGCCTTACGACGTGTGGTCCGTGTACGACATGAAGAGGGTAGGAAGGTAACCTTCTCGGTTATGGAGGCTGTCGACAGAGTTCAGCTAAAATCAGTGAATCTCCCCACTGACTTCAGAGCCTTGCCAGACCTGTTAAAGAAAGTATTCGAAAGACGAGGAGAGAAATTCGATCTTGACGACATTTACCAACAATCAGTACTGGCACACGGACGAATTGCGTTCGACTAGAGCAAGACTTGGCCGAATGACCGAATACACACGTACTTTCCTTAATGACAAAAATAAATATTGGACAGCTTAATATAGCAGCCGACTTGTGATGCAGGAGCTACGAAGGGAGGTGGAGGAGAGGAGACAAGATATACTCTGTCTACGGAAGCCGTACTCCCAAGCTGGGAAAATTGCATTTGCTGCCGCTACCTGGCAAATAGTCAGCAGAGGGGCAGACCCGAGAGCGGCAATCATAATCTCGAACAAACTTTTGAGGGTCACTACACTCTCGCAGTTCACAACTAGTCACTGTAACGTCGTGGAGCTGCAATCCCCAATGGGAATTATCACTCTCATAAACATGTATTTTCAATACGGAGATAATATTGAACAGCATCTAGACCATCTAACGAGAGTAACCACGGCGTTACAGGGAAGAAAGGTAGTGATAACAGCTGACATCAACTCTAAATCCCCCCTGTGGTACAGCGGCAAAAGAGATGCAAATGGTGAAAAAGTATAAGAGTTTATTATGGCATCGCAACTTGTGGTGGCCAACAGGCCTGGCAACCCTCCTATCTACGCTGCAGGAGGAGGACAGGTTAAAAATATAGATGTTACTCTCGTAACACCAAACACTGCAAACATCATTCAGCACTGGAGGGTTATAGGAAACGCCACCACAAGCGACCACAATGTAATAACTTTCACTTTAGGCGAAAGAGAGTGCCGCTGGGCCATGGGGTCGGAGGTACAATTAAATTACAAAAGAACTCATTGGGAACGCCTAGCGAGGAAGTGCGACATTCCTCCATTACCGGAAGGGGACATGCATCAGGACATAGACGTGGACGAAAGAGCGGAGTAACTGGTGAGTGCAGTAACCAGAGCGGTGAGGGCTGCTGTACCAACTAGGAGGTAGGCCATGGTGGCCCCTCCGTCATCATGGTCGTCGAACTAGGAGAACTGTGTCAATCTGTCAGAAGGCTTAGGAGGCACTAACAGCGCAGTGTCGTCTAGCAGGAACGACAAAGGTGGCAGTTGCAATATACAGAGGCAAAGCAGAGGTTCCAAAAGGAACTGCGAGAGGGGAGAACGCGAAGTTGGGAAAACTACGTGCTAAACCAGCTAGTCGTAGACCCATGGGGGCTCCCCTATAAGCTGGTAAGAGAGAAAATCCGAGCTCTTATGGAGTTATCGAGTTATCGACAGTCAGGCACGGGGATAGGATGACGGAACCTTGGCAGGAGACTGCGGAGGTCCTCCTCCGGTCCCTGCTGCCTGAGACAGTGCGGATGGGGAGACTGAAGGGCAACGGCAATTGCGAAATGAAAATCAAGATATATACAACAATGAGACGGCTGTCTACCCCTTCTCTGAAGAGGAGGTTGCAGCCCATATAAGATCGTTACAAAGAGGGGAGGTGGTACAGTTCCTGGCCCCCCAGCTGACTGCGCCACTTAAGGCAAGGGAAGTTTCCGAGGAAATGGAAAACACCAAATGTAGTCATAATAAAGAAAGGACCTGATACGGACCCTGCAGATATTGTCATATAGGCCGATTTGCTTGTTAGATCTGTTTGGAAAGATACTGGAGAAATTGCTGGCTGACAGATTGGCAGCACACCGAGTGTTGTGCGGGATGAGCAGCAGGAAGTTCGGCTTCAGGCCGGGGCGGTCGGCATCTCATGCAGTCGCCCTGGCGGCCGAGGTCTGTGGCTCGACCCCGCACAAGTACGTGGTTGGCATCATGGTTGACATCAGTGGCGCCTTCGGCAACCTGTGGTGGCCTTCTCTCTTCTCCTGCTGGCGGGAGAAAGAGTGTCCAGGGCCGCTATATGGTTGCCTGAGGAGCTATTGTAAGGATCGGGAGGTCTGGCTATCATCCCCTAGCGAGAGAGTTGGAAAAGCAACTACTAAAGGATGCCCCCAAGGATCCGTTTTATGACCCCTCTTCTCGGACATCCACAGGGAGCCACTACTAGACAGTTTGCAACAAAGCGAAGAAGTGCTAGAGGTGATAGCCTACGCAGATGACCTCCTCCTGCTGGTCGGCGGCCGCAGCCGGGAAGACATAGAACCAAAAATTGAGAGAGCCATAGAGAAACTCCAACAATGGTGGCACATGACTAAAATGACAATTTCACCCAGCAAATCCACATACATGCTGTGAAAAGGACATCTTATTAGAAATCCCACTGTCAGAATTAACGGCTCACCAGTTCTCCAGCGACGTGAGACACGCTACCTAGGAGTCATCATTGATGAGAGGTGGAACTTTGGGAAACACATTGACGCCGTAACCCAGAAAGCTCTGCAGATATTAAACAATCTCATCTCGATAGGACACAAAAGATTCCATCTCCCCCCACACCTTATTAAACTTTACCATAACAGCATCCTAACCTCAATAGTGGGTTACGGCTCGGGAGTCTGGGCGCACAGGCTCACGAGGGTTGCGCCCACCATGACAGTGAGAAGGGTCAAGAGAAGTATGAAACTGAGATGTGGGGGGGCCTGCAGAACATCTTCAGGGGGGCCCTATTAGTCATATTGGGGCTCTGCCCCTGGGCATAAAAATAAGGGAACAAGCGGCTTGGTACTGGGCAAAAAAGGGGAATTATGAGAAAATTGTAGACATCATGAGGGAGGACAAAAGTGAAATAAGGAAAAGAGGGGAGGAACTTTGTCAGGGGTCTTTGGAGGTAGAAGAAACTGGACGTAGAACTTTCCAGTTCATACCAGATGTGAGGGAGCGCTTGGACATGAAATATTTTGAGCCAACACGAGGACTGATCCATTTTCTTACTGGCCATGGACCCTACCCGACATAATTATGTCGATTCGGGAAGAGGGCTACATCGCGTGTGACTGTGGCGTGTCAGAGGGTACTCCTGACCATGTGGTTTACGAGTGCCCCCTCTTCAATGATGTTGCGACTACATTTCGAGACAGACTTCCAAACCACGACACATATCAACTGCTTAGACGTGAGGACACTTTCCAGCTGCTAAATACATTGGCCAACGAGGTATCAGGGAAAGTTTTAACATAATACTTGAGGGACACGAACTAAATAACTTAGACAACCAACACTGATTGCGTCCAGAGCCCTATTCCCATACCGCCTGTGCGTGGACTGGCCGACTTTCCATCATAGTTGGAATCCGCCACGTGCAGTATTAGGGGGAGTGGGGGTCAATGCTACCGATAAGGACATGCACCGGATATGACGTAGGTTAAGCTAGTTTGTAGAACTTAGCTTAGGAAAATTATGCTAGGGAACTGCAGCGAATCAACATCGTGGCCTCCCAAGTGCCAGGGGCACGCTCTATGGGTTTAGCTCGATGAGAAAGGCTATCAGAGTAGGTTTATATCTCACTGACACACATGTGACGCTGCAGGCGATAGGAACTAATTATAAGAAACAGATATAAGTCCTAGGTACTAGACATTAAATGCCCATTGTATGTAATACTGACTGTAGCTCACTTGAAAATTGTAATTAGCTGCAACATAATTACCAGTTGTATAATTATTATGACCCACTAATCAGATAAGGAAGTGGGTTAATATTGTATAATTATTATGGTTTGTAATAAAGATTTAAAAAAAATTAGAGGTCGCAGTTCCAGAAGGAACTACGAGCAGTCAGGCTCCAAAGCTGGGACAAATATATGCAAAGCCAATTGGCTATGGATCCCTGGGGCATTCCTTACAAGATAGTAATGGAGAAAAATTAGGTCGCCAATGGTACTCTTCACAGTCAGGGATGGAAACCGGATGACGGGGTCTTGGCAGGAAACTGCTAAGATCCTTCTCCGCTCCATGCTCCCTGATGATAGAGTTGAAGAAGACACAGAGGAGCAACGCCTAATTAGGCAGGCAATGCCGAAAGAACATAGGAACAATATGATGGTCTATCCAATTTCGGAAGAAGAAGTGGCGGCGCACATAAAATCATTAAAGAGAGAAAAGGCCTCAGGACCAGACGGCATTGTTGCGGAGGGAGTGCAGTACCTCGTTCCACAACTAGTCACACTTCTAGCAAGAATGTACAATGAGGCCCTGCGCCTCAGAACGTTTCCCCCCATCTGGAAACATGCCCTTGTAGTTATCATAAAAAAGGACAGGATAAAGACTCAAAAGAAGTAAAGTCCTACAGACCAATTTGTCTGTTGGACCTGTTTGGAAAATTGTTGGAGAGGTTGCTAGCTGACAGGTTGACGGCACACCAAGTGCTGTGTGGGATGAGCGACAGGAAATTCGGTTTTCGGCAGGGGCGATCTGCATCTGACGCAATTTCCTTGGCAGCCGAGGTCTGTCAGTCGTCCCCGCACAAGTACATAGTTGGCATCATGGTCGATATCAGTGGCACCTTCGACAACCTGTGGTGGCCTTCGCTCTTCTCCTGCTTGCGGGAAAAGGAGTGTCCAGGGTAGCTATACGGCTTTCTTAGGAGCTACTGTATGGAAAGGGAGGTCTGGCTATCGTAACCTAGAGGGCGGATGGGTAAGGAGATTACAAAGTGGTGTCCACAGGGCTCTGTCCTGGGGCCGCTCTTTTGGGATATAAACATGGAGCCTCTCCTGGATCGCCTGGAGAGCAGTGATGATGTGCTAGAGGCGATAGTCACGCGGACGATCTAGAACCTAATATTGAAAGGGCATTGCCGGCGGGGTAGCCAAGCAGTCTAGGCGCTACAATCTGGAGCCGCGCGACCGCTACGGTCGGAGGTTCGAATCCTGCCTCGGGCATGGATGTGTGTGATGTCCTTAGGTTAGTTACGTTTAAGTAGTTTTAAGTTCTAGGGGACAGTTCGGCTTCAGGCTGGGCCGGTCGGCGGGACCTCAGAAGTTACGTCCCATAATACTCAGAGCCATTTGAAGCATTTTTGAAAGGGCATTAACTATTCTCACACGGTGGTGCCACAGGACGAAACTGACAACAGCACCCAACAGATCAACATACTTACTATTGAAAGGCCAATTGGCCGGAAATCCGACAGTGATGATCGGGGGCTCACCAGTAATTCAGTGTCGAGAGGCCCGGTATCTGGGTGTCATCGATGATGAGAGATGGAGCTTTGCTAAGCATATCGAAGAGGCAACTCAAAGATCATTAGAAGCATTAAACAAACTCATCATGATAGGACAGAGAAGATTTCACCTTCCACCAGAACTCATAAAGTTATATCACAACACCATTCTTTCCTCCATCGTGGGTTACGGATGTGGAGTCTGGGCACACCAGCTCACGAGGGTCGTACCTGCGGTGCAGCACAGGAGGGTGCAGCGCAACATGCTTCTGCGTTCCATTGGAGCATACAGAACTTCTCTGGCGGTGGGGATGGTGGGGGGGGGGGGGCACTACTGATACTGGTGGGGGTGTGTCCTCAGGACATCAAAATTCTGGAACAGGCGGCTTGGTATTTGGTAAAAAGAGGAGAGGTGGAAAATACTGAAAGCATTATGGAGGTACGGGTGGGATAAGTTTGCAATCAAAAGAAGAGGAGAAGAACTATGACAAGAACTCTGGCACAGACAGGAAACAGGCAGAAGAACTCACCAACTACTGCTGCCAAACATTAAAGAACGTCTCCAACTTTCGCACTTCCAACCAAGTAAGGGAATGTTGTACTTCCTCACAGATCATGGACCGTACCTGGCAAATCTTTGTCGGTTCGGGAAAAGGGCTACCCCCTCGTGTGACTGCAGAGCTGACCTCTTCGATGATGTAGCCACTGACTTAAGACACCAGCTACCAAATGATGACACTAATTAGGAACCCGACCACATCTGAGACCATAAACCTCCTTGCCAGCGAGGTATCGGCAAAGGTCCAGCGGGAATATTGTAGGGAAAGTATATAAACTACTGATCACCATTTGACACACTGCGACCTATCCCATTCCTGCAGGGTGTGGATTGGCCAATCGCCGCAACGGTAGGAATCCGCCACGTCCTGGAACAGGAGGAATGTGTGCAAATATCTCGGAATTGGCAACGCCACACCGAGTGGCTCTTTCTGCCTTCCCGTGGTGCCAGACGTCAAGCTCGGCATTTCTCGGGCCCGCCCGAACGTTGCCTTGAGTCAAAGGGGAGAGCTTTGACCCAACCCGATGCGAAACCAAAGGGAGTGTGGCACAGGGGGATCTGTCCCTCTCTCTTTTCGCAGGGCACAGACCAGCAGGTGCTCTGCATGCCTGCGAACTCGTTTGTCGGCGTGGGATCGCGGCACGAGTCGGCAAGGGTGCTTCACCGCGCCCGTGTGTAACCGGAGAGAGTTCTGCCAAACCCAGTAGGTCGTGACATAGCCTGGGCCAGGTTAGCTGGGTCCAGACCGCCGAACGACTGGCTGACCGGCCAACACCTGAGTAGGAGTGGGTCCTTGGCCGAGACGTGGAAGCTCTGGCTAGTAAGCTGCGAAGGGCTAGAAGTGCATCCGCCTCTCCGTAGAGCGGGGTGCACTTGCCGAGGAACGTCGGATGAAATCGTCGACGACGGGGCCACAGAGGGGGACCAGTGTGCTGGCGACGGTGCGTTGAACCGAGCAGCTAGAAATTGCCCATGGCCTGGGGGCGGGGCCGGTAGGCGAGCTGCATCATCCCACCCCCCGCCCCCCCCCCCCCCACCCCGCCATTCCAGAGGAGCCGGTCCCGGGCAAGAGACGAACTCCCATTTGTCTTTAACTCGTCACACTGAACCAGGGGCGAATGAATCGAGTGCGTTTTTGAGGGCGAGTATGTCTGCTGTTCCTACTTCGCAGGAGGAAGTGGGACAGAACGATGAGAATGTATACGAGGTGCGGCTAGAAAAAAATCGGACTGATGCTGGAAAAAAATTTATTTACAATTATTTACAATTTCATGTTATCTCCTTCAATGTACTCTCCTCCTCGGTCTCTACACCGCTCCATACGAATTTTCCACTGTTCATAGCAATGCTGCAGATCATTTTCGGTAAGTCCATACATTACTTCCGTCGCTTTTTCTTTTACTGCTTCAACAGTCTCAAATCTAGTTCCTTTCAAAGCGGACTTGACTTTAGGGAAAAGAGAAAAGTCACAGGGGGCCAAATCAGGTGAGTAGGGTGGATGATCTAAGATGGGAATGTTGTGTTTTGCCAAAAACGTCTTCACTGACAACGCACTGTGAGCTGGGGCATTGTCTTGGTGAAGGATCCATGACTTTTTTCTCCACAAATCGTTCCGTTTTCTCCGTACTCGCTCACGTAGGGTAGCCAGGACGCTAATATAGTAATGCTGATTCACTGTTTGTCCCTCTGGTACCCAATCAATGTGCACAATCCCTTTGATGTCAAAAAAAACAATCATCATTGCCTTGAATTTCGATTTTGACATTCGTGCTTTTTTTTGTCGTGGAGAACCAGGAGTTTTCCAATGCATCGATTGGCGTTTAGTTTCGGGATCGTAAGTAAAAAACTACGATTCATCGCAAGTAATAACATTTTGTAAAAAGGTGGGATCACTTTCAATGTTTTCCAGGATGTCAGAACAAATCATTCTTCGGCGTTCCTTCTGTTCAATTGTGAGACACTTTGGAACCATTTTTGAACACACTTTGTTCATGTTGAAACTTTCATGAAGAATCTGCCTAACACTTTCCTTGTCAACTCCTGTTAACTCAGACACTGCTCTGATTGTTAAACGGCGATCTTGTCGAACAAGTTTACCGATTTTTTCAATGTTTGCATCAGTTTTTGCTGACAATGGTCTGCCAGTGCGAGTGTCATCACTGGTGTCTTCGCGGCCATCTTTAAATCATTTAAACCACTCAAACACTTGTGTTCGCGATAAACAATCATCGCCGTACACTTGTTGTAACATTACAAACGTTTAACTTGCAGATTTTCCTAGTTTGAAACAAAATTTGATGTTAACACGCTGTTCTTTCTGTACACTCAAGATTTTCCGACGCACAGACAAAACGTCAACTACTTAAAACAGACGCAACGGGCAGACTGAGTGCAGGAGGCAGATGAAACTCGTGCAGTAGGCGGAGCGAGAGTCACGTGACAGGCCACGCGACTTTCAGCCTTATTGCATTCGTTTTATTGTTTCAACAGTACTGGTCCGGTTTTTTTCTAGCCACACCTCGTATGAGAGACATATAAGAATTAGTCAGATCACAGATTCTATTGTTAAAAATGATAAGATCAGCCAGGCTCCAGTCCTGGCACTAAAAAATGAACTTGCCGCCACGGCTATTGCAAGTGCGAAGCTTGAGGGGCGACTTGAATAACTGTAAAATGAAAATGAAAGACTGAGACAGCAACCAACCAAAACATGGGTAGGAGTTGTAGCGCTAGCAGCCACAAAGGCCTAAACCACGAAAGAGACGATAGTGAAAATTTCAAAAAGACCAGACACGGTGGTCGTTCTTAGACCCCTGCCTCGCCAGACCATAAATAAGGTGCAGGAGATCGTCGCTACCACCATTGACCCTGTTAAAGACAAAATTAAAATTAATAAAGTCAAAGCAACCAAAAATGTCGTAGTAGTAGATGTCGGAACCGAAGAGGACAGGGACAAAATTCTGAAAAATCCCAAACTAAACAAAGCTATGAAATGTGAACCACTAAAAAAGCATGACCCGCTGGTGATCCTGTATAATATGCCAGTTGCACTAAAAGAATGTGACATATACGAGACCTAGTACAACCAAAATTTAGACAACATGGAATAGGAAACCTTTAAAAAAGACCTTAAGCTTGGTTTCAAAACGGGGCCCTGGTAACGCAATATTGTCCATCACGATGGCGAGGTCTCCGGAAAAATGTGGCGCAGGCTCACCACTATGGGGAGAATATACATTGGATATCATGCCACTGTTGTTACAGACTACCTAGTAGTCCCCCGATGCCACAACTGTGGCGATTTGGACCACATGCAAAAGCATTGCGAAAGGAAGCCGCCTTGCTCCAGGTGTGGGGTGGAGGATCACGTCAGAAAGAATTGGACTACATCCGGGGTTTGCATTCCATGCACAAAAAGAGGAAGGAAATCGTGCAATGCCACCGTAAGGAACTGCCCTACGTACAGGATGCTAGAGCAGAGACTAATCGTTCGAATTGATTATGGCTGAGGCTATACCTGGTTACAGGAAGCCAAAGAGGAAGTTCCCGAGCAAGAGGTTGAGGGAAACATTGAGGGCGAATAAATTTAGAGAATTTATTCAAATATTCACAAAGTCACAATTTCACCCAATAGTGATGAAAGACGCATGCATTCAAACAGACCTCTGTGATCAGGAAGATGCTCCCTCTCCTCCTAACCAGGGACTAAGGTCGACTGAAGATCATCTACGGTCACAAAGGGTTCCTGTCTTAGGGAGTTCACCGCAAAGAAGTAAGTACTAAAGAATATGTCGAGAGCAATGTCGTAAGCAGCACAAGCTCATCCACAGGCTCACCACCTAATAGAGGAATGGACAATGATCCTGCAAGAATATACCCAAACCTGGAGCATGCTCTGCAATTATCTCGTCTAGAGGAGCCGGCTGTCCTCCACACAGCCTTAAGACATGTGGTGTGTGTCGGCCACGAATACGGTAGAGACATCACCTTCCCGGCAATGGAGGCTGTAAATAGAATTCAGCTCAAGACAATGAATCTCCCCACTAACTTCTGGGCCCTGCGGACTTGGTAGAAAGACGTAACGAAAAATTTGATCTTGATGAACTCTACAACCAATCTGTCATCACTAATGGAAGAGTAGCCCACGATTGGACTAAGAATTGGCCAGAGTCACACATCCATACATATTTTCCACGTGAGCCGTTCAAACGTGGGACAGATGAACACTCACAACAGTACAAATTAGTCCTGCAGGAACTCCGAAAGGTGGTGGAGGAGAAGAGTCTGGACCTGTTCTGTCTACAGGAGCCGTACTCGCAAGCTGGGCGGATCCAGTTCATGGCTCCCAATTGGCAAGTGATTTACTGTGTAGCCGACTCATAGTCACTAACAGAGCAATGAGAGCCACAGTCCTCGCGCAGTTTTCCGATGACCACTGCAATGTCATGGTGCTACAATCACCAGCGGATTTGTTGTACGTCATTAACATGTACTTCCAATAGGGAAGAAGAATAAATGAACCCTTGGATAAGCTAACAAAAGTATCCACGGCGTTGCGGGGGCGCAAGTTTATCATGACTGCAGCCATAAACGCAAAGTCCCCCCTATGATTCAGTGGCACTCAAGACGACCGAGTGGAAAAGGCAGAGGAAGCGATCATGGCACTGCAACAGGCAAGGGAACCCCCCGCCCTACTCTGGCGGTGGGGAGCGGTAGGTGCAAACATCGACGTTACATTAGTAACGCCAAATCGTGCCACAAAAATCACAGACTGGGAAGAATGGGACAGTATAACGACAAGCGACTACAATCTAATAACCTTTACTATAGGGAACAAGGAGTGCCACTTTGACATGGAGTGGGAGATACAGCTTAATCATAATAAGATAAACTGGGACCGCCTGGCGAGGGAATGCGTCATCCCGATATTACCGGATGGTGATGAAAACGTGGAGGAATACGCCAAAGAACTCGTACATGCAATTACCAGGGTCGAATGGGCAGCTGTACCAACCAGGAGGAGAGCTGTCGCAGCCTCCCCCACACCATGGTCTGCCGAACGTGGACAGATGCGCCAGGCTGTAAGGAGCGCGAGGAGGTATTACCAGCGGAGTGTCATCTGGGGAGAAAAGCAACGATGGCTGCAAGCCTATAGAGAGAGAAAAGAGCAATTTCAACAGGAGCTCAGGGCAGTCAGGATGAGGAGTTGGGAAAACTATGTGCAAAGCCAATTTGCTACAGACCCTTGGGGTATCCGGTACAAACTTTTACGGGAAAAAATAAGATCACCTGTGTTGATATCCATTGTCAGGTATGGGGACCCTATGACGGACACTTGGCGGGAAACAGCCGAGGTCCTCCTCCGGGCCCTGTTGGCTGACTATGAAGAGGAAGACGACTCAGAAGAACAAAAAGGAATCAGAAGAGAAGACCGAAGAGCCTATGAGAACAACAACATGATCTACCCTTTCTCTGAAGAAGAAGTAGCTGCCCAAATCAAGGTCCTTAAGGGGGGTAGTGCTCCTGGCCCAGACGGCATTACTGAGGAGGTGGTACAATTCCTCGTCCCCAGCTGATTGCACCTCTCACTAAGTTGTACAACGAGTGTCTACTGAAACGTCCCCTTAGAAAAATTTATGAATTACCGTGCCGGTAAACTCCTTACGATATTTGATTTTCAAACAGCTGAGCAGAACTGAACGTACTCAGACATTTCGCTCTTTACCTATTCTGATCAACACTAAACTGACACACAATATCTTTAGCGCAACGCAATCTGACTTTCAATAATCCCTACAAAAGAATGGCCCTGACTAACATTAACCTATAGCTTTCACAAATCACCTACCTCACAAAAATCTTCATTACTCGAACTACTGCAATACAGCGAGCACCACTACTGCCTGCTAAATAAAAGATTCAAACTACTGAAGGCACTAACTACTGATAGGCATAGATTTTGATAGAGAACAAACAATGTATTTACCTGAATAGTGTTCAAAAGTCATAATATATATAGCAGTTCATGGCATCCTGTCTTACAAATTTACTGTCTCTGATTGACACACGTCCAGATCGTCGGCTCTCAAAACTCCGCCATTTGTCTCCCCACATCCACCATTGCTAGCGGCTCACCTCCAACTGCGCAACGCTACGCGCTGTTAACAGCCAACTGCCCAACACTAGAATAACAATGTTCCAACAATGCAAGCCAGCCACAGACTGCACACAGCACAGCCCGTGATTTTCATACAGAGCGCTACGTGGTGTTACCAATATAAAAACCTAAACAGCCTACTTACACTACGACTCGGGAAATTCCCAGTAATTTGGAAAAAAGCAAATGCAGTAATAATAAAAACGGTCCGGAAAAAGATCCCACAAAAATTAAGTCAGACAGACCCATCTGTTTAATGGACCTTCTGGTCAAAGTTTTTGAGAGGTTGCTAGCAGACAGACTGACTGCACACCATGTACTGTGCAGGACGAGTAACAAACAATTCGGTTTCTGGTCGGGGCGATCGGTTTCTGACGCAATTGCTCTGGCTGTGGGTGTCTGTTCTCTGCCTCGCCCATGTATGTCGTTGGCATCATGGTGGATATCAGTGGCGCCTCTGACAACCTGTGGTGGCCCTCTCTCTTCTCCTGCTTGCAGGAGAGGGACTGTCCAGGGCCGCTATATGGCTGTCTGAGGAGCTATTGTGAAGACAGGGAGGTCTGGCTATCGGCCCCTAGCGGCAATCAGTAAGAAAGTAACCAAAGGATGTCCTCAGGGCTCTGTCCTGGGAACTCTCTTCTGGGACATCAATATGAAGCCACTTCTGGAAGACCTAAGGAGCAGTCACGATGAAGACGATGTGCTAGAGGTCATATCCTACGATGACGACGTCCTGGTTGGAGGCGCGAGGATTTAGAGCCCAAAGTAGAGAGAGCTCTAACTATTCTGGCAGCATGGTGCCCCAAGGCAAAAGTGACAATTGCGCCTAGTAGGTCTACATATCTGTTA
This sequence comes from Schistocerca nitens, assembly GCF_023898315.1. NCBI lineage: Eukaryota > Metazoa > Arthropoda > Insecta > Orthoptera > Acrididae > Schistocerca > Schistocerca nitens. The sequence continues at coordinate 955,035,710 of NC_064616.1, forward strand.
CTCAAAGGTTAACTTGCTGGAAATCCAACCGTAAGAATTAACGGCTCACCAGTTCTTCAGCGCCGTGAGGCCCGGTATCTAGGTGTAGTCATCGACGAGAGGTGGAACTTTAGATCACGGATTGGTACCGTATGTCAGAGATCTCTGGTATTGCTAAACAACCTTATCGGAATAGGTCACAAACGTTTCCATCTCCCACCTAACCTAATAAAACTTTACCACAACAGCATCCTCACATCGACAGTAGCATACGGATCAGGGGTCTGGGCACACAGGCTCACGGGGGTGATGACTGCCATGGCCGTAAGAAGGGTGCAGCGAAATATACTCCTGCGTACAGTAGGGGCATATAGAACAATTCCTGGGGGGAGGGGGGGGCGCTCCTATTGCTAATGTGGATCTGTCCACTAGATATCAAAATTAGAGAGCAGGCTGCCTGGTACTGGGTGAAGAAGGAGAGGAGGAAAAAATAATGGAAATAATGGGAGTTTATGTTGGGGACAAGCTGGCAATAAAAAGGAGAGGGCTAGAACTATGGCAGGATCAATGGAATAATGAGGAAACGAGGCGCAAAACCTATGTGCTGTTGCCAGAGAGAGAGAAACGCTTAAAGCTTACTTACCTCAAGCCTACGAGAAGACTGCTGCACTTCCTTACTGCACATGGGCCCTACCCGACATACCTGTGTCGGTTTGGGAAGCGGGCGACACCAACGTGTGATGGTGGCGCTGTGCAGGGCACTCCAGAACATGTAGTGTATGAGTGCCCTCTCTTCGATGACGTTGCAAATCAACTAAGACAACAACTTCCAAAAGACGACACGCACCACCTGCTTAGGCAAGAGAACACATTCAATGTCCTAATTAAGCTTCCAGATGAGATCTCTAAAATGGTCCTTAGCGAATTTGTGTGGAACAACCAGTAAATAATCATACTGACTTAGACACCGTGCACCTTCCCTGTTCCGCCGGGGCCTGGACTTGGCCAGCCGCTTTACAACTGGGATCCGCTTTTCCTTGGATTAGGTGGGAGGATATACATCACCACTGATCAAGACACGCACCAGTTGAGACGTTAGATATAAGAATTAGGTTAGTATGTAGAAAGATAGGGTAAAACTTCGTAATATAGCACTGCAGCGAAACGAAGTCATTGGTCAGCTCAGTGTCAGGGGCACGCCCACTGGGATTAGCTCGGTGGGCAAGGCCAACAACAATTAGGTTTGTAGATTACTGGCACACCTGTAACGCTGCAGGTAGTATAGGATAGTAGGATAAATTAGATGTATCTTAATAACAGATTTCAGAGAAAGATATACAATAACCAATACTTAGACATAGGTAGAAACTGAACAATAGAAGACTAGAGATCCCTGTAGTGGTAGAGTAAGTGTAAGTATTTATCTGTAGTGTAGAAACAACAGCTGCTGAAATGTAAAATATGAAATTAGGACCCACTAATGTATTTAGGTGGTGGGTTAACATGTATAATTACAGTAACTGAATAAAGATTTTAAAAAATGTAAATTTAGATGTAGAACTACTGAGATGTAGATGTAGAACTCGTGAGAAGAAACTTTTTTCTCTATATACCCTACTTATTACCAACCGAAGTATTAGTACACGCAAAAAATTATAGTAAACTAAAGAAGAAAGTACAGGAAAACGACCATCAATGCTCAAACGAAACTTTGAATTTGACACTTATTCGAATTCTTGTGGAGGGCCTCGGTGCTGTAGGAGATCCGTGGTTCTGGCTGCTGTCTTCCGGCTGTCCGTCTTGTTCTTCATGATCATCCTCAACTCTCTTTTTGACACAAGCTATAACAGGACGTCTCTGTTGCTTTAGTGTGGCAAAGAATTGTTTGATTAGAAAGGACTTTTGTGTAGCTGAAGGACGAACAATGTTGGTTGCGATAACTTTTTTATTGAAGCGTTGTTATTAATCATTAATGGGTGGCGCAGTGAGTATGAAGGCATTTCCCCAGTGTGGCGGCCTCCGGCTGCTGACTGCATGCCTCTGGTGCTGTGGTCGCCACTGATGCGCCGTGCTACTGTTGACGGTGTGGTTGGTGGCGATTGCTACGACGATATCAGGCAGCATTCCGCTCCAGAGCTCAGAGCGTAATGGTTTTCTATTGGTAGCCCGGCTAGGGCAGACATAGCCGTATCCTCTCGATGTACTCTTGGAAGGGTGGCCAAGTGCTGCGCTACCCGTGGCGCCCAGATGCTTAGGCATGTTACGCTCCAGGAGACTATCACCGGTAGACACTAAAACCTCATCCAAGATCCACCTTGGAAACTTCAGAAGCCGATCCACCTGTGTCAATAACCAGTAGAATGCCAACTAAGGGAATGATGAGCCAGTTGTGGTAAACACGGAAGCTACCGCAGCTCGGGGGACGACCGGGCTCCCAAGCCATCAAGCAAAGCATAATGATATCAAGGAAGCAGAGAGATATCGTCATACTAGTGACAAAGTAGAGTGCTGGGTGCGGCGCAGCTTAAAGTATTCAGGGGTCGAACCAGCAGAAAAGGGCCTCTGAAAGGTGAAACTGGGGAAATACTAAGTCACTAGAGGAGCTGACAGCGAGGTAAAAACCAGGACACATGAGGTCATAGCCATCCCCACCATCGCAGAGTGCACGGAAATCTCTAATAATATAATATATATTCCACTCTTCTTAACAAATGCCAGATTTATGAGTGCTGATTGCTGACTACTCATAGAGATGGGAATGATGGAATGGAAACAACCGATTAATTCGATTGTTGGAAAACAAGCGACTCATTCGGCGGTAGTTGCATGTATCGGTTGGATTACTCATTCATTTTTTTTGAGGAAAACTATTATGTGGGGGCAATGGAAAGATAACAACTATTCAGTCAGCTCGATTACTCATTCATTCATTTGAGTGAAATCAGTCTGTGGTAGCAACCGAATGGAAATAGTCGTTCAGTTGGCCGGACTACACATTCAACCTTTGAATGAAACTGGGATGTGGGAGCAACCGATTGAAAACAATTGTACCAGTCGGTTGTAGTTTTTCCTGTCAGCTGGATTATTGTTCATTTACTTTTTTAGAGTGAAAACAATTAGTGGTAGCAATCGAATGAAAAGATTCGACAACAACGTAGCTTTGCATACTGACTTAATTATTCATTCCTTCTTTTCAAGTAAAAAAGAATCAGTAGTTTTGCTCTCGGTTGAACCATGTGTTCATTCTTTTAACTGAAACCACTGTTTAGTATTTTAGATGACCAAGCTATCCACTCATTCTGCTGAGTGAAACCAACCTGCAAAAATGTAATTAGTCGAACTATAGCAGGGCTATATTATACTGACAGAATATGGTCTTAATTGAAGACGTACCTCAAGGGTATGCCAAAGTTAAAATAAGTAGTATACATGTTTATTTAATTATGTACTTAATGGAGTAACTTTTATTTTCATCATTTAAAACTGATTGATGTTTTGTTGCCGTTTAAACTGTTCCAGGTGCCATTAAGGCGCTACTAACTAACCTGACGTATCGCTGGGGTAGGCCTGCCATCAATTAAATTGCCGATCCCAGACAAAAACTTCGATACTCCGGACACATGGGCTACATTGAATTATTTTCCCAGACACAAACAGTCTGTAGACGATAAGTTGGTCGATGGCCACAATGCTGAGCAGGGAGCGGGAACTTGATAGGGAGAATGTTTCAGTGCCAACTTCAGCGGGCGCACTCCTCCATCCGACCAGCAGATATAAATTGCACCAGAGAGTGGCAAGGATTTGTGAAAGCGTATTACAGAGACATTCATGCTGAGACGTAGTACTAATCTGCTGTAAGGAATATGACCGTAAGCGAATTCAGTTTCATACAGCTCAATGAGTAGAAGGCAAATAACATTTAAGACATTCAGATTTCTGGCGGGCGGGCTGCGTCACTGTATATGCGATCGCCCATTGTCAGCGACTTCTCACAGTCGGCGGCTTCTCATTGTCTGAATAAAGAGGTATGGAAAATACAGGGTGCTCCAAAACTTTCTTTACAACTTTGCTTACATATATTTCAGAAATGTGTATAGCTAGAAAAGCACGTTTTTGTGACTTAACAGAGTTCAGTATGTTAAGGCGACCGTATTTTCTACAGCCAAATTCGTGACACATTGAGAAATTTTGATATTGCCGAAAAGACTTAATTGAATGAAATAAATGCAAGCTATCACTTTAACTTGTTACATAAGGTACATTAATTTATATTTTAATAGTACCTTCAAAGCAGAAGTGCGAGCAGACATACCGTATTCATCACTGCTGTAAATTTTCTTCAGCATGTTTGTAGTCTTCCAGAGCATTATGCTAACCTTCAACAAAAGTTTCATCATAAATCACTCTACTCACTAACACTTCTTTCGTAGTTTGTACAACACATTGTGTTTTCTCACTGCTCGATTCAATACCCATTTTGGAAAATACTCTTTCAGTAACAGCATCCCAGTGCAGGTGAAGTGAACATGTAATTAGTGATTAATCGTTTCAAAATTTCTAAATCCAGGAAAAATAGGTGTAACCAATTACCTTCGAAAAAATTCGGGATAGAGCTATGAAAATCGTGAATCTCACGAAACAAGGGTAGACGGAGTGACGGAGGGTCACCTCAAATGTGTGCGCCGTCTAAAACACACAGGTGATCTAAGCGATATTTCAGTTCCATATCCGGCCTATAATGTCCTCATCAAAGTGTGCTATTACTGCTTTGATGGGAGATCGCAGCTCGTTGAAGTCCTGCCCGAAGGAAAAATGTAACGGAGTTCCGCAGGACTGGGTTGTCAGATATGGTCTGAACCAACTAATGTACACATTGTGAAAACTTCTGGAAGGTGGCAAGTCAATATCTAACACAGGAAAATCAGAAAAAAAATCATCTTTCGGTGTGTGTGAACATATGCCATAAACCGAACCTTTCTGCCTATTCCCATTTCTAAAACATACGTGATCAAAGTTGTAAATACCAATGTTGAACATACTGTATGCGCATAGTAGAGCGTCTAAGCGTGCTGGCCGCTGCGTTTTCATTGGACTAAAAAGAAGAAACTACCTATACTTGGGTCCTCCTCTAATGAATTTTAAGTAGGGTTTATTACAATCTATATTCATTCAATCTAATTTTTACGGACACGAAAAAAGTTCCAGATTTATCCCGCACAGTTGTATAAAAATCCCTCCCGCAATTCAGACATATTGCAGCCCTAATTGGGGTTTGCAAAGATGAACGCAATGATTCCTTAATGACTGATGAAGAAGAAAGGGATCGTGCCTCGTTTTAGCGTCACTTTGCTTTCCGTTTTATAGGAAATGTGTGATGATGTCCACAAACCCAAAATCATTTGAATATTCAGCAATTTATTTGTGTGTAAGTAAATATTTTGTACAGAAAATTACATCACCAGTTGCATACGTGCCCCCGACGTTTTCAGCTTTACGGGTGATTCCATAGCTATTAAAAATTGACAAGCCCAAATTTTAAGGGCCATCTGTCTAACATGAGGAATCTACATGAGGCTAGGAGAGATTATTTTATCTTTAATAGTCCTTTTTAAAGCTGTTTCATGTTAAAAATATTATCTACTTAAATATTTATTTTCTGCGTTTTGGTCTTGTGTGTGCGAAATTTTTCAACTGATTTAAAACATTTTTATGAGATTAAAACAGAGAAATGTAGCAAACTTCAGGTTTATATCAGTTTCTCTGCAACTAAGTAAACCAATATACTACTTCCTCCAAGGCATATCTCGCTAAAAGTCCGCAACTAAGTAAACCAATATACTACTTCCTCCAAGGCGTATCTCGCTAAAAGTCCGTGAATGTAAAACTGAGAGAGAATTGAGCTCACAGGTAATCTTAGCAGCAATCGTTCTTAACTGCGAAACATTCGCGAGCGGAACAAGAAAACAGGGTTCAAAAAATGTTTCAAATGGCTCTGAGCACTATGGGACTTAACATCTATGGTCATCAGTCCCCTAGAACTTAGAACTACTTAAACCTAACTAACCTAAGGACAGCACACAACACCCAGCCATGACGAGGCAGAGAAAATCCCGGGAATCGAACCCGGGAACCCGGGCGTGGGAAGCGAGAACGCTACCGCACGACCACGAGATGCGGGCTAGAAAGCAGGGAAATAGCAGTGGTAGCCCAGGTACCTGCTCTCCGGGACGCACCAGAAGAGAAGACGAGTTAATATTGTATTGTACAATTCTGAGATAAGTTGAAAGTTTCAAGTCTGTATCTTATTAGAAAGGTAGTTTAAAACCAATAGTAAAATTTGCAGTAAATAGATAGAAAGAAAAAGGAAGAACCCTCCGCCACAAACTTGACTCGAAAGCGAGTGAATATTGCAGTATCTTTAAGCTTTGAGCTGTGTTCAAAGTTTCAAGTCTCTAGCTAATCGGGAAGCTAGTTTAAAATCAAATGCAAAATTTGTATCTAAAAACAGAGAAGACACCGACCTAATAATGTGTTAAAAAGTCATTGTTCATTTATATATACGCAAATCTACAGTGGAGATTAAGATATTACACTTTTAAAACCGAGAAAAAATTTATATTTAATGCCACAAGTATGAAAATTCGTATCTCACTAAGCAAATACATACATTTTGAATACATTTTTTTAGAAATATACTTTTCATTCGCATCTCCTTGAAATAACGTATTTTGTTTGTCTCTAAAATAGTTATCAGCCCTAGTCGTGGTTGATGTATAACTGAAAAGGCTGAAAATGATGTAAGTAAAATCACTCAAACATGTTGAGTGAGTGAGAACATTCATATAATGGCCGTAGCTGACAGAGACTTGTTTCAGTCGGTTGTCTCACATTGAGCAAACCCATTCAAATGCATTGAGTGAGTGAAAACATTCATATAACTAACATGGCGGCAGAGACTAGTTTCATTCAGTTGTTTCATTGGATGGAAAAACCGACTGAACGAACAAACAATCGACCGACCAATCGATTGTTGAAAACAGTCGGTCTTCCCATCTCTAACTGCTCAAAGTGTAGTCACAGCCGCCGGCCGGAGTGGCCGTGCGGTTCTGGGCGCTACAGTCTGGAACCGAGCGACCGCTACGGTCGCAGGTTCGAATCCTGCCTCGGGCATGGATATGTGTGATGTCCTTAGGTTAGTTAGGTTTAATTAGTTCTAAGTTCTAGGCGACTGATGACCTCAGAAGTTAAGTCACATAGTGCTCAGAGCCATTTTTTTTGTAGTCACAGCCCTTGTGTCAGTCGCAGCTATCCGCGGCGATGGGATGATATGGAGGTCGACCCTCTGCACCACTAGCTGTGTTCGATTCTCTATCGAAATATGAGCCCAGCTGGAAGGACAGTGCTGCTGCCAGTGGCACTGCCAACTTTCGAGGCCACGCTGGAGGTGCGACCTTTGTGACCTGGATGCTGTGCATCATCTGCCTTTAGTGAGTGGGCACTGCTGCTGCTCATCCCATTCCTGCGGTAGATACTAATGCTGCGGGCTCCTGTTTCGTAAACAGGGGCGAGCGAGTACTTCAGGTGGACCTGGGTAGAAACTCCTGAGTGCACTTGGAGATCGATAGGCAGAGCTGGAGATCGTTGGATTCCCTGGTTCATGGTCGCCTGTGATGTAGCTGGCCCCACCTGACGCGTCTCTGTACTGGGAATAGTACATGTCTAATGCATGCCAGCTTTCTACTACTGACAGGACATTCCTCCTCCAGCCTGGCTGTGGCGCAGCACTTAGAAAGACAGTGCTGTATTACTGCTTAATAAATGTTTTATTGGCCATGAGGTTTTCTTGTCACAGTTGAGCATTATTAGGACCTCATCACCACATCTCACCTGGCTCTCTCCTGGTGACTATAGAAATTTGGGGCAGGACACCTGTATCTGCTGTCAACAAGAAGTTACCAATGATGGAGACATCTATGGCTGCTCCTACACCCCCATATATAGAACAAAAGCAGCAGATCCCCTATGCAGCTCCGATATGACATCAACAGCTGAGATTTGAAGTTCCTTACAGTGCTGTGTGGAGAGACGTATTCGTTTGCCTCCTTGTTCTGTATTTTCGTACATTCATATTGAGTCATAGGGGCCCTCACACTACGTTAAAAGTATCGTCTGGTAGACCGCAGGAAGTTGCACACGTGTTTCATTTCCGTGGGAAATTATAGGAGATTACTTGCAGCCAGGGAGGTCGCGTAATCTAATTCATCTGGTCGTGACTTCCTAAGTGTTCAAGCTGTACAAGCTATCCGTAGTATACGTAGAATGCTTGGGCTATAATACGTTGGGTTATAATACGACATTAAGTTAAAGAACTGTTTAATTCCTGTTTTTGATTATTGTATGTACAGTTTCCTCCTTTTCTGTTATAGCAGCCAGACATACGAGCAGCAACTCTGAATGAAACTGTGGAAGCTTTAAAGATCAGATAGCCACGTTGCTACTAGCTACACTGCAACAGGCACAAGACAAAGAAGTATTTGTAGGAAAAAAGAGCAATAGGAATACGTTGGGGGCAAGGACTCCTTGATCCACGAGAAAACAAAACTTGTGGCTATACCTGCCCATTCCGTCGATCCTGCAGCAGCTTACCTCATAGGGCCATTTTCAGTGAAAGCAACCATGGGTGTATCTGTTTTTGCTAGTGATGTAAAGGCTGAAGCTACTTTGGGAAAATGGTCGGAAGAAATGTCTTTGAATATGGCTAGATTAAGGTTAGTGGGTGACACAAAAACGTACATGAGACCTTCAGTGAGGCTTAAACGTTTTATCTAGCTAACAGTTTAATACAACGCTGTCGGAAGCAGAACAGCACAAATTTCTTTAGGAAAAAACTCAATGGATGATCACAGAAGTACGATGAGTCAGAAGAATCCTTCTCTGACAGGATTAGAAAACATCTCACATACGTGTGAACTAGCACAGAATGCGGAAGCCAATACCAGTATTCTGCATGAGGCCGAGAATTGGGCTCTGGACGTGTTTCTGAGCGGTATTCCTGCTGATATATCAAGGTAGGTCAGAGTGGAGAATCCCAGCGACTTAAATGCTGCATTGGGACTGCTACGCTGTTATTGGAGACCGACATTGCTACTCAAACACAGACTGATGACGCTACTTTTTCTACTGAAGTGAAGTGTTGTAGGTGTGGACGGGAGGGCCGCATCAGAAAACAATGACGTCAGGCTGAGTGATATCGATGTGTGGAGGCGGGCCATAAAGCTAGTGATTGTCGGAAGAAAGCGCGGGACAAGCAACGTCCTAATAATCGGACGCTAAATGTTAACGGGGGTGCCTCATCCGTAGGATGGCACTCCCAGCATGGCTCGAGACTGCAGAAACGTATGCAAAAGTGGAGTGTTGTTTGCTAGGCAAAGTAAATGGTATGGAACATAAATGTCTGGTGAACATAGGGTCTCACACGTCAGTCGTCAGTCTGGAACTCTTGGGCAGAAAGAGACAGTGAACGCCAGGGCATGGGTTCATGGAATTGATGATAATGATGTGAGGTCATTGGGGACAACGTTTTTCTGTTTTAACTTGGGAAATGTGTTTTCGAGAGCATGTAGATATGTTATGGCGTGTTGGTGAGAGGTATATTACGATCCTGGGACTCGAGCTTTTAGCTGAACGTCAAGCAAAAATTGACCTCTTGCAGCACACAATTCAACTTGGTGAGACATTGTTTCCGCTAGGGTCAACAGCTAGAAGTCTTAGAATGTCGCAAGGTTTCGCGGTAATGAAGTTGCTACCCAATAAACTGCGGATACAGGCACTAAAGATCAATTGGCAAGATACAATAATTGCTGTGTATGGGGAAGTTGATCTCGGTGAGCATAGATACGGACCTAAATAAGGTTTCATTATATGTTGCAGAGCCATTGAAAACTAAGAAAGAATTAAATAGGTCACGCTGTTTTGTACGAAAAAGTATAAGACACATCAGTGACATGGCTGAAGATTTTATGATTCCAGTCAGTCTCGGTAATTTTGGTATGGACGAAGTGAATCTGTCCTAGGGAATACTAATTGCTAATTTGGATGTTTCGGAGGAAGAAGACATAGACAGATTAAGTGAGGACCTCTGTCGCAAGTAAACCATCAATGAATCTGCATTACATACGGAATTAAATCATTTAAAGGGAAATGATAAGCAAGCAGTGGAAGCTTTATTGGATGTTACCAGCAACGCCAGTCACGCACCAATGGATACGAAGAGGGAATAATGCTCCCACGTACAACAATCCATTTCGAGTTCTGAATTGTATGCAACTGATAATGGAAGAATTTATCGACTAGCAGCTATTTGACGGTATTATTGAGTATAGTGATAGTCCCAGAGGGACATCAGTAATTTAAGTACCGAAAAAGTCGCCAGGTGGCACTAAAAATAAAGCTTTCGCTGTGAATACAGATGCCTCAGTGCGAGAACGATCACCAATACATTTCTGACACCAAACATAACAGAGACTTCCGTCAGCGTAACTTTTTCTCCACAATAGGTTTAAAGAGCGGGTATCAACAAATAGAAGTAGTGCAAGAGTATCGACTAAAGACAGCTTTTCCCATCCTGACACGTCAGTTCTAACACGGTCGAGTGCCATTCGGACACAAGAATTCACACGCCAATTTCAGGGATGATTGGATGGTGCACTTACTGTACTCAGACCCATACAATGTTTGATCTGTTTGGATGACATATTATTGTTTTCAAAGGGGATGGACGAGCATGGGCGATGGTTGGAAGAGGCATTGAGAGACTGGGATCAGCACGACTAAAGCTAAGCGTCGATAAATATCATTTTACAGTAACGGAAGTAAATTATCTTGAGCAAGTAAATACCAAGGAAGGTGTGAGAACAGATCCAAGCTTGGTCCCAGCAATTCAGGTTGCTTCGCCACCGAAGACAATTAAAACGTTGCCGAGTTTCATTAGTCTCTATAATTATTATCGTCGATTCATAAAGGACTTCGCTGAAATCGCACCATTGTGGATAGTAGCAAAATTTGAATGTTCTACTCACTGTCAGACGGAGTTCGGTACTTTAAAGCGAGCACTGATTTCAGACCCAGTTTTGATATATCCCGATTATGAAACAGAATTTACTCTGGCTTTTTATGTCAGTAGCACTAGGATTTTTCCTAGGGACGAACATACGTGGTAAAGAGCGTCCTGTAACGTATGCATCTTGGTGGTTGAACAAAGCAGAGAAAAATTATTCCACGACTCAGAAGGAGATGCTAGCGGTAATGTATGGTTTTACGTACTTCTGCTGTTATTTATATGGCCAGAGGTTAAAGGTAGTGAAGATCACACTGCTCTAAAATGGTTATTAGGACTGAAGGACCATTGTACCAGATTAACAAGGTCGGCACTCCATTTGAATGAATTCGATTACGAAGTAATGCATAACCTAGGGAAAAGGAATGCTAAGGCCGACTTTTTCAGCAGCAAAGTTGCATTTCTGCAAGCACTGGGCAGGAGCGTTACTGAATAGCGAAAGGCTCCAACTGCTGGTGCTGACTGTCAACAATTCTAGCTCCAACCTCAGTTTGTGGAGCATGACATCTTGCTGTGCAGTACAACAAAGTGTGGATTATGAGTGGTAATACATGCAGCATTCTGGAACGATGTGTTGGCAGAAGCACATGACCATGTGTTGTCAGGCCATGGTGGGCGAAGATCAACTGATAGACAAATTGCTGAAAAACTTTTGTTGATAACTAGAAAACAAGGCATCGAGCAATACGCCACAAACTGTAAACCGTGTGTCCAACAAGCTGAACGTAGCCACCAGCCGTTTCGGTTACAACATCTACCAGAAGCATCTCAACGATTTTAAATTCTTGTATTGGACATTTTAGGTCTATTTGCAAAACATCAGCAGGAAAGAAATACATATTCAGTATAAATGACCATTTCCCGTATTATTTCGTAATGGTTACAATTCGTGACCAAAACGCTGATACAGTTGCTGAAGTGCTAGTAAATAATTGGTTGCTCACATTTGGAATTCCAAACACACTAATTAGAGACTAGGCTACTTATTTCACCTCCAATCTTATGTAGCAGTTCTGTCGATTAGTCCATATTTGCAAGGTGGGACATGCCCCTTTCACCCTCCATCCTATAGGGGAACACAAAGAGCTCATCGTAAAATTTTAGAGATGTGGACCTATTACGTTAGCAGTAATCATGCAAACTGGGGTGTATATCAGTATTTTTTAACCGCTGTGTGCAGTTGTAAAGTCCATACATCTGTTGGTCTTTCACCATATGAGATAATATATACAGTAGAAAAATGCATTCACCTTTCGAAGTGATTAAGCCGAAGCCTGGATCCGACACCGAAGCAGTAAAAAAGTTTTGTAAATTATTGTGAGTGATTTGTCAAGAAGTAAAACGTGCAAATATGAAAGCCTTAGAGCAACAAAAGCACCTAGGACAATGCATAGAGACGTTCCTGAAATACAGGATTTTCGTATTTGTAACGCACACATACACATCGAACAGCAATACAAATAAATTCCTGATCCGATATTGTGGACCATACCACATAATGGAAATGATGTCACCTGTCAATGCGCCTTTTTAGGGGAGCTGTCGATGCATAGCCACAGATACTACTAGCATCTGCACTATATAATGTGAAACCTTATGTAACAAAGACGAAACAGGTGACAGATGACCAGAGTACGTCTAATATGTCTTACGTCCTTAGACCACGGTGACAGATAACATATGAGAGTATTGTTTGCCTGTCATGTACTTCGTTTGTTCTTGTGCAGATTATTAATGTGTCATCCACTTTTATTTTATTCTAATTATATTACATTTTAAAATGATTATTTTTTATTTTTAATTATTGAGTAATCGAAACAATGTTGTTTTTGTATATAGGAGCACATTTGGTCTAGGTAATCTCGCCTTCCGAAGGGAGGGGGAGATAGTGATGAAGTTTCTCTTCTCTCAGGTCACATACTGAAATGGGCACAACTGCAGACCGAAGATGTATCAGTAATTTCAGAGTAAAAGGATGGCTATGCTCTAATGTCTTTGGAAGACCTACAAAGATGCCAGAGGGAATGTTTTACGATCTACCCAAACAGGGTGATACAAATACTTGTTTTGTACATAAACGCGGAGGATGGCCACAGAAACAAACTTGTTAGGGTGACACATGCGAAGTTTAGTTATTCCTGGGAAACGCCGAACTGATTGATTGTCCAACGGCAGTGTCAACGACATATCCGCATTTCCGTAGTGTAGGCAACCACTGCATGTACTCAGTTCCTTCAAAGGAAGTAGTCACAGTAAATGGTTACAAACATGGGAAAACAACAGGTATAAACAGAGAGGAATTATGGGATACTGGAATAACAATAAACATACGACTTGTAGCATAGGAAGAATGAAATTTCTTCTACCAGCTACCATCACTGGTACAACTACACTTAAAAGGGAATAACATATGTTCTACTAGCCTGAGAAGCCACTAGAGGTGAAGTCCACCCAAAGTTTAACCTTCCTAAATAAAAGCCTAAATTCAGGCATTGTACGCTCACTCGACAAACAAGCAGCAATGCAAAAAGGGAGAATTACAGCCGAACAATTGTTCCAGCACATACAAGTGTATGACGATAGGTAATATCATAGTACCACAACTACAAGCGTCGTATCTGTCAGTGCTGTAGTGATAGTGATTGCAATTTGAATATATGTTGATTGGTTTGTAAATAAAGCTCAGAGGTAGTAAGGGAATTACATGTAAACTAATGGTAGTGCCTGTAAGTATATGAATAATTGTTTTAGTGTGTAAGAAATGACTTCTGAAAGGCCTAAGTTGTTCCTTCGGCATATCAACCGTTGAAAATGTTCAAATGTGTGTGAAATCTTATGGGACTTAACTGCTAAGGTCAACCATCCCTAAGCTTACACACTACTTAACCTAAATCATCCTAAGGACAAACACACACAAACCCATGCCCGAGGGAGGATTCGAACCTCCGCCGGGACCAGCCGCACAGTCCATGACTGCAGCGCCCAAGACCGCTCGGCTAATCCCGCGCGGCATCAACTGTTGACAATCATGTACATTAGTTGTATGATAATGGAAGAATAGCTAAAGAAGTTTAATATGTAAATACAGGTGCAAAATATGTAAGCTGAGGTTATTATGGGTGCTGCAAACTAAACGATTCGAGAGGAATTTTCTGAAGGAAGGTGGTGATGTTATGCCCCCGGATACTATCCCCAAAAGACAGTAAAATTTCGGCCACATGTTCCCTAGGCAACTTCAGGGAGCTGAAACGCCTGTGTCCGTGAATAGTAGACTTCAAGATAGGACAAAATGGCGAGTGAGGTGCATCAAATATGGAAACTATAGCGGCTTGGGGGAATGACAGAGTGCCAAAGTTTGCAAACAAAGCATAATGACTTCACACGAGTCGAAAGATACTATCATACTAGAGAGAAAACAAAGCTTCCTAAGAATTGCTAGGTACAACCCAACTTTATGTATTCAGATGTCGAGTCAGCAAAGAAGAGCCTCTGAATCCCACAGCCGCAGACCGCATGGGAACCACCAATATAAATATCGCACCCTTCTTAACAAATGCCAGATTTATGAGTGCTGATTGCCGACTGCTCAGTGTGTAGTCACAACCCTTGAGTCAGTTGCAGCAATCCAGTGTGACAGGAGGCTATGGAGGTCGACGCTCAGCAACCCTAGATGTCTTTGTTTGTCTATGGAACCATGAGTCCAGCTGAAAGGACCCTGAGGGTGCCCGTTGCACTGCCAATTTCCGAGGTCACGGAAATAGGATGTGGAGGTCACCCATACCCTGCAGGAATGCTGGAGGCGGTACGATCATGACCTGATTGCTGTCCATCATCTGTCATTGAGTCAGTGGGCACCACTGCTGCTCATCCTATCCCCGTAGTAGACATAGATGCAGCTGGTTCCTGTTTCCTAAATGAGAACTGAGACCTGACCCCTGCAAGCCAGCAAGTACTTCAGTCGGACTTCGGTCGAGATTCCTGCGAGAAAATCTTCGATGTCAACTAGAGCACTTTGGAGATCGATACGTAGCACTGGAGGATGCCTGGTTACTCAGTCAACGGCTGCCCGTCATGTAGCAAGCGGTGCCTGACGCTTTGCTGCACGAGCGGTATTAAAGTCAAACGCACACTGGCTCTCCACTGCTGGAGAGGTATTAATCTGCTGGCTAGTTGTGGCACATTCCTGTCTAGGTGCCTAATAAATGTATTATCGACAATGATGTTTCCATGGTGCTCTTGAGTGTCATTAGGACCTCTCCACCACATCCCACCTGGCTCTCTCCTCACGACTATAGGGGTCTGGGGACCGACCACTACTGGCGGCAGGCTGCATTTCGTGTTTGAGCTGGGCCACAACCATATGCGTCGTTGGAATGGCATAGAGTAGTACAGACTTGACGTCACATTACTTCCCAGCTGCTTGATTATGAAAAGCTGGTTTGTGCGTCCTCAGATACTGCATTCCTCTGCTGAAGTCACAATAACGTCTGCGTTATTAGGTTGCACAGAAAGTTATGGGCCAGGATCGACGACCAGGTAGTCGTAGTTGGGATGCAGTACCTCCTTCAAGGCTCGCAGGGCATATAGTCATGGCAGCACAGAAGCTATTGTGAAGCTGCTGAATATGTAGCACAGTTGCGCAAGAATGGTTTGCCTACGGCGTGATGCTGCGCTGCGCTGGTAGTTCTAAATTTCGTTTATAACTTAACCACTTTACACCAATAAAATCCTCACCTGATACCCGATATATATGTTTCAGCTTCATATAACTAACACTACGAAAGTCACTGTAGAGTGTATGACAGAGGATACGTCATACCAATGTAGAACCAAATTTCTTTCATTTTCAGTTCTCATAATGGATGGGGCAAAACAAATGACTATATGCCTCTCTACACGCCCAATTACCTTTTATTGCTCTTTGATGATCTGTACTACATCCATTGCTAAGAACACAATGGACGCGCAGTATTTCTCGAATACTGGGTTTCTAAAGTAATCCAACACGTTTTGCGAGAACCATGGCATGATTCATCCAGATATTTGCTTTTGAGTTCCCTGATCATAGGTGTTACAATTTCGTATGAGCGACATCAACATTGTCTTTACTATTTTATTGTAAATGGTGTTGACTTACACTGCTGTTTTAGGTTAGCATTCTGACCACTTCAGTCAACATAAAAAATCATTTTTGAACTTTACCGTTAGCAGGGTATTTAAGCTTCCACAGTCAGATTCTGAGCACAAATCGGAAACTGGGGCTATCAGAGAAACTGAAAAAACGAACAGTTATTCTAATGATTATGCAAACAAAATTTAGTCGAATAACAAACACAAGAGAATAGAGAAGAACAAATGATGTGACTAACAAAGATAATCATGGCAACCAGTAAGTTCATTACGTTGCCCTATTATGGCACTTTCAATAAAGTGTAGCATTTATTTAAAAAAAATTGGTCGTCTCTGTTTGAACCGAAAGTAAATTTAGTCGTGTGTTAACTAATAAAATACACATAACTAACTTTCTTCATGCATCCTGATTGCAATGCCTGTTACATAGAGCAAACTGGGAGAAGGCTTCAGATTACATATCGTGAGCATGTGGGATTGGAAAGAGGGGATACAGTAGAAAAAACAGAATTATCCTGCTCAGCTTGTTCACATTGGTCATGAGCTTCCTGAACACGCAGCTGAAGCAGCAGCAAACGAGGCATAACGACAGATTTATAGATCGCCTACAGGAAATGGAGATATTTGGTTATCAAATATCTCCTCGTATCACCTTGCTCAATTTTGCAGGTGGTAACGAGAAGCACACAATTTTCAGAGCTTTTCAAGGACTATCTAGTTAACAGAAACTGGAGACTTTCGAAGGTTCAAACAAGAACAAGCAGCGCCTTTTTTCTTTATTGTTATTTCATTGCCCTCACCCCATTTTGGATGGGGTTGTGCTATCAGCGGTGAAATGCTCCGCTCTTCAGCCAATCGAATTAATCAATACAAGCAGAATGAGAAAACAGCATTAGGACTGTTTTTCTATTTTAAATTTAAAATAAAAGATGGGCATCTAAAGAAACGAAAAAACACATATTTTAGAAAGTTATCGTACAATGGCGAAATTTTTCTGAGAAAAAAAAACTGAGGTACTGACGTAACAGTTCGCAAATACGTTTCTATGTAGTGCTTTGTGATGGTTCATTAAAGGAGAGCAAACTTCATAGCTCGCCAACGGTTTCCAAAATCGAATCCTGTTTCAACACCTTGCAGGATTCTTATCCCTTAACTAACACTTTCCAAATTCCTATCCCGGACGAGCCCCTAGTTGCGAGCTGACATCCGACAGATGTTTGGATTCACATGCGGTTCCTCTTCGTCGAAATGTCTTGTCTCAAACTCGTCTAGGGGTAGAACCGCACTTGTTGCATTACATGCCATAAATTAGTAGACACTTGTGACCCTTTGGTTAAATTGTCTGCCTGATGGCAGGTTTGCGACATACAAAGTTAACATAACACACAATAAGAGTAACAATAATATTGGAAACTAAATTAACGAGCTATAAATGATATAGACCACACAACTGCGATATGGTTAGAATAATATTTATTCAGGAAGCAAACTAACAGCGAAAGTGGTCGTATTTAGAGTTACTGTTACATTCGAGCGCATATCCATTTGACACAGTTCGATCATTCGCAATCTCATAGCGAAATGCATGTTCGATACTCGACCTCGTTAACTATGCAAAACGTTAGAGATTACTCCAGGCGCGCGGCTGCTCACCGCTCAGAGACTGAGTCCCACGATACCACACAACGCGAAATTTTCTAAGTCGTTTCACTTCCTAGATGCCTAAAGACTGACTGTCCGCTTTGGCATCTGCATATGAGCTGTTCACTTTGGTTTCTCTCGCCGAACTGTCGGCTTTCGCGTCTGCACCAGCAGTGCCCTCTGCCCGTCCCCGGCCGCGTTTCCCGCGCACCGAACATCATCGCTCAAATGACTACTGCGGCTCCGTTTTCTGAAGCCGTCCATCTCACTGGATACAGCTTATTTTAAATTATTGTAATTTTAACCTATTTAAATAATCAAAGGTTGACCACTTTCACGTTCTAAGTAAAGTAACAATTATATGCACCAATGTGCTCTCTGATAAAAAGATAAAGAATAAATGTAACTATTATGCACTAAACTTTACAACAAGTATTCCATTACTTCATGGTTCAATAAGGTGTCATGCTGTCGTCGTTAAATGTGTTTTGTGTGGAGGAAATGATGATATGATGCTTAACTGAAATTACTGATAATTTATATTTACTATATCTTTTAAGTAAATGAAGTTACTGAGTTGATATTGACAACATTTTTCATTTTAGTGATGCGCTTCTGTATCAAATGCCGATCGTTAAGATCGACCAAAGCGTTTAGATTTTGGCATTCACGTCTCTGTTACAAGACTTGTTAATTTCACTTTAACAGTAAATCCTAAATTATTATAGAGATGATCAGCATGAAAATTTATGGAGGATGGCAGATTAAAATTACTGTGGCTTCATTCCCTGAATTACTACAGAATTAAGTAGTTTCCATGAATGTTTCCCTTTATTGCCGATCTTAGGTCCGCCATATTTAACACTGCTACGTATCCCTGGCCACAAAAGCCTTATACTGGATTGTACTATGACGTAGGTTCTCGTCTGTCTCACTCGCACACTACAGCGCTTAGGCTTCAATAGACAATAGACGCCTGTGAGCTTCCCCATCTCGTGGTGAATCTGCGCTCTTTGTGGCATCCGATCCTGGACGACAGGATTCGTTTCACCATTCCTGAAGGCTGACTGTTTCGGCCATATACTTAAATGAGAGTGAAATGCTCGTTGACTCACACGGCCAATGATCTTCTTCAGTGAGGATGCACTTACATTGCCCGAACTCTTACGGGAATCAGTAGAGTAATGAGTATAGTGGGCATGGGCAGTACAAATGTAGTGTGTGGATAGTAAGCTGGGAATGTGGGTCTCACGGGGAGCCCGCGAGATATAAGTCCCTGCAGCTGCACTATTGTCTGTGTCCTCTGTGACAGACGGATAGGGCGTTTGTCATATAAGCAGTAGATGCCGGGTTCGAGTCCCGAACGGGGCACACGTTTTAAACTGTATCCGTCGATATTTTATCAACGCTTGTAAGCAGCTAATGGTCTGTATTTCATTGTAATTTCATTGCGTTATTCGGGAGCAAATGGTATAAATGTTCTGTGTATTGTTTGCTATGCCTGATAAGCTTCTAAAAAGTTATTAGTAGTGTCTTAGCTTTCTCATTGTGTATGGTCTACCCCCATTTTCTGCTGAACATAAGAATTTTCAGTTCTTCATTCAGGTTATGTTTGCGGTCTTTATTTAGTTTATGCCTCATTATCAGATTGTTATCTATGTTGTGAAAAGCATGTTCGGAGTCATTTATGTAAGTAATTGTGAGAGAAGTATGAGGAGGTGTTGTACCTAAATTAATTAGCGAATTTCATTAATCTAGTTCAGAAGCTTCGCCGAACAGACACAGATACTGTGTAGGGCATTCATTGCACTTTATCTTGAGACGCCCGAGATGAAAAATTTATCTTTGTAGGATTTTATGTTACTTGGAAGTCTGTTATGCGTGTAGGCTGGCCGTCTGGCCTCGCCCATTCAGCCTGTGAGTTGACATGTGGCCGCTCCTTCAGGAGGGCCAGAGCTAATGAACGGGAAGAGCTGTCTACTAGTAGCGGGAGCTCCAACGTAAGACTAGTTGTGGAGTGCCTTAGGCAGATAGCGTTCAGGGCTGGAAAGAAAGCCAGTGTGCACTCGGTATGTCTGCCGTGGGTCCTCTATGGGACCAAACTGCTGAGGTCATCGGTACCTAAGCTTACACACTACTAAATCTAACTTAAACTAACTTACGCTAAGGACAACACACGCACCTGTGCCCGAGGGAGGATTCGAACCTTCGACGGGGGAACGGCACGAATCGTGACATGGTGCCCCACGCAGTGGTTAGGACACTGGACTCGCATTCGGGAGGACGACGGTTCAATCAAATGGCTCTGAGCACTATGGGACTCAACTGCTGAGGTCATTAGTCCCCTAGAACTTAGAACTAGTTAAACCTAACTAACCTAAGGACATCACAAACATCCATGCCCGAGGCAGGATTCGAACCTGCGACCGTAGCGGTCTTGCGGTTCCAGACTGCAGCGCCTTTAACCGCACGGCCACTTCGGCCGGCACGGTTCAATCCCACGTCCAGCCATCCTGATTTAGGTTTTCCGTGATTTCCCTACATCACTTCAGGCAAATGCCGGGATGGTTCCTTTGAAAGGGCACGGCCGATTTCCTTCCTCATCCTTCCCTAATCCGAGCTTGTGCTCCGTCTCTAATGACCTCGTTGTCGACGGGACGTTAAACACTAATTTCCTCCTCCTCCATGGTGCCCCAGGGCGCGCGGCTATCCCGCGTGGCTCCTCATCCGAGGTGTGGAAGAGGTCTTGTCTGTGGCTATCGATCATGCAGGTACAGTCGTCTGCAATTTGAATCTCACGTCGGAACCAACTACGCGTATCGCTTGAGTTGTGAGACCATCCTCAATTCGTACATATGGCTGGTTGACGTGGTGATGGTTGCTGGTACAGCGCGCGGGGAGCAAGCAGAGCTCACAATTTGCAGCATTGTTTCCAGATTCGTTCGGGACCTTTACTTTTGGAGACGACTGGAGGGTCTAAACCAACGGCTTCGTCTACTCTGTGACGCTCTTCACTGCATATTTCTGGAACTGCGTTACAGGGTCGGAAATTCCAGCACTC
This sequence comes from Schistocerca nitens, assembly GCF_023898315.1. NCBI lineage: Eukaryota > Metazoa > Arthropoda > Insecta > Orthoptera > Acrididae > Schistocerca > Schistocerca nitens. Next base: position 955,056,637 of record NC_064616.1, read on the forward strand.
ACCATGCTAGGTCAGTGGTACACTAAACCAAAGAAGTAGCAGAGTACTTGTGGAGAGCATGTGAGGGTTTTGTAGGCTAGTTGGCAGATTGAGATTCTCTGATGAACACTCACCAGATGACTCGCATATAATGAAATCAGACCATGTTGAGAGTGAAGCCACTTCGACTGCCAAAATTTTATCAATTAATTGTCGAAGTATTCGTAAGGCTGGATAAACTTCTCATGGCCGAAGTTCACAGTCATGTAGGGATTTTTAAAGAACGTGTTATTCTCTGTTGAAAGTAGAAATTATTTATCTCACTATTGCAATTTCGGGCTTCAGCAATTTTCACGTGGTACTGCGGAAGATTTAGCTTCAGCGCATGTGACACGTACAGGTCTGAGGATTTTAAAGTCTAACATGCTTGAAGCAAAATCGTTTGCAGTACCACTTGAAAATAGCTCAAAACCGAAGTTGAATAATGAAATAATCAATTTCTACAGTCAACGGTGAATATGATGTCCTTTACAATATTCGTAACATGGTTCACGAATTTACTGCCTTCCAGGAAACACTTGGCCCTCAAATTATTTTCAGGTCAGAGCGGCGGATGAAACCCGATATAGAAAGCTCTGAGATATTTAACGATTCATGGCATGTATATCGAAAAGACAGATTGGACAAAATAGGAGGGCTGTGTCACTGCAGACGACAAAAACATTTTTTCCATTGAAGTCGAATGTGAGTCCAACTGCGATGTTATCTCGTCGCGTATGACAGGTTTAGGTGAAAATTATCTTAATTGTTGGATATTTTCCATACCACCCGATTCCGCTGTGACAGTTTTAGAGTCATTGAAAAAACGTCTGTGGTTAGTAGCACGGTAATGGCCAGATCACGCAATATTAGTTTGATGCGACTTTACAACACCGAGTGTCGACTGGAATGTCTATGTATTCATTGCAGGGTCCAGACAACAAATCTTACGTAAGTTTTTTGAACACGTTTGCTGAAAACTGTCTTGAGCATCTAGTTTGACACCCCACACGCAATGTAAATATTTTAGATCTTGTAGCTACAAACAAGCCTGATCTAATCTACGGCATCGGTATGGAGAGAGGAAATGCTGACGATAGTGTCATCACAGCGACTCTGGTTACTAAAATTAATGAATCCGTCAAGAAAGCTAGGAGATTATTTCTGCTACAAAGAGCACATAGGCAGTTGTTAGAATCCCACATAGACAAGGCACTGACATCATTCAGTTCCTGTAAGGTGGTCCTAGAGGAATTATGGGCAGAGGTTAAACGGACAGTTAATCATATTGTAGAGATGTACAGTGAGGTGACAAAAGTCACGTGATACCTCCTAATATGGTTTCGGATCTCCTTTTGAGTGACGTATAACTATCAGTGCTAATAGGCAAGCAACGCATGGCCCCAACAATTTTATGGAAGTCCTCTGCCGGAATACTGAGCCATGCTGCCTCTATAGCAACCCATATCTGCGAAAGTTTTTTTTTTTTTAGCTCGAACTGACCTCTCCATAATGTCCCATAAATATTCGATGTCATTCATATCGGGCGATCTACGTGGCCGTATCATTCGCTCGAATAGTACAGAATTTTCTACAAACCAATCCCGAACCGGGCGATCCGGGTAGCCATATCGTTCGCTCGAACTGTCCAGAATGTTCTTGAAACCAATAGCGAACAGCTGTAGCCCAGTGACATGGCGCATTGTTGCTGGGACATGAAGTCCATGAATTGCGGCAAAGTGTCTCCAAAGAACTGAACGTAATCTTTTCTCGTCAGAAATCGGTTGAATTGGACCAGAGAACCCAGTACATTCCACGTGAACACAGTCCACACCACTATGAAGCCACCACCAGCTTACACAGTGCCTTGTTGATAATTTCAGTCCACAGCTCCGTGGGTTCTGCGCAACACTCGAACACTCCCATCAGGTTTTACCAACTGAAATTGGGACTGATCTGACCCGGCGTCTTTGTTCCAATCGTGTAGGGTCTAAGAGATATGACGACGAGCAGAGCAGAGGCGCTGCAAGCGATGTGGTTATTTCACAAAGCGTTGCTTGCCTATTAGCACTGATAGTTATACGCAAACGCCGCTGCTCCCGATCGTTAAGTGAAAGTCGTCGGCCACTGCGTTAACCGTGGTGAAAGATAATGCCTAAAATTTGGTATTCTTGGCACACTCTTAATACTGTGGATCCTGGAGTGTCAGCCCAAAACACTATAGGCCTACATTGCACCAACTGCACAGCACTGCTCTGTATCGTGACAGAGGTAGTTACCGTACATACGATTATAATGTTGACAGACTGACAATCTTTAACGTCCATTTATTGCCCGAAATATGTGCAGGACAAATTTAGTGAAAGACATTTTTGTGTTGCCAGTATGCGAGGAATCGCGCTCTGAAGTTCGAGTGCGCGATTTTTTTTTTTTTTCGGTCTCTATACATGAATGATATGGATGACATGGTGGGTAGCAGTCTGCGGTTGTTTGCGGATGATGCAAGGTGTCGTTACTGAGTGACGGTAGGAAGATACAAAATGATTCAGGTAAAATTTCTAGTTGGTGTGATTAATGGCAGCTAGCTCCAACTGTAGAATAATGTAAATTAATGCAGATGACTAGTAAAAGCATACCCATAATGTTCGAATACAGCATTGGCAGTGTGCTCCTTGGCACCGTCACTTCTATAAATTATTTAGGAGTAACGTTGGAAAGCAGTACGGTATGGAATGTGCATGAAAGAATTAGAGTAGGGAAGGCGAGTGACCGAGTTTGAATTATTGGGTGAATTTAAGGAAAATGTAGCTCACTTGTAAAGGAGAGTGCATGTAGGACGCCCGTGCGACCCACTGCCGAGTACTATTCGAGTGTTTAGGATTCGCACCACGTCGGGTTGAAGAAACACTTCGGGGCAGTTCGGAGGCAGCGTACTTCGTTTTGTTACCAGTACGTTCGAACAACACGCAGGTATTACGGAGATGCTGCAGGTACTCAATTGGGAATCTCAGGAGGGAAGATGGCGAACTTTTCGACAAGCAATACTTAGAAAATCTTGAGGATCGGCATTTGAGGATGACTGCAGCGCTATTCTACTGCCAGAAACCTACATTTCGAGCAAGAACCATGAAGATGAGCTAAGAGTAGTTAGGGCTCATACAAATGCATATATATGGTCGTTTTTTCCTCACTCTTTCTGCGAGTGGAACAGGAAAGGAACTGACTCGAATAGGGTATCTTCCACCAAACACCATACGGTGGTTTGCGGAATATATTTGTAGACATTGACGTTATTTATTGCTGGTAAACAAATCAACTGTTTCAATATATTGTCCCAATACATCAGCACGTGTCTGTGAAATGGCATTTTAACACACTATAATCCATCGTGAAAGAAATACCGCTATTGAAATGGTAATAAATAAAATTGTGAAATTATTGTTGTTACGGAATTAATACAAACTATCATGCCCAAAAGTTTCCGAACTATCTGAATACTCACCTACATTTGCATGCATCCCACAGAACGTACATTCCTTGCGGGTTCTCAACACTGTTTCCGGTACAGTCGTTTGACAATACGGTATACACTATGCTTATCACAAGAGACCCATAGAGAACAATAGTCTGTATGGCAAACAGACCAGATGTAAATTAATACCAAGGCAGCGTAAACATCAAGAAACAGGTTATTAGAGACCAGACAGTCCTTAATGTTTGCAAACTCAAATTTCCTCCAACAAGCTACATTTCCAAAATGTTACTACTCTCATTAGCATCTGAGAAAACTGATATTTGTAACTTTGCCACATAAATCACTCAGTAATTGTTCGTCTCAATGTTTTTAGCGAATCTTCATTGTAGCAAGAATATCTGAACCTTAAAAGTTATGTGATAATTCGAAGTATTCTTTCACTCTCACAGGCTTTCGTAGCACCTATGACCAGTCGTTTGCTTAGTGAGTGGTTTTGCAAAATCTGATTAACGAAATAAAGAGCTAAACATTCGCGATCAACTCCGTCAAGCATTGAAATGCAACCACAATATCAACAGCGCATTACTAGTAATTTCAGTGTACTCATAATGGAGGGTGGATCTATGTGCAGTTCGAAAATCACCTCTTACCCTTGTTATCTAGGACAAAGTGGTATTAAATAGATAACAGGAGTCCTGGTCCAGTACAAACATTTTCCTCATGTAGTTTCAAGTTGACACTTGCTAACTAATATTCAAGCATTACTTATTTTTCGTCAGTTAATGCCTAGTCAGCGACAATGATCGATGCTGTGTTCCGGTCTCGATTAGGAGTGAAAAATTTGCTTGGTAAGCCTGTTTAACTACACATCCACAATTAAATTGTTCGGTGTATTATTTAAAGTTCAAACATGTCCACCACTATCTACTCAAGAACCCCTTAGATATTTAATATCACTTTGTGTTAGGTAAAAGGACGATAGGTGAGTAGAGTGAAATTACTCGTGGAACTCTATTAATGCTGAGGTTTCGACTGAGCGCTTGATGCTGCTAACCACAGTTCTTCTAACCAGTTTGGTCACCCATCAGTTTATACAAACCAACGACGGTCGTAGATGGCTGTGGATCATTTCTGAGAGCAAGAATAGTTCTGAAATCATAGAACTTCAGAAGTCTAGACGTTTCTGTAAAATCAAAAGAAAAAAAATTATTAATGTTTACTAAAGGGTATATGTGATATAGGTTTGAATATCAGATGTAATTTTTTTTCAAATGTCACTTATTACAATAAATCAGCGTATGCAGACCTTAAGAACTGTTCGCTCTCTAACAGCGTGTATGATGGTATTTGTAAGTCATGATACAAACGTTATTTACGTCTACAATATTTTCCATACAGAGCAGTGTTCTCTATGGGCCTGTTGTGAAAACTATGTGACTGTACTGAAAACTGTGTAGAGGACCTGCAAGAAATTTACGTTATGTGGGCTGCATGGAAAACAAACGCAACACACTTCACTCATATCGGATGTTTTTGATCATGCAGCAAAGAGACTGACTCTATATAAACTGCTATATTATTTTTACCACGGCAATTATGAACCAATTATCACCATGCGCATTGTGAGATGTAAAAAGTGCATTACCATACCAGCAGTCATCATCTAAACGCAAAATATTAGGACATGTCCTAGTGTTTCAACGCTTTCTAAACGATAAATGTATAACAAACTTTACTTACTGTGTAGCACTGGTCCCAAAACAGCGGAATCGTGTACGTCGTCCACAAGTGATACGCTTGGCATGTTAAACAATAAAAGTATAGTATGAGGTTCTCAACAATTCTCACTAATGCAGTTTTAACGATGAAAAACTATCTTCTTTGTATTGTGAAATTTAGTCAAACGCATGGCACTCATTTTTGTCAGTCCCTTTAGTCTTTTCTACATGTTTGTACTTGTAAAATTGAAACTGTTTCCTCATGTGATTTATCGATGAAAAAAGCTTTGTTAGTAAGTCAAAGAAGCTATACTGAAATATATTTAGACCAATTCTTGACAAAGTGTGGCACCAGTGAGTAGTCTAAACGGAGGATTTTGTTCAACTATGCTTTTAAGTGGGGTAACTAGTCGCAATAACAGAATATTTAGGCAATTAATTTATTCATATTTACAGTTTTCGTAAGTTAGAAATCAACAGTATTCTTAGCTCCTGTAACATAAATTGTGGTTCCGCACGATAATTGAGAAATTACAGTAGTATGCGCGTACCAGATCACAGTCTTCATCACAATATTGTGCTAGTGAGAATAAGTTTCATTAAAACAGTGTTGAAAGGGTAGAAAATTTACGCGATTGGGGGAGAAATTACGAAAGTAGTCTGACAGGGTTCAGATTTTGGTACACTCCGATTTCTTATTCAGAGTGTTAATGGTATAAATACAGATATTGTTATCTGTTGTTGTTGTGGTCTTCAGTCCTGAGACTGGCTTGATGCAGCTCTCCATGCTACTCTATCCTGTGCAAGCTTCTTCATCTCCCAGTACCTACTGCAACCTACATCCTTCTGAATCTGCTTAGTGTATTGATCTTTTTGTCTCCCTCTACGATTTTTACCCTCCACGCTGCCCTCCAATGCTAAATTTGTGATCCCTTGATGCCTCAAAACATGTCCTACCAACCGATCCCTTCTTCTAGTCAAGTTGTGCCACAAACTTCTCTTCTCCCCAATCCTATTCAATACCTCCTCATTAGTTACGTGATCTACCCACCTTATCTTCAGCATTCTTCTGTAGCACCACATTTCGAAAGCTTCTATTCTCTTCTTGTCCAAACTGGTTATCGTCCATGTTTCACTTCCATACATGGCTACACTCCGTACAAATACTTTCAGAAAGGACTTCCTGACACTTAAATCTATACTCGATGTTAACAAATTTCTCTTCTTCAGAAACGATTTCCTTGCCATTGCCAGCCTACATTTTATATCCTCTCTACTTCGACCATCATCAGTTATTTTACTCCCTAAATAGCAAAACTCCTTTACTACTTTAAGTGTCTCATTTCCTAATCTAATCCCCTCAGCATCACCCGATTTAATTTGACTACATTCCATTATCCTCGTTTTGCTTTTGTTGATGTTGATCTTATATCCTCCTTTCAAGACACTGTCCATTCCGTTCAACTGCTCTTCCAAGTCCTTTGCTGTCTCTGACAGAATTACAATGTCATCGGCGAACCTCAAAGTTTTTACTTCTTCTCCATGAATTTTAATACCTACTCCGAATTTTTCTTTTGTATCCTTTACTGCTTGCTCAATATACAGATTGAATAACATCGGGGAGAGGCTACAACCCTGTCTCACTCGTTTCCCAACCACTGCTTCCCTTTCATGCCCCTCGACTCTTATAACTGCCATCTGGTTTCTGTACAAATTGTAAATAGCCTTTCGCTCCCTGTATTTTACCCCTGCCACCTTTAGAATTTGAAAGAGAGTATTCCAGTCAACATTGTCAAAAGCTTTCTCTAAGTCTACAAATGCTAGAAACGTAGGTTTGCCTTTCCTGAATCTTTCTTCTAAGATAAGTCGTAAGGTTAGTATTGCCTCACGTGTTCCAACATTTCTACGGAATCCAAACTGATCTTCCCCGAGGTCCGCTTCTACCAGTTTTTCCATTCGTCTGTAAAGAATTCGCGTTAGTATTTTGCAGCTGTGACTTATTAAACTGATAGTTCGGTAATTTTCACATCTGTCACCACCTGCTTTCTTTGGGATTGGAATTATTATATTCTTCTTGAAGTCTGTGGGTATTTCGCCTGTCTCATACATCTTGCTCACCAGATGGTAGAGTTTTGCCATGACTGGCTCTCCCAAGGCCATCAGTAGTTCTAATGGAATGTTGTCTACTCCCGGGGCCTTGTTTCGACTCAGGTCTTTCAGTGCTATGTCAAACTCTTCACGCAGTATCTTATCTCCCATTTCATCTTCATCTACATCCTCTTCTATTTCCATAATACTGTCCTCAAGTACATCGCCCTTGTATAAACCCTCTATATACTCCTTCCACCTTTCTGCCTTCCCTTCTTTGCTTAGAACTGGGTTGCCATCTGAGCTCTTGATATTCATACAAGTGGTTCTCCTCTCTCCAAAGGTCTCTTTAATTTTCCTGTAGGCAGTATCTATCTTACCCTAGTGAGACAAGCCTCTACATCCTTACATTTGTCCTCTAGCCATCCCTGCTTAGCCATTTTGCACTTTCTGTCGATCTCATTTTTGAGACGTTTGTATTCCCTTTTGCCTGCTTCATTTCCTGCATTTTTATATTTTCTCCTTTCATCAATTAAATTCAATATTTCTTCTGTTACCCAAGGATTTCTATTAGCCCTCGTCTTTTTACCTACTTGATCCTCTGCTGCCTTCACTACTTCATCCCTCAGAGCTACCCATTCTTCTTCTACTGTATTTCTTTCCCCCATTCCTGTCAATTGTTCCCTTATGCTCTCCCTGAAACTCTCTACAACCTCTGGTTCTTTCAGTTTATCCAGGTCCCATCTCCTTAAATTCCCACCTTTTTGCAGTTTCTTCAGTTTCAATCTGCAGTTCATAACCAATAGATTGTGGTCAGAATCCACATCTGCCCCTGGAAATGTCTTACAATTTAAAACCTGGTTCCTAAATCTCTGTCTTACCATTATATAATCTATCTGATACCTATTAGTATCTCCAGGATTCTTCCAGGTAAACAACCTTCTTTTATGATTCTTGAACCAAGTGTTAGCTATTATTAAGTTATGCTCTGTGCAAAATTCTACAAGGCGGCTTCCTCTTTCATTTCTTCTCCCCCAATCCATATTCACCTACTATGTTTCCTTCTCTCCCTTTTGCTACTGACGAATTGCAGTCACCCATGACTATTAAATTTTCGTCTCCCTTCACTACCTGAATAATTTCTTTTATCTCGTCATACATTTCATCAATTTCTTCATCATCTGCAGACCTAGTTGGCATATAAACTTGTACTACTGTAGTAGGCATGGGCTTTGTGTCTATCTTGGCCACAATAATGCGTTCACTATGCTGTTTGTAGTAGCTAACCCGCACTCCTATTTTTTTAATTCATTATTAAACCTACTCCTGCATTACCCCTGTTTGATTTTGAATTTATAACCCTGTAATCACCTGACCAAAAGTCTTGTTCCTCCTGCCACCGCCGGCCGCGGTGGTCTCGCGGTTCTAGGCGCGCAGTCCGGAACCGTGGGACTGCTACGGTCGCAGGTTCGAATCCTGCCTCGGGCATGGATGTATGTGATGTCCTTAGGTTAGTTAGGTTTAAGTAGTTGTAAGTTCTAGGGGACTAATGACCACAGCAGTTGAGTCCCATAGTGCTCAGAGCCATTTGAACCTCCTGCCACCGAACTTCACTAATTCCCACTATATCTAACTTTAACCTATCCATTTCCCTTTTTAAATTTTCTGACCTACCTGCCCGATTAAGGGATCTGACATTCCACGCTCCGATCCGTAGAATGCCAGTTTTCCTTCTCCTGATAACGACGTCCTCTTGAGTAGTCCCCGCCCGGAGATCCGAATGGGGGACTATTTTACCTCCGGAATATTTTACCCAAGAGGACGCCATCATCATTTAATCATACAGTAAAGCTGCATGTCCTCGGGAAAAATTACGGCTGTAGTTTCCCCTTGCTTTCAGCCGTATATTGTTATCATCGGTACCTTAATATGTACCCACTTCAGTATGTTAGTTGTTATTTCTCTGTGGTGAACAATCCTTCCACAAACACGATACGTAATTTAGTACCTGATGTTTTCTACACACTCGTAGTTACACCACGAAATGGACTACACCTTTCAATATAGTATATGCGTCCACTTGTCCAAACTTCAACGCCTGATCCGCTGTTCAGGCGAGAATGAGCATTCATTGATTACTTGTCCTTATGTACTTGGAGGTACTAACCGACCTTAAAAGATACTACTCGTAATAACTATGATTATTAGTCTGTAAATGAAGTGAATACTGATTTAATGTTGTTTAGTACACTGTCATCGGTCATCAATAAAAATATCTGCACTTATACCCATAAGACCCTGTATACATGAATAATTTTCCAACTAACATTCAACAAGTACCTTCTGCTAACGAAACTAGTGCTATAATAAATCCCATAAGAGAGAGAGCAACAGAAGAGAAGGTAAACGATATTCTGCAATGAATTATAGAGTGATTCTCAGAAAATACATTCTTCACACATATTGAAAAAACGCAGTGTATTCAGTTCTGTACAGCTGAAATGAAATGAAATGTCGTGTGACGAGGGCCTCCCGTCGGGTAGACCGCTCGCCTGGTGCAAGTCTTTCGATTTGACGCCACTTCGGCGACTTGCGCGTCGATGGGGATGAAATCATGATGATTAGGACAACACAACACCCAGTCCCTGAGCGGAGAAAATCTCCGACCTGGCCGGGGATCGGACCCGGGCCCAGAGGATTGACAATCTGTCGCGCTGACCACTCAGCTACCGGGGGCGGACTCTGTACAGCTAATAGAGTAATACCAAGAACTGATGCAGCACATAATCAGGAGTCAGTAAAGAGAGCAGAATGCTCCATATTTTTTGACGTACACATTAATGAAAACTTCAACTGAAACATCTATATTACTGAACTGATCAAACAATAAAGTTCATCCATTTTTGGTCTTCGCACAATTGCTAATCTTGGAAACAAATGAATCAACCTTCTCACATATTTTGAACATTTCGTTTCAACAATATCCTATGGAATCATTTTCTGGGCCAATTCATCTCTTAAAAACATATTACTGACATAATAAAAGCGAACAGTCTGAATAATATATGGTATTCATCCACGATAGGCATGTAGATACCGGTTCAGGAAGCTAGACACTTTAACTGAGTCGTGAGAATACACAGATTTGTTAAAGGAATTCGCCATAAATAATCCATCACAAGTTGAGAAGAACAGTGATGTCTATACCTACAGCACTAGAGGGAAGAATAACCTGTTTTAGCCATTACTGAAGCTATCAGTGGCTGAGAAAGGAATTGAATACGCAGCAACAAAGATCTTTGATCAGTTGCCATATAACATACAATGTCTGAGAAGCAGAAAATCAAATTTTGAGCGTAACTTAAAATCATTTCTCTTGGACAACTTGTAACGCTACCGCCCTTTAACGGACGTACGTTACCTGTATTAAGCCTGTACTGTAATAAGTTCACGGGCTTCACCTTATAAACAAGGATTTTAGTACATAAATTGACCGCGTGTACCTAATAGAAGCAAGATCGGACTTGTACTCAGTTAATAACTACAGTGATGCATCAAGCAAATGTAAAGTATAATTGCGCGTTCGCATGGACAAGAAGTACACACAGTAGATGCTACCGTTAATTAATAATTCGGTCGCCAGCCTACTTAGGCAATGAGTGAGTTTTTCCTTGTACAATTGGGTGCATGTACAAGCATAGTAACCTGTAGTAATGATGCGTTATATGGCAAAGTTTGGAACCAGAAAAATCCACTGAACTAAAGCTTTCTCTTTTTGTACTAATTTGGACGAGTTAAATTCACACAACACCACACTGCAATGATTACTACGAACTGCATTTAGTATGTTGATCAGACTGAAATCGGGCATAGATTGCCCTAGGATAAGCAGTTTTGAAAGCACACATACAATGTCACTATTAAAATTGGAAAACAACACTAACACACTTAGGATTAATATAGAACTTGACTTTACTGGTCAAATCTGATCAACACATTTCAAGGTTTGAAAGAATGGACTAGAACAAGGGGGGGCCCTGAAACTGTTAATTACTAAAAGTCAAATTAACACTCAAATTTCTCAATCAATGGATAACCAATCTTTTGTTTTACTTCTGAATAATTTAACTGTCATTAGTTCTGTCTCAAGTTAATTAAATAGCATCGCTAACTCAATTCAAAAGACTATCTTTCAGTTTATTTATACTTCTATCAACATTTGCAATAGTTCACAGAACTATTGCGTTTCTTTATAGCAAAAGTTTGATTGCTGATAATTCTCATTTGCACTAATTATAAACTTTCAGTTCAGGATACTCGGGTTGCACAATACGAGGTAAGGATCCTGTCTAGGTCAGTGATCAGGATAAGTCATGGCTAAAGCAGTTCTGGTAAAATTCACGTTATTATTACACAATCAGAAACAGTTTCGACACTGGTCGACACATTTACACTTCTAAAGATGAAATAAAGGTTTGACCTGTGCAAGTCGGTGCGGCGGTTGGCGGGCAGCGAGGTTACGGGCAGCACGGCACACATACAAGCGCGGCTAAGGCTCACGCTACATAGACACTTTCCATCTTCTTAGCGTAGTAATCTTTCCAATATTGTGCCTCAGAATATAGCCATGCCAGGTAGTCGTCGGAATCGGTGTACCCGAGGCTCAATGTAATCCACTTTTCCTAGGTAGCCTCCTCGGTACAGTACTTGTTCCTCAGATCAATTTACCACTCCGACTCTTACTGACTCTCGCCTCCGACTGACTGCTGTGCCCGTTGCGCCGAACCGCGCCCAGTGTGCGTTTTCCCGAGCTCGCCTGCCTCCACCTTTTCCCGCTCCCCTACAGGTAGGGTATTCACCACAGGTTTTCTATTACACATATTCTAATGCATTACCTACGTATGGACCAAGTGTTTAAATTACAATTTCCACATTTTACAATATTTTTAACATTAAGTACACTTTCTTTTGATTATCACATTCTCTGAAATCTAACATAAATAATAATATTCATTACAAAAGTTACTCGCAGTTTCTTTAACATCACTATACGAGCCGAAAAAGAAGTTCAAAACCCTGCCAACATTAACTTATCTAAATTCATAGAGGAAAAAATTATTATAGATACAGTTGTCGTTACACATGCCCCTGTTTCCAGTAATTTTCACAACGTGTAAATTTAATGGGAACACTAAATATTACATTTATACAGTTGTTCTGAATCCTTTTTACGTAAATGTCCAAAATTTTATACCACCTACTTCCTTTCACTCACATTATATAGGTCTATATTTTTTAACATACCAAAAACATTTACTTGTCATTTACTCAAGTGCCTTTTGCACAGTCCAACTTATCATCATAACATTACTAAAATAGTAATTTAATTATTTTTCCTAAATTTATCAAAGAAATAATTTAAAACTATGGAATACAAACATTTAATTACAAAACAATTGCATATTTTGTACACACTATAAATTAATTTGTCGCTGCTTGTTTTGAATAGCAGTCCATTTCCTTACTTGCTAAACAAAGTACACACACACATATTGAAAAAATTTAAATACACCTATTTGCTGCCTATTATGCGGATTTGGGCAGTCCTTTTCACTTCATATTGTCACTTCTTCTGGATCATATTTACAATTTTCCATCGACTATTTATCTGCCCTCATTAGTATTTGGCAGTCCTTCATATCATGGTTCATACACTGCCCATTTTCCTTTTTGACAGGCCCATCTTTTATCTGGCTTATAGCCCATATCCCTTCTCCATACATTTTTACAGTTACGGTACAAGTGGTAATTGAAACTTACATAACTACATTAGCACACTTTCAAGGGTATACAGACATTTACAAAGATTAGTTACTTTTAGAATAACTTGGGTTCAGCATAAGATACAGCACATTTACTCGTTTCTAGGAACATACAGTTTCAGGTCCACAATATTTCTCACACCTAAAGGTCTTTTGGATTTTGGGTAGATCAGGTAGTAAGCATTGTCATGTGGAATATTCTGTATTATATATGGTCCATTATAAATATATTTAAATATTGAAATTTCATGGTTTAGTTCACTAGACTTTTCGTGGGTTTTTAAAAGAACATAATCTCCAATTTTAAATTTTGAAACTTTTAAATTTTTATTGTGTCTTTTAGATCTAGCTTCAGCTTTTTGCTTTGCCCTTTTTATCACCAATTCTTTCTTTTGATCCAACCCCAAACTTGTACAAGGTGGAAACTCTAGTTTTTCTTCAATTAAACTTTTACTACTTCTGTCTAACAAAATTTCTTCCGGAGGAAATCCTGTAGTTTCCTGATATAATATGTTCATGACATTCTTAAAATCCGATATAAATCTGCCCCTGACTCTAAATCAACAAACCAATAATTCACTTTCAGGTAACACTGAGATACAGTAATAATAAAGTCATGCATAATACTAATAATATATAGAAATACAGTATCCTGCCCCCAGTCTCTTTATTAACAGGGCAGTCTTTTAGGGTTCATAAAACAGTCACTTAAGTCTGGTGGCTTTTTAGGCCTCCTATTTTCTACATCTTTCACTAAACTATTCAGATCTTGCCAACGTTTCGTTTCATCAGGTGGCTTTTTAGGTTTTGAAATTTCGAAGTCTTTAGCAAGGTACAACATTCCCTGTTCTGCCATCATTTTATCAGGTGGTTCTTTTTGTTCCTGTAATTCACACTCCTTCAAAACATTTATTAAGGCGTGCCCCAGTATAGAATCATCTGGAGGTTCCTGCAAATTATGCCCCTGTTTTACATTACTAAATAATTCATTCGGTTTTGGCCCAGTTCTACTTTCTGTATCTTTCTTTGAAAAAATGTCACTAATTTTCTCATACCCTCTTTCAGTAAAAGTATATTCACTTTCGTTTACACCTGCAAATTCATCGTCACTAGAGTCATTATTACTCTCTTCCTCACCATCAGATTCACTTAAGTACTCTACTTTTGCACAATAGGGAGAGTTAGTACATTCATTTTCGTCTGTATTTGCGTACCTTCCATCATCCGAACTATCGTCGGAATCCGACCATTCCGGATCGCTATCAGGTTCTAACATAAAAGCTTTTCTGAGACAGGCACTAAGTTCCTCCTCTGTATCGTCGTCAGGCTTGGATTTCAACTCAACCTCCTCTTTTGGCAATACGGCCTCATCCTCAGTTTTATTCACATCCACTGTGACTTCATATTCGGTGTAATCCTCGTGGACATTGATTACTTTCAGGTAATCATCTGCCCCTTCTCCATGGTGCCTCTCGGTAGCAGCTTGTACTATTTGCGGACTGTTAGCAGAAGTTATTTCTTCGTCAATGCTGAGGATTTCATCCTCCAAATCCTTCCTACTCTTAATCTGCGTCCTATCGGCGGCACGCGTACTTTGCGCGGCGCTATTTATTCTCTCCTCTTCCAATTCGGGCCACGTCACCTTATCGACGTCCCTACTATCTCCTTTTCCACTAACTAATTTCTTTGCCTCATATTCCTTCTTAAAATCCTCCCACTCACATTGCTTTAGGCCCTTGTACAGATCGTCGATCTGCACACGCCAATCAGTTACTTCTGCTAATTCATCCTCGTCTTTTCTTTCATTGCAAACACTGCTAACCGCACCTCTCTGTGTATTCACAGTTTCCTTTATCGTTTCCTTTGCCACGGAATTATCACTCGTAAAGTTTTCATTAGCCCTGCCGGCTATGTTCGTATCTACCGCCGCCGTATTTCCAGCGGCTTCTTTCCTAACAGATGTTCTGCTAGGCTGGGCCGTTGCCCTCTGATGCTCCACTCGCCTGTTAACATGTAGCGTTCTGTGCGGCAGAAATGACTCATTCTGGCTCGCAGCTGACGCTTGTTTCGCCACAACACGTCGCAGCGTCCCGTGCCTGTCCCTAGCCTGTCTCATTACATTACGGTCGGTCCGGTATCTTTTTTCAAATCGGGGCCGGTATGTATTGTCCGCTTCCGTTTGGCCCGCAACGTTCGCGGAAATTAGTTTCCCGCGTCGTTGTTATGTTGCGCGGTATACTCTCTACCGCGACCTGAATAATTTCCTCTTCCTCTACCTCTGCCTCTACCTCTTTGTATCATATTGACGCGAAATCCTTCGCCGTCATTTCTTTCATCATTATGTCGGTTATCACGGTTACCAAAATTTCGATAATTGGCACGACTTTCGCGCCAATGATCTTCGTCTTCGACTCTTTCTAGAAATGCTTGGAAGCTACGATGATTGCTTCCTACATACCTCTTTGAATCTTCTGGAAGCTTTTTATATAACTCCCAGATAATTTCTGAATCTGACCTTCGGCCTCTTAAATGTGTCAATTTTCGGTACCAATACTCGCAGAAATCTTTCAAAGAGTTCCTGCCCCTGTTATCATGCTGTTTGGCCATGATGAACTCCCGCCATAAGTGGTCCTGCTTTTGTTCGGACCAATATTCTTCCGTAAATTTCTGCCTAAATTCTTCGAACGTCATTCGTTCGGTGTCCAAATTAATTCCCCAGCGCTTAGCGTCACCTGCTAAGGTGCTAATTACAATGTTTATCTTTTCCTGATTAGACAAGTGTTCAGGAAATATTCTCTCGCAATTTTTGATGAAATCTAACGGATGCCACCCGTTATGTTTCTTGGCTGGATCGAAGCGTTCCTCGCCTTCTAACAGCTTCGTAATCGGTGTGCCATTATAGACAACACTAGGCCTATCTTTAATTTTGCTCTCCAGATCGAAAATTCTGCCTTGAATTTTCGTAGTATTTTGTTCACAGTTTTGAACACATCCGGTTACTTTTTTATCTAAATCCCTTTCAGTTTCTAAAACTACTTTTTCCAACCGTGATATCCCGTGTTGACATTCGTTTACGATCTCAGTTTTAAGACCGAAAACTTTTTCATCTACCTTAGTTTCAACCAGAGGTTCTACTTTCTCTTGGATGTTGAGAATTTCAACATCGAACCCACTGTTAATGTTAACAATTTCCCCCTGCATAGTATCCATATTCTTGTTAATGGTATCAACTTCAAGTTTCAGAGTATTTACCACAGAATTTAAATTACCCACTTTTTGTTCTACCTGTTCTATTTGTTTACTAATTTTAATTCCCTGTCCTTCAATTCGATCCACGTGTGTTTTGAGCTGCTCGTCAACGTGCGTTTTAAGCTGATTAACCTGATTGCCGACTTGTTTTTGAAGTTGCTCATTCTGTATTTTGAGTTGCTCACTCTGTCCTGGCATTTGTTTAGTTAATTGTTCAAATAAGTCGTTCATACTTAAAATTTTTATACTGTTTTGTTCTACAGGATCGGTGTGTTCCGATTCTACTTCAGAAGTTTCTCTCGGTTCTTTCTTTATCTGTGGTGAATCAAACATGTCAGTGGATTCGTTCACGTACCCACTATCATCTACCAAGTCACCCTCTACTTCCTGTTTTGTCCCTTGCTGTGTTCGAGACGATCTCGACATTTCAATCTGTTCGTCGACGTGTTCATGGTACTGTATGTATGCTAATTGTCTTCCGCTAACGCCATCTGTTATCTGGCCACGTAAACTCCTGCTACTGCCAGCCGCATTCTCCATTTCACTTGGCGCATCTACCCTGCCTACGTTTCTGTCCATACTAAATGCCAACTATACCACACTATTATACTTGACGCTCACTGCAGTTTATTTTACTGATCTTAATTGCTATTCGTGCCACTGGACATCCACTGTTCGATCTTTACGTTACTTTGTAATCGGCTACAACAGGATGTCCTGTCACGGTCGCCACATGTAACGCTACCGCCCTTTAACGGACGTACGTTAGCTGTATAAAGCCTGTACTGTAATAAGTTCACGGGCTTCACCTTATAAACAAGGATTTTAGTACATAAATTGACCGCGTGTACCTAATAGAAGCAAGATCGGACTTGTACTCAGTTAATAACTACAGTGATGCATCAAGCAAATGTAAAGTATAATTGCGCGTTCGCATGGACAAGAAGTACACACAGTAGATGCTACCGTTAATTAATAATTCGGTCGCCAGCCTACTTAGGCAATGAGTGAGTTTTTCCTTGTACAATTGGGTGCATGTACAAGCATAGTAACCTGTAGTAATGATGCGTTATATGGCAAAGTTTGGAACCAGAAAAATCCACTGAACTAAAGCTTTCTCTTTTTGTACTAATTTGGACGAGTTAAATTCACACAACACCACACTGCAATGATTACTACGAACTGCATTTAGTATGTTGATCAGACTGAAATCGGGCATAGATTGCCCTAGGATAAGCAGTTTTGAAAGCACACATACAATGTCACTATTAAAATTGGAAAACAACACTAACACACTTAGGATTAATATAGAACTTGACTTTACTGGTCAAATCTGATCAACACATTTCAAGGTTTGAAAGAATGGACTAGAACAAGGGGGGGCCCTGAAACTGTTAATTACTAAAAGTCAAATTAACACTCAAATTTCTCAATCAATGGATAACCAATCTTTTGTTTTACTTCTGAATAATTTAACTGTCATTAGTTCTGTCTCAAGTTAATTAAATAGCATCGCTAACTCAATTCAAAAGACTATCTTTCAGTTTATTTATACTTCTATCAACATTTGCAATAGTTCACAGAACTATTGCGTTTCTTTATAGCAAAAGTTTGATTGCTGATAATTCTCATTTGCACTAATTATAAACTTTCAGTTCAGGATACTCGGGTTGCACAATACGAGGTAAGGATCCTGTCTAGGTCAGTGATCAGGATAAGTCATGGCTAAAGCAGTTCTGGTAAAATTCACGTTATTATTACACAATCAGAAACAGTTTCGACACTGGTCGACACATTTACACTTCTAAAGATGAAATAAAGGTTTGACCTGTGCAAGTCGGTGCGGCGGTTGGCGGGCAGCGAGGTTACGGGCAGCACGGCACACATACAAGCGCGGCTAAGGCTCACGCTACATAGGCACTTTCCATCTTCTTAGCGTCGTAATCTTTCCAACTTTGTGCCTCAGATTATAGCCATGCCAAGTAGTCGTCGGAATCGGTGTACCCGAGGCTCAATGTAATCCACTTTTCCTAGGTAGCCTCCTCGGTACAGTACTTGTTCCTCGGATCAATTTACCACTCCGACTCTTACTGACTCTCGCCTCCGACTGACTGCTGTGCCCGTTGCGCCGAACCGCGCCCAGTGTGCGTTTTCCCGCACTCGCCTGCCTCCACCTTTTCCCGCTCCCCTACAGGTAGGGTATTCACCACAGGTTTTCTATTACACATATTCTAATGCATTACCTACGTATGGACCAAGTGTTTAAATTACAATTTCCACATTTTACAATATTTTTAACATTAAGTACACTTTCTTTTGATTATCACATTCTCTGAAATCTAACATAAATAATAATATTCATTACAAAAGTTACTCGCAGTTTCTTTAACATCACTATACGAGCCGAAAAAGACGTTCAAAACCCTGCCAACATTAACTTATCTAAATTCATAGAGGAAAAAATTATTATAGATACAGTTGTCGTTACACACAGAAAGCGTTGTTTATTGTTATATTGTCGTTAATAGATGTAAACAATCAACAATAAGAACATTTATACTTCTCTAACTTTATTTTATGATGCTGCCGCCATTGTTAACATATTGATCAATATTACAGCTAAATTACATCATCTCTCCACGAGGAATACACATCCTGCCCGTTAGTCCTAAATTGTTAATGGTTATAATAATAACATTTTGATTCCCTGACAGATCTCTGCAAGATTTATTCAAGGTCATTTCTTTTATAAAAATTGGTAAAGGTGTCATCTTGATTTTAAAATTTTGTACAATTCACAAAATGTTTAAGATAAAATAAGTTAGAAACTATACCTACATCATAATCATGGCACTTCTAAATCCTCTTACTCGTCATAATTTTCTCCTTTTTTGTGGTACTGGGTTTCCAGTATCTTGATGAGTTCCCTGTGCCGGCCGAAGTGGCCGTGCGGTTAAAGGCGCTGCAGTCTGGAACCGCAAGACCGCTACGGTCGCAGGTTCGAACCCTGCCTCGGGCATGGATGTTTGTGATGTCCTTAGGTTAATTAGGTTTAACTAGTTCTAAGTTCTAGGGGACTAATGACCTCGGCAGTTGAGTCCCATAGTGCTCAGAGCCATTTGAACCATTTGAACCATTTTTGAACCAGTTCCCTGTTTTTTTGTGATGTATTGTGATTCTTGAAGTTTTCCCGACATACTGAATGTTTGATGAGGTTTCAGGATTGCAGCCGGATCATGTTGACTTCTTACAACGATATTTCGGCTGGGCAATCGTCCAGCTATCTTCAGGTGAGTGTCCGTCAATGGAGACTGCAAGTTCTTTTCTTCTTTCTTATAGTTTCATTCCCCTGCCCCATGGGCAGGCGAGGCCGGGGACCCTATTCTGTATCGTCCATACAGATCGGTGTAGTAGGTTAGTCTCGGTAGTGACGTCATTTTCGGTTCTTTATCCAAATATCCTATTCAGTAAACTGCTGAGACCTGTTACCGAGTGGTCCTCCCACCGATTTTACGATAATTTTACCGAAAGGTTTTGGATTTCGGTGTAGCCCTGTCGATTGGTGAGCTGTGGTTTATGTTCACTTATAATTTTTTATTTTAAACATTTTTTGTGGTTTTAGCTTTGGATTTAGTAATTTTGTTACTAAAGAATCACCAGAGGACGCATCCGGTTGGAAAGTGAGTTCATTACAGACTATGTTCCTTTCTTAGAAATATGGTTAGGTTAGGTTGTTACTGTGAATGATTACATCCAAAAACAACATTTTCGGTCGATATTCTCTCAAAATACGTTTTATTTTTATGCCAATAAGAGTTTAACGATCATGCAGACATCGGCTGTGCTTACATATATTACATGAGTGTGAACTGACGGTACTAGTGACTTTGTGTACTTTTTCCCAAAAATGGTTTAGTTAGTGTGTACAGCTTTCAAGTAACAATGGAAAACAATTACGTGAAGCCTGATATTGGAAACCTTCCAAACTATCACGCATTTATGACTTACGCAGCTTACATATATTACATGAGTGTGAACTGACGGTACTAGTGACTTTGTGTACTTTTTCCCAAAAATGGTTTAGTTAGTGTGTACAGCTTTCAAGTAACAATGGAAAACAATTACGTGAAGCCTGATATTGGAAACCTTCCAAACTATCACGCATTTATGACTTACGCAGCACCGTTTGGCAACGTAGTCAGCCTACTTTCTTCTACACAATGGTACAAATACTGAGCGCTATGGTTCTGTTGTTTGGCATGGTCAAGTGAGCCGGCACGGTAGCTCAGCGTGTTCGGTCAGAGGGTTAGCTGTGCTCTGTAATAAAAAACTGAGTGAACGGGCCAACGATGAACTTTAACAGGTGTCATGGGACGTCCGTCCCGCCATATCCACCGAACAATTACGAACAAAATGAGATAAGCAAGGAAAAAAGAAGTGATTAGCGCACGGGAATGAGATACGAAAGGACACGGATGGGTATAATTTTTTTTTCCTCTTCATATATGCCACACGTTCTGAGACATTGTTATTCGTGTAAGTTAAGATGTTTCTGCAATATTCGTTATTACTTACATGTAAGAGCACACTTCCTCAGTAATGATTTCGTGATTTCTGCGTGTTTAAGAATCGAAATATGAAATTGCTGGAGATGAAATTGCTGTGAGTGAAACAACCGACAGTCACCTTTATATCTTTTCTTGTCAGAAATAATTCACCATTTTTTCCGAATATGTAGCAATTTCTGAGTACGCGGTTAGACAGTAATGTAAGAGCACAGCTTAAATTACTGGGAATGTAACTAGCAGCAGTCATCTTCATAATGTTGCTTGTCACAAGTATTTATCTGCGATCGAATCGTCAACAACAGGAGACAGAGATGAAAGATCTCCGCCGTAATATTTTTAGACTGTAGCACCATATACGAAACATTTTCATTTATGAGATGCAAGTTATAAACTTCGACGAACTGCAGGAGATCTCGAAAATGCGTTTTTTTCAGTTTTGTTTTTAAGACCAAAATCTTTCACGCATCATATGGGTAAGTGGGCTACTTAATCATTGGGATCTCTAGGAACGCGTTATAACCACATTCTGTTTACCTTCTTATTCTTTGAAACTCTCAGAATCAATTTTTCGGGTATTTTTATACATGTATTAGTACAATGTGGCACTACACACTATTCCTAACTCATTTTTCGAAACGTAAAATCCAAAACACGATGTCAGTGTGAATGAGAATGACATAATGCGGCATTTACGACAATCTGCAGAATAAGGTCAAATACGCTATCGTTACTATGCATGGATGGAAACATGCGGTCAGGGAAACTGTAAAAATTTCCATGCATTTCAGCTGAGAATCATGGAAATGGATATACTGCGCCTGATACTGGAGGCAAGAGCGATGAAGGCGGGCACGTCAGCTCGATGGAATGCGGCATCATGCGCTATGGCAACGTAAACGCAATTTTCGGTACCTCGAAGAATAGCGCGCCTGTGTCGCCTGCTAGTCGCTTTGTGTTCGTGGCGCTGTGCGCGGTGCAGTGCGCATGCGCAGGTATGCGGCCACTTGCTTTTGATTGGCTTGCGCGACGCGAGCCGAAAACAACGCTTCGGTTCTCTAGACCCGAACGGCATCGCTTCGTAAGCGCATACTGAATTATGCAGGAGCTCTAATTCGAGTACTAGACCGTTCGGTGCTCTTGAGCACCCAAATGATCGGCACAATGGCGGAAAGGTACAGAATAGGCACCCTGGCAGGGGCACAGTCCACCACTCTTCAGGCAAACGGTTGTACAACATACATGAATGGGGAACGCTTAGAAAAAAGGGGGTGACAAAAGGGGAACATAAAGAACACAAAGAATGGAGATGATGGGGGTTAAAATATACACTAATACGGGGACATGCACAGGGGGGATGGTTAAAAAGTCGACATAAAGTTAAAATAACACAGCTGCTAATTTGTGACACACTTAAAATCACAAGAGTCAAACACGTGCTACTGGGTATTAAAGGTACCGGTGTGTACACCAATCTGGACCACCACCTATGAAGGTCTCACTGTATAATGGTACAAGATGCAATGTGTGGTTTCATGAGCAATAAAAAGGGCGGATATGATGTTTATGTTGATCTCTATTCCAGTTTTCTGTACAGGTCCAGAACTCTCGGACCGAGATGATGCTAAACTTTTTTTGATGTGTGTATATGTACTTTTCAGGGATGAAGCCTGTTTCACTAGAGACGGGGTGCTAAATAGTCGCAACAGTCATATCTGGGAAGTTAAGAATCCCGACGTTACCGTTGTGAAGAACCATCAACACATTTTGTAGGCCAACGTGTGATCAGGCATAGTCAATGATCGCTTACTAGGTCACTCTATTCTCCCTCCACACTGACGCGTACTAGTGTACACAGTGTTTATCAGAGACATACTTCCTAGGTTCCTAGAACATACCCACTTGTTATTCGTCAACGTAGGAAGTTGTAACGCGATGGGGTCCCTCTTCACTTTGGACTGAGGGTTCGTGAACACCTGGCTCAGACGTTCTCTGAATAGTGGACAGACGAAGGAGGTGCAGTTTCGTGACCAGTATGTTCGCCTGATCTCATCCCAATTGGTTTCCTGTTGTGGGGCCTTGTGAAAAGTCTTGTACACGCCTGCCGAGACTGTTCAGACACCAGGGATATTAGAATACGTACGACAAAACTTTATGCGATGATGCCATAGCAGTATTGACGCTGACGAACGCCTTTTTGAAAATTAGTTCTAAATGGAGTGCTCTGTTAAACTTGTGCTGGTAAATTGAATTCTCTGTTACAGTTCTGTAGACTAAGAATTTTCGGTTCTCTGACATCAGTCCATGTGTGACGCTATAGTCCATCAACAGGGAAAATTATCTGAGGGTGTTGCGAACTATTCTGCGGAAATTTTTTACGTTATGAGGTGGATTCGGAAGTTGGGTCTCTTAATTTTGTCGCTGCGCAAGCTAAGGCGGAACTTGATTTCGCTAATATATTCCGACACTGTCATTTCCAGACTATAATCCCTTACCTCAAATTGATACATTTACCCTTCCTCATCGTTTATGTACGTCAGTAACATCATCACTGAATCACCGTGTACAGTGGAAATACTAGTGGTATGGACACTGAAGCTAATGGTGTAGGATAAGCGTAATTATAAGAGTCTGAAGCAACTATGATAACAGATGAATTAAATGTGTGCTGTAATGAAACGAATTAACGTTTAAATGGCAACATACCAGTTTATTATAGTTCGTAGTGAAATAAGCTCCAATTCTAGTTGATATAAATTTTGTGCAAATGAATGATATTTTATAAGATGTTTCTGTTGACGGAGATATCAAGAACGTGCATGTTTTAGTACTGAAGGGAACTGTGTGCAGATAGAGGAATCTGTAAAGGAAAGTTAGGTACATAAGCATGTCCAGGTAACTGCATGTGCTAGTGAAGTTTATGTTGTGCGTTGTACGAAGCAGTGAAAACCAAAAGGAATCTAGCATTTGCACTTAGATTACGCCTAGCGCTGTATATATTGTACTATAGACGAACGTGGTTCAAAAGCCGGCCGCGGTGGTCTAGCGGTTCTAGGCGCGCAGTCCGGAACCGCGCGACTGCTACGGTCGCAGGTTCGAATCCTGCCTCGGGCATGGATGTGTGTGATGTCCTTAGGTTAGTTAGGTTTAAGTAGTTCTAAGTTCTAGGGGACTGATGACCACAGATGTTAAGTCCCATAGTGCTCAGAACCATTTGAAAAATTTTTCGTGGTTCAAATGGCTCTGAGCACTATGGGACTCAACTGCTGTGGTTATCAGTCCCCTAGAACTTAGAACTACTTAAACCTAACTAACCTAAGGACATCACACACATCCATGCCCGAGGCAGAATTCGAACCTGCGACCGTAGCAGTCGCACGGTTCCGGACTGCGCGCCTAGAACCGCGAGACCACCGCGGCCGGCGAAGAACGTGGGTTTAAGATGAATAGATACTCAGCCTGTTGCGTAGGTATACAGGGGAATTGGCGAATATAAGGAAACTCTTGGAGACTGTGCTGACCACGGTCGACAAATTTCAGGCTGCTACCATGAGGTGAGACGACGTTGGAGGACCTGAGAGGAACACAAGGAACACATTGGCACCTACGTGGATTCTCTCGTCGTGGCTTTTCTGCACTCGCCTGATGGCGAACAGCAAACTACGGCGGATTCGCAAATATCTAAGCGACTTGCATAAGTGAGTACTACGCTTTACAATGTTTTATACTACAGTACTGAAAGAATATCCGATCTAGCACATGACGCCTCATTTGTTACGACTGGAACCAATTTTAACGGCTAGTCATTGGGAGCTCCAAAAGTAGGCTGGTGATAGACTCCCCTAGGGAAATAGCGGTAAGCTCATGGAGGAAGGCCGGTGTCCAAAGTTGGGAGCACTCGGCAGCAAATCGTGACTCATATCGAAAAGAGTGACGCCTATCGCCTGTGTTCAGATGCCGTCCCCTGTTCTTGCAGGTGATAAGGTTGCTTTGTAAGTACATCTAGTCTCGTGGACGGAGGGAAAAAAACAGCGTAATTCCCAGAGCCGATCGCTGTTCTTTAGGTTGAAGCCGAGTAGGAAATCAGCCCAGACAATTATGTGCCAATCTTGAAGGAAGATTTCTAGGCTACGCCATTGTTTGGAGAATTGTACGACCTCTTTAAACGATAAGGCGCACACGACAAGAACAAAGTGCACCGGTCATACGTATGTGGTTCTTTTCTCATAGCTAAATTTTCCAACCGACTTAATAATCTGCGATCTGCTTTCAGAAGGAAACAATATCAGTCCCGTTAATTAAAAATAGAATCATCCTTTGTGGCAGAGAGTACAAATAAAATTTTATTCTTCAGGCACGCCCAAGGAATAGTCGCAGAACTAGTCTACTTTATAAACTGTAATATTGCCCAGACAGTGTTAGATAAGAACCCTGGTTTAAACAATATGTTAACAGTTATGAAGTTCTCAAATTTGACAGAACTGTATGTAGCAAAGATAGGGTGAACGCCAGGGGTGGGGTCATCTTTATAGCTGTAAATAATACGATAACCTCCTGTGAGTTTACTAGGGCTTCCGAATACAGAAGCGTGTGGAATTGCTCTGAGGAGTGTGAAACGTGTTTTTAGGATGCGTTTATAGACCCTTGTCTCAGCGGTATTGGTGGCCCATATGAAACAGAATTAGCCGGCCGGTGTGGCCGAGCGATTCTAGGCGCTTCAGTCTGGAACCGCGTGACCGCTACGGTCGCAGGTTCGAATCCTCTCTCGGTAATGGGTGTGTGTGATGTCCTTAGGTTAGTTAGGTTTAACTAGTTCTAAGTTCTAGGGGACTGATGACCTCAGAAGTTAAGTCCCATAGTGCTCAGAGCCATTTGAACCATTTGAAACAGAATTAGGATAGGGTTGTGAGTAAATTTACTGGTCATGTAATGTTATTATAGAAGGATTTCAACTTAACCAGCTATACACACGGAGATTCAGTTGTTTAGGGTGGACTGTAGGAACAGCGAATCGTGTGAATGTGTCCTGAATGCTTTATCTGATTATTACATAGTACAGATTAGTGACCGTAACACATTTGAGCTTCCGATAATAAACTCTTCTGCTCCCTTAACGTACTGCATAGAATTAGTGATCACAAGGCCGTTACAGAATAACGCTGTGTACAGGAACATAGAGAAATGTAGCCTGCAGTTTCTGCTTTTTCGATGACGCAAGAAATGTTTTTAGATTACCTGAACAAAGAGCACCAAAACGTCGTCTCTGAGGCTATAAAAGTCGAGTGTAAGTGGTTTAGAGATCGAGAGTATTGTACAATATGCCTTATACACAAATGTGCGGAGAAATGTTATGAGAGACAGGAAAGATCCGCCGTAATTCGACAACTGTTCCGAAAGGAAAGAGACGGTCACTGTGGACTTAAGTGCACTAGAAGTCTATTCGACAAACTAAAACTAATACGAACTTAAACATTTTTGTGTCTAAGGCATTTCTACAATAGTCTAGATCTCTCATATCTTACACTCAACATTTACAGCCTCAGAGACGACTTTTGGGTGTTATTTGTTCAAGTAATCTAAGAACTTTTTCTTGCCTCATGTGAAGCATTCAACAAATACGAAAGATAAATTCTATCTACCGACGGGACAAACATTCTAAGATATATGAAATGTATTCACTGCTGCGAGTATGGACAACCATCAGCTTTATAATGGAGTCACGACAGTGAAAATTTGTGGCGGGCAGGGACTCGAACAGAGATTACCACTTATCGTGAGATTTTTCCATTTGGCTGTTCAAGGCTAGTCCCGTACATTGCAGACATTTTAGTTGAAAGAATGCATGCATGTCTGAAGCAACATTGCATCGTATTTCTGAATCACAAAGACATTGCCATATCGTATTTAATCGCCGAAACCAGGAAACTGACTTCCAATAAAAATGTTTAGCCTGTAGGGGAATAAACATAATGAAAGTACGAATGCAGGTTGCAGACATGTGACTGACGACAGAGGGAAGCTTGGGTATGGTTGTGAGTCGTCTTCCGATAGCCTAAAGGCCAGTTTGGCTTTACCAGAGGAGCAGTGCGATCGTACGATATTTTCGCCTGCGGAGTGCGCGTGTTAGTTTTGTTTACCTTCTGTGGTCGTTGCTTGCGCGCGGTCCAGTACTCCAGAGTAACGGCGAACAGATTCCGTAAGTCAACACTCCGTTTCACGTTCTGCAATGACTATGCAATACCAAAAGCACTCGTAATAGAGCGCTTTCTTCGTGATGTAGCCTAAATCCCAGCAAACGAAATAGTGGTCATCCAGTTATTAACACTGCACAGTATGATGTATGTTAAGGTTAGCGATGACGCGACTTGCGATAAGATCCTCCGGAACACTCAGCAGGGGCTCCGGGGCTTCATTTCTGCCACTCCGAAGGTAACGTCGGGCAAGTAACGGTCGATCACGAAGCGTTAGGCATGCAAACAGTACATGTCTTTGAACTGTCGTTCGAACACCCGGCGGACGAGGTCATGGAAGACTTGAGTTCTTATTATGGCACATTCCACAGCCATGTAGCCGAACAATGGGCACAATTTCGAACCCGCTGGTCACAGCGGAAGTTCGAGTCCTCCCTCGGGCATGGGTGTGTGTGTTTGTCCTTATGATAATTTAGGTTAAGTAGTGTGTAAGCTTAGGGACTGATGACATTAGCAGTTAAGTCCCATTAGATTTCACACACATTTGAACAATTTCGAACATTTCCGATCCTCAATAATGTCCACCAGATAACCACAGATCTCCTAAATCATGTTCCATCCAACCTCTAATTGTGCCGTTGCCGCGGCAAGGAAGGGCATGTTCGATCAGAATATCTCCAGCTTCACATCACACAACTGCCAGGCTCTGATGTGTCACATGCACCACAACCGACGTCCCCTCCTCTCTCCTACGTGACTACCGCCTGGATCCTATATTGTTATATATATGTCGTGTGACTAGGGTCTCCTGTCATGTAGACGGCTCTCCAGGAGCAAGTCTTTCGATATGTGGCAGCTCTGCTGGACAGCAGAGCGTGTCACACCACCAGCTACACGCAGCATCAGAGGGGGCGCCACCATTCCAGTCCTTGGCGGGTTGCTGGTTCGACCCTCTGAGACTGACGTAGTGTGTTTAGCCAGCCAGTGGTGGGCCACTCTTCGGCTCACTACTGCGGGCAGGCGTCCTGGCTTCCAACACATGCCAGAGGCATCCCGAGGCGAGGGCTGCAGATTCGGACGCCAGATCACGGGCACTTGATGTCGCCGCGATCTCAGCCACTCCGGCGAGAAGGACAGAGCTGGCTACCTTTAGCTCACACTGAGTGGCACTGAGTTGGCGGGGATGTCGACCGTGGAGTCAACTGCCAGCATCCTGACGACAATGCACTCTGCTGGCGTACAAGGCTCGACACAAAATTAAATTGCACAGGGTGCTGGGGCGCTTCCTCAGCATTGCGGAGCCCTGTGACCCGGACCGAGGAGATCAGCGCCAGACGTCATGGACGTCGAAGACCCATACAGGTCTCTGCACCATCGCGGTGTAAGCTGTGGCGGCGCGCCCTCCTGGCCCGCTTTTAGTGTGAGGGCGCCACAGTGGAACACGTGGTCGCAGCGGCCAATAGCGGCGCCCCCGATAGCATACTTAAGCGCATGCCTCACATTCAGCCAGCAGCCTGACATCGTATTGCGTCTCAGGACATATCGTCTCAGACAGCGTATTGACCTCGTGTTTCTATTCCAGTGGACATGGTTGTCTTGTTTGGTTCGTTACTCTGTTGTCTGTTCTGGTTGTCGTAAGGTCCTCCGTTGGTCGTGTCCGTCCCCTCCCGTTGTGTTGTTGTTCGCGGGCCGCTCCGCGGGTCCCGCCGCGTTTCCGTCACTACTACCCCGCGACAACAAAGGGCACTGTAGTGGGAACAAATAAATCATTTTGAAAGCTTGGAGGAGTCTTAATATGGTGCCTTTACCTATTCCTGCTACATTTGGTCATCCTGATACATTTGGTTGCAGAAGTTGCCACTTAATTTGGTGTCAGAATAGCATACGTTGTCTGTCCAGTACGACATTTGAGCAAACCGCCTGCATTACATTTACAAGATGTTGTGAGTTTTGACCAGTTTGCTTTTGAGTGTTGGACATTTTCTTTATTTTTGTGTTTTTGAGTGGATCCTGGCAAGCCAAATTTTAGATACTTTGCCTAGGCATTTTATTTATTTTTGTCAGAATAAGTGTTAGTATATTTGGGGCAGTAAAATTTTTTATTTTTTTCTCATGGCATTTGATTACTTTTGTATTGATTTATGATGATAGTGAGTGTGATGATATGGAGCTGTAGCAAGTCAGGTTGTTCTTGTACATATATGCTTTGTTTCGGGACTAACCAGGAATGAAAGCAGGGTCAGGGATGCCAGGTGTGTCAGAACCAGAAGCAGTACAGATTTTGTTGGAAAAAGTAGCACAATTGACAGCAGACAATGCACAGCTGAGAAATGAATTAAAATCTAGAAGTTAGCAGGAAACCGCATCTGGTCAGTTCTTGTTGCCTAGGGTACAGGAGATTCATCCAGCTGCCGCGAGTTTGATTATTCCGTTTTCTGGCAAGACATCTGAGGATGTGCGTTCGTTTGTGGATTGCTTGGAGCATTCAACGGTGATGAATGGTTGGTCTGATGAGCAGTTATTACATATACCCAAGATTAGATTAAGGGGTGAAGCGAAAACATATGTAAGGTGTTCTAAGGCCTTAAGGAAGCCAGACAGTTTAAGCAGTTAATGAAATGGCTTTTACAAAGGTACAAAAAACAGAATAGCGCTCGATATATTAGAGAGAGGTTAAGTACAATGTCAAAGAGACAGGGGGAGACGATGGAGAAATTTGCAGACAGGATAAGGGAAATTAATGAGTATACTTACGAGGTGCGTCAGAGCGATGACGTGAATAGTGTTCTGTTGCAGGAGGCCGAGAAAAGGGCTCTTGATGTATTTTTGAAAGGGTTAACGGAGCATATGTCACGGAAAGTGCGTGAAGGGACTCTGAAACATTTGTATACATTCATTTAGCTGGTAATTCAGTGTGAGGAAATAGACGTGGGAACAGGGGTATGCGAGAGGCAAACAGTGTTTACAGCGGGTGTGAAATGTTATGAGTGTGGTCGTATGGGACATGTGCAAAGGCAATGTACTCAGTCACCGATGAATAGAGGAAGGTGAGGAGATCAGCACCATGGAGGATGGGGAAGTGGAGATAGGAGAGGTGGACAAGCGTTAAACGGCATAGGGGGGCCCAAGACCCACCTAAGGGAGCTCCCGTTTAATTTCAATGCTACGTATATGTATGCAGAGGTAGAATGTTCAGTGGTAGGATCCATAGGAACTAAAACGTTTAAGATTTTGTTGGACACAGGGGTGCAAGTGTCAGTGGCTACTAGGAATATAAAGGGACGAATGAAGCTAGAACCACCACGTTATAGGTTGCGTGGAGTGGGGGATGAGGAGGTCATGCCTTTGGGGTCTGTGACAGTTGACTTGCGAATAGAGAAAGTCTGATTTAATGCATGCATGGAGGTAGTACCATTGGTAAGCGAGGGCTACGACATGATCCTAGGAGTAGATTTCTTGCATCAACATCATGCAAAAATTGACCTTGGACAACGAACTGTGGAACTTGGTGGAATGTTATTTCACCAAGGGGAAACTGTTGTCAATGCAGAGCTGTCGCAAGAGGTGTTCAACATAATGAACAATTCAACTGAACCGCGTACATTAGCATTAAGGCTTAATTCGCATGAGTGTGTGTCTAGTGGCACCGACAAGTCGCTTTGGGTAAGTGTGGAGTCAAATCTACCTGTGGGTACGGTATGCGTTATTGAACCATTGCAGGATAATGAAGTTTTGGGTCCATTGGGTTGTTTTGTGAAACGCAGTGTTGTACACATACAGGAGGGGAACGACGGGCGAGTAGTTCCCGTGAACGTGGATGATTCTAGTGCTGTAGACGAGAACTTGAGGAAAGGAGTTTTAGTAGCAAATCTGGATGTGACAGATGACGAAGACGGGTGTTCGAGAGGTAGGCGAAGCGAACAACAACTAACTGCCGATAGAACTGCATTGCGTGACAGTATTAAGAATTTGAAAGGAGGAGAAAGAAGGACTATGGAAGAATTATTGTGGGAATTTAATGATTTGGTTTTTCCACAAGGCCGTTATCAGCAACTCCATTAGTTGAACATGGATACCAACAGGGAATGAAGCACCTGTTTACCGTAAACATACAGAATACCGAGGTATTTGCAGCCGATTGTGGAGGATTTCATTGATCAGCAGCTAGCGGACATTATTACATAGCATAGTAATAGTTGCTGGGGAGCGGGCATTGTCGTTGTGCCTAAAATCTCTGTGGATGGAACTAAGAAACAAAGGGTCTGTTGTGACTGCCGATATCTCAATAATAAGACAAAATGGTTCAAATGGCTCTGAGCACTATGGGACTTAACTTCTGAGGTCATCAGTCCCCGAGAACTTAGAACTACTTAAATCTAACTAACCTAAGGACATCACACACATCCATGCCCGAGGCAGGATTCGAACCTGCGACCGTGGCGGTCGTGCGGTTCCAGACTGAAGCGCCTAGAACCGCTCGGCCACTCCGGCCGGCAATAATAAGACAGTAACGAACGCATACCCCATTCCAAACATATCGGAGACTTCGGATCACTTAGGACAGTACCAGTACTTCTCTACGATTGATTTGACAAGTGGATATCATCAGTTAGAGATGGCTCCAGAGGATCGTCCAAAAACTGTTTTCTCTACACCTGGAGGCCATTACCAGTACATTAGAATGCCATTCAGTTAGAAAAACGCAACGGCGACGTTTCAGAGTTTGCTATACAGTGTCTTGAGGGGCTTGAAACCACGGCAATGTCTTGTCTATTTGGATGACATTATAGTATTTTCAAGTAGTATGGAGCAACTTAGACAGCGGTTAAAAGAAGCCTTAATCAGATTAAGAGCATTTCGTTTGACGTTGAGCCTGGAGAAATGTCATTTTGCATTAGAAGAAGTAAAATATTTGTGTCATATTATCAGTAAAGACGGAGTGAAAACAGATCCGAAGTTGGTACAGGTTATAAGGGATTTTTGGGAACCGAAAACAGTCAAGGAAGTGCAGTCATTCCTCCGAATTTGCAATTTCTATCGAAAGTTCGTGAAGGGTTTTGTAGATTTAGCACAGCCGTTGACGCGAATGCTACGGAATGGTGTGAAATTTGAATCGACAGAAGAGTGTCAGAAAGCGTTTGTCAAACTGAAATAAGTGTTAACATCAAGTCCGGTTCTTGTGTTTCCAGATTTTGAAAAGAAGTTTATAACAACATGAGATGCATCGAATCAAGCATTAGGGTGTGCTCTTAGTCAGGAAATTGATGGTAAAGAACATCCTGTAGCCTACGTGTCTAGGCAGTTGAATGCAGCAGATAGGAATTACTCTACAACTGAGAGGGAGATGCTTAGCGTAATCTACGGAATCACATATTTTAAATGTTATTTATATGGGAGATGATTTCGGGTAGTGACAGATCATGCTGCATTAAAGTGGTTGTTGAGGCTGAAGGATCCATCCACTAGAATCGCTAGATGGGCTGTGATGCTCAGCGAATTCGACTACGAGGTGGTGCAAAAGCCTGGGAAGAAGCACGGTAATGCGGATGCACTAAGTAGGAAGGTAGCAAAAGTAGAAGTCATAGATTATGACCTAGCAGTATGGCAAGAATTACAACGATTGTAAATTGTATCGGACACAGCCACAGTTTAATATGCAGGACGGTCTTTTGTGCAGTGAAACGAAGTTAGTGCCAAGGGTAGTAGTGCCAGTGAAATTGAGGCTGAGGTTTTAAAGGAAGCACATGATCATGTGATATCTGGTCTTGGAAGGTGTACAGCGACGAATACGAGTGTGCCAGAGAGGTACTGGTGGAGAGGAAGGAAAGCAGATATTGATCAGTATATCAAGAATTGTATACCACGTGCGCAGAGAGCCGGAAACAGATACAGCTACAGTGATTACCAGAAGCGATTACCAGAAGCGTCATGTCCATTTTCCTTGTTGGGGATCGATGTCTTAGGACCTTTTAGGCGAACACCATCGGGGAACAGATTCAATCGGGAACTAATAGATCATTTTTCGAAGTATGTGGAGATGCTGGCTATGGGAAAATCAACAGGCAGCAATGATTGAGCAGGCGTTAGTAAACGAATGGATTTTGAAGTTTGGTGTACAATAATTACTGACAAAGGGACCATCTTCATGTCGGATCTAATGAAGTGTATAGAATGAGCCAGACAGCAGGAGATTTTACTTTATTATATGAGCTTCCAAACGGTGACTTCATTTTTCCATTGCGGTCAAGCCATGACCGGCAGTGTTAGCTGCCTGTAAATTCTTTCATCCCACAATCTAGTTACAGGAAGTCAGCACTGAGGAAGGGCACCTTGATCACGCGCCTCTCTCATGTGCTTAAGAAGTAATGCCGCCCCAGGCGTCCCTTAGCAGGCAACGCTCTGGATAGTTCCATTGCCGCCCCAACGGGTTTCTCGGTCCCGACCAATCAGAGCGGAGGAAGCCACGTGGTGCGTCGAATATACCCGGCCGCCCGTCGCCGGGCCCACACTCTTGTATTCTAGCTCACCGGCGAGTAAGACGCACGCCGTGTAACAGTGTAGACCTTCCCGCTTCTCCCTGTGATGCTGCACTGTGGACTTAGTTTTGGCAGACAACAACTTTCGTTAGCTTCGTGAACTATGTTTCGCCGAGCTCTACGCTCTGGCTCATCCTCACCTCCCTAGGCCCATGTGACCCCTTTTTAAATATGCTTTCGCCAATAAATGGCCTTTGTCAAAATTTTATCCTGTTCATTACATAACGCCCGCCGCCTGCCCATACGCCCATCCTGTACAGAAGGAACTGTGTAAATTGTTCAACGTAAAGAAGTTTAGGACGAACGCTTTGCATCTACAGGCCAATGGAAGGACAGAACGGGTACACAGAACAGTCAGAAAGATGCTGACTTTTTATGTGGATTCTAATCACCGTCAGTAGGACAAGTATTTGAAGCATATTGTATGCGCATACAATGCAAAAGTCAATACAAATACCGGTTTGTCTCCATATGAGGTAGTGTACGGACGATAAATGCTGTCACAATTTGATTTCGTGAGTCTACAGAAAGGAAGGACCGGTGAATCTGTACGTCAATTCGCAAGGATAATTCGGGATGTTTGGAAACGGGTACAAAAGGCGAATACAAAGGCTTTGGAAAGGAAGGAAGACGCAATAAAGCGGAATGGAAGTTTACCACAGTACAGAGTGGGGCAATGGGTAATACTGTCCAGCTCCAATACGCAATAAGGGAAAACAAAGAAGTGCCTCACGAGGTATCAAGGGACAAAGAAGTTGTTGAAACCACATCCCCCATTAATGTTAAGCTTCAGCTGCCAACTAGGACACCGATAGCTCACACTGGGCGGTTACGGCCATCTAAGAGTTGATTGGATGTGATTCCAGGCGTGCCACAGGAAGGAAAGAGGAAGAAAGAGAGAGTGAAGAGATGTGTTCAGTGCAGAGAAAAGCAGGAAGATAGAGTACAGCAGGAAGTACTGTATACTTTGCGATCCAGAAAGTAGTAGAGCATTAGGAGTCCTTTTTTTTTGTTTCTTTTTTTTATTTTCGTGTCACGTAGCATTGGGTTTGAGTGGAGTAATTAGGCAATAGACTTTTGCACAGAGCATAACTTAATCATAGCTAACACTTGATTTAAGAATCATGAAAGAAGGTTGTATGCATGGAAGAACCCTGGAGATACTAAAAGGTATCAGATAGATTATATAATGGTAAGACAAAGATTTAGGAACCAGGTTTTAAATTGTAAGACATTTCCAGGGGCAGATGTGGACTCTGACCACAATCTATTGGTTATGACCTGTAGATTAAAACTGAAGAAACTGCAAAAAGGTGGGAACTTAAGGAGATGGGACCTGGATAAACTGAAAGAACCAGAGGTTGTACAGAGTTTCAGGGAGAGCATAAGGGAACAATTGACAGGAATGGGGGAAAGAAGTACAGTAGAAGAAGAATGGGTAGCTTTGAGGGATGAAGTAGTGAAGGCAGCAGAGGATCAAGTAGGTAAAAAGATGAGGGCTACTAGAAATCCTTGGGTAACAGAAGATATGTGTTGTTGTTGTTGTGCTCTTCAGTCCTGAGACTGGTTTGATGCAGCTCTCCATGCTACTCTATCCTGTGCAAGCTTCTTCATCTCCCAGTACCTACTGCAACCTACATC
This sequence comes from Schistocerca nitens, assembly GCF_023898315.1. Taxonomy (NCBI): domain Eukaryota; kingdom Metazoa; phylum Arthropoda; class Insecta; order Orthoptera; family Acrididae; genus Schistocerca; species Schistocerca nitens. Next base: position 955,091,940 of record NC_064616.1, read on the forward strand.
CTTCTGAATCTTCTTAGTGTATTGATCTCTTGGTCTCCCTCTACGATTTTTACCCTCCACGCTGCCCTCCAATGCTAAATTTGTGATCCCTTGACGCCTCAAAACATGTCCTACCAACCGATCCCTTCTTCTAGTCAAGTTGTGCCACAAACTTCTCTTCTCCCCAATCCTATTCAATACCTCCTCATTAGTTACGTGATCTACCCACCTAATCTTCAGCATTCTTCTGTAGCACCACATTTCGAAAGCTTCTATTCTCTTCTTGTCCAAACTGGTTATCGTCCATGTTTCACTTCCATACATGGCTACACTCCATACAAATACTCGATATTAACAAATTTCTCTTCTTCAGAAACGATTTCCTTGCCATTGCCAGTCTACATTTTATATCCTCTCTACTTCGACCATCATCAGTTATTTTACTCCCTAAATAGCAAAACTCCTTTACTACTTTAAGTGTCTCATTTCCTAATCTAATCCCCTCAGCATCACCCGATTTAATTTGACTACATTCCATTATCCTCGTTTTGCTTTTGTTGATGTTGATCTTATATCCTCCTTTCAAGACACTGTCCATTCCGTTCAACTGCTCTTCCAAGTCCTTTGCTGTCTCTGACAGAATTACAATGTCATCGGCGAACCTCAAAGTTTTTACTTCTTCTCCATGAATTTTAATACCTACTCCGAATTTTTCTTTTTGTTTCCTTTACTGCTTGCTCAATATACAGATTGAATAACATCGGGGAGAGGCTACAACCCTGTCTCACTCCTTTCCCAACCACTGCTTCCCTTTCATGCCCATCGACTCTTATAACTGCCATCTGGTTTCTGTACAAATTGTAAATAGCCTTTCGCTCCCTGTATTTTACCCCTGCCACCTTCAGAATTTGAAAGAGAGTATTCCAGTTAACGTTGTCATAAGCTTTCTCTAAGTCTACAAATGCTAGAAACGTAGGTTTGCCTTTTCTTAATCTTTCTTCTAAGACAAGTCGTAAGGTTAGTATTGCCTCACGTGTTCCAACATTTCTACGGAATCCAAACTGATCTTCCCCGAGGTCCTCTTCTACCAGTTTTTCCATTCGTCTGTAAAGAATTCGCGTTAGTATTTTGCAGCTGTGACTTATTAAACTGATTGTTCGGTAATTATCACATCTGTCAACACCTGCTTTCTTTGGTATTGGAATTATTATATTCTTCTTGAAGTCTGTGGGTATTTCGCATGTCTCATACATCTTGCTCACCAGATGGTAGAGTTTTGTCATGACTGGCTCTCCCAAGGCCATCAGTAGTTCTAATGGAATGTTGTCTACTCCCGCTGCCTTGTTTCGACTCAAGTCTTTCAGTGCTCTGTCAAACTCTTCACGCAGTATCTTATCTCCCATTTCATCTTCATCTACATCCTCTTCCATACATTTCCGTTGCTTCTCCAACAACGACCTGACCCGTTTTGTGTACCGTGGGGGCAGTACCATCATTTATTCATTTATGTGGTATATGTCTCTCAATTGCTGTTGATACTATCTCTTTGAAAACAATCCACCACCTTTCTACACTTAAATGATCAGATCGGAGGGAGTGAAGACTGTCTCTTAAAAAGGCGTTTAGAGCATTTTTATCAGATTTTTTAAATAGATGTACTTTGCGTTTCTTTTTGATGGTCTTAGGTGTTACGGTATTCAGCCAAGCAGCAACTACCTCATGGTCGCTAATCCCTGTATTCGTCACAACACTCACTATTTGTCCTGGATTATTTGTTGATAATAGGTCAAGTATGCTTTTGCAACCATTTACGCTTCGAGTGGGCACATGAAATAATTGTTCAAAATAATTTTCTGAGAAAGCATTTAGTAGAATTTCGGATGATGTTTTATGCCTGCCACCTGCTTTAAACGCATAATTTTTCCAGCATGTCGAGGGTAGATTGAAGTCACCACCGACTACATTTGCTACAATTGTATGAGCGGTGTACTTATTTGAAATGAGACTCAAGTTTTCTCTGAACGGTTCAGCAACTATGCCTTCTGAGTCGGGGGGTCAGTAAAACGATCCAATTAATAGTTTAGTCCGATTGTCAGGTATAACCTCTACCCATACTATTTCACATGAACTGTCTACTTCAATTCCGCTACAATGCGAACTACCTCTGACAGCAATAAATACTCCAGCACCAACTGTATTTAATCTATCCTTTCTGAACACTGTTAGACCGTTAAAAAAAATTTCGACTGAACTTATTTCCGGCTTTAGTCAGCTCTCTGTACCTACAACTGTTTGAGCTTCAGTGCTTTCTATTAGGGCTTGGAGCTCTTGTTCTTTCCCATCACAGCTACGACAATTTACAACTACAATACCAATCGTTTCTACAACTACCTTACTGTGTTTACCTGCCCACTTTTAGACGGACGCCCCTTCTGTTGTTCCCTGAGACCCTCTAACCTAAAAAACCGCCCAGTCCCTTCCACACAGCCCCCGCTACCCGTGTAGCCGCCTCCTGCGTAGTGGACTCCTGGACTCCTGACCTATTAAGCGGAACCCGGAAACCCACCACCCGATGGTGCAAGTCAAGGAATCTGCAGCCTACACGGTCACAGAACCGCCTGAGCCTCTGATTCAGCCCCACTCCTCGGCTCTACACCAAAGGAACACAGTCGGTTCTATCGACGATGCTGCAGATGGTGATCTCCGCCTTAATCTCGGAAGCAAGACTAGCAGTCTTTACTAATTCCGCTAGCCGCCCGAAGCCAGACAGAATCTGCTGCGATTCAAGGCGACACACGACATTGGTTCCGACATGAGCCACCATCTGCAGTTGGCTGCACCCTGTAATCTTCATGGCATCCGGAAGCACCCTTTCCACATCCGGAATGACTCCCCCGGAATGCACACCCTCCTTGGCAGCCATGTTCCTAAGGGGCCCCATTACGCGCCTAACGTTGGAGCTCCCTACTACCCTCTGTGATTGCCCAGACCTTGTGGGCCGAGAAGCTTCCTCTGGAACAGGGTGGACGACTGCATCCGGCTCAGAGACATCGTCAGCCACAGATAACGCCCGAAGCCTATTCGTCAAACGAACCGGGGAGGCCCTACAATCGACCCCTCGGAAAGTTTTTCGCTGTCTGCTAGACTTTGGAATGATCTCCCACTCGACCACGGGTGAGGGGTCAACCTCAGTGCAGGCAGTACCCGGTGAGTTCACAGCAGTGGACCGATCGGAGGACACGTGGAACGTGCTCGACGTCCCTCGCATCCCCGCGTCCGATCTCTCACAGCGACGCCCCTTGGCAGCAGCCTCAAGCTGTGTGATGGAAGCCAGCGCAGCTTGAAGCTGCGAGCGAAGGGTCGCCAGCTCCGCTCGCATCTGTACACAACAATCACAGTTCCTATACATTACTGCAGTCGCTCCTCAGTGGACTCTTATTTACTCCGCTGTTAGCGTCTTGTATGTCTAACTCTTGTTGTATAGCAAAGTCATTGTCTATAAGTATATTTCTCTTACACATGGAGATTATCCTTTTGCAGAGGCTGTTAATAGCATTTTATATTGCTGCTGCTGTCAAGTAGGCCCTTACAAAGTAACCTCGTATTCAAAAAGTAGGTTACTAATTCTCCTGGCTTGTTCACTCACCGAACGTCTATCTCCTGGGGATAAAGCGTTTCAAACGGTCGCATGAATTACACAGAAAAGGCTGCATTTTATGCTTGAAATGCGGTGATCAAAAGATGATGAGTAATCGGTTTTCTCTTGTTACGTCTATCACAAAAATCGGATATGATGCCCAACAGTATTAGTACAGCGGGATCATCACCAGATAGCTTCACAATATTCAAAAATTTGTCGTAACACTTGGTAAAAGTATGAGTCGGAATCCAGCTACTGGAGCGTCAAGTCAAAGTTATCATAATATTAAATAGCGTGTCCTAATATGCGATACCGTCCTGTATTAGGAAATCCATGACGTCTCAAATTTGGAATAAGCCATGTTGTGCTAGAAATCCCGCCTGGTAGTTAAGCTGCTGAGTTTAAAGGACCATTCATTACAGCAAATGAAAGAGTTGATTGTGACCAATATAAGCATGTGAATAATGTTGCAACACTTACTTAAGTTCAGATACTAAATGACTACAAGCACTTACACTCAATAACCTTAAAATGCTTCTATTCTAAAATCGAGGGTTCTCGACAATTTCCAGTTTTTTACTGTCTTGTTGTCAGTGCGCTATGCCTCAGGCGCTGTGAGAACAGAGCTCTGATGTGCCCCTGCAGAGCTGAGCACTTACTTTAGTTAGAATCTGTCCCACGTTAGCGCATGGTAGGCACTTTTCCTTTACATTCCATATCATTTTTAGTAATGATACACCTAGTGGGTAAACAATAATTTCAAATCAGTTCTTAAATAGTCATTTTCTCAAATTAAATTGTAACTGTAGTCAGGCAAATCGCTCCCTGGTCTGGCGTCTGTAGTTTCCTCCCCGACAGACCACCGAACTTACTGAGTTCTACTTTTCTTGAAAATTAGGGAGAAACGAACCATAGTTTCCCTTAGAAAACCAGACTGTAAGTTTGTTCTTTCGATTGGAACGTCGAGCAATTCTGTACGTGCTTATCTCTTTCCCGTCATAATACACATCCAACCGGATAATAAACGTTGTCTGACTAACAGTAAATTTCTTATGCAGACCTATTACGCCCAAAAGTTATTTTTTTTTCCATCTTAGTTGCAATTTTGCTTCGAGTCCGTAGTTCAAGAGTTCATTCCCTTTTAGTGAGTTTCATCTTAATAATTATTCGACTAGTTACTCTGTCCTATACTTGAAGTATGAGCTTATTAAAAAATGTAATTCTACTAACCTTTTGAATGATCTAAAATTACTTAATCCTCAAAATAATAATATTCTTTCACTTCTGTAACACACTTTTTTCTGAATTTTATGATGGTTTTGGCTATCTGGTACTACAACAGTTCTCTTAAAGGCAACTAATAATATGAACCAGTGTTGCACTCATCAAGAAAAGAGAAACTACCACAGAAAGGTTGTTGGTACATACTGCGACGGCGACATAAATAAAATTGGCCAGATGACGAAACAGAACTCTGATTCGCCAAGTGACTACCAAGCATTTTGACCGGTAACTACTTGTTTTAACTAAAATTCTTTATTATGCTGAAAGAAATTGAATTACCGTACGATACAAACACTGATTCGGAACTTAATCACTGCCAACTCATGCTTCAAGTATAATATGAAGCCGGCCGGAGTGGCCGAGCGGTTGTAGGCGCTACAGTCTGGAACCGTGCGACCGCTACGGTCGCAGGTTCGAATCCTGCCTCGGGCATGGATGTGTGTGATGTCGTTAGGTTAGTTAGGTTTAATTAGTTCTAAGTTCTATGGGACTGATGACCTCAGCAGTTAAGTCCCAAAGGACTCAGAGCCATATAACACGAAACAAGGTATAATTAACGCGATTAAAGAAGCAGAACGCGGTACCAGTGTACACTTGTATGCACAAGAATGCATCTATGTCATTTAAACTGGCATATTGTTTTCTTGGTAAAGAACAAAACTGTTTCATCAAGCTGTTGACCGGGGTGATGACGGAAGATTGTACTAGGGCGTATCGTGGTATTAGAAGCTCCAGCATTCCATGAGCGTAGCCGAAAATTGCAAAACCCCGCGGTGTGTGGATGTCAAATCACACCGGAATGATGGAACTGCTCAAACTCCATCACACACCCCTTAAGACACGATGTAAAATGTGGTACCAACGATCGATAACACACGTGTTAGGGGTTGCAGATATCGACCGCTGTCCGTAATATATCGCTGGACCCGCGAGTCGCGACTAGCGCCGCTCCGCGGCTTGTGGCAAATATATAGCGAGCTCTTGTCCACTGTTGCGCGGGACGTCATCTAGGAATGTGGCATAGTCTTCAGCTGATAGGAAGCAACCTCTAACAAGGCTCTTAGTCAAGTATGGCATAAGTAATGCCTTTCTAGATATGTTTGTTTTTACAGGGTGTTTCAAAAATGACCGGTATATTTGAAACGGCAATAAAAACTAAACGAGCAGCGATAGAAATACACCGTTTGTTGCAATATGCTTGGGACAACAGTACATTTTCAGGGGGACAAACTTTCGAAATAACAGTAGTTACAATTTTCAACAACAGATGGCGCTGCAAGTGATGTGAAAGATATAGAAGACAACGCAGTCTGTGGGTGCGCCATTCTGTACGTCGTCTTTCTGCTGTAAGCGTGTGCTGTTCACAACGTGCAAGTGTGCTGTAGACAACATGGTTTATTCCTTAGAACAGAGGATTTTTCTGGTGTTGGAATTCCACCGCCTAGAACACAGTGTTGTTGCAACAAGACGAAGTTTTCAACGGAGGTTTAATGTAACCAAAGGACCGAAAAGCGATACAATAAAGGATCTGTTTGAAAAATTTCAACGGACTGGGAACGTGACGGATGAACGTGCTGGAAAGGTAGGGCGACCGCGTACGGCAATCACAGAGGGCAACGCGCAGCTAGTGCAGCAGGTGATCCAACAGCGGCCTCGGGTTTCCGTTCGCCGTGTTGCAGCTGCGGTCCAAATGACGCCAACGTCCACGTATCGTCTCATGCGCCAGAGTTTACACCTCTATCCATACAAAATTCAAACGCGGCAACCCCTCAGCGCCGCTACCATTGCTGCACGAGAGACATTTGCTAACGATATAGTGCGCAGGATTGATGACGGCGATATGCATGTGGGCAGCATTTGGTTTACTGACGAAGCTTATTTTTACCTGGACGGCTTCGTCAATAAACAGAACTGGCGCATATGGAGAACCGAAAAGCCCCATGTTGCAGTCCCATCGTCCCTGCATCCTCAAAAAGTATTGGTCTGGGCCGCCATGTCTTCCAAAGGAATCATTGGCGCATTTTTCAGATCCGAAACGATTACTGCATCACGCTATCTGGACATTCTTCGTGAATTTGTGGCGGTACAAACTGCCTTAGACGACACTGCGAACACCTCGTGGTTTATGCAAGATGGTGCCCGGCCACATCGCACGGCCGACGTCTTTAATTTCCTGAATGAATATTTCGATGATCGTGTGATTGCTTTGGGCTATCCGAAACATACAGGAGGCGGTGTGGATTGGCCTCCCTATTCGCCAGACATGAACCCCTGTGACTTCTTTCTGTGGGGACACTTGAAAGACCAGGTGTACCGCCAGAATCCAGAAACAATTGAACAGCTGAAGCAGTACATCTCATCTGCATGTGAAGCCATTCCGCCAGACACGTTGTCAAAGGTTTCGGGTAATTTCATTCAGAGACTACGCCATATTATTGCTACGCATGGTGGATATGTGGAAAATATCGTACTATAGAGTTTCCCAGATCGCAGCGCCATCTGTTGTTGAAAATTGTAACTACTGTAATTTCGAAAGTTTGTCTGCCTGAAAATGTACTGTTGTCCCAAGCATATTGCAACAAACGGTGTATTTCTATCGCTGCTCGTTTAGTTTTTATAGCCGTTTCAAATATACCGGTCATTTTTGAAACACCCTGTATATGTATGTAGCATATGAAGATGCCTGTAACACAAGTTAAGTACAACATACATTATTTTTTACCAATGACTACTAATTATTTCAATCGTTGCAGGTACAGACTATGCAGTCAGCTCCTTACCGACGTCACTGCAAACCTGCAATATATGTTTCTATTTAGCATTGGCCACCTCTCATTATAACAACTAACGACGAGAATCATAACATAAGATTTTAAATTACCAACGGAATTACTATTTCAAAAATGGCCCTAACATTGAATTCTTAGGTGGAGAATTGCTATACTATCCTACTGAATGACTATTTTTACTAAATCGACAAATAACAACAACAATTTATGGAAGGGAACTACAAGTTACTTCAGATGAAATACAAATAAAAATAAATTAATATTTTATTATATCAAAAGCCATGGCAGATCAAAAGACTCAGTGGCATGACTGTTCATGACTGTTAGAAAAAGTGATTGCAATAAAGATATGCAGCAATTGCGAGAGCACTACCGTATCCTAGCTGCACATTCAATCACTAATATTAATGCAGTCCACCAAATATTTTAGTTACTCCTGTGGTTGACTGAATAATAAATGAAAACTATACTGTTAGTGGAACCGGGATTAACGGCACTGTGGCAGCGGTACGTCCCCTTTGGAGGACCCACCAATCGCCGGTGCTGATGCAGACTGTCACCAGTCTGCTGTTGCGGTAAGTCGGCGGTGCGTGGTCGCAAGTGAAATACTTGAATCTCGTTCGTCAGTAATCGGACATCATGAAGTTTCATCAACTGTTTGAACTCGGAGTCCCCGACGTCTAAATCCAGCGACCTTTCACCTTCCACATCAAAATCAAGTGGGTCGGTTTTCACGTGTCCCTGCTCCCAAATCTGCTGGTTGCGCCGTTCCGGCCGCAGCCACCCATAAGGAAATATTTTACTGTTTCCGCCAATAGCGGGAAAACTGCTACGTTTAATAAATTTCCACCACAGAATGACTCCAGATGTGGGCCAATCAGAGCACATCATTCTCTCCAGTTTGCTTTATAATTTCCCATGTGACGTCGGTAGGTGATGGGAGAATCAAGCGTTGTTTATACACTTCTGAATTTCCCGAAGCCTCACCAACGTGAACGGAGCTCCGTGAGGCTTTTTTCCCATTGCGTAGGCCCAGACATTCCAAGACTTGTACTCACACATCATAAATTATTAGGAGGCAGCCAGCACTTGAAACTACCACCGTTAGCCGTCTACACGACCAAAACGTGCCGAATCCCGCGAACCCCGTCTTTGCTTGATAGACAGAGGCCCTCTCAGGTGGCTCCTTGACATGTGTAAGTCGTAAAAAAACCTCTGAATGCTTTGTGGTCTCCCCTGTCGCTTTCAGAGTTTTGTGCGAACTACGGTTCTCACTCATTAGCAGAATTGAGCAAGCTGCATCGACCGACCGCCACTGCAGTTTTACCAAATAATTTGTCAACGAGCTGGATAGCGAATAAGACCTTAATATTTCTCAAACTTAGTCACCGATGTTTTTCTTTGTTCATGGTTCTTTGTCACTTCGTATGTCTATGGTTTGAATTTTGATCCCAGTTTCGGATTTGTTAATAATTTCCACTTTCTTCGTTAGGTTGCCTAGGGACTATTTGTCTGTTCTTTCATTATTTCTTATTACATATGAGATGTAAATACATATTGACGAAGTTAATGTCCTCACTTTCTTTCACAGAAAGGGTTGAATATCTGAGTAAAGCAGCTGTCTGTTCGATAGACTGTTGTTGCTCATGTTGAAGACTTGCACATCGTTGTATTGTCCACTTGCAAACGTCTACAGTTTTGAACAGCAATCCAGTCTGTGTGTGTAGAACTCTCAGTTATGGTGCTATTGGCAGTATGAGTTCTGTTCCGGGTGGGTCCTGCGCTGTCGGTCGGCGGTGAATAAAAGATTGTATGCATCATAGCGGACGTCCAGAGCTATATTCTGCTTAGCCACCGTTCGGTGCGAGTGGTGGGTACCCTGTACCAATGCTTGTCATATCCTTTCCTGTTCCATTCGCAAACAGAGCGAGGAAAAAAGAATATCTGTATGCCTCCGTATAAGCCCTAATTTCTCGTATCTTATCTCCGTGGTCCTTAATGTGTAATGTATGTTGGCAGCAGTAGAATCGTTTGGCAGTCACCTTCTTTCAGTGCGCACCTATTATTTTAAATTGCATGTGCGACGTTGCACGCTTATTTGATAATAACATCTCGGTAAAGCTCTTTGTATTATGATTGCTTTCTGTTTCTGTTTTATCGACAGCCTGCTGAACATATTTAATAGATGTGTATCTATTCCTTGGTATTTGTCTGTGTGGATCAACTTCTTCAGACGTGCTCCATGCTTACTTACTGCATCCATAGGGACCATGACAATATGAAGTATATATTTCACAAGGAGTTTTGTTGACTTGTACTCGAAGCATACCAGATCAAGCCCCACTTCTTTCGCTGGGGGCGTTAACTGTTCGCTGGACCCACACTGTTGTAGTTTTTATCCGGGTAAGAACTTCGTTTTCCAACCAAAGTATCAGTGACATATAAGACGCCCTGGAAGGCGAGTACGTACTATCCCATTCGACACATAATTTTATGTTAGATTGTTTTTGCTGGAAGCGTATCAAGAGTACGCTGTTCTTATATAAAATTTATTTTGCGTTCTCGTACAGGAACTCATCTATTATTCTTCTAAACCGAATGCCTAGTATTTTTACTTCTTCACATTCCACAAGAGGATGAATGTTGAACTGTATGTGATTCGTTAACCAGTGTTATTTGCTGTTCCTGACATCGACAGCTGCTCCCCATCCAACCCGCCGCGGCGGCGCGGTGCGGAGCTGCTGTGAATAAAGTTCCACTCATTTTTTGGTGAATCTCTTGTCACACGCACCCCTCATAGAAGTCACTGAAACGCAGTTCTCAGTCGAAAAAAGCATAGAAAAACAGCTGTCCACCTTGTAACCACTAGTCGCACTAAAAACTGTTTGGTCGGTGGAAGATTACTAACAATTAAATGAAACTACATTTATGTCGGTAAAATTTCACTCTATTACCTTAAGCTTTCTCTAAGCTGTACAGAGTCTGAAAAGTCCACACACACACATCATTCATAATCGTAGCTAGGTTATGGTATTTATTAATTATCCCTCCCAGAACGTTTCCAAACGGATTGACTTTTTTTTTTTTTAAGAATTGCTCGCTGGAATGTTGCTATAATCAGTCTCACGTAACAAAATGTTCACGTTCCCGAGTAAGCGAAGCAACACGAGGAATTTCGTTATTTAAATATCAGTAAAATTTGTGAATTTCACATCGGGCATTAAATCGAACTCTCTTCAACACTGTACGACACGTCTGAAATATTTTGGTATCGGCATATCACAGTAAAGACGTGCGAATATGCTAGTTTCGGATTGTTACAGTAATATCACAGTCATTCGCAAAACAGCACCAAGCCCGCTCAGTCGCGCGCATAAACAGGGTCAATAACAATTTGTCACTGAATCAGGACAGTAAATTAACATGAATAAGTTTTGAAAACCCACAAATGTAAAATGAACTACCTCTTAACAAAACCGCTTTCACGAAATCGTCATCTCATTTCCCAAGAACCATCAACTGACGAAATAGTTTATAACAGATTCCTCGCTACGAATGACTTATAACACACACGTCTTTCCCGAACAAACCTCACGAGACAACTTAATCAGTGTATAGCATAAAAATTCTACATAAAACATTATTTCATACTTACACCTTCATTCTATCTGACAACTAAGCACACCTATAAAGTAATTGATAAATATTTAGAAAATGAAAGAGAACCGTATATAAAAATGGCAGTATTCTTACTGCAGCTCAAGCAGTGTCCGTCAACTAGTGACCTCTACGAGGTCAGATATAACTTAAGTACACTCGGGCAACAGGCGCCACATGTCATGTGCGTGACTCATACTGCACGTCTCTTCAGCACTGTTATCCCCGATTTCAATAGGTACAGGTAAGGCGCTGTATGAATGACATCGCCTTTAATTATGAAAAATTTGTCCTGCAAATAAAAATATTTAATAAGTCAACTCAAACAATGGGCCAATTCTACAACGAAAATATACTAAATTACATTTCAGTTCCTTCACTTCAGACTTCGTAGTTCTGAGACTAACCAAGCTTACGATTTGACAAAGTTATATTCCTTCCAAATGCATCACAATAGCATTTAATAAAAAAAAATTATATTTTTCACACAGTAATGAAACTTTTATTTCCTCTGCATTTAACAGTATTTATATTTTTTTTCCTTTTTCGCTATAGACGGTGTCTCTTTGTTTTACACGAATTAAATTCTCCCCTACCTTAAAGTTGGCACTTCATTAGCGTCACCATTTTTTACACTCGTTTCTCATATATGTAGGGTACCCAAGAATGTTGCGTCTCTAACAGTTGACCTTTAACTACAGTCCACGCTTGACTTAGAAGTCCATAGTTCCCGAAAACAGAGTTTCGTCTAAGCCTACAAATAACAGTTACATCTTCCTAAAATGAATCATTGTTACATACGTTTCTTAAATTTCATTTTCTAAGTAACTAAATTAACAGAGACTTTACTCCAATTAGTGTGATGAAGTATCACCCAGTTAAATTTACTTGAAACCATAAGTAATTTAGTCGAAATAATTTCGAAACTTAAATAATTTCAAAACATCACCAAACAACGATAGCTTATGATTCCACTTTGTTTATTTACTTAGCTAACTGAAATATTTGAGTAAAGATTAAAGTTCTTTGAAAATGGACTTACGTCTAGTACAAATTAATCTTTACTGTATTTACAACATATCATAACATAGTTACTATAGCTTATACAAGTTCCTTCATTGCAAATTACGTACAGTCACTCACGTGGTATAAATACATAGTGAAAACATAAGGTCTCTCGCTATCTTCACCATACCGTTTTGGCTTAATAAATACATCGATTATATTCAAGTTCTAAAAACCTATATACATTTTTTTGTTTCACTTTTTTTTCTTTCCAACTCTTTTCCATAGGAATTTAGCTAATGTCAGTATTAGTATTCTCCTTACCAAACGTCATTAGATTCCTTACATCACCATATAACTACTTAATGCCAATAGTCACATCCGATATTTTTCTATGTTACAAAAATCTGTTATCCATTTATCATCGGAACAACTCAACATCTCCTTACTATAAGTCATCTTACTTCATCATTATTTGCTTTTAATCATAACAACACACCCCTGATTGCAAGAAAACACCTTATTTCTCATTAGTCTTCATTCACTTATATGTTCCTTCATATGTCACCTTCAGTAAACTTGACATAGTCAATTCAATGCCTACTGCTCACTTTTCATTAGTCCAACATCTCTCACTATCCCAATTTACCTCAAATCATCAATAATCACTTCATTTCCACAACTCCGTTCTGTAACCATTTCAAAGTACATTAACTTTCCATCCACAATTAAACATTTCTATCTGTTTATAACCTTCAATATGACAGTAACACTGCAGCTTCTACTTTGCTACAGAAGTGAAAAAAGTTAAAGATGATAGACCAAAATTCAGAATGACAGAGGAGGAAGACTGACAACAAGAAAAGAAATTGAAGTAGTATTGTCAATAAATCGAGCACTTGATAATCGTCAGTTACCTAGCATTGCAAAGAATGCAATGCCCACTGACATATTTACGCCAACAGCTTCTTTTCTTTTGTTATCTCCCTGAAACCTTCAGCATTACTTAACTTACAATTTACAAGAAACCATTTAAGAATCTATTTCTCCCTGGCTATCCAATTATTAGAATCCAATTCTCTCTCCATCTCACTTTTACATGTTCAAAAGAATACATAGGCTTGCTTAACACATTCATACCAAATGTGTTGTGACCGCCAGACACCACACTTGCTAGGTGGTAGCCTTTAAATCGGCCGCGGTCCGTTAGTATACGTCGGACCCGCGTGTCGCCACTATCAGTGATTGCAGACCGAGCGCCGCCACACGGCAAGTGTAGTCTAGAGAGACTCCCTAGCACTCGCCCCAGTTGTACAGCAGACTTTGCTAGCGATGGTTCACTGTCTACATACGCTCTCATTTTCAGAGACGACAGTTTAGCATCGCCTTCAGCTACGTCATTTGCTACGACCTAGCAAGGCGCCATATTCAATCACTATATTCAAGAATGTATTCTGAACAGATAATATTGTGACTCGTGTACCGTCAAGAGCGACGTTCATCATTAATGAATTAAAGTTAAGTATCAAACTAATTACGTCCGCTTTCTGAATTCTAATTCCTTGTCATGTTCCAGACCTCATGTCAGTATAGTTCTTCCCTCCTCACGCCAGCCTGCGTGAGCTAAGACGCGTGCATTTCGGCCTACACTCCTAACACGTTGTTGGCTCCTCTGCCAACAGAACACCAAATGCATCAGAACTTACCTCATTAAGCTACATTTCACCGCTTACAGATTCAGCTATTGCAACATCATTAACACATTTTTCCGCCACATAAACATCTTTTACTTCCTTAAATTTATCACCCTTTAGTGGATTACCATTTCAACCACAACACAAGACACAGGAACCGCGGTCTGTTTGTTTTGAACTTCCAGCTCTTCATTCGAGTAAGCACCCCTTCGTGTCCATTACTACCTACAAAAACAACAGCTTGACTCCCTACTGCCTGTACTCAATAACCACTGACTTTCACTTATACAGACTTCACTTCACTTCCTTCAATATTGTTACTGTTGCCCATCATTAACCTCCCATCTCCAAAGTACCCATTCAATTTATCAAACTCCACAGTTGACTCTAATTTATACACAGATTGGGTAGGAGAACCTTTTTGCTTCCAAATTCAACTTCCATAGAGAACATTGAACCATAAGCATATAAAATTATGCAACAACAAAATTATATCTTGCCCTAAATTCCAAGACTTTTTATGCAAGAGACGGAAGGTGTTACAAGTGTATAACTGTACCAGAGTTTCCTTTTCCAAATCATCTAATTCGCAGAAGTTGTGGCCAATAAAATAGGATAGATCCTCGATACAAAAGAGCAAAACAAAAACTGAAGAGCACAGTGCGAGTAGAATGTGCATAGGAAAGAATTAGGATAGAGTGCACCAGCAAATAAGGATGTACACTCCAGACAGGGAAGGCAACTTTTGGCAAGTGGTGTGTCTACCAACGTCCGCAGGCAAACTACCTCATTTTACTCCTACTGTTACTATAAATATCTCTTGAGGTCACGAATGTGTCTTATTGCCAAAGGTTTCCCAGACTTCCAGTTTTCCAGTATGTAAGCATTTAGATGTGGCTTTTCTGCTACCCTTGAAGGACCCATGTACTAAACTGTAAATATCATTGTTTCTGACGTGATCTTCCTCGACTTTTCCCTAGTTTTAACTAAAACCAAATCGCCTATGCGAAAACAAGTGGCATGTGCTCTAGCATTATGTCATCTGTTTCTCTCAAACTGCCTTTCCCGTAATATTTTCTGTAGCCATTTTTCCCTTTTTCCCAATGCAATATCGGCAATCTCCGGAAATTCCACCTATTTAAACAATAAATTACTACAATACTGCAGTGCCTGTGTTACTCTGATGACATTGCACTGCGGTGACCACAGCCGTTACGAAAAGCGCATCATATGAGTTGGCAACTACGAGTAATGACTACAATCAGCTGTAGAATGGAATGACGACGATGAAAATTTGTGCCAAACCGGGACTCGAACCGAGATTTCCTGCTTATCGCGAGCTGTCGCCTTACCTTTTTTTTTCACTTTGTTCATTATTGTTCATTGTATCTGGTCGTAGCGGACGTCACATGACATCATCTGAAGTTCGTTGTCGATCCCTTAACTCACTTTTTTTTATTATTTATTTATTTATTATTATTTTTTTTTTTTAGCTTTCTGACCGAACGTGATGAGCCACCGAGCTACCGTGCTGCCACTATTTGGCTATCCGTGCACTCACGGCCAGACCCAAACCTCCATATGGCGTCAACCATAGGTCCATACTGACCTATCCCTTGTGCAGTAGGTGAATTATTAGATCTTCTTCCACACCTTAACTCACATAGGGCGGGGCATAACGTGGTCCTCCGTGTTTCAGATGATCGATTACCTCCTCAAAATACTCTAAATCTTAGACCCACCCATATGGTTTCTACGGAAATAGGTCCTATACAACCCGTTAAGCTCTTTCAAAATACGCACACACGTATCTCTTTCGGGAAAGTATGCTGAAATTTTAATATATTCAATACTTTTACTTCCTAAACACTGGCTGAACCATTTTAAAATAAACTGTGGGCCATTAACTCATAATATGGCTTTTGATACTCCCACTATAATTAAGTGGTCCTTTCGCAGTTTACATATATATCTACATAGATACTCAACAAGCAACCGTAAAATTACTTATTAATACTTTTGCATTTGCTTTCCTCATACGATACAAATTTATAAATGTGGTAAACCCATGAACTAGCACAAAACATATCCACACACTCCTCTGGATACAGATCAAGGACCAAACAGGTCAACAACTACTAGATAAGGTTCATTTTGTGGTTCCACACTATACGTTTGACGCTGCATTATCATATTAGCTGCCCTAACTTTCTGGGAGCTATTACACATCTCTACTCTTTTCTGTACACGCCTCCACATGTTAAAGATAACGGTCTCACTTAACTTGGCGATTCATTTCCTTGTCCCTTTGCGACCAAACCTTTTGTGTACATAGCCTATTAACAAATTCACACGTTGCTCAGGAAAACCAATTTTCCACTGGATTTCAGTGTTCTTTCTCCTCCTAAACAAGATGCGCTTATGCAGTTTACAATATTCTGCTACTTTGGGATATTCTGGGTTTCCCAAATAGCTTTTAACTAACTCGTTCATAGCCTGTTCTCGCCTTAGTTCTTTACAAACCCTCTTCAGTTGACTTTCTTCATGTACTTTGATCATTGTATCAAAAATATGCACTCCCTCTTTCTACAATAATCGATGCTCATTCTCACCCCCTTCTTCTGTACATCTAAATAATGTATCAGAAACTACATTTTCAGAGCACTTAATATACTTAATCTCAATGTCACACTGCCACCTATTTAATCGTATATGATCACTCTACACAATCACTTTGTGCCGCAGCAAATACTGATGAAAGATTTGCAGACCAAATGTAATAGCCAAAGCCTCCTGTTCTGAAATAAATAATTCCTTTTTGATGTAGGTAAGGATCTACTAGCAAAACCTATAATTTAGTGAACCCCTTCCTCTCCTTCAGTTATTACGGAAGTGCAAAGCGTTCAAAACATAAAAGGTTCAAATGGTTCAAATGGCTCTGAGCACTATGGGACTCAACATCTTAGGTCATAAGTCCCCTAGAACTTAGAACTACTTAAACCTAACTAACCTAAGGACATCACACACACCCATGCCCGAGGCAGGATTCGAACCTGCGACCGTAGCAGTCCCGCGGTTCCGGACTGCAGCGCCAGAACCGCTAGACCACCGCGGCCGGCAAAACATAAGAGGCAATCAGTAAGGACGTTGAGGAATGAAATGCCATCTCCTGTCTAGAATACCAAATGCATGAAAGGAAAGATAAGGCCGATGAAATAGTGCCTATCTGTGTGCTGCATCTCACAAAATTCCATGATCACCGACAAACGGCTCAGGAGCGAAACGTATTCTACGCAGATGACCAGTCGGATGAAGCCCAACTATTACTGTGCAATAGGAAGTAATGACAAGCAGCCCCAGAATGATAGAGACCATGGAGTAACTTGTGTCGCAGAAAGAAGTTCTGAACTGGGAGTGGAACTGGAAATTTACATCCTGACTGACAAATCGCTTCCTATATGAACGCCGGTATAGTTACTGTGAATCTAACGTTCAACATCTTAGGTATTATAACATCGTCCAAATGGGAAATTTTAGGTAAATTCTTAAAAAGTAATAAAGAGAATAAAATAATTCTACAGCAGTTCTATACCCAAGTCCATACACCATTGAACGAAGAGGCTTAGTGAAGTCTGGGTGGTGAAGTATTTCACTGTTCCTTTGACTTTAATTAGAATTGCTTGGTGATCAGTCACGCTGAGTGGTGAATTTGTCAAGCCCCTTTCTTGTTCAATCCGGTCGGAACATACACATTTACTAGATTAATATCACCGATGACTCCATTTATCATCCGTCCGTCAGGGTAAAATTCAAGTGACTCTTATCCAGACCTCTCTTTGTTAAGACTGCACAACCGCGTCCGTATACTCCCACGTTATTGTACGTGTTACATGCGGCTGTAAGAGAGAAGTCTTGAGAAACTACTTCTTGCAGGAATGCGACATCGACATCATTACTTTTTAAGAATTTACCTAAAATTTCATTTGGCCGATGGGGTAATACCTGAGATATTGAACGTTAGATTCGTAGTAACTATACCGGCGTTCATATATGAAGCGATTTGTCAGTCACGATGTAAATTTTCAGTTCCACTCCCAGTTCAGAACTTCCTTCTGGGACACAAGTTACTCCATAGTCTCTGTCATTCTGCGGCTGCTTATCATTACTTTCTATTTGCACAGTAGTAGTTAGGCTTCATCCGACGGGTTAGGTGGGTCATCTGCCTACAATACGTTTCGCTCCTGAGCCGTTTGTCGGTGATCAGGGAATTCTGTGAGATCCAGGACACAGATAGGCACGATTTCATCGGCCTTATCTTTCCTTTTATACTTTTGGTATTCGAGGCAGGAGATTGCATTTCATTTCTCAGTCTCTTTACTGATTGCCTTTTATGTTTTGAACGCTTTGCACTTTCGTAATAACTATTTGTAACTATTTTAAAGGATGTTGCATTGTCGGTGGGGATTCACAACTGTAAGCATTTCCAACATCTTTGTGCAGCATCTTGCCTTCTTCAGTTCAAAATTCGTTCTCGCATTAGTTTCAGCACTTCGAGAATAGCTGTTGTCACCTTTTTTTTTCAATTGTTCTTTGCTTGCCTCAACACTTGCTACCACTCCCTCATTCTGTTCCAGTTCTGTAGTCGCATTCTGATGTTTCTCATCCTGTGCATTGTCACTGAAACTGAACAGCCTCCTCGTCCATTGTTTTACTGTTATTTTCTGCTATGACATTCTCTATTCCGTTCCCTTGCTCTTCGGCGGTAGTGTCACTAGTGGTTTCTGTCATATCAACACACTCGTCTACTTCGATAGACACATTTTGATGTGTTATAATGTAGTACTGAATTGGAGCTGAAAAGGCCGTTTCAGAAAAGTTACGCGATCGGTGAAAACTGACTTCATTACTCCTACTTCTGCCTTGACGCGTTTACGATTTATTTCCATCATCATGTATCTGTTACTTCAGCGTAATGCAAATACACCCGCGGAAAAAATTAGCACAGTCAAAAAGTAATTAATTTATAATAGTGAAACTTCCGGAATAAATTTGTCTACTTGACATATTCAACTGATTAACATTGCGAATCACAATTAAGGGGTAAGACATACAGTGGAACATGTGAAATACAGGAACATTAACAATCCCTGTAACCAGCAGAATGTAGAATGCAAGCATGCAAACGTACATTCATTGTATTGCACAGGTGCCGGATGACAGTTTGTGGGATGGACTTCCATGCCTGATGAACTTTTTCAGTCAATACAGGGACGATAAACTCTGTTTGGTGATGACGCTGGAGTTGTCGTTCGATTATGTCCCATAGGTGCTCGGAGATAGAAGGTCATCGAGCCCGCCAAGGCAACACGTCGACACCCTGTAGAGCGTGTTGGATTACTACAGCGGTATGTTAACGAGGGGAATTCTGTTAGAAAACACCTCCTGGAATGTGGAATGTGGTTCATGAACGGCAGTCCAACAGGTCAAATCGACTGACTGACGTACAAATTTGCAGTCACGTGGCATTAGAGAATCATGAAAGTGCTCCCGTTACCTTACGAAATCCCACCCCAGACCATAACTTTAGATGTAAGTCCAGCGTGTCTAGCACGTAGACAAGCTGGTTGCAAGCCCTTAACTGGCCTCCTTCTAAACAACAAACAATCAGCACTGGCACCGAGCAAAACCAAATGTCATCAAAACACACAACAGACCTCCACCACTCCCTCCAATGAATTCTCGCTTGACACCACAAATGGTAGTGATTTGGGCTCAGTGGAATGTACGCTACAGGGCGTCTGGCATGGAGCTGTCCTAGGAGTAACCAATTTTTAACAGTTCTTTGTGTCTTGTTGGTGCCAACTGCTGCTCAAATTGCTGCTGCAGACGGTGTACAATGTGCCATGGCCCCACACTGAACACGATGGTCGCCCTCCTCGGTAGCACCTCCAATCTCAAAAGTAACTATTGCTCACGACCGTTACAGCGTGTATTTAAAGCCGACTTGATTTGCATCATCACAGTGGCGCTACTAGTGCCTGTCTTTTGCGACTCGCGCGAAATTTGAATAGACAACACCTTTCAGATGTAGAAAAACGTCTACCATCTTTCGTGTAGGCCACATAATTCTGTCTACATGTTGGGCTTTTTTCAATAAATGTATATTCTTCATGCCACGCTAGGCTGTTAGGGAAGCTGAACTCCTATACATATTCCGAAGAAAAGTTCATGTCAGGTCAGAATTGCATTTAACAGGAAGCGCTGAGTTCCTTATTACGCCAAGCCTCAAGTGCAAATATTATAAAGGTCAAGTGTGAATGTTTATGCTTAAAATAATGAGAATTGTTTGGCATATAAATCGATGCATTACGTTGAAGTAACCGATATCTGACGGAAATAAATCCGAAACGCGTGAAATGAGCCTTATGAGTAATAAAGCGATTTTTCACTGACTCTATGACTTTCCTGAAGCTACCTGTTCAATTCCATCCTTTTCCTTTATTGTTATTTTAATACCTTACAAAAGGCACGCTGGCAGGGGCCTATCTGCGCCGCTCTTTGGCCACAGAATAACAGATAGAAATCACGGAGTCAAGAAAACAGACATACATGAATGGTTAACATAGGACACACACATATGAAATGAACTGAGGGCATTCATGGAAGGTACTGGTTGTACAAGTAAGTTCAGCAGTGCACACAAACGTAGACAAACAGTTTCACACTGGAACGGAGGAGCCCACCGCAGAAGAACACTGATGCATGTGGGTGAAGAGAACACTGTAACACATTGGTGATGATCTTCGGCACACTGAGTACATTGATGAGAAGGGGGGGGGGATGCCACTGGGTACAGGGGACGGGCAGGGGGTAAGGAGGGGGGAAGTAGCCAATGGGAGATAGGAAGGGAGAGGGGAGGGGAGAGGGAATGCTAGAGGGTAGAGTTATGTGGGGAAGTCCGGGGAGGGGGGAGTGACTGGGAAACTGGGAGCAAGGAGGTGGGAGGGAGAAAGGAGTTGGAGGAGGGAGACAGGGAGCACTGCAGGGAAAGGGGAAGGAAAAGAAGGGGATTATTAGATCTGATAGGAGGAGTATATGTAATGAATGGGGACATCATCAGGAAGGGGGAGTTCGTGGAAGCCACCTCAGACAAGGGTGTTGAGAGTGTGAAGACGGAAAGCAGGTGAGATGAAAGTGTACAGGCGTGGCAGCTAATTTGGGTGGGAGAGGATGCCAAGCGGGTGCAGAGGATAAAGCTTGCAGGAGGTGTAAAGGATCCATATCCATTTGAGGAAAAAGAGGAGGTGCAGGAAAGGAATCAGGTCATAAGAGATCTGCGTGGGGTATGGCGACAGATGCGATAGGCGAGGTGGAACGCATGGCATTCAAATATTTGAGGGGACTTATAGTAGTTGGCGGGAATTTAGGTGGGGTGGGCACAACAAAGGATGGGGCGGATGAAGGACTTATAAGGGTGGAGTTTTGTGGAGGGGTCCAGACCCCATCTTCGGCCAGAGAGGAGTTTGAGGAGACAGAAACGGGTCCATGCCTTGGATTGGACTGTCCAGAGATGGGCGTCCAGGAAAGGTGGCGGTAGAGGGTGACGCCAAGGTTCTTGAGGGTGGGGGTGAGGTTAATGGGGCAGCCATAGATGGTAAGATAGAAATCCAGAAGGTGGAAGGAAGGGGTGGTTTTGCCTACGATGATTGCCTGAGTTTTGGAAGGATTGACCTTTAGCAGCCACTGATTGCACCAAGCGATGAACTGGTCAAGATTGGATTAGAGAAGGCGTAGGGAGCGTTGAAGGTTGGGGGCGAGAGCAAGGAAGGTGTTGTCATTGGAGGAGGTGGATGGGGGGTTTGGGCGATGGCATGCCTGCCATATAGAGAAGGTAGAGAAGAGGGGAGAGGATGGAACCTTGGGGCACACTGGCAGAGGAGTAGAAGGTGTGGGAATTGGTGTTGTGGATGGTAACATAGGAAGGGCGATGAGAGAGGAAGGAGGTGATCAGATGGACGTAATTAATAGCAAGGGCGAAGGTTTGGAGCTTGAAGAGGAGACTGGAATGCTATACACAGTCACAAGCACATTTGAGGTCGAGAGAGAGGAAGATGGCAGAGCAACAGGAGTTGAGTTGTACAGCGAGGAGGTGAGTGAGTTGAAGTGGAAGGTCATCAGCTGAGAAGGAGGGTCAGAAGCCACATTGGGTGGGGCAGAGGAGGCAGTACAGGTGGAGGTGCTGGTGGATTCGTCGGGTGAGGATGGACTCCAAGACATTGCTGAAGATCGAGGTGAGGCTGATAGGACGGTATGAGGAGATGTCAGAGAGTAGTTTGGTGGGCTTGGGGAACATCACGATCTAGGAGGTCTGTGTAGTAGCCGGTGGACAGGGCCACTTTATAGAGAGTGGCCAGGATGTTGAGGAGGGAAACAGGGGCTTCGCAAAGATGGTTGTAGGTGACACGGTCATGACCGGGAGTGGTGTTGCGTTTTGTGTGAAGTGTGGTTACGATTTCTTGAGTGGTTATGGGGTTGTTGAGATCTTTGTGTGGGATGTTGTCCAAGTACTGGCAGCTATGAGCGAGTGGAGGGGCAGAGGTGTCAGTCCAGACACAGACATCATGGAAGAGGGTGTAATCGAATATAGGATCATCGGGGATTGTCAGGATATCAGAAAGGTAGGAAGTGAAATGATTGGCCTTTCTGAGGTTCTTGGGAAAAGATTGGTCATTATGAAGGAGGGGATATTGCGGAGAGGGCTTAGATTCAGTAAGGTGGTAGAAGGCTGACCAGTACTTTGACGAGTTTATTGGTAGGATAGCATTTAGGCGGGTGCAGGTCTGGAGCCAGTCCCAGGGTTTTTTGCCCGTGAGCAAATTCCGAATGTGTCTCTGGAGTTGCCAGTGGCATTGGAGTGTGTTCCAGTCTCGTGTGTGGAGGAAAGCATGGTAGAGACGATGGGATGCTCTGAGGATGAGGTCGGTCTGTGGGGGTAACTTGGGACAGTGCAGATAAATGCCAGTACTGGGTACATGAGGCTGAACTGCCTGAGACAAGGTCTGCTGGAGAAAGGAGGTGGCATAGGTGAAGTTATCCGGGTGGTGGTAGGTGAGAGGGTGGCTTACGACCTGGGTATTGAGGGTGGCCTGTTAGGCATTACAGTCGGTTTGGGGTCTAGGACGTCCACTGTAATGCGTCCAAGGAAGATGGGGGAGGGCAGGACTACATCGGCAGTGGTATTGGATTCTGGGTGGGTGTGTTGCGGAAGGGGAAGGAGATCACATTGCAGGGAGGCGGGGAACCGATGCCACTGCCAGAGCTGTGCAATGGAACAACTATGGATGTTGAGGTTGGCGGCAATCACATAGGAGGAGAAGGTACGGTCATTGTGGGAGAGGAAGTCAAGTGGGATGGGGGCTGCACGACGGATATTGATGGTGGCGAAGTTAATGTTAAGGCCAGGGAAGAAGAGGCTAAGGATGAGGTGTTCAGGGGAGTCAGGAAGGAGGGGTTGTAGCCGAACAGGGATCTGGCCATAGTGGCCAATGGCGACACCGCCACATGCTATCGGGTGAGGATTGTCAGAGCAGTGTAGGAGGTAGGGCGATGTGCTGACGAAACGTGTGGGTTGGAGAAAGTTTTCAGTAAGGAGGAAGGCATACACACGTTGGGTGAGGAGTGTGTGCATCAGGAGATTCTTGTTGGTAGGGAGGGAGCGGATGTTGTTCAACAACATATGGTGCTGTCACATCGTGGTGGGGTTTAAACTAGGGTGTCGAGATGGGAGAAGGTAAAGTGAACCTGGTTATGGAAGTAGGTGGCGAAGGTATTGAGGTAGAAAACGGAATGGGCAGTCCGTAAGATATGTTGGAGGGTATGGGGACATTGAAAGGGATGGACTTTCAGGAGGACAATGGTCACAAAGCAAATGATGTTCTCAGCTGTACGGAAGGGGGGCGAAGGGAGTTTCCAGGAGGGGTGGGGTCATCAAGGGGGTGTATGGGGATGATTAGTTCGGAAGTAGAGGTGGGGTTGGGCCTTGCACTTCTGGGAGTATGTGGGGTAGGGAAGGGTACAGGTGTTGCAGGATGGGGGCGGGGACTTCAGGTTGGGACACTGCTGGAGGAAGTGCACTTGTTTGCAGTGGGGGCAAACAGGGGCCTGGCGGCACTCCGTTGCTAGGTGCGCATTGTATTGGAGGCACCTCTGGCAGCGAATGGACTGGGGAGGGGAATGGGAGGGTTCTACCTTGTAGCATTTTAAGGAGGCGGTCAATGGAGGGGGCGTGCTCAGAAAACACCTGCATGAGGCGAGTGTGGCCAATAGTGGATTCGGCGGGCGGCACGTATCTCAAGGTGCGGATTCACCTTGAGTTCCGTCAACACCTCTTCCTCCTGCTGGACCGGCTTCTGCGACTGCTGCAACACCTATCGATTCAACAGTTGTATCACAATTCTCGAAGCACGCAACTCTCTCGAGTTCCGCCACAGGTGTTCAACTCCAATACAGAACTGCATTATAAATAACCATGGTCGCCTACCTTCTACGAGATTTAATCTCCCAACTATATTACGTTTTCGTCACTGTGTCAACAGTGACGCTGTCAGCATCTTTGTAGGTTAAGTTACTTTTATAAAGAGTGTTATCAAATGGTGATAATGGCTCTGAACACTATGGGACTTAACACCTAGTCAGCCGGAGTGGCCGAGCGGCTCTAGGCGCTACAGTCTGGAAAAGCGCGACCACTACAGTCGCAGGTTCGAATCCTGCCTCGGGCATGGATGTGTGTGATGTCCTTAGGTTAGTTAGGTTTAAGTAGTTCTAAGTTCTAGGGGACTGATAACCTCAGCAGTTAAGTCCCATAGGGCTCAGAGCCATTTGAACCATTTTGAACTTAACATCTGAGGTCATCAGTCCAATAGAACTTGGAACTACTTAAACCTAACCTAAGGACATCACACACATCCATGCCCGAGGCAGGATTCGAACCTGCGACTGTAGCAGTCGCGGGTTTCGAAACTTAAGCGCCTAGAACCGCTCGGCCACTGAAGCCGGCCGAGTGCTATGGCTCATTGTTCAGTTTTCTTGATAGTCGTAGATGGATTCCGTAACTTCCTCACTCACAGTTCTCCTACAACGTGGCGCTGATGTACAGTGGCGTCAGACCACCTTGACCAAAACGTTGTAGAAACCATCGCTTCTGACTGACTTTTCCGATAGGCAGTTAAGCAGGGTGTCTACGGTCACAATTTTGCGGCAGGTGCTTTGCTGAATTACATTGGAGCATATGAGGGTGTTGTTTTCCACACACAACATTTGGCCTATGATTGTATACAATCATATATGTGGATGTGGGCTTTTGTAATTCTACTTCAGCTGTTCTAATACCATCCAGCTTACCGTGCCAGACGAAGTTTTCTGACCACATTGATTTTCTGATACCATAAACTGTACCGTATAAACGAAGCATTTCTCTTATTTTTTCCCAGCGGCACTTTGAATGGTAAATTTCATACTCCCACATTTCATAATACAAGACCTTCAGCTGTTACTGATACTGTGGTAATAGAACCATCATTAAGCTTAAACTTTATGCAACCATTAATGTTTCCGATCACTCGCTTACACACTTCGTTAATTATACTTTTTGCCAATACACTACTCATTGTGTTGTTTACTTTATTAATCATCCGTTTCCGAACAGTGTAAGAGGTAGTCATTTTGGTGTTCCATTCAAAACTAAATTTCATGGTTTTTCTCTTCGAAAAAGGCATTCTGCTAACAGTTCAGTTGACACGTCTCTGCGCCGGCCGATATGACCGAGCGGTTCTAGGCGCTTCACTTCGGAACGGCGATGCTGCTGCGGTGGCAGAGAGGAGGAGATTACTGTTTAACGTCCCGACGACAACGAGGTCATTAGAGACAGAGCGCAAGCTCGGGTTGTGGAAGGATGGGGAAGGAAATCGGCCGTGCCCTGTCAAAGAAACCATCCTGCGGTCGCAGGTTCGAATCCTGCCTCATGAATGTGTGTGGAGTCCTTAGGTTAGTTAGGTTTAAACAGTTCTAAGTCTAGGGGACTTATGACCTCAGATGTTAAGTCCCATAATGCTCAGAGCCATTTGAACACGTCTCTGCAACACAAACGACACTCCCCAATAAACATATATTTCGTTGCACGTGACCACAGGGTACTTACACATGCCACGGCGGGCAAACACGGAATTCTGATAATTGCACACCAGCAATAATAACTCCGTCTGACTGCATCGAGGGCTGCCTATGAAGTCCCTATATAATTCACGATTCCTGTCAACATCCAGTACTCCGTGTGCAATGTTTAGTTCTAACTAATTTCCGATGTTGTGTACAGTACGTCTCGCTGTTGCTGCCATACCCGAACACGGGGATTAATGGAGTGAAAGCGTTGTCATAATTTGTGACGTGGCTCTACACGACGAGAAGGTGGGACTTTCTGTGCGAGAAGTTTTCATGTACATACTGGAGCTCAGTTCCTTGACTTCTAGAACACGTTACGCACTGTTGCGTAATGAAGAAGAATTATGTGCGTACCAAACATTAAATTAGGTACTTGACAGGCTCAAAAAGTACTTTTTAAATGGAATACGACATACCGTTCTTAACAGAGACTTAACAGAGACAAAAATTCCGACCTGAGTAACTACGAGAGTACCCGAAGGAAGTGCTACAGAAGCTATACGGCACACAGAGTGAACATTAACAAAACCGACAATCTACAGGGACTGGAAATGAAGGAAAACTGGCCCGATGAGTGTGTGTTCGGAAATTCATCGTTGCCATGGTAGATGGGACTCTTACCAGGTGCGGTGTCCTTGTTTGTTGCAGCCTATGTGATTGGGGCAGCGTACTGTAAGCAACAGAATGGTTCGGTATTCATGTCGGGAACAAGCCGAGATGATGTTTCTGTACGGCCAAGCAGATGGAAACGGTTGAGAGGTAGCACGGTTACACCAAAACAAGTACCCTCAGCAGACACTAACCACATCACGCAACATCTCAAGCCCTATTTGGGTGTTTGTGTGACCATGGGTTCTTTCAGACAGGTTAACGTGCAGGAAGCCCGCGGACTGTCTGTACACTAGATTTTGAGGACCGGATTCGACATGATATTGAGACGAACCCTAGTACAAGCTAATGGAAAGTGGCCCGCCTACATGGTGCAAGCCAAAGTGTGATCATGTGTGTCCTGCAATGACAATCGCGTACATTGGATACCATGGAGGCCACTTCGAACATTTGTTGTGACGTGGATGCGATGCAGCTCTGTACTGTGTTCCATGACGATTTGTTGTCGTTGCATGTACACCATACATTTCCGGACACATGTTCATATGGCCTTTTTTCCTCCATTTCTCATCAGGGATCCTTCCCTGCAGTTTGTCGCTTTTATTAATGTTTACCTCACCCCCACCCTCAAGTACCTTGGCGTCACCCTCGACCGCCACCTTTCCTGGACCCCAATCTCTGGACAGTCCAAGCCAAGGCATGCACCCGTTTCAGTCTCCTCAAACTCCTTTCTGGCCGAAGATGTGGTCTGGGGCCTAATAGACAGTCGGAAACTCTATGAGGCTATCCGCGGATGATGCTGTTGTACATAAAGAAGTCGCAATGCTAGAAAATTATGACGAATTTCAGGAAGGCATGCAGAGGATTTACACTTTGAACTAGGTTTTCCATTGGTCTTCAGTATAAACAAAAGTATTGTATTGCGTATAAATAGACGGATAGAGCCGTAGCTTTACGATTACAAGATTGCAGAACAATCACGGAAAGCAGGTACATCCTGAAAACATATTGGTTTATGGGTATGGGGTGATTTAAAAGTGGAACGACCTCATAAAACTAATCATTCGAAATGCAAATGTCAGACTGAGCTTCATTGCAAGAATCTTTAGGATCTGCTGCCCACATAAGAAGGAGATAGCTTTCTAGGACTTCATTCAACTTCTGCTTGATTACTGCTCGTTAGTCGTCACACTGGCAACATATGACTGATGGATGAAACAGAGAAGATTCGAGGAAGAATGCCTCGTTGTCTCTCAGGTTCATTTAGTAAATATGAAAGCGTCATATAGGTGCTTGCCCGGTGCCTGTATATGTATGTATTCACAGTTGTGAATATGGACAACCATAAGCCATACACTGGAATCACGACACAGAAAATTTGTGTCATACCGGTACACGAACCTGGATATCCTGCTTACAATTAGGCTAAGGCCAGACCCAAACTTCCATATTTCGTCAACCACGTGTCTACAACATTCATTATGTGTATTTCCGTACAGGGAGACATTTTAATCAGACGGAACATCATATCGTACTTATGAAGAACACAGGCAGAGATATATCGTATTTATCTGTCGCCACCGGGCAAACGACTCTCAATTAAAATATCTTTCACGTACGTGAATATTCATCATGAAAGTACGAGAACAGGTTGTAGACACATGAAAGTTTGGGTCTTGCTGTTCATTGTGCTCGAGAAGCCTAATGGTAAAGCAACCGCTCACGATAGACGCAAAAACCGGGTTCGAGTCCCAATTTGGCACAAATTTTCACTATCGTCATTCCATTATACAGCTGATGGTTGTCCATATTCGCAAAAGTGAATACATTTCACGTATTTCATAACGTCCGTAGTCGCCACAGTGCCAGTTCCTTTGGACGTGTATGTCTGTCCGATGGCACATTGCATCGTACTTCCGAACAACACAGACACTGCACTATCGTATAGGGATAATGTACATGGTCTACCGTTAAAATTGAGAGAGCACATGTTTCTAGAAGAGTCAACCAGCATAATTCTTGCTACTACCTACATTTGCAGGAAAGTTCATGAACGCATGATTGTAGAGATTCGAGCTCACACGGTGACGTACCAACAGTTTTTCTTCCCGCACACCACTGGTGACCGAAACTGGAAAGTGGGGAATTGATTTTAGTACACACAGTACACCCCCACCACACGACCTATGGCGGCTAACGAAGGATAGATATATAGTACATGTAAAGTTCTGTATTGATCAGTCCATTTTGGTACTATACATGCACAAAGATTGATTTATTGTAAATTGACAGTGTTTAAAATAATCACATAAATATATAACTTTCTGAACGTACCATGGCATTATCCTTCCGTGAAGAAGATACTGATTGTCTGCTATACTAAGCTTCTGAAGATGAAAAATTAATTTCTCGAAACCGGTAGTGCACAATAAAATGTATTTGCAACTGATGACTGAAATTTATCCTGAAAATAGAATTTTATGTCATTTTCTATAAGCAGAATAATCAGGGCTTTCAGGCTGATTGTTTGCAATGGGATATTTAGGGTTTTGAGTAAAAGGCTTGTACATAATGCTAGTTGGAAAAATCTAAACACTCTGAGCTTTGTCTATATGCCATGTCGATTGTTAGTTTTGGTTGGACAACCTTTTGTAGTATTTGTCGGCACATTCAGTGTCTAGTCTCCTTCTAAATCTCGAAGTCGCGGTCTGTTGTTGCTGAAATAAAAATTTTGTACTGTCCCTACCTAATGTGGACATTAAACATCCAATTTGCCGTGTCAGAATTCTCACTCAAATTTTGCTTTTTAATGTAACGAGTATATATATCACAGGTTGTGGGTTCAATCTAGACGGTTGTGGGTTGATTAGACATGCTGATTGACGAGAGACTCATTGTGTTATCTTCATTCGCTCTTGCCAGCGACCAGACCACATTGTTGGTAGGGAGACTTTAGAAGTGCTGACATTTAACGTGCTGCTATGTAATGATCACAGTCAGAGAAACAACGGAAGGTACAGTGAAAAAATGGTATTGTGCAACGAAAATCCATTAAATAGGTGCACAATAGTGCAATTAAGGGATATCGTACGCTTCGCAGTTTAGAAATTTAGTGAATAATGAATTTTCAAGCTAAATATATACTTAGAAAGTTAAAAAGAAGCCACTTTTTGGTTCTTCGAACGCTTCAAATTCTGATTTTAATCGGTTACATGTGATTTGCTGTAACAAAAAGTACACAACATACGCCAAGAGGAATTACATTTCGGAGACGACTAACTAATTAGTCTGTCGACTATCCTTTACTTCTTTACGAAAATGTTGCTATTTATGCTTCGTGCAGTAACACACCTAGTTTGGTGTATAAGGATTAGTACAGTTTGTAGGTCATGGTACAATTTACCTCATAGAAAGCAGGGTCAGGAATTTAACACTGAAAGAAGAACTGTTTCAAAATGGCTCTGAGCACTATGGGACTTAACTGCTAAGGTCATCAGTCCCCTAGAACTTAGAACTACTTAAACCTAACTAACCTAAGGACATCACACACATCCATGCCCGAGGCAGGATTCGAACCTGCGACCGTAGCGGTCGCGCGGTTCCAGACTGTAGCGCCTTTAACCGCTTGGCCACTCCGGCCGGCGAAGAACTGTTTCCTCAGTGACAAAAATGATCTAGTTGGGGTGACTAAACAGACGAGTTTCGATTTCATTGATGCTACATACCAGCCAGACATGCCATGAGTGATTTGTATAAAACCCAATGAAATAAGGTTATTGTAACATGTCGGATGGATCAGCCCATTTCCGCGAATAATTTAATACCCTTGGTTAGATATTCAGTTTTAGCAGTAATATGTACAACAAATACATTTTGCGAGTTTTTAAACACGGATGAACAGCTATTTCAGGGCAATGGCGATATTAACAAAGGTCATTTGGTTGAACTAATTTGCCGAGGTAAGATTTATGCACATTTGCGGCTTGTCCTTTGCCACTAACAGTGTTTCAAATTTTTGTGCTGCAGGTTTACCGATTTTTTATGGACTTTAACTCCGAATAACATCGTAGTATTAAAGACTTGCACAGTGTGTGCTTACATCCATGGACTTTGATCTGTTTCCACTGTAGACTTTTCGAACTTGAACTCTGAATATCCGCACCGTGTTGTGGACCCATGTCGTTGCACTTACAGTAATTAAGCTTGTGTGAAATAAACATTTATATTTACTAACCTGTTGCATTTGGTAATTTAATTCCCTTATTATTATGGCCGACAGGAGGTAGCTACTTCTATGCTCTTCAGTTTATCAGTTTTTTAACGTCCACATAAATAGAGCCAACAGTAGAGATAATTACGTAATGTAACCTTTGAGCTTTAGCCAACAAGGTCTTCCTGTGCTGGTGCACTGAACGGCAGAAATCATGGGAATAATACATATTTTTCATTTCACGATGACGTGGTTAAATTGTGAAGACATCCTCTTGCACAAAATATTACATAGGCACACTAGTCCACAACTGCAATCTCTGACAAGAAACTACTCAAAATATTTCAGAAACTCAGATTTGTAGCTTCACGAGTCGGAGCATAGGGTAGGGTTACATAGGGTAGGTAGGTTACAGAATTTAAATCGAAAAAGGGATGGGTTGAAGTTAGCAATGGGAAAAAATAGAGAGCGAAGCTAGAAAGAACAGGGCTTCTTATAGGGTGAGTTCCAGGTAACCAACACAAAAACTAGTTAAAGTGATACAGGAGTAGGCCTAACACTGATTAAGAACATACCAACGCCAGTGAGCGACTGTGAATACCACTGGGAACCCATTATAGCACCCACTATAGAAACAAATTCAAACCTCACACCAGCAAAACGAGTTTATATGCCTACCACCTCCGCAGATGAATGTATTGAAATAGTGTACGATAAAATATAATATATTATTCAGATCGTTTAGGGTGTGAACAGGTAATTGAGATGGGAGAGTGTAGATCAGTATTAGGAAACGGAAGAGAAGGAAAAATTGTACCAGAACACGAGCTAGAGGAAAGGAATGAAGGGGGTAGCCGATTAGTAGAATTTCTGGCAGAGCCCAATTAGATCATTGGAAACGCTTTGTTTATGATACGTGGAGGAGGCTGTACGCGTGGAAGAGACATGGAGGCATCTGAAAGTACCAGAAAGAGATCTATAAACAGAATACTAATCTGAAAAACCGGAACTCTGATCATACTTTGGTGATGGTGAACTGCATATTCAACTGACAAAATCGCAAAAAAGTGGGAAAGCAAGATAACGGGTCCTGAATAAATTGAAAGAACGAGAAGTTATTCAGAGTCTTAATGACAGCATTAGGTGATATAAAATGAGCCTGTTAATTCTGGCACCCTTCATTTGCATCGATTACGAGAGACGTATTTGCTATATTTTCCGACATCACGTTGATCGATTTCGATATTTATCTCTGTTACAAGAGGGGTACTTGAGTTTTATATTTCTGTAGAGTCGGTAGATCGGCGAGTGAATGGTTAGCGCGTAGTCGCGACCCACGAGCAGGTAGAATTTAAATGGAAGAAGAAGCCGTTGTAAGCAGTCAGACAGTCTGTTATGATGAGACGTGGACTATATAATGCAGTGCATGTTATTGTTAGTCGACGCTTATCAGTTTTGCGTATGAAGTGCCTATTATTATGAGTTTGTGCAGGAGGCAGCGCTACGCCGGACGGGGCTTTTTACAATTGTTTGTGTTTGAGACCCTGTCGTCTGGTACTTTTGCTACCATTTAGTTCAAGAGAACGAGTGCCTAACATTGAAATTTCTATTGAGAGTGGCTACACTAGTATACCTTGAGATGGCGAGCCCTGTCTTCTTTTTCTTTTTTTTTCACTTTATTACGACCAGCACATGTCGATCCTCTCTCTCATTCGCTCAGCGATATGAGGTGAGGCGTTATTGCTTCCCTCACGGTTTGGTGTGTTATGTAGAGGCAGTATAATTGAATAGGTTTTAATAAGATTAGAGTGACGACTACACTGAGATCAATGTAAAGCATTTTGATTAGGTTGTTGCCCCACGTTTAACCTGCGATCAGGACTTATTGAATCGTTGTTTCATTCACCAAAGAGGTTGGTAATATTTCTGTATTCATTTTTTTTAAATTGTCGTTTCATGAATCGAGCTTATTGTGTATGGATCTTTAACTTTGTTCTCCCTAAGGAGGATGCGTATGAGGAGCCACTGTTGTGTAATGGGGTCAGTTTCTTAAAGGTATGTTAAGTCACGTTGCAGAAGGTCCAAACTGCGTCTGCCGAGCTCTAATGTTACTCTTTTCAGGCACTGGGGCATTGTCTGTCCCTGTTTCAATAATCGAATCTAGGATTCAGTTTCTTTATAACATATACACAAATCAAAAAATGTTTTGCAAGAACCCGGTTCCCAGAACCCCTGAAGATAGGCGTTGAATGTGGATATTGTATCACTGACACAGTCCGTTTGTATGTTCAGAGAGGTCATTAAACCTGCCCAAAGATGTAAACAACCATGCATGTGCAGCACCTATTAGACGGAGGGGGTTCGACAACCGATCAGTTCCAGACATTCTGCCAGGAAAGAAGTACACGGCTAGTGTTGTCTGTGGTTCAACCCTGCCTAGACGGTCAATACCGCGGTTCAATCCCGTCCGCATTGTTACTTTGTGCTAGGAAGGGCTGTCAACAAGTCAACGTGTCCAGGCATCTCGCAGTGAACCAAAGTGATGTTTCCAGAATGAGATTTTCACTCTGCAGCGGAGTGTGTGCTGATATGAAGTTTCAAAGTGATGTTGTTTAGACATGGAGATACAGCGAGACAGGAATTGTCGATGACATGTCTCGCTCAGGCCTCCCAAGGGCTACTACTGCAGTGAATGATCGCTACCTACGGATTATGACTCGGAGGAACCCTGACAGCAACGCCACCATGTTGAATAATGCTTTTCTTTCAACCACAGGACGTCGTGTTACAGGAAAAACGATCAATATTCTGCAAAAATGTTAACGAAACTAAAGAAACGCACTTGGTGGAAAAAAGATGACTGCAACAAACCTTAGAGGTATTGCAGGCACTACAAGGTTAACTACATACTACTGGATTTGAAATGAGCTCGTTAGAAATCTAAATCCTAACCACTGGATGTAATGGGAAAATAATTACAGAAGGTGGTCGGATCGTAATTCTGACTAAGGTGGTGTAGAAGAAAGAACACGTTGCTTATTTTAACTGTGATATATTTCATATTCTGAGGTTTTTCAAACAGCCTGATGGAGATCCGAACAGACCCCGATCATCCTCTAAGCCACCCGGAAACTGAATGCACATAAATTGCGGAGAGTCAGTTGAGGTTCACTCTGCTCGTTCCTATGTGCTAGGGGTAGTGGCCTACTAACAGCGAAGATTCGACTATCACAGGCCAATCTTTGAGTGTTCACCCCTAGTGTTAATTGGCACTAAAGTTTAAGTTAACACACGTATCTTTGCTTTACAGCTGCGTAATTCACGAAACCATATTGAAAGCATTCACTAATTTCGTAACTGATAGCAATATAATAGGCGTGGAGAAAGAATGTGAAATATGAAATAAATAAATAAACACAGTCGTCTCCATCCCTTCGGCAGAGACTAGCTGTACGCGAACAAAAAACTGTGACGGTGACTGATGTGTCATTAATGATAAAGAACATACGGCACCTTGAGATGAAGTAATGCAGCAGAACAATCAGTCCGTCTCAACATAACTAATGGAACAGGGACGGAAGTAATTCATGGCAGAATGTCGCTAAAAGATATTATCGGCTCACAGGACACATCCTGGGGCATTAAGGAATCGTTAATTTGGTAGCAGTGGAAAGTGAGGGAGGTGTAAAATATACAGGGAGAACAACGCATGAATACAGTAGGCACGTACAAATGAATGTTGGATGCAAAAGTTTTGTAGAGATGAAGAGGCTTGTGTGGGAATACTAACGTGGAGAGTTGCATCAAGTGAGGCCTCAGAATGAAGACGACAAAAAATATAATTACGAGATAAGTGATTACAACTTTTAAAATATCTTGTTACAGGAGAGAATTATTAACAATGAGACTGAGCTATTTAATGCTGACAAAAGACTTATTAGGTCTCTCTGGGGTGACACTTGTCTGGATAGTAACCGAACAATGAAGATTTTTTGATATGAGGAGCTCGTTATGGGTGCTGCGGGGATGTTTTTTGTAGGTAATTTGTGATTCAGGACGTGGGAGTTGGTCAATGGTATCTCAGGAAAACAATAAAGGGATGGTTCAAATGGCTCTGAGCACTATGGGACTCAACATCTTAGGTCATAAGTCCCCTAGAACTTAGAACTACTTAAACCCAACTAACCTAAGGACATCACACACACCCATGCCCGAGGCAGGATGCGAACCTGCGACCGTAGCAGTCCCGCGGTTCCGACAATAAAGGGAGGTTCATTGTAGAATGGTCGGTTTTCCTACTTATATCCGTCAAAAATGTTCTACGTAATGGTAAATTTTTTATTTAGGTGAGATATTAAAATTTCTTTTCGAGCGAAACGATTGCAGTCCATATAGCATCGTTCTGTTGCTTTAAATTTACTTGTTGCAAAGAAGCTACAAATACAAATATTTTGGCTCTATTCTTTGTTGCCAAATGTGCATTTAATATCGAGTTTTTTTTGTCAAACGAGAGCAAAAATTAAGTTAAAGTGAGTACTATACTAACTACGGAACGTAATGTGGTGTGGTCCAAAGCGTCGGGCGCGAAAGCAACGTTAGGAACTCGCAGCGAAGCCACAAAAGACTATAGTCACTGAATGCCACTCTGACGAATGAGAAACGCTGGCTCAGCCACGCCTCCGGGAGCTACTTCACGCCGCCGCAACGGCCCGTCGACTTTCGGCTGAATAGAGGGATTCTTGGCCAAGTTCGCAGTCAACGAACAAGACGACAGCAGCGTCATAGATAGGCTACCAGTGTATTAAATGTCGTATGCAGAGTTTTATGTGAATAATATGTCAGTTATTCTTCAAGAAAGAATGTTGTAAATTTGTTTCTGTCAAGTATTACTTCCATATTCAAAGACAGTTGTATATACTCAGAACATCCTTGTGGAAATGGATTGTACAGTGATAAGTAAGTCTACATGTCTATTTTGTAGTAAAGTGAACTAATATTTTATATGTTACAGTTCCCCCCAACCTCCTTCTACAGAATACAAAAAAAGGCACCGTTGCACCAGTGACTGTATTTTCGTGTGGCACAACACATACGACACAAAACATACATACTGCAATGCCCTTCAGCAGCTGATTTTCGAGATAGTTCTCTTCCGAAGAGTTTTTATGTGATGTGTCCCGTACTATCCGAAAAATGTAATTTTACGCTTTTATTATTTGTATAGTGTGATGATTTCTTTAAGGGCATGTTATATTGAAAAAAAAACAGTATAAAATACGATACTGTCACAGAATCCGTGAGGCATAAGAGTTTAAGGTCATCGAACGGGTAATATAGAGGCCTTACATAAGGGTACTGTAATTATAACGAGAACATTAAAGATCACATGGCACTGACGGACAGCACACTGATGCCGTAGACGTAGAGAAAGGAGCTTTGATGATGGGTATTGCGCTTCTCTGTTTACCTAAATGTTTTGGTAGGCTTATAAGAAAATATGGTGGCAGAAATTAATAAAATGTGGATTTTAAGATTATCATTTCATAGGAGCATTCTACCTTAAAAATAAATAATAGTTACGTTTGTACATGGCCTCTGATTTAAAGATTAAGTTTGTAGACTTGTGATTGCGATTACGTTACTGTTACATAAAGCATATTATATTGTTGTTTCAGTCGCTACTTAAATTGAATGACACCTATCCAAGATCACTAGAGTACACAACATCGTTGCGATCGTGTAAAAGGCCAAGATAATTACAAGTACATACCATTTCTCATGGCTTACAGTCACACCCTACAGTATGTCAGGTATGCTAAGATGCAGCCACAACATAGAAAATTGTGTACATTGATATTACAGGTAATATTTCATAGACAAATACAATGATCTGCCAAAATTTCTCTTTAAAATTTACAGTCACTTTCATATGTACTCAGTCGAAGCTCATAGTTTCCTTCCAACTGTTGCTGGATCGATGTGCACCTGTAATAAGTTTCTACTATTTCCTTTAATTGTCTTAATGTCAAGTCAGCTGATTCTCTTGCGGTTCCCAGGATCTTTACCTTGTTTTCAATTTTGTATCTTTGTTATTGATTTCAGTGACTGTCTTCCCAACGTTGCTGTCATAGCTATCGACAATAGCTAGTTGTCCTCAGCATTTCACAATCTTATGTGGTAGACGTTCAGAAGTTGGATAGACAAACGATGTCCAGTGTAGGTGAACGTTTGTTGGCTGAAAAAATATAACGAACAATATCCAGATGGTGGCTAACAAAGATCCAGTTCTCATCGACAACGAAGAACGTTATGGAAATTTGATTAATGGAATGAGTATAGGCCTACGTATGAGTATTTTACAGGCTGAGGCATAGAACACGAATTTAACATAACGTACATAAATATAACTGAAACGCCATAAATACCTAACATGTTATTATTAGTTAGACAATATGAATTAATTTCCAAGAAAGTGCATTTAAGACGTTAGACGTCAGAGAAACATAAGAAGCAAAACAGCTATATTCGGAGACTTTTCCGCAACAACTGAAAATCGCTTTAGGACGTAAGAAATTCACCGATGTAAATAAAGTATATCTCATTGAAGTGAAACTCACAAGTAGTGTAAGTGAAGTATTAACAAAATGTTATGATTAAGGAACTCAGGGTCTTTAAAATACAGATGAGAAAGTTATCCAGAGCAGGAATTACTCATTAAAGTCACGACGAAATGTGGGGCACGTCCTCTGTCGTGACGTGGTAATTCCGTTTCTTACAGAAAGAGTGGAACGCTTACAGTTGGACAAAGCCTTGTAAGCCAGACCAATCATGTGCAGAAGTTGCTATCTCTCTCTCTTCTTTGCTTGTAAGGTACATGAAACTCCCTTGCCGGTACCACATGTTACATCCAAATAGTTCTATCTTGTGCTACACCCTGATAATTATTGACGCCCATCCTATTGTATGTTGTTTTAAGTTTTTTACCCTTGGTTTTTCAACAAGTCCCTTCTCCATATACGTTCTGGGAAACACTTGATCCTCCTACATTCTTATCAGACCTGACAAATGGTATCTTGGAATTTAGTATACGCATAAATGTTGCTTGATAGCATGTTTATTTGTGTGTCGCCTCATGTCTTCCAGTTTTGCGATTTATTACCATAGAATGGAACAAAGATTTTTATTCAGTTAAATTTCACATTTCTGCCCAACGCATTATGATTGGTCTGATGATTGTGTGATACAGTTTAACTTTAGTTTTCCATTTCAGTATTTTTGACCCTAGAAGTTGTTGTGTAGAGTAGTACGCTCTATTGGGGTTTTGCAGTCTCATTTTCACTTCCGCGTGTCTCGTCTATCACTGCGCCAGGAAATATGAACTGTTCATCGAATTCAAATTTATCTTTGGCATTAGCTAGATGCGGCTGGTGCCCTTGGTCATTTTTACATCTTTGGAGTCTCATATATTATGTATTCTGATTATTTACTTGTAGCTCAAGTTTTAATGCTTCTTCTACGGGCTCATCAGGTAACTGTCTAATCTCCATTCCAATTTTTACAGTTGCCATTGTGTCAACTGCTTATGATGAACACATTAGCTTTATTTCGTTGGAAGATCCCAGCAGGTAGTAGTTACTTTTCGTGACACATCTCGCCTAGTATACAGTAAAGAGAAGAGGGAAAGGAGCATCTCGCTGTCTTCGTCCAGTTTTATTTTGAAAATGGTCAGATTTCATTCCATTTAGTGAAGCTCTGCTTATATATCATCCATGCATACTTTAAAAACATTTGTAAGTTTCAATGGAAATCCCAATTCCGTCATTACGTTCCACAGGCATCGCCTGTTAATGTAGTCATAAGACTTGATTAAATCGGTGAACAGCTAATGGTTGAGTTGCGTTGTTTGGGGGAAGAGACCAAACAGCGAGGTCATCGGTCTCATCGGATTAGGGAAGGATGGGGAAGGAAGTTGGCCATGGCCTTTCAAAGGAACCATCCCGGCATTTGCCTGGAGCGATTTAGAACAGGTAATGCACTTTAGGTTTACATTCCTAGTGGAAATAAAAAAATCATCTGATTTAAAAAAAATCATAGCTATTATGTTATTTGAGATATGTGAATGAACAACGTACTGTTGGAAAGAGCAAACCCTCGAGCTTTACATGGTTCGCACAAGGTAGCAGCAGTGTGCGCCCAGTTCAGTTCTAGTTAAGATGGTGTCGGGACAACAGAAATCGTTTTGTGTTCTACGTTTTGCGCAGTGGGGGTCGGTAATAACGGTTCAGCGTGACTTTCGTACTAGGTATGGTGTGGATGCTCCTACAGCACAGAGCATTAGACGATGGCATGAACAATTCCAACAAACAGGTTGTCTGTGTAAAGGCATATCACCGGGCTATCCCCGAGTATCTGAATCAGACGTCGAACGCATCCGCCATAGTCCATAGAAATCCGTTCGCCGTGCAGCTCCAGAGCTCAACATTCCCCCGATATCCGTCTGACGTGTGTTGCGTCGATGTTTACACTTGAAACCATACAATATTCAGCTACTGCAAGCATCTCGTGAAGGTGACAAACAACAACGTGTGGAGTTCTCTAATTTCGTTCTCGGCATGATGTAGGATGACAGTTTTCTTCCACGCTCAGTGTTTAGTGACGAGGCAACATTCCATTTTAATGGAAAGGTGAATCGTCATAATGTGAAAATATGAGGTACCGAACGACCACATGAAGATGCACAACATGAGAGGGACTCTCTAAAATGTAATCTGTTTTACGAAGTTTCACGGGAAAAAGTGTGTGGCCCATTTTTCACTGCCGAGAACACTGTTACAGGTGCACATGCCTCGATATGATTCAGAACTTTCTTTTCCCACAGTTGGAGAGTGATTCGAACGACTTCATTTAACAACAAGATGGGCACCGCCGCACTGGCATCTGGAAGTGCGGGAATTTTTAAATGAAGGAACGAGAGGTCGGTCGCACTGGGCCACATGATTTAGCCTTACATTACTGGCCTCTAAGGTCACCAGACATGACTGTATATGATTACTTCTTGTGGGGATTTATAAAAGACGTTGTTTATGTGTCTCCGATACCGACAACACTGAATGAACTGAGATATAATATAACAGCAGGTATGGAAGCTGCAACTCAAGACATGCTCGCTGCAGTGTGGGAACCATTCGAATACCGCAATGACATATGCCGTTCACCTGAAGGGGGGCATACTGAACACCCAGGAAAATGTATGAAAAAACTTTTTGAGTTTCCCGTTCATTAAAAAACAAAATTCAGTGCATAAGTGTATTAGTTTCAGAAATATATACGTGCCAAATCAGATAATTCTTTTTGATACGCCGTGTATTTTCATTTACAGTCTTTATACCAAATATTTTCTGGGTAATGGCTCCACTTCTGCAAGAGCCATTTTGATACTCCCCAATTATATTATTTGGTATGGTTTCAAGTAGTTTATCAATAAACAAGATAAAATCTATAAGACAGTGTTAACTAGTGATATTCCCCTACAGCTTCACAAGTCCACTCTGTCTCCTTTTGTATGTATCGGACTACTGATGATTCATTCTGCTCTCTTGTTACAGACTCAGTTTTCCAGATTACCTATATCATGCGACACAGTGCTGCTGCCCCATATGTTTCTATTCCAGCTGAAATTCCTTCACTTTCAGTTGCCTTGCCATTTTTAAGTCTTTAGTACTTTATATGAAGACAGTAACTGTTCTCAAAGAAACAGATACCATTGATGACGGTGCATCTTCTCTAGAATACATGATAATTAATTGAAACTCTCAGCTGCCGACAGGTGTTGTTAACATACCTCGATGGGGATGGCTGAAAATGTGTGCCCCCACTGGGACTCGAACCCGGGATCTATTGTGTGGTGTGCGTACTGTAAGACCTTCGGTACACACACCATCAGATTATTTGACTTGTCGCTCTAACGAAGTAGGCGAGTGTCAGCAATATGTCTCGTGGTCTTATTGTGGCGTGTTTATCTTCTGCCGTTAGGTCAGCGATAGAAATGCCACTTGCACGCATAGAGTAGCAGATTGACGGTGACCAGCTTTAAACAGAACTTGATTAATTTTCACACACATTTATTAAAATAATAAAAAGCATAGAATTACGTAACTTGATTCTGGATGCTGTTTACAATTGACAATCTGAATTTCCTTTGGTCTTGGTACGTTAATCTTACTCTCACATATCTCTGATACTTGACAAAGTGTCTATACAAGTATCTTCATGGCTATATAGAGGAATATGATAATCTTCTTAGGCGCAGACTGAAACGTGACTATAGACTGGTACAGACTAATGTAGACTGGTACAAACTGGTGCAGACAAATGCAGACTAATGCAGCCTGACTAATCGGAGGTCTGTACACTCGTTATAATACCTCACACATTCAGGTATCACTGCGCGAGTGTGATCCGCGAGGAGAAAAGGTTCTACGTTAGCAGCAATCTCATTGGCTGTTTTACATATTAATACGCGGATCGGCGGAAGCAGAATTTTGTCCGTCTCTAAGGCAGCGCCACCTCGTAGTGCGGAGACGGACGAGCCGTGCGCCTGCGCTGTTGTGCTTAGCGGGGCGCGCTCTAGTGGGGAAGTTGTGTACGCGCTGACTACGCGGAACTATGTACACAACATCTTGCTCATATGGCAGACGCTCCATCCATCTGACCCGCCCAGATGAACAGCGCGACTGCAGGGACCGTGCAAATGCGCACAGGTTGCCCGAACTCTTACAGGAATCGTCACCTTAGTGGGCGCGAGTAATGAGTGGATGGACAAATATCTATTAGAAACATTACGTACATAGATTGTGAGCAGTTGGGAATGTGGGTCTCACGGGAAGCGTACTAGGGATAAGCCCCTGCAGTAGCGTTATTTATCTGTGTCCTCAGTGGCTCAGATGTATAGAGCGTCTGCCATGTAAACAGGAGATCCCGGATTCGAGTTCCGGTCGGGGCACACATTTTCAGCTGTCCCCATCGAGGATGTCGGCAGTTGAGAGTTTCAATTAATTATTATTCATTAATACTTCCCTGCATCTCTTTATATGTAGGTTGTTGAGTGCATCATATATTTTAAGATGGTTACTGTTTTGATGATGTTCATAAAGTGTCAATCAATTGTTTTAGATAATGTTTCTTTCTCATCCTACTTATCTTATTAGCCAGCTTTTGTGTCTGATGACAAGTAAGTACTGTTTCAGGACTATTATTAGCTTGTCGTCATTCACTATGTAATTTCATAAACTTGTCTTAACCTTCCTCACATTAATCATGAAACTACCTCTTCCTGCCTTTTTTATTCTTTGTGGGTTATTTCTTGCAGCTGTGGAGATGGCTTCTTTTAATCTATTCCAGTACTCATTAATGATCATTTCATGGTTTTCTCCCATTGTACATAAGACTTCAAATCTATTTGGAACTTCATCTTTGTAATTGAGTAATTCTTCCGTCCCTGTTACATTTTCTAGATAAAATCTGCGCACATTATCAAGTCTGATTTTGGCTTTTGGTGCTGCCTTCAACCTGATTCTCATTGTACGAGGTGTTACTAGATTGTGGTCTGACTCTCTGTCCGCGCCTCGACAGAATCGTATATCAGTAATTGCCATTCTATGTCTGAGAGATCTATGAGAGCATGGTCAACTTGGTTTATTGTTTATTTACCATTTGAATTCCAGATTTCGGTATGAATACGTTTATAAGGGAAGGTAGAGCTGCTAATAATCATTCCCACTGGTGTAGTAAAATTTATCAGCCGAGTAGCACTGCCATTACTCTTCTTACGCAGAGCCGGCCGCGGTGGCCGTGCGGTTCTAGGCGCTGCAGTCCGGAACCGCGGGACTACTACGGTCGCAGGTTAGAATCCTGCCTCGGGCATGGATGTGTGTGATGTCCTTAGGTTAGTTAGGTTTAAGTAGTTCTAAGTTCTAGGGGACTGATGACCACAGACGTTAAGTCCCATAGTGCTCAGAGCCATTTGAACCATTTTTCTTACGCAGATTTTCGTTTCCAACAGTAAGTTTGAAAACAAAGTCTTCTCCTACT
Organism: Schistocerca nitens; assembly: GCF_023898315.1. Lineage (NCBI taxonomy): Eukaryota > Metazoa > Arthropoda > Insecta > Orthoptera > Acrididae > Schistocerca > Schistocerca nitens. Next base: position 955,135,113 of record NC_064616.1, read on the forward strand.
GCCGGCCGCGGTGGTCTAGCGGTTCTGGCGCTGCAGTCCGGAACCGCGGGACTGCTACGGTCGCAAGTTCGAATCCTGCCTCGGGCATGGGTGTGTGTGATGTCCTTAGGTTAGTTAGGTTTAAGTAGTTCTAAGTTCTAGGGGACTTATGACCTAAGATGTTGAGTCCCATAGTGCTCAGAGCCATTTGAACCATCTTCTCCTACTTTTGCATTAAGATCGTCTATTACTGTCGTGACATCATGTTATGGTGTTCATATGCTTAAATCTGACAGATCTTCAATGAAGTTGCCCTTAACTGCATCGTATTTTCCTTTAGTTAATGGATGACGGCTTATTAGTGACGAGATGAACCTTTTGGATCTCAGTCTTAGACTAATCTTTCATCAGCTTCTTCAAAGGATATTGTTGAGATTCATGGGTAATACTTTCTTTACCGCCTTTAAAAATTGTATATTTATACATTTTTCGTACATCGGTATTTTTGCTATTGCAACAAGTGTCTAGTTGTTTACGTGCATCACGTGGCAACGAATGAAAATTCTGTGACCCGTCACTCCTGTCAGAGACATAGTTTAATAATGTTACAAAATTATTATTTAATTGTTTTATAGCATCAGACACTTATAATGATCAATGTTTTCTGATATCTGTCGAATAAATTATGTTCGAAAATAGGTATTGGATTTCCGATTGAGTGTTCTTAGAACGTGTGGCTTTGTTCTAGCGTAGTAATAACAGTGTGAGACTAGTGATAGTAAAATGTATATAAGACTTTATGTTTTTAATAATTAGAATGCTCGTCAGTATTATTTGATAAAGATGTGCGTTAGTTATGGGTATCTGACTGCATCATACTAGGAAGTATGCACGAGTTGCATTTTTAGCTGAGACTGACTGAATTATCGTGCAGTTACAGACATCGGCATGATTAAGTGATTTTTACGAAATACATACGAGCTTTTAAGAGGTGAAATTTAATTTCAGAAGAAAGTTTGAGGACGTGCCGAGACCATTATAATCTGAATCTTAAACTTCCAGAAGAAATCATGATAATTAACGGTGCGCGTATAACCTTGGAAGGATGAAACGAATAGAGACATCTTGAGTTGAAATGGTATGTGATATTTTTGAAATGACAAAACCTCGAATCTAATTTACAGTGAATTTGACAGTGTGAGCCCACTTGCCACTATGACGTTGCACCTACGCTAACCAGCTCGCATGCATTCATTCGACTGAGAAAGGTGTCATAAGGCCGCAGTATTCTCTTCTGTCCTGGATCCTGCCACTGATCTTGGGATCTTGCTGGCCACGTGAGTGCAACATCACACAGAAAGTTTATAGATACACATGCAATGTACGGACAGGCATTGTCCTGTTAACAAAGGGCATCACAATACTGCCTCCGTCACTGAACACCATGCCACGCCATTCCCAGCAGTCGTGCATCCCGGTCACTTAATCGCTCCAAATGCCGCATTAACGCCAGCCAACGCACTGAATGGCAGTTCCATAGTTCGGTTGCTGCTAGTCTACAACTAATGGTGTAGACCGGGAGCTCATAACTTTTTCTCTAATGAAAAGGCCGGTCGTTGGTCCACAATATGGTGGTCCTCCATTCCACTGGTCAGACATTGTCGACGAGAACCATGAGGATGTGTATAGCCCTCCTTATATTGACATGAAGTTCAACATCAGACCACTTTCGCTTCCGAAAGCCTCCAAAATCTGAATACTGCAACAATACGACCAATCGGCCGAATTGAGGTGTACAGTGTTCCTTATAACTCTGTCAAGTGCTGATAACGCTGTGTCTCAAATGTACGTGGCATCCCTGTGTCTTTTACAGTGACCATACAACATCTGACGTTGTTCTCTTCCCTTATAATACCTATCAGACCTGGTAACAACATTAAATACGAAAACTATAATGCACTCTCGTGGTCATTCTACTTGTCACAAGAAGAGCAAATTTGGTCATCTACGTACACGCCGGTGACGTCTTCATGTGCAAGTTACAGTAACGCCTGAAATTCTCTTCTGTGTGCTGTAAATTTTGTCGATATATGTATAAATGTATGCAGTGTATGTTTTCTTTCACACATCAAATAGAAGACATCTGAAATAATTGTTATTATTACTATCACTATTATTATCAAAACAAGCACTTATGTAGATAAATAAATAATTTTTTTTCAATAACTAAATATTTATTTAGCCTTGCTCTTTTGTGAAAGTTGCCATCACGAGGAATCAGAAAGGAACAACTCAATTACTCAATTTATGTTTTAAATAATTTGTGATGTATGAAAATTACCGAGGGAGTTGTGAGGTGCACTGGTGAAGCCCCTTTGGAGATAGTTACGCAAAGTAATTGTACAGTGCAATAGTTTACCAGTTTATCGAAACAAAATTTCAGACATTTTTGACTATTTTCAATACGTAATTTAGCTTCATGCAATCAATGTAACAATTAATTTTGATTCCAGACCTACCTATATTTATTTATATTATCTATCCCCTCACAAGCTCCAGCAAAACACAAAAAGGGTTAATAACAGCTCGCGCTGAGGTGCACAGTCATTCCTTCTTCTCAAAAAATAGTTCAAATGGCTCTGAGCACCTTGGGACTTAACATTTGAGATCATCAGTCCCCTAGAACTTAGAACTACTTAAACCTAACTAACCTAAGGACATCACACACATCCATGCCCGTGGCAGGGTTCGAACCTGCGACCGTAGCGGTCGCGCAGTTCCAGACTGGAGCGCCTTCTCACATACGGTAATACTACACAGACATGAAACAGCGGTACTGACTGTCGATAGATACTAAATGGAGTAAAAACATGTTACACACCTGGTAAAACGGTTTTTAGTGCTACATTTAATAGCTCAATTATGAAAACAGCATCCGAAAGTCCCTTTCATTCCATGGAAATGATGTTAAAGATCATTCCAGTTCGATGAGTTGGATGGTCTGGGGTGTGTCGTCGTGACGGCAATGCGGGTTGATCATTTATTTCCACTTGAAAGAAGTCCATTGTGGAATTTTCTGTTTCCTTGTACGTCCGGAAAAATCAGTGTCTGCTGTTTTGATGTGCATTTCTATTTTACACTCCTGCTAGTGCTTGCTAAATCTATATATCCTCTCCATTGAAAAGTATTTCAAATGATCCGGCAGCAGTTTATAGTGGTGGTTATATGGTATTTAGCCTGTCAGATGAAGCACTTGGCATTCTGGCATGAATGGCAGGCTTGTGGTTGTTCAGCATCTCTTTACACACCTGTGAAACAGCTTCTTGCTTTTTGACTTAAAGTGGAGGGATATGGCTTAGAGTAGGGAGCCTGTAAAGTGGTAAAATTTTCAGACAGTGCGGTGTAGGTCGCATTGTTCTGCTGAGCTGGGTATCGAGCTTGTTGGTATAGTTGCTATATAGACAGACAGGAGTACAACATACTGTTTTGAAATATACTAATCCCAATGCAGAGCAGCGGGACGTTACTACTTCTGCTATCCAAGTGATGTTGCGGAGGTTTTGGAGGATACTGTTCTTCTTGAGAACTTTGGTGCAGCGTTAGTCACGCAATTGTACGAGGGCAGTTCAATAAGTAATGCAACACATTTTTTTTCTGAAACAGGGGTTGTTTTATTCAGCATTGAAATACACCAGGTTATTCCCCAATCTTTTAGCTACACAACACTATTTTTCAACGTAATCTCCATTCAATGCTACGGCCTTACGCCACCTTCAAATGAGGGCCTGTATGCCTGCACGGTACCATTCCACTGGTCGATGTCGGAGCCAACGTCGTACTGCATCAATAACTTCTTCATCATCCGCGTAGTGCGTCCCACGGATTGCGTCCTTCATAGGGCCAAACGTATGGAAATCCGACGGTGCGAGATCGGGGCTGTAGGGTGCATGAGGAAGAACAGTCCACTGAAGTTTTGTGAGCTCCTCTCGGGTGCGAAGACTTGTGTGAGGTCTTGCGTTGTCATGAAGAAGGAGAAGTTCGTTCTGATTTTTGTGCCTACAAACACGCTGAAGTCGTTTCTTCAATTTCTGAAGAGTAGCACAATACACTTCAGAGTTGATCGTTTGACCATGGGGAAGGACATCGAACAGAATAACCCCTTCAGCGTCCCAGAAGACTGTAACCATGACTTTACCGGCTGAGGGTATGGCTTTAAACTTTTTCTTGGTAGGGGAGTGGGTGTGGCGCCACTCCATTGATTGCCGTTTTGTTTCAGGTTCGAAGTGATGAACCAATGTTTCATCGCCTGTAACAATCTTTGACAAGATATTGTCACCCTCAGCCACATGACGAGCAAGCAATTCCGCACAGATGGTTCTCTTTTGCTCTTTATGGTGTTCGGTTAGACAACGAGGGACCCAGCGGGAACAAACCTTTGAATATCCCAACTGGTGAACAATTGTGACAGCACTACCAACAGAGATGTCAAGTTGAGCACTGAGTTGTTTGATGGTGATCCGTCGATCATCTCGAACGAGTGTGTTCGCACGCTCCGCCATTGCAGGAGTCACAGCTGTGCACGGCCGGCCCGCACGCGGGAGATCAGACAGTCTTGCTTGACCTTGCGGCGATGATGACACACGCTTTGCCCAACGACTCACCGTGCTTTTGTCCACTGCCAGATCACCGTAGACATTCTGCAAGCGCCTATGAATATCTGAGATGCCCTGGTTTTGCGCCAAAAGAAACACTATCACTGCCCGTTGTTTGCAACGCACATCCGTTACAGACGCCATTTTAACAGCTCCGTACAGCGCTGCCACCTGTCGGAAGTCAATGAAACTATACGATACGAAGCGGGAATGTTTGAAAATATTCCACAAGAAATTTCCAGTTTTTTCAACCAAAATTGGCCGAGAAAAAAAATGTGTTGCATTACTTATTGAACTGCCCTCGTATATAGTTCTAGGACGTATCATGTGTGACACCCAAATACGATGGAGTATGCTTCTGTGTTACAGCGTTCCTTTTAAAATTTATTTGCAGCTAAAGGTAGGCATCTTTGCTGTTGAGATGACGACAAGAGCAATCTGACTTACTGCACTAGGTTTCAGTCGCCACTTATGGCAGCAATGTCACAAGGCAAAGAGTCATGTGTCAGTATCCTATATGTTTCCTCTATGGACTTCTCGTAGACAGAAATGGTTAGGTCATCTGTGTAATCCAATTTCCGGCGGTAAGTGTGAGGAATATCTGCACTGAACATGTTGAAAAGAATTAGTGCAAGCCTTGAGAGATCCATTCTTCCGAGTTCTTCTGTTGCTGATTTTATAACCTCAGATAAGGATGAATTATCGATCGCATAACATAGTATTTACAGCGGAGTTGTAGTTTTACAGGGGATTACTCTTACGAACCTTAGAGTCCCTCTCTCCACTCGTAGTCACAAGCTGAATTACTGCAAAAGCTATGGACGTTCTCATGCCTTCTTTAAACACTGAATTAGTAAAAGTTGTGTGACTGAGGATTTGATCTGTAGGACTCTGCCGCGTTCGAGAACCAGCAGACGTTGCATAATGTGGCTAGAAATTAGAATCAAAATAATTGTTTACAGCAGTTGACAGTAAGAAATAACGAGACCCATACAGAGAAAGATTCTTGCTTTATCCGTTGTTTTTCATGGTTTAGAGATTGCGATTATTTCAATTTCCTTCAGTTCAGTATGAATCGTCCACTCATCATAACGCTGCTAAAGAAAGTTCCCATGTTTACTTCAAGGACCAGTATTCAATAGAAATTCGTTGATTTAACCATCATATCAACAGCTTTTTTCCTCTTCGGTGCAATAATAACACTCCCTTGTGTGGATGGGTGTGAATAGTCAGTATGCTTTTTGAAACTAGCTTTGGCCCTACTTTACTAACCGTCTATGGCCTTTGTCCATAGGAGACCTTGATAGGAAATTAACCCACTAAGGAACTTGTTCTATTATATCATAGTTTCTCTGAGTGGATGGACTTGATCCTGTCCTCTTCAGAAAGTTCCAAGAATTTTTACTTGATGTTTGAAATCAAGACCACTGTACACTACATAGATTTTTCTCTACAAGCGAAAGTTCTGAGATCTCCCTCCCTGATATTACTGATGCCACTAATTAGAGACTCTTTGTACAGAAATTCGCTTTTCTCATTCCGGCCACGTACATGCACTCTAAGGGAAAAAAGAAAGGAATGACACACAACCAAGAAAATATCCGAACAGGACGTAGATCAGTAATTATAATGTATGTATACAGACAAACAGATGATTACATTTTTAAAGAAATTGGCTGGTTTATTTAAGAGAAAGAGCTTCGCAAATTGAGCAAGGCAATAACGCGTCGGTCCACGTCTGGCTCTTATGCAAACAGTTATTCAGCTTAACATTGATTCACAGAGTTTTTGGATGTCCTCCTGAAGGATACCGTGCCAAATTAAGCCCTTTGGTTGTCATCGGCAGCATGTTAACAGCACAGAGACACGTCGACGATAGTGTACGCCCAGTTTTGTTGCCCCCAGGCAAGCCATCCTGGGCTTAAATTTCAGCAAAATAATGCCCTCTCACACACGGTGAGAGCTTCTAGTGCTGGTCTTCGTGCTTGCCGAACCATAGCTTGACCCGAGAGGTCACCAAATCTCTCCCCATTTCAAAACTTATGGAGCATTTTGGTCGGGGCCCTTCCACCATCTCGGGATTTTGTAGATCTAGCGCGTCAGCTGGAGAGGATATGGCACGACATACGTCACGAGGACATCCAACAGCTCTATCAGTCAGTGCCAAGCCGAGTAATTGCTAGCATAAAGGCCAGAGGCACACCAATTCGCTACTGTCTTTCTCAATTTGTGAAGACACTTCTATTGAAAAAATCATCCAGTTTTTGTGGAATTTTAATAATCTACTTGATTGTACATGTACGACACAATTACTGACGTCCGTTACATTTCACATGCCGATAATTCCGTCATGGTGCGTCGATTTTTCTTTTCCTTTACTTGTCTTTTAGTGTACTTCTTTCGATATACCTCTTGCGAGTCAACACGACATTATGAAAGCAGTGTATTTAAATGCTGTAGGTGGTATGAGTCTTAAAGATCTGTCCTCGTCAACGGAAAATTTGCTCCAACTGTTTTTCTGGAAATCCCACTTGAGCCTAGTAAAATATGTGTCGAGTAAATGAATTCCGGAGACTTAAATCTGCTCAGGGTTGAAATACTTATTTCTAGTAGTTGAGATGAAGGCTGCTTCGCCTTGGAGCTCAAAAATGCTGAAGAAAAACTTCATCTGCCCAGATGGTAGATCCCCGTTTGTGTCGTTCTTATTAGACTTCCAGTCAGAATGGTAACCATTTAATTTATCGTGGTAAACGGATGAACGCTGATGAACTTCCAAGACATCTAATTGTCAAAGAATTCTTATACGTATTACTGTTATCATTTCTCGTTTTCTAATTGCTGCTACATGAATGTTATCAACCACATATGTTGGTTGTGTGACCGCCAGTTATTGTTGCTCGATTAGAAACACCCGGGGACTCGACTAGGGTAGATGGAAGGTAAATACCGGGTGATTATAATTAATTTCCGGCTACTACGTAGGTCCACTGAGGGTAATTATCGTATGTCAACGAATCTTGTTAGATATGTTAGCGCATTAATGTGGGACCGATTTACGCCAGTAAAAGTCACTTTCAGTTTTGGCCAAGAGGTTCAGATTTGGCAATGTACAATGTTCGTCTACGGTATGACATCCGTGCTGTCATTTGGTTGGCCACAAAGTGAGTGAACGGTATGGCTATCGAGAAGGGAGACAGAGAGCTGTTAGTAAAACTATTTTATGTAAATGGCAGCATTTACATCGATACATTGAAAGTATTGCCGACTGAAAGATCTGAGGAGATGCCCGATGTCTTTAAATGGTTTAAAGAAGATAATAATGAAATTCTAAAACACGTGTGAGGTTGAAGTGTCATCTGGAAGAAGAAGCCATCCTACTAACGAGGTTGCTGTAACCGGCCATGCAGCATATGCTCCGGGTAGTGCTAGTGCTCTTGCAGTCTGACGAGAATTTTGTACCTCATGCTGAGTGGTACGGAAAGTTTTGCGATGTATTTTGCACTTGTAGCGGTACAACTTCCGAGCGGTTCAACAACTGAAATCTCATGATATACAGCAAAGATCTGAATCTTAGGTGTACCTTGAGGTGTACAAGTCATCGGGACCTTCTTGTACAGCATGTGATTCCTGCTATGGAAGAGGATACATCTACATCTACGTGATTACTCTGCTATTCTCAATTAAATGTTTGGCAGAGGATTCAATGAACCGCCTTCAAGTTCTCTCCACCGTTCCACTCTTGAACGGCGCGCGGGAAAAACGAGCACCTAAATTTGTCTGTGCGAGCACTGATTTCTCTTATTCTATCGTGATGATCAGTTCTCCCTATGTAGGTAGATGCCAACAGATTGTTTTCGCAATCGGAGGAGGAAACTGGAGATTTAAATTTCATGAGAAGATCCCGTCGCAACGAAAAACGCCTTTGTTTTAACGATTGCAACCCCAATTCAAGTATCATGTCTGTGGCACTATCTCCCATATTTCGCGATAATACAAAACGAGCCGCCCTTCTTTGAACTTTTTCGATGTCATCCGTCAGTCCCACCTGATGCGGATCCCACACCGCTCAGCAATACTTCAAAATAGGGCGGACAAATGTGGTGTAAGCTATTTCTATAGTAGATCTGTTGCACTTTCTAAGTGTTCTGCCAATCAATCTCAGTCTTTGATTTGCTCTACCCACTACATTAACTATGTAATTGTTCCAACTTAGGGTATTTGTAATTGTAACCCCTAAGTATTTAGTTTACTTTACAGCCTTCAGATTTGTGTGACTTATCGCGTAATGGAAATTTTGCAGATTTTTTTTAGTACTCATGTGAATAACTCCACACTTTTCTTTATTCGTGATCAATTGCCACTTTTAGCACCATGCAGATATCTTATCTAAATCATTTTTCAAATAATTTTGGTCATCTGATGACTTTACAAGACGGTAAATGACAGCATAATCTGCAAATAATCTAAGAGGGCTACTCAGATTGTCTCCTATGTCGTTAGTATAGATCAGGAACAACAGAGGGCCTATAACACATTCTTTGGGGTACGCCGGATATTACTTCTGTTTTACTCAATGACTCTCCGTCTATTACTACGAGGAGAGGAAATCTCGAATCCAGTCGCACAACTGAGGCGATATTCGACAAGCACGCATTTTGGTTAGAAGACGCTTGTGATGAACGGTGTCGGAAGCCTTCTGGAAATCCAAAAATATGGAATCATTTTCACATCTCCTGTCAATATAACTCATTATTTCATGAGTATAAAGAGCTAGCTGAGTTTCACAATAACGATGTTTCCTGAATCCGTACTGACTACGTGTCAATGAATCGTTTCCTTCGAGGTAGTTCATAATGTTCGAATACAGTATATGTTCCAAAACACTACTGCAAATCGACGTTAGTAGTATTGGCCTGTAATTCTGCGGATTACTCCTATTTCCTTTTTTGGGTATAGGTGACACTCAAGCTTTCTCTGAACTGTTCTGCAACTATATCTTCTGAGTCGGGGGATCGGTAAAACGATCCAATTAATAGTTTAGTCCGATTGTCAGGTATAACATCTACTCATACTATTTCACATGAACAATCTACTTCAATTTCGCTACAAGGCAAACTACCTCTGACAGCAATAATTACTCCAGCACCAACTGTATTTAATCTGTCCTTTCTGAACACTGTTAGATCGTTGGAAAAAATTTCCGCTCAACTTATTTCAAGCTTTAGCCAGCGCTCTGTATCTACAACTATTTCAGCTTGAGTGCTTTCTTTTAGGGCTTGGAGCTCTTGTTCTTTCCCATCACAGCTACGACAATTTACAACTACAATACCAATCGTTTCTACAACTACCTTACTGTGTTTACCTGCCCACTTTTAGACGGACGCCCCTTCTGTGATTCCCTGAGACCCTCTAATCTAAAAAACCGCCCAGTCCCTCTCACACAGCCCCGGCTACCCGTGTAGCCGCTTACTGTGAGTAATGGACTCCTGACCTATTAAGCAGAACCCGGAAGCCCAACAGCCGATGGCGCAAGTCAAGGAATCTGCAGCCTACGCGGTCACAGACCCACCTGAGCCTCTGATTCAGACCCTCCACTCAGCTGTGCACCAAACGATCACAGTCGGTTCCGTCGACGAAGCTGCTGATGATGAGCTCCGCCTTAATCTCGCAAGCAAGACTGGCAGTCTTTACCATTTCCGCTAACTGTCCGAAACCAGACAGAATCTCCTCCGGTCCAAAGCGACACTCATCATTGGTACCAATATGGGACACCACCTGCAGTTGGCTGCACCCCATACTCTTCATGGCATCCAGAAGCACATTTTCATCATCCGCAATGACCCCCCTGGTATTCACACAGAGTTCACACTGGCTTCCTTCCCCTCCTTAGAGCCATGTTCCTAAGTGGTCCCATTACACGCCAAACATTGGAGCTCCCAACTAATAGCAAACCCACCCCCTGTAAATGCCCAGACATTGCGGACCGAGAAGCTTCCTCTGGAATAGTGTGGACGACTGCATCCAGCTCAGAGACTTCGTCGGTCACAGATAACGCCCAAAACCTGTTCGTCAAGCGAAACAGGGAAGCCCCACGATCAGCCCCTTAGAAAAAATTGCGCTGCCCGCCAGACCCTTGAATGATCTCCCACTAGACCATGGGTTAGGGGTCAATCTTAGTGCAGGCAGTACCCGGGTCGGTCACAGCAGTGGACCGATCGGCGGACATATGGGTCGTACTCGACGTCCCTCGCATCCCCGCAACCGAACCCCCACACTGATGCCCCTTGGCAGCAGCCTCAAGCTGTGTGACTGAAGCCAACACTGCCTGGAGCTGTGAGCGAAGGGTCACCAACTCAACTCGCATCTGTACACAGCAATCACAGTGCCTATCCATGGCTGAAGTCGCTCCTCTTTGAACCTCGTGAAAATATGTAATAAACGAATGGTGTACTCGCCTTATTAGCAGTGGGAACTCGCAGTGTTCTCTCACTGACAGTCTAATCAACATTGGCGGAAACCACATGTTGCTCGCTCCGTGAAACATGTCCTTAATACACCCTACCAGGAATGCGCTACCTCCTGAGTTTTACCAGATGCATGCTCTACGACATCATCTGATCCCAAACCATATAACTTTTACCTCTCAGACTATCTAACAGAATGCGTTTACCAGGGACACTTTCATTCTTTATCTGATCTGAAAGCCAGTATATACACTCCCGGAAATGGAAAAAAGGACAAATTGACACCGGTGTGTCAGACCCACCATACTTGCTCCGGACACTGCGAGAGGGCTGTACAAGCAATGATCACACGCACGGCACAGCGGACACACAGGAACCGCGGTGTCGGCCGTCGAATGGCGCTAGCTGCGCAGCATTTGTGCACCGCCGCCGTCAGTGTCAGCCAGTTTGCCGTGGCATACGGAGCTCCATCGCAGTCTTTAACACTGGTAGCATGCCGCGACAGCGTGGACGTGAACCGTATGTGCCGTTGACGGACTTTGAGCGAGGGCGTGTAGTGGGCATGCGGGAGGCCGGGTGGACGTACCGCCGAATTGCTCAACACGTGGGGCGTGAGGTCTCCACAGTACATCGATGTTGTCGCCAGTGGTCGGCGGAAGGTGCACGTGCCCGTCGACCTGGGACCGGACCGCAGCGACGCACGGATGCACGCCAAAACCGTAGGATCCTACGCAGTGCCGTAGGGGACCGCACCGCCACTTCCCAGCAAATTAGGGACACTGTTGCTCCTGGGGTATCGGCGAGGACCATTCGCAACCGTCTCCATGAAGCTGGGCTACGGTCCCGCACACCGTTAGGCCGTCTTCCGCTCACGCCCCAACATCGTGCAGCCCGCCTCCAGTGGTGTCGCGACAGGCGTGAATGGAGGGACGAATGGAGACGTGTCGTCTTCAGCGATGAGAGTCGCTTCTGCCTTGGTGCCAATGATGGTCGTATGCGTGTTTGGCGCCGTGCAGGTGAGCGTCACAATCAGGACTGCATACGACCGAGGCACACAGGGCCAAATCCCGGCATCATGGTGTGGGGAGCGATCTCCTACACTGGCCGTACACCACTGGTGATCGTCGAGGGGACACTGAATAGTGCACGGTACATCCAAACCGTCATCGAACCCATCGTTCTACCATTCCTAGACCGGCAAGGGAACTTGCTGTTCCAACAGGACAATGCACGTCCGCATGTATCCCGTGCCACCCAACGTGCTCTAGAAGGTGTAAGTCAACTACCCTGGCCAGCAAGATCTCCGGATCTGTCCCCCATTGAGCATGTTTGGGACTGGATGAAGCGTCGTCTCACGCGGTCTGCACGTCCAGCACGAACGCTGGTCCAACTGAGGCGCCAGGTGGAAATGGCATAGCAAGCCGTTCCACAGGACTACATCCAGCATCTCTACGATCGTCTCCATGGGAGAATAGCAGCCTGCATTGCTGCGAAAGGTGGATATACACTGTACTAGTGCCGACATTGTGCATGCTCTGTTGCCTGTGTCTATGTGCCTGTGGTTCTGTCAGTGTGATCATGTGATGTATCTGACCCCAGGAATGTGTCAATAAAGTTTCCCCTTCCTGGGACAATGAATTCACGGTGTTCTTATTTCAATTTCCAGGAGTGTATGAACACGTTGGTCAGATTCCAATGGAACTGCTGCGATCAAGCATCGATCACGTCTTTTTACTGAGACAGCACCTCATCGACGCCTCCATTGCCCATAATGGACAACTAGCGTAAGCAAGCATTGGAAATAAAATTAACATTATGCCTTTCTGATTTGACCAGCACCAGATTTGCATCTGGTGGACAACATTGAATCTAACTTTTCTTTCATCGGAAATCGGTTCCGCATTAACGCATTAACATATCTGCCAAGTTTCGGTGCCATACTATATTTACAGTCCATTCGGGACATCCGTAAGTAACTACACTATTTATACCCACCCAGTACTAAGGAAATGAGCAACGACTACCTGACTGTTAACATGAGATTGCCGCCTCTTCACCTGCAATAGTTATTATATCAGACGTATCTGTCTTATCCAAGTTGAAACCTCTGTATTCTGCACAACTGTTTTACGTGCCTTGCTGTATACGTTAACGTCATTCGTTAGATACTACTGTATTACAATTGATGTCACAGTGGTTTAAATCTTTTGTGAAGTTACTTTAAACAAGTTTTTAGAGCCATACAATCTTCCTTAGCCACTCGTTAACAACCGCGCGACCGCTACGGTCGCAGGTTCGAATCCTGCCTCGGGCATGGATGTGTGTGATGTCCTTAGGTTAGTTAGGTTTAAGTAGTTCTAAGTTCTAGGGGACTGATGACCTGAGATGTTAAGTCCCATAGTGCTCAGAGCCATTGGAACCATTTTTGAACACTCGTTAACGAGTACGTTTAAAGCCAACACTCATTCTCCTGTAAATCAAGACTTTCCCTCGGTGTATAAAATATTCAAATATTTCAAGCAAATTGTGCTCCTAAGGAAGCAGCTGAGACTAAATTAGCACGTGATATTAGTAGAGATGGAAGTTTTTGCTTAAATTATGCGTTGAATCCTGTTGTATCCTTGGTCAAACAGCAGAGCGGCAGAGTTAATGTTACTTTCTCCTCCCAAGTTACTGTTCAGCATTAATAACAACTGTAATCTACTGTGTAATTTGAATACGATAGGGTCTGCAGGTGTGATGAATTTTTTGAATGATTTTGTGATGCATTCAGTTGCCATTCTATTCAGAAATTACGTCCTCCCACAACAACAGGACAAATATTTACAAATTTTTCATGAAAATTACATACAGTCATATTTACAACAATGATGAACGACAGTTAAATATAATAGAGAACAAAGGCATATGCACGTTAATTAACCAATTTCTGTGGAATAATTATATCTTCCCAGTGTTAAGTATTTAAAACATGGACCTGATATATAAGAGCACTGCAACAACTGCTCGAAAGTAACGTGCTCCTAAAATTGCGAAAAACCTCTCATTTATTTTATGAGCACTACATGTAGTAATAGGAGCAAGGACTAGGTGGCATAATACAGTACTAAGTAATCATCCATAAAATAAATTATAATGCGTCTAGTATATTTATGGATATAAATTGTTCCCATGTAAAAATACAAGTGACACTAATGTATCCGATGTATAATGCTTCCGGGTTGGGTTGTTTTCGGGGAGGAGACCAGACAGCGAGGTCATCGGTCTCATCGGATTAGGAAAGGGCGGTGAACGAAGTTGGCCTTGCCCATTCGAAGGAACCATCCCGGCATTTGCCTGGAGAGATTTAGGGAAATCACGGGAAACCTAAATCAGGATGGCCGGACACGGCACTGAACCGTCGCCGAGTGCGAGTCTAGTGTGTTAGCCACTGCGCCACCTCGCTCGGTATGCAATGCTTCGGTTTTATGTACTTGAAAATGGGGTAAGGTCGAAATTGCATAATCGTACATTAAATAAAGAGAATGGGAGCTGAATGCATCACGAAATCATTAAAAGGAAACAACTGTAATCGGTCATCTTTTGTTGTGTGGTTGTGCTAATTGTTTACAGCATGTGTGTTATCTTCTTGGTTATGCCGTATCATGGTTCCTGGACAGCGTAGTCCCGTCTACCAAAGGTATAAATTTCCTTGCACATCGCTCTCTAATTGCATATGTGACTTGAAAATGTCTGGGTGGTTCACCTATCAGAATATCTACTGTTATCGAAGACGTCACCTGGTTTCTTGAACATAAGTTATCTTGAAAACCTATATGGTTTTATAACTAAAAAGACACGTACTTCAGTGATATTTCCTGAATCTTTCGAGAGCGTGTAGCACATTTCGCTACGAGTGCCGCCTACTGCGCCAGCTCAATCACTCGCTCTGCGGGAGGCACCTGCGTTGCACCCTCCCTCTACACAGAGATGCAAACGAGGTCACAAACGCTGCACATACCTAGGATGTGCTAAAAATATACTATATTTCGTAGCAAGCGACTGATAACTAGGAAGAATACAATCTGCCGTGCAAATCAGTCAAACGTCTCTCACGCAAGCAATACACTTTCATGTAAAAGTAAAGCGTAATCAAGACAGGCTACCGTATGAAGTAAAACTGAACCTCAATACATTTGACTTACAAACATAAACTTAAATTTCAGAAATCTCATAAACCGAAGAAAGATTTGAAAACAGCAACAAAATGCAATCTACAAAGGCATGCTGAAAAGTACAGCTATCGAATTTTTTATTCTGTTCACAGTATCGATTGAGGTATTATACACACATCAAAAAAAGTTTTGCATCATCCCGGTTCCCAGAACACCTGAAGATAGAGATTGACTGTAGATATTGTATCTCAGACACAGTCCTTTCGACTGTTCAGAGATGTCACTAAACCCGCCCAAAGATCCAAAGATGAAAACAACCATGTATGGGCAGCGCCTATTAGACATTATATATATATATATATATATATATATATATATATATATATATATATATATATATATACACCTGGAAATTGAAATAAGAACACCGTGAATTCATTGTCCCAGGAAGGGGAAACTTTATTGACACATTCCTGGGGTCAGATACATCACATGATCACACTGACAGAACCACAGGCACATAGACACAGGCAACAGAGCATGCACAATGTCGGCACTAGTACAGTGTATATCCACATTTCGCAGCAATGCAGGCTGCTATTCTCCCATGGAGACGATCGTAGAGATGCTGGATGTAGTCCTCTGGAACGGCTTGCTATGCCATTTCCACCTGGCGCCTCAGTTGGACCAGCGTTCGTGCTGGACGTGCAGACCGCGTGAGACGACGCTTCATCCAGTCCCAAACATGCTCAATGGGGGACAGATCCGGAGATCTTGCTGGCCAGGGTAGTTGACTTACACCTTCTAGAGCACGTTGGGTGGCACGGGATACATGCGGACGTGCATTGTCCTGTTGGAACAGCAAGTTCCCTTGCCGGGCTAGGAATGGTAGAACGATGGGTTCGATGACGGTTTGGATGTACCGTGCACTATTCAGTGTCCCCTCGACGATCACCAGTGGTGCACGGCCAGTGTAGGAGATCGCTCCCCACACCATGATGCTGGGTGTTGGCCCTGTGTGCCTCGGTCGTATGCAGTCCTGATTGTGACGCTCACCTGCACGGCGCCAAACACGCATACGACCATCATTGGCACCAAGGCAGAAGCGACTCTCATCGCTGAAGACGACACGTCTCCATTCGTCCCTCCATTCACGCCTGTCGCGACACCACTGGAGGCGGGCTGCACGATGTTGGGGCGTGAGCGGAAGACGGCCTAACGGTGTGCGGGACCGTAGCCCAGCTTCAGGGAGACGGTTGCGAATGGTCCTCGCCGATACCCCAGGAGCAACAGTGTCCCTAATTTGCTGGGGAATTGGCGGTGCGGTCCCCTACGGCACTGCGTAGGATCCTACGGTCTTGGCGTGCATCCGTGCGTCGCTGCGGTCCGGTCCCAGGTCGACGGGCACGTGCACCTTCCGCCGACCACTGGCGACAACATCGATGTACTGTGGAGACCTCACGCCCCACGTGTTGAGCAATTCGGCGGTACGTCCACCAGGCCTCCCGCATGCCCACTATACTCCCTCGCTCAAAGTCCGTCAACTGCACATACGGTTCACGTCCACGCTGTCGCGGCATGCTACCAGTGTTAAAGACTGCGATGGAGCTCCGTATGCCACGGCAAACTGGCTGACACTGACGGCGGCGGTGCACAAATGCTGCGCAGCTAGCGCCATTCGACGGCCAACACCGCGGGTCCTGGTGTGTCCGCTGTGCCGTGCGTGTGATCATTGCTTGTACAGCCCTCTCGCAGTGTCCGGAGCAAGTATGGTGGGTCTGACACACCGGTGTCAATGTGTTCTTTTTTCCATTTCCAGGAGTATATATATATATATATATATATATATATATATATATATATATATATATATATATATATATATATATATATATATATTTTTTTGATCTACGAAGAACACGAATTTTTAATCATCACTATATACAAAAAAAATGTGGCCAGGGTGGACTTCTTCGATTCCATTTTGTGTAACCAACAAATTATGTGTGAATGTAGGATTTCCCGGTGTATACTGCTGATTAAATCTTCTCGGACTTCCATCCGGGTAGCTGCGTCGAATATCCGTGACGTTTCGATGCCTCTTTCTACCGGATGGAAACCTGAAAAGATTTCGTCAACAAATTAAATGCTTAGATATTCTAATAACATAATACACGCATTTAAATTTATTAAGGCCCTTTGTTTATAAGTTTCTCGTAACAAATGATCCGTCAAAAGTCAAAGATAGCGAGGATTTAGTGCCTCTATATTATCATTCAGTATTTTTATGCAACCCTACTTCAATGTTACTGAGCCACATGAACAATTTACTTTTCATAAATCTTTGTACTTTACTGTATTTTATTTGTAACTGAAAGAATTTACTAAAAACTTATTTGCTCACTTTCACCTTACTTATTGCCACAAAGAGAGTAAGAATACTGAAATCGTTTACTTTGTGTGAAAATATCTACATCAACAGTTCAGAATTTCTTTTACGAAAATCATGCAGCACTTTTACCTTCACTTTATAAGTTAGCTCACAACAACTATTTTCAGACATTTATTCAAAGATGAAACTTAATGCCTGTAGATACTGAATAAAGCACTTCAAATGTTAAAAAGGATTACACAGTATAATCAAACACTAGGAAAGGGCCCTATATATGTGGATGATTAGAATTAAATAACAGGGTAAACCTAATTTTATGTTTTAACTCAATAGTTACTTAAGAAAAATAATTTTGAATTTTTGATTCTCACTTCTGCACTTCTAATTATAGTGTTCGTAAACTGTTGGGTGTAGGCGTTGGGTGTGGCGGATAGTAAGAGGGGCTATACTGCCCGTGGTACTGTGTACACGTTTCTTGGAATATGGGCTAATTAATTCATCTTGTCATCTTAAAGTCCATTACCTAACTCAGCAACCTGTACCAGAGCCGTAATAATTCATCAGTCGGCATCCGAGGTAGCGTGCCAAAAACCCACGCCACCTTTTACGCTGCCCACAGTAACTTCCGTACAGTACAAAAGCATCTTTTACATAACCCATATCCTACACATTGTCCCTAAGCGTGTACCGTTTATATAAATGACAATTTACAGAAATATACAAAATTACACACACACAAACATTTTCATTTCATTAATGCATGAGAAAATAATATGCAGTAAATTATACATTTCACATATTTCTTTACGTAAATAGCAAACATACATTAGCTGAGGACTCTAACATCACATATATCATACTTTTCAAGTAGCCTTTGCATATCACAGCTAATTTTAAATGCAAAAACTATTTATAAAATTAGATGAGTGATTGAAGAGTGTTATATATCCTTCTTATATACAGGAGACACCTGGGCTATTGTTTATTCGCTTGAGACTTTCCACGACACGTGAAATTTACGATAAATGCAAGCTAAGTGTGGGATAATGACAAGACGTACTCTCTATAAAACTGATTTGGGATATCATCAGGATCAAGCGAATTAATTTTTTGAACTCTTTCAGCTGCTTCTCAGCCCCCAGGGATGCCGATTTCCATACGCCCTGTACAGGATTTTGTGGAGCAATCAGACGATGGTATGTCTATACTACTCTCCTTCATGAGAATCAAGACCGACATTGCTTACGTATATTTGCAGATTCCACTAAACGAGGAGCCACAAAACGTTGTCGTTATCAACACCCCGTTCGGCTTGTATCTGTACAAACACTGGCCTTTTGGGATCTCCTCGATCCGGCAGTCTTTCAGAGACAGCAGGACAGTGAATCAAATACATATCCGCTTGTAATAACTATCTCAAGGAATTAACTGTTACCCGTACTTCTAGTCAGGACCACCTGTGTATCCTCTCTACCCTATATACTGCACAACGTGACGCAGAGCTAAAATTCCGATAGAACAAATGCCACTTTATTCAGGAGCAAGTAGATTACCTCAGGCACATGCTCATCAAACTTAATATCCAGCCCACTGACCATATCACAGCAATCGACCCTCTATCCTGCCTCCAAAACTTACACTAGCCACAACTTTTCTTAGGAAATGTGAATTGTTATTCTAGGTTCCTGTCACAAGCAGGAAATATCATTCATCCGCTAAGTCTGCCGCAGACGGAATTGTGGTATCCCGCCCAAACTTGATAACACCCTCTAGCGGCTGCTGTGGCCGCGCTTTCCCCTGGATCCATGAATCTGTGGGAAGAGACACTGAAAGATCATCGTGCACATGACAGTGGCCAATTTGATTGTGATGTCGGCGATGCAAGACATCTGGACCTGAATAAGATTCATGCAAGCGCAAGTTGACGGACGATCTTGCCTCGCGCCCACCATCTGCTGGCGCTAAAAACCCTATAAAAGACAACATCGTTCGGCGCAAAGCGATTCTTGCAGCCTTCCTTCGGCGCCGGGTGCTGAGGAGGGTGGAACAGGTGGAGCAGTGACCGATGGCGGCGGCCGTGAAGCAATTCCATCTCAGGGGTGCGAACCATAGGAAGCGAAAAACAGTTGCAGTGTTTGATCCCTGGTGTATGAGGAGCGACGTTTGGCCATGTGCTGGTTGATGGTTCTGACAAAACGTTCCGCTTCGCTGTTCGACTGTGGATGGAAGGGTCCACTAATAAGATGCTGTACGCCATTTCGTTCACAGAAGGTTTCAAATTTATTTGATGTGAACTGTTGGTCGTTGTCTGCCACTATGACTTTAGGTAAACCTTCGAGGCAAAAAGTAAACACCTGAATTGTGCTACATGAGGTTGTATAGTTCATTGGCACAGCAAAAGTAAATTTACTATACGAGTCCACCACAATCAGCCAACGAGTGTTCCAAAAATGTCCTGCAAGGCCTATGTGCACACATTGCCATGGCGATAGCGACTTAGGCCTAGTTTACACGACGACATCTGGTTGCCCCACTCGTTGCGTGGAATGAGTTGCAAGCAAATGGTTTCATATTTGACTGTAGACACGATGAAACCAGTATATATTATGTAGATGTAGATCTAGATGTACTTCAGTTTCGTCGTTTTGTGGGTTCCTGAGTCGTCTCTGAAATGTAAGTTTTGGCAATTGCACGTCGCACGAGTTGTAATGGAGTTCAAGCTTGCAGCGTAGAATCGCTGCATAAGAAAAAGAAAAGAAACGTGTTTCGATTCGTGACTGAATGAAGAAAAGACGTCAGCCCGGTTGCTCAGCATCCTTGCTGAAATAATTTGCAATGGAGGGCCCAAGATGTTCTTTTACTTACCTTAGAATGTCACTACAACCGTTAACATTTATCCTAAATAGAGTTAATTACGCAATAAGTAATAAAGATATTGCAGTGCATGAAGTACTGTCGCTAGAAGTGATATAACATATCACATTGCATGCATTACAATCGAGAACACTTGGCATGATATAAGATGCCGTTTAAGTTTATGACGCTTTTTCATTAACACCGGCCGGCCGGAGTGGCCGTGCGGTTCTGGGCGATACAGTCTGGAACCGAGCGACCGCTACGGTCGCAGGTTCGAATCCTGCCTCAGGCATGGATGTGTGTGATGTCCTTAGGTTAGTTAGGTTTAAGTAGTTCTAAGTTCTAGGCGACTGATAACCTCAGAAGTTAAGTCGCATGGTTCTCAGAGCCATTTGAACCATTTGAACCATTAACACCAGTAATTATTAACAGTAATAATTATTAACATTAACAGCAGTAATTATTCGAAGCAGGCCGCATTAATAAGAGAATGGTTTGGCAATTACTCTCTTGAAGACAGATCTGGCTCAGCAGCTGTTGTCTGGCTCAGCAGCTGTTGTGGCTGAACACCTGAAGGATAATTTGGAAAATATTTCTAGTAGATTTCCCCACCATGTTACAGTTCTGGGTGGAGATTTTAATTTACCGGATATAGACTGGGAGACTCAAACGTTCATAACAGGTAGCAGGGACAAAGACTCCAGTAAAAATTTTTTAAGTGCTTTATCTGAATACCTTGAGCAGTTAAACAGAGAACCGACTCGTGGCAATAACATATTAGACCTTCTGGTGACAAATAGACCCGAACTATTTGAAACAGTTAACGCAGAACAGGGAATCAGCGATCATAAAGCGGTTACTGCATCGATGATTTCAGCCGTAAGAAGAAATATTAAAAAAGGTAGGAAGATTTTTCTGTTTAGCAAAAGTGACAAAAAGCAGATTTCAGAGTACCTGATGGCTCAACACATAAGTTTTGTCTTAAGTACAGATAGTGTTGAGGATCAGTGGACAAAGTTCAAAACCATCGTACAATATGTGTTAGATGATTATGTGGCAAGCAAAATCGTAAGAGATGGAAAAGAGCCACCGTGGTACAACAACCGATTTAGAAAACTGCTGCGGAAGCAAAGAGCACTTCACAGCAAACATAAACGTAAACATAGCCAAAGCCTTGCAGACAAACAAAAATTACGCGAAGCGAAATGTAGTGTGAGGAGGGCTATGCGAGAGGCGTTCAATGAATTGGAAAGTAAAGTTCTATGTACTGACTTGGCCGAAAATACTAAGAAATTTTGGTCTTATGTCAAAGCGGTAGGTGGGTCAAAACAAAATGTCCAGACACTCTGTGACCGAAATGCTACTGAAACAGAGGATGACAGACTAAAGGCCGAAATACTAAATGTCTTTTTTCAAAGCTGTTTCACAGAGGAAGACTGCACTGTAGTTCCTTCTCTAGATTGTCACACAGATGAATAAATGATAGATATCGAAATAGACGACAGAGGGACAGAGAAACAATTAAAATCGCTCAATAGAGGAAAGGCCGCTGGACCTGATGGGATACCAGTTCGATTTTACACAGAGTACGCGAAGGAACTTGCCCCCATTCTTGCAGCGGTGTAACGTAGGTCTCTATGAGTGCGTAGCGTTCCAAAGGATCGGAAAAGGGCACAGGTCATCCCCGTTTTCAAGAAGGGACGTCGAACAGATGTGCAGAACTATAGACCTATATCTCTAACGTCTATCAGTTGTAGAATTTTGGAACACGTATTATGTTCGAGTATAATGATTTTCCTGGAGATTAGAAATCTACTCTGTAGGAATCAGCATGGGTTTCGAAAAAGACGATCGTGTGAAACCCAGCTCGCGCTATTCGCCCACGAGGCTCAGAGGGCCATAGACACGGGTTCCCAGGTAGATGCCGTGTTTCTTGACTTCCGCAAGGCGTTCGATATAGTTCCCCACAGTCGTTTAATGAAGAACGTAAAACCATATGGACTATCAGACCAATTGTGTGATTGGATTGAATAGTTCCTACATAACAGAACGCAGCATGTCATTCTCAATGGAGATAAGTCTTCCGAAGTAAGAGTGATTTCAGGTGTGCCGCAGGGTAGTGTCGTAGGACCGTTGCTGTTGACAGTATACATAAATGACCTTGTGGATGACACCGGAAGTTCACTGAGGATTTTGAGAATGATGCTATGGTAAATCGAGAGGTTGTAACAATGGAAAACTGTACTGGAATGCAGGAGGATCTGCAGCGAATTGACGCATGGTGCAGGGAATGGCAATTGAATCTCAATGTAGACAAGTGTAATGTGCTGCGAATACATAGAAAGATAGATCCCTTATCATTTAGCTACAAAATAGCAGGTCAGCAACTGGAAGCAGTTAATTCCATAAATTATCTGGGAGTACGCATTAGGAGTGATTTAAAATGGAATGATCAAATACAGTTGATCGTCGGTAAAGCAGATGCCAGACTGAGATTCATTGGAAGAATCCTAAGGAAATGCAATCCGAAAGCAAAGGAAGTAGGTTACAGTACGCTTGTTCGCCCACTGCTTGGCTACTGCTCAGCAGTGTGGGATCCGTACCAGATTGGGTTGATAGAAGAGATAGAGAAGATCCAACGGAGAGCAACGCGCTTCGTTACAGGATCATTTATTAATCGCGAAAGCGTTACGGAGATTATAGATAAACTCCAGTGGAAGACTCTGCAGAAGAGACGCTCAGTAGCTCGGTACGGGCTTTTGTTGAAGTTTCGAGAACCTACCTTCACCGAGGAGTCAAGCAGTATGTTGCTCCCTCCTACGTATATCTCGCGAAGAGGCCATGAGGATAAAATCAGAGAGATTAGAGCCCACATAGAGGCATACCGACAATTCTTCTTTCCACGAACAATACGAGACTGGAATAGAAGGGAGAACCGATAGAGGTACTCAAGGTACCCTCCGCCACACACCGTCATGTGGCTTGCGGAGTATGGATGCAGATGTAGATGTACAGTGGCAATATTTCAAAATTGAAACATTTGTGAATGGCGAGTACTGCTGTGACGTTTTAAATAGATGAATATTGAACAAAGAATGTAGCTTCTTCATTTGCTCAGCCTTTCCTCCTGTCAACAATATTCCAAAAGAGAAAGTGTGGGCCAACTCCAACGATGGGATTTTAGTCTTGCAGACAAGAGAATTTCTACAGTTAGAATTACATTTGCTTATATTTTAATTAATTCAGTTGTATATATGCTCCTAATTCAATAAATTTTGCCCTGCAGTTCAGATATTGTTAAACTATCCATGTTCTGATCGCACATGACGGTACCTGTAGCAACAATATGTTACTTATTTTTGTAACCACCATCACTGAAATCCCACAAACGCCTGTGCTAAGCATAGATATACAAAAAGCGAACGCTATTCTCCGTTCCCCACTTCATATTTCAGTTTGTCTACACCCTACGAACACACATAACCTCAAAACTCATGCAACTAGTGTCGCCAAAGTTGGAACACGCCGAAACTGTTTAGTTTCAGCAACGAGCTGCGCAAACGCGCGGCGCGCATGCAGTTACCTGCAACCTAGTGTCGTCGTGTAAACTAGGCATTAGGCCAAGCAGCGAATTTTTGTGGCGCAGCGAACTGGTTTTCCTCTCCGGCGTGACACTGAGACGCCATCTGTTATATTTGGGAGTCCATTCCCCGCCAAGTACATTTGTTGACGCGCTAACTATTTCGTACGAACAATCCGCCATTATCCTTGGTGAAGTAACTACAACACTTCATTTTGCAAAGCTTTTTGGATCAACACACGTGACTGTCCACTGTCGTTTTGACCCAGAATTACACCTTTCTGTACAGCGAGGCTATATCGACGTGCAAGTATCGGCGCACTATAGAGTTCCTTATCCTATCCAAGGAACGAGCCCAAGATGTGTGAATGTATTTTATCTAAATGTCTTAATTCAAATCGCCGGCCGCGGTGGCCGAGTGGTTCTAGGCGGTACAGTCTGGAACCCCTCGACCGCTACGGTCGCTGGTTCGAATCCTGCCTCGGGCATGGATGTGTGTGATGTCCTTAGATTAGTTAGGTTTAAGTAGTTCTAAGTTCTAGGTGACTGGTGACCTTAGAAGTTAAGTCCCATAGTGCCCAGAGCCATTTGATCCATCTTAATCCGAATCAGCTTCCGTGGCCTGTGCAATTTTCCTACAATTCAGCGGAAAATATTGAAGCAATTCAGAATCCTGAACAACGATGTGACTGCAAGATGCATTAGAAGCGCCAAAGTCTGTATCAGGGCCAATCGGAAGACGTGAAAGTACGTCCGCATTACCAATTCAGCTGTCGGACGATGCACAGTTCCGTACTGGTATTGAGACCACCACAAAGCTCATATGTGCAATTTTTGGGCAGTTCGTACAGGAACCGGTTTCGTCGGATGAAACAACGACTGCAAAGGCCTGATATCCGTTAGTAAGCAGAATTTTGTGCCATACAAATAGTGGTGGAATTTGCTGACACCATACACAATAGCCAAAGCCTCTTTCTCAGTTTGGGAATAGTTACACGGGGCTTTGGACAACTCTTTTGATGAGAAAGCAATTGGCCTATCTTTATCACCAATTCTGTGCGAAAGCACTTCACCGATTCCGTAAGAGGAAGCGACAACTTGCAATACAGCTGGTTTGTCAGTAATCGATCACAGAGCAATGCATCTTTAAGTTTTTGAAACGATACGTGGCACTCATCTGTCCAAACAAATGGGACGTTCTTTCGACGCCAGCGATGCAATGGAGCTGCGATTTGTGCACCATTGGGTATGAAACGAATATAATAGTTCATTTTCCCTAAGACTGACTGAAAGTCTGTAACATTGCGAGGAACTGGCAAGTCACGTATGCCTAACAAATGCGACTGTAGAGGATGTACATTTTGACTGTTTATGGCATGGCCAAGGTACTGCACCTCACGTTTAAAAATATCACACTTGTTCAGTCTACACATTAGTACTGCATCAGATAACACATAAAACAAATCACACAAATTTTCAATATGCTCTTCAGGTCTGCGACCTGCTACGACAATATTATCCAAATAGTTTGAACAGTTTGGTACTTACTCAGCCAGCTGTTCCAAATATCGTTGGAAAATTGCAGGTGCGGAAGCACTGCCAAAAGGCAAACGGAAATATTTAAACAAGCACAAATGAGAACAACACACACTTTCCGTGATTCTTCATCGAGCAGTATTTGAAAATACGTGTGGCACAAATAAATTATCGAAAAGTAGAGACCAGCGTCTCATCTGTCCATAAGGTCCTCTGGTTATGGCAGTGGATAAACATAGATTACAGTTTGTGGGTTGCCTGTAGACAACACAGAGGCGAATGCGACCTGAAGGTTTGGGGAGCAAAACCAGTGTACGTGCCCACTGACTAACTGATATGGGCGCAATAACTCTGCTCTCTTGCAAGTTGAGGAGCGACTTTGTCCCGTAATGGAATGGGAACAGTTCTGGCCTGGCAAAATTTCGGCTGAGTATTGTAACATGTGCAACAAAATTGTTAGCCTTGCCTAAAGGTTCAGGAAAGAGTTCCGGGAATTCTTTTAGCAAGCTAGCTCTACTGTCTTTTACATGGAATGCAAGCACTGACATCACATTGTCCTGAATGTTGAAGCCAAGCAAATGAAATGTATCAAGACCAAATGTGTTCTCAAAATCACGTAACTGTAGCACCGTAAAAGTCACTGTTCACGTATGCAAGCGATACATTAAGGCAATGTTCATTCTCCAAGAATGGAATGTCGTGTCCATTATAAGCCGTCAGTTGTGTGCTTGTTTTAGACAGGCGTGGGGAGCTCAACAGTTCATATGGGTGACGATATAGCAATGGATCACAAGTCATGACTCTTATAATGCGGCTCTGCTACTACGGTTCTTCTAATCCTCTCTTCTAGCGCATCTCTTCTAGTGCATCTTCTAATACCCGCGGCTAGGTGGCACGTAGCTTTTATTCTCTTCATGTAGATGCCGCTCCTGACGTGGTGACGTCCTAGTCAGCGTGTTGTTAGCTGACGTCATCTCACAGCTCTCTCTGCTGTGTAGTTCTTGATCTTCGTGCTGGTGACTGTCGTTACGCCGGAAGAGAAAGGTCTTCAGTACAGGTGCACAGATTCCTGTGAGCGAGCTTCCACACAGCTGACGTTTACACTCAGCACCATGCCTAGCACCCCTTTTCTCGTCGAGTCCGAGTTTTAGGTCACAGATGCCTTTTCATATTGAACTAGTGCAATGTTGGCGCATAGGAACGATGACGCCACTGAGCGACCGACTGACTATACATCAAAGACGCTGACACCCGCTCAAGAGATTTACTCGCTAGACAAGGAAGATTCAGCGTTTGTCTTTACAATTAAAAAGTTCCATGTTTAACGTTTAGGGACTATGTTCATATTAGTTACAGAACACAAACCGCTGGTAGTGCTCCTCAGGATGCACTGCAGTCTTCTAGAGCTAACAGCGTAATGGCTTTGGCGGTGGGTGCTTTTCCGTAGCTACTAAAATTACAGCATTAAATACAAGTTCAGGCGGATACTATGTCTGGACTACCTGCTGGAGCAGACCTGACTTTTAGAAAGCAGGATATTTCATGCTTTCAGATTGCCATAGAACGGTGACAAATCCTGGATGGGTTTCCCATTATAGGAGCACTGTCACCCAATCTTACGACATGTCATTAATGCACTGTGTGCTCTGTTGGTGGCCCACAAACATTTCAAAGAACACCATTCAAGTGCTCCAGGCCGGAGCTCGCCTCTCTCAATGTCTGGCAGTCATCATCGATGTCCTCCTGATTGAAGCTGTGGCAGAAAGTAATTTGTTGTCGTCCTGATCACGCTGCTGTCTCAAGTTTTTAACTACTGGATCAGGGACGCTGGGGGATGTAAAGGGTGAAAGTGAAACGTTATTGACCAGAGTTAAAGAACGACATGGAAACCATGGTGCGCAATTGTTCCAATTCTGCCTGGCAGAATTTGTTAGGACTTAGCGGGTTCATTTCTTGGCTCGATGTCGCTCATAGTCATGGATGCTTATTCCAACTATCCAAATGTGGTCAACATGCCGACCACCATAGCAGACACCACTATTAATATGCTCAGTCAGATTCTCGTCATCGAAGTGCCTCCCCTAAAAATCGTCTCAGACAGTGGCCTCAATTCACGGTGACAACATCGGTTGGACTGATCGACAGTTATGTCGCTCCTCATTGGTTCAGATGCATTTAGTAAATTGTGTCATTCAATGGTCAACCAACAGTATAGGTGTGGCCCTACCAAAACTGAGACACAGGCGTTGCATTTTACGAAAAGTAAAAAACAGGCCAACCAAATAACTGTGAAATGAAATAAAGGTTCACATTAACCACTGTTTATTACAAAGTACCTAGCATACACATTTATTAATAAGAAATTATTACAGAACCCATTAGATCTTAACAAATGCATAGAATAGAAAAAATTAGAATTATTGACATGGGGCAGTACTAATATAACAGCTTGATGTCCCAGCAAATACTAGATGGTTTAGGTGAGTGGGATGAAACCGTAACCTACAAATAAATTAAACAAAGACAAATCCTCATGGAATACACAGTGATATCCTGAACTCACAACAAGTTTGAAGACTTTACCACATGCAATTAAAATTGCCAGCAGAGTCACATATGAGCCTTCACTCACTCGAGAAATGCATATGATTTGGGGAATATACTTGACAACGTGCCTATCAACGGTCAGTAATTTTCTTACTGTGCTAGCACAGGCTTCAATTTCACGCCGTATTCAGCACTCTGTGGCATGAGAGTTGAAAGTGCCGTTATCTGGATGCAGACTGCAACACATCCGCCGGCAATGGCTAATTCAGGTCTTCTCTACATCTGCAAGCGCCGACCTTTCTCATGTGTCGGCAGACCAGTGCCAGTGTGAAAGACATGGGACACGGGCTACAACACCTTACGACAGTTAACATTCTAGGAATTTCAAGCACAGACGCACCTATCTAAACCGAAAATGCCTAATAAGAACACTGCCATTGGTGGGCTACTCTGGTCTAAAGAGCACAGCTGTGCCAGTTTCCCTACCGCACAGGTATAGCTTGTGCTGCATAACACAGGTGGTGATTTCTGAGGACACGGCCATAGAGGTGGAGGTTCTCAAACATTCTCGATAATTACAGCCAACGACGCCACAGTCGCCGGATCCTAGCATTCTGACAGACATTCTCTAACACCTGCTGGCAAGCTTCCTCGCTGGGACACTAGCCATTATAGCAGTTCTTCTCGTGAAACAGTGGCCTGGACGCTTCTGGACATACGTGCTGATTCCAGGGGGGAGGAGTCTTGCTTCTCAGCACTCCGACTTTGCAAGCCCACCGGGAAACATGTATCTTCATGATAGCCACTAGACAGAGCATGTGCAGCACCATGTCGCAGTACTGGTCTTTCTCTGCCCTAATGCCACGCCTCTCTCGCTGACCAGTAAGTGCTCGCGACGCTACTGTATGTTTCACTGTGTTTTCAGTGGTGAACTCGCCTCACAATCATCTCGCCAGACGTAATACACTGTTGTTGCATGGGATGCTTTCGCTATGTCCTTGTTTCTCTTTCTGGTCAGTCAGTGGACTCATTTCTTTTTCATGTATACTCTACGGTCCATTTTCTCCGTTCTAGTATTTTGTCCATGATTGCTGTTCCATTGTGGACAGCCCCAGGCTGGAAGCCATCCTCAGCTGGTTTCTCGAACTGTACCAAATCTCTGTCATATCCCAGTCATAATAGAAATGATGACATCGTGACTACCAACATCTGTCCGCATAATTAAATTGTCGACAAAACCAGGCATACGACATCTAAAATACGACGGTTGGAACTTTAATAGTGGCAATTATTTATTTACAGCTCGTACAAAACAGACACGTGTTTCAAACTTTTTACCTTCAAAGTAGTCACCATCATTGTGTATAGCCTGTTGCCAGCAGTGTGGAAGTCGTAGGATACTCTTAGCAGTGCCAGTTGTTTTGACAGTTCGAGAGGTGCGGTCTATTGCCCGACGAATTTGTAGCAGTTTTCCTGCAAAATGATGGTCAGGTCTTGCAGAAAGTCTCATCACTTCTGTCTCTGAGCTGGTCGTAGGTTGTGTTACAGAAATGAACAGCATAGAGACAGAAGTGATTACACCTTCTGCAAGACATGACCATCATTTGGCAGGACAATGCTGAAGCACGTACAGTGCAAGCTGTTACTGATTTGTTTGACTGATGGGGCTGCTAAGAGCTATACCACCCACTAAACTCCTCCCCTGA
Source organism: Schistocerca nitens (assembly GCF_023898315.1). Lineage (NCBI taxonomy): Eukaryota > Metazoa > Arthropoda > Insecta > Orthoptera > Acrididae > Schistocerca > Schistocerca nitens. The sequence continues at coordinate 955,164,979 of NC_064616.1, forward strand.
CTTAAGCCCCTGTGAGTTCAACTCGATTTCTAACTGAAGGAAACAATACATGACATTCGCTTCAGAAATGCTACAAATTCGTCGGGCAATAGACCGTGCCATTCCAACTGTCAACACAACTGGCACTGCTAAGAGTATCCTACGACTTCCACATCGCTGGCAACGGGTTATACACAAGGCTGGTGACTACTTTGAATGTCAGTAAAACATTGAAACAGGTATCTATTTTGTATGAGCTGGAAATAAATCGTAGCCTCTATTAAAGTTCCAACCCTCGTATTTCCATTGACCCAATAGCTGCTGAAGACAGTTTTTGGAGAAAGCGATCAGAACTGCTTCGCAAGGCTGTCAGTCTGCACAGTCTGCAATGAATCCGTAGACGTCGCAGTCTATATTTGGTTGAATAATGTTACCTCCAACTGGTATTTTATGATCAGGGTAGATACGAGCCATTGAATGGAGACTTCCTTTGGATGATCCTACAACCGTTACAGCCGAATAATGTGCACACTAAGACCATACGATGGGGAATTAGATATCACCAGATAACGTCGCAGTAAGACTCAATTTCGAAACTCCTAGACAGTATGTTTTATTGAATTGCAATGTACACTCTCCCCTGTTTCATCACAAAACTGATTTTTTTTTTTTTGTACTCTCCATTCCTCATTAAATATTTGTGAGCTTTCTACATCTCGTTCCTTCCAGTTCTCTGTATTTGAGTGTAATACGAAAGCAGCAGATTTTCAGGAGGGTTGTAAAATCTCGGACATTGTGACCAGTGCTTCGCCAATTCGCTTTTAAAATCCGGAATGTTGAAGTGTCGCTACTCTGTACGCCATCAGTTTCACTCTCTGCGTATTGACTATCGATCTGCCATGAGAGGCACTCAAGCTATTGCTTAGACTAAAAATAACTCAGGTGCCTCTCACATGTACTTTGCTATTGGTGTTACTTCCTCCTCTGTGTAATACCATTTGTCCTATCCCGAGGACTACTGCAGTTCTTTTCACTACTGCGCGGAAAATAATTAGCTGGGCACAGCTGTGTGAACACAAAGGCACCTGCCACGGCTAAAGCAGGGATCGCGTATGCTAGTCAGAATAGAGCAGACCGAACTCTGTTCCATTGGAATTGCTGCTGATACGACAAGAGCTGCGCTGCGATACCAGACCGTTACTAGATCACAGGGCACAACTATAATGGAAAGATCAATTACTCAGCGGGAAGGCAGAGTCATTGGAGTATCGACTATCCGATTACTTCACATCCGGGCCACAGACATGTTGTGACTTACGCTATAAAAATTGATGCGGTAGCAAAACAAGGATAGGTCAAGATCGTATAAATACTAGTACTCATTAGTGAAAGATATTGCAATTTTCAGGCAACCAGTCGTGACGAGGGACTTACTTTAGTCTGTGAGACTACGGGTTTACGAATCTGCGAGCGTACAGATCTGTGGGTGTATACGGCTCAGCCAGTTACCCTATCTGGACTCCACCGTTGCTAGCTGCCATCCAGCTGCTGCTGCCCAGTCTGATGCTGAGGACTTAGCGCCCTCTAACAGGCTGGCCAATTGGTGAGGGGGGAGGGAGAAGTCTGGCAGGAGGGTGGTGAGTACTGCAGCTGCTTCTCGCCTTCCACCCTGAAGATCTCTGGCTCTCGTCCAGGGCCGTGCGGCCGCTAATCCGCCGTCGCTTGGACAGGTTATCTCATGGCGTGTCGCTGTTCGTGCTGGTGGACATTACTGTGGTCACCTGTCGGTTCTGCACTAGGTCCACGTTATGATCTCCAGTGCCATGGCGCGACTCATCCAGCCATAACTGGGCGCATCTAGCAGTGGAGTTGCTGCAAGGGGATGACGACTAGCTGGTGACAATGACCCTGCCTTGATAATTGTGGGGTACAGGTGAGACGGCCGCTGAGTGAGACAAATATTCAAATGTGTGTGAATTCCTAAAGGACCAAACTGCTGAGGTCATCGGTCCCTAGACTTACACACTACTTAAACTAACTTATGTTAAGAACAACACACTCACCCATGCCCGAGGGAGGACTCGAACCTCCGGCGGGAGTGGCCGAGCAATCTGTGACACGGCGCCTCAAACCGCGCGGCCACCGAGAAAGGGAGAGGGAGAATGCTTGCGACATAGCCACTTTGGCCTTTCACTTCTGTGGGCACTGCACTCTCACGTGTCACCTAAGAGGACTGCTAAGTGGTCGAGCACTTAGTGCTGTTGTTATTTTCACCATTCGAGTGGATACTGTGTGCACCAAGTAAAAAATATTCTACCTACACATTAATTTCACATTTCAATTAGCCATTCCGGGTAATTTCCCTCGCTTTTCTCGTGCATTCCTATCTGTTTTTGATATATTGATTTTGATACTGTGTATGCGACAACAAAAGTAATGAGTCTTTCGTTCTTATACACGATTAATTTTATAGAGTCGAAAGAGCGTCGGTGATGACTCCTCCAAAATGAAGGACTCTCTTCCACTTGCTGTAGAGACCAACTCGAAATGACTGACAAGGTGTCATTAAGTTTTTCAGTTACATTGCGATGAACACGCAGTTGCTGCACAGCTTAGTACATAAAGCAAGCAGTATCGTAGCCACGCACAAGAACAATATACTACTGATTTTTCAGACGACTTGCCACCATGTTAGAATGGCCAAAGACAGCAACAAAATGGACACACACCGAAATGGTTTTTATTACGGAAATCACAATATTGTGTTCAAGCGATAACAGCAGGAATGAGAACGAACTTCAGTAGCAACTTACCTGCACAAAAATTAAAATTGACGCATTCTAGCAAATTATACCTGGGGCAGATAAGACAGGCAGTTATGTGATGAACATACGTGGAACTAAGCCTGAAAAGTTTTAATGATCAGTGTGTAATAACACTGAATGTCTTATTCAGTATATAAACTATGTACGATGGGTTACTCAACAGTGACATTAATGTAATGTATTTTTAAATAATGCAAACTGATGATCACATACTTTTGCTTGATATATTCATGAACTACTCGTGTCCTCTACCACAATCACCCTGGTCGGGAAAGCCTTTCAAATGAGTTTTATTTACTTTTTTTGGATCATTGGGTTCTACTTCTACTTCCGTTTTAAACGAAATAGACTTAGTGACACAGCTTCTTGATGTCGAAGTGGCTGCTCGGACAGGCTTCCTGCTCGCCCGGTGAAATGCCTCTGGCTGCAGAATCAACTTTCTTCACTCCCCATGATTTCTGTCACTTCTTACACCACCGACGCTATCCTGCAGCCGGATTCCTTCTTCACTCTGAATTCAAAGACGAATTCCCTGATGCACTTAATTGTCAATTTGTACATTTTGTTGTTGCTGGTGTGCGGAGGAGGGTAGACGACTTCTCTACATTTCAGCAGTACATGCTTACCGCATATTGGGACACCCCACAACTGGCCCGTTATCAGGATAATTCTGCTGATATGCTAAATCTCACGTTTACCAGACAAAGTGCTTGTGAAAGTGGTCAGCTGGTGTAGCCCTTCTCTTATATAGGTATCAACTCACAGTATCATGGTATCTAATCCTTATCATTTCTCATTTCTGTCTTTGGCAAGCTATTTCGCCAACGGTGTTGTCTGATATACATAATGTGAATAATTTCATGTTTAGGTACGTGTTTTGTCATTTATGGTTCAGTTTCAGTTTTCTTCTTAAAGAGCTGTAACGCAAAAAGAAGAATGTCTTTCGGTCCCGATTGGCCTGTTCTTTTTTATTACAAATCTCTATGTCTACCGGTTTCGGTCATAGACCGTCATTACAGGACTTAAGGAGGGTATTAATCACTGTGATGCTGTGTTACTTTTGTAAACACTTTGATTGACTGTTGAGTGTGCACTTTTAGTATGTCAACTCTGATGTGGTTTGAGCCACAAAGGAACACGAAATATGCTTTGACCAGATTCATCTTAACCTTACGTGCTGTGATGATGGTCTGTGACCGAAACCGGTAGACATATAGGTTTATAACAAAGAGCTGATGGTTAATAACGCATCTTTGAACAGTTGTTGTTTGTCACTTAACCAAAAGCAAAACAAAAATTGTTTGTACCAAGAAGGTCAGAATATAGCATTAAGTATCACATGTTTATATAGGAGTATAACTAGAGGCTTTATGTGCAGATTCATTGTGTTTCATCTCGTAAGACATAATGGTCTTCAGAAAATAATTTACTTCTTCGTCTTATTGTTGTAAACTATGAAAATGTCATTTATACGATCTGGATTGATAGAGGAATGTTAAATGATAACACAGAACCTGCCATTCTGAATTTTTTCTGCTTCAGCGCTGCAAGCGGGGCTGCATAGAACATCTTCCACCACTCCGGTGAGTTTGGAGAAAACAGATCCGTGGGCTTTCCACAAACACAAAACGTTCTTAAAGTTATCAGCTGGGCCGTCCATGCTCAAATATCTCTAAGGCTTCATCTTTACATTCAGAAGTTGATGAATGGCAGTGTTCTAGCTTAAGATCAGTTTAGCAGGCATTTGAAAAATTCTGTGAAAGAGAAACTGAGAAAGGGAAATATAAAGCTTGCTGTTATTCCGGGAGGACTTATTTCACAACAGCAGCCTCTTGATGTCCCGATAAATAAACCATTTGAAGTGTGTATGAGAGAGGAATGGAACAAATTGATGATGGATGAAACCCAACATGAATTCTCGCCGAAGGGATCTTTAAAACGAACTCCAATCAAATAAGAGTGTCAACGGATAAAACAGTCGTGGTCTAGCGTTATAGAAGACACTATCGTTAAATATTTCAAGAACTGCGACGTAAGTAACGCTGTTGATGACAGTGAAGGCCATCTTGTATACGAAGAGGACAACGATGACAACGAAGAGGAAGAAGAAGAAAGTTCAGATGACGATTTTCAATAATTTTAATGGTCAGTTCGTTTGTATAAACTAAGAATAATTTTTAATTCCGGCTTGTTAGCCTAATAATACACATGTTAAAACTGTTATTTTTTAAAAAGTTGCTTAAAAATTAAGATGCGTCTTATAGTCCGTAACGTTTTATAGTCTAGGAAATATGGTAAACATCGTTCACGGTAACGAATGTATAAACATTCTGACCCTGTCGAAAATGTGGTATGTTGCGCAAATCAACCCATCAACGGGAAATATATAGCGGTAGAAAATATGTACTCAGCGTGGTTTATGTGGAAAGGTAGTTTGTTTCGGATTACCAGGGATGAACTGACGATATCGCTTAAAGAAAGCGGCCTAGCCTTGATCTTCAATTACCAGACAGTCGGTCGGACTTACTAAAACGTGGGTGTGGTATTGTGCCGGGAAATAGAGGTAAAGGAAGATAACAGCAAGTATAATTCGTGCCTTGCAAACTGTAACATTTCTTTCAGAGAAGACTCCCTACATATGGTTCTATACGACAAAGAAAATGTTAGAAACCTTTGGGAACAAAACCCTATGCCCTGGGGCAAACGATACAAAACAAAACCTTATGGTGGGAGGCTGTTTGGTCAGTTTTTGCTGATAAACCCTTAAGTTCACGTTTGCCCTCAGCAACTTGCATGTTTATTGATGATTTAATCATATCGGCTGCGCAACGCCAGAGAGCAACACTGACTAATCATCAGTCCAGCCAGTACTGTGGAATGGTTGACACTGCCATACACCGAATTGTAGGTTGCTCCAAAATAACAGGTTCACGTAAATGAATAATATTTAAATCGGCGATATAGTTATCAACGAGTTTTAATGAACTAAGCACCATGAAACTAAAGTTCATGGACGTTAAAGCTTTCCAGCGTCCATGATCAGATCATTGGCATGGTTTATATATTCTTTCCTATATTACACGTTAACTGGGGAACAAAGTCTATAAATAACTTTCAACATCATATCGTACTTGAAAAACAGGAACTTCTTAACAATAAATGGGAAAGAGAAGAGTTTTTAGCGTTTACCCATCTTATATAAGAAAAGAAAAACCAAAGGACAATACGGAAAAAATGATAAACAGAGATATGATGAGAAAGTATCAATCGCCAAATACAATGTTTACTTAAGATTTATCTCTAACGTACTACATTTACAGATAAATTTATGCAAGTAAAGAATTAAATACGTTAGTACCTTAGCTGCCTTGTAATTGAAACAAGAAAATTGTAACAAGAAGAAATAATTTTTGTTTCACATTTACAACTTTAGTTCGGTTCAACGACAAACCACGGCTATGTTCCAGTAATATATCCATTGAAGAAGACAGAAATTAATTCAGTTACTTGTATGGAAGAACTAACTAACTTCATTATAGAGGAAGCGTCACTTTCATTAAGTAAGAGGTTTGGGGTTGGGTTGTTTGGGGGAAGAGACCAAACAGAGAGATCATCGGTCTCATCGGATTAGGGAAGGAAGTCGGCCGTGCCCTTTCAAAGGAACCATCCCAGCATTTATTTGCCTGGAGTGATTTAGGGAAATCACGGAAAACCTAACTCAGGATGGCCGGAAGCGGGATTGAACCGTCGTCCATCCGAATGCGAGTCCAGTGTGCTACCACTGCGCCACCTCGCTCGGTCATTAAGTAAGACTTTAGTTTCAGTTCATCAGATTCAAGACAGGTACTACAATTTAAATAGAAAAATATCTAATTATGTGAATGTGCAGTGTCTGTTCCTTCGGACATGCCCGAAAGAGCAGACGCCACGCAAAATCCGCAGTTGATACATTATAGGTAAATTGAAGGTCTCCTGCTTAAGAGGTAGATGCAGTAACCACTGCCCATCTGGGAGACAGCGTTATCACAAGTGCACGGTCTATCTCGGCACGTCCCACGGCCGATTAACATTTCCATCGAACGCCACCTATACGCAGTCCCTGTCCATTTCCTCCATGTTCGCTACCCTGAGATTCCTAAAAATAAATTTTAGTTTTCATTTCTTTAACGACAGCGTGTGGTGATATTCCTCATCTTCAGGCCGCAACTGAGATTTTTACCTTTATGTGGAACCTAGATAGCCGGCCGGAATGGCCGTGTGGTTCTAGGCGCTGCAGTCTGGTACAGAGTGACCGCTACGGTCGCAGGTTCGAAACCTGCCTCGGGCATAGATGTGTGTGATGTCCTTAGGTTAGTTAGGTTTAATTAGTTCTAAGTTCTAGGCGACTGATGACATCAGAAGTTAAGTGGCATAGTGCTCAGAGCCGTTTGAAACATTTTTTGGTACCTAGATAACTTAAATCAGACTATGAGCGAACGAAATACTTAATTTTTTTTATTTTTAGACCATCACTGTTCAGAAACTAAAAGAGGTATGAAAATAAAACCTAAGTACCCTTATTTCACATTGTTGTTGGAGTAAACAAGGGAAACTTAACGAATACCCGATAACATTGTCTTGGGCACCTCGTTCATCTGCCATGAAACGACACAAATACCTAATAATATTTAATAACGAAAAGCTTGAAATTATCTCGTCTGGAATTGGTCTGGCTTACTCAGGGTATGTCAAGAAAACATACATCCTGTTCCATAACTTTCGCAGCAGGTGGTGCTTCGTCGTCATAGCACTGCAAGAAACGGTACTTGTGTGACGAAGAGTGCCACTAGCTCAGCAGGAACTCGCACATTTGCCGCGCCAGGGGTCAAACCCTCGATGCCACACTTTACCTCGTGGCTGCGAGTATGGGACATGGAGGCTCCGAGCTTACGGACGAGCCTGAAGGCTGAGATGATCGGCTCTAGCGTGCAGATTTTCCTTCAACAACAGCTACGCCCATATCCTGCATAGAATATGTATGGTGACGAGTACTGACGAAGGGTGTAGTTGGTACTAAGGTACACTGATGATCAAACTTAAGGACGGAAGGTTCAGCATTGTGAAGTTTCATCAAAGATCAGCCACAGCACTTCAGCAGATTAAGAAGACTATCTGCAAGTGTTAGTTTACTTCACTCTTTCTTTCGTAGTATCTGTGTGCGCAATTCGCGAATACTAACGATTTTTTTTCTTTTTGTGTCAAAGCACGACAGCTCTCTTACGCAGATATGTTGCAGCAGGATATTCACCTCTTCGTTGTACTCTCGCTCAGTGAACCGCAGTAGCTGCATCATGCAGGTGCGTTACCTCATACATGGGATCTACCATTCGAGTTTTTGGCATGTCCTAAGCATCCCATTGTGGGCCTACATAAAATATGGTATCAGGAGACGCAGCCAACCGAGATCCCTCAAACCTCCAAGACGCACCTAAGTGGTTCCAATATGCTACAGCCCACCAATACATATAAATTGACTTTCGGTGGATCGAAATGTGTAAACATAGGCATAGACGCTGAAAGAGACTGTCATGTAGGCATAGAATGTGACAGTGCTATACACAGAGATGGCAAAAGTCATAAGATACCTCCTAATATCGTGTAGGACTTTCTTTTGTCCGGCGTAGTGCAGCAACTCGACGTGCCATCCACTCAACAAGTCGTTGGAAGCCTCTTGCAGAAATATTGAGCCGTGCTCTCTCTACAGCCGTTGATAATTGCGAAAGTGTTGTCGGTGCAGGATTTTGTGTACGAACTAACCTCTCGATTATGTCCCACACATTTTCAATGGTATCCAAGTCGGGCGATGTGGTTTGCTAAATATATCGCTCTAACTGTCCACAATGTTTATGAAACCAATCTCGAGCAATTGTGGCCCTGTGACATGGCACACTGTCATCCATCGTTCTTTGGCAGCAAATGGTCTCCAGGTAACCGAACACAACGTTTTACAATCAATTATCATTTCAGATTGACCAGTGAAGCCTGTCTTCGTGGGGTGTGCGCAAGATTGAACCCTACCATCCGATCTTATTAACTGAAATCGAGACTCATCGGACCAGGTCACGATTTCCCTGCCGTCTGGGGTGTAACCGATGTGTTCAGGAGTCCAGGAGAGGCGCTGCAGGAGATGTCGTGCCGTTAGCTGAGGCACTGGCGGCGGTTGTCTGCTTCCTAAGACCATTGACGCAAAATTTCGTCGCACTGACGTAACGGATATGTAGGTTCCACGCTGATTTTTGCGATGATTTCATGCAGTTTTGCTTCTCTGTTAGTATCGACAGCTCCATGCATACGCCGCTGCTCTGGGTCGTTAAGTGAAGGCCATCGGCCACTGCATTATCAGTGGTGAGAAGGAATGTCTTTAATTCTATATTCTCGGTACACCCTTGATTCTGCGGATCTCGGAATATCGAATTCAAATACTTCCAAAATGGAATGGCCCTCGCGTCTATCTACAACTACCATTCCGCGTTCAGGGTCTGTTAATTAGCGTCGTGTGGCCTTATTCACGCCAGAAACATTTTCAGATGAATCACCTGAGCACAAATACCAGCTCCGTCAATGCACTGCCCTTTTATACATTTTGTATGTGATATTACCGCCATTTGTATATGTGCATATATCTATTCCATGAGATTTTGTCACCTACGTGTACATTGTGTTAAAGTGCAGTATACATGGTTTCATTCTTACTATGTATGTGGCATGTGAAGTCCATAGCCCCATCACCCTCTGCTTCTTTGCCAGGAAGTTATTCATCATAGACATATCTATGGGGATACAGAACTTGAGGTAAAACGTGGTGACTCATTTGTTTAATTACGTCATAGGAGTGTTATGAACCTATTGCTCTAGAAAGTGCATTATATATTGCGACAGTTAGGTTGAGTCAGTGTGATCTGTTATGTCATTTTCTTGTTCAGTGACTTTGAAAAATATCTCCATGACTACAGTGCTCATGTGAATGATTTATAACAAATTATGTGGTGTCACCGCTAGACACCACACTTGCTAGGTGGTAACTTAAATCGGCCGCGGTCCTCTAGTACATGTCGGACCCGCGTGTCGCCACTGTGTAATCGCAATCCTAGCGCCACCACATGGCAGGTCACAAGACACGGACATGACCTCGCCCCAGTTGTACGGACGACATAGCTTGCGACCAGACCTACCAAGTCTTCCTCTCATTTGCCGAGAGACTGATAGAATAGCCTTCAGCTTATTCCATAGCTACTACCTAGCAAGGCGCCATTTGTATCAGTGCTTATAGCTTACTACTATTCAAGAGATGTATTCCAACAAGAGAATAAAGTTAAGTATATTATTCCAGCTACGTACTTTTCTTCTTATTCATTAATAAGTCTCATGTTCCAGTACTTCACGCCCGTCTGCGTTAGTTTAGCGTGCACTTTCAGCCACTTCGATCTACAAGGTGTTGGCCCAGCTGCCGACACATCACATGGCGACGAGAGAAAGTGTTTTTTCTGCTTTGGACTGATTTGTTCTTTTTCCCTTTTTGTGCTCTGATTTGCTTGTGTCATGGCTTCGCCACAATCTCCAGATGTACTGTCCGAATTTTTTCGCTTGCAGAATCAGCAGACGCAGGCGTTATTGGAAGCCCTTGGACAGCTCGTCCAGGGTCAACGTGCGCTGCAAACCGATGCGGCAGCCGCCGCTTCATCGTTACCGCAGCCACACAACGCTGTCGCACCGCCATTTAGGCCCTTTGAGGCCACGTGCGAAACCTGGACTGAGTGGGCCAGCCAGTTCCAGTTTCACCTAGCAGCATACAGAATTCAAGGTAAAGAGCGGCAGCCGTTTTTGATTTCTTGTGTCGGTGTGTCTACCTACCGTGTGATAGTGAAATTGTTTCCCCGACGCGACGTAGCAACTCTGTCCTACGAAGAAATTTTGTCTGCTTTAGATGCCTATTTCAAAGAAACAGTCAATGTAGTTGCAAAACGGTATACGTTCTTTCGTACAAAACGTACGGCCGGTCAGACTAATAGGGAGTGGGTTGCAACTTTGCAAGGACTTACTAGGGAGTGCGCCTTTGAATGTGAATGTGGCCTCCCATATTCAGATACTATTGTGCGTGATGCAATAGCACAGAACGTTTCTGATGTTCGCATACGGGAACAGATTTTGAAACTCGTAAATCCCTCCCTTCAACAAGTGATCGACATATTGGATAGGCAAGACACACTTGACTTTGCTGAGGACTCATTTGAAACTTCGCCAGCAGTGTGTCACATTCATCGGCCCGCCGGGCCCGCTGCACGGGACGCTAAGCGGCCCTCGCGCCCGTCGCAGCCGCGCTCGCAAACACGTGCGCCGCGTAAGCAAGCAACTGCAGTGAAATCATGCCCGCGGTGTGCAACTAGACATTCGCGTGAAAATTGCCCGTCACGCCAAGCTATTTGCTTTTACTGTCAAAAGAAAGGACATGTACAAAGTGTTTGCCAGAAAAAGCCTAGATCAGACAATCGCAATAATTCCAGGCCTTTTGCTTCGCGCCGGAATCGCACCCAGGACAATCAGGCTCGTGGACCTTCGCCCATGGACATTAATGTAGTTCATTCCCACCCGTCCAGTGACACTTTAGCTAACAGTGACTGTGTTCGTCCCACCCAAAGTGTGTGTCGACGTCGCAGGAAATCCCGTAAAGTCGCAAGTGCTTCTGTACCTGTATCAGTTCAAATTGCACGTGACAGTCGCTCTTGTCGTCAGCAGGACAATAAACTTTTTGTGGACTTAGACTTTGAAGGCAAAGTGATCCCATTCCAGCTCGATACCGGAGCTGCAGTTTCATTGATTAATCACGACACGTACAAACAACTGGGCCAACCGCCATTGCGTGCCGCAAATGTTAAGTTACATGGTTACTCGGGACAGCAGATCCCTGTGTTAGGACAGTGCAGCCTTCTTGCAACATACAAGGGACAAACAAAACTTGTCTCATTTTACGTTCTTCGTTCTTCTAGTGCAGTGAACTTGTTTGGCTTAGATTTGTTTCAATTGTTTAATTTGTCTATAGTAAATCAGGTCCTATCAGTGAATCAGACTGTGCCTTCCGCCAGTGTTTCTAGTCTTTGTGAAGAATTTGCAGACATTTTTGCACCGGGCCTTGGTTGCGCTAGGAACTATGCAGCACATTTGGAATTGAAAGACAACGCGCAACCGAAATTTTTCAGAGCGCGCAATGTTCCCCACGCATTGCGTGATGAGGTCGCCAGAACATTACACGATTTAGAATCTCAAGGTGTAATTGAACGTGTGCAGGCTTCTCTCTGGGCCTCACCCTTAGTAATTTTGCCAAAACCTTCCGGAAAACTGAGACTTTGTGTGGACTTCAAGGCCACTGTGAATCCACAACTTGTGACTGCTACTTTTCCTTTGCCCCGCCCGGAAGATCTTTTTGACAAACTGTGCCCGGGAAAATATTTTTCACAATTGGACCTAGCAGATGCGTACTTGCAGATACCTGTGGACGACGACTCCCAGCGCGTCTTGGTGGTAAACACGCATCTTGGCTTGTATCGCTTCAAAAGACTGCCATTCGGGTGTGCATCCGCCCCTGCATTGTTTCAGCAATATTTACAAACTATTTGTGCGTCGGTCCCTACTGCTGCGAACTATCTGGACGATATTGTGATCTCCGGACGGACAGAAGCCGATCATTTGCAAAATCTCCGAACATTATTTCAGGTATTGCGTCAGAATGGTCTTCGCTTGAGAAAGGACAAATGTGTGTTCTTTGCTCGGGACTTACCCTACCTGGGGCATGTCATAAATGCCCAAGGTATACATCCGAGTCCAGAGCACCTCCGTGCCATACAGGACTTACCTGCTCCGCAGAATTTGAAACAGCTACAGAGTGTGTTGGGTAAAATCAATTATTATCATAAATTTTTGCGCAATGCTTCTTCCATTTCAGCTCCGCTTCATCGCTTACGCCGTAAAGGTGTTCCGTTCGTCTGGACGACGGAATGCGAACGCGCCTTTCGCCAGTTGAAATCGGCGTTACTTTCAAATACTTGCCTTACGCCATTCGATCCCCGAAAACCCCTTTTGTTGATGGTAGATGCATCGGATTTCGGGATCGGTGCTGTGCTTGCGCACAAGGATGGCTCGCATGATCGCCCTATTGCCTTTGCGTCCAAATTGCTCTCCTCTGCGCAAAGAAATTATTCACAAATAGAGAAAGAAGCTTTAGCTCTCGTGTTTGGTGTTACCAAGTTCCATGACTTCTTGTATGGTCGTCACTTTACAATCATCACCGACCACAAACCTTTGACATCGCTTTTTCATCCGACCAGGCCTGTACCTCCACGTACAGCGCAGAAATTCATTCGCTGGTCACTTTTTCTCTCGCAGTACCGCTACGATATCTTGTATTGGTCCACTGCTAAGCACGGCAACGCTGATGCGTTGTCCCGTTTGCCTGTTGCTGAGGATAAAGCATTCGATTCTTCCGAACTTGCTTGCATGTTCATTGATTCGGAAACCGATGACGTGGTCGACTCGTTTCCGATTGATTTTCGTCGTGTAGCTACAGCCACAGCTGCTGACCCTGTCCTTGCTACTGTTTTGCGTTTTGTTGCTACGCAATGGCCCTTGTCAAAGTCACGGATCGAGGATCCTTTGGTTCGCCGTTTTTTTTGCTCACAAGGAGAGACTTTTTGTACGACGTGGTGTTTTGTTGTTGCGTTCCGATAATGATCAATCCCGAGTCGTCGTCCCACGTTCGTTACAGTCCTCTGTCTTAAAGCTTCTTCACCAAGGACATTGGGGTATAGTGCGAACGAAACAACTTGCTCGTCAGCACTGTACTTGGTTCGGAATCGATACTGCGATTACGAATATGTGCTCCTCTTGCGTGGCGTGTGCCGAACAACAATCCGCACCGCCGCGGAAATTCTTTGCATGGCCGAAAGCCACTTACCCTTGGCAACGCTTGCATATCGATTATGCTGGTCCATTCTGGAATGCTCGATGGTTGGTTGTGGTCGATGCTTTCAGTAATTTTCCTTTTGTTGTCCGGATGTCTTCCACGACGTCTTCTGCCACAATCCAAGCCTTGTCTGCTATCTTTTGCATTGAAGGTCTTCCGCAGACTCTTGTTTCCGACAATGGCCCACAATTCATGTCCGCAGAATTTCAGTCATTCTGCGAGGCCAATGGTATTCAACATCTGACGTCCGCGCCGTTTTCGCCTCAGTCAAACGGTGCCGCTGAACGATTGGTCCGGACTTTCAAGTCCCAGATGTTGAAATTGAAAGAGTCGCATTCTCGGGAGGACGCTTTGTTACTCTTTTTGTCTTCGTATCGCTCTCAGCCCCGCGATGGTCGCTCGCCGGCTGAATTGCTCCATGGTCGATCTCATCGCACCCTGATGTCTTTGCTGCATCCGCCGCATCAGGTTCCTGTGCAGCGGCAGACTCCTGTTTTTGCTCCTGGCGACGTTGTCTATTATCGCAACTATCGCGGTTCACAGCGTTGGCTCGCAGGGCGCATTCTTCGCTGCCTCGGCCGCGCGATGTATTTGGTTTTGGGGGCCTCTGGTGAGGTGCGTCGGCATCTCAATCAGCTGCGCCTCTGTCGTCGCCTGGGTTCTGCCGCTCCCCGTCTGCTTTCAGCGACGGAGCCGTCAGGTCAGCGCCTTGGGGACCCATCTACTGGCTCGCCTCATCCCCAGGTGTTGCCGACGCTGCCTTCCATTTTGCCACATGGCGTCGCGCCGCCGCCACCGCAGCCGCCGCCGGCGCCGCCCGCAGCGGACGCTTCGCTGCAGCCGCCTGGCGCCTCACTGGGTCACGCGCCGCCGCTCGCTTCCCATGCCCAGCCGTCCTCCGCCATGGACCTCTTGCCCGCTCCGGACCAGATGTCGTCTTCGCCCGTCGGGTGCTCCGACCACATGGAGGTCGACCCTTCTGTCTCATTACGTGCGCATACACCTCATGTTGACGTGCACCCTGGACTAGGTTTGCAGGCGTTTCCTAGCTCCCCTCGGACCGAATGGCCGGGTGCGGGTGGCACAGCCTCGCCTGTTGTTAGGCTCCCCACCTCATCGCATACGTCAACATGGGGTCCTCCCCACGGCGGGCGGAAGCCTTATCTCACGACCGTTCGCCGATTTGCGGGGGAGGAATGTGGTGTCACCGCTAGACACCACACTTGCTAGGTGGTAACTTAAATCGGCCGCGGTCCTCTAGTACATGTCGGACCCGCGTGTCGCCACTGTGTAATCGCAATCCTAGCGCCACCACATGGCAGGTCACAAGACACGGACATGACCTCGCCCCAGTTGTACGGACGACATAGCTTGCGACCAGACCTACCAAGTCTTCCTCTCATTTGCCGAGAGACTGATAGAATAGCCTTCAGCTTATTCCATAGCTACTACCTAGCAAGGCGCCATTTGTATCAGTGCTTATAGCTTACTACTATTCAAGAGATGTATTCCAACAAGAGAATAAAGTTAAGTATATTATTCCAGCTACGTACTTTTCTTCTTATTCATTAATAAGTCTCATGTTCCAGTACTTCACGCCCGCCTGCGTTAGTTTAGCGTGCACTTTCAGCCACTTCGATCTACAAGGTGTTGGCCCAGCTGCCGACACATCAAATTATATATTCATGCGTCCGTGCAGTGTCTTAATCCCCTACAATCCGCCTAATTATATCCCTAAAACTTAAATTTGTGGGTGGGCACAAATATATGTTATTCTCCAAAAAGCTGTGAGCATACAGCCTGAGTTATAGTCACAGAAAACTCAGTCACTTGAGAAATACTAAAATAAAGAATGACTGTATTTTCTAACAATTTTGACTGACAGAGAACATAAGTAAATCATGTAATCATACCCTTTCCCAAAAATTGTTTTATTTTTCCAACCCTATCGCATCCGTGAAATGTGCATCAATGACTCGCTCAAAATCATGAAGCGTCGTCAGAAAACAGCCGCAGTTCCCCTCCCTCCCCGGGCTTAGTAATCAAAGAATCTGCCTAGTCAAATGTAAGTATTATAAAATTCATACCCTCGTTATTATAATGTACTGCTACAGTTTTGAGGTAAATTTTTGCCGATTTTCTTCCAGTATCCCAAACAGCAACTTTCCAAAAATAATATTACGTAAATTACACACAGATATCCCTTGTTTAACATTTCTCACTAGGAATTATTTAAATAAATACACTCTTGCTGGTACCAAATACACCGCGAGCGCATTGTGGGTTCATGTGGCACACTTTCATTACGTATCAACTGCACTGTAAAAACAAAATACACCGACATTCCAAGACTACAAGGACTAGAATACTGAAGAGTGCACACACTTCCTGGAATCGATGTTCAAAAACTTGATGTGTGGTTTGGGTGGTCGAAGTATTTCTTCGAATTTTATGGAAATGTATGACACACGCTTACATTAAAAAGCAGACCAATAAAAACACATCCGAGGACGTATTTACAACTAAATTCTCAGTGCCTTATGCTTCTGTACACAGTGTATACGACACAGCCTCTACCAGATTTTGAGAAAGACGTACGTGCATATTTATACTTGTTCATATATCCTACAATGTTAGCTGAATTTAAGATAAATAAATGAACGGTTTTCTCAGTAAACTGAGTTTTCGTTTCCACTGGGTGTCTGAGGAATGTCTTAAGTGTAGCTCGTCGAAGACGCTGGGCATGACCTATAGCTATTATGTGAGTGTACCGTGGACTACACGTAATCCGACACTCAAAGATCCCCACAACAGAATTGACAGTAAACGCTTGTCTCAAAATTCCGGATGGTACCCAGCAGGTAGAGTCTGACATATACCTCCATGCTGGCAATGATACATTCTACATTGTAACTGATCACTTAATCGTTTCGAATGATACATCGATCTTAGCAAACCACAATGAGATGCTCTCGCTGCCGACGTTCTCCTGCGAAAAGTTACACACAATTTGTTCAAGGGAACCTCATTTATCTCTTCTCATGATTATACAAACTTTCGTCAGTCGTTTAACAAAATACAGAATTGTGCATTCATTTACCTCTTACAATGTAGCGCTGCCTTATTTGATAGCAGGTGTATACATCATTTATCAATCTATGCACTACACAGGGTGATTCACGAAGATACACAAATATTTTAATATGTTATTATACAAGTAAAACTAAAGAAAAAAGCTCATATAAACACAGGTCCGTAAACGTTTAGTTACGGAGTTACGCCTAATAAAAGATTTTACCTAAAATTTAGCAACTTCGCTAATATGAAGCCATCGCAAAACTGTAAGAGGTAAAAGCAAAGCACGATTTCCATGTATTTTGTTGTTATTGATCTGGTGAATCTAATAAAACATGTCCCAGGCGTGTATCTGCAGTAGTTTTCCGAAGCATCCAGAGAAGAAAAGACGTAATTTCGTAAAATTCTTAATTTATTAACTAATTGGCCCAATTAGTTTCCTAAATTCCAGACAAATGCTCAAAGCTTTCAACAGAAGTTGTAGAGAATTTAATTTTGAAAAATAATGGCCCCTGTTTCATAAATAATCTACAAACTAAAACAGTTACCATGTGGTTTCACTTAAATACACTGTTGCTTTTATGATCTTTCACTGAACAATACAGAAAACTAACTCGTTTCAAGGTTAGGAAACGACTGAAACAACTCACTAACGGTTGCCAACAACGACATAAGCGTTTTTTTCATTCTTAAGTGAAAGTAAACAAATGTACTTGTATAATAACCTGAGCTTCTCTGGATGTTCAGGAACCCTACTGCAAATACTCGTCTGTGACATGTTTTATTAGATTCAGCAGACAAATAACAACAAAATAAATGCCAATTGTGCTTTGCTTTAACCTCGTACCGTTATGCGATGGCTTTCTATTTTCGAAGTTGTTAAATTTCAGGAAAAATCTTTTAATAGCCGTAACTCCGTAACTATATATTTGCGGACCTATGTTTATATGAACTTTTTTCTTTAGCTTTACTTGTAGAATAACGTATTAAAATATTTGCATATTTTCATGAATCACCCTGTATAATAAGACGTATAGCGAAATTTCGGAGTGCAGTGAAGATTCTACGCCACATACGGCCACACATTTCTAATTTTCGAGGTTATAATATAGCACTCCGAAACCCTACGGTGACCCAACTAGGATTGTACTGCCAAAGCTGTCAACTGAGTTACCAAGACACATAGAGCAACATACTGTCACATTTTGATACACATTGACACTCTGTCAGATGAAATATCATTTAATAAGAAGTGCATTGTTCATTTTATCCACGTACTATCCGAGAACGTAATGGTCGATGTGACTAACTTCTGGTATCGAATTTCGCCAAGGGTCGTGTATATCCCCCCCCCTACATAGGCAGCGCACATAAGCGTTGTGGTAGAAAGAATATTTGTTATGGGGACAAACTCACTGTGTCCATTACTATCTCAAGAGGAAACGTAATTGTATGTTAGGGCCTCTAGATGACATTTACAAGGGATTAGCAGACATGTGCCTGGCACACAAAGATCGACCTGGAGTTGTTAGAGCTTCAGGATATGTAATTCGCCGACTGACGATCAACATCGTGTGTACACCGTCTGATCGATAGTACCTGGATATCTACTAGCCAACGTTAGTGTGGTGTGTGTCTACCAGTCGGAAGTACTCCGTGTCTTGCTCCATTCACGTGGAAGGAATGTTTGTCGATAATCAAATCAAATGGTTCAAATGGCTCTGAGCACTATGGGACTTAACATCTATGGTCATCAGTCCCCTAGAACTTAGAACTACTTAAACCTAACTAACCTAAGGACATTACACAACACCCAGTCATCACGAGGCAGAGAAAATCCCTGACCCCACCGGGCAGGGGAAGCGAGAACGCTACCGCACGACCACGAGCTGCGGACTGTCGATAATCCTCTGTATTAACTCAGAGTCTCCGTTATGGTTATTTTGCAAGACGTATGTGTGAAGAAGTAATACAATGTCATAATGTACGCCCTCAAAAGTTCAACAATAGAAACTTCTACATGATGCACAACGACTCTCTGGTAGCATCTACCACAGAAGTTCATTGTCGTTGATCGCCCACGTACGTTTTTGTATTGACTAAATGGGTCCTATGACAAAACTATCTGTGCTTTTAGTAATCCAACCTGATAATGGCCTCAGGCTGGTTAGCAAATACCTGTATTTGTAAAAAAAAAAAGAGCTGTCTGACAAGTGTTTTGTGGCCCTCTCCTTCCCTTAGATATACACGAACCAGAAATGTGCCTCTGTCTCGCACCATATGCTTACTCCTAGGTATTATACGGTAATTAATATTCCAGGTATAGTATAATTTCACAGTAGAAGATTTCTAGGCCTATTTATGTGCAGCAGCTACGTTTATATACTCTCATTCCAACTGCCAGTCCTTGCATCAACAACCAATTCTGTACAGCTCTTCCTGCGGTTCGCTAAAGCCTTCTTGTAGACGAAAGCTTCATCAGCGAACATCTTACATCTATAGCTTAACAAACACACAGGCGCATTGTCGCAATACTATCGAGCTCCTTTCCTGTTCTACTAGAATGTACTGTTCGAGGAGAAAATGATAGTTCATAAGCCTCTGTAAATGCCCTAATCCCTATTATGACTGCTGCGAAGGATATGCTATTATGGAGATATAATGGAATATCAGTCCTCAAGAAAATGGCTCAAAAGGCTTTTAGCACTATAGGAATCAACATCTGAGGTCATCAGTCCCATAGAACTTAGAACTACTTAAACCTAACTAACCTAAGGACATCACACACATCCATAACAGAGGCAGGATTCGAACCTGCGATCGTAGTTGTCGCGCGGTTCCAGACTGAAGCGCCTAGAACCGCTCGGCCACACTGGCCGGCTATATCAGTCCTCACTAAATGCATTTTCCCCTCAGTAGTGTTTCACGCGAAATACATCTTCTTTCTCTTATATATACTTGTATGACACTTATATGACATCCTTGCGCAATAAAGCTATACGAACAGCAAACCTCCGTTTACCTGCGTCGTTTTTTTATGATTTTGATTCGCGTTGTCACGTGGTATCCATAGAAAAAGGTCTTGCCACACGTTGAGTGGGTATATATACAAAATCTACCACATGCTGCAAGAAGTGGTACCTCCTTCTATACAACAGTGTGTAGGTGATGAGGAAGATAATACTAAAGACGGCGAAAAATTTAGAAAATCTGTCAAACTACTAAGTTTGTCTGCGCTCTGCTTGTGTATTTCTGTGTGGTGTGGGAACCGTATCATGTAGGTTTGCGATCTATACCTCATGTCCTTACCTAATTCGTGCTTATAATCCTATCTAGGGAACGTTCCAACATAGATTACTATATATAAGACGTCATCTGCATGGGTAGGGTTAGTGCCTCGATAGCAACTAAGTGTGGTGGCACAGCACTTGAACCTTTGAATAGGTAGATGACACACCGTGTATTGTCAAATAAACAAAATGTCCTAACATCTACAGGTTATGTGGCGTGTTATGTTTTGCCTTTGACTGAATACGAATATATCATGTAAGTGGAAAATGTAGTCATTCATATTGTGGGATGTATAATGCGTGTGAAATGAAGAGGAAAGACTACGTTTTAAAGATGCAACATGTGGTGAGTGTTGTCACTCTCAGAGCATTGTGTGTGTATATACGAAACCGAAAAAGGTGTCATAAATTTATATTTTTACGAGTTGCAATATGTGTTTAAATTCCACCATACATGCTTGTTTCCCTGGGAACTGATGTCACTCAATAGAGATTAATTTTGTCTCACATATTCGAAATATAATTGAAACTAGTGTGTAATCCCATATGCCACACGAGTACGTCGTTTTAAAACCGGAACACTTAGAATAATATATGGAAAATTTGTGAAAGGGAGACCGTAAATACTACGCTTACCACCGTATACAAGATGGCACTCGCTACCACACTGTTATCAATAGTTGAACCACGTGTATTTCTCTACTATTGAAGAAGAATTAAGTTATGACAATAATGCTGTATGTGGGTTTTATACTGAAAACTGTTAACTGGGACTAATTTAAGTTTTTTCCAAACATAGACTCTTTTTCTTGAGACCTCTGTAATAGCAATGTTTGTAAAAACCAGCCCTAATTCGGTAATATCTATATTAGACAATAATGTGGCAAAATAATACGTCTCCCCTGCTTCCGTATCACTAGGCTTGAATACGTTGAAGACAATCCTAGCACAGGGACGAACTCGAATAACCCATCCCATAGTTATAAATTGTAGATTAAAACCATATTCTTCAGTCGAGGAAGATGCGAAAGTTTCTACTAGGAGCATATCAGGCCACGTTATAAAATGGGTGCTGATAACTTCCGTCACACATCTGATATATAAATTTGCCATGTATCTTTGATCTACAATTATAGCTCGCCCACATTATCAACCAAATTGTTGATTAAAATATATCCAATATATTGAAATCCATAAGATAATAGTCGTCTAGATTACGCAGTTCCTGTAGTCCATATTAATCTTAGTCAGTTCTACTTCATATGTTCTTCTAATATTCTCTCAAAGTGGTCTCCAAATGGCCGGCCATGGTGGCCGAGCTGTTCTAGGCGCTACAGTCTGGAACCGCGCGACCGCTACGGCCGCAGGTTCAAATCCTGGCTCGGTCATGGATGTGTGTGATGTCCTTAGGTTAGTTAGGTTTAAGTAGTTCTTAGTTCTAGGGGACTGATGTCCTCAGAAGTTAAGTCCTATAGTGCTCAGAGCCATTTAAACCAATTTTGGCCTCCAGTGCTTCCTGTCCAATTTTCGCAAATATGCTTCTTGCAGCCGTAATACTGCTCCAGCGCAAGAGATACACTTGTTTAGTTATAACACCACGTCTCTGGAATGTTTCCTTAACGAACCATACATACGTTGTGTAATCCATGTCCTGCATCTAGTGCCTACACTAAAGTCCTACAGCTTCCGCAGTGAATTCCTAATCTTAACCTAATCATAGCTGAAACATAGTTTAAGAATCATGAAAGAAGGTTGCATACGTGGAAGAGGCCTGGGGACAGGGTTGGGTTGATTTGGAGGGAGGAGACCAAATTGCGAGGTCATCGGGTTCATAGGATAGGGAAGGATGGGGAAGGAAGTCGGCCGTGTCCTTCCAAAGGAACAATCCCGGCATTTGCCTGAGGCGATTAAGGGAAATCACGGAAAACCTAAATCAGAATGTCCGGACTCGGGGTTGAAGCGTCGTCTTCCCGAATGCGAGTCCTGTGTGCTAACCACTGCGCCACCTCACCCGGTGCAGTGAATTCCGATTACTTCCTCCGTATAATGCATTGTCTAAGTTTATCTATAATCAGTGTAGGCTTCGAATTATAGTTATTGTGTAAGGGAACTGGATATTTCTCCTTGCAATACACACATCCAGATGCAGCGTCAAGTCACTACTAGTTAAACGTAGTGTTCAGCACCAATTGCCACTTACAAACTATTCCCACATCCTGAAGGACTCGTTAACAGATTGTAGAGACCTGAACGTCTTATCAAAAGCACTCTGCAGCGATTGAAATGGCTTCTTTTAACTACGAGGAGACTGTCCACGTCGACATAATGGTTAAAATGGCTCTGAGCACTATGGGACTTAACATCTGAGGTCATCAGTCCTCTAGAACTTAGAACTACTTAAACCTAACTAACCTAAGGACATCACACACATCCATGGCCGAGGCAGGATTCGATCCTGGGACTGTAGCGTTCGCGCTGTTCCAGACTGAAGCGCCTAGAACTTCTCGGCCACATCGGCCGGCCCACGTCGACAAAATGTGGTATTGTCGCCATAGTTAGTGTGTTCATTACGTGTTCTCACTTCTCGCCATATAAGCACACATCCAGCAATGTGGAACATGACCATTTTGGTGACCCAGGTGATATGGCATGGGCAGGTATAATGTTATAAAAATGTACTGACCACCAACTCTTGGAACACGGTACACTCACCGGTCAACGTTATTATGACACTGTATTCCTTCCCATGTGCATCTTCAAGGAAGTTGAATCGCCCTTGACATTGTTTTCATGAGCAATGCGCGATTGCATTAAACAGCGCTGGCAGAGGATCCCTTGGGCCTAGAGGACATTCTCCGAATGGAATGGCCTACCTGTTCCTCCTACGTAAATGCCATCGAGCACGCGTCAGATACGTTGGTAATGCGTAATGTAGCACTGATAGATGCACCTACGACCATCCAGCATTCCTCAACCACCATAGTTGATGAATGGAACGCCCTACAACAAGAGCTCATTATCTACCTGGCGGCCAGCATGACAGTACGTTGCAGAGCAATTTATTACCGTCCTCGGTGATCACACATCCTATTTAGAACCCATGTCCTGTCTTTTTTTAATGTCGAGGGCACCATAATGAATCTGGTAGCTTCAGTGTAATTAATGTCTTCGAACAGAAGAGTAATTTCTGTTTGTCTCACTGCGTATTTCTTTCAGTTGGCGTCTGTGTTACTGTGTCGCAGTTTCTTATATGCATGGTCCCAGTTTCACCGAGTTTTGTTACTTGACAGTGACACGTCAAATAGAAGTTACTTTCGTCCTTAAGTTCTGCACACCACTGTGTTTACAGCGCAGGATATTGCAGCCACAATTCACAACTTTTATTCTATTTACCTGTGAATGCATTTTCACTCGCTCAGAAATCATATTTTGTCAGAAGAAGTTCCGGATGTAAAAGTGGCTATAGGTTTCCAGCAAGGATTTGGTGTGAAGTTGTGAGGAAACCATAGTGGTGATTTTAATGTCAACAAGACGAAGTTGACTGACTTATATCGTATTTCTCTAACTGTATTGCAAGACACTATAAAAAGGGGACGTGGTTCGAGAACGATAGAGCCCTAGTTACAATAGGGTATTTGGCTGTTTTCTGGAAATCGTCTTAAATGGTTAATTATATCATTTTATGTTCATAACATGCTTCTCACTTTATTCACATTCAGTGTTCTTTTATGTAAACGGAAACGAAAATCAAATAATTAGAAAACCTGCTAAAACGATCCATGCGAATCATGTGATGCCTGTATCGTTACACTGGCTAGCTGGCTGTCATAAAGCTAATTCACCGTGATGTCTTGTTTTGGAATTTGCGTTCCGGAAAATGGTTTATAAATGGCATGTAGTATTATGTGTAGTATTACACTGTAGAAATGCATACTTCAAATCTCTTTAAGAATTGTTTATGAGTATTTCAAAGAAAGAGAAGATGCCTAACACTTTGTTGCACTCCACCGGCAAACTGCCACCATGTCGATGCCCAAGTTCTCTAACTTAATAAAAAACGTCTTGCCCTCTGAAGTTAACAGTAATTCACCTCCGAAATTCGCTTTCCCACTGTTACAAACAATCAGAGCGTCAGTAGACGAAACCAACCTCTTAGCAGAATTTATCGTTATACGCGCTTACTAGTACATCATTGGCAGATCGTTTGGTAGAGCGGTGGAAGTCAAATATTATACCATAGGTCACTGGTTCGAACATAGCCTGCGACAATATTCTGAATTATTTATTAAACAAACCAACAGTCGTTTTATGTGAAACCGAATCACAATCACAAAACATCGCCACGTCGATTAGAAACAGAGTGTAATCGTGTTTTCCTTAGCATTTACATGCGCTTACGTTTGCAATAGCTGTTCACACACGTCGCTTTCAAAAAGATATTTTCTAACTAATGGGAGCACACACTTCTCTCTTTATTAGAAACAATGTTCTTTTTTTATCTTTGCACTGTTGATTGGGAGGTCGTTCCAAGGCGTGGCAGGCAGCGAAAGACGTCCCCGGAGGCTGATCACAAAGCCTCCCCGGTGCGTCTGACAAACAGGTTTCAGGTACTGTCTCTGGCTGAGCCACATGCAGCTGCCTGCCCTGTTTCAGAGGATGATTCTCAACCTTCAAAGTCCGAGCAATCGCAGAAGGTGGGCTTATTGGTAGTTGGGAGCTCCAATGTTAGGCGCGTAATGGGGCCCCTTAGGGATATGGCGGCTAAGGAGGGGAACAAATCTAGTGTGCACACCGTGTGCATTCCGGTTGGAGCCATTCCTGATGTGGAAATGGTCCTACCGGATGCCATGAAGAGCACAGGGTGCAGCCAGCTGCAGGTGGTGGCACATGTCGGCACTAATGACGTGTGTTGCTTTGGATCTGAGGAAATTCTCTCTGGATTCCAGCGGCTATCTGATTTGGTGAAGACTGCCGGTCTTGCTTACGAGATGAAGGCAGAGCTCACCATCTGCAGCATCGTTGACAGAACCGACTGCAGACCTTTGGCGCAGAGCCGGGTGGAGGGTCTAAATCAGAGGCTCAGACGGTTTTGCAACCGTGTTGGCTGCAGATTCCTTGACTTGCGCCAATGGGTGGTGGGGTTTCGGGTTCCGCTGAATAGGTCAGGAGTTCACTAAACTCAGCTGGCGGCTACACGGGTAGCGGAGGCTATGTGGCGTGGACTGGGCGGTGTTTTAGGTTAGAAGGTCTCGGGAAAGTACGGGGTGGGCTGCAATCTCAAAGGGTGCATGGCAAATACAGGACGTGCTTGGATCAAGGAACAGTCGTAATTGTAGTTCTAAATTGTTGTAGTTGTGCTGGGAAAGTCCCTGAGCTTCAGGCGCTAATAGAAAGCACAGAAGCTGAAATCGTTATAGGTACAGAAAGCTGGCTAAAGCCTGAAATAAGTTCTGCAGAAATTTTTACGAAGTCTCAGACGGTGTTGAGGAAAGATAGATTAGGCAGAATTGGTGGTGGAATGCTTGTGTCCTTCAGTAGTGGTTTATCTTGTAGTGAAGTCAAAGTAGATGGTGGTGGTGGTGGTTAGTGTTTAACGTCCCGTCGACAACGAGGTCATTAGAGACGGAGTTCATGCTCGGGTTAGGGAAGGATTGGGAAGGAAATCGGCCGTGCCCTTTCAAAGGAACCATCCCGGCATTTGCCTGAAGCGATTTAGGGAAATCACGGAAAACCTAAATCAGGATGGCTGGAGACGGGATTGAACCGTCGTCCTCCCGAATGTCAAAGTAGATACTCCGTGCGAATTGGTATGGGTGGAGGTTATACTTAACAACCGAACTAAGTTAATAATTGGCTCCTTCTACCGACCCCCAGACTCCGGTGATATAGTTGCTGAACAGTTCAGAGAAAATATGTCTCTCGTAACAAATAAATACCCCACTCATACGGTTATAGTTGGTGGGGACTTCAACCTTCCCTCGATATGTTGGCAAAAATACTTGTTAAAAACCGGTGGTAGGCAGAAAACATCTTCCGAGATTGTCCTAAATGCTTTCTCCGAAAATTATTTCGAGCAGTTACTCCACAAACCCACGCGAATTGTACATGGTTTCGAAAACACACTTGACCTCTTAGCCACAAACAATCCAGAGCTAATAGAGAGCATCATGACTGATACAGGGATTAGTGATCACAAGGTCGTTGTAGCTAGGCTCAATGCCGTTTCTTCCAAATCCACCAGAAACAAACGCCAAATAATTTTATTTAAAAAAGCGGTTAAAGTGTCACTAGAAGCCTTCCTAAGAGACAATCTCCATTCCTTCCGAACTGACTATGCAAATGTAGACAAGATGTGGCTCAATTTCAAAGATATAGTAGCAACAGAAATTGAGAGATTCATACCTCATAAATTGGTAAGAGATGCAACTGATCCCCCATGGTACACAAAACAGGTCTGAACGCTGTTGCAGAGGCAACGGAAAAAGCATGCGAAGTTCAGAAGAACGCGAAATCCCGAAGATTGGCTAAAATTTACAGACGCGAGAAATTTGGCACGGACTTCATTGCGAGATGCCTTTAATAGGTTCCACAACGAAACATTGTCTCGAAATTTGGTAGAAAATCCGAAGAAATTCTGGTCGTATGTAAAGTACACGAGCGGCAAGACGCAGTCAATACCTTCGCTGCGCAGTGCCGATGGTACTGTTACCGACGACTGTGCCGCTAAAGCGGAGTTATTGAACGCAGTTTTCCGAAATTCCTTCACCAGGGAAGACGAATGCAATATTCCAGAATTTGAAACACGAACAGCTGCTAGCATGAGTTTCTTAGAAGTAGATACCTTAGGGGTTGCGAAGCAACTCAAATCGCTTGATACGGGCAAGTCTTCAGGTCCAAATTGTATACCGATTAGGTTCCTTTCAGATTACGCTGATACAACAGCTCCCTACTTAGCAATCATATACAACCGCTCGCTCACCGGTAGATCTGTACCTACAGATTGGAAAATTGCGCAGGTCGCACCAGTGTTTAAGAAGGGTAGTAGGAGTAATCCATCGAACTACAGACCTATATCATTGACGTCGGTTTGCAGTAGGGTTTTGGAGCATATACTGTATTCAAACATTATGAATCACCTCGAAGGGAACGATCTATTGATACGTAATCAGCATGGTTTCAGAAAACAGCGTCCTTGTGCAACGCAGATAGCTCTTTATTCGCACGAAGTAATGGCCGCTATCGACAGGGGATCTCACGTTGATTCCGTATTTCTAGATTTCCAGAAAGCTGTTGACACCGCTCCTCACAACCGACTTCTAATCAAGCTGCGGGCCTATGGGATATCGTCTCAGTTGTGCGACTGGATTCGTGATTCCCTGTCAGGAAGGTCGCAGTTCGTAGTAATAGACGGCAAATCATCGAGTAAAACTGAAGTGATATCAGGTGTTCCCCAGGGAAGCGTCCTGGGACTTCTGCTGTTCCTGATCTATATAAATGACCTTGGTGACAATCTGAGCAGTTCTCTTAGGTTATTCGCAGATGTTGCTCTAATTTACCGTCTAGTAAGGTCATCCAAAGACCAGTATCAGTTGCGAAGCGATTTAGAAAAGATTGCTGTATGGTGTGGCAGGTGGCAGTTGACGCTAAATAACTAAAAGTGTGAGGTGATCCACATGAGTTACAAAAGAAATCCTTTGGAATTCGATTACTCGATAAATAGTACAATTCTCAAGGCTGTCAATTCAACTAAGTAGCTGGGTTTTAAAATTACGAACACTGCTACGGTCGCAGGTTCGAATCCTGCCTCGGGCATGGATGTGTGTGATGTCCTTAGGTTAGTTAGGTTTAAGTAGTTCTAAGTTCTAGGGGACTGATAACCACAGCAGTTGAGTCCCATAGTGCTCAGAGCCATTTGAACCATTTTTGAAAATTACGAACAACATCAGTTGGAAAGACCACATGGATAATGTTGTGGGGAAGGTGAGCCAAAGGTTGCGTTTCATTGGCAGGACACTTAAAAGAAGCAACAAGTCCACTAAAGAGACAGCTTACACTACACTCGTTCGTCCTCTGTTAGAATATTGCTGCGCGGTGTGGGATCCTTACCAGGTGGGATTGACGGAGGACATCGAAAGGGTGCAAAAAAGGGTAGCTCGTTTTGTATTATCACGTAATAGGGGAGAGAGTGTGGCAGATATGATACGCGAGTTGGGATGGAAGTCATTAAAGCAAAGGCGTTTTTCGCCGCGGCGAGATCTATTTACGAAATTTCAGTCACCAACTTTCTCTTCCGAATACGAAAATATTTTGGTGAGCCCAACCTACATAGGTAGGAATGATCATCAAAATAAAATAAGAGAAATCAGAGCTCGAACAGAAAGGTTTAGGTGTTCGTTTTTCCTGCGCGCTTTTCGGGAGTGGAACGGTAGGGAGATAGCATGATTGTGGTTCGATGAACCCTCTGCCAAGCACTTAAATGTGAATTGCAGAGTAATCATGTAGATGTAGATGTATAGCTAGGATAATTATTGTTTAAGCTTTTTAAGTTTCATTATCTTACGTAACATTAAGTCACACTCACAAACAAAAGAGCCCTTACGTTTGTGTTACATGGGTGTTTTACATGCTTTTATCTCTCCGCATACAAAACCTCTTTGTCCTACACCTCGTTGTACTGTGGGTATGTGGTGATATCTTCACTTCTAACAATGATTTGCAAAAAAGTTAATTGTTTGTAAGCAAATTAGATGCATTTATCCTTAGTTTTCCACTTCTCTAACTAAGATTAATGAGAATCTATATACAACACATCCAAACATCCAAACAACTGCTACAAAGTGTTTTTGCTAACTCCGTTTTCATATTTCGTTTAAAACTTTCGAAGGTTTATGATGCTTCCAGGATTCGAACCGTGATCATCTTATACGTAGTCACCCACATACGCTATCCGTTGCACAACAGAGGACGTTGTGGTATCGATAGCTACGATGCCACGGCTTAGGTACGAGTTAAGTTTGCACTACGACACCGACACCGATGACTACGCCCTCTAGCCGGCGCTGGAGAGGAGCATCGCTAGAGATTCTCCCCATTTCATCAGGTGCAGACAGCCAGGAAACATCGCTTCAGTTTAGCTTGCTGTTTAGACTTTGCATCAGTTACGATGGGGCCACAACATCGCACCTACGTGTCGTCACCTAAAGTTATGTAATATGTTTGCATATGTTTATACACTAGTAAAGGTGATTTAACTGTATTTGCAGTACCGACGTGTATTACCTTTTCCTGCTCCTACCCACGCGCCGTCTTCCAGGTGGGATACAAAAGTTGGCGACGAGGCCATCTTCCTATCATTTCCTTTTCTGCTCAGTTCTGCTTTAGTTTTCTTTGTGATACCCCCGTGTGCCTGAGTGACTGCATCTGCCTGCTCCCACCTTTTGCTATATAGACTTCCATTTGTGTCAACCATGGCTTCGCCACAGGAACAGGCTTCGCTGTCCGATCTTGTACGTTTTCAGGCTCAGCAACTGACGCAGCTGCTTGCTGCTATAAATGGACTGGTCACACTACAGACTGCAGCTACTTCGGCGCCTCCGACACCACCGCCTGTACCGACGCCGTTGCCGACGGCGGCGCCATTTCGTGCCTTCGATCCTGACGTTGAACGCTGGCCAGAATACACCGCCCAGCTCGAGACACTCTTCGCAGTATACAACATACCACGTACAGAGCGGTTTGCCTTTTTCATTGCCAACGCGGGTGTTGTGTCATACCGTGTGCTCGTGTAATTATTTCCCACCACCCGCCCAGAAACTAAAACTTACGACGAAGTGATTGATGCTTTGAAATCCCACTTCCGTGACAGCGTAAGTGTGGTAGCTGCACGATACAAATTCTTTCGTCTCCAGCGTGGCCCTACTCAGTCGAATAAATCTTGGTTAGCGGACCTACAGGGACTAACCTCTGATTGTGACTTTAATTGCTCATGTGGACGCTCATATGCGGATATAATGATTAGAGACTCTATTGCGCAGAATGTGGCGGATCACCGCATCCGCGAACAAATTCTCAGATTTAAAAACCCGTCTTGGCAGGAAGTAGTGGACTTGCTATACAGACAATATTCATTAGATATGGCTACTTCGGCGTTCGACGTGATCCCGAGTGTGTATACTGTTAAAGCGCCACAACACCTCCATTCACCCGGTCCTAGGCCAGCCGCCACACCGCGCCGCTCGCGCGCACCTAAACGTCTCAAACCAGGCACCCACTAAGAAACAAATCGTGTCCGAACTGCTTTTGTGCCCACCCACGGGACAATTGCCCATCCCGTCAAGCACAATCATTTTTTAATAAGCACATGTGCAAGCTGAGTGTGGTAAGAGAAACTCTAGTTCCGTACTTGTATGCCGTTCGCGTGATTCTCGTGGGCGTCACCGCAACGGCGACCGCCATGATCATGATTCACATCAGCCGATGGACGTTAATGTCATTTATTCAAAGCTTTCTTCACGTGCGACGACGACTCGTCGTGTGAATCAAGTTTTGCCAGACACTTCCCTCGCATTCAGCGCGATGCGAGGAAATTTTTTGTGACTTTCGACATTTGTGGACGATCTGTTCGCATGCAGCTGGACACTGGTGCGTCAGTTTCTATACCGAACAAATGTACGTATGACATGCTTGGTTTGCCCTCGCTTCGTCGTTCGCATTCCACGCTGACTGCATTTACTGGACAGGAAATCAGTGTTCGGCGTGTGTAATTTGCAAGCCACGTATGGTGCAACGACCCGTACAGTGTCTTTCCATGTGCTCCGCTCTAGTGATGCTACGAACATTTTTGGCATGGACGCATTTGAACTTTTTGGCCTCGCAGTTCAGGACAATGTACTTTGCATCAACGTTAGTGACCACGCAGGCAGTGTTGCCACATTATGCGATGATTTTGCTGAACTGTTTTCTGATGGACTTGGTTGTGCCAAGGACTTTGCAGCGCATGTTGTAGTCAAAGACAATGTCGTGCCTGTTTTCCGGCGCGCGCGCCCGGTCCCGCACGCACTGCGCGACGCCATAGCTGCTGAACTTATGCAATTGCAAGACAGTGGTGTCATTGAACCTGTTTCTGCTTCGCAATGGGCTTCGCCTATAGTGTGTGTGAAAAAACCAAACGGTCCTCTCCGTATTTGTGTCGACTTTAAGTCTACAGTAAATCCCTAGACAGTAGCTACGTTTCCCTTACCGCGTCCTGAAGACATTTTTGATAAGCTTGTTGCGGGAAAATTCTTTTCCACGATTGACTTGCGGGACGCATACTTTCAGCTATCGCTCGACGAACAGTCGCAGCTTTATATTGTAGTTAACACCCACCTTGGATTGTCCAAGTTTCGCCACCTTCCGTTCGGTTGTGCTTCGCCACCTGTTACTTTTCAGTGTTACTTACAGCAGTTGTGTGCCACTGTCCCTGGTTGTTCCAGTTATCTGGACGATATAGTTCTATCAGGTCGCACCCCTGATGAACATTTGCAGAATTTGAATGCCTTATTTACTGTCCTTTTGCGGGCAGGACTAAAGTGTAAAAGAGAAAAGTGCAGATTTTTTTCAAACTGAGATTCAGTATTTAGGAAACATGATTAACGGACAGGGTCTCCACCCATCGACGTCACATCTCAGTGCGATTAAAGACTTGCCAGCACCCAGGAACTTGAAAGAACTTCAGTCTGTGTTGGGCAAAATTACATATTATATTCGGTTTATACCAAATGCAGCGCAGATTGAGGCGCCATTGCATCGCCTTCGGCGTAAGAACGTTCCCTTTGTTTGGACTTCGGAATGTGACGCTGCTTTCCAAAAGCTCAAATCTGCCTTGTTGAGTGATTGCTGTTTGATTCCTTTCGATCCCTCCAAACCAGTTGCTTTGGCTGTCAATGCATATTCTCACGACATCGGAGCGGTTCTCTCACACCGCATTAATTCTGTCGATCGCCCGATCGCTTTTGCGTCTACGTTGCTCAATTCTGCCCAGCAAAACTATTTTCAGATCGAGAAAGAAACTTTAGCTATTGTATATGGCGTAACTAAGTTTCATGATTTTTTTTTTTTTTAGGGTCGCAAGTTCTATTTGGTAACAGACCATAAGCCTTTGACGTCGTTGTTCCACCCGTCAAAGCCAGTTCCGGCCCGTGCTGCACAAAAGTTGCAACGTTGGTCTTTGTTTTTGTCTGACTACAATTACGAAATCTTGAATCGGCCTACGGCACATCATGGCAATGCAGATGCTTTCTCGTCTACCGATCCGTCCTGACGAAGTGTTTGATTCTTCCGAACCGTCCTGCATGGTTATTGATTCGCTAGATAAGGAATTAGCTGATGGTTTTCCAGTGGATTTTCGCCGCATTGCTTCCGCGACAGCTGCCGACTCTTCCTTGCAGATTCTTTTGCAGTATATTCGTACTCAATGGCCTTCATCTGCTTCGCAGTTTCGCGATCGACTTGTTCGACGTTCCTTTGCGCTTGGTCACAATCTGTCTGTACTCCACGGTGGTACCTTCTTACGAACTGACAATGATCAGTCTCGTGTGATTGTACCTCGTTTACTGCACGCTGGTCATTGGGGTATAGTGCGGAAGAAGCAATTAGCGCGTCGTCACTGCATTTGGGTTTGCATTGATAAACAAATTGAGAATTTGCTTGCTAATTGTCGCTCTTGCGCGGAGCATCATTCTGCTCCCCGCCAGCGCTTCTTTTCGTGGCCGCTCCTTGATTTTGCGGGTCCTTTCTGGGATACCCGCTGGTTGATTGTGATTGATGCATACAGCAACTTTTCTTTAGTTGCGCCTATGTCTTCTACTACATCTGCGAGTACTATTCGGGCTTTGACGTCTATTTTTTGCATTGAGGGCCTTCCTGAAGTTATTGTCTCAGACAACAGCCCCCAATTCGTGTCCTCAGAGTTTGAAGCGTTCTGTGCTGCTAATGGCATTCGCCATCTGACCTCAGCCCCGTTCCACCCCCAGTCGGCGAGGCTGAACGCTTTGTGCGTACGTTTAAGTCGCAGATGAGCAAGTTGCACGCCACGCACTCTCGCGGGCGCGCGCTCTGGACTTTCCTTGCTTCCTGTCGCTCCCAGCCACGCGGCACCCGTTCCCCAGCGGAACTGCTACACGGCCTCGCCCATCGGTCACTCCTGCAGCTATTGCAGCCGCCGCCGCGCGCTCCCGCTGCTTCGCCTCGTTCTGGCTTGGCGCCGCACGATTTGGTGTTGTATCGCATTTTCTCTGGCAGGCAGCGCTGGGAGCAGGGGCGAATTCTTCGCCAGCTTGGCCGCTACTTCTTTCTCATTTCTGGTCCCTCTGGGACTGTCAAGCTTCACCGGAACCAGATTCGTTCGTGCCGTCCTCGGTTTTCTGCTGCTGGTTGTTTTCCGACAGAGTTGGAGGCTTCGCGGCTTCCGCCGCCTCCGCCACCTCTGCCCACGACGCCACCGACGACGCCTCCGCCGTGGGCGCGCCTGCCGTCATCACCGCTGCCGGTCCCGTCACCTGCACCGAAAGGACCCCTCTTCCCGCCGCCGCCGCCGCTGCCGCCGCCGCCACGGCCGTCGTTCGTGTTGCTCCGCAGTGCCGGAACCGATGGAAGCTGAGGCTGCCGTCACGCCTCCGCCACCGTCGCCCATGGAGGTCGTTGCTCCGCCTCATCCGAGCACACCCAGTAGCTGTTCGCGGCCTGGGCAGGTCTTCCACGGGGCGATTTCCTCGCCCCACTAGCAAGCAATTCGGGGTCGCCTGTGGACAGCGCGCCCCGACAGTTCCACTGTCTTTCCCCTCAGCTTCGCCGGCCCTGGGTCCCTCCACCCGCTGTCGAAAGCCATACTGAACGACTGTGCGTCATTTCAGGGGGGAGGGATGTGGTATCGATAGCTACGATGACACGGCTTAGGTACCAGTTAAGTTGACACTACTACACCGACACCGATGACAGCGCCCTATTGCCAGCACTGTAGAGCTCTACGAGCATCGCTAGAGATTCTCTCCATTTCATCAGATGCAGACAGTTAGGAAACATCGCTTCAGTCTGGCTTGCTATTGAGACTTTGCATCAGTTACGATGATTCCACAACGTCGCAACTACGTGTCGTCACCTAAAGTTCTGTAATATGTTTGCATATGTTATACACTAGTATATGTGCTTTAACTGTATTTGCAGTACCGACTTGTATTACCTTTTCCTGCTCCTACCCACTCGCCGCCCACCAGGCGGGATACAAAAGACGTACTGGAAACAGTCCATTTGTTGGTATTGTCTATAGTGGAAATCAGCACTAAGATTTGCCCAGAACAGTTTTATTGTGCTTTAGGTCGTATTTCGTGACTGACAGTCGACATTCTAGATATGAGCTACGGACACATTTGCAAGAGTTCTATAATTCATTAGTTTTGAGCGGGTTTAATGACGCTGCAGGGAAAGGGAAAACAAAGTCCGTCCTTGCACGTATCACGGCTCTAGATGAGTGGAGCACGAACTAAGGATTCCACGATCAGTGTTTCCAAAATTCCTTCCTAAAGTTACTTAAAAGTTTTAAATATGTTTTCCATCACTAAATCACTAAGCTATTTGCAGAAAAAGTACGTAAAACGTAGCAACTTCAGCTAACACTCATGTAACACACGTATAGGATCGTCTTACTCCTACTCTGTGACGTCACCAGAACTTCAGCCAGGCACAGAAAGTTTTCGATCAAGTGACCAAACCTTGATATTTAGTGACTTTTAAGCTTTGATTACACAAAAGTAAGAGAAATTTTTGTGAGGATATTGACGGTAAATACGATATGAATGCTATAACCACTCCGAATAACAACAGTCCGAACCATATCTTTACCATAGGAAAATAGCGTTTTGTGCGCCCCTTTAGGACCCCACATACGTAGATTTATATATGGGGATTTGTTCCATGGCCACCGCTGTCATGAGATTGTGTTCCTATCGATGCTTTTCTGTAGTATACCATGAAGGTTATTCAGTATGCTAATTTTTTAACATCATTGTAGGACATTACCTCAAGAGTGTACGTTGCGACTGAAATAGGTAGCTCATAGCCAAACTTAATTCACCATGTGCACAGCTGATGTCCATTCTGGAATCACGTTAGAGCTCAAAACTCTAAATCACTATTCTAATGTACTGCAAGATGTGATGATCTAGTTCCGTGTATTAAAGAAATGTGGAATTCTAGCCCATCAGCGCGCACTTATACTTTTACTTTTAACAATGACCAAACTTTGTATTACGGATGTGAAAATTACCAGTTTGTCGTCTCATTCTACATGTCAAACGATGTCGGTTGTTTCTATGTTGGTTCTCTACAATTAGTGTCTTAACACATCTGCGCACCTACTACTTTAGAAACAGATTCTTATTAAAAGATTGACCGATAAGTAAGAAAACTAAATCATTTAACACTTTCATTTAGGAGATTTTTGCCTAAAAATGTAAGAGTTTATTTCAGCTACAGTATTGAGGGAACAAAAACGAACTGTGCCGTTCTCCTACTATGGGGCATAGTTTCATGTTCTCAAAATGTCTAGTCTCGCTCTGCAAGCAAACGGCCTGGGGCAGTCGGCGGCACAGAAGATATTCTGCTCAGTCTATTCAGCGTTTTCTCAAACAGCGCGACCCCTATGAGCGATCTCACTTTAAAGACAGAAGATTCCGATCAACGAAGATTTTGTTGACCGACTTATCCTTGCTCCATCGTTGGAATATCTTAAATCCAACAGAATGGGTTCGATAACTACCTCGAATATGTTCTACTGCAACTGTATAGTAACACAGTTTGTATAGTAAGTATGCTGCATTCATAACCTACTTAATTAAAAGACGTACACCATACGCACTATTAGGTACTGACAGATGACCTTCACAACTTACATGTCTATCAGTTCCATGTTTGTCTTTGTAGTTCGTGTACGCTCCTTTGTAAGCGTAGTCGGTGTTCTTTACTAACAACCTTCTACGTAAAGGAAACGCATTGTGTGATGAATTAACTCGATATGTGCAGCGTCACTTCCGTATACAATACAACCAAATCCCGTCTCATATATAATGCGTCAAGAAAGAAAACCGAGGAGTCTAAGATATTGGAATGGAGGCTGTCGTGAAATATTTCACTGATGAAATCTCCTCTGATTATCGACCGAGTCGTGGCGTCGTGTTGTCGCAACGTTTCGACAAGTTTCTTACTCTTCAGGCAAAGATTAAGACTAAGATACTCTTCAAAACGTTGCGATAAAATGACGTCACACATCGGCTGATAACCCAAGAATATTTCATTAAAGATTCAACACAGATTTGTAATGAGTCAAACGAAATCGGTATCTGGGGTTATAAATGAACTGAAATTGACACAATCGGTTTTGTGGCATATTCTCTGAAAACCTCTCTTATAAGCAAAAGATGATGTAGCTCAGCCACTAGACGAGAACGGCGGGCAAACCAAAACATTATCTATTCTTACTAGAGGTTATAATTTTCTAACGAGCTGGAGTGGGTGTTCCCCATGTTTCGACGACGGTCTGTTTTTGCTACTTCTTCTTTTAAGCACCAGACATTTGTACCACTGCAAATACCATCAACGATTTTGTACTTATCATTTACCACAAATGGGTCAACTGGTTAGACACATCAATACTTTCCCAGGCTGCTTGTAACCTATGAAAGAACAGCAGTAGCCCTTGTCTTGCGTAGAATTCACTCATGAGAAATCTAAATACAGAAACGAATATAACATATACCAGTTCACAAATAATAACGCTGTGTCGTATTGGGCATACAATCCACGAGACAATGAAACCGTTTGGGAAGTGCGTTTATTTATGACCCAAAAAGCATTAGCTCAGTTCATGGAGTTTTGATTTGAGGTGGATCCAAGGTATTCGAAGATCGTCCTATGTCCCCAGATGTGCTAGATCGTATTGTGGTGAAATGACCTGTGTTAGGGAGGGGGGGGGGGCGACGCTGTAGTGTGTTCCTCAAACAGCTCTGACACACAGTGGAAGCCATACGGTGATTACTGGTAGCTATAAGGTGGTGTATTGGAATCAACGGATGCACTCCAGCACATAACTGGGTACAGTGTCTGTTAATGCACTATCTTCTCAGTTGAGTTTAAGCAGAACTTTTCACAAAATCTGAAATGACTGGGAAACTTCACATGTTGGGTGAGGTTACAAGGAACTGGCTCTTGTAGTAGAAGTATTAGTAAATGATTGAAATGCATGTGGAAGGTGACAGTGTTAGGCAGTATCCGAAATTAATGGGATAACATCAAACTGAAGTATCTTCCTCGCGGCAATTCGGTGATAAACTGTAAGATACAATGAAGGATTTGACACATATATACCTTCGATAGAAACACAGGTTGCACGTTTTACATGAAACAATAACCTAGTTTCAAGTCAATGGTTATAGAAATAGTATTTTCCAAGACTTTAAATTGGAAATACTTTTCCGCTTTACGAAAATGTCTCGAGTAAATTGAAAATATAAGTGAAAGAAGGCTGAAATTCATCCAATGTGCGTAAATGTTGCAGTACGCTATGGATTTGCTGACCAAACCACACTTGAATTCAAAATAGTGTACTCCGAAATGCCGACAGCAATTGGTCATAACGGAGTGTAAACCCTGGTAATAAAAAAATAATAAAATAATTCTTGTCCTCTATGAATAGATGAAAATGGTCAAGTAGTCGAACATTGCCAGTTCCAGCCAATGATCGGTTCAGTTGGACCGGAGGAACCAGTGCATTCCATGTAAACACAACCCACACTATTATGGAACACCCACCAGCAATCACAGTGCCTTGTTGACAACTTGGGACCATGTCTTCGTTCGCTCTGCGACACACTCAAACCCGAACAACAGCTCTTAACAACCTAAATCAGGACTCATCCGATCAGGCACGGTTTTCCAGCCCTCTAGGGTCCAACCGATATGATCACGAGCCCAGGAACGGTGCTGCAGGCGAATTCGCGCTATTAGCAAAGGCACTCACGTCTGTCGTCTCCTGCCATAGAATCTTAACGCCAGATTTCGCCACTGTGTCCTAACGGATATGTCAGTCGTACCTCCCACATTTATTTCCGCGGTGATTTAAAGCACTATTGCTGGTCTGTTAGCACTGACAACTGTACGCAAACAGCGCTGCTCTCGATAGTTAAGTGAATGTCGACGGCTACTCCTTTGTTCATGGCGAAAAGTAATGCCTAGAAATTGGTATTCTTGACACATTGGTGATACTGTGAATCTCAGAATATTGAATTCCCTAACGATTTCCGAAAACGAATGGCACTTGCGTCTAGCTCCCAGTACCATTCCGCGTTCAAACTCTGTTAAATTCCGTCGTGCGACCATAACCAGGTCGGTAACCATTTCACATGAATTACCTAAGTACAAATGGCATCTTCAACAACGCACCGCCCTTTTATACCTAGTGTCCGCGATACTGTCGCCATCTGTATGTGTGAGTAATGCTATTCCATGACATCTACATCTATATCCATACTCCGCAATCCACCTGACGGTGTGTGGCGGAGGGTACCCTGAGTACCTCTATCGGTTCTCCCTTCTATTCCAGTCTCGTATTGTTCGTGGAAAGAAGGATTGTCGGTATGCTTCTGTGTGGGCTCTAATCTCTCTGATTTTATCCTCATGGTCTCTTCGCAAGATATACGTAGGAGGGAGCAATATACTGCTTGACTCTTCGGTGAAGGTATGTTCTCGAAACTTTAACAAAAGCCCGTACCGAGCTACTGAGCGTCTCTCCTGCAGAGTCTTCCACTGGAGTTTATCTATCATCTCCGTAACGCTTTCGCGATTACTAAATGATCCTGTAACGAAGCGCGCTGCTCTCCGGTGGATCTTCTCTATCTCTTCTATCAACCCTATCTGGTACGGATCCCGCACTGTTGAGCAGTATTCAAGCAGTGGGTGAACAAGCGTACTATAACCTACTTCCTTTGTTTTCGGATTGCATTTCCTTAGGATTCTTCCAATGAAACTCAGTCTGGCATCTGCTTTACCGACGATCAACTTTATATGATCATTTCATTTTAAATCACTCCTAATGCGTACTCCCAGATAATTTATGGAATTAACTGCCTCCAGTTGCTGACCTGCTATTTTGTAGCTAAATGTATGCTATGTATGATATGTATTCGCAGCACATTACATTTGTCTACATTGAGAGTCAATTGCCATTCCCTGCACCATGCGTCAATTCGCTGCAGATCCTCCTGCATTTCAGTACAACTTTCCATTGTTACAACCTCTCGATATACCACAGCATCATCCTCAAAATCCTCAGTGAACTTCCGGTGTCATCCACAAGGTCATTTATGTATATTGTGAACAGCAACGGTCCTATGAAACTACCCTGCGGCACACCTGAAATCACTCTTACTTCGGAAGACTTCTCTCCATTGAGAATGACATGCTACGCTCCGTTAGCTAGGAAATCTTCAATCCAATCACACAATTGGTCTGATAGTCCATATGCTCTTACTTTGTTCATTAAACGACTGTGGGGAACTGTATCGAACGCCTTGCGGAAGTCAAGAAACACGGCATCTACCTGGGAATCCGTGTCTATGGCCCTCTGAGCCTCGTGGGCGAATAGCGCGAGCTGGGTTTCACACGATCGTCTTTTTCGAAACCCATGCTGATTCCTACAGAGTAGATTTCTAATCTCCAGGAAAGTCATTATACTCGAACATAATACGTGTTCCAAAATTCTACAACTGATCGACGTTAGGGATATAGGTCTATACTTCTGCACATCTGTTCAACGTGCCCTTTTCCAATCCTTTGGAACGCTACGCCCTTCTAGAGACCTACGGTACA
The DNA here is from genome assembly GCF_023898315.1 of Schistocerca nitens. NCBI lineage: Eukaryota > Metazoa > Arthropoda > Insecta > Orthoptera > Acrididae > Schistocerca > Schistocerca nitens. The sequence goes on from NC_064616.1 coordinate 955,205,037, forward strand.
CCGCTGCAAGAAGGGGGGCAATTTCCTTCGCGTACTCTGTGTAAAATCTATGTAAAGTCTATGAGATCGCCGTAAGCTTATTGACACCAGTACTTACAAATTTAAGTTATATATCACAGCACTGAAGATGGTCACTAAGTGACCGAAAATCGATTTTGCCATGATAAACAAAAATATACGACCAATGCTGTCTATCCTTCCAAGTATACCCATAATCTGGTCGTAGTGCACAGGACACTATGGAGTCGCCAATCAATAAAATCGAACTGGTATCCCATCAGAGCAAGCGGCCTTTCCTCTTTTGAGCGAGTTTAATTGTTTCTCTATCCCTCTGTCGTCTGTTTCGATATCTACCATTTTGTCATCTGTGCTACAATCTAGAGAAGGAACTACAGTGCAGTCTTCCTCTGTGAAACAGCTTTGAAAAAAGACATTTAGTATTTCGTCCTTTAGTCTGTCATCCTCTGTTTCAGTAGCATTTTGGTCAAAGAGTGTCTGGACATTTTATTTTGATCCACCTACCGCTTTGACATAAGACCAAAATTTCTTAGGATTTTCTGCCAAGTCAGTACATAGAACTTAACTTGCGAATTCATAGAACGTCTCTCGCATAGCCCTCCTCACACTACATTTCGCTTCGCGTAATTTTTGTTTGTCTGCAAGCCTTTGGCTATGTTTATGTTTACTGTGAAGTTCCCTTGGCTTCCGCAGCAGTTTCCTAACTCGGTTGTTGTACCACGGTGGCTCTTTTCCATCTGTTACTATCTTGCTTGGCACATACTCATCTAACGCATATTGTACGAGGGTTTGAACTTTGTCCACTGATCCTCAACACTATCTGTACTTGAGACAAAACTTTTGTGTTGAGCCGTCAGGTACTCTGTAATCTGCTTTTTGTCACTTTTGCTAAACAGAAAAATCTTCCTACCTTTTTTAATATTTCTATTTACGGCTGAAATCATCGATGCAGTAACCGCTTTATGATCGCTGATTCCCTGTTCTGCGTTGTTTCAAATAGTTCGGGTCTGTTTGTCACCAGAAGGTCTAATATGTTATTGCCACGAGTCGGTTCTCTGTTTAACTGCTCAAGGTAGTTTTCAGATAAAGCACTTAAAAAAATTTTACTGTAGTCTTTGTCCCTGCCACCCGTTATGAACGTTTGAGTGACCCAGTCTATATCCGGTAAATTAAAATCTCCACCCAGAACTGTAACATGGTGGGGAAATCTACTAGAAATATTTTCGAAATTATCCTTCAGGTGTTCAGCCACAACAGCTGCTGAGCCAGACAACAGCTGCTGAGCCAGATCTGTCTTCAAGAGAGTAATTGCCAAACCATTCTCTTCTTAATGCGGCCTGCTTCGAATAATTACTGCTGTTAATGTTAATAATTATTACTGTTAATAATTACTGGTGTTAATGGCTCAAATGGTTCAAATGGCTCTGAGAACCATGCGACTTAACTTCTGAGGTTATCAGTCGCCTAGAACTTAGAACTACTTAAACCTAACTAACCTAAGGACATCACACACATCCATGCCTGAGGCAGGATTCGAACCTGCGACCCTAGCGGTCGCTCGGTTCCACACTGTATCGCCCAGAACCGCACGGCCACTCCGGCCGGCCGGTGTTAATGAAAAAGCGTCATAAACTTAAACGGCGTCTAAGGAGGCGTCTTGTCGGGCCTAGGGAGGGAATTCTCTAACCTAAAAAACCCATATGTGCACTCCACACGTACTCCGCTACCCTTGTAGACGCTTCCGGCGTGTAGTGCACGCCTGACCTATTCAGGGGGACCCTACATTTCTCCACCCGATAGCGGAGGTCGAGAAATTTGCACCCCACATCTCCGCAGAATCGTCTGAGCCTCTGGTTTAAGCCTTCCACTCGGCTCCAAACCAGAGGACCGCGATCGGTTTTGGGAACGATACTACAAATAGTTAGCTCTGATTCCACCCCGCGAGCGAGGCTTTCCGCCTTCACCAATTCCGCCAACCGCCTGTACGAACTGAGGATGACCTCTGAACGCTGACGGCAGGAGTCGTTGGTGCCGACATGAGCAACAATTTGCAGTCGGGTGCACCCAGTGCTCTCTATCGCCGCCGGTAGGGCCTCCTCCACATCTCGGATGAGACCCCCCAGCAAGCAGACAGAGTGAACACTGACATTCTTCCCCGAACTTTCCGCTATATCCCTAAGGGGCTCCATCACCCGCCTAACGTTGGAGCTCCCAATAACTAATAAACCCCTACCCCCGTGTGCCTGCTCGGACCTTGCTGAAGGAGCGGCCACATGTCCACTCACACGCAGAGTGGGCGATGCCACACGCCCAGCCTCCACATTGACCCTCCGCGTCGTGCGCCGTGAACGTAGCTGAACTCGCCACTCCCCTTGGGGAGAGGGTAGCCCAACCGCGCCCGGTACCCGCGAAGATGTCTCGACAGCAGGGACAGTGGGTGAAGCATGTAACACCTGGGGTGTACCATGCGACGCACCAGACTCCCCATTGCCGCTACACTCCGAGGCAGCAGCCTGAAGACGGCTGACTGCGGCCATCAACACGTTCAGCTGTTCGCGAACAGTGGCCAGCTCCTCCTGCGTCCGTACACAGCAGTCATGTCAGTGAAGATCATGTAAGATTGTCAACATTATTCCCTCAAAACAGTGGCTAGTTAGCGTTACCTCTGACGACCATACATTGTACCATGCAGTCGACCTGAGAAGCCAGAACAGATATGTAATCCTTGCAGTAATGTGACCTCGCAGTGTAACCGTAGGGCGCTTACAATACCCCGATATGGCAGCCCATATAATCACCTGACTCCGCCACGTTTCACTCTTGGAACGTCAACTCTACCAGAAGATAGAAAAAGTGTGAGAGAAGACTCATCTGATTAAATTACATTAGCCATTGTTCTATAATCGAGGTTTTGTGGCTTCAGCACCACGGTTTCCTGTTACTGGCATTTGCATCACTGATGAGTGGTTTTGAAATTCTACATAATCCTGAAATTCCCTGCCTATGGATCTCCTTTCGTGTTGTTTTGGTGCTGAGATGGTTCGCGAGTGTGACATTCAGTTCCGCAGTGACTTTTGCAGCTGTCTTCCTTTTATTTTTCGTCACAATCTTACTCAATGACTGTCTGTCAGGATGATCACTCGACACACATCCTCGTTCGGGTTTCGATTTAGCGGATGATGTTTTTCCGCTTTCCCTGCATAATGTTAAATGTTTGATTACTGTACCTATTGAAATACCAAACACTTCGGCTCCGTTGGTTTCGGAAGCAGCCACCATACGATCACTAACAATTATCTTTAGTTTCATTTAACTCAGCTCAGATATAATGCATTCACAACTACACAGTTCATAGTTCTCACCATAACTGACACCTCAGACGTGTTGAGGATATTATACAAGTGCTGTTCAAGGTAAAATACAACAGTGCAACCTTTAGGATCGGCTTGCATATGCATTTAGGTTCAGGGCAGCATATTTAGCAATGTTTCCATATTTTGGTCCGAACCCGTATGTTTCGTGTTAAAAGTTAACAATGACGGATCTATTACATTTCTAGAGGACCGTGGGTGCTGGGGTCTCACGTGTTATTGCCTCAGCAACCGAAAGAGTAGCGTGTCGACTGTAATCTCAGCCTAAATCAAACCTAGAAAACCATTTGCCAGACAATACAGTGGTCGATAGTCAAAGCTGGCTGATAGTGATAGCAGGCCTATGAAGTGGATTATGACCAGAATGCACACAGTAACAAGAGACTTTGTAACAACAACAACTGTACATATAATAATTTTTTCTTCTGATTTTCGATAAATTAGTGTAAGTAATGTTTTGATTTCATTTCTTTTTCTTTTCGTGTCATTATGTTAAAGAAACTGTAAGCAACTTTCGATGAGAATATTAATATTTATGTCAAATTTCAAGCAATACTATAACAGAATTGAAGTGTAATCCATGTTGTATCTATTGTAACATGTTTAAAATTGTAATTGTGCGCCTGGTCCATACGTAGGCAATGTATTAGGATATGTGGAATGCAAAACCGTTCGTGAATACCCTGTCTGTAGGGGAGCGGTAAAAGGTGGATGGCAGGCGAGCGCGGGAAAATGCACACGGGCGCGGCACGGCATAACGGGCTCAGCAATATAGTCGGAGTTGGGCATCGGTCTGAGAAACACGCTCTGGATCGAGGAGGCTCTCCTGGAAAACGTGATTTCATTGAGCCTCGGATGTGCCGTTTCCGACGACTATACAGCATGGCTATATTCTATAGGCACTAAATTGAAAAGGATTGCGGCGCTAAGAAGAAGCAAAGTGCCGATACACCAAGAGCCATAGCTGTGATTGTATGTGTGCTGTGCGCCTCGCCATCTCGCCGCCCGCCAACCGCCGCATCGGCACGAACAGGTAGAATCTTTAGAATTGTATTCGTGTGGACCAGTGTTAATTTTGTTCCTGACTGTTCAATAACAACTTAACTTTTACCAGAATTGTCCTATCAATTAATTATCCTCATCACTAACCTAGACAGGGTCCTTTCCACATGTTGTGCAATCCGAGTGTCCCGAAATGAAGATTTAAAGTTTATGTCAATAAGAATTACCTGCAGACCTATCTATGCTAGGAAGATGTTTAAGGAGCTTTATTGTTAATGAAAATATAAGCAAAGAACAAAGGTCTGACAAAGTTGGAAGATAATGTTGAAATTGGTTTAGTAATGAAGCTTAAGTAATTTGATACAAAAATAATGGTAGTTAAATGAAGAAGTAATAAGACAAAAAGAGTAGTAACTCATAAATTGTAAATCTTGAGTGCTTAATGCTTCCAATAGTTAATAGTTTCAACACAGTAATCATAACAGTTTCAGGGTCCCCCCCCCCCTCCACTCTTTTCTTTTCTATTCATTTAAATTCTAAAGTTTACTGAACTGATTTGATCAGCAAAGTTAAAGTCAATATAAAACCTAAATTTATCAGTGTTTTACCCTTATTAAAATTGACATTGTATGTGTGTTTCAAAAGTGCTATTTCTAGGGTAACCTATGCCCGATTTCAGTCGGATCAGTAGACAAAACGCAGTTTGTAGTAATCATTACAGTGTAATGTTGTGTATTTATAGCTTGTCCAAATTAGTACAGAAAGGGAAAATATTAGTTCAGTAGATTTTTCTGGTTCTAAAATTTACTATATAATGCAGTATTACTACGTGTTGTTATGCTTGTACGTACATCCACTTGTAAAAAAAAAAAACTCACTCAATGCCTAATTAGGCTGGCGACCGTATTATTAACAATTGGTAGCATCTGCTGTGTATGTTTCTTGCCCGTCCTAACGTGTAGTTGCACTTTAGACTTGCTTGACGTATCATTGTTGTTACTGGGTGGGTGGAAGTCTGATTTTGCCTCCGTTCAGGTACACGCGGTCAACATATTTACTAAAATCCTTTCTTATAAGGTGAAGCCCGTCAACTTATCATAGTACAGGCTTTAAAGAGTTAACGTACGCCCGAGCGTAGACATTACAACTTGAAATGAAAAAGTGTCTACATGCAGCTGTGTCACCGAAGTCTAACCGCCACAGTCTGCACGGAGCGAGGTGGCGCAGTGGTTAGCTGGTTGATTGGTTGGTTGGTTGCTTTGGGGGAGGGGAACAAACAGCTAGTCCATCGGTCTGGGTTGGTGATTAGCTCACTGGACTGACGTTCAGGAGAACGGCGGTTCATGTCCGCGAATATCCAAATTTAGGTTTTCTATCATTTTCCTAATTCTTTCGTGGCAATTGCCTGGACGGTTTGGAAGGGCACGGACGATTTCCTTCTCCATCCTTGAAATATTCCGAGCATGTGCTCCGATTCCAATAACCTCGATGTTGACGGGACGATCATGGCTCCTCATTCATCCTTCCATTTTACCATAACATACATACACTCCTGGAAATGGAAAAAAGAACACATTGACACCGGTGTGTCAGACCCACCATACTTGCACCGGACACTGCGAGAGGGCTGTACAAGCAATGATCACACGCACGGCACAGCGGACACACCAGGAACCTCGGTGTTGGCCGTCGAATGGCGCTAGCTGCGCAGCATTTGTGCACCGCCGCCGTCAGTGTCAGCCAGTTTGCCGTGGCATACGGAGCTCCATCGCAGTCTTTAACACTGGTAGCATGCCGCGACAGCGTGGACGTGAACCGTATGTGCAGTTGACGGACTTTGAGCGAGGGCGTATAGTGGGCATGCGGGAGGCCGGGTGGACGTACCGCCGAATTGCTCAACACGTGGGGCGTGAGGTCTCCACAGTACATCGATGTTGTCGCCAGTGGTCGGCGGAAGGTGCACGTGCCCGTCGACCTGGGACCGGACCGCAGCGACGCACGGATGCACGCCAAGACCGTAGGATTCTACGCAGTGCCGTAGGGGACCGCACCGCCACTTCCCAGCAAATTAGGGACACTGTTGCTCCTGGGGTATCGGCGAGGACGATTCGCAACCGTCTCCATGAAGCTGGGCTATAGTCCCGCACACCGTTAGGCCGTCTTCCGCTCACGCCCCAACATCGTGCAGCCCGCCTCCAGTGGTGTCGCGACAGGCGTGAGTGGAGGGACGAATGGAGACGTGTCGTCTTCAGCGATGAGAGTCGCTTCTGCCTTGGTGCCAATGATGGTTGTATGCGTGTTTGGCGCCGTGCAGGTGAGCGCCACAATCAGGACTGCATACGACCGAGGCACACAGGGCCAACACCCGGCATCATGGTGTGGGGAGCGATCTCCTACACTGGCCGTACACCACTGGTGATCGTCGAGGGGACACTGAATAGTGCACGGTACATCCAAACCGTCATCGAACCCATCGTTCTACCATTCCTAGACCGGCAAGGGAACTTGCTGTTCCAACAGGACAATGCACGTCCGCATGTATCCCGTGCCACCCAACGTGCTCTAGAAGGTGTAAGTCAACTACCCTGGCCAGCACGATCGCCGGATCTGTCCCCATTGAGCATGTTTGGGACTGGATGAAGCGTCGTCTCACGCGGTCTGCACGTCCAGCACGAACGCTGGTCCAACTGAGGCGCCAGGTGGAAATGGCATGGCAAGCCGTTTCACAGGACTACATCCAGCATCTCTACGATCGTCTCCATGGGAGAATAGCAGCCTGCATTGCTGCGAAAGGTGGATATACACTGTACTAGTGCCGACATTGTGCATGCTCTGTTGCCTGTGTCTATGTGCCTGTGGTTCTGTCAGTGTGATCATGTGATGTATCTGACCCCAGGAATGTGTCAATAAAGTTTCCCCTTCCTGGGACAATGAATTCACGGTGTTCTTATTTCAATTTCCAGGAGTGTATTTACTGACTGTTTCGTAACTATTCCCTATAAAAGCATGTCTTGAAATGACGAAACGGGTGTCGTGAGCATAATAATTTGACAGAATAACAATTAGTGATTCTCATCTGGGTAGATGATGCGTCCTTGAAATTATTCCCGGCCAGTGGTGGTGTTTACCTTTAGAGAACTAAGCAGAACCGTATCAAGTCGAGTGTCTCCATCCTACTGCAAAACCTAGAGAGGTTACAGTAATACTATGGAAAGAATGTCACGTCATAGCCCTAGCCCTTCTGTATCCTGTATAGGCTCGATTATGTCAGTGTGCTGTGCGATCTACAACCTGTGTTTTCCGTTTAACGTCGCAATGTAAAAAGATAATAATGGCCCCATTCACACCTCTAAAATCGTCTGAGACTGCTTTCATGAAGACGATGGCAAAGAAAAGTAGCTGGTTATGCCCACTGTGAATATGTAATACGTATTTTGGTGGACAAATTACATAGCCGGTTTTCTGCTTCCATTCCTTCCTTATGACTTATAAAAATTTTGCTGGATGAGTGGATGTGTATCTATCTGACTGCTGTAACCGGCTTGTATTTATCATTTGTCGGATATAGGCTGTAATGAATATAAACGGAGAGTGAAATGCCTACTGTAAATATTCTGTTTCTAGTTTTGTCTAAAATCTTGTCATCGAGATATGTATTACTAGGGAAAGTCTGCTCCAACCAAACACGGATCAAGTTTTCTTTTTGTACTGAATTATTCTGGATCAAGAGAATATATTTTTGCTCTTTGCTCGCAAAGTTGTCTCATATCTCTCGTTTTACGGGAAGTCTAATAAGAACCGGCCTCTAATAAATGAAGGCTTCATCTAGTTTTGACACCTTAATAATGCCGACAGGTCTTTTACATTAGAACTGAACGGGTCATAGTAGCAGTATAGCGTTAAGTTTCTGACGTTTCATTAAAACAGATACTGGTCGATGTTTGCAAATTGTGATGGCTCTAGTGGCTATAGATGGAGAGTAATGATTACCAGTGGATGCCAGTGGTTTTACTACCCACGGTTAGGTCAAAAAAGAGGTGACGGTTTCGAAAATCATTTGTCGCCAGCCGTAATTAAATAACGTGCGTTAGTGTGAGATATCAAGAGATTCTGGATTTCTTAGAGAGGGCAGCAGGTTACCTTTAATAGTGTGTGTGTGTGTGTGTGTGTGTGTGTGTGTGTGTGTGTGTGTGTGTGTGTATGTGTGTTGCTGCTTACGGGCGCTTAACGCCGAGGTTATGAGGTTACTGCACACATTAAAAGAAACGAATGTGTATAAAATTAGTAAAATGAGATCGATCATACACGCAAAGACAGCGGAAAAAGACTAAAGATGCTATACAAGAAACTAAAACATAAGGAAAACGAGAAAGGAGCTAAAAGAACTCCACAGGGAATTGTCACTGGCTCCCACTTACGCAAAATATGGGTGAGCCAGTCATCCTGCGAACGAATTAAAATCCTTTCCCTAAAATATTGGTAAAAACATTGCACAATTGACAAAACTTTAAAATTCTAACCACATTCGTTTGATTCTTACCCAAAAGAGATTGCAGATCCGTTGGCAAATCATCCGCTGCCCGCGTTTCAGAAAATAAAGCGCAGAGGTGCACACTGATCTCTTGGCCACAAGCAACCATTTTAGGGTCCTGTCGCCGGAGCACGAACCCATTCATCATAGGGCTGTGGCCTATGCGAAGACGAGAGAGGAGAATTTCGTCCAGTCTACGTGGCTCGAAGGAACTACACTACACCCGCGTTGTGGATTTTACTAAACGGAGCTTATTGTCGGTCACTTCCAGCCACTCATTCTCCCACCGACTCAAGATTCTTGAGCTCATCAGCGAGGTGATAGCGTGCAGGGCGATGGAACACTGAAATACCTGCGGATCAAGACATGCCTCCTTGGCTGCTTGATCTGCCCTTTCGTTCCCACCAATAACGATGTGTCCTGGTACCCATCAGAAAGAAACCTCGTTCCCCGCCGTTGTAAGTGGAAGTGGCTATCCTGGATAGTCTGGACAACTTTATCTGCTAGGTACAAACGTTGCAGAGAGTGAAGGGCACTAAGAGAATCGGAACAGACAAGAAATTTATTACATGAAGAAAGTCTCATCTGCTCCAGTGCCCGCAAGATTGCATACAATTCTGCATCAGAGACCGTAAATGGAGGCAATCAGACCTTGGGGACACAATCTGGGACAACACCAGAGCAACCAAGAGAATCCCCCTGTTCCGACACATCCGTAAAAATAGCGACATAGTCGTGGTGCTCAGATAAAACGTCAGAAAACATCGCATTGAAAACGGAAGCAGGAGTGCTATCTCTCCTGTACTGCACCAAATCCAAGATCACTCTGGGCCTCCCCAATAACCAGGGCGGCAGATGGTTAAAACAGTGGATATTGGGCCGTACTGGCTCCACACAGAGGGACTGCAGCACACACTGCACGTGGATCCCAAACGGCATTGTGGCTCGTGGACGGTTGGGGAAAAGGCGCTCCAGACGCGGACGAGCAACAGACTGGCGTGCAGGTGAAATCGGAGCTGTGAGGAACTTACACACCTGATGCACCAGGAGGAGCTGCCACCGGAAGGTAAGTGGCGGTTCCCTAGTCTCAGCACAAGGGCTAGGTATGGGACTCGTCCTATAAGCACCGTTAGCCAGCCTGAGTCCCTTGTGGTGAACAGCGTCAATGATCTTCAAATAGGAAGGCATCGCCGATCCATACACCATGCACCTGTAGTCCAGCCGTGAACGCACGAAAGCCTTATAAAACTGCAGGAGACGCACCCTGTTTACTCCCCAAGACCAGTAGCTACGGCACCTTAAGGTACCCAGTGCCTTCAGGTTCCTGGTTTTCGTGTCTCTCAGGTGTGGCAGCCACGACAATTTGTAGTCGAAAATTAGGCACAGAAACCGCACTGAGTCTCTAACATGCAGCATCACACACACACACACACACGAAAACACGTCTTTGCAGTCCACTCCTCTAACCACCACACTGTAAGCTGCAACTGGCGCCTCGCTGTTGCAACACTGGAGGAGGAACAGAATACAGCAAAATTGTCCACAAATAAGGAGCAATGTACAGGACTCTTGACCGTAGACGTGATACTGTTTATGGCTATGGCAAAGAGGGTAACACATAAAACACCGCGCTGAGGGACCCATTCACCTGTTCAAATCGATCTGCCAGCGAATTATCAACTCGAGTCCTAAAAAAAACCGGTGAGACAGGAAAGACAGTATGAAAATGGGGAGCTGGCCACGAAAGCCCTATTCAAGCAGCTGTGCGAGAATACAGTGTCCCGAAGTAGTATCAAACGCCTTACTAATGTCAAAAGAATATACCGGTACAGTGATACTTGCGTAGGAAAGACTGCCGAATAGCCGCCTCTAGCAGGGCCAGGTGGTCGATAGTGGACCGAAATCTCCGGAATCCACACTGAGGGCAGCTAATGAGTTTCTTGGTGTAAAACAACCGGACCTGATGATGGTTAACCATTCGCTCCAGGTTCTTTCCTACATAGCTTGTTAAGGCGATACTCTGATAGCTACTGGGGCATGTGCGGTCCTTTCCTGGTTTGACAGGAATCAAAACTGCCTCTCTCCATGAGCTGTGGCAGGTACCCATCTGCCATATAAAATTAAAACATACAGGGGGATTTCTTTCGATGCTGGTGGCAAATTTCTAATCATGCAGTACCGGACCTGGTCATGACTGGGTGTAGTATCATGGTTCTCAGACAGGGTAATTCCAGCTCCCACATGGAGATAGGGTAGTTCTAAGTTCTGGAATCGTTGGATCTGAAATCCAACTTCCTCCTCTGTGCAGTCGCAAGGTAGCGATGGAACGCCGGGTCCTGGCTGCATTTGAAGTACTTATTGCAAAATTGTTATCCGGTGTCTGAGCGATGCCTCTGGGCGCTCTTTGGAGACATCCCCGTGTCAGCACTGCTGCTATTGGTGAACAATTGCATTTACCAGAAATCCTGCAGATGGCATCCCATACTTTCATAGAACAATTGGAAATATGTGGTAACGTCTAATGGGACCAAACTGCTGAGGTCATCGATCCCAAAGCTTACGCACTAATTAGTCTAACTTACGCTAAGGTACCCACACACACACACACACACACGCGTGAGCGCGCGGGCGCGCGCGCGATCTCTCTCTCCTTGATCACACGTCGGCCTTTTGCCCTCGCAACTGTAAAGGCTATGAGGTGGTCTGACGTAGGGCGCCTTTGAAATCGTAAATCGTCGAAGAGCCGCACGCCTGTTACGAATAATTGAACGGCATTCATCCGTCCACCAAGGCACAGGTCGCCTCCTAAGATGACCTGAGGACGTCGGGATGGACAGGTCAGCAGTCTGATGGAACACTTGTGTGATGTGGTCCATCAATTCGTGGGCGCTGTCGCGGTGGTTGAGCACAGCCAGCTGGCGAAAGAGCATCCAGTTAGCCCTGCTGGCTTCTCTGCAGGTGGTCCTCCATCCTGTAGGGGGATGCAGGGTGGAAAGTGGTGATTGGAAATTTTCTAAGTCGTTTCACTTCTTAGCTACCTAATCCCCGACCGTCCGCTTTCGCGTCTCAACCGGCACTGTCCTCTGTCCATCCCTGGCCGCTTTTCCCGCGCGCCGAATATCGTCGCTCAACTGACTAGGGCAGTTCCCATTCCCGAAGCTGGCTACAGCTTATTCTACATTCCCTTACATTTTAACATATTTAAATAATCAGAGCTTGACCACTTAAACGTTCTAATTAAAGTAACAATAATATCCATTACATAATAAACGTTAGATTCTTTTACATAAAACCAATACAATTTCCTTCTTAACTTTGAATATCACGGCTAATAGCCTTGCACCAATGTGCTTTCTGATAAATAAATAAAGAACAAAAGCAACTATTATGCACTAACCCTTACAACAGGTATTCTGTTACCTAATGATTCGCCGCTCGGGTGTAGCCGAGCGGGCTAAGGCGCTGTAGTCATGGACTGTGCGACTGGTCCCGGCGGAGATTCGAGTCCTCCCTCGGGCATGGGTGTGTGTGTTTGTCCTTAGGATAATTTAGGTTAAATAGTGTGTAAGCTTAGGGACTGATGACCTTAGCAGTTAAGTCCCATAATATTTCACACACATTTGAACACTTGAACATAATGATTCGCATTCGGGAGGACGACGCTTCAATCCCGTCTCCAACCACCCTGACTTAGGTTTTCCGTGATTTCCCTAAATCGTTTAAGGCAAATGTCGGGATGGTTCCTTTGAAAGGGCACGGCCGATTTCCTTCCCAATCCTTCCCTAACCCGAGCTTGCGCTCCGTCTCTAATGACCTCGTTGTCGACGGGACGTTAAACACTAACCACCACCACAACACATAATGATTCAATAAGTTGACATGCTGTCATCGTTCAATGTGTTTTGTGTGGAGGAAATGATGATCTGATGCTTAACTGAAAATACTGATAATTTAAACTTACTATATCTTTTAAACAAATAAAGTTACGGAGCTGATATTTACAACGTTTGTCATTTTAATGATACGCTTCTGTATGAAGTCGATCGGTCTTCGTTACAAAACTTGTTAATTTCACTTTAACAGTACATCCTAAACTATTATACATATGATCAACATTCAAGTTTTATTGGGATCACCATGAAAATTTATGCAGGATGGCAGATTAAAATTACTGTGGCGTCATTCCCTGCACTACTACAGAGTTAAATAGTGTTCATAAATGTTTCCCTTTATGACCGATATTTGGTCCGCCATATTTAACACTGCTACGTGTCCTTGGCCACAAAAGCTTTCTACTGGGTTGCCCTATGACGTAGGTTCTTGTCTGTCTCACTCGCACACTACAGCGCTTAGGCGTCAATAGACAATAGACATCTGTTAGTTTCCCCATCTCGTGGTGAATCTGGGCCCTTTGCGGCATGCGTTCCTGGACGACAGGGTTTGTTTCACAATTCCTGAGGGCTGACTCTGTCGGCCATATACTTAATGAGAGCGAAATGCTCGTTAACTCGCAGTGGGAGAGCAGAAAGAGAGGTCGATGGCTGAGATGATCCAATAGCAGTACAGAAATGAGTGGGAGCACCTATGTTGAGAATGCACAGCACGTGAGACACGATGAGGCACTCCAAAACTCGACCTCGAGGGCAAGTAGGAGTCGAGCCCCACAAGACTTGATGGACATTGAAGTCACCCAGGAGGAGAAATGTGCGGGAGAGGTGTTCCACAAAAACTGTGAGAGCTTCAGAAGCGACAGCGTCTAGGTGAGGTAAATACAGCGAGAAAACTGTAATCCTCCGACGGGCATGAATTTCGACTGCAACTCCTTGCAGGGCAGTAGCCACGGGGATACCAGAGGAGTGGTGCACATTGTGGACAAATACGGCGACCCCTACCTTGGGTCTTTCCCTCGATAGGTCATCCTTGCGATATAGCATATAACCCTGTAGCACAGGTATGTCCGTCTCTCTAAAATGAGTTTCTTGTAAACAGAAGCACAACAGGAGCCCCTGTGCCTAAGTCTGAGATCCTCCACATGAGTCCTGAATCGACTGATGTTCTATTGCAGTATGGAAGCCATTTTAAGGATGAGGGTTTACTCTTGTCTTTCTCCTTCTCGATCCATCGCAGAGGCGATACGGCAGCAGAGGGGGGATCACTTGAGGGACTCGCTGCTACCATCGGGCAAACTTCTACGTTCATACCAGTGATGGGTCGATCTTCATCGGATCCATCAGACAACAGCAAGATCGCATGGTCGGATGGCTTCGGAGCGCTCCGCTTTGGCCATTTGGCATTTGTCCCCTGATTGGAAATTGGGGACGTTGGCGAGCCTGATAGAAGAGAAACACCCTATAGAAGTTCATCTCGTGTCTGCCGTGAGGGTTTGCTGACTACGCTGACGTTATGTTTGGCGACAGTCAACGCTTCAGCTATAGGCACCAGCTGCGCTGGCTGGCAATTACATTTACGGCTGGAGGTAAACGTGCCCTGCTCAACAATCACAGTGTGGGTGCTAACACTGACCTTCTGGACAGGCTACGTTAACGCTGAGACCAAAGGCTTGACTAAAATTGGGGGTTGAGTGGCCTTAAATTTCTTCTTCGCATCAGAGTACGAGATAAATTGGGTGACTTTTAATTTCCTGGATCTTCTTTTCTTCAGCGAAGACAGGAAAATATCTGCTCGGAAGGAGATTGGGCTGGGAGGTGCAGTGCACTGGAAACCTGGTTCGTCTGCCATGCTGCCACATCGGCTCCATGCAGCCAAACTGTCACAACCCATAATGGTGTGACTCAAGTGTTGGCACTTGAACCAGCGCTTTGAATTTAGGACGTATGGTCGTACCTTAAAGTGGAGAAAAGCTGCTGCAATATACTCCAGAAGCTTCGGAAGATTGACTGTCAGAATTAATAATGTTGACTTGTAGAGCTCCCCATCAACCCTTTTCATAACATTTTAGACGTCCCTCACACATGCACTTCCCCATTCCTGTTACTGCTCTTTCGTATGCATATCCATAAAAACTAAAACATTATCAACCACAGGTTGTGGTCTGCTATGGGGATTACGGTCGTTGGCAGTCAGAGTTGAGACAGGTATAGTAGCCACATGAGGCCTCTTTGGAGTTTGAGTGGTAATACTGCCTAACGGCCCACCCAGACAGCTGGGATTAGAAAAATGAGATTTAGGCTTCATGGTGTACCCACGAGCAGCTAGGGAAGAAAGTCCACCTCGACAGGGCCCCGCATATCTGGGTAAGCCTTATACAAGTGCGATGCGACTGGTTCCCCAGAGGTTGCACGCTAACGACTGTTTCACCTCAACACAAATGCATCTCATCGGCACACAGCACAGCTTGAGATTGAGGGTTGGTTTTTTATAGAAGTTTGAACCATCCTCGCGACCAGGGTGGTCAAACCAAGATGCCCAATCCCTAAGACACATAACGTTCCACCGCCGCACCATGCGGTGGTCACTGAAGCATGCCCAAAGCTTTTGGCGACAGGAGACTCGTGGCAGCTACCAGTCCCCAGCTCTGGAAGCCCGTACCCAGCAATCAAATGCTGAGCTCCTAAGGTAACCTTTAACAGACAGTCATCGTGGGATGTAGAATGAACTTCAGGCTTGTGCCATGAAACTGTTTTGGGTCGTTTCCTGTTCATGTTATATATGAACGATCTGTCAGACAATATCAGTAATGACCTTAGATTGCTTGCAAATGATACCCTTGTCGGTTACGAAGTACTGTCTGATATAAAAATTGCATTAATATTCAGTCAGATGTTGTTAAACCTTCAAAGAGCTACAAAGATTGGTCACTTAGATTAGATGTACAGAATTGTAAAATTCTGCACTTCACGAGGCTCAGTACCACGACTACATAATCAGTAAGTCACAGTTTAAATGAGTCAACTCATACAAATATCGGAACGTAATAATTCGTGTGGATAAGGAATGTAGTTACCACATAGGGTCAATAGCAGGTAAAGCTGTTCGCAGCTTTCGGTTCATTTGTGGGATAATGGTAAATTGCAGTTATTCTATACTGATGTCCAAAATTGAAACAAAAGTCCGCTATTTACCCGTCTTGTGTCTACTTTACGTTATAATCATACAGACTGTCAACAGATGTCGGTATGATCGTGTTCTGCAAAGAAGATGGAATTCTAGTCAACGGCCAACCATGCCAACGATGGCGTCAGGGCACCTATGAAACGAGGTAGTGTATGCCGGGTAGCCTCACATCCACAATCACTGTGTACAGTGTCACAGACGGTGCAGTATGGCATAGAGAAGATGCCTACCAAACTCTCTGCGGTAGAGGGCCGTAGAAAGAAAGGAAATAGGACAGTCGCAAACTGATTTGTCTCGATGGCTTAATGTGAATCGTTCTGTTTGTGACTTCAAAACAGAGGACCGTTATTAGACCGCAAGGTGACGACATTACAGGTGAATCGACAACGTGCTCCCTGCCGCTGTTGGATATGCAGCTGCCAGCAGCAAGTCGTATACTCTTAGCTCACTTATTTGTTACATAGTTTAATTCTTGATTTTTTGCGTGTTTTTGGGTACTTGCATTGTTTAATTGATAAATTTCGGGCGTATTATAGTATTTGAGAGTTGTAGCATCGCGTTTTAGTACCTGAATAGTGTAAGATCGCTTAGTCTCCTTTTGCCCCCCGAGCAGTGTGTCAGCAGTGCGCAAGTAACAGCATTACTGCATTTACTAGGCAATCTTGTATTTTAATAACCGTTTAAATTTTGTGTCGAATTGTTTGTGCTCTCTGTAGATTAGTTCAGACGTCATTTGCACAACAGTATTGAGCATGGATAGGGACTGCGACTGCTGTGTTCGGATGCGGGATGAGTTGGCATCCCTTCGCTCCCAGCTTCAGGCAGTGTTGGCTTCGGTCACACACCTTGAGGCTGTTGCCAATGGGCATCACAGTGGGGGTCCGGATGGGGGTTTGTCGGGGACAGCCAGCTCGTCCCACGCATCCCCCGATCGGAATATGGCTGTGGCTGCCCGGGATACTGCCCACACTGAGGCTGACCCCTCACCCGTGGTAGAGGTCTTGTCGAGGTGTGGCAGGGGGCGAAAGACTCTCCAGAGGGCTGAACGGAAGGCCTCTCCAGTTTGTCTGACGAACCGCTTTCAGGCTCTGTCTCCAGCTGATACTGATCTTCGGCCGGACATAGCTGCTTGTCCTGTTCCAGAGGTTTCCCCTCAGTCTGCAAGATCCAGGCGGTCGCAGAGGGTGGGTTCACTTATAGTTGGAAGCTCCAACGTCAGGCGCGTAATGGGGCCCCTTAGGGATATGGCAGCAAGAGAAGGGAAGAAAACCAATGTGCACTCCGTCTGCATACCGGGGGGAGTCATTCCAGATGTGGAAAGGGTCCTTCCGGATGCCATGAAGGGTACAGGCTGCACCCATCGGCAGGTGGTCGCTCATGTCGGCACCAATGATGTGTGTCGCTATGGATCGGAGGAAATCATCTCTGGCTTCCGGCGGCTATCTGAATTGGTGAAGACTGCCAGTCTCGCTAGCGGGGTGAAAGCAGAGCTCACCATCTGCAGCATCGTCGACAGGACTGACTGCGGACCTTTGGTACAGAGCTGAGTGGAGGGTCTGAATCAGAGGCTGAGACGGTTCTGCGACCATGTGGGCAGCAGATTCCTCGACTTGCGCCATAGGGTGGTGGGGTTTCGGGTTCCGCTGGATAAGTCAGGAGTCCACTACACGCAACAAGTGGCTACACGGGTAGCAGGGGTTTTGTGGCGTGGGCTGGGCGGTTTTTTAGTTTAGATGGCCTTGGGCAAGTACAGAAAGGGCAACAGCCTCAAAGGGTGCGGGGCAAAGTCAGGATATGCGGGGACCAAGCAGCAATCGGTATTGTAATTGTAAACTGTCGAAGCTGCGTTGGTAAAGTACCGGAACTTCAAGCGCTGATAGAAATCACCGAAGATGAAATCGTTATAGGTACTGATAGCTGGCTGAAGCCAGAGATAAATTCTGCCGAAATTTTTACAAAGGCACAGACGGTGTTTAGAAACAATAGATTGCACGCAGGCCGGCCGCGGTGGTCTCGCGGTTCTAGGCGCGCAGTCCGGAACCGTGCGACTGCTACGGTCGCAGGTTCGAATCCTGCCTCGGGCATGGATGTGTGTGATGTCCTTAGGTTGGTTAGGTTTAAGTAGTTCTAAGTTCTAGGGGACTGATAACCACAGCAGTTGAGTCCCATAGTGCTCAGAGCCATTTGAACCATTTTTTTTGAGATTGCACGCAACCGGTGGTGGTGTGTTTGTCGCTGTTAGTAGTAGTTTATCCTGTAGTGAAGTAGAAGTGGATGGTTTATGTGAATTATTATGGGTGGAGCTTACACTCAACAGCCAAGCTGGGTTAATAATTGGCTCATTTTACCGACCTCCCGACTCAGCAGCATTAGTGGCAGAACAACTGACAGAAAATCTGGAATACATTTCACATAAATTTTCTCAACATGTTATAATCTTAGATGAAGATTTCAATTTACCACATATTGACTGGGACACTCAGATGCTTAGGACGGGTGGTAGGGACAGAGCATCGAGTGACATTATACTGACTGCACTATCCGAAAATTACTTCGAGCAGTTAAACAGAGAACCGACTCATGGAGATAACATCTTGGACCTACTGATAACAAACAGACCCGAACTTTTCGACTCTGTAAGCGCAGAACTGGGAATCAGTGATCATAAGGCCGTTGCAGCATCCCTGAATATGGAAGTAAATAGGAAAATAAAAAAAGGGAGGAAGGTTTATCTGTTTAGCAAAAGTAATAGAAGGCAGATTTCAGACTACCTAACAGATCAAAACGATAATTTCTGTTCCGGCACTGATAATGTTGAGTGTTTATGGAAGAAGTTAAAGGCAATCGTAAAACGCGTTTTAGACAGTCACGTGCCGAATAAAACTGTGAGGGACGAGAAAAACACACCTTGGTTCAACAACAAAGTTAGGAAACTACTTCAAGGGAACTTCACTGGAAAGTTTAAAGGCAGCCAAAACCTCTCAGACAAACAGAAGCTAAACGATGTCAAAGTTAGCGTAAGGAGGGCTATGCGTGAAGCGTTCAGTGAATTCGAAAGTAAAATTCTATGTACCGACTTGACAGAAAATCCCAGGAAGTTCTGGTCTTACGTCACATCAGTAAGTGGCTCGAAACAGCGTATCCAGACACTCTGGGATTATGATGGCATTGAAACAGAGGATGACATGCGTATAGCTGATATACTAAACACGTTTTTCCAAAGCTCTCTCACAGAGGAAGACCGCACTGCAGTTCCTTCTCTAAATCCTTGCACAAACGAAAAAATGGCTGATATCGAAATAAGTGTCCAAGGGATACCAATTCGATTCTACACAGAGTACGCGAAAGAACTTGCCCCCCTTCTAACAGCCGTGTACCGCAAGTCTCTAGAGGAACGGAAGGTTCCAAGTGATTGGAAAAGAGCACAGGTAGTCCCAGTCTTCAAGAAGGGTAATCGAGCAGATGCGCAAAACTATAGACCTATATCTCTGACATCGATCTGTTGTACAATTTTAGAACATGTTTTTTGCTCGCGTATCGTATCATTTCTGGAAACCCAGAATCTACTCTGTAGGAGTCAACATGGATTCCGGAAACAGCGATCGTGTGAGACCAAACTCGCTTTATTTGTTCATGAGATCCAGAAAATATTAGATACAGGCTTCCAGGTAGATGCTATTTTCCTTGACTTCCGGAAGGCATTCGATACAGTTCCGCACTGTCGCCCGATAAACAAAGTAAGAGCCTACAGAATATCAGATCAGCTGTGTGGCTGGACTGAAGAGTTTTTAGCAAACAGAACACATTATGTTGTTCTCAATGGAGAGACGTGTACAGACGTTAAAGTAACTTCTGGCGTGCCACAGGGGAGTGTTATGGGACCATAACTTTTCGCAATATATGTAAATGACCTAGTAGATTGTGTCGGAAGTTCCATGCGGCTTTTCGCGGGTGATGCTGTAGTATACAGAGAAGTTGCACCATTAGAAAATTGCAGCGAAATGCAGGAAGATCGGCAGCGGGTAGGCACTTGGTGCAGGGAGTGGCAACTGACCCTTAACATAGACAAATGTAATGTATTGCGATTACATAGAAAGAAGGATCCTTTATTGTATGATTATATGATAGCGAAACAAACACTGGTAGCAGTTACTTCTGTAAAATATCTGGGAGTATGAGTGCGGAACGATTTGAAGTGGAATGATCATATGAAATTAATTGTTTGTAAGGCGGGTGCCAGGTTGAGATTCATTGGGAGAGTCATTAGAAAATGTTGTCCATCAACAAAGGAGGTGGCTTACAAAATACTCGTTCGACCTATACTTGAGTATTGCTCATCAGTGTGGGATCCGTACCAGGTCGGGTTGACAGAGGAGATAGAGAGGATCCAAAGAAGAGCAGCGCGTTACGTCACAGGGTTATTTGGTAAGCTTGATAGCGTTACGGAGATGTTTTTGCAGACTCAATTGGCAGACTCTGCAAGAGAGGCGCTCTGCATCGCGGTGCAGCTTGGTGTCCAGGTTTCGAGAGGGTGCGTTTCTGGATGAGGTATCGAATATATTGCTTCCCCCTACTTATACATCCCGAGGAGATCACGAATGTAAAATTAGAGAGATTCTAGCGAGCACGGAGGCTTTCCGGCAGTCGTTCTTCCCGCGAACTATATGCGACTGGGACAGGAAAGGGAGGTAATGACAGTGGTACGTAAAGTGGTCTCCGCCACACACCGTTGGGTGGCTTGCGGAGTGTAAATGAATTTGGAGTTGTAGATGTTTAACTGTTGTCGGGTGTCGTGACGAGATCTTGGAACTTCATCTTCCTTCGTTGCGAGTTCCTGTGGACGATAATACTCGACCTGATAGAGCACAAGTGGTTCATGGTTTCTGGGAAACGGATGATATTGCATGCATGGCGTGGCCTGCTGGCTCTCCCGATTTGAATCCTATAGAGAATGTCTGGGATGCACTAGGGAGACGGCTTGCATCACGTAAGCGTCCACCAACCACTCTCGAAGACTGCGAGCAGCTCTACAGGAAGAATGGGCATTACTGCCTCTATATGAGATTGATGACATCATTAATAGCATGCCCCGTCGTTGTCAGGACTGTATTGCTGACAGAGGTGGTCACACCCCTTACTGACGACATTAACGAGTTGTCGGAATGTAGGTGCAAATCTGTTCAGTTGGAAAGAGCGAATAACATTTTTGTCTACCGTTCTCTGTGTTGCAGTTGTCTGCATTGAATATTCGTTAGATTGTTTCTACTTTACTATCATCTGTTTACACTTTTTTTTTTGGCAAAATAAACGCTACCCCGCGAAATTTCCTTTCGTTGCTTAAATTTTGGACACCACTGTAAAAATCAGATTTCTTACAAAACATTCATGCAACCGATCCTGAAAATATTGTACCACACAGTAACCATTTAAGGGGGAAGAGACTTCTCGATCCCGAAATGCGGATTCTCAGTCCACTAAATGAGCTGATTTTTCTTACTGTCGAAACCATCCAAATGAAAATTGGCTTCGTCGCTAATCCAAACCATAATGCGCATACTAATTCCCATCATGCCGCGCGGCCGACCGTGCAGATTGAACGTCCTAACACAAATCGTTCAGAAGTTATGACGATTTTATTTCATATAGTTCAATAATCGTCACCTTGTATCACGCTTCTCGTGGTCCACGCGGTTATCCCAGTACGTGTTACGATTGGAAGCACCCTCTGACAGGCACTTAACATTGGTTTAAAAGTAAAGATGTTGATGTGGCAGTGCACTTGGTGCTGAAATTTTTCTTCAAACATAGTGTCTTTCTTGCAAGTTTTGGAATAATGCTTCATCGTTCTAAAATAAAGTCTACTTATGTTATTTATTTACACTACAGTGACTGATGTATCGTCTTAATTTTCTGACAAGAATGTGCTGACATGATTGTGCCATCTACCGGCAGGTCACTTATGAAAGCTTTATTTCAGTATTCTTGTTTACTGTGTAATGTTACCCTGATTTACCTCGTCTTAATCTGCGCTACATCGAACATAATTGAAAATTTTGTTGTCCATGTTATCTACGAGGGTTATTAGGAAAGTAAGGAACGATCTGTCTCGAAATGGAAACCCCAGTGAAAATCCGATGATTCTCTGCCTCGTGATGACTGGGTGTTGTGTGATGTCCTTAGGTTAGTTCGGTTTAAGTAGTTCTAAGTTCTAGTGGACTAATGACCATAGATGTTAAGTCCCATATTGCTCAGAGCCATTTGAACCATTTGAAAATCCGATGAAGCTTTGCACATTTGTGTTGGCAGTGTCTCTAGTATGCCCGTCGATCGCGTTACGTCGTTCTTTTTAGTTCTCAGCACTTAGGGAGCACATAAAGATACCTAGAACAGTAGTGTCTCCCGCCAAGTACGAGATCCTGGTGAGAAATTTCGCCTAAAGCTATGCAGCCGATGTTACATAACTGTCGTTTGTTGTCTTCATGACAATTCTCAGCCGCATTCTGCAGGGGCCATGAAGATGCTCCTGCATCGTTTTCAATTTGAAATGTTTGATTACCCACATAACAGCCCGTAATTGTTCCCTCTGAGTTTCATCTCTGCTCACATGAACCGCTGGGTATGAAGACCACATATTGGCACAGACAACGAGCTGTAGGCCAGCGTAGAGAATTGCGGAAAGCACTGGCGGCTGCCTTCTATAACGAGGACATTGAAAAGTTGGTACAACGCTACGACAAACTTCTAAGTCGTATCGGCGACTGTAGAGATAAGTAGCTGGGAGGTGTAGCTAACTGTTGCCAATAAAACAGTTCCCATTTTCACCGTGGTTTCTATTTTGCGACCTATCGTTCCTTACTTTCCGAATAGCCCTCGTATATGGAAACCATTTCAGACTACTGAAAAGAGAAATAATAATTTAAATAGACCCAGATCGCATAAAGTGAATCGCAAGAATGGATGGTGGAAGACATCAGACAGTCATTTCATTAGTGATATACAGTGATCGGACGTAGTCCAAATTCCTGGTGCACTCTTTTTAAATAACGATTGTGTGGTTAGACAAGTGAGTGTTAAACTGTCCTACCGTCAATAACGTCCGACTTGACAGTTTGACAAGCAGTTCTTCCGAAAACGGAACGGAAGAAGGAAAGCACTGTAATACATTTCTACCACAGTACTCATTAATATTATTATTATTACACACGTTAGAGGCCTTTCATCAGACCACTAGAGAATATTCATGACTATTTGTTCTCCCAGTTATTGCAGTACTCCTTAATTCGTTCACTGAAGTCTCTCTTCCTTTTTTCAGTCCGCTTTGGCCATTGGACTTTAGGTGCTGTTTTCTCTGACATCACTTCCCACTTGTACACATTGTGTATATTGAAGCCATTGTCCATGATGTCCGCTGAATCTATCTGAGCTCTCTCCAGATCAGTTTTGACTTGTGTCATTCAGGGTGTAGTGGTCTTGAGTCCCTCGATGTACTTGAGGATTCTGTTGGTGAGTCTGGTCTGTGGGACTCTGCTGATGTATCGACTCTTTCTAATGTCTGCTGCGATGTTGGAGAACTTCTCTGTGGTATCCCTGGAGTGAAGCCTGTATCCTTCGTCCGTGAGTTTTGATCCAATAATTTTCCTAATAATTTTTCTTTCCTGAGAGAGGATGTTCTCAAGGTTGGCCTTCTTGTATAACATCAGTGTGTCACTGGTGTATAGCACCTCAGGTTTGATTTCAGTCTTGTAGTGACGTATTTTGGTACAGGTGGACAGACATTTCTTGTTGCAAATACCCTGTGTTTTGTAGAAGGCTCTCTTAATTTTCAGTAACCTATTGCTCTGGGCAATTTTCTTCCTTCCTGTTGGTTCAAATGGCTCTGAGCACTATGCGACATAACTTCTGAGGTCATCAGTCGCCTAGAACTTACAACTAATTAAACCTAACTAACCTAAGGACATCACATACATCCAAGACCGAGGAAGGATTCGAACCTGCGACCGTAGCGGTCGCTCGGCTCCAAACTGTAGCGCCTAGAACCGCACGGCCACTCCGGCTGCCCTATTGGTTCGAGCACTTCACCTAGGTACTTTATGTGTGTGACGCTGTTGATCTTGCCATACTTTGTGTTCAAATTTGGTGTGTTTAATTTCGTGTAGAAGAACTCAGTTTTCTGAAAGGAGATCTGTAGCCCTTACAAGCAATCATGACTCATTAATATTGCAAACACAGGAATTTTTATTTCACAATTTAGCCCATAGAACTGTTGGCTTAAGAATTAGTTCTTTTTATCTTCTGTGAAATAAGTAGCTGAAAGCTGTATATGACTGTTTTAGTACAACAAACAGAAAACGCTGTGGAGAATGAACAGTTAAAAGGTTGTTAGCTTAACAAGGTGGACTACTACGCTACTTACACCCATCAGCATGATGACAGAGTGCAAATAAGCTTTGTTGATAGGTTACCATTATCACATTACGAAGATTGATGCTGTCATGCACAGCTTATAGCATTAACGTGTACTGTGTTACCGTTATTGTCTGATGAGATTTCGTCCAGAGTTGGTTGTGACTATAACGATAACAGCTCGCAGCTGGGAGTAAATATGTTTCGATCACGTTTGGTTTCTTTTTACGCGCTAAAACTGTGGAAAGAAACGAGAACGAAAACTCATGACAATGTAAGACACCCGTAGTCACTGATCTGATACAGTTTATTAAACTCAGTTCTCACAACAGACTAGTACCATGCGTGTTCTCCAATGAGAGAAGTGGGTCTGGAACTAAATTAATTGAACAATACTTCGCAAATGATATACCTATATCAAAATATTCACTATCAAAATTAGTTGGGTGATGGCGGTAGTGACGCAAGAATGCAAAATGAATGAAGGGGCGAAGTTGGCTACATTAGAGGTAAGTAATATGCATAGAATGAACATTAATAAAATCGACAAACAGCAGGGACGGATGCCTGACTGGAAATGGAGGAAATCAGTTTGTATGACAATGTTTCCGGAAATGCATCGTTGCCACGATAGATGGTGCTGACGAACGAAAGTTCCTCTGACCAGGTGCAGAGTTTTCTTTGTGTGTTTGATTCAGCGTACTGTAAGCAGCCTAGTGGTCCGGTATTTATGTCAGGAACAATCCGAGTTCGTGTTTGCGTACGGCCAAGCAGATGGAAACGGTCAAGAGGCAGCACGGCTATACCAAAAACAGTACATTCACTGACGCCAAATGCATCACACTACATTTGAAGCACTATTTTGGCGTTTGTGTGATCATGGGTCTTTTCAGACAGATGCACATGCAGAGCGTGCGTGCACCAGATTTAGACCGGGTTTCACAGAATATTGAAACTAACCCTTGTAAAAGCTCCAGGCAAGTGGCCCACCAACATCGCGTAAGCCAAAGTATTATTACGTGTATCCTGCCTGATCACCGTTTCTAACCCTATCACTTGCAATCCCGTGGAGGCCACTATGAAGGTATGTAGTGTCATCGATGCGATGCAGCTCTGCTCTGTGTTACGGGACGATATGTAGTCGTTTCACGAACACCGTCCATTGCCGTACACATGTCCATAGGATCCTTTTTCCTCCAATCCCAGTCAGGAAACAGTCCATTCAGTTTGTCTGTTTTATGAATGCTCACTTTGAATACTCTTTGCTAGCTGGGGGAACGATAGGCATAAAAGAAAACAATATGCAAGTGCATGGGAAAATATCAGAAGCAGAAATAGATGAATTTGTGGGTCTATTAAGGTTTGTCTATTCATTCAAGTTAGTTTAAATTTAATGGAAACAAAATGGTTTAGCAATGGGATGTTCATTATCAGAATTGTTGCTCGAAACCTTCCTGAACGCATATGAGACAGCTTTTTTTGAAGAAAACGTTAAGAACAGCCATAAACTACGTGTGTACACAAGATAAAAAGAGGACATGGTATATCAAGAATCCGAATATGAAAGTAATGAAATGGAGGGTGACCTTACCAAGATGCTTAAGAATTGTATTTCTAGTACAACATGAATGTCAAGGAAGTTTTAGCTATCTCGATTTTATGATTCAGATCCAAAACAGTAATTTAGACATGCCAAGTGACCCACGTTCACATGTACAGTAATTGATAAGAATTCATGCCACCTCCAAAACTATAAAATTCAAAATTTTTAACTGTAGTACGTAGGAGCAGTACCAGCCCGTAACTCGGAAGAACAATTGCAATCACTTAGACCGATGGAGACAGAATGCTTATAATGTGAGTTTAAAAGATTGGAGTAATGCAACGGTAAGAAACAGTATATTCGATATCTGAATGAGGATTCGGCGTACTCGTCGTGAGAGAAGACCTAAGCTTGTTGAATGAAATTCAATTATGTTAGTTTTCGACATTACTCGACGGAGTATTTCTTGCTGAGGAACTGAATGGCTCATAGGTCTGTCACCACTTGCAGGATGTCCGCTAAGGACGGTACGACATGGAGGGTGGATATTGTGTCACACACACTGTCCATCTGACTGTTCAGACATGCCACTAAACCCGCCCAGACATGTAAACAACCATGCATGAGCAGCGCCTATTAGACGGAGGGGATCCGACAGCCCATCAATTCCAGTCATTCCACCAGGAAGGAGGTAAAGGCTCGTGTTGTCTGTAGTTCAACCATGCCTAGACGGTCAATATCGCGGTTCGATCGCGTCCGAATTGTTACTTTGTGACAGGAAGGGCACTCAACAAGCGAAGTGTCCAGGCGTCTACGAGTGAACCAAAGCGATGTTGTTCGGACATGGAGGAGATACAGAGAGACAGAAACTGTCGATGATATGCCTCGCTCGGGACTCCCAAGGACTACTACTGTAGTAGATGACATCTACCTATGGTTTATGGCTCGGAGGAACCCTGACAGCAACGCCACCATGCTGAAGAATGCTTTTCGTACAGCCGCAGGACGTCGTGTTTCGACACAAACTGTGCGCAACAGGTTGCATGACGCGCAACTTCACTCCCGAGGTCCATGGCGAGGTCCATATTAGCAACAAAGACACCATGCAGCGCGGTACAGATGGCATCACGTTCTCTTCACCGATAAGTATCGCATATGTCTTCAACCAGACAATCGTTGGAGACGTGTTGGGAGGCAACCCGGTCGGGCTGAACGCCTTAGACACACTGTCCAACGAGTGCAGCAAGGTGGGGGTTCCCTGCTGTTTTGGGATGGCATTATGTGGGGCCGACGTACGCCACTGGTGGTAATGGAAGGCGCCGTAATGGCTGTACGACACGTGAATTCCATCCTCCGACCGATAGTGCAACCATATCGGCAGCACATTCGCGAAGCATTCGTCTTCATGGACGACAATTCGCGCCCCCATCGTGCACATCTTGTGAATGACTTCGTTCATGTTAACGACATTGCTAGTATAGAGAGGCCAGTATGCTTTCCAGGCATGAACCCTATCGAACATTCCTTGGATAGCCTGAAAATGGCTGTTTATGGACGACGTGACCCACCAACCATTCTGAGGGACCTAAGCCGAATCGCCGTTGAGGAGTGGGACAATCTGGACCAACAGTGTCTTGATGAACTTGTGGATAGTATGCCGCGACTAATGCAGGCATTCGTCAAATCAAGAGGACGTGCTACTGGGTATTAGAGGTACCGGCGTGTACAGCAATCTGGACCACCACCTTTGAAAGTTTCGCTGTATGGTGGTACAATATGCAATGTGTGGTTTTCATGAGCAATAAAAAGGGTGGAAATGATGTCTATGTTGACCTCTATTCCAGTTTTCTGTACAGGTTCCAGAACTCTCGGAACAGAGGTGAGGCAAAACTTATTTGTTGGCCTCCTTTTCTTTTTTTCATCCAGTAGCTCTGTACCATTTACTGTTTTAGGTGTGAAATGACTTTACTTCCTTAGTCTATAACGTCAGTAGTGACGCACAGATAGCCAGGGTAAACGAGTGTTCGGCAGACACCGTTGACGTGCTTCTATTTCTTCTATAATGTGGCAACGAGCATCGTATTACGTGCTCCTGGGCCCTTAAAATGACCAGGATTTCTATTACTTCGGATTGGGAAAGATGTCGCCATTAGTGCTATGTGCGCCTTGGCAGTACCCAAACTTTGTCGTAGCGTCGAGAAACGCTGGTAGCTGCTATTCGGACAGATAAAATGGGTACATTCCTTGCTTCTCTCAGCCAATGTCTCTCCTCTTCTGGTGTCATTATTATCACTCAGTGGATTGTTCTGCCTGCATTTTCACGCTCATCGTACTGGTAGCATAGCTCAGCGCTTCTCAGTTACAACTTCAGGATCTGAAATGAATGATAACGAGCTCATCGCCCAGACGCCGAAGGCCGACCGGTCATCCTCTGCCATTCGGCGTCGTGCGAATGTGGTATGGAGGGGCAAACGATCAGGAAACCGTAGTCCCGGCCGTTTTGCAGACTTACCAACCTTGAAGCCTCTATTTCTTAATCGAGTAGCTTCTCAAATGACATACCGAGGCTGAGAACAACCCGTACCACTCGTTCACCGAGGAATAGTCCTTGGTAGTACGGGGATCGTACTCGGGTCTCCCTTAGCAACCATCTTCGCTGGCCACTCAGCTCTGGATGCGGACAACATGAATATTATATAGCAGCAGCGCGGTTCCAAACTGTAGCGCCTAGAACCGCCCGGCCACACCAGTAGGCAGGAAAGTAGCAAAGGTCACATCAATGTTCGAGAAAGGAAATAGGAGTAACCCGTTGAATTACACACCCATATCACTGACAATTTGCAGTAGGATTTTGGCACATATACTGTACTCGAACATTATGAATCACCTTGAAGAAAATGACTTATTGATACATGAGCAACACGGATTCAGCAAATACGTTCTTGTGCAGCACAGCTACCTCTTCATTCCCGTGAAGTAATGAGTGCTGTCGACAAGGGATCTCAGATCGATTCCGTATTCCTAGATTTCCAGAAAGCTTTTGATACCGTTTCTCACCAGCGAGTATTAATCAAATTACGTGCATATGGAGTATCGTCTCAGTTGTGTGATTGGATTGGTGATTTCCTGTCAGAAAGGTCACAGTTCGTAGCGAAAGACGGTAAATCGTTGAGTAGAACAGAAGTGAAACTGGCGTTCCGCAAGGTAGTGTCATAGGCCCTCTGCTGTTCCTGATTTACATAAATAATCTAAGTTATATTCTGAGCAGGCCCCTTAGACTGTTTGCAGATGAAGCTGTAATTTACCGTCTAGTAAAATCATCAGACAGTGAATTCCAATTACAAAATGATCTAGAGAGAATTTCTGTATGGTGGAAAAAGTGGCAATTGGCGCTAAACAAAGAAAAGTGCGAGGTCATCCACATGGGTACTAAAAGAAATCCGATAAATTTAGCGTACCCGATAAATAGCACAAATCTAATGGCTGTCAATTCGAATAAATACCTAGGAATTACAATTATGAGCAACTTAAATTGGAAATACAACATAGATAATATTGTGGAGAAGGCGAAAGAATAACTGCGCTTTGTTGGCGGAACACTTTGAAGATGGGACAAACCCACTAAAGAGACAGCCTACATTACACTTGTCTTTCTTCTGCTGGAATATTGCTGCACGGTGTGGGATCCTTACTACGTAGGATTGACGGAGGACATCGAGAGAGTGCACAGAAGGGCAGACCGTTTCGTGTTATCGCGCAATAGCGGTGAGAGTGTCACTGATATGATACGCGAGTTGGAGTGGCATTTACTGAAACAAAGGCGGTTTTCTTTGCGGCGATATATAGTTACGAAATTTCAATCACCAACCTTCTCTTCCGAATACGAAAATATTTTGTTGACACCCACCTACGTAGGGAGAAATGATAATCATTATAAAGTAAGAGAAATCGGAGCTCGAACGGAAAGATTTAGGTGTTCCTTTTTCCCACGCACCATTCGAGAGTGGAATGGTAGAGAAGTATTATGAAAACGGTCACATGAACCCTTTGCCAGGCACTTGAATGTGATTTGCAGAGTAACCATGTAAATGTAGATGTAGATGTTCACTAAGTTCCAAGAATCGTGTGACATTTCACGATAAACTAATGTAGAATTGAGCCAATAGCCGGAACCATGTTCTAGTGAATCCGACGGGTGTAGTACAGGGAAGAGTTGTGGTTGACCGCAAACTTGGCTGTCAGCCGCGGCACTGCCTAATACTCGACACGTCGCCCGGCCAGCTAGCCGCGCGTTCTCACGCGCTGCTTCCCGAGCAGCAAGGCGTGCCGGTCGCATGCACGAATCCGCCCGACCGATGCGTACACCATAATTACTCTACCACGCTAACATTTGGGGTACAGTCGTCTGATATGTGATGTTCACTGGGAAAGGGGGAGGGGGGGGGTCTGCTGGAGGCCGAACCGCACAGTAACCCTGGGTTCGGTGTTTTTGGTGTGACGGTGGTGGGGTGGGGATACTGGTGCGGCCTGTTGTGGGATTGTGAACCACTGAGGGCTATGGCCGGACGAAGCCTCTCCGTCGTCAATACACACACACTTTACACGTCGGAATTGCACCAGGTATAGCATTATCTTGTACATGTTTCCCCCTGAGATTATGAGTACTTTTGTCATGAACTAGCAAGACAGCAGAGCAATATAATCTTTGTTACTTTTGTTTATTTTTGTATTGCCTGTACTGATGAAAAATCTAAAATGTGTGCCTCTTAGTTTAAGATCTTCTTTTCGGAATCCTCTGGTCTTCACACCTTGAATTTCGATTAGCCCTTGCAGGAAGATGTCTTGTTGATTTTTATCACTGAAGTTTTGCCAGAGACCATTGATGTTTTCTCCTCATCATCATCCACCACATAAAAACAGTTCTTCTTACTCCTAAAAGAAACGAAGTTATAAATTACAATAATGCTTGAGTCGCACAAGCTATATGTATATGCTTTTACTTCCATACAACAATTAAGTTCACGTGTTTTACCCACTTCGAGTCATCTCCTGTACTTTGATGGGGAATTCTGTCTCCTGTCCAATTCACATATTGCACTCTTTTGACCTTTGAATGCTTTTTGTATTTTTCTGCATTTTTTTGTTCTTTTATTCGCTGCAGGAATAATGTCGGAGACCAAAGAAGAATGAGACATAATTACACCCCGAATGTGACCTCCGAATGCGACAATAACGGTTACTATTTGAAACTACCATTCGGTTAAATATAAAAAAAAATTCTTACAGTGTTTCAAACCTAAGATGAAAAAATACGCGTGAAAGCAGCACAATGCCGCCAGTATCTTCTGCGTTCAATTAAATACGCCTCATTGCAAAAACGGCACGAGCCAATTGACTTATGACCTTTCTGCATAGAGTGAAGATTTCGAGCTCCGATAGTGACGCCATTTGATGACTGATCACTGTCCTTCTTGTACGTATTAATTCGGCCAACCTTCACCACCCAGTTCCTATATATAACTCCTTTAGGTAAAAGCGTTGATTCATGGATACCCTGCAATGACCGATTCGGTTTTTCCCGTGCTAGAGAATGTTGATTTTAGTTTTATGTTTACCCTTGTAAGGTGATTGCTAATTTCGCAAGTGAGCTACTATAGAACAATGTAGGAAGCGGCCGCCACGAGGTATGTCGGAAATGCGAGATGTCCTGTCGACAGCTTATTTTAAGTCACCAATGACTAAACTGCGGCGTACGACGCTGTTTCCAGTACTGAATTTAATCTCATATCCTAAGCTAACCACAGTGTTCAATGTAATTGGAAAAACAGCGGTCAACAAAGTGCGGCAGACCTAAAATCAGGATCGCTTTGCACACGGGGCTTATACACTAACCATTACGCTATGCAACAACACGGCGTTAAGTAGTTATATTTATAGCTGTTGTGACGCAGTCGCAACAATGAACTGCAGCCTTCAAAAATTCGGCTTCGCCAAATGTCGTGCGAAGTTCATCTAATGCAATCCGATCTCTGTTATTACGATGACTGTATATGTGACTTTGAATCGCGTCTTGTACGGACGTATCGAGTAGTGTGTGACTAGTTACGCGCATGAAACTTGTGTATTTCATTAGCACCGTTGTGTGTGTCTGTGTGTGC
This sequence comes from Schistocerca nitens, assembly GCF_023898315.1. Lineage (NCBI taxonomy): Eukaryota > Metazoa > Arthropoda > Insecta > Orthoptera > Acrididae > Schistocerca > Schistocerca nitens. Next base: position 955,237,137 of record NC_064616.1, read on the forward strand.
GTGTGTGTGTGTGTTGTTTTTGGTATGTTTATAGTATGTGATGAAATACGAAGGAAAAAGTACCAGATGCATGACCAGATCAAGAAAGAAAGCCGGGCGAGGTACTGGAAGTGAGCTGACCAATTTTTGTGGTAGTTTGGCAATGACGAATGGTTCGTGAGTGGCGTTGAGCGCTCTCATTGAAGGAAACCAGCTCCATCGCGCTAAGTGTCAACTGTCAAATAATTTTGCAGTTGGTGGGGAGGCTTGTGTGCCTTAGATAGCCGTACATAATGTCTATTTTAAGAAATGACTACTAACGCTGTACAGGAAGTCCTTATCAGCGAGGTTGCGCTGACAGGACAGCCACTACCACATAGTAAACTACCTATGTGCCTATTTTATTCACCGTGAGAAGGAGACCTCACTTACCGTGAGGCCATTTTCTATATTGCCTTCTGTATCTCTCTGAGCAGAACTTTGAGGTTTTTAATCTATTGAGGTAAAAAAATCTATCCTAATAATAAAAATAACCTAAAAAGGGATAATTCTGCAACAAGGTCCTAGTAATACTAGGTCCCTTGTTGCTGCAGAAAACAGAATTAAATAACGTCTATTTTAAGAAATGACTGCTAACGCTGTACAGGAAGTCCTTATCAGCGAGGTTGCGCAACCGGAAGTGATTTTTCCAGCAACAAACAGACAAGTAAAATAATAGACGGAGAAAAATTCTACGTCCACAACAATGTTGTACTTTTTTTACATTGTTGTGGACGTAGAATTTTTCTCCGTCTATTATTTTACTTGTCTGTTTGTTGCTGGAAAACTCTGTCGAGAGGCCAGACAAACGCGTGGTTCCTGAAGAGCGGCAGCAGCCTTTTCAGTAGTTTGCACGGGCAACAGTCTTGATGATTGACTGATCTGGCCTTGTAGCACTAACCAAAACGGCCTTGCTGTGCTGGTACTGCGAACGGTTGAAAGCACGGGGAAACTACAGCCGTAATTTTTCCCGAGGGCATGCAGCTTTACTGTATGGTTAAATGATGGTGGCGTCCTCTTCGGTAAAATATTCCGGAAGTAAAATAGTCCCCCATTCGGATCTCCCGGCGGGGACTACTCAGGAGGACGTGGTTATCAGGAGAAACAAAACTGGCCTTAACCGGACAGGTAGGTTAGAAAATTTAAAAAGGGAACTGGATAGGTTACAGTTTGATATAGTGGGAATTAGTGAAGTTCGGTCGCAGGAGGAACAGGACTTCTGGTCAGGTGAATACAGGGTTATAAATACAAAGTCAAATAGAGGTAATGCAGGAGTAGGTTTAATAATGAATAAAAAAATAGTAATGCGGGTAAGCTACTACAAACAGCATAGTGAACACATTATTGTTGCCAAGATAAATACGAAGCCCACGCCTACCACAGTAGTACAAGTTTATATGGCGACTAGCTCCGCAGATAACAAAGAGTTTGATGAAATGTATGATGAGATAAAATAAATTTTTCAGATAGTGAAGGGAGACGAAAATTTAATAGTCACGGGTGACTGGAATTAGATAGTAGGAAAAGGAAGAGAAGGAAACGTAGTAGGTGAATATGGAATGGGGGTAAGGAATGAAACAGGAAGCCGCCTGGTAGAATTTTGCACAGAGCATAACTTAATCATAGTTAACACTTGGTTCAAGAATCATAAAAGAAATTTGAATACATGGAAGAAGCTTGGAGATACTGACAGGTTTGAGATAGATTATATAATGGGAGGACAGGGATTTAGGAACAAGGTTTTAAACTGTAAGACATTTCCAGGGGCAGATGTGGACTCTGACCACAATCTATTGGTTATGAACTGTAGATTAAAACTGAAGAAACTGCAAAAAATTTGGAATTCAAAGAGATGGGAGCTGGATAAACTAACTAAACCAGAGGTTGTACAAAGTTTCAGGGAGAGCATTAGGGAACGATTGACAAGAACAGGGCAAAAAATACAATAGAAGGAGAATGGGTAACTTTGAGAGATGAAATAGTGAAGGTAGCAGACGTTCAAGTAGGTAAAAAGACGAGGGCTCATATAAATCCTTGGGTAACAGAAGAGATACTGAATTTAATTGATGAAAGGAGAAAATACAAAAATACAGTAAATGAAGCTGGCAAAAAGGAATACAAATGTCTCAAAAATGAGATCGACAGGAAGTGCAAAATAGCTAAGCAGGAGTGGCTAGACGACAACTGTAAGGATGTAGAGGCGTATATCACTAGGGGTAAGATAGATACTGCCTACAGGAAAATTAATCAGACCTTTGGAAAAAAGAAAACTACTTGCATGAATATCAAGATCTCAGATGGAAACCCAGTTCTAAGCAAAGAAGAGAAAGCAGAAAGGTGGAAGTAGTATACAGAGGGTCTATACAAGGGCGATGTTCTTGAGGACAACATTATGGAAATGGAAGAGGATGTAGATGAAGATGAAATAGGAGGTATGATACTGCGTGAAGAGTTTGACAGAGCACTGAAAGACCTAAGTCGAAACAAGGCCCCGGGAATGGAAATCATTCCATTAGAACTACTGATAGCCTTGGGAGAACCAGCCCTGACAAACCTCTACCATCTCGTGAGCAAGATGTATGAGACAGGTGAATTACCCTCAGACTTCAAGAAGAATATAATAATTCTTATCCCAAAGAAAACAGGTGTGACAGATGTGAAAATTACCGAACTATCAGTTTAATAAGCCACAGCTACAAAATACTAACACGAATTTTTTACAGACGATTAGAAAAACTGGTAGAATCCGGCCTTGGGGAGGATCAGTTTCGATTCAGTAGAAATGTTGGAACACGTGAGGCAATACTGACCCTACGACTTACCTTAGAAAATAGATTAAGGAAAGGCAAACCTACGTTTCTAGCATTTGTAGACTTACGGAAAGCTTTTGACAATGTTGACTAGAATACTCTCTTTAAAATTCTGGAGGTGGCGGAGGTAAAATACAGGGAGCGAAAGGCTATTTACAATTTATACAGCAACCAGATGGGAGTTACAATAATCGAGGGGTATGAAAGGGAAACAGTGGTTTGGAACGGAGTAAGACAGGATTGTAGCCTATCCCCTATGTTATTCAATCTGTATATTGAGCAAGCAGTAAAGGGAACAAAGGAAAAATTCGGAGTAGTACCTGGACGAGCAGCTGAGCGGAATGGACAGTGTCTTGAAAGGAAGCTATAAGATGAACATCAAGAAAAACAAAACGAGGATAATGGAATGTAGTCGAGTTAACTCGAGTGATGCCGAGGGAATTAGATTAGGGCATGAGACACATAAAGTAGTAAAGGAGGTTTGCTATTTAGGGAGCAAAATAACTGATGATGGTCGAAGTAGAGAGGATATAAAATGTAGACTGGCAATGGCAAGGAAAGCGTTTCTGAAGAAGAGAAATTTGTTACCATCGAGTAGAGATTTAAGTGTCAGGAAGTCGTGTCTGCGAGTACATGTATGGAGTCTAGACTCCATGTATGGAAGTGAAACATTGACCATAAATAGTTCGGACAAGAAGAGAATAGAAGCCCTCGAAATGTGGTGCTACAGAAGAATGCTGAAGATTAGATGCGTAGAACACGTAACTAATGAGGAGGTATTGAACAGAATTGGGGAGAAGAGGAGTTTGTGGCACAACTTGACTAGAAGAAGGGATCGGTTGGTAGGACTTGTTCTGAGGCATCAAGGGATCACCAATTTAGTATTGGAGGCCAGCGTGGAGAGTAAAAATCGTAGAGGGAGACTAAGAGATCAATACATTAAACAGATTCAGAAGGATGTAGGCTGCAGTACGTACTGGGAGATGAAGCAGCTTGCACAGGATAGAGTAGCATGGAGAGCTGTATCAAACCAGTCCCGGGACTGAAGACCACAATAACAACAACAACAGTGCTCGGATAATCATTAAGCCCTGATTTAATGAACCTATGCCTTGTTGCAAACAAAGTAATGACCCAATTACTCTATTTTGTGCTGCATTCTGACTTCAGTAATGAACAGAGGATGAAATGAGTAGCTTATACCTACGTAAATCACGCAAATTAATGAACGGCAGTCATTAGAGGACTAATTGAACATTAATGAGTGAATGGGGTTATGACTCTTTTCTGAAACTGCAATATGAAAAACGAATGACTGATGATAATACGTCTCAATGCATTTTAGTATTTGCCGTTCGCAATATTCGAGTAGGTATGATTTATAAAGTACATTCCAAGCATCCGTACTGATTACAGATGCCCTTTACAAAGTATTGACAAGGACAAATTTACGCTTTACCGAAATAAAATTACCGAAAACTTGGAAATGGCCTTTTAACAGCAAGTTTCACTTTCATTGGTAAATGTAAGTACAGTGCAGATCTAGTTCCATTAGCATGGGCAGAGCCGAGAATAAGTATTTTAAAAGGTTATTTTTAATGTGCATCACTGATTAATGAATTCATATGTTGTAGTTAAAATCCCCCTGTTCTTAAGAAATCTTTGCAGTATCATTACTGGTAATTTTATCTACTATTCTTAAGACCTGTTCTGTATTTTCAGTACTCTGTTCGTATTTTTTAAATTATTCCCAAGAAAAGGATTCCATTTCCTAGAACAGAGTATACACGTGAACAGTATGTGACTGAAATAATGGTTGTTACACACTGATGACGGGACTCAAACAGCACAAATACTCATGGAATTCTGTTTGTGAGTTAGTGAACAAATCACTTCAACTCAGAATCAGTAATCAATTATAGAAATATAGTGTTTGTTATGTTGTCCATAGAGGTGACAGCTACCTTTAATTTAACGTTGGCGGTTTCTCTTTTCACACAAACGCTCGTGGAATTCGCTTTGCTTCAATTATGACTTTACTTGGTTCAAATGGCTCTGAGCACTATGGGACGTAACAGCCGTGGTCATCAGTCCCCTAGAACTTAGAACTACTTAAACGCAACTAACCTAAGGACATCACACACATCCATGCCCGAGGCAGGATTCGAACCTGCGACCGTAGCAGTCGCGCGGTTCCGGACTGAGCGCTTAGAACCGCAAGACCACCGCGGCCGGCTATGACTTTACTTGATATTGCTTAACTGTATACATGTCTGAAGGTTTCATTCCCTTTCTCGGCAAGGGGTTCTGTTGTTTTTTGCAGACCATATCTATGTGCAAATTGTGAAGGATCTCAACACGTTTGTTAAGCAGCGATTAGTTTGTTGTGCTAATTAGCAATTAATCTTGAACAGAGGTATCGTTGCACTCATAATGTCCTTCTTACTACTGTAGCTATGCGGGTGTGAGGCCGCGTTGTGCTTAGGAAGTCGAGCAAGAATCAGGGTGAGTGGTCAAGTGAACGGACAGATGCATCTGTGATTCAGCGTTATATGTAATAACATTTATTGTTCGAACAGAGTTCACGGAGGTGTAACTGTGTTCAGAGCTGCAGCAGATGCTCACGCGTCAGCAAGGGGGAGCCACAGACGCGCCTGTCTGGTTTGTGCATAGATGGAAGTTTGCACACCACTCGCGAGGACCCAGTAGAGGAGGAGGGCTGATCCTTCACTGGCGCTCTCATCCGCAATGCCCCAGTAGGCAGAAACTCAACAGTCTGCCATTCTCTCTGGTCCTTAGATATGCGGACAGAATGGCAACGCGACAAAAGTGTCCTCAAGATCCAAACGCCTATGTTTATTAAGTCGAGCCTGCAGCAGTGACGTAATGGGTCAGGTTTCATGAGCGCTTTTCTCCCCATTTATCGGCCCCGAAAGCTCTCCTTCCCTAGCTGAGGTAATTTCGATAACGACTACGGATCCCTAAGACAGGGTTTTCTCACTTCGTACCGGTATTCAGTCGATGAACTTACAAGTGGTAACTGTGACCTATATCCCTCGATTTTATGTAAATTAAAGTTGTGCTCTTAAGTGGCAGCAAATTGCGTACAATAGCTTCAAGATTCTGTTTAGACAGTTATTACAAAACTGATATTTTTTGTGATCAGTTGGTCTTACAATTGTCTGTCGCATATCTCAACATCGTTTGAATTCACCAAGTATGGTCTAATCTTTTAAACTTAATTATGAAAGCTACTGTTCCTCGTAATCAGCCACTGCATGCGAAATCGGGTATCCTCCGTCTACGTAACCGTGCTGCGTGACCTTGACTGTAGTACAGATCGAAATTTTTAGACTTCGCCCTCACAGAATGGAGAGTCTCAAGCAAGCTACCGTCCTTGCGTACCGAAATCCTGATACTGCACTGGAAATTTTCTCTGACACTTCGTTCTGCTCTGTCAGTGTTGCGTTTCAACAGAATGTATGAGGGGACTGGCTACCTTCGGGTTTCCTCTCCGACAAGAGCACTGAGAAGCAGCGCTCTTGGCCACCATTTTACACAGAACTGTTACCAGCATATGAAGCAGTTTGATACTTCAGATTCGTAGTGGGAGAGCATGCCTTCACTTTACACACAGTTCATTGGCCACTGACTTTCACTCTTTCGCAGCCAAAAAATAACTATCCCCTACTGCGAATCAACCACCTAAATTATTTCTGCAATTTACACTAGACATTCATCTTTTAAATAGTTCGGACAACGTCACCGCTAGAGTGGAAAGCATTTCTTCACCGGTGAATTTCATCGGACTGGCAACAGCACCAGATGATGACAAGAATTTGAGGACCTGCTGAAATGCAAGACGGGACTTCAGGGCGCCGCATGCCACTGTCAGGCGCTGTGAAAGTGATGCACTGTGGCAAGTCAGCACGCCGACAGTAGCTTCTCTATGACAACAGGTTCAAAATGGTTCAAATGGCTCTGAGCACTATGGGAATTAACATCTTAGGTCATCAGTCCCCTAGAACTTAGAACTACTTCAACCGAACCAACCTAAGGACATCACACACATCCATGCCCGAGGCAGGATTCGAACCTGCGACCGCAGCGGTCGCTCGGCTCCAGACTGTAGCGCCTAGAACCGCACGGCCACCGCGGCCGGCCTATGACAACGGGTTTTCAGTTCTCTACACAGGTACAGTCAGCCGGGAATGCGCACCACAAGGGCGCTAATAATGAAGAATTTTTTGTGCCGAGGTATACTAAGGACTGCCGTACATTGAATTAGACCTGCTTTGCCTGCCAAAAGTGCAAAGTAGCACGGAACGCACGACCTCTAGTCAAATGGTTTGACATCCAAATGGTTCAAATGGCTCTGAGCACTATGGGACTTAACATCTATGGTCATCAGTCCCCTAGAACTTAGAACTACTTAAACCTAACGAACCTAAGGACAGCACACAACACCCAGTCATCACGAGGCAGAAAAATCTCTGACCCCGCCGGGAATCGAACCCGGGAACCCGAGCGTGGGAAGCGAGAACGCTACCGCACGACCACGAGCTGCGGACATTGACATCCCAGAGGCACGATTGTCACATATCCACCTAGACTTGGTAGGACCACTCCCAGTTGCATGTAACTATCAACACTGTCTTATGGCGATCGATAAGTACATCAAGTGGCCTAAGGTATACTCAATAGAAAAGCAAACACACTGGGGCATGGTGGGTGTTTTCCGCAGTGGTTGGATTACAAGTTTTCATTGTCCCCAACAAGTGACTCCCGAGCAGGTTAGGTAGTGGCAGGCAGATATATTTTACGCAATGGTCCAATAGATGGGACACACCTCACAAAGACTTCACCATATCATGCAAACGACATTGTGGAGCGTCTACATCATTACTGAAGGGGGCTATAGGGTACCACACGACGGATTCTTGAACTGACGCCTTTCAGATAGAGCTATTGAGATTGTGCAGTCCTCTAGAAGAAGACCTGCAGGTGTCACCTGTGGAGCTGGTTTATGGCGAGCCTTTGTGTCTGCCAGGAGAGCTTCTCAAATCACAACCTGGCCCACAGTACTCTACTTAAGTATTCCCTGACGCTACTCTGGAAGCAAATGGAGGCCACGCTACAGAGTGGAGCAATGTGGTACGGAAGGCAGGCTACCTTCGTTTTCAGTTGGACAACAGCGGAGCACAATTTTCTGTGATGTGGCCCACTGTACAGACTATTGGAACCGCCCAACGAGGCCCAAACAGAGTTACGAAACGAAATGGTAGGAAACCCAATGTCCGCATTAGCAGTAGACACAGTAGAGTTCATCGGAATTGGGAAGGTAGCCTATTCAAGTGGAGAAGACGCCACCGAAATGCGAGGCACCACTGGACGCTGAGCATCTGCCATGCTACAGCTGATAGGACTGCAACGCCATCCAGAGCAATGCCATCCGCCTGGAAACCGACCAGCCACCACCCACCCAAATGCAGCAGTCACTTTGAGTCACCTGCCGTTACACCATCATCCACCCACAACGTAAAGGGGTTACGGTAAGAAAGTGCTGGTCCATTTCAACCCAGCAAACATTCATAATTCAAATCGGTAAAAAATCTTATTTTCCATCCAGGGTTGTGATATAGCGACCTCAGGTCGCAGATCACACCGCATCTGTCTGTTGAAAATGTTGAGAACGACCATCGATGGTAAGACCACCCTCTCTCGAGCCGTCATTACCTGCGATAGCGCGAGCATCGATGCGTGTGCGTTTACGGGACGCATGTTCCGTAGCAACCACAAACGAGACAATAATAGTACATGTACTATAGTATAATAGTACATGTACTATAGTACAATACTACATGTAATATAATGGTATATGTGATGTCAGTTGCTTCTCTTGCTGTTGCGCTGACTAAAAAAACGTCATTACCTTAAAGTGAAGTGTACCGTTTATTAAGTACCTACATACTAAAGTCTGAAATGTTATTACTATTCTAAACGTCTTAATTTTCATACAAGTTATTATTCGTAATAAATGAGAAATTTAGGACGGAACAGTGATTGTATGATCAAATGAAAGTCTGACCATTGTTATTAATGTACTATGATGTTCGAATTATGGTTATTTTACTTTGGTTTCTTGTGACTAATACTCCGTTTAGAAAATAACTTTACTGAACAAAATAAAAGTCTTGCCTTGTCTTGGTTTGCTTCACCGGAAGTGTGATGATGGTTTTATCACCAGAATGGTGAAGGAAAATGATTTCACACAACTTCTGCAAGTCCCTGATGAATAAATACACTCCAAGCAATACGACACTTCTCTGAGTCATTGTTCAGCGGTAACCACGATTCACAGATTTTCACCCTTTATTAAGTCACGTGGAAGCAAAAGGCCACACCATTCTAATGAAAATTGTGTGCACTTTTTAACAACATGACAATTTTATATCCGCGGCCATTGACGAAACGACTACACTGTTCAACACTTTACCACTGGCTGTCTTCACTTTCCTGTTACGCAACGCCACCACGGAGCATGCCAAGCGAATCGTCTAAAGCGATTACTCGATTTTCGCGGTATTAATTTTGCTTTTAAGTAGCTCATTTCTATCCCTTTGGAGTAGAACAGTCGCTTACAATTAAAGATACAGGCATTACATCCTTTAGTCATTAGAAATTAATGCACATATAAAATATAACACATTTACGAGGTTAGAAAGATATATCTACCGCCAACCTCGGCATATCGTTTCAAGCTTCAACGATGGCTAGAAATCAATTTTGGAAAAAAAATATTATTACTGTGTTTGGGAGTAATTGTTCCGTTACCTATCTCATTTGCCCTGTTAAGTAGCACAGCGGTGGCTGAATTTTCGCCTTCCCTGTCCCGAGGTCAGTCACATCGGCGGTAAGCTGTGTTGTAACGATTGCTGCCCCTGTCCTACTCAAACTTATTCTATTCTGAGCTCATCTGTTTTAAATTTAACAATATTTTCCACCTGACCATATAAATTACTCTGCTATGCAACATTCGTCCCCTGTGTCGGAAAGTATGTCTCGAATTTTGCCTCAGCTTATCCTCTGCATCATTTCTTAGATCCACTTACAAAATTGTACTTAATGCAAAACTTTTTTGCTCGTGGGAGCTGGCTTATAGGTATTGTTTCCTAATTCTGTACTATCATTCTACAGTTTTGGTTAGCTAAGCCCATTTTTACAGATGCGTTCCATCACCCTCATTTACTTTCATTACAGGGTATAATGAGCAGTAATTACTTTATTCTTCGATGCTCGCCTTATGCTACTTAACCACAGGATAGTTATCTAATGTGTGGGTAAGTCTGGAGGATGGATAATCCGACGCTAGAAACAAAAGTGAAATATGCAAATTTGCATCAGTGACATGGAAAAATTAATGGTTGTAACGCTTATGGTTACCACATTTTGGTATCGATTTTCCTCGTGCTGTTGAATCTGTAGCAACATTGTCTTCATGAAAATTTCGCCCTGTAGAGATATTATCAAGGTTTCTACGGTATGTATGATAAAATAATTCATATCGTTGTTAAGGTAAGTTAGATGTGGTGTTGGCAGTACCTCAAACTGTTTCTCCGTCAACATAATGGAGTACAGTCGTACCCATGAGTGTAGCTGCGAGGCGAAAGTTTGTTCCGGGTATCTCACAATTTGTCCCGTTCACAAAAATGTCACTATGACGTAACTCAAACTTAACCATGCCCTGAAGTTTTCCTTCCCCACGTCATTTCATAATTACAGTTTCTGGTTTAATGCGTGAGTATATTTAATGTGCGCCTATCGTTTGAAAATGAGGTAATGGTGTCAATATTCCTCTCCGGGATAGGATTTGTTATTTTCCCCAAAAACATGCATGCATGTTCGAAGGAACAAACAGCCTCTGTGGCGACTACAGCCGTTACGAAATACATGAAATGTATTCGCAGTTGCGAATACGAACAACCATCAGCTGCATAAGATAATGATGGCAATGAAAATTTGTGTCAGACTGGAACTCAAACCTGAATATCACGCTTTGCGCTCGTAATCGCCTTAAACGCTTTGGCACGACCCATGGGCAGTCCCAGACTTTCATGTGTCGTCGTTCCTTTGTCAAAGCCTGCTCTAGTGCACACATTATATGTAATTGACGTGCGGGAGAGAACATCTTTGAACGTCGTTGCCCAGTATGGGAGGATAAATAGGATATTGCATGCCTATGTTGTTAGGAAGAACGATGCAATTTTCCTTCGGACATGCATGTAGTGACGAATCTTGAGGCTCTTGTGCTTTAACAAATGACACCTTAAGGGCGCTAATGATGTCTCTCGAATAGACATTCCCACTCCAAAGGGTTTCTACGAAAAAAATTCACTCCCTTCAACACATTGCGGTAGGACTGCCAGTGGGTGCTGCAAATGTAGCTTCGTTGCCACCGAAGTCTTGTGATGACAGCCAATTCTGTCATTACTTGTACCTTTCCAGGGCAGGGGTAGCGTTGTGAGCGGGAGGTCGAGCGAAGAGAGAAGCTAAGTGCACGACCAGAGGTGTCAGTGATACGTCGTTATCTGTAATAAAATTTTTGGTCGTGCAGAGGTTAGAAAGATATAACTGTCTTTGGAGCTGCAGGCGGCAACCGGGCAGATGTGCCGCGAAAGATTGCTGACACCTCATCAGAGAGCCGTGACTTCGCCGCCGCAGGTCAGAACCAGCGGCATAATGTGCTGGCGACGGTATTCGGGTAAAGAATGCACAGCCCGGCCAGATGTTCTACGATGACCCAGTGCGACTACCACCTGAGCTCTTCTGAAGGATGCCCTTCGTGTGCTCATGTGGGTACTGCCGACTGTGGTCCACCATGCTGGTTGTCGTGGAGACCAGGCTCCGGTCACCAACCAGGCATCGATTAAAACTACACCAGATGCTCACGAGTCAGCCAGGGGGCGATGTGGACACGCCACTCCTGGTCAGTGGAAAGATGGCAGCTTGCAGACCATCTGCGAGGATGACGACCCAGTTGTGGAGGAGGGTTAGCTGCTAACATCCGTGATGTCGCAGTAGGAAGGAATAGCAGGTAATGGGTTTGGGATGCACCAGGTTGGCTGTCTCGCAGTGTAGAAATCGACGAGCAAGTATGAGGCAGACTATCACAGATCAGTATGTCGTGGTTTCACTGAAATTCAACAGACCATAATTCTCTCTGATCCTAGCGACACGGACAGAATGGCGGCACGATATAATGTGTTTGGGAACGCCAAAAGCCTCTTTATGTAATGAGTCGAGTGAGCATCTGTGACTTAGTCGCTTTGGTTGCTTGAGCACAGGTTCCTTCTGTCTACGTTTGACTTTGTCCCGGCGGCGCTCAGTCGGTGAAGTTACTTAGTGCTACCTTACAGTGCCCGATTAAGTAGCACAGTGTTGCTTGCGTTTCTGCCTGCCCTATTCTGAGGCCTGTTCTATCGACAGTATGGTCTGCTGTCATAGCAATCGCCACATCAGCCCACTGCTATCTTACTCTGTTCTGAGTTGGCCTGTTAGAACTTAAATAAAATTTTAAGTCTGACATATAAAATTATTCTGCTGTACTACGGTAAAAAGAATGTATGTAATAGTCACTGGCATCATTTATTGGAAATAGTTAATTATAAATGCAAAGAAGTTACTTCAAATCTAACTCCATCTAAAAATACCTTGGACAAGCAAAGAAAATTTATATGCAAATTTTAAAACTTATTGATAAAAAAACTCATATATTACATTCTCATTAGGAAGGATCAGGCACGAAATTCATGAAATCAGTTAGGTTCAGGGTAATGAATATATCGATAGGGATAAAAACAATGCACATGCTATGACATGAAGTACAAACCGTTTAGATGCCCTAAGTCTGTAATATAAAGAATACCTAATGGTAACTGAAATCTTTTTCTGGTCATCAGTGCTACGAAACTTTGGTTAGGTCTGAGTACTCAGATAGACTAATGGTTAAGGAGTTTTCTCGTCATACTGAGGATAGCAGGGACAGGTTCATTATCCAACACTAATTTTCTGCTGTCACTACACCTTTATAACATTTCGGTTGGGTCATCCTGATGTAGGACTATTGTTTGATTACTTTACTCGCTGCATCACTCCACACGATTTAAATGCTGTTAACTTCACAAGCTCTACTTTTGCAGCATCCTTATATATCTATTTTCTTCCACCCTTCAGTAAAATGGAATTTCACACAAGTTTATACGCCCTAGCATAATTATTGAAATTTATCTTGGTACGCGTTACTGTGTGGAGCTTGACTGAAAGTAGATTATGCAATGGAACATATAATATCTCACAAGTTCTCTAGATTGTGAAAGCTCTCATTTTTCCCGTATTGAGGTAAGTTAAATCGTCATCAGTATCTGAAGTTCATAGTTTCTGAATGCAAACGATTGAACTGTAGCTTAACAATGCCTTTGAAAAATATTTACAGAAACATTTTACATGTAGCTAGGAATAGCTGCTCTTAGTTATAATTCTTAAACGGTTGGCATCTATTCCAAAAAACCGACTAAAGTGTATTCTTCGTATTCTGTGAGCATGTAATGTACATAATTTCCTCGTAGACACATCACCGTAACCTAAGGACATCACACACAGCCATGCCCGAGTCAGGATTCGAACCTGCGATCGTAGTAGCAGCGCAGTTCCGGACTGAAGCGCCTAGAACCGCTCGGCCACAGCGGCTGGCTTATTTTTTGTGATAAGACAGAATTCCTATTCTGGATTTGTGAGTATCTCGGACGTATGACTTCCTGCCAGTTCCTAGGTAAGAGAGATTGTTTTTCCCTCACTCATCGACAGTTTTTCGTAAGTCCATACCACGCGAATTTGTGAAGCAATGTATCGACTAGGCTGCTCTTAACATATTTGTCATTAGGCTGCAACCATATTCTATATAATTTTTCATTGGCATATATTGTGTTGTTCATCACCTGATACCAAGTTATTGCGACGTCTGGGTAATGTTGTTATAAAGTACCTTCGAGTTATAAGACGGGTATTTTGCTCGAAACGTATTAGGTTCATTCATTTTACTCCATTTCTGAAATAGGTTACTGGTTATTAAATGCGTGTTTCTTAAGGTGGTATCGCCTAATAACTTTCTTCGATGACATACTGACGTGCATGCTTCAGTTGGAAACTTATGTTGCTTATGTCCACTGGCGGCTGCGTGCTTTTGAGGTGGACTAAGTGTGAACAGCCTTGCTACCATGTTCGTTGTGTTACTGTATAACAGTCTCGCGATTCGTTTGAGAAAAAGGACAGTGACTTTCCTCTGTAAGTCCATTAGTCCTAGAACACAGTCCAGTCTTCATTTTGTTATCGTCGAAAAGTGTAATTTGAAAATATTCCCCTTCTTCACGAACCTGCTAGCTCGTTGCATCATGATTCTGGCCTGTCATTTAGGTACTGAGAATACATGCGCCAGACAATAAACTTTGGAGAATATGCAGATACTAACAATTTTGATTCTTTATAGTAAAGTCACGACTAGCCAGGTGTTTTCGGTTATGAGTCAGAAACGGTTCAAATGGCTCTAAGCACTATGGGACTTAACATCTGAGGTCATCAGTACCCTAGACGTAGAACTACTTAAACCTAAATAACCTAAGGACATCACACACCTCCATGCGCGAGGCAGGATTCGAAGCTGCGACAGTAGCAGCTACGAGGCGCCGGACTGAAGCGCCTAGAACCGCACGACCACAGCGTATGAGTCCCTGTAAGCTCTTCTTTACTGACTTATTACCTTCACTGTTATGTCTTCGAGTCCAATCCTTTTCACGATTTGCACACTGTACATGTTACTGACCCTGTCAAAGTCCTCAGAAAAATCGACTCTTAAGAACGCACTTGTTATGCTGGTTGTTTCAGTGATCGATAATATCGATAATATACCCCTGATTTCTGAAAAAATGCTCATAACGTCTCTGTGTGGGTTAAATGACTGGTGGTTTGTGATTATCTTGTGCTGTCGGGATCGTTCTACTATTTATTACCCTGGCGATAGTCTTGTAATCAAAATATAACAACATTACAGGCAGTGAGGATGGGTCCAATGATGTGCTACAACTGGAAATAGAATTCATTGGTGAGGCCGTCCGGTCCAGTAGAGCAGTTTTCTGGAGATCTGGCGATGAATACTAAAATGATCACAACTGCTAAGTCCACCAAGAATTCAATGTTCTCCTATTAAGTTATGTCCCTATTGAGTGTCTGAATTATATTAGACACGACGATGTTGTCGACAGGGTCTGCGGAGTACATGTCCTCATACTAACGATAAAATTCTTGTATGACATCGTTTTAGACAACAAGATGATCACAATTCAGAGCATCTAATGCAAATTAGAACGATGTTTGATAAGATGGAACTAGGATGCCGTTACCCCATTGCAAACAAATTTAATTTGTAGTTCCTATGGTCCACCACTCGAGTTTTGCTCTGTGTCTATTAATATAGTGTATGCAAGAAGTTCATGTCGAACGGATTTCGTTTTCGAGGTGTGCGTCTTGCAGGTGTGCCATGTTTCACATCCATTGCCCAGGGGACCTTTTCGTTTATTGTGTATCTACATTTATTCTTCTGGCGTACGAGAAGTGATCAGAAAGGAAGCTTGGAATGACTTCAGCGTCGATAACATGGATGCTTATGTTAGAAGATATACAAATTCCATCTACACTACTATTTGAGGTGGAGGTGAAAAGCGTATATTTGACAAGGGTAGGGTGAAATAATTCTCAAGTATCTTGCAGCTTAGTCATGTTTCAAGAATTTTAAGTGGGGCCTCTGACATTTCTGGTGTAGAACGCAAATGAAATCCCCACGTATCACGATGTAAGGTGGGTCCTTTTCAGGCAGATACCCGTATCCTGGAAAAAGGCGCTAGTTGCTGACTTTTGATTGCTTCTGGATGATGCCAACACATTTATGAATGTGGCGTCGAAGACCCGGAAGCCTACGGCACGACCGAATTCCAATTTTCGACTCGAGCTACGTTGATTCCTTTCCGAACTAACATGGCCGTGCCTGTATTTAGTTCGTATGCTATGTTTTCAACTGACTGGAAACCGGAGATGTCTAGATTTGAAGTTGCGTCTTCCTGTATTAGCAATAGACGAACTGCAGTAGCGTAGACAATTTCAGATCAAACTGAACCTTGTTACTATTTGAGGTTACCAGTTTGTAAGTTGGGCCATGCTACTATTAGTCTTAATTTAGACCTTACGAGCAGTGTTAGGAAGTACGTCACACAAATTATTGTAGTAAAACTAAAAATATGTAGATGTTTTCTGACATTTCTATATGCCACCCTTTAGATAGTATTGCGGGAGTGCACATTACCGAGTTCTTTTGTTCGATTGTCTTCAATTTCTTCACGCATAATTTCGAAACTGAAGATCTTCGGTTTCAAGTCCGGTTTTCCTTATTTTATTTCGCTGGATTGAGAGGAACGGAAAAGTTCGGCTGGTGTTTAATCTTGAGACGTGGAGAATTTTGAAATACGAAGGTTGTTTTGACGTCTTCGATACTCTGTGTTGATTTTACTGCGGGATCGACGTTCGCTGCTTGCTATTTGGCACACACTTTCTCTTGGTTTTTTTCCCCCTGGGGGCCTGTTGTAGGGGTTTGTTTTGGGACTGGTGTTTATGAGTGGCTTCGTTATACTGGTCGAGCCGAAAGGGCTATTATACTTCGACTGCGGCATTCAGCATTGTTGTTGTTTTCTGCTTCACATCTGTCGTGTCTGTTTCCACTAGCGATTCGTTGTGAGCCATTTGTAAATCAGGTGTCACCTGCATGCCGTCATATCTACTAATTCTGCTTTATTTGAAAGTCTTGGTTTTCCGACTGCGTGAGAGTCGGATGATAATTCAGAATATGAGGCTTCATCACTCTGTTCTAGAGATCTTTTCTTTCTCTGTAGTTCATTTTTTATGAAGAACAGATGCAAGACTCGGTCGTATTACTAGAGGTGGAATGTCAGTAGCAATGGACGAGACGTTGGATGGAGTTTCTTTAATCGCATCGCATTCCGGTTCCACAGTTTACTGTGCTGCCAGAACCTCACAGAGGGTAATTTGGCGCTGTTGCATTAAATTTGTTTTTTAAAACGAACAAACGACCGAGGCAAGCGCCCGAAAACGCCCTGACTCATTATGGCCATGGTAAGTTTGAATTTGGCCGGTATAAATAACATGAGTCTTGTGACTTTCTACAGCAAAATGAGACGTGATGTTCGTCTTGACTTCGATTCCAACAGACGTTACGCCATCACAGCAGTGTAGTATATATTACAGTGACCATCCTTCATTTAACATTTCTTTATAGCTTCCTTAGTTTTCACATTGTCAGTAACAGTATTTAAGTACAACACTCCAACAGTTCGAAAAGTTGTTTCAGCCGTTTTCATAGAGACCATACTTTTAGTGCACTCCATATCAATAAGCTCTTCAATTTTTTGCGAATTTTATCAACCATTACTTGGTTCAAAACTTCACAGAAACACAGTAGTTTTCAGAGTGAAGCTGAATTATGTGGCTGGAACCAGAATTATTGTTCATCACCTCCGTCAGCCAGCCGTGAACCTCGAGACCAGTCGGTTGAACTCGGTGGGTTTCCATTTCAAATGAAGAGCCAGGGTATCCTTCCGGATGGAGGCAGCTATGTTGTGTAGCGATGGTGGGATTTCTGTCCAAACCGAAATTCAGTCGAAGAAGAAATATTCGACTAATTAATAGATAAACACACAATAAACGACGTATAAGCGCACACTAATGTCACACAGAAAAAACAGCAAAGAAAGCGAAACAGTAAACGCTGGCGTAAGCAATGACTTCACGTGGCGACAGCTAAATGTCCGAACGAGTCTACAGCTGGAGCCAGAAATACCACCTTGTTTACTCGTGCACGCTCTCGGGATAGATCCAAACGTCAAATGGTTCAAATGGCTGTGAACATTATGGGACTTAACTTCTGAGATCATCAGTCCTCTAGAACTTAGAACTACTTAAACCTAACTAACCTAAGGACATCACACACATCCATGCCCGAGGCAGGTTTCGAACCTGCGATCACAGCGGTCACGCGGTTCCAGACTGTAGCGCCTAGAACCGCTCGGCCACTCCGGCCGGCGATGCAAACGTCCACTGCCACACCGTTTTCATCGTATTTGCTCACAACTTTACTTCGGTTCCCACAACAGAGTTAACGAGCAAACGTATTCAGCGTTAGAGTTAATTTCTTCGTTTTCTCCCCTACGCTTGTCCGCAGCTCGTGGTCTAGTGGATAGCGTTGCTGCCTCTAGATCACGGGGTGCCGGGTTTGTTTCCCAGCCGGGCTGAGGATTTTCCCTGCCCTGTGACGGGATGTCTGTGTTGCCCTCATCATTTCATCATCACCATCATCATTCCTGACGGTGGCTAGATTGGACTGTGAAAAAAGATTGGACTGTGTCAAAATCGGGACTTTGAACGGGCGCTGATGACCGCGCAGTTGAGCGCCCCACAAACCAAACATCATCATCATTCCCTAGGCTTCTAATATGGATTTTTACAACAAACGTTGCTGACTCTTTGCA
Source organism: Schistocerca nitens (assembly GCF_023898315.1). Taxonomy (NCBI): domain Eukaryota; kingdom Metazoa; phylum Arthropoda; class Insecta; order Orthoptera; family Acrididae; genus Schistocerca; species Schistocerca nitens. The sequence goes on from NC_064616.1 coordinate 955,255,609, forward strand.
GCTGAATTTTAATATTACGAAATTAATTTGCAACTACTAATTATTTTGATAGAAGATATACTAGGTATGGAAATATTATCTTTTGGCGACAGTTAAAACTTTGTGTCGGACGGGCCTTGAACCCATATTCTCTGGTTATCGCGAGTAGACGCTTTAAGCATCTTGGCTATTCGTAAACGTACCACAGCGTCTCTGCCCTTATTGCTCGCAGCATCAATGAATTCCCCCAACATGGTTAAAGGGACACACGGGTTCAACCTTATTACTATTATTGTCGTTTTGTCAGTCTAGACTCGTAAAAATATGTATTAAAAGGCTACATGGGAAAATCAACTATAATTATACCAAAGTTAAACATGTTTTTCTCATTAACCTTATCGTGGGAATGTAAGTATGTTGCGAGCAGCAGGGTTGTAGATAGTGTGGCATATGGAGATTTGGATCGATCGGGGGAGCGTGCACACACAGTGAACATACGCGCAGTTAGACGACTGCTAGCGATAAGCGGCAAATCTGGTTTCCAATTCCCGTCTGGCACGAAGTTTCGCCGGCCGGAGTGGCCGTGTAGTTCTAGAAGCTACAGTCTGGAACCGAGCGACCGCTACGGTCGCACGTTCGAATCCTGCCTCGGGCATGGATGTGTGTGATGTCCTTAGGTTAGTTAGGTTTAATTAGTTCTAAGTTCTAGGTGACTGATGACCTTAGAAGTTAAGTCCCATGCAGATTGGGTTCCTTCCTAGGAATAATTTTGTGAACGCTGCTAAATCTTGGAAATAAGCTCATATTGTTAGCAGCAAACGACATGAAAGAAAATAAATTTTCAGAGGCCACTGTCAGAATTTCTAGCCTCCCAAAAAGGGTCTACAAGAGGTTCACCATCTGACACCACATATAGATTGAACTGCTCATTTCTGATCCAAAACAAAGCACCAATGTTAAAGTGTATTATAAGTTATTATCTTATCTTGTACTACTCCACAGGGTTTACATTTCATTCTCTAATGTGGATGTCTGGTCTCGTAAACTGAGATACGGCCGGCAGAGCGGAGTGTTGACCACATGCCCCTCCATATCTGCATACAGTGACGCTTGTGTACTGAGGATGACACGGCAGCCGGTCGGTATCGTTGGGCCTTCGTGGCCTGTTCGGGCGGAGTTTATTCTTTAATGTGCATGTTCCTGTGATCTATTATGTATTCTTTGTTTAGTTGACCTTCATATCAACCTTTCCATTGCATCCTCAATAGGAGTTCTTGCTTCTATGCTTTAATCAGTAAATACCCTACATGCAACTACTATACAAATTAAACATTTAGTAGTAGATCATTTTTCTAGTATAGCTGTATAATTTTTAATCTGGATGAATGACACTGGGAAAAATGAACGTTATTACCCAATTAAAGTACATATATTTTATGACAGTAAAGATCACGATTTTAAATGTAAAGAAGCGTAGAGGAACTCTGAAAATTTAATGAAGTAGACTGAAGGGACAAGTAATTGACCTTAGGGGTTCCGTCAACGTGAAAATTACGTGTGAAATATTGAGATACCGCAATGTTTATAAGAAAACATGAACTAAAAACCACAGATAAAGGTGATGAATGATATCACATGTTTCAAAAGTCACTTGTCAGTATCGACTTTATACGATGAAACATGTAGTACTCGAGTGATAAGATTCTTATTATTTTTCCCAGTGTACTCCACGTGTTCCGGGACTGTCAAATGAAGAACTGAATGCGATTCCTCCAGTGTTTTTTATTTGCTGCCGCCAGGCGATTCACTGTGTGGTCCCTCATGCACGACGCTGCAGAACCAGCACAAGGGACTATAACTGCATTTGAAGTTATAAAATCAAGTTTTCAAGATTCTTATTTTCGTATTCGTTCGCATTGCTCTTGTTTCGAACTGGAAGGAACATATTTCTTTTCCTTGCTTCTCTCTGTTGCTAGCAGAGTTTATATCAAATATTTTTAGGCGGGATGTAGAAACAATGAAAGCAGCAGCGTCCCTAAGATCCCGACGGATGAACTCAAATTTATGTTGCTAATTTTCCGTGTTATCGCTCTATTGGAACTGTGGTCATAGTTATTCATTATCTTACGGGTACACAAAGAATAATGACCTTAGCTATTTTTTGGTACCTTAATTTCGTCATCAGTCTCATTGTACGTACAATATTGGATATTGCAGATATAGTACACACGATCACTCGACAAAACAATCCATCACATGACTCGCCTCCGGGGAAATGCAGTCAGCAGCCTTCCTGATTATTAGACAGCTTTGATAACTTACAACAGAGCTCATACAACCAAAACCATGCTTAAAACTCAGATACATATATGCTCCTTCTTTAATTTCGTTTTGCAGTGTATGAGTATTACGTAAATCTAGAAATATTAGATAGCAAACAGGTTCGTGTCATTGAAATTGCTTTGTGGCTGAAGCATGGATAATATCTCAACGTTTATATTGTGGATATTCATAAATAATTTTCCACGTCCGGAAAGCTTCGATTACTGAAACGACGATGAGCAGATATGGTATGAAATAACTTAGACTAAATTTGTTATTTCGTCACTCAATACCGAAAAATGATAACAAAGAGTACGTCCCATATTTTTCTTCAGCCATTTTGTTTCACTCTTCGAATTTAATTGTCTCAGCAGCAGGCCCAAACTTTGAGTCCACGGTTTTGAAAAGCAGATGAAGTCGCTAAAAGTAAAAACGATGCATTGCCCAGTGGAACCTCTCCATTGTACTGTTTAGAATTTATTTCTGAGATAGGCCTTCTTGTAAGCATGATATACTGAGGCACTTGAAACAGAAAGTTGTGCTCAGTAGTTAGAAATAGACACAGATCACACCCGTCTGCAAAAAGGGCAGCAGAAGTGATTAACAAAACCATTGGCGAGCATCACTGTTACTGACATTCTGTACAATCTGAGAACACAACTGGCACTTCTCCTGTATGAAATCCTGAAAATTATGGATCAGAGCAGTTAGGTACGTGCAGCACTTCTTGACTTCCGGAAAGCATTCGGCTCGGTACCATATCAAGGCTTATTAAGGAAGGTAAGGTCATGTAGGGTATGAAAGGAAATTTTTGACTGGACGGAGAATTTGTCGAAACGATAAGGTACAAGAGGAAATCAAGTCATAAAGGTATTCCACAATAATAGGCAGAGTAACAGGCTGGAAAATAAAACCGCTAAATGGGCTGTGGCGAAAGTAAACGCCGTTCCATAGAACAAGGTTTACGAGGAAGTAGACACTGCTAAGATGAGGGCCGAGATTTTTAGAATAGCTAGAGCATGACACAAGGAACCAAAATACTTTATCCACGTAAGACACATGAAGACTGAGGGGAGAATGATGCTCCTAGAATAAAACAGTATTCGGAAACGATGTGAACAATATTTTGAACATCTGGTTAATGCGTAAAACCCAAGATCACCTCTTGGCGATGGTATTCCCTTCCATCCAACGCTACAGGTATAACCACCGAAGAACTGGTAGCAGCTATGAAGAAAACGAAAAGTAAAAAAGCTCTAGGTCCTGAAGAAATCCCTATAGGAACTTGGAAGCGTCTTGATCTGGAAGGGTTCGATGTGCTCTGGCGTTTGATGCAACAGATATACCAGGAAGAAAGTATTCCGTATGACTTCAGGGACACTACAATACTCCCATTCATCAAGGAAGCGGTTGATATTCAGGACTGTAGTAATTCTAGAGGAATGAAACTAATGGTACACGCTACGAAAATCTGAGAGAAGATAAGGGAATCACGACTCTGTCAAGGAACAGCAATATGGATTGAAGAGTTCGGTTTCACAACGGGTAAAGGAACAGCGGGTGCAATCTTCGCGCTCCAGCAAACGGTTCAGATTCATAAGGGGTAAAGGAATAATGTATGAAATCTATGCACTTGAGCAACTTATGGAGAAACACGGAGAGAAGAAGAAGGAGTGTCATGTAATCCTTATAGACGTAGAAAACACTTGGAATTGTATAAGAGAGAGTAAAGTGTCAAAGAAATATCTAGTTATTATTGGGGACATGTATAATGGTCCCATAACTTGGATAAAAACCAGTGTTGGGCAAACAGACTGGATATCAACTGAAGTAACATTTCATCAAAGTTATGTACTGAGTCAGTATATTTTAAATCTGGCTGTCGATTTAGCATCAGAAGGTGTTAGAGAGCGTATTATGTTCGCATATAGTACAGTGTTACGTAGCACCAACAAAAATGAGCTGGAAGTGAGACTGAAAAACGGAGAAAAGAGGCTGAATAATTTTGAAAGGAAGATAATCGAGTATATGTATCTAGAAGAAAAATTGGAGGAAACAGTTCAGTTGGATGGAGAAAAGTTGGAAAAAGTCGATAGCTTAAGTAGGCCTACTTAGGTTCAACAATGCCTAGTAATGGCAAGTCAGATATAGGAAAAGCCATGCAGATTGGTTGGATGAAGTGGAAAATGTCGTCATATGTATTGTGCGATAGAAGAACAAATTTGACGATTAAAGGGATGGTGTATAAGTCATTATTGAGGTCTGCAGTGCTATATGGAGAGACACAAGGGCGCCAACTAAGGCAAATTATAAGTCGGTAGATGTGACTGAAATGAGAATGTTAAGAAAAATTTGTGGCGTCACCAGAGTCAGCAGTGACAGAAACGAGAACATAGAGGATCGCTTTGCAGTGACGGAAATATCAACGTCGGTTCAAGGCAGAGGACTGCAGAGGCATGGGCACCTCATGAGGAAGGACGACACCTATTTTGGCAAGAGCGTGGTGCAAATGGTAGCACACAGTGAGAAAGGAAGAGAATGAACAAAAAAAGACGAATATGCTGTGTTTTGTGTCGCCCGAACAAGACACAGCCAGGGCAAAGGCAGCAAAGGCGCAAAGATGCGAGTTGGTGCCAGTGCCATAGGGACTCGCCACTTGCGCGAGTTCCACCCCCGCCACAGGCAGCGCTGGGAATGGACATATCGACGTCGCGTCGGCCAATTGCCGGCCAAGTACAATCTGCCAATGACCGAACGACAACGGACAGAGGCCTCCTTGGAAGACAGAAGAGCAGCTCTCGCCTACTTGTTTATAGATCATCGTCCAGGACTGACAGACATGGAACGTCGTTTACAGAACTCTTAGAAATAAACTGGCGGTTGTTTTAAATTTTATTTGCTATGTATTGTGAAGTTTATCAACCATTATTTGCACTTAGCCAGTGAGGACTTTTTTGTGTTAAATTACATGCAGCGTCGCAGACTTCGTTATTCAAAACGTCACAAAGGTAAGTAAACCCTTTTTAATTCATTTGTGTGACTTTGTTACTAATTTGATTCAGTGTTGTAGAACCCTCATTCTAGTATCCTGTTACGTGACCCTGGGTTATGGCTGTGTAATAGTGGCAGGGAGAAATTGTCTTAGCGGTGTACTGGACCAGAAGCCGTTTCACGAACTGACAAACACAGCCTACCGTAACAATAGTGCCAGCTCGGTCTCCAGTGTAGTGGCGACGAGGACTTTAGAAGACGCAAAGAGACTTTACAAGACTGTGTATGCAAGGACTTGTGATAGAAACATCTACTGGAAAATGAAGAAGACTTTCACGAACTTCGATCTCGTGCGAGTGGCAAAGGCGAAGAAAAAGGAAGAGAAGAAGGGGACTGAGGATTTCTTAATAAGGAAAGATATCGACGGATAAAAAAGTACATTATATGCATTGTGGATGACGAACTGTCAGTTGTTTAGTGCACGATTATAGATGTAATGCTTCTCATGTCAAGGACAACGAGGTAGCAACGTGTCATACTCCTTGTATTCACATTCAGTGCGTGCTTACTACGAATCCAAATGCATCCGAACTATGTGTGTATGTGTGTGAGTGAGTGTACGACAAGGCAGTGCAATACAAGTATCGTAGAACGTATTTATATTTTCCTTTCGTAAACCTTTGAGTGAGTAATACACCAAATTTCGTTGCTTTCGCCACCACCTTGTCTCTAGTGCCTAGCTGTGTATGATTCAAAGATTAATGTTACTCTATCACTTAAATCTGTTGACGAGCATTCAGTGGCTCTAAAACTAGTTAATAGTACTACAATTCATCTTATGCGAGTTGTTGCGTATAGCCAACACAAGCCGCCAAGATGTAGAAGTAAGTTCCAGCTTGTCGCAAAGAAATGTTTTGGGACTCTTGCTGTTCTTGTTCGATATTAATGACCTCGCAGATAACATAAATAGTAAACTCAGATTCTGTGAATGGAATAAATTATCTATATCTCAGTACCGTCTGAAAAAAATGTTCCACAAAGAGTCAGTCAGAGTTTGGTAACACTACAAAGCAGTGTATAGTTTTGTAACTTGATTTAAGAATTCAAAAAGGTAAAATGCTGTATTTCACAAAATGATAAATGTTGAATATCAATGAGTTACAATTTGAATCAGTCAACTTACACAAACGCATGCTTGTGACAATTTGTAGCGATATGAACTGCAATGATAACGACTCAGTCGTAAGTAATGTAGGTGCAAAACTTAGGGTAACTAGTAGGATAGTGAAAAATTGCATTCCCTCTAGTTAACAGATTGCTTAAAAACACTTGTGCCATTCATCCTAGAATACGGCTTTCACATGTGGAACCTACACGAATTAAAAACAAATTTCGATATTGAAAATACACAAACTAGGGCAGCACGAATTGTGACGTGTTTTTCTGACCAACTGGAGTGTAACAGACATTCTGAAAAATCCGAAATGGCCCACGCTTGAAGGTAACGCCAACTATCCCCACAAAGAACCAGTGACACGTGAGGAATATAGGAATACACTATAAACCGTTGCGAATCTATCCTGCAATAACCGCGAATAAACGATATCAGTAATTAAAATTTAAGCAGTCATATCTTTCGTGCAGCGTACGGAAACGAAACTCTAATACACGGCACAGTGAGAAGTGATGTTTACCATGCACTTCGAAGAGGTTTGCATAGTATGGATGGAGATGTACATGAAGAAGTTTTCAAAATGAGTGGTGCAGACTGAGAAACATCATCGACGTTTAACTCGAATGGCGTTAGAAACCTGTGGAATTTTGTTGATTGCAAGTGAACATAATTATGAAATGGAAGCGAGTGTCAGAAATTCCGTCGTACCGCTCAGTTAATGAAAAACGTACGTGGTGACATTTTGAATATGTATGGGAGCAATAGACAATGGTTTTGTCTCGTCCGTTTGAAATATCGAATGGATATTGCTTACACTGAAATGGGCTCTAGAGAAGAAGGACAATGCAATCCAATAAATCACCTTTTTTTTTAACGGCTTCCCGCGTATAACAAACCGAAAAAACGATGCGTTTCATACGAATTAGAGTAACAGCTACCGTGATTTCAGAAAGTTCTTTGCAGTAGTTTTTCTGGTACTCGTGTATCTCAAGACTCAATTAAAAGCAAGGGCGCTTATTTCTCTCTCTCTCTCTCTCTCTCTCTCTCTCTCTAGTTCTCTCTCTCTCTCTCTCTCTCTCTCTCTTTCTGGTTGGCAACACTGCGCCGACGCGGACTCTTCGAGTATTTGCTGCACTAAATAATTATAAAAAGCGCCGTTATTAAGCTATTTTTAAACGTGTACAGGTGTTATAAATATAATATAAGTGTTGTTAAATTAGTGTAAGTGTTAGTGAAGTACAAAATAAGGTTAAACGGGGTAAGAAGCGTATTTTTCTTCTCGCGCCTGTAGCACGAATCCTAGGCCTAATTTCACGCGTGTGAATCGTAGGTAAGCAGTGAATTAAACTTAGAGGTAAACGTTTCCTGTTGGTATAAATATAATATAAGTGTTGTCACATTAGTGGAAGTGTTAGTGAAGTGTTAAAGAAGATTAAGCGGGATAAGAAGTTGATTATCCTTCTCACACCTATAGCACGGATTTTAGGCTTAATTTCGCGCGCGCGTATCGTTAGTAAACACTGACTTAAACTTATATGTAATCACCAGTTTTTTTTATTCAGTACTCATTCAATATATTTACATCTGCCTGATTAGTTTCTAGGGTCCTTTGTTTACGGTTTAGTCAGTACTTAAATCAGTTTACACGATATCTGTTTTTACCATGTGTGAGAAGTGTATGATATGCCGTAGGATCGTTAATTCCGGGGTATGGTGTGATGGGTGCTGTAGTTTCTTTCATTGGGGCGAATTTAGTTGCGTGGGAAATGCGGACATAAATGAGGCTCACCAGTGGTATCGTAGGATCTGCAGTAGACATAGGAAAATACTGGAACAGGAAGGGTAAATTGCAGCTCTCCAAGTTTACCTAGACAAGGCAAGTGAAGATCTGGACAGGTTAAAGAGGGAGAAGGGTGAACAGAGGTGGGAAGTGGCAACAGGTAATAGGGGGAACAGGCAAAGAAGAGCATCAGACAGCTTTGCCATAAATATTGAAAATAGATTTGACCTGTTGCCTCAGTCAGAATCGGATGAGCCTCATGTAGCTGAAGCTGTATAAAGGGCACATCAAGCTTTCAAGGACTTGAAAAAAGTAGGGAAATTTGTAAAGAGAAAGAAAGTTCTGTCTAAGGTTGTTCCCTTGGTAGAGGTGTTGGCCCACTACTGCAGGAAAATCTAGGTCCAGAGTACCAGGTCACAAACTTTTTCAAGCCTAGTGCAGATCTGGGTCAGGTAACAGAGGATATAGGTTCTTTATGCAAGCATTTCACAAAAGAGGATGCCGTGGTTATAGTGGGTGGTCCGGGAAATATCATTGACAGAGACTCTGAATATTCCATAAACAGTGACCTGGTGAAGATAGCATCAGCAACGAAGCATACGACTGTGGGATTTGTGTATGTGTTGAAACGCGATGATCGGCCTCATTTGAACTCTTCCATAGGGAGGGTGAACTTGGAGTTGGAGTGGCTGCATAGGACGGATATAGGGTCCCATATTGGTTTGATTCCTGTGGATGCTATCGATAGGTGGGACTACACCAGGAGTGGCCTTCACCTCAATAGGAAAGGGAGGAGAAAACTTAAGGGGGGACACTGTCAGAAGTGGTAAAATACCAGTGGTCACAGGTGTCAGAGGGATGCCTTTTTTAAGGTAGGGAACGGGGGAAGAAAACGAGTTTTAAGAGAGACTGGAAGACACACTCGGTTTGAGAAAACAGATGAACAGGAGTCAGATTTTAACATAGAGCCTCCATTTAAACAATGTTTAACAGAAAGTAATCAGAAACTGCCAGTTCATCTTCGCCAAAGCAGTTATAATCCCATTAGTATGCAGTATCAGTTATCTTTATTACACCAGAACATTCCGGGACTCAGAAAGAAAGTTGATGAACTACTCATTTGTATCGATGAAATGAATTCATCTAACCAAATTGACATAATCTGCTTCTCGGAACATCAAGTGACCACTGGTATAGATATGTTAGACATTTCAGGATTTAAGGTAGCTTCCTACTTCTGCAGAGTAGATATGGATGGAGGAGGAGTTGCCACATTTATTAAAACCTGTCATAAATTCAAGAACTTTGACATTAATAAATTCTGTTCAGAGCAGGATCTAGAAGCATGTGCAACAGAAGTAGAGTTCCATAACAGATCCCATATAGTAGTAACTATTTACTGAGCACCTGCAGGAAATTATAATCTATTCATAATTCATCTAGAAGCTCTTTTGGGTTATTTAACAGGAAGAAACAAAGAAATTTTGATTGCTGGTAATTTTAATACAGATTTTCTAATGCAGTCTTCCAGTAAACTATTACTGCAGTTAGTAATGTTGTCTTTCAATCTAACTCACACTGTAAACTTTCCAACTAGGATCACTAAATCCTCAAGGACAACTGTTGATAACATTTTTATAGACAAATCAAAGGAACAAAATCATATCATAAAACCTGTTATAAATGGACTATCAGATCATGACATGCAGCTCCTTGTTTTAGGTGTAAATTCTAAGCAGATAACCAAGACTGCTAAATCCGAGTACAGGAGAGTAGTCAATCAACCAAAAATTGAGTGTTTTAGAAAACTGCTCAAAGATATGAACTGGAAAGATGATTATAGTGCTCATGACATGAATGAAAAATAGAACACATTCATGAACAAGGTCAGTACCACGTTTGAAAACTGTTTTCCTCTAAAAGTTACTCAAATTAAACCGAAGTCTATAATAAAACCGTGGATTACACAAAGAATAAAGATTTCCTGTAAGACAAAAAGGAAAATCTATCTGTCGACCAGGAACAGCTCCAATGTTGATGGTTTAGCTAAATACGAGGAATACTGTAAAATATTTAAAAAAGTAATTCAGACATCTAAACAAATGCACTACGAGAAGAAGATAGCAATATCAGGGAACAAAATAAAATCAATATGGGATATAGTGAAAGAGGAGACTGGTAGAACCAGAAAGGAACAGGAGCAAATAGCACTAAGGGTAGATGACACATTAGTAACCGATGGGCATAGTGTGGCAAATCTATTTAACAAGTACTTTATATCCGTTACTGATAGAATGGGATTGTCAGGATCAGTAAATAATGCCCTTGAATATCTGAAACTAGCCTTTAAAAATAGCTTCACCTACATGAATATGTCACTCACTTCACCAAAAGAAATAACTTCCATAATAAAATCTTTAAAACCAAAGCATTGTAGTGCTTATGATGAAATATCAACAAAGTTAATTATGCCATGTTCTTGTGAGTTTAGTACCTTTCTGAGTTACTTGTGTAACCAGTCAATTATAACTGGGACATTTCCTGACTGGCTAAAATATGCTCATGTTAAGCCTCTATTCAAGAAAGGGGAGCAAGAGATACCATCAAACTACAGACCGATTTCACTTTTGTCAGCATTCTCAAAAACTTTAGAAAAAGTAATGTGCAGGCAGCTTCTCAATCATCTGACCACAAATAACACATTATCGAGAACACAGTTTGGATTTCTGAAGGGTTCTGATATCGAGAAAGCTATTTACACCTACAGTAAAAATGTACTTAATTCATTAAATAACAAGTTAGAAGCAGCAGGTATTTTCTGTGATTTGTCAAAGGCACTCGATTGTGTGAACCACAACAGCCCTTTAAATAAATTAGAATTCTATGGTGTCACGGGCAGTGTTGCAAAATGGTTCAAGTCATACCTCTCTAACAGGCAACAAAGGGTGTCAGTGCAAGGGGCTAGTGAATTAAGTCATCAGCCATCATCAGAATGGGAAGAAATTATATGTGGTGTTCCACAATGATCCATCTTAGGGCCATTGCTTTTTCTTGTCTACATTAATGATCTCTCATCAGTTACACTGCCAGAAGCAGAGTTCGTTTTGTTTGCAGATGACACAAGTATTGCAATAAATAGTATGTCGAGTGTATTTCTAGAAAGATCTGCTAATGATATTTTCATGGATATTAATAAATGGTTTAAAGGCAACTCACTGACATTAAACTTCGAAAACACTCACTATATGCAATTCAGAACCTGTAAGAGGCTTCCACCCAGCATATGCATAAAGTATCAAGAAAAGCAGATAGAAGAGGCTGACAGTACTAAATTCCTGGGATTACAACTTGATAATAAATTCAGTTGGGAGGAGCACACCACAGAACTGTAGAAACACCTTAACAAATCTGTATTTGCAATTCAAGTGTTAGCAGATATAGGCGACATACAAATGAAAAAGCTTGCATACTTTGCCTACTTTCATTCCATAATGTCATATGGTATAATATTTTGGGGTAACTCTTCAAGTCAAATAAAAGTTTTCAGAGTCCAAAAGCGTGTAATACGTATTACTTGTGGAGTAAATTCACGAACGTCCTCTAGAAACCTCTTCAAAGAACTAGGTATACTAACTACTGCCTCTCAGTACATTTACTCCTTAATGAAATTTGTCCTAAATAATTTGTCTCTTTTCCAACAACAGCTCAGTTCATACATACAATATCAGGAACAAAGACTTAAAAGCACTTACTTTAGTTCAAAAAGGGATCCACTACTCAGGAGTACTCATCTTCAGTAATTTGCCAGCAAACGTAAAAAATTTAGTTACAAATGAAGGTCAGTTTAAAAGGAGCCTGAAAGACTTACTAGTGGCCAACTCCTTCTACTCCACTGACGAATTTTTTAATAGAAACAAATGACGTATACATCGATACTATTAGTATTGTTATTTCAGCTTTAAAAAAACTGACATGTTCCACATCCACGAGGACCTCCTCAGCATGGATCTGTGGAACGAAAAACTAATCGAATCTAATTTAATCTAATCTCTCTCTCTCTCTCTCTCTCTCTCTCTCTCTCTCTCTGTGTGTGTGTGTGTGTGTGTGTGTGTGTGTGTGTGTGTGTGTGTGTGTGTGTGTGACTGTCCCTCTCTTTCCCTCACTACACTTTATCTTACTAATCTTTCTCTCTTTATGTGTGTCGCGCGCCTTAAACTCAGCATGTCCACACATTACTTATGCCTATTTAGGTAAAAATCAGAAATATAAATACGTGGCTTCCAAATGCTAAAATCTTGATAACAGTGATTATGAATTGCAGAAATAATTATAAAAACAAAAATAATTACCAATTAGCATAGTGATGTTACTTCTTATTAACAGACAAAACATGTGATGGATGTGAATTGTAGTTCGCCAAGAGGGATTACGTCTACATCTATATCTACATCTACGTAGATATTCAGCAAGCCACCATAAGGTGCGTGGCAGAGGGTACCCTGTTCCGCTACATGTCATTTCCTTTCCCGTTCCACTTGCCAATGGTGTGAGGCAAAAATTACTGTCTTTACGCCACCGTGTGCCTAACGACTGTCTGTATGCCTAATTTCTCGTATCGTGGTCCTTACGCGCAGTGTATGATGGTGGCAGTAGAATCGTTCGGCAGTCAGCTTCAAATGCCAGTTCTCTAAATTTTCTCAATAGTGTTTCTCCAAAAGAACGTCAATTTCCTCCAAGAATTCCCATATGAGTTTCCGAAACATCTCCGTTGTTCAGTCCTACTGGTAACAAATGTAGCTGCCCGCTCGGAACTGCTTCGATGTCTTCCTTCAATCCGACCTGTTACGCATCCCAAATAGTCGCTCAGTACTCCGGAATAGGTCGCCCCAATGTCATATCTGCGGTCTCCTTTACAGGTGAATATTTCTTTCCTAAAATTCTACCAGTAAACCGAAGTCGACCATTCTCCTTCCCTATCACAATGCTCGTTCCACCTCATATCGCTTTGCAACGTTACGCCCAGATATTTAAACGACTTGACTGTCTCAAGCAGGACACTACTAATACTGTATCCTAACATTACAGGTTTGATTTTCCTACTCATCCGCAGTAACTTACGGTTGTCCACATTTAGGGCTAGCTGTCATTCATCACACCAACTGTAAATTCTGTCTAAGTCGTCTTGTATCTTCCAAAAGTCAATCCACATCGACACCCTACCGTACTTCACAGCATCATCAGCAAACGACCCCAGACAGCTAGTGACTCTGTCAGCCAAATCATTTATGTGTATAGAGAATATCAGTGGTCCTATCACAGTTGTCTGGCACATAACTGACGATATCCTCATCTTTGATGAACACGCGCTGTCGAGGGCAGCAAACTTGGTTCTATTATTTAAGAAATCTTCGAGTCACTCTCTTATCTGTGAACTTAGTCCATATCCTCGTAACTTCGTTAACAGCCTGCAATGGGGCACCGGGTCAAATGTTTTCCGGAAATCTAGAAATATGGAATCTGCCTGCTGCCCTTCATCCATAGTTCTCGGTATATTATGTGAGAAAAGGACAAGCTGAGCTTCGCGCGAACGATGCTCTCTAAAACCATGCTTATTCGTGCACATAAGCTTTTCAGTCTGAACAAGATTTATTATCAGGTTACCCTCCATTCAGAGGCTGTTGCACGCAGCGACCGTGAAACGTCCCCTTTTTAAACAATTTTACACGACTGTCCTTAAACTGACACACAATATTTTTTTTAGCGCAACGCAATCTGACTTTAAATAATCTCTACAAGAGAATGGCCCTGACTAACATTAACCTGTACTTTTCACAAATCACTTACCTCACAAAAATCTTGGTTACTCCCACTACTGCAATACAGCGAGCGCCACTACTGCCAGCTAAATAAAAGATTCAGCCTATGGAAGGCACTAACTACTGATAGGGATAGTTAGCAAATGAAAGATATTAATAGAGAACAAACGTTGTATTTACCTTAATAGTCATCATATATATATATATATATATATATATATATATATATATATATATATATAGCAGTTCATGACAAATTTCAAAACTCCGCCATCTCTCTCCCCACATCCACCACTGCTGGGGGCTCACCTCCAACTGCGCAACGCTACGCGCTGTTCACAGCCAGCTGCCTAGCACTACAATGGCGAGTATTACAACAATGCAAAGCAGCCACAGACTGCACACAGCACAGCCAGTGATTTTCATACAGAGGTGGCGTTACCAAAAAAAACCTAAACAGCCTACTTACATAGCCCCCATGCTCCCCACAAAAAATTTTACAAATTGTTTTGGGCAGTGGCCAATACAGATTTGAAAAATTTTTTTCATAATTACAATAACAAAGAAATCAAATGCACACTCTTATTGATACAATGTTGGTCAAAAGTTAAACTTTCTCACAGTCCATAAAGACAGTCCTAATCGTTCATCACAGTAAAATATCAGTGTTTTTCTCAAAGTCTGAGCAGTAAAAGAAAATGCACACGGAAGTAGTGGATTTCCATGCAGTGTTGAAGAAGTAGCGTTGTCCTTCCAACGGAAAGACAGTGCTGACTCTTGACATGCTGACAGGTAATGGGCCACAACACAGCAAACCCACAGCTGAGTCAGTCGAAGTTTTGAAGAGTATTGGTGGGTAGGTCATCACAGAGCAGACCCACTGTAGTCCTGGTAGAGATTACGGTATTGGTGGGCCACCAGAGGCGCAGACCCACTGCAGTCCTTTCAGAAATAATGGTACTGGTTAGTCAGCAAAGACGCAGACCCACTGTAGTCCTTGTAGAGACGGCCAGCAGCCATCTGTTGCAAATGTGCAGGTGCACAATCACCATCGAAGAGTCTTGCGGACAATATAGCAAGTCCATAAACCACCACTTGTGCTATCACAAAGTTTTTTTAATTGTCCTTAGAACCAGCAATGCTGTTATCCAGTCCCTTGCTGAATTATTAACACACGTGCAAACACTAACAGTCCCTACTTCTCACATATTGTCCATATACTATGGCCAACAGAAACGTGTGCAGTGAAATGATACTTAATTTGAAGAACTGGTAACAATTACAATTTGATAACATAAAAATACAATTACAAAGGTACAAAATACATCATTAAAGAACATAACAATACAGATAACATTTGTAGTACAGGCTTTACAAAAGAATCAAAATAACATATACAACAGTGTTACAGGAAATATGACATAAGTAAATACATAAAAGATCAGAATAACTTTTGAAACATCAACTTTACACATGAGCATTAAAACAAAACAGAATAAATAAAGTCTAAACATCTTTACAAAGTAAATAACATATTATTAATGGAAATTATATTTGAGGATAACAGTATTCCTGATCATAGTTCATGTAGCTGAGTATTAGAAACATTCTACAACATAAGTCTTATCAGATAAACATATAAATACAGGAAAAACATAAATACACAAGGGAACACAAACACATAGTGGGATAACACAAGGAAAGGACAGGGTTTCTTTTACTGCAGTATTTTGCAAACAAAACCTTTTTTGTTCTTGGAGATCTCCCTTCATTCATCATTATTCCCAAAAAGTCCTATCTAAACCTCCTTCCTGTATTCTATTCACATTTCTTTCAAAATAATTATTTCTCATTGTACAATACTCATTTTGGCCCAAATCTTTTTTCATATACCTTGTCAATGCATTGCTTCCAATTGATCATAGTTATTTCTTATATAGTCTACCCCCTCTTAAGCTAACTTAAATCTACTGAGCTCAGATTCTAAACTAAGGAACGAGGCAATGCAGCAGCAGAAAACAATTAACACAAACAGCAATGATAAAAAATACAAAAGGCAAAGCAAGCAGCATAAATTACAACTAATATAAGGCAATGAGCAGCAAACAAGAAAAATAAATCAGTAGTAAAACTAGCTTAACAGAATAATACAAAGTGAAATTTAGTGGCACTACGCATGGCAAACAGCAGCAGCAAATGCTATAATTAATACCTAAGCATGGCAAAGATCAAGCAGAAAAAAATAGTACACTAAAGACAACAATGCATATAAGGGAAATGTCTATTCACATCTTAATGACTATGTAATTAAAGTGGTGCACCACAACAACTTATTGTAAAAAAATATTACCATATACTTGAAAAGAAAATTATGTGTGCAGTTACTGTTACTAGTCCCTTCTTATTGTTCTTTCCTTTCCAAGTGCTCCTTTTTTTTAAGAATGTGGATTACAAAATTATTATTTAATAGATCTGTTGACAGAAAGTGTTCACATTTTATAAAAGCAATGCTGCAACACAGCTCGAAACTAGATATCAAATGAAATAAGCAACTATGAAAAGCGAAGCATAAAAATATGATTCAATAGTCATGTGACATTTCATAAGTTAGTAGAAATTCTCTCAATTCTCGTAGAAAGATGCTTGTCATAATCAGGTGTGCAGATGTAAAATATTTCTCATTTCATTAGACATTTCAGTAAATATCGTAAATTAAGAGCTCCACAGTGTAATCATATGTTTTCAAGTTCGACCGTGTCGTTTTTGCGATGCTTTCTACAAAGGAATGTCAGAAGCGAGGTTAATGGCCTCTTTTTATAATGTTACTTAAAATCCGTCTTGATTGCAAATTTTTTTTATTATTCATATGACTGGTTTCGGTTCATTCAGAACCATCTTCAGATCTGTAAAAGTAATTATACTAATTTACTATTTCACGAAAGCAAATCTTTTTCATCCTATCTAATCAACATCAAATGTACCAGAACGTACCTGATATTTCAGTTACAGGAGTAACCCGTCCAAATCCAGCAGCTTTCACATGCTACGTCACATAAAATTGGTTGGCAGAGTGTACGTCATTTATATTAATTATAACACTATTACCGACAGGTGGCGTCTGGTACATTTGTTACATTCCATTTGCACATACTGTATTCAGTAGATCTTTTTTATATTAAAAATATTTAATTAAAATATGTAGATGTCAAAGCTAAAATTCTGTACTTGTCAGGCGTCATTGACGGGGCCCTCCTGTGCGGCCCTCTTGCCCGCGGCGATGGACAGCAGACGACTGAGCGGACCGCGGCACAACACCAAAGTGGCGGGAACCACGGAAGCAGATCGTAGAAGAAAACATGTTCACACCAGCACCATAGATATATAAATCGCCCTATGCCTTTTAGATCGTATAAAAAAGATAATTTTACTGTTTTTAATCCTGACAAGTACAGAATTTTAGCTTTGACATCTACATATTTTAATTAAATATTTTTAATATAAAAAAGATCTACTGAATACAGTATGTGCAAATGGAATGTAACAAATGTACCAGACGCCACCTGTCGGTAATAGTGTTATAATTAATATAAATGACGTACACTCTGCCAACCAATTTTATGTGACGTAGCATGTGAAAGCTGCTGGATTTGGACGGGTTACTCCTGTAACTGAAATATCAGGTACGTTCTGGTACATTTGATGTTGATTAGATAGGATGAAAAAGCTTTGCTTTCGTGAAATAATAAATTAGTATAATTACTTTTACAGATCTGAAGATGGTTCTGAATGAACTGAAACCGGTCATACGAATAATAAAAAAAAATTTGCAATCAAGACGGATTTTAAGTAACATTATAAAATCACTGATTGCGGTTATCCCGTAAAACATTATGTCTGTTTTTGGAAAGTTAATGGCCTCCTTTTTTTTTACCTGTGCCGCTGAAAAGGGCTCGCAATAATGGCTTTTTCTCCAGGCGTCTGGCACACCTGGCCGCTCAGCTGGGTGCCCACGACACATTACGTGCAGGTGGTCACTGAACTTTCTTACCGAAATATTTACGACACCAGTTTCCGCTACAGTGACAGTCTCATATAAAAATATTTCACAGGTCAAGAATTTGGGTTACAAATCTGTAGAAACAAAATCCTATAAATATAACAGCGTCCAAAAAATTTTCGCCAGCATTGTGATACATTCACGCATATACACACATTTCATAACTCTTAAAGTATGATTCTTGGTTTCCAACAACCTTCTTCACAAACCATAGTCCCTAACTTCTATTCATTATTCATATACATATAAACACGTAATCACATTCCTTATATAGCATCAGCTTATTGATCATAAATATACCTCAATAGCATAATACACATCGTTGTCGTAATAATAACATCATAACACCTCAGTCAAATCTTGAAAACGTCGTAGCTTTCTGCAATAATTAAGAAACCAAAAAAAAAAATTCTCTGCTCATTTCAATAGTGTCATCTACCTCAAACGTACTTTAAAAATCATGATCCCATACCAAATACATCATTCAAAGCTCTTATAGTATCACAATGGTTCTGAAAAAATATGAACAGTTCACAAAGTACAAACAACATACAATTTCGTAAGTGTGAAGTTAATCAACGGTGTAATTACATAAACGTCTGTCACAGATGTAGTAAAATAAATGTTTATCTCTGTCAAATAATCAGATAGCTGTGTAATTCTGTGTTAGAGAAATATGGTACCGATGTGTAAAGTTGTATAAGCAAATACCATATTAGCTAGGGCTCCTTGTGCTTGCCAAACACATGGTACACAAAGTAGGCGTGTACCCCCCCTGAGGATAAATGAATAATACCCTCAGGTGTTACATATTACAGCAATGGAATGAAATGTATCACGGAAAACCCTTGTATCATTGCACTTCAAATATCTTAAAAAAATGTTTTAAGTGCGAAATTAATCACTCAAATACGTGTACTGTAGCGCTAAACTGTGTGTCATGTTGTAAGATAATCTCTGTGGAAGTCTCGTATTTATCGTCCTCCGAAAGCTAAGTTCTGCAGAAGTCAATGTACTTACCTCATGATGAACAAAAGTGAAATGCTTTGTGTATAGATATCGTAGTTATTACGCTTATTGTTGTGATGAAGAAAGTACTGTACTGTAACATATTGTTGTACCACGAAAAAGGCTGTCTCATTGTTGCTATACCACAAGAGTTACTACTAAAACATGTTTTTCTTTCCAGAAGAATTCAGAAAGCTGTGCAGATATAAAACAGATACACCGCAAAAGCAACATTGTAAATTGTCACTCATTAGTAGCGTCGTGATAAAATCGTGTAGCTGTCACATAAACTAACCTCTGTGTCATCTGGTATCTCTCAGAAAGTACTTTAAATCCAGAACGTATTTTCAAGTAAACCAAAATGTTGCATTAGAATCTCATTAGCAGTACCAGTATGTGTCCTAAGTATGTAAGCCTGATAGTCGTTACGTAATCGTGCACCTAACAAGCAAGAATGTACAAATACAACACTGTGTCGTCTGTTCACTATAACAATGCATTCGTAACTTCTGTTTAAAAATGTTCCCTAGGTTCTAGACTGGATACTTAACTTCAAACATTCTTGCATGTTAACAGTTACTTAAGTCTAACAAAGCATACTATTAATGTAAAGTGAAAAATTTTATGGCAAAGACTAAGTTAAAAAGCAGATCATCTCTCAATAAACGGTTTTACATGTGAAATGTGGTGTAAACCTTTACTCTTCCTAGTGCTCAGAGTTTGAACTTGAATGCAATTATCATGCGGTATACGTCGGTAAAGAATACTGGAATTTTTCTCAAGGTTACTGTCTTATGTTATTTTTCTCGGAGCCAGCGGGCGCACGCGGCTGCCTGCTGTGCGAGTCATTGTCTGTCTCTTTGTTGGCGCGCGCCGTTACTGGGATTAGGAGACCTAACTTCTACAAATTCACCGTGACGAGAGGGCCCTGCTCTGTTTAAATCCCGCCAGTTCTGATGCAATTCGGGTCTGTCGTTACGATCACATCGTCTGTCGTCATGTTGGTAGTTCCTGTAGTTTCTTTCTTGTCGGTTAAGTGGTGGAGAATTTCTCCCTGAATCGTAACTGCGCGCTGGACCGTTAGGTCTAAAGTTAATCTGTCTCCCGTAATAATAATTATTTTGGTTTCCATATTGTCTGTTTCTCTGATTGTCTCTGTAATAGTCATTACCGCGGAGAGGTGATCTTTCCCTGTAATTATTACTACTTTGCCAACGGTTGTCATACGGGTGGTGTCTGTTTTGGTCGCGATTTACGTTATAAGAATAGCCTTGTCGTGTATTATTTCTGTCATCGCGGAATTGTGACAGATGTGACCTGTAATTGTTGTGCTCCTGTTCCCGCGTTCCCCGATTGTCAGTGTCAATTTCCAGTTCTTGTAACAGTCCCTGAAAAGCCTCAATGTCTTCTTTGCAACGTCCTGCTAAAATAATATGTCGTAAATGTTCAGGCAGTTTGATTAAGCAAATTCGGATGAGTTCTGAGGGGCTGTATGGGTTTGAAAGATATTGATTCTTATGCAACACGTCTTCAAAATATTTCATAATACTGGAAATTTCAGATTGTTCGAAACGTTTCATCATTATGATGCTATGTTTTACTCGGTCTTGTGTGGCTTGAGACCAATATGCTGAGAGGAAGGCATGGTAAAATTCTCCTTCACTGTGGCAATCGTGAATGACCGATCGCATTCTTACAGCTGGTTCATTCTCTAAGTAGCCACACATAAATTCTAATCTGTGTTCTAATGACCAGTTGGGAGGAAAACAATGAGAGAATTGATGGAGCCACGCTTGTGGATGAATGTCGTTGGCAGAATTCTTAAACGTTTTGAATTTACGTGTAGTAATGAACAGCTTATAGTCAAAATCATCATGTCGGCGAGTCGCATATCGGTCATTGTTAGGTCGTGTCGGCCGTTCCATCTCAAAATTCGGTGCACATTGCCAGTTTCTTTCATACCTTCCGAAATGCCCTGTGTTATTATTTTGCGTCTTTTCCGTATTTCTAAGTCCCTCTTCCCGTGTTGGGGCGCGAGTGTCCTCTGAAATACGTAATTCTTGTATTACCTGTGTCAGCTGATCTTGTACTTCGCGGATTTCTCTTTGGTGTTGCGTATTAATTTGATTCAGATTTTGTTTCAGTTTCCTAATTTGTTCGCTCTCTTCTGTGTCATTAAAGACTACCGGTTTTGTGTCATTCAGATTATCATCTACCTTCGTAGATAAGTTAGTGAACTGATCCGAAAGTTCGGCTACTTTCTCCGATAGTGAACACATTTCCTCAGTGTGTTTTTCTGAACCAAGTTTCAGAGTATCTACTGTGTCCTTTAAGTTTTCCTGAGTTTTTGCAAGTTGCGTAACCGAATCGGTAGATGCAACTGAGTCAAATTTAGCTTGCAAGGTCTCATGATTTTCGTGACCAGTAGTTTGCAGTTCTTTTATGGCTGCTTCGTGATGCTGTAGTGCATTTTCATGCCGCGAAAAAATAGGTTGGAAATGCTCACAAATTTGTGTTTTTACGTCATTACAGACTTTTTGACATTTCGATTCAATGTTATGTAACTCAGTAGTTAAATCTTCACGTGTTTGTTCAAGAGTTTGTTCCAATGAATCTAACTTTTGAAGCTTTTGCTCCACTGTGTCTAACTTTTTGAGATTTTGTCCCATTTGTCTCTGATTTTGTTCCATTTGTTGCATTAATTGCAATAATAATGTATTAGTGTCTGGAATCTGTTTCTCTATGCTTTTTGGCAGTGCATTTTCACCGGCAACATTCACATTGTGACAGGGAGAAAATGTGTCTTGACTCATTTGAGAAAACGGTGATGACCCAGAACCTGAATCTACAGTATTTGCGAAATTGTGTCCTGTCATTTCGGATTCCTGAGGCGAGCTGTTGCCGACCGACCGATCGATAATGCTTCCCTGCTCACTAATTGTTTCACTGTCTACGCCATTGTTTGCCGCCCGCTCCATTTCCCTATGCACAATTACCAAATTATTACTTTGAACATCAGTTAATTCATTACTCGGTGGCGCTAACACACTGCTTTCGTCTTCGCTGTCATTTCTCAGTTTACTTTGGAGCCTAGTGTTACGTTTTTCACACGCCATTATTGTCACAATATTTCACACGATAACACAGAAAAGCACAATTTGAAGAGCAAAAATAAGAGAACACATTAACATAGCACTGAAAATAATATGTAGTTAATTGCAGCTGCGAAATACTAGGTGCAAATCTACATGCATGCCACAACTGTTGTACTGTTTAACAATGAAAGACTGCAACTACAAAGGAGATTTTCTCTACAATTACGCGCTAGAAATAAACAAAAGCTACACTAATTACACAAACTACAAGAAAAAAAAATCAGAAGATTCCAGTGAGGTATCCTCGGCTAAGGGTCGACATATGAAACGTCCCCTTTTTGAACAATTATTCACGACTGTCCTTAAACTGACACACAATATTTATTTTAGCGCAACGCAATCTGACTTTAAATAATCTCTACAAGAGAATGGCCCTGACTAACATTAACCTGTACTTTTCACAAATCACTTACCTCACAAAAATCTTGGTTACTCCCACTACTGCAATACAGCGAGCGCCACTACTGCCAGCTAAATAAAAGATTCAGACTATGGAAGGCACTAACTACTGATAGGGATAGTTAGCAAATGAAAGATATTAATAGAGAACAAACGTTGTATTTACCTTAATAGTCATCATATATATATATATATATATATATATATATATATATATATATATATATATATATATATATAGCAGTTCATGACAAATTTGAAAACTCCGCCATCTCTCTCCCCACATCCACCACTGCTGGCGGCTCACGTCCAACTGCGCAACGCTACGCGCTGTTCACAGCCAGCTGCCTAGCACTACAATGGCGAGTATTACAACAATGCAAAGCAGCCACAGACTGCACACAGCACAGCCAGTGATTTTCATACAGAGGTGGCGTTACCAAGAAAAACCTAAACAGCCTACTTACAACCGTTATTTTGATTTGTAAATAATAGATTTCAGCTATCAGTCGTCCTTTGGAATTTTTATTGGCAGATCTAGATTTCAGCTAGCAACTAGCCATTTTCAATGCACTATCCATTTTTTTGGTCAATGCATGTAATGCCTGTTGGTCTGGCTTGTGTACAAAGCCACACCCAAGATCACAGCCATTCTCAACTCTGTGAATGACTTATTGCTGTCTTTTGTTGAAGTTAGAGGTGAACCAACTGTGAGCTCCTCCCTGTATTCCGTAACAGTTCAAGTTATGGAGCAATATTTTGTGATCAACATAATCAAACGCCTTAGTTAAGCCAAAAAAAAAATATGCCTAGCGTTCGAAACCTTTTGTTTAACTCAACCAGTACCTCACAGAGAAAAGAGAATATACCATTTTCAATTGTTAATCGATTTCTGAAGCCGAACTGTACATTCGATAGCAAATTATGTGATATAAAATGATCAATTATCATCACAGATACAGCCTTTTTAATAACTTGATCTAACACTGATGCCATAGAAATAGGTCTAAAATTGTCTACATTATCTCTTTCTCTCATTCTATAAAGTGGCTTTACTGCTGAGTACCTTAATCGTTAAGGAAACTGACCATTCCTAAAGGAAAAATTACAAATATGGCTAAATACAAGGCTAAAATTTACAGAAAGGTACTTTAACATTCTGATAGGCATTCTACCATTACCATGAGAGTGCTTAGTATGTAGTGATTAATTTATTGACTCACTCTCTCCCTTTTCAGTATCACAGACGAGTATCTCTGACGTCAATCTGGGAAATGGATTTGCCAAAAGATTTATATGGTTTCCTGTAGAAGATAAATTTTTGTTTCACTCATCAGAAATGTTCAGAAAATGATTGTTAAATACTGTACATATAACTGATTTCTCAGTAACAGAAATATTTTTACTACGAACTGACTTTACATTGTCGACCTTGTGCTGCTGACCAGACACTTCCTTCACAACTGACCATATGGTTTTAATTTTATCCTGTGAATTAGTTATTCTGCTTGCATATCACTTACTCTTTGCCTTCCTAATAACATTTATAAGCACTTTATAATGCTGTTTGTAATGGGCTACTGTAACTTCATTGTTACTACCTCTAACACTTTGATATAATTCTCACTTTATTCTACATGATATCCTTATCCCACTAGTCAGCCATGCTGTCTTCTTTTTAGCGGAAGAACGTTCTAATGGAAAGCAACTCTTAAGGAGCATGAGAAATGTCTGCATCAGATCATATGAATTTAGGAGATCTAGCAAAATCATTTTTCTTGCACAATCGTATACAAAATTAATACTGAAGACATCACATATGACTAATTTCTGGTGCTTCTTATAAATTGAGTCAAGAACCCCCTTTACCTTGAGCAGAAATGCTCTGAAGTCAGAGTTAGGGGACCTATAACCAACAAGAATTAGAAGTTGACTTTCACCAAATTCAACTGCCCCTGCGCAACATTCGAATATCTGTTCATTGCGGTGCCGTGATATGTCCATCTACTCAAATGGAATACTGTTTTTGCACGTACACGTCCACTCCCCCTTCACAAGGAACTCCTTGAAAAACAGCCAACTAATCTTTATCCTGGTAAAGGAAGCCTCTGAATTGTCAAATTATTGAAGTGGAGCTCCGATACACCAATAATGTCAGAGTCAACATCTATAAGCAATTTACTAACTATATTTTGGTAAACATTTTTGGAATACAGTGATCAATTAATTGTTAAATTTAGATTAAAGTTCAGTCTTGATCATGTTATGTCTGTTTTAATGAGTAACCGGTTTCGGTTTTTTTTTCTATAAAACCATCATCAGACCTGTGAATAAATTTTAAGAAATACTAGATACCAATCTTTAAATGAATGAAAAAGTCTAATGATGTCAAAATTTTTAACAAAACAAAATAAAATTAGTTATACCCATTGGCTCCCTTGGGTTGGTAGGTGGAGCTCTCCTTGCTGCTGTGCAGTCAACTGATGGTTATGAGTGATGAGCACAAGCTTAAATATGCAGAGGCTCCGCCTACTTCCTGTCACACTACTTCGTAACTGCCAATCAGCGTTCATAATATGACGCCATCGTCAAAGTATAAAAGTAGGAAATCCACTAATAACATAAAATTGATTCATTTAAATATCTGATTAACAGATAGTAGTTGTGTCTACAACTTATTTATATTTTGGATAAAAACAGTGAATTACGATGTGTGATAGCTGTGCCCTCTATGGTCAACCTTAATACTATTATAGTGCCAGTTACATCAAAGGTGTAAAATCCTTGGCATTGTGGTATATATCGATTATACCAAGTCGCCTACATTACAATTGCATCTTTGTTGGATGCTGCAGAATCGTCTTGTTTCAACTGTAGTTTTTATGGCAATGTTCTTTATAGCATTAAGTTTGCAGCCAATAGTACATTCCACATTATGTATATCTGAATAACTGATGAGACTGCTGATGCAGCATATTTTACATACATTGCTTTTGCCATGGTTATAACTAATCTTATATTTTTAAAAAACAAAAGAGTAAATGCTTCTATTATAAAATTTCGTCAAAAAGGTCGTAATAATAATTTTCGCGAAAATCTAATTGTTCATTGAGCAGCATTGATGATTTGGTTTTCAAATGAGCATATATCTCGACTTCTTCTAGGATATTCATAAGTAAGCCTTTATTTGCATAATGAAGAACTTGTAAATTCTGTTGTACTGTCCCCTCAGCATGATTATTGAATGTTATATGATGACCAAAAACAGACTTTGTTCGTGAGGTACCTGACGTATGTTCTTTGTACCTTACTGCAAAATTTCGACCTGTTTGGCCGATATATATTTTCTCACAGTCTCTACATTGGATCTTGTACACTCCTGATCTGGTAGATTTTCCATTATCTTTATTTACGGTATGTCTTAATTTTTGTTGTAAATTATTGTCAGTTGTAAATGCTATTGTTATTCTAGAATTTTTGAATAAGTTAGTGATTCTATCTGATATGTTTCCCATATATGTCATCTTCATATATTTTGGATTACTTATTAGTGGAGTACTTTGTGATTGTTGTACTTTATTAAAAATGATATCTACCTGTCGTGTGTCGAAAGAGTTGGTTTTTAGCAATTTGTTTTAAGATGGTCATTTCCTTTTTGAGCTCATTAGCTTCTAGCGGTAATTTTAGTATTCGGTGTATCATAGACTTAAAAAATGCTTTTTTATACTTGTCAGGATGACATGATGTAGCATTAATAATAACATCAGTGGTTGTAGGTTTCCTGTATATGGTGAATAAATGTTTCCCGTTGTTATTAGTTATAGTGAGATCTAGGTAGTTAATAGATTTTCGATTTTCATGCTCAACTGTAAATTGTAACTTCGGATGCATAGAGTTTAATTTTATAGCAAGTTTCTCAATTTCGTCTTTTGAACCATTATAAAGTAATAATGTACCATCTACATATCGCATGTAATATATGATTTTATTTGCGATATCAGGGTTATTTTTCAGGAATTGCGTCTCAATGTGGTTTACGAAAATGTCTGCTACTGTCCCAGCCAAAGAATTTCCGATTGCTGAGCCATCTTTCTGACAATAGATTTTAGTATTAAACGAGAAATAATTGTAATCTAAAGTGCATTCAAGTAGTTCTATAAGTTCGATTATTTCGTCTTTAGTCATGTTTTTGTATTGTATTAAGTTATCCCTAATTATATTAATCGTCTCAGTAATTGGTATATTTGTATATAAATTTTTAATATCTAATGAGGCGAAATTTGCACTAGTTGGAATGTCTATATTGTGGATTTGTTGTGTTAGTTCATAACTGTTTTTGATACTGAAGTTGCTGTCATATGTATAGAATGCTTTCAAAATTTTATTACGTTTCATATTTAGTTTATATGAAGGACTACTTCTGTAGTTGACAATAGGTCGTATAGATTTCTCTTTTTTATGCAGTTTAATCTGTGATCTTAATTTAGGTATTTGGGGATTCATATTTTTCATCATATGTTTTTCCTCAGGGGTCAAGAGGTGATTATTTTCATCGACTAGTTTCTTAATCTTTAATTGGACTTCGGAGTGGGGTCTTTAGTTACTTCAACGACCCCAATTTCATTAAAAAATGAGAGTGTTTTAAATATATAATCGTCTTCTTTAATAATTACAAGGGTATTTCCTTTATCGGCCTTTACCACAATTGCTTTCTCTGCTAGTAGTTTATTATTGATATTTTTAAGTGTTTTATCTTCAGTTTTTCTATGTAGTTTATTTTTCTCTTATCTTACATGCTTCAGGTTTATTTATTTTCGATATTTTGCTTGTTGCTATAACATCAGCAATTATGTGTTGAATGTTCATATTATTTAGTGGGGGAGTTAAGTTATATTTTAAGCCTTTGTCAAGTAGTGATATTTCGGACTTTGTGAACTGAATATCTGTAAGATTCATTGTCCTTGGATAAAATTGATGTATATGGTTGACCTTTTCTGAAAGCTTATTTTGTTGTTTAGCTATGAGTAAATCAATTTTTCTCTGATGTCTTTGGGTAATCGCTTTCCATAAAAAGTCTATTTTCTCATCAACGCTGCTTAGTAAAATAGAAAAAATCAAAGGTGAGAGTTCATTACTTAGCAATAAATGCAGACTATATGTTTCGACATTTAAAAAATCTTTTATCTTAAAAGCTTCTCTAATTTCAGATTTAATCCATAAAATACTACTCTTTTGTTGTACATATGTTACATTACTAGATTTGGATTGAATATTGATTTTAGCATATTTTGGTATGATATGTTCCATGAGGCAAGTTTTATTAAATTTAATTTTCATACCAAGTTTCATAATTTTGGTTCTAATATTTCTAAACCTTTTGTAATTTCCAGTTGCCTGAATAGACAAACTTTGCACAATTTTGGTAAACATTTTTGGAATACAGTGATGAATTAATTGTTATATTTAGATTAAAGTTCAGTCTTGATCACGTACTTCAAAAATCATGATCCCTTACCAAATACATCATTCTAAGCTCTCATATTATCATAATGGTTCTGAAAAAATATGAACAGTTCACAAAGTACAGACAAAATACAATTTCATAAGTGTGAAATTATCCAACTGTGTAATTGCGTAAACATGTGTCACTGACATAAAAAAAAATTTGTTTCTCTGTTAAATAATCAGATAGCTGTGTAGTTCTGTGTTGGAGAAATATGGTACCGATGTGTAAAGTTGTATAAGCAAATACCATATTAGCTAGGGCTCCTTGTGCTTGCCAAACACATGGTACACAAAGTAGGCGTGTACCCCCCCTGAGGATAAATGAATAATACCCTCAGGTGTTACAGATTACAGCAATGGAATGAAATGTATCACGGAAAACCCTTGTATCATTGCACTTCAAATATCTTAAAAAAAATGTTTTAAGTGCGAAATTAATCACTCAAATACGTGTACTGTAGCGCTAAACTGTGTGTCATGTTGTAAGATAATCTCTGTGGAAGTCTCGTATTTATCATCCTCCGAAAGCTAAGTTCTGCAGAAGTCAATGTACTTACCTCATGATGAACAAAAGTGAAATGCTTTGTGTATAGATATCTTAGTTATTACGCTTATTGTCGTGATGAGTGGCGCTCGCTGTATTGTAGTAGTTCGAGTAACGAAGATTTTTGGTGAGGTAAGTGATTTGTGAAAGGTATAGGTTAATGTTAGTCAGGGCCATTCTTTTGTAGGGATTTTTGAAAGTCAGATTGCGTTGCGCTAAAAATATTGTGTGTCAGTGATGGCTACAGGTCTTGTGTCATTCAGATCATCATCTACCTTTGCAGATAAGTTAGTGAACTGATCCGAAAGTTCGGCTACTTTCTCCGATAGTGTACTTAGTTCCTCAGTGTGTTTTTCTGATCCAAGTTTCAGTGTGTCCATTTGTGTTGAAATCGTATCTACTGTGTCCTTTAAGTTTTCTTGAGTTTTTGCAAGTTGCGTAACCGAATCGGTAGATGCAACTGAGTCAATTTTAGCTTGCAAGGTGTCGTGATTTTCATGAACAATAGTTTGCAGTTCTTTTATGGCTGCTTTGTGATTCTGTAATGCATTTTCATGACGCGAAAAAATAGGTTGGAAATGGTCACAAATTTGTGTTTTTACGTCATTACAGACTTTTTGACATTTTCATTCGATGTTATGTAACTCAGTAATTAAATCCTCACGTGTTTGTTCTAGCGTGGTGTCTAACTTTTGAAGATTTTGTTCCATTGTGTCTAACTTTTTAAGATTTTGTTCCACTGTGTCTAACTTTTTAAGATTTTGTTCCACTGTGTCTAACTGTTGCTGTGTTTGTCTCTGGTGTTGTTCCATTGTGTCTAACTTTTGAAGCCTTTGTCCCATTTGTTGCATTAACTGTAATAACAGTGCACTGGTGTCTGAAACATGTTCCTCGGTGCTTTTCGGCAGTGAATTTGCACCGGCAACATTCACATTTTGACAAGCAGAAAACGTGTGTTGACTTATTTGAGAAAACGGTGAGGACCCAAAACCTGAATCTACAGTATTTGCGAAATTGTGTCCTGTCATTTCGGATTCCTGAGGCGTGCTGTCGCCGACCTATCGATCGATAATGCTTCCCTGTTCACTACCTGTTTCACTGTCTACACATTACAGTAAAAATGGCCATGTCACATCTTAACACTAGGGTGATGCATCACCTTAACTTACACTACTAAATAAGTTACCCAGTCATTGACAAAAATTATGTATGCAATTCCTGTGAAGGGAAATGTCTTTTTGTACTCCCTCGTTTTTTTTAAGTAGATTTTAAAATGTTTATTTACTGGAGCTGTAGGCATTTCAAATCTCCGCCATTTCTCTCCCCACATCCACCACTGCTGGCGGCTCACCTCCAACTGCGCAACGCTACGCGCTTTTCACATCCAGCTGCCGCTGCCCAACACTACAATGGCAGACAACAATGCAAACTAGCCACAGACTGCACACAGCACACCCAGTGATTTTCATACAGAGCGCTACGTAACGTTGCCAATAAGAAAACATAAACAGCCTACTTACAAACTGACGGTGTACATCGAGAAGTTCCAAAGAAGTGCAGCACGCATTGTACTATCAAGAAAAAGGGGAGAGAGAGTCACGGACAAGATATACGACCTCGTCGTAAACCGGATCCTGCAAGCTTTAAGTGGAGTGCATTTGGAGTCAAGCAGAGAAACCTCCATCATTGTGAGATCTTGTGATTTTCCAGTGACTTGAGTTCGTGTAGCTGCTTGTAGGTTAGTGGGCTTCATTGAGTAACATCATCCTTGAGCCACACCTTTAAAAATCTAATGCTTGCCCGATACACAATAAACCATGATACAGAATGTCGACCAAGCTGGCATTCATATACCTACTGGTTCTATAGCCAATCGAGTATTAGTCTGTTGGTGGTGACACACAAAATTTGTCGACCATCAAAGGAAACCACCATACAATTCTACAATTTATGCTGTGCATGGATAAAAGTGGAAATGTGTGAGGCAATTGTGTCACGTATAGGCATAGAACTGTTAACTTACATAATTAGTTCCATATATGTTATCTATGTAAGAATTTATAAATACAAAATTCTCTTTAAAGTTCCTGTTTACTGACGTAAACCACCAGTTATCACCATCACCGAGTAGACGAAAAAACCTCGCCACAGGGCTCTTGTAGAAAGCGACTGGTTCTGCAATGGTATCCGAAACTGTGAAAAGAAGAGAAATGGTACGTTACTTCCTGATAAAACATGTTCTTTGATTATTGAGCTATCTGACAGCAAGAAGACTTTTCTTCTTTTCGCTATTAACACATCCAGAAGGGAACCCATTTTGGGGTTGTATATATATTATCAAAAACACTGTTTCAGCCAAATACCATGTACTACAGAAAATTTTTCATGGCATTCATGGCGTAACCAGCCAGACATTCAGGGAAAGTAATAATATTCCACGACCTGATAACTTAAAAGCAAACATTGCATTCCTGTTTTATGATGTAGCAGTGGAAAACCACGATCTGACACGCGAATAAGTTTAGTTTCGGCCCACATATGAAATCTGATGTCTCTGATTTGAGCCACACATAATCCAGGAAAAAAATGGTTCTAATAGCTCTGAGCACTATGGGACTTAACATCTGTGGTACTCAGTCCCCTAGAACTTAGAACTACTTAAACCTAAGTAACCTAAGGACATCACACACATACATGCCCGAGGCAGGATTCGAACCTGCGACCGTAGCGGTCACGCGGTTCCAGACTGAAGCGCCTAGAACCGCTCGGCCACGCGGCCGGCCATAATCCAGGATTCCAAAGCAGTCGGTAAGCGATAATGCGAGATTTATTATAGCCTTCAAACAAGACAACATGAATTTAAAACGCATTGATTAGGTTTAACTAGGAACCGGCATGACATTCAGTGAATTTTTTAACATATGCACTGATTACTGGAATCAATCACATATGGATTTCTGTTTGTTAATGAAACGAGAGAATTGAATGGTGGTTGGCATAAACAAAGCTACCGGTACTTTCTGCTTAAAAGATGGTGTACCAACAGCTTTATTAGTGTACTGTACACTGAGGACAAATTTACACATGTGTTAGATTCCCTTTCTGATTCTGGGAAACATGTACGTCTGGACGTTGACAGAAAAATCGAGACAATCAACTAAGAATGAATAGAACTGGAAAGTATTGTCGAGATAGAAGCGATTTAGGATGACATTGTTGAAGAAGGCAACGCAATAGTAACGGATACACATAATTTTATGAAGACAAAAGGTATGAAACAGTCTCAGAGTTCATATAATCTGCATGCCCTCACAAAACTGGCTTAGTATATAACATCATGTTGACGCCAAAGAGTAAATTTATTGGAGTGAACGAGGCTGTTTGACAGAAATCAAGATAGCTAAAATAATGACAGCTAGAAGGTGAACAGTCTCTCTCAGCAACGTTTAAAGGGTACAGGTGTAGGCAAGGAGATTAATATGAAAGACACACTCTACCTCTGGATCAGGTCCAAAAACCAAACGTAAATAGGTTACTATTCACAGCATCGTCTGCAGTAGGAAATACAACTCATGTGAACGAAATCATATCAACTGCTACAGAGGTTAGAAAAAGGTATATCATCAACAGTGCTGAGACTCTCGTTCATGAGCTTCACAAACCTGCACGCAAATAGTTCTCACGTAGAAGTGTCATATTACGAAGTTTGAACGAGTTACGGCAGAGTGATCTCATCAAGTTACATCAGTATTTAAATTCGAATATGGGCTTCAAATATATTTTAATGGTCTTCGACATGCATTCCAAATTTTCCCGGACCATGCTTGTGAAGTCAAAGACAGGGAAGGAATTTGCAAAGATGTTTAAACAACTGGAACGGATGGGGACAAATCGATGTTCTGACAATCTTCAGTCTGATCATGAAGATGATTTTACAATAGACATTTGACGTCGGTAATTGACCGATACGGAACAAATATCCACGGAAGCAATTATTGTAGAACGTTTGAAGAGGATGAAAGAAACTATATGTGGGTTAAACGTAATCTTCAAGTCACATATATATGGCTAGAGATTCTCCCATATATAATTGAGCAGTATAATCGTATTTGAAACCATAGCCTTAAAACGAGACCAATTAACGTATTTTATAATAGATTCCTAAAAGCAGTATGCTATCATATTAAGTTGGCTGATTCACAAAAGCAGAAATGTAATGTAATACATTTGGTACACATTTCAAAATACGAAACTGCGTTTGAGAAGACTTATCTGCTGAACTGGTCACTGCAGATATTTACAGTTTCCAAAATAGCCACGAAGAAACCCGAGGTCTTACATTTTAAAGGACTGTGAAGCTGAAGAATTTGCGATACGTTTATACATAGAGGAATTACAGAAAGCACAGAACAACAAGTGTTCCTTGAAGCGTGTATCATGAGGTGTTCATATAACAAAGCTTTAGTTAACAAGATCGGTCTACCAGCAAATCACAAAATTGGGTGAACTTCCACGATTTAGTGTATAAAAAGGACAAACCTCCAACCATGCTGTAACATGACATTGTGTTAGGAAGCACAGAAGACGTGGTGGTGGTGTCCTCGATTTGTCGCCAGTTAAAGTATATATCCCTGGATAAAACTACTGTGGATCTGGAACGAAACTGAGAAAATGTGTATCTCAGCCGATAATGGAATGAATATACTAGACAGTGTCTACAGTAGTAGCTGATGAAGTCAACTAAATACGTTGAAGAAGGCACATAAACGTAGGACAACGTATTGCGGCATTCGTAGTTGATAAAGCAATGTGTGCCAGACTTGAACTGGATGCTTGAATAAATTTCTAGTAAAATATGAACGGATATCATACTCTCAACAAAAACCTATAGACAGTTTTAAACATGTGGCATCTAGTCAACGGTGGCAGTGGCTAAGGGTACATTGAAGCAAAAGAGAGGATAAGTGTTGTTAAAACGCTTAGGCTTTTTTTTACCAGTACTTAAGATACCTTGTGGAATCATTTTGTTTCCAGTTGCGGCATTGGTCTCATTATCAGCTATTGGATCTCTGACTGGAGGTGTTACTGCCATAGCCTGAACAGGACGCAGAAAACATCGAGGAGCAACTACAGGAATCTGAAAGACTATGTAAGATGATGGAGACCATCACCGTTGGTAAAAAAAAAAAAATATTTCTAGCCACTCCAGAATGGACTGCGTTCATATAAAAAGGCCCCTAACTATACTACTGGACGTATCGCTTACCGTTACCTATCTACTTATATTCGTCAAGCAAAACCAAATTTCATTGAAAGTTCTGGAAACGTATAACATCATACCGAGGTGAAGAAAAAACTACATCAAAGAAGTGGTATAGTTGTGTCAATACCTCCAGGCTCATACGATAGAGATGCTTTGAGTGTCTATATGAACTCATTAGTGTAAGTTTCCTGTATTTGTAAGAAAGATTTGTGGGCGTGAAGAACGATGGAAGCACTCTGCCAACAAAAGCTTTGCGGCTTACATTTCTTCGATTCGCCTCTCTGTTTCAAGAAACACGATACAGACTTAGTGTTATCGAGCTCGAGTGCACAAGGTATGTTCGAATCATATTGACTCTCAAAACATACGTCTCAGCAACATCATGACTGAATGCGTTAAGAAATGCCAGATGGTTTATAGATGTATCGATAGATACCTGCTTTAGTGCCTGCATTGCACTCACAATATTAATGGTCTCCTTTGAAGATAATAAATATGCCATTTTAAATTGCCAATACGAACCAACTAGTTCAATGCGTTTCAGATAGTAATTCATACACTCATGGAGTGCCTGTAGAGAGAATAAAATTGTGCTGGTTAAATTG
The DNA here is from genome assembly GCF_023898315.1 of Schistocerca nitens. Classification (NCBI taxonomy): domain Eukaryota; kingdom Metazoa; phylum Arthropoda; class Insecta; order Orthoptera; family Acrididae; genus Schistocerca; species Schistocerca nitens. The sequence continues at coordinate 955,290,207 of NC_064616.1, forward strand.
GTGGGAAAAGTAAACCATATATCAGTACCAGACGAATTGCAGCTGAAACTTCTGAGTGTGTTGAATACAGGCGTTCAGCTGTTATTAACGTCCCATTCATGTGAATCTTACGAGTATCCAAAACATCCAGTGACATCCAGACAATCATGAACGATTAAGATAGCTGCATTGGACAACTCTGGGGTGTCTGGTCCTGCAGTGCCTCGTTGATAACGCTAATGCCTGCTTGCCGAGGAGTGTTCGAAACGGAGCTCACTCAAATCATGTGACCTGCAGTATGCCGCCATTAGGTGAAGCGGTTCTACTTTGTGAGAAGTCGCTATGTCGCTACAACGACCCCCCCTCCCCCTTACACCCCTCCGTCCACGCCCACGCTACCCCCAGAAAGGCGGCAATAATCCTGTAGAGAAAAGCACTGTCAAACTAGGGGAAAGATGGCATGGTATTACAAGAGGAGTTAATTGCAGAGAGGTTTGCAGTTTTTACCTAGAGCTTCATATTCAGCCATTTTGCTGATATAATGGTTAGTGGATCTGTTAAGCCTCGATTGGGTGTGTCTGTGAATAAAGAGCACCGGCCACAAATTACATTTCCTTGTACAATACCATTGTTGTTTCACAATTGTGAGCCCATACCCATTCTTTGAAGGTTGCTTTAGCTAACACAGTCTAAGGTGTGTTGTCATACATCCAAGTGAGCATCTGTAATATAACATTAACAGCCAGTTAGGTGAGAAAAAATTATGATCTATGCAAGAAAGTGACGCACATTACGAGCTAGCAGCACAATCCCACAATGAGGTAGATGTTTATGAGATGAGCAGTAATAGAATAAGTGAATGGCTGGGAGCTGCTGTAACTGCGCTGTTAAATTCTAGGAGCTGGGTCGTTACTGAGTGCAGGAACAGACTGATATAATGAAAGTCCATTTTATTATTACTTAACTAAGCAGTTTTTTGTCTCACATAATGTAAGTCAATGATTAATTAATCCGTAATTTGGCTCATCCATGTTTATCTCTATACCATAAAGAGATCCATTTTATACATGTGTACAAAAATGGTTCAAATGACTCTGAGCACTATGGGACGTAACATCTGAGGTCATCAGTCCCCTAGAGCTTAGAACTACTTAAACTTAACTAACCTAAGGACATCACACACATCCATGCCCGAGGCAGGTTTCGAACCTGCGACCGTAGCGATACATGTGTACAAAGTACATCGTTTTCGCGCTCATGTTATGAAAAACTTTGTGCTCACACAAGGGGTAACGTGCTCGGACACGTACTCCACCTCGATGTGTTCTTGCATGTTTTCTATCTAGTTGATGGTTAGATTCAGTTCCATTCCTGTTCTAGACGATATAGCTAAAGAAACAGGAATGTCTTAATGTTCAAATTATTGCTGAGGTGGATGAATATTGCTTCGCATGGCCACTTCTGTCCTGTGCCAAAAATTATCTGGACCATGCAGGTATTATAGCTAAATATAGAATATCTAATGTCTCAGGACGTTATCTTTAATAGTATATCATTATCTGTCTTAACCTCAAACTTTCCCATATTAAACAGGTAAAACCAAGATTATGCTGTTCACGTTTATGATCAGAAGGAAGATAAAAACAGCATGGCAGAAGATGACTGCTATTCTCGGAGGGTGAGAAGCTGCACTACGTCTGGATGAAGAACATGTCTCACCAGCTTTCCGTCCAACTGAACAAAAATTAACAAATACAACTTTTTAGGCACAGATGTCTCAGTTATTTTGCAAAAGGTGAGTATGTAAAAAGGTATCTGATTGATTCTTCGAGTTAGGAACTGGTACATGGGGAAGTGCCTAGTGAGGATAAAAGATTCTTAAAGTTTGGGAAAATTCACCACTGTGAACTCTGAATGGCCGGCCGCGGTGGTCTCACGGTTAAGGCGCTCAGTCCGGAACCGCGCGACTGCTACGGTCGCAGGTTCGAATCCTGCCTCGGGCGTGGATGTGTGTGATGTCCTTAGGTTAGTTAGGTTTAAGTAGTTCTACGTTCTAGGGGACTGATGACCACAGATGTTAAGTCCCATAGTGCTCAGAGCCAACTCTGAATGTTTGCTAGTCCCTTTCGCTCACTGTGAAAGAGATCCCACTGCGTCGCACAGCATTTTCACAAAAAGGCACATACCGCGTGTGGCCGCATATCAAGATGCTCGTACGACTCCAGACTCCAAAAATACAAATATTACCTTAGTGATAGTCCTGCGAGATGGTTACTCTCTGAATTCGAAAAGCTTGCACAGTGTGCTGAAGCTCCTTACAGCAAAAATCTCAGATAAATGATGCCTTATATTTATGCATTGCCACTACACAGAAAAGCTGAAACCCTACATTGGGACCACGTCACCTAACAGGGAAATTTCGTGGTGACACAGTTCATGAAACTTGAAATCAAAACTGTCACGACACATATCCATTTGTTTCCATAATTTGAGCAATTTTGATGCTCACGTTCTTTTCCAAGACTTTGCTGATATCAGATTGAAGAGCGTCAGTATTGTACATGATAATGTACAAAACAAAAGTATTGTACAAACCATAAGACGCACTTCTTTCTTCGAAAAGTTGCCTCCAAAATTCAGGTCGATCTTATACCCGAAATTAAAATAGAAATGTCCAATGCTTGATTTAAAATTCCTGCCAGTCTTAAAAATGGCCATATATTCGATGCTGCGGGAGACCTATCTCCATCTAGCAACAGTAGTGGCAACAGCAGTGCAACAATGCTATAAACATGAGTTTTGTGAATTCACAACACAAGCTTGCTAACACTGCCTCCCTCCATCCCCGAGAACACTGTCTAGCCTATGATGCGTAGTCACAGTCTACGGTGCCTGTGAACTTGTATTGAAAGTGCTTTGGGTTATCGGTAGCGGTACAATGTTGTTGGTCGCTGCTAGTTTCGTAATGGAAAAATAAGATGTATTCATACGATCTGGTCAGTAAATAAAAAGTAACAGCATATGCAAAAGAACATGAAAACAGAGCAGCTGAGCGGCATTTTGGCCCACCACGAACAGAAAAAAGCATTTGTGATTGGCGCGCTGGTAAATAAGAACTGAAAAATATATTAGGATCACTAAATGTGAAAATAGAGGATTGAATGTAAAATGGCCAAAACTAGAACATGACGTATTCAAATAGATTCAAGGACACCGCCAAGATGTCATTGGAATCAGTACGAAAATTATTAAAAGACACGCTCATAAGTTAGTGCTACAGTGGAACTTAACAGCCTTTAAGGGTGGAAATGGTTGGTGCTACAGGTTTATGAAGCTTCATGGACTTAGCGTGCAAACTAAAACCAAAATATGTCAGAAAATGCCACAATAGTATAAAGAGAAAACATTATCCTTCCATCGCTTTATTACTCCACACAGAAATAAAATCAGTGTGGGACTAAGCCAAATAGCGAATATAGATGAAACTCCTCTGGCATCTGATGTGCTGAGTAACAGAACAATTGCCATGAATGTGCTAAAACTGTGACTATAAAAACAAGTGGACATGAAAAAATGCACTACACTGTTGTCCTTTCATGTTGCGCTGATGGTACTCAGTATAATCCGACGATCATTTCAAGCGCCGAACAGTGTCATAACTTCTGAAATACTGTCAATTGTTAATGTTCACATACACGAAAAGGATTCGAGGGACGAAGCCCGTATGAAATTGTGGCTTAAAAGAGTGTGGCAGAGAATGAAAGGTGCTTCTTTGAAGAAGGGTTCTCTTCTTATGCTAGATAAATTTAGCAGTCCCTCGAAAAATTTTGTGAAAGAGTAATCGAGACAGCTTAATACAGAGTTTGCTGTTATTGTGGGAGTACTTACTTCACAAATGCTACCTCTTGATGTCTCGATAAGTGAACCATATAAAGCGTGTATGCGAGAGGAACAGAAGAACTAAAAAATGGCTCTGAGCACTATGGGACTTAACTTCTGAGGTCATCAGTCCCCTAGAACTTAGAACTACTTAAACCGAACTAACCTAAGGACATCACACACATCCATTCCCGAGGCAGGATTCGAACCTGCGACCGTAGCAGTCGCGCGGTTCCGGACTGCGCGCCTAGAACAGCTAGACCACCGCGGCCGGCACAGAAGAACTGCATGACTGACGAATCCGGACATGAATTCACGCCAAAGGGAGCTTTAGAATAACCTGCCATCAAACTAGTGTGTCCGTGGATAAAACAGTTATTGTCTAGAGTGGCGGAAGACATTATCGTTAAATCCTTCAACAAGTGTGGCATAAGCAACGATGTCGATGGCAGTGAAGACCATCTCGTACATGAAGAGGACACCGATGACGACGAAGAGGAAGGAGGAGGAGGAGGAGGAGGAGGAGAAGGTTCAGAAGACGATTTTCAAGGGTTTTAAAGATCAGTTCGGTTTCCATAAGCTAAGATTTTTTTTAGTCTGGCTTTGCAATCAGATAATAAAAACGTTAAAAATGTTATTTTTTAAAAAAAAAAAGACTGCTTCAAAATTGAGATGCATCTTATAGCCCGTTAGGCAACGGCCTTGTCGCAGTGGATACACCGGTTCCCGTGAGGTCACCGAAGTTAAGTGCTGTCGGGGGTGGCTGGCACTTGGATGGGTGACCATCCAGCCGCCATGTGCTGTTGCCATTTTTCGGGGTGCACTCAGCCTCGTGATGCCAATTGAGGAGCTACTCGATGAATAGTAGCGGCTCCGGTCAAAGAAAACCATCATAAAAACCGGGAGAGCGGTGTGCTGACCACACGCCCCTCCTATCCGCATCACTTTTGGCCTGAAGACGGAGTGCCTATAGCCCGTTAAATGTGGTATATTTCATTTTCCAACCAAATGACGACATAAATAGCCCTCTGATTCCTGAATTCATTATCACCACAGCATCATATATTCGATTATGGAATGTTTCAGTTTGTGACAAAATATGTACTTTCTATACGAATACCTCGATTCGATGGAGACACTCCATGAGACTACGTTGCAAATATAACCGTATTCACCAACAAAATCATAGGTGTTGCCATAACTGATGCACAGTGAGAACCATGGTGAATTTTCGGCAGGAGTTCGAACCAGCTGATTTAAAGGGATATGCTAGGCTGTACATGGTAACAGATGTGGGGTTGAGCAGAGACGTTCGTGAGAATATCTGGAGTGTATTCTAATCCAGGTCTTAGCTTTCGTGTTATACTATGTCAAAAAAGACAAGTATCAAAATTTAACTGTTGACTAACGTTGTTATGTAGCACTTTTTTGAACACCGGATTCAAGGGGCCTTTGCAGGCGTGTGCTCAAGATTATATTTATACCCACCACAACTGGACGCTCAACGGCTTCATTCTAAGGAATAATTATTAAGAAACCATTGTAAATGACTTTGAAAAATGTATAGTTGTTGTTGTTGATAAACCATAATTTGATTCGTTACCTCAGTGCTATTATCTGTAAGAAACCCTGATCACATCACTATAAAAGTTGTTGTTGCCAGGGTAGGATTGAGGCAGATAACAAACAAACAAAAACTTTTCTACAAAACTTTTTGGATGCGCATGTTCACACAGTCATTCAGTTTTTGCAACATTCTCCAAATAATTGTCTTCTCTATACCTTGAATTAGTCTTGAATCGTATTCAGACCTATAGGGAGAGTTACATGCATAGGCAGACCTTCATTAAATTTGGCTTCCACAGATTTTATGCTCATAGGATTTTCAGATGTATAATTTGGTGCTGCTTGAGTACGGGCATTTGTACGCTGTAGTAACTGATTTATATTCACACTGTGCTCGTGCAATTAGTGAATAAGGTCACTGTATACAGATCTAATATAGGGTCACCATTGGCTCATCCTGCCTGCTCCCACCAGTGATACACTTTGCAGGTCGTTTAAATTCCCAACACTTGAATGTTTGATGTGTATGACTGCTTAACATACTGTTGTTATAGAGTATGTGATGTCTTGTATTCATTCGCCATATTTCTCCTTATGAACGCAATCGTACTACGAGACTGTCGTTGTACTACGCATAATGCATCCAAGTACCGTGACACTGAACGTTCTCTGTTTCAATCAAAGTCATTGTGGGTTACTAGGTCTGCATTCACACGTTTAGATCCACTTTCAGTCAAATTGTACATATTGGCAAAGAGCAGTATAATGACAAGGGAAGAGTTCAATTCGACATATCGAATATGGACTAAAAAAATTTTATATAGGAAGAATAAACAGAAAAAGATGCGATGTCATAATTTTGGCTGATAAGACACACTACAAGTAATTTTTAAAGATTTTGGAAACTGCCAAATATGTAGCTCACCAGGCGACTGGAGTAATGTACACCACTACTGTAACAGTAGCGGGCAACGCATACTCAACACGGCAGGCACATGTCCTCGATTGACGGCACATTGGTAAACAGATAACACTGCACAACTGGATCGTAAATTGTGAAGCAAATTTCTATTTCTAATGATAGTTCCACTGACACAATTGTTCACAGTTACTACTCGCTCGAATCTGCAGCTCACTGAATATTCATAATAATTTGCAGGTGTCGTTTGGTACCGCTATGTGTTAACAATAGAGGTAAAGCTGAAGTAATTTTCTTTGAATGTTGTTCGTAAATGCTTTATAATAGCATCTATCTGTGCAGGTTCCATAGTTTCACAGTAATTTGGTACCAAATTAATGCTTTTAACATTGCAGAGATAAAATGAGAAACTTGTTGTACGCAATCGAAACCACCTTCTCCTACTGACGATCTACATACGTGTTAATCATTACTAACATTCTTTGTAATTTATTCGGATGATGTCGATATTCGTTAAAAATTGTGGAAACATTAGAAGAAAGAGGAAATGACTCTGAAGATTCCGTGAACCGTTGTTCGAATGATAATTGTTGTATTAAGCCCACACCAAAATAAAGTTCCATCTGAGTTCAAAGAAAACGTGGAAGATAATAGATTTCAGAGACAAAGTGAAGACTGTAATTCCTTTTGTTAAACGAAGAAGGTAGAAAAAACTTAGTGTTAGGCTGTCTCCGAAGATTGTTTCGTTTCATAAAATTTTAAAGTGAATTGTATAAACGGAAGAAACATTTACACAAAGTACGAAACATTTGATAAAGTTAAACTCGCGAAAGTGTGAAAGAAAAACCATTGGAAAGATTTAGAACTGCTCGTGAGAGTCAATACGCGGTCACCGAGGGAAATCTACGAGACTAGGCTCTCTGGATTGTAAGGGAGGTGAACGTTACTGATATCCGAGGTTCTTCAACCTCATCAAGCAGTTTCAGAAAATTGTACGGTAGCACAAGTCGCAAAGTTGCTAAGTTTACTTTAAGTAAACCTCTAGAGGAGATGTTAGTAATCGGTAGTACTACCGACAAATTGTTAGCTTCTTATTATCCCCGAAAATGCTGTCTATCAAGCCAATCGGTCATGTTTCGTGCAAGCACTGCGTGAAAACCACACTATATCATTTCAAGCGAAAATAATATAGAGTAGCTCGTGCAGTCGATGAATGCTAAGACATTTTCATATACAACAATGGCAGTGACATCCATAAGTGGATTCCAATTTCTGGTGCTTTATATCAGTCTTTAGGAACTTTAATGCAAATTAGGGTCAAAAATTTAAAAATGGGCTGTTTAGTTGCAAAAATGTTGTCCCTGGCCTGGCAAAACCGGGAAACATGGGAGAGAACAATTTTCAGTACTACATCCGAAACGTCTTCTAATCAGTTGTGGAAAATAATTCATTACTTTTGCCTGGCTCTTAATCTGGACATAACAACATCTCTGTCTTTAGGAGGAGGTTGAAAGCACTGTTAACATAATTCGGTTTCCCCACGAAACTTGTAATGCGATTCAGCTCCTCAACAAAAAATTTTTACAGTGTAAAGTGTTTTTCAGTGTAATATCCGACAGCTCTTTGTCATTTCATGTTTATGAGCGTAACAGTACTGTTGAACTTCAGTGATATGTGCATTGCAGTTTTGCATCACGTTTCACGAATTTGATCGAGTATGCCTGGTATGCAGCACAATATGGAGAGCGGTGTGCGGTCTTTCAAATAAAAAATGAGATCATGTGATGTGGTGGTCCTCAACTACGTACTCTTCGACTCAGAGTTCAAATTTTAAAGGTTTTGGCTGGTTTCGTTGTCTAGATGCTGGGATACGTAGTTGCCGCATTACAAGCCAAATACTGCTGAGTCTATAGTGAACAATATGAATACACACATAAATCGGATGGTCATAGGTTCCTATAACTCAGCAATTGCGAATGTATGGTACAAATTCATAAATGAAAGATTGCAATTAAATAAAATCTGCAAGTACTATCTTAACCACTTTATACGATGAGTACGATAGTAGAAGTACTTTTAAGAATGCGGTATATTTATGCACGCACTTATTGGTGTCAATGGTCCAGCAATTAAATAAAATATAAATTGAATAACAGGGAAACAATAGATTCCTACTGCACGTAATTAGTTATGAACAACAACATAGCTTGCGAGATATTCACTTCTTAACGCACACTACGTCTTCACTTTGGAAGCCACGGGAATCTCACAAGTGCACAAGTCGGCACTCCGAAGTATTTGTATCTGCCACGACCACGCACAAACCGCTCCACACTCTCCAAGTCTCTGCCACGACCGTGTGTCCGTCGCGCAGTACTGTCGTGGACTCCTCTCCGGAAACGATGCACCTTCCCCACCTCCATACGTCTCTCCACGCGTCCTTTTTGGAACGATCGCTTTGATTGGCAAGAGCTCTCCCGCCCTGTCTCCAAGCCACCGCACAGTCACATACTGAAACACTTTCGAAATATTGGATTTACATTTAAATAACTTGAAATTATATAAATATTCCTACGGCTGGACCATCACATTATTAAATGGTTCAAATGGCTCTGAGACTATGGGACTTAAGTTCTAAGGTCATCAGTCCCCTAGAACTTAGAACTACTTAAACCTAACTAACCTAAGGACATCACAAACATCCATGCCCGAGGCAGGATTCGAACCTGCGACCTAGCGGTCGCGCGGTTCCAGACTGTAGCGCCTAGAACCGCTCGGCCACACCGGCCGGCATCACATTATTAGATATACAAACATATTAAATACACATATACCAAAGGAATAGAACAAAAGTTTGGCCAGTACCTGATGTCTCTGTGCTTTCTAAAACATAGTAAATATTTAACCAATTTCTTCATGTGTAGTATATATCGGATATAAACAAAGACATAGACGAATAAATATATTTATAAGCGTGCTGCTACCGTTTCTTCGTGTCACTGTGGAGTACTTATGGCCTGACCCGATCGATAGTAGTCGGCCACTTTGACCTCCAATAACTCAAAAAAAAATGGTTCAAATGGCTCTGAGCACTATGGGACTCAACTGCTGAGGTCATTAGTCCCCTAGAACTTAGAACTAGTTAAACCTAACTAACCTAAGGACATCACAAACATCCATGCCCGAGGCAGGATTCGAACCTGCGACCGTAGCGGTCTTGCGGTTCCAGACTGCAGCGCCTTTAACCGCACGGCCACTTCGGCCGGCCCAATAACTCATGTACTATTCAAGTACACATGCGTGTAATTTATACCAATTTAGGTTAACACTACTAGCTTTCTAAAGACGCTTCGATCGACAAAATCGGATGAACCGGTTAGATTTAGGAAATTCGGTGCTGGATGTTACTTGTATATTTTACAGTCAGATACCAAACTTTAAACTAATAAAGATATTGAAAATGTGATCACACCATCAGAATCGTCGTTCAAATAATGGTAACGTACATGTTTCTTTACGGTATCATGATTCCTCTAGCTACTATTAATTTCCATATGAACTGTGAAATGTCTGCCCTGATGGTTTCGCCGGCCGAAGTGGCTGAGCGGTTCTAGGTGCTTCAGTCTGGACCCGCGCGACCGCTACGCTTGCAGGTTCGAATCCTGACTCGGGCACGGATGTGTGTGTTATCCTTAGGTTAGTTAGGTGTAAGTAGTTCTAAGTTCTAGGAGACTGATGACCTCAGCTGTTAAGCCCCATAGTGCTCAGAGCCATTTGAACCTGATGGTTTCACAAAGTCTACCATCTTTGGCACTACCGACATACGAGTCTCTTTCATCAACAGAGTGTCACCATGGAATTCCCACCCACACCACGCCTCGACCCTCGCTAACGTTGGGCACCTATTGGTCCAGCTATTGTGCGGCATAACACGGCTGCTACTGAGCCGCGGCTTTGACGAGCGTCCTGTGCGGCCGCCCAACTCCGAACATAGAATATTTCCAGGGCGCCACAACTCACCTGTTACCTCACAAGTGGCCACGACCATTTCTTACCCCATTCCAACTGTATAAATAAAACTGGTAATTTCGCTGAAGTGCTTGAACGCATTAATTCGTATTTTATCGGGTATACCAAGTGTAAGGGTAATGCTTGTTTTCGTCATCGAAATGACACTTCGCATTTTGGTGACGACTACGGGTATGAACAAGGAACTGTTTCGTTGTTAGTAAAATGTACATTATTCAAAAATTATCTTAAGAGTTGTGCTTCGGGAACTTTCATAAAATACTTGATTTCAACAAATCAGTGTCCAGAATAACTGAAGTCGTCTTTCTCCTCCAACAATCGCGTTTGTAAATATTACATCTACAACTGTTGATATGAACTGCACGTTATTCATCTTTTGTCACGGCTGTATCTGCTTATTCGCCGGATAGCGTGCTAGGCAGGAATGACTGTGAAAACAGCTGTCATAAGCGCTTCTTCGTGCGGGAAAACTGAGTAACTTTCTTTTATTTAAAAATTCTTGCCGTGCACCCTAGCAGCTAAAGCTTTGACAGTGCATTTTTTTCGGTATATTCTTCCAGTGTGAAAAAAGTCATCACAGTTTTCGGCATATCGTTTGGGACCATTCCCTTAAGAGAGTTCCAGCTGCGGCTGTGTTACGGCATAGCTGAACGACAGCAGGTCCAACAGATCTGGAAGACATCTTGTGAAAAATGACCGCAGCTACTGCTGCTGCAGCTGCTGCTGTGGTAGATCAGGCAGGAACAGCCGCGCGTCCTCGTCAGTAACTAAAATAACAAAGCTCCAGGTATAACGACATACATATATACTAATTATAACACCAATAATAACTAGAGCAGGGTGGATAAATTACGATACTTACTGATTGTCTTATTCCTCCCAACTTATCGCTCCTGCCGACAGTGCTTCATACTGGTCATCTCACTACGAAGAGCATACGGTACAAGATTACGCTCACGTTATCGAATAATAAAAATAAAAATTTCTCCGAGGTTAGGGGTCGGAGCTTGCACTCCATTGACTGAAACGTCAGTGCCTAAAGGCCCCGAACCGATTAGCAGAGAGCATGATGACGTTGACAAATCTTCGTAACACCATTGGCCGTGGGGTGAGAGGGGAGCTAGGAAGGGGATTGGAATTACAATAAATGTGAATGGGGGAGGGAATTCCGGTTAACTGCTAATTAAGCAATCCTTACGTATGTTGACATTGACGTCAGTAATCACCTGGAATGACCTCGAAGTCGTGGTCAAGATTTGCGCATACTGGCGGTCAAGCACTGCCGTTTTCAGCGGTCTAGTTCTAATAACTGGAAACGAATGCTGTTAAAACGAATAAAAATCATTCAAAAAGTTGATACAGGGTTTTGCTTATAACTGTACTCACTCTCTCCCAATGTGTCCTACAGCCATTCGCGCTCCCTTTCTCTCATCCAACTGTATAAGATAAAACTTGTTCAAATAATTAAAAAAAAAGGTAAGTAGTTGAACGTAAAATAGATTCCAAAGAAGGGCGACATGTGCAGATCTGGCTATATGATCACTTACAAAAAACATGGATGGGCCAACCAGCTGATAACATACTGAAACCTCCTACCAAATATGGTAGGAAACAAGTCAGTCTTCTCACAAGATCTTAAAATTTTTACTACATTCGTCTCATTTTAGCTAAAATACTGGGCAGAGATATGTGTAGATTAGCCTCTTCCCTTTCACTTGTTTGAGTAGTAAACACAGTTCATTAACATGTGGCGCCCTGGTTTAAATCACAAGTACCAGAGACTGGACAGTCTTCCCGCTGGATCAAGGGGCTATACGTCATAATACTATGCTCAACACTTAGACAACTGAGAAGAAATTCATCTCACCTGTGTGGCTGGAAGAAAGTACATCACACTATCGAAGTTCGCTTTACTAGTTGTAGATTATTGTCTCTCACTTGCAGAAATACTTTCTTCCACATACGCATGACCTTGTACCTCGACAGCGACAAAATTACCTTCAAATTGTTACTACATGCCTCCTAGGATCCCCCATTTCCCTCGATTTTCATATGTCTTGAAAACCATCAGAATGACTTGCGTTTCCACAGGCATTGTAAGTGAAGAAGGGAGTCTTGGATATCGTTGACTACTTTATTTAATGGCTACAAACCGAATGGAGTTTAGTTAAAAGCAGAAAACTGATTTGGGTCTCGAATACTTGAGTATCTCACATTCTCCACTACACCTAAAGATGCCTATTGTTCTGCATCATACTGGCAAAGAAACCCTTAAGTGCGACATTGCCAAAGGCCAGTGACATCTACGGCATTCGACGTCCCTCATTCTGTCAAAACAGTATTGGCTGCTAATGGCCACAGGAGCCGGACTGGATCTATCCAGTGGTGGGCACAGCAGTGAGGCTACGGAGCTTATTTGAATAGCATATTCGACGAGTGACTCACAGTTGTGCTACAGTGCTAGTGATGTTGATACAAAGCCGAGCATTAGAAACGATAAACATAACAAACAACAACGGTTGCCGAAGTTCACATTCCGCAGAGTGAGAAAGAAGCGTCAGATGAAACTTTAGCTTTTCTACAAGATGAGTCAGTGGAATATGTGCTGACGCATACGCTCAAACAGTGCTACATAACTGGAAGACGTAGGATAATGAAATTTCGAACAAAGCGTCAACTTGACGATACACAACGAATTGTTGAATTGACCCAAAAATTTGTAAATGATAAGCAAAATTACCACTTCTACCACTAAGTAATTTCTTTTCTACTCCGACCAATTGAGAGTTGAAGGGGAAATAAATACGAAAGGAACCCTGGAAATTAGAGGTGCCAAGAGAGTTGTACCAAACTTAAACAACAATGCCTTAACGCATTCGTAATGCTCTGGTCTGTAAAACATATTATGGCACTATCTGCAGCTACGGCTTAAAGGATGGCGAGTTTGACGATACATTCCAAAACAGACAGTTTCTCATTCGGTGCATGTTGTCACATTCTATCACTTCTCATCAGCAAGTTACTCCAATATGATTATATATCCATGTAAGAGTGGCTACTTAGCTGAACGTCTTGCTCGGTTTTTAACTCCCAAGGTGTTCGATAGTGCGAACCTGTGTGATCAATGTGATGTGCCATTTTTCATTCGGTAAGCATGGTGTAGGTTAATGGTTTCTTCTGAATGTTTTTTGAATGTCGACGATGTGTATTTTATGAAGTGTAATTCATAGGTCCTATAGAAGATTGATCTCTGCACCTCCCGGACACTCATCTTCTGCCGCCTTTTAGATGCACATGGCGAGTCATTAGCCGCTAATATTTTTCCTGTCTTAACTGTTAACACAACATTTTCAGATGAACATTATTAAAGAATGAACTTGCGATCTCGCACTCAGGGGATTCCTTACCAGTATTTTCTTTAAGGAACGACACGTTCAGCAAACAGGTCAAAGCAACCAGGAGAGACCCCACTTTAGGCCTAAGGGTGAATAGAGCTGCCTGAAGGATGAGTCATAGATGCTGAGAAATATTCCGATGACCACATGCTACTATGACCTATATTACATTGTAAAAGATCTCTGTCAAACGTTCTTAAAAAAAACCTTCCTATAAAACAGATGACGGTGTGCTGGGGTAATTCTACAAGTTCATTAATAAATGTTAGAGGGTATTTGTAACTTTTATAAAACATCTGTCAAAGAACTTTGACAATATGATACCGGCCTATGCACAATAATATAAGAATCTTTTTTTTTTTTTTGCTTATATCTCCTACAGTATAAAGAAAAAAGTTAACCATTTAACGGGACACTGAGGAAATTCGAGATCATCACGTGTTTTTACGCTACAAATATTTCACATGACATACTGAGGTCCTGACTAGGAAATGCCGGGGCTCGTTGTAGAGTACGAGTAATCGTACAAGAACTAGTAAACTACTCGTTATTGACAGTGTCTGTGTGTACGCTGTACGGCCTGAAACCACATGAAGCTGAAGCAATAATAGGAAAAAACGACTGAAGCTAGTGCACAGGAACACCTTGAAGTTACCCTGACATAGTGAAAAAAATCGCTTTCGTTGCCGTTTATTGATAAAGGAACGCGCGAAAACAATTTCGTGTTTGTAACTTACTGAGTGACACTAGGCACGAGAAACTTCTGTTCATTTAAAATTAAAAAAAATAAAATGTGAATTTTAACATTAGCAAAAGTGCTGTTTCGTCGGTGCCCCAGTACAGTTACTTCGGGCTTTTTAAGAGGCCTTCGTTTGAGTCCATTCCATCGCTGGGTGTGTCGCATGTGGGGCGGCAGTGGCGCGGTGGCGGGGGCAGCAGTGTTCCCCACGGCACTATCTGCGGACCGCTCCTTCCGTTGGCTGGCGCGCCGTTCGCGGCTCCTGGCTGCGGGACACAAGTACAGCCGGGAAGCCCCACTGGCACTGCATAACAAGGGCGGGCAATAAACACCGGCCCGACAGGTAAGCGCCGCTTACATGCTACGATCACATCGTCTTCTGTTCCCGAGCTCCACGGTGCATCTGACACTCCACCACACCATCCTGAATGGGATTCCATTTTGATCCTCTTCTCATCATTTACTCTGCAACATTTTATCTCTTTGCCTTTTCCTCCATTTTTCCTTCACGCACCCTTTATCTGAACTTACTTCGCATCCTTCTTCAGTTCCTTACTTATACTGCATAGTAGTTCAACACACATGGCACAGTCTACTTCAGTTCTATCTCTAACAATTTCACTGTCCGCTCGGTAATTAATCTTATTTATTTCGGAAAATTGACTAATTACTTTCTTTGTTCTGTTGTCCACCGAACGAGAATAAAACTAACACAGGAAAAAGTGGCGGATAGACTTCAGCATGTTGTGCTTAATGGAAATATATCTTCAGAAGAAATGAAGAAATATTAACCTACGGTTGCAATATGTATAGATTTATATAAAGCATATGACTGTGTTGACTGGATTACACTCATAGAAATTCTGAAGGTAGCATGTATTAAAATCAGGGAATGGAAGGTGATCTACAATTTTTACTAAACGAGGCTGTATTTATAAGAGTCAACGGACGTGAAACGAAAGTACTAATTCAGAAGGGGAATGAAACAGGATTGTAAGCGTATCAGAGATGTTCTTGAATCTTGCCACTCAGCAAGCTGTGAAGGAAACTAAGGAGAATTATGGAAAGGCAATATTCAGGGATAATAAAAAAAAATTAAATGGGTTTCTTAGCAGGCCATCTACAGCAGCAGCTGTTCTTTATCGGTTATGATTACATATTACGTCTTAATGTTACGGAAATTTAGTTGTATTTTTCACCAGACACGTTTCGCTTTTACTTACATAGCATCATTAGTGGGCAATCTCAAAATGTGGTATACATTAATGTTGCTACCTTCTTCTATTTACCAATTAAAAACGTTTTGCTTTGCATATATGATGTACAGTTTACTTCTCGTGTTTCTCCCTGTTTTACGCGGTCTGTTTTTCCTCGATGTTCTCGGAGGTTGAAGTTGGAAGTTAACTTGGTTTTACTTTCACAATTCGTAATTTTACGGCTGTTAACAACCTGCTTTTACTGTATTTACGGTTTTGCTTTTCATGTTTGTGAAACTTCAGAAAACGTGGCGCCATAAAAATATCATTTTCGGTTCAGTTGTTACGTGATCAGCAAAATCATGTCTTGTAGGTTTCAGTACTTCCACCGTCGAGATATCGTTTATTTTGCATTCGTAATAGTGTTTGTGTTTGAGTTGAGGATGGAGAGAAATGAGATTCATAAGGGTGGAGAGAGAGAGAGAGAGAGAGAGAGAGAGAGAGAGAGAGAGAGAGACTATGTTCGTAAATGTGAATCAAAGATGTCTTGCATGTTTAGCAGAGATGTGAATGGAAGTTGGATGGGTGCTAACGAGAGCTGGAGTTTTGGCGGAGGGGACTTTAATTATCAGTAACACCATTTCACTTCAGAATATGTGAAACAGAGGAGGAACAGAAATAAATTTTTCACCAAATTTATATAGAAAATAAGTTTTCATATATTAATGGAAAAATGTGAAAATATATAATGCACATCGTAATTTCAGAATGACTGCAGATAATTATTTGTAAATAAATTGCAGACGCGTTTCGTGAAACATATTCATGAATTGCAGTAAGGTTAAAATTTAATAAATGTTGGTACTTGCTAAATAACTTTAAGGATTGCCAGATACTTTCTAATTCTGTCAGAAAATCCAACCAGTGTGCAAAATCAGTTGAACAGAACGAGCAGTGCCTTGAAAAGGAGTTATAAGATCAATATCAACAAATGTTGAAAAATGGAAGTTGAGCGCATTAGGGATTAAATCACATGATGTTGTAGGAAGTAGGATAGGAAACGACTAACTGGAAGTATATGATAAGTTTTGCTATTTGGCACACAAAAAACTAATTATCGACACAGAGATGACATAATATGTAGGTTGGGAACAGCAACGTAAACGATTGTGAAGGACATAAATATTTGAACACCTAGTAAATATTGAAGTGTTAGCTTGTTATATATGAAAGCATTCGTCAGGCGTGTAGCTCTATGCGAAAGTGAAACGTGGACGATGAACAGTACAGGCAAGAAGGTAATGTAAGCTTTTGAAATGTTCTACTACAGAAGAAGGGTGAAAATTTTGTGAGTTGATCTGATAAATGAAATCAGAGAGAAAAAAGCGCTATGCCACAAATTTATTTTAAAAAAAGGAATCATTGACAGAAATCAACCTCAGGTGTCAAGGAGGAGCCAATTTGAAAGTGGAGAGAAGTATGTAGATAAAAATTGTAGAAGGAAAACAACACCCATCCAAAGAAAGCAGGTTGAAGTGGATGTAGGTTGCAGTAACTATGCACAAATGACGGGACTTGCACAGAATAAACTATCGTGAATAGGTGTCAGAAGCAAATCTTCCGACCGAAAACCCCACCATCAATAACAACAACTTCTAGCGAAGCGCAAGTAGGCTCCGGTGTACGTTAGGAATGTCCCAAATGAGCTTTAAGGTTTACGGCTGCTACAATCATCCTGGCAAATAACGGTTTTTTATATCGAAGATGGTTTACAAGTGAAGTATTCGTAAACAGTAAGAAATGGTAACTTCAGAAAATCGTTCCGAAATGAAGACGGGGGGATATAGTCAGCACCTGAGGAAAACACTAGCAGCTGACAATAGAGGGGCAGTGTACATTATGGCAGGAATTTTTTTCTAACATGAGAATCAGCATTCCTGGGGAACTGCCGAAGTCAGCGTCATCGCTTTTGCTAGACTCAATCGGGCAGTGACATTATTCCTAAAACTACCCCCACCCTCTGCTCTCCACCTCCGCGCATTAGCCAATGGCATTATGCTTTGTACGAAATTGCGGAGTGGTAAACGACGTGCAAGCTAGACCCCCCGCCCCCTTTCGCAGACTTCAATGCGAGATGCTTATAATGGTTTCCAGAACGAAACTTTGTCTCGAAACCTAGCAGAAAATCCCAAGAGATTCTGGTCGTATGTGAAGTACGCTAGCGGAAAGAAACAGTCTATGCCTTCTCTGCGCGATAGCAATGGAGATAGTATCGAGGGCCGTGCTGCCAAAGCAGAGATACTAAACTCAGCCTTCCTAAATGCTTTCACAAAAGAAGGCGAAGTAAACAATCCAGAATTCGAATGAAGAACAGCTGCCAACATGAGTGACGAAGAAGTAGATACCGTCGGAGTACTGAAGCAACTTAATCACTTAATGAAAGCAAGTCTTTGTTACAGATTGTATACCAATTAGCTTCATTTCAGAATATGCTGATGCAATAGCTCCATACTTAACAATCATATAGAACCGTTCGCTCGTACCCAAAGACTGGAAAGCTGCGCAGGTCACACATATATTCAAGAAAAGGTAGTCGGAGTAATCCACTAAATTACAGGCAGCAGGATTTTGAACCATATATTGTGCACGAATATTATGAATTACCTCGAAGAAAAGGTCTACTGACACATAGTCAACACCTATTTAGAAAACATTGTTCTTGTCAAACACAAGTACCTCTTTACTCGCTCGAAGTGTTAACTGCTATCGACAAGGGATTTCAAATTGATTCCGTATTTCTAGATTTGCGGAAGGCTTCTAACACTGTGCCACACAAGCAGCTTGTAGTGAAATTGGGTTCCTATAGAATTTCGTCTCAGTTATGTGACTGGATTCGTGATATCCTTCAGAGAGATCACAGTACGTAGCAAATAACGGAAAGTCATCGAGTAAAACAGAAGTGATTTCTGGCGTTCACCAAGGTAGTGTTATAAGCCCTTTGCTGTACCTTATTTATATAAACGATCTGAGAGATAATCTGAGCAGCCGTTTTCGGTTGCTTGCAGATGATGCCGTCGTTTATCGAATAGTAAAATCATCAGAAGATCAAAACAAATTGCATATCGATTTAGAAAAGATATATGTATGGTGCGAAAATTGGTAGTTGACCCTAAATAACGAAAAGTGTGAGGTCATCCACATGAGCGCTAAACGCAATCCGTTAATCTTCGGTTACGCGATATATCAGTCAAATGTAAGGGCCGTAAATTCAACTAAATACTTAGGAATTACAGTTACGAACAACTTAAATTAGAAGGAACTCATAGAAAATGTTGTGTGGAGCCGGCCGCGGTGGTCTCGCGGTTCTAGGCGCGCAGTCCGGAACCGTGCGACTGCTACGGTCGCAGGTTCGAATCCTGCCTCGGGCATGGATGTGTGTGATGTCCTTAGGTTAGTTAGGTTTAAGTAGTTCTAAGTTCTAGGGGACTAATGACCACAGCAGTTGAGTCCCATAGTGCTCAGAGCCATTTGAACCATTTTTTTGTTGTTGTGTGGATGACTAACCAAAGACTACGTTTTATTAGCAGGACACTTAGGAAATGTAACAGATCTATTAAGGAGACCGCCTACACTACGATTGTCCGTCCTGTTTTATAATACTGCTACGTGGTGTGGGATCCTTACCAGATTGACGGAGTACATCAAAGGAGTTCAAAGAAGTGTAGCACGTTTTGTATTATCGAGAAATTGGGGAGAGACTGTCAGTTCAATGATAGAGGATTTGGGATGGACATCATTAAAACAAGTGTGTTTTCCGAATGCGAAAAACGTTTGCTGACACCGACCTTCATGAGGAGAAACGATCACCATGATAAAAAAAAGATAAATCAGAGCTCGTACGGAAAGATATAGTTGTTCGTTCTTTCCACACGCTATAGGAGGTTGTATATACACTCCTGGAAATGGAAAAAAGAACACATTGACACCGGTGTGTCAGACCCACCATACTTGCTCCGGACACTGCGAGAGGGCTGTACAAGCAATGATCACACGCACGGCACAGCGGACACACCAGGAACCGCGGTGTTGGCCGTCGAATGGCGCTAGCTGCGCAGCATTTGTGCACCGCCGCCGTCAGTGTCAGCCAGTTTGCCGTGGCATACGGAGCTCCATCGCAGTCTTTAACACTGGTAGCATGCCGCGACAGCGTGGACGTGAACCGTATGTGCAGTTGACGGACTTTGAGCGAGGGCGTATAGTGGGCATGCGGGAGGCCGGGTGGACGTACCGCCGAATTGCTCAACACGTGGGGCGTGTGGTCTCCACAGTACATCGATGTTGTCGCCAGTGGTCGGCGGAAGGTGCACGTGCCCGTCGACCTGGGACCGGACCGCAGCGACGCACGGATGCACGCCAAGACCGTAGGATCCTACGCAGTGCCGTAGGGGACCGCACCGCCACTTCCCAGCAAATTAGGGACACTGTTGCTCCTGGGGTATCGGCGAGGACCATTCGCAACCGTCTCCATGAAGCTGGGCTACGGTCCCGCACACCGTTAGGCCGTCTTCCGCTCACGCCCCAACATCGTGCAGCCCGCCTCCAGTGGTGTCGCGACAGGCGTGAATGGAGGGACGAATGGAGACGTGTCGTCTTCAGCGATGAGAGTCGCTTCTGCCTTGGTGCCAATGATGGTCGTATGCGTGTTTGGCGCCGTGCAGGTGAGCGCCACAATCAGGACTGCATACGACCGAGGCACACAGGGCCAACACCCGGCATCATGGTGTGGGGAGCGATCTCCTACACTGGCCGTACACCACTGGTGATCGTCGAGGGGACACTGAATAGTGCACGGTACATCCAAACCGTCATCGAACCCATCGTTCTACCATTCCTAGACCGGCAAGGGAACTTGCTGTTCCAACAGGACAATGCACGTCCGCATGTATCCCGTGCCACCCAACGTGCTCTAGAAGGTGTAAGTCAACTACCCTGGCCAGCAAGATCTCCGGATCTGTCCCCCATTGAGCATGTTTGGGACTGGATGAAGCGTCGTCTCACGCGGTCTGCACGTCCAGCACGAACGCTGGTCCAACTGAGGCGCCAGGTGGAAATGGCATGGCAAGCCGTTCCACAGGACTACATCCAGCATCTCTACGATCGTCTCCATGGGAGAATAGCAGCCTGCATTGCTGCGAAAGGTGGATATACACTGTACTAGTGCCGACATTGTGCATGCTCTGTTGCCTGTGTCTATGTGCCTGTGGTTCTGTCAGTGTGATCATGTGATGTATCTGACCCCAGGAATGTGTCAATAAAGTTTCCCCTTCCTGGGACAATGAATTCACGGTGTTCTTATTTCAATTTCCAGGAGTGTAGATTATTGTGAAGGTGGTTCGATTAACCCTCTGCCAGGTACTTAAATGTGATTTGCAGAATATCCATATAGATGTAGATGTAGAATTTTAATTTTTTCGGTTAGACTGCACGAGCGCAGGAAGTTACCATCTGTACGTCCATCCAGTACGAAGTGCCGCCAGCAGCAGTGGCAGCAGCAGGTATCAGTAGGGAAGAAGATGTCTACCAGCAAGCATTGTTCCGTTCTTTTTGCTACAGCCGTATGATTATTTTACGTGCGCACATCAAAGCACTCCAGTGTTATACCGTTTCCATGAATGTGAAGATTAAAGAATCTCTGTGATACATTAATAACGTTTAAACTTCTTTGTTTTTACTGTTATAGATGAGGACATGCAGAAGTTACTGCCTGAATAACAGCAACCGCAAGGATGTCTTCGCAACATGATGTTGTTCCACTAGTCAGTGTCACGGTCACAGCTGTCACCAGAGTCTCAGGGAAGCCCTAAAAGACTAACGCGTTATGCCAAAACATATAACGTGACAGCAAGTGAATCTAAGTGTGTGATTACGGGTCTACAACTGGATTGTGACTTTGACATGGTAATAGAGGTGGAAAATATGTTGACGCTACAGTTCAATATTCGTGGTCTGCATAGGACTATGTTTATGGATTGATGGAATATATAGTGAGGAGGATGACAGACGAGTAAGACGCACCTTATACTATGATTGACATTCACAGGCTTGATCTCAAGGTGCCTAAAATAGAAGCATATAATGAGTTAATGCTAAAATTAACCTCATGGGACACGAACATGTAAATAAGGTATTAGGTTTTGTTAAGCTTAAACATTTGTATTGTGCATTATCAACTGTAACAGATAGGTTGTGTCATTGGAATCAGTATATAAGTGAGACATTATTATTTTGTTGAGTATTTGGTCAACGACCACATAAATATGGATAAGAAGGGGCAATTCATCAATGCCTGTATCCCCCTTTACCTAAGTGCTGTAAGACCGAATTGAAGGCTTCTTCAAGACAGCTTTTGGTGATATTTTGTGCTATAGTGCAATGATTGTAAGTAAATGTATACATGTAAATAAAAAATTTTTGTATTTCCCTCATGTCCTATTCAACTATGTTGAGTTATTAGTAGCAAGATACAAAGCTGCAGTTTAAAAACGGACTTTCTTCAAGCATACGTAATGTGTAGTTTCAACACTGCTTCTACTGAGGTGTTGACAAGATCGCTACTTGTAATCCTCTTCATCTTTGTTGGGCAGTGCATTAATATTTACATCACGACGTGGAGACGATTGCACACAGTACAGCACACTATAAATACTGTTTTTTGTTGACATTTAGTCACGCATAGTCAGAAATCATTACTACTGTGTCCGCCCCCGGTAGCTGAATGGTCAGCGTGACGGATTGTCAATCGTCTGGGCCCGGATTCAATTCCCGGATGGGTCGGGGAATTTTCTCCGCCCAGGGACTGGATGTTGTGCTGTCTTCATCGTCATCCTATCATCCTCATCGACTGCAGGTCGCACAAAGTGGCGTCACATTGAACGACCGGCACCCGGTGAACGGCCTGCCCGGCGGGGAGCCCTAGCCATACGATTAAATTAAATAAATTACCACTGTAAAAATCTTCGAAAGCACAAACAAAAGAATGACGTCATACCATGGCCTGCAATATTAACGTCTTTTATGAATAACGAAGATGAAGTGGATACCATTGCTTTCAGTAGAATGTTGTACAGTCTAGCTCACTGCTCAGATATTTGTTATAACAAATTATTTTTTTCCTCGATGTTTTCAAGTGTCCTTACGGCACTGGCGTCGCATCAGTGTCTGGCGTTGCAAAGGCCTCACGTTGGAAATGAGATGGCTTCATGCTGGCATGGTGCTGGCGTTACACTGTTGTCGCCCCGACGTTTGACATAGTGTCGGTGATGCGACACTTTCAGACAAAAGGAACTGAGCACTTTTATGGGGATGTGTGTGTGTATATGTCTCTACTGTGCAAATGCAGATACGAGGTTTGGAACTTTATTAGTGGCAACTATTTATTTAAAGCTCGTAGAAAATGGATACGTGTTTCAAAGTTTTACTGACCTCCAAAGTAGTCACCAGCATTGTGTATAACCCGTTGCCAGCGATGTGTAAGTCGTAGGATACTCTTAGAAGCCACAGTTGTGTTGACAGTTCGAGCGGCGCGGTCTGTTGCCCGACGAATTTGTAGCAGTTCTGAAGCGAGTGCCGTGAAGTGTTTCCTTCACTTTAGGAATCGAGTTCGACTCACACGGGCTTAAGTCAGGGGAGTGCAGTAGGTGGTATAGCACTTAGCAGCCCCATCAGTCTAAACAAAACAGCTTACACTGTACGTGCTTGAGCATTGTCCAGCCAAATGATGGTCAGGTTCTGCAGAAATGTCGTCACTTCTGTCTCTAAGCTGTTAGTAGGTTGTGTTCCAGAAATGAACAGCATAGAGACAGAAGTGATGAAACTTACTGCGGAACCTGACGATCATTTTGCATTACAATGCTCAAGCACGTAGAGTGTCTGGGTGAGCTACTTCAAATCAAATATTCAAATGTGTGCGAAATATTATGGGACTTAACTGCTAAGGTCATCAGTCCTTAATCTTACACACTACTTAACCGAAATCATCCTAAGGGCAAACACACACACCCATGCCTGAGGGAGGACTCGAACCTCCGCTGGGACGAGCTGCAGCGCCAAGACCGCTCGGCTAATCCCGCACGGCTGAGATACTTCGACGGTGCAGCTTGTATGACGTCATAGAATATTCCGCCAAATGGTCCTAAATTATAACGCAAGCCCTTAAGCACGTTTAATGTGTTAAGCATACGGAAAAATGTTAAAAGTATTGGCTAGATACATTTTATTACATGGCTCAGGATACACATTCCACCGACTGTCGTGTGTAAACCAGCGTCATTGCTCTTCTAGCCCCAGTTAAGTGATACGAGACCTCCTGCACGTTAATTTAAATGACAAGCAGCCCACGCCTCTGCATGAAATGTGTGTGACAGATTAAAAATGGTCGGCAATATTAGTATTATTCATGGATTTCCTATCTAGCACGTAAGTATTTGGTATTTTTTTCTAAGGACATCGTAGATATCAAGACCGAAGAGCGCATAAAGTACCTTCACACGTACCTGCAGGTACGTAAACCAACGGGAAAGCGTCTTGAAACATACCTACACTTCCAACGGATTAAACATCAACCATTCGCAACTGTACAACCCGGAGGCATGGCTAGCACAAATTTCCCGCAGTGTCCTACACATAATTAGTAGTCAGTCTTTTAACTGTATATTTATGTAAACATCAAACACAGTTGTTTCGGCAAGGCTTCAGGACCAGGTCGCATCCCACTCAGGTTTCCTTAAAGGTCACTGAATAAATACATTCACATTTAATAATCATATACAGCCACTTACTCAGTGGAATATCAGTACCTAAAGATTGGAGAGGTTTTCAGTACTCATAGCAAATACAACCCCAGTGATATTTTGAATCCACATATTGCCGTAAGGAAATCAGCTTGACCGAACTGGTCAGATACAGCAGCAAAAAAGCAGATGAGACTAACCGTACGGCAGGCCGCAGTGGCCGAGCGGTTCTAGGCGGTTCAGTCCGGAACCGCGCGACTGCTACGGTCGCAGGTTCGAGTCCTGCCTCGGGCATGGATGTGTGTGATGTCCTTAGGTTAGTTAGGTTTAAGTAGCTGTACGTTCTAGGAGACTGACGACCGCAGATTTTAAGTCCCATAGCGCTCAGAGCCATTTGAACCATTTGAATCACTAACCGTACGTGATAAATATCAGCACATAACTACCACCCCGTAAAGTTTTTTAAAATGGCGCTGCAGATGCAGATTATCAGTGACATAGAATCTAAATTACCGACCTTTATGTGTGAGTCAGGAGATGAAGCGAAAGAGGAGAGCCCTCCGATAAAATAATCCTTAACTAAAAGAGTTTATATCGATCTCGGAATCGTCACTTGATCGGACCTTGCTATAACATGGGAAGTTTTTCAAACACCACTAGCGTTGTAGAGAACACCAATGATTGTGGTGTTACTACTGGTAACGGAGATGAAGTCTCCATCATGTTTTAATCAAGTCTAGTATTTCAGCTGCGAGCTAACATCCCTAAGGTGTTCGGGCTCACATGCGGTTCCTCTTCGTCAAAATGTCTTGGCTCGAACTCGTCTAGGGGTTGTACCGCAGGTGTCGCATTACACGCCCTAAATTGTAAATTTGTGACCCTTTGGTTAAATTGTCTGGCTGATGGCAAGTTGGTGAAATACAAAGTTATTATAATGTATAATAACAGTAATAGTAATGTCGGGAGCTCAATTAACAACCCATAAATAATGTAGGCCACACAGTTGCGAATTGGTTAGAATAATGTTTATTCAGATAGCAAACTAATACCGAAGGTGGTCGTATTTAGAATTACTATTACACACGAGTGCATATCCATTTGACACAATTCGATCAGCCGGCCGCGGTGGTCTCGCGGTTCTAGGCGCGCAGTCCGGAACCGTGGGACTGCTACGGTCGCAGGTTCGAATCCTGCCTCGGGCATGGATGTGTGTGATGTCCTTAGGTTAGTTAGGTTTAAGTAGTTCTAAGTTCTAGGGGACTGATAACCACAGCAGTTGAGTCCCATAGTGCTCAGAGCCATTTTTTTGAACAATTCGATCATTCACAATCTCATCACGAATTACAAGTTCTATACTCCACCTCGTTAACTATGCGAAAAGTTAGAGTTCGCACCAGGCCCCAGCTGCTCAAAGCTCAGAGAGTAAGTCCCGAGATAAAACACGACGCGACATTTTCGAAGTCGTTTCACTTCCTACCTGGCTGAAGACCGACTGTCCGCTTTCACGTCTCAATCCGCACTGAACCCTTTGGTGTCCCCAGCCAAAGCGTCCGTTTTCGCGTCTCCATCCGAACTGTCCGCTTTGGTGTCTCGACCAGAACTGTCCTCTGTCAGTCCCTGGCTGCGTTTACCGCTCTTCGAATACCGTCGTTCAGCTGACTAGGCAGTTCCCTTTCCTGAGTCTGGCTACAGTTTATTCTACGTTCCCTTACATTTTAACATATTTAAATAATCAGAGCTTGACCACTTAAACGTTCTAATTAAAGTAACAATAATATCCATTACATAATAAACGTTATATTCTTTTACATAAAACCAATACAATTTCCTTCTTAACTTTGAATATCATGGCCAGTAGCCTTGCACCAATGTGCTTTCTGATAAATAAATAAGGAACTAAAGCAACTATTATGCACTAAACCTTACAACAATTATTCTGTTACCTAATGATTCGCCGCGCGGTTTAGCCGAGCGCTCTAGGGCGCTGCAGTCATGGACTGTGCGGCTGGTCCCGGCGGAGATTCGAGTCCTCCCTCGGGCATGGGGGTGTGTGTTTGTTCTTAGGATGATTTAGGTTAAGTAGTGTGTAAGCTTAGGGACTGATGACCTTAGCAGTTAAGTCCCATAATATTTCATACACATTTGAACATTTGAACCTAATGATTCAATAAGTTGACATGCTGTCATATTTCAATGTGTTTTGTATGGAGGAAATGATGATCTGATGTTTAACTGAAAATACTGATAATTTAAACTTGCTATATCTTTTAAGCAAATAAAGTTACAGAGCTGATATTTACACCGTTTGTCATTTTCATGATATGCTTCTGTATGAAGTCAATCGGTAAGATCGACCAAAGCGTTCAGATTTTAGCATTCAGGTCTTTGTTACAAAACTTGTTAATTTCACTTTAACAGTAAATCCTAAACAATTATAGATATGATCAATATTCAAGTTTTATTGGGATCACCATGAAAATTTATGAAGGATGGCAGATTAAAATTACTGTGGCGGCATTCCCTGCACTACTACAGCGTTAAATAGTGTTCATAAATGTTTCCCTTTATGACCGATCTAAGGTCCGCCATAATTAACACTGCAACGTCTCTTTAGCCACAAACGGATTCTATTCGGTTTCTCTATGATGTAGGTTGTTGTCTGTCTCACTCGCACACTACAGTGCTTAGGCGTCAGTAGACAATAGACGCCTGTGAATTTCCCCATCTCGTGGCGAATCTGCGCCCTTTGTGGCACGCGGTCCTGGACGACGGGGTTCGTTTCACAATTCCTGTAGACTGACGCTTCCGGCCATATATTTCAATGAGTGCGCAATGCTCATTAACACACACAACACAGTAAGCCAATTAGACAAAACATGCCACCCTATAACATTAGTCTCTAGGTTCTAGCGAGCCAAATATGTTTGAATCGAACGCCCATCCAATTTTAAGCTCCTGGTTGAATTACACTATACTGTGTGTGTGCTGCATTGCTTCTTTAGGGATGTCTCAGAAGATGTAAGTCGAAAATTACTGTAAATCATCCAGTAGGAGATCTGACAAAGAACTGTCTACGACTGAGTCATTTAAAACGAATGAAATAGGTTACTATTCGAGTCATAGGGATACAATGCATCAGTGTGGTATTTTCGTAATATCATCATGGAAAAAAGTGCCGTCCATTGACTACTGAAATGTTATATAGCTATGTCGAATTACTAAAAATATTATTTCTTATACAGAGCAGTGAAGGTGGAGCCTTTGTCAATTCATCACTGCCAATGAAGAAGTTGTTTAATCGATCTACTGGGAAGCA
Source organism: Schistocerca nitens (assembly GCF_023898315.1). Taxonomy (NCBI): domain Eukaryota; kingdom Metazoa; phylum Arthropoda; class Insecta; order Orthoptera; family Acrididae; genus Schistocerca; species Schistocerca nitens. The sequence goes on from NC_064616.1 coordinate 955,318,014, forward strand.
AGAATCTGACCCCAGAAAGTTGGTTGTGTTTTTGTTAATCTCATAAAACCACCGTTTCTGTTATATGTGTGCTTTCTAAAATGTAGAAATATTTTAAGTTGGATTATCAATAAATAGTTTGTTCCTTTCTTTAAAAAGAGCTTTTTCTCTATTTATTCATTTAATATTTCTTACCGCCTACTCACTTTCAGGCTTCAGGTAAGTATTGGATGCTCTCCTCTTGAAGAATATGTTTAGAATCTCTGTGTAAACGCCGCTGAAACTGAAGACAACCTGCTGCCACATTCCAATGCAGTCCTCTCTGTTTACGATAAAATACCAGATACCCTATACATGGATGGATGTACACGCTTCATAAAGAAAGAGAACTCTTTTTCTCCATGCTCCGTGCCGACACGTCGGTGTGTGCGTGCACTGTGTCTGCTCAGCGCGACGGCTGGTGGCCAACTACAGCCGCGGTAGCCTTAACGCGATAAAATTGCTTGCGTCGCAAAAATCCATGTCGAGGCACGGTGCCGTGACTGATTCCCGAACTCACCTGTACGCGCGCAGATGCCAACATTGAGAAAAATAGGGACGCCGGTATCTGCAAGTTGACTAAAGAAGAAGTCTGGTGATGTGACCTGAGTGTTTGAAATTGTGCATTAGCAAAAAATGGTTCAAATGGCTCGGACCACTGTGGGACTTAACATCTGAAGTCATCAGTCCCCTAGAACTTAGAACTACTTAAATCTAACTAACCTAAGGACATCACACACATCCATGCCCGAGGCAGGATTCGAACCTGCGACCGTAGCAGTCGCGCGGTTCCGGACTGAAGCGTCTAGAACCGCTCGGCCCCCTCGGCCGGCTTTCGTGTTGAGTTAACAAGGACAATAGTTGCTGGTTAGGAGTCCTTGACCAGTACAAAGATTTTTGTCATGTAGTATCAGGTTCATATTTGCTAATTGATACTGACTAAAAACGAGGTCATATCTTTTTTACGGCTAGTCACCGTGCCACCAAGGAATATCGCACAGATTAGTACGGGATTGGACACTGCACACCACACAGTCACCCAGTGAGGGTGAAGGGATATCTCCATCGCGGAATGCGGATTCTCTGACCCCCAAATGTGCCAAATTAGCCTACTGGTGGACCCATCTAAATGAGACTGGGCTTCATCGCGCATGCGCATACAAAATCCTATCACGTCCTTGCGTAAACCGTTCAGACGTTATGACGATTTAATTTCATATAGTTCAATAAACGTCACCCTGTAAGTAAATTCTAATGTTGGAAAACTGGTGGTGCTCGTCGGTGGAATCTTCCACGGCCAAGGTAGCAGAAGTTGAAGCAAATCACGCGCTGTATCTTGTCTGAGATACAGAGGCGAGCGAGTGTGCCCGGACTTACACCAGTTCACTGCTGGTTGCACCACTTCACCTTAACACGTCTGGCGCAGCGCACAAGTATTGAACGACAATTAAGTGTGAAATTAAAAATCAAAATTTATCTTTAAAACTTTGTTAAAATAGAATTTATTGTTATAATGTTCCAAATACCAAGTATTTATGTCCTAGACTTAACAGTTTACGTAAAAATGCCGTTTTAAGAAAAAAATAAGTGGCGCTAAATAATGAAACTAGAAAGCCAGACTTTGGTCACAATGTGTACTTATAGCTCATAAATAAGTATTGCGGGTTTTTAAACCATATAACAAAAATAAACGCCGGAATCAATGGTTTCAGGAAAAATCAGAGGCTCTAAATAATGGACTTAGAAACATGAAAATTTGTTTTATGCTTTAGTTCACCCCAAAAATAATAACTAAAAGACCACGTTAAGCTACCTCTTATAGTTTTTGAGTAATTAAGTAAAAAATCAAATTTATAACTAAAATGTACCCAATTGTTGTAGATTAAGTACCTGTGATTTTAATGATAGAGAATTTTTGTTAAAGTGGATGATAGAACATACCAAGTGATAAAGCTATACTAAATTTGAGAGCTGTAGTATTAATAACTGCTGACACAAGTTCTAGTAAAGATATGGTTCAGAGGTAACGATCCATCGTTAGTTCCACTATAAAAATTCTAGAAGGTAAAGTTTTCATTCTAGCGAGCTGAATATTTTTATGTGATTTCACACGGAATACAAATAATAATTAAGAGGTTACTGATGTAGTTTGTAACTATATTATTAAAGTTTATGTGCCCGAGAAAGCAGTCGTTCGGAGGCTGCTGTAGTATGCAGGTAGCCGTAGATAACATATGTTCCCCCTGGCCGTCCGCTCCGGCACATATATAAATGCAGCCCGAGAGGCAGTAGTAAGGTTCACTTCACATTCAGCTACTGTATGATCCACGTGTGTTAAAAGGCGTATCGCTGTCTGCCATGGATGACGTCAGAGCTGAACTGTGTCAAAGCGCGTATTTTCTAGTAAAAACGGATAGTGAAATCGCGAGGACTGTACAACGTCCTGGATCACTTAGAATTCGCCAGAGTAACTGTTAGTGTGCCGTCCGTGTGAATTGCAAATCCGCGTGGCAAGTGGCGACTTTATTTCCACTTTTATGGCGAGCATTAAGTTTGAACCTTTATTGCCAACCTTCATTGAGTACCAAGAATGAGATTTTCACTCTGCAGCGGAGTGTGCGCTGATATGAAACTTCCTGGCAGATTAAAACTGTGTGCCCGACCGAGACTCTAACTCGGGACCTTTGCCTTTCGCGGGCAAGTGCTCTACCATCTGAGCTACCGAAGCACGACTCACGCCCGGTCCTCACAGCTTTACTTCTGCCAGTACCTCATCTCCTACCTTCCAAACTTTACAGAAGCTCTCCTGCGAACCTTGCAGAACTAGCACTCCTGAAAGAAAAGATACTGCGGAGACATGGCTTAGCCACAGCCTGGGGGATGTTTCCAGAATGAGCACTTGCCCGCGAAAGGCAAAGGTCCCGAGTTCGAGTCTCGGTCAGTCACACAGTTTTAATCTGCCAGGAAGTTTCATATCAGCGCAAACTCCGCTGCAGAGTGAAAATCTCATTCTGGAAACATCCCCCAGGCTGTGGCTAAGCCATGTCTCCGCAGTATCCTTTCTTTCATGAGTGCTAGTTCTGCAAGGTTCGCAGGAGAGCTTCTGTAAAGTTTGGAAGGTAGGAGATGAGATACTGGCAGAAGTAAAGCTGTGAGGACCGGGCGTGAGTCGTGCTTCGGTAGCTCAGGTGGTAAAGCACTTGCCCGCGAAAGGCAAAGGTTCCGAGTTCGAGTCTCGGTCGGACACACAGTTTTAATCTGCCAGGAAGTTTCATTGAGTAATTTTAGTCAGGACGAAAGTCAATCTGGTAGGAACGCACCATAGAGGTCGCCTCTGAACTGCTAAATGTGCTGTCCGAATAGAAAGACTTGCTTTCAATTGAAAATAGTGAATTTTCAAGTGTTGTGTGGGAACAACTTTATGCAATATAATTATGATTGGGACTCTATACTTTTATTTGAAATGAAAGTCCTGATCCCGCAAATAAATAGGAGGATAGAGACTTTTCTTTCAGTGGGTTGGACTAGAATGTGGCCATGCAGACTGGAAACTAAGGTCAGTACGTTTCCCTTCGCTTTCTGGCTGATCACTAGTTTAGTTGCCAGGCTCGCGTGAGAAAAACGGCGAACAAACAAATGATTAACTTTTAACCGCCGACCCACAAACTGTTTGGTGTCTCATGAGACAGAATATAGAATATTTATGCCGCATACAGACAAAGCAGAAAATAGTCATCCGCGAAATCACAAAACAGACTGAAGTGTGTGTCGACTAATCGTGGACAGGCGCTCGTAGATGAGAACTGGACGAAAGTAAGAAGAGAGCATCGGCGAGAGTTACTGCAGTAATAAATGTTGCAGTCGCGAACACTGGCAGCAGCCAAACAACACGAACGGAGCTGCATAAACTGGGAATTCAGGGCGATTTGGGGTTAAGTGATTAAATCTGGTCGGATAAGTGTTGTTGCACACTTTTCCCAATTTCTGGCCTAGTTTACGTTCCAAGAGTGAATTATGGCAGGCGTTCGGTGATGATTTGCACAGCCACATAGTGGTATTGGATAGGACCCATGGCTACTCACCAAGGTAACTTGACTGCCGAGGACTATGAGCAGGTGCATCCCATGTTACAATAATTGTTCCCCAATGGTGATGCTATAGCCCAAGACGACTCGCCCCCTGTTCACACAGCTCGCATCGTCCAGGACTGATTTTGCGAGGATGAAGATGACTTGTCGCATCTCCTTTGGCTCCCGCCGTTGCCAGTTCTGTATACTGTTGAGTCTCTGTGGCCTACGTTCGAGTGAAAGGAGCGTGATCACTAACCACCTCCTCCATCACACTTACGTGAAACTGCCACTATTTTACAGGAAGAATGGTACAGCATTTCCCTGAAAATAGTGAAGGACCCTTATGTCTCCATTCTGAAACGGATGTTTTGAACGCAAGTTTAATACACCGTATTAGGCATGATAACGTGTTCCGTTTTGGTATTTCCATGCATTTGTCAACCCTCGTATCTGTAAGAAATGCGTGCCTACTTCGGCACGAAATAATAAGATAATATGCAATTTGAACTTTTAGATGGTCTGTGCTTACGTGCTGTCCTGTATCATTCTCAAGTAGGACGAAAATATTGATACATAAAGAAACGGAATTAAATAATTTAGTGCAGCACTTCATAAAAACAACTGAGTATAGTTAAGCAAGTGTGAGCCAACTATCGGTTTTCATAAATCTAGTTCTCTGTTGCCGACCTTGGTGGAATACGTGTAGTATGTAAATAGATCCAGCTTCGTTTCATAACGTGCTAATCCCTAGGGAAGTCTGAGTAAACTATCAGTTGCTGTATCCATGTGGCAGTGATTTGAAATACAGAACTAAAGCCATTCAAGTATATTGAAGACTGCTCTACAGGAACATTCCACCTCGAAAATAATGACCCAGAAATTTTTTACTTCCGTTGATTCGTACTTACCGATTGAGAGCGACTTTGGTGATATAGAAAATGCACTAAAAGTGCAAGAAAGGTGTAATACCCCAGAAGATCACATTAGTGTCATGCAAGAAGCCAGAAAAAAACACCTTCCTCAAATCCATAGGATGGCAAAAGCAATCTTTTGGTGATCTCCACCGTGAGAAAAGAACATGGTCAACAGAATGCATAACATACACATTAATAAAGTTAATTGGCTGGAACATCGTGAAATAAAAACAGCCAAGGAGAAAACTTATTCTATATTCGTGAAAGAAACTTCGATGAGCATACCGTTGAATTAAATATTCAGAGATGCACTGCAGGCTGGCCAAAGTCTTCGTCATACCTTACAGCATTCTTGGTAAGTTTATGGTTCAAATGGCTCTGATCACTATGGGACTTAACATCTGAGGTCCCCTAGAACTAACCTAAGGATATCACACACATCCATGCCGGAGGTAGGATTCGAACCTGCGACCGTAGCGGTCCCGCGGTTCCAGACTGAAGCGCATAGAACCGCTCGGCCACACCGGCCGGCTGGTAGCTTTATGGTCAAATGATAAACCAGTATCACTGCCAAAATTGCAGCACATAAATCGATGATGCATCTCAATCGAGGTGATGTCTGAAAGTCTTATGATAACTTAATTTCAGACCCTGACATTGGGGATGAGGTTGATCGCATTGATGGAACACTTAGTTTAACTTTGGAGTAGTTTTCAAGCCTGTCAGCGCATAAAACATTTAACTTTGGAGTAGTTTTCAAGCCTGTCAGCGCATAAAACAATCATGTGGGCGTAATGTATTTATATAATTAACAGTAGTTACGATAATGTTACATAAGGTGTTGAAGTATCTACCTTCATAAAACCGTATAAAAGACAAAACAGTAGTAGTGAATTTGATATATGTTTCAACTATTTTTGTATTTTTCTACTTTTACATCGACGTTGCGAATAAAAGGTTGTTCAAACATAAATTATGACGTGTAGTTATTTCAGTTACGTAAGTGCTGCTTCATTTTCCTTCTTCCCAACTATAAACCACAAGAACCAATTCCCAGTGTTAAATTTAAGATAAGCAATGAGGAACCAACTCCAATTTTGGTCCCCTACGCCCGGTGGATCAGTAAATGTTGAGACCTATAGCATTAATCTGACAGAGGATTAGTAAATGCTTATAATGCGACAGTTTCTTTCGGGATAATTAATTGCATTTGTAAAGTTGTGCTAAAACAGCTCTAGCTCAAAATGTAGATTTTGGAGTGGATTTCATATTACATAACAATTTAGAATTTAGTATTCCTAAAAACCAAAACGTAATTCGACTCATACCGGTAAAGGAATTGTCAAGTGCGCTGTATCAGATGCTTTTTCGCCTTGAACCATAAGGTACCGAAGGTACTGACAAAACTAATGACGGCGATGTTTACATCCTTACTGATTTTCGATCTAGCTGCTTGTAGCTCTGTCACAGCAAAAATAAAGAGCTGGACTGCATAGAGAAAAGTAAATCGAAGGACACTGAGTTGCCAAAGATAGTCTGCATTGTTGCCAAGCTTCAGTTGTATCACCAGCAGGAAGAAAGCAAGCCGTTGTGTTACTTGAGCGGGTGTTGAAGAGAGTATGGCTTCCGTCTCAGAGATATAGCTGCAGACGGCTGGAATACTAGAATCATACATAAAAAGTATTTAAGTTTCTGTAACTAGGTAATAAGGCACTGGAGCGTAATTAGTAATTGTATTCCTATACAACAACTGCAAACTAAATATAATAAATCAATAACCGTCTCAGATAGTTTTGTTTTTCTATCTTAAGCATACTGAAAACTGAAAATCTTACCCTTCCGACATGATTCACATTTCCGTAGCACTACCGGTGGCCATACTGTAAACATTGTGAGTAGGAAACAAGAAAACGTTTTTCTTAAGGATTTCGACAATGGCACTCTTCCCAATACTTCGGAATACGAACGAAAAAGTAATAATGCAGCACTGATTACGAAACGTGATTATCCATAGAGAACATAAAGCGTCAAACGAACAAAGTCTACAGTGCAAGCCAACCATACTCAATGAAGCAAAAAGTGGGCTCAGAAAGATATGGAGAAAAAGAAACCAGTAAACGTGTGCACTGCAAGTTCCATTCCAGCTTCTCCTAAAATGAAAATAGATGCAGCTGTTATCATAACACGGAACAAGGAACACTAAACGATGACAGCAAGGTCTATAATAAATCTTCCTCAAGCAAAACTGTTGTCCAGTCTATAAATGCTGACAGAACGACAAATCTCGTCCACATGTAATGATGCAATATAACCGCTGCTGATGCGTTGTCGAGAAAAGCGGAAAGTGTCCATATTGAAGAGCTTTTCCACTTGCAGCACACTGAAGACAGACAGATCCAGAAATAACAATATGTTCATTAAGATGAGTGCGATGCTGATTTTCTATGCATGGTCCCGCGGTCGGTGCAGTATGTTATCCCCTGATGTTTCCTTCTAAACGAAGCGTCTGGGCTACAGTATTTTCATATGAAAATTAACGAGCGGTAATGTGACGGCACAGACTAGCACACATTTCTAAAATTTGCAGAGACTACCCATAGATTGTTTATTTATGGCGCAAAACTACGACTACTATATTTTAATAGAGCATAGCACAGGCTTAATTTCTGCTGTGAATGAGTTGCTCAACATTGGATGAATAGCATCGACACCCCTGCGCTCTACGTACAATACAGACTCATTTTACGCTAATTAATGGCAGCAAAATGTCCTATGCATGCATCCTTTTGCAACGACTTAATTTCCTTCCCAGTAGATTGTCATCCTGATGAAGAGGAGACAAACAAGTGTTACAGTTACCACACCATCGTTCGCTTCCTTTCCCCATACTAACACCCACTGTTGATGTCTCATAAATTATGATACAAGACGCACATTTATAGCAACAATAACTTGTCTATTACCGTCAGTTTTCTAAAAGGGTATTCTACCGCTGCTCTGAAAATGAGTACTTAAAGCAGAAACAACTACTGCGTGAGTGTAAAATAGTGAATATGAGGGAACTACAATCCCTTACGATCTAATAAATAACAATATAATGGTAATTAATGAAGTCTGGCAAACTCCATCACTCATTCGATGATTATGAAAAGCTACTGCGTTTATCTACAGAGTACTGCAGTACGAAATCAAATGTTTCTTACGGTTCCATTACTTCGCTTCATTGGAGGTTTCAATCATAGCAGAGTAGGAGGAAACACATGTGACTTTAAGCACACTTTTCCTGTTGCAGTAACAAACAGCTAGAAAGGTATCTATAACGTGAACAGTCTCTTATTCCTCTAATAGTGTTTAAGGCAAAAAGAGACAGATTTCCCACGGAGTAAAAGATGAAATAAACTGTGGTTTACTCGCAGAATAATTTTTTCCTAGTCGAAAAATTTCCTTTTCAAATCCACTGTCACTTATTACACGAGCATTGTTCCTAATTTCTCATTCAAATTACACATAAATATCTAGTGAACTTATTAGAATATTTCAGCTCCAGTGCTGACGTTCGACGTTTGTCGATTTAGTTTCTCTATATACTCCAGATGGCAATTTTTTAAGACAATACAAGTATTTGTGAACATTTGTCATACTTTCTATTTAACACAGCTTAACGCCATCCTTTACGCAGCCAATTTTTTGTCATGGCGCTAATACATGTCAGTCAGATGAAAATCAGAGTGCTTTTACTGTCTGTTCAAGTAACTAATGGTTACTTTATTTCAGAACAGTGAAAGTAGGATGGCACCGAGCTGATTACGTAACCTATTGTAATATTTAGAATCCTTCAACTGACTATCGCTAAGCTGCATTATAATGAATGATTGTATTTGTCAAGCAATTATTGCAGAATTAATGTAATTATCACAAGGATGAACTATGTTGTGATTTTTGTATCATTCGCAACTCCTGAATTGAGGACGATCTTCGTTAATTAAAATTGTCGAAACTGAGACCAAGTGAAAGAAATATCGTTTTCAAATTTATATAAGCTGTATGTTACAAACACTGATGCATGCTTCAACTAAAATGTAAGAAATGTTTAATGTGTTATATGATATATAGAGACATTATTTGCCAAACGAGGTGCATAATAAATCATTACAATAAGAAATGTGGTACTAAAACAGGCATGATAAAGTGAGAAGCAAGCTGTGTTGACTAATATTATTTACAGTAATTACTTATTGAACCAAAAATTGCAGCTACAGTATTTTACTGACTATAAGATGCACCTTAATTTTTAAGAGTTCCTCTTTTTTTAAATAACGTTTTTACCATTCTTATTAGTAGATTGTAAAGCTAGGCTAAACAAAAACTTCTTACCTTATAGAACCGAACTGATCTTCAGTCCCTGAAAATCGTCATCATCCAGCTTTGGCAATCAGATCTCTATTTGCAGATTTAATTTTCCTCATTTTTTCAGTTCTTCTTTAGTTGCCCTCGGTCGCGGATGTTTTTTTTTTCTGTGGGTGGAGGGCTGGGATGCTGCTCAGCTGCTCGAGTTCATGTTCTTCTGCGTATGCTATTACTTTCAATTTGAAGCCCGTGTCATATAAACACCTGTAATTTTTTTCCATTACGAAATTACCTATTAACAAAGATATTGTACTATTAACGATAACACAAGTCACTTTCTATACAAATTCACTGGCAGCGTAGACTACAGAGACGCATCGTAGGCTAGACAGAGTTATGGGTTTGTGACGACGGTACGGGACGAAGATAGTGTTAGCAAGATTGTGAATCTTCGCAACTTATGCGTAACACCGGTGTCATGCTGCTGCCAATACAATGTTACCCGATAGAGGAAGGTTTCTGGTGGCATCGAATATATGTCCCTTTTCGAGACTGGTGCACATTGTAAATCAAACGCGGGACATTTCTATATTAATTTCGAGTATAAGACGCACCTGAATCATGGAAGCAGTTCTTTGAAGAAAAAAGTGCGTCTTATAACCTGTACGTTTGCGTTTGATTACAATAGGGTATAAATATATATTGCAGCGACACAGGAGAAACGTAACTGTATTCTCTGCCGGCATTCCATTGTAAAGATGTAATGTAAATTTTATTTGCAACATCTCAAAAAACATCACCCAAGAATTTACGTCATTAAATGTATACTTGCCTGAAAGTCGGACGATAACGATAACAGGTTAAGTCAATTTTCCCAGTGCAGTACACAGCTTAGTGTTACAGCCAAAGTTTATCTTTTCTATGGTAGGCAGAAGCTAGTACTTATTTGCTCATAAAAATGATACACACATTGCATTAATAATGCCAAAATAATCATTAAATGGGAATGGAGCAATAATCGTTAACATTGATGGTGAATATGACTGTCATTCGACATTACATAGCTGTCGCTAAATAGCGTATGCTCAATCCTCAACACAGTTGGTAACAAACAAATATTTGTTTGCAGCGTTACTTAGATGTTATACCTTCCCCTTCACACAAGAATTTTAGTGTTACTCATCATTTTGAGCGGCATTCGTACCAGATTGCTGTTAATGAGATAAATGTTTCTTATGCATGGCAGCATAAATGGACGGAAGTTTCCATGTGTTAGGAGTTTTCAGTTCCAGTCTCTCCTTGTACTTGAGGGATATGTGAGCCGGTTCAGCAGTGCTAATGGTTCTAGTCGGGAATAAGTGTGTATTGGATACTGACTAGCACAGCAGGCTGAAATAGGTCGACATTAATCAGCTGCTGCTCATAAGATGCGACAACACCACCATATAGGTTTTGCATAGATAGACTGAGGGCACCACCGCTAACTTCACACACAGTAGCACCACCTTACCTATTGAGCACCCGGAGCTTTCTGCTACTAGGTTTGTCACTGTCATCTACTCGCAAGGAATACGATATAGTTGCTGCTTACACTTTTCCAGGAAGAGTGCAATGCGCCATAGGAATGAAATTTTTTATTTGCAGTATGCCTACGACGGAGAGAATCCAGACTAACACGAGAGGTCAACAAAACCGAGTGATAGACAGAGCTTCTCCGTATTTCCTCAGTTTCGTGTAGTCTGATAGAAATCTAGTTCCACATAGTTTCATACCAACCGGTCATTTAGGTTATCAGAATATTCATATGGAATTATCGAAGTGTAATTGGTAAAATACTTCACTGTCTTAAGTAATACTCCATTCTGGGTTGAATACAACTCATAAAGTGACGTTCATTTGGCTTTCATTTCATGCCCTGAAGACTAACTGGGTAATTTCTGAACTGCTCTTACCAGTGGAGATGGCTGCTGTATGAATTATGTAAAGCATTTTGGGATCTGAGAGCTCGTGTTCAATAGAAAAAGGTCCTTAATTCTTTTTGTGTATAGCGTAAATTTTGATATCACTTCATATAACTTTGTGGGAAGATCCTTTTTTTTCGGGATCATAATTTTCACTGCTGTAGAGGGTAGTGTTGACAACGTAGTACTAGTTATGAATTCAGAAAAGGAAAAGAACAATTCCAGTGCTAGATAGTACATTAAGAAAGAAGCAGTTCAAAGTAACATTTAAAAAACGTGTAATTAGCTAACAGATGTGAGAAAAAATGTTAAAGAGATTAACATGGACGTAAAGACATTGGGTACTGAAGTTAATCACGTCTATCAGTTCTCCTTTTTCCGATAAAGTGCATCCTTTCACAACATATCTGTTATTTACTATTTTTCGAATATTAGCATCACGTAAAAATTGTTTATAACTATCTCACTTCGTTGACACTAATGATATTCTACTAACATTTTTTATAAATTTATACCAGTTTTTCCATGGAGGGAATTTATTTGCGCAGTATTTTTGCAATTCAGAAGTTCAAATTGATCATTATTTTATGTACTTCAGATCTATATCAGTTTATTCGTATCATATTCAGCCACTCAGTCTGATTGTGGGTGTCAGAATAGGTCTATCGCCATATGTCGGTCTCAGTAAATTCCGTTTCTAATCGGATTGTTTGAGCTATACCACTCAGATATGACAGAAGCTGAATTCTTACACGCTATTAGGAATACTGATATGGTGCTTTAGCTACAAATACAATTTTTAAATAAGTGGACGAAATAAACAGATAAAAATGTATTTAAAGGACCACAGCCAAATCTATCAGAGCAGATCTGTTCAGAATTGGTTTCAGCGCCTAGACAGGTTACAGCAAATGGCGTTCGTAAATAAGAGTCACTATTTAATTTGACAGAATGTTTGGGGGAAAGTATCTGCGTTACTGTCACGTGGAAATAGAAACGCAATTGATCTTTGGACGAACATAGAAAAACGTTAATGAGAGATCAATCAATACGTTTCACTATCGAGAATCTTATCAGAATGAATCTCACGACTCGTTCAAGAAATCTGACGTGCTGACAGAGGATGGTTGATAATTTGCGGTACACTCTACCGGAAATTCCATGCAGTCTATCTTCTGACGATCAGTTAAGCGTTGCTTTATAGCAGCTTTTCGGCAGTAAGTTGGGAAATCGCTGACAGAGAACGGGGATTGCCGAATGGAAAGGTACATATATTGTCTAATAGATATGGCCCTCCTCTGTCACTGGAGACAATAATACACCATGTGCGTGTGTGTGAGTGTGTGTGTATGTGTGTGTGTGTATGGGTGTGTGTGTGTGAGTGTGTGTGTGCGCGCGCTATTTGTGTGTGTCTGTATGTGTGCTGGTTTCTTAGTGTGTTTACGATTCTAAATTGCGCAAATAAATAACGTTAAGATTTAACAGAGATGGAAGCAAAAGATCATTAAATTTTATAGTGAAGTATTTTTATTCGACGAGAAGTTACTAAATTAACTTCACATTCTTCCTGCATGTTAATTGAATAACAGGCGGCAATATTAATTCCATAATATATTTAGCATAGACAGTGCTTTCTTCAGATTGTGACGTACGACAAATGAAGCGAGAAACAGTGTGCAATGCTCGATAATAGTGCATGAGGAAATAATTTTTGTGAAAAGTATATTATTCATTTTCTCTTCTTGTATCATAACACTAGTTTCATTATAAAGTGAGAAAATAAATATTGTAAGATTCTGAAGTATGATATGGTACTAGATGCATATCGTAGTCTCTGTCGGAAATTTTGTGAAAAGCAGGTAGCTGTCCACTCTTTTTCCAATAGTCTGTTTCCATTTATGCATTCCTACAGTTCACTGTTTCTTATTTAAATATTTTTGGTCATTGAGCTCTCAGCAGAAGGAGCCCTATGTTATTTTACTAATTACATTGTAGGAACATGCAGTAAAGAAGAGATACGCCCTTACTCTAAAAGCTGCTTTTGCGCCCCTCCCCATGCTCTTGTTATTCTTACCCTACTGATACAACAATGACGTTATCCTATGGATCTTTTCTTATACCTCGAGCGGGACTGGAACTATTATCTTTGTCATCGTCATGTAATGAAGTGTCACAGTACTCTTCGTCCCATATTCCCCCACTTCTAATCTATACAGCCTTTCTGCTGGGAACCATCCACCTTTTTTCATCCCGCCATGCTCGCTAGGTTATGCCACGTCAAAATATCGTACTGAGATAATGGAACACTCACAACTGCACATGAATATTTTTTGCCATATTTGAAATAACCTTTTTAACTTACTCAATAGGCAAGCTATTTAGTGACATTACTATCGCTCTTCAGATACCAAATGTCCCATGGTGATTTACCTCTTGGTAATTAATGGGCTCAGTTAGCTGTCTTCTCTAATTCAGGGGCTTAAATAACTTAACGTAGAATCTTTAAGTTATCAGATCATTTGCATGAAACTGTTACATACTAATACTGCTAACTTGTGTTAATCTCATTTTGAGTACTGGGCTTAATTTGAATGGAGATGATCACAGTTGTCTGCACTTTCTACTTTATGCTAAGGTTATGAGAAAGTACATTACATAGATCACGACAGTATCTAAAGGCCACATTGATGTTTAACAGTTTCCCAAGACTGTCTCTCATGGTGGTCGTATCTGTGTTGCTAGAGAGAAGTGTACCTGTTGCTCGTACGATTCAGCTGCCATGGAAGGACTAAACCGTTAGCTCAGATTCCCAGACACCACCTGAGCATCTGCCGTGACTGGTCAGTCCAGTTACAAATATAAATAAATTGTAACTATTTCTTGTAAGACAATCTCATGAACGTAGGCGATTAGGCCTATGTTTAACCCTATCTATAGGCTCACGACACCCGCCACTGCTCTTGGATCTAAGGAAGTGGAAAGCAATTTGCAAGTTGCCTAGCCCGTATAGGGGTTTTTGTGAATGTTTATTCTCATCTGTAATTTATTTTCACTTAAGTTTTCTGTATAACGTTCGAGTAGAAATCGTAATGGTCGTCGTGCCGAGCAGGAACGCCGCTTTAGTCGAGGCTGTTTTTCCCACGAAACGTGCTGACCAATAAGCACTTTGAATCGCTCTGAACAGCCACTAGCGAACGAGGGAGAAAATGCTGGCGTTGGGTGCATGCCGTATCCGGTGCATCACTCCAAGACTGGACGCTCTCTGTAACTCCAGCTTTCCACCAGCTAAGACGTGAATCATTAGCCCACCGCCATTCTCTATCTCGCTTTCTCCGCTTATTGTTCCCACATTTTCCCGACACCAAAACTACATCTTTGCATGACCACCTTGACTGGGTAACAGCCTCGAATTTCGAATTATGCGAGTCCAAATGCATTCTGAATCAAAGAATATAGTGATATGTTTTCAAATGGACTCGTTTATGTTTAAAGGAATTCCCTTCAGATACGTACACACTCTGATCGACACGCTGATGAATTTGAATCATGGCAACATTAGGATAGTTACTGACACTACAAAATGGCGTAAGAATTCCATATCTCAGCATCAGGTTCTGTACATATTTGAAGCGACGAATCTAGTCTGTGACAGTCATACACACACTGCTGGATTGACTTTCTTTTTCACAATTTTAATGTAAGAACGACAACACGAGGAATCGTCACTACTTCAAAAGTGAGATTATTACCAACTGAAGCTGATCACTGTAGAAATGTATTAATGCCAGTTGATGCTGAGGCGCTGGTTAAAACAAACAAAACAATACGCCTTTCCCTCTGATGCTATGGGCTGCAGTATATCTAGACACAACTGTTCGAGCGTACAAGGGAATTTAGTTTCGGAATATGGGCCGGGGGGGGGGGGGGGGGAGGGGGCATCCGTCTTCGTATCATGCCGGTTTTCAATTGACTCGCTCTCCACTAACAATGTATGCATTCATTACTGGGAATAGGGGAGGTCCATACGATATCTAACCTCGTTTACCCTTGTTTCACGTCTACGGGTAGAGGGAAGCAAAGTATTCTCTGACTTATACCATAATTTTATTAATTCTGTTTTTAATTACCACTGCCTTTAATATGAATCACCGGTGTTTCGTTATCTCTGAAACAGTTCTTTCGTGGCATCTGTGGTTCATGCTAAAGGCATTGGTACTTTAAAATTAAGGTCTGAGACATAAACCACTGTATCTCAAAGGAATGAGGAGTTCGTGCATTCTAAACAACGAGGTCAACGGAAACGGCCCACGAGTGGAGCGTACTAGAGTATGAGGTTCTTTATAAATCATCATTTGACCTGAAATATTTTGATAAGGTCTTCTGTAACTTCTCACAAAAATAAGGAAGCGCGGTCGACGCCAGAGCATCCCGGATATTACCTGCTGTAGCCTGTTTTCCTGCCTTCCACTACTCACTGAAACATGCCAAATGCCTAAGTTTAAGGAACACTAATGCCACTGAGCAAACTTTGGTAAGATAATACCAAATTCGAGGTGTTGAATGTAACTGTGTTTGTCGCGTTTGTTTTAGCAAAGTGGCTGTAGATACCATCTTATGAAATGGTTAATACGTTCACTATAATCAGAAATTAGGAGGAACATCTGCAGCAAATCGTCAGTGAAAACGAGTGTAATTACTCTTCAGGTAGTGCCTAAAGCAATGTAAAGTGTGAGTGATACTATGTGTGAGAAGTTATTATGAGCAGTTATCTTCCGTCAGAAAAACGCGAAGCAACTCGGAGATGTCAAAATATATTTGAATGAGTACTTCGCGGACGATAAATTGAAGGACGCCGTCAGTAAAAATGCACAATTACGTGACAAAACCAATAAAAGAAGCTATAAAACTTTAATAACCGTGTCCGTCCATCTCGAATAAACCATAAACCAGAGAAGGGGAGCGAGACGCTGCCTTTGTATACGTCAGGCAAGGAGAGAAATGAAACAAAAACGTTGAAACAGCAGAGAAACATCTAAATCTGAAAAAGTTTGTCCTGTTATCAGTTGATGAAAATCATTTTCTCCCCTCTATTTCCTTTCTTTACTAAAATTAAAAATTTCTGGTGAAAAGAGATGTTACAGAATTCACTGACGACGTTGCTATTCTCAGTGAAAGTAAAAAAGAAGTATACGACTTGTTGACTATAGTGAATAATGTAATGAGCTCGGAATATTGAATGAGAGTAAGTGGAAGAAGGTCGTCACTAGTGAGGATGTGCAAAATTGACAACAGCTACTATTACTCCATAAAAATGGAAGTTCACGAAACATTATGGAGTTGAATCATGGGGCATGGAAAATCCGGAGTAGAAGAGCGTCGAAGTGTTCAAGATGCGGAGCTGTCTAAAGATGGTGAGAATTAGGTAGTCTGATAAGATGAGAAATTAGGATTCTTACACATAATCGGCAAGGAAAGGAATGTGTCGAAAACTATTACAAGAAGAAGAATCAGGATGAAAGAAGCTGTGTTATATCATCAGGGAATAGCTTCCGTGATGTTGTTGTTGTTGTTGTGGTCTTCAGTCCTGAGACTGGTTTGATGCAGCTCTCCATGCTACTCTATCCTGTGCAAGCTTCTTCATCTCCCAGTACCTACTGCAACCTACATCCTTCTGAATCTGCTTAGTGTATTGATCTCTTGGTCTCCCTCTACGATTTCTACCCTCCACGCTGCCCTCCAATGCTAAATTTGTGATCCCTTGATGCCTCAAAACATGTCCTACCAACCGATCCCTTCTTCTAGTCAAGTTGTGCCACAAACTTCTCTTCTCCTCAATCCGTGATATTACCGCGTAAAAAATTGTAAGGGATGACAGAGGTTAGAATACAGCCATCATATTGAAGGGGGGGGGGGGGCTTTCCTGATATGAAAATGCTGTCACAGGAGAAAAAGACGTGACAGGTTCCATCAAACCAGTCAGAAGAAATATGAAAATGTAATGCCCCCCTTGTCAGTGCTCCCGCTACACATTGTATCTAACCAGCTGATACCGGCAGTCGTAATGTGACGATAGCGACTAGGAAAATATTGAGAGCTGTAACTAAAATTGTATATCTCACGAATAGTGCAGATCTTTTCCCTTTATCTAGATTGTTTTGTGACAGCAAATAGAAAACGTTAAAATAACATACGATATTATTGTCATCTAAGGTAATGAACAGCACAAGAGTAGTCATTGTTAGGCCAAAAATCACGCAGGGAGTGTTGATACACTACAAGTAGGGCGAAAGCTATGCAAAAAGGTAAGGGAATTACGCTTTTGAGACCTGTTCCTGGAATATCACGTCTGTAATTTCTGGTGCCTGACAGGAAATATTATCTTGTATTCTTGGCAGAAATGTAGCATACAGCCATATCACGTATCTTGTATTAGAAATTGGACCTGTTTCCAGTAAGGTAAGTTCTTCCACGGACAGTCCGGCTTTCATAGACGCAGCAGCAGTAAAGGCGCACTGACAGTGAACAGCCTGCGACACATGAGCGCAGCACGTTGTTTTTTTCGAACGAGTCTCTATCAGGCGTACAGTATCACGATGGACGTATCCGTATGTAGATGCTCCTAGTAGAAAGAACGTTGCCAGACTGTATTCGTCATCATCATGTGGGTGTTAAGGCTTTGGCGTGCCATTGGCTACATAACACAATAACGTTTGGTTCGCATAGCCGGTAATATCATTAGTAGACAATACAGTTCCGACTTGTTAAGGGTGGTATCTGTGCCCAAACATTTAGGTCTCTGTGACGTTTTACTTCAGTACGATAATGCATGACCGCAAGTAGCCGTCGTCCAGACCGTCTCTATACAAAGGATGATCGACCGTTGCCATGGCCAACATGTTCTCTTCGATGGAAAACATGCTCTCATGTGTTGTTGACAGACTGGCACGCCATCTCTCACCAGCCACGATGTTTGATAAAATCCTGCATAGTGTTCAAGCAACATGGATTGCCGTAACTGTACTTGACATCAAAGCTCTGTTCGACACAGTTTCGATTCAGTTTTGAAGTGTTGTTGCTGACAGATGTGGCAGTTCTGAGCATTATTTTTCCCACCCTATTAAACATCAAATAATTTAAAAATTTGTTTCTCTATTCGTCCTTCTTTAAGGTGAACCAGAAATCCACCGACATACTTTGAGCTGTTGTTCAGGGATACCTTCTAAGTGGTCTCCAACTGTTCGTTTCAGAGCAATAAAGTAATTATCATGTACTTAGTTTGTTCATGGGCGGTCCCCAGCACGAATCCACACAGCTGATTAGTGTCGAGGTCTGGTGTGCAGGTCAGTCCGTGGATGGTTTTCAGGGCTGTTTTCCATCTGCCTCGGCCAATGCGGGCTGGTTCCCCTTATTCCGCCTCAGTTACAATATGTCTGTGGTTGCTGCGCAAACACTGTCCACGTACACGAACACTATAATTACTCTACCAAGTACACATTTGGGGTTACAGGCCGGCCGGAGTGGCCGAGCGGTTAAAGGCGCTACAGTCTGGAACCGCACGACCGCTACGGTCGCAGGTTCGAATCCTGCCTCGGGCATGGATGTGTGTGATGTCCTTAGGTTAGTTAGGTTTAAGTAGTTCTAAGTTCTAGGGGACTTATGACCACAGCAGTTGAGTCCCATAGTGCTCAGAGCCATTTTTTTTTTTTTTGGGGGGGGGGTTACATTCGTCTGGTATGAGGCGTTCCAGAGGGGAAGGGGGGAGAGGGGTGTCCACTGGAGCCGAACCGCACAATAACCCTTGGTTCGGTGTAGGGCAGCGGTGGGCTGCGTGGACTGTTGTGGCCTGTTGTGGTGTTGTGAACCACCGAGGGATACGGCGAGACGAAGCCTCTCCGTCGCTTCTAGGACCCCAGTTCATTACACAATGCACATACACACTCTCGGTTTGTTACCGAAATCATCTTTGTGAGTGTGAAAATACATTAACAATTGTGAAGAAACCTATAACATACAGTAACCAAAACGTAAAACATACGACACAAAAAAACCAGGTAAAACAAGAACCATCAAATGAAATACGTACACTTTTATTACAGAGTTTGTTTAATCTGTTTAGCCAGTGTACTACAAAACATGTTAAAATTGCAGAACTGTTTCCTTACAGTTATAATTCACACATTTTAACCTCCATGATCACGGCAGAGTGTACAGCTACTGAACATTACACGCTCAGAGATTCCAGGAGAGAATCCTAGCAACCTGGTCCATGTGAGTATTATCGGAGTTTCGTAGGTAAGTGAATGAAACTAGTATGTTTAGGAACAAGACAAACAACATATACAGCGACAGCTGCACCTTTTTGTTTATTTCATTAGAAGTGCAGAGCAGTCCACCGCCTTGATAGGTAAGGTGGGTCGGATGCTTCTACACACATCCAAAATATTTTGCATCACCTCGGTTCCTAGAGTTCCGGAACCTGTACAGAAAATTGGAACAGAGATCAACATAAACATAAATTCAGCCCTTTTTATTGTTCATGAAAACCACACATTGCATGTTGTACCACCATACAACGAAACCTTCAGAGGTGGTGGTAAAATTTGCTGTACACACCAGAACCTCTAATACCCAGTAGAACGCCCTCTTCTATTGATGCATTCCTGTATTCGTCGTGGCATAATATTCATAAGTTCATCAAGGCACTGTTGGTACAAATTGTCCAGTCCTCAACGGCGATTCGGTGTAGATCCCTCAGAGAGGTTGGTGGGTCACGTCGTCCACAAACAGCCCTTTTCAGTCTATCCCAGGCATGTTCGATATGATTCGTGTCTGGAGAACTTGCTGGCCACTCTAGTCGAGCGATGTCGTTATTCTGAAGAAAGTCATTCGTAAGATGTGCACGATCGGGGAGCAATTGTCGACCATGAAGACTAATTCCACACCAATATGCTGCCAATATGGCTGTACTATCGGTCGGAGGATGGCATTCACGTATCGCACAACCGTTACGGCGCATTCCATGACCACCAGCGGCGCATGTCGGCCCCTCATAATGCCACCCCAAACCAGCAGGGAACCTCCACCTTGCGGCACTCGCTGGACTGTGTGTCTAAGGCGTTCAGCCGGACCGGGTTGCCTCCAAACACCAACGATTGTCTGGTTGAAAGCCAATTCGACATTCATCGGTGAAGAGAACGTAATGCCGATCCTGAACGGTCTATTCGGGATGTTGTTTGGCCTATCTGTACCGTGCTACATGATGTCGTGGTTACAAAGATGGACCTCGTCATGGACGTCGGGAGTGAAGTTACTCATCATGCAGCCTATTGCGCATAGTTTGAGTCGAAACACGACGTCCTGTGGCTGCACGAAAAGCATTATTCAACATGGTGGTGTTGCTGTCAGGATTCCTCCGAGCCATAATCCGTAGGTAGCGGTCATCCACCGCATTAGTAGCCGTAGTACGGTCTGAGCGAGGCATGTTATCTCTGTATCTACTCCACTTCCCTTGTTTAGAGACCTTACTGGCACAAAGTAACAATGGGGACACGATCGAACCGCGTTATTATCCGTCTAGGCGTGGTTGAACTACAGACAGCACGAGCCGTGTACCTCCTTCCTGGTGGAATGATTGGAACTGATCGGCTGTCGGACCCCCTCAGTGTAACAGGCGCTGCTCATGCATAGTTGTTTACATCTTTGGGCGGGTTTAATGACATCTCTGAACAGTCAAAGAGACTGTGTCTGTGACACAATAACCACAGTGAACGTCTATTTTCAGGAGTTCTGGGAACCGGGGTAATGCAAAACTTTTTTCGATGTGTGTAAATCTAACAACAAAGACGTCTTATTATTGAAATCTTATTGTTAAGCAGCCGTTGACCATAATATTTGAAAATTTCTCTAAGGTTACAGAGAACTGAATGCTTAACAATTGTTGAAGTGGTTCAATATAACTTGCTTGTGCCTAGCTGAGGAGACTGTAATTTATAGAATGCAAATCTCTAAAGATATTTAATACAGGAAGTGTGCTGAACATATGTTGCAATTGTTCAAATGGCTCTGAGCACTAGGGGACTCAACATCTGAGGTCATCAGTCCCCTAGAACTTAGAACTCCTTAAACCTAACTAACCTAAGGCCATCACACACATCCATGCCCGAGGCAGGATTCGAACCTGCGACTGTAGCGGTCACGCGGTTCCAAACTAAAGCGCCTAGAACCGCACGGCCTCACCGGCCGGCCATATGTTGCAATATGCAGAGGGAAGTGATATACTATATTTCGATGTGTAATACATTCTAAGTATCTTGTTGGGTAACAGTAGCCTTTTTCCATGTATTTGAGGTGAAAGGTCTAGACAGATTAAATACTGATTAAGCATTTGATACATGGAGTACAAGAATATTAGCTTTACATGAAGAATACACTTGTGGTTGTAGATTTTTTACCAGAAACAGGGTGTAGTTCATTGCTAGTTGAGTGCAGTATTCCTTAACTAACTTAAAGCAATCCTTTATTAGTTTTACACATAGTTTATACTGAAGATACATTTGATATACAAAATTCATTGATTGTAGCTTTACATAAAGAAGAGAATATACTTGTGTGTGCACATAATAAACAAATAATAGATTATTGCTTGTGTACAGCATACTTTAAACAATATGTCCTGTGTCGTTGGAGAGGAGGAGCCTCGAAATAGAAGTTCTTCGAGCCTTCTCCTCCCAAGGAACGTTATGTTATTACTAGAGTCTATGTAAGTTCTGTCAGTGTTTGTTTGTTTTATGACTGATGGTGCCTGTTGTGTTGTTTGCGATTGTGTTATGGCATGCAGTGCCATCTGTTGTTGGTTGGGGTCCCTCACGTGATGATACCTTCTCAGTCATGTTCACTTAGTGTGCTGGGTCCTTTCTCGGCTTCGGAATCTGTGGTCGTGCCTGTGTCTTCCCATATGGTGTTATTTGTGCTTGTCTTCGCCTCCTTTCATGTGGGTTTTAGCGTTTGTATTCTTCCTGCAGTGTGTTCGATACAGTGTCGGCTACGCTATTTATTGTGTTCCCGATGCGTTCCGTGTAGCTGTCACGTGTGCTAGCATGTTGCACAGTGTTCTGGTGTACCAGTTTATCCCCAAATGCATAAATCATTTATAGTTAGTCCCATGCCGTTTAAGTGTTCCGCGTACGGCCCATGTCCTGTCAGGATATGGACCATTCCTCGTCTTGGGTCGACATATTTTAGTTGTAACATTTGGCGTACGTCAGCAAAGAAAGAGTGAACTCGGCGACCCTTGCCGGATGCTCCCCACTGTCTCTGCCATGTTTGAATGCGCCAATGTCTTATTTGTGATTTGTTTATATTGATGGTTCCTGTAATTTCGGTGACTTCATTGAGCCTGTCCCTCCTTAGCCAATAAAGTGTGGCTCTATAACGTATTGTTATGTCTATGGGTCAGGTTCCCATCACAACGCAAAGTGCTCTAGTGATGTGGTGCTGAAGGCTCCACTCAGTCTTGGGAACACATTACCTTCACCTCTCCTTGCAATTGTCTTGTTCGTCTGTATGTTCAGTCTGTGAGCCCAAGCACTTGCAGGAAGCATGCTCTGGGTTCAAATATCGAAATGTGGTAAATACTTATTCTCATAACAGGTAATTTGTACTGAGTTGTGTTGAGTCTTGCTGGTTTGTTCATAATTTTGGAGGCTTCGTCAATTACCAGTTTGATATGATCGTTGAAAGTCTGCTCTTCATCAAGATGCAGTCCTAGATAATGTGTGACAAGTTTCTTCTATATGCTAGTATTGTCTAATTTTAGGATTCGGTTTCTTTGTAGTGTCCCTTTGAGCTGTGAATATACACTCCTGGAAATTGAAATAAGAACACCGTGAATTCATTGTCCCAGGAAGGGGAAACTTTATTGACACATTCCTGGGGTCAGATACATCACATGATCACACTGACAGAACCACAGGCACATAGACACAGGCAACAGAGCATGCACAATGTCGGCACTAGTACAGTGTATATCCACCTTTCGCAGCAATGCAGGCTGCTATTCTCCCATGGAGACGATCGTAGAGATGCTGGATGTAGTCCTGTGGAACGGCTTGCCATGCCATTTCCACCTGACGCCTCGGTTGGACCAGCGTCCGTGCTGGACGTGCAGACCGCGTGAGACGACGCTTCATCCAGTCCCAAACATGCTCAATGGGGGACAGATCCGGAGATCTTGCTGGCCAGGGTAGTTGACTTACACCTTCTAGAGCACGTTGGGTGGCACGGGATACATGCGGACGTGCATTGTCCTGTTGGAACAGCAAGTTCCCTTGCCGGTCTAGGAATGGTAGAACGATGGGTTCGATGACGGTTTGGATGTACCGTGCACTATTCAGTGTCCCCTCGACGATCACCAGTGGTGTACTGCCAGTGTAGGAGATCGCTCCCCACACCATGATGCCGGGTGCTGGCCCTGTGTGCCTCGGTCGTATGCAGTCCTGATTGTGGCGCTCACCTGCACAGCGCCAAACACGCATACGACCATCATTGGCACCAAGGCAGAAGCGACTCTCATCGCTGAAGACGACACGTCTCCATTCGTCCCTCCATTCACGCCTGTCGCGACACCACTGGAGGCGGGCTGCACGATGTTGGGGCGTGAGCGGAAGACGGCCTAACGGTGTGCGGGACCGTAGCCCAGCTTCATGGAGACGGTTGCGAATGGTCCTCGCCGATACCCCAGGAGCAACAGTGTCCCTAATTTGCTGGGAAGTGGCGGTGCGGTCCCCTACGGCACTGCGTAGGATCCTACGGTCTTGGCGTGCATCCGTGCGTCGCTGCGGTCCGGTCCCAGGTCGACGGGCACGTGCACCTTCCGCCGACCACTGGCGACAACATCGATGTACTGTGGAGACCTCACGCCCCACGTGTTGAGCAATTCGGCGGTACGTCCACCGGCCTCCCGCATGCCCACTATACGCCCTCGCTCAAAGTCCGTCAACTGCACATACGGTTCACGTCCACGCTGTCGCGGCATGCTACCAGTGTTAAAGACTGCGATGGAGCTCCGTATGCCACGGCAAACTGGCTGACACTGACAGCGGCGGTGCACAAATGCTGCGCAGCTAGCGCCATTCGACGGCCAACACCGCGGTTCCTGGTGTGTCCGCTGTGCCGTGCGTGTGATCATTGCTTGTACAGCCCTCTCGCAGTGTCCGGAGCAAGTATGGTGGGTCTGACACACCGGTGTCAATGTGTTCTTTTTTCCATTTCCAGGAGTGTATATATATTGACATATCTGTGTATGGTTATGACGATTGCGTTGTAGTCGCTGTGTGTGGCTCCGTCTAATACCCTCTGTGTTTTGGCTAGAGGAAGAGGTTCTGCGTTCCCTAGAGAAAGAGCTATCTTACTTACGCCAACGGTGTCTCCGCGGAAGGTAGGTGGATGTCCCTCCCTATCCAGTACGAAGAGGTGGCATTCATTTACCTGGAACCGCGCGACCGCTACGGTCGCAGGTTCGAATTCTGCCTCGGGCATGGATGTGTGTGATGTCCTTAGGTTAGTTAGGTTTAGGTAGTTCTAAGTTCTAGGGGACTGATGACCTCAGCAGTTAAGTCCCATAGTGCTCAGAGCCATTTGAACCATTTGCACCATTCATTTACCACGTCATACACTAGTAGTCCACTGTCTCAGTTCTATCTGAGTTCCACAAGGGAGATTTTGCGTTGATATCGGTTAGAATGAGCAACCTTTTTCTTTCTGAGGTCTTTCATTTTGTCTAAGAAATGTGTATCATACGAATATTGAGCGCATATAGACGACATGAGCCACACACCCTGTCCGTCTGTTATTTCTGCTGTGGTGATGTGTTCCAAGCAAACTTGGGTGATCTGTGTTACTATGAGGTTTTTATATCTACTCACATCGCGTCATCATTAGTTAAACCTTCCGGGCTGAGAGGCCGCGGTCGATCTGTAAAACTTCTTTTTTCTGACGTTTCGTAGCCAACTACGGGCAACATCTTCCGAGGTGAGTCAACGACTCGCTGCCAGGCCGTAGAGGTCCCGTTTATATAGAACGCATAGAGGACACCACCATACCGCACGTGGGGCCGACTGTAAGTCTATCTGTGACTAACGTCATTATTCTTGATTGAAGGTAATCGATTGTCGCATCGTTGGTGCAAAGTCAGCCGTCATATATTGCCTAACTTTAAACCTTCCTCTTTTCTATTGAAATGTTTGTGGTGTTTCTGAATCTCTATAGCTTCCCTATTCATACGTGCATAATTATGCGATGTTGTGGCTCGCACGCTCGTCTCACAAAGTTTTATTTCGTGATCATCGTCAAAACATGCTCCGCTAGAGCTGATTTATAGGTTTGTCCCAGCCGACAGTTCAATTGTCTTACCTTCATAAGGGGTATCTAAAATATTTGGATAAGGTTCCTTTAAAATCCAGAAACACACGTCCAAGTGCTCTCACAATGTCCTTGTATATTTTCCTTAGGTTTAGGCCATCTTCCCCTCGCACACATGCCTCCCATAAAAGCTTACAGAGTTATTTGCGGTTCGTTGGAAGATTTTCAACTCCTAGCATCATCCTGTCAGTTTGTTCTGTAGTTGGGAAGAAGATATTATCCCCATCTTCATACCTAGTTTTATTACATAGCGAAGAGCTGTTTAGCTTCTAAGATGTCATAGTTTACGTGATTAGCGGTATTCCGCCTGGGATCCTTGGTTGTGTCTGGTTGGTGTTCTCGATTGTTCGTTTGTTGCTCCCATTGAGAGTAATTTTGTAGTGTAGCAAGTTTTCCCTGCTTTATGGTTTCTGGTTGTGTAGAATCTGATGTGGTTTCACTGAACATTTCCCCTGACAGTAACTTGTTTTTTATCTCCACCAGGGACTTGTTCATGGAAGCCACTGCAGTATGGCGGTTTCTGGGTTGGTTGTGTCTGGTGTTGTGTCGGTGCAGGGTGTGTCTTTCTGTTCAGCTACCTTACAGTTTTATTTCTCATTAGTGAGCGTGTGGCTAACCACGTAGATAAAACGAACTGGGGTAACATAGGATCTACGTTTGGTTGTATCATATTATACTTGTTACGCGCTGCTATGTACTATTTTCAGTGCAGTACAGATACAAAATGAAGTGGGACAAGAACCCAAACGCCATGCAATTCTCCTTTGATGAGCTGCCGGGGATTGTGGGTTCCTTAGATGAAAATTCTCAACAAGTGTCCTTGAACAACCTTTGAAATTGGTCGGTGGAGTTCTGGTTGACTCTGTATAGTATGAGGGATAGTCAAATGAAAAAGAGACAGAAGGAAAAAGTAAGTTAACAGTTCATTATTTCAAAAGTAACTGCCATAAGTGTTAAGACATCTATCCTACTGTGAGAGAAGACAGTCAGTGCCTTCATGGAAAAATGTTTGCTGTTGTCTACACAATCATGAATGTACACAGGCGTGCACATCTTGCTCCAAATCAAATCGACGGCCAAAAATGTCTTTCTTCAGGCCTCCAAGCAAATGGAAAACACGTAGAGAGACATTGTTACTGTATGGAAGATGTGTAAGGGCTTTTCGGTGAAACATCTGCAGGATAGTCGATAGAACATGGATAACGTGTGAACACGACAGTGTAGTAATGGGTCATATGATATTAGTAGTTAGAATTCTTGGGCTTTGGCGCAGTGGTCGACTGGTTTTCACATCTCATAACGATATGAAGTAAAACACAGTAGACATCACTGTAGCCTCTAAGATCTCTTTTATGTTATTTGGTTTCCTGGTCCAAATACCACTATTACGGACTTGTCATCCATTTCGAATTAAACTTAATACTGGATGAATACATACGAAATCTCTTACCTTTGCACTAGTGCTAGTAATCCTTTTTCTGCTTGGGAACAATTTCATTATATATATAATATTGCGTGTTTTAGGAATAATTTGAAGTTTAGAGCAGTTTTTGGTGCTGTGTACAACGTCCAAACTTATTTCAGGTTGCGACGAATCTTGAGTTACGAACAGTGGTTTGTTGGAAGTGTTGCTGAAACTCAACTACAGGCACATATCTAGCTACTGACTGTTTAAATGTCCATTTTGGTGCTGCAGATATTTTCAGTTTATATATTTGCACGGCAACAAGCTTACTGGATGGAAGGAACGGGAGCGTCTAATGTGCAGTTGATGACGAGGTCTTTAGAGAAGGTGTACAAGCTCGGATTCCAAGAAGGGTGTGAAAGGGAACCACGGAAAATTTAAATATTGATGGTCGCATGAATACTTGAACTGTTACACTCCCGAATGCGATAATTATGTCTTCACCAATTTAATCGATCGCAAAAGTTTTAAGGACTGCTAAATTTCAACTACATGTGAAAGAACAGTGCGTGATACTTCGTTAACACGATCAAAGTATTGTGTAGTTTCTTCGGCATTGGCGGGCACCTATTGCTCCTAAATGATGTTGTGCTGATAGAAGAATGGACTTGCTAAGCATCATAGTCTAGGAATAAAATTACGTAGCATTTTAATCCTGCCTCATGTTAGTACCAACTAATGTGATCCTAATTTACGATACATATTTAAGTCGATTAATGTGGCTGCCGCTCCCGTATCTACTTGCAAATCCGTTTACTGTTGATTAATGCCGAGTGTTATAAATAGCTTGCGTGGTCGAATGCTATAAATAGCTTTCGAGGACTATCGGTACTAAGGTAATAATGCGTTGTTAATGAGTTTATCTCCACGTGTGATGAGAACCCGGCCGGTCGCTGCTGAGCTGGCTGCCATAACAGATTGCAGATTTCGAGTAGCCTTTGAAAACATAAATACACCAAGTGGCAGAGAATGGGTAAGGTTGCCTGTTATGACATTGGAAACGGTCTGGGAGCAAGGGAAAACCTGTTGGCATCTTGGAGCTCGTTATTTAACCTGGCTATGGCACAGCCTGACTATGGAGCTGAAATAATGGCAAGTATCGCAGGATACGCCCTTGAGTTCTTTTTAATACATGCTTATTTGTGGGTGAAAATAGTGCTTCGTATCATTACAACGCTGAAATTTCTTGCTGTTATTATAACGGCTCATTGCTTGAATTAGTTCTCTTCATCATGCCATTCGTATGGATCTTGCTGTTGCTGCTACAACATCTGAGATGTGGGATACATGCTGTACGTTAATCTAGCTTCTGTGAGGTTAACCATATTCGTTGCAACATTTTCCATAGCTAATGCGGCGTGCATAATACTTTGGTGGATACAAGTTACGGGTTAATCATAATAACCAGTGAACAGACACCTGTCATGAAATTATGGTGAATGAACTTGGTGAGATGCTGAATAAAGTTCTTGATCAGAAACGAGGTATAAACCCCGCCAATTCACAAACAGATGCAGCAAAAATATGACTAAGGAGCAAAGAGGGTGAAGTTTTCTCCTGAGAGGCCACAGTTCCTTCCGCGGTAAAAGTATCGTGTCCGTCAGTAACAGTTCAACCCGTTGCAGATGGTTCAATACTGTTTTTGTTGTTCCTGTTCCAACGACAAAGAGGATTCGGACTGGCAAGGAAGCAGCTAGTACTGGACATCGGTGACAAACTTGACTTTAACCTCGATGGTATCGTTGCTGTAGCTTTTGAGAAGCTTGTAAAACGCTTGTAAAATGCTCCCTGATGCTCAAAACGTATCTCAGAATGTAGCTCGGGATTATTATCCCGTTGCAAGTTGACCGACCTGAGCAGTTCCCCTTCAGCCATATGTCAGCAATAAGATCAGCAGACTATTGCAAGGGGAAACCATGTCGATGAATCCTTTATATTGTTACTGGACTCAACCTCGGCGATCGCCTGACGCACACAGCGTCGGGTCTAGCTTACCCCACACACTCTTATCCAGGTGCCAACAGCCCCGTTGTTCTCATGCTACGGTACGGTTATCGTCGCCGCGGTACTCCTACGACACATGAATTATCCCACTCAGAACCTATTAACTTCATAAAAGGTATTAATTGACGTATAGATAACTTCATGGGCATGCCCTGCGACTACTAATGATCATATGTTGATGTGAGCGCATGACGTCTAGCGTTTTACTGCCCTTACTGAATTTTTATGGTAGGAATGTCTATAAACGTCGAGAAATAGTGAAATCTTAGCACCAAATGAAATGTAAATAGCACCCTAGAAAGATGCACCCACAGATCATCCCCCCAAAATTTAATTCCTCTTTCTCCTCGCAGTGTAAAGTGCATGTATCGTCTGAGTATGAAGTCATGCGTTAGGGACATCGCAAATTCTGAGGTGAGTCAGGGCCACTTCATTCCACCAGAGGGACTGCTAACTGGAACGCTACTTTCATTTGGTGAAATGCACAGCCTGTGGGAACATGGGCCACAAAGATCAGTCCACCAGTTATCCATGAAGATGAATGTCGATTGTCCCAGCTTCGACCCTGAGAATTCCGGCTCGGGTAACTTTGCAGGCCTATACTTTTCTGATGTCCTTTGATCGAGCCCACTCTCTCTATCTGAGATAGAGACTATCAGAGGCTATCAACGGCATCCCACTGATGTTTCACGTAGGGACTGGATCCTCAACAACCATTGTCGGTTGGGTAACATATCGACACGGGTTCTCCCCTCCTCTACAAGCGTTTTACAAGCTTCTCAAAAGCTACAGCAACGATACCATCGAGGTTAAAGTCAAGTTTGTCACCGATGTCCAGTACTAGCTGCTTCCTTGCCAGTCCGAATCCTCTTTGTCGTTGGAACAGGAACAACAAAAACAGTATTGAACCATCTGCAACTAACCCGTAGCTGCAGGAGCTCTGTTCAAAATATGCCTCGGTTTTTGACATATTTCAGCTGGCGTCAGCTGATTTCAGGTGCATGTTGCATCACTTCCATCAGCAATATCCTAATTTTTTAAGGTGCACAATGTCCCTTTCGCACTGCAGAGCAGACTGCACTCTGCAGGAACAAGTCTTCCTGGTGGCCATTCTCAACGATCAGTGGGACACCACTAGTCTAATCTTAGGATATTTTGACGCCGCTATCAACGCCCAGACCATCATTGACGCCTATCCTATACCTGAAGTGGAAGATATCATGGTGTACCTTGCTCAAGAAAAGGTTTAAGAAAAATTTTACATACGTGTCTCTAACCTACAACTTCTACCGTTCATTGTCTGCAAAAACGCCTTGATCACGATTGCACCGTTGGCTCTTCCCAATATAACTGGTTAGTTTATGGCATTACCAGAAGACTGGCCCAATTCCAACGCTAGATACAGCACTTTACGCGATATGTGTCAGAGATGCCAAATTAGTTCGACAAAATCATTATTTGTGGGGAGGATGTACAGGATCTAACCAGCTACTTAGACTCCTTGTTTGGCGTGATATAGCAGGCAAATTTAAAATGCAATGAAGAAAAATGTTATTTCTTTGTGCCACCATTATAGTATCTGAGTCATGTGACCAACACATCAGAACTATTCCCCACCCCTGACTATATACAAGCAGTTCAGGAACTTCCGGCCTCCAGAAATGCTAAACTGCTTGACCAAATTCACTATTTAAAAAAATCATTCCTCATATAGAAGCCATTGCTGAGCCAGCTGATCAGCTGCTGCACAAGAATATTGTGCTTGCATGTGACAAAGATTTCTACTATCTTAAACACGTTCCCCTCCACTTAACTGGTCGCCCGGACTATGATCCTTTCAAGCCCATGATAGTGAGTGTAGAAGCGTCCGACTTTGAGTTGTGAGTAGTCTGCCCATGAAGTCGATAATGTTGACACCAAGTTGCGTTCGGCTCCAAGACGGATTCAGGCAGGCACAGCTAAACTACAGTCTACTCGAGAAAAGATCTGTGATTGTCATCTCCCGTAAAAAGAAAATTCACGATTGTTTGTATGTGCAAGGTGAATTACATTATTAACGGATCATAAGCCTGTGTTACCAATGTGTAATTCCAATTCTGATATTCTAACTAGGACGGCACAAAGCCTCCAGTCATGTGCACTGTTCCTGTTTGGATACCACTACCACATCTAGTCCTTGTCCAAGTCTCAACATACCAATGCAGATCTCCTGTCTAGATTTCCATTGGGAGTGGATCCCGTGTTCAATATTGCCACAGAAGTATGTTTTCAGACAGACACTGAAGCATAGGAGGCGGTGGCTTGCGCGCCTCGCGACGCAGCAGTCATTCCTCGCTGGTAACAGGAAGACCCTGTCTTCTGGAAAGTAATGCAGATAGTCAGACATGGTTGGCCAACAGACCGCGAGACCCTAGGACACCCAGCTGTGCAAGCATTTTGGTATCGTTGGCATGAGCTGCCTGCTCTCAATGGCAGCCTTTTGCTTCAAGCAGACAATGGTCACGTCTGAGTGGTCATTTCACAGATTATCTGATGTGGTGGTTTGACACGCCTTCATCAAGGGCATTGCGGAGTAGTCCTCAGAAACTAGCAGGCTCACCAACAGGTCGTCCGAAGAGGAATCGTCAAAGATATTGCGCAGATGGTACTTGCATGCACAACCCGTCAAAGCCAGCAGGCAGCACCAACCTGTCGGTATTTTTCTTGGCAAGACACATCATCACCATGGTCTTGCAGGCATCTAAACTTTGCAGGCCCCATTTTGTACCATTCCTGGTTGGTCGTCATCGGATCAGTCAGCAGTTTTCCATATGTTTCACAGATGTACTCTAAGTCACAAACAAAAAAAAAAAAAAAGAAAAAAAAATGCAGGCCTTATGTTCCACTTTTGCAATAGAACGACTCCCATAAACCATTGCGACACAAGATGACCGACGATTCACATCAGCAGAATATGGTTTGTTCAGCGAATGGCGTTGCACTACTTTACATGAAACCACTCCACCACTTTTCTGATGGTCTGCCGGCGACGTTCGTTCGTATATTCAAGAAGCAACTGGAAACGTTGCACCATCTCCACACCCTCAGCGAAATGCACACTTTTGCCTTGGCTTCTAACCTCTTCTCTACAGGAAGAGTCTAGTCATGCCAAAATGCTTCATGGCAGGCTGCACTCCCCAGAACTATTATCCATCCTATCCCACTCTATCCCCATCACTGGCATTTGAGTTGCCACCAATACTCCCTCCAGGAAGAGGTCTGGGTATCATTTTTCCCAAAGGTAACCGACTCTAGGTACCACGTCACATAATGCAGTTTTCAGCAGAACAGTGTTTGAAGTCCAACTCTAGTATGGCCCTCACTGAAGGGCAAATATCAACCACATGCACACTTGCAGGGAATCAACTGTCCAACCTGAGAGCTTCTCACAGCTTTTTGTTCCAGAATAGGATAGCTCGATGCCAAGGAGCAGTAAACACCAAGCACCCGCACGACTCGTGGCTCCCAGGGGCCAAGAGGAACCGTCTTCCCACCAGACTGGCGTCCACCGCCATGGAAGTCTATAGCAGCCCTCCAGGTATGCAGTCAGCAATCAGGCAGCCTGTAGAGGAATATTACACACATTGGATCACATCATATTCCATGCAGGTTTCCTTGGACGCTTGGTTAGCTTGTTCACTTCCCCGAATTCCCAAGTAAGCTGTTACCCAGCAGAGTGTTAGCAGTTTCACGTGCTGCTGAAAAAAGGAAAAAGTGGCTTTCTACTACCTATATCATTTTCTCTGCTGGGCTCATTTGCAGCTTTTACTGTGGGGCTCTGAAGGAAACGAGGCAGACCGATATATCAATTCTCATCACCTTCCCTCATAAGGGTGGGGCGTCATGGACAGCCTGTGCCCCTACTTGTAGGGGTCATGTTAGTACTGTCCAGCAAGTAACTTCGTGCGCACGCCTGGCCAACAGCTGAGTGCAGACGGCAGCAGGCGCACCACATTCGACACAAGAGGTTGCCTTTTTTGTGGCTGTACTTGCTTCCGCAGGTCATTTGTGCATAAATAGGCTAGTCAGTATCTCGCAAGTCGCCATCGGTAGGACTGCCACCTCCTGGGACCCTGATAATGAGCAAGAGGGGGGGGGGGGGGGAGGGGGATACTATGTCTTGGATCTTTGGTCTCCAACATAACGGGAGGACATCATGGGATGCCCACGCCGTTAGCTGCAAGGACCGTGTCACCAAGTACCAGCACAGAGTATTGAAATGCACGCTGGAGTAGCGGGCAGTAGCGGTCTATCCACAAGAGTTCCACCATAGTCGTAGACGTACTTGTTCGCGTGGGGTCGCATGTTCACAAACGGGCCTGGTGGTATAGAGGCCTTATTTAGACCGGCACCTGGCAGTACCAAAACCCATTTTCAGACGACGTCTCTGGGATAAGATCTGACCGAAAGAAAGGAGTGTTAGTTCTGGAAGGTTCGCAGGAGAGCTTCTGTAAAGTTTGGAACGTAGGAGACGAGGTACTGGCAGAAGTAAAGCTGTGAGGACGGGGCGTGAGACGTGCTTGGGTAGCTCAGATGGTAGAGCACTTGCTCGCAAAAGGCAAACATCCCGAGTTCGAGTCTCGGTCCGGCACACAGTTTTAATATGCCAGGAAGTTTCAACTCGGGATTGACCTAACGCGTCAACTGGGCAGAATTGGGTACGATTTATCTCAGGCGGAAATCCAATAATACTAACAATCAATGCGAGACCCAATAAATGGTCGCTTAAGGCCTAGAGGTGGACTCCACGTCATTGACTTGCTTAGTATGTAAAGCTCTTTCTCTTGTACAAATAATCCACTTTTTAAAAAATTGAGGTCACTTGTTGATCTGTATATGTACATCACTTGCACCGACTTCTCTTATAGTCTATTATTTTGGGGTTGTAATTTGTCGTTTTCCTACACGAAATTGATCTGCCAGGGAAAAATTGATGTAGTTCTTGTACAGTAAATATTCCACGGGGCGTTCTTCGCGTTGAAATTTGCCTGTGCAATAGGTGATTAGAAATTGAGGCCGTATGATCCTTGTAGAAAATTGCTGCTTATGTCGTCCTTAAAAATATGTTTGGCCCTGAAGAATCGTGTGAGGATGATCTTTGGTCTTTTATGAAGAGAATTTGGAGGTTCTTGGATTAATTTAGTTATGGGGTAACGGGGGAGTAAATTTGTTTTTACATCGAATTTAACGGATTTTCTCTGACTTATATGATCAATACTGGTTCCAGTCAGATCACCGAAGTTAAGCGTTGGCGAGCTTGGCTAGCACTAGGACGGGTCACCGTCCGTGTCTGTCGAGTGCTGTTGGCAAGCAGGTTGCCCTCAGTCCTAAATTGAGGAGCTACTTGACTGAGAAGTAGTGGAACCGTTCACGAAAATTGACAACGGCCGGTAGAACGGTGTGCTGACCACATGTCCTTCCGTATCCGGTGGCGCCTGAGGCTGAGGATGACACGACGGCCGGTCGGTACCGTTGTTTTAATATGGTCAATAGATTGTTGCCAGGAGTGATACCTAAAGCGATTTTTGAGAGCATAGCGAGCAGCGTTTCTTATTATACTATGCACCATGTTTAGTAGTGTTATCAATCGTTTGGTGTGAGTGAGAGTGGCCGGTGACGATACTTCCGAACTGTACAGTATAGCCGGAAGTATGATGGCGCGGAAGGTTGTCAGTTTTGTGGCCTACGTAGGCCGCAGAATACCAAAATGCCGTCAGTGCTGTCACTAGTTGCAGCCCGTGCAGTGCCGCCACTGGAAAATGCTGACTGCTGCGTAATATTGAAATGGACGCGATTGCCGCTTGCGATACGTGCTGAAACATGGTTCGGAGCTTAAGGGAAACCCTGTGTATTTGGTAATCAGGGTATCTGCTAATATCCATCGCCAAATCAAAGATACAATCCTAATTCAGAGATAAACACCAACAATCCATATCTCCTGAATCGTCGTCCAGTTTCTTTCTGTTAATTACTGCTCGGCTACCGTTTATTCCTGATGTTTTTCGAGTCATGTGTTGTGATTCTGTTTCACCTGCAACCATTGCCCGAGACTATCCCCGGTTGCTAAATATCTAGTATAGTCAACTGGAGCCGCATTTACTTGCTTCATCCGACAATTCTCTTGACGTTTAAGCCTTCTGATTGTTCCCCCAGTACATATTGTTGGCCTTACTTTTATTATTTTTGTGGCTGCTCTCTTTTTCTCTGTGATAACAGCTGGTCGTAGCTGACCGTCAGTATCTGAGTGCACAAGAGATGCGGATCAGCGTTCTCTAGACGTTAGAGAAGTGATTGCCAACCGGGGGATAACTATCCCATGAGTGGTGAAATGAAATTGTCTGAAGGGTTTTTCTGCTGTGAAACAAAATTATTTTGAGAATATCATTACTGATATCATTATTTCGTAATAAAGTAATATTGATTACATAATTTACCTATAATTACATTTTGTTTCAAATACTAGCAATAATGCCTGACTTCATGTTGCGTAGATTTCAGCTTGTGTAATGAATGTATAAAAAAAATCTTCTTCAAACAGTCCCCCCACTACACACATACATTCTACTTTGTACCACAGATCTACGACAACGTAATTGTGACATATACGTTACATACGACTAAATATATCTTAAACTGTCTTTTTTTAACTGTAGGTAGTTCCCAAAATGGATCAAAAATTGCCACTTTATTCACGTCGCATCAGATAAACGAACTAAATGACGGCATAATTCAGCACTGACTACGTAATGGAAACTACACTGCTGTACGTCCTACACGACATTATTATAAACACAAAGCATTGGCATTCAGAAGTCTTCAATTTCTCTCAGTTATGAAGTAAGGGCTCCAGTAATCAAGTTATATACAAACAATACATCTAGTGCACATACTTTAGCTTGGTTCCTTTTGAATGGATGGTGTGGGTGAAGCTAGTATCACTAGCGAGAGCAGTGTTGCCGAGGAAGCGTGTTCTGTAACAGTGTCTAGTCTTAACGTAGCCATTTAGATTTCTTTTCTGAGGTGGAGTGGATGCGCAGACAGTTGTTTCATCATTATGTAAGTAAACGTTGTTAGAAACAAGCAGTACCTTTTTCTTATTGACTCATTATTTCGTTGTTTAATAGAACACCTACAAAATATAACTGTCATCTATCTTTCGACATTCTGAAAAAAATTGTTGAAGAACATTCCTTTTCCTTCTAAAGTAAGTCCTTGCTGTTGCTATTGGTGGGGTGAAAGCGGGGGAAACCAGCCAGTATCTGGGTGGGCTTAGTGATAATGGTCCCAGAAAGGTAGGGAACGACTGAAGGGCTTCCATGAGCAGCACCGTCTCCTGTTCAGTGTCGCTGACGATATTATTGTAGGATACCAAACGGTCCAATAACGAAATTCATCTTTGACATTGCAAAATGAATACCTCCTCAAAGAAGGAAAAATTTAATAGAGCTATGGCTTTTCATAGAAGCCATAGCATAGTCCAATAGTCCATTCGGAGTGAACTGATAGACATGGAACCATATAAACAGTTGTGGGTACAACGAGATATTCATCACATTTACCAACAATGAGAGTTTCTTGCCTGAAATACGTATTCCGTCCACTCCCTCTCTCTCAAATAAGTTTCCTGAAAGACTCGTATGCCACAGCTGCTCATTTCTGAAGGAGGGATTCATTCATTACGAAGGACTGGAGATACGGATAAAATGTGTGTCTAAGATAAGAAACTTGAAACACATGACAAAAAGACACATCGAAGAGAATATAGGAAACGCTATGTATAAAAAATGAAGCAGTCTATAAACATTACAGACAGCTGATTGTCAGTAAATGGTGTTCGTAGTTTGAAGCTAAGGCATGCACACAGTGAGCACGTTCAAATAGAAAAAGGCTGCAGTTGTTATGGAGAGTTGAAGAAACTTGTGCAGGGTAGCCTAGCGAGATCATCAAAACTGTCTTCGGGCTTAAAGTCCACAGCAACGCGGGCAACGAAGCCAAACATATCCAGTCTCCTTAGAAGTATCACTCGTTAGTTGATTATGTCTACTAAAATTCTCTAATATCCACAGTTTAAGGGGCTCCGGAACGCCCTATACTTGCATTCCGTCCACTCCCTCTCTCTCAAATAAGTTTCCTGAAAGACTCGTATGCCACAGCTGCTCATTTCTGAAGGAGGGATTCATTCATTACGAAGGACTGGAGATACGGATAAAATGTGTGTCTAAGATAAGAAACTTGAAACACATGACAAAAAGACACATCGAAGAGAATATAGGAAACGCTATGTATAAAAAATGAAGCAGTCTATAAACATTACAGACAGCTGATTGTCAGTAAATGGTGTTCGTAGTTTGAAGCTAAGGCATGCACACAGTGAGCACGTTCAAATAGAAAAAGGCTGCAGTTGTTATGGAGAGTTGAAGAAACTTGTGCAGGGTAGCCTAGCGAGATCATCAAAACTGTCTTCGGGCTTAAAGTCCACAGCAACGCGGGCAACGAAGCCAAACATATCCAGTCTCCTTAGAAGTATCACTCGTTAGTTGATTATGTCTACTAAAATTCTCTAATATCCACAGTTTAAGGGGCTCCGGAACGCCCTATACTTGCAATGTTAAAATAACGCTTATAAATTACATCTTTCCTCACAAAGTATTTGAGGTAGGAAGTTGAACTTTTTACAGATTATTTATTGGAACATGGGCTACAACTTAACACAGGGATTTTACAAAATTTTAGTTCAGTTATTAAAGATGATTTTTTTTTCAACTGTAATGAAAATTCACAACATTTTTTTGCAATTTTTTATTTATATATTCAAAACTATACAGTTTTTTGGAAAAAGGCTGTGTTAAATTATGCAGAAGGTACTGTGTAACATTTACTGAAAGTTTGAAACAAATATGTTTGGAAGATCCTTAGAAAACATGTAATTAGTATGAGAAAATAAAAGTTTTGGGAATCGAGCGACAAAGATTGGATTATCTTTTTAGTGCATTCCACGTCCATAGGATGGATTATCTTCATCCTCTGCAAACTCCTCCTCAAGCTTCCTCTTGTTCCTCCTCCTGTTTACTCTTGCTTGTATTTCTAGACTCTTTACAGCCCTGTCTGCAACCCGAAGGCGTTCCTTGTCTAAAGCAAGCATCGCTCGTTGTTGTGTTCGTAGATTTTGCTACCATTTTCTTCAGTTGCAGTCACTGCAACACTGTTCCAAAAGGTGGTCATGTAGAACACTTATCACATTTCAGTTGTATTTCACTAGCAAGTCCTACGTGCTTTATTATGGAGAGTTCCAGACCAACTTCACTACAATGAATACATCTTACACAGTTTGAAAAAATTCCTTTGAGAACCGACATATCAAATATTTCATTCAAATCCGATTCGCCCATAAAACATTCATAGTTTTCACTCATTGAACCAAGCTTCTTCTGTGAAGTATTTTCTTTCCCACTTTGACTGCTATGGGCAGGTGTACTTGAGAGGTTAGGTTCACTCACTTGGTTATCGTCTTTATTGTTTACAGTAATAACACATACCTTTGGCTTTCCAACATTTCTCCTTTTCTTAAAAGCCTTCAGAGGATTTCTAATAACTTTACTTTTACTCATTATTATACTTCAACAAAACAGAGACTCAAGAAACAGAATTCATTACGAATATTTTCGAGATAACGACAGAGTAAATAAACATGAAACAATCGACAATCACACCAGCGATATATATTGAACCATCACAGGTTAGCCACAACACATACTTTATCTCACATCACTAAAATGTACCTGATGAACACGGACGTTAATAATAACACCATTTGACAGCAGTTTAACAGCGCCACAGTGGGTCACGCCCATGTAGAACACATTTCAAAAAAAATTTAAAAATAGTTGTAGTCTTCGGAATTGAATAAATTATATATCTATTAAAAGGTAATAGTCTGCAGATTCAGAAAACGCAAAAAAGTAAAAATTGAACTTTTCATGATTTTGAGCCTTTCCGGAGCCCCTTAATTACTTTTTGTATAAAATTACGTTTGTTGGATTTAGATTCGTGGTCGACCTTTCAGGAAGTTTAAGATTTGTCACCTCTCAATTCAACGAGTCTTCCCTTTCCTGATGAGAACTCTTTACGGATGACAATTGCTTGGACCGAAAACACATCTGTCAATCGATATCGCCGTAAGGCTGTACGCGTAGTTGCTGTCGACTGAGTCCAGCTATTGAGACGGCAGTATTTCGTAAAGACTTGTTACGGAATGGCTCTGGAAAGTACTGTTAGAAGCATACAGTAGTGGGAAAGAAATCTACGGAAGTTCAAGTGTGACGTTGTAGGTATAATTTGACGCTGCTAGCAACATTTATGTCAGTGATCCGCGGAACAGCTGAGCGAGCGAGGGGGTGGCGTGAGCGTGGAGCGGGCGCGAGCAGGCATTCAGGCTGCGCACAATGGCAGACTACGCCGGTCCAATATGTGGAGCAGGGTAAACACAAACCGCCATCGTAACCGTATTGTGGCGAGCCCACCGTGTTTGTTTAGTGTTCCGCGCTCTGGTTTTCGGGTTCTGAAAATTCGCCGTCAGAGCTGCAGGCTCAGTGGTCCTAAAGGACTCACAGGGGAGAATACGAAGACTTTTTCTTCACCCAGGGAAATACGCAGGGGCGGGAGAGAGAGAGAGAGAGAGAGAGAGAGAGAGAAAGAGCTGCTGCGTCGTGGAGTATAGACGAGAAACTGGCCGACATTCAGATGTAAAAAAGCCTTGAGGCTGTAATTGTTATTAGTGGCCTCCAAATTTATTAAATATCATATGTCATAACATGTCGAGACAGAATGGTTTCCTGTTAGGTACTAGTGCTACCGCGTTTATTTCATTCATTCATTCATTTAGTACACTTGCTCAAGAGCAATACGGACTCTAGCATTACTAGTCTATAGCTAGCCAAAAAGTTGTGGCGTTGTCATTATGCTATAATTTCCAGATGCACTAAATCAAATCAATGTTTCAAAATTTTTGATATTAGAGCTTCTGTATTCTAACAGTCCCACAATTACTATCCAAATATTTAGAACGCTACCTACATGTTACGGTACATTGTGATTTAATTGGAAATGTGACTGAGAACCATCACATGACGACCGTCTGTCTTAATGAAATCAATGAAAATGTCTCAGTCGAAAAAAATAGCTTGCTGTCGTCATCACTACAAAAGTTAAAAAGTTACGTAATAATGATCACATACGTCGGACACTCGTATATTTGAGTATCCCTTGAATCCCTATTTAAATCGAGGACTTCCTCTGTGCCTCCTGCTTATCTGTCCATACTCAAGTATACAGACATCTTCAAATTATTAGACTAGACGATTATTTTTGTTACTCTTAAGTTTTCTGGTGTAAAAATAAAAGAGAAAAGTGTAGTAACTTATTTGTTTTAATGGTTTGATTGATGCCACGAAATTTCCCTTCCAAGCAACTCGCAAATCACTGAATTTTTCACTGTTGGTAACATTTGTCATTTTCCCTCCAAATCGCGTTGGTGTTAGTTGTCTGTGTACATGCTTTGAAACTGTGTTTACAGTAATGTTTTATGTTTCTGTGGAGTACTTCAGCTCCGGCAGGAGTGGCCGAGCAGTTCTAGGCGCTTCTGTCTAGAACCGCGCGACCGCTGCGGTCGCAGGTTCGAATCCTGACTCGGGCATGGATGTATGTGATGTCCCTAGGTTTGTTAGGTTTAGGTAGTTCTAAGTTCTAGGGGACTGATGTCATCAGATGTTAAGTCCCATAGTGCTCAGAGCCATTTCTTAGTACTTCAGCTTGTTATTTATTCTGTCAACTTCTTGCTACATTAACAAGACATTACATAGCTTGTGAACGTGCATGTTTCCAGCTATAGGAATAAATAGTGGAGTGTCCAAAGAATGTGAGGTTATGGGTAAGACAAAAGTTGTTTCACCTCGGAATGTTTCGGCTGTGTTAGCACTTCTTGCTGAAAATCGATATACACAGCAGTAAATTGCTGACAGAGTGAGAATATCACAGAAAATTGTCAGCAGAATCAAACTGTCAGTGCAGAAAGGTGGTGAATACAAGCCAAACAGGAAACTAAAATATTGACGTAAAAGAACATCAGTCCTAGAACAATGAGAAGACGCACAAACATGGCAACAATGAACCTTAAACTTACTTCTGCAGACATGAGCCATCAGCTGAAAGGTTTTTCGTTGAAGTTTCGCTTGTGACAGTGAGGAAGAGGCTATTTGAATGTGGTTTAAAGGCATGCCGACCAAGGAAAAAAGAGAAAATCACTCCTGCCATGAAAACAAAAAGTTTGCAGTGGGCTAAACAATTTCAGGAGTGGACAAGTGAGGACTGGGCTAAGGAATGTCCAATGGTATGGTAAATTAAGTGGGTCTGATCTCTAAAGTTAGGAGTTTTGGCTTGAAATAGTGATGTTTTATTGATACTGTAGAAATGCATATTTGAATTTTCGGACTATTGAGGTCTCCTGTGCTACTATTCCCTACTTCTCTAACTTGCAGTTTTGTATAAATGCTTCAGGTATGCTTCAGTGATGAATCTCTATTCACTGTGATGGATGAAAGCAGCCAGTATGTTCGTCGCAGACCAGGAGAACAGTTCAAAGCTGAGTGTGTGCAGCAATGTGTCAAGCCTCCAACATCCGTTATGGTCTGGTGTGTGATGTCCGTGAAAGGTCCTGGCAGATTACACATTGTTGAAGGGACATTGAAGCAAGAACAATATAAAGAAAACCCTGAAAAGTCACTTTTTCCCCCAAATAAATGAGTGGTTTCCTAATAAAAATGCCATTTTTATTCATGATGGGGCACCTTGCCACAAAGCCAAAAGTGTTTCCAAGTACTTGGAAGAACAACTACTGAAAGTGTTGCCCTGGCCAGGGAATAGCTCCGATATGAAAGCAATTGAAAATTTATGGGCTCTTGTGAAACAGAGGAAAAGTAAATTTACAATAACCACCAAAAATGATCTAATGGAGAAACTAGAGGGAATTTGATACCACGACTATGATATTGAAATGTCTTGTGAAAAGTTCAAATGAGTCTGAGCACTATGGGACTTAACTTCTGAGCCGGCCGCGGTGGTCTAGCGGTTCAGGAGCTCAGTCCGGAACCGCGGGACTGCTAAGGTTGCAGGTTCGAATCCTGCCTCGGGCATGGATGTGTGTGATGTCCTTAGGTTAGTTAGGTTTAAGTAGTTTTAAGTTCTAGGGGACTGATGACCACAGCTGTTAAGTCCCATAGTGCTCAGAGCCATTTGAACCATTTTTGAACTTAACTTCTGAGGTCATCAGTCCCCTGGAACTTAGAACTGCTTAAACCTATCTAACCTAAGGACATCATACACATCCATGCTCGAGGCAGAATTCGAACCTGCAACCGTAGCGGTCGCTCGGTTCCAGACTGAAGCTCCTATAACCGCTCGGCCACATCGGCTGGCTGTGAAAAGTTAATAAAAACTCTGCCAAACAGGAAATAATGTTGATTAAGATCAAAGGCATGCTTACAAAGTATTGAATGTGCAAATGTAACCTGTTCTTTCTTTCTTTCTTTTGCTGGTGCCTTGTCCCGCGGTTTCGCAGGGTCGGCACGGTTAGGAACGGACTTGGTAAGGTTAGGTTTAAGGGGTGGCTGGATGCCCTTCCTGCCGCCACCCCGTACCCCCCAGGATGGAATTAGTGTACCCCAGCTGTCTGCGTCTAGTGTAATCCATGGAAAAGTGCGAACGTGTTCAGGTGTCTGCGAGTCGTGTAACTGAAGCAGAACGTGGGGACCATATCGGTTTTCACCTAGCGGGATGTGGAAAACCGCCTAAAAACCACATCCAGGCTGGCCGACACATCGGCTGCCGTCGTTAATCTGCCAGGCGGATTCGAACCGGGGC
This sequence comes from Schistocerca nitens, assembly GCF_023898315.1. NCBI lineage: Eukaryota > Metazoa > Arthropoda > Insecta > Orthoptera > Acrididae > Schistocerca > Schistocerca nitens. The sequence continues at coordinate 955,361,164 of NC_064616.1, forward strand.
CGGCACGCCTACCCGAATCCAGGAAGCAGCGCATTAGCGCTCTCGGCTAACCTGGATACAAATATAATCTGTATATGGATGTAAATGTGAAATAAATATAAAGTTTTGTGAAAAATGTCTTTAGTCTAATAATTTTAACACGTCTGTATTTTAGGGTATTGTTTCTTGTCCCATTCTCATTAAGTGATCAAACCAGAATAGTTGTCTGAGTTCTACCTCATCGATTGTAATATTTCTACTGCGTGTTGTATCCCCTACGTGTTCATTTGGTATCTGTTCCAAACTGTAGAGCTTTGATGCACGTCTTAGAATGGCCACTTCTGCTGCTTCGAACTTCTCGCGGTTCTTCTTCGCAGTCGTCCAGCTCTCCGAACCGTACATGGCGACTGGCTCAATAATGGTTTTATATATATTAAGTTCCTAATCCGATTTTATGCACCATAAAATGGAGTTCTATCTTGATAATGCTGTCCTTCCGGAGCTCAAACTGTTACTCAAGTCATCTTCATAAGTTCCATCTTCTGTCTTTCACTATTACCGATGGCTATGTTGTCTAATATTTGATGATTTACCGATTGCGTTGTAGTAATTAAGTATTATGTCCACCGATGTACAACGCCGGACCCTATTTGCAGTATGCTACCGTTAATTTTCTCACCGTACAGAAGATACCTTACTCATCGTTCGAAAACACTATCTTGTTATCTGCCAATAAAGAAGTATACATATTGTGTGCTACTAATTATATTCCAATTACACTGGATTAATTTTTCAAATTCTGCAAGGCGATATCTGGACATATGTTGAATAATATTGGAGCTAACTAACAGCCTCCTTTCATTGTTTAATTATTTCAAGCAATTTGGAGGTGATAGATCCTATTATTAACCTTCCGTGCACACTTTTATACAGAGCACTCGAAAACAGTAAGAAAAGCTTGTAACGGTGTGGCGGGGTAGATTGTGCTGAGAAATAATTAATAAGAAAGAAATTCAGAACATTGAGCACTTTCCGAGTTAAGTAGCATTGAAGTTAGTAAATCAGACCATTTGGTTTCCTAAATCCGAACAGCAGACCTATAAGAAATTGGACATGGGACAATAGTAAGTATCGATATATAACACGAGCAGTAAAACGTGATGAATAACCAGCACTCCGACAGTTACGGCACTGCCCTGACCTGCACTGACTGCTACTGACATGCAGGAGCAGCGATGTTAAGTTGGTTGGTTTGGGGGATTAAAGGGACCAGACTGCGACGGTCATCGGTCCCCGATGTTAAGTCGATCATTGAGTACTGGTTATTGTTCTTCTTTTACTGACCCTGTTGAAACATACCGATGACACGAATATCTCACTGCAATAATCTGGGAGCGCTCTATTAAATGGGCACGTAAAATTTCGCTTTAAAAGTAATTTTGTTTGTAACGGGAAACCAACAGACGCTTTCTCTCGTCCCTGGGAGGCGCATGAAAGACTTGATGAGCCTTATTGGTTTAGGATGACGATAGCTACACACTGCTAAAACAAAATTGCAGATATATGCCGAAACACTAGAGAAAATGCTCTCGACGACTCTTTGGAGAGACACCGTTTATACAGCGGGTCAGTGTCATGTAGTTGCAGCATTTCGAACAGCTTTGTTAGTGGGACGTTATATACGCTTTTTCGAGGTTTGTGAACATTAAATGTGTTTCGAAATTCCTTTCAAATATTCTTCCTATCAACTGGCGTAAGGAGATTATATTATCAATACACGATGTTCCCGCCCTAAATCCACTCTGTTCGTCGATGTCTCCAATTTTTGCTTCGATTCGGTTTCCCAAAATCCGACCATGCAAGCTTCCTATTGAGCTGGTTACACAGATGAGTCCACTATTATTACAATGCTGCAAGTTTCCATTTCTGTAAATGAAAATCATTACAGAAATTTTAAGATCTACATCTCCATATACATACATTCACCGCAAGCTACTGTATGGTGCATCACGGAAGGCCTGTGCCACTACTAGTCATTTCCTTTCCTGTTCCACTTGCAAATACAGACAGGGAAAAACGACTGTGTATGTGCCTCTGTACAAGTCCTAATTTCTCGTATACATCGTTCATGCCCCTTACGCGAATTGTACGTTTGCGGCAGTAGACTCGTTCTGCAGCCAGATTAAAATGCGGCTTCTCCAAATCTGCTCAACAGTGTTTCTTCAAAAGATAATCGCCTTCCCTCCAGGGATTTCCTTTTGTGTTGAGCATCTCCAAAATACTTGCGTGTTGTTCGAACTTACTGGTAAGAAGTCTAGCAGCCTGTCTCTGAACTGCTTCGGTGTCTTCCTTCAATCCTACCTGGTCTGGATCCCAAACACTCGAGCAGTACTCAAGAACAGATCGCCTTAGTGTCGTATATACTGTCGCCTTTATAGGTGAACCACACTTTCCTAAAATTCTTCCAATAAGCCATAGTCAATCATTCGCTTTCCCTGCAACGTTACGCCTAGATATTTGATCGATGTGACTGGCTCAAACAGCGCACTACTAATGCTTTATTCGATCACTACGCGTATTCCTAATCATCTGCATTAACTTACAGTTTTCTACAATTACAGGTAGCTGCCTTGATCACATCCACTAAAAAGTTTGTCTAAGTCATCTTGTACCCTCCTTCAGTCAGTCAACCTTCCCGTAGACCACAGAATCATTAGCAGAAATCCGCTGCTTGCAGATCATTTATGAATACATAAATTAACAGCTGACCTATCACACTTACCTGGGGCACTCCTACCAATACCCTTCTCTCTGATGAACACCCGCCGTCGAGGACAACGTACTGGGTTCTATTACTTAAAAAAAAAAATTCGAGCCTCTTGAATATTTGGTAACCTATTCCATATGCTCGTACCCTCGTCAAGGCTAGAGTTCTTCTCAAGGACGCAGATTTAGCAGAGGGTGTCTCCTAGAAATTGAAACCTCAAAGACCTGTACTGCCAAGACTTTATGGACTCCCTAAAGACTACAAGACCGTTACACCCAATTGTCAGAAACATTATGGCACCTACACATTTGCTGACCAAATACCTGGCACAATTACTAAGGCCTAATGTGGGTAAATGCCTTCATCACGTTCGTAATTCTGTGTATTTCGTAAAACGTCTCGACAACTTCAAGCTGAAAGACTCATATACCCTGGTGAGTTTTGACGTTGTTTCATTATTCACCAGGGTGCTTCTTCGAGAGTCAGTTGAGCTTATTGCATAGAAATTTGACGAGAAGACGACCGATCTTTTCAAGGACGTTCTGACCTCCACGTATTTTCTCTTTAATGGAGAATACTATGAACAAACAGAAGGAGTCGCTATGGGGAGCCCACTCTCACCTGCCGTCGCGAATTTCTATATGGAGTACTTCGAGGAGGAAGCTTCCGCATCATCCAAATGGAAACCTACTTGTTTTCTACATAATATGGGTAATACATTCGTGATCTGGCCCCATGGAAGGGATAAGCTCCTAGACTTCCCTACACACCTGAACTCCATACATCCAAACATCAAATTCACTATGGAGACCGATGCAAGCTGAAGATTACCATTCCTGGACGTCATGGTCAAAAGAAGAACGGATGGCACCCTGGGCCACGAGGTATACAGGAAGGAAACGCACACCGACCTGTATTTGCAAGCGGATAGCTTCCACCACCCTGTGCAGAGGAATGGGGTGCTAAAAACACTGGTGCACTGGACGCGCACCATCTCTGACGCAGAGAGTCTGCTCCAAGAGCTCTAACACCTCAAAACTGTATTCCGAAAAAACGGGTACTCGGAATGGCAGATCAAACGCACTTTCCGCCCCACCTGTACAGTACAGCTTGTGGAGACGGAAGAGCGCACTATCGGGGAAAATAGTACGAATTTTGAGGAAACACCGAATACGAACTGTCTTTTGCCCTCTAAATAAAACGCGAGCATTATTGGGAAGTGTCAAAGACGATCTCGGTTTGCGGAAGGCCTACATATACCAGATTCCGTGTCAATGGGTGAAGACTTTGATTGGACAGACAGTGCGCACCATGGAAGATCGTTGCCGAGAACATTAGAGGCACACCGACTTGGGTACCCCAACAAGTCGGCAGTCGCAGAGCACTGTTTGTCCGAAAATCACGAAATGGACAACCAACATACCAGGGTTTTGCAACAGACATCTAAATACTGAGACAGCTTCGCTTGAGAGGCTATCGAAATTCGTAGCAGGGACGGACTCATAACCACGATTGCGGCTTCAACCTCAGCATGACATGGGAAAAAGCACTATGTCTAATTAAAAAGACGCTCAGCAAAGGAAACGAAAGGGCGATTGGGCAGATGAGGCAATTACAGCGAAGCCACCAAAGACGCGGACGCCACCATCTCACGGACCGCTGACGCGCGGGTGACGACCGCAGAGAGAACACCTCGCGAGGGGAGGGGATTTAAGACGCCCGCCCACCCTCAGGAGCTCAGCTCGTCAGCGCACCTGACGATGGCGACATGTCTGATCGCCGAAATATTGTGCCCGTTGGACACTATGGACCGGCAGTACACCCGTGCACTGTTCGAGAATATTTTTGTCAATTGCAATAAACGCCTCGCACCCCACACCCCCATATGGCGTCCAAAATCTGTTTTCGATATACATTCCATGAATCGCTAAATATATCCTACTTTGTACTTCGGGTTTCAGTCAGCTTTCGTCCCATATCACACTTTTCGTCCCATATCATCTGTTTTTTTTCTTGAAATTTCTTATTTAACCTGTCCTTCGCATCGTGCGTAGCACTTCTTATCCTCGCTGTCCTGTGCATTTAAACATTTCTGGTATACTTGGTTCTACTCTTCCACGATTTCCTCACTACCATTTGTCCATCACTTCATGTTCATATTCCTAGACCTATCTTTTATTCATAAAGACCACCATAGTACAATGTGAATGGACACTTTTATCTCAATGTACAATTTTGCTGCTGTCACGAATGCTATTCAGCTTGTAGGCCAATCTCATCACGTATAGGAATATCAGAGATCCGTCTTGTAAACATTCCAAATTATACATCCAAGTTCTTCCGCTGTTTTACTTTTATCTTTATCCTTAATGAGGGTACGATTTGTTAGTACTTTACTAGAACCTTTACTTCGACTATAAAATGATCTGATCCACAGACTGCACTTCTATATACTCTACTATACTGTTTCTCATATGTCATGCCCTAGCGCCCACTCCTACCATATTAATTGGTGACGTTATGTCCGATTCACTTCTCTTACTGACTCACCTTGTAGTCGATGTAACACAACGTTGTACGCAATGGTTCCGTATTCGAATCGAGAGCTTGCTGACGTGGTGACTTACGGAATGGCAAGTGGCAGCGGGTGGCGCAGCAAGGTTTTATCAGGAGACCTATCCCCGCATACAACAACAATAGCATTCAAAGTGTGCAACAATCTTTCGCCTTTTTTCTGAGACAGGGTCGCTTTAGGAAGCAGGAAATCATGAAGGACGAGCCGCAATGTTCGGACTCCAGACTTGGAGGAAAATGCGATGAATACTGCGGAAGGCGACCGCCGTGTCAGCACTAGGCAGTTGGTCTGCTAGTACAGGGTAAGCCAGACGACAGTGTGACACATTCTCCATGACAGTTGTTACTACTCTTATCACTTACAACGTGTGCAGGACATGCTAGCGACAGATTTTCCACATTGGGAGTAGTTTTGTCAGTGGTTTCTTCACCAGGCAACCACGATTCCGGGGTTGGTGTTATCCATCCTTTTCACAGATGAGGCCACATTTATGCGGAGTGGGATAGTATGCAGAACCCACATGGTATGGTGACAGCGATTCATCAGCATCGGAGCAGCCGGAATGTCTGGGCCAGGGTAATTGTCGACCGTATTTTGGGACCAGTCCTCCTTCCTCGTTGCCTAACAGGCCGGAACTGTCGGCGCTTCTTACGGGTGACTTTGCATACCCTGCTTAATGATTCGAATGGTTATGCGGCTGCTACATGATGGTGCTCCAGCACACTTCGCCGTTAACCGTAGGACGCATCTCAATCCTGTCTTCCCTCGTCGATGGATTGGGCGAGAGTGTCCAGTTGCATGGCCTGCTCGTTCACTCGATCTCAACCCGTGCAATTCTGGTTATGGGGCCATTTCAGAAGTATCGTGCATGCAGAGCCCATTCCAGATGTGGAGCCACTGGAGCAGCGTATTCATGACTGGCCGACGTGAGCATGTGAGACAGAACACGCTATGGTGCATACGCGCATGCGTCGAGGCACATGGAAACCATTTTCAGCACACAGTGTAACTGTGGCTGCATGATACAGTGCATATTAGACTTCAGTCTCTGTAACAATGAATGATTGAATAAATGGTCTGTAGCATGGAAAAAATGCATTTCCGGGCATAGGTCCCTTCTGTGCCCCTCTCACCCACCATTCCCTATAGTTTGTACACGGTGGAAAAATCGAACACGAACACACACACACACACGACAGACTTTCCACATCCTGTTTGTGTGTTTGATTTTTCCCACCGTGTATATATATAAAATTTATTATGTGCAGTTAGACCCTGTTGGACCAAGCAAATCTTTTTGATTCCTTTTCCTTTTCTTTGCACACTGCTCACACTTTATTTGCATGGGCTCTCTTGCTCTCCACTGTCCATTTTCTTCCTACTGTCTTCGGAACTTCGTTCTCTGACTAAACTTCCCATCTGTCCACTTTCTGCTTAAATACCTTGGTGTCCAAAATATCTGAAAAATTTATCCGAGCTTTTTGTAAGTCCAATTTGACCTCCTGTATCCAGGTTATAATTCTAAGTCCTTCTATGTATTTAAGAGTTTCGTGCATAAATCTTGTCTGGGAAGCCTAGAGGTGTGCCCATAAAATTTTAATCGCCTTTTTCTGATGTCTGCTGCAAGACTGGACACTTTCTCAGTTGTTTGACGAGATTGTAATCTGTAGCCCTCTTCTGTTTTCTTTGGCCCTAGTGTCTTTCTGATGATTTTACGTTCTTCCTTTAATAAGTTTTCTAGGTCACCTTTTATGTGGACTGTCAGTATTTCACTGGCATACAAGACTTCAGCTTTCAATCATGTATTATAGTGCCTAATTTTAGTGTTTTGGGACAAGCATTTTTTATTGTACACGTTGTAAGTCCTTCCATAGGCTCTCTTTAGTTTTTAGAGGCGAATGTTTTGTGATATTTTCTCTCACCCCGTAGGTTCAAGGACTTCACCTAAGTATACAAGATACGGAACTCTATTGATATGACCATATTTTGTAGTCAATTTTTGGGTTTTTTGGGTGTCTGTTTTTGTGGCGATGAACTTAGGCTTTAGGAAAGATATTTGCAGACCAACATTCACTGCATATTCTTTAAGGGTTTCAGCCTGTTCGAATGCTGTTATCTCATCATCCTCTAGTAAGGCTAAGTCGTTAGAAAAGCTAACCATGAAATTCTTATTTCATACTTGACTCATCCCATCTGTATAGGTTTCCAGCAATTTTTATTCTTCAATTTCATTTCTCATTTGCAGATGACCTTGCCCAACATATGGATGAATAGGAGAAGAGACAGACCAGCACCTTGTCGAACGCTAGTTTTCGGATATTTCACCCATGAATTTCACCTTGGAGGCAGTATCTGTCAATGTTTCTTTGATGAGTTAAGGGTTTTTTGAATCTAACCCTTGTTTTTCAAGGACATCAAAAAGTGCTTGCCGGTCAGACGAGTAGTATGTTTTTTTAAGTCAACAAACGTGCAAAATATTGGGCTGTTTCTGACTGCTTTGTATTTTAGCACGGTCTTCAGATTGAAAATTTGTTCTGTGCAGGATCTACTGGGGCGATCGCCACCTCGGTATACACCAGTCCTTTTTTTAAAGTTGCTCTTGTGCTCTTTGAAGAAGACAGGCTGGTAGAACTTTGTATGCGACCTGAAGTAGGGATATCCATCGATAATTATTTACGTCAGATTGGTTTCCTTTTTTGTGTAATGAATGAATAAGCGCACATTTCCATTTCTGGGGTATTTTTCTGTCTCCCAAATATCTGCAATGATTTGGGGTTACCTCTCTGAGAGAATTTGGTCCTAGAGTTTTCAGTAGATCAGCAATAATCCCATTTTCACCAGATGCTCTATTGTTTTTTAATTTAATAATGTGTTTGTGGATTTCTTCTTGCGTTGGTGGGGATGATTCAGGGTGCGTGGAAGTAGGCCTTACTTTAGCGAATATCAAAGGTGGTTCCGCACAGTTAAGCAGTGCTGACAAAAAATGTGTCAGTTCCTTACAGTTTTCCTGGTTAGTGAGTGCAAATTTTCGGTCAGTCTTCTTGAAACATAAAATTCTTGTGTACTGTAGTTTCAGAAGTTCCCTTCGATTAAGTTTAGTGTTTTTTTTGGTATTTTCTTTTGGTTTGCCTAATGATTTTCGGCACTGGTTTCCTAGTTTCATGAAAGAATTAAATATTTTCCTATGTTTTACTTCTGTTGTACTTAAGAATATCCTTTTTCAGTTTTTCCAAAGCTGTATCACAATCTGTATCCCGCCATGGATGTTTTGTGTTGTTCTTCAGGGGGACTAAGTCTTTAACTTTCTGGATTATTTTACTGTGAAAAGTTTCCCCACTATCTGCCTGGACTTTTCCCACTTCTTCTCCAATTTTAGTTTATTTGATTCTTCAGGTGCCATATTTCTGCAGGTGCACTTTCTTGCAGTGGACTATCTTTGGGATAAATTTCATTTTAATCCGTGTTAGATAATGGTCTGTATCTATGTTTGCACCTCTATAGACTTCTATGACATGAACTTCCTTCTGTAGAGGATACGACATGCCAACATGAGCGATCTAATATTCACCAAGCTCTTATATTGGGGATCTCCAGGTCTTTTGTTTTCGGGGATTTTTCCTGTGTGATGTTGACATGATTTTAAGGTTGTTTTGCTGGCGTAGCTCGGTAAGCCTTTTCCCTGTTTTGTTGGTAAATTTATGGGCGGGATATTTTCCTACAGTTTTCCAATATTGTTTTTCTCTATCCATCTGAGCAATGAAATCACCCAATAAGATTTTGATGTCCTGCTTCGGAAGCATAGCCATTACTTACTCAATATCAGCCCAGAATTTCTCCACAGTCTATAGACTCTTGGATTCACTATTGGAAACAGCGGTTCCGGGAAACTAATTCCTTTCGCTGATTGTTTTAGTACAGCTCTTTACGTCTCCCATACGTGACAGACGAGCTTAGAAAGGCAAGCGAATGCAGAACGCAGGAGGCATACGATGTAATCAAACACGAATCTTATGAAGAACTTGCGACACACTTTTTTATGCGAAGGATAAGCTTCGTACTACATCATTTTGTTTTACCGCAATATGAGAATGCAAAGAACGTTAGAGTTCAACGTCCCATCAACATATAGGTCATTGAAGACAAAACACACGTTTGAATGGTTTCAAGGATGGGGTCGGAAATCGGCTGAGTCCTTTCAATGGAACAATCCCCGAATCTGGCTGGGGTGATAAAGGGGAAACCTAAATCTAAGTGGGTTTGCCGCGGATTTAAGCCGTCGTTCTCCCGAACCCAAGACCATTTCGCTTACACGATATGAGAGATTAATCAGAACGGCTCTTATTCAATCAGATAATGATTTACCAGTAGATTTTCATGTTTCTGCTGCACGCTCATTACAGGAGTAGCCATTTTCAGAAACATGTTACAGGTACGTTATTTCATCACATTTCACCTTTCCAAACTTGTTAAAAGTACATGGGTTTATTGTTGTTGTAGTTAAGATTAATAGAAGTGAAGACTCGTCTCAAACCAGCTCTTTAATGTAATTTCCTCCCGATTGTCTGATATTACTCGACTACAATCCATTTCTCATGCTTCACTTTCGTAGACCTTAACACTGTAACCTGTTTTCAAGCCAACATATACAAAACATTCATGTCCTTTGCCGTCTCTCACAGAATGAAAAAGAGTTACCTGAAGACCCTGAAGTTTTCTTTTCTCTGAATTTTATTTCCTTTCTCAACTTTCTCAAAGGTTTGCTTTACTCCTCACTCTACGTACAAATTATAAAACACGTGAGATAGGCTGTAAACTTATCTCACTTTCTTCTCTCCTAATGTTACCTTTTCACGTCCTTTTACTCTTATAACTGCAGTCTGGTTTCCGTACAAGTCGTATACAACTTCCGCTCAACGCAGACTACCTTTAATTGGTTCAGAATATGAAACTCAATAATTACAAAAGATTTTCTGTGTATGAAACTGCAGTAAATTTATATTTGCCTTTCGTTAGTCTGAGATAAATCGAACAATGAGTATTGCATAACTTGAATATATGTGATATTGTTAGAGTAGGAGAAAGCGATCGTAAGACGATAATCAAGTAAAAAATTCTAAAAATTTTAAAAACTTTCAATAAAACTTTTAACAATTTTCATAGATTTAGTATTTATTATCTCAACTGAATGTAACATTATAATTTTCTAAATAGTGCCGACCATTCGGTAGCTTCACTACCATCTTCGCATCTGAAAACACAAAAATCTATTAGCTTATTTTTTAAAAAATTACAGGGAATTAACATTGTATACACCGTATTATGAAAGCAACTGACAGTGTACAACACCTTTGCATGGTCCACAACATGCTTATTTTAAATCCTCAGGTAAAATGTGTTATACTCAGCCTAAAACGAACGCAAAGGATAATCTACACCGGAGAGCCAAAGAAACTGGTACACCTTCCTAATATTGTGTAGGGCCTCCGCCAACACGCAGAAGTGCCGCAACACGACGTGGCATGGACTCGACTAATGCCTGAAGTAGTGCTGGAGGAAATTGACACCATGAATCCTGCAGGACTCTCCATAAATTCTTAAGACTACGAGGGGGTGGCGATCTCGTCTGAACAATACGTTGCAAGTCATCCCAGATATGATCAATAACAGTCTTGTCTTGCGAGTTTGGTGGCCAGCGGGAGTGTGTATCTCAGAAAAGTGTTCCAGGAGCCACTCCGTAGCAATTCTAGACGAGTGGGGTGTCGCATTGTTCTGTTGGAATTGCCCAAGTCCATCGGAATGCGCAATGGACATGAATGTATGCAGGTGTTCATACAGGATGCTTGCGTACGTGCTGTGGCGGGGCGGGTTAGAAGTCGCGTTATGTTGCGTTATCGTTTGATCACTATCTTTCGTCGTACTGTGCACTACAAAAAGTTCCACCTACCTCATTACAGTGTCTCGTCACCAGTCCAATTCTCTGCATACGTAGATACTGTTCAGACGATGTTAAAAGATGTGTTGAAGAAAATCACCGTCAATACTTACGTTTACAAAGTCCGCCTAAACTCTGCTAGCAAGCTATCCTGTCGTATCTTACAACAATTTTCGGGTGTAGGGCAATTGCTTCATTCTTTTAGAACAAATGTCCAAAATCCTCAACAAGTTCTTTATTTCTTTAGGTTCAAAATTAAAGAAATAGTCATCAGCCCATATTTATTTAAACGACTAATATCAATGTCCTCAGCTCACAGTTCATACAACTCAGTATTCACGCAAGACAGCCAGAAATGTACGTAAGTCCGACGCGAATTATTATGTGTTCTACAGTCGAAGCTCTGCTACAATATATTAGTTTCACAGTCGGCTTTTTTACAGGGGATTTCTAATGAAGAAACTACTCGCCAACTATTCCATAGATGAATATGAAACATACCACGCAGAATTTTACAAAGGCCAAAAGTTCACACACGTTTAACTTTGCAACAAAACACTTCACGAAGCTCTAATTTCCACAATCTGCCCGTAAATGAAACTGTTTCCACGGCAATACAATCCGGACTTGAGAAACCAATAACATCTTCATTTTACTCATAATGTAGATGGACACCTCCAACATGACCTGCACGTCCGATAGTCAGCGGCTGACCAAATGCTGCTCCTTCCACAGCCTATAACTACCTGCAATGCCCGGGAAATGCTTAACTCTGATTGGTTGTTCAGAATGACCAACCAATCAAAACAATCCTTCGAGCTCTTTTTCGTGCTAAAACTGTCACGCAAATCAACATTCACATATGCATTTACGTCACTTCATAATGCAAATATTAATAAAATGTTCAACAAAACCCAACGAAAAGAAAACTAATCTTGAAATAACTTTAGAGAACTATTACTCTGCAAATGGATAATCTGGCTGCCTTCTTACAAAAACAAGTACCCTTGGACATACGTCATCAGCAAGGTAGGAAAATTACAGTTTTCGTTGCCACTACATGCTTCACATTTTCCCATGACATGTTACGTAATTTTTAACATAAGATAGTATTGAATTTTTACGTATGTCCCACATACACACTCTCACTCACTCTCATTGATTCACACAGCAAAACAAATATTTACTAAGTAAATAGTAATCCTTTCTGAATTCTAAGTTACGAAAATGAAATATAGTGAACGTTTTTAATTATAAAAAATCTAAATAAATTGTACTGCCACTTAGTTAACTTCAATAATGACTCCAAATGAAACTCAAGGACGAACTCCTATGATTCCTAACTGACTTTAATCTTATAAGTTTCGGTTTTTGGTGTTTTAGGTAATTATCTCTAAATCTGAAAGTATCTCAGCTATATAGATGAGATTTTAATACAAACTTCCTTTTAGGAACAAAGTATTGTATATTGGCTTTTAACAAAAATGAATATTTTTTAATACTGTTTATTTAGATTCGTAGGGGCTTTAATATTCTGTCGCTCGAACTGACACAATTACCGCTTCCCTTGGCTAGGCTAGCTACAGGTGCGAATGAGTCACGCTAAGATACAAACGGCTGTTTCTATCACCACCAACGGCTCCAAAGCTACGAGTCGTACTGCAAAGTAGTGCAGTAACTGCTATTGCATAATGACTCGCTATGTTACACATCCCCTAAGAACCTAAAATTTCTCTTGAGTATAATTTTACGGTTCTTATTGCCATAAATGTTATTTAAGAATGATTTCGATAGCTACACCGACACTGTCAAATCTAAATTGTTCTTATTAAAATCTATGTTGAACTGGAGTCTTTCTCGAGTAAACAAACTATCTAACATTACGTGATAACATTATATACAGTTACATCAATAGTCAATGGATAGGGCTGGATAGCATACAGTAAATTCTCATACAAAAAAAAAAATCGATTCTTTTCTTCAAATCACATATCTCTCACAAAAAATTTTTCGATAGAACATTTGTCACAGAATTGAAATCAAAAAATTAATGGTTCTACAAATTACAATTTATGCACTCTGGGGAGTGTCCATGAAATTTCACTGCAATATGATTTCTACACTGTGGAGGGTAGTCAAAAATATACTCGCTATGAATGGCGCTTATAAACTCACAAACTTTGGGGTTCAGATAACTTCAGTTCAACACTTACATACGGGTAGCATTATGTTCTCGTCACTGGGGTACATAATCCCGCTCTCAGTCAAAGATTGGGGTTCTCTCTCAGTACCGTATCCAGTTGCATCACATTTTTCGTGCCTGCAATGTACAGTACGTCTAAGTGTCCGTTCTTAATATCTACATCCTAACCTAACACACACATTTATCCTAATTACAAATTTCTCAAAGCTTCACTCAGATTCAAAAGTAAAAATTTATTCAAAGAACTTTTTCGAAAGAATCTTTTCCAGACTTAACTGTAGTCACAGTTTCATTTTAGTCTTTTCAGTAAAGAGTTAGTTAATTGTCTTTCAAAACTTTAACAGTACCAAAAATTGGTACTACTATTGAAGCCTTTTTTCAAAATCAGTTTTAATCACTAAGCAAGTTACTGTTAAAAATAATGTAGATTTAAAATGTTACTCTTCGTTATTTAACATTTTCTTCAGAAAAAAATTTTACTGCTTGACTTTCTACAAATAAGCTATTATACACCAAGAAAAATTACATCATTACATATATTGGAAATAAATTTATGCCCCCATCTGCGGCTCTGAAAAATATCATTATAAATTTGGTAAAGATATACAAAGCTATTGAACACTGAAAATTATTCAGGCCACTTTCTGCAGTTCTGAACTCCTCATATATACGTTATACACATAGAATAATTAGAGAAAGCTTTTAACAATGTTGACAGGAATACTCTCTTTCAAATTCTGAAGGTGGCAGGCGTAAAATACAGGGAGCGAAAGGCTATTTACAATTTGTACAGAAACTAGATGGCGGTTGTAAGAGTCGAGGGGCATGAAAGGGAAGTAGTGGTTGGGAGGGGAGTGAGACAGGGTTGTAGCCTATCCTCGATGTTATTCAATCTGTATATTGAGAAAGCAGTAAAGGAAACAAAAGAAAAATTTCGGAGCAGATATTAAAATCCTTGGAGAAGAAATAAAAACTTTGAGATTCGCGATGACATTGTAATTCTGTCAGAGACAGCAGACGACTTGGAAGAGCAGCTGAACGAAATGGACAATGTCTTGAAAGGAGGATATAGGATGAACATCAACAAAAGCAAAACGATGATAACGGAATTTAGTCGAATTAAGTCGGGTGTTGCTGAGGGAATTAGATAAGGAAATGAGACACTTAAAGCCATAGATGAGTTTTGCTATTTGAGGAGCAAAATAACTGATGATGGCCGAAGTAGAAAGGATATAAAATGTAGACTGGCAATGGCGAGCAAAGTGTTTCTGAAGAAGAGAGTGTATAGATTTAAGGGTCAGGAAGTCGTTTCTGAAAGTATTTGTATGGAGTGTAGCCATGTATGGAAGTGAAACGGACGATAAATAGTTTGGACAAGAAGAGAATAGAAGCTTTCGAAATGTGGTGCTGCAGAAGACTGCTAAAGATTAGATGGGTAGATCACATAACTAATGACGAGGTATTGAACAGAATTGGGGAGAAGAGAAATTTGTGGCGCAACTTGACTAGAAGAAGGGATTAGTTGGTAGGACATATTCTGTGGCATCAAGGGATCACCAATTTAGTACTGGAGGGCAGTGTGGAGGGTAAAAGTCGTAGAGGGAGACCAAGAGATGAATACACTAAGTAAATTCAGAAGGATGTAGGTTGCAGTAGGTACTGGGAGATGATGAAGCTTGCACAGGATAGAGTAGCATGGAGAGCTACATCAAACCAGTCTCTGGACTGAAGACCACAACAACAGCATCAGCAATGAATACAAAACAATTTTATAAAATTACTGAAAATTACTCATGCCCACTTCAGTAGTACTGAAAGAACATCTCACCCACATATTATACAGAGAGAATACCAAACTAATAAAAAGTCCTTATAAAATTATTGAAAATTATTCCTGTCAGTTTCTGTGGCTCTATCAAATTTCTCACACACTTACTGTATACACAAAAATTACCATATTATTACGCAAACTGAAAATAACTTACCCAGCTTCTGTGGCTTCCCAGTACACATCAGTTACACCTTATATAAAGAGAAAACAATTTTATAGAAAAATACTGAAACATTACTCATGCCAACTTATGTGGCTCAGCAAATACACCTTACTAGCCAACTACTGCAGCTCTTCATTATCTCATATACCAAAGTACATAATATATAGACAGTAAATACAAAAAGTTCTTACAGAAAAATACTAAGCATGACTCATGCCAACTTATGTGGTTCTCAGACCCAGTCTCGTACACAGTATTTAAGAAAAATACACATTACTGAAATTATTAAATACACTTAAACCAACCTCCCTGCGGCTTTCAATACACCTCATATACCATTTCATTTACTCATTATGCAGGCAATCCTCTCTTGCCTTGAATACATTTCTTGCAACAACGTCTCTACATGTCAAGGACTTAGGAAAATTAATCACATTACTGTATGCTTTACCATCTAATTTTCATTTCTCTCTCATTCTACTACTAGAAACACTAGCTTTCTCCTGCATCTCTATTCTTTGTACTGCACTATATACACTATTTACTATTAGGGAAGAAGGAAAGATGATAGCAAAAGTTCTGAATTATCAAGAGGAAGGTTGACAACACGAAAAGAAAGGGAAATTGCATTGTCAACAACTCGGGACGCCTGGTGTTCGTGAACCACCTGACTACACAAAGAATGCATGCCCCTGAGGCTTCGTAGTTACTGCTGTTTATTTATTGCAGCATTGTATCTTTTCAGGTCCAGTATGTTTTTGATTCCCAGCTGCTTGAATGATTTTATATCAACATACTGTCTTTCTCCTGTCTCAAAAGGACCTGCTTTTTTCCCTTCTACATTATCATCTATCTCTTCACTGGTTACCATGGTCCTGCAGTAACGTATAAGCAGACCTTTGACAATAGATCCTTTTTCTCCAACAAAAGGAATGGATACAATTTCCCCCTGTACATTTGTTACCGCCTCAATTTTTCCAAAGTGTAACCTTCCTTTTTATTTATGTAAGAACATTTCAACACTAAGTCCATTAATAATCAAAAATTCTGTTCTGTCTAAACACCACCTATAGTAATGGGTATCATTAACTCTTGTTTTACCACCTTTTAGCTTCTACCTGTGGACACAATTACTTTTAACCCACTTACTGGCTTAATAGTTACTTCTTTACTTTCAGGTAGAGCATTTACAAATTCCTGTGACACTGCAGACACCTCAGAACCACTGTCTATTAAACACTCAACTCTTTCATTAAAAACTGTTAACTCAATTATAGGTTGTCTTGGATTTATTTTTAGATATTTAGACTCGAGCTCGTCTACCAAATCCTGCACCACCTCTCGTTTGTCGAAACCTACCCCTCCTGTGTAAATTAAATGTGTATTTACAGGATCCTCCTTTATTTTTATTACCAGCAGCTTTCACTAAACTACTCAAAATGGAAAAAGCATCAACGTATTCTTCCTCCTCCTCCTCTGAAATATACTCTGTTTCTGCAACCATTCCTACAGTGTTGTCAGAACTATTTATATTACCCCCTTCTTCTTCCTCTCCTGATTCTTCGTCTTCACTTTCTGAAATTACTCCACTCACTTCATTCAAAAATTCCTCAACACTTTTATCCCCTCCCTCCTGTATTTCTATAGTATTAATTCCTCAGTCAGTCTATAGGTCACCTCTCATCTGTTCCACAGTGCTGATTCACCCCCACTTCCTGATCTGAGTATTTACTTTCTGTACCTGGTTCCTCCGTAAAATGGCTCCCTTGATCTCTATCTGAACCTTCCCTCTCACAAAAAGCTACTGAATTTATACATAATTATATTGTTTTTCAGTGTCACTCTCCTCTGCCCTACTGTTTTCACTAACGTTACTTTCAAAACGTTGTGTAGGTACCGTTCTTACCAAGGAAGCCGCTAGCGGGTTTACTTTGTACGGGTGCAGTCTGCAAATGTAAACGTCATGACAGACTGCTAAAAGTTTTCTTGCCATGTGACGTCATTGCCTCTGATGTTTATATCACCTGTCGGAACGCGCTTACGCGTTAGGTCATCAGCCTGCAGCTGACTGCACTTGAAATACTGGGCTTGGTCAATGAACCCGCTCCCACCAGCACTCCCTTGTCTTCCTCTTCCTCTATGACTGTTCGCTCATGGCCCGCCGACCATGTTTATACTGACGTACGCTCTGTTTTCATTAGGTCTAGCCGGAGGCCTATATTCTCTCCTAGCTCCCTCTTCCCCTTTCAGAAGGTTCTCGACTATTTCCAAATAATGAACAAACCGGCCAGTGTCATCGCTGGGTGCCGATATGATTTTATTTCGCCAATATAGCTCCAGCTGGTTCCCAATCCCCATAATAAGTTGCTCTATTTCTACTTTATGATTCAAACAGGACAAAGTCGCAACCCATTTTTGTACAAATCTTTTAACACTTCCTTTCTTGGGATCATACTTTTCCCCAGACGAAAACTTATTCAAAACCTCCATCTGTTTTCTTTTTCCGCAATACACAGCGAAAAATGACTGTTTGAACTCCACTAATCGGTCATAATTATCTAAAGCTAAATTACCCCAGATTATAGCTTCTCCCACCAGATTAGAAGTAATAAACCCTATTTTTGTTTTTCACACCACACTTTGGGCAAAACATCATCAAAGTCATTCCAGAATTCTTTTGGATGAACATTCTTACTTGGATCAAATTTCAAAATTGGCGATGTGTAACTTAGGCAATTTCTTATAATTCCAGTGTACCATTAGATACTACACAAACATTATTGTTGCTAATATTTTGTTCGACTTTTGTTAATCTACATTCATGCTCATATAACTGCTCATTGAAGTTTGCATGAAACTGATGAACGTTAGATTCTAAGTTAGTAGGTTTCCTTGTCACTTGCAAATCAAACTGAACACACATTTTTACTTTCCAAGGTAACATGACTATCCACACAGCATTTTTCTATATCTTGAACCTGTTAATGAACTTTGTCCAGTTCCGAATTCACTATTTCTTCTAGCTGGATATTATCCTCAGCAACTTTCTTTACCTGTGAAGTTAGTCACTTTTCAGTGTCACAATTCCCATATTACATTCTTGTCTAAGCAAAGTCAGCTCTCTGTTAATACAACCGTGAAACGATCTTACGTCAGCTTTCCAAGAATCTCTTAATACTGCAATTTTATTTTCCATCCTGTATTCCAATTCCCCTGTTTCAGAACTTAATGATTTTTTTTTATTTCAACCCCTTTTTTACTCACTTCAAAGCCTATATGACTCATTTTATTGCCATTATTAGTATTCATCGGACCAATATGTTTAAAAATACTCGTGAGCATATCTGAAACACTATCTTCTTGTTCATCAGCAACTGACGTTGGTTCCTCCTTTATCGTAGTTACAGTAACAGGTATAAGCGGGACACTGGGTTCGAATACATTTTATTCAGTATCAGTCCCATAATTAGCATACATTGAATGTGGCAAACTACTACTCGTAACAGCTTGTGACAAATCAAAATCGCTCGAATTGACACAGGTACCGCTTCCCACGGCTTGGCTAGCGACAGGTGAGAATGAGTCACGGTAAGATACAAGCGGCTGTTTTTATCACCGCCAACGGCTTCAAAACTACGAGCCGTACTGTAAAGTAGTGCAATAATGCTATTGCGTATTGACTAGCGACGATACAGTGTCACCTACCAGAGTCGTATCTATACGTATCAGGGCACCCATATGACTCCACCTGCACATGTCCCACACCATTACAGAGCCTCCTCTAGCTTTAAAAATCCCCTGCTGTGATGCAGGGTCCATCGATCCATAAGGTTGTCTCCATACCTGTACACGTCCATCCGCTCGATACAATTTGAAACGAGACTCATCCGACCAGGCAACATGTTTCCAGTCATCAACAGTCCAATGTCGGTGTTGACGGGCCCAGGCAAGGCGTAAAGCTTTGTGTCGTGCAGTCATCAAGGGTACACGAGTGGGCCTTCGACTCCGAAAGCCCACATCGATGACGTTTCGTTGAATCGTTCTCATGCTGACACTTGATGATGGGCCAGCACTGAAATGTGCAGCAATTTGCGGAAGGATACCACTTCCGTCACTTTGAAGGATTCTCTTCAGTCGTCGTTGGTCCCTTTCTGGCAGGATCTTTTTCCGACCGCAGCGATGTCGGAGATTTGATGTTTTACTTCATTCCTGATATTCATTGTACACACATGAAATGTTCTTCCTGGAAAATCCTCACTTCATTGCTACCACAGATATGCTGCGTCCGATCGCTCGTTCGCCGACTGCAACACCATGTTCAAACTCACTTAATTCTTGATAACCTGCCATTGTAGCAGCAGTAACCGATTTAACACCTGCGCCAGACACTTGTCTTATACAGTGTAGGCGTTGCCGACTGCAGCGCCGTATTCTTCTCATTTAAAAATCTATATATTTGAATGTGCATGCCTATAGCAGTTTCTTTGGCGCTCCAGTGTATTACTCGTGTATAGTGACATATGAATAAAAGTAAGAAAATAATCGTTTAGAAGCAAGAATATCTTGTTGGAAGTACCACGCTATCTGTAACAGAAATTGAAACTGTCGTAAAAAAAAATTATACAATGAAGCACCTGCGTAATTATTTTTCTCACAGTCAGTAGCACACAAATATTTGCATACGAAAAAGAAGAAGCAAGTATCATAAGTTTGATATTACATAACAGAGCATAAAAGTAACATGATTATTGAAAATAGTAAAACATAAGTACAATGAAGAGGAAATTCGTTGTGTAAGCTATTTTTCCTTCTTCATATAATGATGTATACAGGCATCAGAGTCTCACTTGGTATCGTTTACGCCACAAAATCCGATTCTGGCTGACTTGCGTCAGAGTTATAGGTCGTTTCTCGGATTATCTTGCGAGAAATGTCATAACGAACGTTAACAAGCATTAGGCCAACATCAATGTATTAATCCTCTCGAGAGATTACGAATGAAGTTAAAAAAAGTATACCGTTCCATTTAAAGAAGAAACCATACTCGTGCCAGTATCTTGGTTAATATGAGAATGAAATCAATTAAACGTCGAACAAAATTATTACAGTCCGCCTCCTTCCCCCCCCCCCCCCGCCACCCCTTCTCCCCCCCCCCCTCCCCGACAATCCCCTGGAGTACTCTCATTTTCCAAAAACTTCATTTCGATATCTTGAACGGTTCACGAAATAAAAGGGGTGTAATGTATGTTGTACGCACCTGTATTTTATATGGTCATTGAGTATGATATCTGCAGCTGAACTCATCAGTCACAACCGAACAACACGGTTTATAGATAGTGCTGATTTGATTCACGAGTACATAACATTTTTCCTTCCGTTATGTCGTGGATTTTCTTTATTTACCACTGATGTTAACTAACATTTCGAGGACATGTCTTCAAATACCTTGATAGGCATAGTTGGACAAAGGATCCACATTCTTCAGTGCGGATGCACAAATAAATCCGTCCTCCGGTGGGATCTCCGAGAGCGAACATGGAGGAAATGGACAGGGACTGCGGATAGGCGGCACTCGATAGGAATGTGAATCGGCCGTGAGACTTGCCGAGACAGTCAGCGCAGTTACGATAGTGGTGTGTCGCGGGTTGGGCAGTGGTTAACGCATCTGTCTTGTAAACAGGAGAACCCACGTTGCAATTCCGATGTGGTACACATTTTCACTAGTCCTGCTGATTTCTCGTAATGTCCCTCCCTTTCTTTTCCTTTCTTGCCCTTTCCAAACGCTCTGCGCGGTGGCTGTTCTTTCGGACATACCCGACTGACAGAGACAGAATGAGATCAGAAACATGACGTCCTTTCTTTATTTCTGGATCCACACGTTTTCTTAGCAAACTACTGTGCTGTGCGTGGGAAAAAGAACAACTTCTTGCCCCGCTGGTTAGGGGTTCTTACAGCTCCAGTCTCGTATAAAGCACTGGAAAAATCGTTGTTTACACGCCGTGATGTATGCTCTAATTATTCTAAGCTCATTTCCGCAAGGCCTATAGCGGGTTGTAGAATACGCCTAAATTCCTCATTTAACGTTGAATCTTGAAACGTTTTACGAGGGCGCGTTGAAAATTAAAGGCTTCAATTTTTTTTATGTGAAAACTCTTAAATCTTTTTAAATAGAAAAATTATATAAACACTCGACAGCTTTATTCTTGATGTCTACGTATTTATATCTCAACACAGTCATCTCTGTGACAAACGCATTTCTCCTAATGAGAGACCAGTTTGTTGATAGCGCCTGTGTAGAATGTCTGACTGTTGACGGAGCCACAACCTCACCTCATCTCATCAGTAGATCCTTAACTTTTGGAGACAGATGAAAACCTGATGGGGCAAGTCGGGACTGTATGGAGGATGGCCGATGACAATTAAACCAAACCAACTGATTGTTGCAGATGTGGCAGCGATTGTGTGTGGGCTGTCAGTGTCATCAGCGTACACAGCTTTCATTCTTCTATAAATTTCACTTGGAGGCACGTTTTCTGCGGTTATATGCTCGATTACAGGAGTCTGTTTGTAGTGCACCGTCTTAATTGCCTTACACACCGCCATTTCCAGCGCTACAATTCGGATATCGATAGCGGCAGAGGGTTTGGTTCAAACGGTTCAAATGGCTCTGAGCACTATGGGACTTAACATCTTAGGTCATCAGTCCCCTAGAACTTAGAACTACTTAAACCTAACTAACCTAAGGATATCACACACATCCGTGCCCGAGGCAGGATTCGAATCTGCGACCTAGCTGTCGCGCAGCTCCGGACTGAGCGCCTAGAACCGCGAGACCACCGCGGCCGGCGGCAGAGGGTTTCAACTCGCGTGAGCAAACTGGGATATTCGGCTGAATAATATGCATGACATGCAATACCTCAAACAACATTGAGAACAGAATAAAAAATTGTGAGGCTTTGTATTTCAGCACATTCTCGTATGTAGGCTTTCACGAGAATGATTGCGCCTGCCGGTTCAGGTTTTCAACATCTCCGTGACCTTCTCCTATGAGTTAAACCTTTGGAACATTAACGCTACACATATTTCTGTACATCGAGTGTCTTTCTGTGCATCGAGTGTCCTAATTAATACGGGTTCCGCAGCCATGAGCAGTATTCCAGGATATATCGCATCTCCTTTGCAGACTGATAGTATTTTTCCAGTATCCTACCAGTCAACCGAACTTTGCAACTTTCTTTACCTCTGACTGAGTCTTTGTGATCGTTCCTTATCATATTATTTCCAATAGTTACTTGCATGTGTTTTTGTGAGTTCAGTGATTAAATTACGACTCATCAATACTGTAGCCGCAAAACGCGATGCCTTCTTGGTTTGTACTATCAGTTTTACCCTTCCTGAATATTTAAAGTGAGTTGCCACTCTCTGCATCATTTTGAAAGTTTTATGAAGATTCGACAGAATATTTGCACAGCTGTTTTCAGATGGCATTTCTTTATAGATAACTATATGCGACGTGTCTGAGGCTATTTTTAACTTTGCCTTCCAGGTCTTTAATATATAACATGAACATCTATGGTACCTGTTGTATTAGGTAAAGTCGAATTTATTGAACACAGAAATGCACACTATCAAATCACTAAACAAGTCTTTAGGAAAGTAAACTAAATTACAGTGGTATGTCGAGAACACACAATTATTAGCAAGAAAGTCGACGACTGGAAAAACAAGTCCAAATCGCTATCCTAGAGGTCCCTAATCACTGTTTAGCTACGTCTTGGACCGATGGCTGAAGGTATTGCATGTTGATGGTACGAAGATACGCCAACAGCTGCTCGTCGCTGTTTGCGGCAGCGCAAATACTGTGTAGGGAGCAAGGTGCCGGTGACGGGTTACCGTCAAGAGAACTACCGCCGATTGCAGGCCAGATTGCTGAACGTTGTATCGATATCCCACTCTAATCGATGCATAAGGCAGTCTCTGTACACCTATCTCGAGCATACCGGGATATTCTTATGAAGAATGCTTGTATGTCAGTACAGCCACCATTTTGCCTGACACTGCAATACTTCTGGGTTTACAGCCATCATATTCAGGTACCAGAAGCTCTTCTTACTGTTAGAGCAGTTAAGAAGGCAGCAGCGGGAAGATGACTTAATGTTGTTTAAGGTACCGATGACAGATGGTTTGTTCGGTACGGGTATCGTGAGAAATACCGCCTAAATTGAGGTGCTTCTCCGCAAGAGGCTGCTGCGATCAGAAGTTTGGCACCAAAATGATAATTTTCTGTTATTAATAATAGAAAAACGAAACAGTACCTTTACTTGCGTTTCACGCAAAAGCTTCTCTCAATAGCAGGATAGTATCCCATTATTTCAAAAGTGTTGAATACCAGAAGAATAGTAAACATTTGAAAAAAGCAGACGAAGGACTTTGGAGATCTTCGGATCTCGCCTAACTTGGATGGCCGGTGAAGTGGTTCGGCTGTAAGGTCAGATCTGGCTCGGCAGTTTCGGAGGACAGACATCGTTATCTGCCGCTGTCGTTACCCGTTAAGACTTAATTAAAAATATCTTAGTTCGTAAATCAGAGCTGACTTGGCAGTCTCCGAAGACAGACATGTGGTCTGCCTTGGTCCGTATTGGTTAAGGACATAATAAAGAATCTCTGACTATTTGGTCATGTAACTGAGAACAATTTGATGGTAACCAAGCAAATGGGCAGTTCATTGTTTTGTTTATTTTTATGGACGTGTGAAGAATTGAAATACTTTGTGATTCATAAAGTGGAACATGATTGTGCAGTTTCTCGTATTCTGTTAATAAGAAACCGATCGGCATATCTTATAAATAAATCAATTGAACTTTTTATTATTAACACAATATCCGTTCCTCACTAAGAGTTTTTTACACCCTCAAGATAACGGATTCACGACCTACGTGCTTTTTTATGCGCAGGTAACAGCCACTACACAAGGCTGCAGGTTGGTTAATATTAATTAGAACTCACGCATTCCGCTCATGGCGGTAGAAGCCAATAGGCACCTCGAGGGTACTGCAGTCTGAGTACAAATGAAATCAGAGACACGTCATCTGTAGTAGCACATAGGAGGTATGAAGGAGAGAAATTTTGGAGGGAACTGGTTTATCATACGCACGTATACAGGGTGTCCCAGCTATCTTGTCCACCCAAAATATCTCTGGAACAATAACAGCTATTGGAAAACGACTTTCACCGGTATCAATGTAGGGCTGGGGCCCTTGAATATACATATTTGGAAACATTCTAAAACGGAAGCATATGTGCTTTTAACACAAACTTATGTTTTTTTTTTTTATGGACCTCCTATATCTTTTCTTCAGCAATCCATAGCATGACAAACCACATACGCAATGGCGTTGATTGCATCGCAATATTCCCATTACATCCCGAGATATTGAGACGCGAAGTTGACGCTTGAAACACCCGACATGCGCTGCTAGCGCACGTCCTGAGGCTCAGGCGTGAACCCCATGCTGCCCGTAATCGCGATGTGATTGACATGTGTAATCACACCTCCAAACTTATCAAGAGGTCCGAAACGAATAATACGGTCTGCTGCGATTACGGGCAGCATGGGGTTCACGCCTGAGCCTCAGGACGTGCGCTAGCAGCGCATGTCGGGTGTTTCAAGCGTCAACTTCGCGTCTTAATATCTCGGGATGTAATGGGAATATTGCGATGTAATCAACGCCATTGTGTTTGTGCTTTGTCATGCTATGGATTGCTGAAGAAAAAATATAGGAGGTCCATTTAAGGAAACAAATTTGTGTTAAAAACACATATGCTTTCGTTTTAGAATGTTTCCAAATATGTACATTCAAGGGCCCCAGCCCTACATTGATACCGGTGAAAGTCGTTTTCCAATAGCTGTTATTGTTCCAGAGATATTTTGGGTGGACAAGATAGCTGGGACACCCTGTATATCTCCCTAGCTCTCTCTCTTTTTTATCATGCCGTAATACCCCATAGCACTGTAGCTTCGTTTATAAGCGTTGTCATGCTACTGAGTCAAATGTCTTGCGAATAAATTCTGCGTCTATCTGATACATAGCTTTCATGTTTTAGTGAGAGAGAAGTGCGAGTTTGGTTTTACAGGACCGATATTTTTGGAATCCATGGTGGTAGGCATGATGATGGGTAACTCCATTCGTATCACTTCACTATGTTTGAGACGAGGATATGTTCTAAGATTGTACAACAGTTTTGTTGATGACTTCTGCTACCCTGGTTGTAGACGGGTATGACATGCGGTTCTCTCCAATTCCTGACGATCGATTTTGTTTTAGGGATAAAAGATACTTATGGTTAAAAGAAGCACTAACTGTGGCGAACATTGGTTTACATTCTGAT
This sequence comes from Schistocerca nitens, assembly GCF_023898315.1. Classification (NCBI taxonomy): domain Eukaryota; kingdom Metazoa; phylum Arthropoda; class Insecta; order Orthoptera; family Acrididae; genus Schistocerca; species Schistocerca nitens. The sequence goes on from NC_064616.1 coordinate 955,387,003, forward strand.
AGATAAATTATCGGCTGCTGTAGTTTTTTCCTATATCGCTCATGTTTGTAGTGCTGCATGAGTTAAACTAGGGCAGCTTTTCTGCATCTTCATTTGTAAAGGAAAATTTGAAAAAGAAATTTTCTGTACTATCCTCAGTATCATTTCCCATGTCACCTATCACAGTCTGGACACTAATTTTGGAGTCATTGACCAATTTACATATGACCAGAATTTCTTTCGGTTTTCTGAAAGAGTTTTCAACAAGATTCTGCTACAGTAACCGTTTCAATTACGATTTCCTTCCCTATAGGCCCTATGCTTTAATTTACACATATTGGGCAGTGGTCTCGAGTACTTCAGAAGATTATTTGCATATACTATACGTATACCACGAACGGACCAACACAGCATGAACTGTTCTACTAGATACATATCCATGTAGTGCTCGGTTATCTGTTCTTCTATACACGCTCTTGCACAATGCTGGATCTTTCAAGTTCCTCATTGAGAGATGACACTACTACCTTTTCTGAACAATTAAACTTGTCGGCTTCTTTTAGTCGCTCGTTGCAATTTGACATTCATTGTTGCCACACCTTCAGCGGCGCTTATACAAACTGCAACGTCGACTTGCCAAAAGGGGTCACGACTTTCTCTTGCCATTGAATCTAACATACTTAGATTATGAACTGGTTTCCCAACCATCTTCCTTTGATACTTTGAGGTCTGATACTTGCCCGCTCCATATAATGAACGATTTGTGGCAGTTCCGGCGTCAGGGTACAACGCGTGTGCAAACACAAGTGTTTCGGAGAATAGCATTCATCGTGCGTTGTTCAACACGGGGCTCCGCAATAGATGACCCTTACGTGATCCCATACTGACCCACCGAGATCATCAGATACGACAGCAGTGTCAACTGAATCATCAACATTGGACAGTGGATCAATCGAAACGTCTTGTCTTGTCTGATAAATCACGTTTCTTGTTATACTAGGTCGTAACCCTTAACGCTAAACATGCACATCGCCACGGAGGCTGACAGCTTCTGGTGGTTGGACATTCTTGTGACCCGTGTTAGTACTCAAAGGCACCATGACAGCTCTAGAATAAGTGAAAATTGCTGTGGAACATCGGCATCCCTTCATGTTTAATTTTTGAGGAACATGGTAGTACACTTTTGTTGATGTCTCGCTCAGCAAATTCACCTGATCTGAATCCAATCAATCTGTGACGCTGTCGGGCTTTAAATCCCCTTTCAGAAAGCAATGGTGTGTACTTGACGGGAGTTGTGTAACTTGTGAGTAGACGTCTGGTGCCTTCTACCTCCAGTGACCTAACAAGGACTGCGAATTCGTGTTACGCCGATTCGTAGCGTTCCAAAGGTGAGCTAACACGCCATTATGTAGATGGTCACAATGTGTTTGCCACTGTGAAGCGCTTTGCAGAAATCTGGAATTTCACTAGACTAAAGTTATAGGTTACACATTAGCTTTCATTAGCAAATCGTTTGTTGAGGCATCGGAACAGATGAGCTGTAAAGTACTGATCGATAATACAGCGCACAAATTTAGTCATTGTCTCGACAGCATAGGCAGCTGCGTTTGGTCGTTTTCGAAAATTAATTTAAAATTTGAATGTTTCACATCGACGGATTCGAATGCTGTCTCTCGGTTTGGTAAGTGTTAAACACAATACACGTTCTGGATCCATGACATCCACCGTGGGGAGTCTTATTGGTTCTAAAAACAAAATTTCTCAGTTTCAACACAGACTGTATGTTCATCTCTGGTGAATTTGAATGATATCAACGTACGGATAGTTAGTGACACTTCACAGTGACATCAGAAACTCATATGTCAACATGGGACTCCATATGCCATTTTGAAGTGAGAGATTCAGTCGCTAAGTGTTACTAACACGCTGCGAGATTGTTTATTTTCACAAGAGTTTTAAGAAATCCATTAGAAGTAGTCAGTCCTTCTTTACATATAAGATTAATTCAAACTGAAACTGGTAACTGTAGAAATATATTGTGGGCAACTGAGCTGACGTATTTGGTAGGTATTTCAATCACATGAATTTGCCGTTCAATATGGTGACATGAGCTGCAGTTTCTCTTATTTACAACAGCTCAATCGTACAAGCAAGTTTAATTTCATGAGAGTGGGGAATCAAAACTGTCTTCGTACCACCGGATGTGAGTGTTAACCTCACTCGCTCACCGCTGGCACTTCGTAAATTTATTACTCCGTCTTGGAGAAAGCCTATAAGGTACGTTACTGCGTTTAATATTGTTTCACGCCCGCTGTGGAACAATGGAAAGCGTATTGTGGATTAATGCACTTTGAATAACGAGGTTACCGGAGACAGCGCTCGAATGAATAAGTACGCTGTTTGTGTGCCAAAATTATAGAATAGTCACATTTCATTTTTCTATCCCCCGGAATCATATCTCCAGCTCCGTGAGAGGAAGTGCAACTCTTATCTTCTGACGGTTACATCGAGTTTAAAAATGTGTTGTAAGCTTCTGTTGACAATCTAGGACGTATTTTGGCACTCACGACACAATGTTTCTACAATGTTAATCGAAAAATTGGTTATACATTGAGAGGCCAAAAGAAACAACAGGCAGTTGGCGTTTCTCCGTACAGTCCCGGAAGAAACGGGTCCCTGGCGCCCTACATTCAAATAACCGGCAATCTGACTCACAGTAGACTGTAGATGGCCACCTACTGGCTCTACGGACGTGACTTGACGTCTGCTTGTCCATTGCTTGTGGTCGTCCTGTTCGGTGGTTTACGCAAGCGGAAGCATTGTTGAAATGGCTGTAACCACTACAGGACTTAACATCTGAGGTCATCAGTCCCCTAGACTTAGAATTACTTAAACCTAACTAACCTAAGTATATCACCCACATCGATGCCCGAGGCAGGATTCGAACCTGCGACCGTAGCAGCAGCGCGGTTCCGGACACGGAAACATTGTCTCTGCAGCTGTGAACATCCATCCTGGACACTTCGCCTTCAGAAATCCCAATTCTAATTCGTTATATACGACATCGTACGGCCCATGCGTATTGCTTCTATAACCATCAAATACTCAAAGTCATTTAACTCGCGACGTTCTGCCATTTTCATCACACAAATTCTGCAGCTGACTCTTAAAATCCTCACGCCATTCGCCACGTCTGCCCACCACATTTGGGCGTCATAAATAGGACATCTTCAGCTGGAACAACTCTTTCCGTATTTTATGACCAAATGGTTTGTCATTACATAGGCAGACTGCAACTATTTCTTGTACTTGTATCTGAACTGAAAGTGTATTTCAACAGATGTGTGTAACTGTGGATTTTGTTTTCTATAAAAACTGTATTTTTTAGTATGAACACTTTTGCAATAGACTTGAGAAACTTCTATTCCCACGCTACAGACATTACTGTTGTTTCGTCTACGTCTGTTTAATAACGCCCGGGTTCTCTTCCAGCAATGTATCTGATCTGAGCCTCTTAGTGGGTTTACTCCTATCTACCGTAATATTTCAGAGACGGCATCTTGTCAGCTGTCGACTTTCGCTGTAAGCTATGATTTTCATTGATTTCGCACTGGCAGTTTACCTTCGTGCGACGGAAAAATATCACACTACTCGGCCAAGAAGTGGTATTGTCTCCTCTCGTCTTTACATGGTTTTCAACCTGAAACCCTGCTATCGAGACGCATATACGTACGTTTATCGAAATATGGGAACTAGTGAACGTTAGTACTTTGAAAACTCTATGTTGATCGGGCTACACGAAATTCTTTGAAACTAATTTTCTGCTTCACCTCTGCAGTGTAGAATCTCAGCTATTACCAAAGCACAATCCAGTGTCAGATACCCTGATATTTAGCCTTCTGAACCAGCACAAGGCTACTGAGATGTTGCTGGTGGCGTTAGCAGGGCGCACGTGGCAATTCACCGACTCAGCGTACGCCACCGGAAAGCCACCCGCGTACCATTCACTGTCCAATCTCTGATGTAACCACAAGCCCTTTGCTCTGCAGCCAAACGTCACTTAGGAAGCGGCAGTGCCACAACACAGCCACATTTGCTACTTCAAGTACTGCCCATCCATCAAGGCAGGTCGTCGAAGCACCGGCGGAACATTGAGTCATCTACCATCGTCGTGTCAGTTTCGGCAGTGATGCCGCTGATGTTTTTCCTGTGTATCGAGCCTGGTCGTCCAGCCGCAGCCTTGGTGGACCGGCGTCAGCAACAGCTGTTCGCCCGCCAGTCCGGGGTTTGCTCTTGGACAACACCATTGACCACTGACTGTTGTGTGTGGAAGATGGATCATTCTCCTCACAGTTACGAGAGCTGAGACACCGCTACCTACCGTAGCGTGAAATGCGCTGCTAGTAATTTCGCTACAGATCTAACTGACGAGAACTGCTGACACCGGCTCGTATACACCAGCCGTCCCGGCCTGAAGATCAATGCTCGCCGCCTGACGCCCGCATCCTGCGGGTGCGCATTTTCTACGCTTGTCTGACAAAAGAACCAATAAATTCTATCGCCAGCCACAGGGTGCCTATATCCTCTGCTTCTTTCCTCTACATTCTCCTAGGAAGTAGTCGTCCACACCAATCTACATCCCTACAAAAGAAAGAGAGGAAGGGAGATTTGAGTTCAACGACTTGTTGACAACAAGGTGGTTCTAAGCGCTTCAGTCCGGAACCACGCTGCTGCTACGGTCGCAGGTTCGAATCCTGCCTCGGGCACGGATGTGTGTGCTGTCCTTAGGTTAGTTAGGTTTAAGTAGTTTTAAGTCTAGGGGACTGATGACATCAGATGTTAAGTCCCACTGTGCTCAGAGCCATTTTTTGACCAAAAGGTCATTAGAGACGGAGCACAAGCTGGAACTGAGGGACGAAGAGGAAAGAAATACGAAAAGTCCATTTGAAAATAACCATCCCAGCGTTTGCATAAAATAGTTTAGAAAATCACAGGAAACCTAAATCTGGATGGCCAGACGCGGATTTAAAATGGCGTCTTTACGCATACAAGCTATGTTTGGTAAAAACTACCCCGTTTCGCTCTATACAGACACTATTACAATTTGTCAGAAGAGCTATTGGAAGTAGGAATGATTGACCGACGAAGGGCAGCGATGACGATGTTCATTGTAGTGCAGCAATGGCATTCAACGAAAATGTACAAGTAGGTGGCTGATTTAAGTTTTTTTGTGTGCTTGTTTCTGGACTTTTATTTATTTTTCTTCGGTATTTGGTGTATTCTACGCTTCTGGTAGTCACAGGTGAGCGAAACGGCAGTGAGTGAGGAAGTGTCAACACAGCAATTTAGCACGTCTTGGATTAGTTAGGTGATGCTGTGTATTTACACATGGAGCTGAAAAGGCTAAGGGATGAAAGAAAAGTATAGTCAGTTCCTAGCGTATCTTCACTTGTCCTAGATGCCAGCACCCCCTCATTAGTAAATCCAATTCAATAAACATTTGGAGGATTTACCTTCATAATGCACATACAACTGTATCGTTAGGGAATTTAACTGATGAGGCGTCGCTAAATATGACTGGGTTGCATTTAGCAGTTGATACTGGGGTATGTGCGATGTGTCATAAGAAGTTGAAAAAAGCTTAATCCTTCCAAGACTTCCATCGAGGATGGTAAAGCGATACATACGGAAGAAGTCATCCATGTAGTATCGGGGTAACTCAAGGACATGGACAGTTAGTGTAAAGTTTCGTGGTTCGTTATAGGAAGGTAACTATTAACAGTACTTTTGCCCAGTCACCTTCCAAAGGTAGCTCCAAAAGTTAGTCAGACAACAAGGCAGTCTGCCTCCCATACTCTGCTGCCACAGCCGGAAGTTTCTGAGTCGGCGTGTCGAAAGCCTTCGCTCCGTCACTTTGTCGAGGACACTTACCGCATGATGCACCTTTATGGTTGCTGCCAGTGCCCAGTATGTGACTGGAAGGAGCATATTTTCATAAAAACAGTGAGAAGAGCCGTGTCTCCAATGGGTCATTGATTGACGTTCTGTACTTGTGGGCATCCTGGACCTGACCCACTTCTAGCTGCAGGCTGCTCAGTGAATTTGTGCATGATGGTGTGGCCGGATCATACCCGATTTTGCTGCAGCTTTACGCCTGCTGTTTGCAGACTGACGCAACTTACACCCAAACCTCAAGATTTCAGACACTCATATCGGAACCAAACATTGTGTGTCGATAGATCATCAACCAGAACACCGATTTAGTTCGTGCTGTGTGCTGTCGCCCAGTAGAAGATGCATAAACGGTAATTAATAGTAATGCCAGAATTACGGAGTATAGGGAAACTGTGCCTGCGAGCGCAGAATGTGAAGATCTTTGGTAGGTGAGTGGGTAGAACGTCAGATCGCCGTAGCAAAGGTTTCTAGATCGGAACCCACTGCCGGTGGTATTTTTTTTAACAGATTACGCATCGAATTGTTGTATGGGAGAACATTTTTCTGCCATGTGAAAGGACGTTTGGGAGTACGTAGCAATGTTCTTTTGGCACACTGCTTTCGCTTCGTTTGTTAAAGTAGCAAACCTATAGCGTACATTTGTATGGATAACAGCACACTTATCTATAGAAATGTACTCTATAGGTTTGCTACTTTCAACTAACAAAGCGAAAGCAGACGCGCAAAAGAATCTTGCTACAAAATCTGAAACGTCCTTTTACATGATAGAAAAATATAAGAGATCGTAACGACAATATAATCTGGGGGAAGATGTCTAGGAGCTATACATAACATCGTAAGATCTATGTTATTATCCAGGCAGGCAAAAGTTAGAGTACATCAGGCCATCATCAGACCCACAGAGTGCTACCTAAGGGAGACATGGACCCTGACGAAAAGGAAAAAAAGACAGGGAGAAAAAAACTCATCACATTTGAAAATAAAGTACTGCGAAAAATGTATGGAGCAGTGAAAGAAAATGAATAGTGGAGAATAATGAAAAACCGAGAACGTAGACAATGATACACACTACCTGACATCGTAGCTAGTGTGAAAACTAAAAGACTCAGGTGGTACGAACATGTGAAGAGGAGAGGGGAGAACACGTTAAGAAAGGCAACGATTGATGGAGAACCCGAGGGAACGAGACAACTAGGATGACCAAGACCTAGATGGAAGGATAATATCATGGGAGACAAGCAGATACTGGGTCTGGGAGGTGACGATGTTTCTGGCAGAAAGGTGCCGAAGGCTGGAACGTGTGAGACCAAGGGCCGGCTGCTGTTTGTGTGGCTATTATAAATAAGTAAGTTGTCTATCACACATTAGGTATATACATCTGGCATGTAAGTCACAGATACATGAATAATAGAAGTTTAGGGTGTCTTCTTGTTCTCTCCTCTTACAGCTTGAAAAGCGCATTAAAAACTTCCTAATACTTAGAATTGCCAGTTTTGACAACCAGTCTAGTGCATTACGATATTTCTGCACTGTCTTTGTACAGGTAAGGCATAGGCCATTAAACACGCGCTCCAAATCTCTGTTCAAAAGGATGCAGATAGTAAGCACCCATATCGCTCTTGCACGATTGATTTGCTGTGGTGGTATCTTGACAGATGTCATATGACAGCAATGGGGAGCGAAGGCGACACCTACTACTTCACAGTATTGTAGCATTTCTTAGTTTCCACGTGTCATGGGAGCCAAGTCTTTCTGCCGAAGTAATGAAGTTTGCGTGTTGAACAATAGCGTTTAATATGCAATTGAAAATCACGGCCTAAGACAATAATCTGTGGATCCTTAGCCAAGAAATGTTCTACTTCGGTTCGAAAAATATATTCTGCTGCATGCGGCTACTTGTTCTATTTCCGAAAACGGATTTCCATCTCACAGTAGTACACCTCTCTGGCTGAAACCAGCACTGGCGACTTTCAAGTAAGATTCGTATCTTGTTACCTGTATTTCCTCTTTAAAAGCTTTTCGTAAGGGTGCGACATCCATGGTACAGAAATAAAGAAAATCCGCAAGTCCTGACAATTGTAATTTCTAGTTAGTTAACGTATAATCATTGTGACAATGATACAGGAGTGCTCCGTTAAATTGTAGCATGTTTGCGACAAACTGAAATGAAGAATTAAAAACCTCTCAGTGAGTCGGGAGTTTCATCTGTCGATGACGCATATATATGAATGCCACATATTTGTCTCACGTCCTTATGCTCTTGTGCGTACACAACTTTGACTTAAACGCTTACTAGATCTATCTTTGTTTTCAGCCTCATGTTGGATTTTACTAACACTTGGAATGTCAGTGTCCTTTTTCACTTTCTATCCTTGTTTCTGTGATGCCAGTATTTTTTTCTGCTTCTAGGCCATCGCCTGATAGCGACCATTGACGCCGACATATTCATCCGTATCACGATGTTCTTTTCTGCGACACTACTCACAGAGAGCTCCTTCATTTCAAAGTCCGCAAACTGATTTTCATGTACACCTATATTTTCTCCAGTTGCTTCGTAACTTATTCGTCTGTTACTCATTTGTTCCTCACTCATGGATTCCATACTTCCCTCCTACTTTTCCATATGCATTGACGACCCACTTGTTTCCTGATTAAGGGTATCTGTCATGTCTGCTTAGTGAATTCCTAGTTGAATTTCTTGTCTGCCACATGAAACTCTCTCTATTTTCTTTTTTTCTTCAGGGTCCAAGTCTCCCTTAAGGAGCACACTACCGGTTTGATGATGGTCTGACATATTCTTATTTTTGCCTGCCTGGATAAGAACCTAGTTATTATGGTGTTATGCATAGCTCCTGCAGAATTATTTGTCTCCCACGCGCTCTGCTTGGTTTTCTTATGTGGACTACAAGCCAATGACTTCATTTCCCCTAGACATTATGGTTGTTTACGTACTTACCTGATGGGAGCCCGTCTCACTGGGAAGCTGTTCAGGCCGTCTTCAGTCACAAGAATCCCTCAAATGCTCACGTGAATGGCAGATTGAACAGTAATTGGACTGATTTTCGTATAGTATATACGCTCTGTGGCCACAAATAAGCAGATAGGACAGGATACAATTCTACTCTAGCCGTCCTGATTCCATTTAGTTTAGCAAAGAAATACACTACTGGCCATTAAAATTGCTACACCAAGAAGAAATGCAGATGATAAAAGGGTGTTCGTTAGTCAAATATAATATACTAGAACTGACATGTGATTACATTTTCACGCAATTTGGGTGCATAGATCTTGAGAAATCAGTACCCAGAACAACCACCTCTGGCCGTAATAACGGCCTTGATACGCCTGGGCATTGAGTCAAACAGAGCTTTGATGGCATGTACAGGTACAGCTGCCCATGCAGCTCCAACACGATACCACAGTTCATCAAGAGTATTGACTGGCGTATTGTGACGCGCCAGTTGCTCGGCCACTATTGACCAGACGTTTTCTGTTGGTGAGAGATCTGGAGAATGTGCTGGCCAGTCCAGCAGTTGAACATTTTCTGTATCCAGAAAGGCCCTTACAGGACCTGCAACATGCAGTCGTGCGTTATCCTGCTGAAACGTAGGGTTTCACAGTGATCGAATGAAGGGGAAGAGCCACGGGTCGTAACACATCTGAAATGTAACGTCCACTGTTCAAAGTGCCGTCAATGCGAACAAGAGGTGACCTAGACGTGTAACCAATGGCACCCCATACCATCACGCCGGGTGATACACCAGTATGGCGATGACGAATACACGCTTCCAATGTGCATTCACCGCGATGTCGCCAAACACCCATGCGACCATCATGCTGCTGTAAACAGAACCTGCATTCATCCGAAAAAATGACGTTTTTCCATTGGTGCACCATGGTTCGTCGTTGAGTGCACCATCGCAGGCGCTCCTGTCTGTGATGCAGCGTCAAGGTTAACCGCAGCAATGGTCTCCGAGCTCATAGTCCATGCTGCTGCAAACGTCGTCGAACTGTTCGTGCAGATGGTTGTTGTCTTGCAAACGTCCCCATATGCTGACTCAGGGATCGAGACGTGGCTGCACGATCCGTTACAGCCATGCGGATAAGATGCCTGTCATCTCGACTGCTAGTGATACGAGGCAATTGGGATCCAGAACGGCGTTCCGTACTACCCTCCTGAACCCACCCATTCCATATTCTGCTAACAGTAATCGCGATAGACTACAATCCGACCTTTACCAAAGTCGGAAACGTGATGATATGCATTTCTCCTTCTTACACGAGGCATCGCAACAACGTTTCACCAGGCAACGCCGGTCAACTGCTCTTTGTCTATGAGAAATCAGTTTGAAACTTTCCTCATGTCAGCATGTTGTAGATGTCGCCACCGGCGCCAGTCTTGTGTGAATGCTCTGAAAAGCTAATCATTTGCATATCACAGCATCTTCTTCCTGTCGGTTAAATTTCGCGTCTGTAGCACGTCATATTCATGTTGAAGCAATTGTAATGGCCAGTAGTGTATATTTCTTCCAATGTATCTTCCCTAGTTTCGTAGACAGTGTCATACATGTTCAGAATGTCTCATTTTTAACAGTTTGGAACTTCACGGGTCATCTTGTAAATTCTGACACATCTTAAGCCTAATGCGGCATAACTAACTGCATCTGTGCTTACTTAACAATTATAGTGCTTAAATGTATCAGTACCATTCGCAGTTTTTAGATTCTTTAACGAACTTCAACGATCATACTCTTCACCATAACTACTGTTTTAACATTATTCATTTGAACAGAGAGAAGCTCTTCATCATTCAGTTTTAATTCATGTCCCATTCAGAACAGAGAACAGAGCTGGACGTACACTATTCCTCTTAAAGCTAAACCGCAACGTGGTTTTCCCTGAAAAAAGACATTTCCACTGTATTTACAATTACGAAGCCATGAAAAGAAGCAGTGAGTGCGCTCGCTGTAACCACAGCTGCTCCGTGTACAAGGCCGCAGCGCACGACTGCACACCACGACGGCCGGGAAGAGATTACTTACAGAGCTACCCAAAGCTATGGCTGAACCATGTGTCTGCTGTGTCCTTTCTTCCAGGAGTGCTAATCCTGCAAGTCTACAAGTCTGGAAGGTAGGATATGAGGTACTGGCGGAATTAAAGCTATGAGGAACTGTCGTGAGTTGTGCAGTTCAAGAGGTAGAGCACTTACAAGCGAAAGACAAAGATATTGTGTTCGAGTGCCAGTCCAGTACACAGCTTTAATGCGCCAGGAAGTTTGACATCATCGCACACTCCTCTGCAGAGTGAAACTTTATTGAAGTAGTCGTAAGAAATATATACATAACTAATAACCATTTGTTTCCTTTTTCCTTATGGGTGGGCGAGCTCATAACAGTATCAGCTGATGACATGCAAGTATCGTTGTTTAATACAGTTGTAGTTTAAACAACAGCACTTGTAAACATATCAGCATTAGAATATTGTCGAATCATGAGTTCTATGCCATGATGGTATTCGAGAATCGTAGATATGGTGACGCCTGAATAAAATGATACCTGGAGCAGGCCGGAATGGCCAAGCGGTTGTAGGCGCTGCAGTCTGGAACCGCCCGACCGCTACGGTAGCAGGTTCGAATCCTGCCTCGGGCATGGATGTGTGTGATGTCCTTACGATAGTTAGGTTTAAGTAGTTCTAAGTTCTAGGGGACTGATGACCTCAGAAGTTAAGTTCCATATTGCTCAGAGCCATTTGATTCCTGGATGAGTTGGTTAACCTATGCGATGCTTCATCGCAGATGTTTGTTTCCTTAACTGAAAACACTCACTATCCCTCAGTGATACTGGATTATTATATGAACACTGCAGGAAATGTCAGGTGAATGTTTAAATTATTTAACGACAGATAGTGTAATCATCTACTGGAGCACACATTAAAAAAACGTTTGTACGGCACTAATGCAATGCAGCAAGTTGTAGATTGTCGACTAAGCTCGCAACCATACGTCTATCGACACTATAAGAGAATGTTGAGCAAACTGTTGAAGATGACTCACAAAACTCTTAACCCATTAGAAAAAGCCATGAACCAACTTTACAAATCATGTAGTGCATTGGTAAAAGTAGATATGTATGATCAAAATGTGCAAAGTACTACGATTTTTCTTCAGTATCTTCATACGCCCTGCTATATACATACACCAAAGAAAGTTTTTGCATTACTCCAGCCGGCCGGGGTGGCCGAGCGGTTCTAGGCGCTACAGTCCGGAACCGTGCGGCCGCTACGGTCGCCGGATCGAATCCTTCCTCGGGCATGGATGTGTGTGATGTCCTTAGGTTAGTTAGGTTTAAGTAGTTCTAAGTTCTAGGGGACTGATGACCTCAGAAGTTAAGTCCCATAGTGCTCAGAGGCATTTTTTTTTCTTTTTTTGCATCACTCCAGTTCCCAGAACTCCTGAAGATAGACTTTGAAGGTGGAAACTGTATTACAAACACAGTCCCTTTGACTGTTGAGAGATGTTACTAAACCCACCCAAAATTGAAAACGATCATGCATAAGATGCACCTATTAGACGGAGGGGGTCCGACAGCCGATCAGTCCCAGTCAATTCACCAGGAACGAGGTACACTGATCGTATTGTCTGTAGTTCAACCATGCTAGACGCTCAGTACCGTGGTTCGATGCCGTTCGCATTGTTACTTTGTGCCAGGAACGGCTCTCAATGAGGGAAGTTTCCATTCGTCACAGAGTGAACCAAAGCGATGTTGTTCGGACATGGAGGATGTACAGAGAGACAGGAACTGTCGATGACATGCCTCGCTCAGGCCACTCCAGAGCTACTACTGCAGTGGATGACCGCTACCTACGGATTATGGCTCGGACGAATCCTGACGGCAACACCACTTCGTTGAATAATGCTTTTCGTGCAGCCACAGGACGTCGTGTTACGACTCAAAATGTGCGCAATAGGCTGCATGATGCGCAACTTCACTCCCTACGTCCATGGCGAGGTCCATCTTTGCAACCACGACATCATGCAGCGTGGTACAGATTGGCCCAACAACATGCTGAATGGACCGCTCAGGATTGGCATCACGTTCTCTTCACCGATAAGTGTAGCATATGCCTTCAACCAGACAATCGTCGGAGACGTGTTTGTAGGTACCCCGGTCAGGCTCAGCGCCTTAGACACCCTGTCCAGCGATTGCAGCAAGGTGGAGGTTCCCTGCTGTTTGGGGTGGCATTTGTGGGGCCGACGTACGCCACTGGTGCTCATGGAAGGCAGCGTAAACGGATGTACGATACGTAAATGCCATCCTCCGATCGATAGTGCAACCATGTCGGCAGCATATTGGCGAGGCATTCGTCTTCATGGACGACAATTCGCGCCCTCATCGTGCACATCTTGTAAATGACTTCCTTCAGGATAACGACGTCGCTCGACTAGCACGTTCTCCAAATATAAACCTTTTCGAACATGCCTGGGATAGACTAAAAAGGGCTGTTTATGTACGATGTGACCCACAAACCACTCTGAGGGATCTACGCCGAATCGCCGTTGAGAAGTGGGACAATCTGAACCAACATTACGTTGAAGAACTTGTGTATAGTATGCCACGACGAATGCAGGCATGCATCAATGCAAGAGGACGCGCTACTGGGTATTAGAGGTACCGCTGTGTACAGGAATCTGGACCACCACCTCTGAAGGTCTCGCTGTATGGTGGTACAACATTCAATGTGTGGTTTTCATGAGCAATAAAAAAGGGCGGAAATGATGTTTATGTTGATCTTTATTCCAATTTTCTGTACAGGTTTCGGAGTTCTCGGAGCCGAGGTGATGCAAAACTTTTTTTGGTGGGTGTGTAAGTGTCTAAAAATAAACAAAGAAATGTAACAATTACATTTGGGTGTTTTTCATTTCTCTATAAAGCACCATGACTGCTAAAGTGTTCATATAGTTGACACCATGACAGAATGGATGAAACACCAGAGACACAAGGCATCCTCACGCCGTACTGGAACCGCACCTGACAGCAGAGAGGATACTCACTGATGACCGGGCCCGTATACAGTCCATATGGGACAACTTTATGCAAATTGTAAATTGTTCATGTGTAAATCTCAATTGTACACCAACCCATGGAAGCCGAGGAACTGATAGCACTAATACATCTGCACGTGCCTGGATAGGCAAGAAGATAACTAATAAAGGTACCCGTTGTTAGTACAGGACAATCGTTAGAAATACCAGCCACGATAGACGATTTCCAAGAGGAAAGAAACTGTCACCGCGTCATCCGCGGAGGTCAAAATCGACGTGGGAGTAGGTCACAACACTCTAGGAACCTTAATGACAGAAGCTTCGGACGAGCGAGTACTCAAATAGGGAGAAATACGGGAAGTCACCATCGACAGAATCCACAAGGAGATCGGAATGTGATGTCCGTCCAGGTCGAAAGTACGGGGGGAATGGAGCGCAAATTGAGTTGTTGGCGGCGTGATCATCTTCAATATGGGAGAGAAAATACTCAGTATGCAGAAACAATTATAATAGCCATAACCACCCCAGAAGACGAATCCACGCAACCCTTCGCCAAGGGTTTGTCTGCCAATCTGCAGCAACCCCGGTCGAGTGATACTTCATGAGCTATTCAAACTCCCTAGCATTCGCTGTTCGTAAGAAACACCAGATACGTCGAGTATAAAACCAAATTTGAAGAGATAATAAAAGACTGACTGAAAATACGACCGTCTACGGCGGAATCGATGTTAAGTTCAAAATGGTTCAAATGGCTCTGAGCACTATGGGACTTAACATCTGTGGTCATCAGTCCCCTAGAACTTAGAACTACTTAAACCTAACTAACCTAAGGACATCACACACATCCATGCCCGAGACAGGATTCGAACCTGCGATCGTAGCGGTCACGCGGTTCCAGACTGAAGCGCCTAGAACCGCACGGCCACACAGGCCGGCCGATGTTAAGTGAGCCACTATCAGTTTAGATTAGGATGGCAGAAAAACTGCATGCTCCACCGTTGAGTAGAAGAACAATTTGCTGTGGTACTGACAAAGATTAAGAGAAAGGAATTTTTGAGAAAGGAACGACACTATGCACTGCAAAAACACCCTCAATAACCGAAGGAGGCTTCGTGTTTGATCGCAACTGCCTACTATTAGATCTGTTAGAGAAAAGTTACCAAGTAGTTACATGCTATATAACGTAACAACCTTTTCGAAGTGTAAAAAGGTGCTGTGAGATGACTCATATGTGGCAGTAGACTCAGAATCAGACGTGAAAAAAGGAATCCAAAACATCACAAACGTAAAGCCTTATCTCCGCTCCAATATCATAGTATCTTATGTTGCTGTGTAGATATTAAAATTGTAATGATTTTGATTGGTGTGACGTTCCGTGGTTTTTAGCCATGAACTAAATTTGAGAGGTAGATGATGATTGATTGTTTGTATGGTGAAGGGTTAAAAATTTTTTCTTGTACTTAGTTCGTGGTGTGTATTGGTGTATCTGTTGACCTTTGTTGAGGTTACGTTGTAACTATCTTTCATCTGGTAGCTCTGCTGTAGGAGCTGATGGAAAAGTGAGTGTTGAGGAGAAATCTACAAGATAAAGGATCGTCAATTTGAGCGGTGGGTGGAAGATTGTCAGTAAAGAGGTATGTTGCCAGTGGTGTGGGCATAGGTTCCCACGTGGGAGAGAACACTGACAAGAGCGGAGGCAAGGTAGAAAATGGCACCATTATGGCCACTTGCGCTCTGGAAGTGACTGATGAAGTACTGTGCGTAACCTATGTATCAGAAATCCCTACCCCCCAACTACTAATCGCAGACGGGTCGGACTGATGAATCGAGCCGGGATGCTGAAAATAAGGTCTCTCATAGTAAAATAAGAAGCGGAAGGTATCAGTATCGAAAGGAAGGGCAACCACGAATCTTAAGTTATGCGGTACGACGTAATTGCTTAAAAGAGAGAGTTCAAAGAAGGAAACAGTAATAAAGTAAAGCAAGCAACAGAACTGCCGATCATTAGTGTCTGTCACCGTCTTCGTTTCATTTAGCGATTCTTAACGTTCGGTATAGATAAACGACAAGAAAAATCAAGGAAAGTCTACGTGTCGAAGCTGAGGCTTATTGTGTTGTATTGTTATGACTCGCATGGAAGATAAGGGGGTGGGGGCGCCTACACAAAGAGAAAAATGGAAAGGAGAAACTCAAAGAACAATTAAGAATTTCATTGGCTTCGTGCTGTCTGAACATGGTGCCACTGATGTAGAAAGACAACCACATGAATGTAGTGTTCTGGTTTATTGATTCATATGAAGCTGTAAAGTAGCAATTTAAAGTTTATATATGTATATTGTATCTTAACGAGTGTGCAAATGAAATCCCGGGGCTCTAGAGAGACGTTCATACAAAGCTGAGCTAAAGTAATTGTTCGGTACCAGCATATCGCAAAGGGCCGCCACTCTAGGAACCATAACTCTGAAACGTGAGAGCTGGCGTTACTAGCCGGAACAAATCCTAACTTCCCCTTTAATTATGTTGGCCATGGTACCATCTTTCTGCCAGCGGACTCATACTGAGATGCAGTGCCTTCGGTAAGAAAACCAACGAGAGAGACCCTCTCCTCCTTAGTAATTGGCAGATCTTGGTTGGAGTCGGTTCGTCATCTTCAATAGCACATTTGCTGCCACCATTGACATGCCTTTGGGCATGCTTACTGTTCTTAGTAGCAGCAGTGTAGCTCACAGCTATGAACATTGTTGTTTCGCATTAACTGTAATGCAACCGTGCTTATTTTGGCCGTGTATTAATGTTAATGCAACGCTTCGCGTTTCAGTCGGTGGACGCGAAGGAGCTAGCCATGGAACGATTCGTACTATTCGTTCCTCGTTCAAACTCTGTGAGGCGTTGATAATGGCGTCTTTGCCGCCTTAAACGCTTTCTTGGCTAACGTCAACTCACCGACGTCAAATCTCAAAGGTAACCAACGCTCCGTCCTTGAACTGAGTTCGTCAGCCAGCGCGTAGAAATTATTCCTACCTGTTACGTGGAGATGGTCTCGTAGTCTTATGACCAGCTGCAGAGCCGTAGCTGCGCCGACGGATTCTGGAAGTGCAATACAACTGTTTGTGTTGTAAGTAATGAAGCGGGAATAAGTCTTTTTGTGCAAATAATTTTTACACTGGATGCCACTGTGCTCTGTTTACTTAAGAAACATTGTAAAATAAACTAGATCATACTGATTATAAGCTAACTATTAACGGCATGAGAGCATGGTGTACGACATGACTACATGTAAAGCATCCTACCGACGACTGCCGACTGTGGCGTAGAATCTGTAACCTGGGCATACAGTCAGTAAAGTTCGTATAAGATAGTACATCTGTTAGGCAGAAGTTATTAATTTACTTCCCAATGTTTATTGGCATTGTAAAATTACTGAAAGATAGTATTTATGACCCGTAGACTCTTTCTAATGTCTGAGGGGCAAAAGGCAATTTTTATAGCAAATATTTATTAATATCAATTACTCGTTTCGCGCCAGAAGAAATGTACTTTCCCTACATGTCTCTCTGCTGCGACTTCTGCATCAGCACGCCATCCCACCGGCTCTGAAAGCGCCAGATGGCCAGCCGCCGCTTCAAGTTCGTGTTGGAACCTACCACTCTCACCTCACTCTGTAGTACCTACAACGCGGATACATTCACTCATGTATGTGTAATAGCAGAACTGGAAATAAGGTAAAATGCGCTCTTATCTGCAACTAAGGGATACCATGCATATTCCCTTCGGTAATTTCCTTTCAGAATTCTGATTTTTTTGTTCACAATAAATCAAAACTATGGAAACATTAGAAACGTGGTATCTTAGTTCTTAGGAGCAGCCTTTACACCATAGGTAATTTTGGTGCCAGTGACTTTGATTATTCTTTTCTCTTCAAATACAGTGTTCATACTTACACAGATATCTTTAAAGCGCAAAACCTACAAGCTTATGGTATCTTATTAGATTTGGACCCAATGAAACAATTTTCCTATCTTAGTATTTGCATAATCTTTGAGTTTTTACCACCATCTTCTCCAAAATTTTAACTACCACAATTCTTTAAAATATATATATATATATATATCAATGAAACATAGTATTGAAGCACTTCAAATATACTCACAAAGACAAATAAATACTAGCTTTTGAAACATTTATCCAGTATGTAACATTTGTTTAGCACGTATCATAGTAGTACATTTTCTTTATCTTTAACAGAAATGCAAGAAAGCTATTACAGATATTTAGTTCACATTTTCATGCAGCTACTTGGCTGTCCCACAGAAGTCCAGTGTATCATACATTTCCAGTATTTTCTAGAGCACACAAGATATATAAAATACACAACACGTTTCATAAAACCACATAGGAAAACTTTTCTTTTTACACTGCTATGGCGTTTCAAAAATGTAGACTGGCAATGGCAAGGAAATCGTTTCTGAAGAAGAGAAATTTGTTAACATCGAGTATAGATTTAAGTGTCAGGAAGTCGTTTCTGAAAGTATTTGTATGGAGTGTAGCCATGTATGGAAGTGAAACATGGACGATAACCAGTTTGGACAAGAAGAGAATAGAAGCTTTCGAAATGTGGTGCTACAGAAGAATGCTGAAGATAAGGTGGGTAGATCACGTAACTAATGAGGAGGTATTGAATAGGATTGGGGAGAAGAGAAGTTTGTGGCACAACTTGACTAGAAGAAGGGATCGGTTGGTAGGACATGTTTTGAGGCATCAAGGGATCACAAATTTAGCATTGGAGGGCAGCGTGGAGGGTAAAAATCGTAGAGGGAGACCAAGAGATCAATACACTAAGCAGATTCAGAAGGATGTAGGTTGTAGTAGGTACTGGGAGATGAAGAAGCTTGCACAGGATAGAGTAGCATGGAGAGCTGCATCAAACCAGTCTCAGGACTGAAGACCACAACAACAACAACATGGCGTTTCACTTATCATCATTGAGATTTACGGAGAACTTAAGAGACAACGTCGTTCTTTGATAAATCACTACGCTGACATACTTACTTGGCAGGAAGCACTATTATTTGCTGGCCGAAACTGTTGGTCCAAGGCGACGGGTTGCATTGCTTGATGACTGTAGCCGTAATTCGGGCATATGTCAACAGCTTCTCTTGTTGCTGACTGGTCATCAGGCTTGGTTATAACTACGCTTCATATAGGCATGTGGGCTCAGAATTCTCCATGTTCCCATCACCAAGACATGGAATATTGATGCAGGAACCAAAGACACGTATTTGAGAACTAATTTAATAATAACAAACTACATTCACAAAAAATAGGTGGTTTCTTCTTACTAATGCTACTAGTTCCGTCCAAGTGGATAAAACTCAAAATTTCTAAATAACTACTACCTTCGTGAATTACTGAATTCTTTTCAAATAATTATTATGTAGTAAGGAATTCCGCTTTTAAATGTTTTATTCATTACTTAGTTGATTCTTTAAAAACAACTAATAACTCACGGTACGAGATTATTTAGATTTCCATTGTTGGTTTATCTATACTTCATAGAGTGTTGCTATGTTTACCGCTGTCGCGGTCGTGACGTGTCTCCTCTTACGTCACGCCTGCTACGTCACATAATCACCTGGCTCAGCTATTTCAGCCGCCAGCTATGGTCTGCATATGTCATTAGCTTTCCTCTGCCGGTGAGATCCCTTTAATGGCCTTGCTTACATCACAACACGCCAGCACACCACGTTCTCCCGACGTTCATGTAACCCTGAATTTTGCTTACAAATACATAAACTGGACATATGTTCTTCCAAAATTGATAGAACTAATTCCTCTCTCAGCAATTTAGTAGGAGTACCATTTGCAATGCATTTCGTAGTCATGTCTGTGTCTTCCACAATGTCTATGCTTTGTTGTCTTACTAGAGAGATAATATATCCTATAACTGATACTCAGGCACATCAGAGTTAGCAAGCTTCCCAGTAATCACTATAGAATCTTAACGTCGACAACATTGTATATGTCCCTTACTGCATAGGACTCCGGATGTGCTATTTCCACCATACTGGAGTGTGGCACTCTGCTATACGTTTGGTCCCTCAAACATTTCGTATTTCTTTATGTCAGCATCTATCTTAGATTATTTCGTGCGAGCCCTTATCAGTCCTATGTCAGCCAGCATGTACTCCTTAGGTGTCACACTCTTGTTATGCCTCGCCTTACGAAACTCTGCCTTTGCTATTATCTTTTCCAAAGGTAGTTTACGTTTTTCTTACAAACTCAAGTCAGTTCTTTTCGGGAATTTTACTAAGCGTTCGATCGTAGTTTCAGTTTTCTTGCCGATCAACATTTCACATGGGGATATTTCTGTTGTTGAAGGTGGAAGCTCATTAAGTACCAACTCAAAGTCTTTAACATAAATTCCGCAAGTAGTATGGCGGTAATCGCTGAAACGTCTACACTGTCTTCCTACCTCTTTCAAAATCCTCACCACAGGGTACGAAGATGAATAGAAGTTGGATATATATATATATATATATATATATATATATATATATATATATATATATAGTTTTCAACGTATTCTTCCAAGGTTTTGATGAAATAAAAACTGGGACCTACTATGACTAGGAATTGGTTTAGGTGTACATGCTGGCCGGCCAGAGTGGCCGAGTGGTTCTAGGCGCTACAGTCTGGAACCGCGCGACCGCTGCGGTCGCAGGTTCGAATCCTCCCTCGGGCATGGATGTGTGTGAAGACCTTGGGTTAGTTAGGTTTAAGTGGTTCTAGGGGACACATGACCACAGCAGTTCAGTCCCATTGTGCTCAGAGCCATTTGAACCATTTTTCTACATGCGGTATGCAAATAATCTTGCCCCACTTTGCCAGCTGTTACCTTTCCAGTAAATTTCCTTATAGGATGCAATCCAAAGATTCTAGAAAAAACGTCCATCATTACCAATACATATATAAAACCGTCCTCTGGTGGGTGGGAGGTGCTCGAACCTATCAGCGACTGCTAGCTCACTTATCTCTTTTGGTATAATTCCGTACATTTACCCTTTACTGCTGGTTGTAGATGCTTTCGGTGTCTGACAATTTTCACATCTTTCTAATATTTTTCCAGCCCTCTTTACCATATTGTAGAAAGTACAAGTTTCCTTCAACTTTTCTGCGCACCTTTTGGGTAAAAAACGACCATAGCTCAGGAGTGTATACCACATGAAGTCCTCTATGGTATGTTAAAGTAAGCATAGCTTCCAATCTTCCCATACCAAATCAATCCTGCTGTACAGTACCTCTTCTTCCACCAAACAGTATTCCTTTGTTTGTACCCAGATTTTCGTTCCACTTATGCTTTACCATAGCCAAAATACGACCTTTTTCATGGCCTTTTTTGATATTTCTCATGATTTTTCGAGCCTCACATTCGTGCTGTATCCCTTTCATGTAAAACAACCGCATTTCCCTCGAACCTCATTCAACCCGTTCCCCTTTTTCCATTCCTAATGGTAATTGTGACAATGCATCTGCCACTACAATTTCTTGCCAAGACTGTAATGTAAACCAAAATGGAACTCCTCAGGAGTAAAGGCCCATCTGGTAAGTCTACCATGTGTCAGTCTGCAGTTCTTAATAAACGACAGTCCTTTATTATCTGTGAATATGTTTATTTTCCTCTCTATAAAATAGTATCAGAAGTTTTTCAAGGCCCACACAATTACTAATGCCTCTTTTTCAGTAGCTGTGAAGTCAGATTCACACTTTGTTAACATTCTTCAAGCAAAACTAACTGACGTTTGTTCAACACCTTTCTCAGTCACAGTTAATTGGAATAAATACTCTCCAATTCCAAAACTGGAACTCTCAGCAATTACAAAAAACTCCTTCTCTAATCTTGGTTGAAACACTATCCCACCTTCGTAAAGAGCCTCCTTAATATTACCAAATTATCTCTGAAACTGTTGTGTCAACAATCATATAACATTCTTCTTAGTTAAATTCAGTATAGTTGCAGTGTGTAGTACGTGTTCACTCATGTACTTGTGATAAATCTTATAGAGATAAGGGAAAGACTTTATATGTTTCTTTTTCCTAGGTGGTGGGAACCACTTGAAAGCTTTTAGTTTAGCAGGATCTTCTGCTGATATAATATGACCCAAAAACTGAATTTTTCTGTTTGCAAATTTACATTTGCCTACGTTAATTGTGATGTTACCTCCTTGAAAGGCCGCAAGTACTTCCTCCTGTATTCTACTCTAGTCTTGCCAATTGCTGTCGTCCACATATAGAGTGATTTCAGATAACAACTCTTTTCCTAGTATGAAATAAAAGGCCCTTATAAATGTGGCTACTGAAATATTTAGTCCAAATGGCAGATAGCATCTGTCTTTATGTATGAAACCTATGAATTCCCTGCAATTTTCAGCCAATGTTGCCTGCCAATAGCCAGAAGTAAAGTCCATACTAGATAACTTACTAGCAGCCTCAAATTTTTGTTATAATTTCTCTAAAGTTTCTGTTAGATCGTTCTCAGATATTGTTGCCTTATTTAGTAACCTAGCGTTCATTGTAGCTCACACTGATCCATCTCTTCTGGTAATGTAAACTATTGGGTTACAGTACTGACTGGTTGATCTCTGTGCAATGTGTAAAGAGAGCATCCTGTGTATTTCTCTATCTATGGCCTCCTTTCTTGAGACACCTATCACACATGATCTCTGCTTAAAAGGTTAATGTGGCTTAACTTTAAATTCGTAAATTTCTCCCTTCTTTAATCCTGGTGTATCACAAAATACTTCTTTATATTTAAACAATGCATTCCCTACTTCTATTTCACAACTGTATCAGTAACGTCAAAATTATTTACTGTATTCTATTTATTTACTATCCCTGAAACAACCTCACTCTGATTCTGATTCCCTTTTCTCTGTGTAAAACCTTCCTTTTTATGTGCTTCCCACTGAAAGCACCTGCACATTATTTTTGGGTAGTACCTGTCCTGCACTTTTCCTTTGGCGCTAACCATGTTACCAAATTCAATTTCTCTGAGTACCATTTACCATTAGGGTCATACTAAACTTTTCTTTATCCATAACTGGTGCCTCATCCACCAATAAATCTGTCCCCATAATCAAAAGGATGTTCAAATGTGTGTGAAATCTTAAGGTCATCAGTCCCTAAGCTTACACACTACTTAACCTAAATTATCCGAAGGACAAACACACACACCCATACCCGAGAGAGGACTCCAACCTCCACCGGGACCAGCCATCCGTATTATCAATCCAATACAATTGACATGCCTCTCGTCGTCTCCCCCATACTGATTCCTGGTATGTTCCCTCTGCGTATTGCTATACCAGTACTTCTGTAAAATGTTTTTAATAAGTTTGTCATACGTTTGACATGAATCGCCTGCTCTCATTCCCTTTGAAAGAGCGTCTCCTTCCATTATACTTGCAGCACATCCCATTGTCCTTCACTCGTCCCATTTTTCTGGGAACAGACCTTCGATCTGTTTCGTAATAGCTTTAGGGTGAAGTTTCCCTTCTGCCGAAAAATTATGTCCGGTACAAACTTTTAAATAGTGCTCATCATTTGTGTTGTTTCCACTACTATTAACAAAATGATATCTTTTAATTATGAACCTGTCTGCAGCTATTGGTTTCGCGGTAGCGTTCTCGTTTTTTGATCACGGTGTTCCGGGTTCGATTCCCGGTGCGATCAGGGATTTTCACCTGCCCCGAAATGACTGGGTGTTGTTGTATCGTCAACAAAAAAATGGTTCAAATGGCTCTGAGCACTATGGGACTCAACTGCTGTGGTCATAAGTCCCCTAGAACTTAGAACTACTTAAACCTAACTAACCTAAGGACATCACACACATCCATGCCCGAGGCAGGATTCGAACCTGCGACCGTAGCGGTCGTGCGGTTCCAGACTGTAGCGCCTTTAACCGCTCGGCCACTCCGGCCGGCTATCGTCAACATCATCATTCATCCCCATTACGGTCGAAGGAAGGCAACGGCAAACCACCTCTCTCTCATTATTCCCCTACTCTCTGTCAAGAAGCATTCCATTTCCAATTTTGAATTTAATTTGTTTTCAATCCTTTCAGCAAGGAATCAATGCCTCTGTTAGTAAAATCACTGACCTCTTTCCGAATAATAGTTCACTTTTGAATATCTCTTTAGTATTTCTTTCTACTCAATACATTCCATGAGATAAAGCTATCACTTTTGTATCTCCTTTTTCATTTACACTGAAAATCGATGAATTTTATTTTTCAATCTCCTTATCAAAACTGTGATATAATACTTTAACATTCTATTGTAACTCCTTAAAAAAAATTTACTGTGATTTCCTTTGACGAATTCCCCAGTGGTGACTCTTTCTTTCCCAATTTTTAGCCGTTGCCTGCTGTTACTTAATTCCGTTCCCAATTTTTTCAACTACCACACTGAAATTTTGGTTAATATTCCTCATACATTTATTCAACATATCAGCTGTGATCTTGTTAATTTCTTTCAGCAGTTTCCTCTATTCTCTTATCAGTTGCTTCGAATTTTTGTTTGTTTTTTCTTCTAGTTTCACTTTACTCTCCCTAGCACTTTCTTCTATGTTGTTATTAGACGTTCCCAGATTTGGTTTACTTGTTTGTAACTCTTTCCTCTAGTTTGGTCATCACAGCTGAAAACATGGCTTGCATATTCAATTCTGAACCATTAATGTTGTTATGTTCATTTCCCTTCATCATACTTTCATTAACCACTCTTTGAGTGTCTACCTCAGCAGCATTTCCTGCGGTATCTAAAGTATTTGATGGGACTTCGTGCCCTTCGTAACCTATAATTTCGTTCATCCTCACTACACGGCCTTCTTTTGCTCCGACCAGTCAGGGGTCTCCTGAGCCATATGCCCGCTAATATTTGGTTCGCTCATTTACATCTCAGATGTCCTACCGCTTCAGAATAACGCTAACTGTGTACAACGGTATTATATCACTTTAACTTACTTTGAAAATTGTATATTTTACTGCGCGCAGTAATGCTCCTCTGCCTCGCTGTGCGTCGAAGTCTGAACCCCAGGTAGAACACCTGCAGCGCTTCCCTTCTCTTCTGCTGTGCTGCCGCGTAATTACTATCCACGTGATTCCATCGCGTAGCCTTGTTTTCTACGGTTACGAGACTTGCCTTGCCACGTTGGACGTCGCTGTCTGCATTCTACTGATACGATCTCTTCTCGACGATCGTTCGCTATTCTACACTCGTGAAATGTTCGTACTCTAGTGACGAGAACTGCATTTCTCGCTATGCGAAATTACGTAGCAAACTTCCTGTATTACTTGACCCACACAGTTTTAATGTGACACACTGCTATCATTTCTAACTGTTATTGGGCCCTTTCCGCTACTTCTCTCACCGCGCTTTTCATGGATATCCACTTCCTATTTTGCTCATAAATTGGCAATGAACAGTTTCATATCCATCGCAAGTTAATTCTCGACAGTTGTATTTCACTCACAAGACGCCAAGTGCAAGATGTAACCACTGCCAAATTGCGACGAGATGCAAGAAGCATCCACTATAACCTATCCAAATTTGCGAGAAATTAATTTCTCCACAAGGGATGTCAAATGCAAGAACCCCACTCGTATTAAACTTCCAGAAATGTCTTAGTTTACCCAATGAGTCCGCAGCTGGTGGTATAACTGGCGTACAGTATAATTGGCCAAGCTTTCCTACCAGAGCTTTGCGGTAACTAATCCAATCCGTCCTTGAACTGATTTAGTGAGCCTCCGCATAGGAATTCATCCTATCTGTTATGTGCAGATAGTCTCGTGGTTTTAAGTCCCCTTGCAAAGTGCCATAGCAGCGTCTTCGGATTCTGAAAGTGCAATACTGCTGTCTAAGTCTTACGTAATGAAGCGGGAAGAAGTCTTTTTGTGCAAATAATTTTTACACGGGATGCCATTATGGTGCGTTTTTTTAAGATACACTGTAAAACGAAGGTGTTCACACTAATTATAAACAAATTATTAACGGCTCTAGAGCATGGTCTACCACATGACTAGATCGAAAGGCATCCTATTGACGATTGCCTAGTCTGGCATACTGTTTGTAACTCGAACATACAATCGGTAAAGTTCTTTTAAGATCGAACATCTTCGGTTAATTCGAAGTTATTCACTTATTTATTAATATCAAATTTCCCTGGCATTTTAAAATTACTTAAAAAATACTTTTCATGGCCCATAGATTGCTTATAATGTTTGAGTGGCAAAAGGCATATTTTGTCAGCCAATATTTATTAATAACAATTACTTGATTCGCGAAAGAGTAAATTTATTTTCCCTACATATCTCTTTGCTGACGTCACAGCGATTTCTGTATCGGCATCTCATCCCACAGGCTCTGAAAGCACCAGATGGTCGACCGCCTCTGCTAGCCAGCGCGGGAACCTGCCGCTCGCTCCTTAATCCTTACGCACTGCAGCGCTGATACATTCATTTCACGTATGTGAAATAGCAAAACTGGAACTAAGGTAAAATGCGCTCTTATCTGGAAAGAAAGGGTGCCTTCCACCACGTGCTGTAGCTAGGGGAACGGCTGGTGGCGACGCCACCCCTAGCGGTTTCTGACTATCTGCGCCATGTATCCTACGTTTTCCTTGCTGTGCTGGTCGGATTTGTCTCGGTCCGAACTCTACAGTAAATGTCGGTTGATATTTAGTTACTGATTTATCTTTCTACCATTCTGTGGTGAAACTTGTGCAGGTAAGTGCATTTGTTTTCAATTTATCGTTGTTTATATATAAAATAATTATTTCAGCGTAATTACAAAAAAAATCTATTTTTATTGACATTTCTCGAAACAGAAGAAGACGTAAAAGAACGTCATTTCCTGTTGAAAGTAAATTTATAATATGTATACATTAAATTGCTTTCCGTTCGTATTTCGTTTTGTATTTTATTATCTTTCCTCACGGAATGCTTTGCATAATTATCTAATAAAGGATATCATAATATTATTATAGAATTTTCACTACATGCTCAATAATTTCCACTTTCTCAGTGACATATTCTGAGGTTATGGGACAAACAATGTACGCAATATCCTCAACATTCTTTGTTCTCCACTTCCTCTCTGAAAATGTACATTATTTTCAGTTGAATATGGGGATGACATTTTTTCTTGTGGTTTATCAGGATCCTCTCATCCTACCAACTCGACCGAAAATGAAGGCATAATATGAAACCTGGTCTACTTTTTGTCCGACGTTCACTGCAGAGAGTGGAGAGTGCCCGGGCACGGACTGAAGCAAATCCGACCCGCACAGTAAATGAGTAAACGAAACACAGGCGTGACGGCACTGATAGGCAGAACACGCTAGGCGTGGCATCAGCCATCTGCCGTTTCCCGGGCACCCACTCCTGGCGGGGCGAGAGCACAGAACGTGTTAAAGCAAATCTCATATGCATCCCCATAGTGGCGGCACTAGCACCACTCTTATTCGACTGGCGAGAAATCTGAATAGACACCATCTTTCAGGTACAGAAACACGCAGTTCCACTTTGGGATGACCTAATTTTACAATTTGTGACAGCAAAAAAAATGGTTCAAATGGCTCTGAGCACTGTGGGACTTCACTTCTGAGGTCATCAGTCCCCTAGAACTTATAACTACTTAAACCTAACTAACCTAAGGGCATCACACACATCCATGCCCGAGGCAGGATTCGAACCCACGACCGTAGCGACAGCAGTCAAACATTTTGCCTGTCTGAGTCTATCTCTGCAGACAACTACTCCGCTACTGAATCTATCATTGCTGGAGTGTTACCAGCACCTGCAGGTATTGAATCACTCAGATTATTTAATAGTGGTTCAACATTAACGTAGTCTATTTGCAAAACACTAGGACATTGTAACCCAATTTCGTCTTCCTACAGTAATTGTTTCGAGCACATATTAGGAATGAAAACTTTAGTGCTGTTCGGTTACCTCATGATCTTTCCCATATTAAATAAATATTCGACTTCGCCTGGTGAAGTGATATCTCTTCGATCCTTCAACCTACTGGCGTTTCTGTATTGAGCTGTAACATACACTACCATTTCTAAAACGGACCTGGAAATTAGCTGTTTTCCGTAATTAAATAATTCCCTGATACTTTTCACTATTGATGGTGCCGATACGTTCCATGTTAAAATATCGTAGCGATACTGATAGTAGAACTGATGAAAAGCTGCCTGATCTCTGATTTCCAATTAACTGGTATGTTTAGCCTTGTGTACCAATCTGCTGCTTTCTCGGTCAGCATAGGGCCTCATCTTGTCTAGGGGTACTGATTTATAAATGAATGATTTATAGGGGTCAACACAGGAAATCATTAGAGCAGACGTCCGACAGATGTGACAAATACTCTCATATCAACAAAAACGTTGAAGTTAAAATCGGACGTAAAGCTTGACAATGAAAGCAATTTGGTAAAATCTGAATACAGTTGGACTGCAAGGTTTAGGCACAGTCGAAAGAGATTGTTTCAGTAATAGATGAAAGCCTCAGTGAGACACACGATAGCTGTGACACCCATATCAGGGAGACTGAATTACAAATCATCGAGTCTGGAACATACTGACGCGGTCTGTCGTACTTTAACTGAACAAATAGAGACAGCGCACAATTTGATTCAAAACAGCAGCTAGTGTATAAAGAAGTACCTGATGTGAAACTAGTCTAGGCAGAACAAAAGATTTCAAAATTGTCTAGAAGTGTAGTACGCATGTGTCTGATAAAACAGTGGGAGAGGCATTAATTTGTTGCTGGAAATTGAATTACTTCGACCTGTTCGGAAATGTGCACGAAAATTATTAATACAAGAATTCGTGGACATGTTAACAGTATCTTGGTTAGCAAAAGATCCAATTCCTTTTGTTATAGGAAATTTATATGTGGAAGCCGTTCACTAAACACATGATGTTTTCACGGATAGTAATGATATAAATCAGTTCAGAAAAAAAAAGTTATAAGATTATTGGTGTTTCTGCAGAGGTAACAAGCATCAAACAAATCACGGCACCCTGAAATGGTTTTGCAAATATTGGTCGGAAACATATTAAGTGTCATGACGTGAGCATACTCTAGAATTGTTTGCAGTGACTAGAGAACTTATGTTGCCGTTTTATTCACGTCGAGATTTGGTTGCACACCACGAGATAATTATGAGAGTTGCGTCCATTTCGTAGAAACAGTGTTATGATTTCATGGCCATTATTTTGCTCATCAGAATGGACAGCCACAACAAGGGGTTTTTGATCAGTGTGTCTTATGCACAGTTAGGGATGCGGACACAGTTCTCACAACAAGTCACAGAGTGCCAGCTGTTGTAAAGGGAAGACAGAAGATGGTAATCAGCACATTACACACGACCCGTTTACTAGAGAGTGTTTCAGTACGCAATCAGCTGGTGACAGCATGGTGCGAGGTCGTAACCTGGAGCAGACCACTGGTAAATAACATTCACAGACCGAGCACAAAATAAGTGTGGAATGTAGTTGATGTGATTGAATGTGCTGGTGTGGACAACGGCTGGCAGGGGTTATAAGTCTGTGTTCTAGTGACTTTAGGCCATCGCCAGTCTTGAAGCTTCGGTGTGGTGCACTCCTGCAGTGCACGGAATGAGCGCCATGCGGCGTGACCATCTGAACAGTAGGTTCACTCCGATGAGACGTTTTTAGATGCAACGCTGTTCGAAGAATTGCTGCGCGATCAGTAACTAGTGACAATTTGTTGAGTAGCCGAGCTGGTAAGTGTAGGTATTCTGGGCTCCAAAACAAAATGTTAGAGAGCGTAAGGATGAAAGGATACCCAGGCGGAGAAAGGCGACGTTTTCTATAGTTGTAATCGCCTTGGAATCAGAAGACAATCTGCTCACGCCATATTTGTAGGAGCCCTCAAGTTGTGGCCTTATAGGTGAGTGTAGGATGTGCAGCATCCATTAGTTCTTTATAAATTTCGTCCCGAGATTTTGCAGTTTACTAACTAGTATACATGTTCGATTAATTCATCCTCCATGCAACAACTCTGATTTTAAATTGAAGCTAATTGGGTAATTCTTGATCCCCCTAAACTACCACACTAATTTCTAATCTGTTCTATGCTCTTACTTCTTAGTGCTTTGACCTATAATTCGACTTTAATTACTCCGTAGCATTTCTCATTATATAGCTTAATCAGCCAACAGGTAATTGAAGCACAGGTACTTCTCGGTGTCCTAACGTTCATCGATTGTAACTATCGTAAATTACACAATCGGTGGCCAGAATCGCTACAGTGGTAGTAGCTGTAATGCGTATTTTCATAAACTGGGTTTGCTGTTTCTCGCAGCACTGTTCGATGTTTTGCAATATCTGACCTGCGGAAACCCGCCCCTTCTGTGCTGCTGTTAGCAGGTCTGATGAGTGAAGGATAGCTACCCTTGTATGGCACAAAAACGCGTTCCTGTAATGTTGCAGATTCTAATTTTGAACCATTGATACTGGCTGTCGAAATCTGTAAAAGTCCAGCTTGTACCGTTTCTAGATTTTTATTTAGGTGTTTATCATATATTTCATAAGTTCCGTTGCCTATTTCCTTACTAACCTTGTGTTCTTAGGAACAAACTTCTCCTTGTTTACTCATTGGTTGGTGTGCCATTCTACCTTAGCCTTCGTGACGTCCGCTACTGCTTCTACCTGTCGTAGCATGCTGTTTAAATCCCGAATATCTTCGTCATCTGCTGTCCTGCAACCTTTGAAACAGCATACGCCGACGACTAAGATGTACTCTTTGCACACATGATACACAGTCTTTAAGATACCGTTCAATACCTTGCTTTTGCTTTTTCCACCAAAACATTTAGGAAATGCATCTATTTGTCAGTCTACGTCACTATCACTCCCAGACAGATGATCATGTGAACGTTGCAATACTCCATTTCTGAACAATGCGGGAACCTTCACGAACAGCCCGCCGGAGTGGCCGTGCGGTTCTAGGCGCTACAGTCTGGAGCCGAGCGACCGCTCCGGTCGCAGGTCCGAATCCTGCCTCGGGCATGGATGTGTGTGATGTCCGTAGGTTAGTTAGGTTTGATTAGTTCTAAGTTCTAGGTGACTGATGACCTCAGAAGTTAAGTCGCATAGTGCTCAGAACCATTTGACCCTTCACGAACGGTCTGTACTTTGTACTTCGGCACTGCCAGCCGTTGTGTCACAAAATGTCACTGTGACCTAAGAGCCCAACAGTCTATGTCAGCTGTTTGTGCCCTATGCCACTCTGAGAAGTTTTTGCCTAGTGATTGCAGAGCTCCAGTTTTTCTCCTTAGCTTGTCATTCCACAAAACTTCAAGCAACTGGCACCAAATTTCTTCACTGGAATTTACTGAATTCTAAAAAGTCTTAAAAAACTTATGAGGTGTTGATGTAATTTCTAACAGTATTCCGAAAAGTTGTTCTCTCTGGATAAGTAGCGTCTGTACTAATATGTGTAATGCATCACTGGCACAGGGAATTCTTCCAGATATGGTAAAGTATGCTATAAGAAAGGTGACAAGACAGACTTAAGAAATTATCGTCCAGTTTTCTTAGTGACATATTTTTCCAAAATATTCGAAAACATTATGTACTCAAGAATAATCTCACACTTAAGTGGAAACAGTTTACTTAGCATACCACTGTTTGGATTCCAGAATGATACCTGGACTCAGAAAGCTATTTATCCATTCACTTATCAAACAGTACAAGCCTTAAATAATAATATAGCGCCAGACGGTATTTTTTGTGTTCTTTTCTAGGCGTTTGATTGTGTAGATTGTGATACTCTCTTAGAAAAAGTCAGCTTTTATCGAACTGGTGGGTTTACGCACAGCTGGTTTGAATCATATTGGACAAGCAAACCGCAATAGGTTGTGCTGAATAATTCAGACAATGCCGCAGAGGTAGAAAATTTGAGGACTTGCAAAGAATATCTCAAAGAATTCTCCACAGCGTTCAATTTGTGTCCACTCCTATTTCTTATTTGTTTGAATGACCTTTCACTTTAGATTCAACAAGCAAATATGGTTATTTTTGCAGACGATACTACTGTAGCAGTAATAGTAGTAACTTTATTCATCCGTAGATCTCTTTTTACAAGAATATAGGACATTTCAAAGTAATTACACATTTAGCCAATTTAAAATAAGCTAATTCGTATACACATACATTTACAGACTTCTAGTTAGAGACAGTCATTAGATTTACTCCTGGTGTACAATACTTGTCTTACAAATAACTTATTAAATAATGCCATGCCACACTATTCACTCATATCTCACTACCAGTCACTGCACACGCTGTACACACATTGTTTCATAACACTTGACTCACTACAAACACACACACATACACACACACACACACACACGCACACACACACACTGGTGATCTGTGAGCCTTTTTCTGTACCGCAAGTTCCCATTTGCTATCCTGAAAAACTGCGTCAACATCCCTTCATAACGAGTGAGATGTTGAGCTCAGAATTAGGAAGAGGTGTTAGTATTGTTATACGTATTGCTTGGGGGTAAGTATTCCTAGAAAGGAGAAAAGAAGGAAAAAGACATACAGTGAAGGTCTTATATGTTATGTTGGACGCTTTATAATAATAATAATTATTATTTATTTGTATAAAATTTATTATCAAACCCATACTCTGTTTTATATAAGTAATCCTTCAATGTCTAAAATGAATTGCATAACGTACTTTGAAGCTGCTTTTTAATTGGTTTATTTTTGCAATTTTTTAAATACCTTTTGATAATTTATTCTGCACTTTTATTCCTTGGTAGAAAATGCCATTTTGAGTTTTATGTTTATTTTTTCTTGGTAATTTCAAGTTGATTGTAGCTCTTGTTGCATGGTCATGCACAGAGCTGTCTGTGCAGTAATTACCAATTTTATTTTTGGTGTGTACAACTGACTGGTAGATGTATTTACATGGAGCAGTTACAATCCCCAGTGTTTTGGACAGATCTTTAGAATGAGCTCAACTAGTATTTTTAGTTACTATTCTTATGGCTCTTTTCTGGAGATTGAAAATTGTGTTCTTATGTTGTTTGTTCCCCAAAAAAGAATGACATAGCTAAGAATTGTGCGTACATATGAATAATATGTAACTAAAAGACACTGCATGTTACACACCGATGTTAGGATGCTAAGGGCATAACACGCTAATGACGTTCTGTTTGCAAATACCTTTGTGTGTTCATACCACTTCAACTGAGAATCAATATTCATAGGTAGAGATTTTTCATTTGTTACACAGTCCATAGAGGTGCCATCTACATTTAATTTAACATTGTAATTTTTCCTCTTCAAACTGAAATTCATGATATTAGTTTTCTTTATGTTCAGTGTAACTTTATTGCTTATTTACCAATCGTAAACTTCCTTGAGAGTTTCATTTGCTTTCTCTGAGTGGAGTTCGTTTCTTTTCTCATTGACTACAATATTGGTGTTATCAGCGAAGAGAATTTTTTCACCATGAGCAATACTACAAGGAAAGTCATTGATGTACATCAGGAATAGTATTGGTGCTAATTTGCTACCTTGTGTAACCCCTATGTTAATGTATTTTGGTTCTGAAAAGTGTTTTACTAAATGTTTAGATCTATTTAATGTATGACAAAATCATCTTTTTCAATAGCATGAAGTACAATTTTTGTGAATTGTACTATGGCTGACTCCGTATTTTTGCTACTTCAGATACAAACTGTGAGTCGCTCAAATGATTGTATTTATTCAGATAATTCATTAATCTGTCTTTCATTGTTGCTTCTATTATTTTTGAGAATGGTGACAGAAGGGAAATGGGTCGGCAATTTTCTATGTCTTCTGCATCACCTTTCTTAAGCAAAGATACAACTCTTGGCTGTTTTAACTGCTCTAGGAATGTCCCTGATGTGAAGGATTTATTTATTATCCATGTTAAGGGACCTTGTATAATCCCTATTCATTGTTTCAGTACACACACTGGTACTTCATCTAAGCCTACTGCCTTTTTATTTTTTAGTTTTTGAACAGTTTTATTGCCTTCATTTTTTATGGATGGAAGTAACATCATTTTATTTACAGATGCTATATTTGTTTTGGGGAATTTTTGCTGCAACTTCTCTGCAATACTTGAAAAATTCACTTTTACATAGTTTTCTAAGTGTTGTGGATCATTTATTACCTTATCCCCCTCCCTCAGCAGTATGTTATTCTGCGTTTCTTTCATTCTCCCCGTTTCCTTTTTTAAAACATCCCAGACTTCTTTGCTTTTATACTCTACATTATATATTACTTTGTCATTAAATGTCTTTTTTGCGGCAATCTGCACCTTCCTATAGATCTTTTAGCATCTGTGATAGAAATTTAAGAATTCTGGATCATTGCGAAACTTTTTCATGGCACTGAGT
The DNA here is from genome assembly GCF_023898315.1 of Schistocerca nitens. Lineage (NCBI taxonomy): Eukaryota > Metazoa > Arthropoda > Insecta > Orthoptera > Acrididae > Schistocerca > Schistocerca nitens. Next base: position 955,421,455 of record NC_064616.1, read on the forward strand.
TGTTTACGTGTTTGCGAGGATTTTTTAATACCTGCTGTTATCCATCTGTTTTTGCGAGATGTTGATACAGGCATGCGTACTTTTAGAAATGCCTTTTCAAAGTTCAATTTAAACAATGTGGAGAATTTAGAGAATATCACACTCACATTCGTTTCCTTATACACTTTATTCCCAGCTTTGTTTTTCTAGTTCTTTTGAAAAATCTTTTATTTGTTTTGTGATAGATGGTGTTTGTAGGCTTGTAATTTAGGGAATGATTCTATGCCTGATTTTACTGTTGTTATTTGACAGAGGGGGTCTGATAGTCCAAGATGCTTTACAGCTATTACTGTTGTAATAAATCCCATTAGAGGGAAAGCAACTGAGGAGTTGATAAACGATATGTTCCAAAGAATTAATAAGTAGTTCTCCGAAAACTGACTCTCCCTAAATTTTGGAAAAGCATACTGCACTTAGTTCTTTACAAAAGTCAGAATAATACCAACTACTTATGTAACACATGAGCAGGTGTCAGGAGGAATATTTTGCATGTTTCCGCTCAGTAATGTCGTAAAGAATAATTTTCTCGCCTATGTAATCTCTCATAAGAAAGTATTTATTGAAAATAAGCGAGAAGTAAGAATAATATGTTGTGATCACTCACGGACGTCATGTAAGTACCTCTTCAAGGAGCTAGGCATATTAACTGCGCCTTCAGAATTCGTTATTAATAGTCCATAACAATTTGAGAAGAGCAGTGATGTACATACCTAAAACAGTAGAGAAGAAATGACCTTTATTGTCCATTGTTAAGGCCATCAGCGGCTCAGAAAGAAGATAAATATACAGCAACAGAAATTTCTTAGATGTATTACCAATAATAATTCTGGGTTGCCGAGTTCGGTTTTTTCTGTCTACGTTTGACTTCGTAACTGCACTCTGTCTGTGAAGTAACCTAGTGTTAACTCACCGTGGCCTGGTAAGAAGCGCAGCAGCACTTGAAATTATCTCTGTCACATTCTGAGGTGTGGTTTGACTAGTGCTTGGATGGGTGGCCGTCTGTGTGGGGTGCACTTAGCCCTTGTGAGGCCAATTGAAGATCTACTTGACTGAAAAGTAGCGGGTCTGATCACTAAAGCTTACAACGGCTGGGAGAGCGGTGTGCTGACCACGTGCCCCTCCAAATCCACCTACCAGCTAAGGATAACACGGTGGCCGTTCGGTACTGTTGGGCCTTCCGTTGGCTTCTTGGATGTAGATTTTTTTTTTTATTCCGAGGTCTGTTGCAATGGTGGTACACCGTTTTGACATAATAATTCCCACTCCAGTCAAGAGCTAACATATTCTGTTCCGAGTTCGGTTCTTGGAACTTAAAATAAATTTCAAGCCAGCCCAATTAAATTATTCTACCATGCGACAAAATGGCATGTAAATTATTATTCTGAGATAAAATGAAAGGACGTGTACAGTAAAGTACCCTAATTTGCTAAGCGAGGATGAATGTTTCAAACATAAGGAACCGTACGAAGCTGAGAAGTAGTAGATACCGAGAATAATCCTGGGTAATCAGGCATATTGGAAGCAATGATCTGGGGTATCGCCTTCGGATCAGTTATGGAATGGTTTCATTTAAAATGGTTCAATGATATCTGAGCGCAAAGTAAATGGACTTGTAATTGAGGTAATGCTTAATAAGTGCAGATAATTACGAGCATAAGATTTTTTGTTAAGTAGACGAATGTTTTGTGTCACTGTCAACTTAATAATCTGTTAGTATTATATAGTAGACCAAAGGTTCAAATGGTTCAAATTTGTGACAGCAAAAAAATGGTTCAAATGGCTCTGAGCACTATGGGACTTAACATCCGTGGTCATCAGTCCCCTAGAACTTAGAACTACTTAAACCTAACTAACCTAAGGACATCACACACATCCATGCCCGAGACAGGATTCGAACCTGCGACCGTAGCGGTCACGCGGTTCCAGTCTGAAGTGCCTAGAACCGCACGGCCACACCGGCCGGCAGTAGACCAAAGGAACAGAGGTTGAGCAGCATAGAGTGCCAGAGCAATACTGAGATGGAGAAGTTGTCATATTTCATGATTTTGGCAATTTCTACTAGAAAAAAACTGAGAGCCAAAATATGGTTAAGTTTTTTGATGGGCACAGGTGTGGTGGTCTTAGTGTATCATACGGATTTAGCAGCCATCAGCGCCAAAAATGTCAGAGAATAAGTTACGTACGTATTTTGATGGACATGAGTGTGGGGGCATGGCTACCCTGCTCTCAATCCTCGCGAGCGACGGCCGGCGCCGACCGACGGTCGAAGAATCCCCTCACCCTCATCCTGGGGCATTCACGCACCCACTACCGTACGCCAAGATCTTTTCTCCGTGCTGCTGAGAATAGGAAAAGAGTGCAAGGGACTCATCAGATGAAGGAGCAAAGGACAACTGAATGCCTCTGTGTTATGTGAGACGGCGATGTGAAATGGGCGATATGAAATTTACTAAGTAAAGAAGATTTGGTGCGAGTGCCTTTTACCGTCTGCGTTTGTTAGCCTCCCGAGAAATCTGTGGCAAAGATCGTACTAAAGTGGAAACTGATTTAGCAGAGGAAGAGAGAATGAATAGAGTATAGGATATCTATTCCTAATTGGTGACATGGAGCTATGCCAGGGAAATATTTCACGCCCAAGACGGTCTGCGTGTGGTCGTCCAACCGTGAGAATTGAGCATTTAACAAGGAAAATGATCAATAATTTTGGTATCTGGAAAGAAAATGTAAGCTACCTAATCAGGTGTATGTCCACTCCGAGGGAAAGAGCTGCGGAGAACGTGAAAATATCGTCCTGGAGGAGACTTACGATTGATCCCGGAAGGAAGACACTCACCCTCCAGACGGAAAAGGGGAAACCTCCCGCTATAGGTGACAGGTGACACTTCATTGCCGAGTGCCTTCTGCCGCGCCACCAATGTGTGACACCCAGCTCCAGCCACAGTAAGACAAGCCTCGCCTGTAGACTGTGTGCTGGTTCCGGGCTGCTGCCAGCCGGTTGTAGCGCGCCTTCCTCCACGCTGGTATCAGCCTGCTTGCTCACTGCTGCTAAAATGCACTTCAGCTCTCTTCCTGATCCGCCTGCCAGTTTCGATTGTGTCGTAGCTACCACGATTTGAAAGCCTTGGTATCGACCCTAATAACCTTGTAAATGGTAAAGGGACAATTATTACTTCCTTTCTCCCGAGTAAAGGAAACATGTAAACTGTATTTGAATAACCGTGGTCCAAAAGTTTTTTGCTCCTTATACTAAATACTTATGAGTAATCTGCTTCTATTCTTGGGGCTGGCATTCCTAATCATTTGATATAATTTGCAAATGCTGCACTTAAATGCAATTTAAGGCAATGTGATTCATTTTTATTTAATACACATGTACCGCACACAAGTGCAATTCATGGTTCTGTGACTCCTTTAACTCTCTGCACAAGTACCACACTTACTTGTTACTTAATACCATATATTTTAAAAATTATTACCACTACAATAGGCGTCCACTGATTAAAAAACCAATCCAAAAAAGTTAAGTGTGCGATTCACTCGATCGTGCTAGGACAGTACAGAAATTGGATGAAAACGGTCCTTGGAGTAGAGTGTAGGAGCCCCTGGTAGAGGAAAACGTAATAAGCTGTAACAAGCTGTGTGGCTGTATTGAAGAGTTTTTAGCAAACAGAACACAGCATTTTGTTCTCAATGGAGAGACGTCTACACACTGCACTTGGTGCAGGGAGTGGCAACTGACCCTTAACATAGACAAATGTAATGTATTGCGAATACATAGAAAGAAGGATACTTTATTGTTTGATTATATGATAGTGGAACAAACACTGGTGGCAGTTACTTCTGTAAAATATCTGGGAGTATGCGTGCGGAACGATTTGAAGTGGAATGATCATATAAAATTAATTGTTGGCAAGGCGGGTGCCAGGTTGAGATTCATTGGGAGAGTCCTTAGAAAATGTAGTCCATCAACAAAGGAAGTCGTTTACAAAAAGCTCGTTCCACCTATACTTGAGTATTGCTCATCAGTGTGGGATGCTTACCAGGTCGAGTTGACAGAGGAGATAGAGAAGATCCAAAGAAGAGCGGCGCGTTTCGTCACAGGGTTATTTGGTAAGCGTGATAGCGTTACGGAGATGTTTAGCAAACTCAAGTGGCAGATTCTGCAAGAGACGCGCTCTGCATCGCGGTGTAGCTTGCTGTCCAGGTTTCGAGAGGGTGCGTTTTTGGATGAGGTATCGAATATATTGCTTCCCCCTACTTATACCTCCCGAGGAGATCACGAATGTAAAATGAGAGAGATTCGAGCGCGCACGGAGGCTTTCTGGTAGTCGTTCTTCCCGCGAACCATACGCGACTGGAACAGGAAAGTGAGGTAATGACAGTGGCACGTAAAGTGCCCTCCGCCACACACCGTTGGGTGGCTTGCGGAGTATAAATGTAGATGCAGACGTAGAACTAGAAATAGTGGCAAAAATCCAAAGTTTTCCCAGTCATGCGGAAAATAATTGACCAATTGCTGCGGAAAAGGAATGGGAAAAGGGAACCTACAGCTATGTCCTAAACGAACTCTGTAATGCGGAAAGGCAATCTTTGGCCCTCAGATACCATTGTAAGGCCAAAATTCTGAGGTTTGTGACAGAAGCCCAGAAATAAGAAAGAGAGCTAAGGAGAGAACAGCGGCCAGAGGATAGCTACGGTAACGAGGGAGGAGGTGACGTCACCACAGATATGGACCATGCAGCTGTACCATCTCCTGCCCCATGATTCTTCCTGTATCTCAAAATCGGAGTCAATCTCCACATGACTTTCCAAACACAATAGCGTGTGAAACCGTGTAATGAAGTAGTGGTCAGAGGACTACATAGTGCAAAAAGTAGCAGCGAAAACAACATGCACACCGCCAAAAGGTGGTGTCTCACAAGAAGACCACACAGTAATCAGATTTTTGTACATTTTGATGCTGATGATACGTGTAGTTCCGAAATCAGATATAAATAAGTCAAAGCTGTTCAATTCAACTCTCAAAAAACTCGAGAAAATGGACTTCGAAATTTTTCGACCGTCTGTAATATACCTAAAAGTAGTGCTGATTTCGTTTAGCGACAGAGCTTATCTGCCATGTACTGATACTGCAATGTATGGGTCCCAGACGACGTAATTACTTAGATAAGTATGAGTATTCCATGAGCACTTCCGTGAGGCATAAAATACGTGAAGACAGAACAAAAGTCAGTAGTACCCAAGACTTGTAATCCTTGATTCGAGTACCGTTAAGGTCATTATTTTTTTTTTGTTTTAGCCCTTTCGTTCGAATAGCTATGTCATTTAAAAACAATATTCACCAAATACACTCCTGGAAATTGAAATAAGAACACCGTGAATTCATTGTCCCAGGAAGGGGAAACTTTATTGACACATTCCTGGGGTCAGATACATCACATGATCACACTGACAGAACCACAGGCACATAGACACAGGCAACAGAGCATGCACAATGTCGGCACTAGTACAGTGTATATCCACCTTTCGCAGCAATGCAGGCTGCTATTCTCCCATGGAGACGATCGTAGAGATGCTGGATGTAGTCCTGTGGAACGGCTTGCCATGCCATTTCCACCTGGCGCCTCAGTTGGACCAGCGTTCGTGCTGGACGTGCAGACCGCGTGAGACGACGCTTCATCCAGTCCCAAACATGCTCAATGGGGGACAGATCCGGAGATCTTGCTGGCCAGGGTAGTTGACTTACACCTTCTAGAGCACGTTGGGTGGCACGGGATACATGCGGACGTGCATTGTCCTGTTGGAACAGCAAGTTCCCTTGCCGGTCTAGGAATGGTAGAGCGATGGGTTCGATGACGGTTTGGATGTACCGTGCACTATTCAGTGTCCCCTCGACGATCACCAGTGGTGTACGGCCAGTGTAGGAGATCGCTCCCCACACCATGATGCCGGGTGTTGGCCCTGTGTGCCTCGGTCGTATGCAGTCCTGATTGTGGCGCTCACCTGCACGGCGCCAAACACGCATACGACCATCATTGGCACCAAGGCAGAAGCGACTCTCATCGCTGAAGACGACACGTCTCCATTCGTCCCTCCATTCACGCCTGTCGCGACACCACTGGAGGCGGGCTGCACGATGTTGGGGCGTGAGCGGAAGACGGCCTAACGGTGTGCGGGACCGTAGCCCAGCTTCATGGAGACGGTTGCGAATGGTCCTCGCCGATACCCCAGGAGCAACAGTGTCCCTAATTTGCTGGGAAGTGGCGGTGCGGTCCCCTACGGCACTGCGTAGGATCCTACGGTCTTGGCGTGCATCCGTGCGTCGCTGCGGTCCGGTCCCAGGTCGACGGGCACGTGCACCTTCCGCCGACCACTGGCGACAACATCGATGTACTGTGGAGACCTCACGCCCCACGTGTTGAGCAATTCGGCGGTACGTCCACCCGGCCTCCCGCATGCCCACTATACGCCCTCGCTCAAAGTCCGTCAACTGCACATACGGTTCACGTCCACGCTGTCGCGGCATGCTACCAGTGTTAAAGACTGCGATGGAGCTCCGTATGCCACGGCAAACTGGCTGACACTGACGGCGGCGGTGCACAAATGCTGCGCAGCTAGCGCAATTCGACGGCCAACACCGCGGTTCCTGGTGTGTCCGCTGTGCCGTGCGTGTGATCATTGCTTGTACAGCCCTCTCGCAGTGTTCGGAGCAAGTATGGTGGGTCTAACACACCGGTGTCAATGTGTTCTTTTTTCCATTTCCAGGAGTGTATATGTTAACTTACATATATGTAACTGTCATTTTTATGAAAAACGTACGTTTCTTTCTTTATAATTACATTCTACAATAACAAATTCTGTCTTAGTTGCAAATTTAAATTTGTAATTACTAATCTTTTATCAAAATTGTTAATGAATATTGTTTAAAATAAAAAAGCATTAAAGATCAAATTTTCGTGAGCCTTATGTATTTTAGACCTCTCGGATGTGCTCATGGAACATGAGTCCCTGTTCAAAAACTAGCATCAGTTGGGAATCGACCACGGAGTCATACATGGGACGGTAACGTTCTACCAGAGCCACATTTCCCGTGGATATAATGAACTTTACCTTTACTTGAAGACGATCAGAAAACTTAAAAGTAAATTTTCTCTGGAGTTTTAGAGAATTGTGTCAGTAGTTTTGATTGACTAGTATTGATTTCTGAATTTCACGTACTGTAAACATAAAAACTTTAAAACATCTGACTGCCATGTGGTGTCAGTGTAATAGTGGTGTGGAACAATTACGTTTTCGTTCTGATGTAGTCTACAAGTACGAAAAATTGGTTCTACGTTCATGTTCTCTTCTAATCGTTCGTATTAATCGTTGCTGTAACATGGAAGGAATGAGTAATTTATAAAAAGATAATGAACAAGACAGAAACTAAGGCTGTGACATATAGGCAACTTCGTGCTAAGCGAATATGGGTGGAAGTAATGTATACTTACAATGTAAAGTAGCAACAAAAGCTGGAATTTATCATACTGTTATGCAAAACTCGTGGAATACTTAAAACAATAGAGATAGAGTGAGAAGTGGTGGTAGACTGTAATCTCACGATGCACGCTCATAGCTGACTTATTAATGCTGCGGAACACAATAATGATTAAGGTAAGGAAGCAGGTGTTCGCCTACGTAGATGGATATGGATTATTATTAACATCCGCGAGGAGTGGTCGCTCGGTTAGAGGCGCCATGTCACTGACTGCGCGGCCACTCCCGCCGGAGGTTCGAGTTCTCTCTCGGGCATGGGTGTGTTGTTCTTAGCATAAGTCAGTTTAAGTAGTGTGTAAGTCTAGGGACCGATGACCTCAGCAGTTTGGTCCCTTAGAAATTCACACACAATTGAACATTTCTTGTTAAGGTGGGATTAGTGATGATCGCTGGGACCACAAGATATTTTAATTACGAATGAATGTAATATCGGTATGCATACGAGAGCATACGTAACTAATATATTCCAAACCGCAGCGCATAAAGATGAGATGTTTCCGGTGCTTGTACCTTGGGTTCTATTTGAGATAGAAAGGTAGGGTTCAGTGTTTTGGATAGCAACTGGGCTAATGGCCATTTGTATATTCAACTGATGAACCATCTCAATGTCACTATGACAAAGTACTGGATCAAAGCATGGGTACTATATACTTCTTCCTGGTTAGGTAAATGGAACAAATCGAGTGATTCTTTTCGCATTTGATGTGGTCTACGGTGAGCTTGATGTGACTTATAGAGGCAGCATTAGTACATGGGCGGTCCATCGAAAAACACAACAAAAGGGAATTTTTACTACATATTCGCCATCAGCAGCGGACCAAAATGTAGCCAAGGATTCCTAGACTGCTATGCACAGAAAAATGCTGAAATTTTTACAATAAGCTCCGATCCCTAACAACTTTCTAAATTTTATTCGCATCTTTGTTCGTTTCCAAGCTACAGAGGTTCAAAGTTACCCTACTTCTATACGTAAAATCCGGCATGATGAGAAATCTAAGTAAGAAATAAGAAAAGAAAATTGTTCAAAATTTAACGGTTTGGTCCCTAGGCATTTATGTAGAAGATCCATATCGCCGTTTTCATAAGTATTACCTGTTGTGGAGAAACATCCCAAAATCTTATTGCTTACTTACCATAATCCAACCACGGATTCTAAGACAACTGTGCGCAGAAAATGTCTGTATTGCTACGACATATCCAGATTTAATACAACAAGAATTTTCTTCATATCTTTATCCGTATCCGTCATACACAGGATCAAAGTTACCCTGTTTAAAAACGTAAAATACTCTCGTAAAATCTGGTCTGGTGTGTGTGTGTGGGGGGGGGGGGGGGGGCGGAAACGTAGTTTGCCAAGTGATGCATCACGGCGAAATATGTTTTAAAGTGACTTCTTCATAGTCTGGGAAGCCCATGTTATAGTACTGAAGCACATGCAAACCACTTTTGCATGTGCTACTGAGATGTAAAATTAGTTTTGCGTTATTTCAGTTTCACATAAATAAACTATCTAAATTTCACTGACCAATGTATTTCTTTCCATATGAGGTACATGCCCTGCTGCAACAGGGAAAAGGAGGAAACCAGAGGAAAAATTCTCCTACGGGAACACAAAAAAGTCTGAGTGTGTTCCTCTTTATTTGAAAGCATGAGGTTGAAAGGTGGGTGTCAGTTGCCTCAGTCTGCCTTCTTCAGCACCTTCAAAAATTTTCACAAAGGTGTTGCATGCGAGTGTAATCCCAAAGTCATTTTTTTAACAAGCCATTCGCCTTAAACTCGCTCATGCTCCCCTTACTGCAACTCACTCAAACCCACTAGCCCATCGCTGTAAGTCGCTCATACCAATTGACTCCCACTGCCCTTTCGCACTTACTCATTGAGGCCAACTCAAGAGTATTACCTTGTTGTTTCTCTCTGTCCTTGTCTGCAGTGTCACAGTCACAACCCCTCGTTCTGTCCTACCACTAAAGTTTCCTCTCATTATCATTGTGTCCCTCTTGCTCTCTCTTATTGCAACTATCACATTCCTTCCTTTCTACTGCTGCTTTCTCTCTCATTGTCACTATCTCGATCCACCTCGTTGTCACTGTCATGTATTTCGTTTTTCGTTGTCAGTGGTTCTCGTCCATTTCCCTTTCTCTTTTTCTTTATTATTCTCTCCATAGAAATTTCTTCTTCACTTTTTTCCTAATAGTGGTCTGTCCCTGTCAACTATGTTTCACTGCTACTTTTCCCTCTGTTTCTCTTACACTGCCATAGCCTCCTTCGCTGTCTGTATGACACAACCACTGTGTCTTCCTGCATTTATAACTTTTCATTGTCATTGCCTCCGCCACTGTCTTGCTCTCTCTCAGATTAAAAAAGCACTATTATTTTACATCTCAGCCTGGACTTAACGTGCAAAAAAGATTTGCATGTGCTTCAGTATTACGACATGGGGTTCCGAGATTATGACGGAGACACTATACAACATATTTCTCCATGCTAAGTTACTTCGTGAACTACTTTTTCGCCTCACACCGGATTTTACGTGGGTATTTTAGGTGTATAAGTAGGGTAACTTTGATCCTCTATACTTCGGAAAAGCATAAAGATACGAGGAAAATCGATAAGGTTGTTGAAAATCTGGATATACACAGTCGTCTTGGAATCGGTGGCTGGATTTTGGTACGCAAACAGTAAGTTTCGGCGATGTCTCTCGATAACAGATACATAGCTTAGAACAACGGCGATGTGACTCTTCTATAAAATACGTAGAGATCATACCGTTAAAGTTTGAGCAATGTTACGTGGCTATTAATTATTTAGATTCCACATCATGCCGGATTTTGCGTGTGGAAGTAGCGTAACTTTGAACCTCTGTTTCTTTGAAATGGATAAAGATATGAAGATAATTTGAACTTTGTTAGAGATCGGGATCTTAGGAATATATCGGAAAAGTTCCAGCCCTTTTTCGTGCATAGCCGTTTTGGAAGCCTCAGCTGGGCTATGGTGCGCTGGTGACGGTGAAAATATAGTAAAAGCCTTTTGTTTGGTGTTTCCCGAGGAACCGCCTATGAATTAGTGATGTCTGCCTAAGTCCATCAACCCACCGTAAAGCACATCAACGCTTCATTTGCCTAAGGAATAGAAACTGTGTAACATTCATACTTTGACCCTACACTGTAAGATAGTGACACTAAGACGATCCATTTGTTGGATATACAAATGGTCCCTAGCCCAGCGACTATCCATAAAACTTGATACTACTTTATTATCACTAATAAAATCCAAAATATGAGCACCGGATAATCCCATTTGTATACGCTTCGTTTTGCAGCATATTAGATATTAGATATGAATGGTGTCACTCTCCTGAAACAAATGATATGGCGGAGACATGGCTTAGCCACAGCCTGAGGAATGTTCCGAGAATGAAAATTTCGTTCTTCAGCGTAGTGTGCGCTATTGTGAAACTTGCTGACAGGTTAAAACTGTATGCCAGACAGAGACATGAATTATAGAACTTTTTCGTTCGCGGGAAAATGTTCTACCTACTATTCTTAATTCAGAATGAGATTTTCACTCTGCAGCGGAGTGTGCGCTGATATGAAACTTCCTGGCAGATTAAAACTGTGTGCCCGACCGAGACTCGAACTCGGGACCTTTGCCTTTCGCGGGCAAGTGCTCTCCCAACTGAGCTACCGAAGCACGACTCACGCCCGGTACTCACAGCTTTACTTCTGCCAGTACCTCGTCTCCTACCTTCCAAACTTTACAGAAGCTCTCCTGCGAACCTTGCAGAACTAGCACTCCTGAAAGAAAGGATATTGCGGAGACATGGCTTAGCCACAGCCTGGGGGATGTTTCCAGAATGAGATTTTCACTCTGCAGCGGAGTGTGCGCTGATATGAAACTTCCTGGCAGATTAAAACTGTGTGCCCGACCGAGACTCGAACTCGGGACCTTTGCCTTTCGCGGGCAAGTGCTCTACCAACTGAGCAGTTTTATTCTGCCAGGAAGTTTTTTATTCTTAATTCATCCTTACACACGCCATTTTTGCGTTCACTGGCTTGGCTTATTCGCGATTTAAAAATAGTATATTCAAGCATGTGTTCTCCTTCCCTTTTTAACAGGGAAATGACAATTCCTCTGCTATTCAAAGGAAAGGCCAAATATATATCCCTTTTTGTCTGAAAGTTTCTTTTGGGTTTTGTTTTGTGCAGAAAAAATTCAATTTGAGGAAACAAACTTAAAATCAATTTTGTTCAATGAATGCAAAATTTTTCTTTTCTATAGATAACAAATTTTTTCTATTAATGAAATAGAAAAGTTTTTGTTGTCTTGTAGCTACGGTTATCGATTTGCACTAGTAATATATTCTTCTAACGGTCTGCTATTTTTTCCACTTCATTTAAAATTAAAATCAATGTATGACTCTCTTCCCTTCTTAAACTACAATAGTGCCCAAAATTAAAACAACAAACTGTTATTATCCCGTCCATGTGTAAATCACGGTGTAATTATACAAACTATCAACCTAGTCCCTACGACTGTGTTCTGCATGGGGATGACATTCCGGTCAACCAACATACACGCCAACGATGACGTCAGGGCACTTAATAAACAGTGTAGTGTTTGGCGGGTAGTCCCACAACGACAATCGCAGAGTACACAGCCACAGACGGTGCAATATCGCGCATAGGAAACGCCTCCAAGACTCTCTGCAGTGTAGGGCCATAGGAATAACGGAAGCAGGACAGTCCCAAAATGATATGGCCCGATGGCTTAGTGTGAATCATTCTGTTGTTCCTCGGGTGCGGCGATAGATTATAGAGACCGAAACTGTACCCTGAGTACCAGGACAGAGACGACCACGTGTAACATCAGAAAGAGAGGACCGTTGTTAAGCTGTAAGGTCACGATGTTACCTCCTCGGTAATGCACGGCAAATGGATTTTGACCGCACAGAATCCACTGGACATATTGAATCCAGCTGCCAAACGGTCTACGGAAGGCATCGTCAGAGAGGCATTTATTGTCAGAGACCTGCTGTATGTGTATCTCTGACGGCCCTTCGCGGAAGGGAACGTCTAGAGTGGAGTCGTCAACATGTCCCCTGGACGGTAGAACAGTGGGCCAATGTTCTTTCACAGATGAGTCCTGACTTGGTCTGGAGGGTGAGTCTCGACGGATTTGCATCCGGAAGGAACGAGGTACATGATTTCGAGACTCAAACACCACGGTCAATAACGAGGGGAAACCCTAAAGGTGTGGGCACAGATTATGTTGACCACTCGAACACCTCTTCATGAAACTGTAGCCAAGGTGTAACTGCTGTGAGGCATGGTGACGAGATCTTGAGACCACATGTGCGATTGTTGTGAGAAGCTGTGGACCCAGTCCTGATATTGATGGATGTTAATGCTCGACCTCATAGAGCACGGGTAGTTGATGTTTCCTTGGAAACCGAAGATATTGCACGCATTGTATGGCCTGCTCCCTCTCCCGATTTGAATCTCATAGAGTATGTCTGGGTCGTTCTAGGGTCACAGTTTACATCACGGCAGCATCCACCAACCGTTCTAGAAGATTTGGGAGCAGCTCTGCAGGATGAACGTCATTGCCTCAATAGGAGGTTGATGACATTATTCACTGCATTCCCTCGTCGTTGTCAGGCCTGTATTGCTGCCAGAGGTGGGTGCACCCAGTACTGAGCACATTAACCAGTTGTCGGAATGTGTGTGCAATTTCGTTCCGTTGGAAGAAATACTAAGAACATATTTGTCTCCCAGTATGCATGTGGAAGCTGTTTACGTTCGGTATTCTTTACATTGTCCCTACTTCACTGTAACCTTTTTGCATTGTTTTGTGGCTAACTAAATTTAGCCTGGCAAAATTTCCGTTTGTTCCTTTAGTTTTGAGCACCAGTGTATTTCATTTCCTTTTACAAATATTGAAAATAAATAGAAACGAAACTTTGTTTAAAACTGAATAGTGCAAATCAACGTTTCCTCTGTAGTAAAACATGTAAGACCCATAAGGAACAAAAGAAAAGGAATTTTTTCAGCATTCTTTGGGTTTAATAGTTATGGTCGCGAAATTTTAGCAGTGCTTTATTTCTGGAGATCCTCAGTACGGATTACATGAGTGTTCTATTGAGGAAATTCCCACAAATCTTCTTGTAGTTTTTAGTCCGTAAGAGGTTATGGTGTTGTGTTCCATAGTCCTCCCAGTAATCTTCTTTGCTGTTGTTAACTTTTCTGAAGATATAATGCACCATGTGCCCTTTGATCCATTTAACAACGTTTCTCATGGTACTCCAAAGAACTGCATCTGGAGCCAGAAAATCTCTCGGTGTGAAGGCGTTGGTAGATGTCCTGTTGATCACTGCCAGCTTGTGTCGGACTAAATCACAAGTTTCTTTCATATCCTCAAATACAAATCAGTGTTCGTGATTATCTGTCAGCACGCATGTTGTGCACATGGGTGAGTCAGTGGGAGGGACGGCATGAAGTTTCCCATATGTTGGTATCTTGCTGTTTACCACTTAACATGGCTTCGTTTTAACCACGGACCATCAATCTTGGCTGTGGATGTTTTTCCATATCGATTTCCAGTCTCTCTCCTCATATTTGAGTTCAGTTATGTTTCTGTTCTTGCCTTCCCTTAATTTTTGCATGTATTTCCTTCGCTTTCATGATGTCTGTTTCAGGAATTCTCGTTTTCACGTAGCTACATTCAGTAATCAAATGCTTAAGGTGTACAGTCCGTTGGGGATGTGCTGAGCATATACGGCGGATCGATACTGGACGAAATTACTTCATTAATTACGTGGGCTGTTAGGCTGTGTGGCGTTGTTTTCCTCATTTTGTATTCATTGCGCATATATGGGGCTTGTGATCTGGTACACACAGCTATAAGATAAAGTGAGGGTATGAAAGTTGGCTTCGAATATGTGGCCGTGGTTGACGAAGTGGCCTAGCGAGGTAGTCATTCTTTGGGCTGATCTCCGAGGTGTGGGAAGATGTACGCCGCGCAATTGATTTTGAAGACCATATCTAAATTTTCAAGAATTACAGTTTGGATCCTGTCTAGTTTTCTTATTCTGTGTTCTTTTGATCTGGCTCTCATTCTAGTAAGGAGATTTTTGCAGTTTGCTGCTATAGCGTGTTGAATGCTTTGTCGGATATCTGTTCTTAAGCATTTGATATTCGTGATTACGGATAATTGTCCCTGTTGTGGATCTCTTCCCCCTCGTGCATTCATGGTGCCAGATCTTTTTGTGTTGAGTTTGGAGCCAGATAGTCGACGTAATTTATAACACGCATTGCCTTGTGTAGTTCACTTGTATTTGTCACCAAGGAGCGAATATCGTCAGCATACGCCATGCACACAGTCTTCTGCTCTTTCATGAGTAACCTTCGCAGTTGTTGTTCGAAGGTAGCAAGTAAATGTTCAATAGCGACGGAAAAACTGCCATCGACATAGGACAACCTTGCCTGATGGAGCTGTTTTCTACTTCTCTGATGAGCTGGCCGTTTATGGCAAGTCTGGATAGATATGTTTTACAATTCTACATTTTATAACACTACCTTCCGCTACTGTTATACCATAACTCCAAAGCTGGAGGCAAATTGTATCGCGAAATTATTAATCAAAGCAATTATAGCATAAAGAAGCAGAGCAGCGTTACCCGCTGGAAGGAATTTTGTTATGTTGAACGTGATGTAACTAACGGAAGTGGCTTATCGGAAGGGAAAGTCAGATATACGTAAATGTTTAAACGGTAACAAACAAAATTTACCTATCCACACAGTACAAATGATAAAGAAAACGGTCACCAGCCTAATTAGGCATAAGAATGAGTAACATTCCTATTCAAGAAAATGGATAAGAGTAACTTTAATGAACAAACACAACCTATACTTTGCCACACGTGAGTGCCATGTACTCTAGCACAAGCATATGTTAACGTTAAGGTTGGAACTGATAGAGCAGAACAAACTATTTTCCTAATTCCAATAGATACTGACACACACTACTGTTTTCAGTGCTTAGTCAAACAGGCTGATTTCACAAAATTACTATTAATATTCACCATAGAATCATAAATTGGACATAGGTTCTGTCCTACTTTTCAAACATTTTCCTATCGAACAAAAAAATGTAAACATAGTTTACTACAAAAGTATGAATTGGGCCCAGGTTAAGTCTCTCTCAGCTAAATACCTTTCTACTTAGAATAAAATTTAAATGAAATGCACTGACAAATACTTTCTCACTGATGTATGACTGAAAGCAGTTACTGTAATCATAACAAATGGTCTATCAATCATTTATTTCCTACTAGCGAGCACAATAAACAAACTGTAGGTCCTATTACACTAATGATATGCACTTTCCTAGCCACATGGAATTCTTATTTTAGCAAACATAACCATGAAACTTGCATCCGTAATTTGACCTGTTACTGTAGTAAGACACAAGTTAACATAAAATATCAGGCATTGACTCACCTGGTACAGTGGACAACAAGCTGTATTATTCATTAACTGAACTAAATTTAGTAGTCTCAGTATGAGTAAGTATTCTATTGGCTTTGAAATAACAGCGAACTGTTTTAAGACATAGTTGAATTTATCTGCTTCTATATTTTACATAATTCTTTGAAAACCCATAGATTTTCAAGCAACACCTTTTATTGCAAATATTTACTTCAACAAACAGTTACCATGGCACATTGTTTATCCACATTAATATTAACGAAAACATTTTATGTTTTAAAGAGGCCTTTTAATATAACACACTGAGCTTTGATATTCTTTCAATTAGGATATTCGGTAAGCACTTTAACGTGGGAAGGACCCTCATTGGATAAGTGACTGACGATAAAAATACCAGGATAGGTACAAGAGTTCAGGTATAAATTACCTTATATTTGAGCACACTGAAATATCCAATGAGCTTATCCTTCACTGTACAATTCTACTATTTTCTGGTCCCTTTTCAGAGATTGCACAATGTGGTGGCGAGTGCATGTTGTTGGATGGAGGTGCAGATAGACAAGCTGGACTCCGTCATTTCTTGGTGGTGAAGATAGATATTAATTTCAGAGTATTGCCAGCATATTACTCCTTTCATCCGAGGCTTTGACGCGTATTAAAACGGCACTTAAAGCTCCACTCGGCACCAGCACAAATCACAACTTTTACATGAGCTGTTAGCGGTTCAGTAGTTCGTCTCCGACTGACTCTTGGTTCCACCTTTCTATCCATGCCCACCACATTTTGCGCACGCTACACAGTTACGTTCTCGAGGGGAACCACACCACCTTTTACATACAAAATAACTAAGAACCCTAGGTGAGGATCAGCAAATACATAACAGCAACCAAACATATTAAATACCATAGATCACATACACATATTGGTATTTATACAAAAAAAATATTCACACAGAAAATACAGTTAATATTCACACAGAAAATACAGTTATATACAGTACGTTTTGTCACCTCCAAATGAGGCAGATAATTTAAATAATAAAGACAATACATTACATTTGATTAAACCAGGACGTCAAAGTTTCTACAAAGAAAAAAGTACACATTTTTATACAGTACCGAATTAATCATAGAATAATTACATATGCTCAACGATGGAATGTTGAACAAAAAAGAAAGCAAAAATGAATCAACAAAAGATATGTAGTGTCTAAGCTATGGTGTTACAATTTTTATTAACAAATGGACATGGTAAGCCCATTACTTGCATCGTGTTTAGTATGAAAGTGTAACTAACCTTGTCAAAGGACTTCTACAAATCAAAGCACTGCATCGCACTCTTATCTTGCACCTTTAATCACAGACCCTTTGAAAGACTGATCGGTCTCAATTAATGCCTGTCTCGTACGTATCGGTAACCGTGGCGATTACAGTTTTAATCTTGTGGGCTAAAATACGAGCAGAAATGTTATAATCATTATCGAGGAGAGTGATTCGTATCAAATGTTCAACTGCGTCACTAAAGTACCTTTTAGAAATTAAATTACTAGTGGTATCAGTCTCAATATTCATTAGCTCGTCACATATTTAAAAGTCTTCATTTCATAATCTGCAAGAACACTTGATAAAATTCTACAGGAATACCATCCACATCGTGTGACGCGTTTTTGGCGCTCGCAAGAAGGCGCTATCTAGCTCTTCTACAGTGATTCCAATTGTAAGTGTTTCTGTTTGCTAAGCGATGAGTCTTCCTTGTAGGTTGCTGTACCGCTCGTCTCTATTGTCCTATGTGGCCTATAGGACCTTAACTCTAAGTAAAACTTGAAAATCGCGTCTTGGGTGACATTTTGTTGGGTGACATTTTTTCCATCACATGACTTGATTTCCGTTATAATTTTCCTGTTTGTTCTCTTTCTTTCACAACTGACGGTCAGCATGGAGGTTGTATTTTCATGTACTATGCTTTTCACTCAGGCTGTGATTTTACAGTATTCATTCTGCCTCCGTTTTAAGGCGAAAAGTTTTGCTTTAATGTTCTTGATCTTTTCATAGTTGGCAATCACTGACATATCGACCTTGTACAAGTCCCTAGACAACTGAAATTAAATAATTCGCTTGTCTTTAAATACCAGTAGCACCGCTGTCTTAAGTAACTGAGCGATGTTCCCCTGATTTTCGGTTTGGTACATTTCAATCACCAACTTACAGCAGACTCATAAGAAGCATATTTTGTTTCACATTCTTGCATTATGTGAGATACAGCTTCACGACGGGTAGGGTCTTTTAGATTGACAACATTCAATTTCCACAGGTCTCTTCCTTAATACTACTTTTTGTTTCTTCGTATGTATTTTTCAGAGATGTGCGGCGGGATCCGCAAAAATCGCAGGCCACACTTCTGCATCAGTAATGAGCTTCTTGTGCTGAGCTTAAACATAGATCCTGTCCAAAAGACTCGCTTAGTGGTTTATTACATGCTGCCATGTATCGGTAATGTGCAGCTCCTTAATTACATGATCCACGACTATGGACTTATTGAAGTGCGGAGTTTCGTCAGCGGGACTGATTACTCCGTTAAAGTCAGCTGCTAAAATCAGCGTGTCTTATTGTGTTCCAAAGTGCGTCATAAACTCTGGTTTGAAAAAACTCGGTTCTTCTGCGAGTATTGCTACTTCCTGACGGGGAGTAAACTTTTATAATTCCGGTATTGTGTACTGTACAGGCGATGTCCCTCCTACTTGTTTAACTTTTCTACATGTTGAACGGGGGTGCATCCCTTTGTGAGTTTTGCAGTCCCAGTTCTGAACCGTTTCATTAATTTTTTTGGGTGTTACACAAGCCTATTCGATTCAGTACATTTGCAGTATTTTTATGATACTAATGTCTACACAGTACAAAAACTCTTGTAAGCTTTTTAGATTGAGAGGACTTCGAGTCTTGTTGATGTCTAGAGCTGAGATTCGTTATGCTTGAAGCTGGTTCATTTCTTATTTTATGAGTTAGAGTGCACATATATTTTATATCAATATTCATCCTTCAAACAATTATCGGGTGTGTGTCGTTCATTTCTCATAATAACCATCACGTAATCAGTCTTATACGTTTAATTCTTTCCTAACAATTCATCAGTTGGAAAATTATTAGGCACGTCTCCTCTTTCCACAACCTAATCTGACAGAAAGTAATTCTGTCTGTCGTTGTTGTCACTTTTATGGACCGATGATGTCTCTGTTGTGCTACTGAATATCTCCATCATCTCTCCGTTTGCCGTAAATACCTCCTTGTCATCTGCTCGGTGTTTGGATTGGATAGATTCCAGTGTGACATTCAGAGTTTCATCATTAGGTTTTCTGGCCATTTCTTCACTGTTCTTCTTGATGAGCTTTCCGCAACACTCTCGGTTTGTGGTGCTAGTGCTGGTCGGGCACCTTTCGGTCTACATGCTCTGTAAATCTTGTTGGCTGAAGTCACAAATTTAGAGAAACTTGCGTTTAATTTACTACCAATTTCCTTTGCTTTCTCTCCCGTTACGGGTCCTAAGTTTTAAACACCTAAATGCGGCAGAATTCGTTTCTACTTATTTCTTGGCGACGTGCGTCCTCAATTATTCTCAGTGGTGTGCAGGATATGGTTGAAATCTTGTACGGAATATCCGTCACTGGTAAATGGTGTGTCAGTTTTCCATCATTTGTCAGTACCTCCTCCGTTGTGGCCGCGGGGGTTATCTTAATTTATGATGGTTCTGAGTAGACTGCTCTTGTAGTGACGTTCGTTTCCGTTGTGATTGGTGTGTGGGTGAAAACCTTGGCTGGGGTCGTTTCCGGATTCAGAGTTGACTGCTTATGCTCGGCTACAACAGAATACATATGAGCGTGTGTTGGCAGCTTATGGGCACTCAAGAGCGAGGTTATCAGCGCCCGCATACATACGACAAGGACAGCGTTGACTGGACTGACAGGGACACAGACACGCCATGTGGTGTTAGTGCCACACGACGCTGCATGCACCGAACACGGACATGGCCGGGAGAGATGCATGCAGTGAACACTCCTTATTGCCGATCATAAATGACAGTCCGCGTTAGCCGCATATGTTTACGTAGGTGGTTATGTGGTTCCAGAGATCTACTTTCAACAGTCTAACTCCATTTAATATAACATAGGGAGATATCATTGAATTAACCTCGTCTGCTAGAACTTCAAAAGGAATCTCGAAAATATAGTTGATCTTACGCCAAGACAAGAGTGACTAACCACCTCATCAAAAGCATTACTGTCATAATATTTAAATTTTGTGGTACCATCACAAGATTCTAAACAACGGCCTTGCCACAGTGGTAACACTCGTCAGATCACCGAAGTTAAGCGCTGCTGGGCTTGACCAGTACTTGCATGAGTCACCACCCGAGTTCGCCGAGTGCTGTTGGCAAGCGGAGTGCACTCAGCCCTTGTGAGGCCAGTTGAGAAGTAGCGGTGCCGGTCACGAAAACTGACAATGGCCAAGAGAGCGCTGTGCTGCCCATATGCCCTCCATAACCCGCATCCGGTGACACGTAAGGGGTGAGGATGACACGGTGGTTGGTCGGTACTGTTGTGCCTTCAAGGCCTGTTCTGACTTTTTTTTTCATTTTTTGTTTTTCAATCAGAAGATTCTGTAATTTTGTCACACAATTCAGAGTTCTCGATTTCAGGTAAAGAACGGGATTCATCAACGAGCGGTCAATGCATGTAATATTGTGACGTTATATAGTCACAACTTCGTCTATCCATTATTCAACATCGATCGAATCTAGCTTCACAAGGTTTCAGTCGAAGGATAACTTCAAAGTAGCTTTACGGTTAAGATGAGTCTTCACTGCATTTCATATGGCTGCCTCCAACCCAAATTTCAAGTACACCAGGCCATTAAAATGGCTATACCAAGAAGATGACGTGCTACAGACGCGAAATTTAACCGACAGGAAGAAGATGTTGTGATATGCAAATGATTAGCTTTTCAGAGCATTCACACAAGGTTGGCGCCGGGGGCGACACCTACAACGTGCTGACATGAGGGAAGTTTCCAACCGATTACTCATACACAAACAGCAGCTGACCGTCGTTGCCTAGTGAAACGTTGTTGTCATGCCTCGTGTAAGGATGAGAAATGCGTACCATCACGTTTCCAACTTTGATAAGGGTCGGATTGTAGCCTATAGCGATTGCGGTTTATCGTATCGCAACATTGCTGCTCGCGTTGTTCGAGATCCAATGACTGTTAGCAGAATATGGATTCGGTGGGTTCAGGAGGGTAGTACGGAACGCAGTACTGGATCCGACCGGCCTCGTATCACTAGCAGTCGAGATGACAGACATCTTATCCGCATGGCTGTAACGGATCGTGCAGCCACGTCTTGATCCCTGAGTCAATAGATGGGAAGACAACAACCATCTGCACGAACAGTTCGACAACGTTGGCAGCAGCATGGACTATCAGTTCGGAGACCATGGCCGCGGTTACCCTTCACGCTGCATCACAGACAGGAGCACCTGCGATGGTGTACTCAACGACGAACCTGGGTGCACGAGTAGCAAAACGTCATTTTTTCGGATGAATCCAGGTTCTGTTTACAGCATCATGATGGTCGCATCCATGGTTGGCGACATCGCGGTGAACGAACACTGGAAGCGTGTATTGGTCATCGACATACTGGCGTAACACCCGGCGTGATGGTATGGGGTGGCATTGGTTACATGTCTCCGTCACCTCTTATTCGCACTGACGGCACTTTGAACAGTGGACGTTACATTTCAGATGTGTTACGACCCGTGACTCTACCCTTCATTCGATCCCTGCGAAACCCTACCTTTCAGCAGGATAATGCACGACCTCATATTGTAAGGGCCTTTCTGGATACAGTAAATGTTCGACTGCTGCCCTCGCCAGCACATTCTCCAGCTATCTCACCAATTGAAAACGTCTGGTCAATGGTGGCCGAGCAGCTGGCTCGTCACAATACGCCAGTCACTACTCTTGATGAACTGTGGTATCGTGTTGAAGCTGCATGGGCAGCTGTACCTGTACACGCCATCCAAGCTCTGTTTGACTCAATGCCCAGGCGTACCAAGGCCGTTATTACGGCCAGAGGTGGTTGTTCTGGGTAGTGATTTCTCAGGATCTATGCACCCAAATTACGTGAAAATGTAATCACATGTCAGTTCTAGTATAATGCATTTGTCCAATGAATACCCGTTTATCATCTACAATTCTTCTTGGTGTAGCTATTTTAATGGTCAGTAGTGTAGAACTAATAGCTGCCGTAGCTATAGAGTTACCACAACACGTAAACAACTCCAGTTACGGCGCACAGCACAGGCAAGCGATCGTCTCACCAGAGCTGCCACAAGTCGACTTGCCGACTGAGCTGCCCAATCATGACTCATGACCCGTCCTCACAGATTTAGTTCTGCTAGCAACTCATCCCCTGCTGGCGAAACAAAAGTTCTGAGGACTGGGCAGATCGCTCCGTAGACCACTTTCCCCCAAAGCCCAAGGTCACGAGTTCGAAGTTTTGCCTGGAACATAGCTTTTTTCGGTCAGGAAGTTATACTTCAGCTCACACTACGCTGCAGAGTGAAAATTTCATTCTGATGTATTTTGTTCCGATCACCAACAAAAAGGTGCTAGATGCAATTAACTTGTAACACGAGAGCATTTAACCTATTCGACATTGTGTCTACCAATGTTTGTGGTACAGATATCGAATATCGCACATTCGATAGTTCATGGCATAAGCATTTTATGTGCGAGTGTGTGTGTTACTATGTGTTGTTCACGTATTTTCGATGTGGAAATGGTTCAAAAATGGCTCTGAGCACTATGGGACTTAATATCTATGGTCATCAGTCCCCTAGAACTTAGAACTACTTAAACCTAACTAACCTAAGGACAGCACACAACGCCCAGGCATCACGAGGCAGAGAAAATCCTTGACCCCGCCGGGAATCGAACCCGGGAACCCGGGCGTGGGAAGCGAGAACGCTACCGCACGACCACGAGATGCGGGCTATGTGGAAATGCTGCCGTATATCTCATTTACATAATTTTTTTGATAAATAGTTCTGAAAATGGTGTAAAATATTCTGCTCGTTCGGATAATTTTGCGGACAGAGAAGGTAGCGGCATTGAGGCTACACTGCGTTTTGCTGTTTCATTTTTATGGACTGTAGGGTACTGCATTGTGATTCGATGAGAGGATAGGGTTTGCTGAGGAGCTCAAAGCACAGCTGGAATAGCTTCACCATCTGGGATTGGGGAAAGGTTCCAAAGCACAACTGAGATAGTTCCAACATCTGGGAGTTCTTGATTTTTTAGAAACATTTTGATATTTGACTTTAATTCTTTTAATTTCATCGCCGGCCGGTGTGGCAGGGCGGTTCTAGGCGCTTCAGTCTGGAACCGCGTGATCGCTACGGTCGCAGGTTCGAATCCTGCCTCCGGCATGGATGTGTGTGATGTCCTTAGGTTAGTTAGGTTTACGTAGTTCTACGTTCTAGGAGACTGATGACCACAGATGTTAAGTCCCATAGTGCTCAGAGCCATTTCAATATTTTTTTTTTAATTTCATCATATCTTGCTATTTTTAATTCCCTGTCAGCACCATTGTCAAGGGATGGCGATAACGTCATTGATAAGAAGACTGTTGTATTCTTGCAAAAAAAAATGGTTCAAATGGCACTGAGCACTATGGGACTTAACTTCTGAGGTCATCTGTCCCCTAGAACTTAGAACTACGTAAACCTAACAAACCTAAGGACATCACACACATCCATGCCCGAGGCAGGATTCGAACCTGCGACCGTAACGGTCGCGCAGTTCCAGACTGTAGCGCCTAGAACCGCTCGGCGATTCCGGCCGGCTGTATCCTTGCAGTATGGCACAATAAATAATAGGAGTGAGTAAGCAAATCTGTTTATTTCTCCACAACCGAAATCGGAATAGATATATACGTTGTTAGGTTGCCGTATAGTATATATCGTAAGAAAGTCCAGAACCAAGTAGACATCCAGATGAGGTCGACCCAATTGGTGTTGCGTCGAGGCAGCAGCGATTGCGAGGAAGGCTGGGAGTGTGGTTCCGAGTGCGCTTATACAGCCCCAGCGGTGTGTGAATATGCCCGACGACAGTGAGTCTGCTTTGGCATGGCACAATGTTATTGGAACGGTATCGACCTCGCATGAAGGTCTGCCCGCCGGTGTTGCTGTGATAGCGCGGAGGCAACTACACGCAGTGGCCACGCCTTTGCTGTCTGGCTGAGCGATGCGGGGCATGTGCCGGACAATGCTGGCTGTGGACTGCGTGATGTTTGCCTGTGGCCGCATGTGCGGCCGGCGCGATGGTGAAGTCACTGATAACATCAATGACTGCACATGATGTGGTTTTTGACAGCATGGCAGTTAGGAATATTGCGTTTCTATCCATTTGCTCTTTTCATTGTCATTTAACTTTATTGCGCACTTTCATCCCCATGGATGTACCATTCTTTTACTAGTAACTGCAGCTCATCTGAATCATTCCTGTATCCATGTAGTATTATGGGAGCCAGCTGCCACTTTTGATGACCAAATGTAATAAAGCTACGATTCTTTGCTATAGTTTATTTAGTTTTGCTAGTAAACGAAGTGAACCTCAGCTTACGCATTAGCGGTGGTTTAGCCGCGGCAACCTCTAACATACACATAATAATGATATATAAATCTATGTGAATAAAACTGAGACACTGTAACGTGATTACCGTGTTGTACACAGACGGAAAAAGTAGTCAGCTGACATTGTTTTGGGGTATTATACGTCAGCTTCATGCGTCAATAAGTGAAAAATATGCACTGAGTAAAATGACACCAAGAAATCTGGAATTTGGTTAAGTGATATCTAACTTTAGCAGTTTGATTAAAAAATAGTTCGCTGACTTTTTCGCGGTGTAAAAGTCCTCAGATGACGACTGAGAGTAGCGGTACATCGCTGTGCACGCGGATGCGTGTTATTTTTCACTGCATTAGCCGAGCACTTTTCCACTGCGAAATACTCAGTGGACCTTCTTTTCCATTTAACTGTTAGAAACAATTGTTATTTTACGAAGTTTCACCTTCGTTCGTTTCCAATATCTATTAATTTTGATTAATAATACAAGTGCATCTATACGCTCAGACGCATTGCATCCATGTCACTGTATCAGCTGTTTCCGTCTCGGGCTAAAGTATATTATTGATCATATTAAAATATTTAATTACATTTAATGCATTTATTAAAGAAACAACTTATTTACAAATACATATGAGAACTGAAAGAAATTGTTTGATATTCCGCATCATTGCTCCAAAACTGCTGGCCGCCTTCATGATCGCTGCCATCTATGTCGGTCATCTGTTCATCATCTGCACCCGAATGTAATAATATTATAGTATTACATAAAAAATCCCTCTCAATCACTTCAATATTTCACTTTTTGGAGGAAAATATATAAAAACTTTCAACATTTTCGAAGCAGCTCTAATCCTCTTCGGAGCATACGAGACGCTCTCGCAAGGAAAAACGAGAGAGTGAGTGAGTGTGAGAGAGAGAGAGATATCGGGAGAGAGCTGTAGCTGTAGATGGAGGAGATGTAGGAAGTATGCAGCAGACCTCAGCAGTTACGGTGGCTAGGATAGTTGCAAAGTCTAAGAGAAAGAAGAAGGTTCTGCTGTTAGGTAGTTCTCATGGTAGAGGTGTAGGCCAGCAGTTGCAGGAAGTTTTGGGAAGTGAGTACCAGGTCACCAGCATTGTGAAGCCTAATGCAGGATTGGCTCAGGTGACTTTTAACATAGGGGGGTTATGTAGGGATTTTACTAAAGAGGATCAGGTAGTGATTGTGGGTGGGGCTGGTAATAGTATTGATAGGGATGGGGAGTATGACATAGATGGTGACCTGGAAAAGATAGCCACTCAGACTGGCAACACGAATGTGCATTTCGTGGAACTGTTTCAGCGTCACGATCGGCCTCATCTTAATACAGCCGTCAGGCGTAATAACATGAGACTTGGGGGTGCGCTGATGACAGAAGGCATGAGTCACATTTCAGTGGTGTCGGTGGAGTCTATCGGCAGGACGGGTTTCACTAGACATGGCCTACACCTCAACAGGTATGGGAAGGGGAGGTTGGCAAAACTTATAGGTGACAGCATAGGTGGGGGTGGTGGGATCACTCACGGGAAAATTCCGGTAGTTGTGGGTGTTAGAGCTGTACCTTTTTTAGATTGAAGTCAGCTGATAGGTATTCCTGCTTAAGGGAAGTCTCTCTAACAAAGAAATCACTTTCTACAAAGCTTGGGTATCCGATTAATGAGGGAATTAGTATATTTCATCAAAATATACAAGGTATTAGAGATAAAGTTAGTGAACTGCTTATAGATTGACTCTGAAATTATTGGTATATATGAACACTTCTTAAATAAGGAGATAATTCAGAGGCTTCCTTTACCAGGATACAGGTTGGCTGGCAGCTTTTCTAGGAGCTCTTTGCGGTGTGGGGGAGTAGCCATGTATGTGAAAAACGGTATCCCATTTGAGTCAATTGATGTTTCAAAGTACTGCACTGAAAAGGTGTTTGAATGTTGTGCAGGTGTGGTTAAATTTAGTGGAGCTAAACTTCTTACTGTTGTTATTTGTAGATCCCCAGACTCCGATTTCACAACATTTTTGCTAAAGCTAGAGGAGGTTCTTGGTTCACTTTATAGGAAATACAAAAAGTTAGTTATATGTGGTGACTTCAATATTAATTGTATAAGTGATTGTGCAAGGAAAAGGATGCTGGTAGACCTCCTTAATTCATATAATCTTATGCAAACCGTATTCTTTCCAACGAGAGTGCAAGGGAACAGTAGAACAACCATAGACAATATTTTTGTTCATTCGTCATTATTAGAAGGGCATTCTGTTAGCAAAAAGGTGAATGGCCTTTCAGATCATGATGCACAAATTTTAAGTCTAAAAGATTTTTGTGCTGCAACACATGTTAAATATAGTTACCAACTTTTTAGGAAAGCTGATCCAGTTGCTGTACAGACTTTTGTAAACCTTATCAAGGAACAAGAGTGGCAAGATGTTTATAGTGCTGATACAGTAGACGATAAATATAATGCTTTCCTCAAGACTTTTCTCGTGCTCTTTGAAAGTTGCTTTCCGTTAGAACGTTCAAAACAGGGTACTAGTACAAACAGGCAGCCTGGGTGGCTGACTAAAGGGATAAGAATATCTTGTAGAACAAAGTGGCAATTATATCAAAACGTTAGAAACAGTCACAATCTAAATGCAGCAGCCCATTACAAACAGTATTGTAAGGTGCTTAAAAAAGTTATTAGGAAGGCAAAAAGTATGTGGTATGCAGATAGAATAGCTAAGTCTCAGGATAAAATTAAAACCATATGGTCAGTCGTAAAGGAAGTGGCTGGTCTGCAGAGACAGGTCGAGAATATAGAATCAGTGCGTAGTGGGGATGTCCGTGTTACTGATAAGTCGCATATATGTACAGTACTTAATAATCACTTTCTGAATATAGCAGGTGAACTAAATAGAAACCTAGTCCCAACAGGGAATCATATAGCACTCTTAGAAAAAAGTGTTCCGAGACTGTTACCTGAAATGCTCCTCCATGATACTGACAAGAGGGAGATTGAGTTAATAATTAAATCACTAAAGACCAAGAACTCTCATGGATATGACGGGGTATCTAGCAGAATACTGAAGTATTGTTCCACGTATGTTAGCTCAGTACTTAGCCATATCTGTAACTTTTCCTTTAGGAGTGGTCGGTTTCCTGACCGATTAAAGTTCTCGGTAGTGATGCCACTTTATAAAAAGGGAGACAGGGATAATGTTGACAATTATAGACCTATTTCTATGCCATCGGTGTTTGCTAAAGTTATCGAGAAGGTTGTATATACAAGGTTACTGCAGCATTTAAATTCACATAATTTGCTGTCATATGTACAGTTTGGTTTTAGAAATGGCATAACAACTGAAAATGCTATAGTCTCTTTCCTCTGTGAGGTTTTGGACGGATTAAATAAAAGGTTGCGAACGTTAGGTGTTTTCTTTGATTTAACGAAGGCTTTTGACTGTGGTGACCACAAAATATTACTGCAGAAGTTGGAACATTATGGAGTAAGGGGAGTAGCTTACAATTGGTTCGCCTCCTACTTTAAGAACAGAAAGCAGAAGGTATTCCTCCGCAATATTGAGAGTGGTAATGATGTTCAGTCCCAATGGGGCACTGTTAAATGGGGCGTTCCCCAAGGGTCGGTGCTGGGGCCACTGCTGTTTCTTAATTATATAAATGATATGCCTTCTAGTATTACAGGTGATTCAAAAATATTTCTGTTTGCTGGTGACACCACCTTGGTAGTGAAGGATCTTGTGTGTAATATTGAAACATTATCAAATAATGTAGTTCATGATATAAGTTCGTGGCTTGTGGAAAATAATTTGATGCTAAATCACAGTAAGACTCAGTTTTTACAGTTTCTAACTCACAATTCAACAAGAACTGACATTTTAATCAGACAGAATGGGCATGTTATAAGCGAGACGGAACAGTTCAAGTTCCTAGGCGTATGGATAGATAGTAAGTTGTTGTGGAAAGCCCATGTTCAGGATCTTGTTCAGAAACTAAATGCCGCTTTATTTACCATTAGAACAATATCTGAAATAAGTGACATTTCAACACGAAAAGTAGTATACTTCGCATATTTTCATACGCTTATGTCATATGGTATTATTTTTTGGGGTAATTCTTCTGATTCAAAAAGGGTATTTTTGGCTCAAAAACGGGCTGTTCGAGCTATGTATGGTGTAAGTTCGAAAACCTCTTGTCGACCCCTATTCAATAGTCTGGGAATTTTGACATTGCCCTCACAGTATGTATTTTCTTTAATGTCGTTTGTTGTTAGCAATATTAGCTTATTCCCAAGAGTTAGCAGCTTTCACTCAGTTAATACTAGGCAGAAATCAAATCTGCATGTGGAATGCACTTCCTTGACTCTTGTGCAGAAAGGAGTGCAGTATTCTGCTGCATCCATTTTCAATAAGCTACCACAAGAACTCAAAAACCTTAGCAGTAGCCCAAACACTTTTAAGTCCAAACTGAAGAGTTTCCTCATGGCTCACTCCTTCTATTCTGTCGAGGAGCTCCTGGAAGAGCTAAAAAGTTAAGCAAATTCCAGTGTTACATTCTTGATTTTCTTTACTTAAACTAACGACTTGTCGCCTGAACATGTTTCTTATATTTCATTACATTCTGTTTCTACAATCGTGTTATAATTTCATGTATTGACTCGTTCCATGACCATGGAGACTTCTCCTAAATGTGGTCCCACGGAACAATAAATAAATAAAATAAAAAAATAAAAAAGAGACAGAGTAAGACGAACCCAGGTCACTTCCCCATCGCTAAAATGCAGCGAATTATTATTTTCATTAAACTGCTACTTTTAACTATCACTTAGACAAATTTCAGATTTGGTAGTGTTATTTAAGTCAGTGCGTATTTTTCCAATGTTTACACGTGAAGCTGACGTGTAATACTCCAAAACAAAGTCAGCTGATTACTTCTTTCCCATTTGCGCACTAAATAACAAACGTATCAACGAAGTCTCAACTTTCGTCACATTGGTTTATTGTTATTATTATTATTATTATTATTATTATTATGCGTGTTTGGGAGGCTGCGGTGTCTCCACCCGCCGCTACTATGCTAGATGACTATCGCTTCGTTTATAAGCAACACGAAACGAACTATAGCAACAAGTCTCACCTTTTTTTAAATAACAATGGCAGCTGGTTCCCGTACTACAGGTTCACGATGAATGGTGAGTAACTTGAGGGAGTGAATGGTTCACTCAGATAAGTGTCATGCTTAATAGTTTCCATGGAATCATCAGACTCACACTAAAATACAAAAATTGTTTAAACGGAAGGCGTCTGCGACATTGATTTGGTTCAAATGGCTCTGAGCACTATTGGACTTAACTTCTAAGGTCATCAGTCCCCTAGAACTTAGAACTACTTAAACCTAACTAACCTAAGGACATCACACACATCCATGCCCGAAGCAGGATTCGAACCTGAGACCGTAGCGGTCGCGCGGTTCCAGACTGTAGTGCCTAGAACCGCTGGGCCGCCCCGGCCAGCCTTTGATTTGATCTCTGTTTTTAAATTACTAGTATATTCTTCCTGTTTGCTACCGCTAGTAGTTGAGATGCTGCTAGAAATTGTGTACTGCATGAATATGATGGGATTCGCCGGTTTTGCTTGTCCAAGTGCACTTGTAGAGGTAACTGTTCTTGTTTGTGCTATTTGCTGAGTTATGAGACGAGACGAAAAATTTTTGCTTAGTGTTTTAAAAGTTGTGACAAATGTGCTAATGCATGGTGGATATATATGCCTTATGTTTTGGCATCAGTAATCCATTACTTTATCCTTCCTACCTCCAGCTACAGCAAACAGTCCCTGCTCTATAAAAGATCATGTCCAGAGAACATTATGCACTTCGAAGGAGATCGCCAAGTACCTCCACCATGGGTAGTTTTTCCACGATTTACATAAGCTAATACTTCATTGCATGTTAGTGTTGTACAGTCGTCTTTCTACCAATGAAAACCGCACACTGGGTTTCAAATGTACGACCAATGAACGAATTCGCAAGGCCCCTCGCCTTATCGTTATGCTCAACTGCCCAACTGTACTGTCACTTACACAGAATAACATGCAAGGAAAAAAGTGCTGTCAATATTCGGCTACATGCGTGAGATTAAAAACTGTCCAAGCACTGTCAGACAGTTTCACGTCATGTGGAACGCTATATCGCTGTTGATTAATATATCTCTTGGCGGCCAACTGAGTTAAATGTATAAATAGCTTTATTGCGCCCCCTGTAAATGATACGTTTCGTACTCTTGATCGTTCAGAAATGGTTTAACATGGTCTAGGCAATATGGGCCTTTAATGACACTTAGACATTTATCTTAATAAAGAGAAAGATAAAGAAGATTATGTGAAAGTGCCCCTGTTACCTTTACTTCAGGATTTTCTGTTTCGGAATGTATAGTCTCTTTATGAATGTGAGTTGTTGCATACCAAAAAATTCCATTTATAGGAAAGAAATATGTGCATAGGGCATCGTCTTATATACAGTTAAGAACTAAATCTGTATGGGAGAATGTAAAGAAATATGCCCGGTCCAAACCAACACAGTTTGTTAAAAATTATTTACTCTACTTTAATGAGAACAATTGAACTCAAAACTGTTAATTGAGCCTGTAAAATTGAAAACTCGTACCTCTTGTATTTGTCTTACCTGTGCCGCAATGTAAAACGCCGTGCAACTGCTCTCGTAGAGAAAGAAGTAATGGTGTGTCTCAATTTCTCAGCTTCTACTAACTACGGAGAATAGCGGTAGTGCAAAGCGATTTCCGAAAATTCATGCAATGCAAACTCGGTTGTCTTAAAATTTATGTCTCATGTTCATCAGGTAATGGGAGCTGAATGATGACGTAGGATAATCTTAGTTACCCTCTAGGTAAAAATTCTTCTCAAGAAATTGTACCACAAAAGTTCATCTCAAAAAGTTCTTGAAACTGCTCCATTTACAAAATGTCAGCATTGAAGGCTTAGTAAGCAATAAGAAAGAATTTCATTACAAATTACAAGTATGTTGGAATAACTCTGGAGAAATACAAAAACGTAACTCAACATGAAAATTTTTTCTAACACAAAAGCCCCATATAACGATTGCTCGTTGAAAGATTCGTACCTAAAGACTGGAAAGTTGCACATGTCACATCAGTGCTCACGAAGGGAAATAGTAGTAATACTCTGAATTACAGACCCATATAGTTGACGTCGATTTGCAGAAGAATGTTGGAACATGTACTGTGTTAGAACATTATGAGTTATCTCGAAGAAAACGATTTATCGACAAGCTGCCAGCAAGGAATCAGAATATCGTTCTTGTGAAACACAACTAGTTCTCACGAAAGAATAAGTGCTGTTGAAAGGGGATGTCAAACTGATTCCATATTTTTAAAATTTCAGAAGGCTTTTAACACCGTACCTCACAAGCGACTTCTAATCAAATTGCTTGCCTATGGAGGATGGTCTCAGTTGTGCGACTGCTTTTGTGATTTCCTGTCAGAATGGTAACAGTTCTTACTAACTGATGAAACGTCATAGCGTAAAACAGAAGTAATAACTTGTGTTCCGCACGTAAGTGTTATAGGGCCTACACAGTTTCTCATGTACGCGAACGATTTAGAAGACATTCTGTGTAGCACTCTAAGATTATTTGCAGATGATGCTATCATTTAACATATTATAAAGTTATCAAATGATCAAAACAAATAGCAAACAGATTTAGTCAAGATATCTCTATGGCGCAAAAGTGGCAGTTGATTCTAAATAATGAAGATTGTGACGTCATCCATGTGAGTACCAAAATGAATCCGTGAACTTTCGTGAAACGATAAATCACAGAAATCTAAAGACTCTATATTCATTTAAATACTTGTGGATTAAAATTAGGAATAACTTAACTTGGGACGATCACACGGATTATGTTGTGGGCAAAGTAAACTAAAGGCTAAGGCTTATTGGGAGAACATTGAGAAACTGCCCACACTACGCTAGCACATCCTCTTGTAGAGTGTTGCTGTGCGGTGTGCGATCCGCATCAGCTAGCATCGATGGCAGAAATTGAAATAGTCCAAAGAATGGCGCTTCGTTTTGTACTATCTCGAAATAAAGAAGAGAGCACCACAGATATGATATGTGAATTAGAATGGAAATTATCAAAACAAAGACTTTTTCGTTGCGGCAGAATATTCTAACGAAATTTTAATAATTAACTTTCTCCCTCTTTTCTTGGTGCCCACCTATGAAGGGAGAATTGATTATCATAATATCTTAAGAGAAGTCAGATCTCGCTCAGAGAGATTTAAGTGCTCGTTAATCCTGTGCGCATTTCGACAGTGGGACTGTAAAGAAATAGACTGGTGGTGGTTCGATGAACCCTATGTGGGGCGGCGGGTGGAATTATTGTTGTTAAAAATGTTCCTATTATTTATGCTGTCTTTCGCCGTTCTCAACACTGGCTCTCTAACTACAATATTGGCTACCAGAAAGTGATTAGCAAAACGTGAAGCCTGTAATTACAATTCCTAGTGCCCACTTCATCTGAGAATACACTTATAGATACAGCTTATAGCTCTGAGGAATTAGAAGATTGTCCGGGATTTATAATCAAAAACGATTTTCTAAAAAAAAAAAAAAAACGTTCTGTATTCTCAAAGTCACAGATGAAAACAGAAGAATCCACACAATCTAACTAACAGAGCAGTTCAGAGTCTAATGCGCTGATGCAACTATAAATGTCCAAATTAAATGTTTAAATGAATGCTCGCCATAATTTGATGATTAGGTTCATCAAACGCCACGCTAAATAATTGGTAGAATGTCTGTCCCGCGGCGGCACGTGAAAATACGACATACGCAAACTGAAGTTCGATAATTAAAGTCAACCCAGAATTAACACTTCACTCGAAAATGATTTCATGGTTACGCGTATTCCGAGTAACTTAATACGGCATCCGAGGCCGTTTGTAGCAATGATACCGACGCGACGCGACTCCCGACACAGATGACGTGCTATTCAGCGTCTGGAGAGAACTGGGGCCTTTCTTCCTCGCGCAGCGTTCTTATATAAAGCCGCGGTGCGGACGGCTAAGGGAACGCCTGATCAAATTGGCTCTCCCGACTAGCCACTGGGCTAGTAATACACCACATTAAGTTATTGAATAAATCATAGCTTCTTTTGTTGATGGCCGATGAAGCTCTCAATTTAAATGTGCATTCAGCACACAGGTAAGTATTGATAATAAATTTTTGACGTGGCTAAGTTAAATATTTTGGGCGAGAGAATTAATTTAATTACACTGCACGCAGTAGACGAGCTCTGAACTGGCCCTTCGTAGATACGCTATCGCTATAGTTTTATAGGTATTTAAATGAAACTTCTCACATCCATATGGTGATAGCGGATCTCCATTCTACTTAAATATAAATATCCTAGCCTTATTTATTAGCCTACTTAATCTATCTTGCTTCCTTAAGTTTTAAGACGAAAACCAGAAAATCATGAATTTCCACTAAAATTTTAATTTGTGAAATCCGAAGTACTGTTTTTATTAAATAATTATGAAAAATGAATCTAATTATAAATTTTTAACTCTCTAGCTCTTTTCTGTTGCGCCAATGATTTTTACAGAAAAATGTCCAAATTTCGAAAATGGCTAAAGTTATCGAACTGATATTCAACACATATTAATTTAGTATTACTCCTGACATGCTAGAAACATTTTAGGTTATTTATTTGATTTTTAAAGTATTGCGCAACATTTATGACGTCAGAGCTAGTTACAGCGGACTGGTTGGCACACAATGGAAAGACTGCTGTGAATTTACTACGGCGTGAGTAGGCTGCTTCCCTACACTATGCCATGCACTTAATTGTGAATTCCAGCGTTTTCGTATAGATGTAGATACTAATAACCAAGTTCTTTTCGTCTTTTCATGTCCATTAATACTGACTATGAAAAGACTTTATACAAATACGAAGAATTTCCTGATTTGGATGTCTTTGTTGAATCAAGAAAGCCTAACTAAATGCTGCCACAGTAAAGTAAAATATGTTCATTTGATACCTTAAATCCCAATCTTTTCTAAGTAGTATGTGTCTTAAAATATCCATCTCATTCTATGCATAATGATAATATTCAATCTGCAATAATAACTTGATCAGATAAAAAACAAAAATTCCTAAGAGCACCATGTTCTGCGCCCTTCCTGTACAAGCTCAATGCCATAACACCACGCTACTACTTCCCCTCTCTTGTCGTCGCGATGAACACTTTAACATCTATGCCCCTTCGCAGAGCAAAGATAACCTCCGGGCAGCGCAGCGGCTCTGATGAGCCTTCGCGCCCATAAATAAAAGGTATAAATTCTGCATGGGCTTCCTGAGACATCCAAAACGTGACAATAAACCATAAAATTATATACACAAACTTCCCATTACTCCTCTGCCTCTCTGGCCAGAATATTGCACAGTCAGATTTAGAAGTGACAGGGATTAGTCTTCAAAATTCTCTAACAAGTCGATAAAATAGAGCAGAAAAATACGTATGCTAAAACAACGGAATAGGAACACGAAAAGGATAAAAAAGTAACTTTTTTACAGTAATGGCAAATGCATGAGATCACTGTGCATGGGCGCACAGACAGAATAATAAACATCAGTGTGCACAAGGCTCAAGTAATAAAGACATGTAGTTCAGGATAATATTCAAATGATATAACAACATTATCCGTGGAAATCGTCAGCTTCGTTTGTGTTACTGTATTGCATACATAAAAACATGGTTTATGGATACACACTGCGCGCAGGCTGTGAGGCTGCTGCAAGAAGTTTGTTTCATCACAAAGATCAACGTAGTACTCCACTGAAATGTCATATTTGTATAGCATAGCGCAGAAAATGTTGCCATCGGTGATATATATTCAAGGCAAATTGGCAACATGAATGTACACACTGCAACACTTAGAATTCCTAGAAGAGTGCGTCGAAGTAAACATTTTAGCGAAGACTCAGTACAAGATAAACATTGTGTTAAATCCTACTGATACTGAGATATGTTGCATAAATATATCAGTTCTTGTGTTAAAATGCTAAGAGCAGACTAAGAGGATCCAATACCAGTCCACTCTGCTGCCAGCTCAAAGCCAATGTGTGTCACAAACTTACTTCCAGGAGAAAAGTTCCGTATATGACGCAAACGTAGTTTCAGTTCATCAAATATTTGGTACTTGATAGTAACCTTTTCATCAATCCGACTGAAGACAACTAGCCTATCTCCGTTGCGAAAATGTACATTAATACGTAATCATATCACTGTGCGGATATCCAAGCGCAAAGAATCCCAAGGTTGTACTTAATTCTAACATTACATAGGAGATACATATCTTTTAAAGAGACTGAAGACGTAAAATAATACAAAGACTGAATGCTGTGTGTTACAGTACTGTAATACACTAACAGCTAAGAAACGTCAGGACAAAATTATATCTTTGGTGGTGGCAGTCAAGACCTGTCCACAGTACAGATCTAAAATTGAAAATCCTAATGCTAATCAAATCACAGAATATCGTAAACGTAGCATAGTAAAATATAAATGCAATTGTTCACATCAGAAGAACAAAAGACTCTAGGTAAAATGTCTTGGATAATTTATTGTTTGCATA
Organism: Schistocerca nitens; assembly: GCF_023898315.1. NCBI lineage: Eukaryota > Metazoa > Arthropoda > Insecta > Orthoptera > Acrididae > Schistocerca > Schistocerca nitens. The sequence continues at coordinate 955,457,880 of NC_064616.1, forward strand.
CTAGACATTAACTGAGAATAGAAAAATTATAGCATCAATGAAGAAATATCTGCCAAAATTCAATTGTTGTTGTGGTCTTCAGTCATGAGACAGGTTTGATGCAGCTCTCCATACTACTCTATCCTGTGCAAGCTTCTTCATCTCCCAGTACTTACTGCAACCTACATCCTTCTGAATCTGCTTAGTGTATTCATCTCTTGGTCTCCCTCTATGATTTGTACCATCCACACTTCCCTCCAATGCTAACTTTGTGATCCCCTGATGCCTCAGAACATGTACTACCAACCGGTCCCTTCTTCTTGTCAAGTTGTACCACAAACTCCTGTTCTCCCCAATTCTATTCAATACCTCCTCATTAGTTATGTGATCTACCCATCTAATCTTCAGCATTCTTCTGTAGCACCACATTTCGAAAGCTTCAGTTACAAAAAATAAGTGCATCATCATAATGATATATTAAATCAACATTCGTGTATGTAAGGCTGACCTACATGACGTGGAACATTTCCACAGTAATTATAAACCAGAAAGTTACTTCCTACAGAATTCCCGAGCTCGGGCAACTACTAACAAGGAAAGTGAATGAAGGAAGAGAACAAAGGGTTTAAGCACAACATTGCCATTGTACCTTGTAAGAGAAACAAATTGTATTGAAACACAGTCATCAGATGTCAAACAAAAGAATACTAAATTGCGGCCAAAACTGCCTATTCTGTGCACGTGACTACTAACAATTATCATCTAAGAATATCATGCTTAAAGTATCCCACATGCAATGAAGACAGAATTGTAACAAAATAATTCCTTACAGATACACATAAAAAAATTGGTGTATCAAATTACTACTAAATATGTCTCACCTGTTAAGCTGAAGACACTGACCATTGCTAAATAAACTGTCATTGACCTGTTGACTGGAAAAGCTGTTAGAACAAGAAAGAGCAAAATATCTGTAAAGTAAAGAACCTGAAGACAGCTGACAGCTACAACAAATCCCAATAACCAGAATGTACTGAAAAGCGCTTACAGAGAAAAAGATCTCTCATCTGAGTATGGCAAATAAAAGAGCATATAATTCCAATACCATCCTATCTCAGTTCATAAGAAATCTCCTACTTCTGACAAAAATCACTAAACCATAATAACTCAAAGAAAGCACTGTGAGCAAATCATCACGAAGTCCTTAACAGCTTCTAACTCAGTGGCATATAAAACATAATTCCTCTAAAACATATCTCAGGAATCCACATAATGATAAATTCAACATTTTATCCAACGATCGCAAAGTCATCATTTCCACTACCAATGGGAAAAAAATCATCAATCAGCTCACTATCCTGCATCTCATACTATGTATGTGCCTAAGGTACCGTATGACTCTCTGTTCATAGAATTTACATTGCATTACTCTGTCTCAGTAGTCTCTGCTGAAAATAAGAAATCCCCATCAATCAATTACACATCATCTCAAATTCGTTCAAAGGATAACTCCATAATCCACATATAAGTACTAAACGTATTATACCAGTGTCCTTCAAATTGCACACCATAACATTATATCTGCCTCTAAGGAATATTTCAGTAGTTTACTGGTTAATATGACGTCACTTTCTATCAATGTAATTTTTATTCTATTATATATTACTATGCAATGGATTGTTGTTGCTCCCTCATTACTTCGTCGTTTTTAGAGAATCAATGTGACATAAAATACATTGTGATCAATGACATAGGCTTGTTTATCTGTAATATTAGAACGTATTATATTCACACAAGTATAAGAGGTAAAAGAGATAAAAAAATGGCTTACACCCTGCTTATTCTATAAAAACGAAGATCTACACTTAAGGTCCAACTTCAAACCAACATGACAAAATGACATAGAATAATACCAAAGACATACATCTCAACAAATCGCACAATCTAACATTTGATAAAAAATACTCACTTCCTCATACAAGCTGACAATGTAATATACATACATTGAAGGGAATTACATATAACTCCACTTTAAATATTTAAAAGGATCCAACTGACCATAGGAAACCCCCATGTCGGTCTCATCGTATCTTCGTCAAAAATGTTCTCTGTATGATACAAAAAGACGTGAGAAAATTATTCAGTAGAGCGCTGGATGTTGGAAATGTGGACCAATATACAAGATCGTGTTGCCCATAACATTTCAGCTTCAGTAATGTTGGAACCGGCAACCCAACATGGAATGGGCAATCCCACAAATTCCGAATGGCACATTCTATATCAAAAAGAATATCTGATACTGCCTCCGTAAGCTTTCCCGGCGTAGTAATTGATGATATTGATGGCGGAAGTCCAGCCGGAACATAATGTCATCTTGGCACTCTAGATGTCCTTATGTTCTCACTGGAGACTCGACATGAATATCATCAATTTATGATACCAGTTTTTAGCTTTGTGTGATAGTTGATGTGACCTACCTAGAAATTTTTGTCATTGCAGTTTGTTTTCTGAAGTCTTTTCCTCTTGTCTGCTTCCATTTTAATGTTTGCGAGAGCGATGTGAATAACTGAATGCTGTCTTAACCATTGTGATTTTGGAAAGACGGTACTTTATTTACTTCTCTACGCTGATTTTGGATTTTGAGCAGTACATGTGGAGACAGTAAAGTAGAGTTGTTTGGTAGGAATTTATGATATCCGTAACGACGTGAATATGCTTATCCCATTCAGTGTGTTCTCTATGACAGTGAAGTCTGCGTAGTTTGCCTGTTCCTTTCACATTTCTGTCAGCCAGGTTAGAATTTGTATGGTACTGAAAAGTAAATATAGGTTTAATTTTTCTATTATTCAGAGTACGAATCCAAAGATTAGTCGAAAATTGTGGTCCATTATCAGAGATTTCCTTTTCAACGTGCCCTCCTTCTCTTAAGAACTTCTTGACAAATGCTGCTCAAACAGTTTTGGCAGTCGCTTTACGTAATGTTGTGAATGAAACAAACTTTGATATATGCTCTACGGTGAAATCAATGTACGAAAATCCTCGCTTAGTAGCTGGAACAGTTGCGTATAAGTCTAAAGCTGCTCAACGACGTAATTTTACAGAAATGATTGGAAATAGTTGAGCAAAATATGAAGCATTTGTTGTTCTCGCCTCTTGCCAAGTTTTACATTTAGCCAGAACACGACGAATTCGTTTTTCCTTATCGAAGAAGTAATAAATCTCATGAAGTATGTGAAAAGATTTTCTTGGTTCATAGTGTACATAACTTAGATGTACCACACAAATTTGTTGATTAAATCCCCAGGAATGCAAACGTGCCACGTAGCGCTGCCAGGTTTCAACCACTTACATACACTGGCGTCCGAAATTAAAGCAACAAACCGCTATATCGCTGTCCTGTGTCTAATTCACGATATAATCATTAAAACTGTCAACAGATGTCCTTACGATCGTGTTCTGCATGGCAGAAGGCATTCCGGTCAACTGACGAACACGCCAACGATTGCTTCAGAGCACCTATTAAACCGAGTGTAGTTTACCAGGTAGTCCACATCCACAATCGCTGTGTACACAGTCACAGACGGTGCAGTATGACACAGAGGAGAACCTAACAGACTCTGCGGTGGAGAGCCACAGGAAGAATGGAAGCAGGACAGTCTCAAACTAATGTGGTGCGATGGCTTAATGTGTATCTTCCTGTAGTTTCTTGGATGTGGCGACAGTTTATAGAGACCGAAACTGTATGCCGAAGACCAGGGTAGGGCCCACCACGTGTGACATCCGAAAGAGGTTACAGTTATTTGGCTGCAAGGATACAACGGTGTCGCCTTAGTACTGCACAACAACTGGTATCTGATCTTACAGCATCAATAGGACGTGTTGTATCGTAGAAAACGGTGTACGGAAGGCTTCTACAGAGTGGGCATTACTGTCGGAGACCTGCTGTATGTGTACTTATGGCATGTCTTCACAGAAGAGAGCGTCTATAGAGGAGTCGTCAACGTGCCTCCTGGAAGTTCGAACAGTGGGCCAATGTTCTTCTCACAGATAGGTCCTGATTTGGTCTGGAGAGTGATTCTCGACGGATTCCCATATTGACGGCACGTGGAACACGATTTCGGAACCCAAACATTGTGGAAAGAGACCGATACCAAGAAGGATCATTAACAGTGTGCGCAGGGATTATATTGACCATTCGAACACAACTTCGTGAAATTGTTCAGGTGAATCGCCAAGGTTTAACTGCTGTTAAGTATCTAGACGAGATCTTGGGACCTCATGTGTGGTTGTTGCGAGATGCTGTGGGCCCACACTTTGTATTGATGAACGATAATGCTCGACCTCATAGAGCAAGGGTGGTTGATGTTCCCTTGGAAAAAGAAGTTATTGTAACCGAGTCGTGGCCTGCTCGCTCTCCCGATTTGAATCCTACAGAGCATGCCTGGGATGCAATACGGAGACGGGTTGCACCACGCCATCATCCACCAGCCACTCTCCAAGACTTGTGAGCAGTTCTGCAGGAAGAATGGGCGTTATTGCCTCAACATAATATTCATGACTTCATTCACTGCGTGCTCCGCCGCTGTCAGGCCTCTATTGCTGCCAGAGGTGGTCGCACCCAAAAGTGAGCACATTAACCAGTTGTCAGAATGTGTGTGAAATTCCGTTATGTTGGAAAAAACGAAGATTTTGTGTACCGTTATGCATGTTCGTGCTCTTTACGTTCTGTATTTTTTACACTGTTTCTTCTTTACTATCGCCTGTTTATACTGTTTGGTGGCAAAATAAACGCTGCTTTGCTCAATTCCCATTTGTTGCTTTAATTTTAGACACCAGTGTAGAACATTGTTCGTTATTAAATTATAGTGTCTAACTGAAGTGTTGTTCTTGTCATGCCATTGCTGCTTGATGTTTTCACACATAGGATCTCTGTCTCGTACTTTGGCAATGTTATGTAAAACAGGCGAAACTTAATATTCCAATGCTACTTATTGTATGTATACTGAAGTTGGATTGACAAAGATCTATATATGTTCCAGTCTGTGTTCCTCCTAGAGATCGTGAATTGTTCTCTGTTCCAGGATTGTGTACAACAGTGAAGCTAGATTCTTGCAAATACAATGCCCATCTCACGAAGCGATACTGTGAAAGTTTGACAGTCATCCGAAATTGTAGAAAACGTTGAAATACCAAGAAAGTACTTTGAAAAACTATTGAACTGTGAAGAACCAAACTGTAAGCTAGAATTCCCAGATCTCCATGAAAATACAGATGCAGATCCACCACCTACAGCTGAAGAAATTTAAAAAAGCAATAAGTACCCCGAAAAACAACAAAGCCAGTGGAGAAAACTCAATTACAGCTGAACTTATGAAATGGTCTCAAACAAAAATTATAACTAACCTTCAGCTCATGTTTGAAAAAATATGGGAAACTGAAAAGATACCAGAAGACAGGAAAGTGGCTCTCATCCATACCTTGCACAAGAAAGGTGCTAAGCAAAATGTAAATAACAAGAGAGGTATATCTTTGTTGCCAGTGGGTTATAAAATATTTTCAACAATACTACTAAACAAGATAGACGCAACAGTTGATAGCCAATTGGGAGAGTATCAGAGTGGATTTAGAAAGGTCAGATCTTGCTCAGAACTGATTTTCAACCTTAAGTCCATAATTCGTCACAGACTTACAAACTCCAAAGATATAGTTGTAACATTTATAGATTTTAAAAAGGAATTTGACTCAGTTGATTGGGAAACACTAGATAAAGTGATCAGAATTTGGCATCAAATCTAAATTAGCAATCCTTATTCGTGAAACGCTCACAGACACCAAATCTAAAGTAAAGTTTCAGAGTGAAGTATCGAAGGCATTTAACATAAAAACAGGTGTAAGGCAAGTTGATGGCCAGTCTACACTACTCTTTAACTGCATACTGGAGAAAATAGTAAGAGAATGGAAATAAAAACTAAAAGAAGAGAAGCTACCACCAATCAGAATGGGAACTAAAGGCAAAGGCAGTGAAATTCAGTGTTTAGTATTTGCGTGTGATTTTGCCATTTTTTCTGAAAACCTAACAAGTGCTTGAATACAAATCATTCTCTTAGAAGAAATAGCCCCCCCATGAACCATGGACCTTGCCGTTGGTGGGGAGGCTTGCGTGCCTCAGCGATACAGATGGCCGTACCGTAGGTGCAACCACAACGGAGGGGTATCTGTTGAAAGGCCAGACAGACATGTGGTTCCTGAAGAGGGGCAGCAGCCTTTTCAGTAGTTGCAGGGGCAACAGTCTGGATGATTGACTGATCTGGCCTTGTAACATTAACCAAAACGGCCTTGCTGTGCTGGTACTGCGAACGGCTGAAAGCAAGGGGAAACTACAGCCGTAATTTTTCCCGAGGACATGCAGCTTTACTGTATGATTAAATGATGATGGCGTCCTCTTGGGTAAAATATTCCGGAGGTAAAATAGTCCCCCATTCGGATCTCCGGGCGGGGACTACTCAAGAGGACGTCGTTATCAGGAGAAAGAAAACTGGCGTTCTACGGATCGGAGCGTGGAATGTCAGATCCCTTATTCGGGCAGGTAGGTTAGAAAATTTAAAAAGGGAAATGGATAGGTTAAAGTTAGATATAGTGGGAATTAGTGAAGTTCGGTGGCAGGAGGAACAAGACTTTTGGTCAGGTGATTACAGGGTTATAAATACAAAACCAAACAGAGGTAATGCAGGAGTAGGTTTAATAATGAATAAAAAATAGGAGTGCGGGTTAGCTACTACAAACAGCATAGTGAACGCATTATTATGGCCAAGATAGACACAAAGCCTATGCCTACGACAGTAGTACATGTTTATATGCCAACTAGATCTGCAGATGATGAAGAAATTGATGAAATGTATGACGAGATAAAAGAAATTATTCAGGTAGTGAAGGGAGACGAAAATTTAATAGTCATGGCTGACTGGAATTCGTCAGTAGGAAAAGGGAGAGAAGGAAACATAGTAGGTGAATATGGATTGGGGGGAAGAAATGAAAGAGGAAGCCGCCTTGTAGACTTTTGCACAGAGCATAACTTAATCATAGCTAACACTTGGTTCAAGAATCATAAAAGAAGGTTGTATACCTGGAAGAATCCTGGAGATACTAATAGGTATCAGATAGATTATATAATGGTAAGACAGAGATTTAGGAACCAGGTTTTAAATTGTAAGACATTTCCAGGGGCAGATATGGATTCTGACCACAATCTCTTGGTTATGAACTGCAGATTGAAACTGAAGAAACTGCAAAAGGGTAGGAATTTAAGGAGATGGGACCTGGATAAACTGAAAGAACGAGAGGTTGTAGGGAAGAGAACCACTTGTATGAATATCAAGAGCTCAGATGGCAACCCAGTTCTAAGCAAAGAAGGGAAGGCAGAAAGGTGGAAGGAGTATATAGAGGGTTTATACAAGGGCGATGTACTTGAGGACAATATTATGGAAATGGGATAGGATGTAGATGAAGATGAAATGGGAGATACGATACTGCGTGAAGAGTTTGACAGGGCACTGAAAGACCTGAGTCGAAACAAGGCCCCGGGAGTAGACAACATTCCATTAGAACTACTGACGGCCTTGGGAGAGCCAGTCCTGACAAAACTCTACCATCTGGTGAGCAAGATGTATGAGACAGGTGAAATACCCTCAGACTTCAAGAAGAATATAATAATTCCAATCCCAAAGAAAGCAGGTGTTGACAGATGTGAAAATTACCGAACTATCAGTTTAATAAGTCACAGCTGCAAAATACTAACACGAATTCTTTACAGACGAATGGAAAAACTGGTAGAAGTGGACATCGGGGAAGATCAGTTTGGATTCCGTAGAAATGTTGGAACACGTGAGGCAATACTAACCTTACGACTTATCTTAGAAGAAAGATTAAGAAAAGGCAAACCTACGTTTCTAGCATTTGTAGACTTAGAGAAAGCTTTTGACAACGTTAACTGGAATACTCTCTTTCAAATTCTGAAGGTGACAGGGGTAAAATACAGGGAGCGAAAGGCTATTTACAATTTGTACAGAAACCACATGGCAGTTATAAGAGTCGAGGGACATGAAAGGGAAGCAGTGGTTGGGAAGGGAGTAAGACAGGGTTGTAGCCTCTCCCCGATGTCATTCAATCTGTATATTGAGCAAGCAGTAAAGGAAACAAAAGAAAAATTCGGAGTAGGTATTAATATTCATGGAGAAGAAGTAAAAACTTTGAGGTTCGCCGATGACATTGTAATTCTGTCAGAGACAGCAAAGGACTTGGAAGAGCAGTTGAACGGAATGGACACTGTCTTGAAAGGAGGATATAAGATGAACATCAACAAAAGCAAAACGAGGATAATGGAATGTAGTCAAATTAAATCGGGTGATGCTGAGGGAATTAGATTAGGAAATGAGACACTTAAAGTAGTAAAGGAGTTTTGCTATTTAGGGAGTAAAATAACTGATGATGGTCGAAGTAGAGAGGATATAAAATGTAGACTGGCAATGGCAAGGAAATCGTTTCTGAAGAAGAGAAATTTGTTAACATCGAGTATAGATTTAAGTATCAGGAAGTCGTTTCTGAAAGTATTTGTATGGAGTGTAGCCATGTATGGAAGTGAAACATGGACGATAACTAGTATGGACAAGAAGAGAATAGAAGCTTTCGAAATGTGGTGCTACAGAAGAATGCTGAAGATAAGGTGGGTAGATCACGTAACTAATGAGGAGGTATTGAATAGGATTGGGGAGAAGAGAAGTTTGTGGCACAACTTGACTAGAAGAAGGGATCGGTTGGTAGGACATGTTCTGAGGCGTCAAGGGATCATCAGTTTAATATTGGAGGGCAGCGTGGAGGGTAAAAATCGTAGAGGGAGACCAAGAGATGAATACACCAAGCAGATTCAGAAGGATGTAGGTTGCAGTAGGTACTGGGAGATGAAGAAGCTTGCACAGGATAGAGTAGCATGTAGAGCTGCATCAAACCAGTCTCAGGACTGAAGACCACAACAACAACAACAGAAGAAAGAGCCAACACAGTAGGTTTAAGAAAAGTGTAGGAAAACAAAATTTGTGACAAATATAAAGAATGCTCCGGAATCACTAGCAACAGATATTGGGCAGCTAAAGAGGGTAAATAAATTTAAATATTTGGGAGAAATTATCCAAGAAAATGGATTAGAAAAATTCACTATAGAAGAAAGAGTACATAAAATGGAGAGAGCTTACGGAACAACTAGGAATGTCTACAACAAAAGATGTCTGTCTAAACATTTTAAGATACGGGACTACAGCACAGTAATAAAACCAGAATGTCTTTATGCAAGTGAATGTTTAGTGCTGAACTACAAATTACACGACCTTGAAGTGCTACAAAGGAAAATCATTGTAAAAATACTTCGAGCACCAAAAAATACAGAGGTATGGAAATTAAGAAGCAATGAAGAAGTTTATCACCACATAGAAAACGTAAATGAAACAATACGAAAGAGGCGACTGCTATTTTTTGGACACTTATACAGAATAAACAGCAACAGATTAACCAAACAGATTTTTAAATATCTTTGGGACAAGAAGTGAACACAGAAAGATTTGGAAAGAAACAACATAAGTGACACAGAAGATACAGAAAGAGAAGGAGTTTCAGGAGGAACGTGTTAAAAATGGAAGGATTCCAAGGCAAGATGGAGAAGAAGACAGGGTCAAAATGGTCCGAGGAGAGAAAAAGGATACATAGTGAAAAGATGAAAGAATACTGGAGGAAAAAAAAGAATAACAAAGAAGGAAGCATTGAAATTTGTGCTCGGTCCTTAGATGACCCAAACGAAGAAAGAAAGAAGAATGTTCTTCAGGTAATGGGAGCCGGATAACGAGACAGAAATATTTGAGTCACTCTCTAGACAAAAATTTGTCTCAAGAAACTGTATTAAGGGAACGTATGCGATAATTACCAAAATTAGGCAAAATTTTTAGATTGGATCTTTGTTTACTACATGGTACTGAAATTTCATTTCCTGGATATTACTTTCCAAATCCATTCCTAAGTGTGATGAAAATAATGAGTAACAGAAGTTTGAAAGGGGCGAAGCCCTTTTATTTTTCAGTGTTTCCTCATATTATTTATTCGGTGCCGTATTTTGCTCCAGTTTTAACCAATAACAATGAGGAAAATATTTCGATGTTTAGCAGATTCAGAACTTCTACAAAAGTGCGTCCACGGAGAAGCTCAAAATCGTAATGAGTTACAACTATCGTACAGCAAAAACCATGCCACAAGACATTTGTTTCCAGAACTGCTGATGAAGTTGCTGGGTATGATGCTTGTTAAGTATTTAACAGTGCTTAACTTGGCAGACTACAGACTCTACAACGGTTGGGATTTGATCAAGGAGCTTCCACACTGTCGATATTGAAGGAAATCGATAACAGGAGAATTAATGCAGCTGACATTATCTTTGCTCAGTTCGAAAACCGGGTTAATCTAAAAGGACTAGCAAAGAAAAGACTGCTTGAGGTCAAAGAGGAGAAAGCATGCGGTTTGCACTAGTTCAGCCAGGTAAGGTAAGGGCTAATAACAACACTGTCAAATTTTTGATTCAGGTTTCCCGTAACTTACATTCTGGTAGCTTTATGTACCTTTCTCTCAGAAACCTCTGTCATTATAGTACATAAATTTAGCATGCAATTAATCAGTACTATAATGAATCTTCGCACACGCCAGCCCTTAAGAAAGTTCGTCTCAAAAAAGTGCCTTGACACCATTCGATTTACAAAATTTCACCATTGAAGTCTTTTGAAGCAATAAGGAAATATTTAATTACAAATTACGTAAGCTCAACACTGAAGAACTAAAATTTTAACATTAAAGCCCTTATACTAATAATTAAATTCCTTTCGTGTTTTGAAATCCATTAACATTGACTATGAAAAATCTTTATGCAAATAGAAAAACATTCCTGATTTGGATGTCTGTGTTGAACCAAGAACGCTTAATTAAATGCTGCCGCAATACAGTAAAATATATTCATTCATTACCTTCAGTATCAATCCTCTCCATATAGTATCTATCTTAAAAAATCCATCTCATTTAATGCATAAGGATAATGTTTCTTCTATAACAATAATATCTTCCATCAGATCAGTAAAGCAGTTCCCAAGAGAGCAATGCTCTGAATCCTTACTGTACAAGCTCACTTCCATGAAATCTCGCTATAGCTCCCTCTCTCCTCTCCTGGCGCTCAACACTTAACACCTGCGATTCTTCACAGCGCAAAGATGACCTAACTAGTCTCCGGGCAGCACAATGTCTCTGACGAGACTGTGCGTGCATAACTAAAAGATACAAATATTGGATGCACGTCCTAAGACATCCAAACAGAAGAAAATACAACATTGTTAAGGCTTTCCGTGCGGTTAAAGGCGCTGCAGTCTGGAACCGCAAGACCGCTACGGTCGCAGGTTCGAATCCTGCCTCGGGCATGGATGTTTGTGATGTCCTTAGGTTAGTTAGGTTTAACTAGTTCTAAGTTCTAGGGGACTATGCATGGGGGCTTAATTAAAATAAAATGCCAATAATTTTATTTTTTTGCTTCAGTAGCTGTCTGCTCGGTTACGAAGTCTCGTAACGGTTTGCCCTGACTAGTATTATTACGCAATCTGACTGCATAGAACAACAACAAAGAATGAAATGGAAATTTTCATTAACACAATTAATTAATTAAGTCCCCAGCAACTATAAAACCTACGAAACCAAAGCACAAGTGTAACTGTTCTGTGTGTGGAAGTATGACTCAACGTACGCATCTGGCACGGTTCTTCTTCAACAACACAAGAAATTTTAAATATCATTTATACTGAATTAATTAAAGAAAATAGAAATACCATAATTACTCAAGAAAACCAGAATTACACTCTAATACAAGAACACAAGCCAAATGCTTTGTTGACTGAACCTGTAATGACGCATTATTCAGGACATTGAAATAATGAGAAAGAAAAGAAAAGTAGTTTGTTACCTTAATTTATATTGATGAAAAGCACTCTAGACATTACAATCTCTCCACACCGACTCGCTACTATCACATCTCAATAAGAACTTTTCAGTATCACATCTCAGCAAGCACTGCCTACTAGCTCATCTCAACAAACACTCCTCACTACGACATCTCAGTACTGACTACCACGAGTTCACGCAAAGCACTGCCCACTACGACATCTCAATAATCACTGCCAGTGGAGGCGGCGGAACAATACTCTCTAGCGCGATCTCTGGCGCTGTGGCTCAGTGTAGCGACCTTTCATATGCCCTTCCTTCACAGGCTAGAATTTGATGGTATTTTTGCCAGCATTGGTGGTGAAAATACCACCAAATTCGTCAAAAAAATACAGACAAAAATAAAAGATAATATTAATGCGTAAATATCATATAACTAGATAAAATTTTGGCTTTGCACTGACCTTTCAATAACCTAATATATAAAATACAGTAAGCAATACAAATTCCTTCATATATGTGATTTTACATAACAGTTTACACAAGTATTATGTGGTTAAACAGTTCAATCAATAGCGTCAGCAATGACGAATATGTGCAGGTAAGAGTCTCATAACTTTTCACAAACAGTAATACACAAAAAATCAGTTTATACAAATATTCACATAAACGCTTTCCATAGCTCAAGAATAAGCAGTTGACAGTTCCAGCAGTAGCACCCAGCAATGGTCAACAGGTGCAAAAACCAACAAGTGACATTTTTTCAGTAGAAACAGTCCATCAGTGGCACCCAGTAATGTTGAATAGGTGCAGACACCAACAAGTAACACCATTTCAGTATAAGCAGTTCCATTAGTTGCACCAGCAATGTTGAGCAGGTGCCGACACCAACAAGTGACATCATTTCGGTAGAAGCAGTTCCATCAGTGGCACCAGCAATGTTGAACAGGTGCAGATATCAACAGGTGACATCTTTTCAGTAGAAGCAATCCATCAGTGGCACCCAGTAATGTTGAATAGGTGCAGACACCAACAAGTAACACCATTTCAGTATAAGCAGTTCCATCAGTGGCACCAGCAATGTTGAACAGGTGCAGATATCAACAGGTGACATCTTTTCAGTAGCAGTAGTCCATCAGTGGCACCCAGTAATGTTGAATAGGTGCAGACACCAACAAGTAACACCATTTCAGTATAAGCAGTTCCATTAGTGGCACCAGCAATGTTGAACAGGTGCAGACCGCAGTCCATAATATTCACTTTCACTAATCACACTGTTCATCAGCAGAAATTAAACATGACTAAATGTCACACATCATGTTGAAAAGTGCAGCACCACCACTAATCAGACAGTTCAGGCATGAACAATAGTTTGAATACACATACAATGCTTTTACACTAAACATGCAAATCATAACAAACACACAAATGATATCAGATAATTGTCCTATTAACTATTACAATACACAAATACCAGTAAACCCATAATATTTATGGGTGTCAGTGCAAGCCACAACAAACAAGTAAAATAATATTTAGGAGATAGGTTGGGATCACTTCTCTGGGATTATAAAGGGAAAACACACAAAACACACTCACTCATCTTTCATCCACATTAGTGCTACTGTGTAATTGAATAGTGTTAACTGTGTAAATGCAATTCTGTCAAAATTTTATGTTCATCATGTGTATCAAGTAGTAGTGGCAGCAATGTATAACAGTCAATAATAGTTAGTCAACGTCATAGTCATCATGTCAAGACCAATGTTTGCCAAGCCAGATCAAATTGTACGGTTGCTGAACAACTGTCAGTGAGCCAAGATATGCAAATGTTTCCTCTCTCCAAAAAAAAAAAGGTATATACTGCTTAGTGATTTAACAAAGTGTGTGTGTAGACAATCTTCTTTCTACTTGAGTGTTCTAGTCTGCCATCTTCATCCTCCTTGTTCCATATAGACCAACAAAAAAAAATATGCTCCTCACTTACTTCACCTCTTATCCACCAAAACTCCAATAATCATCAGCCTCACATAATCTCAATACTTCCATAATACCTGTTCAATACGTCGATCATCAATATCATTAACCTTACCTCTTGTCCACGAAAACTCCAATAATCATCAACTTCACATAATCTCAATACCTCAATCATACCTCTTCAATACGTCGATATATATAAACCACAGCACCAATATCATTTCACTTCCATAACAACTCTTTCCTCTAGTCAGTCTCCTCGAACAAGTACAGACAAAATCCTAGTGCAACTTAAATTCAGCATCCCATACAATCCGAAGACACAGTGTCCACACACAACCTCTGTGTAATCCATCTGACCCAAATTTTCTACTCATTATAAATTATAAGATACATTTTGGTTCCTTGTCCATCATTAAATAAAAGAAATGCATACATGACCTCTAACAGACTTAGTTCGAATAACTCTCACTAATTAAGTACGATTACGAAGTGTTAATGATCGTGATATTTCAGTGTGTACACCACTTCAAAAATTATGGCAAACAGAAGCAAACATGTGGAGTATTTCTTGTGTCAAGTGTCACTTCCTATTTCAATTGCTCACGAAGAATGCAGTGTAATAACTGTCAATGGTCTAACCTAGTGTTGGTATGTCATGTCGTTAACTTCCTTCCTATTAGCATAAATTTATACAGCTTCCATAAAACCTCCAGCTCATGTGACTTCTATGAAGATTCTCGTACTAATGTCGTTCGTCGAATTATAGCAGTTCATTTTCTTATCTTAAAAATATAAGGCACTGAGCGTAAGCAATACATGCAATATCGCGACAATATACCAGTAGAGAACAGAATGTCAACAAGTGGATGCAGCACAATCCCTATAACGAGGCTCTGCCAAGCGAACAATCTACAATTAATACCATAGTGTAACCTAATCTCCATGTTTGTACACTGTACATCAGCATTGCTATATTCTAAATTGAAGAGTAGTTATGACAACAAAAGGAAATGTGTTAATATGCAATCCATACGCATAGCAGCAAACATATATCTTACATAATAAACAGGTCATTAGCATCATATCAGCATAAGCAAATAAATGTTCATATGCCATCTTAATAAGTAAACATGAAGGCGCAAGCAGATAAATCACAAAGTATAACTTACATACATAACCACAGTCAGCACAATTAATCAGTTGACAATTACAATTTAAATAAATAAGCACAGCAGGCACATAATTAAAAAATATGACATAAGTGAAAAAGCATAGCAGCCAAGCGATGCATAATATACACAAGTAATAACACTGTTCATTAATAAAACATTGTCAAAATCAGTAAATGTACACAAGCACGTCGCTTCACAAGTAAATTCATTGAACACGAAATTTAGCACAAAGTATCAGTCACGTAATCGCAAGCAGCAAATTACGTCTAAAGTACGTACCTAAGTGGAATTATGTTACCTGAAAAATAAACTCAATTAATAGTTACCCTTTTTAGCTTATTACTTTTTTTTTCGAAATTACATTCTTCCTGAAATTTTCTCCATAGCAAGTCGTCTTGACGTCGGACACGCACAAAATTTACCTGAAGGTCTTAAATATTTTATACAACCATATCCTGAAAAATACTGAACGTTAATAACATAATTTATAAAGTCACCATAGCTTTATACAGAATTTAGTCGGAGAAATTAGACTGTGTATTTGTTTACGTCTGTCAGTGCATTCGCACTGAGCGCTCGATCAGCTGTCGACGCGTGACGTAGGAAGTGATTGTTTGCGGTCAACGACTGCCTTGTGCGGCGCGCAGACTGACTGTTGCTTTGAGTATGTGCCGCCGCCAAAACACAGCGCGGTATCCTTGTACTCTCCGTGTGTTTACGTACAACTGTTGGTTTCTCTGAAGTA
The DNA here is from genome assembly GCF_023898315.1 of Schistocerca nitens. Taxonomy (NCBI): domain Eukaryota; kingdom Metazoa; phylum Arthropoda; class Insecta; order Orthoptera; family Acrididae; genus Schistocerca; species Schistocerca nitens. Next base: position 955,473,765 of record NC_064616.1, read on the forward strand.
TGCCATTCCACAAAAATTTTTACGTTCGATATATGATGTATTCCCTTAAAGCGCCGAGATTTAAGAGTTTCTACTTCAACAGTGTTATCATGAATAATTTTGCGAATCCTATATGGACCGTTATAAAGCAGAAAAAATTTGCGACACAAGCCTTTTCCTTTGTGAGACAAACGATGAGACTTAATTAATACCTTTTGGCCAACTGAAAAAGTTTTTAAACGACCAGGACGTTTAGCTGATTTCTCTCTTCTTGCAGCCGCAGACGCAATATTTCGTAGAGCCAGGTTGACAACTTCAGAATGCCGCAGTTTCCGTGAAGGCGGAAAAGGAACGATTTCAGAAATGCGATTTGACGATGCTTTGTTTTTTTAATATCAATAGAGGCGGTAAAGAAGTTGAGTCATTAGTAAGTTCATTCAGAATGTTTTGAAAAATATGAAGATACTGATCCCACGTTCTGTGATTCTGATGACAATAAAGACGACACAATTTATTAATTTCTTTCATCCATCTCTCTGAAGCGTTAGACTGAGGGTGAAAAAGTGAAATGAAAATTGGTTTAATCTTACGACGCCGTAGAGTACGAACCCAAATTTTAGAGCGAAACTGTGATCCATTATCTGATATAACCTTATCAACATGACCAACTTCTTTAAGAAAATGTTTGATGAAAGCATTAGATACTGAACGAGCTGTTGCTTTGCGTAAAGGTGTAAAACACACATATTTTGATGTCAATTCCACTGCTACGAAAATGTACGCAAAACCATTAGTAGAACGAACCACTGGACCGAACAAATCGACTGCAGCCATGTCCTTTAATTTCGCTGGAATGATAGGAAACAACGGTGCTCTGTGAGAAACGGTTGGCGGCTTAGCCTTTTGACATAATTTGCATTTGGCAAGAACAGATCGAATACGTTTTTCCATATTACTGAAGTAGCAATTTTCTCGCAATTTATGAAAGCATTTTCTGGGACCAAAGTGCGCATAACTGAAATGTGTGTACCTAATCAATTTATTGACCCACTCATCAGGAATACAAACTAACCAAACAGAGTTGTCGACCGATTTTCGTTTGAAAAGAATGTCATTGCGAACTAAATAATGCTGTCTAATCGCTACGCTTTCCTTTCTCCTCCACTTCTCCTTAATGTCCTTCCAGATTGGATCCTTATTTTGCTCCTTAGCGATGTCCTGGAGCGAAGACGAAATAAAGTTCTCAAACGCAACACCTTGAATGTACATCAAACAATAATGGTTTTCTTTGCAGTCCTCTTCAGCACTTTGTTTCAAACCCATAGGTGCACCTGATAAAGTATCAGCAACAATATTTGAAGATCCCTGTATGTAAACAATACTAAAATCAAATTCCTGTAGGTACAACGCCCATCGTGACAATCTGCCATGAGTTAATTTTGTCGACATAAGAAATTCCAAAGCTCGATGATCAGTGTAAACCTTAGTATGTCTACCGAACAAAAATGTGCGAAAATTTGTGAAAGCCCAAACAACAGCCAAAGCTTCAAGTTCCGTAATCGAATAATTCTTTTCGGATTTAGAGAGAACACGACTTCCAAATGCAATAGTCTTCTGTACTACAACGCCGTTTTCTTCTATCTCTTGAAATAAATGTGCACCTAGGCCTTTGTATGATGAGTCCGTCGCCAAACAAAAATCTTTAGATAAATCCGGATGTGAAAGAAGTGGAGCAGCAACTAAAGCATCACGAAGTTGTTCAAATTCTGACTGAGCTTCCTCATCCCAACACCAATTAGAATTTTTTCCAGATAGTTCACATAAACGAGGTGTGGCCAAATTGTCCAATCTAACAAAGCGTCTAAGAAAATTACAGACACCAAGGAAACTACGAACATCACGTTTTGCGGTAGGAACAGCATAATTACGAATAGCGTCTAGTTTCTCTGGATCAGGAAGAATACCTTCTGTAGAAATAACGTGACCGAGAAATTTCACCTGAGAACGACCAAATTCAGATTTTTGCAAGTTCTTTGTAATGCCAACTCTTGCAAAAATACGTAATAATGAATCCAAAATTTTGTTGTGCTCACTCCAAGAATGTTTAGCAATAAGAATATCGTCAACATGTGAAGTAATATTGTCACGAAGATAAACAGGTAAAATTTCATTTAAACTACGAATAAATGCTGCAGAAAATATAGTAAGTCCAAACGGTAATTTCCAAAGTCACTTTTGGGTAAAACAGTCAAATCCGATTAATCTTTACCTACTGTCTAGATAGATGGATAGTAGAAGAATTGTTTTTATAGATACAAAGAATAGTATAAGAGTAGGCAGCGGTGCAGAAAACTAAAAGGGAAATAGCACCACTACAGCTCGGGGCCCTGTGAACGCTACGCCACATATTCACTTAGTGTAGTGAATCCCCTGAGGACTTTAATATCCGCACATAATTTCCAGTTTGTGACTTTGTGGCCAATTTGGTGGGAGTGCGTACATAAATTGATCTAACCATGCACATGGATGTATGTCATTCTTAGAATTGCGGAAGATCTTAAATTTCCGAACAGTCAAAAAGTGTTTATAGTCAAAGTTTTCGCCTCGTGGCGACAAAGACCCACCGCGTCTGTCCCAGTTTGAATGTCGATTATTGTCAAGTTCGCGCGCCTGGCGCTCTCTTGTTGCATCCCGTAAATGAAACAAATTATTTTCTTCAAACCCCTCTGCTATCTGTGATTCCAAATTTCTTTTGCTGCCTTTTCCTACAATTTCCCCTTCAATTTGTTTGACTTGCTTTCGTAATGCCTCAACTTCCCTTTTAACACGTTCATTAAATTTTCCCTGATTTTCAACATGCTTATTTATGTTCTGGTACTCTTCGGTTTCTGCAAATGGTAATGGAGCTGTATCATCCGACTCTCTGTCCCCATGTAAACTAAGATTTGTCAATTTATCTGAAATCTCCTCAACTCTTTCCGATAAGTCACCTATTTTTTCTTTCTGTTTATTGACGTCTTCCGTAAGTGTCGCGACTCGGGTTTCAGTATTAACACATTTGGTAGTTAACTGTTCATATTGTTGTGTTAGGTTATTTATTCTGTCATTTGGTACGGATTCCTCGATTCTCTCAAATATTTCTTCCTTATCGTGTGCACGTTGTAAATTTAACTCTGAAAATTTTTGTACTATCACGCGATCTCTTTCTTCCTGTTCTCTATCTTGTTCCCTTTGTCTAATCTCTACTGCAATTAATCTATTATTGTGAGAATTCAAAATCGGTTGTACTTCTTCTCTAATTTCTTTCTTTAATTCATCTTTCATGTTTTTGAAACATGTCCCTATTCGTGAATCTAACCGTGTTTCCATTGTTTCCATCTCAGTTTTAATTGTTCCTATTTGTGATCCCAAATTTCCCATCTGTGATCCCAAATGTAATATAGCACCCATCAACTGCTCCATATTACCCGGTTCGAAATTCTTTTCGCCCCTAACATTTCCCGCAAAACTAACTTACTTCTGCATAGCTGTAAAGCTATCTGAGTTCGATACTATTCCAGAATCTTCTGTCGTTAATCTCGGATTCTGAAAATTTTTTGATTGTGAAAAATTTTGAAATGGTTCCGGACTATTTTCCCGACTTATTAAATTGTTTTCCACTTCATTATCCATCATACTGTTTTCCCCTGTTGGCGAGTTCGCCATGTTAACAATTTCTTCATTCTCACTATTCATCATTTTTGCCTTTTTCATTGATCGCGTAATCATTTACAAAACATACAAAACTCGTCACTGTACGAAAATTACACACAATGACTCTTTATCATCAACAATACCATTCACTCGAAATGTTTCCCTCAAACACGATTAACGAACAATTGAAATAATTGCACTAAATCGTCAAACGCGTATACAAGACAACAAATCAAATTCTGAGAAAAAAATACCATTAGAAGAATGACAATTACCAAATCTACACATGCAAAATAGACTACAATTACTAAACTACAAATTACTACAACAATACTACTGTCTACTATTTTTACAATCAGAAAAATTCCAAGGGACGATCCGAAGCAGCGGTCGCCACGTGCATGGGGGCTTAATTAAAATATGATGAAAATAATTTCAATTTTTTGATTTAGTAGCTGTCTGTTCGGTTACGAAGTCTCGTAACGGTTGGCCCTGACTAGTATTATTACGCAATCTGACTGCATAGAACAACAACAAAGAATGAAATGGAAATTTTCATTAACACAATTAATTAATTAAGTCCCCAGCAACTATAAAACCTACGAAACCAAAGCACAAGTGTAACTGCTCTGTGTGTGGAAGTATGACTCAACGTACGCATCTGGCACGGTTCTTCTTCAACAACACAAGAAATTTTAAATATCATTTATACTGAATTAATTAAAGAAAATAGAAATACCATAATTACTCAAGAAAACCAGAATTACACTCTAATACAAGAACACAAGCCAAATGCTTTGTTGACTGAACCTGTAATGACGCATTATTCAGGACATTGAAATAATGAGAAAGAAAAGAAAAGTAGTTTGTTACCCTAATTTACATTGATGAAAAGCACTCTAGACATTACAATCTCTCCACACCGACTCGCTACTATCACATCTCAATAAGAACTTTTCAGTATCACATCTCAGCAAGCACTGCCTACTAGCTCATCTCAACAAACACTCCTCACTACGACATCTCAGCACTGACTACCACGAGTTCACGCAAAGCACTGCCCACTACGACAGCTCAATAATCACTGCCAGTGGAGGCGGCGGAACAATACTCTCTAGCGCGATCTCTGGCGCTGTGGCTCAGTGTAGCCACCTTTCAACTAATGACCTCAGCAGTTGAGTCCCATAGTGCTCAGAGCCATTTTTTTTTTTTTTTTTTTTTTTTTTTTGGTTAAGGCTTTCGTGGCCACTTGTTGACAAACTGGCTATTGGCTGCTGTCTCGGGTTCTTCGGCCGACGTTCATCTAATGAATTTTCTGACGTTTCGCCAGCACGAGTGGCTGGCATTGTCAAAGCTTCACCCTCCATTGCCAGTGGTGAACTGGAGCCGAGCTCTTGGCCGCAGACTATATGTACCTGGCCCGCCAACGTTTGAGGGCTTCTCCGCGGTCATTTCCGGTGCGCTTCTCCTCTTGCTACCTGCGACGGTCGTTGGCTGCAGTACGGGAAGCCAGGATCCTTTTATCTTAAGGCTTTCCTCTTTCTTGTTGAAACTGTTCGCGTGTGTTTATATTTCTACAGGTTCTATGAACAAGCGCGTGTGATAGTGCTTCTCTACATCCAGAACTTCCGTGTCGGCAATTTTATACGTGGTCGGTCTCATTCAGTGCGTGCTCTGCCACGGCCGATTTCTCCACGTGCCCCAACGTGCAATGTCGGTTATGCTCTCTGGTCCTGGTGTTAATTGATCGTCCAGTCATTCCGACATAAACTTTTCCACATGTGCATGGTATACGGCAATTTCACTATCATCCCGAAAACTATACCTATGGAGGACATCATAGCCAACACCGAAGCAGTCATTCGGACCCTTCCTTGTGAAAGGGCAGAGGAAATACGCACTGAAACAGCCAGGACACGGCGCCGAGCAAAACCACCAGCTTCCAACCTGAAGAAAGAAGAGGTACAAGCCATTAAGAATCTCAACGCCGACAAGAGTATATTGGTACTGCCTTCCGACAAGGTGAATGCGACCGTCGTAATGAAGACCGAAGATTATGAGCAAAAGATCCGAGACCTATGAGATCCGACGGCGTACCGAAAACTAAGCGCAGATCCGACGCAGCGTAACACACAGAATAGGAATCGATTAATCAAGGTGTCGTCTCTGCCGGCGGACATACAGAGAAGCATGCGCAGCACAGAAGCCCTTCCACCTCGGCTGTATGGATTACCCAAGATCCATAAGAACAACGTTCCACTGAGACCGATCGTTAGCGCTCCTAGCTCACCGACGTATAAACTGGCAAAATACTTGGCCTCTCTGCTCCAGCCGGCTGGTCCCGGCGGAGGTTCGAGTCCTCCCTCAGGCATGGGTGTGTGTGTTTGTCCTTAGGATAATTTCGGTTAAGTAGTGTGTAAGCTTAAGGACTGATGACCTTAGCAGTTAAGTCCCGTAAGATTTCACACACATTTGAACATTTTCTGCTCCAGCCACACGTGGGGAAGACCGACACATACATAAAAGACTCAGGAAATTTCATTGAGAAGCTGAAGAAACTGAAACTTGTACCTAACGACGCCCTGTTCATCTTTGATGTTGTTTCGTTGTTTACGAAAGTGCCACTCAGTGACGGTCTGGAGCACATCGGTTCCATTTTCCCGCAAGACATCAAAAACATCTGCCATGCATGTTTAAAAATGAGCTATTTAACGTGAAATGACGATTTCTACGAACAGCTGGAAGACGTCTCCATGGGTAGTCCTCTTAATCCAGTGGTGCCCAACTTCTTCATGGAACAATTCGAAGCGCAGACACTGGACTTGGCGACTTGCAAACCTAAGGTGTGGTGCAGGTACGTCGATGATACTTTCGTGGTGTGGAGCCCTGGTGAAGAATAGCTCGGTGACTTCCTAAGGCACTTGAACAGCCTCCATGCCAACATAACATTTACCATGGAAGTAGAAAAGGACAAGAAACGGCCATTTCTAGATGTGCTGGTCACAAGGGACGGCGAAAACCTGGGACACATCGTGTATCGAAAACCGACGCACACGGACCGATACCTGCACAAACTATCAAACCACCAACCGAGCCAGAAAAGAAGCATGATTAGTACGCTCGTAACGAGAGCAGGACGAATATGTGAGCCGCAGCACCTCAAACGAGAAATGCAACACCTGGAAAGTGTTCTGAGGAGCATTATATTAGAAGTGAAACAGAGCCAAACATTCGGCGAAGTAAGGAATCACAAAAAGAAATGTCGGGTATGGTCTCTCTGCCATACATTCCCAGAGTGACAGACAGAATCAGCCGTATAATGTACAAACATGGCATAAAGATGATTTTCAAACCGCCAAGAAGATCAAAGAGTGTCTTAGATCGGCGAAGGAGAAAAGGGACCCACTTGCAATGTCGGGAATATACCGTATACAATGCACATGCCGAAAAGTTTATGTCGGAATGACTGGACGATCAATTAACACCAGGTCCAAAGAGCATAACCGACATTGCAGGTTGGGGACGGAGGAGAAATCGGCCGTGGCAGATCACGCACTGAATGAGACCGACCACGTATAAAATTCACCGACACGGAAGTTCTGGCTGTAGAGAAGCATTATCACACGCGCTTGCTCAGAGAAGCTGCAGAAATACAAAAACACGTGAACAGCTTCAACAAGAAAGAGATTTAGCTGTGACCAGGTCTCTGACTTGGTAGACTGGTTAGTTAGCGTCCTGATTGCATCTTTCCCGTCTCCTCTTAGCATTCAGTATTAACTTATTATGTGTGACGTCATTCTGTACCTGCCAATTAGCAGCTTCCATCAGCGACCATGGAAGCTGATAATAATGGTTCGCCTTATCACGCGGTTACCTACTACTACTCAGGCTGATACACCCGTGCTTAAATGTACGAGTTCACTCAGTGTTACCTCACTAATAATCACGTATCCTCCTAGTATTCCGTTTTCCAAATGATCCATAATCGCTTTCCACTCTCATTTTAAAAATGGCGAACTCATCAAACCATTGCACTTCGTCTTCCTTTATCTCATGTGACAGGAAAACATCTCCTTTATGCTTATGCGCCGGTTCAGACCTTTTCCTGGTTCGGAATACATGAAACTCAAGAGTGTGATCCTCTTTTCCTAGTTCATTTTTTTGTTCCGCCTTCTAATCCTTTACTCTAACTGCGTTTCGGTGGGGTTGTTTGACCACCTCCCTCGGTCCCTTATAGTTAGGGTAAGACTTTTTTGACTTCTTGTTAGGTTTTGAACCTCATTCTCTGTAGTAATTACTGTTTCTCTTTAATACAATTTGTGGTAAAATATTTTGAAAGATCGTTGCTTCCTTCTCGAAAGATATCTGCTGTGAGCAAAAGTTAATACCCGTAAGCGTATTCGCAATCGGCTTACTCTTATTTTAATTCCATTCGAAGTACTTTATAAACTAGCACCATCGTCTACTATACAGGCGTGGATCTAGTAACTCGAGAGTAAGTTTCTGCTGCACCCCTTCTGACGAGTATTTGTCCTTAAATTGTTGTACAAAACCTGACCAAATCTTAAAATCGTGTTTATAAAATGCTGTCCATTCGCCTACATCGGCCTCTGGACGTCCGATCACAAACTATATTTTCCTGCGGTCATCCGATGTATACGGCAAAGCTCCCTCAAAAGGTCTGAACCATATTATTGGATGTAGTCCTCCTGATTTGAAACTCGGGAACTTATTGGCCACGTGGATACCGCTAGGTAATCTAAATTCCTTGCAGCATTCATCTGTCGAATAAGGTTAACCCTCTTTTTGTTGATGCAAACCCAGCGAACCGTATTTGCTGCTCCAGACTCTGCTGATTCTACCCTTATGAGTGGCTTTATCGCCACTCCTCTCTGTATAAATTCTGTTATCCATAGTGTAAGAGCTCCGACATAGTGTAAAGTTCGAGACTGACTAGCAAACTTCCTGCAAACACACCTGTGTTCGTTCTACTCGTTCTAACAATTCTGCCTTTTCTATACCGTGATCCTCACCGCAATATGATCGATCTCCGTTACTAGTATCTTTTAACATACTTAATGCTTTAAAGTTTTCATATGCATGTGCCTTTAACCCCTCTGTTCCCCAATGTTTTTCTTCTACACGATTCGTAATTACTGCCATCTCTCCACTTGAAAGTTTTGGGTGTTCGCCATGCCTGTAGAAGCGTTCTTAATACATGCTAATAATTTTTTACGTGCGATGTCAGTTTGATCAACGATCTCTTGGCGGATAACCATCTTATTTTTATCAATTTCCTACCGAACTACGACTTTCGTAGTCCTGATCTGCCGAGTAAAATTGCGAAATTTCATCCCTAGATTCTCAAATGTGATCTTCTAGCCTGGAATGAGCATTCGCAACATGAGTACTTAAGCTAGTTAATTCAGGTTTTAAACTAGTTAGTTCAGATTTTACTTCTGAACTCGTATCCTCTAATTCCTTGTTTAAACTGTCTGTATTCTTATTAGTACCATCCAATTTCTTGTTTATCCCTACATTTGATGTCTTTGAACTGGTTATTTCTAGATTACTATTAGGGTATAATTTTTGATTTAGTATTCTGGCCCACAAAGGCCATTCATCCATATCCACTACGCTGCCTTTCGACATTATTGCTGTTAATTCAAAACTCCTATCTATTCTGTATATGACAAACCGTTATAATAACCCACCAGTCACTTTGACAAGGTGAAGCATGTTTTCGTAACACAGTACAGAGCACTTATATTGTTTGTCAGTGAGAATTGCACCCACCAAATAAATTTCCGTTGATTTTGGGCTGACTCTTGTGGTAGACTGCAACCCGCCAGAAGCTAGAATTCCGCCCAGCTGCTATTACCCAGTCGCGAAGCTCAGATCTCAACCACCGTGAGGTCAGTTCTCTGGCGGACCTCAACAGGACGCATTGCTCGATGCCGTTGACGCACGGCAGCTACCACCGGGACGCATTCCTTGAGGCCGTTGTCGCCTGGCAGCTACCACCAGGAGGCGTTGCTCGAGACCTGTGACGCGCGGCAGCTACTACCTAGAATGTTCAACTGCTCTACCGACAGCGCTCGGCTACCGCCACGCGAACGCTGTGTGTTATGGTAGATGCTCTCCATGTCAGCTGCCTCGGCTGCAACCGACAGGACGCTGCGTCTCGTCACAGTCGCTCACTGTTCAGATAACAAATGCAGTTTTCTAAACTGCAGTCCTCCTCACTCGTGTACCAATCAGTGTGTATTCTTCTGCTTTGTAATATGTTTCCTTTGACGTGAACTTCGCTCCATCGAATTTATGCTCACATGCCACTGGCTCTGTCGCCACGTGCAGCGCCTCTGCCCCCCCCCCCCCCAACCTTATTGTATGGTATTACTTAAACATACAACATCATTAGAGGTCGTACCTAACATCCAGCTGCCGAAAACTTTCAGTCAGGCGCGTATAACTCAGCTTGACCGTTTCAGACTTACTTTCCAGAGGCTGCAACACAACTAATTTAAATTACTTCAGTGAATCAGTTAAATCAGCTTCCTGGAAGCTCGGATGTAGAGAGAGGCAAAAATTCAATCATTTGGTTAACATCAGTTTCATAAAGTTCCGTGACTTTCCTAAACTTAAAATTTGGTGTACGATCTCTGCTCATGCCCTTAAATATTGATAACTGATTAACTTCGAACGGCAATAATTGTAGCAGTTTCATAAAACACACTCATGAAGAGAAATCAATCTTATACTAATAATAAATCAGATTCAAAAACAAATAATTTTAAAATGACACTTTCTCAAATAGCTTATTGGTCTCAAACAGTTATATTTTTATGTATATAGACTGAAACGGCAAGTGAAAATTGTACTAAGGCCGGGAATCGAAACCAGGTCTCGCGATTACGAAGCAGATGCGTTAGTCACTAAGCAACCATGGCCGGCGGTTCACAGCACTGCATTGTATATCCTGACGAACCTCTCTCCTCGATCTAAATTCTCACTGCCGCCTCATCTACTTTAAATTCCCCTTTGAGCGGCGCCACGCTAACGATCTCAAGTTCCGATACTCTGACGGCGACTAATGACCACAGCAGTTGAGTCCCATAGTGCTCAGAGCCATTTGAACCATTTGAACTCTGACGGCCATATACGTGCTGTCGTGATTGATCGCATGTGTCCCGAACCCATCGTTGTCGATCATTGAGCTTCACCGGCCTCCGCTTTCCCACCGTCTGGCCTCATGTCGGAAGTTCGCCGCCCGCCAACCGACACGGAGCAACATTTTGAGAAGCAACAGTCGCCTAGGAAACGGAAGAGACAACGCCGAGAACCTTCTGATGACTGCCCCCATCAGATATGTGCACAGGATGACGCCCCTTCTACTGATGACGCGCTGTCTTCTGATGCCCTGACACATGGCGACGCTACGTCTTTCCCCGCCTCCGTCTCCAGTCAGCTCTCACCTACGGACTCCAACCTTCCCCCGCCTGCGTCTGATGCGGTTGCCTCCCTTTCTGTGTCTGACGTTACCTATGGGCTCATTTCTGATAGCGTTCCACTGAACCAGCCCAGTGAGATGTCCGTCTCCTGGATGATGCTGAGGATGTACGTTCTGGAGGTGTACAGAGCGATGGACTCCCCTTGGTGGGGTTGGATCCCTTCTCCTCATAGTAATGTGCCCTTCCACGGGGCCATAACAGGGAGCTCCCTGTGCTTACTCCATGTTTGAATCGCCTGTCCTCCTGCTGATGGCAGCTTTTCAGACTTATTGCATAGCCACGGTCAATGTCAATATCATTTGCGTATGCCATTGACTGGCTTTGCTCCATCCCATGCTGTATTCTGCGGACGCTGACGTTGCTCTCATTCAGGAGGTGCACGTTGCACCTTTTTGTGCTCTCCAAGGTTTTACATCACATGTCTTCCCCAACTGGTAGTCGGGTGGCGATCCTTCTATGTGACAGCAAGCTCTCTGTTACAGTTGCCTATCTCCCTGATGCCAGAGGTATGGTTGTCATGTTTATGCGCCTATAAATGTTTGTGCGCCATCTGGTTCGGGTCGACGTCGCGAACGTTCAACTTTCTTCTCCGAGACAGTCACTCCTCTTTTCCTGGGTCGACAGGATGCATTGATAATAGGAAGCGATTTCAACTCCAACTACGCACCCAAAGGCCAACTACCAAGTCACTCTCCATGCGCAGCGCTAGCGACAATTCTCCAGCACATCAGCTTTGTGGATTTTTGGGAGCATGACCATGGTGATCGTCCGCAATGTACGCATTTCACAAGCCATTTTTCCAACGGCCTCGATCGTGTTTACATCTCCCACAATATTGTCAGTGCTGAAGTCTGGTCCGTTGAGTTCTCTGACCACGATGCATACGACATCAATCTCTGCCCCAAAGAGCGCGGCGCGGCTGGGGACTATGGAGACTGAACACGATACACTTTACTTCACCCAAATGACAGCAGCTCATCCAGACCACGTGTAAAGCTTGTCGTCGACGCCGTAATGCATATCGGTCTGCCCTGTCATGGCGTGGCTCTGCACAAAACCTTCCCTCCGGATGCCTTGATTGGTTACAGAACGTGGTGGAGGAATTTGATTGATGTTCTTACGAGTGATGATGGGTGGCGCTTAGATACGAAACGTGATATAGCGTCTGCCCTCCACACACCTTATATTATGCTGTACTCTGCTGTCACCACCCTGCAAGCATTACGCCGGTCTCCACACTCTGTTTTGGCTTGGTTCCTGTGGATGCAGAGATGGATCTGCTTGCTGAAGTCACAGAGGACGTAGTTCATGATGACATCCAGGCACTTTCTACAAACAAGTCGCCTGCCCCTGACAGCCTTCCTCTGGAGTATTATCGGCCATTTCGTCCCCTACTGGCGCCGGAGTGGCTGGAATAAGTCACCTCTCGTGCAGATCCCAGACGGTTTCCTCGATGGTCTCCTCATTCCCAACCACAAGCCTCGGGGTATCTCACGGATATGCGATTACCACGCCTTGACGTTGCTCAACGGTAAGACAAAGATATTTACTCGGTTGTTGACTGCACTGAGAGGCACCCACATGCCTTGCTCATACTGTGGCATCAAGCAGTCAGGCCTGCAAGATGAGTGGTGTGCCACGCGAGTGGATTTATTCTTATTTATCGAGTAACATCAATGACTGATTATGAGCACTAGTACTCACAATTAAGCTACAAATTATTCTCCTGGTTGAATATTACGCAACGGAAACGGATAACGCACATATGACTATTTGGAATTTACACAACTCTGATTGTTCACTACGCTCTGGCAATATCACATTTTCTTTCTTACCCAACGGCTTCGATCAACACGTGGCCATCGCACTGAATATGACTGGCGCACACATTATAAATTCTGGATATCGTGACTACACACTATTCGAAGAACAAGGCCACCAATCTTCTTCTTTTCACTATCTTTTTATTGCGATAAATTCTATTATGGTTCAAGGATAACCTAAACACACCATTACATTTTATGCAACAATTACACGTGAGAAACTCCGCCCAGTGGGCATAGCTTTACATTGGTGATTCTCTATCTTATGGTAATTAGCTAACGCTACAGTGCACTTTCTGCATAGGATGGTGGATCTTTTGCTATATCTCACACTTCGACTCACACACCCTTCATCACGAAAATTTACTCCAGACCGAGCGGTACAAAAAGGAACACGCATAACCCACTGCCTATGGACCTATCTTGCTACTCTCCCATGCAAACCACACATACTTAAATTACATGAAATGCATCACACTGGCAACACAAAATACATCACAAAGAATACAACGTTAGAATCACTTCACTTTCAGCTTTCCCACTTCAATTAGTATTCATCCCAGTTTCACACGACACTGCCCCACTTCGTAACTTTTTTTCCTACTACGAACTCTGGACCTGTGCAATGCTAGCCAAGTGGCGTTGCTGGATAGACGGCTGACTCACCTTGCTTCTCTCTCAGAGGATTAGAGTTTGAATCTAGCGTCACACGGAAACATGACACGCAAAGTAATATTAAGATCATATTCGTCACACACGCGAGTCCTCAACTAATACCTTGGATGAGTACTTCTCTTTATCCTTTGTCTCATACACAGATTGAGACTCACACAGTACTCACCACATGGAAGTGCTCGTCTCTAATTTCAAGTTCTGCACACGCCATTTCTTAAATATTTCCAACTTATAGTACACACGCCAGTAATTCAGCTTAACTATAGCACTCGGAAGTATTTCAACTTAATACTAGCACTCGCAAGTGTTTCAACTTATTACTACACGTGGTTTCATTGTGACCGTTGGTCACTTTCGAAGATTACTACGATCCCCTTAATATTACCTGCCTGTCATTTAATTTTCCCCCCAAAAGTTCCTGAAATAGAGAAATAATTATTCCAAACTACTCTTAAGTATTTCACATGCATACCATTCTCTCCACTCTTTTGTCTTTACGGAGTACACCTAAGACAGGTCTTACCAACACAAGATCCAGCGCCAGAGTGCTGAAACATGGCTGTTCTTCAGGTCATGTCGCACCTCCGCCAAGGTGGGGGAGCACCATGCTACCGTATTGGCCAGCCACATTTCAGGCGCTCAAAGCTCACGAAAAGTTCATCTCTTTGGTTCCACCAAAGGTGACGAAAGGACCGTCTCAAAGATGATCATATATTGCACATTCACTATCTGCGGTTAGCAGACGTCCATACATTCATTCATTTCACAGATCTCACCAAATTGGATGTAGGGATTTATTTTGTGGTAGTGCACATGGGATCAAAAAATAAATAAATTGTCCTGCTTTCCTACACTGGTATCCGGCTTCGGTGTATTAAGTGAAACTGAGTTATTATTACAAAAAATATGTTGTTCTGACAAGAATAACGAAGAATGTAGTACCTATTTTCAATGTCGGGCGGTACTGTACCCTTTCAGCATGGATTAAAAGGATGGTCCGGTATGTGGTTTCCGCTGAACAAACTTCTTTGGGAGGTGCGAATAACATTCGTACTGCCCTCTGTCGCTATCGGGACATAATAGCTCTTGCTCAACGCTCATCATACGCCTCGAGTTTTGGCAGCTCTTGGCTGCAGCCAGGCGTTCGATAGGGTCGATAACGACTACTTGGAAGGGTGCTCCGCAACACGGGATACCCTGACGCTACCGTCGGCAGCGTAATGCATCTCCTTCGTGGAACTACATCCCGTGTGATCTATACTGGGTGTCTCACTCCTCCCATCTCGATTCGGTGCGTTAAGGCTGCCTACGCTCTGCACTATTATATGCTTTCGCCACGGAACCACTGCTCTGCGACCTCCGTCAACGCCTTTCTCTGGGGGCGTGTTTCCAGCTGTACTGCTTATGTGGACGATCTCGTCCTCGTTCTTTGTAGCGGTGCTGACGTCAGATAGGCATTGGAATGAGTTATCACTTACGTTGAAGCTTCTGATAGCTGCCTTCAAGTCCGAAAATCGAGAGCAATGGCTTTAGGTGCGGGGCTTCATGCGGACAGTGCTGCTCCACTGAATGTACTTCATACTACCCGATGCTTAGCGTTGTGTCGACTACTGTGAGTGTCAGTACCGACACAAACCAGGAAGGACAAAAGCGGTGATGGCCGGTGTTAAGAACCAAAATTATCTGTACATTAAACTTTAAGATTAACTGATCACTTTGTTTCTAAAAATAAAAGAAACTTAACTTCTTCCTGTGCCTCCTACATGCAAGTACTTTACTCTCTACTACTACTCGCAGAACACAGGTTAAGTAACGCCTTCCTGTTATTCAGTACTGATGCTGTCGAAGTCTGCGAGCGAACTGGGTCACGATCAGTGATGGACGGCTGGTTAAATCAGCGTTTATAGGGGGCGCTGAACTCTGCCTCCCTTGAGCTATGGAACTGCCCGCTCTTACCACTGACGCGCAGGTCTCGATGCCGTTTCGCGGAGCTGCGCTGGTCAGTGTGCTTTCGATGGCTTAGGCCAGAACGCTTTAACACCTACCCCCCCTTCCCCCACATCGAGCTGGGTCAGAAGGTGGGTGGCGTGAGGAACTGGGAGTCCCGCAACTAGTTCAAAAATGGTTCAAATGGCTCTGAGCACTATGGGACTCAACTGCTGTGGTCATAAGTCCCCTAGAACTTAGAACTACTTAAACCTAACTAACCTAAAGACATCACACACATCCATGCCCAAGGCAGGATTCGAACCAGCGACCGTAGCGGTCGCGCGGTTCCAGACTGTAGCGCTTAGAACCGCTCGGCGACTCCGGCCGCCCCGCAACTGGGACCGTCGCCTAGTCTCCGGACGGGCTCCGACATCCGTCCTGAGTTCCGTGCGTATTAAAACCCCGAAAGGAAGCCCAACCTCTTCCTGAGGCGGTCCGACGAGAAACGAAGAGGGCGTATATGGCGATGACGGCGCCGGATAAACGGCGGGCGCGCAAACGCCCAAAGTTTTGAGGACTCGTTCCTCTCTCCCAGCGTCTGGTATGACCAAAGAGTCTGAAAAGAATAGAATCATCAGGCGCAAAGTGATGCTTGTGGAGCGTGGGAGGCGCCGTGCCCTGCGGTGAGTCCAGCAACTGGAGCAGCGTGCAGTAGCGCCGGCCATGGAGAAGCTCCGACGGCGACGGACGGGCGCGGAAAGGCAGCAGCGCCAGCTCCCATTTGGGAGGCACGTGGTTCGTTCAACTGTTGTTAAGGTGAGTGATATGTGAGTGATACCATTGGCTATACAAAACTTTTCAAATACATGAGCCGTAAGTTGTGGTTCGTTGTCTGTAGCCAGCATTTTCGGCACAACTTTCAAGCAAAAAATAGATAGCAAAGCCTGAATGGTACTACGCCACGTATTCGAGTTCATAGGCGCTGAAAACGGAGAGTCCACAACAGTAACCCAACGAGTGTTCCAAAAGTGCCCAGCAGAAGTAATATGCACTCGTTACCGCGGCCATTTATACTTTGGTCAAACGGAAAACGTTTGCGGCAGGACCGACAGAGTGTCGGCACAAGCGGGCACTGTGACGTCATCAATTCAACGTGGGCGAAGTACAGTGCCGACGTGCCAATGTTTTGCGCGTACAGTTCACCAGTGTCCATGGTGGAGCAGTAGCAACACATCTTTCTGCAGCAGCTTAGGAATAAGCACACGTGATTGTACAGAGTCATTTTGTGATAAAATCTCATTGTGCTGGAGGGAGAAGCTATGCCGACGAGCAAAGTATCGGGCCACAAAAGAGTTTTGAATGTTTTTCACTGAACGACGTCAAGCATTATGGATGTATTCCATGCGGCTGGTCCCGGCGGAGGTTCGAGTCCTTCCTCGGGCATGGGTGTGTGTGTTTGTCCTTGGGATAATTTTGGTTAAGTAGTGTGTAAGCTTATGGACTGGATGACCTTAGCAGTTAAGTCCCATAAGATTTAACACACATTTCAACATTTTTGATGTATTCCAAAAACATGTTCAAGTCAGGGTCTGCTTCAGTGACCTGTGCTATTTTATTATAGTACAGTGGAAATGTTTATAAAAGTTCAGTGACCTGTGCATAGATCTGACGGCAAGTTGCAGCAGTAGCACCGAATTCCGAATCAGGACCAACAGGAAGGCGAGAAAGGTCATCACTTTTTGCACGTTTCAACTTGGGGTGGTAAAATATTTCGTATTGATACTATGACAATAAAAAAGCCCATCGTTGCAGCTTCTGAGCCCTCGTGGCGGAACAAGTTTGGGCGGATGAAAGGAAGACTGAAGTGGTTTGCGGTCCGTCACTAGGTAAAACTCTCGACCAAATAGACAATGGTGAATCTTTGTCACGCCACAGATAATAGTGAGCGCTTCCTTCTCGATCTGGGAATATTTACATTGAGTCTTGGTCAATAACTAGGATGCGAAAGCAATCGTCTTGTGCTGTGAATCTAATATGTGCGAGAGCACAGCTCCGATTCCCTACGAGTAAGTGTCCAGTGCCAAGACCACATGCTTAGTGGGATCGAAATAAACGAGCATCTGTCTCTCAACAATCATTTTTAAATTTCTGGAATGCATCCTGACGCTGTTTGGTCCAAACCAGAGGCACGTTCTTTCGGAGCAAACGATGCAACGGAACCGCGATCTGGGCTGCGTTGGGTATAAGCCGACTATAATATGTCAACGTCCCGAGAACTTACTGCAATTCCCTCTCATCCCATGGGGTACGGAGGTCCAGGATAGCCACTAAATGTGCCTGAAGGGGATGAACACCTTGGTTATTAAGAACATGGCCTAAGTACTGAATTTCAGTCTGGGAAAGGCTTATATGTCCAAGTGACTCTTCAAACCCACAGCTGAAAACACCTGGCAAAACATACATAGGCTATTGAAGTAAGCTGCTCCAAATAGTTTTGAAATATGACAGGCGCGGAAGCGCTGCTAAAGCGTAAGAGCAAAAATTTGAACAACCCTAAATGTGTGTTGACTACAAACACTTTCTGAGGCTCCACATCTAGCGGAATTTGCAAATACACTTCGCGTAAGTCAATTTTTGAAAAATAGCGTCCTGCACCCAGCCTTTGTCCTGCGATTCCTCATGGCGAGGCAACGGATAAGTATCGATTATTGTTTATGGATTCAAAGTGGATTTGAAGTCAACACAAAGACGAAGTCATCCACAAAACTTTGCAAGTGTGTCTAAGGGAGATGCCCATTGACTAGCCTGGATAGGATCAATAAGCCCATTGTCTTGACATTCTTTAAGTTCACTTGCGGCTTTGTCTCTAAGTGCATAACGGATAGGACTGGCAGGAAAAATCTTAGGTTGCGCATTGTCAGTCATTGTAAGGTGCCCCACAAAATTATTTGCTCTGCCAGGTTCGTCAGAAAATAAATCAGGAAACTCCTCAGTCAGTTGAGTAATACTGCCTTTTGCGATGAAAGTAGAAGCAGAAAGTACATTGTCTTGAATACGAAGACCAAACAAATCAAATTAATCTAACCCAAAATTATTTTCACACGCTTGTTAACTTATGACGGTAGATGTAACTGTTTTGGCGTGGGACTGGAATATGGCAGGCAAACTACATATATCAAGCACTGGAATGTCCAGACTATTACGCGCAGTAAGTTTCGAGCAACATTTCGTCAACAGTGGCGAGCCCAACTGTTCGTAAGTAGCACGGTTAAGCAATGTAACAGAAGCGCCAGTGGGCGCACGTAATGGCCGCGTGGTTTGAGGCGTCATGTCACGACTGTCCGGCCCCTCCCGCCGGAGGTTCGGGTCCTCCCTCGGGTATGGGTGTGTGTCGTTCTTAGCATAAGTTAGTTTAAGTAGTGTGTAAGTCTAGGGACCGATGACCTAAGCAGTTTGGTCCCTTAGGAATGAAAAAAAAGAAGCGCCAGTGTCTAACTGAAGCCGCACACTGAGTCCAACAATGACTGAGTTCACAAACAGTTAGTTTGACTTTCCACAAGCAAAGCAAGTCGCATCCCGTGAAGGTCAATGTTGTGTTTTATGCGTGGAAAAGCTGCGGGACATGATTTCAAAGCAGAAACACCCGTTGATACTTGTCTACTCTGGCCTACTTAGACATTACATGTTTATATTATTCCAAACCAAAAAGAAACCAGGATACATTATGTACAGACCTGTGTTGATTCATTACGGCAGCGGCTCGTTTGGTACACACCCTCCATCCCATCTGGAGTCTCTTCAATTTCTAGTGCAGTGGCCAGAACTCGTGCCCTCGTCTCTGCAGGAGTCTCGTAAATTGAACTTTTCATACGACCCCCCGAGAAGTAGTCCACAGGAGTAGTACACGTCACCATGTCTACCCTATTGTATACCAGGACTAGCAACTCTGAGACTTTTCTCTTTCCCTCAGGAGACGTGGACGCGTTACACATCTGAACTGATACCGTAATAGATCGGAAATGGCACGTTTCCGGACATAGGTTCGTGTTCAAAATAGCACGTACTCACTCACCTCTACAGGTCTTAGAAATTTCTACGAAAATTTCCAAACACACTGTGTAAATTGTACAGACACCATCATTATCACAGATTATATCGGCACATATTGGCCCAATACCCCTTCTTCGGTATCCAATATCATACACATCTTCGTGAAGTCTATAATTCAATTGCAGGAGTGGAACATACAGGTAGCTTTGTTTGTCCGTCCTCACGTAATCACGTGCACTTGCAACACAAGCATCCAAATGTGGCTTGATGCATTGTTACATTTGGCCTCTTGAGGATCTTAGGTTTACCCTCAGCACGAAGTGACCGTGAACGCTTGAACACTCTGGCATTTATTCTTACACGTTATCTGAATAAATATCTACGGACACTTACTGACGTAATATAGTTATAAAAGCTGATAACGCATGATCATATTGAAGCCGGTCTTATCCAAACTTGCGTCTTTCCCTACAATTTTGAAACGGAATAATAATATCATTTATTGTATTAGCAGTAACAGAAAAAGAAAAGCAGTTTTGTTTTATAGATAATTTAGTGAAATATTTAAATTAATATCCAGAGGTGTTTATATAAACAGCACAACAATGATTAGCAAACGGACAGAAATGAAACTGGGACAAGTGCGGTGTTCCTTTTTCTTTCAGTCTGTATATTTGGTGTTATTGAACGTCCTAGCAAGCCCAACGGTTCCCCTCAAGCAATGGATCACCTTCATTATCAAATATGCGTGGCATGTGCGTCTGAATATAATGACTGTGGAAATGTAAAGATTAGTTTCGATGGGTGCTTGTTTCCAGACAATGCGAAGTATGAGTTACTACCGTCATAACCATTTACTTCGGTGAAACTGTTGACAGTAAACAGAAGCGTTAATGATTTTGTAAATGGAAACTGGTAATGCTAAGTCTAAATCATTACAGGTGCGCTGTTGGCCGTTATCAGTGCCTACTTGCTTCCTGGACGCGTCCATTTCCGCATGTCAGCCAGCGAATCCGTCAAGCGACATACGTAAATGTAGTGTGATTGTCAGTGTCATATTCACTGAATGAACTTTTCTCTCCCACTATTGTAATTTTGTACTTCTGGCGCGTTTCTTTTTAAGCAGAAAATTTCCTTTTCCAGGTGTTGTCCGTTTCTTCAAGAGAATAATCAAAAAACTTCCATTTTCAAGAGATATGCAATACTTGGGAGCGTCCGCATTCCACTCGCTCTTTACAGAAAAAAATTTACATGGCCTTACGCCTAGAAACGAGACAAAGGAGTGTAAGACTTATTTCTTTAGTTTATTTAAAACTAATGAAAATGCCTATGAAGGAACTGCATGATGTAATGTCCAGGTGTTCCCTTGAAACTTTACATTTGCTTCACTGCTATTGTTAACAACACAATGCAATTACGACTGAGGCTTCGTTCCTAAGCATCATCAGCAATTGCTCACAACATTTAAACAATGGCATCTTTGATTTAAATTCCTAGCAGCGATAATTTTTGCCATTGGTGGCACGGAGTAATTTAAGTCCACCTAGGGCTGTCTTGTTTGTCCTTCTCGTTTGATTTAGTGGTGGGGGTAAGCTAGCAAAAGTAAAGAACCGAATACAGTAATTTATTGTAGGATAGTAATTATCATTATTTCCCTACATTCTTTATCGCCAGAGTACATCTTTTTCTGTGAAGAACATGCGGAAGAATTTTAGTCGTAATATAACACAGCGATGATGAATACAATGGAACACCTGTTATCCAAGGCAGTTGTTGACTCTTATAGAAGAAATCTGAAGCAGCATTATGAAACTACATTCGGAACTACATCTGTGATGGACACCATCCTTTATCTTTTTGAGAGTACTGAGTTAGAAGTTAGAACCACATGAATCCTCTTAGCCTGATGGCAAAGATTAACGTTTCTCCTTATACCTTTATAATTTTTAAATAATTAGTCTCTTTTGGGAACCCATTTTGTCAATTTAAAGTCAAAAATCGTGTTTGTTAGTCACAGTTCATTTGCAGTGGGCATTTGGATGTTTCATTTACTAGATGATCAGTTTCATAACCTTGGTTATCACACATTCTGAATACAGATCAGAAGATCGTCACATTATCTGAAACTAGGTATCTATACCTACATACTCGTATGTGCACTGAAAGTCATCTGATAGTAAGCAGCGGGAAGTACTTCAAGTACCACAGTATGTGTAAGTACCCCTCCCCACTTTTCCCTTTCCTTTCGAAAACAGTGCCTGGGAACAACGACAGTTGTTGACAAAAAATATGATCTATAATTCCTGCGTTTTTCCTACCTTGATCGCCTCAAAATATACACAGAGTAAATCTGTTCAAATGTTTACCGCAGATATTTTCTGAAACGTGTAAGATATATATTCTTTTACTACTCAAATGAATGATAAAAAAGATAGTCACATATCTACATTATCTACAGAGATATAAGTTTCAACTTACTTTTTCAAATGAACTAAATTCATTTGTACTTCTAATGCCTTAGTTCTAAAGCAGACAAATTTAAAGACGTTTCACTCTTCAGAATGCGGCCAGTAGTTTCGGTGTAATTACAGTGTAAAGATCTTAGGATTTTTTTGGTTATGAGTATGTAAGCGATTGCTGCCTAAACCGAAAACTGCTTGTGCACTTCAGCTGGCCGCAGCTAAGAGAGTCTACTTATGAAACTGGGATTTTGAAGACAAGGCTAATTTAAAATTGATAGTACTCTTACTTGGGTACTATGGCTGGTCCGCGACACCAACAGGACGGCAAAATACATCGCATCTAAGTATGATCCTCCAGGTAACGACGTTAACAGCTCTGCTCTTGTTTCGGCAACAGCCTGGACAGAAAAGTGTAAGTTAAAAATGGCACGCATTTGTAAAATAAGGAATTGAGGTTTAGAGGTTCGTCATGCGTTCACTGTGAATGTAGTTACTTTTCATTAGAAAATTACATCAGTAACGGCAACAAACAGAAAATTAAAAAACAATATAGGTTTGTTTATAAATAAATAAATCTTCTCCTACCAGTCACGATATTTTCTTTATTTTACTATTCTGACGACGCGTTTCGAGAAATAATTCCCATTTTCAAGTGCGTTTTTTTGGTGTGTATTAAGCCATTTCTTTTGATGTTGTCAGTGTGTGTGAGTCTGCTTCATTTTGTTGACTTTTACTGTAATACATAAGAAGCGCGATTTTTAGTTGGGTATCAATTTTTTTTGTGAGGTTAGTGGCTAAAATTTAAAACAATTTGTACTTACAGTTTTCTTTTGCTCCATTTGTGTAGAGTCTCACACACACTTAACATCACACACAACTTGTTGTACACTTTACACATCTAAAATACCTTATATAAACAAAACAGTTACAAAGATCTTCTTACAGGTAATTCACAGAGATAACGTTATAGGTCTTCCACAGATTATGATATGCTTTTGTACAGAGGTTATTTATCTTAACAATTTGGCTCATGAATTACTTATATTGATTTTACAATTGTGCTTATTTCTATGTTTTACTATTTTTATTTAAGTATATTATCGAAACATCTGCAGAAATTCACTGATTCACTTTCAAGTTTTTCATTTAATATTTTATCTTTATATTTTCGATGTGTAAAGTGTACAAAAAGTTGTGTGTGATGTTAAGTGTGTGTGAGACTCTACACAAATGGACCATTAGAAAACTGTAACTACAAATTGTTCTAAATTTTAGCCACTAACCTCACGAAAGGAATTGATACCCAACTAAAAATCGCGCTTCTTATGTATTACAGTAAAAGACAACAAAATGAAGCAGACTCACACACACTGACAACATCAAAAGAAATGGCTTAATACACACCAAAAAAAAGAAAAAAAAAGAGAAACGCACTTGAAAATGGGAATTATTTCTCGAAACGCGTCGTGCGATTAGTAAAATAAAGAAAAAACCGTGACTGGTAGCAAAAGATTTATTTATTTATAGACAAACCTATTGTATCTACAGTCGCAGGCTTTCAAAAACCATTTATAATGGGTCAAATCAGAAATAAGAATATGGCCATAAAAACTTCCATGAAATTCACTAATGTCATCGAGTGTTCGAAATGCCCGTCACCTACTGCTATACAAGTTTACAGTAGCTAGTGACAGGACTTCTGGAAAGACGAAGACATTCCTTCCATATCACTACACATGCTGCAGCAATCCGATACTTTAAATCTTTTTGGGTGACGCAAGGGACCCTGGTCAGGAAACGACCCGGTCGAATGTTATACTCAAAATTCGTTCTAATATCTCTGCCAGCGGATTACATGTGTTGGTACTTTTGTTGATAAGACTGTAACGCAGGACAAAACAAGAAAAATCTGTGATGCACATGGGCTTGAAATGCATATCATAAGAGCTGTGAGCACTCGTTCATCTTCGCTACTGTGAAACACATCCCTCTACTGAGCAAGTGCCCATAGCTCTTAATGTATACCTTTTAGAGACTGTATTAATGGGACTTTATTTACAAATCTTTAACATATTGCAGCGTGGCTGCAACTGTGAAATGTACAGCAAATAAACAATTTTTTTCAGCCTTCAGTTGCAAGGTAATTTTACTCGTTTACCTAGGTTTCGATTCCAGTAATGGAATCTTCTTCAGAACAAAAAATTAAATTATTTTGTGAGCCAAACACTGGCCATGTCACAGATTAAAAATTAAAACAATAAAGATGCATAATCATAAGATTATGTCAGTCAAAATTAAAACCATTAAGGCGAACGTAGACGGAGCTACGCCGGCCAGAAATCAGGACCACACGAAAGCGGCTCGAAAACTTAAGTTTCGAGCCGCTTTCGTGTGGTCCTGATTTCTGGCCGGCGTAGCTCCGTCTACGTTCGCCTTAATGGTTTTAATTTTGACTGACATAATCTTATGATTATGCATCTTTATTGTTTTAATTTTTAATCTGTGACATGGCCAGTGTTTGGCTCACAAAATAATTTAATTTTTTGTTCTGAAGAAGATTCCATTACTGGAATCGAAACCTAGGTAAACGAGTAAAATTACCTTGCAACTGAAGGCTGAAAAAAATTGTTTATTTGCGGGACATTATTTGTTTGTTTTAATCCATACCACCTCCTCCTAAAATATGGAAACCAAAGAGCTTGCAGTACAAGTTTCACAGTATTGAAGACCAAGAAGAGAACATATCTCTAAGTTATGAATTTTAGAGCTCATGTTCAGTAGATTATATTTTTGTATTTTGTCTTACCTTACAATCTCAGCAACAAAAGTACCGGTGCGTGTATTCCACTGTCAGAGGTATGAGAACGATTTTTGCTTTTAATTTACGAATCGGCAGTTTCCTGACCACAGATCCTAACCTCAGATTACTACATTTATCCTTCTTCATTATCCCTGAAAGTCTGTAAATCCATCCCTAATACAGATTTCAGTTTTGAATTAGCTCCAGAGACAAATGCCCAATGCCGTCATATCAAGGGAACGTGTAAAACATTCACGTCCTGTGCCGCAATAAGGTAAGGCCTGAGAGAGAGCGTTCCCAGTCAAAGTCGGGCACCGAATAAGCAAACAGCAGTGATCAATGGCTATGACAGAAAGACAGTAGACAAACTGAACTAAAAAATTAAAATACATCACAGAAACTAGACACACACACACACACACACAACACAGGAAAATACAAAAATAACAGACAACATACAGAGATAACCCACAGACATGAAGATAGGATTGATAGAGGAAATAGAGGAGATCCTAAGAAGAGCAGCGCCTATCGTTGCAGATTCACTCAGTAAGTACGAAAGTGTTACGGAGATGATCAACGACCTGCATTCGGAAACGCTGCAATTGAGGTGATCTTCATCAAGGTGTGATTTACTGTTAAAGTTCCGAGAGTCTGTGTTTCTAGAAGACTCAATATATATATGGCTTCATCTTACGTATCTCTCGCGAAAAGACAGTGAAAATTAGAGAGATTTAACCTCACATGGATTTTTACGGCAGTCGTCCTACCCGCGAACCATTCGCGCCTGGAACAGGATAAGAGGGAAATTGCAGTTCTACACGAAGGACTCTCCGCCACACACCGCTAGGTGACTTGCGGAGTGTGTATGTAGATGATATGGATGTGGATGTAGATGCAGATGTAGAGCGCACCCTGTTAAAACTAAGGACCTAGTACACGGCAACATAAACACAAAAACTAACACATAAGGTTTCGGCTCAAAGTGGTTCAAATGACTCTGAGCACTATGGGACTTAACATCTGAGGTCATCAGTCCCCTAGAACATAGAACTACTTAAACCTAACTAACCTAAGGACACCACACACATCCATGCCCGAGGCAGGATTCGAACCTGCGACCGTAGCGGTCGCGCGGTTCCAAACTGAAGCGCCCAGAACCGCTCGGCCACAACGGCCGGCTACGGTTTCGGGTATTCTACAGAAACATAGCCTCTGAGTGGCATATAAAACTACAAACACCCTTCAAACATATTTAAATGCCTCAGTACTCAAGATAGACCTACTCAAGGAATCAGATATATAAGAAATGAAATATCAAACCAACAAAGCAGGGTACGTTTGAATGACAAGCAGGAATTATACCACAAGATCTGAAGAAAATATTTGATGTTTCAAGTTTGCAGAAAATTTAAACCAATATAGTCATAAAACTACATCTACAGTGCAAATAACGAAAATTATCAGAAAAAATAACCACAGGAAATATTTCATCCCAACACAAGTAGATTATCAGATTTAAAAAGGCATAACAGAATACAAGGAGCTGGTTAATTACCAGATACATATCAAACTACAACTCACTACTAAACCTGGCCAAATAGATGGCACGCTCACACTTACACACACACACACACGCACATACACCAACACGCACACACACATACACACACACACACACACACACACAGAGAGAGAGATAGAGAGAGAGAGAGAGAGAGAGAGAGAGAGAGGGAGTGAGAGAGAGAGAGAGAGAGAGAGAGAGAGAGAGAGAGAGAGACAGAGACACACCCACGAAGATAACCTTTGACCCCACAGACGGGCAAAACATATTCCACTGCAACGCTTCATAATACAAAAAGTTAACATGGTAGACGCGTGCGTGTGCAATTTGTGTCCTGTACTGTACATGGAGTTTAGTGATATAGACAGAACATCTGTTTCCCCAGCAGTTCAGCAAGAACACGTGTAGAAAAGTATCAACATACACAGTATGTATATGACATTGTAGTTCTGTCAGAGACTGATAAGGACTTGGAAGAACAGTTGAACGAAATGGACAGTGTCTTGAAAGGATGATACAAGATGAACATGAACAAAAGCAAAACGAGTATAATGGAATGTAGTAGAATTACATAAGGTGATGCTGAGGGAATTAGATTACGAAACGAGACACTTAAAGCAGCAGATGCGCTTTGCTATTTTGGCAGCAAAATAACTGATGATGGCCGCATTAGAGAGGATATAAAATACACACTGGCCATGGCAAGGAAAGCGTTTCTGAAGAAGAGAAATTTGTTAACATGGATCATAGGTTTTAAGTGTCAGGAAGTCTTTTATTATTTGTATGGAGTTTAGCCATGTATGGAAGCGAAACATGGACGATAAACTGTTTAGACAAGAAGAGAATAGAAGCTTTAGAAATCTGCTGTAGATGAATGCTGAAGATCAGATGGGTAGATCATTTAATTAATGAGGAGGTACTGAACAGAACGGGGGAGAAGAGAAATTTGTGGCACAGCTTGAGTAGAAGAAGATATCGGTTGGTATGACACGTTCTGAGGCATCAAGGGCTCACCATTCAGTATTGGAGGTAAGTGTGGGAAGTGTGGAGGGTAAAAATAGCAGAGGGAGGCCAAGAGACGAATACACTGGGCGGATTCAGAAGAACGTAGGTTGCAGCAGTTACTCGGAGATGGACAGGCTTACACAGAGTAGAGGAGCATGGAGAGCTGCATCAAACTGGTCTCTGGACTGAAGACCACAACAACCACAACAAGAAACTGTGTCCGGAAATGTACCGGTATAATGGAAAATAAATTTTAAGTCGAATGACTTTCAGATTACCCTCTTCACGGTAAGCACTCAGCGGAGACAATGAGCTACGTCCTGCATGCTTTAGGAGCTGCAGCACGTGGCAGTCTTGTTGTACGTTGCACTAGGTGTATCGGCTACGCATACTTTCGTACACATGGTTACAATCTCCAGTGCGCGTCCGCGGAGTACCACGGTCTATCCTCCTGGCTGTAGACGTACCACTGCTTTCATCCGGAAAACGTTTTTTATACGTGCATTATGCAGTATTATATCACACAGTGAGAAATGCCTGAAACAGCATTACAAGAAGGACTCCCACAAAAGAAAGCAAATATAACGGTAGAGGTAGATATGACGAAATCCAGTTAACAAATCGTTCTGTGCCACAATTAAGTAAATACATTTGAAAGAATCAGAAAAAATCAGGCATTAACAAGTAAAATAGTGAAAATTTTTCAACTCTTCATCCACACGGTAGCGACAGAACTATTGGGGAAGAAGTTTTCTTAAGAATACTTTATCCATTGTCAATCTGCCTGCTATTTCCTTTTTCACAGAAGAGGTAAAAGTCTTGTTGCCAGTAAGATGAGAGCCTGAAGCTAGAAAATGTAAGATTCACAGTTGAGTAGCAAGTAAATGATAGGATAAAATTTCCATATCTAGTCATTATGAAAAATGGTAATAGATACAAATTCGCAATTTTTCGAAAACCTGCCACAGCACACAATTTCATGCCATTCCTCTTGTTAGCAATAGCCCATAAAATCGCATTATTCCGGTATATAGTTAACTAAGAGGTCCAACTGTACAGCTAAAAGCAAGCAAAAAATGGACACTCTTTAATGACGAAAAACTCACAGCACAAAATCATATAGGAAATGAGATCATCAATAAAACGCCAATCATTGCTAATATATCATATTATATCGTATTTTTAAACTCCAAGGCATAAACATATCATTCTCCACAAACAAAAACAATGGGCAGAAATTACCTCATAGCTGCAACACAGTAAATTCACTACACCACAAAGGTGGACACATAAGTGAATTTTGGGCTTCTGAGTATTTCTACACAGATTGGACAAGTAGATCATTTGAACTGCATGAAAAAAGGGGTGAAGCATCCAGAAGACACTGCCGGATGTCAAAGCTACTTTACAAACGTGCACACCAACGGCAGGTATGCAAACCTTTAGAGTTTCAATTGTCTGTGACATCTAGAATTGCTACGAGGGTGCATCAGTTTTCTTCGCGTTTAGAGTTGCTACCAGGTCTCGAGAGGCGTGAAAACCATCACATGTTCGTTGGCCACTCTGGACTACACAGAGATACCATGTAATCATGTAAGACAACGCTATTAGCACCTGACAGAATATGGAATGGTACCTCGCTGGGAGTCTCTATTTCACCAGATGTTCGAATCGGACGGTATCCACGTTTGTGGGGATTCAGATGTGACTGTGATCCGACTTTTTATTGTATGGCCGTTGGAGGTTCGAGTCCTCCCTTGGGAATGGGTGTGTTGTTGTCCAAAAGCATAAGTTAGTTCAAGTTAGATTAAGTAGTGTGTAAGCCTTGGGACCGATGACCTCAGCAGTTTGGGCCCACAGAACTTGCCACAAATTTCCAATTTACTGTATAGGAAGTTGAGGGCATGCGTCCTCGTCGTTAATGTTCGAATTGATTACGACTAATCACCGCAACGATGATAGACGTATTGTGCCACAGCCTCATTGAAACTGATTCACATCTTCACGTGCCATTAGATCATAAGTAATTGAATCTATGCAGCATTCTGTGTCAGTCCCCACCATTAGGCAAATACTAGCTGCATCCGGACTAGTAAGTTACTGTCCCATGCGCAGGCTCCGTTAACACCGTAGTGAAAACAGCAGTGTTTAGATGGTTCCCGTGACCAGGAAGCATGTAATGCTGATAAATGATGTCACACTGTGTTCAGCGATGATTCGCGGTCCTGCACTATACTAGATGAACATTGCTGACGAGTATGGCTGTGGTTTTTGGAGAGGGCCTATTCAGCCAATTTTTCGGAGAGGCACAGTGCTGTTACTATTGGCGTCGTTGTGTGGAGAGCCAGCGGGTATGACTTCGGGTCACGGTCGGTACTGACTGAGGGAACTCAGACAGTACAAAGATACGTCGCGGACATCCTGCGCCCCAATGTGTTCCTCTCTTGCGACAGTACCTTGGAGCCATATTTCGACAAGACAATGCTAGTCAACACATGATACGTTTCTCCACGAAGTCTCTGTCATTCTGAGGTATTCCCTCGACCAGCAAGATTCACAGATCTCTCCCCAATAGAACATGTGTAGGAGCCGTTCGGAAGTCGACCAGTATCCAGGATATCAAAGAGCACTTAACAACAGTTTTGGGCCAGCTTGCCTCAAAAGGAGATGCCTCGGCTTTATAACACACGTCCCCAACTAAATTATGACATGTATCCAGGCGAGATGGGGTGCCATGTCAAACTCAGAAGTGGGCTCGCACGGCTAAGCTCTTTGTAAATGTGACTCGATTTTGTGACCTTGCAGCTTTAGTTTTATATGTATACAGGGTGTTCATTCCAGCTGGATCAAAAAATTTACAGTCCGAATTCGTTTGTATCGGAGGGGGACGTCAAGTGTTACCACACTCGTCTCCCCTAACCGACCCCGTGCGTGGGTGGCGGAGGGAATCTTTGAAATCTTCAGTGTGATACCCCGTTTTTTATTTCAGATTACGATTTTACGGCAAAATTTCCATACGGATTGTCCGATGAATTTTCTTCGTTTCGCCACAGATTGTGCTGTAATCAGAGGAATGAATGTAAATGGGTACACAACCGTAATTAACGACATTCTGATCAATGGTCCTCGAATACCAACAGCACGTTGGACCCCAACTCTATTTAGCGACCGTAGGACAGACCTGTATTTCATAAGCTGGAAACCTCATTCACCACGTTGTATTCTTCTGGCATATCGAACAGGGAACTAGTCGACACAGCAATGTGGCCGTGGCTCGAGGCGAGCTCTACTCTACTTTTCCAATTAGAGTAAGGCTTTCCATGTCTTCATTACCTGTTGGCACATGCTGGTACACCTTGTCTTTTGAATATCCCCACAGAAGGAAATCCAGCGACGTCAAATCAAATGACGGAGCGGACCAATTAATAGGTCCGCCTCTACCGATCCATCAGTTTGTGTAAACATGGTCTAATGCCTCCCGTGCTTCAATTGCGTAATGCCCTGCTCAGTCGTCATGCTGAAACCACATATGTTGTCAAACGTCCAGAGCAAAACCCTGCTGTAATACCGGTAGTTTCTGTTTAAAAAACGTTCTATATTTCCGTGCACTCAATGTGCCGTCGATAAAATACGGACCAATGGGTTTGTTCCTCATGATGCCACACCATATGTTAACCGACCAAGGACGTTGATAGTCAACTTTTCGTAACCAGTGGGAATTGTCTACACCCCAGTAACGCACGCTATGACGGTTAACGCTACGATGGGTTTTGAATGTAAACTCATAGGAAGATAGTACCTCCGTAAAGAGCGTGGAGGTCGTTTGCTTTTGTTGACGTGCCTATTCAGAAAACACTACCTGGGTATGGAAATCGGCACCGTGAATGGTCTTGATGCAGCGATACTTGGTATGGGTGATGCTTATGACGATGGAGTATTGTGACAGAACTATCTACGGACATACCGGAATTGCGTTGTAATTGCCGGGCGCTTATCCGTGGGTTGTGGTGCACTGCCGCCAGTACCGCTATTTTATTGGCTTCTTCTGTAACACGTTTGCTTCGTTTCCTTTGGCTGGTCTGTACGCTGCCATCAGCCATAAATGCATTCACAACCTTGTAGAACAAACGAGAGCGAACTTCCTCTTGGAAACGCTCTACATACAAGGCAACAGCAGCCTCAACATTCCTGTTCCATTCTCTGTAAATTATGGTCATTTCATTTTTTTTCTTCTATGGTTGCAACAAGTGGCTCTGAACACTATGGGACTCATCTTCTGAGGTCATCAGTCCCCTAGAACATAGAACTACTTAAACCTAACTAAGCTAAGGACATCACACACATTCATGCCCGAGGCAGGATTCGAACCAGCGACCGTAGCGATCGCACGGTTCCAGACTGTAGCGCCTAGAACCGCTCGGCCCCTTCGGCCGGTTTGCCGTAGAACTGTAATCTGCAATAAATAGCAGGGGTTCCCATTGAACATTTCAAAGCTGCCACCCACCACCCACGCACGTGGTTAGGTGGCGGATCGAGTGTGGCATCGAGACAAACAAGTTGGAATTATAGTGTTTTTGATCAGATGTGTACTTCACGAAATATTTCCATGTCATTAGTTAAAATAAATACCCTATATAACTCGAGTGAACAAAATGTGACAATTTAATTAGCAGTGCGCCACAGTATCAACATTTTTCCTTTCATCACCGACGCCCACTGTCCATCTCTGGTTTCACATTCCTTACGCTAGCTGTCCAATTTAGGGGCCGAATTCCATACGTTTCCACCTAAAGATGGCCATATTTCTTTTATATTTATGATATTCTACAGTGTAGTACTTGTCCGAAGCTCCGACACTGGGACTATTTTATTTCAGGAAGTTTTTACCCATTTGATGCCGTCGTCATTAAAGCACATGTTACAGCGTTCTGCCACGACTTGTAGTTGCTGAAGGTGCCGCTTGCCCTCATCTGTGTCTTCCTATAAGCTGTGTTAAATTAGTTTCTGGTTTAGAACAAGTCACAGAATAGCAAATCTAAGTGGTTCTTCAATTCTGCAAACCTTTCGGACTGTAACGTTAAAACATCAACAAAACTACGAAAAGAGTGAGGGATTACTACAGGTTCCACGGGGACGGCAGTCTGCGCGTCAGCATCCTTTTTCTGTGCTGGGTGGGGCTGGCTGGCCAGTGCATCGCAGAGACTGTGCACCAGCTGCTGAGCCTCGGTTAGTTCGGCTTGGAGTGTTGCCCTCTGTTCCGCCATTGCGGCTTTGAGGGCAGCAATTTCTTCGTCGTCGGCGGTGCGGACCCTGGCGTTCGCCTCGCTGACTGCGTCCGGTGGGACTCCAGTTCTTGATGTAGCTGCAGCCGCGGTAATTCACCGCGTGTGCGCCGCCACAATTGGCGTAGCAGCGTGTGGCATCCTTCTTCGTGCTTACGCACACCAAAGGCACGCCACTGGATTCCGACAATACTTGGCAACATGGCCATGTTTTTGGCAGCGATAGCGCTGCTCCTTCCGCTCCACCGTCTTCTTGCATCACCCGTCGTCTGATGCGCCGAACACGAGGCCTAGCAACTGCATCAGGGCTGCGGCTTTGCCTCCTTTTCCTCGCCGTCCATACATGCTGGGGAGCGAGTGCTTAACATGCAGCCATCAGCTCACCTGTCGGGTTCACGTCTAGTCCGGATCTTTATAGCCGCTGGACCACGGGCTTCTCTGCACCTTCGGCACCGGTCGGGCCAATCAGGCGTGAACGGAATCGGCGTGGCGGCGCGTGGTTGGGAGGGAGCAGCGGGTGCCGGATCCTGGCGTCTCGTCTCGGTGCGGTCTGTTTATTCCACCAGCCGCCACCGACCTGCCTCCATCGGTGCGCTCTCGTCTCATTCTTGATAATGTTGTGTTCCACGCGCTGCTGAGTTGGAAGCCATACGCGGGGTGCCGTCTGAAGCCGCTGCAGAGGTGAGAAAGGAGACCTGCAGAATACTAGACAAAGCGAGTATGCCGAAATCCAACATCTCGGCGGCAGAACGTAGGGCAATACGCAGCCTCAGAGAAGATGAGGACACTATCATTCTGCCAACAGGCAAAGGGAACGCGACGGTGCTGTTAAGAGCGGCTGACTACTGGGACAAGATTAATTCGCTGCTGCAGGACCACGATTACAAACAATAGGAGAAGGACCCTGCAACAGCTGTGACTAGAAAGACCGTCGGTCTCCTCAATAACTCAGGTCTGAACCTGATAAGAAGGCTTTACCCCAGAGTTCGGGTTCTACCACGGTTACACGGCCTCTCCAAGATAAACAAGAGGGGGGTACCACTACACCCGATAGTAGACGCGATCAATTCTCCTACCTATGGTATAGCCAAACACCTGGCGCAACTACTTAAGCCTCTCGTGGGTAAATGTCCCCACCACATCAAGAATTCCACGGAGTTTGTTAAGACACTCAAGGAGTAGCGTCTTGACAAAAATGGTATTATGGTCAGTTTTGACGTTACATCCCTATTCACGAGGGTATCATTAGAGGACTCCTTGAAACTATTGGAGAATCATTTCGACGAAGACACAGTGGCATTATTCCGCCATGCGCTCACGACCACGTATTTCCAGTGTGGGGTCAAGTTTTACCAACAAGTGGATGGATTCGCTATGGTATCCCCACTAGCACCATGTATCGCTAATCTGTACATGGAATACTTCGAGGATATCGCCTTGGAAACACCACGCCTTAAACCCAAGGTCTTTTATCGGTTCGTGGACAATACTGCCGCACGGTGAGGACACTCTAATGGAATTTCTCAACCATCTGAACAGCATACACGAGAACATCAAGTTCACAATGGCATTGGAAGCGAATGGGTACCTACCCGTCCTCGATATCCTGATAAAGAAGAAAATGGACGGCGCACGGGGAGACTCGGACTACCGAAAGAAAACGCCAACAGCTGCCAGCATCCAGCACAACGGAAATCCGTGCTCACTACTCTTGTCCGCAGAGCTCATGACATATGAGACAAGGACAGGTTATCTACTGAGATTCAGCAGCCGAAGAAAACCATCCAGAAGAATGGATTCACCGAAACGCAGATTAGACGCGCTCTCAAGATGAGCAAGAAGATGAAGGAGAAAAACCTTCAGGAAGAAGAGAACAACAACGGTCTGGCGTTCCTCCCATACGCAGGGCCACCCACAGCCAATATTACCAGGATATTGGGGAAGAACAAGATAAAAAACTATCTTCCATCCTCCAGCAAAAATCAGAAATATGCTGGGCTCAATGAAGGACATCTTGGGTCTAAGAACACCGGGTGTCTACAGTCTTTCCTGTGAATGTGTGAAACAATATATTGGACAGACGCAGCGTTGCATAACACAACGCATCTCTGAACATGTGAGAAGCGTCCGTCTCGGACAAAAAAAAAAAAAAAAAATCCGCGGTAGCGGAGAACAGCCTCAGTGAAGAACACACTTTTCAGTTTGAAGAAACCAAGAGATCGTGTTGAGCGGAAGGGTTTTGGGACTCTATTATTAAAGAGGCAGTGGTGATACGGGTCAGTGATAACCTGGTCAATCGGGATAGTGGCTTCTAACTCAGCAGCTTGTGGAACACAACTTTATCAAGAATGAGATGAGAGCGCACCGATGGAGGCAGGTCGGTGGCGGCGGATGGAGTAAACAGGCCGCACCGAGACGTGACACCAGGACCCGGCGCCCGCGGCTCCTCCTCCTCCCCCCCCCCCCCTCCCCCCTCACAAACTACCACGCCGATTCCGCTCGAACCTGACTGCCCGACCGGCGCCGAGGATGCAGAGAAGCCCGTGGTCCAGCGACTATAAGGATTCGGACGAGCTGTGAACCCACACTTAACCTGAAGATGGCAAGTAAGTAACGTGCTGAAATTATGCTGGAGAACAACACATTGACTCGGCTGTCAACCCGAGAAGATTTTATCATCAAAAACTGTTTGTTTCAAGGTAACATCAGGAATCTGAAAAACTACATAGATCAGATTCATTTATGCCCAGAAGATATGGAAAATTCTAAAGGAATAGATGCTCTGTGCCTGTCTCAGCACCATGTAACCAAAGGGATAGGGAAGTCAAACATCAGGGATTGCATAACAGCATCACTTTCTAATAGAATTAACATGGAAAAAGGATTTGTAACATACGCAGAAGTTGGAAACAAGGTAAAAAACGTATAGCATCATTGTAGATAAGAACTTAGAAGCATGTGTGTGTTAGATGTTACTGCATAATATTTCTCTTCCTAATGGAACAGTCTATGGATACTCCCTAGGAAACTGTCAGATACGTATGACAAATTTAGATTCGTCATTCACCTACCTTCAAACAAGAGAAGATAGGGATTACATAGCTACATAATTTTTGTGTAGATTCAATATGGAAAAAGAATACGCAACATACGTAAAAGTTACATACAATGTAAAAAATCTTAATAAAATCATGCTTTGTGTTTATGGAGATTTCAAAGTAGATTTTCTAAAAGATTATGACTGGAGAAATGATTTGGATTCATTATTCGGTTGATTCAGTCTAATTTTAGTTTTCCGAAAAAACGTAACTTTACCATCAGCTGTGCATCTGTGTATTTATTCTCTGCTGGTTTCAGTTGTAACAACCATCTCGACAGCAGAAATCTTGTACTACAGACAAAATATATACAGCCAACACAGAGAATGCGGGAATTAGAAACATATTTTAAAATCTTAGTACTTACACCAATCGACCACAAATACACTTTCGTTAAGCACGATACAAGCAAATGTACAACATACGTTACTGTCATAAGAGTCTATCTGATCATAATCCATATAAACGTGCGGTACATTAGCACAATTACAGTAATGTATACTTGGGCAGAACTTCACACTTGCTAACTTACACATTTCCTTTTTTCAGAGATTGTGAATGTCAAAGAGGCCAGCTGCAACAAATACGAAGCTAGAATACTTAAATGGCTACAAATATTCTTTTGCCTTGTCAAAGATTACAGTAACAAAAATATAGTAACGTCTTGGCGTCTATTCTCTGAAACACAACACTGATACATAGCGTGATGCAATGTGGTACGTCGACCTTCATGTGTGCTGTTGATATTCTCGTCTTCTCAAGGGAATGATGGCAAAAATATAAAAATATTTGATACATCGCAACGTAGGTACTGTAATCCTCAACACACCCGTACAGTCTGGTGACAATTGTCAATTAAGACCCACATTTATAGAGCCATTTACTCAATGTATAGATGATATGGTATTGTAGGCTTACATTACCTTTCACTAGAGATGTAAGTATCACATATTTAACGCCAAGATTTGCTCATCCGGTAAATGACACGTTATTACCCGTCGCCTGAGGTCTAAGTTCCATGTAAACAGGCTCTTGCCATTTAAATTCCACACAGAAGATTCAAGGTATAGATCATAGCTTACTTGGAATTTATGTCACCTATTACTCGAGGTCTAGATTTCATGTCATCCGTCCCCTGAGGTGTAAGTGTCACGTTTACCTCATTTGATAGTTGGGTAATGTATCACTTAATTTTGTTAATTTGACGTTGTATTACAAGCTCTAACATTTATATTCTTTGTGATTACAATTACTCTTTGTTCTGCTCAAACTCTTTGCTATCGCATAAACAGATTGTCAATGCTGTCTTCGCTGTCCCATATGTAAATCAATGCCCTTAACTGCTAGGTGTATATATTCAGTGAAATGACAGCTTGTGTACATGTGCTAAAGTAAGGTCATTCTGTAGGTCTTGTACTGCCGGCTGTTGATTCCTACACGAGCCCAATATTACATTAGTACTACTTGATTATCATTTAAACATAATTAAAAGGCTGAACAAGTTCAGTTGTTTATTAAAACAGATGTTCTCTTCAGGCCTTTTGAGTGTTTTCCATACTTTTGTTACTTCTGTCTATATACACTAGTGACCTAATTTGCAGTTTATCACAAGGTATAATATTTCGAAAGTTTTACTTCATTACGAGCCTCTAGATTGACTCCTTTCACAGTGTTTA
Source organism: Schistocerca nitens (assembly GCF_023898315.1). Lineage (NCBI taxonomy): Eukaryota > Metazoa > Arthropoda > Insecta > Orthoptera > Acrididae > Schistocerca > Schistocerca nitens. The sequence goes on from NC_064616.1 coordinate 955,511,312, forward strand.
GCTTAGGTAAATACTCCTATTTAATTCTTATAATACTAATGTCGACGTATCACATTGTGTCAGGTTATGTATCCATATTATTTTCTAGATAATGAACGTCATTTAATTACTATTCCTTTGTTACTGCAGTCTTTGACTAGACCAAAAGACATTAGTAATCTTTTAGGCATTCACATTTTGTGTTTATTTCAACTGATCTCCTCGATAGCCCCATAATATTTGTACCTTGAAAACTGTAAAATGTTAGTTATTATGTGTCAATTTCTCACCAACTATACATCACTGTAATGGTTTATGTACAGCGCGTTTATATGGATTATGTTCACGCAGACTCTTATGAGAGTTACGCATGTTCTATATTTGGTTGTGTCGAATTTGACGAAACTGTGTTTTTGATCCATTGACGTGTGTGTAAGTGCTATAGTTTTAAAACCCTTTCTTAATTTTTCACATTTTTATGTAGCCTGTATACGTTTTAAGTTCTCTCTTTTTACCTTACAATTTTTTGCTGTCGCGATGAATATTGTAACTGAAACTGGCAGCGAATAAATATACAATTGTGCTGCTAGCGGCGCAAATATGCTTTCTTCGAAATCCTTCACACCAGCAGGTAGTCACCGAAGAAAGTTTTGCTAAGTTTAGGAGTCAGCTCTCCAATTTTTGTCCCAGAAAATACCAGAACCCTAACTGACGGCAGTTTTATACAAAATGGTCGGTGTGAACCAGTTAGTATGTATTCAGATGTTAATGAACTATCTGATGAGGACGCAGTTTATTGGGAACAAACAATTTAGCACATTACGGCTCTGAGATATGTCCATACAAGTGTATGAGGCATGTTAATCGTACCTCGATTGCAGTGTTACAGGAATCAGTTAAAGAGGTGGTATCGTATGACGTATATATGGAAAGAGGTACTGATGTGAAATTCAGTGTGTTCCATAGTGTTTTGTATTAATACATAAAAGTAGGTTTCCTACAATAACGATCTCGGAAAGTCCATAAAAAAGTGAACGATGGGTAACTAACAGGATTAACCTATTATTTTAGAGGAAAAGAGAAATTTATCGAAATTCTAGAACAATTCAGGATCCGAAATTATTTGCACAGCATGCAAATACGGTGATATTTCAAGGAAAGTCGTTAAAATGTCCAAAAACATGCATATAATGATGGGAATGAATAACGCATGTTACAAGATAAAGAATACATGAGACATTGTGAAATGGGAGACAGGACAAGCAGTCGTTGCACAAGACACTACCACAACTATACTGAATGCCGATGTGGTGAACGATAATTCACAAGCTGTGAGTATTTTTAACAAGCGATTTACGAAAGTGGCAGCAAAAATAGGACTATATGGTACAATCGGGGAAGCCTGCAGCTAATTCTTCATTAAATTAAATATAATTGTCAAAGTTCTCAATAACTGAAGCTCCTGTGGTGTTGATGGAATTTCAAACAGAATTCTGAAGACTTGCTCTAACTAAACAAGTAATGCTATGTATAATTTGTAATGGTGTATTCAGTCCGTCATTACAAAGGGGAATTTCTTCCAGGAAGGTTATAGTAGGTCATCGTTAAATATCTTTATAGTAAATGTGACACGAAGAAAGTAAGTAATTGTCATCCAGTTTCCTTTCTGTCGACTTTTCCCAAATATCTGTAAAAGTTATGTACCTGCGAGTAGAGTCTAATTTAAGTAGAAACAGTTTACCTCTCCCACAAACGTTTGAATTTCAAAAGGATTGTAATATGAGAATGCTATTTATACAGACACTGAGCAAATATAAAAAGTGTTTAACAATAAAATATCGCCAGTTGCTATTTTTTGTTGTCTTTTCAAGGCGTTTGACGTTTTACTCATATTAGTCTTTTGGAAAAACTTAATTTTCATGGCACTGATGGCTTGAAAAACAGCTAATTTTAAACATAATTAAGAAACACAAAGCAAAATGTGGTGCTAATTCATTCAAATAATGGTGGAAGGAGACAAAATTTTAGTAATCTCGAATGGAGTCTGTGGGGCGGCGGGTGGAATTAATTGTTTAACTGTTGCATAAATGTTTGTTTGAATGTAGAAACACTTCCCGGCCGATTAACCATATGTGCGGCGGCGGGTGAAATTATTGTTCTTAAAAATGTTCCTATTATTTTTGCTGTTGTTTGCCGTTCTCAACACTGGCTCTCTAACTACAATATTGGCTACCAGAAAGTGATTAGCAAAACGTGAAGCCTGTAATTAGAATTCCTAGTGCCCACTTCATCTGAGAATACACTTATAGTTATAGCTTATAGCTCTGAGGAATTAGGAGATTGTCCGGGATTTATAATCAAAAACGATTTTCTAAAATAGTTGAGTATATTCTGAAAGTCACAGATGAATGCTCGCCATAATTTGATGATTAGTTTCATCAAACGCCACGCTAAATAATGGTAGAATGTTTGTCCCGCGGCGGCACGTGAAAATACGACAATACGCAAACTGAAGATCGATAATTAAAGTCATCCCAGAATTAACACTTCACTCGAAAATGATTTCATGGTTACGCTTATCCCGAGTAACTTAATACGGCATCCGAGGCTGTTTGTAGCAATGATACCGACGCGACGCGATTCCCGACAAAGATGGCGTGCTATTCAGCGTCTGGAGAGAACTGGGGCCTTGCTTCCTTGCGCAGCGTTCTTATATATAAAGCCGCGGTGCGGACGGCTAAGGGAACGGCTGATCAAATCGGCTCTCCCGACTAGCCGCTGGGCTAGTAATGCACCACTTTAAGTTACCTAATAAATCATAGCTTCTCTTGCTGATGGCCGATGAAGCTCTTAATTTAAATGTGCATTCAGCACGCAAGTAAGTATTGATAATAAAATTTTGACGTGGCTAAGTTAAATATTTTGGGCGAGAGAATTAATTTAATTACATTGCACGCAGTAGACGAGCTCTGAACTGGCCCTTTGGAGATACGCTATCGCTATAGTTTTTTAGGTATTCAAATGAAACTTCTCACATCTTCATAGTTATAGCGGATCTCCAACCTACTTAAATATAAACATCCTAACCTTATTTATTAGCCTACTTAATCTATCTTGCTTCCTTTAGTTTTAAGACGAAAACCAGAAAATCATGAATTTCCACTAAAATTTTAATTTGTGAAATCCAAAGTACTGTTTTTATTAAATTATAATGAAAGATGAATCTAAATATAAATTTTTAACTTTCTAGCTCTTTTATGTTGCGCCAATGATTTTTACAGAAAAACGTCCAAATTTCGAAAATGGCTAAAGTTATCGAACTGATATTCAACACACATTAATTTAGTATTACTCCTGATATGCTAGAAACATTTTAGGTTATTTGCTTGATTTTTAAAGCATTGCGCAACATTTATGACGTCAGAGCTAGTTATAGCAGACTGGCTGGCACACAATGGAAAGACATGTGAATTTACTACAGCGTGAATAGGCTGCTTCCCTACAAGTCCAACATGGTTCGGTTTTGAGTGGATTCCTGTTCCTTTTAATGGCGTTCTCTTAACATTCATCAGACAGAATAGATACTTAATATAGATGATACTGGTGTTAGAATAAGTGCAATTTGAGAGAAATCACAGAAGAAAGGGTTAATGATGGATTTCGAAGAACTATTACGTCATTCTCTGAAAACTGACATTCCCCAGTTTTTGAAAAATTCAGATTATTCAGATCTCTACAGTCAGTGGAGTGGTTGTCTCTATTGATGTAGCACATGAGCTAAACAGTCTAGAATGCTCCATATTTTTTGGTGTATCTGTTAGTATAAATTTGACCCAGAAGAAGCATATTGCTGAGATTCTCGAACAATTAGGTTAAGGTATTTTTCCTCCTTGTGTACCTGTTGGTCTTGGAAACAAAAAAGTCACTGTCCTAAAATATATTGTATATTTTCACTCGACGTTGTATCATTGAATTATTTATTGCGGTAACTCGTCATTTAGAGAGAGAAAACTGAATTCGAATGTAAACAAGGAAAAAAACCGTACTAGTCTATGATCTCATGTGCCGAAGCTATTGATGCCTAACCTGAAACTGTCACAGGTAATAAGGATTACCACGCGTAAAACTACTTTTCATGCACTGAATTAAAAGAAAACGGCCTCTCAGTTGACCGCGTTGTGCTACCTACGCGTCGTCGTATAATGCAACAGGAAGCTTGAAGGATCTTTATGCATTGGTGACTGTCATCACGCAGACCAACGTCATGTAGTCCAACACTTCACGTTCTCTAGCAAGAAGACATAGAAACAATTAATAAAATTTGAGGATATCGCATTTAAATTATCTGTAAAAACAAAAAATAAGTAACATATGATTAGCGTGAGTGGCATTTTATTCCCTCACAACGTGAAATTTTGTATTCTCTAATGTAGGCGGCTCTCTCCACCTTTGTTCTGCACTTCACGTCAACGTGCGGACCACATGCGCTCACATAGGCTCTTGACATTCACTCTCTCCGCAGACATGCCAATAAAAAAGATTCATGAACCATGCAGATAACTATACAGTCATAATAAATACAAACCAGTTACTATCACATACTATGTACAGATTGCTGAGAATTTGCAATCTCTGCAACTATACTTCTTTCTGCTGTTATAATCTGGTCTGATTAAAGATATATGCGCTCAGGCTGTCGGCATTAAACATCTCCAAGCACCCGTTCACCAGCATATATAGCGTAGGCATTCGGTTGATAGTTCGCAATCTCGATATCACTCATCTGGTAATCATCCGCGACCCAGAGAACTGTCAGTGGTCTCCCCCTCCAACGTTTACGCTTGGGAAAACTTACGGTTCTCTGACAGCCATCTACCTTTAACATCCCGGAACAACATTGGCTCTTACTTGTGGGGGATTGGCTTAACCTATGATTTCATAGGGCGCCTCAGCGAGTCTCTAAATCACACTGCAGCGTCTGACGCATTATCCGCCGACATATGAGGCTCCATTATTGTGGACACATCGTTCCCGACATTCATAGTCGACGAGTTTATGGTTTCATCGTTTTGCCATTTGGTTGCGGCTTCACGCTGCGTACTAGTATGTTCTTCTGGGTGAGCTACTTCCGTATTCGCATGGGTGGTATGGGATGTCACTAGAGCATAATTGTTAATGCCTCTGGCCCCTAAGCAGTCTGCATGTAATTGCTCTCCAAACCACGAGCAGTTTCAGTAGCAGTCGCAGATTTTTCTTCGTCCTCCAGGAGTGTGCAAAGAAGGTCATGACTATCCAGTACGTCGCCAGGAACTTGCTGCAGAAATCTATCACACACTGCTCTCGCATATGGTCGCCTTGAACCAAGCAGATTCTTCAGCATATGGCATCTGACAAGCAACAATCAGCCCAATGCCCTCTATCACACTTTTAACGTTGAGGTACGGGGCCAAATTCCTTAAATAGATCTTCTGGTGGATACCACGATTTCCACCGAATCAAGGTATCGGTGAGTTCACTCCCTGCATCGGAAACACTACCTGTGAATCTGTAAGCATGACCTGTGCCGCTAGGAAAGTTTCTTGACCTTTGAAGAAACCTCCGTGTTAAGAGCAGCTTTTCTTGCCTCCGGGTTGTTTAGTTACCAGTAAGTTTTCTACGAAGCCTGCATGCGTGTGGCGGTATCCTTAAATTTTTAGTTTAATTCTGTTTCCGCTTTGGCAATTTTCTCATAACAGGTGTCTTTCCTCTCGTCCCAACCGTTGGCTATATATGGCCGTATATTTACAGCCTCTGCTCCCGAATAACTCCTAACTTCTGTGACCTAGCTGTCATTTCTTTGGTTGAATTGATGTAGCTCAGCTTCTTGTTTCGGATCACCTAATCCTTTGTGGTGTTCGCTAATATTGCTGAAATCGTCCCAGCGGAAGCGAAATCGATTCATCGTCCACGGAAGTGACCTGTATTCCGTCCTACCCTCCCAATCTCCTGAAACGACTTGTCGGCTACCATCTTTATCGATTTTCTGTACCTCAGCTGCATGACAACTCTGTACATGAAACAGTAGTGCCACTCAGAATCAAATAACAAAATCGAAACACGGACGTCAGCCCTGGTTTCAACAGATCCAACACTACTTACATAGGGAAAACACACAGCAACAAACTACATGTTGTAAACTAAGAGCAAGGCTACATCAAAAGAACGTTGTGGCAATACGCACGAAGTACCCTAGCTATATCTACGTGTGCTGCACACAGTTCATTCATGACACACTCAGCCACATTCACACACACACACACACACACACACACGCACACACACAATACACACACACACACACACACACACACACACACACACACACACACACACACACCATCTATGCGGTTGGCACTGTAGAGAGAATGGATAGTATGTCCTCTCGACCTGTTTTTCTGTTCCTATCTGAATAACGATTGAATGCAGCGCTCCATGCAAGTATATCAGCATAACTACCTCAACCTAAATCATCTGCACCTTCTCACTGTATTGAAGCCTAGGTCTCCCTCTATGGGAGGTTAAATTTGCCAGTCACGTCTTATTACCTCGATATCCCCACTCTGGCAATACACTGAGAACGCATGAAAACCGAAGCGCATATTGGGTGGTCAAAATATGATAATGGAGTCTATAAATAGCTTGAAGAAGCCCGTTGTTGGGAATCGGTTATATTGTAACACAAGCTTCTGAGGCTACATTGTGACTCACAGTGTGCAAAAGTGCAGTAACGAACTAAACGTAATGGCCCCACTTCGAATACTAAAAATGTATTAAAGCAGTTGCATTATGCCCCATTTGGGTGCAAAAATGTAATAATGCATAGATTCAAATGAAATGGAATGGCCCCACTTCAGGCACTAAAAATGTAGCAAGAATGATGGACAACTCTATTTAAGTAAAATGACCCCACATTGTGCGCCAAAAACGTGGCAGTTAAAACATGGTTAAGGAGTAATGATCACTACATTTATTCATCTGAGTATAAATAACCGATACAAATCTCTCAGAGCCGATTTCACTGAGCATAGAGACGATTCTGTAACTGAATATCAAAGGGGTGGTCGAGATGGGAGTGTGTGTGTGTGTGTGTGGGGGGGGGGGGGTGGTGATAATTCATTTCGTCTCAACAAATTAGGACATACGAGATGAGTGAGGACGCAAGTTTCTTGTGTGGTGTCAGTATTATGTGAGGATATCCAGGAGGGCTGTCGTCGTAGATGTGACTGTTGGTTGGGAGCCAGGAGACATTATATCCTCGTTTAAGTGCGTCACTTGGGACAGCTTACCCTGCACTCTCTCCAGTCATTCCTGTTTCCTTGCTCTACGGGTAAAAACGGTACCAAGAGCTTAGTGCTGCTCTCTTGTTCCACCCAACGGCCGTTCGCGTATTCCAGTGCTCGTGTAGCCTATTTTGTCGGCAAATTAAATAACAGAGGCGGTATCCAGTTTAGGTAGCGAAAAAACTATCGAATGTTCATCGATGCGGTGACTGGACCATAAGGACATGGCAGGCTTTTCTTATAAAAGGCTTTAAATGCGTCCGGGTGTCCTTCCTCTGCATTCCGTAGTCACCATGAAGGACGCAGCTTAACAGCAGGTTCCAGCGTCTCAGGCCTTTGGGAATGTAGTGGCGTCTCTGGTCTGTCAAATTCTTCAGATGAGACAATCCCTTCAGAGCGATGTCCAACAGTTGTAAACCGCACTTGTAAGTCTTCTGAGCGTTGGGGAAAGTCTGATCATAAGAAGTGTGGATTACCAGGAACATTTTTGCACATGGTATTGGGACAAGAAATGTTACACAATGTCATTCTCACAAAGGAATTTCGACAGTTCACACTGTACTTGCATTCGGAAGGACGGCGGTTAAAACCCGCGTCCGGCCATCCAGGTTTAGGTAATCTGTGATTTCCCTAAGTCGATGCAGGTGAACGCCGGGATGGTTCCTTTGAAAGGACACGGACGATTTCCTTCCCATCCTCCAAACTTTCTGAGCCCGTGATTCGTCTCCAATGATCTAAATGTTGTTGGGATGTTACAATCTTATCGTCCTTCTTCCTCCCTTCCACAGTGTAAACTGGTAAAACACAATTAAAATGATATCCTCTACCACCCATTAAGTTAGTTTATACATAAAATACGCATTTCAGTCCAAATGATGTAATATTAACAAAACTAAAAGCCACAGAATCAAAAGTCACATCATTTACAGTTAGCAGATTCACAGTAATTATAAATGAGGTTTTATTTCGCAAAAACCTACTCACCTACTTCAAGTAACATATGTAAACCCATGCGGAACTTAGAAAGTCATTATTTCCCATTGTACTGTTGCTGCTTCGTCAAGAATAATCCTGCATGAGCAGTCAGAAATACTGTGGAATAGAACGTTGCAATCTGATGACTCATAAGGAGCCGTACTAGACTCGAACTGCAGTACTGCACAAATAGCAACACTAAGTGGCTGGGAGCAGCAAGGACAGGTTCCGGGAGGCGGCATTTAGCAGAGGTTGGAGGGGCGGGTTGGTACACTACTCGTGCGGCGATGCGCGCCTGCGTCCCGCCGTGTGCGGTGACCTATATACAGCTCCGCCTGATTCCTCCTCCCGGCAGCGACGTGATGCGAATTCCCGACTCGCTCGAATCTGCATACGGCACTCCGCAAAAACATTCCTCTGCTACATCACAGGCACTTTCTCACTGAATAAATGAAGAGCACGACATTTTTAAGAGTCTGTCGAGCAGAAAGCTTAAGTAGTTCGCGACTCTGCGATTCACTCCCTAACTGAATTACTGAAGCCTGCTTACCTTCTGATAAAATGCTCTCTGTTCGGAATAAAGACTTCGCCGAACGTCAAGAGAAAGAAGGCGTCCTGGAATATGTACAGAAGGGGGTCTGCAGAACGCCACTGTAAATCGAATCAGTATTTTCCGAAGAAAAATTGAATTAATGTAGGTGTTGTTAATGAGGCTTATTTCAGCATGGTTGCTTGCCTAAAATGTAGGTGGTAATGATACTGTATGCTGCGAATAATTGGACTCACCCAAAAGTTATGCACATTAGAATATGGGTAATTTTTTAATTTTCTAGAACAGACGTTATCATTCCGTTCACTCTAAAATACTAAGGCAATAGGTGCATGTAATAACGGTAAAGAAAAACCTCTACTGTTACAAAAGTAAATCCCATTCGCTAAAAGGTCCATCTCTGGAAATGCTCTTAAAGAGAAATTTTCTTTATCGTCCTTTAAAGCTTAACGTCTCGTCGATGACAGGCCTATTAAAACGCAGTAGGCGTGTCACAGAATCAGCTGTGGAATTCTGGCAAGAGAAACTCATACAAGACGTAATCACGAACATTTTCACTGGAACGGGGTTTTATTATGGACAGAATTCAACGCGCGTATCCTCTTTGCCATCTTACCCAAAAATATGAGGTCTAGATAGAAAAGCAGTAGATGACTGTAATTTAAATGGTCCTTCTTTCTCGTGTTAAAAACACAACACTTATTACTTGTTTACATCGAAGAGCTTTAGCATACAATACGGATGCTGAGTATTCTTTTATTCTCCCTACTCACCACACTTCCTGTTCATAAAGTAAAATAATTGATATTTGTCCTGCACGTGTCTCATTAATTCGTGACAACAACGGTATGTTTCCTGTAAATCACTTACTATCGTTACCATTCGTGACTAGTGATCACATAACCTTTTATCGTTGTCAGCCGTATGGTACCAAGTTTCGGTGTATACTTCAAAAATGGTTCAAATGGCTCTGAGCACTATGGGACTTAACAGCTGTGGTCATCAGTCCCCTAGAACTTAGAACTACTTAAACCTAACCAACCTAAGGACACCACACACATCCATGCCCGAGGCAGGATTCGAACCTGCGACCGTAGCAGTCGCGCGGTTCCGGACTGAGTGCCTAGAATCGCTACACCACCGCGACCGGCTCGGTGTATACTTCGAAGAACAATGGATTTATAAGTGTTTCAAAATAAATCATGTCTGTTGGGAAAAGAACTTCATTAAGTAGTACTGCTAAGATAAAGCACATGCATGGTGTCGGGCGGGCACCCTGCAGCGAGCAAGAACTCCGAATAAGGCAAAACATATTGGCGGCTAGATGAGAAAGCAGGTATGCCATGACTGCTGGCGAAAACAACAACACCCAGGATAGCTTGAAGGCGCCAAGGTGACTGTAAACAGCAGAAGCAACATATTCGAACCAGCTTCAACGCTCTGGGAAAATTAAGGACCTTAAAAAGAACGCCGGCCGAAGTGGCCGTGCGGTTCTAGGCGCTACAGTCTGGAGCCGAGCGACCGCTACGGTCGCAGGTTCGAATCCTGCCTCGGGTATGGATCTGTGTGATGTCTTTAGGTTAGTTAGGTTTAATTAGTTCTAAGTTCTAGGTGACTGATGACCTCAGAAGTTAAGTCGCATAGTGCTCAGAGCCATTTGAAACATTTAAAAAGAACTTCGGAGGAGTAGGGACAATGTCGCACTACGAGAGAAACTCGTTCGAGAGCCCTGAAAAACAAGTATACAGGCTGATTCTGCGATCACTTTAAAACCTTTTAAGAATGATGGAGATGTTTCTTACACTAACAAAATTGGACACGTGGTAGTACGTCTTAGGTTAGGTTAGGTTAGTGTTGTTTAACGTCCCGTCGACAACGAGGTCATTAGAGACGGAGCGCAAGCTCGGGTTAGGGAAGGATGGGGAAGGAAATCGGCCGTGCCCTTTCAAAGGAACCATCCCGGCATTTGCCTGAAACGATTTAGGGAAATCACGGAAAACCTAAATCAGGATGGCTGGAGACGGGATTGAACCGTCGTCCTCCCGAATGCGAGTCCAGTGTGCTAACCACTGCGCCACCTCGCTCGGTAGTACGTCTTAAGGTATGCACTTTAGAGGGCGTGTTTACTGGACACTCTTTTCTTGTTGTGATCCATACGACCTCCTCTCAACATACGGAATGCAAAGAATTCGCAGTAGACTGTCAGAGGTATAAGAACGAATTCCGCTTGCAACTTGGATCCGGTCGTTTCCTGACAAGGGGCCACACCACAGAATGATCAGTTTATCCTTCCACACCATCCCAGAAAGTTTCTAATATTAACACGGAATAAGCAGCCAGAGCAAAGGAACAAGTGAGTCATTACTTGGAAGCAGTCCAAGAAGTAACATTTAGGAGCAGTACATGCCACCGAACCGTCGGGAACAGTAACATCGTTGAGCTTCGAACTCACTATAGAGTGACATATCAACACTGCTGCAATAGGAAGCCGAGAAAGCTGTAGGCACTCGAGGGAGGAGAACTGACTTTCCGGTAAGTATCTAGCAACAGTTATTATCTTGATTTTTCTGCTTTCTGCGGAATAATAAGCAATATAGTGTTTGTCTCTAGCAGGAGCGAGCAGTATTTGATTTTTCTGTGTATCACAATATATAGAACAATAAGCGTTTTTCGCGCTTGCCTCCTGTTGTGAATAGAACGTTTTATTCTGTATAGTCGCAACGAGTAAGAGGTGATATTTTCTGTTCGTCAGAATCTAAAGAGGAACAAGCTGTTGTCTCCAATTGTGGCTAGGGTATTTGACTGTGTACTGTCAAAACGAGTTGCAAGCAGAGTGTTCGTGTCTGACAGCGAAAGGCTGAACACAGGAAACAGGAGTTGCAGGTGTGCGTCCAGCTTACAGATTGGTAGGATGTACTCACTGATTTTCAAATATATATAGAGCCATTGTGAGACACCTCTCTGAATAAGGTTAAATTGTCGGGAAAAAACTGTTGTTAAAGTGAATCCTTAAGTGTTTGCACCGATATTTACTTCCAACACATGAAAACTTCCCCTCTCCGTTCCAGCATTACCTGTACTAAACATCCTAGGAGACCTTCTCCCTCTCCCTCTAGTTAATATGCCTCTGTACCTGCAGTAATTGATCTTATGTTATTACCATGATAGCAACACGATTTATAAAACTGTCGCAGAAGAATTTTAACGGAGTCTTACTCAAAAAGTGATTGCCAAAATTTACCAAACAGGATATCGTTAAAAATACTTTGCCTTTCCTCCAAGGATTCCCGTTACATTCCACGAGCATTTATAATACTCTTTGGTACCAACTCTGTTAAGCTGTTACTGTTCTACCACGGAATCTCTGAATTCGTTTTAAGTCTATTGTCATGTCTCCGTGAGAAGATTTCCATATACAGAAACAGTACTCAACAATTATTGTCTCAAGGGGCTTGCAGCCCTTCTAAGAAACCTTAGTGTTCCGTGTGCGTGTGCGTACGTGTGTGTGTGTGTGTGTGTGTGTGTTTGTTTGTAGTTTATGGACGACAAACGACGAAATATCATATATGTTCCAAATACTACAAATGTTGTCAAATTTGTTAGAATGTTCTATTACAACACAGACTGTACGTGAAAGAGGCTAAAGCAGAGACAAACGGGAACCTGGTTTGCACATAACTTACAGAAAACAAGGATGATCCAACTACCTATCTAATAACAGACTAAAAAGGTCTTCGTAGTAATTTAGGGAGCAACCCGAACATTTCACAGAATCCTAAGGCGTAAGGTAAAGCAGAGGGAAAAGCTCCAGGTAAATTGTCACAACCCCCTCGTCGCCAAGTAAACCACAGTCAGCTAAAGTATGGCGCACTCTAATCTATACCATGCACTGCAGGGACAACTCGCTGGAACAAGACATCGTGAATCACAAGTCTGTGTTTTATGTGAATTTAAGTGAGACGGAGCACATCTCATCTCTATGGCTACAAGGAGGTATGCCACTGCCGCATTGTTGACTTAACTAATAGCAGCTTGCTGTCTGCTACTTCCGTCCACTTTTCTTTCCTTCTGCCCGTGATTCTGTACCTCAACAGTGAGATGAAAGGGTGTGGGGGGACGGCACACTCAAACATCTAATTAAACATCTTTTTGGCTGCTGCATAGCTAATTAGTTTCCCCGAGTTCCTTAGTGCCCTGATACCCAGAAAATTTGTGTGGCATTACCCATTATTTGTAGATGATGAAGAACATCCTGTAGCCAGCCGGGGTGGCCGAGCGGTTCTAGGCGCTACAGTCTGGAACCGCGCAAACCGCTACGGTCCTGTTGTGTCATTTCTTGTCTGTGAGGCTGTCACAAGATTGTATGAGTTCACAAGTTAAATTAGCCATCGTGCTGGACTGTACGTTCCAATATTTTGCTTAATTAGTTACTTTTATTTTGATCGTCACTGAAACTTTCACTAAGACGAACTGTTTGAACACCATATACTGACATTTACATGCCGGTCGCTGTGGCCGAGTTCTTCTAGGCGCTTCAGTCCGGAACCGCACTACTGCTACCGTCGCAGATTCGAATCCTGCCTCGTTCATGGATGTGTGTGATGTCCCTAGGTTAATTAGGTTTACGTAGTTCTACGTTCTAGGGGACTGATGACCTCAGAAGTTATGTCCCATAGTGCTCAGAGCCATTTGAAACATTTTGACATCCTGGATACATATTCTGGACTACCGAAGTCGTCCATTCACCTGCCAAGATACTTATTTTAGGTGATCGACCCATTACATATGATTTCTTGATGTTGTTGTTGTTGTTGTGGTCTTCAGTCCTGAGACTGGTTTGATGCAGCTCTCCATGCTACTCTATCCTGTGCAAGCTTCTTCATCTCCCAGTACCTACTGCAACCTACATCCTTCTGAATCTGCTTAGTGTATTGATCTCTTGGTCTCCCTCTACGATTGTTACCCTCCACGCTGCCCTCCAATGCTAAATTTGTGATCCCTTGATGCCTCAAAACATGTCCTACCAACCGATCCCTTCTTCTAGTCAAGTTGTGCCACAAACTTCTCTTCTCCCCAATCCTATTCAATACCTCCTCATTAGTTACGTGATCTACCCACCTTATCTTCAGCATTCTTCTGTAGCACCACATTTCGAAAGCTTCTATTCTCTTCTTGTCCAAACTGGTTATCGTCCATGTTTCACTTCCAAACATGGCTACACCCCATACAAATACTTTCAGAAACGACTTCCTGACACTTAAATCTATACTCGATGTTAACAAATTTCTCTTCTTCAGAAACGATTTCCTTGCCATTGCCAGTCTACATTTTATATCCTCTCTACTTCGACTATCATCAGTTATTTTACTCCCTAAATAGCAAACCTCCTTTACTACTTTAAGTGTCTCATTTCGGAATCTAATCCCCTCAGCATCACCCGATTTAATTTGACTACATTCCATTATCCTCGTTTTGCTTTTGTTGATGTTCATCTTATATCCTCCTTTCAAGACAGTGTCCATTCCGTTCAACTGCTCTTCCAAGTCCTTTGCTGTCTCTGACAGAATTACAATGTCATCGGCGAACCTCAAAGTTTTTACTTCTTCTCCATGAATTTTAATACCTACTCCGAATTTTTCTTTTGTTTCCTTTACTGCTTGCTCAATATACAGATTGAATAACATCGGGGAGAGGCTACAACCCTGTCTCACTCCTTTCCCAACCACTGCTTCCCTTTCATGCCCCTCGACTCTTATAACTGCCATCTGGTTTCTGTACAAATTGTAAATAGCCTTTCGCTCCCTGTATTTTACCCCTTCAGAATTTGAAAGAGAGTATTCCATTTAACGTTGTCAAAAGCTTTCTCTAAGTCTACAAATGCTAGAAACGTAGGTTTGCCTTTTCTTAATCTTTCTTCTAACATAAGTCGTAAGGTTAGTATTGCCTCACGTGTTCCAACATTTCTACGGAATCCAAACTGATCTTCCCCGAGGTCCGCTTCTACCAGTTTTTCCATTCGTCTGTAAAGAATTCGCGTTAGTATTTTGCAGCTGTGACTTATTAAACTGATAGTTCGGTAATTTTCACATCTGTCAACACCTGCTTTCTTTGGGATTGGAATTATTATATTCTTCTTGAAGTGTGTGGGTATTTCGCCTGTCTCATACATCTTGCTCACCAGATGGTAGAGTTTTGTCATGACTGGCTCTCCCAAGGCCATCAGTAGTTCTAATGGAATGTTGTCTACTCCCGGGGCCTTGTTTCGACTCAGGTCTTTCAGTGCTCTGTCAAACTCTTCACGCAGTATCTTATCTCCCATTTCATCTTCATCTACATCCTCTTCCATTTCCATAATATTGTCCTCAAGTACATCGCCCTTGTATAAACCCTCTATATACTCCTTCCACCTTTCTGCCTTCCCTTCTTTGCTTAGAACTGGGTTGCCATCTGAGCTCTTGATATTCATACAAGTGGTTTTCTTCTCTCCAAAGGTCTCTTTAATTTTCCTGTAGGCAGTATCTACCTTACCCCTAGTGAGACAAGCCTCTACATCCTTACATTTGTCCTCTAGCCATCCCTGCTTAGCCATTTTGCACTTTCTGTCGATCTCATTTTTGAGACGTTTGTATTCCCTTTTGCCTGCTTCATTTACTGCATTTTTCTATTTTCTCCTTTCATCAATTAAATTCAATATTTCTTCTGTTACCCAAGGATTTCTATTAGCCCTCGTCTTCTTACCTACTTGATCCTCTGCTGCCTTCACTACTGCATCCCTCAGAGCTACCCATTCTTCTTCTACTGTATTTCTTTCCCCCATTCCTGTCAATTGTTCCCTTATGCTCTCCCTGAAACTCTCTACAACCTCTGGTTCTTTCAGTTTATCCAGGTCCCATCTCCTTAAATTCCCACCTTTTTGGAGTTTCTTCAGTTTCAATCTGCAGTTCATAACCAATAGATTGTGGTCAGAATCCACATCTGCCCCTGGAAATGTCTTACAATTTAAAACCTGGTTCCTAAATCTCTGTCTTACCATTATATAATCTATCTGATACCTATTAGTATCTCCAGGATTCTTCCAGGTGTACAACCTTCTTTTATGATTCTTGAACCAAGTGCTAGCTATGATTAAGTTATGCTCTGTGCAAAATTCTACACGGCGGCTTCCTCTCTTATTTCTTCCCCCCAATCCATATTCACCTACTATGTCTCCTTCTCTCCCTTTTCCTACTGACGAATTCCAGTCACCCATGACTATTAAATTTTCGTCTCCCTTCACTACCTGAATAATTTCTTTTATCTCGTCATACATTTCATCAATTTCTTCATCATCTGCAGAGCTAGTTGGCATATAAACTTGTACTACTGTAGTAGGCATGGGCTTTGTGTCTATCTTGGCCACAATAATGCGTTCACTATGCTGTTTGTAGTAGCTAACCCGCACTCCTATTTTTTTATTCATTATTAAACCTACTCCTGCATTACCCCTATTTGATTTTGTATTTATAACCCTGTAATCACCTGACCAAAAGTCTTGTTCCTCCTGCCACCGAACTTCACTAATTCCCACTATATCTAACTTTAACCTATCCATTTCCCTTTTTAAATTTTCTAACCTACCTGCCCGATTAAGGGATCTGACATTCCACGCTCCGATCCGTAGAATGCCAGTTTTCTTTCTCCTGATAACGACGTCCTCTTAGGTAGTCCCCGCCCGGAGATCCGAATGGGGGACTATTTTACCTCCGGAATATTTTACCCAAGAGGACGCCATCATCATTTAATCATACAGTAAAGCTGCATGTCCTCGGGAAAAATTACGGCTGTAGTTTCCCCTTGCTTTCAGCCGTTCGCAGTACTAGCACAGCAAGGCCGTTTTGGTTAATGTTACAAGGCCAGATCAGTCAATCATCCAGACTGTTGCCCCTGCAACTACTGAAAAGGCTGCTGCCCCTCTTCAGGAACCACATGTCTGTCTGGCCTCTCAACAGATACCCCTCCGTTGTGGTTGCACCTACGGTACGGCCATCTGTATCGCTGAGGCACGCAAGCCTCCCCACCAACGGCAAGGTCCATGGTTCATGGGGGAAGGATTTCTTGATATTACGCTAAATCCTTGTGACCCACACAAAATGTTTAAGACTAAACTTTTAATCAGATGCTATAGCGTTATTCCTCCTTGTTAGAAGCATTGTCTTACATTCATCACGTTAAATAAAGCTGCTATCTATTACACGATGTGGAAAATGTGGGGTACTGCCCACTCGTCTCTTATAGGCTGCCTAAGGATGTTGTTTTCTCTGTTAACTAAACAACAATTCAAGCAAATCACACTCATGGTTTTTAATACAATAAAGTAGACTGACAATACTTAACTTTGGTTTACAAGAACGTGTCGCAAGCGATGGCTGACACGCAATCAGTGCCCTTTTTCTATGTACAATGTTCATGCAAGTTTGTCACACAGTCTGTGGACCACGAATAACGACTATAGTAGAGCTCTCTTCTAAGGCTTGGTTTCTACTCTTGTCCGTCTTCTACTCACCTGCTGAGGCTGGCAGCAGCGGCGCTTTGGCGCTTTTATTGTCTTCATATAGAGGCCGCTCCGGTCGAGGTGTGGTCCTAGTCAGCGGGCTATTGGCTGACGTCGTCTCACAGCCTACTTAACTCTTGTGTTCTTCATCTTCGTGCCGGCGCTTTCGTTACGTCGGAACAGAAAATATGTCATAGTCTTCCGTATTTCCCTGCAATAGCAAAACAACGATACTTGCCACTTACGGACAGTATTTGTAGTGAACAGGGCGCTAGTGCTGCCGATCCTATTCCATAAATTATTTACGCATGTAAAGAATACTGAGAGGCCTCTTACGCAGCGTTGCTGTATGCAGAATTTTACTTTGGTTTGTGTAATATATTGGCGCTACAAGATTACGTACTCGGCTGTATTAGTCCAATATAGGTGGATTTGTTGTACGTTGGTTAGTTTAAAGAGATGGCGAGGCCATCTCGGTATTTTGTAACGATGCAACTGTTGCCTTAGAAACCTACTCAGAACTGAGTGCACTCCAAAGTGAATTGGAGCAGTGGCTTGATACAGGATTCGCTTTAAAGAGAAGCAGGCTTCAAATTCTAATTAAGTCTCCCAGTTCGGGCTTTCCATGCTTTCGCGAAAACGATTTGTGAAGGACAGGAACGCATTCCTTGTACATGCTTGGCCTATCTGTACTTCAGTTTCGTCTCTAAAGAAGCTATATCAGATGGGATATTAAACCCCAATCTTGAATTCTCCATGTCCCCTTGAATGGGGTCCAAAGTGTTTCCAAACACTGTTCCGTCGATCAGTTGCGCGAGTTCATACAAATACACACAAAAGGTTCATCAATATTTCTCTAACCATATGATAGCGACTGAAATCCGCTTTCAGTAATTATCTAAGGTAAGGGCTAAGTGGTGTTATGTAAGTATTCAAAAATGGTTTAAATGGCTCTGAGCACTATGGGACTTAACATCTGAGGTCATCAGTCCCCTAGAACTTAGAACTACGTAAACCTAACCTAACCTAGGGACATCACACACATCCATGAACGAGGCAGGATTCGAATCTGCGACGGTAGCAGTAGTGCGGTTCCGGACTGAAGCGCCTAGAAGAACTCGGCCACAGCGACCGGCATGTAAATGTCAGTATATGGTGTTCAGACAGTTCGTCTTAGTGAAAGTTTCAGTGACGATCAAAATAAAAGTAACTAATTAAACAAAATATTGGAACGTACAGTCCAGCACGATTGCTAATTTAACTTGTGAACTCATACAATCTTGTGACAGCCTCACAGACAAGAAATTACACAACAGGATCAGTACATTCAGACATTCATGGTACAATTTTCAGCTGATAGCAGAAACGAGTTAAGCGATAATGCCTTTCTCTCAGAACAAGGAAAAAAGATATTAAGTTTATTGGTTTGTATATCGTAATTCTTTTATAATGCTCTTCCATTACAGGAAAAAAGTACGAAATCAGATAGCAAATGGTTCTCCCCTCTAATTTATTGGGAACTACCAAATCTTTAAAATTTCACCTACTAATGCTTGTGAAGACTCATTGACGATGCTTCTACACTGTTAATCCCGCACACATACTTAGAATAGGACTTGGATATTCATATTGATACCACTTCTAGTGACCGCTATATTATGACACACTGCTTATAGAAAATTTTAGCACAGCTAATTCAGTTAAACAGACTGGGTAAACGATCACGTGCTTCTCTTCTGTGGAAAATAGAGTTTCCGTAAAGGTACAGAATTTTTTGGCGTCAATTTCGTGGTTCAGTCACATTAGGGTTTGGGTTCGTTCGCGGCGGACGGTGGCGCGAGGGCTTTTTTATCGCTGGTCACAGCTGGATTCCCAAGAAGCTGCTCACCGACTGGAAATTTATATCCCACAAAGGTGGACGGCCCTGAAAGCAGAGCAGTACCGCAGGTGGAGCTCTCTGCGTTGTAGAAGTAGATCTCACCTCTGTGAGTCATTCATCTTTCACAAAGCCACTAAACACTACCGCCACTTTCACGCATTATGCGCAGATGTTCCACACAATCTTGCGACTGTTCGTAGATAAACATTACCACCACTTTTCCGCATCCTGCATGAACCTTCCAAGCAATCCTGTCATTGTTCATTCTGAATCCGTTGGGCTAAGCTGTTATTAAGCTGTAACTGAGACTTATTTTTGCAGAAAACGTAGTAGAACGATACTTTCAAAAAATTCAAACATTTTTTCTCCGTTTTAATGATACTTAGTGATACGTTTGTTGCACGAAATAGTACAAACGCTGCCCCAGCAACTTATTTTACAGCAGTTCTCCGAAAGATGGCAAATAAATGATGCTTCAAAATTGTAACCTTGATGACGACTCATAAACTTCAAACAACAAATACTTACTGATGTGAGAATTAAAAGGAGTCCGTGTCTCGTTTAAAACTCTCATGCATTTTATCCTGACTGTTATTCTCATTTAACTTTTTTTGTTTCGGATCACACTTTTTGCCATATGCTGTGGAATTTTGGAAACTACTATGACTCTTTGCAATAGAAGGGAAACCGTCACTACATCTCAAGTCCACCACGTAATTGACATGTGAAGTCCAGCAAAATTTACTTGTATTTGACCGAATGAAACCGATATTGCGACTTCAGCGCAAGAATCAAGGGAATGGGTTTTATTAAATGTTTTCATTCATTTCTCAAGCGGGGCTCCCTGCATCAGTGATTCCACAGGTGATATGGCGAAATGTCACAATTTACATGGGAAGAGAATGATAAGTGAACTATATTCCGTGGAGCGAAGATACATTAGTTTGATAGATCTTCCCTCTCAACTCACATGCTGTATGCCAAGAACAATCTTAATAATATGGTTCCTCAAGAGAGGAAAAATTTCTCTTGCACATTCTTGACGTATGGTCCCGGCAAGGCATCTTTCCTCAAAGACGGCACGATATGGATACAGTTGGGAATACAATATACTCCGAATATGACAACATACATCACTCCTCTCAATCAGAAACTATGGGGGAGGTTGTACAGGAACTGCATAGCAGCATGCACTATCATTATACACACGTCAAAAAATGTTTTGCATCACCTCGGTTCCCAGAGTTGCGAACAGAAAACTTTGATAGAGATCAACATAAACATCATTTCCGCCCTTTTTATTGCTAATGAAAACCACACATTGCATATTGCACCACCATACAGCGAGACCTTCAGAGGTGGTGGTTCAGATTGCTGTACACACCGGTACCTCTAATACCTAGTAGCACGTCCTCTTGCACTGATGCATCCCTGTATTCGTCGTGGTATACTGTCCACAAGTTCATCAAGGCACTCCTGGTCCAGATTGTCCCACTCCTCAACGCCATTCGGCGTAGGTCCCTCAGAGCGATTGGTGGGTCACGTCGTCCATAAACAGTCCTTTTCAATCTGTCCCAGGCATGTTCGATAAGGTTCATCTCTGGAGAATATGCTGGCCACACTAGTTGAGCGATGTGGTTATTCTGAAGGAAGTCATTCACGAGATGTGCACGATGGGGGCTCGAATTGTCGTCCATGAACACGAATGCCTCGGCAATATGCTACTGATATGGTTGCACTATAGGTCGGAGAATGGCATTCACGTATCGTACAGCCGTTATTGCGCCTTACATGACCACCAGCGGCGTATGTCGGACCCACATAATGCCACCCCAAAACAGTAGGGAACCTACACCTTGCTACACTCGCTGGACAATGTGTCTAAGTCGTTCAGCCTTACCGGGTTGCCTCCAAACATGTCTCCGATGATTGTCTGGTTGAAGGCATATGCGACATTCATCGGTGAAGAGAACGTGATGCCACTCCGGAGCGGTCCATTCGGCATATTGTTGGGACTATCTGTAACGCGCCGCATGGTGTCATGGTTGCAAAGATGGACCTCTCCATGGACGTCGGGAGTGAAGTTGCGCGTCATGCAGGCTATTGCGCACAGTATGAGTCGTAACACGACGTCCCATGGCTGCACGAAAAGCATTATTCAACATGTTGGTATTGCTGTTAGGATTCCTCCGACCCACAACCGTAGGTAAATATCGTCCACTGCAACAGTAGCCCGTGGGCGACCTGAGCTAGGTATGTCATCGACAGTTTCTGTCTCTCTGTATCTCCTCCATGTCCGAACAACATCGCTTTGATTCACTCCGTGACGAATGGACACTTCCCTCACTGAGAGCCCTTCCTGGCCCTATGTAACAATGCTAACGCCATCGAACCGCAGTACTGACCGTCTAGGCATGGCTGAACTAAAGACAACACAAGCCTTGTACCTCCCCCCTGGTGGAATGACTGGAACTGATCGCCTATCGGACCCCTCCGTCTAATAAGCGCTGCTCATGCAATGTTGTTTACGTCTTTGTGCGGGTTTAGTAACATCTCGGAACAGTCGAAGGGACAGTGTCTGTGATATAATATCCACAAAGTCTATCTTCAGGAGTTGGGGAACTGGGGTGATGGAAAACTTTTTTTGTGTGTGTAGATGAATTTCAAAGGGAACAAGTAACTAAGATCGCCACACTGACCAAATGTCTAGTAATTCTAACAAATCGTAAGTTATTGATAAATTTTTCGCCTTGTGGGCATTCGTTCCGCTGAGCAACTGGATTAGGTTATCACTGTATGTTCCTAATGTTGGAAGACCTTGACTTCAAAGTGAACTCTTTACAAATGAGCATTGCACACTCAGATATCTCCTTCCATATACGTAAATGCTGCTCGTTCATGGGATCAAGGAAATGTGTGTATCTTTGGACCTAAATGAAATGTCACCTCCTCTTGTCTTCCTCTAGATCAATAATCATGTTAGATTTGTTCGGTTGAGCAAACACGGGTGTGCAACTGATTCTATATATATCTCCTCCGAATCACTCATTTACCCTGACCCAGTGTTCATACATTAGATACCGCTGCAATTTCTACATTTGTGTCACTACTCGATGGCTGATGAGCTGTTGACTCTCATACAGTGCTTCCTGTTCCTCCAGTTTATTTTGTCCTGATTCCAGTTGACCCACAACAAAGGCTAATTTCTTTACTGTCACTGTTTCTTTCTTAGCTCTATTGGTTAACTGTTTCCAAATCAGACGTAACTTTAACCATTTTTCTTCAAATTTCCTCTGTGGTACTCTTACCCTATGCAAATCATGCATCGGTTTTCTTCTCTAAGTTAACACCCAGTGCTTCTATTTGCTTTTCTAAATTGGTCTTCTGCGCTTTTATCCATTTCCTTAGGTTGTTCTCAGTCTCATCTAATTTCCCATTCAAAGACTGAAAATGTTGTGGCATTAAAGTTTGAAGGTGTTATGGTAGAATTCAGGTGCATCAGACGTCTTTTCATTTGGCATTGTTACTGAGGTAGAAGATTCATAAACTGTGACCTGTACCTACCCCATCTTGATGTCTGCTGCCACGATTATTCCCTCTCTTTGCAATCCTGGATGTTGTGAGAGGTAGCCCTTCCCTTAAGTTATGGTCAACTCGCTGTCAACTTGAATCACATGCTCGTCGATTAATATTGTATTGCCACACAAAGCTAATTTGCTCTGGAAAAACGTTCCTCCTTCACACTAAATGGTATTCCGTTCTGCTCTTTCCCCTTAAAAGTGGCAAATATAGATTAGACCTTTTGCATAGGAATGGGTGGATCCTTGCATATCTGAAAAAGAAGTGGAACACATAGTTATAGTTCGTAAATGCTTTGTCTCACCTTAATTTACTAAACATGAAACACGTACAGTCCTGTGGAATAAATGATGTGCCACATGTTCACTGACAGAATTCCCGATACGGAAATTTTATTCTCCAAAATGTACATATGCTGTGGTTCAATTATGTGAGTCAGTACTCAAGTCAAATAGCGTGAATACTGCATGAGAAATTACAAACTAAACATTTAATTTAATGTAACAGCTAACCTAAAGTTCAGTGGTATCTGATATGCAGACATGTTCGTCATATAAAAGGCGTCCGTATCCCGTTAGGTCCTAGGAACACCATCGATAATTCCATATCGTGCAATGCCTAGGGGGGAGGGGGGTGGTCACTTTATGACCACGCAGAGAAACAAATACAAAGAAAAATTTCGTTAATTGACGTTTACTTATATTAACAATATGCATTTCAAACAGACACTGATTTGTTACAAAGGTTCAGAAATTGAAAATATCTCTTAGCACACTCTTAGGACACTTTCAATAAAATGTACTACCAAGGGTTGGGGGGGGGGGGGGGGGGAGTACTTAACACCAATTCTAAAGAGAAGCTAAAAATTCTAATTACGTTAATTATTTTTGAATTTTACTCACAAAATGGTTTTACTATATGTACTGATGTGTAAATTCGGCCCTCTATCTGGACATATTGAATGTGACATTCACTGCAGAAAATTACATATACTACTACGACAAATTTTCGAATAAAGTTTAACTGAAAATTTATAACAGCTATGGAATCATCAGTTAGAAGAATTCATTAAAAACAATAAATATTTTTTTTCCAATTTTAAATTATGAAATAACGAACTAGATTACAATATCTTAGAAAAGTGGGCTTAAAGAAGCCTCCCCCATCTTGATATTGGTAGGGTTAAGCCCCTTCTGCTTCTATTCCTGATTATTATTCATATTTGTTATTTTTATTTTTAGGGTGACTCGTATAACCATATGCCATGAACCTTTGCAATCTACAATGACTGTCATAGGTAGTAGATAAATTGTTACTATATCGCAGTTCCACTGTGTACAGTGTCCTGTAAGTCTCTATGAACGTTTACTTGTACTTGACCCAACCCATTATTTCAAATGTATAATGGAAATGAAAATTGAGAATTCAACACAACGGTCTGGAGAGTGGGACATACTAAATACTCGTTGTTCGGTTTTCAAGCAGGGCTCCTTGCATTAGTGATTTTATTGGGAATGTAGCGAAATGCCGTAATATACATGGGAATAGAATGATAAGTGAATGATATTCCATGAAGCGAACAACACATACATTGTATGCCAAATACATTCTTACTAATATGTTTCCTTAAGAAGGCAGGGTATTTCCCTTAAACGTTCCTTACATTTACTATATACAAGTCATCTTTGCTCAGAGAGGCTATGGTAAGGTTACTCTTGGGAATTCAACAGGCTCTGAATATCACAGCGTACAACATTCGTATGAGACAAAAACTAAGGTGAGACGTTACACAGTATCTCAATAGCAACACGCTCTATCATTTACAGACGGATCTTAAAGGAAACAAGCATCCAAATCCACAATACTGACTAAGGGTCTAGTATTTCTAATAAATCCTATAATATTAACATATTCTTCGGCTTATGAGCATTCATCCTGATGGGCAAATTGAGTAGGACACGATCGCATGGTCCTATTTTGGGTAGACGCCAACCTCAAAATCAACCCGCAAAAAATTAACTAACAATGCTAAAATTCTGCACATGCAAATTTCGATCTACATCCAGATTTTCATTCCATTCAGCACCGAAAGCAATTACTGGTTATTAGGAAGATAACATGATGTAGAAGAGGTACTCATGATTCGCAAAAAGGAAACCGCATCTGTAAGTAAATATTCATTTCATTTGGTACCAAAGAGCATTAATTCTCTTCGTTAATAACTTAGCTAAACGCAAGTATTACGTAATCAAAAAGCGAAATGTCTCATAGATCCGGACCAGAAATCAAACTTAGACTAAGCGTGCTCCGAAGATCACGATCCATTCACCATGCCGTCTCCGAAACAGTGCCGTCTCGCGATTCTCTTGATTCACTGGCTGGCCTTCGTTGTCCGGTGCAACTTTACAGAGTGGTGAGGGGGCGGAACAATAGCAAAATACGCCAAAGAGGTACTATGGGTTTCCCCCGTCAGGAGGAGGCTAAAGGAGGGATTTTCCTACACCTACAGCATTTTGTCGAAACAAATTTTGAAGAAATTTCAGTTGGATTGTTCCATGACTTGAGGGCTTTCAAATAACTTTGCACCCTCCGACTCAACGTTGCAATATTAAAAGTTTTGGCTGATTTCGTTGCCTAGGGGCTGGGATATGTAGTTGCCGCGTTACAGGTCAAATACTGATGAGTCTACAGTATACGATAAGAATACACACATGAATCGAATGATCGAAGGTTTCTGTCACTCAGCAATTGAGAATTATGAATGTAACATAGAAATTTATAAATGAAGATTGCAATTAAATAAAATCTGCAGGTACTACCGTAACGACTTTAAGTGAGGAGTACGATAGTAGAAGTCCTTTTGAGAATGCGGTATATTTCTGCAAAACACTTATTGGTGTCGATGGTACAGCAATTAAATAAAACAAGCGGAATAACAGGGAAACAATTGATTCCTACTGCACGTAATTAGTTATGAACAACAGCATAGCTCGCGAGGTATTCACTTCTAAACGCACACTATGTCTTCACTGTAGAAGCCACGGAAATCAGAAGTGCACTAGTCGGCACTCCAAAGTATTTCTATCAGCCGCGACCACACGCAGACCGCTCCACACTCTCCAAGTCTGCCGCGACCGAGCGTCCGTCGCGCTGTCACGTCCAGGACTCCTCGTGTCCTGTGCCATACTCCAGAAATGCCGCTCTCCCGAACTCGCTTCGATCCAGTCTTCCCATTCACGAGCGCTGTGATTGGCTAGAGCTCTCGAGCCAAGTCTTCAATCCAATGCACCCACACACACATAACGAAACACATTCGAAGTACTGGATTTACATCTAAATAACTTGAAATTATATAAATATTCCTACGGCTGGACCACAAACACAATCCAACACACATTATTAGATACATAAGCAAATTAAATAAACATATATCAAAGGAATAGAACAAAAGGTAGGGTAAGTGTGTAGTACTTAAGGCCTGACGCTATTGATAGTAATCAGCCACTTTGACCTCCAATAACTCATGCACTATTCAAGTTACATGCCTGTAAATTATAACAATTTAGGTTTACACTAATAGCTTTCTAAAGACACGTTGACCGACGAAATTGGATGAAGCGTTTAAATTTTGGAAATTCGTTCCTGGGTGTTACTTGTATAATTTACCGTCATATACTAAACTTTAAACTAATAAAGATATTGAAAATCTGATTACACCATCACAATCGTAATGCAAATAATAGTAATGTCCATGTTTCTCTTTGAGGTATCATGATTCATCTGGTTACTATTAATTTCTATACGAACTGTGAAATATCTGTCATTAAGGTTTCACAAAGTCCGCCATCTTTGGCCCTCCCGGCGCACAGAGTCACCTAGTAATTCCCAGCCACGTGCTCGATGGACCACGTGCTGCTGCCGTTGTGAGGCACCACGCGGATGCTAACGAGCTCGGCCCTGCCGCGAGGCCCGAACGGTGGCAGCCAACTCTGAACGTAGAATATTTCCAGGGCGCCGCAACTCGCCCGTTACCTCAGAAAGTACATACACTAGTGCCATTGAGTTAAAAAGTTTAAGGTAAAGGGATAGAATACACAAACAATCGTTGTCTCCATAGTCGATAACGTATGAAGCAAAAATCGTTGTTATGTACCTACATGATGCTACAAAGTCATCATGTGAATATTGAGAATGTCTACGCTGATCAGTGTATGTTTAAGATTCAATCTCACCTGTAACTATAGTGTCTACAATGTTTGTAGTTTCCACACATGGACTTCTCCACTTACCTCCAACATGATGCCAGGATGTTATGATTTTATGCATATGCTATGCCTACACCATTAATACACTGTAATTACATGGTACACGCCACAACCGTGGGAATTATGCCACAAAGTACACTGCATGTACAGCACACTGACATCGTACATACCCCACAAATACGCAGAATACGTCGCAAATACACCATACTTAGGCTATTCATATACTGAACATGCATCACATCAAATTAGGATGAACTGCTACCTACTTTGTTTTTGAGACACAAAGGCTGCTGCTGGGTTCATGACAGCCACACACTGTTTATTACTAAGCGATCTACTTCTCGTTAAGGAGGCACCCAGCTGTGTATTCCGCCGGGGCGTAAATCATCATGCAGCCATTCCACTATGCACTAGGTAGAAGGTAACTGGAACACTCAGAAACTGAAATTTGTAACACAAATGGAATTGAATAATTTTTTAAAATAGTATTTAACCGAGGGGGAACCTGTTCCCCTACCGGGCGCGTCCCCAGGTGGCGGATAGGGGAAAGCTCTACAGATATGTAGGGTAGGTGGGAAATAAAATACCACCCGTGGACCAACACAGGACCAGAAATCCAAAGGCGACTGTCTCACATTGGGCGGTCTTTGGTCAGCGTCTGTTCCCCAGGTCAGGGGCGCCTGGGAAAAACCTCCAGGGCTAACAACCGTGGTTGTAAATTTGTGGCTCGAAGAGTCACCCCTTACATAATACTATCAATCATGGAAGAGTGTAATGTGAAACAAATTACCCCAGGTGGACAATCCACCGCACCAAGGTGCGCAAGCAGACTATCGGATTCTGGGGAGTCTGCAGCATTGCACAGAGATGAATCGGGACATGATAAGACATCAAGCAAATTGAAATGTAAAAAAAACAAGTTACATAGCTACTTTCAATGTAAACTCTCTTTTAAAAACAGGAAAATTAAAACATCTTACAGATACCCTCAAACATCATAGAATACTCATAACATCACTACAAGAAACTCGATACATAGATGAAAACAATTTTGATTCCGGAGGTTTCAGAATATACAAAGGAAAGGTAGGCAAAAGAATAATGAAAAACACACCCCACCTCGGAACGGGCTTTATAATAGATAAAAGTATTTTAGACTCCATTATCAGCTTTCAATCACAATCGGAAAGACTCTCCACACTCACTTTTAAATCTGCTAATAGAGTATACACAATTGTGAATGCACATGCCCCCATAAATGAAGACAATAGGAAAAATAAGGAAAAGGTGGAACGTTTTTGGGAACAACTAGATGACGCGGTGCAAAAGATCCCAGACAAACACAACATCATACTTATGGGGGACTTCAATGCTCAAGTAGGAAAAGAGAAGAAATACAAAAATATTGTTGGAAACTACCCAGCGCACAATAGAACTAACCAAAATGGAGTCAGATTAGTAGAACTCTGCCAAGCGCATGGCTTGACCCTGAAATCCACAGCCTTTAAGAGACTACCCAGAAAACAGAAGACATGGACCTCACCAAACCCACACTTGGGTGAATTTCAACTTGATCATGTGGCGATAAAATGGAAACACCACACAGAAATACAAAATGTCAAAGTACTCAGAGGAGCAAACTTGGATTCTGATCACTATCTTTCTAAAATAAAACTCAAAATTATCCCCAAAAGGAAAGATAGAAACAGTAAACCCAAAAGCAGAAGATACGATCCAGAAAAGATAATGAATTCGAAGGAGTTTCCCCTCGCGACTCAAGATATAAGGAACCAAAATTGGGATCAAATGAAGGAAAGCCTACTAACCAAAGCTGAGCAAATAGCACCTATAACCAAAATCAAAAAACACGCATGGTGGACGGAGGAATGTGACAAACTTATTGAGCAAAGAAAGAAAGCATGGCAACAGATGCAATCTCAGAAAAATGAATATAATAGGCAAAATTTCCTGAGTGTAAGAAAACTAGTGAGTAAAAACCTCAAAAGAATTAAAAAAGCACAAGAAGATCAACTCCTTTTGCAGATCAACGAAGACTTCAACAAAAACAAGACTAGGAGCTTTTACAGAACTTTTAAACAAAAAATAACCAAGTACAGCCCACCGACACTCCAATTACAAGATAAAAATGGTAATATTGCACGCAACAACAGGGATACTTGCAAAATTTTGAGGGAATATTTCAGAAACCTTCTCAACTGTAAAGAACCAATTGAAAAAATGGATTTCAGCAACTCAACTTCAACAAGTCCTAACTCAGAATCACCCACCGTCGAGGAACTACAATCAATCATTTTGAATCTCAAAAACTATAAGGCTTCGGGAGAGAACCAAATTACAGCTGAACTGTGGAAAAATGTCAATAGAAATGCCATAGAATCTCTCCAAAACATATTTGAAGAAATATGGAAAACAGAAAGAATTCCGGATGAATGGAAGATGGCCCTCATTCACCCAATTCATAAGAGGGGATCCAGAACAGACCCCAACAATTACAGAGGGATTTCGCTCCTTGACGTAACATACAAAATACTGTCTAAAGTCCTTTTGAACAGAGCAGAACCCCAGCTAGATTGTCAACTTGGAGAATACCAGGCAGGCTTCAGAAAGGGAAGATCCTGCCCAGAACAAATTCTAAACCTCAAAAATCTTATGGCCTACCAAAAATCGAGAGCAAAAGCGTATGTCATCACATTCATTGACTTTCAAAAGGCGTACGACTCCATAGACAGGGAATCTCTAATCTCCATATTAAAAGAATTGAACCTAGACAATAAAACTACAAACGTAATTAGAGAAACCATCACCAACACATACTCCAAAATTAAATTTATGGGAGAACTCTCAGACCTATTTGAGATAAAAACTGGAGTACGACAAGGTGATGGACTCTCTCCATTGTTATTTAACTGTGCCCTAGAAAAAATAGTAAGAGAATGGAACAAGAAAATCAATAGTGGAATCCGACTAGGAACAAAAAACAAAGGCATCAAGGTTAATTGCCTAGCATTTGCAGATGATATGGCCCTACTAGCTGAAACATGGGAAGAAGCCAAAGAACAGATCCTCGAATTACAGAAACAAGCAGAGAAAATAGGCCTTAAAATTTCTTTTGAAAAAACCAAAATAATCACAAATATAAAAAAGCCAATGAAATATCTTAAAGTAAGAGACCAAAAGATCGAAATTGTTAAAGAATTCAAATATCTTGGTGAATGGATTAGCTGGAACGCCCTTGAGAAAAAAGCAATAGAATTAAGAAGAAACAAAGTTGAACTAGCCTTTCAGCTTACTAAAAATACTTATAATAAAAAGTCCCTCTCATGGAATTCAAAAATAAAACATTACAACACTGTCATTAAACCAGAAGCACTATATGCAGCTGAGACATTATCTATCACTAACCATGGTCCAATTGAAATGCTCGAGATCAAAGAAAGAAAAATATTGAGAAAAATTTTAGGCCCCAAATTTCATAACGACAAACTAATTCATACCAAAAATGAAACACTCTACAAAACCACAGAAAAACTTTCGGATACAATGAGGAAAAGAAGAATTGAGTTTTATGGGCACATTCTCAGAATGAACCCAAATAGACTTACAAAAAGAATGTTTGACTACTTCAGGAATAAAAAATCCAAACCAAATTGGTTTATCCAAGCAGAGAAAGACTTAAGAGAACTACACATCACAGAAAAAATGCTCACAGACAGGACCGCAAAAATGATAAGCAAAGACAGAAAAGAGGGATTCCAGCTCCAAAATAGGAAGAAAAGAACGATTGTCATCTCTGATGAGGAAAGAAAAGCAAGATCAGAAAGAATGAAGCAGTACTGGGCGAAAAGAAAGGCACAGAACACACAGAAGTGATTGATTCAACGTACCCCAAAGTTGGGTGAAACGAAGAAGAAGAAGAAGTATTTAACCACTAAAGCAAACACTTCTCAATGACTAGAAACATACATTTGCTCCTAATATAATCATGAGCCGTATATTTAGTATCAAAGATAACAGTATTATTCGTTATACCGGGCTATACATTTACAGCTGTCGACATACTTTTTAACTAGACGAGTGAGAACTCTCAAACAGTGACCATATCGAAGCTTATAGCGGCAAGAGAGTCCTCATGTAAGTATTAGTGTCTATGAAGAATAGAAAATACTGTTGATAACATGAATATGTTTAACTAATAATTTGTTTTACTTCCTCCTTACAGACGAGGTGACGCCACTGTAGCAGCAGCAGTCGTCCAACTCGGAAATAATGTCATATAACCTACACTTTAAAGAAATGTGGTATTTAACATATCAGTGTGGGTATGATGTTGAATTTAGCCATCTAACCAGGAATTAGTGATAACAAAATAACATCCCCAGACTAACTGATTCGTTTATATGGGACTTCAATGCATACGGTAGCTTTGTTCCATGGTAACATATACGCCCCCTTGCTGATATAGGGTTAACATCCTGTCTCTGCAAGGGATTCCCCATGAACAGTAAAATTATTTGACGACAGGTAATACTCACATATACAGGATCATACATTTATAAGCCTAATGCTTGCTACCTATGCAATGCAGCATGACCTACAGAGTTGGCTAAGGTGGCAGCTGTATGTCTACTGTTTCTACGAGAAATTGTAGAGCTATCTTTTGGAGAAGACATGCAACACTTGCCAACCATCAGAGGAAACAATCAACCATCACTAAAATTCAGGCTGTGCATCAAGTGAAAATGTAAGAAGCAATTGTGCCAGAGACAGGCATATCGCTATGGTGTTACAAAATAATTTTCATGTACCCTGCTACATTTAAGAATTTATGTATAAAAGTGTTTAAGAGCCATACGTTTGTTATTTATTGCTCTAATAAACGTCCTATATACTAATCTAAACGAACAGTCATCAACAAGAGGGAGTGGAAGGTACAACCTTTTCACAAGACTCTTGTAGTAAGCGAGAAGTCTAGCAGACATACCGAAAATCAGGTGAAGAGTTCTAGTCATTTGCTTCCTCCCGATAGTATACGTCATTTGACTGTTGAACCATCTGACGGCGAGAATAAATGTCAAGCAAATAATGAATGCAGCTCATCATAAACAAAAGAAGGTGAACTTGCAGGGTGATTTAACAAAAATTACATACTGTCAGTTGTGGCGGTGGTTAAAAGTGCTTCGATGCAGACTGGAAGAAAAGCCGTGTGAAAACGCCTAGAGTTCTACCAACATCTAAGTCCTGTGGTGGACTCATTGGATTTCTGACTCCAGCATTGGCTCGATTATTGGCTATTGCCTCATTGCCCGGAAGACCTGCTGCCGTAGCCCGAACAGTAAGGAAGATACAGAATGAAAAGGGGCAACTACAGGTATCGAGGTAGCATAACAGGATGTTGGAGGCCACCGATATCTATAAGGGACTATATTTAAAACCACAGAGGGAAGTACTTGTTCTGTCTATACCAAAATGGCCCTAATTGTTACACTGGATGCACCACTTAACAATAAAGATCTACTTAAATTCTTCGAGAAACTCAACATCTAAAGATTTCAAAGAGCGTTTGTGCAAAATTCGTCTGCACAGATGACATGGAAAAACTTAGAATGTGGTATTGTCAGTTCAGATGTTGCAGGAGGAAGTGACACTCAGTGGGATGTATACGTTAAAAAGTCTGAAATACCATGTACTGCTTTCACTCATATGATAGTTTGAAACCCTTTGAAGAACTCCAACGATACCTTACTGACAAGAACCCGGTGTTCTACAATTTTCGATGCTTCCAAGACTTCAATTCATATATCTGTTACCATTTCTGTTTAACGTTTTTCCTAACGAATGCATAAAATGAAGCAGTAAGCACGTTACTACACGAACTGAGGTTTAGATGTGATGCCCTACAGTCGTGCTTTAACAGACCACCCATCCCTATTAAGAGCAAACTAATTCCCCTCAGTGCATTTAAGCAAGGGGATGTGGAATCTGCCATTGATCAGTCTCGAAACATATAACGACATACCTATCATCACTGATGTGAAGAGTAAAATACATCTAGGAAATGGTGGGTTTGTAAAACTACCTTCTGTGTCAAATGATATTAATTATTTGAATGTGTATATAAAGCATTTTTGGCATCGCTTTGAGTTGTGTACAATCACTAATACGCTCATAATAGAGACCAAATCAACGAAACGAACCATAGACTTTAGGCACGAAAGTGAAGTAGGATCAGTATTTTTTCTCGAGGGGCCAAGTGTTAAAGAATAATCTGAGTTCATAATCCTGGCTATGAAGGAACAAGGGACGTCTACCGTCCGCCTTATCATCCTCTGCTTCAAAACATAATGCGGATGTGGTATGGAGGGGAATGTGGTCACCACACAGACCTCCTGGAAGTTTACAGACTTTCAAGACCGGTTTGCAGACTTTCCACAGTTGAGTCGCTAGTATTCGGTCAAGTAGCTTCTCAATTTTCATCATGATGTTGAGTACCCCCTGTAGCAATCCTCTCATCAATGTAAAATCCTTGACAGTACACTGAATCGATCTCACATGCTCCACATGGCAGCCATCTACATTGACCACTCAGCTACAGAGGTGGACATGAATAACAATACTGATGAAATTTATGAGTCAAATCAACAAACGAACTTTCTGCCTGTTAGCACGATCCATGCTGAACGTCACATGACAATGAATACTTTTCTTAGCAGTAGACTAGTTCTACTATCTAGAGATCGTTTCCTACCGAGAGTTTAGGCTACAAAATTGTAGACGTGCTTATCAACCCAATTTGCTTCTCAGGGTTCGCCTCCATACCTGAGTGGTCAGCGCGGCAGAATAACATGTGAGGGTCCAGGATTCGAGTCCCGACTGCGACGGAAATTTTCTCCGTTGGATGTTGTGTTGTCTTCCTCATCATACCTTCCTCGCCGACAAGCAAATTACCGAAGCGGCGTCAACTAATAAGTCTTGGCGACCGGTCTATCCAACGGGAGGTCTTCGCCACACATTTCATTGCATTTTCACCTCCCAGTGACTGTTCAGACATTAGACCATCTTGAGTTGAACATCATAGATCAGAATGGGTATCTATTTGATTTTTGCAGTGAGGAAGCTGTAGCATGTTTCCATCTTAAGTGACAACACAATATTCGGAGCCATAGGAACACCACTTTACAGTGGAAGCAGAACACTTAACAGAGGGGAATTACAACTTTCTTAAATCGATGGGACTGAAACCTTGTAATGACGTCGCTCGATATAACAACTACAATTCAATATGGCAATCGAGTCATTCATGAGGAATATTTCTTCCACAAACTTTTTGTTTCAATTACCTTCAATAATAACGATTAGACAGGATTTCTTATTCAACATCAAGATGAGTTGAAACTTCCAAGGAACAATTTCCAATATATGGAAGGAAGATTTGTAGCCATGAAGAAAGATAGTGGCGCTCTGCCAGCTAGAACAGTGTGAATTTCACATAATGTTTTGCCTTTCAATTTCGAGACATAAGGTAGGAACGTAATAACGAGGCTAAGTGCATGGCACAGTCTTGGACAGCTGATATTACTGACTATTGGTGGCATAGGAACATGGGTCTTATGGATTTCTGGACGTCCAGTCTACCTTATCCCTTGGTTACCTATGTCTTTATCGATATTCTGGTATGCGCTGTCATTTAGTAACCAGCACATTTTACCAAGGTTGTTGCCACGAAATACTAAAATAGAGGCACTGCCTTTATTGGCTGGAAGAACGACTGTCTGGATAGAATGACGAAGCTTACCCAGTGAAGATCTTTCTGCCAAAGATATATTGCTCCTTTGCGAGAGAGCCTCCACAACAGTCTGGCCAGTCTCACGTTTTATTTCATCCACTGAATGCATAGAGAGTGGTCAAACACCTTCTTCAATGGCACTGATGAACTCGGGGATCGTCAACACATTTAGCATTGGTGGATACTTCAATCTTTCGCCTAGAACCAAGATCATAGCACTGTACAGATTCCTACCTGTCTTATCAACCCTCACAATACAATGAGGTGTGTGGGGGTAGTTGAGGAATACTTTATGCATACCTCATGGCCGGCCACGGTGGCCGTGCGGTTCTAGGCGCTCCAGTCCGGAGCCGCGCTGCTGCTACGGTCGCAGGTTCGAATCCTGCCTCGGGCATGGGTGTGTGTGATGTTCTTAGGTTAGTTAGGTTTAAGTAGTTCTAAGTTCTAGGGGACTGATAACCACAGCAGTTGTGTCCCATAGTGCTCAGAGCCATTTGAACCATTTGAACCATACCTCATGAAAATATTGTTATTTGGACAGTTACTTAATACTTTAAAAATCTGAAATACATCATTAATGTTTTAATTAATTCTCCTACCAGATTCCATAAATTTTTGAGTTAAACTAAACCCAAAAATTTACGTCTTAGTAGTGAATGTCACTTGCCACATTGAATATCATATTCAATATTTTCAAGTTCAGGATCTTAATAGCACATCATTATCTCTTTAAAAGTATTTTATGAGTAAAAGTCAATAGCAATGAACGAAATCTGAATTTTTAAAATTGTTTAGAGGTCGTCATAAAATACTTCCAGCCTAGAAGTACACGTTATTGAATGCTTGTAGATGTTGCTGGTAGTGTGGTCAAGTACATTTTCCAGTTTTGGACTCCACTTACACATCAGTATCTATTTAAAAAGCATGTTGTTAATATAAATTAATAACAGTAAACGAATTTTGTTTTCTTTTTTTATATCCTTAGGGAGGGCACAGAATAGCCCTCCCCCCCCCCCCCCCCCCTTGATTAAGCGTTGGTGTTGGTATCGCTAGGGTTAAATGCGTGGCGTCGAATAACAGTTTCTTGCTACAAAGATGTTTCAAGCTGGATGAACCATGCTGTCTGTCTCTATGTATCCACGTCATGAACAAATTCTGATTTGGTCCATGCCACACTATCTACACTATTCCATGAGTTGTAGGGTAATTCCAGAGACATCTTCAGGGGTAAGCGATACATTTCTTCATACGCGTCAGTCTTTTGGCTAAGTCTGATGATGACCGAGTCATATATGGACAATATATGGACAATGCTTTATAAAAAGGTATAACATTTTATTGGGACATTCATTGTG
The DNA here is from genome assembly GCF_023898315.1 of Schistocerca nitens. Taxonomy (NCBI): domain Eukaryota; kingdom Metazoa; phylum Arthropoda; class Insecta; order Orthoptera; family Acrididae; genus Schistocerca; species Schistocerca nitens. The sequence continues at coordinate 955,547,547 of NC_064616.1, forward strand.
CTGCAAATGCATGAAATTCCATATTAAGAACGCCTTCAGCGAGACAGCATAAGGTCTTCGAAATTGAATAAACTACCACACATGAGAGTGACATTAGTAAAAGATTAGTACTTCTATAAAAGCAATTACCTGAAAGAGCTTTTAAGAAAAGATTCTTCTGCTAGTGCCGTCCAAAATTGGACCCGGTATCAGGACAACTGTACCGTCTTCGCCGGAAGATGTTTGTGGAGGTATCCAATAATTGGGTTCGTGAGGCAGCAACATCGAGACAGACTGCCAGGTTTAGAGGACATATTCGCAGCATTAAACTGTTATTGGATGCTTCGTCATTAATATGAAGCGCAGAGATCTGGACGACGCTACAATCATGGTTCTAAGTAAAGGACTGAAATTTTCACACACTCCAAACATTTTGCAAAGACCCATGTTCATCATCTCCGTTCAAGAAACTGTTCTACCACTCTCCGTGGATGCGGGAATTGACGTGAAACTGGCTGAGCTTTAATGGAGACTCGTCCGTAAAGGAATAACGTTTGTAGGAGAGAAGCCTGCATTACGTAAGCTTCCCCATTATACTGAAGCGGTCGCCCAACTATCTGTAAAGGTGTTGCCACTGCTCTAATGTCCTGAAACGACTGTCATAATAAAACGTACGCTTTACTGAGTGATAACAGTTATCGGAAGATCAGTAAAGACCCCAATAACCAGGTGGTATGTATGCCTCCCCATATCAGACATAACATATTCGGAGATTGAAACCAAATGGCTTCAAAGACGTCGAAATATCCATAACAAAAATGTTCCTGAGCCACTAAAAGTGAGTAACACAGATTTTCCAAAATACTCCTGTGCCTATGCCTGTGCTTAGACCCTTTCGTAGGAGGTTTTTGTGGGAAAATGTGCTCACCGCGTTCACAGCTTTGCGCACTTAACTGGCAAACTTAAAGCTCAGAAACTGAACAGTTCTGAGCTGTTATTCAGCTTCGATGTGGTGTCCTTATTCACAGAAGTAACCGTTTGAGAATCGTTATCTCTTACTACGATGAACTTTCATAAAATGGTTTCAGCTTTGTTCAAACATGTTACGACCTCTTCATAATTTTCATTAAGAAGGAATGTTTCAAACAGACTTATGTTGTCCGCATAGGTAGCCCTTTCTCGCACTTGGCGCTTAGGTTGTTTATTCAAGAGATTCGAGGAAAAGATGCTAGAATCTGCTAGTTTGAAGCTCACAGTATTTTGGATATCTGTAGACGACACGACCCCAATGTTGAGATAAATTACAACAATTTTTGAACCATCTTAATTTCACCGATGGAAGAATCCAGTTTACAACGGAAAGGCAAAAGGAGTGATATCTTCCGTTTTTGGGTATTTTGTTTTAGCGCAAAGACTATGGCAGTTTGAGATATGCAGCTTCTGTACTGAAAGAAGCCAACAGGTACTCTCCACAGAAGATATGTAAGGCACTACGAATAAAACCGAAGGTGAGCATAAAAAATGCAGAAGAAGACAGATCCTCAACAGGTATAAAGTAAAATTGATTTTTACCATCCATTGAGGACAGCAGCACTGTCTGCTTCCATTTAAGATGATTTGATGGTCAAGAAGACCTGGTGTTTACAAGACGCCCTGCGAGTGTGAACTTACTTACATCGAACAGGTGATTAGGAACGTCCTAGTTATACCGGGCTCCTGCTGCCCAATGTGTATTATCTCGTTCTACGAGAATGAAAATCTCCTTTATAAAATGCAGCATGGATTCCGCAAACAGAATTCTTGCGAAAATCAGCTCGCTCTGTTCCTCCATGAGTTAAACAGCGCGGTAAACATCGCCACTGAGCTTGATGCCGTGTTTCTTATCTTAAGAAAGACATTTGACACTGTCTAGCACTGTCGCTTAGTGGAAAAATAAGACCTTACCGAGTATTGGACCAGATTTGCCACTGGATTCAAGAGTTCCTTGCAGACAGAACTCATACGACGCTAGTGCCGGAGGACAATCGACCCATGTAAAGGTAATATCACGGTTACCATTAGGAAAGGTGATGGGATCGTTACTGTTTACAATGAATATAAATGATCTAGCTGAATGCGCCGGAAGCTCTTTAGGGCTGTTTTCAGACGATGCTGCTGCCTATTAAAGATAGCAATGCTAGAGGACAGTGGGCTGATGAATGGTACAGGAACTTGCAGTTGATCTCACAGGTGGTGTAACTGTAACATACTGCGTTTAAATAGCTGAAGAAATCCACTGCTTTATAACTACACCATTGATTACAAATTGATGGTAACAGTAACCACTGTAAAATATCTAGGAGTATCCATACGGGCCGACCAGTGTGGCCGAGCGGTTCTAGGCGCTTCAGTTTGGAACCACGCGACCGCTACGGTCGCAGGTTCGAATCCCCATAGTGCTCAGAGCCATTTGAACCATTTGAATTTATCCATACGGAGGCACCTAAAGTGGACTAATCACATGAAACAAATAGTAGGAAAAGCAGATGCCAGACTGAGATTCATAGGAAGAATCTAAGAGAAACGTAATTCATTCACTAAAGAAGTGGCTTCCAAGGAGGCTTTTCGATCAGTTCTTGAAAATGGCTCTGAGCACTATGGGACTTAACATCTAAGGTCATCAGTCCCCTAGAACTTAGAACTACTTAAACCTAACTAACCTAAGGACATCACACAATTCCATGCCCGAGGCAGGATTCGAACCTGCGACCACGGCGGTCGCTCGGTTCCAGACTGTAGCACCTAGAACCGCTCGGCCACCCTGCCGGCAATCAGTTCTTGAGTATTTTTCATTAGTCTGGGACCATTACCAGGCAGGACTAATAGAAAAGTTGGAAAGATCCAATGAAGAGTGGCGCATTTCGTCATGGGGTCGTATAGTCGGCGTAAGAGCGTTACAGGGATGCTCAATAAATTTCAGTGTCAGACTGTACTGGAGGGGCACTGTGCATCACGGACAGGTTTACTACTGAAATTTAAAGAGAGCAGTTTTCGGGAAGATTGAGATAACATGTTACTTCCTCCTTTCGAAATGGCCACAACGAGAAAATTCGAGAAATTAGAGCTAATATATAAGCCACCGACAATAATCCCTCCCATGCGCAATTCGCGAATGGAACAGGGAAAGGAGGATGAGTTAGTGGTACCAAAAGCACTCTCCTCCACGACTCGTCCGATGGATACCCGAGGGATGATGTAGATTTACATAGTCTGTGGCATATTGCTACATTGACCTGATCATTCTTTGCCGGTCGAAATTGTAGCTCACAATGCTGCATCGACTTCGCAGAGTGCGTCGAACGCATAGCCAGTTCATTTCGCACGTGTTTCTACTTCCTTGCCGCTGATCGAGATCTCTGGCGCGTGTGTATCTGTGGCTAGATACACAGTGCTATTGTCCACCTGTTTTAAAAGGATGGAGAGAGTGTTGTAGCTTCAGTCTCTTGCCTCACTCTGAAGATGGCGGAGTACTGTACAGAAAAATACTAGAAGATGTGTGGATTTTACATGGTTACATGCCAGATATTTAATGGTGGAATCATTGTGCCGCGAAAACAAAGAGATGTACATAAAGAAATACCTAAATTTGGGGAACGCCTAGGTGATAGCTAGGGCCCCCTGTTAAGTGAGTAAGTAATTTCGTACGCAACTGAAGAGAACATGAGTCGCAAACTACATTAATTACCATGATGATATTTTATCCGCCTCAATCTTTTGGGATAAAACAGGTCTAAAGTTTGTAGCTGAGCTACCCTTCATAATACAAAAGGTTGTACTGAGACCCAGATGAACTAAGGTATGTACATTCACTAATAAATTTTTATCACCGAAAGATTAACTTTGTGCTTCTTCGTCCCAATTCCATGCATCATTCTGCCCTGTAAAACTACACAGTTGTATTGGGGATTAAATCTCTGAATTAATAAATATTTTAAAACATTCACAAATCCCAATGAAATGCTTCCATTTCACGTTTGTTTGCGTGGCCATCTTCCACAGCAGCAGTTAAAATCAATTATTATTGTTCTTCTGTCTTGAGATTACTGCAATTGAATAAGAGACAATTAAATACGACACGTTTTCCTTTTATTTCTATTGCGTCTTCCGTAGTTATTCTGCATATTTGATACATACCTTTATACATTTTTGGTTGTTTTAGATTTAAAACTGCGTTTTTTATTAAGTTACTGCGCATATTACTTACGGTGTTTCTTTACATACTTTCGAACTACATACTCTTAAATGGCACCTTGTATTTTTTATTCATTTCCTCTCCTAAGGACCTACTCAAAAATGTATCATTCACTGAAACACAACGTTATAAATTACCTAACACAACACTGACGTTAACGCTCCCAGCATTTAGTGCAGGTTTTCGGGATAATGAAACACATCCACGTGCTGACGTTGTCAGGGAACAAATATAAACATAAGTAGAAAGCACACCCGTCATTCCGTCAACAATCGTCTGTTGAAGAGCTGTGGGTAGAAATGCTACTCATCTATGGGAAAGGTAAGTTAGCAGAACAGTAATTGCAATACTGTTTTCTTATGTACGGGTATATTTAGTACAGTAGTTTAGTCCTTTTAAATACTGTTGCGTAGAGTAGGCATACAGTAAAGGCTGTCCTTCCTACATATTGCATCGACATAAAGTTTCTTTTATTGTTTTTGTTGTTGAAAGTAGGCGAAATGCTACGCAGGCAGCGGAACTGTACAGAGAGCGATATCCTGACAAGAACTCACTTTCCCGACGTGTTTTCTCGTTTTGTTGCGACTCTTCATGAAAAGGGAACTTTCAAGCCAAGACAATGCTATCGTCGTAGCTCTCGCACAGACGAAGCTGCCAAAGTTACTGTTCTCGCTTGAACACGAGATTGGCATTCCTAAAACCAGTGTACATCGTATTCTTACACGTCACCGGTTCCATCCTTACCATGTACACCTACATCAATAATTGCATGGAAATGATTTCCAGAATCTTGTAGAGTTCTGTCAGTGGGCATAGCAGCAAATCCTCGCCAACCCGAACTTCTTCTGCAATTTTCTATTTACCAATGAATGTTCCTTCTCAAACACAGGACAGGTTAATACAACGAACATGCATTATTGTTCCAGCGATAACCCACGATGGCTTAGACAGGTGGAACATCACCATCAGTGGAGAGTTAACATCTGGTGTGGGATACTTGGTACTACAATTATTGGCCCTTATTTCATCAATGGTAGCCTAAACGGCACAGCGTATGCCAACATCCTCAGATGAATTCTTCCTCCTCCTCTGGATGAAGTGCCGCTAAGAACCAGAATGCTTATGTGGTATCAACACGATGGATGTCCAACACATAATGCCATACGTGCACGTCGTGTTCTGAACCGAAGGTTGAGGAGGAACAGTTACTGGGCCTGCTAGGTCTTCTGATTTAAAGCCTCTGGACTTCCTTCTTTGGGGATGCTTTAAAGACGTTGCCTATTGCGATATTCCAACAACTCCAGAGGACATGCAGAAACGTATCCTGCTAGCTTGTAATACTCTTCAGCAGGCAACACTGGAAACAGTAAATAATTCTTTCATTCAACGAGTGCACCAATGTATCGGTTCCAGGGCCACCACTTTGGGCACCTTTGAATGTTCTACTACTGGGCAATGGTACAGGAGAGTCACAGCCTATTTTGTGTTATGTTTTTAATTTGTTTTCATTTGTTTTCTGACAACTCCAGCAAGTGGACGAGTTTGTGATCCCAGGCTCAAAGTCAGTGTTGTATTATGTATTTATTAACGTTGTGTTTCAGTTTGTTGCCTGAAACGTTCCGCTGAACCTGAATTTCTAGTGGAGTCAGAGGGAAAGGGTAGTTGTTTGAGTGAATGAAGTTTCATACTACATGATCAATGATACAATGAATTTATTGCAAATGTTGTGAGAAACTGTGTTCGTTGTGTTGTGGGTGTGACAGAGGCCGATCACTGTGATACATATTTGAATATGTCTTTAGGAGAGGAAATGAATTACTGAATAAAAAATACAGGGTGCCATTTTAAAAAGTCATACTGTTGTTCATATCTTTGTAAAAAACAAAGCTACAACGAAGGCAACCATTCTGATTGATGTCCCCCTAACGGTTAAAGAACATTTGCTTCAAACATTTTGTAATTTACATGTGGGCCGACAGTTATTTAGGGGCGAAAATAAATGGGACACCCTATATATACATATATCATTGCAATCCACCCATCCCACTCTCACATCCGTGTCCAACATACAAGACATTAAAGGCAAAGGTCCCGAATTCGAGTCTCGGTCCGGCACACAGTTTTAATCTGCCAGGAAGTTTCATATCAGCACACACTCCACTGCAGAGTGAAAATGTCATTCAGGATACAAGACATTTTCAATAATTTATACTAATCACACACACACACAAACACACAAACACGAATTAAACTTTAAAAAAGGAAAAAAAAGAAAAAATGCAGTTTTTCAGATTGGCTACACTTACAACGTGAATGAAAAGAAACGAACAGATATAAACACTGTTGATTTGCAGCATGAGAAAGAGACATAATTTCAATTCAGTTTACAAAAGTGAAGTGTAAATAATGCTGCGTAAGAAATACTCCAGGATGGCAAAAACAGCCAAGTGCATATGTGTATCGAAGTCCTTCGACGTCAACTGCTGCTAGCAGAGAGGGAAGAAGCAGTGGTTTGTAGAATATGTAAAGAAGCACAGTAAGTAACTTGCACACGAACTTTAAAAACAAAATTCTGTTTTAACCTAAAACAACCAAAAATACACAGACGTATATATCCAATTTGCAGAATAACCACGGAAGATGCTTTACAAATAAAATCAAAACGCTTCTACCGTAATTCTCTTTAATTAAGTTGCAGTATGTTCAAGACAGAAAACAGATAATAACTGAATCCTCCATGTCCTACCGTTTTTACCCATACACGTGCTGTAATTCTCTGGTACATAGTTCCAATCATTTTCATGACTTGTGTCATCCTATTCCTACCCATGTCACATGTCGTTACCAACATTTTCCCCGTTGTTGCCTGTATGACCTAACATTTGCACCAAATGTGATACGGATTCGTGTAGCTCATTTACAAACCCTTGATTATGCCTGTTATACTTGCGTTACCCTTTCTTAAATCTCAGGAGATATCTGATCTCATCATTATCCACCATCTGAATGGGCATTGTCCTTTCACTACTCTATTCTGCAGTTGCTAATCCCTTAAAATTTTCTGCAACAAAACGTTTTGAATAAATCAGTTTCATCATAGTCAACCAAAATCACAACTCACTGGACACAAAGTTAAGCGTCTAAAGAATTAGCAAACCTCAAAAAATCTCAGTAACAACAAAAGCAGCGTAATCAGCTATTTGACTTTGCTGACCCATGTAATAATTGCACCTACTGTCCGGCTCTTATGCAACTTTCTTACCTCGCGTCCAGTGCCCACAACGATAAATCGTAACCAATACATCATCTTACGCAAACAAATTTCGTGTTACCTCCCTAAACATTAGTATGCCGTCTCGGATTTGTCACACGAAACTCATCTCGCACACAAAGAAGTGCGAAAATATTTTGTTGACCCGTACCTACATCAGAAGAAATTGTGATTCATTTGATCGTTTTTCAAGCTCTTTGTTCTAGAATGGAACAGTAGAGAGATAATGTGAAAGTAGTTAGATGAATCCTCTGTCCGTTATTTAAGTTTTAAATGCAGAGTATCGTGTAGATGTATATGTTGAAATGTTGATTGCGTTACCTGTTAACTATTTTGAAAAGTTTGTTTCATTAGCAGTCACTTAAAATTTAAATAGTGCTTCATTAACTCTGGCAGGACACCTTTCCAGTATTACAATAACTTTCCCTCGGATGTAGAATAACCGCTTTTACATGGCGACCCAGCCAAGAGCAGTGAACAAAATGGTTCAAATGGCTCTGAGCACTATGGGACTTAACATCTATGGTCATTAGTCCCCTAGAACTTAGAACTACTTAAACCTAACTAACCGAAGGATATCACACAACACCCAGTCATCACGAGGCAGAGAAAATCCCTGACCCCGTCGGGAATCGAACCCGGGAACCCGGGAGCAGTGAACAGAGAATAATATGAGTAGAAGAAACGTTTCATCTGGTTGGCCCTGCCAAGATAGATTTTATGTAGATTACCTCGCCTAGAAGAATCGGTTCAGTATATTTCGGTATTATATGCTGCTTGTCGATTCCAAGGGACCTTGTACGCAGTTTAGTTGGCCTTCTCCATGTCTAAGGCGTGCAGGTTGGTTTTCTCGACAGTAAAATGAAGATAGAACGATGCCTTATTCAGATCCATTACGCGCTGTTCTAGATCGACTTTGGCGTGATTTTTAACCAGGAAACGTAGTACTTACACACAAGCACAGCAGTCCTCCTGCCCACTCGGAAATGGTACAAATGGCTCTGAGCACTAAGGGACTTAACATCTGAGGTCATCAGTCCCCTAGAACTTAGAACTACTTAAACCTAACTAATTTAAGGACATCACACACATCCATGCCCCAGGCAGGATTCGAACCTGCGACCGTAGCGGTCACGCGGTTCCAGACTGAAGCCCCTAGAACCGCTCGGTCACAGCGGCCGGCCACTCGGAAATCCAACACTGCCCAGCCGAGGGAATGTACAGTATACCCTATCTTGCTATAGATACCTATTATCCCGTATCTATATAGCAAAAATTTCCACTGCCCTCTTTCTACAGAGCTGGGTAAACAATAATAATCCACTGTTTACGCTCAGGGCGGTCTCGTGCTCACATTGACTGGGAACAGTGCATAGTGCCCGCACTATTCCCTCTTTCGTTTAGGTTTCGGAGGCGCCTCTAATGTGTGACGACGTCCCTTCTGTTTGCATTGCCCTGCGCCGGCATTTCCTTTCTTTGTGTAATGTCCGTCTATGTCTCTTACTATAAGGCTTTCTTCAATTTCGTTGAATGTGGTCCGGCTAACAACATCTATAACGTATGATCTCAGTATTAAGGTCTACTGTCTTAACCCTATGCTAGGTCCCTGTTCAAATTTGTTCAAAGTTATAGCACTTAATACAGCGTCGCTTAAGGTTTTCGGGACAATACACACATTTTACGCGTCATCTTAGGAATTAAACCCTGAAAGAAACTCATCCGGAGCCCATTATTCTGCCTCCTGTCAAATGACCTTATTGGCACTGTTGTCGTCTGTTAATTTATGTCTTAGTATTTATCCTCCAAACGGGATTCACGAACCTCTACCGATACTCCTCTCTCTAAGCTGTCCAGTTACGTTGTTACTCACAGTAATTAGATGTGTTCTCCATTCTATAACACTCTGTGACGAAACAAGCGCTGTATCATTTGAGAGATACACAGGCGAGCGACTTCACTACTGCTACCGCCACGTCATTATAACGCGCCTGTGCGTAGCATACAAGGTATTGCGCCATAATCTCAGAATGAAATTACAACTTTGTCAGTATATGCTTCGGTATATTAATGTTAAAATTGTTAAATCTCAGAATGATCAGATGAGTAAGTTTTGCTAAATATATTACTTTAGGAAAAAATAAGTGACACTAAATAATAAAAATCTAAAAAGGCAAAAACTGTTCGGAATGTGCAGATGTGTTTCACAATCAAAAGTTACAGGTGTCAACTTGATCGGTACAATATTTTGGTCAAAATGGACGTTTTTACGAAAATCTGAAGAGCTAAATATTTGACTCTGAAAGATGAAAATTCGTATGTAGCCTCAGTTTCATATAAAAAATTAACTACGTGACTTCAGTTACCTACATTTATTAGTTTTAACGTTATTTACTAAAAACCGAATCCGGAACAGAAACGTCCCTATTAATATCACATTAAGCATCGTTTTGTATTTATGGTGGAAAGTTATAACTACAGCACGCGACTAAATTAAGGAAATAATACATCTGTAGCAAGTTTCAAGATTTTTGTGTCAATAATAACCAATACAAGGACACTTGAAAGTATTATTCAGAGGTCATGTTCTATTGTCAGTTCCGTTCTAAAAATTCTAGTCGACAAAGTCTGATGCACTCAAGGTAAAAATTTTTCAGTAACTTAAGCCAACTTAACTTTATTTATATAAAACTTATGAACATTGTAAATTGTTTCACAACAAGTATTAAATAATACATGTCCGAGAAAATGGGTATTTAAATGCTGCTGCCTGTACGAACAGCGGTTGACAGCAGGCGTCTCGTTCAGTGGTCCACTGCGCCCATGCATAAATACGGCCAGAGGCAGTGAGAAGACATTTCGCAACCAACTATCAATCTGGGCCTCGGATGACGTTAGAGCTATGCACCTACCAAATGCGTTTTCTGTAAGAGCAGGAAGTGAGCTCGCAAGGACTGTACACCGTCCTGGATCGCTTAGGTTTCACGGAAGTAACTGTTTGTGTGCCGCCCGTAATGTTGACAAAACCACGTGGCAAGTGGTGAGATTATTTTCAACTTTTGTGGCGCGCAATTAACTTTGATGATTAGAAGTCAGGGCGATATACCATTTTAACTGGAACTTATCGTTGGGGTCGCCTCTGAACTGCTAATAGTGTTGTTTCTGATAGGGACATTATTACTATTATTAGGAAAAAATATTATGTTCGCGCGTGTGAACTTTTACTGAATATATTAATCAGTTAGAACCAAAAACTTTTATTTATAGTCATAGTTCCTGATCCCTCCAAGAAAATAGCAAGTAGGAACATTTTCTTTCAGCGAGAACAAGAATAATGTGGACTTGCAGACTGGAAATTATAGTTAGTATGTTCTCCATGGCCTTCTGGCTGACGGCAAAAATAGTTTTTAGGCGCTTGTAAAACGGCGACGAATATTTAAATCCACCCACTGCCCCACAACTTGACCAGTTATTCCTGCAATTCTCGGAAGGTGTGAGCATTTCGTAACAATCTGTGACACGTCACTTATACCTTAGCTTCACCTGCTAACTACAACCAAGACATTCCTAAATTTTTCAGCTGTATGTAAATTATAAAAAAAATATTCTCCCCATATTTCCATAAAGTTGGAGTTATAAATGAGGCGGTACTAGCATCTAGGGCAAGTAGAGCTACGTTAGAAACAGTCTGTTCCCTCTCTTCCTCTTAAGCTACTTCAGCTCTTATACCCCTACAGTTTCTCTACTTCCTTACGTAACTGTAAGTTATCTGTTGACAGTTCAGCGACTTCATTAAGCAAGTGCTGGACTCCCAACCAACGTGTTACATTATTACCCGCAGTACCTGATGCCATTTTGCTCGTCTATTAGTATCAGAGGCGCAAATAAAATAAGACCGACAAGAAACGACCATATTGGCACATACAAGAAACAAACGTGATATCAGCACATACTTGTACATCGCCTTTCAATGCTTCTACTGCTGTATTATTGGCATCTTCATCGCTGCCTTTTTTTCGGTGAACCTCCAACAGCTCTTCAGAAATCACCTGTTAAGCTTTAGATTGCTGTTGGCGAGTGGTTCTCATGTGGTGCTGGCGGAGAAGTGCAGAAGACATAGGCAGCCAGTGCCTGACGGTATAGTTTACATGTTTTCGTATTCAACTGGCTTAGGGGGTGCACGGCCACAGGGAGCGAGTGTCAGGCAGCGAGCGATAAACCTCTGGTGCGGACAGGCTGGCATAGAAGTGGTCTGAGGTCGCAACATTTATGATAAATTAGAGGAAAAGAACACCCGTTTGAGAGCCGAACAGCTGTGGAATGTCGGTATCATGTATAATTTTTATGGCAAGAGATAGGGGACACAGCTACACGCGCTTCGTCTGCTGACCAGGTGGTGTAACTGGTAGTGTGTTCCAGCGACCCTGGCCTGGGAGATGCCACAGTTGACCCTTGAGTGGAGGTGGGAGGACCATATGGCGAATGCCTGGTGTGCAAAAACTGATAAACTCCTTGATAACAGTGCTATACGCACTGACATTTTCGACGAGATCTGAGCTAATGACAGTTCAGGCATTGCTCGTTTATTCAGTGAAGAAGAAGTCAATGCAGTAGGAAAAGACAGAAAAGAACGAACGTTTATTTGCTATGTAAACCATCTTTGATTTACGAAAAATAAGGAGTGGGGGGGGGGGGGCAGATAACATTGTGAATGATTCTGAGGTACAGGAGCAGGAACATCAGTGATAAGAACAATTACAAGGTATATAAGATGCTAGGGAGGGATGTAGTAGCTTCTACAGATTCGTATTTGACAAGAAATTCAAATATGAACCAGCCTTCAGCCTAGATAATAAGGCAATGTTCCTTTCAGACACATTGGAAGAGTGGTAGGAAGCACAGCGCGTATGTGACTTGTCACTTCACGGTTGGATGCTTCAACAGTTTCAGTGTTTGTGCTTGTAGGGAGCAAAACCTGAAAATTTGCTTGTTCAGCCATGTTTTGAGCGAAAGGTAGTGACTGAAGAATTATTTCATTACGAGGATCCGATGCAGACTAGTAGTAACATCAGTCCTACTGTATATTCTGGAAGTGGTGGGGTAATTTCCGAGGTGTTAATAAACAGCGATGCGGAAGTACCTGCGAATTTGCTACAGAATTTTGAAGCAGGGTCAAGCTAAATAGAAATCATAGTGCTGCAGACGTCAAGTGTCAACATTTTTGTTCTAAACCATTCCCAAGCTTAGTGTAAATATGACCGTTGGTGCAGTTTTCCTAATACATTATTGTAATAATCTGTATTCTGGTAAGTGCCAGCTGAAGTTACAGGTAGCGTAAATACATCTAGAGGTGCCTTTGGTAAAACGGAAGTATAAATATTTACATACCTTGAGGGATCATAGCATTGAAGAATCGTATGGTGAAAACAAGATAAGAAGGATATGTTTGTATTGGCTTAGAACTGAAAGACAAGTCGATAGGGTAATTTTAAGTCATTCCCTTGAACAGGATGCTTCGTGAGGAGATAGGAGAAAGGATTCCTGGGAAGAAGAGATAAGTCAATAAAAAATGTAGACCATTTCCTACACTTTGGGAAACTTTACAGGTAGGGGAATGTGCATACTTAAGCTGTGTAGAAGAATTCTTCTTTTCATTGTTTTACTCTATTCTATGGTTTAATCTATTTCATTCAAGATTCTTTGTAATAGAGAGTTTTAGGTTGACTTTTGCTATTGAAAATATTATTAAGGGCGCACATAAGGCCTCCCCGGTTTGTCTGACAAACAAGTTCCAGGTGCTGTCTGTGGCTGACACTGTCGTTGAGCCAGATGCTGTCGCCTGTCCTCTTTCAGAGGAAACCACTCAGCCTGAAAGATCCGGGCAATCGTAGAGGGTGGGATTATTGGTAGCTGGGAGCTCCAACGTTAGGCGCGTTATGGGGCCCCTTAGGGACAAATGATGTGTGTCACTTTGGATCAGAAGAGATTCTCTCTGGTTTAGAGCGGCTAACAGAAGCGGTAAAGGCTGCCAGTCTTGCTTGCAAGATGAAAGCAGAGCTGACCATTTGCAGCATAGTGGACAGAACGGATTGCGGACCTCTGGTACAGAGCCGAGTGGAGGGTCTGCATCAGAGGCTCAGACGGTTCTGCGACCGTGTAGGCTGCAGATTCCTCGACTTGCGCCAAAGGGTGGTTGGGTTTCGGATTCCGCTAAATAGGTCATTTGTCCACTTTACGCAGTAGGCGTCTACACGGGTAGCAGGGGCTGTGTGGTGTGGACTGGGCGGTTTTTTAGGTCAGAGGGTCTCGGGAAAACACAAGAAGGGCTTCAGTTACAAAGGGTGCAGGCTGAACATTGGAGGAACGTAGATACAGGAACCATTGGTATAACAGTTGTAAATAGTCGTAGCTGTGTTGGGAAAGTACCAGAGCTCCAAGCGCTAACAGAAAGCACTGATGCTCAAATCGTTATAGGCACTGAAATATGGCTAAAGCCGGATTTAAGCTCAGCCGAAATTTTTGCGAAGAACCTAACGGTGTTCCGAAAGAATAGGCTAAACACGGTTGGCGGTGGCGTGTTTTTTGCTGTCAGAAGTAGTTTAACTTGTCGCGAAATTGAAGTAGATACTTCCTGTGAGTCAGTATGGGCAGAGGTCATTGTTGGCAACCAGAATAAAATAATAATTGTATCCTGGTTACCGACCTCCCAATTCGGATGATACAGTTGCTGAAAGGTTCAAAGAAAACTTGAGTTTCATTCCAAGCACGTACCCGAGTCATACGATAATAGTTGGTGGTGATTTTAATTTACCCTCCATATGTTGGCGACAATACATGTTTAATTCTGGAGGTACGCATAAAATATCATCCGAAATCGTGCTAAACGAATTCTCGGAAAATTACACTCCTGGAAATTGAAATAAGAACACCGTGAATTCATTGTCCCAGGAAGGGGAAACTTTATTGACACATTCCTGGGGTCAGATACATCACATGATCACACTGACAGAACCACAGGCACATAGACACAGGCAACAGAGCATGCACAATGTCGGCACTAGTACAGTGTATATCCACCTTTCGCAGCAATGCAGGCTGCTATTCTCCCATGGAGACGATCGTAGAGATGCTGGATGTAGTCCTGTGGAACGGCTTGCCATGCCATTTCCACCTGACGCCTCAGTTGGACCAGCGTTCGTGCTGGACGTGCAGACCGCGTGAGACGACGCTTCATCCAGTCCCAAACATGCTCAATGGGGGACAGATCCGGAGATCTTGCTGGCCAGGGTAGTTGACTTACACCTTCTAGAGCACGTTGGGTGGCACGGGATACATGCGGACGTGCATTGTCCTGTTGGAACAGCAAGTTCCCTTGCCGGTCTATGAATGGTAGAACGATGGGTTCGATGACGGTTTGGATGTACCGTGTGCACTATTCAGTGTCCCCTCGACGATCACCAGTGGTGTACGGCCAGTATAGGAGATCGCTCCCCACACCATGATGCCAGGTGTTGGCCCTGTGTGCCTCGGTCGTATGCAGTCCTGATTGTGGTGCTCACCTGCACGGCGCCAAACACGCATACGACCATCATTGGCACCAAGGCAGAAGCGACTCTCATCGCTGAAGACGACACGTCTCCATTCGTCCCTCCATTCACGCCTGTCGCGACACCACTGGAGCCGGGCTGCACGATGTTGGGGCGTGAGCGGAAGACGGCCTAACGGTGTGCGGGACCGTAGCCCAGCTTCATGGAGACGGTTGCGAATGGTCCTCGCCGATACCCCAGGAGCAACAGTGTCCCTAATTTGCTGGGAAGTGGCGGTGCGGTCCCCTACGGCACTGCGTAGGATCCTACGGTCTTGGCGTGCATCCGTGCGTCGCTGCAGTCCGGTCCCAGGTCGACGGGCACGTGCACCTTCCGCCGACCACTGGCGACAACATCGATGTACTGTGGAGACCTCACGCCCCACGTGTTGAGCAATTCGGCGGTACGTCCACCCGGCCTCCCGCATGCCCACTATACGCCCTCGCTCAAAGTCCGTCAACTGCACATACGGTTCACGTCCACGCTGTCGCGGCATGCTACCAGTGTTAAAGACTGCGATGGAGCTCCGTATGCCACGGCAAACTGGCTGACACTGACGGCGGCGGTGCACAAATGCTGCGCAGCTAGCGCCATTCGACGGCCAACACCGCGGTTCCTGGTGTGTCCGCTGTGCCGTGCGTGTGATCATTGCTTGTACAGCCCTCTCGCAGTGTCCGGAGCAAGTATGGTGGTTCTGACACACTAGTGTCAATGTGTTCTTTTTTCCATTTCCAGGAGTGTATTTCGAGCATTTAGTTCATGGGCCCACGCGAATAGCAAACAGTTGAGAAATCACACTTGACCTCTTAGCAACAAATAATCCTGAGTTAATAACGAGGATCAAAACCGATTCAGGGATTAGTGAACACAGGGTTGTCGTAGCGAGACTGAATACTGGTAATCCCCAAATCCTCGAAAAATATGTGAAAAATATACCTATTCAAAAAAGTAGATAACAGTTCACTTGACGTCTTCCTGAGAGACAATCTCCACTCATTGCAAATTAATAATATAAGTGTGGACCAGATGTGGCTTAAATTCAAAGAAACAGTATCGGAAGCACTTGATGGATTTATACCAAATAAATTAACAAACGACGGAGCTGATTCTCCTTGGTACACAAAACTGCTTAGAACACTGTTGCAGAAACAACGAAACAAACATGCCAAATTAAACAGACGCAAAATCCCCAGGATTGGCGATCTTTTACAGAAGCTCGAAATTTAGCACGGACTTCAATGCGAGATGCCTATAACAGTTTCCACAATGAAACTTTGTCTCGAAACCTGGCAGAAAATCCAAAGAGATTCTGGTCGTATGTGAAGTATGTTAGTGGCAAGAAACAATCAATGCCTTCTCTGCGGGGTAGCAATGGAGATACTATCGAAGGCAGTGCTGCCAAATCAGAGTTACTAAACACAGCTTTTCGAAATGCCTTCACAAAAGAAGACAAAGTAAATATCCCAGAATTCGAAACGAGAACAGCTGCCAACATCAGAAAAGTAGAAGTAAATATCCTTGGAGTAGTGAAACAACTTAAATCACTTAATAAAAGCAAGTCTTCTGGACCAAAGAGTATACCAATTAGGTTCCTTTCGGAGTATGCTGATGCATTAGCTCCATACTTAACAGACATATAAAACCGTTCGCTCGACGGAAGATCCGTACCCAGAGATTGGAAAGTTGCACAGGTCAAAACAATATTCAAGAAAGCTACTACGAGTAATTCACTAAATTACAGGCCCATATCGTTAACGTCGATATGCAGCAGGATTTTATAACATATATTGTGTTCGAACATTATGAATTACGTCGAGGAAAACGGTCTATTGACACACAGCCAACATGGCTTTAGAAAACATCGTTCCTGTGAAACACAACTAGCTCTGTATTCACATGAAGTGTTGAGTGCTATTGACAAGGGATTTCAGATTAATTTCGTATTTCTGGATTTCCGGAAGGCTTTTGACACTGTACCACACAAGCGGCTCGTAGTGAAATTGCGTGCTTATGGAATATCGTCTCAGTTATGCGACTGGATTTGTGATTTCCTGTCAGAGAGGTCACAGTTCGTGGTAACTGACGGAAAGTCATCGAGGAAAACAGAAGTGATTTCTTGGGTTCCCCAAGGTAGTCTTATAGGCCCTTTGCTGTTTCTTATCTATATAAACGATTTTGGAGACAATCTGAGCAGCCGTATTCGGTTGTTTGCAGATGACGCTGTCGTTTATCGACTAATAAAGCCATAAGAAGATCAAAACAAACTGCAACATGATTTAGAAAAAGTAGCTGAATGGTGCGAAAAGTACCAGTTGACCCTAAATAACGAAAAGTGTGAGGTCATCCACATGAGTGCTAAAAGGAACTCGTTAAACTTCAGTTACACGATAAATCAGTCTAATCTAAAAGCCGTAAATTCAAGTAAATACCTAGGTATTACAATTACGAACAACTTAAATTGGAAGGAGCTCGTAGAAAATGTTGTGGGGAAGGCTAACCAAAGACTGCGTCTTATTGGCAGGACACTTAGAAAATGTAACAGACCTTCTAAGGAGACTACCTACACTACGCTTGTCGGTCCTCTTTTAGAATACTGCTGTGCGGTGTGGGATCCTTATCAGATAGGACTGACGGAGTACACCGAAAAAGTTGAAAGACAGGCAGCACGTTTTGTATTATCGCGAAATATTGGAGAGAGTGTCACAGAAATGATACAGGATTTGGGCAGGACATCGTTAAAAGAAAGGCGTTTTTCGTTGCGACGGAAACATGTCATGGAATTCCAATCACCAACTTTCTCCTCCGAATGGGAAAATATTTTGTTGACACCGACCTACATAGGGAGGAACGATCACCACGATAAAATAAGGGAAATCAGAGCTCGTACGGAAAGATATAGGTGTTCCTTCCTTCCCCGCGCTATACGAGATTAGAATAATAGAGAATTGTGAACGTGGTTCGATTAACCGTCTGCCAGGCAGTTAAATTTGACTTGTCGTGTATCCATGTAGATTTAGGTGTAGATGTAGAATCTGTAGGAAAAAGATAGTGCTAGGCCTTATTTTTGTGCAAAGGGCATAGTCACAAAGTGCCCACAGGAAGAGAGTGCAGGATTGTAAGATGTGGAATATTGGTAATAGATCAGAAAAGTTAAGTGATAAGTGGATATGTAGAGAAATCTTTGATCTACAGCTGGCGGCAGGGACGACATGTCACCAGTTTCATAAATGTAGGTGGAAGTACACTGGTTAAAGAGTGGTGCCACATTTTTCAGTTGAAAAGAAATGAGGCAAGAAACTGAGGTACAATTAGAATGTTGTAGGTAGTTATACGAAAAGTCTTCGACAGCACTAGGCTATCCTTACTGTGGATCTTGACAAAATAACTATGGAATATAAGAAATGAAAAACGATAAATGATCCAAACAGACATATGTATATTGGCGTTAAGTTCACTGCTACAAGTGAATGGATCAAGCTGATGATAGAGCTAGTGATATACGTACATGAGTGTTTAGTTTAGAATAGGCAGGGAAGTGGATTACGCAGCCCTGAACGGTAATGTAGGCTAAATTAAGTTTGGTAATGATGAAATTAACTAGACTGATGTGCCGTGTCTACCAGTGTATAGTCACAAAATTTGATGTACCTACAATTATGTACTGAAGCACAGTGGAAGTGAGCAACAAGAGAGTGTGATATTTGTTAATTTCAAAAGCATAATATGAAAGTTTGAAATACCCAGATAAGATAGGTTGTGTTTACAGTCATTGTTTATAAAGGCTGCAAATGAAATGGAAAGCTTTCAAGTTTTTCGCGATTAGGCAGCATAAAATCGAGACGATATCACAGAGCATATGCAATGGAAACTAGACAAGGTACCGACTGTAACGAAGTATTGATAAACAGATCAGCAACTGGTGGCCTTAGGGCACCATTGCATGGACACTTTCTGATGTTTGTAAACCTGGCCCACATTTAATAAGACGAAACTGAGATAATAGATCGGAGGCACAGGCCACAACGATGTGTGTTCAAATGGTTCATATGGCTCTGAGCACTATGGGACTTAACATCTTAGGTCATCAGTCCCCTAAAACTTAGAACTACTTAAACCTAACTCACCTAAGGACATCACTCACATCCATGCCCGAGGCAGGATTCGAACCTGCGACCGTAGCAGTCCTGCGGTTCCGGAACGCAGCGCCTAGAACCACACTGCCACCTGATCCGGCCAACGATGTGGGCAATGGTACCACCGCCGTGCAGCATAGACGAGAATAACCTCTCCCTTTCCCTCCTCCTAACTATAGGGTACCTATCCTCGAAGAAAGGTTAAGGAAAGGCAAACCTACGTTTCTAGCGTTTGTAGACTTAGAGAAAGCTTTTGATAATGTTGACTGGAATACTCTCTTTCAAATTCTGAAGGTGGCGGGGTTAAATACAGGGGGCGAAAGGCTATTTACAATTTGTACAGAAACCAGATGGCAGTTATAAGAGTCGAGGGGCATGAAAGGGAAGCAGTGGTAGGGAAGGGAGTGAGACAGGGTTGTAGCCTCTCCCCGATGTTATTCAATCTGTATATTGAGCAAGCAGTAAAGGAAACAAAAGAAAAATTCGGAGTAGGTATTAAAATCCAGGGAGAAGAAATAAAAAATTTGAGGTTCGCCGATGACATTGTAATTCTGTCCGAGACAGCAAAGGACTTGGAAGAGCAGTTGAACGGAACGGACACTGTCTTGAAAGGAGGATATAAGATGAACATCAACAAAAGCAAAACGAGGATAATGGAATGTAGTCGAATTAAGTCGGGTGATGCTGAGGGTATTAGATTAGAAAATGAGACACTTAAAGTAGTACAGGAGATTTGCTATTTGGGGAGCAAAATAACTGAAGATGGTCGATGTAGAGAGGATATAAAATGTAGATTGGCAATGGCAAAGAAAGCGTTTCTGAAGAAGATTAATTTGTTAACATCGAGTATAGATTTAAGTGTCAGGAAGTCGTTTCTGAAAGTATTTGTATGGAGTGTAGCCATGTATGGAAGTGAAACATGGACGATAAATACTTTAGACAAGAAGAGAATAGAAGCTTTCGAAATGTGGTGATACAGAAGAATGTTGAAGATTAGATGGGTAGATCACATAACTAATGAGGAGGTATTGAATAGGATTGGGGAGAAGAGAAGTTTGTGGCAGAACTTGACTAGAAGAAGGGATCGATTGGTACGACATATTCTGAGGAATCAAGGGATCACCAATTTAGTATTGGAGGGCAGCGTGGAGGGTAGAAATCGTAGAGGGAGACCAAGAGATGAATACACTAAGCAGATTCAGGGGGATGTAGGCTGCAGTAGGTACTGGGAGATAAAGAACTTGCACAGGATAGATTAGCATGGAGAGCTGCACCAAACCACTCTCAGGACTGAAGACCACAACATCAACAACAAGGGTAACTCTTACCGACAGTGGAAGGAAACCAGTTGCAGAGATAGTATTCCCTCCACAACCATTTCTACATTCAGTAAGTAAAAACACAGAAAAGATTTTTGGAATGTCTTATAACAACAAGCCAGTTTCAATAAAAGTTAGAGTGTAAGTGTAGTGAGGCGAGGAGAACGGTACCATCAAAACGTGTCTAGTACTTGAAAATAGTCTATTGGGTTGTTTTCGAGTTTCTTGCTGGTTCTTAAGTATTCTGTGTGTTTTTTGTGTGCTTTAGTCACAGTTCTAGGTAAATAATGATTTAATATGGCCAAATGTGTCTGTTCTAATTACAGATTCTGAACTAAAACACAATGGAAATTTATTGCATGCTAAAAGAGTTGGTTTAAGAATACGATTTGCTGTTAGTAATCAAGATTTAAGGTGGTAAGGAAAGTTGTGATACATCTACTGATTTTCAAAATTCGTGGAGTTTTGAAACCAGTGGAGGAGATATGAGGTATGTCAGTGCTTTTATGATGCACTGACCACGCTCATTGAAAAAAGGACAATTATGCAATCTATTACGTATCTTAAGAGTAAATTTATGGCTGGAGATCTCCTGTATACGGTCATTGTTTAATTAATGATCGTTTACTGGTGACGGCATCAAAATCCGTCAGTTGAATCGTTGTTGTTGTTGTTGTGGTCTTCATTCCTGAGACTGGTTTGATGCAGCTCTCCATGCTACCCTATCCTGTGCAAACTTCTTCCACTCCCAGTACCTAATGCAACCTACATCCTTCTGAATCTGTTTTAGTGTATTCATCTCTTGGTCTCCCTCTTCGATTTTTATCCTCGACGCTGCCCTCCAATACTAAATTGGTGATCCCTTGATGCCTCAGAACATGTTCTAACAGCCTATCCCTTCTCCTACTCAAGTTGTGCCACAAACCTCTCTTCTCCCCAATTCTGTTCAATACCTCCTCATTAGTTATGTGATCGTCCCATCTAATCTTCAGCATTCTTCCGTAGCACCACATTTCGAAAGCTTCTATTCTCTTCTTGTCCAAACTATTTATCGTCCATGTTTCACTTCCATACATGTCTACACTCCATACAAATACTTTCAGAAACGCCTTCCTGACACTTAAATCTATACTCGATGTTAACAAATTTATCTTCTTCAGAAACGCTTTCCTTGCCATTGCTAATCTATCGTTATGTATCCTATTATAACTGAGACTGCTTCAAGATACGTAGATTCAGTAATTGTACGCAGGTTGTGATGTCACGACCACTGAAGATGTGATACCTTAACATGTGGTGAAGGTTAGGTCGTTGGGAATGTTCTCGAAGCGAGGTGTGTGCATACTTCGGTGAAGTACTGGAGGCAACGTGCCTTTTTTGTGGGGAGACATGCTGAGCAACAGTGGTAAAGCTCGCCACTCGACGGGAATAAGACGAAGTAGTCTGTCTAGAAAAATTTGTTTTGCAGTAGACAGTGCGACCAGTAAATTATTCTAAGGAGATACCTGAGTGAGTATGTCTGAGAGTCTTAACGTTACACTATGTAGACAAACTACACAGACACCTGCAATCGATATGAGAGGATGATGAATTTGCTTGTGCGATAGAGGACTAGCCAGTACTGCTGCCGAAGAGGTGGTTCGGGCGTAACAGACGAGGCGACCCTTGCTATATGGGCCACAGATGCTTGGAGTGAGTAATACTAAATGGATAAACCCTGTTTTGGTTGGCAGGAGAGCCCACACCGTGTTACTAGAGGAGGCCGAAAGGCACGCGTTTTAGCTCACGCAGGCTGGCGTGAGGTCTGGAACAGGACAACGAAATTAGAATATAGAAAAACGGACGTAGCTGGTGGAATACTTAACTTTAATCCGGTAATGAAGAACGTCGGTCTTGACGGTACATGAATCAATATCAATAGTAACTGATAATGGCGCCTTGCTAGGTCGTAGCAAATGACGTAGCTGAAGGCTATGCTAAACTATCGTCTCGGCAAATGAGAGCGTATTTTGTCAGTGAATCACCGCTAGCAAAGTCGGTTGTACAACTGGGGCGAGTGCTAGGAAGTCTCTCTATACCTGCTGTGTGGCGGCGCTCGGTCTGCAATCACTGATAGTGGCGACACGCGGGTCCGACGTATACTAACGGACCGCGGCCGATTTAAAGGCTACCACCTAGCAAGTGTGGTGTCTGGCGGTGATACCACAAACCCAACTCTGAAATATTGGATGGCAGTTGGTCGTTTGGAATAAGAGATGATGCACCATGAATGAGGCTCTCTGAGAAAATCTGAAATATAGTGAAGATACAGTTGCAGCGCCACAAATAAGTACTGATATGGATTGGGGGGATTCTTGTAAATTTCGAGCAACTATGACTGGAAGGTAGTAGATAATGGACCGATTGGCACATCGGATGTCTGGCGCGGGCAATTTTGATATTTTGCAAACGAATCTGTGAGGCAGGTTTACGACACCGTTCGCAGGAGAGAAGCCTCGGCCCAGCGGGTACGGTATACAAGTGTGAAGCAATCAGGACAGCACAGGGCACTGATGTGCTACGAATGACCCATACGTTGCAGTTACAACAATGCCTAGTCGCCAGTGTGTAGTAGCCGGAGCGGGCTGAGGAAAGCTAACGAAGTCCCCTCCAAAGGAACTACGTCTGAAGTGTAGGAGAAGACTTATAAATAAGCCACCCAGCGACTCAAATCAGGCAATCGTGTCGACATTTTGTCTGCATCTAGAACCGGAGTGAATGACTGTTGTTTAAGTTGCAGGCCACCTCGACGACCTCTGGTGATGGATATCGGCGGCGAACCGCCCACCAACCTCCGCTGCACGGACGCACGATAGTTGTGGCGGGGTGGACCGCAATTTGGAGCTGCACCGGAGCGAGGAGCGAGGAGCGAGAGGGCTGCTGGCCTCCGCTGTCTGGGTGACCTCGTGCGGTAGACTGCAAATTGCTGTCCGCAAGGGAGGGACCGGAGCGCGAACTCGCGGCCTCCTGGGTGCAGAGTTGACTGCGGCCGCTGACCGAGATGCCCCGGGTGGACGGCTGGACTTGTTGAGACTCACTACAACGACGGTCGACGGCTGTCTCCCTTTGGTGCTCTACATGGGTTTCTCAAGTTGCGCTAGAGGGAGCAGTCAACTGTGTCGTGCGCTACCGGCGCAGGCAAGACACGCAGCGGCCACTTAGCTGTGGCGTGAGTTGGAGCGCTATGTACGCAAGGCTGGGTGACCGGACGCCGAAGCAGCAGAATCTGGCATTGGCAGTTCAGAATCTGTAATTAAACCACACACCTTTGGACATATCAAATCACTATTTACTCACGCACGCACGCCGTGTGGCGCCTTCACTAGGACCATCGAAAGGCGACTGTGTAACTTTGATGCAAAAAGTTAATGACACACTTATCGGTGTTTTTCTGCACGTTTCGCCGCGTCATCCTTCTCTCCCAAACCATACTTCTCGGTCGTTCTGACATATTACAAACCATGAGCTTGGGGGATTGTAACACAGTTCTTTGAAATTCGACAGTAAATGACAGTTACATATTAACAGAAAGCTGAATACCTCTACGATCTTAGACAAACGAGGCACATTTAATAACAACGATGTTTTCAGTACGTTTAAAACTACAGAAGTTGATGTTTCACAGTGACAGATCATTCTGATAACCTCTGAATTAACAACTTTGAAACACCTAATGCGATTTCAACTAACTGTATCCCAGATGATAGCATTGGACTGTAGCTACCATCCCTCAAAGCTACATATCTGTATCTATTTTATTTCTTGATTTATTACATCTTCATACCTTTTCCTCATGCACATGTTTGTCAGAAAGTCATATTCTGCACAGTCACACAGCAAATCAAATGGATTCAGCATGAAGACCTCATATTTTTCCATACTTGTGTATGTATTTACAAATATGTTACTAATTTTCAGATAATTAATTAACTGTAGATTACAGTGCTAATTCAAAATCGTGGTAATTTAAGAAGTGGCCAATCGCATGTATTAGTTCACACCACTATTGAATAAAGAACCTACAGACATTTCTGTCAAGCAGGCATAAATAATTATTCAAAGTATATTTAGCGACAATCTGTTATCATTTAACGTAAGCGCACTTGCACAAGAATACTGGATTATTTCTTCACCAACGAACATGTATTTATATTTACTGTACATGGTCTGAGGGTGACCTAATGTTTATAACATTTCTCCATTTAATTATTGTTTTATCGAATTAGTTTAGTGTGCGAAAGCCGGCCGGAGTAGCCGAGCGGCTCTAGGCGCTTCAGTCTGGAACCGCGCGACCGCTACGGTCGCAGCTTCGAATCCTGCCTCGGGCATGGATGTGTGTAATGTCCTTAGGTTGGTTAGGTTTAAGTAGTTCTAGGTTTTAGGGGACTGATGACCTCAGACGTTAAGTCCCATAGTGCTCAGAGCCATTTGAACCACTTTTAGTGTGAGAAGTGATAAAGTTGAGTCAAATCATGTCTATATAACTTAAGAACTATGTATTTTTGGTGAGGATGGCCTTACGCCAATGGAGTCAAGTGGAGAGAGACACTCATCTGAGTGATGAGGTCAGGGGAGCGATTCTTGATACTTTTTGTAGAGATCTTGAAATGGACACTTTTAGATTGAGATCTGCTGGAAGGCTGACCTGCCCGTGGTAACGTGTGATATTCTGTCACGTCAGTGATAGACTGTGGATGGTGAATATTCACTACTATACTCTAACTTTTTCCGATTGCGTTTCAGAATTACGGACTGAGTGTGAGTTTCTGCTCTTTACTTCATTTGAGTATATTTGTAAATCATCGTGTTGGACTCTGATCTGTTTTGAACTTATGAATTCTTCGTGTCTTGTGATCACAATATGGGCTTAGTTTTCATGTATCTTTGATGATTATTTTCCTACCATTCTTGTAACGCTCTCAACGCAACTCTACTACGCTTGACAACGTTAATTTTTGTCTGTATTTTAAGCGGAAATCATAGGACTTTATTCAGTTTACTTGAGATGGCCTTTCTTCAGTAAAAACTATTCAGCATAATTCTCTGTGGTGTACATCAATGACAGACGTTAGAAGGGAACCATTTTTATTAAATTATTCCTTTAACTTTTATTTTATATTTCTGAGAATATAGTATTCATTCTCAATTCTAGCCATGGATAAACTATTTGACTGCAGAATCATAGTTACAAGCCGGCCCGGGTGGCCGAGCGGTTTTAGGCGCTACAGTCTGGAACCGCGCGACCGCTACGGTCGCAGGTTCGAGTCCTGCCTCGGGCATGGATGTGTGTGATGTCCTTAGGTTAGTTAGGTTTAAGTAGTTCTAAGTTCTAGGGGACTGATGACCTTCGATGTTAAGTCCCATAGTGCTCAGAGCCATTTGAACCATTGCCGCGCGGGATTAGCCGAGCGGTCTAGGGCGCTGCAGTAACGGACTGTGCGGCTGGTCCCGGCGGAGATTCGAGTCCTCTCTTGGGCATGGGTGTGTGTGTTTGTCCTTAGGATAATTTAGGTTAAGTAGAGTGTAAACCTAGGGACTGATGAAGTCCCATAGGATTTCACACACATTTGAACATTTTGAACATTCACAGCTACATAATATCCACGGGTGTACTGCCGGTCTACAGTGTCCAACGGGCACAATATATCGGCGATCAAACATGTCGCCATCATCAGGTGAACTGACGGACTGAGCTCCTGTGAACGTGCCGGTACGAAGATCCGTACGCTATGGCTGCTCAGGGGGAACTGGGTTCGGTCGCGGCGGCGGCCGATTTAAATACCCTCCGCCCGCGGCGCACTCCCTCCGCCGTCCGCGCCCCACGCCACGGTCGCGCGGTGGAACAGATTGCGACGGCGTCTGAAATGACGTCGGTGTGATGGCTCTGTCCGCCGTGGTCGTCACAACTATACGTTTGCTGGATTTACTCTTGATTAACCCTATCGCTGGTTCCCAAGCCTTGCTAAGATTATAGCCACAGTCACGGTTTATGAGGTCGTCATTGGTGCGAATTTCGATGGCCTCTCTAACAACGCTGTCCCAGTATCTCGACGTCTGTACCAGAATCCTCGTGCGTTCATACTCCATAGCATGATTTTCCGACAAACAATGTTCAGCGACCGCCGACTTGCTCGGATACATCAGTCGAGTGTGCCTTTGGTGTTCACGGCGTCGATCCTCGACGGTACGCATCGTCTGACCAATATACGACTTGCCACATTGACACGGAATCTGGTACACGCCGGCCTTCCTCAAACCGAGGTCATCTTTGGCGCTTCCCACCAGTGCACGTGTTTTATTCTGAGGACAAAACACAGTTCCGACCCGGTGTTTCTTCAAAATGTGGGCGATTTTCCCCGAGAGTGCGCCTGTATATGGACTAAACGCAGTGCCTACCTCCTCCGTCGTTATTTCATCCATCTCCACAGGTTGTGCTGACCGGCACGTTCACAGGAGCTCAGTCCGTCAGTTCACCTGATGATGGTGACATATTTGATCGCCGAAATATTGTGCCCGTTGGACACTGTAGACCGGCAGTACACCCGTGGATATTTTGATTATCAAATACGCCGGGAGAAATTCAAGAATCACTTCGTTGCTACAGTTTATTATTTGCTGTTAGTTAGTTGCCTGGCTCTAAAGATCACGTACATTGCGACCTTATGACTTCAGCGAGCTATTCTCTTTTAAACAATGCCGTGCGTAGTCCAATTACCTATGGTGCAAGCAACTGCCGGTGAAGTCACATTTGGTTTGCTCATGTGGGCTCCTGGTTATTGAGCAAGTACTGCACAGCTGGAAAGAGTTAGGTAGCGTCACAATTGGGGCTCTATCATCCGCAATACGAGTCTATCTTCTTGATAATTGCAGTTATAAGTCTAACATGTTACAATATTGCATAGTAATCAGTTTGCCTGGGGGCTAAGAGAACAAGATTTTGCAGCGTTGCGTGCCTGAGAATTGGTAACGGAAGATAATTGTGGCGAAGTTGGGAACTCAATAAAGAAGAAGAAACTACAATGAAGTAGGCTGACTTCGAGTCTGCAAAGACCAGCAGCAGTAGAGAGTTGGATGGCAGCATGAGCTGCAGTGACAGCCACGGCAACGTTGGCCACTGGCGGCGACCTTCTGTTCATCGGTGTCAGCAACGGCGTTAGTATCAGCAGCAGCTACACTTTCAGCAGCAGCAGCACGTCAGTAGCAGCCAGCATGACCGATAGGTTAAGTACTTGCGCCTATAGCGCTAATATGTGTGACGGCAGCAAACCCGGAAAGACTTTCAAGGTTAAAAGCCCTTAGCGACCTGTCCCCACTCTAGTGTCTCAGTTTCCTTGATTCGATATTATTTTATTTATGTGTCTCAGTGGGAGTAAGCCGAGAAAGGTCATTGTTCAAAATGAAACCGGTAATGCGGACTCTGACTTTTATTCGTGACATTTCAACTGGTGTTGGGCACCTGCAGACGCCAGAAGCTGAAGAACTACCACCTGGGCACAACGAGAGCTGGCTGGTGTGGAAATCTTTAAACAGATTACGATCAGTTGGACGATCCAGAGACAACCTGAAGAGATGGGGTTTCATAATAGAAGTTACGTCCTGTGATTGTGGACAAGAACAAACCACAAGCCACATGCTCCAGTGTCTTTTGTGCCCTACATACTGCACGCAGATTGATCTCCTGCAAGCCACTCCAAGCGCCTTGGAGGTTGCAAAGTACTGGGCACATGTAATATAAAAACAATTTGTGTATATATATGTACATTTTTATTGATGTGTATGGCTACTGTAAATTTGTACGTTTCTGATTCGAGAATAATAAAAAAACTGGTGTTAGAAGATTGATTGCTCTTTGTCCTTCTTGATTGGATGACCTGGGGCTGGGCAACGGCCACCTGAGTGGAATGTGGCAGAAAATCGTGAGGTCGGGCCGGACCAGCTTGTCTGCGTATACGAGGGGGAGTGGACAATAGAGCGTCGCGGCTCCTGAGGTCTGCCGACCTTTTTCGGCTCTTTGCCACTATATTACGTGGCGTGGTGTGGCGTGCGAACGAGTTCGGCGAGCGCTCCGCTTATTATCGCGTTTGTGGTGGGAAAAAGTGGTTGGACTGCAATGCAACTTCCTGCGAGGATAATTTAAGATGTAATCTGTCACGTTACGCAGTAAAGAGTAATTCGGGACTGTAGTTTCGTCTTGAGAGGTTTGTTTCTCCACGATAGCGTATGTATTCTTTTGAGTCGTGTGGTAGGCATCGTCGGCGGAGCGGGTAGCCATTGTCCTCTGGAGGCGGCGGCGCCTTCTGGTGACGGTGCGGCGTGCAGCGGGCTGCCGTGATGTCGGACACGGACGGTGCTGGACAGCGCGGCTTGCGGCGAGCTGACTGTTTGTTGCGTCAGGCCTCACAGACAACAGCGGCCGACTCAGCGGACGCCATCTACGGAAAGCTGGCTGCAGGTATTTTCAACCGGCGTGTGGCTCTATTTTCTTCACGCTCCTGTGACACTGGCACACTGGCGCATTGTCTGAACACGAATGCCGAGTTAAGAGCGTTCACTAGGACATATGACTGTTTTTCACCTACTTTAGACCCAGATATCAGGAGCCGGCTGCCGGTTACCATGTACCGCCTTGTGGGATCCTTCTACCTCACTTGGTAAAGGATTTTAAGCACTTGCATGTCCGGCTCTTCATTAGGCCAGGCTCCAAGTCCACGCTAACACGCGGACACTCGAGCATACATCGTGGGCCAAGCTGGCGTCGGCTGCATCAAACACCGATGAAGGCGGCCAGACACCAGAACTAAGCTTTACAATAACATCAGCAGGAAACCGGAATGACAACACACCAACACAGGAACAAGGAGCGATCAGACGAACAAGCTCAACAGGGGATGTAACGCCTAAATATACAAACATCGAATCCAAAATGATAGCAACTGTAGACGAAAATCTGGCGGATTTTGAAGCAGAGCTAAAACAGAAAAGGGTGTCCACCACAATTAATTCACCACTCACCACTCAGGAACTAAATATGGGCATTAGCACTCAGCCAAATGAGACTTCATGAGCAAAATGACAAACTAAAAACTGAGAAAGATAGACTGCGTAAGGAATTAAGGCAGCACATGCCCCCTGACGCAATAGACAGAATTCAGCTTTGGAACTGGAGATCGCAGCCCTAAAGGAAGAAAATACAAAATCACACACTGAAACGAGGCCCACAACACACTTTAGCTGTAGTCACAGCAGGTGCTCCTGTCACAAAGCCGAAAACCGGAACTGAACAACAAAATGATTTAGCAATAAATAAACAGAGAACAACCAGGATGCCAAAGCCATAAGGTAAAGCTTCATCAAAGCAGTACACTCTAAACATGGTAAAATAAAAGTTGAGGCAATAAGGAATAGAATAAACACAGTAATTCTTGAAACTCAGACACAAGCAGACAAGAGTAAGACCGAGCGAGGTGGCGCAGTGGTTAGCACACTGGACTCGGATTTGGCAGGACGACGGTTCAATCCCGCGTCCGGCCATCCTGATTTAGGTTTTCCGTGATTTCCCTAAATCGCTCCAGGCAAATGCCGGGATGGTTCCTTTGAAAGGGCACGTCCGACTTCCTTCCCCGTCCGTCCCTAATCCGATGAGACCGATGACCTCGCTGTGTGGTCTCTTCCCCCAAACAATCCAATCCAACTCTAAGAGTAAGCTTACTGGAGAAACAGCAAACTTAAAAAGGACATTCCATGCCACGAACGCCGAAAACTAAGACCACGACCACTACTGGCAGTACACAGTGTTACAACAACAGTCACAGAGCAAGAATTTCTACAAGAAAGGTTGGAAATAAATTACAGCGACCGCATCACCGAAGAAGAATTTCATCAAGAAGTCAAAATACGATTCAAAACGGGTCCGAATGGTAAATAATATTCTAGAGGTGACACCAAGAGTGAGATTATTGTTATTACAGAGGGATAGAATGTACATGCAATACGAATCTTTACGCCTAAGGGACTGCGTGTCAGAAAGAAGTGGAATTTTAGCCATTCGTCGAAAAGGTGTGACAGGAAAGATATCTGCGGGAAATGTGTGAGACCCTAGACCCTGTCATAAAATAATCGAATGTCATGAAGAAACAGCTGTTGGCTGTATTCCTTGCTAGAACAGCAAAACAACACGTAACAAAGCAGGAGGGATTAGAAAAAACGGAATATGATGTCACCAACTACTTCAACTAGTAGACACCAAAAAAAAGGAGTGAGACAGCACTCTTTGAACACAAATATCAACTACGGAAGTGTACAGACGTCCTTTCAACAAAACACGGATATAAACACCATCAAAAAACGGCTCTGAGCACTATGGGACTTAACATCTCAGGTTATCAGTCCCCTAGAACTTACAACTACTTAAACCTAACTAACCGAAGGACATCACACACATCCATGCCCGAGGCAGGATGCGAACCTGCGACCGTAGCGGTCTCGCGGTTCCAGATTGAAGCGCCTAGAACCGTTCGGCCACCTGCGGCCGGCTAAACACCATCATGCCGCCTCGCAGGACCGTACACAAATCACCACCAACCAAAACAGGGTCGTGGCGGCGTGCAGTAGCCTGGAGGCAACAACTTGGGCTGCTGCTGATCACAGACTCTCTAACGGACGTTAATCCCCTCAATAGTTGCAGCATTGTGCTAGAAAAATATTTTACCGTAAAATGTTACATCTACGATTCGTGTTTCTACGGCGCCATGGACCACAATGTGACGAGGTACATCAAACGGCAACTTTGACAGTGGGCGCACTTCAAACAGTGACCTTTCTTAGTGTAGAAGGACTGAAAGAGGGAGCTCTGAGTAAAGAAGACTTTAAAAACAATTCAGTGCATAAAACAGAAGTACATAAAAATGACGATGGACATCTGAACCGTGTCGCTGGGCACGGTTCCTGTTTTTTCCTTGGTTTACTCCTGTTCGGAGTTTCCGCGCTTTCCTAGAGGGCGTTGAGGGCCCTTCGCAAGCGCGCATCTAGCGCGTCCACTGGAGGAAGGCGCTGTGTGCTATGCCGAGGGCGCACGAGGCAGTTGAGACGAGTGTTGGGCCCTGGACGACCGTTCTGCAGCTGGGCGCTCGGTCGCTCTATGCTAAGTCTGGATGAGCCCAAAAACCCAGGGCGTGAGGACACAAGATGCCGTAAGCCTATGGACAACGTTTGGTTTCCGTTCATGGGCTGGGGAAGCTATGAAGGAGGTTAATTGTTAATTATCTACTCCACCGTTATGCCCAAGAAAGGCGAATTAGAGTAGTTCTGGATAACCTACATATTGTACACTATTAAGATAGTTCTAGGTTTGGATAAATTGCTGTTTGGTAAAATTTAGCCTCCTGTGTCGGTAATCCGGCGTATTACACGATCCAACATTGTTACAGAAATGAAAGATTTGGTTTTGATACATTTGCTAAGATGTGACTTAATTATTTGCTATTGATGTTAATTCCCTTAAATGAATCTTCTTTAATTGGTGGTTATAATTCTTAGTGAGTGGTGGTCCTTAATGGTGTAACATTTAATATACGTCTGATTGTTCCCTGTGTCACCTACTGACTTCATTCTGAGTGTGAAAAGGTGATCCATGCTCACGTTTATGGGACTTTATTAACCATTGAACTTTATCGCTTATGGTCTTAAAATACGTTTGTTAAAAAGGAATAAACTCAGATTCCTATTGTTTATTATATAATTCTTAAGTTACATAGCAAATATTACGAGTGCAAATATTCTGTCATTGTTACACTAGTTTGTTCTGTGGTTTGCACTGAAGGGTGTGACAATAAATGCAAAATCTAAAGGGACGCGTTGGAACGAATTAATTCTTTCCCTTATCATTACCTTTAAAGATAACTGATTGTTTGTCGCTTGTTATTGAAATTGGTTGGGAGAATAGTTTATTGATTGGTCCCATAGAAAAGAGTATATCAACGTCCAAGATACGGTTATGCCCACTAAGAACAGAACCATGACACAGTCGTAAAACACAACACACCACACTTAACAGAAGTACTTAACGATGACAACAGACGTCCGAGTCACGGTAGTATATCCGAACACACCGAAAAAACATAAACGCAGATTAACTCTTCCCTCGGCAGATGATAGGTTACCGTATAATGAAACAACAATTCCAGAGAAATATGAATGTGACGCATTAAAATGTAAACCATACGTGCAAACTGTATGTTTCACCTACGGTGGCAATAAGCACGAAAAGACAACTCAGGTGCAAGAAACAGTTATCAATGAGAAACAAACGCAAACAGAAAACCTCAAACAACAAACAGTGACCACACAACGTATGGATACTAAAAACAATATAAACACAAAAAAGCTCACACTGAAAGGTCACAACAATCTTCAGCTGACGAGACATCATATCACCCAAAACCCGAAACTACATCAAGAGATGAACACCACGACCCAGTACATCGAAAAGAATTACAAAACCATGAAGTAAGAAACAAACTAGACTACAATGCCATTGAAGAGAACTTGGGTATAATTCGACTGGAAAAGAAAGGAGTTTTTCAAACTGCACTAAGACTGGCATCAAGACTGAATTAACCATTGGGTGACACTGTATGCTACCCCACGACTGAAAAAATAGACAGAATGATTCTACGAACTGAATACCTGTCAACAGGTAAACTCTAACTCTATAATCTTTTGCGTAAATAATGTGAACGAAGAAATGAAGACCTTAACCTTGACAATGCCTACAAGGAACCGGTAAGGGCGCATGGACGCGTTTACCTCCATTACACCCAGAGCGGACCGAAGTCCTTTGCATTTACTAAATTTCCATACCGATAGTCTTGCAGCTAAACTGCATGGGTAGCACGACGATGGCCGCAGAGCTTGGTCGTCTGGTGAACGAGAAATGCGCAGACATTTTGTGCCTACAAGAACAGTACACAAGAGATGGAAGAATTGCCGGCCTTCCGAGGTAGTATAATTATGTAAATCACAGGCAGGAGCAAAGCCTAGGCCGCTATCATTGTAGTAAACAATAATATTACAGTAACGCAGATAACCCAATTATGCACATAACATACGGTCACAGTCGACATAACTTCAGACAGGGGAACATAGATCGTCTCGTTGATATACGCCCAGGACTCATATGATATAGAGGCTTTTGCTGAAGTAATGAAAGAAACTGCTCGATTTGCAAATGGCAGACAAAAATGCTGGGTCAACCCTCTGGCACTCTGACAGAACGAAGGCCAGAGAAATAACAATAGTCGACGTTACAAACCAATGTATTTTTTTTGTTTTAAACAAACCAGGCAAGCTGGCAACTTACCAGGGAAATAGTGGAGTAGGCACCAACATATTCATTTCTTCGGCAAACAGTGCATCACTAATACAGGTACGAAATGGCATGTGATCAATAAGAGAATACTCAGTGATCATAACACAATAATTATATACACTAAAACAAACACAGACACAGACACATTACAACACCCAATGTTGCTGCTACGCAAAAAAAAAAAAAAAAGGCAAAACCACTAAGAAACGTGATTGAAGTTTCCTCTCTGAAGAAATCAGATGGTACTACCACAGTGACTCCTCAACCAACTACTTTCTGACGATGACAACACTCAGGACAACCAACTTCACACCGCCCTTCGCAGACTACTTTATGACGAATACGAAAACGAAGGTATCACCATCCCCTTTGCTCGTGAGGAGCCTGCATTGACAACAAAAAAAGTAAAGAACAAAAAGTCTCCGAGCCCTTGTGGTGTGCGTACTGTAAGACCTTCAGTACACACACCATCAGATTATTTGACCTGTCGCTCTAACGAAGTAGGCGAGTGTCAGCAATATGTCTCGTGGTCTTATTGTGGCGTGTTTATCTTCTGTCGTCAGGTCAGACAATAGAAATGCCACTTGCACGCTTAGAGTAGCAGATTGACGGTGACCAACTTTAAACAGAACTTGATTAAAGTTCACACACATTTATTAAAATAATAACAAGCATAAAAATTACTTAACTTGGTTCTGGATGCTATTTACAATTGACAATCTGAAGATCCTTTGGTATTGGTACGTTAATATTATTCTCACATATGTCTCTGATACTTGACAAAAGAGTCTATACATTTATCTTCATGGCTATGTACAGGAATATGGTAATCTTATTAGGCGCAGACTGAAACTTGACTATAGACTGGTACAGACTGGTGCGGACAAATGCAGACTGAATAAACTGAGGTCTGTACACTCATTATAATACCTTGCGTGTTCATGTATCACTGCGCGAGTGTGATCCGCGAGGAGAAAAGGTTCTACGTTAGCAGCAATCTCATTGTCTGCGTTACATATTAATACGCGGATCGGCGGAAGCAGAATTTGGTCCGTCTCTGTGGCAGCGCCATCTCGTAGTGCGGAGACGGACAAGTGCTGCGCCTGGGCTGTTGTGCTTAGTGGGGCGTGCTCTAGTGGGAAAGTTGTGTACGCGCTGACTACGCGGAACTATGTACGCAACAGCCCTGACGGCATCCTCCATGAAACCATCAAACAAGCTGTTCCACTTATCTTCTCATACCTGACATACTTGCTGAATTATGCTCTCCTAGAAGAACGAATGCCGAACATATGGAAGACAGCAAATGCAATTATAATCAGGAAAGCGGAAGACAAAGACCCGACTGACCCTAAGACATACATACCAATATGCCTCATTAACATTCTGGCAAAGGTACGGGAGAGACTGTTGTGCGACAGACTTCAGTCGCACAGGCAGCTCTTCGGCCTTCAACCACATAAATCCGTCTTCGACGCACTAAATATGACCACAGAAATGACGCAGACCATACACGACAATTACATAGCAGCAATCCTAATTGACATAGTTGGTGCTTTCGGCAACCTTCGGTGGCCAGCGCTGTTCGCAATACTTAGAGAGAAGAATGTTGCACTGGCTCTGTACAACAGTCTTAGAGATTACTGTAAAAACGGGATAGTGGAATGGAAAGGGGGTTGTGGGCAAGGATCCATATGCGGCCTGATCTTCTGGGACATATTCATAGAACCACTACTGAATACACTAGAAGACAATGACATAGCAAACGGGGCGGTTGCACACGTGGCAAACGGGGCGGTTGCGTACGTGGATGACATGACCTTATGGTATTGTTATCTGCAAACTCCCGGTCCCAATTAGAGAGTAAAGTCACGCGGCTCCTCGGGTTCATCGGTGAATGGTGCAGGAACAACAAACTCACAATATCAACAAACAAAACTGTTTATCTACTTCTAAAAGTCACACCGAAAAAAAAATCCAGTTATAAAGTTAAACAACGTATCTTTAAAAAGGATATCTTGGCATTTATATTGACGAGCATTTACACTTTCACGAACATGCCACACTGACAATTAACAAGGCGACGAAACTTACGCATAGACTTGCAAGACTGAACGCTATAAGATACATGCTACCCCTTCAGAAAATGCTTCAGACAGTGTGGACATATTACACAGAACTCTTTGAGTCAATAACTTGTATTGAAGCTAATGCTTCGGAACATCGATTATGCTTAGCTACGCGTAAAACCATTGTGAGGGGTGGTCAGAGGAGTGTCCTACTCAGAATCTTGGGGGCTCTCGACACGATCTTGGCTGAGGCACTCTGCGTGGTACTGGAAGTTTTCCTACAGATATTACAATTCGCCACAGAGCTGCTGTCTACTGGCTGAAGAGGGGAAGATGCCACAAAATAAGAAAAATAACTGGACAAGACATAACAGAGAAACGGAAATTAAACAAATGGAGAATTGATACATGGTAGACGGAATGTGACACAACTGATAAATGAAGACGAGTCTACCCTTTGTTTCCCAGTATACGAGAGCAGATGAACTTGAAATACATAAATCCAACACGCGGCATGGTGTACTTTCTCACAAGCAATGGCTCCTAATCGGACAGGTCAGAAGTACATAGTAAATGACACAGACACAAGCACAGATATGGAATCGGATGCTATATCACACACAGGAAGTGAAGACGAGGTAACCATACAAACATAGCAAAAGTATGCGAAAGTTCTACAACACTCAGTTGCAACGTTCTATGCGGCTGTTTTTTATATATTTAGTACCATGTAACACTACCTGAAGATGTGACATTTATTCTTCTTTCGCTGTATCATGTGTGACTGTCTCGAAGATTTTCCGAGCCTTAGCACCTGATGCAGCAGACTATGACATCTTAAAGCAACTCCCAATCTCCACTGTTACCTTAATTTTGGAAACACATTATAACCTAGCCAATCAATACATTAAAGTAAGTATTATCACTCTGAAGACTACATATGTAACAGATGTAACCATAGGCGCAGAAGGTATAAAGGGAAGAAGTGTTACATCATATTTCTCATTTTCGATCTGCATTGTCGCATATTTGGGTTCTATCATTAACTCATTTTATTGGCCACCTCATAATAGATTACCATATTCAATATTTCAGAGTAGGTGAACCTTTGAAAACCTAGGAAAGGGAAGGGTAAACTGGCAGAGTCGTTAGCGAAATCCATAAGAGCGGACACTATTACTCATGG
Source organism: Schistocerca nitens (assembly GCF_023898315.1). Taxonomy (NCBI): domain Eukaryota; kingdom Metazoa; phylum Arthropoda; class Insecta; order Orthoptera; family Acrididae; genus Schistocerca; species Schistocerca nitens. Next base: position 955,584,723 of record NC_064616.1, read on the forward strand.
ATGTACCTCTTTCTTAGACTAATATCAGTGTCCAATGAGAATTTCAGGCATGCAGGTGCTTAAGAGGTCCAAAATTCACAAAATCTCACAACAGGAAAGTAAATAATAATGTTATCATATTTAACCAAAATATTGGTGGATTAAAGAAAGCCGCGCGGGATTAGCCGAGTAGTCTAGGGCGCTACAGTCATGGACGGTGCGGCTCCACCCGGCGGAGGTTCGAATCCTCCCTCTGGCATGCGTGTGTGTGTTTGTCCTTAGGATAATTTAGGTTAAGTAGTGTGTAAGCTTAGGGACTGATGACCTTAGCAGTTAAGTCCCATAAGATTTCATGCACATTTGAACATTTGAACATTTTGATTAAAGAAAAAAGTAGATTCTCACAAAAGTAAAGTAAAAAATAATGTTACCACTTTTGACCAAAAGATCCCGGGATTGAAGAATAAAGTAGATGAGCTCCTGGTTTGTTTGGATGACATTGAATCTTATAATGTAGTAGATATACTATGCCTGCCTAAGCATCACATTGTGTCTGATATGGAGAAGGTAAATATCAGTGGTTATAAACTAGCTGCACATAAGAGTAGAGTGAATAAGGTGAGAGGGGGAGTTCCCATATATGACAAAAGTTATCGCTGTGCAGAAGGCTTGGATACTAAAACGTTTTGTCTAGGGCAACATATAGAAGCATGTACCTGTCAACTTAAACTGAAGGAGGGCTCTTTTATGATTGTAACAATATATAGGTCCCCTTCAGGAAACTTTCATTTATTGCTGGAAAACTTGGATGCCTTGTTGCGCTATCTGACAGGTAGAGAAAAGCAAATTATTATTTGTGGGGACGTCAATATTGATTCACTGAAAGAGTGTAATAGGAATAATAACCTCCAAGTCTTGTTCGGTTCTTTCAATTTGACATCTGTCATTAATTTTCCTACTTGGGTAGTAAAGGAGAGCAGCACATTGATAGATAACACTTTTATAGACCAAGATAGGTTTAATAACATAAATTCTTGGCCTGTTGAGAATGGCATTTCTGATGATGATGCTCAGCTAGTTACAGTATATGAGATAGCTCCATTCAGTAATTCAAAACTACCCTCCAAAGTTGTGCGTTTAATTAATGACTCAACAATTAGAAATTTCAGAGTAAATCTTCAGCAGTTAGACTGGGATGAGGTGTACAAGGAACCAGATGCTAATTTAAAATATAACTTATTTCATAATACACTTGTAAGAGAATTTGAGAACTGTTTGCACAAGAATGTAGTTATATCTAATTATAAGAAACCATTCAAAAATCCTTGGCTTACTAAAGGAATTAATATATCTTGTAACCACAAAAGGGAACTGTATCTAACAACAAGAAAGAGTAATGACCCAGAAACAGCCAAATATTATAAAAACTACTGTGCTACATTAAGAATGGTTACTAAAAAGTCCAGAAGCACGTGCATCATGTGTGAGATTAATACCTCTGATAACAAAATTAAAACAATTTAGAATATTATTACAAGGGAGACAGGGCAACCAAGAGTACAGGATGACGTCATGACCATCAAAGCGAATGGAAACTTGATAAACAACATGCCGGAAATCGAAAACGTTTTGAATAATCATCTTTTAATGGTCCAGAGAAAATAGGATCTAAACGTTCATTAGAAGAAGCAAGGCAGTTAATGGAAGAGGCCTTGCCCGCACCATTTGATACAATTGAAATTCCACCCACCTCTCCTTCTGAAATTAGGAAGATAATAAACTCTCTCAAGAATAAGAGCTCACATGGAATTGATGGCATTTCCAGCAGGATAATAAAAGATTGTTAGCAAGAAATAAGTGGGATTCTTTGCCACATATGTAATAGCTCTCTGAAGCAGAGTATTTTCCCAGATAGACTGAAGTATGCCATTGTTAAACCACTGCATAAAAACGGGGATATGTCTGATGTCAACAACTACAGCCGAATCTCTCTTCTGACTGCCTTATACAAAATTCTTTAAAAAGTAATCTATTATAGAGTAGCTTCACACCTTTGTAAAAATAAAGTTTTAACAAAATGTCAGTTTGGTTTCCAGAAGGATTTTTCCACGAAAAATGCTATATATATATTTTCAGTAATGAAATATTAAATGCTCTGAGTAACCGGAAGTCACCCATTGGATTTTTTGTGGTCTATCAAAGGCTTTTGATTGTGTAAATCACGGAATACTTCTAGATAAGCTCAAGTACTGTGGTATGAATGGGACAGTGCTCAAATGGTTTAAATCATACCTAACTGGAAGAGTGCAGATAGTTGAACTAAGCAGTTCACATAATATGCAAAAAACTGGTGATTTCTCAAACTGGGGAACAATCAAGAATGGGGTGCCGCATGGTTCGGTCTTGGGTTCTCTGCTGTTCTTAATATTTATTAATGACTTGCCATTCTATATTCACGAAGACGCAAAGTTGGTACTTTTTGCCGATGATACAAGTGTAGCTATCACACCCAACAGACAAGAAATAACTGGTGAAATTGTAAACGATGTTTTTCAGAAAATCATTAAGTGGTTCTCTGCAAATGGGCTCTCATTAAATTTTTACAATACACTGTATATACAGTTCCACACAGTAAATGGAATGACACAATTAATAAATATAGACTTCGAACAGATATCGGTAGCTAAGGTAGAATATTCAAAATTTCTAGTTGTGTCCATTGATGAGGGGTTGAACTGGAAAAAACACCCTGAGGATCTGCTGAAACGATTGAGTTCAGCTACTTATGCTATTAGGGTCATTGCAAATTTTGGCGAGAAACATCTCAGGAAATTAGCTTATCATGCCTATTTTCATTCTCTGCTTTCGTATGACATGGTATTCTGGGATAACTCATCATTGAGTAAAAGAGTGTTCATTGCACAATAGCCTCACATTGCACTATAGCCTCACAATATATATATATATATATATATATATATATATATATATATATATATATATATATATATATATATATATATATTCACTTATGAAATTTGTTATTAATAATCCTCCGAACGAATTCAAGAGTAATAGTTGTGTACATGGCTACAACACTAGGAGAAAGGATGATCTTCACTACTCAAGGTTAAATCAGTTCAGAAGGGGGTAACTTATGCTGCCACAAAAGTCTTTGGTCACTTACCTAATAGCATCAAAAGTCTGACAGATAGCCATATAACATTTAAGACGCAATTAAAAGAATATCTTAATGGCAACTCCTTCTACTCATTAAATGAATTTTTGGATACAGTGAGTGGGTAATTTCCCCAACCCCCTACAAAAAAATTAAAAATATTAAGTGTCATGTAATATTTTGTGTATTGTAATATCCTGTATAACCACCTTTTATTAACCTGACACGTTCCACACCGCCGGCCGCGGTGGTATCGCGGTTCTAGGCGCTCAGTCCGGAAACGCGCGACTGCTACGGTCGCAGGTTCGAACCCTGCCTCGGGCATGGATGCGTGTGATGTCCTTAGGTTAGTTAGGTTTAAGTAGTTCTAAGTTCTAGGGGACTGATGACCACAGATGTTAAGTCCCATAGTGCTCAGACCCATTTGAACCATTTTTTAACGTTCCACACCGTTACGAAGTGTCGTACTCATGATCTATGGAACAAGTACTAATCTAATGTAATCTAACCTACCAACTACTTATTGTCAGCAACATTATTTTGAGCCCTTATTATGTTAAGGCCTTATTCTGTAAATCGTATACTTACATGTTTATTCGACAAAATAAATTTATTTGTGATGCTTTGTGACCCTAAATAACGAAAAGTGTGAGGTCATCCACATGAGTGCTAAAAGGAACTCGTTAACTTCGGTTACAGGATAAATCAGTCTAATATAAAAGTCGTAAATTCAACTACATGCGTAGGTATTACAATTACGAACAAATTAAATTGGAAGGAACACATAGAAAATGTTGTCGGCAAGGCTGACCAAAGACTGCGTTTTATTGGCAGGACACTTAGAAAATGTAACAGAACTACTAAGGAGGCTGCCTACACTAAACATGTCCGTCCTCTTTTAGAATACTGCTGCACGGTGTGGGATCCTTACCAGATAGGACTGACGGAATACATCGAAAAAGTTCAAAGACAGGCAGCACGTTTTGTATTATCGCGAAATATTGGAGAGAGTGTCATAGAAATGATACAGGATTTGGGCTGGACATCGTTAAACAAAAGGCGTTTTTCGTTGCGACGGAAACTTGTCATGAAATTCCAATCACCAACTTTCTCCTCCGAATGCGAAAATATTTTGTTGACACCGTCCTACATAGGGAGGAACGATCACCACGTTAAAATAAGGGAAATCAGAGCTCATACGGAAAGATATAGGTGTTCATTCTTTCCGTGCGCTAAATTGGAATAATAGAGAATTGTGAAGGTGGTTTGATGAACCCACTGTCATGTACTTCAATGTGATTTGCAGAGAATCCGTGTAGATGTAGATGTAGATGCTTAATTTTCTTATCACTTAGTAGTGAGATGATTAATTACATTTCCTGCACATCTTTATAACTATTGAGCGTAGAGACTATTGCATCATGCGGGTAATCTTTTTACCACACATCTACAGTGTCGTTTCAATTCTCTTAGGATTCATTTTTCCATTGTTCATGAGTTAAGGTGGTAGTTTAAGGGGGCGTGTTGAGTGTATGAGCAGTTCTCATGCAAATGAAGTTGAATCCAAGTGTTACACATGCGTCTCGGTCCGAGCACCTCGCAAACCTGCAAGGTCATCATTGTTGATGGATCTTCCAATGATTAAACGACCAACAATTCAGATTGGTTAAGGTAATGTTAGTGGGCAAGTTAGTCCAAAATCTGAACGTGGTATTTTGGTTAGGAACGACATTAGTGGTGTTAATATTCCGAAATCGGTTGAAGGAGCTGTAATTGTGATTGATTCAATGGCATGGTTAAAGGAAGTTCTGTCACATTTTTAGCTCTGATATGCGTGTACTGCAGTCTATTATAGGGGCACGGAGTACATAAATGGAACAGGGAAATTCTGATTTGAATTCAGATACTGAAAGTGTAGAAGCTGAGGTTTAAAAATATTAAATCAGCTGCTGGAAGGGTTACTGATACAAAATTAGAAGTTATAAGGGCGGACATGGGCAACATTTCTGCGGAGGTTTGCCTGGTTAACCCCACAGTCAATACAGCAGAAAAAGACTTCGTGGAAAAGGAAAGGATACAGGACGAGCTGAGTAGAAATGTCAAGAACTGTATGCTAAAGCAAAATTCGCTTCAGTATGTGACTACAAAACCGGTTAGCAATTTGTCCGTTAGAGTAGCAAAATGTCTAAAGAAGGTACTTAAAAGCACAGACCATTTAAAATCAAAATTAAGTAAAGACTGTGTACAGCGTGAGCGGCAGATGAAAGATATATGGGCAGAATTAAATGCAATTTCAGCGAATCAGGATACTACTGTGACAGGTGTTCCATGGGGTAGCTCAGGAACGACAAAATGTTTTCCGGAGAACTAAAATACCATTCTGTTGATAGTATTGCTGCATGTAGAGATGGTTTTGTGCGGGGAATGCCGGAAGAGGGTAAAATTAAGTTTAATGGAGGACATCTCGAGGGAAATGCACAATCATGGCAAATTTACCACCTATGAAGCGTTTCGTAGTTGTTTCCTGAAGAAATTCTGGAGTGGAGCGAAACAAACACGACTTCAGAATCAGTTCCTAAATGGACCAGGATTCGGATACGGATGTGGGTCGATGCAGCATTTTTGTATGCGTGAACTTGGTATGTTGATGCATATAAATCGACCACTGGGTGTATTGACAGAGACCGCTACCCTCAAAAGAAACTTACCGGAATTTTCACTACCATATCTTGTTCACAGTCCGACAAAGTCCACCCTGTTTTTATATTTTCTTGAGAAACGTCTACAGGCGTAGAAATTGAAGCTACATGATAGGATCAACAGACAGGGCAAAGGACACAGTATTATAATAATGCTACGGGTGAGGAAAATTTGATAAAGGAGCCAAAAATGTAGGAGATGGAGGTTGTAAGAGTTGTGGGAAAAGTTTCTGTCACCTCACCCGGCACTGTTGCCAAATGGATTCGTGATGGTGACAACAGATGGGGCAACGTCCCAGTGACGTCATGGCAGCAAGTTCAGATTTTGGTGGGAAAACAGGTCAATTGGGTTACCTCCACTAACATAACTCCACCATCCGTTCAATCCGCTCCCCCCTCTCACCCCTCTCCTTCCCCTCCACCACTCATCTCCCTCATTTGTAAAATTGGTGGGAAAAGGACTCAGTCTGTACTGGGCTGCTGGAAAGGATATATTTAAGTCTTTATTTAGCCGGCCGCTGGTGGCCGAGCGGTTCTAGGCGCTTCAGTCTGGAAACGCGAGCGCTACGGTCGCAGGTTCGAATCCCGCCTCGGGCTTGTATGTGTGTCATGTCCTTAGGTTAGTTAGGTTTAAGAAGTTCTAAGTTCTAGGGGACTGATGACCTGAGATGTTAAGTCCCATAGTGCTCAGAGCCATTTGAACCATTTAAGTCTTTATTTGGTACGCATTGTGGTATATTGTTTATTTAAACAATTTGAGTCGTCTTAGACAGTAGCTCCATCCAGTGTATTCACCTTCAGGCCCAGAGACCAACTGACCTAGTTCACAACATCAACATCAGAGGGCGCTGTTGGCCCTGCCCCCTCGCCTCCTGCGACATAATGCAGGATGGCGGTCTGGATAAAAAATGGTAGGAAATTGTCTCAGACTGTATCTGTCTGCTGGACTGGGAGGATGGACGTAATAGTTTACTGCGTCCTAGTATTCAGTGGATGAGACATATAAGCTGCACAAGGAGGAGTTTGATGGGCATATTAGCTGTAATCTTGCTGCTGAGGATTGTGTCCATAGCCACCTGATCGATGTTTGTAAAGCAATGATATTTAATGAAGTCATGGAGAAGCTGAAAACACTTGATGAAATAATGAAGACGCAGCAGGATAGGGCTAAGTTACAAGTTGCAACTCATGCTGATAAATGCATGTGCTGTAACTGTAGATCCTTCGATAAAAATCCAGTAAGTCATTCAAAGCGCAAAAGGCAAAACGTTCACCTACTATGGAGCAAGCAGCCATTTGTACAATTGAGGAAATTCTGGTGATGAGCATGGATGAATGTAATAAGTGTACTACATGTAAGCACACAGCTCAGAACTGTATACATAGCCTCCTACACAATGAGTGGAAAGAAAAGTTAATGGATGAGCGAATGGTGAATACTTTTCGACAAATAATAGCAATGCAGCGACATGGCATGAAGATGCATTTCGAAAGTCACGCAGATACATCCTTTTGTGGGAATTGCCTCCCTTTTATTGAAACTGCCTGAAACTCCACATCAGCTTCGTCCTATTCCACAATGAGCCATATCCAAACCTTGAGGTTTGGATATCAGCTGGCCTAGTTCACAACATCTCCACCAGATGGTACCGTCAGCTCTCCCCTCTCCCTTTCCATGATGTAATCGAAGATGGTGGTCTAGAAAAAAGGGCAGGAACCTATAGGAGCACTGAATCCGGTCTCACGTGATAGGATGCAGCTAATAGGATGGCAGTATCTTGTGATGTCACCAAAGGGGAGATACAGCAGTCTCAGCAGCTGCATGACGTCATTTTCACTCAGGCAGCCAGTTGCAGCAGCAACATCAGCAGAAGAAGAACGATGAAACGTCAGCAGCAGCAGTCGAGATCCAGCACAGCCCTGCAGAACAGCAAGATACAGAAAAGTACGTATTCCATATCACAACTTTAGTTCGTATTATTATTACAGGTTGTTTTCGTGTCTTAGTATGTATGTAATGCTTCCTCCTCTTTGTTCAGTAGTAGCCTTTGATATCTCGAAGCCAGCAGTGGTGAGCACCAGCATGTCAACCTCTACCGTGTCCAGACCCATAGCAACCTCAGCCGCCATCTTGTCGAGACCTGCACTGGCCACTGGACATGTGGCAGCAACGACCTCGAGCATGTCCGAACTTGTAGTGACCATGTGGGATCCTGTAGCACACACAGAGCACTTTCTGGAGCAAGACAATGAGCTGTTATTGTTTATCCCAGCCATCTTTTAGCGCGATGAGGGTACCCAGCCTTTTCCTAATGCTTTGAATGCTGCTGGTGGTCCTAAACAACAGCAAGATGGAGGTCGGCACTGGTAACCGACATATGACCCATCGCATCAGAAAATCTCTGTGGTAATGCAGGGACAGAGGGGAGATGCTGAGGATAAGAAAGTTCTACACCTTTCCACCTGCTGGTGTTGGACATGGAGTTGTTATTGTCCGTCACACTCATCTATTTGTGGGATAAGGATGGGTGGTCTGCTCCTAAAGCATAATGCTGCTGCTATTTCTAAACAACAGCAAGATGGAGGACAGTGCTGGTCACCGACATATGACCCATCACAGCAGAACATACCTGTGCTAGCACAGAGACGGAGTGCAGATGCTGTGGATGAGAAGGTATCAAGCATGCCCACACTTTTCAGATCTACATACAATGTAAGTCCTAGTGGAACGAAATGTGTAAATGTCAGTATAGAAGCACATCATGCCTAGGGCTGGCATGTGAGGATAGAAACAGAAAATGCATCGAATGGTGTTAAAGTGTCTATTCCTGAGTTACACTAGGACGAAAAACGTCGTGCATAGCTCTACATCAATCAGCAGATGGCCACATAGTATTATCAAGCTCGTACACCGCCCCTCCCTGTGGATATTTGGCTTACTGGTGTGACACTATATATTACATCAGTATATGATGACTCTGCACTATGTGTGAAATCCGGTGACAGGCGTGTTTATCTATGGCACGCCTCAGTGGTGAACTTATACAATATGGATACTGCACTACACCTTGTATTGGAGGGATTCAGTCGTTAGCTACCAAGCATAGACTCCTCTTGTAAACTTTCTACGTGTGCATAGTGTACACGTTGGTGATTTAGAGCAGTATCTTTGTTTGCTCATGAACACAGAGTCAAAAGAGAAACAGGTTAAATGTGTGTGTGAAAAACCAGAGTATTGTGAGGTATCCATCGGCTTGAAGGAGCTAGGTGTGGAATTCATTGCATATCAAAAAGCTTTATCTGGGATATATTGCACAGGTGCGATGAGGATAAAGATAGAGTCTGATGATTTTTTGAAATACTGCATCCGATCTACAATTTTTAAGTAACTTATAAGCATATATAATCTCAGACTATATTCGTGTTTTATTTCATTTTCATCATAGTCCTAGTACTACTCTTGCTAATATCCTTATTTTCAATGCTGCGCCTATGATCACATAGCAGCAGATAATTGCCTGAAGCACCTCCTCACCATTAATTTCCAAAATGAATGATCTACACAGAGCATTCAGCTACACACACACTGTGTGTGTGTGTGTGTGTGTGTGTGTGTGTGTGTACAGGGTGAAGCTAAATTCGTGCACTCGGGCTTCGCTGTGCGACTAATCACATGCCAGCGATAAAAGTCTCTCACAAAATTTCGTCTGGTGAGTACATCCGGCAGAAAAAGGACGTTAAGGAGTGGCAATCTGGCAACAATGTAACCACATGTACGGTAACAACCTGTGAGAGCAAGGTATCGACCGTGCTGTACAGTTAGTGCAGTGGACTGAGTACTGGGATAGCAGGCAGGAGCTCGAGCACTTGATCCTGAGTCGGGGTACATTATTTTTATTTCCTAATTTCATTCTGACATTTAATACTACAATATACACCGTTTCTTAGGTCACATGTATCCTAAATTTACAACATTTTGTAACGCTGAACATAACAAATACATGGTTAGACAAATAAGAAATAGGCAATTGGAAAAAGTTACTCTCATGGCACAGAATGATTACAAAACAACATCAAGATCGAAATGATAAGGACGATAGCACGACATCTACTTGTCATTTATACTACATGGAATACGAGCGCACAGATGTAGCACATTAGCAACCAGTGACAATGATAATGTCCATAACAATGACCGCATGACCTTCACCACAGAATACGTTATTCTCAGAACAATAGACGCTCAAAGCGACCTCACTACGCGTCCAAACATTGATCAACCCGACGGATCGTACAGCTCTGGACCCTTCGCAGCAAAGTTGTGTCCACAGTAACAAACGCAGCATGAACATGCGCTACCAATTCTACCACATTGTTCGACGGAGTAGAGCACACGTGCTCCTTCAAGTATGCCCACAGGAAGAAATCCTGGGGATTTAGGTCAAGTGAACGCGGTGATCACACAACAGGACCTCCACGTCCGAGCCATTTCCCTGGAAATGTCCTGTCTAAATACTGTCGCACATTAATTCCAGAGTGGGAAGGTGCACCATCATGTAGGAACTATTTCCTCTGTCGAACACGTAGTGGAACATCTTCCAGAGCATCAGGCAGATAGTTTGAGAGGAATGCATGATACCTTCGTGCAGTCAATTGGTCAGGCAACATGTAGGGGCGCCAAACACCTGTCACACAATATTCCGGCCCAGACTTTGATACCAAAGCGAACTTGATATCCACGGTCGAGGGTGACGTGGGGATTAACCACACAGCAATGGTGGGCGTTGTGCATATTGAAGAGACCCTCACGAGTGAATGCTGCTTCATCCGACCATATTACGGTTTTCACGAAATCATCATTGGCATCCTGTTGTTGTTGGAACCATTCACAGAATTACATCCGCTGATGGCGATCTGCAGGATGGAGGTGTTGCGTGAAAGCATAATGATAGGTCCATTCTGCCTTGCTACGCTAGGTGTACTTTGCTGAGGTTCTTGGTGTACGACCTCCAGAATAGCTTCCTCAGTAGCTGGAGTACGGTGAGTCCGTGGACGACCTCTGTCACGTAGTAGTGGAAGGAGGGAACGACGGAACACGTTTTCATCTTGATTGCGTCGACGAGGATATCTAGCAGCATATTCATGAATGGCAACACCACCCCGGTTATCAGATCTACATCTACATCTGCATGGCTACTCAGAAATTCACACTTAAGTGCCTGGCAGAGGGTTCATCGAACCATTTTCATTCTAGTTGTCTACCATTCCACTCTCGAATGGGGCGTCGGAAAATGGAATTCCTAGGTATTTAGTCGATTTGACAGAACTTAGATTTGTGCGATTTATCGTTTACCCAAAATTTATTGGATTTCTTTTAGTACCCATATGGATGACCTGGCACTTTTCTTTGTTTAGATCCAATTGCCACTTTTTGCACCATACAGAAATTCTCTCAAGATCATTTAGTAATTGATATTAATCGTCTGATGATTTTACTATACGGCAAATTACAGCGTCATCTGCAAAAACTCTAAGGGGGCGTCTCAGATTACCACCTAGATGATTTACATAAATCAGGAACAGCAGAGGGCCTATGATACTACCTTGCGGAAAGCCAGATACCACTTCTGTTCTAATCGATGATTTACTGTCTATCACTACGAACTTTTACCTCTCTGAGAGGAAATCACGAATACAGTCACACAACTGAGGCGATACTCCATATGCACGCAATTTGATTAATAATCTCTTGTGCGGAACGGTATCAAAAGCCTTCTGTAGATCTAGGAATATGGAATCGATCTGAGACCCCTTGTCGGGAGTACTCATTGCTTCATGGGAATAACAAGAATGATATTTTCTGAATTCGTGTTGGTTATGTATCAATAAGACATTATATTCAAGGTGATTCATAATGTTCGAGTACAGTATATGAGCCAAAATCCTACTGCAAATTGAGGTCAGTGATATGGGTATGTAATTCAGTGGGTTACTCCTATTTCCTTTCTTGAATATTGGAGTGACCTGTTCTACTTTCCAGTCTTTAGGAACAGACCTTACGTCGAGTGAGCGGTTGTGTATGATTGCTAAGAAAGGCGCTATTATTTCTGCATACTCTGAAAGGATTCTAATTGGTATAACATTTAGACCGTAACACTTGCCTTTCATAAATGATTTGAGTTGTTTCGCAACACCTAAGATATCCACTTTTATGTCACTCTTGCTAACAACTGTTCTGGTTTCGAATTCTGGAATATTTACTTCGTCTTCTTTCGTGAAGGAATTACGGAAGACTGTATTTAGTAACTCCGCTTTAGTGGCAACATCATCGGTAACGTTTACGCCGCTATCGTGCGGTGACGGTATTGACTCTTCCATTGCGGAAACTACTAAAAGCATCTGGCATTGACGTCCGCACTAAATTACGAGCTTCCGTGAAATTTAGCCAGTCTTGGGGATTTTGCCATCTTCTGAATTTGGCATGCTTTTTTCGTTGCTTCTGCAACAGTGCTCTGACGTGTTTTGTGTACCATGGTGGGTCAGTACCGTCTATTATTAACTTATGCGGTATGAATCTATCTATTGCTATCGATACTGTATCTTAGAATTTGAGCCATATCTGATCTACACTTACATAATTAGCTTGGAAAGAATGGAGACTCTCTTGTAGGAAGGCATCAAGAGAATTTTTATCTGCTGTTTTAAATAGATATATTTTGCGTTTATTTTTAGTGGTTTTGGTTGATATAGTTTCGAGCCTCGCTACAATGACATTGTGTTCACTAATCCCTGCATCCGCCATGACGCTCTCTATTAGATCAGGATTATTTGCTTCTAGGAGGTCAAGTGTGTTTTCGCAAGCATTTGCAATTCGTGTGGGCTCATGAACAAACTGTTCAAAGTACTTCTCAGAGAAAGCATTTAGTACAATTTCGGAAGATGTTTTCTGTCTACCACCGGCTTTGAACATGTAATTTTCGCCAAGAAATCGAGGACTGAAGTCTTCACCAAGTATAACTGTATGAGTGGGGTGCTTATTTGTAATGTGAGTCAAGCTTTCTTTGAACCGTTCAGCTATTATACGATCTGAGTCGGGGGGTCGGTAGAAGAAGCCAAGTATTATTTCGGTACGGCTGTTGAATATAACCTCTACCCATAGTAATTTGCAGACTATCTATTTCAATTTCACTACGAGATAAACTAATACCAACAGACACAAACACACGACCACCTACTTTATTTAATCTATTCTTTCTGAACACGGTTTGCGCCTTTGTAAAAATTTCAGCAGAATTTATCTCCAGCTTTAGCCAGCTTCCTGTTCCTATAACAATTTCAGCTTCAGTGCTTTCTATCAGCATTTGAAGCTCTGGTACTCTTCCAACACAGCTACGATAATTTACAACTACAATACCGACTGTTGCTTGGTCGATTCTCGTCGTTTCTTTGCTCTGTACCCTTTGAAACTGGAGCCCTTTTTGATCTTCCCCGAGACCAGAACCATATCCACATATTCATAATTTGTGTATGCCATACGTCTGCCTTAACGAAGTGTAGTGGACCTGAACGAGACAAGAATAATAGTTAGTATTAATCTATGTGACCGTTGGTAGGGTACAAAGAAAACAGGTTTGGCATATAGTAGATGAAGCGATGCGAATAAATTCACGCCCATGACATGGAAAGGGCTTCTTTCAAACCTGACCAGTCTTCCATTTCTACGATTGTAGTATGTAAGTGCAAATGTTTTGTAGCGGACCCACTGCAATCGCTGTTGACGATTAAGATGCCAGATACCGTACCACCTGTACTACATGTACCAAATAAAAATTATATGCCTCAACCGAGCATCGAACCATCGACCTCCTACATGCCAACTTAAAACTCTATCTACTGCATCAACTGTATAGCTGAACAGACCAGTGCTGACACAGGTAGTTACCATACATGTGGTTACAGTGTTGCCTGATTGCCACTGTTTAACGTCCTTTTTTTGCCGGATGTACCCGCCGGACGAAATTTTTAGATAAACACTTCTTTTTTCGCTGGGATATGAGGAGTCGTGCTGGGAAGTCCGAGTGCGCACTTCGACCAACATACAGGGTGGTCCATTGATAGTGACCGGGCCAATTATCTCACGAAATAAGCATCAAACGAAAAAACTACAAAGAACGAAACTCGTCTAGCTTGAACGGGGAAACCAGATCGCGCTATGGTTGGCCCGCTAGATGGCGCTGCCATAGGTCAAACGGATATCACTTGCTTTTTTTTTTAATATGAACCCCCGTTTTTTATTACATACTCGTGTAGTACGTAAAGAAACATGAATGTTTTAGTTGGATAACTTTTTTCACTTTGTGACAGATGGCGCTGTAATAGTCACAAACGTATAAGTACGTGGTATCACGTAACATTCCGCCGTGTGGACGGTATTTGCTTCGTGATACATTACCGATGTTAAAATCGACCGTTACCAATTACGAAAACATAGGATAGCTACAGAAACATAGGGTAGTCGCACAGCTGTAACACACGCTATGGTTTGCATAAAACTCACTGAGTCAATACGCGTCTTTTTCCCTTTCTCCTCATTCTTCTTCTTGCTTATAATTACCATATTGTGAAGTACTTACATCATGGTCTTATAGGTAAAGTTCATTTGGGACAATGTATTGTGGCCTTCTTTTTGTCTTTTGTATGAGTACAAAGTTCAAGACCTTTCGACACTGCCGTGCGGGGTAGCCGCGAAGTGTAGGGGTCTTGTCACGGTCAGTGCGGCTTCCCCATCGGAGGTTCGAGTCCTCCCTTGCGCATGGGTGTGTGTGTTGTCCTTAGCGTAAGTTACTTTAAATTAGATGAAGTAGTGCATAAGCTTACGGACCGATGACCTCAGTGGTTCCGTCCCATAAGACCTAACCACAAATTTAAATTTAAATTTGTTTCTTTCGTCACTGTTGTTATTTTCGCCTGACAGTGCTCCCATTAATGCTGACCACAGATTTAAGGGCAGGTAATAACGCTTTTTTCACACGCCTTAAATTTATAATGAAGTATAGTGTTCAAGTACTTATCATGTCCACATTTTGACCCTTCCCCAAGTACCATGTCATCAGTACGATATGAGTTTGTTACGTTTTTGAAGGGAAAAATATTTCGTCTGTAACCGACGTCACAAGGACACTTTTATTCGGTGGCCCTAGACTCTGAGGAATTCCGTCAGAATTTTTTTTGTGGAAGGAGTTTTCACTGCCAGTACCTGGCCAGTAAGGAGGGAGCAGGTGGTGCCTTCAAGTTTCTCATTACCGTAATCCGAACCAGTGAATTACAAATCTGTCGGCAGTGACACGTACAGTGAAGGATTATGACACTTTATGTAGCTTTCTGCCCATCCGATGGGGACGCTAGGCTACGTAATGTACTGTACAGGCGTTGCTTTCGCCCTCTTCATTCTCTCACCGTCACATCATACAAACGCGACACCACACTACATACACACATAACACCTACGCTCAACATATACATATAGGACACAACTCTCTGATGCCGCTAGGAATAGCGTCTATGCGCGCGGCGGAAGAAAGCCCTTTACGCTTAGGCCGCTGAACCTACCCCTTGCGACTCGCAGCCGAAAATGCCATTCGTAGCTTTGTCTTTCGAGAGCTTAGATAGGCAGTTTATATAACAGGCGCATCATTCACATTAATGCTTTGGTATTCGCTATGTGTTTACGAATCGATTGGTGTCAAAGGCTGCAACATACGCGCAGTTTTCCCTGAGGAATACAGTACTCTCAATAAAACTATATGTTACAGTATCTCTGCTTCGTACCATATTTAGAATTATTTACAAAAATAACCTTAGTTAATCAAACGAACTTTGACCCCGAATGTATGTAGAGGACCAGATAATTCTTAACTTCCTAGAATCCGGGAACTTTTAAATAAATTAATCGCCAATCCCTAAATTTAAATTTTTGGAAGGCTATTTTATTCAAAATAAATTGTTGACGTGCAATTTGTCAATTCGTAAATAAAAACATCCAAGTGAAATGATGAAACTCCTAAGAGCCATATATATAAAGTCGGTAAAATTCTCTACAGGCACCCGGATGTTAATTTCCGAAGCACACACGACTTGCCACTGCTTTTTCGTTTCTCGCGTTCTCCATTTGTTTTATTTCTGGTTACTTGTCGGTGGAAAATGTGCCTTGCCGCAGAAGAGGTACTTTAGGGACCACGGGAACGCCCAGGGATTACGTATCAGAGATACTTCGCCCGACAACCCTATACACGCTCAAGTTGTGGAGTCAATAAAAGACAGGCAGTGCGCTGGGCAGCGGATTTCTAAGAAGATGGTTGATTGCACGCGGGCTCGCCACAGAGGCAATTAACCGGAGCCAGTTGAGTGGAGGGAAATTACGGCCGCTTCTCATATCTACCTGCCTCCTCTGTGTCGGCACATTGTCGTGCACGACTGCCGTCGCTATTGCTTTGTAGCCTGCAGGGTCAATTAAAAAGAGAGCGCTCCTCTGTCCCTTGTGATCGCTGCTACAACACTCATTTCGTCTCTGTTCTCAGCGAATGAAAAAGAGGAGGCTCTTGATACGGAGATGTTGCCGGAAGAATATACGAAATATTGTTTCATGAAAGACGTATGGGAAAGCATACTACCCTACGCGCAGGTCTCTGGAGTAAGATGTTTTTGAATTGCATAAGTTGGTGAGTAATTGTTCAGTGATAGGTCTTATCGTTATGAGAAAGTCCAAAATTGCTTATTGCCTAGCGTAAATTTGTAACACGTTTTGGTCCAAGTAGAAATATCTGCGAAGTACCTATTATGTTACCTGGCTGTAACAAATATGTTATCATACAGTTGTCGATGCCCTAGCTATAGTTCAGTTGGTAGGGAAAATCGATATTCTACAAGCACTGATAGCTGCATATCACGAGAGCTAACACAGAGTAATTGAATACTATGTTTTTTCAACGATCATGTGCTGTACCTTTTTCACAATTTCGTCCGTCTGTAACCACCTCGATAGCCCATAATTTACTGTCCAGAACTTGCGAATAGTTAGGCACTACGCTGCTTTTAAGGGGAACCTGAATTACTCTCTGCTAGTTAAGACTACATGAAAACATCGCTAGAAAGGACTGAGACTGTAAGATCACCAAATTTTCTGCAGAGCTCAATACGTGATCCATAACAGAAGAGCCAAGACTCGACACAAATACCGTAGAGTTGGATCATACACAACTTTTATCCACCTTCCTATGAGTGGAGCCGTGTGCTCTGCAAATTAACTTACTTGGTTAATGGAATCTGTTCTGCAAATAATAGACCACAGCTTGAAAGCGCAGAGACACAGCGTGAATATCTTAAATCAATAACGTCATGTACACTGACAGGAAATAATCTCAGCACCAAAGAATAATTAATTTAGAGTAATGAAATTTCGGATATACATTTTGTC
This sequence comes from Schistocerca nitens, assembly GCF_023898315.1. Taxonomy (NCBI): domain Eukaryota; kingdom Metazoa; phylum Arthropoda; class Insecta; order Orthoptera; family Acrididae; genus Schistocerca; species Schistocerca nitens. The sequence goes on from NC_064616.1 coordinate 955,602,052, forward strand.
TGGGTAACGTATGTAAGTGATTAACATTGCAATATCACAGGTTAATGTTTGCTCGAGATAAGGCATTGCAAATGTGAAATGCGGGTACATTAACAAGTGGAATAACAAAACTGGTTCCAATGGCTCTGAGCACTATGGGACTTAACTGCTCAGGTCATCAGTCCTCTAGAACTTAGAGCTACTTAAACCTAACTAACCTAAGGACATCACACACGTCCATGCCCGAGGCAGGACTCGAACCTGCGACCGTAGCGGGCCGGTTCCAGACTGTAGCGCCTAGAACCGCTCGGCCACACCTGCTGGCAATGGAGTAACAGACAGAATGTTGAATACAAGCATGAAAACGTGCATGTGTTGTGTTGTAAAGGCGCCGGCTGTCAGTTCTTGGGATGTAGTTTCATGTCTGTTGCTCTTGGTAAGTCAATACGGGGATGGTTTATGCTGTTTGACGATGATGCCGCGGGTGTCGTTCGACGAGGTACCATTTGTGCCCCACAGGATACAGATCTGGTGATCGAGAAGGCCAAGGAAACGTCGACATTCTGTAGTGCATGACGGGTTGCAATTGCAGTATGTGGGCGAACGTTATCCTTCTGGAAAACGCCTTTGGGTCGCTGTTCGTGAATTGGAACACAACAGGTTGTATCGCCAGACCGAGGTACAAATTTGCCGTCAGGATGCTTGGGATAACCACAAGAGTGGTCATGCTATCATACGGAATCGCACCCCAGACCAAAACTGCAGGTGTAGGATCAGTATGCCTAGCACGTGGACAGGCTGGTTGCAGGCCTTTCTCGGGGAATGAAGACTCTTACGCCTTCTGTTGGTGTTGTGTTGAGACTGTAGATTGTGCTGCCCTCTGCAGCAGATTTATAACTTCTTGACTGCAAATGGACGCTGTGAAAATAAATGTGTGTGAGTAGAAGTTTTACTGTGTCGATTTCTTGATTTCACTAGTGTGTAGCAACATTTTGGTGCCTAAACCCGGGATCGAACAGGGGACCTTTTGCTGCAAGGCGGATGCTGTTGGTACATAATTTTCGTGTGGAACAGTATCTACACGAATTTTGCGTGTGTTGATAGCTCTCTGCTTGAGGAAATTTCTTGGTCGCTTGCAGGTGGATGATGTGAGTTTTAACACCGCCTTTATCAGCATAGAAGCCGCATTAAACTCACGACCAATCACTCAAGGAGAGAGCGATACTGCATTGACACCAGCCCACTTTCTAAATGGTGGTAAATTAGTAACAACTCCATAAGGGCCAGAGTCAGATACTAGAAGAGACGTTGCCAAGGAGTTCCGACTTAGAGATAAAGTCAATGAGGACATTTGGAGTAGGTGGAAGACCGAATACCTCCTGCTGCTAAGACAATACCATGAGGTTAAGGGATACACTTTGCAAAGGAAACCGAAAACTGGAGAGGTTGTTCTGCTCCAAGAAGACGCAAAACCACGGCACTTGTGGAAGAGGGCTGTGGGGGAAGAAGTGCGGCACCGCAGAGACAATAATATACGGTGCATCGTCCTCCGCCAGTCAGATGGTATAAAGATCGGTCGACCGGTCCTGCTGGTCATCCCCCTCGAGATGGACCAGGGTGGGATGATGTCGGGGAATAAAGAGTCTTACCCCATCGGTTGGTGTTGTGTTGAGACTGCATATTTTGCTCCCCTCTGTAGCGGATGTATAACTTCTTGAGTGTAAACGGACGTTCTGAAAATAAATGTGTGTGAGGAGAAGTTTTACTGTGTCGATTCCTTGATTTCGTTAGTGTGTTGCAACAGCCCTCAACTTGCCTCCTTCTAACCAACACACGACTCATCACTGGCACCAGCTTTGAACCGGAGACACATCAGGTCTCCACTCTGTCTGCCCTCCAGTAAGCTCTCACTTGACACCAATGAACTCGCAAATGGCGGCGATTTGGGGTCAGTGCATTGAACGCTACAGGGCGTCTGGTGCGGAGATGACCTTGAAATAACCAATTTCTAACAGTTCGTTGTGTTACTGCGGTGTCAACTGTGGCAGAAGTTGCTGCTGAAGATGCGTCAGAGCCATACGCCACACGCTATCGTCTCCCCTCTCAGTAATGCCACGTGGTCGCCCGGATCCCGGTCTTGTTGCGACTGTACATTCTCGTGACCACCGCTGCCAGCAGCCATGTACAGTCGCTACATTTCTGCGAGGTGTTGCTGCAATATCGCAGAAGGGACAACCAGCTTCTCGTACCCCTATTACACGAACTCGTTCAAACTCAGTGAGCTGTTTGTCATGGCGTCCTTGTTGCCTTAAACACATTCTTGACAAACATCAGCTCACCACGTATATCAGAGGTAGCTAACGCTCACGTCCGTTAACAATGTATGTGTAGAGCAAACCTGATTTTCATCCCCATAGTGGAGCTACTAGCACCACTCTTACGCGACTGGCACGAAATTAGAATAGACATTTTTTCCCAGATGTAGAAACAAACCTATAAACTTTCGTTTATGTCGCATAACTACTTGGCGTTGCGATATTTTCTTTCCGTTAGTGTTTTCAAAACATTGTTCTACGACGACGTGTTGAAAAGCAATGCCCCAGAATATTTTATGTGAAAAAACGTGAGGCTTTTTGAGTAAAACTAACAACATTATACATGTTTGTTATTCATGTCAACATATATATTTCCTTACGTAGGCACCCTGGTATCGATACGTTTTTCCCAACGAGAGACTAGTTTTTTGTTACCGTCACTGTATATTCTTTGTCTTTGTCGATGGAACCACAACTTCGCTTCTCCTTGCTCTGTTCCAGCACCATCAAAGTGAAGTCCTCCAAGGTGGTCTTTAAGTTTAGGAAACAGATGAAAGTGAAATGCGGCGTATTCCAGATAGTGAGGAAGATGATCGATCGCAGTGGCCCAAGGCGTCGAACTGTTGCAGATGTCGCAGCCCTCGTGTGTGGTCTACCATTCTCATGTTGAAGGAGAGGGAGCTCCGTGTGTGGACGAAATCTTCGAATTCGAAACTCGATTACTGCACGCTTTTCTCACGGACGAACATAGTTACTTTACACGCTGCCATGTTACACGCTATAATTGGGAGCCTCTGGGATAAAAATGTAAAATCTTAAAAACACCGGTTTGTTTGAAAAAGGTTTAAGAGTTTTCAGGTAAACAAATTCGGAGGCATTATTTTTCAGCGCTTTCTCGTAGTATATCTAGCGTGTATCGGTTCCCTAACACCGTATAAAATGTCTGACTTACTCACGGAAATGAGCTTATTATACAGGATTGCATAAGTTCAGCTGTCCTACTGCTTATATAACGCAATTTTCTATTATCTAAGAAGGCATGTTAACTTTAACTACAGAGTCGTCCTGATTTCCGACATCTTCAATTGTGAAAAATTTAAGTCCATTTTTTGTTCCCCAGCTGGGAACAAGAATAAGTTCACATAACCCGTTCAAAATAAAAAAAATCCCTAACGCAACTTTAGAGACTTGTGTCTACAGATACTTCAACTTCCGCGAATGTTGCAGAGTTCAACAACACGCGCGCAGCTATGGATTATTTCTTGTGTGACACTCGCGAAGATTTCTGAGTGGAATTACGTAGGTACCATCTAAAAGTTCGATTTCTGTCGTCTGTCTCAAGCTGCAGTTTCATCAAGTCCCAAAGCCCACATTTTGCTGCCACCGACACAGTGTGATATGCTCCATGCTCGGAAACCGTTAGGCCCACAGGCGCCTCGTCTGCTGTACTGACTCGCTTCAACCGATCGATACAAACTGTAGAAAAAGGAGATTTATTTGAATTTAGATAATAATTAAATAAAGTCTACTCCAATATTTTTTCTTAATTACACACTAGAAGTTTTGATATGTGACAGAAAGTTCTGCACCTTATGGTACTAGATCAATAGCGAAAACTGTATATCTATTAACCTACTAAAATTACATCAAACAAAAGAAACTGTATTGAATGTCATTCCATTAATTATAATGGTGTCTCATTTTGAATCAGATTTTTGTAAATCTTTCACTGACGCGATCAAACATTACAATCAACTTTGAATTAAAGTCTGATTTACTAACATTCCCATTTTAATTAAATGTTAATTTTACCACGAAATATATCTCACGTATGCAGTATTTCTTCAGAGAAAGATGGGTAATGCGTATGTTGATATCGTATTGTCTTAGTACGTGTTCATGTTTCGATAATGGCTTTCTTTGTGGATTTGTATACTGCTTGCTTTTAGTTCGTGTAGTGGAGTCTGAAATGTGGTTATAGTTTCTTTGATTAGAATACTAATGTATTTAATTTACTTGTCATGATTTGGCCGCTTTCCATCGGCAAGACTGTTGTGAAGTGTGAAAGCCGCTAGTACCCCATGTCTTAAACTGTTTTAATGTCCTGAAAATATTCCATTTTGTATGAAATGTGATCCAAAACAGCAAGAAACGAGATATGCCTGTGTAGGGAAGCAGCCTACTCACGCTGCAGCAAATTCACATCAGTTTCCATTGTGTGTTAGTCAGTCTGCTAGCTCTGACGTCATAGATGTTGCGCAATACCTTAAAAATCAAGCAAATGACATAAAACTTTCCTAGTATGTCTGGAATAATGATAAACTAATGTGTGTTAAATATCAGCTTGATAACTTCAGCCGTTTCCTTTATTTGGACGTTTTTCTATAAAAATAATTGGCGGCACAGAAAAGAGCTAGAGACTGCAAAATTTGTATTTAGATTCAGCTTTCATAATGATTTAATAAAAATAGTACTTTGGATTTCACAAATTAAGATGTTAGTGTAAATTCATGATTTTGTGGTTTTCATCTCAAAACTAGAGGAAGCAAGACAGATTAAGTGAGCTTATAAATCATACTAGGATGTTTAGATTTTAATAGGTTGGAGGTCCGCTATGATGATGAAGCTGTAAAAAGTTTCTTTCAAATATCTATTAAATTATAGCAATAGCGGATCTCAGAAGGGACAGTTCAGAGCCCATCTGCTGCGTGCAGTGCAATTAAATTAATTCTCTCGCCTAAGTTATTAAAGTTAGCCACGTCAAAAATTTATTATCAATACTTCCCTGCGTGCTGAATGCACTGTTAAATTAGGAGCTTCATCGGCCTTCAGCAAGAGAAGCTAAAATTTATTATGTAATTTGAAGTGGTGCGTTACTAGCCTAGCGGCTAGTCGAGCCAGCCGATTTGATCGAGCATTTCCTCAGCGGTCCGCACCGCGGATATATATATAAGAGCGCTGTGCGAGGAGAAAAAGGCCCCAGTTCTCTCCAGACGCTGAATGACACGCCATCTGTGTCGGGAATCGCGCCGCGCCAGGATCAGTGCTACTAACAGCCTCGGGTGCCGTATTCTGTTATTCGAGATGCGCGTAACCAGTAAAGCGTTTCAAGTAAAGTGTTAATTCGGGAATGATTTTCATTATCTAACCTCAGTGTGCGTATTGTCGTATTTTCACGTGCCGTCGCGGGACAGACATTCTACTACTAATATAGCGTGGCGTTTGATGAGATATTTCATCAAATTATGGCGAGCATTCATTTCAACAATTATTTCGGACATTTATAGTTGCATTGGCGCAATAGACTCTGAACTGTTCTGTTAGTTAGGTTGGAGGGATATTTGTGTGTATATTTGTGATTTTGAGAATATACTCAACTATTTTGGAAAGTCGTCTTTGATTAGAAATCCCGAACAACTTCCTGACTCTACAGAGCTACAAGCTGCAGCTATAATTGTAATCTCAAGGAAGTGGGCACTAGGAACTCTATTTACAGGCTTCAGGTTTTGTCAAATCGCTTTCTGGGGGTCTACAAAGTAAATAGAGAGCCAGTGTTGAGAACGGCGAAAGACAGCATAACAACATTCTAAAGCTAGAAACTGACAGCACGCAAACATTAATGCAGCAGTAATATATTTAACAACCAACATCAAAATATTTCTACTCCTCCGCCGCCCCACATATGGTGCATCGGCCGGGAAATCAACTAAGTGAAAGTGATTTTTAACTATTCGGATTCGCGAGTGGAATGCGACACGCAGCTGAGTAATAGAACAGTGAAAGTGTTACGTGTGCATGTGGACGACGCAATTGGATTAACAACGCATCTGGATTGACGGAGCTGGCACTGAGTCTAGCGGTGCTGCCGGTATCGCGAGAAGCCAGTTTCACCCCACCGCAGTCGTCAGCCGCAGCAGCCGGAGCCGAGCCTGCAGCTACGAGCCACGCAAACACACAACAGCCGTCGGAGTGCCGTCTGCAGTTCATCGTGCCGCGTCGCCTCAGTAATCCCGGTACGCCGAGCAGACAACGTCGTGCAGAAGGAACTAAGTTAAGTGAAAAGCTGTTAAAAATTTTACTAACCTGCACTAAAAGACTGTCGGCGATGGAACCGCCAAAAGAAACGGAGTTTAAACTTAAATTAGAACCTATGTCTGTTGAGGGAACTGTAAATTCAGACAACGATTCAATTGTAAATATGCATGAAAATAATAGTGTTAAAGTAAAATATGAAGTATTGTCTCCTGACAGTAGTGTGGGAAGAGGCAATGATTCTGTGATAGAGACCCCTGTAGTAAAGCCGAAAATTGAAATTGTAAATTTATTGGATGATAGTTTCTCTGATGAATTAAAAATGAAACAGTCATCAGAGATAGTAGAATTTAAACAGAAGAAGTTAGACATGTCTGATCAATCAGATGTTTCATTTAGTTTTGATGATTCTGGTATTGGAGCTAGTTTTTTGTCACCTGAGTGTAATAAAAAGCCAGCTATTGAGCAACCCAAAGATACTGGGGCTGTTGATTTAAATGTTATATTACAAGCAATAGCAGCCTGTAATGCAAAAATGTCAGCCAGTAATGCTCAAATGACAGCTGATTTAAAAGCTGAAATAACTGAGGTCAAAAGTAGTCATGCAGAAATGTCAGCTAGAATGAATGCTGAATTAAAGTCTGAAATAATTGAGGTAAATAACAGGATTGTGGCCAGTCAAACTAATTTTAATAAACGATTGGAGGTAATGGACGATACCTTCAAGGCTGGTTGCAATAAGTTGAAAGAGGATCTAGACAGTTTGAATTGTAAAATTGATTACAATCATGATGATATTAAGAAAAAGGTTGCTCAACAATTTTCTGAAATGTATAAAACAGTAAAATCCGAAGTTGCTGAGGTTCGCAAAGAATTCCAAATGGAAGATGCGAAGCTGGAGCACAAGTTAACAGAAAAGATCGAGGCGGAATCTGAACTGTGCTCAGATAGATTTAAAGATGTTAATATAAAGGTAAACATATGTCAAGCAGACGTTGATGCAATCAAAACTGATACTACTCATATTGTACAAAGAGTAGATAATGTGGAAATGAAAGTAGAAAATATTAATACTAACATGGCTAACCTTGAGAGTAAAGTAGCTTCAGTAACTTCTGGTAATGGTAGTATACAACAAGTTGTAGCTGCAAACGCCGCTTTTATCGGGTGTCGGCAGTTCTTGCGGTTCGATCCAGATAAGAATATCCACCCGCTAGATTTCTGGAACGATTTTGAAGATGTAATTCCACCAACTTGGTCTGAACGAGAGAAAATCTCATTTATTAGAAGCCATTTAGCAGGTGACGCCATGCGTTGGTCAGCTGACGTAATGTTAAAGTGTAAAACATTAGCGGAGTTCAAAACTGCTTTCATTAATGAGTATTGGTCTAGCAATAAGCAAAATGAAGTGTTGAGAGAATTTTGGAGTGGAAAACGCTTCAATGCAGGCAAGGAATCAATTAAAGAGTTTGCTAGGTCATGGATCTCACGTTTGTCACATTTGGCGGAAAAGCTAAAACCGGAAATGATTATATTGGGTCTTGAAGCCAAACTGCCGTGGTACTGGCAAACTAGAATTATATCTGCCCCTAGAGATAATCTGGATCGTTTCATTGAGTATTTGGAACGTGTAGAACGTGTTGCGGCCAATGAGGAGCAATCACGTAATAACAGAAATGCCAATAACAATAATAGTAATTTTAGGAACGAACAAAATGGCAATGTAAACATCAGAACAGTAGGGGTTCGCCATCCTAAGAGAGGTAGGAGTTGGGGAAATAATTATCAGAACCAACAATGGCGTCCAAATGACAGTAATTTTGTTCCAAACAGAAATATGCATGTAAACAACAGTACGGAAAGTAATGCTGTGCCAGTCAACTATAATGAAAATAAAGGAAACAGTAGTAGGCCGAGGCAGGAAAACTAGTTCCCGTCTATGAGGACACTGGCGCTCCCCAGGCGGTTACTTTTCCTCAGCCAGTAGTTAAGGGAATTGGTAAGACAGATCAAAATACTCAAACTGAACATGTGGATGAAGAATCGGTAGCACCTAAGGATACAACAGAAATATTAGATCACTCACAGTATTTGATAGATACCGTGTTAGAGACGCTTTCTCGGTGGGAAGAGCAAGAGAAGGCGCAGCTGTGTAATGATAGGGAAGAGCTACAAAATAATGAATTGGCAGGTGAAGAAGCAGAAGAAATTCATGCTTATATTTACGATGAAGATGATGTGCTCTTATCTAAAGTGCCTGTGCAGGATGTTGATAATGTATTAATAGATTTAGGACAGGAGATAAGTGAGAATGTAGAGGGTAGGCTGTGGAGGGTCGATGAACCCAGTAGCTGTGACCAGTTGTCACTTGAGAGGGAAACCGACGAAGATAGTAAAAGTGGTTTAGCTGTAACTAGTGTTATGCCCGGTCTGGAGGCGCAGAATCGCTCAGACTATAGTAATTTGGGTCACGTTCAGCAAACTAAATGTAATGAAGTCGTGCAGTGTTTCGATTTAAAATTAATAGACAGACTGGAAAAGGCAGCTGAAAGTGTAAGTCAGGAAACCCCTACTCACTGTGACCTAAATGTAATGAAGACAGATGTCGATCACTTTAGTTGGAGACGAATTCAAAAGGAACTATTAGATGAAATTGAGGAACCACCTGTACAACCTAGAATAAGCCACCCTATAATAATAGTGAATATGTTAGGTATCAATGTACGTTGTCTCTTAGACAGTGGAAGTGAGGTGAGTGCAATATCTCAGTCCTTCTTTGATGCATTACCTGGTAAGGACAAGCTTACAGTAATGAGGGTATCAGGACTAAGAATAATTGGTGCTACTGGCAAGGTGTCGAAAACAGTAAAGCAAGAAGCTTTACTGCCCTTTAACATAAATGGTAATTTAATTGATCATCCATGTTTAATTGTAAACAATCTGAGTATTGAGGTTTTAATTGGCATAGATTTCTTATCAAAATATCAGAGTGTTGTTGACTTCGAAAAAAGCCAGTTAAAAATGTTCTTGCCAATAACAGGAGTAATTATAGTACCTTTTAGTGATAAACATGTAGTAACTGATGATGAAGCTTGGGAGCTGCCTATACGAGTTCTGAAAAATAGGAGGTATTGGGACGAAGGTGTTAATCTTAGTACAAGTAAGCTAAACACAGAAGAAGAAGAAGCAATTATTTTAGACAAAATAGAAGCTGAATTGCAGGAAATCGATGAAATTTCAGCCAATCAGAAGGAAGAACTGAGACAGGTTCTAAAAAGGTATCATAAAGTATTTTCAGATCGACGTGGCGTGTTCATAGGCAGCCAAAGAAGGCTGTAGGGAGGAGGTTGTTCTGTAACCTCTACACAGTGTGGCAGCTGTGCAGTCCCAGCTGTGTGAGATCTTCTTTCCCTTTCAGGTCTCACTCATTCTTCATCTTTCCTATCTACAAAAATTTTGACCCCTTCTTTCCAGTACGAAAATTTTCTGAAGCCAGCATTCAACTAATGAAGGCTGTAGGGAGGAGGTTGTTCTTTAACCTCTACACAGTGTGGCAGCTGTGCAGTCCCAGCTGTGTGAGATCGTCTTTCCCGTTTCAGGTCTCACTCACTCTTCATCTTTTCTATCCACAAAATTTTCGATGTCTTCTTTCCACATTAAATTCTTCCGATATGACTATCAAGCCATGAATTATGTAACTATTCTATCTACCGATTAGCAAAACAAAATACCTGATATGACAAACCTAATAGTGACAAACAATAGAGAAGTATGACGTAAATAAGATAAAATGTGTTTGAGTAAAAATTATGTATAGAACCCTGGTAAAATAATAAGTACAAAGTGTTGTTTTATTGGAAATGGTCCCACAATAATATTTTAAAAAGATATATGAATTCGTGTACGACTAGGATCTGAAGTGGTAGTGAAATCTAGTGTATGCATTAGAGCCAACTAAGAAATAGTAAGGAAGAGATTGCTTAGTGTTATAAGAAAAATATGTAGATAAGTTGTAAAAATAAACTCACCTGGTGTAGCAAGGAAAGGCAGTGTAGGAGAATTGAGCAGTGTTTGTGGTTGAGACGTGAAGGACACGTCCTTGAAGTATTTATAAGGTTGGAGCTGGCCATTATTTTGGGTGTAGTGTGTGAAAGGATACACCTACACATATTGAGGTTATAAGTTGGAGGCGTGAATGCGACCATAGGTACCCTTATGTTAAATGAGACAGAGTAGCTCATGGTGTCCTATAGGTTTCAGGAATTTAGCATTACGCACGTCCATAATTATTTGATGCATTTTAGTGGTAGGTCTGAGAGAGACTACCTGTGGTTTCAGCGTCCAATTGAGTGGAAATGGATTGCCACGTGAGCAAACTGATCAGCTGCAGTACACTAAAAATATGAAATGAATGTGCTATCCTATGCTTTAAATGTTAATGAGTGAGTGTCAAGTACATACACTAGCAATATAATTGAAAAACATAATGACAGACGTAAAACATTATTTTAGCTCAGCATAAATACACTTCACAGTAAGTAAGTACCTAATTTCAGATGTGGAATTGACAACAGCAGAGGACCAATAAGTGAATTTAGTAATCAACTAAACGTAGTGTGTTTTGAACACTCGCAACTGTACTATTACCAAAAGTTACTCACATGTATAAAGAAGCTGAGGAACAACTACTAATCAAATATACTCATACTATCTCTAAGAATGAAGTAATAAAAAAAATGAGTCAGTTAAGTGAATAAAAGACAAATGTATCAGAAATGTACTGAGCATTGGTTCAGTGTTCCGGCCCTGAAATAATAAATTCAGACTAAATATGATTTATGATTGTATGTCTTGAGCATAAATTTTATCTAGTACATGACTAAAGGCGTTTTGAGCCATTTGTTTACCAATTTATGACAATTAAGTAACCTCGAGAGTATTATTGAAAAAGATTCTGTTAACTTTGTTCCAGCAACATATTGAAGGCTAAGATGTATATATCCCCATTTCATTGTGACCCACCCTTAGATGTTAAGTGAACAGAGTCTGAGGCACTCTTTTTGTTTGTTCTACAGGACAAACTAGATAATGGCAGCCTGGTAGCTGCGTGAAAGCGTGGAGTGACTTGGACACAACTCACAGTGACCCCTCCCCTTTCCCCTTGTAATTTAGAGAGATCGAGAAGGACACACACCATAGCAACTTCCCCTCCTCTACCCTTGTGAATGGAAGTGTAGGACGCCAGCCAAAGCGGCTACAACCACGTGTGTAAAAATTTAGTTGTGAACTTTTCTTTCAGGTTTATAAAAGACTGATAAGGAATAATCATCTGTTTATGTATCATGTTATCTTCCTTGAATTTGTGTGTGTAAAAATGTATTTGATGTATTTAATGTAGCTAAGATTTTCACAGTTTTTCAATTTCTATGTGTTTGTTAGTCTAAGGCAATATGTATGCCAAAAATATTTCATTGACTTTGCTTAAAATTTGAGTAATGACATTTCTAAAGAGGCAGTGAAAATGCCCGCAATTTAAATGATTAAAGTAGGAAATCAGTTTCTTTTAATATTTATATATGTTTATAATTCAATTTTGATTTTTCATAGGGAGTTTAAATTGTACTCTTGCTTCCCTTTTTGTAATTAATTTTTTTTTTCATTCATTAACATTCATAAACAAAAAATTTAAGTAGAGGGTGATGTAGGGAAGCAGCCTACTCACGCTGCAGCAAATTCACATCAGTTTCCATTGTGTGTTAGTCAGTCTGCTAGCTCTGACGTCATAGATGTTGCGCAATACCTTAAAAATCAAGCAAATGACATAAAACTTTCCTAGTATGTCTGGAATAATGATAAACTAATGTGTGTTAAATATCAGCTTGATAACTTCAGCCGTTTCCTTTATTTGGACGTTTTTCTATAAAAATAATTGGCGGCACAGAAAAGAGCTAGAGACTGCAAAATTTGTATTTAGATTCAGCTTTCATAATGATTTAATAAAAATAGTACTTTGGATTTCACAAATTAAGATGTTAGTGTAAATTCATGATTTTGTGGTTTTCATCTCAAAACTAGAGGAAGCAAGACAGATTAAGTGAGCTTATAAATCATACTAGGATGTTTAGATTTTAATAGGTTGGAGGTCCGCTATGATGATGAAGCTGTAAAAAGTTTCTTTCAAATATCTATTAAATTATAGCAATAGCGGATCTCAGAAGGGACAGTTCAGAGCCCATCTGCTGCGTGCAGTGCAATTAAATTAATTCTCTCGCCTAAGTTATTAAAGTTAGCCACGTCAAAAATTTATTATCAATACTTCCCTGCGTGCTGAATGCACTGTTAAATTAGGAGCTTCATCGGCCTTCAGCAAGAGAAGCTAAAATTTATTATGTAATTTGAAGTGGTGCGTTACTAGCCTAGCGGCTAGTCGAGCCAGCCGATTTGATCGAGCATTTCCTCAGCGGTCCGCACCGCGGATATATATATAAGAGCGCTGTGCGAGGAGAAAAAGGCCCCAGTTCTCTCCAGACGCTGAATGACACGCCATCTGTGTCGGGAATCGCGCCGCGCCAGGATCAGTGCTACTAACAGCCTCGGGTGCCGTATTCTGTTATTCGAGATGCGCGTAACCAGTAAAGCGTTTCAAGTAAAGTGTTAATTCGGGAATGATTTTCATTATCTAACCTCAGTGTGCGTATTGTCGTATTTTCACGTGCCGTCGCGGGACAGACATTCTACTACTAATATAGCGTGGTGTTTGATGAGATATTTCATCAAATTATGGCGAGCATTCATTTCAACAATTATTTCGGACATTTATAGTTGCATTGGCGCAATAGACTCTGAACTGTTCTGTTAGTTAGGTTGGAGGGATATTTGTGTGTATATTTGTGATTTTGAGAATATACTCAACTATTTTGGAAAGTCGTCTTTGATTAGAAATCCCGAACAACTTCCTGACTCTACAGAGCTACAAGCTGCAGCTATAATTGTAATCTCAAGGAAGTGGGCACTAGGAACTCTATTTACAGGCTTCAGGTTTTGTCAAATCGCTTTCTGGGGGTCTACAAAGTAAATAGAGAGCCAGTGTTGAGAACGGCGAAAGACAGCATAACAACATTCTAAAGCTAGAAACTGACAGCACGCAAACATTAATGCAGCAGTAATATATTTAACAACCAACATCAAAATATTTCTACTCCTCCGCCGCCCCACACCTGGTTTTAGAGCATTATGAGGTATTGAATCAACTTTCATAACTTAGTAGTGCAAAGTGGCCTTGAACATCAGCTGAGTCAATAAAGTTAGTAACCAAAATTCTCACACAACAGTGAGTGTAGATGTATCCATTCTTATAGGAAGTATAAAGATAAACAAATGTAACTGCAACCTATATCTTCTGCTGCCTAAGGAATTGAAAAACAAAACACTTTAAGGCGAAGTCTCAAAGCAATTTCACTGGAGCAGGTCGCACGAAGAGTAGTGCGACTCGTTATTACTTCAGACAGCTTAAAATTGCATGTAAGTTGCACAATAGTGTTGCTGCTTAAAGCAGTTTGTAGAAACGTTTTGTCCACTGAAGACAGTGCAGCTCAAATGTATTCGAAATATATTTGACGTGAACGGCTTGGACTATGAAGCAAAACAGCAATACTGAAATGAGCACATTTGTAAATAACCATTAAAATCGTAGGGTTAATGCTGATTTCGCGAAGAAAAGAATTCATAAGACAGTTGCAGTTAAAATCATTTATCATTCAGAAAGAAGACATAAATGCTAGTCAATAGCACGTACAGTCGTCCGCTGGAGGGCCACATGGCTGGAAAGAATCACATATTCACGGATGACGTAAAGAAAACCCAATATTTATGATAATGCAAGCATTATTGTTTAAGGATTGGGAAAGTAATACGTCGAGCAGCAGACACGCTCTGATGATCCACTTCCAACTACGATCTGTCTGCCAGTCAAGCCGTTATTTTATTAGTCGTCTGGTGGTAATGCCTCATTTTTCATCAGTTCCTCTGCCCATACGTATGGTAAATGTAATGTGTGACTCATTCTCTGTGCAGTTATTGTCTATTACTCTCTTTGAGACTTAGTGTTCGGGAAAGTTCTAAATCTGAAGTTGACTGACGAGATTACAATGTTTTCAAAAGATGGGCAGCAAGTACCCCCTCCCCTTCCCCACCTCCCCCTACTACTGCTTGGCACGCCGAGAGTTAAACGAAAAAGTGGGTTTTTGTTCCTTACAGCTATCAGCTAACACTGACCTCCTTGTTACTCATCTCAGTACCAGAACTCGTATGAAATGATTGTCTGAAACATAAAGAAAAGAAAAAAGTTCTTCGCAATGCGCACCCAGCTGTTCTTTAAGTACCAGCGACACACATAAAACCTCACAAACAATTCGCATATTCTTCAGTACAGTAGCTTCGTTATTCGTTACACCATAACAATCTCCAGAATAAGTTTAAACATTGAGCAGCCTTACTGCCTACTACCAAATTTTAATCAACAATGACCACAAGAAACGTTAGTCAGCAGCAAGCTCCACTTGTAGGGAAAACAATAACCACCACATATTTCTTACCTAGTTACAACACGTAAATAAAAACTACAAACATACTCTGCTTCTTCTTCTAGCTTGTAGGAAATTAATACTACGCAAATTCTTCTGTGAAGTAAGTAGACACAGTTCCTTATACAACCATAGAAAAATTAACACTATCCTTCATCTCCAGATATCGTTTCGAACGATAATGGTAAATCCCATCATAGTCTGGAGAAACCATTTAATTGTGAAACATAAACTACACTGAAAAAACAACAATACTATTAAACTTAAGCTCATTATTACTTTCCTAATACAACTCATTATGACTCATACGCCGTGAAACACAACTGATTTATATTCATTTCACATGGACATTGACACACCAAGCTTATTTCTCTTCGTTATCGAGTTACAAACCTGAATAGATGGCATCAATTGATCTACCATTATTTATTACATGACTATAACTTTTCCAGAACTTTCAACACAAAGACACACTGACAGCAAGACGTCAACACTGACATAGACAGGGGCTAGACCTGGAGTGGATAGCAGCACAGGAAATGAAAAATGAAATGTATACTGCTAACTGCAAGGACAGTAAGCTTGCCAAACGCTCGACTGATGAAATATTTAGATCCTCCTGAGGCTTAAAATCGGGTCCTCATACTATATTAGTTGCAAAAAGGAATTCATCCTCATAGATTAAATTTGTAATGATAAAGTAATCATGGGGTCAACAAAGCATCCATATCATCACATTATCAGGTCCCACTGGACTAAAATCTGCCTAATTCCACGTTAAGATAAAAGGGTAATAAATTAAAAAAAAACAGAAATTCCATCTAGATGCTGAGAACACATCCAGTCATAAGAGAAAGTTAAGCAACGTAGAAAAATTAACAAGATATCCGATCACGCCTAAATACAGTACACCTTCCAACAACGACCGTTCACTTTTAAGAAGAATGCCACTTATTACAGCAAAAATATTTCTTGGAAAATTAAATTTAAAAAAATGGCCGAACACATCAGACATAAAACTTCCTAATCATTCAATCTTCTTCATATTGCAAACCTCGTTGTACAGCAAATGCGCACCATGTTATCACTTACCAAAGTTTCAGAAGCACAAAAGCAAAATCATCATCTACCATCTCAATACATCACACAGTGTAAAAATAAATCAAGTGTACATTCACCAAGAACATCCATGCAAAAGCACAAATGGAAACATAGAAAATTATCTCCAGCATTAGTGACACAAATACAAGAAAACACGGAAAGTTATTTATGGGAAAGACACTCAAGATCCATTGTTACCACAAAACAATCGCATGTACAACTGAAGCACAAATTCGTCAGAAACCACAGGGATGGGCTGTGCTTTGATTATTACCCATCATAATACGCAAAAGAAGAAACTGTAAATTTTCCTTACAGTAGACACTGCCTGGAATAAAACTGAAGTGCCAAGAAGGGGAGGAGGAAATCAAGTCACACTTTACAGGTCGAAGAGGTATGTGACCTTATTCACGCGTTTGCAGGATTGAGTCTAATTGGCAAAGAACATAGCAGTATGAGTCAAGTTTTCAGTATGACGTTGCTACAACTCTGGCCTGAATACTTACACTAATTTCGATGTGAAAGGTGTCACGTTTTAGTTTCTTCTGATCTAATCTGGCCCATAACTATGGTAGATGGCCGTTGATGACTTGAACACTAACACAGGGATGGAGCTGATGTCCTAGCTGGTCCCACACATGTTCAATCGATGACAGATCAGTGGATTTTTCTGATCACGGGAGTACCACAACGCAATGCAGACACATTTCATGTGTGGAATAGCATTCTCCTCTTGAAAATTGGTACCAGTGAAACTGTCAAGGAAGTTTATGATTGGTCAACAAGGAATAAAGACACATTAAATACAAAGAAAACTAACGCCACGAATTTCGGTTTGAAGAGGAAAAATTACCATGTTAAATTAAATGTAAATGGCACCTCTATAGACTGTGTAACAAATCCAAAATTTCAAGGAATGAATATTTATTCTCAGTTGAGGTGTTGTGAACACACAAAGGTACTTCCAAACATGTAAGTAGGCTGTTTAGGTTTTCTTCATTGGTAACGCCATGTAGCGCTCTGTATGAAAATCACTGGCTGTGCTGTGTGCAGTCTGTGGCTGGTTTGCATTGTTGTCTGCCATTGTAGTGTTGGACAGCTGGACGTTAATAGCGCGTAGCGTTGCGCAGTTGGAGGTGAGCCACCAGCAGTGGTGGATGTGGGGAGAGAGATGGAGGGGTTTTGAAATTTGTAAGACTGGATGTCATGAACTGCTATATATATATTATGACTATTAAGGTAAATACATTGTTTGTCCTCTATTAAAATCTTTCATTTGCTAACTATGCCTATCAGTAGTTAGTACCTTCCGTAGTTTTAATCTTTTATTTAGCTGGCAGTAGTGGTGCTTGCTGTATTGCAGTAGTTGGAGTAACCAAGATTTTTGTGAGGTAAGTGATTTGTGAAACGTATAGGTTAGTGTTAGTCAGGGCCATTCTTTTGTAGGGATTTTTGAAAGTCAGATTGCGTTGCACTAAAAATATTGTGTGTCAGTTTAAACACAGTCATGTACAATTTTTCTAAGGGGACGTTTCATATGGCGACCCTGCCAGGATACCTCACTGGAATCTTCTGATATATTCTTGTAGTTTGTGTAATAAGTGTAGCTTTTGTTTATTGCTAGCAGGTAATTGTAGAGAGAATCTCCTTTGTAGTGGCAGTCTTTCATTGTTGTACAGTAAAACAGTTGTGACATGCATGTAAACTTGCACCAAGTATTTCGCAGCTGCGCTTGCAATTAACTAGATATTATTTTCAGTTCTATGTTAATGTGTTCTCTTATTTTTGCTCTTCAAATTGTGCTTTTCTGTGTTATCGTGTGAAATATTGTGACAATAATGGCGTGTGAAAAACGTAACACTAGGCTCCAAAGTAAACTCAGAAATAATAGTGACGACGAGCGTAGCTTACCAGCACCACTGTGTAATGAATTAACAGACATTCAAAGTAGTAATTTGGTAACTGTGGATAGGAAATGGAGCGGGTGTCAAATAATGGTGTAGACAGGGAAACAGGTAGTGAACAGGGAAGCATTATCGATCGATCGGTCGGCAACAGCTCGCCTCAGGAATCGGGAATGACGGAACACAATATTGCAAATACTGTAGACTCAGGTTTTGGGTTCTCACCGTTTTCTCAAATCAGTCAAGACACATTTTCCCGCTTGTGAAAATATGAATGTTGCCGATGCAAATTCACTGCCGAAAAGCACTAAGGAACATGTTTCAGACACGAGTGCATTGTTATTACAATTAATGCAACAAATGGGACAAAACTTCAAAAGTTAGACACAATGGAACAAAATCAGAGACAAACACAGCAAAAGCTTCAAAAGTTAGACACAATGGAACGAAATCAGAGACAAACACAGCAAAAGCTTCAAAAGTTAGACACAATGGGACAAAATCTTCAAAAATTAGACACCTTGGAACAAAATCAGAGACAAACCCAGCAAAAGCTTCAAAAGTTAGACACAATGGAACAAAAGCTTCGGAGGTTAGACACCACGCTTGAACAAACACGTGAAGATTTAACTACTGAGTTACATAACATTGAATCGAAATGTCAAAAAGTCTGTAATGACGTAAAAACACAAACTTGTGAGCATTTTCAACCTATTTTTTCGCGGCATGAAAATGCATTACAGAATCACGAAGCAGCCATAAAAGAACTGCAAACTATTGTTCATGAAAATCATGAGACCTTGCAAGCTAAAATTGACTCAGTTGCATCTACCGATTCGGTTACGCAACTTCCAAAAACTCATGAAAACTTAAAGGACACAATAGATACTCTGAAAATTTGTTCAGAAAGACACATGGAGGAAATTAGTTCATTATCAGAGAAAGTAGTCGAACTTTCGGATCAGCTAAATAATTTATCTACAAAGGTAGATGATGAGCTGAATGACACAAGACCTGTAGCCTTAACTGACACTGAAGAGTATGAACAAATTAGAAAATTCAAACAAAATCAAAATCAAATCAATACACAGTACAAAAGAGAAATCCGGGAGGTACAAGATCAGTTGGCACAAGTAATACAAGAATTACATATTTTAGAGGACACTCGCGCTCCAACACGGGAAGAGGAACTTATAAATACGGAAAAGTCACAAAATAGTAACACAGGGCATTTCGGAAATTATGACAGAAATTGGCAAGGTACGCGACGTAACAATGACTGATACGCTACTCGCCGACACGATGATTTTGACTACACGATGATTTACTACACGTAAATTCAAAACATTTAAGAATTCTAGCTACGAAATTCATCCACAAGCGAGGCTCCATCAATTCTCTCATTGTTTTCCTCCCAATTGGTCATTAGAGCACAGATTAGAATTTGTGTGTGGCTACTTAGAGAAAGAACCAGCTGAAAGGATGCGATCGGTCATTCACAATTGTCACAGTGAAGGAGAATTTTATCATGCCTTCCTCTCAGCATATTGTTTCAAGCTACACAAGACCGAGTAAAACATAGCATCATAATGATGAAACATTTCGAACAATCTGTATTTTCCAGTCTTGTGAAATATTTTGAAGACATGTTGGACGAGAATCAGTACCTGTCAAACCCATACAGCCCCTCAGAACTCATCCATATTTGCTTAATCAAATTACCTGAACATTTACGACATATTATTTTGGCAGGACGTTGCAAAGAAGACATTGATGCTTTTCAGGGACTCTTACAACAATTAGAAATTGACACTGACAATCGCGGAACGCGAAAACAGGAACACAACAATTACAGGTCACATCCGTCGCAATTCCGCGATGAAAGAAATAATAACTGGACACGACGTGGCTATTCTCACAACACAAATCGTGACCAAAACAGACACCACCCGTATGACAACCACTGGCAGAGTAATAGTTACAGAGAAAGTTCGCATTTCCGTAGTAATGAATATGACACAGACAATCATAGAAACAGACAATTTGGTAACCATAACTAATATTATCAAGGGAGACAGAATAATTTCAGACGCAACGGTTCAGCGCGCAGTTACGATTCAGGGAGAAATTCTCCACCACGTGACAGACAAGGAAGAAACTACGGAATCTACCGACATGACGACAGACGATATAATCATAACGACAGACCTGAAATTTATCAGAACTGGCGGGATTCAAACAGAGCAGGGCACTATCAACAAGGTGAATTTGTAGAAGTTAGGTCTCCTAATCCTAATAACGACGCGCGCCAACAAAGAGACAGACAATGATTCGCACAGCAGGCAGCCACCTGACTCAGAGAAAAATAACATAGATGCTAAACTTGCGAAAAATTCCAGTATTCTTTACCGACATATACCACACGATGATTCCGTTCAAGCTGGAGTTCTGCATAGTAGTAAGAGTAAAGGCTTGCACCACATTTCACATGTAAAACCGTTTATTGAAAGATAATCTGCTTTTTAACTTTGTCTTTGCCATATAACTTTTCACTTTACATTACTAGTATCCTTGGCAACTTAGAATCTGTTAATATGCAACAATGTTTGAAGTTAAATATCCAGTCAAGAAGCAAGAGAACTTATTTAAACAGATATTACGAATGCATTGTTATTGTGAACAGACGACACAGTGTTATTGTGTGTGTACATTCTTGCTTGTTAGTTGCACGATTACGTAACGACTATAAGGCTCACATACCTAGAACATTTACCAGTACTGCTAATGAGATGTTAATGCAACATTTTGGTTTACTTGAAAATACATTCTGGATCTAAAGTACTTTCTGTGAGATACCAGATGACACAGTGGTTAGTTTATGTGACAGCTACACGATTTTATCACGACGCTACTAATGAGTGACAATTTACAATGTTGCTTTTGCGGTGTATCTGTTTTATATCTGCACAGTTTTTCCGAATTCTTCTGGAAAGTAAAACATGTTTTAGTAGTAACTTTTGTGGTATAGCTACAAGGAGACAGCCTTTTCCGTAGCACAACAATACGTTACAGTACAGTACTTTCTTCATCGCGGCAATAAACGTATTAACTAAGATATCTATACGCAAAGCATTTCACTTTTGTTTATCATGAGGTAACTACATTGGCTTCTGCAGAACTTAGCTTTTGGAGGACGATAACTACGACACTTCCACAGAGATTATCTTACAACAAGATGCACAGTTTAGCGCTACAGTACACTTATTTGAGTGATTTATTTTGTACTTAAAACATTTATTTTTAAAGATATTTGAAGTACAATGATACAAAGTTTTTCCGTGATACATTTCATTCCATTGCAATAATCTGTAACACCTGAGGGTATAATTACATTAATCCTCAGGGGGGTATACGCTTACTTTGTGTACCATGTGTCTGGCAAGCACAAGGAGCCCTAGCTAATATGGTATTTGCTTATACAACTTTACACATCGGTACCATATTCCTCTAACACGGAATTACAGAGCTATCTGATTATTTAACAGAGAAACAAACATTTTTTTTTACGTCAGTGACACATGTTCACGCAATTACACAGTTGGATAATTTCATACTTATGAAATAGTATTTTGTCTGTACTTTGTGAACTGTTCATATTTTTTTGGAACCATTGTGATGCTATGAGAGCTTTGAATGATGTATTTGGTATGGGATCATGATTTTTAAAGTACGTTTGAGGTAGATGAAACTTTTGACATGAGCAGAGTACTTTTTTTAGGTTTTGAAATTATTGCAGAAAGCTACGACGTTTTGAGATTTGGCTGAGTTTTATGATGTTATGATGACGATGTGTATTACGCTGTTGCGGTATGTTTATGATCAATAAGCTGATGCTATATGGGGAATTTCATTATGCTACGTATTTATTATGATAAAATATTGAAGAAGTGTCTACGCGTATGTATATGTGTAATAAAGCAAGGAATAATGAGTAGTGGTTAGGGACTCTGGGTTGTGAAAAAGGATGTTGGAAACCGATAATCGTACTTTAAGAGTTATGAAATGTGTGTATATGCGTGAATGTATCACTATGCTGGCGAAAATTTTTTGGACACTGTTATATTTACATAATTTTGTTTCTACAGAATTGAAGCGCAAATTCTCGACCTGTGAAATTTATATATGAGACTGTCACTGTAATGGAAACGTGTCGTAAATATTTTGGTAAGGAAGGTAGGTCACCTTGACGTAATGCGTTTTGGGCGCCCAGCTGAGAGATGGTTGTCTGACAAAAGAAAGCCATTAGGTGGAAAAAAAGAGGCCATTATCCTTGCTATTGACATTTCTTTGTCGAAAGTATCGCAAATACGACACTCTCAGAGTTGAAAACATATGATTACACTGTGAAGCTCTCAATTTATGATACTTACTAAAATGCCTAATGAAATGATGAGAAACATTTTACATCTATTGTCTTTCTAGTTGAGAGATTGCGCATTTTGTTTAATATCTGGTTTCCAGCTGTGTTGCAGCATTGGATTTATAAAATAAAATTAAGTGCATTTGCTAATGTGAACACTTTCTGCCAACAGATCTATTAAATAATATTTTTATGATCCATATTCTTCGAAAAAGGAGCACTTGGAATGGAAAGAACAATAAGAAGGGATTAATAACAGTAACTGCATACATAATTTTCTTTTCAACTACTTGGTAATTTTTTTGGTAGAGTAAGATATCGTGATGCATCACTCTAGTGTTAAGATGTGACATAGGTATTAAACATGGCCATTTAACTGTAATATTTTTTCTGCTTGAGCTATATCATGTTTAGATATAAGTTATTGCATTTGCTGCTGCTATTTGCCAGGCATAGTGCTACTAAATTTCACTTTGTATTACTCTGTTAAGCCAGTTTTACTACTGATTTATTTTTCTTGTTGCTGCACATTGGTTCATATTAGTTGTAATATTGCAATTTGTCTGCTAATTTAGATTTACTGCTGCTTGCTTTGCCAAGTTGCATTTTTTTAGTCCTTGCGGTTTGTGTTAATTTGTTATGTGCCGCTGGATTGCCTCTTCCATTGGTATATATATCTGAGCTCAGTAGATTTAAGTTAGCTTAAGAGGGGGTAGACTATATAATAAACTATGATGAATTGGAAGAAATACATTGGGAAGCTATAAGAAAATGGTTTGGCCAAAAAAGTAGTGTACAGTGGAGAAAAACTATTTTTTAAAGAGGATGTGAACAGAATACAGAAAGCATGCTTGGATAGGATTTTTGTTGGTGGAAACAAATGTTGAAATAAGAGGAAAGGTCTACGGAATGAAGTTTTGGGTTGGACTGCAGTACCAAATGTCACACTGAAAACGAACCCTGTCTTTCCTTTTGTATTATTCCGCTATGTGTTTATGTACCCTTGTGTATTGTCTTTTTCCTGTCTAAGTGTTTAGCTAATAAGATTTATGTTGTAGAATTTATCAAATACTATGTTATTTACTTTGTAAAGATGTTTAGACATTATTTATTCTGTTTTGATTTAATGCTCACATGTGAAGTTGATGTTTCAAAAGTTATTCTGATCTTTTATGTATTTACTTATGTCATAATTCCTGTAACACTGATATATATGTTATTTCTATTCTTTTGTAAAGCCTGTATTACTACAAATGTTATCTGTATTATTATGTTTTTAATGATGTATTTTGTACCTTTGTTATTGTATTCTTATGTTATAAAATTTTAATTGACACCAGTTCATCAAATTAAGTAACTTGTAAGTTACATTTCACTGCACACGTTTCTGTTGGTCATAGTATATGGACAATATGTGAGAAGTAGGGACTGATAGTGTTTTCACGTGTGTTAATAATTCAGCAAGGGACTGATTAACAGCATTGCTGGTTCTAAGGATACTTTCAAAAACTTTGTGCGTGCACAAGTGGTGGTTTATCGACTTGCTATATTCTCCGCAAGACTCTTCGATGGTGATTGTGCACCTGCACAGTCGCAACAGATGGCTGCTGGCCGTCTCTACAAGGATTGCAGTGGGTCTGCACCTCTGGTGGCCCACCAATACCATAATCTCTACTAGGACTACAGTGGGTCTGCTCTGTGATGACCTACCTACCAACATTCTTCAAAACTTCGACTGACTCTTCTGTGGGTTTGCTCTGTTGTGGCGCATTACCTGTCTGCATGTCAAGAGTCAGCACTGTCTTTCCGTTGGAAGAACAACACTACTTCTTCAAGACTGTATGGAAATCCACTACTTCCGTGTACATTCTCTTTTACTGTTCGGACTTTGAGAAAATAAAAACACTGCAATTTTACTGTGATGAATGATCAGGACTGTCTTTATGGACTGTGAGAAAATTTTAGCTTTTGACCAACATTCCATCAATAAGTGTGTGCATTTGATATCTTTGTTATTGTAATTATTAAAAATTTTATCAAAAAATTATTGGCCACTGCCCAAAATAATTTGTAAATTTTTTTGTGGGGAGCATGGGGGCTATGTAAGTAGGCTGTTTAGGTTTTCTTATTGGTAACGCCATGTAGCGCTCTGTATGAAAATCACTGGCTGTGCTGTGTGCTGTCTGTGGCTGGTTTACATTGTTGTCTGCCATTGTAGTGTTGGGCAGCTGGACGTTAATAGCGCGTAGCGTTGCGCAGTTGGAGATGTGGATGTGGGGAGAGAGATGGCGGAGTTTTGAAATTTGTAAGACTGGATGTCATGAACTGCTATATATATTATGACTATTAAGGTAAATACATTGTTTGTTCTCTATTAAAATCTTTCATTTGCTAACTATGCCTATCAGTAGTTAGTGCCTTCCGTAGTTTTAATCTTTTATTTAGCTGGCAGTAGTGGTGCTTGCTGTATTGCAGTAGTTGGAGTAACCAAGATTTTTGTGAGGTAAGTGATTTGTGAAACGTATAGGTTAATGTTAGTCAGAGCCATTCTTTTGTAGGGATTTTTGAAAGTCAGATTGCGTTGCGCTAAAAATATTGTGTGTCAGTTTAAGCACAGTCATGTACAATTTTTCTAAGGGGACGTTTCAAACAGAATGTCATCAGCGTGTTATGCCCTTTGAATCCTATCATCAGTGTGTAACATGCAGTGTCTTTTAGTTACATACTGTTCATATGTACATTCAATTCTTAGATACGGCATTCTTTCTTGGGGAACAAACGGACAAAGTATGAACACAATTTTCAAACTCCAGAAAAGAACCATAAGAATAATAACCAAAAATACTAGTCGAGCTCACTGTAAAGACTGTTCAAAACACTGGGGATTTTAACTGTTCCATGTGAACACATTTACCAGTCAGTTGTACACATGAAAAATAACGTTGGTAATTACTGCGCAAACAGCTCTGACCATGAGCATACAACAAGACATAGACTCAACTTACATTTACCAAGAAAGAAATAAACATAATACTCAAAACAGCATTTTCTACTTAATAATAAAACTGTACAATAAATGACCAAAAGAGATTAAAGAAATTGCAAAAATACACTTATTTAAAAAGGCAGCTAAAAAGTACCTATTATGCAATACATTTTGTATATTGAAATAATATTTGGATAAAACAAAGTAGAGGTTTGATAAAAATGTTATACAAATAAATAATAATAATTATGATTATAAAACATCCAACATTCCACATAACACCATCACTTTATTTTTTCCTTCATCTATTCTTTCTAGAAACACTTAACCCCAAGCTATGCACAGTACAATACTAACACCTCTTCCTCTTTCTGAGCTCAACATCTCACTCATTATGGAGGGATGCTGACTCGGTTTTTGCAGGATGGGAAATGGAAAGTTGCGGTACAGAAAAAGACCGCCGGACGCGGTGGCCGTGCGGTTCTAGGCGCTCCAGTCCGGAGCCGCGCTGCTGCTACGGTCGCAGGTTCGAATCCTGCCTCGGGCATGGGTGTGTGAGATGTCCTTAGGTTAGTTAGGTTTAAGTAGTTTTAAGTTCTAGGGGACTGATGACCACAGCAGTTGAGTCCCATAGTGCTCAGAGCCATTTGAACCAGCCAGAAAAAGGCCCAGAGATCACCAGTGCGTGTGTATGTGTGTGTGTGTGTGTGTGTGTGTGTGTGTGTGTGTGTGTGTAGTGCGTGAAGTGTTATGAAACAATGTGTGTATAGTGTGTGCAGTGACTGATAGTGAGATATGAGTGAACAGTGTAGCATTACATTACTTAATAAGTTATTTGTAAGAAAAGTATTGTATACCAGGAGTAAATCTAATGATTGTCTCTTACTAAAATTCTGTAAATATATGTGTATCCGAATTAGCTCGTTTTAAATTGATCTAAACTTGTAAATACTTTGACATGTCCTATTTGTAAAACGATAACTACGGATGAATAAAGCTAGTACTACCACTGCTACTACTACTACTGCCATACTGTGGAATGACAGGCAGCACATGAGGAAGTTGTGTGTCCGTATCGTACTACTGTTGTGTCGGAGTTTCCCCTATTACTAGCACATATTATATGAAATCCTACCCGGTATCTCCTTGCGCCGTCGTACCGGGAGTGGGTCCGCTGTTCTTCTACCACTCACTGGAAGAATGACACTTCTTCTCAGGTCGATACCGATGGTGTCCATCAGAAGTAGTGCAGAACCGCCAGTCGTCACTGAACAAAATGCGAGGCCAGCCATAATCAGCACATCCTTCACGGTCACAGCACGACTCGAGACGGAGCCGTTCGTATTGCAAAGCTATCGGCATGTGATGGTAATTACCTAGTGTAGCTTGTGCTAGCCACCAAACAGGCTTGTGGGATGGCATAGAACGTTTCAGGGAATTCATTACTGTTTCTCGGATGGCAGATGAAACGTAGAAAATTGACGATATGCTCGGTGCACAATATGGCGATCGTCTCTTGTGGTAGTCAGATGTGGCGCATCGAAACCTTGACAAGTATGCCTACCTTCATGCTCCCATCCACCCCAACACTGGGCCGCGGCCACATCCGAAAGCCTTAAAAATATGGATATAGCACAATTGAACCAAGTAGCCAAATGGAGGCCCAATTGGGGCTACTGTCAAACTCCGTCAGGTACCAGCAACGCTGCCAGACACGAGTACGCGGCATCTCCATGTCATTCACAATGAAGAATAAGCGCTGGCCGTTACTTACCCTTCCAGGTTTGATGATAACACTAAACGCGAAGTCGCTAATGCGTTATGATGACAGTTCTGTCACAGAGAATTACAACGCCAATA
Organism: Schistocerca nitens; assembly: GCF_023898315.1. Lineage (NCBI taxonomy): Eukaryota > Metazoa > Arthropoda > Insecta > Orthoptera > Acrididae > Schistocerca > Schistocerca nitens. The sequence goes on from NC_064616.1 coordinate 955,629,231, forward strand.
ATTTACAAACCCACCGTGGATGTGGATGTACACGAAGTTACATTAATATCTAACCAAGTCCTCTGGGTGCCTCACTTTTTTTTGTCAGGCATTGTATGTGCCGTTTCACAAACAGAAAATTACCTAAAAAGGCACGACGAATGTTACACTTACACTAAGTATCTTAACACATGAGAAATTACACTACAAGAACATAGATCTTCTTTGTGATTACATAATAAAAAATATTTATGAAGTCTGGGGACAAAAAGTCACTCAATACAAAGGCAAAATCACTAAATACCACACAGCGTTCACACCATATTCTGATTATCTAGTATAACCAAACTTTGTCATACTGATGCCTGCTGCTTCCACAGCAAACAAATTATGAAACCTATATAAAATGATCTTCAAATTGAGCTTCAAAGCTCTTACCTGTAGGTCCACATCAATTTAATAATTGTTGCATAATGTTGATGACTGATGGCAAGAGCGCGGCGAAGACAGAAGTGTGATATCAGTGCTCGTCAAAATCTAAGTTTTATTGTATTTTTTGCTGTATTTTTATACTTTTCATCTGTTTCACATGTTGATTACAGTTTCAATATGTTTAGTGGTCATTGTACTGAATGGTTAGATCAACACTAAATTTTCAACAGTCGTTATCTACGTATGATTTTAGCTTACATCCTCAATTCGTACACGTAGCGAATTCAGCAGTTTACTGGAGTTCACATTCTTTTATGACAAAAGTAACGTATTACCCCCCCCCCCCCCCCCCATGAACCATGGACCTTGCCGTTGGTGAGGAGGCTTGCGTGCCTCAGCGATACAGATAGCCGTACCGTAGGTACAACCACAACGGAGGGGTATCTGTTGAGAGGCCAGACAAACGTGTGGTTCCTGAAGAGGGGCAGCAGCCTTTTCAGTAGTTGCAAGGGCAACAGTCTGGATGATTGACTGATCTGGCCTTGTAACAATAACCATAACGGCCTTGCTGTGCTGGTACTGCGAACGGCTGAAAGCAAGGGGAAACTACGGCCGTAATTTTTCCCGAGGGCATGCAGCTTTACTGTATGATTAAATGATGATGGCGTCCTCTTGGGTAAAATATTCCGGAGGTAAAATAGTCCCCCATTCGGATCTCCGGGCGGGGACTACTCAAGAGGATGTCGTTATCAGGAGAAAGAAAACTGGCGTTCTACGGATCGGAGCGTGGAATGTCAGGTCCCTTAATCGGGCAGGTAGGTTAGAAAATTTGAAAAGGGAAATGGATAGGTTAAAGTTAGATATAGTGGGAATTAGTGAAGTTCGGTGGCAGGAGGAACAAGACTTCTGGTCAGGTGACTACAGGGTTATAAACACAAAGTCAAATAGGGGTAATGCAGGAGTAGGTTTAATAATGAATAGGAAAATAGGAACGCGGGTAAGCTACTACAAACAGCTTAGTGAACGCATTATTGTGGCCAAGATAGATACGAAGCCCACACCTACTACAGTAGTACAAGTTTATATGCCAACTAGCTTTGCAGATGACGAAGAAATTGAAGAAATGTATGATGAAATAAAAGAAATTATTCAGATTGTGAAGGGAGACGAAAATTTAATAGTTATGGGTGACTGGAATTCGAGTGTAGGAAAAGGGAGAGAAGGAAACGTAGTAGGTGAATATGGACTGGGGCTAAGAAATGAAAGAGGAAGCCGCCTGGTAGAATTTTGCACAGAGCACAATTTAATCATATCTAACACTTGGTTTAAGAATCATGATAGAAGGTTGTATACATGGAAGAACCCTGGAGATACTAAAAGGTATCAGATTGATTATATAATGGTAAGACAGAGATTTAGGAACCAGGTTTTAAATTGTAAGACATTTCCAGGGGCAGATGTGGACTCTGACCACAATCTATTGGTTATGACCTGTAGATTAAAACTGAAGAAACTGCAAAAAGGTGGGAATTTAAGGAGATGGGACCTGGATAAACTGAAAGAACCAGAGGTTGTACAGAGTTTCAGGGAGAGGATAAGGGAACAATTGACAGGAATGGGGGAAAGAAATACAGTAGAAGAAGAATGGGTAGCTTTGAGGGATGAAGTAGTGAAGGCAGCAGAGGATCAAGTAGGTAAAAAGACGAGGGCTAGTAGAAATCCTTGGGTAACAGAAGAAATATTGAATTTAATTGATGAAAGGAGAAAATATAGAAATGCAGTAAATGAAGCAGGCAAAAAGGAATACAAACGTCTCAAAAATGAGATCGACAGGAAGTGCAAAATGGCTAAGCAGGGATGGCTAGAGGACAAATGTAAGGATGTAGAGGCTTATCTTACTAGGGGTAAGATAGATACTGCCTACAGGAAAATTAAAGAGACCTTTGGAGATAAGAGAACCACTTGTATGAACATCAAGAGCTCAGATGGAAACCCAGTTCTAAGCAAAGAAGGGAAAGCAGAAAGGTGGAAGGAGTATATAGAGGGTCTATACAAGGGCGATGTACTTGAGGACAATATTATGGAAATGGAAGAGGATGTAGATGAAGATGAAATGGGAGATACGATACTGTGTGAAGAGTTTGAAAGAGCACTGAAAGACCTGAGTCGAAACAAGGCCCCGGGAGTAGACAACATTCCATTGGAACTACTGACGGCCTTGGGAGAGCCAGTCCTGACAAAACTCTACCATCTGGTGAGCAAGATGTATGAAACAGGCGAAATACCCTCAGACTTCAAGAAGAATATAATAATTCCAATCCCAAAGAAAGCAGGTGTTGACAGATGTGAGAATTACCGAACAATCAGTTTAATAAGCCACAGCTGCAAAATACTAACACGAATTCTTTACAGACGAATGGAAAAACTAGTAGAAGCCGACCTCGGGGAAGATCAGTTTGGATTCCGTAGAAATACTGGGACACGTGAGGCAATACTGACCTTACGACTTATCTTAGAAGAAAGATTAAGGAAAGGCAAACCTACGTTTCTAGCATTTGTAGACTTAGAGAAAGCTTTTGACAGTGTTGACTGGAATACTCTCTTTCAAATTCTAAAGGTGGCAGGGGTAAAATACAGGGAGCGAAAGGCTATTTACAATTTGTACAGAAACCAGATGGCAGTTATAAGAGTTGAGGGACATGAAAGGGAAGCAGTGGTTGGGAAGGGAGTAAGACAGGGTTGTAGCCTCTCCCCGATGTTATTCAATCTGTATATTGAGCAAGCAGTAAAGGAAACAAAAGAAAAATTCGGAGTAGGTATTAAAATCCATGGAGAAGAAATAAAAACTTTGAGGTTCGCCGATGACATTGTAATTCTGTCAGAGACAGCAAAGGACTTGGAAGAGCAGTTGAATGGAATGGATGGTGTCTTGAAGGGAGAATATAAGATGAACATCAACAAAAGCAAAACGAGGATAATGGAATGTAGTCGAATTAAGTCGGGTGATGTTGATGGTATAAGATTAGGAAATGAGACACTTAAAGTAGTAAAGGAGTTTTGCTATTTGGGGAGCAAAATAACTGATGATGGTCGAAGTAGAGAAGATATAAAATGTAGACTGGCAATGGCAAGGAAAGCGTTTCTGAAGAAGAGAAATTTGTTAACATCGAGTATAGATTTAAGTGTCAGGAAGTCTTTTCTGAAAGTATTTGTATGGAGTGTAGCCATGTATGGAAGTGAAACATGGACGATAAATAGTTTGGACAAGAAGAGAATAGAAGCTTTCGAAATGTGGTGCTACAGAAGAATGCTGAAGATTAGATGGGTAGTTCACATAACTAATGAGGAGGTACTGAACAGGATTGGGGAGAAGAGGAGTTTGTGGCACAACTTGACCAGAAGAAGGGATCGGTTGGTAGGACATGTTCTGAGGCATCAAGGGATCACCAATTTAGTATTGGAGGGCAGCGTGGAGGGTAAAAATCGTAGGGGGAGACCAAGAGATGCATACACTAAGCAAATTCAGAAGGATGTAGGTTGCAGTAGGTACTGGGAGATGAAGAAGCTTGCACAGGATAGAGTAGCATGGAGAGCTGCATCAAACCAGTCTCAGGACTGAAGACCACAACAACAACAACAACAACATAACGTATTACATCTAAAGCATCTTAGGATATTCTTTTGTTTCCACAATTTTTGGTTTATTTTCATTTGCTGTAGTTTTCTTATTTGACCATGAGCGGAAACCATGGATTCTGCGTAGAAAAGTAAGGAATTGAATGAGTTGTGGGACCGGCAGGAAATCATTTCATTAGGGAGGGGAGTGGGAGTAGCGAGGCGAACTCTGTAAAGGTCACTGAACAATATGCAGCATGAACAGGTAACCTGAGGAACTGAAAAGGAATATTTATACCCTTCAGGCACATTTTGATGAATCTAAAAGAGTGTTAGTGCGGATGAAGGAAAGCAGTGATTAGGCAGGTCATTGGGAACCAGCACTAACGTGAGCTTTGTTGATGTGCCGTTGTGGCATGACCACTCTTGCCTGACGGTATTCTGACCGGTTAATGCGGAGTGATGATGAAACTGACGACTGCTGACTGCTGGCCAGGCGCGTATTGTACTGGTGCCCGTGAGGACATTCACTGCCCACTTCCATGCGAGTAAGAAATTCCAGAAGTAACGTTTACCTTGCATGCAGGTTAGCAGGAAGCAACTACTCAACATGGGCGGCTTTGTATGAATAGCAGTGCAGGATGTTTCAAGGGATTTTTATGCGTCGTACTCACTGTCACGTCCAACGTTCAGGCAATTCCCGTGCATGCGCGTTTGCACATCACGGCTTTCCCATCCTGCAGTGTTGACATCACTTTTTGACAGATGTCGAATCAACTACTTTCCTCCCCCAGCCACCATACACTTCAAAAGAAATTGTGTTTTCGAATTTAATAATAATCTCCTCCAGACCCTCAGCAGACATCGGATCTGTTATGTACGTCTTCATAGGCAACGGTAAGAGAGGCGGAATACATGGTGGTGCAGCAACTGTCGTCGTAGGGAACCTGGACCGTAGCAGAAATGATTAGTGACCAAGTTAACACAACAAACAGAGGATTTACTTAACTTGTATTTCTCCAAGAATACAAAGACTTACCACAAATAATGCAGCAACAATTAGAGCCCAGATTATACGATAGCGACTAGGATGAGGCTTGCTGTACTAAGGAGGAACGATGGTGCCGTAGCGATGAGGCTCCGATTTTTTTCTTTTCCTTTATTGATGTTCAATTCGCCCCGAAGGGGGCGGGCTGGCAGCAGCTGCTACGCTGCTCTACAGCCTACAGACTTTTTTTAAAATAAAGGAAGAAGAAAGCAGCAAGGTAAAACAGGCGATAAAATGGTGATTTAAAGTGTAAAATGGTGTAAAATGCGGAAAGTTAAAACAGAAAGCAAAAGGGGTTGGCAATGTAGATAAGATACACAGGAATCAGACAAGTAACATAGTAGACACACAATTAAAAAACACGGCGACAGTCTGGTTTCTGTTCGAAAGAGATAAAAGGCACACCCAGCGACAGTATGATGGCCGTTCGCAACAAGTCCCAAAAAACACAACATGGAACACTCACTGTAAAAGACGCACTGTAGAACACTCACTGGAGAACACTGCACGAAAGTGGCAGCACAAAGATGACACTCCCGAGCCAAAGGCAGATGGGGGCGGGGGGACCTGCAGGAGGGGGAAAACAAGGAGGGAGGAGAGGAAAAAAACGAAAAGGGGGGGGGGAACCAAAGAGGGAGAGGACTAATAAAGGGGGAGAAGGGCAGACGCGAGAGGGAATGAGAGGAGGGAAATGTAAAAGGATGCGGGGGAGATAAGGGGGCAAAGAGAGTGGAGGTGGGGAAGAAAGAGGATGGAAGGGGGGGGAGAGGGAGCCCGGGAAAAGGACAGAGGAAAGGAGGGGGAGTGAGGATCAGAGTTGATAGCAAGGATAAATGGAGGGAGAGAGGGCATCATCCGGGAGGGGGAGTTGATGGAAGCCACCTTGGGAAAGGAGATGTAGGGTGTAGAGATGGAGGGTAGGGGGGACACAACAGTGAAGACGTGGCAGGGGGCGGGTATCGGAGAGGAGAGGAGCAACCAGGGCGTGAGGGGGTTCAAGACGGCGGGAGGTGTAGAGGATGCGGATATGTTCGAGGAATAGGAGCAGATGGGGGAAAGGAATGAGATCATAGAGGATCCGCGTGGGGGACAGGAGGTGTATACGGTAGGCGAGGCAGAGTGCATGACGCTCAAGGATCTGGAGGGACTTATAGAATTTGGGGGGGGGGGGCAGATATCCAGGCAGGACTGGCATAACAGAGGATCAGACAGATTAAGGATTTGTAGGTGTGGAGGATGGTAGAGGGGTGCAACCCCCATGTCCGGCCGGGGAGGAGGAGGCGGTTGTGGGCTTTGGATTGGATGGAGCGGAGATGAGGGATCCAGGTGAGGTGACGGTCAATAGTGAGGTCAAGGTAGGTGAGGGTGGGGGTGAGGCGGACAGGACGGGCGCAGACTGTAAGGGAGAAATCCAGGAGCCAGAAGGAGCAAGTGGTACGACCTACTATGATTGCCTGGGTCTTGGAAGGGTTGAGTTTCAGGAGCCACTGGTTACACCATGCAGCAAAAAGGTCAAGGTGATTCTGGAGAAGGCGTTGGGACCGTTGGAGGGTAGGAGCGAGGGCGAGGAATGCGGTGTCATCAGCATATTGCAAGAGGTGTACTGGAGGGGGGGGGGTTGGGGCATATCTGCCGTGTACAGGAGGTAGAGGAGAGGGAGGAGGACAGAGCCCTGTGGCACACCTGCAGAGGGGTAGAAGGTGTAGGAAGTGGCATTATGGATGGTAACATAGGAGGGGTGGTGGGAGAGGAAGGAGGCCACCAGACAGATGTAGTTGATAGGAAGGGCGTAGGTTTGGAGTTTAAACAGGAGACCGGGATGCCAGACACGGTCGTAGGCCTTTTCGAGGTCAAGGGAGACAAAAATGGCGGAGCGATGGGAGTTAAGCTGGAGGGAGAGGAGATGAGTGAGGCGGAGGAGTTGGTCATCAGCAGAGAAGGAAGGTCGAAAGCCACATTGGGTGTTTGGGAGGAGGTGGTTTTGGCGGAGGTGGTGATGGATGCGCCAGGAAAGGATGGATTCCAAGAGCTTGCTGAACACCGATGTGAGACAGATAGGACGATAGGAAGAGGCATCAGATGGAGGCTTGTTGGGTTTGGAGAACATCAGGATACGGGAGGTTTTCCACAGGTCGGGATAGAAGCCAGTGGCAAGGATGACATTGTAGAGGGTGGCAAGGATTGAAAGGAATGAGGGAGGGCAGTGTTTGAGGTGGCGGTAGGTAACGCAGTCGTGGCCGGGAGCAGTGTTGCATTTGGTGTGGAGTGTGAGGCTGATGTCCTGAGTAGTGATGGGAGTGTTAAGTTCAGATGGTGGTGTGTGGCCTAAGTACTGGAAGCTAGGAGGAAGGGGAGGAACAGAGGTATTCGTACGGTCCATGACATCAGGGAAGAGGGAATAATCAAAGTGGGGATCATCTGGGATGGAAAAAACATCAGAGAGGTGGGAGGCAAAGTGGTTGGCCTTACTGAGGTTGTCAGGAAAGGGACGGTCATTAAGGAGGAGAGGGTACTGTGGGGTGGGGCGGTTCCCAGTAAGGCGGTGGAAAGCAGACCAATACTTGGAAGAGTTGATGGGGAGCGTGGTGTTGAGTTGTGTACATGTCTGGCGCCAGGCACGGCGTTTCTTCGCAGTAAGCAGGTTGCGGATGTGACGTTGTAATTGCCGGTGGCGGGTAAGTGTATCCCGGTCACGAGTGCGAAGAAAAGAGCGGTAGAGGCGGCGGGACTCTCGAAGGAGAAGGACGGCCTGTGGAGGCAGGGCGGGGCGGTGAGGGTGGATGGCTTTGGTGGGGATATGGGTGGCGACGGCGTCAGACAAGGTCTGGTGCAGGAAGGCAACAGCACGAGAGATGTCATCAGGAGATTGGAGGGTAAGGTCGTGGCCGTCAACCTGGGTGTGAATGGAGTCCCGGTAGGCATCCCAGTTGGCACGGGAGTAATCATGGACAAGTTTAGGAGGGACGTCAGGGCGAGGAGCGTTGCGGGGATGGCGACCAGTAGAGATAGTGAGGAGAACAGGAGCATGGTCACTGCCAATGAGGTCAAGGACATCTGCGGTGATGCGCCCAAGGAGGTTGGGAGTGGCAAGGACCACATCAGGAGTGGTGTTGGATTTGGGTCGGGTGTGCTGAGGCAGGGGAACCAGGTCGGCCTGGAGAGTGGTGAGAAACTGATGCCACCGCTGGAGGTCAGCAGGATCACGGCTGTGGATATTGAGGTCGGCGGCAATCACGTAGGTGGAGAAGGTGCGGTCAGTGTGGGCCAGGAAATCGTATGGGATGGGGGTGTGAGGGCGGACATAAATGGTGGCACAGGTGATGGTAAGGGTGGGGAATAAGAGGCTGAGGGTGAGATGCTCGGCAGGGTTGTTAAGGAGAGGTTGGGGCCGGACAGGGAGGTGCTTGAGGTGGCCTATAGCAACTCCGCCACGCGCCAGAGGGTACAGGTTATCGGTGCGGTGTAGGGTTAAGGAGCTGTGGAGACAGAGATACGTGGTTGAAGGAAGATTTCATTTAGGACGAAGGCATCCACGCGGTGCTGACGGAGGGTGTGGAGGAAGAGGAGTTTGTGGGTGGGCAGGGAGCGAATGTTGTGGTACAGGAGACGGTAGGGTTCGTGTACCATGGGAGGGGAGACGAGGGCGGTGAGGGGGGTGAAGGTGAATGAGGCGCCGAGTGCGAGTGGCCGCCTTATATCCCGATGACAAAGGGCACTAGTAGTCCAGAACCGCTGGAGTGCGCACCATTGGATCTGCCGGCGCTCGTGCAACCGCTATCGATGTGAGATGGAAACTTGCCATTGAACTGCCAATTGCGCGACGATAATGAGCTGGTGTCAATACACGATACCACAGGACCAATGCCTTTTTCATATTGTTGAGTATCCTGAACTTCTGCGTGGCTACTGTTGCGAAGTCACTGTTGTCGGAAAAGAGTTTTGCCAGCAATACGCGATACTTCATGTAGACAGTCGTGTTGGGGATCTTGGACCCAAACTGAGGAACAGACTAGTGCCGCTCATCTGTTGGTGTGCATATTGAGACGCTTACAGCGCCATCTATTGGTCAAATTTTCTTAGACTTTTTTTGTTCCTTGAGATTTTACCCGGCATCAAGAATGTGCTCTTCACATTTGACATCATTGGGAGGGTTGGTTCTCTTCCTAAAGCATTTTGAATCTGAAATTTTATTTATTGACATCCTGTACCTAAATAAACCAAGCAAAAACAACACACGAAGCATTACATGTAGGAGAGCTTTCATCATAAACTCATAATCCTCTAATACAATATAAGTCTATTGCTCTTGGTACTATTACAACTTCTTGTAACTAAGAGAAAACGTTTTCGTCTTCAGAAAGAACATGATATCTTTACTGTAAGAATTCTCATTCAGATTATCCATCCAGATCTCGTTCTATCTTCCCTTATTTAATTCATAAAAGCGATTTTACCTCTTTGGAATCGCCATCACCGACTTGCACTGTACCATCTGAGTTCTGTACAACATTAACAGATAGCTGTGCTACAGCAGTTGCAACTCCAACCCCCTAGGTAACAGTCCTCTGTTACTTCCTTTTATTCTCCGAAAATACCGTTTCTGTGTCGAGTTTTAGTGCTTCTGTTTCCTCCTCAAGGTTTCGTAGATCAGTATCATTACTAAACTACTAAGCTACCTGTTCCCTTATCTGACCAGCAAACTCTTGAGGTGAAACTGCAACTGATACAGTAGTGGAAATCAGTATAAAGGCAAGGTCCCACGAAAGTTATAGTACAATGTCCAAAGCATACATGTACTGAATTTACTACGAAATTAATGCACACATAGAAGATATAAACAGTGACGATGGATTTACGTTGTTTTTTCATAACACGAGTAACAAAACAAGGCGTTTGCTTTTCCTGGATGGAAATTATACACTCCTGGAAATTGAAATAAGAACACCGTGAATTCATTGTCCCAGGAAGGGGATACTTTATTGACACATTCCTGGGGTCAGATACATCACATGATCACACTGACAGAACCACAGGCACATAGACACAGGCAACAGAGCATGCACAATGTCGGCACTAGTACAGTGTATATCCACCTTTCACAGCAATGCAGGCTGCTATTCTCCCATGGAGACGATCGTAGAGATGCTGGATGTAGTCCTGTGGAACGGCTTGCCATGCCATTTCCACCTGGCGCCTCAGTTGGACCAGCGTTCGTGCTGGACGTGCAGACCGCGTGAGACGAAGCTTCATCCAGTCCCAAACACGCTCAATGGGGGACAGATCCGGAGATCTTGCTGGCCAGGGTAGTTGACTTACACCTTCTAGAGCACGTTGGGTGGCACGGGATACATGCGGACGTGCATTGTCCTGTTGGAACAGCAAGTTCCCTTGCCGGTCTAGGAATGGTAGAACGATGGGTTCGATGACGGTTTGGATGTACCGTGCACTATTCAGTGTCCCCTCGACGATCACCAGTGGTGTACGGCCAGTGTAGGAGATCGCTCCCCACACCATGATGCCGGGTGTTGGCCCTGTGTGCCTCGGTCGTATGCAGTCCTGATTGTGGCGCTCACCTGCACGGCGCCAAACACGCATACGACCATCATTGGCACCAAGGCAGAAGTGACTCTTATCGCTGAAGACGACACGTCTCCATTCGCCCTCCATTCACGCCTGTCGCGACACCACTGGAGGCGGGCTGCACGATGTTGGGGCGTGAGCGGAAGACGGCCTAACGGTGTGCGGGACCGTAGCCCAGCTTCATGGAGACGGTTGCGAATGGTCCTCGCCGATACCCCAGGAGCAACAGTGTCCCTAATTTGCTGGGAAGTGGCGGTGCGGTCCCCTACGGCACTGCGTAGGATCCTACGGTCTTGGCGTGCATCCGTGCGTCGCTGCGGTCCGGTCCCAGGTCGACGGGCACGTGCACCTTCCGCCGACCACTGGCGACAACATCGATGTACTGTGGAGACCTCACGCCCCACGTGTTCAGCAATTCGGCGGTACGTCCACCCGGCCTCCCACATGCCCACTATACGCCCTCGCTCAAAGTCCGTCAACTGCACATACGGTTCACGTCCACGCTGTCGCGGCATGCTACCAGTGTTAAAGACTGCGATGGAGCTCCGTATGCCACGGCAAACTGGCTGACACTGACGGCGGCGGTGCACAAATGCTGCGCAGCTAGCGCCATTCGACGGCCAACACCGCGGTTCCTGGTGTGCCCGCTGTGTAGTGCGTGTGATCATTGCTTGTACAGCCCTCTCGCAGTGTCCGGAGCACGTATGGTGGGCCTGACACACCGGTGTCAATGTGTTCTTTTTACCATTTCCAGGAGTGTATAAAGGCACTCACTGACCCGTTGAGGTATTGTACTGTTAGTACTTTGCCCAACCTCTGTTCTTCCTAATACTTAAAAAGTACTCCTCGACATTGATTTCGTTAGGGTTAGCAGATATTTCAATGAAATTGTCGAACATTCTTCTCTGGTCGCTTTTTTCAGGTCACCCACGACCTCAATCTGCCTTCCATTGAGACAAATACGCCTTGCAAGTATTCCTCGAAGGTTTTCCGTGGGGTTCAAATCCAGGCTACGTGCAGGCGAGGGCAAGACGTCGATATCGTATGTTGAAACCATATTTTGGTTGTAAGAGAAACATACACAGATGCATTTCGTGTTGAAACATTAGACTTTCGTCCCTTAGGTTATTCTAATCAATTCCGTCTCTAGCATCTCGGTGTACATGCTACAGTTCACTTTAGTGTTCAGCCACGCAATGCGTGACATGTCCGAAAGAACAGACACTATCTTCATAGAGTTAAGGCTAACCGGCCATTGACCTTCTTCTGTGCTGGATGCACACGCATTGCCCGAACTCTTGCAGGACTCGGTAAGATTGTCTGTCACGAGTAATGAATGTAATGGGCAAGGGCACTACGAATGTCGTGTGTGGACATTAAGTTGGGAATGTTGGTCTCACGGGGAGCGTGCAAAGGATAAATCCCTGCAGTCGCACTATCCTCTGTGCCCTCGGTGGCTGAGATGGATAGAGCGTCTCCCATGTAAGCAGGCAATCGCGGGTTCGAGTCTTAGTCGGGGCACGCATTTCCAACTGTCCCCGTTGATGTGTATCAATGTCTGCCAACAGTTTATGGTCTTCATTTAATTATCATTTCATTCTAAGAGAGCTGCATACCATCTTCATACTTGTCTGAAGTAGTTCTGAAGGGAACTGACACCATGAATCCAGCAGGGCTGTCCATAAGAGTACGATGAGTGTGGAGATCTCTTTTGACGAACACGTTGCAAGGCACCCCAGATATGCTCAGTAATGTGCATGTCTGGGGAGTTTCGTGGCCAGTGGAATCTTTAAACTCACTCTGTACCAATTATGGAGTGTGGGGTGTCGCATTATCATCCTTGAATTGCCCAAGTCCGTCGGAACCTACAACGGACATGAATTGATGCAAGTGATCAGACAGGATGCTTACGTACGTGTCACCTGTCAGAGTCGTAACTAGACATATCAGGGGCCCATATCACTCTAACAGCACATTTTCGACACTATTAAAGAGCATCCACCAACTTGAACAGTCCCCTGCTCACATGCGGGGGCCATATATTCATGAGGTTGTCTCCATACCCATACACATCCATCCACTCGATACAATTTGAAACGATATTCGTCCGACCAGGCAACATGCTTCCAGTCTTCAACAGTCCAATGTCGGTGCTGACTGACCCAGGGGAGGCATAAAGCTTTGTGTCGTGTAGTCATCAAAGGTACACGAGTGGGTCATCGGCTCCGAAAGCCCATATCGATGATGTTTCGTTAAGTGGTTCGCACGCTGGCACTTGTTGATGGCCCAGCACTGAAATCTGCAGCAATATGTGGAAGGGTTGCACTTCTGTCACGTTGAACGATTCTCTTCAGTCGTTGTTGGTCCCGTTCTTGCAGGATCTTATTCCGGCCGCAGCGATGTCGGAAACTTGATGTTTTGCCGGATTCCTGATGTTCACGGTACACTCGTGAACTGGTCAAACAGGAAAGTCCCAACTTCATCGCTATCTCGGTGATGCTGTGTCCAAACGCTCGTGCGCCGACTATAACACCACGTTCAAACTCCCTTAAATCTTGATAACCTGCCATTGTATTAGTAGTAACCGTTGTAAAAACTACACCAGACACTTTTTGTCATATATAGGCGTTGTCGATCGCAGCGCCGTATTCTGTCTGCTTATATATCTCAGTATTTGAATACGCATGCCTATACCAGTTTCTTTGGCGCTACCGTATATAACGACTTTCCAGCAAAAGTTTTACAGCGTAGTCGGAACAACCTTGGCCACATGTGGACCCGCCCATGCGATTTACATATTTTTGTAGCACTGAAGAAAATATTAGTGACCTTAGATGTGCTTTGGAAGAACTATTGCTCTCTGGGTATAATCATGTTTCCAAAGCTAACGTCAAAAATCTTTCCAGAAGCACTGGCATCCTGTGTCACAATTGGATAAATGTATTACCATTTATGGCGATTACTTTTGAAATAATAAACAGTTTACTCAATTTTTTCTATATGTTCCGTTTTCGTTTCACTGCCCCTTATACGTAAGTGTCACATCTCTATCAAAATAACCCCATAAGCGAAACCAAAGAACTTTCATGGGAGCCACGAATTCGTATTTATCGTCTTCCATACGTTATCTCTAGGAAACCCATGTAAAATAAACACACTTGAGAAAGTTAAGTACTCGCTTCTACAAGCGACTGTTAAAATAATTCTGCCACGCCGGAGTTTAGTCATAAAACGATGGGATATAGACTCATGGTTCCCACACAGTATTAACACAGAAATCTCCAATTTCGTCGCGTTTTACACGTGTATTCGCTTCCAAACGCTCATCAACGAACGTCTAAATTACACTGAGGGAATCATGCAGCAAACTAGGGGGCGCAGGTGAGCTTACCATCACAGCAGCGAGAAAAGACAATGCAGCATTGCGTAGGAAGTACATATAAATTTTAAATTTTTGCAAGCCTGGAAGTAATATGGCCATAAATGTTAAACGTTTATTCACACTATAAAACCATATTTCATACGTAATGTAACGTAAGGGAAGTCTATGCAGTGCCTGCAGTGGTATCGCAAATGCATAAATGTGTCGCTGGAAATGCTCTCAGTTGCGCCTAGTCATTTGTAGCAGCCGGTATTTTGCGTTGCCTCGCAGTTACATATTGCATGGTTTTCAGATCTTCTAATGTACGTTATGTTCTACCTCCATGTAATTATTATGGATGTACGTAATAAATTAGGTTTTCTTAATCTAACTGAGTTTAAAGAGGGGTTGTACTGTATTGTACTGCATGTTAGCCGGGGTCCTAGAAACGACGGAGAGGCTCCGTCCCCGCCGCAGCCGCAGTGGTCCACAACCCCACGACGTCTACCGCAGTCCACTTCACCCCTCCGCCGCCCCACACCGAACCCAGGGTTATTGTGCGGTTTGGCCCCCGGTGGACTCCCCCCCCCCAGGGAACGTCTCACACCAGACGAGTGTAACCCCTATGTTTGCGTGGTAGAGTAATGGTGGTGTACGCGTACGTGGGGAACTTGTTTGCGCAGCAATCGCCGACATAGTGTAACTGACGCGCAATAAGTGGAACCATCCCGCATTCGCCGAGGCAGATGGAAAACCGCGTAAAAACCATCCACAGACTGGCCGGTACTCCGGACCTCGATGTGGTGGCAGTGTTTACAAACGTGCTTGTCAAAGACTGTTTGGTCCTAATATCCAAGTTCTCAGTAAGTGACGTGGTCGAGCTATTTAGGCATACTCTTACGTCTTCTTATTAACTGTACAACGGCCAGTATCACGGTCAGACGGACGGCGTTGCAAAGGATATCCAGTTAGCTCCAGCTGTTGAAAACATGTTCATGGAAAATTTTAAGGATATTGCCTCAGACACGGATTCGTGCCGGGGACCAGGCGCTCCTTCCCGCCCGGAAAGCCGTGCGTTAGACCGCACGGCCAACCGGGCGGGCCAATGAGGGGTTACTTAGCGACAAATTCCCATGTCGACAGCTTTTCTGTGGGGGTCGTCGCCAACTAAGAACAACATTTATAGGGTGGGTCTACATAGGCACAACTGCCATCCAGTTGCCAATATGCCAGACCCTGTGACCAATATTACCGCCATAAAAAAGAATTTATTTCCCATTCTTACTATAATTTATGTGAATAAATATTGACTGTAACTATAATAAACGCTGAATCATAATAATTAATACAGCAAAAGTTTCTCTGGTTTTCAGTCGCTTGAAGTGGTTAAAGTAACTCGAGTTTTCAGCCAAGCACTCCTTGGCCATTTTCAAGTGGTATTATCGTTAAAGCGAGCCGCGATGGATATTTCGTCAAACTTTATTCGCTATCCATTTTCTAAAGCGCACTCAGGTAAAGCAGGTTTCTAGTGAAGGCGATAAAACCTCTCATGCGCCTTTCGGTGTTGTTCCAAGGCTTGCACTATATGTCCGGCATAAGAGTGACCACACTCTCAACGTACCTTGTACACGCGAGGTGTTCTGAAACCTGCTGCCTGCCACGCTAGGTAGCCGCGCGATTTTAAGCGCTTTGTCACGGTTCGCGCGGCTCCTCCCGTCGGAGGTTCAAGTCCTCCCTCGGGTATGGGTATATATGTGTGTTGTCCTTAGAATAAATTAGTTTACACCGATAACCTCAGCAGTTTGGTCCCGCAGGAACTTACCACCACCACCTGCTGCGTATTTAACAGGTCCCAGTAATGGATGGAATTTTATAGGAGGCCAAACATCTATTAAATTTTGTGTTGTTTCAGCAGGCGGCTTATCTTGCGCGACACGGAGTCGCAGAACAGCAAAAAACAAATAAATAAATAAACAAAATAAAATATTTTTATGCTCCTCGTCGGTGGTCTTATTGTGAGTCCAGGTTCAAATCACTTAATTTATTTGACGGACGTTATAGCCGTTGTTCCTACACACTTTGCGTACGTGGCTCAGCTCATAGGCCAGCTTAATACTTTCTATCATTCTCGCCCGGTGCACCAATGTTCGGAAGAAAGTTCGCTTCAGTGCCGGGTGGTCGTGGCTCATGTCATGAAGGTACAGGTCAGTGTCGGTGGGTTTTCTATAGATGCTGTGGCCAAACATCCATTTCATTTTCGGCGGTCGAAGACGTTGAAGAAGGGCAATGCATCGTGCTTTTCTGCCTCCTCCGTAATCTGGATGTTACTGTCAATACCGTTGAAGTGTTCCAATAACTGGTCATGTTTCTCACGTACGGAGGACCAAATGGCGATCGTGTCATGAGTGTGTTGAAAGAAACAACTAGGCTTTAGTGGCACCGTGTCTGAGGCAATATCCTCAAAATTTTCCATGAATATGTTTTCAACAGCTGGAGCTAACTGGTTAACCTTTGCAACGCCGTCCGTCTGACCGTGATACTGGCCGTTGTACAGTTAATAAGAAGACGTAAGAGTATGCCTAAATAGCTAGACCACGTCACTTACAGAGAACTTGGATATTAGGACCAAACAGTCTTTGACAAGCACGTTTGTAAACACTGCCACCACATCAAAATTAACCGTAATCTCCATCTCACTAAGTCGAAGACAATTAATTCGGCTGACAAAATCTGCTGAACTAGTAATATAATGTTGACAGTTTCCCACATGTGACGTGTGACAAAACTGGTCAAGTACTTCGGCAGCTTGTATGTTGGTGAACCGATGGTGGATATCTTGAGGCGTAATGGCGTCCTGTCCTTGTCGATCTTCGGTAAAACATAAGCAACAGGTGGTCCAGATGCCTGTGGGAGAAGATCGTTGACCACATTGTCTTCCACGGAAGAGTGCTTGAGAAGTTCAGATGCCTTTCTTATTATTCTCGTGACGGGTCGCGTGGGAGCTTACAAAAAGTATGTTCGTCCAGTGGCGCAGAGATCTTCGTATCACAGTCCGCGTATTCCATAATTACGGTTGCATTCCTCATGTCAGCAGGAATTACCACACAGCTTACATCAATGCATAGTGCTCGCAGGCCATTGCACTTAGCCCTGGTCACGCTGGGCTCTAGTAACTTATCTTTCGTGACAATACGGCTCGTATCACGCCATATTTCATCTGCTGTTTCAGTTGGGAGCTTGTGGACTCCCTGTTCGATTCCATTTATTGTATCACAGACACGAGTCTCCGGCGGTGAAGGTGCAGTATTAAGTCCTTCCTTCAGTGCGGACATTGCACACGGCTCTATATCTCTCGCCTTCAAGTTGATGACGGTGCATTTTGAGGATCTGTCGTCCGCACCGTGCTGTTGTTCCGAAAGGCAGCAAAGCTTCCCTTTCTGTCTCTCTGTAGTTCGTTTCTGTGAGGAACATAACATATCATTTGTACAGAAAATAAGCTATGTGGTGGAGTTTGGAGGGTAAGAGATGAGGTATTGGTCGAAGTACAGATATGCGAAGGCGTTGTAAGTTGTGCTTGGATAGCTCAGTCGATAGAGCATTTGACCGCAAAAGGCAAAGTTTCCGAGTTCAAGTCTCGGTCTGGTATATAGTTTTAATCTGCCAGGAAGTTTCATATCAGGGTACTCTCCGCTGCAGACTGAATATTTCATTCAAGTTCAGTTTTACTCTAAACACACTTTTTCAATTTATTTAGTCCTTCTTAGCCATGTACCCACTACGCCTATCCTGCGGGTACAACGGTCACTAGGGTGTTTTTCGAATTATTGATTATTGTGGTGCTTTCCTTTTGTCCAACCATAATGGATACATTTAGGCTGATAGATGAACAGTGTGACTCTACACCTTCTGATTTTGGCGTTTCTAAATCGGATTAAACTTTGCTAAAATAATCACCATACGTTACTGTGTCTGATCGCCCTTTTCCTGTTTCACTCGTCGAAGGCTATCAAAACTTGTATCACAGCTTGCTGCACCACTCAGATATAACCGGTACCGGCGACATCATCATCTAACTGTTGCGGTCAAAGGGCTGGTACCCACACAAGTAAATTTTCTAGCGTCCATTACGTCATATATGTCAATTTCTTTAAGCAACACTATCCCTCCCGAATAAGTCATAACGAATATCTGAAAGTGTCTTTTTATCTTCCAAATAATTCAGCTCTTGAAGCAGTAATTTGTATTTCCCGTCGTGCCGCCATAATCACACAAGAAACATTTTCACATGAATCCCATGAGTACAAATGTCAGATACGCCAGTGCACTGCCATTTAATATTTTGTGTACGTGAAGCTACCACCCTCTGTAGGTGTGCATACCGCTATCCCATGACTTTCGTCATCTCACTGTATTAGTGCTTAAGTGGAATATTCACGGTATGAATAGGACTATATGTGTCAAATCAGACAGTGCATACAGAAGAAGATGGTGACAGATTGCGATCTTTATTATACTCCTATTGACTTTCGTACGTTTTGACGTAATTTTTCGATATTTGATAAGTACAGTGAAGCTGCCTCTGCATTAACTGCCTCTGTTACATTAAGCATGCACGTGTTCTGAATCTCTATGCTTTACATTGTGCGCTAGAAACTGCGTCGGATGGACTCACACACTGGCGTCTATATATTATAGCTCTGTACAGTCACTTTGTTGTGTATTTTTACGTGACTAATTAAATATGATGAAATTAGAACAGCACATAAACACAGGTATTCAACCAGTGTAAGAGAATGTATGTTTCGAGTCTTTAGCTATAACATTTGTCGAGGCTGACCTTGCTAAAGAGCTCTAAGTACGTAATTCACTTATAGGCTGGAATACTATTCAGGCTGAATTCAAAGCATATAGAAATAATTATTGGACAATATTGTAAAAATACTTAATGATTGTATGATCATGTATGTACGATGAGCTGTCGCTCCCTATTAGTTTTATGCAACTTCCCCTCCCCATCGCCTTCAAAAACCATCAGCGTGATTTACATGTTCTCTCACTCAGTCTGTCCAAACTATTAGTTCTAAAGGGAAAAACGAACAGAAATTATTTTGCAGTAAACGTGATCTACTTAAATTTAGTACCGGGATAAGTTTCCACTGGAGGCCACTATTGTCGATTTCTTCGAGAAAACGCGTTTGAAGATAAATTTTGTATGTTTTCTTGAATAATTCGAAAACTACGACCTCTAGCGACACAAAACGAAACTACATTAAATTTCCTACAAAAAAATTTATGTTCATATTTCTGCAAGATTAATAGTTTGCATGTAGCGAGAGAGAGAATATCTCTCATATGATTTTTAACCCGGCGGTGCACGCACCTGGCTACATTACGGCAGTACACGCAGCTGGTCTCACAGACCCTTGCAGTTTCTATCTTTCTGAATTTGCATTTAGATGTATATTATGGAGGGAAGCGTTATTAAATGAAGTAATATCATTAAAAATCAGTTTAGTAAATATATTTAAGGGATAATTTTAATATTTTGGTGCCGGCCGAAGTGGCCGTGCGGTTAAAGGCGCTGCAGTCTGGAACCGCAAGACTGCTACGGTCGCAGGTTCGAATCCTGCCTCGGGCATGGATGTTTGTGATGTCCTTAGGTTAGTTAGGTTTAACTAGTTCTAAGTTCTAGGGGACTAATGACCTCAGCAGTTGAGTCCCATAGTGCTCAGAGCCATTTGAACCATTTGAACCAATATTTTGGTCAAAAATATTTACACAAATGGAAATACATAAAATTTAGCGGTTATCAGAATAATGCATGTATTCAATCAGATATTTTGTCGATACAGTCTTGGCACACAGTAACAGAATGTTCAAGGCAAATGTATTTCTTACAGTTCTTACAAATATATCTTGTTTTTCTGTTTTTGCGTCTGCAGTCCACACACCGTCCTCGTGACGTCGCAGTTGATCCCACTTCAAAAATTTTCGCACTGTAAAGGTCTCCCATTCTCTCAGTTATATTCCTTGGCAATATTTTTGACATTACTCTTTGCTGAAGATGATCATGCAGAAGCGCAAAAGAAAGCTGCCTCAAAAACGCTCTTCTTCTCAGTTGTTCTTTCTGATTTGAGTTGAAAATAGCAGCAGCATTAATCGCATCTGTGTTCATGATGCTATAAAAAATAACCATTGGCCATCTTCTTGTGTTTCTAGCTACATTATATGTTGCACTCATTCCGTCTACAACGTCAACTCCACCCTTTGTAAGGTTATAGAAAGTGATAATTTCTTGTTTTTTCTCATTCCCTGTATTTTCGGCAATATTTCCATTGTGGTGTATCGTTGACAGTAGTAATACCACTCTATTTCGTTTCTGCACATAAGAGGCTAAGGTGCAATTTTTCTGAAACCAAATCATAGATGACTTTTCTTGTCGGTATTTAGTGTTAATAATTCCCCTTGGGATTTGTCTCTTGTTCTTCCTCAGGGTACCAACGATGGTCGTCTTCTTCGTAATCAATGTGTTTGCAAGCTCGTAACTTGTAAAATAATTGTCGCAAGTTATGTTGCGGCCTGTATTCAGGATAGGTTGGCAAAGTCTCTGAACAAGTTCAACTGGTCTGTTGTCCTGTCTGTAAGGCCCTACAGGCTGTTGACAAACATACATCTCCATGTGAATGTGTAAAACATTCTGGCATCCACTGCTGCAAAAATCTTTACTCCATACTTGTTTGGCTTATTTGGCATGTACTGTCGGAATCTGCGTCTTCCACGGAATGCTTCTAGTTTTTCATCAGCTGTCAAGTATTCAGAAACAGTATAAGCCTTCTGAAAGTTCTCAACAATTAGACTGAACACCTGTCTTATCGCCGCCATGTGATCTATTTTCTCCCTTTCCATTCTCGTTTGTTTATCGTCGAATCTGAGGCATCGAAGGAAAAAATTAAATCTGTTTATGCCCATTCTGAGATGAAATATTTCAACTCCTGTGCCATCTGTTCGCCACAAATCTTGTAGACTTAGTCGATGGGCACGCATTACACCAGCGTAGTACAATAATCCCAATAAGGCCTTTGTTTCAGCTTTATTAGTTTGTTGTGCATCTCTTTCCCTTGAAAAGTTTCCCTGGATACTTTGGCTGTAACTGTTAGTGCAGTCAACGAGTACGTGTATAATGTTTTCATCAAAAAACAGTTCCCAGCACTGTAGAGGATTTGTAGCACTTTTAGCAGCACCTTTCACACCTGGTAAATGAGTTATGATGTTATGAAAACGTGTGCAGGAGTTCTTTGGCGGAACACGTGAGTTCTATATTGTTCCGTCTTTACCGACAAACACATCACGGTCAGCACCACCTCCACTGTCTTCTGATTCATCACACGAAGTTTTTTGTTCGGTACCGAAATCACTTTCCCACTCTGGGTCCCGGATTTCTTCAAAGTCGATTTCTCCATCTTCAGAATCACCCGTGTCACTTTCAGCCATTACTTCTCGAATCAAGTTCCTAATTCTCTCCTCCTGAGCCTCGTAAGAATAAGCCATGATGCAGTTACAACAGTTACAACACTCAAAATAAGGTACAAAGCACGAAAAAATCTGTTCCACCACTAAACTAAGCAGATACCGCAAATATGCGCGCGCGTGAATAACCTTGGCGGAGCTAACAATAAACGGACACCAGTGCACGCGGCTGACCTGTGAGACCCTAGACCTCTTTGTTGTAAGCTAACCGGAAGTGCTATTATTGAAATGCCAGATACACCATACCAAACGACTCCTATTACACTCACTTAAAAGGTACTGAGAAGATAGCTTCTTGGAAACAACTTTTAGACAATGCATTATTATGAAAATACTGTCCTTAGTCTGACAGACCACCTGCGTGTGCTGATGGGTTAAAGGCATTGTGGGTTTCTTCCTGTAGTTGAATAAAGAAAGAATATCACGAATATAAACGGTTCTTGTTGTCGCCCCATCCTGCGATTGAAATGTGTATAAAAACTAAGCAGCCATGAGCCGAGTGGCAGGGAGGTGGATGGACAGGACTCATAAGAGACAGACCCTAGCTATCAGTTCGCCTTATAGGTAAGGCAGGCCTCCCTACACCCCTCCAAGCCACATGTGCTGTAATGGAGGTGATGTGCAGGGCACTTTGCGAGTAATTACAATCACTGTGTTCTTCTCTAAATAAAAATGAGGAAATTAATAACGGATTTTCCAATTATTATAATTTTCTAATTGATGAGGGTTAAAGATGCCAGTATACAATTTTTATTGTAAAAATCTAGTTTTTATATACAGTAGTGAATATAATTTTTAGAGATTTTGAAAAGATGATGATCTACATATACAGTATTCCGCTGGTACCCTTTTCTGTTTTTCACACTGATACTACTATGGATTTCTTCCTATTCTGTATGGCTCAAGTGTACAGCACTAAAATTATTTTCATTGATTTTTAAAGAGAATATGATCTATAAATGGTGTTTGATAATTTCTGTAACAAACTTCTAGGACTTGTAGAGGGGATGGAGTATACAATATGTCGAATAGCAACCTATGTCTAGAAATGTACCATTTCCGTTCTATGACGAGTTCAACTCAGATGTTTAACTCAGGCTTGTGAAATGGAATTAGGTGCGACGCTTGACATTTATTAGCTAAAGATCCGAAATGAAACGTAGTGAAACATCCATTTATCACTTAAGAACATTTTTATGTACTACCACTCAAACCCCCCCGTGAACCATGGACCTTGCCGTCGGTGGGGAGGCTTGCGTGCCTCAGCGATACAGATAGCCGTACCGTAGGTGCAACCACAACGGAGGGGTATCTATTGAGAGGCCAGAAAAACGTGTGGTTCCTGAAGAGGGGCAGCAGCCTTTTCAGTAGTTGCAGGGGCAACAGTCTGGATGATTGATTGGTCTGGGCTTGTAACATTAACCAAAACGGCCTTGCTGTGCTGGTACTGCGAACGGTTGAAAGCAAGGGGAAACTACAGCCGTAATTTTTCCCGAGGACATGCAGCTTTACTGTTTGGTTAATGATGATGGCGTCCTCTTGGGTAAAATATTCCGGAGGTAAAATAGTCCCCCATTCGGATCTCCGGGCGGGGACTACTCAAGAGGACGTCGTTGTCAGGAGAAAGAAAACTGGCATTCTACGGATCGGAGCGTGGAATGTCAGATCCCTTAATCGGGCAGGTAGGTTAGAAAATTTAAAAAGGGAAATGGATAGGTTAAAGTTAGATATAGTGGGAATTAGTGAAGTTTGTTGGCAGGAGGAACAAGCCTTCTGGTCAGGTGAATGCAGGGTTATAAATACAAAATCAAATAGGGGTAATGCAGGAGTAGGTTTAATAATGAATAAAAAAAATAGGAGGGCGGGTAAGCTGCTACAAACAGCACAGTGAACGTATTATAGTGGCCAAGATAGGCACGAAGCACATGCCTACTACAGTAGTACAAGTTTATATGCCAACTAGTTCTGCAGATGACGAAGAAATTGAAGAAATGTATGATGAGATAAAAGAAATTATTCAGGTAGTGAAGGGAGACGAAAATTTAATAGCCATGGGTGACTGGAATTCGACAGTAGGAAAAGGAAGAGAAGGAAACGTAGTAGGTGAATATGGATTAGGGCTAAGAAATGAAAGAAGATGTCTGGTAGAATTTTGCACAGAGCATAACTTAATCATAGCTAACACTTGGTTCAAGAATCATAAAAGAAGGTTGTATACATGGAACAATCCTGGATATACTAAAAGGTAGCAGACAGATTATATAATGGTAAGACAGAGATTTAGGAACCAGGTTTTAAATTGTAGGACATTTCCAGGGGCAGATGTGGACTCTGACCACAATCTATTGGTTATGAACTGTAGATTAAAACTGAAGAAATTGCAAAAGGGTGGGAATTTAAGGAGATGGGACCTGGATAAACTGACTAAACCAGAGGTTGTACAGAGTTTCAGTGACTGGATAAGGGAACAATTGACAGGAATGGGCGAAAGAAATACAGTAGAAGACGAATGGGTAGTTCTGAAGGATGAAGTAGTGAAGGCAGCAGAGGATCAAGTAGGTAAAAAGACGAGGGCTAGTAGAAATCCTTGGGTAACAGAAGAAATATTGAATTTAATTGATGAAAGGGGAAAGGGGTAAGATACATACCGCCTACAGGAAAATTAAAGAGACCTTTGGAGAAAAGAGAACCACTTGTATGAATATCAAGAGCTCAGATGGAAACCCAGTTCTAAGAAAAGAAGGGAAAGCAGAAAGGTGGAAGGAGTATATAGAGGGTCTATACAAGGGCGATGTACTTGAGGACAATATTATGGAAATGGAAGAGGATGTAGATGAAGATGAAATGGGAGATATGATACTGCGTGAAGAGTTCGACAGAGCACTGAAAGACCTGAGTCGAAACAAGGCCCCGGGAGTAGACAACATTCCATTAGAACTACTGACGGGCTTGCGAGAGCCAGTCCTGACAAAACTCTACCATCTGGTGAGCAAGATGTATGAGACAGGCGAAATACCCTCAGACTTCTAGAAAAATATAATAATCCCAATCCCAAAGAAAGCAGGTGTTGACCGATGTGAAAATTACCGAACTATCAGTCTAATAAGTCACAGCTGCAAAATACTAACACGAATTCTTTACAGACGAATGGAAAAACTGATAGAAGCCGACCTCGGGGAAGATCAAGTTGGATTCCGTAAAAATATTGGAACACGTGAGGCAATACTGACCCTACGGCGTATCTTAGAAGCTATATTAAGGAAAGGCAAACCTACGTTTCTAGCATTTGTAGACTTAGAGAAAGCTTTTGACAATGTTGACTGGAATACCCTCTTTCAAATTCTGAAGGTGGCAGAGGTAAAATATAGGGAGCGAAAGGCTATTTACAATTTGTATAGAAAACAAATGGCAGTTATAAGAGTTGAGGGGCATGAAAGGGAAGCAGTGGTTGGGAAGGGAGTGAGACAGGATTGTAGCCTCTCCCCGATGTTATTCAATCTGTATATTGAGCAAGCAGTGAAGGAAGCAAAAGAAAAATTCGGAGTAGGTATTAAAATCCATGGAGAAGAAATAAAAACTTTGAGGTTCGCCGATGACATTGTAATTCTGTCAGAGACAGCAAAGGACCTGGAAGATCAGTTGAACGGAATGGATGGCGTCTTGAAACGAGGATATAAGATGAACATCAACAAAAGCAGAACGAGGATAATGGAATGTAGTCGAATTAAGTCGGGTGATGTTGAGGGTATTAGATTAGGAAATGAGACACTTAAAGTAGTAAAGGAGTTTTGCTATTTAGGGAGCAAAATAACTGATGATGATCGAAGTAGAGAGGATATAAAATGTAGACTGGCAATGGCAAGGAAAGCGTTTCTGAAGAATAGAAATTTGTTAACGTCGAGTATTGATTTAAGTGTTAGGAAGTCGTTTCTGAAAGTATTTGTATGGAGTGCAGCCATGTATGGATGTGAAACATGGACGATAAATAGTTTAGACAAGAAGAGAATAGAAGCTTTCGAAATGTGGTACTACAGAAGAATGCTGAAGATTAGATGGGTAGCTCGCATAACTAACGAGGAGGTGTTGAATAGGATTGGGGAGAAGAGAAGTTTGTGGCACAACTTGACTAGAAGAAGGGATCGGTTGGTAGGACATGTTCTGAGGCATCAAGGGATCACCAGTTTAGTACTGGAGGGCAGCGTGGAGGGTAAAAATCGTAGAGGGAGACCAAGAGATGAATACACTAAGCAGATTCAGAAGGATGTAGGTTGCAGTAGGTACTGGGTGATGAAGAAGCTTGCACCGGATACAGTAGCATGGAGAGCTGCATCAAACCACTCTCAGGACTGAAGACCACAACAACAACAACCACTCAAATATTACTTGTTTTTATTACCCCAAAACAAAAGTGAACTCAGTGTACTGTACGTACAGAACAATACTGAAGCATTGCATCAGCGGTTCGATGTAGGAACCACCAACGTCGGTGCAGACTTTTAACACTGAAGCATGTTTTGGTACACACTCTCCATCTCATATCGTGTCTCTTCCACTTGAAGTGCCAGGGTCACTGCTGGTGCCAACAGATCTTCCTCTATCTCTATACGAGGCAAGCCTTAAGTAACACCGATGCAATACACATCATCCTGTCGATCCTACTATATACCAAGACAAGCAGCTCCGAGACTTTTCTTTTTCCCTCAGCAGACGTTGATAGGTTACTTGTCTCAACTGCAACCGTCGTAGAATGGAAACGGCACATTTTGGACATGGGTTACCACTGAAAATATTATGCACTCACTCCACATGTTCTAGAAGTTTGTAAAGGAAATTTTCACATTAACACGAGAATGTATATTTTCCTCAATTTTATATACAACAGTGAATATAATTTTCAGAGACTTTAAAAAGAAGGTGATACCATATAAAGTACTGCAGACTTAGTATTTTGGTTCTCTTCAGCATGTATAGTTCGAAAGATGTATTCTGTTTACCGTGTGTGTGAGTCCGGCGGCTCACAGGCGTTAGAGAAAGGAAGCCTCATATTCACACACAAACACACACAAATATACACACACAAGCGAATAGCGTGAGAATGGGAGCGTTCTATTTCCATCTGTACAAATGAAGCATTTGCCACCATGGTGTAACACGCCAACTTCCAGATGCAGTGCAGTATGTATCTCATGGTCCTGCAATCGAGAGACTACCTTTATCTACAAAGTATGCAATCATCTTTCGTCTGGGTCCCACTAACTCCGTAATCTGTGAGCCATTCGCCTCACCTTTCATCACGCCGTAAACTTCTTGATCTTATGCCTTATGCCATAAGGATTATCGGTCACATATCCAGATATGTCGAATTCCTTGGGATTGTACCGAGTTACTTTATATGGATCGCAGCCTTTCACCCAGTGGATGAATTTGTCTGCATCCATATTAAGTAATTTTGGCTTCACTTAGTTTCTTTGTGCAAACTCATTGTGGAATAAGTACATTCGGAGTTTGGAGAACACCAGAATACTCATAGAGATAGAGACATGCTCCATGAACTCCACTGCTACTTTAGCAATCTATACAGCGACATGTCCACGAAAAATCGTAGCCCACTTAAAATCTTGCCTGTCGATATAATCTCTTGCGCCATAACACCCATCCCATCCATAAAATAAATGAATTTAGCTCTGCTTTCTAACAGTTTCCATGATACTCCCGAAAACAGACATATTCATCAATTTATAAAATATTTTTCTCAGAATCTTTTTGGTGTTAACATGAATATACTTCTTCATCCAGGAATGTTGGTCAAAGCAGATGCTGGGGTGATCCTCATAACCCTCATCGCCAACCCACTGTAATGTAGACTGTACCTCTGCTTATCCCCCAACGTTGTCATCGACTTGGGGACAGAACCATTTTGCGGCACTAGGTGCTCCGGACATGGCCGCAACTCTCTGTGCATGTCATGCTGAGCGGTGGGATAATCGGCGGTCGCTGTGGCCGAGTGGTTCTAGGCGCTTCAGTCCAGAACCTTGCTGCTGCTACGGTCGCAGGTTCGAATACTACCTCGATCATGGATGTGTGTGATGTCCTTAGGTTAGTTTGGTTTAAGTAGTTCTAAGTCTAGGGGACTGATGACCTCAGATGCTAAGTCCCATAGTGCTTAGAGCCATTTGAACCACTTATGGTGGGATAATCCACGTCTGGCACCACTATGTAAACCACATCAGCATCTGCATCTACATCTTGGATGTCATCTTTCAGTCGGTCAATTTCGTTATCAGCAGCTATTGTAAAATTCCAAACGGTAGAGACTGTTGAAGAACGTTGCCCTCAGAGATTTTTCATATCCTAGTAAAGGATGTAGCTAAAACAGTCAGATGGCCTCGTCTTCACTCTCTCGCACATTATTCACCCTGAGGTACCTGTGCATTCACTGACAAAGTCCCCTGAGAATCCTATATTCATCAGTATCGGTAAACGGTTGGAGGTCGATACATGTCTTTTTTATCGTTGCGTCGTATGAAACTCTTCTCACATTGTCATAGAAAGCGAGATCCAGAGAACTAATGACCTCGCTATTTGGCCCCCTCCTCCAAACCAAACAACCAACCAAGATACAGAATGATCACGCAGAAATCTCACAAATATCTGTGAACAGGAGCATATCTATTTCCATGAACAGTTAGCATATTCCTCTATATAAGAGAAGACCTGCCAAACATTCACTGTGTGGCTATATGGCACACCGGTTATGACGGTGTCTGTGATGTTGCTGGTGAATGTAGTTACATCAGGCACTGTGGTTTGTGGAACGTTTGCGTTGAATACAGGCATTCGTAAGGAAAGACTCCCTTCTCTGTCACAAGCTGCAGCTTGTTATCACCAAGATATTCTGCTCTGGTGAACAGCACGTCCTCTTGATGCATCGTCTTAGCAAGTTTCTGAAGAGATTCGTGTATAAATGATCGTGAATTCAGGAAGCGGAGTGATAATTTACATATGATTCATTTCGACAGTGAAATTTACGTTTCTACATTGTCAGGTATGACGCTGATTTATCTTTCTCCATCCCCAAAATCATTCAGGAGCTGATCAAGAAAGTGAGCATAATATCCTCTCAAATTATGTAGGAAGACTGACATGTCCTGGTAGTTTGTATTTAAAGATGTATGCACTGTGAGCTGCAGCGTGGAACTTTACCGTTGGGTGACAGCACCCTCCATGTGAATTTTCCACAGTTTTTCAGCGGGAAATTAATATGGAAGTCAATAGTCTGCTCCTATATGACATCATTCTCCTGTGATTTGGTACTTTGAATGTTGTTAATATCAAGAACCTCAAGATCCAGCACAAGTTGCTCAAGCCCAGAGTGCAACTATCTTGCAGGATTATCGCCGATGTATCACTCAAATTTGTTGCGACTGGAGTCATATTATAATACAACTTGATATGCCTCCACATAAGAAACATGTCGTTCTGTGAAAGTGGTGAGAGAGGCTGTGGAATCACCTTCACAATGCGCCACAGTGTGGATTGGTGGATGGATATAAAAATACAATTCTTCGTCGTCTTTTACGTGAGCCTGAAAACTATTTTTGCGATCAGCCAGAAAGCGATGGAGAACATACTGACCATAGTTCCCAGTCTGCAAGGCTGCACTCTTCTTATGTTCACTGAAAGAAATATTTCTGCTCTCTGTTAACTCCGCGGGATCAGGAGCTATGATTATAAAAAAGAGTTTTGCATTCTACCTGATTCATACATTCAGTAAAAGTTCACACGCACGAACATAGTAATATTCCTCATAATAATAATAATGTACTATCATAAACAGCACTATGAGTAGTAGTAGTTCAGGAGCGACCTCTATGGTAAGTTCCAAGTGAAATGGTCTTTCGCCCTGACTTCTAACCATCAAAGTTAATTGCTCGCCACAAAAGTCGAAAATAATCTCACCACTAGCCACGCGGTCTTTTTAACAATACGGGCGGCACATAAACGGCTACTTTCGTGAAATATAAGCTGTCCAGAACGGTGAACAGTCTTTGCGAGTTCACTTCCTATTCTTACCGAAAACATACATTTGGCGGCAGACAGGCTGTGACGTCAGTTGAGGCAGCGCGTAAGCCGGCGTTTGACTGACGC
Source organism: Schistocerca nitens (assembly GCF_023898315.1). Lineage (NCBI taxonomy): Eukaryota > Metazoa > Arthropoda > Insecta > Orthoptera > Acrididae > Schistocerca > Schistocerca nitens. The sequence goes on from NC_064616.1 coordinate 955,658,921, forward strand.
GCACGGAGGACAGTTCGGTGCGAAGTGTGTGTGCCACTGCCTCTCAAGCCGTGTTTGTATATGGGCGCAGGAACATCTGCCGTCATCCGCTCTTAGCCTAGGTAGCGTCATCTAAATGGCCGCTTTCTCGGAGACATGTTATTTTATAACACTGTCGTGTATCAATTTACAGTCTTCGTAATTTTTATATGAATGGAGCTGAGTTGGCTTTAATTACTGAAAAAGTTTTAGCTCGACTGCACTTACACTTTGGCGGCTACAAGTTTTAGAACGGAACCGACAGTAGAACATGACCTCTGAACTCCTACTTTATGAAACCTTATATTGATTGGTATTTGTACCAAAGTCCTGAAACTTGTTATAGCTTTATTGATTAATGAATGTAATCAAGTACTGTAATCAAAACTTTCTATCATTAATATAAATTATACCTAATCTACTACAAATAAGGACGTTTTCGACTCAAATTTAGTTTTTAGTAAATTACTTGAAAAGTATTAGAGGTAGCTTAATGGGGTCACATAGTTAATGTTTTTATATGAGACGCAACTTTCATCTTTCTGAGTCTAATATTTAGCGCCTTCCAGTTTTTGAAAAAATTCCGGTTTTGAATAAAATATTGCTCCTATCAAGTTGAGGCTTGTAATAGTTCATTGTGACAACATTTGCATATCTTGAAGAATTTTTGGCTTGTTGTTGTTGTTGTTGTGTTCTTCAGTCCTGAGACTGGTTTGATGCAGCTGTCCATGCTACTCTATCCTGTGCAAGCTTCTTCATCTCCCAGTACCTACTGCAACCTACATCCTTCTGAATCTGCTTAGTGTATTCATCTCTTGGTCTCCCTCTACGATTTTTACCCTCCACGCTGCCCTCCAATGCTACATTTGTGACCCCTTGATGCCTCAAATCATGTCCTACCAACCGATCCCTTCTTCTAGTCAAGTTGTGCCACAAACTTCTCTTCTCCCCAATCCTATTCAATACCTCCTCATTAGTTACGTGATCTACCCACCTTATCTTCAGCATTCTTCTGTAGCACCACATTTCGAAAGCTTCTATTCTCTTCTTGTCCAAACTGGTTATCGTCCATGTTTCACTTCCATACATGGCTACACTCCATACAAATACTTTCAGAAACGACTTCCTGACACTTAAATCTATACTCGATGTTAACAAATTTCTCTTCTTCAGAAACGATTTCCTTGCCATTGCCAGTCTACATTTTATATCCTCTCTACTTCGACCATCATCAGTTATTTTGCTCCCTAAATAGCGAAACTCCTTTACTACTTTAAGTGTCTCATTTCCTAATCTGATCCCCTCAGCATCACCCGATTTAATTTGACTACATTCCATTATCCTCGTTTTGCTTTTGTTGATGTTCATCTTATATCCTCCTTTCAAGACACTGTCCATTCCGTTCAACTGCTCTTCCAAGTCCTTTGCTGTCTCTGACAGAATTACAATGTCATCGGCGAACCTCAAAGTTTTTACTTCTTCTCCATGAATTTTAATACCTACTCCGAATTTTTCTTTTGTTTCCTTTACTGCTTGTTCAATATACAGATTGAATAACATCGGGGAGAGGCTACAACCCTGTCTCACTCCCTTCCCAACCACTGCTTCCCTTTCATGCCCCTCAACTCTTATAACTGCCATTTGGTTTCTAAACAAATTGTAAATAGCCTTTCGTTCCGTATATTTTACCTCTGCCACCTTCAGAATTTGAAAGACAGTATTCCAGTTAACGTTGTCAAAAGCTTTTTCTAAGTCTACAAATGCTAGAAACGTTGGTTTGCCTTTTCTTAATCTTTCTTCTAAGATAACTGCCTTAATTTTTTAGCGTCACTTGTTTTTTGTCTTTAAGACGATGTATGTAGGAGTCCATGTTCATTTGATCACACTGAGATCTAAACATTAATATACTGAAGCATATGGCGACAAAGCTGGGAAAAGGTTCTTTACTTTTTAATTTCATCCTTAGATTATAGCGCAGTACTTTGTACGCTACACACTGGCGCGTTATGATGACGTGGAGCTAGTAGCAGTGTACTGGGGTGATTCCTGGCACACTCGCTCGCCTCTGTATCTCTCAAGTGATACAGCGCTTCTGAAATTTTCCCGGCGTATTTCTTCTTCTAATAATTTCCGGGTATGCAGCTGGATAAAAATTGGAATCCTGTTATTAAAATCATACAATCACAGCGGAATCGACGGCGTCATTCGCTACTCAATGACTAGATGACCTTTTACTTTCACCACCGAGGGCATCACGTACAACTCGGCTATGCCGCGCATGTCAACACCTGACACATGCGCTGTATGATGCCAGTACATTTCGCATACGCGAGATTCGGCATAAATACCGAGACTGCACCTGGGCTCTTCAGTAGTTGTGTACTCACCTGATGATGGCCGGAGGTCTCTGGGCCGAAATATCGTGGCAGAATGTCGACGGGATCCGGCTGCATACCCGGAAATTATTAGAAGATACAGCGCTTGTTTCACCACAACAGGAACTGGTAAGCTTTAAAAATCAGCGTATATAACAAAAGGACAGCATTCCTGGTAGTGTGTGTTATTAACCTGTAAGAACTTTTTATCCTGGGTAGACATTTCCACACGTTTCCTTCTAAATGGTCACATATGCCGAAAGATCTGAGGCGTCGCCGGCAAAATGTCTCGTACAATGACGATTAGATAATGGGACAGAGAGTAGATGGGACATATATCTGATACAGACATAGTGATGTTTCTCCCAATGTGGTATTAGCAATAAATCTAAATGTTAGGGACACTAACTGGCTACTCTGGAAAGTAGGCAAATCTGATTACCTCATGCTTCACATCCCCTGGCTTGCTTTAGTTTTTATCTACATCCAAGACACCAATGTGAACTGAATAATTACGGCTTTACCATTCGAATTTTGATGAATCTGGGATTGTGATGGGAATGAGGTGCCTTCGAACTCATTATCCTGCAGATTTTAGTTGCTTGTATGTACTCATAGTGAGTGAATTTTTTGGATAAGTTCTATTACAAGCCACAAGCGACCATGCTCAGCAATAGTTAACACTCTTTTTGCAATTCTCTACATCAGTCCAGTTAATGTTTTCTGGGAGTTCCCTTTCCAAGGCTTGTCGATAGACATGAAGGAATGTAGACAGATCTTGATACCCTGCATTGGTGTTATAAATGGACCACTGCAGTATCCTGATTCCAAAGAGCACCAGGAACTACTGAGTAGTTCATTGCAGCTGTGCGGCCTACCTGGTGTTCGTTAACAAGGTAGGCTGTAGGACTGATGCCACTAAACCCGAAACGTTGCCGTTACGCTCCAGGCCAGGGAAATGGGGTCGTAGCACGCGGCATCAACCAGTTTGATGATATGGGCTGGGATGACTGGGCCATGGGTGGTGATCACCAGTTTAACGTCCAACCTCGGCTGACCCTGGCCACCAGTTTGATGGTCCAGGTCAGGCTGAACTGAGGGGTACATAGGCAGTGGCCATCAGTTTGATGGTCCAGGCTGTGATGCTAATGATGCCGGAGTCACCATATTTGGATCTGGCTCAGGTGGTATAAGCCATCCTAAACTTAGCATCGACACTCACTAATCCATAGACAAATATATCTGTCATTAATGATAATAATTTGTGTTACTTACTATGTGGTTCATTGAACTATTAGTGATTTTATTCATATGTCGGCTTCATCACTCACTACATTGCGGCCATATTCAGATATTTTATGCTCTAGTTCAGCACTTACCTCCTCCACTATGTCTCCCTCAAGATTAAACACACATCTCGCTACCCGTCGGCGTCAAAAAAGTGTGTAAAAGAAGAGGTAGAGTTAATACTACTTACGTATCTAATCCTGCACAATCTATGAAATACCCCAAGAATTTTGGGTTGAGAGCTGCGAAACTACTTCCTGTAAAACAGCTACGAGAATGCTGAATCGTCACTGTCCTGGGCGCCTGCACAAAGAAGAATACACAAGTGTTAACCTTAATTGGCTCTGAGCACTATGGGACTCAACATCTTAGGTCATAAGTCCCCTAGAACTTAGAACTACTTAAACCTAACTAACCTAAGGACATCACACACACCCATGCCCGAGGCAGGATTCGAACCTGCGACCGTAGCAGTCCCGCGGTTCCGGACTGCAGCGCCAGAACCGCTAGACCACCGCGGCCGGCGTTAACCTTAATTAATAAATTCTTCTTCCACTACTGTACAATGATTAGTACCCACCGAGACGACTAGCCTGCTCCACCGCATTACATGCTCCGTCATCCCTTCAACAGTAAAGAATTCATCCCAGGCTCTACACAAGTAAAGTCAAAGGTTTCTGTTAGCACAACCACGTGTGCGCTATCATCGTCGTCTGGTCTTCCACCTTCACACATTTCAGTGTCGAGAGTGAGCCTTTTTTCTTTTGGACTTTCTCATTATTTTCTTGTTTGAGGCCGTGTCAAAGTGCAGGGACATTAGTTCCACTGTTAGAGTGTCGTTTGTGAAACCACAGGAACCTACAGACATACCGTCGTTACAGGAAAGACCGTGGAAACGGATTTAACGCTATAGAGTTGTAAATTTTGTAATTTAGTGGGCGATGAGTTCGGTCTTGATCAATGACCATTATTGACTGCAGATGGCCACTAATCACAGATCATCATTAATCACTGGCCATCAATGATCAGTGACAAAAATTATTGTTGGTCTGACGATCAGTGATCAGTGCCACGAAATTCTGTGAACCGAATAAGTGTATCAAGCTGCCCAAAAAGTGTACGTAATAACCCATCAAACTATATGGTCTTCTCCTAAAGTGTATCAACTTGCCGCAAAGTCTGTCAGATTACACCCTCAACAGTATGAAATTACAACTCAAACTGTATCAAACTGTTACAGTAGCTGTGTGTGTTTAGAATAATGTACACAGCATTACAAAGATTACCTGTAATTCCTAATACCTAAATCATAATGTCTTGATGCAACAATGTTATAATATGCAGTTCCTCTTACCCCTCCCCCATTCCAGTATGTGACTCTAATATTCCGTCAGAATACTGTCGAACGTTCAGTAAGATGCTGCTGCTTAACAGCTAACACGTGCCTAATGCCTAATATGCAAAACTGTATGCACATAGATAGCTCTGGCGTAAATGTTTTTTTTTAAATAGTTTTGACTCCAAGGTCAAAGATGTCAATTATTACTTTCTATCAAAAAGGTTAACCTTGTTATAAAACTCTTAACATATTCAATTTTGCCGGCCGCGGTGGTCTAGCGGTTCTAGGCACTGAAGTTCGGAACCGCGGGACTGCTACGGTCGCGGGTTCGAATCCTGCCTCGGGCATGGATGTGTGTGATGTCCTTAGGTTAGTTAGGTTTAAGTAGTTCTAAGTTCTAGGGGACTGATGACCTAAGATGTTAAGTCCCATAGTGCTCAGAGCCATTTGAACCATTTTATTCAATTTTCGTGAGAGAAACAACTGACTGCTGTTAACCATGGATTGGATGTGCAGACTGTATTATACAGAGAGAACGGGTGGGGATCTGACTGCATGTATATGTGTTACAATCTCCTGTAAGGTGATACTAGAACGACTGTCCAGTCTTTGTAAAACAAATTTGTGCTCACTCTTCTTTCTAGTACTCCTGGGAGAACCTACCCTCATATTCCATATTCATTCACTAATGAAAGAGGTACGACTTTTATTAGAGAAAATGTGGGACAGAGCATAAACAGGTTTTTCTGCTATAAAAACAGGAGAATCATAAAAAACGCAATCTGTGCGCTTGAATTCCTATCGCCAGGTGCATATATGACTAAGATATTGGAGAGCATGTTGCTTTAACCCCTTTTTCTTCTTATTATTACTACTCGTTTCATATCAGAAGGGGAATGAAAATAAAAGGACCTCTCCACTCCAACAAGCTCTGGTTCCCTGTGTGCAACATCAAATATAAAGTGCTCCGAGAATTATTACGAATGTCATTGCTATACAGTGGAAAGAAAAACAGTAATCTTGTTCATACGTTACTGCTTTCGTTCATATTACAACGTTGTTGTCTGATTAAAGTAAGCAGTTCACCGAGAGAGAGGGGTTTATCATGTTTTTTACTGATGTAGTAAAATCTACCGCTTCAGTAGCCGGAAATGTAGCCGAATTGCCTTAGATGTGGAAGGACTTGGGTTCAATACAATGTACCCCTCACATTTGTCTGAGGTAGATAGTTCTGGAGTGTGCAGCTGAAAGAAGAGAAATGTCTTGGAATCATAAAAAATCGCTATTTTTGAAAATTCGGAAATTAGTGCAACTACCACAATTTTTTGCAGTCTTGAGGGTTACAGAAAAACTACTTTTGGCAATGTGATGAAGTCTAGCTTTTTTACCTACAAATTGTTGAACAGAAATTTCCACACATCCTAATCTTACAATGTTTGCTGTAACACGAACCAATCCAAAAGGGCTGACATATGGAACCTTGAACTATCTTCTAGGAATGCATGCGTTATCTTATCTTCACGCAAGAATATACTGGATCGCAGCCACAGAATACGAAACTTTGTGAAGCATTATAACGCACGTTAAAAGAACGGAATTAACGCAAGAGGGACGCAAGATAGAGGAATTTTCACGATACTCATGATGTCTCACACGATACGTGTTTTGCATCATCGTGATGTAGTTGATATCTCTCTCTGGAATTCTTGGTGTGTGCATTGGATTTCAGTGTGGTAGGTACAACGGAGTGCTGGATAGTAACGCCTCCAATTTTTTTTTTGTGAAAACTCTTAAACATTTTTAAATGAAATAAACGACATTATTATTCTATATCTTTATTTTTCATGGCTGCATATTTACAGCCTCTGCTGCTAGGGGGTTCCGAATTGCAGCGTGTAACATGGTAGTGTATAACGTAAATATGACGATCCACGAGATACAGGGTGCTGTAAATGAGTTTCCAATTCATAGAGTTGGTCTACACTTCAGCATGACCATATCAGACCATGCATCAACAATACGGTGTCTGTAACAGTCCGACGCTTTACGTTCACTATCATCGATCATCTTCCAACAGTACCCACGTAGCCCTATCCGAATGTCACGTGTTTGAAGAAATTGAAGAACAACTTCGATTACTTCACTTTGACAGTTATGAAGCGGTTCAAGGAGAGGTGTTCAAAAGGCTCTGAGTGCTATGGGACTCAACAGCTGTGGTCATCAGCCCCCTAGACCTTAGAACTACTTAAACCTAACTATCCTAAGGACATCACACACATCCATGCCAGAGGCAGAATTCGAACCTGCGACCGTAGCGGTCGTGAGGTTCCAGAGTGTAGCGCCTAGAACCGCCCGGCCACTTCGGCCGGCGCATCAAGTGGAACATTTACTCATGACTAGCAGTAAGCCACGACATTTCCCTTATTCATAAGGGAAGTACTTAAAATGACGGTTAGCTGTTCCGTAAGTGTAAAGGCCGAAGCGGACCCGAGAAAATTAATTGAGTCCTAGTAACAGGAAACACGAGATCCACACTACCGTACTAAAACGGACTACGTAATTCATTGACTTACTAATGGATTTTCTTAGCAAAGTAACGTCTACAGGGGTCTTGCAAATCTGTTCTCAGGTGGAGGAGATTTTTGTAGAGAAGGTATGTAAATCACATTCCGATTTACTACAAAGGAAATTTAGTCTTATACGAACACAGAATTATCTCGATACTCAGGCCTATTTAACTACAATTTTACACGATACTTCGTGGCAGAAAAAATTATCACAGCTGGCTATCCTATCCAGAATAGCGAAGGACACGTAATGGGAAAGGAAGCATGGGACCTAATCTCTGTGGCTAAGGAATTACTATATTAATCAACAAGACAAAGAAATTATCGTTATGAACCGTTACTAAGGAATAATAAACATGGGAAAAGATCGGTACAAGACCAGTAATATGGCAAAGTGGACTTCCGTCTGGAAATTCCGGAAATCTTCATAAAATCTATAACATTATTTTTCGTTTTGTGAAATGTAGGTTACACAACCGACAGTGCTAGCAGTTGTATGATGTTAATTTAATACAAGGCCAACCACAAAAGAACATGGGCATCTGCCACAAAAAATTATATATTAGTTCCACATGCATGTTACTAAAATGATAAGAGCCGGCCGCGGTGGTCTCGCGGTTCTAGGCGCACAGTCCGGAACCGTGCGACTGCTACGGTCGCAGGTTCGAATCCTGCCTCGGGCATGGATGTGTGTGATGTCCTTAGGTTAGTTAGGTTTAAGTAGTTCTAAGTTCTAGGGGACTGATAACCACAGCCGTTGAGTCCCATAGTGCTCCCAGCCATTTGAACCATTTTTTTAAAATGATAAGAAATGGTCATGACGCGATACATGAATTTTAAGATATAGGTATTGACGAAAGTAAAGCTGTGAGGAGGTGTTGTGAGTTGTGCTTGGGTAACTCAGTTGGTAGAGCACTTACCCGCGAAAGGCAAAGGTCCTGCATTCCAGTCTCGCTCTGGAACACAGTTTTAATCTGGTAGGAAGTTTAACATCAGCAAACACTCCGCTGCAGAGTGAAAATTTCATTCTGCAAACATCTCCCAGGCAGTGCCATGTCTCTACAGTATCTTTTCTTCCAAGAGTGGTAGTTCCGCAAGTTTCGCAGGAGAACTCCTGTGAAGTTTGGAAGGTTGGAGACGAGGTGCTGCCGGAAGTAAACCTGTGAGGACGCTTCGTGACGCGTGGTAGAGTAGATCAGCTGTTACGGCGCTCGCTTATTTCCAGGTCCGTATCGATCTTAGTGCTGAGTTTCACTCAGATGGCGCTTTGGCATTAGGCGGTTGTTTCCGCGTGTGATCGCTGGCCGGGGTTAGCTGGAGGCGTGTGAGGAGATGAGAGGTGGCTGCCTTGGCGTGAAGACAGTTCGGTTCGGCTGGGGTTGTTAGCGTCTGGACGCCGAGTGGGGCCCGATGGGAAGACCGGACCGTGATTTTACAGTTAATAGTGAGGACAGGGCCGTCGTCTGACATTTAACTTCATTCGTAAGGGGACCAAAATCTCGCCTTTCGTAGTTCGTCGAGCCTGAGTTTGAATTACCTTCTATGTGCGGCGGGATGTCACTTCGTCCTCCTGTCTCTCCGTCGCTGGGATTGCTATCCTCGTTTACCGTCCCATGGATGTACCGGGTGATCAAAAAGTCAGTATAAATTTGAAAAACTTAAAAAACCACAAAATAATGTAGATAGACAGGTAAAAATTGACACACATGCTCGGAATGACATGGGGTTTTATTAGAACAAAAAAAAAAAACAAAGTATTGCTGGACGCGTGAAAGACCTCTTGCGCGCGTCGTTTGTCGATGATCGTGTGCTCAGCCGCCACTTTCGTAATGTTTGGCCTCCCAGGTCCGCAGACCTCAGTCCGTGCGATTATTGGCTTTGAGGTTACCTCAAGTCGCAAGTGTATCGTGATCGACCGACATCTGTAGGGATGCTGAAAAACAAAATCCGACGCCTCTGCCTCACCATAAACTCCGGACATGCTTTACAGTGCTGTTCACAACGTTATTCCTTTACTACAGCTATTGTTAAGGAATGATGGTGGACATATTGAGCATATCCCGTAAAGAACATCATCTATGCCATGTCTTACTTTGTTATGCTAATTATTGCTATTCTGATCAGATGAAGCGCCATCTATCGGATATTTTTGAACTTTTGTAGTTTTTCGCTTCTAATAAAACCCCATGTCATTCCAAGCATGTGTGTCAATTTGTACCTCTCTATCTACATTATTCCGTGATTTATTCAGTTTTCAAATTTATACTGACTTTTTGATCACTGTGCTGTGTGCTCGGTGCCGTGGAGTACCATTTGTGTGAACTGCTTCACTGGGGAGTACTTATCGAGCCATTCTTGGTTTTCTTTGTATGAAATAATTTTATTATTATTTTAAAGTAACATTATCACTTAAATGATTTAATTCCTGTTGCCTTAATTGCAACTTGGGTACTGACAGATTTAGTAGTGTGTTTATGCAAAATTTAATAGTGGCACATGCCTCTTTACCTTCCGTAATCTGTTAATTACCGAAAGACCTTAAGCTCATACTCATATGTGATTTTCTTAAATTATTGTATTTTTATGTCATGGTATTGTTTTTAAATTTGATGATCACTGGTGTACTGTTCCAAGTATTAAAATGTTTCAGGTAGCTATTACTTAGGTGGAACGCGTGGAACCGCAATGTAGAGAGTAGTTGCGTGCCTTACGTGTCCGTTGTTGGCGCGGCCTGGCGTCCGTTGTTTGTTTTGGTGCACCTGAGTTAAGTAATGTTTTGCCTCCTCCCTTGCGGCCCCGTTGTGTTCTTCTCATAAACATTTCCTTCAAGACACTTTAGTTAATTTTGTGCTAGTATTATTTTAATTTCTTACATTGGTAAAATTGTGCGGCTTCATTATGCATACTGTTTGTCATAATGTCTCATATATCATGATATGCGTGTGAAATGGTGCAATAAATGGATGATTGTTATTTCTGTTGGCGCCCTTCATGCTTCCTTTCTTGTCCCTATTCGCACGCTATCCTTGCACTTGTGTTGGTAATCCTCATCAGTGGTAGCAGAGCACCTTCGTTCCCGGACCTTGGGTGCCTTAATTTGTGTACGTGGAGTGTGAATGTGATATTTTTTTTTTGGTACCTTTATGCTCTTGAGAACGATTTTTTTTTGCTCATAGTTTCCTTTGTGTGTTTTACAGGAAAACCGAGCGATCATGGCACGTTCAGTACCAGGTTTAGACTTACTTACGAAAGCCCAGCTGCAATATGAGCTTAGAATCAAAAGTCAAAGTGTTGATGGTACGATGAATGAGTTGATTCCACGGCTCCGGGCGGCGTTGTTAGCTCCAGTAACGTTGTCTCCAGATCTTTTCCCGGATCAGGGTACGTGGATATCATCAGTTTCCACATTTATAGCTGCTTGGAGTGCTACCGTGTCAGTCTTTGAGCGTGATCCTCCCACGTTAAAACAGCTTCGTCGAGCACAAGCTCATTTGGCTCATTCACATCAGTCTTTGTTAGATTTAAAATCGGTTGGAGTCCTAGACGCGCATAGAGCAGCTTTTGGTCAGGCCTTGGCGGGGGTGGAGGTCCTGAATTCGCGCCTCCTGGCGCTTGTCTTGGGGGGGGGGGGGGCGGGAGGGGAGAGGAGAGTAATATCGGTGTTGAGGGTCGTCATCATGTAAGGGAGAGGGCGTCCCAGCGAGTCGAATTAGAACAGGCTAATTCATTTGCGAAATTGCCCCACCCTTTATTGAGATTGTTGCATGATGTCACTAACATTACTATTGAGTCGGTAGATCAAGATGTCAAGGTGTTGGAATTAATTGTTCGTTTATGGCGACATCCGGCGGCTCTATCTCTCCCACATGCTACAGTATTGACGGCGTTGTATTCAATGGCCCGCGGCAGTTTAGCTTTGATAATAGCCGAAACGTTGCAAGAAGGCAGTTCGCTCACGCACCTGAGGGATAAGATTTTGAAGATTAAGCTCACTGACCGCGCGCGTAGAGCGTTGGAACAGGAACAATTTTGGCGGGTGCAAAGAGATAGGGAACCATTAATGCAACTTGTGGAACGTGTTAGGCTTGCGGTAGAGGCTGTCGACATACAAATTTCAGAACGCGATTGTGTCACCCATATCCTTGATGATCCTTCTACATCAGAGAAGTGAAAATTTATTTTTGTTGAGAGACCGCGAACGTGTACCGAGGTGTTGGCGGTTGTTGACAAATTAGATGTCCGCCAATTTCCGGAAGTTATCCAGCAGCGTTGTCATAATACTATGCCTTCGGAAGCACTGCCGACCGTTGTTCCCCGGAACGTCCCTAACCAACGACAATGTTATCAGTGCGGATCCCCAGATCATTTGGTCCGGTCCTGTCCGGTTTTTCGCACTCTCAGTTATCAAAAATGACGCCAGGAGAAGGAAGGAAGAAGGTGGGGGAAAAGAAAGCGAAAATGGCCGGTAAATTGTCGTGTAATTCGAGCTCGGTCGATCCCTTCTCTCCCCTACATTTGTGCGAAATTAGGGCAGGAACCGATTTGTGCCTTATTAGACACAGGCAGTGCCCGGTCTTTCTTTAGTAAGACGTGGTAGCCGGCCGGTGCAGCCAGCGGTTCTAGGCGCTACAGTCTGGAACCGCGCGACCGCTACGGTCGCAGGTTCGAATCCTGCCTCGGGCATGGATGTGTGTGATGTCCTTAGGTTAGTTAGGTTTAAGTAGTTCTAATTTCTAGGGGACTGATGACCTCAGCAGTTAAGTCCCATAGTGCTCAGAGCCATTTGATCCATTAAGACGTGGTATTTGGAATTTGGTAAAACAGCTTGCTTGTCTTGTGTGCGTTCTACCGAAAGTACATGTCGGACTGCTAACGGTGAATTGTTGCCTATTCTGGGGGAGTGCACAGCAAGTTTGTCGATAGGCACCTTTTCATGGCCTGTTCAGTTGTTGGTTGCGGAGAATTTAAGCACGCCTTTCATTTTGGGTTGGGACTTTATTAGTAAGTAGGGTCTTATTGTCGATCCTTCAAGGGGTACCTTCTACACTCCTGGAAACTGAAATAAGAACACCGTGAATTCATTGTCCCAGGAAGGCGAAACTTTATTGACACATTCCTGGGGTCAGATACATCACATGATCACACTGACAGAACCACAGTCACATAGACACAGGCAACAGAGCATGCACAATGTCGGCGCTAGTACAGTGTATATCCACCTTTCGCAGCAATGCAGGCTGCTATTCTCCCATGGAGACGATCGTAGAGATGCTGGATGTAGTCCTGTGGAACGGCTTGCCATGCCATTTCCACCTGGCGCCTCAGTTGGACCAGCGTTCGTGCTGGACGTGCAGACCGCGTGAGACGACGCTTCATCCAGTCCCAAACATGCTCAATGGGGGACAGATCCGGAGATCTTGCTGGCCAGGGTAGTTGACTTACACCTTCTAGAGCACGTTGGGTGGCACTGGATACATGCGGACGTGCATTGTCCTGTTGGAACAGCAAGTTCCCTTGCCGATCTAGGAATGGCAGAACGATGGGTTCGATGACGGTTTGGATGTACCGTGCACTATTCAGTGTCCCCTCGACGATCACCAGATGTGTACGGCCAGTGTAGGAGATCGCTCCCCACACCATGATGCCGGGTGTTGGCCCAGTGTGCCTCGGTCGTATGCAGTCCTGATTGTGGCGCTCACCTGCACGGCGCCAAACACGCATACGACCATCATTGGCACCAAGGCAGAAGCGACTCTCATCGCTGAAGACGACACGTCTCCATTCGTCCCTCCATTCACGCCTGTCGCGACACCACTGGAGGCGGGCTGCACGATGTTGGGGCGTGAGCGGAAGACGTCCTAACGGTGTGCGGGACCGTAGCCCAGCTTCATGGAGACGGTTGCGAATGGTCCTCGCCGATACCCCAGGAGCAACAGTGTCCCTAATTTGCTGGGAAGTGGCGGTGCGGTCCCCTACGGCACTGCGTAGGATCCTACGGTCTTGGCGTGCATCCGTGCGTCGCTGCGGTCCGGTCCCAGGTCGACGGGCACGTGCACCTTCCGCCGACCACTGGCGACAACATCGATGTACTGTGGAGACCTCACGCCCCACGTGTTGAGCAATTCGGCGGTACGTCCACCCGGCCTCCCGCATGCCCACTATACGCCCTCGCTCAAAGTCCGTCAACTGCACATACGGTTCACGTCCACGCTGTCGCGGCATTCTACCTGTGTTACAGACTGCGATGGAGCTCCGTATGCCACGGCAAACTGGCTGACACCGACGGCGGCGGTGCATAAATGCTGCGCAGCTAGCGCCATTCGACGGCCAACACCGCAGTTCCTGGTGTGTCCGCTGTGCCGTGCGTGTGATCATTGCTTGTACAGCCCTCTTGCCGTGTCCAGAGCAAGTATGGTGGGTCTGACACACCGGTGTCAATGTGTTCTTTTTTCCATTTCTAGGAGTGAATTTCAATTCCGACCTACTACTAGAATTGCCTTTTGTGAGTGTGGCGGGGGAGGAGGATGTATTGTTATGCCGGTAACACAGGATTAGCCGGTTGTATCACATGTACCTTCCGACAAAGAAGCAAGGTTAAAGGAGCTGTTGTCTGAGTACCTGCAAGTTATTACGGACAGATTAGGAGTAACCAATCAGATCGACTATGAAATTCTTCTTACCGATCAGATCCCGGTGCGAAAGGCTCCGTATAGGCTGTCACCTCCTAAAATGCGGGTGCTGCGAGCCAAAATTGAGCAGATGTTGAAGGATGGGGTAATCCGCTATTCCACCTCGCGGTGCGCTTCTCCTGTTTTCCTCGTCCCTAAGGCAGGCAAAAATGTCTATCGGCTTGTAGTCGATTACCGGCTGCTTAATCAGAAGGTGGTGTTGCAATCGGTCCCGCTCCCCGACCTCCATAATTGTTTTACCTGGTTTAAGGGTGCGATGTATTACACCGTATTGGATTTGAATCAGGCCTATTTCCAAGTACCTCTTGTGGAGAGTTCCAAGCGAGTCACGGCATTTACTACAGATTGGAATCTGTTTGAATTTAAGCGGGTCCCATTTGGTACGGCGGCGGGAGCCGCGGTTTTGAGTAGATTGTTAGATCGAGTTCTTGATGACATGAAGTTTAATTGTGTGTACAAATATTTAGATGATCTTGTTATCCACAGTAAATCATTCGAGGACCAATGCCAGCATCTTAGGTTGGTGTTAGAGCGGCTGCGACTGGCGGGGCTCACGGTTAGGCCGTCTAAAATTAGTATGTGTAAGAGAGCTATGTCGTTTTTGGGGGACATTGTCTCGGATCGGGGAGTCGAGATTGATCAAGAGAGGACACGTGCTATTAGGGATTTTGCCCCTCCTAAGGACACACAGGGAATAGCACATTCCATTGGCATGTGTAATTTTTTTTTAGGAAATTCGTGCCGCAGTTTGCTGAATTAGCCGCACCCCTTAATAGTTTGTGTGGGAAAGATTGAAAGGTGGCTACACTGAGCCACAGCGCCAGAGATCGCGCTAGGGAGTATTGTTGCGCCGCCTCCACTGGCAGTGATTATTGAGAACTCGTAGTGGGCAGTGCTTTGGGAGAACTCGTGGTAGTCAGTGCTGAGATGTCGTAGTGAGTAGTGTTTGTTGAGATGAGCTAGTAGGCAGTGCTTGCTGAGATGTGATACTGAAAAGTTCTTGTTGAGATGTGATAGTAGCGAGTCGGTGTGGAGAGATTGTAATGTCTAGAGTGCCTTTCATCAATATAAATTAAGGTAACAAGCTACTTTTCTTTTCTTTCTCATTATTTCAATGTCCTGAATAATGCGTCATTACAGGTTCAGTCAACAAAGCATCTGGCTTGTGTTCTTGTATTAGAGTGTAATTCTGGTTTTCTTGAGTAATTATGGTATTTCTATTTTCTTTAATTAATTCAGTATAAATGATATTTAAAATTTCTTGTGTTGTTGAAGAAGAACCGTGCCAGATGCGTACGTTGAGTCATACTTCCACACACAGAACAGTTACACTTGTGCCTTGGTTTCGTAGGTATTATAGTTGCTGGGGACTTAATTAATTAATTGTGTTAATGAAAATTTCCATTTCATTCCTTGTTGTTGTTCTATGCAGTCAGATTGCGTAATAATACTAGTCAGGGCCAACCGTTACGAGACTTCGTAACCGAACAGACAGCTACTGAAGCAAAAAATTAAAATTATTTCATTTTTTTTATATAGAAATAAGCCCCCATGCACGTGGCGACCGCTGCTTCGGATCGTCCCTTGGAATTCTTCTCATTGTAAAAATAGTAGACAGTAGTATTGTTGTAGTAATTTGTAGTTTAGTAATTGTAGTCTATATTGCATGTGTAGATTTGGTAATTGGCATCTTCTAATGGTATTTTGCAAAATTTTTTTTTTGTTGTCTTGTCAACGGGTTTGACAATTTAGTGCAATTATTTCAATTGTTCGTTAATCGTGTTTGAGGGAAACATTTCGTGTGAATGGTATTGTTGGAAATATAGTGTCATTGTGTGTAATTTTCATATAGTGACGAGTTTTGTACGTTTTGTAAATGATTACGCGATCGATGAAACAGGCAAAAATGATGAATAGTGAGAATGACGAAGTTGTTGACATGGCGAACTCGCCAACACAGGAGAACAGTATGTTGAATAATGAAGTGGAAAACAATGTAATAAGTCGGGAAAATAGTCCGGAACCATTTCAAAATTTTTCTCAATCAGAAAATTCACTGAATACGAGATTAACGATAGAATATTCTGAAATAGTATCGAACACAGATAGCTCTACAGCTATGACGAAAGAAGTTGGTTTCGCGGGAAATGTTAGGGGCGAAAAGAATTTCGAACCGGCTATTATGGAGCAGTTGATGAGTGCTATATTAAATTTGGGAGCACGAATGGAAACACGGTTAGACTCACAGGAATCACAAATGGGAACAATTAAAACAGATATAGGAACAATTAAAACCGAGATGGGAACTTTGGCAACACGTTTAGAAACTGATATGGGAATAATGGAAACACGGTTAGACTCACTGGGATCACAGTTGGGATCTGAATTAAAAACAGTGGGATCAGAGTTACGATCTGAAATTAAAACAGAGATGGAAACAATGGAAACACTGTTAGACTCACGAATAGGGACATGTTTCAAAAACATGAAAGATGAATTAAAGAAAGAAATCAGAGAAGAAGTACAACCAATTTTGAATTCTCACAATAATAGATTAATTGCAGTAGAGATTAGACAAAGGAAACAAGATAGAGAACAGGAAGAAAGAGATCGCGTGATAGTACAAAAATTTTCAGAGTTAAATTTACAACGTGCACACGATAAGGAGGAAATATTTGAGAGAATCGAGGAATCCGTACCAAATGACAGAATAAATAATCTAACACAACAATATGAACAGTTAACTACTAAATGTGTCAATACCGAAACCCGAGTCGCGACACTTACGGAAGACGTAAATAAACAGAAAGAGCAATTAGGTGACTTATCAGAAAGAGTTGAGGAGATTTCAGATAAATTGACAAGTCTTAGTTTAAATGGGGATAGAGATTCAGATGATACAGCTCCATTACCATTTGCAGAAACCGAAGAGTACCAGAACATAAATAAGCATGTTGAAAATCAGGAAAAAATTAATGAACGCGTTAAAAGGGAAGTTGAGGCATTACGAAAGCAAGTCAAACAAATCGAAGGCGAAATTATAGGAAAAGACAGCAGAAGAAATTTAGAATCACAGATAGCAGAGGGCTTTGAAGAAAATAATTTGTTTCATTTACGGGACGCAACAAGAGAGCGCCAGGCGCGCGAACTTGACAATAATCGACATTGGGACTGGAACAGACGCGGTAGGTCTTTGTCGCCGCGAGGCGGAAGCTTTGACTGTAAACACTTCTTGACTGTTCGGAAATTTAAGATCTTTTGCAATTCTAGGAATGACATACGTCCATGTTCATGGTTGGATCAATTTACGTACGCACTTCCGCCAAATTTGCCATTAATTCACAAACTGAAAATTATGTGCAGCTATTAATGTCCTCAGGGGATTCACTACACTAAGTGAATATGTGCCGTAGCGTTCACAGGGCCCGAGGTGTAGTGGTGCTATTTCCCTTTTAGTTTTCTGCACCGCTGCCTACTCTTTCACTATTCTTTGCATCTATAAAAACAATTCTTCTACTATCCATCTATCTAGACAGTAGGTAAAGATTAACCGGATTTGACTGTTTTACCCAAAAGTGACTTTGGAAATTACCGTTTCGACTTACTATATTTTCTGCCGCATTCATTCGTAGCTTAAATGAAATTTTACCTGTTTATTTTCGTGACAATATTACTTCATATGTTGACGATATTCTTATTGCTAAACGTTCTTGGAGTGAGCATAACAAAATTTTGGATTCATTATTACGTATTTTTGCACGAGTTGGCATGACTGTGAACTTGGAAAAATCTGAATTTGGTCGTTCTCAGGTGAAATTTCTCGGTCACATTATTTCTACAGACGGTATTCTTCTTGATCCAGAAAAACTAGACGCTATTCGTAATTATGCTGTTCCTTCCACAAAACGTGATGTTCGTAGTTTCCTTGGTGTCTGTAATTTTCTTAGACGCTTTGTTAGATTGGATGATTTGGCCACACCTCGTTTACACATTTCAGTTATGCACATTTTGGTCCCAGAAAATGTTTTCATAAATTACGAGAAAATTGCTACTTCAGTAATATGGAAAAGCGTGTTCGATCTGTTCTTGCCAAATGCAAATTATGTCAAAAGGCTAAGCCGCCAACAATTTCTCACAGACCACCGTTGTTTCCTATCATTCCAGCGAAATTAAAGAACATGGCTGCAGTCGATTTGTTCGGTCCAGTGGTTCGTTCTACTAATGGTTTTGCGTACATTTTCGTAGCAGTGGAATTGACATCAAAATACGTGTGTTTTACACCTTTACGCAAAGCAACAGCTTGTTCAGTATCTAACGCTTTCATCAAACATTTTCTTAAAGAAGTTGGTCATGTTGATAAGGTTATATCAGATAATGGATCACAGTTTCGCTCTAAAATTTGGCTTCGTACTCTACAGCGTCGTAAGATTAAACCAATTTTTATTTCACTTTTTCACCCTCAATCTAATGCTTCAGAGAGATGGATGAAGGAAATCAATAAATTGTGCCGTCTTTATTGTCATCAGAATCACAGAACTTGGGATCAGTATCTTCATATTTTTCAAAACATTCTGAATGAACTTCCTAATGACTCAACTTCTTTACCGCCTATACTGATATTAAAAAAACAAAGCACCGACAAATCGCATTTCTGAAATCGTTCCTTTTCCGCCTTCACGGAAACTGCGGCATTCTGAAGTTGTCAACCTGGCTCTGCAAAATATTGCATCTGCGGCTGCTAGAAGAGAGAAATCAGCGAAACGTCCTGGTCGTTTAAAAATTTTGTCAGTTGGTCAAAAGGTGTTAATTAAGTCTCATCGTTTGTCTCACAAAGGAAAAGGCTTATGTCGCAAACTTTTTCTGCTTTATAACGGTCCATACAGAATTCGCAAAATTATCCATGATAACACTGTTGAAGTAGAAACTCTTAAATCTCGACGCTCTAAGGGAATACATCATATATCGAACGTAAAAATTTTTGTGGAATGACATACTTTAGAGAAACTAACAGCTACATGTAAACATGCAGAGAATACAAGGATACCGCGCCGTGTTCTGGCGGCGGCGCGTACTCACAGCAACAGTGAAGTCTGCGCGCCGCACAAGGCAGTCGTTGACCGCAAACAATCACTTTCTACGTCACGCGCCTACAGCTGATCGAGCGCTCAGTGTGAATGCACTGACAGCCGTAAACAAATACACAGTCTAATTTCTCCGACTAAATTCTGTATAAAGCTATGGTGACTTTATAAATTATGTTATTAACGTTCAGTATTTTTCAGGATACGATTGTGTAAAATATTTAAGACCTTCAGGTAAATTCTGTGCATGTCCGACGTTAAGAGGACTTGCTATGGAGAAAATTTCAGGAAGAATGTAATTTAAAAAAAAAGAAGTAAAAAACCAAAAAGGTAACGATTAATTGAATTTATTTTTCAGGTTACATATTTCCACTTAGGTACGTACTTTAGACGTAATTTGCTGCTTGCGATTACGTGACTCATACTTTGTGCTAAATTTCATGTTCTATGAATTTACTTGTGAAGCGACATGCTTGTGTACATTTGCTGATTTTGACAATTATTGATTAATGAACAGGCTTGTTATTTGTATATATTATGCATCGCTTGGCTGCACTGGTCTTTCACTGATGTCATATTTCTTTTTTTTATTATGTGCCTGCTGTGCTTATTTATTTAAATTGTAATTGTCAACTGATTAATTGTGCTGACTGTGGTTATGTATGTAAGTTTTACTTTGTGATTTATCTGCTTGCGCCTTCATGTTTACTTATTAAGATTACGTATGAACATTTATTTGCTTATGCTGAATGATGCTAATGACTTGTTTATTATGTAAGATTCATATTTGCTGCTTTGCGTATGGATTGCATATTAACACATTTCCTTTTGTTGTTATAAGTACTCTTTAATTTGGTATATAGAATTGCTGATATACTGTGTACGAACATAGAGCTTAGGTCACACTATGGTATTAATTAT
The DNA here is from genome assembly GCF_023898315.1 of Schistocerca nitens. NCBI lineage: Eukaryota > Metazoa > Arthropoda > Insecta > Orthoptera > Acrididae > Schistocerca > Schistocerca nitens. Next base: position 955,679,198 of record NC_064616.1, read on the forward strand.
ACACTCCTGGAAATGGAAAAAAGAACACATTGACACCGGTGTGTCAGACCCACCATACTTGCTCCGGATACTGCGAGAGGGCTGTACAAGCAATGATCACACGAACGGCACAGCTGACACACCACGAACCGCGGTGTTGGCCGTCGAATGGCGCTAGCTGCGCAGCATTTGTGCACCGCCACCATCAGTGTCAGCCAGTTTGCCGTGGCATACGGAGCTCCATCGCAGTCTTTAACACTGGTAGCATGCCGCGACAGCGTGGACGTGAACCGTATGTGCAGTTCACGGACTCTGAGCGAGGGCGTATAGTGGGCATGCGGGAGGCCGGGTGGGCGTACCGCCGAATTGCTCAACACGTGGGGCGTGAGGTCTCCACAGTACATCGATGTTGTCGCCAGTGGTCGGCGGAAGGTGCACGTGCCCGTCGACCTGGGACCGGACCGCAGCGACGCACGGATGCACGCCAAGACCGTAGGATCCTACGCAGTGCCGTAGGGGACCGCACCGCCACTTCCCAGCAAATTAGGGACACTGTTGCTCCTGGGGTATCGGCGAGGACCATTCGCAACCGTCTCCATGAAGCTGGGCTACGGTCCCGCACACCGTTAGGCCGTCTTCCGCTCACGCCCCAACATCATGCAGCCCGCCTCCAGTGGTGTCGCGACAGGCGTGAATGGAGGGACGAATGGAGACGTGTCGTCTTCAGCGCGATGAGAGTCGCTTCTGCCTTGGTGCCAATGATGGTCGTATGCGTGTTTGGCGCCGTGCAGGTGAGCGCCACAATCAGGACTGCATACGACCGAGGCACACAGGGCCAACACCCGGCATCATGGTGTGGGGAGCGATCTCCTACACTGGCCGTACACCACTGGTGATCGTCGAGGGGACACTGAATAGTGCACGGTACATCCAAACCGTCATCGAACCCATCGTTCTACCATTCCTAGACCGGCAAGGGAACTTGCTGTTCCAACAGGACAATTCACGTCCGCATGTATCCCGTGCCACCCAACGTGCTCTAGAAGGTGTAAGTCAACTACCCTGGCCAGCAAGATCTCCGGATCTGTCCCCCATTGAGCATGTTTGGGACTGGATGAAGCGTCGTCTCACGCGGTCTGCACGTCCAGCACGGACGGTGGTCCAACTGAGGCGCCAGGTGGAAATGGCATGGCAAGCCGTTCCACAGGACTACATCCAGCATCTCTACGATCGTCTCCATGGGAGAATATCAGCCTGCATTGCTGCGAAAGGTGGATATACACTGTACTAGTGCCGACATTGTGCATGGTCTGTTGCCTGTGTCTATGTGCCTGTGGTTCTGTCAGTGTGATCATGTGATGTATCTGACCCCAGGAATGTGTCAATAAAGTTTCGCCTTCCTGGGACAATGAATTCACGGTGTTCTTATTTCAATTTCCAGGAGTGTAGATTGTTCGCTTGGCAGAGCCTCGTTGTAGGGATTGTGCTGCATCCACTTGTTGACATTCTGTTCTCTACTGGTATATTGTCGCGCTATTGCATGTTTTGCTTACGCTCAGTGCCTTATATTTTTAAGATAAGAAAATGAACTGCTATAATTCGACGAACGACATTAGTACAAGAAACTTCATAGAAGTCACATGAGCTGGAGGTTTTATGGAAGCTGTATAAATTTATGCTATTAGGAAGGAAGCTAAGGACATGATATACCAACACTAGGTTTAGACCATTGACAGTTATTACACTGCATTCTTCGTGAGCAATTGAAATAGGAAGTGATACTTGACACAAGAATTACTCCACATGTTTGCTTCTGTTTGCCATAATTCTTGAAGTGGTGTACACACTGAAATATCACGATTATTCACACTTCGTAATCGTACTTAATTACTGAGAGTTGTTCGAACTAAAGGCTGTTAGAAGTCATGTATGCATTTCTTTTATTTAATGATGGACAAAGTAAGCAAAATATATTTTATGAGGCATAATGAGTAGAAAATTTGGGTCAGATGGATTACACAGAGGTGTGTGTGGACACTGTGTCTTCGGATTGTATGGGATGCTGAATTGAAGTTTGCACTAGGATTTTTTCTGTACTTGTTCGAGGAGACTGACTAGAGGAAAGAGTTGTTATGAAAGTGAAATGATATTGGCGATAAGGTTTATATGTGTCGACGTACTGAAGAGGTATTATAGAGGTATTGAGATTATGTGAAGTTGATGATTATTGGAGTTTTCGTGGACAAGAGGTATTATTGATGATAAGGTTTATATGTATCGACGTATGAGGTATTATTATAGTATTGAGATTATGTGATGCTGATGATTATTGGAGTTTGGTGGATAAGAGGTAAAGTAAGTGAGGAGCATATATTTTTTTGTTGGTCCATATGGAACAAGGAGGATGAAGATGGCAGACTAGATCACTCAAGTAGAAGGAAGATTGTCTACACACACACTTTGTTAAATCACTAAGCAGTATATACTTTTTTTTGGAGAGAGGAAGCATTTGCATATTTTGGCACACTGACAGTTGTTCAGCAACCGTACATTTGATTTGGCTCGGTAAACATTGGTCTTGACATGATGACTATGACGTTGACTAACTATTATTGACTGTTATACATTGCTGCCACTACTACTTGATACACATTATGAACATAAAATTTTGACAGAATTGCATTTACACAGTTAACACTATTCAATTACACAGTAGCACTAATGTGGATGAAAGATGAGTGAGTGTGTTTTGAGTGTTTTCCTTTTTTAATCCCAGAGAAGTGATCCCAACCTATCTCCTAAATATTATTTTACTTGTTTGTTGTGGCTTGCACTGACACCCATAAATATTATAAGTTTACTGGTATTTGTGTATTGTAATAGTTAATAGGACAATTATCTGATATCATTTGTGTGTTTGTTATGATTTGTATGTTTAGTGTAAAAGCATTGTATGTGTATTCAAACTATTGTTCATGCCTGAACTGTCTGATTAGTGATGGTGCTGCACTTTTCAACATGATGTGTGACATTTAGTCATGTTTAATTTCTGCTGATGAACAGTGTGATTAGTGAAAGTGAATATTATGGACTGCGGTCTGCACCTGTTCAACATTGCTGGTGCCACTGATGGAACTGCTTATACTGAAATGGTGTTACTTGCTGGTGTCTGCACCTATTCAACATTACTGGGTGCCACTGATGGACTGCTTCTACGGAAAAGATGTCACCTGTTGATATCTGCACCTGTTCAACATTGCTGGTGCCACTGATGGAACTGCTTATACTGAAACGGTGTTACTTGTTGATGTCTGCACCTGCTCAACATTGCTGGGTGCCACTGATGGACTGCTTCTACCGAAATGATGTCACTTGTTGGTGTCTGCACCTATTCAACATTACTGGGTGCCACTGATGGACTGTTTCTACTGAAAAAATGTCACTTGTTGGTTTTTGCACCTGTTGACCATTGCTGGGTGCTACTGCTGGAACTGTCAACTGCTTATTCTTGAGCTATGGGAAGCGTTTATGTGAATATTTGTATAAACTGATTTTTTGTGTATTACTGTTTGTGAAAAGTTATGAGACTCTTACCTGCACATATTCGTCATTGCTGACGCTATTGATTGAACTGTTTAACCACATAATACTTGGGTAAACTATTATGTAAAGTCACATGTATGAAAGAATTTGTATTGCTTACTGTATTTTATATATTGGGTTATTGAAAGGTCAGTGCAAAGCCAAAATTTTATCTAGTTATATGATATTTACGCATTAATATTATCTTTTATTTTTGTCTGTATTTTTTTTGACGAATTTGGTGGTATTTTCACCACCAATGCTGGCAAAAATACCATCAAATTCTAGCCCGTGGAGGAAGGGCATATGAAAGGTGGCTACACTGAGCCACAGCGCCAGAGATCCCGCTAGAGAGTATTGTTCCGCCGCCTCCACTGGCAGTGATTATTGAGAACTCGTAGTGGGCAGTGCTTTGGGAGAACTCGTGGTAGTCAGTGCTGAGATGTCGTAGTGAGTAGTGTTTGTTGAGATGAGCTAGTAGGCAGTGCTTGCTGAGATGTGATACTGAAAAGTTCTTGTTGAGATGTGATAGTAGCGAGTCGGTGTGGAGAGATTGTAATGTCTAGAGTGCCTTTCATCAATATAAATTAAGGTAACAAGCTACTTTTCTTTTCTTTCTCATTATTTCAATGTCCTGAATAATGCGTCATTACAGGTTCAGTCAACAAAGCATCTGGCTTGTGTTCTTGTATTAGAGTGTAATTCTGGTTTTCTTGAGTAATTATGGTATTTCTATTTTCTTTAATTAATTCAGTATAAATGATATTTAAAATTTCTTGTGTTGTTGAAGAAGAACCGTGCCAGATGCGTACGTTGAGTCATACTTCCACACACAGAACAGTTACACTTGTGCTTTGGTTTCGTAGGTTTTATAGTTGCTGGGGACTTAATTAATTAATTGTGTTAATGAAAATTTCCATTTCATTCCTTGTTGTTGTTCTATGCAGTCAGATTGCGTAATAATACTAGTCAGGGCCAACCGTTACGAGACTTCGTAACCGAACAGACAGCTACTGAAGCAAAAAATTAAAATTATTTCATTTTTTTTATATAGAAATTTAGCCCCCATGCAAGATGTTGAGTTTCGTTGGGGTGAAGAGCAGCAGTGTGCCTTTCAGGCCTTGAAGACTGCCAATGCTAATCCGCTGGTGTTAGCTTTACCGGATCTTAACCGGCAGTTTATTGTTAAGACCTATGCCTCTCGAGGTGGGTTGGCTGCTGTGCTTCTCCCAGACGAGAAAGGCGAGCTACGTCCGCTGGCATTTGCGTCACGACGTCAATCTCACGCGGAACGTAACTATTCGATATATGAATGTGAGCCCCACGCGGTATTCGCCTTTTATTTAGAACATACCATCTTTATTTTGGAGACGGATAATCAGGCGCTCAGTTGGGTCCTAGCCCGCCCCCGCAAAACGGGACGCATTGCCCGTTGGGCAGTACGAATTTCATCCTTTCGTTTTCAGGTCAGACACATCAGAGAATCTGATAATTGCGTGGCCGATGCGCTGAGCCGGAGCAGGAGGTGCAAGTAGGTGATATCTTGACTGACGTCCCCGAGTTGTTTTGCCATCTCTCTAAGAAACAGGTTGAAGATCAATATTGGGGACCAATTTATCAACGTGTTAAAGGAGGTCAAATGGTTCCCGATTATGAGCTATGTCGTGGGGTTTTGTGTAAAAGGCAGAGTGATGCTCGTAGTTGTTTGTGTATCCCTAAGGCTCTAATAGATATGATAATGAAATATTTCCGTGATTCGGCCGTTAGTGGGCATTTCGGCTTTAATAAAACCTTGAATCGGGTACGGGAAAAGATGTTTTGGCCCGGAATGTTCTAACATTCTGCGTGGTTTCTGTTTGTTCTATATCGTGTCTCCCTACCACTTTCGCGCAACGACGCTCTGAGCGTGTTTTGAAGGGAATTGACTAGTTTGAACCTGGGACCTGTTGCTGGTAAGGAGACGCCAGACCACACATGACATTTAGAGTTCAGAAGAGTTCAGTGAGACTAGCGATGATATAACCAAATACTTAACGATTTCAGCGTCAGCTCCACTGCACCCCCTGTAAAAGAATCTTAATACTAACTAAATTTAGTGGAAGGGATTCAAGGCTTTCCTATTTTTAGTTAGCTGGTAAAATAACGTCGAAAAAGCAGTCAAGTTTACCATTGGAAATTTTATTCTACTCACAAAACATTGTTTATAAATTGCACTATCGATAAAAGGAAATGTTTTAATACAGGATGATAAAAACCAACTGCGTTCAACAAAAATGTGAACGAATATTCCCTGAGTGGGTTTCCAAGTTCTACAATGGATCGAAGGATGACCTATGCCGTATCACATCTATAATCTAGGTTTAAATTAAGTTTCACAAGAGAGAAAACTATCAAAATGGTCTACAGTGACCCTCAATTATCTTTAATTACTTATCTAACTTGTCGTAAACTACAGTGGCTGATGTGGCTTCTGAATAACTATATAACAGAAAAATCATCGCATTTCAGATTTTTACTTCGAGTGCCAAATGTGAACACCATGAGCTTTGATTGACGATCGACACTAGTATTACGCAAAAAGGGGGTGTAACAGATGAGACTTCTGCAGTTCTCAGTGAAGCTTTATGCGCTGTTATGCGGCATCGCGTGCGTTCATTACCTTGTCGGCGTACGTCAGGGGGCGGCGGGCAGCACAGCTCCGCTCACATCGCCGTCTCGGAAGCAACTCTCTCCTAACTTCTCCTTACTACAATTTACCGAAGTTGGTTTCAAAAAACTATCTGGCTGTGTTTTCATCTGACCAATCAGTGTCTCAATGTTAACCTTAAGCTCCGGCTACAAAAATTCTGTCTATCTAATGAGAAACGTTATACTTTTCGTGGTGGGGCAATGTTTTTAAGGTTTGCAACGTAACAGACACGCGAAAAAGTCTCACGTTAAAACTTGCAGCTGGTGTGGTCCTTTTAGTGTTATTGTAAGATCTATACTGTTCTTCTGGAGGGCTCTATCTTTTAACATGGGCTGGGGGGTGGTCCTGACGTAACAGAGACAAAAAAGTCTCACGCTAAAACTTGCGACTGGGGTGGTCCTAGTGGTTAGCTGGTGACGTGGGTGTCCGTCCCTTATCGTAGAGCCATCTAGCTTAACACGGTTCTGCTCTCGGCTTCTGTTCTCGTTTCTTCCCTTGGAACTGCGTTTGTCTCACGGTGGGAAGGTATGACATGCATTTAGACATTCTTGTGTTAGTCTGTGGTATTCCATTTGCTCACTCGTTACTCGTATTACTTTGGTTAATTTAATGTCAGGATTTATTCGGAGCTATGTGACATACTACTGGATTTGCTTATCATGTCAGGGTTTTCATGGAAGGTGTTGGATTTGTCCGACACCTTACAATGTATGCTGATGTCAAACATTATGTGGCATCGTGTGAGGCTTGTAAGTGGGGAAAGCCGGATGTCGGGGGGCGTGTGGGTTTGTTGCAGTCAGATAGATGTTTCGCGTCTCTTGAGCGATTGTTCATTGATTATTTGGGACCACTTCCCCGTACCAAGCGAGGTCATAGATATATGTTGGTAGTTGTTGATGCTTTTTCTCGATTCACCTGGCTTCTGACCACCATGGGAGTCAGGGCTGATAACACGATTAAACAGTTGACCTCGGTTTTTTCTTGGTTTCGTCCACCCCACTCACTTGTTACTGACAATGCTCCGGCTTTCCTTTCCACAGCTTTTAAGGGATTCCTCTTTTCTCAAGGGATTCGCCATGTCACTAATACTCTGTATTACCCCAAGGCATCCTTTGCTGAACGTGTTAATTGGAATCTTAAGGCGGCCCTCTGTATTTTTCATGCACGTTCTCCCAAGGGTTGGGATTTGACCCTGCCCTGGTTAAACCAAGCGTTTAATTCGGCGCGTCATGAAGCGACGGGGAGCACCCCTAATGCTCTTCTGTTTGGGTACGCGGTCAATTCTCCCTTGTCCAACTTGTGGAGTATTAATGATCTTCTTCCCCAGCAAATTGATCCGGCTAGCCTAAGCGTGAATTGGCGACAGTCGCGTCGCAATATCTTACATGCGCATCAGAGGGAAGCCCATTACTGTAATCTGGATAGGCACCCCTTCAGGAGCAAAGTGGGAGATGTGGTTTTTGTTCGTGATTTTGGCTCCTCAGGCGCAAGTGCTGATAACGGGAAGTTGACACCACCTCATCAAGGGCCCTTCCGTATTGTGAGGGTGTTGGGTCCGGTCAACCTCCTCGTTAAACAGCCAGGATCGGGGAAGACTCGTCGTGTCCACATCTCTCAAATTAAGTTTGCTCCTAATGTTGAACCAGAGGGAGGTTGCTGATTTCCCTGTTCCTCTTTCTGGGCCTCTCTCTGTCCGTTTCTCCTTTTCTGCACACATCACATCCTAAGTGTGTTTTGCAGGGGGGGGGGGGAGGTTGTTACGGCGCTCTCTTATATTCAGGTCCGTATCGATCTTAGTCCTGAGTTTCACTCAGCTGGCGCTTTGGCGTTAGGCGGTTGTTTCCGTGTGTGATCGCTGGCCGGGGTTAGCTGGAGGCGTGTGAGGAGGTGTGAGGTGGCTGCCTTGGCGTGAAGACACTTCGGCTCGGCTGGGGTTGTTTGCGTCTGGACGCCGAGTGGGGCCCGATGGGAAGACTGGCCCGTGATTTTACAGTTAATAGTGTGGACGAGGGCGTCGTGTGCCATTTGACTTGATTCGTAAGGGGACCAAAATATCGCCTGTCGTAGTTTGTCGAGGCTGAGATTGAAATACCTTCTATGTGCGGCGGGATGTCATTTCGTCCTCCTGTCACTCTGTCGATGGGATTGCTATCCTCGTTTACCGTCTCATGGATGTATATCGATGGGCTACGCTGCTCTCCGTACTCTACTAGTCGCTGGTGATGGAAGTGCGTCGTTCAGCGCCACGTCTGTCTGGGTGCTTTATGTTTGATCTTCAAGTGCATATTCTTCGAGTGGCACTCTTTAGAGTTTGCCTTGCGCAGTTATATTGATGTTTATTTTGTCTTGTGATGCTTCCGCTTTCCGTCAACAAAGGTTAAGCTTGATTCGGCACTCCGTACGATGCTTGGCACCTCAGCAGGCGGGTCGGAGCCACCTTCGCGACTAAACGGAAGCCTTTGGACTGAGAGGTCTTGTGTTTTGCATATTGTTCATATATTGTTGTTTTGGTATTGGGTTGGCTAAGGTTTCTTATGGATTTCCCGGGATTTGGTCCGATGTCTGGCCCGAACTAGGTCTCGTTATTTTAAAGGTCGGCCCTTGTTTTGGCTTAGTACGATTTTGGTTTACTGCCTGGTGGTTCTGGTAGTACGCCGGGTCGCTGTGGTTGTGTTGCATTTTGTATGGGGCTGTGTGCTCGGAGCCGTGGGGTACCATTTGTGTGAACTGCTTCACTGGGGAGTACTGATCGGGCCATTCTTGGTTTTCTTTGTATGAAATAATTTTATTATTATTTTAATGTAACATTATCACTTAAATGCGGGCCATTCTTGGTTTTTTTGTATGAAATAATTTTATTATTATTTTAAAGTAACATTATCACTTAAATGATTTAATTCTTGTTGTCTTAATTGCAACTTGGGTACTGAAAAATTTAGTAGTGCATTTATGCAAGATTTAATAGTGGCACATGCCCCTTTACCTTTTGTATTCTGTTAATTACCGAAAGACCTTAAGCTCATACTCATATGTGATTTTCTTAAATTATTGCATTTGTATGTCATGGTATTGTTTTTAAATTTGCTGATCACTGGTGTACTGTTCCAAGTATTAAAATGTTTCAGGTAGCTATTACTTGGGTGGAACGCGTGGAACCGCAATGGCGGCCCCGTTGTGTTCTTCTCATAAACATTTCCTTCAAGACACTTTAGTTAATTTTGTGCTAGTATTATTTTAATTTCTTACATTGGTAAAATTGTGCGGCTTCATTATGCACACTGTTTGTCATAATGTCTCATATATCATGATATGCGTGTGTAATGGTGCTATAAATGGATGATTGTTATTTCTCTAGGCGCCCTTCATGCTTCTCTTCTTGTCCCTATTCGTACACTATCCTTGCACTTGTGTTGGTAATACACATCATCAGCTAGTAGAGCATTTGCCCGCGAAAGGCAAGGATCCTAAATTCGAGTCTCGGTCCGGAAAATAGTTTTAATCTTCCAGTAAGTTTCAAACGAATTTGGTGTTCATGGTGAACACGCTCCCTTCCACCTGCTAGCACTAACTATCCTGTTTCCCTGTCTCCTGAGGAGAGATGGGTCCGCTTAGGGCAATAAATGGCGCATCTCTAAACCAGCCAGTCACAACGTACAATTTTTACCGCGAACTAAGTGCCAAATCATTCAAATGGTTCAAATATCTCTAAGCGCTTTCGGACTTAATAATTGAGGGCATCAGTCCCCTAGACCTAGAACTACTTAACCCTAACTAACCTAAGGACATCACACACATCCACGCCCGAGCCAGGATTCGAACCTGTGACCGTAGCAGTAGAGCGATTCCGGACTGAAGCGCCCAGAACCGCTCGGCCACAACGAACGGCTAACTAAATGCCGTTCTAAGTTGTAGCCCGAACTTACAGAGATAACTCGTGGTTAACCAGAGATCGTTCAGAGTTTCGCCAGGGAAATCTCTTCACAGCACAAAAAGTGTGCGAGAGAAGTGAGGCTTTGAAGTTGGTACTGCAATTTGTGAGAATAAGGAAAGGGACTACTTTGGCCTCCACAGAACATTGAGACTGCTGGTCCATGCTTCAGTGAACAACGATCATAGGTGGAAAAGAAAGCCATTATGGCTACACCAAGGAGACTCTTGAACTGCATGCAAAAATTAAAAAAAAATAAAATAAACTTCTTCCCATTGTCTGTCACTAGCCAGTGTCGAATTCAATTATTTTGCCACACAGGCATGCTACTCCAAGTTATAAATTGGTGAATGAATACATATTTTCATGTACAAATAAAATGATTACAGAAATACGATAGGCGTGCATAATGAATGAGAATGGATGCTTGGTTTTCATCACACTGACCTATGAAAGAATATTTTCACAGCGAATCGTATTTTAGAAAAATACGATGTCTTAGAGAATCTTCTTGTATATGTACATGCCTTGCGGCAAAAAATCCGTGCATGGAATCCGCCATGTGGTTCCTTATTTTTCATTGTTGGTCTGGGCCTCGTTCTCCCCTTCGGTTCTTTCTTATTTTTCCCTTATCGTTCTTTCTTTTTTCTTTCATTAATAAACAAATGACAGGATACAATGAGAAAGGTAAGAGAATTTCAAGCAAGAACAAACAAATGTTATTTCCATTGGCCGCGGAATGACGTACGATAATCTCGAAACAACGCAAGTTAATCTGAATCTAAATAAAAGGACAGGATTTTCTACTGACCAACATCATGGCCATCTACAGGTTAAAGCTGTATATTAGAGGCCAAACACGAACGTTTCAAGGAATAACAGAACAACTTCATTAAGGCTAGCATGAAAGTTGTATGGAAGTGTTGTATTTACTGTTTATGTCACTCTTTAGTTACTATGTAATTCAGGCAAATAAGGTGAACACATAGGGGTCTATCTTATTCAGCTTTTATTACAGCACAAAACCAGACAGACAATATACACTACACACATGATACAGTCACGTATAATTCATAAGTGATGAATATGACAAATTACTGTCTGCATGTTAATGTTAATCAGAAACATGGACGATGTCAAGGGAGTAGTACGCAGAAGTTAGTAAATATAGTCACAGAATACGTTTGCATAAAAGAAACAAGACACAAAAGAAAAATCAGAAAAGAATCATTATCTAAACATTAAAAAACAAAAATATGTGCAGAGGACATTAAAATAAATTTATATTTGAACAGATGTCCAGATTCAATATGTCAAAGACACAAATATGTGACAAGAACACACCAAAACAATCAACATTAAAACAAATTCCGTGATTCAATATGATCAGATGCTGAATGGTGTATGCACTACACTGTTGCTGAACTATGAACACACTCAAAGAAAAGATAAGCAGATGAAAAGGAATGAAACACTCGGTACGGCACTGCACTGGTTGCAAGGAATCTCTAACTTCTGAGTCGAAGACTCTGAGGTTACAGGAATATTCAAACTATTGTCTGAGGTGTCGGGACTGAAAAGTTCCGTTTCGCTGACCTGCTCTCATTTGGTGGAAACATCCCAGTCGAAACGTCGCGGTCCAGGTATTACAGTCTGCCCAGTTGTCCGTCAGCAACCTTCATTGTCTGTTACACCATTGGTGACAAACCTCACCGTGTGCCTAAGAAATAGTAGCAGTATCGTGCTCATCATGATAACAGCGATTCGGAATTATCGTCACAGGGTCTCCTGCAGAGCTGGCTAATTAGCACAAGCAGCAAATTCAATCACAGCACACTACTGAGTGGAGTGCTCATGCTTGTTCAAAATCAATTAATGGACTATCAGTAAAAATACTTGACAGTTTTGATAAGGTTTGCAGAAGTTTCAGTGACACTCATTTGAGAGAAGGGCTATGGCTTAACTACACTTCACATTGTCACCTATAAACACAAAAAATTGTAGCAATACCAAAGAGGAGAAATATAATCCATCCTTCAAACAAAAATATTATCAAAATCAATAAAATCATTTAAGTTGTCAACACAAAGCACAGATTCATAATAGGAGAGCATTCCCTTCTATGTTACACAGTTGGTATAAAAAATACAGCTGTATTGTGATTCTCTACCGTTAGTGCACGAGAATTTCATGAAGTCCTCAGAAATTCATTGTACCTCGAATGATCAACGCTGTCATCTACTAAGCATCAAGAATTATTCTGTGAGAAATCAGTATTGTACGGTATAAACACTCCCTCATCAATGGTAGTGGTGGGCGAAAATAATGGAGTTCATCTTTACACACAAGTATCAAAACATTAAAGACTGGAGAGCGTCTGTTTTAGTGCTACACAATCGCAGGAAAGTATAAAGTGACACCTCAATGTCTATAGGTGGTTAGCTACCCCTCTAATACAAAGCTCCTTGAAGACGTAATGACAGAGAGCGTGACGCACTGGCAGCGTTCAGTGTCTGCCCAGTGTTGTTGCTACAGGTAGCCTCTCGTAGGCTGGCAGGCTCTTGGGTGACCCCACAGAATCCTTCCCTTTGATCTCACGCACTGCGTCTGGGCGCACGCAGCGCGGCGGGCGTCGCTACAGTGGTGTGCACAGTGAACAGGTGCTTAGCTGATATATCAGGGACGTGATCTCTTCTCGCAGCAGGCAGAGGACAAGTACGCCTGTACCGCCGCGCTTGCTGGGCATTGCCACAGTTGAGCTACCACGGCCTGCTGTGGGAGGAGAGGAGGCGGCGTGTTACCTGATGGTCTCGTGCTCACCAGGGATGGCAGCCCGAGGCCATTACCGAGCAGCACTCTCATCGTTAACTCCATGTCTGTCATCTTCAGTCTGCAGTGCATTCCTCCGATGACATGCTACATTTTGTCAGAACATCATAGCAGCTTACACTATAATGATAATCTAAAGACGATACACTGACCTTTGAAAAGACTGTAGCAATAATGTAACGAAAAAGAAACAACACTACAAAGATTACAAATAAATTTACCGTATCATAACTCTGTGGGAAGCTTGGTGCTATGCGAATTTACATCGAACTTAACCCAACTCATTTAACAGTTTACAATGGTTCGATGTCAAATGGGAACACTTACCAGAAAACCCAGTCTTTGGGCGCTGAAAATTTACAAAGTGTAGTAGCCCGACAGAATTAACAGGGTAGAAGTGATAGAATATTTGAACACACAGTTCTCATTTACACAAATGCGTTAGAGAGTGTTATCTTTTGAAATGGTGAGTCAACACCTCTGTTAAATTATGGAAACAACATGTAAAAGATGAGAGGTGATGTCATATGGGACAACTAGGTGATAATTACACTAACATAGTAATACAACCTGCAATCATTTAGTTACCATTTTAGTCAGCACGACACTATATCTAATATTCTGCACCTGTTGTCATAGTAATATGGTGCTCCATAATTGAAACAGAAGCAAACTATAGAATATATTAAGGGACTGTACTCCCTGTTTATTTACTGTTCCAGTTACGTCATTATCCCATTTTTGGTCTCATTTTATTTGTTCTCTGCTTAAGGGCCATCTCCTTAGCCTATCCTTGGGACTACTTCTGATATTGGTTGCTGCAAGTCAATGTCGAATCTACTCATTGCCAGCTTTAGTCTCAAGGTTACTGCAGCTTCAGTACAGATACTGCGTTATTCCCCTCATTCTACTTAGGTTAGCGTTCTGAAACATACATAGGTCATACCAGCAAATGCATAACAACATACACTCTCCCTCCATTGACTGATAAAACTTACAAATTAGAACTGAGGGATACTAGCAAACTCATCTGCTCATCTGTTCACAGGCTTACTCACTACCTTTGTCGTTTTGGTAGTTGTTTATTCATACCCCTTTTCCATTCAACAATTCCACACTTCACTGCATTCTCCTCTTTTGAAAAAAAACTGATCAAAAAAATGCTCACAGTGTGTCCATTCCTGTGCCTGGATTATAAATCAACACATGAAATATATTTGCAGTTGCAAATATAGACAATTGAGAACTGTATCATGGAATATTAACATTAACTATATATGCCAGACTGATACTCGAAGAACCCAGATTTCCCACTTCTTGGTAGGAGTCACCTTAGCATTAGGCTACCTCAGCATTACTCACAACCAGGCCCATACGTTATTAAACATGTGCCAACATCCTGTACTCATACAGCCACTATGTACTTTTATGTGCAGGGGAGACAATTTAATGGAATGTAGCTTAAGTGGTGTTGATGAGTAAATGTATTATTTCAATGCCGGTGTTGTTCAGAATTAGGATGCTGTGTTCCTTTGGTCATGCATACATGGATGCCTGCTCGCTATAAATGGGAAATAGAGTTTGCATCACAATCCTCCACAAATTTTCATTGACAGTAGATGAAGAGTGGGACCACTACAGTAATCCGGGAGTGGGCCCCTACTGTTCATCTACTGTGATGAATCTTTTTTCCCACATTATTCAAACATATTTTACTTTAAAAAATAAATTAAACCAAATTTCATGAACAAAACTAAATAAAATATCTGTTACATTATAAATTAAACTCAGTATAACAATAATTTGAAAACCAGAAAAACAGCCAGTTTCAACCAGATATCAAAATGATTGAAAAATCAGGTAATTATAAATTTTTTATTGAATAAAAGTGTAGAAAATTGTCATGCATAAAAAAATTGAAATTGTACACAAAAATTTAGCTAATAAAAATTTATAAATATTTGTGAATAATTCTTGTATATATAAGTGCATCCATTTCTTAAGAGGCTAATTAATTCCAATTATTTCAAATGCTATAAAGAGTTAGAAATAAGTTTTCATGTAATATTACTGGTTGTGAATATTTATGTACTTGATGCTGAGAACAAAATATTGCATGGAGCTTAATAAGGAATATAAATTTATTTGGCAAACAGCTCTAATAAATTATTACTAAATATTATTTTAATTAATTTGAAGGACACATAACACTAAAATATATATGAATAAGATATTATAAACACAATTAGTTCCATGATATAGAATTCACCTTGTAGAAATATGATTTAGAATTTTTAAAATAGAAACATATTATCAAAAATATAACCCAATAAAAATATAAATTTGTGTTTCAACTTTACAAAATCTAATAAATTTTATATTTAACATTTTCAAAAAATTTAATAAACTTTTTATCTCTAAATCATCTCTCACATAAGTAGTACTGAAAAAATTCACAACTCTTTCCTCCATTTTAAGAAAGTAAAGTGATAAGTTATTCATTTTTTAATTTAACAACTTTTCTCTTATAAATGAGAGAGCTACTAAACTAATTTATTAATGTCTAACTTTGTACCTATTGTAAAAGTAAAAAATGTTGACGATCTTTTAAGTTAAAGGAAGCTACAACAATTGATTTTAAAATGAAACACTTTAGGAACTGGAGAAAAATTGTAAGAAAGAATTACCTGATTATAATATGGAAAGCAGTAAAAGACATATTTCTGTTTTATACTAATACATTTTTGGGGGAAAAAATAGATCAACAATGGAGCAGTATTTACTTCCTAACCCATTTAAAACAATTTATGATCAAAAATTTTGGTGTAATATCTACTCCATTAACTATAACCATTTCTTAAATGCATCAAACCTAAAATTAGGAAAGCAGTAACAGGAAATGTAAAATTACAGAATAGATTGAAAATAAGTTTATATTTTATTCTGAGTATACAACACAGATAAAAATTAAAGTTACGGAATTTGGGCATCAAACACAAAATTACTAAGTTACTAGAGAAACAGATGTATCAAAACATTTTAAGAAAGTGAAACAAAATATTTTAGTCCAAATCTCTAATTTTAAAATTTATGTTAATGGATGTACATCAAAGAAAATTATTCGACTATAATCAGGATTTAATAAATATCTTCCATTAAATGATTCATCATATACTGACTTACCAAGAAAAGAGAGAAGGAAAATCAGCTGGTCTTAATGTTCTAAGCAAAAGTGGAAAATATTTTCTATTTTCTGTATTTTTAGCATTAAATCCTGTAAACCGAAAAAATATACAACCTGTAGCAAACAAGTGATTATACATAATAATGTTTAATTTTCGAAAAAAAATTAATTTCATACTAGAACTTTAAATCCAAAACGTGAGACTAAAGTTAATATATGTGTTAATGTGTATTTCTTTGAAGAAAACGTTATGAGTATACATATTAAAAATTACAATATCTGAAAAAGAAAAATATACTTATTTTTTACATTTTAAAGAAGAATAATTTCACCCTGCTGTTTGATAAAAGATTTATCTTTACTGATTTTGCTGTTATACCAAAGCATAAGAAATAAAAATTAGTTTATCATTATGTCGATTAAATTTAGTAATAAAGAAACTTAGAAGATCTCTCAAAAATTGTTTAATTAACAATCCACTAAAAAGGGAACTACCAGAGAATGTTGAATACATAAAATTTAATAATCATACTCAAAATGTTCCTTTTGTTATATATACAGATTTTGGAAACTTGTCCTTAAAATTAATTACAAAATATTAAAATTAACAGCTGGTGTTATTTATAACAGCTGCTTTAGATGAAAATTAAAAGTTGCGTATGAAACTAGGACTCAACAAATACATCAAATTCAAAGAAAATAAAAATTTCATATCCTATATTATAATGTAAAACAGCAAAACATGAACCTATCTGTTGTTGTTATTATATTAGAAGTCCTAATGAACACTTTAGAGATCAAGGTGTATTTGCGGGACCCAACTATCATAAAAAGTCATTGAATGTATGATTAAAGAAGTTAATCAGATTGCAGAAATTTAATGTAAAGACGACTTGTGAGTAACAATCCACACAAAACAATGCAAAGTTTGTTCATTGTGTATAATATGTTGTACAGAAAAATATTAAAAAACTTCATTGTTATGATCAATTAACAAGAAATATATAAATACTTTATGTAACAAATGTAACCCAAAACGAAAATACTGAAATTTAGTACCAACGTATTTATATTTTATCATGGTATGAAACTGATTTCTTTGCAAAGTAACTGGGTTAAGATAAAAATGAAACAGGTTTAGTGCTCAGTTTTGAAAATTGATATATTAGCTTCAATCCATGACATACCTCTTCCATGTTAAGAAGAAACAAATGAAATATGTATAATTATTTTACCTAGAATATCTAATAAATTTAGCAGCTAAAAATGAATCTGTCCTAGTGACTATATACTGTAGATAGAAGAATAAACTACCACCAATAGAAGAAATTATAATATATTAAATGAGTGTGATATCAGTGAAGAAGGTCATAAACATGCTAAACTACTAAGAGAAAAACCAAATCTTAAAAACATGGGGGCATATTATGAGTTACATTTTAAAAACTGATGTTTTATTATTAGTGATGTTGCTGAATAATTATAAAAGCATGTTTAGAAGCTTATGATTTAGACCATTTTTAGTATTTTGCTCCACCTTGTACATCTTTTGATTAAATGTTTAAAATGACTGACCAGTCACTGTATTATTACACTACTGTGATATGATTATAGTGTTAGAAGAATGAATGAGAAGTGGTGTAAAAGCTATGTTAATGGAAACAATGCATATTTAAAAGAATATGATAAAAATATAATTCCAGATATTTAATAATTTAGACAGAGGTAATTTGTATGTTTATGCCATTACACAGTACCTAACTTAAGAATTTTCTGAATGGATTGAACCAAATTTGTATGATTCTAAAAGAAAAGAGAAATTTTAGGCACATATTAAATTGGTTATACTCTTTATGTAAAAGTTTTTAGGATAGGAGGTGAAGTACTGGCAGAAGTAAGGATGTAAGGACAGGTCATTAGTCATACATGAGTAGCACAGTCAGTAGAGAACTTTCCCACTAATGGCAAGGTTTCCCAGTTCGTGTCTTGGTCTAGCACACAATTATAACCCGCCAAACAGTTTCAGATTTAGAAAACCCAAAAAAATTTAATGATGAACAAAGGCTTTACCTCTTCCAACTGAGTGTAAAACTGTGCCAGGAACTTAAAAAATAATATAACTACTTTAGATAATAAATTTAGTTATGTTGTTCAAAACAGAAATCATATACTATATTTAACTCTAGGAATGAAAACAACAAACCTTTTCAAAGTTTTAAAACTTAAATAAATCCTACTGGTTAAAAGACTATATGTATGTAAATACCGAAATGAATGACTAAAGCAGCAAATAATTTTAAAAATGATTTCTACGAGTTAATAAAACATTCATTTTCTGGAAAACAATGGAAAACTAGAAGAAACATTAAATGTGAAATTAATGTTAAGCTTAAAAAAAAGCAATAAATTAGTGAAGAAAGCAAACTGCAAAAAAAGACCAATACGTAACTGAAATCCAGTTGCAATGCTCCTCGAAGTTCTCCATGTACAAATTCGCTACCACCGGTGAGAGTGGGCTACCCCTGTCGTCATCCGAATGGAAACCTACTTGCTTTTTCCGTTACGTGGACGACACGTTCGTCATCTGGCCACATGGTATGGATAAACTCCTTGACTTCCTTACACATCTAAACTCCATACACCCCAACATCAAATTCACTATGGAGACTGAAACGGAGGGTAAACTACCTTTCCTTGACGTCTTGGTCAAGAGAAGGCCTGACGGCACCCTACGCCATGGGGTTTATTGGAAGACAACGCACACTGATCTGTATTTGCACGCAGACAGTTGCCATCACCCTTCACAGAGGAAACAGGTGCTTAAAACTCTAGTACATAGGGCGCGCACTATCTCTGACGCAGAGAGTCTACCCCAGGAATTGGAACATCTGAGAACTGTATTTCAAAAAATTGGGTACTCAGAGTGGCAGATTCAACGTGCTCTCCGCCCACCCACTACAGCACAACCTGTGGATATGGATGAAATCACGAGGGAGGAGGTAGGCACTGCGTTTATCCCATATACAGGCTCACTCTCGGGGAAAATCGCCCGCATTTTGAAGAAACACCAGGTCGGAACTGTGTTTTGTCCTCCGAATAAAACTCGTGCACTGGTGGGGAGCGCCAAAGATGACCTCGGTTTGAGGAAGGCCGGCGTGTACCAGATTCCGTGTCAATGTGGCAAGTCGTATATTGGTCAGGCGATGCGTACCGTCGAGGATCGATGCCGTGAACACCAGAGGCACACTCGACAGATGTATCCGAGCAAGTCGGCGGTCGCTGAACATTGTTTGTCGGAAAATCATGCTATGGAGTATGAACGCACGAGGAACCAGCGATAGGGTTAATCAAGAGTAAATCGAGCAAATGTATAGTTGTGTCGACCACGGCGAACAGAGCCATCACACTGACGTCATCTCAGACGCCGTTGCAATCTGTTCCACTGGGCGACCGTGGCGCGGGGCGCGGACGGCGGAGTGAGCGCTTCGCGGGCGGAGGGTATTTAAATCGGTCGCGGCCGCGACCGAACCCAGTTCCCCCTCCGTGCTGCCACGTTCACAGGAGCTCAGTCCGTCAGTTCACCTGATGATGGCGAAATATTGTGCCCGTTGGACACTGTAGACCGGCAGTACACCCATGGATATTTTGATTATCAAATACGCCAGGAGAAACTCACGAATCGACTCATATAAAGTTTTCGCTACAATAATTTGAAACCAATATTTGGAGAAAATACTGAACTTTGTTATCAGGAACCTGAACTTAAGAAGTGTTTGAGCTCAAGATATTCATGAAAATATGAAATCAATGATTGATTATTTTAATACTAGTAATTATTCAGAGGGTAGTATTTTTAATAGATCGCATGTTAATAAAAAGTATTAGGAAGTATGGAATATGAATGTAATTGTAAATTAGTGAAAGAACTAAAAATGTATGATTATAACATAGATTAGAAGGAAAAGTAAAGTATTAAAGATGTCCATTGTAAAAATAAAATAGGTATAGAAGAGTGTAAAATTTCTTTATTTACCTGTTAACAACAAAATATGGAACTATGAAGAGAACAGAATGGTTTAAAGATGAAATTTATTCTTTTGAGACTCATATTGAAGCTTAAGCCCATACAATACTAAAAGGTGTATTTTATAAAACTTGAATTGGTACACTATAAATTAATTAGCTGATGCTGATGAGTTTCCAAATAAACTTTTAATATAAAACTAGGATTAAGAATTAATATAAATTTTCTTGTTTTTCTTATAATGTAGACATATATTTTTTACATGAATAATCATCCTTAGATGTTCGATTCTCATACAGACAATTTAAATCGTTAATTTTTTGTCAGCTTATACATTTTTTGTTTTTATGTTTTCAGAATGTATGTTTTCATCCTTTTTAATAGCTAATAACACTTCTGAGCGTTCTTCAGTAGTAATTTGTTCTAAATGTTCCTTGTAACAACATTTTGAAACATATGAGATATGGAACTTAAATGTAAGAAACTATATATTCACAACCAATACGAAAGAGTTACATGTTTGCACCTGTTACTGTCCTTCAAAGTAGTCACCCACATTGTATGGAACCCATTGCCAGCGATGAGGAAGACGTAGCATACAATTACCAGAGCCTTTTCTGTTGATGGTGCAAATGGAACAGTCTGCTGCCCGTCGAATCTCTGGAACAGTTCTGAAGCAATTGCCACAAAGTGGTTGTTTCATTTTCAGAATTAAATCAAAGTCATAAGGACTTAAGCCTGGGGTGTATGGCATATGGTACAGTACTTCCCAGCCCCATCGACTAAACAGAGCAAACACTGCTTGCTCTTTATGCACCCACACATTGTCATGTAAAATGATACATAGGTTGCACAGAATGTGTGCCCATTTTGTTCGCAAAGATGGTCGCAGGTGATGCTCCAAAAACGAACAGTAATACTGTGAATTGATGGCCAGCAATGGAGAAATGCAACCCACCCATCATTTTGCGTGACAATGTGCAGGCACGTATGGTGCAAGCTGTAGTTGCTCTGTGCAGTCAATGGGACTGGGAAGTACTGTACCATCCACAAAATTCCCTGGACTTAAGTCATTGTGACTTTGGTTTGATTCCAAAGATGAAGGAACACTTCGTGGCATTCACTTAAGAACTGATTCAGAGATTTGACAGGCAGTAGACTGCTCCATTTGCACCATCAACAGAACAGGCTCTGCTAATAGTATATTATGCATCCGACATTGCTGTCAATGAATTCTACAAAATGCTGGTGACTACTTTGGAGGACAGTAACTGGTGCAAAAAAGTAACTCTTTTGTATCACTTGTGAATAAATAGTTACCACTATTTAAGTTCCAATCCTTTTCTTTTTCACACAGGGAAAATGGTTTCCTTTGTTTATGTCTTCATGATATTCATTTAAACCAGGTATAAAAATGTTCTATAACCATATTTTGTATATTTCTCTGAAGTAAAGCAATCAACTGATTTCCCAACCCCAAATTTTTTACACTGTTCTATTTGGAGGCATAAATATATCTAGAAAAATTTATTAGCAAAAATAATTAACAGAATTAAAAATAAAAAATTAAAAAAAGAACTTTAAAAATATCTTATTACTAGTTCATCTAGCAAATGATTTCATTCATAGACCTTGTCAAAACAAACTTAAATATAATGATAAACAAGTTTAAAAAATTATCAATTGCAAAATGTTTTACTTAGATTTAGAATGCTGACATACTTAAAAGGCCATTGGAGAGAATATTGATGTACTTGATGCAAAAATACTGAGTGATATAATGATGGCTATAGTTATCCACACCATGTAATGAAAGATATGGTATTTTTCTCAATCAGTATAGCTTACATTTATTACATAATCTAAAAAGAAGCAGCCAAACAATTTAGAAAATACATAACACATGATGTTTTACCATAAATTCGTGTACATGGAAAATATAAAATTAGAACAGAAGTGATACAATTATTTAAATATCATATAGTACATATACAACAAGAGATTGAAATTAGGGTACATCATTTTAAAGAAAAGAATAGAATTAAGGATTATTATTGACAAAAATTAGATGAAAATTCTGATAGAGCTATACAAATAATGTAATCAAGACATGAATCCACCTGTTCTACATCAAACAAATAATGAAGATTTAAGACCTACATTTGTTATTTTAACATTAGATAACTGGAATAAGTGTGTCATTTGAAATTTATACATTTAATTAAATGGAAACTGATTGGGATGAAAAATAAGAACACCAGAAAAGAAATTAAGAAGTATTCTATTTGATGTGCTATAGTAGAACCAAGTGAATGTGAATGTGAATGGGGAAAAGCCACTTCAGTGATGGATAATTGCATTTTAGCTACAGGATGGTTGAACTGGGATAAAAGTATTCATTTATTTATATTTTGTAAATGTAGAGATTTTCAAAATATCAAGAATGTATAATAAAGTGAAGAAAATCTAACGATGAAAATAATGTAAGAAATGCTACTTTTACAGAAAACAATGAAGACATTATACCATTAGGAGAAAACCAAGATAGTTCATTACTATTATTCAGTGGGTTCATTCTCGACAGTCAAGATGAAGTTAGTTAATATTTTACCAGAAATAGACATAAAGAGTAGATGGTTTTTGTATAGCCCTCAAGTTTTCATAAGTCGTTAGAGAAATTATAATATTTTTAGAGAAAAAGATAATAATTTAAGTTCTATATACCTAGAGTTTGTTGGTGGTGCTTTTATATCCATTGTTTTCAAAGAAGTATGTACGAAGTATTGGAATAAATATAATATTTGTTACAACTGACATGACAAGAAAAATTAATGAACTAAACTCATAAATAAAATAAAGTTTTTAAAACATGTAAAACATGAAATGTAGACATACCAGAAATAAAATGTTGAAAAATTATTTATTACTACATTTAACCCAAACAAAATGTTTATAATAAATGCCCCAGATCTTGATTAAAAGCTAAACAAAATACAAAGATTCAACAAGAATTGAAAGGAGAATTTTTAAAATGCAGAAAACAACGAAAAAAAATGGAAAATTAAAAAAGTCAACCAGTTGTTGATGCAAACGAAAAAGTTGAAGAAGGAATCGAATGTTTAGGTGATAATGTACGGAACACTATAGAGTAAAGTAGAGCACCTGAATGAGAAGTGGTTACTTAGGGCCACTATTAGAAGAATTTAACGACATTGCCGCATTTAAGCACAAGGTTAGTGATAAGAGAAAATATTTGTTCAGTGAACAGAGTTACAAGATGCATTGAAGAAATATGAAGACGACGTTAAAAATAAAAAAAAGTTAAAACACGAAGAACCAAATATTAGAAAAATAGATGCAAGTTAGATAAAGTTATGCTATATCGTCTATAGTGCACATCAAAATTTGATATTAGGACCTGCATGCACATTTAAATTTGTAGCTTTATTACCAGTAAAATTTGATGCACATAAATTAACAGATATAGAGCATCGGATGCTGCAGATAGAATAATGAATGAGCTAATTTATCAAATTATACAGATAATTATTTCATTCAAGATCAAAA
Source organism: Schistocerca nitens (assembly GCF_023898315.1). Taxonomy (NCBI): domain Eukaryota; kingdom Metazoa; phylum Arthropoda; class Insecta; order Orthoptera; family Acrididae; genus Schistocerca; species Schistocerca nitens. The sequence goes on from NC_064616.1 coordinate 955,702,980, forward strand.
TATTCTCATAAAAATCTAATAAAACAGAATCAAGTAGTTCCATAAAATACAGTAATCTGATAAAATTAATTGTAGCATCTTATTTTCAAAAATTATTAGTGTGATTGAGAAATTATGTGACGGATTTTAGTGTAATAAAGACAGAAATGACAACAGTATATTTGGAATGATGATGTTAGAGATTTAATCGATAGCTTAACAGTAATGCAGGGACAGTATTAGCTGGAAGTAAATGTCAGTATAATGAAAAACCAAGCAGAATGTTGTTGTTGTTGTGGTCTTCGGTCCTGAGACTGGTTTGATGCAGCTCTCCATGCTACTCTATCCTGTGCAAGCTTCTTCATCTCCCAGTACCTACCGCAACCTACATCCTTCTGAATCTGCTTAGTGTATTGATCTCTTGGTCTCCCTCTACGATTTTTACCCTCCACGCTGCCCTCCAATGCTAAATTTGTGATCCCTTGATGCCTCAAAACATGTCCTACCAACCGATCCCTTCTTCTAGTCAAGTTGTGCCACAAACTTCTCTTCTCCCCAATCCTATTCAATACCTCCTCATTAGTTACGTGATCTACCCACCTTATCTTCAGCATTCTTCTGTAGCACCACATTTCGAAAGCTTCTATTCTCTTCTTGTCCAAACTGGTTATCGTCCATGTTTCACTTCCATACATGGCTACACTCCATACAAATACTTTCAGAAACGACTTCCTGACACTTAAATCTATACTCGATGTTAACAAATTTCTCTTCTTCAGAAACGATTTCCTTGCCATTGCCAGTCTACATTTTATATCCTCTCTACTTCTACCGTCATCAGTTATTTTACTCCCTAAACAGCAAAACTCCTTTACTACTTTAAGTGTCTCATTTCCTAATCTAATCCCCTCAGCATCACCCGATTTAATTTGACTACATTCCATTATCCTCGTTTTGCTTTTGTTGATGTTCATCTTATATCCTCCTTTCAAGACAATGTCCATTCCGTTCAACTGCTCTTCCAAGTCCTTTGCTGTCTCTGACAGAATTACAATGTCATCGGCGAACCTCAAAGTTTTTACTTCTTCTCCATGAATTTTAATACCTACTCCGAATTTTTCTTTTGTTTCCTTTACTGCTTGCTCAATATACAGATTGAATAACATCAGGGAGAGGCTACAACCCTGTCTCACTCCTTTCCCAACCACTGCTTCCCTTTCATGCCCCTCGACTCTTATAACTGCCATCTGGTTTCTGTACAAATTGTAAATAGCCTTTCGCTCCCTGTATTTTACCCCTGCCACCTTCAGAATTTGAATGTTAGGATATAAATTGAATGATTTTACTGTTAATAATACAACTGTTATGCCTCATTTTATTTAATATTTCAGTAATTTGCCAAATACCTTTTCAAAACCAAAAAAATATAGAAAACGCTTAGATAATATTTTAATTATTAAATTAACTTCCCAAATACATCTTCTTGGTTATAATTATTGTCATTCAGGGACTAAATTAGAGAAAACAGTGAGAGATTTTATAATAACATTTTTTCATAAATTGTTAAAAAGTACACCTTAGTATTTTTCGTATATTTATGTTTATAAATCATTATAAAAGTTTAGTCTAGATGAAGGAATTCTTTTATAATTGACTGTTTATACCTTAGTATTTTTTGTATATTTATTTTTATAAATCATTATAAATGTTTAGTCTAGATGAAGGAATTCTTTTATAATCGACTGTTTGATAATGCCAAGTGGTAAAACTAAACCATGAATAGTAAAATTAGAGACAAGTTAATGAACAATGAACTAGTACGAAAATTTTTTGCTGATGCTCAAAAAACATAGGGAGATGAAAGGATCGGACGAAATTTACTAGTAACACTTGGCAGACCTGTTGCAAAACAATTACTGACCATGTAACAAAAAATGACATTTGTAGCATGATTCCTTCCTTTATAATTGGCAGCATTGTTTTATTTAGCAGAGGTTGTTTTCCTAGCTGGAGGAGCAGCTTCTGATACAAAAAGTTACAAATTAAAAGTAAGGTAATAAGGTATTAGCAGAACAAAAAACACGTAAGTTAGTGATAGAGAAGATAGGCATTAGATTGAAAATTCAGGAACAAGATGTTTCCAAAAAATAATTCGGGAATATAATAAATCTTACAAAATTTTCAAATAAAATCTATTGCCAAGCAACTAAAATTGCATACTTTATGTTCATTTTTATGACTGATTTAATTACATAACAAATCTAAATTTTTTAAGACTTAAATTTAATTTATATACTTCTTATAATATAGGCTACAATGGACTTTCCCTTATAAAACAAGTAATACAACAAATTTTGTAGGTTGTTACGTGGTGATATACCACAATAATTTATTATTTATTTGTGAAATGTTATTTAAATTTTAATTTTGAGAAAATAAAGAAATTGGAGAATGTATTTGTGATCATTTGTGTGTATTCGTTTTAAATCTTTTGCCAGGCAATTACAACTTTAATTGTGTTTAGTAGTTAATAAATGGACATTTTTGCAGGTAAATGAAAAAAATTTATGAAGTATAATAAAAATTAGGTATCGATCGTTAATATAGGTGTAATTTAAGAGAAATAGAATCAAAAATTAATAATGAACTAGAATTGTATGCCAATAAAGAAACAGAAAAACAGCCTAATAAACATGAATTAGATCAAACAATAGAACATTTTATGAGACAAATTAATTACGATTTGTGTAGGAACTTTGGTGTAAATAACGATAACATTTATGTTTATAGTAGAAGAACGGCTGATGTTGGTAAACCATCAAATGGCTATGATGTTGTCTCCAAGAAATATGCAGGCAATATTTTAGCATCATCTAAAGCATATTAATAAGATCAATATACTAATATTTAAAACAATTTAGTACCTATTTATTATAAATTGTAATGAAACAAAATTTAAAAATTATGTTGCTAGATACACACCATTTTGGGTGTATATTTATCGTTAAAAATGTATTGTTATTCGTCAAAGTGTAGAATAAGATTTGTAATTTACTGATTTTTATGTTCCATTAAGTGAGTTTGGAAAGCTTTATGGGGAACCAATGCTAACCAGTTAATACCAATATTGGGTAAATCAAATTTCCTAACAGTGCAATAAAATGATAAGCTTTAACAACATTTCAGTATATGTATATATAATTTTTTCGGTGGCCTGCACATTCATATCTGCTAATTGAAATGTAAAAATTGATTGACACGTATCATAGAAATAGAAAAACAGCTTAAAACTGATGACAAATTTATAAAGGGATCTGTATAGTCGCTGGAAGTAAATAAATAATTAGTTTTAAATAATCCTAGATTCTGGGACCCAGCCTAATAATGTCAGGAAGAAACATTTAGTGAATTACATAAACTAACGAGTATATGTTAAGAAGAGTATTAGTATTTCTTTTGGTGTAAATGACTCATGTACAGATTTAGCAGAAATGGATTCTGAAAACATACAGGTAATTTAAAAAATAACTAACGAATATAAATGTGTCTTATTTGTTTTATGTATTTTTACATTAGCTTGGAGTATTTCAATACAGAAAAAAAGGGAAAATGTAGACTATGTATTTGAAAAGAATGAAACACCTATACATCCAAGAAAAAATGGCAAGGTTATAATACAGATTTTTAAGAAATTATTAAAAATATAAGGTTAGCAATATTCAACATTTATTGAGGTTCATATAATCATTGGAGATTGCTCAACTGTTTATTAGTTTAAAAATTATTGAAGCTCACACCTCAGATAAGAATAAAAAATTAATTGTTAATTATGTTGAAAAAAAAATTCATTTTGTAATTATTAAATTTGAAACAGTGTTTTATAAATGATTTTAATTATTTCATTTCTCCATCAGTTATATTACATTTACCTTCTTCTCTCTCCGAGAAATATTATGTACAGTGACTGTAGTAAATAGCAGAAAAATACAAAATATACAGTACGAAACACTTTTTCCTTTAGAAATATCTTGAATGGTTTTAATGATTATTATGAAGTTATATGGAAACCTCATCTAACTATAATTTTCACATAGTTCGGATGCTGTGCTGAGCTGAGCAGATTGAAACGACACTGGCAAAGAAATACACTCTGCTAAAAGCACCTAAAATTGTTGTAGATGGTATATGAACTAGAGTGACTATTGTTAATTATAAAGTGCTATACGAACAGCAGATATTGGAAATCATAAAGTACCACATCTTTCTATGAACTACAAACTACTGAAATCACTTGGTTGAATAATAAAAATAATTTTGAATTACATATAACAAATCAATTTAATTCAGCACAGTTTGATATCCGTTACTTCATTTTCTTACTTTTAATCAGAGCAAAAATAATTATTTGTTCGATTCTTTGTTATCATTTTGATAGTACTCAATTACGAAATATTTATCTAAATATTAGAAGGAATGAAATTTTCCATGAAGAATGTGGAATTCAGATCAACTAAATAAATTTTTAAAGCTTACAATTAATTTCATGATTTTAAATAGGTAACAATATTAAAGGAGATATTAATACAAATAACCACAATTTTGTTACTAATTATCCTCTTTGTGTTATAATTTAACTCAAAGAAAAATTACATGGGCTAACCTTAATGGTTAAATTACTAATATATTTAAAGTTATATAATTTTACTTGGAAAAAGTACTTTACTTATTTTGATTAACATAGAATATTTTTGAATTTCTAAATCTAGTTTCATATTTACTTATTTTTATTTGTTTTTATATATATATATATATATATATATATATATATATATATATATATATGTGTGTGTGTGTGTGTGTGTGTGTGTGTGTGTGTGTGTGTGTGTGTGTGTGTGTATACATCTTTGCTTAATATTTTTTAAAGTTTAATAAATAACATTAAAAAGTCGTCTATGTATTCTAATGTAAAAATAAAAATTATATTTAGAAAGCCTTTAAAACAATTATGTAAACATAATTATAGCTTTTATTGTACTTTCTGTTTTTTAAATACGATAATGTAGATTTTTTTGCTTATTGAGTAAGGAACTTTTAAGTATAGTATGTAACCACAAATATAATCTTTTATTTATTAGTATATTATAAGTCTCATGAATATAATGAATTGTTTCTTCACAAATATTTTATAGCAACCCATCATGAAAGTGATCATTAAGGAGATAAATAGTAAGAAGTTTTATATGGTAATCTACAAATTTTTAAGAGACATTGGATTAAGTTCCCAAATCTCTACATCTGCTTCCATTACATAAGTTCCTCTTAAAAATTCACTACGATATTTACATTTAACGGTATTTAAAAACATTGGTAATTTAAGATGGTTTCAAATAGTATGTGCACTTAATACATATAACTTCTTTCTCCTTTGTTTAATATTTTTCCAACAAAATATTTTTGTCAGATTTAAATTCATCCCACACAAATGTCATATTCTGTTTGATCTAACTTATTAGTTAAATAGTATTAAATTTTAAAAATAAACAAACGTATATTTGAATACTAAAACTGGGCAGCCAATTTATAAATCCACAATTCATTAGGTTTTAAAACATGGAAAAAAAAATTTACTATTTTAGGATTATATTTCCATTAGAATTTATGTTTTAAAAAATTATTGAGGTTATATATTTAAAATTAATTATAAAATTTTTATAATTTTTTCGTCAGGGAGATTTAGTTAATTTTTTTTCGGATAGAATTTATATTTAACTGATTCTCAGTCATTTTCATGTTCAGTTAAGACTTTTAATTTTTCTGATTGTGAAATCATGTCTGTATTCAGTTAAATTGGTAGTTTAACTTACTCTTTTATTTTGTTTTGTTCATAAAATTTGTTTCAATTTATTTATTTAATTGAATGAAAGAGGTTGAGTTAAATGGTAGAAATGATTGGTGGTAGTAGATGGAAATTGGGGGCCCATCAAAAGTTTCGGGTAGTAGCCTAAGTTCTTATCTACTGATGTCATTCCATTTCACAGTTGAAAGTAGTTCATGTTTGCAGTTCCGAGTACATTTCATGTATTGCATAACAGCTGTAATTTGCACTGTGGCAGTTCATTCAGACATGTCCAAAGTAACATTGCAACAAGAATTATGAACAATACAGGCACTGCAATATCCCAAATTAATAGCACAAATTACCTTTGCAATTAGCTATAAGTTCCTACTCCATTACGCTTCTCCTCAAGAGTCATGGCTCTTCATTCTTCACCAGAAGAGCAACTTACAGCAGAAACTAAGTTCACCAATACACAAATGTTTGAGAAAACGTTTAACTATTGAATTAAGAAAGGTAATATGACAACATGTAACACTAAACCATATAACTATTAATATTATTATCGTAATTACACCTCTGAGAATTTGCTATTCATCAGTACAATTATATTGTTCAAATATGTTTCAATTCCTTCAATTTCTGTTATATGATGCATACCGTTTGAGCATGTTTTCTTCTATGTTCTACGCTCCGCCACCTGTTGTACAATTTTTGGGCTCTAAACAGACGACAAAATAAGTTAAAGAACCTCATTCAAATATACTTGTGCTTCTGTTGTAGCTTGTGGGATTTTACAAAAACATTTTGCCCTACTACCGAGTTAATTTCCCTAATTTTGTTCCTTCCTGTTCTGGGCATGCTTCCAGATCAGCTCTATTACAGTCCACGCCACCTCTGTGCATCAAAACGCATATTGTAGGGGGAAAGTTAAATAATTCCTGAATTCGACTGGTGAGAAGTCTACTCTTAAGTACAACGATGGAAATCTCATCCATGGAATCGTGGAACAGGTTCTTAATCACCTCTTGTAATTAATCGAAGCACTCATTCCATTTCTGGTGCCGGTTTCTGCAATGTGGCAATAAAAACTTACTCGTATTCAATTCATTAATAACGCATTCTCGCATGACCTGTAATTTTACTGCATTCAATTGTATTCCTGTGTACAAAATCACATGTCTAGGAAGTTTATCACCCTACACCCAAAGTTAGAGTTTCTTACATATATGGTTCCTGCATGTGCTCTAAATATGTTCTAAATCTTATTATGTGTATCCCAAGATTTCTCTGCTGTTAATACATCATCGATGTAGAGGATGAACCATCTCCTCAGTTTTTCAGGTATCAAAATATGAAAACCATGTATGAAAGGTTCCGACAGGATCTTCGGCACGAATGGCTACTTTCTGACCTGGTATGAATGGTTGTACCACAGTAAATCAGTAAATTAGGGGCACTCAGGGTACAAACCAATTTGCCAGCAGTCAGTGTTCAGGTCGACGGATGTAAAGAGCTATACACCATGAAAATGGTGCAACAGCTCGTCCATCACTTCTGCTCGAACAGGCTCTGTCGCGATGAACATATCTAGTTGCCGTGGATCAAGGAGGAACTGGATTAAGCCGTCATACTTCATTGCAATATATAGTGGGCTTTTGTAGAATGAGGCAGCGGGCTGTGTCACTCCTTATTCTAAATGAGCTTCTATGAGGTACTGATTATGGGGTACAAAGAATGTTCGGTCTGGTCTAAAGCTTAATTTGTGTAGAAATCCTTAATCATACCAGAAACATCCCATAAAACCTCTCTATGTTAAGTCAGCTGCCTTCTTATCTGTTGTCGACACTCGGGAGATTCAATGTGACGAACCTTCTCCTCCAGTATAAGCTCTAATGGCCTGCTCTTACGTGGGTTATTTATTCCTAAAAGTTCCCATTCACAAATCACAAATCCTATAGAATGGCCACCTCCCTCCCTGCCCCCATACTCTTGCCATCCTAACACTCCTCATAACATAGTAATGCCACACTGTCCCTTCCTGGAATCTCTATAAAACGTCTGTCCATATTCAGACTAGCATGAGAATAATGAAGTCTAGCCAGGGTATCACGTCCACTGAAGGGAGGTCACAGCTAGAAAGTTGGCACTGAGTGTCACTGATTGGCATAAAAAGTCTATAAGTACCTGCTTAGTGGCTACCACGGTTTTGTCTGCTATTGTGCCTCTGATTGTCGTGCACTGAAGGGGCACTACTGGTCACAATTTCTCTTTCAAGCACACTTCACTCACGTTCTCATTCGTAAGTGGCACATATCTACCTACTTCGAAGATGCACTGAACACCTATATTTCTATTACTAACAGTTCAAAAAGGGTAAGAAATAACACAAACACTCTCGTGCACCGGCAATTAGACTTCTCTAATTCTTTGCGAGTCCAAATTCTATAATCTGGGTTCCCATAACTGCAAACCAGAAGTACCCAAACGGGCTTCTACCAGTCCGTGGCGTGCATGGTCCATGTTCTCACCGCGTGTCACCTTATGCTGGGTGTCAGAGTCACTAATCTCGACACAGTTATCCACTGGAGCATTATTACATGACATTCCGTTCTCTTCCTATCAACGTCCTTGATCGAATCTCTTATGGGGTTACCAATTATTCCCGCGCGGTCCTCTGTTCCACCGCTGGCTGTCTTACCTCTGAGGCCACCGCGTTTGCCAATCCCAGTCCCAATAAGAGTGCACGTGTACCTGTATTCTCCTGTCTGCCTACTTAGACCCACACTCTTCACTGCCCATCTAGTACGTGAGTTCCTGATTTAATATCTCTCACGCTTCTCCGGGCAATCGTAATATCACGTTGCGGTCGTTGATGGAGTTTTCTCAGGCAGATACTCATCAATTCATACTCGTCATGCGTCGCTGTATAAATTCCTTGATTTATGTGGTGGGGCTTAGATGTTTCACTTCACGAATGGTTAGGTCATCATTATGCCCAGCTCCTAGTGATCTTGAGCGGCCTTTGTCCAAAGTTCATTTAGAAAATCCTTTTGGAAATCACTATAAGGCTACCAATCTCGATTAAAATTCGCATGCGTGCCGCGGAATCGATCCTAAGGTGCTCACAGACGAAAATAGTCTTAGGAGCAGAGCTCGATGTCGACGGAAATGCGCTCTGGAGTTGATCAGCAAATGTAAGCGGATGTATCTCGACCGATCAGTCATCAAAAAATACTCTATTTCTGCACTGACAGGAAGAACCTCGGTTGTCATCTTCCTCAACTGCACGAAAAATTCATAGTATCATCAGCCATCTGGCCGATTGTATTCTCGTATTCGACATAAACTCTCCTAAAAATATTTGTAGTCGCTCTCGTTTACTCACCGTGCCATGTGGTCATCGCCATCTTAACTATTTACAGCTGTAATCCTCCCATGCATCACGTTTTCTGGCCTAGTAAGCTGACGCAGCTCATACACTGTTTCTCGGTTCACCCTGTTAATTTCCGTGTGCATTTCTTTAAAACGTTACAGGGAGGACCCTTACTATCACTATTGGCTAGTGGTTAAGTTCAGTCCGAGACTTCACTATTCCTTGCGGACAGTTGTTCGATTTCCGTTGTCAAAGTTTGCAGCTGCTTGGTGAGCCGATTAACCTTTTCCTCATTACGAGAGACCTTTTGACAAACTTCTTGTATTAGCGCAACTTTTTCGCTGCTAATATCTACTATCACGTCACGAATTTTGTCCATCTGTGCACCAGTGTTTATCCGTTCTTCCAGTCGATGACTGAAACCTATTTGAGCCTTATTTACTTTTCCTATATGGTTGCAGATATCTTCTTTCCATGATTCTACGGCTTCTACTCCCTTCTTTACCTCATCAACCTCCTTCAGAGATCGGTAGCCGCATTCTGGGTCTTAGCTATAAATGTGTTTAACCTAGTTTTCTGAGTCTCTATTTTCTCCTCGAGTTTTGATGTTGCAGCCTTCTGCCCTTTGTAATCAGTTTTTACTAAGTCCATAACAACGTCCAGTCCTGCAAGCTCCTGCGTAATTAACAGCTGCAAATCCAACAGGTAGAAGGCAGGCCTTGCTTTATGGCTAGCAGTATGTGTCTCTCCGGTGGTTGAGCATTCAAGAATCTCTGTTTCTACCAGCATGAGTTGAGTGTACATGACGACAGTCACCGTAGTCTCCTGTGGTAGCAGAGGGGCGTTTAGTTGGCTTACTTCATGCGCTTTTTCCCGCAGTAGGATCGCTAATCACTCGCTCTATTGAACCAACTAACGGTATGCCCATTTCTGCCGCCCTTAAGCCTAGTGCACTAACCTCAACCATGGTTGTGAGTGTGTTGTCAGACTCCAGCAGCTGTCTTGCATCTGAATGGGTAGTGACTAACATCGTAGTGTCCATGGTTGACATAAGCAACTGACATCATACATATTCCCTTATTTCAATGGCACACATAAATTATAAACTCAATAAAATATGTCTGTTGTACTGCAAACAGATAAAAAAATTACTGCTCCCAAATGAAACACAAAAATAATCACTTAAATATAAAACAAAATTTTGCATTAGCAATGCCGGTCCACTAGATGCCAACTGAACTGCATATCACATGTTTCAAGGGAGATGTGCAAGTTAGAAAAAAATTAGACTTACTAAAAATTATATTCTGGCAGCATATGGTGGGACGATTCCTAAATGGGGTCGTGGCTGGGTCACCATAGAACACTGGTGGCTCATGTTTTATTTTTCTAGCAGAACCAAATTTTGGGACTGGGTACCTAACAGTTATGAAGACTGAATAGGATGTGACTATTTCTGCAGTACAGCTGATAATCATTGGTGATTTCATGCATCTCACTTAAGGAAACTCCCTCTATAAAAGCTCATGGCTCTATAGTTCTAACACTTATTGCAGCCTACTCAAAAAAAGAGAAACAACTTTCATCACATTGAATGGAATTTTTACTCATTATGAACAGTAAGTGAAGACATTTCCTTTATTCACAATTAAACTTGGTTGGTTGATTTGGAGGAGGGGATCACACTGCGAGGTCATTGGTCCCATCGGATGAGAGATGGATGGGAAATGAATATCCTTTCAAACAAACCATCTCAGCATTTTTTTGAAGCTATTAAGGGTAATCACGGAAAACATAAATCGGAAAGGCCAGACATGGGTTTGAACTATCGACATCCCGAATGCGAATCCAGAGTGCTAACCACTGCGCCACCTAACTCGGTTTAGGGGAAGTATCTGATATGACTGTCAGCAGTTCTGTAAGAGTAATGGTCGAAACAGATCTCAGAAAATTAACCGAGCCCTAGCAATGGAAAATGCGAGCTCTATATGATCGGTAAAATAATAGTAATGTGGCAGAGTGGCCTCCCACCCACATATTAAAGAATTCTCGATAAAACCCATGAACCGGCTTTTTGTTGGAAAAATATAGGGGGAGCAGTTACTATGACATGAATTTATTAGAGGGCCTTCCACTCATCATGAGGTCCATGCTATAACACAAAGGAACACTCATCTGTCTCACAAAAGCTATCTTTCATAAAATATTGGTTCCACATGCATGTGACGAAAACGAATAGGAAGTGACAGTGAAGGCGATACAAAACATTAAGAACAGAAATTTCTACTCAAAGGTCAACAACCGCTGTGTCCGGCTCTTGAACTACTTAACAGACAAAGGTATGGTTCTAGGTCCAGAATCAACAAGAAATCGTTGAATTTACGAGGAAGAATTGCACAGAAATGAAAAATACGAATGCTTGCAAAGTAACTGACCAACTGACGCTCTAAATGCATCGCCACTAAACGAATCTGGTGTTCAATGAGAACACGCACGCTCACTATTCCAAGTTCTGCAACATCTGGATTCCACCCAATTGCAGCAACTGCCCCGTTACCTTGTCTCTTGAGGAAAGGGGGCGAGATTTGCCGTTCTAGGTGGCAGCCCTAACTTATAGTGTCTGCTCCTGACCAGCCACAATTCGGTAAGAGTTTCGTCAGAGAGACGTCTTTGCAGCACCAAATGTGTGTGTGTGGAAACTTCAAAGTTGGTACTGCAACTTGTGAAAATCAGAGTAGGGTCTAGTTTGGCTTCTACATAGCGTTCAAACTCCTGGTCCATGCTTTAGATAACAGCAATCATGGAAGGAAAAAAAATCGGCATGCCTATATCATTGAGACTGTTGAACTGAATGCGAAAATTAAAACAAAAAAAAAAAAGAAAACTGTTGCTCTCATCCTCTCTCACTAACAGTTTGAAATTTGTACAGAAAACTGTCTATCAGTAATGCATTATGAATAAGAATGAATGCACGTCTTTCAACATTCTGTCAGAAGTATTCAGAAGTATTCGAAAGTATTCAGAGGGTAAAAAAAGCGCAGTCTCATCTCGCAGAAGTCAATCTTGCTTGGTCCTTGGAGCTGTAAACATCTGTTTTGAGCTTCTGGAGCAGCTGGGAATATTTGCACGTTCTATTGGTGATATCTATGAAAACATGTTTTTCTTTCCTCATTTAATGTTATAGAAACAGCACTTTTCCAGATCGAGCAGCAAAAATTATCTGCGGTCCTCCTCATCATCGAGCATCGAGGAGCTGAGAGGAAAAATAATTTGCAAGAGGCAGTGTCTGCAGAAAATTTGCAGAAGAAGCCATAATTTCGGTGGGCTGGAACTTTCATTGGTAAACCCGATAGTAAAATTTTTATAACAGCTTAACTGGCATCAAAACTTATTAAATTAGATGATTCCATATGGTATGATGCAGAGTCTCCATTTAGAAGATGAAAGTGTACTTCGGTCTAAATACCTCAGATATTTCTTGGACTTCTGTTTTCCCATTTTCGAGTGTCGAGTTTGTCAAATTAATCAACCTGTGAAGATTGATTGTTCCCTAATGTACAACTTTCTCTTGTGGAAGACTATTCATGAAGGACAGATGTATGTCAGTACAAACAATGAGTCTCTATCGCTGTCTGCTGTTGCCATCAGTGAACTTTACTGGACCAGTGTCACTGAGTGACCTTGAGGAAAGCTGGAAATTTAACAGCAAGTTAAAGTTAATTAAAATAAACGTCTCTATGACAGAGTATAATTAAACTGCTTAAGGTACTGGTAAATAAACACGCAGTAGTCAAATGATAATTCCTGTTTCAAGTGGTTAATACAAGCAGGACTATATCTCGTAAATATGCATACAGAATACGTGCCTAAATGTTGGCCACATTTAAAGAAATTAAACTTTGCCAACATACCGTTCCCTACAGAGTTAGAATCTGTTCATATTTTCGAGAAACAGAATGAAGACGTGTCTATAAACATACGCGGCATCTTGTGTTCAGATAATGAACGAAAGAATGTAGAAGATAAGAGGAAAGTCAAAGAATTCCTAGTTGCAATACTGCGTGTTCCAAAATACCGTCCCAACAGACAGGTGAATCTGCAAACTTTGCAGGTGGTGACAGATAGAGGTCATTCCTACTACATAAAAATATGTCGATAGTTTGACGGAGTAGTATTACCCGTCATCACCAATAAACTGTAGGGTGTGAACACTGCCTTCTTTGTTTTGATTCCAAAGAAAGACTAGATGACACTCAGTTGACTGTGACCAGTTTCCACCAGTCACCAGTGTACTGCCTAGTGAAAACATCCACTTTTTAAAATTTACAAAATTTTTTGGTAAACTGGAACTGCCTTTCGTGATTTATGCTGATAGAGAGTCGATATTGCGACCAGTTATTTGTTGCAGTCGTAGTGCAGACTTTGAATCGTATTCCAGTCAGGTATATTGCCATAAGCCGTTCTATGTCTGCTATCATACACACCACACACATAACCATCAATACGCCCAATTTCAATCACTTACCGACAGCGATTGCGTGAAATGATTTACTCACCAACCAACTTTAAGCAACCGCTGAGACTGTGAATGGCTTTTTATCGCCGGTTAAACAGATAGTATAAATCGTCGACGAAGAATCAGCTTTTTTCTCAGAAAATATCTGTCACATTTGTGAGAAAATCGTGGAAAAAAAGATGTGAAAAACCTGTTTCATTGTCATGTCACAAGCAAGTACTGAGGCGCAGTGCATCCCACCTGCATTGTGAATTATAGGCATCACTATACTGTGCCGGTCGTATCTGAAATCTGAGCAATTACCAAAGGCATTTATTGGTCACGAACCTACGTGAACAAATGACAATCCATGGCAATGAAGACATTACATGAACTCCAGGGTTTGTTTCTGTGATATGGGTAAATATAAATCTTTCACAGTGAATGTTCCGGTAATGCATTAGGAGAAAAGAAGCAACGAAAATTTCCACTTTATTGACTCACTAAATTTTCTGGAATGTTCCCCTGAGAAGTGTGCATATTACCTGAAGCCAGAAGAACTCAAAATAATGAGACCATATTTTTTCGAGAATCGAAAGTTTATTTGAGTTAACCAAATGGGAATCTACCAAAATGAATACCTCAGCAATTAATCGAATTTTCAGCATAATTGTCTGCCCTCAGAAGAAACGTTTAAGAGCTTCCTAAAAAGCGAAAAAATAATAGAGGCTGTGTATCAAAGAGCAAACAGTGTATGGAAAAAAATTCAGCTTCAAAGGAGTCGTAGAATACTCCGATTTGTACCTCCAAAGTGGTGTCATTCTTCTTGCCAATGTCTTCGAAATCTTACGCGGTTTTTCTATTAAGACATTAGAACTGGTTGCTGCACATTATATTACCGCATCTTGTTTGGCGTGGGATGCTTTGCTGAAAATTGCCAAAGAGGAGTTGCAGCTAACAATCGATATCGATCCACTCCATTATGAAACGAGGAACCAGGGGCGGAACAGTTCACTGATCTTGTAAACATGCAGTTATCAATAACAGGTTGACGTATAAATACTATGAAAACGTCGAAGAATCATACATCATACACCTTGATAAAAATAGGTCACACAGATGGGGGATGTTAAAACATCTTCCGGTATCGAATGGCTTCCTTCGGAGAGCATCAAACATTTTGGTGTGGAGATGGTACCAGAGGACCCGAAGACTAGGTACATACTGCAAACTGATCTTGAACACCTGGAAAGCATTCATGATTACTTTCAGATTTACACTTTTGTGAGGAAAAACTGGTACCACCACAACACAAGAAAAAAATCAAAGAAATTGTTTCAGATCTTTTAAGAAAGTGCTCGAAAAGTAAATTCGTTTTGGAGAAGATCATCTAATATTATCGTTTAGGCAAGCTCCCTGGATAAAGTTGTACATGGAAATTAATACCCAAAACCACGTGAGCGCATGGAATGAATTTGAAAAGAATTTTTTAAACTTATGACGGATGTCGTATTCCGCAAAACCACGAAACATATGCGAAAGACGCTGCACGTTAGACTTGCAACATCATGGGAGGGCAGTTTTGTGGTGGCTGCATTAGTTGAAATACATATTTTTGAAAGTTGCGTGGTTTTTAAACAAAGTCTTGTTGCCATTGAACTCTGCAAATTAAATGGCTTCTTCCCCAAACCAATTGGAGCTTGAATGGCTAGCTCAGATATATCGGAAAATGTCCTTTTCAATTCCCATCGTGGATGGGAACAAATTTCCTCCCAATTCTGTAAACACGAGCTAAACAGATACTGACAGCTGCATATAACTCATCAGGACTACCGAAACCTATTAAGATTCCCGGCCAATAACATATACAATATTCCACTAGTGAATAAAAATGTGGTTGGTTTGATGAAAGACGAACTTAACTGTAAAAGTGTTAATACTAAAAACTATCCTAGAATTTATGGACCTATACACAATAACGAGTGCGCTTTAAACCGAGTCAGAATACATAAGGCGCAGAGCGAAATGTGTAAAACTATCTTCTGTAAATGGTATCACCATTGCCGATTACAAGCACTGTGTCCCAGAGTCGTAAGTGAAAACAATTTAACAGTTTGTCATTCCTTCGAAACAGCATTTTGTTTAGTCTATTAAACCACCTGAAAGAGTCCTGATTGAAATTTCCACTCTGCAGGGGAGTCCGCGCTGATATGAAACTTCCTGGCAGATTAAAGATGTGCGCCGGACCGAGAATCGAAGACGGGACCTTCGAATTTCATGGGACAGAGCTCTATCTTCTGAGCTACCCAAGTACGACTCATGACCCGTTTCACAGCTTTAATTCCGCCAGTACCTTCCTCTCCTATCTTCCCAACTTCACAAAAGCTCTCCTGCAGACCTTGCAGTACTAGCGCTCCTGGAAGAAAGGATATTGCGGGTATATGGCTAAGTCACAGCTTTGTGGATGTTTGTAGAGTGAAATTTTTACGCTGCAGCGGAATGCGCACTGATATGAAATTTCCTGGCAAATTAAAACTCTTTGCCGCACCGAGACTCGAACTCGGAAACTTTGCCTTTCGCTGGAAAATACCTTCTGAGCCACCCATGTACGACACACAGCACTTCCTCAGAGTTCCGCTAGTACCTTCGTCTCCAACCTTCCAAACTTCACAGAAGCTGTCCTGCCCTCCTTACGGAACTAGCACTCATGTAAGAAATGATAATGCGTAGACATGGCTTAGCCACAGCCTGGGAGATGTGTCCACTCTGAAGTGTGTGATATGAAACTTCCTTTCAGCTTAAAACTGTGTGCCGGACCGAGACACGAACTCGGGACCTTTCCATTTCGCGGGCAAGGCTGTACCATCTGTTTTACCCAAGCACGACTCATGACAAGTCCTAACACCCCATCATTCCGTCAGGGAGGTAGGAGATGATGTTACTGGCGGAATTAAATCTGTGAGGATGGGTTGTTAGCTGTGCGTGAGTAGTTCAGATAGTAAAGCAGTTTTCTGCAAACCACAAAGTTCCTGATTTCGAGTCTCGCTAAGGAACACAGCTTTAATATATCATAAAGTTTACTTAAAACTCTATTTATTTCCTCAGGCCGAAAAATTATATATACTTCCCGATAATGCAAATAAACTGGCCTGGTAACACTATCGCATCAAAAATGATTATTATAATTGATTGATTTTTGATATTAAAATATAGCTACTTACAATAATTTGATTTATATAAACTTAAAGTCTGATATGCGAATATGTGGGTACTGGAAGATATTATGATTGTGTATAATGTAAATATGTGATTATTTTTATTGTAATACTGCAAATACTTGAAAAATATATAAGTAATATAAATACTAGACAAAAATGATTGTATGTATATTACGTAACCATCAGATTGGTTTTAATTGTAAAAATGTTAATACAGAAAAACTATATTGTCAGTATGATAAAAGTGTAATTAATGTAAAAATATGAGAGAAGAAATTAGAAAAAATCATTTGTTTTATAATAAATTTTGTATGTATGAATACATTATATTTCAGTTTTATACCTCAGTAGTTTATTTCCACACAGGTTTAGTTAGAGTATACCTCACTCTCGGCTGGACAGCGTCTGTATCAGGATAGGTGAGATGATCAGAGGTGTTTTCCCTCTCTCTGCATTAGACCTCTCCCTCCACCTCGCAGCGGACATGCACTGACGCTCTTTAATTTGTGTGCTGTGGCGCTGTATGCATGTATGTGAGTGACTCACGACGAAAGGTTCAGAGATCGGAGTGTCATTTCATAAACTGTTATGAGAGGTAATATTTACCAACGAGATGTGGGTGGACAGATGTACACAAAACATGAGTGAGATGTTTAATGAGGACAATTAAATGATGAGACAATACAGAGGATAATTTTATGGAAAATATGTCGCATTTCTGGTAATATTTGTAAGCATTGGTTACTGATCTCATGTGCGCTTAAGGAGTATATAATATATTTCACATATGAAATACAGAGATGTGTGGTGTGGTGTGTGTGTGTGTGTGTGTGTGTGTGTGTGTGTGTGTGTGTGAACGAGGGAGAGAAAGAGAGAGAGAGAGGGGGAAAGAGAGAAAGAGAGTGAGAGAGATTACAGATATGCACAGTTTTTTGAGATATATAAAGCAGAGAGAAAAGATTACTTTGGTTGAGAGAATTGTTTAAAAAGTATAGTGTTTCAAGCAAGAGATAGATATAGATTACTTTTGTACGGAGCACAGAATTAGGCGTACAGACACGATATTATTTTATAAATGCACATCTTTAACGTTGGAGTAATTTTTACGGCATATTTGTCTAATACCACACTCTGATATGTTGGAAGGAGGAGGGGGATAAAGGACACACTTGGGTTCTTTCCATCATCTGCACTGGAAAGACGGACGTATTGGTGGGGAATTATAAACCACACAGTCGGTGTGTGTGTAAGTAAGGCAATTTGACACAATTACTAGACTATGCTCTGATTGGTTGGAGACAGAGAGAATAGGGGCGTCAGTATAAAGTCCACAACTGGCCTGTCTGCCACGTCTTCGCCAGCCGCAGTGGACGAGCGGTTCTAGGCGCTTCAGTCTGGAACCGCGCGTCGCTACGATCGCAGGTTCGAATCCTGCCTCGGGCATGGACGTGTGTGATGTCCTTAGGTTAGTTAGGTTTAAGTAGTGCTAAGTTCTAAGGGACCATAGTGCTCAGAGCCATTTGAACCATTTGCAACGTGTTTGAATGTTTACTGCAATGCTATGATTGTATGAAAATAAAGATGAGGGGAAGGAGAAGCAGACATTTCTCAATGTACTTTGTAATACCATTCTCCGAAGAAGAGAGGGAGGAGGGTTATGAGCACACAGTTCGTCTTGGGTTTTCCAGCGCTATGAGTGACTGAAGGTAAAGAGCGCGGCACTATAAAAGATAGGGGTTTTTTCATAAATTTTCCACTTGCCCAACTGGACTATTTCCATCATAGATTCATAATTATTCGCTCTGTCTGGCTGGTTATAAGGAGGGGTTTCTCACTGAAAAGGATAACGATGTGACAGATGACATCACTAGTTGAAGTCCATCGAAGCATAACGTCACTGGTAAAAATGATGATATCACTAAGTCAGTGGCCAAGACTACATGACGTCACAAATATGAACAAAGTAGCTCATTTTATCTGTAACACTACTGCTCCAGACAGTAATTTTGTTAAAACTGGATCTGCTGAGGCCTTAGGTCTTTCGCTGCTCTGTCCAAATCTTCTCACAGTATCATATCTCTCATTTCCACCGATTTCCTCTTCTCTTTCAATAACATTGTCCTCAAGTGGCTTCTCCTATATAGATCGCCTATATATTTGTACCACCTTGCAGCTTTAATTTCTTACGTTAGTAGTGGCTTGCCACATGAGAGCTTGATATAGAGTTGCTTACCCTTTCTCTAAACGCCTACTTAATTTTTATGTAGGTGGCGTCTCCCATTCCCTGAGTTATGGATGCTTCTGCAGCCGTGTATGTTTCCTGTAACCATTTCTGCTTAGCTGTTATACACTTTTTGTCATTTTCATACTGTATTCCCTTTCGCTTCCTTCATTTGCTGAATTTTTAATTTTCTGCTTTCGTCAAATACAAATGTGCTGTTACTTGCACACGGTTTAAAGAGAGACACGGAAGCATCTGTTTATAAGAAGTGGGTGCATACATTGGGCCGTGCGGTATGTGGAATCAGTAAGCTTGGGGCCTACTGGCTGTATGGCTTCTGGATGCAACACTAGAGGACGGCTAGGGCCCTCACACGGATTTCGCTCTGCAATGTGTCTTCTCGCAGGCTTGACAGGATTTGGTGCTACCAGCCGAAACGCGCGCCCATGGTGCGATCCTTCGTCACATTCCTGAGGTCAGCCTATCACTGAACAACATAATCAACTCACAAGCAGCTGTCTTAATTGTGTTGCATATAAGGGGATTTTTGAATACAACGTTTTCCTGCTTTTATTCGTTGCGATGGGCTTGGGCGTTCGCGGTCCTTGGAACTGGTTCTACCTTTAAAAGTATAATTTTCAAGCCACTTTACGGAGTGTAGTGAAGGGCACTTCTATTATCACTATCCCATCCCATCACTACAATCCGTTCACGAAAGGCGGATGAGAAGAATGAATGTAGGAGACCTTCGTATTATCTGTAATTTCTCAATCTGTTTGGGTAATTTGGTGCTACACAAAGTATATGGGACGCACAATACATCTCCTGTAGCATTTCCCACCGAATTTTGTTGAGCAGCTCTGTAATACTCTTGTGTCGACTAAGGGAACACGTGACGAAAGGAGCCACTATTATTTGTCTCTTGTCTCACCTATTAAGCCAAAATGTTAAGGTTCCTATACCGATGAGCATTATTCGAGAATCTATAAACCAAGTGTCTTGTAAGCAACTTCTTTCATTGATGTAATTTTCCATACGTTACTTCTTATGAATCTCAGCCTATCATCTGCCTACAATATTTATTGTGTAGTCATTCCATCTTAGTTTTATTTTAGTTAGTATTTAAAGGGATTTGTCGCTACTGGTATAATTTAACAGCAGTAGCTTTTCGTCTATTTAGTCCAAATATGTTATACTTACATACTTTCAGGGTCAGCTGAGAGTCACTTCGTCAGTCACCGATCGTTTACAGTCCAAATGCAGTTAGTTGATATTTTATGGCACTACTACCTTCTTACAAAACAACTGAATCATCTTGAACAGCCTCATGGATCTTCCACGTTATCCACAATATCATTTATGAAGGGGGTATCACAATTAATGGCGGAAACGAGTACAACTGAAAGCATACGATATTCGAAGCGAGAAAACCCTAGTCGTCATTGGTCCACAAACAGACCATTTACAACATAATGGTGACTATATGGTTACCAACCACCATTGACTTAATACTGTGTGAACGTCATCCCTATTAGGAAAAGGTAACAATACTGTACGACGTTAAGAAAAGTTGTTAGAGATACTTTGGCAGAAGTGCAGGTGTATTGCACGAACAAAATAAGAGTTGTACAACTGTACACGTAGCTAAGGTGGCGATGAAAGTGTCGTCCTTGTATACAGGGGCAGTCATGTTTTCGCATTGAGTTTCGAATCCTTTAAAAGACGCTAGGATCATTTTGCAAATTTTTAAAAGCACTAACCGGTCTACAACTCTGATAGCCAGAGTGTTGTACACAATGCTTGAAGACGTCTTCAGGCACACAAATCCATGGAGTTCAGATCAGGTGACCTTGGATGCCACGGTACTGTTCCTTCTCACCCAGTGCACCTTTAGCCATATTGACGCGACAGATGTTGTCTCACCATTGAAGAAAGATCTGCCGATACTGCATTATGCGTGTACCGCTTCCTCTGATACCGCCTCATATCCTGCGGTATCCGTTCTCCGTTAAACGCTCACGTCCATGCCCTGTGTCGTCACGACTGCTCTCCTCCTGTACCGCTGCCACCTCCTGATGGTGCCATGAGGCTATGGATACTCTTCAATCCCCAGAAGTATCGCCTCGATCTTCCCTGATCGCAGATGTGTGGGGTGACATGGACCATGTCATCAAGTCACCAATTCCACCCACCAATCTGCGGGAACTGAGTGCTTAGGTGTAATCGGTATGGGATGGAGTATGACAGGACTATGTCCGAGACCTGTGCAATTCCATTACGCGACGTCTGGACTCTTGTATTCGCAACCGGCAACATAATATCATGTATGTTTTGTAGCCATGCAGCGCAATAAATGTTGGTCCCTCAAAGTGTAATAATTCCTTGTGCGTGGTACCACCCGCTTGCCGTCAACAAAGTTCGCAGTCTGCATTGTTCTCTTGTTTACAGCTCTTTTTATAACAGTCAGTGTAGCTACAGTGACCAAAAGTTTCGAGTCAGAAGCTATTTTATCACAGGTGTTGCATACAGCAAGATACCAAACAGGCCAGATTGAAAGGGTTCAGCTCAGATAAAGCACCACATATGCTAGGCCTCGATCCCTTGAATGTTCTAGGCTTCCGAATCCATATAGGAACCAACCAGATTCATACTGATATTTCGACTGAGAAGTACCAAAACTGTTGGATGTCTGTTTTTTTTTTAGAACCAAGCAGTAATATTAAAACCACAAGGCACACGTAACGCTGAATCCGAAAGTTTTGACAAAATTTATCAAACTGCAAATTTTCCATTTGAGTTAAAGGATAAAGTTAAACAGGAACTTGAATGCCTAGAACAGAAAAGAAACGCAAAATCTATAACTAGTAGTCACTGGGCAACGCGTCATGTCAGTACAGAAAGCGAATGTCATACTACGAATCTGTGGAGACATGAAAGTGACGGTCGATACACAATCCGTCACTGATTCTTACCCAGTCCCGAAACTGGAAGGACTGATGCAGTGACAACCAAGAACTCTGAACGCACGAGGATTTCTTTCGTCCGACTGTACACTTTCCGAACTAACACGCTGCGATGTGCAGGAGATGGAAAAACTGCAATAGCGCCACATTGCGATCCACTCGCACAAAGAAAATATAACGATATGCATACGGCTTTGTTTCATATTGCACTGTACTAGGATACTTGAAAATATGAAGCTCTGTACAACTCATCAAGAAGAGGAATACAAGGCTATTAAAAAAAGATCAGAGTTCAAATATTGATTGTGTCCAACCTAAAAAAGGTGAAAACGCAATAACAATCCACCTGGAAAGAGAAAAGTTCAGATTTTTATGTATTCAATGTGAGCACAATATGTTACACGAAAGATATCAAATCAGTAGCTCATTTCCTGCCACACACGAAGCAGCAGGTCTCTTCTCGTTACCGAATTCAAATATTCAACAACTCAGTGTCGCAGACTTTCAAGAGTATCGGTCATAGGGGGATAAAAACTCTTTCTTTTATGTAACCCACCCAGATGAAAGTCACAAGATGTCATGTCTGGAAACCTGGGAGGCCACCAGTGAAGAAGTTCATATTCTGCTCTTCCTCTTTGAACCCAACGTTCTGGAATGCCACCATTCAGGTAATGTCTCACGCGCCTAAAGGTTTTCACTAAGCACGTCTGACCTTACCTGAGAGACAAATTTATGTCAGGGTTAGAGTAAGTCAAGCTCTGCCATTACTTCCATACTACAACAAATATTTTAGTATTTTAAGGAACGTCATTTAAATATCTAGAAGTAAGCAAGTCCTGACAAAAACTAATAATACAGATAATAAGAATGTACAAGGTACCATAACGTTTGAACTAAATGGCAATTTACAATTGACAATCCACAAGCTACTTGAACTTCTAACAACCACTTTCTGAATATAACAGCAAAAACAGAATTTAATAGTTCAGTTGGAGAAACAAGAGTGTGTATTAAAAGGTCATTCACAATTAAGAAACTAGAAGTAGTACCAACATATTTCACTGACTTTGAAAGAATTATAATAACCTCATATGTTGTTGCACGAAAAGCTGTTCCTACTTAATAAGTGATGTCTTTAGTCATGTACTGAATCCATCAATGGAACAGGGAATTCTGCCAGATACATTATAACGTGCAATTGTTGAACCACTTCATAAGTGATGTATCACATGAGAAGGAATCAGTGAATAGAGTATAAAGCTCCACATTTTGGGCTGTCTATATTGATGGCAAATTAGAACTGAAAGAAACGTATTACTTAAATTCTAAAAGATTTAATCAAATTTTCCTGATCATGTAATTGCTTATCTAGGAAACGAACGATTATAAATTCAGATATATTTTGCATTTTTCCACTCGCTAACTTCTTATGGAATAATTTTCTACTGTAACTCAACTCCTACAAGAAAGCACTATTTACACAAAAGCGAACAGTAAGAATAATGAATGTTGTTCACCCACAGACATTATGCAGGTACCTTTTCAAGGAGCTAGGGATTTTAACCCTTAAGTATTCACGTCTGGTCAAAAGACCCAAGAGATTTTTCATTTGTTCGAAATCTTTGGCATGTGACCTTCTGAAATTTGCCAGTGGCATTTATTTTCCTTTACTGCTCACCGAATTCAGACACTGCATTTTGAGTTATTGTTTGTTACTTTGTTTCGCATTAAATTCCTATTGTTGAGCGTTTTACCTGGCGGGACTCTTGGCTTTCCGTCATTATCACCCTTGGATCGCGACGCGAGTGTTTGCATTCCACTATTTTGCTCATGTGACTGGACATGAGTATGAGTGCTTGGCAGAAAAATACAGAGACAACAAATTTCGAACAACTGAGTTTCTCCTTTCTGCATATGCAGAGTCGAATTACTTGCCTTTTTTCATATCTCACTTTCTAGTTTTAGTCAAAAGGAAAGTTACTTGGCAGTTGTTTTATAATGAAAAAATATACCTAAAGTATTGACTGATGAAAAAGCTATTGCGGAATGCTTTTGAGATTATTATGATGAATGTGTGGGACCCTTCTCTGAATTAGAAGAATACAATGTGAAAGAAAGTCAACACTATACTGATACAGACATTTCTGCTGCTTCTTGCGATGAAATGGTGACAGAAAAACGATTCTTTTCTCTGGTGGTTACAGTAAAATGAATTGAAACAAACAGAATTTTAATCACAGGGGCCATTCTAGAAAGTACTGTACCACTACTGCACATAAAATTAGAGCTCTAGGCGCAGTAAAGGAAACAAAGACACCTGGAAGAACTTCTTCCTTTATTTTGGCAAGAGTATAATTGGCAGGCTGGTTATGAATACTAACTTCTACATTATGAGAATCGACGCACATTTTATGATAAGCCTTGTCACTCAAGTTACAGATAGAATTGTAATGAAGGCATTTCAATTGTGGTTACTGTCAGTTTGAACCTCCAGAGCTTCCCATCTCAACTTTACAGTTGTGTGGGGTCAGGAGAGATTTGAAAATTTCCGCTGATGGTATTTTACTACATTTCTTTTATGGTTTCACTCAGTTCGGTTTAATAACACAAGTGACTGAGATCAAATTCGTAGATATATCTGTTTTTGCTGTCACATGTGAGTTGCTATCTCACATATTCCAGAATATTGAAACAGTTCATGAGGGACAATGCAAACCTCTTTATAGGCTTCAAACGAAATAATTTGCCTTTAAGCACATTTACCAAGCACATGTAAGTAGTTTTAATATATCGATTTTTCACCAGAGAAAATATTTTTAACAATTCTCATAGTTAAAGACAAAATTTTACTTATATCTGGAAAGTTTTCATTTAAATACAAAATAAAAAACATACTTAATTTTTTCTTTATAAGTAAGTTCTTTGAGATGGTGTTTACCTATATCCACAAATCAAATTTTCATTTATTCAAATTATTACAAAACTAATAAATTATTCTCTTTATATATAAGCTGTGTCACACCTTACCTAACTATATCATTAAATAAAATTTTCAATGGTACATTTCAACCATAAGCGTTTTAAAAATTAAAAACATAAATTTTTCCTATGTAAATAAAAAACAAAAACTAAAGTATTCCAAAGCTTACAAAAGAATTGTAAGGAAAATCAAGGACTGAGTTACACAAATTTCGGAAATGGTTGTAAAGAATGTGGTTATTCAAATGTAACCAGTCAAAACCCCTTGGAATTTAAAGATAATTTTAATATGAAAGAAAAGAAGAAGAGAGACCTAAGGCACAAAAATATAATAATATAAAAGAACTTTGCACAATTTGTAAAACAAAAATGTAAACAATTTATCTAAACTTAATAAAGAAAAATTTATCGATCATATCTGAACTCCTGTTGATAATATTAATAATAATGAAATATAATTGAATAAAAACCTTTACAGGAACTGCATTATATATGTAAAACTATAAATTTAAACATTATTCTTGACGTAATGTATAACAGTTAATCACACTTAGGATACTATTAGTAATATCTATAATAATAATTATTTTCAAAAGCTTCTAGTAGATAAATAGAAGAAATTACCGAAAATTCTCCACAAATTTATATTGTGTTAGTTTTCCATATGATTACAACAGTTTTAAAGTACCTCAGCGAATAAGAAGAAAACTTCTGTTATTAAATCAGGAATGATAACTCACAAACTTCATAATGACGGTATTATTGTTGGAGCACAAGAATATTTAGAACACTTAAGAAATAAGTAATCTTTAAATTTAAGAATGATTTCATACACAGCAGATCATTTGAATTTTATTGACATTCAACGAAAAACATGAAGTAAACGAATCCAATTTTAAAACAAAGAATGAAGTTTTATTAAGAACAACTGATTTATAAGGTTATTATCGAAAATTAATTAATAAACTATTAAGTGATATGGAAGAATGGAAAGAAAAAAATTGTTATGGCCTAATTTCATACAAATAGTTACAAATCAAAAGTTGATAATCTAAATTCAATTTTGTGACCGTCTTATATCGATTAGAGAAAATAAATTAAAAATTAAAAAAGATGTATTTAATGTAAAAAAATTTCAAAATGTTTCCCTTAGTCAATAGCAATTGATTACGTATGAGTAATTACAAAGATATTGGGTTCGAAATAGATGAAATTTTTGCGAAAGAGAAATTTATGTTAAATATTCTGATATTAGTAAATTGGGAAAATAATCGATTTCCATTAAGGTTTTTGCTAATGGTGAAGAATATGTTGTATATTCTAATACCACAAAAATAAAAAATAAAACGTATTTTTCTTTTAATTTTAAAAGAAATTCTCATTATTGTTGTTGAACGATCTATCTACATTAACTGGTTCACAATCAACTAAAAATTGACTTATTTCTTTTGGTAAGTCTGCTGAAGATGGGTTAAGATTATTAATTTTAAATAAATTCAAATTCATGGCCTCAGTCACTGATAAATTATTTTCAAATGTAACAAAAATATTTAGAGAAACAGCAAATGTTTGAAAGACAGGAATTAGGTTTAATAATTAAGAGAAAGAATTTATTATTACGACTATATGTTGTCTCAACAAAAATTAAGAGAAAATAAATTACAGAAAAAATAGGACTTACAATCAAGACATAATAAAGATTATAATTGTGATGAAGATAACCATGCAAAAACATTTCAGAGAATCATCAGCATTAGAAATTTAGATGGGTATGCAGAATTATTGAATAAATGTTATGTTTTAATACTAGCAGTTATTCTTGAATATCTTAGAGGTACAAGTATTAAATCCCATAAACATGATTCATCTTGGTATTTATGGCTCCAGATTAACCTTGGGATTCTATGTTAAGAACTAGAAAAATTTAATTAGTGTTATTAATCGTTTATAATATGATTTCATTTCTTGTAAAAAATTTTAGGTGGATTTATAAAACATTAGAAGATATGTTAAAACAGATAAAAAATATATGAAATACCTTGAGCCAGAAAAACAATAAAATTAAATTACATATTTAAACCTAAGTAATTTATGTCGTGGCACAACGTCCCCATTTTTAGCATTTAGAGATATCAGCTGGTTCAATTCTAAATTTTTAATTCAGAAAAAATACTTAAAATATCAGGTGATCATAAATATGGCTACATTTAAGTTGTAAATCTAGAATAATCGAAAAAATATTTGATTTAGCACTAGCACCAGAATTAGGATATGTATTACTAACAACATTACATAGAACAGGAAAATGTATTTTACATTATAAAAATCTCAAACACTGCTTAAAACTTATTTTAAGGTCATCAAAAATTCTTATAATATTATTAATTTGAACATTCAGAATGCTTCAATTATTATATCGATTTTAATACAGAAATGAGAAATACAGCAGAAAATGTTTGGAAAAAATTTCAATAAAATGACGAATAACTCAATGTTTGGAACAAAATTGGAAAGTATTACAAATACACAAATATTAAAATAATAACACATCCAAAAGTACTTGAAATTTATTTGAGAACTAAATTAATAACTTACTCCTGGATTTTAAGAAAATGTTATAGCAGTTCATATGAAAAAACAATAGTTACATTTAATAAAACAAATTATTTACGAATGAGTATTCTAAGTTTTTCGAAAATACAATGTATGAGTTTCATTATAATATAATGAAGCCAAAGTATGGTGAAAATACTGATTCATGTTATATGGATACAGAATTCTTAAAATTACGATTTATGAATGGAAATTTTTATAAAGCTATAAAATCGATGATAACCGAATTTGACACAATGATAATTTAAAAGATAAGAGTAATAGAAATTTCACAAGTTTTGATAACATGATAAAACAATTCTGAAAATTGAACTTCATTAGATCTTTTAAACATATATTGTATACAGTTAAATGTAATAAAGCTGTTTTGTGTTCTGAGGATGAGAATGGTGTTTTATTACTAGTAGGAATTAATATATTACCACATAATCACTCTATATTAAACAGACTAAGGTAATAGGTGATGAAAAAGATTTCTTATTGGAAGTACACAACTGCATGGAAGATTCCCAAAAAATTATAATTAATATAAAAGTTATTAACTGTTTAACATTTTTTCACAATATGGTTATTTTTGTGGCTTTCGAGATACATTTTACAAACAAATTTTGCACAGAAACCTTAACGTTTTCATAATATCTTTCTTTTGTTAATTAGAATTTATTTTATGTTTTTGTAATGTTTATGAAGACAGTTATAAAAATATTTCGAAGCATGTTTAATCTTTTTTTAATTAATTTTCACCAACAAATGTCATTTTATTCCAGTTATTACCAAGTTATTTTGTATGTTGAGTTTTATTTTCCCCTTATTCCTTAAGTTTCAAATTTATACACTTTTTTTGCTCAACAGACAAATCATCTCACTTTCACTTTCCATTTAAAAGAAACAATTTATTAACATTAAAAAAAATATTTATATTTTGTGATATATAAATGTATGCAGTATGAGATATATGAAACAATGAACTCATACGTAACGATAAAGAAGTTTCAATTATTATTTATGATATATTTGATCACTGTTTTAAAGCTGAAAATGTGTATTATTTAGGAATATTCGCATTCTGGAAAAGCTTCAAGTGATTATGTTGAAAGTAAATACATAAAATTTGTAAAGAATAGGAGTGCAGCCATAAGATACATTGAAATCGTATACAAATTTTAGAAATGAACTAATATATTTAATTTGGTTTTGAAATCAGATATTAATATGGCAAAAAATTGTCCTGTTTGAGTTTATCAAAATGTTTTACCTACTACTCGAAAACAGGGAGAATATAAAATCTGAAAAGAAGTAATGAGGTTTTTTATGAAGATCAGAAAGAAGAAATAAATACAAAGAAATTATTAAATTGGAAGAGGAAGGAATAGAACACTTAAGAGAAACAGTTCAGTTTGCTACAGATATACTAAACAAAAGAAATGAAGGAATAAGTATGTTATTTAAACATGGGGTTCCTCGAACTGTAATCGAAACTGATGACCTACTTTTGTTGTTTTAAGGTTATATGATTATAAAAATGTTTACCATGTTTCTCGAACACCATTTAACCATGTTGAAAAACATATATTTTCAGAGAATGACATCCAAAGAGCGAAGCATTTCAAAACTATTTATTTACAATATTCAATAATTTTTAATATTTGAACGAAAGTCATCTTACGGATCATTCTTTGTCGAAATTATTTCGATACTTTAATTAATTACTTAAGATAACAGTTACAGGACGATATAACTGATCTAGCAAACGTATTTTAAAATATAAATCAAAATTACAAATACTTTTTTATCTTTAAATATTCAATAACTACATAACAATTATTATATTCACCAAATCCACAAAATTCAATAGCAGCGCATTAGCGCTTTCGGCTAACACAGCGGGTTTTTTATTCATTTTTTTATATACCCAAATATTGTGTCAGTTATCAAGACTTAACACTTTAATATACGTATCATTACCTGTTTTATTCAAAACTTTTTCAATAAGATTAACATCTGGAAAGTTTGCTTTCGGTAGTTCAAGTTCCTAAATAATTCCTTTTCTTTCTTCACCATTTTAATGTTTCAGTTTATATATGATTAGAATATACTGAATAAAATCTTTAGTTTTAAAAATTTCTCTTGAGCTATTTCCTGTACACTCTTTTTCCATATCCCCATTTAGTTTACTTGTTCTTACTTTATCATCAGTTTTATATTTATCATTAGTATCTAAGAAGTTTGTTAAACGAACTGTTTTCTATAAAATTCTTTAATTTTCATTCTTCCCATCAATGGTTTCATTTTTAATGTTCAATCTTCAGTGTTTTTATATTATCAACCAATTTCATAAACAGTTAAACACAGTCATATTTTCGTTTTAAGTCAAACTCTTTGCCCAGATTTTTCTTTTAATGTTGTATTAAACTTTACATTAACAGATTCTTTTATTTCATTAAAGGTTGAATAATAATTAATATTACATTTTTACATTAATACTTGAAATTCATTATTATAAAATTCATTACCATTAACTGTTTGTAAATTTTTTGGATTTCGATCTCATGACCTTTTTTCTAAAGCATTTGCATTATTTTTTCCAGTTTTATCTTAAACTGGAATAGTCCAAGCAGATTTTGAAAACAACAACCACAACATTAATAAATATTTCTACACATTATTTATTTTTTAAATTCTTATTCATTTTCCAGAATTGATGTCGATAACATCAACTTGTTATAAATCATCTACTCCAAACAGAATTACATTTTTCTTTTAAAAATTTTTTTTGTTGGATTATGTAATTCATTAAGTACTTCTTCACGAAAATATCCTTTTGAATTTAGTTAATTTTCAATGAATGTATTTAATACTTTTGCTACCAATGTTTCTGACAAATTGAACTTTTTTACATTTATAATTTTTACAAAATCTTCAATTTTCTGTAATCAATTTTTAGTTGTTACCCTATGAAGATCATGTTCTTCAGTAACCTTTTTACTTTTCAAACACTAGATGTGACTGATAATCCATTCATATAGAATAAAAAACAATTAAATCATTCTGCCAGATATCTAAAACTTTACATCAACTGGAATGGTTTTAACCAATTTTTTCTTGTTACAGTTACAAAATTGTATTTGCTTACAATTTTTATTGACAGGTTCTCAGCAATTATTTTGTAAAGTTTCTCAAATAAACTCATCAAAGTACCAAAATCATTAATTGTCAAATCCCTGGTTAAGTATTTACCAACAACAACAAGTTTTTAAGACTAAAGTGCTATTCATTGAAATGCAGCATTCTCTGTTTGCCTCCAACCATAATAGTAAATTTCACTATTCATTATTGTACACTTCATTTTTAAGATTGCATTTAAATATCGACTTCAATCTGTTTTGGGGGAATAATGTGAAAAACACTTTCCTGTTTCTTTATTTATAAAGTAATTAGTTAGATCACATTTATAAAGTTGTTTAATTTTTTTCGGTAAGTTACTTAGTTGTGACATATTTACTTAGTTGCTTTAGAATACTTGTGTATTCATCTTTGTAACAAGATTAGTTAATTGCATTTCTCTGTACTGTTTTGTAAGTGCAATATAACCATTTACTGGATGTAATACATCTATTATTCCATTACCTTTAACATCGGTATACCCTCTAGCTGCTTTAAATACGTTACATAACTGGTTATGAATTTGTTTTTTAAACTTTACCTGTTTGGATCAATATTTGCTTTTAATTTTTTTTGTGTTTTCTAAATCTGTTTGACCAATAATTGTTTCACATTTGTGCTGCAGCTTGTTTCCAAAAAATGCCCATTTATATTTCTAAATGTCATTAAATTTGTAATCACTAAATAGCAGTTTTAAAACAAACAGACACAAACGACCACAAATTACTTTGCTGAAGTTTTGTATTCTCTCGATGTTGTAGTATAGATATTTTTTTTGTGAACTGCTTGTTTAGGTGTATTTCCTCCAAATGAATCAAAAACAAAATCTATAGCTTAATTTTTATAATAGCAAATAAAATAAGTACCAGGATGGTCAGAGGTATCTAAACTAACTACTCCCACTACAATAATGTTTGGTTGTTTAGGTAAGTCATCAATCACAATGACACCATTATAACTTTAAATTTTTAAATGTTTAATGAATTCCTCTATGTCCAAATTGGATAAAGGGGTATTAAATTTGGCTTATTTAATGTAATATTTTTTCTTCTTTTAAACCTCTTCCATTAATTTCCATAGCTGATTTATGCCCCTTTTATTCTTCTAATTCTTCATCAGCTATTTTCTTAGTAATGATTGCATTTGAAATTGCTGCAGGTCCACCAGCAAATGAACCTAAATAGGGTAATGCACCTAATAGTAATGGTAGAAACCCATGCACTGGGTTTGTTAATCCAGTACCATCTAAAGCAGCCTGAGGACTCCATCCACAACCTTCTTTCTTTTTATTCAGGTATTTAATATCTTTTTACACAATAGGAATATCTAATTAAACTCGTGAATTTCCACAAGTTTTCTCTGTCTCTTTCGTTTTTGAACATCAGTTGAAAATAGTGCAATACAATTTAATTGTTCATTATTCGGTTTAAATTTAATTGATTGCTGTTTAGTTTTCCCACTGAGTGACTAAGTATAATCAATTGAAGAGTTAATCATTTATATAGATAAAATATATAGGTAAAGCATTCTATAAATGAAATCGATTTTTTATCATCATATATTCCCATTGCTAATTTGGTATTAGTATACATTACTTCTCTAACTACTGTTTCAGCTACCTTTTCATCAACTGATGCATCAGAAGCATACATTCTTTCATTTGTACCTAATTTAAGTTCTTTTTCTGATTCATGTCTTATTTTTAAATCTTTATTTTCTCTATACACAAATTCATGTTGTATTCAATCTTAATGTAATGTATTTATTCCCCTATCTCATCTAATCCTTCTTTTTAATTGTGAGATTATTAACAATAAAATAAATAGATTGATTTGGTAGCATATGCATTATTCCAACTACTTCATTATGATAATATTTGAAGAGCAAAAGGCAAAAATGATGATAGTAAATTTTTTCCCATTTTCAGGTTAGGACAGGAATTTGTAGCTCAAACACGGCCGAATTTGTAGGGGGGTGTACATGGCAAGAATGTTGGACGTTACTAAGTTATTTGCCATTTTATTTTTGTTGTGCACAGTAAAACCGATGAATGTCATCTGTGTTCACGGCACATATGATGAGAGTCATTTCATAAGGATGGCAGGACCTGCTTCATCAGGAGTTCAACATGCTGTCTTCATTCTTTTGTTTACTTTGTGTTTGTGGTTAGAAAGCTGCCAAAGTTTATAGCTTTTGTTCTCGGTAGTAGTTTCTGTGAAAATGAGTGACTTAAGTCAGTCAAGTGGGGATGAATATTGTGAAAACGTCAGTAAACCTAGCACAAAGAAGAGAAAAGCCCATGGAAGGGTAAGATATGTGATGAAAAAACTTGAAGTGTGTACTCATGAAACTGGGCCCGATTGCAGATGTAAAAGAATACAGTGTTTTGAAAGAGTTTGTGAAGGTGAGAGAAAAAGATTAATTTCTCATCTTAATAGTTTACAATCTAATGATGCTCAGTCCATATACTTGGGTGGGCGTATCAATGTTTGTGACATCAAAAATCTCAGATGAAGAAAGTCTGAAACACGTGTTAATGACTAGAGCTACACCTACAAAGTAAGAATAAAGGATGGTGATAATTTTATTGATACCCCTGTGTGTTTGAAAGAAACAGGTTAAACCCCAACAGACAAGAGAGGAAAGTATGGCCACAAACATTGTAGGACCTCTGAAGAACTTAAGCAACTTGTCATTGATCATACTGTATCCTTTAAGGGCTGTAGAAGCCATTATAGTTTTGATAAAACTAAAAAAACATGCTTTCCAGACACTTTAAATTTGAAAAAAATGTACAAACTGTACAAGACAGGTAGGCCTAGTGGTAAGATTGTGTCTATGAACATTATACACAGATATTCGTATTTAGGTTTAACATAGCTTTTGGATATCCCAGAAGCAACACCTGGAGTGCATGTAACAGGTACCAAGCAGACATGAAATTTCTAAACCTCCAGCTGGAACAGACTAATGATGCCAAGGAAAAAGCAAATATTTTAAGCTGCATTAAGACAAAACAATTTGGGAATGAACTACACTTGAGGAAAGCTAACATGTTTTATGACACAAAGAGAAAATGTGGGAAAATTTCAAGGAAAAGGGAGGATACTGAGGCACTTACCATTGATTTTCAAAAAAATTTAAGCTTACCTGATTTGACCACAAATTACGTTTACTACTGCCATCAATTCTCATTGTTTGTTCAATGTCCACAGTCTATCTATGGGAAATGCAACTTTTTTTGCTTACCTAGAAACAGAAGGAGGTAAAGGTGGAGACAAAGTAGTATCGATGATGCACTATTACATCTTCACCATCTTACAGTCCTATGTCAAAAACTTGTACATGTTTTGCGATTCTTGTAGTGGACAGAACAAGAACTACACCATGTTTCATTATGTGGTACAAATCCTAAAAAAACTAGACTGCATAACAATCATATTCCCTATTCGTGGCCACTTTTACCTAGAATGCGATAGAGATATAGCCCTGATAAACGGCAAATTTCCTGCTGAGATACCAGAGCACTGCTTAAACGAAATAAAGAATGCCAGAGTAAAGCCTTCGCCTTGCACTGTGATTGAAGCTGACCTAAATGTATTTAGTAAATGGACTGCTTTTTTGGAAAATCACTATCACAAGATATGCCCATTTGCTACACGACCAATTTGTGAAATAAAATTTTCAAAAGACCATTGTACGTTAGTTGAACACAGATCATCTTACACTGGGTACTTTCTTATGTCACTGATCCAAACCCAACACCAACTTACCAAGCTTTCAAGAGAGACAGACCCTGGTGATAATACGTCCTTCTCTTTAACACCAATTCTCCGTGAAGATAAGAGAAAATGAGTCAACACTTTACCTTTGCTTTCACATATCAATAATCTATAGACCTATAATGAGTTAGAGAATAATACCTCATAACAACAGTGTAACCTTGAAACTAATGAAAACTTATCAGTACAGGAAATATTTTTGCCATTATTGCAACACATATTTAGTTAGGTTATTAGTTAAATTCATAATACGCTATGTAAGTAGGTAGGTTACTATTTTATGAAAAAAACCAACAGCCGGTTCACTTGTTTTAGCCCAAAAGTTTGCTTACTTCCAGATCTGATTAAATTAAAACCTGGAAAGTACCAAGACCTGCAGCACCTGAAGCAGTTTTACAGTCCATCTGCTCATAAGTACTTTGAAGAACTTCCTCATTGACAAAACGTAAGTTGTAAGTGACAGTATTAAAATAAAATCTATATGGGCCTATTGTGTTAAAATCTAGAATATTATAAATCTTATAAAATAAACAGTTTTCCAGAATTCTCAATCTTGATTTCCAGTCTATCATTTATTTACATATTTTTTAATATAAACTAGTATACTATATCAGATGATTGGTAATTCACGTGTTCTGAAAATGAAATTTACTCTTCCAATAAAGAAGCCTATATAAATGTTTTATTAGTTAATTTTTGTTCAACTTCTTTGATGTGAAGTATGACAATGAAATAAAAATTTTACGCATATGAAGAAGTGATAGACATTCCTTTTGGCCAATACAGTTGAAGAAGTTTTAATAAAATTATTAAGGGAACCCGGAACCTAAAAATGATGAAATTTTGGGTTTTCAGTTTAGTGTGAAATAAAATACTACAGATCTTCGTCTATAAAATGACATATTAATCTACTTGTAGCTCAACGCCAACTATTTGAAAATATTATTTTCAATAATGTGCTGTAGAGGGCATGTCATGACATTGAATTTCCATGGATACATGTTCATTGAAAACATCGTTTTTCAAAACTTGCGGTCTTTGCAAAGACTTTATATATATTCTGTTGGCAATACAATTTGATAGGTAATTGTTTTGTCTGCGTATTGTAGTCTTTGGATACTGTTGTTTACATTGAGCATTTGGCGGTGATTGCATGATTTGTGTTGTATTTCTATTGCGTAACTGGAACATATCAAATATGCCTCGATTTAGTAACAGAGTTTACAAGAGGAAGAAACCTCCTCCGAGGTACAATAGTGGATCTCTGACAATTTCTCCGACCTTGGGAAATGATTCTGAAAACAGTGAGGTTATCCGTGAGGTGAAATCTACTCCTGTCTCTAGCACAAGCAAGAAGCTGCATGGATCAACTGAAAAATAGTGCAGTTTATTGGAGAAGTGTAGTGAGGATAGTGTGAACGAAATAATTAACATTTCATTGCTCTCAAAGGTGACTGAGAGTTCTGTACTGTATAAGGAATATTGCAAATTGAGTATGTCAGTAAATGTCAAGCGACACATAGGACTTGGAGCAGAAATCTGTCTCCATTGTACTAGTTGTCATTACAGATTATGTCGAAATAGGCCAATGTGAAATTGATAGTGAGGAAAGCAAGTACTATGGTGTAAGTATTAGATGTGTTTATGCTCTAAGGACAATCAGTAAGGAATACTCTGCTGGTCAAATGTTTCGTGGTGTAATGAATCTACCACCACCACCAACGAAATTCTCAAAATATAACTTAGTTGTAGGATCCTGTGTTGAAGATATTGCCCAAGAATCCATGAAAGAAGTAGTGGCGAAGGCTGCGGCGGTGAATGAAGAAATTCCAGATGTTCAGAAACCTCGGGATCTGACTGTCGCACTAGATGGTACATGGCAGATGCCCGGGCACACTTCACATAATGGGGTAATAACGGCAACAAGTGCTGATACTACAAAAGTTATAGATGTTGAAATTAAATACTAGCACTGTAGGTGTCCTAAAAGAGTGAAGGATGACCATACAGAAAACTGTTGAATGAATTACAGTGGGTCTAGTGGGGCCATGGAAGTTTCCGAAGTGAAAGACATTTTCAGTTGCTCACTTCTGTGGTACAAGGTCAGATACCTACAGTTCCTCGGTGATGGTGATTCGAAGTCTTTAGCTGCTGTATCTGACCTGAAACCTTATGGAAACGAAGTTACCATTACTAAACAGAAGTGCATAGGTTATGTTCAGAAACATATGGGAACAACGCTGCATCAACTGAAGACCACCTTTGGGTGGAGCTAAAAGATTGACAGATGAGGCAATCAACAGATTGCAGAGAGACTATGGACTGGCAATAAGACAAAATACTCACAGTGTTGATGTAATGGAAAAGGCTGCAATGGCACTTCACTGCCACACCTTATCGACTGACGAGGAACCACTATATGGACTATGCCCACAGGGACCCAATTACTGGTGCAAATACAACAAATATCAGGGATCTGATCCTGTATACAAGCATCATCACAGTCTACTGGAAACTGTGATGAAGGCTATAAAACCAATTTTCAGAGATCTTTCTGCAACTGAACGTTTGAAGAAATCTCTCCATGGACGTACAAAAAATGAAAATGAGAGTGTGATTAATGTAATTTGGACCTGAATCCCAAAAAATGTGTTTGTGGAAA
The DNA here is from genome assembly GCF_023898315.1 of Schistocerca nitens. Taxonomy (NCBI): domain Eukaryota; kingdom Metazoa; phylum Arthropoda; class Insecta; order Orthoptera; family Acrididae; genus Schistocerca; species Schistocerca nitens. Next base: position 955,740,266 of record NC_064616.1, read on the forward strand.
TTCATACTCTTCATTTTGGAGTATATGATGCCATTACTACTTACAACAAAGGTAACATTATAATGTGCAATGTGCTGCAGAAGTTGGATGTGATGCCCGGATTGTACATGGTGAGTGCAATGATGTCAATAGACAATGAGAGGAAACAGGATGCTGAAAGGAAAGAAAAAGAGTGTGACAGGCAAGCCAGACAAAGAATGAAAGGTGTGAAAAGAAGGCTAGAAGGGGAGATGTCTAGTGACAGTGAAAACCCCTCTTATGGTGCTGGACTCCACTAAAATGTTAGTGAGACTTTGAAACTCGTTTTGCACAAGTTCACTTTTTTGCCATATAAAGAACGTTTTCTGCTAAACTATTAGAGATAAAGACTTAAAATTTTCAAGGAATGTAAACAGTGCCAATATACACCTTGTGTCATAGCCTTTTTGTGATACAAAATTGATAACAGATTTTATTTCAAACATACTACGCCAAAAAATGTGTCAATTTTTTTCAGTAACAAAATAATTAATATCTTCCCAAAAATCACCAATAAATTACAATCCATATGATACATGGCATTAAATATTATACTGTAAAAGTTTCATCATTCTGGTGTTAATAGCTCATAAGAAAATGTTCCTTACATTTAACATTGGAGGTATAGGACGTTCTGGGTCCCCTTAAATCGTAAAACCCAAATATCCACATTAAAAGGAGAAAATTTTGAATAGATTTGTTACTGGAAGTGAAAATTTATTGCTGAGAAGAATGTACTGGTCAAGTTTTAGGATTTCATACTTCAAATATGGGTGCTGATTGCTAACAATATTCCTAAAATTCTTGATTGCTAAAAATATTCCTTAAATAATTCCATTTGAATTAATAAATTTAAATTTTAATGTATGTGATGGAAAGTTTGCTAATCATTATGATCATTTTCATGGAGAATCTACTATTATTTCTTCATTGAAACCAAATGCTGAATTTGGAGGACCAGTAATTTATTAACATAATTAGTTAATAAAGAATTCAATGTTTGGTGCTACTCAAAATTTATCACTGATAAAAATGATGATTTGACTCCAGTTGTGCTCGTGTATGAATAATTTTAAAAATGAATGAATAAACTTTTTTCTTAATAAATCATTAAAATGGTAGTTACTAATTTCACTCATTTCATTTTAATGAAAAATAAAAAAATATTCTAACTCTTCCTAACAAGGTAACAAAAATTTATATTAACAGTTTTAATGGTTGGATTCATTCTAATAACACAACTTCACATGACGTTTGATGTTATTCAAACAGATGGCTCTGATTTTTCTGCATATTATTGTAAATCGAATGTTAAACAAATTGATAATTACGTACTAAAATTGTATGATGTTCTTACAATTAAAAAAGCAGATTCTGTACCTTCTACAATAGAACATCCATTTATTTCTTTATCAGTTCTTATTCGATTTACTTCATCTCAATCAAATGAATTACTATAGGAGGACATATTGATAACAAGGATAAAATTGAAAACAAACAAAATGACATACTTTATGTATTAGATTATTTGGTAGATTTTTGAGGATGGTAAATAAATAATTTCGAAAGGAAATTTAACAGTAATTTTTACTTGGAGTTAACTAAAACGTCAAGAACATTCTATTCTTCGATGGACTAGTAGTAGTGACAGTAGTACACTACCAAAAGAAAAGAAAATTGATTTTAAAGTTATGGAAATTGGTGTTCCTGTTGTCAAATATTAGCCAGAATATTTGTCTGAACTAGAACAAGAAAAACTGAAAAATCGAAAAATTACAATTTTTATCTTTCAGCTACTAACAATTGAATTTGCTTGACGAAGTTAGAAAATAAATGTTCAACTAGATATTACTAATTATTTGCATTCTGATGAATTTCATATATCTTACTTCATTTCTGTTGTTCTCCAAACTAATCAAGGTAATAAGCCGTTAAAAATTCTTCTTTATTCGATCAAGTTAAATTACAAAATATTTATGTAGAAAATGGAAGAAATGAAGTTCTTACTTTATAATTATAGATTCTTGATCCCCAAATAACTTTTCAAATGTCTTATATAGATATTAAAATAACAATGCAATTTAATAACGATACAAATGTGAATTCATTCTATTATATTCCAAATTATCATATCTGTGTCATAAATATGACTGGAATAATGAATGTTTTAACTACTCAAAAAACGACAGGAAAATTATGTGATTTCCTTACTTAAAATATACCTGATGGTAAAACTGAATATGTAATGAAGTGTGGAATGTAGAGTTCAAGCAATGATTCATAACACAGAAGTCTAACTGAATTTTTTAATTGTATATATGAATAAAAGATTAGAAAAATTTCGGTTTTTCAAAAATTAAAACATTTAATCAAACGTTTTTAGTTTTGAAAATATAAATTTTCAAATTTTTTTACAATATTCACCATCAAATATTTAAAATTTTAATCTAATTGAATTTGAAAATTTAAATTTCTCTGCATATAAGTAAAAGCAAAATGAACTGAGTATGAATGACTTTGCTAATATTCTATTAAATGGACTTAGCAGTTCTATAAATGATAATGCAGAAGTGTTCACTAAATTATCAGAACTCAAGAAAACTGAACTTTACAATACGTCAAAGACTGAAATACAAGCAAACTATTTTATTACCTTTGTCTAAGAAATACAAAATTACTCTTACAGATTATTATACTAAAATCTTATAGACGGTGATGAAGTATTAGAAAGAATCATTGGATGAAAATTTATTTACTAAGCTAAAAGATGAAATAAGTATCATTCAATTTATGTTTTTGATTTTTGGAAAAATTTTATAATGTTTCTCTTTATGTTTAGTTTTTGTAAATTAAATTTTAATTCAGTACATTTATCTTTTAATTAACTGATAATTTCGTTTATGAATAAACAAATTTTTAAAAGTATCAAATAGTGAAATTAAAATTTTGGTTTTAAATATGAAAACTTTTAAAAGGTATGTGCTTTGGTCCAGAATCGTCATATGGATACTACTTGTGTAGGAACTGATGAGTCATTCAATGAATTTGTAAGGATATGTGGAGATTGCAGGAATCATGCAGAGTATGGGTTTCTTTTTATTGATGAAACAAGAAAACTGAATGATGGAAGCTATTGGCGAAACTTTCAAGAGTTTTTATATGGTAATTGTAATGGTCGAGAAAATAGAAGCAAACATGCTGAGCACACTGCCTATACATTCAACTGATAACACAATATAGATGGAAAATAGGAAATTTCAAAGAACACCAGGCCTACTTCACTTTATTTACCTAAATCCTTCAAAAACCCAAAATTATTTACCTAAAGATCTAAAAAAAGATGGTGAAATTTGCAACTGACTGATATACACAAGACATTAAGTAGAGTACCATAAAATTAAGGCACTGTGAAATTTAAAATCATTATAAAACCTCTATTAGATGGTGTAAATAGCAGCAATGGTGGTACTGATATTCAGCATAAGAGAGTTAGCAATCGATATATATTGTGATGATCCCAATGACGTGATTGAGCAGCTATAACTGCTCATGAAATCAGGTGCCTCTGGTAATACAGCTCATTGTAATGAGATTGTTTCACTAATTTCAGAGCTTAGATAGCGAGGTATCAGCAAATAAGTATGGAGACAGTAGTTTGAGAACCACACAAACCAGCACAGAAACCGTAACCTGATAGACAAGTTACGATTAATGTTTTGGAAGGCATATGGCAGGTTGTTGTTGCAGTTATTGTACTAGTGGTAACTTCTGCGCCCGAATGTATTAGGATGACCAAATGTAGCAGGAACAGGTAGAAGGTACCATATTAAGACTCATCTGAGCTTTCTAAATGATTTATTGTTTCGTACCACTATGCCCTCATACACCTCAGTATGCATCACAGGGCCCCGCAACGCTCAGGAAGCACCACAGTGGCCTGTGCAATGCAGTACTGTGTCGAGCCGGCCTTGTACGCCTTCGGAGTTGGGGCATCATCAGGATGCCAGCAGTAGACTCGGCGGTCTGCGTCCCTGCTGACTCAGCTGTCCCAGTCCTCGTTGCCTCCATGCTGCTCCGAGGAGCTGCCGAGAGGCCCGCTGAAAATTGCAAGACGGTCTGCGGTGTGTTCCCTCGCCGGCGTGGCTTAGGACATGGCGACAACAAGTGTCAGTGATCCGCAGCTGAATATGCGACCATCGCCCCGGTTCTCACCGGTATGTGTTGGAGCCAGGAAGACTGCTTGTGGTAGTCTGCTTAAAAGTGGCCTGCCACTGGCTGGCTATGGACCAAGAGTCGGCCTCAGAGGGTCCAACCAGCGACCAGCAGTGGACTGGAATGCTGGCGCACCATCTGCTGCTGCATGTAGCTGGTGGTGTGACACACCCCGCCGTCCAGAAGAGCTGCCACACTTGAATGACTCTCGTTAGAAACCCACACCTATGTATAGGCAGCTGTGCTCCTCAGTTTTGCCATACACACCGTTTTGCGTCATGTACTGATATCACACTAGATTGGCCAGTGGGCGACATGCCAAACCACTACATATATTCTTTCTGCAACTTGACGGACTGGTGGCCTCTATTCTACTTCGCAACTGTTGGTATGCGCTAACTCACTGCAATCCGGCCCACACCTGACTATAACATGTGCTCAGAATATTGCATAAAACTAACTTTCCCTATCCTAAACAGTGGTGCCATTACATTATGCCCCTCTTCGGAAAGACCCGGACCCCGGGTCGATCCTTAAGTAGCTCTTAACTTGTTTGGGTCGGCACCTATGACGTATTTCCTTACTTATAGAGAACGTAAATATGGTCTAGAGCCCCTTAAACCCACGACATAGAATAAAACGTAAAAATTCCTTACTGGTCGACCACTGCTCGATCAACCTCTTACCTACTCGTCCAACGCCCTCGGTATCCAATCCATTGGGACTTGGACCACCCTTCGTTCCCTCTTGGAATTAGCTCTCTTCCTGATCAGAAAAAATACAGCACATAACAAAGTTAAGGCTACGATGACACTGGGCACAGAGGTGCTCAAAATGATCGTTATTTTTCCGTTGCTTTTCCCTATATTCAGCGACATGTTGCACAAGCTATTCGTCTGATATGCGCCCCTCTTGCTCTAAAATGAACTGGTTTACGAATCTCAACAGACCTGGCCACAGAATTTGACTTGAAAATGTCAGATTCTGCCTTGGCAAAAACTCATAAGTGGCTTCTGACCAGTACGGCTGTGGCTGCGTTACATTCAATTGCGTGACTCATGATACTGACGCTGGCAGATGGGAGGTTGGTCCTATTATGTTGTACTTAGATCCATTAATTAAAACTCCGTAGCCCCGAGTTCTGCACGTTTTTCTTCCGTATACACTCCATGCTCACAACAACTTGCTACGATTACCAAATTCTCGTAGGTGGAGAAGATCCATTGCATTCTGACTCGTTGCAAGCTCACTTTTGGCTCGACGATATCCCTTGGACAGTCTATTCCTTCCCCCTGGCTATAAATAACTGCACAGTGAACGTGTCCCATATTTGTAGCTTCACAGATTTTCCTCCAACATTCACTATTTTTCATTCAAACTCAACACCGATTGTGAGACTACTTTCATCCTTAAATTACATTATATGAACTGGTGCAATAAACACGACTTTCCTGACCCAGCACTGTCGATAACAAAAAAATTTAAACAGGAAGTCGTAGGACTCTGACAATGTTCAACACAGTTACAATACTGGATCCACACAATCAAAAGTTTAATGTGGTTTCTTTAGTATGTATTTCTAAACACAATAGAGAGTTTGAGTAGTCATGCCTACCAAACCAGTTAGCTGAGATATTTAGAGTTTACGAGATACAAATAACAAATTCTGTTGCTTATATCTTTAAGGACGGCAGTGGCACTGAAACAGGACGATGTTTTTAAACACCAGGAATGCAAATGAGCCTAGAACTGGATGTGTTGTTCATAGAGAGGGTCATAAGATGTTGAGATTACAGAGGACTAGGTAAATCGCTTGGTATTCCTGCAACACAAAGCAATTTGTTTGACGCTGATGATGTGCTATACAATAGGGTGCACAGACCACAGCAACCACAGAAGTATAACATGCGTGGTAGAAGATGCATTAGTGGAGGTGGTGGTACTGTCGACGAAACGTCTGGCGTATTACACATTCTAGGATTTCACTACTGTGGATGTGGAACAAAGCTTAAAAAAAAGTTGGCACGCAGTTATAAAGGGATTAATCTGCTTGACGAGTCATGTATGCAATAAGCCATAGCATATGCAGCAAATAAAAATCTCCCAGTATATTACGCAGCAGATCGAATTTTAGCTGATAAAGCCAAGGTAATACATGCAAGAAGGGATGCTGACAGAGGTCAAAGTACTGCGGCATCTGCAGTTAAAAGAAACCATAGTGGTAAAATTAAGTTGGGTTTGGGGATGAATTTCAAGCAAGTTATTGACATAGTAAGTCAGAAGTAGAATAAGGAGCATATGACGATGAAGAAGAGGTGGGAGCAGGGGTGTTTAAAAATTGTTTTCTTGCAACTATGTATGCAGCTAAAAGCCCTCTGACGCATAAAGGAGCGATTAAAGTACTCAGGGTTGTGCCAGTAACCAAGACGTCAGATGGAATTATTCTCTGTCCTGTTTCAGCCTCACAGAGCTCTCAGCAGTAGGTTCACTGGGTGATGGCGCTGCAGCTACTGCCACGACAGTCAAGAATCTGCAGAAGTCTCTGGAGGAACTAGAGGGAGGAAGACGACATAACCGCACGATGGAAGCTGCTGTCGTTGGGGAGGACTGTACCTGAAAACCCAAAAGAGCGGACTAGGTCTCCTCATAAATTAAAAAAAAAAGTGGATACGGTTGGACGTGAGAGTGTGTATATATCCACATCCCGTGACGCTCACACCACTTGTACGCCCACCACGTCATCCACACCGGTTCATAGCGTATTGCGGGTTGTGACAGTGTGAGTGAAACAGGGCAAAGAGGACGATGGTACTCACAGTGGAGCAACGGATGTTCATTGTGGAAAGATACTTGATAACGGAGTCGTGAAAACGGAGTGATCGGTTGTTGGCTGAGAAGTTTAATGATATCAAAGTGTCAGCAAAGAGTGACACGCACCGCTTAATCCGAAAATGGCGTCAGAGGGGATCTGTTTTGAACAAGTCAGAAAATATTCTGGAACGTGCCCCCACTTCAAAAAACGTGGCTGCAGTACACGAGAAAATGCTTCAGAGTCCTCTAACATTCTGCGTGGTGTCTGTTGTTCTATATCGTGTCTGCCTACCACTTTCGCGCAACGACGCTCTGAGCGTGTTTTTTAGGGAATTGACTAGTTGAACCTGGGACCTGTTGCTGGTAAGGAGACGTCAGACCACACATGACATTTAGAGTTCAGAAGAGTTCAGTGAGACTAGCGATGATATAACCAAATACTTAATGATTTCAGCGTCAGCTCCACTGCACTCCCTGTAAAAGAATCTTAATACTAACTAAATTTAGTGGAAGGGGTTCAAGGCTTTCCTATTTTTAGTTAGCTGGTAAAATAACGTCGAAAAAGCAGTTAAGTTTACCATTGGAAATTTTATTCTACTCACAAAACATTGTTTATAAATTGCACTATTGATAAAAGAAAATGTTTTAATACAGGATGATAAAAAAAACTGCGTTCAACAAAAATGTGACCGAATATTCCCTGAATGGGTTTCCAAGTTCTACAATGGATCGAAGGATGACCTATGCCATATCACATCTATAATCTAGGTTTAAATTAAGTTTCACAAAAGAGAAAACTATCAAAATGGTCTACAGTGACCCTCAATTATCTTTAATTAATTATCTAACTTGTCGTAAATTACAGTGGCTGATGTGGCTTCTCAATAACTATATAACAGAAAAATCATCGCGTTTCAGATTTTTACTTCGAGTGCCAATAGTGAACACCATGAGCTTTGATTGACGATCGACACTAGTATTACGCAAAAACGGGGTGTAACAGATGAGACTTCTGCAGTTCTGAATGAAGCTTTATGCACTGTTATGCAGCATCGCGTGCGTTCATTACCTTGTCGGTGTTCGTCAGGGGGCGGTGGGCAGCACAGCTCCACTCACCTCGGCGTCTCGGAAGCAACTCTCTCCTAACTTCTCCTTACTACAATTTACCGAAGTTGGTTTAAAAAAAAACTATCTGGCTGTGTTTTCATCTGACCAATCAGGGTCTCAATGTTAACCTTAAGCTCCGCCTACAAAAATTCTGTCTATCCAATGAGAAACGTTATACTTTTCGTGGTGGGGCAATGTTTTTAAATTTTGCAACGTAACAGAGACGCGAAAAAGTCTCACGCTAAAACTTGCAGCTGGTGTGGTCCTTTTAATGTTATCGTAAGATCTATACTGTTCTTCTGTAGGGCTATATCTTTTAACATGGGCTGGGTGGTGGTCCTGACGTAGCAGAGACGCGAAAAAGTCTCACGCTAACACTTGCGGGTGGTGTGGCCCCTTTTGTGTTATCGTTATATCTATACTGTTCTTCTGGAGGGCTCTAGCTTTTAACATGGGCTGGGGGGTGGTCCTAGCGGTTAGCTGGCGACGTGGGTGTCTGTCCCTTATCGTAGGGCCTTCGGCTTAACACGGTTCTGCTCTCGGCTTCTGTTCTCGTTTCTCCCCTCGGAACTGCGTCTGTCTCACGGTGGGAAGGTTTGACGTGCATTTAGGCCTTCTTGTGTTAGTCTGTGGTATTCCATTTGCTCACTCGTTACTCGTATTACTTTGGTTAATTTAATGTCACGATTAATTCGTAGTTATGTGACATACTACTGGATTTGCTTATCATGTCAGGGTTTTCATGGAAGGTGTTGGATTTCCAAAAAATGGCTCTGAGCCCTATGGGACTCAACTGCTGAGATCATTAGTCCCCTAGAACTTAGAACTAGTTAAACCTAACTAACCTAAGGACATCACAAACATCCATGCCCGAGGCAGGATTCGAACCTGCGACCGTAGCGGTCTTGCGGTTCCAGACTGCAGCGCCTTTAACCGCACGGCCACTTCGGCCGGCGGTGTTGGATTTGCCTGACACCTTACAGTCCTACCTAATCAACCCGATACCTGTCGCAAGAGACCGGCAGATTACGTCGCTCATGCGGACGAACACTTCACCTGGATCTGCACATGCATCCCTACCGAGTATCTCTTAAAACCAGCAGATACTGTCTAGCGCCTCCAGTTTTGTGAGTGGCTGTTCACTGAGATAACAGTCAATGGCTTGGACACGGATCTGTTCTTTATGTCTGATGAATCCTGGTTGCACCTGAGTGGTTATGACAGCTCACAGGTTCACGGGTTCTGGGCTGCGGAGAATCCGCATAACTGCCACGAAACACATTGCATGATCAGAAGGTAGGGGTTTCGTTTGCAACGTCTGGACGCCGTATTATTGGTCCCATCTTATTTCATCAGGGACTGACTTCGGCGTTTTACTTTGTCAACATTTTGAAACGAATTGTTGCAGAAATAACGGAAGAGCAAAAGAACTATTGTTATGAGCAACTGGATGGAGCAATTGCTCATACAGCTGGCCAAAACCTTGGAGCACAATTACAAAGTCTTCACGCATGACATAACTGTTAGCAGAGTTCAGTCTGTTTGCGGCCCTAGCTGGCCACCCAGTTCACTTGGTCTGTCAGTATTCGATTACTTTGTGTGGGCAAACCCTCAAGTCTAAAATGTATCACAACAACTCTCATAGACTTAAAGAACCGCAGCAAATAATTTCGGATGAGACTGCAGTACTACCACCGGTCCAACTTCGACCCCCCTTCAGCAATTTGCTGATCAGCGCTGAAAAGTTTTAAGACATGAATGGTGGTATTCAACATATTCTACAGTCAGGTTAGTTCTGTATTTCCTTAGCTCTGCTGTGTCCCTATGTACCGTGGAACTCTCCAGGCTAGTTTTATTTCTTCAATCCTGTATTTCAGCTCATTTCTTGACCTGCAACCTCCGGAGGAATGACAACGATACTTCACCGGCGGAAAAAATGTATTCTACAATTTACAACGCTACCAAGACATTAATACTTAAGGTATCTGATCAAAAGCATCGCAACACCCGCAAAAGCGTACGTTTCTCTTATTAGGTGCATTGTGCTGCCACCTACTGGCAGGTAATCCATATCAGCGACCTCAGTAGTCATTAGACATTGTGAGAGAGCAGAATGGGGCACTCCGTGGTACTCACGGACTTCGAACGCGGTCAGGTGATTGGGTGTCACTTGTGTCATACGTCTGTACACGAGATTTCCACACTCCTATCACCCACAGGTCCACTGTTTCCGATGTGATAGCGAAGTGGAATCGTGAAGGGAGACGTACAGCACAAAAGCATACAGGCCGACCTCGTTAAATGATTGGCAGACACCGCCGACAGTTGAAGAGGGTCGTGATGTGTAACAGGCAGATATCTATCCAGATTCCAAACTGCATCAAGATCTACTGCATGTAATATCACAGTTAGGCGGGAGGTGAGAAAACTTGGATTTCATGGTCGAGCGGCTGCTCGTAAGCCACATATCACGCCAGTAAATGACAAACGACGCCTCGCTTGGTGTAAGGAGTCTAAACATTGGACGATTCAACGGTGGAAAAACGTTTTGTGGAGTGGCGAATAACGGTACACAATGTGGCGATCCGATGTCAGGGTGTGGGTATGGCGAATGCCTGGTGAACGTCATCTGCCACCGTGTGTAGTGCCAACAGTAAAATTCTGAGGTGGTGGTGTAATGGTGTGGTCGTGTTCTTCATGGAGGGGGCTTGCACCCCTTGTGGTTTTGTGTGGCTCTATCTCAACAGAGGCCTACATTGATATTTTAAGCACCTTCTTGCTTCACACTGTGGAAGAGCAATTCGGAGATGGCGATTGTATCTTTCAGCACGCTCGAGCACCTGTTCATGAAGCACGGCCTGTGACGGAGTGGTTACACGACATTAACATCCCTGTAATGGACTGGCCTCCTCAGAATCCTGACCTGAATACTATAGAACACCTTTGGGATGGTTTCGAACGCCGACTTCATGCCAGGTTTCACCGACCAACATCGATACCTCTCCTCAGTGCAGAACTCCGTGAAGAATGGGCTGCCATTCCCCAAGAAATATTCAAGCACCTCACTGAACATATGCCTGAGAGAGTGGAAGCTGTCATCAAGGCTAAGAGTGGGCAACACCATAATGAATTCCAGCATTACTGATGGAGTGCGCCACTAACTTGCAAGTCATTTTAATACGTTTCATCACATGGTGTACCTTCGTGGTATTCTACGCATCATGTTCCTCCTGACTTTTAAGAAGAATGATACATTATGAGTGTGGTGTCACCGCCAGACACCACACTTGCTAGGTGGTAGCCTTTAAATCGGCTGCGGTCCGGTAGTATACGTCGGACCCGCGTGTCGCCACTATCAGTGATTGCAGACCGAGCGCCGCCACACGGCTAGTCTAGAGAGACTTCCTAGCACTCGCCCCAGTTGTAAGCCCGACTTTGCTAGCGTTGGTTCACTGACAAAATACGATCTCATTTGCCGAGACGATAGTTTAGCATAGCCTCAAGCTACGTCATTTGCTACGACCTAGCAAGGCGCCATATTCAGTTACTATTGATATTGTGAATCATGTACCGTCAAGAGCGACGTTTATCATTAATGGATTAAAGTTAAGTATTCCACCAGCTACGTCCGTTTTTCTAAATTCTAATTTCCTTGTCCTGTTCCAGACCTCACGCCAGCCTGCGTGAGCTAAAACGCGTGCATTTCGGCCTCCTCTTGTAAGAAGGTGTTGGCTCTCCTGCCAATCACAACATTGGCGACGAGGCAAAACCGCGTTCTTATCGATATTGCCCTGATTTACTTGTGTAGTGGCTTCGCCACAATCTCCAGATGTACTGTCCGAATTTTATCGCCTACAGAATCAGCAGACGCAGGCCTTATTGGATGCCCTTGGACAGCTCGTCCAGGGTCAACGTGCGATGCAAAACGATGCGGCAGCAGCCGCTCCACCGCTAACGCAGCCACAACACGCAGTTGCACCAATTTTTCGACCTTTTGATGCTGCACTGTAAAGCTGGACGGAGTGGTCACGCCAATTTGGATTCCATCTCGCCACCTACAGAATGCAAGGTAACGAGCGGCAACCTTTTTTGTTATCATCAGTCGGGGTGAACACATACCGTGTGATAGTCAAATTATTTCCCCGACGCGACGTAGCAACTCTGTCCTACGAAGAAATTTTGTCTGCATTAGATGCATATTTCAAAGAATCAGTGAATGTAGTTGCGAAACGATATACCTTCTTTCGTACAAAACGTATGGCAGGTCAGACTAATCGGGAGTGGGTTGCAACCTTGCAAGGCCTTACTAGGGATTGTGCTTTTGAGTGTCAATGTGGACTCCCTTCTTCAGATACTATGGTACGTGATGCAATTGCACAGAACATTTCTGATGTCCGTATAAGGGAATAGATTTTGAAACTAGTCAATCCCTCCCTTCAACAAGTGATGGACATACTGGATCGGCAGGACACACTTGACTTTGCTCAGGAATCATTTGAAACTTCGCCACCCGTGTTTCAGGTTAACCGGCCCGCCGGGCGAGCTGCACGGAACAGTAAACAGTCCTCGCGCCTGGCCGCGCCGCTGCCGCCAGGCTCTCAGCCACGTGTGCCGCGCCGGCAAGCAAATGCAGTGCTAAAATCATGCCCGCAGTGCGCTACTAGACATTCGCGTCAGAATTGCCCGTCACGCCAAGCTAATTGCTTTTTCTGTAATAAAAAAGGACATATTCAGAGTGTTTGCCAGTAAAAGCTCAGATCAGAGACTCACAACCATTCCAGGCCCTTTGCTTCACGCCGGATTCGAACCAAGGATACTCAGGCTCATGAAACTTCTCCCATGGAAATTCCACTCAGTGCCACTATCTCTAACAGTGACTGTGTTCGTCACACAAATAGTGTGCATCGACATCGCCAGAACTCCCGTCAAGTCGCAAGTGATTTTGTAGCAGTGTCAGTTCACGTTGCATGAGACAGTCGCTCTTGTCGTCAGCAGGACAATAAACTTTTTGTGGACTTGAACATTAACGGCAAAGTGGTACCATTACAGCTCGATACCGGGGCTGCAGTTTCACTGATCAATCAAGACACTTACAAACTGCTAGTCTCACCTCCGTTGCATGCCGCAAATGTTAAGTTAACTAGTTATTCAGGTCAAGATATCCATGTGTTAGGACAGTGCAGCCTTCTTGCAACACACAAAGGACAAACAAAACTTGTGTCAATTTACGTCCTTCGTTCTTCTTCTGCAGTGAACTTGTTTGGTTTCGATTTATTTCAGTTGTTTAACTTGTCTATAGTAAATCAGGTCCTATCAGTGAACCAGGCTGTGCCTTCAGACAGTGTTTCTCGTCTATGTGAAGAATTTGCAGACATTTTTGCACCGGGCCTCGGTTGCGCCAAGAACTATAAAGCCCATTTGGAACTGAAAGTAAAAACGCAACCGAAATTTTTCAGAGTGCGCAATGTTCCCCACGCATTGCGTGATGAGATTGCAAAAACGTTACACGATTTGGGATCATAAGGTGTAATTGAATGTGTGCAGGCTTCTCTCTGGGCATCACCCTTAGTAATTTTGCCAAAACCTTTGGGAAAATTGAGACTTTGTGTGGACTTCAAGGCAACAGTGAATCCACAACTAGTGATTGCAACTTTTAATTACCCCGCCCGGAAGATCATTTTGACAAACTGTGGCCCATGGTAAATATTTTTCGAAGTTGGACCTAGCAGATACGTACTTGCAAATACCGGTGGACGAAGAATCCCTGTGCGTTTTGGTGGTTAACACACATCTTGGTTTGTATCGATTCAAACGACTGCCATTCGGGTGTGCATCCGCCTCTGCATTGTTTCAGCAATATCTACAAACTGTTTGTGCGTCGGTCCCTACTGCAGCAAATTATCTGGACGATATTGTGATCTCCGGAAAGACGGAAGAAGAACATTTGGCCAATCTCAGAACATTATTTCAGGTCTTGCGACAAAATGGTCTTCGCTTGCGCAAGGACTAATGTGTGTTTTTTGTTCGTGACTTGCCATACCTGGGACATGTACTCAATGCCCAAGGCATATATCCCAGTCCCGAGCGCCTCCGTGCCATACAAGACTTGCCTTCGCCGCAGAATTTGAAGCAGCTACAGAGTGTGCTGGGAAAAATAAATTACTATAACAGATATGTGCCACATGCCTCTTCCATTTCAGCTCCGCTTCATTGCTTACGCCGTAAAGGTGTTCCGTTCGTCTGGACGACGGAATGCGAACGCGCCTTTCGCCAGTTGAAATCGGCGTTGCTTTCCAATACTTGCCTTACGCCATTCGATCCCCAGAAGCCCCTTTTTTTGATGGTGGATGCATCTGATTTCGGGATCGGTGCTGTGCTTGCGCACAAAGATGGATCGCACGATCGCCCTATTGCCTTTGCGTCCAAATTGCTCTCGTCTGCGCAAAGAAATTATTCACAGATCGAGAAAGAGGCATTGGCTCTCGTATTTGGTGTTACTAAGTTTCAAGATTTCTTGTATGGTCGTCACTTTACCATAATCACAGACCACAAACCTTTGACATCGCTTTTTCATCCGACCAAGCCTGTACCTCCACGTACAGCGCAGAAATTCATTCGCTGGTCTATTTTCCTCTCGCAGTACCGCTACGATATCTTGTATCGGTCCTCTGCTAATACGGAAACGCCGATGCGTTGTCCCGTTTGCCTGTTTCTGAGGATAGAGCATTCGATTCCTCCGAACCTGCTTGCATGTTCATTGATTCGGAAACCGATGACGTGGTCGAATCGTTTCCAATTGATTTTCGTCGTGTAGCTACAGCCACAGCTGCCGACCCTGTCCTTGCTACCGTTCTGCGTTTTGTTGCTACGCAATGGCCCTTGTCAAAGTCACGGATCGGGTATCCGTTGGTTCGCCGATTTTTTGCTCACAAGGAGAGACTTTTTGTACGACGTGGTGTTTTGCTGTTGCGTTCTGATAATAATCAGTCCAGGGTCGTGGTACCACGTTCGTTACAGTCCTCTGTCTTACAGCTTCTCCACCACGGACATTGGGGTATAGTGAGAACGAAACAACTTGCTCGTCAGCACTGTACTTGGTTCGGAATCGATGCCGCCATTCCGAATATGTGCACTTCTTGCATGGTGTGTGCCGAACAACAATCAGCACCACAACAGAAATTCTTTGCATGGCCAAAAGCCACCTCCCCTTGGCAACGCTTACACATCGATTTTGCTGGTCCATTCTGGAATGCTCGATGGTTGGTTGTGGTGGATTCATTCAGTAATTTTCCTTTTGTTGTCTGGATGTCTTCCACGACGTCATCTGCCACCATCCAAGCGTTATCTGCTATCTTTTGCATTGAAGGTCTTCCACAGACTATTGTTTCCGACAACGGCCCACAGTTCATGTCCGCAGAATTTCAGTCATTCTGCAAGGCCAATGGTATTCAACGTCTGACGTCCGCGCCGTTTTCGCCACAGTCAAACGGTGCCGCTGAACGATTGGTCAGGACTTTCAAGTCACAGATGTTGAAGTTGAAAGAGTCGCAATCTCGGGAGGACGCGTTATTGCTCTTTTTCTCGTCGTATCGCTCTCAGCCCCGAGATGGTTGCTCGCCGGCTGAGTTGCTCCACGGTCGTCATCATCGAACCTTGATGTCTCTGCTACATCCACCGCATCAGGTTCCTGTGGAGCGGCAGACACCTGCTTTTGCTCCAGGCGACGTTGTCTACTATCGCCACTACTGAGGTTCACGGCGTTGGCTTGAAGGGCGCATTCTTCGCTGCCTCGGAAGCGCTATGTATCTGATTTGGGAGGCCTCTGGTGAGGTGCGCCGGCATCTCAACCAGCTGCGCCTATGGCGTCGCACGGGATCTGCCGCTCGCCGTCTGCTTTCAGCGACGGTGCCGTCCGGTCAGCGCCCTGTGGACCCATCTACTGGCTCGCCTCAGCCCCAGGTGTTACCGACGCTGCCTTCCATTTTGCCCCATGGCGACGCGCCGCCGCCGCCGCCGCCTGTTCTCCCGCCGGCGACGCCCGCAGTGGACGCTTCGCTGGAGCCGCCAGGCGCCTCCCTGCGTCACGCGCCGCCGATCGCTTCCAGGGACCATGGGACATGGAGCTCTTGCCCGGTCCGGACCATGCGTTGCCTTCGCCCGTCGGGTGCCCCGGCCCGATGGAGGTCGTCCCTTCGGCCCCTCCTGTCTCTCTACGGGCGCATACACCGCATGTTGGCGTGCAGCCTGGAGCAGGTTTTCAGGCGTTTCCTAGCTCCCCGCGGTCCGAATCGCAGGGTGCGGGTGGCACAGCCTCGCCTGTTGTTAGGCTCCCCACCTCGTCGTATACGTCAACATGGGGTCCTCCTCACGCCGGGCGGAAGCCTTATACCACAACCGTACGCCGATTTGCGGGGGAGGAATGTGGTGTTACCGCCAGACACCACACTTGCTAGGTGGTAGCCCTTAAATCGGCCGCGGTCCGGTAGTATACGTCGGACCCGCGTGTCGCCACTATCAGTGATTGCAGACCGAGCGCCGCCACACGGCTAGTCTAGAGAGACTTCCTAGCACTCGCCCCAGTTGTAAGCCCGACTTTGCTAGCGATGGTTCACTGACAAAATACGATCTCATTTGCCGAGACGATAGTTTAGCATAGCCTCAAGCTACGTCATTTGCTACGACCTAGCAAGGCGCCATATTCAGTTACTATTGATATTGTGAATCATGTACCGTCAACAGCGACGTTCATCATTAATGGATTGAAGTTAAGTATTCCACCAGCTACGTCCGTTTTTCTAAATTCTAATTTCCTTGTCCTGTTCCAGACCTCACGCCAGCCTGCGTGAGCTAAAACGCGTGCATTTCGGCCTCCTCTAGTAACACGGTGTTGGCTCTCCTGCCAACTAAAACAATGAGCTGCATTAAGCTCTTATTCACCAGTTCAGAATCAGATGCAAGGTTATGTACTCTAACTTTAAAAGAACAATCGCCAGTAATACATATGAATTACTTCCCACAGATTGATATAAGCCCTGGAGAATGGAGTATTGCGATTATTGGGCTAGAGATATACAACAGCTTCCTGAATATCACAGGGGCTAATAATAAACTGCATCTGGAAATTACGCTACAAAAGAAATTGTCGGAATATAACTCGATGCATACGGTATTGATGATTTAAAAGAATTTTATAAGAGTCTGGAAAAGGGATCGTGCAAACACCAATACACTTAAAACTGAAGACACGATGGTGAATGCAACGACTGACTTCAAGCAGCAAGTCTCAACCGGATGACTACTGGATATCGCAAAAGGATCATGTTTGTAATGACCGATTGCAATGAACGTTAGTGATCTGATCAGACTGTGGACATAGTCCCACTCAGTAAAATCCGCAACGAGTGTATCACTGCAAAGAACTCCTATCGCAAAAACATAGTGATTTATACGGTTTATGGATGCTTCCCGTCATTTGGATCGAGGTATAAGGTTTTTGAGACTCTCATCAACACTGTATACCTTCCGGCGATAGTTCAGACATTGGACTACCTGTACTTGTGTATTATGGACCAGAATAATCAACTTGTTGACCTTTGTCAATGTGCTACTTCATTTAAGACTGGATCGGTGGAAAGTATAAAAACAGCACACACAACCCAGAGGACAGCACTTCACAGCAGGACCGCAAGGTGATAAAACATGCTAACTAAGAGCTTTTTAAATCGTTGGGGCTGAAACCCTGCAATGACGTCGCGTAGTGCAATGGTCCCTTGTAGATTATGATGAGCAAATTATACTCCAAGAATATTCCTCTCATAAACCTTATGCTTCAATCAAATTTAACAAAAACGACGATATTATGATTTTCATTCAACAGCACGACCCTTTAACCTTCTCATGTAAGAGTTTTATACAACTGGAGGGGACATTTAGAAATAAGGATGGTTTCCCCACAGTGGGTTCGAAGCTTACACGTAATGATTTAGCATTCCGATTTCAAGAAATACGATATGAACTTAAAGTGGTTGGGATTCACCATACACGTAATGTAGACAAATCAGTTCAGCATCACCTCTTAAAACATTCTGTCAAATGGCTCTGAGCACTATGCAACTTAACGTCTGAGGTCATCAGTCGCCTAGAACTTTGAACTAATTAAACCTAACTAACCTAAGGACATCACACATATCCATGCCCGCGGCAGGATTCGAACCTGCGACCGTAGTGGTCGCTCGGCTCCAGACTGTAGCGCCCAGAACCGCACAGCCACTCCGGCCGGCTGCATTCTGTCAGTACCCATGATGGGAATACATATTTACACGATTTTTGGTCTATTTACACTATGGCTCAAAATGGTTCTGAGCATTATGCGACTTAACTTCTGAGGTCATCAGTCGCCTAGAACTGAGAACTAATTAAACCTAACTAACCTAAGGACATCACACACATCCATGCCCGAGGCAGGATTCGAACCTGCGACCGTAGCGGTCGCTCGGCTCCAGACTGTAGCGCCTAGAGCCGCACGGCCACTCCGACCGGCTGCATTCTGTCAGTACCCATGATGGGAATACATATTTACACGATTTTTGGTCTATTTACACTATCACTGCACCATTATTCACATGAACTCTCACACTCTTTTATTCACACCACTCTCATCATGTGAATAGTGTGAGTTTAGTCGAGTTTCAATCCTGTCCTCACGAATGGCCAACTTAGCGTCATGAGGAAACAGATAGATTTTTGTTTGCAGCACAGTGTGCACATGGTAATCTCATGACCGAATATTAGTTTGCTGTACCATACGATGTGGCTGGAGTGGAGCACCGTGAACACTGCTGTACAGGCACTGCAAGTAATCTTCAAACACAAGGGCCGTGATGCAGCATGAGACACACCCTTTGCCCACCTTCGGAAGGCATGACCAAGGATACACATACGTTTTGAAATGAAATGAAATGTTTCCTAGACTTACACATTACTAAAACTAACTTATGCTAAGAACAACACACCAACCCACGCCCGAGGAAGGACTGGAACCTCCGGTGGGAGGGATCGCGCAGTCCGTGACATGGCGCCTCAAACAGTGAGGCCACTCCGCGCGGCGCATGTGTTTTGGATCTAAGACACACAAACTCCACAGTCAGCAACGTACTCGCCTCATTAGGCCAATAAACTTCTTGTTCTTCTAACATAAGACTGACGTTGTAGGAAGACGTGTTGAATGAATTGGCCTGACACCTCAATACTTCATATGGATCGTAGCCATTCACCCGTTAGATGAAATTATCTGTATCCATATAAAATAACTACGCATCATCGAAATGAATTTTCGCAAACTCATAATGATATCGATACGTGTCGAGTTTGGACAGGTCTAATATGGTCATCATCACATAGCCAGGTTTCCTGAACTCTACTGCAGTCTTCGCCATCTCCGAAGCAACGAAGTTCTTATTGAAGGCAGTGACCCATATAATAATTAGTCTGGCGATACATTTTCTTATGCCCCAACACCCATCTCATTGTGTTGTAATAAGAATTTCGAAGTATTTTCTCAGATTTTCTATTGTCTGGCCGGAATTTGCGTTATTCATTAACTTTGAAATTTTTTTTCGAAATCGTACTTTGCAGGACCCCTTTTCTTGGTATTTAAATGAGTATACTCCTTCAACCAGGGTAACTGCTTGAAAGAGGTAGCGCAGGTGATGGTAACTAGCAGCATCCGTAAGCTGAGATACTGCTGGAAGTACCTATAATGCATGACGTATCTCTACTTATCCCCAGCGTTGCCATCAGTTTGGGGATGGAGTCTCTTCGTAAAACTAGTTACTCTGGACATAGCGGCAAGCAAACTATGCATGCGCACCATGCAAACTAGTAGAATATTTGATATCTGAAGCCGCAACATACCATACACCAGAGTCAGTCGCCATACTACGGTTATTTTCGTCTAATCACTGTCATTCAACTTCAAACAGCCATCGAAACTCGTCAATCTGGAGCGATTGTTGAATGGCATGCCCGTATAAGTTACTCACATCCAAGTATATGATACAATTCGAATCAAGGTATGTGATCAGCCTGTCATCCACCTAATGGTTATTATCCCTGCCGTGCTTATGGATACAGTGGCACTGACTCCCCATGAATCTCGCACTCAAAGAAATCAGCACTGGTTAATAGTTAAATACCGCTTTCGTTTTCTTGGGCATACCGTCCCAAGACAACCCAATTGTTGTTCAGAGTATATGTGATGATGCATACACTCCGGAATTTCTCAAAAACATCCGCAAGCAAACGAACACCTCTGTTCATACAAAGTTTTGCATCGTCTCCTAAAGCAGGAATGTTATACTCCAGCCAAATATTCACAGCATGCATATACTCAGGATCCGACATGGCATAACCTATAAGGTTACTGGTAATTCACTTATCTTGTGTAGTCTGGTTTCGTTGAGTTTTCCCATACAGTCCTGATACTTGTTTCGGAAATCCCCTTCCTTGTCACAGTTTGAAACTCTGTGTCATCAGAATACGCACATCGAATATTGTGCTGAGTTTCAACGAGGTTCTAGAGTGGTGCCAGCATAAAATGAAATGAGTTCAGAAAGCGGAGCGTAATTCTTGGAGCCATTCGTTTCGAGACTGAAATATATTCCTCAACACTTTCATGCAGTTCACTGACCTGATCTTTCTCCATGCCGAAATCATCCAAGTTCTTAACATGAATGTGAGCATTATACCCGCTCAAAATGTAGAAAATGATGGGTAATTGTCGTGGTTATTTATATTTATGGTTGCATGAGTTACGGGCAGCATAGCAGAAATTCCCCGATACATGACAGTAGTCTCTACAAGGAGTTTCCACTTTCCAATCTAATGGCTGCCTACGGATGTGACCGTTAACCGCCTTCATCTACAAATTTCCATTGTCCTATGACTTGGTCATGAAAATGTTGGTGCTGTAAGGCATATCAACCTCCGATGAAAGATTTTCAAGATCAGTGTGCAGCCAAATCAAAGAATTGTCTGTGACATATAGTTTGTGGCTGCTGAGACTACAATCAATTGAACACACAGCCGTATATGGCATATATTTTCAGTGAAGATGGTATGAGAGGCTGTACAGTCACCTTCACGGCTTGTCATAGGAGCAAGGCGGCATTCAGAGTCAGCGTACACAACAAACGGACAACTCTCCTGACGGTGGGTATTCTTAAACTTCAAGAGTTTGTTTTGCTCAGTGAGCATCACAACACGAACCAGTTTCCTGGTAGAGAACTCCACTTGTGCAAAAGGCATTGAGGTACATAAGCAAATATGCTTTTTACACATGTTTTTACTTAGTTGGGATGAAAGGAGTAACAACATGTCTCTGATCCATTCGTAGTGATAATCGTCTCCTTTGGAGAATAGCAGTTTGTTGATATGCAGCTTATGCTGAGTAGCAAATTGAGAGAAATGAGGGTGTCTGAGAACTTTGTTTGTAACCTTACCACTATCCTCTGGGTTGTTATTCTTCAGGCTTAAACATGAACCGGCATTCTGAGCCTCAAAATTAGGTATGTCCTGGATCTTAACAGGGAACTCGATACCTTGAACATTATAGCCCCTGATAATATTAGTACCTGCATGATGTCTACAGGGAAACTGAGAATTTTTCTTATAATTTATCTCACAAACTAGGACTGACCATACCAAACAATAGTTCTGTTTTTTATTTTGGGCATTAATACGTGCCTTCTTATGTACTGTATCCTAAGGAAGCTCAATATAGTTAAACACCCCATTTATCGTATCAAAGACATGTGTATGGACATCTATGTGTAGTACGTGGCTGAGTGATTTACCTGAGGCTGTAACTTCCATCTCGGAAAACGTGGCCCGTATAGCACTCAGGGTGGAATCGTGAAACCACTTAGCGGTTGAGATGTTCCAGGATACCACGCCATTTTCCCCTAAATGTATACAACGCACATCTCCTCAATGCCTTAGTCTTGTTTTGGGGGGGGGGGGGGGGGAGGTGTTGTGTGACTTAACTACACAGCAAAGGTCTGCACTTTACGGTGGAGTATCATGGATAGTTAATGGTTTTGAGGAGCTCTGTTTCCAGGTCAGGAACGCACATCGTCAGAAAACCAATTGGATCTTTGTGTTCTCCCGCTGGGTTCTCTACACAAGAAAACGAGTTTTCCTCCCTAAATGCATCCTCAGTAACCTCTAGTTCAGCTGTGGCATCACATTACAAAGCAGGCTTCAGCCTATAATAGGACGGAAGAGGAAACTACTGCTAGCCACGTGTCTGCACCTCGTGTGTAGTGTCCGACACTTTTAATTCTACAAAGCGTTTGAGGAGGGAAGTGTACTGGCCACTCAACGTGCGGCTACTCATCGTTTCTATTTCTACGTCATTGTCGTGTATAACTCTGCTTGAGCTATACGCACCACAGAAGATGTAGAAAAAGTGGTGGCTCCTAAACTTGCTTATCCGTGATCTTTTCGTTGGTTTCAACAGAAACCCTATCCTCACTACTAACTTCAGCTTTCTAATTGCACCTTTCCTTACTTTTATTAATTACAAAAACACCCATTTCATTTATGCGTACACGCATGGGAATATTCACATAGTACGTATGCTAAATAACTTATTAATTAATTCATCATAACATGTACGCCAACATACTTCCGATATTTACTGTCTTTAATCGTCTTCAACGTTGAATAAAACGTCCCACTGGTCGTCCTCGATGTCACTGCTCAGTATTTATTCTTCATTTTTTACTATTACAACAGCTGAACTTCCTGTTTTCCGCAACACAATTCTGTTCCAGGGAGTTTACTGTACATTCGCTGTTTGCCCATTCGTATTCCTCCCTGCTCGAGTCATCCTCCTCTTCAGATATGTTAAACATTGCATCTCCCCATTCTGTTAAATGATGAAGAATGTTGAATGTCCTACCAGGCTCTTCTATAGCATTAGAGCTAAGTAAATTGTCTTCTAATTTTCTGAGTCACTCGAGGAAACACCTTTCCACTCGTTGTCATCTTTGCATTCTTCTTCGGTACCCAACAAATCTTCTTCTGTCGTCTCTGTCTTTGGGTGACGTCACAGGTCAACTTCACTACCCTCTTCTCCGTCTTCATTTAACTGTTCCTTTGCTACGTCCATTAACTTTTTTTCCTTCACTAGTGAGCACAATCCTTGGCATGTCCTTGATCCCAGCAGACAAACCATTTACACTATATTTGAATTTACGTTTAATTACTGTTCCATTCAAGCACACTGACATATGCCTCTGTTTCAAGTGCAGTTCAACTTATTAGAACCTAAGGAAGTTGACACCCAGACTAGCCTTCAGTCTTAGGTTCCATATGACCAAATTTACTCTTACTACGTGCGACTGAGATTTGAAATCAGCCCTGATCTCCTTCTTGATCTCTAACCACTTACCACATACTGCACCGTAGACTTCCATCCCAAGCATATTTAACAACAGCCACTGACTTCTCTTGTCGAATTTCTTCTAAACATCCTTAACGATCACCAAAACTTGACTCCCCAAGTATAAAATGCACCGCACTACGACATTACGAGTCTACACATCGATAATCAGACATTTTGTCAAACATAGGGACACCTTCGAATAATTTCTTTTTGAAGTAATCGCTATGGCCAAGTAAAGGTCCGTGTAGTTGTATAGCATGTAACAGCGAAGTCAGAGCCTTGGCTGGTAGTCATTCGCACTGACAATTCCTGTTTCCGCCATTATCTCACTGATTCCTGTGCAGATCAGGACTTCGGACTTTCCACACCTTCTCTACGCTGTTCTGCCTCAAAGTGAGTCTGTTCTACCTCAAAGTGAGTCTGTGCGAAATGTACAGGCCTCCTTGCTCCCACTCGGCAGTCGAATTTAAGTTCTTCCATCAAGTCCTGGAAAACATTATATCTTTCAAACCGCAGCCCGCGGCCGCGATGTCTCTCTGAGTAGGGTACGGCAATTTAGTCTGTCAGATTTTAATCAATTCCTTCTGCTCATAAGAAGCATTAGGAAACAGGTTATGTCCACCACTCATTTAAAAACACAAGCTTAAACTCCTCATAGTTTTGCACCGGACTGCAAAATTAATTTGTGCACGTGTTAGAGACTGAGCAGCAGCAAATACACTGGCAAGTGTCTCTGACACGTGCACCAATTAAATTTACTTTAGAGCCCACCGACTACCTTCACCCGCCCATCTTGAAAATGTTTAATCCACATTTTCCGATGAGGACTGTTGTACTCGCCACGTATACAATATAGTCTGTCAGTCAACTGGGGAAAGTTTTAGAATGATCCAGTCCAATAGTTTGAATACACCAGGCATTTTACAGTAAAATTAGTATCTCGGCTCTCGGCAGTTGTTTTGAGCTTTTGTTAAGTGGTGTTAATTAGTGAAGTCTAGGTAGGGCTACGAAAGTGACGGGGCAGTTGGTTTAAGAATCATGAAAGAAGATTGTACATCTGGAAGAGACCTGTAGACACTAGAATGTTTCAGAGTTATTATATAATACGAGTAGTAAGACGGAGATTTAGCAACAACGTTTTAAACTGTGATACATTTCCAAGGGCAGATGTGCACTCTGACCACAATGTATTGGTTATGAATTCTAGATTAAAAGTGAAGAAACTGTAAATAGGTATGAATTTAAGTAGATGGGACTTGGATAAACTGAAAGAACCAGAGGTTGTTGAGAGTTCCAGAGGTAGCATTTGGGAACGATTGACAAAAACATGAGGAAGGAATGCAGTAGGAGAAGAATGGGTAGTTTTGAGGGACGAAATAGTAAGGGCAGCGGAGGATCAAGTAGGTACAAAGATAATGCTAGAAAAATTCGTGAGTAACACAAGAGA
This sequence comes from Schistocerca nitens, assembly GCF_023898315.1. Classification (NCBI taxonomy): domain Eukaryota; kingdom Metazoa; phylum Arthropoda; class Insecta; order Orthoptera; family Acrididae; genus Schistocerca; species Schistocerca nitens. The sequence continues at coordinate 955,765,309 of NC_064616.1, forward strand.
TATCGAATATACACGATGAAATGAGAAAATACAAAAATGCAGTGAATGAAGTAGTCGAAAGGCAATGTAAACATATCAAAAATGATACTGACATGAAATGCAACACGGCTACTCAGGAATAGCTAGAGGACAAATGTAAGGATTTAGAAGCATATATCGCTAGGGGAAAGATAGATACCGCCCATAGCAAAATTTTGCAGAAAAAAGAGCCACCTGTACAAATAACAAGAGCTCAGATGGAAAACCAGTCCTAAGCCATGAAGGGAAATCTCAAAGGCGGAAGGTGTATATAGAGGGTCTATGCAAGGGAGATATAAGTGAGGGCAATACTGTAGAAATGGAAGAGGATGCAGATGAAGTTGAGATAAGAAATAAAATACTGCGTGAAGAATTTCACAGAGCACTGAAAGACGTAGGTCGAAAGTAGGCCCGGGAGTAGACACCATTCCGTTGGAACTACTGATAGCCTTGGGAGAGCCAGCCACAACAAAACTCTTCCATCTGGTGAGCAAGATGTATGAGACAGGCGAAATATCCTTCAACCTCAAGAACAATATAATAATTCCAATTAAAAATTAAGCAGGTGCTGAAAGATGTGAAAATTACCGAGCAATCGCTTTACTAAATGAAGTTTACAGAACACTAACACGAATTCTTTACAGGAGAATGGAAAAGCTCGTGTAAGCCGGTCTCGGGAAAGATCAGTTTGAATTTCGGAGAAATGTAGGAACACACGAGGCAATACTGACTCTACGATTTCTCATAGAAGATAGGTTACGGAAAGCAAAACTATATTTATAGCATTTGTATACTTCGAGAAATCTTTTGAAAATGTTGACTGCAATACTCCCTTTGAAATTCTGAGAGTGGCAGTGCAAAAAAAATAGAGCGAAAGACTATTTACAACTTTTACAGAAACCAGATGGTGGTTATAAGAGTCGGAGGCCATGAAAGGGAAGCAATAGTCGAGAAGGGAACTTTCAGTGAACTGTCAAATTCTTCTCACAATGTCGTATCTCATCTTCATCTATCCACAACTGTTGCTATATTTTTTCCTTCAGGTTTATTTCCATAATATAGTCCCACTATACACTGCTGCCACATTTCAACTTTTGTTCCCTGTTTAGTACTGGTTTCCTATCTAAGCTCTTTTCTTCAAGGGGTCCTTCAAATTCTGTATATACGCTGCCTATTTTCTCTTTAATTAAATATGCTTTTATATCCTCGCATTTGTCCTCAAGCCATTCCTGTTTAGCCATTCTACACTTTCCTTCAATCTCATTTTTAGACGTTTGTATTCCCTTTCGCCTGCTTTATTTGCTGCATTTTTAACATTTTCTCTTTTCGTTAATTAAGTTCGATATATCCTGTCATATTCAAGTGTATCTACTAGGTCTTGACGTTTACCTACTTCCTCCCCCGTTGCCCTCACTTTTTTATCTCTCAAACCAACCCATTCGTCTTCTACTGTGTTGCTTTTCTCTGTTTCAGTCTATCGTTGCCTAACACCCCCTCTTAGATTCTCTAGAACCTCTGGTTCTTTAAACTTAGCCGGATCCCATCTCCTTACTTTCCTACCTTTGCGCAATTTATTCATTTTTAGGCTACAGTTCATCGCATATTGGTAGTAGTCACTGTCGACATGTGCCCTTGGAAATTTCTTACAGTTTAAAATCTGGTTCCGAAATCTCTGTCTTACCAACATACAATCAGTCTGAAATCTTCCTGTGTCTTCAGATCTCTTCATGATCCTTAAATCAAATGTTAACGATGATTAGATTATACTTTGTGCGACATTCTGCCAAGTAGCTTCCTCTTTCACTCCTTAATCTCAGACCATATTCACCTAATAATTTTCCGGGCCGTTTAGGAGTGTGGTCATGGTACTGCTTCTGAAACACATGTTTCTAGTTTTTGTTGGATTACTAAAAACCAGGGATTCTACAGGAAATGTATATGCATGTATCCACACACGCAATTTAAGTGCACTACTCATTCCACAGTAAAGGTCCTCGTCATTTCTTCTCTACGACTAATGGACTGGCAGATGTAGCAGACTCAGAAATTGGTAATTATTTAAAATATAATTTAAATGCTATGAATCTTATGTTCCTTTTCAAATGAAATGTATTAAGAATAAATGTTAAACATGTATACCACATGTAAGTGCAGTAGTACCATATTGAGGGACAAAATGTGTTCTACTAGTGTGACCATTCGGTGGCATGTAGGTTGGAGTGAAATAGCATCAAGGAAAGCAGGTAGAAGCCAACTGAAGAGGGAGCTGGTGAGTCCCATCACTCTCTACCACATTATGTCACCAAAAGCAACTACACGTTGCTCCATGCAGCTATACCGACTGTTCCGCAGTGTGCCTCATAATAAGTTGTGACGCAGTGCACATATACGTCTACACTACATGGAGTATATACATGAGTCACTAATAATACTAATATATATATATATATATATATATATATATATATATATATATATATATATATATATGGAATCTACACAAATCACCACACACAATAGGTGAGGGGAAACAGGTACCTATCTGCAGTTATTAAGTAAGATTTTGTGTAAAATCGATTCCTGTGAACGATGTTCGCGGAATGTTTAATTTGTGAGTGTTACGTGTTAGTGGCCAGTTTGGGCAGGAAAGAGACCTGTTTGGTAAATAGCCACCTTGCTGTTGTCTAATGTTGACAGCGTGTTTTCAAGACCGGTACACCTTGTTGTACACACAGTTTGGTGAATTAATGAGTGGCAGTAAAGTTACTGCCATTCTCGCTCCATTAACGGTTTTAATGGTCGACTGCTCAATTCCTTCCGTTCAGAAACTGCTGGAACTTTTAGCGTGTGCTGTATTGAATGGAGCCAGTCACCTCGGATCCACAGTATATCTTGCTTGTTTGGTGTTAATATTTAATGGAATGGTGATGATTACGTTCAAATCTATAGCTGCAATCAGTCATTATGCACTGATTGTTCAATATTCAAATATCTGAAATACCGTAACACCTAGCTGACGTACATTTGTTACAGAAGGAACCGATTTAATCTATTGGACCTCTTTAAATGGTGGGAGAGCTAGGGCATAGCTTGTTGGCCTAATTGCTAACAATGAAGTTTAGAGGCTGGGTGTGACGCATTTGATACCCTCCATACTGTGAAAACTGTTCCAGTTGACGACGGTGGAAACAATGAATTCTTTAACACCTAGGTGACCTACTTCTGTTTCAGAAGGAACTGATTTAAGACACTGGAACTCTTTAGATTTTGGAAGAGCTAGGGTATCACCTATTGGCCTAATGGCTAACTTAGAAATGTAAAAAGTTGGGCTGTTGTGCTCGGTAATCTCCATGCTGTGAAAAATATTCCAGATGACGACTGTGGAGACAATGAATTCGACATTGTTGAATAAACATTTACTGGGTATTACAGCTGAAGCAACCTCTTCAGAGTTGCCCACGATTGTCAACTCCAGCCTTTGAGCTTCGTAAAAAGTTCCACTGAACACCAAACCAAAAAGTAGACTGACCCAATTTTTTGACCCAACTTCTGTGCGTGAAGAGAGTGGCAGCATGTAAGATAGGACATGTGAATGTTCGACGGCGAAAGCCAACAATGAAGGCATGAGATTACGAGGTTAGATTCTTTCCTGGCTTTCCTTTTTTTTCCTTTAAATACACTTTAGGAGGATACGGAGTGCACGAGGTACCATTTCCATAGTCCTTGTTCATAGCATGACACAAGGTAGAAAAGCATATTATTCATATTCCATTTACGTTATATCTTAGAAGGTTATTCTAGGAAGTGCTCCTACGAGTCTCTCCCTGTCTGCTTGCTCGTCTTTAAAGTTTCAAGAATAGTACACTAAATGCAATTTCTTTCTCCTGAACTACGAAAGCACACAATAGCCATTCTTGTGCTAACTGTTCTGAAAACTATGTGATATCACCAATTTTCGCTCATTTTGTTCTTGGATGTCTTTATATGTATTATTGTTCAGGAAACACACTCCTAGAGCCCTCCTATGATGAACTGGTTGTCGTCATCTCTCTATGTGTAACTGAATATTTCCTTCATGGACGCTGAAATTCCTTAATATTCTGAGTGTCTTCTTTTTCTCAATGTAGGTTTTCAGCCCCTAAAAATCTCTTCATAGCAGTCCTCCCGATACCATTCATCTGCAGCTCGCAGATCCTCATCGCAGCGGACATCCCTTTGGATGATGTGCTCCCAATCATCCTTCCTCTCCTGTTCACAAACTGTAATTATCTTGTCCTAACCGAAGGACAGAAAATTGTAAACCTTTCCCCGAAAATTGGTCTTAAAAGTAAATTCAGCTTCAGTTGAGTGTAACTCTCATGTAACGTGGAAGCTGTTCCTGTCAACGAACCTCTTTCAGAAGCGCTTTAATTGAGTCAGGTCTTACGCTCTCTTTTCTGCAAGACGGACGAACAATACCATTTATTTTGTTCGTCAAGCCTTCAATATTCCGAAATCTTCTCAAATTACTTGTATGTCCCTCTTCAGGTTCTTTCCTAGTCACTTTCACTGAAAAAATCACATTAACAAATTAAAAACTTCTCAGCTGCTGGTTATGGGAAGGTATTTTACATAAAACCCACATAATTTGTGGAAATATGTACTCACATAATAATCTGCCAATAGCTCCACTATATAAATACAAGCGCTGTGAAGTTGTTCTGTCTGCGCACATAACAGAACTGGAGGGGAAATGCTGGTGAGGTACAAATCGTCTGCAATCTGAACAGCGATAAGCGTTACGATGGAAGCAGTGGCATTTCCCTGAAGAACGCTAGTATGGCCGTACGGGATAACTATGAGTAGATTTCCCCGCCACCCCATATCAGTGTGAAGCAGTCTGCAAAGATTTATATGGATTATGTCCATATGCGATTCTTGCGTTAATATTATCATTTAACTCATACCTGTACTCCACGTAGTGTAAAGGCATTTTGTGGGAAATAAACACCACCCGGGAATGTCTACACATTGCGTCACCGCTGATTTATGAGGTGCGCTACGAAAGGAGAGTATAACAGCGGAAAAGCGGGTAGTTTCTTGTTTCGACATAGTGGGATGAAGGGAGTGGGGTCTCCAGTTTGAAGACCTAGGAAGAGGGAAGTGTATGACCACACCCCGGCGATCTTCTGTCTTCATACTGCTACACTCCATCCCAAACTCTCAATTCCGTCATTTCACGAGAACACACTTCATCCCTTAATACGGCTCTTTAATCGGGTAAAGGCACATAATATTTTATCTGAACCCAATTCATTTAACAATAAAAATTATCTTTAAGCCATTAATACACTAATTCTTGGTAATTTTAGATCATTCAGTTCCCACAACAGTCACATTATGTTATAGAGGAAATGAAATATACTTTCTATGAAGAAAAAATTAATGAAATTTGATTTAGTACTGGGATAACTTTCCTCAAGATACCTTGGCTTTCTTGCCATAGAAGAGAAGCATGACCACAGAATATGCTTCATAAATAAAAGCGGAACGCGTTTGGTGAAAAATACTCTTCAATTGCAGTCATATTGAGACGGGAAAACCAATAATAATTGAATTATTAACTTTTAATGCATCTGGCTATTGGCGGGTACTGTAAACATGTAATAACTAATGAAAGTATAGGTACGAAATTAATGAAAGGTTCATTTGCTCTGGTTAACGACACCTCTGTTACTTGCGATGTCCAGTGAGTGCTGCTGTCTCTTTTTCGATATTGTGTTATTTAAAACGATACAATTGCTGCGTTTACTCAAATTAATTGGTTCAATTATTGCGCGATATTCGAATCGCCGTGATGGTACTTCCCTACGGACGTGAAAATTGTCTACTCGTATCTGTGCTTGTACATGACAACAATTTGATGGACAGTGCTGTCATTATGTCATGAGAGCAGTTTCGACCATAGGTCGAAACGTACGTATCACAACACGCAAATTCTAAAAGTTTCTGCAATATTTCGATTAAAGTCAACTAGGTGGCAAGTTTACTGCAAGGATAAAAATAATTTTTATACCCATTTTACGAAATTGTGTTTCAAAATAACCAAGCTATACATCTGCAGTAACATCGTGTTTCTTTTAGAGACACCAATATCAATAACACCTTCAAAGTGCTACTGATCGGCACAAGATGCTAAGGCTTATTTGTTCGAGGTAAAAACGTTGATGAGCCTGTATCCGAGTGTTGGGAAAGAAAGTATGCACTTAAAACTTTATAGGTGTTTGATATCAGGTTCCCATCTAAAAAATTACAGCAAGTCTTATAATTTTGTTAGACTTAAAAAAACGAAGAATTAGGGAATTAGTTTAGAAAGTGAGACACTTCAAGTGGTACATGAGTTTGGCAGTTTGGGCAGCAAAATAACTGAAGATTGTAGACGTAGAGAGGATATTAAATGTAGACTGGCAATGGCAAGGAAAGTATTTCTGAAGAAGAGAAATTTGTTAACATCGAATATAGATTGAACTGTCAGTAAGTCCTTTCTGAAAGTATTCGTATGGAGTGTAGCCATGTATGGAAGTGAAACATGTCCGTTAAATAGTGTAGACAAGAAGAGAATAGAAGTTTTCGAAATTTGGTGCTACATAAGAATGCTGAGGATTAGATGGGCAGGTCACGTCACAAATGAGGAGGTACCGAACAGAATTTAGGCGAAGAGGAATTTGTGGCAAAACTTGACCAGAAGAAGGAATCGGTTGGTAAGACAAATTCTGAGGCATCAAGGGATAAACAAGGAAGGAAGTGTGGAGGGTAAAAATCGTAGAGGGAGACCAAGAGATGAATACCCTAAGCAGATTCAGAAGGATGTAGGATGCAGTAGTTACTCGGAGATGAAGATGGTTGCACAGGATAGAGTAGGATGGAGAGCTGCATCAAACCAATCTCTGAACTGAAGACCACAACAACAACAACAAGAGCCGAGAGTTAACCACTTGACAACAGAATTATGTTTTATTCCTGAGGTGTGGTAAGTATTTTAGTTGTCTTATATCCTCTCCCAATCTCCTCTTAATTCAAATTTCTGTGACTATAAGCACTTACCTAGAGTCTCTTATGCATACTATACGAGAACTCGTGCTGGTTCATCATAAAAAAGAAAGTGAATATCAAGATTTCTCAGCCAAAGTCATAGACATTTATCTACTTTTTGTGAACATTTCTGGGATTATGGCGTGGAAAAGGTTACGTGGACACCCACAATGTAAACAGAAGCGAGTAAGAAGAATGAAGTGTCCCAACAAAAATTTTTAAAAAATTCCCGTAAATTCCTCAAAAAGTGGTTGTAAAATTGAACACTTAATAAAATATTAGTAGCTCCTAGTCAGTCAAGCCACGAAACATCAGTGAGAGAAAGGCTATATTCATGTTTCATTCACTAATCTCACAGGCGTGCGAGTACTGGTTGTCAACAGCGAAGAACTTGTGGGTCAGATAGCTACGAAATTGAGTGAATTGGATTGAATTGGATAGATCGATTCAGGAGTTTACGCTACACATAATGAGATAAAACGGTTAAAGAACATTAACATGAGTTTTCTCCTGAAGATTACTTCAGAAACTGAAGGCCGGTGCATGAGCAAGTTAATAATATTTTGCAGAATATTAGGAACGTGTTTCTTATTTAATATTATTAACCGGAAAGCAATAACATCAGAGCTACAGTTACGAGTTTTGGTCGGAGTAATGCAGTTCTCACAATGAAAGAATCAGAATACGAAAGTCAAACACTAGAATTCTTCACTCGTAGTGACATGCTGATGTACTGAAAAACTAAATCCAAAATAACAATGAAAAGTCAGATCGCTCTTAATCAACACACACCCTATCGGAAGAAAATGAAAATTTGGCAAGAAGAGCATTAAGTATGTTGACGCTTTGGGTCACACTGTGATGTGGTTTCAGTAGTGCAGTTGGTAGTTTACATGCACTCTCGGCGTGGGACACAGTTTCTTAAACGTCACGTATATTCAGTGTTCAAAAGGAAATCTGCAGTGTCATGAATAAAATACAGTCAGTTTTAAGGTCTTACTCAGATATCCCATAGACGAGTAGTTCCATTAAACTATATGCTTTACACTATGCTTAACAGTATGTACACTTACAGAACAATTTTACAGTTAAAGCATAATTCCATACTGAAATCATATAAGCAGTAGGTTTCAGGGACCTGTCGGAACCTTGAGCTCCATTTTTCTGAAGCTTGGTAGTGAAAAGTGCAGACGAAAGAGAGGGTATGAAACAAAGCGCAAACTACGGCAGATACGACACAGCTGTAAGGCGTAATAATGATGGCTTGCTCTTGCGTAAAATATTCAAATGTTCAAATGTGTGTGATATCTTATGGGACTTAACTGCTAAGGTCATCAGTCCCTAAGCTTACACACTACTGAACCTAAATTATCCTAAGTACAAACCCACACATGCATGCCCGAGGGAGGACTCGAACCTCCGCCGGGACAAGCGGCACAGCCCATGACTGCAGCGTGCTAGACCGCTCAGTTAATCACGGGCGGCGGTAAAATATTCCCTGGGTGTAGCAGTTCCCCCACAGATTCCAGGTCTGGGAGAGTCAGGAGGATTGAGTCATTTGGAAACAAAAATGCAGCGTTCTATGGATCGAAATGTGGAGTGCTAGATCCAGTAATCGGGTAGAAAGGTCAGAGACTTTAAATAGAGAAATGAGTTCGCTGAAGATAGATATAGGAGTTGCAGCAGTTCGATGGCAACAAGAGCAGGATGTATGGTTTGGTACGTACAGGATTGGCAATATGAAAATAAATAGTGGAATGCATTAGTAGGTCCGACAATGAATAAGAAAATAGGAATGTGGATGAACTATAGTTGCACAGACAGACACAAATGCAACACGCACCACAGTATTAAAGGTTTATACCCACACTGGCTTCGCAGATGCCAAAGAGACGGAAATACCTGTGATGAGGTAAATGAAAGTACTCTGATCATTAAGGAAGATACAAATTTAATTGTGATAGGGACTGAAATGCGATAGTGTTAAAAGAAAGGGAAAGAAAAGTAGTTAGGTAATATGAAGGAGGGAAGGAATGGACAGGGAAGCCATCTGGGGAATGGAAGAGGAATGCATCTGGTAAAATTTTGCACAAAACAGAATTTGATTATTGCTAGATTTTCTTATATCAGTCATAAAAGAAGGTTGTACACATGGAAGAAGCCTGGAGACACCGAAAATACTGAGATAGAGTATGTCATTATCAGCCTGATATATCGAATCGAGTACTGAATGCGTAAAAATTTACTCGGCCATAGTTTGCCATGACGATAATTAATTGGCTACAAACTGGAGAGTAAAACTCAAGCAACTAAGCGAAGGTGGTAAATTAAGACACTGGGATTCAGAAACTGGAAACGAAGTCAGGATTGTGGGTGGGATCAAAGAGAGGATTAGACAACTTTTGACGGAAATATTAGACGCAACAGATATAAGCAACAGAGGAGCAAACAGCTGCATCACAAGGCCGAGAAGAAACCCCTGGGTATCGCACGAGATACCGAATTTAATTAATTCAAGGAGAAAACATAAAAATTAAGCAAACGAATGAGGTAACAGGCGATAGAGACTTCTAAAAAAATGGGAGAAAAAAGTAAAAAATGGCAAAGCAGGAATGACTAGGAGAGATACGTACAACAGTAGATGAATGCATGATCATTCGAAATACGGATGCCGCCTTTAATAAAATTAAAGAAACTTTTGGAGGAAATAGCAGCAACTCCATGAAAAGCAAGAGCTCATATGGCAATATGTAGGATCGAATATACATAGTATACAAGGGGTGGCTGAAAAGTGGAGTGAATATATCGAACGGTTATCAAAGGGAAAATAAAACTTGTAGAGATTATCGTGGAAAAGGATGACAATGTTGACGAATATCTGATGAGAGATATTGTACCTCGAGAAGAATTGGATACAGAACTGAAAAAAATGCTCCTGGAATAAATGGCAATCCCTCAGAAAAAATGGGATCGTTGTGTTACGTGCGGACGGACAGCACGAAGTAACGCAACGCCGCCTCGGACTAACCGATTCTTCTTATCAGCCAGTTACAATTGGTGCCAGAAGTGGAATGGTAGAAGTGGAGACAGAGTTTGTAGCCGTTACACATGGTCGTAACTGGTATCAAGAGAGTCGACAGACGCCGTCGCCATTACAACCAGATCAATAGATGTCAGCTTAATGCAACAGACAGATGGAGCCGGAAGCAGTAACTCCAGCAATGCTGAGAAAACGCTTGGCCAAATCGTGGTTTGTTTCTAAGTACTGTAAACAAGAGTAGCCATATAGAGGAAAAAAAAAATGGTTCAAATGGCTCTGAGAACTATGGGACTTAACATCTGAGGTCATCAGTCCCCTAGAACTTAGAACTACTTAAACCTAACTAACGTAAGGACATCACACACAGCCATGCCCGAGGCAGGATTCGAACCTGCGACCGTAGCAGTCGCGCGGTTCCGGACTGAGCGCCTAGAACCGCTAGACCACCGCGGTCGGCTATAGAGGAAAGATGGAGCTTTGTGACCTGTAAGTCTGAGGGCCCTCCAGGAATCTACTCTAATAGATGATTCGGGTAGAGGTCTTCAGACTACCTATGCGATAGTCGGCTTACATCGTGCACCACTTATTCCGCCAAAGGCAGAGGTTGTCGTGGCATCTGCTGAACATACAGTTCCACACGCCACTTCCACGCGAACTAGGCTCGCTAGTGGCAAGGTACATTCCGTATCACAAGTCAGACCAGCAGTCATCTCACAACATACAAGAGACACAAGTTACCCATAAATCAGTTTAAGAATTAACATAAAATGATGTCCATAACTAGATAAATCCATACAATGCACTGATCGAGGAAACTGAAGTTCCCAGTAGTAGCTCAAAATGAAATATCAGTATCCGCAAAACCGTTATTCTCTCAGCATTCCAGTTCACTTTAAATCCCAGTAAATCAGGTTGGTCCACGGCATGCCAAACTTCACACGTGCAGCGTGTGTGAGTCTCGTGGGGGCCAAAGCTCCGGCCCGCCACTAAACTTTGTTCGGTCCTTCTTTGGACGTACCCGGAACAGCGCGACATTTCACTTACTGTTGCGCCGTGGCATTTTTCGGTCGGCACAAATCTCTTATTGCGACAGAATCGTGATTTCAGCGCTGTTTACCCTTGGCTGTTTGTCCGTGGTGTGAAGGACGTTCACACGTCCAATGGCTGTTTGCACAAAAAGGGTCAGTCTAGCGATCTTTCGTCACAATTCTTTAAAATGAATAGCAGTGACGGAAGAGAGGGATGTAAAGTCTGAATTCGATTAGCGATAGGTGCTGCGTGTTTCCTATGAAACGACGTTACAATACCATAGAGAGAGAATTTAAAGATTTAGATGACAAGGGAAGAGAAAAAAATTACAACGACCGGCAGATTGGACACGTTCTTCTGTACGTCAAGAAGCACTTTATGCTAAAATTGCAGGCATGCAGCACGTAGAGAAATCGGTGGTACAAATAGTAAGTTTTCCGAAGTCGCAGGAATTATTCCCTTGTCGGTTTCAACAGTTTTCAATAGAAGTGGACGAAGAGTATGGAAACTTCAAATATTACTGCCCAGTACCTTGGATAACTCAAGGGGCATGCCTGGAGCGATTTCTCAAATTAAAACTCGCTATTGTAGAATTTATGAAGGAAAAAGGAGCCCATGAATGCAAATTAATGGATTGCACATTATGCAATTTAAGTTGACTTGACTGCACACTACCCACTCCTCTTTGATTTGATGAGGATGCATTTAAAAAGAACATTGCGTAGCTGACAGGATACATACCGACTAAGGCAGTCCAGTTCCCTAAGCTCACATTCGTTAAAGACAATGCAAGGTTTGAAGAATTCATTGTGGCCTTGAATCCATTACAAGGATAGTTTTTGAGGTTACTGGCAATGTTCCAACTGTTTTTGAGCTATCCTTTGTCGTTTCACTTGAAAGCGCCCCAGTGCATATGCAGACGTAACTGACTGACCTGCAAGATAATTATAGTTTTCATGACACATCTTTTTACGTTAAAACTGTCCTGGACGTCTATCGTCTATATTACTTTCCTAAGGATGATTTTCCAGTCTCCACAATGAAGTTCCATAAATGATACAAGTCAAGTGCTTGCACGTCAGTCGAAAACGAGAGAGCAGAGAGGGCTGTGAAGTAGACGTCAGGCAACTGCACGCTGATCGACCCCTCTCCAGGACGACAACGCGATGGCAGCGCCCTCTACGGGAAGAGCACTCAAGCGCCGCGCCGACTGCTCGCGGACCAATTCTACAGCAGCATCAAGATTATGCACTTCAAGATCACCGACTTAGGAACTCTGTATACTGAAGAACATTGTATATTTTGCCTGTCACCCTTTGCATGCGGCACATCTGTTCAACACAAAGTTAAGTACTGTCACGTACTTTTGTAATAAAACTCATTTATACGATTTGCTTGAATTACAGTCTAGCGATCCGAGAAGCAGGTTTTCTAGACACCCATGTTTGACAACAAGGCAGGATTCAACAATGGCGACGAGTATTAAGAAGAACCCAGTGCCTGGCAGCCACGGATTCTCTTTTGTGTTTTGCTGGCGCCTTAATTCTACAATGTCTTTTCTTTGCAGGGATGTATTTACTTGCTTTGATAGTGTCTCTTATAGTGTTCTTGCTTATCAGTGTTTTCCGGTGAGCGTTGCTGAAATTTTCTTTGCTTTTGTACTTGTTTTTATAGCTTACCTTGTCTGTTTATTGCATTTCTCTTTCCCACGACGAGCAACCCACCTTCCCAATCCCTTGCTCGGGCACCTCAGCTGCAAGCGATAGCAACGCACCTGACATGTATGTTAAGTTTCAGATGCAACAAAGTGCATCGCTGTTAAGCACGGTACAGCAGCCGGCCGGAGTGGCCGTGCGGTTCTAGGCGCTACAGTCTGGAACCGAGCGACCGCTACAGTCGCAGGTTCGAATCCTGCCTCGGGCATGGATGTGTGTGATGTCCTTAGGTTAGTTAGGTTTAATTAGTTCTAAGTTCTAGACGACTGATGACCTCAGAAGTTAATTCGCATAGTGCTCAGAGCCATTTGAACCATTTGAGCCACGGTACAGCAGTTAGTCATCGCTTGAGCCACTATTGCAGCGCAAACTACACCCTATGTAGCTCCGAGTGGCATACCGCTTTTTCGCCAGTTTCATGAACAACAAGAGGTATGGGTAAGGTGGCTGCTACAGTTTGAAGCCCTCGTAAATGCTCGCAACCTTTTCAGGTATTGTGAAACTCGTTCATCTAGTCCGGATCGTGTTAGCGGTGGATCCTAGTTTGAGGCTCTCACGTAATTCATGCAAGACGCAGAAAGGAAGAGACAAGAGGCAGAGAAAAAGAGGCGGGAGGAAGAGGAGGAAAGACACAAACTAGCCATAAGAACGGTCACAGATGGTATAGATAGAGTCAAGAAAGAGATCGTAGGAATCCAAGAAGAGCTACAGAATTTCAAGAAAATGACAGCAGAAACGTGTGAGGTAGCGGTCCAGAGCGAAGCGCCATGCCAAAACAGCGCGACTGGTTGCGCAAGTAGCACCAAATGACGCATCAGTGCCCAAAGAACAACTTAAACTGGCAAGAACTCAGGTGTGTAAGACAAAAAAGGTACTTGCAACTCTCCAAGAAGAAGGCAAAAGGAATATTTCAAGAAACGCAGGAAGAAATGAGTGAGGCTTCGAAGCGAATCGAACAGATAGAAATCAAACGGGTGAAATCTCTGAAGTTAAAGACCAGCAGACCCGAGTCCTCGCACAACAAAACGAGTTAGCTAAGGACGTTCGGCATTTACATGAAAGGGTTGCGCAATTGCAAATACAATCTCGTTCGGTAGAACGCCATTGAGAGCATCACAGAAGTGAAGAAAATGTTTTGCGACTCTCCGAAGCGCTATACGAGGACACACCCTTGCACATGGGCGCATGAAGCAGTAATACTCGTATGTCCTGCCGCGGTGAAACGCGTGATAGAACATGCTCCGTCAGTAACACGCACCATGTCAGAAACCGAGGCGGAAAACAATTGTACACGTCTGCGGAGGACATAAACGTTATTACGTGAATCTGACAATACGAGAAGATACCATAACAGTGCACGAGTATAGGTTGGGCACGGATACATGGAATCACGCACCTGAAGACGAAAGGAAGAATTTGTACGGCCGATACGCCGAACCTTTCGTCCACTAGCTTTTGTTGACCATCCATAATTTTGAAGTTTACAAGGAGGCAAAGAACAAAATCCAAAGAAAGACGTGGATGGCACAGTACGATCACGTGCTATCAGAATCTTGGTTACTGAAATACAAGCTCCAGTTTATCTGTGGTTTCTTACAAGGGAACCTCCCCATCGCACCCCCCTCAGATTTAGTTATAAGTTGGCACAGTGGATAGGCCTTGAAAAACTGAACACTGATCGATCGAGAAAACAGGAAGAAGTTGTGTGGAACCATGAAAAATAAGCAAAATATACAAACTGATTAGTCCATGCACAATATAGGCAACATAAAGGACAGTGTTAGGTCAGGAGCGCCGTGGTCCCATGGTTAGCGTGAGCAGCTACGGATCGAGAGGTCATTGGTTCAAGTCTTCCTTCGAGCGAAAATTTTAATTTTTTCTTTTCAGACAATTATCAAAGTTCAGGCACTCGCACATAATCAACTTCGCTCTCCAAAATTCCAGGACATGTTCAGATTTGCTTAGACATATGCAGGATTTGACGGTCTACACACGGAAAAATTTGAAAACGTTAAAAACATGTTTTGACGGAGCACAGGGAAAAGTGTGCGACTGTGTGACTTTTATATTCATTTGTTGCAGTTTATGTCACAAACTCTTATGTTTTCATCACTTTTTTGGGAGTAATTATCACATCCACAAGAAAACCTAAATCGGGCAACATAGAAGAATCTTTTTACCCACTCGCCAAGTGTACAAGTCAGGTGGGTCGACAACATATTCCTGTCATGTGACGCACATGCCGTCACCAGTGTCGTATAGAATATATCAGACGTGTTTTCCTGTGGAGGAATCGGTTGACCTATGACCTTGCGATCAAATGATTTCGGTTCCCATTGGAGAGGCACGTCCTTACGTCTACTAATCGCACGGTTTTGCGGTGCGGTCGCAAAACACAGACACTAAACTTATTACAGTGAACAGAGACGTCAATGAACGAATGGACAGATCATAACTTTGCGAAAATAAAGAAAAATTTTTCGCTCGAGGGGAGACTTGAACGAAAGACTTCTCGTTCCGCAGCCTCTTACGCTAACCACGGGACCACGGCACTCCTCAGCTCAAACGATCCTTGATGTTGCCTATCATACCGTAGACTACTCAGTTTGTATATTTTGCTTATTTTTTTATAGTTCCATACAACCTCTTCCTGTTTTCTCGATTGATATGTGTTCAGTTTTTCAAGGCCTATCCACTGTGCCAACTTATAACTAAATCTGAGGGGGGTGCGATGGGGAGGTTCCCTTGTTAGAAGGGTCGATTGCAGAACATATGCGCATAGTTGCGGAGAGTTGTCGGTCCTACCAAGAAATTAAGGACGCATTCCATAGCACACATTGGTCACAAAATACACAGGAGAGGATAAAACAGGAGATCATGTTAGGAAAGGACTTACAAGCGTCAGGATTCCGCAGTCCTGTCAAATGCTTCGAGTCCCCGGTCAAGAACTACCGGTTTTTGGATTAACCGTACAGTCGCAAGGAAATTGTAAGGCACTGCTACATTAAATTACCTTTACGTTACAACTGCTCATCGGTAGACGCAGCGATTCAATCGAAGCTTTCAAGAGTGCGCTGTGCGAATTCGAGTACGTGAATGAAATTCACAACTCACTGGAAAGAAGTAGAAATAATGACCGTAACTGTTCAAATTCGCCAGAGAGGAACGACGATTGTCGAAATGGGGGCAAACATCGATCAAATCGAAACCAAAATTCAAACTTCAAGAGGAATAAAAAGCTATCCAGGGAAAATAGAAGAAGATGAGGAAATTATGATCATAACAACAACAACTACCGACGAAACGGAAACAGGAGAGAGCAACAGAACTCGAACCAGGACCAACAGGATTCTAGGGACCAACTGCAAAGCAATAGCAGGACATACTACGGTCAAGGGCAATGGAATGACCAATGTAGCGAAAATGTGGAATTGACGCCACCTAACCCATCGCTGGGGTCACTCAAAGAAAGTTCAAACAGGAACTGATACACAGCAGCTGCGGACTGAGCTCAAAACAACGCCGCAGAAACTATCGGAACGAGCGATATTAACCTGTGAGAGTTCTGAGATACTAGAGAACTGCAACTGGAAGAGAAGGTGCAGTATGTAAATAGTCTCCATGGATGAACTGTTTAACATAATTTGATGTTGATATTGTGTTGCTTAGCGTAATTTTCCATTTGTTCTAGTTCGGTGTTATTTTGTTTGTTTGCCATCTCCATTAATTCTCAGCGTAAGTCTTTGTTGAACATGGTAAAAAAAAATGTTCAAATGTGTGTGAAATCTTATGGGACTTAACTGCTAAGGTAATCAGTTCCTACGTTTACCCACTAGTTAACCTAAATTATCCTAAGGACAAACACACATACCCATGCCCGAGGAAGAACTCGCACCTCCGCCAGGACCAGCCGCACAGTTCATGACTGCAGCGCCCAGACCGCTCGGCTAATTCCGCGCGATAGAACATGGTCAAATTAGGTTGTTATTTGTGACATTTTCACGCCAACATTCACTGGCAGGTGGCAGATTGAATTCAAATTTCGTTTCAGATTATATCTCATCAACAATTGGCACCTTTTTGTGGCATGCCAAACCAGGCACGTTGCAATACTGAGTACTCCAAACAACTGAGTATTGCTATTATTTCTTTGGACTTCACAATTGTTGTCACAGGAGAGCAAGGAGAAGTTGACCGCAATTGAGCATCGTACGCTGTCATACATTCTCGTAGAAAAGCCTTCACAAGTATCACCATAGCCACTTAAAT
Organism: Schistocerca nitens; assembly: GCF_023898315.1. Lineage (NCBI taxonomy): Eukaryota > Metazoa > Arthropoda > Insecta > Orthoptera > Acrididae > Schistocerca > Schistocerca nitens. The sequence goes on from NC_064616.1 coordinate 955,782,451, forward strand.
TGTTTCTGTTTACTTTCCATGGTTTCTCGTACGCTTCCCAAGAGAAGGATGTACGTCACTGTATGTTTTTCGTGGTGTCAGGACGGTAACTCGTGCCATGGAGCATGTGCGTCTCAATTTTCGGATGTGTCTCGCATGGTTTTAGCGGTCCACGCTTTGGGCGGCAGTCGACGCTAAGGCTCAGTGTCATTATGAGCATGTGCGTCATGTTTCGTATAGTGTTAGCGATCCACGTTTTGGGCGCGTGTCGACGCTAAGACTCGGTGTGTTATGAGCCATCGCCAGTCGTGCGATGTAGCCTGGCTCGTGGTGGAATTTTGCCAGCGCCATGTGAGCGCCGTCGGCTAAATATTGCGTATGGGGAATTAGCACGTACAAGCGCAAGTCACGGTAGAGTGGCGAACCGCAGCCTCGGAAATGGGAAGGAGAAACTAAATGATCGACCATGGATGAGACTTATATTAGAAAAAATATACGTATATATGTAATGCGGTATGGTTGTATTTCATTTCAGCAGCACCGATCCTGACAGAGGAGACAGGAGGCATCCTTGTAGCATGTAAAATTACGTGTACACCATCATAAAATGCCACTTCAAAGATTTCAGGCAAATCACCAGCACCTGAGTGAGTAGACGCACTTCCTGACGACTTCAGCGTCAGCAGACAACACCGCCGGACATCGAAAAATAAACAAACAAACAAAGACACCTCACCCCGCATAATTTACGTCCATACAACATTTACAGGCCAGCAATCATTAAATTTATTTTTGGATTTGGGTCCACAGTAATAAAATAAATAAATAAATATATTAAGTGAAAAATTTTGTTCTCATCATTATTTTAATTCTGTAAATTGATTATATCGATGTAATGACATTTTTGAGAGAATATGGCACTTGAACACACTTGAGGATTTTGCAGACTCCGCAGCAGACACGGCAGACTGGACGTCATGTCCCATGCCAGCCAGCGAAAGGCGAGCGGAGTGGGAGCCTTAGAGTCTCATCTGTAGCGGCCCAGGTGTGGGGGACCTCGTGCTGCGACAACCGGTCGCTGCCTGCTGACGTGCCTACTCTCGCAGCCCCAGTGGGGGCGATACGTCTCAAGCCAGCACAGACAGCGAGACGTCACTGCGCACGGACAACAACCCCCTAGTGGCCAATGACCCTCCAGGCCACTAATCGAGGAAAAGTGAGTCACGTGGCTGCACAGTCGACGCGTGCACCTAGCCTAACCGACTCAGCGGGGTGCCGAGAGTGATGTATCCTGCCGACAACAGACGAGCTAATCTGATGTCCAGGGCCAGCACACACGTTCCTATACGGAGGTGAACTGGGAGAACAGGGCTGTCCCACGTCCCGTTAACGCTGAATGGATTTATATGCCAGGAGGCGGGTTGCACGTCAAATGAAATGCTGTCGTGTCAGTTCCTGATGGCTGACTGCGGCCTGACCAGGATGAGGCTAAGAGTCCTTCTGCAGTGTGTAAGCTGCCCAAGATGGCGGTCGCTGCCCAGACACGCGATGCTGGTAGACAAGAGGGAATGCTAGAGATGTCTGCCACCACTTCTGGCACATCATGCGCTGAGTGAGAAGCCATTCCACTCTGGCACAAATTGCTGTTCTTCAGTCCTACCAGTCACGGTTTGTGCGTGTGCCTAAGTTCCATGTTCTCAATTCGTGTGACATTTTCAAGTGTAAAATTTGTCTCCTTGTGGAGGAAGCATTAGGATACGTTTCTGTAATATTATTATGTAATATCTTTTTATGTTTTTGTATGTATCAATTGAACTGTCTTGATTGTGAGATATGTGTTTTTCTGCACATTTATTAATGCTCTGATTATGTGCCTGTATATGTTTTCATGTCTTACAAAATAATACACAAAATTACACAACCTAGATCATAAGACAAACAGATTACTCATGTGATTTCCTTGTTCACTGACAATTTTAGAATGTATGTGTGTGACGATTGAGACCAAATGAGTGATAGAGCAAGGGTAAATCAGTGAGCAGAAAACAGTTCATACTCCAGGACATTGTAAATGATTAGGGATATTACACATCCCTGACCTCAGGATATGGTGTGACTGGGTATATTTCTTCGCTGCAAGGCCTTTTAACAGCCTATCAAATGTTTAACGGTTGCCTGTGTTGTAGCAGTGACCCCTGGGTCTAATGTAATTCATACTGCGAACAGCAACGTTTTCATGTACTCTTGCTGGCTTGCTTCATGTCAGTGAATGACCCCTGGAATGAATGAGGTCAAGCTAGGAAGTATTTTAGCCATGGGCAATCCTGATTGGCAAAGTTACCTTTTTCAGATTTACAGGGTGGTCCATTGATAGTGACTGGGCCAAATATCTCACGAAATAAGCATCAAACGAAAAAACTACACAGAACGAAACTCATCTAGCTTGAAGGGGGAAACGAGATGGCGCTATGATTGGCCCGCTAGATGGCGTTGCCATAGGTCAAACGGAAATCAACTGCGTTTTTTTAAAATAGGAACCCCCATTTTTTATTACATATTCGTGTAGTACGTTGCAAGATACCTCGTGTGGGAGGGAGGAAGAGGTGTGAATTTTATTTAAATTCTATAAATGAAATTCAAGAAGTTCTGTTCAACATATAAGTAGTTTATTCAGTGAAACTGCATTAACCTGCATATGCAATAATTATTGAAATTTTATCAAATTCATTAAACATTCACTCACAAACTATTCAAATAATGATAAACATAAGTAAAAAATTGGGTTCGCCAGATACTGTAGAAAGTATCATAAAAAAAACAAATATAAGTGAATTGGTACCAAAAGCTCACAACAAGTGAATTATATATGGTGCTTGTCCTGGTATTTGCCTTTTAACATGAGCATTGTATGACTTCATTCTAATCTAACATATAAATAAATTACACGAGACGGGTTGACCTGGTGTAATTAATGAGAAGGAATAAAAAAAAACAGCTGAACAGATGACTCTCTTATCGGGCAAACGGTGTTGTGCCTTGCGTCTTTATGAGCATCTAACACATTGCAAAGAAACTGAAGAAAACGAAAGAAGAATGCGCAGCTAGGAAAACGGGGGTTTTCTGTATTACCATGATCATAACGTGGTCGGTTGATTGCGTGCGGCTGCATCAAGACTCTGCCGGCGACTTAGTTGATAGCGTCTAACATGCCCTACGGTGAAAATAGTGACCGAAACCTGCTACTGGAAGTTATCATTACTGGACGACGGAAGGCGTCCATCTGCAAGTGCTAACCTACGTGAAACTGCATTAAACAAAGCTCAAAACGGTTCTAGCAGTACTACCGTCATCGGACAAGTAGTAAATAAAAAATGTGATCCTGAGTCAAGCTCTTGATAACGCGCACAGTGAGTGAAGCTCGCCTACTTGGATCTAACAAACTTTGCACTCTACGCTCTTTGCGACAAATGCAAAGTGCATTGTCTCATGACAAGTGATAAGAGAATCCTTACGACTTATCGGAAGCAGTCAAGAGTGAACGCCTGCCTCCTCAGAAACAATATTCGGAATGCCCAATACCAGTGCGCTCCTCGCACCTGGAGAGAGAGAGCCGCTCCCCTCTAGCGTCTTGTTCAAATGGTTCAAATGGCTGTGAGCACTATGGGACTTTACTTCTGAGGTCATCAGTTCACTAGAACGTCGAAATACTTAAACCTAACTAACCTAGAGACATCACACACATCCATGCCCGAGGCAGGATTCGAACCTGCGAACGTAGCCTCTGTGAAGCGTACCGACATGGGCGCGCGGCCGCCGCTCGCCCGATGCCACTACCAGTGTCCACCTGGTCGTCGGGCTTCCCAGCTAGGAACGCATCAAAAGAATTCATTCATGCACAAAGTGTACCAAGTTTGCAAAGAGAAGAATCATAGCCCTTTACCGATGCTTCATGACACAATAATTCACCTCCATCACACTTCACATATTGCAATAAACTAATGACTGATTTTAAAAGGAATTATCGCCTTTAATTATAAACATGAAAAGCTTTGAGGCTTTTCAACGTAAAGAAATATGAATGTTTTAGTTGGACCACTTTATTCGCTTTGTGATAGATGGCGCTGTAATAGTCACAAACGTAAAGTACGTGGTATCACGTAACATTCCACCAGTGCGCACGATATTTGCTTCGTGATACATTACCCGTGTTAAAATGGACCGTTTACCAATTGCGGAAAAGGTCGATATCGTGTTGACGTATGGCTATTGTGATCAAAATGCCCTACGGACCTGTGCTATGTATGCTACTCGGTATCCTGGACGACATCATCCAAATATCCGGACCGTTCGGTGGATAGTTACGTTATTTAAGGAAACAGGGAATGTTCAACCACATGTGAAAAGTCAACAACGACATGGAAGAAATGATGATGCCCAAGTAGGTGTTTTAGGTGCTGTCGCGGCTAATCCGCACATCAGTAGTAGACAAATTGCGCGAGAATCGGGAAACTCAAAAACGTCGGTGTTGAGAATGCTACAACAACATCGATTGCACCCGTACCATATTTCTATGCACCAGGAATTGCATGGCGACGACTTTGAACGTCGTGTACAGTTCTGCCACTAGGTACAAGAGATTTTACTGGACGATGACAGATTTTTTGCACATGTTCTATTTAGCCGAAGCGTGATTCACCAACAGCGGTAACGTAAACCGGCATAATATGTACTATTGGGCAACGGAAAATCCACGATGGCTGCCACAAGTGGACAATCAGCGACCTTGGCGCGTTAATGTATGGTGCGTCATTGTGGGAGGAAGGATAATTGGCCCCCATTTTATCGATGGCAATCTAAATGGTGCAATGTATGCTGATTTCCTACGTAATGTTCTACCGATGTTACTACAAGTTGTTCCACTGCATGACAGAATGGCGATGTACTTCCAACATGATGGATATCCGGCACATAGCTCGCGGGCGGTTGAAGCTTTACTGAATAGCATATTTCTTGACAGGTGGATTGGTCGTCGAAGCACCATACCATGGCCCGCACCTTCACCGGATCTGACGTCGCCGGATTTCTTCTGCGGAGAACGTTGAAGGATATTTGCTGTCGTGATCCACCGACAACACCTGACAACATGCGTCAGCGCATTGTCTATGGCTCTGAGCACTATGGGACTTAACATCTATGGTCATCAGTCCCCTAGAACTTAGAACTACTTAAACCTAACTAACCTAAGGACATCACACAACACCCAGTCCATTGTCTATGCATGTGCGAACATTACGGAAGGCGAATTACACGCTGTTGAGAGGAATGTCGTTAGACGTATTGCCAAATGCATTGAGGTAGACGGACATCATTTGGAGCATTTATTGCATTAATGTGGTATTTACAGGTAATCACGCTGTAACAGCATGCGTTCTCAGAAATGATGAGTTCACAAATGTACATGTATCACATTGGAACAACCGAAATAAAATGTTCAAACGTACCTACAGGGTGTTTCAAAAATGACCGGTATATTTGAAACGGCAATAAAAACTAAACGAGCAGCGATAGAAATACACAGTTTGTTGCAATATGCTTGGGACAACAGTACATTTTCAGGCGGACAAACTTTCGAAATTACAGTAGTTACAATTTTCAACAACAGATGGCGCTGCAAGTGATGTGAAAGATATAGACGACAACGCAGTCTGTGGGTGCGCCATTCTGTACGTCGTCTTTCTGCTGTAAGCGTGTCCTGTTCACAACGTGCAAGTGTGCTGTGGACAACATGGTTTATTCCTTAGAACAGAGGATTTTCCTGGTGTTGGAATTCCACCGCCTAGAACACAGTGTTGTTGCAACAAGACGAAGTTTTCAACGGAGGTTTAATGTAACCAAAGGACCGAAAAGCGATACAATAAAGGATCTGTTTGCAAAATTTCAACGGACTGGGAACGTGACGGATGAACGTGCTGGAAAGGTAGGGCGACCGCGTACGGCTACCACAGAGGGCAACGCGCAGCTAGTGCAGCAGGTGATCCAACAGCGGCCTCGGGTTTCCGTTCGCCGTGTTGCAGCTGCGGTCCAAATGACGCCAACGTCCACGTATCGTCTCATGCGCCAGAGTTTACACCTCTATCCATACAAAATTCAAACGCGGCAACCCCTCAGCGCCGCTACCATTGCTGCACGAGAGACATTCGCTAACGATATAGTGCACAGGATTGATGACGGCGATATGCATGTGGGCAGCATTTGGTTTACTGACGAAGCTTATTTTTACCTGGACGGCTTCGTCAATAAACAGAACTGGCGCATATGGGGAACCGAAAAGCCCCATGTTGCGGTCCCATCGTCCCTACATCCTCAAAAAGTACTGATCTGGGCCGCCATTTCTTCCAAAGGAATCATTGGCCCATTTTTCAGAGCCGAAACGATTACTGCATCACGCTATCTGGACATTCTTCGTGAATTTGTGGCGGTACAAACTGCCTTAGACGACACTGCGAACACCTCGTGGTTTATGCAAGATGGTGCCCGGCCACATCGCACGGCCGACGTCTTTAATTTCCTGAATGAATATTTCGATGATCGTGTGATTGCTTTGGGGTATCCGAAACATACAGGAGGCGGCGTGGATTGGCCTCCCTATTCGCCAGACATGAACCCCTGTGACTTCTTTCTGTGGGGACACTTGAAAGACCAGGTGTACCGCCAGAATCCAGAAACAATTGCACAGCTGAAGCAGTACATCTCATCTGCATGTGAAGCCATTCCGCCAGACACGTTGTCAAAGGTTTCGGGTAATTTCATTCAGAGACTACGCCATATTATTGCTACGCATGGTGGATATGTGGAAAATATCGTACTATAGAGTTTCCCAGACCGCAGCGCCATCTGTTGTTGAAAATTGTAACTACTGTAATTTCGAACGTTTGTCTGCCTGAAAATGTACTGTTGTCCCAAGCATATTGCAACAAACGGTGTATTTCTATCGCTTCTCGTTTAGTTTGTATTGCCGTTTCAAATACACCGATCATTTTTGAAACACCCTGTACGTTCTGTATTTTAATTTAAAAAACCAACCTGTTACCAACTATTCGTCTAAAATTGTGAATCATAGGTTTGTGACTATTACAGCGCCATCTCTCACAAAGCGAAAAAAGTGGTCCAACTAAAACATTCATATTTCTTTACGTACTACACGAAAATGTAATAAGAAATGGGGGTTCCTATTTAAAAAAAAACGCTGTTGATATCCGTTTGACCTATGGCAGCGCCATCTAGTGGGCAAACCATGGCACCATCTGGTTTCCCTCTTCGGGCTAGACAAGTTTTGTTCTTTGTAGTTTTTCCGTTTGACGCTTATTTCGTGGGATATTTGGCCCAGTCACGATCAATGGACCATCCTGTATATATCTGTTATAAGGATGAGATTCTCCTACGGTTTTCTGTGATTCCCTCTGGTTCGTGTCACACGAAACAATATTGAAGTAAGACACCATCCATACTGAAATCAATGGCAGGTAGAGGGTAGTGAGAGACGACAAGTTACTCTCCTACCTATTTTCCGCGTACGGAAAATTATTAAAGATTTTATTACAAAATGACACACCTTGAGTGAGGCTCTAGAAAGTTAACAGACTGAGCAGTCACTGATGAAGCCTGAAAGCATGAGGTATTTTTATGGTTCTTAGCTCGTACAAACAGCATGTTGCGAGTTGAAAGCAACTGGCAGCAAGCCCATCCCTCTGTAAATCTTGCCGGACAGTTCCACAGCCATACAGGGCAGATAGGGAGATCCTCATAGAGACAGGTCTCCAGCAGAAGAATACCGAGCTACCTGCTGTGGCGCCAGCAGAAGCCTGAGCTGGGGGCGACAGTCTGAAGGAATGCGTCTACACAGCGCAGCGGTAAACCAGTTATTGCATGCAGAGCCATGAGTAATAAAAATTCACAAGTATTCGTGTCCACTGATACTGTAAATAGGCCTGTGAACCTCTTCCATCGGCTACCTCGGTTGTATAAGACAAATCTGGTGTTTGAGAAACGTTTAGAGATGGAATCTTTACTACACCTCATAGCTAGGACTAACAAGCTCCAAGGCGCAGGCAATTTAGATGATGATCTTTAAGATGGTATATGTTCACTTGTTGCCATGGGAAGTGACACGAATTTGGATATAATAGTCTGTTCCCCCTCTGCGAAAACTTAAAAAAGGCCAGTTATTGGTCGTTTCCAGAATGAGATTTTCACTCTGCAGCGGAGCGTGCGCTGATATGAAACTTCCTGGCAGATTAAAACTGTGTGCCCGACCGAGACTCGAACTCGGGACCTTTGCCTTTCGCGGGCAAGTGCTACCGAAGCACGACTCACGCCCGGTACTAACAGCTTTACTTCTGCCAGTATCTCGTCTCCTACCTTCCAAACTTTACAGAAGCTCTTCTGCGAACCTTGCAGAACTGTGAGTACCGGGCGTGAGTCGTGCTTCGGTAGCTCAGATGGTAGAGCACTTGCCCGCGAAAGGCAAAGGTCCCGAGTTCGAGTCTCGGTCGGGCACACAGTTTTAATCTGCCAGGAAGTTTCATATCAGCGCACACTCCGCTGCAGAGTGAAAATCTCATTCTGGAAACATTCCCCAGGCTGTGGCTAAGCCATGTCTCCGCTATATCCTTTCTTTCAGGAGTGCTAGTTCTGCAAGGTTCGCAGAAGAGCTTCTGTAAAGTTTGGAAGGTAGGAGACGAGATACTGGCAGAAGTAAAGCTGTGAGTACCGGGCGTGAGTCGTGCTTCGGTAGCTCAGATGGTAGAGCACTTGCCCGCGAAAGGCAAAGGTCCCCAGTTAGAGTCTCGGTCGGGCACACAGTTTTAATCTGCCAGGAAGTTTCATATTGGTCGTTTCTTTTCTTCAGAAATGCAGGTACCTTAACTCTTGCCATGGTGTGACATGAGTTTGTGCTGCCGTGTGGGAGGGGAGATTTAGCGGCTCTAGAGCCTTGTGATTGGCTTTTGACGATGTGAAGGAGGAGTCATTCATGCACTTTGCGGGAAAACTGACTTTCTTTTGTTTTCTCGAGATGTGCGAAGCACGCGGGTAAAGGCCTTTGGTCTGGAAGCACTTCTAGTCGAAGCTCCGGCATGTGTGGTTGGTACTTGGGACCTGTCCTGAGGCTGACTTCACTTGTGAATAGTTTAGACTGTGGAGCATGTGGTGAAGTTCTTACTGCACCGACAATGTGACTTCAGATGCCTCGGACTGCTTGTTTGACGAGGGCGCACCTATTCATTTTGGGTTTACCAGTCTTGACGTTTGGTATCCGTGTGCGCTCTGTCGTATAAGATAGCCTAATTGGCCCTTGGTACGACCAGCGAACGTGTGGGTCACACACTGAAATCTACAGTAATTTGAGGGCTCTGGTAGAGATTAAATTGCGTTTCGTCTGCCTGCTCACTAGACCGTGAGATTTTTGTAATATTTCTTTCCTGGCCGCGATCCATTCACTGGTGCCGCCTCCACGTCCCAACTCAGCCGCACACATCTCGCCAGCTGCAATTTACATCGCCGCACGAAGCAAACAGGGTAATGTACTGGCGCTCTTGTATTGTCAGGGAGTACATATCTCAATCACTTGCTCTCAGCTGCTACTACTGTATATAGAGGAACTTCAGTATATTTGATCAGTCAAAGTGTGTTCAGCGTAAGATCAATTCAGATTGGGTTAGCCACATTTTTACTGCCAGAGTTAAGCCGTCTTTCCCAACCCAGTACCCTTGTCTAGTGTAGTCATAAACCACCTGTTAACTGTTCACAGTAGTCAATCAATATCTTGTTTACCACTGTTGGCTCTGAGCGCTATGGGACTTAACATCTATGGTCATCAGTCCCCTAGAACATAGAACTACTTAAACCTAAGTAACCTAAGGACATCACACAACACCCAGCCATCACGAGGCAGAGAAAATCCCTGACCCCGCCGGGAATCGAACCCGGGAACCCGGGCGTGGGAAGCGAGAACGCTACCGCACGACCACGAGATGCGGGCTTTACCACTATTTACGTCTTTTTTTTTAGATAAAATAAATGTTGGTTCAACAATAAAAGTATGCTAACACTATCAATCATTTATATACTCCCCAGTATGGTTACCTTTCAACGTTAGAGCATGAAGTGAATGTGCGTGGGAGCACAATGGCTTCATAGTACACTATGGATTAGTAGAAGTGGTCTCCCAAACATCTATGTCTGCAGTCAAAGCTGAGAGAGTCAAACCTACCTACGTAATGTAAATAATGAGCATGTACCTTCCAAGACACCCTTGTATGAGCATGTAAGAATAGTACCTTTCCGTAAAAGCTAGTGAACCAAAGGCACTGCTCACTTTTCCACGTGAGCCTCACACATTAACACACACAGTAAACATTTTTTTGTTAGTTACAACTGACTCTAATTTGCGTTTCACAACATCTCACATACAGAGCGACCATATGGACAGAAGTAATTTATACAAGATCATCAAGACAATACAGAAACAAACCGTTTGCGCACTGGAGACTTGTTGGAAAACTGTGATGCATTGCTGCGCAGCACAACCGTTCTCTTCAACAATGAATGACGTGACATCAACTGCTGTATTTCTTTGATGACGTTTGGAGCTGCTCTCTATACAATACAATGAGTAAACAAAAATTATAGCAGTACAGCTTCTCACACACACTAAGACATGGCTTATATCGTTGACGTTGGCACACCTGCAACGCAAATTATAATTAGTAGAGAGGAGGAGGATATGCCAGGTTAATGACGACATGATTACGATCTCCTAGTATGGAGATATGTTTTGTAATTAACATCTTTGGGAAATTACTAGACCGATAGAATTTATCTAACTGAAATTCAGTAAATGATTAATAATTTTTTACAATACTTACAGGACGAACGAGATCATACCATCAAACGGTAGAGATTATTAATGAACGGTGACTGAACTACTCAAATGTATCACATAGTAATTAATTAACCTGTAGGGCACATTGTAACTGAACTTTAATTACAAATCATCATATCATTTGACACAAGAATGTATCACATAGTGATTAATTAACCTGTAGGGCACTTTGTAACTGAACCTTAATTACAAATCAGTATATCATTTGATACAAGAAACTATACAATATGTTAGCAGGTGTGTGCTGGCAAACGTATTTACATAACACATGCAACATTTAACTTGTGGGGTTTATATATTTTATTGTGGTTTTGAAATAAGTGTTTAGTAATTAGCATAGTTCTTCTCGTAATTTACGAAATATTGATCTTATATTAATTCTGGTTACGGCAATGGAAACGGCACGAAAATTGTTTTGCCGGCCGAAGTGGCCATGCGGTTAAAGGCGCTGCAGTCTGGAACCGCAAGACCGCTACGGTCGCAGGTTCGAATCCTGCCTCGGGCGTGGATGTTTGTGATGTCCTTAGGTTAGTTAGGTTTAACTAGTTCTAAGTTCTAGGGGACTAATGACCTCAGCAGTTGAGTCCCATAGTGCTCAGAGCCATTTGCACCATTTGAAAATTGTTTTAAGGGTGTGGTGCCATACTCATTTTTGTGGTAATAATTTACAGCACACAGATCATAAACTGATTTTCAGCACTACAACGGAACCTCACGTTTGTTTAAAATTAAATTCTGGGCGAACTACTGCACGTACTGTTAAGTCCGAAGTATCATATTTGTTTAGAATTTTAGGGTGCAACTAATGGTGTCTTCAGACGTTCCATAACACTCAATTGTGAAAGTTGTATATAGGGCTGTTGGTAACATGAAATCATTGTCACGTGGATGCAGCGTGTTTCTGTGGAGGGAATAGTGAAAACCTTAAATGTATGGCGACCGCCTTAATCTTTCGCGGTCTTTGTTTTGCATTTGAAGACATAGAACCCTACATGTCTCAGCGGTAATCAAGCTGCAAGTTTTCAGGGATATTTTTTTTTGCGTCATCTCTCAGGACACACTCTAATATTTTGCATGAGTTCATTGGGGACTAAGGGTTATTCCGTAGAGATCACGCCTCTACATATTTTCTCTGGTTGTTTAGGAGATCTTGTAATTTTGCGTGTGAAGTTGACGTGGGCTCTGAATTAGTTGCACTGATTCTGATTTCAGTTCAGTTAACCAATGGTGCTCTGATTATTTTGTGATACAGATCGGGATTTAGGACTGATGAATCCATTGTTGGTTGAAATTCTATTTATTTGAGTTAGTATGGGGTTTAGCGTAGGTTAATTTTCAGCTGTGAACGCTGTTGTGTCGATTCCCTAAGGTCTCGACACAATGAGTGGCTAGGTGCACGCGAAACTAACGCAGACGGGCGTAAATTCTGAAACAGGAGACTGGATGAAAACTATAAAGAAAAGAAGAGAGATTTTAATATACTTAACTTTAATGTAGTCTTGTTCTTGTTGAAATACATCTCTTGCATAGTAGTAAGCAATTAGCAATGATACACATGGCGCCTTGCTAGATAGTAGCTATGGAATAAGCTGAAGGCTATTAATCTGTCTCTCGGCAAATGAGAGGAATACTTGGTAGGTCTAGTCGCAAGCTATGTCGTCCGTACAACTGGGGCGAGGTCAAGTCCGTGTCTTGTGACCTGCCATGTGGTGGCGCTAGGTTTGCGATTACATAGTGGCGACACGCGGGTCCGACATGTACTACAGGACCGCGGCCGATTTAAGTTACCACCTAGCAAGTGTGGTGTCTAGCGGTGACACCACAAACGCTACCTGTGTATTCCAGCTATTGTAGTTATTTATTTTGTATAGTGTGTTCACTTACCACAAAATGAGGACTCGAGAAAATTTCAGTCCAGCTAATCACGTAGTTGTTGGTCACCAGCTAAAGTAGTATTGTGAGAATGCCTGAACAAAAACCCTTATTATTTAAAATTTAACAACAGTAGTTGGCATTGTTATCTAATACTGGATGCCCCTCTATTCAATCTAACAGTAAATTGTTTATCTAAATAATACATCATAGACATGGTAAGTGGTTTATTTTTTATTGTAAATATGACCAATATTAGACTAAGGCTGTTTTATCCCCAGAACAGAATACGAGGAGTCAAATCAGAGTCTTTTATACTGTTTTTCTTCCGAGCACTTCGACACAGGTTTCTGTCAAGTCCTTCGTCATAGCAACCCCTTCTGGGAAAAATACCTAACATCCCTGCATAAAGGTGGGATGAGGCGTAGGCTCTAAGACAGTGACACTTCAAACTTGGAGTATAACGATGTAGTCAACTGTGGAATGCACATGAATAATAATAATAATAATAATAATTATTATTATTATTAATTTCTTAATGACGCCTCCATTTCTTCAGATTTTGCTTCAGAAGCCCACAAAAAATTTAATATCAAGCACACAATATGCTCCCAGTTGTTGACAAAAGTGTAATCTAAGCGATCCACCATAGAAAGTGACCGAATTTCAAACACTACTGAAAATCTGTTAGAATGACAAAATTCTGAGCACAGAGAGGTGGCGAATCACACAATCATAAAAGAAAACTGCTTCCAAATAAGTTAAACCCTACGGAGTATAGCTTGGTGTATTAGTAGCAGTAGTGTTAAATGAGTAGAAGTTTAATCCGTTTGCAAAAAATACTTGGACCAGATTAACTGACGATGAGAAGATAAATGTTGCAGAACGTACTTCTAGCTGTCTGTGGACTTGTCTGTAGGCGTATCTTAGAGCACCAGAAGGGATTCACATCAGCCGACCAGGAACATTCAAGGTCTTCTGAATTGTCAGAGGAAATTTTATCAGCGCCAGCAGGCCAATAGGGAATAGATGGAGAAAATTATAATTTCATATGTGACATACAGTACCACATTACCAGCGAAACTGCCATAAAAGGTTTTTCTAAGAATTTCCTACACAAAAGTCGATAGTCTTCGTAATTGCGGTATTTGCTGTTATATTTTGCTAATATTTAGGCATTGGACTGATTGACTTCTAAAAGGACTTATGTGTGTAGATCACATTGATTGATAATAATGACTGTGTGCCTTATCTAATGCAAGCATTACAAGATTTCTTCAGCAAATTACATACAATTATTTCACGGCAGATAGATAAGAGAAATTCTAACTTTCGTAATTTAGTGTTATATTTATAACTAGCAAACATGTTTTGTTTGATCATGCTAGATATCATCGGAGGTAAATAATATAATGAAAATAATTAATTATATTTGAGAAGGCATCTGTAGAGATACTTACGAGCTAATTTAAAGAATCTGCCTATTTACACGAGGGTTGTAAGTTTAATAGTTGCAACTACTTACTTACAGCTCGAACAAAATAGATACGTGTTTCAAAGTCTTACTTACCTTCAGAATAGACAGCAGCATTGTGTACAACCCGTTGCCAGCGATGTGGAAGTCTTAGGTTACTCTTAGCAGTGCCAGTTGTGTTGACAGTTCGAGCGGCGCGGTCTATTGAGCGACGAATTTGTAGCAGTTCTGAAGCGAATGCCGTGAAGTGCTTCCTTCAGTTTAGAGATCAAGCTGAGCTTACGAGGGCTTAAGTCAGAGGAGTGAAGTAGGTGGTATAGCACTTAGCAGCCACAAAAGTCAAACAAATTAGTAACTGCTTGCGCTGTACATGCTTCAGCATTATCCTGCAAAATGAGGGTCTGGTCCTACAGAAAGTGTCATCACTTCTGTCCCTAAGCTGGTCGTAGGTTGTGTACCAAAAATGAACCGCAGAGAGACAGAAGTGATGACACTTTCTGCAGGACCTAACCATCATTTTCCAGGACAATGCTGAAGCATATACAGTGCAAGCAGTTACTAATTTGTATGACTTTTGTGGCTGCTAAGTGCAATACCACCTACTACACTCCTCTGCCTTAAGCCCTCGTAAGCTCTGCTCGATCTCTAAAGGAAGCACATCACGGTATTCGCTTCAGAACTGCTGCAAATTCGTCGGGCAATAGACCGTGCCACTCGAACTATTAACACAACTGGCAGTGCTAAGAATATCCTACGACTTCCACATCTTTGGCAACGGGTTATACACAATGCTGGTGACTACTCTGAAGGTCAGTAAAACTTGGAAACACGTATCTGTTTTGTACGAGCTCTAAATGAATAAGTGCCACTATTAAAGTTCCATCCATTGTAAATATATGGTTGTGTATTTTTACACTTACAATAAATTATAGGTCCTTTTCATGTATCCATGTTTCATCTGTATGTACTAGACACACATAATACAGGTTTCCGCATTATAGCTCAAATTCAAACATTTCACTGTATGTAACCAACTGTTTTTCATAATTGATGTGGTCTTACTCACTTTCTGTAGGGATGACAGATGTAGCACATGAGCTGCAGTTGGTGAGGATAAAGTGGTGTGTTGTAGTACGGACTGAAGAAGGGATGATGATATACTAATGAGTATGTGTGTGTTTGTTATTTTTTATATTACAGTATAGATTAGTGACAATATTATTGTCTGCTGCTATTTTCTTTGTCATTTAGCCTATTTATATTTTTATTTGTGTACTTCTGCATTAAGTTCTCCCTGATGAGTGAGAATTCCCATTCTTTTTTGTTATTGTATATGAATGCCATGTCTGATTTTATCCTGGTGTTGTGATGAAGCCGGCCACGGTGGCCGAGCGGTTCTAGGTGCTTCAGTCCGGAACCGTGCGACTGCTACGGTCGCAGGTTCGAATCCTGCCTCGGGCATGGATGTGTGTGATGTCCTTAGGTTAGTTAGGTTTAAGTAGTTCTAAGTTCTAGGGGACTGATGACCTCAGATGTTAAGTCCCATAGTGCTCAGTGCCATTTGAACCATTTTATTGTTGTGATGAATTTGTTTTGGTAGGTATTATTTATGTCTGGTACGGGTACATCCACTCTACAGTACGTTTATACGCCTTTTGTACCTGATATTAAAATTTCCTGCAGTCATCACAATATATAATTATATGAGATTTTCACTCTGCAGCGGAGAGTGCCGGACCGAGACTCGAACTCGGGACCTATGCCTTTCGCGGGCAAGTGCTCTATCAACTGACCTATCTGCCAAGAAGGTTCATTTATTCCTGACCTATTGCATTTATTTACCACTTCTGTCTGAGCTTGTAGTTTCTTTTATTTCGTGCTACTTTTCTAGAAATATACGTAAATTTATTGCTTTTCCAGATGTTACTAATCTTGTGTGAGTTGGTTGTAGTATGAAACGGCGTCCCGCTTTGTGTCTCTGTTAGGGGATGCGTTTTCTGGTGAGCATTAGGTGTTACTGCTACATGTGGACATATCTGGAATGTCTATGATTAGGCTGACATAAATTTTTATTTCCATTTCAGTGGCGTTGTATGACTTTTTTACTGTTCTGTGCTACGCTCATAATCACATTTAGGTCTTCCTGATACGTCTTTTGCTTACAGGTTTTCTCAGTATATTGGGTCTGATGGCTTCCAGATTTTGAGGTTGCGGATGATTTTGGTTCTTGAGTATTGTCGTACCTATAGATGTTTCTTTACCACAATGTGGGAGCTTTCTCTGTTGTTAGATATTGCGGTTTTGTGGTTCAGGTAGTGTATTGTTTCTTCCGTTTCTACTTCCTTGGTAAATTGTATACCACGTTGTATATTATGTACCTCCATGTGCAAAACATTCCTCTGGTTCATCTAGTAGGCAAATTATATCGTCCACGTATATTTGCCAATAGCACACTTAACTATTTTATTTCTGTAATTTCCGTAGAAATATTTTTCAGTGTGATTCACTTGGATATTTGCAATTTTTTTTCGATTTGTCGTTCCATTCGGAGCTCTTCCTTTTGTAAATGGAATGAACCGTTACAGTGAAAGTAGGTGTTCTCAGTGACTAACTACGGAATTTTATCAGCTCTTTAGTCGTCTTTGGCCTTCTGGGCTCCCTGTCAGTGGTTCTTTTACAATGTTGATCGTGGATTGGTGTTGAAATTTATTTACAATCAAAATGTATCAGGTTTCCTATTTGTAGGATGTGTGTATGTTTTTTTATCTACTATATGGGTCATTTTCAACTTCTTTTGTCCACTAGTTTGTAATTTTAAGCTAATCTGGTTGAACTTTGAAATGTAGTATGTGGCAACAACAATTCTGGAATTTAGGACTTACCTCATGTAAATATTTTGTTTCTGTATTGTTGGTGTTTTAGACTTTTTAAGCACTGGAGCTGCCCTTTTTTACTACGTTTTGTTTCTTTCTTTTAGTATTATTAATGAGTTTTTCGGTCTCATTTGAAAACTGTTAGATAGACGAAAGCTTGGTCCTTCAACATTATTTTTCTACAATAATGTTGTCTTCCTTTCAGTTATGTATTTTATTTATCGATGAGCACTACAGGTTTACATTTTCTGCTTTTGTAGCTATTGCCCCAACACTCTTTCGACTACACCCCCCCCACCCCCCATCCCCACGTGTTTTCTGTTTTTTCAACATTGTTAATTTGACTGTTAGTGCTTCCTCGTTATGTTTCTTTCAGTTTCTGTATGTTTTCTTGTTTTTGATGAAGGCATTTTCCTTTTTCGGTATCAGTTTCCGATGACGTAGCACTATCCACCATCCAGATTTCGTAACCTGTTGACAAGTGGGTAAGCAAACTACCTAAGAAACTCTGCTGCCGGGTGCTGGAATGTTGCTGGCATGGCATGGTGCAAGACTCCTGTCCACAACAGTGGTGAGATGAATTTCCACATGCCATTGCAAAACGCTGCCCTTGGTCACTTATATGAGAGAAGGTGAGGCTCTGTAACAACGAAATTAACCCTTCTGCTGCTACAGAAGTCCTCTTTGCATTCTGTGCCGAAGCGGCTTTTATTGTGGCTGTACTACTCGCCAAATAATGGTACCTGTGCTCTGCTCGTTTAAAATACTAGTCATCCGATTCTTCGAAAACAATTGTCCGAAAAACTTTGATTTTTGCACAACTTTCAGTCAGATATCTTCATTCGATAAATAACTAAATTCCCTTTCGTTGTCCTTTACACTTACTGCGTTGAATCAAAATAAGTAAAATATTCCACAAAATTTTTGAGATTTTGCAGCGGCAAAATGCATTGTGTGAAGTTTGCGTATGATTGACGTTGGCTTATACATTGCAGGAAATTAAAACTAGATAAGATATGGACATTTTATTTAAACCTGAGAGCAGAACGATACTTCTTTTCACTCTCGAGTTACTGGATTTTACATCTGAATGATGGACGCGCGTGACGCGCCCATTAACGTCTTTGCGCATCGCGAATCACGTGGGCATAAAAATCATTATATCTCATAAATGGTTCAACGTAAAGAAACGAGATTTTTGAAAATGATAACATGCAGCGAGTCACATATGTTGTGCAATAAATACTCGACCCCCGATGAACCATGGACCTTGCCGTTGGTGGGGAGGCCTGCGTGCCTCAACGATGCACATAGCCGTACCGTAAGAGCAACCACAACGGTGGGGCATCTGTTGAGATGCCGGACAAACGTGGTGTTCCGGAAGACAGCCAGTAGACTTTTCAGTAGTTGCAGGGGCCACAGTCTGGATGATTGACTAAACTGGCCTTGTAAAATCGACCAAAACAGCATTGCTGTGCTGCTACTGCGAACGGCTGAAAGCAAGGGGGAACTACAGCTGTAAATTTTCCCGAGGGCATGCAGCTTTACTGTACAGTTAAATGATGATGGCGTCCTTTTGGTTTTAATATTCCGCAGCTAAAACAGTTCCCAATTTGGATCTCCAGGCGGGGACTATTCAGGAGGACGTTATTATCAGGAGAAACAAAACTGCCGTTCTACGGATCAGAGCGTGGTATGTCAGATCCCTTAATCGGGTATGTAGGTTAGAAAATTTAAAAAGGGAAATGGATAGGTTAAAGTTAGATATATTGCGAATTAGTGCAGTTCTGTGGCAGGAGGAACAGGAATTCTGGTCAGGTGAACACAGGGCTATAAATACGAAATGAAATAGGGGTAATGCAGGAGTAGGTTTAATAATGACTAAAAAAATAGGAACGCGGATAAGCTACTACGAACAGCATAGTGAACGCATTATTATAGGCAAGATAGACGTCCAGCCCACGCGTACCACAGTAGTACTGGTTTATATGCCATCTAGCTCCTCAGATGGTGAAGAGATTGAAGAAATGTACGATGAGATAAAAGGAGTTTTTCACATAGGCAAGTGAGACGAAAATTTAATAGCCATGGGGGACAGGACTTCGAAAGTAGGAAAAGAAATAGAAGGAAAAGTAGTTAGTGAATATGGACTGGGGGTAGGAAATAAAAGAGGAACCTAACTGGTAGAGTTTTGCTCAGAGCACAACTTAATCACAGCTAACACTTGGTTTAAGAGTTATGAAAGAAGGGTGTATACGTGGAAAAGACCTGGATACAGCAGAATATTTCAGATTGCTTGTATAATGATAAGACAAAGATTTAGGAACAATGTTTCAATTTGTAAGACATTTCCAGTGGCAGATGGGCACTCTGACCAAAATGCATTGGTTATGAACTGTAGATTAAAACTGAAGAAACGGCAGAAAGGTAGAAATATACGGAGATAGGACCTGGATAAATAAAAGATCTAGTGGTTGTAGAGAGCTTCAGAGAGAGAATTAGGGAACGATTGACAAGAACAGGGGAAGAGAATACAGTAGAAGAAGAATGAGTATCTTTGACAGATGAAATAGTGAAAGCAGCAGCGGATCAAGTAGTTAAAAAGACGAGGTCTAGTAGAAATCCTTGGATAACACAAGCGATACTGAATTCCATAGATGAAAGGAGAAAATATAGAAATGCACTGCATAAACAAGCGAGCGGGAATACAAACATATCAAGAATGAGATCGGCAGAAAGTGCAAAATGAAATGAAAGAGGACGTAGATGAAGATGAAATGGGAGATATGATACAGCATGAAGAATTTAATAGAGCACAGAAAAACCTATGTCGAAACAAGGCATCGGAAGTAGACAACATTCCGTCAGAACTATAGATCAAACCTTCCATCAGGTGGATAAGATGTATGAGACAGGCGAAATACCCTCATACTTCAAGAAGAATATAATAATTTAAATTCCAAAGGAAGTAGGTACTGACAAGTGCCAAAATTACCGAACTATCAGTTTGATAAGTCACGGTAGTAAACTACTAACACGAATTCCTTATAGACGAATGGAAAAACTGGTAGAGGCCGACCTCGGGGAAGATCAGTTTGGATTTCGTAGAAATGTAAGAAAACGCGGGCAATACTGACCCTACGACTTACCTTAGAAGCTAGCTTAAGGAAAGGCAAACCTATGTGTATAGTGTTTGGAGACTTAGAGATAGCTTTTGATAATGTTGAACCGAAGACTCTCTTTCAAATTCTGAAAGTGTCAGGTATAAAATAGAGGGAGTGAAAGGCTGTTTACAATTTGTACAGAAACCAGCAGGGAGTTCTAAGAGTCGAGGGGCATGAAGGGGAAGCAATGACTGAGATGGGAATGATACAGGGTTGTGGCCTATTGCCAATGTTATTCAATATGTTCATTGAACAAGCAGTAAAGGAAACCAAAGAAAGTTTGGAGCAGGAAATATAGCCCAGGGAGAAGAAATAAAAACCTTGAGGTATGCGGATGACATTGTACATTCTGTCAGAGACAGCAAATGACTTGGAAGAACAGTTGAACAGAATGGGAATTGTATTGAAAGGAGGATATAAGATGAACAGCAACAAAATGAAAATGAGGATAAGGGAATGTTTGTTGTTGTTGTGGTCTTCAGTCCAGAGACTGGTTTGATGCAGCTCTCCATACTACTCTATCCTGTGCAAGGTTCTTAGTCGAATTAAATCAGGTAATGCTGAGGGAATTAGATTAGGAAGTGAGACACCTAAAATAGGGCATGAATTTTGCAATATGGGTAGAAAAATAACTGAGGATGGTCGAAGTTGACCAGATATAAAACGTGGACTGGCAACAGCAAGGAAAGCGTTTTTGTAGAAGAGAAATTTGTTGACATCATGTATAGACTTGAGTGTCAGGAAGTCTTTTCTGAAAATATTTGTATGGAGTGTAGCTATGTACCGATGTGCCTGCCGGGGTGGCGGAGCGATTCTAGGCGCTTCAGTTTGGAACCGCGAGACCGCTACGGTCGCAGGTTTGAATCCTGCCTCGGGCATGGATGTGTGTGATGTCCTTAGGTTAGTTCGGTAAGTAGTTCTAAGTTCTAGGGGACTGATTACCTCAGATATTAAGTCCCATAGTGCTCAGAGCCATATGTACCGATGTAAACATGGACGATAAACAGTGTAGACAAGAAGAGAATACAAGGTTTTGAAATGTGGTGCTGTAGAAGAATACTGAAGATTAGATGGGTAGATCACGTACCTAACTTGCCTAGAAGAAGGGATCGGTTGACAGGAGACATTCTGAGGCATCAAGCAGTCACCAATTTAGTCCCTGAGATCAATACACTAAGCAGATTCAGAAGGATGCTGGTTTCAGTAGTTACTCGGAGATGACGAGGCTTGCACAGGAGAGAATAGCATGGTGAGCTGCATCAAACGAATCTTTGGACTGAAGACCACAACAACAAATACTAAAAACTTTTATATTCAGCGAGATGTGGAAGTAACTCGTTCACAGCAGTCTGATTTGGGGCTCAGGACGCATTACGATGTCCATATCACTTCTAGTGGCACCACGGTTTAAGATGAAAAAGGTTAGCTTCACTGCAATATTTCGGAGAGCAGAAGTTACAGCCAGGCGCTGACCTGTTGACAGTAAGCTACGCTACCAGCGGTTGTGAAGTAGAATGGAGGCTACTGGGCCGTAGACCCGCTGAAATGAGGTTTTCAAGGAGCAAGTTATGGACAGAAGGTGCCCACTGGCCAAACCCAGGTGCTATGAGTACATGAAACGGACCAGCAAGTTAGAAAAACAGAGGTGCACAGCTGCGGATAAATAGGCGCCAGTTCACTAACAAGGCATTCAAGTGCGACAGCTCTCCTGGACGGTGGGGCGTGTCACACCACTGGCTACACACAGCAGCAGATGGGGCGCCAGCGTTCAACTCTTTGGCAGGTCACTGGTTCGACGCTCTGAGAGCAATGCGGGGTCCACAGCCAGCCAGTGGCAGGCCACGCCATAGCTCACTACTGCGGGCAGTCTTGTTGGCTCTCAACACACACCGGGGGCATGCCGAGGCAAGGGCCGCAAATTTGGACGCCAGATAGCGGGTGCTTGTTGTCGCTGCGATCTTAGTCACGCTGTGGGGCGAAGACTGCTGAGTCGACTGCTGGCGCATCCTGACCGTAATCGCAACTCTGCCGCCATTCAAGGCCGACACACAGCACGGCGTTGCACGGGTCACTGAGGCAGCCATTCCACACCAAGCTATTTCGCAGACAGGAAAGTGGTGTCCTCAGCATTGTGGGACCTAGTGATGCAGACCGAGAGTAACAGGGGCACTATAGCTGGAGATAATAAATTACTTGGGAAACTTGGACGAGTTTTAAAACGGTGCACCCTGACAGTTTCCATCCTCATCCAAAATTCCTCTACACCCTGTAGAAAAATCCAAGCGATGTGTGTATTCATGTCCACAACACCAGGGGAGCGGCACATTAGGACATCTAAACACGCCACCAGTAGTGACACCGCCAGAGAGAGCAATTGTAAATACTTGGTGTTCAGACGAGAGCATCACGTTATGTTTGACTACTGTCAACGCCATATAAGCAAACCATTAGTCCCATGTGGGCCAAGCAGCTTCAGCTATGTCCAGCAGCGTCATCAATGAGCCACTGATCTACAAGCCGCTACTAGACTAGGTGGTTCCAAGTACTGAGGCAGTGCCACCAAGTGACGTCCTCTTCTTGGATCTCTTCACCCAGTAATCTGGGCACCCCCAACAGCTCCTAGGTTGGGAGCCCGTTTGCGCACACGCGTGTCCAGCTACTGAAAGTAGTTGGCCATTCAACGTTTGGTACCACCTAACAAAAGCCTTGTAACCTATCTGCAAGACTGCACCCGCTGCTGCTACTTTACCTAGGCAGCAAACAGTTTACTCGTACTCCTGGAGCAGAGAGCGCCCCCATGTGCTACGCTGCCTAATGACTGTTGCCAAGGTGAGTACACATGTCACCGATCTTCTGTCACCAATGCTTGTGTGAGCATGTGGAAAACAGGATCTATACAAGGTGTTACAAAAAGATACGGCCAAACTGTCAAGAAACATTCCTCACACACAAATAAAGAAAAGATGTTATGTGGACTTGTGTCCGGAAATGCTTAATTTCCATGTTAGAGCTCATTTTAGTTTCGTCAGTAACGTGATCAAATTGTACCAAATGTAGAGACTCTTCGTGCTCGTATTGTGGACGGCTGTGATACAATACGCCATTCTCCAGGGCTGCATCAGCGCATCAGGGATTCCATGCGACGGAGGGTGGATGCATGTAATCTCGCTAACGGATGACATTTTGAACATTTCCTGTAACGAAGTGTTTGAAGTCACATTGGTACGTTCTGATGCTGTGTGTTTCCATTCCATGATTAATGTGATTTGAAGAGAAGTAATAAAATGAGCTCTAACATGGAAAGTAAGCGTTTCCGGACACATGTCCACATAACATATTTTCTTTCTTTGCGTGTGAGGAATGTTTCCTGAAAGTTTTGCCGTACCTTTTTGTAACACCCTGTAGAATGTCATTCATAATTGTGCAATTCTGTTTCACCGCTCACTGTGGTGCTGGTAGTATGCAACCCATCATCCTGCATTCCATATCATTGGACAAAAGGGAACATTCTGTCATTTGATGGTGTCTGCATCCCTGATACCATTACACCTCAGTAGTCGAGCATTTAAATAGTAGTTTTAGTTTTCTCTTCTTGTTCTACGGTATGTTATGTATCTATTGTGATGTCCATAATGTTTGAATTTGTGAAATCATCCTTGTTAATGTCATATTTAAATCCTTTACCTAATTTTTTTTGGTTGACTTAGTTCTTTGACATAAACAGAAATAAAACATTGCAAATTCATAGACTGGAGGACCTTTTATAATATAATTACAATATTGCAGGTCTTTTGCTAGAAGCAGTTACCTCAATAAAAGATCTATGGGTATGCATACGGAGTGGTGTGAAAGGGAACGATCATGTAAAATTAATCGCAAGTAACAGGGGTGCTAGACTTAGATTCATCAAAAAAGTCATGAGGAAATGTAAGTAGAGGGGCTACCTTCATTCTACCCCTCTTCATTGTTGCCAAATTTATTCAAGATGGCGTCGATGACATCATCCAAGATGACGGCACGTAGACTTGGCAACGGCGCATGACGTCATCCAAGATGGCGGCTGTGACGTCATTCAAGATGGTGGATTTTGGCTGAATGATAGGTCAGTTGGGCTACCTCCACTAACTAAACCCCCTCCCCTCTCCTCCTCCAGAAAATGGAGGGAATTTCAAATTCCATCAGGATGATGCAACACACCTCTAATAATGTAAGAAAATGGTGGGAATATAGGTCACTTAGGCCACCTCCACTAATGGAAGTCATCTGACTGCCACCTCTTCCTAGCAAATGTTGGGAAGAGGACTCTAACTGTGCTGGACATAAGTCTTTATTTTGCAAGCACTATTTGATTAAACAATTAGGGGCAGTACCACCATCATGTGTATTCGCCATGGGGTCAAGTGTCCAACTGACGTAGTACACACCACTGATAACAGAGGGCACTGTCATCCATTTCATTACGTAACCCAAGACACTTGTCTGGAGGGGAAAATGACTCAGCCGGCGCTGGGCTGCTGTAGAGATGAAGCAGTGTACTTTATTTATTTTGGAACAATTTACTTAGAGATGGATTTTATGTAGTACATTTATCACACTGATACAAAACACATGCTCTGACATGCTTGGGGTCACCCCACACCATCTACAAACCAGTAAACTAATCGTAAATTACTGAAATAACGCTCTGCAGAAACGCAGGCAAATTCTAAATTACTTAAATAATTTCAGTACACAGCGCACAGACATGCAAACGCCTCCTAAATAATGGAGTACATTGGTGTGCAGACACAAAATCAACTCCTAAACTGTCCAAATAACGCATAGCACAGCCTACTGACCTGCTTGCAAAATAATGCTACCGTCTTAAACAACGTGTGCAGGCACAGCTGGCCATCCACTGTCCACTAGACCGTACAGGAGGCTACAACTCATGCTCCCATAAGTCGGGATGCACCGGCAGCTCCACGAAGTGACACAACCATCAGCTGTCAAGCCACGCTCAGGTGCCTATTTCTCATCCCTCAAGCATGTGTGACACGTGACAAATTCCTCTCTAAATATGTGATCACCTAGGCACCATTTCTGATGCGACTGGATGGGAGTGAAGACCTATTTGCACAGCACAGATGTTGCAAGGGCGCACGCATTGATGCTGCCATGACCCACTGCCAGAAGCAGGCCAGCATGAGCCATCACTCTCATGCTGCTGCTGCATACAGCAAGCAGGTGAAAGTTGGGTCTATTTTCGGGTATACAGTTAGAGTTCTTCATACTGACATCACAGAACTCAGGGTGTGCCCATGCTGGTCCCATATGGGATACACCTCTGCTCAGCACATGTGTTAACCATTGCTGACGCGATACCTGCAGATACTGATGTCACAGAATAGCACAGGATGGATTGTCTCTAGTGAATCTAACGGGATATGCGAGCTGAATCTTCCCGTGCATGCGTACGGAGCATGGCTGAGGCATCACACAAAATGTTTATACTGCTGTCAATATACATCTTAGAAACATTAAACATTCTCACCGCTAAAAATCTGTGCACGCTATCAAAAACACCGTTAATCATAATAGCATTCTTGTTGTTTGTAAAGCGAGCACTCTCTAGGCACAAATGTGTGTGTGTGTGTGTGGGGGGGGGGGGGGGGGGAATCAGAATAATTATGCAAATGGAATTCGAAACACTGTCTTACAGAAGAGAAAAAATGGCCGGCATTTTCGGTATCCTACAGCTACAGGTCTGGAGAAGTCCTAATGCCATAGTGGCGGATAAGTGATGGAATTACCACCAGAGAAAGATGGTCTGCTTCAGCTTGTCTTCAAACACTTGCTTTCTCAGAACTTTCCATACATACCTAGCCTCCATCTTGTTGGAATCATTTTTAGGCACTTCTACGTCCCGTCACAAAGGACGTCTTGTGAATGAATAGAGCATTATGATTGTACTTTGTGAAGATCAACATATAGCATCGACAATTATACCCTACAAAGTTGTCTGCAGATCGTCAAATACGGAAAGACTCTTACTCAGTTACACTGCTCTTCCACTGAGGACAGGAGCTTGAACATCAGAGTGTGAAAATTTAGCATTTCTAAGACATATATTGATAGCAGGACGAACATTTTGCATGATGCCTCAGCCACACTGGGTACACATGCATGGCTAGATGGTGCTCCCATATCCCATTAGGATCGCTAGGGACAGAGCATCCTGTGCTATTCTGTGATATCAGTATCCACAGGTATCACTTCCACAATGGTAAACACACATGCTGCCAAGAGGTGTGTCGTGTATGCGACCTTCATGAGCTTGCCTTGGAGTTCTGTGACGTTGGTATAACACTTGAAGAACTCTAACTGTATACCTGAAACTAAACCAAACTTTCACGTGCTCACTGTAGGCAGCAGCAGTATGAGAGCGCTGGCTTGCGCTGGCTTGCATCCCATGGTGTCTCACAGCAGCATTGATGCACATGCGCCCTTGGAGCATCTGCGCTCTGCAAATAGGTCTTTGCTCCTCTCCAGCCGCGTCAGCAACGGTGCCTAGGTGATCACATATTTCGAGAGGAATTTGTCATGTGTCAAGCATGAAAGGTATGCCACTGCCTTATGCTTGAGTGACCTGAATGGGCACCTGTGCATAGCTTGGCAGTTGATGGCTGCATCACTTCATGAGGGCTGCTGGTGTCTTTGGAACTTCTGGGAGCATGTGCAGTAGCCTCCTGTGTGGTTCAGTGGGCAGGCGGTAGAGGGCGGTGCCTGCGCACCTTGTTTGTGTGTCTGTTGCATTATTTAATGAGCAGGTCTGTAGGCTGTGCTATGCATTATTTGGACAGTTTACGAGTTGATTTTGTGTCAGCACATCAGTGTACTTTATTATTTAGTAGAAGTTTGCATTTTCGTGTGCTGTGTACTGAAATTATTTCGATAATTTACGAGTTGGCTGCGTGTCTGCAGAGCGTTATTTCATTAATTTTCGAGTAGTTTACAGATCTGTAGGCTGTGTGGCGTGACCCCAAGTATGTCAGAGAGTGTGTTTTGTATCAGTGTGATAAATACACATTTTAAACTCCATCCCTAAATAAATTGTTCCAAAATAAATAAAGTACACTTCTTCCTCTCTCCAGCAGCCCAGCACAGTCTGAGTCATTTTCGCCATCAGACAGGCATCTTGGGTAATGTCACGGAATGGAGGACAGCGCCCTCTGGTGGCAGTACTGTGTACTAGGTCGTTGGATTCCGGACCCCACAGTGACCTCACTGTTTCCCACCATTTCCCCCTGCCATATTGGATTACATCACAGAATACATGACAGCGCTCTCTGGTGACATTACTGTGTACTAGATCAGTTGGACTCCAGGACTCTTGGTGATCAGACTCTTTCCTGCCATTTGCCCCCACCCCAGACTGCCATCTTGGATTATATTACGGAACAGACAACAGTGCCCTCTGGTGGCAGTACTATCTACTAGGTCAGTTAGACTCTGGACCCCATAGTGACTACACTTAATTGTGGTACTGCCTCTAATTGTTTAAACAAATACTGCATGCAAAATAAAGACTTATGTCCAGCACTGATTGAGTCCTCTTCCCGCCATTTACTAGGAAGAGGTGGCGGTCGTTAGTAAAAAATGTATTCTAGTGGAATCACTAGAGACCCAACGGGCGCTCAATGTAACAAAAGATATTCTGTTTCATGAGAGTTATCGGGCCTGACTGTCATTCCCCTACGAACTTAAAACACTTATAAACAACGATGTAATACAAAGTAGGGCTAACCATGAAACGATGTAGTCAATAGGAAGTCAGAAGAAGTAGCGAAAGAGGCAATTAATTGTGAACTGTACTATGAGTTTGTTTATTAGAAACACTATAACAACAGTGCCCACTGGTGGCAGTACTATCTACTAGGTCAGTTAGACTCTGGACCCCATAGGGACTACACTTAATGGTGGTACTGCCTCTAATTGTTTAAAGAAATACTGCATGCAAAATAAAGACTTATGTCCAGCACTGATTGAGTCCTCTTCCCGCCATTTACTAGGAAGAGGTGGCGGTCGGATGACTTAGGTTAGTGGAAGTAGCCCAAGTGACCTATTTTCCCACCATTTTCTTGTGTTAGTAGATATATGTTGCATCGTTCTGATGTAATTTGAACTCCCCTCCATTTTCTGGGGGAGTGAATGGGAGGGGGGTTATGTTAGTGGAGGTAGCTTAATTGACTATCTTCCCGCCAAAATCCGCTATCTAGGACGATGTCATGGCCACCATATTGGATGACGTCATGCGCTGTTGCCAAGTATAAAGGCCGCCAACTTGGATAACGTCATCGTCGCCTTCTTGGATGCATCTGGCAATAATGGAGACTTTGGTAGAACGAAGGTAGCCCCTCTACTATTGTAGTCCATCAATACAGGACGTAGCTTACAAAACACTCGTTCAGCCAATACTTAAATACTGCTCGTCAGTATCGTATACATACCAGATAGGACCCAGTGAGAAAAAGACATAGATGGATAGAAGAGTATCACGTTTCGTTACAGGTTCAGTCAGTAAGTGTGAATGCGTCACTGATATCCCCATCCAACTCCAGTGGCAGAGGCTGTAACAAAGGCGTTCTGACCGAGCGAGGTGGCGCAGTGGTTAGGCACTGGACTCGCATTCGGGAGGACGACGGTTCAATAACGCGTCCAGCCATCCTGATTTAGGTTTTCCATGATTTCCCTAAATCTCTCCAGGCAAATGCCGGTATGGTTCCTTTCAAAGGGCACCGCCGACTTCCTTCCCCGTCCTTCCGTATTCCGATGAGACCCAACCCCAACCCCAACTAAGAGCGTACATACCTAGAAGATTCAACCAATATGTTACTTCCCCCTACGTGTATTTTGCGAGAAGACAACGAAAATAAGGCTAAAGACGTTCGAGCGCACACGAGAGCTTATCGGCAATCGTTGTTTCTACGAACCATAAGTGACTTTAACAGGAAAAGGGCGAAGTCACACTGGTATAAAACTACTATTCAGCACATACCATAAGGTTTTTTTTGTGAAATGTAGTTATAGATGTAGATTTAGATTGTTTTGCTTAAAAGTTTTGTATAGTGTTCCCGGATTCCATTATTTGAACATGACCTTTGTGCTGCCTGAAGGAGAATTTTCCAAACCTGAAACTTGGATTATGAGTGCTAGTTTTTGTCCGACCTGGGTACTTCCGTTCTTCGATACCACTGATGACTTGGGAGAATTCCGCTACGCAGCTGCTGGCGATGCAGCAATTTACAAGAACAACGATTAGCATGCAGCAAAATATAATACATTATTGAATAAAAACATAGAAAAATAAAAAAAATTCAGAATTTGAGCTCTTGGGAGAAATAAACCAGCAAAATGCTTGGGAAAAGCAGCTAAGATAAACATAGCCATAGAAACGGAAATGGCATTGCACCTAAAGGGAACGTATACACTGAAAATATTCATTACGTAATACAAAACTGAGACATTGTCGTGTGGTGATTGAATGTGGTTATCTTTATGCCTCAGAAAGCCTCTCAGTGAACATAGCTAAATACATAAATAATTTGAAGATTAGCTCACAACATTTTGGATCCAAGGTATGAAGATGGGATTTGAAAACTGAATAGCAAGATGGTGGTATATGACAAACTAAGAATATAATAAATACAATGTGAAAGCGAAGTATTAAATTTTATGCCTACTTGACAGTGGGAAACAAGAGGCTATAAAAAAGCCAACCTCTTTGATTAAATCCAAAAACACAAATTTCATAAAAGTAAGAATGTTCTAGAGGGGTTGAGAATAACAGAAAAGGACGGAGAAAAGAGACATGAATTGAGGGAAAACGTGCAAAAAGTCTAGCGTTCCAGAAAAAAACACAAAATGCGAGAAAAACGACATGGACAAAGAAAGAAGGGAACATAGAGGGCGAGAATTAAGAAGAACAGAAGAAAAATATTATGAAATGAAATGATCGTATGGCAGTGACGGCTGGAGGTCATCACCTGAGGGTCTTCGGCCGGCGAGTGGCAATCAGCCGGCACGGTAGCTCAGCGTGTTCGGCCAGAGGGTTAGCTGCCCTCTATAATAAAAAACCTGAGTTAATGGGTCAACGACGAACTGAAACGGGTGTCTTGCGACGGCCGCCGCGAGCAGATACAACGAACGAAAACGAACAAAAATGAAATTTTGCCGGCACGGTTAGCTCAGCATATTCGGTCAGAGAGTTGGTTGGCCTCTGTGATAAAAAACTGAGTGAAAGGACGAACAACGAACTGAACGGATGTCATGTGACGTCCGCAACGAGAGAACACAACGATCAACTACGAACAAAATGAAAAAAAAAAAAAAGCGAAGGGGCCGGACGAAATATAACATGATGTCATTGACCAGCTGATTCATGTGAACCTGAGTTGACCAAATTTTAATTATTAACTCAAACTATCGGTACTTTCAGCCATTTTTACCTGTGTGACTACATCTGTTACGCATAATCAAGTAAATAAGGAAAAACTCCCGTCTGTGGCAACTGAAAATTTAACTTTCGCCGGCCGGCCGAAGTGGCCGTGCGGTTAAAGGCGCTGCAGTCTGGAACCGCAAGACCGCTACGGTCGCAGGTTCGAATCCTGCCTCGGGCATGGTTGTTTGTGATGTCCTTAGGTTAGTTAGGTTTAACTAGTTCTAAGTTCTAGGGGACTAATGACCTCAGCAGTTGAGTCCCATAGTGCTCAGAGCCATTTTAACTTTCGCCTACCAAACATGTTTCATCTATTCATACGGGACACTGTCAGTGGTCTACAACATGAAAAAAGTAATTTAACTGTACATATTTCCGTAAGAGAGCTGTAGTGATTTTTGCGAGCTTGTTTTAAATATCTAATTATTGATAAATGTACTGTTTAAATTTTTTCACCTAATTTCATTTTTGTTCTTTTCATGTGTTCTTCTGTATTTACTACACACTCATTCTACAGATCCCTGGTTGATAGGTCACATTAATACAATTCACTGTACATACACTCTTTTGTACCAAATTTTATAAAGGTGATGCTCACATGCTGTATCGTTGGTGGAGGGATCATTTGAGCTGCAGGCTCAATGAAGACCAGAACGGGCACTACCTGGCCGTGTTGATCTGCATTGCCACTGATGTGATCACACTCCAAATTTCGCACACCTTAGTGCTGCCATTATGACCTAGAGGAGAACAAAGCAGCTCATCACATTACCACGGAAAGACACAAGTTCGGCTCAGTCGCAGACGGTAGTGTACGCCGATTCCTGGACAGTGAATTGAGGGCAGCTCGTCTCAGCCGAATATAAAAAGTAATAAAACAAGTTATATTAACCACGTTATCAGGTTAGTTTCATGTTTATTGATTCACTGTTTTCATGCATCAACCAAAATGACGCTTGGTCATTTTTACAGTAACATAGCCAGATTTAGGCCTATGAGGAACTGTCAAAAATGCTA
The DNA here is from genome assembly GCF_023898315.1 of Schistocerca nitens. NCBI lineage: Eukaryota > Metazoa > Arthropoda > Insecta > Orthoptera > Acrididae > Schistocerca > Schistocerca nitens. Next base: position 955,814,249 of record NC_064616.1, read on the forward strand.
GATCGTCTGCTTTGCATGTTATTTTAACATTATGGGTTTTGTACTGTTGTATAACGATAATGCAGACAATTTAGACGTGGAGATAGTATTGGGGCCGTTAATACTCACATCAAAAAAATTTTGCATCACCCCAGTTCAAAGAACTTCTGAATATAGAGGTTTACTGTGGATATTGTATCACAGAGACACAGCCTCTTTGACTGTTCAGAGACGTCACTAAACCCGTCCAATGGTGTAAACAACCATGGATGAGCAGCGTCTGAAGGACGGAGGGGTGGGGGGGGGGGGTTTCTGACAGCCGATCAGTTCCAGTCATTCCGCCAGGATGGAGGTACACAGCTCATGCTGTTTGTAGTTAAATCATGCCCAGACGGTCTATACCGTTGTTCGATCGCGTGCTCATTGTTATTTTGTGCCAGGAAGGGCTCCAAACAAGGAAAGTGTCCAGGTGTCTCGGAAAGCGATGTTGTTCGGACATGGAGGAGATACAGAGAGATAGGAAACGTCGATGACATGCCTCGCTCAGGCCGCACAAGGGCTACTACTGCAGTGGATGACCGCTACCTATGAATTATGGCTTGGAGGAACCTTGACAGCAACGCCACCATATTGAGTAATGCTTTTCGTGCAGCCACAGGACACCGCGTTACGACTCAAACTGCGCGCAATACGCTGCATGATCCGCAACTTCACTCCCCACGTCCATGGAAAGGTCCATCTTTGCAACCACGACACCTTGCAACGCGGTACCGATTGGCCCAACATCATGCCGAATGGACCGCTGAGGATTGGAATTACGTTCTCTTCACCGGTGAGTGTCGCATATGCCTTCAACCAGACAATCGTCGGAGATGTGTTTGCAGGCAATCCGGTCAGGCTGAACGCCTTAGACACACTGTACAGCGAGTGCAGCAGGTGGAGGTTCCCTGCTGTTTTAGGGTGGCATTCTGTGGGGCCGACGTACGCCGCTGGTGGTCATGGAAGGCGCCGTAACGGCTGTACGATGCTTGAATGCCATCCTCCGACCGATAATGCAACCATATCGGCAGTATATTGGCGAGGCATTCGTCTTCATGGACAACAATTCGCACACCCATCGTGCACATCTGGTGAATGACTTCCTTCAGGATAACGACATCCCTCGACTAGAGTGGCCAGCATGTTCTCCAGATATGAACCATATCAAAAATGCCTAGGATCGAGGGAAAAGTGCTGATTATGGACGACGTGACCTACCAACCACTCTGAGGGATCTACGTCAAATCGCCGTTGAGGAATGAGACAATCTGGACCAACATTTCCTTGATGAACTAGTGGATAGTATGCCACGGCGAATACAGGCATGCATCAAAGCAAGAACACGTGCTGCTGGGTATTAACGCTACCGATGTGTACAGCAATCTGGACCACCATATTCTGAAGGTCTGGCTGTATGATGGTACAACATGAAATGTGTGGCTTTCATGAACAATAAAAAGTGAGGATATGATGTTTACGTTGATCTCTATTCCAATTTTCTGTACAGGTTCCGGAACTCTCGGAACCGAGGTGATGCAAAACTTACTTTATGTGTGTATGGAAGTGCCATGATTCAGGCCTCAGGCGTATCAAAACTTGTAAGTTACTCTGTAACTACCCTTTTCCAATAACAGAAACATTATTTTAGTTAACATCTGCTTTGTACAACTATAATCCAAGTGATTTGGATGTGGAAAGAATTAAATTGGGGTCTCTTAGTTCCTTACACGATGTGTGACACAATGATGGGACTATGCTCGTGAAGTGGAAGTTGCAGAGGACTGTCCATTTTAGATTAATTGTCGATAAAATAGTGGGAGGTCTTTGGCTGTTTCATTTTAAAAGCCGGTAACATACTAGTCTGTGATAAGGGAAAGGAAAATGTTTGTGTGTGTGTGTGTGTGTGTGTGTGTGTGTGTGTGTTTGTGTGTGTATGAGTGTGTGTGTCTGGGAACTGAAATTTTGTGGTGAGGTACGATTACTGTGAGGTACGATTGCTGTTGATGAAAATGTCTATCAGGTTGCAGCTGAGACCGTATCTCGCCACTGTATGTAGCCAACCAAGACGTGTGACGTCATGAGTATGGTACTGAGCCACTTAAGTGACACCACGAATGTCATCCCAGTATTCTGTAACCCCGCGAACCTATACTACTAACACAGATTTCAATACCAGGTTTTAAATTATCAATATTTTCCCAGAACATGTGTGGAATCTGACGATACTTTGTTGGTTATAGACATTAGAATAAGTCTCAGATATTGTGGGAATGGGCAGATACAGCAAATGGTTGAACTCAAGCTTCAAAAATCGCGTTTCTGGATACCGCAGGCTCTAAGCCAAAATCACAAAATTCTGCGGGTGGCCATATGTGTATCTCTGCTTCCTCGTCACCATTTGGCTCTTGAGCAACACTGATCATTGCTATCATGTATCGTTACTGGTGACGAGAAATGGTTTCTCTATGCCACCATGAGGAAGAGAAAGGAATGGTTGAACCCAAACAAAGCAGTAACTCCCCGTAAAAAGACATGCACTCATCCACGAAACATAGTGTTATGCACCTGGTGGAATGGCAAAGGTGTGATGTCCTACGAACTGCCTTCCCGAATTATTCCCACAACTGTTGACATATTTTCAGCAACTGAGACGCCTTGCAAGCACAATCTAAGAACAACGACCAGGAGACTGCGTGAAGGGATGCTACTCCACGATACCGCCCGGCTGCATTCTGTTAGACTGACAAAGAAAGCTATACAGAAGTTGGGTTGGGAAATCACTCTGTACTCACTTTATTCACGTGTTCTGGCACCCTCAGATTTTCGTCTCTTCCGCACTCTATCGAACAACCTTCAGAGAAACTTCCTTTCCGGACGTAAACGTGCACCTAACACAGCTCGACGATTTCTTAGTTTCAAAACCACGTCATTTCCCTAGTAGCGCAATCTTAAAGTTACCCGAGCGTAGCAGACTGTTATAAACGTTGAAGGAGAATATATTACTGATTACTAAAGACTCCGTCAAGTATATCTGCTGTGCTTATTAAACTTATGCACCAACCCCATATATATGAACAACTGTAACTACAATATTGTCATTGGACGATTCGAATTCAACTCCACGCTAAAAAGTGTTGAAGGGTGTGAAACATCTGTCAGAAAATTTGGTAAAGTGTATATCTTGCAGTATTCTCAGATCCAAAATACATCGGAATTACACACATGCACACACACACACACACACACACACACACACACACACACACACACACACACACACACATTCCCTACTTTAAAAGAGTACTTGAACTGTGTATAACAGCACAACGTTTAAAAAATTTTGTCCACTATGTTTTCATATTTAATTAAATAAAAGTTGTGTATGTCAACTACTCTACTCTCTTGTCACTAAATATAATTTGCTACTATGAATTTCACTGGACTCTATATAGGATGTCTCTCCGCTTGGTCGTCAGGAGCATTTTCTCAGGCGTTTCGCCAGATATTTGCAATTTCGTTTTTGCATTTTGTAGCTGGAGTTTGTGCAAACAAATCCGGCTCATCATGTGTCACATACAACACCCAACGTCGACGATAGGCGTCGGTTCGTTTCCCATTACAAACAAAATCATTTCTAAACCCAATTTTACGTACCGATTTGATACAGAGGTCTCAAATTAATCTAGTGCGTTATTTGTTTTATTGGTGCGTATTAACAGGAACAGTAGAACACGATTAACAATCACTACTCTATCATCAACTGCACAGCGCCTCTACGTGGCGAGTCAGAGCTGGCCAGTTTGGTGTTCTTATTGCTGGAGTAGCTGTTGTTATTCGTGTGTCAAATACCACACCACCATAATTTACAACCAATCAGTCGAATGAGCACGTACTCTTTCACTTCCGAAATCATTTTGCTTGTAAAGGGAAACAAACAGACTCTTTCCATCGACGCTTGGAATCGCATGAAATGATTGATCAGCAGTATTTGTTTGAGCTGCCTCCAGCTAAACGTTGCAACAACGAAATTGAAAATATCTGCCAAAACAACAGAGTAAATGGTCATGACGACTCTTAGGAGAGAGACGCTGTAAAACACACTATGGAATATGAGAACTGATATACAACATAGTCTCAATAAATGTCAATGATTACTTATTCAATGTAATTAACGAAATAAAAATGCGTCGTTGCCTAAGAGTAGATACTATGCAGAACTTCAAAATGTGAAATGTAATCACCTGCAGCTCTATGCTCCGTTGCTGGTCATCGCCAACAAATGGCAGTATTCATAATTCGGTTGCTAAGAAACTAACTCCGTCCGAACAGGTCTCGGAAGGCCCAACGAAAACGAGAGCCCGCCGTGTCGTCCTCAGCGTCACTGGAGGGGCATGTGGGCAGCACACTGCTCTCCCGGCCGTTGTCAGTTATAATGATCGGAACCGCTGCTTCTCCGTCAAGTAGCTCCTCAATTGAGCCCACAAGGGCTGAGTGCACCCCACTTGGCAATATCTCTCAGCAGACCCGTACGGTCACCCATCCAAGTGTTAGCCAAGACCAACACCATGTATGGTGCAGGACACAGCAGAACTTGAAATTAATAATTTTTCACATAATGAGATTTTCACTCTGCAGCGGAGTGTGCGCTGATATGAAACTTCCTGGCAGATCAAAACTGTGTGCCGGGCCCAGACTCAAACTCGGGACCTTTGCCTTTCGCGGGCAAGTGCTCTACCAACTGAGCCACCCAAGCACTACTCACGCCCCGCCCTCACAGCCTTACTTCTGCCAGTACCTCGTCTTCTGCCTTCCAAACTTTACAGAAGCTCTCCTGCGAATTAAGGCTGTGAGGGCGGGGTGTGAGTCGTGCTTGGGTAGTTCAGTTGGTAGAGCACTTGCCCGCGAAAGGCAAAGGTCCCTAGTTCGAGTCTCGGCCCGGCACACAGTTTTGATCTGCCAGGAAGTTTCAATTTTTCACATGTACGTTGTGCACGATGCTTGTCAAGTGTCATAATGTTCTGTGCACGTATAGACTATCTGCAAAAGTACGCCAGCAATACAAAAAGTGCACTGTTTAAGTCTAGTGTCATAATGTCATTTTACATACTGACATATCTGTCGACCTGATGTCTAAAACATCACTGTGGACTTTCAAAGTATGTGCTTCAATGCTAAATTTATGCCTAATCATATGTGGCTGGAGAGTAATATTGTAAGCAGATAATTAACACTTCACGTTTAAACTAAATAGCGCAGATCCTCATAGAAATCACCCTCTTCTGTTTTTTCTCCTCCGGTATCTCCAGTTTCTTCTTTCATAAGTACTTTGTCTTTTTTGGCTTTACGTCTTCATCTTCTTCTTCTTCTATATATTTCTACTTCGTATCCTTTTGGATTAGCTGCCCCAGTCTCTTTAGTTGTTGGGAAATAGGTTTAAATGCAAGTTTCTGCTGAGACACAGCATCAGTTTCCGCACACCTTTTGCACATCAAAGAGGAGTTGCGTTTAGATTTCAACAAAACCTCGAGAGACTTTTTTGCACGGAACATTAGGTACAGATAGATTAGAGCCTCAGATTGAGGATAATGTAATATCACACTGACATCTGTATTAAGAAAAATTAAGAAACTACATAAATATCGTTCTTTTAAATACTGGCTCACAGTGTATTGATATGAGTCTGACGGAGGCTGAAGCGCATGCACCTTTAATCACCTCTTTAAAAACGGTGTAGCTAAGATACTTTAACATAATTTTTGTTTAATCGTCTTTATCGCAAAGTCTTTTTGAACAGAATGACCAGTTTTGTCTGTGCAACAGTCATCTTCAGAATCTACATAAGAAGTAAGAAAAATTACATTACTGACTATTACCTTAAGAAATTAAAAACAAATGAAAGATGTTATAGCTCAAACACGTTGTGGCTGTCATTCTCCTGCATTGCAACAATTAATAACATGTCAAAATGACACGAATAAAAACTGCTATACATATTTCAATCACTTATATGTACGATGCAAAGCATCCTAGAGGTCGCTGACGCATCCATAACGTGCAAATAATTATACAAAGAAATTAAATGGAAATTCATGTGAAGGTACAGTTCTCTAAAATATTCTAAGTTGAATATAAGAAAGAAAGATTTTTAAAAGAAAATGTTTAACTCGATGAAAAAGACATTGGTCTTCTGCCTCTTTAAAGTTGGTCAGAATTTAAAAAAATGTTTAAAAAACAAAAATTGACTAAAGAAATGGTTCTAAACTCGAATACATTGTGCCCGCTGTAAAATTACCATTACGATGCATTGCATTCTGCATATGACTAGTTCAAGCTTGCGTAGCAGCCTTTACTCGAGCTATTTTTAAATGTTATAACTCGTTGTAACGCAGCTGAATGAGAGGTATATCGTGTATGTAATGTCATACGTCATTTTTTATCTGTTAATGTACTAGCCAGTAATATACACTCTTCTACGTCTATTGCAGATTCTTAAAATGGCTATTGCGTAGCTGAAACCAATAGTATTCGAGAATTTAATAAAAATTATGTACATCATGATCGCTCTCCAGTTCACCTTTTTTGGTAAAAGATGTTTTAACATGGTCTGCACATTTCCCTTTTTAAGCCTGGGTTCGCTATTTTTCCACTTCTTAATCTGATTTGCAGTATGTTTAAAGGTATTTTAAAATTTTCAACGCCCTTTCTAATCGATAAACCATCAGTAACAGTTTGCTTTGCTTCCTTCCTATTTTCCGCAGCCCGTTGAGCACTTTCTGTCTTCTTTATACGTCTTTTATTACTCTTAAACAATCGAAGTATGTAGTTAGAATTTTAGGAGGAACAGTGAAAGAGGCAATTAATTGTGAACTGCTTATTGGCCTGGAATACAAGACATACTCTGTACTGATCGACATCCAAACATAAACGACCGTGATAAGTTGCTCAATATATCTTAAATTTTGAAGACTGATGCTAAGGTGCACAAACCTTCACGAATGATGATCAGTTTGCAGAGTGACCACTATTTTCGCTGGAATAAACATATTCAGGCCGACTGCTATTATACTATGGCAAATTATGGTCAAGAACGACGGTCACTTTAACCCTTATAATACCTACCGTTGGGTCTCTAGTGAACCCGCAGCGCAATTTTGTCTGAAATAAACTTCACTCGTCATTCCTCAAAATAATGAAATAATTAGACTTTTCCTGTATTGGGTAATCGTTCCATAGTGTATTAACCTAACTTTTTGAATATATTTAGTTTACCAGGAAATCATGAGAGAACCACTGAATAACACTGGGGTCGTATGCGACGAAACTTCTCTCTTGCCGGATTATAGTATATTAATGTTGTTTCCCAATCTATAATTGTTAATGTAGATGCTTTGTTACATTTTTGGAAACACTGTTGGAAATTGAGGTTGTTGACAGGATTTCTATGCCGTCAGTTATTCGTTGCATGCTTGCGGACACTAGTCCTGTGTCTGTAGCATTTAGCTGAAAATTTGTCGTCACCTTTCTGAAAAGGAAGTGCTCGAAATATTACAACAAGATAATTCTGTCTGTGATAAATCAAACAGTTATTTTAGCGATACAGATTTTGATGCCCATGAAGTGATGGGGAAATAGAAATCTAGGAAGAGGATATTTCTGAATCAGTGGAGAGTTTAGAAGACGATTTTGGCAGTGCAGACGTCCATCCTATAACGGGAGTGACACATATTTCTGACATTTATAGGTAAGTAATTACTGTGTTATAAATTAATATATACGCGCAGTAGTGTGTCGTACTACGACATATACTTCTAATCAATTTGGTGTAGGACAAAATGCAAAGAAGTGTAGCACAAACACCACATGAGAAGAACTTGTGGAAGGATGCAGAATGTTGACAAAAAAAGATGTGGGCACCATAGAATCAATTTTTAAGTGTTTCATAGGAAGAACATAGTCGATGAAACACTAAAGTGGGCCAACAAAGAGGGAAGTCTTATTTACAATAGCAGATGGAGTCCACCAGATGCCACTAAACTGAAGTGCTTCATCGGTGTCTCGATGCTTATAAGACCCATAATGAAGTAATTACACATCTCTGAAATTAAGAGGATGTCAGACCCATTTTTATTGAAGCAGCTGTCAGAAATCGTTTTACACTAATTTCAAGATGCCTCCAAACAGTCGAGGCGATAGCGAAACGTAGCAGCCGTGCTCCCGACAACCTAGCTCCCATCAGAGGAATATTTGAAATGTGGCTCAAGACAATTCTAGACGCTTATTTCCCTCACAGTAGCGTAACAGTTAAAAAATTTGTGATATATCGATATTAATGTCAATTTCGTCAACGTATTGCTTCAAACTGAGGAAATTACGGATTGAAGTTATGGGCAGTATGTGATATCATGATATTTTACATTCTCAAGCTGCAGGTTTCCACAGGTCGGCTAGAAAAAGAACCACTTGAAGTTAGTCAAGGCAAGGGAGTTCCTTTAAATATGGAGTAAGGCATAGAAAACAGTGGCAGAAATGCACAGGCAGACAAGTTTTCCACAAGCCCTGGATTGGAGAGAACACTTTTTAAAATCGATGTCACACGTTTAGAAAAAAAAATTAGAAGAAATAAAGGGGAACTACAAGAATCTTTCACTCAAATCAGAGGTCCAATCGAACATTCATCCATGTTTGGGTTTCAAAAGAACGCAGCGATTGTGTAACATTTTCCAAGAAAAGGACGAAGTTGTAACTTTTCTCAGTAAAATGCATTCAACGAAAGACGTGGAATATCACGAAAAATCCATGACAGTGATGATTATGGTTTAGCATTAAACATAGCAAAGGAATAAACTGGTGGGAAAACACGCTACAAAGTGTATATGCGCGAGGTGATAAATAATATTGTTTTACAAAATTATTAATATTAGTGCACTGAATGTATTTGTAACACGGCTATACCTTGCGCCAGAATAGGCAGAAAGAACTAACTACAAGAAATGGGCATTCCCCATACTACTAGACAAGTTAATATTCGATAGAAAATCAAACTTTATTAGTTACCCTGTACATTTATCAGCACCACAGACTACGAAAAGGCTGTATCCATTACGTGAAAGATCTTTAGATAGAAATTACTCTGTTAAGTATTGAAAATGTAAACGTTCTGTGTGTAACGACCTCTCACCAATTTTGTGCCTCATATTCAGTGCCTCATAATTGTCGCTTTGCAATTTGGTCAAAAATATTTGTAGTTTCGTCAGAAATAAATAATTAAAAATAAATTTAAATCTTTATTAATGTTCATACCACCACCATCAGGTTTTAGAACGTGGAAATATAAGGATTGTGATTATATTCAACAATTATTAAGTTTATCGTCAGTAAAAAATGGATTCTAGTGGAATCACTAGAGACCCAACGGGCGCTCAATGTAACAAAAGATATTCTGTTTCATGAGAGTTAACGGGCTTGACTGTCATTCCCCTACGAACTTAAAATACTTATAAACAACGATGTAATACAAAGTAGGGCTAACCATGAAACGATGTAGTCAATAGGAAGTCAGAAGAAGTAGCGAAAGAGGCAATTAATTGTGAACTGTACTGTGAGTTTGTTTACTAGAAACACTATAACTCGCTAAAGGTCCAAAAAATACAGGACAAATATTCGCAATATGACACTTAGATTTTAAAGAATTCTACTGCGCTGCCTTCGCCATTGAGATTGATGGCAATTGACAGGCTGACCAATAGCATCGACGTAAAGATCTAGATTATTCATTTTATTTTTCCAGGCATGGTAGTGGCAGAGGTAGTATATATTTATGTTAGTGATACACCTAAAACACTCTTGATGTGACAGCTTTGATGACGTCATAGTCTCTGGAACTGCCTGTGTGTGGTCACTGCTGCATTCACGCGCGTAATAGTAACGTATTTTCATGACACATTGGTGTTTTTAAACAGTACATCGCCTTTAGCAAATAAATGTTGATTTTGTGAAGCGGAATTTGTGAAGTTCGCTTCAGTATACTCTACATTAGCTTATTATAACCTAAGTGCGGCACATCTCCTTTGAGAGCACGTTTCGCATTGAAGCAACGACAGACGGCTGGCAGTGTGAGATAAAATTCTCTTATCAGGCATTTGATAGTCCTCTGACGAGAATTAGAAATAGATCTAAATGCAAAATGTAGTTGTAATAATTGCTAGCCAATGTATGCTTGCGTTGTGTGTATCACTTTATCATCTTGAATTCCATGAATCTGCATTTCTGTTTCCTGTTGCCTGAAATGTAGAACCGAAATACGACGACAGGATTCATTAAACACGTGGATTTTAGATTGTATTACAGTTTCCGAGGTCTGTAAATTGATGGGAACTTGGTGAGCAGACATTTCACAACAGAAAGGAAATTCTGTGGAATCTTGTCCCACACAACTACCAGATTCTGGAAGAATACTTATAAGATCATAAAGTTCCTCCACACAACTTGCTGCGTCACCTGGAAAATATTTCCGAATACCATTGTGTGCAATATTTCCACATCATCATCATCATCTTCATTATAATCAGTGAACTTTGTCTTTTCGTTTTATACACCACAGTAACTGCCTCTCTGTCTCTGTCTCCCTCTCCCTCTCTCTCTTTCTCTCCTTCTCTCTCTCTCTCTCTCTCTCTCCTCCCTCTCTCTGTGGCTGTCACACAATTTTAATAATGTAACAGCATTAAAATATATTTTATGGATGGATTCAAGGGACTTCAGTTTTCCACAGCAACTGACACACTAAATAGTAGACACTCCCTGCACTGTGGGAACAAGTCTTGACTTGATAATTATCAACCTCTTGACTAACCGCTTTTGCTTGTTTGAACAAGTTACATCTTGCCATAATAATCTCAACTTGCTTAGCCGACGTCATGATTATACTAGCTAACGGCTTCACATTAGCATTCATGCACTCTCGAAACGTCATATTTTGCCTAGACGAGATAAAAGCACTTGCAACATAATTGCAGTCTCTTAATCAACTGACAATCATTGCCTCGTCCAACAGAATCCATGGGGTAACTGCAGTCACCCTGCAGACTATAAATTTTTTCACACACAATAGTATGTACGGCAATGTTTACGACCCTGCAAACAGGCCGTCGATGTCCCATTTAGTAGTATGCAGGTTAATCAAGGTGGCCCTGTAAACTGACTATCAGTGTTGAGGGGACGGACTGATAAAACAAGACAGACGACGAACTTTGGCGGAATTAACATCAGACTTTAATGCTGAGCAGAGTACTAGTGTGTCAGAACACACAGTGCACGGGACACTCCTAGCGATAGGCCTCAGAAGCCGAAGACACTTGCATGTGCAAATCTTAGCACCACGTCGGTAACTGAGACTGAAATGGGCACGTGGTCATCGACATTGGATGGTGGCTCAGAGGCAGAGCATTGCATGGTCTGAAGAATCTCGATCTGTTCTTCATCATGCCGATGGTAGGGCGCGAATCCGTCGTATTCCACGGGATCATCTCCTTGACACATGTACTGCAGGGCGGAACAAGCTGGCGACGGCTTCATTATGCTCCGGGAAGCATTAACATGGGCATCCTTGGGTCGAATAGAGCTCGAGCAACTCACCGTGGTGGCCAACGAGAAGCGTACTCTGGATGCAGATCCCGTTCAGCCCTTCATTACAGTCATGTTTCCCGGCGACAATGGCATTTCTAAACCTGACCTGGCGTCTGATGGAGAGGTTCGAAGAACACAGTGGCGTTCCCAGTTGATGTGATAGCCTTCCATCTCGTACAAATCTGGTATGTGTTTGAACGTGCCTCAGAGCTCATCGCCCTCTCATCTGAACTTACCGGAATTTCCTTACATGTGTGTGGAGATCTGGTGACAACTCCGTCCAGAGACTTACCAAGTCCTCATTGCTTCCATGGCACGACGCGTCAACACTGTTTTCTGTGCCAAAGGTGGACGTACTGGTTATTAGGAAGGTGGTCATAATAATCGGCCTGATTAGTATGTACAGTGCAAGTGCATATACACTGAAGCGCCAGAGAAACACGTATAGGCATGGGTAATCAAATACAGAGATATGTAAACAGGCGGAAGACGGTGCTGCCGTCCGAAACGCCTATATAAGACAACAAGCGTGTGGCGCTATTGTTACATCGATTAGTGCTGCTCAGTGGTATGTTATCAAGATTTAAGTGAGTTTGTACGTGGTGTCAAAGCCGGCGCACGAACGACGGGACACAGCATCTCAAAGGCAATGATGAAGTGGGGATTTTCCCGTATGACCACTTCGTGAGTGTACCGTGAAAATCAAGAATCCGATGAAACATTAAATCTCCGACATCACTGCGGCCGGAAAAAGATGCTGCAAGAACGAGACCAACGACGACTAAAGAGAATCGTTCATGGTGACAGAAGTGCAACCCTTCCGCAAATTGTTTGCAGATTTCAGTGCTGGGCTATCAACAAGTGTCAGCGAGTGAACAATTCAACGAAGGATAATCGATATAGGCTTACGGAGCCGAAGACCCGCTAGTGTACCCTTGATGACTGCACGGTACAAAGCTTTACGCCTCAACTGGACCCTCAACGCCGACATTTGACTGTTGATGACTGGAAACATGTTGCCTCGTCGGACTAGTCTCGTTTCAAATTGTATGGACCGAATGGATGAGTGCTGATATGGAGCTAACCTCATGAATCTATGGATCCTGCTTGTGAGCAGGGGACTTTTCAAACTGGTGGAGGCTCTGTGACGGTGCGGGGATTGTGCTGTTGGAGGGGCTCCTGATACGTCTAGATACGACTGACATGTTACACGTACGTAAGCATCCTGTCTGATCACCTGCACTCATTCATGTCCATTGAGCATTTCGACGGACTTGGAAAATTCCAGCAGGACAATGCGGCACCCCATACGTCCAGAATTGCTGCAGAGTGGCTCCAGGGACACTCTTCTGAGTTTAAACAATTCCGCTGGTCACCAAACACCCCAGATATGAACATTATTGAGCATATTTGGGATGGCTTGCAACGTGCTGTTCAGAAGAGATCTGCACCCCGTCGTACTATTGCGGATTTATGGACAGCCATGCAGGAGTCATGGTGTCAGTTCCCTCCAGTACCACTTCAGATATTAGTCAAGTCCATGTTGCGGCACTTCTGTGTACTTGCGGGGGCCCTACACGACATTAGGCAGGTGAACCAGTTTCTTTGGCTCTTCAGTGTACATAGGACAAAGAAGATATTGAATTCTGGCAGATTAAAACTGTGTGCCGGACCGAGAGTCGAGCGTGCCGAAAAGTGATGCCTCTTATTTTTTCATTCTGTCCTTCATACTGATTAAGATATTGACGTATATTACTCGATCGACTGTCCGGCTTCTATGCCGCAAGTTGCATCTCTGTACTGCTGGGGGCTCCGAATTGTAGTGCTTAACATGGCCGTGTGTGACGTAAGTATCTCGGTGCGTGAGAAACAGCGTCCTGTAATCAGGTTGAGAATTATTCAGATATTTCGTCCACACCATTTCCTTCAGCATGACAGTGCCAAAACTCACATGAGTGCTGCGACGTCGGCAACAACCCCAGGCCCGGGGTTCACTGTCATCAACCATCCTTCATAGAGTCAGGATTTGACTCCATTCGACTTTCATCTGTTTCCAGAACCTAAAGAACACTTCGCTTTGGTAGTGATGAAGCCGTGCAGGCAGAGGCGAGGTTGTGGCTCCGCCAATAAGTGAAACATTCCACATTGACTATATGAACAAACTGGTCTCTCGCTGGGTGAAACGTGTTCGTCGCCAGGGAGACTACGTTGATTAATAAACATGTAGGTATGAAGAATAAAGATGTAGATTGCTAATGGCGTTTGCTTCATTTAAGGTCTTAAAGAGTGTTCATATAAAAACTTCGGAAGCATTACGCTTCAGCATGCCCTAGTATTTTATGATATTCCGGTTAACTGGACGACGAAAGTTCATCAGTTTTTTTCATCTTAATGGGTACCTTTTGTTCTGGTTTAATACTTTGTTCTTGTACACTTAGTACCTAGACCTTAGCCTACACATCACATTGACGTAATGCACACGTTATACATTATTGGGGACATCGATTCTACACAATGATAGACGTACATAATATTTTTCACAAACCAACGATAGATGTACACTACTCTGCTTACATATGGTTTGTTTTTGCTATTGTTTATCTAGACCACATTGGGGAATGAATAAATTGTATATAATGGATAAAAGTATTTCTTATTGTTTGCAACATATTCCCTCCCCATCACCTGACTTAATTCGACTACACTCCATTATTCTTGATTCGATTTTGCTGATGTTTATCTTACATCTTCCTGAGAAGACACTGTCCACTTCGTTCAACTGCTCTTGAAAGTTCTTTGCTGTCAGTGACTGCAAGTAGTGTGTAATAGGCTGAGAATTTAGGTCGGATGGGAAGTGTGCTCGGTTGGCTGAGGCGGTTAAGACGGCTCCCTGCTTTAAGTGGGACATTCAGTATGTCACAAATTTTCTCAATGGTTACCATTACGGAAGAACGATTTACAAGATCAAGACTTTACATTTGTCGACCCTTAGCCCAGGACACCTCACTGGAATCTGGGTAATTGTGCATAGGGAAATGGAGCGGGCTGAAAATAATGGTGTAGACAGTGAAACAATTAGTGAACAGGGAGGCATTATCGATCGATCGGTCGGCAAAAGCTCGCCTCAGGAATCCGAAATGACAGGACATAATCTTGCAAATACTGTAGATTCAGGTTTTGCGTCCTCACCGTTTTCTCAAATAAGTCAAGACACATTTTCTGCTTTTCAAAATGCGAATATTGCCGGTTCAAATGCACTGCCGAATAGCAATGAGGAACATGTGTCAGACACCACTGCATTGTTATTACAATTAATGCACCAAATGGGACAAAGGCTACCAAAGTTAGACACAACGCTTGAACAAAACCAGAAAAAAATGGAACAAAATCTTCAAAAGTTAGACGCAATGGAACAAAATCAATAACAGTCACAGCAACAGCTTCAAACGTTAGAAACCACGCTTGAACAAACACGTGAAGGTTAAACTGCTGGGTTACTTAAAATCGAATCGAAATGTCAAAAAGTCTGTAATGACGTCAAAACACAAATTTGTGAGCATTTCCAACCTATTTTTTCGCGTCATGAAAATGCATTACAGAATCACGAAGCAGCCATAAAGGAACTGCAAACTATTGTTCATGAAAATCGCGACACCTTGCAAGCTATAACTGACTCAATTGCATCTACCGATTCAGTTACGCAACTTGAAAAAACTCAAGAAAACTTAAAGTACACAGTAGATACGATTTCAACACAAATGGACATTCTGAAACTTGGTTCAGAAAAACACACTGAGGAAATAAGTACACTATCGGAGAAAGTAGCCGAACTTTCGGATCAGTTCACTAACTTATCTACAAACGTCGATGATGATCTTAATGACACAAGCCTTGTAGCCTTCACTGACGCAGAAGAGTTTGAACAAATTAAGAAATTCAAACAAAATCAGAATCAAATTAATGCGCAACACAAAAGAGAAATACGGGAAGAGGTACTTAGAAATACGGAAAAGCCCAAAATAATAACACAGGGCATTTCGGAAATTATGAAAGAAATTGACAAGGTACACCGAATTTTGAGATGGAACCTCCGAAACGCAGTAACAATGACCGATATGCGACTCGCCGACACGAGGATTTTGACTATAAGCTGTTTATTACTACACGTAAATACAAAACATTTAAGAATTCAGGCAACGACATTCATCCAAAAGCGTGGCTTCATCAATTCTCTCACTGTTTTCCTTCAAACTGGTCATTAGAGCACAGATTAGAATTTATGTGTGGCTACTTAGTGAATGAGCCAGCTGAAAGAATGCGATCGGTCATTCACGATTGTCACAGTGAAGGAGAATTTTACCATGCGTTCCTCTCAGCATATTGGTCTAAAGCTACACAAGACCGAGTAAAACATAGCATCATGATGATGAAACACTTTGAACAATCTGAATTTTCCAGTCTTGTCAAATATTTTGAAGGCGTGTTACATAAGAACCAGTATCTTACAAACCCATACAGCCACTCAGAACTCATCCGCATTTGCTTAATCAAATTGCCTGGACATTTACGACATTTTATTTTGGCAGGACGTTGCAAAGACGACACTGAAGCTTTTCAGGGACTGTTACAAGAATTGTAAATTGACACTTACAATCGCGGAACGCGAAAACAGGAGCACAGCAGTTGCAGGTCACATCCGTCACAATTCCGCGATTACAGAAATAATAACTGGACATGACAAGGCTATTCTTACAACGTAAATCATAACCAAAACAGACACCACGCGTATGACAACCGTTGGCACAGTAGTAAGAATTACAGGAGAAGATCACCTCTCCACGGTAATGACTATCACAGAGACAATCAGAGAAACAGACAATATGGGAACCAAAATAATTATTATCAAGGGAGACAGAATAACTTCAGACGCAACGGTCCACAGCGCAGTTACGACTCATGGAGAAAGTCTCCACCACGTGACCCACAAGAAAAAAATTACAGGAACTGCCGACATGACGACAGACGATATAATCTTAACGACAGACCAGAATTGAACCAAAACTGGCGGGATTCCAACATGGCAGGGCCCTCTCGACAAGGTGAATTTGTAGAAGTTAGATCTCCAAATCCCAATAACGACGCGCGCCAACAATGAGACAGACAATGATTCCCACTGCAGGCAGCCACGTGCGCCGGCTGGCTTAGAGAAAAATAACGTAGACGCTACCCTTGAGAAAAATTTTAGCATTCCTTACCAACGTATACAACATGATGATTGCGTTGAAGTTGAAACTATGCTGACTAGGAAGAGTAAAGGATTGCACCACATTTCACATGTAAAACCGTTTATTGAGAGATAAACTCTTTTTTTAACTTAGTCTTTGCTATAAAATTTTTCGCTTGACGTTACTGGTACTCTTTGCCGCACTTAGAAACTGTTAACATGCAACTATGTTTTAAAGTTAACTATACAGTCAAGAAGCTAGGGAACTTATTTAGACAAGTAATTACAAATGCATTGTTATAGTGAACAGAGGACACAGTGTTACTGTGTGCGTAAATTCTTGCTTGTTAGTTGCACGATTACGTAACTACTAAAAGGCTTACATACTTATAACATATACTGCTAATGAGATTTTAATGCAACATTTTGGTTTACTTGAAAAGACAATCTTTATTTGAAGTACTTTCTGTGAGATTAAAGAAGACTTAGTATTTGGTTTCTTTGACAGCTACACGACTATATCAAGACGCTACTAATGTGTGACACAATTTACATTGTTGCTTTTGTGCTGTATCTGTTTTATATCTGCACAGTTTTTCTGAATTCTTCTGGAAAGTAAAACATGTTTTAGTAGTAACTTTTGTGGTATAGCTACGATGAGACAGCCTTTTTGGTAGCGCAGCAATACGTTACAGTATAGTACTTTCTTGATCGCGGTAATGTACGTAATAACTACGATATCTATAAGCATAGCATTTCACTTTTGTTTATGATGAGGTAAGTACATTGACTTCTACAGAATTTTGCTTACAGACGACGATAATTACGACATTTGGCACATTTTTTACCATCAAGTAATGACAGAGATTATCTTACAATAAGACGCACAATTTAGCGCTACAGTACACGTATTTGAGTGATTAATTTTGTACTTAAAATATTTATTTTTAAAGATTTTTGAATTACAAAGATACTAAGGTTTTCTGTGATACATTTCATTCCATTTCTGTAATCTGTAACACCTGAGGGTATAATTACATTAATCCTCAGGGGGTACACACTTACTTTCTGTACCATGTGTGTGGCAAGCATAAGGAGCCCTACCTAATATGGTATTTGCTTATACAACTTCACACATCTGTTCCATATTTCTCTAACACAGAATTACACAGCTATTTGATCATTTAACTGAGAGAGACAAACATTTTTTTACTACATCAGTGACAGATGTTTAAGCAATTACACAGTTGGATAACTTCACACTTATGAAATTGTATTTTGTCTGTAGTTTGCGAACTCTTCATATTTTTTCGGAACCATTGTGATACTATGAGAGCTTTGAATGATGTATTTGGTACGGGATCATGATTTTTAAAGTATGTTTGAAGTAGATGACACTACTGAAATGAGCAGAGAATTTTTTTTAGGTTTTGAAATTATTGGAGGAAGCTACGATGATTTTGAGATTTGGCTGAGGTTTTACGATGTTATTATTACGATGACAATGTGTATTATGCTGTTGAGGTATGTTTAAGATCAATAAGCTGATGCTACCATATATGACGAATGTGATTACGTGTTTATATGTATATGAATAATGAATAGAAGTTATGGACTGTGGTTTGTGAAAAAGGATGTTGGAAACCAAGAATCGTGCGTTAAGAGTTATGAAATGTGTGTCTATGAGTGAATGTATCACAATGCCTGTGAAAATTTTTTGGACACTGTTATATTTACAGGACTTTGTTTCTAAACATTTGTAACGCAAATTCTCGACCTGTGAAATTTTTATATGAGACTGTCAGTTTAGCGGAAACTGCTGTCGTAAATATTTCGGTGAGAAAGGTAAGTGACCTTGACGTAATGCGTTGTGGGCACCCAGCTGAGAGATAGTCGCCTGAAAAAAGAAAGCCATTGGGTAAAAGAAAAGAGGCCATTATCCTCGCTATTGACATTTCTTTGTAGAAACCATCAGAAATACGACACACTCAAACTTGAAAACATACGATTACACTGTGGAACTCTTAATTTATGATATTTACTAAAATGCCTAATGAAATGATGAGAAACATTTTACATCTTTCTAGTTGAGAGATTTTTTTACTGCCTTTGGAGACGCCATTTTCCTAGTGAATGATGTTTCATGCCTATTTCGTTTAATATCTAGTTTCTAGCTGCACTGCAACATTGGTTAAAACAAAATTTAATAGATGTACTAATATAGATATTTTATGCCTACAGATCCAGTAAATAATAATTTTATGATCTACTTCCAAAAAAAAAAAAAGAGGGAGCACAAAAAGACATTTCCATTCACAGGAATTGCGTACATAATTTTTGTCAACGATTTGGTAACTTCTTTCGTAGAGTAAGTCAAGGTGATGCATCACTCTAGTGTTAAGATGTGACATAGGTATTAAACATGACCATTTTTACTGTAATATTTTTTCTGCTTGTGGATTTGTCATATTTAGATATAAGTTATTGCATTTGCTGCTGCTGTTTACCAGGCATAGTGCTTCTGAATTTTACATTGCATTAAGCCAGTTTTACTACTGATTCATTTTTCTTTCTGCTGCACATTGGCTCATATTAGTGACAATGTTGCATTTGCTTTGCTAATTTATATTTATTACTGCTTGCTTTGCCAATTCGCATTTTTTTGTCATTGCTGTTTGTGTTAATTTGTTGTGTGTTCCTGCATTGCTTCGTCCCTTAATATATATATCTGAGCTTCGTAGATTTAAGTTAGCTTAAGAGGGGGTAGACTATATATGAAACTAACTATGAAGAATAAGGAAAGAATGCATTGCGAAGTTATATGAAAAAGATTTGGGCCAAAATGAGTATTGTACAACGAGAAATAATTATTTAGAAACAGGACTTGAACAGCCGGCCGAAATGGCCGTGCGGTTAAAGGCGCTGCAGTCTGGAACCGCAAGACCGCTACGGTCGCAGGTTCGAATCCTGCCTCGGGCATGGATGTTTGTGATGTCCTTAGGTTAGTTAGGTTTAACTAGTTCTAAGTTCTAGGGGACTAATGACCTCAGCAGTTGAGTCCCATAGTGCTCAGAGCCATTTGAACCAGGACTTGAACACAACAGTAGGGTTTAGGGACAACAGGTATAGATAGGACTTTTTGGGAATAATGATGAATGAAAGATCTCCAAGAAGTAAAGGAAGTTTTGTTTGCAAAATACTGCAGTAAAACAAACCCTGCCCTTTCCTCTTGTGTTATTCCGCCATGTGTTTGTGTACGCTTGTGTATTTGTGTTTTTCCTGTCTTTATGTGTTTATCTGATAAGATTTATGTTGTAGAAATTTTTTAATAATGTGTTATTTACTTTATAAAGATGTTTAGACATTATTTTCGAAAGCTATTCTGATCTTCTAATAATGTACTTATGTCATAATTGCTGTAACACAGATGTATATGTTATATCCATTCTTTGTAAAGCCCGTATTACTACAAATGTTATCTGTATTGTTATGTTCTTTAATTATATATTTTGTATCTTTGTAATTGTACTCTTATGTTGTAAATTTATAATTGTATAGACACCAGTTCTTCAAATTAAGTTTCATTTCAGTTCACACGTTTCTGTTGGTCATAGTATATGCACAATGTGTGAAAAAAGGGACTGTTAGTGCTTGCACGTGTGTTAATAACTCAGCAATGGACTGGTTAACAGCATTGCTTTTTCTAAGGACAATTCCAAAAACTTTGTGAGTGCACAAGTGTTGGTTATGGACTTGCTATATTGTCCGCAAGACCCTTTGATGTTGATTGGTCACCTGCACAGTCGCAACAGATGACTGCTGGCCATCTCTACAAGGACTGCCGTGGGTCTGCACCTTTGATGATCCACCAACACCATTATTTCTACAAGGACTACAGTGGGTCTGCACCTCTGGTGGCACACCAATACCATAATCTCTACTAGGACTGCACCCACCTACCAATATTCTTCAAATCTGCAACTGACTCAGCTGTGGGTTTGCCCCATTGTGGCCCATTACCTGTCTCCATGTCAAGAGTCAGCATTGCCTTTCCATTGGAAGAACAACACTACTTCTTCAAGACTGCATGGAAATCCACTACTTCCGTGTGCATTTTCTTTTACTGCTCAGACTTTGTGCATAAAATTGTAATTAATACTGTGGTGAGTGATCAGGACTGTCTTTATGGATTGTGAGAAAATCTTTGCTTTTGACCAACAGTGTATCAATAAATGTGTGAATTTGATATCTTTGTTATTGTAATTATGAAAAATTTTAACAAATATGTATTGGCCAGTGCCCAAAACAATTTGTAAAATTTTTTGTGGGGAGCATGGGGGCTATGTAAGTAGGCTGTTTGAGTTCTTATATTGGTAACGCCACGTAGCGCTCTGTATGAAAATCACTGGCTGTTCTGTGTGCTGTCTGTGGCTGGGTGGCATTGTTAAAATTTGCTATTGTAGTGTTGGGCAGTTGGCTGTTAACAGTGCGTAGCATTGCGCAGTTGGAGGCAAGCCGCCAACAGTGGTGGATGCGGGGAGAGAGATGGCGGGGTTTTGAGAGCGGATGATCTGGACGTGTGTCCATCAGAGAGAGTAAATTTGTAAGACTGGATGTCATGAACGGATATATATATATATATATATATATATATATATTTGAGCACAATTAAGGTAAATACATTGTTTGTTCTTTATCAAAATCTTTCATTTGCTAACTATGCCTATCAGTAGTTAGTGACTTCAGTAGTTAGAAGCTTTTATTTAGCAGGCAGTACTGGCGCTCGCTGTATTGCAGTAGTTCGAGTAATGAAGATTTTTGTGAGGTAAGTGATTCATGAAAGGTATAGCTTATTGTTAGTCAGGGCCATTCTTTTGCAGGGATTATTAAAAGTCAGATTGCGTTGCGCTAAGAATATTGTGTGTCACTTTAGTGATGATCAGAATAAGTAAAGAGAGAAATGTCTGGGTACGTTCAGTTTTGCTCAACTGTTTGAAAATCAAATAACGTAACGGGTTTACCAGCACAGTAATTCACTAATTTTTCTAAGGAGACGTTTCAAGCCGATCAAACAAGTATCCACAGGGAAAAGAGTAAATGATGTTTTGTTAATATTATTGACTGATTTGGCATTTATACGTTGCGTCGGTTCTTTGACTATGTCCAAAAGAGCAGACACCACACAAACACCTCCACCTCCCCTCCCACACACACACACACACACACACACACACACACACACACACACACACACACGTGTGTGTCCGTGTGTGATCTTATGTGTGTCTGTGTGTGTGTGTATGTGTGTGTGTGTGTGTGTGTGTGTGTGTGTGTGTGTGTGTATCAATAAGGTATGACGATCAAAGATCTATTCTTTCGGTAAGAATGCAAAACATGCCTTATCTCTTCCAGGAATCCAAAATGACGAGTGAAGGGCTCATGGTTGCGTGACACTACGCTAGTAGTATGTAACAGGCTGTGAATTTGGGTGGGATGGAAAGTGTGCACGTATGACCAAGGTGGTTAAGGCGACCGCTCACGTTTATCAGGAGATACGGGTTCAAGTACCTTGATGTACCCTGTTACCACTGATTCATTTCAATGCCCAAATGCGGCTAATGACATTTAAAACCTCTGTATGGTATTGGTGTGGCCGCTGAATCACATAACGTCACTGAAAACCTTTTAATACACCTGGTCTACCTTGAAACTGTACAGAAAACACCGGTTATCCTGTTTGAACTGTCAAAACTCTCAATTAATTGGCATGTAGTTTTTCAACAAAAAACAGCTTAGAAAGACTTAACATGATGGGTGTGCATTTTGATGTGTACTTGGGACGGAATCACTACATAGTAGATCATCTAAGCTGCCATATGAATAACTGCCGACTTTGGGGATACATTACTATGTAAATCAGTTTATTTTAAATGATGTAATTCAATGATGATGTGATGTTATTGAGGGTTAATTCAAAAATGGCTATGAGCACTATGGGACTTAACTTCTGAGGTCATCAGGCTCCTAGAACTTAGAACTACTTAAACCTAACTAACCTAAGGACATCACACACATCCAGGCCCGAGGCAGGATTCGAACCTGCGACTGTAGCGGTCGCGCGGTTCCAGACTGTAGCGCCTAGAACCGCATGGCCACACCGACCGGCTCCAGGGTTAATTCCTCACATATGCAAAACGTAATCACTGCGAAATAGAAAGTAATTACAATTATATGTTGAGTTAACAAGCGTACATTCTATAGACGTCTTGTAATGCGGAGACATTTCTGAGACATATAATGCACTTGCAGATGCGTCGTCAGCTGTTTCCTATTACAGATTGGTATTGCCAAGATAATCATGACTTCAGTGATGGTAGTCACTTCAACAGTAAATCTACGCATTAAAATAAGTTTTTCTCGACCAGCTGACCACTCATAGCTCGCCTTTGTCGAGGAGCATAGACTGATGGGGTCATATCAGTTTTTACGTACATCATTGTATTAACTGATGAAACTAGCAAACCAGCAAAAACTTGTATAGCTTTGGGAACGTTACTTTGAAATTCAAGCTGCAGCCACATTGGCATGTAAGGACACTAGGTTCACCAGCATTTGGAGAACTGGCGCCGCCATAGGGTCACCAACCTGAGCGCTAGAAGACCAAGTGGCCCTTCTGGCGGAAATCAAGTGGAGCTGTTAATACTGCCACTCACATTCTAGTTTACTAGAGGGACCTTTTCTGTCGGAAGAGAAACACCTCTGTGCTGCATCCGAGATTACACATTTCTCGAGAGAAGCTCTCCCTGTCTCATTTCTTCGCAGTTCCTGATCGGCTTCACTTCATTATTAGTAGCAGTGCGGAAGTGGCCTCCTTTAATTGTAGAGTGTTAGCTTCCAACTCATACGAGACAACCATGTGTAGATTCAAATAGCTTTCGCTAAACAGTTTAACAACAGAATGGTCATACCAACTTCGATCATCATTTAAATGCAAATTGCTGTTAGCACTGTAAGCAACCAGAATTACAATTCTGTTAATGCCAAGGCGGTAAGTTTCGTCGCATAGCTTTTGTTTGTGTGTTCGTATTACCTAACTCATCATGGGTCACAATTTTCATTTGTTATTCTTAATTTACAAAATTCATCTCAGTATTTCTGATTATCACTCTCTGTAGGGACTGGACGAGCTATCGTTTTTTCACGTTTGATCCTCATAGTTAGTCATGTACATTGATCGTATACTGTACCAAGTCGGCAGCCCGCCAAATGGCTCAGCATTGTAGAGTGTTTAAATTCCATTCTCCGTGAGAAGATTACCACACGTTTTTTAGTTTTTATCTTGAATATACCTGATTTAATTTCTATTCACCATTTGTTATTGGTGAGTAGTATGTGTAGTTTTCCCCTTCATTAATTAAGTCACTTATTCTGGCAAAAGAATTCACCGTTTTAGGTGATGAAGGCTGGTGTCTCCACGGTCCAAGGAACGGAAGAACAGCAGGAGAGAATAAGGCCACCTGCTGATGGGAAAACAGTAACAGGCATTACGTTCCATTTTTCTCCGATAATTCAGTAGCACAAAAGCAAACCAAATGCAAAAATCTAAAATCTTTTTAAACAATGAAGAGTATTGATAGTCCACTCAGATTTACTGGCGGATTCTATGAAAAAACTTGATTCGATATTTTGGAACTCAGTCTGTTCCCCATTTTAAGGAGAACGCTTCTGCTACTGAGTCCCGCTGAAAAGTGACGGTGAATCTGAAAATCGTCGTCCTAACTCAGTAGCGTAAACGGTACATGCGTCACCCACCACAGTTGCTCCCCTCTAAGTCCGGGCTGGTTGCGCCGCCCTTAGAAACACCGGCGGCAACAATATATAGCACTCAAAGACTATTTCCAAACAAGGACTGGCCGCACTGAAGAACCTTGTGTTTTTAAGCGGAATCGTACAGGGTTCCACGTCCTGCTAAGAGAAAAACCATGGTATCTATTAACCAAATTTTCCGCCGACCTAACTTCAGTTGCTTCTTCGTAAACACTATTCCAAAAACTGGAAGTACTTGCAACTATCACACTCTCGACAAATTTCATGCTGTGTCCCCCGTCAAAGCAATGTTCTGCTACCATGGATTTTTCAGGCTGTTGTAGCCGCATGTGACGGCCATGTTCCACGCACCTGTCCTCAACTGTGCGAATGCCATTGCCGATGAAAGCCTCTCCACACTGTATTGGAGTTTTACATTTACCAGGTTCCCTAAGTCACAACTCATCTTTGACAAACCCGAGTGGTGTCCAGTCTCAGAAGTTGGACGGAACTCACTCTAATGTTCTAGTTCTTAATATTGTTCCTGTCTTAAGCGAGATGCCTCTGGCATAAGTTTTGAGGGCCACTGGCCTATGTTGCTCTTCACGTACCTCCAACATTGATCCAAATCCCACAGCCCGATGAATCTGCTTCTCAGATTATCAATTTTCCTTAAACACAGCCATCAAATGTCCAAGTTCTAGGGTTAAAGTGTCCGTTTCGGAAATGGCATATGCCCTGTGTACCAGGGTCCTAGGTCTCCATTGCGTTGGTATGGTGGATGGCAACTTTTACTCTTAGCATGCTCATACCAACTGGTGTGGCGGCTTTCGGGGAACACTATCTCTAGGTTGTACGGTCTATGAAAGTTAGATAAATAAGTGTTTCCCCCACGCAATGTTCGTACTAATTTGGGTGAAACCAGTTATAACCTGGCAAAGTATGTAATATCCTCCTCAGCCATTATGTTGACAGCTGTGGACACCATATCTCTCATTCGGTGGATTTTATTTCAGTGTTGAAATCTTTGATGATGGGTCCTTCTGATTTAATAGTGAATTTTGATGTGGTATCTCTATTTACACGACTCCCTATGGCAGAATCCTTGAGTTCTGTTAGTGAAAAACTGGATGATGAGCTGCTGAAGCTATGTCATCGCGTGCTGGCAGCCATGTATTTTTCATTTACTGGAACATTTTTGAGAAAAGAGTAACTGAATGGCAATGGGTAGCCCTTTATAGCTCAAAGTCGCCAATTTATTCGTTGGCAGACATAGAGGTAGGACACTAAGGACTTCAGCTTTGCAACCAATTAGCTTCTGCATGGTAGTAAAAGTGGCAGTGACTCTAAATAATGGAAATTGTGAAGCTATTCACATGAGTATCAATAGGTATCCGCTAAATTTCGGTTGCACGATAAATCACAGAAATCTAAATGCTGTCAGTCCCACTAAAAACGTAGTGATTACAATTACGGAAAACTTAAGTAGGAATGTTCACGTAGATACCCTTGTGGGGCAAGGTGGGGCAAGAGGATCAAAGAGTGCTATTTATGGACAGAGCACTTACAAAATGGGTACGTCTGCTAAAAAGACTGCCTACACAACGCTTGCCGTCCTTTTCTGGAGTACTGCGTTTTTCGTAGCGTCCGGGTCATCTCATGAAATATCAGTGAGCAACTTTCTCTTCTACTTGTAAAAATATTTTGTTGGCACCCACCTACATAGGGAGAATTAACCATCATAATAAAATAAGAGAAATCAGAGCTCGCACGGAAAACTTAAAGTGTTCATTTATTCCGCGCACTGTTCGAGAGTGGAAGGATGGAGAAATAGCTTGAAGGTGGTTACATGAACTCTCGGCCAGGAACCTAACTATGAATTTCTGAGTAAAAAATGTTCAAATGGCTCTGAGCACTATGGGACTTAACGTCTGAGGCTATCAGTCCCCTAGAACTTAGAACTACTGAAAACTAACTAACCTAAGGACGTCACACACATCCATGCCCGAGGCAGGATTCGAACCTGCGACTGTAGCGGTCGCGCGGTTCCAGACTGTAGCACCTAGAACCGCTCGGCCACTCCGGCCGGCCAATTGCAGAGTAATCATGTACATGTATATGTAGATACGCAGACGATACATTTTCTGTCTGTCCGTGTGGACGTGGTACTCCTAGCTGGCTTTGGACCATTTCAGCTGTCTTCATCCCAGCATTAAATTTACTATGAAGTTCGAAAGTGGTGGGGAGGCTCCCACTTTTAGGCGTCATGGTATACAAATTTACAAAAGAAAAAAAATGGTGCTCTGGAATATAGTGTTCATCGAAAGGCGACACACACCGATTGGTGTGTGCATGCTAGGTGTTGCCACCCATTGCATCACCGCATTGGTGTCCTTAGGACTCTGGTATGCACAGCCTATGCCATTTCCCACGCGACAGTTTAACCCAACCACTTGCACATATTATGGCTCTGTTTAAAGAAGTGGATACTCTGAGAAACAGATTAGTCGAGCTATGGAGTTTGGACCATCCTAGGAAATGCGTGAAGAAAAACATAGGTTTGTGGCCTTCATTACTTATGCTGAGAACGTATCGTTTAAGATGGGAAGAATCTGAAGGGGTTTTGACAGTAAGAGTTTGTTCCGCCCACTTTCCAAGATTAGGCCACTACTCGGTTCTGTGAAAGATTATTTGAGACCTAAGAAGCCTGACATGCATAAAATTCCGTGACACAGTGCGAAGACTGACATTGACCGTTCGATTCGTGCAGTTCAGGACAGGTGCGTGGAACACTGCCGTCACAAGTGGCTACAAAAGCCTGAAAAATCGATCATAGCAGAATATTGTTTAAACGACGGATGTGGGATGAAATCTAAAGAGACAGTAATAGTTTCCCGTACCTCTGGTTTTTGGAACAGTGTTCATAAAGAGGTTATTGAAAATAGATTGCCTGCCGTTGTGGCCGAGCAGTTATAGGCGCTTCAGTCCGGAACCGCACTGCTGCTACGGTCGCAGGTTCGAATCCTACCTCGGGCATGGATGTGTGTGCTGTCCTTAGGTTAGTTAGGTTTAAGTGGTTCTAAGCCTAGGGGACGGATGACCTTAGATTTTAAGTTCCATAGTGCTCAGAGCCATTTCAACGATTTGAAAATAGATTGACAGACAATTTGGATGAATGAGACCAATATTTTCCTATTACCAGGACGTCGAATCCTGTACTATCACGCACCAGACACTGCACTGAGCACGAGTGTTTGAAAACAGTTTTTGAGTTCGATATATCGCTGCCGCCGGTGTTCTACTAAGGGCGGCGCCATCAGTCCAGCCTTGGAGAAGTTCACCTGAAGATGGCGGACAGGTGAATCGCCAAAATATAGAATGAAGTTGATTATATTATCCGTCGGAAAACCCGAGCATACTGTCAAGAACTATTTCGCCGCCAGAGCCTACAATATCACCACTACGAATATTAATCGTAGCTTCACGGTACATTAATTCACTCAGGAAATTTGTTGTCAACAGTCCGCTGCACTTTTGAGAGTAGTCGTATTCGCCAATGGAATATAAGGAGAAAAGATGATCTGCAGTTTCCTCCAGTGACTATAGCTTCGATACAGGTAGGAGTGCGATACTCCACTATAAAGCCTCTTGCCGACACAGTGTATATTCTGTGTCTTCCATCCTTCGTTCAGTGACACATTCCACATGAAAAAGTTCTTCGTAAATATGATCAGCGGAACTTGAAACTAACCAACTAACGAAAACACTGATAATATTTGTTTAACGATAATTACAGCAGAAATAAGGGAGGGCGGAGCTCCTGGGCTACCGTGTGTTGGCACAATAATAGTATGCGCTACTCTGTGTCAAATAGCACCCAGTATTTCGGTCACAATTGTGGGGTATGTCGTCATGCTGCCTTCTCTGACGGCATATTTAGTAAGGCACGAAAGCATCCAAGTTACCGGACACTGACATCGATCGTTCTTAGAGGACAAGTGCAAGTCAGATCAGTAGAATGAAGGAAAATTAGGATCTTTGAAGTAACAATGGCAGTTATTAAAGTACCTTTACTTATAATATACGTTGTACTAAGTTAAAAGAGGAAAGTGGTGGTTCAGAGTGAACTAACGGCTCAGTGTAGGCCTTGTAAAATATTTGGGTTAGCTCCCTGGTAACACACTGTTGGCTGGGAGGCCGATACGGCAGACAATCGCAGCGGGTAATAAGCTTGCGAGTGAAAAATCGAACATCGTCCGGCTGTGTCGCCTTCCCTAGGGGGACAGCCGAGCGGCGGACGGCCCGGGTCTCACATCTAGCACTCTGTTGGCTGTGTGTCGCTTGACGCAACACCAAACATTATTTCCTACAGCTATTTAGAGAACTATATGACATGTAAACTCTTCCACTGTTAAATAATAACCTAAATTTTAATATAGCTACCAATTACAAATCTAGTCCTGACATATTTTTAAACTTTTGTATCTTGTCATTGCTCTTTGCCGGTTTGATCATTTTGTTCAATATTAGCATGTTATATTGCATTTAATAATTAGTTGGTGAAGCATGTTACATTGCATTTAATAATTAGTTGGTGAATATTTACAGTTGTGTTCTGAAAATATTCAGCATCTAAATATTGCATGCAATGCAACCATCTGGTGATGCATACTATGTTCGTAGTCAGTACTGGTAATAGCAGTAAACAGTAAAATATTTTAAAATAAAATTATAAACAGCCGACCATTTGCAATGGATAAAGAAATCTTTACCTAGGTTTCAACCAATTTAAATTTGTCTTCTTCAGAAGGTGGCCTAAGGACAATGAACATCATAGCTTACATTAAAAGGTATGAAACTTGAGTCAAGAATAGATTTTAACACATATTAGAGAGCTCTTGTATAGCAAAAATATCAGAGGGGCGCCTGGTACTTACAATTTTACATTAGTATGGACTGATGTATCATCGCCGTTTTTACAAATGTCTGCATAGATCCATTTGTCCAAATTAAAATATAGCCCTAAAAATAGGGTTTGTCATGTAAATATAAATTAGTACATGGATGTTGCAGAGATCACAAGCGACTGAGTGTAATCGGCCAGCGTAGTTACTCTGCGGCCAGGGCAGGTGGCGTTCATGGCGCGAACCATGTGTCGATTGGCGTATAAAAGCAACGTGTAAATTATCATTATTAATAGCGTCCTTAGATAAAGTAACAATAAAAAGAAAGAAAGCGTTTAACACTCCCGTTATAACAGTATGGGAGCCTTAGTATCATTAATGTAGTTATACATCAAAAAGGCAGGTGGCGCTTACGCCGAGAGTTACGTACAGTGGCATATACAGCCAGAATATAAAAATTACATTACAATATTAGTGAAGCACACACACCGTATATATGTCAGAACTTTAAAATTAACAATAATGGCTCTTAAGACAGAATTACGAACCCTGGTCCACAATCCAGTTAATACACATTCTCAGGGAGCCGACGTTTTAGAGCCAGACAAAATCACATAAGGGCCGATATAGTGGCAGCCATACATCGTGAGAAAACCACATTACATAAAGGGTAGTGAGCTTAAAGATTTGAAAGTGCATCATAGCTTCCTGAGAAAATAGACCACTGAGGTTACCAGCATTAATGTTATACCATAAACAGTACAGGTTTGAAGCCTTCGAAAAATTGTCTACAAGCAAGGTTCAACTGGTCGTTCAGTATATTACCGTCTTTGAGCTCTAGATGTTTAAAAATTTGTAACTCTTCCCACAGATCTAGTCTACGCCCTTTGACTTGTCTGTGTAGGATAACCGTGTCTTCTAACTGTTTAGGCGTATGGCCGGCTATCAAGAAGTGTTCAGCAAAAGTAGAGTTGTGTATATTCGCTCCTTTTTTACCTAATAGGTGTCCTTTATATCTTGTTTTCACAGCTCTGCCTGTTTGACCAATATAATATGAGGGGCAGTTATTACAGGTTAGTTTGTAAACACCTGAATTGGAAAACCAATCGCTGGCAATCTCTACTGAATGTACAAGATTTCTTTTTAAACTGTTATCTGTAGAGAAGGAGACGTTACAGTTATATTTTTTCTTTAGAAGACGTTTAATCCTATACGATATGTTACCCAAGAAAGGAATGGAAATAAATTTTTTAGCTTCTTTGCTATCAGTGGGGAGGTTGTTGCTCAAAGTCGAACAATTTTGTTAGCATTAAATGATTTGAGTTTTGATTGACAACTGTTATGTCATATAATATAAATTATCTTCTAAAGTAATGCGCATTGACGTCACTGAACATTGTAACACCAAGAAAGACACCCTGTAAATAAATAAATAGGAATCTGGTGGGTTTTTCAGCTACCTAATCGGGAAAAGTTATCCTTCCCCATTTACCACAGTCCCTTTCCACCCACTGTACGGAGGGTTTGTCTTACGGCTGTCTACTGTGTGTAGTATACTCTGATGGAATGACCACCAGCTTGATACCTTGTTTGTCCATCTTCGGAGCGAGATACATCACTGATTCTGTGTATTAGGGATCCAAGAGCTTTTTGGTAGGTTTATGGAGGTATGTGGCATAAATTGTCTACCCACAGGTCACGTAATTCGCGTCAATAATGAAACACTGACTTGTGTACTTGTAATGAGGCTCGTTAGTGACATGCGTGGGTTCCATCCGACATCAACGTGAGTTCACTATAATGTTCCTCAAACCAATGTAGCATGGTTCTGGCTCCGAAACACGGACAATCATACCACTGAAAGATGAAAAGGTTGTCGGGGAAGACATTATGCATGAAGGAATGCTGGTGGTTCGTAGCGAAAATGTGATTCGCCTGAAGAACCGACACGTTTCCATTGATCAACGGTTGAATCCCTATGGTCCCGTCCCAACTGCAATCGTTATTAACGATGTCGTTGGGTCAGCATGTGAAAACGTTGGGGTGGTCTGCTGCGGAGCTCCATGTTCAACAGTGTGCGGTGAATGTTGTACGCCGAAACACTTGTGCATGAACCAGCATTATGCCGTTTCGCTAGAGATGCCAAAGACCTCAATCCAGCCTACTTTACAGAGCAGGCAAGCCTCCTAGCGCCACGTTCTGTTAAGGCTCGGGGACGTCCAACCATTGAGAGCCTACCGGTAGTTTCACTGTTCTATTGCATCTTGCCGTAGATGTTCACGACAGT
Source organism: Schistocerca nitens (assembly GCF_023898315.1). Taxonomy (NCBI): domain Eukaryota; kingdom Metazoa; phylum Arthropoda; class Insecta; order Orthoptera; family Acrididae; genus Schistocerca; species Schistocerca nitens. Next base: position 955,846,110 of record NC_064616.1, read on the forward strand.
AACACGTAAACATTCGCCGTTTTCGAGATGTTCGTTGATAGGCTGTGAGTAATAATGACATGCCCTTTGTCAAAGTCGCTTTGCTCAATACATTTCCCCACTTGCAGCCCGTTTCTTCGCTAGCGTGATCCCCCGTCTGTGTCTGCTCCGCTTACATACTTTTGTTACCGCATCACATGTCTACAACGCCATCAGGCGCCTTCCAACGCAGTGGTGGGCAGTGGTCATAATGTTTTGGCTTATCAGTGTACTGTTTACATAATGTTTATATTACGGTGGCATGTCTGAACTACGCACATAGCCTACTTCTTTAGAATACCTGGTCTTAACGCAACCCATACGACGTGCCGATCACAATTAACTGTGTCATGAGAAACTGCAGAGGCATTAGAAATTTAATCCAGGACACTGGCCCATAGTAAGGTGAGGAACCTTACGAGACCACCTTCCTCTTGACCACCATATACAGGTGACTAACATGTCTTTCACCTTCAGCATTCCAAGCATTGCAAAAGGCCACCTCTCAGCCGGGAGCTGCTGCAGAGTCGTCCGTTACTGACCCTGGCTACGTAAGCGGATAATAAAGTGGAAGCATCTTAGGAAGTATAGTCCACATATGAAGGAGGTAGCTCAAAAAATTCTCGTTCAACCGATAACTGAGTATCGCTTTTCATTATCAGTCTGAGATTCTTCCCAGTTTCGACTGACAGAGGAAAAAGAAATAATCCAGCGAAGTGCACCATCCTTCGTCAGGGATTCATTTAATAAGTTCATAAAAATATCAGAGCTGCTCATCAAACTATATAGCTATAAGAGATGAAATGTGCAACCAAAGTTTGCGACAATACGGAGTGGATGATTTGTGTACGTGTACTGACTCGCCTGCACCCTAGTGGTGCTGTTCGGAGTTACGCTATGGTGCTTATTACGAATCGAGATTCTCTGTCCACTGACATGAGTCACTTCTATGTTTGTCACGTAATTTCCGGACAGTAGCCTTCTTAAACTCTTAAGTGCTTATGAATAATTCTTTATATCCCACGAAAAGTCAATGCTGGTAAACCTGGAAGGGCTGGAGCTTACACGGAGATAGCTAACATACATTTGCCACTCTAACCATTTGAGAATGAAACGCGAAAGGACAGAAGTGACCGTAGTACTCGAAGTACACTCCGGCGCACGCCGTAAGGTATTTTGTATAATATGTGTGTAAGTTAAGTAAATGAACTTTACAGCAAACATTAGATATTGCAGTTACAAAAATGTATGTTTCTCTGATTTTTGACATTCAATATGGTATGGAGCCCTCTTTTGATGCAATCAGAACTTCTAGACACGGAGGCTTGCTGTCATTGAATGCTTGACAGTTTTCATGGGAATCACCTTTCACATGAGTTACAGTATACTCAAATCAACGATGTTTCAACAGTAGATGGCGGAGATCCGCGACAATGAGGCGGACGTCCAGGAAAGAGAAGCTGTGTGACTAGCCGTTCTTTTAAATGACATATATATGGCAGGCCGAATGTGAATTAGCGTTTTCCTACTTGAGACTTGAGTGTGATATCTGTGGTTTCCTGATGGACGGTTACATGTTACTAATGTAACGGTTGTGGAAGTAGAACTTTGAACGCGAGATCCAATGTTGTATATATATATATATATATATATATATATATATATATATATATATATATATACGGATAGTACTGGATCCTCTGAGAAAGAGCTTTGCTTCCAATGGCTATAAGAGCGGAAAGAGCGGATGTTCGGAGGGAACTGAGGACATCAGGACGGAGAAAGAGTGTACAGAACTGTCTTCTTCCTATATGCTGGCGCAGCCCATGTAAGAATGGGCTGAGCTCCACAGTAGAAACAGTTTTAGTTAATGTGCCGACAAACTGCAAAAGTGAGACAATTTTTCTGAGAAGTCGAAGATAAACTAGGAGTTTCAAAATATGAAGTACATAGTATTCCTTGCGACTGCGTCAAATCATCCATTGGAAAGACATAGCACTGCGCCTCCTTACGCTTCTCTGAATATGTACAAAACCAGACGCTCAAACAGTCGATACCGATTGTTGGCTTGGTCCCGAGACGTAGTCTTGTTGTGGCGTATGATATCACATATGCTCCAACAGCAAGAGAACAGAATACTGTCAATATCATTTTTGGGCTCTTACTATTTTTTGAAGGAAATCGTGGTTACAGACTGTTCTGTAGCGCAGACAAGTATGTAGATCAGGTTGAAAGTTGATAGTTTGTTTGGATGCAGACGAAGCGGTGTCGATCGCTTCGCTGAATCTAAAAAACCAGCACTAGCTGAACCCTGCCCAACGGGTGGTTTGTGGTATAGTATTCTCAAGGAGGCAACTGAAACACGAGTTACACCAAATATTGTTGATCAGGATGTTTGGGGGGGAGGGGTTCTCTCAGTGCTGCTTGACAACTTGTATTGGAAGCTATAACATGGGAGCGACAACGTTCGCCACTGAGTGAAGTAGAATTTGGGGGAACTGCGAACGTAGGCCTGGGAGTCGGTGGCTTGCTCTGAAGCTGCCGTTGCGGGGTTCTAACATACACCACCGCCGATGTCTACAGAAAGAGGCGAACTGCGAGAAGACACTTCACCAGAAACAGAGAAATTACCATCCTAAATGTCGTAGAGACACTACAAACTAACGTGGCTGGTAACATATATATCCATATTCACAAACCACTTCTTTGGGTTTCTTTCCGTGGTATTCGTGTATAGTGTGCGGGTACAATCACTGATAAAACGCCTCTTCTCGCACTCTAGATCCTGACAGTTGTTTACCAAACGTAAGGAAGAGTTAAAAAATAGGATGACGTATCACTGATAAGTAACATAGACCGAAGTATGTCAGCTCATGTACTGAAAGAACTGCTACAGTATACTACTGAAGGTAATTGAACGGAAATGTCACTTATACAAAAACAATAATTATACTTAAGTCATCTCGATTCATGATGGCCAGCAGGCCATTGAAAAAGACGGTAAATGGTTCTTAATACGGTGTGTTATCACCAACAACGGCAATGCATGCTCTGCAGTGTGCCCTCATGCTGGCCATAACGTTGTTAATGGGTTCTTTTGATACGGTGTTCCATTCCTCCACCAGCGTGGTTGACAGATGCTGGATTGTCAGTGGAGCATGTGCACATGCAGCAGTACCTCTCCCCAATGTATCCCAGACGTGCGCTATGGGATTTAAGTTTAGGGACGAGTCAGGCTTGTCCATTCGCCAAATACCATCTCGCTCCAAGAGCTCCTCCACGTATGCAGTTTGGTATCGCGCATTTTCATGCATAAAAATGAAGGCAGAGCCGAACGCAGAGCTGAAAAGGTGCATATGGCGGAGGACTACAGTTTCACTATGACGTTGAAAGGTGCGTGTACCGTCCTCAAAAACTGGGAGATCCGTACATACAGGCAAAATAATGCCTCCCCTTCCCCCCGCCCCCAGCACCAATCGTGACAGCAGCTGGACCACGAAAATGATCATTTGCTACAATGAAGGTCGTACCCTCATACGGTGAGAAAAGGGAACACAAAATCCACCCGAGGCCATTTGGCGAAGAATACCGGTATCGGTGATCCAGATGTTACGGAGTGAAGAGCCATATTGTTGTATGGGCGCACCTCCAAAAGTTTTACAGTGTTATTGGGACACAAAAAAACAATCATAATCGTAAAAATTGTTGTCCAATACATAGTTGTTCACACTACAACCTACATCCAGAGTCTGTCAAATCACTTTCAGCTAGAAAATAACATTCTAACCAAATATTTAACACTCCATTTTTAGGCCTGAATGAGACGATGCAACAAAAAGATCCAGATGAAGCCTATAAGAGCAAAAACGCATGTTTGCTAAAATGATATGCAATGTAAGCAAGCACACAAACAAATAGGCAGTCTAAATTACTACGAGATACTGCAAAAAATGGTTCAAACGGCTCTGAGCACTATGGGACTCAACTGCTGAGGTCATTAGTCCCCTAGAACTTAGAACTAGTTAAACCTAACTAACCTAAGGACATCACAAACATCCATGCCCGAGGCAGGATTCGAACCTGCGACCGTAGCGGTCTTGCGGTTCCAGACTGCAGCGCCTTTAACCGCACGGCCACTTCGGCCGGCTCGAGATACTGCAGAAATACATATTATTTTATTTTTAGGAACTACACTTGGTGTAAGGCACATATATCTTCGAATGAAATATTTCCACATCGAAACTATACTACAAAACATATTATGCTTGCCAAGGTTCACATTCTCAATTCCATGTCTAAATATCTGAACAATTACGTAAACTTCATCAGCAACTCAATGTATATGTCAATGCTATTTCCACATCTTGTCAAAAACATGTTAACATCATACACACACAAAAACAGTGCCTATGTTGTTTCGGCATAAAGTCAGCGCCGGCACGCTAGTCGAGGACGACAGGGAAGAGAAGGCTATGAGAAGAGGTCAGCCAATCACACGCTGACCGACGTCCCTCCAGGACGACAAGGTAACAGCAGCGGCCCCTAAGTGAAGACGACGTAAGCGCTGCGCCAGATTGGTGGTAACCCACTTCGATAGTAGCTTCAGTGTTAGCCACTTCATTAGTACACTTTACGTAACACAGACTTGGGTTCGTCTGTTCTGAAGAGGACTGATTATTTTGTATGTCGTCCTTTGCTTGCGACACATCTATCAAAGATAAGTACTGTAATTGTCTTATTGTAATAAAACTCAGTAATACGAGTTGTTTGATTGTATGTCTAGCGAACCAAGTTTGAAGTGTTCCTAGGCACAACAACATTGGCGACCAACTCAACGAATACTATAGTGACAACGTGTTAACAGAGCCACCTGCTGCCATAGATTGTCTCTACATTTTGTCGTGAGCTTTTGTGTTTTGTTGGGCCTTAATTCAACCTTGTCTTTACTTTGGAGGGGTGTGTTCACCTGTTTTAATAGTGTCTCTTATAGTGTTTTTTCTATTCAGTGTTTTGAGGTGGGCTTTGCAGAAATTTCCTTTCCTTGTGTGCTTATTATCATTGCTTGCATTGTCTATTTATTACATTTGTCTATTCCAAAATGAGCAACCTCCTCTACCACCCCCGCTCAGGCGCCTCAGGTGCAAGCAATAGATACAACACAGCTAACACAGATGTTTTAGTCTCAGACACAGCAGATTGCAACCCTTCTAAACATGGTACGGCAGTTACTCGCCAACCAAACAACAAATGCAGCGCTAGATACAACAACTGTAGCTTCAAATGCCATACCGCCTCTTCGCCAGTTTAGTGAAAAAGGAGAGAAAAGGCTCGAGTGGTTGCACCACTATAAAGCCCACATCATTGCTCAGAAAGTATCAGGTACTGTGGAACTTCATTACTTTTTGTCGATGGCAGGAAGTGCAGTCTTTGGCCTCATTCAGAAATTTTTCCCTAGCGCCACAACGAGTGAACATTCCTATGATCAGGTTGTACGTTCTATCACTAACTATTATGACCCACAAGTGAATGTGGTGGCAGCTAGGTACCAATTATTCCTTTGCATGAAAAAATCAGAACAAACTTATCGCGACTGGGTAACAGATTTGCTGGGTATGATGAGGAAATGCAAATTCAAATGTGCTTGTGATGCTTTATATTCGGATGTTATGTTGCATGATGCCACTGTGTACAACGTAACTGATTTCAAACTTACAGAAAACATTCTGAAACAGTCAGATTCATCACTTCAGCACATTGTGCAAACTCTAGATCACTATGATTCAGATGGCGTGGTGACCGATAAATCTGAGCAGCCACCAATTTGTTGGGTTGAGTCACCCCTTGCTCAAGACTGGCAACAGTAGGCAGCAACAGCACACGCATACCAAGCCTTGGAAACAGTACTGTAAAAAGGCAGCTACATCAGAGAACAGAATTACACCATGCGTTTGGTGCTACTCGCGGCACAAACGCCAGGACTGCCCGTCCAGACAAGCACAGTGTTAGGTCATGTACAATCCATACGTTTGCAACAGAAAAAACACAAGAATTCTGGCTTCTCACAAAAAATTGGTCACAATGCCTATGTAATCAAAGCAGTGTATCCAAATCACGCTGCAGGCATTAGCAAAACTACTAAGCAAACAGTTTCTTCAGTGCTACGCAAGTCCAACAAACAATTTTTTCCTTTGCATATTAGTGGACAATGTGTGAAATTTCAGATGGACATGGGTACATCTGTTACATTGCTGAATTGTGTAACACATATGAACTGTGAAGCTTCCCACACGTGGCTAAAACTAGCACGCACCTGAGGGCTTATAATGGAGAAGACATTGCTTTGCCTGCCATGTATCACTTTCATACGCGAACAGTGACTTTTACTGTGCTACAATCGCGCGATTGTGAGAACGTATTTGGCCTTGATTTCCTTGATTCGTTTGTCTATCAAATTCAGGATAACGTGTTATCAGTGACTGCATTCAATGCCAAAGAAAGAGTAGTTCGCTTTCCGAAAGAATTCCCTGGACTCTGTAGAAGGTTTAAGCAAGGCTAACCATTTTGTTGCACATATTACTATGAAAGACAGTGCTCAGCCGAAATTTTTCTGGGACAGACATGTTCCCATTGCATTACGGGCAAAGAGGCTCCTGAACTTACAGAATTGCAAGATAGCGGAGCTACTGCGCCCATACAAGCTAGTCAGTGGGCAGATCCACTGGTTTTGCTCGCAAAACCTCCAGGTCGCACTCTTTTCTCTGTTAGTAGTAGTAGCTTTATAATCCGTAGATCCCTTTTTACAAGGATGTAGGACATGTCAAAGTATTTTCAAGATTAGACCGATTTAAAATAAGCTAATTCGTATACATAAACATTTACAGACTTCTAGTCAGAGACAATCATTAGATTTACTCCTCGTATACAATACTTTTTTTACAAATAACTGATTAAATAATGTAATGCCACACTGTTCACTCATATGTCACTATCAGTAACTGCTGACACTATACACACATTGTTTATTAACACTTCACTCACTACAAACAGACGCACACACACACACACACACACACACACACACACACACACACACACACACACTGGCGATCTCTGGGCCATTTTCTGTACCACAACTTCCCATTTGCTATCCTGAAAATCTGAGTCAGCATCCTTCTATTATGAGTGAGATGTTGAGCTCAGAAAGAGGAAGAGGTTTTAGTACTGTGCTTGGGGGTAACTATTTCTAGAAAGGAAAAAGAAAGAAGGAAACATAATGTGAAGTTGTTACGTGGAATGTTGAAGTTTCATAATCATTATTACTCTGTTTTATCTAAATAATCCTTCAGTGTATAAAATGCATTGCACAACGGGTACTTCTTAGCAGCCTTTTAAATAAGTGTATTTTAGCAATTTCTTTAATCTCTTTTGGTAATTTATTGTAGAAGTTTATTCCTTGGTAGAAAATGCTGTTTTGAGCTTTCTGTTTATTTTTTCTTGGTAAATATAAGTTGAGTCTATCTCTTGTTGCATGGTCATGGACAGAGTTGTTTGTGCAGTAATTACCAATGTTATTTTTGATGTGTACAACTGGCTGTTAAATGTATTCACATGGAGCAGTTAAAATACCCAGTGTTTTTAAAAGATCTTTACAATGAGCTCGACTAGTATTTTTGGTTATTATTCATATGGCTCTTTTCTGAAGCTTGAAATTGTGTTCATATTTTGTGCGTTTGTTCGCCAGAAAAGAATGCCATAGCTAAGAACTGAGTGTACATATGAATAATTTGTAACTAAAAGACACTGCGTGTTACCCACTGATGATAGGATTCTAAGCATAACAGACCGATGACATTCTGTTTGGAAGTACCTTTGTGCGTTCACATCACTTCAATTGAGAATTAATAGTCATCCCTAGAAATTTTGCATTCGTTACACAGTCTATAAAGCTGTTATCTACATTTAATTTAACATTGTCATTTTTCCTCTTCAAACTGAAATCCATGGCATTAGTTTTCTCTATGTTCAATGTCACTTTATTGCTTATTGACCAATCATAAACTTCCTTGAGAGTTTCATTTGCTTTCTCTGCATGGAGTTCTCTTGTTTTCCCAGAGACTATAATATTGCTGTTATCAGAGAAGAGAATAATTTTACCATGAGTATCACTATTGGAAAAGTCATTGATGTATATCAGGAATAGTATTGTTACTATTATGGTACCATGCGGAACCAGTACGTTGATGTATTTTGGTTCTTATAAGTGTTTTAATAAATGTTTGGATCTGTTTGAAGTATGTGTTATCTCTACTCTTTGTACCCTATCTGATAGGTATGATCGAAACCAGGCATTAGCTACTCCTCTTATTCCTAATGCTTTTAATTTATTTAATAGAACCTTGTTGTCGATTGTATCAACGGCCTTAGAAAGATCCAAAAATATGCCTGTTATACACTCATCTTTATCAAGAGCATTACATACAACTTTTGTGAATTCTACTATGGCTGACTCCGTATTTTTGTCACTTCAGAAACCAAACTGTGATTAGCTTAAAAGATTGTATTTATTCAAGTAATTCATTAATCTGTCTTTCATAACTGCTTCTATTATTTTTGAGAACGGTGACAGCAGGGAAATGGGCCGGTAAATTTCTGTGTCTTCTGCATTACTTCTCTTAAGGAAAGATACAACTCTTGCCTGTCTTCATTGGTCTGGAAATGTCTCTGATGTAAAGGATTCATTTATTATATTTGATAAGGGGCCTTGTTAAACCCTATCCATTGTTTCAGTATACACATTGGTACTTCATCTAAGCCCACGGCCTTTTTACTTCTTAGTTTTTGAATAGTTTTATTGACTTCATTCTCTGTGGTTGGAAGTAACATTATTGTATTTAGTGCCAAATTATTTAGAGGTCTTATATTTTTTTCGGGGAATTTTTGGTGTACGTTCTCTGCAATACATGAAACATGCTCGTTTACATAGTTTGGTAAGTGTTGGGGATTCTATATTACCTTACCCCCCTCCCTTAGCAGTATGTCATTCTGCGTTTGTTTGCCTCTCCCCGTTTCCTTTTTTATAACATCCCAGATTGCTTTGCTTTTATTCTCTGCATTATATATTATTTTGTCATTGTATGATTTTTTGCCACAACCTGCATCTTCCTATAGATCTTTTTGTATCTATGATAGAAATTTAAGAATTCTGGACGACTGCGAATCTTTTTCATGGAACTGAGGTTTCTAAGTGTTTGGGAGGGCGTCTCAGTACCTGCTGTTATCCATCTGTTTTTGTCAGATGTTGATTCAGACATGCATACTTTTGGAAATACCTTTTCTAAGTTCTATTTAAACAATGTAGAGAATTTAGAGAATTTCATATTCCACCCTTTGAGCTCGGTTTGTTTTAATCGCGATCAAATCCTTCGATTAACTTCGATCGAGGTTGGTGCAGCCGAATATCGAGTTAATCAGGGTTAAATGCTGACTTGACCGCGGTTAACTTTTAATCGGCGTTGGTGCAGTCGGCCCTTGGAGGAGATAAATACAGCGACCAAGGGTCGACGAGACGATTGTGTATTTGTTTCGACAGTAAAGTATCACAGGTGTGGTCATGATGGGCATGCATAGAAACAGTATAATCGGCCAAAGTGCTAGGAATGTAGACAAGTTTGTCACAAAGCACCGGAACAAAGGAATAAGAAAGAAGAGAACCAGTCTCAGGATAAGCATTCGTTAAACATGATCGAGAATGTATAGGTCGTTGAAAGGCGATCCCAGTAAAATGTGATACTGCACAGTTAGCTGCAGAGATGTATTGCTGCTTGTTGGGTTTTGTTGGTGGCAAGAAATATAAATTTTTAATAGATACAGGGCACATGCACTGGTCATCACACTACATCTCTTGTGTAGAAAGAGTCCAGGAGTTTCTTATCATAGACTGCGTGGTGTGGGTAACAAGGGTATTGATTCATTGTGGACAACAGAGCTCCACTTTAGCGATGGGGCTAAGACTTTTTCTGAGCGTATAAAGTGTTGCCACAAATGGGGATAGGGTATCTTGTGACTCTTGGGCTTAATTTCCTTGCTAAACATCACGCCGAAATTAATACTTCACAGCATACAGATGAACTTCGAGTAACTTTGTCTCTCCTGGGTAATATCGCTGCAAGTGAGGCAATGCCGTATGTCACAGAAATAATAACGGTGTTGCAGAATACAATGCATACACGCACGCTGAAGATGGATTCTCATGATATCGTGACAATGGTCACAGTGAAACTAGTTTTGGTATCCATCCGTACAGACTTAACACAGAAAATTTTATGCATAGTTGAACCACTGGACGGTAATGATTATATGGATGCAACACACTGTTTTCCACGCAGGGGATTATCGTGCTTAAGTAACGTAAATGCGGAAAATTTGATCCGGTTCGGCTGTGTAATTTCGGATTAGGTGACATGAGTTTACTGATAGGCTCAATGATCACTACATTGGATGTTTTAGGCGGAGAGAATATGTATAAGCCGTATACTGAGCACAATCACTAGTGTACTGTCCTTGATTATGTGTTATGAAGTGAAGTGTCATTTGCAGGACTGTGGCTGAGAAGTTATGTTATAGTTACAGAAGTTGTTACAGTTGAAGAATTTGTTCATTGCACGGGGCAAATTATCTGAGAGTCCTGTTACCCGACATTACATACTGACAGGGAGTAATGCTCTAGTTTATAAGAAGCCATATCATACACTGAAGTGTTTACAACTGCTCATGGAAGAATTTATCGACCAACAACTGACAGAAAGTATTACAGAAATCAGTGGTAGTCCATAGGGGACACCCATTGCCCTAGTCCTAAAAAACTCGATGAACGTTACCGAGTAGTGTCACTTATGTTATAGTACCGATAGTTGAAAGTGCAGACTACCAGCTATGCATATTTAATACCACACAGGCGCTTGACAATTTAAGGAGATGCGAGTACCTCTCTACAACTGATTTGCTTATTGGATACCACCAGGTGGAAGTAGTACCAGAAAATAGACCTAAAACAGCTTTTTCGTTCCCTTGGATATATTTCCAATTACATCGGATGCTGCTCGGGCTTAAAAATGTCCCATCTACGTTTCGAAGATTGCTAAATGGAGTTTAACGTGGCCTAAAAGTCAAGATTGTGTAGTGTATTTTGATCACATTAAAGTTTTTCCTCAAGATAAGGATGAAGAAGGGAAATGGCTGAAGCAATTACAATGAAGTGTTCGATAGACTAAGAGCATCGTGTCTTACACTAAGTATCCAAATTTGTGCAAACTCAGGTGAAGCAGTTGGGCCTTGTTGTTAGTGAAGAAGGTGTATGAACTCAGGCCTTATTGGTACCAGCAGCTTCTGAATTTTCAACTCCACAAACAATAAAAGAGTTGCCATCTTTTCTGGGCCATTGAAATTGTTACCGAAAACGTATTTAAGACTTTGCATAAACTGCTCAACCGTCAAATCACTTGTTAAGGAAATGGATTAAATTTCACTGCTCGATGGAGTGTGAGTATGCGTTTCAGACATTAAGAAAAGCGTTTATCAAACACCCAGTACCGCTGTTTCCATATATTGAGTAATTTATTTATTACTTGTGACACCAGTCACAACCTCTCAGTTGTATGTTGAGGGGGAAAAGCATTCTATGGCGTATGCTTCAGTTGGTTTATTCATGTGGGGGAGGGGACCAAACGGCGAAGTCATCGGCCCAATCGATTTAGGGAAAGATGGGAACGGAAACCGGCCGTGCCCTTTCAAAGAAACCATTCTCGTATATGCCTGAATCGGCTTAGGTAAGTCACGCAAAACCTAAATCAGGATGGCCAGATGCTGGTTTGAGCCATCGTCCTCCCGAATGCGAGTCCACTGTGCTAACCATTGCGCCCTCGCTCGGTGGCGTGTGCTTCTTGACAGTTAAGCAGAGTGGAGTGTAATTACTCTACTACAGAGGAGGTAAAGTCAGCAGCGATCTATGGGATCATGTGTTTTACATGTTTCCTAAACGGGCAGAAACTCAGAAACAGATCTCGCTTCCTCCAAGTGGCTGTTTGGCTTAAAGGATCTAACAGATTAACCAAGTGAGCCCGTAATTTGAGTGATTTCGATTACGCAGTTGTTCACAAACCTGGGAGAAGGCCTAAAAGACATAGTCTTTGCACCATAGGATTCCGGTATCGCAAACACTTGTGGGAACGTGTGAGTGACTGGTAGAGGGAACAGGCCGCTACCATAGAATGTTAGTAATTTAGGTTGTAGACACAGTGCACAACACACAAAGACATACTTTGCAGATCTACAAAATAAAGACTGTTTGTCGCTAAGAAACGAGGTGGCACAACAAGCACATAATAGAGTTCTATCAGGTCATAAGGACAGATGAACGACCAATAGGAGAGTAGCCAAAAAATTTTCGTGACATACAAAAAAACTTGATGTGTAGCAATATGTGAGGATTTGCATACCACGTGCATAGCTGGTAGTCTGAGCGACAAGAAAATTAATCTTCAAAATGTGCCAGAGGTATCCAAATCTTTTCAAGTAATTTGGCTAGATTTTTATGTCCATTCAACATGTGTATTATCAGTCACAGACCATTTCTCGAGATTTGTCTGTGACAGCAATTCTTGACCAGCAAGCTCGCGTAATTGCTACAGCATTAGTGAATAACTTGATTATTTAATGTGTTGTACTAATTGAACATGATACAAACTTCTTATCTGACTTGATAAAATACCTATTCCCTGTACGTTGTGTTCGCCCATTTCATTGGCAGTCAAACAGATTTATGGAATGTTTTCACCAAACAGTATCAAAAATGCAACATTAGTACAGCCAATACGCAGATTTCGAAACATATCTTCGTTATGTCGTCAGCGCGTACAAACCTGAAATCCGTACTAGTATTGATCTTTAGCCCCATCAAGTGGTCTATAGAAGAAAAATGCCGTCTCACTTTGATGTAATAAAACCAAAGTTAGGATCCGACATCAAGTAAGCAAAGGAACTTGCACAAAAGAATAAATGAGATATAGCAAACAGTTTGATGGGCCAATACAAAAGGACTGGAAAGGCGGGAAAGCTATTTATGTGATTTGGACACTCTTTTTGCAGATGGGAGGGCAATTGGCAGCAATACTTTCCACTAGGTGGCGTAACAGCAGGGGCACCTCCAAGAACAACTGTAGCTGGACTGCAGAGTATTGTTTTCCCAACAAACAGATGTATTACTGATCAGTCATCACTGCACACTAGGACTTACTTTCGAGGTATGGAAAGTTAGAAACGAGATTCACAGGCTGCAACAGATACTCAGGGAGTTACAGAAAGAGGCACAGAAAGAATCCGTTATCACGGACAATACCGACGAATACTAAGATCTGAAACTTTCGTATAACAAGTTAAGAGCACAAGTGAGGCAAGTGACTACTTTAGGCAACTACGCATAGATACAGGGGATGGATTAACGGAGGTGGGACCTTGTTAAAAACATTATTTTGGACAGAAAACGAAGAAGAAATGGAAGACCTTAATACTACGATAACACAGGTGCAAGATACGGCATAGGTTGTGAAAATCATTATAGAGGCCTACCCCTCAGTCAATGAACCTGGAACATAATGTACTGAACAGTGGCACAGTGATACAGGAGACAGCTAAAGAACTCACGGAATGTGTTCGCAATAATGTAGCAGAAGCCAGTAATAAGGCGACAGTCATTCAGAAATGAGTGAGTAACTTAAACGGGAGTATTCTGCATGAAGTACCTCCCCCCCTAAAAAAATGCCCCCCCCCTCTGCCTTTGTAGCAGCAAGACTCACATGCGTGTCATATTTCGTTGGCAGCAGTACCCCCAACCACACCCTCTCCACTTACGCAAATCTTGCGTGAAGAACCCCACAATCCACACCCTGCGCCCTGCGTTCTACGGCCCTAGCCCTGCACCCCTTGCAACGAAACTTCGCTTTCTCCGGTATGTTTGCACTAGTGAGTTCCCAGTTTCATGTAAGGTCTGGTCCTCCACTGGTAACTTTCATTTGAGCTATATATCATTCGCCATAGACTATTGGAACGATTATATACCATATAATAAGCAACTTAAAAAATCGTTGGTTTATAAAATGTAAATGAGGAAATAAGAATACTTATATGTTGAAGATGAGTGTTTTATCATAAACGCTTCCCCAAAAGTTCTGAAAATGTAAATGTAAGGAAATTAACTTTTACATCCTACGTACTTCTGTTACCAGCTGATGACGGCACTGAAAAATCAGTACTTCTCTACAAAAAATGGTTCAAATGGCTCTAAGCACTATGGGACTTAACATCTGAGGTCATCAGTGCCTTAGACTTAGAACTACTTAAACCTAACTAACAACAGGACGTCACATAATCCATGTCCGAGGCAGGATTCGAACCTGCGACAGTAGCAGCAGCGCGGTTCCGGATTGAAGTGCCTAGAACCGCTCGGCCACAGCGGCCGGCACTTATCTACAAATAGCTACAAATAAGCATTATCTTACAAAACATAAATACTGAATCAGAAATTCATATTTGTTTTACATGCGTTTTGCCTTAAATACCATACCATAAGCCAAGAAAATGCGAAATAATTGCATATCGTAGTTCCTGCAGTCACCAGCAGGAGACTGGAATTTAAAATCGTGACCATAGATCGATCTTTGTACCACACCAGTAGATAGCTCCAGTTGCAATTATACATGAAATAGATAGTAAAATAATTATGTTCTGCATGTATGTTGAAAATACTTTAAAATATCCACAAAATACAACAGCACTTCGGAAAATTGCGATTTACATTACTAGCAGAGTATAAAACATCGAAAATGCTGTATGATGTCATAATACTGCAAAATAAATCTTGAGTTCAAAGGAAGCAGGAAATAATTTCCACACATACCCATTTTCGCCAAAGTAGTGTCCACAATTCCGAATTATGTACAATGGCAGATTTCAACATGTGACATTCTACAAATTAGGCCTAAAAATTCAGTGTTGTAAAACTAGCCTGACCAGGCTTATAACCGCAGAAAAAATATATATTAGCCAAGCAGGCAAGTAGATAAACCGTATGAGACTACTCACAACACATTCTAAAATAGAAAATTTCAGTAATAGTGCAAAAAGTACCATTTTTACTTCACTAGTTGAGGTTCATGCATGGAAAACGCTGTCTGATGTCACAATATTGCAAATAATATCTGCTAGAGCACGAGTTGATTTCCACATATACATATACATATTAAATTTGTGACCAGAATTTTGAAGTACCTCCCCGAATCATAGATTTCAACTCTTGTCGTTTTCTATGTTAGTCTCAAATATTCGATGTCGCAAAACTACCTTGAAAAGTCTTATAACTGCATAAAAATACGTGTTAGCTTAGCAGGCAAATAGACAGACTCAAAGTGACTAAGTGGGCACACTCTTAAATAAAATATTTCCGAGACACTGCGTCCCTAGCTGGGATGAGACTGTATCAATGTTGTATGGTATAAAAAAATAGCAAATCACTGTTCGTTATGTAAGCAATGAAAGAATATTTATACTTGTATATTTACGTATGGAATATGGAAACAACTGATAAATACTCAAAAGTCGATGCATTATCTAAAGCAGACCTACTTCCTTCTTCGTCAAGAAAACCACGCACTTCTTACGTATCACAGTATAACAGCTGTGTGACAGATAGATCCCTCCATCTCTGTCTCAAGCCTTACAATCACGTTATCAATAACCCGAAATTCCCAAGGTCATTCTGCCTCCCTGGAGTTACATCGGATGCCTTGCTTCTCTAAAAAATGGCTCTGAGCACTATGGGACTTAACTGCTGAGGTCATCAGTCCCCTAGAACTTAGAACGACTTAAACGTAACTAACCTAAGGACATCACACACTCCATGCCCGAGGCAGGATTCGAACCTGCGACCGTATCGGTCGCGCGGTTCCGGACTGTAGCGCCTACAACCGCTAGGCCACATCGGCCGGCGCTTGCTTCTCTGCCTGCCAGTGTTTCTGTACCATTGGAATAGATGTTGCCTTACTACCAATCATTAACAAAACATGTGTTCGAACGAGAGTGCTGGTTGCCTGACACCTAACGCATGACGCCTGATGGCTGACACGTGATATATGGCACCTGAAGCATGACACCTAACATCTGACCCCAGCTGCCTGATGCATAACACCAAATGCCCGATGCCTGACAGCCCTGTGAGAAAATGACACATGTGTGCACGCGGCAGTGCAATTGAGCTAAGAGTTTATAATTGGACTACAAGTAAAACAATGTTTAGAAGGAGGGAGTGGTAGATCAATGACCAGAGGAAACGGCACTTTTGATCTCTAGACTGTAAAAGGAGTCTTCTATATTAGTGAAATATATTAACATGTCTTTCTCCTATGTGCTAAACATTCCTTAGCTGTTAGGGAGGAAGAAGAGACCAACCTACGTACTCTTTGGTTTGTGGTTATTATTGGGAAAAGTGAACAAAGTTATTGTTGATATTAGTACCACAAAATAATGCGCCCACAATTAAATATTATTTCTGTAAACATAACTTTTATTTATTTATTCACCTCCTATTTTCCACCCCGTCAGTTACAGACTTTAAGTAAGTATTTAACATATGTCGTCTGTGCTCCTCTTGAAGAACGCGGAAAACAGTTTTGGAAACAATATCAATACGATGAGCAAAGCGCCAGCTGTCAGTTGCTACTTGCATCCAAGGCCTCTTGCGGGTTCTCTGTGTGTTGCAGAATCCCGATCTTCGAGTACGTAAAGTTATGTGCTCACAGGGCTCATAAAGTGAACTCGTTTCCTGTCGTTCATTTTTCCAGCAGACGTGGCTCAGCTACTGCTGCTAAGTGGGACACTCGTTTGATCTCAAGCTGCACCAGCAGGTCGCAGCAGGCATGGTGTTGCTATGCTGAGTCGTCAGTTCACCAATTCCATTATAGCTGCGCGTGGTGCAGCAGTGTGCCTTCCAGTTCCACTTCAAGGCAGCTGCAGATGGAGAATGATCATGTAACCGTCCTGGGCATTTATACTGGTGTAGTAGGTGGATCTGTGCAGAATGGAACTAGGTCAAAATACATTTCCAGAACCAACACCACAACACAGTTCAGCTGAGATCATACTGGGAGCAGTGTGGCCTAAATGCAGCACGCAGGATGCTAGATTAGCAACATTCTATGAATGACCTCTTCCTACGAAGCAGCGTCCGGGTGAGCTAAGTGGAGCAGTGTAGTTTTACACTGGTACTGGTCGTCAAACAGTGTGTTTTCATTGTGGTGGTTGTTCTAAGCATTAGCTTGAGATGCATGATCCATGGGCAGCACACACTCTGTCGGTTTCCAAATGTATGTTTCCCATTCCTCTAGATGGCACTGACTTTGGAGATAGTATCGGTCGAATGAAAAATGTTATGATTACGGGAAACGGTTCGTTAAATATTAAAATTCAGGCAAATATTCTGAACAAAGCAGTGTCACCTGAAGACCAAGTAGTTAGGTTACTCCTCTGTGTAAAATTTGTATCCACTATGAGGTGGATGCAACGTTCCATCTACGTGGACACATTACGATCTGTGTTAAATATGGACTCTCCATTTCCTCGTGTATTGCATGCTGGGAGCCTATAGCATCCACAGTGAGAGTATTCGTTTAACGTAGTTAAAACACTGTCAGCAAACAGACTATTTCCAGCCTTCGCAACATATTAATCCCCACAGTTCACAAATTAATATGTATCTGTTGCAAAGCACAATAAATGTTATTTCTGTCAGGAAGCTCACATATGAAGTTCATTACCCTACCCACGAACTGTATGATTTGTTATATTAAACTGATCGTCAGTAATCAGAAAAGAATGAAGAAAAATGATCCTATCCCCTCTCGAGTAACGAAGTTCCGCAGCCGTCATTCATCAAGCTGTGGCTGCTCTGTTCGGTCGATGGGACTGGGAAATACTGTACCATCCACCATACTCCCCGTACTTACGTCCTTGTGACTTTGATTAGATCCCGAAGATGAAATAACCACTTCGTGGCATTCGCTTCTGAACTCTTCCAGAGATTCGACAGGCAGTAGACAGCTCCATTCGCACCATCAACAGATTAGGCTCTGCTAACGGTATACTATGCGTTCCACATAGCAGTCAACGGGTTCTACACAACGCTGGTGACTTCTTTGAAGGACAGTAATAGGTGGAAACATGTAACTCTGTTGTATCGGTTGTGAATAAGTAGCTGCCAGTATTTAAGTTCCAACGCTCGTATACAGCTCATTATCGATTTCTATCATTCTTCCTCCAAATATCGTGAGACAACCTAGGGCATGTCTTGTTCCTCTATTCTTTCTAAACCTTATCAAGTATTCCCCAGTATGTTCTTTAACTTTCTTTTCAGTTGTCCTCAGTATGACTCTCGTTACAGCCTGTGCAGCATGGCTGATAAAACTAATTACACGACAGTCTTCGGATTTCTTTGCATTGCAATTTTTAGGTAAAGGTAAAAGAATGGTATTAAGCAGACCTTGATGCCTAATTTTTATGTCCTAAATTATGTTTACTACCTCAGGTGAACGTGGATGTAGCATTTGGTCCTAAGAGTTTCACTGCCTCAGATGGTATTCTGTCACATTACAGTGCTTCATTTTCCGAGAGCTCCTTAATTGCTGTCTCCAATTACAATTTCAATATCTTAGAACCTCAGTCTTCTTCATTTGGTTCCTTCCAACCTTCAAATGCAGTCTGGTGTAATCAGCATGTGTACCACATAGCTTTTCCATATAATCTATGCGAAGTACCTCCTCCTATTGTACACATACCGTTCTCTACCCATGTTTATTTGGCATTCCCTGTTTGCCTATTTTCCTTATTTCTTTTCTCATTGAAGACTTTACTGTTTTGTGCATTTCTTCCAATTTTTATACATCTTCCCATTCTTCTATTTTCTGACATAGCTTCCTGTTTCAAGCTCCTCTGTCCTTGGCAATTAACTTTCGTAGAGCATTATTCAGTTTTCTGTGTTGTCTTCTGCCCTCTTCCGAATTATTGTCATTTTTCCATTTCCTGCATTCATCCATTTTATCCAACATACTTCCCGTTATCCACTTCTTCTTATTTCTTTTCACCTCCCCTATTTCTGTTTATAATCTTTCCACCACTGTGTTTCTAATGGTATTCCGCTCTTCAGTGACTTCTGCACTTATCCTTACAGCTTCCAGGTTTTTCTGGACAAAGTGACTGTAATTTTTGTTAAAGTTATTAACGTCAATATCTCAACATCCCACTTCTTTATCTGTCGTCTTTTTTAATATGCTTCAATCTTATCCTAATATCTGCTACGAGTAAGTTGTGATATGTATCAATATCTCCTGTGGAAGTGTTTCTTCCAACTGCATGAGGTTTTTGAGGTTGTAATTGATTCTAACAAAGTGTCTTGGGTATCTAGCAATTTCACCTTGAGCTTCCCATGTCAATAACCTTAACTAATGTTGTTTAAACCATGTATTAGCTAGACAGACATCAAATCGTTCACAGAAGGTTATCAGAATTTCTTCCCTTTCATGTGTCTATTCCATTCTATAATTGCCTACTATGTTGTTTCTTTTCCTCTTTCCCACTACACCATCCCAGCCTCCCATCACTACACCTCTTACTTGTCCTTTCCTGCTTTCTTCGTAGACTTCTTCAATCTTCTCATATGCATTGTCCATTTGATCTTCGTTTGCATCTGATGCTTACATATTAACTTGAAAAAGTACATATCCACTGGGTTGTTGTTTAACTTTCCTGTTAACATTCTATCACTAACTAAAATAACCCAGACCACGTCCTTGTCTATATACTTCTTGTACATAATTCTGTCTTTATTCTTCTTCCTTTCCGATCATTTGTAAATTAAGTTCTCCAGACTCAAAATATCCTCCTGCTGCCCGTCAAGTCTTCTGTAGCCCTAAAAGACTTATATTACATCTCTCCACTTCTTTGTTCACGTGTTCTGATTTTCGTTTCTTATTCATGTTTTCCACATTCCATGCAGCAGTCCTCTATCTACATCTACACGATTACTATGCAATTCACAGTTAACTACCTGACAGAGTATTCATCGAGCCACTCTCAAGCTATTATAGAGTAAGTAGGAAAGACGAACACGTAAGTAACTCACTGAGAATTCTGATTTCTCGTATTTCATTATGATCATCACTTTCCCCCATGCAGGTGGATACCAAGAAAATATTTTCAGATTCGGAGGGGAAATTTCATCACTGAAGTTTCATGACGAGATAGCTATTTCGCGAAAATGGGAGGTACCTGTATGAAATTTTTAGATGTCACCAACACTGTGCATGAATACTGCAGAAGAGGAAGGACAGTCGAAATGTAGGCTCTCTCCTTAGTAAATCTGTTACTTTTTTTTTTAGTGTTCTCCCAATAAATAGCAGTCTTTGATTCACTTTCCATGCAACGTTATCTATATGGTCATCACCATTTCACATAATTAGCAACTAGAATTTGTGTGATTTATAGGTTTAACTGAAACTGAGAGGGTTCTTTCTCGTACTCATATGTGTAAGATGGCAGCTTGAATGAATGTTAATGTCACACCTTACATGAAATTTTATACGTCATAACAAGTAGATGGATATGTCAGCTGACGTACTTTAGTGATAGTGAGCAGATTTGCCTGTCAAAATTTACAGTATGTAAAGCAAAAATGTATGACACTCGATTCGAAAGTATTTACACAACGGACCAAACTCCTGCATATCAATGAGCAAAAGGTGTAAAAAGCAGCTGGAAGAAATGGTCTAGTTTGGGACAGACTCGAGTTGCGCAGCCATCATGTCAAAGGTCCGTGGTACTCTCGTGATGTACACATGTAACTTTCAGGCGTCGGGAGCAGGCACTAGATGTCCGATTGGCTGAAATAAGCTCGGAAGGGTAGAAGTGGCGAGAGTACGACACAATTAGAAGGTGTACCAGTTTCGATTGGCGGGGTAGTTTCCACTAGAAGAAATGAATGTTCACATTGGCCTGATAAGGTCGTGACGTGAAGCACGAAAGGACGCAGGTGGGGGACAGTTTTTGCTGCAAAAGACAGAATACCGAAAACTTCGGGGACTCTCCTCTGAACCAGCATCAAGTGTAGAACAGGGCGTATAATACTCTGTACGACGCCAAAAGAGGAATTTTATGTGAACACTGCGTTCACTTTGGCTGACACTCAGCTAGATATTAGCTGAAGAGTCGTTGAGCTCCGACAGCGGAGAAACGAAACAGCCACGTAGTTAAATGTTCTTGCGAGAACTGAGAGGGCGTTGAAGTATACACGCTGCTCTATCTATGCACATGTATCCCTCCATAGTTTCCAGACTAGGATGGGTGCATGTTTTCTCTTCTAACGAGAAACATTGGGCAGTTTCGGCTGATAAAATCAGTAAAGATTTTAATTAGCTTTGTATAGGATTTTCAGAGGGTGAGAGCAGCCATGCAGCCAACAACACGTCTCAGCGAAATATGAATGCCCCTGGCAGAGGTGTAAACTTATTGGATCACCAGATTCCGTCCACTATGAACGTGAGCCACCTTGAGTAATCTTTTGCATATCTTGTCACAAAAACTAACCATCCTCCTTATACTTCATTGTCATCCTGAATAGTACCAAAATTAGTAACAGAATCGGGTGATTTGACATAATATTGGCCAACTCAAACGATGCTTCACTCTCAAGATGTAACAAAAATCTTGTAGAGAACCATCTATTTAAATCTGATATTGTTGTGTTCAGTGCTATTCCTGCTAATCAGGACGTAATACGTTATCTTGACTATTGTCCCGAAATTGTCAAGTCACAATCTATGTAAACCAGTGTGCTTCCTTAACAACAATACAGGATTGAAACAAATTTTGTACAGCTAAACACAGATGTCCTCTGTCGTAGAATAAGGGTCCACTCCTACCCGCAGTAATTTATTCTTGAGATGTTAACGCACAGATAGGGTGTTTTTGCTGATGCCTGACGAATGTGACTGGGTGTTGTGTGATGTCCTTAGGTTTGTTAGGTTTAAGTAGTTCTGAGTTCTAGGGGACTGATGACCATAGATGTTAAGTCCCATAGTGCTCAGAACCATTTTTTTGAACCTGACGAATGTGAAAAGGAGTGGAGGGTCAGATATGGAAGATTTCATACTTTTCCTTATTTAGTGTCAATTGCAACTGTTGGCACCATACCGATACCTTGTCTAAATTATTTTGAAATTGGTTTTTATCATCTTATGAAATAACATCACAGTAAATGACTGCATCATCTGCATACCATTTTGCTCAGATTTTCTCCTGAATCATATATCTAGACCAGGAAAAGCAGAGGGCATGTTACGTTTCATTGCAGAATGCCTGATATTATTTCTGTTTTACTCGATGACTTACCATCGCCTACTACGAACCGTGCCATTTTGAGAGAAAAACATGAATCCGATCTCGGAACTGAGATGACACTCCGTAGGGACACAATTTGATGAGAAGTCGCTTGTGAGAAAAGATGTCAAAGCCTTCAGGAAATCTAAATATGTGGAATCAATATGACATCTCTTGTTGATAAGACTGATTACATCGTGGGAACCAAGAGCTTTTGATGTTTCACAAAAACAATATTTTCTGAATGTGTGTTGGCTATTTGGCTATAAATCGTTTTCTCCCTGGTAATTCATAATGTTCGAACACAGTATACGTTCCAAAATCCTAGTGAATACCGTCGTTAGTAATATGGACCTGTAATTAATCTCATTAATCCTATTTACTTTCTTGGAGATTGGTGTGACCTGTGCAATTTCTCAGTCCTTGGATACTCATCTTCCGAATAGCGTAGCGAGCGGTTGACTTTTTGGCTAAGTGTTATACTTTATTGACACTGCTGTCGGATTTGGACCTCATTGTCATTATGGCATTACATTATGTCTGGTGGCTGCTGTTTTCTGAGAACGTAGGTGGTTTGATTTCTTGTGTTCCTTTTATGGATATGTAGAGGCAATGTCTGTTATTAGAATATATGATGTTAGGTCACTGTAGTGTATTGTTTCTTCTGTTTGCATTTCCATAATGAATAGAATGTTGCAGTGTTTGCTAAATATTTTCATGTATAAACGATTTATATATTCTGGAGAATCGTCCTTGAGGCATATGATGTACTACTTTATATTTTTTTATTTTTTTTTATTTCCACAAAAATTCTATTTTAAACGTGGTTCGTTAAGATGCTTGCTTGTATGTGTGCGACTGAGTTTTTATTTGAGGATCTTTCTCTATAAACAGCTCGTTTGCTATCTATGATATAGTTTTGCTTAATGATTACTTTTAGGGTTTGTATGGTTTTCTCTGTAGCCGTACTCGGGATTTATACGATTCCTGCCAGTTGCTCTTTTAGAACGCTGATTGTGTCTCTGAGGGTGATTAAAGGGCGCATAGCTTATACATCATTAGAAACTAGCTTCACAGTTGGTGGAATGTGTGTATCTTACATGTTATGCATTAAAATTATATATATATATATATATATATATATATATATATATATATTGTCCCAGCGTAACGAAAGCGTCGGCACGAAGATGAACCTCGCAAGTGCAGAGGAGGCTGTGAGACGTCATCGGCCAATAGTTTGCTGACTAGCACCGCGCCGCGACAGGAGCGGCCTCTAGCCGAAGAGAATAGAAGCACAGCTCCTTCCAGTCTCGGCCGGACAGTAGAAGATAGACACTAGTAGGTGCGGCCTAGAAGAGAGCACCAGAAGAGATTTTACTTATGATCCACATCTATTACTTGCGTGGACATTCTATATAGGGAAAGACATTGATTATTTGCGTGTCGCCAATAGCTGGCGACACGAGATTGTAAACCAAAGTTGAATATTGTCAGCCTACTTTACTGTAATAAAAATCATTAATGTGATTTGTTTAAATTGTTGTATAGGTATCCGAGAAAACAGCATCCTTTAGGCACCCTGTAAGAGACTAGTGACCAGGACTCCACATATATATATACAGGGTGTTACAAAAAGGTACGGCCAAACTTTCAGGAAACATTCCTCACACGCAAATAAAGAAAAAAATGTCATGTGGACATGTGTCCGGAAACGCTTAATTTCCATGTTAGTGCTCATTTTAGTTTCGTCAGTATGTACTGTACTTCGTCGATTCACCGCCAGTAGGCCCAATTGAAGGAAGGTAATGTTCACTTCGGTGCTTGTGTTGACATGCGACTCATTGCTCTACAGTACTAGCATCAAGCATATCAGTACGTAGCATCAACAGGTTAGTGTTCATGACGAACGTGGCTTTGCAGTCAGTGCAATGTTTACAAATGCGGAATTGGCAGATGCCCATTTGATGTATGGATTAGCACGGGGCAATAGCCGTGGCGCGGTACGTTCGTATCGAGACAGATTTCCAGAACGAAGGTGTCCCGACAGGAAGACGTTCGAAGCAATTGATCGGCGTCTTAGGGAGCACGGAACATTCCAGCCTATGACTGGCGACTGGGGAAGACCTAGAACGACGAGGACACCTGCAATGGACGAGGCAGTTCTTCGTGCAGTTGACGATAACCCTAATGTCAGCGTCAGAGAAGTTGCTGCTGTACAAGTTAACGTTGACCACGTCACTGTATGGAGAGTGCTACGGAAGAACGAGTTGTTTCCGTACCATGTACAGCTTGTGCAGGCACTATCAGCAGCTGATTGGCCTCCACGGGTACACTTCTGCGAAAGGTTCATCCCACAATGTATCTATCCTCATTTCAGTACAAATGTTCTCTTTACGGATGAGGCTTCATTCCAATGAGATCAAATTGTAAATTTTCACAATCAACATGTGTGGGCTGACGAGAATCCGCACGCAATTGTGCAATCACGTCATCAACACAGGTTTTCTATGAACGTTTGGACAGGCATTGTTGGTTTTGTCTTGATTGGGCCCATGTTCTTCCACCCACTCTCAATGGAGCACGTTATCATGATTTCATACGGGATACTCTACCTGTGCTCTAGAACATGTGCGTTTACTAGTACGACACAACATGTGGTTCATGCACGATGGAGCTCCTGCACATTTCAGTCGAAGTGATCGTACGCTTCTCAACAACAGATTCGGTGACCGATGGATTGGTAGAGGCGGACCAATTCCATTGCCTCCACGCTCTCCTGACCTCAACCCTCTTGACTTTCATTTACGGGGGCATTTGAAAGCTCTTGTCTACGCAACCCCGGTACCAAATGTAGAGACTCTTCGTGCTCGTATTGTGGACGGCTGTGATACAATACGCCATTCTCCAGGGCTGCATCAGCGCATCAGGGATTCCATGCGACGGAGGGTGGTGCACGTATCCTCGCTAACGGAGGACATTTTGAACATTTCCTGTAAGAAAGTGTTTGAAGTCACGCTGATACTTTATGTTACTGTGTGTTTCCATTCCATGATTAATGCGATTTGAAGGGAAGTAATAAAATGAGCTCTAACATGGAAAGTAAGCGTTTCCGGACACATGTCCACATAACATATTTTCTTTCTTTACGTGTGAGGAATGTTTCCTGAAAGTTTGGTCGTACCTTTTTGTAACAACCTGTATACGAGGGTTGCCCAGAAAGTTGTGGGCCGTATTTTTTTTTTTTTTTTTTTTTTTGTTTTTTCGCTGCCGACAACATTGCTACGTACGCGAAACGTTCCGTATGTACTATCTGAAGTCTCCTGCGTGAGGGCACCAAATTTCTGTCATTTCTGACAAATAGCGCACCTGCAGAACAGTTTCAAAATGGCGTCTGTGGGTGATGTTCGTCACAAGCAACGTACCGTCATTGAATTTCTCACTGTAGAGAAAGAAACTGTAGGAAATATTCACAAACACTTGTGCAAAGTCTACGGAGCATCTGCTGTCGACAGAAGTACAGTTGGTCCTTAGCAAGGGGGGTGAGGTCATCAGAAGGCGGTTTGGCGGGGTCCACGGTTTGCAGCGGTCGTTGAGACCATCAACGGCTGTCACACCTGACATGTTGTAGCGAGCTGGCCGGCCGCTGTGGCCGAGGTGTTCTAGACGCTTCAGTCTTGAACTGCGTGACCGCTACGGTCGCAGGTTTGACTCCTGCCTTGGGCAGGGATGTGTGTGATGTCCTTTGGTTAGACAGGTTTAAATAATTCTAAGTTCTAGGGGACTGATGATTTCAGATGTTATGTCCCATAGTGCTCAGCGCCATTTGAACCATTTGTAGTTAGCTGATGTCATTCGCGAAGACAGGCTCATTACGACTCAGCAGTTGGCGCTCCATCTGTCAATCAGCAAAGGAAGTGCGTATCCGGACTGCTGAACACTTTGCAAGACAGGGTTGGACAGTGTTACCCCATCCACCCTACAGCCCGACCTAGCCCCCTCGGACTTCCACTTGATTGGCCCATTAAAGCTTGCCATTCGTGGAAGACATTTTGAGGACGCTGCGGAGGTGATTCACACACTGAAACACTGGCTCCGCCACCAGGACTAGGATTAGTAACGACAAGGCATATGCGCCCTTGTTTCGCGCTGGAGGAAGGCCATAGAACGGGATGGATATTACGTGGAAAAATAGGGTATGTAGATAAAACAATCGTTCTTTCATGTGTACATTTCACATTATGTTCAATAAAGAATTGTTGAGGAGATAAAAATGTGCTGCATTACTTTCTGGGCAACCCTGATATATATATATATATATATATATATATATATATATATATATATATATATATATGGTGTCCGAAAATCATGTATACATGTATACACTTTTGAAACTGAATATCCTCTTTAATTTAAGGAGATAGAAATACAGTACAATGTTTGTGGTGTACCTTAAGGTCCAACTAAAGGTGCTAAATATTCAAAATGGCCTCCTTCAGCCGCAATACACCATCGACAATGACTTAGAACAGAGTGACATGCCAACTGTAATGTTCCTAATGGCATAACATCATAGGCCTCCTCAACTTGCTCTCTAAGATCTTCCAGTGTTTGTGGCCTCCAGTGTAAACTGTGTTCTTGAGAGTACCCCACAGAGAGATGTCTAGAGGAGTTAAATCAGGGGATGAAGCTGGAAACTCCACACCCTCTCTTTTTCCTATCCATGTTGCATGGAATGTACAACTGATAAATACCCTCACATCAATGTGAAAGTGATGTGGTGCACCAAACTTATTCGGCGCCGGGTTAAAATATGATGACTGGTCTGTTGTTGTTGTTGTTGTTGTTGTTGTACGCCGTCTTTCTCACGCGAGCCTGGCAACAATTTTTGTGGTCAGCCATAAAGCGATGGAGAACATACTGACCATAGTTTCCGGTCTGTACGGCCACATTCTGGTCCAGTGCACTGAAAGAAATGTTTCTATTCCCTTTCTACTTTAGTGTGATCAGGTCTATAATTATAAATGAAGGAATAAAGTTCTCGGTCATACATATTTTTAGTAAATTATCTGACGCACAACACTTTGAAAGTCACTATGTTCAATTGACAGTAAATCTTTCCATCCTAAACATCATTATTATCAGTTCAGAGGCGACCTCTACGGTACGTTCCTACCAAATGGTCTTTTGCCCTGACTACTAATACTCGCATAAATGTTCGAAATAAATGCTCGCCACAACAGTGGAAATAATAGTCACCACTTGCGACGCGGATTTGTAAATATCACGGACGGCACACTAACAGTAAGTTTAGTAAGATTTAAGTGATAGAGGACGATGTACAGTCCTCGTGAGTTCACTATCAGTTATTACATAAAATACGAGTTTCTCACAGTCCGTCTCTGACGTCATCCGAGGCAGAGCGCAATCCGACGTTTAACAGATGCGGATCTTACAGTGACTGAGTGCGGAGTGAACCTTTTTCCTACCTCTCGGGCTGTATTTATGCATGTGCAGCGGACGGCCAAGGGAACATCTGCTGTCATCTGCCTTATTCACACGGCAGTAGTCCGTGAACGACCGCATTCTGGAACACACAATCTTTAATAACAAAGTTACGAATTAATTTAGAATCTTCTTAATTTTTATCTGCATTCTGGTGGGTTGTTTGAAATGACAAAAAAAGTTTCAGATCGGTTGAATAAAAACTTTACCTTCTGGAATTTTTATAGTGGAACTAACGGTAAATCGTTACAAATTTGGTTAACATTAAATTACTGAATAATTATAAGAGGTAGCTTCACGTGGTATCTTAGTTATAATTTTTAGGCTGACCTGAAGTTTCGTAGAAATTTTTACATTTCTAAGGCTAATATTTAGTGCTTTCTATTTTTCTTATAAACTTGGATTCTGACTATAATTTTTCTTGTATTATTTTGAAACTTGCACCACTTATTGATGACCTCAATAGGCTCATTATGACCAAATTCTGGCTTTCTGGCTTTATTATTTAGTGCCACTTAATTTTTCTTAGAAGTGTATTGTATTTAAAACTATTCATTTAATTACTTTAAGACTTGACATTTAAAACGTTATTACATTAAAATGTATGTTGACAAAGTCTGAATATAAAATTTCGAATTTTAATTTTATACTTACCTATGGTGCAATACTTGTGCGCTACGCGCAGTCGCGTTAAGGTGACGTGGCGCTATTAGAACTGAACTTGGGGTAAGTCCCGGGACACTCACTCGCCGCTGTATCTCACAATTGATGCACCGCTTGTTTCACTTCACCTTGCTGAAAGCAGTAATCTTCATTTTCAAAAAGGTCATTAAGACCAGGAGTTAGCATATGCAGCATTTCTGTGACAGTGTTTTCAAAGAAGTACAGCCCAATTGACCTTCCAGAAGACTTCCCCCATGAACCATGGACCTTGCCGTTGGTGGGGAGGCTTGCGTGCCTCAGCGATACAGATGGCCGTACCGTAGGTGCTACCACAACGGAGGGGTATCTGTTGAGAGGCCAGACAAACATGTGGTTCCTGAAGAGGGGCAGCAGCCTTTTCAGTAGTTGCAGGGGCAACAGTCTGGATGATTGACTGATCTGGCCTTGTAACATTAACCAAAACGGCCTTGCTGTGCTGGTACTGCGAACGGCTGAAAGCAAGGGGAAACTACAGCCGTAATTTTTCCCGAGGACATGCAGCTTTACTGTATGATTAAATGATGATGGCGTCCTCTTGGGTAAAATATTCCGGAGGTAAAATAGTCCCCCATTCGGATCTCCGGGCGGGGACTACTTAAGAGGACGTCGTTATCAGGAGAAAGAAAACTGGCATTCTACGGATCGGAGCGTGGAATGTCAGATCCCTTAATCGGGCAGGTAGGTTAGAAATTTTAAAAAGGGAAATGGATAGGTTAAAGTTAGATATAGGGGGAATTAGTGAAGTTCGGTGGCAGGAGGAACAAGACTTTTGGTCTGGTGATGACAGGGTTATAAATACAAAATCAAACAGGGGTAATGCAGGAGTAGGTTTAATAATGAATAAAAAAATAGGAGTGCGGGTTAGCTACTACAAACATCATGGTGAACGCATTATTGTGGCCAAGATAGACACAAAGCCCATGCCTACTACAGTAGTACAAGTTTATATGCCAACTAGCTCTGCAGATGATGAAGAAATTGATGAAATGTATGACGAGATAAAAGAAATTATTCAGGTAGTGAAGGGAGACGAAAATTTAATAGTCATGGCTGACTGGAATTCGTCAGTAGGAAAAGGGAGAGAAGGAAACATAGTAGGTGAATATGGATTGAGGGGAAGAAATGAAAGAGGAAGCCGCCTTGTAGAATTTTGCACAGAGCATAACTTAATCATAGCTAACAACTGGTTCAAGAATCATAAAAGAAGGTTGTATACCTGGAAGAATCCTGGAGATACTAATAGGTATCAGATAGATTATATAATGGT
This sequence comes from Schistocerca nitens, assembly GCF_023898315.1. Taxonomy (NCBI): domain Eukaryota; kingdom Metazoa; phylum Arthropoda; class Insecta; order Orthoptera; family Acrididae; genus Schistocerca; species Schistocerca nitens. The sequence continues at coordinate 955,876,078 of NC_064616.1, forward strand.
AAGACAGAGATTTAGGAACCAGGTTTTAAATTGTCGGACATTTCCAGGGGCAGATGTGGATTCTGACCACAATCTATTGGTTATGAACTGCAGATTGAAACTGAAGAAACTGCAAAAAGGTGGGAATTTAAGGAGATGGGACCTGGATAAACTGAAAGAACCGGAGATTGTACAGAGTTTCAGGGAGAGTATAAGGGAACAATTGACAGGAATGGGGGAAAGAAATACAGTAGAAGAAGAATGGGTAGCTCTGAGGGATGAAGTAGTGAAGGCAGCAGCGGATCAAGTAGGTAAAAAGACGAGGGCTAATAGAAATCCTTGTGTAACAGAAGAAATATTGAATTTAATTGATGAAAGGAGAAAATATAAAAATGCAGTAAATGAAGCAGGCAAAAGGGAGTACAAACGTCTCAAAAATGAGATCGACAGAAAGTGCAAAATGGCTAAGCAGGGATGGCTAGAGGACAAATGTAAGGATGTAGAGGCTTGTCTCACTAGGGGTAAGATAGATACTGCCTACAGGAAAATTAAAGAGACCTTAGGAGAGAAGAGAACCACTTGTATGAATATCAAGAGCTCAGATGGCAACCCAGTTCTAAGCAAAGAAGGGAAGGCAGAAAGGTGGAAGGAGTATATAGAGGGTTTATACAAGGGCGAAGTACTTGAGGACAATATTATGGAAATGGAAGAGGATGTAGATGAAGATGAAATGGGAGATAAGATACTGCGTGAAGAGTTTGACAGAGCACTGAAAGACCTGAGTCGAAACAAGGCCCCGGGAGTAGACAACATTCCATTAGAACTACTGATGGCCTTGGGAGAGCCAGTCATGACAAAACTCTACCATCTGGTGAGCAATATGTATGAGACAGGCGAAATACCCACAGACTTCAAGAAGAATATAATAATTCCAATACCAAAGAAAGCAGGTGTTGACAGATGTGAAAATTACCGAACTATCAGTTTAATAAGTCACAGCTGCAAAATACTAACGCGAATTCTTTACAGACGAATGGAAAAACTGGTAGAAGCGGACCTCGGGGAAGATCAGTTTGGATTCCGTAGAAATGTTGGAACACGTGAGGCAATACTAACCTTACGACTTATCTTAGAAGAAAGATTACGAAACGGCAAACCTACGTTTATAGCATTTGTAGACTTAGAGAAAGCTTTTGACAACGTTAACTGGAATACTCTCTTTCAAATTCTGAAGGTGGCAGGGGTAAAATACAGGGAGCGAAAGGATATTTACAATTTGTACAGAAACCAGATGGCAGTTATAAGAGTCGAGGGGTATGAAAGGGAAGCAGTGGTTGGGAAAGGAGTGAGACAGGGTTGTAGCCTCTCCCCGATGTTATTCAATCTGTATATTGAGCCAGCAGTAAAGGAAACAAAAGAAAAATTCGGAGTAGGTATTAAAATTCATGGAGAAGAAGTGAAAACTTTGAGCTTCGCCGATGACATTGTAATTCTGTCAGAGACAGCAAAGGACTTGGAAGAGCAGTTGAACGGAATGGACAGTGTCTTGAAAGGAGGATATAAGATGAACATCAACAAAAGCAAAACGAGGATAATGGAATGTAGTCTAATTAAATCGGGTCACGCTGAGAGGATTAGATTAGGAAGTGAGACACTTAAAGTAGTAAAGGAGTTTTGCTATTTAGGGAGTAAAAGAACTGATGATGGTCGAAGTAGAGAGGATATAAATTGTAGACTGGCAATGGCAAGGAAATCGTTTCTGAAGAAGAGAAATTTGTTAACATCGAGTATAGATTTAAGTGTCAGGAAGTCGTTTCTGAAAGTATTTGTATGGAGTGTAGCCATGTATGGAAGTGAAACATGGACGATAACCAGTTTGGACAAGAAGAGAATAGAAGCTTTCGAAATGTGGTGCTACAGAAGAATGCTGAAGATAAGGTGGGTAGATCACGTGACTAATGAGGAGGTATTGAATAGGATTGGGGAGAAGAGAAGTTTGTGGCACAACTTGACTAGAAGAAGGGTTCGGTTGGTAGGACATGTTTTGAGGCATCAAGGGATCACAAATTTAGCATTGGAGGGCTGCGTGGAGGGTAAAAATCGTAGAGGGAGACCAAGAGATCAATACACTAAGCAGATTCAGAAGGATGTAGGTTGCAGTAGGTACTGGGAGATGAAGAAGCTTGCACAGGATAGAGTAGCATGGAGAGCTGCATCAAACCAGTCTCAGGACTGAAGACTACAACAACAACAAGACAGACCACACTAGACTCATACTCCTGGTAGGTTAACATGTCTTTCTTCTGTTATTTATGGGTTCTCACTGAACCAGTACACGTAATTGTTGTAGTTGATTGTTCCATTAAGTTTAAAAGTCATTTCATCCGACCAAAGAATTAGATAGTTAAAATGTTGCTCTTCTTTGCATCTGTTAACGAATCACTCACAAATTACACTTCAACTATTCACATCATCCTCATTATGAGTATGGAAAAGTCTTGGAATGTAAGGCTTCAATTGAATTCTATGAACACTGCATTTGCAGGTCCCAATCTCACGAGATCATTGCCTTGCAGATTTATTCGGGACTGTGTGTATGCCTGGATCACTGCATCAACCCTCACATTGTCTGCTGAACATCTCTTTCCTCCGCAATGACCCTTCTTCAAACCTTGTACTGTTTCTCTGATGTCAAACATATTTCAGATTCTTGCAATTGTTACCCTAGGTGGTGATGGTGTTCCAAATTCAGCCCTCCAACATCATCATACCTCACTCACATTCTCTGTTTTTCAGTAACACTGTAGCAAGCATTTCCGTTGAGCCAACAGTAACACCATGTTTACAGTCCTGAAACAAGAGAAAGTGTTGGTACGTTCTTCATTGCCTTCTGAATAGTTACCCATAAAAACTGCATTTCTATGACACTTATTCATATTATTCTTTCATAATATTCAATTTCGAAAAATGTATACATTATTTTGTTACACATTCGTTGATCTCTAGTTTGTATTGTTGAGCTATGTATTACTGTGAAAATTTTGCAATATGGTATGGTGTAGCATTATTCAAAATGATCATTGGTCTTATTCATAGAGCTGGCTTCTGATCACTAGTGCTGCTGATGTTCTTGTGCTTCTCTGTTTCGGTGTTTTTTGGGTGACTAAATGTTTCACATTTCGATGTCTAGTAGTTTGAGTTCAATTTAGTTCTTCAACGTATTATTATAAATTTTCATTATGTTTATTCATATATGCCTTATACATCCGTGAACAACACAACGTTAATTTGCCTGCTGTTGTATTTATTGCCCTCACCACTCCCCCATTCTTGAAGTTTATTTTATGTATCTGCATTACCTTATTGTGTGTTTCTATGCGTTTTCTGGGCACTGATTAAGTCAATAACGTGTTTTAATATAGAATAACTGATTAGCCCCTAATTAATATCATTTATGTAATTGAGAGTCTAGTATGATTTTAGAGCAGTTTATTAAATAGATCGCTGCTTTTTGTAACTGTGATAACCCGTTTCAGCCAATTCATTGACCGTCTTCAGATCCCTAATCGCAGGTCCGGCATAGCCACCTAACTGGCTAAACCACATTATATGTGTAACAAAACTTGGGATCTAGGCATTAAAGTATTGTTAAAAGATACTAGACTCTCAAATGTAAAAGATCGCATCCTCCTTCTACTGACGACGACAGGTAATGCCAAAATTTATGTAATTGTTTTTCCTTCTTACAGTGCAAATAGTTCTGTTTCTGTTATGATATCCCTAATGGCTGCGAATATGAATTTGTTCTTCATAATATTATATTTTTTATCTTTCTCTAACAATTACACAGTGCAACAAATTGCAAAGTTGCAAAATTTTTGTTTGGAAATTTAGGCAATCTTTATGTATTTTGACCTCCTGAAGTCGAAAATGATGCTCAGTTTTCCACACACCGTATACATTTGTACTAATGAAAATATACCCGTAAATACCATATGGAGCTCAGAAGCGCCGCATCTCTTTCAAATTTTCAACACTTGCCCCCTAAGCGGCACGCAGCGAACTGTCACATTCCGAAAGGCGTTACCTGTCCGTCACTATGTTGTGCCTGTAGATCGAAGTACGTGTGAGTCTTAGTGTAAAATGTCTACCAGCAGCTGTGTAAACGCTCCTAGCAGTTTTTGTTAAATTTGTGGTGAACTTGTGATGCAAAACGACTGAAGAAACCGTACTCCTTTCGTCAGAAAGGTCTGTAATGCCTATTTCAGAGTGAAACTAGGGACATCAATAAAGCGTAGGCTCCACAGGTCGTGTAAAGAAGTCATTACGATTTGGCATTGCTATTGTCTGGCAGGAGCAACAGAGACATACCGATGACTGCTACTTTCCCTCTTCTAAGGTTACTGGTATCAACAATAAAAACAAGAAGACTGTTCAATACCCGAAGAACTTTCTCTCAGAAATTCGTCATGTTCAGCATGGTCCAAATATATCCACACCACAACCTCTGGAGGCATTAGATACGGACGAGTGATGACAGAGGTACCTTGCAGGAGATGGATCATAATGACTTCATAGTAGGTACACATGAGGGCCGTCTTCTGTTCACTCAACCAGATGTAAATATATAAGACCTTGCTCTGAGAAAGAGAACGTATAAAGCAGAGCTCCTAGGGTCAACACTGCATGAAAGACAATTAGGAACTGGTACGTCTGCTACAGTCATGTGGAAACCACCGTGATGCAATTTTTCGCATGCCCAGCGTTCCTTCAGTATGCGCTAAACATGAATCGTATCGCGTCGATCACTGTCCACTAACGCGGCAACAGCATGCACTTCTTCTTCAGAGACTCTAGGACGACCTGCCCGATGCATGTCTGCTACAGTTAACCGACCTTCGTTGAAGGCTTTTACCCAACGTGTCACTGTTCTGCACGGCAATGCCTATTCACCACACGGCTCTTGAAGACATTGATGACACTGTCGTGCCGAACGATTACTGGCACATTTAATCTTCATCGAACTCCGTTCCTCCTGTTTCGAAAACATAGTGACACCGTTACGTTAGACCGCTCACTCACAAGAGACTGTTTTTCCCTCGATTGCGCGCATGCCGGTGACGTGGGAAGAGCGAGTCCATTTGCTCGGAGGTAAGGTAGGGATGTCAACAACGTATGCTATCAGTGATAGTAGTAGATTCCATTTCATAGTGTCTCCACAGCAGTATTGCCACTATTTAAGTTCCAACCTTCGTATAAAGGAGTCTGATTTTGGTAACATCGAAGTATGTGGCGACCTACCTTGCAAACGTCAGTCTCTACGTAAATTTTCGTTGCGTAGCCACAAACGGTATTCATTTTAACTCCGCTTCACATATTTCACTCTCATCGTTTCGTGGCATCCATCACCCTCACAAATCACTTTAGCCATTACAACACACGCAAATCTCCAAGTGATTTAACTAATACTTAGTTAGCTCAAATTACTATCAAACCACATATCAGATTCAGATTAAATATGGTTGTCAAGTATAATTTCCTTATGAGACACTACACGGTATCCATCAACTCGAAACAAAATGTCCCGTGGTAATAATTATGAATGTCCCTTTGCCAGCAACCATGAGAGATTATTTGCTATACTATGGTAAAATTATTTAAAAGAAGGAGCTGCTTGTATGGTCCTTGGTTGCGATGAAGCTATTAACTGGAAAAACAGTGTGGTGCTCCTAACTCTGCGACGGCAACAAAGCATAAACTGACAGCTGAAAGACAGATGGAACATCTGCCGGGGTCCATACGTTCGATTGATTTATTGCCCCTCCGAAGTAAGGCGGGTTCGCATTTCTCTTCACCCTCTTTCACTGTCCCGCAGCCGGCAGATGCAGCATTTCGAAGCTACCACTGAGAAGCTGTCTGCAATGAAAATTCAGAGGAAATTTTTGATTTCGTGACTGAACAGACAGAAATTATGGGTAGGTTAACAGGAGAGCTTACTCCAGCAATTATCTCAACAATTGTCAAGATGTTTGTCACAAATGATAATTGAAGAAACGTGAGTTGACCGAGTCAATACAGTGGCTAAATCGTGAAATTCTTTAGTGTTTTAACTCGACAGCTGTACTGCAGTTTCATACGTCATAAAACGATTCACTGTGCAATAGCACTTCTATCCAAAACAATTATTTTATTACAAGAATTGAGTTAAGGATGACAAACTGAGAACGAAACACACATTGATGTACCAAATTATTATGACAACCTCCTAACTAGCGTTCTCGTCGGTTTCTTAAATGCATTGCCACTTCGATTCGGCATGATACGGATCTGACAAGTCCTTGGTAGGTTTCCTGAGGTAAATGCTGTAAGATGTGGCACCTGGTCTTGCAGTTCCTGTAAATTACGGACCGTTGGTTTATGGGTGCAGGGCTGGCGTAAGGCAGCGTCCCAGATTCATTCCTCCGCGTTGTGATGAGGTGAATTTGGTGAGCAAGATATAAACGTGAGTTCACTGTTAAGCTTCTCACTTCTGTAGCATGGTCCTGGTCTTGTAACACGGACAGTTATCCTGCTGGTAGATGGTTAAGATATAAACCACGAAGGGATCTAGTTGGCCCGGTGCAATATCCACGAGTCCATGGCCGTTGAGGTACCTTCGACTACTACCACAAATCCAATGGTAGTCCAGGTAAATATTCTAGAAAGCGTATTGCTGTCCCCTGAAACCCCCCAACCCGTGTCATACGCTTGTCATACGGAGTATGTTTCGAGTTACCACTCGCCTGGATCACTGTGAATCAGGACACGACGACTGACTTTGTGTCAATATGGAAACATGTGAGGGTCATCTGCTGTGGAGCCCCACGTTTAACGATGTGTGCTCCGAAATGCTTTTGACTGCACCAGCATTGTACTCTGTGGCTATATGTGCCAAAGATCGCCACCTGTCCTGCTTTAAAGTGAGCGCAAGCCTCCAACCTCAGCGATCTGTGATGAAAGGCGGAGGTCCAACACTGTGTCGTCTATTCGTGCTCAATCCTCCTTCAGCATTTGTGCACAGATGGTTACGACAGTGTTACCATACGATAAATATTAATACGACAGTAGCCCGCGAACAAATGACCAGCTTCCAGTTTGCCGTGAAGTTCGTTGGCAGGCGCCGGTCCATAACACTCTGCCTTTTGTCAAAACCGTGTATGTCGATTGACTCCCACGTTTGTGCCCTGTAACGTCTCCTGAATCGTTCTCCATTCATCTCTGCTGCGCCTATGTACTTGGTGTTTCAAAATGATTGTCAGGGTTTTATGGCTTTGTTACATTTATTACATTCAACGTACAATTATAAATAATAAATCAAATGAAACAGCAACTCAGACAGTTAGGTCTGTATACCTGTGCGCATGCAGTTGGCACGAGCTCTAAAGCCTACAGACGACGGTTTACGTTAGCACTTTGCAAACGAAATGTTGCTGCATGACGACAGAGATTATCTGGATGACATCGTCTTCAGCGATGAACCGACCTTTCACCTAAGTGGAAATGTAAATACATATAATGTGAGTATCCGGGGACAGCCAATTCCCACAAAATTATAGAGCTACTATGAGATTCTCCCAAACTGAATGATTTTTATGCCTTAGTGCGGCGGAACGTTTATGCGCCTCACCTTTCCTGTGTTCCCTATGACGCGCAAGAACTATGACTTTTTACTCACTAGCAGGTAGACCACATATCTTTACCTGGTATCTAGACAGTGTACCGCTTCAACCGCGTAGCTCATTACGCGACTGGTTAAACGACGCTGTACCAGACCGCTGGACTTCTGCAAGGGCCGGATGAGTGAGCTCCTTTTAAATGGCTTCGACGTTCACCCAATCTGACGTCATGCGCTTTTCCCTTCGGGAATTTATAAAGGATCTTATGTATGTGCCTCCGTACCATCTGATCTACCTGACTTAAGAAACAGGAGTGAAGCAACTGCTGCAACAATGATTCCAGAATGAGTGATCAGGGTTTGCGAAGAGCTCACCCATCAACTCGGGACGTTCTATCATCTGATTTAGTATCTGTAGCTGTAAGTTGAATGTAAAATTCGTAAGCGTTACAAAGGCTTGAAACCTCGATATTCACTTTGAAACACCCAGTTTTTTCTTTATCTTATCACGTGCCCGTAGTGCCACAAGCCGGTATGCAATCTCGCTCTCAACAGTGGTCGTAGTGCCTTGGTTCTCAGGTGTAAGCTGCAATAGTACTTCATCTACATCTACTTCTACGTCTACAACCATACTCCGCAAGCCACCTGACGGTGTGTGGCGGAGGGTACCTTGAGTACCTCTATCGGTTCTCCCTTCTATTCCAGTCTCGTATTGTTCGTGGAAAGAAGGATTATCGGTATGCCTCTGTGTGGGCTCTAATCTCTCTCGAAACTTCAACAAAAGCCCGTACCGAGCTACTGAGCGTCTCTCTTGCCTTTATCTATCATCTCCGTAACGCTTTCGTGATTGCCTTTATCTATCATCTCCGTAACGCTTTCGTGATTACTAAATGATCCTGTAACGAAGCGCGCTGCTCTCCGTTGGATCTTCTCTATCTCCTCTATCAACCCCATCTGGCACGGATCCCATACTGCTGAGCAGTATTCAAGCAGTGGGCGAACAAGCGTACTGTTACCTACTTCCTTTGTTTTAGGATTTCATTTCCTTAGGATTCTTCCAATGAATCTCATTCTGGCATCTGCTTTACCGACGATCAACTTTATATGATCATTCCATTTTAAATCACTCCTAATGCGTACTCCCAGATAATTTATGTAATTAACTGCTTCCAGTTGCTGACCTGCTATATTGTAGCTAAATGATAAGGGATCTTTCTTTCTGTGTATTCGCAGCACATTACACTTGTCTACATTGAGGTCAATTGCCATTCCCTGAACCATGCGTCAATTAGCTGCAGATCCTCCTGCATTTCAGTACAATTTTCCATTGTTACAACCTCTCCATATACCATAGGATCATCCGCAAAAAGCCTCAGTGAACTTCCGATGTCATCCACAAGGTCATTTATGTATACTGTGAATAGCAACGATCCTACGACACTCCCCTGCGGCACACTTGAAATCACTCTTACTTCGGAAGACTTCAGTTAGTAGATTCGCAAACAGAGATATTTCGTAAGTGCAGTTTGCTTGGTGTGGGGCCAAATCAATCTGTAGTTCTTCGAAAATAGTTATGCGAGCTCTCTTGCCAGGATATTAAAAAAGGCAAAATTTGAAACTACACTGAAACTGAAAACACAGCAGTCGTATCAAAAAATTGTTCATGTAAATCGTAATGAGTGAGTGACTAAAAGCCACTTTTTTTAATACAGAATAAACTAACCTCCGGCCTGTTGCACACCTGTGAATTTAAGTAAAGGAAATACTAATTTGTCCGCAATTCATATCTTTATTTCATGGCAGCTGGTGCAAGCTACATCCACTACTATTGCTACAAGAGAAAATTTGGTTTCAGTAAGGTTCAGCAAGACTTAGCACATCTGCCTAACATTGGCAAATTTTCAGAGGACATTCTGTCTCTAGCCGGCCGCAGTGGCTGAGCGGTTGTAGGTGCTTCAGTCTGGAACCGCGCGACAAAACGGTCGCAGGTTCGAATCCAGCCTCGGGCATGTATGTGTGTGATGTGCTTAGGTTAGTTTGGTTTAAGTAGTTCTAAGTTCTAGCGGACTGATGACCTCAGATGGTAAGTCCCATAGTGCTCAGAGCCATTTGAACCATTTTGCTGTTTGATCAAAAGGTGGTATTTGCGTTTTAATATATCTCGATATGTTTTCTCAGGCTACTGTTTCATCTTTGATCCATTGTTTCGTAACCTGAATTAGTTCCGGAGAATAATAGCAATAAACAACTAATACAACATATTATTCGTGGAGTTGGTGAGAATATGAGTATCTGAATTAACATAGCTAAGTGGAATGCGTCAGCATTGATAAAGATTTTGATACGAAAATTACACGGACGTTGCTTACCTCACTGATTCCAAAACTTTGTATTTATGATTAATTCTTCTGTTACTTTATAATAGCATGATTGTCATTTTTCACTGTATTGGTTGCTGCTTTTGTCTTCGTTTCAGCAGCAAGTCGGCGAGCGGTCTTTCTAACAAACTATCAACTGAAAGAACAGTGGAGTCCAATATCGATTAATATCAGTTATACTTGCATCAACTGCGTAATCAAATCAAATACGGGTCTACGGAGAACCAGTAGTCATACAATCTTAGTTCAGAGAACGTAAGTTAATAAAGTACAAAATAATGAGTAGACAATAAATATTTAATTCCAATGTAAAAGAAACAGTAACTTCAAGAAATAGTGGTCCAAATACTTAGGGCAGATAGTAGTGTTAAAAACCAGATGAGATATGCCCATAACATGTACATTAGAAAGATATGTTTCGAGATACGAACCATCCGTCTGTCTGTTGACATTACGGGATGTGAGCATTGTGTCTACCATTCATTGCTGTTAATACGTGAATCTCCGAGTCGAGGAATCAAGAGCACGTGCGAACACAGCTGGCTGCCCACTAACTTCGTCAGTTACATGGAACACGAGCTGCTGTAACTGCTGTAGATGGGTTTGGAATACACCAACGCCATTAAATGTCTCTACAGCCACAAATCAAAGGTATCAACATCGGTTCAATGGAGAGGCCATGCTACTTGGCCACCTTGAGCAATTGTCCGTTAATTGTTTGTATCAGGTACTACTTTACCGGGCGTATAAGATGGGGAGTTATCACATCTTGTGTAAACAACATCCCTTTTCTTCAGCAAGGTAAAATTTCCTCTCGATGCGGGTTGTTGATCGTTCCAAAGTCGGTGATAAAGTTAATGGCATCTTTTAATACTTCTGATAAATCGTAAAAAAATGTGGATCTTTGAGTTTGTCCCACAATTACTACCAACTCATTAATGCTATGGGGAACCTCGTTCCTTGGTACCCAGTTTTGTGTCTATCCAAACGTGTTTATTGAGCTAATTGATCATTCTTCTCTGCAATAACTCCGCTTCATGCGCAAATAAATTGGAATCAATGAGCTACGGATCTACAGAACTCTCTTTTATGATCCATTTCTCGGAGTACTATTTGGCATTTTGGCGTTATGCCACAAGAGGTCGGAAACACGCTGCAACGTCACTCTCTTCATAGCTATAACTGTGAGAAATTTACCATGACGACTTATTATTGAAGAGATAAATCCCACGTCTGCAAATCGCTAGAATAAACTGTCGAATGTTTTCCTCAGGCGAATGTCGGCGTTGTTTCACGACAATGACCATAGTAAACTACAGTGTATGTCATTTCTACATGGAATGACTTAACTCCCAATCAGAATTTACTCTTAGCGTAATTAGTTAGTGTAAGCCTAGGGACCGATGACGTCAGCGGTTTTGTCCCATAGGAACTTACTGCCACCACCGATACGTAAAAATGTATTAGTTAAGAGCCGGTTGTAAATGCAGAGTCTGGCAACATCATGGGCTAAATACAGATCCCTTAACTCTCCCACGGGTCTATCAGTTCTTTTGGTTCCTTTGTAGTATACTTTATTGGATAACAAGCGGACCCAAGCACTCGCAGCATTAATTTCTTTTACGATACCGTGAGTCTAGCCCTCCGACTATTTTCTCACCAGTGGTCACAACTCTATAATGGGTAGGTGCGTAGTAAGCATCGAGTCCTTAGACACTGTAGTATTCTTTCCATTCCCGTGCTAAATACCAGCCCTCTGAGAACACCATCTCTCTGACTTGGTCCTTAGCATGGCTTCCATGCTGACAACACGTCTTTTCTCTGGGATACTGAATGAAATTACTTATTTAAACTGTCTCTTGAAAAATTTTACACTCCTTGTTGTCTAATGTAGATTTGATTCTCGGATCTGAATATAGCCTACATATTTTTTAAATGCAACTCAACTCCATCAGAACAGGCTTAGGGTGCCCAACGGGACTGGTGTTTTATTATTATATTAATTTACGGTAATATGAGCAATGTGAGTACGGGCGCACATCGAGCACACGTTCCACTCAGTGCTTAATTCTGTCTCAAGTACCACTTGTGTTAATAATCAAATTAGGAACCCAAAACACAAAACCGTAGCCTACATACTGCAGAGTGGTGATCAGATTCCCGAGCAGCCATAGACCCATAACAAAATCTAGGAAAAACAACCTACAACCTTCGTGTCAGAGCTGTCAAGTTTCCAAGCGTGACAAGAAGTAGGTACCGGGTGAGTTTGTGGCACAAGAATTCCGAGCAATGGTTACCATGCCAGGCGGCCGTTTCAATTGGTGGGTGACGCCTGTGGGACGAGCCCCAGTGCGAGTGGGTGTCATCGTGCAGGAAGGTTTGCAATGAACAGGAGAAAACATTCGAACGTCAGTGACCGAGAAGCCCAAACAGTCTCAGCAGACAGAACTAATCGTTTCACTACGAAAATGTACGACCCTCTATTTGGCAAAAAAGAAAACTCTTTAGTTATGGCGAGAAATGTAACCGTCAGTATATAGCTTCTACCAGAACTAATGGAGAGCCCTTTTCTGAATATAAAACCGTTGTTCTTTGTTCGACACACAGATGAAAAATTAGGCGAAGTAGCTGCCATTAACATAATGCGAAGTGGTTGCAGCCTCAGTAAAACTGTGTCACGTATTAGGTCAGACGCGTTGCACTCCTGCGAGATACTAGGTCACATCCTCATAATCCTCAGCTAGTGCTCCAGTGAGACAAGACCCTCAACATGATCTAGCTTTTTAATTAATCTATTTATTTAATTATTTTCGTTTTATTGAGATCTGACGCTACAGACAAATGAAGAACTGCGTACGAATTTGGAAATTTTGGGAGCCTATCTTGCCACCATATGCATCAGGGACAGAAGGATAGTAGAAGGTATACGGGAGCCTTTATTTTAGCTTTCGACGGAGATATAATTATTGAAAAGTGGTTGTATTGGATTAATCCCCGTCATGTAAAGCCATACATTCCACCTCCGTGCAGTGCTGTACAAACTTCAATCAGGGCACACGTGGTCGCACTGCGCTAATATCTCCATATGGGGAAACTGCTAATCGTCTGACATGAGACCCTTCTGTGTGTACAACTGATGTTCTTGTTGTTGTGGTCTTCAGTCCTGAGACTGGTTTGATGCAGCTCTCCATGCTACTCTATCCTGTGCAAGCTTCTTCATCTCCCAGTACCTACTGCAACCTATATCCTTCTGAATCTGCTTAGCATATTGATCTCTTGGTCTCCCTCTACGACTTTTACCCTCCACGCTGCCCTCCAATGCTAAATTTGTGATCCCTTGATGCCTCATAACATGTCCTACCAACCGGTCCCTTCTTCTCGTCAAGTTGTGCCACAAACTCCTCTTCTTCCCAATTCTATTCAATACCTCCTCATTAGTTATGTGATCTACCCATCTAATCTTCAGCATTCTTCTGCAACACCACATTTCGAAAGCTTCTATTCTCTTCTTGTCCAAACTATTTATCGTCCACGTTTCACTTCCATACATGGCCACACTCCATACATATACTTTCAGAAACGACTTCCTGACACTTAAATCTATACTCGATGTTAACAAATTTCTCTTCTTCAGAAACGCTTTCCTTGCCATTGCCAGTCTACATTTTATATCCTCTCTACTTCGACCATCATCAGTTATTTTGCTCCCCAAATAGCAAAACTCCTTTCAAGACACTATCCGTTCCATTCAACGGCTCTTCCAAGTCCTTTGCTGTCTCTGACAGAATTACAATGTCATCGGCGAACCTCAAAGTTTTGATTTCTTCTCCATGGATTTTAATACCTACTCCGAATTATTCTTTTTTTTCCTTCACTGCTTGCTCAATAGACAGATTGAATAACATCGGGGAGAGGCTACAGCCCTGTCTCACTCCCTTCCCAACCACTGCTTCCCTTTCATGCCCCTCAACTCTTATAACTGCCATTTGGTTTCTGTACAAATTGTAAACAGCCTTTCGCTCCCTATATTTTATCCCTGCCACCTTCAGAATTTGAAAGAGAGTATTCCAGTCAACATTGTCAAAAGCTTTCTGTAAGTCTACAAATGCTAGAAACGTAGGTTTGCCTTTCCTTAATCTAGCTTCTAAGATACGTCGTAAGGTCAGTACAACTGATAATAAGCATCAACTTTGGAGTGTAACATACCACTATTTCTTTGACTTATTCCATGATAAAGACAAGCAAAGGAAGACACAGGAATACTAAATTCTTGAACCCCATTCGTAATCTGAGGGGAACTAAATAACCACCTCCATCCCGAACAAATGATCGTAAACGTTGCATACATGGTACCCAATCGAATGTGCTCTGTCACGTCCTGTTGTCCACATGAATCCATCAGTTTATCAGGGAGACGGACTCAATTTCCGTCTGTCCCCTACACCCAAGAAAGAAATTCGGTTCCCAGCCACCTGCCGGAAAAGGGATCCACTCATGCGGCATCTACCAGAGGAATGCCTTCTTCTCCTGAACCCTCTCAGCGGCCATACATCGGCTGGTGCTCGGGGTTGACAATGGGTTTGACACGAGGAAAAGCTCTTTCATACTTCCTCCGGAGGACAGGAAAAAGCCAAAGGTGAACGTGGACCTAGCGGCCTCAGTTTCACTGGAATTCCCCACCATTGACGTTTGAAGTTTGGGCGTTGATGTCGTTCCTAGTCAGTAGGTGGTGCAAGCAGAGAATGAAACGTAATGATCTTATTGTTAAGTTCCCATTAACCCTGGCTATGCGGTGGTGACATTATTCAGCCGAATTCTAATGGCCTTTTTTTTTTTTTTTTTGTCGTCTAGAGAAATTCAGATACCTACCTTCTTTTTTCCAGTACTGTATGTAACACTTCAGGAAATTCGATTCCCTGATATATGTATCCTTATCTTACGTAATCACTGTGCCCACTTAAAATATAGAGTCGGCCCTGAAAGGACATCGTGTAGATTCTGTACACTTGTACTTGCACAAACATTTAACAGTAAAAGTTTCACTGAATACTGCATTATAGGATATGGACGTTTGCATACGGACAGCTACGGACTTTAGTCTCTGTAAAACCTATCTCTCTTCTAACAGGGAGGTGACATGAGTTGAGATAATTTACCTGAATCATCAGCTATTTCCATATTCTCTCTTCAGAGAAGAAGTTCTATGTCCACAAAGCATTTCGGAGTGGTGTCAAAACAGCTGACTGAGGAACTTAAATACAACAATATTTACCGGCTTGGACTTATGTTTACTAAAGACTAACAAAGGAAATAGTTCTGACATGGCACATGGAAAGTAGCCATCCACTGATCTCCCAGTCTTTAGCTCCAACCTCGTCTCCTCGGTCCAATGAAAGGTATATGAAGACCTCTGCAAGAGTATTCATTTCCTGACTGAAATATTACTCCCACGCCGAAAGCCAACGGAGCACTCTCGAAGATCGGCTAACAGGTGAGCCATTTGGCGTGGTTTCATTGGCGTCCTACCATCCAGTGCTGCTCTACAAGGGAATACGGACGACTTGATATCGGATTAACTACTGCAATTCTCATAGTAGCAGCAGTACTGACGATTACTCTTTCTTCGAGAAGACCACATGGAAAACCAGTGATATAGTGGGCAGAGGAATTTACTGACGCAGTCGATGATCATACATGACTCCTACAGCGGAGTTATACACCCGTCAGCTATCAATGGGACTAAATCTCTTCGTCACAGGTTTGAGTCAAGTTGTACTGTATTTACGGTTGCCAGGTAGTTACCAGTATTCCATGAATCCAGTTGGATCGCCATATTATGGCTAACTCTTCCTCTTGCTAGGGAATCCAAAAGTATATTCTAACTCTACTGTTATCACTGAACACTTCATGGCATAGATCTTTCACAAATCTGTATCCAACAAAGGATGGGTATAAGATAAGAGTATGTCCCTCTTTATTGAACGTCTGGAACTATGTAATGCTCCTGTTAGTCAATGGCAACGCCTCATTGTTCTTCCCCTTGGCCCAAAAACACTGCTGTTCCTGGTAGGTTTTTAAAATCTAATACCAAAACCTGTAACTGTGTATTACCGACACCACATAATTTCGAGACTCAGTTGTATCCAGTGTGAAGTTATGTTTCTAATGGAGAGAAAGCACAATTGTCAAATTATGAAACTGGACGAAACCACATCTGAAATTCATAGCTATAGACCCATTAGCTTCATCATTCTACTGTATAAGTTCCTTGAAAGTGCGGTGAAACACTGAATAGTCTTCTCCCGAAGGGCCTTTTTTCTAT
This sequence comes from Schistocerca nitens, assembly GCF_023898315.1. Lineage (NCBI taxonomy): Eukaryota > Metazoa > Arthropoda > Insecta > Orthoptera > Acrididae > Schistocerca > Schistocerca nitens. Next base: position 955,892,411 of record NC_064616.1, read on the forward strand.
CAGGCAGTGGGGATGCAGGAAGGCCTGATCCACAACTGAACACCAATTCAACTGGATTCTACATCAAAGGAAGCTGCTGCCCATCGCCAACATTTCATTACTGTCTTCTTTAGCTCACATGGACCTATTACTCTTCACAGCGTTAACACCTCCTTGCCACACTGTACAGTTTGGGATTTGGATGGCCCCTTCCGGAATTTAGTTCAAATTTTTTATCTCTTCGGTTTTTTTGTGTCCTAGTTAGGGCATCCTACAGTACTCTCCGGATACTTGAGAATGGAGTCCCACAGGCGTTGGCGCTGAATTTCACGCTGTTTCTGATAGCGATTAATTGGCTTGCAGAGTGTGTGAGGTCTATGATCATATTAATGTATGTGTACGATTTTCTTATTCACGACAGTTTCTCAACTGTAATTGTGTCTCATCACTAGATGCAACGTGCCGACAAGGAAACGCCCTTCTAGGCTCGCCCTATGTAATCCTGTTACACTTTGCTAAGAGATGTATTATGCACCTCTCCTGATGTAGAAATGTTCATCCACATTCAGAACCTAGCCTTGGTAATGAACGGCTCAATGTCGTAGAGTCAAATTATTGTTTGGAACTTTTATTTTATTCTCTGTTCACGTGACTACCACACATTTGCCAGAGGTGCCTGTTAGAGCTCAAAAATAGCACTCAACTGTGTCAGTCACACACCCTGGGCTGTTGACCACTCCACACACATGCATCTGTATAAAGCATTAGTCCTACCCGGAATGGATAAGGAGGGTCTAGCTTATGTATCAGTGTCTTCTTTCTCGTTACTACTACTGGATCCAGTTGAACACTGTGGGATCTGGCTCAAGACTGGGGCCTTTCTCACGAGCCCTTTGGACAGTATCCTGCCATAGGGTGGGATTCCTCCTGCGTGGACCAGATGTCACCAACTACTGCTGAATTAAACAGTACAGTCTGCAGCTACCCTGAACCCCCAAACCACCATATTCTATTCCCTCAGAGTGGGCCTTATTTCCCACAAATGTGAGAGGCCCGGTGTTCCAGTAGAGGTTTGTATGGAGTCTCTTTACCCAGACACCCACCTAATTCCATTCAACCCTCTCGTCAGGCTACTTTCGCAGTCAAAAATTCTCAAATGTGTATGAAATCTCATGGGACTTAACTGCTAAGGTCATCAGTCCTTAAGCTTACACACTACTTAACCTAAATTATCCTAAGGACAAACACACACAACCATGCCCGAGGGAGGACTCGAATCTCCGCCGGGATCAGCCGCACAGTCCATGACTACAGCGCCTTTGACCGCTCGGCTAACCCCGCGCGGCTTTCGCAATCCTCTCCCCACCCCCCAACCTATTTTCCCATTATGTGTACATCATACAAATATTTTGCTGGACCTTTCCATTGGACCAAAGAAGATATTGGACACCTCTCATCTCAGCGTTTGGTTCTCTCACTTGTTGGCAAATTTTGCGGTTCAGCAGTCATCTATACTGATGGTCAAAGCCCAAGAATGAAATTAGCTATGACATCACAAGATGAACAGTGGTAGTCAATTCGATGCCCTTCCACCGATTGGGACGGTGCTATTTACTATGATGAGCGTAAACATAATGACGACCTGCTTAATAACTTGTTTGTCCCTCTTGGGACCGAAATACTTAACTGATTCCACGTATAAAAGATCCAACAGTCTGTTGGTAGGTTTGTGGAGGCATGTGACATTAGGTGTCTGCACATAAGTCATGAAATTCACGTAAGTAACGGTCCGCTGATTGATGCATGCGGTGATGGCGCCCGACAGCGGCCCAGATGGGTCCATAGGATTTACATCAGGAAAATGTTGTCACTGAGAAGTCAAAGTGAGTTCACTATAACACTCTTCAAACCACTGTAGCATGGTTATGGCTCCGAGACACACACAATTATACTGCTAAATTCCGACATCAAACACGAAGGGATGCAGGTGGTTCGCAGCTGTCAGCGTGTCTTCGATTACTAACACATGTAACATGCAGCTGCAGGAGAAAGTCTTCCATAGCATAAAACTGCTCCCACCAGCCTGAATCTATGGCGCACTACACGTTTGAAGCTGATGTTCACCTCGATGACCGCGTTTGTGGAGACGACCATCGACCAAGACTAGCAAAAATGTGATTCACCCGAAGAGCTATCACGTTGTAATTGGTTGAAGGTCGAATCCTGATGGAGCCGTGACCATTGCAATCGTAATTTCGATGTCATTGGGTTAACATGTGAACACGTAGGGGTGGTCCGCTGCGGAGCTCCGTGTTCAATAATGTACAGTGAACGGTGTGCTCCGAAACACTTGTACGTGCATCAGCATTGTGCTGTTTCTGCAGAGATGTCAAAGATAACCATCTGTCGTAGTTTACAGAGCAGACAAGCCTCCAAACCCCACGTTCTATGAAGATCCGTAGACGTCCAACCAATTAGATCCTAGTGGTAGTTTCACTGTCCTTCTACATCTTTCCATAGATGCTCACGACAGTAGCACTTGAGCATTCGTCCAGCTTCGCCGTTTTCGAGATACTCGTTCGCGGTCTCTGTGTAACAATAATCTGCCCTTGGTCAAAGACGCTTATATCAATGGATTTCCACATTTGCAGCCCGTATCTTCGCTAGCGTGATCCTCCATCCGTGTCTGCTCCGCTCACACGCTTTCTTTTATCGTGTCACGTGATGCAGCTGGACCGTGCAGCCCATGCAGTAGTCATAATGTTTTGGCTGACTACTGTACATGCACCTTCACCAGGAGTGTTGTATTTTTACGTCCCATGTTTCACACTGACACTTTGTCGTAACTTTGAAGTGACGTCTTGGATTGCGGTAGCTCCGTTGGTTGCCGAGCATTGGTCGTACAAATGTGCTGGCGTGGCCGTTATCAGGAGCAGGTATATAAGTATTGTGTTTCTTAATTTAACTGTCTTTGGTTGCCGAGCATTGGTCGTACAAATGTGCTGGCGTGGCCGTTATCAGGAGCAGGTATATAAGTATTGTGTTTCTTAATTTAACTGTCTTTTACTTTCTGTAATTTATACTTGTTTCTGAGTATATTATTTACAAATACAGATTTCGGTAAGAGAATGGGGTTTTCATTCATAAAACAAATATATGATTTAACTTTGCGTCTAGATGTTCAGTTTCAATTCATTTGTTCGTTTTAGCCTAGTCAGTCAGTCAGGTTCAAGCTGTCATCTGTTACGTACGTACCAGCGGAGCAGCATATTCACTATCTAGCTTTTCCCATGGTTTTTTCGTAATTTAATTCTTAAATTTGGTAATGTATTTAAGAAGCCAAATCTCGCGTTTTAGTAACTGTGAAGTGCAAAGTCATGCAGTCCGTACCATAGTTGTCATTTCCTTCGAACGACTGGCTACACAGATCAGCAAGAAGATCCAGTACTGACACCTAAGGACGGTAGGAGTTTGCACGTTTAGGTTCCCTGTGTGGTTTAATAGTTTATACTTAAGTTAGGCGTACCGGGATGGATAGGATGCGTGCCTGATGTACGCAGACATAGGAGGAGCTCGTCATAACTCACGGAAAGCGGAAAACACTTTTTACTACGGTCAGCCATCCTCAGGCTGTTGACTCAAAGTGTAACGGTGGCGGATAATCGCATGGGACACTTCAGGGATCTCTTGTTTCACCCACAGGCTCTACTGCTGAGACACCTTCCTGTGTACCCCATGCAGTGGATCCACTCACACTGTAGTTAGTGGGAAGGTGGCAAAGCGTCAGTGTCGCACATGATGGAAGATCAATGTAGACGCTGGCCGTTTGGCGCTCTCTATTCACACTGTGAGTGAACAGATGGCTGCTCAAGGGAAAAATGAGGAGTGGTCATCCGGAGCTCAAGTTTCATGAGCGTTATGGAGCAAAAAGCCTCATACAAGATGTGGAGGAAGTGCATGCCTGTGGATATCAAGTATGAAAGGTGCATTTTTCTGCAAGTTGTTGCTCAAGTTGGCACTTGTGACGCCTGTCGCTTGGGTTCTGACATCATCTTCAGCAGTTCATACAGGCGTCTGGTGAAAACTGCTGGCCTCGGTCGGGGTGTGCCGGCACTGCTCGCAGTTTATGGCATTACTCTTAGAATTGACCGGGGTTCTTTAGTTTGGAGTCGAGTGGAGGGTCTCAGCCATAAGGTTCGTCGACTGTAGATTTCTGGGTCCGAGTTACTGGATGTGGAATTGTAAGACTGTACTTGATAAGTCAGAAATGCAGTAGACAAAGGAGGCAGCTACTAGAGTACTTGTGAAGTGTACGTGGATTTTCTTATGTTAAGCGGTAAGTTTGAGGCACCCTGATGAGCACACACCAGTCGACAAGTTAATAACGAAACCAGACCGCCTTCAGAATCTTCGGCTGTCAACATATAATATTGCTTAAGTATTCGTAATCAGATGTGACTCTTCAAGCTTTCTCAGGCGTATATGTCGTTAATAGTCTTCACAGGTTTTCCGCCGGATGATGTGCAAATTCCACAATATTTCCTCAAAGCAAATGTCTAGGTGGTTCAACCTTGCTGGTGGCTAAGTACGACTGGCGGTATCCGAACGTCGACGCACCTGCATACAGAAAACGCACACGAAGAAAGTGCGGGCGCGGATATCACGCATGGTCAATGATTTGCAGATAGATGGCCCCATACTCAAAACGCCCTCTGCCGAAAATCTCAGTGATATCCTCCTGCTTGCGCGGTGTACGCTGTGTTTACTAACAGTGCGGCCAGACATCGCTCACACTAGAACAATGTTATGACGGGTCTGTTAGAAAAAAAAATAAATAAATTAAAAAAATAACTTCATTTTCTCGTTGCAATTTAATAGCAGCTAATGCTGGATTCCAGTGTCGGCTCAGTTGAAATCCCGCATCCCTATCGATATGAGATTATCAGCTGTACGGATATGTACTGATTCAGTAAAAAACGCAATCCCAGAAAGATGATGCCAGGGATAAAACTTCCCTCTTTTCATACATCATGCGATGTCCTACATTCTGATGGTGTTCTAAAATTGCCGACTTTTCCGGTTGGCGTAGGCGTGTATGACACTGATGTTCATCGCAGTGTTCTTGTATACTGTTTGACATGTCTGGCGTGTATATGTCGCCCACATTCGTAACCAAGTTCCGGAATTTACTTTCATCCGTTACATTTCTCGCCCTCAAATTATTCTCGGGACCGAGAGATAGCTGAAATCTGAAGTAGAAAACTCTGCAATATATAGCAAGTCATTGAACGTATGTCGCAAATACTGATGAGACACAATAGGTGGGGGAGTGTTTATTACCTTCAACAGAAACGTGGTCTCCATTGACTTCGAATTTGTGTGACTGTGAAGTTATCTGGGGGTGAATAATAGATCTAGGTGAAATCAAGTAAATTGTTGGATGTTTTTACCGATTCCTTCATGACAGTTGTAGACTCATTCAAAGAATGTCAACGCTCCTACTGTTCCTACCCAGTATGTGTCTCGAGATCGTAAGAGCAAGTCTCCTCTCTTTGGTGATGATACTCCCGATCCCTTTTCGATAGAATCAAGCGTTTTATAATACTACGGTTGATTCTGTGATACCTATTGCGCCATACGTCATCTTGTTACAACAAGACTTCAATACGGCATCATACGTTATGGTGAGCGCATGCATGGTAACTTCTAGACGATACAGTTTGCTTCGGTAGCTGTATAAAGTTTCGTAGGTGTGGCGTAAAGTTTGCTTGGAGGTAAGATCTCGCTTCTAAAAGGACACCAAAGGTTAGATATATGGATCTTATTTATGCTGTACGTATCGCTTTGCTGTGCAAGAATGTAAAATACAGCCTGTGGTCTTGTTTTGTAGTGTCCGCAGACAACGCATCGACCCGACTGTCGTCTCCACCATATGCTCCAATTTTCATTTCTTGACTTTGGTGACCTCTTATTACTCTTTTCTTTCTTTGTGTATACAGAATATATTAACCGTTTGTTGGGGGCTTACTAATCCAGTTTACAAACTACAGAACACCATAAACGGATTGGCATCTTTCTGTATGTAGAGCGGCTCCCCATTAGAATACGACAGCAGACTGCTACGGAGCGCTTCTGAATTACTGTTGCAAGCTATTATTCCATCAGCTATTGAGTTGTAAGTGCCACACTTTACTTGTAGCTCATACGTATTTGGATAGAATACCACAGAATTCGGAATCCTAGTCTTACAGCTGGGAATAGGATTGATCGTGTGTTTTGACCCTGTGCATAACTCATTAAATATGTTAAACACCATTAAACAGTACATACGATATTCTCCACTCTACTCTGTATCGATTGCTTACGTTTGAGGTCAGATAACTTAGAGAAAAGCCACTACGTGTCCTTTAATAACGTTTCTGCTATTTGTCTACTGGCGCGCAGATGTACTTTTAATTATGTTTTATCAGCATCTGCCTTTAATTTTACTCTGACTCTGACAAATATGGCACAAAAGTGTAAGACAGGGGGAAACGTTCTTTTAACAGTACCGTCTGTGTCTCAGTTTGTCGTCGCGGTTTCACGCTCTGTTACATACAAATCGCTCGAATGTACCATTAAATTATTCCGTTACATTATTGTTCGCTGTCGTTTAACAGAATATGATATGACGCTGTTGATTTATACATACTGCATGTGAGATTCGCATACTATTCTCCCTCATTAAACTTCCCTATCAACCTACATTAATGGATTTGAGACGCCCTCTATGGTTCTCCATCAACATGCAGCGAACACAGGGACCCGTCTGCATCTGTAGTAGTATAACGTTTCCTTGGTGGAGCGTAATGTTCGCTTGAAGGTGACATGTCGCATATAAAACAACACCTTGTGTAATGCTATACAATATGACGTTTCTCGTTTACTTTTTAACGTGGATGACCTTCAGTTGTTGAATAAAACTTATAGAACAAGTTTATGTCCCAAATCACAAACCAAGGAATAAGCAAAACTTTTGATAACCACCTTATAGATTTTATAAAGTGTCCAGACTATGTCTTCATTGGCTAAAGAACATGGAATTTGTAGGTTGGGCGCCCAATAAATAGCTACAGAATGGATCATGTGTTTGATCACGGTGCTAAATTCTTTAGGGATCTTCCTTTCAACTACTCCGTTATGAAATATAATTACGTTCCTCTGACGATTTGGTGATTTCTCACCGTTATCTCTGCTGTAATCACATCATATCGTCACTGCTTTCTGCGACAGAGATATCATCATCTCTGTAAACTGGCAATGCCATGCCGTCACACCCTCACGCAATACAAAGTTGAAGTGAGATATCTCTTAATATTTACAGCCACGTTGTTAATACTTTGCTTATTTAAGGTCCGAACAAGAACGATGTGGTTCAGGAATTTATGTTAAGCACATATTTCAGCTGTAACGGCACCAAAAGTTGTATAATCTCTGACATCATTTCCAGCTGCGACACCTTAATGTTGGAACACAACTACTTTCAGACGTACATCTACATATCTTCTACGTTATGGAGCATAAGATCACTGTAACACATGTTGCAGCATTCGTTTGGTATTTATGGAGTGAAGAATGGTCACACAGTGGTGGGTGTACAGATAATGTCTTGGGTTAGGCGTTAAGCTTGCTTGATGCCTCATTTGGGTTGCAACGTGTGCGAAGTATTAGTTATTACAGCAGTTTTATTTTGCTCGAATTTTCGTAGAAATCTAGCTCATACTACGATATGCACGCATTTTAATAAGTAAAGCAGACAATTTAGATGCTGAAATATTTAAGTTTTGGAGATTCATTGTGCTTGAAAAGTGTGAGAGGTCTCACAATAAGAAGTAAGTTATTTTATTTATTTCCGAGATATCGACTTGGACAATGTCTTTGGAAATGCCGCCTCTCTTACTGTTATCGTCATTGATCGTCTCTCTCGTGGAATAATGTTTATTAACAGTCCATTAACAGTCCATTGTAATAAGGCACTTTATTCCCCTGTAAAATCGAACACGTTATTCCTGCCTTTCCTAATAAAACAACTGTGTGGCGCAGGAGTGTGTGGTAGTACTTAAATTAGTTGTTGGTGTAGCAGATTATTTTCTTAAGCCATAGTTTTCCGATATGTAGAAGATGTTTGTAATACCTGTCATCAATGGACCTTGCCGTTGGTGGGGAGGCTTGCGTGCCTCAGCGATACAGATGGCCGTACCGTAGGTGCAACCACAACGGAGGGGTATCTGTTGAGAGGCCAGACAAACATGTGGTTCCTGAAGAGGGGCAGCAGCCTTTTCAGTAGTTGCAGGGGAAACAGTCTGGATGATAGACTGATCTGGCCTTGTACATTAACCAAAACGGCCTTGCTGTGCTGGTACTGTGAACGGCTGAAAGCAAGGGGAAACTACAGCCGTAATTTTTCCCGAGGACATACAGCTTTACTGTACGATTAAATGATGATGGCGTCCTCTTGGGTAAAATATTCCGGAGGTAAAATAGTCCCCCATTCGGATCTCCGGGCGGGGACTACTCAAGAGGACGTCGTTATCAGGAGAAAGAAAACTGGCATTCTACGGATCGGAGCGTGGAATGTCAGATCCCTTAATCGGGCAGGTAGGTTAGAAAATTTAAAAAGAGAAATGGATAGGTTAAAGATAGATATAGTGGGAATTAGTGAAGTTCGGTGGCAGGAGGAAGAAGACTTTTGGTCAGGTGATTGATTACAGGGTTATAAATACAAAATCAAATAGAGATAATGCAGGAGTAGGTTTAATAATGAATAAAAAAATAGGAATGCGGGTTAGCTACTACAAACAGCATAGTGAACGCATTATTGTGGCCAAGATAGACACACATCCCATGCCTACTACAGTAGTACAAGTTTATATGCCAACTAGCTCTGCAGATGATGAAGAAATAGATGAAATGTATGACGAGATAAAAGAAATTATTCAGGTAGTGAAGGGAGACGAAAATTTAATAGTCATGGGTGACTGGAATTCGTCAGTAGGAAAAGGGAGAGAAGGAAACATAGTAGGTGAATATGGATTGGGGAGAAGAAATGAAAGAGGAAGCCGCCTTGTAGAATTTTGCACGGAGCATAACTTAATCATAGCTAACACTTGGTTCAAGAATCATAAAAGAAGGTTGTATACCTGGAAGAATCCTGGAGATACTAAAAGGTATCAGATAGATTACATAATGGTAAGACAGAGATTTAGGAACCAGGTTTTAAATTGTCGGACATTTCCAGGGGCAGATGTGGATTCTGACCACAATCTATTGGTTATGAACTGCAGATTGAAACTGAAGAAACTGCAAAAAGGTGGGAATTTAAGGAGATGGGACCTGGATAAACTGAAAGAACCAGAGGTTGTAGAGAGTTTCAGGGAGAGCATAAGGGAACAATTGACAGGAATGGGGGAAAGAAATATAGTAGAAGAAGAATGGGTAGCTCTGAGGGATGAAGTAGTGAAGGCAGCAGAGGATGAAGTAGGTAAAAAGACGAGGGCTAATAGAAATCCTTGGGTAACAGAAGAAATATTGAATTAAATTGATGAAAGGAGAAAATATAAAAATGCAGTAAATGAAGCAGGCAAAAAGGAATACAAACGTCTCAAAAATTAGATCGACAGGAAGTGCAAAATGGCTAAGCAGGGATGGCTAGAGGAAAAATGTAAGGATGTGGAGGCTTGTCTCACTAGGGGTAAGAAAGATACTGCCTACAGGAAAATTAAAGAGACCTTTGGAGAGAAGAGAACCACTTGTATGAATATCAAGAGATCAGATGGCAACCCAGTTCTAAGCAAAGAAGGGAAGGCAGAAAGGTGGAAGGAGTATATAGAGGGTTTATACAAGGGTGATGTACTCGAGGACAATATTATGGAAATGGAAGAGGATGTAGATGAAGATGAAATGGGAGATAAGATACTGCGTGAAGAGTTTGACAGAGCACTGAAAGACCTGAGTCGAAACAAGGCCCCGGGAGTAGACAACATTCCATTAGAATTACTGATGGCCTTGGGAGAGCCAGTCATGACAAAACTCTACCATCTGGTGAGCAAGATGTATGAGACAGGCGAAATACCCACAGACTTCAAGAACAATATAATAATTCCAATCCCAAAGAAAGCAGGTGTTGACAGATGTGAAAATTACCGAACACGAATTCTTTACAGACGAATGGAAAAACTGGTAGAAGCGGACCTCCGGGAATATCAGTTTGGATTCCGTAGAAATGTTGGAACACGTGAGGCAATACTAACCTTACGACTTATCTTAGAAGAAAGATTAAGAAAAGGCAAACCTACGTTTCTAACATTTGTAGACTTAGAGAAAGCTTTTGACAACGTTAACTGGAATACTCTCTTTCAAATTCTGAAGGTGGCAGGGGTAAAATACAGGGAGCGAAAGGCTATTTACAATTTGTACAGAAACCAGATGGCAGTTATAAGAGTCGAGGGGCATGAAAGGGAAGCAGTGGTTGGGAAAGGAGTGAGACAGGGTTGTAGCCTCTCCCCGATGTTATTCAATCTGTATATTGAGCAAGCAGTAAAGGAAACAAAAGAAAAATTCGGAGTCGGTATTAAAATCCATGGAGGAGAAATAAAAACTTTGAGGTTCGCCGATGACATTGTAATTCTGTCAGAGACAGCAAAGGACTTGGAAGAGCAGTTGAACGGAATGGACAGTGTTTTGAAAGGAGGATATAAAATGAACATCAACAAAAGCAAAACGAGGATAATGGAATGTAGTCAAATTAAATCGGGTGATGCTGAGGGGATTTGATTAGGAATTGAGACACTTAAAGTAGTAAAGGAATTTTGCTATTTAGGGAGCAAAATAACTGATGATGGTCGAAGTAGAGAGGATATAAAATGTAGACTGGCAATGGCAAGGAAATGGTTTCTGAAGAAGAGAAATTTGTTAACATCGAGTATAGATTTAAGTGTCAGGAAGTCGTTTCTGAATGTATTTGTATGGAGTGTAGCCATGTATGGAAGTGAAACATGGACGATAACCAGTTTGGACAAGAAGAGAATAGATGCTTTTGAAATGTGGTGCTACAGAAGAATGCTGAAGATAAGGTGGGTAGATCACGTAACTAATGAGGAGGTATTGAATAGGATTGGGGAGAAGAGAAGTTTGTGGCACAACTTGACTAGAAGAAGGGATCTGTTGGTAGGACATGTTTTGAGGCATCAAGGGATCACAAATTTAGCATTGGAGGGCAGCGTGGAGGGTAAAAATCGTAGAGGGAGACCAAGAGATGAATACACTAAGCAGATTCAGAAGGATGTAGGCTGCAGTAGGTACTGGGAGATGAAGAAGCTTGCACAGGATAGAGTAGCATGGAGAGTTGCATCAAACCAGTCTCAGGACTGAAGACCACAACAACAACAACAGTAACAACATATTACATCATCTTTGCTCTCCCTCCCACTTCATAATCTGCTGATTAATGAAGAAAGCCTTAAGTATTGGTAGTACAAACATTATCTGATTGAATACACTTTACATATTTAGATACGGCTGCCACATGATCATTGGCTTTTCGGACTCCGTTTAGAGTACTGCTGAGAGGATGTGGTGAAGTAATTAATTTGAGCCTTGTAACGCTTCTATACTTAACCTAAAAAAGATGATCAATGAATTTTGTAGTATTTGTATCCTATTAGATTTCTTCCGTTGATACATTTTCTTGACGTTATCCGTCCCCTGAAACTACCATGACGAGAAATTTGCGCTAATCCACATAAACTTCGGATTCATTAACTCAGACTGAATATACACTTTATGTATTGCGATGTGTAACTGCTGTGTACGGACGCAGGAGGAGGTGGACACTGTTCGCGAACAGCTGAACGTACTGATGGCCACGGTCAGCAGGCTGCTGCCTCGGAGTGTAGTGGCAGTGGGGATTCTGGTGCGTCGCATGGTACACCCGAGGTGTTACATGCATCAGCCACGGTCTCTGCTGTCGAGACATCTTCGCGGGTACCGTGCGCGGTTGGGCCACCCTCTCCCCAAGGGGAGTGGCGGGTTCAACAGCGTTCGCGTCGCGCGAGGCGGAGGATCAATGTGGACGCTGGCCGTGTGGCATCTCCCGCTCTGCCTGTGAGTGGACATGTGGCCGCTCCTTCAAAAATGTCCGAGCAGGCACACGGGGGAAGGAGCTTTTTAGAGACTGGGAGCTCCAATGCTAGGCGGGTGATGGAGCCCCTTAGGAAAATAGCAAAGAGGACGGAGAAGAATGCCAGTGTTCACTCTGTCTGCTTGCCGGGGGGTCTCGTCCGAGATCTGGAGGAGGCACTGCCGGCGGCGATAGAGAGCACTGGGTGCACCCGATTGCAAATTGTTGCTCATGTCAGCACCAATGACTCCTTCCATCTGGGTTCAGAGGTCATCCTCAGTTCGTACAGGCGGTTGGCGGAGTTGGTGAAGGCGGCAAGCCTCGCTCGTGGTGTGGAACCTGAGCTGACTATTTGTAGTATCGTTCCCAGAACCGATCGCGGTCCTCTGGTTTGGAGCCGAGTGGAAGGCTTAAACCAGAGGCTCAGACGATTCTGCGGAGATCTGGGGTGCAAATTTCTCGACCTCCGCCATCGGGTGGAGAAATGTAGGGTCCCCCTGAATAGGTCAGGCGTGCACTACACGCCGGAAGCGGCTACAAGGGTAGCGGAGTACGTGTGGAGTGCTCATGGGGGTTTTTTAGGTTAGAGAATTCCCTCCCTAGGCCCGACAAGACGCCTCCTGAGACGCGGCAAGGTAGGAGTAGGCAAAATGCAACAGGAAATAACAATATTAATGTGCTAATAGTAAACTGCAGTAGCGTCTATAGAAAGGTCCCAGAACTGCTCTCATTATTAACGGTCACAACGCCCATATAGTACTAGGGACAGAAAGTTGGCTGAAACCAGACGTAAACAGTAATGAAATCCTAAACTCAGATTGGAATGTATACCGCAGAGACAGGCTGGACAGTGAAAGGGAAGGCGTGTTTATAGCGATAAGAAGTGCAATAGTATCGAAGGAAATTGACGGAGATCCGAAATGTGAAATGATTTGGGTGAAGGTCACGGATAAAGCAGGCTCAGACATGGTAACTGGATGTCTCTATAGGCCCCCTGGCTCAGCAGCTGTTGTGGCTGAGCACCTGAAGGATAATTTGGAAAATATTTCGAGTAGATTTCCCCACCATGTTATAGTTCTGGGTGGAGATTTTAATTTGCCGGATACAGACTGGGAGACTCAAACATTTATAACGGGTGGCAGGGACAAAAAATCCAATGATTTTTTTTTAAGTGCATTATCTGAAAACCACCTTGAGCAGTTAAACAGAGAACCGACTCGTGGCGATAACATATTAAACCTTCTGGTGACAAACAAACCCGAAGTATTTGAAACAGTTAACGCAGAACAGGGAATCAGCGATCATAAAGCGGTTACTGCATCGATGATTTCAGCCGTAAATAGAAATATTAAAAAATATATGAAGATTTTTCTGTTGAGCAAAAGTGGCAAAAAGCAGATTTCAGAGTACTTGACGGTTCATCACAAAAGTTTTATCTCAAGTACACATAGCCAAAGCCTTGCAGACAAACAAAAATTACACAAAACGAAATGTAGTGTGAGGAGGGCTATGCAAGAGGCGTTCAATGAATTCGAAAGTAAAGTACTATGTACTGAATTGGCAGGAATTTTGGTTTTATGTCAAAGCGCTAGGTGGATCAAACAAAATGTCCATACTCTCTGTGACCAAAATGGTACTGAAACAGAGGATAACAGACTAAATGCCGAAATACTAAATGTCTTTTTCCAAAGCTATTTCACAGAGGAAGACTGCACTTAGTTTCTTCTCTAGATTGTCGCACAGATGACAAAATGGTAGATATCGAAATAGATGACAGATGGATAGAGAAACAATTAAAATCGCTCAAAAGATGAAACGCCCCTGGACCTGATGGGATACAACTTCGATTATACACAGAGTACGCGAAGGAACTTGACCCCCTTCTTGCAGCGGTGTACCATAGATATCTAGAAGAGCGTAGTGTTCCAAAGGATTGGAAAAGGGCACAGGTTATCCCCGTTTTCAAGAAGGGACGTCGAACAGATGTGCAGAACTATAGACCAATATCTCTAACGTCGATAAGTTGTAGAATTTAAAAAAATGGTTCAAATGGCTCTGAGCACTATTGGACTCAACTTCTGAGGTCATTAGTCCCCTAGAACTTAGAACTAGTTAAACCTAACTAACCTAAGGACATCACAAACATCCATGCCCGAGGCAGGATTCGAACCTGCGACCGTAGCGGTCTTGCGGTTCCAGACTGCAGCGCCTTTAACCGCACGGCCACTTCGGCCGGCTGTAGAATTTAGGAACACGTATTATGTTCGAGTATAATGGCTTTTCTGGAGACTAGAAATCTTCTCTGTAAGAATAAGCATGGGTTTCGAAAACGACGATCGTGTGATACCCAGCTCTCGCTATTCGTCCACGAGACTCAGAGGGCCACAGACGCGGGTTCCCAGGTAGATGCCCTGTTTCTTGACTTACGCAAGGCGATTGATACAGTTCCCCACAGTCGTGTAATGAACAGAGTAAGAGCTTGTGGACTATCAGAAAAATTGTGTGATTGGATTGAAAAGTTCCTAGATACCAGAACGCAGCATGTCATTCTCAATGGAGAGAAGTCTTCCGAAGTATGAGTGATTTCAGGTGTGCCGCAGGGGAGTGTCATAGGACCGTTTCTATTCACAATATACATAAATGACCTTGTGGATAATATCGGAAGTTCACTGAGGCTTTTTGCGGATGATTCTGTAGTATATCGAGAGGTTGTAACAATGGAAAATTGTACTGAAATGCAGGAGGACCTGTAAAGAATTGACGGTTGGTGCAGGGAATGGCAATTGAATCTCAATGTAGAAAAGTGTAATGTACCGCAAATACATAGAAGGAAAGATACTTTATCATTTAGCTACAATATAGCAGGTCAGCAGCTGGAAGCAGGTAGTTCCATAAATTATCTGCGAGTAGGCATTAGGAGTGATTTTAAATGGAATGACCATATAAAATTAATCGTCGGTAAAGCAGATGCCAGAATGAGATTCATTGGAAGAATCATAAGGACATGCAGTCAGAAAACAAAGGAAGTAGGTTACAGTACACTTGTTCGCCCACTGTTTGAATACTGCTCAGCAGTGTAGGATCCGTACCAGATGGGGTTGATAGAAGAGATAGAGAAGATCCAACGGAGAGCAGCGCGCTTCGTTACAGGATCATTTAGTAATCACGAAAGCATTACAGAGATGATAGATAAACTACAGTGGAAGACTCTGCAGGAGAGACGCTCAGTAGCTCGGTATGGGCTTTTGTTGAAGTTTCGAGGACATACCTTACCGAGGAGTCAAGCAGTATATTGCTCCTTCCTACGTACATCTCGCGAAGAGACCATGAGGATAAAATCACAGAGATTAGAGCCCACACAGAGGCATACCGACCATCTTTCTTTCCACGAACAATACGAGACTGGAATAGAAGGGAGAACCGATAGAGGTACTCAAGGTACCCTCCGCCACACACCGTCAGGTGGATTGCGGAGTATGGATGTAGATGTAGATGTGTGGAAATTTATATTATGACACAGTGTTTACACTGCAGACGTATTTTTACACTCATTTTGCAATATTGTGACACCTGACAAGCATCACTGATGTCAAAAGCACTTGGAAAGAATAATGTGGCATTTGAGAAGCATCATTAAGTTTGTCTACCAAACCATGTGTGAAAAATGTGGTGTCTGCCATAGAAATTTGAAAAAGGCGGTGTTCTGCGTAGACTGTAAGTAATGGTTTCATTGGGGCGAATGTAGCGGCAAGCAAACGAGGATAGAAAATGAGGCTCTTCCATGGCAGTGTAGGTGACGTAGAAAGGACAGAAAAATCGCTGGATAGGAAGCAAAAATTTGTGCCCTTAAGGCTGAATTAGATAAAGTGAACTAGGAGTTATGCGGGTTAAGGGAGGAAAAAGAGACTGGGAAAAGGTAGCAAGAAAAGGGTAAAAAAGGGAAACACTTGAAAAAACTCCACAAATTCAAATAGTAAATCAATTTAGCTTGCTATCTGAGTGGAGGAAGGGCCTCATCCGGGTGTAGTTGAATGTAGGTTGAAACAGAGTATTAAGTTAAAGTAAAGATACATGTCTGGATCAAACCAGAATAGGAAAAGAAGAATTCTGCTTCTAGGCAGCGGTCATGGGAAGGGTGTGGGCTAGCAGCATCAGGAGAAATTAGGTGCAGGGTACCAGGTCACAGGTTTTGTGAAACCAAGTGCTAGCCTTAGCCAGGTAATAGAAAACTTAGGTCAGATATGCAGGGACTTCGAGAAGGAAGATTAGGTGATTATAGTTGGGGGAGCAGGAAACAGCCTGGCTATGAATCCAAGATACAGTATTAGGAGTGACCTGGATAAAATAGGAGCAGAAACTGGGCGCACAAATGTGGGGTTTGTGGAAGTCCTTCAGCGCCATGATCAGCCCTGGGCAAACACTGCTGTAAGACATGTTAACACTGAGCTGAATAGGATGATGCAGACACCGGCAAGATCTCACATAAGTGTTGCTCCAGTAAATGCTTATTGGTTGGTGGGGATACACTAGACATGCCCTGCACCTGAATAGAAAATAGAAAAATAAGTTATCTCCTCTATTAGCAGAAACTGTAAGGGGGGCCTCAGTCACACAAGGGGTGATCCCAGTGGTTAATGGGTCCAGGCACACAAGTCATTTAGGTTAAAGCCAAAGACCAAAGAGACAAAAATCAAGATAAATAGAATAAAAGAAACTTCATGTACAGTAAATATGGGCAAAGCTAAGGACAGTATCAAATTACTTCATTAAAATATCAGGGAAAAAAAAACAAAGTGGGTGAGGTATTAGTGTGTGTTTGATGATCTCAAAAATAAACATGAGATTAATATACTCCGTCTGTCTGAACACCATGTAACTGTGGGGATGGATAGTGTCATTATAAATGGGTCTAATTTAGCATCCTACATTTGTAGATCTAGGATGATGCAAGAAGGAGTTGCCATTTTCATAAAACAAGGGTATAAATACAAAACTGTAGAAGTAAGTAAATGTTGTGTTGATCAGGACTTTGAGGTTTGTGCATGTGAACTTCGGCTAGATGATGTAGTATCGATATTAGCAACAGTGTACATTAGAAGGCTGGGAAGTATTGATTAAAAAAATTGACTCCCTATTATGCTGTCTGTCAGACAAAAGGAAGAAGAAATTAATCTCTGGTGATATCAGTGTAAACTTTCTAAGTGATTCTGAAAGGAAAAGTGAACTAGAAGTTTTATTAATAACATATAACCTAGAATCAGTGGTCATTTTCCTTACACATATAGCTCAAGACAGTAGCACTCAAATAATGTATTTGTACAGAAAGACGATGTAAAACAAGCACTTGTTTGAACTGTGGTAAATGGATTGTCATACCATGATGCACAACTTGTTAACTTACTAAACCTAACAGGGTGTACACTTCAGAAACCATTAAGTAAAAGTGTGAGGGTGCTCAACCTGGTATCTATAGAGCAACTCAGGGAAAGTTTAGGAAATGTTAACTAGGGAGATGTATATAATGAGGGAAATTTTAATGATAAGTGCAACGTATTTCTTGATAAATTTATATCCCTTTTTGAACATTAGTTCCCAAAGAAAATTACTAAATGTAACACGACACACTTTTCGAAGAAACCTTTAATTACTACAGGTATTACAGTGTCTTCAGAAAGAAAAGGAAAACTGTTTGAGACCAGAAGAACTAGTAAAGATCCAGAAGTAGTTTTACACTATAAAAATTATTCTAACACACTGAGAAATGTTGTAAGAAACTCGAGAAATATATACGCTAGAGAAGAAATTAACAATTCCGGAAATAATGCCGAATCAATATGGCATGTTAGAAGGAATACAGGAAAAGTAGCCACTGGTGTAGGCAGTATTACTATTAAAGAGAATGCGACAATCCTAACCAACAGTACACAAGTAGCTAATGTATTTAATAACATTTCTTAAGTGTAGGCGGAAAAATTGGTGAAAATAGTTCAAAAGAAAAAGTCAGGCAGTACATGTAAGAGTCAGTTTTGAGAAATTTTAGTCAGATTAAATTTCACCTAACAACCTCTAGTGAAATAAGAAAAATTGTTAAATCTTTCAAAAGTAAATGTTCTGTTGAAGTAGATGACAGCTCTAATAAGATATTAAAACAATGTGGAGCCATTACAGCTGATGTTCTGAGTCACATATGTAATGCATCACTAACTCAAGGTATTTCCCCAGGCAGGCTAAAACTTGCCATTGTCAGGCCTCTCTACAAGAAGGAGGACACCACAGATGTCAATAATTATCAGACAGTATCTTTACTTAGAGAATTTTCAAAAATCTTCGAGAAAATAATGTACTCGAGAGTGGTTAGCCATCTCAACAGTAATGGGATACTTAGTAAATCACAGTTCGGATTTCAAAAATGCTGCTCCACTGAGACAGCAATATACAATTTCACTGTACACATAATACAGTCTTTAAATAGTAAAATGTCACCAATAGGAATATTCTGTGACTTGTCCAAAGCATTTGATGGTGTAAACCTTGACATTATGTTACAGAAGTTACAATTCTATGGTATAAATCGAATAGCATGTGAGTGGTTTGAGTCATACCTATAGAATAGGAAACAAAAAGTTTCTTTATATGGGTCAAGTGATTTACAGATGTTCCACAGGGTTCCATCATGGGTCGCCTTCTGTTCTTGATATGTATGACCGACCTCCCATCTTATAAGAGACAAGAACCTGAACTGGCATTGTTTGCTGATGATACAAGCATCATTATTAATCCAGTAAAAGAAACTCCTATTGAAAGTGATACAAATATGGTCTTTGGAAAAGTCATTAATTGGTTTTCAGCAAATGGGCTTGCTCCAAACTTAGAAAAACCACAGTACATCCAATTTTCTGCTGCAAAAAGTACAGTTCCTTCAATAAGTATAACATATCAACAGAAGTCAGTAGACAGGGTAGAGCATATTAAGTTTTTGGGTGTCCTTGTAGATGAGAATGTTAACTGGCAAATTTATATTTTGGCACTTCTAAAGAGACTAGGTTTAGCAACGTTTGCAATCAGAATTATCGCCAATTTTGAGAATATATAGAAGTTAGTAAGCTAACATATTTTACATACTTTCATT
The DNA here is from genome assembly GCF_023898315.1 of Schistocerca nitens. Taxonomy (NCBI): domain Eukaryota; kingdom Metazoa; phylum Arthropoda; class Insecta; order Orthoptera; family Acrididae; genus Schistocerca; species Schistocerca nitens. Next base: position 955,911,676 of record NC_064616.1, read on the forward strand.
CTCTGACGTCATATGGAATAATATTTTGGGATAACTCAACACTTAGACAAAATGTATTCACTGCTCAAAAGGAAGTGTTTAGAATAATGTGTGGGGTAAATAGTCGCTCGTCTTGTAGGCATCTTTTTAAAAGATTAGGAATTCTTACAACGGCCTCACAGTGCATTTACTCACTAATGATATTTGTTCTCAACAACATGGACCAGTTTAAAAACAACAGGGACATTCATGATTATAATACCAGAAAAAAATATGCTGCTATAAGTATTTTTGACAAATTACTAGATGAATTAAAATGCAGTAATAGCTTCAAAAATAAACTGAAATTATATCTCCTTGACGACTCTTTCTATACCATAGACGTATTCTTGAATAGGAATAAATAAATCTATTAATGTAGTACATGCATGTTGTGCCATTTAAGGGAATGGGGTAAATAACAGAAATATTAATCTTTAACACTACTGCAATATACATACATGAAAATATCTTGTATCATATGTGCATTTCTTGGCACTCGACACATTCCACATCATAATGGCTTCCGTACCGTGCGATTGATCAATGGAACACGCAACCAACTAACTAACTAACTCATGGATATGAAAAGTAGTTGATTTAGGACTCTGTGACATATTAAACCAAACAGAGTAAACAGAAGGAACGATCATTGTTTGTACCAGTGCACACATCTGTTAGTGACATTATGAAACTCATGGTACAGCAAACAAACAATGGCAGTAAGAAACTCGTGGCACAAAGACTGAAATATGCTCGTTTTCTATGATACAGCCATCTGTTGGTGACAGAACCAACCGGGATGTGAAAGAGGACTTGGTTATATTTCGCGTTTTCCGAGTTTTCCATACATTATTTATGCTAAAACTCACGTTCAGCAAGTACAAATTCCTAATCTGGTATTTATGTCTTATAAGGCAGTGTTTGTTTTCAATTATTTATAGAGAAATATGCTACCTACTAGTTGCAGTATTCCGTGGAATGATATAAAGTTTAATATGAATTTTACCTACATAACAGTCCGCTCCCGGTAGCTGAGTGATCAGCGCGACAGACTGTCAATCCAAAGGGCCCGCGTTCGATTCCCGGCTGGGTCGGAGATTTTCTCCGCTCAGGGACTGGGTGTTGTGTTGTCCTAATCATCATCATTTCATCCCCATCAACGCGCAACTCGCCGAAGTAGCGTCAAATCGAAAGACTTGCACCAGGCGAACGGTCTACCCGACGGGAGGCCCTCGTCACACGACATTTCATTTTTACCTACATGACTGATGAGCCAGTTCGGAAACGAACTTTTGGAAGTCAGTGTGGCAAACGTAGTTGACAGATTTTCAGTATTTTACGCTGTTCAGATACTTTACCATATTTTGTGACTATGTCAGCATTATGAGTTTTACATATTAAGTTATTCTCTTAACGTCAGCAGATCACAGTTTCTCTACAATACAGTGGTAGGAAAAACGGTTTGCGTGTGTGGGTGAGCGGACCAAGGGGCAAGTTGAGTGGGGTTGCAGAGGGAAGGCTTTCAAAGTGCTAAGAAATGATGAAGCTAGGATTCCCAGAATGACCTTGATGATAAGGAAATGTTGATACTGATGTTAGAGAAATATAACACACGCAGTTGCCTGAGAATGGTAGGATGCATGGAGTGGTCTTGAAGATAAGAAAGTGCTGATGCTGCCGGCAATGAAGGTGGTACATCGCACGATGTTTAGTTTGGCGTGAAACCGCAGTGACCCATCCCTTCTCTTGCTCAAAGAAAAGTAGCACATTTTTCTTCTGTGCTGGGTAAACAACAAAGCTGCAGATTTTCAGGCGAATATACTTAACATGGGTTTGTTGCAGAATTCTTCAACATATTTTCAGTCTGAATATAAGAAGTTCCAATGAGACAGAAAAGCTACTGTCCACTAATCATTAAGGTTTTGGAAAGCATCGCTTCTACGAAACTCAGCTTGCCCTGTTCTCACATGACATCGTGTGAACCACGGATAGAGGATAACAGGAAGATTCCATATTCCTACGTTTCCAGAAAGCATGTGACATGATTCGTAGCCATGTGTGAACCAAACGTTGAAATAGCTTCAGCGGCTCTTCTGTGCAGTGTAGGATGTTGTTCTTCCGGTAACATCTTACAAAAGTCTTGTCAGTTCCAGGACTGGACAAACAGGTCGCTGAGCTTGGTACTAGCCAGTATGTCTGTCGTCTCAGGTTGTTTCTAATGAGGTAAAAAAGTAACAGCTAAAAGCGAGAACGGTCTAACAAGTAAATTGCAGTCCGTCTGCAGTCTTGCGATGTTCTGGAATGTCGTGGAGAACTCATGATGAAACGTTTCAATTGAAAAAACGTAGTCAGTAAAGTCAGGTCCACAAATGGCTGTTTTAACTTACGGAAATGTTCCATGTTATGAAGGTGAGGCTGATTTTTCCGTGGGATTAATTTTTGTTTGATAACATCAATATTTCCCGCCATATCTGTTACTAAAAAATTCTCTCTTTCCATTGAGACACTTAAAAAATTTAAATAATGGATTTTATCATCACTCTGCTAACCCTTAACACAATTTCATTTCTCTAAAGGCCACCCTCAGTTCAGTTCGCATTCACTGTCGTTCGTTAGCAGACAAGTGCATCACATCGTCTTTGTGGCTGTTGTCATGACGGTCCTATGAATATTTTTCGAGCACATAGTGATGCGATAGCATATTAAGCACTTTCTAAGGCATTTCAACGATACGAAACGTATGGCAGTTCCCATTCGGCACTGAGACATGTGGCCTCTCCACGTTTTCTTTATCAGACTTGTGCGTTGAGGTTGTTGTATTTCTAATGCACCACCTAAATTTAGCGCAGATAGTACTGTCGTCAAACTGCTTGGCGTCTGGCAACGCGAATGCTACACACTAGCAGCGTCTGGCTGTGACCTTTCTCGTCTCCCCTCAGCCCCACTTGCTACTGCACTCGGAGTGTTCTTTGGCCTGGCCTTATCCACCACAATAAGAAACAATCTTTTGGCAGTCATAAAAGTTTTATTGAATATAAAACTAATAATATTGCATGAATAACGGCTTTTTATTTCGCTCTTTACAAAAAATCCTGGTACCTCTAATTAACTTATTGTTATCATTAAATTGATGGACTTGGTTGGCTTGTTAATACATTAAGTCACTGACGTTCTGTTACAGGCGATGGGATTCCCAAAGAAGGGCAATAAATATTGCTTGATGGTTTTGTTAGGGATATTGGCGGTTGTAGTGGGTGACAAGGTCTGCTGCAGAAACGCTTCTCTTGTGGGATATCGTCTTCTTGCAGGAAGGTTAGGGGTTACTTCCTATCTAGGTATCTATTGATCCACAGTATGCACTCCACTTGGTGTGGGAGCTGCTTTTGATAAGTCTTGTATGTAGATTGGGATGGGGTGCATGGGGATCTGATAGTGTAGGAAATGGTTAGGAAAACCAGTACGCGGGTACTTCCAATTGCATTGAGGACTTCTGCTGTGAAGGGCCCACGAAGGGTGGGAGAAACTAGGACGATATCTAGAGTTGTGTTGGTTTCAGGACAAGTGTGCTGTCGGATGACAACAGTGTCACCTTGGTGGGAGTCTGCCTACTAATGCCACGGCTGTAGTTCTGTAGGTGTTCTATGGATGCTGAGGTAGGTGGCAGTAATAAAGGTGCAAAAGGTTTGGTTGGTGTGAATGAGAAAGTCATAGGGAATGTGGTGATTAGGTTGGATGTAGATAGTGGCGGAGTTAATGGCACAGCTGTTGAAGTGAAGGGTAACTATAAGGTGTTTTGTGGGAGAATTGCAGAAGGGTTGTGGTTGAACTGGGATACTCTTCTGATGACTATTTGCAAACCAACCTCTGCCACAGTTAGGGGATTATCCATACAGTAAAGCATGTATGGAGGGATTCGAATGATGTGATATGATTGAGGGAGCGTTTCATGAACGACATAGATATCGACGATGTGTTGGGACAGGATAAGCATTAAAAAGGGCTTGTTTGAGGGTTGGTATGGGATTTTGTGATAGGGGATGTTTTATTGCTGTTGCGCGCTGAAGATAGCCTATGGAGTAGGTTGCATGTGTGAGAGGAGAAAAGGTTTTAAACAAGTGCATCGAGATAGGTTAGTACTAAGCTGACTTGGTTTCCGGTGTAAGTGGCTTGGGTATTGGTGTAGAATATGTAATGGGCAACAAGGACAATTTTGTGAAGACTATACGGTCGTGAGAAGAGGTGGATATTTAGATGACAATGGTGAGGAAACTGATGATATCTTCAGCAGAGGTAGCTGGACGGAGGGGGTGATGAACAGGATTATTAATAGGTCGGAGGGGTATGGTTGATTATAGTATAACTGTGGTTTTGCATTTGGCAGAGTAGGATGAGTGGGTATCGTTGCAGGTGTTTCGTGTGGGAAAGGAGGCGACACTGGGAAATTGTTTGAGGAAGTGGGAGGCCTTACAATGAGGACAGCTGGATGTATTTTTGCAGTTGGGAGCGGGGTAGCTGTTGTAAAGGGTGCGGTTTTGACAACGATTGGATTGTGGTGGTACTTGAAGGTTTTGACATTGTAGCGGTCAGTCAGGGTCCCTCTATAAGGAGGTGACCAATGGTTGGAGCAGTTTCAGTGAAGACGTGCGTAAAGAACTTGAGACCGGAGGCAGTGTAGATGCAGGGGGCTGTGCGTATTTCTATCGCAGGGAACTGAGTTAGGAGACCGCCTCCTCTGCCATGATGTGGGGTCCAACCTTCGTGATCATGGCAGTGAGGGTGGGTGCAAGGTGGGGAGGCGGAGACTGTTTTGATCAAGAGGCGGAGTTGAAGGGAGCATGGGAGGCATGAGGGCCAAAGATGATGTGTGGGGATTTGAGTTACACATCTGAGTGGAAGGTGGGGATCGTGGATTTCATAAGGGCAGTATCGTCGTGGGGTATGATTTTGGTGATGTTAATGTAAGGGATGTATTTCCTTATTTCGAGGGTTACATATTTTGAATGTAGCAATTTTTCGTCATGGTAGTAAGGATGAAGGAGTGAAGCGCTAGCTGAGGCAGAGGTTATAAGTGGGGTGTTGGAGGGGGGGGGGGCTATGCAATACCCATGTATTCAGTGGGATAGGAATCAGTTTGGGTTTTTTGGTTATAGAGCTGGTTTAATTATTCCATGTTAGGATGTTTCTGTCGTTTTGATGAGAGTGGGATCAAGTTGGTGAAGGGGAATTGGAGGAGGTGGAATATGTAATGGTTTAGGTCCTTCTATTTGACTTGAGTTAATTTGGTTGCTTGTTGATTTGGGGCTGATATTGTGGTTTCTGGTGTCGCGACAATAGCACAGCGAGATGTTTTCCTTCCTGGTGTTGAAGCTGGGGAAATGACTTTGGTTCAAATGGCTCTGAGCACTATGGGACTCAACTGCTGTGGTCATAAGTCCCCTAGAACTTAGAACTACTTAAACCTAACTAACCTAAGGACAGCACACAACACCCAGCCATCACGAGGCACAGAAAATCCCTGACCCCGCCGGGAATCGAACCCGGGAACCCGGGCGTGGGAAGCGAGAACGGGAAATGACTGCTGTGGGACATGTTGGAAGCGGGTGAGAGGCAGAGAAAATTATAGAAGGCGAGGAAGAGATCGTGGGAAAGATTGGGCAGGTAAAGGAAGTGACTGTGTGTGGGTAAGATACTGTGAGAAGGGGAGGTTAGACGCAGGGTGCTGGATTGGAGGGAAGTGCTAGATGTAGTGACAGCTGGAGTTGGGAAGGTCTGGTATAGATGACTGATGTGGTAGTAGTGTTCGCAGAGGGACAGAGTGACAGAGGACAGCTTGCAGATGGTGATTACTGGGGAGGAAATGTCGCTAAAATCATGGAGAATAGTAGCTACACCAGGGGCGATGTGACGATAATGACACCAGCTGAAGGTCGCAGCTGTGTCGAAGAAGACGGCGGCGACGACGACTACGGTGGTGGCGACGTAGACTCTCTCGATGACGAAGATGGGGGCCATGAGTGAAGGTGGTGGCTTAGAAAGTGGCTATATGACTGATGATGAGGCGACGAAAGGGCTGCAGTGAGAATTACAATGGTGTATGTGGAGAGATGAGGAGAATGATCAGCACACATTCACAGGAAAAGACTCGAACATACAGAACAGACACACACAACAGACAGTGATACGAAGTGTAGGAGAATACTCCCTCTCCCGGCCTACACAGTACAGATCAGCGCAAAGTACTGATACAGCACTACACAGCACCCTAGTCAGTCTATTGTAGCAGCTGTTGGAGATGAAAGACTTCAGTCCTTGGAAGAAGGGAGCCATCATGCACACGAACTTATGTGCACCAGACATACGTCATAGAAATTTGAGAATATTGATTTACATATGTGGTGTCTTTTATTTCGGATATTTCCGAAATAACAGACAGCTTGAGTGATTCAGTGACCATATAAATACGTATTTAATGATTTTCAGTGACATTACCTCATTTTGGCAATGAAATGACTTGAGATGAATTCAGTGACCACCATAGACATGGGTGAGCCCTATCTACAGGCTGAATTCTGAACAAAGGAGTTCTGAATGCTACCTGTAGTTGACAATAACTCGCCCTTACATAAAAAAGTTCTGTAGTTACGATTCACGCGGCAAGGCAGACACCACATAATCCCTGTGGCGGTTCTGCCCTCTCCTAGAGCGGTGGCGGCGGCCGCAGTACTCTCGATCTCTTAGAACTAAAGCGGTGTCCTTACTTACGCTAAATTATACACCCCTTGGAACGCCCGGGCGTGTAATTACTCTTTAACGCTACCTGGGAGTGTATAGTAGCTTTGAAGCAAGTAAAACTTTGACAGTACTGTTGTAATATAACGTCATGATGTTTTTGCAATGAAAGTTATCGGAAAATGACAAAAATGTGATAGAGGCTACAGTTTTCTCCTCTACTAAAGTGTTAACATTACGTAATAGATTTTCCAACGAGCCAGTCGGACAAACCGAAAGCAACAAAACAATTCAAAGATGTGTACACGTTTATTTCATGAAATATGAATTATGGAACATTTTGTATACTGAAGAGTTATGACGTTTCTGGAGAAGGAAAATCTTCTCTATAAATATTGACATGGATTCCGCAAACAGAAATCTAGCTGAATCGGCTCGCTCTGCCTTTCCATGAGCGCTGTAGACAAGGCACTCAGTTTGATGCCGTATTCCACGACTATAGGAAGACATCTGACACCGCCCCTCACTGCCGTTTAGTGAATAAAAACACGAGCCTACCCAGATTGCACCAGATTTGCGACAGATGCCAAGACTAGCAGGTAGATCTCGGAACGTCGCTCTTAACGAAATAAAATCGATAGGTAGAAGGTAATTTCCGAAGTATCGCAAGGAAGTGTGATAGGACGCTTACCGTTTAATTGCATAAAAATGGTCTATCAGAAAGTGACAGAAGCTCCTTCAAACTGTCTGAAGATGATGCGGTGGTCTATAAGAAAACTGCACTGCTGGTAGACAGTATCGACTCGCAGAATGACCTACACGTGATTCATGAGTAGTGCATGTCCTGGCAGTAGACCCTGAACGTAAATAAATATGACTTACTGCGCATACATAGGAAACGAAATACGCTCCTGGATAACTACGTATAATGATTGTGATAAACTGCTGTAAACATTATCTGCCGTAAAATATCTAGGAGTAATTATGCAGATCGGCCTTAAATGAAATGACCAAATAAAACAAGTAGTAGGAAAAGCAGATGCCAGACTGAGATCCATAGGAAGAACCTTAAGGAATTGTAACTCATCTACGAAGGAAAAGGCTCAGAAGACACGTGTTCGACAGATTCTTGATTGTTGTTCATCAGTCTTGAATATTTAACCAGGACGGTGTGTTTCGTCAAGGGATCGTTCAGTCAGCGCGAGAGCGTTTCAGAGATGCTCAACAAACTCCAGTACCTGACGTTACAGTGTAAGCCTTGTGATACGCGAAGAGGTTTACTACTGAAATTTCGGGAGAGCACTTTCTGGACTGATTCGGGCAACATATTACTTCCTACTACATATATTCCGTGAGATGGCCACGAGAATTCGAGAAATTACAGTTAGTACAGAGGCCTACCGCCAATAGTTCTTCAATAGTTCTTCTTCCGCTCCGCTGCTGAGCGGAACAGGTGAGGAGGTATAAATAAGGTAAAGGTGATCACTTAGTGGTATGAGAAGCACCCTCCGCCCAACACCTTTAGTTGGCTTGCGGAGTACGATGTAGTAGAAACATCAATACTTAACCTTACGGAACCTACAGTAGCGACAGGCACCACAAATATTCACATTTGACGTAAGGACCACAATAAAGAACCGCTACTCCATGGTTTGATGTGTTTTACGCAAAAGATAATGGTATAAGTCGTATTCACTGGATTTGTTGGTCGGATGTCGAAATATCGCGAGCAAATCAATATGGTCTCTACAGAAACACAAAATATGAAATATTTACTGCCAGTTCTTAAAAAATTTTGCGTGGCTGCTGAACACCATCTTCGCATACGTTACGTAATCGATTCTGAATCATACGAGACGAGAATGTTTCTGATGGTATTGATACTTCCTAGATTTGTCACGTCAGACGAAGAATCCATTTTTTAATGCGTAATGTTTTCCAATCCTCACAACAATTTACGAAATCAAAAAACTATGCCACTGGACCAGTAAAGGGTTTTCACGATCATAATTGACTGACGGGATTTGGGACTTCTGTTCGATGGAAGGGTATGTTTTTGACCAGTTTACAAGGCAGATCTATACGAAAATTATTCAGGACAGTTCTACCAGCACACAAGGCATAACGATGCGAGGATGTAGCACTTCGACAAAAGCGATCTCCTCGGTGGAAATACAAAAATGCAAGGCATCAGCGTTGGACGCCCAGACTTCAACAGAATGCTCCACTAATGTTGTGAACAAGAACACAACATTAAATCATTAAAATTTCTCCCTCACACAATAACCGTCAAACAAATAGCTGGAGGAACGTATGCATAATGTAGAGAGAACCTCACCACTTCCTCTCACTTACTTCGAATCACTAAAGCTATAAAACTGAGCGACTCCATATATATGCAAAATGTAACAAGTAAATGGTGGTCTCCACATCATCCCATGTACATATTCGTTCTGCGACATACAAACTGCTAAGTAATACATGTAGGTTTTCTAATCTGGACTTCGTACAGTTCTGTTAAGAAAACATTTCTAGACGTTGTCACATGGTCAAGCCATGCACGTCTGCATTCAGGTCCATTAGCTAAGGTATCGGAACAAATCTCCAATCAAATAGCAGATGCAAAAAAGGTTCAAATGGCTCTGAGCGCTATGGGACTTAACTTCTAAGGCAACAGTTCCCTAGAACGTAGAACTACTTAAACCTAACTAACCTAAGGACATCGCACACATACATGCCCGAGGCAGGATTCGAACCTGCGACCGTAGCGATCGCGCGGCTCCAGACTGTAGCGCCTAGAACCGCTCGGCCACCCCGGCAGGCTAACTGATGCACTTGGAAGTTATGCGAAAGTTTAAATAAACACAAACTTGAATTAAATTAATAAAAATATTTGACAACAAAATGCCATTATATGCAGAAAATAAATTGACGTAGACTGTGAGGTAACGAGCGAGTTGTGGCGCTCTGAAAATGTTCTAAGTTCAGAGTTGGCGTGGCTTCACGGGCTGCTCGGTAAACTCGGGTCGTCAGCAAGTGCGTGGTCGCGAACATTAGCCGGAGCAAGAAGGGTAGCCACAGCGCGTCGTCCAGGCCGCCCACGTGGCTGGGAATTCCATGTTGACGCTGTGTCAAGGACTGTGCTTTGTGTCAATGAAGGAGATTTGTATGCTGAAAGTGTCTAAGATGGCGGACTTTATGAAACCACAATGGCAGACACTTCACAGTTCATGTAGAAATTAATAATAGCCAGAGGAATCATGACACCTTAAAAAGAAACACGTACATCACCATTACTAGCACAACGATTCTGATGGTGTAATCAGACTTTCAATATCTTTATTAGATTAAAGTTTAGTATCTGATTGTAAATTATACAAGTAACACCCAGCAACGAATTTCCAAATCTAAACTGTTCATCCGATTTTGTCGATCGACGTATCTTTAGAAAGCTATTAGTGTAAACCTGAATTGGTATGAATTACAGACATGTAACTTGGATACTACATGCGTTATTGGAGGTCAAAGTAGCCAATTACTAATGATCACGTCAGGTTAAGTACTGCACAGATCACGATAAAACGGTAGCAGCATGCTTATAAATATATATTTATTCGTATATATCTTTGTTTGTGTCCGATATATACTATTCTTGAAGAAATTGGTCAAATATTTATTGTGTTTTAGAGAGCTCAGAGACATTAGGCTACTGGCCTACTTTTGCTTCTATTCATTTGATATATGTTTATTTAAATTGTTTATGTGTTTAATAATGTGTGTTAGAGAGGGTTTATAACACTACGGCAGCATTTACGTAGCTTGTACTATGAAATACCAAATTTGGTTTATTACATAGTATGCCCCAACAGAACAAATAGTCCTGTCACGGAAAAGCCACGTATAACACTTCCACTCCGCTACCGCTACACCATAACCTTAAAGTAGGAGTCAGTTTGCAAAACAGAATTATTTTGTTATAGCAATTATGGCATAAAGCAACAGAGCAGTGTTACCCTCTGAGAGGAATTTTGTTGTGTTGACCGTGTTGTACCTATCGGAGGTGGCTTATCGGAAGTGAAAGTCAGAATTACGTAAATATTCGAAAAGTAACAAACATTATTTTTCCTATCTGCACTGTTTAATTGATAAAGAAAAACGGTCGCCAGCCTAACTAGGCAAGAGAATGATTAACATTCTCGTCCAAGAAAATAGTTATTAGTAACTCTAAAGGGTAAACACAACCTATACTTGGCCACACGCGAGTGCAATGAACTCTCACACAGTCATATGTTTACGGTAAGAGTGAATCTAACAGTTGGAGCAGCACTAGCTATTTGCAAAATTATAACAGGTACAGAAAAACACTATCACTTTCAGGGATTACACAAACTGAGTGGTCTTTATACTGTTAATATGCACACAAGAGAGACAAACACTTAGTAATCATGAACATATAATTTCCTACTATGCAATTTTCCACTTTTACTACCATGAGACATAAAATTAACACTTAGGTAAGATACTAACTCACTTTCTGCGATTTACAACAGGCAGTAATGTGATCATTTACTAACCAAAACTTTATAAGCCTCAGTCTTAAGAACTTTTACTTTGAAGTTGGCAACAACACATTAATAAGCATTTTTAATAAGAAAATTATTTTCAGCAAGCATCATTAACTTATACCCACTCTCTTGCCACATTAACTTTAATTTTCTTTTTACTAAGTTCAAGAGGCTTTAATTAGAAAACTGGGTTTTAACGTACTTTCAGTAAGGACACTCGGTAATCACTTTAGTTCAAATGGAGAGGACCCTGAGAGGTGTTATGATGAGGAGAAAAGTCAAGGTAGGTACATAAATTCAGATATAAATTACCTTATATTTAAGCACATTAGCACATCCATTAAGCTGATCCTTCACTGTACATCATTATAGTATTACGTTACAGTGATTGCGCAATGTGGTGGCAACTGCATGTTGGTAGGTGGAATTGCAGGCAGAATTGCTGGACTCGGTCATTTCTTGGTGGCGATGATAGATACAAATTCCAGAATATTTCCAGCTATTTATCCATCCATCCGAGGCCTTAGAAAGAAGCAGGAAAAGCCTCTCTCGAAATCAGCACAATATGCATCTTTTACATGGCAGTGCACGGACTCGTAGCTCGTCTCCGACTCGTAGCTCGCCTCCGACTCGTAGCTCGCCTCCGACTGCTGGCTCGTCCTCAACTGACTATCAGTTCCACCTTTTCTGCATAGGCCAACCACAATTTGCGCGCGCTACACAGTTCCGTTCCCGAGGGGAACCACACTACCTCTTATACACCAAATTACTAAGATTCCTAAGTGAGGATCAGCAGTTTACATAACAGCAAACAAACGCATTGAATAACACAGAACATTTGCACATATTAACATGTCTACAAAAAATTATTCACACAAAATTACAATCATATACAGTAAGCTTTGTTCCCTCCAAATGGGTCAAAGCATTTAAACGAGGGATATGCTACACAGCATACAATCAAATCATGATATCAGCATTAGAGCTATGGTGTTACACATGCCCCATGTTTCGTTGAAGTTTCCTGTAAAGGGTACTTCAAGGAAACTTCTATAACACCTAAGTGGTGTTGGCTACAGAAAAAAAATTATACCATCCAACTTCAGTTGGGAAAAAAATACATATTACAAACATACAGTAATATACACTAAGAATTTTTATACTTTTTTCCAAAAACACTTTCAAAATTGAGACATTTACACTAATTTTCATTTTCACACTGGTTTAAGGAAACTAATTTTGCATCGTTACACAAGATACCTTTAAGCATGTTCATTCCATACACACACAGTTCAAATAAAAGACAAAGCAGTACACAAAATAATCTTCATATTAGTAGAAAAGGTATAGCCTTCAAATAAATAAAAAAATATAATAATAATAATAAACACATATACCATAACACAGAACATTTTAACATAACGAAGCAGAACTTTGTCTTTCAATATTTTCAAAGAAAGTAACTTTCACAGACACACAAGCATGTTAATGATCACAGTACATTTTGCAAGGTTCAGCAATGAATGGAAAGTAAAAAAATTCATGTTGCATCCACATATGTACCAATATCTACACAAAACTGCTATGAGAAATTTTTCCAACTGATTCCTTAAACACAAAATTAGCTTTTCACGGTTCTCTCAAAACAATTAACTTTAAAGCTGCTCTTCATTGATAGCAGTCCAAAATGTTTGTTGCACATAAACACATTAACCTATTCAGAACCTATCTTTAATCATTACTGCTGTGTTTCAAAACAAGGCAGCCCAAAACTTAAGTTATTCCAAAAAACCTAGCATCAAAACATCTACATCCATTTGAATGATAATGCATATATATTTTTTAATAAATTTTCACTGACTTCAGAAAGATAGTCAGTTCATAACACATTGACCAATAAACCTAACTAAGTTCACTGCTTGCCTCAACACTAGCAGTCCATGTTACACATTCTGCCTCTCATTAGCTTGGCAGTCTTTATATATAAATATTTAGGCACAAAAACACAATTTAGATTAAAAACACTAAATAAAACACATTTTTAAATTAACACACTGCCCCATCCTATAGATTTGGCAGTTCGTGGCCACTTATCAACTCCTTGCCCCCACAATGGCAAGTCCTTTGGCTACTGCTCACACAGAATTTGGTAGTCCTCAACTTCAGGACCACAGCATTTTTGTTGTTTTGTCTTATTTTTCTGCCCAACAGCATATTTTTGAGCAGTTTATTATCATCATCTCCAGGTTTTTTCATCTTTATATCACATCTTTGGTAAAATTTGCTTTAATGGTAGAAAACATAAAACCTGCAACTTTGAAACAGCAATTAGGCACTGGTAACAAAACCATTTCTTTTTAAATGACAACATCAGGTAACATACATTAATCAAGAAACAATTAAATGTCATACTTGGGATCAAGACAGGATTAAGAATTTCTTACTACTCCTTTACCATTGCTTTTCCACACACAGTTAGGTCATTATATACATCAAGTCCAGGATAATAATTTTATATCCTATTGAAAGTGATTTCTGTCAACCCTTTGTGGCACTAGACACGTACCTCACATACCTATTTTCACATACATTAGTCAGGTTTATCTCCACAGTTTTAAACACACATATTTTTTCAACACCATATTTGCCCCTATTTACAAAAACATATACATTTAGTCATATTATAGTATTCATTTACCCTGTTTTCAGTTCTCTTACCTTTTCTCATCTATACTTCTCTTCCCAATTATTTTTCCATTACATTTTCTCTTTACAATATCCACTATATTTTAATTTTTCTTGGTCATTTTCTAGTGTACCCATTTTAAATATCCATTTACTTGTCCACAAACAATACACAGTATCTTACATTATTTCTACACTTTGCAGTTTATTCTGATAGAGAAGAAGGAAAGAAGATAGTAAAAGTTCTGAATGATGAAGAGGAAGGTTGACAGCATGAAAAGAAACAGAAGTAGTGCTGGCAACGACTCGGGTCCCTGGTGCTCGTCAGGCACCTGACAATGCAAAGAGTGCATGTCGCCTGAGGGTTAACAACCCTCATCTGAGGACATGTCTCCTTAAGTAAATCACACACTGCAAACATAAGCCCTTTCTGATTTTTAAGTATATTAGAAATAAATTATTGTCTTGTGGAGTTCTTTGCACTTTCATTAAGTTACCATAAGCATCATTATTCCTAAAGTTCTCATGTTTCTCACACTACATGGCCCTCTCCTCATAATTAGACTGGCAACAATAAGTATTCAATTGAAAATAAACTGCTCCTAAGCTAAGTCAAACAGTACACTACAATAAATAAACAACCTGCCCCAGGCCTCAAGGTCAACAAAACAATAATTAACTTTCAGGAAAACTCAGATACAATAATAATAAAGTCATGCATTATATTAACGGAGTATATACATACATCCTGCCCCCAGTCTCTTTATTAACAAGGCAGTCTTTTATGGTTCACAAAACATTCACTTAAGTCTGGTGGCTTTTTAGGCCTCCTATCTTCTACATCTTTCACTATGCTATTCAGATCTTGCCAACGTTTTGTTTCATCAGGTGACTTTTTAAGTCTAGGAAATTCAAAATCTTTAGCAAGGTACCACATCTCCTGTTCTGCTACCATTTTATCAGGTGGTTCTTTTAGTTCCTGTAATTTACACTCATTTAAAACATTTGTTAAGGCTTGCCCCAGTATAGTGTCATCTGGAGGTTCCTGCAAATTATGCCCCTGTGTTACATTACTTAATAATTCCTTCGGTTTTGGCCCGTTTTCACTTTCTGTATCTTGCTTTGGAAAAATGTCACTAATTTTCTCATACCCTTTTTCGGTAAAAGTATATTCACTTTCGTTTACACCTGCAAATTCATCGTCACTAGAGTCATCACTACTCTCTTCCTCACCATCAGATTCACTTAAGACCTCGACCTTTGCATAATAGGGAAAGTTAGTATATTCATTCTTATCTGTATTCCTATACTCTTCATCATCTGAACTATCACTGATTACATTTTCGTCATCAGATTCGATCAGGAAAGCAACTTTTAAACAGTGGAGCAGATTATCGCTAGATGTTTCAGTCACTTCGTTTTTCGATTGATTTCCTACACAATGCACATCATTGGGACACGTATACACTTCAGTAGTAGCACTTTGGACAGTTTCAAAGTTAGTTT
The DNA here is from genome assembly GCF_023898315.1 of Schistocerca nitens. NCBI lineage: Eukaryota > Metazoa > Arthropoda > Insecta > Orthoptera > Acrididae > Schistocerca > Schistocerca nitens. The sequence goes on from NC_064616.1 coordinate 955,927,182, forward strand.
CATAGATAGTATTCTCGTCACATACATTGATAACCGTCGTTTCAATGATTCCTTTACTATCAGTTTCAGATAATCGTGTGAAATCCCTACCAGACCCTTCTGCATTCGAGCCACAAAACGCCTTTCCCTCAACAATAATTTCACCTGCACTGTTTATAATGTCATGTTTACTAACGTCCTCCTTTACATCCCTTTCACCTATTATTAGCTGTGCACACGTCTTTTGCGTGGCATATTTCATCATAACCTCCCCCACATCTACGTCTTTGACCTCATACGCATCATTAACAGTACAAATATCCTCCTTTTCACTCGCATTTTCTGGCTCACTTTCATTATTTAATAATACCTTTTCACACGATTCTGACCTTGAAAGATCATCATTGAATGACATATCAATTTTTTTGATAATGCTGTTGCACTGCATTTCAATTTGTTTACTTTGTGCTGCCAATTGTGTAGATATATCATCATAGTGCGCTGTCAATTGTGTCGAAATATCGTCATAGTACGCTGCCAATTGTTGCCCCTGTGCTACGATTAGCTGTCTTAGTTCTACATTTTGTTGCCCCAGTGCTGCGATTTGTGCATTAATATTGTCATTTTGCGCAGCATTTTGTTGTCCCTGTGCTGCAATTTGTGCAGACAACATTTTTAGCAATTCTGTCACATCTACATTCTTTTCACTTTCAGGTTCTGCGACATTTTTGTGTTCGAGTCCTCCTTCCCTTTCAGTTTTTGGTGATTCAAACATATCCCGCGATTCATTGACATAGCCACTGTCTTCGACAACATCGCCCATATTGTCTTGCTTAGTACGCGCGACATTCAAAGCTTCTATCTGTTTATTTACATCGGCGTGGTACCGTACGTAATTTAACTCGCGAGTAATGCCATTTGTTGGTGTGCTCCCTGAACTGCTCTCGATTGCTTTCTGTTCTCGCGTGTTTAGATTTATTTCTAATTTCCTGTCCATTTTAGTTGCTATTAAGTATTGATACGTTTTATTTTCAATTTAAGCTGAACTTTCACTACCAGTTCTGCCAAATAAGTTACAGGTTCGTGCCGCTGGACGTTTTATGTTCACTCTATGTTTGTAAAATGCTAACTACATATAATTTTTTTCCGTCAGTAGATGCAAACTGAACAACGTCCTGTCACGCGGCGCCACGTATAACACTACAGCATCATTTACGTAGCTTGTACTATGAAATACCAAATTTGGTTTATTACGTAGTATGCCCCAACAGAACAAATAGTCCTGTCACGGAAAAGCCACGTATAATACTTCCACTCCGCTACCGCTACACCATAACCTTAAAGTAGGAGTCAGTTTGCAAAACAGAATTATTTTGTTATAGCAATTATGGCATAAAGCAACAGAGCAGTGTTACCCTCTGAGAGGAATTTTGTTGTGTTGACCGTGTTGTACCTATCGGAGGTGGCTTATCGGAAGTGAAAGTCAGAATTACGTAAATATTCGAAAAGTAACAAACATTATTTTTCCTATCTGCACTGTTTAATTGATAAAGAAAAACGGTCGCCAGCCTAACCAGGCAAGAGAATGATTAACATTCTCGTTCAAGAAAATAGTTATTAGTAACTTTAATGGGTAAACACAACCTATACTTGGCCACACGCGAGTGCAATGAACTCTCACACAGTCATATGTTTACGGTAAGAGTGAATCTAACAGTTGGAGCAGCACTAGCTATTTGCAAAATTATAACAGGTACAGAAAAACACTATCACTTTCAGGGATTACACAAACTGAGTGGTCTTTATACTGTTAATATGCACACAAGAGAGACAAACACTTAGTAATCATGAACATATAATTTCCTACTATGCAATTTTCCACTTTTACTACCATGAGACATAAAATTAACACTTAAGTAAGATACTAACTCACTTTCTGCGATTTACAGCAGGCAGTAATGTGATCATTTACCAAGCAAAACTTTATAAGCCTCAGTCTTAAGAACTTTTACTTTGAAGTTGGCAACAACACATTAATAAGCATTTTCAATAAGAAAATTATTTTCAGCAAGCATTATTAACTTTAACCCACTCTCTTGCCACATTAACTTTAATTTTCTTTTTACTAAGTTCAAGAGGCTTTAATTAGAAAACTGGGTTTTAACGTACTTTCAGTAAGGACACTCGGTAATCACTTTAGTTCAAATGGAGAGGACCCTGAGAGGTGTTATGATGAGGAGAAAAGTCAAGGTAGGTACATAAATACAGATATAAATTACCTTATATTTAAGCACATTAGCACATCCATTAAGCTGATCCTTCACTGTATATCATTATAGTATTACGTTACAGTGATTGCGCAATGTGGTGGCAACTGCATGTTGGTAGGTGGAATTGCAGGCAGAATTGCTGGACTCGGTCATTTCTTGGTGGCGATGATAGATACAAATTCCAGAATATTTCCAGCTATTTATCCATCCATCCGAGGCCTTAGAAAGAAGCAGGAAAAGCCTCTCTCGAAATCAGCACAATATGCATCTTTTACATGGCAGTGCACGGACTCGTAGCTCGTCTCCGACTCGTAGCTCGCCTCCGACTCGTAGCTCGCCTCCGACTGCTGGCTCGTCCTCGACTGACTATCAGTTCCACCTTTTCTACATAGGCCAACCACAATTTGCGCGCGCTACACAGTTCCGTTCCCGAGGGGAACCACACTACCTCTTATACACCAAATTACTAAGATTCCTAAGTGAGGATCAGCAGTTTGCATAACAGCAAACAAACGCATTGAATAACACAGAACATTTGCACATATTAACATGTCTACAAAAAATTATTCACACAAAATTACAATCATATACAGTAAGCTTTGTTCCCTCCAAATGGGTCAAAGCATTTAAACGAGGGATATGCTACACAGCATACAATCAAATCATGATATCAAAGTTCTTACAAAGAAAGGAGTGTACAATTTTATGTTATCGATTCAAACAAACACATTTACAGAAGCACAGCAATGTAACATTAAATGAAACAAAAACAAAATAAATCAGTACAGCATTAGAGCTATGGTGTTACAGGTTCATGGTCCAGCCGTAGGAATATTTATTTAGTTTAAAGTTATTTAAACGTAAATCCAGTGTTTCGTATGTGTTTCAATATGTTTGTGAGTCTGCGTTGGCTTGGAGACATGGCGAGAACGCTCTAGCCAAGCGCAGCGCTCGTTACTACGGTAGGCGACTACCGAAGTCAATGGAGAGACTGGAGGGAAGTGGGGAAGTAGCATCGTGTCGCACAGGACATGAGAGTGCTCGACGGGGAGGCACGACGGACGGTCCCAGGGATTACTTGGAGAGTGTTGAGCAGGTTGCACGTGGTCACGGGAGATATAACTACTTCGTAGTGCCGACTCGTGCGCTTGTGAGATTTCCGTGGCTTCTGCAGTGAAGACGTAGTGTGCGTTTAGAAGTGAATATCTCGCTAACTATAATGTTGCCCATAACTAATTACGTGAAGTAGTAATATATTGTTTCTCTGTTATTCAACTTATGTTTTATTTAATTGCTGGACTACCGACACCAGTGTGTTTTGGAGTAATATACAGCGTACTTAAAGGCACATTATAGTTGTTAAAAATAGTACATACACATTTTATTTAATTGCAATATTTTATTTATAAATTTCAGTGTTACATTCAAAATTCGCAATTGACGAGCGATAGGAACCTTGGACCATTCAATTCATGTGTATATTCATATTTTATAAGGTAGACTCAGCAGTATATGGCTTTTAATGTGGAAACTACGTATTCCAGCCCCTTGACAACGAAACCAGCCAAAACTTTTAATATTTCAACTCTGAAGGTATGTAGCTGAGGGTTTTATTTTTATTGGAAAGCCAGCAAATTGGGGCTCGTCCGGGATTTGTGTCCTGCAAAGTGGTAATTCCTTTGCTCTCTGTTATTCTGCATACTATGTGAAGTGTAAAAACCTTTGCGAAACCAGCTGAGATTTCTGTAGAGTGAAACTGTCACAAAACACAATGTGAGATCGGTTCTTTTATTTCGCAAGTAGGTTTCTGGAAACAGTGAAATTACGCAGTAATTTTCACAACTAACACATGCTATCGATAGAGGTCCTAATCTATCATGTTAAAGGCAGTTTGCATGAGTACTCAGAGTCTATCTAAGTTAAGTACAGGAAACGGTAACAGTTAGCGCATTTAACAGACAGCAATTTGAGAGACAGTTGGAACACAGGGTAACTGGCAGCAGCTACAGTTACATCAGGCGACTTCTCCATTGGCGGATGCAGTTCAACAGCAGTATGACAGCAGCGTCTTCGAGTACTCCAGGACAGTCTTCAATGTCGACTTCCACTACAACCTACAGCATCACCATGGCAGAGGGAACCAAATCAGATCAGGTAAGTGCCTGCGCATATACTGAAATAGTGTTTAATTCTGAAGTTCAAGGTCCACTTATAGATCTCGCTAATATAAAACAGTCACCCATTATGTGTAATTTTGAAAACGGAAGTGAGCCGGTCAGTCCGAAATCAGAGTGCGCATGTGGAACTACAGGAATTCTGGCAAGGTGAATGAATGTGGGAGAGATATGAAGTCTCAGCTAATGCTAATGATCCAGGGAATAGCAAATAATATCAGTACAATTCAAACATATATGTGTACATTGCCAACAGATATGGGCACACTGCGAACAGTTACGGATACAATTCGCACTGATATGCGTGCAATGCGAATTTAAATAGGTTCCGCTATGAAAGAGGAAGTAGAAAAAATTATGAGTAACCTTGAAAAAGCAATTGATGATAAATTAAAATGGGTCTGAATGGATATGGTGAAAATTAGAGACGAAGTAGTAATAGTAAAATCCAAAATCGAATCAGTGGAAAAAGATCTTGGGGAAAAATGGATAAGATACAGCCGGCCGCGGTGGTCTCGCGGTTCTAGGCGCGCAGTCCGGAACCGCGTGACTGCTACGGTCGCAGGTTCGAATCCTGCCTCGGGCATGGATGTGTGTGATGTCCTTAGGTTAGTTAGGTTTAACTAGTTCTAAGTTCAAGGGGACTGATGACCTAAGATGTTAAGTCCCATAGTTCTCAGAGCCATTTGAACCATTTTTTTGATAAGATACAGACGGAAGTTGGGGACAAGGTAAGCGACTGTATGAAAGCGCAAGATGCTTATAAACGCAATATAAATTAATCAGTTAGTGACATTGACAATTGTGTAGGTGAGGGGGAGAAAGAAGTGGGCAAAATTAAAGATGAAATAGAGTCCAGTATTACTAGTGAAAGTGAATTTAAAAAACAAATGCAACAGATAAAAGGTGATATAAATTCGTTAGCCTCCCATCAGGCCACGCCAGTTATAAATTATCCCTTGGGCAAATACAGGATCTGTGAAATGTTACACAGATGATGGAAGATATCACTCAGTAAATTTTTTGGCTGCGTGTAGGGACGCTTATGTTCACGTCATGTGGGACGAAGAGAAAATAAAATACGTTAAACGGCATTTGGAGGGAGGTCCACAGTCTTGGGCAAATGTTAAACGAAGTTTGTGTGAATTGTACAAAGAGTTCGAAAAGTGTTTTTTTAATAAATTTTGGAGCGAGGCAAAACAGATGTAGATCCGAAATGAATTCTGAAACGGGCCGAGTTACAGGTGCGGTAATGGGACGATGAGAGATTTCTGCAAGGGCGAACTTGGCAAACATATACACGTGAAAAATCCGTCGTGGGTTTTAATGGAAATCACTACGTTAAAAAGGCGATTACCCGAAGATTTGCAGTAGGCTCTTGTCCATAGTTCATGTAATTCCGTGGACAAGTTGCTGGATTTTGTAGAAAAATTAGAGAGGGGTTTGAAGTTCAAACCTAAGAGCAAACCGAGTGGTAGTTATCAAAATGTGAATCCAGACAATCACCACCAAAATAATACTAATCGTGAGAGAAATCAAATTAATTCTCAGGGAGATAGTAGCTGGAAATAGCAGAATGGTCGGAGAACGAACAGGAGTGATATCTTCCATGAACAGGATCCGAGTAAAGAACACAGATATGACGGGATAAATTCTCACGAAGTACATTCGCGTAACAACCGATTGGGAAACTGACGTTCGCAACATCTCAGGTACAGGGATGGCAATCTTAACAGGTTGTGAAAACGACTGGAGATAATGGTAATGATAGAAATGTTGATAGGTTAGGAGAAACGCAACAAATATGGAATTTGGAGTGTGTTAAAGACGGAGGCTATATAAGTGGCCCTTTCAATAAAATCAGGCGCGAACGGCGGAAGCATACATTTGTGAGAGATGTAAGTAAAAGTAATGGGAATAAATTTGCGGGGAATGATGTAACTTATGAATATGTAATGAATGAGTGTGTGAGTGGTGATAAATAGAAAGATTCAGTGGTTCAAAAGGAGATTAAAGAGATGATTTTTGTGAAAGCAAATTGTGTGGAGAGTTCTGAAGAGGTATTAGCAAACAGTAGCAATTGCAGTAAGGAAGGTATTGTAGTAGCAAATATTTGAGAGTCGGCGAAGCCGGCCGCGGTGGCCGAGTGGTTCAAGGCGCTTCAGTTCGGAACCGCGCGACTACTACAGTCGCAGGTTCGAATCCTGTCTCGGGTATTGATGTGTGTGATGTCCTTACGTTAGCTAGGTTTAAGTCGTTCCAAGTTGTAGGAGACTGATGACCAAGCGTCGATGTTAGTGAAGGCGGCGTAGCTTTGGTCTCGCCAGCAGCAAATGAGGGTGGCTGTGTTGCGGAGAAAGGCGACAATGTTACTAAGGGACGCTTAGCGTTGGTCTCGCCAGCGGTTGAAATTAAAAATGTATATGCAGAGGTACATGATTTTTGTTTAAAGGAACAGAGTAATGGTAATTTATGTAATACTGTAAAACCTACTGGTATTGATACTTAGGAAGAAGGAATTTACGCGATTATAGTCACGGTTGGAGTCGAAATGAAACTTATTGATGAATTTGTGAATCTAAAACGTTTGTCAGAGTGTGAAAGTGAGAATCTATGTAAAATAGGATCGGAGGTTAATCTTGATGAAAGGTGTGTAAAACGGCAGTGCGCGCTGATTTTTGTCCGATCACAGCGGAATGCAGCAAGTCTTACGTCCTAAAATTGTACGACAAGGTAGCAGCAAATTGTGTAATGTAGCGGTGGAGGATAAAGATGAGTATGATTCACGTAAAGTTAATTTGTCAACGGAATGAAGTAAGGTTTCTGATGCGAATTTTTGTGGTGATTTAAATGGTGTATCAGCAGATATAGTTGCTGAGATGAATATTTATGGTGATGATGGCTTAGGCATCGAAGTATTATTTCAGGAAGATAAAATGTTTAACAGTGAATTCTTGTGTAATTTTGTTGAAGCAGCAAGTGTCGGTGTTTTGGAGGGAAATAACAGTACTCTTGTGCATGCTGTGCGTAGTGAATCGGCGAAATGTGTGGAAGGACTAACAGAAAACTTAGAGAGCGCTGAAGTAAATAGTGTGGATGGGGATAGTTTGTGTGATGAAGTTCGTACAAGTTGGTATATGAAGGAGGAGTGTGATTCTAGCGAGACTAATTGGCGTTGGTACAGTAGAACGTTACGGTCGTTGCTACTGAAACTGTGGAAACATGAGAAGTTTAAAATTTCTAAGGCTATACAGAGAAAGGGTAGAAGTGAAAATCTGTTCTAATCTGTAATTAGTGGTAGTAATTTTGGAGGGATATTTTATATGTTTTACTTGGGGATTCATCAGCAATTTGTTAGTTTAATGTATTACTGTACATGTGCAAGAGGGGGAGGTTTAAGCACTAAGGGTGAATGGAGGTCAGTGCCGTCGTGGATTTGTGTAAAATATGTATTGATTTATGCTTTGTATATGAGTGTGGCGAAGAACTTAGTGGTCAATTGGGAGGGAATTAAAATTGTAATTGTACGTGCAAGCAATTTTTGGTGTATGGAGGAAGGAAGGATTGATTAAAGTCAATTAAATAGAACTTATGGGAATTTGAGGTTACTGTGATTCAGCCATTTGCGTTATGACTTTGTTCCTTAAGTATCCTTTTCCCCTGGAGGAATCTTTATCGAGGATCCTGATTGGGTTTGGGAAAAGGGTCTGTTGATGGTTTCCTACTTTTGTTTTCGTTGCAGACAGATTTTTCACGATAAACGGTTGAGCTAGGGATTCAGAGGCAGACACGATTTCTGCGAGGCACTTTATCAAAAGACTAATGCGAGTGGATCAACTCTATGTGCTAAAATCCGTGGAGCCTATGTAGTGCGATAGAAAAATTAGGTCAAGAAGGCGCCGTAGCACTGAGAGAGTGGCACAAGAAGTGCTTACAAGACCGTACACAAGAAAATGTCCATTTAAGAAATTTTATTTCTTCTCCAAAAAATAATTTATGCATCACAGAAATGCAGACATTTGTTGAATATGCCGTATCGTTCATAATTTGTGATAGTGTAAGTTTATTTCGAAATTCATGCTTGTTTAGACATAACTGAAATGCAGGCATTTATTTAATATGCTGTTTCATTCATAATTTGGGTTAATTTAAGTTATTTCGAAATTGATGCTGCTCTCACACTACTGCAAAAATCTTGTAAACTCTATTGGCCTGGCGTTTTAGTAACTTAATTCTGTTCTTTGAAATTGGTTTTATATGTACTTGTATGAACTGAAGGGTGCTACTGCTGAACATTCTGGCTGACTGGAGGTGTGTGAGGTAATGGACGAGTTGTGGCACCCTGGAAATAATCTAACCTAGGAGTTGGCGTGGTCGCACGGGCCGCTCAGCAAGCCAGGGCCCGGCAGCAGCCACGTGGTGCCGAAAGTTAGATGAGCAAAAGGGGTTACCCCAGAGCGTGGTCCAGCAGTGTGGCTGGGATTTCCATTGTGATTCTGTGTCGATGAAGGAGACACGCTGGAAATGCCAAAGATGGTGGACATTGTGAAATCTTAATGGCAGACATCTCATAGTTCGCAAAGAAATTAATAGTAGCCAGATGAATCATGATACATCAAAAAGAAACATATACATTATCATTATCTGCACTATGATTCTGATGGTGCAATCGGATTTTCAATATATTTATTAGTTTAAAGTGTAGTATCTGATGATAAATTGTACAAGTAACACCCAGGAACGAATATCCAAAACCTAAACGTTTCATCCGATTTAGAAAGCTATTAGTATAAATCTAAATTGGTATGAACTACAGGCATATAACTTAAATAGTACATGAGTTAAGGGAGGTCAAAGTGGCCGATTACTATTGATCACGTCAGGCCATAAGTACTCCACAGTGACAAGAAAAAACAGTTGCAGCATGCTTATAAATAAGTTTATTCATCTATGTCTTTGTTTACATCCAATATATACTATTCATGAAGAAATTGGTTAAATATTTACTATGTCTTAGAAAGCACAGAGACATTAGGCTACTGGCCTACCTTTTGTTGCTATTCCTTTGATATATGTTTATTTAATTTTTTATGTATTTAATAATGTTTGTTAGAGCATGTTTATGGTCCATCCGTAGGAATATTTATTTAATTTCAAGTTATTTAAACGTAAATTCAGTATTTCGTATGTGTTTCGATACGTTTGTGAGTGTACGTAGGCTTGGAGACATGGAGCGAGCGCTCTAGCCAATCACAACGCTCGTCGCTAAGAGAGACGTATGGAGGTTTGAGAGAAGTATTGTTTCTGGAGAGAACAGGAAGGAGTTCAGGGAGAGTACGGCACAGGACACACGGAGTGCTGGACGTGACGGCGTTACGGACGCTCGGTCGCGGCAGGGACTTGGCGAGTGTGAAGCGGTTTGCACGTGGTCGTGGCAGATAGAAATACTGGAGTGCCATCTTGTGCACTTGTGAGTTTTCCGTGGCTTCTGCAGTGAAGATGTTGTGTGCGTTTAGACGTGAATGTCTTGCGAACTGTGTTGTTGTTCATAACTAATTACGTGCTGTAGGAATCTCTTGTTCCCCTGTTATTCAAATTATATTTTATTTAATTGCTGGACCAACAGCACCAATAAGTGTTTTGCAGAATTATATCCAATTCTGAAAAGGACTTCTACTATCGTTGTCATCATTTAATGTCGTTGAGATAATACTTGCAGATTTTATTTAATTGCAATCTTTCCTTTATAAATTTATATGTTACTTTCATAATTCGCAATTGCCGAGTGATAGAAACCTTCGACCATTCGATTTATGTGTGTATTCTTATCGTATACTGTGGACTCAGCAGTATTTGGCCTGTAATGTAGCAACTAATTATCCCAGCCCCTAGACAACGAAACCAGCCAAAACTTTTAATATGTCAACGTTGATTCAGAGCGTACGTAGTTGAGGTCCACCTCATTTGATTTAATTTATTATTTTTTGAAACCCTGCAGGATGCTCTAGGTCACAGTTCAATATGTCGAAAAGTAAACCTTCAGAAAAACCAACTTTACGTGTTTTCGAATGAGCAATTCTTGAAAATGGTAAACAAACTGTTGTTTCTTAGTTTCTTTTTACTCACTAATTAATTAATTCGAAAAGTAATCCACAATCCACATAGAACTCTTTTATTTTTTAATAATATTTCTGTAATCTAATTACCACTAATCAATAATGTGTTCTTTTGAACAATGAATCCTTTGATGAAAATGTTTGCCAGTGTTAATGTTCAAATTTTCTGTTTCTTGATTATGACTTGGATGATACCATTGTTGTACAGTTCCTCTTGGGTCATCGTGTTGCGTAGTTAAGTTTTTAATTTTCTACAGATTAAGGAAAACGGTTCTCCAGAACATTTAAAAACCGACATAGTTAAAACGACCTCTATCCGTTTCATCGCCTCTATAGTCAATTTTCCAACATTAATATTTGACGAAAAGAAGCACGTTATGGCTTCTGCACTTCCAACGAAATATGTTTTACATTTTTGCACATCTCACATCACACTGTCGTGCAAGTTTAATCTTCCTGTGTCAAAGTCGTCGTTATACTAGTCTATTACATTACTGAAATCTTTATTTTTGTAAAGAAGAAAAGTTTCCATTTCTTTGCAGCTTCAGAAAACTGATCCTCGAACTCCGAAACACAATATCTAAAACCTCAAAACAAATTCTCCAGTAAAAATCTCGGGGGCTGGCGAAAGCAGAAGGTTTTCAAGTTTTCAAGAAGTGTTTCGAACTTTGGGAAGTTGTGGACCTTCCATATCAAATGTTTGGTCAATTCCGAGGAAGAGCTACATGCTTTGATCAATTAGAGAAATCTTCATGCCATCTCGGACACTGCTATTATTGTCCAAGGCTTTTGGGAGCTGTGGAGAGTAATTTTTCAGAGAAACATTAAAAACTGTAACTGTTTCCATAATTTTAGTAAGAAGAATAGTGAAAAAGATGAATTCAAAATCAATCAGAGAGTTTAAGATACTTTTAACTTTATCACTGGCATTAGGTTTTTCGAGCTCGAGTTTCTTGAAGTAAAATTAACTGTTCGTAATTCTGGAAAATAGTTTTCAAGGAACGTATTCTACAACACCACCTGACAGGGAAAAATCATAAGAGCTACATAATTAATAAAGCTTACACACTGGGCAGCTTGCTGAAACTCGAATATTACTAGACAGTTTGGGACCCGTGGGCAAAATTGATTGTTTCCTCCCCAGTTGGAAGATAGTCTCTTACCATGGCCTGATTTTGTATTGCACCTTCGGTCGCAAGGTTTAAAGAATGGGCCAAACAGTGAATATGGTGGAATCGTGGATCAATTTCTCTGATTTTTGCTTGTAATCCACTGACAACAATACTTCAGATGTTGTAGGTTCAACTTTACAGAAATCAAAAAATATTTCATTAACTTGAAAAGTATTACCACTAACACATCGAAAGCGAACCGAAACTTGCTCTTGTTGACATAAGTCGCTAGTTTCATCCACAGTTATCGAATAACATTGGAAATAAACTTTACCAAATCCTGTCAGACGTCGTTAGACATAATTGAACCGGCTCCATGTGTTATGTCATGCCAGATTCATCTGTACTTTGTACGCCGAAACAAGAGGAAAGATCGGAGTATCTTACGCATTTAACTCCCAGAATAAATTACAGTTATAATCTTCATTTGTGTGATCACGGATTGCTAATCCCTGGACCATGACATAACATGACAACAGTGAGGATAACATTTTCAACGGAGCTACTCTTGCAGACTTTGTTTATCCCGCCTTACTCTTAGACGTTAAACACCGCACATTCAAACCTTTATCAACATTACCTTTCCTACTACAGCATGACATAAGATAATTTCTACACAAAAAGCCCATTAGAGGAACATATGTCCTTATATACAAGAACAAAACACTTTACCAGACTTCTCATCTCATAACATCCACTTATATTCGTTTTTGCATTGTTTCTGGAAAGGACGGCCAAGACCAGAAGTACCAGTTTTCTTTATTTTATTCGATACAGCAGGTGAACTGGAGCCATCTGAAGCAATATCTGCATATATCGAGCCGATTCAGTTTTCTTCATTGACAAGCGAACAATGAATTTAATCATTACAAAAGCTATCAATAACAAAGACATAAACAAAATAAATTACAACTATAAATAATTATGAATGATACTTTTATACGCAATAAAAAGAATAAACTAAACATTACTGTTACACAAAGAGCGGTACTGAGTGACTGAATATCAGTCGACACTACGCACCTGTTTAAATCGTTGCCGACCGTTGCCCGATGGACAGAACGATCAAAACTTTCGTGACGTTCCCGCCAGAGAGTAGGAAGAGAACTTGTCAGTGGTTTCTGGAGGACTGAGAAGCACTAGGCCATGCTCGCATTGGCAAACGCGAGAGCGTGTTGTCAAAAATAGCATCACTGATAACTTTGAGTTCTCCCCAATTTTTCTGTATTCGTTATTTATTATATTTCACTGTTCTTCCTTATTCGTACGGATGCTGAGCACCCCAGAAATTTCGGGGAAGGGGGTTGGAAGGGGTTAAGAAAAATGGTTCAATTGGCTCTGAGCACTATGGGACTTAACATCTGAGGTCATCAGTCCCCTAGAACATAGAACTACTTAAACCTAACTATCCTAAGAACATCACACACATCCATGCCCGAGGCAGGATTCGAACCTGAGACCGTAGCGGTCGCGCGGTTCCAGACTGAAGCGCCTAGAACCACTCGGCCACACCGGCCGGTGGGAGGGGTTCCGCGAACACTGGAACACCCACAGACTCGGCGTCCCTTGTTTGAAGAGAGGTCGTAAATAGAAATCGAAGGTAAGGACTAAGGAGTAACGACAGTTCAAGCGGGTTTTTATTCATAAGGAAATGAAAGGGCTTTTACTGCTAAGTTTAGTTCTATTGACCCAAAATCATTTTACAAAAGATTATAGAAGCGAATGGAAGGTGGACTTTGAAGCTAAGAAGATGATATTACTTCATTCACTAAAGTACTGAATACTTCTCATTGGAATGACGATCCTACAGTAATTTTTGTTGAGGCATAAATTGGAAAAAATACGTCAGAGGTTCAGATATCCTGAAGCAAAGTAATCAGAGGTTTTTGAGGGTTCATGAGAGAAGAAGTGGTTAGCTTCTCACCTGCCTCTGATAAGCAAAGTTAATGGCATACAAATATCCACAGATGAGTGTGAGGGAATTTTCACGAACGAGCCTTATTTTAAAACCAATAAGAGAGCTACAGCATCTGACGGATGTTGCCAACTATATGTTCAGCCAAGTGGTGGACTTCCTTTACAAATGTTCAGCTCATCTCTCATACGTAGACCTGGTTCCTGAATGAAAGACACCAGACTACAGAATGTGAAAGCACTGACGGAAGTAGCAGAAATATGACAGTGATATTCTGACGCCAATTTGCAACCGTCTTTAAACAGGCAGGTTCATCTTCATAGTACTACTTTTAACTTTAGTACTAGATACGACGCACTGAGACGACAAAAGTTATGGGATATGTTCTATTATCGTGTTGTAAATCCTATTGCGCAGTTGGCCGGCGTAGTGCAGCAGCTCGACGTGGCATGGACTCAACAAGTCGTCGGAAGCCCCTTCAGAAGTAATGAACTATACTGCCCCTATAGCAGTCCATAATTGCGAAAGTGGTTGGCGATGGAGGGTTTTGTGCACGAACTGATATCTCGATTGTTCCCCATGAATTCTCGATGGGACTGATGATCGGCAATGTGGGAGACCAAATCATTCGTTCGAATCGTCCACAATTTTGTAAAGCCTCGTCGCCAGTTTTGTAAAGGCCTCTTCGTTACCGCTGTGGAGGCAGAGTTGCCACTATTACGGTAGGCCAAGTTTATGAGTTCGTGAAACGGCTTCTGGTGCAGTACAGCGCTAAGACAGTTTCTCCCTGCCACTATTACACAGCTATGCCCCAGGGTCAGGTAACAGGATAGGAGAACGGAGGTACTACAATACTCCAACAAATTAGTAACAAAGTAACACAAATGTGTTAAAAAGGTTTACTTACCTTTGTGACTTGTTCAATGATTAAGTCTGCAACAATGCTTGTGATATACCACAAACAAGGCCCTCAATGGCTAGGTGCAAATAATCGTAGGTAAACTTCACAGTACATATAAAATGCATTTACAATTGTCTGTTCAATTTTAAGAGTTCACTGAACAACGTTCCCCGTAGACGTCAGCCCTGGACGATGATCTATAGCTAAGTGGGCAAGAGCTGCTCTTCCGTGTTCCGAGTAGGCTTCTGTCCGTTGTCGTCCGGTCATTGGCGTATTGTACTCAGCCGGCAATTGGCCGAGGCGAAGTCGATATCTTCATCCTCAGCGCCGCCCGTGGTACTGGTTTAACTCGTGAAAGTGGCGAGTCCCTATGCCACTGGCACCAGTTCGCATCTTTGCGAATGTGGTGCTTTTGCCCTGGCTGCGTCTTGTTCGGACAACAAAGCCCACAACGATCTTCAAACCAATTGGAACAATTATGGCTCGGTGACATAGCACACTGTCATCCAAAAAAATTCCATCGTTGTCTGTGAACATGAAGCACATGAATGGCAACAAATGGTCTCCAAGTAACCGAACATAAAAATTTGTAGTCAATGATCGGTTTAGTTGAATCAGAGGACCCAGACCATTCCATCTTAAGAAGCCCACACCATTACGAAGACACCATGAGCTTAGGCAGTGACCTGTTGACAACCTGGGTCCACGGTTTTGTGGGCTGTATGCCACTCTCGAACCCTACCATGAGACGTTACCAACTGAAATTGGTTCTCGTCTGACCAGGCAACGGTTTTCCAGTCCTCTATGGTCCAACCGATACTGCCGCGATGCCAGGAGAGACGATGCGGGCGATGTCATGCTGTTAACAAAGGCACTTACATCGAACGTCGGCAGCCATAGCCCATTAAAGCCAGATTTCATCACACTGTCCTCGTATTACTATCCCTCACATCTGTCCACCTCAGTGTATATTAATCTGAATTATTTACTTACTTTAAGGTACGCCTTACAAGTATGTTATAACACCTTACAGCAATAATTTATAAACAACAAACATTGTCAACAAGTCACTCAGAGCACCACTTAACATTTTTCCATACGATCAGCACTGTGTTCATCATTTGAACGATTGTTTTATCGGAATGATGTGGAAAATTTCTTTTATACTATATGTACACATCATTAGTGTTACCATTAATGAACACATTATTCTAGACTAGAATACACTCTTCGAAATTCTGAAGTTCTCAGGGATAAAACACAGGGAGTAAATAAATCTGCCACTTGTATAGAAATGAGAATGCAGTTCAATGACAGGTGGAACATGGAAGGGATGCTGTAATTAAGAAGGCTGTAAGACATATGCCTAAAGTCTATCCTCCATGTTTTTCAGTCTTTACACTGATGAAGCAGTAGAGAAAACTAAAAATCAAATGTAAGAAACAGAATTAAAAGTCAAGAAGAATAAATAAAAACACTGCGGCTTTCCGATGAAACTGCAGTTTTACGAGTATAAAACACGACGGTGGTGCTTTTCTCAGAACGGATAGCGTCTTGAAAACATATTAACAGAATTTTCCGTCGGTTCTTGGTAGAACAACGTTATAATAAATAAAAAGCACCAGTTTGCTTTTGTTCTACAATATTACTTTTATTGGTAACCGTCTTTTGGCTTACAAGACCATCTTCAGACATTTACTGAGTATTATCACCAAAGAAGTTAAATGTTACCGTAAAACATTGGAAGAGATGTAACACATTTAGAATGAATTCGAAACATACAGTACGTAACATCTTTGCAATGAAAAAGTAAAAACTGAACAGTACATAAATAACAATGGAGTAGACAGGAGAACCTTTAGCACAAAATAGGAATAGCATGACTACATAACAGTTTCTATTAATAAACAAAACTAATAAAATGAAATAAAATTAGTACTAGACAAGGCTGCATCAGGAGGTATGAAACATGGAGAGTGATACACAACTAGTTAAAAGAAGAAACAGTTGTCAATGTAAATACAGAATACATAAGGAACTTAAGCAATATCAATAAGATAAACATAAATTAATAAATGCCGGAAAATGGAGGTGTCTGAGGAAACCTACAGTTTGAGAGTGTGGTGGTACTGCATTTTAACATTAACATTATAATCAAAGCAGTGGCTTTGTACCAGTTTTCATTAAATAAATGAGCAAAGTAAAATATGAACAGTATTTGATGAGACAGCTACAAGGGGTGTTAAACATGGACAGTAATACAAGTACCAGTTATAAGAAAGCCTTAACTATTGAAACTACAGTCTATGTAGAATACAGAGACAACTGCAACAAATAAACCAACTTAATGAATACAGGAAAATGGGAATACGTAGGAAGATAGAGTGTGGGAAGTAATGAACATCAAAGATGATTATATGAAGTTTAGGAGAGGGGAAGTGTTGAGTTGTGTCTGGTCATTTAGGATGAGATCTGGACTGTGAGAAAGGGCTTCCAGCAGGTTGAGTTTATGGCCTTTGTTTGCTAAGTGAAGTACATGAGACACTGGCTGGTAATTGTGACCCTCACTCAGTACATGCTCAGCAAATGCAGAGTCTAAATTCTGCAATCTCCAGCTGCGTTGATGTTCAGCCAGCCTTGTTGATATGTCTATGACTGACTGACCAATGTAACATTTGCCACAATCCGAACAGGTGATATATCCCACTGTTGGCTGATAACTAGATCTTGTCTTTGCTATTAAAAACACACTGGGCTGTCGTGTTCCTGACATAGTAGGAAAGTCTATACTTGCAGGATTTCAGTGCTTTTGCTACAATCTGTGATACATGACCTAGGAATGGTAGTGTACACCATTTCCCTCAGACAATGGATGGGGAAGGAGGTGGGGCATAGTGGAGGGGTATAATTATCCGGTTTTTGTTTCCTGTGCAAGATGTGGTCAATAAGAACTGGATTGTAGCCACTGGATGTGGCAATAAATTTTGTTGTATCTAACTCTGCTTTAAAATCATCTCTCGACATGGGGATAGACATGAGACCGTGCACCATTGAGTGGAAAGCTGCATGTTTGTGAGCTATGGAGTGTTGTGAGCTAGAAGGTACTATTGTGTCTGTAGTTGTTGTTGTTCTGTAAATTTTGAAACAATGTGTGTGTGTACTGATGTCAATGGTGAGACCTAAGAAATTTATGGATTTGTTGCACATTTCCATAGTGAACAGGATATTTTTATGTTGACTGTTTACGTTTTTCAAGAATGTGCTGAGTTGTCTTGTAGTACCAGTCCACATACACAGGACATCATCTACATATCTAAACCAGTATTTGACGTTTGCACTCAAAGGTTCTGTTTTTAGAAAATTTTGTTCAAAATGGTACATAAATATTTCAGCCAACAGTGGGCTAAGGGGGGATCCCATAGCTAAGCCATCTAATTGTTTATAAAGAGTCCCTTGGAACTGGAAATAATTCTGTGCGAGGCATGTCTGTGTGGCCAGTCTCAAGTCATTCAATTCCACAGGATTGACATCTGGAAATCTGTCTCGATACAAACGTACCGCGCCACGGCTATTGCCCCGTGCTAATCCATACATCAAATGGGCATCTGCCAACTCCGCATATGTAAACATTGCACTGACTGCAAAACCACGTTCGTGATGAACACTAACCTGTTGATGCTACGTACTGATGTGCTTGATGCTAGTAGTGTAGAGCAATGAGTCGCATGTCAACACAAGCACCGAAGTCAACATTACCTTCCTTCAATTGGGCCAACTGGCGGTGAATCGAGGCAGTACATACTGACGAAACTAAAATGAGCTCTAACATGGAAATTAAGCGTTTCCGGATACATGTACACATAACATCTTTTCTTTATTTGTGTGTGAGTAATGTTTCCTGAAAGTTTGGCCGTACCTTTTTGTAACACCCTGTATAATAACGGTCTGCTTCCCGTTATTGCCAAAGGTGCAGTACCGTGTATCTAAGAATGCCAGTAACAGAAATCTTATATTCTTTACACATATGTCTTTTGAAAAATGACATTTCAATTGAAGCTACGGTAGATACTGGCTAATCCAGAAGTAAATATTTAAGAATTGATTAGCACAGGCAAAACGCATAGCCACATTCACAGGCAAATGGTTACGACACTGGATAAATTCTGTCAAATACGTTTCTCGTGCACTACCAGGAAAAAATCCTCTGTGCTAATTTGCATTTCCCACTGGAAATTACTGACCATCAGGCTTTAATCAAATTCAGAGCCCTGTTTCTAGAACGTAAGAACGTAGAATTCTCATTTATTTTAAAAGAAGAAAACAGTTACTTGTTGGTGGACATAACCATATGCTCCTTAAGACAGGGAGATGTACAATGTAAGTCATTCATTTGCAAAACGCTTATTACACAGACTTCAAATTTTTGGTACGTATTTGGAATAATAACACGGAACTCTTTGGTACGTAAGTTCACCTGTTACGAAATCAAAGAAAACAAATGAGGAGACGGTCGCGCAATCAGTAGATCGTTATCTTCCATCAGAAAATATCTCTTCTTTGACATGGAATTGGGCTCTTGTAACTGTACTTGACAGAGTTACTTTGTTTGAGTGACGGGAACGGAGTGCCCCCTAGTTGTGCGCTGTCCTTGTGAAAATTAATTATGATTTTGATTAATTATTATAAGGCAATCGAATTCGTACCTACCTCCCAAGATTTCTGACTTGATTAATTAACAAGCTCAAGGTGGACAGGCGTTACAACTCACAATGAAGTAGATTATGATTTAAATATTCATATACTAAAACAAATTATTTTCACATTGCCGACATCACGTTTCAAAAAAGAAATGGACGGAGCCAAGAACTCACCGGCGACAAAGATAATCAAAGCACTGACTCTTAAAAGGAACTAGCATCTTTAATACTGATCAAGTGGTAGTTATAGAGTGGTGGAAGATATGCAGTTAGTCTGTGGACTAAATTTAACAGCTATACTGCAAACACTATTGGGGGTGAAATTTCGATATGAATCAGAGAGGTCTCCCACTCAACAGAGTCCAGGTGAGCAGGCATACGGTGATTTTTTCCAAGTGTTTACACTACATGTTGAGGCTGACTTGTAGCATCCAACCTGACGTTACAAAGCCTCGAAGACTTTCGCATCGTGTAAAAACAGCGATGCTTTGTATCTGGCGCCGTTAGACGTCTCTGTCAAGGTAATAAACAATTAAATTTTGATGAGGGTTTAGGTATAACGTGCCTGTTAGCCGAATGCGGTAACCGCTGGCGTCATCCGAAAGTGCAACCGCTGGTGTCCGATTAAGGAGAATGTGGCTAAGATGCCTGAATTACGGCGTTTAAGATTTCAGGGATACTGGTACTCAGAAAGCTTCCGATCCCAAAAACTAGGTGTCTTACCAACCGTTAAGAAACGTAGCAGTTACTGCATTAATTCCCCAGAGGCTTTCCATCTATATCTACACCCACATCGATACTCCACAGTCCATCTTAGAGCATGTGGTGGAGGGTAACCCATACCACTACTAGTCATTTCTTTTCCTTTTCTACTCGCAAATAAAACGATGGATAGACGACGGTCTACCTGCCTCAGTATGTTCCATAATTTTTCTTGTCTTATATTCGCAGTGCTTAAGCGCAATGTATGCTGGAGGTAACAGAATCATTCTGCAGTCAGCTCGAAATGCCAGTTCTGTCAATTTTCTCAACAGTGTTCCTCGAAAAGAACGTCGCCTTTTCTGTAGGCATTCCCATTTGAGTTCCCGAATCATTCCCGTAACTCTCCCGTGTTCTTGGAACCCACCAGTAACAAATCTAGCAGCTCGCCTCTGAAATGCTGCTATGTATTCCCTTAATCCGACCTGCTGTGGATCACAAACACTCGAAGAGTACTGAAGAATAGGTCGCACAAGCGTCCCCTATGCTTTCTGCTTCACAGAAGAACCACACTTTCCTAGATTTCTCCCAATAAACCGAAGTCGACTGTTCGTATCTCCTACTACAAGCCTCACACGTTCGTTCCATTTCGTATCGCTTTGCAACGTTACGCCCAGATATTTAAACGGGGTGACTCTGTCAAGTATGACGCTACTAATGCTGTATCCAAACATTATGGGTTTATTTTTCGTACTCATCATCATTAACTTACATTTTTCGACATTTAGGTGTAGCTGCCATTCATCACACCGAAACGATATTTTGTATAATTCGTCTTGTATCTCCGTACAGTCACTCAACCTCCAAACCTTCCCGTACACCACGGCTTCATCAGCAAACAACTGCAGATTGCTGCCCACACTGTGCACCAGATCATTTATGTATATAGAGAATATCAATGGTCCTATCAAACTTCCCTTATCTCTCATGAACATTTGCTTTCGAGGACAACCTATTGGATTATGTGACTTAAGTAACCTTCAAGCCACTCACATACCTGCGAATCTGTTCCACATGCTCGTACTTCCTTTAACAACCTGCAATGAGGCACCGTGCCAAACACTTCTCGAAAATATGGAACTCGGGAACCTGCCTGTGGTCTTTCATCCATAGTTCGCAGTGTATCATATGAAAAAAGGACGAGCTGAGTTTTGCACCATGCCGATTCGTGGGTATTAGCTTCTCGGTCTCACGAATATTTATTATATTCGAACTGAGAAGATATTCAACGATTCTGCAACATACCGATGTTAGGGATAGTGGTCTGTAATTTTGCGGGTGCGTTCCTTTGGCCTTCTTGTAAACAGAAGTCGCCTGTGCATTTTGCTAGACGCTTGAGATTTTGCTCTGGGCGAGAGAATCACGATAAATGCAAGCTAATTAAGGAGCCGATACAGTAGAGCGCTCTTTGAAAAACCGGAACAGACTTATTTGTTTTTAACCCCTTCAGCTGTTCCTCTACGCTAGGGATGCTTATTACTTTGTCGTCCTTACGGGAGTCAGTTAGATGGTCAAATAACTGTATGTATGTACCATTCCCTACTTGAATGATTCCTTGAACGTGAAACTTATAACCTCGGCTTTCCTTATGCTATTGTCAACTGCAACACGAGAATGGTCAACAAGGAACAGAAAGGAAGCTTTAGACCCGTTAGCGATTTTACATCGGATAAGAATTTTCTCGGGTTCTCTACCATATCTTTTGCTATGGTATGACGGTGGTAGTAGTGGTATTCTTCGCGCGTAGATCTTTTCACAGACGCACGAACCGCTACTAACATTTGCGTGTCGTCATTTGCGGATTCTCTTTTAAACCGAGAGTGTAATAGCCTCTGCTTCCTCAGCAGTATCCGAATATCGTTACGAAACCATGCTGAACCTTTCCTGTCCTTATCCACTTACTAGACACATAATTATGTAGACCATGGTTTATAATCTCCTTAAACTTTGCCCACAGTTCCTCTGCTCCCATCCTATTGAAACTAAGTGATGTCATTTCCCTGCCTAAGTGAGATCATAACACCGGCTTATTTGCTCTTTCTAGCAGAAATACTCTCCTAGCCTACTTGACTGATTTATTAGCTTTCGTAACCAAGTTGCTTTAATGACATCATGATCACTAATCCCCGTTCCTATACTGATGTTGTCAATTAGGTCCGGCCAATTTGTAGCTACGAGTTCTAAGACATTTCCATTGTGTGTAGGCTCTCGAACTATATGCTTTAACACAGTTTCCAGAAACCGTATTCAAAAGTATTTCGCAAGACTGTCTGTCTGTAACTCCTCCAGTGAATCTATAGATATCCCAGTCTATACACGGTAGGTTAAAGGCGCCTCCTACTAGTATTGCATGATCTGGGAATTTACGCGCTACTATCCATAGACATTCTTTTAACGACTGTAGAGCTGTCACAGCAGAACCTTGTGGCTGGTAAGAACATCCGAGAATTAACTTGGTTTCACCTAGACTTGTCATACGTGACCAGTTAATTGCACTGTCGCACTCAACTCCCACCTCAAAAGAAGAGACTATATTTTGTCAACTGCAGTGAACACTTCCCCCCCCCCCCCCACTCTCCATCCCCCCACCCCCTCACGTCCCCCTGAGGCCTCTAATCTGTCTTTCCGGTATACGTTTCATGACTCACTAAAGATCTCAGACCTTTCCATTTCGGTTTTAAAATGGTTCAAACGGCTCTGAGCACTATGGGACTTAACTGCTGTGGTCATCAGTCCCCTATAACTTAGAACTACTTAAACCTAGCTAACCTAAGGACGTCACATACATCCATGCCCGAGGCAGGATTCGAACCTGCGACCGTAGCGGTCACGCGGTTCCAGACAGTAGTGCCTAGAACCGCACGGCCACTTCGGCCGGCCATTTCGGTTTTCAGCCAGCTTTCGTTCCCAACAATAATGTGAGCGCGAGAGATTTCCTGGAGAGCAATAAATTCGGGAACATTGTTACGGATACTTCGACAGTTTACTGATAAAATTTTGGCAGTCTAAGTGTTATATTCTGAAGGTGGTTTAACTTCCCTTGCTGTTTATCGCCTGGCGAGTGTTCATCAGGGTACCTCAAACTACCGTACCACCTAGAAAAGGACCCCACGTGCACTCCATAAGTACTCTGGCACCCGAGTAGCTGCTTCCTTTATACAGTGTACCCCTGACCTATCAAGGGGAGTCCTACAAATCCCCACCCGATAACGCACGTCTAGGAATCTGCAGCCAAGACCACGACAGTCAACAAATCCTTTGGTTGAAGCCAATCACTCGGCTCCAAACTATAGGACCCCGATCAATTTTGTGAACAATAGTACAAATTGTGTGCTCTGCTTGCACCCCGTGCGTGAGGCCATCAATCTTCACCGTTTCCTCCAGCCGCCTTTATGAACTGAGAATGGCCTCAGAACCCATACGACAGGCATCGTTGGTGCCGACGTGAGTCACAACTTGCAGACGACAGTCGCAGACAAGGCCGCCTCCACATCTTGGATGAGCCCCCCTTCCCCTCCCCCAGCAGACACAGCGCGTCCACATTAGTTTTCATTCTAGTCCTGAACACTATCACGTTAAGGGGTTCCATAGCGTGCCTAATGTTGGATAACTAGTAATGCATTTCCCACCCTCCCCCAATAAGCTGCTCTGACACTACTGAATGGCTCTGAGCACTATGGGACTTAACATCTATGGTCATCAGTCCCCTAGAACTTAGAACTACTTTAACCTAACTAACCTAAGGACATCACACACATCCATGCCCGAGGCAGGATTCGAGCCTGCGACCGTAGCAGTCGCGCGGCTCCGGACTGAGCGCCTAGAACCGCTAGACCACCGCGGCCGGCTGACACTACTGAAGGAGTGGTCACCCGTCCATTCACACGGTGAATGGGAGAGGCCAGACAATGAGTCCCCACATCGATCCACTGCATCGAGCGACGCAGGACGCAGTCACACTACAACCCGCCACTCACTCTGCTGTGAGGCCGGGTCCACCGCGTTGGGTACACTAGGAGGTGCATCAGTAGCAGAGCGAGTGGACGAAACAAGCGCCGGCCGGAGTGGACGTGCGGTTCTAGGCGCTGTGGTCTGGAACCGAGCGACCGCTACGGTCGCAGGTTAGAATCCTGCCTCGGGCATGGATGTGTGTGATGTCCTTAGGTTAGTTACGTTTAATTAGTTCTAAGTTCTAGGCGACTGATGACCTCATAAGTTAAGTCGCATAGTGCTCAGAGCCATTTGAACCATTTTTGACGAAACAAGCGACACCTAAGGTTTCCCAGGTGACGCGCGAGGTTTTCCGCCTCTGCTACACCCGAGGGGAGCAGTCTGAAAGACTATCCATAGCCGAGGAGCACTCAGATGTTCACGAACTGTGTCCAGCTCTTCCTGCGTCCGCACACATCCCGCACACATCTCACCCAAACAAGGAAGACTGAAAAAGTAAACTAAGAGTAACTGAAAAACTAATCAACGAGTGCTACTCGGTAAGTAAGGTACGATTGGTTGCGAAATGGAAATCACTGTGAAAAATCATAAATGTTTAATTTGCAACAGTTAGCTACACCTTCAAGCTTCTTCTCTACATAGTCACCGCTCCGACTTACGCATTTGTCGTAGCGTTGTGCTAGCTTTCCAACATCCTCGTGATAGAAGCGAGCCACCTGTACTTTCCCCCAATTCGCTACACTGGTCTGCAACTCGTTATCTGTGCCAAAAAGTTGTTTTCACAGCTAGTGGTTCAAGTGAGTGAAGTGATGCAAATCAGAGGGAGCCAAGTCCGGGCTGTATGGTAGGTGATCAAACAATTCCCAATCAATATGCTGCATGAGTGTCTTCATTGCCCCTGCAGCGTGGCCGAGGAATGTCATGAACAGGATACACATGACAATTACGTTAAGTGGGCTGCATGACATCAGGCGAAATCTCTAACCAGGCCCTCATACTTGGCGTCGGAAACTATTTTCTAGGCATTTTTACGTGCTCAGTGTGCGCTCAAAGCGGAAAAGACCAACGTGACGCAATAGACAGACATAATAGAGATACTTCCCAACACACCTGTGCAGAGCTTCATCAGATTTTTACTGTGGTTTATATTTCGCAACCAATCGGACCTTACTTTCCGAATAGGCCTCGTATAAAAGCAGACAAATCCTAGATATGCAGTTTGCTAACCTCCCGATATGTCGCCAATGGAGAGTGATGCCTCAGTGAGCTATATAGCTGACTGTTCAGAAGAAATGAAAACTCTGCTACAGACTGCCTGAATTTACACTTTCAAAATGCGAGCTTACAACTTTTAAAAGGAAACACGCACGAAATTTGATATAATACGAAGGAGTGGCTCAAATTTTCAGCGGATGTTATCGGTTATCTAGTCTGTGGAGAAACTGTAAAGTTCTGTCATGATGATCTTATCATGGATCAGATTCATTGACACTACTGTGCAATATGTAAGAAATTTGGTCATGCCTGTGACTTTACTCCGATATTTCTTTGAGGGGGAAATCAGCATGAAATTGTACATTCATTGTAATAAAACTAATATTAAGAAATGAAATAAACCAGAGAATCAATACTAGTATGGGAGTAAGAATGCAACAGGTATTCTGGATAGAAATTGGCCGTTGACAACTGTGTTTCCTATACGCAAGTGCCTATCAGCAGTGAGAAGACTGGCGAGAAATTAACACTTGTCCACACTGCGCGCGAGGCACACACAATAACACAATTATAAACACACACACACGTAATTTGCTCTCCCAATCACAACACAGTATTTTATAGCCATGAAGAAATGAACAGCCAATCATCATGTACCTAATACCCGCTTGCTATCTGTATCTACTAGTTCGTTCTCTGACCCCCAAAGACGTTACAAAGGTAGTTCGGATCACTGGCCCTCCGTTCCACCACCTTCATTCTCGTAGTTCGGCCTCTGACTACCTGACCCTGCTGCCTCCCCATTACTGACATCCACACGGTTGGAGACAAAGCATTTGCGTCACACTTGAAACACTCTTCACAAAACCCACTCCAGAGTACGATGATCAAAGAGCAATGTATGATGCTATTGCAGCCTGGTTCCTTCCTTCATTTTCTGTTTGCAATATAGCTACTGCGACGACTATGTATTTCATCTTATACACTCCTGGAAATGAAAAAAAGAACACATTGACACCAGTGTGTCAGACCCACCATACTTGCTCCGGACACTGCGAGAGGGCTGTACAAGCAATGATCACACGCACGGCACAGCGGACACACCAGGAACCGCGGTGTTGGCCGTCGAATGGCGCTAGCTGCGCAGCATTTGTGCACCGCCGCCGTCAGTGTCAGCCAGTTTGCCGTGGCATACGGAGCTCCATCGCAGTCTTTAACACTGGTAGCATGCCGCGACAGCGTGGACGTGAACCGTATGTGCAGTTGACGGACTTTGAGCGAGGGCGTATAGTGGGCATGCGGGAGGCCGGGTGGACGTACCGCCGAATTGCTCAACACGTGGGGCGTGAGGTCTCCACAGTACATCGATGTTGTCGCCAGTGGTCGGCGGAAGGTGCACGTGCCCGTCGACCTGGGACCGGACCGCAGCGACGCACGGATGCACGCCAAGACCGTAGGATCCTACGCAGTGCCGTAGGGGACCGCACCGCCACTTCCCAGCAAATTAGGGACACTGTTGCTCCTGGGGTATCGGCGAGGACCATTCGCAACCGTCTCCATGAAGCTGGGCTACGGTCCCGCACACCGCTAGGCCGTCTTCCCCTCACGCCCCAACATGGTGCAGCCCACCTCCAGTGGTGTCGCGACAGGCGTGAATGGAGGGACGAATGGAGACGTGTCGTCTTCAGCGATGAGAGTCGCTTCTGCCTTGGTGCCAATGATGGTCGTATGCGTGTTTGGCGCCGTGCAGGTGAGCGCAACTATCAGGACTGCATACGACCGAGGCACACAGGGCCAACACCCGGCATCATGGTGTGGGGAGCGATCTCCTACACTGGCCGTACACCACTGGTGATCGTCGAGGGGACACTGAATAGTGCACGGTACATCCAAACCGTCATCGAACCCATCGTTCTACCATTCCTAGACCGGCAAGGGAACTTGCTGTTCCAACAGGACAATGCACGTCCGCATGTATCCCGTGCCACCCAACGTGCTCTAGAAGGTGTAAGTCAACTACCCTGGCCAGCAAGATCTCCGGATCTGTCCCCCATTGAGCATGTTTGGGACTGGATGAAGCGTCGTCTCACGCGGTCTGCACGTCCAGCACGAACGCTGGTCCAACTGAGGCGCCAGGTGGAAATGGCATGGCAAGCCGTTCCACAGGACTACATCCAGCATCTCTACGATCGTCTCCATGGGAGAACAGCAGCCTGCATTGCTGCGAAAGGTGGATATACACTGTACTAGTGCCGACATTGTGCATGCTCTGTTGCCTGTGTCTATGTGCCTGTGGTTCTGTCAGTGTGATCATGTGATGTATCTGACCCCAGGAATGTGTCAATAAAGTTTCCCCTTCCTGGGACAATGAATTCACGGTGTTCTTATTTCAATTTCCAGGAGTGTATGTTAACCTTGCAGGCGTCGCAAACAGATGACAGTTAATCTTATACTTTTACGAGAAGAATCTTCTGAAGCTACAACCAATTCATCGAGCGAGGTGGCGCAGTGCTTAGCACACTGGACTCGCATTCGGGAGGACGATGGTTCAAACCCATCGGGCCATCCTGATTTAGGTTTTCTGTGATTTCCCTAAATCGCTTCTTGCAAATGCCGGGATAGTTCCTCCGAGGGGGCACGGCCAACTTCCTTCCACATCTTTCTATAATCATGGTGGACCAATGACCTCGCTGCTTAGTTCCTCTCGCAAATCTACCAACCCACCAACCCACTAATAGCGCACCAAAATAAATATCATATATTGGTTTTCCTGTATTTCTAAGTATTTGTGACCCAAGTGTTAAATCTGATTGTTTACTTGCTATATATTATAATTTTACGCTACTACTTCACTACGGTCCAAGTAATAGCCGCGCAATTTTGTTCATAGTCTTACCTGTGATATGGGTCAACTTAGCGTATTTCAATTGATGCTGAAGGATTTATATATTTATCCGGCAAAAGTCTACGCTTTATTATCTGCGTACTGGATAGAACCGCTGTTAGCATCGAGCCAGGCATTTCTTTTTTGTGTTCTTCAAATGTGTGTGAATTCCTACAGGACCAAACTCCAAACTGCTGAGGTCATCGGTCCCTAGACTTACACACTACATAAACTATCTTATGCTAAGAACAACACACACACGCATGCCCGAGGGAGGACTCGAACCTCCGGCGGGAGGGGCCTCGCAATCCGTGACATGGCGCCTCAGACCGCATGGCCATTCCGCGTGCCTTGTTTTGTGTCTCAAGAGTTACTTGTAGCACTTCGATCCTTCAAAAATGGTTCAAATGGCTCTGAGCACTATGGGACTTAACATCTATGGTCATCAGTCCCCTAGAACTTAGAACTAGTTAAACCTAACTAACCTAAGGACATCACACAACACCCAGTCATCACGAGGCAGAGAAAATCCCTGACCCCGCCGGGAATAGACCCCTGGAACCAGGGTGTGGGAAGCGAGAACGCTACCGCACGACCACGATCTGCGGACTCGATCCTTCAGACGAGTGGTAGCTCTCATAACAGCAGCAGCAACGCACCAAAGTACTGTGAGTTTAGCTGCTTCTCATATGAAGAGACTTACTTTAAATTTCATTAATGTTATGTAGCATCAACCCCTACACTGCCTATGTGTGTGGGTATTTATCAGTTAATCTTTTGTATCGACAGGAAGTGTGCTGTGTTCAGATGTGAGCCGAGTTGGTGACCCGTCACTCACTGTTGCAGGCTGTGTTCCTTTGGTCACGCTGCTTGCGGCTGTTGCCAGTGGGCATCACTGAGGGTGGCCAGATAGGGCGATCCAAGGGACCTTCAGTGCTATCCACGTCTCCCGATCGGTCCACTACTGTGGCCACTCTGGGTGCTGCCTGCTCTGAGGTTGATCCCTCACCTGTGGTAGAGTGGGTGGTCGTTCCAAGGTGTGGCCAGCAGCGAATGGCTTTCCGAGGGACCGATTGGAGGGCTTCACCAGTTAGTCTGACGAACAGGTTTCGGGCACTGTCTGTTGATGACGCAGTCCCTGAACCAGATGAAGTCCCCCACCCTGTTCCAGGGGACTCCTCTCAGCCTGCAAAGACCGGGCATTCACAGAGGGTGGGATTATTGGTAATCAGGAGCTCCAACGTTAGGCGTGTAATGGGGATCGTTAAAGATATGGCCGCAAATGAGGGGAAGGAATCCAATGCACACTTAGTGTACATACTGGGAGGAGTCATTCCAAATATGGAATGGGTGCTTCCAGAGACAACGAAGAGTACAGGGTACATTCAAGTAACGATATGTGTGACCTTGGTTTGGAAGCGATCTTCTCTGGTTTCGGGTGACTAGCTGAATTAGTAAAGGAGGCCAGTCTTGCTTGCAAGATGAGGGTGCAGCTCACCGTCTGTAGCATCGTCGACAGAACTGACTGTGGATTTTTGGTACAGGGCCGTCGAAAGTCTGAATCAGAGGCTCAGACGGTTCAGCGACCGTGTAGGTTGCAGAATCCTCGATGTGCACCATAGTGTGGTGGGTTTACCGGGACCGCTAATTAGGTCAGGAGTCCACTGTACGCAGGAAGAGTATATGCGGTAGTGGGGGCTCTGTGGAGGGACTGGACGGTTTTTTAGATTAAGGGGTCCCAGTAAAGTACAGATAGGGCCTGAGGTTCAAAGGGTGCAGGACGAACGCAGGAATGGCTTAACCAAAGGAACAGTCAATACTGTAGTAGTAAACTGTCCTAGCTGTGTTGCAAAAGAAGCAGAATTCCAAAGGCAGATAGAAAGCACTGAATCTCGAATCGCTATACGAGGGTCCCCAGAAAAAATGCACCGCATTTTTTTCTCAGCCGAAAACAATGCTCCGTATCGGAAGACGTTACGTATGTATTATTTTAAGTGTCCTGAGTGAGCGCACCAACTTACCGTCACTTCCGACAAATGGCGTAGCAGCAGGAAAGTTTCAAAATGGCGTAGTAGGTGATGTACGTTACACGCAACTTGCGTCATTGAATTTTTCACTGCAGATAAGGAAACTGTGGGGAATATACAAAAACGCTTGTGCAAAGTCTATGGAGCATCAGCTGTCGACAGAAGTACAGTTAGGCGCTGGGCACGGACGGTGAGGTCATCAGAAGGCGGTTAGCCGGAGCTCCACGATATATACGCCCTTGTTTCGCGCTGGAGGAAATCCGAGATCAAGATGGAGATTACTTGGAGAAATAGGGTGTTTTTATAAAACACCATTCCTTCGTGTGTGTAATTCTCTTTATGTTGAATCAGGAATTGTTGAAAACAATTGCGGCGCACTACTTTCTGGGCAAACCTCGTAAGTACAGAAAGCTGACTAAAGCCGGAAATAAGTTCTGTGGAAATTTTTACGAAGTACCCAACTGTGTTCAGAAAGGATAGATTCAATACCGTTTGTACTGCAGTGTTTATTGCTGTCAGAAGTAATTTACCTTGTAGCGAAACTAAAGTAGATAACTTATTTCAGTCAGTATACTGTGGGCGTTCCAGTGAAAATGAAGATGGTGTGATGTGGCCCTCAACGACGTACCCTCAGACTCAGAGATGAAATATTAAAAGTTTTGGCTGGTTTCGTTGTCTGGGGGCTGGGATACGTAGTTGTCGCATTACAAGCCAAATACTGCTGAGTCTACAGTATACAATATGAATATACACATGAATCGAATGGTCGAAGGTTCCTATCACTCGGCAACTCCGACTTTTTATTGGAACATAGTAATTTATAAATGAAAGATTGCAATTAAATAAAATCTGTAGGTACTATTTTAAAGCCATTAAATGATGACTACGACAGCAAAAGTACCTTTAGGAATGCCCTTTATTACTGTAAAACACTTATTGGTGTCGATGGTCCTGCAATTAAATAAAATATAAGTAGAATAACAAGGAAACAATATACTCCTATTTCACGTAGTTAGTTGTGAGCAACAACATAGCTCACTAGATATTCACTTCTAAACGCGTAATACGTCTTCACTGCAGAAGGGACGGAAATCTCACAAGTGCACAAGCCGGCAATATTTCTATCTCTCGCGACCACGCGCAAACTGCTCCGCTGTCCAGGACTCTCCCTCTGTCCTGTGCGACTGTCCCTCGCGCCACACAGCTCCGCACTGCCTCGTGTCCTCTCCCGTAGCCCCTCACTTCCATACCGTCTCTCCACGTGTCCTTTTTTGAACGATCGCTATGACTGGCTAGAGCGCTCCCACCCTATCTTCAAGCCAACGCACAAACATATTGAAACACTTATAATTAAATGTTCCCCTGAGACATTTAAGTCTCTTTTTATCATCTCCAATAATGAACGAAACAGACGAAATGAATTAAAATTTGTATTGCGGCCAAGACTCGAACCAGGGTCTCCTGGGTTGCTAGACACAAATTCAAATCGTTACACCACCACAATACTGGGGTTGCCATTGATACAAGCTGAGTGCTAATTTTAATTAATTTTGTCTGTTTCGATCATTCTCGGAAATAATAAAAAGAGACTTAAATGTCTCAGGGAAACATTTAATTATAAGATCTATAAGATCACCAATGTTACAAGGACGTCCCATTACGATCATTGCTGGGGTGCTTGCCAATATCGGAGACCTTTGGCAGTAGTGACAGTATGTAAGGGAAAAATTAACTGTATTTTGTGTTGGGGAGGTTACTCCTCTTATGTAGATAGTGCAGCAATGCTGACCATCGTACTGCAGTGGTGTAATGGTTAGGAATTCTGGATAACAAGCAAGAAAACCGCGTTAAAGTCCGGGCCGCAGCACTAATTTTATTTCATTTCGTCTGTTTTGATCAATATTGAAACACATTCGAGCTACTGGATTTACATTTCAGTAACTTGAAATTAAATACATATTCCTATGGCTGGACCATAAACACGCTGTAACACACATTATCGCCGGCCGCTGGTGGCCGAGCGGTTCTGGCGCTGCAGTCTGGAACCGCGCGACCGCTACGGTCGCAGGTTCGAATCCTGCCTCGGGCATGGATGTGTGTGTTGTCCTTAGGTTAGTTAGGTTTAAGTAGTTCTAAGTTCTAGGGGACTTATGACCTCAGCAGTTGAGTCCCATAGTGCTCAGAGCCATTTGAACCATTTTGAACACACATTATCAAACACATAAACAAATTAAATAAACATATATAAAAGGAATAGCTACAAAAGGTAGCCCAGCAGCCTAATGTCTCTGTGTATCCCAAAAGACATTCAATATTTAACCAATTTCTTCATGAATAGTATTTATATCAGATTTGAACAAAGACATAGATGAATAAATATATTTATAAGCATACTGCTACCGTTTCTTCGTGTAACTGTGGAGTGCTTATGGCCTGACACGATCGATAGTAATCGGCCACATTGACCTCCAATAACTCATTTAGTATTAAAGTTACATGCCTGTAATTTATACCAGTTTAGGTTTACACTAATAGTTTTCTAAAGATATGTCGATCGACGAAATCGGATAAACCGTTTAGATTTTAGAAATTCCTTGCTGGGTGTTACTTGTCTAATTTATCGTCAGAAACTAAACTTTAAACTAATAAAGATACTGAAAATGTGATTACACCATCAGAATATTCGTGAAAATGATGGTAATGTTCATGTTTCCTTTTAAGTTATCATGATTCCTCTGGCTATTATTAATTTCTACATGAACTCCGAAATGTCAGCCGTTATGGTTTCACAAAGTCCACCATCTTTGGAACTCCCTGCATGTCTCCTCTGCCGACACAGCATCCCCATGGAATACCCAGCAACGCGGTCGGTGGACCCCGCTAACGTTCGGCTATCCCGCCGAGAGGTCCCAGCACAGCCACGCCAACTCCGAACTTACAATATTTACAGGGCGCCACAACTCGCCCGTTACCTCACACAGCTCTACTTATTAACATTCTGGCTTGCCACAATGTTCAGAAGTAGCATCCTTCATTTCATACAAGTACATATAAAACAAATTTCAAAGAACAGAATTAAATGATTAAAACGCCAGGCCAATAGTGTTTACAAGATTTTTGTAGTGGTGTGGGAGAAGCATGAATTTCGAAATAACTTAAAGTAACACTTATTATGAACGAAACGGCATATTAAATAGATGCCAGCATTTCACTTATTCATAAACAATTTTTTAGACTAGA
This sequence comes from Schistocerca nitens, assembly GCF_023898315.1. Taxonomy (NCBI): domain Eukaryota; kingdom Metazoa; phylum Arthropoda; class Insecta; order Orthoptera; family Acrididae; genus Schistocerca; species Schistocerca nitens. Next base: position 955,960,482 of record NC_064616.1, read on the forward strand.
AATGAAATTTTGAAATGCACTTTTACTTAGTGCGATTTTGTAACACTTCTTGTGCCACTCACTCAGCGCTAAGGGTCGTTCATGCACTGATTTTTTCCGTCGCACTAAACACGCTCACCCGGATTTTAGCACGATGTATTGATCAACTCACATCAGTCTTTTGACAAAGTGCCTCGCAGAAATCGTGCCTGCCTCTGAATTCCAAGATCCACCGTTTATCGTGACAGATCTGTCTACAACGAAAACCAAAATAAGAAATCCGTCAACAAACCATTACCCAAAACCAATCAGGATCCTCGCAAAAGATTCCCTCCGGTGGGAAACGATACCTTAGGAACAAAGTCACAAGGCAAATGATTGAATCATAGTATGCACAAATTCCCATAAGTTCTATTTAATTGACTTGAATCGATCCTTCCTAACTCCAGGCACCAAATATTGCGTGCACATACAATTACAATTTTAATACCCTTCAAATTGACCACTAAATTCTTTGCCCCACTCTTATACAAAGCATAAATCATTACATATTTTACTTAAATCCACTAGGTCACTGACCTCCAAACACCCTCAATGCCTAAATGGTTAAATGGCTCTAAGCAGTATGCGACTTAACATCTGAGGTCATCAGCCCCCTTGACTTACAACTACTTAAACCTAACTAACCTAAAGACATCACACACATCCATACCCGAGGCAGATTTCCAACCTGCAACGGTAGCAGCAGCGCACAGTGCCTCAACTTCCCCCTTTTGCACACATACAGTAGCACAATAAACTAACAAATTACTTATGAATTCCCAATTAAAAATGCAAAATTACCCCTCCAAAACTACTACCTCTAATTACATATTAGAACAGCTATTCATTTCTCCCCTATCTCTTCCACTTCTAGCGGACACACATTGTGTTCTATCCATCCCTCAATCTCACGTTCATCCCAAAATAGTTCATTAAATATTCCCTTTGCTCCAAATTCAGTCCTTCCCTTTTTTAAACCTGTATCAATTTTAAACTTCTCTCGTTTCCACAGATGTGGCGGCAACGACCGTAACATTCTACCGTACCGACGCCAATCAGTCACACTAAAATCACACTCCTCCTTCATCTACCAATTCGTACCAACTTCGTTACATAAAATATCCTCATACACACTATTTACTTCAGCCCTCTCTTAGTTTTCTGTTATTTCTTCAACACATTTCACCGATTTACTACCAACAGCATGCACAACTTTACTGTTTTTCCCCTCCAAAATATCGACACTTCCAACTTCAACAGAATTACACATCAATTCACTGTTAAACACTTTATCTACCTGAAATAATAATATGCCTAAGCCATAATCACCATATATATTCATCTCAGCATCCTTACCTGCTGGTACACCATATAAATCACTACATAAATTCACATCAGAAATCTTACATTCCCCCGTCGACAAATTAACTTTACGTGAATCGTACTCAACTTTATCCTCCGCCGCTACATTACACAAATTGCTCCTACCTTGTCGTATAATTTTGGGACTTACAGCCTTCCTACATTCCGCTGTGATCGGACAAAAATCAGCGCACACTTCTACACCCTTTTCATCCGGATTAAACCCCAATCTTACTTTACATACATCCTTACATTAATACTTTGACAAACGCTTTAGATCCATCCATTTATTCATAAATTTCGTTTCGACTTCATTCGTGACTAGAAACGCGCAAATTCCTTCCTCCGAAGTATCAATACCAGTAGTTTTTACATCATTACGTAAATTCCCATTACTTTGTTCCTTTAAACAGAAATGATCTACCTCCGTCCATACGTTTTTAACTTCAATTTATGGCAAGACCAACATTGAGCCTCGCTTAGTAATATCGACGCTTTCCGCTTAAACACAATCACCCTCACCTGCAGCTGGCGAGACCAAAGCTACGCTGCCTTCTTTAACATCGACGCTTTTCGCCGACTCACAAATACTTGCAACTAAAACACCTTCCTTACAACAATTGCTACTGTTTGCTAATATCTCTTCAGAACTCTCCATACAATTTGCTTTTACAAATTTCATCTCCTCTTTAACTTCTTTTTGAACAAGTGAATCTTTCTATTCATCACCATTCACACACTCATTCATTACACATTGATAACTTACATCAATTGGTTTTTCAAAGTTACCCACAATTTTTTCAACTTCTTGTCTCACAGTGGAACCTATTCAGTTCGCTTTGTACCCATAACTGCTTGAATTGTACTGATATTATTTGCCATTCCCTGCATCATTTGCATTAGCTGAGACATCATATCTCCCACACATTGATTCCCGTTGCCTGAATTCCTACTAGTTACGTTTTCGCGCTCTGATTTCGGATTAACCAGCTACCTTCTGTTTTCAAAATTACACATAATAGCTGACTGTTTTATATTAGCGAGATCTATAAGTGGATATTGAACTTCAAAATTAAACACTATCTCAATATTTGCGCAGGCATTTACCTGATCTGAGATGGTTTCCTCTGCCATGGTGATGCTGTCAGTCGTAGTGGAAATCGAAACTGAAGATTGTCCTGGAGTACTCGAAGACGCTGCTGTCATACTGCTGTTGAACTGCATCCGCCACTGGAGAAGTCGCCTGATGTAACTGTAGCTGCTGCCAGTTACCATGTGTTCCAACCGTGTCTGATACCACTGTCTGTTAAATACGCCAACTGCTACCGTTCTCTGCACTAAACTTATACCGACTCTGAGCCCCACGCTAATTACCTTTAACGTGATAGATTAGGACCTCTATCGATAGGATGTGTTAATTGTGAAAATTACTGCGTAATTTCACAATATCCACAAACCTAAATGCGGAAAGAAAACCGATCTCACACTGTGCTTTGTGAGAGGTGTACTCTACTGAAATCTCTACTGGTTTTGCAAAGGTTTTTTACACTTCACATAGTACGCTGCAGGAGGTCCCGGGCTGAAATCCCGGACAAGCCCCCAATTGTGTGCTTTCAAATAAGTTGAAACGTCCCCTTTTAACTTTTTTTACAGGACTGTGCTTAAACTGACACACAATATTTCGTTAGCGCAACGCAATCTGACTTTCAAAAATCCCTACAAAAGAATGGGCCCTGACTAACATTAAACTATACCTTTCACAAATCACTTGCCTCACAAAAATCTTCGCTACTCAAGCTACTGCAATACAGCGAGATTCAAAGTACTGAAGGCACTAACTACTGATAGGCATGGTTAGCAAATGAAAGATTTTGATAGAGAACAACCAATGTATTTACCTCAATAGTCATAATATATATAGCAGTTCGTGACAAATTTCAAAACTCCGCCATCTCTCTCCCCACATCCACCACTGCTGGCGGCTCACCTCCAACTGCATAACGCTACGCGCTGTTCACAGCCAGCTGCCTAACACTACAATGGCGAGTATTACAACAATGCAAAGCAGCCACAGACTGCACACAGCACAGCCAGTGATTTTCATACAGAGGTGGCGTTACCAAAAAAAAACCTAAACAGCCTACTTACAAAGTGATGAAATGTTGGTGTGTGGCCCTCAACTACATACCCTCAGACTCAGAGTTGAAATATTAAAAGTTGTGCCTGGTTTCGTTGTCTGGGGGCTGGGATACGTAGTTGCCACATTACAAGCCAAATACTGCTGCGTCCACACTATACGATATGAATATACACATGAATCGAATGGTCGAAGGTTCCTGTCACTCGGAAACTGCTAACTTTTAATGGAACATAGTATTGTATAATTCAAATATTGCAAGTAAATCAATTCTGCAGGTACTACTTTAATGACTTTAAATGAATAGTACGATAGCAGAAGTACCTTTAAGAATGCCCTTTGTTGCTGTAAGACACTTATTGGTGTCGATGGTCCAGCAACTAAATAAAATATAAGTTGAATAACAGGGAAACAATAGATTCCCACTTCACGTAATTATTCATGAGCAACAAAATAGCTCGGGACATATTCACTTCTAAACGCTTACTACGTCTTCACTGCGTAAGTCAGAGAAGTCACACAAGTGCACAAGTCGACACTACGATATATTTGTATGTCTCGCGACTACGCGCAAACTGCTCTACTGTCCAGGCCTCTCCCCCTGTCTTGTGCGACTGTCCATCGCGCTGCACTGTTCCGCAGTGCCTCGTGTATTCTCCCGTAGCCCCTCACTTCCATACCGTCTCTCCATGTGTCGTTTTTTGAACGATCGCTGTGATTGGCTAGAACTCTCCCGCCCTGTATTCAAGCCAATGCACACGCACAAACACATTCCAACTACGGGATTTACATTTAAATAACTTGTAATTAAATAGATATTCCTATGGCTGGACTATAAACACGCTCTAACACACATTATTAAATACATAAACAAATTAAATAAACATATATCAAAGGAATAGCAACAAAAGGTAGCCCGTTAGCCTAATGTCTCTGTGCATTCTAAAATACAGTAAACATGTAATCAATTTCTTCATGAACAGTATATATCGGTTATAAACGAAGACATAGATGAATAAATATATTTATAATCATGCTGCTACCGTTTCTTCGTGTAACTGTGGAGTGCTTATGGCCTGACGCGATCGATAGTAATCGGCCACTTTCACCTCGAATAACTCGTGTAGTATTCAAGTTACATGCCTGTAATTTATACCAATTTATGTTTACACTAATTGCTGAAAATCTGATTACACCACCAGAATCCTAGTGCAAATAGTGGTAATGTACATGTTTCTTTTTAAGGTATCATGATTCTTCTGTCTATTATTAATTTCTATATGAACTGTGAAATATCTGCCATTATGGTTTCACAAAGTCCGCCATCTTTGGCATCCCTAGCATTTCTCCTTCATCGACACAGCATCACCATGAAATTCCCAGCCATTTGGTCGATGGACCCTGCAAACGTTTGGCACCACGTGGCTGCCGACGAGCCACGACCTGCCCGCCAAGAGGCCGCAGTGCGGCCACGCCAACTCCGAACTTACAATATTTCCAGGGTGCCACAACTCGTCCGTTACCTCACAATACATAGAAGTTATACTTGACAGCCGTAATAAATTAATAAGTGGTATTTTCTACCGAACCCCAACACAGATGGTACAGTTCCCAAAGAGTACAAAGAAAACTTGAGTCTAGTTTCAAATAGATGCAACAATCAAACAATTGTGTTTGGCAGTGGCTTCAATCGACTCTGGATATGGTGGCGAAAATACATGTTTAAAGTCGGTGGTAGGCACGAAACGTCGTCCGAAATCGTACTAGATGCCTCCTCAGAAAATTAATTTGAACAACTAGTTCAGATGCCTACTCAAAAGTGTAAATGGTTGCGAAAACATATCTGACGTCTTAGCAACAAGTAGTCCTGATGAAGTAGGGAGCATCATGACAAATATAGCGATAAGTAACCAAAAGGTTGTTGTATCTAGACTGAATACTGTAACATCGAAATCCACCAAAAACAGACGCAAAGTACTGCTACTTAAACGGCAGGCAACATTTGCTTGACTCCTTCCTAAGAGACAATGTATGCATAAACCAGATGTGGTCTGCATTCAAAGAAATAGTATCGGCCGCAGTTGAGAGATACATACCAAATTTATTAATGAGAGTTTGCACTGATCCCCCTTGGCATACAAAATAGATCAGAGCAGTACTGCGGGAGCAAAGAAACTAGCACGAAAAATTAAAACAGGAATCCACAAAATCTCTAAGACTGGCTTAGGTTTACAAATGCTTGAAATTCAGCACGAATTTCAACGCGATGTAAGATTTTTCTTTAAATTGTTCCATTCAGAGAGAGCTCTGTCTGGAAATCTGGCAGAAAACCAAAAGAGATTCTGGTCATATGTAAAGTACACCAGTGGCAAGACGTAATCCATACCTTTACTGCGCGATAACAATGATGATGTTGCTGATGATATTGCTACTAATTCACAAAATACTAAGAAGGAAACATTCCAGAATTCGAATCAAGAACAATTGCCCACAAGATTATCTTAGAAGTAGATTTCCTCGGTGTAGCAATGCAGCTTAAAACACTTAGAAAAGGCAAGGCTCCCAATCCAGATTTTGTACCAGTCAGGTTCCTTTAAAGTATGCTGATACGTTAGCTCCATGCTTAGCAGTCCTATACAACCACTCGCTCCTAGAAAGATCCATACCGAAAGTCACACCAACGCCCAAATAAGGAAATAGTAGTAAACCGCTGGATTACAGACACATATCACTAACGTCCACTTGCAATGGAATGTTGTAACGTATTCTGTGCTCGAAAATTATGGATCACCATGAAGAACATGCTTTATTGACAACTAGTCAAAACGAATCAAAAAATACCGTTCTTGTGAAACACAACTACCTCCTTATTCTCGCGAAATAATGAGTGCTATCGACAGGGGACGTCAGACTGACTTTTATATTTCCTGAAGGCTTTCGACACTGTTCCTCACAAGCGTCTTTTAATCAAATTCCATGCCTATGGCGTATCATCTCAGTTGTGTAACTGGATGCATGATTTCCTGTCAGAAAGATCGCAGTTCATAAACACTGATGGGAAGTCATAGAGTAAAACGGAAGTAATATCTGGCATTTCTCGAGGAAGTGCTATAGTCCCTCTGTTGTTCCTGATCTAGATATAAGATTTAGGAGACAATCTAAGCAGCCATCATAGATTGTTTGCATATGATACTGTCATTTACCGTTTACCGGCGTGTACAGTTATCAGATGATCAAAACGAACTAATTAAAAAATTTTGACAAAGTACCTCTCTGGTGCTAAAATTGGCAATAGTTCTAAACCATGAAAAGTGTGAAATCATTCGCTTGAGCACTAAAAAGAATGCGCTAAGTTTCAGTTGCACGATAAAACACAAAAACTTTAAGACTGTAAATTAAACTAAATACTTAAGTATAACAATTATGAGTAATTTAAACTGGAACCGTATATAGATAACCTTGTGGGGAAAGGAAACCAAAGACTGATTTATTGGCAGAACAATCAGAAACTGTAACGAGTCCACTAAATACACTACTTACACTACGCTTGCCCGCCCTCCTCTGGAGCACTGCCGTGTGATGTGGGATCCGCATCAGATAAGATTGACGGAAGTCATCGAAAAAGTTCAAAGAATGGCAGCTCGTTTTGCGTTATTGCGACATAAGCGACAGAGAGCCACTATTGTGATACACGAATTGGGTTGGTTCAAATGGCTCTGAGCACTATGGAACTTAACAGCTGAGGTCATCAGTCCCCTAGAACTTAGAACTAATTAAACCTAACTAACCTAAGGACCTGACACACATCCACGCCCGAGGCAGGATTCGAACCTGCGACCGCAGCGGTCGCGCGGTTCCGGACTGTAGCGCCTAGAACCGCTCGGCCACTCCGGCCGGCACACGAATTGGGGTTAAAGCTATTACATCAAAGGCGTTCTTCACTGCGACAGGGCCTTCTCATGAAATTTCAATCATCAACTTTCTCCTCGAGTGAGTAATGTTTTGTTGACACCCACCTATGTAGGGATAAACGATCATTATTATTTATAAGAGTAATCAGAGCTCTTACGGAAAAATTTAAGAGTTCGATTTCCTGGCGCTCTGTTCGAGAGTGGAACGCTAGAGAAGTAGTTTAAAGGTGGTTCGATGAACCCTCTGCCAGCCACTTAATTGTCAATTGCAGAGTAATCACGTAGACGCAGGTGTAGATGTAGAAGATGCACAAATTAAATACTGCCGCATCTGCATACAAATTAACCATAGGTTTTTTTGCAGATCCCGATGGGAATGGAAGCTTAAAACAGATTTTTGTACATCCTTTAATGTATAAAATATTCTGGTATTCATAATTTACTGTAAGCACTACACTGCGATTTACAAAAAATGTTTGTATCTGGGATTTGACGTGTGTTTCCATCTACCGTGTTTAAAGAAATCTGTACCTCTTGTTTACACGTCTACAGTGACGTGTTCTTTTTCCAATAGCAGTTAACATTCTTCTTTCAGGGTAGCTGTTTTTGTCAAATACTCGAATTTGCATTTTATTACTTGAACATCTTCCATTTGCGGATTGCTATGCTTAGATGTAACACATTATCTGCACATAAAAAATCAATTTCTGTTATAGGGAAAGCTCACTGCCTCTATGCTACACTGCTTCCTTTTCTTAATACCTGCAACATAATATCGTTAGTCGGAACCAGTCCTAATTTGGCCATATTTGTATTTCACGGTGTGGTGGAGAACACTGTTCCGGAGTGAGACAAATACGTTTCTCCATTTTTAATGTAACACGCATGTATAATAATAACGTGGTCATAGCTGGAGCCTGTGTTAACAGTTTTCATGCAGTTTACTGGTAAATAACTAAAATTAAAGGCATGCAGAATATGTTTTATAATATTTTCTTGATACTGATTGTCTGGAAGGTATACGTGTAGACCAGTCAACTTTCATATATTTCTGTTATCCCAGTAGCAAATTTGTAGAACACCATTAAACACAACACAGCAGCTGTTCTGTAAACTGTCAAATAGTTCACTCTACTTAAAAACAATATGCACAAAGTACATCACAGCACATTGTAAACACTATTTTCTTGGCGTGTAATACAACTAGACAGTTGTATTAGACATTCTCGGACTTCTTGCAGCGTCAACTCAGGGCATAACCTGAGCTTCCGACTATTACCTCCAATGCCTTCGTCAGGAGCAAATGACTGTCACAGCTGCTCCTGTGCTACCGTTATACAGCCCAAATATGGCTTCTTATTGGTCGATGATTACGTCATTCTGTCGCAGATGGTTTGAACGCATGTATGGTGGCGCCACCGCTCCCGCCGTAGCGTAAAGATAGCGACGAATAACTCTGTCTCATGTCTGCATCAAGGACTCGATTCTATGCACCAACAAAATTACATCTGCTATCACGATTCTCTCGCACACTCTCATTTCTACAGCCTCCTAAATTACAGAGCCCTATAATTTGGGAGCCTAGGGATTCGGGAGGACGACGGTTCAATCCCGTCTCCGGCCATCCTGATTTAGGTTTTCCGTGATTTTCCTAAATCGTTTCAGGCAAATGCCGGGATGGTTCCTTTGAAAGGGCACGGCCGATTTCCTTCCCCATCCTTCCCAAACCCGAGCTTGCGCTCCGTCTCTAATGACCTCGTTGTCGACGGGACGTTAAACACCACTAACCTAACCTTGGGAGCCTAGGACAAAACTTTTGTTTTGTCAAGTAGTATTTGTTTGTGGGGCTGTGCTCAAAAACTGCAGATGCCTCTAGTTCGCGATTTTTAGTATGTCTTTGATGTTCTGCACAGTGGTCGGACACGGCGTGGATGAATGACCTATGTAACTTCTTCCGCACAGAGAACGTATGTAGTAAATCCCAGGAATCCAGAGACCGAGGCTGTTCTTAACAGGGCGTAGACTCTACTTTATCTATTTCGGAGACTGGTAAATAGATCTGATACCTCGTCTTCCCAGGACTTTACCTATTTTTCTGGATGTAATACAGCAGAAAATAGTGAATGCAATCGTTAGCTCGTCACGTGACTGTTGAACATTTTTACGTTTCCTACTCATGGAGAACACTGACTTCAAATCAAGTGAACCAAAACCGTCCTTTCGGAGCACATATTTCAGATTATTAATTTCGGAATCGTAGTGGTCCTCGTCAGAAACGGTTCTTGCTCTGTGTACCAGTGTATTTAAAGCTGCTCTCTTCTGGACTGGACGGTGAGCACTCTGGGCACTGAGCTATTAATCATTCCGCCTCGGCTTACGGAACACAGGGTGGGCGAGACGTCGATTCGACTTTCGTTACATCATACCTTCTAAAAATTTCAGCCTTCTCTCTTTCCCTGCCTCGTCGGTGATCTGGATCTTTGGGAGCATGCTGTTCATATGTTTCTGGAAGTGCTTAAGAGCTTCTACGTCACAACGTGATACAAAGATGGACGAAGGGCAGCCGAATTTAATGCGCGTCCCTCAAAATGTTCCATAGAAAATCCACCACTACTAGAGACAACGGAGAGCCCACAGCCATTTAGTCCATTTTTTCATAAAACCTACCGCAATGCAAGAAGTAGATGGCCGTCTTAACATGTCGGAACAACTTTACCGTCTCAGGAAGAAAATACTCTGCCAACAGTTTCAATGTGTCCTCCATAGGAACTTTATGTAAATAGTGAGACCACATCTAAGATGACTAAGATATCGTTTGGGTTAACTGTAATCTGTTTAATTTTCCAATGAACATCCGAGAGTTTTTTAAGTGTTGTTCACAGCGGTCTACTGTCGGAGTCATCAACTTAGTTACTTATTTGGCCTGCCTGTAGGTAGGAAAACGAATAGCGCCAGGAATTGGCGTCAGTGGAATGCCTTCCTTGTGAAATTCAGGTAACCCGTATACTTTAGGAGGTCTAGGAGCTCAGGCTATAAGACTTTTCATGACATCTTCTAGTATACCAGAATTCTTCTGGAGCTCCACCGTTTTGCTGCTGTATGACAGAGTTGCGTCCCGTTTTAGGCATTTGTGCGTGCCTTCTTCAAATAACGATGTCACTTTGCTGTGATATTCAGAGGTATTAAGAAAAATCGTGACACTTTGCTTGTCGGCCGTAAGTACCACAAGATATTCACCTTTCCATATTGCAAGGAGTCCCCCTCTCTCTCTTCTCTGCTGATGAGGCTTCAATGGGACTGGTGTTACGTATGGCATCGTCGGCGTTGTCTTGTGGAGGTGCTGTACCACCTCTTCCATTCCATTAATGAACTACACGCCAGCACGCCAGGTACCGTTAGAGGTGAAAGAGCGAACTTCAATCCTTTATTTAGGGCCAAGATGGCTCCTTCGTCCTGTTAAGAGTGGAGAGAGAGAGAGAGAGAGAGAGGGTCCACGCATTGCAGCAAGATGAAAATCTTGTGCCACATACGGCTGACGAGGGAAACGCCATGGTTGTTCTAAATAACACTGAATATCACAGCATAGTGGCATCATTGTTGGAATATAGGACGTACAAATTCCTAGAACGGGAGCCAACTCTGTCAACTCTGTCATACAGCGGCAACACAGTGGGACTCCCGAAGAATTCTGGTCTACCAGTTGATATCATAAAAAATCTTAGAGCGCGAGCTCATACACCTCCTAATCTGTACGGATTAACTAGGGTCAACAAGGAAGTATTCCACTGCCTCCTATTGTTAGCGCATACCGTTCTCCTGCGTACAGGCTGGCCAAATATTTAACTAAGTTGATGACAACGATTTTTGGCCGCTATGAAAATGGCATGAAAAACTCTCAGATGTTCATTCAGAAAACTAAACTGATCAGAGTTGGCCCAAACGATGTTTAGTCAGCTCTGATGAGCTCTCACTATTTACAAAAGTTCCTGTGGAGGAGACATTTAAACCGTTGGCAGAGCACTTTCCTCCTAAAACAATAAAGTGCTTCCGACATATTATAGCGATCAACTATTTCTTGTACAGTGGTAAATTTCATGTAATGACGGACGGAATGGTTGCGGGGTCTCTGTGGTCTTCAGCACTGGTGTTATTATTGAATATTTTGAGGAACGTTTATTAAATTCGGCTGGCCTTCGTCCATCTTCATTTGATGGTTATGATGAAGACACGTTTATGGTGTGGCCACACGGCGCGGAACCCCTTGAGCACTTCTAAGAACATGCGAACAACATGCACCGAAACATCCAGTTCACTGTCGAGACAGAGAAGGAGGGAAGGCTGTAGTTTTTAGATGTTCTGATGGACCTAAAGTGGGATGGACGTCTCGGGCACTCAGTGCACTGCAGGCCGGCGCACACTGACCTGTCCAGAAGAGAGCAGCTTTAAATATACTGCTACACAGAGCAAAACCACTCACATTCCGAAATTAATCATCTGAAATAAGAGTTCCAAAATAACGGTTTTCAGTCACCTAATATGAAGTCAGTGTTCTCCATGAAAAGGAAACTTGAGTTGAGAATAACAATCACGTGACGAGCAACCGATTGCTTTCAATCTCTTCTGCAGCGTTACACCCAGAAAATAGTTAGAGTCGTGGGAAGACGTGGTATCAGATCTATTTTCCGACCTAATAGGATAAAGCAGACTCTACGCCGTGTTAAGAACCGTCTCGACCTTAGGATTCCTGGAATATACAACATTCTTTGTGAGTACGAAGCAATTACATCAGTCAGTCCATCAGCACCTCTTCCGATCGCTTTGAAGAACATCAAAGTCATATTAAAAAGCGTGAAATGGATAAATCTGCAGTTTCTGAGCACAGCGCCGCAAACAAACACAAAATACTATTTGACGAAACAAATGTTTTATTCCATGCTCCCACATTCTAGGACTCTGTAATTAAAGAGGCTTTAGAATTATGAACGTGTGAGAAAATCGTCAACCGTGATAACGGATACAAGTTTAGCGTTGATTGGAAGCGAGCTCTCCATGCAGAGAGGAGCCAGGGGTAGTCGTCGCAGTGTTTACCCTATTGGGCAGCGGTGGCGCCACGAACACAGACGTTCCCACCATCTACGACATCATGAAATAATTATCTACTAATCGGATGCTACCTCTGGAATATACAGGGCTACCACAGCAGCAGATGATGAATGAAAATGTCTAAATCTCGAGGTTTTACCCTGAATTGATGCGACAAGAAGTCAGAGAATATTTTATACAACAGTTCCGTCTCGAAAGACTTCGTTCTCACATCTAAACAGTCATCCGCAGTGTCTAATGTACCACCCATTTTTCTTTTTATAAATTGTAGCTTCCAGTCTAGTAATGCTAAATTCTTTAGCCATGTAAGTTTTATGTTTTTATGGTAGATGGATATCAGGGCATCATATTAAATCGATACCATTGTTCCAGTAGCTCGAGTCTCTCCTGGGCTTGTGAGTGGACCCATAAATCTGTCATATATTTTCTTTCTACAGCTGCAGCTCATCCACATGGTACTGTTTATTCCAAGTATCTTATCACTGTTCACAATGATGTGGTTGTTTCATTGACGTTCTTCTTGTACACAGAATTCCTGGCTTCATGTTAGGTAGTCACACATCTCCATTTTATTAAGGCTCCAAGAAAAATTTTGTGTTATAATATTTGGTTTCATAGGTAACAGTCATCTGTACTGAAGTGCTGCAACATCGCAGGTAGCTTAACCATTACTACAGCCATTTTAACATCTACCAATTCCACTTTTATGGAAGAACAACATGATTTTTATATTTGATGGAAATGATTTGCAGGGCGTCTTTGCCGATTTTTTCTAGTAATTCTTTCGGTGTCTCTTTGCTGTTCCTACACATTAGAAATCGTAGCTTCAACTTGATGCTTTGTCTCACACAGGTGAGCCTGGAAAATTTACAGAGTATATAACAGTGAAATGCACTACACATTTTCTTCGTTAACATTTCTGGTAGTCCCTATTCTGATGGGTCTTGACACCCCAGCAGTGCTCACTTAGCCCTCTCTATAAGGAACGTGAGTCATGTGCAGCCCGCATCTGTGTAACGTGAGAAATCAGGCACGTGCAACTTTGAACACATCAGCAATTCTCGACATATCTGAGACTCTGCTGAATGACCATGTACACACATCTTAGCACTGTCCCAGTGACGTCACTTACATGCACCGGTGTGTGTGTGTGCGTGTGTTTAGAATTTCTAAATTCATTGGATACATAGAATGAAGTATAAGACAAAGATGGTGGAGCATGGGGTCAGAGATCGAATTACCATTGTGACAAATTTGTGAAGCACAGATCAAATTAGCAGAGCAAGGTGGATAGTTGACTGCAGATGGTTACAGATAAATGAGTGTGGATAAGATGATGTAGAATGTGTCAGTAATTGAAGAAAGAGTACAAAGATGGCGGAGTATGATATTAGACATCAAAATAGCGCAACAAGGTAACGGCTGTGAAGTACATAGGACAAGAGATCGCAGTGCAAAACGAAAGATAGCACAGGTCAGATATCGAACAAATGGAGCAAGATGGTGCGTCTGGATTACGTACAACAAAGTATAAGAACAAATACGTTGACGCAGTAGTCAAATATCGAATTTCTGTGATTTTGGTACCAAGTGCGGTACACAGAATGGGTCAGAGATCAGATAATCAGTTCAAAATAGTGGCTCAAGGGTACATTCTTATTGGCTGTTTCATTCTTCGTGGCAGTAAATTACTGGGTTGTGACTAAGCGAGATAATAAGGTGTGAGTCTTCGCGCGAGCGCGCGCGCGCGTGTATGTGTGTGTGTGTGCGTGTGTGCGTGTGTGCTCAAAATAATATTTTAACCCTGTGCGAGTGTTCATATACGTGAAGCTGGCTTGTTTTATAGCGTCAGGAGCTGACAGTCAGGCAGTAAATGATGTGTGCAACGATGCTGCAGAAAATAGACCATCCAGGAAGGAATTACCTGCTGGGGTGGCCGAGCGTTTCTAGGCGCTACAGTCTGGAACCGCGCGGCCGCTGCGGTCACAGGTTCGAATCATGCCTCGGGCATGGATGTGTGTGATATCCGTAGGTTAGTTAGGTTTAATTAGTTCTAAGTTCTAGGGGACTGACGACCACAGCAGTTAAGTCCCATAGTGCTCAGAGCCATTTGAACCATTTGAACAGGAACGAATTATGACAATTTGTCATTCTTAAATTATTTTTTGAACACTGATCTGTACACGTCGAAATCTGTAACCAAAATACCATTGTACCTATACAATGAGGGAGTCACATTAAGACGTACCTACAATATTGTTCGAGATGATACTTATACATTACCGAAACTCAATCCACAAAGAAAACTGTATAGCAATTTAGTCACCTCAGAACGTGACATGCAATGTAGCGTACTGTACATTTAGGTGGTAGTGATTTGTGATGGAGAAGCTAAGCGTTTGAGCCTGAAACAACACAGGAAAATATCCTCGATCTGGAATAATGTTTAGATTTGCGTCTTTCTACTTGAATAAAGATGTCCTACATAATGAGCGATTTCACACGACATTGCTCCATGGATTTTCTGTTAATACTGTGGTTAGTCTGCAAAGTTTTGCTATCATATTTTTGTCGTTATACTGCTTTCAAATGGCTCTGAGTACTATAGGACTCAACAGCTGAGGTCATAAATCCCCTAGAACTTAGAACTACTTAAACCTAACGAACCTAAGGACATCACACACATCCATGCCCGAGGCAGGATTTGAACCTGCGACCGTAGCGGTCTCGCGGTTCCAGACTGAGGCGACTAGAACCGTTCGGCCACTCCGGCCGGCTATTATTAGGTTTCTGTAAAACAGAAAAAAAGTGTGAGAAAGGGCCAAAGTATCAATACGGTGATAGCGACGTTAAAGTTCAATCAGCATCTTCAACAATATGTGTAAGCATTCACAGTGCATGGCAAGGATTACAAACTGCAGTAAAGTCCGGGTGATATCTCTGTAACATTGAGTACTATCAAGGACCAGTCACCATTTACAGTAACTTTTATGGACCTCTGATGAGAACAGGAATGCAATAGTCTCCGTTGGCTATTTATTTTGTTTATGTACGGTGGTCACGTGTATCGTTGTCACCGCCTCTTGCCATTGAGCCTCAGAAGTTGTGTTGTGTTCCGATTCGGTATTTTACAGTGGTTCTATATCCAATCCTACTAACGACGAATTACGGGCAGGGGTTGTATGACAAAGCGGATCCTGTTTAGTGGATACCATTCGCTGTCTTTGCCAGTACAGTAAGTTATAATATTATGCATATGTAATTAAACGAAAGACCTTATTTGTTCAGTGACTCCCATGGGCTGAGCAATAACCTGACTCGAATGTAATTATGTTTGTATAGCCATCGACAGTAGTGGAATTAAGTTCTACGTATCACGATAAAAGTATAGAGAATTCTCTATAACTAACTCCAGAGGAGCATACACCCAAATAGCAGCTACACTGATGGGAAAAGTCGCAACATCAAAAAATAACTAACGTGGAGTAACGAAATTTCTGGATTACGTTTTTCTAGGTAATATATTAAAATAATTAACATTGCAAGATCACAGATTAATGTAAGTGCGAGGTAAGCCATCGTAAATGTGAAATGCCGGTACATTAATAACCGGTGTAACAGCCGCAATGTTGAAAGCAAGCATGCAGCCGTACATGCATTGTGGTTGTACAGGTGCCGGATGCCAGTTTAGGAGATGGAGTTCCATGCCTGTTGCAGTTGCTCTGTCAACACAGAAGCTGTTAACACTGTTGGTGGATAATGCTGGAGTTATGGTCCAATGACGTCGCATATGTGTTCGACTGGAGACAGATCTGGTCATCGATCAGGCCAAGGCAACATGTCGACACTCAGTAGGGCATTCTGGGTTACAACAGACGTTTGTGGGCACTCGTTATCCTGTAACAAAACATCACCTGGAATCATGTTCATTAATACTAGGACAACAGGTCGACTGACCTTCAGATCTGCAGTCAAAGTGCGTGGGATAACCGCGAGTGCCTCTGCTGTCATTCGAAATCTTACTCCATACCATACCTCCAGATTTAGGTACAGTGTCTAGCACGCAGACAGTTCTTTTCCAGGCTCTCAACTGGTCTCCTTCTACCAACTCACTGCCGTCATTGGCACTGAGACAGAAGCAATTTTCATCAGAAAACACAGCAGAACTCGACTATGCCCTCCAATGAGCTCTCGCTTGGCACTCCTGAAGTCGTAGATGGTGGTGGTTTGGGATCAGTGGAATGCACGCTACAGGGTATGTGACTCGGGGCTGTCGATGAAGTAATCGATCTGTAACAATTCGTTGTGTCAGTGTGGTGTCAACTGCTACTTAAATAGCTGATGAAGTCACAGTACAGTGCTCCCAGTCACAGCCATACGCAGAAGACTATGGTCTTCCCCTCCTGGTAGTACCACGTGACCGCCCACCGTTCTTGCGACCGTACATTCTCCTGACCACCGCTGCCAGCAATCATGTACAGTGGCTGCATTCCTGCTAAGTATTCCTGCAGAATCTCGGAAGGAAAATCCGGCTTCTCGTAGCCCCATTACACCGTTTTCTTCAAACCCAATGAGGTGTTGATAAAGGAGTCTTTGTTGCCTGAAAGGCATTCTTGGTTAATAACAACAAGCTACGTCCAAACTCAGAGGTAACTAACACTCACATTCATTACAGAGTGTCTTTAAAGAGTACCTGATTTGCATTCTCAAAGTTTCGCTACTAGCTTTATTCTTATGTGACTGATGTGAAGTATGGATAGACATCGTCTTTCAGATGTAGAAACACGCCTACCAAGTTTCGTGTATGTCGCACAACTCCTTGTTGCTGCGAGTTTTTTTCCGTTAGTGTATATGCCTATTTAAAGACAATTCCAAATTAGGATTACTTATTTCTCATGTCCTTCTGCATTTATACTGTCAGTGCAAACACAGTTACTCCAGACTGCGAAATTCCGTTGCTTCATTTTATGTTCTTGGTGAAACAATCGATGTAAAGGGTTACTGAAGAATTTCGTAAAGTAAGAGACAGGACTTAAAGTCGCATCGACGACGAGGTTATTATACAGGGACAGTAACGTGATAGATGTTCCTAAAATAGAGTTTGTGACTGTGATGGGGACATATTTTTCAGAAGTGTGTTGAGCAGCATTAGATGAGTTAGCTGTACGCATAATAAATCCACAATCGCTTTATGGAGAAATCACACGTCACAATTCTTTCGGGTTCTTTGGAGTTCTAGACTTCTGCTGTAGCCGATATACTAACACACACTTATAGCACAAGGCGTTACACGACACTAATAATTTGCAATCAGGTCCAGAGGAGCCAAAACGTCGTAGAGTTTTACCGTTATATGATGCACATAGGATCACCAGACTGCTCTCCTTGACGTTTCCACACACCTATACCTTCGAGCCAAAATGTCTCATTCAGGTATCCGTTCAGTTCATATCATGAGCCTGAGTGGCGCCGTTCCAGTCTTCTCACCAGGTAAAAATCCTTAGCAGTTTCGGTAATTGAACCTGGGTCCGTCCCATGGCAGTCACATATGCTTAACTCACAGCTGCGATGTACTTGCCTGTCTTTAGTAGCTCTAACGTAGAGTCACTGGACATAGGTGTATGACTGATTTAATGTTCGCTAACTTCGTGTTCCCCTCCATGAACCGTTGGCGTTACCGTTGGTGGGGAGATTTGCGTGCTTCAGAGATACAAAAAGCTGTATCGTAGGTGCAGCCACATCGCAGGGGTATCTGCTGAGAGTCCGGAGAAACGTGTGGTTCATGAAGAGGGGCAGCAGCCTTTTCAGTAGTTGCAGGGGCAACAGTCTGCATGATTGACTGATCTGGCCTTGTAACACTAACCAAAACGGACTTGCTGTGGTGGTACTGCAAACGCCTGAAAGCAAGGGGAAACTACAACCGTAATTTTTTTCCGAGGACATGCAGCTTTACTGTATGGTTAAATGATGATGGCGTCCTCTTGGGTAAAATATTCCGGAGGTAAAACTGTCCCCCACTCGGATCTCCGGGCGGGGACTACTCAGGAGGACGTCGTTATCAGGAGAAAAAAAACAGGCGTTCTATGGATCGGAGCGTGGCATGACAGATCGCTTAATCGGACAAGTGGGTTAGAAAATTTAAAAAGGGAAATGGATAGGTTAAAGTTAGATATAGTGGGAATTAGTGAAGTTCGGTGGCAAGAGGAACAAGACTTCTGGTCTGGTGAATACAGGGTTACAAATACAAAATCAAACAGGGGTAATACAGGAGTAGGTTTAATAATGAATAAAAAAGTAGGAGTGCGGGTTAGCCACTACAAACAGCATACTGAACACATTATTGTGGCCAAGATATACATGAAGCCCACGCCTACCACATTAGTACAGGTTTATAGGACAAATAGCTCCGCACACGAAGAAGAGATTGATGAAATGTATGATGAGATAAAAGAAATTATTCAGATTGTGAAGGGAGACGAAAATTTAACAGTCATGGGTGACTGGAATTCGATAGTAGGAGAAGGAAGAGAAGGAAACGTAAGGTGAATATGGCATTGGGGTAAGAAATGAAAGAGGAAGCCGCCTGGTAGAATATTGCACAGAGCATAGCTTATTCGTAGCTAAAACTTGGTTCAAGAAACATAATAGAAGGTCGTATACATGGAAGAGACTTGGAGATACTGGAAGGTTTCAGATAGACGATGTAATGGTAAGACAGAGATTTAGAAACCTGGTTTTAAATTGTAAGACATTTCCAGGTGCAGATGTGGACACTGACTACAATCTATTGGTTATGAACTGTAGAGTAAAACTGAAGAAACTGCAAAAAGGTGGGACTTTATGGAGATGGGACCTGGATGAACTGAAAGAACCAGAGGTTGTACAGAGTTTCAGGGAGAGCGTAAGGCAACAAATGGCAGGAATGGGGGAAAGAAATACAGTAGAAGAAGAATGGGTAGCATTGAGGAATGAAATAGTGAAGGCAGCAGAGGATCAAGTAGGTAAAAAGACGAGGTCTAGTAGAAATCCTTGGGAAACAGAAGATATATTGAATTTATTTGATGAAAGGAGAAAATATAACAATGCAGTAAATGAAGCAGGCAAAAAGGAATACAAAGGTCTCAAAAATTAGATCGACTAGGAGTACAAAATGGCTAAGCAGGGATGGCTAGAGGACAAATGTAAGGATGTAGAGGCATATCTCACCGAGGGTAAGAGAGATGCTGCCAACAGGAGAATGAAAGGTACCTTTGGAGAATAGAGAACAACTTGTACGAATATCAAGAGCTCAGATGGAAACCCAGTTCCAAGCAAAGAATAGAAAGTAGAAAGGTGGAAGCAGTATATACAGGGTCTATACAAGGGCGATGTACTTGAGGACAATATTATGGGAATGGAAGAGGATGTAGATGAAGATGGAATGGGAGATACGATAGTGGGTGAAGAGTTTGACAGAGCACATAAAGACCTAAGTCAAAACAAGGTCCCGGGAGTAGACAACAATCATTAGAGCTATTGACACCCCTGTCAGAGCCAGCCGTGACAAAAGTCTACCATCTGGTGAGCAGATGTATGAGACAGGCGAAATTCACTCAGACTTCAAGAAGAATATAATAAATCCAATCTCAAACAACGCAGTTGTTGACAGATGTGAAAATTACCGAACTATCAGTTTAATAATTCACGGGCAGAATATACTAACGCAAATTCTTTACAGACCGAATGGAAAAACTGGTAGAAGCAGGTGCACAATCACCATTGAAGAGTCTTGCGGACAATATAGCAAGTCCATAAACCACCACTTGTGCACTGACAAAGTTTTTTAATTGTCCTTCGAACCAGCAATGCTGTTATCCAGTCCCTTGCTGAATTATTAACACACATGCAAACACTAAAAGTCCCTACTTCTCACATATTGTCCATATACTGTGACCAACAGAAACGTGTGCAGTGAAATGTAATTTACAAGTTAATAATATGATGAACTGGTGACAATTACAATTTTATAACATAAGAATACAATTACAAAGATACAAAATACATCATTAAAGAACGTAACGATACAGATAAATTTGTAGTAATACAGGCTTTACAAAAGAATAGAAATATACATATACATCAGTGTTACAGGAATTATGAGATAAGTAAATACATAAAAGATCAGAATAACTTTTGAAACATCAACTTTACACATAAGCATTAAAACAAAACAGAATAAATAATGTCTAAGCATCTTTACAAGGTAAATAACATAGTATTTGAAAAAGTCTACAACATAAATCTTATTAGCTAAACACTTAAAGACAGGAAAAAGACAAATACACAATGGTACATAAACATATAGCGGAATAATACGAGGAAAGGACTGGGTTTGTTTTACTGCAGTATTTTGCAAACAAAACTTTCTTTGAAACTTCCTGGCAGATTAAAACTGTGTGCCCGACCGAGACTCGAACTCGGGACCTTTGCCTTTCGCGGGCAAGTGCTCTACCAACTGAGCTACCGAAGCACGACTCACGCCCGGTACCCACAGCTTTACTTCTGCCAGTATCTCGTCTCCTACCTTCCAAACTTTACAGAAGTTCTCCTGCGAACCTTGCAGAACTAGCACTCCTGAAAGAAAGGATACAGCGGAGACATGGCTTAGCCACAGCCTGGGGGATGTTTCCAGAATGAGATTTTCACTCTGCAGCGGAGTGTGCGCTGATATGAAACTTCCTGGCAGATTAAAACTGTGTGCCCGACCGAGACTCGAACTCGGGACCTTTGCCTTTCGCGGGCAAGTGCTCTACCAACTGAGCTACCGAAGCACGACTCACGCCCGGTACCCACAGCTTTACTTCTGCCAGTATCTCGTCTCCTACCTTCCAAACTTTACAGAAGTTCTCCTGCGAACCTTGCAGAACTAGCACTCCTGAAAGAAAGGATACAGCGGAGACATGGCTTAGCCACAGCCTGGGGGATGTTTCCAGAATGAGATTTTCACTCTGCAGCGGAGTGTGCGCTGATATGAAACTTCCTGGCAGATTAAAACTGTGTGCCCGACCGAGACTCGAACTCGGGACCTTTGCCTTTCGCGGGCAAGTGCTCTACCAACTGAGCTACCGAAGCACGACTCACGCCCGGTACCCACAGCTTTACTTCATTGTACTTCAAATATCTTTAAAAATAAATATTTTAAGTCCAAAATTAATCACTCAAATACGTGTCCTGTAGCGCTAAATGTGCGTCTTGTTGCAACATAATCTCTGTGGAAGTGTCGTAGTTATCGTCCTCCGAAAGCTAAGTTCTGCAGAAGTCAATGTACTTACCTCATGATACACAAAAGTGAAATGCTTTGCGTATAGATATCTTAGTTATTACGCTTATTGCCGTGATGAGGAAAGTACTGTACAGTAACATATTGTTGTGCCACGAAAAAGGCTGTCTCATTGTTGCTATACCACAAAAGTTACTACTAAAACATGTTTTACTTTCCAGAAGAATTCAGAAAAACTGTACAGATATAAAACAGATACACCGCAAAAACAACATTGTAAATTGTCACTCATTAGTAGCGTCGTGATAAAACCGTGTAGTTGTCACATAAACTAACCACTATGTCATCTGGTATCCCACTGAAAGTACTTTAAATCCAGAATGTATTTTCAAGCAAACCAAAATGTTGCATTAAAATCTCATTAGCAGTACTGGAAAATGTTCTAAGTATGTAAGCCTTATAGTCGTTACGTAATCGTGCAACTAACACGCAAGAATGTACACACACAATGACACTGTGAAGTCTGTTCACTATAACAATGCATTCGTAATTTCTGTTTAAATAAGTTCTCTTGGTTCTTGATTGGATATTTAACTTCAAACCTTGTTGCATATTAACAGATTCTAATTCTGACAAAGCATACTAGAAACGAGAAGTGAAAAATTTTATGGCAAAGACTAAGTTAAAAAGCAGATTATCTATCAATAAACGGTTTTACATGTGAAATATGGTGTTACCCTTTGCTCTTCCTAGTACGCAGAGTTTCAACTTTAACGCAATTGTCAAGTGGTATACGTCGGTAAAGAAGACTGGAAGTTTTCTCAAGGTTAGCGTCTATGTTATTTTTCTCTGAGCCAGCCGACGCTGCCTGCGGAACGATTCATTGTGTGTTCCTTTGTTGGCGCGCATCGTTATTGGGATTAAGAGACCTAACTTCTACAAATTCGCCTTGCCGAGAGGGCCCAGCTCTGTTAGAATCCCGCCAGTTCCGATGAAATTCAGGTCTGTCGTTATGATTATCTCGTCTGTCGTCATGTCGGTAGATTTCATAATTTCTTTCTTGTCGGTCATGTGGTGGAGAATAACTTCTTCCTGAATCGTACCTGCTCGCTGAACTGTTGCGTCTGAAGTTATTCTGCCTCCCTTGATAATAATTGTTTTGGTTTCCATATCGTCTGTGTCTCTGGCTGTCTCTGTGATAGTCATTACTATGGAAATGCAATCTTTCTCTGTAATTATTTTTACTCTGCCAACGGTTGTCGTGCAGGTAGTGTCTGTTTTGGTCACGATTTGCGTTGTAAGAATAGCCTTGTCGTGTCCAGTTATTATTTCTGTCGTCACGGAATTGTGACGGATGTGACCTGTAGTGATTGTTTTCCTGTTTTCGCATCCCGCGACTGTCTGTGTCAGTTTCTAATTCTTGTAAGAGTCCCTGAAAAGCTTCAATGTCGTCTTTGCAACGTCCTGCCAAAATAATATGTCGTAAATGTTCAGGCAATTTGATTAAGCAAATGCGGATGAGTTCTGAGGGGCTGTGTGGGTTTGAAAGATACTGATTCTAATGCAACATGTTTTCAAAATATTTGACAAGACTGGAAAATTCAGATTGTTCAAAGTGTTTCATCATCATGATG
The DNA here is from genome assembly GCF_023898315.1 of Schistocerca nitens. Lineage (NCBI taxonomy): Eukaryota > Metazoa > Arthropoda > Insecta > Orthoptera > Acrididae > Schistocerca > Schistocerca nitens. Next base: position 955,983,909 of record NC_064616.1, read on the forward strand.
CTATGTTTTACTCGGTCTTGTGTAGCTTGAGACCAATATGCTGAGAGGAAGGCATGATAAAAATCTCCTTCATTGTGGCAATCGTGAATGACCGATCGCATTCTTACAGCTGGTTCATTCTCCAAGTAGCCACACATAAATTCTAACCTGTGCTCCAATGACCAGTTGGGAGGAAAACAATGAGAGAATTGATGGAGCCACGCTTGTGGATGAATGTCGTTCCCAGAATTCTTAAATGTTTTGAATTTAAGTGTAGTAATGAACAGCTTATAGTCAAAATCATCGTGTCGGCGAGTAGCATATCGGTCATTGTTACGTCGTGCCGGCGGTTCCATTTCAAAATTCTGTGCACCTTGCCAATTTCTTTCATAATTTCCGAAGTGTCCTGTGTTGTTGTATTGTGGTTGTTCCGTATTTCTATGTCCCTCTTCCCGTGTCGGAGCGCGAGTGTCCTCTGAAATACGTAATTCTTGTATTATCTGTGTCAGCTGATCTTGTACTTCCCGGATTTCTCTTTGGTGTTGATTCAGATTTTCTTTCAGTTTCCTAATTTGATCGCTCTCTTCTGTGTCATTAAAGACTACCGGTTTTGTGTCGTTCAGATTATCATCTACCTTCGTAGATAAGTTAGTGAACTGATCCGAAAGTTGGGCTACTTTCTCCGATAGTGAACACATTTCCTCAGTGTGTTTTTCTGAACCAAGTTTCAGAGTGTCCATTTGTGTTGAAATCGAATCTACTGTGTCCTTTAAGTTTTCTTGAGTTTTTGCAAGTTGCGTAACCGAATCGGTGGATGCAACTGAGTCAATTTTAGCCGACAAGGTCTCATGATTTTCATGAACAATGGTTTGCAGTTCTTTTATGGCTGCTTCGTGATTCTGTAATGCATTTTCATGCCGCGAAAAAATAGGTTGAAAATGCTCACAAATTTGTGTTTTTACGTCATTACAGACTTTGACATTTCGATTCAATGTTATGTAACTCAGTAGTTAAATCTTCACGTGTTTGTTCAAGAGTTTGTTCCAATGAGTCTAACTTATGAAGCTGTTGCTGTGTTTGTCTCTGATTTTGTTCCATCCTGTCTAACTTTTGAAGATTTTGTTCCATTGTGTCTAACTTTTGAAGATTTTGTCCCATTTGTTACTGATTTTGTTCAAGCGTTGTGTCTAACTTTTGTAGCCTTTGTCCCATTTGTTGCATTAACTGTAATAACAATGCACTGGTGTCTGAAACATGTTCCACAGTGCTTTTCGGCAGTGAAGTTGCACCGGCAACATTTACATTTTGACAAGCAGAAAATGTGTCTTGACTTATTTGCGAAAACGGTGAGGACCCAAAACCTGAATCTACAGTATTTGCAATATTGTGCTCTGTCATTCCCGATTCCTGAGGCGAGCTGTTGCCGACCGATCGATCGATAATGCTTCCCTGTTCTCTAATTGTTTCACTATCTACACCATTGTTTGCCACCCGCTCCATTTCCCTATGCACAATTACCAAATTACTACTTTGAACATTAGTTAATTCATTACTCGGTGGCGCTAACACACTGCTTTCGTTTTCACTGTCATTTCTCAGTTTACTTTGGAGCCTAGTATTACGTTTTTCACACGCCATAATTGTCACAATATTTCACACGATAACACAGAACAGCACAATTTGAAGAGCAAAATAACAAAACACATTAACATATCATTGAAAATAATATCTAGTTAACTGCAAGCGCAGCTGTGAAATACTTGGTGCAAATCTACATGCATGCCACAACTGTGTACAACAATGAAAAACTACAACTACAAAGGAAATTCTCTCTATAATTACGCGCTAGCAATAAACAAAAGCTACACTAATTACACAAACTACAAGAAAAAAATCAGAAGATTCCAGTGAGGTATCCTCGGCTAAGGGTCGACATATGAAACGTCCCCTTTTCAACAATTATACAGGACTGTGCTTAAACTGACACACAATATTTCGTTAGCGCAACGCAATCTGACTTTCAATAATCCCTACAAATGAATGGCCCTGACTAACATTAAACTATACCTTTCACAAATCACTTACCTCACAAAAATCTTCGCTACTCAAGCTACTGCAATACAGCGAGCGCCACTACTGCCAGCTAAATAAAAGATTCAAACTACTGAAGGCACTAACTACTGATAGGCATAGTTAGCAAATGAAAGATTTTAATAGAGAACAACCAATGTATTTACCTCAATAGTCATAATATATATAGCAGTTCATGACAAATTTCAAAACTCCGCCATCTCTCTCCCCACATCCACCACTGCTGGCGGCTCACCTCCAACTGCGCAACGCTACGCGCTGTTCACAGCCAGCTGCCTAACACTACAATAGCGAGTATTACAACAATGCAAAGCAGCCACAGACTGCACACAGCACAGCCAGTGATTTTTATACAGAGGTGGCGTAACGAATAAAAAAAAAAAACCTACACAGCCTACTTACAATTGGATTAATTAAAATTTGTGAGTTACGCTGTGTAAATTAGGCTTAAGTACTAGCTGAGAAAACAAACAATGCCTGGGTATTTATTAGAAGCTGTGCCCGAGACTTCATACGGGTGGACTTCATTTTCGACTTAAAAAGCTTATTTGTATACGATTCTTGAAGTAGCAATATTGGGGACATGAGCGAAGAGCTTCTTTGCTTCACTAACACAGGAGATGGCCACGTAGAGCTAGCTATATGATAAGCCACTAACACCAAGCCACTCGCCAACAAAAAGCAAAAGCTAACCTTGTGCTTTGATTGTGGTCATGGCATAACATAAACGGACTGGGAATTGTATACATCTAAGCGTTTGAGACGCGGTTGTTTCTCACACAAACCACCACTGTATTAATTTTGTTTTGAAGTAACAACCGCTTAGCATAAACCCACCAGTGGTTCAAAAAATGTGTGTGAAATCTTATGGGACTTAACTGCAAAGGTCATCAGTCCCTAAGCTTACACACCACTTAACCTAAATTATCCTAAGTACAAACACACACACACCCATTCCCGAGAGAGGACTCGAACCTCCGGCGGAACCAGCCGCACAGTCCATGACTGCCGCGCCTTAGACCGCCCCACCAGTGGTCCGAAAGGCTTCAGTCAGGACTTTTATAACATCGACGGTTTCATGCTAAAGCACTGCAAGAGGCACTAAAGCTATGAACAAAATTATGGGTTGCTGATAAGGACATTGGAGCTCAAAGGGTTAAATCAAGTGAAATGATTAATTTTTAGGAGCAAGAGGGGTTCACTTATAGAATCTACCTTTCTTTCGCCACTTCCCTTCAAAATTTCCGCTTCTGTTAAGCTACATTGGAGAAAAATACTGTAAATTTAGACTTCTGTGAGTGAAGAGTTCTGAAGAGCGAGATAATGCATGACCGCCTCTATCAGAGTTACGTCGCACCTGGCTTTCGGGAGAAGTTTCCGAAGAGGAAGTTAAGATCTGATGTTTTCGAGCAGCAGCAAGTCTCGCGTCATGACCCTCATTTGATTTTTCTGGCGACATAGCCCTAAGGCTTCTAGCCATTGTGGAATAATCAGAAAGACACATTTTTTAGTATTTTTATTCGTAAGCAAAATGCAGTCAAATGTAGTGAGTAGGTACGTAAATCACAAAGCACATTTAATAAATACGTTTCTTCAAGCAATAAATATATATAAAACCTATCGAAAGCAGTCATTCAAAATTAGTTTATATTTGTAAAGAAATGACTGCGACGTTTAATTCTTTCACTGACGTACACTTCAGAAAATAGATCTGTCACTGAGCTAAAGGAAATTATCAAAACCGTCTACTGGATCTTTCATGTACTACTAAAGTAGCAGCGCTGTCCATTGATTTGTTAGTTCAGTGCGCCGTGATGATTAAACATCCGAACTATTAAGCCGAAAAGACAGATGTTTTCGTGTTCTGATTTTTTGATTTTGATGAAATAACGCCTATACGTTGCCTGAAGACAGGCTCAAATTACCTGTGAAAACCGTACGACAATTCGTCTAATATGTTTGGTGATTAACGTGTTCAAGCAGACACACGCGAGTGCTTTACAGTTGTATTGTTAGTATAGATTATGTTGTTGCATGAAAATGTAAGGTGCTGGTTCTCAGACTTTCTGATACTGAGGTAATAAACTTTATCAAGTAATTTTTCTCAATAATCATCCATTTTATAGCTCCCACTGGCAATCTGTATAACAGTACTCTGGGGACGATTCTCTTGTTTGTGGTGTAAAAATATAAAGAAAGAAGTGGGACCAACCGTTTGGTAGTTAATGCCCCAGTAACACATGCAATGCTCTTGCAGTGAATGCCATTATGCACACAACTTTTAAATACATATCGATGCAGAAAAATTTATTGATTGTGCTACACTGCTTTTTTCATTTGTTTAAATTCATACCTAAAATTATAAATGTGTTGTATTATTAGCATTTTCCCCGTCGATGTATTACAACGATGTCCAACATCGTAATTCATTAATTTCTAATAATATGATACTGTACAAAGCCAATTTAAGAAACAAGAAACATGTGCTCGTTCATCGTCTCGTCAGTGAGTATCAAGTTTGTATACATCAGTATCTATTATAACTTAATGATTATTATTACCTTTACAGATAAACAGCATTATTTTTTACCAGTTAGAGAATAAGAAAAATGATTCTGGGACTCTCATGTATCAGTGAAGTATATATCTGGATAATGGGAGGGATGCTACAGACAGCGAATTAAAAATGTTTCCTTACGATTCTTTATGTTGTTAAACTGCACGTCTATCCCTGACGATGTGATGAAGTTTCCTGTTAGAGGTGTTAAAACTTGAACTACGCTTGAAGATGAGCGTCTGCGTGCTAAGGAAACCTGAAAAAGATTGTAAAAATATACATTACAGTTGACATGTCTTATGACATGATACTAATTTCGCTTTTTTGTGAATAAAAGCTTTAAAATATATCAGTTGTAAATATATGTGCTTAATGTTTCTGAGCCTTGAACTAAAGGTGTATTCCCCACCGGAGGTAGCGTTAAATGTGTAAATAAGGCCAGAACTGCTAAAATTTACTGTATTTCTAAGCAAGCAAAATTCGATGGGCTAAATATTATTATTTAGTTCCCTAAAGATTAAATATGTATTGCTTAGGACACTGCATTAATTATTCAGTCACTTTAAACTGTTACTACCATAATAACTTGTCCTTCCTGTCAGTCTACTTCATCACTGAGATAAGCCATAGAACTTCCTTGTCTTAAATGTTTAATAATCGGCAGTTTCTGGAATCATTGTTCCGGTGCGTGTTAAAACTTTACTTCGCGCTCTTACGCCACTTGGCTGCAACGATTAACTTCCGATCGTGCTCGTGTCTACTCAACATCGTAATATTACTTTAATTAACTTTCCCTTCATGCAAATTAGCTTCCAGCCGAGTCTCTGATCTTAAATTCTTAGCAGGTCTCCACAATGAGGTCTACTACATTTACTTGCCCTATCGTTCCTTCCGTGTTACTTTGACAAATTCACACTCTGAGACGGATTGTTTGCAGGTTCCTCACTCGCTCCTGTACGGCAGTATTTTGTTGCCGAGCCACACGCAATAACGCCGAAATTTATAAGACAAAGCTGTTTACAGCTAGATGATTTGTTTGAGCACACGTCTCCGTTACTATAAACTGCTTTTTGAGGTGATACGCCCTTACTTAGCTTCGTCCGAGCCCTGTATTGATATGAGCAGCTAAGTGTTGGTAGACTTACAGTTTAACGTGGACTACCAAACAATTGTGTACCTTTGCTGTTTTGACTTTTGCACATCATTATCTGGGGTGACAGAAGCAATAAACGGCAGACAGAAATTTAGGAACGACTGAAGACTAAACACTGAAATACTGGATTATTATTCGGACACCTACCCTTTTACTCCTTTCTTTTACGTAGAACATCATGCGACGAAACATATACGATGTTAATGAAATAGCTCCAGCCGTCGCGACGTATTTTAATGCAATCACGCGTTTTGCTTAAGCCTGTTATGATTCCGGTCCCAATACGAAACTCGTCATCCCTCCTTTACTACTGCCTCTGAATCACAACATACTTCTTTAAGTGAGCAAGTTACTGCTTTCTAGTTTTATCAAAATTTTCTTAATACCATTTCAACCCCTTCATGATAGAACGTTTGAGATTAAATTGTTTGATTACAGAGCCATGTGGGCTAGGGACATGGTTAACAGGAAGTAGTTTAGATGTTCACTAGATAAAATGGCTTTTACAAAGATTAATTCTCGGCGTTGGCCACTTACTTAGCTCGCTTCTATCATGAATTTCTTGCTAAGTGGAAGTCCCACGCGACTAGGAAAACGCGCAGGCAACTCCTGTTATAAAAAGAGTAGAAAAACAGACCATCCATACTAAGGAAAAATACCCTTAACGTCAGTTTACTGCAGAGTTATTAATCATTTTCTAAGTTCGAATATAGTAAGGCGTCGCCCATACGAAACTCAACTTGCACTTCCCTCGCACTGTTCCAGTGAGCCATCGATAAAGGGTAACGTTTCCGGAAAGCGATTTTTCTTTTACCCTAGGTAAAGATTTGGAAAAGTGCCCGCTGCAGTCTATTAATGTAGGTCAGAGCGTACGGAATGGGTTCTCAGATATGCAAGTAGCTCGAAGACTGTCCCGATCGTCGTGTTTCCACAGGAGAGACGAGTATCACCAGGAGTGTCCCAAGGAGATGTGATATAAATGCTCTTGTTCTCCATACACATAAACGATCTAACGGATAGGGTGAGCAGCAATCTGCGTCTCCTTGATGTGAAGAATACCAGCTTGCTCTAAACATGGGACATTACCAGTTAATGCAAGTCAGTAGAAAAACCATTCCTGTAACTTCCAAGTACAGTGTTAATCATGTGCGAACTGACAGCAATGTCGAATAAATATCTGGACGTAATGTTGCAAAGTGACTTGAAATGAAACGAGCATGCAATTTCTGCCTTACGGAGAGTAAATTATCGACTCGATTTGTTAGAAGATTTCTAGGACTTTGTACTTCATCAATGAACGAGAAAGATTACACAATACTTGTTCGTCCCATTACTGAGTACTGCTCTAGTGTTTGGCATCCCCACCAAGTCGGATTAAAGGAGGCTATTTAAGCAATTCAGAGGTGTGCTGCTCTGTTTGTTAACGGCCCGTTCAATCAGTGAGCAAATATTACGGAAATGGTGCATAAGATGAAACGGTAATCCCTGGAAGGAAGAACACTCTCATTTCGCGAAACATGATGTGAAAGTTTAGAGAAGCGAGTCTTGCGACTGACTGCAGAGCAATCATACTGCTACCTACTTAAGTCTAGCAGAAGGACCGCGAAGACAGGATAAGAGAAGTCAGCAGGAAAAGAGATTGCTTTCGCTCGTCCTATTTGCGAGCAGGAATAGTAACCAGCTGACTAGCAGTGTAGCAAATTGTACAAATATTTTGTTGTAAAAAATGCTTCAAATGGCTCTGAGCACTATGGGACTTAACATATGATGTCATCAGTCCCCTAGAACTTAGAACCACTTAAACCTAACTAATCTGAGGACATCACACACATCCATGCCCGAGGCAGGATTCGAACCTGCGACCGTAGCGGTGCCTAACTGAAGTGCCTAGAACCACTCGGCCACAGAGGTCGGCTATTTTGTTGTAGTTTATTTATAATATTGTTACTATAACGAGTTCTGTCTCAAACGTGGACATTCAACAGGCTTTTAAAAACAAGGAAACTTCGTATCTCATGACGGAAAATCAGTCATCATATTGGATTTATTGTGCCTCACATTCACTTGCCCAGTCTAGGAATTGCAGCTCTTTCTCTACTCATTTGTGAAATTACATTAGGGTTCTATACGTGAAAAAAATTAGTTGTTTCGTCTTAGAACGATTGGGATATTATATATTCTAGCATACCAAATAAAACAGATCGATATATAAGAAGCACTGACAGTACGGATGTATCCTTGACCAGATATTTATGTTTACTTGTTCAGTATTGTGCGCCGAACGTATTAACTACTTTTTTCCCTAAGCAGGTGTAGAGCGGTTCGACATGCTTCGTAGAATATCATAGTTTATTACTATGCAGCTTATTCTGACATATCGACTGTTAGTTCACGTTGCTCTACCAACCTGTGAAACATTCGGTTAGTTCCTGTTGATGTGTCTAATGTGATCGTAAGGAGTGTGAAAAGAAAGTGAACACATGTTTTCCCGAAATATTCCTACTGTCAGGGATTGTTGTCGGCGTGCAGTACAGCTCAGACAATAAGCCGAGTAACACCTATGTGTTCACTTTGGTGTTAGTGCGGCGTTCTAGCTCTGTGTCAAGTAGAGCTCATTATAATAGGCGAATTTATGTTGAAATTGGGTACCAGTCTAAAGGCTTTATATGCAAATGTTCCAGTGGTTGTTTGTCATTACTGTGGGGGATCTTCCAGATGTGAAAATGGATGGACCAGTCAAACTGATCATAGAACTCTGTTCAACGATAAGAAGTTAGTTAAATAATGTATATACGTCTCCCCACACAACAATATATTGCAAATATAACACATTGTGATGTCTCTCATATGGCTGCTATTTACATTCGTCAGCCTTAGAGAAAAAGCAAAAGTGTACTTTTGCAGTACTGACTACACAGCGATGGTTCTAGTAATTTCAAAATCCAGAAGTGGTGCCAATAAGAGATTCTGTTGAATAGGTTGGTAACGGCTCTATGTGTAAATTGTCTTCTTTCAACGAACATGCACCACAAGAGTTTTCACTACGGAAACTTCACGTGATGCAAAATAGCTCACCCTTCTGTAGTGTGAACGGACGAAGATGTCGAGTTAGAGGCAGTAAAGAGGTTTCGTTCCATCACCACATACGCTTGCTGGACGATGGTGGTCCATTCTTTGTCTAGTACAGATATTTAAATAAGGAAAATACTAGGTGAACATTGACATAAAGAGAGGATTCCCACGTACTGTTCTCACAAGTTCTACTGGGTAATCCCAGCAGTATCCGTTGTTATGCAGAGATAGGTAAACATTATCCTAATTGATATGTCGTGATGAACAAACGTCCAGTGTCATAATGACCTGAAATTTTTAAGTAATGGATACCTGTGACTGTGGTACGAGTTATTTCTCACCAGTCAAATAACTGCAATTACGTCTCTACTATGAGTAATCCATAAGCTCGATAGACGTTCATTATACATTTGCTTATTAGGTGATATTTACTTGATGGATGTACAATAATATCGAAGGAAGTTTTCACAGAATTATCTCTCTTCTGTGAAAATACTAATTAGGGGGAGACTGTCAAGGTGTTTACGATCAAATGCACTGCATACACTCCTGGAAATGGAAAAAAGAACACATTGACACCGGTGTGCCAGACCCACCATACTTGCTCCGGACACTGCGAGAGGGCTGTACAAGCAATGATCACACGCACGGCACAGCAGACACACCAGGAACCGCGGTGCTGGCCGTCGAATGGCGCTAGCTGCGCAGCATTTGTGCACCGCCGCCGTCAGTGTCAGCCAGTTTGCCGTGGCATACGGAGCTCCATCGCAGTCTTTAACACTGGTAGCATGCCGCGACAGCGTGGACGTGAACCGTATGTGCAGTTGACGGACTTTGAGCGAGGGCGTATAGTGAGCATGCGGGAGGCCGGGTGGACGTACCGCCGAATTGCTCAACACGTGGGGCGTGAGGTCTCCACAGTACATCGATGTTGTCGCCAGTGGTCGGCGGAAGGTGCACGTGCCCGTCGACCTGGGACCGGACCGCAGCGACGCACGGATGCACGCCAAGACCGTAGGATCCTACGCAGTGCCGTAGGGGACCGCACCGCCACTTCCCTGCAAATTAGGGACACTGTTGCTCCTGGGGTATCGGCGAGGACCATTCGCAACCGTCTCCATGAAGCTGGGCTACGGTCCCGCACACCGTTAGGCCGTCTTCCGCTCACGCCCCAACATCGTGCAGCCCGCCTCCAGTGGTGTCGCGACAGGCGTGAATGGAGGGACGAATGGAGACGTGTCGTCTTCAGCGATGAGAGTCGCTTCTGCCTTGGTGCCAATGATGGTCGTATGCGTGTTTGGCGCCGTGCAGGTGAGCGCCACAATCAGGACTGCATACGACCGAGGCACACAGGGCCAACACCCGGCATCATTGTGTGGGGAGCGATCTCCTACACTGGCCGTACACCACTGGTGATCGTCGAGGGGACACTGAATAGTGCACGGTACATCCAAACCGTCATCGAACCCATCGTTCTACCATTCCTAGACCGGCAAGGGAACTTGCTGTTCCAACAGGACAATGCACGTCCGCATGTATCCCGTGCCACCCAACGTGCTCTAGAAGGTGTAAGTCAACTACCCTGGCCAGCAAGATCTCCGGATCTGTCCCCCATTGAGCATGTTTGGGACTGGATGAAGCGTCGTCTCACGCGGTCTGCACGTCCAGCACGAACGCTGGTCCAACTGAGGCGCCAGGTGGAAATGGCATGGCAAGCCGTTCCACAGGACTACATCCAGCATCTCTACGATCGTCTCCATGGGAGAATAGCAGCCTGCATTGCTGCGAAAGGTGGATATACACTGTACTAGTGCCGACATTGTGCATGCTCTGTTGCCTGTGTCTATGTGCCTGTGGTTCTGTCAGTGTGATCATGTGATGTATCTGACCCCAGGAATGTGTCAATAAAGTTTCCCCTTCCTGGGACAATGAATTCACGGTGTTCTTATTTCAATTTCCAGGAGTGTATAACGAAGAGTCTGATAAGTTTTTAACGCTAGCTTTTTTTAAAGAAAGAACTGAAATATGGTAGTATAGTATAACTCGTTGTTGCTACTACAATAATCCTTTATGGCAATAACGTTCTGCAATGGGCAGCGTAGGCTAAACATATGAAATGAATTAGCTAATTTCAAATAGGGTAATAGTTTACTGAAGAGTGTACTAAATATATTTAGAGAGCTTAAAAAAAGGGATCATATAGACAGAGAATATTCTTAGGTGTACGGTGGCACAACGTGAACATAAAACGGTCATAGCCAGGGCAGTAGCCACTCTCGCCTAACCTCTGTTATTTACTCGTAGCTATCAGTCGCCTCATACTAATGGAAATGTAAGGGCAGCAACTGTCATCTACCAGCGTGACTAACCTTTTGTCCATCCCGGAGACTGCTAAGCTTGGCGAGACACTGAAAGTATTGCCAATCTGGAGTCCATTACTGCGCAATGCCAGCACCGCTTAGTAATTAAAGAGTCATTTATGCTGTCGGCGTTTTTCTACATGGATTTACATGGCAAGAATCTCTACCCTGTGTAAATTGCTACGTGTTTTGTGGCCGGTACCGGCATTGGTAAAACTTAAATTTTTCACAAATCCTCTGAAATAAAAATTAGGCGGACTTTAAACTGTTGTTGTTGTTGTGATCTTCAGTCCAGAGACTGGTTGGGTGCAGTTCCCCATCGTACTCTACCCTGTGCAAGCTTCTTCATCTCCCAGTACCTACTGCAACCTACATCTTTCTGAATCTGCTTAGTGTATTCATCTCTTGGTCTCCCTCTACGATTTTTACCCTCCACGCTACCCTTCAATACTAAACTGGTGATCCCTTGACGCCTCATAACATGTCCTACCAACCGATCCCTTCTTCTAGTCAAGTTGTGCCACAAAGTTCTCCTCCCCCCAATTCTATTCAATACTTCCTCATTAGTTATGTGATCTACCCATCTAATCTTCAGCATTCTTCTGTAGCACCACATTTCGAAAGCTTCTGTTCTCTTCTTGTCCAAACTGTTAATCGTCCACGTTTCATTTCCATACATGGCTGCACTCCATACAAATACTTTCAGAAACGACTTCATGACACTTAAATCTATATTCGATGTTAACAAATTTCTCTCCTTTATTTCTTTAAATTATGAGTATTAAAAATCTTACTTTTAGCGAATTTGATCGTAAGTATTTATGAACACTATGCAATACGAGTTTGATCATCTAAGAAGTACGATTTATCGAAATTATGATATATCTGATGTGTTGGTGAATGTGCCAACACCTTGTAGATAGAGGAGGCCGAAATGCACGCTATCTAACGCAGACGGGCGTGACTTCTGGAACAGGATAAGTAGTGAATTCTAATAAGAAAAGTATGCAGCTCCTCTAATACTTAACTTTTATTTATCCTTGTTGTGAATACAGCATTCTTGATGAGACATTTCATACGATAACTATCAAACTATGTAAGGCTAATGGCGCCTTGCTAAGTCGTAGCCATTAACTTAGCTGACGGCTATTCTGTCTGTCGGCAAATGAGAGCAAAGGCTTCGTCCGTATAGGCGCTAGCAACGTCGTCGTACAACTGGGGCGAGTTCTCGTACGTCTCTCGAGACCTGCCTTGTGGTGGCGCTAGGTCTGCGATCCTGACAGTGGCGACACGCGGGTCCGACATGTACTAATGGACCGCGGCCGATTTAAGCTACCACCTAGCAAGTGTGGTGTCTGGCAGTGACACCACAATATCTCCTGTTCATTTCATCTTCCTTGCAGTCCATCAAAGAGCTGTCAACATAGTTCATTTCAGTCTTCAGTTTGCGCTGCAATAACATACTTCGTTACAGACAACTTATGCACTCGCGAAGTTTCAAGAGGCAACCCGTTCACTGAAATAATTAGTGTGATTCTTGGAATCGCATGGTGTTGCATCTTAGAATTTTGCGTACCGTATCAGCGAATGAGGAAATGCGAGTCAGTGGAAGTTATTTGCTTGTTTTTCGAAGGTCCTGTCATCATTAGTACCTGATTGGTACATTCACACCAATATGCCCAACTTAACGGAATCAGTATATAACTACTTAACCATGTTTTTCGCAACGTCACTCATGATATAGTTACCGACCTTCAGATATGCAGAAATATTTGTGTAGGGTGAGCCCGTTTCGTTCCCACAGACGAGCACCAAAAGATGAGTAGGAACGTATCGCATACTGTTACTATTGATGAATTCGGAATTTTTCAAGACATATAGAAAACTTCTGTTAGTAATGTCAGCTAACAAACCAGACCAAGAGAAGTCCAAGGCACAATAGTAAATTAGAGTACTCATGACGTCCCTCTTATGAGACAGAAAAGTTTACGTCTTAATGTTTTTATGACACGAGCCACCGTTACACTGACACATATTATGAAACTCTAAACAAATTTCTACCGACGTTTCAGTATCTGTGAAGGTGTAACCATGTGCTGGTATCGTGTTCCACAATGACATTATCAGTTCTCATGCCGCTAACCGAGCGTATCAATTAGTTCAGCTGTTTCACTGGAACCAACAGCCCACTTTCCTATGTCGTGGCAGGTAAGTAAGAAGCAGTGATAAAAATGCGTTACTTAGATGTTACATTGTAAATGGGGAATGGCTAAAGACAGAAAAAAAGCGTGAGGCTCCGAATGGCATATAACATTTACTTCAAAATACATTTACCGAATGCGGGCAAAGGGATATAAATCGGAAGGAACAGAACTTTAGGACGGCCACATGATCCGGTAACACAACTCCCCAGCGCTGCACATTGGCTGTAGGTAATACCAAAGGTAAAAATTTTAAAAACAGGTGCAATTCATGCAAATTAGCTTTTATGGATTGATGACGATGTCATAAAAATGCCAAAACTAATATCAAAATACGTATAAATAAATAACGCAACTCTAGCCACAATGGTAGTTCAAGACAAGCAACTGTTAGCTAGAACAGAGATGAATCTACGACATGAGCTTCGCTTGCTTGTGAAAGTAGCAAACGAATTTAATCAAAAAAACCTCCGCGACAGAAGAAATAGTGATTGTAAATAATAACTAAGTAATAAAGCAAATTAACAAAACATCTTACTCTCGGACGTGATATTATTTAAACATCAAATGATGATGTCCGTATAAACCTATGGAAATCCTAATATTATCTGCCACAAATACGCCGAATTTTAAAAGCAACAGGACGGATACATTGCTTGCACTATACAGGGTGATTTCTTGCAGATGTTACACACTTTCAAGGATGATGAAGAAAGGTGAATGGATCAATGTTAGGTAAGGCGCCCTATTCCGGAAAAGACCATGTCTCAAGTTGTAAGCTAAAATCGCTCTTACTCCTCTGACAGTGGAGTACATATGCCTGCACTGTAGTTTGGGATACTTTCAGAGATGGTAGTAAGAACCAAAACAAGAGATAAAGTCTAGTAAACATGGGCCCCAAAATGTATAAAAAATGATCAAATGTGTGTGAATTCCTTACGGACCAAACTGCTTAATTCATCGGTCCCTAGACTTACACACTACTTAAAGTAACTTATGCTAAGAACAACACACACACACCCATGCCCGAGGGAGGACTCGAACCTCCGGCGCCGGCCGGTGTGGCCGTGCGGTTCTGGGCGCTTCAGTCTGGAACCGCGTGACCGCTACGGTCGCAGGATCGAATACTGCCTGGGCGCATGGATGTGTGTGATGTCCTTAGGTTAGTTAGGTTTAAGTAGTTCTAAGTTCTAGGGGACTGATGACCACAGATGTTAAGTCCCATTGTGCTCAGAGCCATTTTTGAACCTCCGGCGGGAGGGCCCGCGCAGTCCGTTGCATGACACCTCAAACAGCGCGGCCACTCTGCGCGGCCCAAAATGTGTACCTTACGGGGTATGAACACTTAATAATCTTCACCACCACAAAATATGTTTATTCTACTGAACAAATGCCCGTAGATCTTAACGTATCCATTGTAGAGCCCATTTTTACTGTACATTTTTCTTGTTTTGATGCATACTACCAGGCATGAAAGTGGCTTAAGCTACAGTCTTAGCAACACCAGTACAGGTACATGTATTCCTCTGTCAGATGCATCACAACGACTTTTACTTATAACTTTCGACTCTGTGGTTTCCGGAGAATATTCGCATAACTCTTTATAATGCTTGAAGGTTTGTATAGTCGTCACGGAATCACCCTGTAAAGAAGGAATGCCTCCGAGAGTTGGAAGCTTACTAAGCGGCACATAAAATGAACAGACTGTCAAGATTAGCTTTCTGGGAGCAGTAGCGAGATACGTGATCATATAGAGGACATCCTAGCAGATAGACTCAACACGTCATTCTCAATGGGACGTGTCGCCCGGTTCAAAGATGATACCGGCAGTATCCAGCGGGAGCGTTATAGTACCGATTCTGGATACAGTACACAGGGTGCTCGGAAATGCCAGTTACAAACTTCTAGGACATGTAGAGGGAGTATATAGATAATATTTTTAACTGGGACACTGTCCGGAAACGGCTGCATTTTGAAACGTGTTAGTAGCGTGATCACTTTTACTGGTAATTCATTAGGCGTGTCCCAGTTCACCACTTGTTTGACAGTTACATTCATTAATAGCCAAAATATTGACGTGACGTACGGCCTCTTCCAGTTGGGGTGTGCACAATCACTACATTCACGCCTGCCGACGGTGAAGGTACCATTTCTCGAAAAAGATGCGTAATTGCGGCGAAAAGGATATGAGATGGAGTGGGACGTTGTGGAGAACGATCATGATGAAGGCGACGATCACCTCTTCCATTATCCTGAGCAACGCCGTTCAGAGGGATCTTACATGCGTATTCTGCAAACGAATACTCAACCGTGTTGCTCTAACACTCACCGAGACGTGAATGAGGCTCGAACCAGGTCAGAAATGTAGGACAGACGCCAAATAACATCAGCCGATCCGAGGTAACCACTTCCCAACATGACTCCCCTATTGCATACTTACCTAGCAAACGTGTTTTCAAACGGGTGTAGCACGGAAACGGTACTTTGTCGGACATGGTTCCTATTCAAGATGTTATGTACTTGCTCACCTCTACAAATGGTTCAAATGGCTCTGAGCACTACGGGACTTAACTTCTGACGTCTTCAGTCCCCTAGAACTTAGAACTACTTAAACATAACCAACCTAAGGACATCACACACACATCCATGCCCAAGGCAGGATTCGAACCCGCGACCGTAGCGGTCACGCGGTTCCAGACTATAGCGCTCACCTCTACAAGCCCTAGAAGTTTGTAAAGCAAGATATCGTTGCATGCTCAGCTTGGCTTTCCCACATGACGCCGTTGTTTATAGGAAGAGTATAACGAAGTGTAACAAGACCTGCAGAGGATCGTCGATGGTGCAATGAGTGGAATTTGAGCCTGGACGTAAATTCATGTAGCATACTGCTCATACATAAGCGAAAAGATTCAATAATCTTTGATTACACTACTGATGATAAATCATTGCATACATTAAGTACCGCAAAATACCTAAAAGAACGTTAAATACATTTAATTCATGCTCGAAGGCAGCGGCATAGAAGACACTGGTTATACCGGTTGAATACCACTCATTGTTGTATTAATAGAATATATATAAAAGATACAAAGAAAAGAGACACTTTTCATAGCGGTATCGTTTAGTACGAGCAAGAGAGTTTCGGAAATGCTCACAAACCTCCACTGGCAGCTTCAGCAATGGAAGCGTTGAGTACCACGAAAAGTATAATGCTTAAGTTTCGTGAGCGTACTTTAGAAGAAGATCTTGGCACCATATTTTATCCTCCGCAAAAGTCCCGCGAAATAATGACGACGAGAAAAATTAGAGGAATTAGAGAGCGTTCATAGGTTTACAGAAAATAATTACTCCCACACACAATTTACGAACGGAACAGGTTCAAATGGTTCAAATGGCTCTGAGCACGATGGGACTTAACATCTGAGGTCATCAGTCCCCTAGAACTTAGAACTACTCAAACCTAACTAACCTAAGGACATCAGTCACATCCATGCCCGAGGCAGGATTCGAACGGAACAGGAAAACCGGCTAAATTAAGTGGTAACGTTAAGTATCCTTCGTCACACATCTAACAGCGGCTGAACATTGCCTGATGCGGAAAGATATGAAGATATCAGGAAAAAAAATAACATATACAATTTAGTGAAGGTGCAGTGAAGTGCCGGAACAAATGTGGAGAACATATGAGAAGAGTGCAAGAAACAGTAACATGAGATTCATTGCTGAGATATAATCAAAAACAGCGAAAAAGACGATCGGCCGCCCAAAGGAAATATAGGCAAAAAATGGTTCAAATGGCTCTGAGCACTATGGGACTTAACATCTGTGGTCATCAGTCTCCTAGAACTTAGAACTACGTAAACCTAACTAACCTAAGGACATCACACACATACATGCCCGAGGCAGGATTCGAACCTGCGACCGTAGCAGTCGCGCGGTTCCGGACTGCGCGCCTAGAGCCGCTAGACCACCGCGGCCGGCAAATATGGGCAGAGTAAAATACTTTAGGTAAGATAAATGCCACTGATGGTTTAATCGATGATGGCACTAATAATGATGAGTCTTACGACAGAATAACTGCATGCATTGATAATAAGCCATCGTATTAAAATGAAGTTTACCGTACTTTCGAAGAAAATAGCACATTCTAATACATAGCACCATGAACTCACTTTTCAGTTTCTTAATTTTAGCATAGAATTGTCATATACATTTCGGGTACTATTATAGAAAATCACGCTGACTAAATATTCAACGACTGCAACGCCGCCTAAGGTGAAACTATTATGGTAATCTTTTGACGCTTTGCGTTCGCAGCAAGCTTTATCGGAACTAATTTGCTTTGTGGATATATACATTCTCGACATACTATATTAGTCCTCACAGAGACTCCATGCATCCCCCCCCTCCCTCATTACCTCTCCAATAGTTCCCAAATTAAGGCCACAACTCACAATTACACGAGCCCTCTTCATACCATCCTGATAGTGTAGAATGTACATCAGATCATTTAAAACATGATCACATAAGTTAAATTCTTAAATTGTGTAATATTTATGTTGAAAAGTATTTTACCCAAATGCTGAAGAGCTGCAGTGTTGCTGCTGTCAACACGCTGTCAGTATGATGACGCAAGTAACCGTCAAATTAGAAAAAAAAGAACGTCTATACGTAATTAAAAAGAGCGACAACGCCTCCTCTAGGTGGAAACTTGAGCAGGGAGTGAGCGTCGGCAGCTAGTAATGGGAGGTTTAGCAGGGACATGTGTAGGGGTAGCGATGTTTGTACGGCGCGGGAGGGTGCGCGTGCGGGGGCGGGGCTGGCAATGCGTCAGCGCGGCCACACCCTGGCCGCACGCAGCGCGCTACGCGCCACGCGCCTCGCGCCACGCACGCGCGCTGCACAGCCCGCGCGGCGCCGCGCGTCGAATCGAGTCACTTGGCCGCCGTTTAATGTCGCCGCCAACGGCTCGAATTTCCATTTTTTTGCTCTCTTTCGCCGTCCCTGGTGACCAAGGGCTGAGTGCGACTCGGACGCGGGCCACTGTCAGGATCGATCGAAACTGGCCGAGCGAACCCCGCCCGGCGGCGCGCTTGCGGCAGGCAGCGGCCGTTCCTAACTCGTCTGCTCTCCTCTCCTCTCCAATCCCAACGCGTTGCACGTCGCACTCTCACTACCGGCTCGTTAGTGCCAACTTAGCACTCCGCCCACCTGCCTGCCGTCACAGAGAGGCTGCCTGGCCTTCCATTAGAGCTACAACACACAGCTGCCTGCAACATCGATTTATGTTTCGTATTAATAACAACAACAAAATATTCAACGATAGCACCTGACACCACGACACTGCATCGACGCTGATAAATATCTACAGTCATGCATCAGCTGAAATTTATTTTTTCTTTTTTATCGATATATTTCACAAGAAATACTGCAGAGAGTACGCAGAAGATGACGGCCATATCGCTTCCTTCATAGTTCGTAATATTAAAAATATGTACTTAGAATTCTGCTATCTGTTCCGCTATGGGCATATAAGTACTAGCCGAGGTATCTCTGAGCAGTCGATGAACAACGGTAATCCATAGAAATACAGAATTAATGACACTAATCCTACATAAAGTAACGAAAGTACAAGGAGAAATAACCAGTAATGAGGTATCATCTGCCATAGATTCACCTGATGTGAATTGACACACTTCAGGAACTTTAGGAACTAATCGTGTGGTCTATTTCAACAAAAATGTCGTATGGAGTGCCTCTGAGGTTTGTTGACACGGAAATAGACTGTGATTGTATCCCCACCTGACCTTAAGATTCTTATATCACTTACCGCTTATTCTACCGCTTACAATGTTTATGATGTGTAATATATCGAGTTGTACTGTGGTTTGGAGATCGCGTTAAACTGTAGGTCCCAAATATCTGGATCAAAGGTCTGAGTGTCAGCTACATCAGTATTCCACATGTATCATATATACATAAACCACCTGAGTACACGGTATTGTCCAGTCATCTATTTATTCCACCCTTCTGCCGGTCCATCTGCTTACTCCCCCCTCTGTCAATGGTCTCCAAACCCAATCTCTGTCCTCTTCCACCACTTCCCCCCTCCCCCCCCCCCAGGTCTCTGTCCATCTCCTCCTGGTGCCCCTCTCTCTGTCCATTTCCTCCAGAACATCTCTCTGCCTATCTGCTGCTTCCCATCTGTTCATCTCATTCATCCCATTCTGTTCAACTCCTCCTTCCCCCATCACCTCTTCCCCCCTCTTCCTGTCTATCCCCACCTCACCTCTCACTTTTCACCTGAACCTCCCTCATCTGTCTGTCCATTTCATCCTTCTCTCTGTTTATCTTCTCCTCTGCCATTCTCTGTCCACTTCCTCCTTCACCATACACTGTCCATCTCTTCCCCGCTGGCCCTCTGCCCATCTCTTCAACCCTACTGTCTCTGTCCATCTATACCTCTTGCTTTCTGTGTCCATCCTCTACTCTCTCCTCTTACTGACCATGTTCTCCTGTCCCTCTCTCCATCCATCTCCTCCCCCTGCCTGGGCCTATCTATTCCTCCCTCCTCCCATCTGTATATCTCCTCCTACCTCCTTCTCTCTACAATTTGTCACCTTAACACCAATATGAGGCTGATTATTTTTTACACGTGCTAATATGTGCATCAAATTTAATTGAAATCGTTCCTGAGGTTTACGAAGAGCTTCTTACCGTCATACGCACATGTCGAATATATTTCACATGTATTTCTACAGATATTTCCCCAGAATCTCTAGCGAATTTCGCCCAATGGTTTCATTTTCACCAGCAGAGTATTTATAATGTAATAGCTGCTGTACTATGTGTTGTACAATGATATAGTTTTTCAGATAAATTCAGTGGTGCATGTGGCTACTGTCTGCGAAATGTGTTGTGAATATCGGTAGTATAAAACAAGTAAGAAACTAATATGTCGTGCACGATGCTTCAATATTTTACGACTCTCAGTGATTATGACGTCACATCTCTTGTACTGTGTGTTGTACAATGTTATAATTTTCTGGTACATTCAGTGGCATACAGTGATCAGCTAGAACATTGTGACCACAATCCTACTATCGATGCAAACCCGTCCTGGTAATGGCACCGTCACCTGATGTGGAACGACTGCTAGTCAGACACACGCACCGTGTATGTAGTATCAGAGAGTGTGCTGTCCGTCTGTAGAATTGGGAAGGCAAGTGCTTTATCTTCGTTTGACTGGCGGCAGACTGTGATGGCCTGGAGGCACCACATGATCACTTCTGAAACTGCATGACTTGTCGAGTGTTCGAGAAGTGCTGTG
This sequence comes from Schistocerca nitens, assembly GCF_023898315.1. NCBI lineage: Eukaryota > Metazoa > Arthropoda > Insecta > Orthoptera > Acrididae > Schistocerca > Schistocerca nitens. The sequence continues at coordinate 956,004,652 of NC_064616.1, forward strand.
TAGAATGTCTTCAACAAGTGGCGAAACCAAGGTGAAACCACGTCCAGAGGCCGTGTGGTTGGGCGGCCACTCCCCATTACAGATGTCGGTCATCGCAGGCCAGGGAGACTGGTAATGTACGACAGGCGGCGAACTGTGGCGGATCTAACATCAGTCGTTAATGCTGGGCAGAGTACAATTGTGTCTGAGCACACACTGCATCGAACACTCTTAACAATGGGCCTCCGAAGCCGACGACCCATACCACCCGTACCATACCACCATGATGTCGGCAGCAACGACTGAAATAAGCACGTGACCATCGGTACTGGACGTTATCGCAGTGGCAGAGAGTTGCGTGGCCTGATGAAACACTATACCTTCTTGATCATTTCCATGGGAGGGTGCGAATCCGGCATCTTCCAGGGGAAAAAGCTCCTTGGCATCTGCACTGCAGCACAGAGACAACCTGGCGGCCGCTCCATTATGCTCTGGGAAACATTCACGAGGTCATATGTGGGTCCAGTGGAAGTCATACAAGGCATCATGACGGTCAAGGAGTATCGTACACTGGTTGCAGACCACGGATGCCCCTTCATGATGATCATACTCCCCGACACAGTGGCATTATTCATCGTGATAATGCGCCATGTCCTATGCCAGAAGTGTGATGGAGTGGTTCGAGGAACACAGTAGCGAGTTCCAGTTGATGTCCTGGTCCACCAACTGGCAAGATATGAACCCAGTCGAACACATCTGGGATGTGATTGAAGGTGGCGTCAGAGCTCATCGCCTCCCTTGCCGGAGCCCCCTTGTCCAGACGTGATGCCAACTCCCTCCAGTGACCTACTAAGGCCTCATTGCTTTCATGTCACGATGCTACGCCATTGTTATCTGTGGCAAAGATGGATATACTTGCTATTTGGTAGGTTGTCATAATACTCTGGCTGATCAGTTATGGGAATAGTGTCTGAAAAATGCGTCGCGAATAAAATTAGTTGTGTGGAAGTAATAGCCTACACTGAGGTGACAAAAGTCATGCGATATCTCCTAATATTGTTTTGGACCGGCATTTGCCCGACGTAGTGCAGCATCTGGACGTGGGATGGATTTTATAGCCGCCCATTATTGCGAAAAAGGTACCGGGGCAGGATTTTGAGCAGAAAATGTCCTTTCGACCATGCGCTATAGATGTTTGATGAGATTCATGTTGGGCGATCTGAGTCGCTGAACCATTCGTTCGAAGGTTCCAGAATGTTTTTGAAACCAATTTCAAGCGAGTGTCACTCAGAGACAAGGCGCATTCTCACCCATAAAAATTCCATTGCTGTTTGAAAACATTACGTCCACGAATGGCTGCAAATGGTCTCCAAGAAACCAAACATAATCAGTTCCAGTCAATGATAGGTTCAGCTATATGAGAGGACCCAGTCTATTCCGTGTACACACAGCCCACACCACTATGGAGACACCACCAGCTTGGTACAGTGTTTTGTTGACAACTTGAGTCCAAAGCTTTGTGGGGTGTGCGCCAAACTAGGACCCTACTTTAACTCTTACCAACTGAAATCGGGACTCATCTGACCAGGCAATAGTTTTCCAATCGTCTAGGGTCCAACCGACATGGTTATGAGGCCAGCTCAGGAGATGCAAGTGGTGGCCTGTTGTTAGAAAAGGTACTCGCATCTGTCGTCTGCTGCCGTAACTCATTAATGCTAAATTCCACCGCATTGTCCTAACGGATAAGTTCGTCGTACGTCCCATATTGATTTATCCGGTTATTCCAAGCAGAGTTGCCTGTATGTTAGCACTGACAACTCTACGCAGCCGTCCGCGGTGGTCTAGCGGTTCTAGGCGCTCAGTCGGGAATAGCGCGACTGCTACGGTCGCAGGTTCGAATCCTGCCTCGGGCATGGATGTGTGTGACGTCCTTAGGTTAGTTAGGTTTAAGTAGTTCTAAGTTCTACGGGACTGATGACCACAGATGTTAAGTCCCATAGTGCTCCGAGCCATTTGAACCATTTGAACTCTACGCAAATGACGCTGCTCTCGGTCGTTAACTGAAGGCCGTAGGTCACTGTGTTGTCTGCGGTGAGAGGTAATAACTAGTTTATGGTATTCTCAGCACGCTTGACACTGTGGACCTCGGAATAGTGAATTCCCTAACGATTTCCGAAATGGAATGTCGCATGCGTCTATCCCCAACTATCATTCCGCGTTGAAAGTCTGTGGATTCCTGTCGCGCGGCCAGAATCAGGTCGGACACCTTTTCACATCTATCACCTGAGTACAACTGACAGTTGCGTCAATGCCCTGCCCTTTTATCCCTTGTGTACGCGATAATACTGCCATCTGTATAAGTGCATACAGGTGGACCATGACTTTTGTCACATTGTGTGTGTCCGAAAGTGCAGACATCACCTCGATATTATTATGGCGAAGACAGTCAATAATATCTGCAGTGTAGATGCACACCATGGTCGAACACTAACGGGAATCGGCGAAATTCCGCGAGTAATGAGGATTATGATCAAGGGAGGCTACGTTAGTAGTGTGTTGACAGGTTGAGAATTTGAGATCGACGATAGGCGTGCTGGGGCAGCTGCAATGACCTCTGTGGCCGAATGGCACACCGGACAGCCCATCTCCCTAGTGAAAAGCAGACTCGAGATTTAATAGCAGTCTGGCACATGTATCTTAACCTCCCCCATTGATCTAAGTCAACGCCCATTTGCAGCTGGTGTTTATAATTCCTTTTTGTTCTCCTCTTTTTGCTTACAAAATTTATTTAATAACGAAAACGTAGGTTATCTACTTGTAACGACGCTATTCTGAAGCTTATGCATGTTAACTTATGACGAAGAATGGTAGAGTTTTTGTTGTACTGTACTTTACAACAAACCGGCGGAACTTTAATACCAGTAAATAAACTAATAAATCTTACAACAACATAAACACAAAGTTGTGTAACGCAGCGACAAAAGTACTGCTTGTGAGTCACAAGACTCGAACCCAGAGCCCCATGTGCTAAAGTCGCTTACGTGAGCCCAGAGTCACACCGACAAGAACGTTTGACTTGCGTTAGGATGATCGGGTGTGACACACCGATAAGCTCAACCGCTGCACGTACGGTGGTGTACGTCATCTTGTGACGTCACACGTTCAACATCTGGCTTCCACTTTTGCGATATTTCCCGACTTTTCTATCCCAAGTACCTTATATTAAATTAATCGCCTTAGTCTCTTCTATGTCACTTCGGTTTTTTTAACCATAATAAGAATCACCTTGAGTCCGGAACCGCAGGACTACTGCGGTCGCAGGTTCGAATCCTGCCTCGGGCATGGGTGTGTGTGATGTCCTTAGGTTAGTTAGGTTTAAGTAGTTCTAAGTTCTAGGGGACTTATGACCTAAGATGTTGAGTCCCATAGTGCTCAGAGCCATTTGAACCATTTTTGAACCATTTTTAGCCAAGAATCACCTTGTATGCCACACATGTATACTTTTTATCATATGTATGGATTTCTTGCATAATTTTAGTATGTATGTAAAATATTGATCGATTTCCCAAATATATTTTGTAGTATAACTATAAGAATGCATTACTATTGGTTTTTGGCCTGAACAGTAGGCCTCGTTTGGTGTGTAACAATGACACGCCAACGAAAATTGTGTTGGAATATATTGGGAAAGGGGGGGGGAGGGGGAGGGGGGAGGTAGAGAAAGCAGGTGTCGTGATTCGTGTATAAAAGGTGGTTCACCCTTGGTAGCAGATGTAATGGTCTGCCGCTTTATCGTGTGTACGAGGTTTTAGTACGATTTGTGTTACATTTACGGCTGTCAGTATATACGAGATGTATAGGTACAGATATTGTGACTATCGCAGCTTAATACGTATCAAATTTAGTTCGCAAGGCCCTTTTCCTCTGCGCCTAACCGACTCCCCGCAAATACCTCACCTAACTTATTTCCTAGTGTTTTCTGCACGATGTTAAATGCACCTCGAAATGGAGTATTCCTGTCCGTATAGACAATTCTTCGGCTCCACGCATCCACACTTCAGTATCAAACCTGCTGCCCAGGAGAAAATAGCCGACCCGTGTGGACGTGCGGTTCTGGGCGTTTCAGGCTGGAACCGCGTGACCGCTACGGTCGCAGGTTCGAATCCTGCCTCGGGCATGGATGTGTGTGATGTCCTTAGGTTGTTGTTGTTGTTGTTGTTGTGGTCTTCAGTCCTGAGACTGGTTTGATGCAGCTCTCCATGTTACTCTAACCCGTGCAAGCTTCTTCATCTCCCACTACATACTGCAACCTACTTCCTTCTGAATCTGCTTAGTGTACGCAAATCTTGGTCTCCTTCTACGATTTTTACCCTCCACGCCGCCCTCCAGTGCTAAATTTGTGATTGTGTGATGCCTCAGAAGATGTCCTACCAACCGATCACTTCTTCTAGTCACGTTGTGCCACAAACTTCTCTTCACCCCAATCGTATTGAATACCTCCTCATTAGTTACATGATCTACTCACCTAATCTTCAACATTCTTCTGTAGCATCACATTTCGAAAGCTTCTATTCTCTTCATGTCGAACTATTTATTGTCCATGTTTCACTTCCATACATTGCTACACTCTACACAAATACTTTCAGAAACGACTTCCTGACACTTAAATCTATACCCCATGTTAACAAATTTCGCTTCTTCAGAAACGCTTTCCTTGCCATTACCAGTCTACATTTTATATCCTCTCTACTTCGACCATCATCAGTTATTTTGCTCCCCAAATAGCAAAAGCTTTCTCTAAATCTACAAATGCTAGAAACGTAGGTTTGCCTTTCCTTAATCTTCCTTCTAAGATAAGTCATAAGGTCAGTATTGCCTCACGTGTTCCAACAACTCTACGGAAATCACACTGATCTTCCCCGAGGTCGGCTTCTACCAGTTTTTCCTTCGTCTGTAAGTAATTCGCGTTAGTATTTTGCAGCTGTGACTTATTAAACTGATAGTTCGGTAATTTTCACATCTGTCAACACCTGCTTTCTTTGGGATTGGAATTATTATATTCTTCTTGAAGTCTGATGGTATATAGACTGTCTCGTACATCTTGCTCACCAGATGGTAGAGTTTTGTCAGGACTGGCTCTCCCAAGGCCGTCAGTAGTTCTAATGGAATGTTGTCTACTCCCGGGGCCTTGTTTCGACTCAGGTCTTTGAGTGCTCTGTCAAACTCTTCTCGGAGTATCGTATCTCCCATTTCATTTTCATCTACATCCTCTTCCATTTCCATAATGTTGTCCTCTGGTACATCGCCCTTGTATAGACCCTCTATATACTCCTTCCATCTTTCTGCTTTCCCTTCTTTGCTTAGAACTGGGTTTCCCTCTGAGCTCTTGATATTCATATAAGTGGCTCTCTTTTCTCCAAAGGTCTCTTTAATTTTCCTGAAGGCAGTATCTATCTTACTCCTAGTGAGATAAACCTCTACATCCTTACATTTGTCCTCTAGCCTTGCCTGCTTAGCCATTTTGCACTTCCTGTCATTCTCATTTTTGAGACGTTTGTATTTCTTTTTGAATGCTTCATTTACTGCATTTCAATATTTACTCCTTTCATCGATTAAATTCAATATTTCTTCTGTTACCCAAGGATTTCTACTAGCCCTCGTCTTTTTACCTACTTGATCCTCTGCTGCCTTCACTTCTTCATCCGTCAGAGCTACCCATTCTTCTTCTACTGTATTTTTTCCCCTATTTCTGTCAGTCTTTTATTAATACTCTCCCTTCCCATATCCTTAAATTCCCACCTTTTTGCTGTTTCTCCAGTTTTAATCTACAGTTCATAAGCTATAGATTGTACTCAGTGTCCACATCTGCACCTGCAAATGTCTTACAGTTTAAAACCCGGTTCCGAAATCTCTGTCTTACCATTATATACGTAGTTTATCGCAAACCTTCCAGTATCTCCAGGTCTCTTCCATGTATACAACCTTCTTTCACGATTCTTGAACCAAGTGTTAGCTATGAATAAGCTATGCTCTGTGCAAAATTCTACCATACGACTTCCTCTTTCATTTCTTACCCCCAATCCATATTCACCTACTATGTTTCCTTCTCTCCCTTTTCCCACTCTCCAATTCCAGTCACCCATGACTATTACATTTTCGTCTTCCTTCACTACCTGAATAATTTCTTTTATCTCATCATACATTTCATCAATTTCTTCGTCATCTGCAGAGCTAGTTGGCATATAAACTTGTACTACTGTAGTAGGCGTGGGCTTCGTGTCTATCTTGGCCACTATAATACGTTGACTATGCTGTTTGTAGAAGCTTACCCGCACTCCTATTTTTTTTATTCATTATTAAACCTACTCCTGCATTACCCCTATTTGATTTTGTATTTATAACCCTGTATTCACCTGACCATAAGTCTTGTTCCTCCTGCCACCAAACTTCACTAATTCCCACTATATCTAACTTTAACCTATCCATTTCCCTTTTTAAATTTTCTAACCTACCTGCCCGATTAAGGGATCTGACATTCCACGCTCCGATCCGTAGAATGCCAGTTTTCTTTCTCCTGATAACGACGTCCTCTTGAGTATTTCCCGCCCGGAGATCCGAATGGGGGACTATTTTACCTCCGGAATATTGTACTCAAGAGGACGCCATCATCATTTAACCATACAGTAAAGCTGCATGCGCTCGGGAAAAATTACAGCTGTAGTTTCCGCTTGCTTTCAGCCGTTCGCAGTACCAGCACAGCAAGGCCGTTTTGGTTAGTGTAACAAGGCCAGATCAGTCAATCATCCACACTGTTGCCCCTGAAACTACTGAAAAGGCTGCTGCCCCTCTTCAGGAACCACACATTTGTCTGGCCTTTCAACAGATACCCCTCCGTTGTGGTTGCACCTACGGTACGGCTATCTGTATCGTTGAGGCACGCAAGCCTCCCCACCAACGGCAAGGTCCATGGTTCATGGGGTGTAGGGTCCTTAGGTTAGTTAGGTTTAAGTGGTCCTCAGTTCTAGGGGACTGATGACCACAGATGTTAAGTCCCATAGTGCTCAGAGCCATTTGAACCATTTTTGAGCCAGGAGAAAATAAACTTCAATGGCTTGCATGTACGACGCATACTTGGAGGTACAAAGAAACCTAAGACGTACTACTCGTAACAGCTTTAATTAGTTCTCTGAAAATGAAGTAATTACTGATGTAATTTAATTCAATACAATGTCATCATTGATCACTAGAAATATCTGCACATATACCCCTAACATTCTATATTTGTGACACATCTTCCTAGATATTCAAATGGTTCAAATGGCTCTGAGAACTATGGGACTTAACAGCTATGGTCATCAGTCCCCTAGAACTTAGAACTACTTAAACCTAAATAACCTAAGGACATCACATAACACCCAGTCATCACGAGGCAGAGAAAATCTTGATATTCTAACTGAGCCTATCAGTGGTTTGCGCAAATGAGCATCAACCGAAAAATTAAAAGTAGACTTTGATCTTCACATCACGACTTCTTTATTAACCTTCAATGGTCAGAGACGTTTCTTGAACCTTACAATGCAACTGATTATCTGTTTTAAAAAATTTTGCTTCAATGTTTCTCCAGTACCAGTTAAACAGTAATTTACAGTTTTCTACAGCTGTGGATTTTCTGTTATTCTACTCCCATACTGGACTTTCATGTTATTATACTTCCATATGCTTTTCCAGTTTCGTGTTTTATGACAGTCCATAAAAATTCACTTTTATTTTTTTCCTGCAACTGTGCAAGTGCGCGCAGTCAGCAGTCATTACCATCTCCGCATTAACCTGCCGTAAAGCACTGCCAGGACGAAGCCGATCATACCGCCTGAATAGGTCGACTGTGCCCACATTGGTGCTATTAGTTAGGGAGACAACGTTATTCAGGTCGCTACATACGTTGTATGTCCTGTTGTATACAAACTGTTCCATGCACCACCCACCACCACTATCTGATCATCTTACCTGAAATATTTACATAAAGTTCCTAAGCTCCCTAGCACCTAATTCAGACTAGCACTCGACTAGAGAACTGTGGTGATCTGTTACACTTCCACTAGCCTCCCCTGTAACTGAGTACCGTCATCTCTGCCTTGATTACTACGAAGCAACAATGCTCTGTTCTGCCTAACATTACTGATATTCCTAGCCTCCTACTCAAGGCAGACGATACTGTACATGTATAATTCTTACACCATCTAGAGACTCCTCTCCCCTCAACACGGACAGCTGCAACCTGTTCCCCGTGTTGTTGCGGTCTTCAATCTAGAGACTGGTTTGATGCAGCTCTCCATGCCACTCTATCCTGTGCAAGCTTCTTCATCTACCAGTACATACTGCAACCTACATCTTTCTGAATCTGCTTAGTGTATTCATCTCTTGGTCTCCCTCTACGATTTTTGCCCTCCACGCTGCCCTATAATATTAAATTGGTGTTTCCTTGATGCCTCAGAACATGTCCTACCAAACGATCCCTTCTTTTAGTCAAGTTGTGCCACAACCTCCTCTTCTCCCCAAATCTATTCAATACCCCCTCATTAGTTATGTGATCTACCTGTTTAATCTTCAGCACCACATTTCGAAAGCCTGTATTCTCTTCTCGTCCAAACTATTAATCGTCCACGTTTCACACTCCATACAAAGACTTCAAGAAACGACTTCCTGACATTTAAATCTATACTCAATGTTAACAAATTTCTCTTCTTCAGAAACGCTTCCCTTACATTTTATATCCTCTCTACTTCGACCGTCATCAGGTAGTTTCCTCCCCAAATATCAAAACTCATTTACTATTTTAAGTGTCTCGTTTCCTAATCTAATTCCTTCAGCATCACCCGATTTAATTCGACTACATTTCATTATCCTCGTTTTGCTTTTGTTGATGTTCGTTTTATATCCTCCTTTCAAAGCACCGTCCATTCCGTTCAACTGCTCTTCCAGATCCTTTGCTGTCTTTGACAAAATTACAATGTCATCGGCAAACCTCAAAGTTTTTATTTCTTCTCCATGGATTTTAATTCCTACTCCCAATTTTTCTTTTGTTTCCTTCTCTGCTTCCTCAATATGCAGATTGAATAACATCGGGGATAGGCTACAGCCATGTCTCACTCCCTTCCCAGCCACTGCTTCCCTTTCATGCCCATCGACTCTTATAACTGACATGAGGTTTCTGTACAAATTGTAAACAGCCTTTCGCTCCCTGTATTTTACCCCTGCCACCTTCAGAATTAGGAAGAGGTTATTCCAGTCAACATTGTCAAAAGCTTTCTCTAAGTCTACAAATGCTAGAAACGTAGGTTTGCCTTTCCTTAATCTGTCTTCTAAGATAAGTCGTAAGGTCTGTATTGCCTCACGTGTTCCAACAATTCTACGGAATCCAAATGGATCTTCCCCTAGGTCGTCTCCTAACAGTTTTTCCACTCGTCTGTAAAGAATTTGCGTTAGCAATTTGTGCCCGCGGCTTATTAAACTGATATTTCGGTAATTTTCACAACTGTCAACACCTGCTTTCTTTGGGATTGGATTTGTTATATTCTTCTTATAGTCTGGCGGTATTTCGCCTGTCTCATACATCTTGCTCACCACATGGTAGAGTTTTGTCAGGGATGGCTCTCCCAAGGCTATCAGCAGTTCTAATGGAATGTTGTCTGCTCGCGGGACCTTGTTTCGACTTAGTTCTTTCAGTGCTCTGTCAAATTCTTGACGCAGTATCGTATCTCCCATTTCGTCTTCACCTACATGCTCTTCAATTTCCATAATATTGTCCTGAAGTACATCGCTCTTGTATAGACCCTCTGTATACTCCCTCCATCTCTCTGCTTTCCTTCCTTGCTTAGAACTGGGTTTCAATCTGAGCTCTTGATGTTCATAGAAGTGATTCTCTTTCCTCCAAAGGTCTCTTTAAGTTTCCTGTATATGCCTCTACACCCCTACATTTGTCCTCTAGCCATTGCTGCTTAGCCATTTTGCACTTCCTGTCGATCTCATTTTTGAGACGTTTCTATTCCTCTTTGCCTGCTTCATTTACTGCATTTTAATATTTTCTCCTTTCATCGATTAAATTCAATGTATCTTCTGCTACCCAAGGATTTCTGCTAGCCCTCGTCTTTTTACCTACTTGATCTTCTGCTGTCTTCACTATTTCATCCCTCAAAGCTACCCATTCTTCATCAACTTTATTTCTTTCGTTCATTCTTGTCAATCGTTCCCTAATGGTCTTCTGAAACCCTCTACAATCTCTGGTTCCGCCAGTTTATCCAGGTCCCATATCCTTAAATTCCTATCGTTTTGCAGTTTCTTCAGTTTTAATCTGCAGTTCATAACCAATAGATTGTGATCAGAGTCCACACTTGCCCCTGGAAATGTCTTATAATTTAAAACCTGTTTCCTAAATCTCTGTCTTACTATTATATAATCTATCTGAAACCTTCCCGTATCTCCAGGCCTCTTTCGTGTATACAACCTTCTTTTATGATTCTTGAAACAAGTGCTAGCCATGATTAAGTTATGCTCTGTGCAGAATTCTACCAGGCGGCTTCCTCTTTCATTCCTTACCCCCATTCCATATTCACCTACTACGCTTCCTTCTCTTCCTTTTCCTACTACCAAATTCCAGTGACCCATGACTATTACATTTTCGTCTCCTTGTTCCCGGAGGCCTCAACAATACCATCAGGCCATGTCCTCCCCTTTCCTTCCTTCCTACCGACTGCTAGTTCCTAAACACATCACTGTCTCCATTCTTTCTTACCAGTTCTTTCCTAGCTTTTCCCCTCTTTGCCTGCCATTTAACTTTCGGCTCACGCGCAATAAGGACGTGTGATTCGATATGGTAGTATGAATTAGTTCCAGGTTCCGTTTTCGGTCTGGCGCACAGTCCTAATCTGCCAGGAATCTTATATTCAGTGTTCTCCAGCAGGTCGCCTGTTAATCACTACCAGCGACGGAGTGCGCCTTTCATTTTCGTTGAAATACGTTTAGCAGTGTGTTAAGCAGAAAGCGCAGCAGACCCACCTGCCACAGGTCAAGTTATAATACCAGCGACAGAGGACCGTTTCCAGTCCCCTCTACAACAAGCTGCCCTACAGCAGAATGTAGGAATGCGACAGCAAAAACCGACATCACAGCCGTTTCTACAACAGCAGCAACAACGGGAGCTTCATCAGCACGGGGAACAGTGTCAGCAACCCTGGGAACAGCAGATTCTTTAGCAACAACAACAGGAGCTACATCCGCAAATGCAACTACGTAAACAACAGGAGCAACAGTGCTTTCTACTACAAGAGCAACAACAGCACTTGCCACAAGAACAACAGATACAGATAACACAGCAATATTTACAAGAAGTCAGTCCAGAACACCTTAACAACCCAGAAAACAAACCATGCTTATTTCCAAAGTGCCAGAAGATACTGAATTATCGCGCAAATGTACTGAATATAACACAGAATCTATGTAAATGATGATATGGTAGGGTAATGGTACCGGGGTTGCGGAGTCAAACAACAGTACTCGCAAGAGACCATTTCTGTTCCGCAGTGGCATGTGTTGGATCTGTGTGATGGCATCTTGCAATACTGCAATGAGCTAAAGTCAAAAATGCTACCAGAATAGGTGGTGCAGTGGTTAACACAGTGAACTCACATTCGATAGGACGACGGTGCAAATCTGTGTCCCACAGTCATGATTTAGGTTTTCCATGATATTCCTAAATCACTCCAGTCAAATGTCAGGAAGATTTCTTTGAGAGGGTATGGTCGATTTTCTTTTGCATTCTTGAAACAGTCCGAGCTTGTGCTCTGTCGCTAGTGACCTCGGTGTAGACGAGACGTTAAACCATAATCTTCCACCCTTCTTCAAAAATGCTTACCCGGTAACAAAATCCTTTATTACATACTGCTTCCATGCAGGACTCGATGACTGAGGCCAGCAGCTGGGTGGTAGGTGCGGGTACTAAAGCAACGCGTGCTTCCTGAAAATAATAGTGGGTTGCAGCGTGCGTAGCATTGCTGATGCAAGGAATCAGCTCGGCAGTCTGTGAGCTTACAGCTGGACTCGGACGTAGTACAGGCAGCCGGCAAGGGTGTGAAGATGCCCAGGGCTGAACGCTGGGTGCTAGAAAACTGGCTGGAGGTTCAGGCGATTGTACCCATGGTCTGGCCACACCGCGGTGGTGTCGGTTCAAGACTCAGAACCATTACGTCTATCTGGTGTCTCGTAAAGCAGTGGCTTCGCCTAGCTCATGAAGCAACTCGATGCGGCTGTAGCTGCCTGTCGAGGCATTCGACCAATGTCGGCGGGACATGTTGGTTGCGTTGGTCGAGGGAAGGGGGAGCGGTAGAGACTGTTACGGCGCTAGTAGATGTTGGACGTCCAGGAAAAAGTGCTGCTAATGGCAGAGCGGGAAGTGTTTATACACTCTCTGGGTGGCAGCAGCGGAGAAACTGCTTTATGCCACAGCACGTAGTAACCCAGCGCACCTCCACGGTAAACCGCTGTGTCGCAGCTTTATCTTAGCACCTAGCTAGATCCGAAGATGGCGGGTTGCCATAACCCTCCGCTGGCTGCAAAATTATGTCTGTGGCTGATTACGTAATAGTTCCTTTCGCCTTGTGAGAATTAGGTTCTTCAAATTTCACGCTGCTGCTATACGTCGTGCAAACTACCCGACCCACATTGTACCATCTTGTCTACATTATTTCCGCCGTACTCACTGTGCATTCTCTCTCACATCACCATTTACGCTTTTCACATCGTCTTTCGTTCTTCCCAACACACTCCATCACTTGCAGTATGGCGATTGGTACACCCAGTCCATTAGGATGATAGCCAATGGAGGGAGATTGCTGATGTTGGAGACTAACCACCCAACCGACGATGAGGTTTAGGAAAATTCCCATTGACGAAATCCTCATTAACATTACCTAGTGCCGGTACACGCTGCAGTATTGCTGAATATGCTGGAACATCAGTTCTGCCCTGAGTCACCCACTCTGTGCAGCTATAACCTTGTCAGGAGGTTCAAATGGTTCAAATGGCTCTGAGCAGTATGGGACTCAACATCTGTGGTCATCAGTCCCCTAGAACTTAGAACTACTTAAACCTAACTAACCTAAGGACATCACACACATCCATGCCCGAGGCAGGATGCGAACCTGCGACCGTAGCGGTCACGCAGTTCTAGACTGACGCGCCTAGAACCGCAAGGCCACACCGGCCGGCCCTTGTCAGGAGGATTAAAGATGGTTCTGTCAAGGATATTATTCAGATAGTCCACTGTTACAAAAGCAACGAAAAATGCATGCGAAATTTAAAGGAATGCAAAATCTCCAATATTTGCTTCTATTCTACTGAAGTTCGAAACATAGACAGGACTTCAATGCAGTATGTTTCTAATAGCTTCCACAACGAGACTCTGTCTCGATATCTGAGAGAAAACTGGTCTGGTCGTACGTAAAGTACTCCAGCGGCAATACACAGTCAATACCTTCCTTGCTGGATGCCAATGGTAATGCCCCTAAAGCAAAGTGACCAAATACAGTTTTCCGAAATTCCTTCACCAAAGGAGTCTAATTAACTATTCGAGGATTGGTATCAAGAACAGCTGCCAACATGAGAAACTCGGAGGTATATGTCCTCCGTGCTGCGAATCAGCTTAAAGCACTTAATAAAGGCAATGTCCATTGGTCCAGACAGCATACCAGTTAGGGTCATTTCAGAGTATGCTAATACAATACCCCAAATTTAGCTCTCTCATTCGCTCCTCGCAGGATTCGAACCAAAAGATTGGAAAGTTGTCTGGGTCACACAAGTACTGAAGAGAGGAAATAGGAGTAATCCACGGAATTACCTACCGGTATCACTAATGTCACCAGTAGGAGTTTGGAACATATAGTGTGTTCGAACATTATGAATTCCCGTGAAGTAACGGTCATTTGACAAATAGTTTGCACGCATATAGAAAATATGGATCTTGTGAAGTACAACTACCACATTATTCGCACGAAGTAATTAGCGCCATAGACTGTGTATCTCCAATTTATTCCATATTTCTAAATTTCCAGAAGAGTTTTTCGTTCTTGAGAAGAGACTTCTAATCAAAATGCGTGCCTTTATACGATTGCTTCAGTTGTGCGACTAGATTCTGGGCTTCCTGTCACAAACGTCACACTAAGCAGTAACCGGCTGAAAGTCATGGAGTAAAACAAGCGTTTCCCAAGGAAATGGCGTTAAGTGGCTGACTGCTGTTCTCGATCTGCACAGAAAAAAATATCAACACCAGAAAATAATTAATATACAGCACTGAAATTTTTGTAATACATTTGTCTAGGTTACATATTTAAGTGATTAACATTACAGGATCACAGGTTAATGTATGCGTGAGATAAGCTGTTGCAAATGAGAAATGTTCCTACATTAACCGGTGGGACAGTTAAAATGTTAACTGCAAGCTACATTGTGCTGTACAGGTACCGGGTGAGCTGTCTGAGTGATGGAGTTCCATCCCCCTTGCACCTTGTGGGTCAATGCAGGGACGGTGAATACGGTTGTGGTTCACGCTGGAGCTGTCGTCCGGTGAGGTTCCTATGTGCTCGACTGCAGACAGATTTGGCAATCAAGCAGGCGAATGCAACATGCCGACACTCTGTAGAGCATCTTCGGTTACAATATCGGTATGTGAGCGAGCGTTATCCTCTGGGAAATCCCCTCCATGAATGGCAGCAGAAGAGGTCGAATCGCCAGAATGAGATACAAATTCGCAGTCAGTGTGCGTGGGATAACGACGAGAGTTTTCCAGTTGCCATACGAAATAGCAACCCAGACCATTACTCCAGGGTAACTCCAGTGTGCCGAGGAGGTTACAGGCTCTTAAGTGGCATCCTTCTAGTCAACACACAGTCGTCACTGGCACTGAGACAGAACCAGCTGTCATCAGAAAACCTCCACCCCGTCTGCAAAAGAGATCTCGTTTGAAACCACTGACGTCGCATATGGCGATGGTTTGGGATCAGTTGATTGTGCGCTACAGGGCGTCTAACACAGAGTCTCTCCTTGAAGTAACCGTCCTGTAACAGTTTGTTGTGCCACTGTGGTTCGAGCTGCTGTTCAGATTGCTGCTGCACATCGAACACGTTACGCCAAAGCCATACGCCGAACACGACCGTGTTCCCTTCGACAGTGCCACGTGGCCATACGGGCTCAATCGTAACCCTACATTCTTGTGACCACCGCTCCTAGCAACAACATACAGTGGCTACAGCCCTGCCAAGTCTTCCTGCAAAATTACAGAACGAACATCCAGCTTGTCGTAGCCCTATTAGACGGACTCGTTCAAACTCAGTGAGGTCTTGAAAATGGCTTCGCTGCCGCCATAAAGACATTCTTGACTAACATCATCTTACCATGTCGAATCTCAAAGGTAGCAAACGCTCACGATCGTTACAGCGTTTATTTAAAGCAAACGTAATTTACAGCCTCATGGTAGCGCTCTTAGCACACTCTTAAGCCACTAGCGAGAAATCTGAATAGATAGTATCTTTCACATGTAGAAACATGCCTAAGATCTTTCGTTTATATAGCATAGCTCCGTCTTAGTGTTGCGATTTTCTAACGGCCAGTATATATTAATGATTTACGAGTAAATCTTAGAAGCCTTGTTACATTTTTTGCAGACATAGCTACCAGTTACGGTCTAGTAAAGTGATCGCAAGATCTATATGGTGGGAAAAAGGTACATTTCCTCAGGAGAAGGATAACATTGTGGTAATCCACGTCGGTCGGAGTGGCCATGTGGTTCTAGGCGCTACAGTCTGGAGCCGAGCGACCGCTACGGTCGCAGGTTCGAATCCTGCCTCGGGCATGGATGTGTGTGATGTCCCTAGGTTAGTTAGGTTTAAGTAGTTCTAAGTTCTAAGGGACTGATGACCTCAGAAGTGGAGTCCTATAGTGCTCAGAGCCATTTGAACCATTTTTGGTAATCCACAATGAAGAGTATGAAGATAAATCCGTTAATTTTCGGTTATACAACGAATTAAGGAAATTTAAATACTGCCAGTACAGCTAAATACTGTAAGGAATTAGATAGATGCTACCTCTAGCGTGACTGTAGAAATGTGTAGCTGAGGTCAGCTGATGGGGTCATTCAGTGAACAGTTATTTATTTTCGATAGTTTAACAATCCATCTCTCTTCTTGCTGGTGCGACCTGGCGGTGGCCGTGCTGAGCACGTGGTACACGGAGTCGCAGGTGAGCACCTCAGGGCACCACAGGAAATTTTCTAGAGCATGGCCCTGGCGTTATCTTAGGTTGTAGGAGTGTACGGCAGCTGTCAAAAAAAAAAAAAAAAAAAGGATAGCACAGCCTGCAGATCTGCTCGCAAAATAATGCAACAGACAAGTAAACAAAGTGCGCAGGCATCTATAAGGAGTGATACCCCCCTCAACATGAGCACATCTCAAGAAATCTTGTGCTCTTGGATGGGTGAGGACTCCGCAAGCTCCATTCACGAGACGTGGAATGTAGCGATCTACTTCTGGTCGGTTGCAGATTAAATCGGTAACGGTGCTGCAGGGTGGTTTGGTCTATGACAGTGTGAGGGGATCTTTCAGTCTCCTTACCCTAGGACTGGGAGAATGCTCTGTGATTCCCATCAGCATAGAGATAGATCGTGAATTAACCCCTATGCTTGAGGGGATAGAAATATGCAGAGTGCTTTCTGATATACTTTGATGATGTATGTGTTCGAGAATTAACAATGAATGGACATACTGCATACTTATCTATCCACATTCGCAATGATACTCGCCAAGTGGGGAAGGGGTGGTTTAGCTATGACACTGAAATTGGTAAAAATGCTGTCACATCATTTGTTGGCGTGGAAATTTGTGTGAAATTGCTAAAATTGTTCACAGTATCAACTGTGACGCTTACTATTTCAGTACATCGGCAGTGTCTTTTCCATCCCATCCGTCCACTGCCACGCTGCTGGTTATGACATAAAGATTGACTGACAACACTTACTGAGTTGGTGAAACAGTATTGTGGAGGGGTGACACCTTCTGGGGACGGCTAGCACCGAAACAGTGATAGCGTACATGACTGTAATATGAGGAATCAGGCAAATGGAATGCAGAGCCATCAGCTATTCTCTCAGTGTGACAGATGAGTTTAAATGTAAGTTGGAAATCCACCCCAACGCCGTAAAACTCTTCCCATTTCCTTATGTTGTAAATGACTTTTATTTAAAAACATCCAGCGTGTGTCATGTTTTATGGTAACAGCAGTAACAGTATGATTTGCACTGTGCGATGTCTAGAGGTAGCCCAGTTGACCTATCTTCCCTCCAAAATTCAAACTTCCCGCCAGGGGGGGCTTGGCAGGTGGGGTTGTGGCACTTTCCAGCCAATTCGAGTAGCAGTATTCGCGTCATCAGCTGTCGTCACGGCAGCCATGCTGAATGACGTCAATCAAATCATCATCTGATATCACAGCAGCCATCTTGAATGACGTCAATTGCGTCACAGTGCGACGTCTTGGATGACGGTACTTTGGATTGATATCCTTGTTGTATGTGAGGGGCCATGGATCAGAACATCTTAATGAATTACATCAATCGTGTCATCAGCTGAAGTCACAGCAGCCATCTTCAATGATGTCAATCACGTCACTGTGCGACATCTTGGATAACGGTACTTTGGGGTGATGTCTTGGTTGTCTGTGAGGGGCCAGGTATCAGAATATCAGAACATCTTAATGAATGACATCAATTGCGTCATCAGCTGACGTCACAGCAGCCATCTTCAATAACATCAATCGCGTCACAGTGCGACGTCTTGGATAATGGTACTTTGGGGTGATGTCCTTGTTGTTTGGGAGAGACAGTGGATCAGAATGTCTTAATGTCAGTTTAGAACCTCACACAGACCTGGAAGTCATTGCAGAAAATAAAATGTTTGGCAGTGCAAAAAGTCTGTTAGAGCAGAAAAAAAACTAAACAATGTTCCAAACAACGAGACAGGGCCACAGGGGGCGTCTCTTGCGACTTACAGTATAGTCCGCAGGGTACGGTCATCCTCCTAGGGTACAAGTGATGTAAATTTAAACTCATCTGTGCAGTTGATCAGTACCTGTATATTTAATAGGATCGTCATATGTGCTCAGTGCCTGCATGCATACGGTATTTGTTTTCGATATGTGGTAGGAGGGAGATGCAGTAAAAATCTTATCTAGTTCTGTGTGGGATGAAGTTATTTGAGCTTTTATAAAAAATACTTTAAATGGCTCTAAGCGCTATGGGACTTAACATCTGAGATCATCAGTCCCCTAGACTTAGAACAGCTTAAACTAACCTAAGGACATCACACAAAGCCATGCCCGAGACAGGATTCGAAACTGCGACTGGAGCAGAAGCGAGCTTCCGGACTGAAGCGCCTAGAACTGCTCATTCACAGTGGCTGTCTGAGCTTGTATGGTTCGTAGTTTTTCTCTGATGGATGGTATAGAATAACTAAGACAGCATGTTGCGGAGATAGATGTGAATGGGCGTGGATCTGTAGTACTCGTATGTAGTTTGGGGGTGCACCACAGTGCAGTAGCAAAAATCCTTGTCCTTCTCTCAGTTCCCGTTTCCGTCGAATGGTAAAAACACTGTCCTGTCGCAGCTTAGCCTGTTTTTACATGGTATGCAGAAGGTTGTAGATATAGTTTCCTCCGACTTCTACTCAATTCCGACTTACATTGGAACGATCACATTCGTAAAGCTGCAGGGATGGTAGCACAGAGTCTGAGAGGGCTGCTGCAGGATGCATAGGGACCACCTAAAACGATACTGGAATTTTACTGTAGAGATAGGTTCGAGAGACGTGACTCGTTTCAAGACATGAGAGTGCCAGAAATATGATTCACTCGTGGCTGTAATCATTAAACAACTGCTCCATAGGCTCCAATGCAGGTATGCGCTTGAATGAAGGGACTTGATTCCAGGTCCCAGACAGCATTTCTAGCGGATAGCATAGCATTAGAAAGTTAGTCTACATTTCTTATGACCTCAGTCAGCACACCATCTACTGTTTGTGATCCTTCTCAATCGACCATCACCTGTAGCCCCGTGGATATATCACAGAACCTCTCTGATGGCATTGATGCAGAATTCGTTACAAATACTGTAGAAATATCTAGCTGTGGTGGCGTGAGGGAGTCGCAAATACCGGTTTCATATCAAGTTCCTTAGCCGAATCACTTTCTATATTGGGTAAGTTTATTACGAGGTTGCACTATCAGCGATGTGTAAGCGCACTGTTGCTCTGATAATACATTCTACAACGATCATTGTCACGGTATTTGTCTGGACAAGAAACCACCTCATTCAGAGGTAACGTCTTACCTCGATTTATAAAGCCAGTATAGCCTTTAACATGAATACTTGTGTGTACCTGTATAACCAAGACCGCTTGTGACAGTAGCATGCAGTAGTTGCTGCGATTGGGTTTTTTAAAATCTCGCAGTTTGTAAGATGCTTACGCCTCTCTTTCTGAGACACAGTGGTACCAGACGCAAGAAAAACTTATGAGACATGTCCTCCATCGGTGATTTTCTCTCAGTATTATTTTGTACCGTCTGCAATCATTTATTGGCGGAGTATTATACTTAGTAGTAGGGGGAGCGTGACAGGTTTGCCTTCAGCATCAAGCTTATAAAGTATGTGTTTGTGTTCCGATATGTGCAAAGGAAATGACTATGTCCAGTCGTAAGAAAGGTATGGATTTGATATGGAGTACTGTGATAGCAAAGGGAAGAGTATGTCTACTCATAAGAATGGTACCGATATTTCTATTTCCAGAGCCGCAGCAATCAGCAGATTGTATTTCCGATAATTTTCTCATTATCAAATGTCGTTCTACTGAGACCACATTCATAACATTTAGTTGTAAGTACGGGGATAAAATATACATAAAGTCGATTTTTTTTCTAGGACGATTCTGTCTATGCGTGTTGGCTTACATGGATGGTGAACTGTGTGGGAATGATACATGTTTCCCATTAATGGTAGGAGCTGTCCGAATGGAGAGGCCTGTTGGAGTGTAGGAATGTAGCTGATGTGTTGTTCTCTAGACGGCCTAATAGCGAACTAGTACTTAGTATGTGTTGGATAGTTTTCATGATCGTGTGGAAATTCGAGATGATTGAATAGGGACATGTGTTCGCATTGGACCATTATTCATTTCCATGTAAATTGTTTGGTTGACTGCTTCTGCATGTTTCACACCTTTATTTAGTTGAGGGAACATCGATTGTGGTGTGTGCATCTAGCAGGTAAAAGACACGTTTGCTGGTTCTCTAGCCACAAAAATTACCTTCGTCGGCTTTGTAAATTATAGGGATGATTTGGAATCTGTTACATCAATGACATCGGTATTCCGTGAATGGAAATATCATTTTCTACTATTTCTTTCGAATTTTCACATAAAGGTCTTCACAGACGGGACAAGTTTCTAGTTACTCAGTGGTCTAGAGCCACCTCGCAAAAGTCTGGGGTTTGTAGATAATTTCCAGTCTATATCTTCAGAATTATGTTGCGCTAGCGATCGGTAGGATAATGCCGCGTGCTTGATATCGTGAAGTACCGCGGAAATGGTATAATATTATGGCAAACCATGCTAAAATACATGTGTTCTTGTAATCCCAGAGTCTGGAGATGGGTATAGAAAAGCAAGCAAGGAAGCAGGTTCGGACCAAAAACAGTGATGCGATTGTGATGAGCGGGAATGAATCTGAATTTGTAGAACAGTTGTGAGAGTGATTTCGGTCTGCTGAGGGTTCTGTGGTCACCTGTCGGGGGTGGATGACCGCCGACCTCGCAGGGAAATATCTACTACTGGAAGAGTATATAAGGTGCTATCTGTTTTCGTGGTATATGTACGAATAATGTAAAAGGCTGATGTTGTATGGCTTGGGATACGAAATGTATGTTTACTACATCGACATGATACACAGTGATATATTGCCGGGTTCGAGATCAGTTTCGCCCTCTAATATTCAAGCTCCTGTCCTCAGTGGGAGAGCAGTGCAATTGCTTAAGAGTACTTCAGTATTTGACGAAATGCAGGGGCACTTTGCTCGGTTGAATTGTGAGACCAATATGGCGATCTGCGCAAATTATTTTTTTTTTTTGCCACTGAAAGCCACGTCTGCAGAAAGAAAAAAAGGTGGATGGTTCTTCCACACTGGCAGCATCAGTAATTCGGTGGACCAATTGGTTAAGAGCCAATCATAATGAGCAATTAATTCACAACACATCCTTTGTGCTATGCTATAGGAGTCTCCACATAGCAGTGAGAACGTTCGCGTATGTTGAAAGCGGGAAGGGTAATACATGATGGACGGGGTGCCATGTTAGGGTGCGATGTTAGGATCGCGACGAAGAATACATTCCACTTTAATCTGCGCTATTTTCGTAAACATTATCTGTTAGGGGAAGAATTTCTGTACATACAAGCCGAGACATCACGAAACCACCTACAAAACTGCACATTAAATATTTCTCCGGCACTATACAATTTCTGAGAGTTCGACTTGGTTCTTATTTTAGATAGCCATGTGGCTTCAGTATAACATTGATGTTGCTAGATGTGCTTTCGATGGTTTGTAGCTACACGCAGTGATGCATCAGCCACACGTCATGCATGTCTCTTTAGTATCGATAGGGAGAAAGCAGCCTCTTCTATTCTGGAACAGATTTCTGCAGAGTCTGTGAGGGTGAGTCGCTCGACAATTAAGTTTTTACTGGACAGCAGGTAGAGAGAGGGATCACACCAGCAATGGTGAACACACTCACAGTTGCTCAACAATTGCACATCTGTTCGCCCGTACATATCTCCACAGCCGTCATGCACCTCTGTCATCAAGGATCTGTGGTGTCCCACCATTGCCTCATTGCCAGTTTTGGATAGCGGCTTTTTACCATGCTCAATACACTTAATGCGTGGCGGCAAGCGAACAGGTTTACAAACATAGTCATTTCGAAAATGCTTCCACTCTTGGCCCGAAAGCTAACAATCGTGTCTTGTTGGACCTCTGATAATTGCTCTGATTCCACATTTCGTCAAAATTTACTTTACACCACTCTCTCCAACATACATTGACGGAAATAATAATCACAGCACCAAGAAGGAGTTGTGCGACATAAACGAAGGTTGGCAGGTACATTTCCACATCTGAAAGGTAATGTCTATTCAGATTTTGTGCCAGTTGCATAAAAATGATGCAAATTAGGTTTGCTTTACAGGAAGGCTGTAACGGTCGTCAGCGTTAGACATCTTTGAGATCGGACGTGGTGAGGTGATGTTAGTCAAGAATGACTTCATGGCGACAAACGGAACTCTTTTGAGGGCAGGGTGATTGTTCTCTGATGAAAGCTGGTTCTTCCTCAGTGTCAGTGATGGCTGTGTGTTGGTTAGAAGGAGGTCAGTGCAGAGCCTGCAATCAACCTGTCTCCACAGTAGGCACACTGGACTTACAGCTGGAGTTATTGTCTCGCATGCGATTTCGCGTGGAAGCAGGAGCACTCTCGTGATTATCTCATGCAGACTCACTGAAAATTTGTACGTCTTTCTGATGATTCGACCTGTTGTGCTGCCATTCATGAACAGTGCACCGGAGGGGGGATTTTCAACGGAAAAACACTCGACCACATACCACTGACATGCTGAAAAGAGTGTCGACGTGTTGCCTTGACCTATTCATTCAACAGATTTTTCTCCAGTCAGCACATATGGTATATTCTCGGACGACAAGTCCAGCGTGATCCACAAGAAGCTTTAACCGTCACTCTATTTACCGTCAAAGCGCTGCAATGATGGAACTCCATCCCACAAACTGAAATCCTGCACCTGTACAACACAACGCGTGAACGTTTGCGTGCTTGCATTCAACATTGTGGTGGTTGCAGTTATTAATCTACCAGTATTCCACATTTGCAGTGGCTTAATTCGGGCTTACGTTAATCTGTGATCTTGCAATATTAATCACAGAAAAATGTTATCTGGAGAAAAGTAGTTCGGAAATTTCATTACTCTACATTAATTATTTTATTATGTTTAGATTTCTTGCCGTCAGTGTATTTTATATACTCTAAACTACTAGTACTGCCTGGTGCCGTCTGTGAATGGTTACTGATGTTGACTTCATATATAAGTGGTGGTCACATTAATGTGTGTAGACCACGTATTAGAGCATCGCTAGTACGTACTAGTACCCGTTTCCCTACGGTGCCCGATTTCATTGGATAAAAGTGTAGAGTGACACACTGATGGCCGGCATTCAAGCCTACTACGGGAAAACAGAATGACACCTGTAGTCTTGCACGGAGTATCCTTGCTTCGACTAGCGAAATGTGATAAAAGAATGTCCACGGTTATTTCTCTCATAGGCAGTAACTCAGCTATAAAATCCTTGTGTGCCTCTCACAGTCCATCTAAGAACCACTGTTGTGGCAGTAGTGTAGCACTTAGTTGCCCGTGAATGACATGGAAAACGGATTCACGTAACGTTAGCTGTTTCTGTCGAAATCCGCAGTAGCCTAGCTACACGTAAGTGCCCATACTTTGCATTATTTGGTTGTATACCCAGTTAAGATCATCTTTAATGTTAGGGGTGGTGCTTTTATATATTGCATTGATCCCATTGCTGATTCATTTACCATCCTTGTGTTATTCAGCACAGCCTCTACCTTAGACTTTATAGCATCCACTACTGCTTGTACCGGGCCTAGTGTACTGTTAAATTCTGATTATCTTCGTCATCTGCTATCCCTAACACTGTCTTCAACAGTCTCCCACCTGCATTTATACACCCTAACCCTCCCTGCAAGTCAGTATTCGAGGCATCAGATGGATAACTTTTTTCAATTGCTCCTTTAGATTCACGCAGGTAAACCACAATCCACGGTACTTCACCAGAAGTTCTGCCAGAAATCCTTACTTCAGCAATTCCCCAAAGTTGTCTCCTAAGCTATGAATCTCATTTCCCATCTCCCACACATTGAGAGTCAATTCAGGTGTCCATCAATGACTAGTTAACAGGACATCAGTCGGTCTTCAGAAAACCACCCCAGATTCAAGAAGCTGGTTCCGTAATTCACCACCATGTCTTCTCTCGATGAGGAGTAGGAACAACAAGATTACCATATTCTACCTAGATGCCCTTTCACACACACCACATGAGAGGGAGGAGTTCCCATCACTTTTCTTCTTCCTTCCACAAGCGTCGGTGGATTATAAAATACTGTCGAATACTACCTACTACGTACTGTAAACAAAAAATAAAGCCGCAAAACAGAGCAGTACGAAAATCAATGATACAAAATATCAATTCAGAATGTACACAATGAACAAAACTAAACAAATCATGTTGTCTTGTTGCATACCGTATCTTGTGTGAACTGTGACTATTTAAAACTTATGCATTACTTACTATCTTGAAAATTTTTATTTCATACCCTTTATGGTGCCTGAATTAGTGGAAATGCAGATACCACTCCACCGAAGGCCTTGACTCGCCTCACAGGAATGTTCAATGTCTTTGTTGGAAGCTGGAAGCTGTTTACGGCAATGTGATCTCAACCACTTGGTATGGGATCTGGTACTTAGTTAAAACTTGTTATGTTCTTCCATTTGGTGTATAAGGGTTCGTTAACACCAAAAAACTGACCCACTCGATATTGTGACAAGAACCTGTACGTTACACGGTTTGTTCCTAACGTTCAATTGTCTTTGTACACATATAAAAAGAAGTTTTGCATCTCCTCGGATTCGAGAGTCCCGGAACTTGTACAGAAAATTGGAATAGAGATCAAAATAAACATCATTTCCGCTCTTTTTATCGTTTTATTGCTCATTAAAACCACCCATTGCATGTTGTACCACCATACAGCGAGACCTTCAGAGGTGGTGGTCCAGATTGCTGTATACAGCGGTAGTACATCTAATACCCAGTAGCACGTCCTCTAGCATTGATACATGCCTCTATTCGTCGTGGCATACTATCCACAAGTTCATCAAGGCACTGTTGACCTAGATTGTCCCACTTCTCAACGGCGATTTGGCGTAGATCCCTCAGAGTGGTTGGTGCGTCACGTCGTCCATAAACAGCCCTTTTAAATCTATCCCACGGATGTTCGACAGTATTCATGTCTGGAGAACATGCTGGCCACTGTAGTCGAGCGATGTCGTTATCCTGAAGGCAGTCATTCACAAGAGATGTGCAAGATGGGAGCGTGAATTTTCGTCCATGAAGACGAATTCCTCGCCAATATGCTGCCGATATGGTTGCACTATAGCTCAGAGGATGGCATCCTACAGTAGTTACGGCGCCTTCCATGACCACCAGCGGCTTATGTCGGCCCCACATAATGCCACCCCAAGACATCAAGGAACCTCCACTTTGCTGCACTCGCTGGACAGTGTGTTTAAGGCATTCAGCCTGACCGGTTCCCTCCCAACACGTCTCCGACGATTGTCTTATTGACGGCATATGCGACACTCATCGGTGAAGAGAACGTGATGCCAATCCTGAGCGGTCCACTCGGCATGTTGTTGTTTCCAAAGATGGACCTCGCCATGGACATCGAGAGTGAAGTTGCGCATCATGCAGCCTATTGCGCACAGTCTGGGTCGTAACACGACGTCCTGTGGCTGCACGAAAAGCATTATTCAACATGGTGGCGCTGCTCCGAGCCATAAGCCGTATGTAGCGGTCATTCAATGGAGTAGTAGCCCTTGGGCGGCCTGAACGAGGAAGGTCACCGACAGTTCCTGTCTCTCTGTATATCCTCCATGTCCGAACAACATCGCTTTGGTTCACTCCGAGACGCCTGGACACTTCTCTTGTTTATAACCCTTCCTGGCACAAAGTAACAATGCGGACGCCATCGAACCACGGTATTGACCGTCTGAACTACGGACAATACTAGCCGTGTACGTCGTTCCTGGTGGAATCAATGGAACTGATCGTATGTCGGACCCCCTCCGTCTAATAGGTGCTGCTCATGCGTGGTAGTTTACAGCATTGGGCGGGTTTAGTGACATCTCTGAACAGTCAAAGGAAATGTGTCTGTAATACAGAATCCACAGTCAACGTCTAACTTCAGGAGTAGTGGGAACCGGGGTGATGCTAAACGTTTTTTAATGTGTTTATACACATCTTCGACCTTCTGCTAAATTCTCTTAATCGTTTCGTGAAATTTTTCAGTGACTCCACATTAACACCTAATTTACGTTTCAGAACCTCGAAAGGGGGTGGCATCTTTCTACCGTATACCATTTCATACTGTGAAAGACCTGTACTAGTGTGTACTTTAAAATTATGCGCTAAGACGACGTATTAAAGGTAAGTGTGCTTGTTTTGGGCTGACTACTCACATAGTTGCTTAAAATTTTCGAAATTGTACAGTGAAGCTTTAGGAATAGCCATTTGCTTGTGGATGGAAGGGACTAGTGCTAGGTTTTTGTATATCAGGCAACACAACTGCTCCCAGTGGGCAATCATAAAATTTGTACTCTGATCTGTAATTACCGTATGAGGAACACGAAATGTTAGTATTCATTTATAAACCAGCGTGCTAGCGATTGTGTTCACACGATGGTCCGGGATCGTTATCAGTGCCACTAACCGGAAAAAGTCATCTGTTAGGATATTCTTATTTCCAGCTTCTGCCCTATCAAATAATCCTATAATATTGAAGCAAAACGTTTCTAAAGGTTTTGTCGCTTCTGGCAATTTTTGTAACGCTGTGCACTGGTGACTAAGATTTCCTCTTTGCGCACATGGTACACAGTCTATCACATAATGTTCAACCTCTTACTCTCTGGTTCTTCACCAAAATGTGTCAACCACATCTCTATCTGTCACTCTGTGTCCACCATGACTGGCCAACAGGTGGTCATGCGCCTGTTGCAATATTTTATTTCTCAGTGATGTGAAACGACCACTCATGATCCGTACTATATAGTTTTGCTTAGCAAGTAATCGTGTGTCACAAACAGTGGCTGCAACCTGAAAGCCCGCCGGTTTATATCAGGTACATGTGCCTTCTGCCTCTCTGACAAGTTCTTGCCTAGTGCTTTCTGGGTTCCAATTTTCCTCCTTAACATGCCTGCACTAGTGTGCATGCTACCACACTTATGACTCACTTTATAATTAAACTTGCTTAGTTTCAAAGCCTACCATGTTAATCTACTGGAAGCGTCTTTCAATCCAAATGGTCACTTCAGGGATACATGAGCTGTAATTATCTTAAATATTTGTCGGCAGAAATAATAGTGAAAGTAGTTAATACCATAAATAACAGCTATCATTTCTTTTTCTGTCACTGAGTAGTAGTGTTCCAGCTCGCTCACTTGTCTAGAGGCATACGCCACTTTATGTTCCCTGTTATTCATGATTGGCTCTAAATGCAGCTGACTTACTTATTGCTTGCGTCACAGGATAGGATAAAATCTTGATAATAGTTAGGAAATAACAACACTGGACTCGATAAAAAAAAAAAAAAACATGTTTTAATTTCTCAGATGCAGCTTGATGCTCCGCTCACCACTCAGATTGCACTCTTTTTCTTAATAGATTATTCAAGGTCTCGACAGTTGATGCCTAAGAACGGCTGTGACTGCTTTGTAGTCTGCGGGCTAATGGCATACCACTGATATTCACTTCTGTTTGAGAGAATGGTTCAAATGGCTCTGAGCACTATGGGACTCAACATCTTAGGTCATAAGTCCCCTAGAACTTAGAACTACTTAAACCTAACTAACCTAAGGACATCACACACACCCATGCCCGAGGCAGGATTCGAACCTGCGACCGTAGCAGTCCCGCGGTTTCGGACTGCAGCGCCAGAACCGCTAGACCACCGCGGCCGGCTCTGTTTGAGAGAAATGGCACTTATTGGCACTGAGTGTTAGGCATGCTGCCGGTAGTCATTTAAAAACTTCTTCCAATTGATTCATGTGTTCCTCCAAATCCACTGAAAATACAATTATGTAATGAAGAAGCACCATGTATTTTTTAGGTTTAAATTTCTCAGCACTCTATCCACGAGTCTCAGAAATGTAACCAATGCGTTTTTCAGTGCAAATGGCATGTTACAGTACTGGTAATATCCCCATAGCGTGCAAAGAGTTGTCTTCGGCTGGTCTTCTGGAAATACTTTGAGCTAGTGGCAGCTACCTATCTAACCCACAACATCGAGTGTGTCCGTAATGTTTGGGATGCGATATGCATCAGTGA
The DNA here is from genome assembly GCF_023898315.1 of Schistocerca nitens. NCBI lineage: Eukaryota > Metazoa > Arthropoda > Insecta > Orthoptera > Acrididae > Schistocerca > Schistocerca nitens. The sequence goes on from NC_064616.1 coordinate 956,032,948, forward strand.
CAGTCTTTGATTTTAGGAAGCAATAATCACAACAAGATCTGTCTATTTTGGAACCGTCCGATGACTTTTTTGAGCGCAAGGCCAATGTTTACACGCCTGGGCCTTTCACTATCCCAGCAGATTCCATCAATAAATTGCTGGTCAATGAAAGGCTGTAAACGCTTTCGGACTTTGTAAGTCTTCATATATACTGCAGCATCGGTTTCTGTTGCTATCCTATGCTGTGTTATAGCCGTCAGTGGTAATGGACTCCCTGGATTGGACAAATCCGTTAATCTAGGCAGTGAAGCTTCCAAATCTTCACTATATCTACCTTGCAAGTGTTTGAGTTTGCCATGTAGTGCAGAGTGGCTAACGGTATGCTGGTTGCTGACATCGTCCCCCGACACCTCAGTATCGTCTTCTTCCAAGTCACTAAAACTGACAACCATTACTCCATTTGGCAGAATAACCTCGCCCTTTCCAGACTGCCCAAACTCATGTGAACCATACGCTCCTCTGCACCATACACATACTTATCTAACTCTACATTGCAGGTCTATAGTTCTATCAAACATAACACCCCCGTTGAAAGTCCGGACGTATACTAACCGACATCAATTTTCTTGTACTTATCAATACTTTATCCTACGAAGTAATCTTTAGTGTGGAAGTAAGCAGTATAACTGCTAACACCTTCATGACTGGCACACCTTGTGACATTGATTCACTAGCAGATCTCATCCATAGTAGAAACAGTCCCACCAATTTCAGCCAATGCCGCGAAAGACCAAGTATAGCACGATGGTTATTCAGAAAATCGAGTCCGCAAATTGCACAGTACCTCGCACCAACGTCTGGCGACTTCTCCATACGCTCCTTAAGCCTCTCGACCCAAATGATAAATGTGAGCATTGTTGTCGTCAATGATTCCACCTCACTGGTACCCACCTGCATAACTTATACCACTGAGAATGAAATATTTTTCTACCTAAGTGGTTCAGCCCAACAACTAACACATAATGTCACTTATTATTCACCACGCCAATGAAGCAGCCGTCCGTTTCAGCAATCGTCATTGCAGCATACTCTTTTATTGATTATAATCTCCGAAAGCGAAGGCACTCCCGTTCTCGTTTAACGAAAGCTTCTCCTTAATACACTTTCCTGCTTTCGGTGTTTGCAGTCACGCGACATACGCCCAACACAATCACATTCAAAGCACAGTGGCGGGCTACGATGCTTCTTCACGTGACCTCCTCGTACGCATCTGTATCATTTGACGTCAGAGAAGAAGACACCATGGTTCCGCCGTTTCTGGGTCACAATTTCTATCTCCTCTAGCTGTGTGGCTATTCTGACAGCTGAGGACAAATCATGGGACTTAGTATACTCACCTGTTGTGGCATATCCGATGATATAACCTTCTCGACTACAACTAAGGTGCTATTGTCTGCCTCCCGCAAAGGGACTATATCGACCTCTACATTGAGTGCCAGTAATTCGGCGAGTTCACCCTGCAAACTGTGTCAGAAAATACGTCGCTGACTTACGGGGCTTTTGCATCAATCCCATAAGCCTTTCCCTGAAAAATCTGGCACTATTTTGCTAGTGATAGCGTTGGGTACGCCATTCGGCCAGATGGTCAAATGTCTGTATCTTATTAAGGATCCCATGGTATGTAAGATACGTCTCATCGTCAGCCGTTAATCGTAACGTCGCCACAGACAAACAAGTCACATCAGAATAATTCACTAACCGAGCTGTTTCCCTCACATCGTCCAGTAAGGCTGATAAATCATCGGGATGTGTCTCAGACAAAGGCGTAATGAGACTAACTGCCAAAGGATCACTGCATTGGACATTTATGTTAGTATTCCCTTCTTGCGATTGCGCCAACCCAACTGTGGAATGCACTGCTCATGCTTCCCTCTGCATCTCTTCACCAGCCTGTTTTATTCTGGAGTATCGCGGTTACCTAATGTTTCAAAACCTCAGTGGTCTCAATTAATGTTGCTGCACACGTTTCTGTTCGTCGTATAACTTCCATTTCCAAATATAATATGGAACAAGTAGGAATCTCGTGTAACGACAGAGTATCAAAAAGCAGAAATCATTGCATTAATCTTTCCCACGTGTCGTTACCCAGCGGGACTCGCTACACATCACGCTTAATGACCACAACTTCCACAAGTTTCACACGTTACTGGCACTACCTTAGTATACGGTAATTCGCGCCCTGATAATTTACAATACTGATACATAGTCGGCCGTAAGTACACTTCCCTACAGTTACCCCGGAACTCTGATAGATCTGCAGGTTCTCGTGGTCAAAACAATGTCACTTTCCAGTGCCTATCAACACCCTTCCGACTCAACATCATGTTGTCTAGAAGGAAGTAGCAACGCCACAAGATAATATAAATTTGCAGAATGACCGGCAGAGAACTGCTGAACGGTGCAGGCTGTGGCAGTTGACCATGCACTGCAATGCAACATATTTGGCATACATAGTGTGGGGCGGCGAGTAAGAAGGGGGAAAATACGATTGCAGTACAAATGTTTGTTGTTTTGAATCAGCTTCTGGCTATTAGAATATTGTTAAAGCTGTCTTTCGCCGTTCTCAACACTGGCTCTCTATTTACGTGTTAGCCCCCAGAAAGCAATTTAACAAAACGTGAAGCTTGTAAAAAGAGTTCCTAGTGCCCACTTCACTTGAGAAATCTATTATAGCTGCAGCTTGTAGCTCTGAGGAATTAGGAGATTGTCCGGGATTTCCAATCAAAAACGATTTTTCCAAAATAGTGGAGTATATTCTCAAATTCACATATGAAAAACACCAATATCCCTACAACCTAACTAACAGAGCAGTTCAGAGTCTAATGCGCTGATGCAACTATAAATGTCCGAATTAAATGTTGAAATGAATGCTCGCCATAATTTGATGAGAGTATTTCATCAAACGCCACGCTAAATAATTGGTAAAATGTCTGTCCCGCGACGGCACGTGAAAATACGACAATACGCAAACTGAAGCTAGAAAATGAAAATCACTTGAAATGATTTCATGGTTACGCGCATCTCGAGTAACTGAATACGGCATCCGAGGCTGTTAGTAGCAGTGATACCGACGCGGCGCTACTGCCGACACAGATGGCGTGTCATTCAGCGTCTGGAGAGAACTGGGGCCTTGCTTCCTCGCGCAGCGCTCTTATATATAAATCCGCGGTGCGGACGGATAAGGGAACGCCTGATCAAATCGGCTGTCCCGACTAGCCGCTGTGCTAGTAACGCACCACTTCAAGTCACATAATAAATCATAGCTTCTCTTGCTGATGGCCGATGAAGCTCTTAATTTAACTGTGCATTCAGCACGCAGGTAAGTATTGATAATAAAATTTTGACGTGGCTAAGTTAGGTATTGTGGGCGAGAGAATTAATTTAATTGCACTGCACGCAGCAGATGAGCTCTGAACTGTCCCTTTTGAGATCCGCTATTGCTAGAATTTTATAGGTATTCAAAAGAAACTTCACACATCTTCATAGTCATAGCGGACCTCCAACCTATTTAAATCTAAACATCCTAACCTTATTCATTAGCCTACTTAATCTATCTTGCTTCCTTCAGTTTTGAGACGAAAACCAGAAAATCGTGAATCTCCACTAAAATCTTAATTTGTGAAATCCAAAGTACAGTTTTTATTAAATCATTATGAAAGATGAATCTAAATATAAATTTTGAAGTCTCTAGCTCTTTTCTGTTGCGCCAATTATTTTTGCAGAAAAACGTCCAAATTTCGGAAATGGCTTAAGTTACCAAACTGATATTTAACACACATTAATTTAGCATTATTCCTGACATGCTAGAAAAGTTTTATGTCATTTGCTTGATTTTTAAGGTATTGCGCAACATTTATGACGTCAGAGCTAGTTACAGCAGACTGGCTGGCATACAATGATGTGAATTTCCTACAGCGTGAGTAGGCTGTTTCCCTACATCACCCTCTACTTAAATTTTTTTTTGTTTATGAATGTTAATGAATGAAAAAAAAATTTAATTACAAAAAGGGAAGCAAGAGTACAGTTTAACTCCCTATGAAAAATCAAAATTGAAATGTAAAACATATAGACACATTTAAGAAAACTGATTACCTACATTAATTATTTAAATTGTGGGCATGTTCACTGCCTTTTAAACAATGTCATTACTCAAAATTTTAAGCAAAGTCAATGAAATATTCTGGCATGCATATTGCCTTAGACAAACAAACACATACAAATTGAAAAATTATGAAAATCTTAGATCCATTAAATACATTTTTACGCACACAAATTCAAAGAAAATAACATGATACATAAACAGATGATTATCTCTTAGCAGTCTTTTCTAAATCTGAAAGAAAATTTTCACAATTGATTTTTACACACGTGGTTGTAGCCGCTTTGGATGGCGTCCTACACTTCCATTCACAAGAGTAGAGGAGGGGAAGTTGCTATGGTGTGCGTCCTTCACGTTCTCTCTAAATTACATGAGGAAAGGGGAGGGGTCACTGTGAGTTGTGTCCAAGTCACTCCACGCTTTCACGCAGCTACCAGGCTGCCATTATCTGGTTTGTCCTGTAGAACAAACAAAAAGAGTGCCTCAGACTCTGTTCACTTAATATCTAAGGGTGGGTCACAATGAAATGGGGATATATACAAGTTATCCTTTAATATGTTGCTGGAACAAAGTTAACAGAACTTTTTCAGTATTACTCTCGCGGTTACTTAATTGTCATAACATCGTTAAACAAATGGCTCAAAACGCCGTTAGTCATGTACTAGAGAAAATTTATGCTCAAGGCATATAATCATAAATCATATTTAACGTCAATTTATTATTTCAGGGCCGGAACATTGAACCAATGCTCCGTACATTCCTGACAAATCTGTATTTTATTCACTTAGCTGACTCATCGTTGATTACCTTATTCTTAGAGATAGTATGAGTATGATTAGTGGTTGTTTTCTCAGCTTCTTTGTACATATGAGTAACTTTTGGTAATAGTACAGTTGTGAGTGTTCAAAACACACTACGTTTAGTTAACTACGAAATCCACTTATTGGTCCTCTGCTGTTGTCAGTTCCACATCTGCAATTAGGTACTTACTTACTTTGAAGTGTATTTATGCTGAGCTAAAATAATGTTTTACGTCTGCCATGATGTTACTTATTTACTTTGCTAGTGTATATACTTATTTAACACTCACTCTAATAATATTTAAAGCAAAGGATAGCACCTTTATTTCATATTCATAGTGTATTGCAGCTGATTAGTTTGCTCACGTGGCAATCCATTTCTACTCGATCGGACGCTGAAACCACAGGTAGTCTCTCTCGGACCTACCACTAAAATGCATCAAGTAATTATGGACGTGCGTAATGCTAAATTCCTGAAACCTATAGGACACCATGAGCTTCCCTGTCTCATCTAACATAAGGGTACCTATGGTCGCCTTCACGCTTCCAACTCATAACCTCAATACGTGTAGGTGTATCCTGTCACACACTACACCAAAATAATGGCCAGCTCCAACCTTATAAATACTTCAGGGACGTGTCCTTCACGTCTCAACCACAAACACTGCTCAATTCTATTTCACTGCCATTCCTTGCTACACAAGGTGAGTTTATTCTTACAAATTATCTGCATATTTTTCATAACATTAAGCACTCTCTTTCTTACTATTTATTAGTTAGCTCTAATGCATACACTATGTTTCACTACCACTTCAGATCCTGCTTGAACATGAATTTGTACATCTTTTTAAATTACTATTGTGGGACCATTTCCAATAAAACAACACTTTGTACTTACAATATTACCAGGCTTCTATACATAATTGTTACTCAAATACATTTTATATCTTAATTACGTCATACTTCTCTATTGTTTGTCACTATTAGGTTTGTCATATCAGGTTTTGTTCTTCACTAATCGGTAGATAGAATGGTTACATAACGCATGGCTTGATAGCCATGACAGAAAATTTTCATGTGTTGGAAAGAAGAAGTCGAATTTTTTTTTTTTTTTTTTTTTTTGTAGATAGGAAAGATGAAGAATGAGTGAGACCTGAAAGGGAAAGAAGATCTCACACAGCTGGGACTGCACAGCTGCCACACTGTGTAGAGGTTACAGAACAACCTCCTCCCTACAGCATTCATTAGTTGAATGCTGGTTTGATAATCATAACGGAAGATTTTAGTACTTGCGAATAAGAGCCGAAATTTTGTGGATAGGAAAGATGAAGAGTGAGTGAGACCTGAAATGGGAAAGAAGATCTCACACAGCTGGGACTGCACAGCTGCCACACTGTGTAGAGGTTACAGAACAACCTCCTCCCTACAGCATTCATTGGCTTCCTATGAACACGCCACGTCGATCTGAAAATACTTTATGGTACCTTTTTAGAACCTGTCTCAGTTCTTCCTTTTGATCGTCTGAAATCTTATCGATTTCCTGCAATTTAGCTTCTATTTTGTCCACAATAATTGCTCCTTCTTCTTCTTCTGTGTTTAGCTTACTTGTACTAAGATTAACATTCTCGTCCCAATACCTCCTATTTTTCAGAACTCGTATAGGCAGCTCCCAAGTTTCATCATTAGTTACTACATGTTTATCACTAAAAGGTACTACAATTACTCCGGTTATTGGCAAGACCATTTTTAACTGGCTTCTTTCAAAGTCAACAACACTCTGATATTTTGACAAGAAATCTATGCCAATTAAAACCTCAATACTGAGATTGTTTACAATTAAACATGGATGATCAATTAAATTACCATTAATGTTAAAGGGCAGTAAAGCTTCTTGCTTTACTGTTTTTGACACCTTGCCAGTAGCACCAATTATTCTTAGTCCTGATACCCTCATTACTGTAAGCTTGTCTTTACCAGGTAATGCATCAAAGAAGGACTGAGATATTGCACTCACCTCACTTCCACTGTCTAAGAGACAACGTACATTGATACCCAACATATTCACTATTATTATAGGGTGGCTTATTCTAGGTTGTACAGGTGGTTCCTCAAATTCATCTAGTAGTTCCTTTTGGATTTGTCTCCAACTAAAGTGATCGACATCTGTCTTCATTACATTTAGGTTACAGTGTGTAGGGGTTTCCTGAATTACATTTTCAGCTGCCTTTTCCAGTCGGTCTATTAATTTTAAATCGAAACACCGCATGACTTCATTACATTTAGTTTGCTGAACATGACCCAAATTACTGTAGTCTGAGCGATTCTGCGCCTCCAGACCGGGCATAACACTAGTTACAGCTAAACTACTTTCACCATTATCGTCGGTTTCCTTCTCAAGTGACAACTGGTCACAGCTACTGGGTTCATCGACCCTTAACAGCCTACCCTCTACATTCTCACTTATCTCCTGTCCTAAATCTATTAGTACATTATCAACATCCTGCACAGGCACTTTAGATAAGAGCACATCATCTTCATCGTAAATATAAGCCTGAATTTCTTCTGCTTCTTCACCTGACAATTCAATATTTTGTAGCTCTTCCTTATCATTACACTGCTGCGCCTTCTCTTTCTCTTCCCACTTAGAAAGCGTCTCTAACACAGTATCTATCAAATATTGTGAGTGATCTAATATTTCTGTTGTATCCTTAGGTGCTACCGACTCTTCATCCACATGTTCAGTTTGAGTATTTTGATCTGTCTTACCAATTCCCTTAACTACTGGCTTAGGAAAAGTAACCGCCTGGTGAGCGCCAGTGTCCTCATAGACGGGAACTAGTTTTCCTGCTTTGGCCTACTGCTGTTTCCTTTATTTTCATTATATTTAATTGGCATAGCATTACTTTCCGTACTGTTGTTTACATGCATATTTCTGTTTGGAACAAAATTACTGTCATTTGGACGCCATTGTTGGTTCTGATAATTATTTCCCCAATTCCTACCTCTCTTAGGATGGCGAACACCTACTGTTCTGATGTTTACATTGCCATTTTGCTCGTTCCTAAAATTACTATTATTGTTATTGGCATTTCTATTATTACGTGCTTGCTCCTCATTGGCAGCAACACGTTCTACACGTTCCAGATACTCAATGAAACGATCCAGATTGTCTCTAGGGGCAGATATAATTCTAGTTTGCCAATACCATGGCAGTTTGGCTTCAAGACCTAGTATAATCATTTCAGGTTTCAGCTTTTCGTCCAAATGTGACAAACGTGAAATCCATGACCTCGCAAATTCTTTAATTGATTCCTTGCCTGCATTGAAGCGTTTTCCACTCCAAAATTCTCTCAACACTTCATTTTGCTTACTGCTAGACCAATACTCATTAATGAAAGCAGTTTTAAACTCCGCTAATGTTTTACACTTCAACATAACATCAGCTGACCAACGCATGGCGTCACCTGCTAAATGGCTTCTAACAAATGAGATTTTCTCTCGTTCAGACCAAGTTGATGGAATCACATCTTCAAAATCGTTCCAGAAATCTAGCGGGTGGATATTTTTATCTGGATCGAATCGCAAGAACTGCCGACACCCGATAAAAGCGGCGTTTGCAGCTACAACTTGTTGTATATACCGTTACCAGAAGTTACTGAAGCTACTTTACTTTCAATGTTAGCAATGTTAGTACTAATATTTTCTACTTTCATTTCCACGTTATCTACTCTTTGTACAATATGAGTAGTATCAGTTTTGATTGCATCTATGTCAGCTTGACATATGTTCACTTTTATATTAACATCTTTAAATCTATCTGAGCACAGTTCAGATTCTGCCTCGATCTTTTCTGTTAACTTGTGCTCCAGCTTAGCATCTTCCATTTGGAAGTCTTTGCGAACCTCAGCAACTTCGGATTTAAATGTTTTATACATTTCAGAAAACTGTTGAGCAACCTTTTTCTTGATATCCTCATGATTGTAATCAATTTTATAATTTAAACTGTCTAGATCCTCTTTCAACTTATTGCAACCAGCCTTGAAGGTATCGTCCATTACCTCCAATCGTTTATTAAAATTAGTTTGACTGGCCACAATCCTGTTATTTACCTCAATTATATCAGATTTTAATTCAGCATTACTGCTTTTGACCTGTTCACTTATTTCAGACTTTAATTCAGCATTCATTCTAGCTGACATTTCTGCATGACTGCTTTTGACCTCAGTTATTTCAGATTTTAATTCAGCATTATTGGATTCTAATTTAAGGTCCATTGCCTCAAACCGCATATTAAAATTTGTTTGACTGGCAGCTATTGCTTGTAATATAACATTTAGATCAACAGCCCCAGCATCTTTAGGTTGCTCACTAGCTTGTTTCTTTTCACACTCAGGTGACGAAAAACTAGCTCCAATACCAGAATCATCAAAACTAAATGAAACTTCTGAATGATTAGTCATATCTAACTTCTCCTGTTTAAATTCTACCATCTCTGATGACTGTTTCATTTTTAATTCATCAGAGAAGCTATCATCAAATAAATTTACAATTTCTACTTTCTTCTTTACTACAGGGGTCTCTATTATTGAATCATTGCCCCTTCGCACACTACTGTCAGGAGACAATACTTCAGATTTCACTTTAACATTACTAATTTCATGCATGTTTACACCTGAACCGTTGTCTGGATTTACATTTCCCTCAGCAGACATAGGTTCTAATTTAACTTTAAACTCAGTTTCTTGTGGCGGTTCCATCGCCGACAGTCTTTTAGTGCAGGTTAGTAAAATTTTTAACAGCTTTTCACTTAACTTAGTTCCTTCTGCACGACGTTGTCGGCGCGGCGTACCAGGATTACTGAGGCGACGCGGCACGTTGAACTAGACGGCACTCCGACGGCTGTTGTGTGTTTGCGTGGCTCGTAGCTGCAGGCTCGGCTCCGGCTGCTGCGGCTGACGACTGCGGTGCGGCAAAACTGGCTACTCGCGATGCCGGCAGCACCGCTAGACTCAGTGCCAGCTCCGGGAATCCAGATGCGTTGTTAATCCAATTGCGTCGTCCATATGCACACGTAACACTTTCACTGTTCTATTACTCAGCTGCGTGTCGCATTCCACTCGCGAATCCGAATAGTTAAAAATCACTTTCACTTAGTTCGAGTTTCCCGGCCGATGCACCATATGTGGGGCGGCGAGTAAGAAGGGGGAAAATACGATTGCAGTACAAATGTTTGTTGTTTTGAATCAGCTTCTGGCTATTAGAATATTGTTAAAGCTGTCTTTCGCCGTTCTCAACACTGGCTCTCTATTTACGTGTTAGCCCCCAGAAAGCGATTTAACAAAACGTGAAGCTTGTAAAAAGAGTTCCTAGTGCCCACTTCACTTGAGAAATCTATTATAGCTGCAGCTTGTAGCTCTGAGGAATCAGGAGATTGTCCGGGACTTCCAATCAAAAACGATTTTTCCAAAATAGTTGAGTATATTCTCAAATTCACATATGAAAAACACCAATATCCCTACAACCTAACTAACAGAGCAGTTCAGAGTCTAATGCGCTGATGCCACTATAAATGTCCGAATTAAATGTTGAAATGAATGCTCGCCATAATTTGATGAGAGTATTTCATCAAACGCCACGCTAAATAATTGGTAAAATGTCTGTCCCGCGACGGCACGTGAAAATACGACAATACGCAAACTGAAGCTAGAAAATGAAAATCACTTGAAATGATTTCATGGTTACGCGCATCTCGAGTAACTGAATACGGCATCCGAGGCTGTTAGTAGCAGTGATACCGACGCGGCGCTACTGCCGACACAGATGGCGTGTCATTCAGCGTCTGGAGAGAACTGGGTCCTTGCTTCCTCGCGCAGCGCTCTTATATATAAATCCGCGGTGCGGACGGCTAAGGGAACGCCTGATCAAATCGGCTGTCCCGACTAGCCGCTGTGCTAGTAACGCACCACTTCAAGTCACATAATAAATCATAGCTTCTCTTGCTGATGGCCGATGAAGCTCTTAATTTAACTGTGCATTCAGCACGCAGGTAAGTATTGATAATAAAATTTTGACGTGGCTAAGTTAGGTATTGTGGGCAAGAGAATTAATTTAATTGCACTGCACGCAGCAGATGAGCTCTGAACTGTCCCTTTTGAGATCCGCTATTGCTAGAATTTTATAGGTATTCAAAAGAAACTTCACACATCTTCATAGTCATAGCGGACCTCCAACCTATTTAAATCTAAACATCCTAACCTTATTCATTAGCCTACTTAATCTATCTTGCTTCCTTCAGTTTTGAGACGAAAACCAGAAAATCGTGAATCTCCACTAAAATCTTAATTTGTGAAATCCAAAGTACAGTTTTTATTAAATCATTATGAAAGATGAATCTAAATATAAATTTTGAAGTCTCTAGCTCTTTTCTGTTGCGCCAATTATTTTTGCAGAAAAACGTCCAAATTTCGGAAATGGCTTAAGTTACCAAACTGATATTTAACACACATTAATTTAGCATTATTCCTGACATGCTAGAAAAGTTTTATGTCATTTGCTTGATTTTTAAGGTATTGCGCAACATTTATGACGTCAGAGCTAGTTACAGCAGACTGGCTGGCATACAATGATGTGAATTTCCTACAGCGTGAGTAGGCTGCTTCCCTACAATAGGAAAAGAAATCCACTATTTTACAAGTGTGCTATTGATGAAAAATTTGCAGGAGACAGTATCTACTGTAAAATATATAGGATTAACTACCCAGATCGACCCGAACCGGAATAGCCACATGAAACAAATAGTAGGAAAACCAAATGCCAGATAGATTCATAGGAATAATCTTAAGGAAATGTACGTACCGCTCTTACTTGTATCCTCTCTATCTCTCCTATCATTCCTACCTAGAGACGGTCCCAGACTGATGAACAATACTGAAGAATCGGTGAACCAGACGCCTTGTAATCCACTTCCTTCGTGGAGGAGAGATAGAGATGATACAAGTAAGAGCGGTACGTTTCGTCATGGGTTCATTACTTCGTTGTAAGAGCGTTACACAAATTTTCAACAAACTCCAGCGGCAGACGTTGCAAGAGAAACGGGGTGCATCACGGAAAAGATTACTAACGAAATTTTGAGTGAGCACTTTCCGCGAAGGGTCGTACAGCTTATTAATTCCTCCCACATACATCTCACGAAACGACCAAGACGAGCAAATTCGAGATATTATAGCTAATACCGAGGCTCACCGACAGTCACCTTTCCCACGCGTCATTCGCGAGTGGAATGGGTAAGTGGGGATAAGTTAGCGGTACCATAAGTACCCTCCACCGCACACCTTTAGACAGCATGCGAATTATGAAGTAGACGCAAATGTAGAGATTCGGAGGCATCAGAACCTTTCCAACTGTTATATAATCTTAAGACCGTGGCTTCGGAACCAGATTTTAAAAATAAGACATTATTATGGCAGATGTGAACGCTGACCACAATATGAACTGCAGATTAAGACAGAAGATACAGCAAAACTCTATCATTAAGGACATGTATCCTAGATAAACTGAAGGCATTAGAGCTTGGTGAGGGTTTGAAGTTAACAATAAGCAACGATTGGCTGCAACAGTAGAAGTTGAAGGGCAGGCTATGAGGGATGAAATACTGAAGGCAAGAGAGGATCATGTAGGTAAAAGGACCAGACCCAGTAAAAATAGTTCGTTATTACAGGAGGTACTGAATTTAATTTATAAAATGAGAAAATATAAAAACGCAGCAAATGAAGCCGATGAAATGGAATACAAACGTCTAAAAATAAGACTTACCGGAAATGCGTAATTGCTAAGCATGAATTGCTAGTGGACACTATAACGATACACAAGCAAATTTAGTTCGGAGGAAAATAAATACCATACACAGGAAAGTTAAAGAGACGTCTGAAAAAAAAAATACAGCAGTTGCATCGATTTGAAAAGCTCAAGACGAAAACGAGGACTAAGCAATGAAGGAAAAGCTAAGTGGAGGAAAGGTATGTAAGACGGTAAAACAAGAGAAATTTGCTTAAAGGGTTTACTATACAAAGAGGTGAGGAAGTGAATAAAATGAGAATGGTGATATGATAGTATGCTAAGAATTTGACAGAGATCTGTAAGACTTTAGTCGTAACAAGGCCTCCAGAGTACATGACGTTCCCTCAGAAGTACTGATATCTTTACGAGAGCCAGCCATAAGAAAACTGTTCCGCTGATATGTATTACATAAGAAGCCGAAATACCCTCATCTTTCAAGAAGAATGTAATAATTCCAATTCCAAAGATAGGAGATGTAATATATTATGAAAGCCGACATCGAGGAGAATCAGTTTGGATTCCGAATAAATGTAGGAACACGCGAAACAGTACTAATCCTACGACTTATCTTCGAATATAGGTTAAGTATAGGCAAACCTATGAGTAAATCTCTCCGTCAGAACAGACCTCGGAGGGACCAACGGTTTCGTCCGACCACCGTATCATCCTCTACCGATATCTGTCACTGTATGCCGCTAGAGAAGGGCATGTGTCTAGCACACCGCTTTCGAGGCCGTTCTCAGTTTTCCTGATCTAAGCCGCCACTTGTTAACGCAGTAGCTCCTCAATTGGCCTCATAAGGACTGTGTGGACCCCTCTTGCCAACAGCGCTCGGCAGACATGGACTGTCATCCATTCAGCTGCTAGCCAAGCTCGAGAGCGCTTAATTTCGGTGAGCTCACTACAACCGGCGTTACCACTGCGGCAAGGCCGTTTTCAAACATACTTGTAGAGCTTTTGTAGATTCGGAGAAGCTTTTGATAGTGTTCACTGGAATAAAGGTAAATGAAGTCCCATGCTACTTGAGAAAGCGTAGGGGAACGGTGCGGGAGAGCCACACCGCCTACGCAAGGTCCTAAAGGAGGTGGTTTGCCGTTGCCTTCCTCCGACGTAATGGGGATGAACGATGATGATGAAGACGACAGAACAACATCCAGTCATCTCGGGGCAGGTGAAAATCCCTGACACGCCGGGAATTGAACCCGGGACCCCATGCACGGGAAGCGAAAGACTACGAGCTGCGGACTCACTGGAATAAACTTTTCAAAATTCTGTAGGTAACAGGAGCGAATAGTCTGTATAGAAATCAGACGGCAGCTTTAAGAGTAGAAAGGCATGAATGGAAAGCTGTGGTTGAGAAGGGAGTGAGACAGAGTTGTAGCCTATCCCCTACGTTATTCAATCTGTTCATAAAGCGAGTAGTAAATGAAACCAAAGAAAAAATTGCAGAAGAAATTAGAATTCAGGTTGAGGCAATAAGAAATTTGTCACAGACAGTAATTGACTTTGAAAACCAATTGAAAATGGTTCAAATGGCTCTGAGCACTATGGGACTCAACTGCTGAGGTCATTAGTCCCCTAGAACTTAGAACTAGTTAAACCTAACTAACCTAAGGACATCACAAACATCCATGCCCGAGGCAGGATTCGAACCTGCGACCGTAGCGGTCTTGCGGTTCCAGACTGCAGCGCCTTTAACCGCACGGCCACTTCGGCCGGCTTGAAAACCAATTGAACGCAATGCCCAGTGTACTGATTGGAGGGTATAACATGAACATAAAAAAATCAAAATAATGGTAAACGAATGTAGTCGAACTAAATCATGCGCTGCTGAAGGAATTAAATGAGGAAACAAGATACTTAAAGCAGTACAAGGGGTTTGCTATTTGGGCCGTGAAGTAACTGATGATGGTCGAAGTAGAGAGAATATAAAATGAAGACTGCAATGGTGAGGAAAGTATTTCTGAAGAAGAGAAATATGCTAACGGCGAATAGAAATTAAAGCGTTAGAAAGTCTTTCTTGAAGGTATTTGTCTGTAATGTAGCCCTGTACACAACTTAAACATGGACGATGAAAATTTCGGACAAGAAGAGAGTCGAAGCATTTTAAAAGTAGTAATAAAGAATAATATTGAAGATTAAATGGGTAGATCAAGTAACTAATGAGGAGGCGCTAAACAGAACTGGAGAGAAGAGAAATTTGTGGCTTAACTTGACCAAAACATGTAATCGGTTGACAGGACACTTTCTGAGACATCTATGGATCACCAGTTTAGTACAGGAGGGAAGTGTGGGCGGGATAAAATAATATAGCGAGACCAGGAGGGGAATACAGTAAGCAGGTTCAAAATGATGTAAGTTGCAATAGCTATTGCAAGATGAAGAGACTTGCACAGAATAGAATAGTGTGGAGAGCTGCATCAAACCAGTCTTCGGACTGAAGACCGCAACAACAGCAACAACAAATGTGAGCTGTAAGGATGTACTGTGAGTATCCTCCTGTTCCCTAAGGAATACTTCTATCTCGCACGTCCCCTTGGCAGTTTGGTCCACCAAGGACGGACATACAGTAACCTGTTCCCTCTGACATCGGTGCAACTCCTCTCCTGCATCACACGCTACGTTACCTGCCAAAAATGAGTTACTTTTTCACCCACATTTCTGTCCAAATCTGTATCCTGCATGACTATCCTGTGATACATGGAACAAGGGAAACATTAGTATTTTTAATGGAAAATGTATTCCATTCATTGATGTCAACTTCACTAAGTACATCCGTGTCACTCCCCTCAGAAATCTATTCTATAGTTTCCCAAGAATTAGTTACATTGACAGAATTGAGTAACTGATAATAAACTTGTTTTCCACTGGTTGGGCTATTACGACGCAGAGCCTACGTCTATACCTTCAGCCTTTGTTTAAACTTTTTAAATATAGTTTCTTTCTTTCCTGAACCCTCCACGGTTACAATAATTAAGTTCTGTAGACCCCTCTACCACTCTTTTTTACATCTTATCTCATGGTCTTAATGCGTATGGAAACGTAGGCAAAAATTATGCAGCAGCGCGTTGCTCACTTTCTTGTGCGATTTTCCCTTATTCCTCTTTTTTTTCTTTTTTGGGACTGACGCCAATAATGGTGTAAAGCTATTCGGCATGCCATGAAAGATTCAAATATTCCCGTTATGGATGGCAGTCGTTCGAGTCAGAAATTGTAGTTTCGTATGCGGGGTGACCCAAAGACAAAAAAAAAAAAAAACATCGCCAAAACTTAGCATGTTGTGGAAGAAGGCAAACTGATCGATTTTCGAACAGGAAGGCATATCTGCAAATACGTGACTTGCGTGCTAGAGAGCGTCGAAGTCTGAGATGGGTTTGTGCGTTCCGCATTACGTCAATAAAACTAGCACGAGCAGCACATTGCTCTGCATACACTTCAAACGAGCCTGGAACTGTATACCTCCTATATCACTGCAGAACCAACATCGGCGGTGCTGAGTCTCAACCACATGAGATAATATCAGAGGCTGTCTCTAAAATATTTCAGTCGCTCCGTGGACTCGAGCAGTAAGGTAATCTGCGAATGCTTGAACTTGAATGCTATGCATGTTTAATATGAAGGCTCTGGTGAATGTGAATCGATAAGTGAATAGCACTACGCTTGAAATTGTGGCTGCAGTATGCATTGTTGTAAATACCACTGCTCAAACTGTACGCTTCGTGGGTAGTCCTTCCGCCGTTATGCCTCTGCTGTCTGCAGATTGTATGGATGCAGCCGATGTACATCGACAACGCGCCACACGGCATTTCCACCCGTTGGCAGCGCCTTTGTCACCTGCAGAACTCTGGTGACTGGATACTCTTTGAGCATTGTCAGTAAGACTTTCTCCTACTGTAGTGTTCGAGCCACGGGTTGACGACCCGCATCACGTGTACAAAGTGCTTTGCAATCCGCTTTGCCATAGGCAAGCACCATGTCGACCATTTTCGCAGCTGTGTACTGGTACATGTCACACTGACTCGAACAATGTTACTGCACTGGCAGACCACACAAGGTCCACAGTAAGACGCACACATGGGCTGTGTAGGGGAATGTAGGGCATGCGCAGGAATGGTATGAGGTTCAGGTCGTCCATCCAAAGTACACACATGGCTAAAGGGTAGCACACTGTAAGTATTCAGACACCAAAACAAACTGTCGGAAGCGTTTGCTCTCAGATTTCGAAGCTCTCCAGCGCCCAAGCCCTGAATTTCCGAAAAAGGGTTTCTTTTTAAAACCGATCAGTTTTCCTCCTAGCACAACATACTAAGCGTTGTCGACGTTTTTGGGGACAACCTGCATACAGGCGAGGGCATCTCGAGCACTTAGTACAGACCTTTGCACTCTGATGACATTGAAGTTTCACTTCAATCTTCTATAGATACGTGAGTGGTTGTGTCATGTATGCCAGCTTCTGAAAAGACTTCTGATGGTATTTTGATAGACCTAGAAAACACCGAAAATCCATGTTCGTATGGGCTATTTGCAGCTATAATTAATCTGGGGTCAATCTCGACGCAGTTGTGACTAAGTGAATGTCCTAGATACTATAACATCTGTAGCATGATGTGACGCTCGTCAACACTAAGTGTTAGGTGAACAATGTGCACTGCGATAAACACTTCTTTTTGTCGTAACTGAGGGTCTTCCATGCCTAATATATAATCCCTATAAAGCTGAATCAACGCGGCACTGAAATGTTTTGGTGCACTTCTAATTCACATACCATGCCCCGGTGCTGATAATGTCTTGGAGGGACTGTAAATGCTCTCTTTGGTTGATACTCTGGGGCTACTTTCTGCTGAAGAGAAACACTCCGCAGACCCATTGTAGAAAAATATCTACAACAACCATTATTATCCCATGTTTCCTTTACATTTGGTGCTGAATAATCTTCTGTAATGATGCAATTAATAAGCTACCTATAACCACAAAAAACCATATTCTATCATCCCATTAGAACTTATTTTTGCAATGATAAGCACTGACGTTCCCCAGAGACTGGTACCTTCCTCAACAATACTGTCTCGTGACTGATAATTAATAAATTATTCCATTACCAGTAGGAGGAGATGTGGTATTCTGTGTAGTTTATAACACACAGGTAACTCATAGTCCCTTGAGATTTTATGCTATGTCATATGAGTTGCTGTAAAGACTCATGAGTTTCAAATAGACCCCGTACTGTAGCAACTGCCACAATGTTAACTTGAGAGGTGGCATGAGCCCCCTCTCATATTTCTATCTTACGATTCTCCTCTCTAGTTGCATGCGGTGGAGGGTTGCTTTTCCTTAACACGCGTACTTCCCACGCAGCGTCTCTCGTCACCCGGGTGGGCCGGTGACAGGCGGGCTCTGTGGAACTGGAGAGAGTTAAGCCGACGTGTGTGAGGCAGTCGAGTGAATGCTTTTCAGACGCCGACATTGTCAAGAGACACGCCCGCTGGGGTGTGAAGTAGCGGCTGGGCTAGAGGTTCCGTTACTTCAGAGAAACTTTGCGAAAACACTTTCTGGCGGGCTACCAGCGAGGCGTGGGAATGACTTGTGTACCCACGCAGTTGTGGCGGGAAAATTCCCGCACTTTCTGCAAAATCAGCACAGAAATTGGCGCCAAGAATCTCCATTGGTGGAATGGTAGTGCTCCGGCAATGGAGTGGAATTTCCGCCGGTTTTCGAGTTGCTGATTGGAACGTAACCACGGCCACTGTCGTGGGGGCGGGAAGGTTGTGTGTTCGGCCTGTACGGGTGCTCTGAGTAGTCAGCAGTCGCCTTTCGGTCGAGGACGTCGGAGCAACCAGCCCTCGCCTGCGGTACGCCAGATCGTGTTCTGGGAGATAAGAAGACTGTTGGTAATGTACGTCCGCAGCACCGGCAGATAGGGATTTTCCTAGGTGATAATCAGAGCTCAGCAGAGCGCGCCTGTTCATCCTTTTCTAACTTTGTTCAGTTTCGAGTAGCAGCAATTACTATTGGGTTAACTGTGTGTCTCTCTTGAGATTTGAGTGGAAAGGAATTGGCTCCACATACCACTTCGTCTTAAACCTCACGATCTAAGTTAGGGACAACTTCACCTTTACTGTGTTTGTATGAATCTCCAATTTTAGCCAATTTGATGTTTTATATTTCCTGTGTCTCTTTTACTATTCTGCGTTTAATCTTAATAAATCATATTGTTATTTTGGACAGAACTTTCTTTCTGTTAATCAATAGAGCAACCCTATCATTCCTCACTATGCTAATGAAACCTTTGTTTATTTAACTTATTTATCAAATTAAATTATTGCAGGTGCCAAACTCTCTTCTACTCCACTAGCAGGGTTGATTAGAGTCAGTTCGCGTATTTGTTCTATCCTTGTGCAACAGCAAAAGTCGGAGTTAGAATAGGGGGGGCTTAGAGCATGATTTACACATGTGGATTCTAGTAGAATTTAGTGATAAATACACTACTAGCCCCGGCACCTCGCAAACTTACCTGCTCCTTCCATGTGTGGTAATTTCTTCATCTAACGCTGCATACTTAATCCGTAAGCTACCATACATTCCATGGCGCATGGTCTCTTATACCAATACTGGTCATCCCTTTTCCTGTTACACTCGTAACTGGAGTGGGGGAACAACCACTATCTATATGTCTGCGTATGAGACAAATTTTCTGTTATCTGGTCTTCGCAAATCTTACGCAATCTGATTGCTGGCGCTGCAAAATCGTTGTGCAGCCAGCTGAAAAGCCGGCTCTCTAAATTTTCGCAGTAGCGTTTCGCAGAAAGAACATCATCCTCCCTCCGTGGAATCCGATTGGCGTTGTCTAAGAATTTCTGTAATATTAGTGTGTTGATCCAGCCTACTGGTAACATGTCTAGTAGTACACCTCTGAATTGCTTTCACATCTTCCATAAATCTGACCTGATTAGGATCCCAAATGCTCGGGCGGTACACGAGAATGTGTCACACTTGTGTTGTGTAGGTAATCTCCGTTATAGCTGAGCTACACTTTCCCAGATTTCTCCCTATAAACAGAAGTCACTTGTTTGCCTTAGCTACTACCGACGATAGGTGCTCGTTCCATTTGATATCGATCCTAGCTTCAAATTTTAAATCTCTATATAAATTCTTATTCTTATAAACTAAAATTACAAATTTCTTACCCCGGACTTGGAAGCCTACATCTAACCTAGCCTCATCTTTCAATTTCTTTTAGGAAATCATTTTTTACTTGACAAAATTGATGTAAATTTTCAAAACAAATTTTCAACATTTTAATAACAATTTCAACATTTTTAAATACAGGTTTAATGAAAATCTTTTGAAGTTACTTTTTTCGCTTTTTTTTATTAAAAGGCACTGCGATTGGTGTCCTTCCATTTAATAATGGTATTTTATCCTGCGTTAGCCCAAGCACATCACTATAGTCGTCACATACATTTCCCTGGTTTTTGATTATGGCACCTTTGCATACCTCCGTTCTCCACGTATCTGTCCTTCCAGGGTTTACTAGCAACGTTGTCCCTGAAACCATACTTTTGTCTAAGACTACTTTCTTTACATACATTCTAACACACAATCAGTTATTATTACAAGGAATTATATAAAAATTTTGTATTTCGTTTAACTTGATTTCAAATGAAAGTAAGTGAACAGAGTATTGCCTTTTTCCAGCAACATCACATGTACTAGAAAATTTTTTCAAGAATTTATTTCCTTTAGAAGACGTACTGAGTTTTCTTTTTTTAAAAAAAAAAAGTACATGCTATTGAAAGCAAAACTTAAACTTTTTCTTTACTTTAGCTCAACTCGAGAAAATTTAATTGTGAAAAACAAATTTCACAGAAAACTATCATTTACAAACAATACTTTTATGCAGTGCCTCTTTGCATGACTTCTTCTCCATATTCTTTTTTTACCACTATTGAACAGGAATCAAAAGTTTTTACTCACGATATATAGTCTCCACGATACAAGCCTGGAGAAAGTTAAACAGCCATAGAACACAAGGAAAATGGGAAGAATTCAACAATATACAGAAAAAACTTAAAAAAATGATAGGTCGGGAAAAAAGTGGTTACGAAAACAGTAGGACTGAAGGAGACAGAAGAGGACTTCACCAGAATCAACGCACGGAATATTCCGAGAAAATATTAGAGGATATCAACCTCCAAGCTTACGCTTCAAAAGACAAGATGGAACACTGGAGACAAATCCGAAGAAAAACTGTGAAATATTAGCTCGATACGTTGACACATTACTGAACTGTGATGAACCAAAACAGAGATTACATTTTACAAAACAGACCCTAACCAAGACTCAGAACTCCCAACACACGAAAAAATAATGAAAATAATAACATCATTGAAAAATAAAAGAGCACAAGGAGAGGATGGACTGATTGCAGAAACATGGAAATCAGACCATGTAAACATTACACCCAATATACACAGAGTAATCAAAAACAATACTGATCCTGCGACTTATCTTAGAAGATAGATTACGGAAAGGCAAACCTACATTTCTAGCATTTGTAGACTTAGAGAAACCTTTTGACACTGTTGACTGGAATACTCTCTTTCAAATTCTGAAGGTGGCAGGGGTAAAATACAGGGAGCGAAAGGCGCTTTACAATTTGCACAGAAAGCAGATGCCAGTTATAAGAGTCAAGGGACATGAAACGGAAGCAGTGGTTGGGAAGGGAGTCAGAAAGGGTTGTGGCTTCTCCCCGATGTTATTAAATCTGTATATTGAGGGAGCAGTAAAGGAAACAAAAGAACAATTCGGAGTAGAACTTGGAAGAGCAGTTGAACGGAATGGAAAGTGTCTTGAAAGGAGGATATAAGATTAACATAAAAAAACGAGGATTATGGAATGTAGTCGAATTTAGCCGAGTGATACGGAGAGAATTAGATTAGGAAATGAGACACTTAAAGTAGTAAAGGAATTTTGCTATTTGGGGAGCAAAATAACTGATGATGGGCGAAGTAGAGAGGATATAAAATGTAGAATGGCAATGGCGTTTCTGAAGAAGAGAAATTCGTTAACATCGAGTATAGACTTAAGTGTCAGGAAGTCGTTCCTGAAATTATTTGTGTGGAGTGTAGCCATGTATGGAAGTGAAACATGGGCGATAAATAGTTTTAACAAGAAGAGAATAGAAGCTTTTGAAATGTGGTGCTACAGAAGAATGCTGAAGATTAGATGGGTAGATGACATAACTAATGAGGAGGTATGGAATATATTTGGGAAGAACAGGAGTTTGTGGCACAACTTGACTAGAAGAAGGGATCGGTTGGTAGGACATGTTCTGAGGCATCAAGGGATCACCAGTTTAGTATTGGAGGGCAGCGTGGAGGGTAAAAATCGTAGAGGGAGACCAATAGATGAATACACTAAGCAGATTCAGAAGGATGTAGGTTCCAGTAGGTAGTGGGAGATGAAGAAGCTTGCACACGATAGAGTAGCATGGAGAGCTGCATCAAACCAGTCTCAGGACAGAAGACTACAACAACAACAATCAAAAACATCTGGGAAACAGAAGGGTGCCATAAGAATGGAAGTCAGCCAAAATACACCCCCTCCAGAAGAAAGGATACAATACCGACCGTAATAAGTATAGAGGAATTTCGTTACCGCCTGTGACATACAAAATGCTATCCAAAGCTCCGTTAAATCGCCTAGAACCTCAGATAGATCGACATATCGGAGAGTACCAAGCAGGGTTCAGGAAGGGAAGATCGTGCATTGAACATATCTGGTGCCCGAGAACAATATTAACAACGAGAAAGTCCAGAAACACCACAATGACATTTTTTGATCTCAAGAAAGCCTTCGATTCCATAGACAGAGAAACACTTTTCAGTACACTGGAAGAAATGAAGGTAAACAACAAGACCAGGAGACTAATCCAGCAAACATTAGCAAATAAAAAATCCAAAGTGAAGTTCATGGGAGAGTTCTCGGAACCGTTCGAAATCAAGACAGGAGTGAGAAAGGGAGATGGCCCTTCACCTATTTTATTTAATGAAGTTTTAGTGAAAATAATAAGGACATGGGGCAAGGAGTCAATGGGGTAAAGACAGGGAGACACAAAAATAGAACCACCAACATAAAATGTATGCCTTTTGCCGATGATATAGCCATCATAACAAATAACAGAAAAGAAGCCAAAGAAGCCCTAGAGGCACTACATGAAATCAAAGCCAGAACAGGTCTACAAATTTCGTATGGTAAAACCAAGTACATGGACACAAAATCCATAGACAGAAACTCATTGGTAATAAAGTATGGAAAGATAGCATAAGTAGAAAGTTTCAAATACCTGGGAGAGAATATACAGAAAAAAGGACTAAATTCGACAGCCAATGAAGAAAGAGTTGCAAAGTTACAAAAAGCCTACAGACTTACGTGGAACCATTACAACAAAAGAACTATTTCTGTTAATGCCAAATTAAGACATAAAAAACAGTAGTCTTACCTGAAGCCCTGTATGCCTCAGAAACGACAGTAAACAGGAAAGAACGAAAATCAAGGAAATGGAAGAGCAAGAGAGAAATATTCTGAGAAAGATCTGTGGGTCAGTTCAGAGACAGGAGATCTGGATAAAAAGACCGACAAAAGAACTGTAAAAATAGTCAGAGAAAATTACAGACAACATCATAAATGGAAGGGATAAATTCTATAGGCACATTTATAGGATGGACGAAAATAGGTTGATCAAGATGTAACTGGGCAAAGGAAACCATGGAAGACCTCAAGAAACTAAATATCTCCACAGAAGAAATAAGGAAAAGTGAAAAATACAGAGAAACAAATCAGGAAACAGAAATTCGAGGAAACTCCGAAAGAGAAGAAACCAGGAAAGAAGTGGACAGAAGAGAGGAAGAAGAAACACAGTGAATATATGAGAGGTTTTTGGGAACAGAAAAGAAGGAGACAAATAAATATGCTATGGAAATTAATCGTGTTGTAATGCTCCACTAAATGGAGAATTAACGATAACAATTATAATAATATAGTCTCCACATTCATTCATATTCCTTTCATTAATAAAAGTTACTCAGCTTTATCGAAGTACATTTTGCTTCATATTTGTTAAACTTCCTTTCACCTATGTGGCCACTGTGTATCCCATTCATCATTACAACATGCCTTTTCCTGACCACTACACTTTAATGTTCATTATCAGAATTTCCTTTATTAACTGCACTTGTCACATCCGGTTACTTCCATTTCCCTACATTTCACTCAACCTCCAATTTATTTTTACATATTAAAAAAATGGTTCAAATGGCTCTGAGCACTATGGGACTTAACATCTGAGGTCATCAGACCCCTAGAAATTAAAACTAGTTAAACCTAACTAACCTAAGGACATCACACACATCCATGCCCGAAGCAGGATACGAATCTGCGACCGTAGCGGTCGCGCGGTCGCAGACTGAAGCGCCTAGAAGCGCTAGGCCATACCGCCCGGCTTTTACATATTCCAACGGGATATTTCTTCTTATCTACTGTTATTTTAATTGATACATTAGTGCTTCGTGCATTTCCAAATACCATGGAATAATTTCTCATATTAAGAAATTCAATCCTTACTGTCAGCCTTCAGCTCGATAATACACCCTTTTCCTACTTTCCCTTTCCGTCAACAGCTTCGTACCTTAATTATTTTCCTCCGTCAACATACCTATGTCGTCTCTTGACTCCATTACAATTTGACCCCCATTTCTCTCACCATAAAGCTTATTTCGTCATAGGACACCATAACACCCTCTGATGCTTTCAAACACTTTACCTTCAATGATGGAGAAGAAAATTAAAGATGATAGATTGTCCTCAGAGTGACAGAAGACGAAGATTGATAATACGAGAAGAAACTGAAATAGCATTTACAATAACTCGAGCACCTGGTGTTCATTAAACACCTGACATTGCATAGGTTGCAACACGTTTTGAGGCTCTCAAGCTTAGTTCACATCTAACCTCGGACTAAGCTATCTTTCCAAATCGACTTTTTCCTTTACTACCTTCATTTCCTCAGGGTCCACCCCCACATTATCTCCATACTCATAGTAGCCCTCTTAAATCTTCCATCCCTCTACAACACCTAATTGGTATACTGCCTACTTCTCCTTTGGTCAAATTATTTTTTCGAAAAAATGGTACAACTACATCTTCCCCGTTTATTTAAAAAATTACCACATTGTCATTAACATTTAATCTCCCCTTGTACTGGTGAAAGTAATCTACGCCAATTAGCATTTTCATTCATAGATAAGGGATTATAAGGAAGTTGTGGAGTACTACTACACCATTTATTTTTAATAGCAACAGAACTTCGTGTTTAACAGGTTTTTTTAACTTTTCCTGTAGCTACAATTATCTGCATCCCCGTTACTGGTAACATCACAAGTTCATTCTTATTTGGCAACGATTCTAACCAACTTACTCAGAGCACATAAATCACTACCACTATCTGCTAAACACTGTACTTCTTCGTTACACACTTGCAGACTAATTACTGGATGGCTCAACACCTTTCTCTCATTGCTAGTGTCGGAACAGTCCTCCAACAAATCGTCCACAACCTCCCTTCTATCGAAACCTTCCCTGTTTCCTGAAATCACACAGATTTTTGCAGAATTACCCTCATCAGTATTCTCCCCCATACTAACTATTCTGTCCATCAACGACAGCTCAAAATTTTATTCCGGCTTTTCTCCATTCTTTTTTCCTCTCTTCCTTTTCTCCACAATTAGTTGACTGAGCCCCATTTTGGTCACCATTTTCCTGCCTCTCCCTTATAGCATCACAAATGACGTCATTCATAGACGCTAATACTTCCTTTACACTGCCATCACTAATCTCCCGTAATTTAGCAGCTTCTGTACTTTCTTCTTCCCCAGAACATGACTCGACTTCAACGTGGTTGCTAAAGACTTTGTGCCAATCTGGTTCTCTTACATTTTCCGCTAACACATCACCCATTTCCTCAGCGATACAGTGCTTATTTTGCTTATGTCTGTCCAAAATATCCCCTACACCTCCGTTAAATGTACAGGTTCTTATGTAGCTTGTTTCGTCTGTTGTTACTACATTCTTCTGCTCCTCACTTATAATCCCTGCCTGTTTAGTGCTAACATGTACAAAGGGTTTTCTCAGCGGGTTCAAATTACTACTTACCGTCTTGTAAACGTTAGCCCCTTCACAGACGGCCTTTAGTTTAACAGATTCTGAGATTTTGTCCCATTTCTTAGTTTTACCCCCATTTGCTGCCGCCTTGGTGCAACCTCATCTTCTCGCACCGGAGAATACGACCGATAATTGGGCACCTGCTCCCCATTATTTCGGCTATCATTTGTTGGTTAGCGTCACCTCCCAGCACATCTCCTCTTGCTGTTTCCACGGTACACGCCAGTTCTGTTAACGTTTATATTCTACCGCGGATCTACGTTTTTTGGTTGTCTAACATTACGATTTGCATGCGCAACAACTTCTCAACTCTCTCCAAATAAGTAATGAATTTATCCCTTGGAGCAGTAATATATTCCAGGTCATGGTCAGTTTACCTTCCAGACCCGTAATAATTTGCTCTGGCTCGACTTTATTGTTTAAATATGACAAATTTGTCATCCACATTAATGCAAACTTTCTTAGGCTTTCGTTTCTGGGATTACATTTTTACCCAGCCCAGAAGCTATTTGGCAACTCCATTTGGTTTTGCTTGCCTCAATATTCCTTAAATAGGTCTCTTTCAATTTATCTAGAGTATAATGCTCTTCAGTAGCGATAATCCCCCAAATTCTAGGCTCTCCTAAGAATTTAGAAGTAATAAACCCTAGGTTTTGTCTGCCTGGCGATAAACTACGTAGAAGCCCTTCAAAGTCATTTCTTTTGGTTGTACGTTTCCTGTTCGACATATGATATTTCAGACGATTCTGCTACAAAAGTACACCCACTACTGTTAGTTCCATTTCAGAGGTTAGTTTCAACTTGGCATAATCTACTGCTACGCTCATCCAACTTATTTTCAACCTCTTCTACCTGGTTAGTTAGCTGAAGAACATTTTCTTCAGACACACCCACTCAGTCAGACACATTTCTTACTTTATTCATACATTTGGCGTATTCAGAACTGAATTTACTCTGTAACAATTTGTGATCATTTACACATATACACTCTACCGCCGCTATTTTGACCTCTGCTTTCTGAACAATTTCTTTTATCAGATCTATCTTTTGTTTGTTTCCAATAGCAACTTTTTTCAAGGGGTCTGTTAATTGACTTTTTACAGTCTTAATGGATTGTTGGCAATTATTCTCAACTTGAGTAATTTTGGATCCACTCTACTTTCTAACGACTTCAAATCATTCTTTCAAAACCGCAGTCCGCTTTTCAAGTTTTCAGTAAAATCACTAGTTCGTTTTCAATTTTTTCATTAAAATCACAAGGATTATTCGAGTTTTTTATCAAGTTTACAGATTTTCTTACCACTTGTGCCACCAAAGTTAGTATGTCCATCTTTTATAGAACCCATAATGCTGCAAACATTTCATGCATGCTTCCAGGTTCTATTTTCTGCATTACTGTCTCCTGTTCAACTTGTTCCACAAGTACTTTACCAAATTAGGTATCCGCATTTAACACACATGATTCAGTAACAATACCAACATTGTCATCACACAATTTGTTGTTTCTGATTTCACGCTTCATGTCACCTCCACGATCTACATTATCTCCACTAGTTACATTAATTGACATACCTGAAGCAGATTCTACTCCACTGTCGGTAAATAACAAAGAAATATCGTCAAAAACCTCCTCTTTTACTTTAACATCTACTCTTTCTCTCTGTTCAGACGTGGCAGTTTGTGAAGCACTTACGCTGAATGAGAGTCCCTTCTCTTTTATAGCACTTACAAAATCTTTATCACTTAGCATGTTACTCAGTCTTTCAGCACACATACACAACAAATGCAGCAAGCTCGGCATGCAGAAACTGCGAGTCCGACTTCCTTCATTTGCCGTACCAGATTCAGGGTCCCCGCTCGTTGTACAAGACGGCAGCGCTGCCCTGCCATACTGCTGCTCGTAGATACCGCTATGACGCCGTCTGCTGCTTCTATGCGCCTACGTTATTATTGTGGCTGTTTAACACCTTGTTCTTTCTTGTATCTCCGGCAATTCAAAATGGTTTCCTTTCTAAATTCCGCCTGTTCCGATTTACAAAATTTTTCACTGTCGGTCACTATACGGTCTTTCACAAAATCTCTCTCACCACGGATTCAATGCACTAGGGCTTTTTTAATGTTTTCTCGGCACAGATGCACCATGTACGGCGCCGCGGTTATTTCCGTCCTTTTTACCAGCACCTGCCTGTGAACTGATCCCCAGTGCGAAAGCCGACCAGAAACCTACCGTACTGCGACTCGCGCCAGGCTACCTACAACGTAACTATTCTATGTTTCGGGAAAAGGTTTTAATTTTGGATGAAAGGTGAAAATACTGGCAAAATTTCTGTATATTCTGAAGTCTAGAATTACAAGTTCACTGCCAAGCTCGTGTTATTCCTGACATAGGCATGCACAAACCCTTTCATTCACGTTAGCAAGTATTAGTAACGTATGTCCCAAAATCTGAACAGTTACTAAGCACGGATTGTTCTTAAATTAAAATACCCGTTACACTATTAAGTTTATCAGTGTCTAATGCACTCAAGTTTTTCGTCACTGGTTTGCACAATATGCCACGCGGAATTACTGTCTTTTCTCACACACAAAATTGCTTAAAAAAATCTGTACTTTCAAAAAACCCACACCGGAGTAAATATGTCTTCACTTTAAAGAACTTTTGAGGCATGTAGCACAACTAAAACCGGCGAACTATAATTTCCTTTAAAACTAAAGCTGTCATTTCGCTGTCTTCCATTGCCAGACTGGACCGTTCGACGAATGACTCGTTGTGTTCGCAGGAAGAGCGTTCGCTAGGTGGAACGTAATCTAAATTTATGTTCAGAATGTTTCACATTAAAAAAATTACGAGGAATTTCTTCTACCAGCTGTATGCCTGTCACGCTACATATCTGAATGAAGGTATTTAATGCAATAATTGTTAATACTTTTAAGCTGATTCATAATTGTCATGTTGTGAAAAACACTGAGTGACGCCATCTCAGGTTTAACAGTTGTCTTCCAGTAAAATAATGTAAATGAAGTTATGAATGGGATCCACTTTGTGTTTTCCTTTCGTTGGACAAAGTGACCTTGCAACGTCGAGCCATGTGCAAATAGTGAAAAGCACAGTTACGGATAGGTAGGAAGTGGGTGCGGACGCCAGTCGATTTCCTCCTCACATTTTTAATGTTGAGATTCCACAACTAGTGCGAGCAGATATAATACCGGAAGTGGCAGCAGCGGATGGTCGGAAAAAGTCGTCACTATTATTTAAGACAGGCAACGCAAGATTTTCCGAACTAACATACACTGCTTTTTAAAATTAGAGCAACGAACGGAAATTTTGCAAGGTTGTGTTTATTTTGTCACAAAACAGTATAAACAAGAGACAGCAAACTAGAAACAATGTAAAGAAGACAGAACATGAACAGCTGCAACATGGGTAACAGTAGATGAAAATCTTCTTCGTTTTTCCTAACTTAACAGATTTGCACAAACATTCCGACAACTGTTTAATGTGCTCACTGTGGGGTGTGAGCACCTCTGGCAGTAATACAGGCCTGACAACGACGGAGCATGCTGTAAATAACGTTATCAATATCATGTTGAGGAAATAATGCCCATTCTTGCTGTGGAGCTGCTCGCAAGTCTTGGAGAGAGATTAGTGGATGCTTACGTGATGCAACCCGTCTCCCTAGTGCATTCCACACATGTTCTAGGGGATTCAAATCGATAGAACGAGCAGGCCACGCTATGCGTGCAGCATCTCTAGTTTCCAAGAAGCCATCAACCACTCGTGCTCTATGAGGTCGAGCGTTATCATCCACCAGTACGAAGTCTGGGAGCACAGCACCTCGCAACAACCATACATGAGGCCCAAGACCTCGTCACGATATTTGTCAGCAGTAAAACCTTTCTCAATTTCATGAAGAGATGTTGCAATGATGCGAATCGGTCGGGAACCACTCTCCAGACCAAATTGGGACTCATCTGTTGAATGAATATAGGACCGATTTTCGACTTTGACATGTTGATGAATCTAATCTAGAATTCCCCTTTTGTGAAAACACGTCGGAGGCTTACATACAGCAGGTCTCCGACAGTATGGACCACTCTGTCGAATCCTTCTCTGCACCGTTTGCCTCGATACAACACGTCCAGTGGATGCTGCTAGGAGAGATGCAAGTAGCTGCGCAGTACTAAGGCGATACCGTCGTGACTTTACAGCCATTTAACGGTCCTCTCTTTCTGATGTCACACGTGGTCAGCATTGTCCTGGTCTTCGTGATAAAGTTTCAGTCTCTATAAACTACCGCCAGATCCGAGAAACAACAGAACGATTCACGTTAAGCCATCGGGCCACATGAGTTTGCGATTGTCCTGCTTCCATTACTCCTATGGCCCTCCACCACAAAAAATCTAGTAGAGGTCTTCGCTGTTCCATACTGCACTGTCTGTGACCATGTAGACAGAAACTGTGGATATTGGAGTACCCATCAAACGGTACTCCGTTTGATAGATGCCCTGACGTCAACGCTGACGCGGTTTTCCGTTGACCGAATTGCCATCTCCCGTGCAGAACATGATCGTACGGACATATGTTGACAGTTTGTATAATTTTATCGTGAATTAGACACAGGAGGGGGATATAGCGGTCTGTTGCTGTAATTTTGGACAGCAGTGTACAGAGCAATGCCACTATAAAGATCACAATGACGTCAACTAGCACAAGGTGTTATTGTAATAACGGTCACCTGTACCAAGACGAGAAGACATCATTCTTCAGCAACCTCATCGGAACAGCAGCATCTCAACATTTACGTACTCAATAGAAGGCAGTTCTAGCATTTGTTACAACTCTTCTTGTTCCTGTATTCAGTAAATTTTGAATTATAAGGTCGAGTGTATAAATGTTTATCAGATGACCACGATTACGACAAAAACTTGTCATCATAAACATAGTGAGAATACGATGATGAACATTCCCTCAGAGCTGTAGAGCAGTTACTTAATTCTATGGGCACTTTCCTTAATTAGATTTTGATGAGAATACTTTTCATTTAAAGCAAATTCTTTGACTGAAGTTTCTAAGGTAATTATTAACACGGTAACATATCTACTGACATTGGGAATGTAGTTATGCACTGGTGGCGATTCTGCTACAGTTAAATTAAAGTCAACATATCCATCTGGTGTTTGAATTTGCAGAAAGTCTTAACCTAGAGTAGGTAAATAATTCAGTTTAACAGTTTATTTTAAATAATGGTTTGAGTTAATTCAAGTTTCGAAATTTAACAGCAGTCACATTTTCTTCAGAAACGTTGAATACAATCTGTTCCTTCAAAGCTGCAAACCAGTCTTCACAGTTTTAGTTCGATTTTTCAGGGTACGCCTTCCACCAAGTGACCACAGCTCTCGTCAAGTCTCACTGCGGCTAACTGCTGGTGCAGAAGCTGAGTGGAATAACAAACTCACAGAAGTTGTGCGCAATGGTAGGCGGTGAGTTATTTCACGTGATTATTAAGGCATCGAACTATAAAGTCAATTTTGCACTTTGGTGATCAAGTTCGATACTGCAAAGAGTCTTATCAGACTTGGCATATATTAGGAACACCGGAAAAATATTCAGTACGTATTTTGTAACTTGAGAGCCGAGAAAGATTTAGTTTAGTCAATTGCAGAAATACGTAGGGGTCAAACTGAGCGAATGCAGGTAAATGCGCGCAGAGTAGGCACACACGAAAGTAGGCCAGGTAGATATTTTCTGTGACCAAGGGTTGAGTGGCTGGTTTCCGTAGCAAAAACAGCCATACGCACAGGCAAAGTTTACAGTGCGTGACCGTATATTCTGTTGATTTCCTCCAACGCAGAGAAAAATACGTCACTCAGTACAATTCTATCAATAACTGTAACAATAAGTGCACAGGCGCACAAGCTGCTATTTATCAAATTTAAAATTAAACTACAGTACTACAAAAAGAAATAGGGGATCACAGTTTTTTAACTTAAATTGCGAACCCATCAGGCATGGATTCGAATAAGATTTGCTGGAAGTTGCGATGAACAGTTTCGTTACACGTGGCGCTGCGTAGCATGACTTAGTTACTTTTCTGTGTCGCCATAACAAAATTTTCACTCACGTAACCTTCAGTTTCGTAAACTTTGCGTTGTAAACTGTATACCAAAATGCATAATTTTACGATGTCAACCTGTAAAACAGTAGATACAAGACGAATGACAACAATTGCTGACTCCGTAAAAATTTTATTTAGACACGAACTATAGCAGTAGAAATGGTGTCACGTCATAATGTACAAGATAAGACATTACCAATGGACCATGCGATGGCTAATGATAAAGTACGACAGAACGACATTCTAGCCGACAAATCGAGTGTGCTCCAAAAAGCATCAGAAACAGAGAACACGTCGTTCTCGTCAGTAGCAAATTTAGATAGTGCAAGTGGCTTGTATGACCAGTTGAGATAATCTACCCAGATTCTAAACGTGGAGCAGGACATGATTCCGGTAGTAACTAAAGGTGAACTGAATCTAGCAGTAGAGGCAGTACGGCTTGCGGATACTGGTGTTCATTTAGTGAGTAACACCAGTATGGTGGCATATATGAACATTAATTTGATCCATATGGGTATAGGTATTACCACACAGGAGGAAACAAAAATGAATCGATTGGAAACGAGCATTCAAATATGGCCTTGGAAACTGAAAAATTAAATCAAGACTCAGATGAAGACTGTGAATATTAAAATGTAATCCATGATATCCGACTTCGATGCGAGTCATTCGATAAAAACCGATGCTAAATTAGCTGTTTCGAGAATGCAAAGTCAAAGAATCAGAGAATTAAGTAAATCAGTGGGTAATGCAAAAGCCGCAGTAATCAAAATTGAAACAAAATTGAAGTACCGGAACTGAGGAAAGGTTCTATTCTGAAATTCAGAGCATAGGGGAAACGGTGGGACGTGCAGTTGACTGTAAATCATAGGTTATAGTACCCGCAGTTGTGGCAGAACGTTCGGAAGAGACTGCATCTATATATGACGAGTTGTGTAACAATCCAATGAGTGAGCAACAAAACGCAGTTTCTTACATACAGAAGCAAGAGGTGACGACAGTACGTTAAGAGATGGAACTGTTACGATTGCAGGTCCATAGTGAGACACATAATAGTTGTATACCGATGGTGATAAAAACTTAAATCTTGGGTAAAAAGGATCAGTTTGATCCGCAGAAGAAATAGAGGGTTTGGCATTAAATCACCTTCATAAAGAACTGTGAGCGTGTTTTACCCAAAGAAATGCTAGACAATCACACATTCAAACTGTGGAGTTATTTACTAGTAGGTAAAGCCGAGCATTGCATACAAAATTTGGGTGTTGGTAAATTGAAACTATCAGGTTTAAGAATAGGTTTCTGGATGATTTTTGGTGGATTCAGAAGCAGCCCAGTTTGTGGCGAGAACTTGGCGTCACAAATGTGACAGAATGAACGTGGATCCATGAAAGAGAGTTGTGAATAGTGGTTCAAGAGACTGGAGTAATTGAGGAGTAGAAGGTCTGAACCAGAAATCACATGGAAGACCTGGAAAAAGCTGCCTAATCATTCTAAGATATATGTAGGGAGTATTCATGCTACATTTCAACTGATCTATTTACCTTAGATCCTGTAACAATGGTCCATGACTCGAAGTGGTATATGATATATAGCTGAAATAAAACAGCTAATGGTTGTAATGCATTTTCAAAAGCAGTGGCCATAGCAAGGGACTTCCACCAGTTAAAAACTTCCAATGGCGAAAGAAGATGACCATCACATACTGACCATATGGCCTTGACATTCCCATAGGGCTGAGCCTGCACAAATTCGATGTGAAAAGTAGATATTTGAAGAACTAAATGCCTTACCAAGACTGTCAGAATGGTGTGAAGCTTTAGAAAGACTAAGAGATAGTGATGGTACATCCCGTCATACTTTAAAAAAAAAAAAAAATATATATATATATATATATATATATATATATATATCAGTGTGTTTGTGGGGGAGGGGGTTGCTATTACTGTACCAGGCGCCTCTCCAGTATGCGGAGAGGGGAACTCCCATCAGATATGAAGGGTACGGAGGAAATAAATACTCGGGGCTGGCCAAAAATAGCACAGCAAATCCAGGCGCGACGGCATCCAGAGTGGGCGGCGTCCAGGTCAGCGTCTGTCCACCCAGAGGGTGGGACTGCTAATGAATGCTCCAGGAACTGGCCATCGCTGCTTCTACCCTCCCAGTGGAAACACTGGACCAACAAGATTACAAGCAACCATTACTCGTGCAAGGTTCAAATGGCTCTGAGCACTATGGGACTTAAAATCTATGGTCATCAGTCCCCTAGAACTTAGAACTACTTAAACCTAACTAACCTAAGGACATCACACACATCCATGCCCGAGGCAGGATTCGAACCTGCGACCGTAGCGGTCACGCGGTTCCAGACTAAAGCGCCTACAACCACACGGCCACAGCGGCCGGCACTCGTGCAAGGAATGCCAAGAATACCCAAGGTGATAACCAATCGACCCGTCAACAAACTGCAACCAGGAACTCGGATTCTAGGGCACCTGGAATTACACTATCACAGAGAAAGTTATGGTTCTCTGGCTAACTTCCACACAAAAGATTGACATTTCTTGGGTACTTCGTGCGGCTGGTCCCGGCGGAGGTTCGAGTCCTCCCTCGGGCATGGGTGTGTGTGTTTGTCCTTAGGATAATTTAGGTTGAGTAGTGTGATGACGTTAGCAGTTAAGTCCCATAAGATTTTACACACATTTGAACACTTTCTTGGGTACTTCGATATAACTGATCCAACCAGGTAACAAGCACAACCTAACATTAGAGCTCAACAAACAGAAGATAATGATACTTGCTCTGCAGGAAACCCGCATGACAGACAAAGACACAATAGATTATGGAGAATATTGTATCTTCAGGAGCAAGACTGACAAACGAGTCGCCAACGGTGCTCCGTTCCTTGGCATGGCCTTCATAGTACGTAAGAAGATAATCAGTTCAATTACAGAAGTCAGCCCAATAAAGAACGGGTTAATAAATGTAAATACCGTGTGGCTAGGGCCTCCCATCGGGTAGACCGTTTGTCTGGTGCAAGTCTTTCGAGTTGACGCCACTTCGACGACTAGCGTGTCGATGGGGATGAAATGATGATGATAAGGACTACACAACAGCCAGTCTCTCAGTGGAGAAAATCTCCGACCCAGCTGGGAATCGAACCCGGGCCGTTAGGCATGACATTTCGTCGCGCTGACCACTCAGCTACCAGGGGCGGACACCAGGATAATGGCAATGCCCTTTCAGTGTGCAAACAAGAAATACACCATGAGCAATGTAGATGCCCCCGCAAACGGGAATAACAAAAAAGACCCCATATCAACAGAGAAATTCTGGGCTACTCTAGAGACAGTGACGGCCAAGATCCCCAAAAACGATATACAAATTTTGTTAGGTGATTTCAACCCACAAACAGGCAGAGAAAAATGTCATCAAAGAACTGTGGGAAAGTTTCAGACTCACAAATATACAAACATAAATGCCATGAGACTCACTGAACTATGCCTGCAGAATAACGTAAAGATTATATCAACATACCACAGGAAGTCTCCGCAGAAACAGAAAACATGGAGGTCACCTAAACAAGAGATGGGAGAATTCCTAATAGACCATGTATCGATTTCCTACCCACTCCTGAAGGAGATCCATGACGTCCAAGTACGCAGAGGTGCCAATATTGATTCAGATCATTATCTAACTCGAATCAAGATAAAATTTACACCGAAGAAAAACCATCAGAAAACAATACACATAGAAAATTTTATCGATGTTACTCCAAACGTGCTGTGATTTATATGTTTCTATTTAGCATTGGCCGCCAGTCAACATTGGCGACGACACGTTCATCGTCGTCATAACAATTGGCGACGAGGTTAAAGGTACAGATTTTTGGGAAAGCGGAGCACTGAAAGCAGAGCTATTTGTATGTGTTTATAGACTATATACCCAGCTGCGCCACCCACCATATCCGCATGGTGTGATTGACGAGTGCGTGACATTTTTCCTACTCCCATTTGTGATTATTTGATTTCGTTGTGATGGCAAATCCGGAGTAACAAAATGTACTGGCAGAACTGTTACCATTAGAGAATCAACAGTACAACGCACTTCTGCACGCCTTGTGACAGCTCGTCCAGGGCAACAACGAGCTATGCCCCAAGTACCGGCTGCACAGGAGCCGTCCGTACAGATGGCCACAGCCCAACCTTTCCGCGCGGTCGAAGCCAGCGTGGAAATCTGGCAGGAGCGGCGCGTGCGGTTTTCACACCACCTTGCTGCATATGACATCCAAGATAAAACACGGCTGCATGCGCTTTTATCTTGCGTCGGCGTTGCATCGTACCACATTCTCCTGAAACTTTTCCCGAGAAGTTCTCCAGATCACCACTGTTTCGAAGAACTTGATCAGGCATTAACTGATTATTACACGGAAGGTGTGAATGTTGTCGCTCAGCCGTACAAATTCTTCCGCACAAAACGTGCACCTCAGCAGAATTACCGTGAGTGGGCAGCCACTTTGCAAGGCCTCACTCGCGACTGTGAATTTTCAAGTTCTCGTGGCATAATGGTACGGGACGCTATTACGCAAAACCTGTCAGACACACGCATTAGAGAGCAAGTTCTTCAATTATCCGACCCCACTTTAGAAGAAGTGTTGGATATTTTGGACAAACAGGACACTTTGGACTTTGCTGCAAATTCTTTTGAATCGCCTCCCGCCGTCTGTCAGGTCAGCAAGCCAGCTGCGCGCGCATCACAGATGCATGATGCTGTTTAGATTAGATTAGATTAGATTTACTTTCATTCCAATTGATCCGTAGTGAGGAGGTCCTCCAGGATGTTGAACATGTCAGAAAAACAACAATACATGGAAAATATTTACAACTAAAACAAATAAGCTAATGTACCATTCCATAGGTCTCAAGTGGAATGCTCGTCATTTTTTAATGAACACTATGTGAAAGAGTCATTTTACAAATACTAATGCACTGAATTTAAAATAAAAAAGTTGATGTATTTATGTATAAGGTAAGAAACATGTAATACAACTACTATACTACTTGTTTACAATGAACACATTACTGCACTGAAATTGTTCAGAAGTTATATATATATATATATATATATATATATATATATATATATATATATATGAGTTGGTTTTAGTGAGAAATTCATCAGTGGAGTAGAAGGAGTTGGCCACCAATAAATCCTTTAGGCTTCTCTTAAACTGAATTTCATTGGTTGTTAAGCTTTTTATGGCTGCTGGCAAGTTATTGAAAATGTGTGTTCCTGAATAATGCACACCTTTTTGTACAAGACTAAGTGACTTTAAATGCTTGTGAAGATTATTCTTATTTCTAGTAGTGATTCCATAAATTGAGCTGTTGGTTTGAAAAAGTGATATATTTTAATGACAAATTACATTAAGGAATAAATATATTGGGAAGCAGTTGTTAGTATCCCTAGTTCCTTAAACAGGCTTCTGCAAGATGTTCTTGAGTTCACACCACATATAACTCTTACAGTACGTTTCTGTACCCGGGAAAACTTGAGCTTGGCTTGATGAATTACCCCAAAAAATAATCCCATATGACATTATGGAATGAAAGTAAGCATAGTATGCCAGCTGTTTCATTTTTATATCCCCTATGTCTGACACAATTCGCATTGCAAATAGAGATTTGTTAAGACGCTTCAGCAGTTCTGTGGTGTGCTTCTCCCAGTTGAATTTATTATCAAGCTGTAATCCCAAGAATTTAACACTGTCCACTTCTTCTATCTTCTTGTCATCGTATGTTAGACATATACTCGTGGGACACCCATTACGAGTTCTAAACTGCATGTAGTGTGTTTTTTCAAAGTTTAGTGACAAAGAATTGGCTAGGAGCCAGTGATTAATGTCCACAAATATATTGTTAGCTGATCTTTCTAAGACTACACTTTATTTGCTACTTCTTGCAATGTTTGTATCATTGGCAAACAAAACGAACTTGGCATGTGGTAATGTTACTGATGAAAGGTCATTGATATACACAAGAAAAAGTAATGGACCCAAAATGGAACCTTGTGGGACCCCACATGTAATTAGTTCCCAGTTGGATGATGCCCGATAGCTTGACACATGTCTCTTTCCTAATAACACCCTTTGTTTCCTGCCAGAGATATAGGATTTGAAACATTTTGCAGCATTTCCTGTTACACTATAATATTCTAATTTTACTTAAAAGGATATTGTGATTTACGCAGTCAAATGCCTTCGACAGATCACAAAATATACCAGTTGCCTGCAATTTTTTGTCTAATAAAATTAAGCACATTTTCTCTGTAAGTGTAGATATCCTTCTCAATATCAGAACCCTTTAGAAATCCAAACAGTGACTCTGACAGTATGTTATTTGAGATAAGAAGGTTATGAAGCCGACTGCACATTACTTTTTCTAAAATTTTTTAGAATGCTGGCAACAGTGAAACTGGACGGAAATTTGATGCTATTTCTTTATCTCCATTCTTAAACAGTGGCTTAACTTTAGCATATTTCAACCATTCAGGAAATATTCCACTGATAAACGACTGGTTACACAGATAGCTTAATATGTTACTTAGCACATTCTTTAATTAACTTTGTTGATATTTCATCATACCCACTAGATGTTTTTGATTTTAAAGATTTTATGATGGAAATTATTTCTGCTGGGGTAGTGAGGGTCAAATTCATATTATGGAAGTTACTTGAAATGTCTGGTCTGAGGTATTCCATAGCAGCATCTACCGAACCTGACAACCCCATCTTTTCAGTAACAGTTATAAAATGTTTGTTAAAAAGTTCAGCAACACTATACACATCTGTCACCAATGTACCATTTACTCTTAATGCTATTTGTTTCTCTTCATGTCTGGTTCTACCAGTCTCCTCCTTCACTATATCCCATATTGTCTTTATTTTGTTATCTGATATGACTATCTTTCCCTTGTAATATATTTGCTTTGACGTCCATATTACAGTCTTTAGTATTTTGCAGTATTTCTTGTAATGTGTTATAGCATCAACATCGGAACTGTTTCGGATTGATAGATACATTTTTCTTTTTGTTTTACAAGATACCCCTATTCCTTGAGTAATTGATGGCTTCTTTGTAGACTTTGCTCTAACCTTGGTGAGTTTCGGGGGAAAACAATGTTCGAATAAGGTACGGACTTTATTAGCAAAAGTGTTATATCTTTCATTCATGCCATGAACACTGTAAACATCAGTCCACTGAATGTCTCTGAGGAGTGTCCCGTACAGGCTCGGCGCGCGCCTGCCCAGTTCACTCCCAGGAAACACACACCTGTTACGCGCCGGCAGAAGTCGCCTGCTTTGCGCTCATGCGCGCAACGTAATTCAAAGCACTCGTGCCAGAACTGCCCATCGTGCAAAGCTGTGTGCCATTTTTGCAACAAGAAGGGACATGTCCAGACAGTGTGCCTCAAAAGACAAAAATCTGATCCTCCGTATCACTTTTCCGGACAAAGTAGATTCCGACGGAACGGTTTCCGAAATAAGGCATCCTATCACAACGAGCCACAAGCAATGGAAATAAATGTTGTAAATTCGCCTCCAGTACCTGTGACATTGCCCGAGTGTGACAATTTTGCTTGTGATGCCAGTGCACGCCGACGTAATAAGTCCCGCCACGCACGATCTGCCCGTCAACATTTGCCAGTGAACATTGCTTCCCTTAATGACATTTTTCGCCGACGGCAGAACTAAGTTTTTGTAGACTTGAGCATTCAGAATCATACGATTCCTTTTCAGTTGGACACTGGAGTCTCTGTTTCACTCATGAATCGTAAAATTTACGAATTGCTTGGTTCACCTCCACAGCGTAACGCAAATGTTACGTTAGCTACCTACAGTGGTCAAAGTATCCAGGTTTTAGGACTGTGCAGTTTGCCAGCGACGTACCGTGGACAAACTCAAGTGGTTTCTTTTCATGTACTTTGTTCACCCTCATCTGTAAATAGTTTTAGTCTTGATTTATTTGATGTATTCTCCTTAACTGTGCGCCATGATGTACTAACCGCCACTAAACGTGTTCCCACAAACAGTGTTTCCGAAATGTGACAAGAGTTTGCTGACATTTTTTCGCCAGGTTTAGGTTGCGCGAAAAATTTTCAGGCGCATATTGAATTGAAGGACAATGCACGGCCTAAATTGTTCCGTGCTCGCACAGTGCCTCACGCGCTTCGAGACGAAGTTGCTAAAACATTGCATGAACTTGAGGAACAAGGAGTGATTGAACCAGTGACGGCATCACTATGGGCTTCACCGTTGGTTATCTTAACGAAACCATCAGGCAAATTGCGATTGTGTGTGGTTTTTAAAGCCACCGTCAATCCTCAACTTGCTGTTGCATCGTTTCCTTTACGACGTCTAAAAGACTTGTTTGACAAATCGTGTCCAGGCAAATATTTATCTAAGTTAGATTTGCAAGATGCGTATCTTAAAAATCCTGTGGATGACGAATCCCAGAAGATTCTAGTCGTAAATACGCATTTAGGTCTCCACAGATTTAAGAGGCTTCCGTTCGGATGTGCCTCTGCACCGGCGCTATTTCAGCAGTACTTACAGACTCTGTACGTCGACTCCTTCATTGTGTAATTACCTAGATGACATCGTAGTTTCTGGTTCTACGCAGTATGAACATTTGCGTAATTTGAGACAGTTATTTGAAGTGTTATGTGAGAATGGACTTAAACTCAATTAGGACAAGTGTACATTTTTTTCTGAACAGTTTTCCTACTTGGGACACGTAATTAACTCTCAAGGCATTCATCCAAATCCGGATCATTTAAGAGCAACATCAGAGCCACCAGCACCAAAAACAGTTAAAGAATTACAATCAGTCCTTGGAAAGCTCAGTTATTATCACAATTTTTTGCCTAACGCATCATCTCTTGCAGCACCGTTACATCGACTATGTCGACAGAACGTTCCGTTCATTTGGTCGCCTGAATGCGAACGTGCCTTTCAGCATCTTAAATCTGCGTTATCATCTAGTACATGTCTTACGCCATTCGGTCCTAGAAAACCTCTTGTCCTCATGAAATTATAATTAAATGAAGATCTTAGGCTGTCGATAGGCGTTGATATACATCATCGGGGACAGCTGAAAATGTATGCGGTGACTGGGACTTGAACCCGGGGTCTTCTGCTTACATGGTAGACGCTATAGCCATCTGAGCCATCGAGGGCACAGAGGAAAAGGCGACTGCTGGGATTTATCCCTTGCACGCTCCCCGTGAGACTCGCATTCCCAACTTAATGTCCACACACTACATTCGTAGCGCTCCTGCCCATTACACTCATTACTCGCGGCAGACAATCTTACCGAGTCCCGTAAGAGTTCGGGCAATGCGCATGCATTCAGTACAGAAGAAGAAGAAGGTCAATGGCCAGTTAGCCTTAACTATATATGAAGATGGTATCTCTTCTGCCGCGAGTAATGAGTGTAATGGGCAGGGGCGCTACGAATGTATAGTGTAGACATTATGTTGGGAATGTAAGTCTCACGGGGAGGGTGCAAGGGATAAAACCGTGCAGGCGCACTATCCTCTGTGCCCTCGGTGGCTGAGATGGATAGAGCGCCTGCCCTGTAAGCAGGAGATTCTGCGTTCGAGTCCCGGTCGTGGCACACATTCTCAACTGTCCCAGTTGATGTATATCAACGCCTGTCGACCACTTATAGTCTTGACTTAATTATCATTTTATTCTAATAGAGCTGCGTGGTCACCGATGGTATGTATTCTTTCGGACATGTCTGAAAGAGCAGATACCATCTTCATATATCTTGTCCCCATGATTGACGCTTCCGATTTCGCGATCGGAGCTGTTCTTGCTCACAAAATAGGTTTGCACGAACACCCGATTGTATTTGCATTGTAGATACTCTGCGCAAGCGTAACTACTCACAGATCGAGAAGGAAGCTCTCGCTTAGATTTTTGGAGTTACGAAATTCCACGAGTTCTTACATGGTTCCAAGTTTACAGTTCTCACCGACCATAAGCCTTTGACATCCTTGTTTCACCCGTCAAAGCTCGTGCCTCCACGTACGGATCAAAAATTTATTCATTGGTCACTATTTTTGTCGCAGTACCGTTACATCTTACATCGCCCTACTGCCCAGCACGGTAACGCCGACGCATTATCCCGATTGCCAGTAGCTGAATACCAGCTGTTCGATTCTTCCGAACAGTCTTGTATGTTCATTGATGTGCAAAATGATGAGGTTGTAGAAAGTTTTCCTGTAGTAATTTGGTAATTGTGCATAGGGAAATGGAGTGGGCTGCAAATAATGGTGTAGACAGTGAAACAATTAGTGAACAGGTAAGCATTATCGATCGATTGGTCGGCAACAGCTCGCCTCAGGAATCCGAAATGACAGGACACAATCTTGCAAATTCTGTAGATTCAGGTTTTGCGCCCTCACCGTTTTCTCAAATAAGTCAAGACACATTTTCTGCTTTTCATAATGCGAATATTTCCGGTTCAAATGCACTGCTGAGTAGCACAAAGGAACATGTTTCAGACACCAGTGCATTGTTATTACAATTAATGCAACAAATTAGACAAAAGCCTCAAAAGTTAGTCACAGTGGAACAAAATCAGAGACAAACACAGCAATAAATGGAACAAAATCAGAAATAAATTTTAGAAACATTTCATCAGACACGTGAAGATTTAACTACCGAGTTACATAACATCGAATCGAAATGTCAAAAAGTTTGTAATGACGTAAAAACAAAAATTTGTGAACATTTTAAACCTATTATTTCGCGGCACGAAAATGCATTACAGAATCACGAAGCAGCCATAAAAGAACTGCAAATTATTGTTCATGAAATTCACGAGACGTTGCGGGCTAAAATCGACTCAGTTGCATCTGCCGATTCGGTTACGCAACTTGCAAAAACTCAGGAAAACTTAAAGGACACAGTAGATACTCTGAAAATTGGTTCAGAAAGACACATGGAGGAAAGTAGTTCATTATCAGAGAAAGTAGTCGAACTTTCGGATCAGGTAAATAATTTTTCTACGAATGTAAATGATAATCTGAATGACACAAGACCGGTAGTCGTTAATGACACAGAAGAGTACGAACAAATTAGGAAATTCAAACAAAATCAGAATCAATTTAATACGCAACACAAAAGATAAATCCAGGAAGTACAAGATCATTTGGCACAAGTAATACAAGAATTACATATTTAAGAGGAGACTCGCGCTCCAACACGGGAAGAGGGACTTAGAAATACGGAAAAGCCACAAAAGAATAACACAGGGCATTTCGGAAATTGTGAAAGAAATTGGCAAGGTGCACAGAATTTTGAGATGGAACCGCCGACACGTCGTAACAATGACCGATATGCGACTCGCCGACATGATGATTTTGACTATAAGCTGTTTATTACTACACATAAATTCAAAACATTTAAGAATTCCGGCAACGACATTCATCCACAAGCGTGGCTTCATCAATTCTCTCA
Organism: Schistocerca nitens; assembly: GCF_023898315.1. Taxonomy (NCBI): domain Eukaryota; kingdom Metazoa; phylum Arthropoda; class Insecta; order Orthoptera; family Acrididae; genus Schistocerca; species Schistocerca nitens. The sequence goes on from NC_064616.1 coordinate 956,076,583, forward strand.
TTGTTTTCCTCCCAAATGGTCATTAGAGCACAGATTAGAATTTATGTGTGGCTATTTAGAGAATGAACCAGCTGTAAGAATGCGATCGGTCATTCACGATTGTCACAGTCAAGGAGAATTTTATCATGCCTTCCTCTCAGCATATTGGTCTCAAGCTACTCAAGATCGCATAGAACATAGCATCATGATGATGAAACACATTGAACAATCTGAATTTTCCAGTCTTGTCAAATATTTTGAAGACATGTTGTACAAGAATCAGTACTTGTCAAACACATACAGCCCCTCAGAACTCATCCGCATTTGCTTAATCAAATTGCCTGAACATTTAAGACATATTATTTTGGCAGGACGTTGCAAAGACGACAATCAAGCTTTTCAGGGACTCTTACAAGAATTAGAAATTGACACAGACAGTCGTGAGCTGCGAATACAAGACAGTCGCGGGATGCGAAAACGAACACAATTATTACAGGTCACATCCGTCACAATTCCGTCATGACAGAAACAATAACTGGACATGACAAGGCTATTCTTACAATGTAAATCGTGACCGAAACAGACACCATCCATATTGTTGTGGCGTAACAAGACAGCCACGCCACTCGGAAGTAGCCGAAAGGAACGCGTTAACTCACGCAGGCTAGTAGATAGGTCTGAAACAGGATACGTAATGAATGCTATAAAGAAAAGTACGTAGCTCCTGGAATACTTAACTTTAATCCATCCTTGTGGTACATTGCTCTTGACGATACAAGTGAGACTCTTTAGATACAAGCTATGTAATGCTAATGGCGCCTTGCTAGGTCGTAGCCATTGACTTAGCTGAAGGCTATTCTAACTATCGGCTCTGCAAATGAGCGAGGCTTCGTCAGTGTGCATCGCTAGCTACGTCATCCGTACAACTGGGGCGAGTGCTAGTCCGTCTCTCGAGACCTGCCGTGTGGTGGCGCTCGGTCTGCGTTCACTGACAGTGGCGACACGCGGGTCCGACATGTACTAATGGACCGCGGCCGATTTAAAGCTACCACCTAGCAAGTGTGGCGTCTGGCGGTGACACCACACATATGACAACCACTGGCAGAGTAATAATAATCACAGTGAAATATCACCTCTCCGTGGTAATGACTAGAACGGAGACAATCAGAGAAACAGACAATATGGGAACCAAAATAATTATTACCAAGGGAGACAGAAAATTTGAGACCCAACTTTTCACCGCCCAGTTACGATTCGGGGAGAAATTTTCCACCACGTGACTGACAAAAAGAAACTATAGAAACTACCGACATTACGACAGACCTGAATTTCATCAGAACTGGCGGGATTCAATCAGCGTAGGGCCCTCTCGGCAAGGTAAATTTATGGAAGTTAGGTCTCCTAATCCCAATAACGACGCGCGCCAACAAAGAGACAGTAGGCAATGACTCACATCGCTGGCAGCCACAAAATGTACTTATGAAGCTGACGACGTAGCGGCCGTGGCTAGTAATTACGTAAAAATGAAAGACATTAGGGACGCCTTACTCCAGGAACACGACATAAAACAGAAGAATATTGCATATCCTGTAATTCACATTAAAGTAAAAGACGTAACATTTATGGCAGTGCTTGACTCAGGAAGTCCCATTTCAGTAATTAGTGAAACAGCCTTTAGCAAATGCAACAAATCGAACGATTGCCCCACACTTCCGTTACGTAAGATTAAATTACAAGGTGCAATCTTTGGAAAAATTGTAGATGTACGCCAACAAACCAACTTACAATTCTTTTGTCAAAGCCACAGTTTCTCTATGTACTTCCTTATCGTTCCATTATTGTCAACAGAAATTATATTGGGAGTAGACTTTTTGAATGAATACAAAGCAATCTTAAACTTTCGCGATGGTGATATAAGAAAGAAGGTAAGTCAATAGCTTTGAAATTTGAAGATTGGCTCTCAAACCGTGACGAAGAAATTAATCGGCTTTACTTCCTGTTAGACAACAGTTCGGAACTTTCGACGGAACTTGACACTAACAATCACTCTGCAAGTATTGACAGGGATGATATCGACGGCGTATTTGAAACTAATGAGTTAATTCAGAATCAAATTCAAACAATTGAGAATTGTAATGACACTGATAGGCAGGACCTTATTGAGATTTTACAAGCACATTCCACAGTTTTTACTCACAGAACAGGAACAATCAAGGGATTTAAATACCAATTTCGTGTTCGTGAGCATTCTAAATTTTGTGTTCGACCGTACGTAATTATAGGGACCGTGTTAGAACAGAAATACAATCTCTGCTTGACGAGGGCATTATTGATCCTGCAGTAAGCTCATACAACAATCCATTACATGTTGTTGAGAAGAAAAATGGATCGATCAGGCTTGTCTTACATTCAAGAGAAATCAATACTATCGTCATTCCTGAAACAGACAGGCCGCAAACGTTGGAAGAACTTCTGCAAAATTATAATGGTGCAAAAGTGTTGTCTTCCATTGATCTCAGATCCTAATTTTATCAGATTGAACTTCATCCAGAATGTAGAAAATACACAGCTTTTCTTAGTTTCGGTGTTTGTTATCAATTTCGGAAACTTCCTATTGGTTTGAACATTTCTTCGGCAGCATTCATTCGCGGGGTAATTCCATATTACCTGATTTCTTAAAACGTCACATCACCTCGTATGTGGACGATATTCTAATAGCAGAAGCCTCATGGAAACAACTTAATCGTATCCTCAACAGTTTGTTCAGTATTTTTTCAGAGTCTGGGATTACAGTTAACTTGTAAAAGTCTGAATTCGGTAGGTCAAAGGTGAAGTTTTTGGGACATATTATTTCTTTTGAAGGGATTTAGCCGGATCCTGAAAAGTTAGAAGCAACCAGAGCCATTTCAGTTCCATCCACAAAAAAAAAACAAGTCCGCAGTTTTCTAGGTCTCGTAAATTTTTACCGTTGTTTTCTGAATATGCAAATTCTAGTTACACAAAAACTTTGTTCTTTCACTAGAAAAAATACTATTTGGAGCTGGGACGAACAGGTGGAGTTGGAGTTCAATTCTTTGAAAGCAGCGCTACTTAACGCGCCAATACTAGCTCATCCAGATCTATCACAAGATTTCTGCCATAGCACTCATTCTTCTAAAGTTGGTCTTGGTGGCCATTTACTTCAAGAAGCCATAGAAAATGACACTACTGTTCAGAAAACCATTGCTTTTGCTAGCCGAGTGCTAACAAAATCTGAAAAAAATTATTCCGTTACTGAACTAGAAGCTTTAACTATCGATTGGGCATTTAACAAATTCCGTTTCTTTCTTTCTGCTAAGCACCTAAAAGTATACAGTGATGATACATTGACTTCTGCGGAAGTTCGCTTACGGAGAACGATAACTACGACACTTCCACAGAATTATCTTACAGCAAGACGCACATTTAGCGCTACAGGACATGCATTTGAGTGATAAATTTTCGTACTTAAAACATTTATTTTTAAAGATTTTTGAATCACAAAGATACAAAGGAAGTTTTCGGTGATACATTTCATTCGATTGCAGTAATCTGTAACAGCTGAGGATATAATTACATTAATCCTCAGGGGGTACACGCCTACTTTGTCTGATGTTTACTGAAATGCCTAATGAATGACGAGAAATATATTACGTCTATTTTCTTGCTAGTTGAGAGATTTTTTTACTGGCTTAGGAGATGCCTTATGACTAGTGAAGGACGTTTCATGCATTGCTTTATGTATATATTTGCCTATTTTGTTTAATATCTAGTTCCTAGTTGCACTGCAGCATTGGTTAAAATAAAATGTAATAGATGTACTAATATCACTATTTTATGCCTACAGGTCCATTAAATAATAATTATATGATCTACTTTAAAAAAAAAAAAGGGCGGAGCACAAATAGACATTTCCCTTCACAGGAATTGAATACATAATTTTTCAACGATTTGGTAACATTTTTGTCAGAGTAAGTTTTTGTGATGCATCACTCTAGTGTTAAGATCTGACATAGGTATTAGACATGTCCTATCTTTATTGTAATATTCTTTCTGCCTGAGTTTTGTCATGTTCAGGTATAAATTATTGCATTTGCTGCTGATGTTTGTTAGGCATTGTCCTACTAAATTTTACATTGTGTTAAGCCAGTTTTACTACTGATTTATTTTTCTTGTTGCTGCACATTGGCTCATATTAGTTGTAATGTTGCATTTGCTTTGCTACTTTATATATATTGCTGCTAGCTTTGCCAATTTGCATTTTTTTGTCATTGCTGTTTGTGTTAATTGTTTCGTGCTGCTGCATTGCCTCGTCCCTTAGTTTATGCATCTCAGCTCAGTAGATTTAAGTTAGCTTAAGAGGGGGTAGGCTATATAAGAGAATGAGTTTCGATGAATTGGAAGAAATGCATTGAGAAGTTATATGAAAAAGTTTGTAAAAAAAGGTACTGTACAATGAAGAATAATTATTTTGAAAGAGGATATGAATAGAATACAGAAAGCAGGTATATATAGGACTTTTAGGGAATAATGATGAACGAAAAGAGGTTTCCAAGAAGTAAAGAAAGTTTTGTTTGCAAAAAACAGCAATAACACAAACTCTGTCCTTTCCTTTTGTGTTATTCCGCTACGTGTTTGTGTACTCTTGTGTATGTATGTTCTTCCTGTCCTTATGTCTTTATCTGATAAGAATTATGTTGTAGAATTTTTCTAATAATATGTTATTTACTTTGTAAAGATGTTTAGACATTATTTATTCTATTTTGCTTTATGCTCGTGTGTGAAGTTGATGTTCCGAAAGTTATTCTGACCTTTTATGTATTTACTTATGTCATAATTCCTGTAACACTGATGCATATGTTTATTTCTATTCTTTTGTAAAGCCCATATTACTAAAATGTTATCTGTACTATTATATTCTTTAATGATGTATTTTTTATCTTTATAATTGTAATTATAATTATAATTGTAATTGTATAGACACCAGTTCTTCAAATTAAGTTTCATTTCACTGCACACATTTCTGTTGGTCATAGTGTATGCACTGTATGTGAGAAATAAAGGACTGTTAGTGTTTGCATATGTGTTGATAATTAAGCAAGGGACTGGTCAACAGCATTTCTGGTTCTAAGGACATACCAAAAAGTTTGTGAGTGCACAAATGGTGGTTTAAGGACTTGCTGTATTGTCTGCAAGACTCTTTAATGGCGATTGTGCACCCGCACAGTCGCAACAGATGGCTGCTGGCCATCTCTACAAGGACTTCAGTGGGTCTACACTTTTCATGACCCACCAATACCATTATTTCTACAAGGACTGCACTGGGTCTGCACCTCTGGTGGCCCACCAATACCATAATCTCTACCAGGACTACAGTGGGTCTGCTCTGTGATGACCTACCTATCAATATTCTTCAAAACTTTGACTGACTGCTGTGTGTTTGCTCTGTTGTGGCCCATTACCTGTCTGCATGTCAAGAATCAGCACTGTCTTTCCGTTGGAAGGAAAACACTACTTCTTCAAGACTGCATGGAAATTCATTACTTCCGTGTGCATTTTCTTTTTCTGACCAGACTTTGTGCAATGCAATTACTACAGTTATGAATGATCAGGACTGTCTTTATGAGAACAATTTTTGCTTTTGGCCAAAAGTGTATCAATAAGTGTGTGCATTTGATATCTTTGCTATTGTAATTATGAATTTTGTTTTCAAATCTGTATGGGGCACTGCCTAAAACAATCTGTAAAATTTTTTGTGGGGAACCTGAGGGCTATGTAAGTAGGCTGTTTAGGTTTTTATGTTGGTAACGCCACGTAGCGCTCTGTATGAAAATCACTGACTGTGCTGTGTGCAGTCTGTGGCTGGTTTGGATTGTTGAAATTTTTGCTATTGTAGTGTTGGGGAGTTGATGCGAACAGCGCGCAGCGTAGCGCAGTTGGAGGTGAGCCGCCAGCAGTGGTGGATGTGGGGAGAGAGATGGCAGAATTTTGAGAGCGGGCGATCTGGACGTGTGTCCATCAGAAAGAGTAAATTTGTAATACTGGATATCATGAACTCTTTTGAACATTATTAAGGTAAATACATTGTTTGTTCTCTATCAAAATCTTTCATTTTCTAACTATGCCTATCAGTAGTTAGTGCCTTCAGTAGTTAGAATCTTTTATTTGGCTGCCAGTATTGGCGCTCGCTGTGTTGCAGTAGTTCGAGTAATGAAGATTATTGTGAGGTAAGTGATACATGAAAGATATAGGTTATTGTTTGTCAGAGACATTCATTTGCAGGGATTATTGAAAGTCAGATTGCGCTGCGCTAAAAATATTGTGTGTAAGTTTAGTGTTGATCAGAATAAGTAAAGAGAGAAATGTCTGAGTACGTTCAGTTCTGCTCAGCTGTTTGAAAATCAAATAACGTAAGAGGTTTATCAGCACAGTAATTCATTAATTTTTCTAAGGGGACGTTACAATGCGGACATAGTATACAAAGGGATGTTATATTTGAAGAAAATGTGTAGGCCATTCTTATGGAGAGTGTGTTTTCCATTGTAGCACAAAGAAGCAGCTGTAGACTGTGGACATTGTGGGCAAGAAAATATGCCGAGAAATTGTCTGAGTTTGTGACATTCGGTAACATGGTGCGTATGTTTCCACAATATATAAATTCGTGTGACCTTTACCAGAAACCAGAACTAACTGTTGCCACGATTTGAGCACGAATAAAAACCATAAAGCCAGAAGAGTACTTGATATCATGGCTGTTCAGTCTGTGGTCCTTTACCAAAGATAATGAGTGATTGGTGTACATTTTATTTACAATAGATTTCTTATCTAAATATGTAAACTATATTCAATAAGGAAAGCAACATCAGAGACAGTGTATGAGGAGATGGTTTTAGACCATTTCGTGAACGCAGGACAGTCAAAGAGAATGGTGTCAGACAGTGGTGTTCAATTTTTCTCGAAGTGATGGTGAGACAGTATGACTGAGCAGCAGGTCAAAGCGGTCCACATTTCGGCTTACCATCCTTAGAGTACTCCAGACGTACAGTACATGCGTAGGACGTTTTGTCACAGCAACCACAACAAGTGAGACAAGTACGTAAATGATTTGAAAGTAATTATTAATTCTTTCACAAATGAGAGCACTGGTTTCATTGCAGAAGAAGTCCTAGAAGGAAAGATAAACACAGAGTTTAGTAAAGGAGTTACGAGAATTTTCTCCATGGGATGAGTTAGACACCAATGTCAAAAATCTATGCTCATGGAGAAGATGAAAAAGCAGGTCAGCGCAAGATTTCGTCGACACGACGAAATTAAGATAGGTGATCTTGCACTCATGAAAACCCCCTTAGAAGCGAGATTTTAGGCATATAAATTTGTACTACTGTGATGAGTGTTTCCTTCCTCTGTGTCTTGCCTGAAATAATGCGGTCACCATGCTCTTGATAGTATCTTACTCGCATTCCCATTAATTTTTCATTATTGGGCCTACTCTTGAATTATCCATATTAGATTTTGTCATAATATTCATGTATTGATCTGAATAGATGTCCTGTCCTTCTTACTAGCGCACTTCACCAATTCCCGACATGTCTCACTAAAATCTATCCATTTTCGCCTTTAAGTGTTCTCAACTATTTACCTGTTTAACACATATAATATTCAATACTCTGACCCGTAATTTAGTTTTTCCTGATGATGACATCCTCTTGAGTAGTCCCCGTCGGCTGATCCTAATATTGGATTGTTTTACCTCCAGAGCAACTTACCTAATAGAATTCCCACATCATTTAACCGTAGAGAAGAGTTGGATGCCATCGCTAAAACATAACGACTGTATTTTTCCATTGCTTCCAGCCAATCAGTTACGGCACACAAAGCCGTGTTGGTTAGTGCTACAATGCAAGATCAGATAACCATCCTTACTGTTGCCCCTTCAAATACTGATAAGGCAGCAGCCTCTCTTCAGGAACCACAGGTTAGTCTCGCCTCTTCTCATACATCCCTTCATTGTGACAGCACCTGCAGTATGTCTGTCTGCATCGCTGAGGCACGCAGGCCGCCCACGAGGGGTAGATAAAAAAAAATTAAACTAGGTCCATGCTGTCGTAAAGACGTGTTGGTAAGTACGGATGCTTCAGTATTATCCGTTAGATACGGACGGAAAATCGACAGCTCCTCGTTGTGTTGGCACTGCTATGGATAGAAAGTATAGGAGGCATTAAAATCTGCTCTTCTTCCTTGTATCTAAAACAACGTTCACCTGCTTAGCTGGATGGGAACGTGCTTTCCTCCCATGCAGCGGGCGCGGGTTCGATTACCGGCCGGGTTGGGGATTCTCTCCGCTCGTGGACTGGGTGTTGTGTAATTGTAGCCATCTACATGACACAGCTGCAATCCTTAGTTTGATAATCGGTTGGAAGAAGGCATCTGCAAACCAACTTCACCCGCATCTTGATAGAGGACGGTGACGTGAGTGTACAGCATTGCCCCAAACGCTCAGTGTATTAAAACAGCTGGCCTTAAGTCTGGGATGGGAGAAACCATATATTTAAAAAGCCTTGACAAAAGTCACTGATCACAATGCTCTTACACAATGAACTAATTGTAAGAAGTGAACTTCATTTCTCCCTGTCAGCGGTTACGATACATTCCGACAGACTTTCCGAGGGTAATCCGAATAGTAAGGTCATCTATTTTTTTATAAGTACTTAGACCTGTTTATTTCTACAATGGCTTACATCAGTTTACAGCTTGAACATTTAACTATTTTGCGACATAATCACCATTTCTGTCGACGCATTTTTGTAGACGCCGGGTCAGTTTTTGTGTGCCCATGTCATACCAGCTCACCGCCATGCTGTTCAGAAAGTAATGAACCTCTTCTTTCAACTCGTCGTCGAGGCTGAATCGCTCTCCGGCCAAATGTTCTATTAACCTAGGGAACAGGTGATAGTCATTGGTCCCAATTCAGGACTATAGGGTGGGTGGGTGATTATGTTACACCGAAACTGTTGCAGGAGAACAACGGTTTGCCGAGCGATGTGTGGGCGAACGTTCTCATGGAGAATGTGTACGCCCTTGCTCAACATTCCTCTTCTCCGGTTGTGAAACGCCAGTTTGAGTTTTTTCAGAGTCTCACAGTACTTGGCAGCTTTAATTGGTGTCCCAGCGATTCAGCTCCGACGACGAGACGAAAGAAATGGTTCATAAGTTTCTGAACATCATCGCGGCGAGCTGGTATGACATGGTCATACAAAAACTGCCACAGCATCTACAAAAATGAATCGACAGAAATGGTGATTATGTCGAAAAATAGTTAAATGTTCAAGCCGTAATCTTATGTAAACCATTATAGAAATAAAAAGGTCTATGTACTTACAAAAAAATAGGAGACCTTACTTTTGGGATTACCCTCGTATATCATCCGTCCTCTCATTCAAGTTACAGGGGTTGTGGTAAAATCTCTTGCGACTCAGAATGTTCTTTTATTATAGGTTGATGTAGTTTTCTGTAGAACTTTCTCCTATTTGTTACTACCGGAACTCCATTAATTCACATAACAATGTAGAATCCGTGGTAGATTTGAGTTCTTTGACGAGTTCAAAACATATCAGTGTTTCATAGAAACTACTATTGAATTTGTCCTGCATTTTATCAGTGTACCTCTTTACGAAAAGCGTATGGATGCTGGATGCAAGGGACGTTGGATGCGTAAGTGTGTTAACACTGTGACAAGACCTGGAAGCTAGTCAATCGCATTTTCCCTCTGCCTGTTTTGCACGAGGAAACACCTCTCTCATAAAAATACAATGCATCCCCGGAAATATCCAGTAATGTTCTGGGAAATCTCGACATCAGAACCTTGATTTCTCCACCCATAGTTCACATACAAACGGAAAACGTAGTGTTATACAGAAAAGTCTTAGCGCAGTCCAATATTCCAATGTATCTAGTTCGCACTTTACATCTATTTGATAAAGTTCTCCATATCCCAAGGAACCGGAAAAGTACGAAAACGATCTACTGAGATCTATTTTCCTTAAATCATTCACAATAAATTGACAGGAAACTTGCCGTAGGAGTGGGAAACCGTTGTGCTTTGTAAGCGAAATGACGATTTTCGTTTTGTATAACATACTGATAGAGCGCGACCACAAGATTCAGGATAATAACAAACGTTTTGATATGCTCCTACCTCATAGTTCCACTGTTAATCATCTCGAAGATGTTAACCAAATCATCTAAAAAAATGTTTCATTTTCCATACGGTGAACTATGAGAAACATTAGGTAGAATCAGTAGAAGTGTTCGTTGACGAGGAATTAAATTAGACGTCAATTGCACATTGAAGAGTGTGAACTCCGGCAACGTATACTAATGAAACAAACCCGTGTGACATTACTGATATTGTCACACAGCTCCGGCAACGTATACTAATGAAACAAACCCGTGGGACATTACTGATATTGTCACACAGAGCTACTAAGACTCATGATCCTATCACAGTGACTGATCACCGCCAAATCTTCAGGCCACAAACAGGGGATTAAACATCCCTGAATTTGCGTTGTCAAGTAGTTTCCCCCACAAAATTGTCTCAAGATCTATTGACCGACCGTAGCCACAGGTAAAGCATACAAAGTAAGAGACAGCAAACACAACTTCATTGAGTGGATGACAGCCATAGCTGTCGACTAGCTGGGATATCAAGATCTGATAGGATTCGATGTCCTATACGAATCGATATTTAAGTTACAAGGAGAATGCAAGATCATGACTACAGTAGCTTCGTAGCACAGAAAAACGTCGCCTGTACTCATAGGTGTGATAACTGTTCCGTTATTGTGAGTCTCACTTCATGATGTTTCGTAATAATAATGTCATACTGCCGACAGTTCTTTATGCATAGCGCCTGCAGACTGACCACCTACTTGTGAAGGTCAATGTTTTATCATACTTCAGGATAGGGCCTCTTGAACATTCATTGATAGCCCTGGCTCTTCACTTTAAGCAGCTGTAACGCCAGAAATGCATATCCTCCTATTTCCATCTACTGTACTATAAATTTTTTCCTTATTTTGCTACCTGAAGATACGACATTTCGATGCCTTTATATATATACATTTACGTCGATGTATAATTGGTTTGTTTTGCAAATATTATTTGTATTTTTACGCTGTGTCTCGCCTAGGGAAAACTATGCTATCGAACGATTACATCGATAGGTCGTGTGGAGAACCAAAGTGTTTAGAATCTTTGGTAGTGTTAACTCTGCCGCATGAAACGCGGGCAGAGGGAGTCTGGCTGGAGTAGGGCGGTGGAGCAGGTGTGTTGTGTGACTCTCCCGCGAGTTGCCGCGCTTTCGGGGTTTGGCAGCATGTAATTGCGCTCGACTTGCTATGATAGTTTCTGACATGGTGTAGCGAACGGGAAGCATTAGCTGGCGCACATCAAGAGCCCGTTTCGCCTGGTGACCGTGTCGAGAAGAAGGCGCGCCAACATCCAGCTTCTGCAACAGCGACGGCCGACAATGAGTGACTGTCGCCACGTCCCCGATCGACGACTGCAAACCTTCAGTCAACCAACAAGGAAGACTAAAAGCAGCTAAAGTTTTAGAACTGTATGGCAGACCTCAGCTTTTCAAACTGTTGCATCACAAAAATACAGCAACTTAGCATGAACCTTTGTTGCTCATTGTCCCAATTGCATTACCAAGCAGGGTCCCTTCCTTTTCTGGAATGAACCCGAGTGCAGTTGAAATTCATACGCCAGCTTTAAAGTAATATCATTCCATTTCACTGCTTTAATTTCAGAGTTCAGTTAAAGTATTCATAGCTGGCTACAATATTTAGATTACACAAGCAGAAATTAAGAGTGCGAGTTTTGTTACCATATTTTAGCTTACCTGTGACTGCAGCTCAGCTTGGTACGTACTAAATTTTACTATTGTTAATTGTTCAGAATCATTTACTTCAAGTTCAAAGTTAAATCTCTTATTTGTAAATTGCGTAGATTCAAGTAGCTTTTGAAGTGATTGTTGAGGTAGCCCAAGACTAACCTTATTTTACTGAATTTCGTAGTGCTTCAGAAACAAAGTTCGCTATTAATTTCAGTCACTAAATTAACATTCAATTTTCCGGTTTTATTAATTCTTTTGCTACATTAAGTCAGAGTGTAGCGAAATTTATTACTTCTGTCAAACATTCAGTTTTCACACAACACGTGTCAACCTTCAGTTGCCACGCTTTTAGTACTAATTATATGTGCATTAATCTTTCATTTTCAGTTATAGTAGTTGTCCATAGGACTGGCGACCGTAATTTTCCCCAAATCTCAAATATCCAATTAACGCCAATTAATTGTTAACGCAACGATCGCACATTTACTTTCTTTATTAATTTTAGCCTTTTCTCAACATTAACTTCCACCAATTTCATTTGAATTTTTCCTTTCATTAAGATGTAACCCTTTCCTCCCTCTTTACAGCCAAATTAACTTCGGTGACGATTGCTTTTCCCAAATTTCCATTAGGTACACGCGGTTTAATTTTTCACTGTCATTAAGGTCGATAATTGAGGGGGAGGTTACACAGCCAACATTTAAACTATGTGAACCACCGCTTCATTCAAGTGTACGTGGGAGTTCTATAAGCAAATAGATGGCGTAGCCGCGGGATTTCCAACAACTGCAGCGGTTGCAAATCTCTACATGGAGCACTTTTAGATAGTGAACCTTACATTGACTCCTTAAATTCCCAGCATTTCTTCCCTTACGACGATACCGAGCGAGGTGGCATAGTGGTTAGCACACTGGACTCGCATTCGGGAGGACGACGGTTCAATCCCGTCTCCAGCCATCCTGATTTAGGTTTTCCGTGATTTCCCTAAATCGTTTCAGGCAAATGCCGGGATGGTTCCTTTGACAGGGCACGGCCGATTTCATTCCCAATCCTTCCCTAACCCGAGCTTGCGCTCCGTCTCTAATGAGCTCGTTGTCGACGGGACGTTAAACACTAACCACCACCACCTTACGACGATACTACATTCGTGGTGGGGTACATGGCAGGCAGGCATTGGATCACCTCCACAGCATCTAACAAAATATCACATTCTGAAAGGAACTGTGTGTCTGTCTTTCTCGGATATCGTAATAAGGGAGGACGCTATGGTAGGTCATGTAGTTGATATGAAGAAGACCCATAAAGACATATACCAGCATGCAAAGAGCTGCCTGCCACCATCCAGACTAGAGGTATATAAAATTGGGCGTAAGTCATCTGCGACAAAGAAAGTCTTCCAGCCGACTAAAAGCGCCTGAAAATTGTGTTGATCATAGGTTCATCGACGACGAAAGCTGGAAATTGCACGCCAGTACCGTAACAGGACGTCCACTTAGTGTCGACAGGTGGCTTTGTCAGATGGTCCCCATTTTAGGCTTCATCGATAGATGGCCGTTGGTATGAACAGTGTGAAACGTCTGAAACCAGACAACCTGCAACAGTTATTGTCTGTGGAATGTTTTCGTGGCATTATCCGGCTGAATTCGTCATTATGAAAGGCACAGTGGATCTACACAAGTATGCAACCATCCCTACATGCAGTTGGATCCTCTTTGCCACGATGTGATCTGCCAGCGAAACAATGCCACGTGCAACACAGCTCAAAGTGTATGTGCGTGGCTCGATGAACACTAGAATGATTTTTCCGTACTTCCCTGTCAACCAAAATCCCCGAATTAAAACCTAATCGAGACACTGTGGGAGGACATTGATCGGGCTATTCACGCCATGTATCCTCAACCAAGAAATCTAGCGCATCCAGCCAAGGCACTGGGGTCGACATGGTTACACCTCCCGGTCAGCACCTCATTGACTCTCGCTCTGCACGTCCGTGCTGCAAAAGATGTGTATTCAGGCTTCTGACAGGTGACCATATTAATATAGCTGGATAGTGTGATGTCCCACTAGCCAGACAGCAGTGATATATTCATGTTGTCGGATTCATAATTAATGCAGGCGGAAACAGGACGTGTGTCGTGTAAATGGTTTCGAAGTTCCTTGTCAGCAGTACAAGTATATTCTTCATCCGTCTCCAGTTGCAGAAATGACCACAGCAAGCGAAACAGCGGAGAAGGACTCAAGTAATACACATCTGGAGCATTTGCTCATGTCACTAATTCCTTTTATGTGGAGCTTTTAGTTTCTTCCAGTGATGCTGTAAACAAACCTGTACGATGCCTACGTAACGTCAGAAGTATACACTGATGAGCCAAAATATTATGAAAACCTGCTTAATTGCCGGATTGTCATTCTTTGTAAAGAAATACATCACCGATTCTGCGTATCAGCGATCCGATAGTTAGTTGGTAGATTAGTGGAGGTGTGTGGCATTAGATATCTGTGCACAGGCCACGTAATTCGCATTAATAGCGGGCCCCTGGTTTGGTTACGCGATGATGGCGCCCGATAGTGACCCAGATGGGTTCCATAGGATTAAGATAAGGCGAATTTGGTCGCCGAGACATCAAAGTGAGTTCACTGTAATGTTCCGGAAACCATTGTGGCACGATTCTGGCTCCGAGACACGGACAGTAATACTGCTGAAAGATGACATCAATCATGAAGGGATGCAGGTGCTTCGCAGCTGGCAGCTTGTTTCCGATTACCACCACAGACCCCATTCAAGTGAAGGGCAATGTCCCCCATAGCATAATACTGCTCCCACCAGCCTGCGTCCACGGCGCGCTACATGTTTCGAACCGCCGTTTGCCTCGATGAAGGCGTTTGTGGAGACGATCATCTAACTAGTGTTAAAAAAATGTGATTACCTGAAGAGCCGACACGTTTCCACTGGCCGACGTTCAATCCCGATGGTCCCGTGTCCACTGTAGTCGTACTTAACGATGCCGCTGGGTCAACGTGTGAACACCTAGGGGTGGTCTGCTGCAGAACTCGATGTCCAACAATGTATTATGCCCCGAACTTGTGCGTGAAACAGCATTGTCCTCTTTCGACAGAGATGCCACAAGTTACCGTGTATCCTATTTTACAGAGCAGACAAGCGTCAGAACCACTAGTTCTGTGAACAGCTGTGGACGTCCTACTATTTATCGCCTAGTGATAGCCTCAAAGTCCTTCTACCTCTTTCCGTAGATGCTCACGACAGTAGCGCTCAATGATTCGACCTGCTTCACAGTTATCGAGATATGTGCCACACGCTCTCCGTAATAATATCCAGACCCTTGTCAAAGTCGCTTATCCGAGTGGATGTCCCCGTTTGCAACCCATATCTTCGCTAAGGTGGTCCCTGTTCCTGTCTACGCCGCTTACGTATCTTTGTTAGCATGTCACATGCCCGCAATGCCACCAGGCGGCAGCCAATGTCGATGTGGGCAGTACTCATATTTTGTCTTAGCAGTGTATATTTTAAGTGTTATGATTGTCCACACAAACGGTTGCTCGTATTCCATATAGTTTGGTTTTTCCGTATTTTTCCATTCACGTTGAAATTCTATTATTATCAGGTAGTTCCACTTTGGGGACTAGAGTTCAAATGGTTCAGATGGCTTTGAGCACTATGAGACTTAAAATCTCTGGTCATCAGTCCCCTAGAACTTAGAACTACTTAAACCTAACTAACCTAAGGACATCACACACATCCATGCCCAGGGCAGGATTCGAACCTGCGATCGTAGCGGTAGCGCAGTTCCAGACCGAAGCGCCTAGAGACTAGTCTACGTAACTGATTTGGAAGTAGTTTCCTAATACGTATGTTTTAACTTGTAGATAATTTTGCTTACGTCGATTGTGGAATGGGTACTTTCTGGGTGCAGAGTTTTGAAAAGCTATTTGCGATATTACCAGAACTTTAATTTAATAGTCTTATTATTATCTTGCGGAACAACACCGCTGATTTTCTGTTGAAATTAGTAACTTAGAGAGCAACAGACTCCTTCGATTACGCCAGCGTATTACATGACAGTTTAAATAAGCTTCCATTCCACATGTACCGGTTAGTTGTCCCATTATACTGTATGGTTGTTGGAAAAGGAAGGAACTGGACGACACAGTATGCTTTGGAGATTACATACGAGGCCGCGACTGTAATTTTCTCAGTTATTTCAAAGCAAACCAATTATTTTCCACTTTTGCCCCTTGAATCTTATTTTTTACGGATCTCCAGTTTTTGGCCGCAATCTGTAGAGGTCGTCTGTTTAAGATAACTCTTAGAGTATTCCGATGATACGCAACTCGTGTCCGGGAATACAAGTAGGTTGTCGAATCATTGATGTTTAGGGCTTTAAGTTTCCGGTCACTTTATTTGCCACCTGAATCTGTTTGTCTCGATTCCTGGGCGCTATTAGGGCAGCGATGCCATCGGTATATGGTGTTACGTGTAGCGTCTGCTCATACATTGAAATAGCTGGGAACGTTTCGTTAAAAAAAACTGTAGTAATGGCTCCTTCCAACAGCACGATAATAAGCATAAAAAGCGGACTGTCCTGTGGCACACACCGCTGAATGAGAGAATGATTTATTAACTGTGCATAACTTTTAACCTGCAGGTTATGCCAGAATTCATTTTCCGAATGATATATCCCTTACTTCCGTAACATCACACGAAACCTCAAGGTATACCGTTAGTCATATCTATTTGAAATACAAAGGATAGCTTCACAGATCTGTTGATAAGATAACAAGCTTCTGAATAAAAGAAACGCAAAGAAACCTTAACTGAGTGATATGCTCAAGTAAACTCAGTTCCAAAAATAACAGTCACAGGCTGAATTCGTTAGAGTCTGTATGAATGAAGTTTGTTATAATGGCACTAGATCCGTAACTGGCGAAGTGAGTGAAATGTAACAAAAACAGAATATCAAATCTTCTCCACTCAGCGGCGTCTAAATGCGAAAGTAGAGGAGTTGGTCACGGTAGGACGTCGTCCAGGCGAGGTCTACCCCCCGCCGGTGGCTGTGCTGGAGCTGGCGGATGCCGTCACGGCGCTAGACTAAACAGTCGTGTCGGTTAGCTTGGCTCAAACATAGTTGCGGCGGAAGTAGGAACTAGTTCAGCATGCGTACGGCGATCGGGGTTGCATGAGCACTTTGGTACTGTTGCTGGCCCGACCTCCGGTGCCGCCCTTTGTTGAACTGCTAGTAGCTGGCCGCGTGGACTGCAACGCAGCCGCTGTCATGCGTGTTACGCGGATAGCTGTTGGTGCCTATTCCACTTGCTGTCACGACACCGAATGACCCTCCCCCAGACCCACGTTCTCCGTTGGTCTCAGCTCCACATCGATCACGGAGTAGAAGTCCTGGTAATGCCGTTGTATTTCATTTATAGTCCCGTTTTGGTGAGTGAGTATATTGCCCTTCTCGACTGCAAAACGTAAATCTACTGTTGATTTGTTGTTTGATGAGGTGATACATGGAAACTGTCATCGTTTTTACTGTGGATCTAGCTTTACATTTGATCTTCGGGCCAGCAAGCTGTTTCTTTTCGATAATAGCGAATTCCGTTTTAATTCCCATAAACTATTGCATGAGCTCTTTTGCAAAGTTGGGTTTTTCGTATAGAAACGTAATGATGGCGAAGTAACATTCCATGGTATTCTGGTTTTAGTTTTGGTATTGGTTTTACGTCCTTCATAACCGTAGTCTTAAGCATCTTTCACCGTTTGGACTACCAGTCTGATTTTGACTTGAAATTATTGAGTGAACGTACGCAGTCGGCTCATGTTATATGTAAGTCAGTGTCATCTAGATGGGGTACGTTTAACATATATTGACGTCTATACCATTTTGCGGGTTTTGTCTATGCTTAACGTAACAGGTAACATATAGCGGCCTGAAAATGAAACGGAGGTGACATGTGTAGTGGCCGGCTGCGGTGGCCGTGCGGTTCTGGCGCTGCAGTCCGCAACCGCGGGACTGCTACGGTCGCAGGTTCGAATCCTGCCTCGGGCATGGGTGTGTGTGATGTCCTTAGGTTAGTTAGGTTTAAGTAGTTCTAAGTTCTAGGGGACTTACGACCTAAGATGTTGAGTCCCACAGTGCTCAGAGCCATTTTTTTGACATGTGTAGTGAGTACTCACTGACCAATGTTCTCTGTTAAGAACATTATATCGGTTTGCCTACGTTAGCAGGTAAGTACAGGTATATTTCACAAATACAGAGTATTGTAATTTTCATGCATCCTTGAGCTGCAGGTTATTCAAAAGGTAGTGTAGTTCATTACAGCAGTTAAAATTCGGTTGCTGGTCTATCGCATGAATTACATAGTAAAAATCGCTTACTATAATTAGATCATGGGGTTTTCCGGCCGAAGTGTCCGTGCGGTTAAAGGCGCTGCAGTCTGGAACCGCAAGACCGCTACGGTCGCAGGTTCTAATCCTGCCTTGGGCATGGATGTTTGTGCTGTCCTTAGGTTAGTTAGGTTTAACTTGTTCTAAGTTCTAGGGGACTAATGACCTCAGCAGTTGAGTCCCATAGTGCTCAGAGCCATTTGAACCATTACATTTGAGCCATTTGGGGTTTTCCTCTTAGATAATATATTGTTCAACTTTAAAAAAGACAGCTCGTTCAGCAATTTCGCTACTGTCAGGGAAGCTGTACACATTCAAAAGGATGAAACTGTAAATATTACGCCGGCCGGAGTGGCCGAGCGGTTCTAGGCGCTACGTTCTGGAGCCGCGCGGACGCTACGGTCGCAGGTTCGAATCCAGCCTCGGGCATGGATGTGTGTGATGTCCTTTGATTAGTTAGGTTTAAGTAGTTCTACGTCTAGGGGACTAATGACCTCCGAAATGAAGTCCCATAGTGCTCAGAGCCATTTTTTTGTAAATTTTACACCGGATCCCTCTCCCAGACCCTAGTTACTCTGTATTTCTGACTTGAATACTTTCACGCCCTAGGTTAGCCGTGCCAGCGATTTCTTACAGTGTGATGTTAACGATTGTTTGAAAACCAGATACATTCATGTTTATTTGTAAGAGGATAATATCTGCTTATGGTTCTTATACGAATTGCTCCACTGCAGCTAGTTTTAAAAGGGGTGTAATTCTATTAATGTTCGTGGCAGGAAATGTGAATTACTTAACTAACTTCGTTTGTATTCTATTTTGTTACTTCAAGTCATCAGGTCACTTCATTTCAGTGTCTTCCGCAGTACCGTATTCGTGGCTTTGACTATATTTTATTTTGATTGTTTCATTTAAATTGGTTTTCTCGATTACTTTAGTGCGACTACGTGTTCTGATGTCACCTCACACGATATACACTCCTGGAAATGGAAAAAAGAACACATTGACACCGGTGTGTCAGACCCACCATACTTGCTCCGGACACTGCGAGAGGGCTGTACAAGCAATGATCACACGCACGGCACAGCGGACACACCAGGAACCGCGGTGTTGGCCGTCGAATGGCGCTAGCTGCGCAGCATTTGTGCACCGCCGCCGTCAGTGTCAGCCAGTTTGCCGTGGCATACGGAGCTCCATCGCAGTCTTTAACACTGGTAGCATGCCGCGACAGCGTGGACGTGAACCGTATGTACAGTTGACGGACTTTGAGCGAGGGCGTATAGTGGGCATGCGGGAGGCCGGGTGGACGTACCGCCGAATTGCTCAACACGTGGGGCGGCGTGAGGTCTCCACAGTACATCGATGTTGTCGCCAGTGGTCGGCGGAAGGTGCACGTGCCCGTCGACCTGGGACCGGACCGCAGCGACGCACGGATGCACGCCAAGACCGTAGGATCCTACGCAGTGCCGTAGGGGACCGCACCGCCACTTCCCAGCAAATTAGGGACACTGTTGCTCCTGGGGTATCGGCGAGGACCATTCGCAACCGTCTCCATGAAGCTGGGCTACGGTCCCGCACACCGTTAGGCCGTCTTTCGCTCACGCCCCAGCATCGTGCAGCCCGCCTCCAGTGGTGTCGCGACAGGCGTGAATGGAGGGACGAATGGAGACGTGTCGTCTTCAGCGATGAGAGTCGCTTCTGCCTTGGTGCCAATGATGGTCGTATGCGTGTTTGGCGCCGTGCAGGTGAGCGCCACAATCAGGACTGCATACGACCGAGGCACACAGGGCCAACACCCGGCATCATGGTGTGGGGAGCGATCTCCTACACTGGCCGTACACCACTGGTGATCGTCGAGGGGACACTGAATAGTGCACGGTACATCCAAACCGTCATCGAACCCATCGTTCTACCATTCCTAGACCGGCAAGGGAACTTGCTGTTCCAACAGGACAATGCACGTCCGCATGTATCCCGTGCCACCCAACGTGCTCTAGAAGTTGTAAGTCAACTACCCTGGCCAGCAAGATCTCCGGATCTGTCCCCCATTGAGCATGTTTGGGACTGGATGAAGCGTCGTCTCACGCGGTCTGCACGTCCAGCACGAACGCTGGTCCAACTGAGGCGCCAGGTGGAAATGGCATGGCAAGCCGTTCCACAGGACTACATCCAGCATCTCTACGATCGTCTCCATGGGAGAATAGCAGCCTGCATTGCTGCGAAAGGTGGATATACACTGTACTAGTGCCGACATTGTGCATGCTCTGTTGCCTGTGTCTATGTGCCTGTGGTTCTGTCAGTGTGATCATGTGATGTATCTGACCCCAGGAATGTGTCAATAAAGTTTCCCCTTCCTGGGACAATGAATTCACGGTGTTCTTATTTCAATTTCCAGGAGTGTATAAAGGTGACGAGAGGATCATACTGACAGTCTGTTCAAACTCCTAGTCTGTTACTACACATGTATGAATACCGGTTTGGAATTTTTCACCTGTTCTGTATTTACATAATAACTATCACTTTCCAACGTTGACCGTGGTTTTCTCAAACGAAGATTTTAGTTTGCTGTACTATGATCCGTTACTTGCTTCGTTTCCTTACTCGCTTGTGTTGGTTCTGTTCGCTGGATTCTACCCGATCACAATATTATTGCACTTGGCCCCCGTGGCATTAAGCGGAAACGTCCACTGACGTTATAGTAAAGTACAGTGAGACTACGGAAAGCTAGAGTTGTAAAACCATCGTAGGTTACCATGGACTACAATAAGTAAGCCTGACTATGGTAATTTTCGTAGTATTTGGGTCAGTTAAGATCCTATCCACATTACCTTTACTCTGGGTGTGTTTGTAGGGAAGCAGCCTACTCACGCCATATAAGATTCATATGCTTTCCACCTTGTTCATACCTAGTCCGCTGTAACTACCTATGACGTCACGGACGTTGAACAATACCTTAAAAATAAAGTAAATAATCAGAAAAGTTGATAACATGTTAGGAATGATGCTAAAATGGTAATGTGTTAAGTTTCAGTTTAGTAACTTTTACACTTTTCGAAATTTAGACGTTTTACGTAAAAACCATCGGCGCAACAGGAAGGAGACAGAAACTTCAAAATTTACACTCCTGGAAATGGAAAAAAGAACACATTGACACCGGTGTGTCAGACCCACCATACTTGCTCCGGACACTGCGAGAGGGCTGTACAAGCAATGATCACACGCACGGCACAGCGGACACACCAGGAACCGCGGTGTTGGCCGTCGAATGGCGCTAGCTGCGCAGCATTTGTGCACCGCCGCCGTCAGTGTCAGCCAGTTTGCCGTGGCATACGGAGCTCCATCGCAGTCTTTAACACTGGTAGCATGCCGCGACAGCGTGGACGTGAACCGTATGTGCAGTTGACGGACTTTGAGCGAGGGCGTATAGTGGGCATGCGGGAGGCCGGGTGGACGTACCGCCGAATTGCTCAACACGTGGGGCGTGAGGTCTCCACAGTACATCGATGTTGTCGCCAGTGGTCGGCGGAAGGTGCACGTGCCCGTCGACCTGGGACCGAACCGCAGCGACGCACGGGTGCACGCCAAGACCGTAGGATCCTACGCAGTGCCGTAGGGGACCGCACCGCCACTTCCCAGCAAATTAGGGACACTGTTGCTCCTGGGGTATCGGCGAGGACCATTCGCAACCGTCTCCATGAAGCTGGGCTACGGTCCCGCACACCGTTAGGCCGTCTTCCGCTCCCGCCCCAACATCGTGCAGCCCGCCTCCAGTGGTGTCGCGACAGGCGTGAATGGAGGGACGAATGGAGACGTGTCGTCTTCAGCGATGAGAGTCGCTTCTGCCTTGGTGCCAATGATGGTCGTATGCGTGTTTGGCGCCGTGCAGGTGAGCGCCACAATCAGGACTGCATACGACCGAGGCACACAGGGCCAACACCCGGCATCATAGTGTGGGGAGCGATCTCCTACACTGGCCGTACACCACTGGTGATCGTCGAGGGGACACTAAATAGTGCACGGTACATCCAAACCGTCATCGAACCCATCGTTCTACCATTCCTAGACCGGCAAGGGAACTTGCTGTTCCAACAGGACAATTCACGTCCGCATGTATCCCGTGCCACCCAACGTGCTCTAGAAGGTGTAAGTCAACTACCCTGGCCAGCAAGATCTCCGGATCTGTCCCCCATTGAGCATGTTTGGGACTGGATGAAGCGTCGTCTCACGCGGTCTGCACGTGCAGCACGAACGCTGGTCCAACTGAGGCGCCAGGTGGAAATGGCATGGCAAGCCGTTCCACAGGACTACATCCAGCATCTCTACGATCGTCTCCATGGGAGAATAGCAGCCTGCATTGCTGCGAAAGGTGGATATACACTGTACTAGTGCCGACATTGTGCATGCTCTGTTGCCTGTGTCTATGTGCCTGTGGTTCTGTCAGTGTGATCATGTGATGTATCTGACCCCAGGAATGTGTCAAAAAAGTTTCCCCTTCCTGGGACAATGAATTCACGGTGTTCTTATTTCAATTTCCAGGAGTGTATATTCGGATTCCTTTTTCATTGTAATTTAATGGAAACAGCATGTTGGATCTCACAAAGTAATATTTTGGCTGAAATTCATGATTTTCTGTTTCTGTGTCGTGAAAGTTCGGAAGCAAGATAGATTAAGTAAGTGATTAGATAAAGCTGGGATGTTCACATTTATGTAGAATGGAGATACGCTATGATAAGAAAGATGTGAAAAGTTTCAAAAAGGTAGCCATAAAGCTATAGCTGTAGCGTCTCTCCAAAGGCAAGTACAGAGCTCATCTTTTGCGTGCAGTACAACTAAAACAATTCTCTCGCCAAAAGTATTTAACCTACTCACGCGTTCTCGCTTCCCACGACCGGGATTCCGGGTTCGATTCCCGGCGGAGTCAGGGATTTTCTCTGCCTCGTGATGACTGGGTGTTGTGTGATGTCCTTAGGTTAGTTAGGTTTAAGTAGTTCTAAGTTCTAGGGTCTTATGACCATAGATGTTAAGTCCCATAGTGCTCAGAGCCATTTAACCTAGTCACATTAGAATTTTATGATAGATACTTACCTGTGTGCTGAGTGCACAATTAAATCGAGAGCTTCATTGGCCTTCAACGAATGAAGCACTTAATTATTTAGTAAATTGAAGTGGTGTTTTGCTAGCCCAGAGCTAGTCGGTAAGGCAAATGTTGTCGGCTGCGCTTTTGGCGGTCCGCACCGCGGCTATATAAATAGGAGCGTGCAAGCTAGAGTAAGGCCCCAGTTCTCTTCTAGATTGGTTCAAATGGTTCAAATGGCTCTGAGCACTATGGGACTCAACTGCTGTGGTCATAAGTCCCCTAGAACTTAGAACTACTTAAACCTAACTAACCTAAGGACATCACACACATCCATGCCCGAGGCAGGATTCGAACCTGCGACCGTAGCGGTTGTGCGGTTCCAGACTGAAGCGCCTTTAACCGCGCGGCCACTCCGGCCGGCTCTTCTAGATTCGTATCAGTGTGCACTCCGTGTCGGAAGCCGCGTCGCGTTTGTGCAGTTGCCAGGAACAGCCTTGGATGTCGTATTATTGAACTCGGTATGCACATAACTAGTTTGCATTGGGGTGAAGGGTCAGTAACGGAACGACTCCAGTGATTTATTCTCAGTTTGCGTATGTCGTATATTCACGTGTCGCCGCAGGACAGACCTTCTATCATTACTAGCGTGGCGTTTCATGAGTATTGACATCAAATTTTGTGCGAGCGTTCACTTTGAACATTTACATCGATAACGGTTATTGAACGGTTCCGTTATCTAGGGATAATACGATATGCGCAATAGACTCTGAACAGCTCTGATAGTTCAATAGCTGATATGGGTAATCATATGTCTGGAATTTTACACTTTATTGTTTTCAGAATATAGTGAAAAATGCTTAATAGTAAACTGCATTTTCTATGAATATCAGACATCACCCTAAATCCTCAGAGTAATGAACCTCAATAATCAATAATTTATTTCTCCATCAGAGTGGGCACAGTGAACTCTAATTACAGGCATCATATTTTTGCTTATCACTTTCTGGTTGCCAACATTGTAGTTAGAGAGCCTGTGCTGAGAACGGCAATACTAATAACAGAAATAATAACTTTAATTTCCACCCGCCGCCCCACATGTTTCATACATGCGGGCATTACCTCATAACGATCTCTCTCTTTGCGTATGTGATCAGTGCCTTACTAGATTCCCCTAAATATCAGGAATGGGGAACTGTGCTATATAGTTTTCTTCTCATTTGTTACTTAAGGATAAGCGGTACTTATAACAAAAATGAATTTATCAATGATTAATTTAAACATTATTCGAAAATTCTGAGTTTGTAACGGGAGACAGAGAGAAAACAACACAGATTTATCACAGTGTGCTGGAAACCGCTATTTCCTTAACAAAATGGTAAAATTTACAAAAAAGGAAAACATAAAACAAAAAATGTCAAACATCGCTTCAATAGTTCGTCAATGCTATCTAAAACGTGTTTCTGTAATTAATAAGTAAGTTTCGCATAAATCAATAATAACAGGAAGTTTTTGCCTTTAATGATTGTGCAGAACGTTCTATTGAGGGCAAATTAACAATAGGAACTAGATATAGTTTTTCTTATTTTTGCATGTAAGCTGCACTTCCATCAAAGTAATCTCTCTGGTTACTTAAAAGCGCAGAATTTACGTTATCAACTAATTTTTACCTTTGAGGATATAAAATACGCAGTTGACCAACACTCAGTGGTGTGCGGTTCTATTTATGTGCAACAGAAACACCAAAAAAAAAAGAGATGTTGACGACTCCCATTTCCTGTCTTACACATTCACTTATGTCTCTTCACTACCAGTTCTGCCAATACTACCGGTAATCCTAACATTTTCTACATCATTTATGTAGTGTACCAAAATTATCGTATCGTAGTTTCTGTAGAGTACAACTCTACAGAAAGCACACCTCTCTGTGAATGATTTTAAGACAGCATATGCTATTAAGTGGTTCAGTATCTCCTCATGGAATATTACGATAAAAACTCAGGACAAGCCAACTGAATCGCCCTCACTCCCAGGTGAAATAAAATTGAGGTAGGGTGATACCTGGTGGTGGTCAAAACGTGCAGAAAGTGAGGGTGTGACTTCATGTTGTCGTGTTGTCGTTCCGGTTACAGGCTGAAATCGTGTGTCATGGTATCACTGACTACTTTATTATCTAAATAACGGAGAAATCCGGTGCTGCCCGTGTATTTATTTATGTGAAGCTGTGCGTCCACGCCCGTATCTCGCTGAGTTTGGCATTCGGCTTAATGTTTATGGCGTCTCCTGAACTGTGTCGTACAATGATATAATTTTGTAGGTACGATTAGCGGAGTAGTGAGATACTGTACGCAAAATTTGTTGTGAATGGTGCAATTAGAAACGAAATAATAAATTAAAACGTCATCACGATACTACAGTTTTTCACTCATCTCATTGTTAATGACGTCGTATCTCCTGAAATATATGGCGGACAATGATATAACTTTTTAGGTACATTCAGTGGATACTTTTTGCGAAGTCTATTCTGAATAGAGTTAGTATCAAAGAAGCAATAATTTTAAACATCATGCATAATGGAGCTGTTTATCACGAGTCTCGTTGTATATGAGGTCATACCTTCGAATCTATATGTCGTACAGTGATATAATTTTGACGGATTTGCAGCATGCTGGGATGTTGAAGGGTTACAAACTTGCGATACTGCTTCAGAGTGATAAATAGCCAAAGTTGCAAAACAGTTTCGGGTTTTTGTTCATAACCCACTCTCAGATCAACCATCCAATCAGAATAAATATTACTCCACATTACAAAAATCATAACAAACGTTATCCAGAGAAGTACAATGCAAATGATCATGAAACAGGATACAAACAGAAACTGTTTCTGTTTGTATCCTGTTCCACGATCACTTGCATTTTATTCCTTTGGATCTTTTGGTACGTGGAGTAATATTTATTCTGATTGAATGGCTTATTTGAGAATGTGTTAAGAATAAAAACCAGAAACCAGTTATCTTCAAGTAAGAAAAAGAGCATTTTTGCTGCTTTTGCTGTTTGTCGTACTGAGGTATTACATTACACGTATATCCAGTTGTATATGTATATGCCGTCTGTGAAATGTGTCGCGAATACAGTTAATAGTAAAGAAGTAATATATTATATCTTCGTGCATCAGGCGGCACTTTGTCTGCGTGAACAGCGCAAAAATAGTATGTAATATACATTTTTCCTTTCTTCATTTTGCAGAGGTTATCAGCTAAGATAAATTTTATATAAGTTGGAACTTATGTATTAAGTATATTGCAAGACAGTTAGTGCTCACATTCTCAAACACTGGATTAATAAAGTGTGGGAATTTACATGTCGGGGGTTACGTTTCTTTCTCGCCTACACCCCCACCCCTTTAATAAGCAGGTGGTTCTTACGCCCACAGCGATTGTTACCAGGCAGTAAGGTTTATGTTTACTAACATTGGTTGTAATCGGCACACTGGTTTAGGGGAGATGTGGAACATCAATACACACACACACACACACACACACACACACACATATACTTACACCCGTTTTTATAATATGTAGGGATACTGCTCCAGGCGCAGATTCTTGAGAGTCCGCTTTAGACGACTGCCCGTTTGGGTATTGATGTCGACGGTACTGTTCCCTTTATACTTTCATCGTCTCTTATTAGCTTTCACTAACGCCACTTTTTTAGTGATAGACGGTTCGACATTGGGTCTGCTTACCAGTGGCGGAAAATCTTTGTGACCTAGTGTTTCAGATTTATGATGAATTCCGGATCCATTTTCCTGAACTCCATCAGGTGCTTGTTTTTTAGCTACGAGCCCTGCTAAGGTTGGTTTCTTCCGTAGGTACAAAGAGTTTTTTTAAACTAAAACCGTTTTAGGGCAGTTTTGACTAAAGTGACTGTTTCATTACATACCTGTGTTACACACGTAGAGACCTGGCCTGCGTGTGAAACCAGCACCCTGTATCCTGCAGCCATGATTTTTATCTGCATTTTTACGGACAACATACCGCCAAAATATTGCATATTATATTGGCCGGACCAGTGTTAAATTTTTATGTTTTCAACTTCACCATACTTTCTTAGTATTCCTTTCAGATAGCAGTTTTCTACTTCAGGGGGACATTTACTCACGAACAATTTTATAACAAGCATCTGTACTGAAAAGAGAAACAGTACTTACAGTTCTCTCATCAGGATGTAATTCAATACCGCCTCAGTGTTTCATCGATAACTTGTCCAATAACATAGGATTCAGCAGTTTTAAAAATAAATTTTGCTCTTCTAGGTCATAATAAGCCGCGTGAACTTCATTGCTTAGGATTTATACTACGTCTGATATCCAGTCGTGTACTTCCGGGTGTGGACTTGTCGAATTTAAATTCCAAAGCATTTTCTTAGAAATATGTTAGAAATCTTGCTTACGTTCCAAAGGTGTTAACAGCTAATTTACATTCAATAAGACAGTGAACTGAACAACAATATCAGACATAGTCGATGCGTGGACGTAGATGACACAAAACTAGTCAACAACTGAAGAATCCGGAGTACACAACAAGTTCGCACACAAGCTCGAGTCAGTCGGAACTGAACGACCTCTCGTCCTTATATAAAATGCACGCTAGTTAAACGTGGCTTATGGTGAGACTTACACCACTGGCATGAAAGACTGGGGGATCTTCTTGCTGGAGCAAGAACCCACTAGCTGGACGATGTTCTATTCGATGGGTTGGTTCTATTCGATGGGTTGGTTGACTTCATTGTGTTGGAGTGAATGGTGTGAGATACGTCATGCCCGGGTAGTTGGCTTTACCGACCTCAGATTATTGTTCCCTGTCTCCTGCTACTCCTCCTCCAAGAGATCCATGACTCTTTGGCTCAACAGCGAGATGACAGCCTGCATTGGAATGATATGTAGAGCTGTACTGAGTTCTGTGCAGGCTGCTACGTCCGCTAGCTGATGTCTCCGAATTCCTAAAAGTCCAGGTACCCAGCAAAATGGTACCTACTTCCCGTGCTGCCTAAGGAGCAGCAGCTTCACCTGCATCTATTGGACCATTTTCTCTTCCGAGTATGCTTGTAGGGTATTATGGTAATCGGAGTAGATGAGAAATTTCTTACTTCGAAGACGCAGCTACATCTCCAATGCCTTCAGGAATTCATACAGCACAGTACTAAGAACTGTAAACCGACCGGGGAGTCGACACCTGAAGACATAGACTATGAAAACTGCTGAGTAACCAAGAGACGAACCTTATTTTTATCCCGCTTCATATACTTCAGTTAAATTGTGGATCTTATTTAGAATGTTACAAGAAACAAAGAAAATTATTTGGAGTGCACTTTTTCTGAACATGGCGACTCTAAAACAATTCAGTTTCTATTAAAAAGCTAAGGGGAGTTCATACACAAGTCTTGGCATAAGTCACCAATATCTTCCGAACTCATTCCTGAAAGAAATTCTTTACACGACTCCCAAAAGGTCTGGTTACTAGAAGTCCGATGTTAAATGTTGTCTGGAGAGGTGGCTGAGCAATGGTGTCGTGCACAGGCGACAGGAGAAAGGAATGTAGGTTATTTGTCTGTCGATTCATGAGTCCCCGCCTGATGCGAAGTGCCTGCTCTCCAACGTCGGCAACTACAATTGAAACGGCATGGTTGCTAAATTCTTCATTGGTCAGCCTAGTTGCCTCACAGTGAACGCCAATCAGTATTTTAAATACGAATCTGTCGCTGACCCACACACCATACATCCTCAGTCAAGCCGGGGTCTCAGTTCAGGCTAATTAAAAACGAAGTGTGAACAAGTAAAAAGAACACATAAATGGATATAGCACCACAGGAAATATGGTCTAAGTTGGGAGAGAGTCTAAGGTAGAGTGTCTACATTTTTAGGACATACACACCACTCTTGTCCTCTCCTCGTTACAACCAGCATGGAAGCAGTTTCTGACTTATATATGTGCTACAAGAGGTCGCTATCTATGTTGTTGCCGAGGTGGAGCCCTTCCTCGACCTGCAATTTATGTAACAGTTCCAAAAAGTGCCAAGAGATGACACCACCGTGCTCATCTCAAAGAAATTTTTTTATCTCCTAAGGCACTGCTCACAAGTTTCAACATATGTGGAGGGTGTAGGAAAAATGACATCTCATGATCTTTTCCTTCAACAGAAAAAGTACTTCTCAAAGTTTCACAATTGAGATCGCAGTCTAAATATCTAGCCACTGACAAATTGCTAACTGAACCATCACATCTGGGTGAGACTACTTTCACATCACTTGGATTGGCAAGATCAATGCTCTGACTAACTACTTTGGCTTTTTGCTCACCAGCTATACCAGCAGTCAAGACATACCGAACTGGAAACTTCGAAGAAGCATTAATAGCCACAAACATGAGCACAAATGCTTCTTTGGCAATGGGCAAATTATCTGTGTCTACAGATAACCCCATGTCAATATAGCCGTAATAGCATGTACCATCAAATTCTGCATGTTGCCTGATGGCAATTTCCTCAACTACCAAGCTACATATAGTCGGAAATTTTGTTTCGGTGTGACAAGCGTATGCCTTAATTACCTTAAACGCCTCGGATGTGAATACAGGCGCTCCACCTACACACTGGTACCACTTCGATAACATTCTTGGGTGTGGCAAACATGTATTAAAACAGCGCCTAACATAATTATACGCCATGTGGGAACAAAAATGCAGCGTCAAGGCAAAGGAGTGCAGTTCTGGGCTGTATGTCCTAGGTACAGCCTGTGCACTAGCTTTCGCAGTTTGCCGCTGAAGCAAGTCTCTCAACATTCCAGGTATGCCTTCTAGTATATTTAGTGAACTTTCATCCACAAGATGCTTGTCTCCCAGCACCTTAATGACAGCACTCAAAGAAGCCACTTTCTTCTTAATTCGTCGGTTAGACTGCTGAAGAGATTTTATTTGGTTTTTTATACTGTTAAGTTTTTGTTATGAGGTGTTCACTGTTCCTCTTCAGTTCAGCACTTTCAGAGAATGCCTGACTAAGTTCTGGTGGTCCTTCATTGTACTTAGGAATCGGAGCAGGAACTACTTCATCCTGGACTCTGCTCACGGTAGCCAAAACTGAAGGTGGAAAGGAAGAGCTCTCCTTCCGCACTGGTGGATTTCTCTTCTTGTCTCCCTAAAGAAAATAAACACATGGAAAACATTAAGAACTGTTTTTTTAATAGTTGGTCGAAGTTGTTACAGTCTTTGTCATGAACAACATGTTACAGTCCACTAAATACTCCGATTCTTAGTCCTTTCCAGGAATATAAATTCTGTTTTTCCGCATCTATTTATCTTGTTCATAAAATACTGATTACTCGATCAAAATCCATAGTTGTGTCCAGCAGACGATTTCAGATTCCTCCAATGCGCGAAGCTACAATTTATACTCACTTAACGAAAAAATGTAAACTCTGAACATGTAAAATATTTCTCTGGGATGTCTTGTTTAACTATCACACTGTATCGCTATGGGTACTGTCAGTTAACAAGCTCTTACTACAACTCGTCCAACAGTTAATTATATAAAATTGTGTGTAATATCTAAATTTGCGTTATTGGTTGGTGCATATTCAATGTACAACCGTAGTGGATAATGTTAACAAGAAGGTAGTGCCATGGCTTTTTAATCAATAGTGATATTTTTCAATGGAGAACGTCAATTAATAGTGAATCAAATTAAAGAAATGTTTATTTGCTGTGCTTATCTCACATACACAGTTGCATTTAACACAGCCCAAGTGTTAATTTCTGTGACTTGACTAAATAATTACACCAGACAAACTTGTTCGGCATAGGTAGTCTCATAATCTAAACAGTGAGCCTGAATTTTCTTCTCAAATATTCTCTTGTGTGCAAAGGCTGTTGCTCATCAAAAAGGAGTTTCAGAAATTTGTTTCTACATGAAATTGACGAGAACCGGATTCTCTCTTTATAGCATGCTGTGTAGATGCAGAAACTCTGCAGTGTTCCAGCAACTCCCCTGTTACATTCTGTGCACAATATGAAATCATTCCTAGGCAAAAGCTATGTGTAAGGAGCGAATGAGGTGTAGAGTGAAATTAATTTATTCAAAGGACCTGAAGGGTTCCTCCCACAATCAACATAGATAAGTAAACTTGTGCTGTATCAATTACTGCCGGCCGGAGTGGCCGTGCGGTACTAGGCGCTACACTCTGGAACTGAGCGACCGCTACAGTCGCATGGATGTGTGTGATATCCTTAGGTTAGTTAGATTTAATTAGTTCTAAGTTCTAGGCGACTGATGACCTCAGCAGTTAAGTCGCATAGTGCTCAGAGCCATTTGAACCATTTTGTATCAATTACTCCTTGAACATAACCACCATTAACTAGCAAAGATGGTGCAATAAAAATGTTGTACAACACAGTACATCGAACAAGGTGAGATGTTCACAAACTACTGCCTTAAATATTCACATAACTGATAAAATTTACTTCACATGTGTATTCAGTTACTTTCGGAGTTACAGATGAATAATAGAAACTGAAAACTTAGTTAGCTATACCCTCACTCCAAGGCCCCATAAATACATTATGTTGTTATACACGCAGGAACATTTTGGTATCTTACACTACTGTGAAACACTCTTCAATAACACCAATATTTATGGAAATACATAGATTGGTAAATCTATACAGTATCCTGTTTCGGCCTATACTTTACGCCAGTTAAATTAATGTTAGCTTTTAATTTGATACATGATGAAGGCAGAAAGTGAGGTTCCCCGCACTTCGGTTATCGGCTATACGTACGTATTATACTGAAACGTGAGCTTGAATTCTGAGAACTTAAATCTTTGAATTAACATACCGTTTGCAAATGTTTTGGGTGTGTAGGAAAAAGTACTGGTACAGCATTTTCTTGGAGCCGTACTGTTGAAAGAGAAGTTCAGTGAATGTCCTCCTCTCGAAAATGATGAGAATCTATGGAGTTCCATTTAGACGCACACCAATTCTTCCTCCTCACGGCATTCTCCCACAGAAATTTCCGACTAAATCTTTAGGAAATCTAAAATCGTAAAAGGGGAAAAAACGCTATAATACAAGTAAAGATGTTGTAGACGTTCGTTCAAAATGAAGTTGTAAAATCAAACTTAGCGAGACACCTTACACATGAAATGTTATTCCTTCGATTTCGCCTCACAATCAGACCGCTTCGTACACCTGAACACCACACAAGTCAGCATGATAGCGCAAAATCATTCCAAAAACGAGCGACAAGTCTGCTACACTCGGCTTCACTTAGCTTCGCAGCTGTGACGTCACGGCGTCTCCGTTTATTCAAAATGGTTCAAATGGCTCTGAGCACTATGGGACTTAACTTCTGTGGTCATCAGTCCCCTAGAACTTAGAACTACTTAAACCTAACTAACCTAAAGACATCACACACATCCATGCCCGAGGCAGGATTCGAACCTGCGACCGTAGCAGTCCCGCGGTTCCGGACTGCGCGCCTAGAACCACTAGACCACCGCGGCCGGCTCCGTTTATTCTTACCTCAATGGTTTACATTATCAACATAAAGCGGTATTGGGAAAGGAGTTTATGAAATTCGGTTTTGGGAGCCCATGTAAACGGGGTGTATGTTGGCTCTGTTGTTTCCCTAAAGGAACATATAAAACTAACTTAATAAAAATTTGTCGTTATCGATATTAAGTAATATAAGATTAATTTTATGTTTCGTCATGCTGGTAATGTTTTCAATTGGCTGTACATATTGTCATTTATTGCTATGTATTCATATTGGATTGACAAACTTAAATTTCTGGCTTATATCTGAATATCATAACAGTCCTTGGAGTAAGTGTCTTCGACTGAGATATCTGTGACGCTAAGAATTTTGATGTCACATCCAGTGTGCGTAAGATGTGGCTAGTCAGGGTCGGAGCTTAGACTACGGATGTGTTTGGAGGGGGGGTGATGGGCGGGACTTGTTCCAGGTGAAATCCTGGCGCTAAGGGCGCCTGCTGCTGGAGATTGTGGTGAGGCAATGGAAAAGAGAACATCTCTCTCTCTCACTCTCTCTGCTTGCCGCCTCCTACCGCATTACATGTTAATAGGCGAGTTATTCGTCTTCCTACTACTGGCATTGAGAAGAGCTAAATTTGATAGACGTGGTGGGTGCAAGTCGGTGGGACGAGAGCTTCACGCTAGTTCCCCGGGCGTGTGCAGGTGCAGAAACGAGCAGTGTCACTGGAAATGGGTAAATCCCAACGCCTTTGTGCAGAAAACGCTACAAGAAATGACGGAGTGTCAGCCAAATCTTAAAGATGGCTCAGTTACAATTCTTTGAGATTCGACAATAACTAACATCGAATGTTAATGCAAATGTGCATACATATGAGAGCTCAGAAAAATGAGGAGCATCCAACATTTCTATGTCTTTAAAACTACAACTGTTAATATTTCATACGAAATAAACATTTCCACAATGAACTTCAGAATTAACAACTTTTAATCACTTCATGTGAATTCAACAAACAGTACCGCAGATGAAAGCATTGCACTATAGCTATCGTCTGTGAAAGCGACATATGTATATCTATTTTATTTACTGGTTTACGTCATCTTTTATACGTTTTTTATTTCGAAATTTTTTGCCAAAACATCATATTTTCCACATTCACTCAGTAACTTAACACAGCATGAATACCTGATATTTTGACATTCTTGTGTTTTTATTTAATGAACAGTTTAGTCTTTTGCCAGCAACTTTATTTAAATTTTGATTGAAAGTGCTATTAGAAAACTGTACTAATTTAAAAATGGTCAATCGCGTGTGTTACCTGACAGCCCAACTGAAGAGAGAGCCCAAAGGCGCTTCTGTCTAGACGGCATAAATAACGGTTTAAATAATGTATAAGGACATTCTGTTGCCATTTACTGTGAGCGCACTTACGTAAGAATACCAGCTTGTTTATTTATGAGTAAACCTTTATTATTAATTACTGTAAATCATCTGAGCGTGACCCAATACTTATAACATTTCTTTATTTAAATATTGTTGTAATATATTAGTTTAGTCAAGTAGAGACAGCGACTATTTAAGTGAAGAGCTCAAGGGAGAGATTCTGGGCACTTTATGTCGAGTACTGGAAGAAGGCAGACCTGCCTTCGGTAAAGTGCGCGATACAATTGTATAGGTGACTGATTCTGGGCGCTTAACGGCCGCTTCATTACTCAAACTTCCGAAGGGACCGTGTAACTCGTGAAAGATCTGAATGTGCTTTAACTTTGTGACTTTAACTTTGTCTGTGTCGATAAAGAGTTACTATTTTTATATTGCGTGTGATACCTTGTGAATCATTATGTTGAACTCTGAACTATTTTGAGCTAATGAATGTTTCACGAAGTAGACATAGTTTTCGCGAGACTTTGATGACGATTTAATATCGTGATTTGGCTTCCATTCTCGTATTTCTCTCAATATAACTTCACTAAGGTTATCTTCCGTCTGTATTTTAAAAGACCTTAGTAAGACCACTTCCCGTTTGCATGAGATAACCTTTATTTAAAAAAAAACATTATTCGACATAATTCTATGTCGCCTACATCAATTACAGACGTTAATGAAGAACCCTTGTTATCAATGTATTTATTTAACTTTTATTTTGTATTTCTGTGTATTTTATTGACTCCTGATTCTAGCCAATGTATAGATTATTCGACTGTAGCTATAGCGGCAGGCTATTCTTTGCAGCGAATTAGCGGCAGGGCATGAAAGCAGACATGTGCTGGTCGAGTACGTCGTGCTATTCTTCCTAAACAGAGCCGCGCGTAGCCCAAGACGTAAAGTACGAGCAACCACAGGTAAGCACTGGTTTGCTCATATGGGATGCTATTTAGATAAGCCACTACACAGTAGTAGCCGTTAGGAAGCGTCGCATCTGGCTCTCCCATAACATACTCATAATGAATCTGGGTCAGCGCCTGCCTGCCTTCCCTTGGGGATCCTGTACACATTCCTAGGCTCTGTCAACCAGATTTGCTGTTTTCTTTTGGGATATATCTGGACACCCTCTTGACAAGTCCTCACCCATACATATTGCGCAGAACAATAAATTGTGGCTGCAAACATTACTCGATAGTTTTATGTGGAAAATTCATCAACATTGAGCAATTTATGTGCTTTACATATCGAAAAATGAATACCGGTGATCATTTCGCTGTTATTGAATGAAACGACAAATTTACAGTACCCAGTCACTGTTGAAACCATCATCATGTGTTAATACCTGTGTATTATGAGTTATGATGTTGGGGTTACCCTTTGTCAATGTCTAGTCGAAAAACTTAACACTATTTCAGAACGTTGAAATGGGGAGGTTTTTATTAAAAACTGAACATAAATCTAATGTGGAAATAAAACAACTTAAGTGCAATACTTCCAGTGGTCACAAACTGGAAAATACTAGGTGCAAGGAACATATAACAGAAACAGAAACATTATTTCAAAGGATAAAGAACATATTGTAAATCAACACTGTTACTTCATGTACCCACTACTAAACAGTGAAATAACTCGTAATACAGGAGAACTTATTTATTGGCACCAAGATTACAAGCCCTGGCCAACTTTGATCCAAAAAGGGTAATCCGAGTAAAGTCAAGTAGTAATCCTAACGTATAATAAAGAACAAGATTGTACCGGTTCAGCTAGTGAAGTGAACCACGAAGTAAGCCGCCGTTGTTCAGATGAGCGCCAGTTGGCGTGCTGAGAGCATTAGCGTGCAAAATTGTTTCGTAGATTCGCAACAGCGCAGGATGTGCCGTTGCTGACAGTCGACTCTAGAACAGACGCTAGGGGGTGACAGATGAACCTAGGTGTTATAGCGTGGTGTGGTGGAAGACGCTGTGATGCTGTTTGAGTGGCCACATGTCAACCCCATATACTGTGAATGGTGGCCAGACGAGCGCCAATAGTCACAGCTGGAGGTGTCGCCGTCAGAGATGGAAATGCCTAGTAACACAGTAGTCTGTGGATGTTACCATATTCCTCCCTACTTGGGAGAGAGACGACTTGCCGGTGACTATGAAAACTGAGAGACTTAACGCACCGGTTTTCTACCATGAACGAAACGTCCATGGAACTGTCAGACATCGGAGCTACCACCATTTTCCTGCTTGCAAGTTGCGAGCTCTAGGACCTCATCTCGCCCAGATGGGGATGAATAGGAGGAGGTATAGGAGCTCAGAACTGTTTGCCTGCTGGACCGCCTGCAGTGGCGACAGCACTTCCACATCCTGGAACAATGTTCACTGACGGCCCTGTTTACCATCGATTATATCTGACCATGTTCGAAGTACTCTTCGAAAGGAAGAGAGAACACTTGAGTCCCATCGTCCCCACCTGTCTAGTGACTACTATACAGTGAAGCAACCTGTAAAAGAGTAACACTTATTTATTGACAGCAAGACTACAGGTACTGCCAAACGTTGATCCAAGAAAATTGCAGCACTGATCGAAGATGGTCGTAGCGCAGAATTCAGACAACACGATCATAACGGTGCAGCTAGCCCTAATAAGCAGCTGTACTTCAAATGGGGGCCAGCTGACGCACTGAGAGCATTTGCGCGTACATCTGAGTCGCTTACTAGTTACTGGGTAGCAAGTGCTGTTACTAACGATCATTTCTGGAATGGACGCGAAAGGCTAGCAGATGAGCTTTGATGACGTAGCGTGGTGAAGCAGAAGACGGAAATAGGGCAATGCTGTTTGAGCTGCCGCATGTCAACAGCGCGTAATGCGAATGGTGGCCGTGCCAGCGGCCATGGCCATAGCTGGAGAACCGCCGGCATAGATGGGAACGCCTAGTAATGTGGTAACGTGTGTGAGCTACGATATTTCAGTGTTTGTTTTAAAGCGTTGTGGAGATCTTTGGTTGAGGGGATACGTTAGAGGAACATACGTTACAGTAAATATTTGAAGTGTTATACAAATCTCTTTTCGTCAGCTTTATACAGCGTCAATTTCGTATGCTTTTATGTAATCACGTGACGTGATGCAAATCTTATGTGCAATAATTATGTTCCTAATACTGGTAAAATTATATATAAATAACAACTCTGCTAAGGATCAGAAGAAGAGGATAAAACAATTGCGACAAAGAGAGCTAAGTGCGGCTGGCCCGGCGGAGGTTCGAGTCCTCCCTCGGGCATGGGTGTGTGTGTTTGTCTTTAGGATAACTTAGCTTAAGTAGTTTGTAAGCTTAGGGACTGATGACCTTAGCAGTTGAGTCCCATAAGATAAAAAATAAATAAAAAAGAGAGCTAAGTTTTGTATATGTTATAAGCCCACAAGCATCTTGCGTTAGGTCACAAGAGTGTGACTCCTATCAGATCTAGTGTGAACTCTAGGAATAGTGCAACATTCGAACTCAACAATAATACCTTCCATTTCCTTACAGCTCCCTTTAATACCATGGAAGTTATTCCCTGATGCCTTAATAGATGTCCTATCATTCCGTCCCTTCTAACTGCCAGTGATTTCCATGTATTGCTCTCCTCTCCGATTCTGCTCAGTACCTCTTCATTCCTTCCCCTATCAGTCCATCTAATTTTCAACATTGGTCTGTACCCCACATGTCAAATGCTTCGATTCTGGTCCATTCCTGTTTTCCCATAGTCCATGTTTAATTACCATACAATGATGTGCTGCATACGTACATTCTCAGAAATTCTTTCCTCAAATTAAGACCTGTGTTCGATACAAGTAGACTTCTCTTGGCCAGCAATGCCTTTCTTGCCGGTGCTAGTCTACTTCTGATGTCCCCCTTGCTCCGTCTGTTATTGGTTAGTTTGCTGCCTAGGTAGCATAATTACTTAACTTCATCTACTTCGTGACCATCAATCCCAATGTAACGTTTCTCGCTGTTCTCATTACTGTTATTTCTCATTACTTTAAATTATCTTCCGTGTATTCTCAATCTATATTCTGTACTCATTAGACTGTTCGTTCCATTCAGCAGATCCAGTGGTTCTTTTTGAATTTCATTGTAGATAGCAATGTCATCAGTGAACCGTATTACTGATATCCTTTCACTTTAAATTTTAATGTGACTCCTGAATCTTTCATTTGTTTCCATCAATGCATCTTCGATGTACAGATTGCGCAGTAGGAGCGGAAGGTAATATCACTGTGTTACACTCTTTTTGATTCGAACAAATCGTTCTTGGTCGTCCCCTCCTTTTATTCCCTGTTGGCTCTTGTACATATTGTCCATTACTCTTCTCTCCCTATAGCTTATCCCTATTTTCTCAGAATTTCGAACATCATGCACCATTTTACATTGTCTAACGCTTTTTCCAGGTCGATAAATCCAAAGAACGGGTCTTGATTTTTCATTAGTATTGCGTCCATTATGTAACGTTAGAATTTCCTCTTTGTGCCTTTACCATCCCTAAGTCAAACTCATCGTCGACTACCACGTCCTCAACATTCTTTTCCATTATTGTGTACACCATTCTTGTCAGCAAACTTGGTTGCATGAGCTGTTAAGAGGATCGTGCGATAATTCTCGCACTTGTCAGTTTTTGCAATCCTCGGAACTGTGCGGATAATATTTATCCGAAAGACACGTGGTATGTCGCAAAACTCATACATTCTACACACAAACCTGTATAGTCGTTTCGTTGCCATTTCCTCCAACGAGTTTAGAAATTCTGATTGCATTTTATCTACCCCTTCTGCCTTGCTTGATCGTAAGACTTCTAAAGTTATTTTAAATTCTGGTTTCAAAGCTGAATCCCCTATCTCTTCTATATCGACTCCTGATTCTAGTTCTATCACATGACAGAAATCTTCCCCCCATAGAGGTCTTCAATGTACTCTTTCCACCTATACGCTCTGTCCACTGCGTTTAACAGTGGAATAACAATTTAGTTCTTAATGCTACCACCATTGTTTTAAATTTCACCGAAGGTGACATTCCTACATTCTGAGACATTCCTTTCAATAAGCATTTCTTTTTCGATTCCTTCACATATTTCATGCAGCTATTTCGTCTTAGCTTCCCTGCAATTCCTATTTCTTTCATTCCTGAGGGATTTGTATTTCTGTATTCCTGAATTTCCCTAAACATACTATGTGATCAAAACTATCCTGACACCTCGCTGCAAATGACTTACAAGTTCGTAACGCCCTCCATCGGTAATGCTGGAATTGAATATGGCGTTGGCCCACCCTTAGCCTTGACGACAGCTTTCACTCCCGCAGGCATACGTTCAGTCAGGTGCTGGAAGGTTCCTTGGGGAATGTCAGCCCATTCTTCACGGGGTGCTGCACTGAGAAGAGGTATCGAAGTTGGTCGGTGATGCCTGGCACGAAGTCGGAGTTTCAAAACATCCCAAAGGCGTTCTGCAGGATTCATGTCAGGACCCTGTGCAGGCCAGTCCATTACAGGAATGTTATTGTCGTGTAACCACTCCGCCACAGGCCGTGCGTTATAAACAGGTGCATGATCGTGATGAAAGATGCAATCGCCACTCCCGAATTGCTCTTCAACAGTGGAAAGCAAGATTTTGATTAAAACATCAATGTAAGCCTGTGCTGTGATAGTGCCTCGCAAAACAACAAGAGGTATAAGCTCCCTCCATGAAAACACGGCCACACATTAACACCACCGCCTCCGAATTTTACTGTTGGCACTACACACGCTGGCAGATGACGTTCACCGGGTATTCGCCATACCCACACCCTACCACCACATTATTTACCGTGATTCGTCACTCCACACGTTTTTTCACTGTTAAATCGTCCAATGTCTACGCTCCTTACTCGAAGCAAGTCGTCGTTTGGCATTTACCAGCGTGATGTGTGGCTTATGAGCAACCGCTAGACCATGAAATCAAAGTTTTCTCCCCCCCCCCCCCCCCGTCGCCTAACTGTCTTAGTACTTGCAGTTGATCCAGATGTAGTTTGGAATTCCTGTGCAATGGTTTGGATAGATGTCTGTCTGATATACGTTACGACCCTCTTCAACTGTCGGCGGTCTCTGTCAGTCCACAGACACGATAGGTCTGTACGCTTTTGTTGTGTACATGCTCCTTCAAGTCTCCGCTTCACTATCACGTCGGAAGCAGTGGACCGAGGGACATTTAAAAGTGTGGAAGTCTAGCGTACAGACGTGTGTCATAAGTGACACCCTATCACCTGACCACGTTCGAAGTCCGCGAGTTCCGCGAAGCAGCCCATTCTGCTGTCTCACGATGTCTAATGACTTCTGAGGTCGCTGATATGGAAAACCTTGGAGTAGGTTGCAGCACAATGCTCCTAATATGAAAAACGCATTTTCGGGGTGTCCGGATACTTTTGATCACGTAGTATATATTTGTACTTCCTTCTTTAATCGATCAACTGAAGCATTTCTTCTGTTACCCATGGCTTTTCGCTGTTACCTTCTTTGTACCTATGTTTATCTTTCCAGCTTCTGTGATTGCTCTTTTTAGAGATGTCCATTCCTCTTCAGCTGTACTGCATACTATTACTGTATCTATAGCCTTAGTGAACTTCAAGCGCTTGTAGTCATTCCTTAGTACTAACGTGTCGCCCTTCTTTCTGTATTGATTCTTTCTAACTAATCTCTTAAATTTCATTCTACTCTACATCACTACTACATTGTGATCTGAGTCTACATCTGCTCATCGGTACGCCTTACAATTCCGTATCTGATATCGGAATCTCTGTCTCGCCGTCATGTAATCTAACTGAAATCTTCCCGTGTCAGCCGGCCTTTTCCAAGTAAACCTCTTGTTATTCTTGAACGGAGTATTCGCTACTACTAGCTGAAATTTATTATAAAACTCAATTAGTCTTTCTCCTGTCTCATCCACTGTCACAATCTCGTATTCTCCCGTACCCGTTTCTTCTATTCCTTATCCTACAACTGCATTCTAGTCCCCTCATGAGTATTAGATTTTCATCTTCCTTTATGTACTGTAGTATCCTTTCAATATCCTTATACTATTTTTCTACCATTCGTCTTCAGCTTGCGACATCGGCAGGTATACCTGAACTATCGTTGTCAGTATTGGTTTCCTGTAGATTCTGATAACAACTCTATCACTGAACTGTTCACAGTGACACACTCTCTGCACTTCTTCCTCATTCATAACGAATCTTACTCCAGTTATACCATTTTCTGCTGCTGCTGAGATTACCCTATACTCATCTGAACAGTTATCCTTGGCTTCTTTCAATTTCACTTCACTGGCCCCTACAATATCGAGACTGAGCCTTTGTATATCCTTTCCAGATTTTTTTGCTTTCCTACCACATTCAAAGTACTGACATCCCACGCCCCGATTCATGGATTGTTATTCTTCCTTTGGTTATTCAATGTGTTTTTCACGATCACCTGAATTACTGGCGACGTGACCTGTGGATACACCTTATGTGCCTTTAATGCAGTGGCTTCGGTTGCCTCCTGCATTCTCAGCCGTTGATCACTGCTAATTCATTGGCCTTTAGGAGCAGATTCCCACCCTCACGACAACAGAATGCCCAGAACCTCCGTCTGCTTCCCCACCCTATTTGAAAAGGCTGTTGATAGAATTAGGGTGGCTTTTTATTCCAGGAGTCTTCGGCCGCCAGTTCTGGTTATTAATCAAAATTTAAGCGGTTTCGAACCTGGACCCATGGACGTTTTGACTGTTAGTCAAAGACGCCACCCCTAGACCAAAGGCGCTACTTGAAGATACAAGAATAAATATTTATATTTTGACAAGTTGTGTAAATTTTGCCATGTTACCCTGTTGCCAAGTTTTCTGCTGTTACTGAGTATCTATGTTTCAAAGCTCCTAAAGAAACTTAAACACTCAGCAATAACATAACACTTACAAGGCAAACTCCACATCGCACACCTCTGAGATTTTATAGTAAGTTATCCCAATGGATAGCCCATCAAAAACAGAACACAGATCAAGCATGGAAACTGGAAGAAGGTGTACTGAACTGTGGAAAAGATAAGCAAAATAGAAATAGTGAGCGGTCTGAATATGTGCAGTATCTAGTGACTGCAACCGGCATCGAGTCATCGTATTTTCGCTGAGCTCTGATCAACTGAATTCCAAACCAATT
Source organism: Schistocerca nitens (assembly GCF_023898315.1). Lineage (NCBI taxonomy): Eukaryota > Metazoa > Arthropoda > Insecta > Orthoptera > Acrididae > Schistocerca > Schistocerca nitens. The sequence goes on from NC_064616.1 coordinate 956,119,107, forward strand.
TCAACCCCACCATTCTCATTTTGACCAACAACTAAATCAAAAACTTGTTTATATAATAAAAATAAATAAAGCATAATTACAATAAAAAATGTAAGAAAACAAAATAAATAAAAAAGTCAGAAAAATAATAAATTATAACTGAATATGAAAATTAATGCAAATCAATTATTAAAAAAAATTTAAAGACGTAAAAACTGCACGCGTCAGAAGAAATGTAAAGTTTTGGGAATAAATTTTCTAAATTAAATAATTTATTACATGTTTTATTTTTTCTATCAAAAACATTTATGTAATTGAAAGCCATCAGATCTAAGATTTGTAAATATTTTAAGGATGAGAAATCAACTGATAATTTTACTGAGCAGAAATATACAAAAGACAGTTATTGAACAATGTGTAGACCATGTTTAAATGACTGTCACTAAAATATACAATAAAAAATTAAACTATTGGTGTATGTGGGAGACATGTTTCTATATATATTATTATAAAGAATATTTCAAATTAATTCCAAATGAAGAACATTCAAAATATTTTATAGTTGGGAAACAAAAGATGATCAGTCTTCTTTAGCTGATGTAAATTCTAAGATTGTGTAAATTGACACTAAAAAAGATTAAAACTCATAAGATTCCAACAATGAAACTTAAGTATTTGAATAAATTTAAAAAATTACAGAAAAAACAAAATGGTAAAAATGAATTTCATATAACTGGGTCTCTTTAATGTTCTAGAAAATTGTAACATAATACACATTTTAAGAGGAACATAAAGAGTGTCATTTGATAAATTTATGAGAATGTTAGTTATCACATTCACATTTTACATTGAGAATTATGTAGGAAAACCATTTTCAGATATAACTGATGTTGTGAATTTAAAAGCAGATTTCGATAGTTAGGGATATAGCTATAGAATTTAATAACATAAAACTGATAAATTTCCTAATAAAAAATAAATGTATTACATGTGAATGTTATAAAAATTGTAATGTATTAAATGAAAATGTTTAGAAATTGCCTTTAGCATACTTTAATGTATAAATTTAATGTATCAATTTTATGTTTTTAGTATGATGAGGACTAACAGTTTTCATAGATTTCAATAGAATATGTTTCAATTTTAAAACTTCATATTGAATTCATAGTTCTATATAGTTCTCTATTGTTAAATGAACAGCCTTGTAAATCTTGTAAACATATTTTTTTGTGCAACACATTTTCTTTAATACTTTCGATTTTTGCCTTCCTTATCATCAACTTTATAAGGTTATATTTTTTATCTTAAACCACAAAATTCTCTACATTCATCTCTCAATTTTCCTAATATGTTTTTATTAATTCGAGGTAGGTTATATTAATATGTCCAGGGAATTCTCTTGTATCTAAATAATCAATCATTGCTTTCATATCTTCATAAAAATCTTAAGTTTTTTGATTGTAATTGTAGCTACCAGGGTCTTTATAAAAAATTAAAAATGTTCTTTATTTTTGTTTAATAATAGTATAGTGAAAATAAATTCTTTCAACGAATATCAGCTATCGCCATTCCAACATTAACAACATTGTACTTTTTTCCTATGTATATCAACAAAAGTTTTATTGCACACTGTTGTCTTTTTAAATTTTGAATTAGCTGATAATTTGCTATAGCTTTCAGTATCTGTATCTAATTTTTATTTACTCGCTTTTTTACATTTTCCATTGTGTTTTAAAAAAAATAGCTTCATTCATAAGTTTGTAAAAGTCTTTTTGAAAATCACTTTTTCCTTTGATTCACGCTTTTGTTTCTAAATCTAATTTTTTTTCACCAATCAGTCTGTTTAAATTTTGAAAGCTTACGAATTTTTTATTGTTATTCTCTTGTCATAATCAGGTAATAGTGGAACCGGTTTTTAGTTATTGTTAGCATAAAATCAAAAGAAAAGCCAGGTGCTGTATCACTCCAAGCTGCAACTAAATTAGAAAAGTGTTTCTTAAAATTTTCCAAATCATAAGGTAATAGTAAATCATTGCTTTTAAGATATAAATCATGATATTTACCAAGATATTTTAAATTAAACTTTCCCCAAACTAATTGTGCATGTTAATGAGATTCTTCACTTATATCAGAATCATTTACTTATTATAAACTCTTTCTTTTGGTGGAAGCTCTACTTCTTCAGATTTTTCAAATATATCCATATTATCACAACAATAAACTCATTTTTAGTAACTAAATTTATTAGTTTTTAGCTGAGAAAGCATTCAGAGGAATGTGACAAAATATAATTTTCAAAGACCACATAAATTCAATTGAAGCTAATCATTTCTTAAATCTATGAAAACCAGAAATTATGAAAGCTGTTATAGAAAAATTAGTTACCTAAAAGTTAAAAGTAAGTTATAATTTTTCTTGTGAATATAAAATGCAGACAAATAATAAAGTTAAGGAATGAGGGAATCAAACACTATATTGTAGGTATTTGAGAACAGTGAAACGAGGTATTTCAAAAAAAGAAAAAGAATAATTTTCAAGCTCATGTTTCTGATTGGACATTAAGCAGAACTATAGACTACAGTTAGCAATTAATAATTATGTTCCATTAAGATGTTCATCTTACATCATACTACCAGAAAAAATACAACAAAAGAAGTTTGTTTTAATGTCACATATGAATATCAAAAACATTTTTATGGGCTATAAAATGATGACCTCAATATTGATCAAAAACTTAAATGTTCTGACTTACCAATTAAGGTTGAAGAAACTGCAAAAATGGAGACTTAAATTAATGTTTAGAATTTTAATAGAAATGTCAAGTACATCCATTATATACAGCAAAACCTAAAAAAGATAAGACCATCTATATTTACTCTATTTTATAGAAGGAAATAATTCACGCTACTGCTGGAAAAAAGATATAACTAGACTCATTTTACCCCAAATATAAAAAAAAGTAGAGAATCGATATTTATTTGCCATATCCGTTTTGTACATTTTAATAATAAAGAAAGAGTAATGGTAACATATAAGAAATATAATCAAGCTGTTATTGATATAATGGACGAATTAGTTGACAATGCATTGACTTAAATTAAAGAAACTAGATGAATTGGAAAACTTATTTATCTTTAACATCAGCACAAGATTATTTTGAGTAATTTAATGACATTCCAACAATCAGAAAATATGATATGGATTATACCGCAAGTGAAACAGAAATTTGAGAATTATCAAATTAATATGAAGAAGAGGTTAAGGATACAAGAAAGTTTAATTATGAAGCACAACCGTTAGATGTTAAAAAAATCTAAGTGAAAGAATGCTAGGACAAGTCAACCATGCTGAGGATGTATTTCTTAGATTAACATAAGACTGTAGATGTTAGAAATAAAATATTTGATACTGCTAATTTATCAAAGTATGTTGATACATTATATCATTCTGGTACATTGTATTCTAATAATAATCCAATTAAAATAAAATCAAGTAAAGGCAACAATTATAATATTTGATAAAAGTAAGTTTGATATTTATTTTTCATAAAAATGCCAGTAAATTTCGAGTCCAATTGAAACTTATAAAGAAAAAGGGGTCAAGATTTTATTTAACAATTTACAGAAAACCATTGTAGTATCTTTGGATGAATGATGTCCACCGATTAATCCAATGATTAAAAATAACCCATAGAGAAAAATTAGATTGAAATAAACACCATTACAATGAAAAAGTTGAAACAGAAAACTGTTAACAAATAAATTCAATGTTTTTATTATTAAGACTCAAAGGTGTTCCTTATCTAAACTGATTTTTCATTAATTTACCTTACACGTTCAGGAAATTAGAAACTCATGGAAAACCATTAGTTGAACAGCTCAGAGCAAAATATTACTATGCTCCACTTTTGTGTTTCTGAGAAAAATGCATTTTATAGTTCCAAAAATTTCTTTAAATCAGATTTCGTACCTTTACTTGTGTATGTTTATGTTAGTTATACATGTTTTGATTCTGTAAAATGCCATATATATCTGAAAAACCTGATGTAGATGGCAATTAAAATAATGGGTGCATGATTAATGGTGACTTAGCACTTTCTTGCCTCAGACCTTGGCTTAATATGACAGTAAGAAATTATATTTATTAATTATTATGAGTTGTGTACTAAATAATTGGTAACATATAAAAATGTTCAAATGTGTGTGAAATCTTATGGGACTTAAGTGCTAAGGTTATCAGTCCCTAAGCTTACACACTACTTAACCTAAATTATCCTAAGTACAGACACACACACCCATGCCCAAGTGAGAACTCGAACCTCTGCCGGGACCAGTCATAAAGTATAATAAAATTGTGTTTTAATGTGATATATGTGTCCCCCCTCAGGGAACACCACCTTAACATAGCAGCCCTATCCATGCAGGCGAGGAGTTTTGTGTACTCTGAATACAGAGGGCTATGCTGGCGGCAGCTTAGCTACCAGCAGAATCACCCATGCCGGACAGGCCAAAGAGGAGGAGCCAGATGAAGTGTTTCCAACAACGACCTGACTCATATCCTATCCTATCCTATCCTAAACCTCTCCTTTTTCCTTACCACTATGAAACCCTTGTCAGGGATATGGCGAAGTCCATAACGGCAGCTACAGTGGAGAAGAACATCTGTGGTACAGTGCAGCTTGTGGAGGAGGAACCCTTTCCCTCCTAAGGGCATATGAGGAGTGGAACCACTGCTTTGTGGGCATCTTCAAAGGCTGAGGGAGTAAACAATGAAAGAAAATCCTCAGATCCATTAGGCTTAGCAGGCCAGCAGATGATAAGAAGTTGTCATTCCTTTCAATCAAACAACGATCCTCAGAGTAAAACTACCTAATGTAGACAGCACTTCTTGTTCCCCTGGAACGAATGACAGCTCTTCACAGCCTGAAGAAAATCTAAGGAACCCTACAAAAAGACAAAAACCAGTTGAGAGTGGGAACATTAAATGAACTAACCTCGACATGAAAGACTGAAGAGTTTGTAGAGATGATGTTGAGGAGAAAGAATCATAACCTTGGACTGAGTGACACCAAGTGGAAGGGGAAAAACTCCAAATTGCTGAGAGGTTGGTACAAATTGTACTGGCAACGTCACAATAAAGAGGCAAAAAGTGGAGTGGTGTTTGTGTTTCACAAAGACATTGACCCAGTTACACATGTGAGCTTCGTAAGTGAAAGGATAGTTAGAGCAAGGGTGAACTTGGGAAAGAGTAGTTTTACTATACTCCAAGTATACACACCTCAGCAAGGGTGCAGTGAGGAAGAGAAAACAAAATTCCTTGAAGAACTGGAAGACCAAGTAAGAGAGGATAACTTTATGATAACTGGGGATCTGAATGCCCAGGTCGGCATGGCCAGAAATGGATATGAAGAGATGATGGGCCCTTTTGGATACAGAAAACGAAGCGTTGAGGGTGAAGAAATTCTAAATCAGTGCCTAAGGAATCGTCTTTTACTGAAGAATACATTCTTCAAGAAACAAGATAGCCATACTGTTACTAGATATGGCTGTGATGGCAAATTTAGACTACATATTAATGGACAAATAAATTGGAGGAAAAGTAAGGGACACTAAAGTCATACTAATTGAGCACTTGGATAGCGACCACATGTTACTAGTAGCTGATCTAAATTAGAAAATGAAAAGTTTGGATACTGTACAAAGAATGCCAAAAATAAAGGTGTGGAAGTTTAAAGAAGAAGTAAATAAGAAAACTTTCCAGAATCTAGTAGCACGAAAATTGCCAAAAACTGAAAGGGATTCTATAGAGGAAGAGTGGAACCTATTTAAAACGGCAATAATTAACAGTGCTGTACAGATATGCGGCAAAGAAAGGGTAAAGTGAAAGACAAACAAACCAGTCAGTGGAACGATGGAGTAACAGATGCAATTAAATAATGTAATTGGCAAAGAAAAACATGGAGTTTGAAGAGAGAAATCAGAACCAGGGTCTGGAACCAAAATATGAATGCAAGGTGACAACACTGGAGAAGGAATACCAACAAAAGAAACTACAAGCAAAGATAATTGTGAAAGAAGAACTGGAGAAGACTTGGGAAATATTCTGCCAGAAACTAGAGTAGGATAGCAAAGGGAACCAAAAACTGCTTTATAGGTTAATGAAAAGTAAAAGATCTGATACAGAAGACATAAAAGAGATTGTAACAGAGGATGGCGATATTATAAGGGACATGGAACGTATCAGAGAAGAGATGAAGAATGATTTTGAAATCTTGCAGAATGGGGAAGGTGCACAAGAAAGTGACACCAAAGTCATTCAACTCGAGGAAGAGCAGGATCCAATCTCTTGCGTAGATACTGAGAATTCCCTGAAACAGATGAAGAGTGGGAAGGTGGCTGGACAAGATGAGATTAGAGCAGGTATGATTAAAGTCGCAGGAATCCATGGAATAGAATGGTTACACCACATGCTGGTGGTGATATGGAAAGAAAGAAAAGTGTTGGACGAATGGAAAAAAAGGAACTATAATACCATTGTTCAAGAAAGGTAGTAGAAAGAAATGCACCAACTATTGAGGAATCACAATGTAATCATACTGCCTGAAGATAATGGAAAAGGTCATAGAAGAAAGATTTCAGAAAATTCTAGAACAGCTATCAGAGGAAGAACAGCAAGGGTTCAGAAGTAATAAGGGAACAATATATCTCATTTTGAGAAAAAGGAAGGGACTTGATAGTAGTATTCATGGATTTGGAAAAATCATATGGCAGTGTACCAGGGGATGCTTGAGAAAATATATTGTTCCCGATTCATTAATTAAAAAAGTCCAGATGCTGTACGATGGTGGTGAGACCAGTGTACAAGTAGGAGGTGGAAGATCAAAATGGTTTAAGACAAAGAGAGGTGTTCAGCAAGGCAGTTAGATTTACCTTCACTCTTCATTACACTTACAGACACTATCATGAAAGAAATAAAGGAAAAATAAAATGAAGATCTCAACGCTTTTGTTTTTGCTGATGATATCGCCATTTGTGGAGAGACAGTTCAGAGGAGACTAGGTTACTGGAAGATAAAATTTAAAAAATTCATGTTAACTCTAAGTAGGAACAAGACAGTGACAATGAAGACGAGCAGGACACCTACACCTTACACATCATACTGGAGTGGGAGACGGTTGAATGCATGAAAAGATTCAATAATCTGGGTAGCATCACATCATGTGATGGAAGTTCCAAACTAGAAGTATTAAACAGTATAACAAAAGGGTCTAGTTTCTTCCCCCAAGTATGAAATCTAGTCTGGGATAAGGAAGTACCTCAAACAGTCAAACAGACCATGTATAATACTTATCTCCTGCCAATCATGATGTATAGTATAGAGGTCTGTGTCATAAATAAGAGAGAAGAGAGTCAAATATAAGCATGTGAAATGAAGTTCTTTACGTCAGCTCTACAAAAAACTGGAAGGGATCGAGTCAGGAATGATTATATAAGGAAAGACCTGCAGGTGACATTGCGTACAGAGGAGAGAATGAGTGCTTTGAGACTGAAGTGGTTCGGTCATCTGAAGCGAATGCACTCGACTCGAACTCCCCGCCAGTATTTGGAGATGGAAATAGCACGAAGAAGACCAATTGGGTGGCCTAGAAAGAGGTGGACAGGCCAGTTTAAGAAAGATCTCAAGAGGAGAGGAGTAACTCGGGATGTAGTGGAGAGAGAAAAGCAAAACCAGGACAGAAACCAATGGAGGCATATCATTCGCAAACTTCATATCCAGCTTGCTGGAAGGGAATCCTGATGCTAATGATGATATGAAACAAATTTCGAGCAAATGAAAATATTCTTTCTCAGTTAAAAGAGCAGATTGTTCAGTCAGTGTTAAGAGGGCAATATGCCTTCCAACTCTTTGCACTCAACACTAATAAAATGAATGTTGAGCTGGCGGAATGAACTGTAGTAGATCCTGAAAATCCTTGAACATCTTTGAATCAAATGGAATTTATTCTGTGTACTTCTGCCTGAGCTGAACATCTGCTGATCTTCCTTGTTTCACAGTTGTGAATGGAGCTCCTTAATCATGCACAGAATATTTCACATACAGTGCTCCTGGTGATTCACTCACAAATTTGGGACAGTGAATGTTGGGAACTTAAGAGTCATTTTGCCATCAGCAACTGTCCTCTTCCATATTATGTTCAAAAAGGTGTCATTTGCATTAAAATATTTTTCTTGCCATAGTGGGGAGTTTGAAGAGTTCCCTATGCAGTTTTTTGAAATAGTATACACATTCCTGGGGACTACTTTGAAGGTCAGTAAAACTTTGAAACACATAACTATTTTGTACAAGCTGTAGATAAATAGTTGCCACTATTAAAGTTCCAACCATTGTAGATATAATAAAAATTTAGAAAAGAGACGTGAAGCAGATAAGGAACATCAGTTATCTGAAAAGAAAGGAGTGTATGCCGAAGATTTTTCGTTGGGCGAATAATTACCAGAAACAGCAGTTAGAGGACTAATGTAGCAAAAACGAGAATTACACGTAGCATTCAATGATATAGGTTGGGGGTCATAAATTTTAAAATATAATCAGTAACAATTCTTCCAGTCCATATGTGGCATACAGCAAACCAGTGCTTAACAGTATTGGTTAAAAACAGTCTTGGTTGCATTTTTTTTTTATTTTTCAACGACGTGTTTCGCCTTATTTAGGCATCTTCAGCTTATCTTTTCTAGATGGACGCGAGAGGAACCAACGTCTGCAGATAACCTGAAGGTGCCTAAATAAGACGAAATGCGTCGTTGAAACATAAAAAAGAAATTGCAACCAAGACTGTTTTTAACCAATACTATTCAGTAGCATCTCAGTAAACAACTTCTTTGAATTTTTAATTATATTCTATTAGGTGTTTTCATTCAAAATTACATAAAACTTTTCATTTTATTCCATCAGGTGATTTTAAACAGAAATTTTTAAACTTTTAATTCAATTCATTAAGGCGATTTCAATCAAAATTATAAAATATTTTAATCTAAATAAACGAATACTCTTACAGCTGATTATACTTTGGTGCCAAGTGATAAAACTAAACCTAAACTTATGCATAAGCAAAAAAAGAGATGAAAACTAGTAGAAATGTGCTTTTAACATTAGGTATTCAAATAACAAAAGGATTAATAAACATCTTATAAAAAAGGAAAAACAGTTATGAGCTAACAAAACATGAAATCATATTTTTACCTTTTTTAATGACTCTGCGACCATGTTTAGCTGCTGTCAGGACAGTAGCCAGTACAGTATCAAAACAAAAGACAGATAATTTAAAGAAAACAAGACATAATGGAAAAGACCAGAACCGGAGTATAAAAACTTGCAGAGAATAATAAAAATTAATAAACTTTTGTCAAATTATTATACAGAAAATATCATTAAGGAATCAAAAATTTTAGAGGCATTCTTATGACTGACGAATTACCTAAAAAGACAAAAAAATAGAATATAGTAGAATATGGTATAGTTTATTTAGATATCTCTGGTACTATAACTACTCATTCTATTTAGTATTATAAAACAAATAACACAAATATATTTTTCTCTCATTTGGTGGAAATACAGTAAGAGAATTCATGAAATATTTAGGAGAAAATGATTTACATAAAGATATTCTAAGAATACAAAATTTTGATTAAGTTATTTGTGATAGTTTGTATTTCTTTGTGTTAATTAAAAATGGCTCTAGGCAATATGCGATTTGACATCTGTGGTCATCAGACCCCTAGAACTTAGAACTACTAAACCTAACTAACCTTAGGACGTTACACACATCCACACCCAAGGCAGGATTCGAACCTGGCACCGTAGCGGTCATGCAGTTACAGACTGTAGTGCCTAGACCCGCACAGCCACACCGGCTGGCATTTATGCTATAACTGTTATCAAATAATTATAAATTTCATTATACTTTAAATTTAATAAATGGGCAGTTTTTGGAAATAAACTAAAAGTAATATGTGAAGAATCAGAAAGAAAGAAACACTAGAATCAAAATTTAGAGCAAAATTTAAGGAAAATGAGTTCGGAGAAACAAAATAAAAAATAATAAGGAATTAAAATAAAAAATTAATAGATATGAATTAGAGAAAATAAAAATGAAATAGATTTAAAAAATATTCAATAATATGTAAATTGAGGTGTATTTCATAATCTCTATGATATAACTACTGCTAAGGAATCAATAAAAAAATTGCGAAAATCAAAGTTTTTTACTGCAGAACTAAATGATAAAGTTAAAACTCCTCCAGTATAAGTGGATTACGATTTTATACACTCCTGGAAACGGAAAAAAGAACACATTGACACCGGTGTGTCAGACCCACCATACTTGCTCCGGACACTGCGAGAGGGCTGTACAAGCAATGATCACACGCACGGCACAGCGGACACACCAGGAACCGCGGTGTTGGCCGTCGAATGGCGCTAGTTGCGCAGCATTTGTGCACCGCCGCCGTCAGTGTCAGCCAGTTTGCCGTGGCATACGGAGCTCCATCACAGTCTTTAACACTGGTAGCATGCCGCGACAGCGTGGACGTGAACCGTATGTGCAGTTGACGGACTTTGAGCGAGGGCGTATAGTGGGCATGCGGGAGGCCGGGTGGACGTACCGCCGAATTGCTCAACACGTGGGGCGTGAGGTCTCCACAGTACATCGATGTTGTCGCCAGTGGTCGGCGGAAGGTGCACGTGCCCGTCGACCTGGGACCGGACCGCAGCGACGCATGGATGCACGCCAAGACCGTAGGATCCTACGCAGTGCCGTAGGGGACCGCACCGCCACTTCCCAGCAAATTAGAGACACTGTTGCTCCTGGGGTATCGGCGAGGACCATTCGCAACCGTCTCCATGAAGCTGGTCTACGGTCCCGCACACCGTTAGGCCGTCTTCCGCTCACGCCCCAACATCGTGCAGCCCGCCTCCAGTGGTGTCGCGACAGGCGTGAATGGAGGGACGAATGGAGACGTGTCGTCTTCAGCGATGAGAGTCGCTTCTGCCTTGGTGCCAATGATGGTCGTATGCGTGTTTGGCGCCGTGCAGGTGAGCGCCACAATCAGGACTGCATACGACCGAGGCACACAGGGCCAACATCCGGCATCATGGTGTGGGGAGCGATCTCCTACACTGGCCGTACACTACTGGTGATGGTCGAGGGGACACTGAATAATGCACGGTACATCCAAACCGTCATCGAAACCATCGTTCTACCATTCCTAGACCGGCAAGGGAACTTGCTGTTCCAACAGGACAATGCACGTCCGCATGTATCCCGTGCCACCCAACGTGCTCTAGAAGGTGTAAGTCAACTACCCTGTCCAGCAAGATCTCCGGATCTGTCCCCCATTGAGCATGTTTGGGACTGGATGAAGCGTCGTCTCATGCGGTCTGCACGTCCAGCACGAACGCTGGTCCAACTGAGGCGCCAGGTGGAAATGGCATGGCAAGCCGTTCCACAGGACTACATCCAGCATCTCTACGATCGTCTCCATGGGAGAATAGCAGCCTGCATGGCTGCGAAAGGTGGATATACACTGTACTAGTGCCGACATTGTGCATGCTCTGTTGCCTGTGTCTATGTTCCTGTGGTTCTGTCAGTGTGATCATGTGATGTATCTGACCCCAGGAATGTGTCAATAAAGTTTCCCCTTCCTGGGACAATGATTTCACGGTGTTCTTATTTCAATTTCCAGGAGTGTATAAATGAATAACCTTAATTACCCTTTAGACAATTATATTTGGTGTCTCAAATGTAAAGCATTTACTGGTAGATATCATCCAAACAGAGAAACAACAAAAATGGAAGATAAGGAACTTAAGGAAATTAGTCAGTTGTAAATCTAATAAAAGAAAATTTGTGAAAAAATTATATGTAATGGTTTATAATATCATACTATTCATACAGAAATACTTAATGTATTACATAAACCAATTAGAAAAAAATTTAGAAAGAAATAATCTTATTTCTTTGGTTTAGGTGATTTATGACACTCAGATTTAGTTGAAATGGATTCAGGTAAATTGTAGGGAATTTCAGAATTTTCTTCTAATGATCCAACTGAGGACAAAACTCGTAAAATAGTTTTAGATGCTTTTGAAATAATTTTACAGCACTCATCTCCTAGAAATTTACAAACAGGTAATGAGAAAGAGTTTAATGATAACGATTTCCAAAAACTGACAAAATAATATTGATGAGTATTCAATTTTTAATGAATTAATAGCAGGTATTGTTGAAAGACTTAATCACTTATGAGGAAATTATAAACGAATTCATTGACTTTCTAAATTAATTAATGAATGTTATAATACAAAATTTTCAACACTGAAAATAAAGCCAGAAGACATCAAGAAATAAAATTAAAAAAAAATTTCTGCAAACCCGTTACGGAAAAATAATTGCATATACTAACCCTAAATAAAAAATATGCAGTGAACTAAGAATAACTGAATTAAAAATAATTTTCGAAAAAGGCTACAAAGCTAATTGGTCACAAAAAGTTTTGTTAGTGAAACACTTATTTATTCTAAATCAAGGAGGTGAAGTGAAAGAAATTTTCATGGACAAGAAGACAAAAAACCGAATATCGAGTTGTATGTTTTGTCAAAAATGATGTAAAAGAGAAAGGTTATACTGTTTTTGTTAAATAGCTTTCTTTTTGTTTATCCTATAATTGTTGTGTATCTACAAATAATGTTATAATCTAATTTTTAACGAATTTTAATCTTTATATATGAAAACAATTGACAGCTATCTGTTTTATTCTTTTCCACTGAATGTAAAAAGTAAATATATTTTAAATATTCCTAATAAAGATGGAGATATTAGTAAAAATATTGGTGATGGTTGTTTTCATTCTGATCATCTCCAACTGTATATGAATTTTGTAATCATTCAAACTGATGTTTCAGATTATTCTCTATGAGCTGGAAAATCTAATGAATCTCATTTTGCTAACAGTGTTGAAAAGTTTTAGGTTTTGTAACTATAAACAAAAGGAAAATGTATTTTATCAACAGTTTAACATCCATTTCATACTTCATGACTTTTATTAAATTTAACTTCGTCTCTTTGAGAAAAAATTAGAACGTAAGGACATATACTTGATAATGGTAAAACAAAAAGAAAAGAAAATGAACTATTTTACCGATTAGGAATATTAGTTTTCTAGGAAATATATTATAAAAAAGTACTGTTGGAAGAAAATTTAACAGTTATTTTTACTTTTAGTTCACTAACTCTTCTTACTAATTATGAATTTGTTTTCTAACAGGAAGGATTAGGTTACTAATTATGTACATGAATTAGAACAGGGATGACTATAGTACAGTAGAACCGAGTGGGAGACACTGTTAAACTGGGAAATGTAGGCAGAACATGCATACTGATAGTGTTCTGTTACAGCTGGCTGCAGGACGGTGCAGGCAAGCCTAACCTTCCTCATTATGGTAGAAACCGTATCGCTGTTGCCATCATTAGCGGTCCGACATTTCAGAATATATAAGCTTTACAACAGTGAAACGGGGTTTTCCCTCTCTGACTGTACCTCTAGTTTTCATTGCTATAGAAAAAAACGTACATGTACCACTTAATAATCATAAAATTTTGTTGAAACTTATGTTGGTTGACATTTTTGTTCCGTTTCGGAAGCATATGGAGTGGCAAAGATAGGTGTCTCACTCTGTATATGCCATTTGTATTTCTCATATTGGATATGTGTGTATAGCAGGTTAAAGTTCCCATATGCCTCCTTCATGGTAACAGCATCTTGACCAACAGTCTCGAGAACGGAAACGATGTCATTACAGAAAACCATGTCATCTTGTTTGGATAAATATCCAGAAAAATAAGTATGGTGGGCACGATAAGCACTCATTTTCGCATCAGGAAGAAGAATGTTCCTTTCTTTCAGTCGTGAAACTAGAAGCTTCCGTTTTGCTTCGATAGTTTAAAATCACTAATAAGAGCATCGAGATCCCCTTGAGAAAAAAATGTCGTTTTATTCCCAGGATGCGTGCAGAATTAGTGCAGAATTGTGCAGAATTAGTGGGGTTATTGTATGATCGTCTTTGTCAGAAGAAGACTATTCATGTATTCTTGAAAGAGTGGAGTAATGGTAGGTAGTGGAAAAGGTGCTTCCAATCCATAGAGCAAGTGAGTGTGCTTATCTTCATCGTAGTCTTCTATGTCTTCATGTCTGTATTGACCTTCACTCACTGTCACTTTCTCATCAGCCAATTTGTCGCAAACTAACGGTCTGCTGTGCGATCAGTTGATTCCTTCCAAACCTGGGGCACCAAACGATATTCGGCGTGATTCTTTTAAACACCTTGTCAGGAGTTTAACGCAAGTGAAACAGCATGCTGGGAGCGGGGGGCATTTTTTCTCGTGGTCGCCAATCCCTTGCTCCCAAAATTAAGTGCGTATCGTTGTTATACAACAGGATCAAGTTTTCGTTTTTACGATTTCAAAGTAAACTTACCACACATAAAACAAAAGGAATATGGGTTATTTATACAATTGCGAGGCATATCTTCTTCTGGATTCAGACAAAACATAAATCTTCACCGAACCAACAGCAACTCACTTCACTGCGTCAGAACTCTGTTACACAACGGGATACGATGCAACATGAGCGTGACTCATCGGTCTCCTTCGTATCCTGGTCGTGAATGTCGGAACTGAGGATCATCTATGGAATTCCATGTGTATATTTTGATTGTTTACTGACAATTACATCTGCGAAAACATAAACAGAAGTACATTAAACAAGCAATACCAAATGAACCAGTACTGAGCATTCTCAAGTTATTTTATGCATACAGGGTACCTTATCACGAAACCGGTGCCCAATATTCGAAAACGGATTTGATTTTAGAATTCGGTAGCAGCTACGTAGCTAGGAACACCACTGACATTCCTTCTAACAAATATGCTGTTGACCAGTGTGATTAACATTGTATGGACTTTTCATGTCATTTGTATTCTTTTCACTTTCGTAACCGACTAATATTTTGGATGTATTTACTTTGATAATAATAGCCGGAGTGAGAAACTTGGGGTGGGGAAGTAACAGCTCAGGGTTCAATACAGCCCTTACTTGATCAAGTCAGTCAGGTACGAGTAGAAACCTTCGAGTTTTATTGGAAACTGGAGCCTTTACGGGAGGAAAGAAGGGAACAGTTATCTCCTAATAAGTCATCTCCTGTCCTACAAATTAACAACGCCACATCAGTCACTCTTTTTCTTATTAGATCTGGTAAAAACAGAAATGTCGTGTGACTTGGGCCTCCCGTTGGATACACCGCTCGCCTGGTGCCGCTGTTTAGATTTGATGCCACTTCGGCAACTTGCGCGTCGATGGGGATGAAATGATGATAATTAGGACAACACAAAACCCACTTCCTGAACGGAGAAAATGTCCGACCCAGTCTGGAATCGAACCCAGGCCCTTATGATTGACATTCTGTCGCGCTGACCACTCAGATACCGAGGGCGGACATTAGACCTGGTGAACTGGTTTTGATTTCCACTAAGCACCTCCACATGACCGCGAAATTAGAGAGATGGAATGACGAGTAATTCTTGAGTGTAGTACCATTATGCTTAACATGGGATGCAAGAGAGTATTTTTTGTGCTATGAGAGTTTTCGAAATAATTGTTTCTCCTACGATTTCCTGGAATGGTTGTTGGATCACCTTCTGAGGTAATATCGGGAACAGCTAATCGGTAGAGTGTAAAGAGAAGACCAGTCCATACCCAATACTTTGAAGAGATTTAGGAAATTAAATATTAATACCTATGATGTTACAGACAAAGAAAATACGGACACAACAAATCTACAGGAGACAGAGCAAAGGGTTCTGGAGGCATTCCAGTGGGGATTGCCAGCTGAAGTTTACGCCTAAGCTACGAGCGAAGTTTTCAAAGTCGTTAAATGAAGCTGTGGCTACTGCAATGGTTCTTGTGTAAAAGGATGCTGTGACCAGACCTAGAGAGAGGAGTGTGGCATTTAATACACAAGTCACATGTTTCCGACGGGCTCAACCTTGTCACAGCTGCAGGATATCTCTGTGTGGTAAAATGAAACGAGTTAAACATTCGGGGCGATAATGTCAGCATAGGTTTCCGCAAGTGCAGACAAGATGGACGCAAACATAGCTCTCACTCCGTCGCTACACAGAAACAGGAGGGCTACTGCCACCTTGTGACATTCCCAATTAATGTGACCGCAAGAGAAATTTGTGCAGAATTAGTGGGGTTATTGTATGATCGTCTTTGTCAGAAGAAGACAATTCATGTATTCTTGAAAGAGTGGAGTAATGGTAGGTAGTGGAAAAGGTGCTTCCAATCCATAGAGCAAGTGAGTGCAGTGACATCTAGTGACAGCTTCCACAAGACGGCTGTAGTAAGTCGGATTTGCTTATGAGAGACGTTTGAGCTGTGGTTGGATTTATGTTTTGCTGCAAATTCTTCTAAGATGGTTTCGAGGAACTAAACAAGGTAAATAGATAACTGTGGCTTTTTTTTAGCACCAAAGTGCCTCATGACTATTTCGGGATATTCAGGTCACAAAATAACCATTTTAGGAGCCTAAAATAGGCCCTTTCATTACCTCATTTAGGCTATATTAAAACTAAAATATGTCTTAAAAAGTCTAAGACAGAAAAATTAATCATAATATAAACTGCACAGTGTTGACATATGAGAGTATTATCATTAATTAAAAACAAGGGATATGGAAATATGCACAGATGCATAACGCAGTAAACAATGTACTACTTTAATGTTCAAACAGAAACTGCGAAACACAAAAACATGACAAATAAACTCTTTGTTGCATGCTTGTTAGAATATGATTTGTCCACACGTTTTATAGTGCACAAACTGTGGCAGCCACAGTCCTACACAACTAGTATCTGAACTAGCTGTACTTGGCATTTCCTTCTGCTGAACAACGTCTCTATGAAACCAGAAGATATTTTGGCAATATACAGACCACAATTGATACGTGCAGTTTAACTTGGCGGGTAGATAACGAAAATTCAACTATAACATCTCGTTCCTGAAATGAGAGAGCGGGCATAACAAAGGAGAGAGGTGAGGTTTCTCTACTGTAATCGCTAGGCAGCCTTAACTCTTCTCTTGCGCAGTTTTTTTTTTCATCTGAGGTCAGTTCAACGATTACGAGTAACTGTCTTTTTGGGAACAGGCAGTTGGCTAGGATTCTATGAGCTGCAGATCCTTTTCTTTCACATTTCCAAATAATGCTTTCAGTCCTTCCATGTTCGATTCCTGTATGCATTTCTAATCTTTTAAAGCACAAGAACGTCATGGTACACTGAACAATAGGTATCATTAGAATTTTAAAGTTAAAATACGTAAAAATTGGCATTAATGTCGAAATTCGCTGTTTTGGTTTCTAAATAGTTAATGGTTTTAAGTTTGTCATTACACTCGTAAGCACAAGTTTATATGCAACTAGGAACTCGCGATAAGAATAGGTTTTAACCTAAAGGTCTGCAGTCTGCTAATGATATTCCGTTAACTGTGGGCTACAAAGTGCTTGATTTGCTTCGTTAGTTATACGTTCCGTTTCAATGTGAAAGGGAAATGGCGCAACCTGGGATAATGGCACGCGTGCCGATACATAGCATTCCCTGCTGTGTATCATTGCCCTTCGCTTGTTGGAGAACTGATTGATTTTTACAGAAAATCTCAACATAATCAACATGTGAAATTTAATATGCTTTTAGTAATAGAATCATGTTATTTCACTATGAGTCGGAATTAAACCCCAAAAATTTCTATAGATTTGTGGACAAAAGAATCACTAGATTCAGCTGTGACTGCAGTTAGAAGAGGAAAGGAAATTAGAGAAACAGGGCGACAGTTTGAAGAATGGTGTCGCAGGTGGTGCAAAACTGGGCACAAAAGCAGTATGTAGTGAACAACAGGAGAAAGAACTTACTGACCATTTTCCGATACTGGCGAAATTATTTTCTGTGTGAGTTTAGGAAATATAACGTGAACTGCTTACGAAGGAAACAAATTAAAAGATGGTTTCATCCCTGTAACTAAATTAACTGGGAAAGGCTAGGTATAAGGATTCTTCAGGACGCACCCAGTTCTAGGCCAATGAGCCAACAACTGTGAACAGAAATTTAGCAGTTAATAGCAAGATATGCAAATACTTTGTGGTAACATCAAGGCTGTTCAAAATCAGAAAGGACCACTGACGAGTTACTGGAAATGTACTCTCAGTTCCTAATACGTGTCGAAATGACGACAGTGACAGTTCGTGCCAGACCGCGACTTGAGCCCGGATTTCCCGCTTTACGCGAGCGGTCACCTTAACAGTTACTTATTTATTTATTTATTTGCTTCTATTTTTTGTGGTGGCGCAGACTACGGTTCAGTAGTCTGAGTTTTCCAAAAATTAATAAGCTAATCATTTCTTTTGATGTACTTCCTGCCATCCGAGTATGAATCACGGTCGCACCCAAACTTTCATATGCCGTTGTCCATATGTCACGACCTGCACTCGTACGTTACGTACGAGTGCTGGCTGAGACACATGGACGATGACAAATGAAAGTCTGCGTCTGACCGTGACTCATGCTCGAATGGCTGAAGCAGTTAGGGCGACCGCTCGCGTAACGTGGAAATCTGGATTCCAATCCCGATCAGGCTCAACTTTTCATTACCATCATTCCAAAATACAGCTAAGGTGGTTCATATTTGCAGCTGTGAACACATTTCCTGTATTTCTTGACTATTGTAGTCCTTACAGTGCCTGTTCCGGCATCATACTTCTTAACAACACCGACATTGATATTTCGTATTTAATATCCAGTTCCAGACCCTCGACTCTCAATAAATATGTCCTTCCTGGACGAAAATATACGTAACGTACGAGTATAAGTGGTGACACACTGACGACGGCATATGAAAGTTCGGGTCTGGCCGTGATTCGTGTTCGGATGGTCGAAGCAGTTCAGGTGACGGTTCGCATGAAGCTGCAAAATCGGTTTTCAGTCCTGGTCTGGTAGAAATATTCATTATCATCATTACAATATACAGCCCAAAGAGGTTCATATTCGCAATTAAGAATACGTTTCCTGTATTGCTTGACAGGTGCGGTCGCTGCAGTGCCTATTCCTTCGGACATTCATTCTTGTCGGAAGGAACATTGTATCGTACTTATTAATAACACAGGCATTGCAATTTCGTAATGATGAATTGTTGCTAGGACGGCTGAGACATATCACAGAAGAGACACAGTCTTCACATGCAGATCCAACCCGTCTGATAATGGATAGTCATTTATGTCACATATCCAAAGTGTGTTACAATTGCCGCGCGGTCTAGGGCGCCTTGCACGGTCCGCGCGTCTCTCCCCGTCGGAGGTTCGAGTCCTCCCTCGGGCATGGGTTTGAGTGTTGTCCTTAGCGTGAGTTGGGTTAAGTAGTGTGTAAGCTTAGGGAGCGATGACCTCAGCAATTTGGTCCCATAAGAGCTTGCCACAAATTTACAAAATAAAATTGTGTTACAATTTCTGCAAAGAAAATACCAATATAGTGGTGCCCTTGCTACCACTAACTTCCCATACATTGCAGCCATTACATGGTTTCTTTCTACTGACCTCTTAAGCTGCTTACAACGAAGAGTGGTCCATATCAAAGGATTTGCAAGGCCGACGTCCACGTTTTATTTCAAACTGCACACAACACGGTTGCATAAACATAAACCCATTTGTGGCTTTAAAAAGACAGGAATCTTTACTGTAATTTCAGATGTGTTTTCAGAAAAGGACTCTGTTCCAGTGAATGAATCACCTGTTGATGTACAGGCAGCTGAAAGGAGAGATAACTCTACCGTAGATGTTGAGCCTTGTTAAAGAAGAGCATCGGTGTCTGTTCTAGACATTTGTCTAGTACCTAGGATGACTACAAACCCTGCAGATTCAAGCAGATCAAGCTCTAAACAACATGCAGAAATTCTAACGTCCATTCTAATGAAAAGTATTTCGGAAGAAGCGAAAGTGAGTTAGGTCAATAAGAAATGTTCCGCTAAAACAGCAAAAGAGAAGCAAGTTTAAAGGGAAAGCAATAGAATAATAAGAAATAGATAGTTTTTTTATGAGGATAACAGTTTGTCAGATGAAACTGATGACGAAGCGGTACTTTGTCAAGATGATGAAGTGGCAGACTGGACATGCATGAACTAGCCTCCGGCATTTCACAGACTAATGACACATATGACGTGTGCCTCCCTGTGGAAAATTTGGTCGTGATAAGAACTGTGGTATCAACACATCATGTTTTCTGGATGGGTTCACGCTGACTACAGTGCAGTTAATTCCACAGAAAACTTCAAATGTGACTTCTACCTTAGCAATAATGAAATTTAAAAAGACGTATAAGGGGTTCATAATTAGCATTACATTTTATTTAGGATAACCATCTTCGTCTATCTACATTAATAATTAAACTTTAAGAGCGTCGTGTCTGTTTGAACACACTGATCTCCAAAACTACTGGACGAGTTTTCATGGGGTTTTCACAATTAACCTGAGAGAGGCTTCAGGTAACGTACGAGCGTTATTACATCAAAAACAGTCAGGGGGAAAAAGATATCATGATGTAAAGTTTAACCTAAAACCGTCATAGCTGTCTGTTTGCACGTGATAATCTGCAAAATTACTATACGATTTTTCATGGGATTTTCGCGGTTAACTTGAGTGCAGCTTGTGGAAACATACAGTCTTTATTTCATCGAAACCGTAACACGAAGAAAGAGATATCGTAATTTAAAATTTAATCTAAAACTGTTTGCTCTGTTTAGTGGATCCTATGTATAATCATCACTGCGTATTACACCACAGAACCAGCAGATGGCGCCGTTAATTCTTTCTTCTTTTTAACTCAATGACATGTATTTTCGGAAATTTGAGTCAGTGACAAAATTAAGAGCCGCAGTGTTATCTTACGAATACAAACTAACATTGAATTTACTTGGCTATGATACACAAATTTACTGATTTCGCTTTGTGTATCAAAAAGTGAACGACATTACTTGGCTTCTTTCGGTATGTTTTATTTACGTTCTTTGCTGGGGGAAACCAATTTATTAAGTCGGCTTTGCGATTTGGTGCCTACACAACACATCAGAATTTCGTTTGTGTTTAAACATTAAGAATTACCTCGACGAAAACAATACAGTGACACAAATCTGCACGGATTCACAAAATATCGTTCTCGAACAACACAGCTAGCTCTATGTTCATGTGAAGTAACGAGTGCTATCGACAGTTGACGTCAGATTTATGGCATTTTTCTAGATATGCAGAAGGCTTTAGATACCGTTTCTCATAACCGGTTTCTAATGAAATTACGTGCCTATGAAGTATCGTCTGTGTTATGCGGCTGGATTCGTGATTTCCTGTCAGAAATGTCACAATTGGTAGTAACTGACGAAAAGTCATAGGGTAAAAGCTAAATTAAATCTGACTCGGCCCAGTTAGGTAATATAGGTGTTCTGCTCTTTCACATCTATATAAATGATTTAGAATACAACATGAGCAACCCACTCAGACTGTTTCCTGATGATGCTGTCGATTACCGTCTTGTAAAGCCAGCTGACGATCAAAACGAATTCCGAAATCATTGAGACATGCTATTTGTATGGTGGAAAAAGTGGAAACTGGCTATAAATAATGAAAAGAGTGAAGTCATCGACGTGAGTACTAAAAGCTATACGATAAACCACACAAATCATGATGCTGTAAACTCAAGTATGTACTTGGGGATTACAATTACGAATAACTGAAATCGGTATAACCACACAGATAACGTTTTCTGGAAGGAGAATCAAAGACTACGTGTTATTGGCAGAATACTTAGAACATTCAACAAATATACTTAAGAGACAGCCTACATTGCACTTGCTAATCTTCTCCTAGTGTATTGCTGTGCGGCACGGGATCCTTAACAAATATCGTTGACGAACGACATCGAGAAAGTTCAACGACGGCGAGCTCGTTTTGCTTAGCGGGCAGATTATCCTTGATAAGATATGCATGAATAGGTGGCAATCATTAAAACAATGGCTCTTTCGTTGCTGCGAAATTTCAATTTCTCCTCCGAATGCGAAAATATTGTTTTTTGACGAAGCCCACATACATAGGGGGAAATGCCTAGGACGAGAAGACTTAAGAATTCGTTTTTACCGCCCCCTGTTTGAGACTGGGACGGTTAAGATATAGTGTGCAAGTGGTTGGAATAGTTTTCTACCAGGTTCTAATATGAGATCCGCAGAGCAGTTACGTGGATCCAGATGGATGATTAGAGGTACAGCTGTAACGAGTTGCACTGTTAGCCAACCTAGAGGCACTGGGGAAAGATTATTTGGATAGAGAGTTAAATATAGAGTACACTGAGCCCTTACAGTTAGCCAATTCAGCCGCACAGCCAGACGAAAGTCACACTTATAGCCCAACGTTGTCTTTTACTTATCGCAGCATTACTGTAATACACCTGCTTGGTTGCAAAATGAACAGAATACCACGTTCACCCGAGACCTGTTTTGTTTTTGTAGTTCCGACGAAATGAAGGAACACCATGGACTAATCATATCTACTGAATGAGGATCTCCTTGCTTTCGTTTCTTAGAGAAAGCTAACTTAATACCTCGTTCACTACAGCATATCCTCCTGAATATCTTTCCCAGAAGTCTCCTTTCGGCACTCAGGTAGTTCTACTCTCCTTTTTGCAGGATGATGAAAAATTTGCACACACAGATAAAGACCAGTATATGTTGGCCATCAGTAAACAGAGTGGTCGAAGTATCCCTCAGGGAGAGGTATGACTCCGTGACGCATGCATTACACAATTGCGCCAGCTATGTACGAAAGTAGCACACGGCCAGTTAGTACGACAGCTAACTGTCAATGACGAAAGAACAAGTCATTGAAAGCATGAGTTTTCAAATAAATCTGACACGGCAGATATCTGAAATGCATCTGTGGTATCGTCATGTGTCTTATGGGGCGCATATTCAGCATCAGTAAAAGGCAAACAAAAACTCTATCACACGGTATGTACCCAAGGTTGTATGTGCATCCGTGCAATAGATATGGTATTTTAATATAGGAATGTCCATTTCAAAATAAAAACTTTGTTGTCCTACGCATATGTTGAAACTTACGCCAAAGTTTGATCCGCATTCATGGAAAATGTACAGTTTTGTGAAATCGGATGAAACATCCTTTTCTACCTAATTCGATTAGATGTTTTGTAGCTGATCTTCTACATTACGTTACACATTATGTATTACATACAGGTATTATATTACACTCCTCACCAGATTTTACTTGGCAGTTTTCCATGTTGAGGTGAAATCCATCGACTCTACAGCTGCGTTCTCGGTTTCGTAGGAGAATTTTCTTCAATAAGCAGCTACAAAAATTTATTAATGTATTCAGAATGAGATTTTCATTCTGCAGCGGAGTGTGCGCTGATATGAAACTTCCTGGCAGATTAAAACTGTTTGCCGGACCGAGACCCGAACTCGGGACCTTTGCCTTTCGCGGGCAAGTGCTCTACATACTGAGCTACCCAAGCACGACTCACGCCCCGCCCTCACAGCTTTACTTCTGCCAGTACCTCGTCTCCTACCTTCCTAACTTTACAGAAGCTCTCGGTCCGGCACACAGTTTTAATCTGCCAGGAATTCTCATTAATGTATTGTTTTATTGCAGCTCGATTTGAAATGCCACAATTCTTTTTTTTTTTAAATTGTAGTATTGCTAAACTTGTATTCCACCATTAATTACAATGAAAAGATATTCACGCACCGATGACAATTTAGTTACATTAAACATATAACAATATCAATAAAAAGTTAAAGTACTGATCGCCTTTTCCAAAATCAATTCATAATAAAATAACGCTTAAACACACAGTTGACCCCAATAACAACGAAAGGCAAAAGTGGCCTTTAAGGACAAGAAAGAAACTGCAAAAACTGCAAGCCGAATCGCAAACCATCAAATACGTTAATTTATGCATTCCTCTAAAGCAAATACATGAGATTTGTGAAGTAACAGAACACACCACAGATTCGCCTAAGGAACACTATAGTGTCTGTAACTGATAAACTCATTTTGAAATGCCTCAGATTTCTGAGACTGTGAACGAATAAGTTCCCTGTGGTTACTTGATTCAACAAATCCACTATGTTCCTTTTCATGGAAGATCTTACGATTATTCCAAACTCGAAATCACATGGAATCAGACTGGGCAGTAAAATTGTTAATAAACATTGATTCACAACAGCTAGAATTTTAGCATTTAAAAACTGGCAAGATACGAGTATATTTGATCGCTAAAATGTTTTAACCATCAAAGTCGTTATCAATTCAAAATACTAATTTCATAATCATTTCTTAAACTGGAATCATATAACCAAATTATAATATATGTACGTAATACAGGGTGATTCAGCTGCCCCTAACTATGGGTTTTATCCAGATCCCAACGCCTTCAAATACGAATCACATGTTTTTCGTATTCACGCTCTCGCTATGGGCAAACAACGAGGGCTATTCGAAGAGTAAGTTCTGATCGGTAGCGAAATGTGAACCACTGTGGAAATCCGATGAAGTTTTACACAGACGTGTTCCGTAGTGCCTCTAGTACGATCGTCCATCGCGGCACAGTTCTGACTGCACAGTTAACAAGAAAAGAAGCCTAGAAAATAGTGTCTCCCACCGAGTATGAGGGCCTGGTCAGAGATTTCGCCTGATGTCATGCAGCTCACATAGCATAACTGTCATGCATTTCATTCTTTTTTTTACCATAAGCCTCAGATTTCACATGTGAAATGTAGACTTCTCCCATTTATGCAAGTTATTTTCGAAGACAAAAGAAATCGAGGCATACATGCTTTTTCAGATCGCTGAAGTATCGTTACTTGCTGTGAAATAAGCTACACTTCCTCTAGGTATTTTCTCATGAGGTAGAGAAAAATCTTTCCTTGTCTGTTACCTCAAGCATCACAGAGCTACACT
This sequence comes from Schistocerca nitens, assembly GCF_023898315.1. NCBI lineage: Eukaryota > Metazoa > Arthropoda > Insecta > Orthoptera > Acrididae > Schistocerca > Schistocerca nitens. The sequence continues at coordinate 956,144,208 of NC_064616.1, forward strand.
CCTGGAAATTGAAATAAGAACACCGTGAATTCATTGTCCCAGGAAGGGGAAACTTTATTGACACATTCCTGGGGTCAGATACATCACATGATCACACTGACAGAACCACAGGCACATAGACACAGGCAACAGAGCATGCACAATGTCGGCACTAGTACAGTGTATATCCACCTTTCGCAGCAATGCAGGCTGCTATTCTCCCATGGAGACGATCGTAGAGATGCTGGATGTAGTCCTGTGGAACGGCTTGCCATGCCATTTCCACCTGGCGCCTCAGTTGGACCAGCGTTCGTGCTGGACGTGCAGACCGCGTGAGACGACGCTTCATCCAGTCCCAAACATGCTCAATGGGGGACAGATCCGGAGATCTTGCTGGCCAGGGTAGTTGACTTACACCTTCTAGAGCACGTTGGGTGGCACGGGATACATGCGGACGTGCATTGTCCTGTTGGAACAGCAAGTTCCTTTGCCGGTCTAGGAATGGTAGAACGATGGGTTCGATGACGGTTTGGATGTACCGTGCACTATTCAGTGTCCCCTCGACGATCACCAGTGGTGTACGGCCAGTGTAGGAGATCGCTCCCCACACCATGATGCCGGGTGTTGGCCCTGTGTGCCTCAACCGTATGCAGTCCTGATTGTGGCGCTCACCTGCACGGCGCCAAACACGCATACGACCATCATTGGCACCAAGGCAGAAGCGACTCTCATCGCTGAAGACGACACGTCTCCATTCGTCCCTCCATTCACGCCTGTCGCGACACCACTGGAGGCGGGCTGCACGATGTTGGGGCGTGAGCGGAAGACGGCCTAACGGTGTGCGGGACCGTAGCCCAGCTTCATGGAGACGGTTGCGAATGGTCCTCGCCGATACCCCAGGAGCAACAGTGTCCCTAATTCGCTGGGAAGTGGCGGTGCGGTCCCGTACGGCACTGCGTAGGATCCTACGGTCTTGGCGTGCATCCGTGCGTCGCTGCGGTCCGGTCCCAGGTCGACGGGCACGTGCACCTTCCGCCGACCACTGGCGACAACATCGATGTACTGTGGAGACCTCACGCCCCACGTGTTGAGCAATTCGGCGGTACGTCCACCCGGCCTCCCGCATGCCCACTATACGCCCTCGCTCAAAGTCCGTCAACTGCACATACGGTTCACGTCCACGCTGTCGCGGCATGCTACCAGTGTTAAAGACTGCGATGGAGCTCCGTATGCCACGGCAAACTGGCTGACACTGACGGCGGCGGTGCACAAATGCTGCGCAGCTAGCGCCATTCGACGGCCAACACCGCGGTTCCTGGTGTGTCCGCTGTGCCGTGCGTGTGATCATTGCTTGTACAGCCCTCTCGCAGTGTCCGGAGCAAGTATGGTGGGTCTGACACACCGGTGTCAATGTGTTCTTTTTTCCATTTCCAGGAGTGTAGAATATTAAATTAATTTTTGACTCATGATGCAGTGCCAAGATCTACCACTGTCACAGGACTCATCCTCACTATCAGAGTCTCTTATAGTAATCAAATGACTTGTAACGTTCCAAGTCTCCGAAGGTAACAGCACAGAGAAGTTGCAAATATAGCATTTATACTATATCACCTTATAGATTCGGTAATACATCTGATTTTATTACGATTGTCACCTCTCCCTCTGTAGGTGAGAGATTCAAATACCGTTAAAAATATTGTAACAACCCAAAAAACACCAAATCAAGAATCATATGCATGGTGCCCTAGCCATCGAGCCCACTCGCCAGGTGGAATGTTACTGATATCGAACTGATAGGCTACTTAATTAAACTGATCATTAGGGTCACTTTGCATAACGAGTAATTTTTCTTTTCCAGTTGTCAGATTACACTCACCAGATAGTTCGAACGGGAATCCCTGGAGGGAAGAGGATGTTCTTTCTGATGGAACACTACTCAGAACCAACATTTGAAGCTGACCACATAAGGATTCCTTCGCCTGAAACATACATTTCGCCTAAGGACCTCGCTTTACAAACACGATCAGTATGACTATGTTACCGACACCTTGCATAAAAAGCGGTCTTAGTTCTATCGGGATACACTAGAGTCGCCAAGAGAGTTACACTTTCTGATAGAAATGCTGTCTGCGATTTGTAATCACGTCTCTCCATTGAACCATATACTTGCGTTGGATTCTAAGGAGACGTCTTTTCATTATTACAGCCACTGGTGAGTCATATTTGTACCACTCTCGTATCTTGAAAACAGTAAACTTCTTCGAACCTATCCGCTACAGCAAAACTCTAACGTGGATTTAGATAGTCTCTCTCCACCTTGTAACCGTTACTCAGTCTCCACCCCACCCCCCATGCAGCTTTGTCCATTTGATCGTCCCAATTTAAGATGGAACAGAGAGGAAGATGGAGAGCATTGTATATACAACCTTCCGCATCTTGTGGAGAAACCGGCTGAGCTGAATTAATGCAACAGCACAGTCTTTTTTCACCGTTGGTCCAAATTGGGACATTTTGTCATACCTCCGCTAATGGTGTACAATGTTTGAGGTCAGTGCGAAAACGAACCTTTCTCCTGCAACACGAGGCAGTATAAAAGACAGTGTGGAAGCTGGAAGAAGCACTGGAAGGAACCCAAGTGTTATGCTACTGAATTTCTGTGCATCTCCAAACAACAGACAGGTATTGTAGTCTGAAGGAGATTAGCTGCCATCAGTGTGCATTTACGTCTGTCACCCAAACATTCTATCATCGTTAGTTTGTACCATCCAACAGAGTAAAAATGTGAACTATAAATCTTCGCTAAAATCATCCGACAGAGAAATCGGTTAGACTTCACTGCACCTCTATCTTCCGATATTTCGAAAACAAGTTCTGTCTTTGTGCTGGCACTGAACCTATGTGGTGATGTTATTAAATATACGGGCATTGACCCACTAAAGCAGGTGGCCAGCGATCGAAGTCGCTTGCACAGCTCAATGAAAAGTTTCATCACCTCTACTGTATATCCCACAGATCATCAGTCGCTAGAGAAGATCCCCGCTTTGTTGTCTCATACATTGCTTTTTCTTCTGTAACTCGTCCAAGCAGTGAAATACTACACCTTTGTACACCACAATACATTTTGTTTTTTCCACCATGACTTCGAGGTCTGTGTGAGGCTCTAAACTGACAGGAACATGTTTTTATCCCTTGGCTCTCACAGAAAATAGGACATTGCACAGTGAACAACATTTTGCTGGTACTCCCACACTGTACACATACTAAAGAATTAAAATAAAAGACTTTCACAATGTGAGGAAACTCGAAGATTCTTAGGACATTGTGAAGCGTTTCGAAATAGCTGCCCTAATGTCATTAAATGACCTCTACATCGAAACTCATCTGAAACAGTGAGAGCATAGGAGATGGCTCGATATTCCATTCTGACTGACCTTCATTCTGCGGTCACGTATACGACCACTACTTCAGTGCTGCCCAACCTCGGAATGTGTTACACCTCCACCAACACTCTTTCTCTACCTCAAACAAGTGATGTCAGCCAGTCATTATTTGGTAATCAACAGCGTACTAGTGGACAGTTGGGATAGACGCCATCGATGTATTGTAATAAGCACCACGGTTGATAGTGCGATCAGTTTTAGCAATTTAGCAGCTTTTTCTGTGATTTCAAAGCCGATCACTTACTCTGCAGCATGCTTCCCAATTTCTGCATCATCGCTAAACAGCTCCTCCACTACTTTTCAAGTACGATATATACCAGATTACCAATGTAGATAGATGTCCTTGCAGTACGTCCATTCATTGTTAATTCTAGAACATATATATACCAAAGTATACCAGACCTAGCCCGTATTTCTAGCACTTCGATCATTTATGATTGTCCATCTGTCCCTATGTGGGTGGGAGTGACAGAGTACTCCCTCATTCTTAGGATAAAGTTAGGGATTGAAAGAGCTCTTCGCATTGTCTTTGACCAACACTCCCTGCAACACTATCGCCGATTTAATTTGTAGTTGACCAGAAATAGACCGCTACATTCCACGCCTAGTCAAGGAAAAGAGCTCTTCCGCACCAATCTTACTCACAGCAGCCATCCATGTATGCAAGATTCTCGAGATGCGTGCATGTGGATTAGGTTAGCACCTCGTATCGATGTGTAGTAGATATGTCAGTGTTGTGGTGATATAAAGGACGGTTATGGAGAAGAAACGCGTGGTTTTTATGCATGATGTAGCACGAGATGGACGTAGTTTTTAAGCATTTTGTGTAAATCAGCTGCGCTATAAATTCTGTAGTAGTGATCTAGTGTCTGAGGTCAGTACCAAAAGGGTATTGCTAAGAGGGAAATGATTGTGGAACATGGACGCATACATTCCTAAGGTTACACAGTTTTGTACTTAAAACATGCTATAATGCTAGAGTGGTGCAGCTTCCAACCTCTTAGTCATGAGGAATGCAGCGCTGTTAATATTCGAGTGTAATAAATACATCCTCAGCTAATGACATACATTCTCCATGCAAGTTTCTCTACGATAAGCTGTGGTGACAAAGTGTAAGGTTATAAAGCTACTACATTGTACATGAAAGAAAATATTGACTCTTTGAAACACGAACACTAGATAGGTTGCGAGAGGTGTATGACGCATGCTGTTTACGAAGATCAACCCGATTATGGTTTGGAAATTCTGATATGGTCACAACAGCAATATAAAGTGATAGTCGACATCCGAGAATGCATACGAAAGAACAGTGACATCTTAAGAGGATATAAACACAACAGTCAGTAGCCAGAGAAGATGTAACAGTCTTACTGCAGTTTAGCACTGCCCCTAGTAATCTGCCTCTTGGACACAGAAGTCATGGCTAAATGTTAGGCTATATTGCTCACATGCAAGATAATTTTGTATTTCGCCTTGATGTCCCATCTCTAGGATGTCTCCTCTCTCCACTATTGAGGTGTACATATGTAGCAACAGTCTGCTCTCCTCCACCAAAGCACAGAATGTTACTGACTTCGCTCGGTACCCTTTTCATGGAATTTGTCCCTGATTTTAGATATTCTCAGTCAAGTTCCGTAATTTTACTAGTTTTTCGCGATTTTACGCATTTCATGGTATTTCCCTTTATTTTTAAGTATCTCACATCAAATTTTCGTGATTATACCAGGTTGTCCTTGGATTTTACCGATTTTATAGCTTTTCTATACTTTTTCTAAAGTTTGACATATACACGCTGTACATGAAGTCAGGGAACACTTTCAATAATTTATTGCACTGGAACCAAACGTTGTACAAATATCATACATATTTCATTTTGAAGAGAAACCCTGAAAGTTTTTTTTTTTGTGTGCATACCGCCACAGCGTAGTATGGTAGTTTGCCGATACTCAGTGCTTATCGCAAACTTGACCAGTTCAGGTGAGGAGCTAGGTTTCTGTATGTTGGAGTTCGACAAAAACAAATGTGCTACAGCTGTTCAACGGATGTTTAGAACCAAGTAGCCGGCCGCGGTGGCCGTGCGGTTCTAGGCGCTCCAGTCCGGAGCCGCGCTGCTGCTACGGTCGCAGGTTCGAATCCTGCCTCGGGCATGGGTGTGTGTGATGTCCTTAGGTTAATTAGGTTTAAGTAGTTCTAAGTTCTAGGGGACTGATGACCACAGCAGTTGAATCCCATAGTGCTCAGAGCCATTTGAACCATTTGAACCATTTAGAACCAAGTACGATAAGAAGCCACCAACAAGGAAGGCGATTTACCACTGGCACATCAAATTCGTTACGATGGGTTGCTTGTGCTCGGCAAAGAGAGGCAGACGTCCCAGTGTGAGTGAAGTGAATATGGAGTGCGTACGAGAGACATTCATAAGGAGTCCTAAGAAATTGGTGCGTCGTGCATTCCGTGAACTCGAAATAACTCCAATGTCAGTGTGGAAAGTCCTGTGACAGAAACTGTCTATGAAACCATTCAAATTGGAGCTAGTGCAGAAGCTCAATGACGACAACAAAGACAAATGTTTTGAGTTTTGTTCGCAGTTGCAAAAATTGAATTACGATGGGCGTGGAATTGTTGATCGCTTAATTTTTGACGACAAAGCCACTTTTCACACTAATGGGAAAGTGAACAGGCATAATTGTTGAATCTGTGGTAGAAAGCAGCCACACGAATGCACTGAGTTAGAGTGTGATTCCCCAAAGGTAAATGTTTTTCGAGCGTTATTATGTCGAAAACTGTACAGGCCATTCTTCTTCGCCGGGAGCACTGTCACTCGATATTCTTATTTGGACATGTTGCAGCAATGACTGATGCCTCAAATGCAATCGGACTCTCCGTTCATCTCTCAGCAGGATGAGGGCTCCCCATTTTCTTCGGAAAGTTCGTGGGTACCTGAACACGGAGCTGCGGCATCAATGGATTGGCCATGATACAGAAGTGGATAGCTGTTGCATGAAATAGCCTCCCTGATCACCAGATCCCACTCCGTGTGACTTTTTTGTGTGGGGACACACTGAAGATCTACTGTATGTACCACCTGTACCAAGTGATGTAGCAGAACTCTGGGAAAGAATACGGAAAGCGACTGCCACAGTCGATGATGCCATGCTGGATGGGTATGGCAAGAATTCCATTACCATACCATGTCTGCCATGTCATTTTTTTTAAAGAATGAGAGTTTCTCTGCAAAATGTAATATGTATGACATCTTTACAATATTTAGTTCTTGTGTAGTAAATAATTGAAAGTGTTCCTGGACTTTATGTATACCCTGTATATATCGTCATATTTCTGAAATACCCATGGGCTGTTTGATTTTATATGAGAAACTTTGCACATCTTATACTCCAACCTACTAAAAAAACCTAAGACTTGCTTACTCCCCAATGATCCAATTGCATGCATTTACGATTTATGTCCAAGATGGGAAAAAAATTTACTAAGCAAAGATTTAACATTCAACACACTAAATTTTCCACTTAAAAATTTAAGAAATACTAAAATTCTGAAATTTACTCAAATTGAATAACATGAATCAGATGATCTTCATTTTATTTTCTACATCGATATATAAAATTCAATCGCATTGTTTTCTCTAATTTATCATCGTCTTCTGAAAATATTTTAGTATAACGATCTGGAAGAGTAATTTTACATTTACTATCTAAGCTTAATAAAGCTTTTTCATCTTATTTAGTTACCAAACCTTCAGCTTTTGGAATATTGTAAATTTTTTGTCTTCAGTTCTGTTATTTTAGAGAACACAGCTGCATAATCATTACTGTAAGGTGTATGGTAATCAACATCACTGCCTCGGATTTGGTAAAGTGGATTTTTTAAACGGAGGGGGGGGGGGAGGGGGAGGTGGAAGTGCGGGCTGGTGGGGTGTCTTTTCCAGGGTGGAATTGTAAACAACTACTGTATATATCCAAGCTGCAGCCACTATTTTCGCTGTGTATAATGGCTGGCTGCAGCAGCGATCACAAGGAGTCGTAACCGGAAGTAACAGATTAGCTCAGCCTGTGACGGGTTTAGGGAATGCGCCGACCTGTCTGATCTTGCCCACGGCAATGAAGGCTGGCGAAGAGACCAGTGTGCTGGGTTAGCGCGACAAAAGCGGATGTGTGTGTGTTGCGTGAGAGAACATTCAAAACGATTGATCCTTGCCCTGGACGTATTGATAACATCCGAGTTTCCTACTACTCCAGTTATCCCCAGATTCCCTCCATAGCCATGGGTGGTGCCATCTGGCATACACGTGCGTCCACGACTGCAGCTGCGATCGCGGTGGTAGTTTACGTCTATCACTGAATGTTGGCGTCCGTGGCGTATGAGAGAATGGGCGCATTGAGTGTGGATCTAGGGATATGAATACATCATCTATGCGAGTGTTTCAGCGGGTCCGGGACATGAGCGCATGGTATATGAGAGTGTTTCAGCGATCTCTAACATCTAGCCATGGAAACTACTCCTATGGACAGAATTGTGGCTTCATTGTATCATGTTTACTGCTTCTCGGTACATGACACTGGACTCTGTCTCTATTGTACCACACAGTAGAACCTTCCTCCTCCTCCTCTTTCTGAATGTAGCATAGAGAACCAAGTCAGGAAGTTTACAGTACTTTTAAAAACCCAATCACGAGAAAAATTCCTGATTGATCAATGTATTGTTTCTGATAATTATATTGCATGGACGCATGCATTCTTTAGAGGCTGGCATGGGCTGGGTGTGTGTGGGTGAACCTTCCAGCCAGTGCAGACGGGAGCTACCCTGTAGATGGCGAAAAGCGCGCGCCTCGCCCCAGTTTGTGTGATCGGTAGGATTTTTCTCCTCCAGATATGTGTAGTGGAACGTTGTGGTGGAGGAGGGTGTTTGTGCTCTCAAATGTTGGTGTGTCAAGACCTCGGATATATTTAGCCGTATGAATTATTTGTGGTGGAAATTTCATTACTTGATTTGCATAATGTTTGTGTGTGATACTCAAACGTTGAAAATATACTTTATTACGAAAAATCATCGTAAGGTTGAGTGTTTTAAGCGATCTATTTGACTCCTATAAAATATTAAACATCTAATTTGATAGGGTAGTGCAAATGGCTTATTTCACTCTGTTTTAGTATCGAAATTGCATCAGCTCACCCTTTGTCGCCAGCATTGGCCAATAAGAACACTGTATTCTGAGAAGAGATGTAAACCTCCGTCTACATGTTTCGGAACGTCGGTTCACATACACAAACAGTGAGTGACTTCCAGAGAAAGATAGAGACAGGAAGCGAGTCTCGAATTTCCTGATCAACAGAATTTTCCCACTTGATGCTTTGGTTCGGCAACGTGAGATCAGAGGACCGCAATAAATGGTCATATTTATTAATGTGATCTGTAACACTGGGCTGTTTTGACCTTCGTTGCGGTGCCAGACGATAGACAAACGGCCATGAGACCCAAAACGATGGCTACTAAAGGTCACTTAATTCTATTCGTGATCTATAGACACCTTTTGCAGGGTTTGACTGTCAGTGCAATGTGACTACTGTATGTTTCTCGATCTGTACAAAATGGATTGACGTTGAGATTCTAGTAACTTTTCCATCTGCAGAAAGTGATGGTGGGTTTCGAAATATGTCATGTACTTTTAGATATGTAATTGTTCTAATTTTCCCATCTATGCTTAGACAACACTGTGCTTCTAAAAGTGAGGAAAATATGTATAAGAGCTCTTGCATCCCTGATTCCGGCAGCAAATATAAATTAGGCATGCTCAGCATTTACAAGAAAGCAGAATGAAAAACCACCGCAAGAGTTTAAATAACCCACCCTGCAATCGATTTCCTGACAAATTCCTTAAATAAACTATATTCCCTACACCACCTTGTATCCTGTTTAAATAAACAGTATTCCATACATTGCAGTCAATTTCCCGACAAAAATTCCTTAACTAAATAAACAAACTTCAATCCAAACATGACATTGTATTATATAAATTGTTTAAATAAATAATATTCCAAAAATTGTCTAAATTGTTTTACCAATATTCCATACACCGCAGTCGAATTCCGACCAAATGGCCAATCAGCTGATTCTTTTCTCCTTCAATCTACAGGTGGAGCAGGTGAGGGGGAGGGCTGGGGGTTTCTCAGAGGTGAAGGTGTTAACTAATTGGTTGATTTAATTAACTAATCAATGAAATTGATATCAAAAGTGTGCTGGTATCGGTTAGGGAGTTCCCAGAGGGATGCAGGAGGAGGATGTGAAGGGGGAGGCAGAGGGGGAGGAGGATGTGTGAGCGTTTCTTGTAAAAACGACTTATCTGTAGGTTAAGGACCTGTCAATGAAAAGGATGGAATATCCACAGGGGTCATAGCCCATTAGCAGAGGTATAGGTTAAAGACGTGCTAATTTAAAGAGTGCGACAGGTTTGTCACTGGTTGTAAGCTTGTCCCTGGCAACCCGCAGTAAAAAAATGGTCTTTATGCCATTGCTGTCCAACTACTATTGTAAACTGCGTACCACACTATGACAAATGTCCAGGTAAGGTGTAGCTAACTATTGCAAATAAAATATTTTTCATTTTCACAGTGGTTTCCATTTAACGACCAATATTAATGTCCCTCGTACTAGTTCTACAGAAAAATGAACATGACGTTATATAGTAAATTTAATGTAGTTAAATGTTGCGCTGAAATACGTTCCCATTGGAGGTGACACTCTTAGTGTTATTTATGGAAGAAAATTACATTACGTTTTCTGCAAAAAGATCGCGTTTTTTTCTGTAGGAGTTTGCGTGTCAAGAGCGAGAGAATACCAATATTCGACATGTGGCAACTGAAGGCCTTGTGAGTTGCATGAAACAGAGCGGTAGCGGCTGCTGTGTAACCTGTTATGGAGACCTAATACCAGGCAGATGTTAGCAGTGTCTTGAAGTGTACTAGTTGAGTACACTTGCCCTGATATGACTGTATTAGAATCTGCTATTAGTCCATCTCCTCCTCCTTCCTCTCTCTATCTCATCCTTTATCCTCTATCTCCTTCTACCCCTGTCTCTATCCATGATCGCAGTTTCTGTCATTCACCTCTTCCCCTGCCTATCTCTGTCTATATATTCTTCCTCTCCCTCTGACCATCTCCTCCCCTCTTCTATCAGTGCTCATATCAAATACTGGATGAGTAGAGTCTGGATACTTTGCACTCCGTTTTACGAAAAACTTTTTTCAGCGCATCTTACAAATACGTATCGTATGTTTACAACGTCATACCTCCTGAATTATGTGTTGTAGAATGATATATAATTTTTCAATTCCATCCCTTGTTATGTGTGGATACTGTCCGCAAAATATGCTGCGAATAACGTAGCTAGTAAAGAAATATTAAATTAAAATGTCAAGCCTGGTGAGGAAGATTTTCCCGTATATCACTGTTTATGACGTCGTATCTCCTGAATTGTATATCGTATAATGATATGAGTTTGCAGGAAAATTTAGAAATATATTTGGATAGCGTCTGCAAAACTTGTGGCGAATAGAATTAGCAGTAACAACGTAACAAATTTAAACGTCATGCCTGAAGAGACAGTTTTACTACATGAACAAAGAAATGAAGAAAGTGAAAAACCATTTCCCCTTCACCATTTAGCGGAGAGTGTCAGCAAGACTAATTTTCGTAATGGTTCGAAATTACGTGTGCAGTTCGTTGTCAGTCACTGAGTGACCTCATTCTCAAAGAATGGATGAATAAAATGTGGGTATTTACGTGCAGTGAGTTCCTCTACTTCTTCATCCCCACTTCCATCGCTTCTTTCAGGTGGCTAGTGTTATTTGTACCAAGTTTGTTTGAATTCGATCCAGTGATTTAGGAGATGATGTTGAAAGTAGTTACATACACATGTACACACACATTTTTGTAAGACACAGAGAGTCAGAAGACCTGCCATACGAACTCTACATACCATACGTGATATACACCATACGATGACTACTATGTGTAAAAAAACTGTAATAACTGGTCAAAACACTACAGTTGTTGAAAATCTTCATGCGGGAAATATGGCGCCCAGTTGCAACGTTTCCGTTCTCAGTTGCTATCAACATCGAAAAATGTGAAGCATCTTTTTGGGGAAACCGTTTCGCATACAATCTTACAGCTATCCTACCATCGCCATCAACTTCGCTGCATGCAAACAGCATATTAGACAGTCTATTACTTCGTTATTTAATGTCACAATGCCGTACATTTCTTTAATTTACTGCTACCTACCACAAGTACCAAATGAGAACGGGAGAAAATGCCATGGAAAGTGGCAAGAATGATGTCCATCATAACGCTGATGGCTAGCGAATAAACACATTATCGAGGCTCATTGACGTCACTGTTTCCCAAATTCGACGTTCCACCGGCATAAACTGTTTATATCTGGTCAGGTTTTGACTCTTGACATATCTTTAACAAGTTCAACCAATTTTTGAAACACAGTAGGTTTCATTTAGTTTACTTGTTCCACGTACCCAAGGAACACCACGTTCGAATCAGTGGGTTATAAGAATTAGACATCTGATTCATATCTGTAAGATAAAGAAAAGAAGAAATCACGCGTTTTCGAAGCACTGTAGAGTTGCTCATAGGGCCCTGGGGCCTGCAGCCGCCGTGTTTTATTGGGATTACTTAAATAAAACACTCTACTCCTCTATCAGTAAGGATACTTGGAGGAACGAACTTTTACGTAAGTCAATGCGAATATGTCAGTCCATTATTACGACGTACCACATAATCTGCAGCGACATTTTCCTTTTTCGTGTCTGACTGATATTTACTCATTTTCAATCAAGGCAACTGTTTATCATGATACTGTGGCATTACATTCCTGAGCAGATAACGAAGAGTACTCTATGGACTCTGATATCTCAGTAAAACTAAAAACCTATGTGTTTAAGCTGTTCGAGAGATAAATACGCCATCCATAAAATTCCACGTGCCGTGTCATAAATAAAACCATCGTGATAAGGGAATTGCAACCTTTACTTTCATCTTTTCCCCACTGCCCATTTAAAACTGGAAATTACGAGCGGAAATTGTATGCCCATGGGGAAGAGTGAACTGGCAGAGCAGTGCATTAACCGAATCGATTAATTTGCAAGGGCCATCGTTCCTTGCTCCTGCCTGTTTGGCGATGCCTGTCAGGCCAAGTCAATCGATCACTGGAGCTTTTATTAATTAATCAAATGGCTTCAGCACGATCACTGCCGCTGACCCTCTCAAGTACGGACAGAGATTCTGGTGCTTTAGCTGTAATTACGCTAAATGCTGTTATCCATTATGTGGCTGCTGTATAAACCGGCCAAACGTTCTCGATTCCAGTCGCTCTCTATTTTAGTGTATGCCCAGATATATATATCTATAATGCAGCATTTTTCTTAGTCTATGGGTAATACTTAATTTCTTTTTCTACATAAAACTTAGAGAACCACAGAAAAAATTTTGTTCGCGATTTCAGTGGTAAAAACAGTGTAGCGTAATACATGTATCCATCTCTTCTACCTTTTCATAAAATTGTGGTAATTTATGTAGACCACTGGACGTAATAATTAATGAGGCACCAAATTACACTTCAAAATGTATCGTAAAACAAATACAGATAAATTTTATAACTCTGGTATCTGAATCGCTAAATGTAATAAGTATACATTACGATATGATTCTGAGAAAGGCCTGAACATCCAGTTCATATCAGAGTTTGGATTTTGTGTTGGAGCTTCCCGTGCAATTTATATAAATGACTGTATGGAGGTTCGAAGGAATGGATACCGTTAGACGCATATCTAATAATCCTACACTGATCTGTGAACAATAGTTAGAAACGTAGTTGATCTGAAACTCAAAGTTTTTACGGATAAAGCCAAGATAGAACTAAAAAAAACTTCTAAACGCAGATGGTTAGCAAAAATGTATCAAAAATGGTTCAAATGGCTCTGAGCACTATGGGACTTAACTTCTGAGGTCATCAGTCCCCTAGAAATTAGAACAACTTAAACCTAACTAACATAAGGACATCACACATATCCATACCGGAGGCAGGATTCGAACCTGCGACCGTAGCGGTCGCGCGGTTTCAGACTGTAGCGCCTAGAACCGTTTGGCCAAAAAATGTATCAATTTCAGTCCATAAAAGTAACAGTTTGTGCTCTTGTTGATGTCCAACAACTCACCTGTCCTGATGTCAATGTGATGTTGCTCACATTTGACTGTGACTAAGCATAAAATTGAACAACCAAAACTGATAAAATAGCAACTAGTGTTACGGTAGCAAGTACATTTCACAAAATCCAAATCAGTTTTATAAAAAGAAATAAACAATTTCAAAAATTAAAAAAAGTATTTATACTCCCAGAACATCAAGAGATTGAAAAAGATCGAAAAACTTCTGGATTGTTTGGAACAATTAAGAAATGCTCTTCTACTTTAAATAACAAAAACTATTATTCCTGTCTTAAAATTGGATTTCATAGTGTTTCTAAGACACACGTGTTTCGGATAGTTTATTACACGTCTTCACTGTGATGAAACAGAAATTATCATTCCAATTATTCTGTTAACATAAATGTATTGTTCTACGCTCAGTTACGATATGTAGTAGGCATCTATAAACTCAGTAGATACTGCTCGCTATTAACAGTACACAAACAGAAGGAAAGATAGAAAATAACAACAATTTACCTTTTGTGCCTACGCAGCATAGTAAGGAAAACGTATGATAAAAAATGGCTCTGAGCACTATGGGACTCAACTGCTGAGGTCATTAGTCCCCTAGAACTTAGAACTAGTTAAAACTAACTAACCTAAGGACATCACAAACATCCATGCCCGAGGCAGGATTCGAACCTGCGACCGTAGCGGTCTTGCGGTCCCAGACTGCAGCGCCTTTAACCGCATGGCCACTTCGGCCGGCAAACGTATGATAAAAACTGTAGATGATTTTTCAGGGGTACAAGGTGGCAAACGTGGGCCCAGACCCGTAACGTATGGCAGCACCAGTGGGTCGCAGATAGGATGGGCGTTGATTTTATCTGACTTTTGGTAACAAATACCAATGAGTCATTCATACTGCACTTATGGACTTGCGTCATATTTTTGAAATATAATGTCACAGAGACTTCGAATACAGGGCACGGCCACTGGCCCAAACAAGTCATGAATTTAAGTACTGCTTTCCAAATTACCGACTATACGAACCAGGATCTGCTGAGGCCATATTCTGTCTGGCAATGTTAATGGTTATTGCAAAGTCAGCACACGGATCCAACTATTATGATGCTCTAGGCAGAACCGAGACACGCCTGAAAAGACGATTTTGTACAAGTCTCGTGTCCAGTGATGTACTTAGTGTGGCACCGCGGCCGTGCCTCTCTTTACTGACACGCCAGGGTAGGCTTTAACGATGAGCGCCATGTTGACAGTACATGGTACTGTAGACGTAGTTGCAGTGTACATGTGAATACTTGTACTGCTCAATAATACCCGTTACTTGATTCAAGGTAGGTGACATGGTGTGACTATATGATCCTGCGTGGTCAAGGAAACGCGACACCTGTCTACTGGGTAATAGTCGCGTTAGGTTTTTGAGACCCTGCAAGATGTTTAGTATGGTCTTTCTGAACACATAGCTTTCATATTCGCATAAGAGTCGTACGTGCCTGGCCAAAACGAGCAGCAATATCGTGAAACGATCACCTATTGCCAACTTTCAAATGCCCTTTCTGGTTTAGAAACCAGTTGTGTAAACTTCTCATATATGAAGTCTGATGATCACTGTAGTGTCGGCAGACTTGCCAACACTACGCACACTAATTGAAAGAGGCGGCCAAGATGCACGCGCTAACTCACGAAGGATGGAGTGAGGTCTGAAACAGGAGACTTAATGAATGTGATAAAGAAAATACGTATCTTTGGAATATACTTAACTTTTAATACATCCTTGTATACATCGTTCTTGATGAGACATCTGGAGATTGTGACGATACAAGTGACTCTTTATATACAAGCTATTTAAGGCTAATGGCGCCTTGCTAAGTCGTAGCCATTAACTTAGCTGAAGGCTATTCTAACTGTCTCTCGGCAAATGAGAGAAATGGCTTCGTCCGTATAGTCGCTAGCAACGTCGTCGTACAACTGGGGCGAGTTCTCGTACGTCTCTCGATACCTGCCGTGTGGTGGCGCTCGGTCTGCGATCACACAGTGGCGACACGCGGGTCCGACATGTACTAATGGACCGCGGCCGATTTAAGCTACCACCTAGCAAGTGTGGTGTCTGGCAGTGACACCACATTCCTCCCCCGCAACTCGGCGAACGGTCGTGTTATAAGGCTTCCGCCCGCCGTGGGGAGGACCCCATGTTGACGTAGGCGATGAGGTGGGGAGCCTAACAACAGGCGAGGCTGTGCCACCCGCACCCTGCCATTCGGTCCGAGGGGAGCTAGGAAACGCCTGAAAACCCAGTCCAGGGTGCACGTCAACATGCGGTGTATGCGCCCGTAATGAGACAGGAGGGGCCGAAGGGTCGACCTCCATGGCGTCGGGGAATCCGACGTGCGATGACGACATCTGGTCCGGAGCGGGCAATAGTTCCATGGCGGAGGACGGCTGGTCACGGGAAGCAAGCGGCGGCGCGTGACCCAGGGAGGCGCGTGGCGGTTGCAGCGACGCGTCCACCGCGGGCGGCGCCGGAGGCGGCTGCGGCGGCTGCGGCGGCGCGGCGCCATGAGGCAAAATGGAAGGCAGCGTCGGGAACACCTGGGGATGAGGCGAGCCAGTAGATGGGTCCCCAGGGCGCTGACCGGACGGCACCGTCGCTGAAAGCAGACGGGGAGCGGCAGAACCCAGGCGACGACAGAGGCGCAGCTGATTGAGATGCCGACGCACCTCACCAGAGGCCCCCAATACCAAATACATCGCGCGGCCGAGGCAGCGAAGAATGCGCCCTGCGAGCCAACGCCGTGAACCGCGATAGTTGCGATAGAAAACAACGTCGCCAGGAGCAAAAGCAGTAGTCTGCCGCTGCACTGGAACCTGATGCGGCGGATGCAGCAAAGACATCAAGGTTCGATGAGGACGACCATGGAGCCACTCAGCCGGCGAGCGACCATTGCGGGGCTGAGAGCGATACGAAGACAAAAAGAGCAACAATGCGTCCTCCCTAGAATGCGACTCTTTCAACTTCAACATCTGTGACTTGAAAGTCCGGACCAACCGTTCAGCGGCACCGTTTGACTGAGGCGAAAACGGCGCGGATGTCAGACGTTGAATACCATTGGCCTTGCAGAATGACTGAAATTCTGCGGACATGAATTGTGGGCCATTGTCGGAAACAATAGTCTGGGGAATACCTTCAATGCAAAAAATAGCGGACAACGCTTGGATGGTGGCAGATGACGTCGTGGAAGACATCCGGACAACAAAAGGAATATTACTGAAGGAATCCACCACAACCAACCATCGAGCATTCCAGAATGGACCAGCAAAATCGATGTGCAAGCGTTGCCAAGAGGAAGTGGCTGTCGGCCATGCAAAGAACACATATTCGTAATCGCAGCATCAATTCCGAACCAAGTACAGTGCTGACGAGCAAGTTGTTTGTTCCTTGGTGAAGAAGCCGTAAGACAGAGGACTGTAACGAACGTGGGACCACGACTCTGGATTGATCATTATCAGAACACAACAACAAAACACCACGTCGTACAAAAAGTCTCCCCTTGTGAGCAAAAAGTCGGCGAACCAACGGATCCTCGATCCGTGACTTTGACAAGGGCCATTGCGTAGCAACAAAACGCAAAACAGTAGCAAGGACAGGGTCAGCAGCTGTGGCTGTAGCTACACAACGAAAATCAATCGGAAACGATTCGACCACGTCATCGGTTTCCGAATCAATGAACATGCAAGCAAGTTCGGAAGAATCGAATGCTTTATCCTCAGCAACAGGCAAACGGGACAACGCATCAGCGTTTCAGTGCTTAGCAGTGGACCGATACAAGATATCGTAGCGGTACTGCGAGAGGAAAAGAGACCAGCGAATGAATTTCTGCGCTGTACGTGGAGGTACAGGCTTGTTCGGATGAAAAAGCGATGTCAAAAGTTTGTGGTCTGTGATGATGGTAAAGTGACGACCATACAAGAAATCATGGAACTTAGTAACACCAAACACGAGAGCTAAAGCTTCTTTCTCTATCTGGGAATAATTGCGTTGCGCAGACGAGAGCAATGTTGAAGCAAAGGCAATAGGGCGATCATGCGATCCATCTTTGTGCGCAAGCACAGCACCGATCCCGAAATCCGATGCATCGACCATCAACAAAAGTGGTTTCTGGGGATCGAATGGCGTAAGGCAAGTATGAGAAAGCAACGCCGATTTCAGCTGGCGAAAGGCGCGTTCGCATTCCGTCGTCCAGACGAACGGAACACCTTTACGGCGTAAGCGATGAAGCGGAGCTGAAATGGAAGAGGCACGGGGAACATATTTATGGTAGTAATTAATTTTTCCCTACACACTCTGTAGCTGTTTCACATTTTGTGGCGAAGGCAACTCCTGTATGGCACGGAGGTGCTCTGGACTCGGATGTATGCCTTGTGCATTTATGACATGGCCCAGATATGGTAAGTCACGAGCAAAAAACACACATTTGTCCCTCCTCAAGCGAAGACCATTTTGTCGCAAGACCTGAAATAACGTTCGTAGGTTGGCTAAATGTTCGGCCTCTGTCTTTCCGGAGATCACAATATCGTCCAGATAGTTCGCAGCAGTAGGGACCGACGCACAAACAGTTTGTAAATATTGCTGAAACAATGCAGGGGCGGATGCACACCCGAATGGCAGTCTTTTGAATCGGTACAATCCAAGATGCGTGTTAACCACCAAGACGCGCTGGGATTCTTCGTCCACTGGTATTTGCAAGTACGCATCTGCTAGGTCCAATTTCGAAAAATATTTACCCGGGCACAGTTTATCAAAAAGATCTTCCGGGCGGGGCAAAGGAAAAGTTGCAGTCACAAGTTGTGGATTCACAGTTGCCTTGAAGTCCATGCAAAGTCTCAATTTTCCGGAAGGTTTTGGCAAAATTACTAAGGGTGAGGCCCAGAGAGAAGCCTGCACACGTGCAATTACACCTTGAGATTCTAAATCGATTAATGTTCTTGCGACCTCATCACGCAATGCGTGGGGAACATTGCGCGCTCTGAAAAATTTCGGTTGCGCGTCCACTTTGAGTTCCAAATGCGCTTCATAGTTCTTAGCGCAACCAAGGCCCGGTGCAAAAATGTCTGCAAATTCTTCACAAAGACGAGAAACAATGGCGGAAGGCACAGTCTGGTTCACTAATAGGACCTGATTTACGATTGACAAGTGAAACAACTGAAATAAATCTAAACCAAACAAGTTCACGGCAGTAGAAGAACGAGGAACGTAAAATGACACAAGTTTTGTTTGTCCCTTGTATGTGGCAAGAAGGCTGCACTGTCCTATCACAGGTATGTGCTGTCCTAAATAACTATTGAGCTGAACATTTGCGGCACGCAACGGAGGCTTGCCCAGCTGTTTGTACGTGTCTTGATTGAGCAATGAAACTGCAGCTCCGGTATCGAGCTGGAATGGTATCACTTTGCCTCCAAAGTCTAAGTCTACAAAAAGTTTATTGTCCTGCTGACGACAAGAGCGACTTTCACGTGCAATTTGAACTGATACAGGTACAGAAGCACTTGCGACTTTACGGGAGTTCCGGCGACGTCGACGCACACTTTGTGCGGGACGAACACAGTCACTGTGAGATAAAGTGGCACTGGACTGGGTGGAATGAACGACCTGAATGTCCATGGGCGAAGGTCCCCGAGCCTGAGTGCCCTTGGTTCGATTCCGGCGCGAAGCAAAGGGCCTGGAATGGTTTTGATTGTCTGATCTGAGCTTTTCCTGGCAAACACTTTGAACATGTCCTTTCTTATGACAGTAAAAGTAAATAGCTTGGCGTGACGGGCAATTGTCACGCGAATGTCTAGCTGCACATCGCGGGCATGATTTTAGAACTGCGTTGGCATGCTCACGCGGCACACGTGTTTGCGAGCTAGGCCGCAGCTGCTCGGACGTGCGCGAGGGCCGTTTAACGTCCCGTGCTGCGCGCCCGGCGGGCCGGTTAATGTGACACACTGCTGGCGAAGTTTCAAATGATTCCTGAGCAAAGTCAAGTGTGTCTTGCCTATCCAATATGTCTATCACTTGTTGAAGGGAGGGATGTACTAGCTTCAAAATCTGTTCCCCTATGCGAACATCAGAAACGTTCTGCGCTATTGCATCACGCACCATAGTATCTGAATACGGAAGCCCACATTCACATGCAAAATCACAATCCCTAGTTAAGTCCTTGCAATGTTGCAACCCACTCCCTATTAGTCTGACCGGCCGTACGTTTGGTACAAAAGAACGTATACCTTTTGGCAACTACATTAACTGTTTCTTTGAAATAGGCATCTAAAGCAGACAAAATTTCTTCGTAGGACAGAGTTGCTATGTCGCGTCGGGGAAACAATTTCACTATCACACGGTAGGTGGACACACCGACACAAGAAAGCAAAAACGGCTGCCGCTCATTACCTTGAATTCTGTAGGCGGCTAGATGGAATCCAAACTGGCGTGCCCATTCTGGCCACGTTTCTTGCGTTGAATCAAAATTACGGAAGGACAGTGCAACGGCATGTTGTGGCTGCGGTAGCGATGAAGCGGCGGCGGCCGCATCGTTTTGCAGCACACGTTGACCCTGGACGAGCTGTCCCAGGGCATCCAACAACGCCTGCGTCTGCTGATTCTGCAAGCGATAAAATTCGGACAGTACATCTGGCGAAGCCATGACACAAGTAATGTAAGCAAAGCAAGAAGGACGAAGACCGTTTTTACGCTCGTCGTCAAAATTGTAGTGTCGGCAGACTTGCCAACACTACGCACACTAATTGAAAGAGGCGGCCAAGATGCACGCGCTAACTCACGAAGGATGGAGTGAGGTCTGAAACAGGAGACGTAATGAATGTGATAAAGAAAATACGTATCTTTGGAATATACTTAACTTTTAATACATCCTTGTATACATCGTTCTTGATGAGACATCTGGAGATTGTGACGATACAAGTGACTCTTTATATACAAGCTATTTAAGGCTAATGGCGCCTTGCTAAGTCGTAGCCATTAACTTAGCTGAAGGCTATTCTAACTGTCTCTCGGCAAATGAGAGAAATGGCTTCGTCCGTATAGTCGCTAGCAACGTCGTCGTACAACTGGGGCGAGTTCTCGTACGTCTCTCGATACCTGCCGTGTGGTGGCGCTCGGTCTGCGATCACACAGTGGCGACACGCGGGTCCGACATGTACTAATGGACCGCGGCCGATTTAAGCTACCACCTAGCAAGTGTGGTGTCTGGCAGTGACACCACAATCACTTTACTCCTATATACATAGTGCGGTGGCGCAGAAATGTAGTGGTAGAAATGCCCAAACATGTAGTACACATCATGCCAATTTTACGTTTGTTGCATGACGTCTTCGTGGAGTTACAAGTCTGTACGACTGATTTCCAAGGTCACCCTTAACTCTTTCTGCTATAGGAAAGTCCGAAGTATACCTGGTAATTCTAACCTCTATCGCCACTTTTAATTTACAAGCAGTTCCTGATACTAGAGTCATTCGTACATTACCCGTCCTGTATTTAGGGGTCCTCTAGATCGCAAGGCTGAATGTGGAAGCCAACAGTAGCATCCTCGGTAAATAAGCTGTAATACGTGGAGCTATCAGTCACAAACTTTAGAAACAGCAGAACTATCACACCCTACATGGTACAGGTCTGTCCACACCAAAGAGGTCGATGAGGCACTGAATGAGACCTACAGACTTATTATTGGTAGTGTGTGGGAAACACAACTTGCCATGGTACTTCAGCTGGTAGATGTTGTTTCCCCATATATCAATTGTGAGGTTTCTGTCACACTGGGTAGAATGAACCTAGTCATCGCAATAAGTTTACAGTCATTATGACAGTTGCTAGATGGTTTTTTTTATTGTAGGCTAGAAGTTTTTTTATGAACGTACAGTGTCTAGTAAGGCGTTCATCTTATCATTGGCACCAGTGGTTTGTTTTTCCTCTCGGAAAATTCTTTCTCGATGTTTACGTAGCACGGGATTCATCCTAGTGATTTTGAGTAAAAGATGTTTAACATGCGTTTCGTCCATCTGGAACCGTTAATTCTTCTTACACCGCCATAAAAACGAACTCTGCGTATGTATTTTTGTATTTTAGAACATGCTTTTGTTCTGACTTTGTTTGGACTTTTCTAATTCCGCAGTTATCATCTCTCAAAGAGGATAGAAAACTAAGCTGATATAGACACGATTGTCTTATGACAGTTGTAATAATCAATTTTGCTATTAATGGAAAAGAACTTTGTGACCTAAAAGTAGCGTGTGATTGGGAAAGCTACTTACTTCGCTTATTATGGCGCCTGCTTTCGAAATGCCTCTTTATCTAACCCTCTGGCTATATTCCAGTCAACCAGATATATAAACTTTCTATTGTTATCTTTATGTTGTTCATCTGAATTTATTGCCCTTCATTTTGCAAGTAAGTTTCTTCTGATACTTCTTTCAGTACTTTAATTGATCGAGTCACTGTTTCCAAATCTTTAATCATAATGGCTATATCACCTGCAAACAGTCTATTTGTACACCGTTCGTCATAGCTTCAGTTCTTGATGGTTTACACAGATTCTGAAGTTTCAGTTTCTTGGGACATTCTCGTAATATTTTTTTCCAATACGCAACGGAAGAAGAGCGGTGAATGTCGATTTCTCAGTTGAACTCCGGTATTGATCTCATGACATTTAGGGGAACATCCTTGAAAGATAATTTTCTCCACGCGTGTCCTTCCTATCAACACCGATCCGACTGTATGTTATGAATGACGTCATATGCCTTTTCAAAATAAACGAAAGTCGGTACATATTGTCTTCCTCGCGGCACATGTTACTAATTTTTATTCGATCGGCTTGAAGAACGATGCCTCTCCACAAAGCAGTGTTCTAAAATTGTACTTCATTAAGTACTGCTGGTTTACAGCGTGGTTCATCTTCACTCGTATTTATAACAGATGTGGATACATCACTCTTACCAAAAACCCGCTTGCCGTAAGTGATTGACATAGCATTCTTGTCAATGAGCACGATGCCTCACGATCAGACTGTGCTCCACTGTCGACCGACCTTTTCGGGACCCTCGTTCATATTATCCCAGTTTATTCTTGCTTTTTGCTCTAATCGTTTGAAGGTGGACAGTGAGAAGATCTTTAACGTTAGTGGTAGTAATAAGAATCAACGGAAATTATTCACTTCTGCAGTGCTTCCTTTGCCATTCAGATTACGAATAAAGGCTAATTTGCAATTACCTTACTGTTTTTCTTCCTGCTACGCATACTGTCTGAACAGAAGTATCCTTACACTTACTAGTTCCACGCTGGTGAGCGGAGTGGACGTTTTTACTCATGAGCAAGGTGTTACACTGGATTCAAGTCGGCACTCTGGGCTGACCAGTGTATTGCACGAATTTTATTGACCACAAACTATTGCACCACAGATGCTATCTTATGAGAGGGTGCGTTGTCATGATGATGCAGTCAAACAGACAACGTCTCAGAACTGTTCCTCTACTGGAATCAATATACATTTCCGTAACATCGTTTCCTATCCTTCCACACTTAACGCATCCTTAAGCGTAACGATGCAACTAACCACCACAAACACCTCCACAATGTAACACTATCTCTTCCGCACTTCACTGTTAGCACTACGGATGATCGTAGGTGAAATTCTTCAGGGATTCGCCAAACCCCAACCCTTCCATCGGGTTGCTACAGGGTGTAGCGTAGTTTGTCGTTCCAAATTACTCGTTTACAGTCACCACTGTGCAGTAGTGTCGCTCTTTTCACCTCGCTTAACACTGACTACAGAGAGGTGTAGCTGCTCGACCATTGTACTCCCTACACACAGTCATTGAGCTGTATAGACTTTCGAATTCACAAGTAATTCCTTCCGCAGATGTCATGCGTTTTCTTACAGCTAACTTCCACAGTGCACGAACGTCCCTGCCAACAGTACACCGGGTCGACCTCGTCTAGATTGAGCTGTTTTCGTTCCTTCGTGTTTCCAGTTCGCAGTCACATCACCAACAGGCGACTTGGGAAGCCTTAGAGAGAATGAAATATCCCTGATGGATCTGTTACTCGGGTGACATCCAATGGTTAGTCCATATTCAAAGCCACTGAGCTCTCCTGAGCCACCCATGCTTCTCTTATTGCTTCTCTACAGACAGCAAAATACTCACCGGCTCATTTTATACTGGCGGATCATCGTATGGTGATATCTAGTGGTCATTTCGAGATATTTTTGTAAAGTTAGTGTAAATTTTACGTAGAGACTGTGAATTAACGGCCGTTCGGGATTAGCCGAGCAGTCAAAGGCGCTGCAGTCATGGACTGTGCGACTGGTCCCGGCGGAGGTTCGAGTCCTCCCTCAGGCATGGTTCAAATGGCTCTGAGCACTGTGGGACTTAACTGCTGAGGTCATCAGTCCCATAGAGCTTAGAACTACTTAAACCTAACTAACCTAAGGACATCATACACATCCATGCCCGAGGCAGGATTCGAACCTGCGACCGTAGCGTTCGCACGGCTCCAGACTGTAGGGCCTAAAACCGCTCGGCCACTCCGGCCGGCTCCCTCGGGCATGGATGTGTGTGTTTGTCCTTAGGATAATTTAGGTTAAGTAGTGTGTAAGCTTAGTGAGTGATGAACTTATCAGTTGAGTCCCGTAAGATTTCACACACATTTGAATTAACTGTGAAGTGTTCATAATATTTTGCGGAAGATATATGCTGAGTCACCATCAGTATTTCATGGGGACACAGGGCTGGCACCATAAACATAAAAATAATGCCGAAACATGTATCACGTGAAAACAACTATAATCGTTCATCCGAAATATGGCAATGAAAATTCCGAAGGAAATTTTTAAATGTCCCAGAGAACAGAAACAATTAAGATATATACATTTCAGTTAGAGTGGGAAAGGGGGGGGTGGAGGGGAGCTTCTCGAGGTTTGTTTCTGTACGATGTACAAATTCCGACCGAACTCCCACGGGAATCATGATTTACGAGTAAAGGGTTTAGTGCTCGATTGACGCTGATTTGCAGCTTGCGATATATTAGAAATTTGTTTCTGTCAGAGACTGTGTCAGGATAGCCGAAGCAGACAATTCCCGCTTCGCACGCCGGCCGAGTAGGTTCCGCCTGCTCCCGCCTCTATTGTTGGCTGCGATAGCTTCCTTGTTTTCCTTGGTGTCGTGTGAGTAGTTGTGAGTGTCACCTCGTTGTTTGTCTCTCGGCGTCTCGTGTTTGTGATCCCTTTTTGACCCGGCGCTGCCTAGCACCGTGATGTCGTCCATGGCTCCCAGTAATTTTCCACGGCTTACTTCGATTCCGAATCGTATGTGTTTTATGTCAAGTTCATAGACCCGCTTCAGTCTGACCGGCTCCTTTTGCGGCAGAGGAAACAAGTCCCTTTCACTTATCGTGATGGCTTTAATAGCATAGTTATTCTGGCGAACGCGTAGGTAGAATACAGGAATGTTAGCGTGTTTAACCTTCAGACCGGAAGATGATGACAGTTTCCTCAAGACCGTCCTGCTTCCGAGTGGAGACATACAAACTATACGGTAAAACACTGGTCCGCTTAACATCGTTTAGAAGTTTATAGTGGAGCTCTAGCGGTGGACATGGTGGTCATACGGAATATTTCCTCTAATTTGCAGGTGTGTTGATACCAGGTCCATGTAATTTATACAGGACAAGAAGGGACCTATTTTATGTGTAATGAGAGTGGACATCTCCGTACTAATTGCCTGCGTCGTGTCACGGTCTTAAAATCCAGTTATGAACAACGTAAAAGGCTAACTTTAGCGGATCTGGTTCCCCAAGTGTGCCGCGATCGGCCCAAGTGTACCAGCGGCATATGTGGATATTGTAAAAGACAAAGCGTCAATTTCCGATACCGTTGATTCCCAGGAGTCGCACTGCACACCTATAGCTCATACACAGGAACCCTGCCCCCTTCCCCCCTGCGGTGTCTCATACGGCAGTCACGCACAGATGCAACAAACAACGTTTTCAACCTGGCCAGCGGCATCGCAAAAAAAGAAGAAAAGCAGAAAGAGGGTGAAAGAGAGGGATCCACCTCTTTTCACTTAGTTTCATACGTTGATACTGCCATGGACTCTTGACGGTTATTTGCAAGTAATCAGCCGCATAGTTCTGGTAATCGATAGATTCAGGCCTATACCTTTCGGTGCTGCGACAATTTATTTACGATTCTGGTGCTGACGTCATATTTTTGCAAGGACCGTTTTTTGAAACTTTTTCTGTTCCCGGCTTTTATACTTTCCTGAATTTGGCTCCTGGAATGTCTGCTGATGCTGCGTCATTTTGCACAGAGGGAATAACACTGCCTGATTTCGAAGTTCTTGATAACGGCGAAAAAATAGGCTACACTTTTTGTGACCTTACTTTGATTCTTCTTTATGGCCCTTCAGGATCTGATCGTTCTACATATCGTGTGCGTTTTCATAAAATGAATATAGTTTACTTATTTCGTAAAGCTCCGCATACACTTCTGTTAGGCGAGATTTTAATTGTGATTTGCGTCCTGGGAATCAGATCACTAATTTTAATTTCAGTAAGTAACTAGACGATTTGGTGAGTCATCGAAAATACGAGATGCGTGGATCCGTCAATAGGCCACACTCGTCAGGTAAACACGTTTTACAGCTACTTCCGCCGGCCGATGTGGCCGAGCGTTTCTAGGCGCTTCAGTCTGGAACCGCGCGACCGCTACGGTCGCAGGTTCAAATCCTGCCTCGGGCATGGATGTGTGTGATGTCCTTAGGTTAGTTAGGTTTAAGTAGTTCTAAGTTTTAGGGGACTGATGACCTCTGATGTTAAGTCCCATAGTGCTCAGAGCCATTTGAACCATCTGAACAGCTACTTCCAGCAGCCAATTTGACCCCTTTTACCTTTCTGCCCCTTTATGTGGATAGCTGTTAGCGATAGACGTGATACCCGCTTGTTTCACTGAACACTGAGCCGTACCTATATCTTTAAATCATATGCCGCAACCAGTAAAACTGTATCGCCTCGCTAGATGTTGAACACATCCCTCTTAAAGGATCCTTCCCTCAAGATTATCGTTCGAGTGGTTTGGGGCCGTTGTTTGTGTTCGCAGTACTGCTATCCTTCAATGGAATGGTGATCAGGGCATGCCAAACCTTTTCTCCGGAAAGGGCAAATGCTTTACGGCGTTGAGAGGGTGAAGGATCTCCGTCGGATCCAGAAATGTTATTATTCCGTCTTCCGTCAAATATATGATGATGCCAGACAAGCTCCGTTACGGATTATGGATGTTCTCCATGTTAAGGCGGAACTTCTTCAGTTAAAGAGGCAATAACTGGAAGGAATCAGGGTGCGCTACTTCTTACAGTATGAGCCGACCTCCTTATATCACTTTATCCGGTTGTGGACGGGTTGCAAACGAGCATGTATCACATCCCCTACTCACACCAATGGACACATACTGACATCTTTACGTGACATTCCCACAGCGCTGTAGAATTACTTTACTGACCTTTATGATGACCCTGCTACTGATACGATTGTCCCTGGTGGGTTTACTCCTCTCCTGGATTGCGTAGTTACTCCCGCATTAAATGACTTTCTAAGTGACTTTACTTGCGATGGTATATTTAGTTTTATTGCTGTTTCACCATCGAAAAAATCGCCGGGACTCGACGGTATTCCCAAGTAATTTTATGTACATTTTTGGCCTCTTATAGATGATATCATTACGTCACTGGTAAATAATGTGATCCAGGGAGTTGTTTGATTCCTGACTGCTTCAAGGTTGGTAAAATCGTTCTAATTCCGCAGTAAACTGGACGTCCAGACACTGATAAATTCTGTCCGATCACACAAATTTCGATTACAAAACTGTCGCCCTTGCGGTTAAAAGCCGTTTGTCGATACCGCTAAACACAATTCTTGCAGTCTGAGAAAGCTGTGTGCTTGAGTGCACGATTCTGACGTCTAGAGTCCAAAGCCGTGACGTTTTCTTGGTGGCTGCAGCGACTTCTGTCTCTGGACCCTTGCTTTTTATTGATTTTAATACTGCGTTTGTTGGGTCAGTTATGGTTTCTTGATGCAGGTGCTCACGGCGACCGGTCTCCATACTAAGTTTCAGGTATTGTCCATTCTTTTTACTGGTATTCACGCATATGTCTTAGTGAATGGACTACCTACCCCCCAGATCACCATCCGATGGGGCTTACCGCAGGAAAGCCCCCTCTCCTCGTCACTTTGTGTCTTGTCCTTAGAATCTCTGCTTCTCCGTATTGCTGATCAATTAATTGGCTGGAAGATATTAGGGGAAACCTTCTCGGTATGACCGTACGCGGATGATGCTATGGTATTGTTACGTCAAGTTGATAATATACCCTTGCTCAAGCACATACAGGATTCCTTCTGTTCTCTCTCTAGGGCCCGCATTAATGAACGGAAATGTACCCTGTTACATTTGCTGGGTTTCTCCACACGTTGTCATTCCATGGGCCACGTTTGTTGCTCACCACAGATCACTGCGCATTACCGTAGATCGCTGTCCGATGAAAATGGCTGCACTCCGTTGGCGGGACGTGACGAATCGAATACAAGGGCGCAATTCGTGTACATGAATGTAGTTCGTTTTCTTCACAAAGTTCAGATTTTCGATTCCTACATTTTGAGCAAAGTGTACTATGTTGCACACGTATTCCCGCCCCCGCCATGATGGTGCGCAAATTGATGCAGATGTCCGGTCGTTTCCTTTGGAAAGTCATATTTTTCTACTTCGGTATTAAGTGGTTGCTGGGCCCCACCCCTTGAAGGATTGGGACTTTCCAGTATCAAAGTGAAGGCTTCAGTATTGTTTATATGGCGTACCGTTTTAACATGTACTCCAGCAACTCATTCTATTACATCTCGCTTATTTACGTGTCTTCAAATAGGCCAGTCTGACTCTGGCTGCCGATGTTTTCCGGATCAACTCTAAATTGCGTCACGTACGTGAATTTAATATTATAATAAGGTTTCGGGGAGCTGACATTTTATCAGTGACACATCTTATCACCAGATCCTTGCTTTTTCGTTGGGGAGTAGAATCGTCCCTCTTCCTAGTTGAAATGGCCACGCCATTGGTATCATGGAAAACAGTGTCGTTTCATGTTATTCTTTATAGGATCATTCAAAATCTGATCCCACCCAACAAACGCCTCCATCGCATTGGTCTTAGTCCGACTGGTTTTTGCGACTCATGTCATCAACTTGATACATTACCACACAGGTTTGTCTCTTGTGGTTGAGAACACTGGCAATGGATTCGCCGAAAATTGGCTTTCCATTCCCGATCAGCTGAAGCTGCTTTCTCGGTTAATCTCCTTCTGTGTACAAAGTTTTCCTTTTCCTCTCTGACCAAGACTTATTTGATCGTATGGCTCCTCAGATACTACGGCCACTATGTAGTTGGGTGTGACAACATAGCCGGCCGCTGTGGCCGAGCGGTTTTAGGCGCTTCAGACCGGAACCGCTTTGCTACTACGTTAGGTTTAAATAGTTCTAAGTCTAGGGGTCTGATGAATTCAGATGTTGAGTGCCATAGTGCTTAGAGCCATTTGAACCTTTTTTTGAGACAATGATCCCGACCTTGTATTTCGCCAATATGTGGTGACTGCTCATTGGAAGTGGCGCGCGACCGCTACAGTCGCAGGTTCGAATCCTGCCTCGGCTATGGATGTGTGTGATGTCCTTAGGTTAGTTAGGTTTAATTAGTTCTAAGTTCTAGGGGACTGATGACCACAGATGTTAAGTCCCATAGTGCTCAGAGTCATTTGAACCATATTTTGGAAGTGGCAGAGTCTTGCACGTTATCGTGTCTTATTTGAAAATATGTTACACCTTGTCTTTAACCGTCAAGGAATTTGGCACCCTGGAGCCTTCTCAAATTGTGTCCTTCCTTGAGAAAATAATTCTTTCCCTTTGAGTCGAGGAACTGCGAAATTTTTGTCTAGCAAGTTCTCTTTTCAGAAAACATACAAAGACAAAAATGAAGAAGAAATTTAAGAAAATATCAAAAATAAAATAAAAAACGATATAAAAAACCCATCCTAGTACCATGTTCATGTGAGGGACCAGCACAGTGCCAGGTGGGGCGGGGGTGCCGGGAAGGGGGGAGGGGGTGGAGGCATCGTGGCCAGGTCTCGGGTTTCGACACCTGCCCACCTTCTCTCCACCTAGCCTTAAGCTGACTACGTCATTCATTCCTGCAGATAAAAAAATGGTAAGTCGACCGTTCGCGATAACAAAAGGAGAAAAAAAAAGCTGCTAAGGCAACCGGTCCTAAGAAGCAGCAAATCCGAGATCGAGTCCCGGTCCGTTACAAATTTTCAACTTCTGTCATTGCATTATCACAATGCCCTGTGCGGCTATCCGTTGATATTTCCCGTGCTACCTTTCCCTTTCCCCTTTCTTCCGCTTTCTACATATCACGTTTACATACCTCTTCATTCTGTCGTTTTCTCTGGAGTATTTCATCACGCAGGAATCAACAACGGTGAGTGACTGACATGTCTTCATCTGATATGGTTATTACTACGGATCTTGTAGTGATATTCATGATATATTAAGTTGTCTTGCTGCGAACATCCACACAACCCACTTAGCAGGCTTTCTCCTTTATGACTGCATGTGCTTGTGTTCTAGCCCTTGGGCTGTCTAATAACGGTGTGTCAACATACTGTTTCGAAGTAATCAGCTACTTTATCGGATTCACAGTTGCTTACTGTAGTCAAGCACCATTTTTTGTTCGTACTTCATGTATTTTGAAGTGATGGCATCTGGTAAACAATCAGAGTCAACAGCTTAGGAATTAAATTTTAACTTACAGGAATTGAAGAGAGGGAACAGGCGATACCGTAATAACACCATCTTAAGGTTATCTCATCTAGTGCGATCAATACCTTCGCGATTTCCATATACAGAGTGTCTCAGGTGGAACAGAAAATAATTTAGAAGATTATAATACACAGTAATGAAAATGAAATATTTTATATAATCTTTATCCAATTGTTATTATTAAGAGAGGTACAGTTGTCCGAATCCAACACAAATAAATAGTTACGGTAGATCTTAAGCGAAGCCGAAAATTGAGTTCACATCTGAGTTTTACACTTTCAACTCTAGCTTCACTGCACTTTCGAATTATCTTGAAAACACCGTCTGCAGGTCTTTTTGGTGGTCCTATGTGTCTTCTAAGACGGTAGCACTACTCAGAATCCGGAAGATCAGTTCGTCTCTTCAGTTTATATTTTGTTTGTAGCCTTCGCCTTTCAACGATACGGACACGCAAAAATGTATCGGGATCGGGGCCTTAGTGACCAGGAACTTCCCTCGAACCTTCTTCTGAGGAAAATTAGGTTTATATGATGTGCACCTGACGATTAAAGTGTGCACGTGCCTCGTCATCCTGGAAGAATATATCCGTCTTGTAGCCAAAGGCAACTCTTCCAATAATGGTGGAGGTCTAGATAACAGGTCTCTGTAGGGCGATGGGGTAAAACGATAGGCGCAATCACCTGTCTGTCTGCCATAAGATACCATATACTTACTGGGCAGCGTTTTTGAAAGAGCCTCTCAGCAATATGTGTGTTTTTTTGTCAGATCACCAGTATTGGTTACGAGTGTTACTCAAGCCGTCACGAGTGAAAGCGATTTCGCCGGTATGCAATATTAGTGGAACTAATTAATGATTCACAACTACACAAGAACAAAGTTCAAATCCCCTGCAGGGTCCTAGGTTCGTGACCTGGTGCGGCAAACATTTCCTAATCTGCCAGGGAATGTCACATCAGTGCATACTCCGCTACGGAGTGAAAATTCATTCCGAAATTTGTAGTATTCTACCCTCATTTCCTTCTGGAAGGCGATGCGTCCTCTTTAAATGATAAAGATAAATTCCATGCACACATAAGGCGTGTGAGTTTCTTGTATCTGGAACACTGATACGTACAGAAATTTTGAGTGAGCTTCTTGAAGGACTATGGTATATCAACTGAATAATGTTTGGGTACAACCCAGTAATTGTATGAACACCCCCAACTGTCATTCGTACCGTGAACCGCAAGAATATTTACTATTAATTTTTGTTGTCTTCCTATGTCGTTAAGATTTTACATTTGATACCTGTTCGTTCCAGCCAGCTACACATGTCGCTGTATGTATGCCGACTAGTCCAAGACGCAGCATAATCCAGCGTACTGTGAAGAACCGGAGAGGAAGAGTGGGACAGAGGCAATGATACTGCCTGCTGAGAGTTGCTACTCAAGATCGCTCTCTTGTGAGCCGGTTGCCCTACAGAGCAGACAGATTTATTCCACCTATTTGTGCGCCAATCTCTATTACTTAGCAGTCGCCCTGTTATACTGAATCACTGTCCTTTTTAACATATTTTAACTTCTGGCCATACACCCTTTTTCCGATGCCACTGGCATATGGGTTATTGTTCCTGGAGGGTCATTTGTAAACTGTATTGGCGATAGTAACCAGGAACTTTCTTGGGTTTTATGTATTCCGTTGGCACTGACAATGCCTTCCTCCATGCCACTCTTCCAGTGGCTAGCGTTGCTGCCTCTGGATCACGGGGTCCCGGGTTCGGTTCCCGACCGAGTTGGCGATTTTCTCTGTCCGTTGACTGGGTGTTTGTGGTGTCATTATCCGTGACAGTGGTTAGAGTGGACTGTGAATGGAAATTAGACTTTGTACGGGCGCTGATGACCGCGCAGTTGAGCGCCCTATAAACCAAACATCAGCATCAACCATCACCATCCATTCCACCCACATCACTTTGGTGCCATTTTGTGCATCTTCTACTTCAATCACGGTCCGTGCATTTTCACATCCAGGTGAAATGTGTTTCCTAGGCATGGCACTATTCTCGCTCAGTTTCCTGAATACGTGAGTAAATACTTTTGAATCCGGTATGCTGTGATTATGAAGTAGTCTGCCGTATTCTCTGTAAGCAGAAGCAGCGCTTCCTTTAAAACACCCTTGCACAAGAAGCACATCGGTATACTCAGCAACTGTAAATGCTTAAACGATAAAGAAAACTCAAGCAATCACTATCATATTCACCAGTAAGAAATTCAATTATGTGAACGGAAGCGCTACTCAGCGACATAAGCTTCAAAACAAGAACTATTATCGTTAAATAAACGTACAGCAACTGGAGTATCAACAACCGAAGACTTTTTTCTGCAACCAGCTGTATCCCTGTAACCAATGAAATTCGGTCACTGGTAATATATAATGTTTTATTAGAATTAGTCTATACTATCACCTTCTGAATTATTTACCACATCGCCAAAAAGACCGTTTATCAAATAAGAGAACAAGCGTTTTGGAAGCAGCAAAACCAACATTTCGTCTTGGTGACCTGATTAAAAAAGTCGTCAAAGCTAGTAACACACTGCAAATGACAACAGTAATTATGTTATTAGTAACGTAATTTAACATTTAATGCAGTAGAATTCCTCGAGGTGTTGATGCTCCAGCCTATTTATCTTGGTCTTTTAATGTGGTAGCGCCCCTTCTGCTTGGCGGTGCTGTTGCGCGGCGTTTCTTCCAACTACGAGACAGTCTTATTAACACAATGAGACAACTGCCTAATTAATAACGCCAGTGTGCGGCTGCAAGACAGACGGCTGGCTTCGTGAAATACGGCGCCGAGCATCGGTTCCGCTAGAATTATTGCAGCTCCTTAACAGAGGCTGCGATGAGGCGTAAAAACAAGAGGGAACTCACACGCAGCTGCGAGCGGCGCCTCGCACCGCGCGCGGCCAAGATGGATGGGAGGTGTGCTCCTTCCGTGCCGCACGCGAAATCTCCATCGAATGAGGGAGAAGAAAAGTTGTTTCCTCAGAGGGACTTTGCTCTGGTGTGCATGAGAGCCACCTGGAGGCGAAAGCTCGTACGTCATTGTGAATATGCGTACTTTTCCGCCGAGACTGAAATGTTGAGTTTCTACTTCGTTAGCATTGTTCATAACTTAAAATTGTTACGAAATACTTTCATATTTGTGAGACGGGAAGCGAAAAGTGACCTCTTGTCGGAGAAATAAAATTTTCTGTACAAGCGAAAAGCCCGATAATGTAAAAAGGACATATTTTAGGATTTTTGCTTATTGTGGTAATTTACTTCATTCTGTAAATACGCATATCTATTTTAAAGTTCTTTGAATCCAACAACAGTCAATAACATGATTAAAAGCAATTGACGTCAGTCTTCTGAAAAGAGACTATTTGTCGTTGTGGGGAAATAAAACTGGCCCAACAAGAGACTCCTTTTCTAAATCTCGCAGCTGCACATGCAATGCTTCACAAAATGGTATCTCCCAAATTTTATAGGCATTTTAAGGAGCCCAGGATAGATTTTCTTATAAAGGAATAACGTTTTCTGAATACATCGCATCTTTCCCGAAGAAAATGGAACTGTAGGGTTTCCTCGTGCAGTAATTCCGGCTGGGATAAGTAGACAACGAAAAGATTATCTTCTTAAAAACAATCACGTCCTACTTCAAAGGCATGTAAAAAAACATTCTGTTTCCTAAAGTAGAACCAGAACCTGAACTAGAACCTCAAGTCAGTGATACGAGGATCCCAAGGACCAACCCCACCAGCCAGATACTGCAGAGCCAAAAAAGACGCGTAAACGTTTTTTGTGAACGATGTTGAACCTCTTCAGATACAAGTATTTTAGAAGTAGAAAATTAAATTTTCTGTCCACTATAAAACTTGGGATATCAGTAATCTACTTTTGGATGTTTTGCCAGTTCAAAATTTTAGGTGGCTCTGTTCCCATTAACGTCTTCAAAATCAAACTTTGGTCTAAAACGTGCCAAAACACAGAGCAAAAATAGCAAACTTTAGCCACAAAACTCTGAACATGGTAGGCTAGTTTTTATCAATTGGAGGCCAATTTATTTGGTCTCAAATGTTTTTACACGGTAATGTGCTATACGTCTGAATGGGTTAATCACTTGATGTGTAATGTTAACATAATGAAGTCTTTGTGAAATCAAAGGAATTTTTAAGGTTAATTTATATGGAGAAGCTATTTCTTAAATACGTAAAATTAAACAACCGTAACAAAGTGAAACTTTAAAACACATTACCTAAAAACACCGATTTTCCATCACCAGTATTCAATTTAAAGATAGAAATCTATATTTTTGCAAACTTTTCAGTTTTTAATGATGAACGTAAAGTTAGAACAGCTCTTTTCGCTTTCCGTCTCCTATTCCTCTCATATAGGTCGTATAGTTTGTCTGCGCTTTAAACTTACTCTGTGCTTGGAACTCTTTTTAATTTCCATAAACTAAGATGTACGGCTCACATTCGACAACATTCAAGTTTTATGTCATTACTGCCGATGATTGTCATTCTGACGAAATTAAACACGTGGGCTCACTGAATGCTTAACTATGGCGAACAATAGTGATCTGTAGTGTAAGTGAAATGATTCGTGCTCCTAACAAGCATAATCGGAAACCAGTGTGACCCTACGACTTACGAAATTAGTTCGCTTTGATATTTAGAGGATTTCCGATTTCGACATCTAAAAGAATCGTAGGTTCCTCATTCTCAACCAGTTTTACGCAGCAGATACAGCTATACTCTCTAAATCAGTCTGAAGTGCGTGACAGTGTGTACTTCCCACTGTGCTGCACTTCAGGGTTTTCTCCCGTTCCACTCGCTTATTGGGCGCGGGAAGATTAACAGTTTAATTGTGTTTGTGCCATGAAATTATTCTAAACGTGATTTTGCTATCACACTGACTACTTAGTATTGGTTCTTATTAGGGTACGAATGCCTAGAGGTTACGTCAAGACCTTCAAGGGGAGTGGGCATCCAGAGGGAGTCTTTGAAATGAACACTAAGTTTTAATATAGTTGCTCTATATTCCAATACACAAAGTGCTAGTGGTGTAGAACAGCTTACCATTCTGTCATGGGGTAGTCATAGCAGGCATCGTTTGGTAGAGGAAAAAAGTTCCAATATCATCATGAGAGAGAGAGAGATAGAGATAGAGAGAGAGAGAGAGAAAAGGAAAAGACAAGACAAGACGTCATGTCTCACCGAAAGCCAGAGGCAGTCCATCGTTCGGTCCGGCGCCCTGGCCACATCTCGCAAACTCTACGTGATTTTCCTCCCACTGTAAGAGGGAGTCTTGGGGATTTATTACGCAATAGTAGGGCCTTAAATATGAAAGAGGAAGTTTTCAAAATCCTCTAGTGGTTTAAGGCTCTATAAAAGGCTGCATTCAAGCTAACATCATTTTACAGACAATCTCATAGAATTGACAAATTAAGTTTATCTCGTTCTGACTAAAACGTCCATAACAGTGCACACCGCATTATTAAAAGATATTTAAGGAAAACGGTACAATATCTGTTGTATACTTTGTTTAAAAACATTCCGAAACCATTTCAATTAATTTTTTGACCTTTTTGTGCTTGATATTCTTACCACAAACACTAAATCTGTCTAGATAATTTTTGAAATGTAGCATTGTTGTTCTATTTGATAAACAGCATAGTAGGTAAAGATTTGTGATAATTATATAATTTATGATCTGCATGACACCAGTCAACGCCAGAGTAAAATGTTCAGCGCAACGATGATCATTTTAAAGGTTAATGATCGACCTAACTGTAAAAGCTTATTCCTTCTTTCACTTAAAACCATTTTAAGTCAACGCAAGGGAGTCTTACTAAATAAGTACCACATCTGTATTCCAGTTTCATGCGAACAAAACTTTTCAAACATTCCAGCATGGTTACACTAAATTAACCGGCATCATCGTAATATGTACCTGATACATCATAGTTTATACGGTGATCTTAAAACAATAAAGTTGTCTTCATAATTAAAGCGTAATCCATAAAAAGTCCTTTCCACATGTTTTTCCTGTATTCTTAAATAAAGTAGAGTTTTAATACAAAGTTATACATTAACAAAATTAAACAAGAATTAGATACGTATTAGCTGCCTGATAATGGTTTACAAGCTAATGGTAGGGTTTGAGTATGTATGGTCAACATCCAGGTAACCTCCACTCATGATAGTTATCGGCCAAGAGTATTTCAGGGAGAACCATCTGTGGGGAATGACTGAGCTACTTACAATATCTTTGATTTTATAGCAGTCCCACAGACGGTCCATATACACTCCTGGAAATGGAAAAAAGAACACATTGACACCGGTGTGTCAGACCCACCATACTTGCTCCGGACACTGCGAGAGGGCTGTACAAGCAATGATCACACGCACGGCACAGCGGACACACCAGGAACCGCGGTGTTGGCCGTCGAATGGCGCTAGCTGCGCAGCATTTGTGCACCGCCGCCGTCAGTGTCAGCCAGTTTGCCGTGGCATACGGAGCTCCATCGCAGTCTTTAACACTGGTAGCATGCCGCGACAGCGTGGACGTGAACCGTATGTGCAGTTGACGGACTTTGAGCGAGGGCGTATAGTGGGCATGCGGGACGCCGGGTGGACGTACCGCCGAATTGCTCAACACGTGGGCGTGAGGTCTCCACAGTACATCGATGTTGTCGCCAGTGGTCGGCGGAAGGTGCACGTGCCCGTCGACCTGGGACCGGACCGCAGCGACGCACGGATGCACGCCAAGACCGTAGGATCCTACGCAGTGCCGTAGGGGACCGCACCGCCACTTCCCAGCAAATTAGGGACACTGTTGCTCCTGGGGTATCGGCGAGGACCATTCGCAACCGTCTCCATGAAGCTGGGCTACGGTCCCGCACACCGTTAGGCCGTCTTCCGCTCACGCCCCTACATCGTGCAGCCCGCCTCCAGTGGTGTCGCGACAGGCGTGAATGGAGGGACGAATGGAGACGTGTTGTCTTCAGCGATGAGAGTCGCTTCTGCCTTGGTGCCAATGATGGTCGTATGCGTGTTTGACGCCGTGCAGGTGAGCGCCACAATCAGGACTGCTTACGACCGAGGCACACAGGGCCAACACCCGGCATCATGGTGTGGGGAGCGATCTCCTACACTGGCCGTACACCACTGTTGATCGTCGAGGGGACACTGAATAGTGCACGGTACATCCAAACCGTCATCGAACCCATCGTTCTACCATTCCTAGACCGGCAAGGGAACTTGCTGTTCCAACAGGACAATGCACGTCCGCATGTATCCCGTGCCACCCAACGTGCTCTAGAAGGTGTAAGTCAACTACCCTGGCCAGCAAGATCTCCGGATCTGTCCCCCATTGAGCATGTTTGGGACTGGATGAAGCGTCGTCTCACGCGGTCTGCACGTCCAGCACGAACGCTGGTCCAACTGAGGCGCCAGGTGGAAATGGCATGGCAAGCCATTCCACAGGACTACATCCAGCATCTCTACGATCGTCTCCATGGGAGAATAGCAGCCTGCATTGCTGCGAAAGGTGGATATACACTGTACTAGTGCCGACATTGTGCATGCTCTGTTGCTTGTGTCTATGTGCCTGTGGTTCTGTCAGTGTGATCATGTGATGTATCTGACCCCAGGAATGTGTCAATAAAGTTTCCCCTTCCCGGAACAATGAATTCACGGTGTTCTTATTTCAATTTCCAGGAGTGTATGAATATAGCAACAACGAATAAGCAAAAGACTCGAGCATCACAGTGAGGACAATGATTTTTCTGGTTTATGTTGGTAATACGTGGAACAGCACGATCCTGCCATAGATTACGGTTATAATCTAGCTGGGATGAAAGTTTAATAGGTAGCTGCCTCACCAGGCTCGGTGCATGTGTTGAGTGCATCACTGATTCGCCAGCAGGGTGACACACGAGCTCACTGTCAGAGTGTGTAAGAGTAAGGAGGAGGCAGTGACGAACGCCAAACACGGCCTTGGCTCTGTAACAATAGATGCCGCTTTCGTTACTGTGTTGTGAACAGATTATTTTGTTTTCGGAATGAAGTTATCACTTTGCAACGGAGTTTGTCCTGATATGGAACTTTTCGGCTGATTAAACTGTGATCGGGACGGAGACTCAAACCAGGATTCGAATCCCCGTCCAGTACACAGTTTCAATCAACCAGGAAGTTTCATATCAGCACACACTCCGCTGCACAACTCTCAAAGCCATACACCAGACAGTACATAAGCCATGTCTCCTCAGTATTCTTTCTGCCAGGAATGTTGCCGCCAGAAGTTTCGCAGAAAAACTACTGTGAATCTTGGAAGCTAGGAGATGAGGTACTGCTGGAAATAAAGCTATGAGGACAGACCGTGCACCGTGCTCGAGTATGTCAGTTGATAGAACACTTGCTAGCAAAAGTTATAGTTCCCGGGTTCGAGCAGCGACTTGGTAAACAGTTTTAATTCGCTAGGAAGTTTCAGGTTATATTGTCCTTCAAAAGGCGGCAGCCAATTGCCATTCTCAAACTGACCCATTCATTGGATGTACTGAATACACATTATTGTGTCTGATCTACACCTTCAGGCTTTGATTGGTTTTTTTTTCTTGAAGTTGGCTGCAAATACCTGAAAGAGATGTTTTTCCTCCTCATCCCGTCTCTTATGAAAATTGGAGGCATTTCCATCCTGAAGATAACAATCATTTGCCTCAAGAGTATGAGCTATAGGTGCTTCCAAGTCTGCTGATTTTGTGGCAGTTACAGGTAATAGAACGTATCAGATATCAAAATATACATATTTCTCCAGGAGAAGTATTGTTGGAGGGTTTCCTCTTCTTGAGCTACATTTGCCATAACCTCGACCTTTCGGATTCAGTTCAACCTCTTCCACTCTGCTTTGTTGGAGATGAATAATTTGCTCCAGAAGACAACATGCAACATCCGTCAAGTGGAAAACATTTGACAGAGAAAGGAAGATTTTGTAATTACAGGTTATCGAGTACTGCATCGCCTTAAAATGTGATGGATGACCTCTGTGCTGTAATAATGGAGCATATTGCGTGCTACACAACTTTTTTCGCGAAAGAAACATGTTCAATTTGGATGAAACTGGCCTATATTTTCGAAGTCAAGAACAAATTGAAACTTCCTGGCAGATTAAAACTGTGTGCCGGACCGAGACTCGAACTCGGGACCTTTGCCTTTCGCGGGCAAGTGCTCTACCAACTGAGCTACCCAAGCACGACTCACGCCCCGTCCTCACAGCTTTACTTCTGCCAGTATCTCGTCTCCTACCTTCCAAACTTTACAGAAGCTCTCCTGCCAACCTTGCAGAACTAGCACTCCTGTGTGTCGTGCTTCGGTAGCTCAGTTGGTAGAGCACTTGCCCGCGAAAGGCAAAGGTCCCGAGT
This sequence comes from Schistocerca nitens, assembly GCF_023898315.1. Taxonomy (NCBI): domain Eukaryota; kingdom Metazoa; phylum Arthropoda; class Insecta; order Orthoptera; family Acrididae; genus Schistocerca; species Schistocerca nitens. The sequence goes on from NC_064616.1 coordinate 956,184,208, forward strand.
TCGAGTCTCGGTCCGGCACACAGTTTTAATCTGCCAGGAAGTTTCATATCAGCGCACACTCCGCTGTAGAGTGAAAATCTCATTCAAGAACAAATTATTACGCATCTTGTCGCAGGCATTACATTTTGCGATCTAAGTCCTGTAACGCTAATTGCCTGTATCCCAAATTACAGGTTGACAGTCTACTTAAATGGTGAAATGTTCCAACTCGAAAGAGTTGCAGAGAAGAACATGAAATTTTTTAAAACGACGCAGAAAATTCACCTGACTAAACAGTCACAAAGCGCTAACAAACAACAAATGCAATACAAACACGCGAGGCAGCAACTGTTATCCCTCGTCCTTTGAAACCGTACTGCTACACCGCCACTTTTGAACGGGTCAAACAGCTGCTGAATCGCCGCTATCAGTCGCGGAGACCTGCAAGTGCGCAGTGGATTGCTCATGCAAATCGCCAGTGTGTATGGCCTTATGGGAACTGCCTATTAAATGAAGGACGCGACTCCTCCACGTGAGAAAGTCGCGCGACCAAATCGCCAGTGTGTAAGTGGTCTTTCGCAGCAGCTGCGTCTTCAGCAGCCGCTCACTGCTACTTCCTTCGCACCGTTCCGGCTGTCGGCGAACTGAGTAATGCTGAACCACCGATTATACGCACTTATCCTACCAACCTGTGTGGGACGTCTTAGGCTAATTTGAAGTACTGGAGATGCAACAGCCCGTAGGACCCTCCGGTAGTGTCTGTAAAGTCCTGAAGAGTATGCTGAGAGCAGCGTCAGTTTACGTTATATTCCATATTGAATTTCATCCCACAAATGACCGACGCGTTACCTATCTGGCAGGTACCTACGGCATTGAAGATGTCATTAAGAGGGTGTGTAGTTCGCAAATCGTATGTAATGGTCAATGGAAATAAAGGAAAATCAAAATCTAATGCAAGACAGTTTAGTATGGTCTGTATTTTTGCCATATGTCCCGCTTCTTTCCGTGGAACAGCAGAGATCTCGAAAGGAGCGAAATTCAAATCATGGGTGAGCAATACAGATATCAGCTTTTCGATGTTTCCTTAAACTGTTTCAGTTAAAAACGGAAAAATGCACCTCCGATTTCTGTGCTCATCATTGTTTAATCCGAGCTGAACAGTAGTTAAACCATAATCTTTAGCATGGCAGAAAGTACGCCCGTTACTGAATACGAAACAACGCGTTATCTCATGGATGGTTAAAATGTCACTGATTTTGAGTTCCACCGTGTGAAGGTATTACAATGTGTAGGCGTGATTGATTAGATTTAGTTTTCGTTCCACAAACCTAAAAATGAGACGATCCTCGTCGTTGTGGGACAAGTCAGAAAGTTAAACATAAAAAAAAGCATGTCATTTGAAAATGATACTCGTTACCCCAATCATCTGTCAGGAGATTATCAAAACAGGTATATACATTACAGTAAGCAACTAATAATATTTACAGATTTAATACACTGTAAGAATGAAACATAGTTATGAACTTTTAATAAATTTATCATACACAAAGTAGATAATATTGACTCTTCTGACCAAGTGCTGTCAAAATGATATCTGACGTTTCCACTTAAGCATCTTCCTAGGATTGATACTATGTACTGAGCTATTAAACAACCCTGGGTTCGGTGTAGGACAGCGGTGGGGTGGCTGGACTGCTGTGTCCTGTTGCGGGGTTGTGAACCACTGAGGGCTACGGCGGAACGAAGTTTTTGTAGGTCCCCGTTTTAATATGCACACAATACACACTGAGCTGTTGGTTCGAAATAGAGATATATTACTTGCCACTGACTGAATGCTCAAAGGTAAATACGAAGGTTATTGTTTAACTTCCCGAAGAGGACGATGTCATTAGACAAAGATCACAAGACTGCAACTGGTACGGCTCGTAAAAGGAGTCTGTCACGTCAATTCGAAAGAGACGATCTTAACTTTCACCCTAATCTACTCTGCGCAACAAATTTAAAGGTCCATTCTTTCGAAACCTCGTAACTGTCTCCCATTGCAAAGCATGAGTTTGAATTCTGGGTAAAAATTGTATACAATCATCCTTTGTAATGGTGCAAAAGGGTGTTACCCTGCGACGTCACGCTAGGGCTCTGCGAGGCTCCGAATAGCAAGGTGTCGACACATGGGAAAGGAGGGCCATACCTCAGAAATTCATGTGAACTGTAAGGTGAGTTAATTACGCTGAAGCGCCAAAGAAATTGGTATAGGCGTGCATATTCAAATATAGTGATATGTAAAGAGGCAGAATACGGGACTGCGGTCGGCTACGCATATATATGACAACACGTGTCTGGCGCCGTTGTTACATCGGTTATTGCTGCTACAATGGCCGGTTATCAGAATGGAAGAGAGTGTGAACGTGGTGTTACAGTCGGCGCACGAGTGATGGGACACAGCATCTCCGAGGTAGCAATGAAGTGAGGATTTTCCCCTACGACAATTTCACGAATGAACCGTGAATATCAGGTATCCGGTAATTCAACTATTCTCCGACGTCGCTGCGGCCGGAAAAAGATCCTGCAAAAACGGGACCAACGACGACTAAAGAGAATCGTTCAGCGTGACAGAACTGCAACTCTTTCGCAAATTGCTGCTCACTTCAGTGCTCGGCCATTAACATGTGTCAGCGTGAGAACCATTAAACGAAACATCATCGATATGGGCTTTCGGAGCCGAAGGCCAACTCGTGTACCCTTGAAGACTGCACGACACACAGCTTTACGCCTTGCCTGGGCCCGTCAACACCGACACTGGACTGTTGATAACTCGAAACAAATTGCCTGGTCGGACGAGTCTCGTTTGAAATTGCATCGAGCGGACGGACGTGTACGAGTATGGAGACAACTTCACGAATCAATGAACCCTGCATGTGAGCAGGGAACTCTTCCAGCTGGTGGAGGCTGTGTAATGGTGTGGGGTGTGTGCAGTTGGAGTGATATTGGACCCCTGATACATCTAGATACGACTCTGACAGGTGACACAAACGTAAGCATCCTGTCTGATCACCTGCGTCCATTCACGTCCATTGTGCATTCCGACGGACTTGGGCAATGTAATTCCAGCAGGACGACGCGACACCTCACAAGTCTAGAAGTGCTACAGAGTGGCTCCAGGAATACTCTTCTGAGTTTAAACACTTCCGCTAGCCACCAAACTCCCCAGACCTGAACATTATTGAGCATAAATGGGATTCCCTGCAACGTGCTGTTCAGAAGAGATCTCCACCCCCTCGTACCCTTACGGATGTATGGACAGCCCTGCAGGATTCTTGATGTCAATTCTCTCCAGCACTACTTCAGACATTAATGGAGTCCATGCCATGTCCTGTTGCGACACTTCTGCGTGCTCGCGGGGGATCTACACGATATTAGGGAGGTGTGCCATTTTCCCTGGCTCTTCAGTGTATTGCACATTGGCACCGAATTTCAACAAAATTTTGCCGAATGCCACCGTGGACGTGTCATACGATAGCAGATTCGTCACACCCCCTCTTATCCACATTTCACCTGTTATTTTGACGCCTCTGCGATAGAGGACAGAAAACCGCTACGCCCAAAGTGCAAAATCATGTGGTTGTCATACGGGTGGCCGTAGAAAGCATTAATTCTACACTCCATTGCAGAGATGTCCAAAAATGGGGTGAAATGTGGGTAAGAAGAGATGTGACAAAGTTCTCATCGTGTGACACCTTCACAATGGATTTCGGCAGAACTGTGGAGAAATTTTGTGCCAATGTGGCATCAATAACGCAACTTAAAGCTCATCTCAACTTCTGAGGTGTGGTCCTCTGTTGCATATAACACAATGGGAGAAAATTACAGGGGTTCCTAACAGAGGTCCTTTAATTTTGTTGCGCAGAGTATTTAAAATTTAACTTTATGTTTGGCCAAAGATTTGAATTTCATTATTCACGATTCAAAACAGCGCTCTAATCCACGAACCGTCTCGTCCTCTGATATAATAAGTTATCCGAAAGTTCCAGCCCCTGAAAAGTAATGAAGTCTTATAAAGTATATATGAACATGGTATCTTTTCTTGCGGACATGTCAGACTGGGACTCGAACCCGGGATCTCCTGCTTACATGGCAGATGCTCTATCCATCTGAGCCACCGAGAACACAGAGGATAGTGCGACTGCAGGGACTTACCTCTGGCACGCCTCCCGTGAGACCCACATTCGCAGCTTACTGCCCCGCACTATATTCATAGTGCCTCTGCCCATCATACTCATTACTCGCGGCTTTACCGCCGATTCCCGTAAGAGTTCGGGCACTGTTTGTGCATATGTACAGTAGAAGATGGTCAAATAGCCGATGAATCTTAACTATATATAAATGAAGATGTTATCTGTTCTTTCGGACATGGTTGTATCCCCTGACAACACAGTGATGACTATACTGATGCATGCGCCATTAACTCCCCACGTATACCAAGGAGGAGATGCCCGTCACCCTGGGGCATCGGGTCTCCCGGCAATGGTCATGCTGCCAGATGGCCTTTGCTGCGGCTGGGTGGCACCCATGGGGAAGGTCCTTGGTCAGAGTGGGTTTCATCAGGGCGGATGACACGCAATGGAGCGTGGCACATCTCCTCTTGCTGGTGGCCAACGACCAGCAGTCTCTAAGCGTTTGAGGGCTCAATTCAATGCGCAGAAGTATAACCGAAAATCTTGCCCTTCCCTGGCCACACCATGGGAGGAACTAAAGGATAAGGATGGCAGTGAAGCTTATTCGCCCCAGTACCTTTTATGTACAAGGGCTGATGCTGAGTCTTTCATGACGATGAAGCCTCAGATCTTTGTATAGCATTTAGAGGACAAGTTTGGGGAGGTGGAGGACTTGCCCAAACTGTGTTCTGGGTCAGTTTGATAACAACAGCATCCTCTGCCAAGTCACGAGCATTACTCGCTTGTGTCAAGTATAGGGATGTTTCTGTTACCGTCACGCCCCATAAAAGCTTAAATATGGTCCAGGGTATTATATTCCACAAGGACCTTCTCTTGCACTATGATGACGAGCTGGGAGCCAATTTAGAGTTGGGAGCTATTCATTTCGTCTGGCTCATTCTTTGGGGTCCGAGGGCCAATCAGGTAGCCATCAGTGCCTTCATCTTGGCTTTCCTTGTTGATACATTGCCTGAGAAGGTAGAGGTGATGGTCTACCGCTATGACGTCAAGCCCTATATCCCTCTACCGATGCACTGCTTTAAGTGCTCTTAAGTTCGGCCTACGTCTTCCCGCTGTACTTCGAGCCTCACATGTCAAGATTGCGGACGCCCATCGCATGACAATACTCCATGTGCCCAGCCTCCCATCTGTGCCAACTGTGGAGAGCATCATTCACCTTGCTAGTCAGACTGCAAGATTTTACAGAAAGAGAGGAATATCACGGAATATAAGACACTGAACCGACTGAACCACACTGAGGCTAAGCAGAAGTTTGAACACCTCCATCCTGCTCATGCCATCTACAACTGTTCTACCCCATCAGCTCCAGCTGCCCCAGTCTTCTCTCAGAGCCGGATGGCTACACCTGCCCCATTGATGGGGGGGGGGGGGGCAATTCCCTCCCGGTGGCGCCTGCACCACCAACTTTTGGAGCAATACCACACAACCATTGGGGACGTCCATCCTAACTTCTAAGCTGGAGAAGCGTCCAACTTCTTCAGCTCCTCTCGCTCGGTAGAGGTTCCTTGGGTCCCTCCATTCGTCCTAGTGGCAAATATGACGCCTGCCAGTGGCTGAAGTACCCAAAAGCAGCTGGTCGCAGGGCTTCATCATACTCCTTAGTCCCAGAGACTGAATCAGTAATGCCCTCCCAGCCAGAGAAACATGAGCAGCGAAAAAAGTTCGAGAAGAAGACCCCTAAGAACAAGGGATTTGCTGTGGCACTCACCCACCGCTACAAACAAGCTCTGCATCAGAGGATGAGGTGGAGATTCTGGTGTCCACAGAGAACCTGAATCTCGCCAGACCCTGGGACACAATGGATATCAACGCCTCAGGAAATCAGTAAGTGGCAGCAGGTGACGATGAGGTGTAAACCACCTCATTGAATGTTCAGTGCCTTCCCTGCCTCACAATCATATTATCTTCCAGTGGAAATGCGGCGGTTTTTTCCACCACCTTGCTTAGCTCCGACTACTCATCAGCCTTCACCCTTTCCTCAGCAATGCTCTCCAGGAATCTTGTTTTCTGGTGATGAGAGCCCAGCCCTCAGTGACTATCGGGATTATTATAAAAATTGGACACCTTATGCGAGGATATCTGGTGGAGTCTGCATCTACGTCCTTAATTCTTTCTACAGCGAGTTTTTACCTCTTCAAACACCTTTAGAGGCTGTCGCTGTTAGGGTGTGGACGCCTCAGGCTGTTATTGTCTGCAGTATCTACCTTCCACCGGATAATGATGTCCCACAGCTTGTACTTGCTGCACTGGTAGCCCAATTGCTGCCACCTTTTCTATTACTGGGTGACTTTCATACCCATAAGCCTTGTGGGGTAGATTGGTGGCAACAGGCCGGGGCTCCATCATTGAGCAAGTGTTGGCCCAGTTCGACCTCTCTCTCTCTCTAATAATGGTGCCTCCACACATTTCAGTGTGGCACATGACATGTACTCAGCCACTGACCTTTTGGTCTGCAGCCCTGGCAATGTGTGTGCATGACGACTAGTGCAGTAGTGACCACTTTCAGATCTTTCTGTCACTGCCACAGCGTTGTTGTTTGGGCACTTCCCCAGATCAGCCTCGAATATGGCTGACTGGGACTCATTCGCCTCCATTGCCACTACTGAGCCTCTTTCTCATGGCGCCATTGATACGGTGGTTCACATCATAATCACCGGCATTGTTTCTGCAGTGGAATCTGCTATTCCCTGTTCTTCTCCGTCCCCTCAGCGGAGGACTGTGTCTTGGCAGTCACCAGAGATCGCTGAGGTGATTAGAGATCAAAAAAATGGTTCAAATGGCTCTGAGCACTATGGGACTTATCTTCTAAGGTCATCAGTCCCCTAGAACTTAGAACTACTTAAAACTAACTAACCTAAGGACATCACACACATCCATGCCCGAGGCAGGATTCGAACCTGCGACCGTAGCGGTCACGCGGTTCCAGACTGTAGCGCCTTTAACCGCCTGGCCACACCGGCTGGCCATTAGAGATCGCTGGTGGGCCCTCCAACATCATAAGTGGCACCCATCCCTGGAACACCTCATTGCCTTCAAGCGGCTCTGTGCCCGAGCCTGACACCTTATTCACCGACAGAAGCTGGAGTGCTGGGAAAGGTATGTCTCCACCATTGTCATCCATACCTCTCCATCACAGGTTTGGGCCAAGATTAGGTGACTCTTAGGATATCAGACCCCCGTCAGCATACCTGGGCTTTCCCTGAATGGAGCAGTATGTACTGAACCAGACATGATTGCAGAAGTCCTTAAAGAGCATTATGCTCAGAGTTCTGCTTCTACACATTACCTGCTGGCCTTCCACTCCCTGAAAGAGCGATTGGAATGTTGGAGACTTTCATTCCATACACGCCACCCCGAGTTGTACGGTGTTCTGCTCAGTGAGTGGAAATTCTAAAGTACCCTAGCTGCTTGCCCTGACGTGGTTACTGGGCTGGATCGCATCCACTATAAGATGCTCAATCACGTCTTAGTGGACTGCCAGTGACACCTCCTAGACCTTTTCAACTGATCTGGGTAGAGGTTGAGTTCCTATCACAATGGGCGGGAAACCATCGTCATACCAGTGTTGAAACCTGGCAAGAACCCACAAGGAGCTGGACAGCTACCACCTCATTAGCCTCATCAATGTTCTGTGCAAGTTGCTTGAACACATGGCGATCTGAAGGCTGTTGGCTATTTGAGTCTCAGGGCCTTTTGGCTCCATTCCAGAGTGGGGTCCGTTAGGGCCACTCTGCCACCAATAGTCTGGTCTGCCTAGAGTCTGCCATCAGAATGGCGTTTGCCCACCATCAGCATCTGGTTGCTGTCTTTTTTGACAAGTGGGAGGCATACAACATGGCGACATCACACCCTCACTACGATTCATGGCCGGGGTCTTAGGTGACCCCTGTCGATTTTTATTCATAATTCTCTGTCGCTTCGTTCCTTCCACGTGCAAGTTGTTTCCTCCCAAGTGCAGGTGAATGGGGCGCCGCAAGGCTCTGTCTTCAGTGTCTGCCTCTTTTTAGTTGCTATCAATGGGCTAGCAGCAGCTGTGTGAATGCCAGTGTCAGCTTCTTTGTATGCTGATGACTTTTGCCTGTACTAGAGCTCCACTGGAATTTCAGTTGCTGAATAGCATCTGCAGAGTCTTATCCGCAAGCCACAGCCTTGGGCCTAATGTGCGGCTTCCAGTTTTCAGCCGAGAAGACCTGTGTCATGCATTTCTGCCGGCGTTGCACTGTTCATCCTGAGCCACGGCTTTATCCTGATGGCGAACTTGTTGCTGTGGTGGAGACCCATCAGTTTTTGGGATTGCTTTTTGGTGCCCAGTTGACTTGGCTCCCACATATTCAGCGGCTTAAGCAAACGTGCTGGCAGCATCTTAACGCTCTTTGTTGCTTGAGTCAAACCAGCTGGAGTGCTGATCAGTCAACCCTTCTATGACCGTTTCAGGCACTAATCAGTCCCGTCTCGATTATGAGAGCCTTTCTTACAGTTCGTCATCGCCTTGTACGTTGCGGTTGCTTGACCCCATACTTCACTGTGGGATCCGACTAGCAAATGGAGCTTTCCGCACAAGCCCTGTAAACAGCCTACTTGTGCAGGCTGGTATTCCTCCATTGCGCATCCGGCGTCAATGACTACTGGCTGCTGATGCTGCACATTTTTGTAGCATCCAAATTACCATCTCCTATCCGTCAACTCAGTCGTCCATCTTCCCGAACGGCGGCCCCGGTCAGGGTGTCCGATTGCGGTTCGCGTCTGGTCTCTTCTCTCTAGGCTAGAATTTTTCCCCCTTCCACCTCTTTTCCGGGCCCATATGCGTATACCCCCGTGGTGTGTGCCCCGCCCATGCCTCCAGATGGATTTAGCACAAGGCCCGGAAGACTCAGTCCCTCCTGAGTCTCTCCGCCGACGCTTTCTTTCCATCCTTGCCGCGTTTCCCGTCTCTGTCGTAGTTTATACCGACTGTTCGATGGTTGCTGTATGATTTGGTTATGCCTTTGCTCTTGGGGAACAATCTGAACAATGCTCATGGCTGGATGGCTGCAGAGCTTGTAGCCATCTCTTGCGCCCTAGAGTATATCTAATCCTGCTCGGGTGAGTCCGTAGTCGTCTGTAGTGACACCCTGAGCAGTTTAAGAGCTACCGCCCACTGTTTTCCTCACTCTCGTCTGGCGATGGCTATCCAGGAGTTCATCCATACTCTAGCCCGTTGTGGCCGTTCCGTGGCTTTTGTGTGGACCCAATGTCGTGTCGGCATCGCATGTGATGAACGTGTTGACAGGCTGACCAAACAGTCTATCAATGAACCAGCCCTTTCAATTGGCCTTTCGGAATGTGATCTCCAGTCAGTATTGCGGCATAAAGTCCTTGGTACCTGGGGTGATGAATGGCGCACCCTGCCTTCACCCAACAAACTTGGAGTCATCAAGGAGACTACAGGTGTGTGGTCCTCCTCACGCGAGCCTCTTACAGGACTTCGTTGTTCTCTGTCAGCTACGCACTGGCCACACCTGGCTGGCGCACGGTCATTTACTGCGCCACGAGAACCCACCTCTATGTTGCTGCGGGTCAGTGTTGACAGTGGTCCACATCTTGTTGGACTGCCCGCGTTTAACCGCGTTTAGGCAGACGTTTGCGCTGCCTGATACGCTCCCTGCACTTTAAATGGATGACGCTGCAATGGAAGGCTTAGTTTTGAGTTTTATTCGAGCAGGGGGCTTTTGTCGCTCAATATGTTTGTCTCTTTTGTGTTGAGTCTGGCCTTTGTCCTACGTTTTTAGATCTGGGTTTTTAGTGTGTCTCTTGGTGGCTGGCTTTTACTTTTTTGTTTCCATGGTCGGCCAACCACTGTACAACTCTGTGTGCTTTTAATTCCTTTTTTTTTCTGGTCTTTGTCCGTCTCTTCCTTGTGTTGTGTCGTCCCTTGTTACCTCCGCTGCTTGTTTTTATTTCTTGTGGGTTTTCATGGTCATGGAAACACGGAGCGATGATCTTTGCAGTCTGGTCCCTTCAACCCCACAAACCAACTAACCAATGCTCACAAGCCCTCCTGCGATGGCGTCATCATTTTGTACTGTATTTTCAAATGTGAACCCCCACTTTTAGTGCATATTCGGATTATACATAAAAAATAGGAACATATGTACAGCATGATCAAATCATTGTTTCCCATCCACGGCAGAATGCGCTGTAGTTGACAAATATCAAATGTGCCTGTTTTTGCAATTAAGAACCGATACATCTGATTGTACATTTCATTTACGACATAAATTTAAACCTTTGTGTTCTGACGGTTCATACTGATGCTCAAACGTTACTTGAGTGTTGCAAGTGTGATTTTACAGTACAAATAATGTGGCTGGGCATTGCAATTTGTGGGGAAGAAGCTACTTGTTTAGGAACGCTGTTGTCTGTTTCCTACATGATTCCGTGTCGTGAGTCTTCAAATCCATGCAACCATCGTAACTCTCTTGTGGGCCACTAAATGGCTATCAGTGGTATAAAAAACAGAACTAAGATGAAATGTCTGTCATATGCTAATGAAAGGCACACTTCCCTTGGATACTCAGCAACATCAATTCAGATGGTAAGAGACTAAGGGACTCATCGATGTGAAGCATCCTGATGGGAACAAAAAACTATTACATCCACGTCGTTGTTCCTGGTTCCCGTTAAAAGTGGTTTATAGCCATACATTCAAACGTCTCACCGTGGTATACTGTACAATCAAATTTGCAACTCTAAAGTAAATTTCAAACATAAATATCAACCGTTAGAACACAAAGGTTGACATTTACATCGTAAATGGAATGCAGAATCTAATGCGTCGGTTCTTAATTGCATAAACACGCACGCTTGATATTTGTCGACTACAGCGCCATCTACCACCAATGGAAGACTATAGTTAGAGTTAACAGTGCGAATTTTTTTCGTAGAATTCGAATGTGTACTAAAATGGGGATTTCCATTTGAAAATACAAAGTTGGCTCCGCCCACGCAGGAAGAGTGGTTACAACGTGGCCAGTTGAAACACAGACAGATGACCTCTTTACTAATCTTAACTTTTCACCAAGAACGTTATTTTCGTACGACATGTCATTGTCGGGATATTTAGCTGTCTGAAGTTAAAACAAACACGTATACATATTGGCATACTGAATCATTGCCGGCCGGTGTGGCCGAGCGTTTCTAGGCGCTTCAGTCTGGAACCGCGCGACCGCTATGGTCGCAGGTTCGAATCCTGCCTCAGGCATGGATGTGTGTGCTGTCCTTAGGTTAGTTAGGTTTAAGTAGTTCAAAGTTCTAGGGGACTGATGACCTCAGATGTTAAGTCCCATAGTGCTCAGAGCCATTTGAACCATTTTTGAACCAGGATCTGAGACACTTAGCAAGAAGAATCGCATACGATTACTTCTATATTTAGATGAAAGTGAAAACATTTACCACTACGAAGGAATTTGTTTTGCAAGAAAAGAACTCCAGCTCGAAAGGCTAAAACCTAATGAAAAATAGGCTGATGGAAAAAAATCGCAATACCATGAAGGAGCTGTGCGACGTAACACAAGTTGGTAGGCGTGTTTCTGCATCTGAAAGATGATTTGTATTAAAATTTCGCGCCTGTCGCATACGTGTGGCGCTAGTAGCACCACCAGCAGAATGCAAATTACGTTTGCTTTAAATACACGCCTTACCGGTCGCGAGCGTTAGTTATCTTTAAGAATGAACGTGGTTAGCTGATGTTAGTCAGGAATACATTTAAGGGAACATAGATGCCATTATCAGCACCTCTGTGAGTTTTAACGAGGTAGTGTAATAGGGCTACGAAAAGCTGAATGTTCCTTCTACGATTTTGCAAAAGACTTGGCTGGAACGTAACCACCGTAAGTGATTGTTGGCGACAGTTTTCACGAGGATTTACTGTCGCAAGAAGACCGGGCTCAGGACGACTACGTGGCATTAGCATTGTATTCACTGTATCGCAGTGGCACTTTGTAATGCATTTTCAGCAGCGATCTGAGCAGTCGTTGGCACTACAACGAACTGTTACAAATCGGTTAGGTCAAGGGCAGTGTGGTTTTACCGCCGAACACCACCGTTGCTAGGTGGTAGCCTTTAAATCGGCCGCGGTCCGTTAGTATACGTTGGACCCGCGTGTCGCCACTATCAGTGATTGCAGACCGAGCGCCGCCACACGGCAGGTCTAGTCTAGAGAGACTCCATAGCACTCGCCCCAGTTGTACAGCCGACTTTGCTAGCGATGGTTCACTGTCTACATATGCTCTCATTTGCAGAGACGACAGTTTAGCATAGCCTTCAGCTACGTCATTTGCTACGACCTAGCAAGGCGTCATATTCAGTTACTATGAATGTATTCTGAACAGATTATATTGTGAATCATGTACCGTCAAGAGCGACGTTAATCATTAATGGATTAAAGTTAAGTATCAAACTAATTACGTCCGCTTTCTGAATTCTAATTCCTCGTCATGTTCCAGACCTCACGTCAGTACAGTCCTTTCCACCTCACGCCAACCTGCGTGAGCTAAAACGCGTGCATTTCGGCCTCCACTAGTAACATGGTGTTGGCTCTTCTGCCAACACAACAGACAGCTCTGTGCCAGACATCCTGTAACATGCATGCCACAGACCGCCATTTGGGACTTATATGGTGCCAAGCGAGAGCTCATTGGAGGGCAGGGTGGAGATACGAGGTGCGGCTAGAAAAAAACCGGACTGATGCTGGAAAAAACATTTATTTACAATTATTTACAATTTCATGTTATCTCCTTCAATGTACTCTCCTCCTCGGTCTCTACACCGCTCCATACGAATTTTCCACTGTTCATAGCAATGCTGCAGATCATTTTCGGTAAGTCCATACATTACTTCCGTCGCTTTTTCTTTTACTGCTTCAACAGTCTCAAATCTAGTTCCTTTCAAAGCTGACTTGACTTTAGGGAAAAGAAAAAAGTCACAGGGGGCCAAATCAGGTGAGTAGGGTGGATGATCTAAGATGGGAATGTTGTGTTTTGCCAAAAACGTCTTCACTGACAACGCACTGTGAGCTGGGGCATTGTCTTGGTGAAGGATCCATGACTTTTTTCTCCACAAATCGTTCCGTTTTCTCCGTACTCGCTCACGTAGGGTAGCCAGGACGCTAATGTAGTAATGCTGATTCACTGTTGGTCCCTCTGGTACCCAATCAATGTGCACAATCCCTTTGATGTCAAAAAAAAAAAAAAACAATCATCATTGCCTTGAATTTCGATTTTGACATTCGTGCTTTTTTTTTGTTGTGGAGAACCAGGAGTTTTCCAATGCATCGATTGGCGTTTAGTTTCGGGATCGTAAATAAAAAACCACGATTCATCGCAAGTAATAACATTTTGTAAGAAGGTGGGATCACTTTCAATGTTTTCCAGGATGTCAGAACAAATCATTCTTCGGCGTTCCTTCTGTTCAATTGTGAGACAATTTGGAACCATTTTTGAACACACTTTGTTCATGTTGAAACTTTCATGAAGAATCTGCCTAACACTTTCCTTGTCAACTCCTGTTAACTCAGACACTGCTCTGATTGTTAAACGGCGATCTTGTCGAACAAGTTTACCGATTTTTTCAATGTTTGCATCAGTTTTTGCTGACAATGGTCTGCCAGTGCGAGTGTCATCACTGGCGTCTTCGCGGCCATCTTTAAATCGTTTAAACCACTCAAACACTTGTGTTCGCGATAAACAATCATCGCCGTACACTTGTTGTAACATTACAAACGTTTCACTTGCAGATTTTCCTAGTTTGAAACAAAATTTGATGTTAACACGCTGTTCTTTCTGTACACTCAACATTTTCCGACGCACAGACAAAACGTCAACTACTTAAAACAGACGCCACGGGCAGACTGAGTGCAGGAGGCAGATGAAACTCGAGCAGTAGCGAGAGTCACGTGACAGGCCACGCGACTTTCAGCCTTATTGCATTCGTTTTATTGTTTCACCAGTACTAGTCCGGTTTTTTTCTAGCCACACCTCGTATGTTCCGTTTTATGATGAAAGCTGGTTCTGCCCTGGTGCCAATGATACAATTTTGTTGATTAGGAGGTGGCCAGTTGAGAGCCTTCAGCTAATCTGTCTTGGTGCTAGACACACTGGACCTACACTTGGAGTAATGGTTGGGGTTGGGATCTCGTATGACAGCAGAAGCACTCCCGTGGTTACCCCACGCACTCTGACTGCGAATCTGTGCGGGAACCTAGTGAGTCTACCTGCTGTGTTTCCGTTCACGAACAGCATACCAGGAGGTGTTTTCCAACAGACTAAGTCTCACTGAGTACAGTCATTGTAACCCTACAGAGAGTCGATATGTTGCCTTGGCTTGCTGGACCACCAGATCTATCTCCAGTCGAGCACATAAGGGACGTCATCGGACGACAACTCGAACCTCATCCACAAACAACCTTAACCGTTTTCATATTAACCGACCAAGTGCAACAGGCATGGAACTCCGTTCCACAAACTCACGTCCAGAACCTGTAAAACACAAAGTACGCAGCTTTGAATGCTTGCTTTCAACATTCTAGCAAGTACGCCGGTTATTAATGTACCACGATTTCATATTTGCAATGGATTATCTCTTGCTTACATTAACATGTGGCCTTGTAGTTATAATGACAAATGAAAACAAACGTATTACTGAAATTTCACAAGCTTACATTAAATATTTTTTGGTGTTGCAGTTTTTTCTCATCACTGCACATAAAATTTAGAGATTCATCTGTCCTACCACACATCAAGATCATTTGTCAGAAAAACATCTGTGTAAATCTTACGGCTGAAAGTTGTCGTATGTAAAGACGACGGATACCCAAGTCGCTGAAGTAACAAGGTCATGCAACAGGCAGTTATTTCCAACAGATCATCGGGGATGTAAATTTGTATCTTGTAAGTACGCGTACGAGGATACGTTTTGATACGTTTTGAAGTAAGGTAGGGAGTAGAACAAAGTGGTGTGTGCAGCGTCGTAGTGTAAAGAGGAGAAGGATAGGGAAAGGTAGAGAGCGAGTGAGGAAGAGGAATACTGATTCAGTGTGATATACGTGGGGAAGAGCTATAGTTACTAATATGAATAAATGTTGGTCGCATTTAGTTGTCTAGAGGAGATAGTCGTTTGAAGTTTCCTTGGGGTAATATATGGAGTGCTAACAGTTCATCCTGGTGTTATTGCTTAGTTTTGGGGAGGTTATATCTTGAGGAGCCACTGCATACTGTAAGAGGAAAAGTGGTTTCAGTCGAATAGGACAGGTCATTGGGATTGCTGGGGTATAGAGAAAGGGGTTAGGAAAGCGTTGCTACGAGCGTAATTAAAGTGAAGATGGATTATGCATATTCCTTACATGGTCGCAGGCTTTCTCAATGTCAAGTGCTACATATGTAGCGGCTGTTTACCTTTTAAGTTGGTTCAATATCAGGTGAATGACGTACAGTAATTGGCCACCGTAGAAAAAGCTTAGAGGGAGCTTCTCTGTTTAACAGGGGACACGAAGAAAAATAGGGAGGACAGAACCTTGGGCCACGTATTCAGTTGTTAGGAACGACACATTAAGACGGACGTACTTAATCGGAAGTGGTAATTTTGGGAGTTTTAAAAGCAGACCAGAATTCCTTACATGGTCGCAGGCTTTCTCAATGTCAAGTGCTACATATGTAGCGGCTGTTTACTTTTTAAGTTGGTTCAATATCAGCTGAGTAACGAACAGTAATTGGCCACCGTAGAAAAAGCTTAGAGGGAGTTTCTCTGTTTAACAGCGTTTGAGTTTGTGTGGTCGTTGGTGTAAGTACCATAACTGGAAGGTGGAAGATATTTTCGTATATGTCAGGGGGTGTTCGTCTTCCACCAGATGTGCCTTGCTATCTTGCTCCCTGCAGCATGTTTACAGCAGCGTGCTTACTCGGCGTTTTCGACACTGAGTGGACAGTCGAACTCACAGCTCTAAAGCTGGCCACCAACTGTAGGAAGTGAAGAGTTCTTACATTTTAACCCGGTGTCATAGAGATGCAGTGAGTGCCAGTGTTATCATAAGTACAACACTAGAGTGTTGGCTGGAGAGCAGCGGGGGGCAGCAGGCGGACCATAGCAGTTTGGAGTCAGGTAGTCGTCCATCCGCATCTCAGACGATGATGTGGTGGGACGTTTCTCAGTGGGTGGTCTCGTAGAAGTGGCACCGGAGTATTGGCTGCTTCACAAGTACTGTGTCATCTAGCACAGCTGGTCCCAGCTGCACCAATCATGACTTTGTCCTCGTAGTCGGTGACTCATAGATGCCAGGTGATGGAGATAGTTCTGCCATGCCAATGACCTACTCGGCTGGGCTGGGGCTTCAATAATGCTACCTGGAGCTGAAAATGCGATGAAGTCATGCTTCCATGTTCCTATGTTTGAGGTTTTTCAAATCGTTGACAGTGTCCTAGACCTGGGCGTTCCCACAGGAAGGGAGTCAATGAGGAAGTGACTGGATTCTGCCCGGTTGCTATGTCAGCAGGTCATTCACTATGATAGTCACCTGTGGCTACACCCTATTACCGCGGCTGAGCCCCTGCCTTGGCACGTATCATTACAGATGCGCGGAAAGAGATTACATTCAAATATCATGGTAAACACAGACGAAGCTGGAAGCATGGTAAGATGAAGTATCGTTATGGATTTGCTTGGTTTGAGGAAAAGTATGATTATAGAGGTGTTCCAAAGTTCAGAAAAGTAGCATTATTAGAAGATGGTGTCGTTTTGACATTATTATGACGTATCATTGTGCGATAATTATTAACTTTTGGCGCCATTTCGTAGGTAAGTTTGTTTTGAGTGTACTGGAAAATTTGCATTTTTCTCACTGGAAATACGTTCTCCAGTTGGCGATTCTGCTTCCTCTTTTCCAGCATAAAGAAGTCAGTGAATCTCAGTAGGAAGGGTGAACACTCCCTAAGAGATGGGCATTGTTTGTGGACGTAAGGCTGCGGTCTTATTCATGATTTTGTCGGCAGAGCCTTTACCTCTCCGAATCGTGAACGGAAGTCGTCATGCCACCACTGCTGTACCCAGAGAATAATAGAGCACAATGCTTTCGCCTATTCAGTCGTACATCAAAGGACGAGGTACTGAGACGCCGCACAACAAAAATGGGAAGGCTCATTGCTTTCGTTCCAAAGCCATTTGTGCTTAGTTGAATTGAGTTGTCCCGCCACAATGCTAGGAACAAAACTACCGATCAGTACGTGGGACAGTGCTCCAACCAACTGCAAATATTTTATTAGTTAACAGTTAACGTGCGTTTTGTGCGCCAGCAGTTGGTTGTCTCTGCATGAGAGAAGCAATAGTCTCGTTTGTCACCTTAAAAGCAGCATTGAGCTGTCCCCTCCATGTGGAGTTCCTTTTCTTAATGCAGAGTTGTGGAGGGAGTTCTACTTTGTAAGGTGAAGCAACTGTTGCTCGCTGTGAGGTTACTCGTCTCCAGGGTGCTATACGGTATGGTTGCACAGTCTGCTGATTTTGGGGAAATATAAGAGTCGCAACTGCGATAGCGCTACACATATTCTGAGCAGCTTACTGCGTGCCTACTTTGCTACTCAGCTTGTGTTTCTTTGTTTGTTTATAATTTGTGGCATCTTGTTGTATCGTAAACTCTGATTTTGCAAGGTCCCCAGGTGATCACACTTGCGTGTACTTTCTCCACTCTTTCTTGCACGCTTTCAGGTACGTCTCCACTATGCTAGTGTACTTTTGTAATTTGCTTTACTTGACAGTCAACTTTACCTCTGTTAATTTTAATTGTGATTTTTGGCAGCCACTAGAGCCAATAAAAATCTGTTATTTTATTGATGACTGTAATTATGATCAACTGTAGTATATAATTTTCAGAATAATTTTGTCGTCGGTAGCAAATACATTTTTGTACCCTTTATCAGTTTCGAGAAACTGTCATCTTCAGAAGCTTTAACACATGGCAGTACCTTTTTCATAGAAGCGTAGTGCCATGATTTGTCCAGAAATGTACATCTTGTACCTAATTATTGTAAACATGGACTGACAATTCGTGCACACTAGCTTCAAATATATATATAGATGTGACGCAGTTACTATAAACTGCCAATCTGTGTTTACAATAATCGCATACAACATGTAAATTTCTGGACATATCATGGCACTATGAAGAAGATACTGACATCCACTAAACTAATACTATGCTTCTGAAGATGATTAATTAATGTGTCGAAAACGATTAAATGTAATAAAAATATATTATTATTAGCTGACTGCGTTTTATTTTGAAAAACTATATATTAATCCCAGTCTTGTCCTACAATTTAAGATCCCTTAAATTTCCCCTACTATATTTCCAATAATTAGCCGACCCACTAACAATAAATATAACCTGGTGCACATCTAAGTTTGTTTCTCACACTGTGACGGCATTATTGCTGTACACAGTGGTCAAATTCAACAATCAATTGTATTAAGAATTCAGAGGGAAGAACTCAATTTCGAAATTTGGAATCGCTCGTCTTTTATGATCAAACATTTGGTTTAAAACGAGCATTGCACAGATGTTGCTGAGTGATGCCGAACTGGGACTCAGCTGTCATTGAAAGGCTTGCAAGACGAAAGGGAAGGATATTGGTATTGTTTCAGGTTTAGATAGGTAATGCACTTGTGACAGTGGGCAGTGCAGTATATTTTTAAGTACCTTTTTTATTCTGTGGCTGATGTATAACTCTGTTTGTCGTATGATGTCCAAGAAGTGAAAGATGGGAGTAAGGGATAGGACAGTGGTATCAGAACACTCACGGATAGTAGGGAAAAGAGAATAGTCGATTGGCCTTCGTTAGAAGGGATAGGTTGCAAAGTGATCACCTTTTCCCAAGTTGTCAGGAACGGGATGTTTGTTGCATAGGAGTGGATAGTGATGTATCGAATTGCTACCAGTGAATGGATGTTATACCTTCAGCATATGGAGGAATTACCAGGGAGTGTAGCGTTAAGAGTGCTGTACGTTTGGGCCAGTTAGGGCTGCCTTTAAAAGGTACTAAATTCCTGATATCCGTCTGTATTTGCCAGTAGCGGGTGTTCATACACCAGCTACGAGTCCAGAGGAAGGGATGGAGTCCATAGAAAAGGATTAGAGCCTGTACTGCAGGGGGGGGGGGGGCTATGAATAATATGGCGAAATATAGCTTCCGTTACAGGAAGGAGGTGGCATGATGTTTAACATCATGTTGTTGGAAGATCGATGACTGACTTCCGATATAGTGCATCTATGATGCCCCAGTAGGAATTACAGTTGGTGTGAAAGAAATTATAGATAATTTTTGGACGGATTTGGGATGGAATGGATTGAAATGTGGTTTTGTGTAGGAGTTGTTAAATATGACAGGTAGGTAATCACTTTCAGTTGGATCGATGACTACTGCTCTGGTGAGTCCTACGTGCTTGATAGAGGGCAAGAGGATACACGGAGTTGTATTACACTCAGGAAGGATGTACTGCGCGAAGGGAACTAGGTAATCTTGGAGGCGATGGAAATACAGGTAGAACGCAATAATATAAGTGACAGAGATAGGAAAAACATAGGGAATAGAATAAAATGAGGTTGGATGCGCATGGTTGCACAAATATGTAGCTTTAAGAGTCCTTTTAAATTAACATTTTGATATGTAAGTATTTCTGCCCAAAACAGCTGTCAGTACTTCTAAATAACGCTCATTACGGTGTAAAATACGATCAGTTTTAGAGTAGCAGTGATTGGAACACATAAAGCACAAGATTAAATCGTAAGTAAACGCTAGTCTAGCATTCTTTTCGCATTGATTTACCATTTGCTCCTACCCGACATTACAGGTCGATTCTGTGACCTGTAACGGGTATGTTTTGGAGAAGCGTTGCATCAAATAAAGCTCACGTGCGAGGCTGAAAAATAACATCATTGTCCACTTCCTTCAGTATACCCTGAAATAATTTGTGGGAAAGTATCCTTTTACTCACCATCTCACTGTCACATTTCTCCAGTACGTGTACGTTTAATAGAACTCTGCAGCTGACAGCTAAAGCAAGCCTTGCGTCTGTTTACGTAGCCCACCACACCACGTATGTTACAGTGGAACCTATTCCGGAACTAAGTGGCAAAGTTAGAGGAGCTGTCGCCCTCGTGCTTCCCGGAATGCGATCTGTCTGAAGTGCCTCCTGAAGTTTCCATGTCATCGGCAGGCGCGCAGCTCGCTGACGTTTCACAGGCTCACCTGTCGCCTCCCCTAACACGCTTACAGCACTCCTGTAGTCACGGAGATGCTAGCGTGACAGGGTAGCTTTGAAAGAATCACCGCACTTATCGAATGTTCGTTTTCTTGTAGCTGTGGTATGATACTTAGTCTGTCTTTTTACTACAGTTTTCGGATATCGTGACAACTTAAAGAATTTTGTTACCCATTCGTAGAGATGTGTGACTAAATTCCCTTTCGTCAGTGTACTGGACTTCTGTCGTCAATTAATAAAAAAAGTTCTTATAACGGCAGGCTGTACTCTATACGCACATAGAAATTTCATACCAAAGAACACATTTTATTTGAAATTAAGTTACAGATTTGTTTGTCTATTCATCAAAAGATCAACAAAATATTAATGAAGGTAATCCACGTAATCCATTAACTGTGCCAGTGGTAACTATCTGTAGGCAGACACACACAATTTCAGGAACATAACACAGCTCGAACGACAAAACCAAAAAAAAAAAAAAAAAAAGAAAAAGAAAAGAAAAGATTTTAAATTCCAGCAATGTGTCTCTTTAGTCAACTGTGAAACGCTATTTCTCTCTCTCTCTCTCTCTCTTTCTTTCCTTCTCTCTTTCCTTCTGCCTCTCTCTCTCTCTCTCTCTCTCTCTCTTTCCCTCTTTCGTGTTATTATTTCACTAAATTTTGACAGTGGTGGTATTACTGATGGCGTAGGTAGGCAGTCGGACTAAAAGTTATTCATCCGTCTATCAAACAACCTATACCGGCAAAAGAGAATTACAGACTGTAAAACATTTCTATTAGGTTTCACAAAACTGTTCCAATAACACTTACGAAAAGAAATAGTACAACTGGAAAGACGCCAACAATTTTGATCCTATGATGGTGTATGCCTACTGGGGGATAGTAGATGTACTGTTAATAGGTGCAAAGTTTTCCGCCAACAGACTGCGTAGTGGTATAGCTGCCAGAGTGTCATCCATATCTACGCTTTGACAGCCTTCTGGCTGAAAGCTCAGCCAGAAGGCTCAATGTGATGTAAGAATGTGAAGCAAGCAAGCAACCATGACACTGAGCTGCACTCGTGCTTACTACAGCCAATCAAGGGAGCTCGAAAGGGGTCAAATTGTGGCCTCCGAGCCGGCCAGTGTGGCCGAGCGATTCTAGGCGCTTCAGTCTGGAACCGCGCGACCGCTACGGTCGCAGGTTCGAATCCTACCACGGGTATGGATGTGTGTGATGTCCTTAAGTTAGCTAGGTTTAAGTGGTTCCAAGTTCTAGGTGACTGATAACCTCAGAAGTTAAGTCTCATAGTGCTCAGAGCCATTTGAACCATTTTTTTGATAGTATAGCACCAACGAATCCCTTATAGTTTGTGCTTGCTAGTGGGATCCAGACAACAAATTTTCCTAGGTGTTCAGAAAATTCAGACCACTTGCCTCTTTAAAGTCCCGTCTAGGTTTGGGAAATGATCTTATGAGAGGCAGGATTGTAATCAGTTAGACTGGCCGACGATGGCTGTGCAGATAGCCGTCCTGCACATTCCTTAACACTGGTAACGTCAGGCCATTGTTGTCAGAGGACTCAAAACATAAATCAGGGTTGTGATCTTTATTTCAGTAACCAGAACTGATTGTACACCAGTCCTTAGCGTCAAAAACATGGTGTAGTTTGTGTTCTTCAGACCACTCTACCAGTATGTTCCCATTTACATCCTTATGTTTGTATTCCCAAAGTACATGATAGTATTGGGGATAGGATGGTTCTGCCCCAAAGTACCGTTATCCAAGATGGCGGCGATTACGTAATCCAAGATGGTGGCGTGACCTAATTCACTATGGCGGATTTTAGCGGGAAGTTTGAATTTTGGTGGGAAAGTGCCACGATCTCCTCCCCCAGAAACATGGCGCGAATTTTAAATTCCACCATGACAATGCGACACACCAAGAAAAATGGCACGAAAAAGGGACATGTCTCTATTATGTAACCAGTTTGAAGCACATGTGTCCACCACGGGCTCCAGAGCCCAACTGACTTAGTTCATATTGGTGCCACCAGGGAGCGCCACTGTGATGTCATCTAAGGTGGCGGATTTTCCCAGTATCAGTACGGTGTTCATTTATGAGGTAGCACCCCCCCCCCCCCTCCCCGCTAGAATGCCGCACCGATAGTCATGTGACTCTACGTAAGAAAATTGTGGGACAGAAAGACGCTTGCACTAACCGAAGCCACCTGACCGCCATCTCCTCCTAGGAACCGGAGCCAAGTTTGAATTCTGGAAGTAAAGAAGGGTCATCTGTGCTTTCGCTGCCAACATAATAAAATTGTTGCAAACGAAGCTCTCCACCACCACTAACCTAAGTCACCAGGCCGCCACCTGTTCCTAGGGGTGGGTGGTAGAAGGACTCAGACTGCACTGGGCTGATGGAGAGAGGAAGGCGTGTACTTTATTTATTCTAGAGCAGTTTATTTAGTAATGGAGTATATTTGTCACAGAACACACGCTCTGACATGTCCGACAGCATACAGACCTGCAAACTACTCGTACATAACTCACGTATAAGGCTCTACACACACGCTTGCTAATTGTAAACAGTAAAAAATAACGCATTGCACAGCTTACAGATATGTGAACCACTCCTAAATAATGCAGTACATTTACGTCGAGATAACCAAACAACTCTTAAATTTTCTAAATAATAATCCATCTAAAAGACTCTCCTTGCTAATCGTCAACTGTAGAAATCATACACCAGTCTTTATTTAAACAGTTACAGGTAGCACCACCACCAAGAGTATTCGTTACTGAAGCCATAGCCGAACTGACTTAGTTCATATCGATGCCACTAGAGGACGCTGCAGTAATGTCAGGTGATAACGCAAGTACCGTTATCTAAGATGGCGCCACCTAGTGCGTTCATCATGAGCTCCACACCCCAACTGTCTTTGTACATTTCGTCGGCGCCAGAGGACGCCACTGTGACACCAGCTGATGTCACAGTACAGTTATCCATGATGGCGACAAACGATACTGCTGGGGAGAGTAATGATGGAGTGCAATCTATTTATTTTCAACCAACTTATTTAAGGGTAGAGTATATCTATCACACTGATACAATACATGCACCCTCATGTGTCTGGGGTCATGTTGCACAGCCCACAGACACGCACCCAATTCGTAATTTCAGTACACAATAGCAAACTGCTGCTAAACAATGCAGTACACATACCTGCAAACATGCTCAGCACTCGTAAACTGTCCAAATAACGCATAGCACACACTACAGGGCCACTCACAAAATAACGCAACAGACGTGTGCAAGCACTCTCCACCACACCCTGTCCCGCGCGAACTCCCACGCCCGTCAGCTGTCAAACTGCGCATAGGTCCCTGCTCGGCTTCCGCAAAAATGAGGTGGCGACAGCCACATTCATACTTTACACCCATGAAATTCCAATCCAAATACGTGTTCACCTAGATGCCTACGACGATGTGAGAGAAGCTGGTCCACACAGGCCACAATGCTCATGAATCGAAGCGGCCGCAGCTCGGGTCCCGCATGTTCCATCGTGGTCCCTGAGCAGGTGTCGTCGAACACCGGTGAAAGCTGCATGCCTCTATACAGTCACCGTTATACTGTCATAGCACTCAAAAGCGCGTTCACGCCAGTCTCACATTCGTGGCATCTCCAGGCGCCACTTGTCTTTACCACTGAAGGTAGAATAGCACAGACTGTGTTGACACACGCGTTCAACCGCACGTACCTGCTCCAGCTTGACTGACACATCGCCATCTAAAACATTCTAAATGTAATTTTTAAGTCACATGGCTTTGTGAAAAAAAGTAATTAGACAACTCCAGCTCTCTGTAATTTTATAGTGCCATAGAAATAGTTCACGCTCGCTTTCTTGTTGTCTCAGCTTGCATGCACCAAAATTCCTGCGTTAACAGAACCTGTTTACCAAAATATCGCCGAATCCAGTCCTCCTCCAGACATAACGTGATAGCCTGCTCTCAACATACACATATTTTCTCACCGCTCCTATATCCCGCCACAATGAATCGAGCAATTATTCTCTCTTATAGACTTTTCCCATCGAATTACTGATACCTCCGATGTTGGAGCACTGTCCGCCCTTTTTCCTTCTGCAGACGAGACTTTCAGCAGTTATTTTGCACTGATCACCATATTGTACCGACATATAAACCTCACAAAGTGCCATACATATCGTCAAATACAGAAAAACTCTTACTCAGTTACACTGCTCTCTCGCTGAGGACAGGAGCTTGAATATTGCGCTACAACAGCTACACTACAGAATGAACTCCAGGTAGTATATTTCGAGGGAAGAGTGTCACGTACATTAACGTACATAAACGTGTACTAACGTGCACTCGTTTCCCCCTCGGAACAATCGCGTTACTGTTTCTGCTCCGAAACTGCTTCCTTCCTTGCTCACTTATCTACGCATATCGCCAGACTCTGGGATTACAAGAACACACATAGTTTCACCATAATAAAAATGTATAAATGTGTGTGTCATCAGTCCCTAAGGTGACACACTACTTAACCCAAATTATCCTAAGGACCAACACACACACCCGTGCCCAAGGGAGGACTCGAACCTCTGCCGGGACCAGCCGCACAGACCATGGCTGCAGCACTCTAGACCGCGCGGATATTCACCATAATATTAGATCATTTTCGCGGTTCTTCTCTAACACTGGGTAGCATCCTACCGATCGCTGGCACAGCATAATTCCAAAGATATAGACTGCAAATTATTTCTCTACAAACCCCAAATTTTAGCGAGGTGCAGCGTGCTGTAAACCACTGAGTAGCTAGAAACAAATAGAGGAAACTGATATTTCCACTCTCGAATACCGATGTCAGTAACTGATTCCAAATCAACTCTATAATTTACAAGCCAACTAAGGTTGGTTGGTTTTTGGGGAAGGAGACCAGACAGCGTGGTCATCGGTCTCATCGGATTAGGGAAGGATGGGGAAGGAAGTCGGCCGTGCCCTTTCAGAGGAACCATCCCGGCATTTGCCTGGAGTGATTTAGGGAAATCACAAGCCAACTAAGGTCTTTCCCATGTCTAGAGAACAGTCAAACGTGTGACCAACACTCCACAATCGATCTTCTCTCAACTAAAATAAAGGCGTGAAATGTGCAGAAGCAGTCAACCAAACAATTTACATGGGTGGGAATAACGCTCCACAGCAAACTCACCATCTTTTCAAATTTCCACTTGATGACGAAAGCCGCCCAACACATACTATGTATTAGTTCGCTATTCGGTCGTCTAGAGGATGGCAAAGTTAACTCAGATACATTTCCACACTCCAACAGGCCTCTGCATTCGGACAGCTGCTGCCGTTAATGGGAAACGTCAATCATTCCCCCCACAGGCCATGCATACACGGAATCATTCTACAAAACCGCTCACATATTTGTTTTATCATTATACTTGCAGTTAAATGATACGATCGTGGTCTGAATAGAGCGGCATTCGACAAGGGCCGAAGTATCACAAATACACCCTTCTGTTGGCAGTGGCTCCAGAAATAGAAATATGACTACCATTCTTATTACTTCACATACTCTTCCCTTTGTTATCACAGTACTCCAAGTCATATCCACACCTTCCCTGCAACAGCACATAGACATTTCCTTTACACATATACTTTATAAACCTGATGCTCAAATGCGAACATATCACACATCCAGCAGTAATACTAAGTATAATATTACCTCGTCAGTAACTGGATGCTTACGATACCAAATAATACTGACCCAAAATCAACAATCGGTGTGCATGTCTATTACGTTCTTCCTGCAAGGCATACCACCATGTCATAGACGTAATCCAGCAGATGTTAAAGAAAAAATTCCGATCCCAACAACTACTGCATGTTACTCTGACAAGTGCTCTTGGTTCTATAGGTGCACACAAGTATCCACGTTAAAACCTACACCCACATTACGAATCGAGGTACGACATTACCTCTGAATGAGGTGGTGTTTTCCGGACAAATACCATGACGGTGACTGTAGAAATGTGTCTATTAAGAACCAACCATGCAGCCTAGCGATAAAATCACTGAACTTGGAAAGTTATTCCGCTAAAGAACGTGGTATGCACGTGGTATTTGCGACTCCATCACACTGCTCCCAGCTAGATAATTCTTCAGTATTTGTAACGCATTCTGTCTCTACATCATATCAGAGGTTACACGATATATCCACCGAGTTATAGGCGGTGATAGACAGTAGTAGTAGATGATGTGCTGACTTAAGTCGTAAGAAGAAAAATATACACTAACTTCTCAGATCTCGAGCCTTACCCTATAAATCAGAAATTACGTCCATTCAAACACATACTTGCATACGCTCACACCCCCAAGTCAATCATATTTCACGCACTCTCATATCTCTAAATGAACGTGTCTGCTACAGTAAAATTACAACCTCCCTTTAATCACACCCTACACATCTTATAGTCGCACCCATTTGTACAGCATTCCACAAGTTCTCGTTCCAATTCAAGTCCGAAATGAGCAGAAGTCGGACAAAGCCATATCCACCACCTTCTGCAACGAAAACGTTATCATCTACAGCGATCGTGTCTGCATTTGATGCGTCTGAGTGTCTAAATCGTGTTGCCACATCAGCAGAATTACGTCGTCTCACTGCACCCGTATTACGTTTGTCATTTGCACCCACTTAGGGTGTTGCGCTGCCAGTACTCGGACTTGCTGTGGCTCCCGCCAGCTCGGACCGAGTAGTTTTTTCCAGTGTCTACATTTAAACGTGGAAACGGATTCGGCAAAGTGAAAGAAATGCGACACACACGTCTTAAATTCTTCGTTTTACTAAGTATATTTGGCTCCCCTCACTGAGGCAGCCGTGTAGTTGCGCGGCTAGCAGGGAGAACAACTGGCTGTTGCCGCCGAGAGGGTTGCCGTTGACGCTGGCGTCGAGGATGGTGCAGTACTGCGAGGCGAGGTGCGGCGCGGCGAGGCGTGCTGACACGTGGGGACCGACGGTTTGATGCGAGAGACCAACTGGCGCCGGTCGGTGATTGGGGGGGGGGGGGGGGGGCGGAATGGGAGGGAAGGGAAGCCGAGACCTCTCTGCTCACACAGCGGACAGCCGCCGACGGATGAATCATTACAATTGTTCGTTCATTCTTCCTATGTAGCAACCTTAACCATAGAAGACTGTGTGAGAATTCGGAGCCACATGACGGTGTTACCGACTGGCCGCGATCCTTGATGGGAAAGTCGCTAGCTGTATCCACGTCATAATGATCCACCTAGTGCTCATGTAAGATATGAATACGTCAGCTTGCGCTGTCTGCTGATGGCCGTCACTCGATATAAAAGAAGTACTGATAGCGTCGACGCAGTGCTTGATGTCAAAGTAGATAGTATAACGAAGCCAATTCCTCTGTCACTATTGGTTTCGATCGCGACCACAAAAATGGTTCAAATGGCTCTGAGCACTATGGGACTCAACTGCTGAGGTCATAAGTCCCCTAGAACTTAGAACTACTTAAACCTAACTAACCTAAGGACAACGCACACATCCATGCCCGAGGCAGGATTCGAACCTGCGACCGTAGCGGTCGCGCGGTTCCAGACTGTAGCGCCAGAACCGCTCGGCCACCATCGGCCGGCCGCGACCACAACCCTTCCATCTGTCGCTATTTCAAATGCGACAATTTTTCTTTCGTACCTAGTACATCTGCTGTTCACAAGTGGTGGGGTCCTTGATCCACAGTCATACAAGCGGCGCAAGACAGAATAATAAAATTAATCAGTTCTCCTAAAATCCCTCCCCCCTAGCAGCTCAATAAGTGATCAGAATTTGACGGAGCTTCGGTTTAGCTATGGCAGTCCACCATACAACAGTGGTAGACTACTTCCCAGTAAATCGAAGACTACACTTCCCACACATTGTGTGTTCCCATCATCGAGAGAAGAATGTGCCAAGTGAACGACGTTTAACACCAACGACGTATAGAATACTTTCACTGTTTTCCTATAAACTTGGAGATTGGCGGCCAAAGCACAGTGATCAGAAAAGTTGGCAGGGTAATGTCGCCGGCCGCGGTGGTCTAGCGGTTCTAGGCGCTCAGTCCGGAGCCGCGCGACTGCTACGGTCGCAGGTTCGAATCCTGCCTCGGGCATGGATGTGTGTGATGTCCTTAGGTTGGTTAAGTTTAAGTAGTTCTAAGTTCTAGGGGACTGATGACCATAGACGTTAAGTCCCATAGTGCTCAGAGCCAGAGCCAGGGTAATGTCGACTGCAAGAATACTATCATGCATTCAGTACGATAAATAGAATGGGTCAATCCTGTTACTACAGGTCGCAGTAAAATGCGTAAATTTAACTGACGTTGGATATTTACGATCTCAAACATCTTGCAAGTACATAGAGCGTATGAAATCGTTCAAACTTGACCATTGTTAAAATGGGGAGACTGTGCAACAGGACTCAGAATGCAGTCAAAAAGACAACATAACAACAGATTGTGAGAACTCCTACGTAAAAGATAAATAATCTTCATTTTATAAAAAGGCGAACTTTTCGCCTGGTCACCAGAACCAGGCTGAGCATATCCGTCAATCAAGGTGAGGTCAAAAAGTCTACAGCCTATGTCTGTGCCAGATTCAAGAACCTCTACCTTAGCAATGGGAATACCTTTTCGAAAGAATAAGGCAGTTCCTCTGGAAAATTCGGGCGCCACATTATAAACACTGCGCAATTCCGGGACAGGAAAACTCGTAAATAAAACTTCTTGCCGGAGCACTATATGTACGCAGAACTCATATATAAGGTAACGCAGCGAAGGTAGGCCCAGCTCTGATACCACTCGGTTAGCATATAGTGTGACATATGCATACGCATGAGCAAGCAGTCAAAAGAAGAAAACGTAACAAATGCATACGCTTGAGCAATCAGTCAAAAGACAGACCAGCAACACTATTTCACTAGTTTCCCAGCACAGCCCATCGCGGAGCCCAATAACGAATCAGAGAGTGAGTTGCCAGTTCCGGCCCCAAATGAATGCTTAACCTTGCGGTTGTTTTGCGCGCCGCTGTACGTTCCGGTTGAACACATTGTTCAACCTCGCTCCGAGGCTTCGGGTAACAACTCGGGGGCAACAGTTTCCGCAACGAGAGTCACAATAAGCGGCAGATCATGGTCACCATCGCCGAGAGCAGACAGAGGAACAGCAGGCCGTGGCTCTATTAACGGTTGGCTTTGTGGTGGAGGCTGCGAAGGAGACAACTCCGACACACACTCACTCTGAGGCGGATCCATAGGAGCTACCACTGCAGCAGCAGGAATACCGGATACTACCTCACCGATCTCCACCACATTTGGGCTGGTAGAAGTGACAGACAAATACGGGTCAGAGGAAAGTGGGACATGGGAGGCGCACCATCCTGAGTGCGGCGCCGCTTATTCCGAATCACGCGCCGCCATCCAAGCAGTAGAAGGAACAAGGTCACGCTTTGTTTGCAACGACGGAAAATCGCCCGTGGTGAAAGTGGCAAAGATCGGATGATCGCCATAAAAGAGGGGAAATGTAGCCCTAAGTTTGTTATTAGGAGAGGGAGGTCAGCAACCGTTCACTTGGTGCCCTGTTCCAAGAAAGACAGTAAAACAAAAAGCCTCCGCTTACAGCTAGTTCCGAATTTGCCACTTTCGTTGCACAGAAAGTACAGCCTCACCTTTCTGCTGTTCGTGACATGAATACGACAGTCACAAACTTGCAAATGAGACGGAATGTTCTTTTTTGATCTGCGTTTCCACCGAACGGATGCCACTGTAACATTGTAGTTTATGTTGCCTTGACCAGCAAACGCCTCTCATGCCACCATACTGCACAAAAACTTCCTTAAGATAAATATCTTCTACCTCCAGAGGAATATTCGAACATTCGTATATTCCGCGTCCTCATTCGTAAGCAATACGATACTGACCGAACCATCTCTATGCTGGTTACGTGTCGACTTATCAAATGAAAAACTCGCAGTACCTTTTCGTCGAACTCTCTTTGACGTGATGAGAAACAGAACGGGAGCGGACTAGGCCGCTGTCAGACACACATCCAACGAAGGACGAGAAGAGACAACGGTGATGGCACACACACAAAGGCACAAACCCCACTGAAGCGATAAACTCCCCTACACTTGCGGCGCTGCGGCGGAGCGAATAAGTAAACAAATGCCTGCTAGTTTGGCGCACAACGCTGAACTGCGTCAGTGAGCTACGCCGGCCGTTACGGTTCTGCGGTGCGATACAAGTTTCTGCGAACATTCCGATGCTCTGCACGATGTGACTGTGTTGCCAGCTCCTCGTTTTCTTACGTGTATTTTTAAAATGCACCCGATCTGATTTTGCTGGATAAACTTTGTCGCAAAACGAAGAAAGATTTCTACATCTACATCAATGTGTTTACTGCCCTATTCACAATAAGTGCCTGGTAGAGGGTTCAGTGAACCACCTACAAGCTGTCTCTCAACGGTTCCACTCTCGAACGGCGCGCGGGGAAAACGAGCACTTAAAGTTTTCTTTGCGAGCCCCGGTTTGTCTTATTTTATCGTGATGATCATTTCTCCCTATGTAGGTGGGTGCCAAAAGGATGTTTTCGCAATCGGAAGAGAAAACTGGTGATTGGATTTTCATGAGAAGATCCCGTCGCGACCAAACCGCCTTTCTTTTAATGATTGCCACTCCAGTTCACGTATCATGTCTGTGGCAGTATGTCCCCTATTTTGCAATAATACAAAACGAGATAAACTTCTTTGTACTTTTTCTATATCTACCGTCAGTCCCACACCACACAGCAATACTCCAGAAAAGGGTGGACAAACGTGGTGTAAGCAATCTCTTTAGTAGACCTGTTGCACCTTATGGCTGTTCCACCCATGAATCGCAGTCTTTGGTTTGCTCTATCCACAACGTTATCTATGTGATTGTTCCGATTTAGGTTATTTGTGATTTTCATTCCTAAGTATTTAGTTGAATTTACAGCCCTCAGATTTGTGTGGCTTATAGCGTAATCGAAATTTAGCCGATTTGTTTTAGTACTCATGTGACTAACTTCACACTTTTATTTATTCATGGTCAATTGGCACTTTTCGCACCATACACATATCTCAATCATTTTGCAATTCGTTTTGGTCGACTGATGACTTTACAAGACGATAAATGACAGCATCATCTGCTGACAATCTGACAGGGCTACTCAGATTGTCTCCTATGTCGTTAATATAGATCAGGAACAATAGAAGGCCTATGACACTACCTTGGTTAACGTCGGATATTATTTCTGTTTTACTCGATGACTTTCCGTCTATTACTACGATCTGTGACCTTCCTGAGAGGAAATCACGAATCCAGTCGCACAACTGAAGCGATATTCCATAGGCACGTCTTTGGTTAGAAGACGCTTGTGAGGAACGGTGTCGAAGGCCTTCTGGAAATCTAAAAATATAGAATCAATTTGACATCCCCTGTCGATAGCACTCATTACTTCATCAGTATAAAGAGCTAGTTGTGTTTCACAAGAACAATATTTTCTGAATCCGTGCTGACTATGTGTCAATAAATTGTTTTCTTTGAAGCACTACATAATGTTCGAATACATTATATGTTCCAAAACCCACTGCAAATCGACATTAGTGATATTGGCCTGTAATTTATCGGATTACTCCCACTTCTCTTTTGGGGTGTTGGTATGACTTAAACAATTTTCCAGTCCTTAGGTACGGATATTTCTGTGAGCGATTGGTTGTGTACAGATGCTAAATATGGAGGGAGCTATTTCATCAACATACTCTGAAAGGAACCTGACTGGTATACAATCTGGACCGGGGGCCTTGCCTTTATTAAGTGATTGAAGCTGCTTTGCAACGCCGAGGATATCTACTTCTATGTACAACATCTTTGCAGTTGTTCTTGACTGGAATTCAGGATTATTTACTTCGTCTTCTTTGGTAATGGAGTTTCGGAAAACCATGTTTAATAACTCTGCTTTAGTGGCACTGTCATCAGTGACTCCACCGTTGTTATCCCGCAGTGCAAGGTATTGACTGCGTCTTGCCACAGGTGAGCTTTCGGTTTTCTGCCAGATTTCGAGACAGAGTTTTGTTTTGGAAATTATTATAAGCATCTCGCACTGAAGTACGTACTATATTCCGAACTTTGCCAACTTGGGGATTTTGCGTTCTTTTAAATTTGGCATGTTTTTCTCGTTGCTTCTGCAACAGCGATCTGACCCGTTTTCTGTACCATGGGGGGATCATTACCGTCACTTATTAATTTATGTGGTATATATTTGTCAACTGCTGTCGATACTATCTCTTTGAAAACATTCCATAGCTTTTCTACGCTTACATGATCAGATCGGAAGGAGTGAAGACACACTCTTAAAAAGGCATAAAGAGCATTCTTATCAGCATTTTTTAACAAATATACCTTGCGTTTCTTTTTTGATGGTTGTAGGTGTTACGGTATTCAGCCTAGCAGCAACTGCCTTGTGGTCGCTAATCCCTGTACTCGTCACGATACTCACTATTAGTCCAGGATTATTTGTTGCTAAGAGGTCAAGTATGCTTTCGTAACCATTTACGCTTCGAGTGGGCTCTTGAACTAATTGTTCAAGACACTTTTCTGAGAAAGCATTCAGTACAGTTTCGGATGACGTTTCATGCCTGCCGCTGGCTTTAAAGAAATAATTCTTCCAGCATATCTAGGGTAGATGAAAGTCACCACCGACTATAATTCTTTGAGTGTGGTACCTATTTGAAATGAGACTCAAATTTTCTTTGAACTGTTTAGCAACTATATCTTCTGAGTCGGATGGTCGGTAAAACGATCCAGTTAATAGTTTAGTCCGATTGTCAAGTATAACCTGTACCAATACTATTTCGCAGGAACTATCTACTTCAATTTCACTACAAGGTAAACTACTTCTGACAGCAACAAATACTATACCACTAACTATTGTCCGCAGCTCGTGGTCGTGCGGTAGCGTTCTCGCTTCCCACGCCGGGTTGCCGGGTTGCCGGGTTGCCGGGTTGCCGGGTTCGATTCCCGGCAGGGTAAGGCATTTTCTCTGCCTCGTGATGACTGGGTGTTCTGTGATGTCCTTAGGTTAGTTAGGTTTAAGTAGTTCTAAGTTTTAGGGGACTGATGATCATAGATGTTAAGTCCCATAGTGCTCAGAGCCATTTTTGAACTAACTATATTTAATCTACCCCTTTCTGAATACTCTTACATCTACATCTACATCTACATCCATACTCCGCAAGACACCTGACGGTGTGTGGCGGAGGGTACCTTGAGTACCTCTATCGGTTCTCCCTTCTATTCCAGTCTCGTATTGTTCGTGGAAAGAAGGATTGTCGGTATGCTTCTATGTGGGCTCTAATCTCTCTGATTTTATCCTCATGGTACCTTCGCGAGATATACGTAGGAGGGAGCAATATACTGCTTGACTCTTCGGTGAAGCTATGTTCTCGAAACTTTAACAAAAGCCCGTACCGTGCTACTGAGCGTCTCTCCTGCAGAGTCTTCCACTGGAGTTTATCTCTCATCTCCGTAACGCTTTCACGATTACTAAATGATCCTGTAACGAAGCGCGCTGCTCGCCGTTGGATCTTCTCTATCTCTTCTATCACCCCTATCTGGTACGAATCCGACACTGGTGAGCAGTATTCAAGCAGTGGGCGAACAAGCGTACAGTAACCTGCTTCCTTTGTTTTCGGATTGCATTTCCTTAGGATTCTTCCAATGAATCTCAGTCTGGCATCTGTTTTACCAATGACCAACTTTATATGATCATTCCATTTTAAATCACTTGTAACGTCTACGCTCGGGCGTACGTTAACTCTTCAAAGCCTGTACTATGGTGAGTTGACGGGCTTCACCTTATAAGAAAGGATTTTAGTAAATATGCTGACCGCATGTACCTGAATGGAGGCAAAATCAGACTTACACCCACTCAGTAACAACAATGACACGTCAAGCAAGTATAAAGTGCAACTACACGTTAGGACAGGCAAGAAACATACACAGCAGATGCTATCAATTGTTAATAATACGGTCGCCAGCCTAATTAGGCATTAAGTGAGTTTTTTCCTTGTACAAGTGGATGTATGTACAAGCATAACAACACGTAGTAATACTGCATTATATGGTAAATTTTAGAACCAGAAAAACCTACTGAACTAATATTTTCCCTTTCTGTACTAATTTGGACAAGCTATAAATACACAACATTACACTACAATGATTACTAAAAACTGCGTTTTGTCTATTAATCCGACTGAAATCGGGCATAGGTTACCCTAGAAATAGTACTTTTGAAACACACATACAATGTCAATTTTAATAAGGGTAAAACACTGATAAATTTAGGTTTTATATTGACTTTAACTTTGCTGGTCAAATCAGTTCAGTACACTTCAGAATTTAAATGAATAGAAAAGAAAAGAGTGGAGGGGGGGGGCCTGAAACTGTTATGATCACTGTGTTGAAATTATTAACTATTGGAAGCATTAAGCAATCAAGATTTACAATATATGAGTTACTACTCTTTTTGTCTTATTACTTCCTCATTTAACTACCATTATTTTTGTCTCAAATTAATTAAGCTTCATTACTAAACCAATTCCAAAATTATCTTCCAACTTTGTCAGACCTTTGTTCTTTGCTTATATTTTCATTAACAATAAAGCTCCTTAAACATCTTTCTAGCATAGATAGGTCTGCAGGTAATTCTTATTAACATCAACTTTAAATCTTCATTTCGGGACACTCGGATTTCACAGCATGTGGAAAGGACCCTGTCTAGGTTAGTGAAGAGGATAATTAATTTATAGGACAATTCTGGTAAAAGTTAAGTTGTTATTGAACAGTCAGGAACAAAATTAACACTGGTCCACACGAATACAATTCTAAAGATTCAACCTGTTCGTGTCGATGCGGCGGTTGGCGGGCAGCGAGATGGCGAGGCGCACAGCACACATACAATCACAGCTATGGCTCTTGATGTATCGGCACTTTGCTTCTTCTTAGCGTCGCAATCCTTTTCAATTTAGTGCCTAAAGAATATAGCCATGCTGTATAGTCGTCGGAAACAGCACATCCGAGGCTCAATGAAATCACGTTTTCCAGGAGAGCCTCCTCGATCCAGAGCGTGTTTCTCTGACCGATGCCCAACTCCGACTATATTGCTGAGCCCGTTATGCCGTGCCGCGCCTGTGTGCATTTTCCCGCGCTAGCCTGCCATCCACCTTTTACCGCTCCCCTACAGACAGGGTATTCACCAAAGGTTTTGCATTCCACATATCCTAATACATTGCCTACGTATGGACCAGGCGCACAATTACAATTTTAAACATGTTAAATAGATTCAACATGGGTTACACTTCAATTCTGTTATAGCATTGCTTGAAATTTGACATAAATATTAATATTCACATCGAAAGTTGCTTACAGTTTCTTTAACATAATGACATGAAAAGAAAAGGAAATGAAATCAAAATATTGCTTACACTAATTTATCGAAAATCAGAAGGAAAAAATTATTATATGTACAGTTGTTGTTACACATGCCCCTGTTTCCAGTAAATTTTACTAAGTATAAATTTAATGGGAACACTAAATTTTACATTTAAACAGTGGATCTGAATCTTTATGTGAATGTCCAAAAAAAATTTTATACCACATACTTCCTTTCACTCACATTATATAGGTCTATACTTTTTAACATATCAAGAACATTTACTTGTCATTTACTTAAGTGCCTTTTGCACAGTCCAACCTCCCATCACAACATTATTAAAATAGCAAATTACTCATTTTTACTAAATTTCTCAAAGAAATAATTTCAAATTCTGGAACACAAACATTTAACTACAAAAGCAAATGCAAATATCTGTATACACTATAAGTCAATTTATTGCTGCTTGCATTGAATGGCAGTCCATTTCCTTACTTACTAAAAAAAAAAAACACACAATAATATTCAGAAAATTTATTACACATATTTGCTGCCTATTATTCAGCTTTGGGCAGTCCTTTTCACCTCATATTGTCACATTTCCTGTATCACACTTACAATTCTCCATTGACTATTTATCTGCCCTCATTGGTGTTTGGCAGTCCTTTATATTATGACTCATATACTGTCCACTTTGGTTTTCGGCATTTACCCTTTCCTTTTCAGTGCTTTTCTCCATACATTCTTACATTTATAGTGCATTTGGTAATATGAAACTCACATAACTACATTAGCACACTGTCAAGGGTATACATACATTTACAAAGATTTGTTACATTTGGAATAAAATAGTTTCAGCATAGGATACAGCACATTTACTGCAAATTGCTTTCTGAGTGTTCTTATGTCACTCACTCCTAGGAACATACAGTTTCAGGTCCACAACATTTCTTACACCTAAAGGTTTTTTTGGATTTTGGGTAGATCAGGTAGTAAGCATTATCGTGTGGAATGTTCTGTATTATATACGGCCCATTATAAATATATTTAAATTTGGAAATTTCATGGTTCAGTTCACTAGACTTTTCGTGGGTTTTTAAAAGAACATAATCCCCAATTTTAAATTTTGAAACTTTCAGATTTTTATCGTGTCTTTTAGATCTAGATTCAGCTTTTTGCTTTGCCCTTTTTCTGACTAATTCTTTCTTTTGATTCAACCCCAACCTTGTACAGGGTGGAAACTCTAGTTTTTCTTCAATTAAACTTTTACTCCTGCTACCTAACAAAACTCCTTCCGGTGGGAATCCAGTAGTTTCATGTTGTAATGTGTTCATGACATATTCAAAATCCGATATAAATCTGCCCCAGACTCTAAATCATGCCCCTTCCTGTTTTTTTCCACAACGCACCTTGGTCAACTGTGACATTGTCCCAAGATACGTTCCTGACCTGTGAACCAATTATATCTGGCGGCTTTTTCGGTTTCTGGAGTTCAAAGTCCTTGCTTACTTGAACTCTTTGTAAAATAAACACTGAGTCGTCTGGTGGCTCTTTCTTTCTGTGTTCAGTCTCAGCATCTGGGTTTTGTTTTGAAACTTCATCACCAATATATACAATATCGCAGTTAACTGTATTTCCATTATTTCCACTATTACCAGAATATTCGTCATCTGAACTATCGTCAGAATCCGACCATTCTGGATCGCTTTCAGGTTCTAACATAAAAGCTTTTCTGAGACAGGCACTAAGTTCTTCCTCTGCGTTTTCGTCAGGTTTAGATTTTAACTCAGTATCCTCTTTCGACAAAACGGCCTCATCATCAGCTTTACTCACATCTACTGTTAATTCATATTTCGTGTAATCCTCGTGGACTTCAATTACTTTTAGGTAATTATCTGCCCCTTCTCCACGGCGCATTTCGGTAGCAGCTAGTACTGTTGGCGGATTGTTAACAGAAGTTACTTCCTCGTCAACGCTAAGGATTTTGTCCTCCAATTCCTGCCTATCTTTCACCTTTGTCCTATCGGCAGCACGCGTACTTTGCGCGGCGCTATTTACTCTCTCCTCTTT
This sequence comes from Schistocerca nitens, assembly GCF_023898315.1. Taxonomy (NCBI): domain Eukaryota; kingdom Metazoa; phylum Arthropoda; class Insecta; order Orthoptera; family Acrididae; genus Schistocerca; species Schistocerca nitens. The sequence goes on from NC_064616.1 coordinate 956,222,279, forward strand.
AAACTCGGACCACGTCACCTTATCGACGTCCCTATTATCTCCTTTTCCACTAACTAATTTCTTTGCCTCATACTCCTTCATAAAATCCTCCCACTCACATTGCTTTAGGCCCTTGTACAGATCGTCGATCTGCACACGCCAATCAGTTACTTCTGCTAATTCATTCTCGCCTTTTACTGTATTGCTAACACTCCTAACCGCACCTCCCTGTGTATTCACAGTTTCATCTATTATTTCCTTCGCCACGGAATTATCACTCGTAATATATTCATCAGCTCTTACGGCTATGTTCGTACCTACTGCTGTCGCATTGCTAGCGGCTTCTTTCTGAACAGCTGTTCTGCTAGGCTGGGCCGTTGCCCTCTGATGCTCCCTCCACTCGCCTGTTAACATGTAACACTCTGCGCGGCGGAGATGACTCATTCTGGCTCGCACCTGACGCTTGTGCTTGTTTCGCAACAACACGTTGCGTCGTTCCACGCCTGTCTCTAACCTGTCTCATAACTTTACTGTCAGTTCGGTAACCTTTCTTAAATCGGGGCCGGTATATATTGTCCGCTTCCATTTGGCCAGCAACGTTCGCGGAAATCAGTTTCCCGCGTCATTATTTTTTTGCGCGGTATATCCTCTACCGCGACCTGGATAACTTCCTCTTTCTCTGCCTCTACCTCTACCTCTCTGTATCATATTGACGCGAAATCCATCGCCGTCATTTCTTTCATCATTATTACGGTTATTTCGGTTACCAAAATTTTGATAATTGGCACGACTTTCGCACCAATGGTCTTCGATTTCGACCCTTTCGAGAAACGCTTGGAAGCTGCGATGATTGCTTCCCACGTATCTCTTTGAATCTTCTGGAAGCTTTTTATATAACTCCCATATTATTTCAGAATCAGATCTTCTTCCTCTTAAATGCGTCAACTTCCGGTACCAATATTCGCAGAAATCTTTCAAAGAATTCCTGCCCCTGTTATCATGAAGCTTGGCCATGATAAACTCGCGCCATAAATGATCCTGTTTTTGTTCGGACCAATATTCTTCCGTAAACCTTTGCTTAAATTCCTCGAACGGCATTCGTTCGGTATTCAAATTAATTCCCCAGCGCTTAGCGTCACCTGCTAAGGCGCTAATTACTACGTTTATCTTTTCCTGATCAGACAAGTGTTCAGGAAATATCCTCTCGTAATTTTTGATGAAATCTAACGGATGCCATCCGTTACGTTTCTTGGCAGGATCGAAGTGTTCCTCACCTTCTAACAGCTTCGTTATTGGTGTGCCATTACAGACAACACCAGGTCTATCTTTAATTTTACTCTCAAGATCGAAAATTTTGCCTTGAATTTTCGAAGAATTTTGTTCACATTTTTGTACACATCCGGTAACTTTCTCACCTAAATTTCTTTCAGTGTCTGACACTGCCTTTTTCAACTGTGCGATTCCGTGTTGAAATTCGTTTACGATCTCAGTTTTAAGACCGAAAACTTTTTCGTCTACTTTTGTTTCGACTAGAGGTTCTACTTTCTCTTGGATGTTGAGAATTTCAACATCGAACCTACTGTTTATGTTGCCAATTTCCCCTTGCATAGTATCCATATTTTTGTTAATGGTGTCAATTTCAAATTTCATATTATTTACCACAGAACTTAAATTACCCACTTTTTGTTCTACGTGTTCTGTTTGTTTACTAATTTTAATTCCTTGTTCTTCGACCTGTGTTTTAATCTGACCAACTTGTATTTTAAGTTGCTCGTCAACGTGTCTTTTAAGCTGATTAACCTGATTACTGACTTGTTTTTGAAGCTGATCATTCTGTGTTTTGAGCTGATCATTCTGTGTTTTGAGCTGCTCGGCAACGTGTGTTTTAAGCTGATCATTCTGTGTTTTGAGCTGCTCACTCTGTCCTGCAATTTGTTTGGTTAATTGTTCAAATAAATCGTTCATGCTTAAAATCTTCACACTGTTTTGTTCTACGGAATCGGTGTGTTCCGATCCTACCTCAAAATTTTCTTTCGGTTCTTTCTTTCTCTGTGGTGAATCAAACATGTCAGTGGATTCATTTACATACCCACTATGATCTACAAAGTCACCCTCTACTTTTCGTTTTATCCCTTGCTGTGTTCGAGACACTCGCGACATTTCAATCTGTTCGTTAACATGTTCCTGATATTGTATGTACGCCAATTGTCTTCCGCTAACGCCATCTGTTATCTGGCCGCGTAAACTCCTGCTACGGCCAGCCGCATTTTCCATTACGCTCGGCACATCTACTGTGACTACGCTCTTGTCCATACTGAACGCAAATTATACCACACTGTCGTACTTGACGTTCACTGTTATTTACTTTACTGAATGTTATTACAATTCGAGCCACTGAACATCCACTGTTCGGTATTCACATTAATTTGTGACCGACACCAACTGGATGTCCTGTCACCGGGAAGCCACTTGTAACGTCTACGCTCGGGCGTACGTTAACTCTTCAAAGCCTGTACTATGGTAAGTTGACGGGCTTCACCTTATAAGAAAAGATTCTAGTAAATATGTTGACCGCGTGTACCTGAATGGAGGCACAATCAGACTTACACCCACTCAGTAACAACAATGATACGTCAAGCAAGTCTAAAGTGCAACTACACGTTAGGACGGGCAAGAAACATACACAGCAGATGCTACCAATTGTCAGTAATACGGTCGCCAGCCTAATTAGGCATTAAGTGAGTTTTCCCCTTGTACAAGTGAATGAACGTACAAACATAACAACACGTAGTAATACTGCATTATATAGAAAATTTTAGAACCAGAAAAATCTACTGAACTAATATTATCCCTTTCTGTACTAATTTGGACAAGCTATAAAAACACAACATTACACTATAATGATAACTACAAACTGCGTTTTGTCTATTAATCCGACTGAAATCGGGCATAGGTTACCCTAGAAATAGTACTTTTGAAACACACATACAATGTCAATTTTAATAAGGGTAAAACACTGATAAATTTAGGTTTTATATTGACTTTAACTTTGCTGGTCAAATCAGTTCAGTACACTTCAGAATTTAAATGAATAGAAAAGAAAAGAGTGGAGGAGGGGGGGGGGCCCTGAAGCTGTTATGATCACTGTGTTGAAACTATTAACTATTGGAAGCATTAAGCAATCAAGATTTACAATATATAAGTTACTACTCTTTTTGTCTTATTACTTCCTCATTTAACTACCATTATTTTTGTCTCGAATTAATTAAGCTTCATTACTAAACCGATTCCAAAATTATCTTCCAACTTTGTCAGACCTTTGTTCTTTGCTTATATTTTCATTAACAATAAAGCTCCTTAAACATCTTTCTAGCATAGATAGGTCTGCAGGTAATTCTTATTAACATCAACTTTAAATCTTCATTTCGGGACACTCGGATTTCACAGCATGTGGAAAGGACCCTGTCTAGGTTAGTGAAGAGGATAATTAATTTATAGGACAATTCTGGTAAAAGATAAGTTGTTATTGAACAGTCAGGAACAAAATTAACACTGGCCCACACGAATACAATTCTAAAGATTCAACCTGCTCGTGTCGATGCGGCGGTTGGCGGGCAGCGAGATGGCGAGGCGCACAGCACACATACAATCACAGCTATGGCTCTTGATGTATCGGCACTTTGCTTCTTCTCAGCGTCGCAATCCTTTTCAATTTAGTGCCTAAAGAATATAGCCATGCTGTATAGTCGTCGGAAACAGCACATCCGAGGCTCAATGAAATCACGTTTTCCAGGAGAGCCTCCTCGATCCAGAGCGTGTTTCTCTGACCGATGCCCAACTCCGACTATATTGCTGAGCCCGTTATGCCGTGCCGCGCCTGTGTGCATTTTCCCGCGCTCGCCTGCCATCCACCTTTTACCGCTCCCCTACAGACAGGGTATTCACCAAAGGTTTTGCATTCCACATATCCTAATACATTGCCTACGTATGGACCAGGCGCACAATTATAATTTTAAACATGTTACAATAGATTCAACATGGGTTACACTTCAATTCTGTTATAGCATTGCTTGAAATTTGACATAAATATTAATATTCACATCGAAAGTTGCTTACAGTTTCTTTAACATAATGACATGAAAAGAAAAGGAAATGAAATCAAAATATTGCTTACACTAATTTATCGAAAATCAGAAGGAAAAAATTATTATATGTACAGTTGTTGTTGTTACACACTCCTAATGCGTACTCCCAGATAATTTATGGAATTAACTGCTTCCAGTTGCTGAACTGCTATTTTGTAGCTAAATGATAAGGGATCTCTCTTTCTATGTATTCTCAGCACATTACACTTGTCTACATTGAGATTCAATTGCCATTCCCTGCACCATGCATCAATTCGCTGCAGATCCTCCTGCATTTCAGTACAATTTTCCATTGTTACAACCTCTCGATACCCCACAGCATCATCTGAAAAAAGCCTCAGTCAATTTACGATGTCATCCACAGGATCATTTATGTATAATGTGAATAGCAACGGTCCTATGACACTCCCCTGCGGCATAACTGAAATCACTCTTACTTCGGAAGACTTCTCTCCATTGACAATGACATGCTGCGTTCTGTTATCTAGGAACTCTTCAATCCAATCACACAATTGGTCTGATAGTCCATATGCTCTTACTTTTTTCATTAAACGACTGTGGGGAACTGTATCGAACGCCTTGCCGAAGTCAAGAAACACGGCATCTGCCTGTGAACCCGTGTCTATGGCCCTCTGAGTCTCGTGGGCGAATAGCGCGAGCTGGGTTTCACACGACCGTCTTTTTCGAAACCCATGCTGATTCCTACAGAGTGTTTTTCTAGTCTCCAGAAAAGTCATTATACTCGAACATAATACGTGTTCCAAAATTCTACAACTGATCGACGTTAGAGATATAGGTCTATAGTTCTGCACATCTGTTCGACGTCCCTTCTTGAAAACGGGGATGACCTGTGCCCTTTTCCAATCCTTTGGAACGCTACCCTCTTCTAGAGACCTACGGTACACCGCTGCAAGAAGGGGGGCAGGTTCCTTCGCGTACTCTGTGTAAAATCGAACTGGTATCCCATCAGTTGCAGCGGCCTTTCCTCTTTTGAGCGATTTTAATTGTTTCTCTATCCCTCTGTCGTCTACCATTTTGTCATCTGTGCGACAATCTAGAGAAGGAACTGCAGTGCAGTCTTCCTCTGTGAAACAGCTTTGGAAAAAGGCATTTAGTATTTCGGCCTTTAGTCTCTCATCCTCTGTTTCAGTACCATTTTTGTCACAGAGTGTCTGGACATTTTGTTTTGATCCACCTACCGCTTTGACATAAGAACAAAATTTCTTAGGATTTTCTGCCAAGTCAGTACATAGAACTTTACTTTCGAATTCATTGAACGCCTCTCGCATAGCCCTCCTCACACTACATTTCGTTTCGCATAATTTTTGTTTGTCTGCAAGGCTTTGGCTATGTTTATTTTTGTTGTGAAGTTCCCTTTGCTTCCGCAGCAGTTTTCTAACTCGGTTGTTGTACCACGGTGTCTCTCTCCCATCTCCTACGATCTTGCTTGGCACATACTCATCTAACGCATATTGTACGATAGTATTGAACTTTGTCCACTGATCCTCAACACTATCTGTAGTTGAGACAAAACTTTTGTGTTGAGCCGTCAGGTACTCTGAAATCTGCTTTTTGCCACTTTTGCTCAACAGAAAAATCTTCATACCTCTTTTAATAATTCTATTTACGGCTGAAATCATCGATGCAGTAACCGCTTTATGATCGCTGATTCCCTGTTCTGCGTTAACTGTTTCAAATAGTTCGGGTCTGTTTGTCACCAGAAGGTCTAATATGTTATCGCCACGAGTCGGTTCTCTGTTTAACTGCTCAAGGTAGTTTTCAGATAAAGCACTTAAAAAAATTTCACTGAATTCTTTGTCCCTGCCACCCGTTATGAACGTTTGAGTCTCTCAGTCTATATCCGGCAAATTAAAATCTCCACCCAGAACTATAACATGGTGGGGAAATCTACTCGAAATATTTTCCAAATTATACTTCAGGTGCTCAGCCACAAAAGCCGCTGAGCCAGGGGGCCTATAGAGTCATCCAATTACCATGTCTGAGCCTGCTTTAATCGTGACCTTCACCCAAATTATTTCACATTTCGAATCTCCGTCAATTTCCTCCGATACTATTGCACTTTTTATCGATATAAACACGCCTCCCCTTCACTGTCCAGCCTGTCTCTGCGGTATACATTCCAATCTGAGTTTAGGATTTCAGCCAACTTTATGTCACTAGTACTATATGGGCATTGTGACCGTTTATTAATGAGATCAGTTCTGGGACCTTTCTATAGACGCTCTTGCAGTTTACTATTAGCACATTAATATTGTTATTCCCTGTTGCATTTTGCCTGCTCCTACCTTGCCGCGTCTCAGGAGGCGTCTTGTCGGGCCAAGGGAGGGAATTCTCTAACCTAAAAAACCAACACGTGCACTCCACTCGTACTCCGCTACTCTTGTAGCCGCCTCCGGCGTGTAGTACACGCCTGACCTATTCAGGGGGACCCAACATTTCTCCACCCGATAGCGGAGGTCGAGAAATTTGCCCCCCAGATCTCCGCAGAATCGTCTGAGCCTCTGGTTTAAGCCTTCTACTCGGCTCCAAACCAGAGGACCGCGATCGGTTCTGGGAACGATACTACAAATAGTTAGCTCAGATTCCGCCCCGCGAGCGAGGCTTTCCGCCTTCACCAATTCCGCCAACCGCCTGTACGAACTGAGGATGACCTCTGAACCCAGACGGCAGGAGTCATTGGTGCCGACATGAGCAACAATTTGCAGTCGGGCTGTAACGTGCGCGTGGGGCACACCATACTCGTTAAAGCCTGTGCTATGGTAATTGAGCGGGGTTCACCTTATGATAAAGGATTTTCTTACAGATATCGACCGCGTGTACCTGAATGACGGCAAATCAGACTTACACACACTCTCTAATAACAATGATCCGTCAAGCAAGTCCGAAATGAAATTACACGTCAGGATGGACCAAACGCAACACTGAAGATGCTACCAATTTGTTAATAATACGGTCGCCAGCCTAATTAGGCATTAACTGAGTTTCTTCTCTGTACAAGTTGGTATATATTCATGCACAAAAAAAGGTAGTAACACTGCATAATATAGTACAATTATAGAACCAGAAAATCTATTGAACCGATAGTTTCACGTTTTGTACTGATATGGAAAAACTATGAATACTTAACACTACACTATAATGTATACTACAAAACTTCATACTGTCTATTAATCTGATTAAAATCGGGCATAGGTTACCCTAGCAAAGGCACTTTCGTGACACACACAAAATGTCAATTTCGATAAAGATAAAATACTGATAGATTTTGACTTTTATATTGACATCAATTACACTAGTTTAATGAAAAATCAGATGGAAAAAAAATTTACTTATATGTACAATAGTACAGCGTCGTTGTTGTTACAGGGTGCACCCAGTGCTCTCTATCGCCGCCGGCAGGGCCTCCTCCACATCTCGGGGTTGGGTTGTTTGGGGGAAGAGACCAAACAGCGAGGTCATCGGTCTCATCGGATTAGGGAGGGATGGGGGAGGAAATCGGCAGTGCCCTTTCAAAGGAACCATCCCAGCATTTGCCTGGAGCGATTTAGAGAAATCACGGAAAACCTAAATCAGGATGGCCGGACGCGGGATTGAACCGTCGTCCTCCCGAATGCGAGTCCAGTGTGCTACCACTTCCACATCTCGGACGAGACCCCCCCGGCAAGCAGACAGAGTGAACACTGGCCTTCTTCCCCGACCTTTCCGCTATTTCCCAAAGGGGCTCCATCACGCGCCTAACGTTGGAGCTCCCAATAACTAATAAACCCCTCCCCCCGTGTGCCTGCTCGGACCTCGCTGAAGGAGCGGCCACATGTCCACTCACAGGCAGAGCGGGCGATGCCATACGGCCAGCCTCCACATTGACCCTCCTCCTCGTGCGCCGCAAACGCGGCTGAACCCGCCACTCCCCTTGGGGAGAGGGTGGCCCAACCGCGCCCGGTATCCGCGAAGATGTCTCGACAGCATGGACAGTGGGTGAAGCATGTAACACCTGGGGTGTACCATGCGACGCACCAGACTCCCCACTGTCGCTACACTCCGAGGCAGCAGCCTGAAGACGGCTGACCGCGGCCATCAACACGTTCAGCTGTTCGCGAACAGTGGCCAGCACCTCCTGCGTCCGTACACAGCAGTCACACATCCTACCCATCCGAAGAAATCAATTTACTGTAGAGAGTTAATCAACTTTTAACTAGACTGCTAATTCACCTCAGGCGGCTGATTGTTGACTAAACTGTGGTTGCTAGACACTTCTTGTAGAAAACAATGAAAATAGCACTACCTGTTTCTGGACTGTATTGAAAACAAACACTAGCACTACTGGCACTATGGCTGACTAAAGGGACTCTCTGACTGTATTCAAAACAAACACGAAATCTATGGAACACTATTACTAGCACTCGACAATTAAAGATTCCTAAAAGCAAAAACACACGGAAGAAGAAGTGACAAGTAATAAAAATACAGTTAATACTTATATTAACGTAGCTCGCTGCACAGCAGACGTGAAGCAGACGGCAGTTACGACGACCATTTGAAAAAATTTCTGCTGAACTTATTTCCGGATTTGGCCAGCTTTGTGTATCTATAACTATTTGAACTTCAATGCTTTCTTTCAGGGCTTCGAAGTCTGGTTCTCTCCCAACACAGCTACGACAATTTACAACTACAACACCGATCGTTTCTACAACTACCTTAATGTGTTTTTCCTTCCCCGTATTAGTTGGACGCCCTTTCTGTAGTTTCCTGAGACCCTCTAACCTAAACACCGCCCAGTCCCTTCCAGACAGCCCACATAAACCGTGTAGCCGCTTCCTGTGTGTAGTGGTCTCCTAACCTATTAAGCGGAACTCGGAAACCCATCACCCGATGACGCAAGTCAAGGAATCTGCGGCCTACACTGTCACAGAACCGCCAGAGCCTCTGATTCAGACTCTCCACTCGGCTCTGCACCAGAGGACCACAGTCGGTCCTATCATCGATGCTACAGATTGTGAGCTCCATCTTAATCTCGCAAGAGAGACTGGCAGTCTTTACCATTTCCGCCAGCTGCCCGAAACCAGAGAGAATCTCCTCCGATCCAAAGTGATACACGTCATTGATACCGACATGAGCCACCACCTGCGGTTGGCTGCTCCCTGTACTCTTCATGGAATCCGGAAGCACCCTTTCCACATCCAGAATGACTCCCGCCGGTGTGCACACGGAGTGCACACTAGCTTACTTCCCCTCCTTGGAAGCAGTGTCCCTAGGGGCCCCCAGTAAGCGCCTAACGTTGGAGCTCCCAACTACCAGCAAACACACCCCTTGTGAATGCCCAGACCTTGCGGACCGAGGAGCTTCCTCTGAAACGGGGTTGACGACTACATCCGGCTTAGAGACTTCGTCAGCCACACATAATGCCCAAAACCGAGGAGGCCGTACTATCGGCCCCTCGCAAAGTCTTTCGCTGCCTGCCACACTTTGGAATGATCTCCCACTCGACCACTGGTGATGGGTCAACCTCAGTGTAGTCAGCATCCGGGGCGGCTACTGCAGTGGATCGATCGGTGGACGCGTGGAACGTGCTCCCCCACAGTCCTGCCCCTTGGCAGCAGCCTCAAGCTGTGTAACGGAAGCCAACGCAGCTTGGAGCTGTGAGTAAAGGGTCACCAACTCAGCTCGCATCTGTACACAGCAATCACAGTTACTATCCATTACTGGAGTCGCTCCTGTTTGAAGCTCGTAAAAATAACAGACGAACGGCGTACTCGGCTTATTAGCAGCAGGAAGTCGAGGTGCTCTGTCTCTGGCGGTCTATCCGAATGTTCTGCGACACAAACATGTTGCCAGGCGTCTTTCTACTTCCGAATGATGATATCTATTCAAATGTCACACCAGTCGCATAAGAGTATTGCTAGGGGTGCCACTATGAGAATGCTTATCAAATGGTTCAAATGGCTCTGAGCACTATGGGACTTAACATCTGTGGTCATCAGTCCCCTAGAACTTAGAACTACTTAAACCTAACTAACCTAAGGACATCACACACATCCATGCCCGAGGCAGGATTCGAACCTGCGACCGTAGCAGTCGCGCAGAATGCTTATCAGGTTCACTTTAAATACATGCTGTGACTGTGTATGCGTTAATTATATTTGAGATAGGACATGGTGAGTTGTTGTTAGTCTAGAATGCCTCTGAGGTGACAAAGACGCCATTATCAACAACTCATTGAATATGAACGAGATCGTGAGATGCTGGATGTTTTCCAACAGGAAAACGCTCGCCTACATACAGCGGTGTAAATCAACAGGCTCTCCATTGTGTCGACATGTTACTGTGGCTTGCTCGATCACCGATCTGTCTCCCATCGAGCACACATACGACATCATCGAAACACAACTCCAGCGATTTCCACAAACAGCATTAAGCGCCGCTCTATTGACAGACGAAGTGTGACAGGTATGCTACTTCATCCCAGGAACTGACATCCGGCACCTGTAAAACTCAGTGCATTCACGTCTGCATGCTCTACATCCTGGCGGTTACACCGATTTTTAATGTACCAGCGTTTCACATTTGCTATGGCTTACGTCGATCTGTGATCTTGCAGTGCTGATCACTCAAATGTGTTACCTAAACAAATGTATTCCCGAACTTTCCCTACTCTACATTAATTATTTTTTAGTGTTGTGTTCTTTTCCGTAGCTGTATACACAGACAGGGGAAAAAATCATCGGGCAGCAAGATGAACATATCTAGATTACGGTAGTATTGCGTACAAAACGTACGGGAGCCCAGTGCATTGAGAAAGCTGTCATTTATTTTCAGCTGATTCATGTGAAAATCTTTTCCCCGTGATTATTGATGAGTGACGAGAATGAACAGACTTTGAACGCGGAACAGTATCGAGAATACCAAATTGCCAGCATTACCTCTTACCACATATATGTACATATAGGGCGTTTCAGAAGTGATGGCCAATAATTCCCACACGGAAAGTAAAAGCTAAAAGAACCAATGCTTCAATAAACATGGATCTGCAAATCAACCATTGCCGAGATATTGTATTAATTCGAGTTGGGAACCAAGCGTAAACACCCCTCTGTTATTGTTGTGGTCTTCAGTCCTGAGACTGGTTTGATGCAGCTCTCCATGCTACCCTATCCTGTGCAAGTTTCTTCATCTCCCAGTACCTACTGCAACCTACATCCGTCAGAATCTGCTTAGTGTATTCATCTCTTGGTCTCCCTCTACGATTTTTACCCTCCACGCTGCCCTCCAATGCTAAATTTGTGATCCCTTGATGCCTCATAACATGTCCTACTAACCGGTCCCTTCTTCTCGTCAAGTTGTGCCACAAACTCCTCTTCTCCCCAATTCTATTCAATACCTCCTCATTAGTTATGTGATCTACCCATCTAATCTTCAGCATTCTTCTGTAGCACCACATTTCGAAAGCTTCTATTCTCTTCCTGTCCAAACTATTTATTGTCCATGTTTCACTTCCATACATGGCTACACTCCATTCAAATACTTTCAGAAACGACTTCCTGACACTTAAATCTATACGCGATGTTAATAAATTTCTCTTCTTCAGAAACGCTTTCCTTGCCATTGCCAGTCTACATTTTATATCTTCTCCACTTCGACCATCATCAGTTAATCTGCTCCCCAAATAGCAAAACTCCTTTACTACTTTAAGTGTCTTATTTCCTAATCTAATTCCCTCAGCATCACCCGACTTAGTTCGAATACATTCCATTATCCTCGGTTTTCTTTTGTTGATGTTCATCTTATATCCTCCTTTCAAGACACTGTCCATTGCGTTTAACCGCTCTTCCAAGTCCTTTGCTGTCTCTGACAGAATTACAATGTCATCGGCGAACCTCAAAGTTTTTATTTCTTCTCCATGAATTTTAATACCTACTTCGAATGTTTCTTTTGTTTCCTTTACTGCTTGCTCAATATACAGATTGAATAACATTGGGGAGAGGCTACAACCCTGTCTCACTCCCTTCCCAACCACCGTTTCCCTTTCATGCCCCTCGACTCTTATAACTGCCATCTGGTTTCTGTACAAATTGTAAATAGCCTTTCGCTCCCTGTATTTTACCCCTGCCACCTTTAGAATTTCAAAGACAGTATTTCAGTCAACATTGTCAAAAGCTTTCTCTAGGTCTACAAATGCTAGAAACGTAGGTTTGTCTTTCCTTAATCTTTCTTCTAAGATAAGTCGTAAGGTCAGTATCGCCTCACGTGTTCCAATATTTCTACCGAATCCAAACTGATCTTCCGCGAGGTCGGCTTCTACCAGTTTTTCCTTTCGTCTGTAAAGAATTCGCGTTAGTATTTTGCATCTGTGACTTGTTGAACTGACAGTTCGGTAATTTTCGCATCTGTCAACACCTGCTTTCTTTGGGATTGGAATTATTATATTCTTCTTGAAGTCTGAGGGTATTTTGCCTGTCTCATACATCTTGCTCACCAGATGGTAGAGTTTTGTCAGTACTGGCTCTCCCAAGGCCGTCAGTAGTTCTAATGGAATGTCGTCTACTCCCGGAGCCTTGTTTCGGCTCAGGTCTTTCAGTGCTCTGTCAAACTCTTCACGCAGTATCGTATCTCCCATTTCATCTTCATCTACATCCTCTTCCATTTCTATAATATTGTCCTCAAGTACATCGCCCTTGTATAGACCCTGTATATACTCCTTCCACCTTTCTGCTTTCCCTTCTTCGGTTAGGACTGGGTTCCCATCTGAGCTCTTGATATTCATACAAGTGGTTCTCTTTTCTCCAAAGGTCTCTAATTTTCCTGTAGGCAATATCTATCTTACTCCTAGTGAGATAAGCCTCTCCATCCTTACATTTGTCCTCTAGCCATCCCTGCTTAGATATTCTGCACTTCCCGTCGATCTCATTTTTGAGACGTTTGTATTCCTTTTTGCCTGCTTCATTTACTGCGTTTTTATGTTTCCTCCTTTCATCAATTAAATTCAATATTTCTTCTGTTACCCAAGGATTTCCACTAGCCCTCGTCTTTTTACCTACTTTATCCTCTGCTGCCTTCACTACTTCATCCCTCAGAGCTACCCATTCTTCTTCTACTGTACTTCTTTCCCCCACTGCTGTCAGTTGTTCCCTTATGCTCTCCCTGAAACTCTGCACAACCTCTGGTTTAGTCAGTTTATCCAGGTCCCATCTCCTTACATTCCTAGCTTTTGGCAGTTTCATCAATTTTAATCTGCAGTTCATAACCAATAGATTGTGGTCAGAGTCCGCATCTGCCCCTGGAAATGTCTTACAATTTAAAACTTGGTTCCTAAATCTCTGTCTTACCATTATATAATCTATCTGATACCTTTTAGTATCTCTGGGGTTCTTCCATGTATACAACCTTCCTTTATGATTCTTGAACCACCCCTCTATACAGTAGTATTTACGTTGGTGTCTCAAGGTTCAGGATCGACTATCTGTTTGTTTAAGCATGCCCAACTGCTTCCCGTTCCCCCTCCATACACTGTTCCGTACCAGCCTCACAATCAGTTAGGAACGTGGAGGTACCATGGACAGAGGTTGCCGCAATGAAGAGTACGCTGACATGCACTTCATGTATGGCAAAGCTAATGGGAGTACCCTTGAGGCTGCACAATTGTATGAATAAGCTCTTCCTCTTCGCAGGCAGCCCAACAGGCGTACATTTAGCCGGTTAACCAGCACCTTAGAGAACCTGGTATTGTAGACCAGACCTTCGATGATGTCACACACAGAAATCGAAGGGATTTAAATCCCGATATCATGGAGGCCATGGCACAGGCCTTCCTCTACCTATCCAATGTTGACCACATGTCCGAGTTAGGAGCCAACCCACTCGTTAATGAAAATGTTCAGGGATTGGTTCAGTGGGACATTATCATGTACATAATGAAGCACAGTCCGCAGAAACCGCATGTACTGCTGTCCGGTTGGTCTCTGTGGTAGGAACTGTAGTCCAATTATGTGAAAAAATGGCTCTGAGCACTATGGGACATAACTTCTGAGATCATCAGTCCCCTAGAACTTAGATTTACTTAAACCTAACTAACCTAAGGACATTACACACATCCATGCCCGAGGCAGGATTGGAACCTGCAACCGTAGCGGTCGCGCGGTTCCAGACTGTAGCGCCTAAAACCGCTCGGCCACTCTGGCTGGCCCAGTTATGCGTTCTCCGAGTAGTCCTCTCCAGACGTTCAACTCTGCTGATGTGATACATGTGTTGCATTAGGACTGATATCGACCCAAATGTGACACTTATGCGCTGGTTCGAATCCTGCCTCGGGCATGGATGCGTGCGATGTCCTTAGGTTAGTTAGGTTTAAGTAGTTCTACGTTCTAGGCGACTGATGATCTCAGAAGTTAAGTCGCATAGTGCTCAGAGCCATTTTTTGTGACACTTATGGAAGAATCCAGTCTCATCCATAAACAGAATACTACTTACAAATAGTGGATTCAGGGTACAGTGTAGCGTACAGTACCGCCGTTGTTATCGACCCTTACATCGACCCTCGTATCGTATAGGCTTTTGTTTGTTTGGGTTAGTGTATATCAGTGTCGGACAGACCGTCAGAGACAGGGTACCTCGAGTTCCTGCTGCTAATAAGCCGAGTACACCGTTCGTTTGTTATTTTTACGAGCTTCAAACAGGACCGACTTCAGTAACGCACACAATAGCAGAAATTTTCTCTAGGTGGAAAGTCTGCATTGTTGAGGGTTCGCACTCACTGGAGATGATATGGATAGAGTATTTTCCGATGTAAAATCCGCCACACACTGCTATGACGTCTGTCGCGCTCCCTGCGGAGAGGAAAAGGTTCTTCATACAATCGTAAAACCTCAGGGGCACTGCCATTCACTTTTCAACATATGAAGAGCACATCAGCGTACTCTTCATATATTTTTCCGTCCCCATAGAGGGTGTCTGGGGAGGAAAGGACAATATTTTAAACAGTGATAGTACAAGTAATTCTGAATAGAAAATATTGTATGAACGTATGTCCACAAATGCTTCGTTAGGGAGGTATGGATATTGAAAGGAACGCCGGCCGCGGTGGTCTCGCGGTTCTAGGCGCGCAGTCCGGAACCGTGCGACTGCTACGGTCGCAGGTTCGAATCCTGCCTCGGGCATGGGTGTGTGTGATGTCCTTAGGTTAGTTAGGTTTAAGTAGTTCTAAGTTCTATGGGACTTATGACCACAGCAGTTGAGTCCCATAGTGCTCAGAGCCATTTGAACCCTTTTTTTGAAAGGAACTTTTATTCTGCAAAACTGATATGCATTACGTGAACTTATACGCAATACAACTGGGTGGTAACGTGATTTTCTTGTACAATACACAGGTACATGCCATGTTTACGCTAAGCAACCTACCACGTATTATGGTCATGTGACATACGTAGTACAATCACCCGTTGTTTGCGCAGCTGTGCCGTGTAAGCCGCATTGTGTAGTGTACCGGCGACGGATCGGTTAGCTGTGCGGTGTATGGTGTTAACTGTGTTCGTACAAGCGCTGCTAACAATGCCACACGTCTACAGTAATGAGGAATACGCAGATATGGTGTATGTTTGTGGCTTCTGCGACGGTGGTGCTACCGCTGCAAGAGAAGAATACCACAGGCGCTTACCGACTCGACGATTACCTGATCGCAGGGTGTTTACCAAAGTGTTTATCTCTTTGCGTGCAACAGGCTCTCTTCCAAGTAGACGTTTTCCGTTCGAGAGTGCACGTCAACAAACTTCGCAAAAACAGGAAGAAATTACTGCAAGTGTTGAGCGAAGTCCCAGTAGGAGCACACGAATAATGTCCCTGCGTATGAATGTCCCA
Source organism: Schistocerca nitens (assembly GCF_023898315.1). Lineage (NCBI taxonomy): Eukaryota > Metazoa > Arthropoda > Insecta > Orthoptera > Acrididae > Schistocerca > Schistocerca nitens. The sequence goes on from NC_064616.1 coordinate 956,238,268, forward strand.
CAAACACTTGTATGGGAAACATTACATGCGGAAAACTTGTGTCCATTTCACATAAAGCGTGTCCAAAATCTCCACGTTGGCGGCAATGCCGAACGACTTCAATTCTGTCACTGAGTAATTGAGGAGAGTCATTTGTTTCCGTTCTTACAATTCACTGACGATGCTCAGTTTTCATGACATGGAATAAACAACACACCCAATAATCATCCATGGACACGGGAAAATACACACGCTTCAGTGGATAGCAGTTTCCAAATTCGTTTTGCCAAAAATGTTTGGTGCGGCGTGATCGGTAATCTTTTGATAGGTCTATTTATTATTAATCAGCGATTGACGGGAGAGACGTACCTGCATCTTTAGGAAAATTCATTTGTGTAACTATTGGAAGACTTTCCTTTAGCCAAGCGAACTGGAATGTACTCTCAACATGACGGTGCCCCTCCAAATGTTACGTTATGTCTGAGGGACCATCATAACCGTACCTACCCTAATCGTTGGATTGGTCGTGGCGGTGCTATTAACTGGCCTCCCTTTCATCTCACCTTACACCTTTAGATTTCTGTTTATGGGGTAGGATGATATCAGAGGTGCACAAAGTAAAGGTAAATATAGGAGATGAACTGATTCGTCGCGTCATGGTCGCTGCAGAATTGATTAGGAACCAGCCACAGGGAACTGAACAAGCCACACATGTTATCGGTAGAGCGCAGAAGTGCATTATGTTCATGGTGGAATATTCGAACCTGTTCTGTGAACTGTACAACATCTGTAAGATAAGTGTTACAGCCATTTGTAAAAGACGTGGTATGTCTTTGTCAACTGAATACATATAACATTACGTACTGAATGCAAAGTAAATAAACATTACGTACAAATGTGTAACATAACTGTACTTCACCGGAACATTGTTTTCAAGAAAATCACGTTACGGCCCAGCTGTATTGCGTATACGTTCACGTTGTGCACATCAGTTTTGCAAAATTAAAGTTCCTTTCAATACGCATACCTCCCTAACGAAGCATTTGCAGACCTCTGTTCATACAACGTTTTCGGTTCGAGACGTAAGTGAAAGTTGGTAGCTATCTTACTACATCTGAAACGTTATGTCTCTCAGATTTCGCGCTAGTTCCATATGAGTGGGGCTAGTAGCTCTTTAACTACACGCTGTAACGGCCGTGAGAGTTAGGTACCTTTGACATTGGACGTGGTGAGCTGACGTTAATCAAGAATGCATTTTAGACCGCAAAGACGCCACTATCAACAACTCACTGAGTTTGAACGATGTCGTGTATCAGGGCTACGAGAAGCTGTATGTTCCTTCTGCAGTACTGCAGAATGTCGCTGCAGGAATGCAGCACTGTACATGACTGCTGGTACAGGTGGTCACGAGAGGGCGTGGTGGAGGTCTATTGGGTATTTTAATAAAAGCTGGCTCAGCCTCGCTGCCAGTGATGGCCATGTGTTGGCTAGAAGAAGGTCCATTGAGCACCTACAGCCTATCCATCTGCGGTCTACACATACTGGACCTGCACCTGGAGTAATCGGCTGGTCTGCGGTTTCGTATGACAGCGTGAGAATTCTCGTGTTTATCCCACGCTCCCTGACTGCAAATTTGTGCGTCAGTCTGGTGAGTCGACCTATTGTGCTCACATTCACGAACAGTATTCCAGGAGTTGCGTTTCAACAGAGTAACGCTTGCTCTCATACCATTTTTGTGACTCAACAAGCTGTATAGAGTGTTAATATGTAGCCTTGGCCTGCTCGATCACGTGATCTGACTCCAATCGAACACATACACAACACCATTGTACTACAAATCCAGCGACATCCACAAACAGCCGTCTAGTGACTGACCAAGTGCAACACGCATGTAACTCTTTCTCTCAAACTGACACCCGGTACGTGTACAACAGAAAGCATGGACGCTTATATGCTTGAATTCAACATTCTGGCGGTTACACCGGTTACTGATGTGCCACCAATTCACATTTGCATTGACTTATCTCGCACTTACATTAACCAGTGATTCTGCAATGTTAATCACTTAAACATTTTAGCTAGAAAAAAGTATTCCCGAAACTATTAGTTAGAAATGTGAATTAACTCACCTCATAGTTTTCTGCTCTGTAAAATGTTTGTCTTAAATTGTGAACTTCCAACAAAAAGATCAGGAGACTATAAGCAAACCATTTCTGTGTTTTAAGAGATTAACTACTCTCCAGTTTAGTAATTTCATGTCCCTGATGGAAGGATAACCACAAATTCTTCATTTTCTTTTTTATTTCGTCTATTGCAAATTTATACTTTTTAGCAAGCAGTTTTAATTTGTTGCTTTTCACATTGCTGTCAGTTTATAAAGCACATTTGTTGTTCCACCATTCCATTGATGTATGGTATCCTTGGGCAATACTGGCAACCATCTGACATAAATTCACCACTACAGACAGCACTCAGAACTGTCAAACCTTGGTTCGAATGATGGTGTATTAAAATAAACCTCAACAAGTGTGAAGTAGTTCTGTTCACTCGCAGACTGAAACTAACGCGCAGACATCAGCACTGTAGACAGGTTACTACATGCACGCCCCATTCGTTTTCGAGAAAAAATGAGATACCTCGGTGTCGGCTGGACCGGTAACTTACATGGGAGAACCACACAGAGTACGTTGCCAACAGAGCGCATGTTAGGCTCAAACAACTCTGCCCAATGCTCAACAGGGAAAGCACCCTAAACAGGAGAGTATCGAGGTCTATATACATCACACTGATCAGATCTCTGATTTCGTACACAGCTCCTGTCTGGGGATATGGAGCTCCTACACGCCTGCGCCGCCTGCAGGGTTATAGAGAACAAAGTGCTAAGTATCATTAGCAACACTCCACGCTACACCCGCACCGCGGATCTTCGAAATGTATACCGTCTTGGAACTCTCAAGGAAGTATTAAAAAACCGCGCCACACGATTATACAGAAACTCCATACACTCTAACAATCCTGTCATCGTTACTCTGGGGAACTACAATCACAACCATAAGTAGAACCATAAGCGACCAAAGACACTGATAGCTAGGGCATAACCACCTATGGCGAGCTAACACACACTGACAACATCGGCAAGCCCCTGCACATAAGGAATACTGACTGGTTATGCCGGCTGCTATCACAGCTTACCAACAGGCAACAGCAGGGAAGCCAATAAACTCGCTCATTAACTCGCAAGCAAACAGCCAACACTACCCTACACTATGCATCCGATATATGACTTGTCGGACACTAACCGGCGATGCTCCCAATTGTTACAGGTATGCTGATGCTGGCCGCGAAGACAACGCCGGGACGAGCTGCAACCGACGAGTGACAACGCCTCGCAACTTCAAAGGTATCTGCCTGCAAGATAACCACCACTAACTTTCCTAACCATTGCATGACTTGTCGCGGTTAGCAAACAATTCGCTACTGCTCTTACTACCCGACACGACTATCGCAGAAGTTTTGTTGGCTTAGCTCTAGCCTTGGTACTTTCTTTTCCTCTGCCCTTCAAACCAGTACCCTTCTTTCGACATTTTACTCAATCTATCTCCAGACGAGTGCGTATTAAACGTTAATTATAACCAGGCGTTCGCAACCACTCCATTAAAAAAACTGGCAAAAAGGTACGACACGCTGTATGTTTGTCGCACAGTAGCCCATGCGCCTGGCGGCACGGTCCAACGTGTAGCATGCATCAATATTACCCGCTACAACTCGCATCGAGTTGCTTTGGTTAAAATACTCCTTGCCGTATGCGTCAGTGCCACATGCCTCATATTGCTCAGAAGTTATGTCAGTGGAAACGCACGTTGAGGAGACGGGAGAAGGTCGTGCCCAGCAGGAATAGGGCACAGCGTCTGAGCGCGAGGAGATATGAGCCTGGAAACCTGTGGTGGACCTCAGAACAATTTCGAATATACAAGGCTTGGGAAAAATGTGGAACCATAGTGAGAGATTCATGACTGACCATAAATTCAGATGCTACCTATGCCTTTTGGCTGGGCTGTTGTACCTGACCACAAATACACTCCTGGAAATGGAAAAAAGAACACATTGACACCGGTGTGTCAGACCCACCATACTTGCTCCGGACACTGCGAGAGGGCTGTATAAGCAATGATCACACGCACGGCACAGCGGACACACCAGGAACCGCGGTGTTGGCCGTCGAATGGCGCTAGCTGCGCAGCATTTGTGCACCGCCGCCGTCAGTGTCAGCCAGTTTGCCTTGGCATACGGAGCTCCATCGCAGTCTTTAACACTGGTAGCATGCCGCGACAGCGTGGACGTGAACCGTATGTGCAGTTGACGGACTTTGAGCGAGGGCGTATAGTGGGCATGCGGGAGGCCGGGTGGACGTACCGCCGAATTGCTCAACACGTGGGGCGTGAGGTCTCCACAGTACATCGATGTTGTCGCCAGTGGTCGGCGGAAGGTGCACGTGCCCGTCGACCTGGGACCGGACCGCAGCGACGCACGGATGCACGCCAAGACCGTAGGATCCTACGCAGTGCCGTAGGGGACCGCACCGCCACTTCCCAGCAAATTAGGGACACTGTTGCTCCTGGGGTATCGGCGAGGACCATTCGCAACCGTTTCCATGAAGCTGGGCTACGGTCCCGCACACCGTTAGGCCGTCTTCCGCTCACGCCCCAACATCGTGCAGCCCGCCTCCAGTGGTGTCGCGACAGGCGTGAATGGAGGGACGAATGGAGACGTGTCGTCTTCAGCGATGAGAGTCGCTTCTGCCTTGGTGCCAATGATGGTTGTATGCGTGTTTGGCGCCGTGCAGGTGAGCGCCACAATCAGGACTGCATACGACCGAGGCACACAGGGCCAACACCCGGCATCATGGTGTGGGGAGCGATCTCCTACACTGGCCGTACACCACTGGTGATCGTCGAGGGGACACTGAATAGTGCACGGTACATCCAAACCGTCATCGAACCCATCGTTCTACCATTCCTAGACCGGCAAGGGAACTTGCTGTTCCAACAGGACAATGCACGTCCGCATGTATCCCGTGCCACCCAACGTGCTCTAGAATGTGTAAGTCAACTACCCTGGCCAGCAAGATCTCCGCATCTGTCCCCAATTGAGCATGTTTGGGACTGGATGAAGCGTCGTCTCACGCGGTCTGCACGTCCAGCACGAACGCTGGTCCAACTGAGGCGCCAGGTGGAAATGGCATGGCAAGCCGTTCCACAGGACTACATCCAGCATCTCTACGATCGTCTCCATGGGAGAATAGCAGCCTGCATTGCTGCGAAAGGTGGATATACACTGTACTAGTGCCGACATTGTGCATGCTCTGTTGCCTGTGTCTATGTGCCTGTGGTTCTGTCAGTGTGATCATGTGATGTATCTGACCCCAGGAATGTGTCAATAAAGTTTCCCCTTCCTGGGACAATGAATTCACGGTGTTCTTATTTCAATTTCCAGGAGTGTAGTATCTGTGCAATGTCCTCAATACGTTGCAAGAGTCAGTCGTGGTCAGAACAATGTTACAGGTGGTTGTGAGAGTATTATGTCAGCTAATTAAATTTGAATGTAGACAAATTGTTTGTGCTCGTGTGGTGGGTGCTTCCATAACCAAACCAGCGGCGATATTTGGTGATTCAAGAGGCACCGCATCGATGATTATACCGCATACAAGGAAAGCGGTAAAAATCATCCGATAAGTCACAACGCCGTCGTAGGTGTGTGGTTAGTGATCTCAGTGGACAGCTATTTTAGAGGACTGTGAAGAATCATAGCATGACAACAGCAGGAAAGTTCACTGCAGAAATGAATGTCGCACTTACGAACCCTGTCACCAGCAACACAACACAAAGGGAGCTGTGTAACCAGGGAATTGCAGGACGAGCTGGATTCCAAACCCACTCATCAATGATGTAAATGCCAGTAACAGGAAAAGTGGTGCCGAAGACATAAGCCTGAACTATGGAGAATGTAAGAAAATAATTTGCTCGGATGAGACTTGTTTCACATTGTTTCCAGCTGCTGGCCTAGTTTCTGTGTAAACACTAAAACATAATGAGGGATCGGTGATGATCTGGGCAGCCATATTCTTTTAATGGCGTGGGACGTATGAATACGTGGCAAGGCCACTTTACTACCAAGGATTATTCTACCATTCTGGCTGATCCGGTCTAACGCCTTTGGCAATGTTTGTTCCCCAATGATCATATTATATTACAAGATGACAGGGCCGCTGTTCACGCAGCTCTTATCGCCCAGGACTGGTTTTGTGGGCTCCAGGATGGTGTGTCGCATCTGCCCTGACCCCCACAGTCACCAGATACCAGTATTATTGAACCTTTGTGATCTACGTGGGAGAGAAGGAAGCGTGATCACTATTCTATTTCCAAAATCGTTACCCTACCTTGCCACTATTTTACGCGAAGGATGGTATGAAATTCCCTTGTATTATACGAGCGTTGGAACTTAAATAGTGGCTAATATTTATTTACAGCTCGTACAAAATAGATACTTGTTTCAAGGTTTTACAGTCCTTCAAAGTAGTCACCGGCATCGTGTATAACCCGTTGCCAGCGATGTGGAAGTCGTAGGATACTCTTAGCAGTGCAGTTCTGTTAACAGTTCGAGCGGCGCGGTCTACTGCCCGACGAATTTGTAGCAGTTCTGAAGCGAATGCCGTGAAATGTTTCCTTCAGTTTAGAAATCGAGTTAAACTTACGAGGGCTTAAGTCAGGGAAGGACAGTAGGTGGTATCGCACTTAGCAGCCATACAGTCATACAAATCAGTAACAGCTGGCACTGTACGTGCTTGAGCATTGTCCTGCAAAATGATGGTCAGGTCCTGCAGAAAGTGTCATCACTTGTGTCTCTAAGCTGGTCGTGGGTTGTGTTCAAAAATGAAGAGCATAGTTACAGAAGTGATGACACTTCCTGCAGGACCTGACCATCATTTCCAGGACAATGCTCAAGCACGTAGAGTGCAAGCTGTTCCTGATTTGTTTGACTGGTGGGTTGCTAAGTGATATACCACCTACTGCACTCCCCTGGCATTAACCCTCGTGAGTTCAGTTCGATTTCTAAACTGAAGGAAACACTTGACGGTATTCGTTGCAGAACTGCTACAAATTCGTCGAGCAAGAGACCGCGCCGCTCGAACTGTCAACAGAACTGGCACTGCTAAGAGTATCCTACGACTTCCACATCCCTGCAACTGGTTATACATAATGCTGGTGACTTCTTTGAAGGTCAGTAACACTTTGAAACACGTATCTACTTTGTGCGAGCTGTAAATAAATAGTTGCCACTATTAAAGTTCCAAATCTCATACTATACAGGATCAGTATTTATCCATTATGAGACGATGGGAAACTGTTTTCAATGCCAATAGTTTTCCCATAACGTATTAAGGAAGTTAATGTGTTGAGTTTGTTGCGTTTCCATATTTTTGTCCACCCCCTGTCCACATAGGTCATCCATCGAGATCCTGCAAGGGATATGAGTCACAGACGACCTAAACTTCGTCACTGATGGAGAATACAAACAACGATGTGGCACCTAGAACGAAAATGTTGCCTGCTAAGTAACTATCGATAACAAACAGCGTGACCAACCATGTGACCTTTTTGTAGGCGGCTGCGTGAGAATTGACCAAGTAGGGGAAGTGAACAGATACCATACACGAACAATGTGTAGGAGAGCCGGCTGTTTCTAGGGAAAAGCATGCTTTTCGAGGATAATTAAGTACAGAGTAGCTCCTTTGTCCACCTTGAAACGGACGTCGCTCATGAATGTGAGGTTGATAAACAACTTTGTAACGAAAAGATCTCTGTGGGGAATAGTGACCTGAATTTATGCATTGGCTCCCAATGCATGCGGGAAAATGGTTAGATTTTCCTGGCGGTTTACGGCAGTCAGCTTGGCTTTTCCATAACATTGCGCTCAGCGATCTGCACAATCAACACGCGTTTATGCCATGAAATAGTCTGGACACGACACAGGAGACCACATGCTTCACCGATGTGGTGCCACTGGGTAGTCAGAACCCATCAACACATCTGAAAACGACGAATCACGGCTGCGCTTTCTGGGAAACGATTTATGACTTTTCTGTGCCACAGGGGCGCTATGGGGCGTCTGGATCACTGTGAATTGTCGTCCAGGATGAGACTCTCTTCCGCTTCCTGCGCGGTTTCGATAGAGTGAATGATTTTTAAAATATCTTCCAGAGAAGTGTTAATCGGCTTGAAAGCTACTCTAATTACTTCGTGATTGGGAGGCTAATGGACCTGCATATTTCAGCTTAGGAAGTCGGCAAGGTTTTGCAAGTTGAATTCGCCCAAGTGAGATCTCATTGGTAACTCAGTCCTTGTAATTTGGTCACCCAGGAGAAATATAACTAACCAGGTTGCTTGTGACTGTGACCCAATTCTATTCGCGATGCGACCTCATGGAGTCGTTACAATAATAATTCGAATGCAAATTGCATACTCCTCGACTGCGACCGTGGCTGGATTCGAGAGGGGACCAAATATCTTCAGTATATGAAAAGTTTCTGGAAAATCCTAAGAAAGGCAGATCGACTACTGTAGGGCGTCTTCATAGGCCCGAAAGGTGGCGAAGTGCCTTCTCAGCCTCTGTAAATACGTGCATCAATCCTCCTTGGCATCGTTAAAAGTCGTGAACGCGGATGGGTGGCTCTCCGCCTGAGACGTGACCAGTCCCTATTCTGGTTGGGTGCTCTGAATCGACAGTTGGTCCTTCAAAAGGCGAACTTCTCACGGGGCAAATTGGTACGCTGTTGGAACTGCTATTGCAATTACTGCCACTGGTGCAGCTGTTTCTGTTTCACGAAATACAAGATCTTTGCGGCATGAGACACTGCTAACCTTTTACCTCGCCGTCAGTTATTGTAATCGAGATTCGGCAGAAAGTTGGGAACGATCACAGACACCCGCTGAGGCTTGACTGACCATCCACAGGTCGTCAACAGGAAGACAACAATAAGAGGGAACGCCTAACAACCGAGCGAGGTGGCGCAGTGGTAGCACACTGGACTCGCATTCGGGAGGACGACAGTTCAATCCCGCGTCCGGCCATCCTGATTTAGGTTTTCCGTGATTTCCCTAAATCGCTCCAGGCAAATGCTGGGATGGTTACTTTGAAAGGGCACGGCCGACTTCCTTCCCCATCCTTCCCTAATCCGATGAGACCGATGACCTCGCTGTTTGGTCTCGTCCCACAACCAACCAACCAACCAACGCCTAACAGAGACGGCATGGCAGTGGAGCACAGTCCAAACGAGAATTCAAAGAGCGGACCTGAGATAAAAAACAACGGTGTGTAATGAGAACCATACGGGAACGCAGAGAATACGCAACTGAAGACGGGGCTGCGGCCGCGAGCTTCCTAGTGATGTGGTGAGCATTAGTTGCCCGGCGAGATGGATGTGGTCTATCGGCATATCACGGCCAGCGCTGCGAACGACCGTACTAGCGCTCGTAGATTTAACAGTGCTGGCTATCAGTCCAGCTAGAATTTCATGCCTTTCGGCGGGCTTTCAGAATCGCTGGACCGTGCTACGAGACACCCCCTACCTCGTTACAAATAAATAACCTTCTTTCTCACCACGCCGTCCTCATATCTCAAAGTCCTTAGAATATAGTGCTTAGGGAATGCAGTTTATCTGAATTTCTCTCTTCAAAAATTCTGTATGTCGTAAAATATCACATTTTTACTCGGTACATGTTTTTTATGCATGTAATTATTCTTCATTCTTATTTTTTTCGATATGCCCAGTTAAAGAGCACGGCTGAGCGTGTTAGCCTCATCTAGTAGATTCATTTTTCTTTTCTTTTCTTCTCAGTATCTCTTCATGAATATGCGCTATTGCTACTTGTTTTCCTCTGTCTATTGTTTGCGAGTTGTCGTTCTACGTTTTGCTCAGTTACTAGTATTATCTGCAGAAACAATACTTCTACCCCTATTACTCTTATTACTGTTGGCACTAATAATAGCATCGCTAGTATTATACTAGCTCATAGTTGTTAGTCAGAAGTGCTATTGTAATGGCTTTAGATACTTTCAAATCATTTTTCATGATGTTAGTATCACTTTATTACGCCATAGCACGTTAACCTTATTATAATCTGTGCAAAGCCGCAATCCAAAAATTATCGTATGTGTAAAGGACTTGCAAACGTTGTAGTGAGCTTGAAGAGCGACATCCGCTGATATTAAATAAATGAATAATCTGCGGGGTGCCGTTAGAGCCTACTATTTCAAAGGTATCGGACTAGATTCCAGTCCTTGGTTGGGTTTATCAGATAAATGATAACTACAGCTTTCGAATGCTTCTGATGTGAGTCTTCCCCAGTCTGCCAATGGCCTTGCTAAAAGAGTGCGGAGTAGTCAATGGAGGTTGAGGGCGCTCTCTTGCCCTTAGGGTGAGCAACTGAACTTAAGGCCAGGCGAATCCTCACTTATCAATGAAATGAGACGGCGGAAGACACACTGCATTAAATACACGAAGTGTGTTCAGTGTTCAGAGGGGACAATAGCCATACATCAACACGATATCACCCTTTCCGCAATTGGTAAACGGTCCATTTTAACTCGGGTAATGTATCGCGAAGCAAATACCGTCCGCACTGGTGGAATGTTACGTAATACTACGTACTTATACGTTTGTGACTATTACAACGCCACATATCACATAGCGAAAAAAGTGGTTCAACTAAAACATTCATATTTCTTTACGTACTACACGAATATGTAATAAAAAATGGGGTTCGTATTTAAAAAAACGCAGTTGATATCCGTTTGACGTATAGCAGCGCCATCTAGCGGGCCAACCATGGCGCCATCTGGTTTCTCCCTTCAAGCTAGACGAGTTTCGTTCTTCGTAGTTTTTTCGTTTGATGCTTATTTCGTGAGATATTCGGCCCGGTCACTATCAATGGACCACCCTGTATATCGTACTTGGGAAATTACTGATTTCGGACTTATATTTATTAGGATGATTTACCCGTTTCGTTTGTACCTATAAGAGTCTAACACCCTGTGGAGAGGATTGGCCACTCCTCAGGCGGTCGCCATATTTCTTGCAGGCTGTGCTTGGGATATAAAACTAGGTAACTTTGCAACGTGACACGCAGTCGACTGGCGCTATAATAAAGCATAAATCTAACAAGTGACACCAAAACCACACTTTCAGATTGTTATTTGGTACGTGGTTAAAGTTAATACCGTTCCTATATGACTACAAATTTAATATCGAGAATAAAGATAAGTCTTCTATGAAACACTGTATACGTCCGACACACACCAAGAGTATTGAAATATTAGCCATTTCATACAGGTTACTTGACGTTCTGGAAATAATCACAAAAAATCAGATAATGTTTCATTTGTTTTATTTCAGATATGTTGAAACCATTTCAGTCTCTCCTGCTGGTATATTTATCGCTGAAGTTAGTAGCCTCTAAGCTTTTACTCTGTTTCGTTCATCCCCGCATAACACGTCAGTGAATCATTGTGGATCAAGTAACTTTTCCTTACACTGGGCAAATTCTGAAAAATTTTTACTTTACTTATATTTAGAAACGCTAAAACATAAATAATTGCACATGCAGCTGATTCTCTACGTTATACACATAAGCAAAACACTCACTGTCAGGTTTGTAATACTTGCCCAACATTTTCGTACCCGATAACTGTACATCGATATTTACTTGAAAAATGTGTCTGTAAATAACAATTACATGGCCTGTAAATTGATTGTATTACTACAGATGTATCTCACAAGATGTACATCAAATTTTTCACATTACTGACTCACTCCAGAGATAAAGAAATGGTAATTGAAAAAAAGAAATGAGCTGACAGAGAACTGATCTCTATGGCTTCGAATTGGTAACCAAGCAGTATAGCAGTTTTTTTCCGTCTGTTTCGTTACATGGCTGTGCTTCATGGAGTATGTCGCATGACATTTTTCACAATCTTTTGATGGTAACTGCACACAGATTTTTGTTAATTGGCAGAGGCAATCAATCCTCTGACTCTAATCTACAGTACTTTTCTTAACTACGGACATTGGAAACTCATGGCAATGTGTAAATGAGCAACTTTAATGAGGTTTGTAGGTCAGCTACTAAAATCATTTACTTGAAAGTGCAAATTTGACTTCTGCTGTTGCTTTTTGTGCAACACAAATTTTGCACTCCCTCACTGGACAGTCTTCGAACAAAAGTACATGCAATAAAATGTTATTGGTTAGAAATTACTAATAACATATCACGTTACAAGATATGTAGATCGCACAGAGAACAATAATTTGTTGGTTTCCCCAAACAACCTCCACTATTCCTATCTTCAGGGTGAAATTTAGCTGTCCATTGGTGACATTCTATATTTATCGGAAGCACTAGGTTCAGGAAGCCACCTTCTCTTCAGTTTGTATATGTTTATGTCCAAAATTAAAGCAACATACTACTATTTCCCCGTTCTGTGTCTAATTCACGATATAATCGTACAGACTATCAACAGATGTCCATAGAACCGTATTCTGAACAGAAGATGGCATACCGGTCAACGAACAACCACGCCAAAGGCGACTTCAGGGCACCTATCAAACGTGGTAGTGTTTGCCGGGTAGTCCAAATCCTCAATCATTGTGTTCACAATCATAGACGGTGCTGTACGGCAACGTGAAGACGCCTACAAGACTCTCTGCGGTGGAGGGACCCAGGAAGAACGGAAGCAGGACAGTCGCAAACTGATTTGGCCGATGGCTTAACGTACCTCGTTCTCTTGTTTTCCGGGTGTAGCGACAGTTCACAGAGATTGGAGCTGTATCCCGAAGATCAGAGTAGGGCCGACCACGTGTGACATCAGAAAGAGGGGACTATTATTTGGCTGCAAGGGGACCTCGGTACCGCCTTAGTACTGTAAGGCAACTTGCATCTGACCTTGCAGCATCCACTAGACGTGTTGTGACGAGGCAAACGGTGTACAGAAGGCTTCCGCAGACTGGCATTTATTGTGTACCTCTGAGCCGTCTTCACGGAAGGGAGCGTCTAGAGTAGAACCATCAACATGCCACCTGGATGGTTGAACAGTGGGCCAATGTTCTTTTTACAGATGAGTCCCGATTTTGTTTGGAGAGTGATTCTCGACGTATTCGCATCTGGGGGGAACATGGAACACGATTTCGGGACCTAATCATTGTCGTAAGAGAGCGATATCGAGGAGGGCCCCTAATGGTGTGAGCAGGAATTCTGTTGACCACTCAACACATCGTAATGAACTTGTACGGTTGAATCGACAAGGTTTAACCGCTATCACGTTTCGTGACGAGATCTTCGGACCTCATGTGAGGTTTTCTCGAGATGCTGCGGGTCCAGACTTCGTATTAATGGTTGATAACGCTCTATCTCATAGAGCACGGGTGGTTGACATTTTCTTTGAAACGGAAGAATTTGCACGCATGGCTTGGCCTGCTCGTTCTCCCGATTTGAATCCCATAGATCAAGTCTGGGATGCACTAGGCACACAGGTTGCATCACGTTAGCATCCACCGGCCGCTTCACAAGACTTGCGAGTGGACGTGCAGGAAGAATGGGCGTTATTGCCTCAACATGAAATTCATAACATCAGTTACAGCATGCCCCCTTCTTGTCAGGCCTGTACTGTTGCCAGAGGTGGTCACATCTCAGACTGAACACATTAACCAGTTATCGGAATGTGTGTCTAAAACATTTAAGTTGGAATAAACGAAGAACAGATTTGTCTAATGCTACGCACGTTGTTTACAATCTGTATTCATTACATTGTTTCTAATGAACTGTCACCTGTTTATACTGTTTGTGTAAAAATAAACGCAGGTTTACAAATTTATTTTTGTTGCTTTAATTTTGGACACCAGTGCAGTCAACAGCAAGAAAACCTGGAAGTGCTCTTAAATGACATTAAAAGTTACATAAGCCATATCAGTGAGATTAAGCAATATTCCATCGACCAAAATTTATGCTACAGAAATTGATAAGATAATCTAATGGGACAATTGTTGGCTCACGCCGGCCGTGGTGGCCATGCGGTTCTGGCGCTGCAGTCCGGAACCGCGGGACTGCTACGGTCGCAGGTTCGAATCCTGCCTCGGGCATGGTTGTGTGTGATGTCCTTAGGTTAGTTAGGTTTAAGTAGTTCTAAGTTCTAGGGGACTTATGACCTAAGATGTTGAGTCGCATAGTGCTCAGAGCCATTTGAACCATTTTTTGTTGGCTCAGATTCGACTTACGTGTTTCTTTAATTTATATCAAATTACGTAAAATCAGTAGACAAAGGATATGCTGAAATGTATCAAGACTTACTTTAATCCTACATGCAAATAATTATGATGCAGAATAGGTACTTGGAGACCTTAACACAATAGATGAGCATGCGGGAGGATGTCGATTCTAATCGGCTTCTATCCATCGAAAATTAGTCTTCCCGTGATTTTCCTACATTAATCCAGGTAAATGCCGGAATGGTTGCTTTGAAATGATACGGCCTAATTTCTTCCCCACCCCTCCCCCCCCCCTACCCCCTGAAACACTACTGTGCTCCTTCTATAATGACCTCGAGGTCAACAACAAGTTAAACCATGTTCTTCTTTCCTTCTTGACAGTACGAGAGCTAAAATCGATCTATCATATCAATGCTTGCACTACGCCAAGGCAGGTGAAAACACGGCGTCTTGAGCTCTCAGCCTATCAGCATCGATATCACTATTGGCCACTCTGTCTACCTGTCATCACTACCTCTCTTCAGACCTCATCACGTCTTTTTGCTTATTCATCTCCTGCACAATAATGAGCCACTGTTTTTAGCGTCATACTTACCTACTGTTACCGTTTCCGTCCCTGGTGGTTTTAGTCCCCGGATTTTTGCGTTGTTTTTCGCTATCCTCTACAAGAAAATCGTTCCAACCCGCAAGGTCTACGTTACCACTGTGGAGGTTTCCAGCGTCATTTCCTTGGGCTTACACACATGATCTATGGGCATCAACGGTGAACAGACCTCTCAAAGTTTTCTAATCATCTCCTTCGAGAAAATACGCGTCAGTTTTGCACCAATCTTTTTTCCTGCCGAGTATTGATGATGGGTTTTTATCCTAAACAGAGCTACTTC
Organism: Schistocerca nitens; assembly: GCF_023898315.1. Lineage (NCBI taxonomy): Eukaryota > Metazoa > Arthropoda > Insecta > Orthoptera > Acrididae > Schistocerca > Schistocerca nitens. The sequence continues at coordinate 956,253,448 of NC_064616.1, forward strand.
TCAGTACTGCGTTTTCGCACTGTGATTTTGGTGTCTTTCATTATGGTTATTAAATACCAGTTCCATTCGTTTCTGTACTAGTTCCAGAATTTGTTCTCGCTGCCATTGGTTAGAAGAGGGAAAATGTAGTGTCCTCGTATCAGCGCTAAGGCTTCTCACCATTTGAAACTGTGTAATTCCGTTGTTTTACGCAGTCTACTACATAAAATCTCTCCATCCTCTTTCTTTTCCTTGAACTTCATGTGTGATTCGGTGCCCTCCATATTCACTTTACTTTCCTGATCACACATTCATTGGGCCGCCTTTAGAAAAATAGCTGGTGGTCTCTCTCGTTTGTGTTTCAGCCACTCTGCTCACCGGCTGCTGTCACCCAAGTGCTTGGCAGTATAGGTGAGTGACACAGTTAGTGATCGCCCTCCCTATCGCACGCCATAGTGAGTGCAGTTTAATTTGCTTGGAGAAATGATTTGCTATGACGAAAACTGTTAGTCTGACTCTACTGGACGCACCCCACTAAATCAACATTCGCCGACTGAAGAACTTCCTTCTAGGAAATTTTCATCGTACTTCCTCTTTGAGATTGACTATGCGAGAAAGTGATCTATTGTGGGTCTCCCTTGTCGGTCATAAAAAGATGATAGGAAATTTCACATCGTTATGTTAATCGGTCAGCCATTGGGCAACAGAATTAGGAAAAGTAGACCCGTTTAATTGAGGAACAGAATGAGGCTTTCAACTTTACAAAGATTTGGGAGAAACTTCGAAAGTGTAGGGATGTCAATAATCGCGCAAGCTGTCACGAAGAGTTCCAAGCTATCCTCTTTCGCAGGTCTTACCCAGATGCCATCAAATGGTAGAGTGATTGCCAGTGGAATTACTATTGCAGCTAATGTTAGGAACTCAGAGTGTACATGGCAGTTGCCGAGCTAGGAAAATATCTTAAGTTTTGATCGAGCCATTATGCGTTAACTGACGCATGTTTACAGAAATCAAAACCTGACAACGAGACGAAAGAAAATGAATTAGGTCACTTTATGTAATGACGAATTAATTCTTTATCTGTTCGTAAAAGTATACGTCGCAGGGTTGACAGATCGGAATACATTTTGGGGAAATTACTTTTATTAAAACGTCGGTATACCGAATCCATCTAAAAACAGCCAATTACTTAAGGAAGGAACGGTTTGCCTATCCAATGGTCATTAATATCCAGAAACAGTTCCATTTCCACGGTACGCTGAAAAAAGTTTCCCATAATCTGATAGCAGGTTTCTTTTTTGAGCTTTCCGGAACTTGTCGTCGTTGCGTACACATTCAGATGGAGTTCCATTTATTATTTTACGTATTGTTGGTCTCGAGGACGAAATTTGCCACTGACTGTTGTATTCATCAATAACTTCAACATAAATGTACCACGAAAAAATGGCTCTGAGCACTATGGGACTCAACTGCTGTGGTCATAAGCCCCCTAGAACTTAGAACTACTTAAACCTAACTAACCTAAGGACAGCACACAACACCCAGCCATCACGAGGCAGAGAAAATCCCTGACCCCGCCGGGAATCGAACCCGGGAACCCGGGCGTGGGAAGCGAGAACGCTACCGCACGACCACGAGATGCGGGCTGTACCACGAAGCGCACTCCCATTTACAGATATGCGAGCCTGTAGAAAAGCGGCCTACCAGCACGTTTGCCACGCTCAAGTCACAGGGCGATATATTCAAAAGAGAGTAACTACCGCAACACATGAGAAACAATAACAAACATTTACTAAAATAATGTACATAAAAATATTCTAAACTTTTACTTTGAGAAAGGCACTGATGTAAAAATTACTAACGTAGATAACTGCAAACTAATCCAACTGCAGTTCAGAATTGACTACAGTTTAGGGAGTATAATTTCAGTCTCTCAATAGATAAACTCGTTCGCTATCACTTCGACGCATCTTGGACACTCGGAGTTAACTGTCCGACGACTACAACTGGTCAGAAATTGTAGATTTCTGGACGATAACTGGTGAATACTACAGGCAACTGGAGTTACCCGAAGCCAGTTGGTCGAGAACTGGCAGAGTGTTGGCGTGCGGTAACTTAAATGTTGAGTTCGGTATATGAATGTGCTACTGCCCTCTGTTTGGCTGATGCGTCAAAGAAGTTCCGAGATTGAGCACTCTTGTGGTGAACTATTGGTTTTTAGGTTAGATGGCCTCGGGCAGGTACAGAAAGGGCAGCAGCCTCAAAGGGTGCGGGGCAAAGTCAGGACATGCGGGGACCAAGCAGCAATCGGTATTGTAATTGTCAACTGTCGAAGCTGCATTGGTAAAGTACCGGAACTTCAAGCGTTGATAGAAAGCACCGAAGCTGAAATCGTTATAGGTACAGAAAGCTGGCTGAAGCCAGGGATAAATTCTGCCGAAATTTTTACAAAGGCACAGACGGTGTTTAGAAAGGGTAGATTTCATGCAACCGGTGGTGGCGTGTTTGTCGCTGTTAGTAATAGTATATCCTGTAGTGAAGTAGAAGTGGATAATTCCCGTGAATTATTATGGGTGGAGGTTACACTCAACAACCGAGCTAGGTTAATAGTTGGCTCCTTTTACCGACCTCCCGACTCAGCAGCATTAGTGGCAGAACAGCTGAGAGGAAATTTGGAATAGATTTCACATAAATTTTCTCAGCATGTTATAGTCTTAGGTGGAGATTTCAATTTACCAGATACAGACTGGGACACTCAGATGTTTAGGACTGGTCGTAGGGACAGAGCAACGAGTGACATTATACTGAGTGCACTATCCGAAAATTACCTCGAGCGATTAAACAGAGAACCGACTCGTGGAGATAACATCTTGGACCTACTGATAACAAACAGACCCGAACTTTTCGACTCTGTAAGTGCAGAATAGGGAATCAGTGATCATAAGGCCGTTGCAGCATCCCTGAATATGGAAGTTAATAGGAATACAAAAAAAGGGAGGAAGGTTTATCTGTTTAGCAAGAGTAATAGAAGGCAGATTTCAGACTACCTAACAGATCAAAACGAAAAATTTTTGTTCCGACACTGACAATGTTGAGTGTTTATGGAAAAAGTTCAAGGCAATCGTAATGTGCGTTTTAGACAGGTACGTGCCGAGTAAAACTGTGAGAGACGGGAAAACCCACCGTGGGAAACTACTGCGAAAAACCGCGCGGCTGCTGCGGTCGCAGGTTCGTATCCTGCCTCGGGCATGGATGTGTGTGATGTCCTTAGGTTAGTTAGGTTTAAGTAGTTCTAAGTTCTAGGGGACTGATGACCACAGATGTTAAGTCCCATAGTGCTCAGAGCCATTTGAACCATTTGAATTACTGCGAAAGCAAAGAGAGCTTCACTCCAAGTTTAAACGCAGCCAAAACTTCTCAGACAAACAGAAGCTAAACGATGTCAAAGTTAGCGTAAGGAGGGCTATGCGTGAAGCGTTCAGTGAATTCGAAAGTAAAATGCTATGTACCGACTTAACAGAAAATTCTAGGAAGTTCTGGTCTTACGTTAAATCAGTAAGTGGCTCGAAACAGCATATCCAGACACTCCGGGATGATGATGGCATTGAAACAGAGGATTACACGCGTAAAGCTGAAATACTAAACACCTTTTTCCAAAGCTGTTTCACAGAGGAAGACCACACTGCAGTTCCTTCTCTAAATCCTCGCACAAACGAAAAAATGGCTGACATCGAAATAAGTGTCCAAGGAATAGAAAAGCAACTAGAATCACTCAACAGAGGAACGTCCACTGGACCTGACGGGATACCAATTCGATTCTACACAGAGTACGCGAAAGAACTTGCCCCCCTTCTAACAGTAAGTCTCTAGAGGAACGGAAGGTTCCAAATGATTGGAAAAGAGGACAGGTAGTCCCAGTCTTCAAGAAGGGTCGTCGAGCAGGTGCGCAAACCTATAGACCTATATCTCTGACGTCGATCTGTTTTTTCCTCGCGTATCATGTCGTTTTTGGAAACCCAGAATATACTGTGTAGGAATCAACATGGATTCCGGAAACAGCGAACGTGTGAAACCCTACTCGCTTTATTTGTTCATAAGACCCAGAAAATATTAGATACAGGCTCTCAGGTAGATGCTATTTTCCTAGACTTCCGGAAGGCGTTCGATACAGTTCCGCACTGTCGCCTGATAAACGAAGTAAGAGCTTACGGAATATCAGACCAGCTGTGTGGCTGGATTGAAGAGTTTTTAGCAAACAGAACACAGCATGTTGTTATCAATGGAGAGACGTCTACAGACGTTAAAGTAACCTCTGGCGTGTCACAGGGGAGTGTTATGGGACCCTTGCTTTTCACAATATATATAAATGACCTAGTAGATAGTGTCGGAAGTTCCATGCGGCTTTTCGCGGATGATGCTGTAGTATAAAGAGAAGTTGCAGCATTAGAAAATTGTAGCGAAATGTAGGAAGATCTGCAGCGGATAGGCACTTGGTGCAGGGAGTGGCAACTGACCCTTAACATAGACAAATGTAATGTATTGCGAATACACAGAAAGAAGGATCCTTTATTGTATGATTATATGATAGCGGAACAAACACTGGTCGCAGTTACTTCTATAAAATATCTGGGAGTATGCGTGCGGAACGATTTGAAGTGTAATGATCATATAAAATTAATTGTTAGTAAGGCGGGTACCACGTTGAGATTCATTGGGAGAGTCCTTAGAAAATGTAGTCCATCAACAAAGGAGGTGGCTTACAAAACACTCGTTCGACCTATAATTGAATATTGCTCATCAGTGTGGGATCCGTACCAGATCGGGTTGACGGAGGAGGTAGAGAAGATCCAAAGAAGACCGGCGCGTTTCGTCACAGGGTTATTTGGTAACCGTGATAGCGTTACGGAGATGTTTAGCAAACTCAAGTGGCAGACTCTGCAAGAGATGCGCTCTGCATTGCGGTGTAGCTTGCTCGCCAGGTTTCGAGAGGATGCGTTTCTGGATGAGGTATCGAATATATTGCTTCCCCCTACTTATACCTCCCGAGGAGATCACGAATGTAAAATTGGAGAGATTCGAGCGCGCACGGAGGCTTTCAGACAGTCGTTCTTCCCGCGAACCATACGCGACTTGAACAGAAAAGGGAGGTAATGACAGTGGCACGCAAAGTGCCCTCCGCCACACACCGTTGGGTGGCTTGCGGAGTATAAATGTAGATGTAGATGTAGATGTAGAACTAATGGAATGTCTGAAAGTCTTGCAGCGGAAGTATAACTGAGTTCCTGGCGCATGCACTGAGTGGTGCCGCGCCATAATTACTTGTTGTGTGGTACCCCTCGAAGGCTATAGAAATGTACCGCAACTGGCGGTAAGAAATCAGCCCTCTTATGGGAGGAGAGCGTGGGAAGGGGTCGTATAGGGTGAAGTTAAGGAAGCTGGTTTCATTAGCTTCCTGCTTCCTCGCCTGTTAACGTACGAATATAGTGGGTGTAGAGACGTCGCTCCCCCAAGCATTTGCCCCTGGCACCATGGAACACCACACCAGAAACCTCATGGAAAGACCGTCCGTCAGGTGTTGGGTACTTACCTGTGGGATGAGACAAGACATCCACTTCAATTTGGTCGTAACCGGTTGGCTGCAGCTACGCCCCACTGTTGGAGGCGAAGACGGGGGCGGCTGCCTCGTGTATGTGTAGTTCCCTGTAACGTTACTCGTATGTAGAAGAGCGGTTTTGCCGTCTGAAGGCTGTATGAGAGGAGCTTAAATTGCTGTACGGCTGAACGCTAGTGGGCCAAGGTCTCAGGGCGCGCCACGGTATGTCCAACTGGGTTACCGGTAAGGGCGAGTCCAGGTGGAAAGACGATCATCGTCGCCGGAAATGGATAAATCCCAAACTGGGAATATGGACGGCTGTTGCTCGAATGGCCTATATGCATGAGATGCACCAAAGTTTGCGGAGTGACAGAAAAGCAGGAAGATAGCTTCTTACGGCCCTTTGAGAATCTATAATAATGTACAGCCGAGTATTAAAGCAAATCTGAAAGCATCTGCGATCTCAGAAAAACGAAACAAATTCAATGACACAATAACATTTTCAGTATCTTTAAGAGTACAGGAGGTAATATTTCACAGTGACTGGCAATGGCAAGGAAAGCGTTTCTGAAGAAGAGAAATTTGTTAAAATCGAGTATAGATTTAATTGTCAGGAAGTCGTTTCTGAAAGTATTTGTATGGAGTGTAGTCATGTATGGAAGTGAAACACAGAAGATGAATAGTTTGGACAAGAAGAGAACAGAAACTTTTGAAATGTGGTGCTACAGAAGAATGCGGAAGATTAGATGGGTAGATTACATAACTAATGAGGAGGTATTGAATACAATTAGGGAGAAGAGAAATTTGTGGCGCAACTTGAGTGGAAAGAGGGATCGCTTGGTAGGACATGTTCTGAGGCATCAAGGCAGGGAAGCGTGGAGGGTAAAAATCGTAGAGGGAGACCAAGAGATGAATACACTAAACACATTCAGAAGGATGTAGGTTGCAGTAGGTACTAGGAGATGAAGAAGCTTGCTCAGGATAGAGTAGCATGGAGAGCTGAATCAACCCAGTCTCTGGACTGAAGACCACAACAAGAACAAATATTTTAACAATGAACTTCTCAATTAACACATTTAAACGGTTCATGCGATTTCAGCATACGATATCTCAAATGATAGCATTTCACAATAACTATCATCCGAGGAAGTCATTCATCAGTGTCTATTTTGTATCATGTCTTTTATATCTTGTTTTTAAGCAAACGTTTGTGGGGACATCGTATTCTCAACAATTACACAGAAAATGAGTACACCACGAATACGTCACATATTGTCATACTTGTGAAGTCATTTAATCAACAGTTCACTATTTTTGGAGTAACTTTATTTACATGTTGACTGCAAGTGCTACTAAAAACTGTGGTAATTACAAAGTAGTCTGTCGCATGTGTCCACGGACACCACGACTGAAAGAAAGCCAAAAGACGCTTCTATCAAGAGGGCATTAAAATTGTTTAAACACTATTTAAAGACTGTCTGTTGTTATTTAACGTAGGCACACTTGCGCAAGAATGCTGACTTATGTATTTATAGAGAGACTCATATCTATAAATATTGCAAATGACCTGAATGCGACCAAAAGTGTATAACATTTCTTTATTTAAACGTTATTTACTATTTTATTATTAATAATTCCTTTAATGCCTGCTGTGGAGCATAGAGCTGCAGCTAATGATCGCCATCTTGTTCTGCTTTCTGCTAGTATTTTCACTTCTACACATCCTATTACTGAAACGTAGTTGTAATATGTTAGGTGAGTCATGGGATTGGTCAAGTTAAGTCATATCATGTCTGTAGACTAGGAGCGATGTATTTTTGGTGGGGACGCCTTCAGCCAATGAAATCAGATGTGCACTGCTCGATCCTGTGACTGCATACCACATAGAGCTATTCCTTTTAAACAAAGCCATGCATAGCTCAAGTACTTAAAGTATGAGTAACCACCGGTAAAGACAAAACTGGTTTGTTCATATGGGATGCTGTTTGGAAGAGCATCTGCAAACTATCAAAAAGCTTTAGGTACCGTCACAGTTGGAGGCTCGTCTGGAACATGAATTTAATCCATTCAGAGTTACAGCTGTAATCTATTGCATTGTAGTTAGTTTGTCTAGAGGCTCCGAGTATAAAATTTTGCAGCAGATGTGGTTGTGAGGGAATCGGGAGCAAAGGTTAGGTGTGTGGAAGTCAGCCACTGAACTTCAAGAAACAAGAGGAATGCTATTCAAATGTCTGCTGAGTTAGTGTGCAACGGCCAGCAGCAGCGGAGTCTAACTGAGGGAATGGCAGAGCAGACCACCGGCGGCGACTTCTTTCATCAGCGTCGGTTTCGGCACCACTTACACCTCTGGCAGCAGCAATACAGCAGAAGCAGCAAGCATGACCGATAAGTTTAGTGCATGCGCCAGTAGTGCTAAATTTGCGGAACCACGGAGTTACCGTCAGTGATGGAGCTTCCAGACATTAAACATTCACTCAGTTTTAGTCGTTCAGATAATGTTAGTGGGCTTGTTAGTCCAAAATCTGAATGTGCTTCTATTGATAGGAACAATATTTCAGATGCGGCAGATAATCCAAAATCAGAGAGGGGAATAAAGCATTTAGATAATACACCATCACAGTAAATGTAAATTTTGCTGGATATACAATTCGGTTTACCGGTTTTGAGTATAAGAATAGAGCAGGGAAATTCTGATCTCAATTAAAATATTGAAACTGTAAAAGTTGATCTGCAAAAATTTAATCTGCTAATAAAGGATTTATTGATATAGATTTAAAAGTTACATGGGCAAACATGGGCCAATTTTCTGAGGAGATGGGCCTGGTTAACACCAGAGTCGATGCATTAGAAAAATATTTCCGAGAGAGGTTGGAAAAGATGCAGGAAGAGATAGGTGGTGATGTTAAAAATGGTGTGCTAAGGCAAAGTGTATTTGAGGAAGTAACCACTAAATATGTTAATAGTTTGTCAGGTAGAGTAGTGGATGTGAAAATGGAGTGCTTAAAAATAGCGAACATTTTGAATCAAGATCAAATAAAGAAGCTGTGCACCATGAACAACAGTTTAAAGACTTGAGGGCAGAATTAAATTTCTTAGCAACGAATAAGGCTACTAATGTGATGGGTGTTCCATAGGTTGATTCGGAAATGACAAAGTGGTTTGGAAATTTTGGAAATTTGTGGGAAGTTCCTATGGGACCAAACTGCTGTGGTCATCGGTCCCTAGGCTTACACACTACTTAATATAACTTAAACTCACTTACGCTAAGGACAACACACATACCCATGCCCGAAGGAGGGCTCGAACCTCCGACGGGGGGAGCTGCGCAAACCGTGGCGATGCACCTAAGATCCCGCTGCTACCGAGCGCGGCAGAGTGTTTTGAAAATCCTCGAAACATCCATCGAGTTGATTTTATTGCTGTATGCTGATATGGTTCTTTTTTAGGAATGTCGGAAGAGGCAAAAATGACGGCAATATACAATCATGGTCATGTGTAATCAGTGCCACATTCACTGCCTATGAAGTGTCTGAGAGTTGTTTCTTGAACAAATTCTGGAGTGAACCGAAATAAACCTGATTTCAGAATGAATTCCTAAACAGACCAAATTTCAAACACGGAAGTAGCTCGACGTGACATTTTTGTGAGCGTGAACTGGTTGAGTTGAATGATATAAATCGGAGATTACGACGCTCAAGAGACTAATACCGTAAATTTTACAAAGGAATCATGTCCACAGTCGGAAAAATTCCATTGACGAAGTTGAGATTACATGGGGAAACTTGAACAAGCGTAGAAAATCATACCAAATAATGTAAACAGTAGACAGGGAAATGGGTACTAGAAAAGGTACAGTAATAATATCCACAGTAATTATAATGGCCATAACAGAAATAATTATCACTGTGATGAAAGTTTTCAAAGTGGAAATGTAAGCGGGAACTTTCATAATGGAAATCAAAATCGGGAACGAAGATCTGAGGGGCTGGATATCCACGAATTGCGACAGCAAAATATGAGAACGGGGAATTACAGATCACCGCATTTCAGGTCTGGATATGGGGAAATAAACTGGCATTGAAAAGGAAGAATTTTCCAAAAATTCTGTGGGTGTCTAAATTTCGCCAAGGAAGCCACAAATGTGAGGAATAATTTTAAGCACCGCGACCATAAAGAGGGCAACAGAAATATGATAAAATGTGTTGAGCGATTCGATAATGATGATACAGTGCTACGGGATTTATCTTGTGAAAGGGAAGTGAATGATGGAATAAATGTACGTTTGTTGAAAGATTTTGTGATCAAAAGACTGGCAGAAGTGATCTGAATTTGGTGGGGGTGGCATGTATGACGAATTCCAATGAGGCATTAGCCAGCAGCAACAGTTATGTTAATATTGATGAAATTAAGGTAAATGACTTTGTATCGGAGGATGTACATGAAGCTATCTATGTGTGAAGGCGGAGAAGCTGTAGTCTTACCAGTTGCAGATATATTTTGTAGTATATCGACGGAAATATACGTAAGTACTGGTGAGGGTGACGTAGCATTATTCTCATCCGCTGGTTATGAGTGATGTCTAGGCGGAGGTTGACGGAGGTATTGGTAATTTCCGTAATTTATCCACAGATGTGTTGGATGATTTAAGTAATAAAGCTTATAAGTTATCGGAGAATGTTAATGGAGTTAACTGTGATTAAGTTATTAGTGATTTGTTGGAATTATGTAAGGTTTGTTTAAGGGAGACGAAGTTCAAACTTTTGTCGTAGATTGTAAGAATGTTGCCACTACTGAGATCGTTTATTCGACGGAAGGAGACAGTATAATTGTTTCGGAAGAGATTTAAATGCTACAGATACTTTAGAGGTAGATAGAGGAAATCTAGAATTAGGTAATGAGGAAAATATTTGTTTAGGCTATGATGTTAGCACAGAATGGTACTATAATGAGAAAAATGAATATTCTGTTACTAACTGGAAATATATGGAAAAATCCTGTAGTAACTATTGTATCACTGGTGGGCACGGGAGAAATATAAAGTAGAATGAGATCGTGAAGTGAGGAAAGACGGAATCAGTGTGAATGAAGTATTTAATGAATTGTCTGAAGGTTACAATGAAATTGAGCTATGTCTGATGTAATGTGTGCAGTAGATATGGAGGAGAAAGGATGGAATATTGAAAATAATCTCTTGAAGAAACAGAGGTGAAATTAAAAATGTGCTGCTTGAAAGTGAAATAAACGATATTGATGAAGAAAGGAAGTGTGCATTTCCTGAATCTAAAAATGTGTTCCAGCAGTAGTCACACATTTTGTATGTAAACGTTTGAATCGTTTGGTGAATGATGACAGAGGGCTCGAATTTGAGCAGGTGAAAAAGCGGAAAGAAGTGAAGTTCGAAACATACTCACACAAGCGAGATAAATGTTATAAGAGGCAACGTTGGCGGACTTTCTCCTTGTAAAAGACTAATGGCATGCTTAGGGTGTAAATAAGTGTATTTTCATGTGTAGTTGTAAGAATTTTTGAGTTTATTTCTCGTTTGTGTAAGGGGTAACTTAGTGCGCTTAAGATGTATGTAACAAAGTAGGGAGGCAGAGCGTCTCGTGTAATATGTGTGGTTTAATCGTTATTATTGTTTGCACAAACTAAAATGGCGTGTGGAGATCATCAGATCTCATTATAGTTTTAATTTCTTGTGGGAGTAGAACATGTTGTTACGTGCAAAATATAAGATGAGTTTTTGGGATTGTATTACTTCAGTTAATTATATAATATACCTAATTTTGGAAGGGTTTTGAATATATAAAATTATGGGGATAAGTTCGAAATATATTTACTGAAGCAAAGTCTGGGGATAAATCGTATTTTAGTGCATTTGCTGAATTTATGATATAGCTATCTGCTGAGTCAAAAATGATGTTAAATGTATGATTTCTGTGCAACGTATTGTTAGTTTCAGTTTCTAATTAGATGCTGTAAAACTGTAGAAGTATGATACAATGTTAGGTTTGCTCTATGGAATGGCATCACTAGCAGAAACCACTAGGTACCGTCGCATCCCCTACACAGGGTTTGGTACATCGGAAAGACATCGAACCATGCTCCCACCGCAGGTTCTTGTTGTTACTATGCCATGTGCCAATGTATACTGTACAGGTTTTACGTAACCCTTGGTACAATTACGAGTCACGGCTCATGTACCATATGATTTTGTGAAGGATATCTTCCTCAGCATCGGCTGCATTGTTGTCTGGGTCAGCTTCGCCATCTTCCTCTGAGGCTTATGTCATGTTGACTGTTATTATCTGTCCCTCTCGTCCGTTGTGGTTACATACCGTACCCCGAAGAGTGCGTTTATGTCAGCACTGATAATTAATCGAACGTTTGCTGTGTTGCATGCTTGTGTCTTGTTTTAGTCTAATGTGAGGGTGTATTTCTAGGACGTATTGGGCATCCAGTGTTGCTATCACCGTTGTCTCGGTTCTTGGACGAACTTCTTCTGTCAGAAAACGGTCAATGGTCAGTTGTGCAACATTTTTACAGAGAGAATAATCGCAAGTGTATCTTTATCAGTCTGAATATAGATCCTCTGAGTAATAGTCAGTGTATTCGAAGCGAATATTGTAGGCTGTACAAAAGCATATTGTCCATACTACAAAACTGCACCGAATCTGTATTCGGACTCCCCAGCTTCAATTTTAACATTTTATGTGGGTCATATGTCGGTAGTCATTTGGCATCGACCAAACTTCGTTTCAGAGTGACTAATGCATATTGGCATCCACTGTTCCAGTTCTATTTTGTGCTTTTGGCAATAATATGTGAAGCGGTTCGCTTATAGTTGTAACATTTGGGATGAACTTCTACTAGTAATTTATTTGTCTCAACGCAGCACGTATTTTCTTGAGTTCTTTGGAATCTGGCAGTTTTCTAAACGCTTTAATACGCTGCAGCGTCGGCCTGATGCCGTGTGCAGACAGAATCTGTCGTACTATTGTACTTCACGCTGGAAGATTGTGCACATATCTTAATTACATTTTAAATTTGCGACTTGCATAATTTTTAAGACTGAAGTTAGTGCGAAATTTTTCATGAAATATATAGTTCACAGCGAGGGGAAACTTTCTAATCAGCAGTTCTAAGCATGTCCGGAACGTACTTGTAGCAATGGTAATCGCAAATGGTAACCTCTGGTACCGGTATAGACCTAAGTGAGTGATTACAGCCATGCAGCTTTGTCCAGCTTTGATTTCATAAGGAACAATCTTGTATAAGGTAGATCTGTAAGAACCTATTAATCGTTCTTTGCGTAGGTTTCGATGGACTGCTCCATCACTAAGATACGAGCAACCACGTTGTGAGGCGACATTTCTTGAATATTTCAAAATGATAGGAAAATATACTTACTGATTTTAGATGTTAAAAAAAGGGTTTGTAAATTACTGTATTCAAATGAAACACTGTTGGTTAATTTGTAACATAGAGGGGGTAACTTGCACTACATAACATAAACTATGCTGTTGCACTTGCTGCAAACAACCAGCTCTGTTTCATTCTGCCTATACACCAGAAAGGTGATACGGTAAGACGTACTGCCGCTAATTTGTTGGATGTAGTTCGAATGGTATGTTGACTACAATGGATAGCTGCTATTGGATGACGTGGTGTTTAACTTATTGTTCTACGTAGAGTAAATTAATTGGCTCTAAGCACTATGCGACTTAACTTCTGAGGTCATCAGTTGCCTAGAACTTAGAACTAATTAAACCTAACTAACCTAAGGACATCACACACATCCATGCCCGAGGCAGGATTCGAACCTGCGACCGGAGCGGTCGCTCGGCTCTAGACCGTAGCGCCTAGAACCGCACGGCCACTCCGGCCGGCAAAGTAAATTAATTCTGATACTGTAATTTTCCTAATATTTTAGCAATGAAGATGGCTATATACAGCCGAACTCTAGTTATATAAGAGTAATAAAAAGTAATGAAATTGTTACTGATTGCTGTGTCCCTTTCCTTCCATGAAACTTTGTGTGAAACCACCCAGAGGTATTTGTAAATAGGCCTCCGTGAGATCAAGCTATGCAAGGTATACAACGCCTTCAGATTTATTCCTCAGTTCCTCTGATTTCATAATAAGATAAGAGTGAGTGGTGGACTGCACAGTGACTGTCACCTTGAAAGCTCCACAGATTTGAAATGAATCATTTGGTTTTTCTACCACCACGCTTGGTGTTGCCAACTGTCTACTAGTTATAGGTACTATAACACTATTCTGTTCTCGGTGGCACAGTTTCCGTTCCACTTTATCTTTTAATGCAAAGGAATTCTTGCGTACTTTGCAAAATTTTTGCACGGTACTCAGCTTCAACGTGATGACCGTCTTGAAATCTTTAATGGTAGTAGTTTTTTCGGGAAAAGTGTTGCCATACGTTCCTAATAACTATAGTACCTTTTTCGTTGGGACATCAGTATGAATCTCATTTGCTGCAAGGTGAATGGTGAAGAAAAGTGTTCTGAAATGATTAGTACACTGAAAACAGACTGATAAAAAAATTTGCAACGCTAAAGAATAATAAATGTAGAAATTTTGGGAATATGTTTCTCTAGGTAACATATTTAAGTGAATAATATTGCAAGTGCGATACAAATCATTGCTAATATGAAATGGTGGCACATTAATAACGGGTGTAACATCCAGAATGCTGAATGCAAGCACGCAAACGTTTATATACTGTGTTTCAGAAGCACCTGATGTCAGTTTGTGGGATGGAGTTTCATGTCTATAGCACTTGGTCGATCGTTTAGGGAGACAGTTAATGCTATTTGCGGATGACGCTGGAGTCGTCGTTTGATGAAATCTCATATGTTATCGACTGTATACGTGTCTGTAGCATATGTTAGGTTACAACATCAGCATGAGGGTGAGCGTTACCCCGTTGGAAAACACCCACTGGAATGCAGATCGAGAATGGCAACACCACCCGTAGAATCACCGGTCTGACCCACAAATTTTCATTAAGGGTGCGTGGGATGACCATGAGACTGCTCCCGCTGTCATAGGAAATCACACCCCAAACCATAACTACAGGTGTAGGTCTAATGTGTCTCGCACCCAGACATGTTGAGTTGCTGGACCTGAACTGGCCTTCTTCTAACCAACACACGGCCATGACTGGCACAGAAAGAGAACCAGTTTTCATCATAAAACACAACAGATCTCCACCCTGCTCTCCAATAAACTCTCACATAACTCCAGTATATGTTGCTAGCTGAGAACTGACAACTTTAAATCTTGCCAGTTTGGTAAACTGCTTGTGTGCAACAACAGCAAATAAATTGATCTTAGACTAGTACTTGTTGATGTGCTGGAATTAAATAGTGAACTCAGAAATTCGTTTTGTTTCTTGGAGCCTAATTACTTGTACACCTACGGATTAATAATTGGTGTTGATGAGCCTGTGCCAGATTAAGATTTAAACGACACTCTGTCGACTCTGAAAGCGCACGTGTCATTCACTGAAATATCGCACTCACCTCAGTTTTGGATCGGGGAGTTTATTTACATGAGGACGTTCTTTGTGAACATCATCTGTGTTTCTATTGTGGATCGCTTCTGTGTGCCTGAGTATCATATTTAGTCGGTCGACTTGTTTACTGTTTCAAACTTCCGATATCTACCTTGACTTTTGACAATAGGAAAATAATTCCACTGTATGTTTCGAAACAAAGAATATTATTTTCTCGCTTGTGATTAACTCCGGAGCAAGCACAAGACTTTAGTTTAGCGTTAGATAATCTGTTAACGGAATGTTTATTCTGACATGGTCTTTACGTACTCTCTTGCTTCCTGGTACCGCCGCTCTGTGTGCTAGATCATGCACACTACTGATGCAATTGTAAATACGTTTTCGTCGTTGAGTGATGATACTTGTGTCTGTTGATGTGCCCAATTAATGGCAGACAGTCCTATGAGAACAGGTTGGTTAAGCTAAGGAGGTGTTTATCAATTTTGTTGTCTGGCAGGTGGATAATTACAAAAGATACTGCATATGAGTTCTTACATGTGTCATTTTCAGCAATCAAATATACTCTCTCCAGTTAAACACTGTAATTTTTCCACTCACTTTATAAAATTCGTTCTTTTTATTGAAACACCAAAAAGATTTGTGCCTGTCGGCTGCAACACGTATTTCGACCTCAAAATGCATTTCAAACTTATATTTACTTTGTGAATGGAAAAGATTTACTAGGTCTACATCTGGACTTAACTTTTTAACTAATCTGAACACGTCAGTATCAGAATTAACAGGTAAGAAAAGTGCGGTGCTCAGCATCACTTGATACATGGTGCAGGACGAAATACTGTTCCAGATAGGGTGCGTAAATCTGCCGGGCTTAAAATTTCAGTGGTGGCGGTATCTTAAAATTTCCTTGATCATGCTACTTCTAGTTTGTCCAGGATCATCACAAGCAGATTTTTCGAGTTAGAGAGTAGTTGTAAAAGGAACAGCATTGACTGCAGCAAGTCAGGTTGAGCCATGTCTGAAAAATACAACTCAGAACTCTGTATAAAATTCTGCTAAGTCTTCATGGAAAAGAAACGCGATTACGAGACCATACATGGATTTAAACAATAAGAAACTGAAGTGTCGCTACAAAAGGTATATCAGTTCGGCTTCCTCAAAATTTTCGTATCCTAGTTATGTTGTAATGCCGGAAATACTTTCTTAATTCCTCAAGGTATTTGTTAGTCAGTTATGGAGCTTTTACTCTTGCCCCAATAAATGTTGTTGGCGAGTTTCCGTACTTTTCCTAGTCGCTAATTTGGTATGGTGGTAAGAACTCGTCACTACTTTACGTACAATTTGCTACACTTGTCCGCTACTTGTTGCTCGTCGTCAGTTTATGTTGTAAGCATCAATAACTCAGGTGACCAACATGAAGTTTCCAGAAAGAAAATCCCGAGCTGCAGAATTCCTTGGCTCTTGGAGAAGTAGTCTACTTGCGTCCTTGACAGGGTCATATGATAGGGCAGTATATGTAACATAGAATAACTATGACAACACCAGAGAAATCAGAACAATCTTTTACTGAAATAATGTTCATCAAAAAACATTCAGCTTGTGCTCGCAGAGAAGACGTGGCACTGCCGTGAAAATTATTAACATGATCTAACGTAACCCAGTAGAGGATTACAAACTAATCTCATCGAATTTGAGTGTGAACTGCAGTATAGATGTAGACTATCACTTTGGCTAATCTTAGACACTTTGGATTAACTGTAGAACGATTGGAACTGCTCGGCAATATATAGAAAAAGCTAAAAAATTCTTCTTCTCTAACAATATCACAAAACTGAAATCTGATACAACATCACGTTTGCACACATACATAAAAAACATCGAACACATACTCACAGATACACAAAAACAGCATATCAGACACACAAACCGAAAAGCATCAACACTCAGAAGCCAACCCAAGCTTCACAAAGCCCTTACTCCATTGAGGCCTCTTATTAATTTCATGAACGCACCATCATACCATGTGGAAAAACACATGAACAGAATTATAAAGCAGCATTATGAAATGAAGACCAGCGGAAAGTGGAAAACACAAATGAACTCATAACGCAAATAAAAGACTTACAAGTTCTACAAACTGCATCGCTCATCTCTTTTGACACAGAGTACATGTACACCTCAATACCTATTGAGGACACAATAAAACTAGTTTAAAAAAACTTAGTGACATACAACAAGCTGCCTGGAGACAATGTTAATGAAACAACTAAAATCTCAAAGCAATCACATCCCAGAATTACTTCCAATTCGAAAAGGAATTTTACTTACAAGAAGATGGGCTTTCAGCGTGAGCTCCAATATCAGGAACATTAGCAAACATATTCATCAAATACGTTGAAAACACAGTCTTTGATACAGTAATCACAAAGTAAGGATACAAAATTTTTTACTGGTATAGATGTGTGGATAAAATGATGTATATGGTGGACGCACCAACAGAGAGAATTGATAAACTCCATTCAAACATAAATAATATACATACAAACATTCAGTTCATCATGGAAAAAGAAACGCAAAATCAAATACGTACCTTGGATATAACAATAACGAGAGACAACCATAAGCATACATGTGTCATCTTCAGAAAGCCTACAGCCACAGATAAAGTTATACATACTTCATCCAACCACCCCCTAACTCAAAAATTTGCGGCACTACGACACATGTTACACAGACTAAATAATATCCCACTCAACAAAGAAAACTGTGAAAAATAATCACAAACAATAGAACTCATAGGCGCAAAAAATGGTTACAACAACCATGTAGTAAAAAAGCTCAACGAAAAAATCAAAACACAGCTAAAGAAAATTGAAAACATATGGGGTAAGCTCACAGACTCGTATGTGAGTGGCTCGAAGACTTCTTAAATAATAGAACCCAGTATGCTGTCCTTGACGGCGAGTCTTCATCAGAGACAAGGGTATCGTCAGGACTGCCCCGCGGCAGTCTGATAGGGCTGCTGTTGTTCTATATGTACATAAATGATTTGGCAAATAGGATGGCTGACAATATGCAGTTGTTTGCTGATGATGATGGGGTGTACGGTAAGGGGTCGAAGTTGAGTGCCTGTAGAAAGATACAAGACGACTTACACAAAATTTCCAGTTGGTGAGATGCATAGCAGCTAGCCCTGAATATGGAAAAATGTAAGTTAATGCGGATGAGTAGCAAGATCAAACCTGCAATATTCGGATTGCTGCTACAATGGCAGGTTATAAAGACTTACGCGAGTTTCAACGTGGAGGTTTAGTCGGCTCACAAGCGATGAGAGACAGCGTCTCCTAGGTAGCGATGAAGGGGGGTTTTCCCGTACGACCATTTCAAGAGTGTCCCGTGAATATCAGGAATCCGGTAAGACTTAAGATCTCTGACATCGCTCCTGCCGGAAAAAGATACTGCAAGAAAGGGTCCAACGACGACTGAAGAAAATCGTTCAGCGTGACGGAAGTGCAACCCTTCCGTCAATTGCTGCAGATTTCCGTGCTGGGCCATCAACAAGTGTCAGTGTGCAAACCATTCAACGAAACATCATAGATATGGACTTTGGGAGCGGAAGTCTCACTAGTGTACCCTTGATGACTGGACGACACAAAGCTTTGCACCTCACCGGGGGGGGGGCGTCAACACCGTCATTGTACTGTTGATGACTGGAAGCATGTTGCCTGTCAGACGAGTCTTGTTTCAAAGTGTATCGAGCGGATGGACGTGTGCGGGTATGGCGACAACCTCATGAATTCATGGGCCCTGCATTTAAGCAGGGTACTGTTCAAGCTGGTGGAGACTCTGTAACGGTGTGGAGCGTATGTAGGTGGAATGATATATGATCCCGGATACGTCTAGATACGACTCTGACAGGTGACACGTATGTAAGCATCCGGTCTAATCACCGCATGCATTCATGTCCATTGTGCATTCCGACAGACTTAGACAACATCAGCAGGAGAATGCGACTTCGCACACGTCCAGAATTGCCACAGAGTGGCTCCAGCAACACTCTTCTGAGCTTAAACACTTCCGCAGGCCACCCAACTCTTCAGACATGAACATTATTCAGCATACCTGGGATGCCTTGCAACGTTCTTTTCACCCCCTCGTGCTCTTACGGATTTATGAACATGATTCATGGTGTCAATACCATCCAGCACTACTTCAGACATTAGGCGATTCCATGCCACATTTTCTTGACGCTTTTGTGAATGCTCGCGGGGCCCCTACACGATATTCGGCAGATGTACCAGTTTCTTTGGCTCTTCAGTTTATATTATTTGTGATGATCAGATCTGTGTTGACAAGGTTTGAAATACTTCCTTCTTTTGTTATTAATTCTATTGTATTTCATGTTATCACAAAAATATTACGGTTACATACTTTCGCAAAAACAAAATTAAAAACGTAAAATTGGATTTGAACACAGGATGCACAATTTTGAAACTGTGCTCTAAGCCACGGCACTAACGACTCGCTTAAATTTAACACTGCACGAGCGGACAGACGAAGTGACTTCGAAATTTTACCTGTCACTTTTTCAGAAACTGTCGTGTGGCAGCCAGAATAGATATCCCTTAATAATCATCTTTCTTTCACCCTACGAACTTTTGATAATGTCAGAGGCTTAACAATCGCGGATTCCCCTCCCTGCTGCCTCGTCTTCGGTATCCTATGGTAGACCTAGAGACTGTCAGTCACCCAGTTTTGTTTTCCTGTATGCTATATTTTCTTGAATTCTAATCTTTCAGTACTACTACCAAACGAATTGGTTTCTCATGCAGCTATTTACAGGCAGTAAGAAAAGACATGGCCCGGTTGTCGGTATAACCTTTTGAAAAGAATTCTATTGTATAACAACTAGATTTTCATTTAGCATACGTCACAGCCAACAGCTCCTTTCCCTTTCACTCAGTGCCGTCTTTCATACTGGTCGAACGTTTACTAGTAAACTGGCAAAAGCAATTGTCTGGTATTCATCCATCCTTGGGATTTCACTTCCACAAAGAACTGACATCCAACACCTGTACCTGAAGCTTTTGTCTCTCAACAAATGATCAAACTGAAAGCAACACCTTTAGATACAGGTCTGTCAAATCGGGCTCTTTGTGATTTTCATGTACAACTTAATTAATCTTATGAATCGATAGATCTAAATTCTGTTCCAACGGCGAGGTCGGAAGAGGAGATGACGTGAACTCGAAGGATGTTAATATCTTCTGGCAGAAACCTCCCCTTCTTCTCTCTTATATTATTTCGGCTGTCACGTAATATATTGAGAACCTTCTGTATAACACCACAGTGCCCATGGAAGATCTCTGTTTCCACTAGGTATCATGTACATTGGTACACACACAGTCACCCTTTCGCCAACACGTAATACAGGCCACGAAAAAGCAAGCAAAATAAGTTGAATCAGAACCAGGGGATGATAAATTGGTAAGCTCTCTCTTTGAAAGAAAGCGCTGTTAATGGTCTTGATTTGTCTTTTAAGTTCACTTACCTGTAACCTGAGTCGAGGGGCGTCGAAGAGAGAAAATTGATTTCCTTCAACATCTGTAGTTCTACTGTACCATCCGCTGCCTGGATAACACGTCTATTCAGTACCCTAGTATCTAGAATGAGTTGAACACCACCCTTTCCTTTGACTACGGGTATGAGTGGAGACATAAAGGTCAGGTAGTCTCATTGTGACTGTACAGGTCACCTTCAGCTTAATAATTTGGCTAATTGCTACTCCCTGCTTTACGGAGGTTCACTATGTGATCAAAAGTATCTGGACACGTGGCTGAAAATGATTTACAAGTTCGTGGCGCCCTCCATCGGTAATGCTGAAATTCAATAAGGTGTTGGCCCACCCTTATCATTCAAGACAGCTTCCACTCTCGCAGGCATACGTTTAACAAGGCGCCGGAACTTTTCTTGGGAAATGACAGCCCGTTCTTCACGGAGTGCTGCACCGAGGAGACATATCGATGCCGGTCGGTGAGGCCTGGCATGAAGTCTGCGTTCCAAAACATCCCAAAGGTGTTCCATAGGATTCAGGTCAGGACTTTGTGCAGGCCAGTCCATTACAGGAATATTATTGTCGTGTAACCACTCCGATACAGGCCGTGCATAATGAACAGGTACTTGATCTTGTTGAAGCATGGAATCGCCATCCCTAAATTGATCTTCAACAGTGAGAAGCAAGAAGGTGCTTAAAACATCAATGTAGGCCTGTGCTGTGATAGTGTAACGCAAAACCACAAGGGGTGCAAGCCCCATCCTCCATGAAAAACACGACCACACCATAACACCACCGCCTCCGAAATTTGCTGTTGGCACTACACATGCTGGCAGCTGACGTTCACCGGGCATTCGCCATACCCACACCCTGCCAGCGGATCGCCACATTGTGTACCGTGATTCGCCACTCCACACAAGGTTTTTCCGCTGTCTGATCGTCCAGTGTTTACGCTCCTTACACCAAGATAGGCTTCGTTTGGCATTTACCGGCGTGATGTGTGGCTTGTTAGTAGCCGATCGACCATGAAATCCAAGTTTCCTCACCTCCTGCCTAACTGTCATAGTACTTGCAGTGGGTCCTGATGCAGTTTGGAATATCTGTGTGATGGTCTGGATAGATGTCTGCCTATTACACTTTAAGACCCTCTTCAACTGTCGGCGGTCTCTGTCAGTCAACAGACGAGGTCGGCCTGTACGCTTTTGTGCAGGACGTGTCCCTTCACGATTCCACTTCACTATCACATCGGAAACAGTGGACCTAGGGATATTTAGGAGGGTGAAAATCTCGCGTACAGACGTATGAGACAAGTGACACCCAATCACCTGACCACGTTCGAAGTCCGTGAGTTCCGCGGAGCGCCCTATTCTGCTCCCTCACGATGTCTAATGACTACTGAGGTCGCTGATATGGAGTACCTGGCAGTTGGTGGCAGCACAATGCACTTAATATGAAAAACCTATGTTTTTGGTGGTGTCCGGATACTTTCCATCACTTAGTTCCATTGTTCCATACAGTTCGGAAGATTTCGTCCCACTGACTATCAGTCAGTCTTTCACCAAATCCACACTGTCTTCTCTTGTTTTTAATTTCCGAAACAGACGTGCCTTTCTCTGGATGTTCAACTTTAGCAGTCTCTCAACCTTCCTTTTCTCTTCTAAGAAACCAGACTTCCTTCCCTTCAACATTAACCTGTCTCTCTCGAAGTCAAGGTTCGCTGTTGTTCTGGCCAACCAATCACCTTCAAAAATGAGCGAAAAAAGTAAATTCTTCATGATCAAAATAATCATTGTCGCCCCTCACTTCTTCCATTTCTACTTGAGAAAATACCTGTCCAGTGACCCCCGCCCCCTCTAAACTGGAAACGTTACCAGTTTGTCTCTTAGCAACAAGTTCCTTTCCCTCCCCGACTACTTTTATATGGATATCTGAGTTTTAGTGTGTTGTGTTGTACCGTGTGCTCGTGAAATTGTTTCCCTCCACCTGCCCAGAAACCAAAACTTAGGGCGAAGTGATTGATGCTTTGAACTCCCACTTCCGTGACAGTGTAAATGTGGTAGCTGCACGCTACAAATTCTTTCGTCTCCGGCGTGGCCATACTCACTCTAATAAATCTTGGTTAGCGGACCTTCATGGACTAACTTCTGATTGTGATTTTAGTTGCTCATGTGGACACTCATATGTGGATATAATGATTACAGACGCTATTGCGCAGAATGTGGCGGATCACCGCATCCGCGAACAAATCCTCAGATTTAAAAACCGTCTTTGCAGGAAGTAGCGGACTTGCTAGACAGACAAGATACATTAGACATGGCTACTTCCACGTTCTACGTGGCCCCGGGAGTGTGTACTGTTAGCGCCGCACAACACGTGCTCTCCCGCCCGGCCCCAGCACGGCATGCCACGCCGCGCCGCTTGCGCGCACGTAAACATGGTTCAAACCAGGCACCTGTAAGAAACTGAAATCATGTCCGAACTGCTTTCGTGCCCACCCACGGGACAGTTGCCCATCCCGTCAAGCACAGTGTTATTTTTGTAGTAAGAAAGGACATGTGCAAGCTGTTTGTAGTAAGAGAAACTCCCGTTCGCATGACTCGCGTGGGCGTCACCACAACGGAAACCGTCGTAATCACGATTCAGATCAGCCTATGGACGTTAATGGCATTTATTCAAAGCCTTCTGCTTCACGTGCGTCAACAGCTCGTCGTGTGAATCAAGTTTTGCCAGACGCTTCCTCTCGCATTCAGCGCGATGCGAGGAAACTTTTTGTGACTTTGAACATTAGTGGACTTTCGGCTCGCTTGCAGCTGGACAATGGTGCGTCAGTTTCTATACTGAACAAATATATGTATGACTTGCTTGGTTCGACACCGCTGCGTCGTTCGTGTTCCACGCTCACTGCATTTACTGAACAGGAATTCTCAGTGCTCGGCGTGTGTAGATAGCACGCCACGTATGGTGCAAGTGTCTTTCCATGAGCTCCGTTCTAGTGATGCTACGAACATTTTTGGAATAGACGCATTTGAACTTCTTGGCCTCGCAATTCAGGACAATGTACTTTGCATCAACGCTAGTGACCATGCAGACAGTGTTGCCGCACTATGCGATGATTTTGCTGAACTCTTTTCTGATGGACTTGGTTGCGCCACCGACTTTGCAGCGAATTTTGTTGTTAAAGACAATGCCATGCCTATTTTCCGGCGTGCACGCCCGGTACCGCACGCACCGCGCGACGCTGTAGCTGCTGAACTTCAGCATTTGCAAGACAGTGGTGTCATTGAATCTGTTTCTGCTTCGCCATGGACTTCGCCTATAGTATGTGTGAAGAAACCAAACGGTCGTCTCCGTATTTGTGCTGACTTTAAGTCTACAGTCAATCCCTTCCGCGTCCTGAAGACATTTTTGATAAGCTTGGTGCAGGACGCCTACTTTCAGATTCCGCTCTACGAACAGTCCCAGCGCTGTTTTGTGATCAACACCCACCTTGGCTTGTTCAAGTTTCGCCGCCTTCCGTTCGGTTGTGTTTCGGCTCCTGCTATTTTTCAATCTTATTTTCAGCAGTTGTGTGCCACTGTCACTGGTTGTGTCAATTATCTGGACGATATAGTTGTATCCGGTCGCACCCCTGACGAACATTTGCAGAATTTGCGTGCCTTATTTACTGTACTTGTGTAGGCAGGACTAAAGTGTAACAGAGACAAGTGCACATTTTTTCAAACTGAGATTTAGTGCTTAGAAAATATGATTAACGGAGAGGGTATTCACTCCTCGCCGTCACATCTGAGGGCGATTAGAGACTTGCCAGCGCCCAGGAACGTGAAAGAACTTCAGTCTGTGTTGGGCAAAATTACATATTATATTCGGTTTATACCAAATGCAGCGCAGATTGCAGCGCCTTTGCATCGCCTTCGGCGTAAGAACGTTTCTTTTGTTTGGTCCTCGGAATGTGACGGTGCTCTCCACACGCTCAAAGCTGCTTTGTCGAGTGATCGATGTTTGATTCCTCCAGTCCAGTTGTTTTGGCTGTCGATGCATCTTATCACGGCATCGGAGCGGTTCTCTCGCACCGCATTAATTCTGTCGATCACCCGATCGCTTTTGCGTCTAAATTGCTCAATTCTGCCCAGCAAAACTATCCTCAAATCGAGAAAGAAACTTTATCTTTTGTATATGGCGTGACTAAGATTCATGATTTGTTTTTTACTGTCGAAAGTTCTATTTGGTCACCGATCATAAGCCTTTGACGTCGTTGTTCCACCCGTCAAAGCCAGTTCCGGCCCGTACTGCGCAAAAAGCTGCAACGTTGGTCTTCGTTTTTGTCCAACTACAATTACGAAATCGTTTCGGCCTACAGCCCATACAGCCCAGCGTGGCAACACTGATGCTCTGTCTCGCCTGCCTATCGGTCCTGACGAAGTCTTTGATTCTTCTGAAGTGTCCTGTATGTTTATTGGTTCGCAAGATAAGGAATTAGCTGATGGTTTTCCGGTGGATTTTCGTCGCATTGCTGCCGCGACAGCCGCCGATGCTTCTTTGCAGATTGTTTGGCAGTATATTCGTACTCAATGGCCTCCACCTGCTACGCAGATTAGAGGTCCACTCGTTCGACGTTACTTTGCTCATCGTCACAACTTGTCTGTACACAACGGTGTTATCTTGTTACGAACTGACAATGATCAGTCTCGTGTGGTTGTACCTCGTACGTTGCACCCGAAAATCCTTCGATTGCTGCACGCTGGCCATTGGCGTATAGTGCGGACGAATCAATTAGTGCGTCGTCACTGCACTTGAGCGGCATAGATAGACAAATCGAGAATTAGCTTGATAACTGTCGCTCTTGCGCTGAGCATGAATCTGCTCCCCGCTAGCGTTTCTTTGCGTGGTCGACTCCCACTGAGCCTTGGCAGCGCGTTCATATTGATTTTGCGGGTCCTTTCTGGATCACCCGCTGGTTGATTGTCATTGGTGCATACAACAACTTTCCTTTTATTGTGCGCATGTCTTCTACTACATCTACCAGTACTAGTCGGGCTTTGCCGTCTATTTTTTTGCATTGAGGGCCTTCCTGAAGTTATTGTCTCCGAGAACAGCCTCCAAATCAAGTCCTGAGTTTGAAGGGTTCTGTGCTGTTAATGGCAGGGAGCAGGGGCGCATTCTTCGCCAGCTTGGCCGCGCCTTATTTCTCATTTCTGGTCCCTCCGACACAGCCAAGCGACACCGGAACCAGATCAGTTTGTGCCATCCTCGGATTTCTGCCGCCTCAGCCCACGACTCGGACGGCGCACCGTCGCTCGCGCCCCTGCCGCCGCCGCCGCCGCCGCCGCCGTCGCCCATGGAGGTCGTTGCTCTGTCTCCTCATCCGAGCATACCCAGTAGTGGTGCGCGGCCTGGGCAGGTTTTCCACGGGGCGTTTTCCTCGTCCCCTCGCGAGCAATTCGGAGTCGCGGGTGGACAGCGCGCCCCGGCAGTTCCGCTGTCCGCCCCCTCAGCTGCGCCACCCCTGGGTCCCTCCACCCGCCGTCGAAAGCCATACTCAACGACGGTGCGTCATTTCAGGGGGGAGGGATGTGGTAGCGATAGCTGCGATGCTACTCATTAGGTTGGCACTGCAACAGACACCGACGACAGCGCCCTCTAGCCGACGCTGGAGAGCTCTACGAGCATCGCTAGATTCAGCCCATTTCATCAGGTGCAGCCAGCCAGGAAACTTCGCTTCAGTTTGCTCTCAATACGACGGGTCGAAGACTTCGCATCTGTAGAAAGTTATGTATTCTTTCTTGCACCAGTAAACCATTATTATTGACTGCAGTACCGACGTATTTTTCCTGCTCTTTCTCCTACCCACGCGCCGCCTTCCAGTCAGGATAGAAAAGAGCCATGATGTCTCTATAGCCATCCATAATTGCGAAATTGTTGTAGGTGCAGGATGTTGTGCAAGAACTCACCTTTCGATTATTGCCTACAAATGTACGATAGGATTCATATCTGGCAATCTGAGTGGCGAAATCATTCGCTTGAATAGACCAGGCTGTTGTTCAAATCAATCACGAAAAGTTGTGGCCCATTGACTTGACATCACTGTTCGGGAACATGGATTCCACGGGTCTCTGAGAAGCCGAACATAAACATGTCCAGTCAAAGATCGGTTCACCTGGACCACGAGACCCAGCCCATTCCGTGTAAACACAGCTCGCACCATTATGGAGTCACCACCAGCTTGCACTGTGCCTAGTTGACGACTTGGTTGCATGGCTTCGTGGTGTCTGCACCACATTCGAACCTTGCCATCAGCTGTTACGAACTCAAAATGGAGACTGATGTTCTGGTGTAACGACAAGCGCCGCAACGAAGAAGACACGGAACGCATAGCAGAGAAGGCAATGAGGAAATGGCGGACAATGATGCGCGGAATGTGACCGCGCCGCGCCAAGAGAGACACCTAGAAGAGGCGAATATAAGCGACGCTCCTGTAGCATCGGCCGCGCAGATCGGCACCGGATCGCGGACGTTAGTTACCAGTGACGACTGTCAACTTTCCTTAACAGTTTACATATCAAGAACTCTAAATTATATTGCAAGTCGCCTCTCATTTGCGACTACTACTTGTAAATCTCCGAAGTTAATGTTATTTGTTTGAGTTGTTGTTTAGCATTCCGAGAACGCTGCATCTCGTAGGCACCCTATTACCGACGAGTGGGGCAGACCCCAAAACTGGCGATGAGTCATCAACCGAACTACGTGCCGACGGCCACAGCCATATTTTTGCAGGCGCTTTGCTTTAACACTTCCTTGTCGTTTTTGCTAATACGTGTTTTCTGGTGGGCGTTGCAGAACATTTCTTTGATTATGTCGTTATTTAGAATTCTTGCCTTGTATATTTTTTTGCGTTTGTGTCTTCCAACATGCCCACCAATCCTGTCCCGCCCCCTGATCAGGCGTCACAGCCGCAAGCGTCAGATGCCACAAAGCTAATCCAGATGTTTAAGCTTCAGAGGACCCAGTTTTCTGCCCTGCTCAACACGGTGCAGCAGCTACTTGCCAACGCTGAGCGTCCGACACAACAAGCAACTCTTACAACTGCTACGCCACCTTTTCGACAGTTTAGTGAACAAGACGAGGAATGGCTCGAGTGACTGCGCCATTTAAATACGCATATCGTAGCTCGTAACGTCTCAGGTACTGTGAAACTTTCCTATCTATTAACAACGGTAGAAAGTGCAGTGTTCAGATTATTTCAGAAACTCTTCCCTAACTCCACTCTCAGTGGACTTTCGTGTGACAATGTTATCGACTCACTAAGAAACTTATATGACCAGCAAGTGAATGCAGTAGCAGCTAGATATCAATTCTTTAATTGCAAAAAACAGTAAGAACAAACTTCTCACGAGTGGGTAACATTTTTGCAGGGTATGACAAGATAACGCAAATTCAGATTCTTTTTTCTTTATTGTGATTTCATTCCCCTGCCCCATATGGGCAGGGGAGGGCTGTCAGCGGCACGATCCGCCGCTCTTCAGCCGAGTGACACGACAACTAAAACAAGAATAAAATGATACACACATAAGGAGATAAAAAAAGGGGAACATAAAACAGAGTAAGGGGAGAAAATGGAGGTAAAAATACACTGACACGGAGACGTTCATGGGGGACAGTTAAAAAAGTCACCAGAAAGTTAAAAAAAACAGTTGGCGAGTCTTAAAACACAGAGAAGACACTGAATGCACATGCACAGGTTAAAAGTCGGCCACAGTATTAAAAACACTCCAGAACAATACACTTAAGACCCACTTGGAGCACACACGGGGAAGAATAAAACTGTAAGGCTGGACCTGCCGAGGGAAAGGTCAGAGAGGATGGAAAAGGAGGGGAGAGCATGGGGCAGCTGGGGAAGCGGCGGGATGAAGAGAGGAGGGGCATCAGTGGGTTCACAAAGAGGCAGGTGACACGCGGGGTGGGAGAGGAAGAGGGAAGACAGGGCAGGAGGGAGTACAGAGACACTGAAAGGAGGCACAAGAGATGGAGGGGGAGTAGGAGGGGAAGCCGCTCAGGAGGAGGGAGGGGGAGGAGAGGGAGCCCTGAGGAGGAGGCAGGAAGATGGTGTTAGAGTTGGAAGGAAGGGTAGATGTCAGGGCGAAGCTCATCATCCGGGAGGGGTAGACGGTGGAAGTTGTGTTGGGAAAGGAGATGGAGGGTGTAGAGATGGAGAGAGGTTGGGACACAACGGTAAAAGCGCGGCAACTGGTTGGGGGTGGAGAGGAAGGGAGACACCAGGGGGTGAGGGGGATCAAGGCAGTGGACAATATATAGTGTGCGGATGTGTTCAAGGAAAAGGAGAAGGTAGGGGAATGGGATGAGGTCATAGAGGATGCGCGTGGGGGTCGGAAGGCGGATGCGGAAGGTGAGGCGGAGTGCATGGCGTTCGAGGATTTGGTGGGCTTTATAGAACTTGGGAGGGGCGGAAATCCAAACGACGCTGGCATAACAGAGGATGGGGAGGATCAAGGATTTGTAGGTGTGAAGGATGGTGGAAGGATGCAGACCCCATGTCCAGCCGGACAGGAGTTTCAGGAGGCAGAGGCGGTTGTGAGCTTTGTTTTGGATGGTAAGGAGATGGGGAGTCCAGGTGAGGTGGCGGTCGAGTGTGAGGCCAAGGTATTTCAGGGTAGGAGTGAGGTGGATAGGACGGCCGTAAATGGTGAGGTAGAAATCATGGAGGCGGAAGGAGCGGGTGGTGCGGCCTATGATGATCGCCTGGGTCTTGGAGGGATTAACACGGAGTAACCACTGGTTGCACCAAGCGGTGAATTGGTCTAGGTGGGTTTGGAGGGTACGTTTGGACCGTTGAAGGGTAGGATAAAGGGCTAGGAAGGCGGTGTCATCAGTGAACTGGAGAAGATGAACAGGAGGGGGAGGTTTGGACATATCAGCAGTGTACAGCAGATAGAGGACAGGGGAAAGGACAGAACCTTGGGGCACGCCAGCAGAGGGATAGAAAGTACGGGAGTTGGAATTGTGGATATTCACATAGGAGGGACGACTGGAGAGGAAGGAAGCAACGAGACGGACAAAGTTGATGGGGAGAGAATAGGTCTGGAGGTTGAAGAGGAGCCCAGGATGCCAGACACGGTCATAGGCGTTCTGGAGATCAAGGGAAACAAAGATAGCGGAGCGACGGGAATTAAGTTGGAGGGGCCGGCCGAAGTGGCCGTGCGGTTAAAGGCGCTGCAGTCTGGAACCGCGAGACCGCTACGGTCGCAGGTTCGAATCCTGCCTCGGGCATGGATGTTAGTGATGTCCTTAGGTTAGTTAGGTTTAACTAGTTCTAAGTTCTAGGGGACTAATGACCTCAGCAGTTGAGTCCCATAGTGCTCAGAGCCATTTGAACCATTTTAAGTTGGAGGGAAAGAAGATTGGTAAGTTTAAGGAGCTGGTCGTCATCGGAGAAGGAAGACCGGAAGCCACATTGCGTAAGAGGAGGTGAGGCAGATTGGACAATAGGAAGTGGTATCAGAGGGGGTTTGTTAGGTTTAAGGAACAGCAGGACACGGGAAGTCGTACACAGGTCGGGGTAAAATCCAGTGGAGAGGAGGACAAATTTAGATGTGCTTGCATTGCTTTATATTCAGTGTTACGTTGTGTGATGTGATCGAGTACAATGTACCTGATGTCAAACTCAGAGAGTAGATTTTGACACAGTCCAATCTATCATTTCAGCAAGTAGTGAAAACACTAGATCAATACGATTCCGGTGCCTTGTCGGCTCATACATTTGTGCAGCCAGCTATTTGTTGGGTTGAGTCACTTGCTGGCGATAGCCCCAGACCGCACCGGCGGCTTGCGCTAGCCACGCCGAATAAACAATGTTCCACGCAGCATAAGCAGCTCCCTAAACAGGTGGCTACACAGACGTTCAGAATTAAGTCTTCCCATCGCTGTTATACTCGGCACAAAATCCAAGATTGCACCTCCCGACAAGCTCAGTGTTACGCTTGTGGTAGGAAAGGACATGTGCAATCCGTATGTTTGCAACAGAACAAACATAAGAGTTCGGCCCACTCACAAATCCCATGGCGTTAATGCAGTATATTCTAAGTCTGCAACTAGCAAGCGTGCAGTTTC
Organism: Schistocerca nitens; assembly: GCF_023898315.1. Lineage (NCBI taxonomy): Eukaryota > Metazoa > Arthropoda > Insecta > Orthoptera > Acrididae > Schistocerca > Schistocerca nitens. The sequence continues at coordinate 956,284,228 of NC_064616.1, forward strand.
ATCGGTGATATGTCAGTCAAAAAAACTTTTTGTTCATTTACTTATTTGAGGAAAACGTGAGTAATATCAGTTGGACATAGGTGTCTCTGTCACATTACTCAATCGTCACACATATGAATTTTTAGGCTCCCCACGCCTGTCTAAAACTAGCTTGCAACTGGCGGCTTATAATAGACAAGACATTCCCATTCTTGGAACATGTACTATGCTGCCATGTATTGCTTGCATACATGAACAGTGACTTTTACAGTACTACACTCACGCGAGTGAGGGAACATATTTGATTTTGATTCATTTGATTTGTCTGCTTTTGCCGGCCGGTGTGGCTGAGCGGTTCTAGGCGCTACAGTCTGGAACCGCAGGACCGCTACGGTCGCAGGTTCGAATCCTGCCTCGGGCATGGATGTGTGTGATGTCCTTAGGTTAGTTAGGTTTAAGTAGTTCTAAGTTCTAGGCATCTGATGAGATCAGATGTTAAGTCCCATAGTGCTCAGGCATTTTGTCTGGTTTTAACATTGAGGACAATGTGTTGTCAGTGTCTGCATTCAATGCAAAAGACAGTGTCGCTAGCTTCCTAAATGAATTGCCGGAAGTCTTTTCTGAAGGTTTAGGCAAAGCTAACAATTTCGTGGAACATATTACTATGCAAGACAATGCTCAGCCGAAATTTTGCCCCAACTGTTCTCAAACCTTTAGTTCGCATTCACTTCTCTGTTGACTTTGTCTACAGTCAACCCACAAACAGGCATTGATACTTACCCATTGCCACACCCAACGGATCTCATGGACAGATTAGGCGCTGGACGCTACTTTTCAAAAACTGATTTGCGTGACGCGTATCTTGAAATAACGTTCGATGAAGAATCTCAAAAGGTGTGTAGTGAATACTCACTTGGGATTGTTTAAATACTTGCGTTTGCCGTTTGGCAAATCATCGATTTTTTGCCTAGAAGTTTTACCTGAGGTACAAGTGTTAGACAACGGACCTCAGTTCACGTCAAATAAACTTGAAACATTCTGTGAACGCAATGGCATACAGCATCAACTAGTGCACCGTCCCATCCACAGTCAAACGGCGAAGAGGAACGTTTAGTCAGAACATTCAAGCACCAGATGGCCAAACTTCGACCCACACACACCAGGGATCAGGCATTGCTACTGTATATATCCTGATATTGTTAGGATCCACGAGATGGACCATCGCCAGCGGAATTGCTTCACGGCCGCCGCCATCGCACATTGCTCACCTGCTTCACCTTCCTGAGCATCCTGCGCCACAGGAAGGCCGTGGCCGAGCGGTTCTAGGCGCTTCAGTCCGGAACCGCACTGCTGCTACGGTCGCAGGTTCGAACCCTGCCTCGGCCATGGATGTGTGATGCCCTTAGGTTAGATAGGTTTAAGTAGTTCTAAATATAGGGGATTGATGACCTCAGATGTTAAGCCCCATAGTGCTTATAGCCATCTGAACCACAGGAAGGCCACAAGTATCGCTTAGCCCTGCATGATATTGTGTTTTACAGGGTTTTTAGCGGCAGCAGACGGTGGATGCGAGACGAGATCGGCCGTGGACTTAGTGCTTGCAAGTATCTTGTTCCAGATACAGATGATTTGCAGCGCCGCCATCAAAATCAGCTTCGCCTCTGTCACGTACACGACGATCTTTCTGTCTCTCTTCCCGCAGAATCACGGGTATAGAAGACAGCGCGGCCACAGCAGCCGCCACATCACGACACAACGGGATGACCCCATTGAGACGGAACCTTCGCCTCCTCCGCCTCCTGTCGTCCTACCCCTGGAGCTGGACCCGACCACACCGCAACAGTCGCCCCATTGTTCACCTGGTTCATGGCAGCGGGAGGTGGACGCTTACTCTTCTGGTCGTTTGCCGGGGGACGTTTCCGCCATAGCGCAGGCCGAATGGTGGGGTACGGCTCGAAGCTGGGTGTCCCCTACAGCCACAGCTTCCGGACCATGAGAGCGTCTGTGTTCCTGCATTCCCCGTGTTGGTCCATACACGACGACGGTCCGTCGCTTTTGGAGGGAGGAATGTTCTGGCGTAACCACAAGCGCCGGAACGCAAGAGCAGTGAAGGCTGTGAGGAAATCGCGTACAATCGTGCGTTATCAGCAACGAATGTCAGCTTGACTGAACGGTTCTACATCAAGGACTAAATTATATGGCAAGTCGCCCCTCGTTTGTGACCACTACTTGTAAATCTCCAAAGTTAAGTAATGTCAATTTCTTTGTGGAAATAAAACTACTAATGTTACATGTTTGAATTGTTGTATAGCATTCCGAGAACGTAGCATCCTGTAGACACCATATTAGCGACGAGTGGCCAAGACCCCACAACTCATCATACCAGGCCACGATTTTCCAGTGGTCTAGGGTCCATCCGATACTGTCCTGAGCCAAGCAGAGATGCTGGAGGCGATGTCATGCTGATAGCAAACGATCACCTGTTGGTCGTCTGCTGCCACAGCCCATTAACGTCAAATTTTGTAACACTATCGTAAGGGATATGTTCGTCGTACGGCCCCAACCGCGATGTGCGCTTATAACAGACTCAGAGAAAGATTTTGACAATGTTGACTGGAATACTCTCTTTCAAATTCTAAAGGTGGCAGGGGTAAAATACAGGGAGCGAAAGGCTATTTACAATTTGTACAGAAACCAGATGGCAGTTATAATAGTCGAGGGGCATGAAAGGGAAGCAGTGGTTGGGAAGGCAGTGAGACAGGGCTATAACCTCTCCCCGATGTTATTCAATCTGTATATTGAGCAAGCAGTAAAGGAAACAAAAGAAAAATTGGGACTAGTTATTAAAATGCATGGAGAAGAAATAAAAACTTTGAGCTTCGCCGATGACATTGTAATTCTGTCAGAGACAGCAAAGGATTTGGAAGAGCAGTTGGACGGAATGGACAGTGTCTTGAAAGGAGGATATAAGATGAACATCAACAAAAGCAAAACCAGGATAATGAAATGTAGTCGAATTAAGTCGGGTGATGCTGAGGGAATTAGATTAGGAAATGAGACACTTAAAGTAGTAAAGGAGTTTTGCTATTTGGGGAGCAAAATAACTGATGATGGTCGAAGTAGAGAGGATATAAAATGTAGAATGGCAATGGCAAGAAAGCGTTTCTGAAGAAGAGAAATTTGTTAACATCGAGTATAGATTTAATTGTCAGGAAGTCGTTTCTGAAATTATTTCTATGGAGTGTAGCCATGTATGGAAGTGAAACATGGACGATAAATAGTTTGGACAAGAAGAGAATAGAAGCTTTCGAAATGTGGTGCTGCAGAAGAATGCTGAAGATTAGATGGGTAGATCATATAACTAATGAGGAGGTATTGAATAGAATTGGGGAGAAGAGGAGTTTGTGGCACAACTTGACAAAAAGAATGGACCGGTTGGTAGGACATGATTTGAGGCATCAAGGGATCACAAATTTAGCATTGGAGGGCAGCGTGGAGGGTAAAAATCGTAGAGGGAGACCAAGAGATGAATACACTAATCAGATTCGGAAGGATGTAGGTTGCAGTAAGTACTGGGAGATGAAGAAGCTTGCACAGGATAGAGTAGCATGGAGAGCTGCATGAAACCAGTCTCAGGACTGAAGACCACAACAACAACAATACATCAAAATTTGTTGGATCCTGAACTGGAATACTACTACCCATTTTATAAAACGTGTTTATGTGGAGGAATTCGTAACTGTAGACATTTCCAAAAGTACGCAGATCGGTATCAGTCCCTCACAAAAAACAAATGGATAGCGTTAGGTATCAGGAAAAAAAAATAGGAAGGTGCCGATTGGTGCCAAAATTCATTTAAAGACAAACTAATATACAACCGAGGGAATAAAAGTAAAGCCGTCTGAGACGTCATACAGAAAGAAAACAGAAAGAGACAAAGAAAAGCATAATATCATACTGACAACGGAGGAGAATGAAGTAAAAATTATCTACGCCATCTGGCACACTTTGTAAGATATTTGAGTGAAGTGGCAACGAAAATTCCTTAAAAGAAACATAACACCTCTAACTATTTGAGCACTAAGTACAATGATGTTACTACCAATCACAAAGTATGAAGTTAGTAAAATTGTACAAAAGCTAAAAAATAAAATGTCTGTTGGTTCAGATAAAGTACCAAAGTATGTTTTGAAAGAGTGCATAGCGGGTATACGAGTATTCCCAGTATGTGAGGAATGGCGCTGCGAATTCCGAGAGCGCGAATTTTTCATCACCCTGTAAGTATGAATTACTTCAATTTTGTTGTTCTTAAATTTTAATGCCAGGAAATGACAATATACGAGTGAAACTTATCTAGAATGAATAAGACTATTACTAATATGACTACTGTATTTTATATTATCCATTGTGACCTTCCGAAAACTGCATTTCGACATGTTTACTCGATCTTGATATCGTTGGTTGTGCTGTCGTATCTGCCTCTTAAGTATACACATGTAACAGTCGTCTTTGGTACCCCGTGTCTTGTTTGTAGCTTCTTGTTGTCGGCGAGACGACCAGCGATGGTAGCATTCCATCTTTGAAACAAAAATGTAGAAATTAGAAAAGTAACGGCTTCTTAGATACTTCTATAAATTTATTAGGTTACGGCCATCGAATATAGTTTATCAGTGAGGTAAGGCTGTCAAATAATCCGTCATTATGCTCACACAGTGGTCAAACGAACTGACCTCCCTTTCTATACCATGACTGGAGTTTACATCCCTTTTGCGGAAATCCAGGTTTGGGTTTTCTATGGTTTTCGTAAAATGATTAAGGCGGATGATTGGTTATACAGCTCATCTCCTTCCTGTGTTTTTCTTTCTCAGCTTCTTTGCTGTCTCTACCTATCTCACCGTCAATGAAATTTTCAGCCTTAACCTTCTATCAGTCGTTCTTAAAACAGTCATACCGAATTATTCTAAAGCATATAGCTCTGTTGTGATTTTCTCTGACAAACCAGGTGCTCTTCTCACGTGGTACAAAAATTTAATTTCCCTTTTCATTATCATGTTTTCACCGGCGAGAGCGTGAAATATGTGACATTCAGATTTTAATAGCTCATAGCTTCCGTTATACTGTCGTTTCTCCGGCGGCGTGAGACGAGGAAATTTAGGACGCCACGAACACTTCATCACTCGCTTCAGGGTCCGTAATGGAGGATTAATTTAGATGGGGATACCGTGTTGAGAATGACAAGGAAATCCATAGCAAGGTGATTAAAACTGGAAGGATGATCGATTGCCCCGAAACAGCGAGCGTCTAACATGACGCTCCGTTCTTCGGCATTAGCTTCAGAGCTGCGTGTAACACAAGGGGAGCTCGTGCTCGCACTCGTTACTGCAAGGGCAACAAAAGAATATTGTAGATAGACCGGAGTCACTTCAAAACAGTGAAGGACGGTGTACGAGCTCGGGTGGGAAGTGTTCAGTTTACTGAAAGTGTTGGTTTGTAAACATGGATAATGGCGAATGTGCAACGGATGTAGTAAATGCAACCACGCGACATAATAGAGGAACTGATTGTGGTTCTCCATGATCCGCTAGGGATAATTCGGAGACTGTGATAGAGGTGGCGGGAAATAAATTAATAACGCTACTATTCGTGAAAATATGAGCGAACAGAAACCTGTAGCAGCTGCTTATGATGCTTAGTTTAGTATTAATTTTTTCAACTGGTTTTTAGTAACATTGAGTATATTCAGCTGTTTTAGCAGCATTTATCAGTCAGGTGTGAAATTCTATTGTCCTTACGCAGTCTGCTAATATTCCCTGAAATCCGGGGAGACGGTTGGGAAAAATCAGATTCAAATATGTATTACAATCCGTGTAAGGTTACAGAGTGAAATAAGCACGTCGTATTAACTATGGAGGATAAAGGATCTTTCCCGTTGCTTATTAGTTTCACAGTTCCCAGCATCGTTTATTCCTTATCTGACAAATGAACCGAATTCATTGACGTGAAACGGGCTTAGTGAATGGGTATTAAATCACACAAGATCAAATACTACCGAATAATCTTAGACAAGTAACGCTTAGAATACTGAGCTACAATTAATAAAAATTTAGTGCCTAATTAAAACTTTTTTCAGGTCACGCCTGGCAGTAATCGGACTAAGTAATGCCATACCATTTTCATTCTTCTGTCCATTGGTAACCCCACCATGTGAATCTACGAAGAACTGCAACCCTCACCCCCCCTCTCCTCACCCACCCACCCACACACACACACACACACACGCATTAAAGATAGACAATTTATCGAGTATTCTATTGCTTCTACACTATACTATTTGTATTTTGCCAGAATATTGACAACGAACTCCATATGTAATTAACAGTGTATTGTTATGTGGATTAAAATGAAGTCGCTTAGGCCGGCCGAAGTGGCCGTGCGGTTCTAGGCGCTACAGTCTGGAACCGCGTGACCGCTACGGTCGCAGGTTCGAACCCTGCCTTGGGCATGGATGTGTGTGATGTCCGTAGGTTAGTTAGGTTTAATTAGCTCTAAGTTCTAGGGGACTGATGACCTTAGAAGTTAAGTCCCATAGTGCTCAGAGCCATTTTTTGAAGTCGCTTAGATTAATTTACATCTTTATAAAATTACAAGAATCAGACTCGCTATAGATGCCATTAAACGTAGTATCAATATGAACAGTACGATTTTCATGTCTTTACAATGTAGTCCAATTTACGATGCATATAAATTAAATTTATATCGGTCTCTCCTACTGCAAGTTTTATAAATTCTCTCAACATTGAAACACTCTAGATCTCTACAGTCAGATATTTAACGGTAGTGGTTGTTTCCACTGATTTATCTTATAAATTCAAATGGTTCAAATGGCTCTGAGCACTATGGGACTTAACTTCCGAGGTCATCAGTCCCCTAGAACTTAGAACTACTGAAACCTAACTAACCTAAGGACATCACAAACACCCATGCCCGAGGCAGGATTCGAACCTGCGACCGTAGCGGTTGCGCGATTCCAGACTGTAACGCCTAGAACCGCTTGACCACCCAGCCGGCGATTTATCTCCTAATTAAATAATTAGGGGTTCTGGTGACTAATTAAGAGCAACGCGAAAATTATTTTTCGTGGTAGGTATCTACGCCTGCTGCAAAGTAGCTTCTACTGCGCTTCAATTATCTGGACTTCAGCTTCTCTATAAACAATCGCCAACTACGCCAACCTATTTATAAGAGAAGCAAAATGAAAGAATAGTGGAAAATGTCAATGCAGCTAATGAGCGTTTGTCATTTTAAGGACAAACCTCATTTTCCCTTCTTGTCTATCACCTTTTATGGCAGTGCTGAAGCTATCGATATACAGTGCTTTAACCATGTATCCAGAGTGCTTCCGCAAAGATGAAGAACAAAATAAAATTTATTGAAGAGTCAGATGCATCTGTGGTCCGAAAATTATAAAGACGAATAATAAAATCTTGAGCTTTTCGTTGTTCTCCTGGGTATAACATCCATATTTCATTAGTATTTTATTTATCTGCAAAGCTTATAAAAGGCACTATACTGACGCAGTTGTTGATTGTGTCGTGCCCACCTTTTGTGCAACGGTATAATATGCTGATTCAACAGTTCACTATGGTGATACTTCTATTCTTGTTTCTGCCAGGTGCTTGGAAGAAAGATGCATGTTAAAATTTCAATGGATTTTGAAACGAGGTATTGAGATACAAAGAATGTTATATAATAACTTCGCCTCTTGCGTTTAATGTTAAGGTAGATTCTTAAATTAAAAAATAGCTTAGTAAAAGATTAAAGGAAACACAACAGAATGTGCTCATAAACAATTCATTAAAATTCTATTTGTATCATCAAGTGTTCAAAATAACTATCTTTTATTGTAATATTTGTTTGAAGCCCATACTGCAAGCAGTTCTGTATATAATGAATACATGCCTTTGATAATATTGTACATGCAGCAACAATGCCAGGTATTACATCCTTTTGGGTCATCGCAATTTGTGCATAGAATTCATCGTTGGGTTTACCCCAGAGAAAAAAGCCCATTGACGTCAAATATGGCGAAAGTCCAGGCTAGGTGATAACGTGGTCACCGCCTACCTAACACCCAGAAAACGGTTCCTTGGCTTCTTTATTAGTCACAAGCGTAGTATTTTAGCGACCTTCCAACAAAATTTTTTTGCAGATTCGCTGAATCGTCGTTATCGTTGGATCCCGTCTGTCGGGATACCTTTTAGTTTGTAATTCAGCTGTCCTCTTCGCTTTCCTTCCAAATTCTATGTGAGGAAGAAGTATATTTAATTTCACTTGGTTTATGAGAGACATTTATTTTCTTAAACTAACCAGCACTCAACACATGTGACCAGCACCGACAGGATGTAAGCTGTATTTTCTTTATATCCCTTTAATTGCGGCATCGTAAAAGTGCAACACTGTCTTTCCTCCTTACCTCATGTGGTGTATTTCCTAATTTGCACATGGCAACACCTATTTTCGCACAAGGCAGCAGTCGGTTTCATGTTCAAAACATATCAATCCAAAGTGCTACTTGTTGTAATTACTCGTAAATTATTAATCTGACTTTGAAGAGTCAAATGCTTTTAATTTCGTATTATTTAGAAGGTTCTAGCAGCGGAAATGACTATAACTCCATTTGAAAATACTAAGTTGATAGCGATATCTCTGTGATTAACACAGATAAGAAAAGAGAGGAGGATTTTGTCACAATTTGTTTGGATGGGAACAGAATTACAGTACCTTCAACGTTTCCGGATATTCCAGTCACATTGATATGATGACCTGCCAAACACCTGAATAACGACCTTTTGCGTCCACTGTTGCGAGACGTATAGGAAGAGAATCATTGAGGTTATGGAACAGTACGTACTGCCTGATCGATGTGGTCCTACAGATTCTCGATTGGGCTTAAATCCAGGGGGTATGGTGGCCTGTGGAGTAAGGTAAAACCATCCTGGTGCCCTTCGGATCGCGTACGTGTGTATGGAGTTGTGTGACATGTCCAGCTCCACCGTGCTGCGGGTAGCTAGCTGGCATCGCACCAAAGTAAAGCAAGTCGAATTTAGTGGGGGAACAGGGTTCTCAAGGATAGGTGCACACACGTATTGATACATTGTGCCTTCCAGAATAACGAGATCACCCAGTTAATGGCGCTATAGCATTTACCAAAACGCTCCCTCCTCCAGTCTGGAACCATTCGACAATTGTTGGTGGGTGTCTGCTTTCAGACGTTTCACACCAATGAAGCCATAAAAGTGATAAATTTCAAAAGTCCACCTGTCGTCACTCAGTGGACGTCTCGTTCTGGTATTATAATGCAAATTTCAGCCTTCATCGTCGATGAACGGTAGTCATCAGGCGTTGGTGACGTTAATGTGACTGCACCTTGCATTAAGTTGAACAGCTTAGCTGAATCACCCCGTCTGATCCGCATCTGTCCAGCGCAAACGAAGTAAATTTCACATCACTGTGTGTTATAGAGTAAGAGCCCTACTGAGGAATGAAGAGATTACTGTCTTTAATGAAAGTAACTTGCAATGTAAATGAATAAAGTCGGTTTATTGTTAGAAAGGTCGAAATGGCTTCCGGATTTACATCCTCCAAAAGTCTATAAATTGTGTTAAAGAATGAAGTAACAAAACAGAAGGCTCTAAAATAAAGTAAAGATTAAACTAAAATCCCTGATTGATATAATTGAAAGTAATAACTCATTTTCTTTAAGGCTTTAAGAGAAATGAGGTTTGCTGCGTCATTCACAGTGATCTGTACTATATTTGCAATTTCCTGATGTAAATATTGCTCAACTTTGATTTCATTATCCACTGATGCTGGTGAAGGTACATTCGCAAATATATTTGGTCCTATGTACTAACTTAATATGTAATGAACTAAGGTTTGAGCAGCCGTGAAAAGTGCCACGCCGGCTATTAGGATTATGTTTTCAACTGCACAGGTTAGAGCCGACCTGATGATTAGAGCCTCCGTATAACTAGTGCACTGATAAATTGCGTTTTGATGATTGCACATAAATGTGTGGGTAATGTTGGCTTGTAGATGGTACCTGAAACGTATGGGATCCGAAGTCATGCGAACAGCGTACAATTCCCCTTTCGTCTCTCGTTGGAATCTTGTCATCAATTTTATACAACCGCGTAGATTTAATACTATTTCATGTTAGACTACAATGTCTGAAAAAAGCTGTGAACCACTCAGAAGGGAAAGGACAAAGCTGAATGAAACGTCACGGTTGAGAGGATATGTACTGTTTTTCTCGGTGATTCGAAAATCGGGTCAGATTCTTAAATTAGATAGCAGGATGAACATATTTATCAGTACGAAGCCGCATGCCCTCTGCTGTGCATGTATGCACTTATTCTGTTCGAAGGGCCTTCTAAGGCTGTGGCCCACTGTTACTGCAACTGGTCCTTTATATGCTGGACACTGACACGGGGATGGAGCCGACGTCCGAAATGGTCCCACTCGTGACCTATCAGGGACAAATCTGGGGATCTCGCTGGTCACAGGAGTTCCTTAGTATCTCACAGCTGTGAACCACTCAGAAGGGAAAGGACAAAGCTGAATGAAACGTCACGGTTGAGAGGATATGTACTGTTTTTCTCGGTGATTCGAAAATCGGGTCAGATTCTTAAATTAGATAGCAGGATGAACATATTTATCAGTACGAAGCCGCATGCCCTCTGCTGTGCATGTATGCACTTATTCTGTTCGAAGGGCCTTCTAAGGCTGTGGCCCACTGTTACTGCAACTGGTCCTTTATATGCTGGACACTGACACGGGGATGGAGCCGACGTCCGAAATGGTCCCACTCGTGACCTATCAGGGACAAATCTGGGGATCTCGCTGGTCACGGGAGTTCCTTAGTATCTCACAGCCAGTTTATAAAGACAGGTGTCGGCGTAACCTCTTGAAAAATGGCACCATGACACTGTCGTTTGAGTTTCGTCGCCTTAGCTAACTTACCTTTCAGAATAATGGCTCCCTCAGTCTATTCGTTCGGTAGGCGTGTGCTACCCGGGGAACCGAAAAAGTACAGAAACTCTTTCTAGAAGCCCATGAGGGTACCACCCACTTTTGGTGTTTTATTTAATGGACGCTTCTGTAAAGCAAACAATAACTCCTCCATACGAAAATGTTAAATAACCCATTTAAATGCTTACCCTATCTTGCGTTAATGAGCCTCAAGTACGCTGGAGATACGGCTACATGTTAGCCGCAGGAGCGTATGAAATGTAGTAAATATCTTGAAATTATCCATGTGTATTACGTTTATATTATTTTCTATGGCATAGATTCGTGTGGCCTAGAGCTCTGTGATAAAGTGTTCATTCTCTTTCAGGTATTCTTTAATTGTGTGTAGTTCGATTTCAATGTAATTAAAGGAAACTGCTGCTTCCCTTATTCTAACCGTATAGCCTTTTATGGCCGCCATAGTTATACCAGATCGTTATCAGTTTAGACTGCATTTCATCGTTCTGAAGGGAGCTTGTGTTCAGTTGAAATAAACCACTGGCTGCGTGAAACGGCTGTTCGTGCTCCTGCAGAAAATAGCACGCGGAGTGTTCGGATAAGCAAAGTGCTCTTATGCCACAATCTGATGTGTTATCGTCGGCAATAATAGTACACATCCCAACACTGCTCCCACCATTTACCGTTACCTATGTGTAACCTGTCCGAACTTGTTGCAGTCTGCGTCACATGTCAACTATTTGAACGTTGTCAAGTATCTGGTGTATTTCACAGCCGTAATTAAAATTCCGGCATTAATAATACTTATATACCATGCAGCTAGTCTCCCACTATGCACGCACGTGTTCGAAATCTGACAAGGAGCTGGATAATTTCCGCTTGAAGAAAATATTATCTGTGGAACCTGAAACCCGATACACCGTAAATGTTGAAAAACTGAGTATGGTCTATTTTAACCGCTACAGTTTTGCTGGACGGAAGCAGTGGGGTGTGTTAGCACGATACCCTTGTGTAGACAGGATGGTGGTTCCTCCTCTGGTACGGTATTAAAAATACCGTCATCAGATTGTCAAAGGAAACCTCTCGTAGAGGAGCTCCAACGATGTGTTGGACATGTGATCCCATAATTCGATTACTGCCCTGTTGGAGGTTACTATACTAGCGGAAATTATCGTTCAATGAAAAGTTCCAATTTCCATTTGTGATATCAGTGAAGGCTTATATTGATATGACGATATACTAGGATTAAACTGCAGTTCAAAAAGTGACTCTAAGCACTATGGGACGTAACATCTGAGGTCATCAGTCCCCTAGACTTAGAACACCTTAAACCTAACTAACCTAAGGACATTAAACACATGCATGCCCAAGGCAGGATTTGAACCTGCGACCGTAGCAGCAGCGCGGTTCTGGACTGAAGCGCCTACAACCGCTCGGCCACAGACAAAGACGATATTAAAATTGTCTGGTCGACACCATTCTTTGCGGCTGTGACATCACTATCCGCTAACACAAACACTAAGACAAAAAAAAAAAAAAAAAAAAAAAAAAAAAAAAAAAGAAATCTCGATAGGTACTAGTAGAAATAGTGAACCGAGAGTTCCGTACAAACTTAATTATGTATAGAGATGGTTAATCCATCCTGGGAATCGAGCATCTCGACGATTTTTACCTGTTAGCGATGAAGATACTGCAAGGTACCGGTCCCGGGAAATCCAAGACTTCCGGGAATAACAGAAAAATAATATTTTCGTATTATGTCGTTACAGATCAATCACATTCGAATTTATTCGTTTACTTGTACTTCGAAACAACTCTTCTTGCTACACTGCATGATTCTAGCTCAACGAAAAGAATAGATTTTAATGAGCGAGTTTGCAGATATCAAAATGTATGACATAAACTGCCGCATCTTTTATTTCAGTGACTTAGAAGCTTACATTTACCGCACTGCCAAGGGAATATGGACCTTAGTATATCACATAAAATTCAACTTGAAACGCCTACCGGTTCCTGCGGAAAAAAGCGGTCTTAATAGCCGGACGGACAGAAATTCCGTCGGATAATAATATACATTATATATTTTTTCGTGTGAAGTAATTAAAAACTAACAATTTTCTAATTTTTTTCCTTTACTTCTACTGTCAGATTTCATGATTCCAGGCCAATGGGAAATAATCTATAGTTTTTGATGAGTGAGTCTGAGACTATCAAAATATGTGACATGAATGGCCGTATCTTAAGATTGCTTTGACTCAGAAGCTTAAATTTTAAACACCGCTGATGGACAATACTCCTTAGTATGTGACGTAAATTTCAACTTTATACGTGTAACCTTTGATGAGGAAAAGAGATCCTAACAGAGGGACCGACAGATAGTCGGATAAGAAGAGAAGAAAAAATTTTTTTCGTGAGATATATTTGCAAATTAACAATTTTCGGATTTTTTCTTTTACTTTTACTATGAAACGTTACTTACTGCCAAACTTCATTATTCTGTGTCAACATCAAGTGCTATATATATTTTAAGCAGTGAATTTCCGAGAGTTACAATATGTGAGAAAAAATGGACGTATCTTCAGAATGCATTGATTTAGAAACTTACATTTACTAGACCGCCAAGGCCACGTGTTCTTAGTGTGTCATATAAATTTCAACTTAATACGTGAAACAGTTCTTGCGAAAAACGGGATATAATAGGCGGACGGGCGGACAGACAAAGCACTCCGTCTTGAGCCACAAGTGGCCCATCGGGACCATCCGACCGCCGTATCATCCTCAGCTAAGGATGCGGATAGGAGAGCGTGTGGTCAGCACACCGTTCTCCCGGTCGTTATGATGGTTTTCTGTGACCGGAGAAGCTACTATTCCGTCGAATAGCTCCTCTATTGGCATCACGAGGCTGAGTGCACCCCATAAAATGGCAACAGCGCATGGCTGCATGGACGGTCACCCATCCCAGTGCCGACCACACCCAAATGCGCTTAACTTAATGGGGGACTGATGACCTTAGCTGTTTAGTCCCCCTTAAACATCCCAACAACCACCACCACCGCTTAACTTAAGTAATCTGACGGGAACCGGTGTACCCACTGTGGCAAGGCCGTTGCCCGACAGACAGACAGATGGATAAAAATAACAAAAAGAATTCGTTTCGTGTTCGATAATTACAAATTAACAATTTTCTGATTTCTTCCTTTACTTTCATTTTGAAACTCACATCTTGCCAAATTTCATGATACGTATGTCAGTGGGAAGTACCTTATAGATTTTGATAAATGATTTATGAGTATCAAAATAAATGTCATAAGTAGCGGTATCTTTTGATCGTTTTGACTTAGAAGCCTATATTTTAATTAACGCCAAGAGAAAATAGACCCTAGCATGTGACATAAATTTCAATTTGCTACATCTGCGCGTTGCTGAGAAAAAGGGGTCTTAATAGTCGGACAGACAGTCCGATTAAAAATGACAGTTTCTTGTGAGATACAATTAAAAATCAACAATTTTCAGATTTTTTCACTATACATGTAGTGTGAAACTTTGCTTCTTCCCAAATTTCATGATTTCTGGGCCAACAGGAAGTACCTTATATATTATGATTAATGAGTTTGGAGCCGGCCGAAGTGGCCGTGCGGTTAAAGGCGCTGCAGTCTGGAACCGCAAGACCGCTACGGTCGCAGGTTCGAATCCTGCCTCGGGAATGGATGTTTGTGATGTCCTTAGGTTAGTTAGGTTTAACTAGTTCTAAATTCTAGGGGACTAATGACCTCAGCAGTTGAGTCCCATAGTGCTCAGAGCCATTTTGAATGAGTTTGTGAGTATTACAGTTTGTGACATAAATGGCCGTATCTTCTGATTACATTCTACATCTACATCTATATCCATACTCGGCAAGCAACCTGACGGTGTGTGGCGGAGGGTACCTAGAGTACCTCTATCGGTTATCCCTTCTATTCCAGTCTAATATTGTTCTTGGAAAGAAGGATTGTCGGTATGCTTCTGTGTGTGCTCTAATCTCTCTGATTTTATCCTCATGGTCTCTTCGCGAGATATACGTAGGAGGAAGGGAGCAATATACTGCTTGACTCCTCGGTGAAGGTATGTTCTCGAAACTTCAACAAAAGCCCGTACCGAGCTACTGAGCGTCTCTCCTGCAGAGTCTTCCACTGGAGTTTGTCTAACATCTCCGTAACGCATTCGCGATTACTAAATGATCCTGTAACGAAGCGCGCTGCTCTCCGTTGGATCTTCTCTATCTCTTCTATCAACCCTATCTGGTACGGATCCTACACTGCTGAGCAGTATTCAAGCAGTGGGTGAACAAGCGTTCTGTAACCTACTTCCTTTGTTTTCGGATTGCATTTCCTTAGGATTCTTCCAATGAATCTCAGTCTGGCATCTGCTTTACCGACGATCAACTTTATATGATCATACCATTTTAAATCACTCCCAATGCGTACTCCCAGATAATTTATGGAATTAACTGCTTCCAGTTGCTGACCTGCTATATTGTAGCTAAATGATATGGGATCTCTCTTTCTATGTATTCGCAGTACATTACATTACAGATTCAATTGCCATTCCCTGTACCATGCGTCAATTCGCTGCAGATCCTCCTGCATTTCAGTACATTTTTCCATTGTTAAAATCTCTCAATATACCACAACATCATCCGCAAAAAGCCTCAGTCTACTTCCGATGTCATCCACAAGGTCATTTATGTATACTGTGAATAGCAACGGTCCTACGACACTCCCCTGCGGCACACCAGAAATCACTCTTACTTCGGAAGACTTCTCTCCATTGAGAATGACATGCTGCGTTCTGCTATCTAGGAACTCTTCAATCCAATCACACAATTGGTCTGATAGTCCATATGCTCTTACTTTGATCATTAAACGACTGTGGGGAACTGTATCGAACGCCTTGCGGAAGTCAAGAAACACGGTATCTACCTGAGAACCCGCGTCTATGGCCCTATGAGTCTCGTGGACGAATAGTGCGAGCTGGGTTTCACACGACCGTCTTTTTCGAAACCCGTGCTGATTTCTACAGAGTAGATTTCTAGTCTCCAGAAAAGTCATTATACTCGAACATAATACGTGTTCCAAAATTCTACAACTGATCGACGTTAGAGATATAGGTCTATAGTTCTGCACATCTCTTCGACGTCCCTTCTTGAAAACGGGGATGACCTGTGCCCTTTTCCAATTCTTTGGAACGCTACGCTCTTCTAGAGACCTACGGTACACCGCTGCAAGAAGAGGGTCTAGTTCCTTCGCGTACTCTGTGTAAAATCGAACTGGTATCCCATCAGGTCCAGCGGCCTTTCCTCTTTTGAGCGATTTTAATTGTTTCTCTATCCCTCTGTCGTCTATTTGGATATTGGCTTAGAAGCATCCGTTTTCTCCAACACCTAAGAAGCATAGAGTCCAGTATGTGACACAAATTTCAAATCGATACGTGTAGCCTTTCATGAGGGAAAAGGGTTTTAACAGACGGACAGACAGACTGACGACAAACTGATCCTAAACCGGTTCTGTTTCTACTGACTGAGTCTCGGAACGAGAATGAATATCAGAATGGGACGGAAATCGGTAGACGCCGTGTACATTTACAGACAGAAAAACGATTACAATTTCAGAAAAGAGAAAGATCACAAACTGAGCCAGTTGGTTCACCTCTGTCCCTTACACAAGCAGTTATTCGGCATGACATTGATTGACAGGGTTTTGGATTTCCTCCTGAGGAATATTGTAGTGAGATTCTATCCAGCTGGCGCTTAAATAGTCAAAATCTCTACTTGGCTGGAGGACTCCACCAATTATGCTCCAAACTTTTTCAATTGGGAACATATCCGATGATCTTGCAGACATAGGAAGCAATTGGCAATCACGAAGACAAGCTGTAGAAACTCTCGCGGTGAGGGAACGGGCACTGTCTTGCTGAAATATAAGCTCAGAATGGCTTGCTGTGAGGGGCAACAAAACGGGACGTAGAATATCGTTGACGTACCGTTGAGCTGTTATGGTGCGGCGGATGCCAACCAAAGGGGTCCGGCTGTGAAATGAAATGTCGTCTCAGACCACCTCTCCTGGTTGTCCGGCCGTATTTAGGGTGACACTCAGGTTTTTCTGGTGTGCCATCTCATTTCATAGAATGGACCTCTTTGGATGACATCAGCAGCACACTTACAGCACAGCGGTACGTCGAGAATATTCTAGGTTCCCTTATACAGGG
This sequence comes from Schistocerca nitens, assembly GCF_023898315.1. NCBI lineage: Eukaryota > Metazoa > Arthropoda > Insecta > Orthoptera > Acrididae > Schistocerca > Schistocerca nitens. The sequence goes on from NC_064616.1 coordinate 956,301,478, forward strand.
TGTTACAAAAAGGTACGGCCAAACTTTCAGGAAACATTCCTCACACAAATAAAGAAAAGATGTTATGTGGACATGTGTCCGGAAACGCTTAATTTCCATGTTAGAGCTCATTTTAGTTTCATCAGTATGTACTGTACTTCCTCGATTCACCGCCAGTTGGCCCAATTGAAGGAAGGTAATGTTGACTTCGGTGCTTGTGTTGACATGCGACTCATTGCTCTACAGTACTAGCATCAAGCACTTCAGTACGTAGCATCAACAGGTTAGTGTTCATCACGAACGTAGTTTTGCAGTCAGTGCAGTGTTTACAAATGCGGAGTTGGCAGATGACCGTTTGATGTATGGATTAGCACGGGGCAATAGCCGTTGCGCCGTACGTTTGTATCAAGACAGATTTCCAGAACGAAGGTGTCCCGACAGGAAGACGTTCGAAGCAATTGATTGGCGTCATAGGGAGCACGGAATATTCCAGCCTATGACTCGCGACTGGGGAAGACGTAGAACGACGAGGACACCTGCAATGGACGAGGCAATTCTTCGTCCAGTTGACGATAGCCCTAATGTCAGCGTCAGAGAAGTTGCTGCTGTACAAGGTAACGTTGACCACGTCACTGTATGGAAAGTGCTACGGGAGAACCGGTTGTTTCCGTACCATGTACAGCGTGTGCAGGCACTATCAGCAGCTGATTGGCCTCAACGGGTACACTTCTGCGAATGGTTCATCCAACAATGTGTCAATCCTCATTTCAGTGCAGACCTTCTCTTTACGGATGAGGCTTCATTCCAACGTGATAAAATTGTAAATTTTCACAATCAACATGTGTGGGCTGACGAGAATCCGCACGCAATTGTGCAATCACGTCATCAACACAGATTATCTGTGAACGTTTGGGCAGGCATTGTTGGTGATGTCTTGATTGGGCCCCATGTTCTTCCACCTATGCTCAATGGAGCACGTTATCATGATTTCATACGGGATACTCTACCTGTGCTGCTAGAACATGTGCCTTTACAAGTACGACACAACATGTGGTTCATGCACGATGGAGCTTCTGCACATTTCAGTCGAAGTGTTCGTACGCTTCTCAACAACAGATTCGGTGACCGCTGGATTGGTAGAGGCCGACCAATCCCATGGCCTCCGCGCTCTCCTGACCTCAACCCTCTTGACTTTCATTTATGGGGGCATTTGAAAGCTCTTGTCTACGCAACCCCGGTACCAAATATAGAGACTCTTCGTGCTCGTATTGTGGACGGCTGTGATACAATATGCCATTCTCCAGGGCTGCATCAGCGCATCAGGAATTCCATGCCACTGAGTGTGGATGCATGTATCCTCGCTAACGGAGGACATTTTGAACATTTCCTGTAACAAAGTGTTTGAAGTCACGCTGGTACGTTCTGTTGCTGTGTGTTTCCATTCCATGATTAATGTGATTTGAAGAGAAGTAATAAAATGATCTCTAACATGGAAAGTAAGCGTTTCCGGACACATGTCTACATAACATATTTTCTTTCTTTGTATGTGAGGAAAGTTTCGTGAACGTTTGGCCGCACCTTTTTGTAACACCCTGTATTGTCCGTCATGGAAAGCCATACTGGACTTACATTTCAGTGAAATAACGCCCACCCGCACATGGCCAGAGTTTCTACTGCTTGTCTTCTTGTTTGCCAAACTCTACCTTGGCCATCAGGACCGTACGATCTGCCCCAGTTGAGAACGATTCGAGTATTATGGGCAGGGTCCGCAGCTCGTGGTCGTGCGGTAGCGTTCTCGCTTCCCACGCCCGGGTTCCCGGGTTCGATTCCCGGCGGGGCCAGGGATTTTCCCCAGCCTCGTGATGACTGGGTGTTGTGTGATGTCCTTAGGTTAGTTAGGTTTAAGTAGTTCTAAGTTCTAGGGGACTGATGACCATAGATGTTAAGTCCCATAGTGCTCAGAGCCATTTGAACCATTTTATTATGGGCAGGACCCTCGAAACAGCTCAAGATTTTTGACGATCTGATGCACTAATTGGACAGAATTTGGCATGATATCACTCAGAACCTCCAACAACTCTGTCAATCAGTTCTTGCTTAACAGCGAAAGGAGGACCAGCTCGTTGTCGACATGGTCAATGTGTGATGCTGTTTCTCTTGGATAAGTCTGACATTTTGTCTGATACTGGAATGATTTGTTTGCTGTAGATGTACATCACTAGTATCGATTTCCTTCCAAATGGGATAATTCCTTCGCGGTCCACCTTTTTTTTTCGTTAGAGTGTATGCAATGTACGTAAGTCAACGGTTGAATCCGTTCATTTTCCTCCGTTTTGGTGGAATTTGCTGTCTTCCCTGTGTTTCCGGTAGAGGGCTTCGTTTCTGATTGACGTTCGTTTGGAACATGACATGCTCAGATATCCGCACGCTTTAGCTTGCCGCTTTCGGAAATCGGAAAGGAGCGCCGGAATCCTCAAGGCGGAGTAACGAGGTCCAGTATGCCGGCCAACTTGTATCTACTTTTTAGGTGGTTTTTCACGTCCCACCGGATTAATGTTTCCACATTGAATAAGGTTAGATACATGTAGATGTGATACCCAAAATCCATCCTGGGAAGAGTGGTGCGGTTGTGTGGTGGGGGATGAAAATGGTGTCGGGAACAAGATCATCCGAACCCCCTCTACTCCTAACATTGCCAAGCAATGTAATTAACAAGCCAACCCGGAATAAATGCCAGGAAAAAGAAGAAACTTGCCCTTGTGGCGAAGGTTTGGCGATGGCTTGGAGCGTGCTGGGACAGGTGTGTGGTTTATGGCACATTGTTTACAGACATGGTTTTATGTAAATGTGATGTCCCTTTACATTAATTATTCACTAGCTGTATCATGTTATCGTTTTCTGTAATGAATAACGAGGTCCTGTCTCCCTCAAGTGATAAAGTTCAGTCCTTCTGTGACTTTGCTTGACTGTGATCAGTTGCAGCTGATGTACTGTACGCTCCTCATCTTACACCTTCTGTAAATGTGTCGAAGACTTTTATGAATGTATGAACGTATGGCTTTCTGGCCAAGTGCTCCACCTGATGTGGATTTTCGGCGTTGTCAATCCAGTTTATTGATCGAACAGTCTTACGGCCGCCTGATGGTTTCGTTACGGTATCGGGGGAACGTTTTTATTTCTCCTCAATTGGTAATCGAATGGGCCTGTCTGTACGGGTGCAATGGGCACGCAGAGGGCCAATTTGGATGCACATGGAAGAGGTCTTAATCTGTTCGCCTTAAAATACACATACACGGAATACTTTCACATTAATATAAGATCGGAAATTTTTTGCAGGTTCATGGGTACCACACGTACGATTGAAAAATTGAATAGGATGTAGGTGGTAGACGATTCGTGATTCTTTAGCAAATTGGATATATATTCCGCCAAGGATAGTTACATTTCTTCACTAGGCATCTCAAAAGACACTGCATATTCTTGAATAATCGCAAATATGGTGTGGTAACTGTTACAGTAAAGTTGATTCTTTTATCAGTGACAGTCTTGAAATAATTTTCTTCTTTCGTTTCAGTCATGGTTCTTTGACAGGAAGGGTCGGACATTATTTCTAGAAATATTGCATTTTGCAGGCGATTTACTTGAAACCGTTAAACATGTAAGAAATTATACTGTCAGTCGACAACATGGTGGATAACGCAGTGCGCCTGTGTAAAATACGTGACAAAAAGTGTTTGTGCTGTTACAGAAAAGAAGAAAGGCCAAGAAAAAACAAGGAGAGGAGAATGTAAGTAAAATGAACAACTGATAGTGCGTAACTTTAAGCTCGCGAAATTGAAGTAAATGATTGGAATCGTTCCTTTTGCACATTCCAGCTGCAGCATCCAAACTGCTGCAGATATTTTACCACTGTAGAAACTGAAGATACATGTAATTTTCCAGCTGAAGATGGGTGCAAACCCGAAATGCATATTGGCAAAAATAAAACGCATTAAAATGTGGCTGGTCGCTGTATTTTTATAGTAAAATATCATGTAAGAAATTAAATTTACTTACTTGGCTATTCACTGACAATTTTAAGTCTTGAGGGATGCCAATTCGGATGGCATTTCTTCGTAGTAAATGATAAAAGTTTTCATGAATGCTCAGCCGGTAGTTACTCAGAGCTGATGTCATAGAATGTTCGGACGTAATTAGCTCTGTAGTAGTACATGTTTCGTCATATTGCCAGAGCTTAACTATAGGTAGATCTCTATTGCTGGCACACGTTCTCACAGCATCGACCTGCCTCCTTCAGCGGCTGGCGAGCGATTGTCATGTCCAAGACTTGTTTTCGCTTCGAGTCACTGTTCAGCACACGGTTATAATTTGTCTGGACTCCTGCATATTGATCGGGTTAGCCCAAACTACAATTCAGTTAAAAAAAGTTCTTGTGTACAAGGTGTAGCTAATTTGACAAAAAGAGAAAATTTTATGTGCCGCTGTGGTGCGTACTTTGAAGCTTAGGGTCACCATTTTCCCAAGTTTCAGTGAGCTTCAGTTGTTACAGTGCAATGTAAGTTATTTATGTCAGTAAAAAAACTAGATATTCACACACAGTCGGTGGGTCCTGATTTTAAACCGCCTGATTTAGGGTGATGTAATGACTGTGAAACTTTGATACTAAGGGTTTGGGATACTGCGTGCATGGTGTTGCCACTTTGTCACTCGTTCGTCATATCGTTTTGAGTAAGACGACCTACAAACTTTGAGGATATAGGTAAAGAGGATGGGCCATGCCACAATCACAGCACCGTAAAGAGGCCTTGTTTGATAGCGCAAGTGTAATGTAAAACGAATAGTTACGTGTCTCTAATGAAAGAAAATTTGGAACTGAGATAGGAGGAAAAGTGCGCTAGTTTCGATCATCAGGTTTTACTGATTAACAATAATATCAGTTTAAAAAGTTACAAAATTTTTACTTGTGATATTAAGGAAAGCACTATAAGGTTAAAACGAGAGAGAGAAAGAGAACAGCGAGAAATTAGATGCGATAGTGGAACATGACGATGTTCATTATAATGGACACTGATTACACAATGGAGAAATTACTTTTTGGCTACTTCATAAAACCTACAGTATATAAAGACAAAATTAATGATTTCAAAAAGTTCCGACACAAAAACTCTACCACGTCAAAAATTGTATGTATTGCCTCTTTAAGTCTAATGTAAGTAGTAATATTTTGATCCAAGCGTCGTCGCGTAGGGAGACCGCTAGGTACATAAAAACAGTTTCCGGCAGCTACCCTTTCTCGAACTACCTATAATATGAAATACGAAAACCAATCAGTGTTCAATTAGCTTAAAATTCTTAAAGAAAAGATTTACCTATTTATTTTATGTAAGATTTCCACATAATTACGTACGAACTTAGTTTCATGCATTCATTTAATTTACCAGTTACTAGGCCCATGTCATAGAGTGGTCTGATGATAGCGCACACACTCATGCTTCATTAAACCGCGAGCGCGAGTAGTGCTATGCGCAGTACGCGGCGCTCGGGGCGTGACCAAGTGCGGCGACCCGAACGGGGAGTCACGTGAGTGCAGTCAGTCGTCGTTGACGGCTGTGCTATATTGAGAATTTTTCCTAGTAAATTAATTAAAACATAGACTCAGCGTTTAGGTAGCACGGTTTATATATTTACCTATGTTCCCTTGGTAGTTTACTTGCATTTAAAATATCGTACTATCTCATTTTTAGAGATAGTCTGTTTTTATTTTATTAACTGAGCAGTCTACCGACACGAAGACGCTTTGATCAAAATATTACTACTTATATTAAATTTAAAGGGGTAATACATGTTAATTTAATACTTTTTAAGGTTTTCTCTGTCGGGGTTTTGGTAAATTTTTAATTTAGGTTTTGTTTCATTTATTTGAACTTTAAATTTTACTAGCAGATACGGTACGATCGATTTTCTATCATCAAATTCACTCAAATACTTTCCGGGACGAAAAGCGAACCTGCGACACGAGGTCTTGCCTGGCCGAAATCTGTGTAAACTGACAACTGATGTATTTTCTTAAATAGTATTACAAATGGCAGATTTTGGCAATACATAATCGCACGTGTGGTTTTGAGTAATAATCTTCATGATAGATCTGCTTTAGCAGATTTGCATGGATTGAGAAGCATTATTTCAGTACTTTAATTTTGTGCTAAGCCTCGTATTATTTAATTTTTTTTTACACTACTTTGCTGTTCTCATCTGTAGCTGATATTAGTAATTAAAATGTATTAAACACTGTCATAGTATTTTACCATTATGCGATTTATGTGTTTCTTCTTTTAACTGACACTCATATTACTATATATTTAGCTAATTTTGGCAAAATAAGCAACAAGCAGTGGTGATAATTCTAAATGACGCCCGAAGAAAGTTGGCTGCCATTGCGCTCTCTTGGAACACGCTGCCTAAACTGTTAGGGAAAGATTATTTGATTTAGTACTGAAACGTAGACCTCCAAAAGAAATACATAAAATGCTGCGGGAGCATTGTTTATCTTCTGCAGTTGAGTCACATTCACCCTTTTTCTGCTGAAACGGGAGACTTCAAAAGACGGAATTCATCATTGTTGGTCAACCGTAATAGACAAACATATGTTTTGGCAGACTTTTATTTAGATATTTTTGAGCTCTAGACACCCTCCGCGTTCGGGGGTTAGAATAAGTATTCCCGCCTGTCGTACGAGGCGACTAAATTGCGTCTCATAAGTTTCGTCCTTTACGTGTTTGTCCCCTCTCTGGTTTGACCTCCATCCTTTCCCCATTTCTGTTGCTAGTGCGTGCCATTTGGGGAAGGACGCCTTACGTGGTGTTTTTTGTTTGTCCATCAAGCACCAAGATCTTGCATGCTACTTCTAGTCTTGTAGCGGGCTTTGCACCCAACGTCTTATGGGATGCCTACTTCTCGTCTCCTGCGCCATACCATCCTTCGCGCCCACGACAATTCTGGACCATTTCGGCACCCGAAATCCAGCGCGGTAGCCAGTCCGTCGAGGTGGGGTTGTCATGTACCCTCTTGGTGGTAGCCCCCTGACAACACAGGGATCGCACTGCTGATGCCAGTGCTGAGACCTCCCCACGTATGCCAAGGAGTAGGTGCCCATCCTTCTGGTTCACCAGTACCCCAGGCAACGACCACCCTGCCAACTGGTCCTTGCTGAAGTTGGGAGGCGCCAGTGCGGAGAGCTCCTGGTCAGAGTGGGTGGCATCAGGGCGGATGACCCTTAAAGAAACGGGTAAAATCAAATTAAGCTGGTGATTGCTCGGCCGCAGCAGTCTCTAAGCGTGTACGAAATGAATGTGATGCTGCGACCTATGATTCCCGATCGTTCCTCTCCCTGGCCACGCCTTGGGAGGACCACAGAGCGACTCGGTCTCGTGAGCCGTATTCGCCACAGTACCTACATTGCTGCAGGACTGATAGAGAGACCTTTCAGGCAACGAAGCACCAATTTTTCGTGGCCACCTCGAAGGTAGGTTTGAGGAAGTTGCGGCGTTGTCTAAAATGCGCAGCAGGGCGATTTTAATCCAGGTGACGTCCCCAGCCGAGTCACGGGCGTTGCTCGCATGTGACAAGCTGAGTGATGTCCCCGTCTCGTTTACTCCCCACAAACATTACTTAACATGGTCCAGAGTCGTATTTTCCATGGGGAATTCCTTTTGCAGTCGGATGACGAGCTACGCGACAACTTAGAGCGATGGGTGTCCACGTCGTCCACCACATGCATAGGGACCGTAAGACAACAGGGTTGCCACTGGTGCCTTCATCTTGGCCTTTGAGGGTGACTCATTGCCTGAAAAGGTCAAGGTGCTGCTTTACCGTTGTGACGTGAAACCATATGTTCCTCCCCCCACCCGGTACTTCAAGTGTTGGACGTTTGGTCACCTGTAATCTCGTTGCACTTCCAGCACCACATGCAGTGATTGCGGTCGTCCTCTGCACCTAGTCACTCTGTGCATGCCTCCTCCCATTTCTGTCATCTTAGGAAGCACCACTCCTCCTGCTCGCCTGATAACCCTTTTCTCCATAAGAAGCGACGAATCATGGATATAAAAACCCTAGACAGGCTCACCTATCACGATGCGAAGAAGCAATATGAATGGCTTCATCCTGTGCAGATGACTACATCGTATGCTCTGACTTCGTTGCTCCCAGTGGCCACGGCTGTCCCCGCAGTTCTTAAGCCTCCAGTTCATCCTCAGGGCCGTCGTGGTTCTTCCCCCGTGTCTGTGATGTGGGACACTGATTCTTCTGGTGCTCCCAAGGTAACTCCTTCGGGAGACCAACCCTCCAAATTGACGGTGATATCGGATCCCACCACCCCACCGGAGGTACAACAGCCTCCTCTGGCTTCTTTCACGCGAAAAGGGTCCTTTTGCACATTTACAATGTAAGGCCTCCTCCATCATGAAGCTGACATCAGTCAGAGGCTCAAGGTGCAGAGAGCGGCCGATCGCAGAGCTTCCTGCTCTTCGTCTGTCGTTGGCCCTCCTTCTGAGACTCCCTCCCAGGTTGCTCCTAAGGAGCGGCAGGAGGAGAGGAGGAAGACGAAGAAGAAGAAGAAGACGAAAAATCTAGGTACGATATAAGAGGTTAAGGTTGCCTCTTTGCCACCTGTTACTACCAGCTTTGGGTCTGAGGATTATTTGCAGATTTTGGCGTGCCTCGACGACCTCAATCTCCCCTCTTCCTCAGACGCAATGGTCTTCGATTCAGAATCTGCTTCAGTGGCGGTCAATGACCCAGCAGCGTGATCTGCCTCATCGATCCCTTCACGCCTTTCTCGGCCATGTACAATGTCATCCTCCAGCGGAATTGCAGCGGATTTTTGCACCACCTTGCTGAGCTCTGACAACTTCTCAGCCTTCACCCTTTCTTCTGCATTGCTCTCCAGGAAACTTGGTTTCCGGTGCTACTAATCCCAAATCGCACAATGCTCCATTCAGTGAGTGGGAATTCCACAGTGCCCTATCCACTTGCCATGATATGGCTCCCAGGCCAAATCGCATCCACCATCAGATGCACAAACACCTCTCGGAGACCTGCCAGCAATGCCTCCTAGACCTTTCCATCCGTATCTGTGTTGAATGTGAGTTCCCTTCACACAATGGGGGGGGGGGGGGGGAGGCCACACTGTCACAGGTAAGCCCGCATCTCGTGGTCGTGCGGTAGCGTTCTCGCTTCCCACGCCCGGATTCCCGGGTTCGATTCCCGGCGGGGTCAGGGATTTTCTCTGCCTCGTGATAGCTGGGTGTTGTGTGCTGTCCTTAGGTTGGTTAGGTTTAAGTAGTTCTAAGTTCTAGGGGACTGATGACCATAGATGTTAAGTCCCATAGTGCTCAGAGCCATTTTTTTGTCACAGGTAATCTGGTCTGCCAGGAATCTGCCATCCACACAGCATTTGCCCGCCGTCAGCATCTGGTTGCCATCTCTTTTGACATGTGGAAAGCATACGATGCAACATGGCAACATTATATCCTCACCACGCTTCCTTTCTGGGGCCTTAGCGGCCCACTCCCGATTTTTATTCAAAATTTTCCATCACTTCGTTCCTTCCCCGAGCAAGTCCAGGAGAATGGGGGTCCCGCAAGGATGCTGAACAGCAGTTGAAGGGCAGTATCTTCAAGGTGTAGTTTTGGGCCGTATCGCATGGCTTCCTGTTTTCAGCCACCAAGACCTGCTTCATTCGTTCCTGCTAGCGTCACACTGTTCACCGTGATACCACAGCTTTATCATGATGGCGAACCTCTTGCTGTGGTGGAGACACAATGGTTTTTGGGATTGCTTTTTGATGCCAAGTAGACTTGGCTCCCTTATGTTCGGCAGCTTAAATAAACCTGCTGGCAGAATCTTAACGCTCTTTGTTGCTTGAGTCACACCAGCTGGGGTGCCGATTGGTCTACCCTTCTACAACTGTATCAGGCACTGATTCACTCCTGTCTCGATTATGGGAGCCTGGCTTATGGTCCACCACCGCCTTCTCTGTTGCAGTTGCTTGACCACATACTCCACTGCAGGATCGGACTCACAACTGGAGCTTTCCACACAAGCCCTGTAAACAGCATATTTGTGGAGGCTGCTGTCCCTACATTGCGGATCTGGCGCCAATGACTACTGCTCGCTTATGCTGCACATGTTTGTAGCCCTCCCGGGCATTGAATTTTTCACCATCTCCTCTTCCCCAACTCAGTCCTCCATCTTCCAGACTGGCGAACACGCTCACTGTGTCCGATTGTGGTTTGCATCCGGTCTCTTCTCTCTGGGCTTGAATTTTCCCTTCTTCCCCTCTCCCAGTCCCATATATATATATATATATACCCCCTTGGTGTTTGCCTCGCCCTTGCCTTGGCACAGTACCTGAAGAAACGCAGTCCCTCCTGAAACCCTCCGCCACCAGTTTCTTTGTATTCTTGCCGCGTTTCACGGTTCTGACGTGGTCTTTACCGGCGGTTCGCTGGTTGCTGGTTGAGTTGGCTACGCTTTTACTCTTGGGGATCATTCTGGACAACGTTGATTGCTGGATAGCTGCAGTGTTTTCACTCCACAGCTGGTAGCCATCTCTCACGCCATAGAGTTTATCCGCTCATGCTCAGGTCTGTCCTTCATCATTTTTAGTGACTCCCTGAGCAGTTTACGTGCTATCGACAAGTGGTTTCGTCACTCTCATCTGGTGCTGGCTATCCAGGAGTCCCTCAAGACTCTTGTCCGTTGCGTTCGCTCTGTGGTCTTTGTGTGGACACCACATAATGTCGGCATCCCAGTAATGAACGAGTTGACACGCTGGCCAATAGGCTGTCGATGTTGTGGCACAGGAGATTGGTCTTTCAGAGTGTGATCTCCAGTCAGTTTTGCGGCACAAGGTCTTTGGTACCTGGAGTAATGAATGGCGCACCCTGCCTTCACCCAACAAATTTGGGTCGTCAAGGAGACTACTGCGGTGTGGTGCTCCTCTTTGCGGGCCTCTCGCAAGGACCACACTGTCCTCTGCTGGCTATGCACTAGCCACACCTGGGTGACGCATGGTTATTTATTGCGCCACGAGGACCAACCTCTCTGGCGCTGTGGTTTAGTGTTGGCAGTGGTCCACATTTTCTTGGACTGTCAGCTTTTAACTGTACTCAGTTGATGGTTGGTCTCTTTCTTTGTGTTGAGTTTGGCCTTTGGTATCCGGTTTTAGATTGGGATTTTTAGTGTGTCTCTTGGTAGTTGGCTTTTCCTTTTTTGTTTCCATGGTCAGCCAACCACTGCAACACACTGTGTGATTTTTAATTCATCTCTTCTGTGTCATCCCTTGTCATCTCCGTTGCTTGTTTTTCTTCTTTGTGTGTGTTTAATGGTCATGGAATAAGGGACCAATGGCCTTTGTAGTCTGGTCCCTACAATCCACACAAACCAACGAACCCAACTGTTGATCTGTAGAATCTGGTGCTACGTAACTTGTTGTAGCTCTTGTGTATTACGTAGCGTATATCAAGAGAGCTCGCTGACAGAAAACATTTTTAACTAAACAAACTCTAGTTTTTGCCTTGCTTCACGATTTTATTATTAATGTTACTGCTCAACCTAGGTTTCGGTTTATAAGTTCATCATGGGCCTGTACCCCCGAAACCTAGGTTTTGCAGTAACATTAATAATAAAATTGTGAAACAAGACAAAATAAGGTGATTGTTTCGTTAATTTACAGTGTTTAACCAAGAACCCAGAGTAGATTAATTTAAAATGAAAAATTTTTTATTTAATTTAGCTGACGACATTCAGACGGCTGAACAGACTTTTGTGAACATAGCAAAGAACCATCCTGATTAAAACTGGTTTCAAATAAAATAAATAAATATGTAAACGTGCACTTCATTATAATTGGATCTTTCGTTTGGGAGCTACGATACCACAGGCAGATTCACAGATACATAGGGGTTAAAAACTGTTACTTAGTGAACGCTATTCAGTTTCAGTCCCAGCAAAATATCAGCATGGTATAGTGGATAGCACAATTCTCTGGCCTGGCTGCTGTGACCGAGCAGTTCTAGGAACTTCAGTCCGGAACCACGCGGCTGTTATGGTCACAGGTTCGAATCCTGCCTCGGGCATCGATGTGTGATGTCCTTAGGTTAGTTAGGTTTAAGTAGTTCTAAGTCCAGGGGACTGATGACCTCAGATGTAAAGTCCCATAGTGCTTAGAGCTATTTGAACGATTTTTGAACAATTTCCTGTTGATGCCCTAAATGGATATTTCTTTGAAAACGTAACGCAATTTTGCAAGTGAGTTCTGAAGGATTTCTGTAGATACGGGAGCTGCCATTGTCTGTATAATCCCCGCCGCTAAGCAAAAATGGTTCAAATGGCTCTGAGCACTATGGGACTTAACTACTGAGGTCATCAGTCCCCTAGAACTTAGAACTACTTAAAGCTAACTAACCTAAGGACATTACACACATCCATGCCCGAGGCAGGATTCGAACCTGCGACGGTAGCGATCGCGCGGCTCCAGACTGTAGCGCCTATAACCGCTCGGCCACCAGGGCCGGCTGCCGCTAAGCATCTCACTGTAGAGGTACCCTTTGCTCTCACTGAGCCATTCATGAAATAGGTCTTATGAAGTGGTCAATGGTATCTTCGTGAAAATGAATGATTATATATGTGGAGGATTACTATTACAACTAACACAATTCAAAAATACTTTATTACCTAGTGAATACCATCATCGAAGTTCCGTCCCTCTCTCTCTATTTTTCCCGCAAGAGAACTCATAGAATATCGTTACTTAAATTCTATCGCTAGTTATTTAATAACTTATTTACCAAACAAATTTAATTATGTCTTTTCGAACTATATATATATATATATATATATATATATATATATATATATATATATATAAAACTCTAGCACTTGCTCTGCAACTACTCGCAGTCGTTTCAGAAAAAAATTCTCACACTCACCTTCTAACGACACCTCCATTTTTTGCATTCATTTTGTGTATTTTGCTGTCTTGCAGATTTGTTTAACGTCGTATTGCTGCCAGTACTGAAATTGGTTTGTGATTTTAGCAGCAGCAATATGCACCGCAGCTCGTTAACCGTCATTCGAGTGTGTATGGGTGGAGGCAGAGAGAAAGAGACCTGAGTGTATGCACGGCAGGCAGGTTGGCCGCGTGACAGTAGACACCGCCACCGCGGGATTACGCGATCGATAGCGGTGCGCGTCAAAACACAGATGGAGGGCTTGCCGCGGGCCGCGGGTCGCACAAAGGGAGCCACGCCCGCCCTTGTTACCTGCTGCTGACCCGCCGGACGTCTCGCAGTACTGCAGTAGCTCTTGAGTATCATGGTGGCGTGGATGACTTCCTTTCATATTTCCAGAATAAGATTTTCACTCTGCAGCGAAGTGTGCGCTGATATGAAACTTCCTGGCAGATTAAAACTGTGTGCCCGACCGAGACTCGAACTCGAACTTTCATACTGTTACGTATAAGCAAATTCCCCCGACAGTACACATCGAGGCACCATCATCATTATCATGCGTTAAAAGCTATGCCTTACTGATAATTCATTTAGCATCTGTACACTATAGTTTAGTTTTTACTCTTCATTCCAGTGACGAACCTTTGAAAAATAGATGTTCTCGACATGCCCCTTGATTTTCTTCTTAGCTTGTTTCCTTTGATGATATTTTTAATAAGTCATTATGCCGAACCAGATGCCCAATCAATTCAGTTCTCCTTTTTACAGTCGTTCTCATGTGTGTCTTTATACTGGCCACCGTTACCCTTCTTTGTTAAGTTTTCTGCTACCCATAACGCTTTAAATCTCTACTGTTTTTTAATTTCTCTTTCCCTGTTTTCCAAATTAAACCATTACAAATTGATAACAACATTTTTTTCTTTCCTGCTATACAGATATAGCGGTTAGTTAATAGATTACTTTTATTTCTGAAGATAAACTTTATTGTTGTTCTTTTTATGTTGGAATTTGATGCCAGAAGAACCAAATGGGTTTGTATCCAGCGTGCCACACAGCATGGAAGATACTGATTTCATATATTTTTTTCAGCTGTCGCCCTGTATACACGGTGGTGAGCCTAGTTAGAAGGAATAATAGAAAAAAATATTCCATTAAAATTCATGAAACTCAATCATCCACACATTTGAACTCGTGCTTAACACTGATGGTACCACGGTTACGATATCTGATATTAAAATATATGATGAATGCAAAATCGCACAACACATACATGTGACTGGGTGATTACTTATCAAAATAAAGATGAGCCGAGCGCTATAATCTCAAAAATAAAAATTACGCTGGAGTTAAGTCTGTGGGCAAAACTTTAAAAATCGTTCCACAGCTACTTCGTAGTCAGTTAAATTGGAGTAAGATAACCAGATAGTTTATTCTTACACATTAACTACGATATAAAATATAACACCGTTTAAATATGGCATCTTGATGTTCGTGCTACACAGACACCACAAATTCGTTGGATCTCGCCCTGTAGTGGTAACGCTTGCATAAAAGTGCGGTGGGGGACATGTAAGTGAGACTTCATTCACCTTTATGACCATTAAATGGAACATCATTGCCGCGTCGTTAAGTGAAACATATACAACACGGTCAAGGCATGCCAAACACTTCACTCGTGCAGCTAGAGATGGCCGCGTACGGGCCAAGCCTCAGCAGTCTCGACTCTGCTCGTTCCTTCTCGTAAGTACCTTGTACAGGGCAACATTTCATTTGGTACAGCGGGGTGACATTTTTCGCTCAGTACAACTCTTTTCATTTCGGCACAATGGTGGAGACAGCGCTTTTGTTCCTTCGTTATTTGTACGTGGTACGAAGGACGTTCGCACTTACAGTGGTTGTCTGCACAAAACGAGGCATTCTAGTGATCTGTTGTGACAAGCTGTGAAAATGAATGGGAAAGACGCAAGACAGGGATGCGAATTCTCAATTATATTATGCAATCGCATAAGCGACGGGTATTGGAGAACTGGTATGAAATGATGTTAAAATACCTTGCAGACAGAATTGAAAGCTTCAGTTGGCAATGAAAGAACAAAAATTTACAACGAAAGACAGACGAGTTTCATTTCTCTGTACGTCAACGAGAACTTTGTGCTAAGTTTGCAAGCATGCAGCAATCCAAGAATCGGTGGTACAAATCACACGCATTATTGCATTGTCAGTTGCAACAGTTTGCGATGGAATCGAAAGAAGAGTATGGAAACTTAAAATCGCAACACCAAGAAAGCGTTGCATGACATAAACGCAAGTTGGTAGACGAGTTTCTGCATCTGAAAGACGATGCCTATCCAGATTTCGCTCCAGTCGCGTAAGAATGCCGCTAGTAGCGCCACTATGAGGGTGAAATCAGATCTGCTTTAAATACGTGTAGCAACGATCGTGAGCAGTAGTCAGCTTTGGTACTGGTGTTAGACAAGTATGCCTTTAAGGTGATCATGATGTCTTTATCTACACCTCACTGAATATGAACGCGGTCATGTAATAGGGCTACCAGAATCTGCATGTTCCTTCTGCAACACTGCAGAAAAACTTAGCAGAGATGCAGCTAATGTATATGATTGCTGGCAGCGGTGGTCACGAAAGTTTACGGTCGCAGGAAGACCAGGCTTCGGACGGCCTTTCGGCGCTACCGACGGGGAAGACCATCGTGTTCGGTGTACCGCTCTGTCGTATCGTCCTACATCTGCTGCAACGACTTGGGCATCAGCTGGCACGGCAATGACACAGCGAACTGTTATGATTCGTCTACTTCAAGATCATCTCCAGCCCAGACACCCTATAGTGTGCATTCCATTCATCCCAAACCACTGCCGTTTGCGGTTTCAGGGACGTCAAACGAGAGTTCAGAGGAGGGCAGGTCAGAGGTCTGTTGTGTTTGTCGATGATAGCCGGTCCTACCACGGTGCCAGTGATGGCCGCGTGTTGGTTAGAAGGAGTCCATTTGAAGGCCTGCCACGAACCTGTCTGTGTGCTAGACACACTGTACCTGGAGATATGCTATGGGATGCGATTTCATATGGCTGCAGGAGCACTCTCGTGATTATCCCACGCACCACAAGTGCCAGTCTGTAGGCCAGTTTGATACTTCATCACCAGATTTGTCTCCAGCCGAGCACATATGAGATATCATCGTACGACATTTCCAGCGGCATCGGCAAACAGCATTAATCGGTCCCAGTATTGAGCGACCAACTGAAATAGGCAAGGAAGTGTATCCCACATACTGACATTCGGCACATGCCAGCACAAAGCATTCACGTTTGCATGCTTGCATGCAACCTTCTGATGGTTACACAAGTTATTAATGTACCGACCTTTCACATTTCCAATAACGTATCTCGCGTTGCATTAACTTGTGATCCTTCTTCTTCAATCACTTATTTAAGTTGCCTAGACAAATTCATTCCACATAAATTTTTTAATATGTAGAGACTTTTTCCCATCAGTGTATATCAAAGCAAAGCACGTTTGGTAACTCAAGGGGCATGTCTGGAAAGATTTTTCGATTTAAAACTCTCTGATATTGAATTTGTGAAGGGAAAAAGAGAGCAGGAATGAAAATCATAATATCCAACATGGACTATAGACATTACATTTCAAGTGGACTTGCCTGCTCACTGCCCCAAATAAGAAACTGTAGGGTGAGAAAAAAATATCCTTATGATTTGATGGGAGGCATTTAAATATGAAAACGCGTTTTAGAAGAAATCTAATCTGACAAACACGGTCGACATCCCTAGGCTCACTAGCAATAAAGAAAAATTCATTGTGGCCTTGTAAGAATTACTTAAGCAGCTTCCTAAAGGTTTTGAAGATACTGTCAGCCTTACATCTGTATTCGAGCTATTTTCCGAGACCGTTAGCCATTTCACCTGAAAGTGCCCCTGTGAATGTGCAGATGTCACCTACTCATCTCCGAGGTATTTCCTGTTTGAAAGACAAACCTTTTTCTGTCAAAATTGTACAGGACGTGTACATTGCTTTTTTCAGATAGTTTCCATATCTCCATACTGAGATGGGGAACATTCTTCAATATTTCAATCAATACTCGCCTGTGAGAGACCTCTTTTCGTTTATGAAAGTGACTATGTACTATTGCGTGGCAACCAGAGCACTATAATCTGCAAAACTCTCTGTGACTCTTTATATGCAGATGGTTTGTACGAAATGAAAATTATGTATTCAGGAGGCCAAAAATAATTAACTAATACTGATCAGAAAGCCTCCCCGGTGCGTCTGACAAACTGATTTCAGGTACTGTCTCTGGCTGAGCCAGATGCAGCTCCCTGCCCTGTTTCAGAGGATGATTCTCAGTCTTCAAGGTCCGGGCAATCGCAGAGGGTGGGCGTATTGGTAGTTGGGAGCTCCAATGTTAGGCGCGTAATGGGGCCCCTTAGGGATATGGCGGCTAAGGAGGGGAAGAAATCCAGTGTGCACTCCGTGTGCATTTCGGGTGGAGTCATTCCTGATGTGGAAAGGGGCCTTCCGGATGCCATGAAGAGCACAGGTTGCAGCCAGCTGCAGGTGGTGGCACATGTCGGCACTAATGACGTGTGTCGCTTTGGATCTGAGGAAATTCTCTCTGGATTCCCGCGGCTATCTGGTTTGGTGAAGGCTGCCGGTCTTGCTTACGAGATGAAGGCAGAGCTCACCATGTGCAGCATCGTTGACAGAACCGATTGCGGACCTTTGGTGCAGAGCCGGGTGGAGGGTCTGAATCAGAGGCTCAGACGGTTTTGCGACCGTGTTGCCTGCAGATTCCTTGACTTGCGCCATACGGTTGTGGGGTTTCGGGTTCCGCTGAATAGGTCAGGAGTTCGCTACACTCAGCTGGCGGCTACACGGGTGGCGGAGGCTGTGTGGCGTGGACTGGGCGGTTTTTTAGGTTAGAAGGCCTCGGGAAAGTACGGGGTGGGCTGCAATCTCAAAGGGTGCATGGCAAATACAGGACGTGCTTGGATCAAGGAACAGTCGGAATTACAGTTGTAAATTGTTGTAGTTGTGCTGGGAAAGTCCCTGAGCTTGAAGCGCTAATAGAAAGCACAGAAGCAGAAATCGTTATAGGTACAGAAAGCTGGCTAAAGCCTGAAATAAGTTCTGCAGAAATTTTTACGAAGTCTCAGACGGTATTCAGGAAAGATAGATTAGGCAGAATTGGTGGTGGAGTGTTTGTGTCTGTCAGTAGTGGTTTATCTTGTAGTGAAGTCGAAGTAGATACTCCGTGCGAATTGGTATGCGTGGAAATTATACTTA
Source organism: Schistocerca nitens (assembly GCF_023898315.1). NCBI lineage: Eukaryota > Metazoa > Arthropoda > Insecta > Orthoptera > Acrididae > Schistocerca > Schistocerca nitens. Next base: position 956,319,780 of record NC_064616.1, read on the forward strand.
ACACCCGAACTAAGTTAATAATTGGCTCCTTCTACCGACCCCCAGACTCCGATGATATAGCTGCTGAACAGTTCAGAGAAAATTTGAGTCTCGTAAAAAATAAATACCCCCCTCATACGGTTATAGTTGGTGGGGACTTCAACCTTCCCTCGATATGTTGGCAAAAATACTTGTTCAAATCCGGTGGTAGGCAGAAAACATCTTCCGAGATTGTCCTAAATGCTTTCTCCGAAAATTATTTCGAGTAGTTAGTCCACGAACTCACGCAAATTGTAAATGGTTGCGAAAACACACTTGACCTCTTAGCCACAAACAATCCAGAACTGATAGAGAGCATCATGACTGATACAGGGATTAGTGATCACAATGTCGTTGTAGCTAGGCTCAATACCGTTTCTTCCAAATACACCAGAAAACGCAAAATAATTTTATTTAAAAAAGCGGATAAAGTGTCACTAGAAGCCTTCCTAAGAGACAATCTCCATTCCTTCCGAACAGACTATGCAAATGTAGACGAGATGTGGCTCAAATTCAAAGATATAGTAGCAACAGCAATTGAGAGATTCATACCTCATAAATTGGTAAGAGATGGATCTGATCCCCCGTGGTACAAAAAACAGGTCCGAGCGCTGTTGCAGCACGGAAAAAGCATGGGAAGTTCAGAAGAACGCGAAATCCCGAAGATTGGCTAAAATTTACAGACGCGCGAAATATGGCACGGACTTCAATGCGAGATGCCTTTCATAGGTTCCACAACGAAACATTGTCTCGAAATTTGGTAGAAAATCCGAAGAAATTCTGGTCGTATGTAAAGTACACAAGCGGCAAGACGCAGTCAATACCTTCGCTGCGCAGTGCCGATGGTACTGTTACCGACGACTGTGCCGCTAAAGCGGAGTTATTGAACGCAGTTTTCCGAAATTCCTTCACCAGGGAAGACGAATGGAATATTCCAGAATTTGAAACACGAACAGCTGCTAGCATGAGTTTCTTAGAAGTAGATACCTTAGGGGCTGCGAGGCAACTCAAATCGTTTGATACGGGCAAGTCTTCAGGTCCAGATTGTATACCGATTAGGTTCCTTTCAGATTACGCTGATACAATAGCGCCCTACTTAGCAATCATATACAACCGCTCGCTCACCGATAGATCTGTACCTACAGATTGGAAAATTGCGCAGGTCGCACCAGTGTTTAAGAAGGGTAGTAGGAGTAATCCATCGAACTACAGACCTATATCATTGACGTCGGTTTGCAGTAGAGTTTTGGAGCACATACTGTATTCAAACATTATGAATCACCTCTAAGGGAACGATCTATTGATACGTAATCAGCATGGTTTCAGAAAACATCGTTCTTGTGCAACGCAGCTAGCTCTTTATTCTCACGAAGTAATGGCCGCTATCGACAGGGGATCTCAAGTTGATTCCGTATTTCTAGATTTCCGGAAAGCTTTTGACATCTTTCCTCACAAGCGACTTCTAATCAAGTTGCGGGCCTATGGGGTATCGTCTCAGTTGTGCGACTGGATTCGTGATTTCCTGTCAGGAAGGTCGCAGTTCGTAGTAATAGACGGCAAATCATCGAGTAAAACTGAAGTGATATCAGGTGTTCCCCAGGGAAGCGTCCTGGGACGTCTGCTGTTCCTGGTCTATATAAATGACCTGGGTGACAATCTGAGCAGTTCTCTTAGGTTGTTCACAGATGATGCTGTAATTTACTGTCTAGTAAGGTCATCCGAAGACCAGTATCAGTTGCAAAGCGATTTAGAAAAGATTGCTGTATGGTGTGGCAGGTGGCAGTTGACGCTAAATAATGAAAAGTGTGAGGTGATCCACATGAGTTCCAAAAGAAATCCGTTGGAATTCGATTAGTCAATAAACAGTACAATTCTCAAGGCTGTAAATTCAACTAAGTACCTGGGTGTTAAAATTACAAACAACTTCAGTTGGAAAGACCACATAGGTAATATTGTGAGGAAGGCGAACCAAAGGTTGCGTTTCGTTGGCAGGACACTTAGAAGATGCAACAAGTCCACTAAAGAGACAACTTAAACTACACTCGTTCGTCATCTGTTAGAATATTGCTGCGCGGTGTGGGATTCTTACCAGGTGGGATTGACGGAGGACATCGAAAGGGTGCAAAAAAGGGCAGCTCGTTTTGTATTATCACGTATTAGGGGAGAGAGTGTGGCAAATATGATACGCGAATTGGGATGGAAGTCATTAAAGCAAAGACGTTTTTCGTCGCGGCGAGATCTACTGTATTTACGAAATTTCAGTCACCAACTTTCTCTTCCGAATGCGAAAATATTTTGTTGAGCCCAACCTACATAGGGAGGAATGATCGTCAAAATAAAATAAGAGAAATCAGAGCTCGAAAAGAAAGGTTTAGGTGTTCGTTTTTCCCGCGCGCTGTTCGGGTGTGGAATGGTAGAGAGATAGTATGATTGTGCTTCGATGAACCCTCTGCCAAGCAATTAAATGTGAATTGCAGAGTAGTCATGTAGATGTAGATGTAGATGTAGATGTAGATATATTTTTGTGATATATGTTATAGAGAAATGTGACATATAAAACCTAGTCCAATGCAGTGCGACTGCACCGACATTTAAATGCAGCGCATTTACAGTTTCCCCCTCTGCGCACTCAGACAGTGTAGCGTGGCAGTGGGGGTAAGTGTGTGGCGAGGCTGAGTGCTATGGCACTTGTGACAGGACTTGGATCACAACCTGAATGCTTGGCCGCCCCTGACATACATTGTGTTCCCTCACCTGAAGGTACAATTCTTCACGTCGAAGTGTGGAATTCTGACAGACAGACAGTTGTCTGCAGGGAAACGGCACGTTATTGAACCTGTTTACACCCGGATGTCTCTTCGGTGGCTATAACACCTGACTCGATTCCTCTTATCGCAATATGACCTGGTATCCAGCGGAACACATTTTCGTATATTCGATTTTTTGCTGCTGAGTACATTTGCTGAGCCGCGCGGAGTGCCGGCCGCGGTGGTCTTGCGGTTCTAGGCGCTCAGTCCGGAACCGCGCGACTGCTAGGTCGCAGGTTCGAATCCTGCCTCGGGCATGGGTGTGTGTGATGTCCTTAGGTTAGTTAGGTTTAAGTAGTTCTAAGTTCTTGGGGACTGATGACCACAGATGTCAAGTCCCATAGTGCTCAGAGCCATTTGAACCATTTGAACCGCGCGGAATTCAAATGGCTCTGAGCACTACGGGACTCAACATCTTAGGTCATAAGTCCCCTAGAACTTAGAACTACTTAAACCTAACTAACCTAAGGACATCACACACACCCATGCCCGAGGCAGGATTCGAACCTGCGACCGTAGCAGTCCCGCGGTTCCGGACTGCAGCGCCAGAATCGCTAGACCACCGCGGCCGGCCCCGCGCGGAGTGGCCGCGCGGTTAGTAGCACCATGTCACTACTTGCGCGGAGGTTCGAGTCCTCCCCCGGGCATGTGTGTATGTGTGTGTGTGTATGTGTTGTTCGTAGCATAAGTTAGTTTACGTAGTGTATAAGTATAGGGACTGATGACCTCGGCAGTTTGATCCCATAGGAATTCACACACATTTGAACATTTTTTGAACATTTGCTGAAGGACCTGGAGAGCTCAAAGGGAACAAGTGGAAATGACAAATTTCATTTATTGGTGACACCTCATCTGTTCCTGTGCTTTCAACGCCACGTACAACACATCACATTTCGTACACTGTGGAAGTATCTGAAGGTAGAATTTCAGTAACACGATGACCCAGAATCCAATTAATTTTCGAGCAATTTGTCACTTTCTGACACATGTACAAAAACTATATCACATTTGTTGTGTTCTACTGAAATATTATAAAAATTTAAAAAGTCTTTCAATGAATTCAGAAATTATCCGGTCTCCCCAATTACGTTTCAAAGGTCGAGAAGATTTCTTCAGTGGTTTTGACTGGCTGTGGGAGTGATTCCAGCGAAATGCTTCCCATGATTTGGGCAGCGTTTTTCTTGTTGGACGGAATGTACTAGCTGCTCATAAATACGTTGATACGGCACTTGGCACCTCTTCCGGAAACCATGTTGGCGGTTTTTACAGTTACAATGAAACAGATATTGTTATTCAGGAACGTTATCACGATCATATTCTTGTTCTCCTTCATAATTATACGACAGGTTTCCACTCAATATTAAAAAAGTTGGCACGTTTTCTGCAATTGGCAGGCTCTCGAAAGAGTGCAAACAGGCTCGTCCGTTCTTACCGACATTCATATTTTCCCCAGGTAACAGGCCACCTTTTTTTTGCCCTGAGGGCTGATGGATCAATTGGATTGGTAGTCTCGGCTCTCCATGTTTCGATGCTGTCATGTTGCTGAAACATATCAACTTGGTTGCCCATATTAAGTTTGTCTTTTCGATTGCCTGTCGGGTATTGATCTGTCAGTTACGTAGGTCCAGATTGCGAAAGAGCCTCAGAAATACAGATCGACCACATCCCTCTGAATGGTGCAGATGAGAATTGGATAGCAATTCGAAAGATTAATAGGGAAGAATGATCCTGTCGCTGTAATAAAGCTCATGCTCTACGTTATCTTACAGAGAAAATAACTTTTTGTTTACTTTTTATAGTGCTCTGGCAGCCACATTGGAATTACCTTGCTTGATTAGCGTGACTGCTGTCCATTTTTAATAATTCCGGGACCTGCCAACTCTCTGTTTCCCATAAGAAAACCTGACCACACGTTATCTTGTCACGTGACACTTAATGCAAGACTATGAATTCCAGCACTGAGCCACAGGTAAAATTGGAAAGTTTTGTTTGGTATTTTTAGAAAGTTATTTGACTGGTTTTTGGCTGCGTCAGAGTACACTACTACTGTACCAAACACTTATCGTCTGTAACGAAAACGAGATTGTCATAGACGACAATGATAGCCACTCGTGATAGGTCGCAGATTAAAACCATTCTCTGGAGGAACCATTCTTTCTTCTATATGTGTGTCTTATCCTGTCTTCCTCTACGAAATCGCCTGTGGATATTTGTGCAGTAGTACTAGAAATGGAGATGGTCGATACGAATCGTCTTAGTACGAGAGATTTTCATAAGCAGGATCAGGCCGGAAACCGACGCAGGATTGTCAGCGTAAATTTATGATTGTGGTGTTCTACAACAGCGCCTTAATCTCTCAGCAGTATCTCATGGGATGACGGTAAATATTTGACACTTTTACTTCTACGTTCATTACACTGAGGCGTTTAACTCTGAGCTGGCGAAAGCATGGGATGTCCCAGTAACAGATACTACCTTCCTTATATAGGATACACCTATATAAAAATACAAACGCGACACCACACTGCAAAAAACCTGATCCTCGCAATGCGTATATACAATTATGACTCAGTAATTGGTCTCTGTTAGCAGATACTTTTACAGATGATATAACCAGCAATTCCGTTACAGTGACTACTGAGAAATTTTATGCATTACACCATACGACCCTTCAGTCAATCCCTCAGTCAATCTTAAACAGCTAAAATTTCAACGTTGTATATCTCTTTCATCCAGCTGCTTCAGTTAAACAGAAACATATGACATGGTGCCATTAGATGCTGTAAAAAATGTTTCCAATTCATTTCATGATGTAAAATTTCCCAAACCAGTTCTTACTTCCCACCGCCTTCATAAAGCAAATGTCGTCATTATGTACGTATACCCTCTAATTACGTATGTTATCGACACAACTTATACTCCGCCCCAAAAGAAACAGTCACTTTATGTGACATATTCCGACCTCCTAACCACAACATTACTCGTAATCTAAAAACGTGTGAACGCTATTAGCTCTCTTGACAATGTATCAGCTATGACTCTAATACTTAATCCTCTCCTCGTAGAGTCTGCACCAAGACGCCTTGTGGACAGTTACCAGTTTCATCCCAAAACTAACTAATTCAAACGTCATTCATCCAGTAGAATGACTGATTTGATTCCTCCATCGGAGCTAAGTTCACCGGAAACATTCCGCTACCTTCTTTACTCATGGACATGTGGTGCACAGGGCTACCAAATGTAAAGGGCGCTCTTTAGGGAACACGGTTTCCCAGAGCAACAGTTCCTTGTCGTTCGGTACACACATCATTAACGTTACAGAAATGTCTGCCAGGTTCCGTCCAGGAAGACACGATTTGTCATAGCCTACTTAAAAATCGACCTACTCTCGAAAACATAAAGCAGTGGTCGTCAAACTTCTTGGGTCAAGGGCAATACTGACATTTTTAGGAAGGGAGAACATTGGGCCACATATGTAACGATCTTATTATTAATTGGTAACCGAAATAAATTAGTACGTTACAAGCACCCAATAGAACTGATTGCAAAATATAGGCCACCGACCCACTTGCACTGATCGTTAAAAGTTGAAACCATTCGAAACACTTCTTTCAATTGTTCTGTTTCAAATTGCTGCCACACTCAGCGACCCAAACTTTTGACACTGTCATTGCATGACGAAGTGTTATTGTGTTACCTGAGGGAGCGGATGATAAACAGATCAACAATTGTAGATGTACTTACATCTAACAAGTCCACGTCGGCGCTGATAAATGTCTTTCTCGCCATGAGACGTATACACACTTTACTTCAACTGGCGCCGCTGCTTTTCGTGTTTCTCGTCGTGGGGCGGCGATTATATCCAAACACCTGGGGCTACTATATTAGTACAGTGACTGTTTACTAAATTATCCACAAATGGTGCGATATCCCATTTGTTCAGAAAGCTTCCTCGTTGAAGGGTCACAGAAAATAATTGTATTCGCAGCGGTTCATTGCGCCAAGCTTGTAAGTAATACAATATATACACTCCATTAAAATTGCTACACCAAGAAGAAATGCAGACGGGTATTCATTGGACAAATATATTACACTAGAACTGATATGTGATTACATTTTCAATTTGGGTGCGTAGATCCTGAGAAATCAGTACCCAGAACAACCACCTCTGGCCGTAATAACGGCCGTGATACGCCTGGGCATTGAGTCAAACAGAGCTTGTATGGCGTGTACAGGTACAGCTGCCCATGCAGCTTCAACACGATACCACAGTTCATCAAGAATACTGACTGGCATATTTTGACGAGCCAGTTGTTCGGCCACCATTGACCAGAGGTTTTCAGTTGGTGAGAGATCTGGAGAATGTGCTGGCCAGGGCAGCAGTCGAACATTTTCTGTGCCTAGAAAGGCCAGTACAGGACCTGCAACATACGGTCTTGTATTATCCTGCTGAAAATGTAGGGTTTCGCAGGGATCGAATGAAGGGTAGAGCCACGGGTCGTAACACATCTGAAATGTAACGTCCACTGTTCAAAGTACCATCAATGCGACCAAGATGTGACCGAGACGTGTAACCAATGGCACCCCATTGATACGCCAGTATGGCGATGACGAATGCACGATTCCAATGTGCGTTCACCGCAGTGTCGCCAAACACGGATGCGACCATCGTGATGCTGTAAACAGAACCTGCATTCATTCGAAAAAATGACGTTTTGCCATTCGTGCACCCAGGTTCGTCGTTGAGTACACCATCGCAGGCGCTCCTGTCTGTGATGCAGCGTCAAGGGTAACCGCAGCCATGGTCTCCGAGCTGATAGTCCATGCTGCTGCAAACGTCGTCGAACTGTTCGTGCAGATGGTTGTTGTCTTGCAAACGTCCCCATCTGTTGACTCAGGGATCGAGGCGTGGCTGCACGATTCGTTACAGCCATGCGGATAAGATGCCTGTCATCCCGACTGCTATTGATACGAGGCCGTTGGTATTCAGCACGGCGTTCCGTATTGCCTTACTGAACCCACCGATTCCATATTCTGCTAACAGTCATTGGATGTCGACCAGCCGGCCACGGTGGCCTAGCGGCTCTAGGCGCTTCAGTCCGGAACCGCGCGACTGCTACGGACGCAGGTTCGAATCCTGCCTCGGGCATGGATGAGTGTGATATCCTTAGGTTAGTTAGGTTTAAGTAGTCCTAAGTTCTAGGGGACTGATTATCTCAGATGTTAGGTCCCATAGTGCTCAGAGCCATTTGATCTCGACCAACGCGAGGAGCAATGTCGCGATACGATAAACCGCAATCGTGATTGGCAGCAATCTGACCTTTATCAAAGTGGGAAACGTGATGGTACGCATTTCTCCTCCTTACACGAGTCATCACAACAACGTTTCATCAGACAACATCGGTCAACTGCTGTTTGTGTATGAGATATCGGTTGGAAACTTTCCTCATGTCAGCACGTTGTAGGTGTCGCCACCGGCGCCAACGTTGTGTGAATGCTCTGAAAAGCTAATCATTTGCATATCACAGCATCTTCTTCCTCTCCGTAAAATTTCGCGTCTGTAGCACGTCATCTACGTGGTGTAGCAATTTTATTGGCCAGTAGCGTATTACTGTTTTGCTGGTAGCACAATTTGGAGGCGACTGAGGCTCAGTTTCATTTGGCGTTCGAGGAGATTCATGTAAGGGTCGGTCCAGCTATAAACTACAAACGGACATACACCACTTTGAAAATAAATGCTCCAATGAGAGTCTGTACCTCATTACTTAAATATGTGTACTGGTGTTCGAAACCATTTGGGAGGAGAGCTGCCAGAGATAATTAACGAACGTTATGACGATACCTCAAAACCACGTGTATTTACTGCTTTCACAGTTACTTGTTGAATTTTATTCATGTCGATTCATACTGAACAATCAAGATATTTTCTTTCGCAACCATTATGTCGATCTTCACTAATCATTTTCTGTTACAGAAACTCATGACGTTCGTTTATCCTGACAGTCACTTACGTAAAATCCATGAATTCGTCAATATTTCAATATGCAGGATCCTTCCACAACTTTAATCCTGAACCAGTATACTGGTTGGCACATTTTTATAACTATTTGACAACAATGACTAATTCATGGATTTATATTATTTGACCCCATTCATTTGATATCCCTTGGTATGACGTAAATGTTTTACATACCTGGTGATGGATGGTCCTTGGAATGGAAATGGTTATTCAATAACAATGTTTATCAGCAGATCTGGGCGGTGAAGGATCACTTTTTCACACTGTAGCGAGTTTTGAATTCGTGCCTATTTTCGCTGTGATAATACGTCACTATAGTGTTCATAGTAACCCAACCGCAATCCGGTTTCCTTCTTCATTCTTAGAACTACTATCGCTCATGTTATTCCTGTTGCTACCAGACCTGAGATTCTTCCACGAATTACTGATCTGTTTCACCAAATTTAATACAATCTTTTCATGCTAGAGTCAGTTAGACCGTCACTGGGCATGAAATGATATTCATGGAAGGCGCTAAACCTATTTTGAGCTTATTCGAATACGTTTTTGTTATAACATAATTCGTAAACAGTTGCTATTTATTGATACACGAAATTCTGGGAATGAAACCAATCCACTTCTAGTCTTGTGGTATACGGTCTGTGAATCGTCGAGCCATCTTCAGAATAAACCATATGACGTAATGCACATGTTTTATCGCAACACCACAAAATAATTAATGTGGACTATCTAGAATACATTTGACTAGGTGACATATTTAAGTGATTGAAGTTCAGAATGGTTCAAATGGCTCTGAGCACTATGGGACTTCACATCTATGGTCATCAGTCCCCTAGAACTTAGAATTACTTAAACCTAACTAACCTAAGGACGTCACACAACACCCAGTCATCACGAGGCAGAGAAAATCCCTGACCCCGCCGGGAATCGAACCCGGAAACCTGGGCGTGGGAAGCGAGAACGCTACCGCGCGACCACGGGATGCGGACAAGTGATTGAAGTCACAAGTTAATGTAAGCACAAGACTAGCCGTTGCCGATATGTAATGCTGCTACATTGATAACCAGTGTAAACGTCAGAATAATGAATGCAAGCATGGAAAAGTGCATGCATTGTGTTGTGCAGATCCCGGATGTCAGTTTGTGAGACGGAGTTCCACCTCTGATGCACTTGGTGGGCAGCAGAGGGACGGGTTATGCTGGTTGTGGAAGACGCTGGGGTTGTCCGAAGTTCAAATTTGTACTCAACGTGGGGAATAACCACGAGAGTGCTCTTGCTGTCACATTAATGCTCCTGCTGTCATATTAAATCGCACCCCAGACTATAACTCCAGCCGTAGATCCAGTGCGTCTAGCTCTAAAACAGGTTCGTTGCATGCCCTCAACTGGCTTCCTTAAAGCCAAACCGTAGCCGTCACTAACACCGAGGAAGAACCAGCTTCAATCAGAAAACACAACGGACCTCCTCCCTTCCATCCAGTGAGCTCTCTCTTGATACCACTTAAGTCGCAACTTGCGTTGGTTTGGGGTCCGTGGAATGCATGCAACACGGCGTCTGCCCGGAGCTATCCTGGAAGAGATCGATTTCTACCAGTCGTTGAGTCACTGTGATGCTAACTGCAGCTCAAATCGCTGCTGCAAATGCAGTACGTGATGGTCTTGCCTCTCTGTAAAGTCACGTGGCCATCGGAAGCCTGATCTTCTTGGGACAATAGATTCTCGTGACCACCGCTTCCAGCAATCATGTACGTTGGCTACATTCACGCCAAGTCTTTTGCCAGTAATACAGAAGAAACATCCAGCTCATCGTATCCCTGTTACACGTACTTGTTCATGCTCAGTGAGGTGTTGATAACTGCGTCATTGTCACATCAAAAGCATTCTTGACTGACATCAGCATAACAGCTAACTAAGCCTCACGACCGTTACAACGACTGTTTAAAGTAAATCTGATTTGCATGCTCATAGTTGGGCTACTAACGCCACACTTACGCGACTGGCACAGAAATGTGAATAGACATAATCTTGCAGGTGTACAATCAGGCCTACCAACTTTCCTGTATGCCAGTTCCCCATTATGCATTTAACAGCAGTCGTCAAGCTCTTGTGCTCAGAAACCAATACTGAAATTGAAGAGTGGCACCTCGGACCCTAAATTTATTTATTTTATTATTAAATCGCCACCGGCGTGGATTTATATTTTATGACTCCCCCCCCCCCCTTCCCAGTAGACTTGCTATAATAAAGACGCAATAAGTTAGCCGTTGGCCACCAAGTACTGATCGTTAAAAATCGGCACAATTCGGAAAATTTCGTCTTGGCTGTTCTCTGTTTCATATTGCTGCCACCCTCATCGACCCTAAAATTGTGACATTGTTATTGCCTGACGATGTATTATGGTGTTGTTTGGTTCAAATGGTTCAAACGCTCTAAGCACTATGAGACTTAACATCTGAGGTCGACAGTCTCCTAGAACTTAGAACTACTTAAACCTAACTAAGCTAAGGACGACACACACATCCATGCCCGAGGCAGGATTCGAATTTGCGACCGTAGCGGTCGCACAGTTCCAGACTGAAGCGCCTAAAACCGCTAGGCCACTCCGGCCGGCGGGTGTTGTTTCTGTGAGCGGATGATTAATTCATTAAAAACAGTAACTGTGCTTGTATTTAAATGCGTTATGCAATACGAGATACGATCACTGTTATTTACTAAATGTTTTGACTGTCCTTTTTCTTCTACTCATTTGCAGTATTACAACAGCCTTAATTTTATTTCATATTCCTTGCTACAAATATGTATTATTTCTGAAGACGACCGTCTCTATAAAGTGCACTCACGAATCCATGCTCCTTCCGTTTTAAATTCACACCAGAGCAGCTGATCAGCACCAGGCACAATCCTCTTGAGTTTTCAGCAATGGAAGACAAACATAAAAACCTTCCCCTGTTAAGCCCCCTCACTTGGAACGACAAGTATATTACCCCTGCACCAAGCTTCGTCCCTGAGGTAAATGGTAAACTTTTCGTACACTTACTATAAGTCATCCAGTGTATTTGTGATTCGACAGCGGAGTCAAGTACAGCGAACAAGTGCCAATAGTAAGTGTTTATTCTGTAACGGTAAATTTAAACATAAAATTTATTTCATTACTGTGTCTTGTGATGTACTTTCTGGCTTCCTCGTTCAAATTTGCATGTGTTCAAATGCGTACAATCGATACTCCGTCTCTTAAATGTGGAAACTTTGACTATCATATGAGACAGTATTCCAATTATAGTACGGCTAAGATTACTTTGTACCTACTAACCAATGAAAGCGATGCACTGCATTGCCACGTGTGGATGTGAACCAGCAGTTGATCCAGAGCACATGTCGAGCCGATGGCAACTGTGCCGGATTTGTACACTTGACTGTAAGATATGATTGGCCCATTCAGCTACAGACAACACCTGCTCTTAAACTGTGAACTGAAATATAACATTAATCAGACTACAGTTGCAGTTAATATCTACAACAAGTTGGGTAAACATCCCTACCCATGTTACGTCATTTACACAGTGGTCTGTTAGTAGTGGGGCAAACTTCGTTTCAGCGCACTATGTTAGTGCAGGGTGCCTACATTCAGGGCCAAATATGCATCAGGGGCAAACCTATGTTGACAGACAGGTCCCTAACCTATTGTTCTGCTAAGAGGATTATGAACCCCTGGGGATAGTCCTTCCTTTTGAATGAGAGATCCTTAACCTATTGTGCCAGCATACCTCACCCTCTCCCCCCTCGTCACCCTCCACCATCTCCTCCCCCATCCTTATGGATTACCCCACGCCGAGAGAAGTATAATTTTTATATCGATTTGGTTAACTAATTAATGAAATCGACAAATTAATTAAATTCCAACCTCACTGGGAAACCTCCACGCCCTCCCACTCCCACCTGCCCACCACCAGGAAATTAGCAGGAAAAAGATTGAGTTGTATGGTTATTTTGCCGTATGTAACATTTTTTAAACAAATTAGACAATGTGTAGAATTTGTTTATTTAAACAACATATGAAATACAAGGTGGTGTTTGTAATATAGTTGATTTATTCAGTTTAAGTATTTGTCGGGAAATTGACTGCAATCTTAGGAATACTATTTATTTAAAAAGTTTGTGGATGACAAGGAAGTATGGAATGTTTAAACAATTGGATTATTGTCTTGTCTTATTTTCATCACTTCTCCAAACACACTGGTGCCTAAGCACAGACGCGAAAGTCAGAACAATTACGTATCTAAAAGTTCACAACGTATTTCGAAAGCCACCATCACTTTTTCAAGATGGACAAATTACGAGAATTTCAGTGACAAAACTATTTGCTAGAGATCGAAAAACGTAAATATATATTGCACTGACAGTTAAACCCTGCAAAAGTGGTCTACAGACCACGAATGGAATGAAGTGCGATATAGTAGCCATCGTTTGAGATCTCCTGTGTTTGTGTCTATTGTCAGGGCGCCACCACGAAGGTCAAAATAGCCGAATGTCCTAACTACAGATCACATTACTTAGTACTACCGACCACAGACCAGATATCGGCCTCATATGATCTCGCGACCCCTGAACAAAGCATCAAGTGGTGGCATTCTGTTGATCGGAAAATTCCAGACTCGATTCATGTCTCTGTCTCCCTGAAGAGTCCATTCCATATTTTCATGTGTGAACCAATGTTTCCAAGCACGAAGATGTAGGTTTTCATCTCTTCTCACAATACTGTAATCCTGTTGCCTTATGGTGAAGACAAAGGGAAAGCTCAAGCAATTTCGATATCAAATTAACTTTTTAACAATTGACAGGTGTCAAGTAGATTGTCTAAGACACTCACCTCCACCTTACGTTGATCCTTTTTCATAGTGAAGCATATTTTCAACATATGAGTATAACACGCAAACATTATGCATATCTACAAGGTCTTGTACGCCAGACGTTTGAGAACACAAACACCCTTCTCCACCACACCTTTTCCTCTAAACACATCTGATGAAAAGAAAAAACACTGCCGATCACACAAACTCTCGATCACGAAGCGAGCCGTCCACCGACTTCAGTGTAACCCCGTGGCCGCCGACTTGGGGAGAGAGAGACCCAGATACGCACTGTGCATACCCACCAGTACCGAACACAGCGTGCGGGCAGTAGAGCTGTTGGAAACGCGACTGGGTTTCTTAAAGTACTGTAGAATTCCTAAATTGTCTCTCTCTGCTACGTTCAGGAGGGGGAGGATGTTCTACAGCATGGTAGCATAGGGACAACGGGAAATACCACTGCAAGGCAAAGTCCGTTGTGATGTACTGAGAAGTAGTAAACACGACACACTTAAACCATGATCCAGTACATAGCAATAAGTTGTCTTGGATAGATCTCACAGATCGCTATCTGTCGGAAATCAGACGTCACGACTGGGTTTTTGAAACACTATATAGCCGCTAAGCTATTTCCCTGTGCTACATTCGGATGATGGAGGAGGAGGAGGAAAGCCTACTGCATGATAAGATAGAGACAACAGTAAATACCACTGCAAGACAGGTTCCACAGCACTAAACACGACACACTCAAACCACGATACAATCTACAGTAATAAGTTGTCATGGGTAGATGTCACAGATTGCTATCAATGGGGTATCCGAAATCGCGATTGGGTTTTTAAAACGCTATAGAGTTCCTAAATAGCTTCCCTCCACTACATTCGAAAGGAGGGAGTAAGATTCTACTGTATGATAAGATAGAGACAACGGCATATAGGGATGCAAGACAGAGTGCGCTGTGATGTAGAGGGTGATCAAAAAGTCAGTATAAATTTGAAAACGTAATAAAACACGGAATAATGTAGATACAGAGGTAAAAATTGACACACATGCTTAGAATGACATGGGGTTTTATTAGAACAAAAAAAAGAAACAAAGTTCACGAAATATCTGACAGATAGCACTGGACAGCAAAACTGCTACCGTGACGGGTGAGAGGTACGCCGATATGTTACAGAATCGGATCATCCCCAGCCTGGCTGATAAACACCTGCTGGAAAGTGCGATGTTTATGCAGGATGGTGCTCCACCCCATATTTCTAGACGCGTCAAAGATCTCTTGCGCCAGTCGTTTGATGATGATCGTGTGCTCAGCCGCCACTTTCGTCATGCTTGGCCAGCCCGCATCTCGTGGTCGTGCGGTAGCGTTCTCGCTTCCCACGCCCGGGTTCCCGGGTTCGATTCCCGGCGGGGTCAGGGATTTTCTCTGCCTCGTGATGGCTGGGTGTTGTGTGCTGTCCTTAGGTTAGTTAGGTTTAAGTAGTTCTAAGTTCTAGGGGACTTATGACCACAGCAGTTGAGTCCCATAGTGCTCAGAGCCATTTTGAGCCATGCTTGGCCTCCCAGGTCGCCAGACCTCAGTCCGTGCGATTATTAGCTTTGGGGTTACCTGAAGTCGCAAGTGAATCGTGATCGACCGACATCTCTAGGGATGCTGAAAGACAACATCAGACGCTAATGCCTCGCCATAGCTCCGGACATGCTTTACAGTGCTGTTCACAACATTATTCCTCGACTACAGCTATTGTTGAGGAATGATGGTGGACATATTGAGCATTTCCTGTAAAGAACATCATCTTTGCTTTGTTTTATTTTGTTATGCTAATTATTGCTATTCTGATCAGATGAAGCGCCATCTGTCGGACATTTTTTGAACTTTTGTATTTCTTTGTTTCTAATAAAAACCCGTGTCATTCCAAGCATGTGCGTCAATTAGTACCTCTCTATCTACATTATTCCGTGATTTATTCAGTTTTCAAATTTATACTGACTTTTTGATCACCCCGTATTTAGAAGCACTAATCACAACACACTTAAAGGAAGACCCAGTCCGCAGCAGTAGTAGCCGTAAGTAGCTATCGGGGATCACTGGAACACTCGCACATCCCGCGGATTCAGATCCTAGGCGTCCACACACAGCGCGTCAAACCCCTCAAACAGCGGCGCCAACGTTGAGGACCCAGAGGAAACTACAGCCGCGGCCGCAGTCGTAGACGCGCATGTATGCGAGACTGGACCACCCCTGGTCATGGATGGCGTCTGGGGATAATTGGAGTGGCAGGAATTCGGTTGTTATCAATAAGTCCAGTGCAAACACCCATAACTTTGAATCTTTTCTCGTGCAACACACACAAGTCCGCTTCTGCTGCGCTCACCCAGCGCACTGGTCAATTCGCCAGGCCTCGCTGCCATGGGCAAGATCAGATAGTTTGGGGCATTCTTTGTACTCGTCGCAGGCTGAACTAATCTGTCATTTCCGGTTACCGACTTCCAGTAACGGCCGCTGCAACCAGTCGCAGTGCACTGTGAAAGAAGCAGCTGCATCTTGGATGTATACAGTAGTTCTAAACAATTACACCCTGACATACTCCACCCAGTTTAAGAAAGCCACTTTACCCAGTTCGAGACAGCGATGTGGTTGAACATTTCTCACGCGAGATGTAGATTCCTTCTGTTTATACGCATTATTTTCGAAGGCAGAAAAAATGGAGAATACACATGTTTTCACATCGCTGAAGTATCGTTACTTGTAAAATCGTGCACAGGACTATGACACAGGTTATATTCCCCGTAAGTATTCTTTCATCAGGTGGAAAAATATCAATTCTTAACTTTCACGTTCTGCAACACAGGACTCAAATGTTAAACTCAGTTTTGGCTCATGATGGAGTGCTAAGATCCTCCACTTCCACAGGACGCCTCCTCACTTTCCGACTCTCCCTTAAGGTAACAGCACAGAGAAGTTGTGAATGTAAGGTTTAAACTACATATCACTTTTTAAATTCAGTAATACATCTGATTTCATTAAGACGATCGTCGCTCCCTATGTACGTGAGAGACTCAAATATCGTTAAAAGATATTGTCGCAACGAACAAAAGGCCAAGTCAAGAATCACATTCGTGGTGCTCCGGAAATCACCTCCACCTGCCAGGCGGCTAGTCACTCATATCAGATTGATAGGATATTTAATGAAATTCATCATGAGAGTCATTTTCCATAACGAGTAATTTTTCTTTTTCAGTAGTTGGATTACACTCACCATGTAGTTCAAATGGGAATCCCTGGAGGGAGGACAATGATCTTTTCGAGAAACATTATTGAGAATCGACATTTGAAGATGGTCACAGGAGGGCTCTACCGCCGGCAACATACATTTCGTGTAAGGAGAGCACCATTAAAAACACGATCACAACTACTATTTCAGCGTCACCCTGCATAAAAAGCGCTCTTGTCTTTACAGCCTCACGCAAGGGTCGTTTATAGCGTTACGATTTCTGGTAGATATGCTGTCTGCAATTTGGAATCAAGTCTATCCAGTCAACCACATACTTGCGTTGGATCCTATAGAGATGTCTTTTAATGATTATAGCCGCTGATAAGTCATATTCATGCCAATACGTTCTCTCGAAACGAGTTACCTTACTCGAAGCTGTTTGCTACAAAAATTTCCAGTGTGGCTTTAGACAGCGCCTCAGCATCTTTTAACTATTCCTCTGTCTCTGCCCCAACCTCCCTGCAGCTTGTTCTATGTGATCATCACAATTTAAGACGGAACTGAACGCAAGTCAGAGAGTGTTACGTCTACCACCCTCTGCATACCGTGGAAAAACAAGTTGAGCTGAGTTAATGCGGCAGGACGAACTTTTTTGACCACTGTGTAGAAATAGGGCACATTTTGTCGTACGTCCGCCAACGATGTACGATGTGTGTGGTCAGTGCCAAAACCAAGTTTTCTCCTGCAACACGAGGCAGTATAAAAGACAGTATGGGAACTGGAAGAAGGACAAGAATTTTGCTACTGCATTGCTGAGTACACCCAAACTAACTATAAGTACGGCATTCCGAAGGAGATCTGCATCCCTCCGAGGTGACAAACTGTAAAGTGATAAAATTACTACCTTGCACACCAAAGAAAACATCGGTTCTTTGTAGCACAAACACTACATTCGATTCCAGAGGTGTGTGACACCTGCTGTTTACGAAGTTCATGCCCAATCATGTTTTGGAAATTACGATATGTTCACAACAGCCGTATAAAATGATCATCGCCAGCTGATAATGCATAAGAAGAAACAGTGACATCTTAGGAGGAAATGAACACTATGATCAGCAGCCAGAGGAGTCTTACTGCATTTTACCACCGCCCTTGGTAACCTTCCTCATGCACGTGGAATTCAAGGTCCGATGTTTGGCTATATTGCTCATGCGCGGGAAAATATTGCCGTTCCGCCTTGACGTCACGCCTCTAGAATGCCTACTCTCTCCACTACTGAGATGTGTATATGTAGCATCAGTCTACTCTCCTCTTCCAAAAGACGCAGTTCTATTGATATTGTACAGTACTCTTTTCGTGGTATTTGCCTCACAGTTTTTGTATTCTCAGTCAGTTTTCGTAATTTTACTAGGTTTTCGAGATTTTACATAATTAATGGTATTTCCCTCAATTTTTAAATATCTCACATCAATTTCTGGTGGGTATACCAGGTTTTCCAGGAATTTTACCCATTTTATGTGATCTACCTTACTTTTTCCTCAATTTTTCATATGTATATGCTCATGTTTCCGACATACCGATGCGCTGTTTGATTTTCTACAAGAACACCTGCGTTTCTTGTACAGCAACTTACTAAAAATTCCTAAGACTTGCACTCTGCCGAATGAC
Organism: Schistocerca nitens; assembly: GCF_023898315.1. Classification (NCBI taxonomy): domain Eukaryota; kingdom Metazoa; phylum Arthropoda; class Insecta; order Orthoptera; family Acrididae; genus Schistocerca; species Schistocerca nitens. The sequence continues at coordinate 956,338,353 of NC_064616.1, forward strand.
ACACTTGCATGCATATAGGGTAGGGTAAATTTGAAAAGTACTGTAACAGTCATTTCTGAAGACTCGATTTACGCCCAAGATGTGGCAGGGAAATGGCCTATTTCGCATAAATCTTCGTTCATCTAGAGGAGGATAGAGAAACAGGTTTTCCATCACTGTACATGTATCATCAGAATTGAGTTGGAATCTATATTTCGCGTGAGAAATTCGTGGTGGATGGTCAACAACATCGATGCATCGTACTCAGTGATTTTTTTTTTTTCGTTTTAAATGGGTGCTGTATGCCGGGTTGTCTTTGGAACTACAGTACACATCCAAGCTGCCACTACTTGTTTCCCAGGGCACCGTGGCTGGCTGCAGCTAAAAAGAATGCGCCAACCTGTCAGATGCTGCCAGTGTGCTCGGTAAGCGTGTGTTGCCTGAGAGAAGATTCAAAATTATGGGTGTTTGCGCTGGACACATCGATAACAACCGCATTCCTACCACTCCAGTCATCCTCGGTTACCCTCCATGGCTTGGGGTGCTGCACTCTTGCGTACACACGTGTCCACAATTGCGTCTGCGGCCACGGCTGTAGATTCCTCGAGTCCTGGAATGTTGGCAACAGCGTTTGAAGGGTTTGGCGCGGCGTGTGTGGAGGTGAGTGCGCGGGATGTGTGACTGTTCCAGTGATCTCCGATAGCTACCCATGGCAACTACTGCTGCGGACTGGGTCGTCCATTAAGCGTGTTGTGTTTAGCGCTTATCTGTCTTGCATTCCTATATGCCGTTGTCTCTATCCTATCATGCAGTAGAACCTTCCTCCCTTCTTCCGAATGTAGTGAAGAGAAGCTGTTTAGGAACTCTATAGTGTTTTAAAAGCACAATCGCGACTTCGGATTCCCGATTTATAGCGATCTCTGACATCTAGCCATGACAACCTATTACTGTGGATTGGATGGTGGTTTGAGTGTGTCGTGTTTAGTGCTGTGGAATCTGTCTTGCACTGGTATTTACTGTTATCTCTATCCTATCATGCAGTAAGCTTTCCTCCTCCTCCTTCATCCGAATGTAGCACAGGGAAATAGCTTAGCGGCTATATAGAGTTTTAAAAACCCAGCCGCGACGTCTGATTCCCGACTGATAGCGATCTGTGACATCTATCCATGACAACTTATTGCCATGTACTGGAGCATGGTTTGAGTGTGTCGTGTCTATTACATCTCAGTACATCACAACGGACTCTGCCTTGCAGTGGTATTTGCAGTTGTCTCTATCCTACCGTGATAGAGAAACTTCTTTCCCCCTCTCGAATGTATCAGAGAGAAGCAATTTATGGACTCTATAGTACTTTTAGAAACCCAATCGCGTTTACAATAGCTGTACTGCGAGCACCCTGCGTTCGGCAAGGGTGGGCCTGCCCGGTGCGCGTGTGTGTGTGTCTCTCTCTCCCGGATGGCGCACACGGGGCTACCCTGCAGTCGGTGGATAGCTCGCTTTGTGATGCCGTGTTTGTGTGACTGGCAGGATTTCCTTTTTCACCAAATATGTTTTGTGGAAAGTTGTAGTGCAGGAGAGGGTTTGTGTTCTCAAACGTCGGTGCATACAAGACCTCGTGCGTGTTTAGCGCCACGATCTATTTGTGACGGAAATTTCGTTATATGATTGGCACAATGTTTGTGTGTAATACTCAAATATATACTTTATTATCAAAAAGGATCATCGTAAGGTGGCGGTGGGTGTCTCAAGCGGTCTATTTGACTCTTGTAAATTGTTAAACAATAAATTCGACAGGGTAGTGCAAATGAAGTATTTCACTCTATTTTGATATCAAAATTGCATCAATTTTCCCTTTGTCTCCAGCATTAGGTAATAGGATCACAGTATTCTGAAGACAGATCAAAACCGCCATCTTCATATTTGGAGACGCCTTTTGCACAATCAAACAGGGTGTGGCCTGTTGGGAGATACAGAGAATTGAAGCGCGTCTGGAATTTGCCGATCAACAGAATGCCGCTACTTGATGCTTTGTTCAGGGGTCTCGAGATCAAAGGAGACCGATATTCGGTCTGTGGTTGGTAACGTGATCTGTACTTGGGACACTCGGCTGTTTTCTCTTTGTGGCGGCGCACTGACGATAGACACACACATGGGAGATGTCAGATGGTGGCTTCTATATCGCACTTCATTCCATTCATGATCTGTAGACCGCTTTTGCAGGGTTTAAGTGTCGCTGCAACAAAAGCGTATGTTTCTCGATCTGTACCAAACAGTTTGCCACGGAAATTCTCGTAATTTGTCTGTCTGCAGAAAGCAGCGTTGGATTTCGAAATATGTCATGAACTTTAATATACGTAATTGTTCTCATTTTCCCGTCTGTGCTTAGACACCACTGTGCTTCAAAAAGTGAGGAAAATAAAGTATAAGAGCCTTAACATACCTGACTCTGGCAGCAAATGTAAACTAAGCCCAGTCAGCGTTCCCATGCCCGATCAGGATACAAGAGTGCGGCAGTTGTTTAAATATTCCATACTGCTTTGTCACCAATGAAGTGTTTCAATAAACGGTATTACTTACAGTACAGTCAGTTTCCTGACAAATTCTTTAACTAAACAGATAGTCCATACTACAAACACTGCCTTGTATCCCATAAATTGTTTAAGTAAGTAAATCTCATATATAGTGTAAATTGTTTAAACTATATTCCATACACTGCAATCGATTTCTCACCAAAATGTTTATATATATATATATATATATATATATATATATATATATATATATATATATATATATATATATATAAATGAACTATGTTCCATACACTCCCATAAATAAATAAACAATATGCCACAGATCCTCTAAAGTTTTTAAACAATTTTCCATACACTGAAATGGATTTCCTGCCACATGGCCAATAAATTGAGTCATTTTCCCACCAATTTCCAGGTGGGGGAAGGGGGGCTGGGTGTTTTTAAAGAGGGGGATTAATTAATTTGTAGATTTAACTAATTAGTCAATCAAATTTATATCAAAAGTGTGCTAGTATCGGCGAGGGAATTTGCAGAGCGATTGGGGAGGAGGAGGTGCAGGGGGAGGAAGAGGGGGAAGGGTGGGGGAACAATAATTTAAGGACCTGTCAATCAGATGGAAAGTTTATCCCCAGGGGATCATTATCTTCTTAGCAGAACAATAGGTTCAAAAATGGTTCAAATGGCTCTGAGCACTATGGGACTCAACTGCTGTGGTCATAAGTCCCCTAGAACTTAGAACTACTTAAACCTAACTAACCTAAGGACATCACACACATCCATGCCCGAGGCAGGATTCGAACCTGCGACCGTAGCGGTCGTGCGGTTCCAGACTGTAGCGCCTTTAACCGCTCGGCCACTTCGGCCGGCTAACAATAGGTTATGGACCTGTCAATCAAGAGAGAACAACTGGTTTTCCTATAAATGCGTACTTGAACCTAAATGTAGGTAACCGGCACTAACAAACTGCTCAGAAACTATGTTTGGACCACTACTTATGTTCATCAAAGAAATTTTAACTGAAACTTTGACCCCACAGTTCTCTTGAACTCGGAAACTGCATTTCTAGAATTCTTTGTTACTTTTGTTATTGATAGCGTTATTCTGTAGTAGACATGTGAGAAGTCACCCAGCAACCACGAAGTACTGATCACAGAATCTCGGTTCTATTCGGAACACGTCGTATTGATTGTGGTCTATTTCTGTTTGCTGCCAATTTGAACAATCTAAAAGATGTGACACTATAGTTGTATGGTGAAGTTGTGATTCCACCATGTGTGCGAATGACTTGGAGTAATTACAGTAATTGTTCTTATATAATTGGGTGAGTGAAATCCACCATGTGTGTTAATGACTTGGATCAATAACAGTAATTGTTCTTACATGTATATTTGGGTGAGTGAAATCGAGTTTTCTTCTACTCAGTGCATTGTACAATAGCAGATTTAATTAATTTAATGTTATTTGCTACAAGAGTACCAAATTTGAGCATGATAGCCTCTAATGCACTTTCACGAATCTGTGTTACATCCATGTCAAAATTCATAAAATAGTAGTTGATCAGTGTGAATTGCATACACGCATGAATTTTCAGTAATAGAAGGCAGACAACACAACATTCTTTCTCTTACAATCACTAATCCTGCAGTGGCCATTCCAGTTACCCCTCTGGCCCTGATCCAGGCAGCGAATTTTACTTAGCTCACTGCTGAATTCACCAGCATCAATTGAAATTAAGAACATCTTAAAATATTACTGTCTCTGAAAGTAGTTTTGTTTGTTACTGAACAGGAGAACTACACTAATACGCAGCTCTCAACGTTAATTCACGTTTTTTAGATTCGGCTGTTAGCTGCTAAAAGAATATTATCATAAAATATGGCTGAAAACCGCCTGCCGCACAAATACTTAATTCGGGCCGCATGTGACCCGCGGGCTACAACAAAAGAACTACTGGTCTAAATAGAAGTTCACCACTATTAACTGCTGTACCCATGAGACAACGGAAGTATTCCCACCGAGCAGATCCCGAAATAGCATGTAGAACCAACACAATGAGCTGATGGCCTTAGACGCATCCACAAAACCGTCTTTTTACGTTATGCACACTTCGTAATTCTTAGCAAGCGTGGATGACCCCAGAATCAAAATGATCGCCAAAGAACACGACGAAAATCTGATTTAAGACCTGTTTGGTAGCAGCCATAACGGTTCATGAATATATCAATTTTTCTCTGTATATTTGTAATGAATTTAGAGAAAATCACAAAGTAAGGGGTGACCATAATTTGATAATCGTCTCCACTTGAATCAGAAAGGATTTTCCTCGCGCACTGTCTATTAACACATTTACATTTCGGATAAGGCACAAAAACGTCTGGACCTGTAGAAGACTCATCTCAACAGTTGCACAACAGCTGCCATAGGTTCTGATCAATGGTTCAACAACATAGGAAATTCTCAAATGTACCATAGTGCAGTCAGAAAGCGAGTGTACATTCTGTTAATTTAGTGGTGATATTTAGTGACCAGCGCTGCCCACTTTAGGTACTGACACCATTGTCACAGGACTCCTGGGCACATACAGGTTATCAGCTTCCACAGCCAGTGAAGTCCGCCCCCGGTAGCTGAGTGATGCCGGCACGGTAGGTCAGCGTGTTCGGTCAGAGGGTTAGCTGCCCTCTGTAATAAAAAAACTGAGTTAATGGATCAACAACGAACTTAAACGGATATCTTACGACGTCCGCCCCGAGCAGATGCAACGAACAAAAGCGAACAAACTGAGATGTAAAAAAAAAAAAAAAAAATCTGGTCAGCGCGACGGACTGTCAATCCTCAGGGCCCGGGTACGATTTTCGACTGGGTCGGAGATTTTCTCCGCTCAGGAGGGACTGGTTATTGTGTTGGCCTAATCATCATTTCATCCCCATCGACGCGCAAGTCGCCGAAGTGGTGTCAAATCGAAAGACTTGCACCAGGCGAGCGGTCTACCCGACGCGAGGCCCTCGCAACACGCCATTGTTGTTTGTTGTTGTCTTCAGTCCTGAGACTGGTTTGATGCAGCTCTCCATGCTACTCTATCCTGTGCAAGCTTCTGCATCTCCCAGTACTTACTGTAACCTACATCCTTCTGAATCTGCTTAATGTATTCATCTCTTGGTCTCCCTCTACGATTTTTACCCTCCAAGCTGCCCTCCAATGCTAAATTTGTGATCCCTTGATGCCTCAGAACATGTCCTACCAACCGGTCCCTTCTTCTTGTCAAGTTGTTCCACAAACTCCTCCCCAATTCTATTCAATATCTCCTCATTAGTTATGTGATCTACCCATCTAATCATCAGCATTCTTCTGTAGCACCACATTTCGAAAGCTTCTATTCTCTTCTTGTCCAAACTATTTATCATCCATGTTTCACTTCCATACATGGCTACACTCCATACAAATACTTTCAGAAACGACTTCCTGACACTTAAATCTATACTCGATGTTAACAAATTTCTCTTCTTCAGAAACGCTTTCCTTCCCATTGCCAGTCTACACGCCATATATATATATATATATATATATATATATATATATATATATATATATATATATATATATACAGCCAGTAAACACTGCACCTGATGGTTGGGGTAATGGCGGACGTCGTGGAGTTCCTGCACTGGTAGGGGCTACCCATCTCTTGCACTGTAAAGAACGGTACGAGTTCAGCACATCAATGTCTAACCTTGCGCCTTTGAGTTATATCCTAATAACTCAGAATGACACGTCCAAAGGGAAAGGAACCCTAATGCACCGTATTTTATTTTATTACCAGCTGAATACCTGGTGTTGCCCAGGTATGTATTTATTCCAATTCCAATACCCTGTCTCATCCTTCCCCTCTCCTTGAGCTTCTCCTCCACCCTCCTCTCTATCCATCTCCTTCTCACCCCCTCCCCCCCCCCCCCCCCCCGTTTCTACACCTTCTCCAAACTTCACAGTCTATGTGCTCCTGGCTCTCTTCCTGTCCATCTGCTGCAACCCTCACTATATCTGCTTGCTCCTGCACACTCTGTCCATCTGCTCCTCCCCCTTCTGTTCGTCTCCTCCACCCGCCTCTAACTTCATCTCCTCCAGCATCTCATGCCCTCCTACGTTTGTCACCTTCTCTCCCCTCTCCATCCATCTCCTCCTTCCTGTGTCACTGTCTGTCTCCTCCTCCCAGTCTCTCTGTCCACCTCCTCCTCTTTACTTTCTATGTCCATTTCCCCATCCGACTCACTTCTCCTCTCTTTAATTGTAGTCATGTCATTCTTTCCCCTCTCTGTTGGGCCATCTCTTTTCTCCCATTCTCCTTCCACGTTATGACTCCAACTCTAATAATAAGCTCTTACACCCACCGTATTTCTTTCGAGATAATAAGTAATATGTGTAGCAAGTTCGGCTGTAATCGGCCCAGGGGTTTAGCAGGAGCTTTTTACCTGCGTCTTTGCATGAATACACAAATATCACATATGCTTCACATATATTTAGCGTATTTCACACATATTTGTACATATATTTCACTTGTATCTGTATCGAATTTCGTCGTGCACTTTCGATTTCACACAGCCCCATCCCTATGAAGTTATATCTCCCGAACAATGTGTTTTACAATGATATAATTTTGCAGGTGCAATCCGTGGTACATTTTTATAATGTCTGCGAAATGTGTTCCGAATGGAGTTAGTAGTAAAGACGTAATAAACTAATATAAATTAGCAGGAGTAAGCGATATACTTTTCTCCTTTGATCTTTTTGTGGAGGTTGTCATCAATACAAATTTTAGTAAAAGTCTGAAATTAGTTATAAGTCTGTTTGCAAGTCACTAAGTGCTTTCATTCTCCAGTACTGGAAAGAATAAAGTTTACGAATTCAGTCGTCATTAATAACAGTATTTTTTTACACCGCCCGTTTGGTAGGTTGAGTATTTCTTACCCTCACAGAGATTCTACCCAGACAGAAAGAGACATGCTTATCAAGTTTCGTCGAGATCGGCTTTCTCTTGCGTCTGACCAGAAACAACATGCACCAAAGATAGTACAAAACATTCGGAATAATAATATAAATAACAGTAAAGGGCCAAGGACCTCTTAAGCTGTCTTAGCAGGGAAGAGGTGATACTCCCGCGTGGCGAGCCCCGAGTGGCGGATAGGGGTGTCCTCACTGACTTAACAGCGGACTGAAGCTATAAGCAGTTCTCGCGGACCTAAGAAAACTAAGCTGGAAATTATCTAGAGGCACAACTCGATCTCCACTATAGAGCTGTAATTTTGTGATCTTGCCCTAAAGATCACATCCACTTATCCCTCCAAGTTTTAAAAGTGTCATGATGGAACAAACGCTATAAACACAAGTGCTCTACGTCTGCAACGCATGTGCGGATGTTCCTGATACCAGCCATAAGATCTGTGGCAGGTTACCGTTATCGACTTTACATTCCCAGGTGAAAGGACCTCGGCTCTTATAATTAAATCCGTCAAAAAAGTATGCGCCTTGATAAATGGTATTGTTCCCACTAACAAAGATAACGAGAATGATCCTCAGAAAGTAAACGGCTTATGCGAAACACTAGAGAGAACTGCATGGAAAATCCTCAAACACTGTGCGAAAATGATATTACGTGATTTTAACGCACAGATTGAAATGGAGAAGAAATACATATGATAGCAGCGTATCATCTAGCACTTCATCGGGCGCATACGGATGGAGGACATCTAATTAGCTTCTGCACATCATTTGCGTTGAGTCTTATGTCTACAAAGTTTACGAGACCTCTACACAAAAAGAAAATCTGGTCACCTAACCCATTATTAGGTGTATTCCAGACTGATCATGTGACAGTTTCTGCAAAGAGCATGTTCGGTATTTAGTTTTTCAGAGTACGGAAGGGAGTTGGTGTTTCGGATCAGTACTTAACGCCCATACGAATTACGCTGACGTTAGCTTCAGCTTCGGCGAATGATTTCAGTAGCTTGTGTAACGCTGTCCTGTGGTGTTAGAGATTGCGACACAGCTTTGAAATTTGCTTTATGCCTCACATAAGTTTCTGACATGCTTGTGCTTCGTGTTTCTGTCTTCGTGACTGTAGCACTAAAGTCGCTCACGAAGAATGACGTTCGTTTCTAAGGTTCTCTGATATGGGGAGGCTTTGCGATACGAAATATAACATGTCAGACCCGTGTAGCAGTACAAAGATTTGGCTCTCCCTAGTGTCGTATCAGGCACAGTTGTATCTGGGGACATGCTTTATTCTTTGCAAAGTTTTAGGAACTCGTCATGCTTCATAATAAATGGTTTCTTGTGAAAAGAAAAACCTTTCCTGATTGGTCCATCGTTAAAAACCATTCCCTAATGAGAGCAAGTGTTTTTTCCCTCTTTATTTGTATGATGGAGGGAGTACACCCATGCTCGAGTTCTCTGTAACTGACAAGCTGATGTTGCACGACTCCAGGTCCTCATCCTGTAATGGGATGCATAATGTCTTTGTAAGTACATTGTGGAGGTCCATTAGCACACTATCTGGGCATCAAACGAAAAGAGAGTTTAAAAGTCTTGCTCACCCTGGCCACTTCACAGACGTGGCATGAATGGTACTAATTCGTGATTTAGGCGGAAAACATTTAGTTCCTTGTTGTCGTAAAAAAATGGTTCAAATGGCTCTGAGCACTATGGGACTTAACATCTGTGGTCATCAGTCCCCTAGAACTTAGAACTACTTAACCCTAACTAACCTAAGGACATCACACACATCCATGCCCGAGGCAGGATTCGAACCTGCGACCGTAGCAGCCGCGCGGTTCCGGACTGAGCGCCTAGAACAGCTAGACCACCGCGGCCGGCTGTTGTCGTAATAGTCATTAGATGCCTCCACAAAGTCTGGATGTGCTATTCAGTGTCAGAAGGAGTAAATGGACTTGTATATAATAAAGGGCAGGCAAATGACAATGAGACAGATTACATAACGACGCAGACGTTGGTAACGCAAATAGATATGCGGACAGAAGTGCCCCCTATTGGGAGTCAGAAGGAACAAAGCGAATGTTCATCGCTGTACCATTTGTCTGTTAAACGTATCTGGCATGACATCAGTGGGTCGTTTGTGAGTCAGACTTTACTATGGATATTGGGATACAGAAACAAGCAGGTGTTACGCGGATTTTTACAGAGGAAGGAGTGTCAGTAAGTGAAATTCGTGCCCAAATATCTGCTGTACTGCTATGTATAGGGAACACAGTATGTCAGTTGCGCATGTGTTTGTATGGAATAAATGATTTCAAGAATGTCCGTTGTCACTGGAAGACAACAGTCGGTCAGGGCAGGCTCATTGTGTCATTACCACTTCTGCCATTGCTGCGATGACGGAGGGTGGAAGAGATTCGGCTCGTGGCGGGGATCAGCCACAGTCCCACTCATGTCATCAGGACAGAGCATCTGTAGTTACGAAAAATCTGTGAGCAGTAGGTTCCCCACAGTCCAATGGTGGATCAGAGTTGAATAGAATGTCGACATGACTGCACGACTTGTAACGGTTCCCGTACACTAATGGGAGACGAAACATGGAGTCATTATTTTGAAGAAGAGAGTAAGCTTCACTGCCAACAATGGGCGCACATGGATTCACCCCAGCCAAAAGATAGAAAACTGGTTCAAATGGCTCTGAGCACTATGGGACTTAACTTCTGAGGTCATCAGTCCCCTAGAACTTAAAACTACTTAAACCTAACTAACCTAAGGACATCCATGCCCGAGGCAGGATTCGAACCTGCGACCGTAGCGGTCGCGGTGTTCCAGACTGTAGCACCCAGAAACGCTCGGCCACCCCGGCCGGCGAAAGATACAAAGCCTAGCACGCTAGCTCCTGGAGAGTCATGATGATCTTTCTCTCTGACTGCAAGGTCCTGTTGCTCATTGACGTTCTGTAGCACAGCGCTGCAATTAACGCATAGTGGTACACAGGCACTTTCCAAAGCTTTGATAACGCCCACTTATTATCGTAGTTGTTTCAGCCACACTGTAGATGATTCACTAGAAGCTCTTACACTTCCTCCATACAGTCCCGATTCTTCCCATTGCGACTTCCATATTTTTGCAGTCCTGAAGAAAGAAATTTGTGGCCTTCGATTTGCTACGTGCGAAGTTGTACACGCCAAGGTACGGTGATGATTCTGTAAGCGATATTTACGATAACTTCCTGGGTTAATTGAAGTCTGAGATATCAACTTCTTTTTGTTAACGTTTGTGCTGATTTTCGGCTACAAGGTCTCAGATGTTTGATTCTTAGATAGTTACGCTATACATTGTTGCTTTTGCGAAATGTTCTGTATTTCCAAATTTTTCCATGAGTTTGTAACAAAGATAAGTAATTCTATCCCGTTGGGATGTGGCAAGGGACCTGTCTGCAGCAGGGGCAGTGACTCGGTCTCTAAGACGTCTCTGATGCAGTAGTTCCTTTCAGATTCCCCTCAGTACACAAGAGGCGATGTTGCACGTTATAGCAAATGGCGCCCCGAGCCATCACATTTGGAGTTCTTCAGCTATGTCGCTCAACGGTGCAGTCTGCCAGATAGCTGTCAACACAGTAACATCTAAAGCACATGCTACAATCACTGCGGGAAAAGTTGGAGCGGGGTTATTTGAAAACAGTAGCTTTTTCTGCTAGACAAGCACGTGACGGCGGTTCCGTACCCATTGAAGTCTCAGACGTTGGTGGTTTCTGGAGAATGGAAGCTGGCGCAGTGGCATGCATGACAGCAGTCTCGTCCTCAGCAGAAGGCGTTGAACCGTCGACACAAACATGGGCACTCCATATGCAGCACTCCAACGTCGAAACAATACTGTGGATGAAAGTGTTTTGTCTGGTACGGCCACACGGGCAAAATTGCGGTCATCCTCCGATGTTGTCATGTTGTGTGGTCCAGTGTCCACTTGTTGTTGTGTGCTGCCCTCCTCTGTCAATTGGTACCACTGAAGCATGACTGTCACAGCAGCAGACCCCGTAGGAGCTGCTGTATTACGGTACGACAAACTCGTTTCGCGCAGACCAATCACTCTGCCCCGTTCACTCAGTGGTAATAGTCCGACCTTTGACAGTGATGAGGCGCACCAGCGCTTGCTTGCCCGTTTTCTGTTTTTTAAAGGTTCCCACCAACTGGGAGCGGCGTAACATTAACCTCTCTAGACAAACAAAATGGGTCACTGCTGAGCCTACATGCATATCATCTCTCTGAAACTCCAATCAGTTATTAAGATTCTACTGTTCTACACATTCTGCAATTGTGGAGTCATTCGGACCATTAATTCTCCGTGTTGCAATTCTCACAATCATTAAATGGACATGATGAAGAAATGGGACTTCTGCTTGATGTTCGCGTCGTTCTCGCACGATATTTTGAAGGAGCAACTCGCTGTCTTCTTCAGGTGCTGCCCAAGAATGGTCCTTGGGCGGATAGAATCCAGTATTTATGCCTGTAAGGTACTGGACGCTCCCTAGTCGGTCAGCGCGGCATCGGGTGTTCCCTCCGCGTTCCGCGACCGCCTGACGCGGTTCCATAGTCCCCTCTGTTTGCAGGTGTTCCGACTGCCGTCCGCGCCCGGCACTGCCGCTCTCTGGGGTCACAACCTTCATCTGAATGGTCTGGTACTCTGTATCTTGGTGGTTTCCTTGGTATACACTTCTGTTTCTTGCTGGGCATTTCCTAACTGGTCCCCGCCGCGTTGAGTGTTTCGTTCGCGGTCCGCGCCTGCGCGGCCTCGCTCCCATGGTCGTTTCTGGTCGCTGGTGTTCCGACCGCCGACCGCGCCCAGTGCAGCCGTCCCCTAGGATCGCGGTCGGCATCTGAGGTCTGTGAAAACTAATCTGTAACGTTTGGTGTTCTGTCTCATTGCTGTTTCCTCGGTTTCCACTTCTGTCTCTTGCTGTTCTCTCCGTAATCAGTCCTTACTGAGTCGAGTGTTCCGTCTCCGGTCCGCGCCCACCAGGCGCGGCTCCAACGGTTCCCTCTGATCGTTGGTGTTCGAACCGACGTCGGCGCCCGACGTGGACGTCCCATAGGGTCGTGGCCGTCATCTGAGCTGCTGCGACTCGTGGAGCAAGTGATAGGGCCGGTGAGGCGTCGCACCAGGGGGCGGTGCTACTGGACGTCGCTGGCGCCTTCGGCTGCGTGTGGCACAACGGCCTCCTGTCCAAGTTACATGTACAGTGGTGCTAGTGTCGCACGTCCGCCTACGCCGATCGTACCTCGAAGAACGCACCATCCACGTGCGAGCTAACGATCGGACGTCTACAGCACGTCCCATCAGAGCGAGAGTACCACAGGGGTCGACCCTGGGCTCTACACTACAGATGTCCCGAAAACGCCGAGGGTTCACCTGGCACTCTACGCGGATGACACCTCACTGTTCACGAGGAGCATGAACGCACAACTGCCGCGTCGCCGCTTGCAGCGGAAGAAGGTGTCAGCGGACATCAAGCCAGTGCAGATCATGGGTGGCCCCATCCCATGGTCACGCACTGGTCGATATCTCGGCGTTACCCTTGACAGGTGCCAGACTTGGTAGGCGCGTATTTGGGAGGTGTGGGAAAAGCGCTGGACAGGATGCTCCTTCTGTACCCGCTGCTGGACCCAGAGTCGACGCTACCTCCAGACTGCGGCAGAACACTCTATCTAACGGGGAAACGTGGCCAACACTTCAGTGAAGATGCTCCAGACCATGCAGAACAAAGCCTTCAAGCTTGCACTGCACCTGCCACGCGATTTCCCCACGAGGGAATTGCATGAACTTGCCGGACTACCCCCGCTTAAACAGCGCTTCCGGCAATCAGTGGCAAGTTTCTACACGGCAGCGAGTGAAGCCGACAACCAACTCATCAGAGGAGTTGGGAACCAAGTCCACTGGTGACCGACCACACACTGGGCGGACCTGCTGCGCAAGTAGCGACTACGCACCAGCAACAAAAGAAGAAGACCACACTAGTGACAACAAGAAGAAAATTCAGGAATGAAAAGGAAGATAAACTTGGAGGCAGCTGTAGGAACAGCAGAGTAGGCTGCAAAACCTACGAATCTACAAGGCAAGAAGCCTAAATAAGTAATGACAGCCATCATCTGAAGAGTGTCAGAACAAATCTGTAGTATCTGGTGCTCTGTTTCATGGCTATTCTCCTGGTGCCCACTGCTCTTTCCTGTGAAATCTCGATGTGTTTCACATTGAGTTTTCAGAAGTTCAAGAGCCAGATCCCAGGTCGTGCTGAGCTGGTCTCTAGTGTCGTGGTTGATACAGTATTCCTGGATCTTGATATCAATGGACTCTTTTATGAAACTGTCCCAAAATCTAGGGGTCTGTGTGACAATCTTGGTGTCATGGTAGTTCATAAAGTAACTGAGCACTAAACAGTGTTCTGCTATGGCTGATTTGGTTGCCTGTCTGAGTCTGGTGTGCCTCTGGTGTTCTTTACATCTGATGTCCAGTCCTGGTGGTCTGGCTGCTGTATCACATCCTACATTCGCACGGTATATTGTAAACGCCAGGCTTCCGTAACACCAGCTCATTCTTTACATTCCCCAACATTGTCCCAATCTTATTGGTTTGAAAAAATACGCCCTTGATATCATGGTTCATGAGAGTTCTGCTGATCTTAGCACAGATTGGTGCAGCATATGGCAAGTATGTCACCCTCTTCGACTCTTCTGGTTCTTCTCTGGAACCCAGTGGGTTACTGGCAGGTCGAACTGCCTTCTGGATGTTCCTAGATGAGAATCTATTCTTGCTGAACACTGACTGTAAGTTTTCTACTTTCATCAACAATCTGTTGGGGTCTGACAGGGTACCTGCTCAGTGGAGTAGAGTTTTGAGCACTCCGTTCTTCTGGGCTGGATGGTGGCAGCTGTTGGCTTGCAGGTATAAGTCAGTGTGTGTCGGTTTGCGGTTCACACTGTGTCCAAATGTGCTACCAGCCTTCCTTATGACTAGTACATCTAGGAATGGGAGTTGCCCATCCTTCTGCAGTTCTATTGCGTATGCTATATTCAGGTGGCGTGAATTCAGATGTTCCAGAAAAACATCTAGCTTCTCCCTGCCATGAGGCCAAATGACAAAGGTGTCATACGTATATATAAATACAGGACTTGGGTTGATATGTGGCCAATGTAAAGGCCTCCTCTTCAAATCTTTCCATGAATAATTTAGCCACATTTGGTGATAGAGGGCTGCCCACTGCAACCCGTTCTGTTTGCTCATAAAATTGATCCCCCATATAGGAAGAACGCCAAGGCTAGTACCTGCCTGAATAAGTAGAGGAGAGCTCCATCGAACCTCTCTCCAATAAGATCGTGTAATTCACTTGTACTCGTGTGAAGAGAGACACCACATCGAAATTGACCATTATGTCAGAGTCCACAATGTGTAGTTACCTCAGTTGATGTAGGAAGTCCCCTGAGTTCCGAATGCGGTGCCTACATTTGCCCACATATGGTGCCAGCATCTTCTGCCAAATACCTAAATTCACGCCACCCGAATATAACATTCACAATGGAACTGGAGAAGGATGAACAACACCCCATTCCTAGATGTATTAGTCAAGAGGAAGGCTGATGGCAAATTTGGGCATTGTATGTACCACAAACCAACACGCTGACTTATATCTGCAAGCCAACAACTGCCACTATCCAGCACAGAAGATTGGAGTGCTCAAAACTCTAGACCACAGAGCGCGTACTATGTCAGACCCGATGGTTAGCGATGAAAGTAGAAAGCTTGAAGTCAGAGTTCAGCAATAAGGGATTCTCATCTAGGAAGATCCAAAACGCACTTCGATCTGCCATTCAACCACTCGGTTCAGAAGAAGAACCAGAAGAGGCAAAAAGGGTGGTATACTTGCCATATGCTGGAGCAATCTGTTCTAAGATCAGCAGAACTCTCATGAACTATAATATCAAGAGTGTATTTTGCCCACACACTAAGATTAGGATGATGTTGGGGAATGTAAAGGATGGCCTGGGATTACAGAAGCATGGCATTTACAATATACCATGCGAGTGTGGGATGTAATACAGCGGCCAGACCGCCAGGACTGTGGCCATCAGGTGTAAAGAACACCAGAGGCACACCAGACTGAGAGGCAACCAAATCAGCCATAACAGAACACTGTCTAGAGCTCAGTCACTTGATGAACTAGATCCTGGAGATTTTCATCAACTGTGACACTGGACTCCAGCTCAGCACGGCCTGGGATCCGGCTCTTGAACTTCTGAAAACTCAACGCAAGAAACATCGAGACTTCACAGGAAACAAGAGTGGGGACTTGGAGAATACTAATGACACACAGCACCAGACACTACAGATTAGTACTGACACGACTCAGATGATGGTCACGACCCTAGAGGACGTCCACGTCAGGCGCCGACGTCGGTCGGAACAGCAACGATCAGAGGGAACAGTTGGAGCCGTGCCTGGTCGGCACGGACTGGAGACGGAACACTGGACTCAGCGAGAAACACTCGACGCGGCGCGGACCAGTTGCGAACCGCTCAGCAAGAAACAGAAGTGTAGACAAAGGGAAACAGCCAGGATATGGAGCACCAGAAACTACAGATGAAGACTGTGACGCCAGAGAGCGGCCGAGCTGGACGAGGACGGCAGTCGGTATACCAGCGGACAGAGAGATCTATGGAAGCCGCGTCTGGTGGGCGCGGACCGCGGAGGGAACACCCAATGCGGCACGGACCGACTAGGGAGCGCCCAGCACCTTACAGGCATAAATACTGGATTCGTTCCGTCCAAGGATCATTCGCAGGCAACACCTGTAGAAGATAGCGAGTTACGCCATTGAAATATCGTGCGTGAACGACGCGATCATCGAGCAGAAGTCCCGTTTCTTCAAAATGTCAACAGATCGCCGGGAATGCGTGAAGAATTACTGCAATGTACTTTATTCTTCCAAATTGTGCTACGGCATCGCCTATTAGGATTGTTATATCGGTCCTTTACTGTACATCTTACTAAAACCAATGTACAGCAGCTCCGAAATCAATACTATAAATTCTTAATTTATTTTTATTTAGAAAGTTTATGAAATGGCTGGTTCAAATGGCTCTGAGCACTATGGGACTTAACATCTGAGGTCATCAGCCCCTTAGAACTTAAAACTACTTAAACCTAACTAACCCAAGAACATCACACACATCCATGCCCGAGGCAGGATTCGAACCTGCGATAGCAGCGGTCGGGCGGTTCCAGACTGAAGCGCCTAGAACCGCTCGGCCCCAACGGCTGGCTAGGAAGTTTATACTACATGTTTATACCACAATGGCACGATTAAATTTACAACGTTTTATGCGGTTATAGATCAAAAAATAAAATATTTCGATAATAGAAATAGATATACCTATGTTTAAAAAAATGCGGAAATGTATTTTTACGGTTGGAAGGAGAGACTAGTGGTGGAGGCTAGTGGGGAAAGGGGGGGGGGGGGGTAAGATTGATCAGTTCTACTAAGGGCGCAGGATCACCTAGGTATGGCACTGCATTCAATCAGCTTTGTTGGTTGAAGAAGAGCATTGCTGTAAACATGGAGCAATGAAAAAGTCGATTTCCGGAAAACAATGGTAAATGTTAGATAATATTTTGATAATCATTTAGTTTGCCGAATGGATTGGCGTTACGGTGCAAGAGATTATATCTCCCGGCCAAATTTCAAGAGGGCCACCATCTTTAATGAAGGCCTAGAGGAAGTGGAGATGTTTTATTGCAGTTCACGAAGCCTATCTATATCGGTTGTCGGTATGTGTGTTCTGGATCTCCCCAGACTCCACATACTTCGATTGTACTACGAGTTTGCGAAGTCAAACTTCTTAGACGCGATGTTACTCTACATCGATAAAGGTAGTTTCATGTACTGTGTGAAATGCTGTGTTCCATGTGAAGTAATTAGCTAGAGTCCCGAAACACAATCGGCACATCTGGGAAAGCGACCGAAAATACTTTTCGAATAACACCACACAACAAGAAGGTTATCGGCCTGATGTAAGGGGAGGCGAATGGCTAGCAGATCGTTGAGTTCCAGGGACTGAGGTCAAACATATACGCACACTGCTTAGATGCAGGTGCCACCCAGAGGTGAGCAAAGAGTGTGCATCCCGTGGCTTCAAAGGCTGTCACGATTGATAAATGCATGAGATGCCTATTCGCCGAGGTTGGCGCCGCTCCACTTACGGAACGCCAGGTAATCTTTGAAGCGAGAGGTCATGACGTACATTCAGCAAAGTGCCGCCGCGTCATTTCAACGAACATTCCATATTTGGGGTCGTAACCGGCACCTTCACTGGAGTGACTGAGTGTGTAGTTGTGTATTTATGTGAGAGTGTGTTAGAATAGTTGAATGAACAAACTGTCATGGTTGTGTGTATGTCTGAATATACATCCCTGATTACACCTACGAGCCGGCCGAAGTGGCCGTGCGGTTAAAGGCGCTGCAGTCTGGAACCGCAAGACCGCTACGGTCGCAGGTTCGAATCCTGCCTCGGGCATGGATGTTTGTGATGTCCTTAGGTTAGTTAGGTTTAACTAGTTCTAAGTTCTAGGGGACTAATGACCTCAGCAGTTGAGTCCCATAGTGCTCAGAGCCATTTTTTTGAACACCTACAAGGCCTGTTCAGAAAGTAAGCTCCGATTGATTGCCAAATTGAAATCACAGTGAACATCAGAAATGTTTTACTTGTAACAATTAGCTACACTTTTCAGCTACTTCTCTACGTAGTCGCCGTTCTGACTTAGACTTTTGTCATAGCGTTGTACCAACTTTTCAATAGCCTCATCATAGAAGGCAGCCGCCAGTGCTTTCCGCCAATTCTCCACGCTGGCCTACACCTCGTTGTCTGTGTCAAAATGTTGTCTTCAAAGACAGCGGTTCATGTGACCAGAGAAGAAACTCAGGGGGAGACAATTGCGGACTGTATTGTGGGTAATCTCACATTTCCATTTGAAAACGATGCAGGAGCATCTTCATTGCCCCTGCAGAATGCGGCTGAGAATTGTCTTGAAGAAGAAACAGCACGACAGTTATGTAATGTTAGCTGCATAGCTTCAGGCGAAATTTCTCACCAGGCCCTCGTACTTGGCGGCAGACTCTATTTTCTAGACATTTTTACGCACTCACTGCGAGCTCCGAAATGAGAAGAGCGACGTGATGCTAACTGGGGTTATACTAGAGACACTACCCAACACATCTGTGCAAAGCTTTATCGGATTTTCATAGTCGTTTCCATTTCGCGACCGATCGGAGCTTACTTTCTGAACGCCCCTCGTATGAGTGCGTGCATACAAGCTTCTGGGACTTACAGAAAGAAGTGAATGTTTAATATTTCAAATAGGAACCCATGTCCCGAAACGTACAGTATCCATTCTAAGACGTTTTCAGTTGAGATGCGTAACATGTCCACGTCTGCTGAGAGAAAGAGAAAAAGTCTCAGAGTCCCTCGTCCTGATATGCAAAATGATATATAGGGTGACATGTACTACGTCAAATGGTCGCCTTATGTCACTCAGCGCTGTTGTAATGCATCAGTACTGTTTTATATATACAGTATGCTTGGTTCTTTTTTGTTTTGGAATAATGTAAACACGTAAAGTTTAACTTTTTATGCAAAAAAATGTGCTTCAGTGATATATGGATGTTTCTTTATGTTTCCTTTCGAATTGTTATCTAGTAACTGTACTGCGTCACCCCTAGTTCAGTTCCTTAAGCAGAAATGGATCAGTTTAAACATCTGACCTGAAACCGTCGTTGAACGGAAACGGCACGCATGTGAATATCTTTGATGCTTTGGTTTTCCGCCAAAAGAAACTCAGTGACAACTCTGCGCTTGGAACACAACTCCGCTCCAGACTCCATTTTTAAGGCTATTTATTGCGCCGCCACCTGTCTGAACTCCATGATACTATAGGTGCTAAAGCGGGAATATTCCACAATGCCCACAACAAATTACGCAACATTTTCAACTGAAACTCGCCGAGGCAAAAAGCCCCTCGTAAGTAATGTGTATACGCACATCAAAACAAGTTTTGCATCACCTCGGTTCCTAGAGTTGGGGAACCTGTACGGAAAATTGGAATAAAGGTCAACATTAAAATCACCTCCATCCTTTTTATTGCTCATAAAAAGCACACATTGCATGTTGTACTACCATACAGAGAGATTTTCAGAGGTGGTGGTCCAGATTGCTGTACACATCGGTATCTCTAATATTCAGTAGCGTGTCATCTTGCATTGATGCATGCCTGCATTCATCGTGTCAGACTATCCACAAGTTGTCCGCCTACTTACCTGGGAGATAACGTGCTCGCCCCCCATGCAAGCGGGCCTGGGTTCGATTCCCAGCCGGGTTGGAAGTTTTCTCTGCTCGGGGACTGGGTGTTGTGTTGTCCTCATCATCATTTCATTCTCATCACGGAGCGCAAGTAGCCCAATGTGGCGTCGACTGAAATAAGACTTGCACTTGGCGGCCGAACTTCACAGAATGGGGCCTTCAAGCCAACGATGCCATACGCTCATTTCATTTCATTTCAACCATAAGTTCATGAAGGCAATGTTGGTCCAGATTGTCCCACAACTCAACGGTGATTCGGCGTAGATCCCTCAGAGGGGTTGGCGGGTCTCGTCGTCCATAAACTGCCCTTTTCAACTTATCCAGACATGTTCGATAGGATTCATGTCTGGAGAACATGCTGGCCACTCTAGTCGAGCGATGTCGTTATCCTGAAGGAAGTCATTCACACGATGTGTACGATGGGGGCGCGTATTGTCGTCCATGAAGGCAAATTACTCACCAATATGCTACCGATATGGTTGCACTATCGGTCGCAGGATAGCATTCACGTATCCTACGGCGCCTTCCATGACCAGCGGCGTACGTCGGCCCCACAAAATGCCATCCCAAAAAAGCAGGGAACCTCGACCTTGCTGCACTCGCTGTACAGTGGGTCTAAGGCGTTCAGCCTGACCGGGTAGCCTCCAAACACGTCTCCTACGATTGTCTGGTTGAAGGCATATGCGACACTCATCGGTGAAGAGAACCGCGATGAAAGTCCTGAGTGGGCCATTCGGCATATTGTTGGCCCCATCTGTACTGCGCTTCATGGTGTCTTGGTTGCAAAGATGGACCTCACCATGGACGTCGGGAGTGAAGCTGAGCATAATGCAGCCTAATGCGCACAGTTTAAGTCGTAACACGACGTCCTGTGGCTACACGAAAAGCATTATTAAATATGGTGGCCTTGCTGTCAGGGTTGCTCCGAGCCAAAGTCCGTAGATAGGGGTCATCCACTGCAGTAGCAGCCCTTGGGCGGCCTGCGCGACGCATGTAATCGATAGTTCCTGTCTCTCTGTATCTCCTCCATGTCCAAATAACATCGCTTTGTTTCACTCCGAGACGCCTGGACACTTCCCTCTTCGAGAGCCCTTCCTGGCACAAAGTAACAGTGCGGACGTGATCGTACCGCGGTATTGACCGTTTAGGCATGGTTGAACTACAGACAACACGAGCCATGTACCTCCTTCCCTGTGGAATGACTGGAACTGATCGGCTGTCGGACCCCCTGTGTCTAATAGACGCTTCTCATGCATGACTGTTTACACCTTTGGGGGCATTTAGTGAGATCTCTGAACAGTGAAAGGGACTGTGTCTGCGATACACTCTCCACAATCAACGTCTGTCTTCAGGAGTTCTGGGAACCGGGGTGATGCAAGAATTTATTTGATGTGTGTAGAAGAAACATGATCAAACTAATCAGAATAAACTAATAAAATGTACATACTGCACATAGAAAGATAATTGGAAACGTAGGACTGATGTTCTTCTTGGTTTTGTGTACATGATAGTTGCAAGTCTTCAGAAAAAAAATACATTTTGCAAATCAAACCTGTGTATACAGGGCGAATTACCTAAAACTTTCACTGCTAACATTCCGGTAACGGAACGTGCTATTCATGTGCGGTTTTCCGAGAATCGATTGATAGTAATGGCTCGTATTGTTGGCCAATAAACAGATTCTAATAACAGTTAGAAAATGTATTTTTTAACCAAACATACACTTTTTAAATTGAACAGTGCCTACTGACATTAACAGAGTAAAAGTATGTTAAATTAGAATGTAAGTGGTGTTTGTTGCAGAATTTCAGTGTCAGTCATTTACGGGATCTCGAATTTTGAGAATTTTTCACACCTAGACTTGTCTGTGCCATTCAACCTGATATATATCTCTATATACATAAATGATTTGGCGGACAGGGTAGGCAGCAATCTACTGTTTTTTGCTGATGATGCTTTGGTGACGGCAAGCCGTCGAAGTTGAGTGGCTGTAGAAGGACACAAGACGACCTAAAAGCGGAAAAATATACGTTAATGATGATGGGTAGAAATACTTTCGGATAAAGTATTACTAGTGTCCGGCAGGACACAACCAAGTCGTTTAAATCTCTGGGAGTAACGTTTCAAAGTGATATGAAATGGAACGAGCATTGAGGCTTGTAATAGGGAAGACGATTGGTAGACTTCGGTTAATTGGGGGAATTTTAGGAAAGCGTGGATCACCTGTAGAGGAGACCACATATGGGACGCTGGTGCTACCTGTTCTTGAGTACTGGTCGAGTGTTTGGGATCCATACCAAGTTGGATTGAGGGAAGACATCGAAGCAATTCAGAGGCGAGCTGCTAGATTTGTTACCGGTAGATGCGGAGAACACGTATGTGTTAACGAGGTGCTTCGTGGACGGAAGGCGATGTTCTTTTCGAGGAAACTATTGAGAAAGTTTAGTGAACAGCCGAACTATTCTACTGCCACGATCAAACATTGAGCGTAAGGACCTTGAAGATAAGAAACGAGTAATTCGGGCTCATATGGAGGCGTATAAACAATCGTTCTTACCTCGCTCTACTTGCGAGCGGAACAGGAAAGGAAATGACTAGTCAGATACAGGGTACATTCCGCGATGGTCCTTAAGGTGACTTGTGGAGTTTTTGTGTAGATGTAGTTGTATGATGTTAGGTTTCCTTACAGTGTGCTAGTGTGTACCTTGAGTGCATTATGACTTGCTATTCAGTTAATGTGTAACAGTCCAAGTAGTAGGTAGTGAGTGGACGATGGGGTTTTCCCAGAGCAGAAAATGCCGACATATTCAAGGAGTATGGAGGGTGTACGAAGAATGCAGTTCGTTGTTACGTGGTGTAAGCGGCAAGATATCCCAATAGATGTCCACCATCTCGACCATTATTTATGAATCTCTTCAACCAGTTACGTGAATGTGGTAGTGCAGTACCTATACAACGTAACAGAAGGAAACAAGTGACGGTAGAAGAGGGAGAAATATACGTTTTTGCTGCTGTGGCAGTTGATCCGCACGTAAGCTCCCGCGTAACCGCACGAGGAGCTGACATGAATCAGGCACGTGTCCTATGCATTCTGCAGCAATGTAGATTCGATTCCTATCACATTTCTCTCAATGAAGAGCCACATCGAAACCATTGTCAGAACTTCTCTACATGAGCATTAAGACAGCATACTCCAGGTGTATTACATATCTTGTTCAGTGACGAAGCCACCAGTCACGGGCAGGAAAACCGCCGGAACATGCTCTATCGGCCTGTTGACAATTCTCTTTGGGTTCATCAGGTGGAACGTCAGATTCTATCGGATGTAAACGTGTGGTGTGGGATAGAGAACCATCAACTCATAGGCCAGTTTTTCCTAGGCGAAACACTGAACGCGCTTAATTATCGCACCACCCCTAACAGACCATCTTACATGGATGCTAGGAGACGTTTCACTGCAGACTAGGACAAACTTGTGGTAGCAAAATGTGTCCAGCCTATAGTGCAGAAATTTCTACCGCATGTCTTCTCGAGTTGTTTCCAGATCGTTGGACTGGACGCAGAGGACTTGTACCTTGGCCTGCCCGTTCCCCGAATTGGATACCTGTAGCCTTTTTTCTGTGGGTAAAGCTGAAACACACTGTCTGCAGGGGCGTACCAACTATACCTATCTGCTATATCTGAGGCTGCATTTAAGTTATTGTAAAGCTTTGAAGGAAAAAAAAATAGTTAAACAGTTGCTAGATTGCTTAATGATGGAATAAGGTACTACAGAGGGTTCTACTGATACACACAGCTACAGCTCCATGCTGCAAGGGGAAGTTGTTTAAAGTATTTTATCTCTGTCACATGTACGGCCCACCCATCGCAAGTAGTGGCAGAGACAGATACATATCAATTACCGGAATTAAATACATTGATATCAGCAACGAAGAACGTTTCCTTGAAATGTCCTTATTCTGTACAACGCTAGAAGCAGCGGCTACCTGATATTACTCTGCCTCCGGAGAAAGTGATAACAAGATGGGCGGCATGGATCGAAGCTGTGATTTCCTACAGAAAGCACTTTCAAGATGTGAAGTAACTGAGAAATAACATTTTTATGGTAGTGCAGTGTCTATGAGTGAATCCTTGTCAGCATTTAAAAATTCTAAAATGATCGGTTCAGTCTCATACATTGCAAAACACTATAGCATGCTTCCCGACAGTGTCAAGGAACTGGAGACATCAAGTATGCTTCTCCAGGAGGCTATATGAGCAATGGAAGATGCAGTTCGAAAGGTCAGTGTTGTACCAGGTGAAGTGGGTGGTACAATTTCCAATAAACAACAGTCTGTCATGAATAATCACCCTGGATACTCAAATCATCTTAATTTTGTCTCGCTTATTTGGTGGTGGAATTATAGAACTCCCAGAGAATGCTATTCCTAGCACAATCCCTCGGCGTAAGCATTTTCGAAATCTTGCGAAGTTGAGTGATCTTCTTCTATTTACAAAAAAAAAAATATTGTCAGGCAGATGACTGTGCATGATAATAGAACATTGGAAAACTTGTGCAAACCGTTCCAGTATAGTTTAAGTTCTTGAATAGACGACGCTTGTAGTCCAGTATTTTGTAGCGGAAGTGAAATTATTAAGAATTAACATAGACATTTTCCTAGGATACCTGTAATTTTACATTGTCTAGAAAAAAATTAAAATTTAGGATTTGACGTATAATTGCTGCATTTCATATTTATCAATTTTGATTATGTTTATATATACATATATACATATTTCTTAACTTGTTGTTACTTAAACTCTGTGGACACTATCTATAACCTACAAAATAATTTTTTCTTTATAGTAAATAGTGTATGTTTAAATTTAGCAGAAGGTCGCAGCGGAGACTACTGACTTATTTATTAATTTCATTGCTATCCGCTGACTGCAAATATTTATTCGTCTCGAGTTCTCTGTTCTTGAGGGCGCCTTCGCTGCTTCGCTCTCTTTCTTGGCTGGCTCTCCGCCTTTTGTCTCCACGTCTTGCACAGTTAATTTCCGTGACGCATTGCCGCTGTTCTTCCGGCCGGACTAACGGATAGCACTTGGCGGCTCCCCATGTTTCTCCGCGGTCCACCGCTTAGCCTCTAGCGTCTAGCCGGTCCACCACGTTTGCTGCTCCTGTTTCTCGTCTCTCTTCTGCTGCTTCGGTATCCTGCGAACAGGAGCTGCAGATACCTTGGTGAATGATGGCCTCCACTCAGTACTCTAACAACGTGCTCTTTAGCTGCTTCATTTACACTGAAAGGAGTCGCTCAACGAGGTTGAGGTGGCGCCGTAGGTGAGGTGTCGGCACGCATTCTGGTGACGATTACTTCAAATCTCACCTCAGTCTGAGTTTGCATGTCTTTATCTCAGTCAGTTAATAGGGCATCCGAAATGTCGTTTGAAGAGTCTTCAGCTGATTTTTTCCTGATCCTAATGACTACGCTATCGATGTAACTTCGATTTCTAAATATTTCCCATTGAAAGAGAGGTGCGATAATTACTTATATCCGGAAAGGAAGTCCATGAAATTCAAATTACGACGAACGTCGATGTTTTTGTTGCCTTGCCACTTAAACAAATACAGTGGATAAAAACTTACTGTTCTCACTAAATAAACGTAATATAAGACTTAAGTATAGAATGTGTAAATATAGGATTCATTGATATGAAGTAGATCCCCTGTGTATAACAGGCTATGAAACACAGGATATTATAAGCTATGCAGTAACTGAGACAAACGTTCATAGCTAGTTGTCGAGTTGTGATAGGTCTGCCTGGGTTGCTAAGCTATAGGGCGTGTCTGTTAAATGCAGTGAAATTCCTAGTCTGAGCATTCTTACTCACAACGATATTATATTGTAAGTAATATTAAGTGATTAAACTCCACAATCAGACTCCCGTCTGAGGTGGGTGTCATTTGAATACAGCGTGGAGGTGGTGGTGGTGGTTAGTGTTTAACGTCCCGTCGACAACGAGGTCATTAGAGACGGAGCGCAAGCTCGGGTTAGGGAAGGATTGGGAAGGAAATCGGCCGTGCCCTTTCAAAGGAACCATCCCGGCATTTGCCTGAAACGATTTAGGGAAATCACGGAAAACCTAAATCAGGATGGCCGGAGACGGGATTGAACCGTCGTCCTCCCGAATGCGAGTCCAGTGTGCTAACCACTGCGCCACCTCGCTCGGTACAGCGTGGAGGAGCATGGGGTTAGCACACAGTTCTCCCCGCCGTTGTCGACCTCCTAGACAATCTCACTCAATCAGCTCTTTAGTTGGCTACTCATATGGTTTCATGATCCTGGTTGCTCCCTGTTCCTACCCGCCCACCGAGGAAAAATCCCTGACAAAATCAGGAATAGGACAGAGGCTCTCCGGAGGACTGATACGTAGGTCGCTGAGCTGCGGGCGTGAACTCTGGTAACAGGAACTACGCAACTGTGAGAGGGCAGCTGAGACGCGGCCATGTACGAAACCATTCGATACAGCTATCAGACTGTGTCAACGTGTAAACGATGATCGTTCTTGACTCCGCCTCCTCACTATGTTTGAGATTCTAGTTTCGCTTTTATAAATGGGAATGGAGATTTCTTGTTCCAAGGGAGGCGGAACTTCCATCTCGACATATCTTTCGTTGAGACAGATCTGCGTGTGTACTTTACTATCGATAAATTTTATTTACTGAAAGCACTCAGAAAAATGACGGCCCTTGTAGCTCACAGCTTTGAAATGAGATGTACTTTCAGTAGTAAATCGTGCCCCCTAACCCTCCACGGCTGTCGGATGAAAATGTCCGCTTGTAACCCAGCCTACTAGAGCACGATGATGCATAGATTTTTAAGATATTTTATGATATCGTATGCTCATTATACAGTCTCCTTGAAGGCAGTCATTTACTATGGCAAATTAAAAGAAGTTCTATAACGGCCCCCGAAATAGCGGGACAGTAATATAAATGGGAAATAGCATGTAATTTTCATTATCATCTCTAAAATGACTTTTGTTAAGTACTACATGATCGAATCCTTATTGAACAGACTATAGTTCAAATGGCTCTGAGCACTATGGGACTTAACAACTGAGGTCATCAGTCCCCTAGAACTAACAACTGCTTTAACCTAACTAACCCAAGGACATCACACACATCCATGCCCGAGGCAGGATTCGAACCTGCGACCGTAGCAGTCGCGCGGTTCCAGACTGAAGCGCCTAGAACCGCCCGGCCACTCCGGCTAGCGAACAGACTATGACCTTAATAGAACGGAACATAATTTGAGCAGCTAATTTCGTTTTCCACAAAGATAACTTCTACTAGATGCTGTAATATTGAAGGATACCAGAAAATTAAAATAAATCGTTCTTACTACAAACGCAGAAAACCTTTTTTGATTATACAATGGTTTTGTATCTTCATAAAACGACGAGTTTACGTGAATAAATTAGGGTATGTATAGGTTTAATTAATAATGGAATAAAAGTAGAAGGACTGATAAAAGTGGGAAAACAAAGGGAAATATGAATATAGTAACTATAAAATATACCTTTTTAAATAAACAGCTGTATTTGTGGTAACATCCAGTTCGTCCAAAACATATGAAAGCTCAGTTTATTCATTTTCTAATAACTCTTCTTTTCTCCCGCGGTTCCAGACTGCAGCGCCTAGAACCGCTCGGCCACTCCGGCCAGCGATACAGTTTGTATTAGTGGTTCTAGTAGCTTATATAATAGCGTACGAGACTGCTCAGCCTTTGGCTGTGGTTAGATCCTTGCTACCGGCCTACGTCTAATTTTTGAATCGTTCTGTTCTTCGGTTACAGGGAACCAAACAAACATCACCGTCCCTGGCGGGCCGCTTTAATTTGCGCGCGAACGGTCTGATTGGCTAAATTCAGGGCTAATTAACTCGGAAATAGTGCAACCAATCGAATGTATTTCTTAAGAGTTGTATATCTGCACAACCTACCTAACGACACCCTTTAAAGCTTTTCAGACTGTTTCTGAACATCCTGTATATTCCAACACAAAATCTGTTTTACTCAGAGAGACATTCACTCATATGGCTTTCATATGTAATATCAATTACTCGTACCAAAACGTCTTTGAGGCGAGGGTAGTTAAAAGTTATAAAAGTATGCGTATGTAATATCTGTCCCAAAGTCGTCCAGTATTACTTCGACGACGGGAAAACACGATTACCTCACACTGGATTTATAAACCTCAAACTTTCTCACTAGATAAATACAGATTGTCAGGTAACGGTATAATTTTCTTATTTGCCACCGTGAGGTAAAGCTGAAACAAGACGACTGAAATGTTCATCTGATAACTTAATGGCAGAAGTGGTGCTGAATGCAGGAAAAGAAGCAGAGCAGAGAGTACAAGCTAAGCAGAAGAGACTTGTGAGCAGAAGAAAGCTTATCGCGGCAGCAATCTGGGCGTAATGCAGTGCGCGCTATCGCTGCAGCGTGACGCGCCGGGCATTCCAATGCCACGGCTTTACGACTTGCCGGTCGTTTCTGACCTCGAGACGCCCGTTTTATAGCCAGCCGAAGACACCACTGAATTCAGATCTTTCGGCAGCCGATTTCAGTTATATCTTCATCATAATCGAAGTCGAGGATTTGGCTTCTAAAATAATAAACGAGGACCAGGTGGTCGCAAATTAAGCTGTCAGCATAGCGTAGGCCATACTTATTTGTTCATACACATATTAGCGACTTTGAGTTAAATCAAAATAATCTTTTTAATTCACTAATAAACTAATATTTTAAAAAGTGTTCATTACACGACATCTTATCGAAATAATATGTGGGGGAAGTTTCATTACAATTCCGTTAGAAAACCATATCAAATTAAATTTTCCTTGGTTTTCGATGCGCTTCTGTCATTACTTCCAGCCAGTTGGTTGCAGGATTTTAAATCTCTGTTGTAAACATCTGTTAAATATTTCTTGAGTGACGTAATGGTGTCATTTATTGCACCACATTTTTCAGTCTTAAATCGATCTTCAGTGTGTTATATACCTTTCTGACCAACGTAATTGAGCTCCAAAGTTGTGGTATGATACTGGTAGTAGGCCTACTTAAAAGAAAATTCGAGCTTACTATGGAAACAATTGAATCTGTAGCTCTCTGTCAAATATTGCTAACCTAATTAATCATTTCATCCATCGCTTCATGAGAGATAAACTTCATATTTATAAACAAAAAGTAGGTAATATGGATGTTCGATAGATTGATTTATTTAGTGGAAACGTTGTCGGCTTACAAGGCCATCATCCGGTAATAATCGTATTTTATCATTAAATAGCATACAATATCTTTAAGGTTCCTTTTCTCACTCGGTAAACACGGAAACCTTATAGGATCATTCTGTTGTCCGCCTCTTTGTCTTACTATCGGACTGTTCAGACACCATTTTCTCAGGAACGGGTCGAGGTGTATTCTTGAAACTTATTTCAAATACCAAAATCTACCGTCCCTTGGCGGTTCTGACAATACATTCAAAAGATACGGCCATATATGTACCATGTCGCATGCCGGCAAGAAAATTTGCACAAGTCAAAAAACGGCTTCTTTAGTTTATGTCAGTGAATAATACCTGTGAAGTGTCCCAAGACACACGAAAATATAACTAAATTTGCTGCCAACAATACTTATGTGAAATTTAAAGGAGTTTATTCTACTTCAGTATAAGTTTTATAGAATAAATTCGTTAAGTAGAATTTTCTCAGGCATTGACTTTCTGAATTTTGTCTCTGTTCCTGCCAGAGTGCGATATTCTGATGCTCTAAAACTCACAAATCAAAACAAATAAACTACTAGGTACGTAGTTGTCGAGCCTGGTGGTCTTGCGGCAGTCCGGTTTTACCATCCCACGAGCGAGAACATGCTGTGCGTTTCCGCCGGCAGCGCGAGCACGCTCGACGTGTTTACTTCCTCCGGCCAACGCTAATGTGAATCCGTAGCGTGAATAGATTGCGGCAAATCAGTACGAGAGATCAAAATTGCTAATCAAGTTCAAAAATGTTCAAATGTGTGTGAAATCTTATGGGACTTAACTGCTAAGGTCATCAGTCCCTAAGCTTACACACTGCTTAACCTAAATTATCCTAAGGATAATCACACACACCCATGTCCGAGGGAGGACTCGAACCTCCGCCGGGACCAGCCGTACAGTCCGTGACTGCAGCGCTTTAGACCGCTCGCCTAATCCCGCGCGGCGCTAATCAAGTTTCGGAATGAGTTTGTTGGGTCAAAATCTCTCTTAGTCGAGCACTTTTTGAAGAAGGAAGTCAAGATCCCGTCATCCACTTCCCATCGTGAGTAATACGGCCCATGTGAAAGTCGTTAACAGCGATAAATTTGATAAGGTGTTTCTTTTTTAAATGAAGCAAGGACTTAGCTTTTGCCAAGCATACGGAAATGGCAACGTCGTGGTTGACCATGCTGGGCTGGGATTGCGGACTATACGCGTATCTAAACTACCCTTCGAAATCCCGGCGGCCGACACCGTGGTGGCGATCCGCTCTTCGGCACGGTACAAGAACACTTGGCAGAAAAGTGAACCCATTTTAAGACGTGTCTAGTCCTCAATGGAGTACGGCAAATTCGCATTGAACTCTGACCACACGTAACACCATACCTCCAGACAGGAGGCTGCCAAGCCATAATTATTTATGACTAAGAGACTAAAACGTTCCGGATCCGGCCAGGAAGTTCATCTACGTTCCGAGTGCCTCCAGCGTCGACACACACAACTTCTATCGCAGGACGTTGTACCCCAACCGACGCCGACGATCCTGCCAGTGGCTTACGTGGCTGCGCTCGCAACGTCTCCGCCTGTCCAGAGACAAGAGACCGCCGTTGCTGTACCAGAACAGCCCACTGCGGACCGACACCTGGCGGATCAGTCGGCCTGGCCAGGCCCAGAACTCCGTACGATGCCACAGATAGCACTTAACACTGCAGGCAACGCCGACAGCTGGATGGCAACCCATCCACTTATCGTAACAACCGAAGCCCTAGTGCCGGCGAGGTGTCAGTCAATGCTGTCTGCCAACACTGAAAGCCACGCACAAAGATATCATTCACCGAAACGCCGAAATCAACGACGCAGGACTGTGTTGGGACACGGCAGCGTCTACTCGCTGGAAATGATCTTGCAGGATGCTAACCTCGATACTGACACCATTCCTATCAACTCCTCCCTTGTGTAATGTACGGCTGAACGAGCGGCGTCCGACTGCCAGTCCTCTGCAGCGATCAGCAGGAAGGTTCCAGTGCAGGTTGCGGAGCCACTTGATTCCTTTCTGTCAACCACTACGATATGGAACATAGACAGACTAACACGCCTACATCGTAGGCCGATGATGTAGAGGCCAGGCATGACCCTGATCTGAGGCCTGTTGAGGTTCCGCCAGAGCATTCAATCTGAACAACAAGGCTGCAGTCGGCGGTATGTGGCGTCACTCGCGATGGCCGCTTCCCTCCACCATTACCATGGATAACCCGGCCCAGTCACCACGCCGCCAGGCTTACCGCTTTGTCACGTTGAAAATCAACGCGGTTAGCTCCCCTGCCAAGATGCAGCTCCTGAGAGAAACGGTACGACCCACAGGAGTCAACTTTCCATTCCTGCAAGAAATGGAAACGAAAATACTCCCTGATTTTTATGGTTATACAGCATACGTGACGCCTGGTGGTCCCACACACACCGATATGGCGATTTCACTGCGTGACGACATCGAAGACCCCGAAATCACGTATCTCCCCACCACTCTAGGATTAACAGTCATGGTACTCGACACCCTATTCATTGTTGTTTATGCAATGTCGGGCACCGCTGAACATCGTGACCGGTTCAGGATCTACTCCGTGGACATCGCCCGCCTTTTTCTAGGACGGTATGAACGCAGCGTCTTTGACGGAGATTCTAATTACGTCGTCCAGCCCAAGGACCAAATCATGCGCTACACGCCTTGTCCAGACCTGCATATGGTAATTCACGATCTCATTTGTGCGACACACAGTGAAAAATCTGGACACACTGATCTTATCAGTAAGTTGGCGAGTCGACTGGATCGCATGCATTTGTCACAAGATCTTACTCAGGGAGTGGTGGCCGCCGAACGATGGCCTCTGACCTTTTCCGATCACAGTGCCTATATCAGCACGAAACATCTTTACTACCAACAAGTCTGGCATAGCAACGGCTTCTGGAAGACGAATGTAGCTCACCTTCAAGACCCGGACTGCATACAGCAACTCGCTGCAGTGTGGGACATCTGTGACCAACGTCACTCCCGGTACCCCTCGACATTGGCGTTGATGACTCTTACGCGCCAGTCCGGCAATCCTCAAGACCCTCAGGCAGTTTGGCATGGAAATGGCTGCTTAGCACTGACAGACTCTGGATTTTTACTACACTGCAACCAGAGACATCGACACCTTACCCCCATTGCCTGACAGACAACGAGAACGACAATGAATCAAAGCTCACCTACTATGATTGACCAAACGCCAATAAGTAGGCGCCATAGTGCGCTCGTGACGACGTAACCGAATGGCGATAAAGGTACCCACCATGCACCACATTGAGACGAACGTGTGCCGACATTGCCGCTGGTTAATAACATGCCTTGCGATGCGAGATACTCTCTCCTGTACAACCCAAGCAACTATAATAAAAGCCATGGAGGATCATTTCCGTCATCTTTACCAGAAAACAACTGTAGACAAAGAAGCCACTGGGGAAGTGTTACAGCAGCTGACTTGCGCTATTGACATGTCGATAGTGACGGCATTAACTGGCAAAGTCTAACCTGAAGACGTGGGGGATGCCTAGGACAATGGTGGTGGATACCCAATCGAGCTTTACCAGATATCCTATGGCTTCGCCCCGCTGAGTTACGATTTTCCGCGAACTCATGTCTCCTGACTGCACTGTACCACCTGGTTTTGTCAAACAACTTCTCATACCGGCAAACAGGCCAGCGGGAGGGCGATCGGTCAACTACTGTTGGCCACTTACAATGTTGAACGCTGACTACAATATCTTCGCCAGGTATTTGACAGGCCTCATTAAGATGACATTGCCTAAGATCTTCATACTGGAACACATGTCACAGTGGGGATATGCCAACATACAAATGGCCTTCGGTGACTGCAAGGACTTAATAGAGAAAACATCGGCGTGCCGCCTGAGAGCGGCAATCGTCTCCACCTATTTCGATCGGGCCTTTGATAGATCGCACCGTAACTTCCCGTTACAGGTTATGGACCGTTTTCTCCCAAGTCTCACTGGCACACTGTGGTCGCTTTTAGCAGCAGCCGACTTCTAGGTCCAGGTCAACAGACCCATTAACAGGTCTCTACGACAGGGTTGTCCTATTCTGCCTGCCTGTACGCAATCGCGCGCGAGCCGCTATCAGCAGTCTCAACTTAAGGGTATTTGTCATCGCACTGCATGACGTCAATTTCCTCTACAGGGCGTACGCTGACGACCTGTTACTGCTGGTTCGTTCCACCGACGAAGCCCACAGCGTACTAAACAGGATCGGTCAGTCTTCTGAACATCAAGAATTTGGCCGCATTAGATATCATGCACGGTCTCGGGTCGAGAGCTGTTACTAAACTGAGATATTTGGGAGAGACGTATACGAAGGATGCGGGCGGAAGGCCGCAGAAAGCTATCGATGATTTCTATAGATCCTACATGTGATGGTGCTCCTGAACCTGCTCTGGGTCTTATCAGCTCTAATGTGCGGAACACCTGAACCTCTACGTTGCGTCAAAACTAAATCATGTCGCACAGGTCCTCCGCCTATTGGCGGTCATAAGTAGCAAAATTCAGGCCGACGTCGGTTATTACTTACCATAAAGTACGTAACGACACTCTCACACTCACGATGTCTGATGGAGGGCTAGGGCTGGTTAACGTCCGGGCCACAGGCAGCTGCCCTCTATGTGAAAAATACGTGGTAATGATGGACCAGTCAACATCCCTCCCACGCATTCCGTCTTTTGGAAGTTCTGATGCCGGTTTCTCATGACTCGCGAATGTCGGAGGTGGATGTCGCAACACTGCTCTCCCATGTATCAATATTCATTCTCAAATACAACTATGTGACCTTGCATCTCGCCACAACGCAATCGGCGACATCAGTGGACTTTTACCCTGTCCTTCTGTTAACGGTTCCACTTGACGTGAAAGAAACCAAACACAAAAACTGTCCGCTGGCCGTATGTGTGAAAAACGATACACCACCACTTTGTGCCCACCACAGTGCGCGCGATGTGCTATCAAGCAACCAACAAAAATATTCGACAAGACACCAGCTCCATGACATATGATTAACGGACTTCTCCCTTTCACCCCTTTTCCCTGACCATCACCCCCTGAACACCTACGAAAATCACGTCTATGTCGTGTCGTCATCCGTCGTTTCGCGACTGACACAAAGGATCTTAGCTTGATATCTCCTTGTCACACATGACGTGACTCGACCTCGGTCTCTCCTCTGCCGAGATGACTATTATACAATAGCAGACAGTCTGAGAAGACAGACTGTATGATCCTCCGAACTGGAAACACCCCAACGACAAACTTGAACTGCGCAAAATTCGAAAACGTTTGCAGTGAAAAAGAGGGGCCGCTATGATTTTGTGTCTCGTGCATGTTCAATAATACACACATCAAAAAATGTTTTGCATTGCCACTGTTCCCAAACTCCTGAAGACAGACGTTCACAGTGGATATTGTTTCACAGACACAGTCCCTTTAACTGTTCAGAGATGTCTCTAAACCCACCCAGGCATGTAAAAAACCATGTTTGAGCAGCGTCTATTAGACGGAGTGGGCCTGACAGCCGGTCAGTTCCAGTCATTCCACCAGGAAGAAGGTACACGGCTCGCGTTGTCTGTAGTTCACCAATGCCTAGACGGTCAATACCGCGATTCAATCGCGTCCGCATTATTACTTCGTGCCAGGAAGGGCTCTCTACAAGGGAAGTGTCCAGGCATCACGGAGTGAACCAAAGCGTTGTTGTTCAGACATGGAAGAGATACAGAGAGACAGGACCTGTCAATTGCACTCCTCGCTCAGGCCGCCCAAGAGCTGCTACTGCAGTGGATAACCTCTGCCTATGGATTATGGCTCGGAGAAACCGTGACAGCAACGCTACCATGTTGAATAATACTTTTGGTGGGGCCACAGGACGTCGTGTTACGACTCAGCTGTGCGCAATGGGCTGCATGATGCGCTACATCAGTACCGACGTCCATGGCGAGGTCCATCTTTGCAACCACGACATCATGCAGCGCGGTACAAATGGGTCCACCAACAGACCACTCAGGGTTGGCATCACGTTGTCTTCACTGATGAGTGTCGCATATGCCTTCAACCAGACAATCGTCGGAGACGTGTTTGGAGGCAACCCTGTCAGGCTGAACGCCTTAGACACACTGTTCAGTAAGTGCAGCAAGGTGGAGGTTCTCAGCTGTTTTGGGGTGCCATTATGTGGGGGCAACATATGCCGCTGGTGGTCATGGAAGGCGCTGTAACGGCTGTACGATACGTGAATGCCATCCTCCGACTGATAGTGCAACCTTACGGGCAGCACATTGGCGAGGCATTCGTCTTCGTGGACGACAATTCGCGCGCCGATCGTGCACATCTTGTGAATGACTTCCTTCAGGATAAGGACATGGCGCCCCCAGGGACTCGAAATTCATGAGCCGGGTACGAGCTTGGTGACCCCGGAGTTCCTGAGCTGGGGACTGGTAAGCGCCGCCAGTCCCCTGTCACTGTAATGTATGGGCATGCTTCAGCGACCACCGTGAGGCGTGGCGGTGGGATGTTTTGTGTCTCAGGCAATGGGGATCTTGACTTGACCGCTCGGATCACGAGAATGGAATATACCTCTATAAAGAAAACCTCAATCTCAAGGTGTGCTGCACGCTCATGAGATGCATGGCTGTTGAGGTGGAACAGTCGATAGTGAGCAACCTGTGGGAAGCTCTGGGAAGCCTGCCGCACTTCAGTTGTATAAGGCTTAGCTAGGCATGTTGTAACGACGGAAATGCATATCCTCCTATTTCCATCTATTGCACTGCAAAATTTGTTCCTTATTTTGCTACCTGAAGATATAACATTTCTGTGTCTTGGTATATTGTAATTGTTTTACTATTTGTATATATATGCATTTATGTCGATGTATAATTGGTTTGTTTTGTGAATATTATTTGTATTTATACGCTGGGTCTGGCCTAGGGAAAACTATGCTATCGAACGAACACATCGATAGGTCGTGTGGAGAACGAAAGTGTTTAGGATCTTTGGTAGTGCCAACTCTGTCGCGTGGAGCGCGGGCAGAGAGAGTCTGGCTGGAGTAGTGTAGTGGAGCAGGTGTGTTGTGTGACGCTCCCGCGAGTTGCCGCGCTTTCGGGGTTGGACAGCATGTAATTGCGCTCGACTTGCTATGATAGTTTCTGACACTGTGACGCGGGCGGGAAGCATTAGCTGGCGCACATCAAGAGCCCGTCTCGCCTGGTGACCGTGTCGAGAGGAAGGCGCGCCAACATCCAGCTTCTGCAACAGCGACGGCTGACAATGAGTGACTGTCGCCACCTCCTCGATCGACGGCTTCAAACCTTCAATTAACCAACAAGGAAGACTGGAAGCACGTAAAGTTTTAGAACTGTATGGCAGACCTCAGCTTTTCAAACTGTTCCATTTTCGTAACTATAATTACAGCAACTTAGCATGAACATTTGTTGCTCATTGTCCCAGTTGCATTACCAAGCAGGCTCTCTTCCTTTTCCGGAATGAACTCGAGTGTCGTCGCAATTCAAACGCCAGCATTAAAGTAAAAGCATTCGATTTCACTGCTTTAATTTCAAAGTTCAGTTAAGGTATTCATAGCTGGCTACAATATTTAGATTACACAAGCACAAATTAAGAGTGCGAGTTTTGTTTGCATATTTTAGTTTACCTGTGACTCCATCTCAGCTTGGTACGTACTAAATTTTACTATTGTTAATTGTTCAGAATCATTTAATTCAAGTTCGAAGTTAAATCTCTTATTTCTAAATTGCGTAGATTCAAGTAGCTTTTGAAATGATTGTTGAGGTAGTCCAAA
This sequence comes from Schistocerca nitens, assembly GCF_023898315.1. Taxonomy (NCBI): domain Eukaryota; kingdom Metazoa; phylum Arthropoda; class Insecta; order Orthoptera; family Acrididae; genus Schistocerca; species Schistocerca nitens. Next base: position 956,375,417 of record NC_064616.1, read on the forward strand.
ACTAACCGTATTTTACTGAATTTCGATGTGCTTGAGAAAGAAAGCTCACTATTAACTTCAGTCACTAAATTAAATTTCGATTTTCCGGTTTTATTAATTCTTTTGCTAAATGAAGTCAGAGTTCAGCGAAATTTATTACTTCTGACACACTTTCAGTTTTCACACTACACGTGTCAACCTTCAGTTGCCACGCTTCTAGTGATAATTATATGTGTAATAACCTTTCTTTTTCGGTTACTATAGTAATTGTCCTTAGGACTGGCGACCGTGATTTCCCCCAAATCTCAAATATCTAATTACCGCTAGTTAATTGTTGACGTAACGGCCGCACATTTACTTTCTTTATTAACTTTACCGCTTTTCAAAATTAATTTCCACCAGTTTCATTTGCATTTTCCTTTTCATTTAGATGTAACCCTTTCCTCCCTCTTTACCGACAGATTAACTTCGGTGACGATTGCTTTTCCCAAATTTCCATTAGGTACACGCGGTTTAATTTTTCACTGTCATTAAGGTCGTTAAGTGAGGGGGAGGTTACACGTGGCGACCGTGACAGGACAATCTTCGAATTTGAGGTTGTTCTGGACACGAATTTTGCATTGTGCAAATCTCGTAACAAAGTACTGGTTACGAAATGGTCGATACGTCAGCGAGAATATTAGTGTGAGGAATCCTAATCAGATTTGAGATTTGGCATTTATATTGAAAATTATTAAAATGAGTGACGGCAACAATTGCCAAAATTTGGTAGACTTGGATACGGAATAATCGGTCGAACAGTGGGAAAGGCGCACCGCGGTACCCATTGTTCAGGGGCAGGCGGCTAGCGTGAAAGACGCGACCGCCGAAACGCAACAAAGGGCAGAAATGGAATTCCAAACTTAAGAAAATGTTTCGGAATCGGAAGTGAAAATCAAATCTGAATCCCTTGATGACGAATACGGGGGGACAATTAAAGAGGAGGCCGCTACGGAAGTAAAACCGGTAGTTTCCGGGAATTTAACTGATTTATTGAATGTTTTGATTAATGAAATCAAGAGTCAATCGGCAGAAATTAAAGCTCAGGCTGCCAAGCAAGAAGCTCAGGCTGAAAAAATTAAACGGAAGCTAGACAATCAGAACAAAGCTATTAATGTTGTTAATAACAATGTTGGAGTTGTTAACACAAAAGTTGATTAAATCAAAGAAGATATTGTTGTGATTAATACCGAAATCGGTAATCTTAAACAGGAAATGATAAACGTTCAGGCGGAAATTGCGCGCATAAATTCTCGTTTAATTTCGAAATTAGCAGAATCGAAAAAAGTGTAGGTGAAGCTGTTGCTCCGATCATCGAGAATAAGGTGACGGAACAAATTCAATTACTGAAGAAACAGGATCAACAGAAGGTGGAAACTTTAAAGGCTTTAGTATCCGAAGTAGATACCAAAGTGACGAAGCAGGCTAATACCTGCGAAGAAAAAAAAGGGAAGTAGAAACGCTTGCGACAACCACTTGCCAAGTAATTACGAGAGTGTCGGAATTAGAAAAGAAACTTGACGAAAAACAGAGCTATGTGCCAATCTGTGCACATAGTTCGGAATTGTTGACGAAAAAGGAGCGGTTCGACCCCTTGAAAAAAGGCGGTTTACACCCGACGGATTTCATTAAAAATTGTGAAAGAGTTTTACCCAGATCATGGACTAATGAAAGAAAAATTAATGCGGTTATTGATGTGTTGGCTGGTGATGCCAAGCGTTGGGGCTTAAACCTCAACATTACCAACCTGACTTTTGACGAGTTTAAAAATTTGTTTCTGGCTGAATACTGGTCAGAGCAAAAACAGCAAAGTGTCTGGCGCGAATTTGTCGTATCGAGGCCTTTCGATGCGAATTCGCGCTGCTCGATGAAGGAGTTTTGTGTGGGCTGGATCCGCAAGTTGGAATATTTGCGTGATCGCCGCACGGAATCCGAAATAGTCTGGGAACTCTACAAGAAGCTTCCAGATGATACAAAACGCTACATAGGAAGCAATTACAGGACAATCAATGATTTCCTGGAAAGAGTTGAGGACGAGGACAATTGGCGCAATAATCGCGATAGTGGTAGAGGCCGTGGTAACAACAACAGGTACCACAGCAACCACAACAACGATAACCATGGGAATAATGTATACCGCAACCATGGCAGCAATAACAATAATGGTTCGGACCGTAATAACAATCGGTACAATGCAAATAATAACAGGAATGACGGAAACCAGTATCATACTAACGTGATACGGGCTTCACAGGATAGTAATAACGCCAGAGGGTGCGATAAGCCGCCTCAGCAGCGTCCGAAGAGCAGAAATGCTGGGACGAGACAGGGAAACCATTAGCCGCGCCGGTGAGGGGTCCACCGGGCGTGGAGAAATTTTGGAGGCCCAATAACCGGAGAAAACTCAGGTGTCGTCGTTATGAAAATTCCGTATGGAATATTCAAAAAAAAATGGTTCAAATGGCTCTGAGCACTATGGGACTCAACTGCTGAGGTCATTAGTCCCCTAGAACTTAGAACTAGTTAAACCTAACTAACCTATGGACAGCACAAACATCCATGCCCGAGGCAGGATTCGAACCTGCGACCGTAGCGGTCTTGCGGTTCCAGACTGCAGCGCCTTTAACCGCACGATGGAATATTCAACGGCGGGAGAGTGTGCCAGTGTTGGGAGAAAGGAGTGCACCCACAAGTAGTAGATCAGTTGTAAACACGGAAGTAGAAAATACATTCACTGTCAGTGAGAACAATTTAAGTAGTGTTCCGGAAATCGATTGTAAAGTGGCAGCTGTAACACCCACAGCGGAACTGGAGATTGAGTTTAAGAATGATTCGCAATTGTTGAGAGAAGGTCAGATGTCGGATAACACGTCCGTCATTGAACGAGGGGATGCAGAGAGGGATGCGGTCTGGTTAAGGCAGTTCGGTCGTTTATACGACGAATTAAGAGATTATAATGGCCTGTACGGGAGAAGTGTTTATGGGGAGCGCGGGCAGGATTTGCCGCGTCTCGTCCCACAGGAAGATAGTATTTGTGAAGTGATAGAAAGTTCTGGCCCTAACCGGCAGACTTAACTAGAAATAGTTGATGTTAATGGGGAGCACGAGCAAGATTCGTCGTGTTTCGTCCCGCAAGAGTTGGATGTTGAAGTGGTAACGGAAAGTTCTGGCCCTGACCGGCAGACTTTACCGAAAGTTATAGTGGTAGAAGTAGCCGACCCATCCGACGCAAAACTCCAGTTTAAACATTGCGAAAGTATTAAGGAGAAAGAGTACGAGAATTTTAGTGATAGCCGGACACGATTGGTAGAAAAGCACGCAGATTACAGCGTGTATGAGGTTAGAGCTGACGTTGTACGGTCAGACGGTAGCAGTGTGGGTTGCGCAGATCCAGAGGCAGTAATTGCAGATACTACTGGGCACATTCCTCCAGGCAGATTGGCAGATGAGATCAATCTGACCAAAGTGGAATCAACGAAGGTGACAATTAGTGAATTGATAGCAAAGCAACACTCACTAGTTGACGAGTTACAGGAAAAGGTTTCGGTATTGGAGGCGAGGGTACAGACTAAGCCTCAGGACAAACGTGTTGAAATTAAAACTGTATGTGAACAGAGGCTGAAAAAGCCGCCAGATAAGCCGGATTTAGGATCAAAGCCGGATGATTTTTTCTGGAATGACCTGGATATAGACGAGGATTTACTGTGGATAAATAAAGAAACAGTCGAGGACAAGTGTAGACAGATAGTAGTGTCTGTTAATATGCACGGCCTACAACTAAACGTGTTGATTGACACCGGTGCCGAATTGAGTGCTGTATCTGGGAAAATATTTGAGTTACTGAAAGACAGACCCGGCATCGTAGTTATGCCAGTAACAGGAGTGAAAATTATCGGTGCTACTGGGAAGGCCAGTAAACCGGTCACAAAACAGATTTTTGTCAACTTCGAGATATGTGGGGCACGATTCGAACAAGAGTTTGTCGTCGTGCCAGACTTAACTACGGAAGTAATTATCGGGTTAGATTGACTATTAAAGTACCGTGCAGTGATTAATTGCGAAAGCAAAACTTTGACATGTACGTCACAAGATAAAACAATAGTAGTTAGCTTTGACGAGGCAGGAGACGGTGTGCATAGGCAATACCAGCCTATACACATTGTTAACTGGCCGAATGATATTGATGTAGGTATGAATTTGAACTACTGTAATGTGAGGATTCTCGGCATTGACAATAGTGTAGAAGTGAACTGGAAAGTATTGTAGACGGTGTGTCAAACGTAACACACGAACAAAGACGAGGCCTGTATGAAGTAATAATGAGGAATAAGAGTGTGTTTTCAGACAAACCGGGACTTGTGGAAGGATATAAATGCAAGTTGCATGTAATTCCGCACGAACCTTTCTTCATGAGACCGTATGCTATACCGCTGTCCAAAAAGGAAGCAGTGCAACGGGAGATAGATAAGATGATCGAATGGGGAGTGATTGAAAGAAGTACGAGTCCATACAATAACGGTTTGGTCACTGTAGCAAAACGGGATGGTAGTGTGCGTGTTGTGATTGACGCACGTACGTTGAATATGGTCGTTCAACGCGAAACAGACAGACCAGAGAGTATGGAGGAGATTTTGCAACGTTTTCATGACGTTAAGTTCATGACTAGCCTCGATCTGACGGCTAGTTACTGGCAAATAGAACTCGAAGAAGAATCTAGGCCATACACCGCCTTCTTGTTTCCGGGCAGGTGTTATCAGTATAGAGTACTGCCGTTTGGACTTAATATATCTGTGTCCGTATTCATCAGGGCCCTAGATAAAGTGCTAGGACCGGCATTGAGTTCAAGATTAACTGTATATGTTGACGACCTATTGTTGGCTAATGCCACTTGGGATGACCATTGTGACCTGTTAGATGAAGTTTTTAGAGAATTCGCCGTGGCGGAATGACTCTAAAGCTAAAGAAATGCGAATTTGTGAGGCAGGAACTGAAATTTTTAGGGCATGTCATTACCACTGCTGGTATTACGAAGGACCCAGAGAAACTAGAGGCAATAAGGAATTATCCTCCACTCAAGTCTAGGAAACAGTTAAAAAGTTTTCTAGGGCTCACAGGATTTTACCGTAAATTTGTAAAAGGACAAGTGTTTAATGATGAAAATTTGAATAACCTCTTACGCAAAAATGTTCCGTTTGTGTGGACTGACGGGTGTCAGGCCGCTTTCGAGAGATTAAAAGACGAGTTGTTAAGATCTAACATACTACACTCCTGGAAATGGAAAAAAGAACACATTGACACCGGTGTGTCAGACCCACCATACTTGCTCCGGACACTGCGAGAGGGCTGTACAAGCAATGATCACACGCACGGCACAGCGGACACACCAGGAACCGCGGTGTTGGCCGTCGAATGGCGCTAGCTGCGCAGCATTTGTGCACCGCCGCCGTCAGTGTCAGCCAGTTTGCCGTGGCATACGGAGCTCCATCGCAGTCTTTAACACGGGTAGCATGCCGCGACAGCGTGGACGTGAACCGTATGTGCAGTTGACGGACTTTGAGCGAGGGCGTATAGTGGGCATGCGGGAGGCCGGGAGGACGTACAGCCGAATTGCTCAACACGTGGGGCGTGAGGTCTCCACAGTACATCGATGTTGTCGCCAGTGGTCGGCGGAAGGTGCACGTGCCCGTCGACCTGGGACCGGACCGCAGCGACGCACGAATGAACGCCAAGACCGTACGCTCCTACGCAGTGCCGTAGGGGACCGCACCGCCACTTCCCAGCAAATTAGGGACACTGTTGCTCCTGGGGTATCGGCGAGGACCCTTCGCAACCGTCTCCATGAAGCTGGGCTACGGTCCCGCACACCGTTAGGCCGTCTTCCGCTCACGCCCCAACATCGTGCAGCCCGCCTCCAGTGGTGTCGCGACAGGCGTGAATGGAGGGACGAATGGAGACGTGTCGTCTTCAGCGATGAGAGTCGCTTCTGCCTTGGTGCCAATGATGGTCGTATGCGTGTTTGGCGCCGTGCAGGTGAGCGCCACAATCAGGACTGCATACGACCGAGGCACACAGGGCCAACACCCGGCATCATGGTGTGGGGAGCGATCTCCTACACTGGCCGTACACCACTGATGATCGTCGAGGGGACACTGAATAGTGCACGGTACATCCAAACCGTCATCGAACCCATCGTTCTACCATTCCTAGACCGGCAAGGGAACTTGCTGTTCCAACAGGACAATGCACATCCGCATGTATCCCGTGCCACCCAACGTGCTCTAGAAGGTGTAAGTCAACTACCCTGGCCAGCAAGATCTCCGGATCTGTCCCCCATTGAGCATGTTTGGGACTGGATGAAGCGTCGTCTCACGCGGTCTGCACGTCCAGCACGAACGCTGGTCCAACTGAGGCGCCAGGTGGAAATGGCATGGCAAGCCGTTCCACAGGACTACATCCACCATCTCTACGATCGTCTCCATGGGAGAATAGCAGCCTGCATTGCTGCGAAAGGTGGATATACACTGTACTAGTGCCGACATTGTGCATGCTCTGTTGCCTGTGTCTATGTGCCTGTGGTTCTGTCAGTGTGATCATGTGATGTATCTGACCCCAGGAATGTGTCAATAAAGTTTCCCCTTCCTGGGACAATGAATTCACGGTGTTCTTATTTCAATTTCCAGGAGTGTATTTCATCCTGATTTATCGCTACCCTTCCATCTGGGAACGGATTCGTCGAATTACGGCGTGGGGGAAGAACTGTTCCAAGAAGTTGGTAAAGGAGAGGATAGGGAACACCGGACGATAGCGTTCGCGAGTCGAACTTTATCAAAAAGTGAGCGAAACTACACGATTTCTGAGAAAGAGTGTCTCGCTATCGTGTGGGGATTCAAGAAGTTCAAGGGTTACCTATGGGACCGTAAAGTGATTATTCATACGGACCATAAGGCGCTCACTTATCTGAAGGATTGTAAACTACTTCACGAAAGACTGACTAGGTGGTCGCTGTATTTACAGCAATTTAACTATGACATCTGTTACGTAAAAGGGACCGACAATTGCGTTGCGGATGCGCTTTCGCGGTTGCCCGAGTCTAATCAAGATGTATTGAAAGATGAGTCAGATGGAGTGGTCAAATTATACTATTTTAAAGAAGTTGAGGGACGCAAATTAATAGTGAACATCTGTAAGAATCTACGTCGTCATCAGAACGAGGATGGTTGTTTAAATATGGTGAAAACCCGATATGACGAAAGGAGTCCAGAAGGAGAGAAAGTAAGGAAGTATTACAAGATATACGATCATATCTTGTACATACGTAAGGGTGAAGATAGTAATATTTTGCGGGTATGCTGGCCCACCAAATTCGTCACGGAAATAATAGACTACTACCATTTGGCGTATGGTCACTGTGGACCGAAGAAATTTACGGAAAAGCTGTGTGAAGTAGTGCATTTTAACAACATGTTAAAACGCGTTATTGACAGAGTGAAAACTTGCGATTTATGTCAGAAAGTGAAGGTTACCAACTGTACGAGTCGTGGTCCTATGCAAAGTATAAGGCCTAACGACACCTTTGAATTACTGTGCGTGGACTTGTACGGACCTTTGCCCAAGTCATCAGGAAACTTTGCCTACATTCTAGTGGTGCTAGAAGCTTTTTCCAAGTTCATCAAGCTATACCCGATTAGGAAAGCTACAGCCAAAGCGGTCTATAGCAAGCTTGTGAACGATTATTTTGTTCATATTGGTAAGCCCAAGGCGATTCTATCAGACAATGGGGCACAATTTACTTCTAAGTTGTGGAATGAAGGCATGGAAAGTAATGGGGTCGAGGTGATCCATATTTCAGCTTATTGTCCGGCTGGGAATCCCGCTGAGGGTATATGCGCGAGCTAGGCCGACTTTGCCGTACCTATTGCCATCACAACCATAGCGCATGGGACAAATATGTAGCAGTATTTGAGAGAATTATGAACACCTTGAGACATGAATCGACGGGATTTTCTCCAGAGGAAATCCTGTTGGATGACAGAAGTAAAAGTTTAGTGGAAGAGATAATCAAATTCCCTCCACGGATTGACATTAGTATTGGTGTGAAAAAAGATCGTTTGCGAGAAGTAATGAAGCTAAAACCCGATGCTCGCATACGTCGTCGTGACGCTAAAGCGCGTTTTGCTAAGTTTGCAATCGGAGACTTAGTACTTGTAAAAGCTCATGAGAAATCGAGCGAGATAGACAATGAAATCTCTAAATTTAAGTTTGTTTATAATGGACCACATAAAGTCAATGGTATACCTCACACAAATGCTTATAGCTTAGAGTATCCAAGCTCTGGAAAACGATTAGGTATACGGAATATTGTAGACTTGAAATTGTACCAACCTAGGATCGATTAATACCACACAATGGGTAATTTGTACAGTATGTAAATATAGAGTGTAAGATTTAAGGTTTGCTAGATTCCCATGCTTTTGCCTGACCTAGAGGTCATTAAAGAAATTGTAATTAATAAGTAATTAATTTTGACTAAATGATTTAAGAGAGAGTGATTATTTGTCAATTGAAAAAGCCAAGCTGCTAGTTTAAGTTTTCAGCTGAGTCACAGTAGATTAAGAAATGTAAATATGATTTTGTAACTAGCTGTAAGATTTCGTGAATATGTGTTTTACTTGTTGTTGCCGATGTACTTAGATGCTGTTTTAAGTTTCAGGCTAGTACATGCGTGTGATGATGGACAGTGTTGAGTTATCCACTGTGATAGTGTTAATGGACTCCTTGAGATTACTCGGGAGTGAGTTTTTCCGAAAGAATTCAGTGAAACGGACGTTCTGGAAGTGCCGTTACAAGGGCGAGTGAGATCAAACGTGCCGCACAGGTGGGCGCAACAATACTGGCGAGGCGGAGTCTCTGTCGGCTCTTGTGCCGCTGTCGGCTCTTGTGCCGCAGTCGGCATTCTTTGTACTAGCGGGTACGGAAGGTGGAGTTGTTTTTCTTCCCAGACAGCTGATGTGAAAGAATTCTGCTGTCAATATTTATGTTTTTGTCGATCTGCTGTATATTATTTTCTTGTTTAGCGTTAAGTGGACTCTCATGGCGAGAGTATTAATTATGAAAAGGTTATATAAAATGTGTATTCTATGTAATTAATTATTAATTTGTGTATTTTGGTCTACCTGTTTTTATGACCGTGTACTCTGATTAATTTTGTAAATAGAATTCCATTTCTTGGTACTGTTAGGAATTTTGACGATTTTAGAATAGCAAAACCATTTTCTATGTTTGCTATGAATTTTAATATGTTGTCAACCTGTTTTATTTTGTGCAAGGTGACAGAGTGGAATAAGATTAGGAATGTCTCCACTCAATTATTATGGTCTAAAAATTTATTTATGCTTAATTAGACGAATGCTAAATTTTGTTGATGTTTTTAGCATATGCATTTCCGCTGTTTCTTTTTTGGGACATTCTCTGAGTCTGTTTAGGTTACACGAACATCCTCAGACAATGTGGGGCACGTGTAACGCCGGAAATGCATATCCTCCTATTTCCATCTATTGCACCGCAAAATTTTTTCCTTATTTTGCTACCTGAAGATATAACATTTCTGTGTCTTGGTATATTGTAATTGTTTTACTATTTGTATATATATGCATTTATGTCGATGTATAATTGGTTTGTTTTGTGAATATTATTTGTATTTATACACTGGGTCTGGCCTAGGGAAAACTATGCTATCGAACGAATACATCGATAGGTCGTGTGGAGAACGAAAGTGTTTAGGATCTTTGGTAGTGCCAACTCTGTCGCGTGGAGCGCGGGCAGAGAGAGTCTGGCTGGAGTAGTGTAGTGGAGCAGGTGTGTTGTGTGACGCTCCCGCGAGTTGCCGCGCTTTCGGGGTTGGGCAGCATGTAATTGCGCTCGACTTGCTATGATAGTTTCTGACACTGTGTCGCGGACGGGAAGCATTAGCTGGCGCACATCAAGAGCCCGTCTCGCCTGGTGACCGTGTCGAGAAGAAGGCGCGCCAACATCCAGCTTCTGCAACAGCGACGGCTGACAATGAGTGACTGTCGCCACCTCCTCGATCGACGGCTTCAAACCTTCAATTAACTAACAAGGAAGACTGGAAGCACGTAAAGTTTTAGAACTGTATGGCAGACCTCAGCTTTTCAAACTGTTCCATTTTCGTAACTATAATTACAGCAACTTAGCATGAACATTTGTTGCTCATTGTCCCAATTGCCGGCCGATGTGGCCGTGCGGTTAAAGGCGCTGCAGTCTGGAACCGCAGGACCGCTACGGTCGCAGGTTCGAATCCTGCCTCGGGCATGGATGTTTGTGATGTCCTTAGGTTAGTTAGGTTTAACTAGTTCTAAGTTCTAGGGGACTAATGACCTCAGCAGTTGAGTCCCATAGTGCTCAGAGCCATTGTCCCAATTGCATTACCAAGCAGGCTCTCTTCCTTTTCCGGAATGAACTCGAGTGTCGTCGAAATTCAAACGCCAGCATTAAAGTAAAAGCATTCGATTACACTGCTTTAATTTCAAAGTTCAGTTAAGGTATTCATAGCTGGCTACAATATTTAGATTACACAAGCACAAATTAAGAGTGCGAGTTTTGTTTGCATATTTTAGCTTACCTGTGACTCCAGCTCAGCTTGGTACGTACTAAATTTTACTATTGTTAATTGTTCAGAATCATTTAATTCAAGTTCGAAGTTAAATCTCTTATTTCTAAATTGCGTAGATTCAAGTAGCTTTTGAAATGATTGTTGAGGTAGTCCAAAACTAACCGTATTTTACTGAATTTCGATGTGCTTGAGAAAGAAAGCTCACTATTAACTTCAGTCACTAAATTAAATTTCGATTTTCCGGTTTTATTAATTCTTTTGCTAAATGAAGTCAGAGTTTAGCGAAATTTATTACTTCTGACACACTTTCAGTTTTCACACTACACGTGTCAACCTTCAGTTGCCACGCTTCTAGTGATAATTATATGTGTAATAACCTTTCTTTTTCAGTTACTATAGTAATTGTCCTTAGGACTGGCGACCGTGATTTCCCCCAAATCTCAAATATCTAATTACCGCTAGTTAATTATTGACGTAACGGCCGCACATTTACTTTCTTTATTAACTTTACCGCTTTTCAAAATTAATTTCCACCAGTTTCATTTGCATTTTCCTTTTCATTTAGATGTAACCCTTTCCTCCCTCTTTACCGACAGATTAACTTCGGTGACGATTGCTTTTCCCAAATTTCCATTAGGTACACGCGGTTTAATTTTTCACTGTCATTAAGGTCGATAAGTGAGGGGGAGGTTACAATGTGGGGCTCTGTATAGGAGGACTTCTAGTTTCCTAGCTGCTCGTGGGACCGAGGTGGAACCTACCAAATCTTTTTTGCCTCCTCCCAGCAGATAGGGTGGGCCGCCGGTAGATTCCAACACCCAATCCGAGAAGAGAGCACATATAGCCAATCCTTCTGACTCAGGAGCAAAATCTGAGAGTATCATGACTAGTAACAGAACACATGCTGGAGCTCGGAATGTGTTTTTAATCGTTAAAAGAAAAGAGGGCTTCTTCCAGAACGTTTCCCCTTTCTGTATTCAAAAAGGGCTCGAGCTCATTGCTGGCAGTTTGAAATCTACTAAGCGATTGCGTAATAGGACGCTGTTGGTGGAAACCAATAGTTCTCAACAAGCTAAGAATCTCCAGAAAGCACACTCCCTTTGGGAATATGCCATCGAAACTGAGCTGCACACCACCTTGAATTACAGCGAAAGTGTTGTGACGTGCAGGGATCTGGTGGACATTCCCAAACAGGAACTGTAAGATGAGTGGGCTCCAGCAGGAATGGCTGACATGCAAAATATTATGACGAGAGTGGATGGGGTTCTTGCTAAGTCTGACTCCTTTATCCTGACGTTTAATATCACGAAACTCCCTGAGCATATTAGGGCAGGTTTCTTTCGCTTAAGTGTGCAGCCTTATGTACAAGCTTGCGGCTCTTCGACGGTTTAAATGCCGCCTGACAGCGGACAACCTCACAATCTTTCGAATCGCGAGAGCCATGGCTCGCCATGTCATTAAAGAGACCAAAAAGTGGTCATGGCATGAGTTCCTGAACTCCATCAATCGTTCCACTTGTTGCTCAAAAGTATGGGAAGCCATCCAGAGGATTTCCGGTAAACACAGCCGTTTACCGATAGCTGCAGTGCTGAACCAGGGGTGCCTCCAAACAGCCCCTAGAAACATTGCACAGTCGCTGACCGAGCGTTTAGCACAAACTACTGCCAATGCGGGCCAGGATCCAGTGTTTCGGCGCTACTGTGCGACTGTAGAAAGGGAAAAGTTGGACTTAAGGTCTAACAGTTCTGAGGTCTTCAACTCCCCTTTCTCCATGTAGAAGCACGAATCGGCACTGACTGGGACTTCTGCCACTGCGCCCAGTCACGACCAAATGAGGTACTGCATGCTTCGACATCTGCCAGCGGCGTCAAACGAAATCCTCCTCGAATGCTTTAATCAAATATGGCAGACAGGCTGGTCCCGGCGGAGGTTCGAGTCCTCCCTCGGGCATGTGTGTGTGTGTGTGTGTTTGTCCTTGGGATTATTAGGTTAAGCAGTGTGTAAGCTTATGGACTGATGACCTTAGCAGTTAAGTCCCATAAGATTTCACACACATTTGAACATTTTTCGGCAGACAGGCGTCTTCCCCAACTCGTGGAGGGAGGCAATTCTCATCCCTCTGCTCAAACCAGGAAAGGACCCCAGATATCCCAGTAGTTATAGTAGTATCGCCTTGACGAGCTGTCTGGAAGACCCTGTAATGGATGGTTCACCGTCGTCTGGTCTGGCTGTTAGAGACCAGGCAACTCCTTAGCCGCTCTCAGTGCGGATTCCGAAAATTTCGGTCCACGGTCGACTACCTGACCCTCCTATAGGCGGCTATTCATCAGTCTTTCATCCGTCAACATCACTGTATTGACACATTCTTTTATATCAGTAACGCATATGATATTATCTGGAGACACTGTATTCTCGTACAACTACATCAATGAAGCTTTCGTAGCCACCTCCCATCTTCATTAGGTCTTTCCTGTTTCAGCGGTTTTTTCGGACCCAAGTTGGTGACACATTGTCTGATCGATTTTAGCAAGAGAATGGTGTCCTCCAGGGCAGTGTTTTGAGTGTTACCCTCTTTTCTATAGCCATTAACAGTATAACATCTACGGTAAGGAGTCCAGTACAGTGCTCCTTATTTGTGGACGACTTTGCTGTTCCTCCTCCAGTGTTGCAACCGTGAGCTATCAGTTACAACTTATAGTGTGGGGGCTAGACGAGTGGGCATCAAAGACGGGTTCTCAATTTTCTGCCGATAAGTGTGTGTGTGTTCATTTTAATCGTTCTCGTCGTCCTTTCAATTTGCCTGCTTTGCGTATGGGGGGCATTATTCAACATTTTAGAGATACAGTGCGGTTTCTGGGCCTCATTTTTGACTCCAGATTGTTATGGTTGCCACACCTGAGATACTTGAAAGCCAGAACCCTGAAGGCACTGAACAACCTCAAGTGCCTCAGCCACAGGTCTTGGGGAGCGGACAGAGCGTGTCTCCTCCAGTTTTAATAGGCTTTGCGTTCAAGGTAGGACTATAGATGCACGGTGTATGGGTCAGTGAGGCCCTCTTATTTGTGGATCCTTGACGCTGTAGACCATGCGGGGATTTAACTGGCCACGAGTGCTCCTCGGACCAGTCCCATACCCAGCCTCTGTGCTGAGGCCGGAGAACCGCCACTTACCATCCGGCGCCAACTCCTGCTGGTGCGCCAGGCTTTAAGTTTCTAGCACCTCCCACCTCTCCCACTCACCTTATTGTTGCTCATCTGCCTCTGAACCGTCTTTTTTCCCACCGTCCCCGAGCCATGATGCCGTTTGGGATCTGCATGCAACTTGTGCTGGAGTCCCACAGTGTGGAACCCATACAGCCTCAAATCCAGGGTTTTAACCACCCGCCACTCTGGTTACAGGAGAGGCTCGAAGTAATTTTAGATTTGGTGCGGTACAAGAGAGATTGCACTCCTGCGACCACTTTTAATGCAACATTTTCTGCCATTTTATCTGAGCACCGCTATTATGTAGATGTTTTTACGGATGGGACGAAACAGGGGATTCCGTTGGTTGCTCTGTTGATTTTCCGGATCGTGTCCACAAGGTCCGACTGACTCAAGCGTTTACTGTTTTTGATGCAGAATTGTCTGCGATCTTGCGGGCACTGGAGCAGATGAGACGCTCTTCCCGCTGTAAATTTCTTGTCTGTTCCGACTTACTAAGTGCCCTTCACTCATTGCAACGTTTTCATCCCGCAGATAAAATTGTCCAGACCATGCATGATGCCCTCCTCCAACTACAAATACGGTTAAAGATCTCTTTGTCAACTGTGAGATAGTTGGAAATTCATTGCGCAAAATAATTAGGGCGTAATTTTCTTAAACCCCGTAATTGTGTCCCATTGCGACACACAAGTTTGAAATTTGTCTGTAATGTACCTACAATTTTCTCTGTAGTGCTGCAAAAGCGTTGCACACTGGGACACTACCCTCGGTTTCGCTTACGCTTTAAACAGAAATGCATTGACACATGCGAGAAAAAGAACCTGGGCTCCGAAGTTCCTGTGACATGTAAGTTAGGCGCTTACATGAAGCGGTGGTAGGGGAAGCGCAGCGTCAAGGGTCGATGCAAGTCCTTCAGCAGTGCCACGGCCGGCGTTAGACGCGCGTTTTTGCTGCAGTGACGACAATGCTTGTTCGTCCACTTCAGTTGTCGTAGGAGGCGAGGGGCTCCACGTAGACTGCCGCTGTGCTCTGATCATGCTCAAGGCCAGTTGAAAGGTCTTGCTTGATTTAAACCCGCTGTCCTTATTTATTAATCCGTCATGTAGTCGTATCTCTAAGGCTTCTATAAGAATACAATTCCACAAGGTATTGGATTGTTACAACAACTTGGTGTCGTCATAATTCATGGTATATCCGTGGGTGATGCAGTGCTCTGCAACAGCGTTCTTGGTCGGCTGAACGTTATCTGTGTGGCCTTCATGCTAATTACATCTCTCCTGCAGTGTACGGATAGTCTGGCCTACATACATTTTCTCACACTGCCAAAGGATGCGATAGACTCCCGGTTTCCGGAGCCTAAGATCATCCTTTACATCCTAATAAAGTTTTCGTCTTGCCAGGTGTTGGGAATAGTCTTCCGATTTTGGCTGATGTGTTCCCCACTCATAGAATAATCAAGTCGCAACTGTTTTGTCTTCGTCTTCAGCAAGCTATGGCCCTGGCTTCTTCGGTTTTAAGGCACATTGTATCCGGCGGTTTCTGTAACCTTTCGTACGGAGCATGGCCTGTAGGTGAGAAATATACTTTTTTTTTCTTAGTTCTTGATAGATGTGCCATAGTTCTAGAGTTCTTTGTACAAACTTTGAATAGTTTTGCTGAATTTAACGAAGAAAACAACCATACTCGAAACAATTTTCGTATTGAAAACATTCTTTGTCAGTTTCCGCAAATGGAAATTCGTAGAACAGTTCTGAGGACAGTTCTGAACAGATCTCCAAGAGTTACATCCAAAATCGTAAGAAAATTTTTTGTGCAGCTAATAGTTTACGAAATGATTGCAATTTAAGGAGAAAATCTTTTCACTTACTGTAAAGTTGGCACCCTTTTTTTCAGAAATATACATTTTTTTCAGAGTTCTTGATAGATATGCCATAGATCTAGAGTTCTTTGTACAAATTGTCAATAGTTCTGCAAAATTTTGCGAAGAAAACTATAATACTCGATAAAATTTTGGTGTGGGAACCATTCTTTGTCAATTTTCGCAAAAAGTAAATTCGTACAGCAGTTCTGAGGACACTTCTGAACAGAACCCCAAGAGCTCTATCGAAAATCCCAATAACATGTTTTTGTGGCGATAATAGTTTATGAGATAAATTGATTTAATGTGGGACACGCTTTCTCTACAGGAAATACAGGGCTATTACAAATGATTGAAGCGATTTCATAAATTCACTGAGGCTCCATTCATTGACATATGGTCACGACACACTACAGATACGTAGAAAAACTCATAAAGTTTTGTTCTGCTGAAGCCGCACTTCAGGTTTCTGCCGCCAGGGCGCTCGAGAGCGCAGTGAGACAAAATGGCGACAGGAGCCGAGAAAGCGTATGTCGTGCTTGAAATGCACTCACATCAGTCAGTCATAACAGTGCAACGACACTTCAGGACGAAGTTCAACAAAGATCCACCAACTGCTAACTCCATTTGGCGATGGTATGCGCAGTTTAAAGCTTCTGGATGCCTCTGTAAGGGGAAATCAACGGGTCGGCCTGCAGTGAGCGAAGAAACGGTTGAACGCGTGCGGGCAAGTTTCACGCGTAGCCCGCGGAAGTCGACGAATAAAGCAAGCAGGGAGCTAAACGTACCACAGCCGACGGTTTGGAAAATCTTACGGAAAAGGCTAAAGCAGAAGCCTTACCGTTTACAATTGCTACAAGCCCTGACACCCGATGACAACGTCAAACGCTTTGAATTTTCGGCGCGGTTGCAACAGCTCATGGAAGAGGATGCGTTCAGTGCGAAACTTGTTTTCAGTGATGAAGCAACATTTTTTCTTAATGGTGAACTGAACAGACACAATGTGCGAATCTGGGCGGTAGAGAATCCTCACGCATTCGTGCAGCAAATTCGCAATTCACCAAAAGTAAACGTGTTTTGTGCAATCTCACGGTTTAAAGTTTATGGCCCCTTTTTCTTCTGCGAAAAAAACGTTACAGGACACGTGTATCTGGACATGCTGGGAAATTGGCTCATGCCACAACTGGAGACCGACAGCGCCGACTTCATCTTTCAACAGGATGGTGCTCCACCGCACTTCCATCATGATGTTCGGCTTTCTTAAAGAGGAGATTGGAAAACCGATGGATCGGTCGTGGTGGAGATCATGATCAGCAATTCATGTCATGGCCTCCACGCTTTCCTGACTTAACCCCATGCGATTTCTTTCTGTGGGGTTATGTGAAAGATTCAGTGTTTAAACCTTCTCTACCAAGAAACGTGCCAGAACTGCGAGCTCGCATCAACGATGCTTTCGAACTCATTGATGGGGACATGCCGCGCCGAGTGTGGGAGGAACTTGATTATCGGCTTGATGTCTGCCGAATCACTAAAGGGGCACATATCGAACATCTGTGAATGCCTAAAAAAACTTTTTGAGTTTTTGTATGTGTGTGCAAAGCATTGTGAAAATATCTCAAATAATAAAGTTATTGTAGAGCTGTGAAATCGCTTCAATCATTTGTAATAACCCTGTATGTATGTATTCGTACAACAGTTCTGGACATCACGTGAAGAGTTCTATCGAAAATCCTGATAGAAATTTTTTGTGCAGGTAATAGTTTATGAGGTAATTGTAACTTAATTAGAAACCTCATAAGAGCTCCTATTGTGAAGCTGGCACGCTTTTTTCAGAAATATATGTTTTTTCAGAGTTCTTGATAGATATGTCATAGTTGTAAAGTACTTTGTACAAAATTAAAATACTTCTGCAGCATTTAGCGAAGAAAACAACAATACTGGAAAAAATGTCGGTATCGAAACCATTCTTTGTCGATTTTCGCGGAAAGTAAATTCGTACAACAGTTCTGAGGACACTTTTGAACTGAACGCTAAGAGTTCTATCGAAAATCCTAATAACATCATTTTGTGGCGATGATAGTTCATACGATAATTGCTTTAGTGTTAGACCCACTTTCCTCACAGAAGAAAATAAATTCGTACAACAGTTTTGATGAACAGATCTGGATAAGACCCCGCGACTTTTACCGATAAGCATAATAACAATTTTTTGTGGTGATAATAGTTTGTAAGATTATTCATTAATTGTGGAGCTCACTTACTCTGCGAGGAAAAAATGTATCTATTCGTACAACAGATCTGATGACAGCTCTGGGTATTATTGTAAGAGTTCTATCGAAAATGCTAGTAATTTATTTCGTGAAGGTAATTGTTTACGAATTAGCTACATTTAATAAGGAATGCTTATGAGAATTTCCCATGACGTTTGCACCCCTTTTACGAGAAATATACATTTTTTTCATAGTTATTGATACGTATGCAATAGTTCTAGAGTTCCCTAATCAAAACACGAATAGTTTTGCTGAATTTCGAGAAGAAAACAATTAGTCGGCAAAATTTTGGTATAGTAAAAAATTATTTGTCAGTTAGGAAAGAAATTGTATAACAGTTCTGTTGGCGGTTCTGGACTGTTGACAGTTCTGGATACCACCGAAAGAGTTCTTTTGGAAACCCTCATAACATTTTTATTGTGCCAATAGTTTATGAAATAGATTGTGTGTCACTCTGCAATGGGTGTGTGCCGACATGAAACTTACTGGCAGATGAATCTGTGTGGAGGGCTGGGTCTCTAACCCCAGGCTGTGACGAAGCAATATCTTCACAATATCCTTTCTTCCACGAGTGCTACTTCTGCAATTTTCGTAGGACAACTTCTGTGAAGTTTGGAATGCAGGAGCTGTGAGGACGGATCGTGAATTCTCACTTTTATTTTGGATTTATGTGAGACATAAACAATGTCACAGTCTGCACTGCAGTACACAAGAAGCTCTTTTATCTGGACAAGTTGGAACCGGATGTAATCCGGATTACCGAAAATCTGGATAATCCGGAAATATTCTACTAAATACAAAAAGTCTACGTGTTCAGCAATGTACAAATGCCGGTACAGCTTCTTAACACTGACTGTAGTAACTCTAGGTGGAAGTGTGAGATGTGCATGCTTAGATGATTCAATTAGAGATGGCTCGTCAGTACAAAATAAACAGATCGCTGAGAGAGCGGATACATTTACACGTGCCACTAGCCAAATGCTGTCACACCTGTCGAGAAGCGCACCAGAAGTACAATGAGCTGTTGTGGGAGAGCTGTTGGCGTGGTTGCTATGCAACTTACTTAATGGGCCCCAATACACCGTTATATTAATGTACAATACTTGAGAAACAATGTCATTCACACTCTCTGAACTCCTTAATCACTCGGTAATAGACTAAATTACCGGCATAGTGATAAGCAGCCTATGTACCCTGCCGACTACATATCTTCGTGTTATAAAAAAAAAAAAAAAAGGCAAAGACCAAGGGACACAAAATATGAATCCGTATAAACCGGAACTCCGAATTAGTGAGTGCCAAATAAACGAGGTTCTTGTTTCGAACTTCCTATTAACGTTGATACTGTATCCCGTCAAAATAATAACAACTCTATCAGTCATATACTGAATTAGGATTTTAACATACTACTTAGATCGTTTGTACAATATGTTCATTTAAATATACTTATATTACTATACATTGTAAAGACTTAGGCTCTCACTGTAGTGTGGCTCATCAAACGTCCACACTTACTTTCTAAGTAGAACAAATGTTTGCAACAATATTAATGATAGAAATTTCAAATTTACTCTCTACACACAGCACATATTATTTGTATTCTAGAGTCTGGTGCTCATGACACATAACTTTCATCCATGAGCGTCCTGAGCATATTTTTAGCTGTTAGTGGGTCCTGGATCTCATGTTTTACGTAATAAAATTCTTCTGGTTCTTCCTGATTCTAAAAATATACACTTCATGTCCAGTACCTCCTCATTCTCGTGCTTAAATGTCATTTTGTTTAATTTGGGCGCCCAAATTTCCGTAGAAACTCGTTTATGTAATATCTCTGAAGAACCTGTCGACTGTCATATGTGCATGAAAAATGTTTACATGGCATAAAAGAAAATCAGAATTCGTTTCAACAGTTGCATTTGGAAACACTTCCCGAAATCTGTTTTTGTTGGCATTTCATCTTTTCACATTGGTGAAATGGATATCACAATACGTTTTCTATGATGGACTAAAAAGCAGATGGAAAACAATGAGCAGACCAGGCACCAAAATTAGGAACAACATGAAAATTTTCCTGCTATGAGCGGACATGCAACATACTACAGAAATTGAAAAAGCAGCTGAAAGCATGAAAAAGAAGGCCAGAATAAAAAAGAAAAGAAGCAAAACTAAAGAAAATGAACAGGACACGAAAGAAATCAAGAAGATTATGGAGCAGGAATGGTCTGAAATGTCGGCATTGAGAGGAAAATGACATACAAATCTCTAGTTTCAATTTTCTGTAATCAACGTGTTTACCCATAGAGATATTGTTACCGGTACCTCATCCACTATTAAAGCTACATAAACAAAGTTATGTATGAATAATAATATAGTGCTTGCCTACACACTGAACCACATTATTCAAAAATGGATTAAATATTTTAAGCTGTAGTGTGTCATATTATGTTCTTAAATTATTAGGGAAAAAATTGACTCTTAAAACACCTTTTTTTAAAAATAATCAAAACATGAAACTGGTAAATATTACTGGTTTACTATCTCAACAAGGTAATAATTCAAAGAATTAAGTTTTTTTTATCTTTTATTTGGAATAGTGTGTAAGTACATTGAACCTAAAATAACAATTACGTGTAATGCAGTATGTAAGAAGAGCATCAATTTTCACTGCACAATGTATTCCACAGATTTACAATTTTTTTCACCTAGAGCTCACAATTTACTAATTGTTTGACAAAAGTTTCATTCCTGAATCTATTGACAGTCTTGCATTATTAAATATCAAAGTACCAGTAAAAACTACAGGCCGTAAAGTACAAGTCCTCTTAACATCTCTTTTTCAGGAAACACTGAAACACAGAAGGAAATACATATGTAGGGAATTCAGTAATAAATAAGCATAGAATTTATGAGGTGTGAAACAACTAAAAAATAGGTACAAAAAATATATACGTGAAATTTAGGGCATAAAGTGCTCATATTCTAGTAACTAAAACAGGAAGGCTGTGATTCCAGAAACAAAGATACTAAGAATTAACATAAGAGCTGTATTTGTTATATTTAGATATCAAGTTTTTGCAGTTGCTTACCTTTTAAAGCAAACTTCGTATGTAGGAACTAATTGTTTCGTCTCGTCAGTCTTGTAACTGCCATTTAAAAATCTTCCTGTCTTGACATATATGAACAGGTGTGGAGAAATTATCGTTTCTTTTGAAACTCTCCGTGCATCTTTATACAGGTCATCGTACTGCTTCCAGTAGGTTCCATTGAAGACATATGCCGTGTATCGTTTGATGGAGCTATTATAATGAATGGCACCAACGAGAGTGGCTACGATTTCTTTCGTGACCGTTTGCAACACACATTTATTCCTTTGATTCGGAGGAAACTGATCTTCAGTTAGTGGTTAAGGTGTTATACTAGTATCCATCATCAAGTAGCATCCGAATTTCTTTTCTTCGAGTGCTTCTCCTTTACATCTGTTGCCTTTTATGATAGTCTTTGGACCTCCATTTGTTGCATCTACAGCCTCTTGCTCTGAAAAGCACATACCTATCAACGGAAATATAATGTAGTTTCACATAGCGTGAATTTAGGCATGTCAGGCACGATATCTTTTTGTTGAAATTCGCAGTATTTTAATATTGTCTCGTATAATTCCCCAACATTCGACTCTGCATTCAGAGACAATATTTTTCGAGAGATTACTCCTTTTTTTAAGAACAATATCACATATAACATATCAAATCTCTGCTTAAAATGCTGGGAGTTTATGATTTTTTGTCCAAAATATCCAAAGCCAGATCCAAAAATGAATGGCTCACCATTTGAATGGTACGTCTGAAATCATCATTCACTGATATTACTTGCATGAGTAAGGTCACCGAAGAATCGAAGCCGCTCGTTCCCTTCAAGTTGTAAGTAGCAGATTTGAATCTGCTTTAGGACCCATTTGGGAAAAGGGGCAAATTAATCTCTATGAATTTCTTAGTCGAGTTCCACTTCGTACAATCATATAAGTAGTTTTTTTGCTCTTAGTTTGCGTGCTCGATGTGACAATGATTTCATTTTGAAGCTTTTTCGGCATCTCTTTAGAGTGCAAATTCGGCAGTAAATTATCATCTGAAGAGCACTAAAGACACACACTATCACTCTTGACTGAGAGACTGTTGTTCTTCGCATTCATAGCAAATGAGCTCTAAGTAGGAGAGAAACTGTATTCAAAACTATAAAAAATTTTGTGCAACTCTGTCTCATTGCCATCTTTGTGTCAGGTCTCATTTCGTAAGGTATTGTTCAGTGTGGTCTCATAATTATTCAGTAGAAGATTGCTTTTGGGGTTTGTTATCTTCAGCTTCTTATTTTTTCCTCTCCAATTTTCTTCTTCGTGGTAAGGCAGTGATGCTTCAGTTAGTTTGTGATTCACAGCTTGCTTTGAATCTTGTTTTTCCATCATAAGTGGCGCTAACAGTTTTGTTTCCTCACGCAGCCAGTTCAAATGTTGAAAAACGAATTTGTCTACTTGTAAAGGTAGCTTGTCAAAGCCCATTTTCTTTAATTTGAAAAACTGTCCTTCAGTCGCTGCCGACGAACGAATAGATAAAAGAATATGGAAAGAAGGATACATCACAGCTGTTCACAGTGGTATATAGTACATCAACTCTTTCAGCATCTCTGCAGCATTAGGTGTGGTGTACGGATTCACATCAAAGAGAGTGTCGTCCTTAATATGATTCACGATGACTTCCTCTTTATTTTAGATACGTTTTGCCCTAACAATCCACGCGTTTGCAGTATATTCCTTAGAGTTCAAAATTGATTTCAAAAGACAGTCATCATTGTTTTCAACATCATCAGATTTCTAGTCATCATCTTTCCTTTAGTCAATATATGAATGACGTGGGCCACCAGTTATAATGTACCAAGGTGGTGCTGATATTCCATTGATGAATATTCTCGACCGCACTCATCAATACCAAGATGTTCACTCAATGCAACAACTTAAAGTGGGCGCAAAGCACTTTCGATATCACGAAAATCTGTCATCATGTGTATATGAGCCAAAACATGAGGATAAAGTTATTTTACTTGTGATTTACCTCTTGAGAAGCATTTCCACCTCCACGTCATGACCATAAAATGGTTTTAATCTATTCTCAAACAACACGAGGGTAGAAAGAAAAGGCAAATGGAATTTTGTGATGTTCATAAATTTTATCAGCCATCAAATCGGTCCATTTCCGTATTTCCAGTCTTGAAGGCTTTCCAAGTTTCTTGTTTGTTGGTTTTATGGTAGACCATTTTTCTACTGACAGTAGTAGGTCAAATTGCTTTGTCATGTCCTTGATGCACGAGGAACCAAAAACATTCCACGACGCATCTTTGCTGTTGTCGTCTTTTTCTTCAGTGAAACATTCCAGCTTGAAGGTGTTTCTAACAAAAGTAAGAGGAACATGATGATCTTCTTTAATTCTTATTTAAATTGTTTAGAAGACATTTTCGTGCCGATGTAGGCCATGGCATCGGACAGTTTTTGGAAGACCGGATGAGAAGGTGGGAATTGAATGCCTCTATCATCGATCACCTTAAATTCCTCCACGCAGACAAGACGTTTCAATTCTTGTAGATTGTACATTTTTATGGGTATTATGGTTCATAAATACCACTTACACAACAGCACCGACTGCACAACAGGCACTGACTGCACAAGAGCTCTGACAACGAGCATAATAATTAATCGCATGAGTGTGAGTAGTATTGTTGTGAATACTCATTAGGGGCAGATCAAGGAGCGAAATGCAGCGCAGGCGGGCGCCTTCACACGGCGCGGCGCTCACCACCCAAAAAGTGCAGCTGTTGTTGTCATTAGCTCCGATGCTACCATGAGAAGCTTTGATGCTACCACGATTGTAACTGCTACGCTGACGCCACTTGCCCATTGTTTAAAAGCGGCGGTTCACGTGTTCATTGTTTCCAGATGTAGTGCCACTACTTTGCATTGTTGCTATGCTTTGTTTATTACTTCTTGGTCTCGAGAGGTCTCAGGGACGTTTCATAGTTTTATTATCCTTCCATCAGGCTCAGCTGTTTAGATTGATACATGTAGAAATTTTCTGTAAATTACTTTTTAACAATTGGTAGTGTATAGACGCCTTCTCGTTGATAGCTTCTCTTCTCCGTATGATTCTGTAAATTCCTTGTCGACAATTGGCAGAACTGGCACCTTCTCGTTATAGCTTCCTTTCTCTGTATGCATTTCATTGTTGTATGATTCAGTATCGCAGCCAGTGCTCTGTTGATAACATGTGAGCTGATTGCTCATTTTTATCCACTGCGCCCTTTTGTATTTCATTTCAACAATTAATTTATTTGCTTATCAACGTAATAAGTAGTACAAAGCTAATCCATAATGTAAAATGCTCTTAAATTCTTTTTGAACTGTTTAACCGTTAGTGCCTGCTGTCTGAACGTCAAATATCAAATCAATATGCGGCACCTGAATGCATTATTTTATAGGAATTTTTAAGTGGGATGTACTCGATCATGTTGAAGAAATCCAAAGCATATTGTTCGAAGATGATAATAGTATTGGGACAAGGCTGATTCTAGTGCACTCTGCATTGTGTCCATATATATCCAAGGTGTTTGCGATGACGTCATCCAACATTGCGGCGTGTAACTTGGCAACAGCACATGACATAATCCAAGATGTCTGCAATGACATCATTCATGATGGCGGATTATGGTGGGAAGTTTGAATATCGGCGGGAAAGTGCCACGCGAACCTCCCCCCAGAAGAATGGTGGGAAGTTCAAATTCCAGCAGGATAATGAATCACACAACATTTGTCTCTAGTAAGCAAAGAAAATTGTTGGAAGATAGTTCACTTGGCCTACCTCCACTAACCTAAGTCACCCAACTGACACTTTCTCCTATGAACTGGCGCCAAGTTTCAATTTTGGCGGTAAACAAAGGTTGCTTGGGGGTTCACTACCAACCTAAGAAAATGGCGCAAAAGGAAGGCCACTTGTACTACCCTCAGTCACCCAAGCGCCACCTCCTCCTAATGATTCATAGGAAAAGGACTTGGGCATAAGTATTTTTTTAAACAATTTGATGCAGGTGTGTTTGCCATGAGGTCCAGAGCCAAACTGACTTAGTACATAGCGCCATCACGTGAGGGCGCTCTCATCCATGATGTAATCCAAGATAGCGCCAAACAGTGTGTTCACCACGAGCTGCAGACTCCAACCGACTTATTACATATTGCCACCACCATAGTGCTCTACTGTGATGTCAGGTGATGACACAAGTACCGTTATCCAAGATGGCTGCATACATTTTGCTCGATATATGGTCTAGGACACAGCCACTGCATGATCCCATTATGTAATGCCAGATCGTTGCTCACAGTATGTGCAACACACATCACCCCTGTACTCAAGCGCTGAGAGTGAGAGATGTTGCAATGCTTTCTCTCTCACGCATTAATAACAGGGTATGCAGCGTGTGTATAACACACGAGTGAGCGAGATTTTATGTCTGTGTTCAATGTTCCTATGTTATAACTGTCTTGGACCGCACTCCACCCAGAATGCTGCGTTCTTTAACGGATGCAATGTCTCTGTGTTCAATGTCTCCAAGTTATATATCTGTTTTGGACCGCACACTACACAGATTCCTGCGCCTTTTAACAGATTCTATGTCTGTGTCATGTGTTATATCTGCTTTGGACCACAGTTCACAGACTGCTGCGTCCTTAAACGGTTTTTGCGTGTGCTATATCTGTTTTTGGACCGCAAACTGCTGCACCCTTCAACTGATTGTGTGTGTGTATGTATGTGTGCATGCTACAGAGACTTTTTTTCATGCTGGATATTATACTCAGTCTTTTCCATCTTTCTAGAATACATCCTGTGGATGTTAGCCAAGCTAGACCAACAGCTAGAGGTCGAGAGGGCTGAAGCACAGTGTGAATGTAAGTATATTTGTAAAAATCATAACTCTTGGATAAAATAATTTCTTGTAATATACACTCCTGGAAATGGAAAAAAGAACACATTGACACCGGTGTGTCAGACCCACCATACTTGCTCCGGACACTGCGAGAGGGCTGTACAAGCAATGATCACACGCACGGCACAGCGGACACACCAGGAACCGCGGTGTTGGCCGTCGAATGGCGCTAGCTGCGCAGCATTTGTGCACCGCCGCCGTCACTGTCAGCCAGTTTGCCGTGGCATACGGAGCTCCATCGCAGTCTTTAACACTGGTAGCATGCCGCGACAGCGTCGACGTGAACCGTATGTGCAGTTGACGGACTTTGAGCGAGGGCGTATAGTGGGCATGCGGGAGGCTGGGTGGACGTACCGCCGAATTGCTCAACACGTGGGGCGTGAGGTCTCCACAGTACATCGATGTTGTCGCCAGTGGTCGGCGGAAGGTGCACGTGCTCGTCGACATGGGACCGGACCGCAGCGACGCACGGATGCACGCCAAGACCGTAGGATCCTACGCAGTGCCGTAGGGGACCGCACCGCCACTTCCCAGCAAATTAGGGACACTGTTGCTCCTGGGGTATCGGCGAGGACCATTCGCAACCGTCTCCATGAAGCTGGGCTACGGTCCCGCACACCGTTAGGCCGTCTTCCGCTCACGCCCCAACATCGTGCAGCCCGCCTCCAGTGGTGTCGCGACAGGCGTGAATGGAGGGACGAATGGAGACGTGTCGTCTTCAGCGATGAGAGTCGCTTCTGCCTTGGTGCCAATGATGGTCGTATGCGTGTTTGGCGCCGTGCAGGTGAGCGCCACAATCAGGACTGCATACGACCGAGGCACACAGGGCCAACACCCCGCATCATGGTGTGGGGAGCGATCTCCTACACTGGCCGTACACCACTGGTGATCGTCGAGGGGACACTGAATAGTGCACGGTACATCCAAACCGTCATCGAACCCATCGTTCTACCATTCCTAGACCGGCAAGGGAACTTGCTGTTCCAACAGGACAATGCACGTCCGCATGTATCCCGTGCCACCCAACGTGCTCTAGAAGGTGTAAGTCAACTACCCTGGCCAGCAAGATCTCCGGATCTGTCCCCCATTGAGCATGTTTGGGACTGGATGAAGCGTCGTCTCACGCGGTCTGCACGTCCAGCACGAACGCTGGTCCAACTGAGGCGCCAGGTGGAAATGGCATGGCAAGCCGTTCCACAGGACTACATCCAGCATCTCTACGATCGTCTCCATGGGAGAATAGCAGCCTGCATTGCTGCGAAAGGTGGATATACACTGTACTAGTGCCGACATTGTGCATGCTCTGTTGCCTGTGTCTATGTGCTTGTGGTTCTGTCAGTGTGATCATGTGATGTATCTGACCCCAGGAATGTGTCAATAAAGTTTCCCCTTCCTGGGACAATGAATTCACGGTGTTCTTATTTCAATTTCCAGGAGTGTATATTGGTTTTCCAAGTGTCTAGATTGAGCTTTCTTAGACATATTCTTTTCTTTTCTTTCTAGATGATTCCACACATAGAAAGGGGAATGCCAAGGATGTCATGCAAGGCGGACGTGAAATCCCTGACTTGGCCCACAAGATGGCGGCCACGACGGATCAACAACAAGATTCCGAAAGGCGCAATATTATGGCCCTTTTAGATGAGGAGGTGAATATTCCTCAGTGGGTGGGAGACCTCAGTGAATGTGGCGATGAGTTGCTCAAGCCATGGAGCCAGAGTGGAGAAGGTGAATATTTTTGAGCTTTATCGTTACAGCAAATAATTACCACTATTTAGTCTTATTATTCGTTCTTTTAAACCTAGATTATTAAACTTATTTTTTCTCATTATGTTACACATGTATCACACAAAGTACCCCGTATACCTAGTGCGGTGGTTGTGGGGGCGGAAATTGGTAGCACACCACCCCAGAAGCACGCTGCGCCGTGTATAGCGCCAATCAGAGCTGCGCAGGGGGCAGCAGCAGCAGCAGCAGCACCTCCCCTTGTGCCACCACAAGCGCTCTGGCGCCCATGGGCCACTCAGCTGGCAGAAGAAGAACGAAAGGTGCATCTGTCACCCACCCCACCGGTCGGTAATGGGACCAACACATCCCGGGGGCCGTCGCTGCAGCGCAGTTGGTCCAGCCGACTATCACCACTTCCGCCACCATCTCAGGCAGCTTATCCCCGCCACCAACGAAAGGTGCATGTACCAGTGCATATATCTCTCCCTACAGATGACGCACCATCACCAGCACCATCTACTAGTAACAGTAATAGTGATTATCTTGCTGCTAGTGGTAGAGCACTCCCCCATCTTATTGATAGTGAAGTACTTAAGAATAATTGTGTAATGACCCCTCTAGAATACTCAGCAGGTGCTAGGGCTTTTGAGGGGCCCATCCCTTTCACGAGGATTGAGAATCTGGGAGGGACGTAACCTGACCCTGTCGGGTTTTTAGAGGCGTGCCTCTCTGTCTTGGAGACCGAGCTCCTCAAAGTCCTAGACGATCCGAGATTTAACGAAATTAAATGCAGTTTAGTACTATGCTGTGAGTTGAATCACCCACCTAAACATCCAGGTGATACAGAAACAGCAACTCTGCACTATATATGGGGTGATAATGGCGTTATTTCTTGGATCACATCCATTACTGCGTGCTAACGTGAAACCACCTTGAGCTCTATTATGGCCAGATTTTCCGAGATGGAAGTACGCGGGTCCGCTAAAGCGCTCAGCTGTATACCACACCTCGACATCCATACACATGTCTATGATCCGGTAAGTGGAGGGTCCGGTTATATTAAACTCCCTGAGGATATTAAGAGACAGAAGGCATGCATTAATGTCGAAAATGGAAAGGATCAGGCTTGTTTCGCATGGTCAATCCTGGCTTCTGAGACGAATTACAAGAAAGTTGTGCAACGTCCGAGAATTTACAAGGTCAGTGATATTAACCCATATTATAACTTTGATGGTATAGAGTTCCCTGTAAAGGTTCAGGACATACCTAAATTTGAGGAGCAGAATACCGGAATATCAGTTCACGTCTATGACCTGGAGAAGAAGAAGAAAACCAAGTCAGATGAGTAAGACAAGCACATAGTCGTCGACTCCCTCCATTTCTCAAAATCAGCAGGTGAGTGAGAGCTGCATGTTAACATGCTGCTCTTTCCTGAAGGTGATAGTGATCACTATGTCAGGATCAAAGACATGTCCCGCCTCCTTTCCTCCCACTTAAGTAACAACCAGTGTAAAAGGCAATTTTGTTTAAGGTGTCTGAATTGTTTTTCATCAGAAGAGGTATTAGCGATGCATCTATTAGATTGTGCTTCCAAGGACCCAGTACATGTCATTATGCCCACAGAGGAAAATAATTTCATTAAATTTGAAAATGTTCACCACCAGCAGCGATGTCCTTTTGTAGTGTACGCCGACTTTGAATGCCTGCTGGCTGCTATTACTCGTACTGAAGGGAACCTCTTAGCCTCACATACAACCTTCACACAAAAACACGCAGATTACGTGGCAGTGTTCAAAGTTGTTTGGGATATGATTCTAAACTTAACCGCTATCAGTCTTATGTTGGGTACAATCCTGTAGTTTTGTTCCTCACTGAGGGATCCATGGGGGACTGTGTGAATGCATTCACAGGCATGCCAAGGCAAATAACCCACGGATTGATGTCAGCTTTAACGCATCCCTTCATTCGAGTTACAATATGTACCTAGATGTGAACAACTTATACAGGCACACCATGATGCAGCCACAGCCAGTTGGTGGGTTTCGATGGATGTCTGAAAACGAATTGAACGGATTATGTGGACAAATAATGGGTCTTGCGGCCGATTCTCATGTAGGGTATGTGTTTGAGGCAGACATCTCATATCGTAATAATTTGCTTTGAGAGACAAGCGACTTGCCCTTATGTCCAGAGCAACAAATTTCGCCCAGGAAGCACGATCCCTAAACTGCTGGCTACTGTTGGAGATAAGCAGAGGTATATTATTCATTTTCGTAACCTCCAGCAGTTCCGCAGATTAGGGCTGAAGCTTGTTGGAATCACCCGAGCAATCCTCTTCAAGCAATCCCTCTGGTTGAAGGAGTATATTGAACTAAATATCGAAAATAGGGCAGTCGCTAGTAATGATTTTGAAAAAGATTTTTATAAATTAATGAAAAATTAAATTATCGGGAAAACTGTGCAGAATCTAAGGAATGAACTAAACAGTTTGATTAGAACCAAAGTCGGAAGGGCGTTATGGCTTGGGAAAGTGTACAGCCAGGAAACATTTTAAGCGTGCCATCATCTTCAATGGCAACTTCGTTGCTTTGGAGATGTCGAAGACTGTAGTAGAGTTTATGGAACCTATTTATTTGGAATTGTGCATACTGGATATCTCCAAATTATACATGTATCGCTTCCACTACGAGTTTGCGAAACCTCATTTTGTAGAACCAAAGTACCTTTATATGGATACAGATAGCTTTATCTACTGGATCAAGAACTGCAATCTGTATCGAGTAATTAGGTGCAATGGTAAAGAATTCGACATGTCTTCTTATGAGGTCCATAACCCTTACGGTATTGTTCCTAAGAACAAGAAGGTTATCGGTCTCATGAAAGACAAGGCGAATGGTTTACCGATTGTAGAGTTTGTGGGATTGAGGTCCAAAATGTACGCATATCATACATTAGACAGGGACACCCAGAGGCCAGCAAAGGATGTTATACATGTGGCATCTTGAACACTTACTGGTTGAAGACTATTTGCAGTGCTTGTATGGTCGCAGCGTTCAAGGCGCTCCTCCACACATCATTCGGCAAACTAGCATTCGATCACGAGCTCACGAGGTGTACTCTGTACTGCAATCTAAAGTCGGATTGTCTCCTCAAGGGATGAAAGATTGATTTGTGAGGATGGGGTGGAAACTCTCCCATACTCACACCATTTACTTGAGATGAAAGTAGGGTTCTGAGACTCTGGTTGATAGATTGAGAGAGAATGAGCGTGTGAATGGGGTGATGGGGGTTTATGCATCGAATAGTGTGGCTCCATTATCATAGTGTAAATAATGAATGAGTGTGTGGTTCAAATGGTTCAAATGGCTCTGAGCACTATGGGACTTAACATCTGTGGTCATCAGTCCCCTAGAACTTAGAACTACTTAAACCTAACTAACCTAAGGACATCACACACATCCATGCCCGAGGCGGGATTCGAACCTGCGACCGTAGCAGTCGCGCAGTTCCGGACTGAGCGCGTAGAACCGCTAGACCACTGCGGCCGGCAATGAGTGTGTCGTGTGGTGTGTATCGTTCTGTGTGCTTCCGTGTATGTCAGAGTGTGGGAGCCTGTGTGTAAGAAACCAAGTTTTTGCACTTCATATGTGCGTGCCTGTGAGCAGTTATAGATTAGATTTTAGTTTATAAGTTTCAACTGCCGCTAGCCATACAGTCAGAACTAGTTTTAAGTACGTGAGTTCCACCCAGTTAAAATGTCTATATATATGTTCACTTGCTTGTGGTAGTGGAAAATGTTTAGAGCCACCCACTTCAGAAATATATGATCACATCACTTGCTTGTGGTAGTGGAAAATTTTTAGAGCAATCCAATTCAACGAAATACTTTCACCTGCTTGTTGTATTGGAAAAAAAGTCTTTTCTGTTTCAGGTGGAACTTCACTAGTGGTAGTATTTAGCCTGTAAGATAGTGTAATTAGTTTGTAGTAGTAGTACCTCTGCATTAGTTGTAAACTGATATAATGTAAATCTCATTCATGTATCTGTTAACTGATATAATGTAAATCTGAATCACGTATCTGTAAACAGCAGAATGTTGATATCTCTCAAAAAAATGTAAATCTGGATCCCGTAGCTGTAAACTGATATAATGTAGATCCGAATCACGTATCTCTAAACAGATATTTCTCAAAGGAAATCTGAATCACCTATCTGTAAGCTTATATTTAGTAAACATTGTTAAATCGGATTCACGTATTCACAAGTAAATCTCAGTTTAATAATAAATTTACTTGTAACTCTTCAGGCTTTCCCGGCGATCTAATGACATCTTGGGTTGTCGAGTGTTCTTATGGATATCAGCGTCGTACTTGCACGATATTTCGGTCACGTTGCTCGTAACCTTCATCAGGTGCGACCTGAGACTGCTCCTCGAGAGTTTTTTTTTTTTTTTGCACTTTTCATTCTCTGCCCTGAGGGGACAGAGCGGGCTGTTTTAGGGCTTGCTATTTGCCCTTTTCAGCCATAGGTTTATGCAATTTATTTTTAAACAATTTTTACATTTCTCTTGCTACATAGTGCAAGTTTCCTTTTGGTCATAAACAATTACAAAGATCTTTACATATTTTAACATTTATAATGGGATTTTAACAATTTCAATGATATTTTAGCAGTTTTAGTGATATTGTAACAATTTCAATGAGATTTTGACAATTACAATTATATTTTAGCAATTTCAGTGATATTTTAACAATTTTTGTTGATATTACATTACAGTTTCGTTTTTCTTCAGTTTATATTACAATGCATTTGTTCTTTGTCGTTAATAGTTTATAATTACAGATATCTTATAAAATGGGTAACTACTTATTCTACTATACGTATGCATTTGTTTTACATTTCTTATTTAGTGTACAGAGCGAGGGAGTGGGAGTAGAGGGAGTTGGGTTGGCGAGGGAGTGGGAGTAGAGGGAGTTGGGTTAGGTGTATTTTGGTGGTTCTTTGTGGGCCATGTTCTTGTGTGCTTGGTGGTGTTTGTGTTTTATTCTTGAGTCCTTTCGTCTAGGTGTGGTGGAATGGTGGTGTTTGTTGTTAGTGGTGATAGGATTGGGGCGAGATCGGGGTACGTCTTCGCTGTGTTGTGGGCGATTGTGTGGGAGGGTGTAGTGTGTTTGAATTTGGGTTTCCTTTTTGTTCTGTGGTTGACTGTGATTATGTCCTCCATGTTCGGTCTTTTGTTTAGGATATGATTTCCGTATCTGGCTATCATTTTGGCTAACCTGGTTTGTAGTGGCTCCACTGTGGTTGTCTCATATACTTCATTGCTTGGTGTTAAATACGGTAGCCTTGCGATACTTCGTATTAGTCTGCGTTCTGTGGTGAACAGTCTTTTGGCAATCGGTGCATGTATGCCTCCCAGGGGGGCTGCAGCATACTCTAGAACTGGACGAATGAAAGTTTTGTAGGTATGTATTGCCGTTAGGGTGTTGCAGCCATGGAAGCGTCCTTGCACTTGTCGTATTAGGTTTTGTCTGAGTCGGGTTTTGTTAAGGAGGTACGTCAGGTGGGTTTTCCAGTTGAGATGTTTGTCTAGGTATACTCCGAGGTATCTAGCTGTGTCGTTTAGTTGTAGGGGGCTATTCCAGAGGGTTAGTCGGATGTCATGTTCGTTCTGTTGTTTCTTTTTTGTTAAGTGTCTGTGTCTGAAGAGGACTGTCTGTGTCTTGGTTGGGTTAGGTCTTATCCTCGATTTTGCCATCCAGGTTTCTAGGCGGTGGAGGTATGTGGTCGTTTTTCGTTGTAGTGTCGTTGTGCGTAGTTCCGTACACCAGTAAGCCATATCGTCTGCATATAGTCCCATTTCTTCGCGGGGAGTCGTTACGGTAGGTATGTCAGCAGTGTAAAGTGTGTACAGTAGTGGGGACAAGATGCCACCTTGGGGGACGCCAGCTTGTGGGGTAAAGGCTTCTGACACCTGATTGGCGACGTGCACCCTGCAGGTCCGGTTGGTGATATATGTTTGGATTATGCTGACTACTTTGGATGGGATGCCGATGCTGATTAGTTTGAACAGCAGGCCCTCGTGCCATAGTTTGTCGAAGGCCCGTTCTATGTCCAGGAACACTGCGAGTGTACAGTGTCCCTGGTTGAACCCTTTGGTGATGCTGTCTGTCAGTTTAAGGAGGGGGTCATTAGTCGAGTGGTTGTGTCTGAATCCTGCTTGTGTGAGGGGGAGTAGGTTTTTCGTCTCGACGTAAGTCCTTATGCGGTCCGTTATTATTCGTTCGTATGTTTTCCCTATCACGTCCAGTAGGGATATCGGTCTGTATGATTTTGGGTCTGTCCTAGGTTTGTCGGGTTTAGGTATCATGATAGTCTTGCTTGTCTTCCAGTTTGTAGGTATTGTGTCATTGTGTAGGCAGTAATTAAAGGTAAGGGATAGGATGGGGATTATGACGTGGAGGGGGGGCTTTTTGTACGTGAATACGTCTGATTTCATTCTGTCCGGGGGCGGAGTTGCGTCCTGAGAAGATTGCGTTTTCTATTTCTACGTCTGTGATGTCTTTGGTGAGGGCCTGCTGTTTTTCGGTTTCAGTTGTTGGGGCGTTTATCAGGGTTCCTAGTTGCATGTCTACATGTCGTCTGAATATGTCATCAAATCTGTTGTCGTTCGGGAATGAGTATACGTCTTGTAGTGTTTCTTTAAAGGCTGTTGCCTGCTCGAGGGGGTCTGTAGAAGGTTCATTTTTTACTATCAGGGTGTTGGCGTGTGTCTGGCGTTGCCCTGTGAGTGTTTTGAAACTATTCCAGAACTTGCCCCCATTCCTGTAGTCCAGTTTGCTGCATGTGTCGTCCCATTGTCGTTTTATGTGTTGCGATATTAGTCTTTTGATTCTGGCGTTTATTCTGTTCCATTGTCTTTTTAGGTCTGGATTGTCGTCTCGTCTCATCTGTCACTGTAGTCGTTTCTTCTGTCGTATTATTTCTAGTGCTGCTTCTGGGATGGTGGGTTTCCAATTTTCTACTACTTTGGTGGGGATTGCTTCCTGGATCGCTTTGGTGATAGCCGTTTCCAGTTTGTTGGTGACCAGATGTAAGTCGTCTTCGTCAGTGATTGTTACAGGAATGGATAGCTCATGGTTGATAGTGTCCTGATATTTTTCCCAGTCTGCTCTATTGTACTGGCTTATTATTCTTCTGTGGGGATGGGGTGGAGGGGGGAGGTTGGCGGATGTGGAAAAGAGGATGGGTAGGTGGTCGCTGGTAATGGAGTCTCCGATTCGGGGTAGGTGGAGTGACTTGTGTAAGTTTGGGCTGTGTAGGATGTGGTCTGGGGCTGAGATACCTTGGTGTCCTATGAAGGTAGGTTCATTTAGTGGGAGTCGGAGGGTCGGGTCTGTGGTCAGGAGGTCAAATAGTCTGCGTCCGTTTCCGTTGTCTACTCTGTCGCCAAGTCTGTGGTGTCTGGCATTAAAGTCTCCTACTAGGATAGATCGAGGAAGTGAAGTAAAGTACTGAATGAACTGGACTTATAGCGCAGTCCCTGGGGGGTTATACATGCACGCTATTTTGAGTGTTCGCCTGTTGTTGTCTTTTATCTCGACCGCGATGGCTTCCGTGTTGTCAAAGGCAGCAGGGAGGGTGACCTCTTTTGCCGCAATTGTGTTGCTGACGTAGATAGCCACCCCTCCTCTGCCGTCCCGCCTGTCTTTCCTGTATGTATTATATTTTGGGAGATCGCATTTGGCTCCGTCTTTGAGCCATGTTTCGGCGACGAAAGCAGCGACGTGTATGTTTTCTTGGTGGAGAATGTGCATTAGTATGGGGCGTTTGGTTTTTATTCCTTTCGTGTTTGCGAAAAGAAGGTTCAGGTGATTTACTTCTCTAGCTTCGTCCATGTTAAGGGGGGAGGTAAGGTGGGCGGGTGGGTGGGGTGTACTTTCCTACTTCCTTGTGTGTGTTTGTGCTTCGTGCTGGTTGTGGTGTCGTGGGTCTTGCGGTGGGGTGGGAGAGGGGGAGCGGGGTCGTGCCGTGTGGTCGTGTTGTGGGTCTGTGTTGTGTGTTGTGTGTCTGTGTTGAGACGCCATGATCGGCCCCACTTGAACTCTTCCGTAGGGAGGGTGAACTTGGAGTTGGAGTGGCTGCTTAGGACGGATATAGGGTCCCATATTGGTTTGATTCCTGTGGATGCTATCGATAGGTGGGACTACACTAGGCATGGCCTTCACCTCAATAGGAAAGGGAAGGGAAAACTGTCTGGGTTCATTGCAGAAAACTTAAGGGGGGACACTGGCACAAGTGGTAAAATACCAGTGGTCAGAGGTGTCAGAGGGATGCCTTTTTTAGGATAGGGAAGGGGGAAAGAAAATGAGTTTTAAGAAAGATTGGCAGACACACTCAGTTTGAGAAAACAGATGAACAGGAGTCAGATTGTATCATACAGCCTCCATTTAAACAGTGTTTAACAGAAAGTAATCAGAAACTGCCCGTTCATCTTCGCCAAAGCAGTTACAATCCCATTAGTATGCAGTATCAGTTATCTTTATTACACCAGAACATTCCGGGACTTAGAAATAAAGTTGATGAACTACTCATTTGTATCGATGAAATGAATTCATCTAACCAAATTGACATAATCTGCCTCTCTGAACATCAAGTGACCACAGATATAGATATGTTAGACATTTCAGGATTTAAGCTAGCTTCCTGCTTCTGCAGAGTAGATATGGATGGAGGAGGAGTTGCCACATTTATCAAAAACTGCCATAAATTCAAAAACATTGACATTAATAAATTCTGTTTAGAGCAGCATCTAGAAGCATGTGCAACAAAAGTAGAGTTCCATAACAGATCCTATATAATAATAACTATTTACCGAGCACCTGCAGGAAATTATAATCTATTCTTAGATCATCTAGAAGCTCTTTTGGGTTATTTAACAGGAAGAAACAAAGAAATTTTGATTTCTGGTGACTTTAATACAGATTTTCTAATGCAATCTTCCAGTAAACATTCACTGCAGTTAGTAATGTTGTCTTTCAATCTAACTCACACTGTAAACTTTCCAACTAGGACCACTAAATCCTCAAGGACAACCATTGATAACATTTTTATAGACAAATCAAAGGAACAAAATCATATCATAAAACCTGTTATAAATGGACTATCAGATCATGACATGCAGCTCCTTGTTTTAGATGTAAATCTAAGCAGATTATCAAGACTGCTAAATCTGAGTACAGGAGAGTAGTCAATCAACCAAAAATTGAGTGTTTTAGAAAACTGCTCAAAGATATGAACTGGAAAGATGTTTATAGTGCTCATGGCATGAATGAAAAATATAACACATTCATGAACAATGTCAGTACCATGTTTGAAAACTGTTTTCCTCTAAAAGTTACTCAAATTAAACAGAAGTCTATAATAAAACCATGGATTACACAAGGAATAAAGATTTCCTGTAAGACAAAAAGGAAAATGTATCTGTCGACCAAGAAAAGCTGTAATGCTGATGATTTAGCTAAATATAGGGAATACTGTAAAACATTAAAAAAAAGTAATTCAGACGTCTAAACAAATGCACTACGAGAAGAAGATAGCAATGTCAGGGAACAAAATAAAAACAGTATGGGATATAGTGAAAGAGCAGACTGGTAGAACCAGAAAGGAACAGGAGCAAATAGCACTAAGGGTAGATGACACATTAGTAACTGATGGGCATAGTGTGGCAAATCTATTTAACAAGTACTTTATATCCGTTACTGATAGAATGGGACTTTCAGGATCAGTAAATAATACCCTTGAATATCTGAAACTAGCCTTCACAAATAGCTTCAAGTACATGAATATATCACTCACTTCACCAAAAGAAATAACGTCCATAATAAAATCTTTAAAAACAAGCATTCTAGTGGGTACGATGAAATATCAACAAAGTTAATGAAGGCATGTTCTTGTGAGTTTAGTACAATTCTAAGTTACTTGTGTAACCAGTCAATTATAACTGGGACATTTCCTGACTGGCTAAAATATGCAGATGTTAAGCCTCTATTCAAGAAAGGGGATAAAGAGATACCATCAAACTACAGACCGGTTTCACTTTTGCCAGCATTCTCAAAAATTTTAGAAAAAGTAATGTACAGGCAGCTGCTCAACCATCTGACCACAAATAACATATTATCAAGAACACAGTTTGGATTTCTGAAGGGTTCTGATATCGAGAAGGCTATTTACACCTCTAGTGAAAATGTACTTAATTCATTAAATAACAAATTACAAGCAGCAGGTATTTTCTGTGATTTGTCAAAGGCATTTGATTGTGTGAACCACAACATCCTTTTAAGTAAATTAGAATTCTATGGTGTCACGGGCAGTGCTGCAAAATGGTTCAAGTCATACCTCACTAACAGGAAACAAATGGTGTCAGTGCAAGGGACTAGTGAATTAGGTCATCAGTCATCATCAGAATGGGAAGAAATTACATGTGGTGTCCCACAAGGATCTTGTGTACATTAATGATCTCTCATCAGTTACACTGCCAGAAGCAGAGTTCGTTTTGTTTGCAGATGACACAAGTATTGCATTAAATAGTATGTCAAGTGTAGTTCTGGAAAGATCTGCTAATGATATTTTCATGGATATTAATAAATGGTTTAAAGCCAACTCACTGACATTAAACTTCGAAAAGACTCACTATATGCAATTCAAAACCTGTAAGAGGTTTCCACCCAGCATATGCATAAAATACGAAGAAGAGCAGATAGAAGAGGTTGACAGTCTTATATTCCTGGGATTACAACTTGATAATAAATTTAGTTGGGAAGAGCACACCACAGAACTGCAGAAACGCCTTAACAAATCTGTATTTGCAATTCGAGTGTTAGCAGACATAGGCGACATAAAAATGAAAAAGCTTGAATACTTTGCCTTCTTTCATTCCATAATGTCATATGGTATAATATTTTGGGGTAACTCTTCAAGTCAAACAAAAGTTTTCAGAGTCCAAAAGCGTGTAATACGTATTATTTGTGGAGTAAATTCACGGACGTTCTGTAGAAACCTCTTCAAAGAACTGAGTATACTAACTACTGCCTCTCAGTATATTTACTCAGTAATGAAATTTGTCCTAAATAATATATCTCTTTTTCCAACAAACAGCTCAGTTCATACATACAATACCAGGAACAAAAATGATCTGCACAAGGACTTAAAAGCACTTACTTTAGTTCAAAAAGGGGTTCACTACTCAGGAACACTCATCTTCAATAATTTGCCAGTAAACATAAAAAATTTAGTTACAAGTAAAGATCAGTTTAAAAGGAGCCTGAAAGACTTACTAGTGGCCAACTCCTTCTACTCCATTTACGAATTTTTTAATAGAAACAAATGATGTATTGTATATATTCATACTATTAGTATTGTTATTTCAGCTTTAAAAAAAAATTACATGTTCCACATCCACAAGGATCCCCTCAGCACGGATCTATGGAACGAAAACTAATCTAATCTAATCTGGGTGCCACTGTGTTTGCAGTTCTGGGTCCCAGCGGTCTGTTATTGTTACGTGGAGTGAGTTTCTCGCTTGTGTGGCGAACATGCCCTTCTGGAGGATTTGTCTGGATGCTCTGTCTATAGATCTTTTTAATTCTTCACGGCGGTCTTGGAATAAATCCAGCAAGACCGTTGTGAGGACTCTGATGAGGTCGTCCTTAAGTACTACCTCTTCTGGAAAGATTTCTTCTGCTGGGAGGGGCGCTGGGCCATCAATTGTTTTGTTGGGGGCCGTGGTTTCACTGCTGGTGGCTTGTTTTGGGCACGGGGGGCACTTGTAGGACAGTGCCGAATGTTCCCCGCCGCAGTTGGAGCACTGTT
Source organism: Schistocerca nitens (assembly GCF_023898315.1). Taxonomy (NCBI): domain Eukaryota; kingdom Metazoa; phylum Arthropoda; class Insecta; order Orthoptera; family Acrididae; genus Schistocerca; species Schistocerca nitens. The sequence goes on from NC_064616.1 coordinate 956,415,008, forward strand.
GTTTTTCCATTTGTTTGCACTGGGAGAGGCTGTGGGCGCCTGCGCATCGCGCGCATTTCACCTGTTCAGTGCTTTTGGTTGTTGTGTGGCTGAATGTGAGGCACTTCCCGCACTGTGCCGGTTGTGTAGGGGGATCATGTGGGGATTCTGCGGCTCTTCTTTTGTAATCTATCACCACGCCTTCCGCCAGCATTTTGTCTACTGTTTGCGGATCGTGCGTAATGACCCTGTATTTTTCGGTTGGGGCGTTATTTGCCTTGGATGTGATTCTCCATGCCGTCTTTACCTTCAAACCCTGATCGCGGAGTTGCTGGATGACTGAGTCATCTTTGGTGTTTACCGGGATTTTTTTGAGGACGACACTTAGGGATGGTTCTGGTTTGCGGCAGGGTTTTTGTGGTCGCAGTTCTGCCTCTGGGTAGCCTGACTCGCGTATCTTTCGGCGTATTTGAGTCTCTATATTCTTCATTTTCATGTCTAGGAAGGCCTTGTTGCCCTTTGTTCTGTGGTCCCTGGTTACGGTAAGGTGTTTAATATTGTCTTTGATCTTCTGTCTGAGAAACCTGCGTATGAGGGAAGCTAGTTCTGGTTGTGTGCATTCCGCTGGAAGCCGCGTAATGACATACGTGGTGACATGGAAGTTGCTGAGCGGTTCAGAGTAATTGTTGGGGCTGCTTCGTCCCGACGAGTTCGCACTGGAAGGGGAGTGTGGTCTGTAACTTCCGTCAGGCGATTCTGGTGAGTCGCCGTTGTCACGGGGCGGTGCTGGTGAGGGGGGGGGGGGGGGGAGGCCGGGTTGGCCATGGTTCTGCCGGTTGTCCATTGTTGTTTTCACAGTAGTGTGGTTGTACAGAGGAGTGCTGTTTTCACGCTTGGTTGGCACCTTGCTTGTTTCCGCCGTATTGGCTTCCACTTCGCCTGAAGGTATCCGCGCTCCCACAGCCCTATATACGCGTGCGCGGGTATCCGGGCGTTGCCGCGGGCCCTGGCACGGATAAGACCCTATTTAAGGGGGGGGGGGGACAGATCTGATCTGTCGTACGACACTGGGTGTGTAACGAACGACTGTTTGCTGACAACCAGTTACGGTAGCTGACCACAATTTTGCTTCTTTTGAGCAGTGCCGTAGGCGACACTGTCAGGACAATACTTCTGCTTCTTCTCCCAGCACCGCAAGCGGTAATGCTGGTGGTGAGACTCTGCAGGCAACGAACTCGGAGCCGTGAGGTCTTCCTTCACCGCTGGCTGGCCTGCGCGGTTGCTTTGGCGCGGTCTGAAGATCTCGATGGCTGCCGCTGACGCTGCTGCAGACTACCGCTCTGCTCGGCTGCTCCGCTCGCTCTGGTGCTCCTCGAGTGGACCTGGTCCATTATTTATGCCTATGGCCTTCCCCCTCCACCAACGGCTGCAGGCGCTTCCTCTGTGGTCCGCGCCCATTCCCTGCGACCTGCTGGAACATTGCTGCTCCGTTTTCCGTCCGCTGCGGTTCTAGGAGTTCCCTCTGCGGTCCGCGCCCACCAAACCCGTCCAGGTCGTGGTGAGCTGGCGCGGACCGCAGGGGGAATGCTTGGTACCCCAGGCCGTAGATGAAACCCCCAGGAGCGGGTTTGGTGGGCGCAGACCGCAGAGGGAACACCTAGAACCGCAGCGGACGGAAAACGGAGCAGCAATGCTCCAGCAGGTCGCAGGGAATGGGCGCGGACCATAGAGGAAGCGCCTGCAGCCGTTGGTGGAGGGGGAAGGCCATAGGCAGAAATACTGGACCAGGTCCACTCGAGGAGCAGAAGCGGCGCAGCTCACTGAACAAGCGGAGCTGCTCGAAGCTGCAGTGCAGAAGTCCTGCGCCGTGCAGTAGAGGAGGACGCTGAACGGTAGCCGATCGCCGCCGTTCTGCACCAGCCTTATGAAGCTGCACCAAGTCACTGACGACAAGGCGCAGCAGAGGGCCTAACAGCAACGCATGCGTTGCCGCGCCGGACTCTTATGCTACAGGGAAGAAGCCACTGCGGCCGGCCCAGGAGACTACAAGCGAGCCCAGCCGCAGCACCCGGACAGACCCAGATAACGACCACGCAGCACATAGGTAACGATGCACGATACCTCACGCTAACCTTCCCTCACCTTGCATGCTCTGTCGCAGCTAGCAAGCCGCTACTGCCCTTACTACCCGTCCTATTGTCGCAGAGGTTTTTTTCCCTTGGCGCTGGCCTTGGCACTTTTTTTCCTCTGCCCTTACAACCGCTACCCTTCAATCGTTTTCGACCACTTCTATCTCCTCATGGACCATGTTAATGAGTAATCTTACCCAGACGCATGGATAACATCACAGCCTGCATCCTGTGACGCCTGATTCAAAAACTAACATGTTTACGGAGGTGACAGTAGAACTTTTGGTTTGGTCACCACGTTGGTGCGGGCGTGGAGGGGCCCCATCCTTAATAAAAAAAAAAACTCGAGGAGCAGTCTCAGGTCGCACCTGATGAAGGTTACGAGCTACGTGACCGAAATATCGTGCAAGTACGACGCTGATATCCGGAAGAACACCCGACAACCCAAGATGTCAATAAATTTACTTATTTTTTTGTAAAAATGGAGAATCTTCTTGTTTTAATCCTCAATCATCATTCATTTTATTAAAATCATAAATGTATTACTGTACAATGGTCGATTACATGCACATTGCACTGCACAGGTCTATAAGGTCTGTTGCTTTAAACGCTATTTCAAGGAGAGTTGTGAATTTATCATAAATGTATTTCTGTACAATGGGCGGTTACATCCGCATTGGTTGGTTGGTTGATTTCGGGGGAGGAGACCAAACTGCGAGGTCATCGGTCTCATCGGATTATGGAAGGATGTGGAAGGAAGTCGGCCGTGCCCTTTCAAAGGAATCATCCCGGCATTCGCCTGAAGCGATTTAGGGAAATCACGGAAAACCTAAATCAGGATGGCCGGACGCGGGATTGAACCGTCGTCCTCCCGAATGCGAGTCGAGTGTGCTATCCACTGCGCCACCTCACTCGGTACATCCGCATTGCACTGCACAGCTCTACAAGACTTGGCGCATTAAACACACACACAATTTAAGAAACTTGGCTGCAAGCGAGGGGTCAGGAATGTGAAAGTGCACCTATTAATGGCACAAGTAGCGCTACTCCCCAGGTGAAAGCGCGCAAGGCTGTGATATGTGGGTCAGACAGTTCCTGTGAAATGCATGTATAGATGGAAGTGGTTATAGTATCACTGATAAATTTACTTGCTAAGGACGTAGGTGTCAAAAAATGATTGTTAGGTAAGAAAAAATTATTTATTTCTGATCCAACTTAAAAATAATTTTACATTTTCTTAAGCAGATACAACAGCACTTTTTTGATACATTTCCTTGAGTTGATGAATAGATGGACAGTCATAGAATGCCAGGTTTTGAAAAAAAGCAAATTTAAATATTCAGTGCATCCATGAGATCTTGTCCTTTCCCTTCACATAGACGATGGTATCCATGTGATCAAATAATTTAAGAGCAGTCTCCATATATTTATAGGGTACACCAGGATCATCCCAGTGAATTACATGGAAGAAATGTGTTAACCACTTTGCGCTCTTATTTGTCTTAGCGCACCTCACTTGAAAGATCTTGGTGATGCAATGTTTACGGAGAATGTCTCTATTATTCCAGAATCCTCTGAGTATGTTACAAACATGACATCTTTAAATACGAATTGGCTAAGTCTATGCTGACCGTCATAGAAAACTTGAGCGTCTGCAGTGATGTTCACACCATGAAGTGCTCTAGGTACGGAGCAGTAACTATTCATTTATACAGCTCGCTGCACAACACCTGTGAGCAGACAGTAGTTGATCACACGGTCTTGTATAACTAAAGCATATGCAGCAGTGTGTATTGGAAAATATTCAGTTCACACATCTATAGGCCCAGACTTAATTATCTCATTCTGTTTCGAGCAATCTAGTACGATGATCGGTGAGAGGTCTTTGAACTTATGCGCACCGAGTAGACACTCCCCTACATCTCCTTCAGAAATTTCATAGTAAGAAGTGCGAAACCTTGCATACATGTCATACACTAGGCTGTATACATTTTTATTCCACTGCAGATGTAGATTGTCATATGGGTAGAATTCTCAATTGAGGTAGACTTTGGCATAACTAACAGTTATCAAATGCGGTGGAATCATTTGCTATATTACCTCTTCTATCAGTCTGAAACGCAATTATGATGAATCTAGGTGTCTCTAGCTGGCTGGAGGTTTTAATAGCCCATGTTTGTCTGCTCGTCGTCAGTAACACTGGGTACTCGAAAATCTCCCACGAGCGAAATGTCAGTGACAGAAATGTACCTGAATTCAGGACTTTTAAAAGCTTCAAACGCTCCTCGTCAGATACACTGATGTTAGGCATTTTCCATATTATCTTGTTGATTGTGATCATATTCTCCTCTTGAGCTCCTTCAATGTATGAGTTATTGTCTGTTGCACTCCACACCAGAATGAGTTCTGGTGAACGCTAAGTTCATAATAATCTGTCGCATGTACTCAAAGTATCGCATAAGCATTTTTAGAGGTATGCATACAATAAATCACTTGTAATCTTTAACTGCTCTGTCCTCTGGATCGTCTATGAACCATCCTGCATTTTCTAAACTATGCGATGCTGCTGTTGATGCCAAGACGTATGTTTCAAGGGTTCATGTTATGCCGACATTGCGTGTAGGGTGGATCTCAGACCCATTGAGTTCATGGCGTATCTCTTGAAACAGGAATGCTTAAGTGTTACATGTCAGCTTCGCCCTCACTGTATCGCTGGTGTCAGTTTTCTTGAATGATCCCTCTAGATATATGAAACTATTGCGTGGAAGTGTGAGTGTGTCTTGATGCTGGATGACAATTCCAATTTCATCGTTCTTGTTAAACGTGGTTGAAGCGTAAGGTTTATGAGAGAAGTATTCCTAACGTATATTTCTCACATAATACTCTACTGGACTAGTTGTATTGAGTGATGACGTCATTGTACACCTTCAGGCCAACTGATTTAAGAGACTCGTAGTTTGCAGGTGTTATCACTTTGCTGTTCGGTAGCGAAGTGGCACGCTGTGGATTGGGTGCACTTGTTTTATACCGTATGCCCATCCTGGCAAATGGTTCAAATGGCTCTGAGCACTATGGGACTTAACATCTGTGGTCATCAGTCCCCTAGAACTTAGAACTAATTAAACCTAACTAACCTAAGGACATCACACATATCCATGCCCGAGGCAGGATTCGAACCTGCGACCGTAGCAGTCACGCGGTTCCAGACTGAAGCGCCTAGAACCGCACGGCCACCCCTGCCGGCCTCTCAACAATCTTATACCCCATTGCAACTGAGGGGAAGAATCCGTAAATAGTATGAATCAGACTGTCGTTGAGATAGGAGTTCGTTGCAATGTTACACTCGACTCGGATTGTGCTGAAGAGGAGTATGTCCACTGTCTGATCTGACTTGTAAAATTTATTGCGATCCTCCTTCAAAATCTGTCCTTTTGTAAAACCCAACAAGCGCCCTATTGAACCTTTCTGGTTGAAGTCAATCGTTGCATTTACAGTCCTTATTTCAGATGCAAGTGTATTGATGTTTGCACATAGTTCAATACCTTTTCCAGACTGTTTTAAGTCTTTGTTTACATATCGATATCATATGCACCCAGTCATATTTCCACAATATCTTCTTCACCGTTAATATCCAGATGCAGTTTATTGTTTGTCTTGGAGATATTTGGGATGCTGTTACACGTCTCCAGTCCAATCAATGCAATACTCCATTGACTGACGCTCTTATCAGTTGGCGGGAAGTAATTTGCACGCAATACTGATGATCGTCCTTTTAACGTCAAAGTGTACGACATTGCATCTGAACCTCAACTGATGAATGAATGTTTAAACCTCCTACTTACATAGAGTGCTTCTTCTTCTTCTTCTTCTTCTTTGTCAATGTCAAGAGAAACATGGTGCAGGGATGTCCACAGGGGTGTATATTAAAGCCCTGATATTGTCGATAATTATAGAGCACATGTCTTCTGTGAGTGAAGTATTTTTGTAATTCTTCTGGTGGCTGCAGATCACCAAATGAGTCGAAATAGTAGACGGGGTCCGCATCTTTCATAACATATGACACCCGGTGGGTGCCAGGGCCTCGAACAACATCTAAATTCACAATACCGCATTCAACAGTTTTCTACATATTCTTCGGTAATGTATCCTGCATAAACACACCACGGAATCTCGCTATCATGAATTTATCTCTAACAAACTTAAGAAGATCTGTATTTGTAAGTAGTCGATGTGGTAGGACCGCTAATGGGCTTTTTTTTATTTGTGAATAGACCAAGCTCTTTCCTGTACGTTTTCAAGTATATTCCTTTTCCAATGGCTGCAGCTTCCATCTCGTGGTTTTGTCTTCTCGCCTCTTTGAACAGTGATTGGGAGTTTTGCGCGTTCTTGAGCGTTCGAGCAATAGCTGCAGCACTACCAGCGAGGGAACCTACCGCCGAGAGCGTGGAGAGGGCCGGGATGAGAAATGGAATAAAACCGCCGAATGTCTTGGGTATTGGTAGAACTCGAGGTGCTTTAACCGATCCTCTTCTTCTTCTTCTTCTCACATCTTTCTGCTTCAGTGGGTTTTCTGCAGCATACACCGCTGTCAGGATACAGTTCTTCAAACAGCCCTTCTTGTTCTTCTTCTTCTTCTTCTTCCTCTTCTCGTTTAGTGCGCAATGTGCAGCATATATAACTCATTTGAAATTCATCACTCCTAAACCCAACTTCATTTTTCCACCCACGGTTTTATCAACCGCAAATGCTGCGTTGCGTTGACTTATACCAATATCCTTTCTTCTCCGTATCGCCTTAGCCCTACCAGATAAAATCTTATCTGCAATGTGACGACTTGACAGATATTTATTTGCAGTGTATGCAATGTCGTGTTCCATATGTGCTTCGTCGTGCAGATTAATTCTCTTATCACCTCGCGCAAAGCGTTTCTGAAGCTTTGTCCCAGGTCCACAGTAGTTATACCCAAGGATGTGTAATTCCATCGGAAGTTTGTCTAGAATACCACCATCTCCTCTAACGTGTCTCCTAGCATGCATGTTACGCTACTATAGTGATTGTGGACAATTGACGCCCATTATATAGCAAATCGCCGGCATCGATCCTACTGTTTTGTGTAGCAGGAAGACCAAGCCATTTGACTAGTGCTTTATTTCCTCGACTTCTTATGACTCTCTCCACGAGAAAAAGATCCGGTTCTGAGCTTTTCTGGATCTCCTCGGTGTAGAAGCTGCCTGTAATTCGTTCACCTTTACCATCGATCATATATAAGTTATAGAACCTTTGAAACTGTAAATATCGCAGGGTAGGTGAGATTTCTCAAACGCCGTCTTGTGTTTTGAGATGCGTACCAAATCATCTACATTACATTTCTGTTTGTGTGGATCTAGCATCGTAATGCGGTTGTATACCGTATCCATGAGTCCATTATCACGAACATCGATTGCTCCCATTTTTATTGTGCTGTGTTTGATTCTATTAAACTGAGCAATTATTTCTGGGAGGATATCTGTCCATTTGTATCAGCCTCGAAGGTTAAAACGCATCCACATTCGACCTTTTATTGTTCTGTTCACGATACTCGCCTTCAAGTGAGTTAATGTTGAGCAGTGATGTATCCCGTACCGCTGCATCACTGTCGTGAAATACCTATTTTAGAACTCCCAACCGTGATCATTTTGGAGGTTGTCTGGGTATCAATTCGTTCCTGTCTATAGCAAACGCTCAAAAACATCGGTGATATTTCGACCCGTTTTTGTTTTGACAGGTAATGCCCAGGCAAATTTGGAGTATGTATCAATTACCACTAAAATATATTTGAATCCATTATTCTCATGTGAACATTCCCTCATATCTACAAGATCAGCTTGCCACACGTCATACAACCCTTTAATCATAGCATGCCTGCAAGAGTATGTTTTGCGTGTTGGTTTGTGCAGTTCTCAAACTACTGTCTCCATACTTCTTCGATGATACCTCTCACTCTAAGCTCTGAGATTACTGAGAGATCCTCATTCGAATGAGCTGTATTACCAGCAGCAGCTGATGCCATGAGCAGCCGTAGTCGATCTATTAGTTCGTTAGGGTAGTCATAATATATATACTGATGGATTCGATAGTTCACTGCTTTATGCTCAATGTCAACTGCATCACCGCTGCTGCTGTTGTTGTTTTAGCCTTCAAGTATTGGTATTGTAATGGTTTTATATTTCTTGTTGCTCAGGGTTTTCGTGATCTTCTGTACACCAGTCATGTGCAGTATTTCACGGTACGTTTCCCTATCATTAACTGAATAATTTATAGGTTTTTTGGTAGGTCTTAGGAAAATAAGATTCATTAAGCCAGGTGTTCTCTCAAACTGCCTATCACCAATTAGTATTGTGCGGTCTTCCTCTGCTAAGGCCGAATGTTCTATCTATCTGACTAGGGGTGTGACGAATAACGAATTCATCAATGGCAACACCCTCGTTATCGTGTGTTTTTGTTTTTGCTGAGAGCTGCCGGAGAGATTCAGTAACTGTCTTAAAGATCTCTCTTAGTGTTTGCTGTCGATCCATATGCCCTAGACTCAGCAGCCGTAATTTCTCACGAACTGCTTTACGCACATGAATCACTTTCTGCTTTGTCGACATCTCAGTGTATAGTAATCAGACATCTCCGCAGTGTGAGGCTTTATATATCCGGTAATTTCCTTCCTCCTCTTACTATGATCCTGATCACCCTTCTCAACAAAGAGAAAGCCTACATCAATTTTCCCCTCAATAGCCTGGACCTTTTCAGTTAAGTTGGTTACTTTCTTACTGACTTGATTAACTAACTCATTTAACGCATTCACCATCCTCAGAAGACTCTGGTAATACGTCTCTACTTATCTTCTGGTGAACCTTCCGGGATGTAAGGTCGTGGTCCATGAAACTCTTCAGCTCCTAACGTTTCGTCCAGAGCTGCGCTGGACATCTTCAGAGGGGTGTTTCTCCTCCGGTGAGTCTTGCCGACTGACGGGTCGGACGTCTGAGAGCGACTTATATATCGTAGAAAGTGGGCGTGACCAAAGTTACACGTGATATGCAGAGATAATCTTTGTCAGAGATAAAACTTAACTATCGATCGTAATCTCGTCACGGATAAAACTGTCTAGCAATTCTGTGGTGCTACTGTCCAAATATCACTAAGTTTCATGGTCTCTTCTTAGTGATATTTGGACAGTAGCACTACAGAATTGCTAGACAGTTTTATCCGTGACGAGATTACGATCGATAGTTAAGTTTTATCTCTGACAAAGATTTTCTCTGCATATCACGTGTAACTCTGGTCACGCCCACTTTCTACGACATATAAGTCGCTCTCAGACGTCCGACCCGTCAGTCGGCAAGACTCACCGGAGGAGAAACACCCCTCTGAAGATGTCCAGCGCAGCTCTGGACGAAACGTTAGGAGCTGAAGAGTTTCATGGACCACGACCTTACATCCCGGAAGGTTCACCAAAAGATATGTCATCCGGTCGTGAAAGCCTTCATACTACGTCTCTACTTCCCTGCGTATACCTGCAACTTTATGCGGAATAGCATTAATTTTCGCATCCATGTACAGCCGAATGTTCTGTCTGTGTACACCCATCCTTTCAGGTTGAGAGGTAGACATACGAGCGAATTTGTCCATGGTGTAGCGTAGACTTATGTACTAACCTCTCTTACCGTGCTATATATGCAAAAACTCGTGAAAGTTTCGCCTGTACCTATCATCACTCAGTTTTCTTGTTTTATCAATAACGAGAAACCCATACTGTGAATGATTCCAGCAATCTGCACATATCTTTACAAAATAATTGAACAACATGTCTGTTCCGACATGTGCCTGGTAAATGTGTTTTAAATTCAGGATGCCTTGTTTGAACCCTATAATGATGTTTGTGTTATCCCTAACCAACTGTTTGGGGATTCTGGAATATGTTTGACTTAGATGCAATACATCAGCACCCATATGACGACCGAAACAGAAATATTTTCGAATTTAGTTTTGGTGTTCCACGGCGACATCGTCAAATAAGAAGACTTTCACTGGATGTTGTGTATGTAACACCATTTACACCGTACAATGTCTCCTGCAATAGCTGATACTTATGTTGAAACAGTGTTTTTGAGAATACACAAACCTGTTGAAATCGGACCCTATCTACATGTGTTAGCAGAGTCATGAGGGCATTGGTATTCCTATAATAATTGCTGGTATACTATCAGGAAGGAGAATTCCGTCCTTCTCGTTCTTCTTCAGGTCTTCATTTGTATCTTCACAGGACCAGTAACCGACAGCAAAGTCTTCGTGGGGAGGGTGCTTCACCCAGCCCGCCATGATACTAACTGCGACAGGTACAGACATGTAGTTGACATACATAAAAACATGCACTTGAAAGGATAATAATAGTATGTGTAGCCACTATAGCTCCATCACTTAGCCGACTGAGCTATATTGACCACTCAGAGAAATGAACTATGTATTTTACACATGAAGAGTAACTTGATCAATGATCATCTCAGTAACTCATATAGCATTGAAAAAAAAAATTCTAATACTTTCATAATAATGAGAGAGGTGTGAAATAAAGGAAAAACACGGTTTGAGATTATACATAAATTATTCATTTAAAAATCATACATGGGATGTAGTACTTCAGGACTATCATTACAATCTGTATGTATCTTCTTCTTCGCACCTGTGCAGTATTCACCAAATAAAACTTTTCGGCAAGCAATAAATTTAGCGCGTATCTCACTCAAGCCAATAGATGACTCACAGTACTCAGGTTTTTCACACACACATTTCATCTGTTTCTTTTTAGGTTTAGGGTTCATGTGCGAACAAAGGTGTTGCTTAAGATCGTCAGCATGTATACTATGCACACGTAGGGAGTTCACAACATCATTGTATGCATAGTCTATGCTGAGTAACCATTGATTCAGTCTGTCCAGTGCAAGATGTATGGCAGTGTCCAGATAGTAGAAATTCAGAACTGAGGCATGTCTTAGATAAACACAGTTGTCACCCGATTTCACACATAATTCACAGTCATCATACACTGTTGTAATAGAAAGTGTCACATCAGTAAGGAGAATGTCTGGGGGAGAATAAGTTCGATAATATTCTGTAGTCATCTGCTGATTGATGTAGCGCTCTGCACCACATATTGCATCCCAGTCAAACTCGGAAATTGGTACTTTAACACATTTGGATACATTTTCAATCTCCATTGTAGCATGCAACCCACTGACGTGATGCGCTTCTGTAGCAATGTTTACACGTTTTGGTCCACTGTGAGTTAATTTCTATGTGGAGGTGAAAAGCGTAGGTGCATTCAATGCCTTCTTATCCACAGTACCTGCACTCTGTGGGTGCGCTTACACAGGGATGTTCTGCTGGGATGGATCATATGTTGGCTACCAGTACTGACCTCCATCTTGTTGTTTAACACCTCCAGAGACATATTGCGATGTGTCAGGGGCAGATCGCGTGTCCTCATCACATAAATCGATGAGTGGCATGGACAGCAGCAACTCCTTGTCCTGTTCCAACAAGTGGGCTAGGTGTGCTACCAGATCCCACATGGCTGCTACTGGTTCAGACGTGCTGGAGGCTGCTGCTGTATGTCTCGACGAAATTGCAGGCGAGGTAGCTACAGGTCCGGACGTGTCAGCAGAGCTAGGCATATTGGCGCTCGACCCTGTTGAACAAAGATGAGGAAGCATTAGATACGGACCAAGACATGAAAACTATGAATAATAATAGTAATAAGGCTAACCAGAGTGAATGATGTGATATGGGAAAGTTATTTTTACGTTTAATCCTGTTCTGCATGGCTGTGCTGGAGTGTGACTGCTGTTGTCGCTTCATGGTTCTTCTTCTTCTGCTGACTGACTGAAATAGACTGAGGCCACAGAGTTGCTGAGCTTCACATATACCTACTACAATGAAATCGTCAGATAATTCCATCCTACAGGCTGAATCGTACATTTGACTGGATTAAGGGTTTCTATTGGATCCTGCCATTTCCCCCACTGTAGAACATCATCAGCTGATGTCACGACAGCGCCCTCTAATACCTGTGCTGCGTACTAGGCCACGTGCTGAAAGAACTTTTACCTGCCATCTTGGATAAGGGTGCTCCCGTCATCAGCTGACTTCATGGTAGAGTCCTCTGGTGCTGCCAAGGTGTACTAGGCCTTGTGGTGAACACACTGTTTGCCGCCATCTTGGATTACGTCATGGATGAGAGCACCCTCTCGTGGTAGCGATATGTACCAAGTCAGTTGGGCTCTCTTGACCTTGTGGCGAACACACCTGCATGAAATTGCTTAAATAAAGACATATGTCCAAGTCCTTTTCCCACGAATCCTTAGGAGGAGGTGGTGGTTAGGTGACCGAAGTTAGTACAAGTGGCCTTCCTTTCACGCCATTTTCTTAGGTTGGTAGCGAAACCCCAAGTGACCTTTGTTTACCGCCAAAATTCCAACTCAGCATCAGTTCATAGGAGGTTCAAAAATGGCTCTGAGCACTATGGGACTCAACTGCTGAGGTTATTAGTCCCCTAGAACTTAGAACTAGTTAAACCTAACTAACCTAAGGACATCACAAACATCCATGCCCGAGGCAGGATTCGAACCTGCGACCGTAGCGGTCTTGCGGTTCCAGACTGCAGCGCCGTAACCGCACGGCCACTTCGGCCGGCAGTTCATAGGAGGAAGTGACAGTCAGGTGACATAGGTTAGTGGAGACAGGGCAACTGAACTATCTTCCTGCGATTTTCTTTGCTTACTACAGAGAACCATGATGTGATGCATTATCCTGCTGGATTTTAAACTTCCCCCCATTTCTCTGGGGGCCAAATTTTAAACTTCTACCAAAATCTGCCATCTTGAATGACGTCATGGCAGCTATCTTGCATTGCGTCATGCGCTCTTGCCAAGTCTACAGGCCGCCATCTTGGGTGACATCGTCACCCCCATCTTGGATACATCTGGTAACAATGCAGAGTACGCCAGAACCAGCCTTGTCCCAATACTGATAATATTATTTGAAATTTACCTGGACCAATAGGCACAGCCATAGCAACCTTTCTGATGCTATAATTGCCTCGCAGATGATGATACTTTGTCTACTGTAGTTTTGTATTCAAATCAGCATTTTGAGAGCATCAAAGCTTCATTGTACTGTGAGAGAAAGGTAAAATAAATAGATGTTATTGAATTGAAAGCCTTAATCGGTCTCTTGTTTTAACTGTTATTAGCAAAAGTAACAAAGAAAGCCTGCAAGAACTGTAGGGAACTGATGGGGATGACATTGAAAAATTTCACCTCGTAATGAACATAAAACGTTTGAAATTTGTTGTGGGGTGCCTCATATTTTACAGTCGCGCTATTCGTGATGAAAGGAGACAATTAGACAAGCTAACAGCAATTCAGGAAATATTTACTGTGTTTGTACGCAACTACCAGATATTCTGTACCCTTGGAGAAAATGTTACAGGAGACAAGAAGCTGGAAGGATTCTGTGGAAGGTGCAGTCTTCGCCAATACGTACCTATCAAAACAAACAAATAAGGATTTAAAATCTATGCTTTCGTGAATTGTTAAGTATTTTACCTGTACAATTTGGAAATATACGCTGTGTTGCAGCCAGAAGTATTGTACTAACTGAGCAATAAACATTTCGGTGTTATTCTGTGACTGTGTAAACCCGTATATCCAGTCAGGTCGAAATGTGAAAGCGGACAACTGGTTCACTAGTATTGGACTGATAATAGAGCTATGAAGGGAGACTTTTTCTTTTGTTGGCGCGATGAAGGAAACCAAGCATGAGATTTCTCTATTGTTAGCTGTGAGTAAAGGAAGGGCTGCCCACAGTTCCTTTTTTGGCTTCCACAAGACTCAACTCTAGTTTCCTCCGTATCTAAAAAGGGGAAGTGTGTGATCCTGGCATCACGTTCGCATGAAGATAATTCGATAGATGCTGACACTGGAGGTAAACGGCAGCCATTTATTGTAAATTGTACAATAGCGTCAAGTGTGGTATTTTCACAACGGATAAGCTGAATGTTTTGTACAATGCTGCAAGAATTGTGCGTTGTTGGTCCATGGTTATATTTTTGTAATGATCAATAGGGGTGGAATCTATGCACAAGTGATTTAATGTGGCAACAGTAAGAATTTTTTCAGAAGGAAAAGCTTCCTGAAGCAGCTATCTTATACATTGTTTTCTACGCTATATTCTGCAGTAACATTCAAATTTTGCACAGAGAACTCTAGAACTACGGCACATCTATCAAGAACTCCAAAAAAATATACATTTCTGAAAAAAAGGGTGCCAACTTCACAGCAAGTGAAAGGATTTTGTCCTTAATTTGCTACTATGTCGTAAACTATTAGCTGCACAAAAAATTTTATTTGGGTTTTCGATAGAACTTTTGGAGCTCTGTTCAGAATTGTCCTCAGAATTGTTGTACGGATTTACATTTTGCGGAAATTGACAAAGAATGTTTCGATACGAAAATTTTTCCGAGTATTGTTGTTTTCTTCGTTAAATTCTGCAGAAATATTCAAATTTTGTACAAATAACTCTAGAACTATAGCACATCTATCAAGAACAATGAAAAACATGTATATTTCTCGAAAAAGGGGTGCTAACTTCACACGACACTGTAGGTGCTGCATTCCATCTGCTGGACTGTCACAGTAAGAGATTTCGCGTGCTGTTTGCGCTTGTGTGCTTAGGACAATATCTCGTGAAAGAGCAGCACAGCTGGAGACATGCAAGTAAAAATCTGCGCGTGTGTCGGTTGACAGTAGATGCCAAGTCCAAGGCTGAAGTCTGGTCTTCGTTTGACGAGCACATCCAGAAATGAAAGTTTATGATTTTCTCCGATCTTCGTCGTGAAGCTGATGTTGTGGGGCACTCAGTTCAGCTGTTGCCGAAACTCTTCTTCTTAAAATGCTTCTATAAACATATTGGTCACCGCAGCTGACAATGGGCAGCCTATCGCTACTCTGTTTGTTCATATGATTCCCGTCGAACATAAACTAGGATGACATAAGCACGAATGCAAACAGTTTTTGTTAGCTCATGCCAAAACATTTCTCCTATGAGACATGTGGACTCTAAGCCACCCATGAGAAGTAAGATACTACATCGAAGCTCACCGTGAAATATTCCGGTCCCAGTTGAAAGTTCCGGAGCTACTGAATGAAATGCGCCGAATTTCCTATGTGGTGCTGGCATTTTCTCATATAGGGACTGATCGTCGCGGCTAGGTGTTTCGTTAGTTCCTACACCATTTGATCAAAAGTATCCGAACACCCCAAAAACATGCGTTTTTTCATATTAGGTGCATTGTACTGTCACCCGCAGCCAGCTACTCCATATCAGCGACCTCAGTAGTGAATAGTGGGGTGGTCTGGGGAACTCACGGACTTCGAACGTGGTCAGGTGATTGGTTATCAACTTGTCTCATGTGTCTGTACGCAAGATTTACACACTCATGAACCTCCTTAGGTCCACTGCTTCCGATGTGATAGTGAAGAGGAAACGTGAAGGGGTACGTACAGCACAAAACCGTACAGGCTTACCTCGTCTGTTGACTGACAGAGACCGCCCACAGTTGAAGAGGGTCGTAATGTGTAATAGGCAGACATCTATTCAGACCATCACACAGGAATTCCAAACTGCATCAGTATCTACTGCAAGTACTGTGACAGGTAGATGAGAGGTGAGAAAACTTCGATTTCATGGTCGAGGGGCTACTCATAAGTCACACATCCCGCCGGTAAATGGCAGACGAGGCCTCGCTTGGTGTAAGGAGCGCAAACATTAGACGATTGAACAGTGGAGGAACGTTGTGTGGAGTGACGAATCACGGTAGAAAATGTGGTGATCCGATGGCAGCGTGTGGGAATTGCGAAAGCCCAGTGAACGTCATCTGCCTATGTCTGGAGTGCCAACTGTAAAGTCCGGAGGCGGTGGTGTTATGGTGTGGTGTGTTTCTCATGGAGAGGGCTTGTACCCCTTGTTGTTTTGCGTGGTGCCAGCACAGCATAGGCCTACACTTATGTCATAAGCACCTTCTTGCTTCCCACAGTTCAAGAGCAATTCAGTTATGGCGACTACATCTTTCAACACGATCGAGCTCCTGTTGTCTATGCTGGAATGGTTACACGACAGTAACATCCCTGTAATGCACTGGCCTGCACAGAGTCCTGGCCTGAACCGAATAGAAACCTTCGGGATGTTTTGGAACCCTAACTACGAGCCAGGTCTCACCGACCGACATCGATACGTCTCCTCAGTGCAGCACTCCGTGAAGGATGGACTGCCATTCCACGAAACCATCCAGCACCCAATTCCAGCATTACCCATGGAGAGCACCATGAACTTGTAAGTCATTTTCAGCCAGGTGTCCGGATACTTTTGATCACATAGTGTATGTTATTGCAACAGCGTTGCTAGAAACTGAACGAAGACACATCTCTTGCTTGTGGACTTTACGTATCTGTTAATGTCTAGGTTGCACAGTTGTTCGTGGACGAATTTTCGTCACCACCCTTTTGCCTGGCAATGTGTGTTGGACAAGCTCGATAATCTTCCTCGTCTCTCGGTTGGTAGGATTGTCTTCAGATCTCGGGTATGTAATAGAATTTTTGTTTTTGTACTTTGCTTGGTAGCAGGACCGTATAATTCCCTTTTATTCTAGGAGGATGACCCTCTCAAAACATCTTGTGGCCGCTTAAGTGCTTTTCTATCTTCCTGGGAGATGTTCGGCTTCGGCGGAGATACCCTGGTGAGTGTACGCCATGTTTCATATCGTTTTTCCTCGCCGTATAGATCCTGCTGTTGGTATAGTCGTCGGTCTGGGTGCAACATTTTGCCCTTTTCCTAGTACAGACAAGGTAACGTCGTCAGTTGCCTGAAGACGGTAAGAAGTCGGCGAGACGAAATATCACGTCTTTTAGACGACGCCACCTGGCTGAACACCCATGAACTATCAACACATTGAATGCGATCTCATCTGTTTTTAGTGTAGCACGGACGCAATTTTTGCACGGTGGAAGCACTAAAGATCGTTATGAATCATTCTGCCATATTTGAGTGGGATCCAAAAACGATATATGATTTTTCAGCCCTATTGTTTCACGCCTTCCTGTGGCATCTGCGCTAGCGGGGGTTGGGTGGAGGGGGGGGGGGATATGATGTGACAATGAAATGTGTATAAAGAAAGTGGCAAAGTATCCATCTTAAGACTCCGCCACCCCATCCATAAGCCCTCTGTCCACTACCGTCCCCCCCCCCCCCCCAGTTCCGCACCACCCTCGGTCCCATTTCCACAACTTTGTTGAGTAGCTTGAATGTATCACAGGATGAGGACAGGCCATCACCAACACCTAAACGCTGGGGTGATAGTGAACCCTTTCGTTCGACACCCATTAACTTTCGCTTTCAGTCAGCATACGCTAGTACAGCGACTTAAAATTGCTCAACTCACGTTCTTTGGCCCACAGGCAAATAATTTTGCAGACAAGTCTCGCACAGTTTACTGTGTTTTGCTGCTGCGGGTCTATGAATAATGACGTGTATGCTCTGGGTCATCTCAGAGAAGGCTGAATACTTGTTTTATTCTACAGATTTATGGCACGGGGACAACTACCATCCACTGACGGTGGCGAAGCTGTTGCTCCGTCTGGCGATGGCAAGTCACAGCGATGCATTGTAAACGTGTGAGACGTGTCACTGCGTGCGGTAGGAATTATGCTGCAGCGATATCGGGAGACGGGCGAAATTGAGGTCAACGCCATGGAAGAGTCGTGATGCTGGGCGGCAGGCAAACCGGGAGCAGTATGCAACAGCACAGACACTAGCCGATCGCCATGCTGCTATTAGTGGACGAGTGATACGGAATAAAAAGTTCGGCGATGTTTCTAGGAGCTGCTCAATCATCTGCGCATGTAAATGGAGGTACCCATCTTGACACGTGCACATCATGTTGCCAGGCTGCTGTTTGCCAGACACAAAATTGTAGTGCCGAATGGAGCCTTGGCGTCATGTGCTCTACAATGATGAGTCACGCTTCTCCATGGAGGGCAAGGACGGCAGGACTCTTGTCTGACGTCAAGGTGAGGAGGCAAGGAATCACCCAGATATGTTTTCCCCACATCTTACATTTGTGGGGCGGATCTGTCATGGTTTCGGGTACATGAGGCTAAACAGGAAAACGATCTTCGTCGTCGTGGCACCTCCAGCGTTGAATTCTCGCCGTTGTCAGGATGATACAGAGGAGCCTTGCAGCATCATTCGAGAGATTCCAGCATATGGACTGAAATGAAGCAGAACAACATCAGCATCTTAACTCATGGATCACTCGAGGTCACCTCTACGCAGCAGGCATTGCGGTGATGGAAGCTCTTCCAACACCATTAGACTTAAATCTAACGGAGAAAGTACGACATTACATGGTTCTAAGGCAAAAGAAAATACATAACCAGTAAGGAACAGTTCGGGAAATAGCCAGTGCAATACAGGCATTTGGAACGTCATCCCACAGGACTACATCAATACCTTGATGCACAGATGTAGTTCCAGATGCCAGACTGTATTAAAGATAGAAGTGGTGTCATCCATTACTGTACTCAATATCCATTGCAATCAACGCAGAAATCATTAAAATTTCTTAATACCTTTCTTAGGCCTAAAAATTATTCTCTTGTGCATCAAACCAAAACAGCTGATTGGTGGTAAGCCGCTACACTAGCATTTGCTGGCACCATACGAGATTTGATGGCAATTGAAAGGGTTGATTATCGGATTAGCGCATTTGAATCAGCTATTGGCCTGTCTCCGTACAGACACATTTTTAAGGCGCACAATAGAGGTACACGTATTGGGGTTTCTTAGAGGGGCCCTTTGGCGTTTGATTCATGGACGTTCTAATGTCTCACCTCCTCACGCACACACCACAAAAGGCCTAGAAACAGAAGAGCTGAATATGCATAAGTACCTCTTGTTGTTCGAATCACATTCAAAATTCGTCGAATGATTTTCTACGGATCCTAGTGGTTCTACTTGTTTTCCAGAGCATTAGCGGTCCCCCTAAACTCCAAAGGGGTGAGATCACATATCCTTTGATGCGAGTTGAATGGTCCGAGGGGGTGTCGGGAAAGTGGAACTTTGTGAAGAACATTGTCCTGTAGCTCGTTGCATTGCGAACTGCCCATTTCGATCGCAAAGTGTGTGGGAATGAAAGACCCCAGGGAATTGATGGTTTCACTGATGCCCTTTATGGTACCTCCTAAGAACAATTTTTGTCGATTAGGAGCAGCGGTGAGACTGAAATATTTTGCTTGGCCACGCATAGGAAAACCGAGTGATTTCAACGCTGCCCATCGCGCTTCTGATCTCCCTCACAGAGGCGCCAAGAGAAGGCATGAGATCTGGTTAGGAGAGGGTTTGTGACGGCCTTCTCAGCGTGTGACACGTACACGGGGCGTTGAGCAGGATTCTGGTGATATTTGGTGGAAATGTGACATCGTTAACCAACCTAACAACTGATAAGGACATATCAGCACAAGTCTCTTTCCCGCATGTGTCGACGCCTTGCTGTTTGAAACTTCACAAGGGTGCAACGCTTTTGCACTATTACAGAGGATGGTGAAGGCAGTCTCCTGGGCCGCAATGGGGGAAAATGAAGGGATTTTAAGAACTGACAATTTAATCATTTTGCACTGTGTACATGAGTTAAACTTTATTTTGATTTCTAGTAAGTCAGTGAGGCAAATATTTAAAAACTGACTGGCTGAAAATGGACTTAGCTGGAGGTTGTAAAAGTATGACTTTTCATCTGTTTACAATGTACTGATTAAGGACTCAGTTACTAGCCCCACTCTCCTGACCTCTATATGGGAAACGATGGAGGACAGCTGCATCAGTTGGATGCCTGGTAGCTTAATAAACATCTGGAATATAGGTTTCATTTAACGGTAAATGATAAAACTAAGTACAATACTTCTATCTTCAACACTTCAAGTCCATTTATCTCCGACTCTTCCCACTGTGTTTGATACATCCTACTGATGCATTAGACCTTTGTATTCTGAAATTCGGTACACTTAAAATTATTAAAAGCGAATTGCAGAAAATGTTAGGCATCCCCTTAAAGAAGAGCTTAAGTGATTTTCGGTGCTGCATAATGTGAATAAGTGGTAGTTAGGCAGCCTTGTACCGCTTCACTGCGGACGTAATTTACGTCAGTGAAATGGTGGCTACGTGCCAGTGAGTTGTATGGAATCAGCACACTAAGATGTTAGACATGGAGACGTGACGGAATATCAGAAAGGAGTTGTCATGTACCCATGACCATACAGTTAACGAAGTTGTCTGATTTGTTAGCTTACCACCGCCTACACAAATATGGAAACAGCGAGAGAAATGCACGCTTGAACATAAATGCAGATGCCAGCCAAGCTTGCAGGTTGTACTGCTGTATTTGGCCACGACTGGCACCTGTGTTCAATCCGTTGCAGGTCTCGGTCGTAGGTAGAAAAGTGCTCTGTATACTTGCGAGTGCATTATGTCGGAGCTCAGTATACTCGAACGTGGGCAAATTGTAGTCGTATGCTGGGTGCTTCCGTAACCAAGGGAAACCAAGGATTTGGTGTTTCAAGAGGAACTCTATCGAAGATTTATACCACATACAGGGAAAGCGGAGAAACTTTATCCTCTAAGTCCCAACCGGGACAAAGCTGAGTGATCGTAACGATCGGTCATTGAAGAGGGCTGTGATGAAAACTAAGTGGACAGCAGGAATCTGCAAGGCGACCTTGAATTCCAAAACCACTCATCATGGTTACAGATTTCCGCAAAAAGAAAATATAATGGCGAAGCCACAATACATGGACTTTGAAGCACTGGAATAAAATCGATAGGTCAGATTGGTCTCGTCAACATTGTTTCCAAATTCTAGCGTACATTTCGCCCCAAGAGTGAAAGATAGCGGTGGTTCGGTGTTGATTCGGGGAGCCATAACAGGAATTCCATGGGCCCAATGGTTACTCTTCAAGGCTACATTGCTGTCAAAGATTATGGACCATGTCCGTGATAACAGGTTCCTAGACGACAGGGCTCCTGCTCACATGGCTGCATTATCTCGGACTGGTTTTACGAGAACAAGAATAAACTGTCGTATCTCCCTCGGCCACCACAATCATGTATGAAAACATACACCGATGAGGCAAAACATTATGACCACCTGCTTAACAGAATCTTTGCCGTCTTTGGAACGAAATACATCACCGACTCTGCGCATCAGGGATCCCACAGTTTGGTGTTAGGATTATGGAGATATGCCGCATCAGATGCCTACACACAGGTCATGCAATTAGCATAAGTAACAGGCCACTGATTTGTTTACGCTGAGATACCGCCCGATAGCGACCCAAACGTGTCCCATAGTATTTACATCACATGAAGTTGCTCTCTGGGACATCAACATGCACTACTTCTTAAACCACTGTAGCACTGTTGTGGCTCCGAAGCACGGACAATTATATTGCTGAAAGATGAGTATTTGTTATCCTTTTACAGTTCATCGTATTTAATTGTAAAAATATGTTAAACGAATGTAAGTGGATGATGTATTAATTAAAAATTGTAACTGTCAGTTGTACATATAGGTTGAAATTGTTTTTCATACGCAGTGCCTTGTATTACGCTGGTGCATATGTTCGTAGCTTTTTTTTTGCGTGTTGGTATTCCGGATGTTTGGGTTTCTTTATCGATTGTTATTTTTAATTTGTAGTTCACAATTAGTAAGTTTCCACAGTGTCATCTTGTCACTGTCCGCCCCGATAGCTGAATGGTCAGCGTGACGGATCGCCGTACTACGGGCCCGGGTTCGGTTCCCGGCTAACTCGGGGATTTTCTCCGCTCAGGGACTGGGTGTTGTACTGTCTTCATCATCATTTCATCCTCATCCGGCGCTCAGGTAGCCCTATGTGGCGTCGAATGTAATAAGACGTGCACCACAGCGGCCTGACCTGCCCCGCAAGGGACCTCCCGGCCAAGGACGCCAAACGCTCATTTCCATTTTGTCATTCGGAGATAGTTAGTGGAGCTGTGGACGCTAGGAAATGGAGTGCTAATTGGAGAATTCGGGACATCACAGACTTGTTCTTCTGTTTGAGTTCAGTAGAGGGGTGACAGCAGCGGAGGCAGCCAGAAACACCTGCGTCGTGTATGGGGATAATGCCATTCCACAGAGCACGGTAAGAAAATCATTTTCTGGTTTTAGGGAGGATCGTTTTGACATTAGTGACTCTCCACGTTCAGGAAGACCTCCAGGGTTGGATGAACGTCGTTTAAAGGCATTGGTCCACTATGATCCACTCAGGAACTGGCAAATGTGATGAACTGTCAGCATTACACCATAGTGTGGCAGTTACATGTAATGGGGACGGTTCAGAAATTGGGTGTATGGGTACCGCATGCTCCAAACTAAAATCACAAAAAATCGGATGTGCTTCTCTGTTTGCTCGTCAGCAAATGGCTCATGAACAGCAACTACCAGTCCTGTCCTGCATCGTTACTGGTGACGAGAAATCGTGTATTTACACTAATGTAAGTGTGTTGTACCACGAATTGCTTCCTCGAAGTGTAAGAAACACAGCTGACATTTATTATCAACAATAGAGACGTTGAGCAGACGCAATCCAAAAACAACAACCAAAAGACTGTGTGTGGTGATGCTACTTCACGAGAACGGCTGCCTGCATTCTGTTAGACTAACAAAAAGCAACCTTCAAAGAATTTCCTTTCCGAATGAAGGTGCACTCCGAATATGGCTCGACGAGTTCTTCGCGTTAAATCCATGTCGTTTCTACAGTCGCGAAATCTAAAAGCTACCCCAGCGTTCTCAGGCTGTTTTAAATGGTGAAAGACAATATATTATTGATGGCTAAAGTCTCTGTTATGTGTATCTTCTGCGTTTATGGAACTTACGGAAAAACGGTGCGAACTTCTACATGACCCCAATATCTTGCTATGAAACATTGAGCATAATAGTTTATTAGGGCAATTAATTATTCAATAAATGTAATATCACAATGTGTTTGTTTTCCGCTTGTTTCATTTTAATCTGTATGTAATTTACTATATATTTCTGTACAACTACTGTATGTAAATGGTAGACAAATTGCTACCCTAGCGACCTCTTGTAGCAGACGGGAGCTTTGCATTCTTTACTGAGCGTGGCTCTGTTATGTCTGTACAGCTTTTCAAATGCTGAACCTTGCGCTGAGAGATGGCATTCTGGCCACATATCATCCGATTTTAAGGAAATTATTTGCTTTAACAATGTGGTTTGTGCATGTCTTCCAGTCTGATATCTTCGTTTGGTGAAAGACTGAATTTGTTTTCATCATACATCATGGTTACTGATCCGCTCAAATGGCTCAAAAGGCTCTAAGCATTATGAGACGTGACATCAGAGGTCATCAGTCCCCTAGACTTAGAACGACTTAAAACTAACTAACCTAAGGACATCACACACATCCAAGCCCGAGGCAGGATTCGAACCTGCGACCGTAGCTGAAGCGCATAGAACCGCTCGGCCACAGCGGCAGACTACTGCTCTGAATCAGATGAAGTGAAACACTGCAAGTTACTGCCATTGCGTCCCCCTGTGGGTCCAGGGGATAGAATAAGCCAAAAGTATTCCTGCCTGACGTACATGGCGACTAAAAGGGGTCTTCAACGTTTCGGCCTTTCTGTGATGGTCCCATCTCGGCTTTGACCTCCACCTTTTCCGAATTTCTGTTGATAGTACGTGACATTTTGGGAAGAACGCCTTATGTGCTGTCTTTTTTTGTCCTTCTTGTACCAAGATACTGTATGCTACTTATTGCCGTGTAGCGGGCTTTGTATCCAACCTCTTATAGGCTGCCAACTCTTCTTCTCCTGCGCTGTACCATCGTTCGCCCCCACAACAATTCTGGACCATTTCGACACACTAAATCCAGCACAGTAGCCAGTCCGTCGTGGTGGGGGTGTTATTTACGTTCTTGGTAGTAGCCCCCTGACGACACAGGGATCGCACTGCTGATGCCAGAGCTGAGACCTCCCCACAAATGCCAAGGAGTAGGTGCCCATCCTTCTGGGGCACCAGGACTTCCGGCACTGGTCATCCCGCCAGGTGGCACTTGCTGAGGCTGGGTGGCGCCCGTGGGGAGAGCCCCGGCTAGGAGAGGGTGGCATCAGGGCAGATGCAACGAATTAAACTGAATCACGCTGGTGATCGCTTGGTCCCAGTAGTCTCAAAGCGAAAAAGAAATGATTTTGATGCTGCAACCTATTTTTCCCGATGGTTCCCCTCTCTGGCTACACCTTTGGAGGACTGTTGATCGACCAGGTCTCGATGGTCGTATTCACCTCGGTACCTAGTTTCCAGCAGGACTGATGAAGTGACCTTTCAGGCAACGAAGCCCCAGTTTCTTGTCGACCATCTTGAAGATAGGTTTGGAGAAATGGCGGTGTTGTCAAAAATGAGAAACGGGCTTATTTTGATTCAAACAGTCTCCCCAGTGCAGTGGCGGGGGTTGCTCGCCTGTGAGAAGCTGGGTGTCATCCCTGTCTGGATTACACCCCATAAAAGGCTTAACTTGGTCCAGGGTATTATTTTCTATGGCGACCCGCTTTTGCAGTCGGATGAGGAGCTATGCGCCAACTTAGAGTGACAGGGTATTGACTTGGTCCGGAGTGTGCATAGGGGGGACCCTAAGACAACAGGGTTGCTATCGGTGCCTTCATCTCGGCTTTTGAGGTGACTCATTACCTTAAAATATCAAAATGATGGTTTACCACTGTGACGTGAAACCATACGTCCCTCAGCCTATTCAGTGCTTCAAGTGCTGGGAGTTTGGCCACGTGTCACCTCACTATAACTCCAGCGCCACATGCAGGGATTGCGGTCGTCCTCTGCACCCAGGTGCTCTGTGTGACCCTCCTCCCACTTGTGTCAACTGTGGGAAGCACCAGTCCCACTGCTCGACTAATTGCCCTGTTCTCCATAAGGAGTGGTGAATAATGGACATAAAATCACTGGACACGCTCACCTATCAAGATGCAAAGAAGAAATACAAACGCATTCATCCTGTTCCAATGACTACATCACATGCAGTGATTGCGACTTCATTGCCCCCATTGGCAACAGCTGTTCCTGCGTTTGTTAAACCCCCAGTGGATCGTCAGGGCTGCCCCGTGTCCATAGTGGGGGGCACTGCTTCTTCTAGTGCTCCCAAGATACCTCCTTCGGGAGAACAACCCCCGAAATTGACGGGGATATCGGACCCCCCCCCCCCCCCCTATCCCGCCAGAGGTACACCAGCCTCCTCCAGCTTCTATCATGCGGAAAGGGTGCCTTGGAAGTCTACCTTCTATGGCACCCTCCAGTGCGACAGCTGACACCAGTCAGCGGCTCAAGGAGCCACAAGCGGCGGATCGATGACTTTCTGCACACTTCATCTGTCCCTGACCCTCCTTCTGCGACTACCTCCGAGGTTTCTCCTATGGAGCAGCGGGGAGAAGAGAAGAAGAAGAAGAAGAAGAAGAAGAAGCTGGGTAAGAAGGAAGAGGTTCAGGTTGCCTCTGTGCCACCTGTTCTTACCAGCTCTGCATCTGAGGATGATTTGCAGATTTTGGCGTCTCCTGACGACCTCAATCTCGCCTCTACCTCAGAAGCCATGGTTCTCGTGGTTCTCGATTCAGGCTCTCCTTCGGTGACAGTAGATGACCTGGTGGCGTAATCTGCCTCCTTTTTCTCTTCACGCCTTTTTCGGCCGTGGACGATTTCATTCTCCAGTATAACTGCAGCAGTTGCTTCCACAACCTTGCTGAGTTCTGACAACTTATCAGCCTTCAATCTTTCTTCTGCATTGCTCTCCAGGATACTTGGTTTCTGATGATGCGCACCCTCACCCCCGGGTCTATGAGGATATTATAAGAAACGGGTAGCTTAACTCTCTTTATAGCGAGTGTGTGCCTTTTCTACCACCTTTAGAGGCTGTCGCTGTTAGGGTGTGGGAGCCTCAGGCTGTTACTGTCTGCAGTATCTATCTCCCACCGGATGCTGATGTCCCACAGCATGTATTGGCTGCGCTGATAGTCCTACTGCCGCCACCTTATCTGTTACTGTGCGACTTCACCGCTCATAACCCTTTGTGGCCAAGGCACTGTCGTTGAGGTTGAGCAAGTGTTCTGATTTATCAAATTGTGGAAATATATATATATATATATATATATATATATATATATATATATATATATATATATATATATCATTCAGGAGCATTATATTCTGATAATAATCTCAATAAAGTAAAATCGAGTGGAGTCATCAAATATAGCGTTTTGATAGAAGAAATTGTTGATTATAATTTTCCAAAATTAAGAAGACCAACTATAGATTCTTCAGATTATTCAGAATCAAGTTCACCTGAGAGAAACATAAAGGCATAGTAAAGAAATATTGTGAAGAAGTAGTTGAGTACATTTGGATGAATGATGTTTGCCACTTAATTTATAGTTTGGCTATAATCAATGGAGAAGAACTGGTTGGAAATAAAAAGTATCATATTGAAAAAGTAGGCATAGTACAGATGTTAAAAAACAAATTTAGTAATTTCATAATCAACAATCCAAAAGTAATTCCATACTTGATTAGCTTTTTGAACAATCTTCCTCACACATTTTGGAAAATATGGTAAAGTATTAGTAAATTAGGCTTTATATAATTTACCAATGCCAGAGATGCATCTACCAGGATTTAATTACTGCATACCATTTACTATGTATGAAGAAACACATGATGATTCAGGAATAAATGAATTAGATGTAGCTATTAAAAACCATGATTATAAAGATTTAGACAAAATACATTAAGCAGATAAAGAACTTCAATTAAATACGAAAAGAAGAATGTAAGCTCCAGATGCATCGTTAGGAGAACAATTAGCTGCTACTACAGTTAGGGGAATAACGCATGGAAAACGAAAATTAGGAGTCAGCTTACGTGTGGATGATAATTGTTTGGGAGGTTAAAGTCATTCAGCTACGTTAGTTCTTCAACATATTATTAGTTTTTCAAAATTTTCAACAGATAGATGAATCCAAATACTTTTACATAAATTATATGGTGTTATATTCCTGATTCCCCTTTCAATATAATCATATTCTAAAACAAGGGATTATTATGTTTCATTTCAATATAGAGTAAGCTATATGTGTATAAAGATTCAATAAAATTATTTACAAATTCTTTTAAATTTTCAGGGACAAGCATCATGGCCTCTGAAATTCTATATTTAATGAAACATAAAATATCTTTAGGTATTAAATTTTTTGATGTCACAATGGAACCCAAATATCTTTAAACTAATAACATAACTTTAATTATTAATTATTCTTTTGAATAAATTCAATTATATTCATCATAGGTTTTTCTGAACTAGCGACAACTCCATTAACTTCAGCTAAAGCAGAGTTATGTCTGCAACTAGAAGTACCAGGAACAGTGATGATCAATTTAAAAATTCATGACTACAAACCACATTCACTAATGAAATTTGTATTGTGTTTACACTGCCTTTATATTGTAAAATCTCTTCCTCATCCTTATCTTTCAACCACAGATTATTCTGTTTATCAATTATTACAAAAACTAATAATGGAATAACAACTCGAATTACATCTTCAATTTTTACATTTAATTTCATTGCAGCTCTCAACTGGTAGGCTTTATAATTGAATCCATTATTCAAATCTTGTAATTTTTTTTGTTTCAGGTTTTTTGATCCAGTTAGACGATGTCCAACTAAATCATATTCAGTTTTACTATAACAAAGATAGTTATCCTGTTATTTTATGCAGTATTCAATATGTTCTTTATATCGTTTAATATTGTCTTCATGGTTAATTAATATACATTGATCAATTTCTCCAAGATATTTTTCGAAACATTCTCTAATTTTGGTTTCTTCAGTAATATAAGGTGGTTTTTAATTTACATCTTCCTGGACTTTTTGTTACCAGTTGTAACAACTTTGACACTACCATTGTATTTCTTGAATAACATTTTAAGTGAGCTAATGAAAACTTATCTCAATAAAAGGAAGTGTCCAAGAAGTGTGGAAAATGAGAAGTTGAGAAGTCAATTGATAATTTTTGTCCACAAATGTATAGAAAGTATAAGCATTTAAACAAATGTAAAGAAAGTAAAAAAGCTTTCAAAAAATATGCATTATAATAATAATAATAGAGTTCTTTGTGTATGTGGAAAATATATTGCAAATAAACGTTATAAGAATCATTTAAAACTAATTTTCATGGCATGAGCTACTAAAATAATATTATCAATGGAAAACAATGAAAAACAAGAAAAGGATGCTAATTCTAGAAAATGTATTTGTTGTCAACATATTAAATTTTTAGTTGTTTTTACTTAAATCCACCACTGAAGGATGATCACTCAAGTAAATGCAAGACTTGTCTTCCGGATTATTGTAAATAATAACAGATGTTAAATAAAATTAATAGAGTTTCGATTTTGAACATTCTAAAAATGATACAAACAAGAAAAAAGCAGTACAAAATTTATTGATTGTCAAGAAGTTAAAGTTTTTAGTTGTTTCTACAAGTACTCAAGTAGATGCAAGACTTGCCAGAAGACAGACAGAGAAGAAAAATAGTGTGTAAATATGGGAAAGTGATAGTTAAAATGACCTCAAAAAACATTTGCTGACAGCCAAGCATATAAAAATAACTGAAAACAAAATTTCGTTATTTGAAAAACATAGTATTTTATGTTCATAATAAATTAAAGCTTCTTTGAGACAATTTGCAGTCACTCAACTACATGATCATTGCAAAAGAAATAATTTAACTGGATACAGCAGGTTTAGTGATGATGATTTAATTAATTCATTTTTTTTCATAATTTGCCACCCCCTACAAAGACTCTTTTAATATTAAATTAACTGAACTCACAGCTAGACCTAAGAGTCTTGGTGTTGGTGGGTATTGTAAATTAAATTAATCGGAAGTCATTAGTGCAGATGTGTTACAAGATCTTCCATTTCATCCAGAATTGTTCCAAAAGACTAGATCAAGACCAAAAGATGTATCGAATATAAATTACTTTTACAGATTTCATATTGACAGCATTGAAAAAGCTCAACCACCGAGACAAGAGAAAATAGTTGGTCTAGATCAATTTCATCTATTCAGTAGTAAATTATTTGAGCAATAAAAAGGGAACAAACTACTGAATAACGAATTATTTGAGATTAAAGTAGTAAAATCAGTATTTAATAAAAAATTTAATGTATGGTCTGGTGACTATGAAGTTGTCTTTAATGGTGCTAATATTGCCAAACTCAATAATGTTAGTGATAAAGCAGCTCATATAGCGAAAGTACTCAGTTCTGCGTTAGAAGTGGCAAAAAAGAGAACTAATTTTAGACAGGGAGATAATTTGAATATAACAACTAAAAACCCAAAAATGTTTTATCCAATTTCAATGGAATATAGAGTATTAGATAATTTTCTAGAATGTGCTCAAGTTTTGTGAAAATCAGAGGTATGTTAACATCTGATGAATCTATTGATATAGCAGATACTGCATTTAATATTCAAATGCTACCAGTTCCTAGTGGTAGTAGGTTCAGAAAACTTATAATTTAGCTGAAAACAAAAGGACGAAAAATATACCACAAGAATTATTAATAATGATAATGTGTGCTGTGCTAGAGCAATAATAGTGGCATTAACATATCATATAAATATTATTTTTGGTAGAGAGCTAACTACAAATGAGATTAAGAAATTTAGAGAAGGAGATAAATACAAACAACAAAAGTGTTAAACTGACATATTGTGTAATCAGTTAGGTGGATATCATAAAGAATGGGTTTACTTTAGATGACATTAAAAATGTTGAAGTATTGTTGGATATTCAAATAAATGCTGTATGTACTGAAAATTAGAATTCAATTATCCTGAGAAAGTAATAAAAATGTATCTGTAGAAAGATCATAACCATTTCAAAGTGATTAATAATATATCAGCTTTCTTAGGATCAGTAAATTTCTGCAATAAACGTAAAACGCCATAGGAAACAAGGACAATCGTAAAAGCCAATCAGAGAGAAAACTGTGTATACTATGCAATGTTCTACAACACAACAGTGAGGAAAATAAAATATATTGCGAAAATTGTAGTAGAAACAGAATCCAATTGGTGTTCTGATGGCGAAGTTTAGATGGTTCGCAGCCCAGCCATCCCTGCAGGAATTCAGGATCCCCTTGGCCATGCACTGCACTGAATCATGCGCCAATCCGCAGTCACCCGAAGTGTTGAACGATGATAGCTGACGAAATACAACTGTGGAATAGTCACCAATAATCATATGACTTCCCATCGCCCCATATATCAGGCACTGAACATCCTCCCTAGTGGAATCGATACAGTCACACTCAGGATAAGAAGCAAATGCTGATGTACAACAAAAGTAAAACACACTTGATTTATCTCGAAATTTCAAACACTCTGTCCATGTTCCCACTAGAAAACTCGTATTTTGTGCCTTGAAATTCATTAGACACAGTAATCACCTAACATTTTAGTTTATTTCTAGAATGTAATGGCGTTTAATCAGAATCCCTAAAGAGAACTGAAACTGTTCTGCACAGAATGGTGTTTGTTTCGCGCCAGTCGCGTAAGAATGGCGCTAGTAGTGCCACTATGAGGATGCAAATCATGTTTGCTTTAAATACGACCTTTAATAGTAGTGAGAGTTACCTATCTTTGTGATTGTATGGGGTGAGTTTATGTTTATCATGAATCCAATTAAGACGACAAAGACTCCCATATCAGGACCTGACTGAGATTGAATGAGATCATGTAATAGGGCTAAAAGAAGCTGGATGTTCCTTCTGCAATATAACAGATGAATCTGTCAGGAATGTAGCCACTGTGCATGATTGATGGCAGCGGTGTTCACGAAAATGTATGGCCACATGAAGACCGGATTTCAGACGGCCACGTGACCCTACCAAGACGGAATACCATCGAGAGCGGCGAGTGGCTCTGGGGCATCGCACTGGTTCTACAGCAGCAATCAGAGCAGCACTTAGCATTACACTGACACAGCGAACTGTTGCAAATCGGTTTCCTAAAGGACAGCTCCAAGCAAGACGCCCTGCAGCGTGCGTCACTGAAACCAAGCCACAGCCTTTTGAGAGGTCAGTGGTGTCAAGCGAGAGCTCATTGGAGGGCAGGGTGAGGTTCTATTGTGTTTTCTGATGAAAGCTTGTTCCGCCTCAGTGCCAGTGATGGCTGTTTTTTGGTTATAAGGAGCCCAGTTGAGGACCCTGAATCGACTCGTCTGCGTGCTAAAATCACTGGACCTACACTCAGAGGTATGTGTGGGGTGCGATTTCGTATGACAACTGGAGCACACTCGTGGTTATTCCATTCATCGTGCCTGCAAATTTGTAGGTCAGTCAGGTCATTCGACCAATTGTGCTGCCATTCATTAACAGCCTTCCACGAGTTGTTTTCCAAGAGGATAACGCTCGCACACATACAGCTGTTTTAATCCAACATGCTCTACAGAGTGCCGACATGTTATCTTGGCCTGCTCGATCACCATACCTGTCTACAGTTGAGCAGATATTGAACATCATCGGGCGACAACTCCAGCGTCTTCCACAAACAGCATTAACCGCACTTGTACAGTCCGATCAAGCGCTACAGGCATGGAACGGCATCCCACAAACTGGCATCCGGCAGCTGTATGCATGCGGCTTTGCATGCTTGCATTCAACATTCTGGCAATTACAACGGTTAGTAGTGTACCAGCATTTCATATTTGCAATGGCTTATATCTCGCGTGCAGTTACTTATGATCTTGCTATACTAATCACTTAAATATGTTACCTAGGCAAATATATTCCAGGAATTTCATGACTCTACTTTATTTGTTTTTTGGTGTTGCGATTTTTTCTACAGTGTATTTTTTTCTTTGTTAAATGATGAAATTAATGATTTTCTGCCGACCACCGTGAACAAAGGTTATGCGGCCAATATATACTACACTCTTGCATTAATAATAGCCTGTCTCCCTTATCACATTTCCATTTACACAACATGGAAATACCTCTCAAAACTATATATGAAATACACTTATTTACACATTTATATTAATACAAATGCGGTTCGTCTTTTATAAGACACAACTCTGCGACTGTTGCCTCCTGTAACATTTACCTCGCCCGTGTATCTTTCAGTTTCACTTAGTTAGGTTTTTCTGAATTGCTCAGATTCGATGCCCCTTTCCTCGTTCAGCAACGGACTCTTATATTTACAGACAAAATTTGTGACTCGCTGGAATACCAGTTTTAGTTTCGAGCGATGCACACCTTCTTTCTTCGTCAACATCGATTTTTTTCTTCTTCTTCTTTCGTTTTGGCCATCTTAGGACCACGTTAATTCGTTTCAGCTTCGTTTCTTCTGGTCTTTCTTCTTTCCCAATATTCTTTCATTCTCATTCTTTGCAATCTCATACTTTGCAACCTTCTCCGACCTTCTGTCCAAGAAGATTTTGTTCTGCGTCTCGTTCTGTCCTCGAAAGCTTTGAAGGCCAGAATTTTTTATTTAAAAATCACCCTGTTGTAAATCTCTGGTTCCTATATTCTCATTTCATCCAAATCTCTTTGTACCTCCTGGATCCATCGTACTTTTGTTTCTTTGTTCATCAGAAATTGTGTGATTCGTTGTGTTAACCTCCCCTGGTCCATTCTGAGGATGTATGCGAAGAACAAGCTCCTTCTTTTTCTGATGACGTCAGAAATTTTTTCTATCTTGGTGTATAGTTCCTGGTTGGTTTGGTTTCCAAATTGATCAACTTCTTTTCTTCGAGGTCCTACTATTCTCCTGAGAACCTTTCGTTCTATCAGTTCTAGCCTCTTGATCACTCTGGTTCTTGCTAAGTTGAGAGTTTCTGCTGCGTATAGAGCTCAGGGCGGATCACTGTTTGGTAATGTTTCAGTTTTACGTCTATAGAAATATTCTTCTTATTGTTGGTGTTGATAGTTAGTAAATATGCTAAGTTCATTTTGTTTATTCGTGCTCCTATCGCAATGAGTTCAATGTCTAGCCATTCTCCAAGGTATTTGAATCTCTCCACCTTCTGAATTTTCCCTCCTTCTGTTGTCATCAATTTAGGAGCTGTCGTGATGTTTGTCATATATTGTGTCTTTCCAATTGATATCTGTAAGCCTGCTTTAGCTGCCTGTCTCTGCAGTTCTTTTTATTTGGTTAACTGCCCCTTGTAGCGATTCAGACAGGATTACAATGTCATCTGCGAATGCTGGACAAACTACTCATACTCCTTTATTCCTACACCCCAGTCGTATTCCACCCAGTCCTTTAACTCCTTGTCACCACTCTCTGATCACCTTATCGAGGACACAATTAAAGAGCAAAGGTGGGAGTCCGTCTCCCTGTCTGGCCCCGGTTTTGATCTTAAAGGCCTCCGACAGATTTCCTCTGAATTTGACCATGGATGTTGTGTTGCTTATTGTCTGTTTAACCAGTTCACTGGATTTTCTATCCAAACGCATCTCCCATAAAATTTGGAACAGTGCGTGTCTGTCTACAGAATCATAGGCTTTCTTGAAGTCTATGAATGTAAGCACGAACTTCTTGCACCTCTGTTTTTGATAAGCGATTATCTGCTTTAGATTCAGGATCTGTTCTGCACATGATCTCTCCTTTCTGAAGCCTCCTTGGTACTCATCAATTTGTGAATTTAGTGGTTCTGCCACTCTATTTAGCAGTCGTTTTGAGAATACCTTATAGATCATAGGTATTAAAGAAATTCCGTTGGAGTTCCCAGGGTCCGTCTTATCGCCTTTCTTGTGTATAGAATGTATTAGTGCCAGTGTCCAACCTTCTGGAAGCTGCTCTTCTTCCCAGATTTTTCGTGTAATTTGTGTTAGTTCTATGATCACATTCTCGTTCGCATACTTTAAGAGTTCTGCGATGATCTCGTCTTCCTCAGGTGCTTTGTTATTTTTCAAGGTTCTTATAATGTCTTTAACTTCTATAGTTGGTGGTTCCGAGTAGGGGTTTGCTTTTTGTAATTGTAATAGAATGTCTCGGATTGCGCTCCAGAATTCAGGAGGCGTTCAAAGTATTCCTCCAAGATCTGACTGTTTTCCATGTCTACATACACTGTCTTTCCTTCTTTATTCTTAAAGCTTAGGTTTGGAGGATCGTATCTATAAGTTGGTCTTGAATGTCCTATAGACGTCTCACGTGTTGTTCTTCCGGAAGACTTCTTCTATTTGAGTTAAAAGTTATTGCAAATATTTCCTACTGAGATTTCTGATAGTTTTAGTAGTGGTTTTTCTTACTTCTTGGAAGTTATTTAGATTTTCTAGCGTTTTATGAGAGCACCAACCAATCCACGCTTTCCGACGCTTTTTGATTGCTTTATCTCTTTCTACCGATCACCATGTACGTTTCTTCCTCTTCTCCTAGCGAACTGTTTCTTTTGAGCTGTCAGTCAGTGCATCTTTCATCTGGTCCCGACATTGATAGTTCTTCTCATTCAAGCTCGCCTTAAAATCTTTGCTAGTTCTAAGTTTTCCTGTGTCGTACAACATAATTCGGGTAGTGTTTTTAGGCTGATGGGTTCGTGGTAGAATTTTGATTTTTATTTTGGGTAGAAAGTTATCTGAGTCTAAATCTGCACCCCTGAGTACTTTGACAATTTAAATTTCCTTCTCTGCATATCTTGACGTCGCTACATGATCTACCTGAAACTCTCGTAGTAACGGATTGGGAGATACCCATGTTTTGTGTTTTCTTGTAAGGTGTCTAAACGCCGTTGATTTCATTAACATGTCAAAGGTCTTACAAATTTCCACTACTCGTTCGCCATTCTGATTAGTCCTGTTGTACGCTGGATGGTTCCCAATTATGTTTCAGAACTTTCTGTCTTTCCCTTGATGAGCATTGAAGTCTCCAAGTAGTATGATAATATTTTTAGTTGGAATCTTGGATAGTTCCCCTCCAGGTCATCCCAAAATTCTTCTACACTCTATGGGTTGGTTCTATTAGTCTCATTTGTGAGAGAATGTACATTGACAATGGTGTAAATCGTGTTTGCTCCCGGAAAGTAAGTGTGGAGAGTCTACTATTTCTGGAGCTGAAGTCAGTGATGGCTCCCAGGATTTCTTTACTAATTATAAAGCCTGTGCCCAGTTGAGGTACATTCTTCATTACTCTCTTGCCAGGTCTTCCCTTCAGAATGTGATATCCTGTAGATTTATATGCTGCTTCATCTGTATGTCTTGCTTCATGTAATGCAGTTACAATTATTTTTTGCTTGGCCGAAGTATCAGTAGGATGTTTCAGTTTTCCAGTTTTGAGGAGTGAATTAATATTGAAGGTAGCAAAGTATGACACTTTCTTAGTTTTCAATCTCTTGCATGCTGGTGTGAGCACCCCAGAATCTGTTGGCTCACTAACGTTCTCATTGACAACGGTGAATTGGTTATCACATGGGGTAGCGCTTTCTATAAGCGAACTTGCTGCCATGAAGCTGAATCGAATGATTCATGTTGAGGTCAACACCTAGGCGTTGAAAATGTTACAACTGGGGTAGTTAGCTTCAGATGTGCCTTGAGATGTGACCTATTTTCTCTTTTACGGCTTATTTGGGTGCCAACCCTCCTCCTTTATCCGGGCTTGGACCGGCAGCAGCAGTTTCGGGTTACTTAATACACCCGTTAGTACTGTGTGTGTGAAATCTTATGGGAATTAACTGCTGAGGTCATCAGTCCCTAAGCTTACACATTACTTAACCTAAATTATCCTAAGGACAAACACACACACCCATGCCCGAGGGAGAACTCGAACCTTCGCCGGGACCAGCCGCACAGTCCATGACTGCAGCGCCTCAGACAGCTTGGCTAATCCCGCGCGGCCCGTTAGTACTGCAGGCAGAGTTATCAATCATTTTATTTATAAGCTGCACATTTTCAGTTTCGTCCCTCTCTGCACGTTGCTCCCTTAAATTTCATTTTCAACGTCCCTACATTATTCTGTCACATTTGGGACACGCATTATGATTTCACAACTACCTTCAGTCTCACAGTCTCTGAGGAAGTCAGAATTTTCCACCAACCATACAGTCATTCCAGCATTCACTTCCCTTTCACAAAATAAATTCTATATGCTCATTTCGTAGTTCACTTGGCGTGTTTGTTTTGCGTTAGGAGTATGGAAGTTTTTGATGATTCTTCCGGACCTTGTGGATGACATCGGAAGTTCACTGAGGCTTTCTGCGGATGATGCTGTGATATATCGAGAGGTTGTAACAATGAAAAATTGTACTGAAATGCAGGAGGATCTGCAGCGAATTGACGCATGTTATACTATTTTTTGCGCCCTCTTTATGGTTGCGCCGCTTATATTGTTCCTTTTTCACTAACTGTTTGCCTCTTCCGACATTTCTCGCACAAAATAATCTATTGACGTAGCAAAAAACATCACATGGATGGTACTTTCCATCGTCTGCAAAACACTTTGTCGTACCTCACTTATGCCATGGACCACCTATCACACTAGTAGCCTGATTTGCTGCTAAAGAATTTAATTCTGCCCTCATGTTTTGAAACTGCTGTCCATGCTGCACAGTTCCTTCAGTTAATACAGATTCAAAATGTTGTGTAGTCTGAAGCACTTCTTTCTCACATTCCAGAGTTTAGTGGTCACCTCTTTAAGTGTGTGTTGCCTCATCATACAAGTCTTAACATCGTTACCCTGCTTTTGCCGTATCTTCCCACCCTTTCCCGAAATCTTCCTCTGCTGTTGAATCAGGCTAACCTCCTCAGAAATTTTGCCCATGCTTGCACATGTAATTTCTAATTTTGTATCAACAACCCTTTCAAAATATGATTTAATTTCTTCCACCTCAGCTTTGGCAGTCTCATTGCCTGAACTGTTATCAAACTTTCTCTGTTACATCTTGTACGCAGTGCCCCTATAGTAGACTGCAATGCCTCCATATCAGAGCTCGAATTTGACCGTACGTCCTGTAACCGTGCCACTGAATCAAACATAATTAAATCTCCTTTCTCTGATTTCGGACTCTTTGTCTCACTAACATTGTACCTGTCATTACTAGTATGTTCAGATTTAGGGCTAACTGGCCGACTAGCATTATCTGAACCATACAGACTGGTTAATTGCTTAACACTTCCCACACTAAGCCGGTAAGCAAAATTTTCTCGTAAATAGCTGTTTGGATGGAGCTCATACGCCCTACACTGATTTGTTTCCCGCGCTTCTTAATACGACAGAACGTGGGCTGTACGTTCCTTCGGTCAAACTGGTGGCTAGTGTAGTTTATCTGCTTACTGGCAGAGGTCACTAGCAGTCTGCAGCTTGAGTGTATACAACACAGGATCGATTTGTGTGAGTGTGGTCACCTAAGGTGAGGTTAGAGCTTAGTTCATTTCGTAGTTCACTTGGCGTGTTTGTTTTGCGTTAGGAGAATGGAAGTTTTTGATGATTCTTCCGGACCTTGTGGATGACATCGAAAGATCTCTGAGCCTTTCTGCGGATGATGCTGTGGTATATCGAGAGGTTGTAACAATGAAAAATTGTACTGAAATGCAGGAGGATCTGCAGCGAATTGACGCATGGTGCTGGGAATGGCAATTGAATCTCAAGGTCGACAAGTGTAATGTGCTGCGAATACATAGAAAGAAAGATGCATTATCATTTAGCTACAGTATAGCAGGTCAGCAACTGGAAGCAGTTAATTCCATAAATTATCTGGGAGTAAGCATTAGGAGTGATTTAAAATGGAATGATCATATAAAGTTGATCATCGCTAAAGCAGATGCCAGACTGAGATTCATTGGAAGAATCCTAAGGAAATGCAATCCGAAAACAAAGGATTTAGGTTACACTACGCTTGTTCGCCAACTGCTTGAATACTGCTCAGCAGTGTGGGATCCGTACCAGATAGGGTTGATAGAAGAGATAGAGAAGATCCAACGGAGAGCAGCGCGCTTCGTTACAGGATCATTTAGTAATCGAGAAAGCGTTACGGAGATGATAGATAAACTCCAGTGGAAGAATCTGCAGGAGAGACGCTCAGTAGCTCGGTACGGGCTCTTGTTGAAGTTTGGAGAACATACCTTCAGCGAAGACTCAAGCAGTATATTGCTCCCTCCTACGCATATCTCACGAAGAGACCATGAGGATAAAATCAGAGAGATTAGAGCCCACACAGAGGCATACCGACAATCCTTCTTTCCACAAATAATACGAGACTGGGATAGAAGGGAGGACCGATATAGGTACTGAAGGTACCCTCCGCCACACACCGTCAGGTGGCTTGCGGAGTATGGGTGTAGATGTAGATGTAGATGTAGATGTAGACTGGAGGCTGAAAACTCTGATGTGGATATTGATTACGAACATTCAGAGGTATTTTGCGATAGTTCCAACAGTGCAGGTACCTAATACGGACTTATATTGAAAAATATAATTACAAAATTATATACATGTTATTATAAAGCAAATATAGGGTCAAAATATTTTATACTGTTCTTTTAGCTGTTTATACGTGTATACATTTATTCATGGACAGATGAAGACGATGATCCGAGTACAGCTGTTTGTCTTGATACATCACAAGACGTGATAACTGATGTGAGGAACTGGTCCAGAGTTGACAACCAGCCTGATTTACACAT
Organism: Schistocerca nitens; assembly: GCF_023898315.1. Taxonomy (NCBI): domain Eukaryota; kingdom Metazoa; phylum Arthropoda; class Insecta; order Orthoptera; family Acrididae; genus Schistocerca; species Schistocerca nitens. The sequence continues at coordinate 956,453,973 of NC_064616.1, forward strand.
GTTCTACAGCGTTGTGGTGTAACTCTGCATCTGGAAGAAAACTCTAGTGAATTAGTGCATTTGATTGTTTCTCAGCATTTTTCAATGAGATGATAAAAACAATTAAAGCTGAAACAAACAGGTCTTCAGGACAAAAATTCATTAAATGAATGAGAAGCAGGCTATGAAGTGAAATTCTGTATGGCATGGATGGTTAATAGTAAAGATACATTAAATATACTGTTTTTTTGTATTATTTTGCATATGAGTGTAGTGAAGTTGCCATAAGATCAAAGGACGCATTTATAAATACTTCATGGGCCAGCAAGTTAATGAATATAGTAAATTTTAATTCCATTTAGTTTCTGTTTATGATACACTGCACAAAATTAGGCCTTTCCACAGTCTCTTTGCCACAAAGTGTGAGAACGACTTTAAACTACACATGAATCCTAAGACTGATAAGGGACTGTGCCCTTGAGAGACGGAATAGGACTTACAGTCCAAATGAAAAACATACTCTCCCCCCATGAACCATGGACCATGCAGTTGGTGGGGAGGCTTGCGTGCATCAGCGATGCAGATGGCCGTACCGTAGGTGCAACCACAACGGAGGGGTATCGGTTGAGAGGCCAGACAAACATGTGGTTCCTGAAGAGGGGCAGCAGCCTTTTCAGTAGTGGCAGGGGTAACAGTCTGGATGATTGACTGATCTGGCCTTGTAACATTAACCAAAACGGCCTTGCTGTGCTGGTACTGCGAACGGCTGAAAGCAAGGGGAAACTACAGCCGTAATTTTTCCCGCGGACATGCAGCTTTACTGTATGATTACATGATGATGGCGTCCTCTTGGGTAAAATATTCCGGAGGTAAAATAGTCCCCCATTCGGATCTCCGGGCGGGGACTACTCAAGAGGACGTCGTTATCAGGAGAAAGAAAACTGACATTCTACGGATCAAACCGTGGAATGTCAGATCCCTTAATCGGGCAGGTAGGTTAGAAAATTTAAAAAGGGAAATAGATAGGTTAAAGTTAGATATAGTGGGAATTAGTGAAGTTCGGTGGCAGGAGGAACAAGACTTTTGGTCAGCTGATTACAGGGTTATAAATACAAAATCAAATAAGGGTAATGCAGGAGTAGGTTTAATAATGAATAAAAAAATAGGAGTGCGGGTAAGCTACTACAAACAGCGTAGTGAACGCATTATTGTGGCCACGATAGACACGAAGCCCACGCCTACTACAGTAGTACAAGTTTAAATGCCAACTAGCTTTGCAGATGATGAAGAAATTGATGAAATAATGATGAGATAAAAGAAATTATTCAGGTAGTGAAGGGAGGCGAAAATTTAATAGTCATGGGTGACTGGAATTCGGTAGTAGGAAAAGGGAGGGAAGGAAACGTAGTAGGTGAATATGGATTGGGGCTAAGAAATGAAAGAGGAAGCCGCATGGTAGAATTTTGCACGGAGCACAACTTAATCATAGCTAACACTTGGTTCAAGAATCATAAAAGAAGGCTGTATACATGGAAGCAGCCTGGAGATACTGACAGGTTTCAGATAGATTATATAATGTTAAGACAGAGATTTAGGAACCAGGTTTTAAATTCTAAGACATTTCCAGGGGCAGATGTGGACTCTGACCACAATCTATTGGTTATGAACTCTAGATTAAAACTGAAGAAACTGCAAAAAGGTGGGAATTTAAGGAGATGGGACCTGGATAAACTGAAAGAACCAGAGGTTGTAAAGAGTTTCAGGGAGAGCATAAGGGAACAATTGACAGGAATGGGGGAAAGAAATACAGTAGAAGAAGAATGGTAGCTCTGAGGGTTGAAGTAGTGAAGGCAGCAGACGATCAAGTAGGTAAAAAGACGAGGGCTGGTAGAAATCCTTGGGTAACAGAAGCAATATTGAATTTAATTGATGAAAGGAGAGAATATAAAAATGTAGTAAATGAAGCAGGCAAAAACGAATACAAACGTCTCAAAAACCAGATCGAAAGGAAGTGCAAAATTGCTAAGCAGGGATGGTTAGAGGACAAATGTAAGGATGTAGAGGCTTATCTCACTAGGGGTGAGATAGATTCTGCCTACAGGAAAATTAAAGAGACCTTTGGAGAAAAGAGAACCACTTGTATGAATATCAAGGGCTCAGATTTAAACCCAGTTCTAAGCAAAGAAGGGAAAGCAGAAAGGTGGAGGGAGTGTATAGAGGGTCTATACAAGGGCGATGTACTTGAGGACAATATTATGGAAATGGAAGAGGATGTAGATGAAGATGAAATGGGAGATACGATACTGCGTGAAGAATGTGACAGAGCACTGAACGACCTGAGCCGAAACAAGGCCCCGGGAGTAGACAACATTCCATTAGAACTACTGACGGCCTTGGGAGAGCCAGTCATGAGAAAGTTCTACCAACTGGTGAGCAAGATGTATGAGACAGGCAAAATACCCTCAGACTTCAAGAAGAATATAATAATTCCAACCCCAAAGAAAGTAGGTGTTGACAGATGTGAAAATTACCGAATAATCTGTTTAATAAGTCACAGCTGCAAAATACTAACGCGAATTCTCTACAGACGAATGGAAAAACTGGTAGAAGTCGACCTCGGGGAAGATCAGTTTGGATTTCGTAGAAATGGAACACGTGAGGCAATACTGACCTTACGCCTGATCGTCCGCAGCTCGTGGTCGTGCGGTAGCGTTCTCGCTTCCCACGCCCGTGTTCCCGGGTTCGATTCCCGGCGGGGTCAGGGATTTTCTCTGCCTCGTGATGACTGGGTGTCGTGTGCTGTCCTTAAGTTAGTTAGGTTTAAGTAGTTCTAATTTCTAGGGGACTGATGACCATAGATGTTAAGTCCCATAGTGCTCAGAGCCATTTGAATATTACGCCTGATCTTAGAAGAAAGATTAAGGAAAGGCAAACCTATTTTCCTAGCATTTGTAGACTTAGAGAAAGCTTTTGACAATGTTGACTGGAATACTCTCTATGAAATTCTAAAGGTGGCAGGGGTAAAATACAGAGAGCGAAAGGCAATTTACAATTTGTACAGAAACCAGATGGCAGTTATAAGACTTGAGGGGCACGAAAGGGAAGCAGTGGTTGGGAAGGGAGTAAGACAGGGTTGTAGCCTCTCCCCGATGTTATTCAGTCTGTATATTGAGCAAGCAGTAAAGGAAACAAAAGAAACATTCGAAGTAGGTATTAAAATTCATGGAGAAGAAATAAAAACTTTGAGGTTCGCCGATGACATTGTAATTCTGTCAGAGACAGCAAAGGACTTGGAAGAGCAGTTAAATGCAATGGACAGTGTCTTGAAAGGAGGATATAAGATGAGCATCAACAAAAGCAAACCGAGGATAATGGAATGTATTCGAACTAAGTCGGGTGATGCTGAGGGAATTAGATTAGGAAATGAGACACTTAAAGTAGTAAAGGAGTTTTGCTATTTGGGGAGCAAAATAACTGATGATGGTCGAAGTAGAGAGGATATAAAATGTAGACTGGCAATGACAAGGAAAGCGTTTCTGAAGAAGAGGAATTTGTTAACACCGAGTATAGATTGAAGTGTCAGGAAGTCGTTTCTGAAAGTATTTGTATGGAGTGTAGCCATGTACGGAAGTGAAACATGGACGATAAATAGTTTGGACTGGGAGAAAATACAAGCTTTCGAAATGTGGTGCTACAGAAGAATGCTAGTGGTTAGGTGGGCAAATCACGTAACTAATGAGGAGGTATTGAATAGAATAGGGGAGAAAAGGAATTTGTGGTACAACTTGACAAGAAGAACAGACCGGTTGGTATGGCATGTTCTGAGGCATCAAGGGATCACAAATTTAGCATTGGAGGGCAGCGTGGAGGGTAAAAATCGTATAGGGAGACCAAGAGATGAATACATTAAACAGATTCAGAAGGACGTAGGTTGCCGTAAGTACTGGGAGATGAGAAAGCTTGCACAGGATAGAGTAGCATGGAGAGCTGCATCAAACCAGTCTCAGGACTGAAGACCACAAGAACAACAACCAAATAAAAATGGAATAAGACTTTACTTACCATGTGACTCAGCAGCAGGCTATGCTTCGAACTTTGCAGCTTACACAAGTACAACAAACATTGTAAATAACTTTGTTTTGTTTGTAATTTGGAGGTTGTGTGGAGGTTATTTTGGTAAAGTGCACTGCATTTACATTGACCGGTTCTACAAAAGCCTTTCCGTGTTGGACTATCTGTGACAGAATAAAATCTTGCGTTTAGTTTCTCATATGAAAAACAAGTAGGTCTACCTAACGAAATGAAAACTGTGAAGCTTAGGAGGGGGGAAATGATGGTTTGGAGGACAAACGTAAACCAGATGCTGTAAGAGAGTATAACAGTGGTAAAACTGGAGCAGACAGGGTTGACCAGATGTCAAGCAATTGTCCTCTCTGTCGGAAGACGGTCAAATGCTGAAAGAAAGTTTTCCTTCACTAGTTTCTTTTAGCAGTAGTGAACAGCTGGGTTGTATGCAAACAAACAACATAAAAGACAGCATCTGTCGTCTGCTTCATCATGGCCTTACGTTAAACAGCTAGCTAGTAGAGGTGCCAAACTTCACGTCTGTAGTGAATTTTTCTTGAATGCACACGTTTCTTCCAAAAAAATATTTTCCTTTGGGGTGTCATACCCGAAGTATCCGAACGACGTGAATTGAGTTTCTCCTGATTTCCATTCAGCCCATATAATGTAGCTGCCTTGCAAGTCCTCTAATCTCATTGCGGTACAGTCATTCGACTATACAAAATGGCTATCACAAGAGATCACAAGAGAACACAGTTCTTTAAGGTAATCAGTCCAAATGTAAATGAACACCACAATGTTGCAAATACTACGAAACGCGTCATTACAGACGAGACAGTCCTTAACGCTTCTAAAGTCAATTTTATTACATTAAGTTACATTTCAAATTCACTACCACACTCATCAAAATTTGAATTAACTACCTCTATCGCGTACGTCATTCCAGTAATCTCCAGGCAAAATTAAATATTTTTATGAACAAGATATTTTGAGGCAATATGTGAACTCGTAAATGTTTTTCCTCTTTAAAAGGTTTTCCCACACCTGTGAAACGTCGTTCCTGATGCGAGTGGTTTTTCATAAACTGGATGTTGAACTAACCAGTTAAAAGCAGTGTGATTAACAGCGGCAGGCACTCAATGAAAACCTCAAAATTAACACCGTACCACGAGTAATTTGTCTGTACTCATGACAGCAATTTTTTGTTCATATGTCTGAACTTTAAACATCATGAGCGACATTTTTGTTTTGGATCTGCATTGACACCAAGCATCTATAATGAAAGCAACTAACCAAAGCTTTCGTGGCTGACCGAGATTCAATCACACCAATGTTCATCGTTTGTGACATAGCCGTGAAATGCTGAAGTTCTCACCAGTATCAACTGGAAAACCTCAACTTAAAAATTTTTGTGCTCTCACTAGAATCCTCTCAAGACCCGCATCTCCCTGTTCGATAACCACGAAAAACGTTTAATACCATCTCAAGTAACAAAGTTAGCACGTGTTTAAAACGAAGCGCCATAATGTAAAATTTTGTGTTGAGGACTCGAACCCAGCACATAATCATATTGACAACTACGTAAAATCGGATGTTATATATCGATTTTTTTCACCAGCAGCGAGACATTCGAATATGGAATGAGTATATAATTGTTTTGCCTGACCGAGAATCGAACCGGTCACCTACCTCATCCGTTTACTATCCACGAACTATTTGCTTACAGGTAGTGAGATGTGTGCATGGAGTAGGATTCGAATCCATATATGTGCCTTTCTTGGAGACAGATAGAAGTTTTCAGTCTTCGGAAAAACAACGAAACGCTACTACTAATATATCGTTCCGTGCAGGTGAGATACCACGGAAGAGAAGATCCGACTTCGAATTCTACGAAAACAAAAATTTTCTCAACGTCTGAAGTTCAAATGACCTGAAGTGATCACTGGCTCACTAAATAAAATATAGTGTAAAGAAGTTTACTGTCGACAGAGGTTCTGTTTGCCGCGATTTCCGCCTCTGCTATGGTTCAAAGTAATCCGGCTCTGCCCCAGTTGGCAGCGAAGGGATATGATGTTTATAATGTGGTTTCTGAACTACGGTGCAATCTGACGTTCTTCAGTTGGCGTTACTAGACGAGAAGGAGATCTATTTGTGCGTGTTTAAAATACACTACGGGAGTGGGGATCGAACTCCTGCGTATCAACTAAGAAACTAGTATTAATCAACGAGTCCACTGATGCCCAAATTTGCTGCAGTCGTGATTATGTAGTAATGTATGATGCGCTTAGACTACAAATGAGACACTGTGAAAATATTGAGTTCTCTGTCAACTGGTTAACTATCAGCAGGTTTATCACACAGAAATTGTGCTAGTCTCATGTCAGCGGGATGTAAAGACTCTTTTAGCAATCATAGCCTCGATTCGAAGCCATTTTGAAATTTTCACTATTTCAATAAATTTTTTAGATCTATAAATACCATTGCAGAATACAGTTACCAAATAGTTCCATTGTTACCGTCATTATGGCTGTTAACTTCTTCATTCTGCTGCTGCTACATTCGTGCTTGAAGGAAGCATTTAAACCTTCTTAGTCATTTATAGAAACAACTGCCCCAAAACAAGAAAATATTTTTTTCGCAGCAATTGATTGCGTCGTTCTGTGGTAAGTGGACCATAACAAGTGATTATTTAGTTCTTTTCATGTCTAGCAAGTAATTTCCAAGTTAATATCGGACGTCTCCAATTATTAGCAGGTTGAATTAAAACAAAATAAGTGATAAAGACGTTACTTCGCCACAGAAACTATGTTGCACTATTGCATTTACTTTCGCCTACCAACGACGCTTATAAAATGCTGAAATTGACAGTAAACACCACTTTCGAAGCCAGAGGATGTTAATGTCTTCCGGTAAATGTGATCATTATTCTCTCCAGATGGCTTGGTCGACGTCATCTATTCCAAGTAGTACAAAGAAGAAAGTAATGCAGAAGATCAAGTGCTTCCCTTGCTATTAACTTATTTAACGTGGTCCAATTCCTTTTCTATTCCGAATTTAGGTCATTGCTGTGGCTTCAGCTAGGTTTTTCGAGAAATGTGTCCCTACTTTTCGTAAAAAAATCGGATGGAAAAACCCCGGGAATTGTGTACAGTGTCTTCTGTTGTGTCTCATACAGAAGTACCCTGTAGGCTTCATCTTTGTCCATCGTCTTGTACTTGAGATTTTGCTTTCTAATCCTGTCCATACAGTTCGCAGTAGGCTACTACACATTATGCAGTGGTTCCCTATAATGTTTACAGCTACTCTTTCTTCCGTATCACTGCACCATGCCCACCCTTCTGTATACAAGAGAGATTCTCTATGGTACTAGTAGTATCGTCTCGGATGAGTAACGGCATACTGGACGTTCACTGATACCTCTGTCATCTCTCAATGCATCAAATTGCTTAGCTCCAAATTGTCTGCTTGGATACTCACAATCTGGTTCAGTATCGTCTGGACTGTTTCTGCAATGGTTACAACCCATGGTTAGTTCCTAGAAAAGCCTGTTGTCACAATAAAAATAAAGAAAAAGAAGAACAAAAGGAAGAATGCAATACGAGAAACCAACATCAATATCACATTTATATCCCTTGCCACACAACACATCTGGTTCCTACGTCTGAGTGCTAACCATGGGCCTTGCTACATTCCCTGACGTAATATCCAGACCTCCTATTCAGGCGATTATACACCACGTGTTTAACCCAAACGTTTTCAAAATACTAATTTTCAGTCACAACTTTGAAGTACTGCCTGAGATCGTCCCTCCACTATGTCGCTCGTAGGTAATGATTGTTCTGACACCAGTATTGCAACTGGCTGAAGCCCGTGTTGGATGACAGCCGCTGTCATCCTGTCGTGTATGGTAAGTTGTGATATGAAATCTCGTGAAACGCGGCGCGAGCAGAGTCAATAATGCTTACTCAGCAACAAATTTGTTTATTGTTAGCCTTTTCACCGCAGCTTCCCCCGTGCACTCATTCAGCACATATACTGCACACGTTTCCTCCTCCTCCCTCAATGTGCCCATCTGTTCCTCCCCACCTTTATCTGTCCATCTCCTGCACCCCACTCTGTTTCTCCTCAGCTCCCCCCCCCCTTTTCCTTTCTACATCTCCTTCACTCATCTCTCCAACTATATGTTCCTCCACCCACCAGCTGAACTTAACCTACATCCCCCCTCCCTTTCTACCCCCTAACTCAGTTTCTTTTCCATCTGCCCTCTACCACTCTACAGATCCAGCTTGCCCCCTAAATTCCCCCAGCTCCCCCAGCTCTCTCCTCCTCCCCCACACTGTCTGTCCATCCCCTCCTCCCCCTTTCTATGTTGATCATCTCCTCCCAACATTATTGGGCAACATAATTACAGACAATGATGGACAACATGAAACACAGGATATGTAATAGAGGTGCAGTGGTTTATTTTGGTGCAGTGGTTTATTTATAAAGAGAAATGGTACAGATCTCACCACCCACAAAAGCAGGATAACAGACGTAAATAACGTTATTGCTTCAGACATGTCAGACCCCCAATATAAAGGTCTATATCGGACTCTCAGTGTAGAATATGACCTCCACAGGCTCTAATGCACATTTTGTACCTATTACTGACGCTGGCTACCAATTTGTTAAGGATTCCATAGAAGATTTATCCCACTCCTCCCTCAAGGTGGTTTCCAGTTTTGGACAGTTTGAGGAGGTATGTTCGTTCTGCAAAGAGCATCTCAAGCATGCACTATAGGTTTGAGATCTGAGGAGTACGCAGGACATTCCATACTTTCAGTATCTTCACTTTCCTGTCTGTCTGAGACTTGAGCAGTTCTGTGCCGGCAGGCCTTGTCGGCGATAAACAGAAAGTCCGGAACTACTGCACCCATAAATAGACAGTCATGGTCCAGATTAAGATCCCTGCAATACCACTGTGCTGTAATGCTACCTTGCGCAGAGATATGCAACGGCGTTCTGACATTTTTCATAATGCCTGCCCGTACGATAAAGCCTAGGCTGTACCTTTAACTTTCACGAACATTCTGTGGTGAGTAACTTGTTTCTCTCTCTCTCTCTGTCCCTCTCTCTCTCTCTCTGCACGCTAACTGATGGCCAGAATCACTCGCCCGTGAGATGCTGGATTCGTCACAGGACAGTACTTAGGACCACAGCTGCTGGTCCCAACCAAAATGCTTCCTACACCACAGAACTCATTCACGACGATGTCGTGGTCGAAGTTGGATGCCTTTAACAGGTTTCTGAGCGTATAAACCAGTCTGATGTAACGCCGCAAACTGGTTCTGGCACGTGTATCGATAGTGCATGCAAGGTCCTTAGCAGTTTGTCTATGAATGAGATGTGTGTTCCTTCTAACCAATATTGCTACGAATCGATCCTCTTCTGGTGTGGTGGCCCGTCTACGACTACTGGTGTGGTTTCACACAGAATTTGCACCTTCAATGGCCTGTTATAATCGCGAGATAGTTCTTTTGGACTCACTCATTACTGTGGCCACAGTAGTGACAGTCTGACCGGCTTCACGCAGTCCAACTGCTCGTCCACCATCGTTAATATTCAAATGCTGTCTTCGAGACATGTTGTCGAATCTGACGAAATGTCACAGTAATTTGTTCCACAACAACCTTCCTCAAAAACTGGACTGCATGAACTATCGAATGCATATAGAGCGTTTGTGCACAGACTTCGCCGCAATTAACATGTGACACCCTCTACTGTCGAATGCATACAGAGCGTACGTGCATAGGCTTCGCTGTATTTAACAAGTCCGCCCTCTGTATTTTCCTTTAATTGAATTTTTTACGTGTTGAGAAATGAGAAGGAGAGATCTGTTTTACTTGGTAAAAACTTAGTATAGCCAAGATCTTATAAATACCTCTTCATTATCGACGACCACCTTTTGGTCTTCGAAAATGTTTGTTACAAAACGTGTACATTGTGGGTTTGACCCTGTTACCAAGTTATCACGTTCGTACATAAAATGTAGCACATTATACAACGGTTTGTCAGGAATGAATTACTTATTATGGAAAAGCACCTTGTGCTCATATCTGTGTCCGATAATTAGTAATCACAGATGATTGTTGTCTTAAAAAGCACAATATACAGTATAATGCACATTAGCGCATCTTTTTACAAGGGCTTCACATGTTCCCTTCATTGATGATCCACCTTACACCTCTTATATGGTACAGATTCTTTTACTGTCTTTGTTCGGGTGTTCCGTGGTAATTATCAGTTGTCGCTTAGCAAATGTCAAGGAGTGGATATCTGTTTGCTGCTTCCATACAGAAAGCCAGTGCTGAGGCCCAAGAGCCGACCATAGCTTGTGAGCATCGAGCGAGTACACAGTAACAGTAAAATGCTTAGACAGCACCTTTGCTGATGCAAGTCTTGTGTTACCTCTGTGGCAAGATCTTGCGGTTGGAGTAGCTTACACGGTACGTGGCCCGGGGCAGCGGGCTGGAATATGGAGATGATCCTATTTTGGCCCAGGATTATTAACAGGTTAGCAGACGTGTCAGGGCCGGCATGCCTCGGCGGTTCAAGTTCGATGCACAGAACCATCAGTACAAGCTCATGGCTCATAGACCAGTAGAATTTCCTAGTCGATGACAATTCTCGACGTGGCTGTAGAAACTTCATAGCCCATTTGATGAACTTAGGCACGGAGACTATACTGGCAGAAAGCATGATGCTAATGGAATGCTGACATGTGTGAGCTGGAAGCATATATAGTGGGTCTGGCCAGGGGTGCTGTGACAGGAGCTAGGTTCCCGTCACGTTGTCGTCGGAGGAGGTGCTGCTTTCGGACACGGCATGTAGCAATCCTGTTATTGCTAACATTAGAACGCCGCAATGCAGACGGCTACACTAACAGAATTTCATAGCCTAGCTGAAGAATTACATCAGTGGCTCGGCCGAATACTCCTTGGACCACCGCGACTGCTTGCAGTAAGTTGAAGTCTCAACATCAAAACTACGTAGTTAAAACTAAGGAAACGTCGGTTTATGGGAACTCACAAACGATATTCTGCTACAAAATTTGGTCAGAGCCTCTCTCCAGATCGAAATACAAGTTGCTTGTTGCATAGGAGACCTCACTGAATGGTATCCTCCCGTGCATAAATGGTATTTTCCAAACATACATAAAAACAGAGTTTGGGAATCATGGATGGAAAGTGCCTGATGAGGTTGATTTTGTGGCCCTGTTGCAAAATCTCTGCTCCTGGCCTCTTCACATGGTTAGAGAATGAATATTTCGCGCTGCAGCGAAGTATTCAATGGTTTGAAAGTACCTGATGGACTGAAGTTTGTGACGTATTGGAAATCAAAGATTGAACTTGGCTTTCCACGGCTTTCCAGGCAAGAATCGGAAACCCACCTTCACCCACCCAAGCCCCCCCCCCCCCCCCAATCTTTTCAAGTGTCACACTATAATATTTCAATACTCGTAGATGACGTTCTGCATACTTTTGGCAAAGTGACAATATCTATATGTCTTGAGAAAATGAGTGCAACATATACTGTGTTCTGCTTTTTTGAATAACAGTTTGGTTTATAAAAAAATAGATCGTTTTTGTCATTTGAGATGATTTTCTACCGGAGAAGAATTTAACCTCAAAGAATTTCGTGGAATTAGTACAAATCACAAAATGATTTTATTATAAATGTTGTTTCTAGATTTACTCTCCAGCCATAGCATTGGGGCTCCTAATACGTTGTTCCTGAGAATACCAATTTATGCTGCCTCTGTAGATCAGTAACACTTGTGATATTCAACACTGTGAATGATCTGATTTAAGAACGAATCATACATTTACATCCCATACTCTATGACCCTGAATGAAGTATATTATATTTTTTTACTTATTCTTCCTCTTTTTGCCTTCTATTTTCAGTTCTAGTACCTTCAGTAGGTAGGATTTTGTACGGAAAGTAACACCATTGTTGCTGTCTGTCTCTTATACACATCAGCAATTATAACTAAGAAATCTCATGTTCAAATAAGTGTTAACAGGAGTCGCACATGCGTACGCTAAGATACGATAGTGAAGTGAAAAACCATATTTTTTAATGTGTTTTATGATTTAAGTGAATTCACCCAATGACTAGGTAGAAGAACACAAAAAGAGATTGCACAGTATTTAATACACACCATTGTGTCCCAAAAACTTTGAATAGCGGCTCAAATATCGAGAACTGCACGTCTACGTATGTCGTCGCCAATTCCTAACGACCCCATTTATACCTATTCAGTGCCTGCATTTTCGATGTCAGTACCGTCACCGCTTTATATAACAGAAAGAATGTGTAATTTACAGTGATTCCGGCATTTGTAAATAACTCCACTGTGTATTCCTTACGGAACGGCGGCAACGTTTCTGGGAGGAAATTTATAGGTTCGTTCTGCATCTATAATGCAACAGTGTGGACATTAAACTTTGCTGAGGCCTTCCATATTTGACAGCGTAGCCTTTTGTTCGTTGTGTTGCTTTGTACTACCTGAAAGGACATCCTACGTAAACCAAACATTGCCTTCCGGTGTTCCCAGCCAGAAAGTCATTCGCGATCTTTATATTGCGCAGCACAGCGTAAGTAGAAAGCCAAATAACTATAGAGTGCCGGGTCTTACAAAGTTGTAGAACAAACACCAGTTCTTCAACGTGTACTCTCCACTGTGGTTTTACTGAGGATCTTTATACATAGAACTGCTGTCTGCTAGTTCTCTTCTCACAACGACGAACATACCTGGTTTGATAACTTTTGTCTCCCTCTAGGAGCTAACTGAAACCTATCAAACCTAAATACAGAAAGTAAATGCAGTGTAGAGAAATAAACGAAATACGTTAATGCCCTGGTTTTGTGTCGGTGTAAGTGCTGATTTTCGAGCTAACTGGCAGTAGATGTTGATGAACGCTAGCTTTTCCATAACCGACTACAGTCACGACACAAACTATTTTTAAATTTTTTGTGACTATTGATCCGTGGCAGTGAAGAATTTAGCTAGACGTGCTCTTCAATACTGCAGTAATATTACAGTACGAAATTACTACAAATAAGAAAAATCATATAATAATAAAAGTGACAAGAAGTCTTTACGCAAGAGACTTTGAATAGAAGGATTCCAAGATAGGAGAATCATAAAAATCCGGTCTGAAGTCGCGAAAATTGATGAATTTGCATGCACATCAGTCTTTGTGAAAGAAGTGAGGAGAACCGAAATTTTCATGGGACGTCATCAATAGAAATACATCATTCGTATTCTAAGAACGTCGACATACACAGACCAATAAATCTGGACATCTGGCAGTCAGTACTATGATGATTTATATAAGACTTACATGGATTCGTAAAAAGTCATAAGTATCCATTCTACCTCGGTATATGTCAAAGTAAATGGTGAAGTATTTTCGTTTCAACTGAAATGTAAAAAAAGTTTTGGAGATGAGAGTTTTAATACTGGAAAGCATGAAATTATAAAGATCGCACAGATATTAAAAATTAAAAGAGCATGATACCTGGTAGAAGTGCCAGTCTGTGCACTGAAGAGAGCAAAGACAGCATAAGAGCTGCCGTAAATAATTAATGCTTTCTCTGCCTGGGAGCTTCGCTGGGTATCAGAAGCAGCGAGATTTGAGCTGCTGCACAGGACGCGCAACCAAAAGCTCTCTGCGGCCAATGCCCATGACAAAAGAAGTACTGAAACGTAAGCAGCCCCATCACTGAAACATAATTTTTTTAAAATAAATTGGAAACAGTTCAGTAACATCCAAAAATAAATTCTAAAGAACGATATATCCCATTACGGCCGACTAGAAGGATGGAGGTAAACGTAAATCTATATTCGATGTTAACAAATTTCTCTTCTTCAGAAATACATTTCTTGCCATTGCCAATCTACAACTTACATCCTCTCTACTACGGCCATCATCAATTATTTTGCGGCCCCAATAGTAAAACTCATCTACTACTTAACGTATCTCGTTTCCTAATCTTATTCCCTTATCATCACCAGATTTAATTAGACTGCATCCCATTACCCTTGCCTTGCTTTTGTTGGTATTCATCTTATATACTTCTTTCAAGACCCTGCCCATTGCATTCAACTGCTCTTTCAAGTCATTTGCTGTCTCTGACAGAATTACAATGTCATCAGCAAACCTGAATATTTTTATTTCTTATCCCTGAACTTTAAATCCTGCTCTAAATTTATCTTTGGCTTTCCTTACTGCTTGTTCATTGTACACATTCAATAACATCGGAGATAGGCTACAAACCTGTCTCAGTCTCTTCTCACCCAGTGCTTCCCTTTCATGCCCGTCAACTCTTATAACTACAGTCTGGATTTTGTAAAAGTTGTGGAGAGCCTTTCGCTGTGTGTTTTACCCCTGTTAACTTCAGAACTTTAAAGAGAATATTCAATTCAAATTGTCAAAAGCTTTCTCTAAGTTTACAAATGCTGTAAATGTAGGTTTGCCTTTCGTTAACCTATCTTCTAAGATAAATCTTAGGATCCGTATTATCTCGCGTTTTCCTTCATTTCTCCGGAATCCAAACTGATCTTCCCAGAAGTCGGAATTTACCAGTACCTTCCATTCTTCTGTGAAGAATTCATAGCGCTATTTTACAACCATGACTTATGAAACTGATAGCTGAGTAATTTTCATACCTTTCAGCAATTCCTTTCTTTGGTATCAAAATTATTACATTCTTCTTCATGCCTGAAGGTATTTCGCGTGTCTCGTACGTCTTGCACAGCAGATGGAAGAGTATTTTCATGTATGGCTGTCCGCACGGGAGTTTGTCTTTGTCTTGTCGTAGACGTTGTAAGATAAATTCTGATTCCAGCGTTCACTTATGGGTGAAGGCTAGTGGTCCTTCTTCATTGGAAGATTGTCGCATTGTGGGTGATTGTACTTTATATAATCATTGATAGCAGTTGTCGATAAACGGCCCTTTTAAGGGCCACAAATACTACACATTGATCTTGCCAAAAGCCGAGAAGCGATTCTTCTTGGTGTTTTAGCTCTCAGGGGCACTCTGGGATGCTCTCTGGGGCACTCTGTGATGCTCTCTGGGCTGCTCAATAGATGTCGAGCACAGTCTCTGATTGGTTGTCTTGTTTTTGGCGCGCGAGAGAGCCATACATGCTGGTTTACAAATCACTTGTCAATGTGGACGGCACTCTTGGTGCTTCGACATCTTCTGCGAAGGGTAAAAAGAACGAAACAAGAGGAGTAGGTAAAACTACTCAATTTGTTCTTATCAATGGACCTACTTTATTTTGTGGTGCGAGGTTAAATTTTTCCTTAATGAAAGTTTCTTCTTCCTCCAGTTTGGGTAACGGATGGTTAACTGTTGCTGAATATCGTCTACCTTCGTGACCTTGTTTGAACTTCGATTCTTCAGAACTATGTCAAATTCTTCTCACAGCATAACATCTCCCATCTCATCTTCATCTACGTCCAGTTCCCTTTCTATGATATTGCCTTTTATCTCCCTTGTATAGACGCTCTATATACTCCTTTCACATTTCAGCTTTCCCTTCTTTGCTTGGTACTGGTACTCAATCTGAGCTCTTCATACTCATACAGCTGTTTCTCTTTTCCCAAAGCCATCTTTAATTTCCCTGTAACCAGTATCTATCTTTTCTCCAGCGATGTTTGCTTGTAAATCCTCACATATGTCCTCTAGCCATTCCTGCCTAGCACTTACTGTCAGTCTGATTTTCCAAACGTTCTTATTTTCTTTCGCCTGCTTCATTCGCTGGGTATTTATATTTTCTCCTTTGATTAATTAAATTCAGTATGTCTTTTGGTATCGAAGCATTTCTACTAAGCCTTGCCCTCTTATCTATTTGATCTTCTGCTGCCTTCACTATTTCCTCTCTTCAAGTTACCAATTCGTGTTCTACCGTATTCCTTACCCCACGTCTAGTCAACCGTTGCCTGATGCTCCTTCTGAAACTCTCAGCAGCCTCTGGTTCTTTCACCTTATTTAGGTATCACTTCCTTAATTTCCTACGTTTTTTCAATTTCTTTAGTTTTGATCTGCACTTCATAAACGGTAAACTATGGACAGAGTCCTCATCTGCCGCTAGAAATGTCTTACAGTTTAAAATCTGGATCTTAAATCTTTGTCTTATCTTTATACAATCAGTGTGAAACCTTCCGCTGTCTCCAGATCTTTTCCACATATATAATGTTCTTTTGTGACTCTTATACCAAGTGTTAGCGAAGATTGGACTACGATGTGTGCAAAATTCTGCTAGAGGGCATCCTCTTTCGTTTCTTTCGCTCAGTCAATACTCTCCAACTACTTTTCCTTCCCTTCCTTTTCCTACTATCGAATTCTAGTGCCCCATCACAATTACGTTTTCGTTTCCCTTAACTACCTGTATAATTTCTTTTATCTTATCATACATTTCTTCGATCTGTTCATTATTTGCGGATGACCTGGCATATTAATTTGTACTGCTATGGTAGGATTGACTTCGTGCCTATCTTGGCTACGACAATGCGTTCACTATGCTGTTCGCAGTAGCTTACCCGCATTACTGTTTTCTTATTCATTATTATACACACTCTTGCATTGCCCACATTTGTTTTTGCATTTATAACCCTGTATTCACCTGATAAGAAGCTCTGTTCCTCCTGCCACCGAACTTCACTAGTACCCACTACATCTAACTTCAGCCTATCTATTTCTCTTTTTAAATTTTCCATCCTATCTGCCCGATTCTACCCTCCAATCAGTAGAACACCAGGTTTGTTTCTCCTGATGACGACGTCCTCCTAAGAGGTCCCCGCCCGGAGATCCGAAAGGGGGACTATTTTGCGTCCGGAATATTTTCTCCAAGAGGATCATCATTTAAATATAAACTAGAGCTGCATGCCATAGGGGAAAATTACAGCTTTAATTTCCGCCTGCTTTCAGCTGTTCGCAGTACCAGCACCCCAAGACCGTTTTGGTTTATGTTACAAGGCCACATCAGTCAGTCATCCAAAGTACTGGCTTTCTAACTACTGAAAAGGCTGCTAACCCTCTTCAGGAGTGGTTGTCTGGGCTCTCAACAGATATCCCTCCACTGTGGTGGCACCTACGTTACGGCTATCTGTATCGCCAAGACACGTAAGGCATTCTCCGACGATAAGGTCCATGGTTCTGGGGGAGGGAGGGGGGATAATTAGTTATAGTAGACTCCAGTGATGAGTGGAATACCTTATAAATGATTTCATTTACTCTGAAAACAGAAAGACCTCTTCCTTAGTTAAATATAATCAGTTAGTCAAACATTAACGTACAGTGTACAGCGGCTTAGTGGTTATCGTTAAGGGATATAAGATGTTAATTCTTTTTAATAAGGTGTTATACACGAAGACACAAAGTAAGAAACAGATGTTTGTCACCGAATAAATTGGGACAAAGGTACGAAGTTACGAGAGATCCAACAGCAAGACGATTATGAGAGTGTTGTGTGCTCATAAGTACTTCTACATCGCAAACCGATATTACCTAGACTTAACTCTTACGTACGTAATTTTTATACGAAATAAATGCACAAAAGAAACCACCGTTTCAAAGTACGGAAAAATAAAAAATTGATACAGACAATATCAAACAGATCAGATATTAGCCCTGTGTAAATCATGTCCACAGCTCACGAGAACATGTAAGAATTTGAATACGATTATAAAAATGAATGCAGTGATTTCAAAAGGCCTTTATTCGCGAGATAGAAACCAGAGCCACCTACTCTTTAACTATTTGGTTGTAAATAAAGATACAAGTAAAGGAATTTGCTTATCTCTGTACACTGAAGAGCCAAAGGAACTGGTACACCGACCTAATATCGTGTAGAGCCCCCGCTAGCAGGCAGAAGTGCCGCACCACGAGGTGGCATGCACTCGACTAATGTCTGAAATAGAGCTGGAGGTAACTGACACCATGAATCCAGCGAGGCTGTCCATATATCTGTAAGAGTACGAGGAGGTGGAGATTATTTCTGAACATCGCGTTGCAAGGCATCACAGATATGCTCAATAATGAAACTTCCTGGCAGATTAAAACTGTGTGCCCGACCGAGACTCGAACTCGGACCTTTGATTTCGCGGGCAAGTGCTGTACTATCTGAGCTACCGAAGCACGACTCACGCCCGGTCCGCACAGCTTTACTTCTGCCAGTATCTCGTCTCCTACCTTCCAAACTTTACAGAAGCTCTCCTGCGAACCTTGCAGAACTAGCACTCCTGAAGGAAAGGATACTGCGGAGACATGGCTTAGCCGGACCGGGCGTGAGTCGTGCTTCGGTAGCTCAGATGGTAGAGCACTTGCCCGCGAAAGGCAAAGGTCCCGAGTTCGAGTCTCGGCCGAGCACACAGTTTTAATCTGCCAGGAAGTTTCATATCAGCGCACACTCCTCTGCAGAGTGAAAATCTCTTTCTGGATGCTCAATAATGTTCATGTCTGGGGAGTTTTGCCGCCAGCAGAAGTGTTTAATCTCAGAAGAGTGTTCTTGGAGCCACAGAGGAGAAATTCTGGACGTGTGGGTTGTAGCATTATCCTTCTGGAATTTCCCAATGGAAGTGAATGGATGCAGGTGATTAGACAGGATGCCAATGTTCGTGTCACCTGTCAAGAGTCGTATCTTGACGTATCAAGGTCCCACATCACCCCAGCTGCACGGCGCCCCACGCCATTACAGAGCCTCCACCAACTTCACCAGTTCCCTGCTGACATGCAAGGTCCATGAATTCATGAGGTTGTCTCCATACCCGCACATGCCCATCCACTCGATAGAATTTGAAACGGGTTTCATCCGACTAGGCAAAACGTTACCAATCACCAACAGTCCAATGACGGAGTTGACGGGCCCAGGCGAGGCGAAAGGCTTTGTATCGTGCCGTCGTCAAGGGTACACTAGTGGGTCTTCGGCTCCGAAAGACCATATCGATTATGTTTCGCTAAATGGCTCGCCCACTGACACTTATTGATGGCCCAGCATTCAAATTTGCAGCAATTTGCGGAAGGATTGCACTCCTGTCATGTTGAACGATTCTCTTTAGTCATCGTTGGTCCCGTTCTTGCATGACCTTTTTCTCGCTGCAACGATCTCGGAGATTTGATGTTTCACCGGATTCCTGATTTTCACGGTACACTCGTGAAATTTTCGTACGGGAAAATCCCCTCCTCATCGCTACCTTTGAGATACGTCCCATTGCTCGGGCGCCGACTACAATACCACGTTCAAAGACACTTAAATCTCGATAAACTGACATGGTAGCAGCAGTAACCTATCTAGCAACTGGGCCAGACACTTGTTCTCTTAAATAGGCATTGCTGACCACAGCGCCGTATTCTGCCAGTTTACACATGTCTGTATTTGAATACGAATGCCTGTACCAGTTTCTTTGGGGCTTCAGTGTAAAACGGTAAATGCTTTGTAACTGCTGTTATACAGCCAAATGGATTCTCAACGATTCAGAGCATCAATCTGAAAAGGAAGAAGTCGATATATAATATACTGTATGGCAAAATTTTAGTTCCGAAATATCAGCTCAGGAAGGCATTGTGTAATGCAAAGTAGAGGCAATCAGGGTTTCCTGGGCTGTTATGGTTTATTCTTGACCTGCAGATAAGACGCCGTTTCTACACAACCAACCTATAGATTAACAAAGTGTAGCAGAAGGCGATGCAGAACGGTGACGGCATTAGGTGTGTAGGTTCGGTCGAACAAGAGGCGCGCGCCAGCGGCTGACCGCTCTTGTCTGCTGTGTCTGGTAGCACTAGTGATTTTCTATAGGGACCACAAGTCTGCGAAATGTCTTCACAAACTGAAAGATTAACTGACTTGGTGCGTCTAAAAATAATTTCCTTCGCGCCATACAGGATACAACATTAAAGGATGGGAGGAAGGAGTAACGAAGATTAGTGTTTAACGTCTCGTCGTCATCGAGGTCATTAAGACGGAACCCAAGCTCGAATTAAGGGATGATGGCGAATGAAATCCACTGTGCCCTTCCAAATGTACTATCCCGCATTTGCCTTCAGCAGTTAAGGGAAATGACAGAAAACCGTAATATGGATTGTCGGGCCGGCCGAAGTGGCCGTGCGGTTAAAGGCGCTGCAGTCTGGAACCGCAAGACCGCTACGGTCGCAGGTTCGAATCCTGCCTCGGGCATGGATGTTTGTGATGTCCTTAGGTTAGTTAGGTTTAACTAGTTCTAAGTTCTAGGGGACTAATGACCTCAGCAGTTGAGTCCCATAGTGCTCAGAGCCATTTGGATTGTCGGATAGGGATTTGAACCAGCATCCGACAAAGTGCGAGTCCAGCGTGCTAACGTCTGCGTATAAAAATGTTCTGGAAATTACTATAGCGCTGTGTAAACTACGCGTAAGTATGAATAAAACAGATATTAATTTATGCCATATATTTATAAATGAATGTTCACTTGTATAGCCGGCCGAAGTGGCCGTGCGGTTAAAGGCGCAGCAGTCTGGAACCGCAAGACCGCTACGGTCGCAGGTTCGAATCCTGCCTCGGGCATGGATGTTTGTGATGTCCTTAGGTTAGTTAGGTTTAACTAGTTCTAAGTTCTAGGGGACTAATAACCTCAGCAGTTGAGTCCCATAGTGCTCAGAGCCATTTGAACCATTTTTTTCACTTGTATAATATTTACAACCACTCGATTAGCATAGTGTAATATATAGTTTCATTGACAGAATAATATTCTCGCGTATAAAGAGAGCAGATCTGTTTGTGGTAATAATGCAGTTTCATTTTCGAGGATGGTTTAATAAAGTTCTCAGATGTCTGAAATGAGCCACAAATGGATTAAGTCAAGATTTTGGATTCATTGGGATCTTGTAACGGCTCTAATTGCTCACGATATTTGAGGACATAAATGAAGAAACCGTCTTCACAAGACCATAGTTCCTTGTGAAAACTGGGAAACTCACAGTCTTTTTAGCTATTAATATGAGATAAACGCTTTCTTCTAAGAGAGTACAAATAAAAACCGCAGTCGGCTTCCATCGGAAATATTACTCTTCTTTCTGGATGCCAGTTTACTCACTCCCAACCAGCACCAGATGGCTAGATAATTTTCAGTTTACACTATAAACGAGGTTGGTGGGGATGCTAACGATGTTGATTGAGCATTTTGTTTCCAAAGAATACATGCCCTCATTTTTGACGAAATTTGGTTATTTATTCGCCGGGTCAAAACATTTCGATTATCGCTTTTAGGAACAATGGTGCATTCATTTCTCGAGACGTAAGTTGGTATGGCAGTGATTCTTGTGGCCAGGATCTTAGCAACAGTTGAGAATAAAGTTCATTAATAGCTACAGGGTTGTCAACAGTCCAAGACTTGTTGGAGAAAAGTTCTTGAGATGATGCCTATACACAATAATCATATTTGCTGTAAGGATACATCGTCAAAACATCAATTTTGTGTAATGATTTTTCTGTAGTGACTGATACTGAAAACACACATCGCATTGATTCCAGGCTTCAATATTCATGGTATGAGGAGGAATTTATGAGCACTACAGCGGATTATACAAGGAACTAGCTGAGTACCTGGCATTTCCCGGATATGTCTTTATTTCCATCTTTTATTAGTCTATCTCCTCCTTCTTCTCTCTCTCTTCATCTCCTCCATCACCCCCCCCCTCTTGTCCATTTCCCCCTGTTCCCTTTCTCTGTCCGTTTCTTCCTACCTATCAGTTTGTTCATCTCCTCCTCCCCCTCTTCCTTCCCATCTCTTTCTCCTCCTGTTTCTGTCCATCTCCTCCGCTTTTCTTTGTCTGCCAGTCTCTTCTTTTCACGTGTCTCAGTCCATTTTACCTTATCCTTCTCCCTGTTCCTTCTCCTCCTTCCCCCCCCCCCCTCCCCCCGGTCTCTGTTAATCTCCTACTTCCCTCTCCTTCCCCCTCCTGGTCTGTCTGTCTACTACTCACCTACATCTCCCTCCACCTTATCACACTCACTTCATGAAGAGGTTGGTAGTTCTTATCCCCACAGTATTACTTTCCCAACTGTAACTAATTTGTGTACCAAATTCGCTTGAAATCGTTTTGGGGGTTTACAATGAGCTTTTCACCACTGGCTTTGCCCGTGAACGTGCATTTTAAACATATTTCTCATAGATTTAACAAATTTCTTACGTACTTCAACACATACTTCTCTTTTACTTATCATGAATTTCACCCTGCAGTTTCATTTTCACGCAACTCAGTGTTTATGGCGTTGTCTCTCCTGACATATGTCATTTAGAATGATATTACTTTTCAGGTACATCCATTGGTGTACGACGGTCATTTCTACTGAATTAAAATGTGATGCAAAATGCGGCAGTTCTTACGTATGTAGTGTTTCTGATGTCATATGTCCTTCGTTATGTGTCGTACTATGATATACTTTTCTAGGTACATTAAATGGCATATGTGGATACTGTCTGCGAAATGCATTACGAATAGAGTTAGTGGTAAAGAAGTAACAAACTAGAACGCCATGCATGGCGCTTCTGTTTTTCACGCACCTTTGCATTTGACGTAACATCTGCTCTAGTATCTGTCATATTATTATATGTTATCGTAGATATATTCAGCTGCAGTTGTGGACCATTTTCATTAAAACTGTTGTGAATAGAGTAACTACCAACGAAGTAATAAATATGTCAATATGCCAATATAACAGTCGCTGAGTGCTACAGCTTTCTGAGTGGAAGGTAACCTGATGAAGTAATAAATGTAAATATCTTTCGTGTTACGTCAGTTTTTCACATATCTCATTGATTATGATATCATATCTCTCGAACTATGTGATACATTATGTTATAATGTTTCTGGTACATTCAGTGGTGTATACTGTCTGCAAAATGCGTCGCGAATACATTTGGTAGTAAAGAAATAATAAATTTGAACTTCTTATTTCGTGCGGTAATTTTAGTGCATCAACGGCGAAAATGCAATAAGTTATATAGTAGCTTTTTTCCTTTCATCGTTTTGTGGAGGTCTACAACGACCAAATCCTTCGTAATCTTTTGAAATTACGTGTAAAGTTCGTTGCAAGTCTTTAAATGCTCTCATTCTCTAGAAGTGTATTAATAAAGTATTGTTATTTTCGCGTCGTTGGTCATCCCCAATAAAGTTACTTCCACGTTTGAAAATCGTTTGCTCTTAAAGGCAACTCAAATCACAGAGAAGTCAAAAAATAAACCATGAATTACACAAGAAATAAAGATATCATGTGGGACAAAAATGAGACTCTATGTACTGTCTAGGAACAGCTCTGATTTTAACATTGTAATGAATTAAAAAGAATGCTGCAAAATATTGAAGCAAGTAATCCAGAAATCGAAGCAGGTTTATTATGAGAAAAAGATAATTACATCAGGGAACAAAACGAAAACTGTATGGGATATAGGGAAGACAGAGACAGTTGGGGCCAAAAAGGAAGAGGGACAGATAGCTCTAAAACTGAATGAAACTTTGGTAAAAAATGCATGTAGTGTGGCAAATCTCTGAAACAAGTACTTTATTTCTGTCACTTAGAGCATGGGGTTATCAGGTTCGGTAAACAGTGCATTTGAGTATCTGAAACCAGTCTTTAAAAATAATTTCAGTAAAATGGAAGTGACACTAACTTCTCCCAAAGAAGTAGCATCCGTCATAAAATCCCTAAAATCTAAGTATTCTAGTGGGTATGATAACATATCAACGAAGTTAATCAAAGAGTGCTCATCTAAGTTGACTTCTACCTTAAGTTATTCGTGTAATCAATCTCTTATCAGTGAAACATTTCCAGAATGGCTAGAATATGCCGATGTTAAGCGTCTTTACAAGAACCGGTATAAAGAGATACCATCAAACTATCGACCCATTTCACTTTTGCCGGCTTTCTCAAAACTATTTGAACAAGTTGTGTTCAATGGTCTCCTTAAGCACCTGACTGCAAATAACATACTGTCCCAGTCACAGTTTGGGTTTCTTAAGGGTTATGATACAGAGAAAGCTATTTATTCTTGCAATGAGAATGTACTTAATAAATTAGATACATTAAATTAGAAACTACTGGCATTTTCCGTGACCGGTCAAAACCCTTTGACTGTGTGAACCACAGCACTCTCTTAAGTAAATTAGAATACTATGGCGTCACTGGCAGTGCCACAAAATGGTTTGACTCTTATTTAACTAACAGGAAACAAAGGGTGTCGTTGCGAAATTCCTGTGCAGTAAGCAGTCAGTTTTCATCAGACTTGGAATTAATTACATTTGTTTTTCCTCAAGGTCCATCTTGGATCAGTTGCTTTTCCTTGTGTACATTAATGACCTCTCGTCTGTTACATTGCCAGATGCTAAGTTTGTTTTCTTTGTAAATGAGACAAACATTGCATTAAGTAGCAAGTCAAGAACAGACTTAGGAATAGCTGCTAATCAAATTTTCACTGACTTAAAGGCCAGCTGTTGTGACCGAGCTGTTCTAGGAGCTTCAGTCTGGAACCGCGCGACCGCTACGGTCGCAGGTTCGAATCCTGCCTCAGGCATGGATGTGTGTAATGTCCTTAGGTTAGTTAGGTTTAAGTAGTTCTAAGTTCTAGGGGACTGATGACCTCAGAAGTTAAGTCCCATAGTGCTCAGAGCTATTTGAATGATTTTTGAACTGACTTAAAAAATGGTTTAAAGCTAATTCACTGTCATTAAAATTTGAAAAAAAACTCTATATGCATTTCAAAACCTTTAAGTGATTTCCTTCCAGCGTATATATAACGTATGAAGACAGTCAGATCGAAGAGGTTGACAGTGTTAAATTTCTGATATTACAACTCGACAATAAATTCAGTTCGGAAGGGTATACCACAGAACTGCATAAGCGCTTAAACACGTCTATATTTGCACTGAGAATTATATCAGATGTGGGAGATATAAAAATAAAAAAAACTTGCAAACTTCGCTTACTTTCATTCTGTTACATCATAGGGGATCGTATTAAGGGGTAACTCATCGAACCAAGAAAATGTTTTTACTGTGCAGAAGCGTGTTATATGAATCATTTGTGGTGTAAATTCAAGAACAAGTACAAACCTGTTCAAGGAACTTTGTATTCTAACCACTGTTCCTCAGTATATTTGTTCCTTAATTAAGTTTGTTGCAAGTAGTATATCTCTATTTCCAACCAATAGCTCAATATATAATATCAATAGTAGGAATAAGAACAACCTACACAAAGACCTAAAATCACTTACCTTGATACAAAAAGAGGTCAAATATTCAGGAAAAAACACTTTCATTCATATGACAGCACCAATTAAAAACTTGGTTTCAGATAAAGCACGGACTAAACAGAGTTTGAAAGACTTTTTGATATGCAAATCCTTCTATTCTATAGATGAATATCTCAACATGGACTGTTAGACAAGCTTAAGTAAAAATGTCTGTTAGATTTCAGTTCTGACAGCACTTGGTCACGACAGTCAAGGTAAGGTATTTTGTGTATGTTAGATTTATGTTCGTTCTGACAAGATATTAATTCTGTAAATATTACCAGTTCCAGTATACTGTAATGTAGTCACCTATTTTGACAATCTCCTGGCAAATGACCAGGGTAGTAACCATTATATTCAAATGTTTTGTGTTTCTTATGTTATACTTTTAGACATTTTCCACACTCACGAGAATCATCTCATTTTTTGGACTGTGCAATGAAAACTGAATCTAATCTAATCTTATCTAATCTTTGATAGGTTGGTAGTTCTTATACCCATAGGAATCATATCCAGCCAATACGTGATATGTGTAACATGTCTGGTGGAAGTCGGTCACGTTGTTTACGAAGGGATGTGGAAAATATATGCATTCACACATATCCAGTTTTATAATACTTACGGATAAGATGACTGACTGGTACGATCCTTCCCATACTGCAATGGACGTTCAGAATTTAGGACGTTAAGTCTGCATAATTGGTACGTGTGGTGAGGCCACGTTGGAGTTAACTTGATGGGGCATGAATACATACTGAAAATATTTATGTTTTGTGAATATAGATGATATGTACTGATGTGTCGGCAGAAGTGCCAACACCGTGTTGTTTGAGGAAGCCGAAATGCACGCTATAAGCTCACGCAGGATGGCGTGAGGTCTGAAACAGGATACTTAATGAATGCTATTAAGAAAAGTACGTAGCTTCTGGAATACTTAACTTTAATCCACAATTGGTGAACATTGGTCTTGTTACTGTACATGCTGCATTAGATACATAGCAAAGGATAAATGGCGCCTTGCTAGGTCGTAGCAATTGACTTAGCTGAAGGCTATGCTAACTATCGTCTCGGCAAATGAGAGCGTAATTCTCAGTGAACCTTTCCTAGCAACGTCGGCTGTACAACTGGGGCGAGTGCTAGTAAGTCTCTCTAGGCCTGCCGTGTGGCGGCGCTCGGTCTGCAATTACTGACAGTGGCGACACGCGGGTCCGACATGTACTAATGGACCGCGGCCGATTTAAAGCTACCACCTAGCAAGTGGGGTGTCTGGCGGTGACACCACATGTACTGTGCACTATCGATCGCTACAGAACGACTGTACTGCAGTCAATTTTGCGTAACAGCATTCTATGATGAGTTTATAGACGGTTTCTGCAAAAATACTATTAGCTTACAGTGACCCTAGTACAGAAGAGTATCAGTGACTGCATATCCTCTGTACACAAGTTCAGTATATAAGTGTAGAACCAGAGAAGTCTAAGGAGGCTGAGTACACGGTGGGAATTCCTATATGGGTAATTCCTTCTACAGGCCTGGAAGTGATATAGGCCGTATTTAAAGCTCACTGCCGACATCGTGGATGACTTGAGTTCAGAATTGTCACCCCAATGATTTTGCCATTACATCTACCTTTCCTTCTTCGTCTCACGCAAGGTCGGCCTCGCCATGGACTGGCTTGTCGTCTCTGGTAGGAGCTTTCCGTTGCTGGATTTGTTTCCAGATTTTACATCTGGATAAGTCTGTTTCAGCAGATCTTAGTTTCACCTCCCAGCAGTGGCTTCTATGCTCTAGTAATAGTTGTTTCACCTGATCCTCTAGACTCCGCAACAGGTGGCTGTCGGCTGGGTCGCGATAGCGTTGCCACAGTCTCCACCTCCTACGTTTGGCGACTTTGAGGTCCCAAATGTCAGAGGGCAGGTCAGTGGCGTCGCGATCAGTGGTAATCTTGACGGTAGTTGCACGAGCACAGGCGTGGAGGATGCCAGTGAATTATTCAATGGCTTCGTCCATTTCTCCTTCGTCTTTAGTGGCGGAATTTTCCCCACGTGCTGTCACACTATGTAGTTATATCTGTCAGAATTTGCTATCACTTGCGTGCCTGCCATCCATCTTCGACACTGGCGAGGTCCAGCGCCACAGGACGGTGGTCGGAATCCAGCTCATAGTGCACTGTAGCCAATGCATCGAGATCCAAGATTTTCTCTACAAAAGTGTCTAGTGTATCAGAATTCTTGTTCGCATCCCCAGGAGTGTACTTCGGCCCGTCAGGTGCGATGACACTAAGGGTGGCGCTCGTCTGAACGGACCCCCGCAAAGTATTTCCACTTGCGATCTCGGCGCGACAGTCCCAGGCTCTATGTTTAGAATTAAGGTCCCTCCCACCAATACACGATTGCCAGTCCTTAGCGGAGCCTGACGGTCCTGAACACAGATAAGTGAATCCGAGGGAGGAGTTGGTGTGTGGGGGGGGGGAGGGTGGTGAAGGGGGGAAGTGGTCGGAGGGGTGGGGGTTGTAGGTCGAAATAATTTGCCAAACGTTTTGGCCAATGATGATTTCTATGCGGGCAGCCTCGACAGTCTTAGTCTGCGGAGCTGAATGACAGAATCCAGCGACATGAGGCACATGTAGCCGGAAAAGTTGAAGCAGTCGTGTGTAGTGTCAATGTACATTTAACGGAATTGGATGGGTTTATGAAGAGAAGAGCTATGAAAGTGGAGTTGTACGAATCCGTGATGGGACAGACAAATCAAAGTGTCCATCAACATGAATCTAATACAAAACAGTTAAAAGCATGTATAAGATGCATACATTCCCCAAGCTGATTCAGTATGCTGCATCATGTCGGCAAAACTCAAATTCATAGACATACTGTTAGCTGTTTGTCGCAAACGATGACTCTTAAAATTGGGACAGCTGGAGCGTGAATGATCTCTCCATGAAACATTTAGATCAGTAATAGAACTTATTAAACAGCTCTAACACACGGTGGGGGCGGATTGTGGTTGAAGAAGAGGAGGCGACGAAGAAGAAGAAGAAGAGGGGGAGGAAGAAGGATATACAGTCACCGATTTCATCAACCCTTACAGTGCTAGTGAATTGGATACGGCAAACGTGGTCGGATACGATCGGCCTTACATTCAGGGGAACTTCCCTATACACTTAATGAATGATACTATACACGTTGAAGACAAGGAGTTGGAGTGGACACCCTGTTTAGTGGAGCTAATATTTCTAAAATATTAAAATTCCGAACATTATTTACTGAAAGAGACGAGATCATATGCTGAAATATGATTAACATACATAGGTGTGACAGCGCTACAAAGGAGGATGAAAAACCCAAAGTAGAAGGAAACACGTTAACATAAACTGTTAGCTGAACTTCATATTCTCAGATATAATTTCTGTGAACCAGGAATGAAATTAAAAAAACGTCTGACTTGTGGTGATAAGAGGATTAATCTACTTCACAGGGTGTGCAAGGAGCATGACTCTGCATATGCTGAAAATCATTGTATGCCAGAACGTTACGTTCAGAGGGAACTTTGGTCGATAAAGCTAAGTAAATACGTTGGAGAAGTGAGATGAGCACAGGACAGTGTATTGCGACATTCGCTGTTGAACCAATGCATACTAAACTTAAATTGGTTGCTGGAATATATTTCAAATTAGTAATGAAAGCTCATCACACACTAAAGAGGAAGAGACCTACAGGGTGTTTAAAAAGTATATCCAGTCAGTGATATTAGTGCCTAAAAGGATCGTGAAAAAGAACTGGCTAACAAGAAGCTATGTCAAAAGGCCTACTGTTCTGCCAATACCTAAGACAGCTAGTGGAACAAACCCATTTCTAATTTCTGCTTTAGCTTGGCTATCGGCAGTTGGGATGTTGGCTGGAGGAGATCCTTCCATGAGCCCTGACAATGACGAACGTACAAATCACTTAGGAGCGATTACAGGAATCTAAAAGGATGCTGGAGGTCATTGTTACTGGCAAAGCACTATATTTAAACCATACCATAAGTGACTTCAACTGTTTGTTAAATTATATGTCCCCTAACTATACTATTAGACATAACAGTTACCAATACCGATCTGCTTAAATTCATCAATTTGCTCAAAATCCAGAGATTTCATGATGTTATTGTCTGGAATACCTTAACAGAGACGGTTTAGACAATCTAGTTATGTGGTATCGTAAATATAGACTTCACAAGAGGATGTAAAACGCTCTATCTTAAATGAAAAAAGAATAATGTGCTCTACTTTCAATCGTAACGGGATTTACGTCCACACGAAGAACTGTGCTACTTCGCCAACAGCAATGTGCTCTACGGTTTTCGATGCTACAAAGACTTCGAGTCATCCCTCTGTGGCCACTTCTGTGTAAAGTACCTCCTAAAACACGAAGTGACATCCTCTTCAGCACGTTTGCAAAGACATAGATGTGATGTCATACATTCTGGCTTTAAAAGAGCGCTCGTTTTTATTAAGTACAAATTACAGCCCCCCCCCCACAATAAATCTAAGCTAGGTCGAATGGAGTATTGCACTGATCGGGCTGGAAACATTTAACAGCATTTCAAACACCACCGACGTGAACTGGTAACTTCATTTATGGAGATAATTTCCATCTTTGCAAGAAAATCAAATGAAGTTTCTTTTTTGCCATACACCTTTCCCTTGTTTTATTTGTGAAGCATCTACTATGGCCTGTAAGACGTGTGTTTCTTAATACTGCAACAGATAGAAGTTACAGGGATGTCAGTGTGTTACGTTTTCTCATGTAATACTCTTGTTTTTCAGGTTAGAAACAACTCCTGCTGCACAAGTTTCGTGAGGTTAAATTTGGTGTTACCTACGATTTCCAATGTTGTTAGTTTACGTATGTCACCCTGGAGATGTGTTTACTCGGTCTCCATACTCCAGATGACCGGTTTCCGGCTTTTTCTCGCACAAATTTATACCAAAACTTCACTTGCACTTTTCGCTGTGTGTTGAATGTGCGTTTACTGTGTGAAGTGTTGCCAACTTTCGTCGATGTGTTTTCATCTCGCCACTTCTGCTTCTGTTTGCGTTGTGTGTATGTGGAGTGACGTTTATTGCGAGCGTGTGTGTGTGTATGTGGAGTGACGTTTATTGGATGCGTGTGTGTGTGTGTGTGTGTGTGTGTGAGAGAGAGAGAGAGAGAGAGAGGGAGAGAGAGAGAGAGAGAGAGAGAGAGAGAGAGAGAGAGAGAGGAAGAGAGAGGGAGGGAGGGAGGGAGGGAGGGAGGGAGAGAGGGAAAGGGCGATTAATTAATTAATTATTTACTCTGGTTATGTTTTACATTTCTGTTTTTCATTGTTCTAGTGGTGTTATTGCTTATTGTGATGTGGTCATTAATTACTTTCTTTTTCATAGTAGGGGCTCTTTGCATTCGAATGCTTTCCCGTAATGTTAGGAGTTTTTTGCTGTAATAATTCACTCTAATAAACTTCATATCATATTCTGCGTTGGACGGTTCATCAACGTGTTTTATCAGGTGCTCAGCAAACGTAGAGTGGATATTTTCATATTTTCAGCTTCTTGTGTGTTCTGTGTACCTAGTTCTTAATGTTCTGCCTCTCATCCCTGCCAGACACTCTAACCGTTATATACTTGGCCCCCGGCATTTATCAAAAATGGTTCAAATGGCTCTGAGCACTATGGGACTTAACATCTATGGTCATCAGTCCCCTAGAACTTAGAACTACTTAAACCTAACTAACCTAAGGACAGCACACAACACCCAGCCATCACGAGGCAGAGAAAATCCCTGACCCCGCCGGGAATCGAACCCGGGAACCCGGGCGTGGGAAGCGAGAACGCTACCGCACGACCACGAGATGCGGGCCGGCATTTATCCGTATTGTCTAGTGCTGCTTGTGAATGTGACTGTAGTGTGCTTCTATTTCTGTAAGCAATTTCTAAACCTTTCAGTCTTTAATAGATTTACCATTCCGTGTGTTGATTCGTTTTCGTATGTTTCTGTGTATAGTGTATTGCCTGCATTGTTTGTCGGTGTTTATGGTGCTCAATTTCTCTGCTTATTTTCATTTTTCTTTAGTTGCATTCTGATTTTGTGGTTGAGTTTTTGTATTATATGTGTCACAAACACTGTTTGCAGCTATGTGTTGTATTGTGTGTAATCCGTTGTCATAGTTTTTTTTCCGGAGTAGGATATTATTCAATCGGTGTAGGGTGTGTCATAGGGCTGCAAATTTTTGATTTTGTGGATGGCTCGACGTGGCATGCATAGTTGTACATGCTTTTTGGAGAGCTCATAGATATGCTTATTGCTGGCGCTCTTTATTGTTATATCCTGTACATGTATCTGCTTTTGTTTTTCTCTTTACATAGAGAATTTAATGTTCTATTTGCACTCTCTATCTCTGTATGAATTTTATTTTTCTGTTGGTTCATCTACCATAAAGATTATATCACTCACGTATCTATACTAGTAAATAGCTTTATGTCCTTCCTTTGTGATGATTGTATCAATTATTGAGTACTCTTGAGAGGTGGCATGAGCCCCCTCTCATATTTCTATCTTACGATTCTCCTCTCTAGTTGCATGCGGTGGAGGGTTGCTTTTCCTTAACACGCGTACTTCCCACGCAGCGTCTCTCGTCACCCGGGTGGGCCGGTGACAGGCGGGCTCTGTGGAACTGGAGAGAGTTAAGCCGACGTGTGTGAGGCAGTCGAGTGAATGCTTTTCAGACGCCGACATTGTCAAGAGACACGCCCGCTGGGGTGTGAAGTAGCGGCTGGGCTAGAGGTTCCGTTACTTCAGAGAAACTTTGCGAAAACACTTTCTGGCGGGCTACCAGCGAGGCGTGGGAATGACTTGTGTACCCACGCAGTTGTGGCGGGAAAATTCCCGCACTTTCTGCAAAATCAGCACAGAAATTGGCGCCAAGAATCTCCATTGGTGGAATGGTAGTGCTCCGGCAATGGAGTGGAATTTCCGCCGGTTTTCGTGTTGCTGATTGGAACGTAACCACGACCACTGTCGTGGGGGCGGGAATGTTCGGTGTTCGGCCTGTACGGGTGCTCTGGGTAGTCGGCAGTCGCCTTTCGGTCGAGGACGTGGGAGCAACCAGCCCTCGCCTGCGGTACGCCAGATCGTGTTCTGGGAGATAAGAAGACTGTTGGTAATGTACGTCCGCAGCACCGGAAGATAGGGATTTTCCTAGGTGATAATCAGAGCTCAGCAGAGCGCGCCTGTTCATCCTTTTCTAACTTTGTTCAGTTTCGAGTAGCAGCAATTACTATTGGGTTAGCTGTGTGTCTCTCTTGAGATTTGAGTGGAAAGGAATTGGCTCCACATACCACTTCGTCTTAAACCTCACGATCTAAGTTAGGGACAACTTCACCTTTACTGTGTTTGTATGAATCTCCAATTTTAGCCAATTTGATGTTTTATATTTCCTGTGTCTCTTTTACTATTCTGCGTTTAATCTTAATAAATCATATTGTTATTTTGGACAGAACTTTCTTTCTGTTAATCAATAGAGCAACCCTATCATTCCTCACTATGCTAATGAAACCTTTGTTTATTTAACTTATTTATCAAATTAAATTATTGCAGGTGCCAAACTCTCTTCTACTCCACTAGCAGGGTTGATTAGAGTCAGTTCGCGTATTTGTTTTATCCTTGTGCAACAGCAAAAGTCGGAGTTAGAATAGGGGGGGCTTAGAGCATGATTTACACATGTGGATTCTAGTAGAATTTAGTGATAAATACACTACTAGCCCCGGCACCTCGCATAATATGGCGACCCTTGGCCTCGGATCTTTCCTGTGAATCTCTGATAAACAAACAGGATTCTTAGTAGGAACATTCAATTTTTTTTTTCTCTCTATTTTTTTAATGATTAATACCCAAGTTTTTTTTGGTAGTTCCGCGTTTAGTTTTAAGTAGCGGCGCATGACTACAGTTTTTGTTTTCAGTGTATATATTTTTTGTTCATTGTTTTTTTTGTGTTTCGCTGATGTGGTGTCTGTACCGCATCGCACTTTGTCGGATTTGTGTGCGGTTTCTGTACCACATCAAATTGTGTTTGTGATTACAGCGTTGGAACAGCGTTGTTGAAATTTTATGTTTATGTGTAAAAAAAAATATATGGAGTAGATTAATTTATTGTGCATTTTAGATGAATTTGTTTTTATGAATGATTAAAATTGTTGTAACATCTTGGGCATTTAATTGCGGAGCACTCCAACTCTGATTGTAAAGAATAAACTGCTCCATATTTGGCTCAGATGCCCGGGCCATGTTTAGAGCGTGAATGTCTGCGTGAATCGGTGTTTGGAAGGGGCTCCCTGGGTATGGATGTGTGATGTGAGTGTTAGTGTTCCATATTAAGAAGGTGAAGTTGGCTACATCATAAATAATCCTCCCTCTATGAGTTGCATTTTTCAGTTGCAATGATCTTTTTTATAGAGTGCGGTATGTGGAGTCACTTTGTAAGATTGT
Source organism: Schistocerca nitens (assembly GCF_023898315.1). Taxonomy (NCBI): domain Eukaryota; kingdom Metazoa; phylum Arthropoda; class Insecta; order Orthoptera; family Acrididae; genus Schistocerca; species Schistocerca nitens. The sequence goes on from NC_064616.1 coordinate 956,487,838, forward strand.
TCTTGGGCGATTGACTCACTACCTTGCTCCTAAGTGAGCCAACCGCTCACCAATTACAATCTAAAATGGCGTAGGGGCAATGAGAGGTGGCATGAGCCCCCTCTCATATTTCTATCTTACGATTCTCCTCTCTAGTTGCATGCGGTGGAGGGTTGCTTTTCCTTAACACGCGTACTTCCCACGCAGCGTCTCTCGTCACCCGGGTGGGCCGGTGACAGGCGGGCTCTGTGGAACTGGAGAGAGTTAAGCCGACGTGTGTGAGGCAGTCGAGTGAATGCTTTTCAGACGCCGACATTGTCAAGAGACACGCCCGCTGGGGTGTGAAGTAGCGGCTGGGCTAGAGGTTCCGTTACTTCAGAGAAACTTTGCGAAAACACTTTCTGGCGGGCTACCAGCGAGGCGTGGGAATGACTTGTGTACCCACGCAGTTGTGGCGGGAAAATTCCCGCACTTTCTGCAAAATCAGCACAGAAATTGGCGCCAAGAATCTCCATTGGTGGAATGGTAGTGCTCCGGCAATGGAGTGGAATTTCCGCCGGTTTTCGTGTTGCTGATTGGAACGTAACCACGACCACTGTCGTGGGGGCGGGAATGTTCGGTGTTCGGCCTGTACGGGTGCTCTGGGTAGTCGGCAGTCGCCTTTCGGTCGAGGACGTGGGAGCAACCAGCCCTCGCCTGCGGTACGCCAGATCGTGTTCTGGGAGATAAGAAGACTGTTGGTAATGTACGTCCGCAGCACCGGCAGATAGGGATTTTCCTAGGCGATAATCAGAGCTCAGCAGAGCGCGCCTGTTCATCCTTTTCTAACTTTGTTCAGTTTCGAGTAGCAGCAATTACTATTGGGTTAGCTGTGTGTCTCTCTTGAGATTTGAGTGGAAAGGAATTGGCTCCACATACCACTTCGTCTTAAACCTCACGATCTAAGTTAGGGACAACTTCACCTTTACTGTGTTTGTATGAATCTCCAATTTTAGCCAATTTGATGTTTTATATTTCCTGTGTCTCTTTTACTATTCTGCGTTTAATCTTAATAAATCATATTGTTATTTTGGACAGAACTTTCTTTCTGTTAATCAATAGAGCAACCCTATCATTCCTCACTATGCTAATGAAACCTTTGTTTATTTAACTTATTTATCAAATTAAATTATTGCAGGTGCCAAACTCTCTTCTACTCCACTAGCAGGGTTGATTAGAGTCAGTTCGCGTATTTGTTTTATCCTTGTGCAACAGCAAAAGTCGGAGTTAGAATAGGGGGGGCTTAGAGCATGATTTACACATGTGGATTCTAGTAGAATTTAGTGATAAATACACTACTAGCCCCGGCACCTCGCACTCTGTGTGACTGATAAACATGTTTGTTAATGTTCTTCATATGGGGGATCCCATTCAAAGGCCACCTTATTGTAAGTAAAATCCCTTTTCTAACTGGAAGTAATTTTAGGATGGTATTACAAATGTTGGATATTCCTCTAATATTACCTCCATATAGTCTGTTGTATGTCAGAAGGTTCTGTTGTACTAGTTTGATTGCGTTTGTGGTTGGTATCGAGGTGTACATGTTCTCTATGTCGAAAACAATAGGTGTGTTTTGACTTCACTTTTCACTGATCTGCAGTTCTTCGTTTCATAATGTTGCATCATGATTTTGTTAATGTGTTTTTTCACGTGGTATGATGGTGGAGTGCTGAAATTAGTATCAGGTCTCGTTGGAAAAAATGGACTGTGAACTTTGGATTGGCTTCTGTATGTGCGTGCTTTTGATCCCATCTGCATAATTTGTTGTCTTTGTTTACCTGTGAGTAGTTGTTTCACATCTTTCAGGTTGTCTTTATGTGTTTCAGGAAATGTAACATTTTATGAGATTTCAGTTCTGTGCTGTTGTTAGAGGATATGCAGTCTTTTGTTTTTTCCATATATCGTTCTTATTTGATCAGTACTGTGCTTTCTCTTAACCAGCTCTTGTGCTTATCATATTAGTAGACTGTAGTTTTCCTGTTAATTTCTTCGAGGTGTTGTTTTCTATATGAATTTTCTCTCTTTGTTCCTTTCATATGGTGACTATGTTGTTTATTTCTTCCTTCACTAATTCTCGTATTAGGCCAAAATTTAGAGTGTTATTTTCTTGTCTCTTCCTCTTTCTGTTACTTGAAAAGATTTACATTTCTGATATGTTCTAAGCTCATAATTATGTATGTCTGTTTATTATTTGATGGCAATTATCTATATCTGAAAATAGACTCTCCTAGATAGAATACTGGAGTTTCCTTAAACTTACATGTACAACACTATGTATTAATACCTGCAAACAACTTTCTGAATTTCAAGAAAAATCTTAAAATGTCAGAAATTATCCAAACTAACTCTCTTTACTCTGTTAGTAGTACCCATGTCAGGATTTCAGTTATTATTTGCCCTATGCTATGCCAGCTTTGGCATATAACTCCGTTTTATAAATAAAATTTAAGAACTCCTCTACAAAATCAGTAATAATATGAATACGTTCCCTCTGTAGTGACCCCGTATGTCTCCTCTTTAATGTAGAAATTTCTGCAATGAACCTGTAGTGTGCCTCAACGAATCACCTCATTCAGTTTCCCAGTGCCCTGACACGAAATTATTTCAGGCCTTCTTTCCCTCTTTTATAACTTCGCTCATTAAAGAAATTATTATCCAGTCTGAGTTGCCTGGATTACCCACAGAATTTATACAGTTCAAAAGTCTTGTAACCAACAAAGTGGTTGTGTGACTGCCCTTGCGTATCAGTAGTTATGTTATGATGAGTGATCGTGAGTAAGAAGCTACAGTAAGCGCAATAACATTACCTGACCTCACGTATGTGCATGTTTGGGTAGGCATTGCTCATGATGTGCGATCCACTCTTCCCCTATCTGTCCGAACGCACAATACGGTGGTATGTGCAGCGTCGCTTCCGCATAGATTCGTAAAGAGGGGCATGGGCGGGAGCGCGCATTTATGCGTCGTGCTACCGAGGTAGCTATACATTATAAAAGTGTACATTGTGCAACAAATAGTGTGAACATAGGGATTAAGCATACTGAGGAGTGTAAAAGCATTGCATTCGTTACTTAGAATCGTATCACGTAGCACATATCAACCAGTAGGAACATTTTCAGGAATATGATAAAGAAAAAATGGCACAGAGTATACATCTTTCCAGAGGTAGATATTTTCCCCTAATTCAAGCAATATTCAAGAAATAAATAATTATCAGGTACTACACACTTTGTGAAGCAGCCTTTGTCCTTACTCTCGGTTCCAGTTATATCCATGCCGCATTTCAGCGAAATCTGTTCAATGGGTGAATCGTGAAAACTTAATAGACACAGGTACTTACTCATTTATAATATTCCTATGGATAAAGGTTCCATTACGGTATCGTTTTTACTCATGATCCGTTTTCGATGAAAATAAGGCTTAAACGGTGCCCTAAGCTATGCTCAAGTTCGGGGCCTACTTGTGGAAACATGAAAGTGATTTGCGTGTTCATACAGCCAACCAGACATATACGAAAACTTAAAATTACGCCATCTATTTTTTCCTGTCCAGACTTTGATTAAATGAACCCTATACGGTACCCCAGTCTATGTCCAAGTTACCTGTGAAAATCGCATGACAGTTCGTCCAGTAGTTTTGGAGATTAGCGTGTTCAAACAGAGTAAGAGGCGCAAAAGACGATTTTAGTAAAACTTTAGTAAAACTTTCCGTTCCTCGAAAGGGACTTCTAATCAAATTGCGTGCCTACTGAGTACCGTCACAATTTTGCGACTGGAATCGTGTTTTCGCGTCAGAAAGGTCACGGTTCATAGTAGCTGACGTAGATTAATCGATAAAACCAGAAGTAATATCTGGAATTCCCAAAGGAAGTGTTACAGGACCTCTGCTGTCCATAAATCTATGTAAACGTTTTAGGAGAAAATCTGACAAACCCTCTTGGATTGTTTACAGTTGATGCTGTTATTTACTGTCTCGTGAAGTGATCAGAAGATGAAAAGCTTTGGTAAAACTATTTAAATATGGTATAAGGTATAATGAGCAGTGTCAATTCGTCCACATGCCTTCAAAGAGGAATGTGCTAAATTTCGGTTACACGTTAAATTACCCAAATCTAAAGACTGCTCCTTTTTAATGAATACTTAAGGTCTACAATAACTAGTAAGTTAGATTGGAACGATCACATTCATGATGTTATGGGGAAACCGAACCAAAAACTGCGTTTTATCGGCAGAACACTTAAGATGAAACGGGTTTAGTAAAGTGACTGCCTTCACTACGTTTGTGCGTGCTCTTCTAGATTAATGCTGTGCCGTATAGGATTCACATTTGATAGGATTGACGGATGACATTGAAACGTTCAAAGAAAGGCAGATGGTTTTGTTTTATCATGAAATAGAAGAGAGAGCATCACAAAAATTTGTCGCGCCTTGAAGTAACAATCATTAACACAAAGGCATTCCTCGGCACAGCAGGAGCGTTTCCCAAACTTTCAGCCACCGAGTGGGAAAATATTCTGAAGTTACCCACCTACACAAGAAGAAATGATCATCATAATAAAATAACAGAAATCTGCGCTCGCTCGGGAAGATTTAAGTGTTCGTTTCTCCCGCAGGCTATTTGAGAGTGGAACGGTCGCGATATAGACAGAATGTGGTTCCAAGGACTCTCTGCCACACATTTAATTGTGAACTGAGGAGTAGTCGTTTAGATGTATATGTAGATACAGATTTTGTTCGCGACGTGGCAGTACCGTCCATGACGTGAAGGTGGCGCATAACACGAGAAGATGCCGTCCACTAAGTGGACTGCCCCCTCGGCCATGGAGCGACGAGATGTATGCGCCTGGTGCTATTTGGATGATCCCAGACACGACGCTGGCCGCCGCTGCTCCCTGTTCCACTGCCAGTCGACGTTTAGTGGCCATCGTCTACTTCCCCGGGACGCAGTGGCATCACCATTGACTGCTTTCGATGGAGAGGACACGAACTGTGCGCCCTCTGCATTTCCGGTAGATTCGGAGACCTTACTGCTCGGCTCTACTTCCTGTCGCGCTGCCGATACAACGCGTAGCTGCGGCATGCCAATGCGAAGCCGTCCACTGCCGGTGCGACTACACATTTGGTTTCGTGTCAAACTGCCGCCAATTTAAATTCCACACTGCTGTTACCGCACAACATAAGGACCTAGAGGCTACACACTAACTGCGTAACCAACAATAGACCAGCTACAATCTGGAACCACGCGGCCGCTACGGTCGCAGGTTCGAATCCTACCTCGGGGCATGGTTGTGTGTGATGTCATTAGGTTAGTTAGGTTTAAGTAGTTCTAAGTTCTAGCGGACTGATGACCTTAGAAGTTAAGTCCCATAGTGCTCAGAGCCACAGAGCCATTTGAACCATTTGAACAATAGACTCGAATAGTTCGTCTAGCGAGAAAACAAAATACGAAATAAAGTTCTCAAACGAGATAACAAATAGAGTTCTGTGTTAGAAGCAAAATGTTCAAGATTATCAGAGAAATCTCATTTGCAATTCAATTTCGGACCAGTAGGACCTTTCTCAAGAACACCGGAAGCTTTATATCCCGTTATCGATGTTGGCAATGCACGACCAAATTACATTTGTGTTTCGAATCATCCTGACGTCTGAGTGAACGGTCCTACACCGTCACTTTAGAGACCATATACACACATCAAAAAAAGCTTTGTATCACCCGGCTTCCCAGAACTTCTGAAAATAGACGTTGACTGTGTATATTGTATCACAGACTCAGTCCCTTTGACTGTTCAGAGGTCCCGGCGGAGGTTCGAGTCCTCCCTCGGGCATGGGTGTGTGTGTTCGTCTTTAGGCTAATTTAGGTTAGGTAGTGTGTAAGCTTAGGGACTGATGACCTTAGAAGGTAACTCCAATAAGATTTCACACACATTTGAACTTTTTTTTTTTTTTTTTTTGACTGTTCAGAGATGTCACTAAACCCGCCAAAAGATGTAATCAACCATGCATGAGCAGTGAATATTAGACGGAGGGGTCAGACAGCCGATCAGTTCCAGTCATTCCACGAGGAAGGAGGTACACTTCTCGTATTGTCTGTAGTTCAACTATGCCTAGACGGTTCTACTGCAGTGGATGACCGCTACCAACGGATTATGACTCGGAGAAACCCTGAAAGCAACGCCACCATATTGAATAACGCTTTTCGTGCGGCCACAGGACGTCGTGTTACGACTCAATCTGTGGGCAATAGGCTGCATGGTGCGCAACCACTCCCGATGTCCACGGTGAGGTACATTTTTGCAACCACAACACCACGAAGGCCGGTACAGATGAGCCCAACAATATGCCGAATGGACTGCCCAAGATTGGCATCGCGTACTCTTCACCGATGAGTGATGCATATGCCTTCAACCAGACAATCGTCGGAGACGTGCTTGGAGGCAACCCGGCCAGGCTTAACACCTTAGACATACTGTCCAGCTAGTGCTGCAAGTTGAAGGTATCCTGCTGTTTTGGGGTGGCATTATGTGGGGCCGACGTACACCGCTGGTGGTCATGGAAGTCTTCGTAAGCGTTGTACGGTACGCGAATGCCATCCTGCGACCGATAGTGCAACCATGTTGGCAACATATACGCGAGGCATTCGTCTTCATGGCAGAGACGACAATTCGCGCCCCCCCCCGTGCACTTCTTGTGAATGACTTCCTTCGTGATAATGACATCGCTTGACTAGAGTGGCCAGCTTGTTCTCCAGATATTAACCCTATCGAACATACATTGAAAAAGACTGTTTACGGTCGACGTGACCCACCAACCACTCTGAGGAACCTACGCCGAGTCGTCGTTGAGGAGTGGGACAATCTGGACAAACAGTGCCTTGATGAACTTGTGGATAGTATGCCACGACGAATACAGGCATGCATCAATGCAAGAGGAAGTGCTACTGGGTATTAGAGGTTCCGCTGTGTACAGCAATCTGGACCACCACCTCTGAAGGTCTCGCTGTATGGTGGTTCAACATGCAATGTGTGGTTTTCATTAGCAATGAAATGGGCGGAAATTAGGTTTATGTTGACCTCTATTCCAATTTTCTGTACAGGTTCAGGAACTCTCGGAATAGAGTTGATGCAAAATTTTTTCATGTGTTTATTAAACTTACAGATAAAGTTTAAGCATTTGTTAGCAAGAAAGTAAGTAATCCAATCAAACTCAGAAATAAAAATTTTATGATGTGAATTCCATAGGATTAATGACATTGGTGAGATCACAGTGTTGTATTTTAAATAAAACACGCGTTTAATAAGCTAAAGATCACACGTACACGATAGATGGCCGATCATGCACTGCAGAATCCAAAGAAAATACACTTAAGCAATAACAAATTACGGAGTTCCATAACATGTAGTGCAAAGCATGCAGTGTAGCAGGGCATTGTAAACAGGGACGCATGTGAGTAATTTTCATATAATTTGCATTGTTCATGATATTACAGAAACTAAGTATTTAACACGTTTGTCTATAATGAAACATTACACTAAAATTTAATAATAAATATGACAGAATAAGTGTTCAGAGAATTCCATAAAAAGATTATTTAGAATTTGCCTCTCAGATTATCCACCAGTGTCAAGCTTCTTATCTGATATTAATGATGCCCCTTCTTTCGGTGCGTTTGGTAACTGCATGAAAGACTCAAATGTATCCATCTTTCGAGCCTCCAACTATATATCGCCGTATCTGATAACGTTGTAGAAGGGATCTTAAAAGAAAATACGGCAAGACCGTTAAAGTTTCAATTAACAATCCGTTTGTGACGTTATAAGGAGCGGGCTCGAGAGGCAGTGGTGTGCGTATCTGATGGTGCAGACAGGTGTCACGGTTGGGCTACGCCAACAGACTCAGGAAGAGTTAACTAATGCTGCTGGCTGAGCGCGTGAATGGTGGACTCTTCCCGATGACTGGAATGGGCATACTGGCTGAGAAGGGTGGAGACGAGACAAAGGCTACTAATATTATAGAAACGATATATATATATATATATATATATATATATATATATAAAACTTAATTTATTTGTGATTAAATTACCTCTAGAACGTAAAAACGTTATGGAGAGGAACTAAATACACCAGCGAAATGGGGATGATGAGATGAACACATTGCAACCACAAACATGATTCTAGGATACTTATTGCGTAAGATAATACATGTTTAAAAATGACGGATAAATTTTGTAAATTGCGCAAACATGGCGTAAAGACTGTTTTCAAACCGACAAGGAAGATCAAAGAGTGTCTTAGATCGGCGAAGGAGAAAAGAGACCCGCTTGCAATGTCGGGAATATACCGCATACCATGCACATGCGGAAAAGTTTATGTGGTGTCACCGCTAGACACCACACTTGCTAGGTGGTAACTTAAATCGGCCGCGGTCCTGTAGTACATGTCGGACCCGCGTGTCGCCACTGTGTATTCGCAAACGTAGCGCCACCACAGGGCAGGTCACAAGACACGGACTTGACCTCGCCCCAGTTGTACGGACGACATAGCTTGCGACTAGACCTACCAAGTATTCCTCTCATTTGCCGAGAGACAGATTAAATAGCCTTCAGCTAGTCCATCGCTACTACCTAGCAAGGCGCCATGTGTATCATTGCTAATTGCTTACTACTATGCAAGAGATGTATTTCAACAAGAACAAGACTACATTAAAGTTAAGTATATTAAAATCTCTCTTCTTTTCTTTATAGTTTTCATCCAGTCTCCTGTTTCAGAATTTACGCCCGTCTGCGTTAGTTTCGCGTGCACCTAGCCACTCATTGTGTCGAGACCTTAGGGAATCGACACAACAGTTTATGTCGGAATGACTGGACGATCCATTAACACCAGGATCAAGGAGCATAAGCGACATTGCAGGTTGGGGCAGGTGGAGAAATCGGCCGTGGCAGAACACGCACTGAATGAGACCGACCACGTAATAAAATTCGCCGACACGAAAGTTCTGGCTGTAGAGAACCACTATCACACGCGCTTGTTCAGAGAAGCTGTAGAAACACAAAAACACGCGAACAGTTTGAACAAGAAAGAGGAAAGCCTTAAGGTAACCGGATCCTGGCTTCCCGTACTGCAGCGAATCACCGTCGCAGGTAGCAAGAGGAGAACCGCACCGGAAATGACCGCGGAGAAGCCCTCGGACGTTGGCGCGCCAGGTACATAAAGTCTGCGGCCGCGAGCTCGGCTCCAGTTCACCACCGGCAATGGAGTGTGAAGCTTTGACAATGCCAGCCACTCGTGCTGGCGAAACGTCAGAAAAATCATTAGATGAACGTCGGCCGAAGAACCCGAGACAGAAGCCAATAGGCAGTTTGTCAACAACTGACTTACTGGAACAAGCTGAGTATATGTGCGTCATATGAAAGCTGATGGAATTTCATATCAGGCATGTGTGTACAAAATATCAGCTTGGTTTATAAAACTCTAGGTGTCTGCATCCTTACCTAATGTTCTTGGTGGATGAATAGCCGCAAGTTATAATTTCATTAGTATTATCATGTCTTTATGGTTGGTTGTTTGATTTGGGGGAGGGGACCAAAGAGCGATATCAACGGTCCCATCGGATTAGGGAAGGATAAGGAAGGAAATCGGCCGTGTCCCTTCATAGGAACCGTCCCGGTATTTGGCGGAAGCGAATTAGGGAAATCAGTTTAAGAGAAGCCTAAAGGATTTATTGGTGGCCACCTACTTCTACTCCATTGATGAATTTCTCAGTAGAATCTAACATCTGCACCATTTCAGTGCAGTAATGTGTTCATTGTAAATAAGTATTATAGCAGTTGTATTACATGTTTATTACTTTATAAATAAATAAATATTTTTTTATTTTAAATTCAGTGCATTAGTATTTGTAAAATGATCCTTTCATATAGTGTTCATTAAAAAATGACTATTATTCCACTTGGGACTTGTGGAATGGTATATTAGCTTATTTGTTTGAGTTGTAAATATTTGTCATGTATTGTTGTTTCTCTGACATGTTCTACATCCTGGAGAACCTCCTCACTATGGATCAATTGGAATGAAAGTAAATCTAAACTTATCTAAACTAAAATGTAAAACCGAAATCAGGATGGCAGGACGCGGGTTTGAAGCATCGTCCTTTCGAATGCGATTACCGTATGCTAACCACTGTGCCAAATCGCTAGCTTTTTCTTGGTGTATTTTGCCACACTACAAAAATTGATGTAGGCATCCTTCGTTTGTTAGTAACTTGTTTAATTCTGAGTCGATGCTTTAATGAAAGTTCACAGTCTCACAAAAATTTTCTAGTCTTAGAGTATATGTGAATGTGTAATTATAAGGCGCGATTCGTTTGAGGGCGTTGCTGCACTGTATATACAAAGTGGTGCAATTGAACTGAGTATATACATTGAAGCGCCAAAGAAAATGGTATCGGCATGCCTATTCAAATACAGATGTATGGAACAGCCAGAATGGGGCGCTCCGGTCGGCAACGCCTACATAATACAACAAGTGTCTGGCGCAGTTGTTAGATCGGTTACTGCTGCTACAATGGCAAGTTACCAATATTTAAGTGAATCTAAACGAGGTGTTCTAGTAGGCGCACGAGCGATGGAACACAGCATCTCCGAGGTAGCGGTGAAGTGGGGATTTTCCCACACGACCGTTTTGGTGTGGGGTGATATGGGAACCACGATGCGTCTAGATATGGCTCTGACAGGTGACACGTACGTAAACATCCTGTCTGATCACCTGTATCCATTCATGACCATTGTGCATTCCGGCGGACTTCAGAAATTCCAACAGGACAATTCGACACCCACTACGTCCAGAATTGCTACAGCGTGGCTCCAGGAACACTTTACCCCAAACATGAACATTATTAAGCATATCTGGGATGCCATGCAACGTGCTGTTCTCCACCACCTCGTACTCTTACGGATTTATGGAAAGCCCTGGAGGATTCATGGTGTCAAATCCCTCCGGCACTATTTCAGATATTAGTCGAGTCCATGCAACGTCGCGTTGTGGCACATCTGTGAGCCCGGGGGACCATACACGATATTGGGCAGGTGTACCAGTTTCTTTGGCTCTTCATTGTATAAGCACGGAGATTTAGGGAAGTGTTTAATGAGTTCGTTGTGTTTCTTTTTTTAATGTGCTAGGGGTAAACGCGGATACGTAAACTATAGCTATGCAGTTACTAGCTGCGTAAAACACAGGAGCAACGTGCTGTGCTCTTGTCTTGGCTGCCGAAGGACAGACATCGGATAATGAAGAATTATTACAGGGCAATTAAGGCGAAACGTCCGGGCAAACTGTAACGTTGGGTGCTGCTGCTTCATGATACCGCTCGTTGCCAAATCGAAAATTTCGGAACGCAGAAGTTACGCTAACGCAAATGGAAGACACTGTAGCGACTTCCCTATGGTCCCAATCTGCCCGAAAGCGATTATGACGCCTTCGGTCACTCAGTCGAGAGACAGTGCGGCTAAGGAGACGTGCGCAGTTTAAATGTTTTAAAACTGGAGTGGACATAGAATAATTTCGTGAGCGTGATTCAAAGGCTCTAATGTTTTAGTCTACTTAGGTTTTTCGAGTATGCCTTGAATTATTGATTTTTCAGTGACTACCCGAATTTTATCCTGATTTTCGGGACCTGAGTCAGGTGTGAACTCTGAGTATTTGCTGCAGTTGTTATTGATGCTCTTGTGTAGTGAACGTATTCTGTTTTTATTGCAGCTGTCACTTAGGACACTGTACTTCAGCTTACGTCACGATTATTAATGTGTAGCTGTACGTTTTGGCTTTGATTGTTTCCTCGAGTTTCCATGAAGCATGCAAGTATCTAAAATAATAACGTAAATAAATTACGGTACCGGTGTAGCCATCAAGGTTTCAACGCCGTAGCCTGGCGAAGAAGGATGCTACCCCCGCTTCACCTGGTGCTACTATTGTAGGTGATGCTTCCAGTGTTGTTTTGAATACTTATTGTCTAGTTCAGCTCGTAACGTCTACGTTGAATGGGTAAGATGAATATTAGTCTGCATAGTAAAGATAGTTGCGTTTCCTGTGCCGCAAGTATGATATGACCGACACCACTTTGCAATACGACCCCTCAAGCTTCAAAAACTTCTTGAAGAAAATATTGTTAGCTAATTTTAGCGTTGTAACTCAAGTTCAAAGTTGCTTCGACATAAACCACCATGTTTGCTAGGAATCATGGTTCATAACAGATATTTGAACCAATGATTCCTTATCTTACTAATTCATCGGAAATTACTGACTATCCAATGTAAACTTTCATCCAAATATTCACCGGGGTATGACGTTAGAGGACGTTGGCAGGTAATTGACATCATCTCGCCAAAATTAGTTCTGCATAGGAATCACAAATACGTGAAAGTATCGACTACTTTGACATATGACCACAGTAACTGCATATAATACACTTAACAAACTTAAAAATTTTTCATTAGATTAATTGTCACTGTCGTGATTTGTTGCTAGAAGCATGAATGCTAATTTCTTTCAGTAGTGTTTCAGCAGTAAAATTAATAAGAGAGTTTTATGTTTCATGTCTTTCATGTATATATGGACTCACCTCCCTTCGTGAAGTTGAGATTATCCTTCAGTGTTGTTGGCAAATGAATTGTGTTTAGAGCTCAGGTTGATGTGGTGCAGTCAAATTAAAATATAAAGTTTTACTTTGCAACGATTGTGCTACAGTGTATGAGGGGAGGGGGGGGGGGGGGGAAGATCGTTGTGGTCTGGCCTGTTTCCAGGAGTGGAGAGTTTTTGTTACGCAGTTTACATCCCAGAATGCAGCGGGAAAAGAGAGGCAGATGGCAACTTAGAACTAGCCTTTCTGTTGTCAATAACTATTACTTTCTACATGCTTATGTTAGAATAATGAATCTGAATAATTAATAAAATGGTTAAAATGGTTCTGAGCACTTTGGGACTTAACATCTGAGGTCATCATTCCCCTAGAACTTAGAACTACTTAAAGCTACCTAACCTAAGGACATCACACACACCTATGCCCGAGGCAGGATTCGAACCTGCGACTGTAGCGGTCGCGTGGCTCCGGACTGAAGCACCTGAATAACTACCTTATCCCTGCGGATCCGGGGGTGAGAATAGGCCCGAGGTATTCCTGCCTCTCGTAAGATGCGACTAAAAGCAGTCTTACACGTTTCGGCTTCATGTGAAGGTCCCCTGTAGGGTTTGACCTCCAGTATTCAAAACTTTTCCGAAGGCCGAGCCAATTGGGGAAGGGCACGTGACATGGTGCATCGTGTCCATCGTGTACTGAGACCTACACTGAGGCCAAGCAGAAGTTTTAACGCCTCCATCCTATTCATATGACTTCCTCTTACACTGCCGCCACACCTGTTCTGGCCCCATCAACTCCACCTACCCTAATCACGTCTCAGGGCCAGAAGGCTACACCTGCCCCTCGATGATGGGGGGCAATTCCCGCCCTGTTGCTCCTGCACCGCCTACTTCGGGAGCAACAATCCCCCCCCTCCCCCCCCGTCCCCAGACATTGAGGACGTCTGTCCCCACTTCCAAGCCAGAGAAGCGTACCACTTCTTTGGCTCATCTCGCACGGAAGGGGTCCCTTGTGTCCCTTCCTTCCCAGGTTTCTCCTAGTGGGAAGGATGACGCCCTCCAGTGGCTGACATGCCCAGACGTCGCTGGTTGTGGGGCTTCATAATCCTGCTCAGTCCTGGAGACTGAATCCTTGAAGCACTCCCAGACAGTGAAATCAAAGGAGCAGTGGGAGAAGTGAAAAAAGAAGACTCCTAAGACCAAGGAAATTGCTGTGGCACCCCTACCACCGCTACCTACCAGTTCTGTGTCTGAGGATGCAGTGGAGATTCTGGAATCTCTTGAGGACCTAGATCTCGCCTCTACCTCAGACGCAATGCTTCCAGATTCAGGCTCTCCTTCAGTGGCAGTAGATGACCCGACAGTGTAATAATCTGCCTGCTCGGTCCCTTCACACGTTTTCGGGCCGCGGACGACGTCATTCTTCAGTGGAATTGCAGCGGCTTTTTGACACCACCTTGCTGAGCTCCAACAACTTCTCAGCCTTCACCTTTTTTTCTGCATTGCTCTGCAGGAAACTTGGTTTCCGGCGATGTGAACCCCCGCCCTCCATGGCTATCGGGGTTATTATAAGAATCGGGCAGCTTATGAGAGGGTATCTGGTGGAGTAGGCATCTACGTCCTTAAGTCTCTTTACAGCGAGTGTGTACCTCTTCAAACACCTTCAGAGGCTATCGTTGTCAGGGCGTAGATGCCTCAGGCTGTTACTGTCTGCAGTCTATATCTTCCACCGCATGGTGATGTCCCACAGCATCTATTGGCGGCACTGATAGCCCAACTGCCGCCACCTTTTCTGTTACTGGTCGACTTCAACTCCCATAACCCTTTGTGGGTTGGATCGGTGACAAATGATCGAACCACTGTCGTTGAGCAAGTGTTGGCACAGCTCGACCTTTCCCTCTTAAATAATGGTGCCTCCACACATTTCAGTGTGGCGCATGGCACGTACTCAGCCATCAACCTTTCTGACTGCAGCCCTGGCCTTCTACCATCCGTCCAGTGGGATGCACTTGACGACTTGTGCTGTAGTGATCACTCTCCGATTTTTCTGTCACTGCCACAGCATCACTCTTCTAGGCGCCTCCCCAGATGGGCTATGACTAAGGATGATTGAGACTCGTTCGCCTCCATTGCCACTACTGAGCCTCTTTCTCATGACGCCATTGATAAGGTGGTTCACTCGATCACAACTGACATCGTTTCTGCAGCGGAATCTGCCTTTCCCTGTTCTTCTGGGTCCCCTCAGCGAAGGGCTGTGCCTTGGTGGTCCCCGGAGATCGCTGAGGTGTTTAGAGATAGCAGGCGGGCCCTCTAGCGTCATAAGCGGCACCCGTCACTGGAACACCTCACAGCCTTTAACCCATTGACTGCTGAAGGCGCGCCACCTGCTTGGGGCTGAGGCGCCGCTCGGCCTGCGGCGTAGTCCGTCTACCTGCGCTGCGTGCTTGTCGGGTCGGCCCGCGCTGCTCAACCCGCCCTGTGCTGAATATTTCTCGGCTCAATACGACTCGTGCAGAGCCAGCGCGAATTTTTGGCGACTTTGAGCTGTAATATCTCGGACAATAGTTTTTCTAAAGAAATAAAATTTGGCCATCTTGTACAACTTGATGCGTTGTCTTAAGAATAATAATGAAAAATTTTTACGAGCCATATTGAGCCAGAAAATTTTAGGTAAATCGGCCAAAAAATTAGGTGCCCGAAATAATTTCGAAGTTTGGCTTCTTGCATCTCCTGAACTAACGCTATGACGAACGTGGAACTTGGCATGTAGTAACCTAACAACACAAGGTTCTTAAATGTAATGTTTCATTTCCACAACAATTTTCTGTACTAAATGAATTAAGCACATAATTAAAGATTTTGCAAAAACGTCAACAATGCGGTATTTTCGTTACGATTTTGCTAAAAAACTATGCTCCATAAAACATACCAAGCTGTACAACTGGAATGAAAGTTGGGAGCGAAAATCAGGCTTAGCATGTCTAGTAGTGTGAACACATGATGAGAATGAAATTTAGAGTGCAATAGATTGACTGCACAACGATAAGGAATAAAAATTTTTATTCCCCTACTATTTTCCAGTAATCTACAAATCAGTCGAAAATATGTAAATTTTTATGAACAGATGAAAGCAGGGTATATTCTATACTTCTTTTTCAAATGCTGTTTTCTATTAATGCTTCAAAGCCAGTCTCATTTGAACAACAAATTTTAAGCCCCCCACCCTCCCCAGAACAATGAGTTTCATTTTCAATATTGGCTAACAATAGAGGCAAAGTAGCAAGAAAATTCACACTGAGAAAAGAGTTTTAACTTTGGCATGTTGTTTCTCGTTGATCAAAGGCGTTTAAATCAGCTATGGAAAACATGTTTTGTACATAATAGGAAGGAGAAACAGCATTTGTCGTTTTTTTTTTGTTTTAGTATCCGCAAAATCGATTTTCGGTCACTTAGTGACCATCCTCAGTGCTACAAGTTAAAAATTTCACATAAAGATCAGACAGTATAAAACAGAAAATCACAACTACACCTGCGTATGACCATAACAGTTGGTAGAAACATACCTGTAATATACAATTAAAATTGGTAGACACTGGTATCAACAAGCTTAGAGCGATCACATAAACTGAGGCCGCTGTTTACATGCACCTGTTCAGCAGACCTCGGTGTGACAGGGCTTGGAACGCCTTCAATGTGACATGTGTCACGTGAAGACTTAATATTACTGGTTTTGCAAGATATTAACACAAAATAACTCTTGTGCATTTGTGAATCATGAAGTAATACAAATTTAAAATGTACGTAAAACACATAGCAGACGAAGGGGGAAGGAAAACATCTACAATACATTGGCGTCGGATCGCGGCGCGCTTCGGCAGGGGTGCTTTGCCGCGCCCCTGGGTAACCGGGGCGTGTTCTGCCAAACCCAGGAGGTGGTGACATCGCCTGGGCTAGGTTGGATAGGTCCAGACCGCTGAACGACTGGGTGACCGGACCACCACCTGAGTAGGAGTGGGTCCTTGGCCGAGAGGTGCATCCGCCTCTCCGGAGTGTGGGGTGCACTTTGCCGAGGAGCGTCGCGTGAAATCGACGATGACGGAGCCACCGATGGGAACCAGTGCGCTGGCAATGGTGCGCTGAACCCTGCAGTTCGAGAATGCCTTTGGCCTTGTGGCGAGGCCGGTGGGTGAGCTGCCTTCTTGTCCCCCCCCCCCCATGCCAGAGGAGCCGGTCCGGGGCAAGAGACGGGCTCCCACCTTTTTCTTTTCACTCGTTAACTAAATATGGCTACAATAGAAACGAGTGATTCGAGTGCGCTCAAGCGTGCATCTACGATGCTTGATCCCTCTCCTCAGGGCGAGATGGGACTAGCAGAAGATGAAACTATAACTCAGAGACATGCACGAGTTACGCTGCTCCTGGAGCAGAACATTAAAAATGGAAATGTCAGTCAGGCGACATTGTCTATCATCAAAAACGAGTTGGCTGCATGAGCCACTCCCCACCCCATACTCTAAAGCCGCGTGGAGGAATTGGAAAAGGAACTCGAGAGATTAAGAAGACAATCAACCAAGACCTGGGCAGGAGTGGTCGCGCAAGCGCCAACCAAGTCACAAACCACAAAAGAGACGATCGCCAGGGTGACCAAGCGGTCAGACACGGCTGTCTTCCTTAGAACTCTACCTTGCCAAGACACAAGTGTGAAGAAGATACAAGAGCTGTTGACCACAACTATTGATCAGGTAAAAGACAAAATTAGATTTAACAAAGTCAAACCCAGTACGATTTCGGTGATCGTAGAGGTGGCCACCGAGGAAGATAAGGAAAAACTCTTAACTAACCCTAAGTTGAACTCGGTGGTCAAGTGCGAACCACCGAGAAAAAGGAACCCAATGGTCATTTTGTACGATGTTCCCACAACATTGACAAATGAGGAACTGTATCAAACTATCAAAGAACAGAACTTTGACCAGGTGAACAACAACGAATTCAAAGACTCATTCAAACTCAGATTTAAAACTGGGCCTCGGGATCGTGATGTCTTACACCACTTTTCCGAGGTCACAGCACAAATGTGGAAGAAAATAATAACAATGAGCAGACTTTATGTAGGCTTCCATGCCATAAATGTTAGAGATTATCTCGTGGTACCTCGCTGCCACAACTGTTGAAACTTGGACCACATTCTGAGGCATTGCACCAGGGGGTCGGCGTGCTCCAAGTGCGGCGAAGATGGTCACACCCGGAAAGACTGCAAAGGTCCAAGTGTCTGCATACGTTGCAAAAGGCGCGGGAAGAAAAGTTGCGGAACCACATGACAAAATTGCCCTACGTACCGTATGCTGGAACAAAGACTGATTTACAGAACTGACTATGGCTGAGTATGTCAAAGAGAACAGGACGCCAAAACGAAAATCCCCTAGCAAAAGGAGGAAGGATGCCATCAGGGAAAATAGGTTTAAAGAATACCTAAAGTCTCTTTCGAGACTCGTAAATTGAGACAGCAGATAAAAGTGTCCAACCCGATCTCCCGAAGATCGACAAAAGTATCTACACGGAATTCACCCCTGTGGCCACAACTCCCTCCTCCCTCAGCTGGGGAGTGAAGCCAATTACACACCAGCAACGGCCAGGGCATCCTGTGTCTGTGGTCCTAAAAGGTGGAAGTAATCAAAAAGAACAAAGGCCCGTACAAGAAAGCACAATAACGTGCTCACAAGACACCCCAGTCGTAAGGCTACCGCCAGCAGACCCGGTTCGGGTATACCCAAATATCGAATTCTCGATGCAACTGGCGAGGTTGGAGCAGCCGGCTACCCTGACCACTGCCTTACGACATGTGGTTCGTGTGGGACACGAAAACGGAAGAAAAGTCACCTTCTCGGTAATGGAGGCTGTAGACAGGATACAGCTAAAGTCAGTGACTCTCCCCATCGACTTCAGAGCCCTGCGAGACTTACTAAAGAAAGTTTTCGAGAGACAAGGAGAAAAATTTTACCTAGATGACATCTACGAACAATCCATCTTGGCTAATGGACGCATTACGTTTGACTGGAGCAAGACATGGCCAAACGACCACATACATACTTACTTTCCTTAAATGACTAAAATTACCATCGGCCAACTCAACACACACAACAGTCGACTTGTGATGCAGGAACTGCGCAAGGAAGTGGAGGAGAGGAGGCTGGATGTGCTCTGTCTACTAGAGCCGTACTCCCAAACTGGAAAAATAGCATTTGTAGCCGCGACATGACAGGTCATCAGCCAAGGAGAAAATTCGAAAGCGGCGTTAATAATTACAAATAAAGCCCTGAGAGCAACGACATTATCGCAGAACACTAACATTCACTGCAATGTCGTGGAGCTGTTATCTCCTGGCGGAGCAATAATACACTCCTGGAAATGGAAAAAAGAACACATTGACACCGGTGTGTCAGACCCACCATACTTGCTCCGGACACTGCGAGAGGGCTGTACAAGCAATGATCACACGCACGGCACAACGGACACACCAGGAACCGCGGTGTTGGCCGTCGAATGGCGCTAGCTGCGCAGCATTTGTGCACCGCCGCCGTCAGTGTCAGCCAGTTTGCCGTGGCATACGGAGCTCCATCGCAGTCTTTAACACTGGTAGCATGCCGCGACAGCGTGGACGTGAACCGTATGTGCAGTTGACGGACTTTGAGCGAGGGCGTATAGTGGGCATGCGGGAGGCCGGGTGGACGTACCGCCGAATTGCTCAACACGTGGGGCGTGAGGTCTCCACAGTACATCGATGTTGTCGCCAGTGGTCGGCGGAAGGTGCACGTGCCCGTCGACCTGGGACCGGACCGCAGCGACGCACGGATGCACGCCAAGACCGTAGGATCCTACGCAGTGCCGTAGGGGACCGCACCGCCACTTCCCAGCAAATTAGGGAAACTGTTGCTCCTCGCACGGGAAAGCGGTCTGCGTGGCGCCACCTGGGGAAGGTGTGTTGCCTTCCGAAACTGGGTTAAAACCGCCAGGAGACCCTCTGATTCCCGGAAATCTTCAGACTATCTGAAGTGCTCTGCGGCTCAGAGGAACCTGAGTGGGGCGGGAACCGTAATGTCCTATCCCGTGGCCTTGACGTGGCCCCGGCGCTCAGTAACCCCCTCAGATGGGGTGAAGCTAACACGGGAAGGGCCGTCCATGCATGACGTTAAACGGCTAGCCCTTAACTGGGTGCAATCCTCACTGAACCGCACTGGCCCACCGTGAATTATCAAAAGCGGTGGGTGAGACATGGTCGGCCATGATCCCCCAGTACGTGTGGAGGCCCTCCGGGGAACGTAACTCGGGTTTGAGTGCCGCACCGTCTCGATGATGTCAAACTCCACAACATAAGACCCGGGCCATACCATCATTATCTATCACATCATCACTCTCATAACACCTCCGGGCTGTGGAACGATGAGGGTTGTCGTTGTGTCAAGGAAGGACGTTAAACTCCCGTCACGGTAGGACGTTAAACGCCCCCAACCCAAAGCGAAAGCGAAGGGTGCGTGGCACAGGGGGAGCTGTGTCTGAGGGACCAACCATCTGTCCCTCCCTCAGTTCGCAGGGCACAAGACCAGCTAGTGCTCTGCATGCCGGCGACTTCGTTTGTCGGCGTGGGACCTCGGCGAGAGTCGGCAAGTGCGCTTCGCCGCGCCCGTGGGTAACCGGGGCGTGTTCTGCCAAACCCAGGGGGTGGTAACATCGCCTGGGCCAGGTTAGATGGATCCAGACCGTCGAACGACTGGGTGACCGGCCCGCCACCTGAGTAGGAGCGGGTCCTTGGCCAGCAGGTGGAAGCTCGGGCTAGTAGGCGGCGAAGGACGAGAAGTGCATCCGCTTCTCCGGAGTGCGGGGTGTACTTGCCGATGAACACTGGGAGAAATCGTCGGTGACGAGGCCGCTGAAGGAGACCAGGACACTGGCAACGGTGTGCTGAACTCGGCGACTCAGGGATACCCTTGACCTAGGGGCGAGGTTGGTGGGCGAGCTGCATCTTAGTCCCCCCCCCATGCCAGAGGAGCCGGTCCGGGGAAAGAGACGGGCTCCCAACCCCTTTTTTCGCTTGTCTAAAATGATGGCTACCGAAGAGACAAGCGATCTAAGTGCGCCCGTAAGGGTTTCGATGCAATCTGATCCGTCGCCACAGGACGGCCTGGGTCAGACGATGGAAGAAATTAATTTAGATAGACACATGAGGATAACCCAGTTTTTAGACCAAAACGTCAAAAACGGGAAAATTAGTCAGGCCGCGGTGCAGGCAATAAAAAATGAATTAGCGGCATGGGCGATAGCCAATGCGAAGCTAGAAGGGAGGATTGAGGAGCTCGAAAGGGAGAATGAGCGACTTAGAAAACAACCAGGCAAGACATGGGCCGGCGTCGCGGCACAGGCCGCACCAAAGGCCCAGACGACCAAAGAGACTATTGCAAAGGTCTCTAAACGAACAGATACTGCAGTCTTTTTAAGACCACTACCCGGCCAGGACATTAAAAAGGTACAGGAAGTTTTTGCCACCACTGTAAATCCCGTTAGGGAAAAGATTAAGATCAACAAGGTTAAAGTGACAAAAAATGTAGTAATCGTAGACGTAGCCTCGGAGGATGACAAGAACAAGCTGCTAGGAAACCAAAAGCTATGCAAGTCAGTTAGATGCGAACCCCCTCGAAAGCGCAATCCACTTGTAATCTTATATGACGTCCCCAAATCAATGACAGATGAGGATCTATGTGAGACCCTATATCGGCAAAACCTCGATGACTCTGACTTAAGTATGGAAAATTTTCTAAAAGATTTCAAACTCAGATTTAGGACGGGACCTAGGGACAGAGATGTTGTTCACCATGTAGCAGAAGTCACAGGGGGTTTATGGAGGAAATTAACAACTATGGGCAGGGTATATATAGGTTTTCACGCCATAAACGTGAAAGATTACTTAATTGTACCCCGTTGCCATAATTGTGGAGACATTGATCATGTACATAAGTATTGTAGTAGGAAGCCGGCATGCTCCAGGTGCGGAGAGGAAAATCATGTGAGGAAGGAACGCAGAAAATCCGCTGTATGCATACCATGCACACGAAGGGGCAAAAAGACCTGCGGTACAACCGGGAGGAACTGCCCTACATATAAGTTGCTTGAACAACGCCTAATATCTAGAACCGATTATGGCTAATGACAACAACCAAACTAGATCAACCAAAAGAAAGTCTCCGAGCAAGAAGAAAAGGGATGCGGAAAGAGCAGCGAAATTCAAAGAATTTTTAAAATCTATTCAGGAGACAGTTAAAAAGGAAATAATCATGGTTGATGCAAGTATTCAAACAGACCCAGAAATAAAGACTGAAGAAGTAGTAGAAATGGCTGACTTAGACAAATTGACAGAGCCAATGACTATGATCCATCCGAGTGTCAATTCGACACTCAACCCAGAAGCAGCAAGCTTTGTTACCAATCAAGAACAAGTATGCCCACAACAAACTGTCATGGTTGACCTGTGCATACAGACGGAACCAGAAGAAGAAATAGAGGATAGTTTAGAACCGGCAGAGAATAACAGCATTGTTCCAGTTCAAAAAGGATCTCTCCAAAGTGTTCTTCAAGACAATACGATCACAAGTACAAAACAGTTGGAAGTAGTTCCGAGAGCCCCAGATCCGGATCCTAGAAGGATCTACCCGAACTTGGAGCTTGCCATGCAGCTCTCACGCTTGGAGCAGCCGGCTGTCCTCACCACGGCGCTCAGGCACGTCGTACGTACAGGTCACAAATATGGCAGAAAGGTCACCTTCTCGACAATGGAGGCTGTGGATAGGATTCAGTTAAAGTCAATGAATCTTCCCACGGACTTCGGAGCTCTGCATGACCTTCTTAGAAGGGTATTTGAGAGAAGAGGAGAAGAGTTCAAAATGCAAGAGATCTATGTGCAATCTGTCCTTGCAAATGGCCGAATTGCTTCTGATTATAACAAAAAATGGCCTGACTGCAATTTTCACACTTACTTTCCATAATATCCGAAATTGTAATAGGACAGATAAATACCCATAATAGTCGGCTGGTCATGCAGGAGCTTCGAAGGGTTGTGGAGGAGAGGAGACTGGATGTAGTCTGTTTGCAGGAGCCATACTCCAGGGCGGGGCAGATCTCCTTCATGTCTACCACCTGGCAGGTAATCTGCACCGGAGAAGAGCCAAAGGCGGTCACAATAGTTACAAATAAGGCTCTAAGAACCACAAGACTGACACAATTATCAAACAGCCACTGCAACGTGATTGAACTACAAACCCCAGTTGGATTAATATACCTCGTTAACATGTATTTTCAATACGGAGGGAATTTCGAAGATTACTCGGACCATCTCGCAAGAACAATCACGGCGCTGCGTGGGCGCAGAGTCATTGTTATGGCTGACATCAATGCCAAGTCCCCTATGTGGTACAGCGGCACAAGGGATACCAATGGTGAGAAGGCTGAGGAACTAATTATGGCCTCCCAACTTGTAGTGGCAAACAAATCCGGTAATCCCCCCACCTACAGAGGAGGCGGAGGGCAGGGGACAAATATTGACGTCACCCTGGCAACTGCCAATGCCATCAGTATTATCGAGGATTGGAAAGTAATCGAATATGCCACTACAAGCGACCACAACCTGATTACCTTCTGCCTCAGAGAAGACGGGTGCCGCTGGGACCTCGGATGGGAAATCCAACTCAATTATAATAGAACAGATTGGGACTGCCTAGCTCGGGAGTGTGGCATTCCGCCGTTGCCGGGGGGTGACCTGGATGTAGATGGGTACGCCGAAGAGCTGGTAGGGTCGATAGTCAGCGCGGTCAAGGCCGCTGTGCCAACGAGGAGGAGAGCCGTGGCGGCTTCCCCATCGCCATGGTCTGCCGATCTTGAGCGAATGCGTCAGTCTGTGAGACGGGCGAGAAGGTACTACCAGCGAAGTGCCGTCTGGCAGGAAAAACAGTTCTGGCTGCAGCAGTATAGGGAGGAAAAAGGAAAATTTCAAAAAGAATTAAAGGAGGTAAGGATAAAAAGTTGGGAAAGGTATGTTTTGAGCCAGCTAGCCACTGACCCTTGGGGAATACCATATAAATTGGTCAGAGAAAAAATGAGGTCCCCTGCGGTCCTCTCGACGATCAGAGACGGAGGCAGAATGACAGAGTCGTGGCAGGAAACTGCTGAAGTTCTCCTGCGCACTCTGCTGCCGGATGACGAAGAAAATGAGGAGGATGAACTCCAACAACAGATTCGCAGAGAGGATCTAAATGAATACATAAACAACACCATGGTGTACCCCTTTTCAGAGGAAGAAGTAGCTGCACAAATTAAGTCATTGAAAAATGGCAAAGCACCAGGGCCAGACGGCATAGTCGCGGAGGTGGTGCAGTTTCTCGCCCCTCAGCTACTGACACCCCTTACAGGACTGTTCAATGAATGTCTGAGAACTGGGAAATTCCCAAAAATTTGGAAAAGGGCTAATGTGATAATCATTCAAAAAGGGAAGGACAAGGACCCCACAGAACCCAAATCTTACAGACCAATCTGCCTCTTAGATAACCTAGGAAAACTACTGGAGAAGTTACTAGCTGACAGACTGACGGCGCACAGGATACTGTGCGGGATGAGCGACAGGCAGTTCGGCTTCAGGCCGGGGCGGTCGGCGTCTGACGCAATTGCCCTGGCAGCTGAGGTCTGTGGCTCAACCCCGCACAAGTATGTGGTAGGCATCATGGTGGACATCAGTGGCGCCTTCGACAACCTGTGGTGGCCCTCGCTCTTCTCACGCTTGCGTGAGAAGGAGTGCCCAGGTCCCCTCTATGGCTGTCTGAGGAGCTATTGCATGGACAGGGAGGTATGGCTATCATCGCCTAGCGGAAGAACGAGTAAAACCATTACGAAGGGGTGTCCCCAGGGATCAGTTCTGGGGCCACTCTTTTGGGATGTAAACATAGAACCCCTCCTAGAGAAACTACAAATAAGTGAGGCCGTGCTAGACGTGATAGCTTACGCTGACGACCTCCTCCTGTTGGTAGGCGGCCGTAGCCGAGAGGAACTTGAGCCAAAGGTAGAACAAACAATGAAAGTACTTCAGAGATGGTGCCAAGAATCGAAAATGAAAGTAGCGCCGCATAAATCAACATATTTGTTAATGAAAGGTAGTCTAGTCAGGAATCCAACAGTCAGAATTGAGGGAACACCAGTTCTTCGGCGTCGAGAGGCCAGATATTTGGGAGTCACGATAGATGAAAAATGGAGTTATAATACCCACATAGAAAACATAACACAACGTGCATTAGAAGTCCTAAATAATCTCATAAGTATAGGTCACAGAAGATTTCACCTAACCCCAACTTAATCAAACTGTATCATAACACCATCTTAACGTCCCTAGTAGGATATGCGAGTGGGGTGTGGGCACACAGGCTCACGAGGGTGGTGCCCGCAGTGGCCGTGAGGAGGGTGCAGCGAAATATGCTGTTGCGCTCTGTTGTGGCATATCGAACAACACCTGGGGGGGCTTTGCTAATCATAATAGGATTATGTCCTTTGGACATAAAAATCAGAGAGCAGGGAGCGTGGTACTGGGTCTCCAAAGGAAAAATAGATAAAACCAGGGAAATCATGGGGGTACAAGTGGGGGATAAGTATGCAATAAAGAGAAGGGGCGAAGAGCTTTGGCAACAGCAATGGGAAACTGAGGAAACGGGAAGAAGGGTTTTTCGGCTACTACCAAATGTTAAAGAAAGGCTACAAATGAGCTACTTTGAGCCAAGTAGAGGTCTGCTGCACTTTCTAACAGGTCACGGTCCATATCCGACATATTTATGTCGATTTGGAAAGCGAGCAACACCAGCGTGTGACTGTGGCGCTCCGGACGGAACGCCCGAACACGTCGTCTATGACTGTACGTTGTATGACGATGTGGCGCTTGAGCTTAGAAATCAACTACCAAATAGAGACACACACACATTACTGCGACGTGCTGAGAGCTTCAATGTCCTCAACAATTTGGCAAATGAAATCTCCAAAAAGATCTTGAGGGACTTCATTAGAAACCAACACGACTAAAAACACAACCCGATAAAGACTTAGGTGCACCTGAAATTGCCGCCAAGCGCGGTACTGGCCAGTTGTCATACAACTGGAATCCGCCGCGTTATTGGATTAGGGAGGCAGGAGCACCATTCCCGGACTTGACTTACGCACTAGATTTCATAGGAAGTAGTTAAACTAGAATACTGTAGAATTAGAACAAACAATTAACATAGGTAGGGACTGCAGCGAAATCAAAATATTGGCCAGCCTAGTGCCAGGGGCACGCTCACTGGGATTAGCTCAGTGAGCAGGCCTTACAGTAGGTTTATATATATCATCTGGCACACTTGTAACGCTGCAGAGTAGATAGCTGTAGAATAACCAAAGTAGTCATGTAGTTAGATTAACCCTGCCCGTAGCTAGTGCCATCAATCAATAACAGTAATAAATAAGCTGCATGTTCAATTCATATAATAATTGGACCCACTAATTATATAAGGTGGTGGGTTAGTATGTATCACACAATGTTGTCGTATATGAGTCATTTGTATCAAAATAATTGTTTCAATTGAGTTAATGTTGTTGTTCTTGTTGTTGTATCAATAAAGAGGTTTTTTTTTTTTTAAAAAAAAAACTGTTGCTCCTGGGGTATCGGCGAGGACCATTCGCAACCGTCTCCATGAAGCTGGGCTACGGTCCCGCACACCGTTAGGCCGTCTTCCGCTCCCGCCCCAACATCGTGCAGCCCGCCTCCAGTGGTGTCGCGACAGGCGTGAATGGAGGGACGAATGGAGACGTGTCGTCTTCAGCGATGAGAGTCGCTTCTGCCTTGGTGCCAATGATAGTCGTATGCGTGTTTGGCGCCGTGCAGGTGAGCGCCACAATCAGGACTGCATACGACCGAGGCACACAGGGCCAACACCCGGCATCATGGTGTGGGGAGCGATCTCCTACACTGGCCGTACACCATTGGTGATCGTCGAGGGGACACTGAATAGTGCACGGTACATCCAAACCGTCATCGAACCTGCCCGCATCTCGTGGTCGTGCGGTAGCGTTCTCGCTTCCCACGCCCGGGTTCCCGGGTTCGATTCCCGGCGGGGTCAGGGATTTTCTCTGCCTCGTGATGGCTGGGTGTTGTGTGCTGTCCTTAGGTTAGTTAGGTTTAAGTAGTTCTAAGTTCTAGGGGACTTATGACCACAGCAGTTGAGTCCCATAGTGCTCAGAGCCATTTGAACCATTTGAACCGGCATCGAACCCATCGTTCTACCATTCCTAGACCGGCAAGGGAACTTGCTGTTCCAACAGGACAATGCACGTCCGCATGTATCCCGTGCCACCCAACGTGCTCTAGAAGGTGTAAGTCAACTACCCTGGCCAGCAAGATCTCCGGATCTGTCCCCCATTGAGCATGTTTGGGACTGGATGAAGCGTCGTCTCACGCGGTCTGCACGTTCAGCACGAACGCTGGTCCAACTGAGGCGCCAGGTGGAAATGGCATGGCAAGCCGTTCCACAGGACTAGATCCAGCATCTCTACGATCGTCTCCATGGGAGAATAGCAGCCTGCATTGCTGCGAAAGGTGGATATACACTGTACTAGTGCCGACATTGTGCATGCTCTGTTGCCTGTGTCTATGTGCCTGTGGTTCTGTCAGTGTGATCATGTGATGTATCTGACCCCAAGAATGTGTCAATAAAGTTTCCCCTTCCTGGGACAATGAATTCACGGTGTTCTTATTTCAATTTCCAGGAGTGTAGTAGTCAACATGTACTTCCAGTACGGCGACAACATTGAAAGCCATCTTGACCATCTAGCCACAGTAACCACGGCATTGTAAGGAAGGAGAATGATAATTACTGCGGCACAAGGGACACAAACGGGGAGGAAGTCGAAGACTTCATCATGGCCTCGCAACTAGTGGTGGCTAACAAGCCTGGTAACCCTCCAACCTGTGCTGGGGGAGGAGGACCAGGCACAAACATCGATGTAACCTTAGCCACTCCTAACGCAATTAATACAATACAACAATGGAAAGTCGAAGAAAACGCCACCACTAGCGACCACAATTTAATTAAATTCATCATAGGAGACAGAGTGTCCCGCTGGGCCATGGGGTGGGAAACGCAATTCAATTATAAAAGGGCTGGTTGGGAACGCCTAGCGAGGGAGTGCGTTATTCCTGCCTTGCCAGAAGGTGACACAGACCTGGACATAGACATAAATGGCAGAGCAGAGGACCTGGTGAGCGCAATAACTAGCGCGGTGAAAGCTGCCGTACCGACCAGGAGGAAGGCCATGGCAGCCTCTCCATCACCATGGTCGCCTGAACTCGAGGATACGCGCCAGTCTGTCAGAAGGTTGAGGAGACACTACCAGCGCAGTGTCGTCTGGCCAGAACGGCAAAGATGGCTGCTGCAATATCGGGAGGCTAAACTCAGATTCCAGAAGGAACTACGAGCTGTCAGAACACGTAGCTGGGAAAACTTCGTCCAAAGCCGATTGGCGTTGGACCCCTGGGGCACACCATATAAATTAGTCAGAGAGAAGATCCGCTCTCCACTGGAATTATCAACAGTCAGGCACGGGGACAGGATGACGGAATCCTGGCAGGAGACTGCCGAGGTCCTCCTCCGGTCCCTGCTGCCTGATGATAGCGCGGATGGGGAATCTGAACCACAGAAACAACTAAGACTTGATAGCCTTTATGAATACAATACCTACACGGCAGTTTACCCTTTCCCAGAGGAAGAGGTGTCTGCAAACATAAAGTCACTTAAGAGGGGTACAGCTCCCGGGCAAGACGGCATCGTAGCTGAGGTGGTGTAGTTTCTAGCTCCCCAGGTAACTGCACCACGCACTCACCTGTACAATGAGTGTCTTAGACAACGAAAATTTCCAAAGGTATGGAAGACAGCGAATGTAGTTATTATCCGAAAAGGACCAGATAAAGACCCAACAAACACGAAATCTTATAGACCAGTTTGCTTGCTCAATATACTCGGGAAAATACTAGAAAAGCTACTAGCTGACAGACTGGCCGCACACCGAGTGCTGTGTGGGATGAGCAACAGGCAGTTCGGCTTCAGGCCTGGGCGATCGGCATCTGATGCAATCGCCCTGGCGGCTGAAGTCTGTGGCTCTTCCCCGCACAAGTACGTGGTGGGCATCATGGTTGACATCAGTGGCGCCGTCGACAACCTGTGGTGGCCTTCGCTCTTCTCCTGCTTGCGGTAGAAGGAGTGTCCAGGGCCGCTATATGGCTGAAGAGCTATTGCGAGGAGCGGGAGGTCTGGCTATCATCCCGAACCGGGAGAATTGGAAAATCTATAACTAAGGATTGTCCCCAGGCTTCCGTGATAGCGCCCCTGTTTTGGGACATCCACATGGAGCCATTATTAGACACCTTACAACAAAGTGAAGAAGTGCTAGAGGTGATAGCCTATGCAGATCACCTCCTCCTGTTGGTTGGCGGCTGTAGCCGCGAGGACATAGAACCCAGAATAGAAAGTGCCCTAAACAAACTACAGCTATGGTGTCAAAACACTAAAATGACAATATCACCAAGCAAATCTACCTACCTGTTATTAAAGGGATAATTAATCAGAAACCCGACTGTACAAATCGAGCGCTCGCCGGTTCTTCGGCGACGTGACACACGATACCTGGGAATCATCATTGATGAGAAGTGGAACTTCGGGAAACACATTTAAACCGTAACTCAGAAAGCCCTTCGAACATTAAACAATCTCATATCCATCGGACACAAAAGGTTTCATCTCCCCCCTCATCTCATAAAACTATATCATAATAGCATATTAACATCAATAGTGGGTTACGGCTCGGGAGTCTGGGCACACAGGCTCAGGAGGATTGTGCCCGCCATGACAGTGAGAAGGGTTCAAAGGAACATGATACTCAGATCTGTGCGGGCTTACAGAACATCACCAGGGGGAGCACTATTAGTCATAATGGGGCTCTGTCCAAAAAAAATGGTTCAAATGGCTCTGAGCACTATGGGACTCAACTGCTGAGGTCATTAGTCCCCTAGAACTTAGAACTAGTTAAACCTAACTAACCTAAGGACATCACAAACATCCATGCCCGAGGCAGGATTCGAACCTGCGACCGTAGCGGTCTTGCGGTTCCAGACTGCAGCGCCTTTAACCGCACGGCCACTTCGGCCGGCTGGGCTCTGTCCCTTGGCCATCAAAATTAAAGAGCGGGCTGCGTGGTTCTGGGTTAAGAAAGGAAATGTTTCGAAGTTAGAAGAGATTTTAGGCACTGGGGCTAGGGACAAGGGTGAGATTCGGCAAAGGGGTGAACAACTATGGCAAGAACTATGGGAGACGGATGAAACAGGGCGTAGGACATATGAACTTATTCCAAACATTAGGGAACGATTAGAAATTAAATACTTTGAACCCACCAGAGGACTAATCCATTTTCTCACTGGACATGCGCCTTACCCGACATACTTATGTCGGTAGGGGAAAAGGGCCACACCCGCGTGTGAATGCGGTCAACCAGAGGGTACTCCCGATCATGTGATTTACGAGTGCCCCCTCTTCAATGATGTTGCTTCCACACTACGTGACCAATTACCTGACCGTGACACATACCACCTAATAAGACAACAAGACACTTTTCAAACTCTTAATAAACTAGCAGATGAGGTATCACAAAAAGTGCTAAAGGAATACCTGAGGGAAATAAATTAACACAAATCAAAGTAAAACTGGAGATATACTAAATACCAAACACGGGCCCTACTCCTGTACCGCCTGCGCGTGGATATGCCAACCTTAGTAGTCTGGAATCCGCCACCTGCGGGACTAGGGGGAGTGGGGAACAATATCACGCACTAGACAAAGCACTGGAATTGACTTAGGTTAGAACTAGTTAGTAGGACTTAGATTAGGAAATTAGCATTAGGAACCAGCAGCGAATAAGATCTTGGCCTGCCCAGTGTCAGGGGCACGCCCATCGGTATTAGCTGAATGGGCAGTAAAATAGGTTTATATATATTGCATGGGGGCTTAATAAAAATATTGAATGCAAATAATTTTAATTTCTGCTTTAGTAGCTGTCTGTCCGATTACGAAGTCTCGTAACGGTTGGCCCTGACTCGTATTATTACGCTATCTGACTGCATAGAACAATAACAAAGAATGAAATGGAAATTTTCATTAACACAGTTAATTAATTAAGACCCCAGCAACTATAAAACCAACGCAACAACAAGCACAAGAGTAACTGTTCTGTGTGTGGGAGTGTGACTCAACGTACGCATCTGGCACGGTTCTTCTTCAACAACACAACAATTTTTAAATAACATTATACTGAATTAATTAAAGAAAATACAAATACCATAACTACTCAAGAGAACCACAATTACACTCTAATCCAAGAACACAAGCCAGATGCTTTGTTGACTGAACCTGTAATGACACATTATTTAAAACATGGAAATAATGAAAAATAAATCAAGTTTCGTTACCTTCATATATTGAGCAAAATCACTCTCATAATTACAATATATCTCCACACCGCCTCGCTATTACCACATCTGAACAAGAACCTTTCAGTATCACATCTCAGCAAGCATTCCCTACTAGCACATCTGAACACGAACTGACTACCACGAGTCCTCGACAAGCACTCACCTCTAGCACATCTCAATAATGACTTCCCGTGGAGGCGGCGGAACAATGCTCTCTAGCGATCTCTGGCGCTGTGGCTCAGTGTAGCCACCTTTCATATGCCCTTCCTCCACGGCTAGAATTTGATGGTATTTTTGCCAGCATTGGTGGTGAAAATACCACCAAATTCGTCAAAAAAATACAGACAAAAATAAAAAATAATATTAATACGTAAATATCATATAACTAGATAAAATTTTGGCTTTGCACTGACCTTTCAATAACCTAATATATAAAATACAGTAAGCAATACAAATTCTTTCATACATGTGACTTTACATAACAGTTTACACAAGTATTATGTGGTTAAACAGTTCAATCAATAGCGTCAGCAATGACGAATATGTGCAGGTAAGAGTCTCATAACTTTTCACAAACAGTAATACACAAAAAATCAGTTTATACAAATATTCACATAAACGCTTTCCATAGCCCAAGAATAAGCAGTTGACAGTTCCAGCAGTAGCACCCAGCAATGGTCAACAGATGCAAATACCAATAAGTAACATTTTTTCAATAGAAGCAGTCCATCAGTGGCACCCGCAATGTTGAGCAGGTGCAGACACCAACAAGTAACACCATTTCAGTAGAAGCAGTCCATTAGTGGCACCAGAAATGTTGATCAGGTGCACACAGCAACAGGTGACTTCATTTCAGTAGAAGCAATCCATCAGTGGCACCCAGCAATGTTGAGCAGGTGCAGACATCAACAGGTGACATCTTTTCAGTAGAAGCAGTCCATCAGTGGCACCCAGCAATGTTGAGTAGGTGCAGACACCAACAAGTAACACCATTTCAGTAGAAGCAGTCCATTAGTGGCACCAGCAATGTTGATCAGGTGCACACAGCAACAGGTGACTTCATTTCAGTAGAAGCAATCCATCAATGGCACCCAGCAATGTTGAGCAGGTGCAGACATCAACAGGTGACATCTTTTCAGTAGAAACAGTCCATCAGTGGCACCCAGCAATGTTGAGTAGGTGCAGACACCAACAAGTAACACCATTTCAGTAGAAGCAGTCCATTAGTGGCACCAGCAATGTTGATCAGGTGCACACAGCAACAGGTGACTTCATTTCAGTAGAAGCAATCCATCAGTGGCACCCAGCAATGTTGAGTAGGTACACACAGCAACAAGTCACATTTCTCAGCAGAAGCAGTTCCATAAAATCTAGTATCACTGATCACACTGTTCATCAGAGTTTATAAGCAGAAATTAAACATGTCCTAGTGGCACCAATCATGTAGAGAAGGTACAAGTAACAGTCCAAAATTTTTTCACAATCACTGATCACACAGTTCATCAGCAGAAATTAAACATGTCCTTGTGGCACCAATCATGTAGAAAAAGTGCAAGTAACAGTCCATACTATTCACCATAACTACTGAGACAGTTCAGTCATGAACAATAGTTTGAATGCACATACAATTTCTTTAACAAATTATTATTAATGCTCTTACACTAAACATACAAATCATAATAAACACACAAATGATATCAGGTAATTGTCACATTAACTATTACAGTACACAATAACAGTTAACCTATAATATTTATGGGTGTCAGTGCAAGCCACAACAAACAAGTGAAATAATATTTAGGAGATAGGTTGGGATCACTTCTCTGGGATTATAAAAGGAAAACACACAAAACACACTCACTCATCTTTCATCCACATTAGTGCTACTGTGTAATTGAATAGTGTTAACTGTGTAAATGCAATTCTGTCAAAATTTTATGTTCATCATGTGTATCAAGTAGTAGTGGCAGCAATGTATAACAGTCAATAATAGTTAAGTCAACGTCATAGTCATCATGTCAAGACCAATGTTTGCCAAGCCAGATCAAAATGTACGGTTGCTGAACAACTGTCAGTGAGCCAAGATATGCACATGCTTCCTCTCTCAAAAAAAAGTATATACTGCTTAGTGATTTAACAAGTGTGTGTATAGACAATCTTCCTTCCACTTTAGTGTTCTAGTCTGCCATCTTCATCCTCCTTGTTCCATATAAACCAACAAAACAATATGCTCCTCATTTACTTTACCTCTTATCCACCAAAACTCCAATAATCATCAACTTCACCTAATCTCAATACCTCAATAATACGTCGATACATATAAACCTCAGCACCAATATCATTTCACTTCCATAACAACTCTTTCCTCTAGTCAGTCTCCTCGAACAAGTACAGACAAAATCCTAGTGCAACTTCAATTCATCATCCCATACAATCCGAAGACACAGTGTCCACACACAACCTCTGTGTAATCCATCTGACCCAAATTTTCTACTCATTATAAATTATAAGATACATTTTGGTTCCTTGTCCATCATTAAATAAAAGAAATGCGTACATGACCTCTAACAGACTTTAGTTCGAATAACTCTCAGTGATTAAGTACGATTACGGAGTGTGAATGATCATAATATTTCACAGTGTGTACACCACTTCAAGAATCATAGCAGAAGCAAACATGTGGAGTATTTTTTGTGTCAAGTGTCACTTCCTATTTCAATTGCTCACCAAAATGCAGTGTAATACTGTCAATGGTCTAAACCTAGTTTTGGTCTGTCATGTCGTTAGCTTCCTTCCTATTAGCATAAATTTATACAGCTTCCATAAAACCTCAGCTCATGTGACTTCTATGACTTTCTTGTACTAATGTCGTTCGTCGAATTACTGCAGTTCATTTTCTTATCTTAAAAATATAAGGCACTGAGCGTAGGCAAAACAAGCAATAGCGAGTAAATATACCAGTAGAGAACAGAATGTCAACAAGTGGATGCAGCACAATCCCTATAACAAGGCTCTGCCAAGCGAACAATCTACAATTAATACCATAGTGTAACCTAGTCTCTATGTTTGTACACAGTATATCAGCATTTCTATATACTAAATTGAAGAGTAGTTATGACAACAAAACAGAAATGTGTAAATATGCAATCCATACGCACAGCAGCAAACATGCCTTACACAATAAACAGGTCATTAGCATCACATCGACATAAGCAAATAAATGCTCATATGTAATCTTAATAAGTACCCATGAAGGCGCAAGCAGATAAATCACAAAGTATAACTTACATATCCAACCACATCAGCACAATTAATCAGGTGACAATTATAATTTAAATAAATAAGCACAGCAGGCACATAATTAAAAAATATGACATCAGTGAAAAAGCATTGCAGCCAAGCGATGCATAATATATACAAATAACAACCCTGTTCATTAATTAATCATTGTCAAAATCAGTTAATATGCGTAAGCACGTCGCTTCACTAGTAAATTCATAGAACATGAAATTTAGCACAAAGTATGAGTCACGTAATCGCAAGCAGCAAAAAGTACGTGCCTAAGTGGAAATATGTTACCTGAAAAATAAACTCAATTAACCGTTACCTTTTTTTGTTTATTACTTTCTTCTTCGAAATGACCTTCTTCCTGAAAATTTTCTCCAAAGCAAGTCGTCTTAACGTCGGACACGCACAGAATTTACCTGAAGGTCTTAAATACTTTATACAACCGTATCCTGAAAAATACTGAACGTTAATAACATAATTTATGAAGTCCTTATAGCTTTATACAGAATTTATTCGGAGAAATTAAACTGTGTATTTATTTACGTCTGTCAGTGCATTCGCACTGAGCGCTCGATCAGCTGTAGGCGCGTGACGTAGAAAGTGATTGTTTGCGGTTAACGACTGCCTTGTGCGGCGCGCCGACTTGACTGTTGCTTTGAGTATGTGCCGCTGCCAAAACACAGCGCGGTATCCTTGTATTCTCTGCGTGTTTACATGTAGCTGTTAGTTTCTCACAAGTATGTCATTCCACAAAATTTTTTTTAAAAGTATATCATTCCACAAAAATTTTGGAAACTACGAACCTCACGTTTTGTGGTAGGAACAGCGTAATTACGAATAGCGTCTAGTTTCTCTGTATCAGGAAGAATACCTTCTGTAGGAATAATGTGACCGAGAAATTTCACCTGAGAACGACCAAATTCAGATTTTTCCAAGTTCACTGTAATGCCAACTCTTGCAAAAATACGTAATAATGAATCCAAAATTTTGTTGTGCTCACTCCAAGAACGTTTAGCAATAAGAATGTCGTCAACATATGAAGTAATATTGTCACGAATATAAAAAGGTAAAATTTCATTTAAACTACGAATTAATGCTGCAGAAAATATAGTAAGTCCAAACGGTAATTTCCAAAGTCACTTTCGGGTAAAATCGTCATATCCGGTTAATCTTTACCTACTGTCTAGATAGATGGATAGTAGAAGAGTTGTTTTTATAGATGCAAAGAATAGTGAAAGAGTAGGCAGCGGTGCAGAAAACTAAAAGGGAAATAACACCACTACAGCTCGGGGCCCTGTGATCGCTACGGCACATATTCACTTAGTGTAGTGAATCCCCTGAGGACTTTAATAACTGCACATAAATTTCAGTTTGTGACTTAGTGGCCAATTTGGTGGTAGTGCGTACATAAATTGATCTAACCATGCACATGGATGTATGTCATTCTTAGAATTGCGGAAGATCTTAAATTTCCGAACAGTCAAGATGTGTTTATAGTCAAAGTTTTCGCCTCGTGGCGACAAAGACCTACCGCGTCTGTCCCAGTCCCAGTGTTGATTATTGTCAAGTTCGCGCGCCTGGCGCTCTCTTGTTGCATCCCGTAAATGAAACAAATTACCTTCTTCAAAGCCCTCTGCTATCTATGATTCTAAATTTCTTTTGCTGTCTTTTCCTACGATTTCGCCTTCAGTTTGTTTGACTTGCTTTCGTAATGCCTCAACTTCCCTTTTAACGCGTTCATTAAATTTTCCCCGATTTTCAACATGCTTATTTATGTTCTGGTACTCTTCGGTTTCTGCAAATGGTAATGGAGCTGTATCATCCGAATCTGTGTCCCCATTTAAACTAAGACTTGTCAGTTTATCTGAAATCTCAACTCTTTCCGATAAGTTTACGTCTTCCGTGAGTGTCGCAACTCGGGTTTCGGTATTGTCACATTTAGTAGTTAACTGTTCACACTGTTGCGTTAAGTCATTTGGTACGGATTCCTCTATTCTTTCAAGTATTTCTTCCTTATCGTGTGCACGTTGTAAATTTAACTCTGAAAATTTTTGAACTATCACGCGATCTTTTTCTTCCTGTTCCCTGCCCTGTTCCTCTTGTCTGATTTCTGTTGAAATTAAACTATTATTGTGAGCATTCAAAACCGGTTGTACTTCTTCTCTGATTTCTTTCTTTGATTCATCTTTCGTATTTTTGAAACCTGTCCTTATTTGTGAGCATAACCGTGTTGTCATTGTTCCCATCTCAGTTCTAATTGTTCCTATTTGTGAGTCTAACCGTGATTCCATTGTTCCCATATCTGTTTCTAAACGTGTTGCCACTGTTTTTAATTCAGATGCTATATCAGTTTTAATTTCAGATCGTAACTGTGATCCCATATTTAATATTGCACCCAACAACTGCTCCATAATAGCCGGTTCGAAATTCTTTTCGCCCCTAACATTTCCAGCAAAACCAGTTTCCTTCGTCATAGCTGTAAAGCTATCTGTATTCGATACTATTCCAGAATCTTCTATCGGTAATCTCGTATTCTCTGAATTTTCTGATTGAGAAAAATTTTGAAAGGGTTCTGGACTATTTTCCCTGCTTATTAAATTGTTTTCAACTTCATTATTTATCGTACTGTTGTCCTGTGTTGGCGAGTTCGCCATGTCAACAATTTCGTCATTGTGACTATCCATCATTTTTGCCTTTTTCATCGATCGCGTAATCATTTACAAAACATACAAAACTCGTCACAGTACGAAAATTACAGAGAATATAACACGTTATCACCAACAATACCATTCACACGAAACGCTTCCTTCAAACACGATTAACGAACAATTGAAATAATTGCACTAATTTGTCAAACCCATAGACAAGACAACCAATATTAAATTTTGAAAAATACCATCAGAAGAATGCCAATTACCAAATCTACACATGCAATATAGACTACAATCACTAAACTACAAATTACTACAACAATACTACTGTCTACTATTTTTACAATCAGAAGAATTCCAAGGGACGATCCGAAGCAGCGGTCGCCACGTGCATGGGGGCTTAATAAAAATATTGAATGCAAATAATTTTAATTTCTGCTTTAGTAGCTGTCTGTCCGATTACGAAGTCTCGTAACGGTTGGCCCTGACTATTATTATTACGCAATCTGACTGCTTAGAACAATAACAAAGAATGAAATGGAAATTTTCATTAACACAGTTAATTAATTAAGTCCCCAGCAACTATAAAACCAACGCAACAACAAGCACAAGAGTAACTGTTCTGTGTGTGGGAGTGTGACTCAACGTACGCATCTGGCACGGTTCTTCTTCAACAACACAACAATTTTTAAATAACATTATACTGAATTAATTAAAGAAAATACAAATACCATAATTACTCAAGAGAACCACAATTACACTCTAATCCAAGAACACAAGCCAGATGCTTTGTTGACTGAACCTGTAATGACACATTATTTAAAACATGGAAATAATGAAAAATAAATCAAGTTTCGTTACCTTCATATATTGAGCAAAATCACTCTCATAATTACAATATATCTCCACACCGCCTCGCTATTACCACATCTGAACAAGAACCTTTCAGTATCACATCTCAGCAAGCATTCCCTACTAGCACATCTGAACACGAACTGACTACCACGAGTCCTCGACAAGCACTCACCTCTAGCACATCTCAATAATGACTTCCCGTGGAGGCGGCGGAACAATGCTCTCTAGCGATCTCTGGCGCTGTGGCTCAGTGTAGCCACCTTTCAATATATATATATATATATATATATATATATATATATATATATATATATATATATATATATATATATATATATCTGACACAATTGTGACGCTGCAGGCAGTAGAGTTAGTTAAGATCTTAGATATTAAATACTAATACTTGTAAGAATTTAGCTGCCCATTGTAATTAGAGTATAGCTGTAGCTCACAATCAATTAAATTATAATTAGCTGCAACTGATATCTAACAAATTTACAAATTAAGACCCACTAATCATATAAGGAAGTGGGTTATGCTGTATAATTATTATTGTTGGTTAAATAAAGAATTTAAAAAAAACTATCGAACATGCCTGGGATAAATTTAAAAGGACTGTTTATGGACGACGTGACATACCAACCACTCTGAGGGATCTACGCCGAATCGCCGTTGAGGAGTGGGACAATCTGGATCCACAGTGCCTCAATGAACTTGTGGATAGTATGCCACGACGACGACAGGCATGCATCAAAGCAAGAGGTCGTGCTACTGGGAATTAGATGTACTGGTGTGTACAACAATCTGGACCAGTACCACTGAAGGTCTCGCTGCATGGTGGTACAACGTGCAACAACAGCAATAAAAAGTGCGGAAATGATGTTTATGTTGACCTCTATTCTAATTTTTTGTACAGGTTCCGGAACTGTCGGAACAGAGGTGATGCAAAACTTTTTTGATGTGTGTATTAAGAACTGGTTGTAATTAGATAAAAACTTTAGGTTTTTAACATCGGAATACTAGGTTGATCCACAAATAATCAGTTAATAGCTGATGGCAAGCAAGATGAAAGGTACGGCAGATAGAATAGAGACATGTGAAGAAGGGGAAGACGAGATTGTGTTTCCTGAACTGTGTTACAATAGAAGTATGGGTGACTCGGAGAAGAAAACTAAGACAAACTTGATAATATGAGCAACGAGCATTCACATTGTAAATGCAGAAATGAAAAATGATGATATAGAGTTATTTTACAGCTAAGATTGGGGAGTGATGTAGGTTACGAAGTAAGCGAAGTAAATAATGAAGTGGTTAATGGTCAAGACACTACTTTCCTGTGTCTCAGTTAGTACTTGATATTTTTAAAAATATCGGTAATTCGGTATATTTTTATTTGAAAACATATCACTATCGGCTCGAATGAAAGTATCGATATATCGACGGAAAAATGTTGAAGTACATGTCCATAAAAATATCGTCTGCACATTGTAAATCTACTGCCGGTTTTGGAGCTGTATTTTTTATTCATATTTTATTAGGTATTCTGTATATCAACAAGCTAGCAGCATGCTTATCACCATTAGAGCAAGAATTGAAAGTAAGATGATGCACGTTCACCCTCGTCGGGCGATAAGCACTTTGCTAGTGGTAACGGCATGTAAGTGGCAAAATAAAAGGTGCCCGATAGGTCTGTTGTTCAGATTTGTCTGGAACACTTTATGTCGACTTCTCTCTTTTTTTTCCGATGGCAGTGACCTAGAAGCTGTGGTGTCGAAATTGCGTGGTGAACGTAAGCGTGGCAATTTCTGCCGGTACCGCCGCGCTCCGATTACGTGAGCATTTCCGCTCACACGTCACCGCCCACCACAAAGACTACTCTTGTCATTCAGATTTTTATTCAACGTTCTCAGCAACTGCTTTTGAAGAAAGCTAATGTGAAAAAATAGCACTCTAGCTGCGTTAAAAATAGTTTTCAAACGCTACTGGGGTACTATTTCTTTACATCGGAAATCTCGTAATCCCATTCACACCGTCACTCCCACCCCTCCCCACACCACGTACATGTCCTTTGAGTATACCCTCTACCTACTCCTTTCACCTTTTGCTTTCCTTTCTTTGCATAGGAGTGGTTTCCCATTTGAGCGCTTGATATTTATACGAGTGCTTCTCTTTCTCCAAAGATCTCTCTAATTTTCCTGTAGGCAGTATCTACCTTCACCTAGTGATATATGCTTCAACATCCTTACATTTCTCCTCCAGCCATTCCCGCTTAGCCATTTTCCACTTCATATCGATCTCACTTTTAAGACATTTGTATTCCTTGTCCGCAGCTCGTGGTCGTGCGGTAGCGTTCTCGCTTCCCGCGCCCGGGCTCTCGGGTTCGATTCCCGGCGGGGTCAGGGATTTTCACTGCCTCGTGATGACTGGGTGTTGTGTGCTGTCCTTAGGTTAGTTAGGTTTAGGTAGTTCTAAGTTAGAGGGGACTGATGACCATAGATGTTAAGTCCCATAGTGCTCAGAGCCATTTGTATTCCTTTTCGCTCGCTTCATTAATTGCTTTTTTATTTTCTCCTTTACTCTATTAAATTCAATATGTCTTGTGTTAACCAAGGATTTCTGTTAGCCCTGGTCTTTTTACCTACTTGATCCTCTGCTGCCTTCACTATTTCATTTCTCAAAACTACCCATCCATCTTGTACTGTAATCCTTTCCCCTGTTCTTGTCAATATTCCCTTAAAGCTCCCTCTGAAACCCTCTACAGAGTCTGGTTTTTTCAGTTTATGCAGGTATCATCTCCTTAAATTTCCATCATTTTAGAGTTTCGTAAGTTTCCATCTGCATTTCATAACCAATAAATTGTAGTCAGAGTTTACATCTGCCCCTGAAAATGTCTTACAATTTAAAATCTGGTTCCTAAATCTCTCTCTAAGCACTATATAATCAATCTGAAACCTTCCAGTGTCTCCAGGTCTCTTCCACACATACAACTTTCTCTCGTGATTCTGAAACCAAGTGTTAACTGTTATTAAATTATGTTCTGTGCAAAATTCTACCAGGCGGCCTCCTCTTTCATTCCTTTTGCCCAGTCCACATTCACCTACTACTTTTCCTTTTCTCGTTTTTCCTACTATCGAATTCCGGTCCCCCATGGCTATTAAATTTTCGGTTCCCTCAACTATCTGCATAATTTCTTGTATCTGAACATACATTTTCACAATTTCCTCCTCAAAAAATGGCTGTGAGCACTATAGGATTTAACTGCTGTGGTCATCAGTCCCCTAGAACTTAGAACTACTAGAACCTACCTAACCTAAGGACATCACACACATCCATACCCGAGGCAGGATTCGAACCTGCGACCGTAGCGGTCGCGCGGTTCCAGACTGTAGCGCCTAGAGGCGCTCGGCCACTCCGGCCGGCTTTTCCTCCTCATCTGCGGAACTAGTTGGGCCGGCCGCAGTGGCCGAGCGGTTATAGGCGCTACAGTCTGGAGCCGAGCGATCGCTACGGTCGCAGGTACGAATCCTGCCTCGGGCATGGATGTGTGTGATGTCCTTAGGTTAGTTAGGTTTAAATAGTTCTAAGTTCTATGGGACTGATGACCTCAGAAGTTAAGTCCCATAGGGCTCAGAGCCATTTAAACCTTTTGAACTAGTTGGCATATAAACTTGTACTACTGTCGTGGCTGTGGGTTTCGTGTCTATGTTGGCTACAATAATGCGTTCACTATGCTGTTTATAGTAGCTTATCTGCGTTCCTACTTTTTTGCTCATTACTAAACCTACTATTTGATTTTGCATTTGTAAATCTATATTCACCTGACTAGAAGCCCTGTTCCTCCTCCCACCGAAATTCACTACTTCCGAACAAAGTCTAACATTAATCTATCCATTTCCCTTTTTAAATTTTCTAATCTACCTGGTCGATTAAGAGATCTGACATTCCACAGTCCCATCCGTATAACGCCAATTTTGTTTATCCTGATAACGACGTCCTCCTGAGTAGTTCCCGCCCGTAGATGCGAATGGGGGATTGTTTTACTTCCATAACATTTAATCCAAGTGGGTGCTATCATCATTTAGCCATACAGTAGAGCTGCATTCCCTCGGAAAAAATTACGGCGGTGGTTTCATCTTGCTTTCAGCCTTTCGCTGTACTAGAACAGCAATGACATTTTGGTTGATGTTACAAGGCCAGACCAATCAATCATGTAGACTGTTCCCGCTGCAACTACTGAAAAGGCTGCTACCCATCTTCAGGAACCACGCGTTTGACAGGCCTCTCAATAAATACTCCTCCGTTGTGGTTGCGCCTACGGTACAGCTGTCTGTATCGCTGAGGCACGCAAGCCTTCCCAACAACGACAACGGCAACGTCGGTGTCTCATGGGTGGGGGGAAGGGGGGGAGGAGATATACATATACATGGTACAGATTAACATTTCGACTTTCCAAAGACATGGGAGTAGGCTAAGAAAATATACTAGCTTTACACCCGCGGCTTCGATGTACACATACATAGTCGAAGCGGCGGGTGTAATGCTAGTATGTTTTTTTGGCCTTCTCCCATCTCTTCGCAGAGTCGTCATGTTAATCTGGATTTGGCTATGTTAGCGCTAGAGTGTGGTTGGATGTTTTTCCTGTCACCACTCTTTCATCCCATCTGTCTGTCTCTAGTTTCATCCTATGTCGAAGTGCGCGAACATATTTGAAATATTTGCGAAAAACAGAGACGGATCGTGTGTACAAACCTAGTGTTCACCTATTCGCATGAAACCACCAAAAAGCCATGCACAAACCCGGCGGCACGTCGGATCTCTTCATTAGTCTGCCAGGCGGTTTTGGTGTCTTCTCCAGTCGCATTCACAGTAGGACAATTGCTGCCACAGTCACTACCTTTTCTAACCGCTACATGCACATTCACTAAATTATAGTCTCTACAATCCATTCTCTAACCTGATCATAGTAGGTGTCGCTAACGCTGCTGTTTTACGCACTTCGTTCCGAATTACGCGTTAATTTAACTCGTAACGTCTGGGTTCCATGGATTAAGTGATTACTAACACAACATTTTGTAAAACGAAGCCTGTAGCTTCAACAACTTTGCTAAACAACGGTTTATTAACTCAAAAATGGTTCAAATGGCTCTGAGCACTATGGGACTTAACAGCTGTGGTCATCAGTCCCCTAGAACTTAGAACTACTTAAACCTAATTAACCTAAGGACATCACACACATCCATGCCGGAGGCAGAATTCGAACCTGCGACCGTAGCAGTCGCGCGGTTCCGGACCGCGCGCCCAGAACCGCGAGACCACCGCAGCCGGCTATTAACTCAGATTAATGTCCTAGCGACAGTACAAAATTGCTGGGAAATGTATCATTCATGAAAGGTATTCTAACCAGTAATTTTTTGTCATCTCCCTAAGTTTAAGGCCAATTTCTTGGCTTTGTCCTGAGGGATATGAAAACCAATTTTCTCGGACATTATTCTTGAGCCGTCGGTATCAACTCTGAATGTAAACTTTCAAGTGTCAAAAGCAGTAGCCACTGGTTACGACATATTGTTTTGGTGGCAGAAGACTCAACAGCCAGGCTGGTAAGAAATGTGTGTGACGTGCTTCTTCAGTTGCTGTAGCTGTGTTCTGATAAATTAGAAATCGTAGCAAATGAGACTACCTACTTGCGGCACAAATGCAGCCTCTCCCGGTCGCAGGACTATACTGTGAGCGTAGGGTGAGCTCTAGTGCGACGCATATTTTAAGTATCTCAGCGAGCTGCCAAATTAATGGACTGATTAGCAGGACAGGGCACCACTGATTTTAAGATGCCACTGGAACTTCTTGGACTCAATCTTGATGCAATCCTCACTACTGTCGTCGTATTTGCCGCAAAGTGCGATACAAGCGATTTAATTCAACTTTAAGGCGTATACAGAGAAGTGTGCTGCTGAGTGTCGCAAGGACCTCCACAACATAACCGATGGAGGCACTATTAATCATAGCAGGCGTGTGTCCAATAAATATTATTGTCAGATACACAGGATCTCTCTACTGGATACGTAAAGGGAAATATCCCAAATAGTAAGAAACAGCGGATCCGGAAACAACAATCAAAAAAGAGCGCTAATTATGGACTGTTGCGTGAGCATAAAAGGCACTGGGACACTATCACAACAGTGCGCTGAGTAAATGACATAATTCCAAGCATTAAGGAGACCATTTCTATGTCTGGCAGGCTATGGACGCTGTCCTGAATATTTGTACCATGCAGAGTAACGTCCGGCAAAAATGTGTGAATGTGGCGACATTGGTACACCGGACCATTTCGTACTAGAGTGTCCAGCGTACAAAGATTTTCGGTCTTAGAGACGTCGACAAGCGCAAAAGACACGTTTTAGAAAGAAGCAGCAAACAGTGTATCTGAGAAATAATTTATAAAGTATTTATAGTAGAAGAGAATCCCAATTATTAGTGATACTGCCGAAGTGAATTGTATGAGTGCGTTAACGAGTATTACCGAGAATTTCAGTACGCTGAAATTAATTCCTAAACATTAATTCCTAACAGTGGATATGTGACCAACAAAGTGGCATTTATGGCAGGACCGGCATAATGACTTCGTAATTATGGGGGGCTTATGTGGGTCTCGCAGCAAGAGCAGGCTGCGGGGGTTTTGA
Organism: Schistocerca nitens; assembly: GCF_023898315.1. Taxonomy (NCBI): domain Eukaryota; kingdom Metazoa; phylum Arthropoda; class Insecta; order Orthoptera; family Acrididae; genus Schistocerca; species Schistocerca nitens. The sequence continues at coordinate 956,532,523 of NC_064616.1, forward strand.
TGTGGTGGATCGCTGGCTGTCGTAAGTTGAGTCTGCAGTGACTGTACACGACAGCGCTAGCTCATTTGTAGTTCCATCTAGGGGAAAACGCTCGGTGGGTTCTTAATTCTATGGGGTGGCATGGTTTTCCTAGAATTCCAATTCTAGAGATGTAGTATGCTGTCAACATAAATCGGGGATTCACTCGCATAGAAGTAGGTAATGACAGCATGGCTCATAGTATTCCACAACTGGTGCTTCCTCAAGAATAGATCTTCCTTAAGGTAAATGTCCGGAGTGTGAAAGTTTGGGAACTGCCTGTGAGCTATCTGCTGCCATGGTAGTGTAGATGATTAACAAATGTAGCATTATGTTGAAGGGTCTCGATGTTTTTCCATTTTATGTATTATTTTCTGCATTTTCTGTTTCGTTTGTATATAACATCACTAATCACTGAAAATGCTTAAAATACATTAAAGGTCTTGAAGTGAATATTAATTACAGTTATAAAAACACTCTGTAGCAATGCGAAAATGTGCCCCCATTCAGGTTCCTGTTAGCGGATGTCGATAATCTTAACAATAATAAATAAATATCAAAATATTTTCCCTAGGTCAACGCTAATTATAGACTCTGTTAACTATAAATTTTCTTATAAAACATTAAACAGTTAGTGTCCAACCTTACATTAATAGTACACCTGACCAGAGAGGACTAGTGCTGATTTTTGGCAAAAAACAATTTCTATGTTCTTGTTATGTTCGTCTAAGCATTGTTCGATATCTGTTCTTTTCTACCACTATTGCTAGTTGGAGGAAGTATTACGTTACTGCGAACAATTGGCAATTGAATTTGGACATTACATCTTGAGTCTCAATCACATGACGCCATGGATTTCCATTGAGTATAACTAGTAAAATAATTTGTCATTCATGTTCAAAATCTATGAACAGTTCTTTAATAACATAACAACTGAATGCCATTTATTTAAAATTTATGCAACATTACATGTATCTCAAAGACACACGCAAATTATTCAGCGTTACATAAAAGTATCACTAAGCATTAATGAGAATATTTTCATAATTTTTAAGTGCTATTCTTTTAAGCATATTTTTGCTGTAATTTTTTTTTAGAGAACAAGGCCTTGGAGGCACTGGGAGCACTGGGACTGCGAAAGAATATTATGTCCTCCACAATTTTCCCGCCCCAGAAAGAAGGAAATGGAGAAAGAAAACAGGAATAACGCATTCTGCCACACACAAAAATGTGTAAATAACTTGAAAAATTAGTAGTTTCTGTGGTGTCACCGCCAGACACCACACTTGCTAGGTGGTAGCTTAAATCGGCCGCGGTCCATTAGTACATGTCGGACCCGCGTGTCGCCACTGTCAGGATCGCAGACCGAGCGCCACCACAAGGCAGGTCTCGAGAGACGTACTGGCACTCGCCCCAGTTGTACGGACGACATTGCTAGCGACGACACGTACGAAGCCTTTCTCTCAATTGCCGAGAGACAGTTAGAATAGCCTTCAGCTAAGTCCATGGCTACGACCTAGCAAGGCGCATTAACCATATCTGGAGAGAGTCTCACTTGTATTATCAAGAGAAATGTACCACAATGAATTAAAGTTAAGTATACGAGAAGCTCCGTTCTTTTCTTTATAGCTTTCATCACGTATCCTGTTTCAGACTTAACGCCAGTCGGCGTGTGTGTACGCGTGCCTTTCGGTTACCCGTCACTGTGGACTGGCTGCCTTGTCAGTCCACTACAGTTTCCGCCGCATCAAATTCAAGTGGCGTTAACCCAGTAATTAATGTTAAAAGATATCATCAATGGTCATGAAAACAGCTTGAAAATCCTAGACCCACCATCCATTCAGAATACAACGAGCACGTGCGTGGAAGTGATCGAATGGATCAAAATGTGAACCAGTACGAACTATCTGCAACAAGAAACGGTACTCGGCTCTTTTCAGTTGGTTATTGGATGTCGCAGTACACAGTTCCTCGATTATCTTAAGTAAAAGAGGAAATACAATCGCTCATGTAAATTTTCGGTCAAGGAGTTGTGCAGGTAAACTTGAGGAAGGACTTGGACAAACCTCGCACTTCAGTCCGGCAGCAAATCGGCTCCAGATTAATGGAATCTATCACATGACTGTAAAAACTCAGAAACTCGAAAGAAAACGATGTGCTGGAATAAATAGGACATCAGCACGTAGACAGTGCAAGGAGTGTAACGTGGGACAGTGTCTCGACTGTTTTCTGCTTATTGTACCAAGCAAATTCTTTTTTATTTGTTGTTTTTACGGTGTTTGATTTGTTTCTTTCTCTTCAAAAATGTGTAATCCTTACGTATAAATGTTCTCGATTGTGCTTAGCGTCAGGTGTGAGGTACATTACATTTTAAGAGGGCGTTCAAGAAGTAATGCGACACATTCCTTTCTCGGCCAGTTTCTGGAGAACAAATGAGGAAATTGTTGTGGGATATCTTGGTATATTCTCACTTCAGCTCCTGTAGTTTCACGAAGTTCTAACTGGTGGTTGCGCTATACGCGTCTTTCAAAATGGTGTCTGAAATGGAGGAGCGTTCCAGGCAGAGAGCTGTCATTCAGTGTGTTTTGGCGGAAAACCAGAGCATAGCAGATACTCATAGGCTGTTGCATAGTGTCTGCGGAGACCTGACAGTGAGGAAAAGCACGACGAGTCGTTGGGTGAAGCGTATGTCATCATCGAAATGTCGCGTAAATCTGTCCAATCTCCTGAGTGCTGGCCGGCTGCATAGAGCTTTGACTTCTGCAGTATTGGTACATGCGGACACATTCATTGGGGGTGATCGACAGATCACTATCTAAAACCTCCACGCATAACGGGGCGTCTCTGTTGATAGTACAGAGAGACTAGTCCACCACTTCCGATTCTCAAAGATGTGTGCTACTGTGTTCCTCGCAGCCTAACAGAAGATCGTGAAGAGCAATGAATGATGTACTCAACTGGAAGCAGTATGTGGATTCTGTGGTGGATACTGGTGAAGCAAGGCATTGGCTGCCACGTAGACCAGTAGATTGGTACCACGCGGGCATATAGACTATCCCGGTAAGATGTCCTAAGACCGTGGAACTGGACGGAGATTATGCTGAAAAGTAGTATTTGTTGCGAAGAGAGAAGAGAATAATACGGTGTCTAGGAATACTGAATAAAAGTAAACTGCTTTCAGTAAAATATATGTGTAGCATTACTTATTTAAGGCCCGTAAAGGTAAACGTTACTTTTTCACTTTACATGATTCTATACATTGTTCCAAACAATGTAGCGGTAATAAAAGTAAAAAAAAGGGATTTGGGGGCTAATGGGTTAACCGGGAAGAGTTTACAAAGAAGATGGGGATGTGGATGGCATCTTGGGTCTTCTACATCTACATCTACATTCATACTCCGCAAGCCACCCAACGGTGTGTGGCGGAGGGCACTTTACGTGCCACTGTCATTACCTCCCTTTCCTGTTCCAGTCGCGTATGGTTCGCGGGAAGTACGACTGTCTGAAAGCCTCCGTGCGCGCTCTAATCTCTCTAATTTTACATTCGTGATCTCCTCGGGAGGTATAAGTAGGGGGAAGCAATATACTCGATATCTCGTCCAGAAACGCACCCTCTCGAAACCTGGCGAGCAAGCTACACCGCGATGCAGAGCGCCTCTCTTCCAGAGTCTGCCACTAGAGTTTGCTAAACATCTCCGTAACGCTATCACGGTTACCAAATAACCCTGTGACGAAACGCGCCGCTCTTCTTTGGATCTTCTCTATCTCCTCCGTCAACCCGATCTGGTACGGATCCCACACTGATGAGCAATACTCAAGTATAGGTCGAACGAGTGTTTTGTAAGCCACCTCCTTTGTTGATGGACTACATTTTCTAAGCACTCTCCCAATGAATCTCAACCTGGCACCCGCCTTACCAACAATTAATTTTATATGATCATTCCACTTCAAATCGTTCCGCACGCATACTCCCAGATATTTTACAAAAGTAACTGCTACCAGTGTTTGTTCCGCTATCATATAATCATACAATAAAGGATCCTTCTTTCTATGTATTCGCAATACATTACATTTGTCTATGTTAAGGGACAGTTGCCACTCCCTGCACCAAGTGCCTATCCGCTGCAGATCTTCCTGCATTTCGCTACAATTTTCTAATGCTGCAACTTCTCTGTATACTACAGCATCATCCGCGAAAAGCCGCATGGAACTTCCGACACTATCTACTAGGTCATTTATATATATTGTGAAAAGCAAGGGTCCCATAACACTCCCCTGTGGCACGCCAGAGGTTACTTTAACGTCTGTAGATGTCTCTCCATTGATAACAACATGCTGTGTTCTGTTTGCTAAAGACTCTTCAATCCAGCCACACAGCTGGTCTGATATTCCGTAGGCTCTTACTTTGTTTATCAGGCGACAGTGCGGAACTGTATCGAACGCCTTCCGGAAGTCAAGAAAAATAGCATCTACCTGGGAGCCTGTATCTAATATTTTCTGGGTCTCATGAACAAATAACGCGAGTTGGGTCTCACACGATCGCTGTTTCCGGAATCCATGTTGATTCCTACATAGTAGATTCTGGGTTTCCAAAAACGACATGATACTCGAGCAAAAAACATGTTCTAAAATTCTACAACAGATCGACGTCAGAGATATAGGTCTATAGTTTTGCGCATCTGCTCGACGACCCTTCTTGAAGACTGGGACTACCTGTGCTCTTTTCCAATCATTTGGAACCCTCCGTTCCTCTAGAGACTTGCGGTACACGGCTGTTAGAAGGGGGGCAAGTTCTTTCGCGTACTCTGTGTAGAATCGAATTGGTATCCCGTCAGGTCCAGTGGACTTTCCTCTGTTGAGAGATTCCAGTTGCTTTTCTATTCCTTGGACTCTTATTTCGATGTCAGCCATTTTTTCGTTTGTGCGAGGATTTAGAGAAGGAACTGCAGTGCGGTCTTCCTCTGTGAAACAGCTTTGGAAAAAGGTGTTTAGTATTTCAGCTTTACGCGTGTCGTCCTCTGTTTCAATGCCATCATCATCCCGGAGTGTCTAGATATGCTGTTTCGAGCCACTTACTGATTTAACGTAAGACCAGAACTTCCTAGGATTTTCTGTCAAGTCTGTACATAGAATTTTACTTTCGAATTCACTGAACGCTTCTCGCATAGCCCTCCTTACGCTAATTTTGACATCGCTTAGCTTCTGTTTGTCTGAGAGGTTTTGGCTGCGTTTAAACTTGGAGTGAAGCTCTCTTTGCTTTCGCAGTAGTTTCCTAACTTTGTTGTTGTACCACGGTGGGTTTTTCCCGTCCCTCACAGTTTTACTCGGCACGTACCTGTCTAAAACGCATTTTACGATTGCCTTGAACTTTTTCCATAAACACTCAACATTGTCAGTGTCGGAACAGAAATTTTCGTTTTGATCTGTTAGGTAGTCTGAAATCTGCCTTCTATTACTCTTGCTAAACAGATAAACCTTCCTCCCTTTTTTTTATATTCCTATTAACTTCCATATTCAGGGATGTTACAACGGCCTTATGATCACTGATTCCTTGTTCTGCACTTACGGAGTTGAAAAGTTCGGGTCTATTTGTTATCAGTAGGTCCAAGATGTTATCTCCACGAGTCGGTTCTCTGTTTAATTGCTCGAGGTAATTTTCGGATAGTGCACTCAGTATTATGTCACTCGATGCTCTGTCCCTACCACCCGTCCTAAACATCTGAGTGTCCCAATCTATATCTGGTAAATTTAAATCTCCACCTAAGACTCTAACATGCTGAGAAAATTTATGTGAAATGTATTCCAATTTTTCTCTCAGTTGTTCTGCCACTAACGCTGCTGAGTCGGGAGGTCGGTAAAAGGAGCCAATTATTAACCCAGCTCGGTTTTTGAGTGTAACCTCCACCCATAATAATTCACAGGAACTATCCACTTCTACTTCACTACAGGATAAACTACTACTAACAGCGACGAACACTCCACCACCGGTCGCATGCAATCTATCCTTCCTAAACACCGTCTGTACCTTTGTAAAAATTTCGGCAGAATTTATCTCTGGCTTAAGCCAGCTCTCTGTACCTATAACGATTTGAGCTTCGGTGCTTTCTATCAGCGCTTGAAGTTCCGGTACTTTACCAACGCAGCTTCGACAGTTTACAATTACAATACCGATTGCTGCTTGGTCCCCGCATGTCCTGACTTTGCTCCGCACCCTTTGAGGCTGTTGCCATTTCTGTACTTGCCCGAGGCCATCTAACCTAAAAAACCGCCCAGTCCACGCCACACAACCCCTGCTACCCGTGTAGCCGCTTGCTGCGTGTAGTGGACTCCTGACCTATCCAGCGGAACCCGAAACCCCACCACCCTATGGCGCAAGTCGAGGAATCTGCAGCCCACATGGTCGCAGAACCGTCTCAGCCTCTGATTCAGACCCTCCACTCGGCTCTGTACCAAAGGTCCGCAGTCAGTCCTGTCGACGATGCTGCAGATGGTGAGCTCTGCTTTCATCCCGCTAGCGAGACTGGCAGTCTTCACCAAATCAGATAGCCGCCGGAAGCCAGAGAGGATTTCCTCCGATCCATAGCGACACACATCATTGGTGCCGACATGAACGACCACCTGCAGATGGGTGTACCCTGTACCCTTCATGGCATCCGGAAGGACCCTTTCCACATCTGGAATGACTCCCCCCGGTATGCACACGGAGTGCACATTGGTTTTCTTCCCCTCTCTTGCTGCCATTTCCCTAAGGGGCCCCATTACGCGCCTGACGTTGGAGCTCCCAACTACCAGTAAGCCCACCCTCTGCGACCGCCCGGATCTTGCAGACTGAGGGGCAACCTCTGGAACAGGACAAGCAGCCATGTCAGGCCGAAGATCAGTATCAGCCTGAGACACAGCCTGAAACCGGTTAGTCAGACAAACTGGAGAGGCCTTCCGTTCAGCCCTCCGGAATGTCTTTCGCCCCCTGCCACACCTTGAGACGACCTCCCACTCTACCACAGGTGAGGGATCAGCCTCAATGCGGGCAGTATCCCGGGCAACCACAGTCGTAGTCCGATCGGGGGATGCGTGGGACGAGCTGGCCGTCCCCGACAAACCCCCATCCGGACCCCCACAGTGATGCCCATTGGCAACAGCCTCAAGCTGTGTGACCGAAGCCAACACTGCCTGAAGCTGGGAGCGAAGGGATGCCAACTCAGCCTGCATCCGAACACAGCAGTTGCAGTCCCTATCCATGCTAAAAACTGTTGTGCAAAGAACTTCTGAACTAATCTACAGAGAGCGCAATCAAATCGACAAAATTTAAACGGTTATTAAAATACAAGATTGCCTAGTAAATGCAGTAATGCTGCTACTTGCGCACTGCTGACACACTGCTCGGCAGCGGAAGGAGACTACGCGATTTTACACTATTCAGGTACTAAAACGCGATGCTACAACTCTCAAATACTATAATACGCTCGAAATTTATGTATCAAACAATGCAAGTACCAAAAACACGCAAAGAAATTAAGAATTAAACTATGTAAGAAATGAGTGAGCTAGGAGTATACGACTTGCTGCTGCAGCTGCTTATCCAACGGCGGCAGGGAGCTGTAAGGACATTGCAAGTAACTGAACTTCTCGACTGTCTAGAACTATGACCGGAGTGATGTTCGTTCTACAACGATAAATTAATCCGGATACATGTCCGAGATATTTTTAAGTATGACCAGAGTTATTGTAGGCAACAGACTAAGTACATGAAATACCTTTCACATGTCAGTGTTGTGGCTTGCTGCTGAAACATTAAGTACTATTTTCTTTCAATACTATTTCAGCAAAAGATTTAATGTTAGTGACCACTTCTCGTATCATACAGACGTCCCGTATATGTGCTTTTTCAACTATTTCTGATCTCTGATGACTTAACCATGCAGTAAATCACAGAATTGTCTGCAAACAAACTAAGAGGCCTGTCCAGATGGTTATCTAAACCGTTCACATGGATTAGGAATAGCAGAGGGGTTGCAACACTTTCTTGTGGCATGCTTGTTTTCACATCTGATTATTTAAAGATTTTCCATCGATTACTAAGTACTCGACGTTTCTGACAGGAAATCAGGATTCCGATCGCGCAGCTGAAGTTATATTCCATAAGCAAGCAATCTGTTTAGAAGTGTCAAAAGCCTGCTGAAAATCTAGAAATACAGAATCAAATTCAGATCCCTTGTGGATAGCACTGATTATCTAATGCAACTAGAGAGCTAGTTGTGTTTCATAAGAGCGATATTTTCCGAATCCGCGATGACGATGTGCCAGTAGACCTTTACCTTCCAAATAATTCATAATGTTCAAACATAGTATATTCACCAAAAGCCCGTTGCAAATCGACGTCAGTGATATGGGTCTGTAATTCATCGGATTACTCACATTTCCTTCCTTGAGTATTGCAGTCGCAAGTGCAACTTTCCAGTATTTTCGTACGGATCTTTCGTCAAACGAGCGGTTGTATATAACTGCTGCGTATGGGCTATCGTATCAGCATACTCTGTAGAGAATCTATAGGTATGTTATCTGTACCAGAAGACTTACCTTTATTCCCCCTGCGGTACAGGGAGTACGAATAGGCCCGAGGTATTCCTGCCTGTCGTGAGAGACGACTAAAAGGAGTCCGAATCGTTTAGGTCTTTATGTGGTTCTCTCCTGTAGGGTTTGACCTCCAGTCTTCAAAATTTTTCCAAAGCGAGAGCCAATTGGGGAAGGGCGCCTTACATGGTGCATTGTGTCCATCGTGCATTGAGATGTTTAGCCCACTTTCTAGTCGTTGCATTGCAGTCCCGCTCATTCTCCGTCTTTTGAGCGAGGCCACCTTCCTGGGTGCGTTTTCAACTATGCACTATGCATTGCCGCTTCTTGCGTCGACGACGACCATGGACGTCTTTGCACCTGATATCCAGCACGGTAGCCAGTCCGTTGCGGTGGGGCCGGCATGTACCCTGTTGGTTATAGCCCCCTGAAAACACAGGGATCGCTCTGCTGATGCCTGCGCCGTTAACTCCTCACTTATGCCAAGGAGTAGATGCCTACTTCCCTCGGGCATCGGGACTCCCGGCAATGGCCATCCTGCCAGGTGGCCCTTGCTGAGGTTGGGTGGCGCCCTTTGGGAGGGTCCTTGGTCGGAGAGGGTGGCACCAGGGTAGATGACACGCAATGAAGCGTGGTACATCATTTATTGCTGGTGGCAACCCACCAGCAGTCTCTAAGCGTTCCAGGGCTCAATTCAGTGCACAGAAGTAGGACCCCAAAACGTTTCCCTCCCTGGCCACACCATAGGAGGAATGCATGGCTAAAGATGGCAGCAAAGCTTATTCACCCCGGTATCCTGTCTGTACGAGAGTTAATGTATGAATCATTTATGTCAACAAAGCCTCAGTTTTTATGGATCCTTTAGAGGACAAGTTTGGGGAGGTGGGGGGCTCGTTCAAACTGCGCTATGGGTTAGTCTTAATAAAAACAGCATCGTCTGCCCAGTCACGAGCATTACGGAACCGGGGACGAGCTGGGGGATGTATCTGTTTCCACCACACCCGATAAGATCTTAAATATGGTCCAGGGTATTATATTCCATAGGGACCTTCTTTTACAGTCTGATGACGAGCTGCGGGACAGTTTAGAGCAGCGCAGTGTTCATTTCATCCTGTTGGTCCATTGGGGTCCGAGGGACAATCAGGTTGCCACCGGTGCCTTCAGCTTGCCGCTCGAGGATGACATTGCCTGAGAAGGTCAAGGTGATGGTCTACCACTGTGATGTCAAGCCATATATCCCTCCCCCGATGCGGTGCTTTAAGTGCTGGAAATTTGGTCATATGTCTTCCCGCTGTACTTCCAGCGCTCCCTGTCGACGTTGTGGACGTCCTTCCCATCCCAATACTCCATGTGCCCCACCTCCCATCTATGTCAGTTGCAGAGGGCATCATTCCCCCTGTCCACTGGACTATAGGATTTTGCAGAAAGAACGGAAGATAATGGAATACAAGACATTGGACCACCTGACCTACACTGAGGTTAAGCGAAAATACAAGAGTCTCCATCCTGTGCGTATGTCATCAACCTATGCTGCTTTTATGACAACGGTTCTACAATCTCCCGTTTTGCCGTGTACAATTGCCTCTCACAACCATCAGACTCCACCTGCCCGTTTGATGGTGGGAGCACTTTCCTCCCTGTTGCTCCCGCACCACCTACTTTGACAGCAACCACCCCCCACCCGCCACCCCCATTTCAACCATCAGCGACATCAGTCCCCACATCTCAGAGAGAGAAGCGTAAGTCTTCAGCTCCTCTCGGCAGAAAGGGATCCCTTGCGTCACTCCATTCCCAGCCGGCCTTTAGGGCTGAGTGGTTCTAGGCGCTTCAGTATGGAACCACGAGACCGCTATGGTCGCAGGTTCGAATCCTACCCCGGGTATGGATGTGTTTGATGTCCTTGGGTTAGGTAGGTTTAAGTAGTTCTAAGTTGTAGGGGACTGATGACCTCACAAGTTAAGTCCCATAGTGCTCAGAGCCATTTGCACCAATTACCTCCCCAGGTTCTGACCAGTGGAAAAGCGTATACCAGCTAGTGGCCGAAGCAACCACTGAGACGATACCCCACAGACCCGCAGCTTGGTTAGAAGTCGCTTGTGAGGAACGGTGTCAAAAGCTTTCCGGAAATCTAGAAATACAGAATCAACTTGAGATCCCCTGTCGACAGCGGCCATTACTTCGTGCGAATAAAGAGCTAGCTGCGTTGCACAAGAACGAGGTTTTCTGAAACCATGCTGATTACGTATCAATAGATCGTTCCCTTCGAGGTGATTCATAATGTTTGAATGCAGTATATGCTCAAAAACCCTACTGCAAACCGTCGTCAATGATATAGGTCTGTAGTTCGATGGATTACTCCTACTACCCTTCTTAGACACTGGTGCGACCTGCGCAATTTTCCAATCTGTAGGTACAGATCTATCGGCGAGCGAGCGGTTATATATGATTGCTAAGTAGGGAGCTATTGTATCAGCGTAATCTGAAAGGAACCTAATCGGTATACAATCTGGACCTGAAGACTTGCCCGTATCAAGCGATTTGAGTTGCTTTGCAGCCCCTAAGGTATCTACTTCTAAGAAACTCATGCTAGCAGCTGCTCGTGTTTCAAATTCTGGAATATTCCATTCGTCTCCCTGGTGAAGGAATTTCGGAAAACTGCGTTCAATAACTCCGCTTTAGCGGCACAGTCGTCGGTAACAGTATCATCGGCACTGCGCAGCGAAGGTTCAAAAAATGGTTCAAATGGCTCTGAGCACTATGGGACTCAACTGCTGAGGTCATTAGTCCCCTAGAACTTAGAACTAGTTAAACCTAACTAACCTAAGGACATCACAAACATCCATGCCCGAGGCAGGATTCGAACCTGCGACCGTAGCGGTCTTGCGGTTCCAGACTGCAGCGCCTTTAACCGCACGGCCACTTCGGCCGGCGCAGCGAAGGTATTGACAGCGTCTTGCGGCTTATGTACTTTACAAACGACCAGAATTTCTTCGGATTTTCTACCAAATTTCGAGACAATGTTTCGTTGTGGAACCTATTAAAGGCATCTCGCATTGAAGTCCATGCCAAATTTCGCGCTTCTGTAAATTGTAGCCAATCTTCGGGATTTCGCCTTCTGAATTTCGCATGCTTTTTCCGTTGCCTCTGCAACAGCGTTCGGACCTGTTTTGTGTACCATGGTGGATCAGTTCTATCTCTTACCAATTTATGAGGTATGAATCTCTCAATTGCTGTTGCTACTATATCTTTGAATCTGAGCCACATCTCGTCTACATTTGCATAGTCAGTTCGGAAGGAATGGAGATTGTCTCTTAGGAAGGCTTCTAGTGACACTTTATCCACTTTTTTAAATAAAATAATTTTGCGTTTGTTTCTGGTGGATTTGGAAGAAACGGTATTGAGCCTACCTACAACGACCTTGTGATCACCCTACGTCGTCCTGCACCCACATCATCTTGTTGATCTTCGTCGTCCCGGAGTTGGCGTCGGCTAAGATCTGTCTGCGGTCTTCTGGCGCGGGCGTCATCAAATATTCGCTGCCATTATCGACGATAGAGCACCACATGTCCCGGTCGTCCACAGTGGACAGATACTGGTTGGTTATCCTGCGTCCTCCAGACGTCAGCCTGCATTGGTGCCCAAACAGGTTCCTGATGCTGTCGAAACCACCTTCAGGAGTAGGGTTGATACATATCCTCAGCAACACCATTCATGAGATGTGCAATCTTACCTTCCTCCTTCATTCTAGGATCCACTGTTTTACACAGCTCCAAGACGTCTTCAATGTAGTGCCGTAATTTCTGCTGGACACTGTGTCCTGCACTTTATCTTCTGCCGTGCACTAGTGTCGTTGCGTGTCACCAAAATACTTGAGCAGTTCCGTCTCGAATACTTCCGAGCTTGTAAACTTCTCCTCGTTGTTCTCCTACCGTTGCTTGGCAGTGCCCTTTAAGTACGAAAATACGTTAGCCACACACGGTGTCATACCATTTGCTAAATTTGGCTACACGCTCATATACCTTCAGCCACTTGTTTGGATCTTGGCCATCCTCACCAGAGAACCTGGAAGGATTCTCGTGTGGTGGCACACAGTTGCTGCCATCGTAATGTCCTCTTCTTATTCTGTCTCCGATACATTGCGATCTGTTGAATACGGCTCGAGCTCGGGTTTCTCGCCACGTAAACGGCGGCTGTCGTGGCCTGATGGGAGCCACTGTGTCGTCGATAATGTGCGCTATTGCAAGTTGCAATACCCAGCGTCTCCACTAGAATAAAGTCAAGTAGGAGAAGGTGTAATTAGATGAATGACTAACTTCACATAACGAAGGTTTATTCACCATTTGCACAAACAAGAGCGCGGAGCGAACTGCCTCTGGCCACAACACATACACTCCTGGAAATTGAAATAAGAACACAGTGAATTCATTGTCCTAGGAAGGGGAAACTTTATTGACACATTCCTGGGGTCACATACATCACATGATCACACTGACAGAACCACAGGCACATAGACACAGGCAACAGAGCATGCACAATGTCGGCACTAGTACAGTGTATATCCACCTTTCGCAGCAATGCAGGCTGCTATTCTCCCATGGAGACGATCGTAGAGATGCTGGATGTAGTCCTGTGGAACGGCTTGCCATGCCATTTCCACCTGGCGCTTCAGTTGGACCAGCGTTCGTGCTGGACGTGCAGACCGCGTGAGACGACGCTTCATACAGTCCCAAACATGCTCAATGGGGGACAGATCCGGAGATCTTGCTGGCCAGGGTAGTTGACTTACACCTTCTAGAGCACGTTGGGTGGCACGGGATACATGCGGACGTGCATTGTCCTGTTGGAACAGCAAGTTCCCTTGCCGGTCTAGGAATGGTAGAACGATGGGTTCGATGACGGTTTGGATGTACCGTGCACTATTCAGTGTCCCCTCGACGATCACCAGTGGTGTACGGCCAGTGTAGGAGATCGCTCCCCACACCATGATGCCGGGTGTTGGCCCTGTGTGCCTCGGTCGTATGCAGTCCTGATTGTGGCGCTCACCTGCACGGCGCCAAACACGCATACGACCATCATTGGCACCAAGGCAGAAGCGACTCTCATCGCTGAAGACGACACGTCTCCATTCGTCCCTCCATTCACGCCTGTCGCGACACCACTGGAGGCGGGCTGCACGATGTTGGGGCGTGAGCGGAAGACGGCCTAACGGTGTGCGGGACCGTAGCCCAGCTTCATGGAGACGGTTGCGAATGGTCCTCGCCGATACCCCAGGAGCAACAGTGTCCCTAATTTGCTGGGAAGTGGCGGTGCGGTCCCCTACGGCACTGCGTAGGATCCTACGGTCTTGGCGTGCATCCGTGCGTCGCTGCGGTCCGGTACCAGGTCGACGGGCACGTGCACCTTCCGCCGACCACTGGCGACAACATCGATGTACTGTGGAGACCTCAAACCCCACGTGTTGAGCAATTCGGCGGTACGTCCACCCGGCCTCCTGCATGCCCACTATATGCCCTCGCTCAAAGTCCGTCAACTGCACATACGGTTCACGTCCACGCTGTCGCGGCATGCTACCAGTGTTAAAGACTGCGATGTAGCTCCGTATGCCACGGCAAACTGGCTGACACTGACGGCGGCGGTGCACAAATGCTGCGCAGCTAGCGCCATTCGACGGCCAACACCGCGGTTCCTTGTGTGTCCGCTGTGCCGTTCGTGTGATCATTGCTTGTACAGCCCTCTCGCAGTGTCCGGAGCAAGTATGGTGGGTCTGATACACCGGTGTCAATGTGTTCTTTTTTCCATTTCCAGGAGTGTATATATGGCTTCAGAACTTTCCAGTACAATGATTCTTGACAGTTTTGGTTACTTACAGAATGTACTCGAACCGAATATGGAAATTAAAATTGGACAGTCCAGGTGAGTTTCAAACTCACGAGCCTCCACGCAAGGGTTTAATATCATAACCACTACACCACGGTGTTACTCAGCGTGTAATACACTCTGCATACAGTTAATCAATTTTGGAAACCTACGAGCTTCTATTTTACCACTTACTAGTACACTACCCCAGTTGTAATAGCGAAGTAATCGGCACCAAACGATGCCAGTATAACCCAACAACGTTAACTAAGGTTCACCACGGCAAGTAATTGATGTGACCTCAGAAAATTCCTTATCCACTATAGAATCTTCACAAGAGCACTGACTGCATCCTGGAAAAGTCAGTTCTCTCGCAAAAAACAGAACGCAGAGCATAATTGCTCCACATCACAGCACAGGAAACAGAGAAGGTGAATACTCTTTCAAATTTGGTCACCCTCGTGGCTTGTAACCGACTCCAGCTTCCCGCTGGTCGGAAAGACAAACCGACCCTCAAAGATACGAAATCGCTAAAGTGAACATGCGAAAGGAGTGCTCACAATGCTTGTACGGATTAATCGAAAATTATCATAGCAGACAGTAGCGAAGTACTTCAAAAATAACTATACCAATAAGTTTAAAATTAAATGTAATTGGAAGAAACGAAAGCACCAGATGAACAGGCAAATATCATCGCTCCATCATTGATAAGGTGAAATATTTGTTATGTCTTCTGGAGGAGGCCACCACAGATCATTACCAATTTGCACATCACATTGTAACAAACTTAAAGAAAGACGGATTTTTTATAACAAGATTAATTAGAATTAGTTTTTAAAGAAAAACAAACAGGGATAACCTCATGGCAGTGTATTTCAGATAAAGTACACACACAGGTAAATCATGTTCTCCCAAAATCTAAGCCGGGTTGCTTTAATACGTCACCACAGCCAGACAATGTTCCTTTATACAAAATTTGGCTTTGTACATACCTTTTTTGCAAGTTGAATGCAACATTGTTTGCACTGACATTGAGGTAAGTAATACGAGAGCAACGACTGAATGCCACTACTAATAGTAAAATGATTCAAATCAAGCTGTTCAACAATAGAAGAAATAATCCTTAAAGATCAGTCAGCTGCATTTAATGGGTAAAGGATTATATTAAAGCATGACAAAAATATACGTTACTAATGTTTATGAATAGACTAAATTGTGAAACACATAAGATACCTTTCACAGACCACCTTAAATAGGATCACAAGATTCATATCACTATCACAAACATGTTGTGTGGATGATTGTGGAGGTACATTAGATGTAAAAGTTCATGAAATCAGGTACTTAGCTCAAATACCTTAACGAGGATAAACCCTCTAGTAGAATATGTTTCTGAAAAGAATATCGGAAATTGGTATACATATTCCTACATACATAAGTATTAGCCAAGACTAGTCAGATACATTTATACTGACTATAACATATCAATTACCAATAAAAAACATTGAGATTAATCATACTTGTATTGATGAAGGGAGTTAATGATAAACTATGTATCCTATACCGTAACTGATTAATGTGGTGTCACTGCCAGACACCACACTTGCTAGGTGGTAGCTTTAAATCGGCCGCGGTCCATTAGTACATGTCGGACCCGCGTGTCGCCACTGTGTGATCGCAGACCGAGCACCACCACACGGCAGGTCTCGAGAGACGTACGAGAACTCGCCCCAGTTGTACGACGACGTTGCTAGCGACTATACTGACGAAGCCTTTGCTCTCATTTGCCGAGAGACCGTTAGAATAGCCTTCAGCTAAGTTAATGGCTACGACTTAGCAAGGCGCCAATTGTCACAGTGCATGTATCTTACGAGTCTCATTTGTATAGTCAAGAGAGATGTATCACAAGGATTGATTAAAAGTTAAGTATATTCCAAAGATACGTATTTTCTTTATAGTATTCAATACGTATCCTGTTCCAGACTTGACGCCAGTCGGCGTGTGTGTACGCGTGCCTTTCGGCTTCCTCCTCAGTGTGGCGTGACTAGCTTGTTACGCCACAACAATTAATGTTCCAACAAGAGTGCTGCAGCGCTCTATGCTTGACCAGCAGTGTTCGGCGCTAGATGACTTGGCTTAGTCACGGAGACGCTCCATGTCAGATGTTCGGACTGCAGTCATGCGAATAACTGGCTGATATCTCACTTCGCCTCGCCTCACTGTACTGTTCAAAACCAAACGTGTGTGTCTCTCTCTCTCTCTGTTTTTCTTTCTGTCTCTGTCTCTGTCTCTGTCTCTCCCACCTGTCTATTACATATTTTCTTTCCATTTTTACCTTGGCTCTGTTTCCCTATCAAAACAAAATGTTTTGTATAAAACTTACATGCGACAGTTAACTTCACAGAACACATGGAAAATAATTTGATATTTCTGTTCAATGTTCGGAAACGTTATACTGATCTACAAACAGAAGATTTATTCTGCCTGTCACTAACAGGAAACAATTTACAAATGCAATAAATACTGTCCTTAAAAAACAGGAGATGACTGTCTTTATAAATAAAACACACATCTGTAGCTGAACAGACTTGTTTGTAACAGAAGAAAATTTGTAGCTGTTTTATATCACTAAAGCGTTCTGGATTTACTGGGCTTCGGTGATTTCTTAATAGCATCTTACGTTTTCTAAAGGACAGCTCACTGGGTTCTCTTGTCGCTGGAATGTATAAAATACATCTTGCGACTGAGCTGGGGCTGGTAGATGCTTTCCGTTCCAGCTCCAACATTTCAAGATGCCATCATCACCGAGGTGCATCAAAATATAGACATATATTTCATCTACTGCGAGGGGTCTGTATTCTTCCGGTCCTTTCAGGATGGCGATGACACGGAACTTTATTGCTCTGTTTAACAAACAAAATATTTTACGGTGATAAACTACTCGCATTATACGAATTACAATACCTGCGTTCCGTTATAAGACATTATGCACTAAATACACAAAACTATGACGTTAATGGCTGTATGAATTTTGCAGTATTTATTGTTCCGCTATTTTCTCAGCATCATTTAAGAAGAAGCTACGTTCATCCAATGTGTGGTGAAGTGCTCTCCTACAATGAGCAGTACAAGTAAGGCTTCTGTGCTTTTCCAAAACTTTTGTTATTTTGGCACCCATGCCGGAGACAAAAAATTATGCAGCAGATCCGCGAAATATTTCGATTAGTCATCTCCTCTTCAATATCTTTGATAATATTTTTTCCCATCGTATTAACTTCTGTGAACTTAATTATAAATAAAACATTATCCTCAAGAGACCAACACCTGCTGTAAGCATCACATAGTGGACCTTACCGTACGAATCAGTCCATATATTAACTGTAATAGAACATGTTTTTTTTATACTTCCTTTACAATCGGATGTCTTATGCTGTTTCGAATTGCATCAGCCTGTTCTTTGACATGCCTGCTTATAGAAGAGGGGTGTGGCATGAAAACTGAAATAATGTGCATCAGGATCAATTAATTCTTGGCCTAATTCTTTGAAACCATCACCAGAAACAGTATTAAAAGTCTCATTCTTTAGCACACTTTGGGAAAGATATTGGTGTTATACTGTTTCTTTACTGTTGTTGGTATTTCTATGTCAATATGGAGTTTCTTGCAACTGAATTTCTTTAAGTGAGTCGCTCCCGACGTGAAACACGGTACTGGAGATGGGTTTCTGCACGACGCGTACTCAGTACACTTTCCGTTTTCGTCTAAGACAAACAGATTTATTTCATACGTTTTTAGACTCTCCCGTTCCTTCAGTGTGTACGCATTGGTTTCAGTTTTGCTTCTTATTAGTCCTGTTATGAATGTAGTCGCCCAACCTTTCTCGAGTCGAATGATGTCTGGCTTTCGGAAATGGCTTTTATGCTCGGCTGCAATAACTGGCGCGGGCAGCCTATAAAGTTAGGCTGCATACGACTCATCTCGCATTTTCAGATCGCCCACTCTGTCATGCAGGATTCTACATTGCGCAACAGAATTAAGGAATGATTTTTTCGGAACCCGATGATGGCCTCCAATTGCGTCGCTTATGTGGAGTCCTGCCCACTCGTTTTGTATACTGTGCCTAAGGGATTCTGCGCTTTCAGAACGCTACACAACATTCAAACAAATAACATTAGTAGTTTTGTTTCAATAAAGCAAATTGACAATACTTAACTATGGATTTAGAACAAGTGTCGGAAGCGATGGGTGACGTGTAATCTAAATCAGAGTTCTGTACCATGTGCAATGTTCAGGCAAGTCCGTCACACAGTTTATAGATCACTACTAACTGTTGTCGCAGCACTCTTTGCTAGGCCGTGCTAATACACCGCGAATATTGTTCACTGATGTCCGGCCGAGGCTTGAAGGAGCAGAGCAGCGCTTATATTGACTTCGATTAGATGCCGCTCCTATCGTTGTGGCGTCCTGGTCAGCATGCTATTGGCCGACGTCGTTTTACCGCCTTCTCTGGTCATGCGTTCTTTATTTTCGTTCCGGCGCTTGTGGTTACGCCAGAACAGCTTATGTTTGAAATTTCGCTCAAAGGTATTTCAACTTTTCTCTCTAATGGAGTAAAAACCTGACGACCTGCCACGTCATCTTCGGTCTCAGCGGCATGGTGTCCACACAAGGGAAAAAATGCACAGTTCAGATATTGATGTGAGATGTAAGGTGGGTTGATGATATGAAATTCTCACCAAATTCACCACGATTCTATAGAGCGCCACCGTGGACGTGTCACACGATGACAAGGTCGTCACAGTCGCTTTTACCCACATTTCACCTCTTCTTTGATGGAGGGCAGAACCGCGACATTTAGCCTTCAAATCACACGGTTTTCTTATGGGTGGCCGAGGAAAACATATCTGAAATGCTCCCACTCAGAATCGACACGAAGAGACCCCAAGGGTTGGCATAAAGGGCTTCAATGAAACCACTTTCTCTGAGGCGTTGAAATCCATGCATTTTGCAATCGAAAACGACCGTTCAGAGAGCAATGAGCAAGAGGAAGATCTTTGTGGCAGGAGCTGACACTGCTTACAGCCTCGGACGTTTCAACTCTTCTCTAAGAATATTACGGGGCTGCATCCCCACTGAGCCGGCTGGAGTGGCAGAGCGGCTGTAGGCGCTACAGTCTGGAACCGCGCGACCGCTACGGCCGCAGGTTCGAATCCTGCCTCAGGCATGGATGTGTGTGATGCCTTTAGGTTAGTTACGTTTAAGTAGTTATAAGTCTAGGGGACTGATGACCTCAGATGTTACGTGCTATAGTGCTCAGAGCCATTTTTGCATCCCCACTGAAAGTTATCGCCGTCCTTTGGCATGCAGCGAGACCGCAGTTTTTCTCTCGTGTAAAGTTTGGAACAACACCTGAGAGGAGTGTGGAAAGAACGTACTGTGGGGGAAGGAGATTTAGCAAAGGAGGGAAAAGGGGTGAAAAATATACAGAACACACCCTACCTATTCTTAAGTGGCGACATGGCACTTTCACAGTGAATGATTTACACGCACAATAAGGTTTCCGTATGGTCACCCAGCCGTTGGAATTATAGGCAGCACAGAACTTTTAACGAGATTAATGAACAATAATTTTGGTTGGCAGGAAGACCAATCTGATTTAGCCAAGCGGGTGCATGGCTACGCGAAGGTGAAATTGTAGTCCTGGAGGACAATGACTGGCGAGACGGGAAAGAAGAAACTTGTGATGTAGACGAAAATGCCAGGCTCATACTCGCCACCGGGAGATGCGGCAAGCCGTCTGCAGCACACCTTCCTGCTGCCTTCATCTGCCATGAGAACGCACCGACACATTGTAGCGGGTCTTCCACTGCGTCAATAGGAGCCCGATCACCGACCGATCAAATGTACTACTACTCCGACTACCGGTTACGTTTGTCTGATACCAACCACGATTTAAACACACTGGTAAAGACCCTGAGATGCTAGTAACTGTTAGTGAGCATCAAGTATCATGTATGACGTTCTAATTTATTACTTCTTTGTTACTAACTCTTTTTGAAACACATTTCACTTACAGTATTCACGGATAAAGAAAAATATCACTGTAAGACAGATAGTTCAGGATATATGTCACAAACACTTTATTACTTCTTAAATGGTAACTATTCAAAACCTCTTTCCCAGACAGTTTCCACATATGTCGCTGAACGTAAATGCTCAACTATATAATTGGAAGGTACATAGGTGAGGATATATGTCGTTTTAAGCATTGAGCTACGTCTAAACGACACCACAGGGTGAAATTCGTTGGTAATACCACTGAAATATGTGTACAAATGTGTGTTAGCTATGTTAAATATATGTGAAATGTGCATACACCGGTGAATCCCCGGATAATAAGCTCCTCCTCAACCCCTGGATCTATTTCAACAAAACTTGGCAGAAATATTACTTACCCGAAAAGAAATACTGTAGGGTTTATAACCAAAAGCATCCTACTGGAGTGGGGTGGTAAAGTGATGAGAGAAGGGGGAGGAGGAGGACGACGACAGAGCGAAGGGGAAGTAGAAGATGGGCTAATAGAAGACTGGAATAAATACATATTCGTGCAATGTTGAGTAGTCAGTCCTACCATATAATTTACAAGT
Source organism: Schistocerca nitens (assembly GCF_023898315.1). Lineage (NCBI taxonomy): Eukaryota > Metazoa > Arthropoda > Insecta > Orthoptera > Acrididae > Schistocerca > Schistocerca nitens. The sequence continues at coordinate 956,553,615 of NC_064616.1, forward strand.
TGTGTACTGAAACAGAATTTAAGGTGCTGCAATTCATTTTTATTTATTATTCAAATGCCGCATACAAGTGTTCTTTAAAATACTATGAGTCCTTTGATTTAATACACAAATGCCGCACTGAAGTGCAGTTCAATAATATATCGTAAAAATGGCGACTGGAGTGAAACAAGAGCCGTATCGTTTGAGAGATACAGACACGAGTGAGTGTGCTAGGACTCACCCCATTGCACTGCTACTATCTACACGTCATCATAACGAGCCTGTGTATAGCTTACAGAGTATTCCACCATAATCTAAGAATGAAGTTAAAATTAAAGTAGTTTTTCCCGACTTTGTCATCATATGCTTCAGTATATTAATGTGAAAACCATTAAATGTCAGAGTAATCAGATAAGTATGTTTCGCTAAATACACTGTTTTCAGGAAAGAAACAAGTAGCGCTAAATAGTAAAGCTAGAAAGCCTAAAATTGTTCAGAATTTGCATATGTAAGTCGGAATGAACTGTTACAAGTCTCAACTTGATCGAAGCAATATTTTTGTCAAAATCGGCGATTTTACTAGAAGCTGAAGAGGCTAATTCTTATACTTATAAATATGATAATTCGTATGAAGCCTCAAATTGATATTAAAACATTAACTATGTGACTCCATTAAGTTACCTCTAATAGTTTTCAAGTGATATACTAAAAACAAAATCTGGAGCAGAAACGTCCTTGTTCGTAATAGATTAAGTATCATATGCATTAATGATAGAAAGTGCTCATTACAGCACTTTATTACATCCATTAAATAGTAAAGCTATAACAAGTTTCAAGACCGTAATGTAAATAACAATCAATACTAGGTCTCTTAAAGTTTAGTTCGAAGTCATGTTCTACTGTTGGTTCCGTTCTAAGAATTCTAGCCGGCATAGTTCATATGTAGGTGAGCTAAAACGTTTTCCGTAACTAGAGCCAACCTCACTCAACTCACATAAGATTTACGAAGATTGTAAATTGATGAACAACGGTGCTACAAAATATTATTTGTCCGAGGAAGCGGCGACTTAAATGCTGCTACATGGGCATACAGTAGATGACGGCACATGTTCTCTTCGGCCGTCCATTGTGCCTATATACAAATATGGCCTGACAGGCAGTTACGACACACTTCCCACCCAGCTATGTATCGGCCTGCGTCAGCCAAACACCGGGTAACGCGCTTCCTCGGATGACGTCACTGCCCGGCTGTTACTAAATGCACGTTTTCGGTACAAGTAGGAAGCGAACTCATGATGACTGTACGCCGACCTGTCTGTGTGCTACCCGTAATGTTAACCAAGCCGCGTGGCAAGCGGTGACATTACTTCCCACTTTTGTGGCGAACAGTTATCTTTAATTATTAGAAGTCATGGTGAAAGATTATTTAACGGGAACTTACCATAGAGGTCGCCTCTGAACTGTCCGTAGTGCTGCTTATGATAGAGACATTATTATTATTATATTATTATTATTATTTCTTTCTTTTCTCAGACGTTATGTCTGGTCAAAAATGGAAAGTGACGCGGACCTTGATCAAGCGTGACTTCCTTTTAACTGTACGGTATATGTTATATTGCATTTAGGAAATTTCGGGTAATTGAACATGTATCAATAATTACGGATTTCTCTAGTTGTATATATAAGTTTGGATGTAGCTGTATTGCATTGATGTACTGGTGGATATTGTGTGGTATGACTCCTGTAGTTGATAGTATAATTGGTATAATGTCAGATTTATCCTGATGCCACATGTCCTTGACTTCCTCAGCCAGCTGGATGTATTTTTCAATTTTTTCTCCTGTTTTCTTTTGTATATATGTTGTATTGGGTACGGATATTTCGATTAGTTGTGTTAATTTCTTCTTTTTATTGGTGAGTATGATGTCAGGTTTATTATGTGGTGTTTTTTTATCTGTTATAATGGTTCTGTTCCAGTATAATTTGTATTCATCATTCTCCAGTACATTTTGTGGTGCATACTTGTATGTGGGAAGGTGTTGTTTTATAAGTTTACGATGTAAGGCAAGCTGTTTATGTATTATTGTTGCTACATTGTCATGTCTTCTGGAGTATTCTATATTTGCTAGTATCGTACATCCGCTTGTGATGTGATCTACTGTTTCTATTTGTTGTTTGCAAAGTCTGCATTTATCTGTTGTGGTTGTAACGCCGGAAATGCATATCCTCCTATTTCCATCTATTGTACTATAAATTTGTTTTCCTTATTTTTGTTACCTGAATATATAACATTTCTGTATCTTCGTATATTGTAACTGTTTTACTATATATATATATATATATATATATATATATATATATATATATATATATGCATTTATGTCGATGTATAATTGGTTAGTTTCGTAAATATTATTTGTATTTTTACGCTGGGTCTTGCCTAGGGAAAACTGCTATCGAACGATTACATCGATAGGTCGTGTGAAGAATCAAACTGTGTAGGATCTTTGGTAGTGTTAACTCTGCCGCGTGGAGCGCGGGCAGAGCAGTTGGGGTTTGGCTGGAGTAGCGAGTGGAGCAGGTGTGTGGTGTGACGCTCCCGCGAGTTGCCGCGCTTTCGGGGTTTAGCAGCATGTAATTGCGCTCGACTTGCTATGTTAGTTTCTGGCACGGTGTCGCGGACGGGAAGCATTAGCCGGCGCACATCAAGAGCCCGTTTCGTTTGGTGACCGTGTCGAGAAGAAGGCGCGCCAACATCCAGCTTCTGCAACAGCGACGGCCGACAATGAGTGACCGTCGCCACCTCCTCGATCGACGGCTTCAAACCTTCAATCAACTAACAAGGAAGACTAAAAGCACGTAAAGTTTCAGAACTGTATGGCAGACCTCAGCTTTTCAAATTGTTCCATTTGCCTCGCAAAATTACAGCAACTCAGCATGAACCTTTGTTGCTCATTGTCCCAATTGCATTACCAAGCAGGGTCCCTTCCTTTTCCGAAATGAAACCGAGTGTCGTTGAAATTCAGACGCCAGCATTAAAGTACTATCATTGCATTTCATTACTTTAGTTTCCAAGTGCAGTTAAAGCATAGCTGGCTACAATAGTTAGATTACACAAGCACAAATTAAGAGTGCGAGTTTGTTAGCATATTTTAGCTTACCTGTGACTGCAGCTCAGCTTGGTACGTACTAAATTTTATTATTGTTAATTATTCAGAATCATTTAATTCAAGTTCAAAGTTGAATCTCTTGTTTCTAAATTGCGTAGAGTCAAGTTGCTTTAGAAATGATTGTTGAGGTAGTCCAAGACTAACCGTATTTTACTGGATTTCGATGTGCTTCAGAAAGAAAGCTCACTATTAACTTCAGTCACTAAATTAACTTTCGATTTTCCGGTTTTATTAATTCTTTTGCTAAATTAAGTCAGAGTGTAGCGAAATTTATTACTTCTGACAAACTTTCGGTTTTCACACTACACGTGTCAACCTTCAGTTGCCACGCTTCTAGTGCTAATTATATGTGTAATAACCTTTCTTTTTCAGTTACTATAGTAATTGTCCTTAGGACTGGCGACCGTGATTTCCCCCAAATCTCAAATATCTAATTACCGCTAGTTAATTGTTAACATAACGGCCGCACATTTACTTTCTTTATTAACTTTATCCCTATTTCAAAATTAATTTCCACCAGTTTCATTTGCATTTTTCCTTTCATTTAGATGTAACCCTTTCCTCCCTCTTTACCGACAGATTAACTTCGGTGACGATTGCTTTCCCAAATTTCCCATTAGGTACACGCGGTTTCATTTTTCACTGTCATTAAGGTCGATAAGTGAGGGGGAGGTTACATGGTATTGGGATCTTTAATAATATGCTTGCTGTAATATCTGGTGTTTATTGTTTGATCCTGTATTGCAATCATGAATCCAACCGTCTCACTGTATATATTGCCTTTTCTTAGCCATGTGTTGGATGCGCCTTGATTGATGTGTGGCTGTGTTAGATAATACGGGTGCTTGCCATATAGTGTTTTCTTTTTCCAATTTACTTTCTTCGTATCTGTTGATGTTATGTGATCTAAAGGGTTGTAGAAGTGGTTATGAAATTGCAGTGGTGTAGCCGATGTATTTATATGAGTGATTGCTTTGTGTATTTTGCTAGTTTCTGCTCGTTCTATAAAGAATTTTCTTAAATTGTCTACCTGTCAATAATGTAGGATTTTTATGTCGATAAATCCCCTTCCTCCTTCCTTTCTGCTTAATGTGAATCTTTCTGTTGCTGAATGTATGTCATGTATTTTATATTTGTGGCATTGTGATCGTGTATGTGTATTGAGTGCTTCTAGGTCTGTGTTACTCCATTTCACTATTCCAAATGAGTAGGTCAATATTGGTATAGCGTAAGTATTTATAGCTTTTGTCTTGTTTCTTGCTGTCAATTCTGTTTTCAGTGTTTTTGTTACTCTTTCTCTATATTTTTCTTTTAGTTCTTCTTTAATATTTGTATTATCTATTCCTATTTTTTGTCTGTATCCTAGAAATTTATAGGCATCTGTTTTTTCCATCGCTTCTATGCAGTCGCTGTGGTTATCCAATATGTAATCTTCCTGTTTAGTGTGTTTTCCCTTGACTATGCTATTTTTCTTACATTTGTCTGTTCCAAAAGCCATATTTATATCATTGCTGAATACTTCTGTTATCTTTAGTAATTGGTTGAGTTGTTGATTTGTTGCTGCCAGTAGTTTTAGATCATCCATCCATAGCAAATGTGTGATTTTGTGTGGGTACGTTCCAGTAATATTGTATCCATAATTTGTATTATTTAGCATGTTGGATAGTGGGTTCAGAGCAAGGCAGAACCAGAAAGGACTTAATGAGTCTCCTCGGTATATTCCACGCTTAATCTGTATTGGCTGTGATGTGATATTATTTGAGTTTGTTTGGATATTAAGTGTGGTTTTCCAATTTTTCAGTAATATGTTTAGGAACTGTATCAATTTAGGATCTACTTCGTATGTTTCCAATATTTGTAGTAACCATGAGTGGGGTACACTATCAAAAGCTTTTTGGCAATCAATGTATGCGTAGTGTAGCGACCTTTGTTTAGTTTTAGCTTGATATGTCACCTCTGCATCTATTATCAGTTGCTCTTTACATCCTCGTGCTCCTTTGCAACCGCCTTTTTGTTCTTCATTTATTATTTTGTTCTGTGTTGTATGTGTCATTAATTTCTGTGTAATGACTGAAGTTAATATTTCGTATATTGTTGGTAGGCTTGTTATGGGGCGATATTTTGCTGGGTTTGCTGTGTCTGCTTGATCTTTAGGTTTCAGATACGTTATTCCATGTGTAAGTGTATCAGGGAATGTGTATGTGTCTGCATTGTTACTGTTAAATAATTTAGTTAGATGTGAATGTGTTGAGGTGAACTTCTTTAGCCAGAAATTTGCTATTTTATCTCTTCCAGGGGCTTTCCAATTGTGAGTAGAATTCATTGCTTGGGTGACTTCATGTTGCAAAATTATCACTTCAGGCATTTGTGGTATCATCTTGTATGTATCTGTTTCTGCTTGTATCCACCGTGCATGCCTGTTATGTTGTACCGGGTTTGACCATATGTTGCTCCAGACGTGTTCCATGTCTGTTATATTTGGTGGATTGTCTATTTTAATGTGTGTGTTATCTATTGTCTGGTAAAATTTCTTTTGGTTTGTGTTGAATGTATGGTTTTGTTTCCTTTTATTTTCACTTTTTTGTATCTTCTAAGTCACTTGGCCAATGCTTGTAATTTCTGCTTCTTTTCATCTAATTGCTCTATCGCTTCTTGTTGTGAGATTTTACCTAACCTTTTTCGTTTTTTTCTGACATTTCATTTCTTATAAATTGTGTTAGCTGTCCGATGTCTTTTCTCAGTTTTTCTATTCTGATCTGTAGCTTTTGTTGCCATGCTGGTTTTGTGTGTTTCTTCTGTGTATTGGTTGGTTCTGATCTCTGCCTAGTGTGTATATTTAGTGTAGTGAGTGCTCCTATATAAACCAGTAGTTGTAACTCTTCCATAGTTGTGTTTTCATTTATTTTGTTGTTTATGATTGTGTTGATAGCTTTATTGTTGTTTCGACTTGTGGGTTATTTGGCGGTCTATGCAAGAATGGTATAATGTCTGTATTTGTGTCTTTGTATTCTATATATGTCAGCTGACATTTTTCTTCTATATCTAACATGTGTGTTACTTCGAGTTCTATTTGTGCTTGTTCTGGTGGCTGTCTTAAGATTTCGTTTTCCTCTGATTGTTTAATTGATGCATGTTGTTCTTTGTTTGTTGGCTCTGGGATGTTTGAGTCCATTACTGTATTTTCTTCTTCTTCTGATTGCACATTATTTTGTTCCAGTATTTGTTGTACTTGTTTGATGTTTTATAATTCTAACTGGGGTATCCTGTTATTTTTGATTATTACACGAATCTGATCAGCTAGTCGTTGTTCTGTTAAAAATTTTAATTCTGGGTATCTGATAATAAATGTTGTGTATACTTGTGATCTGTATCCAGTTGTGTTGGTTCCTAGGTTTGTTGCTTAGTAATAACAGAAGATGAGGTGTCGATTAACTTCATCTGACCATCTCATCCTCTGCCTTTGTTTTCCTTCTAGGGTGGTTGCAGGAAACATATCCTGCAAAACACCTCTATTTGGATTTAAATTATTTTCCAGTTGGCTAGCAGTGTCGTTACCATTGTGGGCGGGCATAGGGTTCAAACGTCGTCCCCGACCCTGACGGCGCTTTTCCGAGGCTTCTTTAGTTCTATCCTGAACCAACTAATCACATTAAAAGGGGGGTTAGCCCTATTTTCAGATTAGATTACATTAGATTTACTTTCATTACAATTGATCCGTAGTGAGGAGGTCCTCCAGGATGTGCAACATATCAGGAAAACAACAATACATGACAAATATTTACGACTAAAACAAATAAGCTAATGTACCATTCCACAGGTCCCAAGTGGAATGATCGTCATTTTTTAATGAACACTAAGAGTCATTTACCAAATACTAATGCACTGAATTTAAAATAAAAAAGATTTTTATTTATTTATAAGGTAATAAACATGTAATACAACTACTGTAATACTTATTTACAATAAACACATTACTGCACTGAAATGGTGCAGAAGTTAGATTATACTTACACACACACACACACACACACACAGACACAGACACACAGACACACAAATTTTCAATGAACACATTACTGCACTGAAATTGTGCAGAAGTTATGTTGTACTTATATACAAATCAGTTGGTTTTACTAAGAAATTCATCAATGGAGTAGAAGGAGTTGGCCACCAATAAATCCTTTAGGCTTCTCTTAAACTGAATTTCATTGGTTGTTGAGCTTTTTATGGCTGCTGGCAAGTTATTGAAAATGTGTGTTCCTGAATAATTCACACCTTTTTGTACAAGACTAAGTGACTTTAAATCCTTGTGAAGATTATTCTTATTTCTAGTATTGATTCCATGAATTGAGCTGTTGGTTTGAAAAAGTGATATATTTTTAATGACAAATTTCATTAAGGAATAAATATATTGGGAAGCAGTAGTTAGTATCCCTAGTTCCCTAAACAGGCTTCTGCAGGATGTTCTTGTGTTCACACCACATATAATTCTTACTGCACGTTATTGTGCCCAGAAAACTTTAGCTTGGCTTGATGAATTACCCCAAAAAATAATCCCATATGACATTATGGAATGAAAGTAAGCGTAGTATGCCAGCTTTTTTATTTTTATATCCCCTATGTCTGACAAAATTCGCATTGCAAACAGAGATTTGTTAAGACGCTTCAGCAGTTCTGTGGTGTGCTCCTCCCAGTTGAATTTATTATCAAGCTGTAATCCCAACAATTTAACACTGTCCACTTCCTCTATCTTCTTGTCATCGTATGTTAGACGTATACTCTTGGGACACCCCTTACAAGTACTGAACTGCATGTAGTGTGTTTTTTCAAAGTTTAGTGACAAAGGATTGGCTAGGAACCAGTGATTAATGTCCACAAATATTTTATTGGCTGATCTTTCTAAGACTAGACTTGATTTGCTATTTATTGCAATGTTTGTATCATCGGCAAACAAAACAAACTTGGCAACTGGTAATGTTACTGATGAAAGGTCATTGATATACACAAGAAAAAGTAAGGGCCCCAAAATGGAACCTTGTGGGACCCCACATGTAATTAGTTCCCAGTTGGATGATGCCTGATAGCTTGATACATGTCTCTTTCCTAATAACACCCTTTGTTTCCTGCCAGAGATATAAGATTTGAACCATTTTGCAGCATTTCCTGTTACACTATAATATTCTAGTTTACTTAAAAGGATATTGTGATTTACACAGTCAAATGCCTTTGACAGATCACAAAATATACCAGTTGCCTGCAATTTTTTGTCTAATGAATTAAGCACATTTTCACTGTAAGTGTAGATAGCCTTCTCAATATCAGAACCTTTTAGAAATCCAAACTGTGACTTTGACAGTATGTTATTTGAGATAAGATGGTTATAAAGACGACTGTACATTACTTTTTCGAAAATTTCTGAGAATGCTGGCAAAAGTGAAATTGGACGGAAATTTGATGCCATTTCTTTATCTCCCTTCTTAAACAGTGGCTTAACTTCAGCATATTTCAGCCATTCAGGAAATATTCCACTGATAAACGACTGGTTACACAGATAGCTTAATAAGTTACTTAACTCCGAATCACATTCTTTAATTAACTTTGTTGATATTTCATCATACCCACTAGATGTTTTTGATTTTAAAGATTTTATGATGGACATTATTTCTGTTGGGGTAGTGAGGGTCAAATTCATATTGTGGAAGTTACTTGAAATGTCTGGTCTAAGTTAATCCACAGCAGCATCTACCGAACCTGACAACCCCATCTTTTCAGTAACAGTTATGAAATGTTTGTTAAAAAGTTCTGCAACACTATACACATCTGTCACCAATGTATCATTTACTCTTAATGCTATTTGTTCCTCTTTCTACCGGTCTCCTCCTTCACTATATCCCATATTGTCTTTATTTTGTCATCTGATATGACTATCTTTTCCTTGTAATATATTTGCTTTGACATCCGTATTACAGTCTTTAATATTTTTGCAATATTTCTTATAATGTGCTATAGCATCAACATTGGAAATGTTTCGGATTGACAGATACAGTTTTCTTTCTGTTTTACAAGATACCCCTATTCCTCGAGTAATCCATGGCTTCTTTGTAGACTTTGCTCTAACCTTGGTAAGTTTTGGGGGAAAGCAGTGTTCGAATAAGGTAAGCACTTTATTAGCAAAAATGTTATATTTTTCATTCATGCCATGAGCACTGTAAACATCAGTCCAGTGAATGTCTCTGAGGAGTGTCCTAAAATAATCAATTTTTGGCTTACTGATTACCCTCTTGAGCTCAGATTTAACAGATTTTATACCCTGTTCAGTATTAACATTTAACAGAAGGAACTGCATGTCATGGTCTGAGAGGCCATTGACAATTGGTTTTGTAATATAATTTGGTTCATTGGACTTCTCTATAAAGATATTATCAATAGCTGTTTGTGAGCAAGTGGCTATCCTAGTGGGGAACTTTACTGTGGGAATTAAGTTGAATGATAGTGGTACTAACTCAAATAAGTTCTTATTGGGAGAGTCTTTAAGGAAATCCACATTGAAATCACCAGCAACCACTATTTCTTTGTTTTTGGTTGTTAAATGGGGCAGTACAGCTTCAAGGTGGTTTACAAACAGATTAAAGTTACCTGCAGGTGCTCGATATACACTTAATATTATGAAGGATTTTTTGGGAAAATCTAATTCTGTTGCACATCCTTCCATATGCTGTTCTAGGCAAAATTTATGAATGTCTATGTTCTTAAATTTATGACAGTTCCTGATGAATGTGGCAACTCCTGCTTTCTCCATTTCTGATCTACAAAAGTGAGATGCTAACCTAAACCCTGTAACACTTAAAAGTTCTATACCAGTGGTCACATGATGTACAGAGAGGCAGATTATGTCAGCTGGGTTTGAAGACTCTAATTCATCTTTGCAGATAGTTAATTCATTAATTTTATTTCTCAGTCCTCGAATATTTTGATGCAATAAAGATAGCTGACATTTCACATTGGGTGGAGTTAAAATATCTGCTGACAGTTGAAAATTCTTAACCAATTGCTGTTTATGCTGATGTAATAAGCTGGAATTATGTTTTTTGATTTCTTTCTCAAACTGAAGGTTTGTCTCAGTTCTAACCTCTCTTAAAATTTGCTTTCTTTCTGTCCTCCCTACCCTAAAAAAGGGTCTTTTCTGAACCCTATAACCACTGGTATTTTACCACTCATGACAGTGCCTCCCCCTTTAACTTTCCTGCTATTTCCCCAGCCAATTTACCCTTCCCCTTCCTGTTGAGGTGAAGGCCATGCCTAGTATAATCCCACCTACTGAGAGAATCAACATGAACCACACCAATGTGTGACCCCGCACCCGACATGAGCAGCCGTTCCAGCTCCAAATTAACTCTCTTGACAGAAGAGTTCAAATGAGGCCGGTCATGGCGCCCAAGAACAGATACAAAGTCAACACTAGTATGCTTCGATGCTGATGCAATCTTCGCCAGGTCACTCTCTATACTGTACCCAGGATCTCTGTCAATACTGTTACCTGCCCCACCCACTATAACCACGGTGTCTTCCTTAGTGAAATCTTTGCAAAGTGATCCTAAATCCTCTGTCACCTGCTCCAGACCAGCACTGGGTTTAAAAAATTGGTGACCTGGTATTCTGATCCTAGTTCATCCTGAAAAAGTTGGCCAACACCTCTTCCATGGGAACTACCTAACAACAACACTTTCTTTCTCTTTACTGATTTCCCTACATTCTTACTTTTCAATTTGCTGCTGAAAGTTTGTTGTGCCCTGTCTACACCTGCAACTGCTTGAGGCTCACCAGCTTCTAACTGAAGCAACAGGTCAAATCTGTTTTCCACATTCACCATAAAGCTGTCAGACAAAGTTCTAGGCCTGTTCCTCCTGTTGCCTGTTGCCACTTCCCACCTCTCTTTACCCTTCTCCCTCCTTAACCTGTCAAGATCTCCCCTGGCCTTGTCTAACTCAGCCTGAAGGGCGGCAATTTTCCCCTCCTGTTCTAGTATGTTCCTATCTCTACTACAAATCCTACAAAACCACTGATGAGTCTCATTTACTTCCCCTATTTCCACGCCACTACAGTCACCCACATGGAAAAAACTACAGCACCCATCACACCAAAGCCCCGACCTAACAATTCTACGGCAAGTCAAGCACTTTTCACTCATGATAAACGTAATAGTTTATTAAGAATAGGTCAGTTAAATTACAGATAAACACGAAAATATGGTTACACAAATTTGGCCTATACGCAACTGTGTGTAAACAAAAACAAAAGTGCAAAGTTTCTGAAACAACAACTTAAACTTTACGCTACTTTCCGGAACTGCTAGTTAAATAATGAAGAGGTACGCTAAGTTAAATTGCTGGAGAGAGCAAGGAACAACTAAACGAAATTCTATAGATTTGCTGCAGCAGAACGTAAACAGGAAATACGACTGTACGGTCATTTCGCGTTTTCTGCTATATTACGTAAAGAAAAATTAAACCTTTAATGGTACACTTAAATGGCACACTTAAACGGCACTATTAGTGGTTTGTTCTTTTCGTCGCCTTTTACGACTGGCAGAACATACCGGAGGCCTATTCTTTTCCTGTACTATGTGTTGCGTGTGAAATTATATCAGATATATGAATCAGAACTCAAAACTTTCATTGATGATCATAGTTCCTGATCTTGTTAAGTAAATAGAGAGAGTAGAAACATTCCTTTCAGTGACTACCAGAAGACCGCAGAAATAGTTTTCCGGCTCTTGTAGAAAGACGGCGAACAAAATATATTCTTATTATAGTACTAAGCCGCCGTCCCACACGACCACTACATAAACAGACACCTGACGTGTGGCAGGTTTTGTGAGTAACTGCCCAATACTCTTTATTTTGTTAACTGTTGCCTGTATCTAGATGCTTTGAGACAATCTTTTTCTAAATTATTTAAGCTTTTGTTCAATGTAAACATACACTGATAATCCAAAACATATGACGACTATCATAATGGCGTTCCGGGCACGGGACGTAGTAACAAAAGTATACGGATGGGGGATCACCCCAACGAAGATACAGCCTGCAGATGGGGAAATCGACTGAGATAAGTGACTTTGACAAAGGGCAGATTATCATAATGCAGAGCCTGTCAACGGGTATCTAAAGAACGGTGTAGCTGGTCGAATGTTCTAGTGCTACTGTCGTGAGCATCTACGGAAAGAGGCAGGCGCTAAACGGTTCGACGTCCACCACTCATCACAGAATGTGGGGTTCAGAGGCTTCTCTGCTCTGTGAAGTACGATGGATGGTGATATGTGGCACCACTGCCGAAAGAGCACAAGGCTGATGCTCGCTCAAATGTTTCGAAGCACTCTGTTCACAATACATTATTCAACATGGAGCTCCGCAGCAGTCCACGCCTGTGTGTTCACGTGTTGACCTAACAACATCATCAATTACGATTGCAGTGGCACGGGACCATCGAGATTCGAAAGTCAAACAATGTAAACGTGTCGGCTCTTCGGATGAATGACGTGTTTGCTACACTAGGTTGATGGTCGTCTCCGCAAATGCTGTCATCGAGGTTAACAGCGGTTCGAAACGTGGAGCACGCCACAGACGCAGGCTGGTGGGAGCAGTATTATGCTATGGGAGACATTCTTCTGCAATTGCATGGGACTTGTGGTAGTAATCTGTGACACGCTGACAGCTACGAACCACCTGCATCTTCAAGCTTGGTGTCTTCCCCGACAGCGTTGTCATCCTTCAAAAGTATAATTATCCACGTCTTAGAGCCAGAACCGTTCTGCAGTGGTTTGAGGGACATTATGGTAAACTGACGTTGATTCCTCGGCAACGAAATTCGACTCATGTAAATCCTATGGAACCCATCTGGGTTGCGCCAAGGTAGCACACACAGATCAGCTGCCCGTTAGTTACGCGAATTGCATGACCTGCGCGTAGACTTGTAGTGCCACATACCACCATAAACCTACCAACAAACTGTCAGATCCTTGATTCGCAGAATCAGTCCTGTATTTCGTTCAAAGGACGGACAAACAAGTTGTTAGGCAGGTGGTCGTAATGTTCCGGCTCATCAATGTAAATTATTGGAGAGGCATATCAAGTAATAAGGAGTAGACATACGTTCAGAATGCACACATGTATGTAGTATGTTGTCTGAATGTGGATATTATTCCAAGTACTATTTCCAGTGCGAGCTCCTGTGTTCCATATACTGTGTCATTCGCATCATCTGGGCGTCGCGCATCAGTAACTTGCTGATCTTGTTTTGTTTTAAGGAAAATTTGGATAAATGTATGGTTTAGTTCGACAAAGTGCCCGTATTTATGAGTGAATTTAGATGATATTTCCAAGTCAGTAGTACGTAAACATGCTTTCAGACGATGAAATCGGTAAATGTGAGGGTGACAATAGAGAGTCAGCAAGCAGCAATTTTCACATAGTGTGTAGGGGAGAGTAATAAGTGTAGAAATACAAATCGCAGGAACACATATCAAATCAAAAGTTAGATACGGACCGAAATGTTAATGCTCTTGTATACTATGCTAAAGGACGACAGAGATGGTAGAGAGGTCACGAATTTGAAATTTTCAGATGTTCCTAAAATACCATGCAATATTTTCGAAGAAATCCGAAAAGTGATAAATCTTAATTTGTTGAAGAAAATACTGTAGCAGAAGAAGGAACAGATGATGTGCACTGCAGTTCCTCACAAGCAGTGAGTGATACTTCCGATGAGCAGCGACCAGAACTCTGGTGGTTGGTAGTGAAGCCAGAAGGAAGAGAGCAAATTGCTGTTCCAGAAGAACAATGACGTAACTGTGAAAATGAATAGTTTACAAGAGAGGCAGGAAACCAAACGAAAATTTTTTAAAACTACAGAGAACAGTAAAGTTATCTATGGAATTGAAAGTGGGCCTAATTTTGACACTACGTATTCTCTACAAATACAGAAATGATTTCCTTCAAACAGTGTCCCATTCACCCCCTTGCATCCATTTGAGTAAATGTTTCATTGTTCTTCCAACCACGTATTAGTGGTTTCTTCATTCAGCTCTGCCTTTCTTCTGTTGTGACGTGATATTTGTGAGTGTTTCGTATCGAGCAACTTAACCTCTTGCCTGTGTTTACATTCCGCGCTGACCAGTTGCAGCTGTAGCGGCGCATCGAAAGCTAAGTACTAATTAATTGTTTGTGCATAGTGATTTATTTAGGAACTTTAGTAGTCTTCAACCGGTGTTCGTGGTGTTTTCTGGTGAAATAATTTCAGAAGAACCTTTTGGGAACTGTTTACAGCTCGTTACTGTGTGATTAGACGTTTGATTCTCTTTCTGTATTAGTCTTTTGTTATATTCACATTTGTTGTTTATTAATACTGTTAATAATAGTAGTTACTTCCCCTGTAGAGTAAGTTTGTGATTATTGTAGTCAGGTTTTTAGCATCTTCTTATTGTAGTAGCGGAACTTAGAAAAAGTAAAATTTTACCATGAGTGAGAAGTGTGGGCTTTGCCGTAGGTTCGTGAGTAGTGGATTGCGGTGTGACACTTGTTCGAAGTATTTTCACTGGGGGGAATGCAGTGGGGAAGCCAGTGGGCATTCTGGTGAGATCCTCTCCTGGAACTGCAGGTTATGTAGCAAGAGTAAACTGATAGAGGAGCAGGAGCGTAAGATCTGTGCCCTTCAGGTGCAGTTGAAAAACGCACAGGAGGAGCTAGATAGGATGAGGAGGGAGAATGGGGTTGGGGAATGGGAGCTGGCTGTTGGCAAGAGATCTGCTAGGAGAAGAAGATTTTCAGATAGTTTTACTACTGGTGTTTACAATAGATATGACCAACTGTCAGAGTCTAGTGGAGAGGAATCTCTAGTAGCTGTAGATGTAGGAAGTATGCAGCAGACCTCAGTAGTTACTGTGCCTAGAACAGTTGCAAAGTCGAAGAGGAAGAAGAAGGTTCTGCTGTTAGGTAGTTCACATGGCAGAGGTGTAGGCCAGCAGTTGCAGGAAGTGCTGGGAAGTGAGTACCAGGTCACCAGCATTGTGAAGCCTAATGCAGGGTTGGCTCAGGTGACTGTTAACATAGGGGGGTTATGTAGGGATTTTACTAAAGAGGATCAGGTAGTGATTGTGGGTGGGGCTGGTAATAGTATTGGTAGGGATGGGGAGTATAACATAGATGGTGACCTGGAAAAGATAGCCACTCAGACTGGCAACACGAATGTGCATTTCGTGGAACTGTTTCAGCGTCACGATCGGCCTCATCTTAATACAGCCGTCAGGCGTAATAACATGAGACTTGGGGGTGCGCTGATGACAGAAAGCATGGGTCACATTTCAGTGGTGTCGGTGGAGTCTATCAGCAGGACGGGTTTCACTAGACACGGCCTGCACCTCAACGGGTATGGGAAGGGGAGGTTGGCAAAGCTTATAGGTGACAGCATAGGTGGGGTTGGTGGGATCACTCATGGGAAAATTCCTGCAGTAGTGTGTGTTAGAGCTGCACCTTTTTTAGATTGAAGTCAGCTGATAGGTATTCCTGCTTAAGGGAAGTCTCTCTAACAAGGGAATCACTTTTGACAAAGCTTAGGTATCCGAGTAATGAGGGAATTAGTATATTTCATCAAAATATACAAGGTATTAGGGATAAAGTTAGTGAACTGCTTATAGATGTTGACTCTGAAATTATTGGTATATCTGAACACTTCTTAAATAAGGAGATAATTCAGAGGCTTCCTTTACCAGGATACAGGTTGGCTGGCTGCTTTTCGAGGAGCTCTTTGCGGTGTGGGGGAGTAGCCATGTATGTGAAAAACGGCATCGCATTTGAGTCAATTGATGTTTCAAAGTACTGCACTGAAAAGGTGTTTGAATGTTGTGCAGGTGTGGTTAAATTTAGTGGAGTTAAACTTGTAACTGTTGTTATTTATAGATCCCCAGACTCCGATTTCACAGCATTTTTGCTAAAGCTAGAGGAGGTTCTTGGTTCACTTTATAGGAAATACAAAAAGTTAGTTATATGTGGTGACTTCAATATTAATTGTATAAGTGATTGTGCAAGGAAGAGGATGCTGGTAGACCTCTTTAATTCATATAATCTTATGCAAACCGTATTCTTTCCAACGAGAGTGCAAGGGAACAGTAGAACAACCATAGACAACATTTTTGTTCATTCCTCATTACTAGAAGGGCCTTCTGTTAGAAAAAAGGTGAATGGCCTTTCAGATCATGATGCGCAAATTTTAACTTTAAAAGATTTTTATGCTGCAACTCGTGTTAAATATAGTCATCAGCTGTTCAGGAAAGCTGATCCGGTTGCTGTAGAGACCTTTGTAAACCTTATAAAGGAACAAGAGTGGCAAGATGTTTATAGCGCTGAGACAGTAAACGATAAATATAATGCTTTTCTAAAGACCTTTCTCATGCTCTTTGAAAGTTGCTTTCCGTTACAACGTTTAAAACAGGGTACTAGCACAAACAGGCAGCCTGGGTGGCTGACTAGAGGGATAAGAATATCTTGTAGAACAAAGTGGCAATTATATCAAAACGTTAGAAACAGTCAAAATCTAAATGCAGCAGCCCATTACAAACAGTATTGTAAGGTGCTTAAAAATGTTATTAGGAAGGCAAAAAGTATGTGGTATGCAGATAGAATAGCTAAGTCTCAGGATAAAATTAAAACCATATGGTCAGTCGTAAAGGAAGTTGCTGGTCTGCAGAGACAGGTCGAGGATATAGCATCAGTGCGTAGTGGGAATGTCCGTGTTACTGATAAGTCGCATATATGTACAGTATTTAATAATCACTTTCTGAATATAGCAGGTGAACTAAATAGAAACCTAATTCCAACAGGGAATCATATAGCGCTCTTAGAAAAAAGTGTTCCGAGACTGTTACCTGAAATGCTCCTCCATGATACTGACAAGAGGGAGATTGAGTTAATAATTAAATCACTAAAGACCGAGAACTCTCATGGATATGACGGGGTATCTAGCAGAATACTGAAGTATTGTTCTATGTATGTTAGCCCAGTACTTAGCCATATCTGTAACTTTTCCTTTAGGAGTGGTCGGTTTCCTGATCGATTAAAATACTCGGTAGTGAAGCCACTATATAAAAAGGGAGACATTGATAATGTTGACAATTTTAGACCTATTTCTATGCCATCGGTGTTTGCTAAAGTTATCGAGAAGGTTGTATATACAAGGTTACTGGAGCATTTAAATTCACATAATTTGCTGTCAAATGTTCAGTTTGGTTTTAGAAATGGTTTAACAACTGAAAATGCTATATTCTCTTTTCTCTGTGAGGTTTTCGACGGATTAAATAAAAGGTTGCGAACGCTAGGTGTTTTCTTTGATTTAACGAAGGCTTTTGACTGTGTTGACCACAAAATATTACTGCAGAAGTTGGACCATTATGGAGTAAGGGGAGTAGCTTACAATTGGTTCGCCTCTTACTTTAAGAACAGAAAGCAGAGGGTAATTCTCCGCAATATTGAGAGTGGTAGTGATGTTCAGTCCCAATGGGGCACTGTTAAATGGGGCGTTCCCCAAGGGTCGGTGCTGGGGCCACTGCTGTTTCTTATTTATATAAATGATATGCCTTCTAGTATTACAGGTGATTCAAAAATATTTCTGTTTGCTGATGACACCAGCTTGATAGTGAAGGATCTTGTGTGTAATATTGAAACAGTAACAAGTAATTTAGTTCATGAAATAAGTTCGTGGCTTGTGGAAAATAATTTGATGCTAAATCACAGTAAGACTCAGTTTTTACAGTTTCTAACTCACAATTCAACAAGAACTGACATTTTAATCAGACAGAATGGGCATGTTATAAGCGAGACGGATCAGTTCAAGTTCCTAGGCGTACGGATAGATAGTAAGCTGTTGTGGAAAGCCCATGTTCAGGATCTTGTTCAGAAACTAAATGCTGCTTTATTTACCATTAGAACAGTATCTGAAATAAGTGACACTTCAACACGAAAAGTAGTCTACTTCGCATATTTTCATACGCTTATGTCGTATGGTATTATTTTTTGGGGTAATTCTTCTGATTCAAAAAGGGTATTTTTGGCTCAAAAACGGGCTGTTCGAGCTATATGTGGTGTAAGTTCGAGAACCTCTTGTCGACCCCTATTCAAAAATCTGGGAATTCTGACATTGCCCTCACAGTATATATTTTCTTTAATGTCGTTTGTTGTTAGCAATATTAGCCTATTCCCAAGAGTTAGCAGCTTTCACTCAGTTAATACTAGGCAGAAATCAAATCTGCATGTAGAATGCAGTTCCTTGACTCTTGTGCAGAAAGGAGTGCAGTATTCTGCTGCATCCATTTTCAATAAGCTACCACAAGAACTCAAAAATCTTAGCAGTAGCCCAAACTCTTTTAAGTCTAAACTGAAGAGTTTCCTCATGGCTCACTCCTTCTATTCTGTCGAGGAGCTCCTGGAAGAGCTAAAAAATTAAGCAAATTCCAGTGTTACATTGTTGATTGTCTTCATTTAAACTTATGACTTGTCACCTGAATATGTTTTTTTTTCTATATTTCATTTTATCTGTTTCTAATATAGTGTTATAATTTCATGTATTGACTCGTTCCATGACCATGGAGATTTCTCCTTAATTTGGTCCCACGGAACAATAAATAAATAAAAAAAAACATCGTTATCGAAATTAACAAATACGACTAAAGAAGGTGTGTGGGAAATAAAGAAATGTGTCTAAACCACAGTTTTTTGTTCACTGTTGC
This sequence comes from Schistocerca nitens, assembly GCF_023898315.1. NCBI lineage: Eukaryota > Metazoa > Arthropoda > Insecta > Orthoptera > Acrididae > Schistocerca > Schistocerca nitens. Next base: position 956,572,539 of record NC_064616.1, read on the forward strand.
TGTTTCATCGTTTTATTATGTTATTATTTGCATCTTGTAACTGACATAAAATAGTATACTAAGTGAAATAAAGAATTTCCAAATGACATAAAAGCAAGAAATTACATTTATGAGGAAAGAGAAACATACAAGGTCTTGGAATATTTAGGTAATATTTTGCTGTTAACCTAATTGTTTAAATCTTGAATTTTGTTTCCTGAGAGGGTCATTTTTTAGTATAAGCAGGTTTCATATCCAAATTACTCCCATCTACATTACCTGATAAATGCCTCTTTCTCCCTTTGAAGTGAACTTGTCCCCACTCGGAGTGTTTGTAGCTGTTCTTCTACTGAAACATCACTTCCCTTTCCAAATCGAAATAATTTCATTTCGGACACTTTGAAAATACTCCAGTCAACGTCCTTGGCCATGTAAGGAGCCGTCTCATTATGCAAAGCTTTAATGTCATTTAAATGTGAAAAACCGATTTCTCCGAGATCTAGCGGATTTCCCTTCTTTTTTGTATTTTGGATGACATATGTATTGATCGGGTACATAAATAGGCCCTGACTTCTTAGCACTCTTACTGCTCTCTCATTGATGCTGTGAACTGCGTCTCCCTCGTTCTGAGGGTGACCACGAATCAAATACCTGTGCGTGTTGGACCAAATATCCAGCCTTTGTACTGCATACAAGTACGTTGCAATCTTGTATCTGAAGTAGAAGAGAATGAACATTTGAATCAATGTGATTTTCACAATAGAAACATTTTGTTACATGATATCTGCGAATCACAGACTTACTTGATGGTACTTACTTGTTGTTCTGTTGCCCTCTACAATTGTCGGACTAAAATGCGACATCCGTCCCAGGAAGGTTCTTGGATAACACTTCAAGATATGTAATACACAGGTTGCTGTTTCTACGACGCCTCACTTTCAAGTGCAAACAATGTATGTACCGGCACTTACTGTGGAAGTGTAACAGTTCAACCTCAACTTGTAGGAAAAGGCAGATGTTTGTCCCGTTGGTCCCGGTAAGACAGCTTGTAAATCATAAACAGCTATTTGTATCTTATTTTGAGCCAACTCTTTATACAAGTATTTTTCTATGTGACTTAATTCTCTTTCTTCCTGATGTTCATGAAATGGTTCTTGTAGCTTTGTGTTCCTCTGTAGCGTTTTTGTAAGCTTCACGTTGGTCTCACTGGTCCTTCTTTGGAGCACGATGTTAAATTCGGTAGTGAATATATGCGCGCAGGCGTCATAATTCACAGCTGGCGGGTTAGCGGAAGGTCTCTCTGGAGAGTAATTTCTGCGCATTTCTCCGATGGATAAGCCACTATCGATGAATACTCTTGTTGTGTAACCTCTTACGTAGTAACTCTGAATATGGAGAATTGAGTTTATGTGATTTCTAACTTTCCTAACTGACTAAGATTTCTGGATCAGTCTTGCAGTAGTTTCTATGTTGTTCCCTTTTGTCCACAGGTGTCATCCCAGTCCCAGTCCCTTTTCGCTTCGATAACAGTACTGATTAGCCTTTCGGTTATTCCCAAAGTGGGTACCTGAAATGTTTTGCACACACGAATCTTCTGCTCATCTTTCACGAAGTAGAAAAAGCAATGCGGATTTTTAGGTTCTTGGACAGTAATGCGGTGATATTTGAGAAGGCGCGCTTCAACGCATGTATTTAGAAAATTCCGTTGTCTTTGTAATGATCCCGGTGCCCAGTTATTCATGAACAGCTGACATCTATAGTCTTCTGTTACTTTCTTTGTACAAGAAAGAATACATTTATCAGTACACGGAGCACCTATTTTTCGAGCCTTGACAATTTTACCCGTTCGTGATGTGTAACGTTTCCTATTGTTTGTCAAAGTTTTGGCTTTTACTCTGCCCCAGTTGCTAACATTTTGAATTCTTTTTTTAGGCCTTTTAATGGGAGATTTTTCCTTATGGACGACTGATTTTTCACTTTAATTAGACGATTCATCACTGCTTGATGGATGATAATTGTCACTTGAGCCAGAGGACATATCTGAACAGCTATCGGAAGTGCTGGTCAGCAAAGGAGATCAAACTGGCACCCTTTTCAAAACTGATTTTGTCGCTCTTACCCTCTCAAACACACACAAATTTGAAGCTTCCCAGTAATTGTGTCACCTTGGATTAATGTTTTGATTATGATGCCTCTGGCTCCACCTTGTTCACTTGCTTGACTGTTATTTCAGTGTGGGCTTGATAGTTGTTGCTCTACACTGCTCACCCGTGCTTATGGTTCACTTATCATGGAACAGTTTACTTCCATTAATGTTTTGATTATGATGCCTGTGGCTCCACCTTGTTCACTTGCTTGACTGTTATTTCAGTGTGGGCTTGATAGTTGTTGCTCTACACTGCTCACCCGTGCTTATGGTTCACTTATCATGGAACAGTTTACTTCCCTTGTCCCTTGGTTATCCTCCGCTAGCCGTTGAAGAGCAAGTCGCATAGTCTTGTTTGCTCGGTCGCTCATTTTACCACTATCAAACGGAAATGAAATTGACCTAAATGTATTAAAAAACCACTTTTTAACGTCAAGAATGACACGAAGAGCAGTTATGACAAAAAAGTTATTTAAAAGTTGAGGAAACAATGTCGCTATGAACAATTAAGACGTTATTCAAACAATGGGAAAACAATGACAATGTACGCTTACGTCGTTATTGCACCAAGGATTTTAGTTGAAATGATTCTCAATCCGCAGTATTCATAACTTGTGTCGTTACTTCACTGGATACGTTACTACACTCACCAAACAAAAACGCAACTGACAGTTAGGACAATGGTCTTCCCAACCCAGGTCACAATATCGACATTTCCACAAAGTTGCAACTACACTCTAGCGGCATTATGTGTAACTACAGTTCTGACGATCTTTCACTGCACGCGCTACCTTTTTCTGAGATGACTGGTGCAATTACCTCGATTTTGTGAATTTTGCATTTGTGTCGTTCTTCCGGAACAGCAAAATAATGTGTGACATCTGCGGAGGAATCACGGATAGTTCCGGTTGAAGCAGATTCTACACTAACGAGCCCATTGCTTGTGGTATGTGATGTACTTGTAGGACGCCCTTCATGTATCGTGTGCCTGTTGCGAACAAATCCCTGAGGTTGTGTTCATTCTTTCGTGAAATACAGCTAAATACAGAATTACGTTTCATTCTGAAAATTGCGTGTTGCTTTGATAATATCTATTAAGTCTGTATATTTAGATGCGATAACGCAGAACAGATTTCACTGAACACGAAAATACTGTTTGTGTAAAATATACATCAGGCACTTAGGCACATTTACGGTCACATGCAAGAAATGAAATAAAATGAAGAAAGGAAGAAAGGACGGTAGTTCCCATTCGTCTTTAGCGCTAATTATTCCTCAATGACAGACTGTGTTTGTGATTTGCGTTTTTGCACTTCTGTTTACAACAATGGTAAATGGATTCATGTGGCCTATGTGGCTCAGCGCTATTTTGTTTGATTACACTTCAGTAATGGCGTGCTTCGGAAGTTCAAATTAACTGTTCCCACTCTACAGATTCTTTCCGCACTGGATCCAAATTACTCTTACGCCAGAAGGAAAGTAAATGGACATTTGAGAACACGTCTGCCAACTACCGACAAAAGTGATGAGAGTTTCTCTGACGACATTAATGAATGTGGGGATGAATATCATCCTACCAAATCGGAAGGCACGTCATCCACAAAAAATGGCTCTGAGCACTATGGGACGTCTGAGGTCATCAGTCCCCTAGAACTTAGAATTACTTAAACCGAACTAACCTAAGGACATCACACACATCCATGCCCGAGGCAGGTTTCGAACCTGCGACCGTAGCGATCACGCGGTTCCAGACTGTATCGCCTAGAATCTCTCGGCCACCCCACGGTCGTCATCCACAGATGAGAATTCATACATTTCAGGTAAGCTCTAAGTTTGTGCCCCTATTTCTTAGTGTCTTGTTGCTTCAAATTCTGGAGCTGGGAACGAGGCCGAAAACATTTTTAAAGATATGAGAGCTGTTCCCAGCACTGCAAGTGCTAAAAGTATTGCGAGGAGATCACTCCTGTGGAAGATATACCAGCTACTTGTAGCGAAAGAGTTACACCTGTTTCGAATATTTCCTTAGCAGAAGAAGATGAAGTGAAATCTCCCATGGATTATTTTCGCCGTATTTTTGACGACTGACTTTCAGAGCATATAGTCGAACCGAGTAATATGTTTTCTGTTCAGAGTATCTTAACTTCAGCTGTTTCTTGGCAATGTTTTATTAATGTCAAAATACAATGAAGAGCCAGAGAAACTGGTACACCTGCCTAATATCTTGTAGGGCCCCCGCGAGCACGTAGAGGTGACGCAACATGGCGTGGCATGGACTCGACTAATGTCTGAAGTAGTGATGGAGGGAACTGACAACCTTAAATCCTACAGGGCTGTCTATAAATCCGTAAGAATACGAGGGGGTGGAAATTTCTTCGTGACACGTTGCAAGGCATTCCAGATATGCTCTATAATGTTCATGCCTGAGGTGTTTAAAATTCATTGGAAGCGTTTAAATTCAGAAGAGATTTCCTGGAGCTGCTCTGTAGCAATTCTGGAAGTGTGCTGGAATTACCCAAGTCCTCGGACTGCACAATGGACATGAATGGATCCAGGTGATCATAATGGATCCTTACGTACGTGTCACTTGCCAGAGTCGTATCTAGACGTCTCAGGGGTCCAACAATACTCCAGCTGCACATGCCCCACACCATTACAGAGCCCTCACCAGCTTGAACAGTTCACTGATGAGACGCAGGATCTATGGATTCATTAGGGTTTCTCCATACCTGTACATGTGCATCCGCTCAATATAATTTTCAACGAGACTCGTCCAAACACAACACGTTTTCAGTCATCAACAGTCCAACGTCGGGCCCCAATACTGACGGACCTATGTGAGGCGTAAAGCTTTGTGTCGTGCAGCCATTAAGGGTACACGAGTGGGCCTTCGGCTCCGAAAAGCGATATGGATGACGTTTCGTTCAATGGTTCACACTCTGACAATGATGGTTCAGCACTGATACCTGCAGCAACTTGCTGAAGGGATTTAAAAAAAAATGGCTCTGAGCACTATGGGACTTAAGTTTTAAGGTCATCAGTCCCCTAGAACTTAGAACTACTTAAACGTAACTAACCTAAGGACAACACACACATCCATGACGGAGGCAGGATTCGAACCTGCAACCGTAGCGGTCGCGCAGTTCCAGACTTTCCAGACTGTAGCGCCTAGAACCGCTCTGCTACCCCGGCCAGCCTAAGGGATTCAGTTTTATCACGTTGAATGATTCTCTTCAGTCCTCGTTGGTCCCGTTCTTTCACGAACTTTTTCCGGCAACAGCGATGTCGGAGATTTGATGTTTTACCGGATTCCTGATATTCTCGGTAAACTCGTAAAATACTTGTACTGGAAAATCCTCACTGTATCGCTGCATCGGAGATGCTGTGCGCCATCGCTCGTGCGCCGTCTCTAACACCGCGTTCAAACTCACTTAAATCTTGATAACTTGCCATTGTAGCAGCAATAACTTATCTAACAACTGGCTTATATAGGCGTATTTCAATACGCATGCCTGTAACAGTTTCTTTGGCGCTTCAGTTAATAATCTCCGTCACACCCACATGTACTGGGCGATGGCAGGCCGACTGGTCTATGTTGCTGATGTTGTGGCATGTGATTTGTGACAAGACATTTTAAGAGAAATACATATTGCAATGGTAATGACAAAATGTTGGACGCTGATTATTCAAATGGGATACGCTGTTCCTTCCCAGATTTCAAGATGTAGCTCAGCTCAGACGTATGTTGAGCAGTTGGTTACATTCAAAGGGCAGTCTGCATTCAGGCAAAAATTTCCCAAGAAACCCAATAAATGGGATTATAAAATATTTGTTTTGTGTGACACAAAATTAATGGTGCACAATTATGAGATTTATACAGGCCAAATTATTTCAGTGGCTGGTTGTCTGGAGATAGATGTAAGTGGAAATATTGTGTTACACCTAACACAAGTTATTGAAGACGGACAGAAAAATCTTGTTTTTTGACAGCTGGTTTTCACCGATAAATTTGCTTGTGACATTGATGAAAATTGGGAACATTCCACTAAAACTCTTCAGGTTCCACATTTTCAACTGACAGCAACCTGAAGTGCGAGGAATGCGGTCTTACGAAGAAAAGGAGGTTACGGTTGATGAAGTAGAAGTCAGACTAGTATAATGGTTTGACAACAGAGGAGTGGTTCTTGGCTGTACATTTGCAGCTGCTCATCCAGTTAGCGCAGTACAAGGATGGGACACAACACAAAAAGCACACACTCAGGTATAATGCTCCAGTATTGTTCAGTCTACAAATTAATTAATGGGAGCGGTGGATTTGCTTGAGGCTATTATCGTATTACAAAATGTTCATAAAATCAAGAAAATATTATCATACGTAGGTTTTTCACTTGGTAGACCTTGTAGTAACGAAGTGCTGGTTGCTGTATCGTTGGGACTGTGATACTTTGGGTATCGCCAGTCGCAACATAATGATCATCTGGAATTTAAATCCGGAAGAGCACATGCTCTCTGCAAACAAGGAAAAGACGTAACACGAAAAAAGGAAAGTAAGAGCTCACTAAGTATGGGAATGGAAATTCACTGTAAGAAGCGTAGGGATCCAATAATACCAGTCCCAAATAAGTCTACCCATAATAATGAAGTATGTCATTGGCCCCGTGTAACAAAGATGCTAAAGATCCACCTGTAAAGGGCAGACAGTCATCTTGTGTACAAAAGGATAGCTTCACATTTGCTAAACAAAAACAAACCGTTTTAGGCAATTTCGTGTGGAAAGTAACCTTAATCCCTTGCATTGGCTTTAGGTATAAGCACAAATGTAGTTCGAACAAATGAAACAAAATTTTCTCTTGAGTCTTATGAGAAAGTACAATAACAAAATTTCCCTCAAAGAAGAGGTAAAGGTCTTCCGTTGTCGCAAATTTGACACATAGCTAATTATACCAGTTACATACACCATTTTTTTTACATTTGACATTACAACTGTTCGAACGTCACAATACTGACCGCAAAATAGGATTTTTGTTTTCTTTCTTCTTTCAGTAGAAATTAAGATGTTAAATGTGTGTAGAAAAACAATGTAGGACTTCATTGCGAACCAATGCGACTTCAATGCAACAAATTTAGGCTCTGTTAAATTTTTGAGGCTGTAAGATGGAAGCTGTGTGATGGCTCTGAGAATAGAGACACCTGGCCATTCCCGCCGCCAGCCACTGTCCGCCTGTGTGGCAGGCAATCAGGTGCAAACCGAAAATAAAACCGCCCCTCTGTGACATCCATGCAAACGTACTCTAGAATGTCGTTCTGTGTTTTTGAGCGGAGGGGACAAGTGAATGCCTCTAAAGAATGTGACACGCCGGAGTGAAATGAGATATACAGCTTGCCACTTCTTGTGAACGCCTTCTAGTGTGTGTGTGCTCTCTTGCTGAAGGGAGTGTGGGAGAGAAAGCGCTGAAGACGAAGGAGGTGTTAGCAGATGTGAAGGAGATGGTGAAAAATTGACAGAACACAGGATACATATCCTTAACTTACAACATGGAGCTTGCTCAGTGACAGAATTGGAAATAAAATAAGATCTGCAAGCGGTCGCCCAGCTGTGGAACTTTCAGGCTGCACGTAACATTTACTAACGATAAAAAAGAATAATTTTGATGACTGCAAAAAGAATATAATCCAGTCAATCGTCTGTATGGCCACACCCAAGGAAAGCTCTCTGGAGAATGTGAAATTATTATCGTCCTCCAGGACACTGGTTGGAGAAACGGGAAAGAAGGCACTTGTCATAAATACAGCACCGCCCACCAAATTTATGTTCTTGTGACTGCCGCCCCTATATCTTTCACATGATTTGCACAAGTCACACTCAAGTACAATTTAAGGTATTGTGATTTCTCTGATTTAATACACAGGTGCCACACTGAAGTGAAGTGCAATACAATATAATAAAAATTTCTAACACTACACACTAATCTTATTGATTAGATAAGTCTGCATTTCACAATGTACGTATAAGGTTTTCTATTCTTAGCTGTCAGGAATAACTGAAGGACAAAGTATTATAAGAGAATTCTCACATCCTTAGAATGTGAAACAAATAAGATTTATGACTGGTACCGAAGTATCATATCAGAAAAGACATCAAATAAGACTAATCACAAAAATATTTTATTCATGGATTCGTGAGATGATACTCTATTCCATAACGCACTACATCTGACTCACTGCTACCCACTGTGTGACACGAACCCCTGCTACTTCCAGGCTACATAACTACTAATTCCACTACTACTACTACTACTACTACTAAGTTTCTCCAGTAGCTAAGGCCCTCGTCCTCTCAATCGTTATACGGCTTGAATCTTTCCTGTACCAGAGTGGGACTGGAACATGGATGTACTACTTACTACGCAGATGCGCTGATCACTACGGCAACCCTTATAAAGTGATCAGCACAACCGAATGGGGCACCCTAGCAGTCCTCCCATGAGACCCATATTCTCAACTTTGCCTATAAAAGTAGCTTAATACGGTAAATAACAAGTATATCATTACAAAAGGGCAAATCCTTGGCCTGAACTACAAAGACTCTCCTCATAACTTACAGGTGGCAAAACTGTCATCAGTACTTTTTCTGAAATTTAAAACAGTACAAAATCAAGACACAGTGGAATTATAGGCAATAGCTGCCTGTGGGAATTGATTTATATCAATAGGAAAAGTTGAAAATTTGTGCCAGACCGCGATTCGAACCCGGATGTCTTACTTCCTAGGCAGATGAGCTGATTACTACGGCGTCCTGATACAATGGTCACCATAACCGAAGAGGCTACCGCAGCATGCCTCCCGTCAGACCAAAATTCTCACTCTGTACCACACACTAATGTAGTAGTGCCCCTGCTCGTTAGCCTCATTATTAGCGACAGTTCGTTGATTGCTTTAAAAGTTCGAACTCCTTGTGCATCTGCTCCGAAGATATCATTGGCCGTCGTCGCCACAATTCTATGCGTAGTTTCTGTTCTTTAACGCATGTCCGAAAGAGCAACACCATGTACATAATTATGGCGATGACACGTCCAAAAGTACAAACACCACATTATGTAATCACGTTAATATAAGTCAGTGATCCCCGTAGTGCAGATGCACGCCAAGCTCTGTTACGGGAATCAGAAAGATGCTGCGAGTAGTGAGGCTAATAAGCAGGTGCAGTACATCAGCAGTGTGTGGTATAGATTCAGAATTTGGGTCTGACAGGTGGCGCCCTAGAGTACTCCATGCATTTGTGGTCACCGCTGTGTCCACATGGAATCCAGATTAGAGCATTACCCAATAAGGAGACGTTGGTTCGAATCCCAGTTCGGCACAAATTTTCATCTTGTCTCGTTAATATACATCAGTGGCCACTGGCCACTCATGTCTAATTGCTTTGTGTCTTTATTCGTAGTGGCTGCAGAATATTTTATTTTCATCCGTGTTGGTACCCTGCAACTCTCCTCTGCTCCTAGAAAACGTCAATCAATCTTTTCTTTGTGTAATATTTTAGTAAGAGCAACGTAAGTTATATCACAGTAGTCATTAATAAAACATCACATTTCTTATGCACAATGACCTAAATCGTGATATACCAACACTTATTTCTGAATGCACAAGCAGAATTACACAAGTTACTGCTGTAACCATGGTGAAACTTATCTCTCCTTCTCAATCTATTTTACTTAGATTTTACGCATGCTACCAATTGCTTTCCTTTTGTCTCGTCCAAATTGCCTTCCCACAACCTTTGCTCTACATACTTTTCAGTCTTTCCTTCCATCCTAGTTTCATCCTTCACACTTACAAATGAGTCTCCAAAAACTATCATTCTAATGAACAGGCATGGAATTTAAATTATTTGCATGGGTTTACTGATCTACAAACATGAAGACACTTTACTCAGCAATTCACACAACAATAAATGTAATTCAAAGATTCCTTTAAAGACAGATTAATATTCTCCATAGCTCTTTTACTCCCTTAAGTTCATGATGTTACAAATATGATAGGTAGAGCTAGACCCCTTACTTTTAAGAGTCTACCTCCAGTACATTTTGGAGCTCCACATGCTTCACTGCTCATGGTCCTATGTGCAAACGAAAAAATTTGTTTATATGAGTGTGCCGTTTGATTGATCGTTTATTCGATCTATATTAAGTCTTTCTCTCCTACCATAAAGATCTTCCCTGATCTCTCTCTCTCTCTCGTCACTTTCCTTACGTTTCTCAGTAGATGCCTTTATACTATTCTTTCCAACGCAAGCCTCACTACATCACCGTATCTCAACCTCGGCGAAGCAGGTATAGGTATGTTTTCTCGTATCTTATCAATGGAAGCTGATAGTTCAAAGCTAAAACTGTTCTTAAGGATGTCGAAAAGTTTGGCAGTTCGTTTATGACATATTGAGACAAATGTTTATATGATTTCCAAGATTCGTAAGATGGTTTACAGTAAAGTCTGCATAACACCAAGCTCCTTTACGGCATGCTTTGTTTTGGTAACCACGTTTCCAAACTGCTTATCTAAATTATGTATCAATCTGATATTTTGTCAACTGGGCCAATCTAGCAATGCAACAACGAAAAATGTTCGTGCACCTGGTTAACTCTCCTTAATGACGAGAGTGAAACTAGCTCAGATGTCAACTCACCACAAACAAAAACATGAGTGACTGACCAGTCCTTATAAGAGGACGAAAGGAATCATCTGTAGCAAACTCACTCAATACCTTCGGGATAAAAAGTAACAGTGGTGTATGATGAGACACTGTTAGTGGTTTCACCTTTTGAAAAGGCTTGCTTGAAGCTAAGACCTGTCAAATGAATTTCTACATATCCAGGAAAAAGCGTGCCTCTTAAGTTGTGAAAACCTTTACTTTCCCACAAGCATACATAGTTCAAATGTGTTAGCCGATCAATTTGCTGACTATTTCATCAGGAATGTTATCAACACAATGCAGATGATCTCCATTTCTTTTCCTAAGCAAAATATCGTCTTTAACTAGAAGCTGCCTATTTGCAGCATTGTTTAGGTCTGTTCACTTTCCAGTCATCTCCTTAGCACTATTTTCAGTTGAAATCTCAATGAAATGATGAAATGTCAAGGTCTGGTAGTACATGAGAGAACCTATTTTCTTTAATACCATCCTTAGTCTCATGGTTCAACCGTAGAGGAGATCACAAAAGAGCATCAGCAACTATGTTATAATATCAGGAATACACACAGTTCGAAAGCTGAACTTCAGTAGATATTATACTCGCCTGTCTCAACGACCATGAGTCAGCTTTGCACTTATGAGAATTCTAGTGCTCGGACCAAGAACTACCATATGAACTTCAAAAAACACACACAATAGATACAGCTTCAAGCTCAGTAGCTGAATAGTTTTGTTCACACGTAGTGAGTACTTCGTTCGCTAAAGCAGTATTATAACTTTTCATGATCCTGCCCACTTCAGATTCTTGGGAGAGCTCAACATATATTCTCATATTACACCTATATCAACACAGACAACAATTTCTTCTTAAATTAGGATGTGACAAGGGATGAGTCTCTGAAAGGACCTGTCTTACACTTTCAGTCTTTGCTTGGGAATCTCACTACCAACGAATTTTCTTGCCCATCAGTCCACACAACTTTAGTGAAAGCAAAATATTCAAATTCATAAATATTTCATAAAGCGTAATTAATCTAAAGATTGCAGAGAAGTGTTCTCTCGTAAGAGGAAAATCCGTCAACCCCCGAAGTTTCCACTAGATGAGGTAGAATCCCTTATGAAGTCACTATGTGTCCAAGAATTTTCACATTATTCCTTCGAAACTCATTTTTCTACATTCACTGTGACACCATACTAAAGAGTGTGTCGAAACCCTCTGTTCTCTTCATTCAAAACATCAGCACTAGTGGTTAATCTCTTTCTCGACTCTACTGGAATAATTCTACTGAAACCTCTAATAAATTCAACAGAATCTACATTCAAACTAAACGGTAACTTTTAATTCGGTAGCTTGAGAAATAACGCAATAACACTGTCAGTTTCGACCTTAAGTGTGCAACTCGTTCTGTCAACAGTTTACTCCTCAACAGAAGACAGGACTTTGATACTTTGAAATTTCTGCTGAAACTCATAGTGTAAGTGGTAGATTAGGTTCCTGAAAAGTGATTGTATCGACCTGTGTAGAGTCCAACACATACCTAGTAACATCTCCAGTTTGAGGCACTACCAACAGCAGTTATGCAGTGAAATCAGACTATTACGCCCTGTTGCAACATTCTCTCGTCTTAGCTTCCACTCGCATCTTCTGAATCAGTGCTACGTGATGTAGGCTGAAAAATATTATCTTGTGTTCCTTAACCTCGAATAGATGAATTAAATCAATTTTACCAGGAAATTCTAAAAATATCGAAGAATAACGTCACAGCACACCAAAAATTTTCTTTCACTATCCCACATCCCTCCTCGACACATGCCAACACGCTCAACAGTCACCTGGCTACCGGTATCCAGATCAGTCAAAAGAAAAATTAATTCCATTGACATCTTTTCAAATTAATGGACTCAGAGACTTTCCATTTTCGTCTTTGTCACTACGTAGAAGCTCCCTCACATCTTGAAAATTCAACATATTAACTTGTTCTTAGCTGCTATTTATTGCATATACAACACTCGAGCTTGCTGTGGACATCACTTATCAGTCAAAGGAGTGCGTGCTCTATGGACAAATCTTATTTCATAGTTCAGTTGACTGCACCTCCACAATGCACCCAGCTGATTCTCTATCATCATAGTGACCATCTGTCATTTTACCTACTCCATGTTTTAGTGTCCAAAATGGCTACGATTCCAGTCATTTTTGCCTCTTCTCAAAAAATTTTCTTCCAGTGCGATCAAGTACATCATCAACATGCCTCCATTAAACCTATAGTTGGCGCGTCTATTCATAAAGTTCTCAAATCACAAACAAAATTGTTTCGCACCATTCCCTTGTTTCATAATTACGAGCCCATACCTATTCCCTCATTATTACTGCAGCTAACACAGTGATAAATTGTTTTTTCATACTTCCAATTGGGCACTAGTAATATAAAATAAACAGCGAACTCTGTGAGAAACAATTTACCTAGAGTACAAGAAAATGACCCAGATTATGTGCTGTCAGCACATCCCACACTGAGGCCACTGTGTACGAGATAATTAGTAATCGACTAAGCAGCTGGCTGGGACCTGATGCAGATGTGCTGTTTAATGTTTCGAGTAGGTAATTACCGTGGTTTATCACCTGCCCGTTATAAAAGGGTCATACAATGAAAGTAAATTTCATTATTGGTTAGTTAAACAGTGCTTGAGCTCATGTTATGTATGTTTACCTTATCATTGTTCAGTTAAACGAAGATTAACAGTAATTTTGCTCAGAATGTTTAGTTTCGTAACAAAGACAGCTACTCGTTACAGATGTAGCGAGGTCAGTGGCATGCTTGAGGGAACCTATCAACACAAACAAAGTACGAAGTGCATCATGGGACTGGAACATGTGACTGGAGACCACGAAATTGTTGTGTATGCACTTTGTTACTGACACTAGCAAATAATGCGATAGGCATATCCTTCTGAAGAAGGGCACTAAGAACCTGAAACTGGTCAAAAAATTAAATTTCTTATATGAATCTGGTTGCTTATTATTTCATTATTTACGACTACAGTTGCTGAAGATAGCAGAATACTAAAGAACAAATGTCTACACTCCTCACAAGATTCACAATTCGTAAACACAGAAGACTTACTTCCAAATAGTCACAAATAAACAGCATGACAATTGGCGGGAGTGAAAAACCAAAGTTCTCCAATCAAGCAGGAGGTTGAATACTATACGCTGAGTTTCTGAGCACATGAAATTTGTACACAGGTGAGGATTGGTTATAGTTAAAACCAGACATGCTGTCACGATTTACGTTCTCTCGATTGAAGTAAATGCAACTACCATGGGTTATCTTCCTTTCATAATGAGACACAGGATCTAATTCATAGTCATGACTGTATTCCACATCATTATCAAGCACAGGAACACAGGACCACTACAATAATATTAGACTTCAACAACACCATCACTAATTGTTTTTCAATGTAGGATACTCTCACCTAGTTCTTGGCCTAATCCTATTCCGATATTAAATTACATCTGACTTTCTTTATACCTTAATGATGATGTCACCTCTTCACTGTCACCAACACCTACAAGTATAGTACCACAGCAACTGTTTACTATTAAAAACCCACAGTGCAATAGATGCTGCCAAATCATGAACCTTTGCTTTATTACTTTTCTATTCTTTGATAGCTCCTCTCACATCAAACTTTCAGTTCCTCGGAAGTCTTTCCTAACCCTGTTATAATGTAATATGACTTTAAATTCGTTTCGAAAGTTAAAGAACATCTTTCTCCCCAAGCACCACCAAACCTTCCTCAGAAATCCATGTTATTGTTTTCATATTCCTCCTTTAAAATCGAAAGCTGTCCTTGTAATTGTTTATTCCATTCATTAACAAACTACGCACTTTTAATCTGACCTTCCTTAATGCGACAAATTTACTTCTAAGATAAGAGATTCTATCATCATAATCAGAAAGTAATTCTTCCCTCAAATGTGTACTAATAATTTGAAATTTCTCTAAACATCTCTAACCATGTATTTAGTTTTTCTGATGAATGGGTTGGTACCCGTAAAGTAATGACAGTGTATTATCTATCAGTTAACTCACTGCCTCTGGCCTCAGTTCCTTTTCTTAAATTCTTACCCAATTCCTTTTTGCTTGCCTCAAGGTTATTATTTTCTTTTGCATTAGCTTCTAAAATCCCTACGGGTGCCAACAAAACATGAATCAAATTTGTATAAAGAACTTCTCCCTAGGAACTGAACTTATACTCTGCTTTACACGCCGAGTGGGACATACAGCAGAAGTTGCAGACAAGATGTTTGAAGAAATGGAAGAAGCTCATTATGATAATAAAACCTCAACATCTCATTCTCGGCTTCGTCCAGGTGCTCATTCGGAATTTACGATTCAGATCTCTTTTACCCAGTCACAAAGATTCCTTAAACCACGGGGTACAGACAGAATAAAAATTAAGCCAGAGTCATCCGCTGAAGACTCCTGGTGTCTTCATTCCAATAAGTAATAATGAATGAAGAGATACGCTTGAAATTCTCCGAGGTTATAGATACAGCGATACGTAATACCTCAGTAGGCAGTTCAGCTGAAGGTAAAAAGGCATCTATAAAAAGGGCAGCCACAAAAGTAGTAAAGATGAACATAGGTACAAAGATAGAAACTGCGAAGAAACCGTGGGTATCAGAGGAAATACTTCACTTGATAGATGAAAAAAGGAACTATAAAAATGCTCACTGAAATTCAGGAATACCGAAATACAAGTCACTTAGGAGTGAAATAAATAGCAAGTGCAGGGAAGCTAAGGGGAAATGACTGCATGAAAAATGTGAAGAAATCGAAAAAGAAACGATTGTTGGAAGGACTGACTCAGCATACAGGAAAGTCTGAACAACTATCGGCGAAATTCAAAGCAAGGGTGGTAACATTAAGAGCGCAATAGGAATTCTAGTGTTAAGAGCAGAGGGGAGAGCGGATACGTGGAGAAAGAACACTAAAGGCCTCTGTGATTGGGAAGACTTGTTTTATGATGCGATGTAAGAAGAAACAGGAGTCTATATAGAAGTAATGGGGATCCAGTATTAGAACGAGGATTTAAACGAGCTTTTGGAGACGTAAGGATCGAATAGGATAGAACGGACAGATAAATACAATCAGAATTTCTAAAATCGATAGGGGTAGTGGCAACAAAACGGCTATTTACGTTGATGTGTAGAATAAATAAATCTGGCGAAATACCATTTGATTTTCGGAAAAAAATCATCCACAGAGTTGCGAAGATTGCAAGACCGACAAGTGCGAGAATTAACAGCCTATGCATCCAAGTTGCTGACAAGAATAATATCCAGAAGAAAGAAAACTGAGTGAGTGTTAGATGAAGATCACTTTGGGTTTAGGAAAGGTAAAGACACCAGAGAGAGAGTTATATCGCGATTCATAATGGCAGCAAGACTAAAGAAAATCAAGACACGGTCGTAGGATTTGTCAATCTGGAAAAAGCGTCCGACAATAACAGATGGTCCAACACGTCCTAATTTTGAGAAAAATAGGTATAAGCTATAAGGAAATACGGGTAATACAAATTATGTACAAGAGCCAAGAGGAAACAAAGAATGGAAGACCAATAACAAAGTGCTGGATTAAAAAGGGTGTAAGACAAAGGAGTAGCCTTTCGCTCCTACTGTTCAGTATATACAGAGTGTTTCACAACTCATTTTACACACTTCATGAGGTTGTAGAGGAAACTTAACGGGTCAAGTTTTACGTAGGAACCCATGTCCGGAAACGTCATCAAATGAAGCTACAGAGCGTCGAAGTCATAGGCACCGGCACCTGTTAAAGTACGTATATTCAGGGTTATTCCGCGATGTTATTTTTCGAACCTTGTTATCTGTGTTTACCGTTCTGTTTTCTATTCCTGTCCTCAGTATTTTCTTGACACGCGTCTCAATCTTATTGAGCGTTCACTGAAGACCTGGCCGTCGTGCGCCCATACAAACCTCTCCATCCATCATCGTGATAATGTTATAAACTTTCTATGATGATGGAGAGGGATAAATTGATCAATTTGAGGTAATGGTCCCTGAACCGCAAACGAACGAGTCTAAAGTTATAAGCAACAACTGCTATGATACTTCTGACTGTGGAACACTTTTACTTCTACTGTTGTTGCTAAGATTGTAGGGTAAGCAACTTTCATAGTTGGTAGTAGGAATCAAAACAAGGAAACATGTAGAGTGAACAGGGACTCTAAAATGTACACCTCAAATCTATGAACACTTGATTAATAGAGTAGATGTGATTTACAGTAGCGAACACGAACAAGTTCTGACAGCCTAAGCTATGCATTATAGAGGCCATGTTTAACGGATATTTTTTCCTTGCTTTGGGCCATACTACCACCTCTTACAGTTGACTACTATACAATTATAGCAGCAAAGCATCATTACATGTATTCCACTGTCTGAACGGTTTTCGCTTATAACATTCGACTCGTTCGTTTCTGGTACGTGAACCCCTACCTCAGTTTGATACATATATCCTTCTCTATTATTTTAGAAAGTCTGTAACATCACGGAATAACCGCCTACATACATACATTTACTTGCGCCGGAGCCAGTAACTCCGACTCTCAGTAGCATCGTTGGATGACGTTTCCGGACATGGGTTCCTGTCTGAAACGTGATCCATTAAGTCCCCTCTAGAACCTCGTAAAGTGTATAACATGAATTGTGAAACACCCTGCATATCGAAGAAGCAATGCCAGAAAATAGAAGAAAGTTTCAAGAGTGCAATTAAAATTCAAGGTCAAAGGATGTCAGTGAAAAGATACGTTGATGCATTACTATACTCAGTGAAAGTGATGAATTACAGGGATCTGCTGAACTAAACGAATACTCTATCGAGTATAGATGATTGATTGAGAGTAAATCGAAGAAGGACGAAAGTACTGAGAAGCAGCAGAAATGATGACAGCGAGTAACTTGACATCAGGTTTGGTGATCACAAAGTAGATGAAGTTATGGAATTCTGGTACCTATTCAGCGAAATAACACATGACGGATGAAGGAAGGAGGACATGAAAAGCTGACTATCACCGGCAAAAAGTCTACACGTATCCAACATCGCCCTTAATTTGAAGAAGGAATTTCTGAGGATGTGCGTTTCGAGCACTGCCTTGTATGATACTGTAACACGGATTATGGAAAACCGGAAAAGAAGAGAACTGAAGCATTTGAGATGTGGTGCTACAGAAGAATGTTGAAAATTAGGTGCACTGATAAGGTAAGGAGGAAGAGGTTGTAACCTCCCCCTCACTTATCGACCTTAATGACAGTGAAAAATTAAACCGCGTGTACCTAATGGAAATTTGGAAAAAAGCAATCGTCACCGAAGTTAACCTGTCGGTAAAGAGGGAGGAAAGAGTTACATCTAAATGAAAGGAAAATGCAAATGAAACTGGTGGAAATTAATTTTGAAAAGGGGTAAAGTTAATAAAGAAAGTAAATGTGCGGCCGTTACGTTAACAATCAACTAGCGGTAATTAGATATTTGAGATTTGTGGGAAATTACAGCCGCCAGTCCTAAGGACAATTACTATAGTAACAGAAAAAAAAGGTTATTACACATATAATTAGCACTAGAAGCGTGGCAACTGAAGGTTGACACGTGCAGTGTGAAAACTGAAAGTTCGTCAGAAGTAATAAATTTCGCTACACTCTGACTAAATTTAGCAAAAGAATTAATAAAACAGGAAAATCGAAAGCTAATTTAGTGACTGAAGTTAATAGTGAACTTTGTTTCTGAAGCATATCGAAATTCAGTAAAATACAGTTAGTCTTGGGCTACCTCAACAATCATTTCAAAAGCTACTTGAATCTACGTAATTTAGAAATAAGAGATTTAACTTCGAACTTGAGTTAAATGATTCTGGACAATTAACAATAGTAAAATTTAGTACGTACCAAGCTGAGCTGCAGTCACAGGTAAGCTAAAATACGGTTACAAAACTCGCACTCTTAATTTGTGCCTGTGTAATCTAACTATTGTAGCCAGCTATGAATACTTAAAGTGAACTTTGAAATTAAAGCAGTGAAATGGAATTATGCTGGCGTTTGAATTCCAACGACGCTCGGGTTCATTTCGGAAAAGGAAGGGACCCTGCTTGGCAATGCAATTGGGACAATGAGCAACAAAGGTTCATGCTAAGTTGCTGTAATTTTGCGAGGCAAATGGAACAATTTGAAAAGCTGAGGTCTGCCATACAGTTCTGAAACTTTACGTGCTTTTAGTCTTCCTTGTTGGTTGATTGAAGGTTTGAAGCCGTCGATCGAGGAGGTGGCCACAGTCACTCATTGTCGGCCGTCGCTGTTGCAGAAGCTGGATGTTGGCGCGCCTTCTTCTCGACACGGTCACCAGACGAAACGGGCTCTTGATGTGCGCCAGCTAATGCTTCGCGTCCGCGACACCATGTCAGAAACTATCATCGCAAGTCGAGCGCAATTACATGCTGCCAAACCCCGAAAGCGCGGCAACTCGCGGGAGCGTCACACAACACACCTGCTCCACTCGCTACTCCAGCCAGACTCCAACTGCTCTGCCCGCGCTCCACGCGGCAGAGTTAACACTACCAAAGATCCTACACACTTTGATTCTTCACACGACCTATCGATGTAATCGTTCGATAGCAGTTTTCCCTAGGCAAGACCCAGCGTAAAAATACAAATAATATTTACGAAACAAACCAATTATACGTCGACATAAATGCATAAATATATACAGGGTGAGTCACCTAACATTATCGCTGGATATATTTCGTAAACCACATCAAATACTGACGAATCGATTCCACAGACCGAACGTGAGGAGAGGGGCTAGTGTAATTGGTTAATACAAACCATAAAAAAATGCACGGAAGTATGTTTTTTAACACAAACCTACGTTTTTTTAAATGGAACCCCATTAGTTTTGTTAGCACATCTGAACATATAAACAAATACGTAATCAGTACCGTTTGTTGCATTGTAAAATGTTAATTACATCCGGAGATATTGTAACCTAAAGTTGACGCTTGAGTACCACTCCTCCGCTGTTCGATCGTGTGTATCGGAGAGCACCGAATTACGTAGGGATCCAGAGGGAACGGCGATGGACCTTAGGTACAGAAGAGACTAGAACAGCACATTACGTCCACATGCTAACACCTTTTTATTGGTCTTTTTCACTGACGCACATGTACATTACCATGAGGGGTGAGGTACACGTTCGACGGGCGTTTCATAGGACGTGGAGGACGCATAAATTGGCCAGCCCGTTCTCCTGATCTTACACCTCTGGACTTCTTTCTGTGGGGTACGCTAAAGGAGAATGTGTACCGTGATGTGCCTACAACCCCAGAGGCTACGAAACAACATATTGTGGCAGCCTGCGGCGACATTACACCAGATGTACTGCGGCGTGTACGACAGTCATTACGCCAGAGACTGCAATTGTGTGCAGCAAATGATGGCCACCACATTGAACATCTATTGGCCTGACATGTCGGGACCCACTCTATTCCACTCCTTAATTGAAAACGGAAACCACGTGTGTACGTGTACCTCACGCCTCATTGTAATGTACATGTGCGTCAGTGAAAAAGATCAATAAAAAGGTGTTAGCATGTGGACGTAATGTGCCGTTCCAGTCTCTTCTGTACCTAAGGTCCATCACCGTTCCCTCTGGATCCCTACGTAATTCGGTGCTCTCCGATACACACGATCGAACAGGGGAGGAGTGGTACTCAAGCGTCAACTTTAGGTTACAATATCTCCGGATGTAATTAACATTTTACAATGCAACAAACGGCACTGATTACGTATTTGTTTATATGTTCAGATGTGCTAACAAAACTAACGGGGTTCCATTTAAAAAAACGTAGGTTTGTGTTAAAAAACATACTTCCGAGCATTTTTTTATGGTTTGTATTAACCAATTACACTAGCCCCTCTCCTCACGTTCGGTCTGTGGAATCGATTCGTCAGTATTTGATGTGGTTTACGAAATATATCCAGCGGTAACGTTAGGTGACTCACCCTGTATATACAAATAGTAAAACAATTACAATATGTAAAGACACAGAAATGTCATATATTCAGGTAACAAAAATAAGGAAAACAAATTATAGTACAATAGATGGAAATAGGAGGATATGCATTTCCGGCGTTACAAGGTTCTCCAGAGAATTGGCGAGGAAAGGAATACATGGAAAACACTGACAAGAAGATGGAACAGGATGATAGGACGTCTATTAAGACATCACAGAGTAGTTTCCATGATACTGGAGGGATAAAGGATGTAGAAGAAGACAGATATTGGAATACATCCGGCAAATAATTGAGGACGTCGGTTGCAAGAGCTACTCTGAGATGAAGAGGCTGACGCAGGAGAGGAATTCTGGACTGGCCGCCTCAGACCAGTCGTTGCCTGATGACTCAAAGTTTTATATGTCCACCTTTGTCTTTTATCGACAGCATATTGAAAGGAGGAACACGAGGCACTTTCGTGCGCTCCGTAACAGGACATAGTATTCGGCATTAGCGTCTCGTGTGTTTCGTAGGTGCCAACCTCATTGCGGATAACCTCCGACATAATTCACCTAGTTTCCGAGAATGGAAAGAAGTATCGCTCTCCTTCCTTGCTAAACACAACTTGGATACGTTAGTTATATTTCATATGCTGCAATCTGAGATCCAGAACCAGTCAAACGTAAAATGAACAGCGAATACATTATTCGTTATCAACCGTCAATGTCAGGCTAGAAGATTCTGAAAAAACAAGTTTTTCCAGAACAGTTTCTTACAAATCTGATGTGGAAGGCTGCATAGCGCAGAACATGCATTAATCACAAAAAAGTGATTTTTAATGTTTTACGCGTTTTACTGAGAACATAACTACAGAGAGGGTATAGCTTCGCTTCATCTACCTGTGGCGCTTTTTTTTATTTTTTTTTATATCAGCTGACTTGAAATTTTCCTTGCCGTATATCAAACGACGGAAGTCTCTTGGGGCGATCAGCACTCATTGTGGCGCTTGGCGATACGACAGACACGTGTCTGGCGCATCGCAGTCGTCCCAGTGTGAACCACTGAAGTCCCTTTAACCATTTATCCATGCGCTCCGCCGATGCGGGTTGCATTTGCATCGTATCGAGAGACATCGCGTATCGTATCGCCTCGGTGTAAACCGCACCTTGGAGTGGAAAATGAAAATTAGGTAGCCGGCCGAAGTGGCCGTGCGGTTACAGGCGCTGCAGTCTGGAACCGCAAGACCGCTACGGTCGCAGGTTCGAATCCTGCCTCGGGCATGGATGTTTGTGATGTCCTTAGGTTAGTTAGGTTTAACTGGTTCTAAGTTCTAGGGGACTAATGACCTCAGCAGTTGAGTCCCATAGTGCTCAGAGCCATTTGAACCATTTTTTTTGAAAATTAGGTGTGACTTGGCAAAGGCAACGAATGTGTTTGTTCCATAAAAGTTGTGCTAAAACACTGAATTGTAGTGTAGCCTGAGGTCTAAATATGCACCGTATTTAACGCCCGTTTCGTTATAAAAACTACAACCACAAGGCTGATTCAGAAAACATGTGTTATACAATTGAAAAGTCTCGAAAGACTATTTTAGCACACGCACGCACGGGAGTCTGAAATCTCATGTACTTTAATAATTGCACAACCTTTATATATCCAGAATGAGATTTTCACTCTGCAGTGGAGTGTGCGCTGATATGAAACTTCCTGGCAGATTAAAACTGTGTGCCCGACCCTGACTCGTACTCGGGACCTTTGCCTTTCGCGGGCAAGTGCTCTACCATCTGAGCTACCGAAGCACGACTCACGCCCGGTCCGGCTAAGCCATGTCTCCGCAGTATCCTTTCCTTCAGGAGTGCTAGTTCCGCAAGGTTCGCAGAAGAGCTTCTGTAATGTTTGGAAGATGGGAGACGAGGTACTGGCAGAAGTAAAGCTGCGAGGACCGGGCGTGGGTCGTGCTTCGGTAGCTCAGGTGTTAGAGCACTTGCCCGCGAAAGGCAAAGGTCCCGAGTTAGAGTCTCGGTCGGGCACACAGTTTTAATCTGCCAGGAAGTTTCAACCTTTATATAGCTTTTTCAGTTTCTTTACCCGATAATTATTTTGTATTGTTGTGCGATTTAGCACATTAAATGGGCCAAAAGGTACATCAAAGTGTTGCCAGTAGCATAAGAAAAAGAGAAAAACATACACAAAAATTGTAAACAAAAGGGATGTATAGTAGTTAATCTTAGGTACGTTCGGTATTTTTAATGATGCTTTCAAAGTCAGTGGTTACTCAAATTGCTTCACAATGCCATGAAAGAAAAATTTTACTCTGAGAGACTCGGCAACTGGATACAAAGTCGGAATTGAAGCAAGAAATAGCCGTGAGTGCCACAGTAATCAGTAAATTTGTATATACGAGCAGTGACACTATGTCCTGTGAAATGGCTCTTCGTTTTGCTCTTCAAAGCGCAGAGCTCAGTTTTCTCCTGACATCGAATGGTAATTTTGATAATGGCTAAGAAGTGCTTACACCAAACCCATGGCACTTACGAAGAGAATATCTTGTCTAGCGGCGCAATGACGCTGCAAGTATAAAATCGTTCAAATGGCTCTGAGCACTATGGGACATAACAGCTGAGGTCACCAGTCCTCTAGAACTTAGAACTACTTAAACCTAACTAACCTAAGGACATCACACACATCCATGCACGAGGCAGGATTCGAACCTGCGACCGTAGAAGTCGCTCAGTTCCCGACTGAAGCGCCTAGAACCGTTCGGCCACCAACGGCCGGCTAAACAACTCAATCTCAATTATATGGCACAGGTACAGCGAACATGGAGAGACATCGCTCACAATGCACATATCTGATAATCGAGACGGAGCATAGTAAAAAACGCTTGAAGCCCTTTAGAGATAAATGACGCGATTATTAAAAACAAAATATAATGGGAGGAAACGAAAATACCTAATGAACATGCAGCTTTGAGTACCATTTCTTACAGGCAAACATCCTGTGTTTCGGAGGTGATGCCATCAGACTCTCATAATTAAATGGTTTATAAGTTCTGGGTTAACAGCAGCTGTTGTATAAAAAACTAGCTGGTTACCTAACGTCGGCCGCATATTCATTTAATCAAATTTTCCGTTAATCCATTGTAATGTATTAAGTTATTACGAGATAACATTGGCAGCAGTAAGGCACGCAGCCGTATAGCAAGGTGTCTTCAGAATGGCTACGAGGTTTTCTTCGCTCTGACTCACAGCGCAGCTGACGCTACCAGCCGTGAGAACGGTGTCAAGTAACATTCAGTCGGTACGCAAATTCATACCCCCTGCGAATCTAAATAAACGATAGTAATTATCATCCGATTTTGTTCAAACTTGGTACGCAATCTTTTGTTATTGAGGAAATGATCCTGAAAAATTTCAGATTTTCATCTATTATAGTTACGGAGATTGAGAAAATTACTTAAATGTCCTAAAACCGACACTTGTTTCAAAATTCGGTTAGGAACAATAACCAAATACCTTTTATTATAATCTTACGTCATAACAAATCTCACAGTATATAAAACCACTTAATTGGAATTTTCTTTTCAAAACTTTAATTATTCTGTGTTATACAGATACAGTAGAGCGTCGATTATCCGAACGTCGGTCAACCGAACGACCGCTCAACTCGCTCGCACCTGTTACTCTCCCACCCTGCCGTCTATCATCCCCCTCACTCCCACACCACTGCACTGGCAGTAGGAGTAGCGGCAGTATCAAAGCTGTTCACAGCAACAGCTGCGCCAGCTTAGAGTTGAGGCGTGCCACTCCGCGCAGTTTGACGGATTGCGCGCCCCCAAGAAGAGCTACTCACGGTGCAAACAGTCACCTTCTGTTCTCTGTTACGACCACTTGTGTGCTGCTGCGTGCAGAAGTGAACTTGACGATACAAAATGCTTAAACGTAAACGTGCTGTCCTTTCTATGAGGGACAAGTACGAGATTATTAAAAGGTTAGAAGAAGGTGAATCTGCAACCACTTTATGCAATGAGTACAGCTCGATTATCCGAACAAATCAGTTTTCCGAACACCCATGTCCCCCAATTACTTCGGATAGTCGACGCTCTACTGCAGTTAGATAGACAGAGAGAAGAGGGGCGTCGAGATAATCGCTCGCTAACCTGCTTCCGAGTTACACCATGTTAGATGTCTCCGTCAAAATAATATGTAAAATGAACTAGTGAGATCATTTCAGATAGAACGTGCCGTCACTACAGGACAGCCGGCCGTGTGGCCGAGCGGCTCTAGTCGCTTTAGTCTTGACGGTCTCAGATTCGAATCCTGCCTCGGGCATGGATGTCTCTGGTGTCCTTAGGTTAGTTAGGTTTAAGTAGTTCTAAGTTCTAGGGGACTAATAACCTCAGATGTTAAATCCCATAGTACTGAGTGCTATTTGAAACATTTTTGACTAAAGGAAACTGTTTCGGAATTAATTAGTTGGACATTTGTAAGTGTTCATCTTTTGGTTGTAGAGACAATTCCGTATGGTATATTCTGTGTTCTTTATGGAATGCCTTGGCAAGCACTTCTTACACAGAAGATCATTGAACGACCGAAAGCAAAACTCGCTAATAGTGGTGGGTCAGTGACTATTAGATCTTAAAAATTAATCAGGACAGACGTGCAGGAATTCTGGCTCCTTTTACGTGTGAAATACGTTGGATAAACAGTGAACTTGGAATGATAAAGCATTTGCATTATTAAATACGGACTTTATAGCCATTTCATGTGCTTCCTTACGAATAAAAAGACGTTAACCGAATTTTCAAATGCTTACGGCAATTAAACTGCATTCTCCCACCACCCGAAATTTATGAAAGGGAACTTACAGAAACTGCAGAGTGAAGGGACTTCGGAAGGAAGAAACGTAGAGGTAGGTGAACTGTTCGATGAAAGCGACAGAGAGAGAACAATGGAGAGGAAAGAATGACAGAACGACCCCGCCCTTCCACAATTGGTGCATTTAGCGTCCGGGAAATGGTAAGTTCGATTATATACGAACTTCAAAAGCAGCAGTGTAACTAACCCGATAAATGAAAGACCCGCACATGTTAAAGGAACTTTAATAGGACAGCAGTAGCGAAGTGGAGAATATAGCGACGAGAACAACAGGCGTAGAAAGGGGCTGACGACTTCGGCAACACCTGAACATCACGAGGCAACGAGCAACTGCAGTTGGGAGTCTGCGGCAGTTGGCAGCAGTGGCTGGAGCGTGGACCCAGAAACTACACCTGCAGTGGCAGAGCTTAGGGAACGGACTCGCTGGAACATCTCGTCGTGCTGGCGACGGTAGAGAAAAGTATTTTACTTCGTTTGGTGTGTGTGTGTGTGTGTGTGTGTGTGTGTGCGCGCGCGCGCGCGCGCGCGCGCAAAGAAAATTGTGAACATGGTGGAAAATAAGAACCATGAGACAGACGAGAAAGTGGGAGTAGATATGAGGAAAATAAAATATGCAGATGATTCAGTGACTGGTAAATTTAGTTTTGATGTATCACAAGCAAATGATAGTGGCCGGCCTGACTCAATGCATACTAACTATGGGATAGAAAATGAACTAAACATGGTAGAAACCGAGCTCAAATGTGTGCCTGTTACTATTACTGAGATAAAGCAGGGACCAGTGTCAATTGCTTGTGAGCAAAAAGATCGTGTTTCAGTAATATTAGTGAATATTTTGAAACATATGAAGGAAATGGGTGCTGATATTAAGAATTCTTTAAGGTCTGATATAAATGAGTTGCATACTGAAGTTGATCAGGGATTTACGAATTTGTCAGTAGCCGGGATGGAAAACAAAGTTTGTAAATTAAGGGACTCATGGAAAAATGATAAAACTGTGTTTAGTAACAGTTTAAGAAGTGAGATTAGTAAGATAAAACAAGAATGTAATCATGCTGTTGTAACAGTGAAAAGTGAACTGGCATATCAAATTAACCAAGTTGCTGATGACAACAATCAATTAGAGAAACAAATACATATAAAGTTACATAAAATCTAGTAACAGGTCAGTGTGGGAAAACAACGTGAGGAAAATCAAAAACACTAATGGAAAATCAAATTAAGGAAGGAAAAGATGTCTCTGCGAAATTTGGAATGCAAATGGCTACTAAAATTACTAACCTAGAAACTAACAGAAGTCAGTTTAGTACAGTTGTAGATGAACGACTATAACCATGAAGGTAGACTAAACAGAGTAGAACAGAGTGTTATCAGCAGTAGTGGTTGTATAATATCTAATGGTGTAGTAGAATCATCAGAAATTGCATACGTGAGTCATCGGCAACTTTTGCGGTTCGATAAGAGTAAAAATGTACATCCGAAGATATTCTGGAGTGATTTTGAAGTCATTCTGCCTAAGTCTTGGAATGATAATTTTGTATCCCACCTGGAAGGTGGCGCGTGGGTCTGCTCCTGTGAACTGAAGAGTAGGCCGAATGTAGGAAGCGAGTAGAAGCAGGTGAGATAAAAACCTCGCTACTGCTTTTTACGTAAAAGCACATTTAATAGAGAATATTAGTCAATGACATACGTGGCTTCTGGTAAAGATGAGCACGTAGGTGCAAAGCCGGATATATCAAAGCTAACACAGGCAAAATCTGTAGTAGCTCGCCCACTATCGAGATGAAACAATGTTGGTTCGTCGTCAGCTCGCGAACAAATGGGGAGAATCTGGAGCGGCGCTCGTAGAGCTACACAGCGCCGGCTAGAGTGCGCTGTCGTCGGTGTCTTAACGCCAACCTAAGAACTTGTAACTACACTGTGGCATCGTAGCTATCTATACAACATCCCTCCCCCTGAAACGGCGCACTTGCGTTGGGTAGGGTTTCCGACGGCAGGTGGAGGGACGCAGGGGTGGCGCAACTGAGGGGGCGAACAGCGAAAGTGCCGGGGCGTGCTGCCCACCCGCGACTCCGAATTCCTCGCTAGGGGGCGAGGAAAACGCCCCGTGGAAAACCTGCCCAGGCCGCGCACCGCTACTGGGTATGCTCGGATGAGGAGACGGTCTCCATGGGCGACGGCGGCGGCGGCGTGACGGCAGCCTCAGCGTCCATCGGTTCAGGCACCACGGAGAAACACGGCGGCGGCGAGAGTCGCCCGCCCAGTGCAGGAGACCGGAATAGCAGCAACGGCGGCGGCGGCGGCAGGATCGCGCACGGCGGAGGCGCGAGCGACGGTGCGCCGTCGGTGGAGTCGTGGGCTGAGGCGGCAGAAAACCGAGGACGGCACAAACGGATCTGGTTACGGTGTCGCTTGGCAGTGCCGGAGGGACCAGAAATGACAAATAAGGCGCGGCCAAGCTGGCGAAGAATGCGCCCCTGCTCCCAGCTCTGCCTGCCAGTGAAAACGCGATAGAACACCAAATCATGCGGCGCCAAGCCTGAACGAGGCGAAGCAGCGGGAGCGCGCCGCGGCGGGTGCAATAGCTGCAGGAGCGACCGATGGGCGCGAACATGTAACAATTCCGCTGGGGGAACGGGTGCCGCGCGGATGGGCGCGATATGAATCAAGGAAATTCCAAAGCGCGCGATCGCGAGAGTGCGTGGCGCGCAACTTGCTCATCTGCTACTTTACATACGCACAAAACGTTCAGCCTCGCCGTTTCACTGGGGGTGGAACGGGGTCGAGGTCAAATGGCGAATGCCATTAGCAGCACAGAACGCTTCAAACTCTGAGGACACAAATTTGGGGCCTTTGTCGGAGACAACTTCAGGCAGGCCCTCAATGCAAAGAACAGACGTCATAGCCCGAATAGTACTGGCAGATGTAGAAAACATAGGTGCAACAAAAGGAAAGTTACCGTAACATCAATAACTATCGATCAGCGGGTGTCCCAGAGAGAACCCACCTAATCAATATGAGCGCTCTGCCAGGGCGCAGTAGGAGTTGACCACGCAAAGAAGCGGTGGCGGGGAGCAGATTGGTGCTCCGCGCAAGAGCAACAGTTAGAAGCAAATTCTCAATTCGTTTATCAATGCCGACCCAAGTGCAATGACGACGCGCTAATTGTTTTGTCCGCACTATACCCCAATGACCAGCGTGCAGCAGTCTGAGGATTTCCGACTGCAACGAACGAGGTAAAACCACACAAGACTGATCATTGTTAATTCGTAACAAAGTAACACCATGGTGTACAGACAAGTTGTGACGTTGCGCAAAGTAACGCCGAACAAGGGGATCACTAATCTGGGTAGCAGGTGGAGACCATTGAGAACGAGCATGCTGCAAAAGAATCTGCAAAGAGGCATCGGCGTCTGTCGAGGGAGCAATGCGACGAAAATCCACCGGAAAACCATCAGCTAATTCCTGATCTGGCGAATCAATAAACATGCAGGACAATTCGGAAGAATCAAACACTTTGTCAGGACCGATATGCAGACGAGACAAAGCGTCAGCATTGACATTGTGGGCCGTAGGCCGAAACCAAATTTCATAATTGTATTAGACAAAAACAAGGACCAACATTGCAACTTTTGTGCAGCACGGGCCGGAACTGGCTAAAGAAGCAACCGGGCGATCGACAGAATTAATGCGGTGCGAGGGAACCGCTCCGATGCCATGAGACGATGCATCGACAGCCAGAACAACTGGTTTGGAATGACCGAATGGAATCAAATAGCGGTCACAAAACAAAGCAGATTTGAGCTTGTGGAAAGCAGCGTCACATTCGAAAGACCAAACAAAAGAAACGTTCTTACGCTTAAGGCGATGGGAAGGCGCTGCAATCTGCGCTGCATTTGGTCTAAAGCAAGCATAATATAAAATTTTATGCAACATAGACTGAAGTTCGTTCAAGTTCCTAGGTGCTGGCGAGTCTCTAATCGCACGGAAATGTGACGGTGAGGGGTGGATACCCTGTCCATTAATCATATGTCCTGAATACTGAATCTCAGTTTGAAAAACGTTGCACTTGTCTCTGTTACACTTTAGTCCTGCTTGCAATTGTACAGTAAATAAGGCACCCAAATTCTGTAAATGTTCGTCATGGTTGCGACCGGATACGTCAATATCATCCAGATAATTTAAACAACCAGGGACAGTGGCACTTAACTGCTGCAAGTAAGACTGAAAAATAGCACGAGCCGAAGGACAACCAAACGGAAGGCGGCAAAACTTGAACAATCCAAGGTGGCTGTTGACCACAAAATAATGCTGCGACTGTCCGTCGAGTGGAATTTGAAAGTGCGCATCCTACAAGTCAATCGTGGAAAAGAATTTTCCCACACCAAGCTTATCAGAAATGTCTTCAGGACGCAGTAAAGGAAACGTAGCTTCCACTGTGTGGGGATTTACGGTAGACGTAAGGTCAGCACATACGGAGACGACCGTTCTGTTCTTTCACGCACACTATAGATGAAGCCCATGACGAAGCAGAAACAGGTTCAATGACACCACTGTCTTGCAAATGCAGAAGTTCAGGAGCTATGGCGTCGCGCAGTGCTAGCGGTATCAGGCGTGCGCCGGAAAATAGGCATGGCATTGTCTTTAACAACACAATGCGGTGCAAAGTCCGTGGCACAGCCAAAGACATCAGAAAGGAATTCAGCAAAATCATCGCACAGTGCCGGCAACACTGTCTGCATGGTCACTAGCGTTGATGCAAAGTACATTGTCCTGAATTGCGAGGCCAAAAAGTTCAAATGCGGATGCCAAAAATGTTCGTAGCATCACTAGAGCGGAGCACATGGAAAGACACCGTACGTGTCATTGCACCATACGTGGCTTGCAAAATACACGCGCCGACCACTGAGATTTCCTGTCCAGTAAAAGCAGTCAGAGTGGAATGTGAACAACGAAGTGCGGGCGAACCAACCAAGTCATATGTCGATCTGTTCAGTAAAGAAACTGACACACTAGTGTCCAGCTGCATGTGAAGAGAACGTCCACAAATGTGCAAAGTTACAAAAAGTTTCCTTGCGTCGTACTGAATGCGCGAGTAAGTGTCTGACAAAACATGTTTATTCACACGACGAACAGTAGAAGCACGTGAAGCAGAGGGCTTTGAATAAATGGCATTAACGTCCATAGGCTTATGTGAATCATGATCACGGTGGTTTCCGTTGTGGTGACGCCCACGCGAGTCACGTGAACGGGAGACAAATTGTGAATTAGAGTTTCTCTTACTACACACATCTTGCAGATGTCGTTTCTTATTACAAAATTAACACTGTGCTTGACGGGATGGGCAACTGTCCTGTGGGTGGGCACGAAAGCAGTTAGGACACGATTTTTGTTTCTGAGTAGGTGCCTGGTTGGAAAACTGTTTACTTGCGCGCGAGTGGCGTGCTGTGCTGTGCTGTGCTGGAGGGCACGTGGAGGGCACGTGTTGTGCTGCGATTCACCCGGGGTCACGTCGAACGTGGAAGTAGCCATGTCTAACGTATCTTGTCTAGCAAGTCCACTACTTCCTGCAAAGACGGGTTTTTAAATTTTAGGATTTCTTCGCGGATGCGGTGATCCGCCACATTCTGCACAATAGCATCTCTAATCATTATATCCGCATGTGAGTGTCCACATGAGCAATTGAAGTCACAATCAGATGTTAGTCTCTGAAAGTCCGGTAACCAAGATTTATTGGACTGAGTAGGGCCACGTCGGAGACTAAAGAATTTGCAGCGTGCAGCTGCCACATTTACACTGTCACGGAAGTGGAAGTTGAATCAATCACTTCGTCCTATGTTTTAATTTCTGGGCAGAGAGTGGGAAAAAATTGTATAAAACACATGGTATAACACAACAACCGCGTTGGCAATGAGAAAGGCAAGTCGCTCTGTACCTGGTATTTTGTATGCTGCGAAGCGTCCCTCGAGCAGGGCGATGTATTCTGGTCAGCGTTCAACGTCAGGATTGAAGGCACAAAATGGCGGCGCCAGACGCGTCGTCGGCGGTGGTACAGGCGGAGACTTCGGAGGCGCCGAAGTAGCTGCAGTTTGTAGTGTGACCAGTCCATTTATGGCAGCAAGCAGCGGCGTCATTTGCTGAGCCTGAAAACGTGCAAGATCCGACAGCGAAGCCTGTTTCTGTGGCGAAGTCATGGTTGATAGAAAAGAAAGTCTTGGAGCAAAGGATGGAAGCACTCAGACGCAGTCACAGTGGGCTAGCACGAAAAGAAAGTAGTACTGAGCATAAAACATAAGAGGAGAGGAAAAAAATGTTTTTTGTCCCTGCTCGTCGCCAGTCCTGGTATCCCGCCTGGAAGGCGGCGAGTGGGTGTGCTCCTATAAACTGGAGGGTAGGCCGAATGTAGGAAGCGAGTAGGGGCACGTGAGGTAAAACTATCGGTACTGCTTTTTAGGTAAAACTACATTTAATAGAGAATATTAGTCAATGACATATACGTAATTTTTGGTAAAGATGAGCACGTAGGTGCGAAGCCGGATGTATCAAAGCTAACACAAGCAAAATTTGTAGTGGCTCGCCCACTACGAAGATGAAACAATGTTGGTTGGTCGTCTGCTCGGAATCAAAGTGGCTAAATCTAGAGCGGCGCTCGTAGAGCTGCACAGCGCCGGCTAGAGGGCGCTGTTGTCGGTGTCGGTGTCGTAATGCCAACCTAAGAACTTGTACCTACACTGTGGCATCATAGCTATCGATACCACAGATAAACAGAAAGTTGATTTCATTACATCAATTTTGATGAGAGATGCTAGAATTTGGGGAAATTGGGCAGCTGATATATATGAAAAGTTAGTAGAATATAAGCTGGCTTTTTTCGATTAATATTGGAGCAAAAGAAAGCAGTTGGAAATTTTATACAACTTGTGCTCAGGAGAAAAATTTGATCCCAAGAAAGAAAGTATTAAACGATTTGTGCAAAAATGGGTAACAACTTTGTTGTATTTGAACACTAAAGTGGAGACAGAACAGATTATTAGGGGAATAGAGAATATGTTGCCCTTATACTGGCGGAATAAAGTAATTTCGGCTCCTAGGTATGATATTGACAAATTTATTCATTATCTTGAGAGGGTGAAGAATATTTTAAAGTAGGAGGAGAGTGCAACAAGGGTCTACAGGCCTCCCATTGGACCAAATGAAAACAGAACCGAGGTACAAGGAAACAGAATAGGAGTACAAAGATCTAGTAATTACCGAGGTAGATACCGACGCCGAGGGGGTTCTTTTGGTAACTGATATAATAACAGAGACCGAAATATGAAATATAGACAGCAGAAATCAGCTGATGGGGTGGAGTTGTGCAGACCGCCAGTCGGAAGGAATGTCAGGGGCAATGACCACGTAGAAGAGGAGGAAAACTAAGGGCAGTCTGTAATGGCGCTAGCGTTTGCAGGCTGAAGCAGCATAATTTAAACCAGCTAGCAAAACCTTTTGTAATAAAAACACCAGCTGAACGTTTTGGGGGTGCGATTATACAAACAAAGATTGCAGAGGAGAGGGACACTGTAAAAAATTATTTTTCAGGGAAATGTTGCGAAATTTTGCGAGAGAAAAAGTCAAAACCGCGAATAAGGAACCAGATTAATGAGGAACAGCTAGTAGAAAGTAACGATTCAGAATAGGATGTGAGGGTAAGGGAGCACTGCAAAGCAGGTGAGGGGCTTACCGTAAACTGTGGGGAAACGGTACTGGAGGTACCGGAGGAAGAGTATAGTAGGGCAGAGGAAGTTTTGCGTAGATTAAATGAAGTAGTTTCGGATAGTGCGGAAGAAGGAACAGAAGAGGAGGAAGCAGGGGGTAGTTCTGAAAGTTCTGACAACACCAAGGGAAGGGTTGCAGCATCTGATGATATTATTAGAGGAGGGAAGTATTTGAAGAAGTGTTTCGATTTATCAGTAGTGGACACACTAATGAAAGTTGCCACAGTTTTAGAAGAAGAGTACTCAGTGAATGTGTGTGTAATTTCCACGGAAGGT
Organism: Schistocerca nitens; assembly: GCF_023898315.1. Classification (NCBI taxonomy): domain Eukaryota; kingdom Metazoa; phylum Arthropoda; class Insecta; order Orthoptera; family Acrididae; genus Schistocerca; species Schistocerca nitens. The sequence goes on from NC_064616.1 coordinate 956,606,329, forward strand.
GTAGGTTTCAATGGACGTGACGGGGTGCAAGATTTGTTAGATGAACCTGATTCTGAATTCAGAGAAAAAACTACAAGACAACCTATAATTGAAGTGACAATTTTTAATGAAAGAGTTCCTTGTTTATTAGATAGTGGTTCAAATGTATGTGCAGTGTCACAGGGTTTTGTAAATGCTCTCTCTACTAGTAAGAATGTGGTTATAATGCCAGTGAGTGGCATAAATATCATTGTAGCCACAGGAAAAAGTAAAAATGTAGTCAATCGTGAAATTACGCTATCTGTCAGGATTGGTGAGGTAGAATTGGTGCACAACTTTTTAATAATGAATGGATTAAGTGTTGAAATGCTGGTGGATGTCTCTTCATCGTTCAGAACTTTTGCCATCTTCTTTCCTTCTTCCCTAATGTAGTAAAGAATGAGGTAAAGAGGCATAATAGGGAGAAGTTTTGGAAGTAGATGACTAAAAAAAAACTAACACAGATAAATGTGGAATGAAAGTGATACTGAAAAGATTAAAGTAATGTCACTACGTAATAGGTGATGACTGAGCAAAGTTTTGAAACATGTAGAATTGTTTTTTGTAAGATGATCGGAGTAAAGGAATAAGGAATGTTCTTATTAGAAATAAGTAAATGAATTATATATCTGATGTGTATTTGAGAGTCTCAGAAGTGGGCATAAATATTTTCAACAGTTGTTGTAATTTCGCATCCTGTGTGTATAATAACGTATTTTATGTAAAGTCATGAAATATTTTTTCTGAAAGAAAAAGTTAATAGAGAAAATGTTCGGAAATTTTTTGGAGTAAGTATTACTTTCAGCAGGAACTTGCTTAAGTAATCTTTCACTAAGAAAGTAGTCGTGCAAATTTTGGTACGGTTGGTATTTTTGAATAATGGTTAATTCATTTTTTACTGAAAATAATTAGTACTATATGAGACTATGGTAACAAGATGTTGGATTGCAATGAATATGTAGTTGTCTTGGGAAAAAGTTTTGTGAAGAAAAAGAGTAATTATGGACTATGATAAATATATATGTATAAAGTTCGGATGGAAAAATCCGAAACGAGACTAGAAAAAAACCAATTTAGGACTGAGCCGTTACAGCCTGTCATCTCGGCTGCTAGTGATACGAGGCCGTTGGGATCCAGCACGGCGTTCCGTATTACCCTCCTGAACCCACCGATTCCATATTCTGTTTGTGTATGAGAAGTCGGTTGGAAACTTTCTTCATGTCAGCATGTTGTAGGTGTCGCCACCGGCGCCAACCTTGTGTGAATGGTCTGAAAAGCTAAACATTTGCATATCACAGCATCATCTTCCTGTTGGTTAAATTTCACGTCTCTAGCACGTCATCTTCGTGGTGTAGCAATTTTAATGGTCAGTAGTGTATTAAACAATATATTATAATTGAAATTGTAATGACGTAAATGACTATCTGATTATTGATTGACTAAGCCAAGTTTTGCCGCGAGAATGATCTGGAAGGATCTTTCTGATTGGTCATTCAGATCAATAGCCAATCAGAATCAAGCGGTTTCTGCATGCAGATACTTAGATAGGCAGAGAGAAGAGGAGCATCGAGATAGTCGCTCTCTAACCTGCTTCCGAGTAACAACATGTTAGATGTCTCGGTGAAAATAATATGCAAAATGAAGAACTAGTAGGATCATTCCAGATAGAACATGTCGTGACTAAAGCGGTTTAAGTTACGAGCATTTTGAGGAAAGTATGATACTTCGGGATTAATTAGTCGAAATTTTATTATCGTGGTCAACGGCCTTGCCGCAGTGGATACACTGGTTCCCGTGAGATCACCCAAGTTAAGCGCTGTTGTGCGTGGCCGGCACTTGGATGGGTGACCATCCAGCCGCCATGCGCTGTTGCCATTTTTCGGGGTCCACTCAGCCTCGTGATGTCAATTGAGGAGCTACTCGACCGAATAGTAGCGGCTTCAGTCAAGAATACCATCATAACGACCGGGAGAGTGGTGTGCTGAGCCCACGCACCTCCTATCCGCATCCTCCACTGAGGATGACACGGCGGTCGGATGGTCCCGGTAGGCCACTCGTGGCCTGAAGATGGAGTGCTTTTTATTAGCGTGTCATCTTTTGGTCATAGAGACAATTCCGTTCGGCGTATTCCGTGTTCTTTATGGAATACTTCTAACGTAGAAGACCATTGAAACAACCGAAAGCAAAACTCGCTAATAGTGGTGGGTCAGTGACTGTTAGATCGCAAAATTTAATTGGGACGGACTTGCAGGAATTCTGGCTGCTTTTACGTGTGAGCCGGCCGGTGTGGCCGAGCGGTTCTAGGCGCTTCAGTCTGGAACCGCGCGACCGCTATGGTCGCAGGTTCGAATCCTGCCTCGGGCATGGATGTGTGTGATGTCCTTAGGTCAGTTCGGTTTAAGTAGTTCTAAGTTCTAGGGGACTGATGCTAAGTCCCATAGTGCTCAGATGCATTTGAACCATTTTTTAAATGTGAAATATGGTGGATAAACAGTGAACTTGGAATGATAAAGCATTTATATTATTAAATACGGATTTGATAGCCATTTCATGTGCTTCCTTACGAATAAAATATTCAAATGCTTACTGCAATTAAACTGCATTCTTCTAACGCCCGAAATTTCTGAAAAAGAACTTACAGGAACTGATTTGCAACTTGAGTTACTGGGCGTCTGTGCGATAGGTATTAGGTAGTGGTTTCATCAACGCTTTTACACTGCCTAGCGAGTATCTACTACCGCAGATTGAAGGGACGTCGGAAGGCAGAAATATAGGGGTAGGTGAAATGTTCGGTAAAAATGACTTAGAGAGAGTAAGAAGACGAAAGAACCACAGAACGACACCGAGCCGCCGCATCATCTATTCCTTCTCCTTCTTTCTGTCTACCCCTTCCTTCCCTCCCTCTCAGTCCTCCTTGTCTTCCCTCTCACTGTCAGCCTCAAAAAAATGGTTCATATGGCTCCGAGCACTATGGGACTCAACTGCTGAGGTCATAAGTCCCCAAAACTTAGAACTACTTAAACCTAACTAACCTAAGGACAACACACACATCCATGCCCGAGGCAGGATTCCAACCTGCGACCGTAGCGGTCGCGCGGTTCCAGACTGTAGCGCCAGAACCGCTCGGCCACCAGCGGCCGTCACTGTCAGCCTCCTCAAATCCCCCGCGCACCACTTTCTGTCCATCTCCCCCTCTCATCTTTCGATGTACACCTCTGCCCTCTCCCTTTACATCTCATCATACCCCTTCTATATGTGTATCTCTTTCTGCCGATAGCCGGCCGCGGTGGTCTCGCGGTTCTAGGCGCGGAGTCCGGAACCGTGCGACTGCTACGGTCGCAGGTTCGAATCCTGCCTCGGGCATGGATGTGTGTGATGTCCTTAGGTTAGTTAGGTTTAATTAGTTCTAAGTTCTCGGGGACTTATGACCACAGCAGTTGAGTCCCATAGTGCTCAGAGCCATTTTTTTTTCTGCCGATAACTTCGCTGCCCTCTGTCTGTCAGACACTGCCTCCCACTAATTCTGTCCGTCTCCATCTCCCCACTATTTTTGTCCCCATCTCATCGATCCCCTCTCTGTTTATCTCCATCTCCTTCTCCCCCACCCTTTTCCCTCCCCCACAGTATTTCTTTTCCGATCCTAAGTGACACATGTAACAAGTTCGTCTGAAATCGGTGCAGGACGTAGGAGAAGTCTTTACCGGGCGCTTAGCTCGTGTAAGCCTAAGTCACATATATTTCACATACTTCTAACGTATATCATACATATTTGTAGACGTATTTCATCTACACTCCTGGAAATTGAAATAAGAACACCGTGAATTCATTGTCCCAGGAAGGGGAAACTTTATTGACACATTCCTGGGGTCAGATACATCACATGATCACACTGACAGAACCACAGGCACATAGACACAGGCAACAGAGCATGCACAATGTCGGCACTAGTACAGTGTATATCCACCTTTCGCAGCAATGCACGCTGCTATTCTCCCATGGAGACGATCGTAGAGATGCTGGATGTAGTCCTGTGGAACGGCTTGCCATGCCATTTCCACCTGGCGCCTCAGTTGGACCAGCGTTCGTGCCGGACGTGCAGACCGCGTGAGACGACGCTTCATCCAGTCCCAAACATGCTCAATGGGGGACAGATCCGGAGATCTTGCTGGCCAGGGTAGTTGACGTACACCTTCTAGAGCACGTTGGGTGGCACGGGATACATGCGGACGTGCATTGTCCTGTTGGAACAGCAAGTTCCCTTGCCGGTCTAGGAATGGTAGAACGATGGGTTCGATGACGGTTTGGATGTACCGTGCACTATTCAGTGTCCCCTCGACGATCACCAGTGGTGTACGGCCAGTGTAGGAGATCGCTCCCCACACCATGATGCCGGGTGTTGGCCCTGTGTGCCTCGGTCGTTGGCGTGCATCCGTGCGTCGCTGCGGTCCGGTCCCAGGTCGACGGGCACGTGCACCTTCCGCACCACTGGCGACAACATCGATGTACTGTGGAGACCTCACGCCCCACGTGTTGAGCAATTCGGCGGTACGTCCACCCGGCCTCCCGCATGCCCACTATACGCCCTCGCTCAATGTCCGTCAACTGCACATACGGTTCACGTCCACGCTGTCGCGGCATGCTACCAGTGTTAAAGACTGCGATGGAGCTCCGTATGCCACGGCAAACTGGCTGACACTGACGGCGGCGGTGCACAAATGCTGCGCAGCTAGCGCCATTCGACGGCCAACACCGCGGTTCCTGGTGTGTCCGCTGTGCCGTGCGTGTGATCATTGCTTGTACAGCCCTCTCGCAGTGTCCGGAGCAAGTATGGTGGGTCTGACACACCGGTGTCAATGTGTTCTTTTTTCCATTTCCAGGAGTGTACATCTCCAACGAAATTTCGTTTTCAACTAACAGGCTCTGAGCACTATGCGACTTAACTTCTGAGGTCATCAGTCGCCTAGAACTTAGAACTAATTAAACCTAACTAACCTAAGTACATCACACACATCCATCTCCGAGGCAGGATTCGAACCTGCGACCGTAGCGGTCGCTTGGTTCCAGACTGTAGCGCCTAGAACCGCACGGCATTTCGTTTTCACACAGCTCAATGTTTATGACACATTTTCTCCTAAACTATATATCATTCAGTGATATGATTTTGTAGGTACATTCAGTGGCAGATGTGGATACTGCCTGCGAAATTTATTGGGAATAGATGTAGTAGTGAAGGAATAGTAAACAGGAAAGTCATGCGAGAGGCGGCAATTTTTGACGCAACACATGGTTTATGTCGTCTAATCTCCTGAGCGATGTATCGTAGAATGATATAATTTTGCTGAGATATTCAGTGTTATATGTACCTGATGAGGCAGTTTTACTGCATGAACACCGAAAAAGTAGTAAGATGATAAACTTCACTTCTTCCATCGTTTAATTGAGGGTGGGGGAGTGGGGGAGGGGTGGGGGAGGGGTGTAAAGGTTCAAAACGATGTGTAAAGCTGTAAAGTTGGTTGCAACTAAGTGCTTTTTTTCTCAAATACCATATGATTAAGGTCTGCATCTTTTCACGTCGCGTGTCACACCTCTTTTTCACCCCAGCCCCCATCCCTTTGATAGGTAGGTGACTATTACCTCGAAAGTGATTCTTTCCAGACCGTAAGTGAAATTTGTAGCAAGTTTGCTTCCAATCGATCCAGAAATATAGCATGGAATGTGGAACATACATATGTATGACCGCGAATACCTTGAGTACCAGTTCAAAAGTGTTTTCACAGACCTTCCTTGTTTGTCAGAATATCTGACTGAAGACAGTCTGTTACATTATTTGTTAAGCATCGTCTTTTGAACATGGTTTTGATCATTTGAGTCAGAAGTCTCCTACGATAACCTATGTCAATAGTAGATCAACACCCAATTGACTCGCGCGAAAATAAAACTGCTCATTTCTATGGGGTATCTGGATTTTTCAAATATCCCACTGTTACTATCTTTCTCACTTGAATAAACAACTAAGTGTGCGAATTTTAGTTAGAATTTTTGAATAACGTAATGCAAATTAAGAACAAAGGTATAAAGAAGTAGAATTTATGAACTATGAATACTCACAAGATGCTGATAAAATGATAGTCGTGGAAATGAGGAAACTGTTATTGCATCTCAAAAGGCCTACAACGCGCTAACAAACAAACACGTACATCTGAAGGTCTGGAGCAATAATGTAGATGAAGCTCTGAAAGGAATAGACTTCGAGTTTTTCTTTCAGCGGACAACGTGACCTTGCGACAGCGAACCGTGTGCAAATTTTGGTAGAGACTGATGTAAACTGGTGCGACACGAGTAGAGTTCCGTCGTCTTACTATTGTTGCGATTTCAGATTTAGTGTGACTAGCTTTAATATCGGAATCTGCAACAGCAGATGATAGGAAAAACATACTTACATTGTGGGCAGAAAGATTTTCAGAATTAATATTTAAGTCAGTTTTGGACGCGCCTAACGAACACATTAGGAACGCCGGTCAAACGTTCAATAAATATTTTGGAACATAAAAGGTGAGAAAGATTTAGATTTGTCAAACGTAGAAATACGTAGATTCGCAGCTGGGAAAATACAAGTGAACGCGTGAATGTTTGCGGCACACAGAAGGCAGCGGAGGTGGCTATACCTTGTAGATACGGGTTACGAAACGGCGTACGCAGCCAAAACTGCAAGAAGCGTCGAAAAAGTTTGTAGAGCATACTGCAGATTCTGTTAACTTCCTCCAAGGCAGGGAAAAAGCCTTTACTTAGTGCAATCCTACAATGAATGTGGCAATAAGCGCAATGGCATATAAGCTATTGTTTATCATAACTAACTGCGTCCAAACAAGCCGGAGGAAGCCCAACGGTACCAGCTAACCCCCGTATCATCCTTAGTCGATAGACGTCACGGGATACGGATATGGAGGGAAATGTAGTCAGCACGCCGCTCTCCCAGCCGTTGTCAGTTTTCGTGATCGAAGCCGCTACTTTTCTATCAAGTAGCTCCGTAGTTAGCCTCACAAGCATGAGAGAACCCTGCATGCCAATAACGCTCGGTGGGTAACCCAGCCCGAGAGCTCTTAACTTCCGTGAACTGACAGAAACCGTTGCGGCAAGGCCATTGACACTTTTTATCATAGTTCATCTTAAATTACAGTACTACGGAAGGAAATTGTGTTTAGAGCTTTCATGAACTTACATTTCTAACTTTGAAGGTGTAAATTCCCATGGGATTTTAGTTTAAGATTTGATGGGCTGTTCAGTTACACGTGGCGCTGCGTGACAGGACTTAGTTAAATCTGTGTATCGCCACAACGAGATTTTGATTTACGTAACTCTCAGTTTCGTAAATTTTACATTGCAAACTGGATACGAAAATTGGTAGTTTCACGACAACCTATAAATGAGTAGGTAAACAAACAAATAGAACAGTTAAGCAGTTAATACTCAACTGTGCGAAAAATCCAATTAGGCCAGAACGAGAGCGGTGCCAAATGACGTCAGATCACAATGTACGAGATGCGAATTCTATCATGCATCATGTGATGGCTGACGATAAAGTAGGGCAAAACAACACCTTAGCAAACAGTTCAATTGTGATTCAACAAGCATCAGAAACTGGGACCATGTCGTTACTAGTAAATTTACATAGATAATCCGCTGCGCGAATGTATCCAGATTCGAAATATGGAGCAGGATACGTTTCCGTACAAACTAAAAGTGAACCGCACATCACAATGGAGGCGGTTGAGCTGAGTACTGGTGTTGATTCAGTGAGTTAAACAGCATAGAGGTTTAAATGAACACTAATATGAATAATGTAGACATAGGTACTACTACAAAGGTGGAAACCAACATAAATCAGTTGGAAACTAATATTCAATTGGGGAATTTCAAACTGAAAAATGAAAATAAGACTCAGATGGAGACTTAGTGTATTAAATGAGAAAGCACGATATCTAATTTGGATACAAACCGTTCGAAAACAATTTATGAGAATTTGGCTATTTTGACTACGCAAAGCCAAGACATCACACAAATAAGTGAAATCAGTAGGTACTGATGAAGCAGAAGTAACATAAAGTCCGGAAAAAGTTACCTAATTTGAGGACAAATTCGACACTGACATTCAGAGGACAGATGAAACGGTAGAACATCTAACTGAGGGGAAATTACAAGTGACAGAGCCCGCAGTTAAGATAGAGGTTTCAGGAAAGTGTACATTCGAATATGAGGAGTTGCATAACACTGTGACGAGTGTGCAACGAAGCGAAGTTTCTTGCGTACAACAGGTAGAAGCGACGACACTCCGTAAAATGACGGAATTGTTATGGTTACAAGTATTCTTTTGGTACAAAAATTAGAGATCTTGAGTAAAGAGGATAAGTTCGATCCTCAGAAAAAACAAGAAGAGTGGTATCCATCCGGTTTCATAAAAAACTAGGAGCAGAAAAACGAGGCAAGGGAAAGAAAATTTGATGATTGATTCGTTACCAGGGCATGCAAATCACTATGAGCTGAACCTGGGATTGGAGAATTTGATATTTCCAGACTTTGAAAATATATTCATGGAAGACCATTTGTCTATGCAGAAGTAGGACAGCTTGTGGCCACAAGTTGCTGTCACAAGAATGCCATACGATGCACGTGAATCCATTACAGAGTATTGTGAATTGTGATCCAAGTATATAGTGAGTAGAATGTCTGAATGAGAGATTGTACGGGAGCTTTGGAAAACACGGCCCGCCGACTCTACATGATACTCAGAGACTAATTGTCATAGTTTTGATACGTTTTTGGGAAAAGTGGAGACCGAAGGTTGACTGCACAAAACACGCAAACAAAAAGTGAATGAAAGGCGACCTGAACGAGGTGAAAGAAACGGACCACAGATTAATACGACGAGAGAAAGAGGCCGGGGACGTTATTCTCAATGGGGAAGAGGAAACATTAATGGTAACAGAGCGCGAGAAGAAATGAAAAACAAAGGACTGCACAGGTCGGGAGCCTAACATGTATGGGGAAGAAAAAAATGGCCCAAAAGTAGTAGGCGTTATACGAAGTACTGAGGAAGAGAGAATACAGGCGAGACCATTAAGCATTGTTTGCATGAAGAGTAGTTTCGAAACTACTCATCACTATTGAAGGATTTATATTGGGATACAGATGGTGGAAAGAGATGAAGCAACAGCAGCTACTGGAGGAGACAAAAGAGAATCGAGCGGAATCACAGGGCAGAAGTAAAGAAGATAAGAGGGTTCGAGGTTAGCAAGCAATTTTAGAGATCGGAGTGCCGATCATGGAACATGTTGTCGCAAGTGGCGTCAGCAGAGAATGCAGGTAGGTGTTGCAACTCAGTGATGTTGTGTGGAGTAAAGAATTCGACTGTAAAGTCAACGAATTCCAACGATGAGGCATCAAAGGGGAAAAGAGAGGCAGTGGAAAGGAGCATGGTGCAGAGACGCATGATTAATTAGAGATAATCTTATTCACAAAAGTAATCATCATTTCGAGTATCAGCCTTTTCAGGAACATGAAACTTCTAATGAAAATGCAAATTCTGACCCTGAAATTAAGTGTGTAGAGTGCCATGCCGATTTCAATAAATGTCTGGTGATAGCCCTAGTACAAACACGTGGAAGTCAGTCGTGAATTGGGATGGAAGAACGTTTATCCGACGTGGACATTAATTTTGTACATGTCTTGAATGTATTAGAGCAACCGCAGGAAGAAGAGAAGAACGCAAGCAGCAATTTAACGAGTTCATTTCTCCAGATAGAGAAATAGATGGACTTGATTTTAACCTGAGTAGGTTATTTAAGCAAGAGGTTGCGCAAGTTAGTTGATGACCAGGCATCATTATGATCGGAAAGCACTGCTGAAGTTGTAGGAGGGGAAGAAGTTTCCAGTACTATGGTAGGGAGGAGGATGCTGCAGTAGTATATGTAAACATCATGCTACGGGAAAAGATGGTGTGGTAAAAGCCTCCACATTAGATGTTCAACAATCTAAAGACCAGATTTTTATTAAGACAATACCTTGCATTCTAAAAGGATCTGATGCAGGAATGTCTAGAAGACTGAAAGAAGGACACTAGAATGAATTAATGCCAGTAATGGGTGTTAAAGTGATGGTTGCTATGGACAACGTAGCAAGACCATAAAGTACTAACTCTTCGTGGACTTTAGAACAGAAGAAGAGATGTTCAGTTACATATTTCTGGCAGTACCAGAACTATGTCCGGAGGTTATCTTAGAGACCGACTGCTTAATGAAACAGAGAGATTTAATGGACTGCAAACGAGAAGCTATTGCATGTCATGCAGAAAGGAAGTTGTTAAATATTTCTTTCGAAACAGCTTCTGTTATGAAAGAATACCAGCTGAAATATATATTGTACAAAGAAGATGTGGAATTGGGTTTAGGGTTTGGATATAACTGGTGTCCATTCTGTAGTACTCTAGATAAGGAAGGAAAGGAGCCACATTTACGAAAAGTGGTAATCAAACAGATCTTTATTCAGGGACACAAAGGTATTTTTGTTACAAGTATTGAAGGACAACATGGACTGTGAAAGGAAGCGAGCATCACCTAGAAGTTTTTGCGCATGAATCATTCTTCAAGTCATCATTTGCTATTCCTTTAGCGAAGTGTAACGGCGTGCAATAGAAAATAGGCCACATACTTGAATGGAGAGTTTGAGAGAAAGACAATAAAGTTTGTAACGATCCCTTGGTAACTGTTGGAAAGAAAGATGGCAGTGAAATACTGTTATCGATGGATACACATAGAATAAGGTTCTGAAAAAAGAGACAGACTGTTCCGCGAACATTGACGCTCTATTACAGATATTTCGTGGTGTGTTGTATACATAGGGGCTAAATCTGACAGCGGGATATTGGCAAGAATCCCCTAGATGCGGAATCACGGAATTATGCTGCATTTCTGTTTGGTGGAAAGTGTTACCACTACGTCGTGATCCCTTTTGGAGTGAATAATTTTGTCATTGTTTCCATACGCACAATGGGTAAGATCTGGGATACAAAATCTGTTTGCCTACAGTGGTATATGTAGCCCACCTAATCATCACTAGAAAAAACTTGGCAAGAGCATTTGACATTATTCAGTAGGGTGGTCAGAGCACTAATACGAAGAGAGATGATCCTGAGGTTGGAAAAGCGTACATTTTCCAAGAAGGAAATAAAACTCTTAGGCTATATACACTCCTGGAAATGGAAAAAAGAACACATTGACACCGGTGTGTCAGACCCACCATACTTGCTCCGGACACTGCGAGAGGGCTGTACAGGCAATGATCACACGCACGGCACAGCGGACACACCAGGAACCGCGGTGTTGGCCGTCGAATGGCGCTAGCTGCGCAGCATTTGTGCACCGCCGCCGTCAGTGTCAGCCAGTTTGCCGTGGCATACGGAGCTCCATCGCAGTCTTTAACACTGGTAGCATGCCGCGACAGCGTGGACGTGAACCGTATGTGCAGTTGACGGGCTTTGAGCGAGGGCGTATAGTGGGCATGTGAGAGGCCGGGTGGGCGTACCGCCGAATTGCTCAACACGTGGGGCGTGAGGTCTCCACAGTACATCGATGTTGTCGCCAGTGGTCGGCGGAAGGTGCACGTGCCCGTCGACCTGGGACCGGACCGCAGCGACGCACGGATGCACGCCATGACCGTAGGATCCTACGCAGTGCCGTAGGGGACCGCACCGCCACTTCCCAGCAAATTAGGGCCACTGTTGCTCCTGGGGTATCGGCGAGGACCATTCGCAACCGTCTCCATGAAGCTGGGCTACGGTCCCGCACACCGTTAGGCCGTCTTCCGCTCACGCCCCAACATCGTGCAGCCCGCCTCCAGTGGTGTCGCGACAGGCGTGAATGGAGGGACGAATGGAGACGTGTCGTCTTCAGCGATGAGAGTCGCTTCTGCCTTGGTGCCAATGATGGTCGTATGCGTGTTTGGCGCCGTGCAGGTGAGCGCCACAATCAGGACTGCATACGACCGAGGCACACAGGGCCAACACCCGGCATCATGGTGTGGGGAGCGATCTCCTACACTGGCCGTACACCACTGGTGATCGTCGAGGGGACACTGAATAGTGCACGGTACATCCAAACCGTCATCGAACCCATCGTTCTACCATTCCTAGACCGGCAAGGGAACTTGCTGTTCCAACAGGACAATGCACGTCCGCATGTATCCCGTGCCACCCAACGTGCTCTAGAAGGTGTAAGTCAACTACCCTGGCCAGCAAGATCTCCGGATATGTCCCCCATTGAGCATGTTTGGGACTGGATGAAGCGTCGTCTCACGCGGTCTGGACGTCCAGCACGAACGCTGGTCCAACTGAGGCGCCAGGTGGAAATGGCATGGCAAGCCGTTCCACAGGACTACATCCAGCATCTCTACGATCGTCTCCATGGGAGAATAGCAGCCGGCATTGCTGCGAAAGGTGGATATACACTGTACTAGTGCCGACATTGTGCATGCTCTGTTGCCTGTGTCTATGTGCCTGTGGTTCTGTCAGTGTGATCATGTGATGTATCTGACCCCAGGAATGTGTCAATAAAGTTTCCCCTTCCTGGGACAATGAATTCACGGTGTTCTTATTTCAATTTCCAGGAGTGTAGTTACCATCCAAGGAACAGGAAATAATCGTGAAAAAATGAGCAATTGAGAGTTGTTCAGCACCAAGAACATGTAAGCGGATAATGTCGTTTCTTCTCCCACGTTCAGTTCATCGTCAATATGTGGACGAACAGGCCTTTAATCGTCCACATCTAAACAACTTATTGGAGGAAAACAATGTATCAGTATAGAGCGATGAATGAAATGCGGCGGTTAATCGACTCAAGTAAAGTTTGGCAATGAAATTAGGTTGTGGCATCCTAAATCAAATGAGCCATTCCATATTGTTGTGGATAGCTCAGACTATGGGTTATGAGTGCTGGTTTTTCAGGAAATTAGATATGTCAAGTGTGCTGAACATTTAGTACCAGATACTTTATCAAGACTTCCACAGGGCAATAAGCTTGAGGAAAAGATAGATAATGATGGTAGATTTGAAACAAATTGTTTCGACGTAATACAGGGAAAATATACAATGCAAGAGATGCAAAAAAAATAAGAAAAAATAATTCAAAATATGAAATCGAATGAAAATGCCAATGATGCACTCTGGTCTGAAGATTACATTTGATTATGAAGATGCTGAAAATATCAGAGCTTCATGTATAATGTACATATGGGCTCTATATTTTAAGAAAGTTGGCAGTCCAGGCGTATTTAGGCAAATAGAAGCGATTATAGAGTATTTTCAGTAGATATACAGACATTACGTGGCTACTAAACGCGCTATGGAAGATGTTTGCGTGTCTCGCATTTAAAAATATTGTGCATAATGTTGTGCAGAGGATACTGTAGAGTGACGTTCGCTATAAATTAAAAGTAAGTAATGCAACCAATCAAGGACCAATGCAAACCATAAAGCCAGAAGAAGTACTGGACATCGTGGCTGTAGACATTTTCGATCCATTGCCCATAACAATCGATGGTTTTATATATATTATACTTAAGTAGATTTGTTCCCTAAATATATTAAACTATACCAAATAAGGAAGGCATCATCAAAGGCTGTGTATTAAAGTCGGTTCGGGACTGTTTCATGACCGTAGGGTAGTCAAAGAGAATCCTGACAAACCATGGTGCTCAAGTTTGCTCAAAGCGATGGCGAGAAGGGACTGGCTGAGCAGCAGTAGGAACTGGTCCACATTTCAGCTTACTGTCCTTCGACTAATCCGGCGACTAAGTGTATGTATGAAGCAGGCCGTTTAATAGGACCTATTGTCACAGCAATTATATGTAGTGGGACATATACGTAAAAGAAATTATGAATTCATTGACAGACAATAACACTGGTTTCACTGCAGAAGAAATCCTAATATATAAATAAATAAATAAAGAGAAAAATAAAACAAATAAAAACTGATCTAAGACATCTGTAGAGGAGCAACAAGAGTTTCCTCCAAGGGATGAGTTAGATATCAGTGTTAAAAAATCGATGTTCAAAGAAAGAAGAAAAACTAGACTGAGGTAATAACTCGTCAACACGATGGAAGAGTTAGAACAGGAAATACAGTATATGTAATGTGTGTATCTACCTAGTTTGTGTACGTTCGAAAGTATCATTCATGTAAGCACCACTTACTAAAAGAGTGCTCTATGTTACTGAAAACTTGAAACCAAAAGTTGGTATCATAATGTGGGAAACTGTGATCTAAGTTGAGCCTTGTGTACACATTGCTTAAATATATATTGAAATGAAAAGAGTGAGCAGAAGACTTACTATTAAGTAGTGGGAGTGATATGTAACGAGAATGGAAGGCATAAAGGTAATAGACGCTCATAGAAAGCGCCACTCCAGAGAAAGTTCAAGTTACAGTTTAAGACATTAGAGCATGAAGTGTTTTAGTATGTATATTTATGTAAAAGTATGAGATTTAGTTACGTAAATTTTGAGGAATTAAATTTTGTTCTAACATTCCACATAAAAGTGGAAATTCGTATGTACCAAGTGTTACACAAAAGTTTATGTACAAATATAATCATATCAACGTATAGAGAAAGGTAATAGTGAGTATGGTATAAAATGAGAGGAAACGTTATTGGGTCACATTATCCTGTTGGAATACACCAAGTTACAATTGTTGAGATTACGATACAAAGAAGTAGGGCATATATACCATAACCATAATTCAAGTTCAGAATATTTCGCAGTTTAAAATGCCGGCCGATGTGGCCGAGCGCTTCTAGGCCCTTCAGTCCGGAACTGCACTGCTGCTAAGGTCGCAGGCTCGAATCCTGCCTCGGGAATTGATGTGTGTGATGTCCTTAGGTTAGTTAGGTTTCAGTAGTTCTAAGTTCTAGGGGACTGATGACCTCAGACGTTAAGTCTCATAGTGCTCAGAGTCATTTGAACCATTTTTTTAACAGTTTATAATAAAAATTTGAGGGAAGGGGGAATTTCTCATGTCAGCGCCTTTTTCATATCTAGGGAAGCTGTGACACTTAGAAAACGACGTCACACAACTTAACTGAATGAAGGTATGTAATGTGATAAATGCAAAAGTTTTAAGTTCATCATTAATTGTTATTTTGTGAAAGAAGGTAACTGATACTATATAAAGTTCGATAGTCCGAGATCAGTAAAATAATATAGATGCACAGTGGATATTCTTCTCAACAGGCAAGCTGACTTTGCGAAGACTAGTCGTGCACAAGCGCTGAAAGAAACAGACGCAGGTTGGCAGGCACAGAGTCCGGACACGAGTCGAGTTTCGTCTTCACGTTAGGAATGTTCACATTTCAGAATTATCGCGGCCAGCTCTAATATCGGAACTGGCAGAAGAAGATGATGGGAAAAAGTTACTTATGTTGTGGAATGCAAGACTTTCCAAACTAAAAATGATAGCAACGTTACGAATGGCTAAAAAGATTGTACTGGCATCAACAAGCAAAAGGGCTTGTTGTAATGGTTATCCATATTAAGACATGAGGACATCAGTTTTATACTGAGACGTGGGGACTTCAATCTTCACCCACCTCATCTCAACAGAAGCATATCAGCACCTACGTACTCAAGGGGAGGCTGTCATTATGCTTGTTAACTGTTTTAGGAACTGTCACAGTGATATGTCAGTAGTTCAAAACATGTAAAATAGAGTAATTTTTAGTTAACTGAATTTAAATCACTATTTACCTTAACAAGTTTACTTTCTTCTCTAGTCGAGTAAACTTTAGTGGAAAGTTGGAGTGTATGACTGCTTTTCTTCAGAACGACACGATTACGACGAAAACTTGTCGACATAAGTATTATAAGCATACTACGGTGAACACTCACTCATAGATGAAGAATTGTCAACATATTATATGGTCATTTTTCATATTTTAATTTGCCAACAATACGTTTCAGTTAATTTTCCTGAACAGATTTTCTAAAGTAATAGTTAACATGATAACTTTTCAGTCACATTGCACAACAGTGATTTCCTACAGTACTGAATTTGCGACAATTAAATTAAAGTCAACTTATCCACACCGGGTTTGAGTTTATAGAAAGTATTAATGCATAATACGTACATATTCCCGTTAAAAGTAATATCAGTATTGTTAAACAAAGATCTCAGATTAATACAAGTTTCCAAATTTCATAGCAGCCACGTTTCTTTCAGAAACGTTGAATAAAATTTACTCTCTCAGAGCTGTCGACCAGTCTTCATAGTTTTCGTTGATTTTTTCGGGGGAAGTCTTACAGTAAGTGAGAACAGCTCTCCTCAGGCATCACTGAGATTAACTGCTGTTGCTGAAACTGATTGTAACCTTAAATGCACAATAGTTGGCGTAAGGTAGGAAGTGATTTATTTCAGGTTATGATTATCGTATTCATCTATCGTAGAATGAATCATCTAATCATTCTGCACATTGCTAATAAAGTTCGATACTCTAATTTTCTTATGGAGTTAGTAAAAATACATTAGGAAGGCCAGTCAATAATTCAATAAATATTTAGCAATGTAAAGGCGAAAATCTTTACAATAGTGCATAACCTATGTTTGGAAGGGTCTGTGGAGTTAGGTAATGTTTCCTCTGACATACTTGCATGTATGAAGGAAGACTGCATCGCACTTCACACACAGTGCCAAATACAGACACCGCACAATTGTCCTTCGTGCCAAAGCCAAGGCAATCTGACGCGAAAACTAAGTAAGTCTCTCCCCGTGCGGAAATCATATAAATGTGAGAACCCCATAGGGACATATGGAAGTTTGGGTCTGTTCGGGAATACGTGATCAGATAGCCGAAGCGATTAAGGCGACCACTTATGTAGAGCGGAAAATTTGGAATCGAGTGTCAAGCAGACACAAATGTTCATTTGTTTCCAGTAAATTGTGCAGATGTGGCTTCCAAATACATTTCATGAAAAATGTTTAGTTCTGTCAAGCGTATAAATACGTAAAAGCCTAACTGGGTGAGCGAATGTGAACGAGTATGGAGCAGTGACATGCACAAGGCAGGCCAGGCGGCAATTTTTCGTGGTTAAGTGTCACATAGCTCGCTTTCCTTGGGAAAATGAGGTCCCGGCAAAGTCTGCGTTGTAACCACAGATTCTGTTAACTTCCTCCAGAGCAGAGAAAAAATCTCCACTTTGTACATTCTATTACTGATGGGGCAATAAGCGCACAGGCACCTACACTGATCAGTTAGAACGTATATGACTACTGACCTACTATCGACATAAACCCGTCCAGGCGATAGCAGCGTCATCTGGCGAAGAATGACTGCTAGTCAGACACACTCACGATACATGTCTACCAGCGAGCGTGCTGTCCGTGTTTACAATGGGGAAGGCGCACGATCTAGTTGTGTTTCCCGCAGGGTAATTCGTGATGGCCCGGAGGCTTGGCACGAGCTTCTCGGAAACGCACGACTTGTCGGATGTATGAAGAGACTGTGGGGAATGTCTCCTATACGTGGTGAAACCAAGGTGTAACCACGTCCAAAATTCTTGGGGCTGGGTGACCATCCCTCATTACAGTCATTACAGATATCGGACGCCGTAGGATGGGCAGACTGGTAAAACAAGACAGGTGGCAAACTGTGGCGAAACTAACACCAGAGTTTAATGCTGGGCACAATGCAAGTGTGTCTGAAAATGCGGTGCACCGAACAGTCGTGACAATGGGCTCCACAGCCGACGACCCATGCATATGCAAATCTTAACACCATGACATCGGCAAGTACGACTGAAAGGGTCACGTGACCATCGACACTGGACAAAGGGACAGTGGCAGAGCGCTGCACGGTCTGATGAATGCCGATACTTTCTTCATCATGCCGATGGGAGCGCGCGAATCCGTCGTCTTCCAGGGGAGCAGCTCCTTGACACCAGTACTGCGGGGCGGAAACAAGCTGGCGGCGGCTCCATTACGCTCTGAGGAACATTCACGCAGGTACCCATGGATCTAGTGGAGCTTGTGCAAGGTATCATGGTGCCGAGGTGTATTATATAATGGTTACAGATCACGTGCACCCTTTAATGACTATCAAGTTTACCGACGGCAGTGGCATTTTTCAACAAGATGCTGCTCCGTGTCATAAGGCAAGGAGTGTGATGGAGTGGCTGGAGGAACATAGTGGCGAGTTTAAATTGATGTGCTGGCCTCTTAAATTACCAGATTTGAACCCGATCGAACACATCTGTAATGTTAATGAGACTGACGTCAGAGCTCATCACCCCCTTCCTTGGAATTTACGGGAATTAGGTGACCTGTGTGTGCAAATGTGGTGCAAACTCCGTCCAGCGATCTACCGAGGCCCCACTGCTTCCGTGCCACCACGCGTCGCCGCTGTCATCCGTACCAAAGGTGGATATACCAGCTGTTAGGTACGTGGCCATTATTATGTGGATGATTAATGTAACTCACTGCTCATCGTAGCTAAACTTACATTACAATACTACGAAATGAAATAGTGGGTCGCGATTTTGTGATTGTAAATTTCTAACTATTCTGGTAATAGGTCTCATTGCATCTTAGTGAAAGTCGCGACGAGCCGTTTGGTTACACGTTCTGTCGGTAAAAAGAGAACATTTATAGGATCACTCCGTTATCCACCTATATGTCTGTCCGTCTGTTAAAACCCATTCTTCTCAGGAACTATTACAAGTAGCGGGTTGAATTTTATGTTAAATTCAAAGGTCTACAGTCGCTGCGCACTGTAAATCATTTAAGCCTCAAAATCAGTGCAATCAGAAGATATGACCCTTTGTGACAATCATGAAAAGGATAGATTACGACTCATCAAATAGCGGAGATGCTGAGTCGCAGCTAGGCACAACAAAAAGACTGCTTTCGGCCAAAAATGTCTTCATCGGAATCAGACAAAACGCACACACACACACACACATACGAGTTCACATACAAACGCAACTCACACACACATGACCACAATCTCTGACGGTCAAGGCCATTATTCCATCTTGGATTTTCCATTGTTTGATATGACCCTACATGGCGCATATTCTAGTACTGACAATATCGATGTTCAGAACCTGTAGATGACCTACGTCAAAGTTGTCTAGCGGTAAACTCCGTACAAGAACACCGAGAGATCACGCAATCGATTATCGTTCAGGGAAGGGATTTTTCACGCTTCGAAAACCTAGCCTTCACCTCTCAACCATGTGAGGAGCCGCCAGAAAATAGACATCGTTAGTATTCCATGTTAAACTGTACGTCCCCTTCCTAACTTGGATATCTGGGGTAAATTAGTGACGCACGAGTCGCCGAAGTGGTGTCCAATACAAAGACTTGCACGAAGCCACTGAGACAAGTAATATTATTATTATTATCTCTATACATAATTATTTTCGTACGAAACCATTAGAGCGCACTTCCGTCCAATTTTTTTCTCTCAAACTCTCCGTCCGAACAGGCTTCGGAAGGCCCAATGGCACCGACCGGCCACCGTGTCACCTTCAGCCGATAAGCGTCTCTGGATGCAGCTACGGACGGGCGTATGTTCCGGACACAGCTCTCCCAGCAGTTGTCAGTTGCCGTGACAGAAGCCTCTACTTCGCAGTCAGGTAGTGCCTCAATTGGTCTCACAGGGGCGGATTGCTACCCGCTTGTCAATAGCACTCGGAGCATTGGATCTTCTCAGATTAGTGTCATGTGACAATACATTCTATGTGAGAAGATCGTGAGTACCTGGAAGTTATAAATTGTGAAGAATGGTAAATGAAAAACGTAATCCACAGGTCCGGCAGCACTTAAGCCCGGTGATCTGACGGGAACCGGTGTTACCACTGAGGCAAAGCCGTTGGCACAATTATTCTCTACACATTGTAAATCCTGCTATTATTATTAATGGTACGTAATTTTAAAAATCTCCAAAAGCCGTCCAAATGAAGTCTTCACAATTCTTTCTGCAGGTGTTAGCATCAAATTAGTATAAATGGCTAATTATCCTAACAAGCACTGTTAGTACATTTCAGTGTTCGTGTTTTAGCCGTTGAAACATGGATTCCAGAGGGCAACTGCCGCTTTTAAAAATTCCCACGGCGTTTAAGTGAAGTAAATTGACTTGCAGGGCAGGAAATCTGCGAGCGTCGGAAGACACATCGGAGCGAGCGCGCGGCCACATTAATTAGGAGCAAACACTGCACGCACTCAGTTAACATGCAAAGCGTGTTTACGTAAAGACACAAGCGCCATCCTGCCTTCCACAGACCAACAACCGTAACAAGTCAGCAGTGCACAGACGGAAATTTAGGCTCATTGTTATCCCGTCTCGTGTTTTGGTCTCTTCGGGCACGAACGAAAGATGTCTGTCTGGCGCTCTCACACTTCCAGTCTTAAACTAAGGGTTTCATAGTAACTATTCTTTATGTGCGGTTTTCGAAAGCAGTTAGAGCGTTGAACTACTTATACTGATGCCAGAAATGTAGATTATTTAATTCAATTACTGTTCTTCACCATTTATAGCTTCCAGGAATTCAACATAGTCTCACATAGAATATATTGTCACTTCACTCAGTCCACTAACCTGAGATGATCCAGCACTCCTGAGACATTCGCTTCATAGTGACGACCAAAACTAGGTAAATTAGTGTTTCAGATAATGCCCTTTTTCATTCTATCGCTGTGTGTGTGTGTGTGTGTGTGTGTGTGTGTGTGTGTGTGTGCAATATTTTATGACATTGCACGCATCTCCTAGGAATTTCGAAGACGTTCTATACGTTATTTTCGTTTCTACGTTACTGATATTAAAATTCCATGTGTAGGAGTGACTCATACTCGCTTCCACAGCCTATTTTGAAATTTATAAAGACGAAAACACTCCACAAAAATAGCTCTTTGCATCCTCCAGACCACTCAGAAGGAGAAAGTTGTTTTAAAAAGTTTTCTACGTGATAAATAATATAGTGATCTTTCCATATTTTGAGTTAATAATATTCTAGTCAGTGGAATACACTCTGAAAGTGAACATCATAAATTTAATGGGAGACAACAGAGCTTCGTTTCGCCTTACGATTACCAATGTACAGAGGTAGTCCAGAAAGTAAGATACACATGTCTTCCCACACTAATACCATTATGCAACTCGAGTGGTGGATTATCAGAAGGTAGTATATTTTCCGATTTTCCAGAAGACACAGTTCTGGTGCGTTATATGTAACGGTTGTATCGGAGGGTGTGACTCTAGTGACGAGGCAGAGATTAAGTACGCGGGACGGTGCGATTCTTCTGTGTAAAACGTTTACATTTCTCACAGATTCAGCCTAAAATTTAGGCGGTTCATGAACCAGATGCTACGTAGCATCCAGCCGTAGCAAAATGCTGCCAACAATGTTACCATATCCACACGTATATAGGTGATGCCGGTCGAGAAGTACATATCTTTCACCCTACGATTTCCAACTTCTCGGCAAGCTGAAAGATAATCTGGGAAGTAAGAGATTTGACAACAATAAGGATATTCTTACAGTGGTTCTCGAATAGTTCCGTGACCAAGGGGCGATTTTATACCCTTGAAGGTCTGAACTGTTGCTAGACAGTTCCATCGGTTGTTTACAGACGGTGAATATTTTGAAAAATAACGGCCTGTATCTGTGTCACTTTAAAGCGTAATGCAGCATTCAATAAAATTTACTTTTCCTGCCATATTAATTTGTAACTTACTTTCTTGAAGTTTCCTTGCTGTAACAGAATGGAGAAATAAACCTTCTAACGAAACGGATGGAAGACTTATATCCACAAAATCGTACGCACGGCAGAAGAGACGGTTTATCGGAAACGGTTAATAATGATTACGATGCTTCTCACACAAGTTCTACAACTACAGCACAGTTGTACACATAGGAAATTAGATTTTATTAAGATTAAATGTAAGATTATCAGATACGCCAGTATCAGAAAAGTCTCGGGGATTCACCATGCAATACAAATATAAAGATCGTACGATAAAGTACACGTGAGTATAACATCACTAATTATTTCGTTGGTACCGATTTTCATAATCATTTCACCTATGAATCTGTAGTTTACATAATTACCGATTGTCAGTATGAAATTTATTTTCTAATATCTATAATTAACATATACGTCTGTAATTTTCTTCTTCATATATTCAACTACCTTATACACCAAGATGAGTTCTGAGTAGGAAATGGACCATCAATGTCAACAAAAATAAAATGAAAAATTAGAGAAATATCACATTACCTACAGTTACACGGTACCGTAAAAACATTATTACTTACATTAAAAAAAATTTCGTAATGCTCGTCAACGTGTGATATTCTTCATTTTTAGGGTGATAGGCTTTTATGTATAGTTTAAAAATTACAGCAAACTGCATGACAGGGTTTCTGCTGTTTTACTATTTGTGAACAGTTCTTCCTCTATAGAAGAATACGTACGTGGCTCGTAGGCCCAATTGAGAGCTACACTTCACTCTACAATGTCTTGACGACCATAATGAAGATCTGTGTAGAGCTTCGCAGAAAATGTCTAGATTCTAAAATCTATACTTCATGTGAAAAATAAGGAGTAAGGAATTTTCACGAGGATATTGGGAGATAATAATCAGCTGCCTGTAGATAACGACGATTCAAAATTTATTTAAATATGAACATTAAATCAGCGCAGTTATATTTCATTTAGTACACAATCACATGTAATATAATTCACATCATGTTTTTCATCAGATCAGTTAAACAGAATTTGGACACAGACACAGTTAGGACGGCTTTATAATAGCGATATGACGCTCAACTATACTTGAAGCTATTCATTTGTTAACTGATTTCTAGTGCCGCATTTAAAACCATACACCAAAATAATGATACACCAAAAAGGTTTCGGAATATATTGGCCCATATAATACAGCCAGTGTTGGGTTTTCTATGTCTTTTCATGGTTACAAATGTAGCAAATGTCCCTCTGGAAGAAATTATATTCATAACACTACAAGTTTACTTTGCTACCAACTCTGAATGCAGCAGTGCCATCTATTCCTAAATATTGTGTCTCAAATATGGAAAAAACATAAGAGAACAATAATATTATAATAATGCACTATAAAGGTAATAATTTTTTTGTTTTTCGTTTCATTTAAAACTATATTCGGCATCGTCATACATACGACATACTAATAACTTTTTCCAAACTTAAGATTTACCGTATGCTTAGAAAATATGTGTTATTTACTGATTGAGTGTTAAAGCAATGTTGTACCTGGTTCCTAACACGCGTCAGTGGCGTTTCTTCTTAGTTCTGCCATTCGGCAGGAAGACATTGGTAACCAACTGGAATATGCTTTTAACATTATACTTTGACAGCTGAATTTTGAGATTGATATGGACAAATGCGTTTAACATTATACTTTGACAGCTGAATTTTGAGATTGAAATGGCCAAGATATGCAGTCTATTCTGAAAAATAACCCAAATACCACAGTCTGTAATGAGAACTTAAAATGTGCTTCACAATCACTTTCGGTCTGAAATTGCATTGATGTTTAGTCTACATTAGACCAGAAAATATGTAGATATGTGGACCCGATGGGATGGTTTGTTAACTGTTTGGGTAGAATTCTTACGGTCCGCCAACAGCAGCTTTTCAAATGGTTCAAATGGCTCTGAGCACTATGGGACTTAACTTCTGATGTCATCAGTCCCCTTGAACTTAGAACTACTTAAACCTAACTAACCTAAGGACATCACACACATCCATGCCCGAGGCAGGGTTCGAACCTGCGACCGTAGCGGTCGCGGGGTCCAGACTGTAGCGCCTAGAACCGTTCGAGCAGCTTTTCATTCCGAGCTAACTATCCGAAGGTGCGTTTCATCATTGAACGTATTTCACCACATATAAATTGACTCGATTGATAGTTGTCACATTGATAGTGAGTTGGCAACCATTCCTGCTAACCCATAAGCAAATTCTGTGTGTGTGACTGCTATAAAGTCTGTTGCCCTCATTAGTATTCAAATCCAATGAAATACACAGTCCATACTGAAAAAATACAGGAAAACCAGCATTTAATTAAATCAGTGTGAGAGACCACATATGCTAGCAGTTTAAGCAGTAGGAATTTCGAGGAACTTTGTTCCACAGGCGACTCATGAAAAAACGCAGGTACAAAAGTCACAAACTGAAATATCGACTAACTTAGCGGATGTTGTAGTGGACGTCCGGTGCGCATTTATTACAAATTACGTGCCAGTGGTTCATACGTAGTAGGGTCCCGTATCATCTGGTTTGATAACTTAGACAGCCTATTAAACTGTGAATTACGAGTGAATTATGAAGTAGGGCCTGTGACGTTCCCATGCCCTGATAAATACCTGTGTTATTGCTACAATATCTTTCTTAGATTCTAAAGTCGCACATTGTGTCCAATGAGAGAAAAAGGCCAGGTGCGACACAGATACAGTGAAGCACTAAGACTGGTGGTGCCGTTTCAGTGGATGTTCCCATCGTTGTATGACCCCATTGACTCTACCCACCCATTCTCATGGGGCTGTCATTCATTAATACTCAAAGAGGTAAACATTCAAGCAGAATAGCGTGTCCCTAACAGAATGAATGAAGATACATCTCGAATAATGTACATTCTGGCACGTTAAAAATAATAACCTAGCGTATATTACAAACCGATATTTAACGAATAAAGGCCTTTGTGGTATGTGTTGGTGGTATTGCATGGTATTAGTGATCCACTATACTGATTACGAGTAACCAGTCTTAAGGTTCGAAATATTTCACACGACATTTTTGTTCTATGCCACATTGGGTACCTGTATTTCACTGGATTAAGACACCGTTAAATCCCATGGAGTCATCAAAGTAGCGATTAGGTAACAAAAATCTCCGTTCCCTTACCTAGGAATTATATAAATTTATTACATTTAACAATTTATACTTATGAAAGTGAAGCTACTGGTTTTGTGAGTCTCCCACGCGTTGAATTTCGCACAATTGGCAAGTTTATGTGTACTACAGAATTGATTTTCGATTTCGTGTGATTTGAATAAGTTCTAATTTATTTAAGCTTCTAAGTATCGTGTTAATGTTACACACTAATCAGTGACAGCTACCTGAGAAATTATGGTTACATAATTTATGTCAAAACCATATTTTCAGCTGTTTAAGGCAGTCAGTCGTCACAGTGATGTGAATGAAGTCACAGCTGCAGGTTGTACACAGTTAAGCTTAAATAAAAGTGGTGAATACATGCATTTTGGCCTCTGCTTCCCAAGCGATATGTTGAGTAAACCTATAAACTCCCAAAGCAGAACCCTCCAGAAAAAAAAGATGCTGCGAGGTTAATAGGCTGTTAAATGCTCAACGTTTGGGGCGTCCGCAACATAAATACACGTTATTTGCACCACTGAATACGCCATGAGCATGGGAAAAGGAAACTGAATGCGTGGCCAATTACACATATGGTCTGGAAAGGGACCTGCACCTAACTTGTTCTCATACCAAAGAATGAAACATTTTCTTATTTATCGTAGACGGAATGGCTATATAAAATTATTTCAAATTAATAAGTGTGTTAGAAGTATCAGATTATTTATTTAATGAAAACTTTGCTGAAGTAACGAATACTTTCACAGAGGTGTAGGAATACAAAACATTTTGTGGAAATGTCACTGTCTGTACCAATGTATTCACCACCGGTCATGACAAACACATATATTCATGCAGTATGAAATAACGTCTGTCTCTTTTAGCGGTGTCGTTAAATAACATAACTTTTTTATGAAGCTGCCAATGGTAGATGAGAGGAAATAAAAGCCATGATTATTGATGTAGTAAAAAAATGTTCTTGAGGAATGCTTTGAATTATGACAGCAATGACACAAATGTAATACCTGGGTAAACAGTAATACACCAGTCATCAATACAGCTGACTGCAGCTTTAGAAGAAGTAAGCAGCCACAACGGAAAACTACATGCCTTTAGTCATCCTGCCCTACTTTTGCGATTCTTCTACTCTTCTTAGTAGTAGTAGTAGTAGCAGTAGTGGTAGTAACTTTATTCATCCGTAGATCTCTTTTTACAAGGATAAAGGACATGTGAAAGTATTTACAAATTTAGATCATTTTAAAATAAGCTAATTCATATACATATATATTTACAGACTTCTAGTTAGAGACAGTCATTAGATTTACTCCTGGTATACAATACTTTTCTTACAAATAACTTATTAAATAATGTAATGCCACACTGGTCACTCATATATCACTATCAGTCACTGCATACACTATACACACATTTTTCATAACACTTCACTCACTACACACACACACACACACACACACACACACACACAGTAGTATTAGTATTCTGCTATGCATAGCGTATCTTGGGGGTAAGTTTTTCTAGATAAAGAAAAAAAAGCAAAAAAACATAAAGTGAAGGTGTTATGTGGAAGCTTTGATATTTTATATTCATTATTATTATTATTTATTTGTTTAAGATTTTCTTATCAAACCCGAACTCTGTTTTAGCTAAGTAATCCTTCACTGTATAAAATGTATTGCACGACAGGTACTTTTTAGCTGCCTTTTTAAATAAGTGTATTTTTGCAATTTCTTTAACCTCTTTTGGCAATTTACTGTACAGTTTTATTCGTTGGTAGAAAATGCTGTTTTGAAATGTATGTTTATGTTTTTTTGGTAAATGTAACTTGAGTCTATTTCTTGTTGCATGGTCATGGACAGAGCTGTTTGTGCAGTAATTACCAATGTTATTTTTCATGTGTACAACTGACTCTTAAATGTATTCACATGGAGCAGTTAAGATCCCCAGTGTTTTTAACAGATCTTTACAATGAGCTCGACTGGTATTTTTGGTTATTATTCTTATGACACTTTTCTGGAGTTTTAAAACCGAGTTCATACTTTGTGCATTTGTACCCCAGAAAAGAATATGTGTTCACACCACTTCAACTGAGAATCAATATTCATTCCTAGAAATTTTGCATTTGTTACACAGTCTATAGAGATGCCGTCTACATTGAATTTAACATTGTCATTTTTCCTCTTCAAACTGAAATTCAGGGCATTAGTTTTCTTTATGTTCATTGTCACTTTATTGTTTATTGACCAACCATAAACTTCCTTGAGAGTTTCATTTGCTTCCTCAGCAAGGATTTCTCTTGTTTTCTCAGTGACTATAGTATTGCTGTCATCAGCGAAGAGAATTTTTTCACCATGAGTAACACTACTTTGAAAGTCATTGATTTATATCAGGAATAGTATTGGTCCTAATATTCTACCTTACAGAACCCCTATATTAACGTATTTTGGTTCTGATAAGTGTTTACATATATTTGAAATATGTGTTATCTCTACTTTTTGTGTCCTAACAGTTAGGTATGATCGAAACCAGTCATTAGCTACCCCTCTTATTTCTAATGCTTCTAATTTATTTAATATAATCTTGTGGTTGACAGTATCAATTGCCTTAGAAAGATCGAAAAATTGTACTGTGACCCACTCCTCTTCATCAAGAGTATCAAGTACAACTTTTGTGAATTCTACTCTGGCTGACTCCGTATTTTAACCACTTGGGAAACCAAACTGGAATTCGTTTGAGCGATTGTATTTATTCAGGTAATTCATTAATCTGTTTTTCATAATTGCTTCTATTATTTTTGAGAATGGTGACGGCAGGGAAAAGGGCCAGTAATTTTCTACGTATTTTGCATTACCTTTCTTAAGCAAAGGTACAACTCTTGCCGGTTTTAACTGCTCTGGAAATGTCCTTGATGTGAAGGATTCATTTATTATATTTGTTATGGGACTTGCATAATCCCTATGCATTGTTTCAGTACACACATAGGTACTTCATCTAAGCCTACTGACTTTTTATATTTTAGTTTTTGAACAGTTTTATTGACTCCATTCTCTGTGGTTGGAAGTAACATCATTCTATTTAGTGCAACGTTATTTACAAGTGTTATATTTGTTTGGGGGAATTTTTGCTGTAACTTCTTTGCAATACTTGAAAATGCTCTTTTACATAGTTTGCTAGGTGCTGTGGATCATTTATTACCTTATCCCCATCCCTCAGCAGTACGTTATTCTGCCTTTGTTTGCCTCACACGTTTCCTTTTTTATAACATCCCAGACTGCTATGCTTTTATTCCATGCATTAGATATTATTTTGTCATTAAATGACTTTTTTGCAGCAATCAGCACATTCCTATAGATCCTTTTTGTATCTGTGATAGAAATTTAAGAATTCTGGATCATTGTGAATCTTTTTCATGGATCTGAGGTGTTTAAGTGTTTGGGAGGACTTCTTACTACCTGCTGTTATCCATCTCTTTTTGTGAGGTGTTGATACAGACTTTTGGAAATGCCTTTTCAAAGTTCAATTTAAACAATGCGGGGAATTTAGTGAATTTCATATTCACATTGGCTTCCTTATACACTTCATCCCAGCTTTGTTTTTCTGGTTCTTTTGAAAAATCTTTTATTTTGATTTCTGACAGATGTCGTTTGTAGGCTTGTAGTTTAGGGAATGATTCGATGCCTGATTTTACTGTTGCTATTTGACAGAGATGGTCTGATAGTCGGAGATCTCTTACAGCTACATCACATTTTTCCCTGTCCATGTTTGTGGCCACATGGTCAATTACGGATGAAGTCGTTGTAGTAACCATTGTTGCACTATTGACCAATAGGGACATGCAAAAACTCTGAAAGATGTTTATGAAGGTGCTGCTGGATTCATTTATGATATCAGTGTTGATGTTAATGTCGCCACACAGAATTATGTTGACCTTTGTACTTGAGGCTTCATATAGAACTTCTGTTAACTTACTGAAAAAAGTGTCCACATCACCATTGGGAGATCCATACACACAAAAAATGATTAATTTCTTGACGCTATCAAGCCATGTTAATTCAATAGCTGATATTTCAAAGTGTTTGTCTTCACTTACCGCACTGAGGTCATGGCTTGATTTGAGCTGTGTTCCTTTTCTGATATAAATGGACGATCCTCCATCCCTTGAAGCAGTTCTGCAGTAAGAGTTTGGCTTTTCATACAATGATAATACTACATGTTGGATTTCTGTGTCTCTACACCAGTGCTCAGTAATAAGAACTACTGTACAGTTCAAAGACCGGAGCTCAACTTCTAATAGTTGCATTTTATTTTTTATTGATTGCATGTTTTGAAGGAGGATTGTTAAGTCTGAGAAATTCCCCTTGTTACTCTTTCAAATGGTTTGATTTTCTTTGTGACATCTGCTATATGTGATATTTGAGGTGTTAAAATCTGTCTTATGGGTGATTGTTCCAGTATTTTTTAAAGTGCTGGAAATACTCTTTAGGCAGGGGCACCTGTTGTCTGGATTTATCCTTAAAAAGACCTACTTTTCCTACCTATGACGACAGGTATTCGACCATGTGTGGCGCGAGATCCACCCCCTATACTTTCATGAATCAGCTGTACAAATCTTCCCTTCCCAGTCCCATTTACGTGTAGGCTATGCCTAGTGAAACCCCATCTGTTGAGAGTCGCGACGGGCACCAAAGTTGGCTGTCCTCAGGGCCATCCCTAACCCCACATTGATTCGCCTCACAGCTCCATCGTGCCGCCGGAACAGCTCAAAAATGTATACGTAGGTGCCATGAGTCAGGGAAGCTATCTTGTCCAGGTCATCACCTATGTCATATGCCCCATCCCAGTCCAAACAGTTTCCCGCCCCACCCACTATCACTACATGGTCCTCTTTTGTAAAATCCATACATAAAGACCCTAGGTCCTCTATCACATGACTTAGCCTTGCATTTATCTTGAAGATAGTGAAGGCCTGGTAAGAAAACAGACAACAATGGCTACTTCAGACGGTGTTTCAGCTACCTAATGTTACCGGCAGCCCGGAACAAGGGACCGCCATCAACCGCCTTCTACCAATTCAGGACTGTCAAGATTCAGTTTACACAGTATAACTCTTATTTGTTTGTGAAACCGGTCCGTGAACGGTATTTATGAGTCCAAAGATATATAAAATATAAGTTTCTCCTAATTTAGTGGCCTTTGCCTGGAAGTTTTGTCTGCAAATGTTCCTACAGAACGGCTTAAAAATTTAACATGACATTAGCGATCTATGTCAGTGAAGGTCGTTGGTTTGTTGCACCCTGTTCCATCAGTCGGTCGCAGTCAGATTAATAGCAGCAAAACCAGAAATGATTCCGCATCACATTACTTACTGCAGGCCTATAACATTTCTTCTCGTAGTCTGAAAAGATTTTAGAAACTTCTGAAATGCTCTCACATGTTTATAGACTATTATTAAATGTTGGTAGATATTATTGAGAAAGAAAGCTTTGAATAATTTGTAAGGTGACAGAATAAACTAAGGTCAATTTCGCACCTTACATAAGAGCTTTATATATCGTAACAGGAAGGGGAATATGACATCTAACTTAATTCGCCGGTAATGAGCAAATTTGCCTGTAAGTATGCAACGCAAAAGGGGTCACCCTCAATCGGCGGTATTAACACGCCGATCATATAATGCATGTCAATGAGCAGAAGGTGAGACAAGCAGCGAGAGGAAACGTTTTGATTTGGAAGCATTCGCGCGGAGAGGTGAAGCCCACACCACAGGGGGTACCATGGAAAGCACTGAGGCCGCGTCTCAAGGCGGGAGTCAACGACTGACCGACCACGTGACTCAGACCCTGTTGGTCGAAAAACGCCCTGACACAGAGAACGAAAGAACCTAGGCGGCGAGACAGTTCGGCTACGAGAAAGACAAGACGGAAATTTTCTAAAACTCTCCTCTGAACAGACGTCGAGTGCAGAACGGGGCCCATAATGCTCTGCACGACGCAGAGGAGAAATTTGTGTCAACACTGGGTTCACAGCAGCTGAACTCAAGCTAGAAATTAGCTGCAGCGTCGTTTAGCTCCAACAGCAGAGAAACGAATCAGCCAGTTAGTTATTTGTTCTTGAGAGAACCGAGAGGCCATTATAATATGCACGCTGCTCCAGCCATGCGCGTGTTTATCACCATATTCCAAGACTAGGGATGAGTTCTTGTTTTCTCGCATAACATGAAACATAGGGAGAGTTTCTGCTGGAAAATTCAGCAAAGGTTTAATAGGTTTTTATAGGAATTTGAGAGGAAGAGAGCCATGCATATGATAGTTCATCACTGCTGAGGTAAATACCGCGTGCAGAGGTGTAAACTTGTTGGTTCACCAGCTTGCGTCAATTGTAATCTAGAGCGATCTTGGGTAATGTCCTGCTCAAATTGTCACAAAACTAAACTTCCTCGCCGGCCGAAGTGGCCGTGCGGTTAAAGGCGCTGCAGTCTGGAACCGCAAGACCGCTACGGTCGCAGGTTCGAATCCTGCCTCGGGCATGGATGTTTGTGATGTCCTTAGGTTAGTTGGGTTTAACTAGTTCTAAGTTCTAGGGGACTAATGACCTCAGCAGTTGAGTCCCATAGTGCTCAGAGCCATTTGAACCATTAAACTTCCTCGTTACACTTGATTGTCATCCTAAATAGTACCGAAATTTGAACGGGAATCGGATGATTTATCGTAGTATTACCCAACATCATAACGTGATTGTAAGAATAATTTTCTAATGAAAATAATAGTTAAAATTTAATATTGTTGCGTTTAGGATTATTTAAATTTCAGAGGACAAGATGCGTCGTTTTCACAACTGTCTTAACACTGTCACATTGTGAACTGTGTAAAAGCATGTATATCTGTGAAAGGTTTGCAACACAGTTGTGTCCTCAGTCATAGAATAAGCAACCACCATCTCTCATCTTACAAATTTGATCGATATTATTAATACCAAAAATACGTATGGCCAGCTTTAATAAAAAAAATACAACAATAAAGTGTTATGTTTCAGTACAAATTAATTAAATAATGCTGGTTTGTGCAGAAAATATTTTACGTCCTTGCAGACGAATGGCGTCTTTAAAAATTAAGCTCACTTTTTATGTTTTCAACCACTTGTATTCTTACCATTCATTACCTATTAAACATAATAGCGCTAATCTTACTTAATTACACTTGTAGCTACTAGTAAAAAATCCCAGTAACACGAAGGAAGTATTATTTAAAATTAACAAGATATGACCCATACCAATTATTTTATGTTGTCAAAATTGTAGACTCTAGATCCACAAGCCTGTGACGGTTCCAATTCTGTAGCTCAAGCTTCAGATTGCTTACGAGAGATTTTGGCCCTTTTTTTGGCCCTACGCTCAGGTTTTCCAAAATAATCTGTTAGCTTGCGATTCATTGCAACAACGTCTTTAATCGCTCACTCCAATCTCTAATACACTATTATTTCAGAAAAACACTACTCAGTTACACACTTCAGTAATATCAGTAATCGTACTAGGAAAACAAGTGTTCGCTGACAGTACGTGGAAGAGTTGGAAGGACAACCGACTGTTTTTAACAATCGATTGGTGGGTAGATTGTTTTTTCGTCCAGTCAGTTTCTTCACTCGGTTGCAGCCGTTATATGAATTTTACACTCAGTTTCCGCGCTTGAGTTTTTTATC
The DNA here is from genome assembly GCF_023898315.1 of Schistocerca nitens. NCBI lineage: Eukaryota > Metazoa > Arthropoda > Insecta > Orthoptera > Acrididae > Schistocerca > Schistocerca nitens. Next base: position 956,639,013 of record NC_064616.1, read on the forward strand.
TACATCCTCTTTCGGATTTTCCCGCTGTGCTATCAATTTTTAGTTGGTTTTTATAATTTAATATTAGATGCTCCCCTGTAAATTTAGTTATATTTAATTGAATCATCACCTTTTAAACCGGCCGCGGTGGCCGAGCGTTTCTAGGCGCTACAGTGTGGAACCGCGCTACCGCTACGGTCGCAGATTCGAATCCTGCCTCTGGCATGGATGTGTGTGATGTCCTCAGGTTAGTTGCGTTTAAGTAGTTCTAAGTTCTAGGGGACTGATGACCGCAAACGTCCCATAGCGCTCAGAGCCATTTGAACCATCATCTTTTAACACGTTTCTGAAATATCTATGATCAAAGTTCTAAAAATTGTTTTGGAACAGCCTGTATTTTCCTTACTTCTTCATTGAGATAATGAGAAATCGCCAACAATCGGCGATCGTATACACCGCGACGTCGCCCCCCTCGCCAGAAAACTGAGCCGGCCGAAGTGGCCGCGCGGTTCTGGCGCTGCAGTCTGGAACCGCGAGACCGCTACGGTCGCAGGTTCGAATCCTGCCTCGGGCATGGATGTGTGTGATGTCCTTAGGTTAGTTAGGTTTAACTAGTTCTAAGTTCTAGGGGACTAATGACCTCAGCAGTTGAGTCCCATAGTGCTCAGAGCCATTTGAACCAGAAAACTGAGTAATTTAAATATCATTTGCCTTCTACTCATTGAGCTGTATTAAAATGGACTTAGTTTACATTCATATTCCTTACTACCCTCCCCCATGAACCTAGACCTTGCCGTTGGTGGGGAGGCTTGAACGCCTCAGCGATACAGATAGTCGTACCGCAGGTGCAACCACAACGGAGGGGTATCTGTTGAGAGGCCAGACAAACGTGTGGTTCCTGAAAAGGGGCAGCAGCCTTTTCAGTAGTTGCAGGGGCAACAGTCTGGGTGATTGACTAAACTGGCCTTGTAAAATCAACCAAAACAGCATTGCTGTGCTGGTAATGCGAACGGCTGAAAGCAAGGGGAAACTACTGCCGTAGTTTTTGCCGGGAGCATGCAGCTTTACTGTATGGTTACATGATGATGGCGTCCTCTTGGGTAAAATATTCCGGAGGCAAAATAATCCCCCATTCGGATCTCCGGGTGGGGAGTACTCAGGAGGACGTTGTTATCAGGAGAAAGAAAACTGGCGTTCTATGGGTCTGAGAGTGGAATGTCAGATCCCTTATTCGGGCAGGTAGGTAAGAAAATTTAAAAAGGGAAATGGATAGTTTAAAGTTAGAATTAATGGCAATTAGTGAAGTTCGGTGGCAAGAGGAACAAGACGTCTGGTGAGGTGAATACAGGGTTACAAATACAAAATCAAATAGGGATAACGCACGAGTAGGTTCAATAAGGAATAAAAAAATAGGAATGAGGGTAAGCTACTACAAACAGCATAGTGAACGCATTGCTGTGGACAAAGTAGATACGAAACCCACGCCTACCACAGTAGTACAAGTTTATATGCCAACTAGCTCCGATGACAAAGAGATTGATGAAATGTATGATCAGATAAAAGAAATTATTCAGATAGTGAAGGGAGACGAAAATTTAATAGTCATGGGTGACTGAAATTCGGTAGTACGAAAAGGAAGAGAAGGAAACATTGTAGGTGACTATGGAATGGGGGTAAGGAATGAAAGAGGAAGCCGCCTGCTAGAATTTTGCACAGAGCATAACTTAATCATAGCTAACACTTGGATCAAGAATCATGAAAGAAGGATGTCTACATAGAAGAAATCTCGTGATACTGGAAGGTTTCAGATTGACTATATAATGGTAAGACAGAGATTTAGGAACCAGGTTTTAAATTATAAGACGTTTCCAGGGGCAGATGTGGACTCTAACCACAATCTATTGGTTATCAACTGTAGATTAAAACTGAAGAAACTGCAAAAAGATGGGAATTTAAGGAGATGGGACCAGGATAACCTGACAGAATCAGAGATTGTAGAGAGTTTCAGGGAGAGCATTAGAGAACAATTGATAAGAATGGGGGAAAGAAATACAGTAGAAGAAGAATGGGTAGCTTAGAGAGATGAAATAGTGAAGGCAGCAAAGGATCAAGTAGGTAAAAAGACGAGGGCTAATAGAAATCCTTGGGTAACAAAAGGGATATTGAATGTAACTGATGAAAGCAGAAAATACAAAAATGCAGTAAATGAAGCAGGCAAAAAGGAATACAAACGTCTCAGAAATGAGATCGACAGGAAGTGCAAAATGGCTAAACAGGGATGGCTAGAGGACAAATGTAAGGATGTAGAGTCATATCTCACTAGGGGTAAGATAGATACTACCTACAGGAAAATTACAGAAACCTTTAAAAAAAAAGAACCACTTGTATGAATATCAAGAGATCAGATGGAAATCCAGTTCTAAGCAAAGAAGGGAAAGCAGAAAGGTGGAAGTAGTATACAGAGGGTCTATACAAGAGCGAAGTACTTGAGGACAATATTATGGAAATGGAAGAGGATGGTGATGAAGATGAAATGGGAGGTATGATACTGCGTGAAGAGTTCGGCAGTGCACTGAAAGACCTAAGTCGAAACAAGGCCCCGGAAGTGACAATATTCCATTATAGCTACTGATAGCCTTGGGAGAGCCAGCCCTGACAAAACTTTACCATCTGGTGAGCAAGATGTATGAGACATCAAGAAGAATATAACAATTCCGATCCCAACGAAAGCAGGTGTTAACAGATGTAAAAATTATGTGAAAACTATGTGAAAACTATCAGTTTAATAAGTCACGGCTGCAAAATACTAACACGAATTCTTTACAGACGAATGGAAAAACTGGTAGAAGCTGACCTCGGGGAAGATCAGTTTCGATTCCGTAGGAATGTTGGAACACTTGAGGCAACGCTGAGCCTACGACTTATCTTAGAAAATGGATTAAGGAAAGGCAAACCTACGTTTCTAGCATCTGTAGACTTAGAGAAAGCTTTTGACAGTGTTGACTGGAATACTCTCTTTCAAATTCTGAATGTGGCAGCGATAAAATAGAGGGAGCGAAAGGCTATTTACAATTTGTACAGAAACCAGGTGGAAGTTATAAGAACGAGGGGCATGAAAGGGAAGCAGTGGTTGGGAAGGGAGTGATACAGGGTTGTAGCCTATCCCCGATGTTATTCAATCTGTATATTGAGCAAGCAGTAAAGGAAACAAAAGAAAAATTCGGAGTAGGAATTAAAATCCATGAAGAGGAAATAAAAGTTTTGAGGTCTGCGGATGACATTGTAATTCTGTCAGAGACAGCAAAGGACCAGGAAGAGCAGCTGAACGGAATGAATAGCATCTTGAAAGGAGGGTATAAGATGAACGTCAACAAAAGCAAAACGAGGATAACGGAATGTAGGCAGCGTGGAGGGTAAGAATCGTAGAGGGAGACCAAGAGATGAATATACTAAACAGATTCAGAAGGATGTAGGTAGCAGTAGGTACTGGGAGACGAAGAAGCTTGTACAGGATAGAGTAGCATGGAGAGCTGCATCAAACCAGTCTCTGAACTGAAGACCACCACAAAAACAATTCTTTACTACAAACGCATACTACGTTTCAACATGAACGTCTCTATAATTCACTTTCACAAATTCCTGTAACTCTCGTGTGTAATTTATACCTACTCGTCGGTATGTGGCGTGCTCCCGCTGGCGTTGCCAGCACTGAAAAGCGTCTACAGAAAGTATGTGCCAAGGAAAATAATACGGTTTGATCCGGATGGCCGGCAATTTCGAAGTTTTTGTCTGGGGTCAGCGATTTAAGTGTTGGTAGGCATGCCCAGAGTATTTAGCTTTCTTGATTATTGTAAGTGGTACATTAATATACATCCCGTGTATATTAATAAATAATAAGACGTCCATTTTAAGTTAATTGATATTTATTGGTTTAGAGAGTAAGGTGTTTGCCGCTCTTATTCTTTTGTTAAAATGTGTTTGAAATACATTGCAACCCATATTGCTACATAATTATAAAAAATGATTGAATCAGTTTTACTAATACATTCGCTGATTTCTGAAGTCATTTTACCCAGTATAGTATGGTACTCCATTAAGTGGAAGGGGGCTATAGGCCCCATAGCCCCCACCCCTCTCCCATAGCCACCGCCCCTGCATACATACACATACACTCACACACACACACACACACACACACACACACTTTTTATCTCCCAGTCACAACCCAGTAATAACCATTTATGAAAAGGAACATCGAATCAGTATATATTCCAATGCCACTTTCTTGTTCTCCTAATTTGATCTCCGTACCCAAGTTGGCGCCCAAATTTCGGAAGTAAGTTGTATGACCAGCCGTCGAAAGTTGTATCTTCAAGTCAAAAGAAAAACAGAGCATTAAAGAAACCAAAATTTCTACATTTTTTGTCAAAATACGAAAATATTTTTACCGTAGTAGTTCAAAACCACAAGTGGCTCACTTATTGACACTACTGAAGTAACTTAATTGTTGAACTACATGTGGTGCCAAAACGTATCCGAGGTTCAGTCTTCGTACCAAAATGAGAATAACACTTTAAAGAAACCAATGTATTCCACAATTTTTTATAATACTGTAAAGATTACATTTATGAGAGCACAAAACGTAGAGTATGAGACACACATATTGGCATTACCGATGTACCTTACAAGTTAAGTTAGACTTTGCGACAAAACCTGACTAAGGTTTCATCATTGTACCTATTTGTTGCAGTGCACACAAATTTATTTCCGCCTCTCATACACAAAGACACCGTCACTCATAGTCTCGAAGACTAGAGAGCTCTTTAATGTTATTCGTCTCTCAAACTTCGTATTTTTGGAAAATGGGAGTAACTACCAAGTGGGGAAGGCTATGAGAGGCAACGTTCAACAACAGAAAAATATAGCTGACATTATTTACTGGCTGAGATAGCTTTCTATTACCTTCTGTGTTAGACATACGTGAATCTAACCTCCATCACGTGAATCTCTTCCTCTTGCTTCACGTTGGTGAGCGACATCGTTCCAGAACTCCCTACCACACAAAATATCTGAGGAGATTTCACGAATGAAACCCGGATAACTTCTCGCTAAAGGACGTGTAGTTGATCATTGGGCTTCAAATGGTTCAAATCGATCTGAGCACTATGGGACTTAACTTCTGAGGTCATCAGTCCCCTAGAACTTAGAACTACTTAAACCTAACTAACCTAAGGACATCACACACATCCAAGCCCGAGGCAGGATTCAAACCTGCGATCGTAGCGTTCGCGCGGTTCCAGACTGTAGCGCCTAGAACCGCTCGGCCACCCCGGCCGGCGATCACTGGGCAATGGAGACGATCTCTATATGGCGTAACCAAACGATTTTAATATAATTCGTCGAAATGGTTTCCAGTGCTTCAATAACGATTTTTCCCATTTTTCCTGTTGGTGTCTCATTGTCATTCCCATGTACGAGAAATGGTACTTTCACCTTCACGCTATGTCTCACAAAGCTGACCTTGGAAAATTTCCCACACAGACCATTCCTTCATTAATCGTTCACAGGTTTTATCCACCATATTGTTGACAGGAAATGATTCTATAATTTTTATAGGCACATGAAGGGTTTTCTTGCTAAAGAGCTTGCCATTTTAGACGTATTTTATGTTACTGGTGTTAGTAACAAGATCGTCCACTCTCTCCCCCAATATCATGATATCACCTACGGTTATTTCCCCTTGGCTAATCCAGGTGAGTGGGAAAAACAAACCATTAATGTTCGCTTTAGAAAGAGTACAGTGATGCTTGACACAGTTACGCCAATTTATTATGGAGGCTTGACGTTGCGGCCGATGCGAAATAGAGCGAGCGTGTAAGGATAGTAATAGGGAAGTCGAACGGTCGTCTTCGGTTTATAGGGAGACTTCTAGTGAAGTATGGCTGATATGTAACGGAGACCGCATACAGGACGCGAGGGCGACCCTTTCCTGAGTACTGCTCGATATTTTGGGAACCGCATAATGGTGGATTGAAGGAAGACATCGAAGCAATTCACAGGCGGGCTGCTAAATTTGTTACCAGTGGTTTGAATATAACCTATGTATGACGGAAATGTTTCGTGAACTCAGACAGCATTTCCTAGACGGAAGGCGACATTCTTTTCGAGGAACACTATTGAAAAAAATTAAAGAACATTCATCTGAAGCTTACTACTAAACGATCCTGCTGCCGCCAACGTACATTTCCCGTAAGTGCCGTGAGGATAGGATAACAGAAATTGTGGCTCGTACGGAGACATATAATTAGTCGTTTTTCCCTCGCTCTACTTGCTAGTGGAACAGGTAAGGAAATGACTAGTGATGGTATCCGTTAGCGTCCCCACGAACCATACAGTGGCTTCCGGAGTACGTATGTAGAAGTAAATCTAACATTTAGAAGGCTGCTGTGTGCTGTTCCCGGTTGCCATCTGCACGACTGCACACTTACAGGATATCACAGTGCAGAAACCCAGCTATGAGACGCGTTTTCCATGAATTATACGATGCGGAACTAGGGTCCACAACCGAGAGCAACTACCTAGTAGCCTTCGAAGTTTAGGAGGTCATAAGAAAACAAGCAAAGTTTTCACATGGGTTTAACCATAATGTGTCACAGAAACTACTCTACAAAACGCAATTATTGTATTACAGGTACTAAACAAAAAAGTCTGGAATTTGAAGAGATATATGTCCAAATGTGCTCACTGGATTATTTGGTGAAAATAATTGCTATGAACGAGGAATATTTCCACGACCAATGCTGCATGTAGTATCATTGGCTGGATAATGTGGATTGACAGTACTAACCCAAAACCAGAAATTGCCGTCATTAAATATTTCTCATTTGTGGAACGTTCTGAAATTTCTTAAATTTGTTATGTCTGCATATTCATAATTATTCGTGGTTCGTGTAAATAGCAGCATGCTCCACCCTGGAGCTGAATTCTGTCCCATCTGTACGTTGGTGTTCGTAGAAAACATGCTTTCAATGCTAAGTTTAGTACTTCATTGACAACACTACTCTGGAATTTGTTTTTGATTCTGGTAATTAAGTGAGATTATTCGGTGGGGACGGCAGATACTTTAAAACATATACGTCACCGTTGTCCCTAGTTATTAAGGTAAAAGCTGTCAGCAAGAACGATAGGAATCAGAATACACCAGTACGTTATTCACTAGGTCCACATATTCAGGAAACCAATAGAAACCAAAACGGAAAATATGTGATTCATATCTGGCACTCATCAGCGTTTTCCGTTGAAACTGATGGAGAACCGACGAAATGGTTGAAAATGTACGACCTAGTAGCTAAATACGACACTTAGGATGACTTGGTGTGTTTGGCTACTGTGTAATTTTACTAGGATGGCGCAGGTCAAGGGATTTTAGAGAAAAAGTAAGAGAAATTCGATAGCTGGTACAAATTCCAAGCTGAACTGATGAAAACATTTGATGATAATTAGCAGCAAGACCGCTTAGCGGAAGCACAATTGAAGAACAGGGCCCAACGTCATGGAGAATCGATACAGTTATATGAAACAGTCTTTGGGCTCTTCGCCACATTGTGAATCCGAATATGATAGAAACCATCATAATCTCACACTTGATGAAAGAAGTCGCAGAAGGCATGTACCAACTTCTTCTTCTACACAATGTCACAAAAAACGAGCACTTCACCAATTGCTGCCAGCACATCGGGAAAATTCCACGGAAAAAATCAGCAAGGAATTACGACCAACTCTGGCATGTAGTGCCTGTGGCAATTGTGGAAGACAATCAAGATATCGCATTTCCCGTACGCCAGATAGTAAGAGAAGAGAGACAGCAGTTAATAGCCGCTAGCATTGTCGGGTCGAATTAGCGAGATACCGCACGCCAGGAGGTAATACAGAATGCTGAAGAATAGCTGAATTGTTCTTTTGCACCTCGACCCGAGCAACTCGAACTTACGCCGCAGCCGTAAAGCGACAACGAGCATCTGACCAACGCAGGTACAACCAACTCGTCTGTTAAGTATGACGCCCAGCAGAAGAACTGACATTTGAAGGACAGAAGACAATTGACCAGTAAATTTCCACTAAGGGCGTTCAGGACACTTTAAACACCACCGAAGAGAAATAATACGAATTTCTGACGATTACTACTCCGTGAGGTGCTGATCATCACAGTAGTTGTACTCATGCCAAACACCTACAGACACAGCCCCTTACCCACGCACGAGGTCCGTAAGGAACACGACGTAGCCGTTCCCGTAGTCGTACAGAGGTACCAACTGCTTGTGTATTTGCCAAGATTGGGAAAGGAAAGCGAGTCGATCATCTATGGAATGATGCCACCACAGATGAAAATCCTCCATGGGCCACCGTTACCATGTGATCATGAAATCTCATCGACTTCACCAACGACGCACAACGTGTACTAAATCTTGTCGCCTGAGGTGTTTCTTTTTCTGTAAAAACGAACACTTGTCTTCGCCAGATAAATTTTACTATGTCCCGTGATAAGGAAGGGATTCTGCTGGAAGTTGTAAATGAAGAATTCTTTCAGCCGACGGGAACTTGTATTGCAGGAACGACAAATGACACACCACAGCCCCTCAAACTTGTCACTTTTATAGAGTGGAGTCATTATGCTATTCTCGGATATGACATCCTGCAGGCATCACAATTAGTCATAGAATGTGGACCATCAGAGCTCCAGACTGATCAAGCTACTAGAATAGGCCAAAATAACAAAGATTGCTGTGGCTAGTTGTTTGCCTTTGAAATTGTTGTTACCAAGTCATCAACAACGAGACGAGTCTCAGTTTTCAACCTACAGTGGCTGACACGTAAAAGTGACGCACTTAGAAGACATGGTGAAATGTCAGTGTAACTCTCTGTGACAAGTTTAGCGTCCACCACAGTGCATTGATATTGTTAGTGTTTACTGTTGTTACGAGGTTGATAGGGTATGTAAGAGGCGCGAGCAGCGTCAGATGTTGAGTGATCACTGTGAAGGTTACTGAGATTCCGTGAACTCGTGTCACAGCGGTTTGAGCTTCTAACTGAGTTTCGAAGGAGCCCAGTTTTGAGTCTTCATTCATCAGAGATGGTCGAATCGTACGGCACACAGATATGAGGGCCTCAGTACGTGGCAGTGACCCAGTGTTCTAGCGCATGGGAGTGTGAGGGTAGGCATAGTCGTCGTCAAGGATCTGCTTGAACACGTCTGATCACAACGAGGGAAGATTGCCGTATTCTGCACTAAGCAAATCATAACCCATTCTCATCTGCACCTTCCATCGAAGAGAATGTAATGGTCTCCATCTAACACCAATTCTCCTGCATAGGCTGCCGTGAACACCACAACAGTAACTACGGCATTTGGTGTAGGTACAGTGACTGGGAAACTTGTACTGCTGATAAAGAGAGCCACATTGTGTTTAGAGTTGAATTATGATCCTGCACTACCCCAAATGACCATTATTATTGTGTATGGCGGAGACGTGTGAAGATTTCTCACTCTTCCAATGATTTGGAGAGACAGCAGTGATACTACTGGCGTCATCGTGTGGCGAACCATCGGATGTGACTTCAGGTCATGGCCTCTAGTGACTGAGGAAGCCGGCCGCGGTGGCCGAGCGGTTCTAGGCGCTTCAGTCCGGAAACGCGCTGCTGCGACTGTCCCAGATTCGAATCCTGCTTCGGGCATGGATGTATGTGACGTCCTTAGGTTAGTTAGGTTTAAGTAGTTCTAAGTTCTAGGGGACTGATGACCATAGATGTTAAGTCCCATAGTGCTCAGAGCCATTTGAACCAACTTTTGTAACCCAATATGCTCTAAAGAGTGTCGACATGTTGCCTTACCCTGCTCCATCACCAGATCTGTTTCCAGTCGATCAGATATGGGTCATCATCAAACAACAAATCGAGCGTCAACCACATAGGGCGTTAAACGTCCCTGTACTGACCAAATAAGTGCAACAGGCATGGAAATCCATTCTACAAACTGTTATTTGGTATCTGTACTACACAAGGCATGCATATCTGCATGCTTGTATTCAGCATTCTGGCGGTTACACCGGTTGTTAATCCACCAGCATTTCACATTTGCATTCGCTTATCTTGCACTTTCAATAAAATGTGATCTTGCAATGTTAATGACTTAAATATGTTGTCTAGAGAAATGTATTCTCAAAATTTCTTTACTCTACACTACTTGCTTTTCTTGATCTGATACTTTTTCCATCAGTGTCGTTCAGGAATTTTGCAGAAAGTGCCAAACAATAAAACTAATGGTCAAGGGAAGGTAGTGTACAGATTTTTTAAGAGACCTCATTAACTGCATTAACTAAGCAAATATCTAGAGTGTAAATATGAATGAGTCATACATTCAAATGGTAGCTGACCACTACACTCGCTGAAAGAAGCTATTTCTGTGTATAATCGATATTTTGTGCAGTATGTTTTCATGACAAAAGTTTCGCTTTTGAGATTGTGCCTCGAAGGCACGAATTTGTTGTTTTGTTTTATTTAGACACTGACGAAGTTTTCGAACAAGTGCATGACCCCATGTTAGAAGGTCATGGCGGTCGTAGCACTACGGAGAGAAAAGTTGCTCATAAATACTGGTGAAACACTAGGAGACATTTTGCGAAAGAGTATGTGAATAACTGTATACCTTGTGTACATAGGTTTAGACATTAGACATCAGGAGGACCCATTGCAAAGATTTCCATAAGCGACCAAACCATCTTAAATGACTGGACTGGATGTTTCATTAGTGTTGAATACAAACCCAGACCAGTATATGTATATTGACAATAGTAGATCATTTTTCTGATAGCTTGAAGTGGTAGCAGTTCCAGGCCAACAAGCAAACACAGTACCACAAGGCAAGATAAATAGCTTGATCGTGAAATTCTGAGTACCTCAATAACAGACCATGGTGAAAATCTAATATCAGGTATAGGGAATCAGATGCGTAGTTTGCTTCACATTTGGAAGTTACCAACAAATAGGCCTACTTTTCGTGCATAAGCGAATTGGTGTTCAGAAAGAATGTGTAGAACTAATTTTAAATTATTAGGCCACTATGTTAACAACCAACACAGTGTTTGGAACACACATCTAGAGTTTATAATTTCAGTGTACAACTCTTAATTCCAAGCTATAACCAATCTTCTGTTGTATGAATTGATTTTGCAGCAGGTAGATGCCACCTTCTTCTGACACGATAAAACCCAAGCTTAGAGCTAATGGTGTGTAAATAAACAAAATTCACTATAGAGGTTTGAAAGCTTTGATGAAGAGTGAAACGAGCCAACACTGAGTTCTTAGAACGTCAGGAACAGTTGGGCCAACGTGTAGGGAAAATATCAAAATTTCAGATTTGGTCTGTGAGTATTGTTAACAAACCGATATCTAAAACTAAACAAAAAAAAAAAAAAACAGAAGCCATGGCTCATACTAAGGTATTGAGAGGACCTCACCAGTAGACTTTAAATTGCAGTTGCTGACAGGAACATGTGTTGTGCATGTGGGCGGGGTTAAAATCATTCAAACGAGCTGATGATGGATTTGCAAAAGTCCCATTAGCTCGATAAAATGCCTAAAATTGTTGTAAAACCGGTTTCTAATGACGATCAAGAAATACGCAAGATGCCTTATGCACTTAGGGCATGGAATAAGTAGTTATGACCAAATTTTTTTATCTCGCTTTTAGAGTTTCCTGTACACTGGTTATCTTCAAGTATTCCTATGACTTCATTGATGTACCACGTATATTAGACTTCAGAAATTTGTAATAGGTATTATTGGTCAATAAGTAGGGTAGACTTTATTTTTTTAGATTTTTTCTTTATACACTTTGTCAAAGGAGGTAAGATATTGATAAAACGCTATTTTCTCTTCGGTGGCATGCTACATGGACGTCTTTTGGGTTATTATACTTATTCATTCCCTCACGGTAGGAGTTCTGAAAACAGTTCAGTCCCTAGAATTACTCTGTCACTTTGCACTCATTAAAGTCATTTCAGATAGAGCAAGCCTGCATGCATCAATTCAATTTATTATACTGGGCACGATCAGATGGTATCAGCGTTATGCCATTCTCCTGTATCTGATAAAGTGGAAACCTATAAGTATTTGGATGCAGGTACAAACACACGAACCATTAGCAATCTCAGAACAGAGGAAGTTGTAGGTCCTCATGTTGCTAGAAGAGACAAATGAATGTCTATGGAAGAGCATCATGATTTGTACAGCCACAGTGATACAGACTAATGCATGGGCTTGTGAGGTACAGCTGTCGTTAAACAGACGTATCAGAGTACCGAAGAGATGACCACATTTTCAGAGGGCGTGAGCACACAGGATTCATTCAGTTTTCTCACTTGAAACTGTCGTCGTACATTGCTACACAAATGGAAAACCCTCAGGGATAACGAAAGTATAACAACAAAAGAGTGATAGATTGATGAATGATACAACTTTTAATATAACAGGAGCAGAATTCCTCACTTCATTTATGATACGACCTCGACCAACTTATCAAACCCTGCGTTGTATTGCTGGGAAAAATCGTTATAACTGTTACCAGCACAAAACCTAACGTTCATCTAGAACACCTTAAACTCTGACCTATTACACTCTTCGTAAGTACTAATAATGCCACAAAAAGGATGAATTTCCGAAAAGCAAATGTTCCAGCATATTCAAAATAGACAACGGTATTATATAACGTCTAAAGGCAATTACACAAACAGTGCTGCCATGGTTCTACTAACAGCTTTTGCGCTCTGTTTCTTATTGAGACATAAAACCGCTCTTCTCCCCGAAGAACCAGTGCATCAGCTACCCATAAAGTGGAAAAGTCCATATGTCCTCTTAAAATGTATGTATGTTGCACGTCTGTTAAACCACTTGACCGATCTCAACCAAACTTGGCATACATATCCTTCAATGTGTGAGAAGAATCGCTGCAGGACTGAGAACCATCTACATATCAAAGAGGGGGGCTGAGAAAATAATTTAGCCAGCGATATGAGAATACTTAGAATTTGTTTATCCAGTATATTTGAGAATGAGGGCGTTTAGTGACTTGCCGCAACCTTTGCACATAAATTCAAATCCTTACGAAACTTTCTTATGATGACAGCCCCAACAAAATGATGAAAGGGATAAAGTTTATCGCTTATTACATTTTTGCCTTTCATACAGTAAAACAGCCGTTTCAGGAAAGACGTTTTAATACAACGGTTGTCCAGAAAGTAAGTTCCTATCGGTCATGAAATGGACACCGCGGTGAAAACCCGATGACGCTTTGCATCGATGTGTTGGGTAGTGTCTCTAGTATGACCGTCAATCGCATCAAGGTGCTCTTTTCACTTGTGAGTGTACTGTGAGCGATTAAAGGTGCATAGAACAACGACCTCTCGCGCCAAGTAGGAGGACCCGCTAAGAGGCTTCGCCTTAATGAATGCAGCCCACCTAACACAACTGCCACGCACTTGCTTCCTCATGCCAATTCTCAGCCTCACTCTGCAGAGGCAGTAAAGACATTCCTGCAGCCTTTTCTATAGGAAGTGTTCGAGCACCCACAACACAGCCCTAACTGGCTCGTTCTGAGTATCGTCTCTGTTCACATGAAACCCTCGATACGAAAACAACACTCGGGTGCAGGCTATGCGCTATAGACCAGCGTAGAGAATTATCTGTAAGCACAGGCGGCTGCCTTCTATGACGATGGTGTAGGACATTGGGTACAACTCTCTGACAAACATCTGAGCGGCGATTATTTAGGAAAGTATCTGGAAAGTATTGCTAACTCTTGCAAATAAAATGTTTCTGATTTTCACTGGGATTTCCATTTAATGACCGATCGGAACTTACTTTCTAGACAACCCTTGTAGAGTGATTTTCACTGCATACTGTATTCATGACACATTTTGCATAGAGTGTTCACACAAGCTGTACTTGAAACATTACATCATTGCAGGACACTTACTATAGGAGATACCAAGTCATAATCAGTGAGCTGGTTAAGAACGAAACTGCAGCGTGAAATTCGCTAGAGATACACTCCTGGAAATTGAAATAAGAACACCGTGAATTCATTGTCCCAGGAAGGGGAAACTTTATTGACACATTCCTGGGGTCAGATACATCACATGATCACACTGACAGAACCACAGGCACATAGACACAGGCAACAGAGCATGCACAATGTCGGCACTAGTACAGTGTATATCAACCTTTCGCAGCAATGCAGGCTGCTATTCTCCCATGGAGACGATCGTAGAGATGCTGGATGTAGTCTTGTGGAACGGCTTGCCATGCCATTTCCACCTGGCGCCTCAGTTGGACCAGCGTTCGTGCTGGACGTCCAGACCGCGTGAGACGACGCTTCATCCAGTCCCAAACATGCTCAATGGGGGACAGATCCGGAGATCTTGCTGGCCAGGGTAGTTGACTTACACCTTCTAGAGCACGTTGGGTGGCACGGGATACATGCGGACGTGCATTGTCCTGTTGGAACAGCAAGTTCCCTTGCCGGTCTAGGAATGGTAGAACGATGGGTTCGATGACGGTTTGGGTGTACCGTGCACTATTCAGTGTCCCCTCGACGATCACCAGTGGTGTACGGCCAGTGAAGGAGATCGCTCCCCACACCATGATGCCGGGTGTTGGCCCTGTGTGCCTCGGTCGTATGCAGTCCTGATTGTGGCGCTCACCTGCACGGCGCCAAACACGCATACGACCATCATTGGCACCAAGGCAGAAGCGACTCTCATCGCTGAAGACGACACGTCTCCATTCGTCCCTCCATTCACGCCTGTCGCGACACCACTGGAGGCGGGCTGCACGATGTTGGGGCGTGAGCGGAAGACGGCCTAACGGTGTGCGGGACCGTAGCCCAGCTTCGTGGAGACGGTTGCGAATGGTCCTCGCCGATACCCCAGGAGCAACAGTGTCCCTAATTTGCTGGGAAGTGGCGGTGCGGTCCCCTACGGCACTGCGTAGGATCCTACGGTCTTGGCGTGCATCCGTGCGTCGCTGCGGTCCGGTCCCAGGTCGACGGGCACGTGCACCTTCCGCCGACCACTGGCGACAACATCGCTGTACTGTGGAGACCTCACGCCCCACGTGTTGAGCAATTCGGCGGTACGTCCACCCGGCCTCCCGCATGCCCACTATACGCCCTCGCTCAAAGTCCGTCAACTGCACATACGGTTCACGTCCACGCTGTCGCGGCATGCTACCAGTGTTAAAGACTGCGATGGAGCTCCGTATGCCACGCAAACTGGCTGACACTGACGGCGGCGGTGCACAAATGCTGCGCAGCTAGCGCCATTCGACGGCCAACACCGCGGTTCCTGGTGTGTCCGCTGTGCCGTGCGTGTGATCATTGCTTGTACAGCCCTCTCGCAGTGTCCGGAGCAAGTATGGTGGGTCTGATACACCGGTGTCAATGTGTTCTTTTTTCCATTTCCAGGAGTGTATGTGAAATATACGTAACATGTACACACGTAGACAAATCCGCAGGTGAAAAGTTCCTCCTATGCCAATGCATTGATTTCAACTAAACATGATGCACATACTAGTTACCATCGGGAAGTAAATATTGTGGGAGCAGGAACCAGCAACATCCCATTGTGTTGGAGATGACAACGTAGAGAGGGAAAGAGGAGGATGAAATGGGCAGACGGAGAGGTGGCTATTGCGCTGCAGAAAGATATCATGGGCACAGATATGAGGAGGAGGAGAGGGACATAGGAGGACAAGGCGGATATGGACAAAGAAACGGAAGAGGAAGAGATGGACACAGAGAGTGTGGCAGAGGAGATGTATAAATGAAGGAAAGAGAAGAAGAGGGAGGAGGAGATGGGCGGAAAGGTGGAAAAGGATGAAGGATGGATCGAAAGAGTGGGGAGGAGGTGATGAACAGAAAGAGGAGGGACAAGGAGGTTGACAGGGAGAGGGAGAGCAGGAGATGGACTAATAGAATTGGAATAAATTCATACTTGGGCAATGATGGATGCTCAGCTGCTAGTATTAATAAAAAAAAATGTTGGAACGCAAACTACGATTTTAAACTGGTAATAGGTTATAAGAATTCAACAATCAATACAGAATTAAGAAACAAAACAACGATTTCGTGGCTAAGGTTTGTCAAATATTTTAAAAATAAGAAAATGTAAACTGTGTAATAAACCACAAAACAACATGTCATGAGACTGATCCAGAGTCAAAATAAGGAAAAATTCATGATGAATATTTATAACGGAGAGGTGGCTACTGCGCTGCAGAAAGATATCATGGGCAAATCAAAATTCTCTTAAGGCTTTCTCCAGCCACTGCTAGGCAAAATCAGTGCAGGCCAGTGCACCATCTAGCAATCATAATGACAGGGAGAGAGGCGATACTGCTAATATTGTGGCACACCGCGAATGGTATTGTTTCACCTGTCCGCCCCTGGTAGATGAGTGGTCAGCACTACGGAATATCATACCTAACGGCCCGGATTCGATTCCCGGCTGGGTCCGAAATTTTCTCCGCTCAGGGACTGGGTGTTGTGTTGCCCTTATCATCATCATTTCATCCCCATCGACACGCAAGTCGACGACGTGGCGACAACTCGAAAGACTTGTACCAGGCGAACGGGCTACCAGACAGGAGGCCCTAGCCACTCGGCATTTCCATTCCCATTTATTGCTTCACCTGTCTCTAGCGTGAAGTCGTATTCCTTAATTCAGCAACATTACATTACTGATCAGGGATCATAACTTCATTCTGACTACACAGAACGATGCCGCAAGAAAGAGTAAATGTTCCATAAATTACCTACCATCCCACCGACATGGCTGAAAAGCACCAAGATGAAGCCCTGAAATCCACAGTTGTGACACCGGATAGCGGCAAAGAAGCTGGTAAGCGCAGAAAATGAAGAGAAATGTGGCCATCCTTGGCAAGGCATAACGTCATTCTGTTAGACAGTAGTACATATGTAGGCTTCCAAGCCCAATGTCTATTCAGTAACAGTGAGCCAGCAATGATACCGACTGCCAGATATGATGCCTACAATTCACTAGATAATTTCTAACTTTCAGAATGCTGCATGCCTACTCTACCAAACTTGGTCACGTTGAGCTGTCTTCATCTCATCCATTGATGGGACGTCTTTAGGACCTCCTCGTATGATGGCTTGCTGAGAGCTGAATTGAAGGTGTTTGTGGCAAGATCCACTTGTCAATGGATCCTGGAGAAACACTAATGGCTCCTACCCTTAATGTGCACCTGTGAGCAGACTACAGCATCCACGGCCTACCTGTGATGGAGAAGACTGCCGTACCTCTGTGCTACTGGCTACATCCTGTGCAGAGTTGCTGTAGTTTACTTGGACTCAACAGTTCGATGTTCCCGAGACTGCCGTCGTAACCAGCATCTGATGATCTTATGGGCGACCCTGCTGTACGAGTTGTACCTGCCACCCGCAACCCTGCGTGACATCACAGTATTACATGAACTGCCACAACAGAGATGACGGCCACGAGAGAGCACTGAGTACCCACATCAGCTTGTTGTGCTCTGCATGCTTTTTTTGCAGCATTCTTTACTGCTGTAGTGGAGATCATTCAGTTGTAACGGTTGATCGGAAAAAATAGATGTCTTAATACTGCACAGAGCGCCAACTGTCTGCCATCACTTTACTCCACACTTCTACAATTGTAAGGGTCTCAGGCCCGGCTCTTAAGGTACCCATACACAGGTGGACCAGTCGACCAACTTGTCAGTCCCGTTGGCAAATGTGTGGGCTAGGGGCTTACTTTCAGGGCCGTGGTATAGGTGCATCTGTTTGACCAGCGAATCTCTTATCTTCCAGCCTCGACCTCTACCTCCCAGCACACATCCCGTCGGTGCAGGCAGGTAGGTCCACCAAGCAGTCGCCATTTCCACACACACTCGGAGGCGTCAGAGAGCGATTCGGCGAGCGAGGCGGGGCACTGTTCGGGCTGTGAATGGGCAGCCTTACAGTTTGATCCACGAGATACACGGACGTCCTCTCTGGGTTGAAAGAAACATACCCGTTAATATATACATCTACGTGATTACTCTGCTATTCACAATAAAGTGCCTGGCAGAGGGTTCGATGAACCACCTTCAAGTCGTCTCTCTACAGTTCTACTCTCGAACGGCACGCGGGAAAAACGAGCACTTAATTTTTTCTGTGCGAGCCCTGATTTCTCTTATTTTATCGTGACGATCATTTCTCCCTATGTAGGTGGGTGGCAGTAGAATGTTTTCGCAATTGGAGGAGAAAACTGGTTATTGAAATTTCATAAGAAGATCCCGTCGCAACAAAAAACGCCTTTCTTTAATGATTTCCACTCCAATTCAAGTATCATGTCTGTGACACTATCTCCCCTATTTCACGATAATACAAAACGAGCTGCCCTTCTTTGTACTTTTTCGATGTCATCCGTCAGGCCCACCTGATGCGGATCCCACACCGCACAGCCATACTCCAGAATGGGGCTGACAAGCGTGGTGTAAGCAGTCTCTTTAGTAGACCTGTTGCACCTTCTAAGTGTTCTGCCAGTGAATCTCAGACTTTGGTTTGCTCTACCCACAATATTATCTACGTGATCGTTCGAATTGGTTCAAATGGCTCTGAGCACTATGGGACGTAACATCTGAGGTATCAGTCCCCTAGAACTTAGAACTACTTAAACCTAACTAGCCTACGGTCATCACACACAACCACGCCCGAGGCAGGATTCGAACCTGCGACCATAGCGGTCGCCCGGTTCCAGACTTAAGCGCCTATAACCGCTCGGCCACACCGGCCGGCAATCGTCCTAATTTGGGTTATTTGTAATTGTAATCCCTAAGTTCAAAATGTTCAGATGTGTGTGAAATCTTATGGGACTTAACTGCTAAGGTCATCAGTCCATAAGTTTACACACTACTTAACCTAAATTATGCTAAGGACAAACACACACCCATGCCATTGGGAGGACTCGTACCTCCGCCGGGACCAGCCGCACAATCCATGACTGCAGCGCCCTAGACCACTAGGCTAATCCCGCGCGGCATAATCCCTAAGTATTTAGTTGAATTTACAGCCTTCAGATTTGTGTGACTTACAGCCTAATCGAAATTTAGCTGATTCCGTTTAGTACTCATGTGAATACCTTCACACTTTTCCTTACTCAGGGTCAACTGAAACTTTTCGCACCATAGAGATATCTTATCTAAATCGTTTTGTAAGTCGTTTTGATCTGATAACTTTACAAGACGGCAAATGGCAGCATCATCTGCAAACAATCTAAGACGGCTACTCAGATTGTCTCCTATGTCGTTAATATAGATCAGGAAGAATAGAGGGCCTATAACACTTCCCTTGGGAACGCCGGATATTACTTCTGTTTCACTCGTTGACTTTCCGTCTATTACAACGAACTGTGACCTTTGTGACAGGAAATCACGAATCCAATCGCACAACTGAGGCGATACTCCGTAGGCACGCAGTTTGGTTTGAAGACGCTTGTGAGGAGCGGTGTCGGAAGCCTTCTGGAAATCTCAAATTATGGAATCAATTTGTCATCCCCTGTCGATAGCACTTATTACTTCATGAGTATAAAGAGCTAGTTGTGTTTCACAAAAACGATATTTTCTGAAACCGTGCTGACTACGTGTCAATAAATCGTTTTCTTCGAGGTACTTCTTAATGTTCGAATACAGTATATATTCCAAATCGTACTGCAAATCGAAGTTAGTGATATAGGCCTGTAATTCTGCGAATTACTCCTACTATCCTTTTTGGATATTAGTGTGACTTGAGCAATTTTCCAGTCTTTAGGTACGGATATTTCTGTGAGCGAGTGGTTTTTTTTTCTTTATTGTAATTTTTATGACCTTACACAAGGCGGGCTGTCAGCAGCTGAGTACGCCGCTCTTCAGCCTTGAGGTTTACAATAAGTAAGAAAAAGAGGGGACACAGAGAATACAATCAAAAATGAAGGGCAAAACAATGTAGACACCAAAAAACAAGAAACACGGAGCCGTTCACGCCTGATGAGAAAACATCACTGACAGTAGTGGACACGGCACACAAAACAGGGATGATGGCGATGGTACACGTGAACAGTGGCGGCGTTCCGGCGAACAAACACTAAACACAAACGAAGACACACACACGAGACACTAATGGCGATGACCTCCGGTGCGCGAATGTTCACTATGCGTGTGCGAGTCCGGGGACCTGCTAAGAGAGGAGGAGGAGGAAGGGGAGTGGGAGAGCGAGAGGGGAGAGCAGAGATGCCACGGGCAGGGGAGAAAGGGGGGAGGGAGGAAGGGGGAGGGGAAGCCCGGGGGAAGAGCGGTGGAGGGAGGGGACGTGGGAAAAGGAAAGAGAAGGGAAGGGAAGAGAAGGGAGGGAGGGTGCCTAAGGGAAAGGACACCGGAAGTGGGGGGTGAGGCAGGGTCAAAGTTGATAGGAGGGGTAGATGCAGGGGGGGAGGACATCATCAGGGAGGGGGAGCTGGCGGAAGCCACCTTGGGAGAGGGTAATGAGGGTTGAGAGATGGAGACCGGGTGGGACATGGGAATACAGGCGCGGCAGCAGGCGGGGGTGGGTGAGGATCGGGGAGACGAGCGGGTGAGGAGGGTCGAGTTTATGGGAGGTGTACAGGATCCGTATCCTTTCAAGGAAAAGGAGGAGGTGGGGGAAGGGGATGAGATCATACAGGATCCGCGTGGGGGAGGGGAGACGGATGCGATAGGCGAGGCGGAGAGCATGGCGTTCAAGGATTTGGAGGGATTTATAAAAGGGAGGGGGGCGGAGATCCAAGCCGGATGGGCATAACAAAGGATAGGGCGGATGAGGGATTTATAGGTGTGGAGGATGGTGGAGGGGTCCAGACCCCACGTACGGCCGGAGAGGAGCTTGAGGAGACTGAGTCGGGAGCGTGCCTTGGCTTGGATTGTCCGGAGGTGGGGAGTCCAGGAGAGGCGACGGTCGAGGGTGACGCCAAGGTACTTAAGGGTGGGAGTGAGGGCGATAGGACAGCCATAGATGGTGAGATAGAAATCAAGGAGGCGGAAGGAGAGCGAGTGGTTGTATATAATTGTTAAATATGGAGCTATTTTATCAGCATACTCTGAGAGGAAAACTACTGCTATACAATCTGGACCGGGGACCTTGCCTTTATTAAGTGATTTAAGCTGCCTCGTTACTCCGAGGATACCTACTTCTATGTTTCTCATCTTGGAAGTTGTTCTTTGTTGGAATTCACGAATATTTACTTCGTCTTCTTTGGTAAAGAAGTTTCGGAAATCCGTGTTGAATAACTCTGCTTTAGTGGCGCTGTCATCAGTGACTTCACCGTTGTTATCGCGCACTGAAGGTATTGATTGCGTCTTGCCACGGGTGTGCTTTATGTATGACCAGAATCTCTTTGAGTTTTCTGTCAGATTTCGAGACCGAATTTCGTTGTTGAAATTATTAAAAGCATCTTTCATTGAAGTACGCGCCATATTTCGAACTTCTGTAAAACTTTGCCAATCTTGGGGATTTTACGTTCTTTTAAATTTGGCATGTTTTTTTTTTTTCAATTGCTTCTGCAACAACGATCTCACCCGTTTTGAGTACCATGGGGGATCAGTACCATCACTTATTAATTTATGTGGTATATATCTCTCAATTGTTGTTGATACTATCTCTTTGAAAACAATCCACCACTTTTCTACACTTACATTATTAGATCGGAAGGAGTGAAGACTGTCTCTTAAAAATGCGTTAAGAGCATTTTATCAGTTTTTTTAAATAGATATACTTTGTGTTTCTTTTTTATGCTTGTGGGTGTTAGGTATTCAGCCTAGCAGCAACTGCCTTGTGGTCGCTAATCCCTGTATTCGTCACAATACTCAATATTTGTCCAGGCTTATTTGTTGCTAAATGGTCAAGTATGCTTTCGCAACCATTTACGCTTCGAGTGGGCTCATGAACAGATTGTTCAAAACAATTTTCTGAGAAAGCATTCAGTGCAATTTCCGATGACGTTTTATGCCTACCGCCGGCTTTAAACGTATAATATTGCCAGCATATCGAGGCTAGATTGAAGTCACAACCGGCTATAATTGAATAAGCGTAGTATTTATTTGAAATGAGACTCAAGTTTTCTTTGAACTGTTCAGCAAGTGTGTCTTCTGAGTCGGGGGGTCGGTAAAACGATCCAATTAATAGTTTAGTCCTATTGTCAGGTATAACCTCTACCCATACTATTTCACAAGAACTATCTACTTCAATGTCACTACAAGGCAAACTAACTTTCACAGCAACAAATACTCCACGACGAACTGTATTTAATCTATCCTTTCTGAATACTGTTAGATCGTTTGAAAAAAAAATTAGACTGAACTTATTTACGGCTTTAGCCAGCTCTCTGAACCTACAACTATTTGAACTTCTGTGCTTTCTATTAGGGTTCAAAATGGTTCAAATGGCTCTGAGCAGTATGGGATTTAACATTTGTGGTCATCAGTCCCCTAGAACTTAGAGCTACTTGAACCTAACTAACCTAAGGACATCACACACATCCATGCCCGAGGCAGGATTCGAACCTGCGACCGTAGCGGTCACGTGGTTCCATGCTGAAGCGCCTACAACCGCACAGCCACACCAGCCGGCTTTCTATTAGGGCTTGGAGCTCTGGTTCTTTCCCAACACAGCTACGACTATTTACAACTACAATACCACTCGTTTCTACAACTACCTAACTGTGTTTTACCTACCCACTTTTAGACGGACGTCCCTTTTGTGGTTCCCGGAGACCCTCTAACCTAAAAACCGCCCAGTCCTTTCCACACAGCCCCCGCTACCCGTGTAACCGCCTAATGTGTGTAGTGGACTCCTCACCTATTAAGCGAAACTCAGGAACCCACCACCTGATGGCGCAAGTCAAGCTGCAGCCTACACTGTCACAGAACCGCCTGAGCCTCTGTTTCAGACCCTCCACTCGGCTCTGCACTAAAGGACCACAGTCGGTTCTATCGACGATGCCACAGATGGTGAGCTCCGCCTTAATCTCGGAAACATGACTAACAGTCTTTACCATTTTCCAAAACCAGACATAATCTGCTCGGATCCAAAGCGACAAACGTCACTGATACCGATATGGGATCTGTAAGGACCCTTTCCACATACGGAATGACTCCTTCCGGAATGCACATGTAGTGCACGCTGGTTTCCTTCCCCTCCTTGGCAGCCATGTTCCTAAGGGGCCCCATTACGCGCCTGACGTTGGAGCTCCCAACTACCGCGAAACCCACCCTCTGTGAATGCCCAGACCTCGCAGGCCGAGAAGCTTCCTCTGGAACAGGGTAGACGACTGCATCCGGCTCAGAGACATCATCAGCCACAGATAACGTCCGAAGCCTGTTCGTCAAACGAACCGTGGAGGCCCCACAATTAGCCCCTCGGAAAGTTTTTCGCTGCCTGCTAGAATTTGGAATGGTCTCCCACTCGACCACGGGTGAGGGGTCAACCTCAGTGCAGGCAGTACCCAGGCGGCCTCAGCAGTAGACCGATCGGAGAACACATGGGACGTGCTCGACGTCCTTCGCATCCCCGCGTTCGATCCCCCACAATGACACCCCTTGGCAGCAGCCTCAAGCTGTGTGACGGAAGCCAAAGCAGCCTGGAGCTGTGAGCGAAGGGTCACCAACTCAGCTCGCATCTGCACACAACAATCACAGTTCCTATCCATTACTGCAGTCGCTTGTGTTTGAAGCTCGTAGAAATATGTAACAAGCGAACGGTATACTAGCCTTATTAGTAGCAGGAACTAGCAGTGCTGCTCTTGCTGACGGTCTAATATATGAGTCGTATCTCGCAGACAGATTGGTACCGTCGAGGGCAGTGCCACCGTAAGTGGGTAAGTGGCAAGTCACAGTTCAGCAGCGTTCGACCTTCAACGATGGGACACATCTCGAGCTGTGCGTGACGAAGAGGCTGGGAGGCACGCCGACCTGCAGTTCTCCGGTCGCAGCTAGTGGTTTGTTGGGCCAACGTCCCGTTTCTTCCCACACGTGCCATAGTCTCCATTAGAATGGATTCGTTCAGCTCTCGCCCCTGTGCTCGTGGCAGATTTCCCGTATGTTGTCCCCCAGTAAGGAAATGTGGCATCTCAGCCGGCGGCTCCTGGCAATTAATCGTGCCTGGTGTAATCATGCGTGTTGCTTAGGCCCTTTCACTCTTCGTTCACATCTGCTGCCCGTAATGACAGCGCGTCTGCAGATATGTCAATTATATATATCTAACTGAAACATATTAGCAATCTAATCATACATAGTACAAACGTATATCTGAAATCACATGCAAACTGAACAAACAATTTCATTGTGTGATCGGCATTTGGACTTTACACTTGATCCATTACACTAAATGACATTTATAGGAAAAAAATTTTGAAAACGTTCTCATTTCTCGTCACAAGGATAAAGACAAGGAAATTTAATTAAATACTAGATGGAAGAAAATGTGATATTTACATCAAAAAATTGTAAACTATTTTTTCGTGAATTGTAATAAAAGTAACAAATGTTACTTATCACTAGCCACTAAGGAAACACTAACACAATTCATATAATATCTACTGTGACATCTCAAAACTGTCGCATCATTTTTAGACTAAAACGTCTTGAACCGTCCAGGGTTAATATCTACCCAGTTAGCTCCTCCTATGATAACATGTAATTAGCCTATGCAACATGCTCTAAAGAATTAAGAGAAAGAAACAGACTCCAAGAATCTATTGAATTCGGTACAATAACTGTCCTACTGCTTTTGTTTGGGAAACCTCTTTTTACATATATTTACCTCTGATTAAAACCACGAGAAATATGCAATACTCCATGAGGCGAATTATTTACCTTCGGTAACTTCGTGTTTCGGTACCGCGTCTTCATCGCCTCTTTACATAACATCAGACAGAAAACTTCACACTGACTTCAGACAGAAAACACACACACCGTAGCAAATAACCCTTTTTGGAATATAATACACAGAGTAACACCCGTCGTTATTGGCATAATAATCATAAATATTAAGAAAAACTTTTACGTATTTGTGATCAACTCATTATACATAGGGCTTTAAAGTCTTGTAATAGGAAAAATTTTACTTTGTCCTTAGCATATGATTCTCACTTTCTCGTCCTACCTCTTTTCAGAACAGTCAGAACAGTACCTGATTTTCTCTTCACTGTCCTTCAATAGTATACCTGACATGCGATCTCAAAAATTCTCTTCCTTGATACCCCCTGTGACACCTTACCTGACGCGAATTTTATTTACCTTCTTCCATCGCTTTTTCAGTCAGCACTACGTCTTGCACAGTAACTGGATTTCGGTCAGAATAGTCTCCCCTTTAACAAATTTCCTTCAGCGTGGTCCTCCAATGCATTCCTGACCCCGTGAGATCTGTAACGTACATAATTATAAAGAGATGATATGTAGAAAACCAGAATAACCGACATTCCAGTGTTTCCGAGCACTAACATTATCATTCAAACATCTTTAAAGTAAACACACCCAAACACTTATCAACAGATCATTCTCAAAGGCCATCCATACCCACAGATTGACTCCCCATTAGAGAAAGATAAAATGTTAAATATTATCTCATTCTTATTCATTTCCTGAGCTCGTCATCCCATTGCTTATCCATTACCGCTATGAATCTCAAATGATCTTTCAATAACTACTTCGGGATTACACTTCATCTTTCACCATTTCCACTACATTTATTCATATTATACCTTACCTCCGTTTATTCTGCAAGATCAGTCTCAATTAGCTTTCTTCCAAACCTACAGCTGCACAAGCCTTGATTATGTCGGAGCTTAAATGGCAGAAAAGGGTAGTTTCATTTTGCATCTGGTATTATCACTATCACTGCGTGTCCCCTTTCACAGGAAAAAAACTTCCTCCCTTGCTCTCTCACGTGGAAACACCCACTGAAAAAACACAGTAATCGAACGCCCTCTGGACCTGAGCAAACATCCACAGAAAAAATTCACAAAATGTCCTTAAGGAACAAAAACAAAAGAAAAACCTAAAACAAACAACAAGTGAGTTCTCTGTCGCGAGGCAACCTTCACGTGCAAAAACACACAACATTCTAACGCTCTCTCGGTTTCAGCAAACCTTCATGAGAAAATCCCACAAAGCGTTCTTAAGTAACGAAAAAATAACACTAAAGGAAACAGCTCCTCCTCTCCCTTGGCGTGAACTCAAACTCCAAGCAGTCCGCGGAGCTATACGTTAATCTGAAAAACATAGCTAAACACAATATATTCCTTAAATCTACTCGCTCAAATTCAACCATGAACCAAAACAAAAACACAATAATCTAACAAAGCATTTAAGTATGTGGAAGCCTACAGTCCTCTCCTCCTCCTCATTAATTTACAACTGAACACATAAATCTATGCCATTTCAACCTCTGCTGCGGAGGAATTCCTAACTACAAAAAATTTAGTTTAAGTAATCTTATGTCCACCGTAATCCCATCTTCCCCAGGAAAGGTAGAAAAATCTGCAGAATGTATGTGTAATAGCCTCCGATGGGACCGACATTGTTGCTTGCGGAAAGAAACAATATCACGAATGCAGGTCAGGGAGGACCATCATACCCACGTGAATAACTACAAACAGGCCCAAACAAGTCGGCGGAAATATGTGGACTGCAATTCAGAGAAGTACCAACCACTCCCCTACACTCTCGCCTCTCTCTCTTCAACCAATGATAACCAAGCTCCCACAACCATCCTCATTTCTTAACACAAAATAAATAGCATGGGCAAGATTAGGTTTTATCAGGTAGCGGTCCAGGGGGGATAGAAAGAGTAAGAAGAGGACAGTTCAGCTAACATAACACAATATTAAGCACATAAATACTGTAATATTGTTATTTTGCGACGGTACTGTAAGAGTCGTAAATAACTACGGAAAAATGTAATTGTGTACATTGCTATTAACGTCATTTCCACCTGTTCATGGATTTCCAAATACACATGATGGACAATTAGCAATTTGCACTTTTTAAAACTATTGTTACAGATAACTTTTCCGTTAATTTCGTCATTTGCTACAGAACATTATTTACTTGTAAACTGAGAGCACTTAACATGAATTCTCACTGACTTACCACTGTCTAACTGCTGGGCTCATTTAGGAAACGTTACTGTAGAACCTCAGAAAAATACATAATTCAAACAGTCTTAATTGATTGTTTTCCATATTAAGATACGTATCGACAATTTTCCCAATAACAAAGCGTAACAACATCAAAAATTTATGTACGATTCAACATAATATAAAATTAAATGTAGCACTTACATTACTACAGCACATAAACAATGTTATGGATGACCCTTAACATTTCCACGATCACCCTGTCATCTAAATCCATGTTAACTATAGTAAGTGACACCCCATAACTTTGCCTACTTGCATAAAGAAATATTCACATTTACCTTATTTGTAACTAGTTTTGAAACGCCTTTACGTTGGGGAACATATTCAGGATCTTTATCAGAGTCGTAATTATACACACCACCCTCAGATTCTTAAAATCGCCCCTGAAAAGTATTTTCCTTTAATGAACACTGCACGCTCTGCTACTAGTGTCTACTACGTTTCTGACACTTTCCGCTGTTAACGTGCACACATCCTGACATAGTCGCCATTAGCGAGAATCTGAAATTGGAGACAGAATTACCACTTCACGGTTTATCGTGTAACTGTAATGTAATGTGAATGAAACATGTCACATACCATGTTTTGAATACAATAAATCTGTTTATTATCCACTGTGTCTTGTCGTTGTTTACAGCCGAGGTGTTCATTTATTTTCGTTTCGGATAAGGCATGTTGCAGCAGGAGCAGACATATCGTAGGAACTATCAATTTCTGTCTAATAAATGTATTATATACTAATTTCTACTGCATTGTCACTATACGTAAACAAACTGATTATTTTGTGTGTGACAGGTTGGCGCCAAGAACAACTCCATTGTCACTTGGTTTTGAATATTATTGTGAAATGAAAACAATTTGATCTATACATACATGAGGTATGTAAGCGTGGTCAGTCTGGCAAAGAGGGGGACAACATTATCGAGCTTCTGACAAGCAGTGCTGCCCATCGCAGAAACGAGGAGCTGGTCAAGAAGAGACAGTGGCTGATCAAATGTCTAACCAAACCTGATGAACTACCGGGCAGGCAACCCAGCTAGCAGAACAGGAGATAATGACCGGAGGTCAGGAATGACCAGCTCCATCATGGTGCCTGAACAGTGACCATGTGAACTGTCCTTGTGAGTTCCCACAAAAATGAAAACGCATCACTCACAAATTAAAGTTTATGGCTCCATAAAGTTGCATAATAGCGTGACACATCAATGAAAAAACCTCAGAAAGGTAAAGACTAGACAGTAACTAAAAACAACTAAGACTCATCAAAGTGTAAGATTCCTAGCTCTGATAATAAGTGCGGCAGAGGTATGAACGATGGTTCAGTGTAAATGCAAAAAACCTGATATGAGAATTCAGTGGCAAACTTTACGATTATTAACAATTTACAGACAAAAATAATTATTTTTTTCTAAAATGTATAACTTCTGAAATTGTTTGCCATAGACTACAGGAGATAAAGTTGACAGAGGCAATCCCCTATCAATAATTGAATCT
The DNA here is from genome assembly GCF_023898315.1 of Schistocerca nitens. Classification (NCBI taxonomy): domain Eukaryota; kingdom Metazoa; phylum Arthropoda; class Insecta; order Orthoptera; family Acrididae; genus Schistocerca; species Schistocerca nitens. The sequence goes on from NC_064616.1 coordinate 956,667,770, forward strand.
TCTGTAAGATACGGAGTGACTGGTTTTAGCCATTGCTCACCTTAAATGTACGACTGAAATGGGCATTTCATCGATCATAAATTCGATCACCTAAAACAGATCTTAAAAATAGAACCAAGCCAGTATAACACTCCCCACACAAAATCTGGTGCCCTACCTTTCCATTTCATAATATAATATCGCAGTGGTTTGTAGCTCATAACTCTGTTTTTGTGATTACTTAAATAAGACATAGTATCAGTGTTTTAGATGATTCGGATTTACATGTACATGTATATACATACTCCGCTAGCCACCTAGAGATGTGTGGTAGAGGGCACAATTCGCTCCATAATCATGTGTCCCCCCCTCCCCCCGCCATCTGTTCCATTCGCGGATCGCGCGAGGGAAAAACGAATGTCTGAACGCCTCAGTACGAGCTGTAATTTCCCTTGTCTTTCAATGGTGCTCATTGCGCTATTTGAAAGTTGGTGGTAATAATATATGCTCTACGTCCTCGGCGAAGATAGGATTTTGGAACTTAGTGAGCAGCCCCTTCCTTTTAGAGCGTCGTCTGTCTGCAAGTGTGTTGCATTTCAAACTTTCTATGAGATTTGTAACGCTCTCGCGATGGCTAAATCTTCCAGTCATGAATCTGGCCCCTCTTCTTTGGACCTTCTCAGTCTCTTGGATCAGACCCAACTGGTAAGGGTCCCATACAGACGAATAACACTCTAAGGCTGGATAAACTAAAGTATTGTAATTTCCTTTGCGGAAGGACTGTATCGCTTCAGGATTCTACCAATAAACCTCAATCTAGAGTCCGCCTTACCCGTTACTTGTGTAATCTGATCGTTCCATTTGACATCGTTTCGAATAGTCATACCCAGTGCGGAACTGAGTCCAACGCCTTTCGAAAGTTGGGGAATATGGCATCAACCTGGGAGCTGGTATCTAGAGCCTGTTGTATATCGTGCACAAAGGGGGCCACCTGTCCCTCGCATGACCTCTGTTTCCTAAAACCATGCTGGTTAGTGCAGATGAGCTTCTCAGGGTCTAGAAAGATCATTATGTCTGAACACAAAATATGTTCCATGATTCTACATCATATCGTTGTCAGTGAAATTGGCCGGTAATTATGTGCGTCCGATTTTCTACCCTTTTTATAGATTGCTATGACCTGGGCCTTTTTTTTCGTCCCGTTGAACTTTCCGATGTCCCAGTGATCTCTGATAGATGATGGATAAGTATGGTGCTATATTTGTAGCATAGTCAGCATTAAATCTTAAGGGGATACCGTCTGGGCCAGATGACTTCCTGGCGTCTAAGGATCTTAACTGTTTTACAATCCCAGATACACTAAACACTATGTAAGCCATCCTCGCGTTTGTTCGATAACTGAAGGGAGGAATGGTGCAGCAGTCCTCTACCGTAAACGATTTTTTTAAATCTAGGTTTAGAATTTCGGTCTTCTGTTTATCATCATCCGTTACATTACTCGTACTGTCAGCAAGAGAAGGTACTGAATTACTTGTAGCGTTCATAGATTTTACTTACAACCAAAATTTTTTGGAGTTATTTTTAGAATGTGCAGATAAAATATTGCTTTCAATTCGTCAAAAGAATCTCTCAAGGCTTTTTGACAGCTGCTTCTCTTTGGCATAATTTCTGTTTGTCAGCGGGGCAGTGGCTATGTTTAAAACGTCTGTGCAAAATTCTCTGCTTTCTCAGCTACTTCCTAATATGTTTGTTGAACCAAGTTGGATTCTTCCCCTCCCTTATATTTTTGCTAGCCGCGTATTTCTCTAGCACTTGGTGGACAATACCATTAAATTCCGACCAATGATTCTCAATGTCTTTGTGTCCTGCGCTGAATGCTTGGATCTGACTATGAAGATATTCATTAATAACACTTTTATTTTCTTTCCCAAATAAGAAAACTCTACGCTGTTTGTTTGTTTTTTTGTGCAACTTCCACTGACACAAAAGCCACAACGATACTATGGTCGCTAATACCTTCTTCTAGATTAACTTCTTCAAAACGATCAGGTCTGTTTGTCGCCAAGATATCTAATACTTTCCCATCTCGAGTTGGTTTTATAACTAATTGCTCAAGATTGTATGTTGAGAGCGCCCCTAGAATTACTTCACACGAGTCTTTGCTTCTGACCTCTGTGATATAAACGTGTAATTTTCCCGGTCAATGGATGCCAGATTAAAGTCTCCACCTATAACTAATCGATAATTTGGAGATTTATTTCCTATATATTCAAGAGTTTCCCTGAAACGTTCTGCGACTATTGCTGAGGATGCTGGTGGGCTATAAAAACATTCTAATACAATGGTCACTCCTTGACTGATTGACAGCTTTATCCAGACTATTTCACAGTCCGACCCAGTATCGATCTCAACTGCGTTTAAACAGTTTTAACTGTAATGAACACACCACCTCCCATAGCATCAGTCCTATCCTTCCTAAACATTGTCCAATAGGAGTTAAAAATTTCACTGCTATTTATGTTTGGTTTAGACCACATTTAGGTACCTGATACAATATTGCCATTACTATTGTTTATTTTGGAGAGACTTTTGCTACAGACACTTCGACAATTTACTAACATGAGATTTAGCATATTTAAATCCTGCTAGTGATATCGGAATTCTGGTTATTTAGGTAGACGCGTAGGAAACGCCGTATTCAAGCTGTCCCAAATTAAAGTAGATTCTATGAAACAGGATGTCAGTATGGATTTAGCAGAAGTGAAATGAGAGAATCTACTGCTGGGTCGTTATGAACTGGCATAGAGAACATAATTTTTCAGTGCAGCAGTACAGTAAGGTAGCCACGCACTGAATATTACTGAACATGGAACTAAGATTATGGTGGATAACCTCATTAACACTCCGAATATTTTCTCAATCATAAGGGAGAAGTGCTGATAAAAAAATTTGTTAATATCCACGGCCAGTCATGAAACACTTCCTTATTTATCCGTGTCGGGAGAACATATACGGTAAATGTGGAGCGGCAAAAGCAGCCCTTATTGTGCTTAAACAACGTTTTGCGATAGATCGGCAGTGGGTTTTACTTCAGTTAATAACATACAAAGTATAAATCATTACACAGTGTTAAATATTATTTTTAAACATTACATTCAGTTACTTTTTGCTTACGTTCAGCATAGTAGTTTTACTTTTCATATTTATTATGGCCACTGCTTTGTACGTCTTTTGTGCGTTTCTCACGCTACAGATGGTCTTTAATACACTCCTGGAAATGGAAAAAAGAACACATTGACACCGGTGTGTCAGACCCACCATACTTGCTCCGGACACTGCGAGAGGGCTGTACAGGCAATGATCACACGCACGGCACAGCGGACACACCAGGAACCGCGGTGTTGGCCGTCGAATGGCGCTAGCTGCGCAGCATTTGTGCACCGCCGCCGTCAGTGTCAGCCAGTTTGCCGTGGCATACGGAGCTCCATCGCAGTCTTTAACACTGGTAGCATGCCGCGACAGCGTGGACGTGAACCGTATGTGCAGTTGACGGACTTTGAGCGAGGGCGTATAGTGGGCATGCGGGAGGCCAGGTGGACGTACCGCCGAATTGCTCAACACGTGGGGCGTGAGGTCTCCACAGTACAGGGATGTTGTCGCCAGTGGTCGGCGAAAGGTGCACGTGCCCGTCGACCTGGGACCGGACCGCAGCGACGCACGGATGCACGCCTAGACCGTAGGATCCTACGCAGTGCCGTAGGGGACCGCACCGCCACTTCCCAGCAAATTAGGGACACTGTTGCTCCTGGGGTAACGGCGAGGACCATTCGCAACCGTCTCCATGAAGCTGGGCTACGGTCCCGCACACCGTTAGGCCGTCTTCCGCTCACGCCCCAACATCGTGCAGCCCGCCTCCAGTGGTGCCGCGAGAGGCGTGAATGGAGGGACGAATGGAGACGTGTCGTCTTCAGCGATGAGAGTCGCTGCTGCCTTGGTGCCAACGATGGTCGTATGCGTGTTTGGCGCCGTGCAGGTGAGCGCCACAATCAGGACTGCATACGACCGAGGCACACAGGGCCAACACCCGGCATCATCGTGTGGGGAGCGATCTCCTACACTGGCCGTACACCACTGGTGATCGTCGAGGGGACACTGAATAGTGCACGGTACATCCAAACCGTCATCGAACCCATCGTTCTACCATTCAAAGACCGGCAAAGGGAACTTGCTGTTCCAACAGGACAATGCACGTCCGCATGTATCCCGTGCCACCCAACGTGCTCTAGAAGGTGTAAGTCAACTACCCTGGCCAGCAAGATCTCCGGATCTGTCCCCCATTGAGCATGTTTGGGACTGGATGAAGCGTCGTCTCACGCGGTCTGCACGTCCAGCACGATCGCTGGTCCAACTGAGGCGCCAGGTGGAAATGGCATGGCAAGCCGTTCCACAGGACTACATCCAGCATCTCTACGATCGTCTCCATGGGAGAATAGCAGCCTGCATTGCTGCGAAAGGTTGATATACACTGTACTAGTGCCGACATTGTGCATGCTCTGTTGCCTGTGTCTATGTGCCTGTGGTTCTGTCAGTGTGATCATGTGATGTATCTGACCCCAGGAATGTGTCAATAAAGTTTCCCCTTCCTGGGACAATGAATTCACGGTGTTCTTATTTAAATTTCCAGGAGTGTATGACATACTGTTACTAATGAAACTTTTTATGACTTTTCATAACTTTGATACTTCTTAAAATTACGGCGGGAAGGCGAAGATTCAATGAATCTTAAAAGAATATATAATGTGTTTGAGACATTGTAGTCAAGGAAGGTAGGATTCGGTTACGATTATGGACAGGGCCGTAATCAGTTACTGTTGGTTCTCTTTTGCAATTACACACATTTATTTTAAAACGGTAATCCCACACTCAGCAATAAATAAGCATTTCACGCGTTATTAATGAAGGAATAAACAACTGTGTAATTAAAAGTGCTTTCAGTGCGTTACAATTTACCAAATGGGCATAAAATACAGACACAGCAAATAATGTTTTAAAAACAAACCAATGTGATCCCAATTAGAATTTCAAGGCAAGTAACCACAATCACGGCTGAAGGCCTTTACGCCAAAAACGGCAATAATAAAATTTAACAAACATACTGTAAGACAGGAATGCAATAGTAAGGTTAATTTAAAAAGACAGGCAACTGATCACCAAACAGGTGAGACAAATGATGGTAAACGTTTTAGCACAACCATTTGAACTTGTTGTAACGCCAAGAATTGCAATTATATAAAAAATTTAAAAAAACGTACAGTAAAACAGCAAATACAACAGCAAAAAGTTAATTTAAAAGGACAATCAACTGATCACCAAACAGATGAGACAAAATGATGGTAAACTAGGTATCACAATTATTTAAACCTGCTGTAACGCCAAGAATGGCAGTTATATAAAAAATTTAGAAACACACAATAAAACAGGAAACACAATAATAAATCACAAGGGTCAGTAACAGACGGTGCAGCAGGAATCGCCCTCTGAGGACGTCTGGCAGAAAACGCTTTCGAGAGCGATGAGAGAGGCAGCCAAGAGTTGCATTCACTTCACGATATGGTAACTCAGACCAAATGCAAAGATGTAAAAATACGCCAAAGCCGGAACCGGCGGTCTGGACTCCGCATGCCGAATAATGTGCTGAGAGTGCCTGGAACGAGAAAGGAATCACTACCACCATAGTAGGAGAATCGCCAACCAAGCAACAATGAAGAAGGCTGTCAAAACTACACGCCTCACCGGACAGCAGCAGTAAGGCGAGGAAACATACACTGCCGTTGCATACACCAACCCCCAGGGCAGGTAACAGGGGCGTTAGCGGCCACGAGGCAGGAAAAATACCGCTGGTTGAACTTAACAAATAGTAACAATCGGAATGCAATAAATAGTAATTATAAGTCCAGGAAAGTTAATCAGATCCGCCTTCCCCAAGCACTCCACTCGCTGCTCTTCGCCTCAGCAACACTACGAGCAGCAACACGAACCCAAGTCACTAGAGAATCGCAGGATCTCACAATGGTCGAGGTTTTTCTATTTGAATCCAAATGCACTCAAACTTGCAGGATCCGGTTTACGACGAGGTCGTGCACCCTCATGACCACAGGCCTCGATCCGGCAGTCCATGTGCGCCACCAGCTGTCCCAGCATGTTCTGCCACTTCGCGGATCTGGCTCCTCCTGAGTCCCCAACCGAACTGTACACTGACAAGACCCGGAAGGACCACGACGACGCCCCGATATCGATAACCGCCGCTGCTGCTACTAGCGGCCAGGCAACGCTTGCGAAACCAAGGGGCGCCAGTCAACACTCGAAGAAGACAAACAACCGCATCCATATCAACTAAATGATACGGTCTGGCCTCCAACAGAGGACAGAAACCTACAAACAGCACCAACGCGAGCTGCAGCACGGCTCAGCGTTAGCTCACCTGTTGCCCCAACTGATAAGAGACGCTCATGTTAGAGATGACTTTCTGCCTGTGAAATGCGAAACAGACCACAAAAGTATACCTTTTTATATAAGTGAAAGGTACCGTACTAAACGTAATCCGGAATTAAATCAAAATCGCATTATAGAGTCACTACGTTCAGCTTGATACCAGTCTATATCTGGAGTGTTACAAAACAAAAAAGATCAACAAATGATTGCAAACTTTCGCCGAAACTAGTTCGCGAAGAATGAACAAAGTACACCCAAGTGGACACACAGAAACCACATTCATAAAAGGATAGAAAAGAATGGAAATTTCAAGAAAGTGTCGTACAAACTTTTAGAAACATAACTACTTATTTTCTCTAGAAAATATATACATACGTTTGTTATTATAAGAAGTATTATAAAAAAACTGTATTTCTTCCTGAGTAAAGCTGAATTTTCCAGGATTGCAATTGTTGAATCAATGTTATATAAAAATGATTTGCAGAACGTCTATTTATCGTCTAAACCGCAAATAATGTAGGCCATTCTTTCTCCATGCAGTGTAAAATCTAATACCTTTCCACTTTGAGATTCTGGGTCTCTTTCTGAAGAGGAAACTAGCACCAGAATCTCAAATCTTAATTGAACATTCGCAAGGCACCAAAACGGGGTAAGAAATAAAATACAAATTAAGAAAATATAAATATTCATCTACTACAAGAGTGAAAGTGGTGAGTATTGGTTAAACAGGTACCAGCGGTCGATGCCACCGACCCGCCAATGTCAAAACTTCCATTCAGAGAGTTCTTGACACCGGCATTCAGCGTCAACGTTTGGGGTGAATGCCGCCGTTTGTAATACATTCTGGAATGCCTTGAGGTGAAGTGTCTTTCTGTATGAATGGAATGTGCTGCTGAAGGTAGCCGTCCTGCGTAGAGAGTAAGGGAATACTAAGAAAGCCCGTTGCTGACTGAAAGCTGGGGCGTATTCACCTGTCAGTCAAGTACGAAAAGGTGCACGGCTAAACTCCATACCGTTCCATCTTGTATCTAATAAACTCTGTAGCCTTGCATAATGTTTAATAAATCAAAATGATAAATCACATGAGTCGCAATGTCAAAAATGATTGAGAGAATTACGCCTTACGCAGAGACAGGCAGTGGATGAGTACAATCCATCGCGTCGCTCCTTAGAAGTTTTGATACTGAATCGGAAACAGTTAAGGAGAAAGTTACAACAAAAATGGTGTTTTTCATTGTGTCGTTCATGTCATTGTAGTTACAGTCTATCAGTGGGATATGACATTATGCACCAAAGTCATGCGTGAAATCTATTTTCATGTACAGAAGTTTCTCTTGATAAAAATTCAAATCTGTTAATTATATTATCGCTTTTTTCCATTTTTGCTGGTCTGTGGAAACTATTTGTGCCTATTGCATAGTATGTATGTTGTTTCCAAAACCCCGTCGGCAATTCAAATTTTGGTTCACTGTGGCTATCGTAAGTCGCCTGACTCTAGTATGTGTTTGGTTCCTATGGAAACGACACGGTGACCTTCCGTCTAGAATGACACCGCCGTAGATGTGTCACTCAGTCGTAGACTTCCTTCTTTCCTGTTTGTCAAACGTATGAGGCTACTTTGCGACAGGTACGCCGTTTGTGGGAACAATCTATAGGCAAACTGTGAAAAAAAGGGACATTGTGTACATATCTCTTTACAGATACGCAGATCCTCAGAGCGCAGCATTTATTAGTTGGCAATGGGTGCAAATAAAAAAAGTGAAAAAAGTGAATACCAAACTAACTACGCATAAGGAAACGAATCCCACGCCAGAAAGATTAAACCCACTAGTTTAACGTTTCGAGGAAATCCCCCAGTTCAAGCTAACACGGACATTTTCTGGAGCACATGACATGTTGAAAGCTTGCTTCACGCCACAGAGAGAAGGGCAGTGAAAGGTGCAAGTGATACTACTCCTAAAGGAGAGAGGATTAGGATAGTCTGGCCCTCTGGATAGCTCGGAGCGAAATAGAAGGCGATAGCCGGCAGGTTGTGTCCGATTTATCACTGACGTCCGCTAAGTTGCGGTGAGACAACCCTCACCGGATTTATTGTCAAAGATTATATGTGAGTTATCTTCGGCGAACGGACGCTCCGACGGATTCGCGGTGGACGGCCGGTTAATACATTAAGGGATTTGTGCTATCTGTACCTGCCTCGACTGTATTATAAACTAAAACACGCTGTCAGGCTAAAAACCGCCACGTCCCTCGCACACGGCCGCGCAGATCTTCGCGAAAGGAAGCAAATCCGCTGTAGCGAAATAAAGCAGAGTGCCGTCAGCAGTCAGAAACAAAACACAACTGCGTATTTGAATTTCTAAATAGCTCACAATTTTTATTATTTCTGGTGGTTGTGAGCTTAAGGCGTAGTTATTAATACACTCTTGAAATACATTAGGGAACTGAATTTCTTTACTATAAGCCCATGAAATCAGTCCTATTCAAACATACATACACTCAAAAAACCACCCTCTTGCCCATAACACATAAAATTGTTATCAAATTAGTGTTAAAATATAAATTCACTAACAGAACGGACTAAACCTGTGATTTGGTGTGTTTTAAGGCTAGTTAATCACTTTGTTTAGTGAAGAAAAATTAACCCACCTAGAATTCCATTAGTTACGAATGGTAAAATACGAATAGTTAATGATCTTGAAATTTCCTTGTTTTGTTTAGCCCTAGTAATACCAACGCATTTTTCCTAATGCCTAATAACAAGGCGGGTGGCTGGGGGCGGTGGCGGAGGAAAGGGGATACTTTGTGAACAATACAAAAAAGAAAAACAAACAAATTTCGTTAAATACGTTTTGCTTTTATTAACAATATACTTTTATATTTTTTAAATAGCTAATGATGTATAAGTAGGGTACAGAACCTGAAAATACCTTTCAGCACGATCTTAGCAACACCAATGCATTTAAATGATTAAATGGAGTTGAGGGTACTTTATAAACACTACAAAAAATTAAAAAAATATGAATTTCGTTAATGGTAGTTGATTTTCATTCACATCATACTTTTTAAAGAAATACAGATGTTCAAGAAAGTTCCAGAACCTGAAAATATGAATGTAACCTTTGTTGTAAAAAGTGATATTTGCTACTAAGACTTAATTTTTTGGGTTACGTTTTGCTGAATAATTTGAAAGTTACGGAACATGATACAAGAACTCAATAAAAACAATAAACATTTTTTTAAAATTTTAATATATGAATTCCCAGACTAGATTATGATGTTTTCAAAAGGTGGGCACAAAGTACCCTCCCCACTTGATGTTGCGAGGATTAATACCTGTTACTGACGTGTTTATATAAATAATTCCAGGGAGAGGAATGTGAACCACAAAAGTAAAAATTCTTACTTATAGATAACAGAGTAATAATTTTGAAGACCTAGAGAGCCATTAAGGCTGATAATGAGTACGTCTACATTTCCCAGCATAAGCTTAATTCAGGCATTGTTTAATAAATAAGAATTTCTTACATTTTGTACTGAAATTCTGAAAAATGTACCACCACCAACTACAGATTAAAACACATATAATTGAATTTTAAGTTTATCTTACGGGGATACTACGACGGAAAAATAAAGTGTGTATAGCAGCGTAATAGAATGAGATAGTGGTCGCTGTTGCATGCCCGTTGTAAAACTAACGGACGTCAAAAGCCAAGCAAGCGAGAGTTTTGTCATGTGAGTTCATGCCTGAAAGGACTTTTAAATGCTGATGTTTCAATACTGAAGATTTCCTTTCAATACAATACACTCAAAACAAAACAAAAAAAAAACGACGTACCATGAAAGAACTATCCAAATGCGACGGTTAGCCGTAGATGCCACGTGTCTTTTACGTATATAGACAAACAACTGATTCGGATTTAAGACACATGGAGCTTTACAAATTGAGCTCGTCAATAACGCGATGGTCCACATCTAAACCTTGAGAAAGAAGTTACTCGAGTTGGTATTGACTGATAGAGTGCATGCCTCTCCTCCTGGCGCGTTAGATCGTCAAATCATGAGCTAGTTGGAGGGCCCTGTCGAAACTGCTCCCAACCTTTTCAGTTGGGGAGAGATCCAGCGACCTTCTGGGCCAAGATAGGGTTTAGAAAGCACCAAGACAAGTGGTAGAAACTCTCGCGGTGTGTGGCCGGGCATATATTGCTTAAATAAAAGCTCAGGACGACTCGCCACGAAGGGCCGCAAAACAGGGCTTAGAATATCGTCGACGTATAGCTGTGAGGTAAAGGTGACGTGGATGACAACAAAACGGATTGTAATGTAACTTGGATTTGAGTGCTAAATTTTTCGTAATGTATGACGGGTTGTGAGAAGTTGTTCATACTGTCCATTTGCATTTACACAGTTACGTATAAGACGTACTTCGTTGTTAAATACAGTTTTTGTTAATTAACTTAACTCACCCAATAAACGTTTTATTGAAAATGTAGTAGACTGACAGTTTTTTAGTTTTAATGTTCTTCAGTTCATAATATCATGTACAAGCGTCAGGGTTCAGTTGCTATGCATTTAGTTACTGCCGTGTGCAGCAAGCGTGAGCAAAGGCAGGGATCCCGATCAGTAGTCAGACGGGGAGATACGTTATCGTAGACAGACTTGAGTGAACACAAGTGAGATACGCTCATGTGCGCAAATATTAAAAGTGCTTACTTAAATCTGAAGGGTATTAAGATTAAAGATAGCGGTTTTGGACCATAGGAAAAGTTGTTTCAATAGAGCGAATTGTTGGAGGGCAAGATTTCGTGGCTGAATTGATGACAACGTGGCATCAGCGTAACCAGGATGTAATGGCGAAGACATGCAATGACTACCAGTGCGGTGATGTGATGATATCATCCAGCCGCTACTCCATGCCATCTATGGTATCTCAACTTGCAACAACGATAGGCAAGGCAGAAAACCAGTGCTAAACAATTTTCAGATCTGGTCAGACAACCGCCTGTCAGTAATTTTAATTTGGGATCAATTTAGTAATAATACAGAAGAAGTTATTGAAATTCTTATGAAGTTATTTCACCTTTAACAACATTAATCTTTCCTAAAGTAAATTCAGCTTAAAGATCAGTTTTATTATTGAAGTTAATTTGCAACTCAGTATATAGATAAAAACTAGTCATCTTAAAAGTCATTAAATTACGATGTTACATGCTCCTCCAGAGAAGCACTAAAATTGTAAATAAAATATGGTTGCTTTTTTATAGGTCATTTGCTTAAATTATCTTTCAGTTAATTACAAATGATATTACAAGGAATTAATTACAGTTAAAATGAATTCAGTGAATTTTTTTATCAAAAATAGTATTTTATTACATTAGTAGCAATTGTACTAAAAATCTTAATATTTGGCTTCACTTTTTCATCTTGTATCTGAGTTTACAGAGAAACAAAATGTCGTTCAAACACCCAACTTTTCAGTCACACAAGATGTCAGTAAAGTACGTAAAGTTTGCTAAAATTAATTCAATTTTGAAATGTTAATACGTTCAAGTCTCTTTCAGAAACCTGGAACTAAATTTCCTAGTTAGAGCTGGTGACGGATCTTTGTATGGTTACTTAGTTCGTTAAAGGTGATAAATAATTGTAATTGATCTATGGTCTCGTCGGGTAATGTGAGTTGTTTGCTGTTACGACGTTTCATTGGAATCCGAAACGCACTGGAGAATGTGTAACATACAAAGTGGGACTATATAGGAAACGTATGACAGTGCTCTACCTAAAACTGAACCCCCAATGAACGCTGTGCTTCAGCGACAAAATTTGAATTGCAATTTATTTTGTGAATTTTCAGAATTAATTTTCTGCTGGAACACGTCTCAAAAACTTTATTGTTTGCTATTTGGTAACAGTGTCAGATATAGTGGGAATTCAGTGTGTAGTACTTCACTAATGGTCAAATGAGTGAAATGACAGCGAAATATTTTGTAGAACGCACAGAACATAGTCGGCCCCCTGCGTTTCCGAGAGCGAGTACCGTATGACCGGCTACGGCAGAAAAAAACTGGAGAGCACACAAGTACAGAATTACTGTGTGGCTGCCGATTCTACCACATTAAAATTTCAATAATTGACTAAATTTCGTTGATGCTAGGAATATACAATGTCCTTTGACAAGATTAATGGTAAAAATAGCCTGTTTTACTTGAAGTTACAGGGACTGAGAGTACATAAACTCCACTCACATGGTGACAAAGTGAGGTCAAGCAACGCAATTTGTGTTCCTCGTTCAGGGTACAACTCTTTACCAATTAACATTATTGTGCCGTTGCACCTGTAAACTGAATGGAAGGACACACTCATTTTAAATTTGAGTGTGCCTCAGTGAATTTACAATGTAACTAACCATCAATTTCGTAAAATTTGACGTTGTAAAATAGATATAAAAGTTGCTAAGGCCAGAGTTTCAACCTGTAAAACAGCAGCAAACGATCATTTAGAACAGTTAAGCAGTATGTACTTGACTGTGTGAAATTTCAGCCAGGCACGAACGAGAGCAGCCCAAGATGGTGTCAGGTTGTATTATACCAGCCAAGACATTAACGATCGATCATAAGTTGGCGGAAGACAATGTAAAACAGAGAGACAATTTAGAAAGCAGTTGTGGGGTGATGTTACCATCAGTGAAAACAGAAAATTTCTCGTTAGTGGATCTAGATGATACAAGTGGAATAGATAAAATATTAACTGGATTTAAGCTCATTAGAAAGATGGAAGAGCAGTTTGGTCAAGTAAAAATTAAAACCATATCGAATGTAGGAACTAAGGCGGTACAGAAGGATATCCGTGTCGGTTTTGTGATTTTGTCAAGCAATGTGGCGACTCAAATTAATAATATAGGTATGTGAAGTACTACCAAAATGAACAATGTGGATGCAGATATCACTAATTATATGGAGCTGATGGAAGCTAGCACGAACGCACAAATAGTACAAATGAACACTAACATGATACAATCGCAGACAAAAATATGTACTAACCTAGATAAAAAAAGTTTACAGAAGGAAACAAAGATGACGAAACTGAAAAATGAAATCGATACCTAAATGAAAGACGGGTATATTAAAATAGGAATCACAATATCCGATTTGGATACGTATCCATCAGAAAATATTGACGCGAATTTTGCAATTTTGACTACACATAGGTAAAGTATAGCCAAATTAAGCAAGGCCATAAACAGTGTGAAGGCTGATGTAATTAAAATTCAGACCAAAGTTGCCAGTATTGAGGAAATATTCGAATCGGAAACTCAGAGACTCGAGGGAGATGTGGAATTTCTTATTCAAAAGAAACTGTTGGTTATTGCACCTGCAGTAAGGAATGATATTTCAGACGAAACTCAGGCTGAACTGGAAGCATTATGTAAAACACTGAAGAGTGTGAAACAAGTCTACGTTCCTCCATACAGCAAAAAGTGACAACTGTTCGTTATTAGCTGTTATTGTTATTTCAGCAGGTACAGAATCAGACATCAACAACTAATATCCTTTCAGTAACACTAAGTCCACCCCCAGTAGCTGAGTGATCAGCGCGACAGAAAGTCAATCTTAAGGGCCCGGGTTCGATTCCCGGCTGGGTCGGAGATTTTCTCAGCTCAGGGACTGGGTATTGTGTTGTCCTAATTATCATCATTTCATCCACATCGATGCGCAAGTCGCCGAAGTGGGTCAAATCGAAAGATTTGCACCCGGCGAACCGTCTACCCGACGGGAGGCCGTAGTCACACGACATTTTAGTAACAAAAAAATCTGAAATTTTATGTAAAAAGACACGTTAGAGCCTAAGAGAAAACAGTGAAGTGGGCACCCAACTAACTTCATGATAAGCTGTGAACGTGTATTACCCGTAGAAACGTCTTACATGCAAAACATAAATTTAGTAACTGATTTGCTGGCATGAAATGCTAAGCATTGGTGACTGAATCTGAACGTACAATTTGCCGTTCTCCAAATGTAAAAGTAGGTCTCAGGAAGATTTTTGGTCTGTCCAGAAACAGAAGATGTTGTGATGAGAGTTTGTTGTCACCAGAATGCCAGAACATGGGGTGGATCTATGAAAGAATATTGAGAATCACTGTTTAAATGATTCGAGAATTTAAATTACAGAAGATTCAAATCTGTGACAGCTTTGGAACCCTGGAATAACCTGCCAGACAATTCCAAGCGATACGTAGGAAGAAACCACTACAATTTTGAAGAATTGGAGCGAAACTCTAACCAAGGAGAATTCGTTGACCATAATTGCCATAAACGAGTTAATATGAATGAACCACGAATGATGAGAGGAAGAGTCGAGAAGGCTATTCCCACTGGGGTAGGGGAATTTTCATTGGTAACAGGATACAAAATGAACTGGGAAACCAAGAGCTGCACAGGTTGATGTACTAATACACGCATAATGGAAGAAAAGGCCCAAACTTGATAGTATGTTGTTTACAAAGTACTGGGGTAGAGAGAGTCGGGTAAGAACATTAAGTGTCGTCCGCATGAAGAGCACTTCCAACGCCGAAACTGCAAAAGAAGCAATGTCGAGATACAGACAGAAGAGAGAAAAGTACAAACGATTATTAGTGGAGGTCAGGAAATGGTTGAAGATCGTGCAGAATCTAGGGCTCAAAGTAGGGATGCTAGTATGGTTTGAGGTCCACGAGCAGATTTAGTGAGGGAAGTGCCCAATAAGTTGCATGTTGTAACATGTGATAACAACACACAATGCAATTAGAGGCAGAAAGTGAGCAATGTTCAGGAAAACAGAAAATTTAGTCGACAAGTCGACAAACTGGGGTAAAGAGAAATCACGAAGCAACAGGAAGCAGTAAAACGAAACATGACACAGAAACGCAATAATATTCAGGGATTACTCCAGTCACTTAATATGCTCAACAACTGGAGAATCAGCCCGCCAAGAGTCCGACAACTTCCACAGAAGAGACTAATTCCAAGCTGACCATGCAAATACTTGAGAGCCATTCCAATTTCAGTAGGTACGTAGCGCATAACCAACAAAACGAAGGGTATAACGCCAGAGAAGATGAGGTATCTAAACTGGTAAGAATTTATGCACCTGACAGTATTTTAGCAGACACCCTACATAGATTATAACGTCCGAAGAAAGACAAGGAAGATTCGCGTAGCAGTCACGATAAGTTCATTTTTCCTGACAAAGAAGTCAGTGGTACTGATTTAACCCTGCGCATATCGTTCAGAGAAGGGGAGATGATCATAAATCGGTTTCATCAGAAATGAAGAAGATGTGTATGGTTCTGATGGACTGTCGACAGAGGAAGATGAGGAGGGGCAAGAAATATACACACTAACAGCATAAATCATAGTGTTAGTGTGAGCTAAGGGAGATAAACAAAAATCTGTCCGGAAAACAATGAAAATATATTACACGAGGAAGCATCCAAAACTGTGGTGAAAAGACACAACCAAAATGATACCATAAGGGAGGATGTGGTCTTAGAATGTGTAGACACAGTGCTACGAGTGAGAGCAGAGGAGTATGTGAAGTTGAAGTGGAGGAAGATGCACGCAGATAAGACTTACAGTATGAAGACGGGATAGATATCACGTCAAGAAATTTCAGTGTTAAAGGATTAGTTACGGGAACATAAACAAAACAGAAAGAAGACAACTAGGTTGCAAGCCATTGTTTCCACTGAAGTTTATGTACAGATAATGTTTGTGCTTTTCGATACAGGACAGCAAATAAGACTCATTTCAAACACCTTTCTCGAAATGATAAGGCACAAACCAGGAACTGAAATAATGCTAATGGTGGGTGTTAAGGGCATACATGCTATAGGAAAGAGTAGCAGACCGATAAAGTATTAAGTATTATTAGATTCTCAGGTGCAGAGAGAGATGATGAGCTATGTATTTATTGTGGTACCAGAATGAAGTGCTATTAGAGGAGAACCAGCTGAACTGTTTAGTGTATGTACAGAAAGAGAATTCTGTTTTAAGAATGAGGTACGATTGGTAATCGTTGCAAAACATGTTGGATGACGATGGAAAGAGCCCAACTTAGACAAGGTGTAGGTCAAGCAGATGCGTTGCCTGATTTCTGACTGGTAAGGAAAGGTAGTTGAGTATGAACATCATTTAGTAATTACTGGCCATGAAAATTTCTTCAAGACACCATATAATAATCCATTAGCTAAAAATAAGTAAATAAAACAGAATAAAACCCATGTAGCGCACTTGGAAATACGTCATTCACTGTGCGTAATATAAAGAAGTAACGTATCTTCTAACAAGCCCTTAGTAATTGTTGGGATAGAGGATGGTATCACGCATGTTGTAAAAGATGCACGTGTATTGAAGAAATTGTCAGTAGGGAGACTGCCTATCTTGAGAATATGTAACATCTTTCGCAATGATTCAGAGGGGTAATATTGTATATTAAGGTCAGATCTGGTGATGTATATGCTGGGAACACAAGAAGGGATACTATACTTAAAAAGAGAAGTAGGTGAGGAATATGGCGAATGTGTTGGCCCTCACTCTACATAGAAACGATATTTGATCGCTTTCACCTTCCTCATGGTCCCTGTAAGGTAAACAAACGTACCAAAGAAATGTTTGCATGCCCTTCAGGTTGAGGAAAGGGTAAAATCATGTCACCTTTACAAAAAGCCAAAAGTGACAAATGCAACCAATTGACGGCCAATGCAGGCAATAAACTCAAAGGAAGAATTTGAAATTGTGACTGTGGCCATTTTAGATCCACTACCAAAGACAAAGGGAGGTTTCGTTTATATATTCATGACCACAGACCCATTTTCCAAATACATAACATTGTACCCGATAATTATGACTACATCTAAGTTGGAGTACAACAAAATGATTAGTGATTATATTCAGGATATAGAAAACCTGAAGGGGATACTCTCGGACAACGGGGTGCAGTTCTGCTAAAAGCAGTGTTGAGAAGGACCAGCTAAGCAACAAGTGGAAATATGTCATATCTCAGCATACCATCTGTAAGGCAGTCTGTCACAAAGATACATGAGGGAGACGGGCAGGTTGTGTAAGAACTGCTATAATAGGTACGACAAACTATGTAGAATATGTGGGGATGATTTCGATAAAATCATCATTTCGCTAGTAAGCGAGAGCACTGGTTTCACTCCGTAAGAGTTCCTGAAAGAAAGCAAACTAAAAGTTTGGTACAGGAGCTACTAGACTTTTCTACCTGGAACGAAGTAGATATCAATATGAAAAATACAATGCTCAGGAACAAGATGCAAAAGCAAGCTAAGGCCACAACTCATCATGACGAAAACAAATTAAGATGCCAAAATTTAAGATATTAGACCTTGTGCTTGTGAACACACATGAGAAGTCCAGTGAAAGAAACACTGAAATAAGCAACTTTAAATTAAAATAGAATGGACAATTCAAGATAGTGAAGATTCCAAATGTAAGTGTGTACTATCTGGAGCTCCAAATAACAAGCAGATGCGTGGATATCAGGAGTGTAGTTGACCTAAAAGCTACGAAAAACGAGTTCAGGCAACCTAATGCAGATATAGTAAAACTAAAGAAAAATGAAAATTTTTAATGAATTAAATGTTAAGTATTAACAGGAAAAAGTGAATATTATGTTCATGTGTTTACTTTGTAGTCGCTTAAATGTGCTTTTCATGTGTAAACAGATTCTAAAAGAATACTGTAGGTTACAGAGCATCCAGAGCCGAAAATCAGTATGCCCACATGAGAAATTGTGCTTCAAGTTAAGCCCTGAGTACGCAAAGTAAATGAATTCCAGAATCTAGGGTAAAGAGTGAGCAAAAGACTCATTCAAAAGTAGTGGAGTTGAAATGGGAGGAAAAGTACAGGCAGAAAGGTGAAGGACACTCAAAGAGTGCATCGCCCACCTGAGAAATTCTATGTTCAAATGTAAATACAAGATCAGGAAACGTTTATTACCTGTATCTATGAGACAATATATAAGTTAGTTAAGTAAACTTTTAATAACTTGAATTTATGGCCAACAGCCCACGGAAAAAGGCGGAAAAAATTATGTTGTAATGTTTTATCAAAATTTTCTCTTTGTATAATAACAAGTGTACAAATTTGTTGAGTAAGATATAACAGTTTTGATAGAGACACATTAAAAAAGTTCTGCATCACTTCTGTTCCGTGAGTTCCAGAACCTGTACAGGAAATTGGAATAAAGATCAACTTAAACATCATTTCTACCCTTTTTATTGCTCATGAAACCACACATTGCATGTTGTACAACCATACAGCGAGACCTTCAGAGGGGTGGTCCAGACTGCTGTACACACCGGTACCTCAAATACCCAGTAGCACGTCCTCTTGCACTGACGCATGCCTGTATTCGTCGTGGCATACTATCCACAAATTCATCAATTCACTGTTGGTCCACACTGTTCCACTCCTCAACGGCGATTCGGCGTAGATCCCTCAGAGTGGCTGGTGGGTCACGTCGTCCCTAAACGGCCTTTTTCAATCTATCCCAGGCATGTCCGATAGGATTCATGTCTGGAGAACATGCTGGTCACTCTAGTCGAGCGATGTTGCAATCCTGGAGGACGTCGTCCAAAAGATGTGGACGATGGGGGGCGCGAATTGTCGTCCATGAAGACGAATGCCTCGCCAATATGCTGCGGATATGGTTGCACTATCGGTATCGCACAGCCGTTATGGAGCCTTCCATGACCACCATCGGCGTACGTTGGCCCCACATAATGCCACCCCAAAACAGCAGGGAGCCTCCACCGTGCTGCACCCGCTGGACAGTGTGTCTAAGGCGTTCAGCTTGATCAGGTTGCCGCCAAACACGTCTCCACGATCGTTTGGTTTCAGGCATATGCGACACTCATCGGAGAAGAGAACGTGATGCTAATCCTGAACGGTCCATTCGGCATGTTGTTGGGCCCATCTGTACTGCGCTCCATGGTGCCGTGGTTGCAAAGATGGACCTCACTATGGACGTCGGGACTGAAGTAGCGCATCATGCAGCCTATTGCGCAAAGTTTGAGTCGTAACACGACGTCCTGTGGCAGCCGAAAAGCATTATTCAACATGGTGACGTTGCTGTCAGAGTTCCTCCGAGCCATAATTCGTAGGTAGCGGCCATCCATTGCAGTAGTAGTCTTTGGGTGGCCTGAGCGAGGCATGTCATCCGCAGTACCTGTCTCTCTGTACCTCCTCCATGTCCGAACAACATCGATTTGGTTCACTCCGAAACGCCTGGACACTTCCCTTGTTGAGAGATCTTCTTGGCACCAAGTAACAACGCGGACGCGATCGAACTGCCGTATTGACCGTCTAGGCATGGTTGAACTACAGAGCCTTGTACATCCTTCCTGGTGAAATGAATGGAACTGATCGGCTGTCGGACACCCTCCGTTTAATAGGTGCTACTCATGCGTGGTTAGTTACGTCTTTGAGCGGGTTTAGTGACATCTCTGAACAGTCAAAGGGACTACGTGTCTGATACAGTATCCACAGTCAACATCTATCTTCAGGAGTTCTGGGAACCGGGGTAATTCAATATTTTTTTCATGTATGTATGTTTATGAGGAAAATATTGTTAGACATGTTATCCTATAGGAAAATGTCTAATTTTAAATTTGTGTTTTGATTCAAACGAGTATATTCTGTAGAGTACTTCTTACTGAACTATTCCACAAGGCTATTTCATTAACACGTGGGGCATACGTAACATAACCTTAGTTTGAGTACTAAATTTTTCATGTCATGTCTTCGGATGCGAAACACTTTTCGTGCCAGTGGAAGCCATGACACTTTAATACAAAATTTACTTCGTATCAAAATGTCGATGTATTACGAACAATTTTTGTTCATTAGTCAAACTCACTCAATAATTCTTTTGTTAGACATGTAATAGACTGGCTCCTCCTTAGTTCTAAAGTTGATCATTTCGTAAAACAAAGTACAAGTGTTCAGGTTGAGTGGCCTTGTAGGTGGTTAGTGCCATGTGCCAAAAGCGAAAACAAAGGTAATGGAAGCAGCAGAAAGATGGTGGGTGGTACACATGCACGAACGCATCTGAGATCCAGTTCTGTGTAAAATAAGATTAAGAGTGGTTATTTAAATGTGTTGCATTAAAATTGAAGATAGCTGTTTTTTATGATAGGAAAAGTCGTCTCCACAGCGCAAACTGTCGGAAGGAAAGAATTTTTTGCTGAATTGATGGTAAAGTGGCATACACCTAAGCAGGATATGACATTGAACTACAAAAAGGCGTATATATAACAATGGCAACCGGTGCAGAGATGTGAAGGCATCATCCAGCAGCCATTCCAACCCATCTATGGCGTCTCAGGGTGTAACGACAAAAATCTAGGTAGAAAACTTCTGTTAAACAACTTTTAGATGTGTTCAGAAAACCGCCAGTCAGTAATTTTGATTTGTTATCAATTTAGCAGTAATATAGAACAAGGTTTTGGGATTCTTGTAAAGCTGTTTTACCTTAAACAGCGTTCATCTTTCCTAGGGTAAATTGAATTTATATATCAGTTTTACTATTCGAGTTTATTTGTAGCACAGAACGGAGACAAAGGTTTGTTTTTCACGTTATTAAATGAAGATGTTATATGCCCGTTCAGAGAAGCACTATTAGTGCAACGGCAGTATGGTCGCCTTTCTGTACGCTATTTCTTTTTATCTTAGACTTAATTATAAAAGTTATTTTAAAGAATTAATTAAAGTTAAAATGAAATCAGTGTATTTTAGGACAAGAACAGTGTTGTATTGGTAGCAAGTGTGCTGTTAACATTGAAATTTTGGTTCACTTCTCCATCTTGCATCTGAGTTTACAGATATACAAAATATCATTCACACAGGTAACTTTTTACTTAAAAAAACAAGACAGCAAAGTCATCGCAGTATTGCTAAAATTACTTGAAGTTTGAAATATCAATATGTTCACATTTCTTTAATAAAAGTGAAACAGAATTAATTCCTTCAGAGCTGGCGAATAATCTTGGTACAATTAGTCAGTTGTTTGGAGGGAATAACTCCTCAGGACATGTTGAGATTGTCTGCAGTTACGGCTGTTGACTGGATTCCAAAACTTACAGGAACACGTATTATGTTCGACTATAATGACTTTTCTGTAGACTAGAAATCTACTCTGTAGGAATCAGCATGGGTTTCGAAAAAGACGATCGTGTGAAACCCAGCTGGCGCTATTCGTCCACGAGACACAGAGGGCCATAGACATGGGTTCCCAGGTAGATGCCGTGTTTCTTGATTTCCGCAAGGCGTTCGATACAGTTCCCCGCAGTCGTCTAATGAACAAAGTAAGAGCATATGGACTATCAGAACAATCGTGTGATTGAAGTGTTCCTACATAAAAGAGCGCAGCATGTCATTCTCAATGGAGAGAAGTCTTCCGAAGTAGGAGTGATTTCAGGTGTGCCGCAGGGAAGTGTTGTAGGACCGTTGCTATTCACAATATACAGGGTGTTACAAAAAGGTAGGTCCAAACTTTCAGGAAACATTCCTCACACACAAAGAAAGAAAATATGTTATGTGGAAATGTGTCCGGAAACGCTTACTTTCCATGTTAGAGCTCATTTTATTACTTCTCTTCAAATCACATTAATCATGGAATGGAAACACACAGCAACAGAACGTATCAGCGTGACTTCAAACACTTTGTTACAGGAAATGTTCAAAATATCATCCGTTAGCGAGGATACACGCATCCACCCTCCGTCGCATGGAATCCCTGATGCGCTGATGCAGCCCTGGAGAATGGCGTATTGTATCACAGCCATCCGCAATACAAGCACGAAGAGTCTCTGCATTGGGTACCGGGGTTGCGTAGACAAGAGCTTTCAAATGCTCCCATAAATGAAAGTCAAGAGGGTTGAGGTCAGGAGAGCGTGGAGGCCATGGATTTGGTCCGCCTCTACCAATCCATCGGTCACCGAATCTGTTGTTCAGAAGCGTACAAACACTTCGACTGAAATGTGCAGGAGCTCCATCGCGCATGAACCACATGTTGTGTCGTACTTGTAAAGGCACATGTTCTAGCAGCACAGGTAGAGTATCCCGTATGAAATCATGATAACGTGCTCCATTGAGCGCAGGTGGACGAAACTAAAATGAACTCTAACATGGAAATTAAGCGTTTCCGGACACAAGTCCACATAACATCTTTTCTTTATTTGTGTGTGAGGAATGTTTCCTGAAAGTTTGGCCGTACCCTTTTGTAACACCCTGTACATAAATGATCCTGCGGATAACATCGGACGGCCGGCCGCGGTGGTCTAGCGGTTCTGGCGCTGCAGTCCGGAACCGCGGGACTGCTACGGTCGCAGGTTCGAATCCTGCCTCGGGCATGGGTGTGTGTGTGATGTCCTTAGGTTGGTTAGGTTTAAGTAGTTCTAAGTTCTAGGGGACTTATGACCTAAGATGTTGAGTCCCATAGTGCTCAGAGCCATTTGAACAATTTTTTTTAACATCGGACGTTCACTGAGGATTTTTGCGGATGTTCCTGTAGTATATCGAGAGGTTGTAATAATGGAAAATTGTACTGAAATGCAGGAGAATCTGCAACGAATTGGCGCATGGTGCAGGGAATGGCAATTGAATCTCAATGCAGAAAAGTGTAATGTGCTGCGAATACATAGAAAGAATAATCCTTTATCATTTAGCTACAGTATGGAGGTTAGTAACTGGAAGCAGTTAATTCCATAAATTATCTTGGAGAAGGCATTAGGAGTGATTTAAAACGGAAGAAAGCAGGTGTTGACAGATGTGAAAATTACCGAACTATCAGTTTAATAAGTCACAGCTGCAAAATACTAACGCGAATTCTTTACAGACGAATGGAAAAACTGGTAGAAGCGGACCTCGGGGAAGATCAGTTTGGATTCCGTAGAAATGTTGGAACACGTGAGGCAATACTAACCTTACGACTTATCTTAGAAGAAAGATTAAGAAAAGGCAAACCTACGTTTCTAGCATTTGTAGACTTAGAGAAAGCTTTTGACAACGTTAATTGGAATACTCTCTTTCAAATTCTGAAGGTGGCAGGGGTAAAATACAGGGAGCGAAAGGCTATTTACAATTTGTACAGAAACCAGATGGCAGTTATAAGAGTCGAGGGGCATGAAAGGGAAGCAGTGGTTGGGAAAGGAGTGAGACAGGGTTGTAGCCTCTCCCCGATGTTATTCAATCTGTATGTTGAGCAAGCAGTAAAGGAAACAAAAGAAAAATTCGGAGTAGGTATTAAAATTCATGGAGAAGAAGTAAAAACTTTGAGGTTCGCCGATGACATCGTAATTCTGTCAGAGACAGCAAAGGACTTGGAAGAGCAGTTGAACGGAATGGACAGTGTCTTGAAAGGAGGATATAAGATGAACATCAACAAAAGCAAAACGAGGATAATGGAATGTAGTCAAATTAAATCGGGTGATGCTGAGGGGATTAGATTAGGAAATGAGACACTTAAAGTAGTAAAGGAGTTTTGCTATTTAGGGAGTAAAATAACTGATGATGGTCGAAGTAGAGAGGATATAAAATGTAGACTGGCAATGGCAAGGAAAGCGTTTCTGAAGAAGAGAAATTTGTTAACATCGAGTATAGATTTAAGTGTCAGGAAGTCGTTTCTGAAAGTATTTGTATGGAGTGTAGCCATGTATGGAAGTGAAACATGGACGATAACCAGTTTGGACAAGAAGAGAATAGAAGCTTTCGAAATGTGGTGCTACAGAAGAATGCTGAAGATAAGGTGGGTAGATCACGTAACTAATGAGGAGGTATTGAATAGGATTGGGGAGAAGAGAAGTTTGTGGCACAACTTGACTAGAAGAAGGGATCGGTTGGTAGGACATGTTTTGAGGCATCAAGGGATCACAAATTTAGCATTGGAGGGCAGCGTGGAGGGTAAAAAACGTAGAGGGAGCCCAAGAGATCAATACACTAAGCAGATTCAGAAGGATGTAGGTTGCAGTAGGTACTGGGAGATGAAGAAGCTTGCACAGGATAGAGTAGCATGGAGAGCTGCATCAAACCAGTCTCAGGACTGAAGACCACAACAACAACAACATGATCATATAAAGTTGATCGTCGGTGAAGTAGATGCCAGACTGAGATTCATTGAAGTAGATGCCAGACTGAGATTCATCGGAAGAATCCTAAGGAAATGCAATCCGAAAACAAAGGAAGTATGTTACAGTACACTTGTTCGTCCACTGCTTGAGTATTGCTCACCCGTGTGGGATCCGTACCAGATAGGGTTGATAGAAGAGATAGAGAAGATCCGACAGACAGCAGCACGCTTCGTTGCAGGATCATTTAGTAATCGCGATAGCGTTACAGAGATGATAGATAAAGTCCAGTGGAAGACTCTGCAGGAGAGACGCTCAGTAGCTCGGTACGGGCTTTTGTTAAAGTTTCGAGAATATACCGTCACCGAGGAGTCAAGCAGTGTATTGCTCCCTCCTACGTATACCTTGCGAAGAGACCATGAGGATAAAATCAGAGAGAGAGCCCACACAGAGGCATACCGACAATCTTTCTTTCCACGAACAATACGAGACTGGAATAGAAGGGAGAACCGATAGAGGTACTCAAAGTACCCTCCGCCACACAACGTCAGGTGGCTTGCGGAGTATAGATGTAGATGTAGTGTGTTTTAGGCAGGAAGTGCGACTGTGTACAAAATGTAGGCCGGTGGTCTTTCTAGGAGTGAAACCCCAATTAACTGTGTGCTTCAGTGTCAGAGGTTGATTAGCAAATTATTTTGCGCCTTATCCAAATTTAAAAAAATTCTGTTTGCACAAGTGCCAAAAATTATTAATTATTATTTAGTAACTGCGTTCAATCAGTGTCTAGTATTTCTCCAATGCTCAGCTGAGCGAAGTGACAGCGAAATACGTTGAGGAATGCACAGAACAGGGCCAGGAGCCTGCGTTTTTGTGAACGAGTACCGCATAACCGGACACGGCAGCAAAAAATGGGTAAGCACACAGGTATAGAATTAGTACTGTGTGGCTACCGATTGTACCAAAGTTACCACACCAAAATATCAGTAATTCACTAAATACCGCCGGTGCTAGCAATAAACGTCGTCCATTCACTAGGTTAGGGGTAAAGATACCCTGTTGTACTTGACATTTCAGGGACTAAAACTAAATAAATGTCACCTACATGATGAACGAAAGTGATGTCAAAATAACAACCCAAAAGACACGAAATTGTTCTTCGTCTTTCAGAGCTTAACCCTTTACCCTCCAATTGTAATTAAGTTACCAAATAGTTTTTGTACTCGTGCTGGATCCTGCTGTGCAACGAAGTGGCACCTCAAACTACGATTTCCGGGATTCTAGCAGGATGACGGGTGGCGTCAGGAGCGACTCTCACTGACTGGAATAGAAATGTCTTCAGTGATGTGAGCAACTTACAACTGAGCCCCAGTTACCAGGGGAAACGGGTCTGGAGACGCCTCTGATAGTTGAGGATACCAGCCTAACAGTCGCCCACTGCAAGGCACGATAACCAGGAGTGGTAGTATGGTCTGCCATTTCTTTTCATAGCAGGGTCCCTTTCCTTGTTATCCGCATTACCTTTACAGCACAGCGGTAAATAGGCGACATTCTACCTTCTGTATTGTTGCGCTTCGTGGTAAACCATCCTGGGCGTAGATATCAGGAAGGTAATGTCCACCTGGACGTGGCAAGAGTTTCTACTGCTTACCTTCATGCTTGCCGAACCCTACCTTGGCGAGAAAGGTCACCGGATCTCTCCCCAGTCGGCAACGTCTGGAGCATTGTGGCCAGGACGCACCAACGAGATCAGTATTTTGAAAATAAAAGTGGCCAGTTGGGAACAATATGGCACGATATTCCTCAGGAAGACATCCAACAACTCTTTCAATCAACGCCAAGTTGAATAACTGCCTGCGTGCGCAACACAGGTGGACCACTGCGTTATTGCCTTATGCATTCGTAAAGCTCTTTTTCTTGAATTAATCATTCTGTTTTTTTGAAATTGTAATCAGTGTTTTTCCTGTACATCTTCATCACATCCATCCCATTTGGATAATTTCGTCGTGGTGTGCTGCTTTTAATGCACTAAAGTGCAATTTTGGTAAAAGTTTTAGATTGTGGCGTGGTAACCGCAGAAATACACTACTGGCCATTAAAATTGCTACACCATGAAGATAACGTGCTACAGAGCCGACATTTAACCGACAGGAAGAAGATGATGTGATATGCAAATGATTAGCTTTTCAGAGCATTCACACAAGGTTGGCGCCGGTGGCGACACCTACAACGTGCTGACATGAGGAAAGTTTCCAACCGATTTCTCATACACAAACAGCAGTTGGCCGGCGTTGCCTGGTGAAACGTTGTTGTGATGCCTCGTGTAATGCGTACCATCACGTTTCCGACTTTGATAAAGGTCGGATTGTAGCATATCGCGATTGCGGTTTATCGTATCGCGACATTGCTGCTCGCGTTGGTTGAGGTCCAATGAATGTTAGCAGAATATGGAATCGGTAGGTTCAGGAGGGTAATACGGAACGCCGTGCTGGGTCCCAACGGCCTCGTATCACTTGCAGTCGAGTTGACAGCCGTCTTATCCGCATGGCTGTAAGTGATCGTGCAGCCACGTCTTGATCCCTGAGCCAACAGATGGGGACGTCTGCAAGACAACAACCAGCTGCATGAACAGTTCGATGAAGTTTGCAGCAGCATGGACTATCAGCTCGGAGACCATGGCTGCAGTTACCCTTGATGCTGCATCACAGACAGGAGCGCCTACGCTGGTGTACCCAACGACGAACCTGGGTGCACGAATGGCAAAACGTCATTTTTGGATGAATCCAGGTTCTGTTTACAGCAGCATGACGATCGGATCCATGGTTGCCGACATCGCGATGAACGCACATTGGAAGCGTGAATTCGTCATCGCCATACTGGCGTATCACCCGGCGTGATGGTATGGGGTGCCATTGGTTACACGTCTCGGTCACCTCTTGTTCGCATTGACGGCACTTTGAACAGTGGACGTTACATTTCAGATGTGTTACGACCCGTGGCTCTACCCTTCATTCGATCCCTGCGAAACCCTACATTTCAGCAGGATAATGCACGACCGCATGTTGCAGGTCCTGTACGGGCCTTTCTGGATACAGAAAATGTTCGACTGCTGCCCTGGCTAGCACATTCTCCAGATCTCTCACCAAATGAAAACGTCAGGTTCAACGGTGGCCGAGCAACTGGCTCGTCACAATACGCCAGTCACTACTCTTGATGAACTGTGATATCATGTTGAAGCTGGATGGGCAGCTGTACCTGTACACGTCATCCACGTTCTGTTTGACTCAATGCCCAGGCGTATCAAAGCCGTTATTACGGCCTGAGGTGGTTGTTATGGGAACTGATTTCTCAGGATCTATGCACCCGAATTGCGTGAAAATGTAATCACATGCCAGTTCTAGTATAATATATATGTCCAATGAATACCCCTTTATCATCTGCATTTCTTCTTGGTGTAGCAACTTTAATGGCTAGTAGTGTATATACAAAAATCACAACAAAGGACTGGGTCCTCTCTGGCATTATGTTGAGTTATAAAGAAATTTGTTTATTTATTCATATATTAAATAGTGTCTTCTGTTGTTTCTAATGGTTAGGAATTTTTTCTTGCATTAGTATTAACATAATTTGAGGTGAAATTTTGCAGTATAGTAATATAAATTTCAATGCATGCCTGTATTTATTGATTATTGTGTTGGGTTTCATTTTTAAATGTTTTCTTGTTTTGAGAATGTCGACACGCAGACATATCATTCAAACACCTGAAAAATTTCTATTTCACAACCGTACTGATCAAAACTAGTGTCAGTTGTAAAACACTTAAAAACTAATTGTGTCACAGACTAAATCTTTCACCACCAATAACTCACCAGATGGCGATCTCTCCATTCTGTTTCAAAATTTTTTATGTGATATGGGTAATGTAGTACTAGTGCAACCTACGTTAGGTCACTGGGCAACATTCTGTATGGGGAAAATAGATTTTTTATTTATCAAGATTTTGAGGAAATTAGGAAATATTTAGCGGGAGATATAAATATGTAAACATCTTTCATTGACACATTGCGACACAAAGAAATGAGGGTTCTCAAGAAACATTACACGAAACATCTTTGGAGATTTGGTTGTCGAGGGGAAATTAGTGTGTGGGTGGACAAAGGAGATGAAAGTGTAAGTGTGGCTGGTCGGATAGTATAGGAGTCGTGTGGGTTGTGTTTCCTTTTATTTGAACAGTTAAGTGAGTTACAGGTAGATACAACCGAACTGGAATAAAATCATCACGAAATATCACCCCCTATTGCTTGTCCTGGCAGGCAGATGCGTGTTACTAATGAGACTGATCGACCGATATCAAGACGGCAATCTCTACTATCGTTTAAATCGGGATTTCGTATCTAATATTCCTCAAGAATTCCAATGGTAGGTCTCCGGTCTCAAAATTTCAATACATTAAATTCAGGAAATGTGTGGTTTTTAGCTGCCACAGTGTTTTTAGCAATTATAAAGCTCGTTTCATACTATGGTACCTAGACAGGCAATGGAATGAGCTATTCTCCCTCATAGCGACCATTTATTGCACGTCATATCTAACTTAATTCTTCAGCACTTTTACAGAATCGTTCTCAACTTTTATTCTCAAACAATACATTTCAGCTCTCAAAGACTCCGCTTGGGGAGCGTACTCGTCAATATGAACTTAACCGACCGCTCCCTCACCTAGACAGACCTAGAGGATCAAAAGCGCCCTGACCGAAATCACCGATACTGATGCTCAGGAGAACTAATAGGATACAGTGTTGTCAGCTTACTGTTTTCACATACTAACCATACTCAGGCATGTATAGAGCACCTGTTAATTCCTTTTTAAACATATGTAATGTAAAATGTGTTGTATTATGGACGGATCTGGATATCTACACTCCCGGAAATTGAAATAAGAACACCGTGAATTCATTGTCCCAGGAAGGGGAAACTTTATTGACACATTCCTGGGGTCAGATACATCACATGATCACACTGACAGAACCACAGGCACATAGACACAGGCAACAGAGCATGCACAATGTCGGCACTAGTACAGTGTATATCCACCTTTCGCAGCAATGCAGGCTGCTATTCTCCCATGGAGACGATCGTAGAGATGCTGGATGTAGTCCCGTGGAACGGCTTGCCATGCCATTTCCACCTGGCGCCTCAGTTGGACCAGCGTTCGTGCTGGACGTGCAGACCGCGTGAGACGACGCTTCATCCAGTCCCAAACATGCTCAATGCGGGACAGATCCGGAGATCTTGCTGGCCAGGGTAGTTGACTTACACCTTCTAGAGCACGTTGGGTGGCACGGGATACATGCGGACGTGCATTGTCCTGTTGGAACAGCAAGTTCTCTTGCCGGTCTAGGAATGGTAGAACGATGGGTTCGATGACGGTTTGGATGTACCGTGCACTATTCAGTGTCCCCTCGACGATCACCAGTGGTGTACGGCCAGTGTAGGAGATCGCTCCCCACACCATGATGCCGGGTGTTGGCCCTGTGTGCCTCGGTCGTATGCAGTCCTGATTGTGGCGCTCACCTGCACGGCGCCAAACACGCATACGACCATCATTGGCACCAAGGCAGAAGCGACTCTCATCGCTGAAGACGACACGTCTCCATTCGTCCCTCCATTCACGCCTGTCGCGACACCACTGGAGGCGGGCTGCACGATGTTGGGGCGTGAGCGGAAGACGGCCTAACGGTGTGCGGGACCGTAGCCCAGCTTCATGGAGACGGTTGCGAATGGTCCTCGCCGATACCCCAGGAGGAACAGTGTCCCTAATTTGCTGGGAAGTGGCGGTGCGGTCCCCTACGGCACTGCGTAGGATCCTACGGTCTTGGCGTGCATCCGTGCGTCGCTGCGGTCCGGTCCCAGGTCGACGGGCACGTGCACCTTCCGCCGACCACTGGCGACAACATCGATGTACTGTGGAGACCTCACGCCCCACGTGTTGAGCAATTCGGCGGTACGTCCACCCGGCCTCCCGCATGCCCACTATACGCCCTCGCTCAAAGTCCGTCAACTGCACATGCGGTTCACGTCCACGTTGTCGCGGCATGCTACCAGTGTTAAAGACTGCGATGGAGCTCCGTATGCCACGGCAAACTGGCTGACACTGACGGCGGCGGTGCACAAATGCTGCGCAGCTAGCGCCATTCGACGGCCAACACCGCGGTTCCTGGTGTGTCCGCTGTGCCGTGCGTGTGATCATTGCTTGTACAGCCCTCTCGCAGTGTCCGGAGCAAGTATGGTGGGTCTGACACACCGGTGTCAATGTGTTCTTTTTTCCATTTCCAGGAGTGTATTTACCATCTGCCTGGCCCTTTACATTTAGCGGAAATGAGTCGCAAGTGGTATAGCTTAAAAAATTCTGTTTTGTGTATGATGGTTTACTTAAACTGCTAAGCAGGTGACTTTTCCGTGCCCATGCATATGCCCTGAAAAAGCATTCCGTAACGGACAGCAAAACTAAATTCCTGAGTTGTAAGATAGTAATTCTGCAAGGTCTTTTCACCACCACTCTTCTCTGTTGAAAGAACACTGTTGCTTGGTACATCACTCTGCATTGTTGCAGAACTACTCAGCTCTCCCATGGCACTAAACTTTTCCCTCGCTTACTCCTCCCGGCGCCACTGCTGCCACTCCACCTTTCGCTCTCTATGCCAATATGATTACTTAAAAATCGCATGAAAATCAAGTGGGCATTTTCCTATTGCGCGCCACATCACCTTCAACCTCCCTAAATTTTCCAAGCAAGCTATCCATCAGACAGATTTATCACGTATATCGTTTACACCGTAGTGAAAGGATCATCATGAAGTGCCAGCATATGATATCAACTTACACCACCCATAAACACAATAACAAAAAGTGAGACGAAAACGTTAATCTGTAGACCAATAGCTGAAAGTCAATTATCACACAGCCTACACACATACAAACTCCTACACAGCTCATCAGTTACATTCTGCCACAGAAAAATTGCACCACGCATCACACTCATGACATGCTTGCATTTCGCTGATAGATCCCAGGTAAGAGAAGGCGCTGAGATCATAAACGTGACTTCTTATCATGTTTAGGGCATATGACTTATTACTGTAGTTGTTATTTCCTTGCGAATCCGCAGCTGTCTGTGCTAAACTGGGACTGTATCGGTGAATTTTCCCTGTTGAAATCAGTGTTGAAGTTTCGTTTTGTGCACGAAGAGGACTTATCACAGAGACAAGTCCCTAAATTTCAGGAAAGAACTTGAAGCGCGATGGCAGCACTATAGTGAGATTCCGTAAACAGCTGTGAGGTTTCAAAATGGCTTCAGTGATAGAACAATCACATGTGGGTAAATACCTGTACATCGTTCATTGTTTGTATTCTCTGTACATAATATAATATTAAAAGCAACTTCAGTAGAAGCTTTACACGGTTATGTGATTATAAATTCATTTCAATGACGCAAATTTTCAATTTATATTTAACTTTAATGCAGGGAATCGGTAAAAATATGTTATTCGTCGAAGTATATTAGGTAATCATACGCTAATATCTGTTTACAGATGTTGGCGTAAATGTTTTGGTAAGTTGCTGAGAAGGAACTATTGTTGATGGAATTGAAGAATATGCTCAACGAAGATGGACAGGAAGGGTACTTGATTGCACACTTTCTTCCCTTTGTACCAAAAGCAAGGAGACCACACCCATATTCCATTCCCAGTCATGGGAGGACAGCAAGCTATTGTTGTAAGGTAACTTGCATGAAGACAACAATCTTGTTTCATTATCAGTCTAGTTCCTAAATTGTGTAAATCATTGATTCAATTTTTGTGAAATAATTAAAATAAAAAACATAAAAATGTGATTTATGGCCCTGAAACTTAACTTTGAGCACCTATTACATTGTTTCGATATTTCACTTTATATATATCACGAACATTCCGGTGAAGAAAGAGTGCAGTTCGTGTCCGAAAAATTAAGTAATAACCATGAGTTCGTTCATGTTGCGGCATCAGGGCTCTGTAACATGAATGGTTAAGCAATATATTTAATAGGGTTACAGTATTACGAATATACGACGGCTGTTCGTAAACTAAGGTCCAATCTGTCGTGAAATGACAACCACAGTGAAAATCAAAAATTTTTTATTCGTAACAGTTAGCCACACCCTCCAGCTACCTCTCTAAATAGTCAACGCTCCGACTTAGACATTTGTCATGGCGTTATACAGACTTTCCCGTATCATCATCACAGAAAGCAGCCACCTGTGATATCCGCCAATTCTCTACCCTGGTCTGCCTTTCGTTGTTTGTGCCAAAATGTTGTCTTCGTAGCCAGCGGTTCATGTGAGCAGAGATGAACAACGGAGGGACCCAATAAAGGGCTGTGTTGTGGATGATCAAACACTTCCCATCGAAAACGCTGCAGGAGCGCCTTTATTGCATGCGTCATGGGTGTAGCAACGAGTTACGATTTCAGGCAACAAGGCTATGATACAAGGGCAAAATGAATGAACAAGAGATAAAAACAGTAACAACAGCGATAAAAGGTAGACTATGTTAAGCAAATCGTCGCATGTATGATACATTACTGTTTCGAGTGACGTAAAATAAAATGTATAAAAACTATCACCAATGTAAAATGTCAGTGTAGTAATGTAAGCAGTAAAATAACACACGAAAATGATCAGACTGATGGCCCTACATTATGCTAACCAATAATGATATGGGATGGTAGACAAGAAGGAAAACTACTAAAAGAATGGGAGAAAAATAACCCTAAACCTCATAGACTTGTAAAAATGTGTACTGTATTAGGCAACAAGGCAATGGTACTTAGGCCAAATGAGTGAACAGGAAATTAGACAGTAAAAGCCGTAGTAAAAAGTAATGATAAGATAAACTACACCAAATGAGTCATCATATATACCATTGTAGTTTGGACAATGTTATCTATTAATTCCGAATTAAAAGGTGATAGGGATTGCCGTCGTGAATTTCGGCCAATGAATCTCATTAATAACACACAGTTCCTTGCTTGAACACCTTGCCGGAGTGGCCGAGCGATTCTAGGCGCTACAGTCTGGATCCGCGCGACCGCTACGGTCGCAGGTTCGAATCCTGCCTCGGGCGCGGATGAGTGTGATGTCCTTAGGTTAGTTAGGTGTAAGTAGTTCTATGTTCCAGGGGACTGATGACCTCAGAAGTTAAGTCCCATAGTGCTCATAGCCATTTTGAACGTTGCTTGAACAAACAGTAAGTTGTGACATTTTGTGATGACTTTATTACAGTTTCATTACCTCTTCATTTGTGTGGCTTAACTGTTCAAATAAAAGAATACGCTACCCACACAGTTCCTACACTATCCAAGCAGCCACACTCACTTACTCCTTCAGATCTCTTGTCCACCCACGCTCTAATTTCCCCTCGACAACCAAATCTCCAAAAATGTTTCTTATAAGTTTTCTAATGATCCCTCATCTCTTTGGGTCGCAAACTATCAGTGAAAGACGTTAACATGTTTATATCTCCCACTACATGTTTCGTAATTTTCTCAAAATGTTGATAAATATAAAAATAAAGCATCACCCGATAGAATGTTTCTCAGTGACATAATGTAAGTTGTCCTAGTACTGCATTAACCATATCAGGCCAAAAAGTTTTGAAACATAATGAAAATATTAGCCTATAGTGAGTTACTGGTGGTGAAAGATTTACTTTGTGATAGAACTAGTTTTAATTATTTTACAACTTATACTAGTTTCTGTCAGGTGCAGGTTAAATTGCTGTCCAGAGCAGTGATTGAAAAAGAAATTTTTCAGTTACTTGAATGATATGACTGCATATAGACATTCCCAAAACAAGAAACATTTACAAATAAAAATAATAAGCAATAAACATAGACATTCACTGAAATTTAAATTACTAAACTGAAAATTTCCACTTAAGATTATGTTGATATTAATGCAAGTAAGAATTGCTAATTATTAGAAACAACAGATGACACCATGTAATATATGAATAGATCAACAAATTTCTCGCAAACGGCGTAGCTCGTTGAAGGTTCGCGTGCTACTATCGTGAACCTCTACAGAAAGAGGTAGAAAGACAATGGAACTACCACAAGGTACTAAATGGTTGGACATTCACGACTGTTCACAGAACGTGGGGTTCGGAAACTTGTTTACTCTGTAAAGTACAAGGACAGATGGTGACCTGTGGCACCTCTGCCGAAAGCGCAGTGTTGGTGCTGGTGTTTAGGAACATACCATTCATCGAACACTGTTGAACATGGGGCTGTGCAGCAGACCTCCCCGGCGTGTTCACGTGTTGACCCAAATACAATACCAACTACGATTACAGTGCTCATGGGACCATCGGAATTAGATCGACATCAGTGGAAATATATCGATTCTTCATGTGAATCACATTTTTATATTATAGTGAACTGACGTTGATGTCTAGGCAACCAAATTTGCCTCATATAAATCCTGTGGAACCCATTTGGGTCACTATCGCGCCAAATTATCGCTTACGCAAATCACTAGCCCGTTATTTACACGAATTACATGATCTGTACGTAGACGTCTGATCTCAGATACCTGCACAAACCTGCCACCAAACTGTCGGGGTCCTCATACGAAGAATCAGTGATGTGCTTCAAACAAGCTATTAAGCAGGTGGTCATAATGTTTCGGATTGTCGGTATATGACAAATAACAAGGAATATACATTAAAATATATGATGTTATAAACCTGGCTTGCCCAACTGATGTGTCTTTTCACACTCAGTCTTGTGATGGTATCCAAACGTACTAATAATTTATCGTTTTTGTGCTGCAAAGCAGTTTAATACTCGCGAAATTAACTACAGTTAAATAAATCAGACAACAACCAATAGTCTAGACGAATATAATATAATTATGTATAGGGAATCTGAGAATTATCATACTACATTTTTGTTTGCTGCTTAACTGTGGAGGGTAAGATGGCCTGACATATTTACACAATAAAAAGTATAAACAAAACGTTGTCACTCAAAAAACCAAACATGTATAACTGTGTAACATTTTGGGACGATAGCTAGAGTCCTAAGTTCTCATCCAATAACTTGTTTATTGAGATCGCAAAAGCATTCAGCAGTTAATAACTTCAGATAACTATTATTAGAAAGTTTATTTACTGTAATCACCTAATTTATATAGTTTTTGTGGTATTAGCAATACAAATATCTCATTAAGAGAATATCAGTGCTTGGAGTATGCTGACATAATTTGGATTTGAGATATATATATTTTTTACAGAACTGAGAAGGATTTAAATTCCACCATATTTCTTAACTTAGAAAAGCCGCCATTGCACATGTAACATTGTGACATAAATGCTTACTTACATGTCACTAAACGACGATAAATAAATTCACTTTTGTTGTATTATCCTTGATTTTATGGATGTAGGGACAAGGTTGTGAAGTCTGGTGAATGGACATATTAAATTATCTGTTGGTAGAACATGGTGAGAAATGCCAGTTACAAGCTTGAGGCTGAAATATTACTCTATCTCATTGCCCTATCAGAGCCCCTCGCAGAGCATTAAAGATAAACACCAGTCCTAATTGCCTGGTTGTAAGGTGACCTGTTTCCAAATTACATACAAAAATAACCACTATTTCATTATACATATAATTCGAAAACGATGCTTTGCTGATTAACATTGTTCTTATGTGAGAAACATAATATAAATGTGAAATTAATACTTTAACTAATCGAACGAAATGTAGCACATGATCAGGATGTAGCAGTAAACCTATCAGTATAAAATTACTACTGCAAATTAAATAGAACATATAAATAAAGCATGTTAACTGATCTCCGATATATGTTAGCACTAAAATTCAGGCACTAGTTGATTTGTTATAAACAAATTTAGAAATGTAATTGTTACCTGTAACATAATTAGTCAGAAAATTTTATATTAACTCATAACTAAGTTGAAAATAGGTTCACCTTGTTCAGCACTGTGATTGTAAATTTTTAACAATGTGTATCTCATATTCGGATTAACTTTTAATTGTGATTTTACATAAAATTGTAGTTTTCATTGTCTGTAATTGTTAACAAAAGTATAAATAGAGGTCACGCAGGCGCCTTGGGGCACTCGTTTTTTGGCTAGGGTTGCGAGCAAATGTATTGTAGGCTCACTCGTTTGTTGATTGTTGTGAACGCTGTGTCGTTTGATGTCAACTTTGGGTAGATGTGATGTAACCGGTACAGTTCACCGGGATCGGACACCAGAGTCCTGGAAATATATTGGTGTTAAAACTGCTCTGTACTTTGGAATTTATTTGGGAGTCTTCCGTAATCCTTTTCATAGGCTGCACAGCTACGAGACGAATTCAGGAATTTTACAACACCCTGGGAACTAAACAACTCTCACTGTTGGTAGAATTGACGTGAAAACAAAAGCACATCGACTGGGCATTTCACTCAAAAGTCAAAACATTTGCAATGCGGAGGTGGGAAAATATAAACATCTCAATGTGGTGGAGGAGCTGGGATCAAGTGGAAGACTGTGCAGAGGATGACTCGCAAGAATTACATGTACAAGAGGGTGGAACCATAATCTTGTACGTTGCAGACTGCGCCACGGACGTGGCCAGGAGCAAAAGTGATATTCTGGAATGACATCGCGAATGAATCAGATAAGTACCCCTTTTAATTGTGTCCTACAATTTTCTGTTTTTGTTTTCTTGTGTGCGTGTGACAATTTCACCTGATAGGCAGGAAAGTGTTTTGTCTAGTGTCTAGCCACTTTGATCAAAATGAGCGAAACTCAGTTAAATCAAATAGGCATGACCACGCGGTCAGGCCGTCAATTTCATGCTTCAACTCCAAATGTACACTTAAACAGTGAAGCAAATTTCGCGAGCAGTAGTAGTTGTTCGCCTTTTCATGGTTTTTCGGGAGCAGATCAGCAACCGAATTTAATTGATCAGATATCTCAATTGTTGAATAATGAACTAGAACAATTGGTGACTCAAAATAACCAATTAGGTAGCAACATTAAAGAGGTCACAGAAAAGCAGGACCAAAATTTGAAATCATTGAGAGAAGAAATCAACGCAACAAATAACAAAGTACAAATTGTTGCATGTGACATAGAAAGGGTAGAAACCAAAGTTGACTGTTTGGAGGCTTTCACAATCTCCGAATTTAAAGAAACAAACAAAAGCATTGAATTAGTTAACGGACGTGTCAAAAACACAGAAGTAGTCGTTTTAAATGAATTAGTGAACCGAAAAGACGAGTTAAAAATGTTGCAGGAACTCATTGTTTCAGAAAAAGAATTGGTAGGGGAATAATTGAAATTAAATTCTGAAGTAGTTTCTGATAAGATATCTCGTATTGACGAGAAAGTAGAAAGTGTAACAATAGAACTGCAAACAGTCAGCTCTGAAGTTTCAAAATTGCAAAATAATATAATGCCCAATTTTGATACAAAACAGATGTTTGTGCATAATTGTAACAATGTTAGTTTAAAATGTTACCCAGGTGATGCGAAATTGCATATGGTTGACTTTGTGCATCAGTGCAAAATCGGTTTCCAACCTAACATGCCAGAGTCTGCTAAAGTTAAATTTGCGAAACGTTTTTTGGATGGTGAAGCCCTTACATGGGCGAACCAAAACATTAATACAAATACTACGTCTTTTGCTGATCTTGAACGCCAATTCTTGGCTAAGTTTTGGTCGAAAAACAAACAGGCAAGAATAAAATTTGAATTTCTTAACGGTAGCAAATATCACACAGGTCTTGCAACTAGCATGCGAGAATTTTGTGAAAAACAATTAAAGATATTGTCACATTTGAGCAAACCTTTGGACGAACTGATACAGATTGACGCACTGAAATGGCGCCTACCACACCGTTTTCAGTGGGGACTTGTATATGGACCAGATGACAGTGTTGAATTTTTACGT
This sequence comes from Schistocerca nitens, assembly GCF_023898315.1. Taxonomy (NCBI): domain Eukaryota; kingdom Metazoa; phylum Arthropoda; class Insecta; order Orthoptera; family Acrididae; genus Schistocerca; species Schistocerca nitens. The sequence continues at coordinate 956,706,366 of NC_064616.1, forward strand.
CATGGAGACAAAATTGACCGTGCATGGAAGAATGATGACAGACAGTACAATCAAAACCTCAGAAACACTCACAATAGGAATGGGGGGTCACAACAATATAATGGACACAGAAATAATAACTGGTGTGGTAAACAAAACAGTAGTTACAACAGACAAGAAAACCATCAAGAACAGAGAAACAGTAACCAGCTTCACAACAGAAATTCCAACCAGGGAAACAAGTAACCAACTCGTTGGGAGCCTGTCAATTTGAGGTGAATAGTTATGGCACAAACCAGGCAAATAGGAGGTTAAAGAGACAGAAACGTAAAAGCAATCATAAATGTAATGTAAATAGGGACTACTACTTAGATGATACTAGTTATAAGCAAAACCTTTGGGATCACATGTTGAGGGAATTGAATTATGCACATACTCATGCAGGACCACATTTTGAACTTAATGAACTTGAATCAGCATTAATTGATGACACATTAACACCTGATGTAGACAGAACTTATGATATGTATGGTATCACTAGCTTGTTTTCTGATGAAGGTAAGGATAATGAGGTATCTATATTAGTAGAAATTGGTAGCCAAAATGAGAAAATAACACCTGTCTCAGATAATGAAACAGGTAGCGATTTCTGTAGTGCAACTTCAGATGTTGAACACGTAGTAGTTGAGGCAGATGTACATGCAGAGGCATCACCCGCAGATTATTTTGATGATGATTTTGATAAAGATAGTGTTGTGAAGGATGATGTATTTGATGATATATGTACAAAAGAGGAATTGGATGGCATTATTTATGTTGAAGTTATTGATAATGGTGTTGCAGCTGAAAGTAACTCTGAATGCGAAGTTGGTTCACATGAAGATATTAAGTGTGCAAACAATGTATTGGTACCAATTTGTATAAAAGAAATCTTAAGTAAATCTACTAATAAGAGGGAACAAGCTAAGTTAATAGGTGAGAAGATTTTGGAATCTATTATCAGTGAAAATGAAGTTTGTTTAGAAAATAATAAGGAAAGTGAAGTGATCAAATCAGATCCATCCATGAAAGATAATTTTAAGTCTAGTGAAAGTAAGGTATCTGTTTCATGTGTATTTGATTCCAGTCATAATGACACTTAATCTTATGTTGATTCTGACATTGAAACCTGTGGTGAAGAAGTATGTAACAACATCGATACAACTGAATTAGAAAGTGACTTGTTGGCAGAGAATGTGAATAGTGACCCAGATATTACCTTAGGTAGCCCTTATGTAGAAATAAGCATTAAGAATTGGTCAGGTCTTCGTTTGATTGACACTAGCAGTCCCATTAGTAGAACCTCAGACAAGTTGAGGATCAGGAAAAAAGACACTGAAAGTGACATCGAATTTCCAATCACAGGTGTACGGATTAAAGGTACCACTGGCAATTTTAGTTCGTTAATAAATAAACAATCTTTAATTACATTTTCTGTTGGCAACATTAATTTTGAACATGGTTGTTTAGTTATTCCAGACCTCATTGTGCAAATGATTATATGGATGGACTGGATAGTTAAAGCAAAGGTGAGTTTTGATTGGCAAAATTCAGAATTACTGTTCACTGAACCAAAGACCAGTATTCAAGGAAAAGTAGTGATCCAGTTAAATTCAAGTACAAGCAGTAGTAACCATATTAGGGAAATAGTTTATACAGAGTGTAGCCATTACATGGAGGAAGAGGAAAATAGGGATCACAATTGGTTCGCCTCCTACTTTAAGAACAGAAAGCAGAAGGTAATCCTCCGCAATATTGAAAGTGGTAATGATGTTCAGTCCCAATGGGGCACTGTTAAATGGGGCGTTCCCCAGGGGTCGGTGCTGGGGCCACTGCTGTTTCTTGTTTATATAAATGATATGCCTTCTAGTATTACAGGTGATTCAAAAATATTTCTGTTTGCTGATGACACCACCTTGGTAGTGAAGGATCTTGTGTGTAATATTGAAACATATTCAAATAATGTAGTTCATGATATAAGTTCGTGGCTTGTGGAAAATAATTTGATGCTAAATCACAGTAAGACTCAGTTTTTACAGTTTCTAACTCACAATTCAACAAGAACTGACATTTTAATCAGACAGAATGGGCATGTTATAAGCGAGACGGAACAGTTCAAGTTCCTAGGCGTACGGATAGATAGTAAGCTGTTGTGGAAAGCCAATGTTCAGGATCTTGTTCAGAAACTAAATGCCGCTTTATTTACCATTAGAACAGTATCTGAAATAAGTGACATTTCAACACGAAAAGTAGTATACTTCGCATATTTTCATACGCTTATGTCATATGGCATTATTTTTGGGGGTAATTCTTCTGATTCAAAAAGGGTATTTTTGGCTCAAAAACGGGCTGTTCGAGCTATGTATGGTGTAAGTTCGAAAACCTCTTGTCGACCCCTATTCAATAGTCTGGGAATTTTGACATTGCCCTCACAGTATGTATTTTCTTTAAAGTCGTTTGTTGTTAGCAATATTAGCTTATTCCCAAGAGTTAGCAGCTTTCACTCAGTTAATACTAGGCAGAAATCAAATCTGCATGTGGAATGCACTTCCTTGACTCTTGTGCAGAAAGGAGTGCACTATTCTGCTGCATCCATTTTCAATAAGCTACCACAAGAACTCAAAAATCTTAGCAGTAGCCCAAACACTTTTAAGTCTAAACTGAAGAGTTTCCTCATGGCTCACTCCTTCTATTCTGTCGAGGAGCTCCTGGAAGAGCTAAAAAATTAAGCAAATTCCAGTGTTACATTCTTGATTTTCTTTATTTAAACTAACGTCTTGTCGCCTGAATATGTTTCTTATATTTCATTTTATCTGTTTCTACAATCGTGTTATAATTTCATGTATTAACTCGTTCCATGACCATGGAGACTTCTCCTAAATGTGGTCCCACGGAACAATAAATAAATAAATAAATAAATAAAATAAACAATGACCAGAATTTGGTTGATGATAGTTACTCCCTAACCATATCAGAAAACGTGAAAGAAGCAAATGACTTGACTGAGTCTGAGAAGCAGGAATTAGAAAATTTTCTCTGGGAAAACTGTAACATTATTTGTGATCAACCTGTTAGGGTCAAAGATTATGAATGTCATTTGAAGTTAAAGCCACACGAACCCTTTTTCATTAAGCCTTATGGGGTACCCATCTGTAAAAGGAAAGAAGTGGAGAGGGAACTCCAGAAAATGCAAAAATGAAGAATAATAGAGAGAAGTCACAGTCCATATAACAGCCCTATGGTCTGTATTTCAAAAAAGGATGGTGGTGTTAGGCTAGTATTGGATTCACGTCACCTGGATAAGTTTATAGAAAGAGGAACAGATCATCCTGAATCCATGGAGGAACTCCTGTACAAATTCAATGACACAAAATATTTTTCTAGCCTGGATTTGACCTCAGGTTTACATCAAATCACATTAACGCAGGATTCAAGGCAGTACACAGCCTTTTTATATCATGGTAAATGTTTTCATTATTATGTTGTTCCGTTTGGGCTGAATGTGTCTGTAGCCGAGTTTATTCGAGCTTTGGATCATGTGATTGGAAGTGAACGACTATCTAAACTAAATATTTACGTGGATGATATATTAATAATCAGCAAAACTTGGGAGGAACACCTTGATAATTTGTACAAATTAGCCAATATATTCAGACAAAGCGGTATGACCCTTAAATTAAGTAAATGCAAATTGGGAGTATCAGACTTGAAGTTTTTAGGCCATATAATTAACAGAGAAGGCATTCTACCTGACAGTCATAAAATTTCTGCAATTGTCCAGTTTCCATGTCCAAAGAACAAGAAACAGCTGAGGTCATTTTATGGTGTATGTAATTTTTATCGTAAGTATGTCAGCACCCAAGTTTTAAATGCACCGTGTTTGAGAGAGTTATTAAAAAACAACACCATATGGGAATGGACAGATCAGTGTCAAGCAGCATTCGATGAGATCAAACAACAACTAAATAACAGTCAATTACTCCACAGACCTGACCTTTCACTACCATTTTGCCTAATGACAGATAGTTCAGATTACGGAATGGGTGTACATTTGTTTCAACAGAAGGAAATAGATGGAAAAATAGAACATCTTTCAATCAGTTTTGCCAGCCGAGGTCTGCAGAAACATGAACGTATTTACACAGTGACTGAGAAGGAACTACTTGCCATTGTATGGGGTTTCACTAAATATAGGAACTATCTAGCAGGCCATAAAGTCATAGTTTTCACGGATCACAAAGCTCTATGTTATATTCAAGACTGTACACTTTTCAATAGTAGATTAACCAGGTGGGCCATATTTTTACAACAATTTGATTATAGCATTCAGTATATAAAAGGGGATCAGAATATAACTGCTGATGCATTGTCTAGATTACCTGTGGGGGGTGGTCAGGAAGAAGAATTATTGGATAACAAAGTGTTTAAAATAATGTACATGAGAGGGATTAAGGGTGAAAAGGAAATTACTAACATTTGCAGTCAGCTTAGGAGATACCAGAACCAGGATGATGATTTGAAACTTGTGAAAAGCCTTATTGGTAAAAAGGGTTATGAAAAGGTTGGCATGTATTATCAAAACTTTAAAGGCATTTTATTCAGGAGACATAACACTGACTCTGACATCTGGAAGGTTTGTTGGCCTATAAAATGTGTTGATGTTTTGATTAAGTACACACATGAGAGCTATGGACACTGTGGAATCATGAAATGCACTGACAAACTTAAGGAAAATGTCTATTTTAATAATATGTTTAGAAGAGTAATGCAGGTTATACAAAAATGTGATCGGTGTCAAAGAGTAAAAGTCACAAATTAGAAATACAAAGGTTATTTACAAAGTATTGTGCCAAAAGGCAAATTGGAACTGAAAGGAATTGATTTGTTTGGTCAATGGCCGAGAACTAAAGAGGGTTATACATATTTGTTTGTAGTTGTTGACTTATTCACTAAACTAGTAAAATAGTATCCACTAAAGAAGGCAACAAGCAGGAAAATTTTAAACTGTTTCTGTAATGATTACTTCATACAGATTGGAAAACCAAAAGCCATACTTTCAGACAACGGGAGCCAATTTACATCTAACGTTTGGAAAGATTTCATGAAGGATGAAGACATTAAGCACGTTCTTACTTCCGTATATTCTCCGTCTTGCAACCCAACTGAGCGCTATATGCGTGAAATAGGCAGGCTTTGTAGAACTTACTGCTCTAAAGATCATTCAAATTGGTCAAGTTACATATGTGATTTTGAAGATGTTTTGAACACCTTACAACATACAACAACTGGCTTTACGCCTTATGAAGTCTATTTTAACAAACACCCACCAAACATCTTGTATGAACTGATTAATTTCCCTATCTGTAATGAGTTAACACTGGATGAGAGAATGGAAATTTTTCGATATTTACATTGGTCCATTTGAAGTTTATGAAAAACCACATCCAAACGCCTACCGACTTATCTATCGCAAATCAAAAAAGCTATTTGGTTTAAGAAATGTCACTCAGTTGAAACCATATGTGCAATAATTGCAATCCCTCAGAGGGTGCACAATCTTTGAGTACTATGCGTGTGGCTTATGCAAGGTGCCCCAGCTAATGTGACATTTTCTTCTCGAAAACACTGATGCCACATTCTACGATACCTTTCTGACACACAAACTTCCGACAATACATACGTTAATTTTTTGTACCTATGTTTGCTTATATTTGTTATGTAAGATATTTTCATCTGATTTAATTTGTAGTATAAGATACATTTTGTTTTGATTGAGTAATCTGCATCATCAGATGTATTGATAATTTGACGTTTACATCCTACCGATTGTGACTATTACTGATATGTGAGGACTATGATTTGCCAGGAAGAACCAATATGTATTTCCTAGTGAGGAACAGTTACATCTTTACAGACAACAGACCATACTGTATTTATATCAGCTTATGCAGAATTGAAAGGTGGATTGTGTGAAGATACACTAAGCTTATTAATACATACTTAAAGATTTTATGGTACATTTGTGCAGTTATAAAGAAGTATATACATCTTTTCACTGTTTTCATCTTATATAGGTTATCCACAAGGAAGGAATTACTATGTTCTGCTTCTCATACCGTTATACTATTGAATTAATGTGTTACTATATATAAGACCACATGAGATGTTGAAAGACGTTATGATTTATGAAAGGGTTGAAGTGATTTATGCTGTTAAGAAGGGATTATCACCATGATATACTATATACATGTTTCACTCAGTTATGTACACACGAGAGAGATGTTAAAATTGGTATGAATTGTTGAGGATTGTCTTGAAATAAGATAATTGATGTTGTGATTTGCATTTGTATTAAGGATTTGAGGTTGCCGACTCATTCCTGTTTCTGATTCACATGAATTGATGTTTACGTTTTATTGATGGAAGATGGTTTGATTTGATATTGCATTTTCGTAGGGGTATTTGGATTAGGATGTTGATGATGATGATGATGATAGGTTTAGGTTATATGATATGCAATGCTTCTGAGGCGGTTGGTGGTATTCAACCCTCATTTATTAATGGTTTTGATGATTAGTTTAATTGAGAGGATAATAATGATGATGATGATGATACTGTGCAGTCACACATAATGGAACTTATGAATGATTTGAATCACATGAAGTAGAACTCTTATACATTTTGATTGAAGGAAATACTGATGCGAAATTAAACTTGAGAGTTATTTTGAACAACTATGACAATGCATAGCACACAAATCACATTGGAAAACTATTATTTTACATTAGTCACATCTCACAAGACACAATCTGGAGATTAGTTTGGTATTGAGGGGTACGAAATTACAACTTTAATAGACAGACTGAGGACTTTGACGAAATGAAATTTAGGATGCTATGTGACAAGGTTCTGGATTTTTTCTTTACAGAATCTCCTTACTGCAAGGTTGATAACTATAGCATAATTACATTTTCACTTGCTTAAGTGTATCTTGCAACTTTCAGGAATTTTATTAACGTAATACTTATTTTGTCACACTTTATAAAACCTTGAAGCTGTTTCGCAGTGTTAATTTGATCTGACTTTCTGGATGTCTGGTAAACATTTTGAAACGTTATTGCATTTGATGTACAAAGCCAAGAAATATTGACTATACATAGCATATTCAGATACTTGTGACAACAACCCAGATTGGATATAAATGAACAGTTTCTATACTGTCACAATATAAATATACAAATATAATTTTGAATGTTCATGTTTGATAAGATTTGTAATATATGTTATGGTATTGCAAACTGTTAGGGTAAATTTTATTTTTCTGTCTTTTATATGATAATATTATTCTAGAACATGTCATATGGACACTTTAAAAGTGCAACGTAATCAATCCAATCAAATTTGTGGTTTGTTAGCTTAGTTGTGTCTGAGTGTTTGAAGGAGGGAAATTTGGATGTAGGAACAAGGTTGTGAAGTCTGGTGAATGGACATATTAAATTATCTGTTGGTAGAACGTGGTGAGAAATGCCAGTTACAAGCTTGAGGCGTTGTGTGGTAGAGGTGGCTATTTTTTGAATGTTATCCCGAATTCCCCCAAGTACTATAATGCCACGTTAGAATGCTGCTGCAGGTATTGATGTCCGAAGGCCGGGATATCGCCAAGCACCTTTTCACAGCTGTGCGAACTACAGGAGATCCTTGGGGCGGGAGTAGCTAGAAATGCCGAACCATATGCAGATAATGAGGCACCGCCATTTTACTATACACAGCAAGGGAACGAGCAAGGTGAGAGTCCATGTACTGCTAACTTCTAGTCAGTTTACATATATACTACTGGTATCTGTGGAGAAAATTCTCTAGGCTGCCCTGCATATTAAAAGGTATGAAGAAATTCTCTGTTCCTACCGGAGCAAAAATCGAGAATCTTCCACTAAAACCAAATGTAAGGTGGAAGGCCTCGTGTTCTCCCACTAGTGGTAGCAGACCCATCACTCCAGGCCAATTTTCCATTATATATTTGATTCTGCACACTGCAGAAAGCCTTTAACATGCGATGGACATACTCTAATCAGCCAGAATATTATGACCACCGACCTGCTCACGACAGAAGACCCGTCCAGGCGATACTAGCGTCATCTTGCGAGGAATGACGGTTAGTCAGACGCATGCGTGGTGCATGTAGCAACAATAGGCGTGCTGTCCGTGCGTAGAATAGGAAACGCACCCGAACTATGTGCGTAGAGCCGAGGGCATACTGTGATGGCTCAAGGGCTTGGAATAAACATCTGAATCTGTACGACGTATCAAGTGATCGAGGAGTGCTGTGGTGAGTGTCTTCAACATGTAGCGAAACCAAGGTGAAACCACGTTCAGACGTCATGGGGTTGGGCGGCCACTCCTCATTTCAGATGTCGGACATGGTCGACTGGTAAAACAGGACAGCCAGCGAACTGTGTTGGAAGTAACAGCAGACTTTAATGCTGGACAGATTACAAGTGTCTGAACACAGAGGGCACCGAACACATCTAACGATTGGCTTCTGCAGCAGATGACACATGCATGTGACAATTTTAATACCATGACATCGGAAACTATGACTGAAATGGGTACGTAGCCCTCGACACTGGACGTTGACGCAGAGGCAGAGCGTTGCATGGTCTGATGAATCCCATTATCTTCTGCACCATGCCGATGGGAGGGCGCGAATCCGTCGTCTTCCAGAGGAGCAGCTCCTTGACAACTGTACTGCGAGACGGAGACAAGCTGGCTGGCCGGGCGGTGTGGCCGACCGGTTCTAGGCGCTTCAGTCTGGAACCGCGCGACCGCTACGGTCGCCGGTTCGAATCCTGCCTCGGGCATGGACGTGTGTGATGTCCTTAGGTTAGTTAGGTTTAAGTAGTTCTAAGTTCTAGGGGACTGATAACCTCAGAAGTTAAGTCCCATAGTGCTCAGAGCCATTTGAACCATTTGAACGAACTGCCGGCGGCTCCATTATACTCTGAAGAAAATTCATGTGGACATCCATGGGTCCAGGGGAGCTGATCCAAGACACGATGACGGCCAAGGAGTATCCTAAAGTGGTTTCAGACCACGTAAGACCCTTCATGACGAATATGTTTCCCGGTGGCAGTGGCATTTTTCTACAGGATAACAATGCCAGGAGTGTGATGGAGTGTTTGGAGGAACACGGTGGCGAATTGCAATTGACGTGGTTGCCCCCCAACACAACGTGGTGGTAAAAATGTTCTGGCTGATCAGTCTGCTTCATTATACCAATCAGTGATCAGATTCTGAGTACCGACATATAAGGGAAATAATTTGTGTGAGTGACTGATATAATGTTTTTATTCCTTGCGAACGCTGTGGAAGTTTCAACTGACAGCTTTGAGGGTGGTCTGAGAGGAGAGTAAGCCGACGAATTCCCAGAAACGCGGCCAGGATACACAGTAGCCACGCCAGTCAAGCGGTGAATGGAAGGGGGACGGCCAGGTTATCGGCCGAAGGACAGGGGCCTAAGACGCCCGCAGCTGGCCTTCTGATATCCAGAGTCGGCGGCTAGCGGACGTCACCGACACCGTTTCACGTGGGCGCTATCGCTACGGCCTATGGCAATGTCTGCTGGGACTTCACGGAATCGGACGTCCAGTTCGACGCGGGTCGCTCCACGGCGGCGTCTCACATCGACCATGTAATCAGCGTCCTCTCTTGGTGTCCGAAGCCCGAGCGTTTCCCTCACAGATATCTCGCGGAGTCTGTGATTGGAGGGTTTACTCTTACGTCAGTTCATGATTTAGGCCACCGTGGAGAATGACGGACAGAGCCGTCATTGGCGGCTACGGTGAAATTTTATGGTTGGAGATTTCCCTTTTTTTGTGTAATAACCATGACTAGTGGAAGAATCGTTGTTGGGCGGCGAAAGGCTGGTAAGCAGCTCAACGGAGTAGAACATCTAAAGGAGCCGTGGAGTAGAACCACAGGGAGAGGTGTCCTGATAGTCCCAAGAGTTGGACGTTAGTAGCTCTTCTGTATATTATCGAAGAGTAGTTTGTTAGTGTATTACATGTCCGGTCACGTGGACAAATAGACTTCCGCGGTCGAGTTTGGAGACCTCTACTTTAGAGGTCTTCAGCCTTATCGTAGTGCACCCAGCCACGAATCGCAGGATTCATCTACACACCGAAATTTTCTGTTTGTGGTAATATACTTTTCTCCGGATAAGAGGGAATCCGCCAATCGATTTCACCCCCCAACGCCGTAGCCTTCTCTTTACAACGGATGCACTTAGCACCACATTCCTCTGAACAGGAATACGGTTGCAAAGTGTTCCATCACTGACACGTTAACTGTGATCACAATTAACCTTCATCTCATTGCGACCCCAGTCACACATACACTGACAAGCTAAAACATTATGACCATTGCCCATCGTGAGGTTAGTTGTCGCCTGGTGGCGTTCCGGGAACGTAACATGGAAAGCAATGTATACAAATGAATCAAAGGTGGATGAAAAAACTTGCTAGCGACGACGCGAGCCGCAAATCTACAGGCACAAGCGGCTTTGACGAAAGTGATATTATTATTACTCAGAGGTTGTGAACGAGTATCTCGAAAACGGCGTATCTGAGAATACACGGGAAGTGGTAAAATGACAGTGAAACTACTACTGGGCGATAACTGGTTTTACTTCAACCACTCTTCACAGAACGTGAGATCTGGAGACTTGCCTCTTCTGTAAAGCGGAATAGGTGGAGATCTGTGGCATCTCTGCCGAAAGAGAAAAATGCTGCTGCATGCATAAGTGTTTCGGAGCACACCGTTCACCGTACATTGTTGAACATTGGGCTCCGCAGCAGATGATGCCTAAGTGTTCACACGTTGGCCCAACGACAATGTCACAGTTTAAAACTGCTCTAAGGACGCAGGCTATTGGGACCAGTATTAAGCTATGGGAGACATTGTCCTGCACTCGCAAGGTCCTGTGCTAGTTATGGAGTACAAGCCGACAGTTGTGAACCACCAGCAGACCTTCATGCTTTATGTCTTTCCCGCCGGTCATGTCATCTTCCAGTAGGATAGTTGTCCACGTCTCGGAGCTAGAACGCTCAGAGACTCAGCATTTGTTTGCTGAGTACGGGCTTGGCGATCCCGGGGTTCCTCAGGTGAGGACTGGTGCACGCCGACAGTTCAAATGGCTCTGAGCACTATGGGACTCAACTGCTGTGGTCATAAGTCCCCTAGAACTTAGAACTAATTAAACCCAACTAACCTAAGGACATCACACACATCCATGCCCGAGGCAGGATTCGAACCTGCGACCGTAGCAGTCGCACGGTTCCGGACTGCGCGCCTAGAACCGCGAGACCACCGCGGCCGGCGCCGACAGTTCCCTGCCACTGTAAGCTCTGGGCATGCTTCAGCGACCACCTTGCAGAGCGGCGGCGGAATGATGTGTGTCACGGGGAACGGGGATCTTGGCTTGACCACCCGGATTGCGAGGACGGAATAAACGTCTATAAAAAAACCTCAATCTCAAGTTGTGCTGCGCGCTGATGAGATGCATAGCTGTTGAGGTCGAACAGTCGTTAGCGGGCAACCTCTGGGGAACCTGCCGCACCTCAGTTGTATAAGGCTTACTCAGGCACGCGGGGCTCTATTTGAGTGGACAATTATTTCCCTAGCTGCTCGTGGGATAGAGATGGAACCCTCGAAATTTTCTTCTTCTCCTGGCGAGAAGGGTGTACAGCCAGGGAGTTCTCACACCAATTCATCAAAAAGAGAGAAGGAGGCTAGTCCTCCTGCTAATAATTTTGTTGTCAGTAACGGAACTCTAGGAGTCATGAATAACAATGTCTTTGTAGTGATGAAGAGGAAGGAGGGGTCGTTTGAGAAAGTGTACCCCTTTTATATCCATAAAGGTTTAGAAGAGATGGCTGGTACCCTAAAGTCTATTAAGCAGTTGCGCAGTGGTTCCTTGCTTGTTGAGACTAACCGGGCAAAACAGGTGGAACTCCTTAAGAAGTCACAGAAATTTGGTGAGTACGACATCATTGTGGAACTGCATAACTCCCTTAACTCCAGCAAAGGTGTGGTAATGTGCCAGGATATTACAGGTATAGACGTTGCTGAACTCAAAAAGAATGGACACCACAGATGTGGAACAATGGAGAAATTGAGAAGACTGCCACTTTTATTGTGACCTGCAATTCTCCAATACTACGTGAACACATCATGGCAGGTTTCCTCCAACTTTGGGTTTGGCCCTATGTTCCTCACCCTTTGCGATGCTTCAAATTCCAGCGTTTTGGCCATACAACGCTGAGTTGCAGAGATGAAGCGACTTGTGGGAAATGTGGAAAGGCAATCCATGAGGCTGGGACCGCCTGTCCATCTCCAACGGTCTGCATTAACAGCTCTGGGAGCCATCCAGTCCGGAGCTGAGCCTGCTCAGTTTTTGCAAAGGAATCATGGTACAGAAAGCTGACACACCTGAAGGCTAGGAGGACTGAAGCCGTGATCGTTTGGGTTCTTGGGCAGAAACTGCCTGAGGATTCTAAACGGTATGTTGGGAGTACCCACAAAAGTTTTTATGCGTTCTTGTAAAGGGTAGAGTTTGAAGATCACTGGCGAAGAAATCGTGAGCCTCGTCCCCATAATAACAACAATTATTCGAGAGAAAGTAATGACCAAACCGAACGACGTGAAATGATAGATTCGAAGAGGTCGCGCAAGAGGTAGGGGAAATTATACGACGTGCGACAGAGGATACATGGCGCGGAATTACCAAACTAGAGACGAAATGGAAAACTGAAAACCGCGTGTGTTACAGGCCGGATTCACGCGGAAACCGGTTTTGGGCCCAAAGAAAAGGTGTCAAATCATAAATTTCAGAAGGAAAGATGTAAAATACGAGGCAGGAAGGCTAAGGACGCGCGTATGGAAGACGGGAGCGGAGTGATACATAGTGGCGTTCCCAGTGCTAAGTCACGTGACCGTTTGTGCTCGGGGCAGCGCTTGCTTGAGCACCGTACATTGAACTTGGCAGCACACAGAAATGGCCGAGGTCAGAACAAGATGACTGCCGTAGATAGAAACAGAAGAGGCGGGATCGGACACTTCCGTTGGCCGATTTCAGTAATAGACGAATGTAAAACTGAAAATAAAGTTAATATGTCATTTGATAAAGATAACTCAATCTCGGAATCGTGCGGAAAGGCATCATTAACGAATGAAAGAAAGCCATAAAAGGCGAGTGAAAAGGAGAAAATTTGTACTGTTACTAATGTATATGAGGTGAAAGACGTAGATGTGGGGGAGGTTATGATGAATAAAGAGGAAAGGAAGGTAGAATATGCCACGCAAAAGACGTGTGCACAATTGATAATAGGTGAAAATGATGTAGAGGACGACGTTAGTAAACATTGCATTACAAGCAGTGCAGATGAAATTATTTTTGATGGAAAGGTGTTTTGTGGTTCTGGTGCAGAAGGGTCTGGTAGGAACTTCGCACGGTTATCTGGAATTGACAGTAAAGGAAACAGTGAAATGAAGGTTATTGATGTATATGACGATTATACTAAGTATGAAGTTAAGGCTGAATTCGTTCAAAGTGATACAACAGAAGTTCCATGAGTGTCCAAATGAGATGCCTTGTGTAGAAAATAATTCAAAAGACAAAGCAGCTGAAACATCTAGAGATTATCTGCCCCACTGTTTAAAAGTTGCTTTCCTACTCGAATCTGATAACGAAATAGAATCTAGTGATAGGTCAGACGTAGGAGAGACTACAGATTCAGATACAGATGAATTTTCGGAGGTAGGCAAACATAATTATACCTTTACAGAAAGAGGTTACGAAAAAGTTAATGACATCTTTTCGAAACAAAATCCGGAATGCATAACAGAAACAAAATGAAAGAGCCGCCAGATGACATTATATTAGGGCAAGCTTTGCTTAATGTAATGAAAGAAATAGATTTACAAAAACCTAAAGAACCTTCAGATATAAATATTGTAGAACATGAATTGTTGAAAATCTGTAAAGATATAGTGGTCAACAAACCCAAAAAGCCACGTGATATACAACAGAAATCAGTAGGTAATATCTCCTGGAAAGACAGTATGGTTGAGCATGATATGTTATGGGAAGAACAGGAGGAAAAGGAGCACAGAATTATTAAACAAACTACAATACCTGTAAAAGTTTATAACACTGAGCTGCAAGTGCTTTTAGATACCAGATCCCAAATCAGTGCCACATCAGAATCATTCTTTGATCATATTTCATGTAAACCAGGGCTAGTAATAATGTCTGTGAGTAGAGTAAAAATTATAGGACCTACTGGTAGGTCCAGCAAGCCCATTCAAAAACAAGTATTGATGGACTTTGAAACAGGAAGTCAAAACTTTTGCAAAAATTTGAACATGATTTTTTAGTGGTCCCTGAACTAAGTGCTGAAATGATTCTAGGTATTGATTGGCTAGACAAGGAAAAAGTTACTTTAGATTGTGGTAGTGGAACTGTTAATAGGGAAACCAAAACCATAGAAATTAAATTTGAAGGTGACAACCTGGTCCAAGATGTTAATGTAGAACCCATACTGTTAAAAATAGAATCTGAAAATGATGGTTTATCCCAACTATATGAAATATACCATGTGAAAGATTTATTGCAGGATGATAAAAAACTGACAGTTTTAGGGAAATTGTTGATGTTATCCAAGAGATCTCAAGTGAACAGAAAGAGGATTTATTTAATATCGTTAATTACAGTAAGGAAGTGTTCTCTGATTAACCAGGTGTCGTGAATAACTTTGAATACCGTATGGATGTCCTGGAACATGAAACATTCTTTATCAGACCATATCCAAAACCTATGGCTAAGAAAGAAGCAGTACAAGCTGAAATTGATAAAATGTTGAAATGGGGGGTAATAGAGAGAAGCAATAGTTAATACAATAGTCCACTTATCATAATCAATAAGAAGGATTGAAGCGTAAGAGTAGTCATTGATGCACAGACACTAAATACAATTGTCAGGAGTGATGTAGACAGACCTGAAAATTTAGATGATTTATTACAAAAGTTCTACAATGTAAAATATCCAACCAGTTTAGACCTCATTACCGGATATTGGCAAATCCCATTACACAAAGATTCTAGGAAATATTCAGCTTTTTTGTTTGCAGGAAAATTTTACCAATACAAAGTTTTACCGTTTGGTTTAAATACCTCTGTTTCTGTTTTCATTAGGGTTTTGAATTCTGTTTTAGGAAAAGTACTTTTCGCCAGATTGACTATATATGTGGATGACCTATTGATTGCTACTGATAACTGGGAAGAACATTGTGACCTGTTAAACAAGCAGATTAATGACTTTAAAGTTAAAAAGTGTGAATTTGTGAGACAAGAAATTAAACTTTTAGGACACATAATAACCACATCTGGGATTGCCAAAGCTCCAGAAAAGCTTAATGCTATTGAAAAGTGCCCTCCTCCAAAGAACAGGAAACAATTAAAAGCGTTTTTAGATCTTTGTGGGTTTTACCGCAAATTTGCGAAGGCACACATTTGAATGGCTTGTTGAAGAAAAATAATGTATATGTTTGGACATCTGAATGTCAGAAAGATTTTTAAAATTTAAAAACTGAGTTAGTAAGGGAAAACATTTTACATCTCCAGTTTTAAGTGAGCCATTCCACATGATTACAGACAGTAGTGCTTATGGTATTGGTGTTGAAATATTTCAGGAAAACACAGAATCTGGGGAAACAGAACATAGGACCATTGCTTTTGCTAGTAGGACTTCATCTAAATATGAGAAAAACTATACTATTTCATAGAAAGAGGCTTTAGCAATCATTTGCGGATTAAAGAAATTTGAGAATTATTTATGGGGACATAAAACTATAATTCATACAGACCACAAGGCATTAACCTTTTTGAGAAACTGTCGACTGTATACCGGCAGGTTGAGTCGATGGGCCCTGTACTTACAACAGTTTGATTGTCAGATATTGTATATAAAAGGTAGTGACAATTACGTAGCTGCTGCTTTATCACGATTGCCTGAGGGTAAGAACAACTTATCGAGGGAATGTAATGAAGACGGCAAATTTCATATAAGATACAGTATATTAAAGAGGTTCCAGGTAGGAAAAGAAGTGAGATTCCACCAGAATGAGGATGAAATATGGAAGTCAGTGAAATTTAATTTTAGTAACCCTAATTTCCCACAAATCAGTAGATTTTACAAGATATTTAATGGAGTTTTATACAGGAGAAAGAATACCAGTACTGAAGAATGGAAGGTGTGTTGGCCTAGGCAATTTGAGACTGTAGTGATTGATTATTTTCATCTTGCCTGAGGGCATTGTGATCCCAAAAAGTGTATGGAAAAGTTAACTGATGTGGTCATGATTAATGTAGGTGCTGCTTAGAAAATTTCTAATACAATAAGATCTTGTGATGTATGTCAGAGGGCAAAAGTAACAGAGTAAATCAAGGTCTCATGCAGAATACAGTACCAGAGGACACATTAGACTTAGTGTCAATGGATTTGTATGGTCCTTTACCTAAGACCTCAGGTAATTGGTCTTACATTGTTGTAGTGTTGGAAGTGTTCTCCAAATTTATTAAATTATATCCAATCAGGAAAGCCACCGGTAAAGCAGTCTTGATGACTGAGTATTTTAACACCATCGGTAAACCTAATGCAGTTTTGTCTGACAATGGACCACAGTTTATCTCAAAAATCTGGACAGAAGGCATGAAGCAACATGATGTTCAAGTTAAATATATTTCAGCTTACCACCCAGCTAGTAAACCTGTCGAGGGTATATGTGTGAATTAGGAAGGTTAGGTAGAACCTACTGTCTCCATAACCATAAGGCCTGGGGCAGATTTATAACTGACTCTGAAAAGACCATGAACACTTTATACCATGAAACCACCGGTTTTACCCCTGAAGAAATTCTGTTGGACCGTAAAAGTAAAAGTATTGTTGAAGAGATCTTGCAATTCCCACCTATTGTAGGAATTAACCTGCATGAGAAAAAAGAGTTAGTTAACAAGAGAATGAAAGAGAAAGCGGCTGCTAGATCTAAAAGACATGATGATAACATTAAAACAACTAAATTTAAGCTTGGAGATTATGTTTTAGTGAAGACCCGTGAAAAGTCTAGTGAAATTAATAATGAAATTTCTAAGTTCCAATATATTTACAATGGGCCTTTTGAAGTGCAAGGAACTCCAGACGAAAATGCTTGTTTTCTTGTGTGCCATAGGTCAAGGAAGCCTTTAGGAGTTAGAAATATAGTTGACCTGAAGTTGTATGACCACAGAAACCAATGATGAATGAAATGTGGTAGCCTCAGGAGACATGCACTCTTTGCATTGTCAAGTGTCTGACGAGCACTAGGTACCTCAGTCGTTGCCAGCACTACTTCCGTTTCTTTTCGTGCTGTCAACCTTCCTCTTCATCATTCAGAACTTTTACTATCTTCTTTCCTTCTTCTCTATCAGAGTAAACTGAAAAGTGTGGAAATAAGGTAAGATAGTGTGTATTGTTTGAGGACAAGTAAATCAATAATTAAATTGGACACGCTAGAAAATTACCAATAGGAATGTAAGTATTGTGGATATTGCAAAGAGAAAATGTAATGGAAAAGTAAAGAGAAAAGTATAGATGAGAAAAGAACAGGTTACTGGAAAAAAAGCTAAATGAATGCCATAATATGAGTAAATGTAAATGTCTTTGAAAAAAGGGGCAAATATGGTGTTGAAAAACTGTATGTATGTTTAAAAATGAGGAGATTAACCTGACTAATGTATGTGAAATAAATGTGAGAGGTATGTGTCTAGTGCCACCAAAAGTGGGCAGAAATCACTTGCAGTAGGATGTAAAATTATTTTTCTGATCTTGACATATCTGATGACCTAAATGTGTGGAAAAATAATTAAACTAAATACTGACTTTAAAAGATATATTACTGAGTAAGAAAGTGGGGAGAAAAACCACAAATCTGGGTCTCTCAAATAACTCCTGAACATTGTCATTATACCAAGAATGTCATTTAAAATTTCCTTGATTAATGATGTGTATGTTACCTGATGTTGTCATGGTGTAAAGAAAGGTTCATTATTACCAGTGTCTAATTGCTGTTTCAAAGTTGCAGGTTTTGTGTTTTATAGCGTTAATGCAATTTGTACCAAATATATGACATAATGATGAAAAAACTTAAAGATTATGACAATAAATTACTCACACTGTGAAGGCAGCAGACGATCAAGTAGGTAAAAAGACTAGGGCTAATAGAAATCCTTGGGTAACAGAAGAAATATTGAATTTAATTGATGAAAGGAGAAAATATAAAAATGCAGTAAATGAAGCAGGCAAAAAGGAATACAAACGTCTCAAAAATGAGATCGACAGGAAGTGCAAAATGGCTAAGCAGGGATGGCTAGAGGACAAATGTAAGGATGTAGAGGCTTATCTCACTAGGGGTAAGATAGATACTGCCTACAGGAAAATTAAAGAGACCTTTGGGGAGAAGAGAACCACTTGTATGAATATCAAGAGCTCAGATGGCAACCCAGTTCTAAGCAAAGAAGGGAAAGCAGAAAGGTGGAAGGAGTATATAGAGGGTTTATACAAGGGCGATGTACTTGAGGACAATATTATGTAAATGGAAGAGGATGTAGATGAAGACGAAATGGGAGATAAGATACTGCGTGAAGAGTTTGACAGAGCACTGAAAGACCTGAGTCAAAACAAGGCCCCGGGAGTAGACAACATTCCATTAGAACTACTGATGGCCTCGGGAGAGCCAGTCATGACAAAACTCTACCATCTGGTGAGCACGATGTATGAGACAGGCGAAATACCCTCAGACTTCAAGAAGAATATAATAATTCCAATCCCAAAGAAAGCAGGTGTTGACAGATGTGAAAATTACCGAACTATCAGTTTAATAAGTCACAGCTGCAAAATACTAACGCGAATTCTTTACAGACGAATGGAAAAACTGGTAGAAGCGGACCTCGGGGAAGATCAGTTTGGATTCCGTAGAAATGTTGGAACACGTGAGGCAATACTGACCTTACGACTTATCTTGGAAGAGAGATTAAGAAAAGGCAAACCTACGTTTCTAGCATTTGTAGACTTAGAGAAAGCTTTTGACAATGTTGACTGGAATACTCTCTTTCAAATTCTGAAGGTGGCAGGGGTAAAATACAGGGAGCGAAAGGCAATTTACAATTTGTACAGAAACCAGATGGCAGTTATAAGAGTCGAGGGGCATGAAAGGGAAGCAGTGGTTGGGAAAGGAGTAAGACAGGGCTTTAGCCTCTCCCCGATGTTATTCAATCTGTATATTGAGCAAGCAGTAAAGGAAACAAAAGAAAAATTCGGAGTAGGTATTAAAATTCATGGAGAAGAAGTAAAAACTTTGAGGTTCTCCGATGACATTGTAATTCTGTCAGAGACAGCAAAGGACTTGGATGAGCAGTTGAACGGAATGGACAGTGTCTTGAAAGGAGGATATAAGATGAACATCAACAAAAGCAAAACGAGGATAATGGAATGTAGTCAAATTAAGTCGGGTGATGCTGAGGGAATTAGATTAGGAAATGAGACACTTAAAGTAGTAAAGGAGTTTTGCTATTTAGGGAGTAAAATAACCGATGATGGTCGAAGTAGAGAGGACGTAAAATGTAGACTGGCAATGGCAAGGAAAGCGTTTCTCAAGAAGAGAAATTTGTTAACATCGAATATAGATTTAGGTGTCAGGAAGTCGTTTCTGAAAGTATTTGTATGGAGTGTAGCCATGTATGGAAGTGAGACATGGACGATTACTAGTTTGGACAAGAAGAGAATAGAAGCTTTTGAAATGTGGTGCTACAGAAGAATGCTGAAGATAAGGTGGGTAGATCACGTAACTAATGAGGAGGTATTGAATAGGGTTGGGGAGAAGAGAAGTTTGTGGCACAACTTGACTAGAAGAAGGGATCGGTTGGTAGGACATGTTTTGAGGCATCAAGGGATCACAAATTTAGCATTGGAGGGCAGCGTGGAGGGTAAAAATCGTAGAGGGAGACCAAGAGATGAATACACTAAGCAGATTCAGAAGGATGTAGGTTGCAGTAGGTACTGGGAGATGAAGAAGCTTGCACAGGATAGAGTAGCATGGAGAGCTACATGAAACCAGTCTCAGGACTGAAGACCACAACAACAACATGTTGTTGGGCAGAAAAACAAGACAAAAGAATAAAAATGCTGTGGTCCTGAAGTTGAGGACAACCAAATATGCTATGTGAGCAGTAGCCAAAGAACTTGCCATTGTGGGGGCTAGGAGTTGGTAAGTGTTCACGAACTTAAAAGGTGTTCTTGGTATTTGAGTATAAAATTGTGTTTTTGTGCCTAAATATTTATATACAAAGACTGCCACACCCATAATGAGCAGAATGTGAATTTGTAATCGTCCTTTCGAAATACTTTTTGTATGTGTAGAAAAATGTGTTTAATTATTTATAACATGGACCGCTAGTGCTGAGGCAAGCAGTGAAGCAAGTTAGGTTTTTTGACCAATGTGTTATAGAATGACTATTCTTACTGAAGGCAGTGAAAAAGTGTTATAAAATGTATTTCGAATCTTGTTCAAATACTTGTAGATGTTTTCGAGTCGAGGGTTTCTGCAATAACTTAAAGTTAAAGATTGGTTCTGAATATGTTATTGTGTTTATGTGCAACAAACACTTTGGACTGCTATTAATGAAGAACAGCCTTGAAGCTAATTATTTAAAAAAAAACGGCCGGAATGCCCGTGCGGTTCTACAGTCTGAGCCGAGCGACCACTAAGGTCGCAGGGTCGAATGCTGCCTCGGGCATGGATGTGTGTGATTTCCTTAGGTTAGTTAGGTTTAATTAGTTCCAAGTTCAAGGCGACTGATGACCTCAGAAGTTAAGTCGCATAGTGCTTAGAGCCTTTTTTTTAAAAAAAACCTTGTAAAGTTACTTTGGTATTTAAAGAGTCAGTTGGAAAAGGTTCTCGTAGCTGTTTGTGTAAATATTTGTGCATATGTGGATGCAAATTGAGATTTTCAATATTTCACTAATTGCTGGACCTTGTGAAATGTACTGTGATCATGAGTATGCTTGTGTGTCTCTGAAATTTACATTCCTTTAAAAATATTGAAAGACAAATTTCTGTTTTGTTAAGTGCAAATGTTCTGTGCTATTGTGTATGTATTATTTTGTTATAATTTTATTTGAAGGCTATTGCTATTCGACTAATCTGAAGATTAATTTGTATACTGTTTGTCTATTATTTGAACTGTATGTGTATGGAATGAACATTCTTAAAGATATCTTGTGTAATGATGAAAATTAGTTTCCTTAAACCAGTGGGAAAATGAAAATTACTGTAAATGTCTGATTTTGAAAATGATTTGGAAGAAATCTATGAAATTTCTTATTGTATATACTGTATGTTTGTAATATGTTTTTTTTTCTCCCAACTGAAGTCGGATGGTATAATTTTTTTCTGTAGCTAACACAGTATCCCTTATGGGAAACTTCTACGAATCATGGGGCATGTGCAACACCACAGATCTAATAATACTCTACTGATTTATTTTGCCTTTTTGTTTTATTTAATGTTACATCGTTGAGCTTCTGTAAATATGTTTGATTGAATAGATAACACAACATTGTATACTCCTTTCTTTGTTAAAACTTTGATGCCATGATTTGATTCTATGCAGTGTAGTATATCTGCAATTTAAATTCTTTGTCCCATTTGGAGGGGACAAAACTTATTCTATACAATTGCAATTTCTGTGTGAATAATTTTTGATAGAAATTCTAATATGTGCAAATGTTCTGTTTTATTTAATGTGTTTGGTTGGTGTTATGTAACCTGCTGATCCTCACTTAGGGTTCTAAGTTCTTTAGTATATAAAAGGTGTAGTGGTTCCCCTCGGGGACGGAACTGTGTAGTGCGCTCAAATTGTGGTTGGCCTAGGTAGGAAAGGTAGATCAAGAGTCAGTCAGGGATGAACTACCAAACTATGCACTGCCATGTAAAAGTTGTATATTGTGCTGGTTCCGAGAGAGGCTTTTTCTGCCACTTTGCAATGCCTCGGATGGATGGATAAATAGCTGGAACGATTCTGGAATTGGTATTTATCATGGCCACCAAGAAGGGCCAGAGTCCAGCAAGTCTGCCTGCAAATCCACCTACCAACATGCAATTGCCACCACATTGGGCAATCACTGTAAAGGAGTACTATAATAATGTACAGTGAACGATCAGCTTATTGAGTGTTTTAGTGTGCACAAATATAAGATAACATAACTGAATTTATGTACCTACCTTGAATTTTTCCCTATCACAACACCTCTCAGGTTCCTCTCCATTTGAACTATGATTACCGAGTGTCCTATTTTGTTGAAAAAAATGAAAGCCTCAAAGTTAGACACTTAATTACATAATGTTGTTTGATCTTTGATGAGAAGGGAATTATTCAGGTTTACTGTGGATTTAGTGAAATTGTGGGAAGCAGTAAATGTAGTTTTGTGAAGTTTCAAAGTCACCTATCTAATCATTTACTTGAAAGTAGAAGACTGTGGTAATAAAGATAATTTGCAATTTCTTTTAAAAATTAAAATTCTTAAAACTGAGGCTTATAAAGTTTTGCTTAGTTAATGATCGTAGTGCCGCCTGTAGTAAATTTTAAAAGGTGAGTCAGTTTCTTGTAAATTTGTCAACATTGTGTCTCACTGCAGCAAAAGTCGTGAATTGGAGTTGTGGAAAGTTAGATTTGCTTGATAAGCACTTGTGTCTTTTGGGTACTGAAAGTGCATATAAATAGTGTAATAAGATCCACAGGTTATCCTTTACTACTATTTATGAAAACTATAATTTCCTTATTCAAAAGACAGTGAGAAGTAACCTGTTAGTGAATTCCAATTAACTTTCATTTTCAAATAGTAAAGTATTTAACTGAGAGAGACTTAACCTGTTACCAGCTCATGATTTTTCAGTGAATAACCTTTATAATTCTACACTCCTGGAAATTGAAATAAGAACACCGTGAATTCATTGTCCCAGGAAGGGGAAACTTTATTGACACATTCCTGGGGTCAGATACATCACATGATCACACTGACAGAACCACAGGCACATAGACACAGGCAACAGAGCATGCACAATGTCGGCACTAGTACAGTGTATATCCACCTTTCGCAGCAATGCAGGCTGCTATTCTCCCATGGAGACGATCGTAGAGATGCTGGATGTAGTCCTGTGGAACGGCTTGCCATGCCATTTCCACCTGGAGCCTCAGTTGGACCAGCGTTCGTGCTGGACGTGCAGACCGCGTGAGACGACGCTTCATCCAGTCCCAAACATGCTCAATGGGGGACAGATCCGGAGATCTTGCTGGCCAGGGTAGTTGACTTACACCTTCTAGAGCACGTTGGGTGGCACGGGATACATGCGGACGTGCATTGTCCTGTTGGAACAGCAAGTTCCCTTGCCGGTCTAGGAATGGTAGAACGATGGGCTCGATGACGGTTTGGATGTACCGTGCACTATTCAGTGTCCCCTCGACGATCACCAGTGGTGTACGGCCAGTGTAGGAGATCGCTCCCCACACCATGATGCTGGGTGTTGGCCCTGTGTGCCTCGGTCATATGCAGTCCTGATTGTGGCGCTCACCTGCACGGCGCCAAACACGCATACGACCATCATTGGCACCAAGGCAGAAGCGACTCTCATCGCTGAAGACGACACGTCTCCATTCGTCCCTCCATTCACGCCTGTCGCGACACCACTGGAGGCGGGCTGCACGATGTTGGGGCGTGAGCGGAAGACGGCCTAACGGTGTGCGGGACCGTAGCCCAGCTTCATGGAGACGGTTGCGAATGGTCCTCGCCGATACCCCAGGAGCAACAGTGTCCCTAATTTGCTGGGAAGTGGCGGTGCGGTCCCCTACGGCACTGCGTAGGATCCTACGGTCTTGGCGTGCATCCGTGCGTCGCTGCGGTCCGGTCCCAGGTCGACGGGCACGTGCACCTTCCGCCGACCACTGGCGACAACATCGATGTACTGTGGAGACCTCACGCCCCACGTGTTGAGCAATTCGGCGGTACGTCCACCCGGCCTCCCGCATGCCCACTATACGCCCTCGCTCAAAGTCCGTCAACTGCACATATGGTTCACGTCCACGCTGTCGCGGCATGCTACCAGTGTTAAAGACTGCGATGGAGCTCCTTATGCCACGCAAACTGGCTGCCACTGACGGCGGTGGTGCACAAATGCTGCGCAGCTAGCGCCATTCGACGGCCAACACCGCGGTTCCTGGTGTGTCCGCTGTGCCGTGCGTGTGATCATTGCTTGTACAGCCCTCTCGCAGTGTCCGGAGCAAGTATGGTGGGTCTGACACACCGGTGTCAATGTGTTCTTTTTTCCATTTCCAGGAGTGTATATCAATTAGGAAAGTGTTTGAAAATAATACTTAACCTATATCCAATTTATGATTCTGCAGTGAATATTAATAGTAATGTTATAAAGACCATTTAGTTTGAATAAGCCCTGAGAGTAGTAGTGTGTTTCGTGATCTGTTATATTTACGCAAATAGTTTGTTCTACTCTGTTAGCTTTCAATCTTAAAACATATGCTGGTGTGTGGTAAAAAATTAGATTGTGTTTGTCCGTTAAAGTTACTAATAACTGTTTTCTTAAACTAGAATGTTAATCATTCTCTTGCCTAATTAGGCTGGCGACCGTTTCTTTTATTCTTCAGTGTAGCTAGGTAAAATATTATTTGTTACTGTTTGAATATTTAAGTAATTCTGACTTTCACTTCCGATAAGCCACTTTCGTTAGGTACAACGTGGTCAATATAACAAAATTCCTCTCAGAGTGTAACACTGCTCTGTTGCGTTAGGCCATAATTGCTTTAACAAGATAGTTTTATTTCACAACCTGCCTCCAGCTTTAGGGTTACGGTGCAGCAGTAGCACACGGTAGTGTTAAAAACTGACTTCTTACAAGAAGCATTTTACCCCAGACTATGTTTTCAAAGTTAAATTTAATGAAATTTTACGTAGCCACCCAAATATTATTACCGTCTACACGTATAGTTCTAAGCAGGGAGATGTTTTCGGTTGTTCTGTCGTGTTCCCTGACATTGTCCTCAGGATAGGACTCCCAGAACAGTTTTCAGTTTATTACGCTTAACTGTTTACTATCGTGAGGGCTATGGAGCAGATGAGAAGCCGTCGTAACAAAAAATTTATCATCTGCTCTGTTTTTCAAAGAGCCCTTCTCGGTCTTGGACAGATGTACCCAGCAGATCGGATGGTGAAACGGGTACAGGACGCTCTCCTTCTCTTGTGCAGGAATAACAAGGAAATTTAATTTTGCTGTGTTCCAGGGCACATAGGCATCCAGGGAAACGAACTCACAGATGCTGCTGCTAAGGAGGTTTGCTCCCTTCCTCCTTCTGCCCGCTGTTCAGTCCCTCTGCGGTCTGTCACTTCATTTGTAACCAGGAAGACTATGTGTTGGTGGGAGTCCCAGTGGCTGGAAGTGAGGAACAATAAACTTCGTTGCATCAAGACTTCAGTGTCCATGGATCACCTCCTTCCGCTCGCAACAGTGTGAAGAAGTTGTCCTTACTCAGCTTAGAGTTGGACATTGCCCATTGACACATGGCTTCCTTTTACGCCGGAAGGAGCCCCCAGTATGTCAGAGATGTGGGACACAGCTGTCACAACGACATCTTTTAACTGAGTGTGTTTTCTATGACGACCTGAGTGTTGAACTGGGTGTCCCACAGGATCTTCCCTCTATTTTAACTGATAGCGAGGCGAGTGTTGTTCGTGTCTTAAAATTTTGTGTAGTGTCCGGAATTCTTCCAAAAATACTTGGTGTGAGATCATAATGTGTCCAAGAGTGGCTGAGTCACGTATTATTTCTAAGTCGTCATCCAGCCACGGTTATTTGTCCCTTTTTAACAGCATCCTTACAGGTATTTTATCTAGGATTTATGTAGTTATCCCGCTGTGCCTCGCTGGGCTTTTATTACGAGCTTTCATCAAAGTCACCTTCATCGGGTTGCTTTATGTTTCCTGTGGTGGGATCAAACGTAGTTTTCACATTTATTGATCTTCTTCCATAGATTGTGAAAATCTTCTTAGGTATAACATTAAGGCAAGATCGCTGATGACCTAGCTGTTTAGTGCCATCCGCCATAAATCATCATCATCATCTGAGCCAGAACCGTGCCTCAGTAGTTTGGGGGGTATGATAATGTACTCACGCTGATGTCTTGGCAACGAAATTCGCTTAATGTGAATCCAATGGAACCCATTTACGTCGCTATCAGGTGTCATCACCAAGTACGCAAATCAGCGACCCTGTGTTTAAGGAACCTCCGAAAACCTACCAACAAACTGTCGAATCCATTATCGCAGAATCGGTGACGTATTGCCTTCCGAAAATGTTCCAACGAGTTATTAAACCGGTGGTCATAATATTTTGGTTCCTCAGTATTGGTGACTCACAAAAATTTGCTCTGACAGATCCACTATTGGATTTTGTCACTGTCTGTATCTATTTTGCTCGAAAATTTGTCAATAGGTCACGACGCTTATGATTCTCATACTGATCATATTTGAATGTAATCTTCATGTTTGTCTTTGAATCAACAAATCTCATGCAGTCAGAATCAATAAATCTCGTGTAGTCAGAATTTTCTCCTTTAACCTACACAACTCCCCTGAATTCCTACTCGTCATTGTTGTGGAAAGGAAACAATGATCAATATAGGTTGCATTGGGGCCAAATTAATTCAGCGTCTTTTCTTCTGTGTAAGTGATGTGCACAGCCATGAATGTGGTATACATCATAGCTTCACTCTGGTCCTAATTTGCATGTTAGTCAGGGACACCTACATGCGACCGTGATATCCCGACTGAAATACAGAATTTGTTTTCCTTGACGCCCACCCATAAAATTATTTTTCTTGTCTTTCGAGCATAGTTTTTTTTTATTTTTTTTATTTTAGTTTGTGGTAAGTTCTTTGGTACCAAACTGCTGAGGTCATAGGTCCCTGGACTTACACATTAGTTAATCTGACTTAAAGTAACTTACACTAAGGACAAAAGACACAGCCATGCCTAAGGGAGGACTCGAACCCCCGACGGAGAGAGCGACGCTAACCGCGGCAAGGCGTCATAGACCGCACCACTACTCCGCGCGGCGAGCATGTTTGGCGGTAGCTTTTAGGTACTAGCGCCTTCAAACTAACCCCTTTTACTAGCGTCGATAACCTCTTTAACTTTGCGTGACATTATGATTTTTGAACGGTAATTTTCTGGATTTAAATTCTGCATGCAAAATGGGGTAGATGTTTAGGTTTGTTTTCCTTCTAAAGTGTTTTCGTTAGGGTTATGTCACTGTTGCATAAACGCTGATGTGGAGCAGGGCACGTTTATTAAGAGGTGAAGATCTCAGAGAATCTTGTATAGTCAAGGAGCATGTTGTCAGCAAAGACGAAGACTTCACGGGAGATAAAAATGACTTAAGAGTACCTCGGAGCAGTCAGGACGGCATGTAGGTGATTAGTACCCATCGGTGGTAGATCATGGACAGAAAGTAAGCACACTTGAAACTAATGAGGTAATGGAGGTGACAGATGGTAGCTGGCCGTTGTGGCTGAGCGGTTATAGGCGCTTCAGTCCGGAACCGCGCTGCTACGGTCGCAGGTTCGAATCCTGCCTCGGGCATGGATGTGTGTGACGTCCTTAGGTTAGTTAGGTTTAAGTAGTCCGAAGTGTAGGGGACTGATGACCTCAGATGTTAAGTCCCATAGTGCTCAGAACCATTTGAACCATTTTTTTACAGTTTGGTAGACGACAGGTGGAACACAAGTCACCCAGTCGTTGCCTTCAATAGGCTCCTGAATCGCGAGTCACGTCACCGGTTATCGATATAGGTGACGAACGACCACAACAAACGGCGATTGCTCTCCTTACAGAGATAGACTGAAGGAGAGAAGAAAGTATGGAGGAAATTGAAAAGCAAGTTCTGGAAGCCGAGAAGAGAAGGTAGGAGAGTTCAAAAGAACTACGTAAACAAGTAACCGATCATACTGACGAATTCGGGGGGTGGAGTAACGTAATTGGCACGAATGAGTGCGGAAACGAGACAAATAGCACTTTCTGCGAAAAGAGACGCGTGCCTAGCTAGGATAGAAGCAACAAGAGCCAATAAAATGGCTCTTGTTGAGGACGGCAGAGCAAACCACGAGAAATATATAGTGAACAAAAATGTTAAGACCTTGTGTACAGCATTGGGACAGGGACAGAATGCGGTCGAGCTGAACTCAAACAGGATAACAAAGCTGAACTATCGGTAGCTCAGATTGGGCAAACGCTCAGAGCTGGGGTTTAGGGATCAACGTATCAGATCCGACACTTTAATATCGGTTCTTGAAGGTGCGAAAAATACCGATGGGTTCCACATCGAATAGCGCCACTTAAAATATGTGCGGGGACACGGGTCCGCATTCGAGGATTAATAGCAGAAGCCATTCCGGATACATTTAATGATGATCCAGGCCGCTATGACAGTAACTCACGGCATATACTAACCAACACATGGAGGGAACAGCTGCCGAAGAGATGTACTATGCCGCGGAAAACTGTCGATCCTATGATGAGTTCAGTGAAGCATTTCTCGCCACGTATTGTTCACGAGAAAAGCAAGACAGTCAATTCCTAGAGGAACCCTGCTGCTCATCAGAAGTAATTCTGTTTTGTTTTTCAAAGCTCCCGACACAGTATCAACAAATGTTAGTAGGAAAATGCTGAGGCAGTACAGAAAGATTCAAGACCTTACTGTGTGAGTCAGAGCTGATGTATGAACAACAGAACACCAGGTGCAAGAAAACAGGTTAACAATCAGCAACGCCGACAGGACAACGATGGGAGAAACGAAAGAAACAGACATCCTCGAGTGCTATGGGGAAGAGTAGGGCAGCGAGAATATAGGAACTACGGAGACCAGTCGAACGAACAAAATAACACACGAAGATCTAACCAAAATTGGCGAGATCAGCACACAATCAATAGAAGGTGAGCGGCTGGTGTGGACCTAGCCGAAATCAACAGGAGGGCGAGGGAATTGAGATCTGAGGTCACAGCCCGTATGAAGGACCGCGAAACCGAAGGCCTCGCCTCAACCTGTAACGCCGGAAATGCATATCCTCCTATTTCCATCTATTGTACTATAATGTTTTTTCCTTATTTTGTTACCTGAAGATATGACATTTCTGTGTCTTTATATATTGTAATTGTAATTGGTTTACTACATATATATATATATATATATATATATATATATATATATATATATATATATATATATGCATTCATGTCTATGTATAATTGGTTTGTTTTGTAAATGTTATTTGTATTTTTACGCTGGGTATGGCCTAGGGAAAACTATGCTATCGAACGATTACATCGATAGGTCCTGTGGAGAAGTGTTTAGGATCTTTGGTAGTGTTAACTCTGCCGCATGGAGCGCGGGCAGAGAGAGTCTGGCTGGAGTAGGGCGGTGGAGCAGGTGTGGTGTGTGACGCTCCCGCGAGTTGCCGCGCTTTCGGGGTTTGGCAGCATGTAATTGCGCTCGACTTGCTATGATAGTTTCTCACACGGTGTTGCGGACGGGAAGCTTTAGCTGGCGCACATCAAGAGCCCATTTCGCCTGGTGACAGTGTCGAGAAGAAGGCGCGCCAACATCCAGCTTCTGCAACAGCGACGGCCGACAATGAGTGACTTTCGCCACCTCCTCGACCGACAACTTCAAACCTTCAATCAACCAACAAGGAAGACTGGAAGTACGTAAGGTTTTAGAACTGTATGGCAGACCTCAGCTTTTAAAATTGTTTCATTTGCCTCACATAATTACAGCAACTTAGCATCAACCTTTGTTGCTCATTGTCCCAATTGCATTACCAAGCAGGGTCCCTTCCTTTTCCGGAATGAACCCGAGTGTCGTTGAAATTCAGACGCCAGCATTAAAGTAATATTATTCGATTTCACTGCTTTAATTTCAAAGTTCAGTTAAGGCATTCATAGCTGGCTACAATATTTAGATTACACAAGCACAAATTAAGATTGCGAGTTTTGTTACCATATTTTAGCTTACCTGTGACTGCAGCTCAGCTTGGTACGTACTAAATTTTACTATTGTTAATTGTTCTGAATCGTTTAATTCAAGTTCAAAGTTAAATCTCTTATTTCTAAATTGCGTAGATTCAAGTGGCTTTTGAAATAATTGTTGAGGTAGCCCAAGACTAACCTTATTTTACTGAATTTCGTAGTGCTTCAGAAACAAAGCTCACTACTAATTTCAGTCACTAAATTAACTTTCAATTTTCCGGTTTCATTAATTCTTTTGCTAAATTAAGTCAGAGCATAGCGAAATTTATTTCTTCTGACAAACATTCAGTTTTCACACAACACGTGTCAACCACCAGTTGCCACGCTTTTAGTGCTAATTATATGTACAATAACCTTTCTTTTTCAGTTATTATAGCAGTTGCCCATAGGACTGGTGACCGTAATTTTCCCCAAATCTCAAATATCTAATTAACGCCAGTTAATTGTTAGCGTAACGACCGCAGATTTACTTTCTTTATTAACTTTACCCCTTTTCAAAATTAATTTCCACCAATTTCATTTGCATTTCTCCTTTCATTTAGATGTAACCCTTTCCTCCCCCTTTACCGACTGATTAACTTCGGTGACGATTGCTTTTGCCAAATTTCCATTATGTACACGCGGTTTAATTTTTCACTGTCATTAAGGTCGATAAGTGAGGGGGAGGTTACAAACTGACACCAATGACGAGCCCTAGAGGTCCACAATTACTCAGCTAATAATTTCAGAAAAAACTGGATTCATGTAATCTGGTACGAGAATATTCACGAGATATTAAGAGAAGAAAAAGAAGAAGTTGCAGGGACGAGATGCGGACTGTACTTTTGATTACTGTATGGGATGTTGCGTTGCGTAGCCACATAAGAGTCACTTCCGAAGAGGTATTCGACTGTTGTACAGAGAATAGAATCTGGACAGCACTCTCTACGAAAAAGACGAAAATCAGAGGTGTAATTGCTCGAAAGGGCACAGAGATCAACCTACAGACGAGGACCGAGTTTTTGTGTCAGAGGGCACCCTCTAGAAACAAAATATCTGCGGGAGCCGAACGTAGCAATCAATGTGGTTATTGGTATGAATTTCTTGAGAGAATATCACGCGATACCGAGCCTAGGTAGAGGACTGGTCACCTTAAACAAAGGGATCGAAATTTTAATTAAATTTGACGAACAAGCAATGCGGGCACGGTTGCCGGCTGACAGTCTCATTCTTTCCTACACTCAGGGGCAAGATAAAAGGGCCAATCGATCAATCGGTAACATTACTAATGTTGCTAAAAAGGAAGAAATCGAGAACAACGAACAAATAGAGGAGATAATAAGAACAAGGAGGACTCTTTGCACAATACAGAGCCGAAGGAGCAGCTCGAAAGCGTGATGACGGCGAACAAAGAAGTGTTTTTGCCTAATCCCGGGAGAATTAAGAATTTCATTTACCGATTCAGAGTGAGGCCCCACACGAAGTTCTTCGCCCCTCCTTGAGCAATTCCTCATATATGCCGAGACAAACTAGCACCTGAAATCTCTGAAATGCTAGCATACGGCGTAATATGCTCAAGAGCCGATGAAATCGGTACACCTGCCTAATATGGTGTAGAGCGTCAGCGAGCACGCAGAAATGCCGCCGCACGAAGTGACGTGGACTCGACTAATGTCTGAAGCAGTGCTGGAGGGAACTGACGCCATGAATCCTGCAGGGCTGTCCATAAATCCGTAATAGTACGAGAGGGTGGAGATCTCTTCTGAAACGCACGTTGAAAGGCATTCCAGATATGCTCAACATCATCATGTCTGGGGAGTTTGGTGGCCAGCGAAAGCGTTTAAACTTAGAATAGTGTTCCTGGAAACACACTGTAGCAATTCTGTATGTATGTGGTGTCGAATTGTCCTGCTGGAATTACCCAAGTCAGTTGAAGAGAGTCCTAATGTGTAGTAGGCAGACATCTACCCAGACCATCACACAGAAATTCCAAACTGCAACAGGATCAACTGCAAGTAGTACGACAGTTAGGCGGGAGGTGAGAAAACTTGTACTTCATGGTCGAATGGAGAGGCTGCTCATAAGGGACACATTATGCCGGTAAATGCCAAACGACGCCTCGCTTAGTGTAAGGAGCGTAAACATTGGACAATTGAACCGTGGAAAAAGTAATGTGGAGTGACGAGACACGGAACACAATGTGGCGATCCGACGGCAGGGTGTGGGTATGGCGAATGCCCGGTGAACGTCATCTGCCAGCGCGTGTAGTGCCAACAGTAAAATTCCGAGGCGGTGCTGTTATGGTGTGGTCGGGTTTTTCATGCAGAGGGCTTGCAGCCCTTGTGGTTTTGGGTGGCACTGTCACAGCAGAGGCCTACACTGACGTTTTAAACACCTTCTTGCTTCCCACTGTTGAAGAGAAATTCGGGGATGGTGATTGCATCTTCCAACACGATCGAACACCTGTTCATAATGCACGACCTGTGGAAGATTGGTTACACGACAATGAGATCCCCGTAATGGACTGGCCGGCACAGCGTCCTGACCTGAATCCTATAGAACACCTTTGGGATGTTTTAGAACGCCGACTTCATGCCAGTTCTCACCGACCGACGTCGATACCTCTCTTCAGTGCAGCATTCCGTGAAGAAAGGGATGCTATTCCCGAAGAAACCTTCCAGCACCTGACTGAACGTATGCCTGCAGAGTGGAACCTGTCATCAAGACTAAGGGTGTGCCAACATAATATTGAATTCCAGTATTAGAGATGGATGGCGCCACGAACTTGTAAGTCATTTTGAATCAGGTGTCCGGATACTTTTGATCACATGGTGCACATGTTACCCGCCAGAGTCGTATCTAGACGTATCAGGGGTCCCACGTAACTCCAACTGCACACGCCCCACGCCATTACAGAGACTCCACCAGCCTTCAGAGTCCCCTGCTGACATGCAGTGTTTGTGGATTCATGACGTTGTCTCGATACCCGTACACGTCCATTCGCTCAATACAATTTCAAACAAGATTCGTCAGACCAGGCAGCATGTCTCCAGTCATCAGCAGTCCAATGTCGGTGCTGACGGGCACAGGCGACGTGTAAAACCAGTCATCAAGGGTACACGACTGGGCGTTCCGCTCCGAAAACCCATATCGATGATGTTTCGATGAAAGGTTAGCACGCTGACACTTTTTGATGGCTCAGCATTGAAATCCGCAGCAATTGGCGGAAGGGTTGAACTTCTGTCAGGTTGAACGATTCTCTTTAGTCATCGTTGTTCCCGTTCTTGCAGGAACCGGCCGCAGCGATGTCGGAGATTTGATGTTTTACGGGTTTCCAGACATTCATGGTACACTCGTGAAATAGTCGTATGGGAAAATCCACACTTCATCGTTTACTCGGAGATGCTGTGTCCCATTGCTCGTGCCCCGACTATAACATCACGTTGAAACTCGCTTAAATCTTGACAACCTGCCATTGTAGCAGTAGTAACCGATCTAACAACTGTGCCGGACACTTGTCTTTTATAGGCGTTGTCAACCGCAGCGCCGTTTCCTGCATGTTTACGTATCTCTTTATTTGAATACGCATGCCTGTACCAGATTCTTTGACGCTTCAGATCGCTCCAGGTAAATGCCGGGATATTTCCTTTGAAAGGGCACGGCCGACTTCCTTCCCCGTCCTTCCCTAATCCGATGAGACATTTCACCTCACTGTCTGGTCTCCTCCCCCTAATAACCTAACCCAACCACCTTGTTGTAGAGACCCGCCAGATCAGTACAGTAATCAATGCAGAAACGGACAAGCTGGAAAGCCAGGAGGAACTACTCCAGAACTTCCATGGGATCTCTGTCTTCGCCTCCATCAAACTACGCAGTAGTTTCTGGCAGATTGAGTTGCATCCCGAATGTAGGCAGTACATCTTTCTTGCATTCGAGAAATGCTACCAGTTTAGCAGATCGCCATTTGGCTTGAATATTTCATCATCCGCCTTCATTAGAGGTTTACATGGGACACCCTATGATTTTCTTAAAGAAAGGGTCCCTATCTGGGTTGATGATCTTCTTACTGCAGAAAGGACGTGGCAGGAACGCATTCTGGTGTTACCGGAACTCCTGACCAAGTCATGCCACGGATCCACTAATGTCAAGTGCTTAGGGCATATATTTACGGGAGATGGAATCTTACCAAACCCTTATAGGCTCGAAGCAATAGTTAAATTCCTTCGACCATCATCCAAGAGGCAATTACGCGGTATTCTCGGTGTAATCAATTTTTTCAATTCTTCGTGTATGCCGGAATACACGGCAGTCCTCTCCTAACCGAACTTACAGGGAAGAAAACGTCTTGGGTTTGGGATGAAGTGGCAGTACAGCAATTTAAAGCTCGCGAATCGGCCTTGCTTCAGGCTCCCATATTGTCACACCTGAACATGGGAGAGTATTTCTGCATGCTGACGGAGTGAGCGGAACTATTCGGTTACCGAAGTGGAGGCACTCGCCGTGTCGCCGTGTCATGGGCCTTCCAGAAGTTCAGGTTCTTCTTGCATCGGCAGAGAATACTCGTGCCTGCCAACCACAAAGCGCTGGAATTTCAGCTCACGGTGAAACTGACACACACCAGCTCACCCGATAGGTGCTCTTGCTCCAGTAATATGACTTTCGCATCATTCACATAAAAGGGAGTACTTATATCATCGCAGACACCTTGTGACATTCGCCACTGGAAGTGGAAATGAGCGTTCGGCGCCACTGGCCGGGAGGCTCGTTGCGGGGCAGGTCCGGCCGCCTTGGTGCAGGTTTTATTACATTCGGCGCCTTATTGGGCGACCTGCGCGCCGGATGGGGGTGAAATGGTGATGAAGACAACACAACACCCAGTCCCTAAGCGGAGGAAATCCCCGACATAACCGGGAATCGAACACTGAGCCGTACGACGGCAATCCGTCACGCTGACCACTCAGCTAACGGGGCGGACACATTCGCCATTAAGTTTCATAGAGTGCAATGAGGAGGAAATTAAGTGAGAGTATTTCAGTCTCTATAATATACGGAAAGTTGTACCTGATCAGAAAGTGACTGCTACCATGAGTGACACATAAAAGGAGCATGATAAAGAACACGCGTTTTTGAAGCTCAAAGAAAAATGGAAGAAATGGCTAGTCGCCACAGTCAGGCAGTTCTACCAACTTAGAAAGGGACAGACCGAGCGTGGAAGGTTCCCCGTGGCATGAGTACGTGCCAGAGTACTTCAAAGACAAGATAGCCTGGCACATCCACTACATTACGAGCACGATGGGGCAAGGAAGCGTTTCCTCAAACTACGGACTATCGGAGATTTTAATCACTTGGAGCGTTCGTTTAGTACGTAAGGCCTTTCAGAAGGTAAGAAGCACAATACTAACAAGCAGGTACCTCTTTACCTCATTGTGCACTGAAAACTGAAGCAACTAGCGGCAACCAACCTTATGGGGCCGTTACCTCCCGCAAAAAGGGAATACTGTTTTATTTTAGTATTCGTACAATTCACCTTGAAGTTTGTGACACTAACGCACCTGAAAAGAGCCGCAGTGCTGACAGTGTCTCGCAACTTCCTCAACAATTTTCTTGTACAGTTGGGGCATGTCGAGAAAATTTATCCGAAAAAGGGCAGCAGTTTTATGCGGCGCTGTGGAAAGAAAAAAAATGGAAAGCATAAGATATCACTCGTATTCCTCTCGTCTCATCACCGGGGTCCAATCCCGCTGATCGTGTGATGAAGAATATTGGGAAACCATGCAGAATTTACCACAGCAAACAACACACAACGTGGGACATCTTTCTGAAGGTGTCCCAAGACGTATTAAATGAGGTATCATGGGGTTACACATGTGGCCCGCCAGCGACGGTGCTCTGGAACAGGCAACCACAAAATTTGTTTAGGAAACCTATAAATGTAACAACGAGGCCGCGTGAGGCTCACAAGAAAGTAGCTGCACGTGCACTCAATGGGATACAGGCAGCGGTCGGGTGTGGAAAGATGCGAGCTGACAGAAAAGTGCGGGCACGTGAGTTCCACACTGGCGAGAAGGCCCTTCTGACTTTCCAACAAGAAGAAGCAGAAGTGTTGTAAAACCTATATCGATTGGAAGTAGATTTACGCTATGTAAATGTGTATCTGTAATTCTGGAGCGTTTGTTCTTTGTTAGTTAAGGTCATTGATTTGTGACAGGAAATTTAAAGGTTATAATGTTTATATAGAAAAAGCTAAACGATGTTTAAAATAATGAAATTTTATAATATATATATGTTTATAAAGAAAACATTGTATGTTGGACGCTGGCTCATGCTTAGGACACTTATATTGTATAACATAAAAGATGTAGGCAAGTCCCTCCGCAACGGAAGTGGCTTGGCGCGATGTAAAAGGTGATTTTGGCGGTCGAACTGGGCGGCTCCTTGGTGGGAACGGTACGCAGTCAGCGGCTATCCGTTGCACGGTACACATCGAGGGTGCCAAGGGAGGCATTTGGAAGCCGTTTTGAAAGGAATTTTGGCTCGGATGTCGATTTGGCTGTTTCGTGGTACTCTCGGCAACAAGGAATGGCTCTAACACGTAAAAAATCCGTCACCAAGAAGAAATTGTAACGAGCATTCAAACATCAACAGCCGTGAGTACAGTTAGCCGCCACGTCACTTGCCACCACTATTCGCCACTGCTCCACTAACCTCAATGCATACAGATATGTATCAGAGCATGGGCCATTTAATTTGAGTGAGAGTTTTCAATAATAAACTAAGTGCTATAAACCTGTGTTTGGAACCATAATTTTTATTCTAATCATGAACCTACGCACTGTCCCCTCCTAAGTGTTCATAAAACCGAGTATATTGTTTCTAACGAATTAGTGATTTATTTCTGTGTATTAAATGTGCTTAAATTCAGTGCCATGCTGTGTAAATGTTACTTTCTAAAATACCTGCTTCACAGATGGGGAAAAAAGTAGACAAGTTAAACTTATTTGAAACATCATTTATACTTAACTTTTATCATGAACGATTTTTTAAGGTAAATCGAGCTCACTGTTGAGTAATATGCTTTTAAGGATGAAAACGTAAACTATTTCAAGTGGGGCTAAGCCCTCTGGATATTGCCTAAGCTCTTCGAACACTTTCTCAAGCCTTCTTACTTCATTTCGCATTTCCCATACGTTACATACCAACCTTAATGCCCACTGGTGACTCGACACCACCACATCTTCCTGCCTTGAGTACAGCACACCCGCATCCAGGTGCTGCACCCCGATGATGAAGAGATGAATCACTCAAAATGTTCCCCCTTTCAGTGACCTGAGGACGGGGATCACCATCACCGTTCCTCCCTCTTAAAAAGCACTGCTATTCGCAGCAGGCTATATTTGAAAATATATAACATATGAAAATACAATGCCTAATTACTCTACGCAAACCCAATGATACATGACACGAAAACAAAAATAACTACAAATACAATACTACTTTCTGGATCGCAAAGCATACGGTACTTCATGCTGTACTATATCTTCCTGGTGTTTCTCTGTGCTTAGCACCTCTCTTCACTCTCGCTTTCTTCCTCTTTCCTCCCTGTGACACGCCTGGGATCACACCCGGGCAATCCTTCAACGGCCGTAACTGCCCAATGTGTACTATCATTGCTCTAGTTTGCGGCTGAACCTTAACATTAACGGGGGATGTGGTTTCAACAACTTGGTATGGCCCTTGATACCTCATGAGGAACTTATTTGTTTTCCCTTTTTGCGTATAGGGGCTGGACAGCATTAACCTTTGACTTACTCTATACTGCGGTAAACTTCCTTTCCGCTTTACTGCGCCTTCCTGCCTTTCCGAAGCCTTTTGTACCCGTTTCCGAACATCCCGAAATGTCCTTGCGAACTGACGTACATATTCACGTGTCCTTCCTTACTGTAGCCTCACCAAATCAAACGGTGATGGCATTTTTCGCCCATACACTACCTCACATGGAGAGAAACAGGCATTTGTATGGACTGTTGCATTGTACGCACATACAATATACTTCAAATACTGGTCACACTGATGGTGATGAGAATCCACTTAAAAACTAAGCATCTTCCTGATTTTTCTGTGTACAAAAAAATGGTTCAAATGACTCTGAGCACTATGGGAATTAACATTTATGGTCATCAGTCCCCTAGAACTCAGAACTACTTTAACCTAACTAACCTAAGGACAGCACACAACACCCAGTCATCACGAGGCAGAGAAAATCCCTGACCCCGCCGGGAATCGAACCCGGGAACACGGGCGCGGGAAGCGAGAACGCTACCGCACGACCACGAGCTGCGGACTTCTGTGTGAACGTTTTGTGCTTCCGTTCGCCTGTGGGTGTAACACGCTCGTCATCAAGTTCTTTACGTCCAACAATTTACACAGTTTCTTCATTTAATCTGACAGGAAATTGGTCCATTGGTCAGTAATTATTGTCTGCGGTACACCAAACTTCAAAATCCCGTTGTTTACTAACGCTTGCGGGACCATTGCTGCCTGTTGATTTGGCATAGCCACCATCTCCACTTACCTCGAAAAATGGTCTATTATTGTCAGAACGAATCTGTTCCCCAATGGTGTTCGCCTGAAAGGTGCTAAGACATCGAACCCTGACAAAGAGAAGGACATGTCGCTTCCGGTAATCGTTGTAGCTGTGTCTGTTTCCGACTCAAATATGCATTCTGCCACACATGGTATACTATTCTTGACATACTGATTCACATCAATTTTTCTACCTCTCCACCAATACCTCTCTGCGACTCTCCTATTCGTCACTCAACACCCTCCATGACCAGATAACACGTGATCATGTGCTTCCTTTAAAACCTCTTCCTTCAACTCCGCTGGCACAACTACACTTAGCCCTATATTCGTTTCCCTGCACAGAAGACTGTCGTTCATATTAAATGCTGGCTGTCTCCGATAAAGTTTACAATCGTTGTTCACATCCTGTAGTTCCAGCCAAACTGCTAGGTCATAACCGATGACTTCTACTTTTGCCACTTTCCTACTTAGTGCATCCGCATTACTGTGCTTCTACCCAGGCTTGTGCACCACCTCGGAGTCGAATTCACTAAGCTTCACAGCCCATCTAGCGAGTCTAGTGGACAGATCCTTAGACCCCAACAGCCACTTCAATGCACCGTGATCTGTGACTAGCCGAAATCTTCTCCCATATAAATAATATTTAAAATATGTGATTCCATAGATTACGCTAAGCATCTCCCTCTAAGTTGTTGAGTACTTCCTCTCTGCTGCATTCAACTGCCTAGACCAATAGGCTACAGGATGTTCTTTCCCATCATTTCCTGACTATGAACACACCCTAATCATTGACTTGCTGCATCGCATGCTGGTACAAACTCCTTTTCAACATCTGGAAACACAAGAACCACACTTGATGTTAACATTACTTTCAGTTTGTCAAACTGTTTCGGACACTCTTTTGTCCAGTCAAATTTCACACACTTCCGTAACAATCGCGTCAACGTCTGTGCTAAATCTGCAAAATCCTTCGCGAACTTTCGATAGAAAATGAAAATTCCGATGTGCACTTCCTTAACTATTTTCGGTTCCCGAAAATCCCTTACAGCCTGTACCAATCTCGGATCTGTTCGCTCTCCGTTCTTACGTTACTTCTTCTAATGCAAAATGACACTTTTCCAGGCTCAGCGTCAAAGCAAAATGACACTTTTCCAGGCTCAGCGTCAAATGAGCTGTTCTTAACCTCATAAAGACATCCTTAACCGCTGTATATACTGTTACGTAATACTTGAAAACACTATGTCATCCAAATGGATCAGACACTGCCATGGTTTCAAACCCCTCAAGACACTGTCTAGCAACCTCTGAAACGTTTCCGGACTGTTTTTCAAACCTAATGTCATTCTAATGTACTGGTAATGAATGGCCTCCAGGAGTAGGAAAGCAAGTTTTGGAAAATCCTCTGGAGCCACCTATGACTGATGATAGCCACTTGTCAAATCCATCGTAGAAAAGTACTGGCACTGTCCTAAGTGATCCAAGGTCTCCGGTATGATTGCAATGCGTCTGTTACTGTCTTATTATTTAGGTAGTCACCACAGAACCTGTATGTCTTAGTTCCATCCCTAGAATTTTTAGGTAGAACGACAATGCCCGCTCCCCAGCAACTATTATTATGCTCTATAATACAGTCTGCAAGCTGCTGATCAATGAAATCCTCCACCGTCAGCTGCAAATACATCGGTATTCTGTATGGTTTACGGTAAATAGGTGCTTCATTCCCTGTTGGTATCCTACGTTTCACTAATGGAGTTGCTGGTAACGGCCCTTGTGAAAAAAATAATCCAAAGTTCCTACAGTAATTCTTCCATATGGTTTCTTTCTTCTCTTTTCAAATGCTTAATTTTGTTACGCAATTCAATTCGATCGGCAGTTAGCGGTTGATCGCTTCATCTACATCTCGAACACTAATCTTCGTCATCTGGCACATCAAAATTTGCAACTAAAACTCCTTTCCTCAAATTCGCGTCTACAGCATTAAAATTATCCACGTTCACGGGAACTACTCACTCGTCGTTCCCCTCCTCTAAGCGCACAACACTACGTTTCACAAAACAACCCAATGGACCAAAAACTTCATTATCCTCAAATGGTTCGAAAGTCAACTGTCACCGAGCCCAAAGGTGCGAACTCCTTATCCCACACTCCACGCAACCTATAGTGTGGTGGGTTGGGGGTTGTTTGGTGAAGGAGACCAGACAGCGAGGTCATCGGTCTCATCGGATTAGGGAAGGATAGGGAAGGAAGTCGGCCGTGCCCTTTCAGAGGAACTATCCCATCATTTAGAAAATAAACAATTTTTTTCAGCCTTCAGTTGCAAGAAGAAAAAAATTGTTTATTTTCTATACATATACGGTTGCTGACACGCTGCATGATGTTAAAGATTTGTAAATCCCGGCATTTGCCTGGAGTGATTTTGGGAAATCACGGAAAACCTAAATCAGGATGGCCGGACGCGGGATTTAATCATCGTCCTCCTGAATGCGAGTCCAGTGTCTAACCACTGCGCCACCTCGCTCGGTCTATAGTGTGGTGGGTCTAGCTTCCTTCATCCCATTATATTCCTAGTAACCACTGACACTTGCGCCCCTGTGTACAACCAAATCTTAAACTTCATAGTTCCTATGGATCCTACCACTGAACATTCCACCTCTGCATACGTATTTGTAACATTGAAATTGAACAGGAGCTCCCTTGGGTGGATCTTGGGAACTCTCTGCCTTTTAACGATTGTCCACCTCTACTAACTCCACTTCTCCATCCACCACACTGCTGATTTCCACGCGTTCCTCAATATCTCGGTAACTGGGTACACTGCCTCTGCACATGTCAGACATGACCACGCTCATAACATCTTATACTTGCTGTAAACACCGTTTATCTGTCTCGTACCCCCATTGCCACGTCTACTTTCTGATATTGGATTGCCAGCTGAATGGCCTAATTCAAATCTTCCAGAGTTCCTTCACGGACTTTCCCTTACATATGCGCCGGTAACCCTCTAAAAAATACATCACGTGCCTTTTGCTCGAACTCCTGTAACAGAACACTATTCGCTTCATCGCTCTGACCCAGCTCATAAGTATAGTCATTAATTTCCTTTATCCTGTCCGCAAATTTCTTCATCGTCACCCCCTGTCTCTTTCACATTGTCCTTAACCTCTCTATAAAGTACCTAGCGCTATTCTGTTTCTTGTACCTTTGTAAAAGCCCTTCCTTTAACTGCTTAAACTGTCCTGCCTTCCTCAAGGCCTGAGAACACCTTACATATGTTTTTGATTCACCTGTTACTCTCGTCTTGGCTATATGTAACAACTGCTCATCAGACCAACCATTCATCACCGCTGAAGTCTCCAAGTCCTCCACAAACGAACGCACATCCTCAGATGCTTTGCCAGAAAACGGAATAATCAAACTTGCGGCAGCTGGATCAGTCTCCTGCACCCTAGGCAACAACGACTGATCAGATGCAGTTTCCCGCTCACGTCAAGATGTTAATTCATTTCTCAACTGCGTATTGTCTGCTGTCAATTGTGCTACTTTTTACAACAAAATCCTTACTGCTTCTTGTTCCCACACACCTCGCATCCCTGACCATGCCTTTGTCTTGCTTTCGTTCCCAGTTAGTCCCAAAACAAACCATTTAAGTACAAGCATAAACTGACTCCCTACACCTCAGTTTCATCATACCCAGTGACATAATACTCAAATCAATACAATAGTAATTAAATGCCACGAAAAAAAAATCTTACTGCTGCAAATACACCAAAACTTATTCTGACAAAAAAGAAAATAATATGCCTATGCAAAACATCTAAAGTGGCCTGCCATGAGCCATACTCAAAAACTCAAGAAGGCAAGGAAACGTCCAATACTGCAAAGAAAACTGGTCAAAATTCACCGTATGATGTGAATGTAATGCGGGTGGTGGGATCGAACGTCATACTGGACAGACGACATCCGCTATTCTGACACCAATTGTAGTAGCAGCTTCTGCCACCTATTGTATCAGGATGACCAAATGTAGCTGGAAGACGAAGAAAGCACCATATTCACACTCGTCCGAGCTTTCCAAGTGATTTAATGTTTCCAACTAGAGTGCCGTGTTCCCCTCGGTCTGCGTCACCGTGTCCCGCAATGCTGAGGGCACCACTCCGATGTCTGCGAAATGGCTTGTCATGGAATGGCTTTCTCAGTGACCCGTGCAGGCACTGTGTGTTGGCCTTGTACACCAGCGTAGTTGCGGCGTCGTCATGATTCCTGCAGTCGACTCAGCGGTCTGTGTCCCTGACAACTCAGCACCGATCAGTGTAAGCAGCAGGTGGCGAGCTGTGTGCTTCTCGCTGTTGTGGCTGAGATCGCGACGATAACAAGCATCTGTGATCTGGCGGCAGAATCTGCGGCCCTAGCGTTGGGATGCCTCTGGCATGTGTTGGAGGCCAGGACGACTGCTTGTGGTAGTGAGCCGTGGAGTGGCCCACAGCTGGCTGGATACGGACCTCGCGTCGGCCTCAGAGGGTCGTAGACACTGGACTCCTTCCCCAAACAACCCAACCCAACCCCC
This sequence comes from Schistocerca nitens, assembly GCF_023898315.1. Lineage (NCBI taxonomy): Eukaryota > Metazoa > Arthropoda > Insecta > Orthoptera > Acrididae > Schistocerca > Schistocerca nitens. The sequence goes on from NC_064616.1 coordinate 956,749,748, forward strand.
TCAGAGGAGCGAACAAGTGATCTGCCAAGGACTGGAATGCAGGTGCCCCATCTGCTACTGTGTGTAGCCGGTGGTGTGACACACCCCACCGTCCAGTAGAGCTGCCACACATGAATGAACCTCATTAGAAACCAGCACCTCTTTATCCATAGCTGTGCGCCTCTGTTTTGCCATATGTGCCACTTTGCGTCACATACTCACAACACGCTAGGTTGGCCAGTGGGCCCCTTTAGCCTGTGATTTGAGACATGCAAATCCGTTGGGTATACTCTTCCAGCAATTTGGCGGCCCTATGGCCTCTATTCTACTTCCCAACTATTGGTATGCGTCACTCCCTGGAACCCGGCATGCACCTGGCTGTAAGTTGTGCTCAAAATATCGCAGAAAACTAACTTTCCCTATCCTAAGCGGTGGTACCGCTACAAGCTTATGGGTCACCGCTACTCTGCATCAGTAGGCGGGAGACATCAAGCAACAGGACCAACGTATGCAACATTTTGATCTACGAGATAGTGAATTAACAATAAATGATACTTACTGTGAAATTTCGATTACAAGCAGCGATAACAGGGGCTACATATACGATCCATCATTCCAGATTCTGGCTGCAAGAAACCTAACCTTTCAGAATTCCACCCCACGACGTACCCTGTTGACATCCCTAAGCATGTTAGTAATTACGAAGCGTACATGATCTAGTAAAGGGAAATGGGCTTCTTTGTTCGTTGGATACTTTCTATGTACACATCTCTGAAATAATGCGTTTCCAGATCCATGTTCACTGTACTTGCTTTTTGTGTTTCGTTGAGAAATTCCTCCTCTCAAAATACTTGAAACATCCTTCAAACGCCCTGTATAGCTTGAGATAACTCTTAAGCAAACATTAAGTTAAAGGTGGTTCCTTCGGACGTATGTTATCCTCCTAAGGTTGTCCCTAATTGTTGTTGTTAGCTCCACTAATCGCTATCCAGATAATAATACTCGGTCCGGAAACATAAATGTGTCCAACACTTACGTTCGACGTCAGAGTGTAATAATCACTCACAGACGACAGGCTTATGTCCTAAAGAGCATGATCATTGGGGCAAGGGCGGAAGCGTTTACTAAATATTTAAGTTAGAAAACCACTCGCGTGCCACTGTGCTTAAAGTATCCCGTGCATGTCAGAAACCAAAACCGGCGCCGAGGCAACTGTAGTGCACCACGTGCCATACATGAGAGGGTGAACAACGGCTGCGGAGATGTGTAAGGGCAATTAGATGTGGGACTGTTCGGCAACTGACAATCCAGATGATCCAAGGAGCTCAATAACCGTTCTGCGAACATTTCTGTTAAAGGGCCTCCGCAGCAGGCGCCTGTTTCATGCACCCATGCTTACCGTTGTTCATGGGTTAATAAGGTTGGAATTGGCACGCCAACACCGCAACTGGACGTCCAATGACTGGCGAAGTTGGACTTTTCAGATGAATCAAATTTTATGCTCCATCAGACAGATGGCCATGAAACATCTGAAAACAAAGGGTTCAGGTCTATGTAGGGATTGTTATTCTCTTGGGAATACTTTCATGGTATTTTCTGGATGATGTCGTTTTTCTAGGAAGCACAATGAATCAACGAAAGTATGCATGTGTCCTTGCCACAATAGCGTCTACCAGCAGGACAATGCAACGTTTCACGCAGCTCGTAGAGGCTGTGCGTGGTTCTAAGAGCATCGGGATGAGTTTACTGTACTTCCATGGCCATGAAACTTAACGAATTTAAACCCAAATAAATCAATATATTCATCACAGGCATGTAAAGGAAAGACAAAAGAAAATTTGAGAATGCAAATAAATTCCAAGAAAGAATAGTACTTACAGCGTCCACAAGGACTTTGTAAAAATTTCTCCAAGAAGAGATTTAATTTAAGTGTACTAGATTTCCATTAGTTTCGTTTTGTCCTTAAGCAGTCATCGGCAGTGTATCACCCCAGTACGTGTAAATTATTAACTGTAAAACAACAAAAGGGTCTCATTTTATATGCCAAGTTCTCGTATACGCCTTACAATCCATTCCGGAAAATTTATTTGCAATCCAAAATATCTCTTTGGCTTCCTTTTGCATGTCTTTTACGAAAAATCAATAAGCACTGAGCATTATTTCGTTTCGTTGGCAGTATAAGTAACGTAAATATAGAAAATAAAAAAGAAAAACTTAGGATTCGACCCCACGACCTGCGGCGGCGCGGTTCTTTCCGTCCCTTTACGACGGACCTGCACCTACCTGTGAACATTGTCTCAGCAGATCATCAGTAGGGAAGCGGAGTGAAACCTACTGTACTTCGACGTGAACCAGGCTGCAATTAAAGTCACTAATCTACGTTTCGGGAGAAATTTTTCATATGAAATGAAAGGTTGGAAATTTATTAATATATTCTGAAACTTAGGTGAACAAGTATCACTGCCAAGCCCGTACTAGTCTTGACACAGTCACTCACAATCCCTTTCACTCACGTTAGCAAGTTTATGATTTTGCATTTCCCGAAAACGTAATAGCTACAAAAATATTGATTGTATTAGATCGATAATGCTCGCCAAATATTAAGTCTATCGGTACCAAATGCAGTCACAGTTTTTAGCCACCGACCTGCTCAATACGCCACGCGCAATATATGTCTTTTCTCGTCACAAAATTCATTTAAAAAATCCGAAATTTCTACACACACATCGGAATAATTATGCCATCACTTTTCAACACTTTTAATGTATGAAACACTGCTAGATGCGGCTACTTATCGTTTCCATCGGAACTACTACTGCACACGTCCGATCTCTTTCATGGCTGGGCTTCGACTCCTCACTAGAACACTCTAAGTCTTCTCTACCAGCAGAGAAAGGCGCGTGAAGAATACTACTTCACCATTGGTCAGTTTACTCAACAGCCAATAGCAAAACAACATTCTCCCGCGTCAATCAGCGCTTTTCATCCATAACCAATCGCAAAATGGTAAACCTCATGACTGCACTTTTTACCGATGTAATTATCCTATATGCTCAAGTTTTGCTTATGCATAAAGTTATTTATTATTGTTATTAATACCTGAATTAACTTTCCCTTTACCATAAACTTACTTTACATATCCATTCTACAAAAATCCCCTTAGTTCATATCCATACTTCATCGAAACGTTCCCACACTAAATCCTACTACGTAACTCGTTAAACAATTATCTTCATATTAACCTTAAATCACACTCACGCATCATCCATACTGCTAAAACACATTTATAACATTTTACATACACAAAAAGACATAATAACACTTTATGAAAATACTAGAACAGTTTATGAAAAACATTCCATTACTTTAGAGCACTCTAGTGGGCACAATCGAAACTAAATCAGTACCCTATCCAATACTGTCCTCTATCGGCTGATACATAAACTACGTGTGCGTCCAGTCTCGCGTCACCGTCTGTCACTATCCAGCTCTGAGACACATCTCCCACTTAATCGCCTCCAAGGCAGAATCGTTATACGGCGCTACGCCTCAGACCCTCTCATTACCATTCTGTACTCTTTCCGGAGCGCAAACCGCCGCCTGGAAACTACGTTAGCACAATCTGTGGTGTCACCGCCAGACACCACACTTGCTAGGTGGTAGCCTTTAAATCGGCCGCGGTCCATTAGTATACGTCGGACCCGCGTGTCGCCACTGTCAGTGATCGCAGACCGAGCGCCGCCACACGGCAGGTCTACAGAGACTTACTAGCACTCGCCCCAGTTGTACAGCCGACGTTAATAGCAGTGGTTAACTCACAAATTACGCTCTCATTTGCCGAGAGAATAGTTAGCATAGCCTTCAGCTACGTCATTTGCTACTACCTAGCAAGGCGCCGTATTCAACTGATATTTATTATTGTGAAGCATGTATCATCAAGAGCGATGTTCTACAATTATGGATTAAAGTTAAGTATTACATCATCTACGTACTTCATTTGCAATTCTCAAGACATTGTCCTGTTCCAGACCTCACGCCAGTCTGCGTGTAACTAAACGCGTGCATTTCGGCCTCCTCTAGCAACACGGTGTTGGCTCTTCTGCCAACACTTCACAAACGGTTTAGGTTTCGCCCGGCCCTCGCCAAAGATTTTTTTTTCTCTATAGGCATCTAGGGCTCCCACTTCTGTCACTGTCATTCGTAGACTCAACACTGATTAACATCTATGTGTACGCTTCTTTCGAGTTCGAAAAACAGAAATATGGAATTAGAGAAGGCAGCCAATCTATAATAGTGTAGTTGTGATTGTAGTTTTTACACAGTAATGAAATTTACATCAATGATTTACAGCTTTAGGAACCAGCTATAGGGGGTGACTTTCGACATGTACGGATAAGCAAATTATGTAAAGGTATGCTAAAAGGGATAGAAACGTTATGCACCTTTGCTCATGCAAATTAAAATTTACGGAACTATTGCTAATTTTCTGCAGCTCACTATTAACATTTCGGAAGAACCTAAACTAATTAATTCACACTTCATATCACCACAATGCAAAGATCTCATGGAGCTGCTTCGTAAAAGGAAGAAGTACGTGGGTGATAAATGCACGGGTACTTTCAGAACTGATACAGTTTTAAATGATAAGGTATTATCAACAGGCAATGCCGATTCTCTGTTCCAATAATATGGCAAACACTGCATAAACAACTGAATAAGGTTAGTAACTCTGGAAACACTATACTGGTGTGTACGTTGCTTGACCTGTCACAGCTGCACAGTGCATTACGTTGAGTGCCAGTGTGCAGCTTTTACGTATCCGCCGAATACATAAATGGCTCTGAGCACTATGGGACTTAACATCTATGGTCATCAGTCCCCCAGAACTTAGAACGACTGAAACCTAACTAACCTAAGTACAGCACACAACACCCGCCGAATACAGTCAACACGATGATTCATAGGCGGCTGTTGGTTCCCAAATCGGCGAGCGACTCTCTGTCACTGACGTAGGTGATATCCGAAGATCGATACGATAACATTAAAGATAAACGCTAATTATTTACAAACAACGTGGACCAAACTAGAAACTACATGAGTAATCTCCGTGAGTAAATTTTCTTTACATTATGAAGACGACATGTCTGTATGTTTCAAAAGCTTACACTGTATAATACCGAGGTGAGATGTGATTAAGTATTAAGGCTTAAAACATTTGTTAAAAGACTCAGCAAAATATGTTGATTATGCTGGACTTGTCAACTGATAAAACTGGAGGCTATTAATTGAGGTGTATCGCATGCAGTGAGACCAGTTATTCGAAATGGAATTTGTTCATGGAAACCGGGTGTGTCGAGCAGTGAATACTAGAGAAAGAGGATCCGCAGTGCACTGACGAATCCCTTGGTAAGCCATCCTTTGCCGCAGCAGGGAGAACGGCGAGCGAGTCTTACCAGCTCACCTTTAATGAGGGTAGTGTTATCAGCGGCTAACGTGCTGGAAGAGCGCTTCATCGTCACGCACATGTTCGCCCCCTCCCCAGCTCGGCCACTGCAGCTGATTCGCGTATATGGAAAGGCACCCGAATTACAATGATACATTTTGGGAGGTGATTTGCACAACGTTATAGGCGATTAGCGGCCCACGAGCTGTGTTATTTCGGCATATTGCTGTACGGTTAAACATGGGAACAAGAGATTATTGGTTATAACACGACGCAGTCATATGTGCATCTGTCCGAACTCTGAACCGCAAAAATAGCCACCAATGCACTTAGCCCCACTACATTCACTATTAGTAACAAAAAAAATTAAATCTAACCCGAAAATATAACCGTAATATTTATGCGAAGTTCTCGTATGGTCATAAAAAGGAAAGAAAGATTTCTTCTTTTCGTAATTTTTACGCACAACACTTTGAAAAGTCCACATATATGACATGTTAGTTGTTGTTATAGCACTGTTCACCTTCATAAGATCATCCTGCAAGAAATATTACCTAAACTCTGTGGTAGTCATTTTGTCCACAAGTTATCTCTTACAGCTGTATACCTCAATCGTATCTCTCACTAAAGTTCTTTCACTAATTTGTTTTTCCATAAGGAATGAGTTCATATACTGAATTCCAAGCATCGTGCTTAGTTATCTGGTAAACTATCTCGTTTTATTACCGGTGGCGTACTTCTGTGCGTACACATACACTGCCTGACAACAGAAAAGCATCATGAAAATATGGTCGGATATTAACGTAACTTCTCATACATGCGTACTATTTACGTGTATGTAAATATGTAAATGAGTAGAGTGGCAAATTCCAGTAAAAAGAGAACATTAACCAGTGTGCGTTAGTGTTGTTTGTGACAAGCGTCATCGCCAGGGCTAGTGGGAAATGTACAGAGCGGTCAGAAATTGTCTGAAAGCTTGCAAGGATGTTGCAGGGGATACCGTGATAAGAAATAATTTTCTTAGAAATAATTCGATACGTGGCGCCTTTTCGGAGCTATTTAGTTAGCCAAACAGGTACTTGCGCGTGCAAACTCAAGCAGCTTGCCGTAGGCGGTGTTCACACACGTCTACTTCGTTTCGTTAACTGTTTTCAAATGACAGAGAATGAGGGAAGTAACCATGAGAGCAAATGAGAAGGTTCATAGAATGAATAAATCACCTGACAGAGGAATAGATATATAATTATCTTTAAAATACGTAAATGAATTAGCATAATGATCAAAGTGATTTCGATGAAGACTTAAAAATTAAAAAATGTCAAAATACGTAATGAGATTCGAAATAAAAAAATCCTCCACGTGAACAGTTCGCCTTTATCACTGCGCCTCCACTTCATGCAATGCTCGTATGTTTAAGGTACTACAGCACCAAGGAAATTTCTCGTGGCTTAAAAACGGGATCCCACGCCTGTGGACCTCACCTTGTTAGTCAAAGTCAGCATTGTAACAAAAACAGGGATAAATAATTATCTGTCTGACCGTTATTTGTAAGGGACATGAACAGAGTCAGATGTTGAACTATTACCGTGTAAGACACGAAGATACGACACACTCGTACGAGACAGCTTTATCAGCACCAGACAATGTCTGAAACGGGAGTCATTGTGGGTCTTCATTTGGCTGGATCGTCGAATAGTGCAATACCCTGATGTTTTTGGGAGCTGTGATATAACAGCGGCCTGATGAGAGTCTACTTAGGTACGTGATAGCAGGTGTACTCCTCCTCAAGGTTTCACTCGACCATGCCTAACTACTACAAGGATGGATCACCATATTGTGGCTCAAGCATATAAAAACTTCTTCACATCTGCCCTTACCATACGAAAACAAGTAGAAGACTTCCTGCAACATTTATGTCATTTTGCACCACTGGCCAGAGGCGTGCAGCAGCCGGACTAGGGAATTACTGTACTGTGCTAAGGCTGTCTTTGGCACCACATATAAACGGCTGCGTTTAGAATGGTGCAGTGTCCGGGAAGCATGGACTGCTGAAAAATGGCATCGAATTGTGTTTAACAGCGAATTACGTAACAGCGTTTTCCCAGATGATCAGCATTGGTGAGTACAGCGGTGACTTGGAGACTCTTCCCATTCTTACAATGTTTTGGCGAGGCACAGGAGCGACATCTCTACCGTCGCGGTGTGGGGAGCCTTCTACTATGATTTCAGGTTATGGCTGCCAGTGGCTGAGTTAACTCTCACTTCCCACCGGCACGTCAGAGACATACTGAGTTTTCAGTTTTTACCTCTGAAGTGACAAAATCGTACAGCCATTTTTCAGTGCGTCAGTATTCGCCCACTATTGACACGTGTTTCTATGGAATATCTGGACTGTCAACGTGATGTTCAGGTACTTCCGCGGTGAGCTAGATCCACAGATCTGTCCCCAGTAGAACATGTGTAGGACCAGCTCGGACGTTAACTTTGTCCATCCATGATATGAGAAACCAGCTACAACAGCAGCGGGGCAGCTTGCCTCAGCAGAAGATGCAGCCGCCTTACAACACCCTTCCCAACCGAATCAGCGCATGCATTCAGTCCAGAGGTGGTGCAGCGTCATACTGATAAGTGGCCAACACTCTCAAGTTCCTTGTAAGGATTACGCGATATTGTAAACACTGAAATAACATCACATATTTTATTAGCCCATCAAGTCGCAATTTCGTTTCTTCCTCCTCATCTCGGTGCTTCACTTCATTTACATATTACTATGGCAAACTATCTACACAGACTTAATTCTTCATCTTGCTCGTAATTAGCAATTCTGTATGCGGGATGAAATAATGCTTAAAATCACAAATGCAAGGAGACTTCCACCGATCTAATTATTTTAAACAGAGTTTCTCACATGTCATATAATCAATATGGCATTTATCTATTTTCTTGTATGTATTTTTTGATTTCAGTGTTTAGAATAAATGTTTAACACCACTCTGTCTCAAAATTTTCTCTGTTAGGACGGACTGAAAACTTTGGGGTGGAACGAAAGCAACAGCAGATTTTATACATCGAGAACAACGAATGCATTTTAGAAAAGCTAATTCCACCATTGACACAATATTTATTTTACGGCAGCAGGCAAACGCAATAAAAGCACGTAGATAACCAGAAATAAAAATTTAGGAAATGAATGCATTTTTAACACTCTGGTACGGATGATGAGCCATGAGCTTGTAATTAGAAACAAGACAGTCATACCCATAGAGCAAAAGTGACATTATGAAGTGCTATGGAGGAATATAACGAGGTATTTTTAGTATAAAGGCTTGTAAGAAAGATCTTCTGATAGACTGTGCAAAAGAAATATCACAAGAAAACGGAACTAGATGGAATATACACCTGCCAAAGTGGATTCTGAATGACGTACATAAACATTAAAATAATTGCAAGCCAAGAGATGTAAGAGACGTTGGGACACTGAGGAAAATATGGTCACCGTAACAGATGTTAAATGATCTAATAGGGAACACTTTTCTGTCAGATTATATCTAGTGTCTCACTTTATTGAGGATCTTTTCCAGATCCTGTCATCAGAAATTTGCTTCAGTTCGCTACCTTAAACCCCCTCAACGAAAATAAATAAATTATGAAATGTATTCGTAAATGGCGAATACGATTGTACACTGTCTATAAGATTTATTGGTAGCATAGGAAAATTTGTGGGTGACCGGGGCTCGAACCCGGATTTTTAAGCGAACGATCGCCTTAGCAGCTTTGGCTATCCGTGGACGATTCAGAGTCAGATCCGTACTTCCATATGTCCTATTATCTACTTCCCAGAGTGCTCGCATACAAATCGTATGTTTCTCGCACTGGGAGAGACATTGTTCTTGCTCTTAAGACTGCCTTGCTTTACCATGAAATCCAGTAGGGCTGTGTCTATATTTTACAGTGTCTGTACAGTTCGACGCAATGTTCCTTCAGACAAGCATGTATTTTCAAAGGAACAATACATCATACTATACAGACACTGCTCAAAAAAAAAAAAAATTGATGCCTACATCGTCTGTACCCAAGTTACGATATTTCAGGACCAGCCATAGTGAGTTGCAGATGACTACTAATTTTCGGTGTAATATCTCTTTATATTAGCACACGTTTCAACATCCAGCTCTTTGTGCGCTTGTAGAAAATAAGCTAAAGCTAAATCACAGTAAGACTCAGTTTTTACAGTTTCGAACACACAATTCAACAAAACCTAACGTTTTAATCTCACAGAACGGGCATATGATTAGTGAAATTGAACAGTTCAAATTTCTAGGTGTTCAGATAGATAGTAAGCTGTCGTGGAAAACCCACGTTCAAGATCTTCTTCAAAGACTTAGTACTGCCATTTTTACTATTCGAATGGTATCAGAAGTCAGTGATCTTTCGACACGAAAATTAGTATACTTTGCTTATTTTCATTCGCTTATGTCGTATGGTATTTTATTTTGGGGTTACTCTTCCCATTCTAAAAGGATACTTTTGGCTCAGAAACGGGCGGTTCGGGCAATAAGTGATGTAAGTTCACGAACCTCTTGTCGAACCCTGTTCACGAGTCTGGGTATTTTGACATTGGCCTCTCAATATATATATTCCTTACTGCCATTTCTTGTTAACAATATTAGCTTATTCCCAAGAAGAAGCAGTTTTCACTTGGTTAATACTCGGCAAAAATCAAATCTTCCTATGCAAAAAAGTGTGCAGTATACTGCTGCAGCCATTTTCAATAAGCTACCACTCGAATTCAAAAATCTTAGCAGTAATCCACGCGCTTTCAAATCGAAACTGAAGAGTTTCTTCATGGGTCGCTCCGTCTATTCTGTCGAGAAGTTCCTTGAAAAATTAAGCTGATTCTTATTGTGTTGTTGATTTCGTTTACTTAAACTTATGGACTGACTTTTTTCGGGTTCATGAACATTTATTTTTATCTGTTATTACTTTTATGTTGTAATTTCATGTACTGACACGTTCCATGACCTTGGAGATTTGCTCCTCAATTTGGTCCTACAGATCTTGATGTGTAAATAAATAAAATAAATACAGTCATACGCCAAATTCTGAAAAACAATTACGTAAATTCATATAATACGTCAGGTCTTCATTTTACATTGGATGTCAAGAAGAGTTATCGTACGATGAATGTTGCTCGAAAATGGCCATGTCAGTATAGAAGAACTATTCTAAGATGGGATGTCAAGAAGAGTTATCGTAAGATGAATTTTGCTCGAAAATAGACATGTCAGTATAGAAGAACTATTATAAGAAGAGAAACGATAAAAAATATCAAATGGATGGCTGGAAGGAAAGGGAGGGGGTGAGAGACTAGATTTTAGTTTTCCATTCGGCAGATTGCTCAACGACCTGACTTTATGTAAACAGAAGATAGGATCCACAATCCTTAGGGAAAGTTACGAACTGTTTCTTTTCTTTTTCTCTGCCATTAGAGACAATTTTAGTGTATTTTACAATGTATCGATTAAAAATCTAAGAATGTCATTTAAGGTGAAAGATGTAGGATTGTGATGAACCGGCAAATACCGGAGGTGCGCGCGAAAACTAAATTCCACACAGACTGCCGCTCCGTTGCACAAACAAGCATATCTTTAACGGACAGTCAAATGCAAACCAAACACCCGCCTCAACGGGACCCAACGGGACCGTCAGATGGTTCCATTCAAAAGCAATCGCCAAACGTGTTAAGAGTGGGTGCGGTTGTGGATCCGTCAGCAGCTGACCACGTTCTGTGCTGATTACCTTTGAGCGGAACCATTCCATGGTCCTATTGTGGTGGGTGGTCGGTTTTCATCTGACTGCCCTTCATATAATAACGGAGGAAGTTCTGATGATCAACGCACTCCTTATGTACGTCAAAGCTGCACAAAAGCTTCATAAAAAAATGGTTCAAATGGCTCTGAGCACTATGCGACTTAACTGCTGAGGTCATCAGTCGCCTAGAACCACAACGGCCGGCAAACTTTCATAAAGATTAAAACACTAAGCAAAGTTGTAATCTGATAATGAAGAAATATAAATTAGGTATCCTTCTGAATATTACTCACTATCTTTGAAATTGTGAATAAATTTGTCACATTCTCGAAAATGATATAAAAAATACGAGTAATTTACTTTCTCATAAAGAAAAAAACAATGGCGAAGTTACTGACGTTATAGATCTACTCAAACTCAAATTTTCCTGCAGCTGTTTCAACTTGAGTGAAAATATGTACCTTTATGACAGAGTGCCTATGATATATCTTTATTCATCATTCAGAAGATAAGTTTTTCTTAATATCCCTCACTAGTAGTAAAATTGATGGCTTCTGCAAATAGAGTGATGATACTATCGCGCTCAGCTGAGACAACAAGACTGATACTAATAAAATAACTAACAAAGCGCGAGCAATTTATTCAAAAAAACACTTCACTCTGTTAGTTATGCTGTTACGAAGGGAAGACGTGACGCGGTGTGAGCGGCCTCAAAGGCTGGAGTTACGTGTGGGGAGGATAAGAAGTGGGAGAGGCAAGAAGAGCCCATTATGGCACACATAGTAAGAAGATCGAAATATAACTGGCAAATTTTCTCCGGAATTCTGTTCCAAAGAGCACACGATCGACGTAAGCTGAAACCAAATGCACCATGGATTTATTGATTCTCAGACGAGTTCATAGTAATTTATTTGAAAATTATGTGGAAATTATTACAGGAGATACATACACTTGCAATAATGAACCTTATAGAAAGGAAAACCAATTTAACGACACACTTTTCAACAATAAATGAAGTAGCAAACAATAACTGCAGTTGACAGCTAGTACAACAGAGGTGCAAGCCTTAGACCCATATTTTTAACGAGAGGTATAGCAAACCTAACTAAGTTAGAATTATGCAAATGTGCCAATACAAAAGGTACATCTAGCATGAAGTAGCGTGACGTCAGCATAGGGTACCAATATCGTTTTTCTGTACATGGGCAGGGAGAGGGGAAAAAGTTATTACATTCTGATTATGACAACATCGTACAGGAGGTCAAGTAGTCAGGACTTGTAAGTGTGCATCCAGGACAGCCGTTAAATGACAGAACAGAAAATTAGGTAAAATAATGCGAATACATTTCAGTGTACGGATTAGAAAGGTTCACCTAGGGTCGGAAGTTACCAGGTTTAGGCCAGTCTAGGAGGTCTAACAAGTAATTAAGTGGGCAACGGATAAGGAGGCGGTTCGTGTTAACTGATATCGGTGGTCAGCCATGGAACGCAGAGCCAGAGGATCTGCCTCCCACGAAAGACGTCTGTTCTGCTCGAGGCCTGAATCACAAGAGAGCGGAACAACTCTGTTCTGCACAGCAGAATCCTCCAGAGTCCATACACGTGACCTGTATTCCATGCTCGGTATTGGCTAAAACTGATGGCGTGAATTCGCTAGCAGTTTCTGCAGAGAGCCAAGGCGTCTCTTGTTCTGAAAGGCAGGCAACTTGTGTCACGTAGACACAGCGGAAGTTCCTTCGAGAGAAGACTAGTAAAGATTTGACTGGGACCTTTTAAATAAACTTTTTGAAACCAATTCCCTAAAATATATCCTGACTGGCTGCCACCCTGTGCATTCCCTGTATTCCACGTAAATCTTATTCGATGACTGAAATGGTCATGAATAAAAAAACTATTAATAACTCATAAATAGTAGCAGTAATTTACTATCGACATACGCAAATGAGTTAAGCATATAAACACTATTAATTAAGCTGGCCATCTTTATTAATATCTATTTCATTAACGAATCTTTTATTGTTTCATATCAAAAGCACATGAGCGCAGCACTAAGATTATAGTTAAGAATTCATGCCCTGTTGAACGTATATTATCATATGAAACAGAAATATGGCTGCCAAGGGAAGGCAATTATTTATCAACTATTTCTATATACGCTGAGCTGACAAAAGTCATGGGACATCTCCTAATATCGCGTCGGACCACCTTCTCCCCAGCTTAGTGCAGCAACTAGACGTAGTATGGACTCAACAGGTCAGCTGCAGAAAGACTGAGCCATGCTGCCTCAATAGCCGTCCATAATTGCGTAAGTGTGGCCGGTGAATGGATCTGTGTATGAACTAACCTCTGGTTTATGTCCCATAAATTTTTGTTCGGACTGATGTCGGGCGACCTGTATTACCTGATCATTTGTTCGAATTGTCCAGACTGTTCTTCAAACAAATCGCGAACAATTTTGGGCCAATAGCACAGCGCACTGCCATCCATAAAATTGCCAGTGTTTTTTGGAAATGTCAAAAAAATCACTGGCTACAAATTGTCTCCAAATAGCAGAACATAACAATTTCCAGTCAATGATTGGTCCAGGGGGGCCAGAAGACCCATTCCATTCGATGTAAATACAGACCACACCAACTTGGAGCCACTACCATCTTGCACAGTGTCTTGTTGACAACTTGGGTCCAGGGTTTCGCGGTGTCTGCGCCACAATCGAACTCTACCACTAGCTCTTACGAACTGAAATCGGGACTCCTCTGACCAGGCCACGATTTGTAGTCGTCTAGGGTCCAACCAACACGGTCACGAGCCCAGGAGAGGCGCCAAAGATAATGACGTTTTGTTAACTACAGCCTGTTAACACCAGATTTTGCCGCACTATCCTAATCGATAAGTTCATCGTACGTCCCACGTTGATTTGTGGGGTTACTCCACGCAGTGTTGCTTGTCTGTTTTCACTCGTAGCTTTACGCAAACGCCGCTACTCTCGACCTTTAATGAATACCGTCGGCCACTGCGTTTTCCATGGTGAGAGGTAATGCCTGAATTTTGGTATTCTCGACATACTCTTCATGCTTTCGGAATATTTAACTACCTAACGATTTCCGAAATTGATGTTTCAGGTATTTATCTCGAACTACCATTCCGCATTCGAAGTCTGTTAACTCCCGTCATTCGACCATAATCACGTCGGAAACACTACACATGCATAACCGAGTACAAACGACAGCCCGGCCAATGCACTGCCCTTTTATACTTGACGTACGTCATACTACCACCACCTGAATATGTGCATATCGCAGTCCCACGACTTTTCTCACCTTGAGAGGTGACAGACTTCTCTCTCACTTTAACAACACTGGCAGTTAGATTAACATTCATATTTTATGTCATGATCTCGCTGTTCTCGGTACTACATCTACTATATGTGTTTATGACTTTTCTACATGGTGGAATTGTGAGCACAACGGCCTTGCAACTGTATGTGTAACCTGTAGAGAACTTTTACCAAAAGAGCCGTAGTGGAAGCGATGGATAACAGGGAGAGAGATGAATTTCAAGAGATAAATGCATGAGGGATTCTGGGAAACAGCACTCAGTTGAGGTTATCTGCAGAGGGTCTTCTGGCTGAAGCTCTCTCCACCTTCCGCTTAGAGTCAGAGAGAAGGTCGGCCAGTTTGCAAAATATTTTACATAGGCCAGGCGGCAGCAGTCCATCGCGTAGGCAGCCGCATGGCCGAAAGTGGTTGGAGGAACCCATTTAAGTGAGACTGTTGTAAACAGAGCTTTTGTGGAAACGGTGGGATGATCATAGAACTCTGTGCATTCTCGTATTAGAAGCTGAGATGATATCGACCAAGTGGCTGGTGTATATGTTCAGTGGAAGTAGGACTGTAACCCCCCATGACGCCAAGAAGTTGCCAGGTTCTGTTAGCTAGCGGCAGAAACATATATTTCACGACTGCTTGGGAAGCTTAACAGTCTCATTTCAGAAATTGGAAATAGTCAGCTCAGCAAGATTAGATCACTCTACAAATTAGGGACTGTGGTCCCATCTAGGTAGATATTTTTTGACAAAATATGGCCATGGTTAGTGTGAAAACGACCCCTCCCTAGTCTAAAACCTTTTTTTTCTGAGAAGAGGGATTTGGAGTAGATGATTGGCTTCTCTCAGGATATACAAAGTAGAGGCTTCCTCCTCAGTATGGGAATCCTGGTACTGTGTCTGGATTGGCTAGTAGGCCAACAGAACAGTCAAGAAGGGAGATTCAGTGAGTGGTGGAGAGTTCGATTGGTTTGTGCAATGTGGGGGCGCTTTTGTTTTTGTTAATTGGACTGCCACACTAGGCTTGGTGGAAAGTGGTTGTGATTCTTTGCTTTCTTTGTCTCCTGGTACTCACCTGATGGAGAACTTCAGGTCTTTCCCTAGTGGGTGAAACTTGTGGTCTGTATCTTGTGGTGGACTAAGAGCCAGTGGCAGTTTTCCAACTGTACTGACAGTGGAACTGTGGAGAGGAAACTTATTCGTGCTGAGTCAGTCGTCAGACGGTTGACAATTCCATAACGCACCGTCGTACCTGTGACTCAAATTGGTTTGGCCAGACCAGCGAACGGTTGCTTCTCACGATGAAATCTGCCCGGATTTTAGAGCCCACATAGGGAAGTTTCTCGCGTGTTGATAATCAGAACGCCAGGCCGCGTAGTTTTTCTGCTTTCGTAGAATCAAGGTGAAGGGCTGAAGTATGGCTGCACCAGCGTAGGGTTGTTAAATGATATTCGTAGATCACTGTTCTGAGGTGAACCATAGTTTTTGGTGTACTTGATCGTAGTTGATTCCATTTGAATAGAGTTGGTCCTCACAGTGGATTGATGTAAACAAACGTAGATTGCGTTTTAAAAGGGATTAATTCATGGGAGAATTAGTGTAGTTTCCACCATAATGTATGTTTTGCCTATGAAACACCATTCCTTAATATCTGTGTAATATTGATCAGGTGGTTCTCCAGAAATTTGTACTCACTAAAAATTTATTGAAACTTGTCATTATTTTGTAAACTTAAATACGCCATTGTTCTCATTCCTACTCTCTCTAATATTCAATACTTTTATTTTATTGCGGTGGTACATGGTTACACCAGCAATTTAAGGTTCAATATTATTAAATTACTTAGTTTGATTACTAATTTGAGTTCAGAAAGTAATTACAGGCAGACAGCAAGAAAAGTGATATGAATAAAGTGACTAATTCATGCATAAAAATTAAGGGTGTAGCACACGATTTGAAGATTATTTCCTAGGTAATATTTATCTTTATGTGAAGATTGTAGCATTTAGCTTCACTCGGACACACATTTATGCCTAAAGCAAGTAGCAGCGTGCAACTTCAGTGTAATGTTTGGGTATATACTTCTTATTAAAGGTGAATGTCATCTCCTTATTCAATTTGGCGTACTCGTAATTGTTTGACAGAACAATGCATGGAAGCATAGAATTCCACGAGTCTACATGCTCAGGGTGAGTTGCTGAGAAATGTTGGAGGAGGCAAGGGACGTGCTAGTGTGAGTAATATTCAGGACTTGAATTACTGGTGGCGAATCGTTAACGTTATTTAATACTGAAATGCGGTAGAAGAGTCCCTGGCTGTCTTTTCATAGTTTATTAGTGTTTTGACTTAAATCAGGAAGTAAACGAATCCTCCTTGATTAATACTCATTATATCATGTATTCCAAATTTTATTAATATAAAGTTGGTGCATAACTTCGTAACGGTTTTGTTTTGCATGTTGGTATTCCGGTTGGTAAGTGATTATTTATCGATTGTCACTTTTTATCTGTAGTCCACTGCTGCTATTTGAGTTTACGTACAGGCATTTTGTCATTTGGAGGTAGTGAGTGGAGCTGTGGACGCTAGAAAATGGAGTTCCGAGTGGAGAAGTCGGAGGCAGCCAGAAACATTCTTTCAATATGTGGGGATAATGCCATTGGACAGAACACGGCAAGAAAATGGTTATCTCGTTTTAAGGAGGATCGTATCGACATTAGTGACTCTCCACGTTCAGGAAGACCTTTGGCGTTTGATGAAGATCGTATAAACACATTAATCCAAAATGGTCCACGTCAATGTACTTGGGAACTGGCAGATCTGATGAACTCTGGTCATTCCATCATTGTGCGACGTTGCATGCAATGGGAAAGGTTAAAAAACCAGGTCTAGGGGAACCGAAAGCTCTAAACCAAAATCACAAAACATCCGTGGACATCCATACGTGCATCTCAGCTTGCTCGTCATCTATTGACTTCTGAACAATACCGTCCATTTCTGTGTTGTATCGTTATTGGCCAACATCACCCTTGTACATGGTCTGTCTGTTGTCTACACCTACATACATATTCCACAGGCTACCACATGGCGCTTGGCAGAGAGTACCTCGTACCATTGCTGGTCATCTCAAGGAAAAGAAACGACTGTTTCAGTCCCAACAAAGCAACAACTCGCCGTCCAAAGACCTACACACAATCACAAAATATATTGTTATGCACCTGCTGGAAAAGAATACTTCGAATTGCTTCCCCGGGGTGTAACCATCACCGCTGACATTCACTGTCAACAACTGAGACGGTTTGCAGACGCAGTCCAAGAACATGGACCAAGCAGACTGAGTGAAGTGGCGCCAACTCCACGATAACGGCCGCTGCGTGAAGTGATGCCGCTCCACGATAACGTCCGCCCATATTCTGTTAGACTGGTAAAAACCACCATACAGGAACTGGGTTGGGAGTCATTCCGCACCCAACTTATTCACCTGATCTTGTGCCCTCAGATTCTTACCTTTTCTGCTCTCTGTTGAATATCCTTCAAATAACTTCCTTTCCGGAAGAAAATACTCTCCGAACATAGCTCTACGAGTTCCCCCTTCTCAGAACCACGTGATTTCAGTAGTCGTGGAATCGGAAAGTTAACCTACGTTGGCAGATTATTACAAATCGTGAAGGAGAACGTATTGATGACTAAGGTCTCTGTTATGTGTACCTGTTGTGTTTATTAAATTTATGTACCAATTCAACAAATGGGAGAGGCGTTGGTATAGTACTAATATCGTGATCGCCATAATATAGATTTTAATTTACTATTGGTTTCTTATGGAACGTTTACTCCTGGTATACTGCTGTGGCCTGGACTAGGGCCACTGCAATCTCCTCAAAACGAGAGCGACTGTGCCTCCGTTCAGTAGCGCGGCCGGAGGCATTACAGGACCTGCTTAGCTGACCAAAGGACAATGACGGACTGTCTGACGTACCTCCGCAGTTCGTGCTTCGCCTTTGCTAATGTATTCCAGAACTGTCTGTTCATGGTTACCGCCTCTTCGAATAGGGGATGGGTTTCGCTGAGGTGGTGGCATGATACGGTGTTCTAGCTAACTGAATAAGCTCTTCAATGGCACAGCATGGGCACTGAATGTATCACATAGGAGTGCAGTGGCCAACCACCCTGGTCGCAGTGCAAAAAGCAACTGTAAGTGTCACAAGCCAGCCGCAGTTACGTTGCACGAACTGCCGGTAAGCATTTTAGTCAACTTTACAGTTGCCAGTTAGATGCTTGACGCTTTCCCACGCACCAGGCCATCGACAAGTCTGGAAACTTTACTTCAGGCCATGGGAAACTAAAAGTTCAGCAGCGGGAACTCAGGGAGACGAGATCTGGGAAGGGGGTTGGGGGCGGTTGCCGTTGGAGGCTGGTGGGAGTGGTGTTAGGGCAATACGAGTAATAAATTATGAACAAGAATCTTAGAAGTGTATGAAACATGTGATATTAATAATTAAGTCAAAGATAGTCACTGTAAGTTCCAGCAGTATTAATGATAGTGTAAGACCAGAAAGGAAGTGATTCTTCATGCACAGGATATAATAAAGATAAAAAGTTGCGATAAGTTAAAAACCACGTGGTAGAAACAGAAAATTTTAAAAAAAGAGGTGGTTGGGGAGAGGAGTGGATGGAAAATGAAATACATTAATGAGAGCACTAAAAAGTGGGGCGAAAAAATGGATGTTGCTAGGCGGATAGGCTGAGCGTGTAGTAACAGCAATTCAAGTGATAATTAAGAACAAATATCTGAAAATATATGAAATCAATAATGTTCGTTAACATTATGTCCACATAAAATTAGTGTACATAATACAATATGTATAGATAAGAAAGAGTTGCAGCAAAACGTGATGTAAGCTATGCATCTCAAAGTGAGTTAACAAAGCTCACGGACAGACGAAAATTACATTGATATCACTATAGCTCATCTACATCTGCATCTGTATGACTACTCTGCAGTCCCAATCAGATAGTTCATCGAACCACCTACAAGAATTTTTTTACCATTCCACTCTCGAACGGAGCGCGAGAAAAACGAGCACGTAAATTTTTCTGTATAAGTTCTGATTTCTCTTATTTTGTTATGATGATACTTTCTCCCTGTGTATTTTAAGCAACTTTTTCTATGTCCTCTGTCAGTCTCATCTGACACGGATACCACTCCCCACACCGTACTCCAGAAAAGGGTGGACAATCGTGATGTAAGCAGTCTCTTTAGGAGACCTGTTTCACTCTCTGAGCGTCCTGTCAACAAATTTCTGCCTGTGGTTTGCTTTCCCCACAACATTTTCTATGTCGTCGTTCGATTTGAAGTTATTCGTAACTGTAATCCCTAAGTATTTATCTGCATTTACACCCTTAGGTTTGTGCGATGAATCGCGTAGTTGACATTTAGTGGATTTGCATTAGTACTCATGTGAATGACTTCACACTTTTCAGTATTTAGAGTGAACTGCCACTTTTCGCACCATACAGATATCATGTCTAAATCATTTGGTAGTTCATTTTTATCATCTGGTGACTTTACAAGGCGTTAAATGACAGCATCATTTGCAAACGTTCTAGGGCTCATCAGACTGCCTCCTATGAAGTTTATGTAGATCAGAAACAGCAGAGCGTCTATAGTCCTTCCTTGGGAAACACCTTATCGTGTATCCTTTGATTTACATCTTCCATCTTACTCACATTTCCTTATCCAACCCCCTCCCTCTCACCCATGCACCCCTCCTCTCTTGCCACACCCATCCCCCTCATTCCTATTTGTCATATTAACCATTCACCATCAGCAATTTTGTCCAGTTAAAGAGTTATATGTCCTATTGATGACTCTCTTTATACTGCATGTGGTCTCTATCCTTATTTACCAAACCATAATTATTTATGCCTTGTTGCTTTTGAGCTCTAACCCATTGTCATTCAGGTCTGTCTACTAAGTTTGTTATATCAGTTCCCGAGGCTTAGCTTATATCACAGTTACTCCTGTATTACATACACTATTTTTAAGTTGACATATTTTAACCGACCTCAGCTGTTTCACATATTTTCATGATGTTTGTTTCTAACTGTAACTTGTGTTGCCCTAACCACACGATCATCCCCACCCTGACCCCATGTTTGTAGTCCTCACATTAGTTGACTTCATTCCTCCCTTCTGACACCAGTCTCAAAAACACCCTTTTTCAAAATTTTTTTACCTGTGTTAACTGCCATTTAACTTAGTTTCAACAATGTTGTTTCTGTCCTTATTATATTATACGCCTGAAGAATCACTTACTCTGTGTCTTAGACTATAATTAATAATGATGGGACATTCATTGATGAAGATTACTTCTGACGTTCTTATTATTGTGATCCAACTTGTGGTATTTGCCTCATGGAGGTCGTTTGCATCCTAGCATTTTGATTAATGTCAGTTACCTATGTTCAAGTATTTTTATAGTTTTGTACTGACTGATGTTGTCACAAACCTATAACAATTTTTCAGCGATATACGTTATATGAAGTACCTGTATCATTGGTGATTTTGACTCATTCTTTACACTTGTTTACATCTAAATGTTATGTATTTTTTGCTGCCCTCATAGTTTCCTCATGTTTATTCATGCCTCATTATAAATTCTAAATATGAATATGACTTTTTAAGCCTGTAATTGGCTTTCGAATGCAGTGAAATATATTTGACTAGTGGAATAATGACGTTATATTGATATTATTTCGACCATTCTCTGCTGACTAACTAGAGTCTATTAATGCACGTGACGTTGCAGTTCTTGTTCCGTTGTACTTACAAATTGTGTGCATGAAAATGTAAGTCGTTGTCTCTGTTTTACTGTTTTTATGTTAGGATAGCAGCGACACAAGTTTCTTTTAGACTTTGTTAAATACTTTCTTAAGTCCATAACAATTTTCTGTATATTTTTATAACCAGTGTAACCTCCGATAGCTCCAGAAATTATTATTAACACAATATGTTCACTTTATAAGCTGTCTATGTAGCATTTAAAACCAATGCTGTTGTTTTTGCTTGTCACAGTTTGTACATAAATGCCAAATGTCGTGATTATTATTTTCATATAACACTTGTTTTCACTTTAATTCTTTCTCGTATTTTATGTACGATACATTGCATTATTTTGTAAAGTATTTTGTGTACATGTGTTTTTCACAACAGGACTTTGTAACCTTTGGTTTCTTCATACGTTATGGGAGCCTGTGATATCGTTGTATTCCATGATATTTGATCCTATGTTAAAGAACATATGTGATTGTGTTGTTGACTCTCCTGAGCAGGTTTATTCTCTTTAGTCGACCGATCAGAGCCTGTGCATTGTATCTGTACTGCCTGAATTTAATTATGAGTTTTCGTAAAAAGTTTGAGAAGTAGTTTTGGGTTTGTAACAGCATTTTGACGTAAGTATCTTCTTGTTTAAAATGCTTCATGAGAAATTGAAAGTATTGCGACAATTCGTCATACAATAAAAATGTGTGATAATGAGAGCCCACACTGTTTGTGTCTACTGGTTTTTTAGGCCCATTCACTTTCTGCGCATCGTGCACCATCCTTTAACTATAGTATTTGTTTAGATAACAAATTTACAACTGCGCAAAATGCTCCTGGATCGTTTTCAAACTGAAATATCACAATAGCTTATTCTACAAATATTCTTCCGACTACATGCTGTTGCTTGTTTATACAGTGAAATTCAATTATTGTGACAAACTGTTTAAAGCAAATTGGTGAAACGACTGCCCTCTGAAGGCTATGTACAGTTTCCCACAATGCCATTGCTGATGTCAAATGAAAATGCCCTTAAATGGCTTTCACTTACCTTCGTGTGTTGTTGTAGCTTTATTGAATAAATTGTTAATAATTTACAAAAGTTACAGGTGTTACAAATTCGTGCATCGAGTCGAAAGTACGGAACTTGTAAGACGAGGCGTTTACATCACAAGAGCTTCAAAAGATTCATTTTTCCTGAACTTGGAGACTGTTTCTCATTGTCAAACAGATATTGATATATACAGGAAGAACTCGAGCTTTACCATCAAAACTTCGGAAGTTACTCATGGGTATTTTTAGAGTTTTTGATATCGGTGGGTCGTTATAGAATACCAACATCTCATCTTATTCGGATTCTTACATCCCATTACCAAAGTTTCTGTACTGAACTGAAAATGCCTGCCCAGCAATACAAATGTCAACGTCATGTGCAGTTTGTATGGTCTACAGTCATACTTGCTCCATTCACTGATGATACTCGCAGTTGCCAAAGGAATACCCACTTTACTCTTCACCCTCAACTTGCATGAATTTGTTTAAGAGAACCACGTCACTTTGCTTTGGCGTAAATGCGTAAGCGCCTACTCATAAAGGCAGACTGTGTTTTGGGTTTATATAGTTGGGTGATTGTTTATTTATGGCGGTTTCTCTGTTATGACTGTATTTTGAAAGGAAGAAAGGCAATCGTGGTAATAAACTGAATAAATTATAGTTACATTTTTACTCTGCAATGAACCACTGGTTGCCCCGGTTCCCCTATTCTAATATAATCAGCAAATATCCCTGAACAGGATCTTATCGACGACACTCCATGTGGGCGACCTCCAATGGCGTATGTGTTGTCACCGCCTGTCAAGCAGTGCCTTCGCCGACGACCTTCTTCTTATAACTTCGCAGTCCTAAGCTACTGGACTTCTGTTCACTGTTGGTAGTGGAAATAATTACGTCTGCGAAAGGGAAGCTGTGTTGTCTCAAGGATGGTCATCGCTGCTGTGTGCACTGAAACTTTAATGAATGTACGAACTGGATGTGCATGAATTCTCAATTGAGTTAGCGCCGAGGCAATTTAAGAACTGCAAATGGCAGAATCATGACTAAATATCAATAATCTTGCCTACTTGACGAAGCTAATGTCCGGAATAAGGAACGAATGCATAACTGCAGGAGAAAAGTCCATGAAGAAGAGACAACGTCTGTTATTCAAATTTTTAACGAAAAATTGCAAAATACGAGAGATAAAGGCTTAGATTTCGTTGCAAATATTCCAGATTTCGAGAACTCAAAGACTGCATTGTCTACAGCAAGACGATAAGCTATTGAAAGAACCCAGATCCCTCCATACTCTCGGAGATTCACATGAACGAAGGCATTTTGAGATTAACCGAAGGTAATAGTTTTTCTTTTTTTAACTGACGGTGGGTCTATTCCCAACAAAATAATCCTGTTATTGCCCTGCGAAGGAGCGGAGAAAACACAAGGTGCAAATATAACGATTATTATGGACGAAATATCTGGCAGTTGTTCGAAAGAGTTGAAATAACTGTACACCAAACACGTTGACACTGGTAACACAGAGGAAGAGACGAAGGAATTTTCTGTTTCATTTGCTTTGTTCCCACAAAATAAAAAAAATGAGAAGCCTTGGTTGTTAGCGAAAATTGCAATGGCAAAAATTAAAGCTTTCAATACCATGTTCCCCCAAAACATTCCTTTCCTATTGCCATTTTGACTTTAACCAATGTATGTGGAAGAATGTACAAGAACTGAGAATAACGGAGTAATGCAGGGATAGAGGAGAAGTACGACTTTTTTTTGCCGCATGTGTGCTGCAGTGGCAGATCTTCCACGAAACACAATATAGATGACGCGTCGATGGTAATGATGAAGGCAGTGCCCACTGGAGAAAGTGTCATCAAATTCGCATACTGTGTAATCACTCAATGGACGAAAAATCCTAGTGTACCTACTACAATGTGGAATGTTCTTATCCAGAGGCACAGAACCACGAATGCTGCCGAAGTTTGACATGGGAAACTAAACTCATTAATAAATCATAATGTTTTGAATCTATTCTTTTTGATAAATAAGCTGAAGAGGAAGCATTGAATGCTGTATTTTAAATTTAAAAAGATTCCAAATGCCTGCCTTTTCAGAAAAGGTAAATAAGTACATAGACCTTGAAAAGAAAAAAAAAGAATTTAGAAGACGAAATCAAATTAAAACTAGGCAGATGGATAAAACTAAATAAACTGTTTATTACTTAAAAATTGTGGCCATACCTGTCAATACGTTTATCCCATTGCGAGACACGATGATCAGTGTCTTCCTAGAAAATGACTGCTGTTGCCTACGTAACCATGACCGTACCTAGACGTGCACCTCTTCGCCCGAAGAAAATCAATGGCCACGGAAGTCTTTCTTGATGGCTCCAGATGTATAGAAGTAGCATGAGGAGGGATCGGGACGGTATGGATCTTCTGTAAGGGCTTCTCAGAAATACTTAGCGTTCTCGCTACAACGAACTTACTGCCAAGATTATTTCAACCACGCTGTATAAGTTGCACAGGGAAGATCTTTGCCGGCCGAAGTGGCCGCGCGGTTCTGGCGCTGCAGTCTGGAACCGCGAGACCGCTACGGTCCCAGGTTCGAATCCTGCCTCGGGCATGGATGTATGTGATGTCCTTAGGTTAGTTAGGTTTAACTAGTTCTAAGTTCTAGGGGACTAATGACCTCAGCAGTTGAGTCCCATAGTGCTCAGAGCCATTTTTGGGAAGATCTTTTACGTCCTCCATAAAGTCACGATGTCCGAGATGCGACTTTCTGATTTTTGAAGTCCTGAAAGAAGACGTCCGTGGCCGTTGATATGTTTCGCAAGAATAGCTACACGCCTGGGTGTAATAAAACGTTGACTTACTTTCTTCCAGCTGCCTCGTTTTCATTTGACTCTCTTTATATAAAACCTCGGGTATTTAAGGAAATGATTACTAAATATTGAGTGAGAAATGAAGAGTCATAGAAAAGGTAGGAAGTTTAATATTTTCCTCTAGTAATGTTGTAGAGAACACAAAATAAAAATTAAAAGGTAAAATTCAAATATAAAAAACTTTTACACTGGTCTCATTACTATATGCATAACGGGTCCTTAGCCTGGGGAAAACGCGAAGCAATGTTCTGATTACAAAAAGTCGGCAGTGCCTTTCCACTATAGCGGATTTCCCTGGCGGTCGGACAACCGACTTCTAAAATGGTTCAAATGGCTCTGAGCACCATGCGACATAACTTCTGAGGTCATCAGTCGCCTAGAACTTAGAACCAATTAAACTTAACTAACCTGAGGACATCACACACATCCATGCCCCGATCTCTAAAATATTTGAGGCCGGACATAGCGCTTTGACGTCACGTTTCACCAAGACCACTGTGGGAAAGCCTTCGAATCCACTTTCGTTATCTGACTCAAAGCATACCTTCAAAACTATGAGTCACACAGCAGCATGCCCATTTCCTCCAGTCGGACGTTGCTCACGTTTAATGTCACAAAGAGACTGTAAAATTATGTGAACTGAATAGGGCACAAAGTCGAAGCGATTAAAAAAAATTCGCTCTCTTTGATGTGTATTAATTCGTTTGAGGGGAAAGTCATATGTTTTACGTAGAGCAGAAGCGCAGACAATTTGAGATACCCTTCAAGAAGAGCAATCACATAAAGGGGAAAGAAGTCCTCATTCGGTGTACATGTAAACACTCCGTTGGTACCATTGGTTAACAAAATACACTCTTACGTACAGCTCCTAAAAATCACTTCTCACGCTTGAATATATATATATATATATATATATATATATATATATATATATATATATATATATAGGTGAAAAACATTTTGGCAGAGTAAAAGTGTGTGCTAAAGCAGATGTCGTCCCCATAACAGTACTTTTCTCGGGCGATACACTTTGAAAGGTCATTCCTCAAGAAAGATCAGGTTTCAGGAGCAAGTGTCCATCCGACACACTCACGTAATCAGTCTGTCAGCAAGTTTCAGAAATGGTTCAAATGGCTTTAAGCACTATGAGACTTAACATCTGAGGTCCTCAGTCCCCTAGACTTAGAACTACTTAAACCTAACTAACCTAAGGACATCACACACATCCATGCCCGAGGCAGGATTCGAACCTGCGACCGTAGCAGCAGGGCGGTTACGGACTGAAGCGCCTAGAACTGCTCGGCCACACTGGCCGGCAGCAAGTTTCAAAACAGCATACAATCCACTGCAGAGAGTAGGATTTATTTTCGGAGTTACTATAGCTACCCACCTGAAAAATTGTTGGGGTAAGAAAATGGATTTCACCGGCATTGGTAGCTTATGAATTTTGATATGGTGCCTGCCTAATCTGCATATGTGACCTGCAATCCTAATGTACTTTCCACCTAGGGACTTTATCAAATATCTGAAAGGCAATGTGAAAAACGTATAATGGGTTCAGTGTAGATGTCTTTGCGAATGATCAGATTCAAATGCATTTTCCTTTTATCTAATTTAGTGTTATTTCATATTATAAACTTTGATATTTGTCAATACTAACAAACTCTTCTATATAATACATTACAAAATGTTTGTCGAAATAGCTGCAAGTGCCTATTTGCCTTCTACTATAATTTTTTATATTTTAAAAACCATCATGTAAGCGTATTATATGAACAAAACTTGGACTAGTACAGAGAGTTTTAGTGCTAAGTCTGTTATGCTTGCTAGCAAACGTTACCTATTATACTGCAACATGTTCATTGAATTCATTTTCCTTCAACACTGTAAGCAGCTGGTATCTCTTGCCATGATATAACATACTGTGCATTAACTTATTTCGTACATGTTGCTCCCTATGCAAGGTGTCCCTAGTATCCCAGGAGGAATGGTAGGTTTCAGGGATATGACAGTAACGATGTCTCGAAACAAAAATGTCTAGTAAACATGCGCTCTAACACTCATACCTTAAAATCTATGAGCACTTCTTCATCATCGATACTATGAAACAAATCTCTTCTGCGGCAAGCTCTTTGATTTGTGAAATGAAAGTGTGGAGCAAAACAAGAAAAAAACGTCCAGTAAACACGGAATCTAAACTACATACCTCAAAAGCTTTGAGCACTTGCTTATCTTCGCTGCTGTGAAACCCCTTTCATTAAGTACTCATAGCTCCTTAATGTGCATCTTAGAGCCAAAGTTTACCGAACTTCTTCTTTTTTTCTTCGAACGATCGATCTTGCCAAATCCCTGAATATCGACTATTTCTCTTGGGATATCCTACATATTATAATTTCCAAATGATAACTATTTTCCATTAAGGAATAAAAAGAAGAGCTATTAAGACAGGTAATATTGTGACTTGAACCTCGTAGTTACCACGCAACTCTAATTACTTACAGTTAAATAAGTAATAACTGCATTTTCATGTAACATACAACTTTCGCAAGGAATAATTATAGCTCAGCCAAAGTGAAATGTATTTACCACATCCAACGCGTTTCAGATTATGTAAAACGGAAAACGTTTTCGATTAGACCACCGTCTTTCAATGTATAGATGCAGATATGCTTACATTTGTACTGTTGATGGAACAGTAGTTTTTGATTTTCCACTTACATAACGGTGCTTTACAAATGGTACTTGTGTAATATAAAGCATGTAGGTTTTTCTCACAGACCAAATTATAAAGTAGCACTCAAATGCATGTCGTTAATACACTGCAAGATGTATATTCTTACGTCTTAATGCACTTAATATGTCAGTATTCGTATGTATGAATAATAGCTCGTGGGGTACTAGATGACTGTTGCACATGTTCCTTTATTATGTAATTGTAACTTACATAGCGTTACATTTATTACAGTGAAATTAAGTTCTCAGAACGTAGAAAAAGAACAATTGGCCAGAAATTTACCATCTCGTACAGTATTAATATTCGAGTAGTAGTATATTCTATCCATCAACGGTTATTGCAATACAGAAAGTCTGTGTATACAGTGTGTTTCAGAAGTGATGGTTAACAATTCACACATGGAAAGTGCAGGTCAAAAGTACCAAAAAAGCTCCCATAAACATCGGTCAACACATCAACCGGTGTCGAGATACAATACACCTTCTGCTGCTGTTTATCAGTCTCTAGGGACTCGTGGCATCCCCAAACGTTAAAGTAGGTGTGCGAAATGTTGTCCACTCGTCTGAATGCAACATTGAACTCGTCTGTGAAATGAGTGGCTAATCTCCTCAGGCAATCCTAGTGAATTACGTAGATGCCGGAAGGCTGCTTCAATCCGCAAGCGTAATTCCTCAAGAAAGTTGACCTCGGTAGTGAAGTCCAGGCTTTTGAAATGACCTCACAAACAGAAACCCATGCGATTTAAATCCGAAGACCTTGGAGGTCATGGCACAGGTCTTCCTCTACATATCCAATGTTGAACTTAGGTCATAATTAGAAGCCGGCGAACCCGTAAATGAAAATGTGCTGGAGCATCGTCATGTATGAACCAAATGTTCAGGCGTTCGTTCAGTGGGACATCATCATGTACATCTGGAAGTACAGTCTGCGAAACCTCATGTACTGCTATCCGGTTAGTCTCTGTGGTACGAAGTGTGGTCCAATTATGCGGTCTCCGAGCAGTCCTGCCCAGACGTTTAACGAATAACGCTGGCGATGTCGCGACACGTATGTTGCATTAGGATTGACACCGGCCTTAATGTGACACTTATAGTAGTTAAAAATAATCCGGCTTCATCCATGAACACGATACTGCTTACAAACAGGGGATTCTTGGTACATTTTTGTTGCACCCATCGTCAGCAGTACTCTGTAGGAGGGAAGTCAGCGTTGTTGAGGGCTTTCACTCGCTGGAATGATATGGAGAGATTACTTTCCGACGTAAAATCTGCCACACGCTCCTCTGACTCAGGATACGCTCTGGGGTAGCAATCCCCCTTGCTGAAGTATTTGGACAGTCGTGTGCAATGCGTGCCACTCTTTCCTCAGCATCAGTTGCTATGGTTTGTTATGGATCTGGGTCGCCCTTCTTGTACATGGTGTGAGAAACTACAGGTTTTTCTCAGGCGTTGATGTAACCAGCCAAATGTACGCATGTATGGCTGCCTGCGGAGAGGAAAAGCTTCTTCATACAATTGTGCAGCCACAAGGGCACTACTATTTGCTTTGCCGTATATGAAGTACATGTCAGCGTATTCTTCATTAGTGTAGCCTCTGTCCATGACGTCTTCATGTTCATAACTGATTGTGAGACAGGTAAGGCACAGTGCACGTAGGTGGAAAGGGAAGTAGTTGCGCATGAGTAACCAAACATATAGTCGAATCCGAGCCTTAAATGCCAATGTAAATACAGTGGTTTACAGAGGTTTACAGTTGGTTCCCAACCGCAATTAGTGCCATACCGCAGCAAAGTTTGATTTGTGGACCTGTGTTGATTGGAGCATTTTAGCTGATTTTGGCCTGTACTTTCATGTGTTAATTATTGACCATCGCTTCTCAAACACCCTGTATAAAACATGAGGTGTAGATTATATCACGCAGACAGAATTGCATAAAAATAAAATAGTTACTTTTATATGTTCATTAACGTCAAAGATAATGTTGTCGATGTACACTTAGTACGCTGTTGCGTATGACAAACGTACGTTTTTGTTTATGACTGTCAAAATCACTCAAAACTCACTTATGACTATACAACCTGAATCTGCGAAGAAAATTATAAGGATATTAATTATTGGAAACTCAGCGTAAGTATTGATGTATGGAGTCCCTTCGTATGTTATACTGTATCACCTCTGCTTCGACTTGTTAACAGAAATCACGTATGTACTCGACAATATGTAGAGTACTCCACACTAAATGTTGGCCCTCTATTACAATACGTAGATGAAGATTAACAGTGTTAGTACCGTTCCTCATTTAGTGTGCAATGTATTTTACTGATTACTGCAGGTAACACTCTACAAACATATATTTAAGTATATCGCTACAAGTATTAAGACTGTCATTATCATTACTTTATGTTTTGACCTTAATTTCAGTGAACAGAATGATTCAAGTGTTATTTGAGGCTACAGTTTTGGTATTGACAGGTATATCACACTGTGATATGACACTACTGGCCATTAAAATTGCTACACCACATAGATGACGTGTTACAGACGCGAAATTCAACGGACAAGAGGAGGATGCTGTGATATGCAAATGATTAGCTTTTCAGAGCATTCACGACGGTGGCTACACCTACAACGTGCTGACATGAGGTAAGTTTCCAATCGATATCTCGTACACAAACAGCAGTTGACCGGCGTAGCCTCGTGAGACGCTGTTGTGATGCCTCGTGTAAGGAGGAGAAATGCGTACCGTCACGTTTCCGACTTTGATAAAGGTCGGATTGTAGCCTATCGCGATTGCGGTTTATAGTATCGCGACATTGCTGCTCGCGTTGGTCGAGATCCAATGACTGTTAGCAGAATATGGAATCGGTGGGTTCAGGGGGGTAATACGGTACGCCGTGCTGGATCCCAACGGCCTCGTATCACTAGCAGTCGAGATGACAGGCATCTTATCCGCATGGCTGTAACGGATCGTGCAGCCACGTCTCGATCCCTGAGGCAACAGATGGGGACGTTTGCAAGACAACAACCATCTGCACGAACAGTTCGACGACGTTTGCAACAGCATGGAATATCAGCTCGGAGACTATGGCTGCGGTTACCCTTGACGCTGTATCACAGACAGGAGCGCCTGCGATGGTGTACTCAACAACGAACCTTGGTGCACGAATGGCAAAACGTAATTTTTTCGGATGAATCCAGGTTCTGTTTACAGCATCATGATGGTCGCATCCGTGTTTGGCGACATCGCGGTGAATGCACATTGGAAGCGTGTATTCGTCGTCGCCATACTGGCGTATCACCCGACGTGATGGTATGGGGTGACATTGGTTACACGTCTCGATCACCTCTTGTTCGCATTGACGGCACTTTGAACAGTGGACGTTACATTTCAGATGTGTTACGACCCGTGGCTCTACCCTTCATTCGATCCATGCGAAACCCTACATTTCAGCAGGATAATGCACGACCGCATGTTGCAGGTCCTGTACGGGCTTTTCTGGATACAGAAAATGTTCGACTGGTGCCCTGGCCAGCACATTCTCCAGATCTCTCACCAATTGAAAACGTCTGGTCAATGGTGGACGAGCAACTGGCTCGTCAGAATACGCCAGTCACTACTCTTGATGAACTGTGGTATCGTGTTGAAGCTACCTGTACACGCCATCCAAGCTCTGTTTGAGTCAATGCCCAGGCGTATCAAGGCCGTTATTACAGCCAGAGGTGGTTTTTCTGTATACTGATTTCTCAGGATCTATGCACCGAAATTGCGTGAAAATGTAATCACATGTCAGTTCTAGTATAATATATTTGTCCAATGAATACCCGTTTATTATCTGCATTTTTCTTGGTGTAGCAGTTTTAATGGCCAGTAGTTTAAATGTATCTCATGTGTCCTCACCTTGCGTATAAAGAACACTTCAAGATGATGTGGAGCTCGAAACTACTTGTCAAAAAAATGGCTCTGAGCACTATGGGACTCAACTGCTGTGGTCATAAGTCCCCTAGAACTTAGAACTACTTAAACCTAACTAACCTAAGGACATCACACACATCCATGCCCGAGGCAGGATTCGAACCTGCGACCGTAGCGATCGCGCGGTTCCAGACAGTAGCGTCCAGAACCGCTCGGCCACTCCGGCCGGTTACTGCTTGTCAGTAAGGAATTATTACTATTTATCAGCTGCTCTTGACGGGTGATCCACCACTTACACAAATATAAGCATTACGCGATATGACAGAATTTATGAAACCAAAACGCAGCAGCAGTAGAGTTCGTAAGAACTACTCATAAATTTACGTCACGATCGTAATATCTAGAGCGAAAAAATATGGAAAAGTCGTAGTATAATTAAGTACACTGCGCTAAAGTAGAAACTAATTTCTGAGCGGATACTGTGTCAAAGTTCATGCAACACAGAACTGTAGTCAGTATTGATTGCGAAATACGCTACGCATAAAACTCGTAAGCCTAAGTTTTATTCCATTTAACAGTTAAATACGCAATGGTATTAGAGGGAACCAAATTTTTTCAACAAGGATACTGTTGTGAATAGTTTCTACGAGGGTTGCTCAGAAAGTAATGCACCGCGTTTTTTTCTCAGCCGAAAACAATGCTACTAATGCGAAACGTTACGTATGTATTATTTGAAGTATCCTGAGTGAGTGCGCCAAATTTCCGTCACTTCCGACTGATAGCGTAGCTGCGGGGCAGTTTCAAAATGCCGTCTGTAGGTGACGTAAGTTACAAACAACGTGCCGTCATTGAATTTATCACTGCAGTGAAAGAAACTGTGGGGAAGATTCACGAACGCTTATTGAAAGTCTATGGAGCATCTGATGTCGACAGAAGTTCAGTTAGTCGCTGGGCACGGAGGGTGAGGTCATCAGAACGCGTCCGCGATTTGCAATGGTCAGGGAGACACGACAGTCTATGGAATGGCGCACTTCCCACTTCCAACAGAAGAAAGAATTCAAAGCAACTGCAAGAAATTCAAAGAAAATGCTTCCGCCGTTAAGGTCATGATTACCGTGTTCTGGGTCTGTGAAGGTGTGATTTTCATTGATTTGATGACAAGAGATTGTACCATTAATTTAGAAGCATATGTCAATACTTCAACAAAACTCACAAGGCGCTTCCGGCGACTTCGGCGCCACAGCAACCGAGAAATGTTTTGCTGCAACACGATAACGTTTGACCCCACATATGTCTAAGAACTGCCGAACACATCTCAAAACAGGGTTAGACGGTGTTACCCCATCCACCCTACAGCCCTGACCTACCGCCATTGGACTTCCACTTGTTTGAGCCATTGAAGGATGCCATTCGTGGAAGACATTTTGAGGACGATGAGGGTCGTGATTCACACAGTGAACCACTGGCTCCACCATCAGGACAAGCATTGGTGCCGACAGCGCATACATGCCCTTGTTTTGCGCTAGAGGAAGGCCATAGAACGGGATGGAGATTACGTGGAAAAATAGGGTGTGTAGATTAAACACTATTCTTTCGTATGTGTAATTCTCGTTATGTTTACTAAAAAAAATTGCCGAAGAAAAAAATGCGATTCATTAATTTCTGGGCAACCCTCGTACAAATTACGAATGTAGTTTGGATTTGACAGTAAAAACACTTGGCACTGCATTCCCAAATGTTCGAATAAACTAATAAAAAATCCCATACACACTAGTCTTGACATAATCAGTGGAAAATTATGTGAAAACGACACGAACAGTATGATATTTTTTGTCTAGAACTTCGAATCGGTTCAGTCAGGGATACTAAGCAGCCTGCACAAATACACACATCAAAAAAGATTTGCATTACCCCGGTTCCATGAAATCCTGAAGACAGAAGTTGACTGTGGATATTGTATCACAGACACAGTCCATTTGAGTGTTCAGAGATGTCACTAAACCCGCCCAAACATGTAAACAACCATGCATGAGCAGCGAACGTTAGATACAGGGGGTCCGACAGCCGATTAGTTCCAGTCATTTCGCCAGGAAGGAGGTACACGGCTCGTGTTGACTGTGTAGTTCAACCACGCATAGACGGTCGATACCCTGGCTCGATCGCGTCCAGCAATAGGAGGGGCCGACGTACGCCGCTGGTAGTCATAGAACGCGCCGTAACGGCTGCACGATATGTGAATGTCATTGTCCGACCGATAGTGCAACCATATCGGCAGCATATTGATGGGGCATTCGTCTTCATGGACGACAATTCCCGCCCCCATCGTGCACAACTCGTGAATGACTTTCTTCAGGATAACGACATCGCTCTACTAGAGTGGCCAGTATGTTCTCCATACATGAATCCTGTCGAACACGCATGTGATAGACTGAAAAAGGGCTGTTTATGGATGATGTGATCCACCAACGACTCTGAGGGATCTTCGCCGAATCGCCGATGAGGTGTGGGACAATCTGGACCAACAGTGCCTTGATGAACTTGTTGAAAGTATGCCACGACGAATACAGGCATGCATCAATGCAAGAGGACATGCTACTGAGTATTAGAGGTACCGGTGTGTATTGCTGTGGTACAACATGCAATGTGTGGTTTTAGTGAGCAACAGAAAGAGGGGAAATGATGCTTATGTTGATCTCTATTCCTATTTTCTCTGCAGGTTCCGGAGCTCTCGGAACCGAGGTGATGCAAAACGTTTTTTGATGTGTATATAAGAGCGGCATTTTATCTATTGGAGATTAACAGTAATCTCATTCTGCACTGCCAACATAGGCAACAGGAATACTTAACGATCGTGGCATATGTTTTATGGCGGATTGTTCCTGCCCCCCAGTCAGTAGCGAGCCAGTGGGTGTGTTGGACCTTCCATTGAGCTACGGAACCCAGTGAAGATGTCTCCCGCAGTCGGAGACGAAACGTTGGGAATCGACACAGATTTCATCAACCGACCACGGCATAACAGCCCGGATAATTATAATGGATATGATATTTACGGCCGTGAAAGTCTACATTTTAGTACCCCATAGAACTGTCGATGGTGGAAGTGTTGTAATTGTCAGGTACAAGGACACAATTCAATGAGGAATGTGTAGTACTCTTGTATTCAGAGTAACACAGTTCTGGTAGAACTTGATTTCGACTCCGGAATGTTACTTCACTTGCCTGCTCTGTCCACATACTAATACTATGTATACATATTATATTCTCTCTCAAAACCAGATCACTCAATCCCTTTTGAGCATAACGACATTTGTCGGTCGCAATAACCACTCAAGTCAACTTAAGACTTCACGACAGTAAGTTGACGACCAGTATACTACGCACAACACAATACTTTCATACTTAATCCTTGTGTGCTATTCAAATTTTAATGCACATGGCGTAGTTTGCGCAGCGTGACAGGTATTAACGAATATAAATCGCTTACCGATTGAACTGTTTCTAATTAACCACCATACCGTGTCAGCTTTCCCATTCCGTGGTGTACTGTTACTCGTACCTACAATAATTATTGCCACATTATACATCTATTTCTACCATGCCCTGCTCCATCCTGTAATGAGCGAGGCGGCGCCTGCAGCCCTACCTTAACTTCTTTTGTGAGGCAACCCTCTCCACGAGTTCACAACCAACGAAAGCTTCGTAACCGCCTAGCGATCGATACTGGCATTCGATACGCACAGTTTAGATACAAAGTTCAGACAAAGGAAAAACTGGATGTTGCATTATTAATGTAGATAAATGTGCGAATACAAAGACTTCTTCAGTTGGCTGAACATGACGCTTTCTATACTTGCATGCGAAGAATGAACTCTGTAATATCAGTTTATAACACTCAAAGTAGCGAAGCTCGTGGATTACCAGTATAGTATTTCTTCTCTTTGGGGCAGCTAACAGTGCATATCCGTAATTCCCCTATCTGTGACAGTAGAGCACATGTGTATATATTCGAGCTCGTGGTGAAAGGATAAGGTCATAAACAATAACATGCAATTTTTAGAGACTTTAGTACACTACATATACAGCACCCAACTGGCTTCCGGTACTGTATACAAGTAAGTGACCTAAGTATCTGGGCTGTAGTTTTGTACTTACATTCTATTTGGCAAGTACATGTTGTTCTGATATATGAACTGAGTACTTCAAGAGGAACGGTAAATATTTTAGGACGTGGTAGTATAAACTATTTCCAATAAAACATTCCAGAATATATGTGTCCAGTTTCTATTTGTTGCAGAAGTAGAGTTGTTAGAAAATAAGCAAAACAAAGGCTTACGGAGGGGTATTAAGGGAAGGTAAAGGTTTAAGATCAAAGTTGATTTTTATAAATTCAACATCCGAATTCTTGCTTTCGAAGTCTCTTGACAACTCCATACATGTTCGGGGTCCACTTGTGCTTTTTATGGGGGCAGCGCTGTTCATAATATGAACCATCAATTCGTCTTTTGTTTTTACTTTTTCTTTGTAGACTTTGCCTTTAAACGTCCACCCAGGCAGGTATGTAGAGGCATACGATCCTGGGTCTTGGTGACCATGAGGCGTAACCATTACTTCTGATCCATGTTCCTAGGAATATTAGGTTTTGATGATGCTTCACCTGATGACTAAAACGCCATGTCCTCATCATACTGGAAGACAATGTGTATTCTTGCATCAAAAAGAACATTCTCCAATAATTCTGGAAGGTCTTTTTCAAGGAATCCATATGATGGGGCCCTGTAAGGTGATGCGGTCACGCAGTACGCCAACCAACCTATGGTCTACCATACCACACTGTTGAAACATTACATAGCGTAATGTAAACTCATTCAGGGCTTCACAGCTTGATCTTTAAAACAAAGATGAGAGTCACCTCAATGTAGTTGGAGAACCAACACGTGATACGAAACCTGTATCTTTATAATAAATAAAACTTCGGCACATCTTCTATGGCATATTTATTCTACCACATCATAAATCAAGTCATCAAACACTATTTTACAAATATTGAGGAGATGTTTCGTATACCAAAACAAGAATATAAATTCATGTGTACTCATATCCAAAAATCCCTAATTTATGAGTTACAAGGAAAAGTTTGCAGACGAGATAAGATTAAGATGAGAAGAAAAAGCGAATTATTCAACCACCGCATACAGACCACTCTAAATCCATGTGCTACAGTTTGGGCTAAACGTCACCATCAGTTTAATGTGTGAACTGGAATTGTAGGTAACTCTCTTGGGGTTTCATACCTTCTAATACTACGTCTCACCGGTGATACTTACGAAGACTTTATTCAGAATACTCCAAAAGCTAACTGGGAGATAAGACCCTGCAAGTATATATGGGGTGGTCAATTGATAGTGACCGGGGCAAATATGTCACGAAATAAGCGTCAAACGATAAAACTACAAAGAAAGAAACTTGTCTAGCTTGAAGGGGGAAACCAGATGGCGCTATGGTTGGCCCGCTAGATGGCGCTGCCATAGGTCAGGCGGATATCAACTGCGCTTTTTTTAAAATAGGAACCCCCATTTTTTATTACATATTCGTGTAGTACGTAAAGAAATATGAATGTTTTAGTTGGACCACTTTTTTCGCTTTGTGATAGATGGCGTTGTAACAGCCACAAACATATGGCTCACAATTTTAGACGAACAGTTGGTAACAAGTAGGATTTTAAATTAAAATACAGAACGTAGGTGCGTTTGAACATTTTATTTCGGTTGTTCCAATGTGATACATGTACTTTAGTGAACTTATCATTTGTGAGAAAGCATGTTGTTACATCGTGATTATCGGTAAATACCACATTAATGCAATAAATGCTCAAAATGATGTCCGTCAACCTCAATGCATTTGGCAATACGTGTAACGACATGCCTCTCAACAGCGAGGATTTCGCCTTCCGTAATGTTCGCACATGCATTGACAATGCGCTGACACATGTTGTCAGGCGTTGTCGGTGGATCACGATGGCAAATATCCTTCAACTTTCCCCACAGAAAGAAATCCTGTCATAAAATATGCTATTCAATACCGCTTCAACCGCACGAGAGCCACGTGCCGGACATCCATCATGTTGGAAGTACATCGACAGTCTGTCATGCAGTGAAACATCTTGTAGTAACATCGGTAGAACATTACGTAGTAAATCAGCATACATTGTACCATTTAGATTGCCATCGATAAAGTGGGGGCCAATTATCCTTCCTCCCATAATGTCGCAC
Organism: Schistocerca nitens; assembly: GCF_023898315.1. Classification (NCBI taxonomy): domain Eukaryota; kingdom Metazoa; phylum Arthropoda; class Insecta; order Orthoptera; family Acrididae; genus Schistocerca; species Schistocerca nitens. The sequence continues at coordinate 956,787,960 of NC_064616.1, forward strand.
CATACATTAACCCACCAAGGTCGCTGATGTTCCACTTGTCGCAGCCATCGTGGATTTTCCATTAAGCATGATAATATACAATCACATCTCCTTGTACATCAATTACACCTTCTAGGACACCACTCACTTTACACCAAACATTTAGCCTTTCATTTGCATTAACCTTTCTTCTGTTCTTCGTATACAATGAAAAAGGCTTGTCTGTTGTTATAACTGCAGTACCGTAATTCTTGTTTGGAATAACACCAATTGAGAAAGTACGAAATGCTATAATATCTCTCTCATTATAGCTCTCCAGTCCTCCAAGAGCTGCATCACCTCCTCGAATAATAGCAACAGTTAACCAGGAATTACCAGCAACCACTTCTGTAGTAGTACAAGAAAAATTAATCTTGCAGCCTACAAACACAATAGGCCCTCCTAATAACTGCTGTTGTCCAGTATTCTTTGGAGTAAGATTAAAGGTATCTACATTCTTGTAGACTGGTAATTTAGTTCTTCTTCCATATCTTCTCCTTCTGTACGGCATGGCTGTCTGTACTGTGCGGCTGCCTCGATTGGAATGAGCGTGCAGCTGCCTCTGTAGCGGAAGTGCTTACTGATAAGAAATGGGCGCGGCAGGAAGTAGCGCGCCGATAAACCGCAATGGCGGCACCGGAAGCAGACTTTTCCAGCGGATCGCGCTCAGTTAAAACTCTAGCGCGATCCGCCCGGCGCCTCGTGCAGCGGCTAAGTCCCGTTCAAGGTCACCCGCCTTAAACAGCTGCAGCAGCTAAGTGAACACAGCCATGCATGAATGGTGAATGACGCTTTGTCGCTAAATACAACGCGTGCAAAAAATCTGTCATCGTCCCTTAATTTCTCTTGTGCCCAGTGGCAGAACTGTACACAACGTTCAAATACGTCGCCATGCTATTCCTGGTGCATAGCAGTATGGTACGGGTGCAATCGATGTTCATGTAGCATTCTCAATACTGACGTTTTTGATATTCCCAATTCTCGCGCAATTTGCTACTGATGTGCGGATTAGCCGCGACAGCAGCTAAAACACCTACTTGGGCATCATCATTTGTTGCAGGTCGTGGTTGACGTTTCACATGTGGCTGAACACTTCCTGTTTCCTTAAATAACGTAACTATCCGGCGAACGGTCTGGACACTTGGATGATGTCGTCCAGGATACACAGCACGGGCCCGTTGGGCATTTTGATCACAATAGCCATACATCAACACGATATCGACCTTTTCCGCAATTGGTAAACGGTCCATTTTAACACGGGTAATGTATCACAAAGCAAATACCGTTCGCACTGGCGGAGTGTTACGTGATACCACGTACTTATACGTTTGTGGCTATTACAGCGCCATCTATCACAAAGCGAAAAAAGTGGTCCAACTAAAACATTCGCATTTCTTTACGTACTACACGAATATGTAAGAAAAAATGGGTGTACCTATTTTTTAAAAAAACGCAGTTGATATCCGTTTCACCTATGATATTGCCATCTAGTGGACCAACCAAAACGCCATCTGGTTTCCCCCTTCAAGCTAAACGAGATTCGTTCTTTGTAGTTTTTTCGTTTCATGCTTGTTTCGTGAGATATTTGGCCCGGTCACTATCAATGGACCACTGTTTAGAAAATGTGTGAAATGCTTGTAGGGATGTTACAGGACAGATTGTACTGAGACATAAATGTTAAGAAAAAAATTCGATACGTTGCTCCGTTTCCGAGTTATTTAGCGTAGAATTTAGCCAATCGGGAAGTCGCGCGCTCATACTCAAGCGGACTGCCAGGGGCGGCGTTGCCCAACGAGTGCTTTGACTCGTTAGCTGAAACTTGAATTTACGTGCGCGACGATCTGATTGGCTAACTTCAATGCTAAATAACCCGGAAACAGCGCAACGTATCGCATTTTTTTCTTAACATTTATGTCTCAGTACAATCTGCCCTACAACATCACGACAAGCGTTTCAGACATTTTCTGACCATCCTGTATGTACATCGTAATTGAGTTACACTTGGTGCAGGGAGTGGCAACTGTCCCTTAACATACACTCCTGGAAATTGAAATAAGAACACCGTGAATTCATTGTCCCAGGAAGGGGAAACTTTATTGACACATTCCTGGGGTCAGATACATCACATGATCACACTGACAGAACCACAGGCACATAGACACAGGCAACAGAGCATGCACAATGTCGGCACTAGTACAGTGTATATCCACCTTTCGCAGCAATGCAGGCTGCTATTCTCCCATGGAGACGATCGTAGAGATGCTGGATGTAGTCCTGTGGAACGGCTTGCCATGCCATTTCCACCTGGCGCCTCAGTTGGACCAGCGTTCGTGCTGGACGTGCAGACCGCGTGAGACGACGCTTCATCCAGTCCCAAACATGTTCAATGGGGGACAGATCCGGAGATCTTGCTGGCCAGGGTAGTTGACTTACACCTTCTAGAGCACGTTGGGTGGCACGGGATACATGCGGACGTGCATTGTCCTGTTGGAACAGCAAGTTCCCTTGCCGGTCTAGGAATGGTAGAACGATGGGTTCGATGACGGTTTGGATGTACCGTGCACTATTCAGTGTCCCCTCGACGATCACCAGTGGTGTACGGCCAGTGTAGGAGATCGCTCCCCACACCATGATGCCGGGTGTTGGCCCTGTGTGCCCTGGTCGTATGCAGTCCTGATTGTGGCGCTCACCTGCACGGCGCCAAACACGCATACGACCATCATTGGCACCAAGGCAGAAGCGACTCTCATCGCTGAAGACGACACGTCTCCATTCGTCCCTCCATTCACGCCTGTCGCGACACCACTGGAGGCGGGCTGCACGATGTTGGGGCGTGAGCGGAAGACGGCCTAACGGTGTGCGGGACCGTAGCCCAGCTTCATGGAGACGGTTGCGAATGGTCCTCGCCGATACCCCAGGAGCAACAGTGTCCCTAATTTGCTGGGAAGTGGCGGTGCGGTCCCCTACGGCACTGCGTAGGATCCTACGGTCTTGGCGTGCATCCGTGCGTCGCTGCGGTCCGGTCCCAGGTCGACGGGCACGTGCACCTTCCGCCGACCACTGGCGACAACATCGATGTACTGTGGAGACCTAACGCGCCACGTGTTGAGCAATTCGGCGGTACGTCCACCCGGCCTCCCGCATGCCCACTATACGCCCTCACTCAAAGTCCGTCAACTGCACATACGGTTCACGTCCACGCTGTCGCGGCATGCTACCAGTGTTAAAGACTGCGATGGAGCTCCGTATGCCACGGCAAACTGGCTGACACTGACGGCGGCGGTGCACAAATGCTGCGCAGCTAGCGCCATTCGACGGCCAACACCGCGGTTCCTGGTGTGTCTGCTGTGCCGTGCTTGTGATCATTGCTTGTACAGCCCTCTCGCAGTGTCCGGAGCAAGTATGGTGGGTCTGACACACCGGTGTCAATGTGTTCTTTTTTCCATTTCCAGGAGTGTAGACAAATGTAATGTATTGCGAATACATAGAAAGAAGGATCCTTTATTGTATGATTATATGATAGCAGAACAAACACTGGTAGCAGTTACTTCTGTAAAATATCTGGGAGTATGCGTGCGGAACGATTTGAAGTGGAATGATCATATAAAATTAATTGTTGGTAAGGCGGGTACCAGGTTGAGATTCATTGGGAGAGTGCTTAGAAAATGTAGTCCATCAACAAAGGAGGTGGCTTACAAAACACTCGTTCGACCTGTACTTGAGTATTGCTCATCAGTGTGGGATCCGTACCAGATCGGGTTGACGGAGGAGATAGAGAAGATCCAAAGAATAGCGGCGCGTTTCGTCACAGGGTTATTTGGTAACCGTGATAGCGTTACGGAGATGTTTAATAAACTCAAGTGGCAGACTCTGCAAGAGAGGCGCTCTGCATCGCGGTGTAGCTTGCTCGCCAGGTTTCGAGAGGGTGCGTTTCAGGATGAGGTATCGAATATATTGCTTCCCCCTACTTATACCTCCCGAGGAGATCACGAATGTAAAATTAGAGAGATTAGAGCGCGCACAGAGACTTTCAGACAGTCGTTCTTCCCGCGAACCATACGCGACTGGAACAGGAAAGGGAGGTAATGACAGTGGCACGTAAAGTGCCTTCCGCCACACACCGTTGGATGGCTTGCGGAGTATAAATGTAGATGTAGATGTAGAGTTCCAGCACTCACTCTTCGAGAAGCACTGAGGCACTGCCTGGTATCTTCCATATCGGATAGTTAAAGGACTACCATTAACATGGCCTGCACATTCTCCTGACCTCTGTGAGTAATCCTATCTCTGAGGTTACCTAAAACAATTTATTTGTGCTCCTGACAACCTTTGTGCTGAAACTATTCATTGGCGTGCCGCTGAAGCCTGTGAAGCCATTCAACACCTCCAGGGGTATATTTCAAACTGTTAGACTGGCCTTGATTCAATAAGCGTGTGCGTGTGTGGAAGCCATAGGGACCACTTTTGAACATTTTATGTTGATGATGCTTTCACGCTGACAATGTGTAACAGATGTGTTGAACACAAAATCACATCAGAGTTTCAAAAATAAACAAAGGTATTATCATGCGAGAAACACTGGAACTAGAGGACAGGCATGTGACTGACCGGCGAATCCCACGTTTTCATTACAACGCCATTTTGTTGTGTTGCTACAAGCAGGACAGCATTTTTCACGTTGCCAAAGATTTTGTTTGTTGTTAGAAAGCTGGAAATATATTACAGGAGATGAGTAAATGTTTTAATAATCACACATGCTTTAAAACTTCGATGCTCTAGAATATCAGTGACGTAAGTAGTTTCGTTGTTCAAGAAGTACATTAATGGGTCACGTTTTGTTAGCAAGTGCAGGTGCCTCAATTTGGGAACGTACCGCTATGGGATTCCTTATGTGAAACTTCCCAAATTGGGATCCCAAATTATTCGCTGTAACTTTAAGTTCATCGCTATATATGTCTAAGTTAATTTTCTTTCTACAAACTTAATTTTAGATAAATCCCACGTATGTATATGTAAACAAGTTTTCGTTTTGTATGCTGGTTGGCGTACTAAAGAAAGTATATTAATTGGAACAGTCCCTGACAATAGTCTAAATTTCTTTTATAGATCCCAAACAAATGAAGGCTACCACTTGTACTACGCGCAATAAAGAAATGTAGAGCTATAAAACATCTCACAATTTCAGTGTTCCTCAAATAACATTGGAACGTTATGCTAACGACAGCAAACTCCCAGATGAATCTATGGACACCGAATTAGGAAGGAAACCAACCTATCCTAGTCTGTCTATGAAAGATTTCCGAAGACTTGCCTATCAGCTTGCTATAAAAATGAGACTGAAAACCCATTTTTGAAAGCAAACCTGCAAGGTGGTACACCATTGTTACGCAATTTCCTAAAAAGGAAACCCAACTCTCAGTTAGTTCTCCACAAGGACTTTCATTCGCCAGGGCTAAGAGTTTCACAGCCGAAGATGTCACAAAGTTTCTTGATATTTGTGACCTGGCCTTGGATCCAATCAAGAACAACCCAGCCAAATTTTTAACGATGACGGAACTTTTATCACAGTTATGCATCATAAGCATACTAAAAGTGTTGCATTGAAGGTGGAAAAGCAAATAGCTTGTCTACAAGCTGCTGAAAGAGATGCACTTATTACTGTAGTGATACGTATAAGCCCTTCGGGACACTTCATACCACCCCTAATGATCTTCACACTAAAGTATGTGAACATTGAATTAATGGGTAGTGCTCCTCTTGGTTTCATTTATCCATGCCATCCTTCAGGGCTGATTCGAACAAATATTTTTACACAATGGTTTCGCCATATCTTGCTATAGGTGAAAACAACGAAAGATGGCCTTAGGTTCTCGTAGTAGATGGACACTTCACTCATGTGAGAAATTTTGACGTGATTAATTTGGCTAGGGCTACCCATGTCTCCATTGTGTCTCTCCCGCCACATAGCGCCCATAAAATGCAGACATTGGACGTTTCGTTTACTGGGCCACTGAAGACAGTTTATGTTCAGGAGATTGACAGCTGGATATAGTGACCATGTTAGTCGCGTTGTAATAGTATACCAAGTAAGCAAAATTTATCGAAAAGCCTCAGAACAGGCATCGGTAGCAGAAATAGCAGCAAACGGTTTCCAGAAGGCAAGTCTGTTCCGATGTAGCCTTCAAAATTTGCGTCCTCATGAATTTGTTGTTGTAGAAGAAGTGGTTGATCCTCCTAAGAATAGTTCATCTGCAAATGAGGATTCACAAGATGGACTTCGCGGAGATCTCCAAAAAATGCCAATTCTGAAACACTGGAATCTGAAGAAATTGCTGTTCATCAAATTCTAAGATCCTGATTTGTCATAGGAACTGACATCAGTTCTTTTCCAAAAATTAGATGCCAAATACGTTCCAGAAGATACCGCAATGGCGCTTCTCAGCTGATCGATTGTTCTCTTTATAAGCATCAGGTAGTGGACACAAGCCGGCCGGTGTGGCCGTGCGGTTAAAGGCGCTTCAGTGTGGAACCGCGTGACCGCTACGGTCGCAGGTTCGAATCCTGCCTCGGCCATGGATGTGTGTGATGTACTTAGGTTAGTTAGGTTTAATTAGTTCTAAGTTCTAGGCGACTGATGACCTCAGAAGTTAAGTCGCATAGTGCTCAGAGCCATTTGAACCATTTTTAGTGGACACAAAACAAAGGGTGGTAACATCGAAGGAAGTTGGAAATGCAGGACGTGGTAAACGCGAGGCATCAAACGTGGTACCTAGTCGTAGTAAATCGACTGACAAGACACGGGGGATCATTGAATCTTCATCAGAGTCCGAAGCAGATGAAATTGAACTCTGTGATAAAAGCGAAGACAGTGACTACGATGAAGATGCGGAGTGCACCTACTGTGCAGGGCTCTTCTCAACCGATCGCTATGGAGGGAACTGAATTCGATGCTCAGAATGAATGAAATGGGTACATACAACATGTGATGGCTCTAGAATCAAGAGATATTTTTGTGAAGGTGTCGTCAAAGATGCTACAGATGCCAAACATCTGATTACTGGGTTTATATACAATGGTAATAAGGCCTCCGCAAATTAAGAACCAATTTTCAAGCGAGACAATTGTGCAACATTATTTGCACTATATTTAATGTTGATATATAACAAGAGCAGAAATGGAACATGCATCATCGTTCTGACTTGCAAAATAAAGTATATTTACTGTTTGTGTTAACACAAATGGTTTTCATTTTATTCTGTAAGCTACCTAAGAAAACCTCCTCAAGTTAGGTGACTTTTCTCTATCATGTTCTGCTGTAAGAAACGCGTTCCCAAAATATGAAAAAGTATTGTTGAATCAACTTGTACAAGAGACTAAGTTTATATACTGATGTACAAAGATTTTTCATTTGTTTCTTTTTTTGCAGATCTCTGGTTGTAGTAGGTATTCCGAGAGTTGATTTTAGAATCTTCCTTTCCAACACATATTTCTGTCCTAGACGTTTAATTTTCCAAATCATACGTTCGCCACTTCACATTCAAGAAACACAGTTGTTCCACCACAGTACAGTACAAGTGCTCAAGTATCGGCGCAAACATCCACGTCTGTTTTCTCGATGGCAACAAACCATAGTCTCTTCCCAGTTTTATGCGTATCATTATTTGTTTTTAATCTTTATCTTCGAGAATGTCGTTTATTTGGCTCTATTTGGAGAATTTTTGAACTTCTGGCTTGTTGATAAGTTGACTTTTGGGAGTTGTCATGAAGTAACAGCATTATATGAAGCGACACTAACAGTACCTAATGGAAAACTTCCTAAGCACGTGAGAGCATCAGCCGAGAAAAAGGACCTGTGATTTGATAACTAGCAATTATTTATCATGTGATAGGTATGAGTACTCATCAGTCACAATAACTCACATTTTGACGAGAAATTAGATAATAGGTGGGAGTAAGTCTAACGGATAAACGTTCTCGTAGTCCACTAGTAGCGGGAAATTACATTTCTGGCTGCAAGGTAAAGCTTCATTCTGGCTGAGCAGAGTAATGTAATATTCATAGTAAAGTGATTAACTAAGGTTAGTGGATTCACAAAGCATCAGTAACTGGCAACAGATTATGCCAATATGTCTTCTCTCCGACAATTTACTGCTTTCACAAATAATTTGCTTAAAATCTCATCAGCTACCAGCACGTACAGAGCTCAGTAAATAATGCAGCATCGACAGCTGGCTCAGTAATAATGTTGTCCATGCAGATACATTCGCACGGAACATTGTATGGTTATCATTCAAATATTTACCAAGATTTCGCGACATATGCGCGTTATCAATCGCCTTGCTGTCTCTCATCATAAAAGGGTGGAACCAATATTGCCGCGTTCAGTACTCCGAACCTCTTGTAAGACTTTTAATTACATATGCGTTACATCAGTCAGGTACATCTATCTAACGTGATCCAAAAATTATACTTTTGAAAAGCCTGGAAACTCACTATAAAAAATAATTTTGATTATTGAATGCATAAATTGGAGTACATCTATTTTCCCAGCCCCTGCCCAAATCAATCCTTTGAAACCAAGGATGGGAAATGTTTCTGAGACAGCATGTAAATATACCGTAGAACTAAAGCGAAGTCTTTAAAGAAAAATAATCCTAAGGAGTGCTTCCTGTTTGTAGCAATATAATGTAAAATACTAAACCAATATATCATACCTTGTGAGAGCTATGACTGTCAATTAAACTCTTCTGATACGTGTCTTCGTAAAACTAATGATTTTCGTTGTAAAATTTTTCATTTTCTCCGTTCATTATTTTAAAATTTCGTAAGGCCGAGCCGCCTGCATGTCAATGAAACGAACACCTTTCACTTCTTTCCTCACCCTGAATAACATAGAGAACACTAAAAAATTAGTGCGACCCAATCTTGAATACTGCTCGGGTGTTTGTGATCCCCATCAGTTCGGATTAAAGCAAGTCGTAGAAGCAGTTCAGAGGCGCGTTTCTAGATTTGTTACCGGTAGTACTGATCAACACACAAGTATTACGGAGATGCTCCGAGAGATCAAATTTGAATTCTGGGGGCCAGGCGAAGTTCTTTTCAAGGAAGGTTATTGAGAAAATTTGGGGATCTGACATTTGAAGCTGATTGCAGAGGGATTCTACTGACACCAACGTACATTTTCCCTAATGAACTCGGACACCCAGAACAGGCGGTTGTTAGTGTTGTTGTCTTCACTGAAATCTGTCACTCATAATTATTTCCCTGATATTTGATGGTAAGTAACATGATGGATACCAGTGAAGATAACAACACTAACAACCGCCTGTTCTGGGTGTCCCAGTTCCTTAAGCAAAATGTGCGTTGGTGTCAGTAGAATCCTTCTGCAATCAGCTTCAAATGCCAGATTCCCAAATTTTCTCAATAACCTTCCTTGAAAAGAACTTCGCCTGGCCCCCAGAATTCAAATTTGATTTCTCGGAGCATCTCCGTAATACTTGTGTGTTGATCAGTACTACCGGTAACAAATCTAGAAACGCGCCTCTGAACTGCTTCTACGACTTGCTTTAATCCGAACTGATGGGGATCCCAAACACCCGAGCAGTATTCAAGATTGGGTCGCACTAATTTTTTAGTGTTCTCTATGTTGCAGAAGACCCACGCTCACCGTAAAGTTCTCTCAGCAAAAAGAAGTCATCCATTCCCGTCCCCCACTACAATCCTTCCATGTTCGTTCCATTTCAAATCGCTTTGCAACTTTATGCCCAGATATTTAAGCGAAGAGGCTGTGTCAAGTAGCACACTACTAATGCTGTATTCGAACATTATGCGATTGTTTTTCTGATCATTTGAATTAACTTACATTTTTCTACATTCAGAGCTATCTGCCATTGGTCACATCAATTAGAAATTGTGTCTAAGAGATCTTGTGGCCTACTATCACTCAAAGACGACTACCATGCCACACGCCACAACATCACTAGCAAGTGGCAGCACATTGCTGCTCATCTTATCCGTCAGATCATTTATGTATACACAGAATAACAGTGGCCTTATCTTAATTCCCTAGGGCACGCGTGACGATTCCCATGTCTCTGATGAACACTCACCGTCGAGGACAGAGTACTGGCTGCTATTACTTAAGAAGTCTTCGAAGCACTCATATATCTGGTATCCTATGGGGTGTGGCAGTAACTTCGTGGGGCAAGGTGTCAAACGCTTTTGCGAAATCTAGGAATATGTAATCCGCCTCTTGCCCTTCAACCATAGTTCGCAGGATATCACATGGGAAAAGGGCTACCTGAGTTTCACATGAGCAGTGCTTTCTAAACCTGTGCTAATTTGTGGGCAGGAGCTTTTCCGTCTCAAGGAACTTTATTGTATTCGAAATGAGAATATGTTCCGGATTTATGCAGGAAACAGATTTTAAGGACGTTGATCTTTAATTTAGCGGCTCTGTTCTTTTACCCTTCCTGCGTACAGGAGTTACCTGCGTTGTGTTTTTTTCATTCGCTTGGGACTTCACTCTGACTTGTGAGCCTGATATTTGCGATAAGTGCAAGCAAAATAAGAGATTCAATCCGGACGAGGTGACTAGTTGTTTTCCACTATTAGCGATTTTACGAAGCTCGAGAATTTTCTCAAGTTCTTGGTTAGAACCTTAACTGAAGTATGGCGCTGATAGCTGCAGCATGCTTCACGCAGCGATTTCTTTACAGAAGCACGAATTTCTACTAACTTTTGCCTGTTGTCATTTGTACATTTTGTTTTGAACTTAGGGTGTAACAGACTTAGCATACTCAGCATTTTACGAATGACTTTATTAAACTACGATGGGTTTCTCCCTTGTTTAATCCACGTGCTCGGCGTATCCTCTCTCTAGATCATGATTTACACCGAGGTGACGAAAGTCATGGAAGAACGATATCATCATCTATAGATGGCGTTAGTATCACGCACACAGTGGGAGAATGGCAGTGAATTGGCAGAACTGTCATTTGTACTCAGGTGGTTCATGTGAAAAGGTTTCCAAAACAACTATGGAAGCAAGAAGAACAGTAACAGACTTTGAAGGCGGAAAGGTAGTTCGAGCTAGAAACATGAAACATTCAATTTTGAAATCGTTAGGGAACTCAATATTCCGAGATCCACAGAGTCAGTAGTTTCCAGAGAATATAAAATTTCAGCCATTATCTCATACCACGTGCTGCGTTGTCTCCGACGGGCTTCATTTAACACCCGAGAGCTTCAAAACTGGTTCAAACGGCTCTAAGCAATATAGGACTTAACATCTGAGTTCATCAGTCCCATAAACTTAGAACAACTTAAACCTAACTAACCTAAGGACATCACACACATCCACGCCCGAGGCAGGATTCGAACCTGCGACCGTAGTAGCCACGTAGGTCTGGACTGAAGCTCCTAGAACCGCTCGGCCACCGCGGCCGGCTAACGACCGAGAGCAGCGGCGTTTGTGTAGTTGTCAGTGTGAACAGCAAGCATGAAATAACCGCAGAAATCAGTGTGGGACTTAAGACGAACTGACGTTAATGGGCTATGGCTACAGACGATCCTGGGCTCGTGGCGATATCGGTTGGAACCTAAGCGGTTGGAAAACAGTGGTCTGTTCACATGAATCCCGATTTCAGCTGGTAAGAACGGACGGTAGGGTTCGAGTGTGATGCAGACAACACGAAGCCATAGGCCCAAGTTTTCAAGAAGACACTGTACAACATGGTGGTGGCTCCATAATGGTGTGGGATCTGTTTACATGGATCATTGCCTGGAAATGGTTATGGTCGGCTACTTGGAGACTATTTACAGCCATTCATGTACCTCACGTACCCAAACACCGATGGAACTTTTATGGATGACAGTGCGCCATGTCAATGGACCACAGTTGTTCCCGATTGGTTTGAAGAACATTCTGCACAGTTCGAGCGAATGATTTGGCCAGCCACATCGTCTGACCTGAATCACATTGAACATTTATGGAAAATTATCGAGAGGCCTGTTCATGCACAAAATTCAGCACTGGTAACACTTCCGCAATTATGGACGGTTATAGAGACACCATAGTTCAACGGACTTCCAACAACTTGTTGATTCCATGACAATTCGGGTTACTGTACTAGGCCGCGCAAAAGGAGGCCAACCACGATATTTTGAGGTATCCCATGACGTTGTCACCTCAGCGTACGGTCTGCTTAGATTTTGCTCATAATTCCACTATGTCCAACATAGCGGAACAAAATTATCTCCACTCATTCTCTAAGAGGAATGATAGCAACTATAAATCTCCCATTTCTAGCGAAAATACCCTCCTAGCGTTCTTGATTGATTTATTAACTTTAGTAATCTTCATTGATATTATGTCATAACGAGCATTGATCCCTGTCTTTACAGTAAAACCATCGGTAAGGTCATATTTGGATATTACAGTTATACGTGTACATACACTAGTAATAATCAGACACTTATTTTGCTGAGCAACACGGGGAAACATAATTAAATTGTGCTTGGGTATTCCTGTGGAATTCTAATTATAAAATGCGTTAGATTGGCAGCACAGGGTAATATATCTGGATGTAGGCGCTGCTGACAAACCTGTAGAGCATTTTATACGTTACTATACCGTTGTATGCTGACAAGATTTGGAGGATGCTGAGAAACTGTTGACCCAGATCCTCAAGAACACGTTCATTTGATCTGTGTTCCAAGCATATCATACCAATATTTGGTCTCCATGTTCTTCTTCTCCGCAAACACATAGAACCGTGGCAGAGGGAGGAATATGGAAACCCTACGTCACATGGAAATAATGTTAAAATACGATATTACAGTGCCCATGTTGTTAACTACAACGATACAGGTTTCCTACGGACATGCATGCATGTCCAAATGAACGGGCACTGCGACGACGGAAACTTTATGAAGTATATGAAATTTTTCACCGTTGGTAATGCGAACAACAATCAGCTGCATAAACGAACGCAGACTCCGCAAATTTATGCTAGACCAGGATTCAAACCTGAATTTACCACTTTGCGCGACCAGTCGCCTTAACTGATTTGGCTATCCATGCACTATCCATGCACGGACCCAAATCATATGTCGTCGTTCCTGCGTCACAACCTGTACTTTTACACACATTATGTAATTTGTAGACTTACAGAAAGCTTTCGACAATGTGGACTGGAATACTCTCTCTCAAATTCTGAAGGTATCAGGGGTGCGAAAGGCTACTTACAATTTGTACGGGAACCAGATGGCAGTTATAAGAGTCGAGGGGCATGAAAGGGAAGCAGTGGTTGGGAAGGGAGTGAGACATGGTAGTAGACTCTCCCCGATGTTATTCAATCTGTATATTGAGCAAGCAGTGAAAGAAACAAAAGAAAAATTCGAAGTATGTATTAAAATCCATGGAGAATAAATAAAAACTTCGAGGTTTGCCGGTGACACGGTAATTCTGTCAGAGACAGCGAAGGACCTGGAAGAGTAGTTAATGGAATGGACAGTGTCTTGAAAGTAGAATTTAAGATGAACATCAGCAAAAGCTAACCGAGGATAATAGAATGTAGTCGAATTAAATCGGTTGATGCTGTGGGAATTAGATTAGGAAATGAGACACTTAAAGTAGTAAAGGAGTTTTGCTATTTGGGGAGCAAAATAACTGATGATGGTCGAAGTAGAGAGGATATAAAATGTAGACTGGCAATGGCAAGGAAAGCGTTTCTGAAGAAAAGAAATTTGTTAACATCGTGTATAGATTTAAGTGTCAGGAAGTCGTTTCTGAAAGTATTTGTATGGAGTGTAGCCATGTATGGAAGTGAAACATGGACGACAAATAGTTTATACAAGAATAGAATAGAAGGTTTGGAAATGTGGTGCTTGCTCAATATACAGACTGAATAAAATCAGGGACAGGCTACGACCCTGTCTCATTCCCTTCCCAACCAATGTTTTCTTTTCATACGCCTCGACTCTTATAACTGCCATCTGGTTTCTGTATAAATTGTAAATAGTCTTTCGCTCCCTGTATTTTACCCTTGCCACCTTCAGAATTTGAAAGAGAGTATTCCAGTCAACATTGTCAAAAGCTTTCTCTAAGTCTACAAATACTAGAAACGTAGGTTTACCGTTCCTTAATCTATCTTCTACGATAAGTCGTAGGGTCAGTATTGCCTCAAGTGTTACAACATTTCTACGGAACCCAAACTGATCTTCCCCGAGGTCGGCTTTTACCAGTTTTTCCATTCGTCTATAAAAAATTCCTGTTAGTAATTTGTAGCTGTGACTTATCAAACTGATCGTTCGGTAATTTTCACATCTGTCAACACCAGCTTTCTTTGGGATTGAAATTGTTATATCCTTCTTGAAATCTGTGGGTATTTCACATGTCTGGTACATCTTGCTCACCACATGGTAGAGTTCTGTTAGTGCTGGCTCTCCCAAGGCTGTCAATAGTTCTAATGGAATATTGTCTACTCCCGGGGCCTTGTTTCGACTTATGTCTTTTAGTACTCTGTCAAACTCTTCACGAAGTATCATATCTCCCATTTCATATTCATCTACGTCCTCTCCCATTTCCATAATATTGTCCTCAAGTACATCGCCCTTGTATTGACCCTCTATATACTCCTTCCACCTTTCTGCTTTCCCTACTTTGCTTAGAACTGGGTTTCTATCTGAGCTCTTGATATTCATACTAATGGTTCCCTTTTCTCCAATAGTCTCTTGAATATTCCTGTAGGTAGTATCTATTTTACCCCTAGTGATATATGCCTCTACATCCTTACATTTGTCCTCGAGCCATCCCTGCTTAGCCACTTTGCACTTCCTGTCGATCTCATTTTTCAGACGTTCATATTCCTTTTTGCCTGTTGCATTTACTGCATTTTCATATTTTCTCCTTTCATAAATTAAATTCAGTATTTCTTCTGTCACCCAAGGATTTCTGCTAGCCCTCGTCTTTTTACCTAATTGATCCTCTGCTGCCTTCACTATTTCATCTCTCAAAGCTACCCATTATGAAACGATTGACAAGATCGGGGGAAGAAATACAGTAGAAGAAGAATAGGTAGTCATACAATGTAGGCTTTCACAGCCGGTGTTGTCTTCAGTTGAAACGTCCGGGCTGAGAGGCCGTGGTCTATGTATAAAATTTCCACCTAACGTTTCGTCTCCATCTGCGGGAGACATATTCTGAGGTCGTCCGGCTACTGCCACTGAGGCTCTAGGCAATCTCGCATTTATAGAGCGCATAGAGGGCACCACCATTCGTCACGTGATGCCGACGATATGCCTGTCTTTGGAAGGCGTCATCATTCTCGATTAAGAGTAATCGATTGTCATTCTGCTGCCGCAACGTCGACATCCATATTTTGTCCAACTTTAAAACTTCCTCTTTTCTACTAAAATTATTATGGTGTTTGTGAATCTCTATTGCTTTTCTATACATGCGCGCATGATAATGGAATAGCCCGCATCTCGTGGTCGTGCGGTAGCGTTCTCGCTTCCCGCGCCCGGGTTCCCGGGTTCGATTCCCGGCGGGGTCAGGGATTTTCTCTGCCTCGTGATGGCTGGGTGTTGTGTGCTGTCCTTGGGTTAGTTAGGTTTAAGTAGTTCTAAGTTCTAGGGGACTGATGACCATAGATGTTAAGTCCCATAGTGCTCAGAGCCATTTGAACCATTTTTTGATAATAGAATGTTTGTGCTAGAACGCTTGTCTCATTAAATTTAATTTCGTTGTTCCCATCTAGAAAAACATGCTCAGCTACGACAGATTTTTCGATGTGTCCTAAGCGACAGTTTCTTTTATGTTCGGCTAAGCGGGTGTTTACAATTTTTTTCGTTCCAATATATACTGATCCACAACTGCATGGAATTTTGTATACCCCAGATGTTGCTAGGGGGTGTCTGGCATCCTTCGCACTTCTTAAATATTCCTTAATCTTCTTGGTGGGTCTGAAGATTGTTTCAATCCCATACCTGGCCAGGACTTTCCCGATACGGTCCATGACTTTATTAATGAACGGTAGGAAAACTTTTCCAGTAAGGGACCGTTGTTGTTCTTGACTTCTGGCTTCTTTTCTTCTTTGATGGAGGGCTCGATCAATTTCCTTGCTGGTATATCCATTTTTCATTAAGGCTGACCGTAAGTGATTTATTTCATCTTGCAAGTAAGCCGGCTCACAGATTTTGTTAGCTCTGTCCTCCAAGGTTTTCATGGCACCTCTTTTTTGCCTAGGATTATGGTTTGATTCGTTGTGGGGGTATCGATCCGTGTGAGTGTTCTTTCTATATACCTTGTGGTCCAGCGTCCCATCCACCTGTTTAATTACCGACACATCCAGGCAATTGAGTTGATCGTTAGTCTCTTTCTCCATCGTAAACTATATCTTTGGGTTAATACTGTTCAGATGCACCAAGAAGACATCCAGCTCTTCTTCACCATGAGTCCACACTACAGATGTGTCATCAACATAGCGGTACCATTTAGCTGGCTTTTTACTGGCAGTCTATATGGCGGAGCATGTCGCACCACCGGCTACACGCAGCAGCAGATGCGGCGACAGCATTCCAGTCCACGGTGGGTCCCTGTTTCGGGCCTCTGAGTCAAACACGTGGTCCATAGCCAGCCAGCAGTGGGCCACCTGACGGTTCCCTTGTCTTCTTGGCTCCCAACACACGCTGGAGACATCCCTAGGCGAAGGCCGCTGAGTCGGCTGCCAGCGCATCCTGACGTCATCAAAACTCCAAGGCTGTACACAGCCGGCACACTGCAGTTCGTTGCATGTGTTGCTGAGGTAGCCTTTCCGTGCCAAGCTGTTTTGCAGACAGCGAAGTGGCGTCCTCGGCATAGCGGGACCCTGTGACTTAGACAGAGAGGAATGCGGCACTGTAGCTTAGAATAATAAAACACTTAAAGATCATGGACGAGTTTTAATACGGTGCATCCTGACAGTTTCCCTCCACGTCTAACATTCCTCCACCGCACACCAACATCTACGTTTGGCAGTGACGGCTACAGTTGTAAGGTTACAGAACAAATGAAGGTCAATTTTACATCTTACATAAGGGTTCATACATCATAACAGGGAGGTGATTATGACACCTAAATTACTTTGGCGGTAATGAGCAGATTTGCCTATTAGTATGTAACGCAAAAGGGATGACACTCAGTTGACAGTATTGATACACCACTTCTATATAAGACATGTCAATCAGCAGAAGGTGGAGCAAGTAGCGAGAGGAAACGTTTTGTGTGAAAGCCAGTGCAGACAGATGCAGGGACCATACCCCGGGAGGCAGTACAGAAAACTCTTAAGGGTCGCGTCCATAGCGAGGGTCAGCTACCGGACAGTTGCCACATACAGCAGTGCTAGTAACGGGGCTGCGAGAAGTACGACAGAAAGAAGCTTTAGAAAACTGCGTTTCGGAATGCCAACGGGATGCGAACAAAACCACTGGCACATTCGATCACGTGAACTGCAAGTGGTACACATGTGATAGGCACATGTAACTTTTTAGGCGTCTGGTAGAGAGAGTTTCCACAAAATAAGAGGAATGCTCCTGTTGGTCGAGAAGAACCGTGACGTGGAGATGAAAGAACCCAGTTGGGGAGAGAGTTCGGCTACGGGAAAGACAAGACGGATATTTTGAGGGGACTGTTCTCTGAACTGGCGTCAAGTGTAGAATGCAGTGCATTCTGCTGTGTACGACGCAGAGGAAATTTGTGTGAACACTGCGATCACAGTGGCAGACCTCCAGCTATAAATCAGCTACAGCATCGTTGAGCTCCAACTGTGGAGAAACGAAGTGGGTAGTTAGTTAATGGTTCTTGCAAGAACTGAGAGGGCATTATAATACGCATGTTGCTCCAGCCATGCGCTTGTATATCGCCATATTCTGAGACTAGGGATGAGTTCATGTTTTCTCGCATATCGAGAAACATAGGGAGAGTTTCTCTTGGAAAATTCAGGAAAGGCTTAATTGGATTTTTATAGGAATTTCAGTGGGCGAGAGCAGCCAGGTAGGTGACAAGTCATCACAGCTAAGGTAAATACGGTGTGCAGAGGCATAAAGTTGTTGGTTCACCAGCTTTCGTCCACTGTAAACTCGAGTGACCTTGCGTAATCTTTAGCTCGACTTGTCAGGAAAGTAACCTCCCTCCATAAAATTGACTGTCATCCTAAAAATAGTACCGAACTTTGAACCGGAATCGGATGATTTATCGTAGTACTGACAATATCATAACGTAATTGTAAGAATGATTTCGTAAAGAAACTTCTAGTTAAAATTTAATATTGTTGCGTTTAGGATTATTTAACTATCTGACAGTATCAAATGGCTCTGAGCACTATGGGACTCAACTGCTGAGGTTATTAGTCCCCTAGAACTTAGAACTAGTTAAACCTAACCAACCTAACGACATCACACACATCCATGCCCGAGGCAGGATTCGAACCTGCGACCGTAGCGCTCTCGCGGTTCCAGACTGCAGCGCCAGAACCGCGCGGCCACTTCGGCCGGCTCTGACAGTATCAATTTAATACTGTTGTGTATAGGATTAGTTCACTTTCAGAGGCCGAGTTGAGTCATTTTTGGCCGGCCGGGTGGCCGAGCAGTTCTAGGCGCTACAGTCTGGAACCGCGCGACCGCTATGGTCGCAGGTTCGAATCCTGCCTCGTGCATGGATGTGTGTGATGCCCTTAGGTTAGCTAGGTTTAAGTAGTTCTAAGTTCTAGGGGACTGATGACCTGAGAAGTTAAGGCCCATAGCGCTCAGAGCCATTTGAACGATTTTTTGCGTCATTTTTGACAACTGCATCAACATTGTCACATTATAAACTGTGCAAAAGCGTGTATTTCCGTGACAAAATTGCAATATTAAACAATGTCATTACAGCTTACACACTTGTTTTCAGTCATAGAATATCCTGAACCATAACCTTACAATGTTTCGCTACAGCACATAGTTGTAACGTGCCAGGAAGTTTCCTGCCAGACTTTTTCACAAATTGCAGCATTCCGATTCACAGCACGGTAAAACCTTTGCCAGGTCTTCCATAGCTTCAATTATTGAATAAAATAAAAAACGTTAAATGTTTCATCTTACATTCCTGGTAGTTGTAGTACACACATCAAAAAAAGTTTTGCATCACCTCAGTTCCAAGAGTTCTGGAACCTGTACAGAAAATAGGAGTAGAGATCAACATAATAATAATTTCCGCCCTTTTTATTCCTCATGAGAACCACACATTGCATGTTGTACTTCCATACAGCGAGACCTTCAGAGGTGGTGGTGCAGACTGCTGTACACACTGGTACTTCTAATACACAGTAGCACGTCCTCTTGCGTTGATGCTTGCTTGTATTCGTTGTGGCATAGTATAACAAATTTCATCAAGGCACTGTTAGCCCATATTATCCCACTCCTCAATGGCGATTAGGCGTAGGTCCCTCAGAGTGGTTGGTGGGCTACGTCGTCCATAAACAGCCATTTCCAATCCATCCCAGGCATTTTCGATAGGGTTAATGACTGGAGAACATTATGGCCACTCTAGTCGAGCGATGTCGTTATCCTGAAGGAAGTCATTCACTAGATGTGCATGATGGGGCTCAGAACTGTCATCCATGAAGACGAATGTCTCACCAATATGCTGCCGATGTGTTTGCACTATCCGTCGGAGGATGGCATTCAAATATCGTACAGCCGCTACAGCGCCATCCATGACCACCAGTATCGTACACCGGCTCCACATAATGCTACCCCAAAACATCAGGGAACATCCACCTTGCTGCACTAGCTGAACAGTGTATCTAAGGCCTTCAGCCTGACCAGGTTGCCTCCAACTACGACACCGACGACTGTCTGGTTGAAGGCATCTGCGAAACTCGTCGGTGACGAGAACGTGATGCCAATCCTGAGCGGTCCATTCGGCATGTTGTTGGGCTCATGTGTACCGCGCTGCATGGTGTCGCAATTGCAAAGATGGACCTCGCCATGGACATCGGGAATGAAGTTGCGCATCATGCAACCTACTGCGCACAGTTTGAGTAACACGACGTCCTGTCTCTGCACGAAAAACATTATTCAACATGGGGGCGTTACCGTCACGCTTCCTCCGAGCCTTAATCCGTAGGTAGCGGCCATCCACTGCAGTAGCAGCCCTTGGGCGGCCTGAGCGAGGCATATCATTGACAGTTACTATCTCTCTGTATCTCCCCCCTGGTTCAAAATGGTTCAAATGGCTCTGAGCACTATGGGACTCAACATCTTAGGTCATAAGTCCCCTAGAACTTAGAACTACTTAAACCTAACTAACCTAAGGACATCACACACACCCATGCCCGAGGCAGGATTCGAACCTGCGACCGTAGCAGTCCCGCGGTTCCGGACTGCAGCGCCAGAACCGCACGGCCACCGCGGCCGGCTATCTCCCCCCTGTCCGAGCAACAACGCTTTGGTTCACTCCGAGAAGCCTGGACACTTCCCTTGTTGAGAGCCCTTCCTGGCACAAAGTAAGAACGTGGACGCGATCCACCCGCGGTATTGAGCGTCTAAGCGTCGTTGAACTACTACTTCCTTCCTGGTGGAATGACGGGAACTGATAGGCTGTTGGACCCCCTCCGTCTAATAGGCGCAGCTCATGCATGGTTGTTTACATCTTTGGGAGGGTTTAGTGACATCTCTGAACAGTGAAGCCGGTCGGTGTGGCCGAGGGGCTCTAGGCGCTTCAGTCTGGAACCACGCGACCACTACGGTCGCAGGTTCGAATCCTGCCCCTGGCATGGATGTGTGTGATGTTCTTAGGTTAGTTAGGTTTAAGTAGGGACTTAAAGATATACTTGGTTCAACAAAAGAACAGCTGGGGTTGCAGACTCCGGGCATTTACAGTATTGAGTGCGAATGTGGGTTGGAATATATCGAGCAGACACAACGATGTATCTCCCAGCGCTGTACTGAACACATCAAAAACGTGCGACTATGACAGACAAACAAGTCCGTGGTAGCGAAAAATAGCATTATTGAGGGACACACCTTCGAATTCGAAAAAACTGTGCTGCGCTAACTGTTTCTGGGATTCGATCTTCAAAGAGGCAGTGTAGATACGTCTGCACAACAATTTAGTAAACAGGGATAGCGGTTTTCAACTCAGTGCAGCGTGGACTCCCGCAATTGGCAAAATACGCCAGGGACGTTCCAATCTGAAGGCCGCGGCGTCCGCAGACAGACTGGATAGCCACTGGGTCTCGACGCCGGACCGCGTCGCGGGCCCCCACCACCACCGACACGCCAGCCGAAGTGGCCGTGCGGTTAAAGGCGCTGCAGTCTGGAACCGCAAGGCCGCTACGGTCGCAGGTTCGAATCCTGCCTCGGGCATGGATGTTTGTGATGTCCTTAGGTTAGTTAGGTTTAACTAGTTCTAAGTTCTAGGGAACTAATGACCTCAGCAGTTGAGTCCCATAGTGCTCAGAGCCATATGAACCATTTGAACCACCGACACGGTAACCCCTTCCGGAGGAATGTAATGGTCTGGCCTACAGAATCGGACGACGGCCAAGCAGCTGTATAGATATGCAGAACACAGCGTCCGGACGCTTCACCAGAACATGATGGGTACGAAACTCATCTAAACGTTGCGACAAGACGACGCCACCACTCGGCTGATAACCAGAGTAGAATTCATCAGTGAAAGGGACTGCGTCTTTGATAAAATATCCACAGTCAACGTCTATCTTCAGGAGTTCTGGGAACCGGGGTGATGCAATACTTTTTTGATGTGTGTATGATTGCTGGCACGTCATCAGTAATACCTCCATTCACTGCAGCATTCTTTCTCTGGCTTTGTAGGTTCGATTTCAGATCTATTTGATATAACAGCGTTCGTATAACCCTTGTATAGTTTCTAGAAAGGCTGATTATCTATGTATATGTTGTGTCAGGACAGAGTTCCTATATCAGGCATAGTGACACCGTCAGTTTCATTTACATGCTCATAGGTTAGACTGTCATGTGAATGAGGATTAGTGGCAAAGCGAGGCTAGTATTTGCGGAGGATAAGAGCGAATGTTTTAATGACATGGAAGATAGTCAAAACAGAGGTCTGGAGAGGCGGTGGTTAACTTTCTCACACAACAGCCAGGCACAAGTGCAGAAGATATGGAGAAAGCAGCACCACATTGCAATTAACCAGATGATGCAAACGGTGTAAATAAAGATGAAGAAACAGTCGATACGCTGATGCAATGGTAAAAATACAAAACAGTTCAATGGGGGATTACGATACACTTCTTATGACAATGAAGTGTCGTTAAATATAGCATTCAAGCACCTCGACACTGTCTACTACTGGGAACAATACAAGATGGACCCCATCCTAGAGTTCGTATGGAATGTAGAATAAAGGAGACAAAAAGAAGCCGAGATCTCAGATGAGGTGCAGACAGATAGAAACTATGGACTTGGGAAAGAGATTTATAGGAAATGTGGAAGTGGTAGAAAGATACAGGTAATGGGAATACAAGTAATTTGTAGCAAGATTGACAGAAGATATGGAGAAAATCAAAGGAGAGGTGGCGGAAGTTAAGAGCATGTCAGCTGAGGCAAAAGAAGTAGCAACCGTTGCTGAGAAAGATGTGCAAGGAGGTATGACAGAAGCGAACAATGTCAAGACAGTGGCGCCAGTAGCTATTAACATGCAGAGGTAGTCTACAGCGCCATCAGTCAAACTAAGAAAGATAAAGCCACACTGCAGTAACGGGATCTGAAGATAGTGGAGAAAACTCAAGAAACAATGTCGAAGAACTCAGAAAGAATAGAAAAAAAAATACTGAGAAAGTAGAAGTTACTGACGATAAAAAAAACGAGGTTAAGGTATCGCAGGAGGAAGATCATGCTGGAAAGATATCAAAGAGAATGATGACTGTCTAAAAAATATCGAACAGTAAATGGAGGATTGTGGTCTCATGTAACAGAACCACGTGATCAATACTTTATGTTCTCCCCAAGTCGGCGTGCCACAAGTCGCGAGCTGTGACTCATAGATAGATCTGTCACATAATTATGTGCCACTCAGTAAATGCTACATGCACATTAGCTATGAAAATAACACAGGACAGAGTAGTAGCAGCATGCATCATGAGGCTACACACCATGAGCTGGGATAAGAGTGAGTGCAAGAGAAGACACGGCATTCGATCAGAAACACTTTATGTCAGTTCAGAAGTTCCCAAAATATCAGGACAGTTTGAATACACTACATCCAAAGGCTTGGATCGCTGAGTTTGATCGATGAACAACATCCTAGTCGTTGGAGTATAAATTAGTGTTTATTTGTGGACACATGAAATGGTTGGTAACACCTACAAATCATGCAAGGAGTTCAGAGAGGCTTTCTTCGTCAGCTGTTGGTCACGTGAGATGCAGGATCACATAATGCAAGAGATTTTGATGAATAACTATATAGAAACTTTAGGGTCTATGAGCCCAGTAAAATTTTTTGAGTCCTTAGTTAAGCAGAAACAATTCGTAGTTGCACCGCAGTGCGAGTGGCGTAAACACTTTATGTTATATGAATCTTCCAATTAATTATCAACAGGTACTTGCCACCCAATGCAGGGATAACGTGGAAGCTTTCAAGAGCGTTCCCCACGAGGTAGAGTTTCCGTACGAGGCACATGATGCGAGAGCGAAGAGGAGAATTCATGAAGGAAATTATCGTGTGTCATCATAAATATATAACGTTTGGACGAATGACAGGGAATGGCCATCCGGAGGAAACGGTTACGTCAGACTGGAACCAGAAAGACGAGGCAGTTGGAACAATTTTCTAGGTTAATCAACAGTCATAGATTTGAATGCAACTGCCGATAACCTGGCAGAGCCAACTAGCAGAAATCATTGAAATTCTGCCACCAAATCCCACAAGGGAGGACTGAAATGGTTGCCCTTCTTGTAATAGACGTAATATAGACGTGGGAAATGTTCACGATACATCCGTCGTAGTAATCCATTTAAAAAAGTACACTGTGAAAGTATTGGACCAAACTGTTGGGCGGCTAACAATATGAACCTCTGACTTCCAATCCATTCAGTGAAAACCACTCATCAGTAGCATTTTCCATTACCGCAATATTAATGTGCAAGTTTTAGGTAATTTACCCTGTACCCGTCTTATTTTTTTACCCAGTCTCAAAATAAGCAGAACAAATAGTGGAAGAAAAAATGGTTCAAATGGCTCTGAGCACTATGGGACTCAACTGCTGTGGTCATAAGTCCCCTAGAACTTAGAACTACTTAAACCTAACTAACCTAAGGACAGCACACAACACCCAGCCATCACGAGGCAGAGAAAATCCCTGACCCCGCCGGGAATCGAACCCGGGAACCCGGGCGTGGGAAGCGAGAACGCTACCGCACGACCACGAGATGCGGGCTAAATAGTGGAAGAACTGGGCAGTTTCTGTGCAGTATGCTACGCACAGCAGCAAACTTTGTGGGATGTTTTCCTGATAGATTTCCATGATATCAAAGAGGTACCCACGGTACCACAATGCTGGCTCCAGTTACAGAATTAAGGAACTGTGAGGAAAGAGATATTATCAGAAATGTTGTCGACTTTCCCCTATGGATAAGAGAGCAACATAAAAAAGATGGTGGCTCAAGCACTCCACAAGCTCCTGGCCGAGGGCGGGAAACAGAAAGAACATTCAGTCATGTTGGTCAGAAAGTTCTAGTGAAGTCCTTTCGCCCCTCAAGTAAACAAATACGATATTGTCACAAATTCTTCTCTATTTGCGATAGACCTATGCATATCTATATCATCTCACTCCCAAATGTACTGGAATAGGAATCCATCAAAACTAAGAAATCGATTGAAGTACAACACATATGTCAGATTAAACCATGTATTGAGTAAAGTAAAAGGTTACATGTTACACTATGCTAAGATTATCAGATTTTGGTTCATATATTGTTGTATATTTAAAAGTTAATAAGAATGAGGTATTAATACATTTGGCTTTATTTAATAACATGTGTCATCACAATGTTGTTACTTTTAGTTATATGTTGTGTCATTCAGCCCATAAGAACCTGATCGAGACGTACAATCTATAAACCTGCATGTTAATCGCACTGTTTTGATGTAAAGGACTGACAGATTTGCTGTAAACTGATCAGAACCATGTTGGAAGTGGAACGGTTGTAACATGACCACCCAGAGGTGTGTTGATTTTTTATTAGGTATTACATGAGGGAAATTATCACACTGCTCTAGGCTATGTGTGTCTGGTCCAATTTCTTTTTCAAGGACATCATAGTACTTTTACTCGTCGATGGCATCGTTGGTGTTTTTGCTGTTCTGTCATGTGTTTGGCCATGCCTAATAGGCAATGTGCCAGAGTTGTTTTCTCGACAGAGTTTGTGTTGTATCCGTACCATAGACGTGTGTCTGATGTGGTACTAACGATCGAGCTAGGTCCACATTAATGTAGTGCTATTATTTGTCTATAACGTGTGTGACTTGTGAGAATCCCACATCGCAGTAGATGTGTGAGCCGCCTGACTTCAAAGTTCCAGAGAAATTTTTTTATGTTATATTGCATGTGAGAGGTATTGTGACTAGCCACTTAACCTATTGTAACGTAGGACATGTTCGACCAAGACCAAGAAACGTGCAGACCACACTCAGTGAGGGACAATTATCTTACGAGTCTACTAACAGTCCTGAATGATTTTCAGCATGCTAAGTGTAATTCTGTATCAATCAGCAGTTTCTACGGTACAACTGATGCATGGACTTCAGCTTCAGTTATCTAAAGATGTGAAGATGGAAGATTACAGAGAGTATTTTCCCTTTATGACTGTTATCTTGTGCCAGGAAATATTTCATACACACAGTGGGATAAGAGATGGAGAAAACTAACCAGTGGATTGTCATGAACACTTTTCTATGTCAGGTACATATCAAAATGATGTGTCCATGTCAGTACACCAATGCGTAAGAGATCCTATGTACCTGCTCGTTAAGGTATATGGAGAAATATCGTTATTTTGTTGTCGATGTTTGTGTGGTTGAATATAAGTTTACATGCTATCCAGTTGACGAATTAGTGTGCATCCGTTGTCATGTATATGGTTCGACTTACGGAGGTATATTGGTAATCAGACAGATATTGTCTAGTATGCTGGACTGAACTATGGTGTTAGTTGTATCTTCTCCTTTCTTTGAGTATTTATTCAGCATGTCAGGTTAAGCCATTTTTACTTCAGGTAGTCACAGGCTATAGCTATGCTAGTTCTCTCTTTGAGGTGATGGTTGCAATTAAGTATAAGGTACTTCGTGAGCATGCATAAACTTTACTACAGGGATAGTAGTTGGGCCCAGTGTGTGCTAAGCTACTAACTTACACTCACACAACACACTCTTACGTCCATGCTGTGGCGTACACGCTTTGTACTTGTTGCCACAGGTTTACATGTCACATTTAATATGTCTGAAATATAAAACTGTCTGTGCAATGATTTCCATCTATGTATATTATCAAATATGTTAATTTTTATGTTGTTGTTGTGTGTTGTCACATTTACTGTAATTCATGTGTATCTGGTATGAAGTTTACAACGACTACTGATTTGGCATATATTAGGCAATTGCAGATTCAGACCAAAAGTGCTGCACCACAAGCATGTAACATACCTAATTGCCAGAAGATGCAGACAGGCAGGTCGATTTGCAGCAGAGAGAGAGCGGAGTGGGCGACGAACCAGACAATGGAGGGCTGGTGACCCGCGTTCTATTTGGGTTACAGCAGCCACTGAAACGACTGGGGTTCCCTGCAGCAGGGGTTCGTCTGCCTGACCAGTTCCACAGAGGGACGTCCAAAGTACAAAGAACACCATGGTCCAGCGACCGACAGTTTGTAAACCTAAGAGGTGGCAGACAGCGTCGCGTGTGGGCGGAATCTGACACAATGCGCCGCCCCACACTTCACCATGAAGCATGATATACAAATGAAATTTGACTCCTCTTCGACCTGAGGTACCACTAATGGTCACAGGAACATTTCCAGTCGTACCACTATGCAAACCCACGGTAATACCCTCTTGATCTTCGAGTTCAGTTACTCTACCAGTTGGCCAGACTGTTGCCATATATAGTTCTATGATATGAAACCATCTATCAGATTTACTTATTTTTTAATTTTCTCCTCATGTGAATGTCGAACTGCTATCGTCTGTAAATATGGCACCGATCGGCACTACCCACTCCTCGATTAGCGTATGGGTGATAATGACAAGATTGTTGTGGTATTCCATTTTCCAGCTCCAATGTTCTCATACGAGAGCCATGCATATCTCACTGTTACGTGACAGCTGAGCAACAGTATTTTTATCTAAAACAAAAGACAAGGAGATCCACATCAAGAAAATGACCTTCTGACACTGTCAAAGTGCCTATACATGGAACCACACATGCTGTCGAGCAGATTGTCAGTATCGCGCCTCATGATGTTGTGTGCTGGGCTGTCGCTGTCAACAGCCACTCGATCTCGACCGTACTGCCACTACTACCATTATAATGAAGAAAGGATGTCTGGAACCGCCTAATTCTGTTCCTTAACCAGGGGCACAACAGCAAATATGTCCTCACCTGTGCCCACCAGATTTATACTCTTTGTACACCCAACAAAGTCCACAGAGCTTCAAGAGACAGCTTTGAATGAAAATGAGGCCCAAAGGGCTAAATCGGTAGTGCACACGCAGTGTAATCATGTCACACAAATCTGGTATTATAGATGTTAGGTCTAGATTTTTTCGTTATTTGGAGTATCATTTTTAATAATGTCCCACCTATCTTGTGTCTTTTATATACAGTCATATTTGTAATTTATAAAAATCTGTATTTATTCAGTATTCTACTTTCAATAAGCTCGATGTCAGATTTCATATTTTGGCAGCTCGTGTGGTACAGGGTACATTTTTATGCTCACATATAGTCGACACATAATCTTCAGAAGTGACCCACTTTTGAAAAATTATTTTGTTTTGTAATGGTTTATGGTTTATCTTGGAGCACAAAAACAGTAACGATTCTCATAACTTGTCACTGTCTTCACACAACTAAAATAATTCTTTTAATCCGTTGACACAATGTACCTCTACCCATGTAACATATACCGGGTGATCAAAAAGTCGGTATAAATTTGAAAACTTAATAAACCACTGAATGATGTAGATAGAGAGGTAAAAATTGACACACATGCTTGGAATGACATGGGGTTTTATTAGAACCACCCATATTGCTAGACGCCTGAAAGATCTCTTGCGCTCGTCGTTTGGTGATGATCGTGTGCTCAGCCGCCACTTTCGTCATGCTTGGCCTCCCAGGTCCCCAGACCTCAGCCCGTGCGATTATTGGATTTGGGATTACCTGAAGTGGCAAGTGTATCGTGATCGACCGACATCTCTAGGGATGCTGAAAGACAACATCCGACGCCAATGCCTCACCATAACTCCGGACATGCTTTACAGTGCTGTTCACAACATTATTCCTCGACTACAGCTATTGTTGAGGAATGATGGTGGACATATTGAGTATTTCCTGTAAATAACATCATTATTCCTTTGTCTTACTTTGTTATGCTAATTGCCGGCCGGAGTGGCCGTGCGGTTCTAAGCGCTAGTCTGGAACCGCGAGACCGCTAGGGTCGCAGGTTCGAATCCTGCCTCGGGCATGGGTGTGTGTGATGTCCTTAGGTTAGTTGGGTTTAAGTAGTTCTAAGTTCTAGGCGAATGATGACCTTAGTAGTTAAGTCCCATAGTGCTCAGAGCCATTTGAACCATTTTTTGTTATGCTAATTATTGCTATTCTGATCAGATGAAGCGCCATCTGTCGGACATTTTTTGAACTTTTGTATTTTTTTTTGTTCTAATAAAACCCCATGTCATTCCAAGCATGTGTGTCAATTTGTACCTCTCTATCTACATTATTCCGTGATTTATTGTTTTCAAATTTATACTGACTTTTTGATCACCCGGTATTTCATATGTTGTGGATTATTCACAATATCGTATCTTGCCGCTGTTGCTGCACAGTTAAAAATATTCTGTTTTATTGACACAATGTACTTTCATGCATTTAACACAGATTACTGTCTGTTGTAGATGATTCACAAATGTCATATCTTCCCACGATTGCCGTACAGTAAAAATATTCATTTTTGGTTGGTACACGTTATTTTCAGACATGCAAGACTTGTCGCTGTCTGTTGTCGGTTATTCGTAAATTTCATTTCTGCTCACTGTTGCCCCACAGTCAAAATTATTCTTTTCTGCTCATAAAGTATACTGTCGTAAGTGTAACAGGGTTCTGTTGGGTAACAATTTATTCAAGTTTTCATCCTTGGTCCACAACATACCTTGACTCACATTGATTCACATCATGTTCACACTCACCTGTTCACGTGACTTTGTTTTCTACACGTCACACTTCATTTAATAGACAAGAGTTTTATCATATATACACTCCTGGAAATGGAAAAAAGAACACATTGACACCGGTGTGTCAGACCCACCATACTTGCTCCGGACACTGCGAGAGGGCTGTACAAGCAATGATCACACGCACGGCACAGCGGACACACCAGGAACCGCGGTGTTGGCCGTCGAATGGCGCTAGCTGCGCAGCATTTGTGCACCGCCGCCGTCAGTGTCAGCCAGTTTGCCGTGGCATACGGAGCTCCATCGCAGTCTTTAACACTGGTAGCATGCCGCGACAGCGTGGACGTGAACCGTATGTGCAGTTGACGGACTTTGAGCGAGGGCGTATAGTGGGCATGCGGGAGGCCGGGTGGACGTACCGCCGAATTGCTCAACACGTGGGGCGTGAGGTCTCCACAGTACATCGATGTTGTCGCCAGTGGTCGGCGGAAGGTGCACGTGCCCGTCGACCTGGGACCGGACCGCAGCGACGCACGGATGCACGCCAAGACCGTAGGATCCTACGCAGTGCCGTAGGGGACCGCACCGCCACTTCCCAGCAAATTAGGGACACTGTTGCTCATGGGGTATCGGCGAGGACCATTCGCAACCGTCTCCATGAAGCTGGGCTACGGTCCCGCACACCGTTAGGCCGTCTTCCGCTCACGCCCCAACATCGTGCAGCCCGCCTCCAGTGGTGTCGCGACAGGCGTGAATGGAGGGACGAATGGAGACGTGTCGTCTTCACCGATGAGAGTAGCTTCTGCCTTGGTGCCAATGATGGTCGTATGCGTGTTTGGCGCCGTGCAGGTGAGCGCCACAATCAGGACTGCATACGACCGAGGCACACAGGGCCAACACCCGGCATCATGGTGTGGGGAGCGATCTCCTACACTGGCCGTACACCACTGGTGATCGTCGAGGGGACACTGAATAGTGCACGGTACATCCAAACAGTCATCGAACCCATCGTTCTACCATTCCTAGACCGGCAAGGGAACTTGCTGTTCCAACAGGACAATGCACGTCCGCATGTATCCCGTGCCACCCAACGTGCTCTAGAAGGTGTACGTCAACTACCCTGGCCAGCAAGATCTCCGGATCTGTCCCCCATTGAGCATGTTTGGGACTGGATGAAGCGTCGTCTCACGCGGTCTGAACGTCCAGCACGAACGCTGGTCCAACTGAGGCGCCAGGTGGAAATGGCATGGCAAGCCGTTCCTCAGGACTACATCCAGCATCTCTACGATCGTCTCCATGGGAGAATAGCAGCCTGCATTGCTGCGAAAGGTGGATATACACTGTACTAGTGCCGACATTGTGCATGCTCTGTTGCCTGTGTCTATGTGCCTGTGGTTCTGTCAGTGTGATCATGTGATGTATCTGACCCCAGGAATGTGTCAATAAAGTTTCCCCTTCCTGGGACAATGAATTCACGGTGTTCTTATTTCAATTTCCAGGAGTGTATATTATATGCATGACTGTCGACGTGATCGCAACAGTTAAACGTATTCATGTGGTAAAATGTTGATACTGAAGGCCTTCGGTGAGATTAAACTTCGTGCATATTTTTTTCTCTTATGTTGAGGGAAACCATATATTGATAATATACAGTTGCTGCAATGCACACTGTTTATTATGAATTTAAAATTTTCTCGCCGAATTGTAATTTCCAATAAGTTAGGGGCTTGCAGCCGGTCGTCGTTAAATTCATTGCATGATACTTGAACTGGGAACCTGCCAGTCATCTTGAGGTGAGCGATCGAAGAATTTCTCTGTTCCGCCCTATACTGCATACGTCGAACGCTCGCAGCACGCTATATGGGGTGGAGCCCGGCAAGTCTTCGTCAGTCTTCGGTATTTCACCTGACCCTATTTATTAATTTTTCAATCTATGTCTGAGACTTCTATGGAGACCAGGAGGACCTATTTTAACTGATAGCAACCACAAGTCTGGCCTTAAGCCTCCGGTACAACCATAAAGTTATTGTGTGGATGACTGAGTTGACATTTCTGTACATGCATGCGTACAATGGTAGGTGCAGTGCGGAAACTGGTAGCCACTTGCTCACCACGGGGTTCTAGCAGAAGGCCCATTGTGACGGGGAGTTACTAAGTCTTCGATGAAAGTATTGACGTTAATACATTACGATTCATGATTTCCAATGTTTTCCAGTAATTTTCTAGTCTTGACGAACGACAGGCAGGTGATCAGGAAAGTATTCTTTGTGACGTGAAAAAACTTCACAATTCATAGGTGTTTGGGGACCGGCTATAACATGACCTTTTCTTTGTGAGAAGCATGTCTATTGATCGGTAAAGCATTTCTTCTCAGAATGTCAAATATCTCATCCTGCTGCGTGGCCGACACTGTGTTGTCAACACAGCCAGTGTATTTGTTAGAGCGGTTTAGTTTCGCATGCCAACCAATATCACACACTCGCAAAAATTAAGCACCATCATTGGAAATCAGACGTTGTGGACAGAAAACGTAAGAAGGGTTCCTGCAATTTTCAGTTTAAAGCCAATCAATTTTGCCCATCGCATGGAGGGAGGTTGTGCATCGAAACATGTTTATGCGAAGGGCGTGGAGAGAGTCTGCAGCGTGTTATTTAGTAGAGTGTAGTTCTTTAATTGGAGCGTATTTTGTGGAAGTAGTTATTTCGAGACACTTTTGGAACTAGTTCATTTGGAGATGCTGATCAGGAGAGCTAGTCTGAGGACGCCGTAGACAGAGGATCGAAATGGCAGCGGTCGCCAAGGGTGCTGTGATAGCGGCGTAGTCGAACTTTCGAATCCGTCAAGGGGCGCACTAGTCACAGGCAGGTTAGAAATTTTCAACGTGTTGTAACACTCTATGCAGCACCTTCTTTCTACCTGCAACAGCATCTGTTTTGTTAATGCATGTACCTTACTGTTACAGTTTAGTATTTCGCGCTCACTGCCGCCCAGTATAGAAACTATCAGATAGCTTTCATGTTGATGCTAAAAAAAAAAAAAAGAAAAAAGAAAAACAAGGGAAGGCGTCATGAAGGGAGTTCCACCATTTGATGTCAACTTGATGGACATCATTAGCGCTTACACTTTGATATATACACTCCTGGAAATTGAAATAAGAACACCGTGAATTCATTGTCCCAGGAAGGGGAAACTTTATTGACACATTCCTGGGGTCAGATACATCACATGATCACACTGACAGAACCACAGGCACATAGACACAGGCAACAGAGCATGCACAATGTCGGCACTAGTACAGTGTATATCCACCTTTCGCAGCAATGCAGGCTGCTATTCTCCCATGGAGACGATCGTAGAGATGCTGGATGTAGTCCTGTGGAACGGCTTGCCATGCCATTTCCACCTGGCGCCTCAGTTGGACCAGCGTTCGTGCTGGACGTGCAGACCGCGTGAGACGACGCTTCATCCAGTCCCAAACATGCTCAATGTGGGACAGATCCGGAGATCTTGCTGGCCAGGGTAGTTGACTTACACCTTCTAGAGCACGTTGGGTGGCACGGGATACATGCGGACGTGCATTGTCCTGTTGGAACAGCAAGTTCCCTTGCCGGTCTAGGGATGGTAGAACGATGGGTTCGATGACGGTTTGGATGTACCGTGCACTATTCAGTGTCCCCTCGACGATCACCAGTGGTGTACGGCCAGTGTAGGAGATCGCTCCCCACACCATGATGCCGGGTGTTGGCCCTGTGTGCCTCGGTCGTATGCAGTCCTGATTGTGGCGCTCACCTGCACGGCGCCAAACACGCATACGACCATCATTGGCACCAAGGCAGAAGCGACTCTCATCGCTGAAGACGACACGTCTCCATTCGTCCCTCCATTCACGCCTGTCGCGACACGACTGGAGGCGGGCTGCACGATGTTGGGGCGTGAGCGGAAGACGGCCTAACGGTGTGCGGAACCGTAGCCCAGCTTCATGGAGACGGTTGCGAATGGTCCTCGCCGATACCCCATGAGCAACAGTGTCCCTAATTTGCTGGGAAGTGGCGGTGCGGTCCCCTATGGCACTGCGTAGGATCCTACGGTCTTGGCGTGCATCCGTGCGTCGCTGCGGTCCGGTCCCAGGTCGACGGGCACGTGCACCTTCCGCCGACCACTGGCGACAACATCGATGTACTGTGGAGACCTCACGCCCCACGTGTTGAGCAATTCGGCGGTACGTCCACCCGGCCTCCCGCATGCCCACTATACGCCCTCGCTCAAAGTCCGTCAACTGCACATACGGTTCACGTCCACGCTGTCGCGGCATGCTACCAGTGTTAAAGACTGCGATGGAGCTGCGTATGCCACGGCAAACTGGCTGCCACTGACGGCGGCGGTGCACAAATGCTGCGCAGCTAGCGCCATTCGACGGCCAACACCGCGGTTCCTGGTGTGTCCGCTGTGCCGTGCGTGTGATCATTGCTTGTACAGCCCTCTCGCAGTGTCCGGAGCAAGTATGGTGGGTCTGACACACCGGTGTCAATGTGTTCTTTTTTCCATTTCCAGGAGTGTAGATATGTCAACGCTATTCACTATGTAATCTAAAGTGTCCGGACACCTCCAAAAACATACTTTTTCATATTAGGTGCATTGTGCTGCCACCTACTGCTAGGTACTCCATATCACGGACCTCAGTAGTTATTAGACATCGTGAAAGAGCAGTGTGGGGGGCTCCGCGGAACTCACGGACATCGAACGTGGTCAGGTGATTGTGTGGCTTGTGTCATACGTCTGTACTCGAACTTTCTACACTCATAAACATCCATAGGTCCATTGTTTCCAATGTTATAGTGAAGTGGAAACGTGGAAGAACACTTACAGCACGAAAGCGTACAGGCCGACCTCGTCTGTTGACTGACAGAGACCGCCGACAGTTGACGAGGGTCGTAATGTGTAATAGGCAGACATCTGCCCAGACCATCACACAGGAATTCCAAACTGCATCAGGATCCACAGCAAGTACCATGACAGTCAAACGGGAGGTGAGAAAACTAAGATTTCGTCGTCGAGCTGCTGCTCGTAAGCCACACATCACGCCGGTAAATGCAAAAGTTTGCCTGGCTTGGTGTAAGGAGCGTAAACATTGGACGACTGAACAGTGGTAAAACGTTGTGTGGAGTAACGAATCCCGTTACACAATGTGGCGATCCGATGGCAGGGTGTGGGTATGGCGAATGCCCGGTGAACGTCATCTGCCAGCGTGTGTAGTTTCAACACTGAAATTCGGACACGGTGGCGTTACGATGTGGTTGTGCTTTTCATGGAGGGGTTTGAACACCTTGTTGTGTCGAGTGGCAGTATTACAGCACATGCTTTCATTGATGTTTTAAGCATATTCTTGCTTCCCACTGCTGAAGAGCAATTCGAGGATAGCGATTGCATCTTTAAACATGTTCGAGCACCTGTTCATAATGCACAGCCTGTGGTTGAGTGGTTATACGACAATAACATCCCTGTAATGGACTGGCCTGCACAGAGTCCTGACCTGAATCCTGTAGTACACCTTTGGGATGTTTTGGAACGCCGACGTCGTGCTAGGCCTCACCGACCGACATCGATACCTCTCCACAGTGCAGCACTCCGTGAAGAATGGGCTGCCATTCCCCAAGAAACCTACCAACACCTTACTGAACGTATGCCTGCGAGAGTGGAAGCTGTCATCAAGGCTAGAGGTGGGAAACTCCATATCGAATTCCAGAATTACCGAAGGAGGGCGCCACGAACTTGTAAGTCATTTGAGCCAGGTGTCCAAATACTTTTGATAACATAGTGTATTTCTTTTTCCTGTTTAAATGTCAAATTATTCTAAGATTTTTCAATAAATCATTTTTTTCTAAATTATCTTCCTCTTGTATAAAGTTGTGTATCTAATCACTTAAGAAATTTTAGTCTTTTTTCTGTGGAATATTAGACTTTTCCTTTGTCAAAGTGTGCCCCCTTCGGAATTCAGTATTAGGGCCACACATCTAATTAATTCGCATCTATATTGTCCGTTTCACAGAGAGTAATGGTGAATCTTTTTCGACGATAATTTTCGAGGCAAAAATTAATCACAAGTAATTCCCACATTACCGTAGCACAAGCCATTCTTGGCACAGATGGATGGAACTGGAAATGAAATGATACTGTTAAGTAGATCCACACAAACCGCCAGTGACTGAAAGGGTCGTCAGCAGAATAAGGAAAACATTTAGAAAAGTACATATAGGCACCAGCCCCTTTAATAAGTGCGTGTTGAGTTCAATCAGCTGACAGAGTGAATTAATTAGGAAAAGGATACTCAAACTCGGAACACACGACTGCGAGGTCCCCTCATCATGAAGCACGTAAATACGACTGATGCTTTCCATAGTTTTAAGACTCTGGTGCAGAGAACGTCTGCATTGCTAGGTAAGAGTTACAGTTTCAGCCACAGCGTCTATGATCAGCTGTAGTACAGAGTCTTTCCTCTCTGTAGCTCTATGCTGTCCCGTGTTTACCAATCAACTTGTGATGTCTTTTAGTAAGTAATATTTACGCTGCTCCACGTTTGAAGTCTATAGCTTGCTGGATGCCACCTCCTGCTCCCTGCAAGGCTCTCATTGGAACGTAGGATACCGTCTCTGTCAGCACCCGTTCGTTCACTGTGTACCTGGCTTACGACTCTTCCTGTCAGTGAGGAACAGTTTTCAGACCCGCTTGCAGTTGTGCTCCTGAGATCCTCGTCCATCAACAGTCAGCCAGTGGACCCACATTAAAGGTGAACCTAACAAATATCTTTCCCCATATGAAAATGAGAAGTAATTATTAGATTCGTAGTCATAGGTATTTGTGTAATTTACTTCTGCACTTTCATGCGTCATGTCAGACAACAGCCTTACTGGTTTTACAATATTGTTGAAGTAATCCTCCGGTTTGGCGATCCGAGTTTCAGTATCCGCTTTCTGTATCGGATAGAGTTTAATGAACTTAGAGAACACGTCCACCACAGCAAAGATGTAACTCATGCAGTCGCGTTCTGTGGGTAGCATACAGAAATTTATTAAACGATGTAGTTCGTTACATTGACATATATTTTGCGGATGCTGAAGAAAAGTTTCGAAGCATTTATTTAGCAGCTGACCGTTTACCTCACCAGCTGCTACTTCTCTGCGAGCTACGATTCTTTATATTTTCAATGTTGCTCATTTGGATACTACATCAACGTCCGCAGCTCGTGGTCGTGCGGTAGCGTTCTCGCTCCCGCGCCCGGGTTCCCGGGTTCGATTCCCGGCGGGGTCAGGGATTTTCTCTGCCTCGTGATGACTGGGTGTTGTGTCATGTCCTTAGGTTAGTTGGGTTAAGTAGTTCTAAGTTCTAGGGGACTGATGACCATAGCTGTTAAGTCCCACAGTGCTCAGAGCCATTTGAACCATACTACATCTACATCTACACTCCTGGAAATTGAAATAAGAACACCGTGAATTCATTGTCCCAGGAAGGGGAAACTTTATTGACACATTCCTGGGGTCAGATACATCACATGATCACACTGACAGAACCACAGGCACATAGACACAGGCAACAGAGCATGCACAATGTCAGCACTAGTACAGTGTATATCCACCTTTCGCAGCAATGCAGGCTGCTATTCTCCCATGGAGACGATCGTAGAGATGCTGGATGTAGTCCTGTGGAACGGCTTGCCATGCCATTTCCACCTGGCGCCTCAGTTGGACCAGCGTTCGTGCTGGACGTGCAGACCGCGTGAGACGACGCTTCATCCAGTCCCAAACATGCTCAATGGGGGACAGATCCGGAGATCTTGCTGGCCAGGGTAGTTGACTTACACCTTCTAGAGCACGTTGGGTGGCACGGGATACATGCGGACGTGCATTGTCCTGTTGGAACAGCAAGTTCCCTTGCCGGTCTAGGGATGGTAGAACGATGGGTTCGATGACGGTTTGGATGTACCGTGCACTATTCAGTGTCCCCTCGACGATCACCAGTGGTGTACGGCCAGTGTAGGAGATCGCTCCCCACACCATGATGCCGGGTGTTGGCCCTGTGTGCCTCGGTCGTATGCAGTCCTGATTGTGGCGCTCACCTGCACGGCGCCAAACACGCATACGACCATCATTGGCACCAAGGCAGAAGTGACTCTCATCGCTGAAGACGACACGTCTCCATTCGTCCCTTCATTCACGCCTGTCGCGACACGACTGGAGGCGGGCTGCACGATGTTGGGGCGTGAGCGGAAGACGGCCTAACGGTGTGCGGGACCGTAGCCCAGCTTCATGGAGACGGTTGCGAATGGTCCTCGCCGATACCCCATGAGCAACAGTGTCCCTAATTTGCTGGGAAGTGGCGGTGCGGTGCCCTACGGCACTGCGTAGGATCCTACGGTCTTGGCGTGCATCCGTGCGTCGCGGCGGTCCGGTCCCAGGTCGACGGGCACGTGCACCTTCCGCCGACCACTGGCGACAACATCGATGTACTGTGGAGACCTCACGCCCCACGTGTTGAGCAATTCGGCGGTACGTCCACCCGGCCTCCCGCATGCCCACTATACGCCCTCGCTCAAGGTCCGTCAGCTGCACATACGGTTCACGTCCACGCTGTCGCGGCATGGTACCAGTGTTAAAGACTGCGATGGAGCTCCGTATGCCACGGCAAACTGGCTGACACTGACGGCGGCGGTGCACAAATGCTGCGCAGCTAGCGCCATTCGAAGGCCAACACCGCGGTTCCTGGTGTGTCCGCTGTGCCGTGCGTGTGATCATTGCTTGTACAGCCCTCTCGCAGTGTCCGGAGCAAGTATGGTGGGTCTGACACACCGGTGTCAATGTGTTCTTTTTTCCATTTCCAGGAGTGTACATGACTAGTCTGCAATTCACATTTAAGTGCTTAAGAATTCCATGGCACTAAGTTTATATCCATCTGAAAATTCTTTGCGCTTCACAGGTAAACAATATTGCTCTAAATGCTCATTGTTTTGTACCTCTGCTCGGCGGGCGCCGGACTCACGAGACGCGGATCCGGAACTAACTTCTACGCTGTCGCGTGAGCGCCCTCTGCGGCGGACACGCCCTGCACGACAGAGGCGAGGGAGGAGCTATCTGTTAGCTCTCTGACTTGGTGCCAGTTACAACTTCGTTTGTTGACTGCGGAAGTAGTGTTGTGTGGCTGGGATGTACAAGGACAAATGTCTTAATGGTTAGTGTCCGTGGCCACGTCGTGGATCTGCAGCTTTTGCAACTGTGAACTCCGCATTAACTGTCTGAGCTATTAGTTCGAAAAGATTGCCTTGGAGTAGTTAATCAAGCAAAAAAGTTGAATGTGTTCTATCAAATGATAAAAGTTTAATCTTTCGAGTATTGTAGCATTCGGAGTTAGTTTTGAAATTCTTATCTCTGGATTTTATAGTGATTTTCTTAAAGGATACCGGGTTTTGTTACTATTGCATTTATGAAATTTTAAGCATAACATCCCTTCAGAATGTTCTTAATATAAGGTTGTCATATCATTCGATATTCATCTCACATTCAGTGTTCAATGCGGTATTTCAGAGCATAGTGACGTTGTTATTAGTCTGTGGTTCTCACAGCAATCTCGGGTACAGGGAGGTGTCCGTGGTCAATACTGGGGGATGGGTGGTGCCCGAATCGACCTCCAAGCTGGTGGTTAGGCAGCCGCAACGGAGTCTCCGCTGCAACCTTCAAGATTATTGAGCCTGCTGCAAATGAAAGTTTTAATTAATGATATTCAGCTCAACTTCGTCAGTTAATAACTATAGCCGTCCACTCCCAATCACTAAAATCTCGGTTCAATCTGACGTATTAGTTGTTTTACATATCCCAATGAAAATGGTTCCAGGCGAGATGCATCGCCCTTAAAGTACTTTCCTATTCGCTCACTTATTCCAAGTGCGTGTTTTTGCTCTTAACCTTCAGACATTTGCACTACCTGATTTTTTTAGCTGCATGCATTATTTCAATACAAAACGGGAACGGTAGGTATGAACCAGTGATTGCATCTGATTATTTCTAATTGTGACGAAAGTTTTGGTTTTTATGATCTCTTCAGTAAAAAATCCTCTTTGCATTCAGCCAAAAGTTCTGCAAAAGTTAACGTGCCACATCACTCTACGTTTCAAACGTCTGATATTGGTTTCACATTTATGTTACACATGAATATCATTATTAAATTAAGCAAATATATTTCATTTTATTGCACTTGAAAGATAGCTTTACAGCAGAAACATCTATGGAAAAAACTAATGCTAGGCATTGGGATTAAGCTTATTGCCCATGATTTGAGGACATTACAAAGAATATTTGCCCACATCCATTTCCCAGTTGATTACCTGACCAGTCGGCTGTAAAACTGGTTCCATTACACTGCAGATATTCAATCATTCTTGGCTTCGAACTACTTTTAGTATTCTGATTACCAGACTGTTGTCTCATATCTACAGTCAACCTTAATAATTACGGCTTAAATTGCTAAATTTGACTTCCTGGTGTATACTGTCCAGTCACGTTAACGAGACCACATGTCAAAAGCCTGAAAACCACCTTTCAGGAAGGTACCGACAGCGATGTGGAACCATTCTGGCACCAGTGCCGTGGCCGACTGCGCCACGTTACTCGGTTGAGGATCCATGGCGCGAACAGCCAAGTGGAGGTGGTCTCACACATCCTCGATTGGTCTTAAATCCAGGCAGTTTGATAGGCGGAGGAGCATGGTAAACGCAGGCTAGTGCTCTTCGAGCCACGCACGTACGCTGCAAGCTGTGTGACACCTTGCGTTGTCCTGCAAGTCGATGTCATCGTTTCATGCTGTACACTCCAAAGGCCATCTGTCCGATGGCGTATAAATAGTGGTCCACCTGAAAAGGCCACTTGCCGCCACCCACCGGACGTCAGGTTGCCGTATTGGCATGTAAATTCCAGCCTTTGTCGCCGATGAGCAGCAGTCTGAATGGGCGAGTGAACGAAGCGCCTGACGGGGAGAGCCGTCCGCTGAACAGTTGCCTCGGAGCCGGTTTTGGTTAGCGCCATTTTGCCATACACGGTACACTTTAAACACGGCTGCACGCGAACAGTTAACAAATGTAGCCGTTTCGGGAATGGTTCCATCCTAGGCCCAAAAGCCAATGATCACTCCCTTTTGGACGTCAGATAAATGTCGCCTTTTCCGCATTACGACAACCACTGCAATGTTCTGCGTGCATTCGGCACGGTCTATATATTCAATGGTTGTGACGCCTCCTGCATCCGTGAGTCATTATTTCTAGCTGACGTCGAACATTGGCGGTGGTCATAATAATGTGACTGGATTGTGGGATTGTGTATAAGTTTTAGTATTGGACTTTTCTTGTCCCCTACATCGGTTCGAATACACTGTTCGGAAGAAGAAAAAGGAAAACGTGAGGCACATAAAAGGAGAAGAAACGAAATGAAACTTCACTGGTTGCGAAGGCATGTGATGTTATTTCCATAATGAGAAAATCGAGTCACATTTACAAAGAAAGTGCCAGATCATCCCACCTATCACTAACAAGTTGCTTCCCACGTAGCATAGATTCCTGCACTGATTCGGTTCGGAAAGCTGTTATATAACCGCTGTATTCTCTCCTGAGACTACGTTTCCACACCTGTTGCAAATGGTCCTTCATATACTGGATACTGGCAATAAGATGAAGTTGTCGCCAGACCTGACCCCATATGTATGTTCATTCGAAAACAGATCTGCGGATCTTCGTGGTCACTGGGTTACCTCAACGTTTGTCAGAACGTTCACAGACACACGTGCTGTGGACGATCATTATCATGTTAAGAAAAGGCAATTTTGGTAAACATTTTTGGAAAGCAGTGATCAATCAATTGTTATATTTTGACTAAAGTTCAGTCTTGATCACGTCATGTATGTTTTAATGATACAGGTAACCGGTTTCGGTTCTTTCTACAAAACCATCATCAGACCTGTGGATAAATTTTAAGAAATACTAGATACCAATCTTTAAATAAGATGAAAGTGTCTAATAATGTCAAAATTTAACAAGATAAAATAAAATTAATTATACCTATGGCTCCTTAGGATGGTAGGCGGAGCTCTCCTCGCTGCTACGCAGTCAACTGATGGTTATGAGTGCTGAGCATGAGCTTAAATATGCAGAGGCTCCGCCTACTTCCTGTCACACTACTTCACAACTGCCAATCAGCGTTCATAATATGACGCCATCGTTTTTTTTTAATATAAGACTAGTTATACCCATGGCAAAAGCAATGTATGTAAAATATGCTGCACAAAAAAAAAATTAATCAGTAGTCTCATCAGTTATTCAGATATACACTCCTGGAAATTGAAATAAGAACACCGTGAATTCATTGTCCCAGGAAGGGGAAACTTTATTGACACATTCCTGGGGTCAGATACATCACATGATCACACTGACAGAACCACAGGCACATAGACACAGGCAACAGAGCATGCACAATGTCGGCACTAGTACAGTGTATATCCACCTTTCGCAGCAATGCAGGCTGCTATTCTCCCATGGAGACGATCGTAGAGATGCTGGATGTAGTCCTGTGGAACGGCTTGCCATGCCATTTCCACCTGGCGCCTCAGTTGGACCAGCGTTCGTGCTGGACGTGCAGACCGCGTGAGACGACGCTTCATCCAGTCCCAAACATGCTCAATGGGGGACAGATCTGGAGATCTTGCTGGCCAGGGTAGTTGCCTTACACCTTCTAGAGCACGTTGGGTGGCACGGGATACATGCGGACGTGCATTGTCCTGTTGGAACAGCAAGTTCCCTTGCCGGTCTAGGAATGGTAGAACGATGGGTTCGATGACGGTTTGGATGTACCGTGCACTATTCAGTGTCCCCTCGACGATCACCAGTGGTGTACAGCCAGTGTAGGAGATCGCTCCCCACACCATGATGCCGGGTGTTGGCCCTGTGTGCCTCGGTCGTATGCAGTCCTGATTGTGGCGCTCACCTGCACGGCGCCAAACACGCATACGACCATCATTGGCACCAAGGCAGAAGTGACTCTCATCGCTGAAGACGACACGTCTCCTTTCGTCCCTCCATTCACGCCTGTCGCGACACGACTGGAGGCGGGCTGCACGATGTTGGGGCGTGAGCGGAAGACGGCCTAACGGTGTGCGGGACCGTAGCCCAGCTTCATGGAGACGGTTGCGAATGGTCCTCGCCGATACCCCATGAGCAACAGTGTCCCTAATTTGCTGGGAAGTGGCGGTGCGGTGCCCTACGGCACTGCGTAGGATCCTACGGTCTTGGCGTGCATCCGTGCGTCGCGGCGGTCCGGTCCCAGGTCGACGGGCACGTGCACCTTCCGCCGACCACTGGCGACAACATCGATGTACTGTGGAGACCTCACGCCCCACGTGTTGAGCAATTCGGCGGTACGTCCACCCGGCCTCCCGCATGCCCACTATACGCCCTCGCTCAAGGTCCGTCAGCTGCACATACGGTTCACGTCCACGCTGTCGCGGCATGGTACCAGTGTTAAAGACTGCGATGGAGCTCCGTATGCCACGGCAAACTGGCTGACACTGACGGCGGCGGTGCACAAATGCTGCGCAGCTAGCGCCATTCGAAGGCCAACACCGCGGTTCCTGGTGTGTCCGCTGTGCCGTGCGTGTGATCATTGCTTGTACAGCCCTCTCGCAGTGTCCGGAGCAAGTATGGTGGGTCTGACACACCGGTGTCAATGTGTTCTTTTTTCCATTTCCAGGAGTGTACATGACTAGTCTGCAATTCACATTTAAGTGCTTAAGAATTCCATGGCACTAAGTTTATATCCATCTGAAAATTCTTTGCGCTTCACAGGTAAACAATATTGCTCTAAATGCTCATTGTTTTGTACCTCTGCTCGGCGGGCGCCGGACTCACGAGACGCGGATCCGGAACTAACTTCTACGCTGTCGCGTGAGCGCCCTCTGCGGCGGACACGCCCTGCACGACAGAGGCGAGGGAGGAGCTATCTGTTAGCTCTCTGACTTGGTGCCAGTTACAACTTCGTTTGTTGACTGCGGAAGTAGTGTTGTGTGGCTGGGATGTACAAGGACAAATGTCTTAATGGTTAGTGTCCGTGGCCACGTCGTGGATCTGCAGCTTTTGCAACTGTGAACTCCGCATTAACTGTCTGAGCTATTAGTTCGAAAAGATTGCCTTGGAGTAGTTAATCAAGCAAAAAAGTTGAATGTGTTCTATCAAATGATAAAAGTTTAATCTTTCGAGTATTGTAGCATTCGGAGTTAGTTTTGAAATTCTTATCTCTGGATTTTATAGTGATTTTCTTAAAGGATACCGGGTTTTGTTACTATTGCATTTATGAAATTTTAAGCATAACATCCCTTCAGAATGTTCTTAATATAAGGTTGTCATATCATTCGATATTCATCTCACATTCAGTGTTCAATGCGGTATTTCAGAGCATAGTGACGTTGTTATTAGTCTGTGGTTCTCACAGCAATCTCGGGTACAGGGAGGTGTCCGTGGTCAATACTGGGGGATGGGTGGTGCCCGAATCGACCTCCAAGCTGGTGGTTAGGCAGCCGCAACGGAGTCTCCGCTGCAACCTTCAAGATTATTGAGCCTGCTGCAAATGAAAGTTTTAATTAATGATATTCAGCTCAACTTCGTCAGTTAATAACTATAGCCGTCCACTCCCAATCACTAAAATCTCGGTTCAATCTGACGTATTAGTTGTTTTACATATCCCAATGAAAATGGTTCCAGGCGAGATGCATCGCCCTTAAAGTACTTTCCTATTCGCTCACTTATTCCAAGTGCGTGTTTTTGCTCTTAACCTTCAGACATTTGCACTACCTGATTTTTTTAGCTGCATGCATTATTTCAATACAAAACGGGAACGGTAGGTATGAACCAGTGATTGCATCTGATTATTTCTAATTGTGACGAAAGTTTTGGTTTTTATGATCTCTTCAGTAAAAAATCCTCTTTGCATTCAGCCAAAAGTTCTGCAAAAGTTAACGTGCCACATCACTCTACGTTTCAAAC
Organism: Schistocerca nitens; assembly: GCF_023898315.1. Taxonomy (NCBI): domain Eukaryota; kingdom Metazoa; phylum Arthropoda; class Insecta; order Orthoptera; family Acrididae; genus Schistocerca; species Schistocerca nitens. The sequence goes on from NC_064616.1 coordinate 956,832,493, forward strand.
GTCTGATATTGGTTTCACATTTATGTTACACATGAATATCATTATTAAATTAAGCAAATATATTTCATTTTATTGCACTTGAAAGATAGCTTTACAGCAGAAACATCTATGGAAAAAACTAATGCTAGGCATTGGGATTAAGCTTATTGCCCATGATTTGAGGACATTACAAAGAATATTTGCCCACATCCATTTCCCAGTTGATTACCTGACCAGTCGGCTGTAAAACTGGTTCCATTACACTGCAGATATTCAATCATTCTTGGCTTCGAACTACTTTTAGTATTCTGATTACCAGACTGTTGTCTCATATCTACAGTCAACCTTAATAATTACGGCTTAAATTGCTAAATTTGACTTCCTGGTGTATACTGTCCAGTCACGTTAACGAGACCACATGTCAAAAGCCTGAAAACCACCTTTCAGGAAGGTACCGACAGCGATGTGGAACCATTCTGGCACCAGTGCCGTGGCCGACTGCGCCACGTTACTCGGTTGAGGATCCATGGCGCGAACAGCCAAGTGGAGGTGGTCTCACACATCCTCGATTGGTCTTAAATCCAGGCAGTTTGATAGGCGGAGGAGCACGGTAAACGCAGGCTAGTGCTCTTCGAGCCACGCACGTACGCTGCAAGCTGTGTGACACCTTGCGTTGTCCTGCAAGTCGATGTCATCGTTTCATGCTGTACACTCCAAAGGCCATCTGTCCGATGGCGTATAAATAGTGGTCCACCTGAAAAGGCCACTTGCCGCCACCCACCGGACGTCAGGTTGCCGTATTGGCATGTAAATTCCAGCCTTTGTCGCCGATGAGCAGCAGTCTGAATGGGCGAGTGAACGAAGCGCCTGACGGGGAGAGCCGTCCGCTGAACAGTTGCCTCGGAGCCGGTTTTGGTTAGCGCCATTTTGCCATACACGGTACACTTTAAACACGGCTGCACGCGAACAGTTAACAAATGTAGCCGTTTCGGGAATGGTTCCATCCTAGGCCCAAAAGCCAATGATCACTCCCTTTTGGACGTCAGATAAATGTCGCCTTTTCCGCATTACGACAACCACTGCAATGTTCTGCGTGCATTCGGCACGGTCTATATATTCAATGGTTGTGACGCCTCCTGCATCCGTGAGTCATTATTTCTAGCTGACGTCGAACATTGGCGGTGGTCATAATAATGTGACTGGATTGTGGGATTGTGTATAAGTTTTAGTATTGGACTTTTCTTGTCCCCTACATCGGTTCGAATACACTGTTCGGAAGAAGAAAAAGGAAAACGTGAGGCACATAAAAGGAGAAGAAACGAAATGAAACTTCACTGGTTGCGAAGGCATGTGATGTTATTTCCATAATGAGAAAATCGAGTCACATTTACAAAGAAAGTGCCAGATCATCCCACCTATCACTAACAAGTTGCTTCCCACGTAGCATAGATTCCTGCACTGATTCGGTTCGGAAAGCTGTTATATAACCGCTGTATTCTCTCCTGAGACTACGTTTCCACACCTGTTGCAAATGGTCCTTCATATACTGGATACTGGCAATAAGATGAAGTTGTCGCCAGACCTGACCCCATATGTATGTTCATTCGAAAACAGATCTGCGGATCTTCGTGGTCACTGGGTTACCTCAACGTTTGTCAGAACGTTCACAGACACACGTGCTGTGGACGATCATTATCATGTTAAGAAAAGGCAATTTTGGTAAACATTTTTGGAAAGCAGTGATCAATCAATTGTTATATTTTGACTAAAGTTCAGTCTTGAGCACGTCATGTATGTTTTAATGATACAGGTAACCGGTTTCGGTTCTTTCTACAAAACCATCATCAGACCTGTGGATAAATTTTAAGAAATACTAGATACCAATCTTTAAATAAGATGAAAGTGTCTAATAATGTCAAAATTTAACAAGATAAAATAAAATTAATTATACCTATGGCTCCTTAGGATGGTAGGCGGAGCTCTCCTCGCTGCTACGCAGTCAACTGATGGTTATGAGTGCTGAGCATGAGCTTAAATATGCAGAGGCTCCGCCTACTTCCTGTCACACTACTTCACAACTGCCAATCAGCGTTCATAATATGACGCCATCGTTTTTTTTTAATATAAGACTAGTTATACCCATGGCAAAAGCAATGTATGTAAAATATGCTGCACAAAAAAAAAATTAATCAGTAGTCTCATCAGTTATTCAGATATACACTCCTGGAAATTGAAATAAGAACACCGTGAATTCATTGTCCCAGGAAGGGGAAACTTTATTGACACATTCCTGGGGTCAGATACATCACATGATCACACTGACAGAACCACAGGCACATAGACACAGGCAACAGAGCATGCACAATGTCGGCACTAGTACAGTGTATATCCACCTTTCGCAGCAATGCAGGCTGCTATTCTCCCATGGAGACGATCGTAGAGATGCTGGATGTAGTCCTGTGGAACGGCTTGCCATGCCATTTCCACCTGGCGCCTCAGTTGGACCAGCGTTCGTGCTGGACGTGCAGACCGCGTGAGACGACGCTTCATCCAGTCCCAAACATGCTCAATGGGGGACAGATCTGGAGATCTTGCTGGCCAGGGTAGTTGCCTTACACCTTCTAGAGCACGTTGGGTGGCACGGGATACATGCGGACGTGCATTGTCCTGTTGGAACAGCAAGTTCCCTTGCCGGTCTAGGAATGGTAGAACGATGGGTTCGATGACGGTTTGGATGTACCGTGCACTATTCAGTGTCCCCTCGACGATCACCAGTGGTGTACAGCCAGTGTAGGAGATCGCTCCCCACACCATGATGCCGGGTGTTGGCCCTGTGTGCCTCGGTCGTATGCAGTCCTGATTGTGGCGCTCACCTGCACGGCGCCAAACACGCATACGACCATCATTGGCACCAAGGCAGAAGCGACTCTCATCGCTGAAGACGACACGTTTCCATTCGTCCCTCCATTCACGCCTGTCGCGACACCACTGGAGGCGGGCTGCACGATGTTGGGGCGTGAGCGGAAGACGGCCTAACGGTGTGCGGGACCATAGCCCAGCTTCATGGAGACGGTTGCGAATGGTCCTCGCCGATACCCCAGGAGCAACAGTGTCCCTAATTTGCTGGGAAGTGGCGGTGCGGTCCCCTACGGCACTGCGTAGGATTCTACGGTCTTGGCGTGCATCCGTGCGTCGCTGTGGTCCGGTCCCAGGTCGACGGGCACGTGCACCTTCCGCCGACCACTGGCGACAACATCGATGTACTGTGGAGACCTCACGCCCCACGTGTTGAGCAATTCGGCGGTACGTCCACCCGGCCTCCCGCATGCCCACTATACGCCCTCGCTCAAAGTCCGTCAACTGCACATACGGTTCACGTCCACGCTGTCGCGGCATGCTACCAGTGTTAAAGACTGCGATGGAGCTGCGTATGCCACGGCAAACTGGCTGCCACTGACGGCGGCGGTGCACAAATGCTGCGCAGCTAGCGCCATTCGACGGCCAACACCGCGGTTCCTAGTGTGTCCGCTGTGCCGTGCGTGTGATCATTGCTTGTACAGCCCTCTCGCAGTGTCCGGAGCAAGTATGGTTGGTCTGACACACCGGTGTCAATGTGTTCTTTTTTCCATTTCCAGGAGTGTACATAATGTGGAACGTACTCTTGGCTGCTACCCTACTGCTATAAAGAGTATTGCTATAAAAACTACAGTTAAAATAAGACGATTCTGCAGCATCCAACAAAGATGCAATTGTGTTGTAGGCGACTCGGTATAATCGATATATACCACAACGCCAAGGACTTTCACATCTTTGATGTAACTGGCACTGTAATAGTATTAAGGTTGCCCATAGAGGGCACAACTGTTACAAATCGTAATTCACTGTTTTTATCCAAAATATAAATAAGCTGTAGACATACTAACTATCTGTTAATCAGACATTAGATGAATCAATTTTATGTTATTAGTGTATTTCCTACTTTTATACTTTGACGATGGCGTCATATTATGAACGCTGATTGGCAGTTGTGAAGTAGTGTGACAGGAAGTAGGCGGAGCCTCTGCATATTTAAGTTCATGCTCAGCACTCATAACCATCAGTTGACTGCGTAGCAGCGAGGAGAGCTCCGCCTACCATCCTAAGGAGCCATAGGTATAATTAATTTTATTTTATCTTGTTAAATTTTGACATTATTAGACACTTTCATCTTATTTAAAGATTGGTATCTAGTATTTCTTAAAATTTATCCACCGGTCTGATGATGGTTTTGTAGAAAGAACCGAAACCGGTTACCTGTATCATTATAACATACATGACGTGATCAAGACTGAACTTTAGTCAAAATATTTAAAAAAAGGCGCCATGACGCTGTCCTACGAGAGGTAACACGTAAAACCTCCACAATTCCATTGGTAACTGAGTGATATGGTGAAGCTGTTGTAATTTTTATGCCATGTAGTTGCCCTTAAGCAGGTTTTTTAACTCATCGCCGTCATTATGTGCTGCCGTCAGCTAGGCGAAATCCACAGGTGCAAAAAAGCATTTCACTCTGGACAAGGGATCGACAGTGACGTTTTCCCAGCCGCTTTCATGCCAAATGTGTATTTTAAATTAGGAAGTAGTATCAGTTTGACTATTTGCGCTAGGTATAGCTATTTCATGGCTTGGAAAACGCGAAAGTCAATGGCCGATGATCTGTATTTCTAATGAACGCATGCCTTTTCAACATGAGTATGAAGTATCTAACAGTTTCATAAGCCGCTAAAAGTTCTGTGTAAAACGGTATTCATTAGCACGTTTCTCTATGATCTTCTTGAAGAAGAAACCCAAGGGCTACCACTATTTGTTTACGTTCTTTTACAGCATAACAGCAAATGTGTGGGATGGGCAGTTCGATTAAATATGCACTGGGGCGCCGGAGAGAGGATGTGCCAGGAGGATGACTTACTTGAGGCTTTTCTGGCTGGCAGATAATGAGGCCTGCATTTCTCAGTGAAAGTGACAGGTGTGGAGCCACGCACTTTGTGGCCGGTGAGGACGGCATGGAGCAGCGCCTCGCCCTCAGCAGCTCGGGGTAAAAGCCGACCGTAACAGCTTATCATGTTCAGTTAGTCATTGATTCCGAACAGTTTTCGGGACCAGGTAAGTTATAAGGGAAGTGATGTACTCGGGTGGCGGATACGTGCAAGCGCGGGAATCCAAAATCCAAACAAAGTCATTTTGTTAACATCTTGTCACATGTATCTGGATTCTTGAGGACTCTGTAGTCATCAAAGTTTCGGAAAATTATTGCATACGTGTCTTTCATGTTCTTCTGAGGATGAAGTTTCCACTAAAACTTTATCAGTGTATGCGAAGCAGTAGTCCAGTCCCTGTAAAAATTCATCAGCAAATCGCTGAAAAGTCCATGCCACGTTCTTTAACCTATATGACGTGCATGGAAATTCAGAGTACGAAGGGCGTAGTTGCCGCAATTTTATGAGCGTCCTATCCTGACACAGGTCTCTGGTTGTAGGCTTTTACTGTGTCGATCGCCGAGAAAACGTTGTGTCTCAACAACTGGCATGCAAAATCTCCGATGTGATGCACAGGGTACCCGTAGGCAATCGTCCACTATAGTCGCTGTCCGGCTCCTTAGACACAAGGTGTAGACTGTAGAGGGTGATGATTCGGCCGTACCTGCTTAGATCATGGCGTCGAACTGTACTTTTGCCATGCGAGGTTGTTTTGGGCCAGTCGTCTGGGCTGCGATATAACAGGATGAGTGGGCGCCTTACTGAAGTGATGCACTGTAGAGTGGCGGGGCGATGATGGAAGTGCAACGTGGCGCCTGACTGACAGTAACTCATATAGCAGGCGTGCCACTGGCGGCGGGGCTGCGAGGAACTGTACGGATGGGGCGCTTCGTTGTGTGGGCTGGTATACAATCTTCCAAGTTGTGACCCTTTCAAAATTGGCTGTATTCCTCACATCTGGGATGAGGTGATAGAAGAATAGGAAATCCAACTCGATTATAGCACTTGTTACATCTGTGATTATAAGTCGCCTGTGAAATGAGCGTCGTAAATTGATGTTCAAATTGAAGGTCATGATTTCCCGTTCTTACAGTATGTAGATAATTATTAGTTTGAGACCGTCTAGTCACAAATGAATAAAATACAATTTTTGCTCTATAGGCATTTCGCACTTATTATTTGCGAGGCATCTTCAGTGCCCTGAATTATGTAAGTTTTTATACTATTTAGTTTACTTTCAGGACGATGTAACGTAAAAGCGGGAGAGATAAAGCGGGGGAACGACGCCGCACTTCGAAGACATTGCCTTTGATGTTGATGTTCGCGTGACGCTCATTGTTGTAGTAACCGCTGGTGAGATCAGTTTACTCGCAAGTTTTTGTGCTTCAAGAGTGGAAAATAAAAGATAAATATAAGGAATAAGAATTTCGAGACCAAGGTAAGTCAAGGAAATTTTGCACAAATCCTTATTAACTGTAGGTACTAGTAGATACGGGCCTTGTAGCTTATAACTCGTATTTAGATTGTGCAATACAAACATTGTAGGTTATTTGGGTCGAGTAATGGCCTCTTTCGCTAACATCGTTGGTGGAAATGGGGTTGCGATATCCGTCCTTATGAGAACGGACTGATGACGCACTCTTACTGTGGGACAGAAACTGCGATGCTTGCAACACGAAAAGGAGTCCATACGATTTTGTTCTACAGAAAATTGCCGAGGAAGCGCATCAGGACAACAGACAGAGGAAAATGGACTGCAGAAAATCTAATAGAGGCCGTGAGACTAGTCCAAGACGAAGGTAATGGTAAAAGGAAAGTAGCTGGAATGAAAAGTATACCAGAACGAACATTAAGGAGAAGACTTTCTACGCGCAATTTCAAGAAAATTTCATCATATTCGGGTGCAGATGCAGAAAGGAAACTAGTTGCCCATGTAAAGAAAGTGCAAGCATGTGGCTTTTCTCCGAAACCGTCAAACCTCATGCAAACAGCTTTCAGTTTAGCTGATTACATGGGACTGAAAAATAAATTCAATCAAGAAAAGAAATGTGTAGGAAAAGATTGCCTTCGCTCATTTTCAAAACACAATGCAGACCTAAGCATCAGAAAAGAGCAAGCGCTTTCTGTTTCCAGAGAGATTGGAATGTACAGAGACGAAGTCATTGCTTACTTTAGCCTATTGACAAACACGTTAACAGAAAACGAGCTTTTGGATAAGCTAGGTAGTATCTACAACGTAGACGAAACTGGTCTACAGTTAAACAATAAGCTTGGGCAGGTAGTGACGGCAAGATGTTCAAATGGTTCAAATGGCTCTGAGCACTATGCGACTTAACTGCTGAGGTCATCAGTCCCCTAGAACTTAGAACTACTTAAACCTAACCAACCTAAGGACATCACACACATCCATGCCCGAGGCAGGATTCGACCCTGTGACCGTAGAGGTCGCGCGGTTCCAGACTGTAGGACGGCAAGAGGAAGCAGAAATGTCCATACTATTGCTTGTGCTGAAAAAGGAGAGACAATAACAGTTGTTGCCTGCTGTAATGACGAGGGAAATTTCTTACCACCTTACTGCGTTTAGAAAAGATTAAATAAAAACAAGACTCTAAAGACAACATACCTCCAGGATCAGTTGTTATAAGAAGAGACTCCGCTTACATCATCACTGATATTTTCATGGATTGGTTCAAAAACCATTTCCTCCCTAGAAAGGCCCTGCTCTACTTCTGCTAGATGGTCATGCCTCATATATGAATTCTGTCACGCTTTTGGATCTATCTGTTGAAAACGAAGTTTCGACAATTTGTTTGTCTTGTTATACGACACACTTATTACCACTACTAGACTGATCATTTTTCTAGCCGCTAAAATCTTACTTTAAAAAGGCTTGTCATTCATGGATTGTAGCTGTTGTAAGAAAAGAAAGAAGGGTTACAAGGTAGCAGTTTGCAGAGTTCCCTTTCAAAGCATGAACTCATGCTGCAAGTGTCCAGATGGGTAGATCCGGATTTAGAGCTAGTGGAATTATCTCACTTCATAAAGCGGTAATTCTTAACCATGCCTTTCTTTCAGACATTAATTATACTGAGACTGAAGAAGTATCTCCTGATGTGACTCCAGATCAGTCATCAACTTCAATGTCTGAAACAAATTTGATAGCAGGACACACTTCTACTTACAAACATTGCACAAATTTGGCTACTGTTCAACCAACTGCCACAGCAATTGTTCTATAAATGATAACTGAGTGACTCCTCGTGGAGAAACCCCATCAAAATTGCGGCAACAGATTTCACCTGTACCTGCACTACCTCAAAGAAGTAAATCGAAAAGAAAGCAGTCAGCAATTAATCTGATATGCGATGAGTTTATAGCAACGTAAGAAAGTAAATCACTGACAGAAATAAAAAAGGAAAAGTCTGTGCACACAGAAATGTAGCAGATAACAGGAATCAAAATCCCAGAAACAGAGGAAAACACCGCTAAAGAAGCATCTGTTTGGAGACACAATTTCAGAAGAAGATGATGATGATATTTCCATTTAAAACAGTTCCTCTGATGAATTAAGCTTTGAAGAAAACGAAAGTGTAGTGAGCCTTGAACTTTATCAAGAAACGTCGTATACCTCTGATTGGATTCAATGTGTAGGAAATTCTGGATGCATTCATGAATCATGTATTCTCTATGAGGACATGTGTTGTTTGAGTGAACTATTTAAAATAAACTTAAAAAACAAAAATCAAAATGGATGTCATTTCCAGTGCCCTTCGCAGTTCGCCATCTGTCCCTCCCTTCTGCGACATCTTGCCCGCCATTAAATACTTTCTTTAACTTTACGAGCCATTGTACATCATGTGGTTCATGGTGTGGGTTCCTGTAGTCATGTCCTAGTTCATGAACCACGGGCAACGTATGACTGGCCAAGTAAGTGGTCCCGACAGTCGGGATACCAGTTACTTTGGAATAAGGCTGGGCATCTCGGACATATTCTGAGTCGTGGTCACCTTTGTGCTCATACGGCAAAGACTACCAAATCCACCGGTTAGTCCCTCAACCGTTAGGGGTAAAAACCCAGTGGGACTCGGGGCAAGTAAGGCTAGCAACCTGCTTCCCTGGTACTATAATATGATGATGGCAACAATCAGAGCAAAATGCCTCGGACCTTTGGAGGTGACGGAGTCCCACCTCTAACTGACAAACCAGGGACTCCTAAGATACGACTTGGCAAACAAATGGTAATGAGATGGGGAGCTATTAATATCAATAGAGGCTACTCTGGGAAGAAGGTAGAGCTGGCAGAGGCTGCACGTAAGATGGGGTTGGAAGTTTTAGCTTTTAGTGACATTCGGGTAAGGGGTGAGAAAGAAGAGGAAGTGGGAGAATACAAGGTCTACCTGTCAGGAGTCAAAGTAGGAATAGCACAATGGGGTGTAGGGCTTTACATCAGGAAAGAAATGGAACCCAGCGTAGTTGCAATAAGGTATGTAAACGAACGACTGATGTGGATAGATTTGACAGTGTCTATCAAGAAAATTAGGATTGTGTCAGTATATTCGCATTGTGAAGGGACAGATCAAGATAAGATGGATAGTTTTTATGAGGCACTCAGTGATGTAGTTGTTAGAGTAAAGGACAAGGACAGTGTTCTGCTCATGGGTGATTTTAATGCCAGGATTGGAAATCGAACAGAAGGGTATGAAAAGGTTACGGGTAAATTTGGAGAGGATATGGAGGCCAACAGGAACGGAAACAACTCTTGGATTTCTGTGCCAGTATGGGCTTAGTAATCACAAACTCCTTTTTTAAACATAAGAACATTCACCGGTATACTTGGCAAGGCAGGGGAACCAGATCTGTCATTGACTATATAATAACAGATCAGGAATTCAGGAGGCTGTGAGGGAGACACGTGTATTCAGGGGATTCTTTGACGACACTGATCATTATTTAATCTGCAGTGAAATTGGGATTGTGAGGCCGAAAGTGCAGTAGATCAGGTCCATATGTAGGAGGATAAGAGTGGAGAAACTTCAGGATAAGGAAATGAGGCACAAGTACATAACAGCGATCTCAGAAAGGTACCAGTTAGTTGAATGTAGTCAATTACAGTCATTGGAAAAGGAATGGACGAGGTACAGGGACACAGTACTAGAAGTGGCTAAAGAATGTCTTGGAACAGTAGTGTGTAAAAGTAGGATGAAGCAAACAGCTTGGTGGAATGACACAGTCAAGGCAGCCTGTAAAAGGAAAAAGAAGGCGTATCAAAAATGGCTACATACTAGAACTCAGGTAGACAGAGAAAGTTATGTTGAAGAAAGAAACAAAGCCAAACAGATAATTGCAGCATCCAAGAAGAAATCTTGGGAAGACTTTGGAAACAGGTTGGAGACTATGGGTCAAGCTGCTGGAAAACCATTCTAGAGTGTAATTAGCAGTCTTCGAAAGGGAGGTAAGAAGGAAATGACAAGTATTTTGGACAGGTCAGGAAAACTGCTAGTGAATCCTGTGGATGCCTTGGACCGATGGAGGGAATATTTTGAAGAGTTGCCCAATGTAGGTGAAAATACGATCAGTAATATTTCAGATTTCGAGGTAGAATGGGATAGGAATGATGATGGAAGTAGGATCACATTTGAGGAAGTGGAGAAAATGGTCAATAGATTGCAGTGCAATAAAGCAGCTGGGGTGGATGAAATTAAGTCGGAACTCATACAGTGGAATGTCAGGACTTAAATGGCTACACAGGATAATTGAAATGGACTGGGAATCGGGACAGGTTCCATCAGACTGGACAAAAGCAGTAATCACGCCAGTCTTTAAACATGGAAACAGAAAAGATTGTAACAACTACAGAGGTATTTCTTTAATCAGCGTTGTGGGTAAAATCTTCTCAGGTATTGTTGAAAGGAAAGTGCGAGTATTAGTTGAGGACCAATTGGATGAAAATCAGTGTGGGTTTAGGCCTGTTAGAGGTTGTCAGGACCAGATCTTTAGCTTACGGCAAATAATGGAGAAGTGTTATGAGTGGAACAGGGAACTGTATCTATGCTTTACCGATCTAGAAAAGGCATATGACAGGGTTCCTAGGAGGAAGTTATTGTCTGTTCTACGAGATTAAGGAATAGGAGGCAAACTTTTGCAAGCAATTAAAGGTCTTTACATGGATAGTCAGGCAGCAGTTAGAGTTGACGGTAAATTGAGTTCATGGTTCAGAGTAGTTTCAGCAGTAAGACAAGGCTGCAACCTGTCTCCACTGTTGTTCATATTATTTATGGATCATATGTTGAAAACAATAGACTGGCTGGGTGAGATTAAGATATGTGAACACAAAATAAGCAGTCTTGCATATGCGGATGACTTAGTTGTGATGGCAGATTCGATTAAAAGTTTGCAAAGTAATATTTCAGAGCTAGATCAGAAATGTAAGGACTATGGTATGAAGATTAGCATCTGCAATACGAAAGTAATGTCAGTGGGAAAGAAATATAAACGGATTGAGTGTCAAATAGGGGGAACGAAGTTAGAACTGGTGGACGGTTTCAAGTACTTAGGATGCATATTCTCACAGGATGGCAACATAGTGAAAGAACTGGAAGCGAGGTGTAACAAAGCTAATGCAGTGAGCGCTCAGCTACGATCTACTCTCTTCTGCAAGAAGGAAGTCAGTACCAAGACTAAGTTACCTGTGCACCGTTCAATCTTTCGATCAACTTTGTTGTATGGGAGCGAAAGCTGGGTGGATTCAGGTTACCTTATCAACAAGGTTGAGGTTACGGATATGAAAGTAGCTAGGATGATTCCAGGTACTAGTAGATGGGAACAATGGCAGGAGGGTGTCCACAATGAGGAAATCAAAGAAAAACTGGGAATGAACTCTATAGATGTAGCAGTCAGGGCGAACAGGCTTTGATGGTGGGGTCATGTTACACGCATGGGAGAAGCAAGGTTACCCAAGAGACTCATGGGTTCAGCAGTAGATGGTAGGAGGAGTCGGGGCAGACCAAGGAGAAGGTACCCGGATTCGGTTAAGAATGATTTTGAAGTAATAGGTTTAACATCAGAAGAGGCACCAATGTTAGCACTGAATAGGAGATTTTGGAGGAATTTTATAAGGAGGCTATGCTCCAGACTTAACGCTGAAAGGCATAATCAGTCTTACATGATGATGATGATGATGATGATGATTGTACATCATAAAAATGTTCCTTTGTTGCAACTTTTTTTTTTTTTTTTGTAACGCGATGTTTTATGTAGCTATATACAATGTACAAACCACCAGTCTTGTCTAAATTGATTGCGATTTAAGAGTTTATATATTGATAGTTCGGCAACGGCCTTGCCGCAGTGGATACACCGGTTCCCGCGACATCACCGAAGTTAAGCGCTGTTGGGCGTGGCCGGCACTTGGGAGGGTGTCCATCCAGCCGCCATGCGCTGTTGCCATTTTTCGGGGTGCACTCAGTCTCGTGATGCCAATTGAGGAGCTACTCGACCGAACAGTAGCGGCTTCGGTCAAGAATACCATCATAACGACCGGGAGAGCGGTGTGCTGACCCCATGCCCCTCCTATCCGCTTCCTCCTTTGAGGATGACCCGGCGATCGGATGGTCGCGGTAGGCCACTCGTGGGCTGAAGACGGAGTGCATTTTTATATCGATAGAAAGCTTAACTTAGAAAATTTGTGGCGTCTGTCCCACCTTTTCGTTATGCTGCGGTTATAAAATGTTCTGGCACTTTTGCCTTTCTATGATAATTTAACGTCCGCCTTAAAGATTTCGTGGATGCTGATCTATATGTGTTCTTTTTCCTTTGTTGCAGCTTTTCTTCTGGTGCTTCATACCATCTGAAGTTTCGTTTTCACAGTACTTGGAATTCAACACTCGTTTTGATGTTTTGTGCCGACCAGAGTGGACGAGCGGTTCTAGACGGTGCAGTCTGGAACCGCGCGACCGCTACGGTCGCAGGTTCTAATCTTGCCTCGGGCATGCATGTCTGTTAGGTTTAAGTAGTTTACGTTCTAGGCGACTGATGACCTCAGAAGTTAAGTCCCATAGTGCTCAGAGCCGTTTGAACCATGTTGATGTTTTGTTTTAGATAGTGTTGGCAAGTGTGGAATGATATTGACAACTACTAAATGTGTTTTTGTAATATCGGTGATCTCTCTCTCTCTCTCTCTCTCTCTCTCTCTGTGTGTGTGTGTGTGTGTGTGTGTGTGAACTGCTATTTGTTTTGGTAAAAACATTTGTTCTGGTCTAGCGAGGGCAAGGGGCACAAGCTGCATCGTCAATGTGATCGAGTCCGGTCTTGTCAATTTGTATACGCTGAGGGCTGCTGCTTGCCGCGTCAGATCGTCGGAACACAATGTGATGTCGTCCAACATGTTTCTGCCGGGTGACGGAGTAAATACCTATGCAGCGGCGGCCTCGGTCACTCTGTCCGCGAGCCCAGTAATTTGCTCAAGTTGGCCTCTTGCGTTACCGAGAGCAGAGTGTAAGAATCTGTGGCAAGCGGCACAACCGTATGGATCGGAGAAGTAGCTCTGAGGCGTCCCGTCTAGCCACGATGCGGAAGTGTCGCAGGAACAGGGACGATTTCATATCACCAGTTTCCTCCCTGTGATACAACTGTCTCAGGCATTGAGTGTGAGACAGGGATAGCCCCTGAAAGAACTCATCTTTTGGTAATTGGCACTTTCTGGAGGCAGATAGGTTTCTAATAATGCTGCTAACCGTCGTCGGCAGAGTGACATTAGCATGTTTAGCGGAGTTTATCCTGGCAGTGACGAAATAGCTTTCGATATAAGTGAACCAAAATGATGGACAGTCCCTCTAGAGGGCTGGTGCTTTAAATGACACGTGATTCCCTTCCGCTGCTAGGAGCGTCCCGAGGAGTGGCAGCAGGTAATGTTACTCGTCGGCTACAGGGAGTTGGAGGCAGAGGCACACCCCGGACACAAATAGACATGGTGTAGGCCGCCGGCGAGGGTGTGGTAGGGTTTGTCAGGGTGCCCCGACTTGCACTTCCCTGGCTGCATGACTGAGGCAACTCTGGTAGTAACACCATAGGTCGTACTAGTTCTTCCAGTCATATTGGTAGCAGCTCTTCATGTCGCTGTTGCAGCGGAGCCATCTATTCCTTATGGTATCTCTGCTGCTAGCACAATAGCTGCTGCTGCTGTTGTTATCAGTTGTTCCTGGCATAGAGGTGGGTCGTTCGCGAAACAACGACTCCAAAGGAACGGGTTCACGAACATGAAAGTCAAGAACGAGGAACGACTTGTAAGTGACGGTCGCTCACCGTTCACTTCAGTCGCGGTCAGTCTCGTTCACCTCATCCGGTCTAGTTCATCCGTTCCTTGTTTCCCCCTCGGTATCTCTCTGTCACTCTAGTTCTTTTTGTGTAGTTGCATGGTCCAGTTTTACTTTTTATATCAAAAAATAAGTTGGATGTAATACAAACATATTTTTCAGGCAACAAAGAGAGAAATTTGCTTATTTCGTCGTTGTTCTGATCAACTGTGCTACCCATATTTATCACAAATCAACTTGTTATTTATTTGACCATTTAAAGGAGCACACACTGCACTTTTTACTCGTAAATTAAAAACCTCATATGCTTCATTTAACTACTAATGTTTAAGGTATGTGTTAGTAACTGTGGTGTAAGAAAGTTTACTTAAAAATAGCGATTTTCTGATTTCTACAAACAAAGTCAATGTGTCACTTAGAGAGGCTCTTATTTTTCAAGTCTGATTTTTTTCAGCTTAATTATTGATACTGTGTTGTTGCATTAACTTTAATAAGACAACCTACAGACCCACTGTCTACTAATCGTGTGGGACAAATGTGAGGAAAAAAATCATATTTTATTTTAAGTATACTTATTCTTTGATAAATTCTCTTCTTTGCTGTGGAAGTTTTTGGGACTATTCAGGAAAAACTTTGTATGTACCTTCTGTTCTTCGTTTCCTTCTAACTTACTGATTACAGTGTTTCATGAGCTTGACGCCACTTTGAGCCGGTTAATTTAGAGCAACCACGACATCTTCACATTAACGATATTGTGAAGAAACTGTCTTAAGGAATATATCACTCGAATGAAATCTGTTTAAAGATACTGTTATTTTATTAGAAATGAAGTGTTCAGTCACATCTGTAATAGTTTTTGGGATTTGATCGATTTCTACTTGAATGCTTTCGTGACTGTTTTCATTTTTCATTCAGAAGATTAAGACGACAGAATAGAAGACAGGAATCATAAACGATTTTTCAGTTTGTGCAAAGCCACACGTGGGGCATCACTATCCACTATCTGATATACATATACAAAGTTTTGAAAGAATTCCGAAATCCAGATAATGCTTTGGCTTTTGAAGTGGCACAAGATAGTGCTTTCACCTACATGCATAGAAGGAAAATTTGGGTCGTAATACAGCTTTATCGTGGAACATGAGTTATAGACACCTCCGGAGAACGGAAAGAGGAGTTAATTAAAAAATAATCGCTTCATACATCGTCTACCCGCAAGGTAAGTAGGAGGGATTTTTTTCCAAAACGTTTTCAAGCAAAACACACACACATCTCTAAGAGTAGTAGAATTTTGTGCTGTTGTGAAACAAACTAATGATTTAACTAAAAAGCCATTCAGTGCATAAGTTATGGGCAATTTTCTCCTGCTCTTTTCAGAATTAATTTGAATGACCGAAACATGTGTAAAATTTCTCAACTCTGAATGACTAGTGAAATTCAATTTTCTTTTATTTTCAGATACATTTGTGTGTAATTTTTATGTTTTAATTACATACATAAGTACTTAAAGAATTACTGAATTTCACTCTCGTCTGTTTATGGGTGCCTGCACTCACTCAGAAGTTCTTTTTCTCAGATAACGGATGGTTGATTCCATACTGAAACTTGGGGCCCCTTTCAGGTAGCAACTGATCCAAATCTGAGTCTTGCTTCATTTAATTTCGTAAGTTTCGACGATCTCCTAGCATACAATAATGTCACGTAGAAGAAGGTGTAATTAGATGAATGACGAACACTAACTTCGCTTAACGACGTTTTATTCAGCACTTGCACATACAAGAGCGCGGTGCAAACTTCCTCCGGACAGAACACATACAGTATATATACAGCTGCAGAACATTCCAGCACAGTGATTCTTGATATTTGTGGTACTTTTAGAATGTATTGGTATTGGAACAGAATATAGAAATTAAAACTGTACAGTCCCGATGAGTTTCGAACTTACAACATTCCGTCCAACAGTTTAGGATCATAACCACTAAACCACAGTGCTACTCATCTTCTGCTGTGACATTGCTCCCTCCTTAAGTGAACAGCGTTTCGGTGTTACGTCCTCCTAGTCCGGGAACGAGTCATCGGTTCTGCATACTCCGACTCCTGATGACTGATTCTCGCCCTGGCGGTGATCTTCTTAGAACTTCTTTCGCAGCTACGCTCTTCGTCAACTTTCCGCTTGTTGCCTGTCGCTGGAGCTTCGAATTTACCCTGTGTTGCAGGATACTTATAGGGCTTCATTCGAAGGACGTGGACCGTATCTCTGATCTTTCGTCGTCTTGCGTAGGGGGCGAAATATTCATCTTCATAAGTAACATCAGACAACTGTCTTACAACCTTATAAGGTCCAAAGTAGCGCCTGAGGAGCTTCTGAGAGAGACCAACCTTCAGATGAGGTGTGAAGCTCCAGACGAGGTCACCAGCCTGGTAGATAGCAGGGCGGTGGCTCGCGTCGTACCTTCGGCGATCGTTTTCTTGAGCCTGCAGCGTGCGGAGTCCAGCTAACTGCCGAGCTTCCTCAGCTCTGGTTAACATCTGGCCCATGTAGTCGTCGTCCACGTCATCAGGATGTAACGGAAACACAGTGTCCATTGTCGTAGTCGCCTCACGCCCATGCACCAGGAAAATGGCGTAAATTCTGTGGTGTCTTGTTTGGCGGTGTTGTAGGCAAACGTCACGAAAGGTGGCACCTCATCCCAGTTGCTCTGCTCAACATTGACGAAAATGATATCATGTCGGCCAAGGTCTTTTTAAGGCGTTCATTAAGCCCGTTAGTTTGCGGATGGTAGGCAGTCGTCATGTGATGAGTAACGTTGCACCGACGGTTTATCTCTGTTACAAGATTAGATTGAAAAACTTTCCCGCGATCCGTGATTAACGACCTTGGGGCACTGTGTTTTGATACAATATCTTCCATGATGAATTTCGCTACCTCGGTTGCTTCGGCTATTTTCACGGCTTTCGTAATGGCAGAGCGTGTCAGATAATCAGTGCAAACAATAATTCATCTACTGCAACTAACCGACGTTGGAAAGCGTCCGAGGAGGTCAATCCCAACACGCTGAAAGGCGTTTCGGCTGGTGGAATTCGTATGAGTCGGCCAGGTGGTTTCTGAGGAACTGCCTTTCTCCTCTGACACTCTCGACAGTGCGACACACAGTGACGGACACTCCTAAATAAACCTGGCCAGAAAAATATCTTGCGTATTCTATCGTATTTCTTAATAAATCCTAAATGTCCGGCCTCAGGTGTGAATATCTAAGCGCATGTGTTTACGAACGACTGGCGGCCACCTCTTTCTCGACGGAACCAAGTTTTTCTTGCAAAGTAATCCATTAACTACCATAAATTGTCCTTTCACATCCTCCGACCGATGTGATGCAGACACAATGATAGATATATTGGCGTGCTTCTGCTGCTCAGCAGAGAGATCCTGAAGCGAGACATTCACTATCTTCATCAAAGTCTTGATAGTCTTGCACAGGGTTTCTTGAGAGATAGTTGGCATCTTGGTATTTTCTTCAAGTATTGTACTCTATGGTAGTGTCATACTCTTGAAGATGTAGTGCCCACCTGGCCAGTCGTCCTGTTGGATCCTTAAGACCTGTCAGCCAGGAAAGTGAATGATGGTCTCTAAGAACTGTGAATGGCCTTACGTAGAGATA
This sequence comes from Schistocerca nitens, assembly GCF_023898315.1. NCBI lineage: Eukaryota > Metazoa > Arthropoda > Insecta > Orthoptera > Acrididae > Schistocerca > Schistocerca nitens. The sequence continues at coordinate 956,850,457 of NC_064616.1, forward strand.
CTTTCGAAATTAAGACATGGCCAAGATCACAGCAAGACATTCTCTTTCTGTAGCTCAATAGGTTCTCTCGGCTTTTGTAAGTGTCCTAGAAGCATAGGCTATAACCTTCTCTTTTCCATCTGAAATTTGCACCAGAACAGCACCGATCCCTTACCCACTGGCATCTGTGTGTAGTTCTGTGGGTGCTCTCTCATCATACACACCAAGTACAGGGTCAGTCGTCACAGCTTTCCGCAGCACATCGAAAGAAACTTGTTGAACACCACCCCAGATAAATTTAGCATCAGCTTTTAACAACTGTTGGAGTGGCCTGGCTTTGATACAGAAGTCTTTGATAAAACGACGGTGATAAGAACATAATCTGAGGAAACTTCTCACATCTCTTTTAGGAATAGGAAATTCCGTTATAGATTTCACCTTCTCTGGGTCTGGCCCCACACCTTCATTTGACACAAGGTGTCCAAGTATTTTGATTTCTTTTCCTACTAAGAGACACTTTCTTGGATTAAGTTTCAGTCCGCCTTGTTGGAGACACTTAAGAACGGCCCTCAGTCTTTTGATATGTTCATCAGATGTCTCTGGGCACACTATAATGCCATCTAAATAAAAAAGACACATCGCCCACTTTAGGTGCCTTAGAAGATTATCCATCATCCGTTCAAAGTTGCTGGTGCATTACACAAACCAAACGGCATTACCTTAAACTCATACAGGCCCTCAAGGGAGGTGAATGCAGTTTTCTCACAATCAGCTTTATCTACTTCGATTTGCCAGTATCCCGAGAACACGTCCATGCTTGAGAAAAACTTAGCCCCCATTAGAAAATCTAGTGTATCGCCCATTCGTGGAAGAAGGTAAACGTCCTTTTTAGTTATCTTATTTAGCTTCCTGTAATCAACAAAAAAGCGCCAACTGCCATCCTTCTTGATGACGAGGACCACTGGTGACGACCATGGGCTCTGCGAAGGCTAAATGATGTCATTCTTCGTCATTTTCCCTACCTCGTCGCGAATTATTCGACGTTCCATTGCAGACACACGGTATGCTCTCTGGCTTATTGGTTGATGGTCTCCAGTGCTAATTCGATGCTTCGCCATCGATTTCTCTAATTTGCTCTTCACCTGTGGGTTGAAGCATTCAGAGAACTCTTGAAGAATGGCAGGTAGCTTCTTCTGTTGTTCGTTAGTGAGATCTGGTGATAGTCGAGCTAGAAGCTCTTGTCTCGTAGTGGTGGCGATAATTTCGCCCACAGACTCAGCATGGGAGTTTTCTATGACGCTCAGCTATTCTTTAGTTAACGGCTCAGCGTTTGCTGTGCACATGGGTCTTGGAAGGACCTGCGGTTCTCGCCGACAGTTAACTATCCACAATTCACCGAAACCGTTCTCAAACGAGACGACAGAGGCTGGAATGGCCAAGTTATTCTTCAGTGGTATGCTTCTCTTACATTCCACTACAAGATCTATGGGTTGATGCATGGCATGACACGTGACTGTTAACTTTCTACCGCTGACTGCAGGAATGATCACTTCATCCAGCACACATAGTCTCCACACACTCGAATGTGCATCTTCCTATCCACAGTATCTCATCTCGTCTAGCATAATCTTCGAGCGACCTCAATCTATAATTGCCTGAGAGGCTTTCAAGAAGTACCATGCGATAATGACATCATGACTACACTCTTGTAATACGAAGAATTCTAAGGTCACGTATACCCACACGAATGACACATCTTCCTGTAGATTTTACATATTTCAGATTAGCAACCTTAGGCATAGATGTTTTGCTGTCGACGAATACGGTTTTCTGCAGCTGGCGATGGTACGTCTCCGAAATGACTGAATATGATGCTCCAGAGACCACAAGAGCTTGGGCTGGTCGGCCATCCATCAGGATATCGACGTAGTTCCCTATTATTTTTATAGTGATCGACGGCGGAGGAATTTTCTCTTCAGTGGTCTCACCTCCAAGGAAGGTCGTACCCTTTATTTTGCCAGGTTGCGGCGGCTAGGTGATCGGTTGGATCTTCTAAACGGCGATGGAGACCTCGATCGGCGTGTTGGGGAGCGCCCTCTCCAGTGGCTAGTTTGTGGCGATGGTGACCTACGTCGTCCTGCACCCACATCTTCTTGTTCATTTTCGTCGTACCGGAGTTGGCGTCGACTAAGATCGGTCTCCTGTCTTCTGGTGCGGGCGTCATCAAATATCCGCCGGCCGCCTTTCTCGACAGTAGAACACCACATGTCTCGGTCGTCTACAGTGGAAACCTACTGGCTGGTTATCTTGGGTACTCCAGATGTCAGTCTTTATTGGTGGCAAACAGGTTCATCATGCGGCATTGTAGGAATGTAACTCCACCTGGGTCTCGACTTTTTCACCGTTTTAAAGGGAAATGAAGGACGAGAGATTGGGTTGAATGTCTGTTCCACTTCCTCCCTTATGACCTCTTGAATATTTTACACAGCTCCAAGACGTCTTGAATGTACGATGCTACAATTTCTCGTAGACGCTGTGCCCTGCACTTTAATTTATCTTCAGCCTTGCACTTCTGTCGTTGTGTGTCGCCGAAATACTTGTGCAGTTCCGCCTGGAATACTTCCCAACTTGTGAACTTCTCCTCATTGTTCTCATACCATAGCTTCACAGTGCCCTCCAAGTAGAAAAATACGTTAGCCAAACGCACGGTGTCATCCCAATGTTAAATTTGGCTATACGCTCATATACCTTCAGCCACTTGTTTGGATCTTGGCCATTGTCACCAGAGAACCCGGAACGATGTCTCATGTGGTGGCACACAGTTGATGTCATTGTAATGTCCTCTTCTTCTTCTGTCTCCGAAAGATTACAATCTGTTGAATATGGCTCGAACTCGGGTTTCTCGCCACGTAAACGGCGGCTCTGTCGTGGCCTGATGGGAGCCACTGTGTCGTCGATAATGTGCACTACCACAAGTGGCAATACCCGGCACCTCCACCAGAATAATGTCACGCAGAAGAAGGAGTAATTAGATGAATGACGAACACAAACTTCACTGAACGAAGGTATATTCAGCACTTGCACATACGAGAGCGCTGAGCGAACTGCCTCCGGCCAGAACACATACATTATACACTCCTGGAAATTGAAATAAGAACACCGTGAATTCATTGTCCCAGGAAGGGGAAACTTTATTGACACATTCCTGGGGTCAGATACATCACATGATCACACTGACAGAACCACAGGCACATAGACACAGGCAACAGAGCATGCACAATGTCGGCACTAGTACAGTGTATATCCACCTTTCGCAGCAATGCAGGCTGCTATTCTCCCATGGAGACGATCGTAGAGATGATGGATGTAGTCCTGTGGAACGGCTTGCCATGCCATTTCCACCTGGCGCCTCAGTTGGACCAGCGTTCGAGCTGGACGTGCAGACCGCGTGAGACGACGCTTCATCCAGTCCCAAACATGCTCAATGGGGGACAGATCCGGAGATCTTGCTGGCCAGGGTAGTTGACTTACACCTTCTAGAGCACGTTGGGTGGCACGGGATACATGCGGACGTGCATTGTCCTGTTGGAACAGCAAGTTCCCTTGCCGGTCTAGGAATGGTAGAACGGTGGGTTCGATGACGGTTTGGATGTACCGTGCACTATTCAGTGTCCCCTCGACGATCACCAGTGGTGTACGGCCAGTGTAGGAGATCGCTCCCCACACCATGATGCCGGGTGTCGGCCCTGTGTGCCTCGGTCGTATGCAGTCCTGATTGTGGCGCTCACCTGCACGGCGCCAAACACGCATACGACCATCATTGGCACCAAGGCAGAAGCGACTCTCATCGCTGAAGACGACACGTCTCCATTCGTCCCTCCATTCACGCCTGTCGCGACACCACTGGAGGCGGGCTGCACGATGTTGGGGCGTGAGCGGAAGACGGCCTAACGGTGTGCGGAACCGTAGCCCAGCTTCATGGAGACGGTTGCGAATGGTCCTCGCCGATACCCCAGGAGCAACAGTGTCCCTAATTTGCTGGGAAGTGGCGGTGCGGTCCCCTACGGCACTGCGTAGGATCCTACGGTCTTGGCGTGCATCCGTGCGTCGCTGCGGTCCGGTCAGGTCGACGGGCACGTGCACCTTCCGCCGACCACTGGCGACAACATCGATGTACTGTGGAGACCTCACGCCCCACGTGTTGAGCAATTCGGCGGTACGTCCACCCGGCCTCCCGCATGCCCACTATACGCCCTCGCTCAAAGTCCGTCAACTGCACATACGGTTCACGTCCACGCTGTCGCGGCATGCTACCAGTGTTAAAGACTGCGATGGAGCTCCGTATGCCACGGCAAACTGGCTGACACTGACGGCGGCGGTGCACAAATGCTGCGCAGCTAGCGCCATTCGACGGCCAACACCGCGGTTCCTGGTGTGTCCGCTGTGCCGTGCGTGTGATCATTGCTTGTACAGCCCTCTCGCAGTGTCCGGAGCAAGTATGGTGGGTCTGACACACCGGTGTCAATGTGTTCTTTTTTCCATTTCCAGGAGTGTATATACAGCTACAGAACATTCCAACAATGATTCTTGATATTTGTGGATACTTATAGAAATTATTGGAACCGAATATACAAATTAAAATTGTGCAGTTCAGATGCGTTTCAAACCTACGTCCTTCTATGAGTTTCTATGCAACAGTTTAGTATCATAACGACTAATCCACAGTGCTACTCAGCTTCTATTACGACAATATTTATGAAGTGACGTCCGTTGGGGATACAAAGTTTCTGATTTTAACACGCACTTTCTCTGGGCGTTCGTCGAAGATGTGATTTTTCCAAATAACTCGTCACTTCTCACAAAGATAGTATAGTACTCTGATGTGCACTTAATTTATACAGCTACACGTTGTAGAAAAAAACTGACATACTATAACACTCCTGTCTGCTACTATTGTACCATAACCTTAAAGCTGGAAACAGGCTTTGAAATAAAACTATTTTGTTATAGCAATTATGGTATAAAGTAACAGAGCAGTGTTACCCTCTGGGAGGATTTTTGTTAAGTTGACCGTGTTGTACCTAACGGAAATGGCTTACCGGAAATGAAAGTCGGAATTACGTAAATATTTGAACAGTACCAAACAAAATTTTGCCTATCTGCACTGTTCAACGGATAAAGAAAACGGCCGCCAGCCTAACTAGGCAAGAGAGTGATTAACATTCTCGTTTAGGAAAGTAGGTATAAGTAACTATAACGGACAAACACAACCTAGACTTGGCCAAACGCGAGTGCAATGAACTCTAACACACATATGTTTTAAGATTGAAGCTAAAAACTGGAGTAGCACAAAAACTAATTGCAAAATTATAACACGCACAGAAAAACACTTTCAGGGCTTACACAAACTGAGTGGTCTTTATACTGTTAATATGCACACAAGAGAGGCAAACTATTAGTAAACAAGAGTGTATAACGTTTCACAACAGCAGCTTTCTTACTTTTACTACATCGAAACACAATGTTAACAAAATTGCAAGAAACTGGCTCACCTTTTAGAATTTACTACAGATATCAAGGTGATCATTAGCTAAGCAAAACTTTAGAAGCCTCAGTCTCAAGAACTTTTAATTTTGAATTTGGCAACAACACATTAATAGTCAGTTTTGCTAGGAAAATTATTTCGGCAAGCATCATTAACTTTAACTCACTCTCTTGCCACATTAACTTTAACTTTACTCTGTCCAATAGGCATTAATTAGCTAACTGAGTTTTAACGTACTTTCAATAACGACACTCAGTAATCACTTTAGTTCAAACGGAGAGGACCCTGAGAGGTGTTATGATGAGGAGAAAAGTCAAGGTAGGTACATAAATTCAGATATAGATTACCTTATATTTCAGCACAATAACACATCCATTAAGCTGATCCTTCACTGTACATCTTTACCGTGTTACGTTACAGTGATTGCGCAATGTGGTGGCAACGGCATGTTGGTAGGTGGAATTGCAGGCAGAATTGCTGGACTCTGTCATTTCTTGGTGGCGATGATAGATACAAATTCGAGAATAGCCCAGCTATTTATCCATCCATCCGAGGCATTGGAAAATAACAGAAAAGCCTCTCTCGAAACCAGCACTATGCAATTTTTATACGACAGTGCACGGACTCGTAGCTCATCTCTGACTGCTGGCTCGTCCTCGACTGACTGCTCGTCCCCGACTCACTGCTCGTCCCCGACTGACTCTTGTTCCACCTTTTCCACCTAGGCCAACCACATTTTGCGCGCGCTACACAGTTCCGTTCCCGAGGGGAACCACTACACCTCTTATACACAGAATAACTAAGAGCCCTAAGTGAGGATCAGCAGTTTACGTAACAGCAAACAAACACATTAAATAAAACAGAACATTTTCACATATTGACATTTCTACAAAAAAATATTCACACAAAATTACAATTATATACAGTAAGTTTTGTTCCCTCCAAATGGGACAAAGTATTTACAGTACAGATACACTACTTTGCATTGAAACAAACTACGATATCAAAGTTTTAACAAAGAAAAGAGTATACAATTTTGTGTTATCTATTCAATCAAAAACATTTACAGGTTCTTAACGATGTAATATTAAATTAAAAAAAAATAGATGAGTAGAGCATTAGAGCTATGGTGTTACAAGACGACAGTCTGCTTTCAGGTACTTCACCCTAGTAAAGCAGATACTAGTATATATAACTTTCCATAAATGAAAGGAAAACGGAGATACCATACATGCGACGATTACCAGCTTGCCTGGAAAATGAATGAAGGCTATAGGGCTCCGAAATGGGTTCCACACTCCATACTTCTGTTCTGCCAGCTCTGACGTCTTTTTACAGCCTTACGTTCACTCGCGCTTCACGTCAGCCGGGTAATGTCTTATTTTCTAAGGACACATTCAGCTTAGGAAATCGAAATCAACCTGTCTGCATAAGACAATCAGTGAATTTATCATGCATAAATAATGATTGAGTGTACTTGTTTCAGATGTTCCATTTTTTTTATTTTTTTTATTGAAACTGTTCGACGATATTTTCTTCGGGGTCAACTCATCTTTGGTATGTAATGAATGGTTCACCTGACGTAGCGCTAAGATGGTACAGTAGTCTGTACGGGAACATGATAAATAACCACTATTCCATCTGCTACAACAGTTCCGGTTGTTACTTTATGGCTATGGGACTTAACATCTGTGGTCATCAGTCCCCTAGAACTTAGAACTAATTAAACCTAACTAACCTAAGGACAACACACACATCGATGCGCGAGGCAGGATTCGAACCTGCGACCGTAGCAGTCCCGCGGCTCCGGACTGAGCGCCTAGAACCGCAAGACCACCGCGGCCGGCTGTTACTTTATGTAACGCATGTCTAGCAACTGCACGCTCTATGACCCCAGTGCCGTGAAAGGTAGCAGTGTACAGACTGCTGGGGACCAAGGCCTTTCGGGCATTTGTCGCGGGGGAAATTGCCTACGAAGAAGTGTGGTATGTCCTGTGAACCGAGGACGCTAAACACATATGCACTCTGAATATTCGCAATACACTTTGGTGCCGTCAAGAGTTCCCTCAATCAAAACCAGCCGTGACATGAAGTCTGGCTTCACACACCATGACACCAGGAGTAACTCCGCTGTGCCTCTCAAAGTTACTGGAAGAAAGGAACCTCAAATCAGGTAACTGCTGTAATCGCGTATGATGGTCATCCAGGTAAGCGCAGTGCCACAATTTATTGCTGAGTACAATGACACACCATTTTTAGAAGTCAATACTTCACCGTTGCGGACCACCCTAAACACAATATTTTGTATTGTGGTATTAATGGAAGCTTACTCATTCGACAGTGATTTCTTATGCGAGCTGTTGCTTATCTCCTACCGGTAGTGCGGAATGACACAGAATGATGCAGGGAATCCGTTTCTTCCTCTCATATGGTAGGTGCGGATGGGAGTCGGCTACGACATCCTTGGGGCATATTATTCTGAGCCTCGCTTGCGGTGGATAGGCATTTCGACAGGAACCAAGACGACGTCTATACCCGCCCACACTTTACCATGCAGTCCACCATCTGGACACTGTCACATCCAAATGTGCAACAAATGTGGATACTAAACAAACCGACAATCTAACCAAGTAGAGATCCACAATGAGGCCCCTTTCAAACATTATCAGATGCGGATACGCTTTCTGACACTAAAGCGCAATATCTTCGAGCCATTCAATGTAATCACTCAAAATCCGTTGCTGCTCACGTCCCTTGGTAATGGCACTAAACACGAACAACACCAATGTACTCTGGTGGCCGTCTTACAAGTCACAGATAATTGAAACTATACTAATTTAGATGCCTGCCTATGGTGTGTACGTCTATAAAGTTATATTGACATACGGCCGTGCCTTCTGGGTGCTTAATTTTTTTGTCAGGTTGTGCTTATCTGCTGCTTAAAGCTGAGTGAAACTGCCAAGTCTTGCCGGCGTTTGAGTTCAGTTTAAGCATTGAGTCATAAGAAACAGTAAAAGTTCGTGTTCACTCGGCAGTAGAACCAAATAACATGGTGAAAGTCGACGGCCGATTCACAGTTCTTGGGCGTCTCCGATGCACAGGCAAAATCCTGTCAATAGTGAAGCAGGTTCTAATGGTTCAAACGGCTCTAAGCAGTATGTCCCCTAGACATAGAACTACTTACACCTAACTAACTCGCTACGGTCGCAGGTTCGAATCCTGCCTCGGGCATGGATGTATGTGATGTCTTTAGGTTAGTTAGGTTTTAAGTACTTCTAAGTTCTAGGGGACTGATAACCTCAGAAGTTAAGTCCCATAGCGCTCAGAGCCATTTGAACCATTTTTGAACCTAACTAACTTAAGGGCATCACACACATCCATGGCCGAGGCAGGATTGGAACCAGCGACCGTAGCTGTCATGTGGTTCCGGACTGAAGCGCCTAGAACCGCTCGACCACAGTGGCTGGCTGTGAAAGTAGGTCCCGGCGGCTCCGTCACTCGGCAGTTTCTAGTGCGGCATGGTGTCGGATATAGCGAAGATTCCCATTGAGGCTCTTACTGAGGAACTACAAGTGCAGTCGGCACCTGGCCCAGAGCTCGACAGAAGATGCCTCTAGGAGGCTTTGCACACCCGAAATACCCAGGCCATTTAGATATACTAAAGGAACTCTAGACCCATCTTCGGCCTGCATTCTCATTGACCGGAGTAGAATTGTCTTCATTCGTGAGTCCCTTCTCTAACTGAGCCCCGATGACCTGCTAAGATGTGTCTGGAGGCAACCCACACACCAGTGGGATACCAACCGGACTGTTAGTCACCGTTTAGCCCGACAACCTGGAGTGATGGTCTGGGGTGCTATTTCTTTTCATAGCAAGAGGCCTTTGATTGTCATCCACGGCATTCTTACAAAACAGTGGTACGTCGACGAAATTCTGCCCCCAGTTTTGTTGCCTTTTCTGGCAAGCCAACCTGAGCTTACATATCAGCAAGATAATATCCATAGGCACATGACAAGAATTACTACTGTTGACCTCCTGCTTGCCAAACACTACCTGGACCAGTCAGGTTACCGAATCTCTCCTCAGTTGAGATAGTTTGGAGCAACATGGGTGGGGTCCTCAAATGAGCTCGGGATTTTGAGGATCTAACGCGCCATTTGGACAGAATGTGGTACGGTATCCCTCAGGAGGACATAGAACAACTCTATCGATCAATGCCAAGCCGAATAACTACTTGCATAAGGACCAGACGTGGACCAATGCGTTACTGACTTGCTCAATTTATAAAGCTATTTCTCTTGAATAAATCGTCCATTGTTTCTGAAATGTTAATCATTTGTTTATCTGTACATGTACGTCACAACTACTGATTTCTGTCACATAAATTCCTTCGTGGTGTGTCTCTTTTACCTTACTGTATACAGGCATCCGTAGACAGGTTTAGCCCTCCTAAATTTCACAAAACTAGTCTGTCTATGAGCAAGTGCATCCCAAGTCACTGAACGTTTGCAAAAATGTGGTCACAGTCTCGTTTGTCTTCCCCGAGAAAGTAGGGATGAAAGTTATAACAGGAAAATTGCTCACACTACACTAGGGAGGTAGGTCGCGGCAGTAGCTGTTGGCTGCTTAGGGGTTTCTATAGTAGTCTGACAAGCTTTTGGCGTAGCCGTTCGTAACCGCAACACCTCACCTTGTTCCCCTAGCTGAAGGGTTCTGATTACGAATTTACTAATTTTTGTAATCAAAGCTACAAGGGGGACAGCTTTCAGTGACAGGTTATTGTCAATAACAAATTCAGGCATGGGTACAAATCGGAAAAACGTTTACTTTCTGATCAACTAGAAACGAATTGGGCAGAGGAAAATACAGTAATCAAACAGAAAATAAAACTTTGTCTTATCCGTTACGATGCTCGAACGATGCTCGCGACAAAGCTACTATAATGGACTCGTGCTAGTGGAACTTACTTTAGTTTCGACTCATGTAATCGACGATGTGGTGACGGTGCGGTGGAGTTGGAGCATCAGCAGCAACAGCTGCGTATGGGCAGCAGATGCGATACGCAGGATCCTCATCAAAGTGGCTACCACACAGTGTGGCGTCGACTGCCGGCATTGCACGAGGCCCGATGGCAGCGATGGCTTGGGTTGCTCTGTGCCAGGTGGCATGGTGGCAGGACGTGCAGTGGGGCCAGTGTGCTGGCAGCAAGTGACAGGCTCTAAAGATGCGATACGCAGGATCCTCATCAAAGTGTCTACCACACAGTGTGGCGTCGACTGCCGGCATTGCACGAGGCCCGATGGCAGCGATGGCTTGGGTTGCTCTGTGCTAGGTGGCACGGTGGCAGGACGTGCAGTGGGGGCAGTGTGCTGGCAGCAAGTGACAGGCTCTAAAGAATTTGACAGTGTTGCGTGGGAGGGTCAAAGTGGCTACCACACAGTGTGGCGTCGACTGCCGGCATTGCACGAGGCCCTCCACGATTCTGGCGATGGCAGCGATGGCTTGGGTTGCTCTGTGCCAGGTGGCACGGTGGCAGGACGTGCAGTGGGGCCAGTGTGCTGCCAGCAAGTGACAGGCTCTAAAGAATTTGACAGTGCTGCGTGGGAGGGTCGAGTGTGGCTGAATGCATCTGAACAACAGCACTCTTCCAACCGACGTGCTTATTCAGGGCAGCGCGGTTCACATACACGCATCTATCGCCAACATAAGAAAGGAAAATGCTTCACAACGAAGTCGGGTCCTAAATCGCAACATTGATTACAGATATCAGGAGTAGCTATGGGCTACAACAAACTCAAGGCCCAGCTCCCACCTCAGAATATTGCGTTGCGGTAACCGTCTGCAAAGGATAAATAATCTGCATATCGAATCAAACGGTGAGACTGTTCCCACGTTCTGATAGCATTTTTTCTGAATAGCTGTGGGATGGCGCTCTGGATTCAGTGGTATACGGTTGAGAGGACGTTTGAAATAACGAAGACATATCTATGTTGCTAAATTGACAGACCCACCAGCTTTATTGCTAAAGACTAACTGATTCATCAGTGCCTGTGGAAACCACCGACAGGCTGATTAGAAGTGGCGTCTAAGAGGATAGGAAAAGTGCATATGTCTGGGTCAACAGATGGCTGGCCAGAGAGGACGAGAGCTCTGCTCCACCACATATCCTAATCAACTTCACCACCAACGCTATTTCTGAAGATTCGCCTCGATATCAGTGACAGTCATGAGAATAGTGTTTACCAAGCAACTTGTGAACAAGACATTGGTTGATGGTGGCATCTGCTACCACAACAAGCTACGTTCAGACACAGTCCGCAAGAGAAACTTAGTTACTTCAAATGGTGATTACAAATTTGCTTTGAAATATCTGTTTCCCGTATAGGCTGCCAGTCTACCTTGTACACTATGGTGAATTGGTTATAGCATATAGACAGGTAAGAAGTTGTCGATCATTAGGAAATGTATTGAGTTTATGTGATGTTGGTGCACTGCACAAAGCCTGTGGCTTACATTAGTCATTGCCTGAGAAAGCACAGCTTCCTCTGCTACGTCAGTTATCTCACAACTTATTCCTTCAGTCTGTATTATATTATCCTGTATGAGGTCACTATTCAAGGTACCTGGTGTGTGATATGCATAAACGGATAGTGGGCTCCAGTTCTGTGGTTAGGCTACATAAGTATCCTGAGGCGTCATTCTTTTCTTACCTACATTATTTAAAAATCTATTCATTTATTTATGTGCTTTTGTAAACTGTTCACCGTTTGAAACTTCCTGGCAGATTAAAACTGTGTGGTGGACCAAGACTCGAACTTCGGGCCTTTGCCTTTCGTGGGCAAGTGCTCTACCAACCCAGCTACACAAGCACGACTCACGCCCTGTCCTCGCAGCTTTACTTCTGCCAGTACCTCGTCTCCTACCTTCCAAACTTTACAGAAGCTCTCCTCCTATCCTTTCTTTCAGGAGTGCTAGTTCTGCAAGGTTAGCACGAGAGCTTGTATATCTTCTACACCGCCAGCTTAGCTGAGTGGTAATGTGTTTGCCCCCTATGCAGCGGGTCCGATTTCGATTCCCTGCCGGGTTGGAGATTTTCTTCGCCCGTGGACTGCTTGCTGTGTTGTCATCATCATCATCAACGACGGGAAAGTCGCCCAACATGGTATCACCTGAAGTAGGACTTGCAATCCGGCGGCCGGACTCCCCCGGTTGGGGCCTCCCTGCCAACAATGCCACATGACCATTGTTTTGTATATCTTCTGGTACTCCTCAGTTTGTCCTTCAACTTCTCAAATTCCTACTTTCTGATATCATACAAATACACAGAAGAAATTTAGAAATCTGTTCAAATATTTTTAAAGGACTCTAACCCGACATTACTTTGTAGGTGTGGTAAGTCGTGCATTATTTGTTGAGATGCTTTGTTGGAAATTTTCCCGGCTTGAATATTTTTAGCTCGGTAAGATCTAACCAACGTGCCTATCTCCCTCAACACCTTGCCACAGGATCTGATGATAGATGGTACTTTGATATAAAAACTGGCACTATTTGCCATTCCCTTAATTTTCCATTGTCATTCTCTTAACTTTTTCACTGGTGTGGACCTACATGAACGCCCAGCAGTTAGAGCATCCAGACGGCTATCACAGTACCTGTACGCGTGGCAGGTAGAATGTCGAGATGGCTATGGGCTTTCATTTAGGTCCGGTAGGTAGGCAGGCCTGACTGGTAAGGGCATACGTTATTTCTGGGTGCAGGGGCATATAAACATGCTCAATAGAATGGCGACACGCTGTTGTCTGCAATTCAACATTTCTGCCAAAGGTATAATTATCTGCTCTTCTTAGTAATGTCGAAGAGTGCTACACCTTTCACATGCTCCTGGTGCTTTCCTGATTGTGAGTCACTGTAATGGATACAATTTGATTTCCTAATCCACACAAGAAAATTGACTCAAAGGTGCATAATCTGAAGGGCACGAATTATCCTGACAAACTGACTTATCAGATGTAACAAATCGAAAGTAGTGCAACAGATATATGCAGTTTCTGAGCAACACTCGCAGCCATACCGAAAATAAAATGGTGCGTACAGCCCAAAAAGTGAAATATTATTTCCTAATGTACGCAATACACATGAGACCTACATTTATAACATGAAAGGTCATGAATTATCCTACAGAATTGACATAACAGATACTGCAAAAGCGGACAGTATAGCAAAATAAGTGCAGTTTTTCAGCCACACGCATGGCAGCGTGGTATAGAAAACGGCGCTAGTGGACACGTAAATATAATTTAATTTCCTGATTTAAAAAGTGGATATAGGACATACATACGTCATCTGAAAGGAGATAAAAAATGCTATGGATCTGACGTATCAGATGTTTCAAATGGCGTACAGAGTAGAAAAATACATGCATTTTCTCAGCAACACTCAATGCTGAGCAGAACAGAAAACGGTAGGCATGACCACTTTATTTTTAAAACTGTATGCATCGAAACGTGCATACCCCACGTTAACGAGATTTTAATAGGTCATTGGCACAAGTACTGATAGTGTGAATCAGAAGTTATATAATTTTCTAATCACAAATAAAAAAGTTTTTATCATTCATCTAAAACAACTTTATCTCAGCCCAGGATAAACTTACAACAGTATGCATGATTTAGTTTCTAAGGCCTCTTTTGCGGTTTTCAGTAACTGCAACCACGACGACAATAAAGTTTGTTACTGATTTTATAAAGAGTACTATTAAAGAGTGGTTCTGTGCACTCTGGCTCGTGCCTACAGTGACCGTAGCCTGCAAGTGTTGTTGGGCAGTATCAGCCGCCAACCGGCTATACGCCCAAAAGTTTCGCCCGCCTTAGCGGCGGGGTAGGCAGGATGCTTGGCCCTAGCAACGGCAAAAGGATTAGCAAGTTTTGCCATAGCTTTGACACAAGCTGGAAATCATTATCACGATTAAACTACTGCGGCTTGTCGATATTTATTAAGTAACCTTACTTCATAATATGTGCGATGGCTTTACACTTATTTCTCCTTACACGATAAAATTTTACATGTTTCTCCATGACATCCAGTGCCACTAATACGTAAACTCTCCTTCCGTGGTCTCCATTTGTCCATATCAGCCTTTACCAACTATTTCTAACACTGAACTTGGTATAATGCAGTACATAAGCCATTTCATACGTTGAATCGATGCAGTAGGCTTTTGACATATTTCACACTTCTTCACTATTTTTCTCAATCTGTTTTCCATAATAGTGAAAATTTAGATTTTTGGAGGGGCCATAGTAACCATATCCAAGGTATAAACATTGTATAAAATTACGATTTATGTAAATCATATCTGCTGCTACCCACAATCTCTGCTGTCTGCTTTATGTTTGGAAATTTTATTTAATTTTTTCAGCAGAAGTCCATAAGGCATTTCTCTAGTCAGTTCTAACAGTCTCTGAGCACTAAGAACCTGGTTATTTCCATATCTCCCATAAAAACAGCAGGAGCCTAGAAAGCCTTTAATCTTAATTTTATTCCTGGGCCCTTATGATCTTTGGTTCTGTGAATTGTTGTGAGCTTGGTTTAATGTCTTCCACTGAAATAATGCATGCCAATAATTTAATTCTTCTTGTTTAAACTCTGACTTCTTAATATAAATTTTTATATCTTTTACAGTAGATACCCACCTTGATAGCTGCATGTGTTGGCATGCCACTTCCAGGATCCGAAAAGGTGCGCCGACCATAGATCGTGGCTGATGAGTGGATTAACGCCGCCCAAAGGGAGGAGTGTGAGCCAGTCTGGATGTGGTTCTTCGAAAGTTTCCCTCATCCAACTAGGTGAATACCAGGCTTTTATCTAAGTCCTATTTGCTAACACGACTTGCAAAAATTTACAGAACTGTAGTGTTAACTTCTGCCACCGAATGTAACAGCAACACCAAATGTGGCGGGAAGACGTAGAAGGCACCATATTAAGACACGTCCAAGGTATCCAAGTGATTTATTGTTTCCAACTATAGTGCTCCCGTTCCTCTCCATCTGCATTACTGGGTCCTGCAATGCTGAGGACACGATCTGAGAAACGGCTTGGCGCAGAGTGGCTGACTCAGTGACCCGTGAACACACTGCTGTGAGTCAGCATTGTACGGCAGCAGAGTTGCGGCGTTGTCAGGATGCCGGCAGTTGACTCATCGGTCTGCAACCCTGCTAACTCAGCGCCACTCGGTGTGAGCCACAGGTGGCTAGCTGCGTGTTTCTCGGTGGCATGGCTAAGATCGCGGCAACAACAAACGCCCATGATCTGGAGTCCAAATCTGCGGCCCTCGCCTCAGGATGCCTCCAGCGTGTGTTGGAAGCCAGGATGACTGCCCACGGTAGTGAGGTGTAAAGTGGCCCGCCGCTAGCTTGCTTCAGAGGGTCGAACCAGCGACCCGCTGTGCACTGGAACGTTGGCGCCCCATCTGCTGCTGCGCGTAGCTGGTGGTGTGACATGCCCCGCCATCCAGGAGAGCTGCCACACGTGAATGAATCTCTTTAGAAATCCGCACCTATTTATATGTGGCTGTCAGCCTCTGTTTTACCACACACACCACTTCGCGTCATGTACTCATAGCACGCTAGGTTAGCCAGTGGGCCCCTTCTGCCTGTGATTTGCGACATGCAAAACAGCTACGTATACTCTTTCAGCAACTTGACGACCATATGACTTCTATTCTACTTCACAACTGTTGCTGTGCATAACCCACTGCAATCCGGCCCACACATGGGTGTAACTTGTGCTCAGAATATTGCACAAAACTAACTCTCCCTATCCCAAAAGGTGGTGTCGTTACGTTATTCCCCTCTTCAGAAAGACCCGGTCCCCGAGCCTGCCCCTTAGCGAGCTCTTAACTTGTTTCCTTATTATTAGGAAACTTAAATGTGGTCTACTGCCGCTTAAAACGTAAAAATACCTTTCTGGACGACCACTGCTCGATCAACCCTTTACTCACTCGTTCACGCCCTCACTATCCAATCCACTGGGACTTGGAATTAGCTCTATGCATGATCAGAAAGACAGCAACACATAACAAAAGTGAGGCTGGCATGACACTTGGCACAGTGGTGCTCAAAACGATCGTTGTTTGCCATTGCCTTTCCCTATACTGAGCCACATGTTGCACAAGCTGTTCGTCTGATATGCGCCCCTCTTCCTCTATAATACGACCTGCAAGTTGTTGATCAATGAAATCCTCTACAATCGGCTGCAAATACCTAGGTATTCTGTAAGGCTTACGGTAACAGGTGCTTCATTCCCTGTTGGTATCCTATGTTGAGCTAATGGAGTTTCTGGTAACGACCCTTGTGGGGGGAAAAAAAAGTTTCAAAACGATCTGAGCACTATGGGACTTAACAAATGGTTCAAATGGCTCTGAGCACTATGGGACTTAACTACTGAGGTCATCAGTCCCCTAGAACTTAGAACTAATTAAACCTAACTAACCTAAGGACATCACACACATCCATGCCCGAGGCAGGATTCGAACCTGCGACCGTAGCTGTCGCGTGGTTCCAGACTGGGAACTTAACATCTGAGGTCATCAGTCCCCTAGAACTTAGAACTACTTAAACCTAACTAACCTAAGGACATCACACACATCCATGCCCGAGGTAGAATTCGAACCTGCGACCGTAGCGGTCGCGCGGTTCCAGACTGAAGCGCCGAGAACCGCTAGGCCACTCCGGCCGGTTTTGTGGAAAAAAAACAAATCCTTAAATTCCCACAGTAATTCTTCCATATGCTGTCTTTCTCCTCCTTTCAAATGCTTAATTTTCTCACGCAATGCAGTTCTATCGGCAGTTAGTGATTGATCGCTTCGCCTACCTCTCGAACACCTGTCTTCGTCATCTGGCACCTCCAAATTCGTTACTAAAACTCCTATTCTTAAATTCGCGTCTACAGTGCTAAAACTATCCACGATCACAGGAACCCATCGTTCACCTCCTCTACGCGTACAACACCACATTTCACAAAACAACCCAATGGGCCCAAAACTTCATTATCCTCCAATGGTTGAATAACACATACAGTACCCACATGTAGATTTGACGCCACATTTACCCAAAGCGACTTCCCGGTGCCACAAGACACACACTCATGCGAATTAAGCCTTAATGCTAACGTACGTAGTTCAGTTGGTTTGTTCATCACATTGAATGCTCCTCACGACAGCCCTGCGTTGACAACAGTTTCCCCTAGCTAAAATAACATTACACCATGTCCCACAGTTCGTTGTCCAGGGTCAGTTTTGGCATGATGTTGATGCAAGAAATTTACTGCAAGGATCATGTCGTAGCCCTCGCTTACCCATGGTACTACCTCGATGCATGCATTAAATCTCACTTTTTCTATTCGAAAGTCAACTGTCACCGACCCCAAAGGCGTGACACCCTTATTCCCCACTACACGCAACCTATAACGTGGTGGGTCTAGTTTCCTTCGTCCCATTATATTCCTAGTAGCCACTGACACTTGCACCCCTGTGTCCAACAAAATTTTCACCTTTTTAGTTCCTATCGATCCTACCACTGAACATTCCACCTCTGCATACGTATTCGTAGCACTGAAATTAAAAGGGAGCTGCCTTAGGTGCGTCTTGAGGCCCCTCTGCCATTTAACGCTTGTCCACCTTCTCCTATCTGCATTTCTCCATCCACCCACTGCCGTTTTCCACCCCTTCCTTTATTCCTTGGTGACTGGGTACATTGCCTCTGCACGTGTCCCGTACGACCACACTTAAAACATTTCACACCAGCTTTAAGCACTGTTTGCCTCTCGTGTACACATGTTGCCACATCTATTTCGTCACATTGAATTGGCAGCTGAATGGCCGAATACAAATCTTTTGGAGTCCCTCCGTGCACGTTCCGTGTCAGATGCGCCGGTAAGTGCCCTTTGCTTGGACTCCTGCAACAGAACACTATTCGCTTCATCGCTCTGACCCAGCACTTAGTATACTAATTAATTTCCCTTATCCTGTATGCCAATTTCTCCATAGTCTGTCCTGTCTCTTTGACATTGCACTTAACCTCCCTCTAAAGTACTGAGCGCTTTTTTGTTTTGTGTACCTTTGTAAAAGCCCTTCTTTAACTGCTAAAACTGTCCTGCCTTCCTTAAGGCCTCATAACACATTATATATGTTTTCTCTTCACCAGTTAATCTCATCTTGGCTATATGTAACAACTGCTCATCAGACCAACCATTCATCACCGCTGAAGTCTCCAAGTCCTCCACAAATTAACGAACATCCTCAGAAGCCTTGCCAGAAAACGGAATAATCATACTCGAGGCATCTGGATCAATCTCCTGCACCCTTGGCGGCAACGACTGATCAGATGCAACTTCCCACTCACTTCTAGGTCTTCATTCATTTCTCCACTATGTATTGTCTGCTGTCAGTTACGCTACTTTTTCCAACAAAATCCGTACCGCTTCTGGTTCCGACACACCTCGCGTCCCGGACCCTGCCATTATGTTGCTTTCGTTCCCTATTAGTCACGCAACAAAACATTGAAGTACAAGAATAACCTGACTCTCTACACCTCAGTATCATCATATTTGGTAACATCATACTCAAAACAATGCAAAAGTAATCAAATGCCACGATAAAAAGTAATAAATCTTACTGCCCAAAGTACACTAACACTTATTGCGACAGCTTCAGTAACATGGAAATATATATCCTCGGTATAGCGAAGCAACTTAAATTACTTAATCCAAACTTCCTATCCAGATTATATACCAGTCAGCTTCGCTTCATACTCTGCTCAAATAATACTTCCGTACACAACAGTCATATACAACCGCTCGTATGACGACACATCCATACCTGAAGTCTGTGAAGTGGAAAGGGCTACACCAACATCCAAGTAAGGAAACAGGACCTATTCACACATACGCATCATGGATTAAGAAAATATCGTTCTAGTGAAACACAAATCGCCGTCCCACGAAGTAATGCGTGCTGTTGACCGAGGATCTCAGAATGTTTCCATGCTTCTAGATTCCAAGGCTTCGGAGTATCGTCGCAGTTTTGAACCTGGATTCTTGATTTCCCCTCATAATTGCGTTATGTGTTGCGTTTTATGAGGTGTGGGCTATTGAGCGTATTCCAATCAAATTGGGTACCTATGGAGTATCATCTTAGTTGTGTGCCTATATTGTTTATTTCTTATCACAAATGGATTATGTTTTATGGGTAATGGGTTGTGGGTTAAGGGGTGTGGGTTCTGGGAAAGACATTGAGTAAAAGAGAAGTGATATCTGGCCCTCCCTAGGGAAGAGTTATAGCTCCCAGCTTTACCAAATCATCATAAACGAGATTCCGTAGACTACATGAGCAGCCCACTTTGATTGTTTGCCGATGGCTCTGTCATTTACCAAATTTTAAAGCCATCACGAAATCAAAACCAATTACAGAATCGATTATTAACTTTTTTAAATAAAATTTTTTTATGAGTCAAAACGTTTCTTGTCAGGCTGGAGCGCGTGCAGTGCTTTTCTATTATTCTTCAACCTGTGCGCGTTTCATAAAGATGGCTACTTCATACGCCATGCAGCATCACTGCGTAAACCACACTACGGAACAGCTGACAATTCTCGGACCCGTTCTATATGCTGTTCTCACAATAATACCTACTATACTGTTGCACATAATGAGCTTTTGATCCAACTTTTACTCATGCAACTGGACATTTCTCACATTAGCGTCGTCATGCGAGATTACGATCTGAAGATCGTTGCAGGTTGTAACTGGAACTAGTTATCATACTTTAATTGTGACAGGAAAAGTGCGGGTCAATGAATTAAATATATTTTTACTTAAAAATTTGTTTAATTAACCGTATTAAGACCACCGTCTCCTCCCTGATAGTTGAGGCTTCAGCAGTTCCTCAAATGGTTCAAATGGCTCTAAGCACTATGGGACTTAAACATCTGAGGTCACCGGTCCCCTAGACTTAGAACTACTTAAACCTAACTAACCTAAGGACATCACACTGCGGCGGCGCGGTTCCTTAAGTCCCTTTTACGACGGACCTGCCCCTACCTGTGAACATTGTCTCAGCAGATCATCAGTAGGAAAGCCAAGTGAAACCTACTGTACTTCAATGTGAATAACAGGCTGCAATTTAAGACACTAATCTACGTTTCGGGAGAAAGTTTTCACACAAATGAAAGGTTGGAAATTTTGTCCTCAGTTAATATATTCTGAAACTTAGGTGAACAAGTATCACTGCCAAGCCCGTGCTAGTCTTAACACAGTCACTCACAATCCCTTTCAGTCACGTTAGAAAGTTTATGGTGTGGCATTTCCCGAAAACATAATACTAAGAAAATACTAATTGTTTTGATTGACAATGCTCGCCAAATGATAAGTCTGTCGGTACCAAATGCAGTCACTGCTTTTAGCCACCGACTTGCTGAACACGCCACGCGGAATATATGTCTTTTTTCGTCACAAAATTCACTCAAAATTTCCGAAATTTCTACAGGCCCATCGGTATAATTATGCCGTCACTTTACCACACTTTTGATGTATGAAACACTGCTAGATCCGGCAACTTATCGTTTCCATCGGAACTACTACTACACACGTCCGAACTGTTTCACTGCTAGGCTCCCACTCTTCTCTAGATTACTCTAAGTCTTCTCTACCGGCAGAGAAAGGCGCGCGAAAAATGTTGCTTTACCATTGGTCAGTTTACTCAACAGCCAATAGCAAAACAACATTCTCCCGCGTCAATCAGCGCTTTTCATCAATAACCAATCGCAAAATAGTAAACCTAACGAATGAACTTTTTACCGACGTAATTATCTAATATGCTGAAGTTTTGCTTATGCAAAAAGTTATTTACTATTGTTATTTATACCTGAATTATCTTTCCCTTTACCATAAACTTACTTTACAAATATAATCTACAAAAATCTCCTTTGTCCATATCCCTACTTCTTCGAAATGTTCCCACACTAAATCCTACTACATAACTCGTTAAAGAATCATCTTCATATTAACATTAATCCACACTCACGCATCATTCATACTGGTAAAACACATTTATAACATTTTACATGCACAAAAAGACATAATAACACTAAATACCAGAACAGTTTATGAAAAACATTCTATTACTTCAGTGCACTCTAGTGGTCACAATCGAAACTAAAATCACAGTCCCCCTATCCAATATTGTCCTCCATCGGCTGATACATAAACTACGTGCGCGTCCAGTCTCGCGTCACCATCTGTCAGTATCCAGCTCTGAGACACATCTCCCACTTAACCGCCTCCTAGGCAGGATCGTTATACGGCGCTACGCCTCAACACACATCCATGCCCGAGGCAGGATTCGAACCTGCGACCGTAGCAGCAGCGCGGTTGCGGACTGAAGCGCCTAGCAATTGCAAAATGATTTAGGCAACATATCTCTACTGTGTTATCAGTGAAAATTGACTCAAAACAACGAAAAGTTTGAGTGCATCCTCATGAGTACTAGAAGGAATCCGTTTCGACTCGCTTAGAAGGTAAATCAAAAAAAGCTAAAGATTTATGATGAAGTAAATACCCAGCGTTAATAGTCCCGGTCAGCCTACACTGGAACTACCACAAAGAAAATTTTGCGGGGAAGGTGAACCAAAGGCTCTGTTTTATTGACGGAATCCTTAGAAGATGCTACATATCTACTAAAGAGACTCCCTACACTACGCTTTCTCGTCCTCGTCTGAAGTACTGTTGTGCGTTATGGTATCCTTACTAGATAAGATTGGCGGAGGACATCGAAAAACTTTAAAGAAGGGCATCTCGTATTATGGTGTTGCAAAATTAGTTGTAGAGTGTGATGGATATGATGCTTTAATTGGAGTGGCTATCATTGAAACAAAGGATTTTCTGTTACGACAAGATCTTTCCAGAAATATCTATCACTAACTTACACTCCTGAACGCGATAAGTTTCTAATGACGCCCATCTAGACAGGAAGAAATGGTCATCGTAATAAATAAAAAATATGGAAGGTCAGTCGGAGAGATTTAAGTGTTTTGTTTTTCCGAACGCTGTTCGAGAGAGGAACGATACAGAAACTTCCTGGCAGATTAAAACTGTGTGCCGGACCGAGACTCGAACTCGTGACCTTTGCATTTCGCGGGCAAGTACTGGCAGAATTGAAGCTTTGGGGACGGGTCGTGGGTTGTCCTTGGGTAACTCAGGCCCCGAGTTCGAGTCTTGGTCCAGCAGAAGGCTTTAATCTGCCAGCAAGTTTCATATCAGCGCACACTCCGCTGCACAGTGAAAATCTCGTTCACGATACAGAAAGTCTGAACAGTGTTTCAGTGAACCTTCTCCCTAGTTCTTTAGATTGAATTGCAGAGAAGTCAGGCACCTGGTTATTACAATTAAAGTGCAGCTACTCACGGAGATTCAGTGTGGGATGTATGCAGCTGATGTGTTAATGTGGAACCGATTTACACTGGAACAAAATTAGTTCCAGGTTTAGCCACCAGATGCAAATCAGCTGCTATACTACGTCTCGTCGATGTCTCCAGTGTTCATACTCAAAAAACTTTGTAAGTGGCCGTTAACAATAAAATCAACACTATGCCTTTCTCACTTGTTTGACTTTTTCTGTCACTGTACCGTTCCTGAACCATCTAACACGGAAACATTTCTATACGTCATTTTTGCATTCACACGGTCAGATTTGCAAAAAAATGGCTCAAATGGCTCTAAGCACTATGGTATTTAACATCTGAGGTCATCAATCCCCTAGACTTAGAACTACTTAAACCTAACTAACCTAAGGACATAAAACACATCCATGCCCGAGGCAGGATTCGAACCTGCGAGCGGAGCAGCAGCGCGGTTCCGGACTGAAGCGCCTAGAACCGCTCGGACACATTGGCTCGCCCAGATTAGCACCTGGTTGTCAAAATCGTAACTAATTTTTTTCCAGCGTGAATAGGTTCCGCATTAATACATTAGAATATCCATCAAGTTTCGTTGACATACAATAATTACAGCCCACAATGGACCTTTGTAGCTGCACTTCAGTTATAATCACGAGTAGATGCAGAACAAGAGCTGTAAATTGCAGATTTCCTAAGAATGTTTATTTCTCCATACCAATATCCTCCTAAAGGCCATGTATGAACATTTTCATTATTTTTCAAATTTTTTAGAAAAATGTTATTTTCTATTATAAAATTTTTAAAAAAAATTACCAACCGATAGAGTCTGAATAGTACTCATAAACATTAGTTAAATTTTCAATAAAGAAATTAATTAAGTTGTTCCGAATTTTATTATTGCCTTTAACAATATTTTGAGGTATTGTTCATTCTGACACTGTATTCCGAAGGTGTAGGTCTGTGATTCAGCTCAGCCCTTATAGTGTATTAGCACTGTAAGTGGGCATGCTGGCATAGCCATAGTCAATTGGCTTACACATTTTCTGGGCACAGAGCAGCGTCATGGTGCAAAATATTGATACTTACATTGCTCTTCCACTGGAATTACACTCAGAGGAAAGACACTGCAACCTTGTCCGAAACTTTGGAGACAGTTATTTTTTACAATATGTGGCGGCTCTACATTCAGAAAACTTTTATGTGGTATTAATATTGTTTATTGAAGCACAAGGGTGGTATATTACCAGATTCACCAGTGGCAGTCTATCCGAAATAAAAGAATTTTTTTTCGTCTTAACTGTCGCTTTTGGCTAAGAGACTATAGGCGTTCTCTACATTCCTCCTCCAGTAATTTATGTGCCTGACTCTTTTGATCCATTCTCCGTATACAAGGCCCATCGCCTCCGTATCCTCGTTGATATCGTCCTTCCATCTTGCCTGGGGACTTCCTCAGCCCCTTCTGCCCTCTACGGATTTTGAGAACGCTACTTTCGGCAGTCTTTCCTTTTCCATCAAGGTTAGGTGTCCAACCGACATAACTATTCTTTTCTTCATCCTTCGGCCAATATCAGCCTGAGTATACATGTCTGCCAGTTTCTGTTGTTTTCTTTTATATTCTCAATTCCTGTGACTGGGTGTCCCTTCTGGGGCTAAATATTTTTCTTAATGTTTTTCTCTCGAAGACTAGCAGTACCTGTTTATCTGTGTTCCTCAATGTAAATATTTCAGATCCCTAAAGAGATACTGGGAGAATAACACTCTGATATAGTCTCATTTTAAAATTTCTCAAAACTGCTGTGCTGCACAGCAAATGTTGTAAGCCAAAATATGCTCTACTTTCCGCTGTAGTCCTTGAGTTAATCTCAATTGTCATTCTAGTCTCTCCTCTTGATATGCTTCCCCAACATTTAATTATGTCTGTTTTATTAAAAATGATTTCATCAACTTTCTAAGGGGTGCCAACATTGGGTGCCTTGCTCACTAACATGTATTCAGTTTTCTCCACGTTGATTTGTAACCCTGCGTTTCCTAGCGACTAGTCCGTAAGAATTTGTCACCAGCAGCAACTCCTCTTAGCTACCACTTATTACAACAACATCGTTCGCATATGCAAG
This sequence comes from Schistocerca nitens, assembly GCF_023898315.1. Lineage (NCBI taxonomy): Eukaryota > Metazoa > Arthropoda > Insecta > Orthoptera > Acrididae > Schistocerca > Schistocerca nitens. Next base: position 956,875,543 of record NC_064616.1, read on the forward strand.
CCCACTTATCATGTTATTAGCCTGTCTAGTTCCAACTGGGTTTAACTTTGAGTGTTGATTGTCTATATTTTCTGAAATTAAATAAAAAAGTTTTGTAGTGCCAGTTCTCAAAACGAGTTGCTGTGACATTCCTGTACTTATCTTTACTCTACAGTGGGTTTCACGTAAACAAACGTATGAACATATGTGGGAACAAAAACTCTTCTAGCAGATTGGTGATTTGGCTCTCATGTGTGCAGTCGTAAGCTTTTTTAAATCATCAAAAACCACGTGAACATCAATGTTATATTTCCAGCGTTTCTAGATTATTTGTGTAAGGGTATAAAACCGATCAGTGGTTGATCTGTTACTTCTGAAACCTCATTGGTGGTACCCTATAATTTCCTCTGGAGTTGCGATCATTCTCTTCAATAGACTTTCAGATGTAATTTTGTATCCGGCCGCGGTGGCCGAGCGGTTCTAGGCGCTTCAGTCCGGAACCGCGTGACTACAACTGTCGCAGGTTCGAATTCTGCCTCCGGCATGGATGTGTGTGATGTCCTTAGGTTAGTTAGGTTTAGGTAGTTTTAAGTTCTAGGGGACTGATGACCTCAGATGTTAAGTCCCATAGTGCTCAGAGCCATTTGAACCATTTGTAATTTTGTACATCTACATACACATCTTCATGATAAGTCTCCTGTTCTCATTTATGTGTGTGGCCGAGGGTTCTTCGAACAACTATCTCGCAATTTCTCTGCTGTGCCACACTCCAGCAGCGCGCGGGAAAAATGAACAGTTTCCGTCTGATTCATCAATTTTATAACGATGATCATTCCTCCCTATGTAAGTGGGTGTCAATAAAATATTTTCGCGTTCGGAGGAGAACGTTGGAAACTAAAATTTCATGAAAAGATAAAGCCGCAACGAAAAACTCCGTTATTTTAGTGATTGCCACCCCAACTCGCGCATCATATTCGTGGTAGTCTCTCCTCTATTGCGCGACAATACGAAACGAGACGCCCTTGTTCGACCTTTTTCTATGTCCTTCGTCAATCCTATCTGGTAAGGATCCCGTACTGTACTTCCGTCCTCTAGCGCAGAACGGACAAGCTAAGTGTAATCAGACTCTTCAGTAGACCTGTTGCATGGTTTTAGTGCTGTGCCAATAAAGCCAATTCTTTGGTATGCTTTCTCCACAAAATTATCCATTATATCGTTCCAGTTTAAGTTGTTCGCAATTGTAATTCCTATATATTTATTTGAATTAACGCCTTTTGATTTGTATGGTTCATCGTGTGTCTAAATTTAACGGATTCCGTTCATTAATCATGTGGTTGACCTCGCAATTTTCATTACTTAGTGTCAATTGCCACTTTTCGCACGATACAGATATTTTGTTTGACTCATTTTCCAATTAGTTTTCATCTTCTGAATGAGAGAATTATCTGTAAACATCCTAAAAGGGCTGCTCAGGTTGTATCCCGTATAGCTGATGCACATTAGAATCAACAGAGGGTCTATAACACCTAACTGGGGAACACCAGTTATCACTTCTTTTTTATTCAATGACATTTCGTCAAGTAATATTAACTGTGACATTTCTGACGGGAAACCACGAATCCAGTCGCACAACTGAAACGATACTCCAAAGGCCCATTCGATAAGTATCCCTCTGTGACGAACGATTCCAAAAGCCTTTTGTAGATCAATAAATATTGAGGTCATTTCAGTTCCCCTGCCCATAATGCACATTACATTAACGATTCCAATATCACTAGAGTTGTTACATGTCAGGGGTCTTTCTTTCGTAGAATTGGACAGGTTAAAGCCATTTTTCAGTCGTCAACCACTCTCTCATATTCCAATACATTCTATACGAGTTTCGTAATTATTTTAAAGACTACAAGTTCTCAATTTTTTACTAGTTCACCTACTATTTAATATGCGCTGGAACTCTTATTTTGTTTTAGGTTTTTAATTATTTGCCGCATTTCTTCTTCACTGGAGGTCTCCACTATGCCGTCAACGGTGTCCTGTACCTCACATATTAAGAGACTCAGTGAGGTCATCACAGTTTAGTAATTCTGCGAATTATTCGGCCCATACCGGTTCAACTTCAGTGTCCTTCGTGAGAATTTTCATCTGTACGTCTTTAATAAATGTTTATACTTTCATATATATCCGTGTTACTTTCCCTACGTTAGGGTAATTTGTCTTGCCCTGTCATAAATAAGTCCTCTTAGACTTGACCTATTAGCTCCTTGTAATAATCTCGTTTCTATTGCCTTAGTGTAGTTGTATTCTCTTTTATTATTCTTGTATACCTACCTCGTAACTCCTCATCCCACATAATTTCTAACCACCTCTTCCTAGCCAACCCTCTCTCTTCCATTTTTTGTTGGCACGCTTTACTGAACCAAACCTTAGCTGATCTCTTTTATTTGCTTAGAATTTCGAAGGTTACCCCGTTCACTCCTTTCTTACCTTAAGACATCTCGAGGTAGATGTCAGACTTCCTTTTCCTGATATTTGCTTAGGTTTTCTGCTAGTGTTGGCTTGCAGTTTGTTTTCATCTCTATCTCTTTTAGTCTGCTTATGTCATAATATGCAGAATGCTTGGATAATGTACACAGGGTATTAAATTTAATATTCATCTTACTTATCACAAGAAAGTGATCAGTGTGACAGTCCGCTGCTCTGTCACGTCGCTTAAGTAAAATCCCAAACTGGAAGATTAAAAGAGTTTAAATAGAGAACTTGAGGCATTTTGTGGTTATATGTCACGTTCCCGCCGAGCTTCAGAGATGTGTTCCATGTGTTGTCTGCGCACAGGCACATCTAAAGGTTCACTGCAGAGCGACGAACCAGTCCGTCATTCTCATTCAAACTACGATAAGATCTTACGTGCCTCTGATGAGAGTAGTAGTAAAATGCCCTATAGCGACCAGAGTTTTCAAAGCATACGGACTAACAACTACAAATTTATCGCAGAAAGAACTGGCTTATTGCTTCACAAGGAATTTATTAACTGACATTTCAGATGTGACACTGTTACAGAACAATGGACAAATTTTTACTAACTGTCTGTTAAATGTTAGAGCTTCGTATACTGTCTGATTTGCATGGCATGACGTGTAGAAAGTGGAAGATTACAGGAATCCCATATCCACTTTATACTCACAAAAATTTTAACCTGAACCTAATGCCCAATATAATTTCATTCGTTGTGTTGAACTAAGAAACTCCCATAACCATTTAGTTTGTTGTGATACAAGCAACTGTTCAATTTTAAAAATTACTTATTTGCATGTGAAAGTTTTTCAATTTTTACATATTTATTACCCTTTCATGGATTTCTTGTCCGCTCAAAAGACAAGTTTTATTTCCCTTAACATGTAACACACTGTAATTCCTATTCATGTTCCGGAATAGATAAAAGATAGTTATTCTTTCGACATACCAGGTAGGATGTCATGGAGTGGACAGCAAATAACCGGTAACGAGACTTTTCTGATTTTCCAGTTAGTGCTATTAGTTGAGTGGCTGGCAAGAAGGGCTGTTTACCATTGTTAACAAGAACGGATACGAACGAGAAGTGATTTTCTGCCTGGTAAGAGGTTGTAGGACCAGTCCCATTTGTCGTGTTTTTATTGGAAAACCTCGGTCTTGATACTGAACGTTGACACCACCTGTATAGTGTCACTGTGTGTTTGTAAACCAGTTATGGAAAGAAAGGCGAGTGAAGATACCAGTAAGAAATGTGTTACACAGCATTGTCCTTAGAGACACTGCTATAAGAGGCCGAATATCATTTGATATTGATGATCACAAAACGCTCTGACTATACACGAAACGTGACTCGCTAGATGGAACACTTAAGGTTGGGCGCAACGTACGCAACAGCTACTGCAAACTTAATAAGCGCCCTGGATTGCTTTTTAGAAGGCTTTCGCGAAATTTCGATCAGAGTGGCACAGTCAGGTAGTTATTTGGATCCATTTGGCTCCCTGTTTTCTTCGTTATCGGCTGATGTCAGCGAGCTTCCTTTCTTCCATGTTTTCCTCAATGTAAGGGTCGAGACGGAGGAGATTTATAGAGACTGAACCTCCAATTTCCTCCAGATTATTCTGTTTCTCATTCAATCAAAGAAACAGCGGGGAAATCTCGTCACAATTTTTTACATGTTCATTACGTCTATCTCTTGTGCCTTTATATTTACTCAACTTCGAATTGCAAATCCTCTTTTACTTTTCAGAAACTTCCATTAAATCTATGTATCAAACTTCAGCTTCGAGATACCACGTTTGAAATTCATTTTTCAAAAACAATTTTTAAGTAACCCGTGAATATATGTGAAGTTATTTGTAAACATATTTTCAGTAATTACTTCACCTGTACTCTTCTTACCTGGAATTACGTCCAGTTCTTGTTACCATCCCACAGAAATGCAAAACTGACGCCATGCCAAATGTAAGGTTGTAGTTGCGGGAAAAAACACAGGTTAACATTAATAAATATATTTTCATCATACTCTTTATCCCCTCACACATGTGTCTAGAGTACCATAAAATGTGTTTTAGCAGTGGAGAGAAAGGAACCTTAGTGTTAAATATTCCGTCAATTACACTGTCATTATCGATAGAGAAAAAGCTTGTCCATCCTACTATTTTCCTCGGTTCGTTTGGGGACTACTCTGAGTAGTAGGTTGGTGTACCTGGAACACTTTTCTGCTGTTCTGTCCTCCCTGGCCTTGAATAGTGACATCACCATACTTACCACTGATGTCATGCATGACATCATCGATACCCTTGGAACTAATGATGCCATCATACTTATCGGCTGGATACCATGCCCCTCCTAATCTCCAACGAATCATAGCACAGTACTAAAAGACCAAGATGAGAGAAAAAATCTAATAGCATTAGTGGAAGAAATTAAGTTAGGTCACTTACAGTTTCGGCTGAAGTCACGGCTTACAGTCGCAACGAACTTGCGAAACAAAGCGTATTTTGCTGGCTTCCACAGATTTGCGTACGTGAGGATTAAAAAAGACAAGTGGTGGGACGGGGAAAGCTCTATAGATCAACATAAAAGCGCAAAATCCATTTAGATCTTTCTGTTTGGTCAGCCGGTTCAGCCAAAACGACGTTATGGACAGATTACAAATTCATTTAAGAAAGAGTAGAAACAGAGTAGAAGCAGTGGGGAAGAAATTCTCTGTTCCATAGTGTCTTATTAATTTTTGGCAGGGAAAAACATATACCACTTGAAACAATTCTTTGAAGTAGACATTTCTCTGCCTCGTGATGACTGGGTGACTGATGACCATAGATGTTAAGTCCCATAGTGCTCAGAGCCATTTGAACCATTTCTTTTTAAGTAGACAGGAAGTAGAGAAAGAAATTCTAATTTGGGAATCAGTTCAGATGTGAGAAGAAGAAGCATCTGACAGTTGGAAAAGTGTGTGCAATAGCGCCACTCCTTAGGAATCAGTTGTATGAAAAGCTGGTGCACTTACCTAAGACTGGACGAATTCTATTGCATTTAGATTTAGAGGAGTTAGCTTGGTTGTTCGAGGAACGGCGATACTTTCCAGCAGCTGACTGTGAGCACCACTACATTCTGACTAGAGTTGCTAGGACAGTAGCAAAGAAACTTTACAAAATTCCTTGTATTTTACAATCAGTTCTAGAGGCTGACATAAACAACAGTTCAATAGGGCACAACTAAACTGCAGTACAACAGAAAAAGTGTTCCTTTCTCCTGTGTTTGTTGTGAACTTCTTGAAATGTTATTTGTACGGGAGAAAATTAATTGTGGTCTCTGACCAGGCTGCCCTTTTAATTTTGTTGTGTTTGGAGAACCTCAGTAGATGGATAAGATACTGGGCTTTAAAATTACCTGCATACGATTACGGAGTACATCACAATCCTGGTATATTTCATAAAAATGCTGATGTGTTAAGTGGGAAAGTCAGAGTAGAACAAATTATGTTGTAATAGATGAGTTGTGAGAAGCATAAGAGGGAGATGTGGAGTGGGACGAATTATGCTTCGTTTCCAGATAGGGGGTGGCGTTTTGTACTGCAAGACTCCCCTATGGAACATGGTAGTAATTCCGAAAGAATTGCTATTACGTATAACATCTCAGTACCATGACATCTTACAAGCATGATATACTGGACGAAGAGCAACGAATGCTAGAATAGCTACATGGCGTTCTTGGAAAAGCAGACAGAGGGAAGTTGTTACATACATATGAAACAGCTTGCATTGTGTACAAAGGGCACTACTGCCAAAGGTGCGAATTCCTTTGCACACAACCCAGAGGCTTCAAAACTGGCTCATATTGCTGCATTTGATAATGTAGCACCACATTTTCTGCTAAATACACAAATAGTGTCACTTGCTGAGATGACCACAGAAATGCCTTTAGGTTCGGTTGGCTGTATGGGCAGTTACTCCATCCTGTTGGAAGTAACTGAGGTGGTTATATTCATACATTCACGTCCAGTCACATGTCACATCTGCTTGTCCGGGCGACTTTTATGTGCCCCATCCTGTATATGGACTACTCACCGAACGCAAACACCATGTGCTCTTGGTATATATAGTGGTCATAAATGCTCATGATTTGCCTGTACCGCAAGACGCATCTAAAACAGGAAGATGGGATAAGCAAGATATTACTTGCAGACCTTCTCAAATTGCTCTAGTTAGCTGTTATCGTCATGCTTACTCCATTTCCATTATAGGCGGAGAGAAGCTAAATACACTCCTGGAAATGGGAAAAAGAACACATTGACACCGATGTGTCAGACCCACCATACTTGCTCCGGACACTGCGAGAGGGCTGTACAAGCAATGATCACACGCACGGCACAGCGGACACACCAGGAACCGCGGTGTTGGCCGTCGAATGGCGCTAGCTGCGCAGCATTTGTGCACCGCCGCCGTCAGTGTCAGCCAGTTTGCCGTGGCATACGGAGCTCCATCGCAGTCTTTAACACTGGTAGCATGCCGCGACAGCGTGGACGTGAACCGCATGTGCAGTTGACGGACTTTGAGCGAGGGCGTATAGTGGGCATGCGGGAGGCCGGGTGGACGTACCGCCGAATTGCTCAACACGTGGGGCGTGAGGTCTCCACAGTACATCGATGTTGTCGCCAGTGGTCGGCGGAAGGTGCACGTGCCCGTCGACCTGGGACCGGACCGCAGCGACGCACGGATGCACGCCAAGACCGTAGGATCCTACGCAGTGCCGTAGGGGACCGCACCGCCACTTCCCAGCAAATTAGGGACACTGTTGCTCCTGGGGTGCCAATGATGGTCGTATGCGTGTTTGGCGCCGTGCAGGTGAGCGCCACAATCAGGACTGCATACGACCGAGGCACACAGGGCCAACACCCGGCATCATGGTGTGGGGAGCGATCTCCTACACTGGCCGTACACCACTGGTGATCGTCGAGGGGACACTGAATAGTGCACGGTACATCCAAACCGTCATCGAACCCATCGTTCTACCATTCCTAGACCGGCAAGGGAACTTGCTGTTCCAACAGGACAATGCACGTCCGCGTGTATCCCGTGCCACCCAACGTGCTCTAGAAGGTGTAAGTCAACTACCCTGGCCAGCAAGATCTCCGGATCTGTCCCCCATTGAGCATGTTTGGGACTGGATGAAGCGTCGTCTCACGCGGTCTGCACGTCCAGCACGAACGCTGGTCCAACTGAGGCGCCAGGTGGAAATGGCATGGCAAGCCGTTCCACAGGACTACATCCAGCATCTCTACGATCGTCTCCATGGGAGAATAGCAGCCTGCATTGCTGCGAAAGGTGGATATACACTGTACTAGTGCCGACATTGTGCATGCTCTGTTGCCTGTGTCTATGTGCCTGTGGTTCTGTCAGTGTGATCATGTGATGTATCTGACCCCAGGAATGTGTCAATAAAGTTTCCCCTTCCTGGGACAATGAATTCACGGTGTTCTTATTTCAATTTCCAGGAGTGTATTAAGCAGAGATGGGTATGAATATTAGCGAAATATCCCAGCCAGCCATCGTTTGGTCCATCTCACACTCATTCGCTGATCGATTTGTTATCTACATTTCAAATGAGTCTCCCTGACATTCAATTTTATATTCAGTGTTAAGCGATTTCTTTTTTTAAGATTGATTTTCTTACAGTTTATTGTCTGCATTTAATATCCTCTCTACCTCAACCACCATCAGGTACTTTGCAAGCAAAATAGCAAAATTCATCTACTAATGTTTATGTCTCATGTACTAAACTGATTCTGTCAGCATTACCTTATTTCATTCGATTACAGTCACCACTGATTTTTGTTGTTGTTGATGTGCACCTCGTAACTTCTTTTCAAGAAGTTTTCTCTTAACGTGCACTTTAAAGTAATTGTACTCTGTGACAGAATGACAGTGTCATCAGCAAACCTCAAAGTTCTTATCTCCTCTTCCTGAACTTTAACAGCCATCCAAAATTACTCCTTTATTTCTTACATAGCTTTCTCAGCGTGAAAATTGAATAAGAAGGGAGTTAGCTACAACTCTGTCCCACTCACTTCTGAACAACAGTTTCCCTTTCATGCGTCTCGACTTTCAAACGTTTTCTGACATGTTTCCATGTTGTAGATATCATTTTTCTCCCTCTGTTGCATTCCTGCGACCACGAGGATTACAAAGAGTGTGTTCTAGCCAACTCTGTCTAAGAGATTTTCCTACAGTCACAAATTCTACAATAGTGTGTTTGCTTTTCTTCAACCTGTGTTCTAAGATAAGTCGGAGGGGCATTGCAGTTTTCAGTGTTTGTGTACTTCCCTTGATCCACAACGGATCTCATTTTTCCATTCCATAATTCGAGTCGGTATTTTCTAAGGATGACCTATCAGACTGGTGATTCAGTAATATTCACAACTGTTGGCACCTTGTGGCGTAGTACCAGTCATCACGCCTGTAGAAGACAGGCGGTATTAAGTAGCTTCATACAGACAGTGATGAGTCACGGTCACTTCAAGACAGATGAGCTTTTACGAGGAGTTATCAGGTTCTAATTGTTACAGTTCCACCACTGTAATGTCGCTGTCGTACAGGCAACGTAATTCTAATCTGTCAAAACAATGCAGTCTTTGTGAGTAATTTTACTGTTTGCTAATATTCTGCTGTCTACTAAGTCTTGCTAATTTAATGAGTTTAATTACTAAACTGCATGAAGATGTAAATGAGAAGTGATTTTATATGTGAATAATTTCATTTCAGTTAACTCAGTAAATAGTAGTATTAGAACTGTAACGGGACAGCTTTAGTGAGTCATACGCTCATAGGAAAATTTTAATGTATAATTCGCCAGTTCATTGTACTCGGAAACGAGAAGCATATGATGACCACACGGTTGAGTAAAGAGGGAATTATTTTGCTATTTGTGGTTTTTGAAAAATTTTTCAGTTAGTAAATTGATCTGAAAAGATATTACGTCGAGACAGGTCCACTGCAAAAGATTTGGCACTGCGCTGTTTAGAACTGCGAACACTTTTGATATGATGTTTCTCATCCAGTCAGAATACATACACTTGTAAGGATTTTTGGGGCTAGAGGGCTGCTTTGTGAAGTCTGGAAAGGATTCGGAGCCCAGCCATCATCATGAATAAAAGTGTTTACTTCGAGCTTTGTAAATTGTGCAAATTTCGGAGTTCCTTGGTAAACTGTCACCTTATGAGTAACTAACATCCACGTGGCGTGTTAAACGAGATAGTAACCAAGGACTGACAGTTCAAAGTGACTGATTTGTGTAATATAGTGTGAGCATTTTATTTCGTAGACTGTCTGTAAATTTTTCCATTAACGTTTCAAGTGAATATGCACTGAATAGGCAGAACATTTTGTATATATTGTTATTTAACAAGTAGCTCTCATTTCACAGTTAGAAACGCCTGAAAACAGGAAAAAAATTACATGCCGCTTGTTGATCCTTTTAGTGTGGCTGCTTCCGCCACATATTTTGTATCTGAGAAACATGGATCGTTTTCTTCGGGAAAGACGTGTATGCTACAGGAGGAGTATATATACTGATCAGCCAAAACCCTATGGCGACTGCCCATCGCGAAGGTGGATGACGCCTGGTGACGTTGCAGGCATATGACACGGTAACAAACATATGTAAGAGGCGCATACACCGACGGAGATCAAACTAACAAAGATGTGGGTTAAGGAATATCTCAAAAACGGCGAATCTGGTCGAATATTCATTTGCTACTTTTGTACGCATCTACGGAAAGAGGTAGAAGGACAATGAAACTACCACTAAGCGCTAAATCGTCGGACGTCCGCGACTCTTTACAGAACGTCGGGGTTTGGTGGCTTGTCTGCTTTTAAAGTAGGCTAGATGGTGATCTGTGGCATCTCTGCTGAAAGAGCATAATGCTGGATCACTCACAAGTCTTTTGGAGCCCACCGTTCATTCTACATTGTTGAACACAGAGCTCCGCAGCAGACAAACCCTCGGTGTTCACTTGTTGACCCAACGACATAGTTAGTTGCTAATGTGTTGTTGTCGTGGTCTTCAGGCCTGAGACTGGTTTGATGCACCTCTCCATGCTACTCTATCCAGTGCAAGCTTCTTCATCTCCCAGTACCTACTGGAACCTACATCATTCTGAATCTGCTTAGTGTATTCATCTCTTGGTCTCCCTCTACGATTTTTACCCTCCACGCTGCCCTCCAATACTAAACAGGCGATCCCTTGCTGCCTCAGAACATGTCCTACCAACCTATCCCTTCTTCTTGTCAAGTTGTGCCTCAAACTCCTCTTCTCCGAAATTCTGTTCAATACCTCCCCATTAGTTATGTCATCTACCCATCAGATCTTCAGCATTCTTCTATAGCACCACATTTCGATAGCTTCTATTCTCTTCTTGTCCAAACTATTTATCGCCCATGTTTAACTTCCATACATGACTACACTCCACACAAATAATTTCAGAAACAACTTCCTGACACTTGAATCTATACTCGATGTTAACAAATTTCCCTTCTTCAGAAATGCTTTCCTTGACATTGCCAGTCTACATTTTATATACTCTCTACTTCTACCATCATCAGTTATTTTGCTCCCCAAATAGCAAAACTCCTTTACTACTTTAAGTGTCTCATTTCCTAATCTAATACCCTCAACATAACCCGACTTGATTCGACTACATTTCATTATCCTCGGTTTGCTTTTGTTGATGTTCATTTTATATCCTCCTTTCGAGGCAATGACCATCCCGTTCAACTGCTCTTCCAAGTCGTTTGCTGTCTCTGACAGAGTTACAATGTCATCGGTGAAATTCAAAGTTTTATTTCTTCTCCATGGATTTTAATACCTATTCCGAATTTTTCTTTTGTTTCCTTGCTTGCTCAAAATACAGATTGAATAACATAGGGGATAGGCTACAACCCTGTCTCACTCCCTTCCCAACCACTGCTTCCCTTTCATGTCCATCGACTCTTATAACTGCCATGTGTTTTCTGTACAAATTGTAAATAGCCTTTCGCTCCCTGTATTTTACCCCTGCCACCTTTAGAGTTTGAAAGAGAGTATTCCAGTTAACACTGTCAAAGACTTTCTCTAAGTCTACAAATGCTAGAAACGTAGGTTTGCCTTTCCTTAATCTTTCTTCTAAGATAAGTCGTAAGGTCAGTATTGCCTCACGCGTTCCAATACTTCTACGGAATCCAAACTGATCTTCCCACAGGTCGGCTTCTACCAGTTTTTCTATTAGTCTGTAAAGAACTCGAGTTAGTATTTTGCACCTGTGACTTAGTAAACTGACAGTTCTGTAAATTTTACATCTGTAAACACCTGCTTTCTTTGGGATTGGAATTATTATATTCTTCTTGAAGTCTGAGGGTATCTGAGGGTATTTCGCGTGTCTCATTCATCTTGCTCACCAGATGGTAGAGTTTTTTCAGGACTGGCTCTCCCAAGGCTGTCGGTAGTTCTAATGGAATGTTGTCTACTCCCGGGGCCTCGTTTCGACTCAGGTCTTTCAGTGCTCTGTCAAACTCTTCACGCAGTATCATATTTTTTATTTCATCTTCACCTACATCCTCTTCCATTTCCATAATATTGTCCTCAAGTACATCATCCTTCTATAGATCCTCTATATACTCCTTCCACCTTTCTGCTTTCCCTTCTTTGCTTAGAACTGGGTTTCCATCTGAGATCTTGATGTTCATACAAGTGGTTCTCTTTTCTCCAAAGGTCTCCTTAATTTTCCTGTAGGCAGTATCGATCTTACCCCTAGTGAGACAAGCCTCTACATCCTTACATTTGTCCTCTAGCCATCCCTGCTTAGCCATTTTGCACTTCCTGTCGATCTCATTTTTGAGACGTTTGTATTCCTTTTTGCCTGCTTCATTTACTGCATTTTTATATTTTCTCCTTTCATCAATTTAATTCAATATTTCTTCTGTTGCCCAAGGATTTCTACTATCCCTCGTCTTTTTACCTACTTGATCCACTGCTGCCTTCACTACTTCATCCCTCAAAGCTACCCACTCTTCTTCCACTGTGTTTCTTTCCCCATTCCTGTCTTTTGTTCCCTCATGCTCTTCCTGAAACTGTGTACAACTTCAGGTTTAGTCAGTTTATCCAGGTCCCATCTCCTTAAGTTCCCACCTTTTCACAGTTTCTTCAGTTTTAATCTACAGTTCATAACCATTAGATTGTGGTCAGGTTCCACATCTGCCCCCGGAAATGTGTTACAATTTAAAACCTGGTTACTAAGTCTCTGTCTTACCATTATATAATCTATGTGATACTTTCTAGTATCTCCAGGGTTCTTCCACGTATACCATCTTCTTTTATGATTCTTGAACCAAGTGTTAGCTATGATTAAGTTATGCTCTGTGCAAAATTCTACCAGGCGGCTTCCTCTCCCATTCGTTACCCCCATACCATATTGACCTATTCCAGTCACCCATGACTATTAAATTTTCGTCTCCCTTCACTACCAGAATAATTTCTTTTATCTCACCATATATTTCATCAATTTCTTCGTCATCTGCAGAGGTAGTTGGCATATAAACTTGTGCTACTGTAGTAGGCGTGGGCTTTGTGTCTATCTTGGCCACAATAATGCGTTCACTATGCTGCATTACCCCTATTTGACTTTGTATTTATAAGCCTGTATTTACCTGACCAAAAGTCTCGTTCCTTCTGCCACCGAACTTCACTAATTCCCCCTATATCTAACTTTAACCTATTCATTTCCCTTTTTAAATTTTCTAACCTGTCTGCCCGATCAAGGGATCTAACATTCCACGCTCCCATCCGTAGAACGCCAGTTTTCTTTCTCCTTATAACGACGTCCTCTTGAGTAGTCCGCGCCCGGAGGTTCGAGTGAAGGACTATTTTACCTCCGGAATATTTTACCCAAGAGGACGCCTTCATCATTTAATCATACAGTAAAGCAGCATGTCCTCAGGAAAAATTACGGCTGTAGTTTTCCTTTGCTTTCAGCCGTTCGCAGTACCATCACACAAGGCCGTTTAGGTTATTGTTACAAGACCAGATCAGTCAATCATCCAGACTGTTGCCCCTGCAACTACTGAAAAGGCTGGTGCCCCTCTTCAGGAACCACACGTTTGTCTGGCCTCTCAACAGATGCCCCTTCGTTGTGGTTGCACCTACGGTACAGCTATCTGTATCGCTGAGGCACGCAAGCCTCCCCACCAAAAGCAAGGTCCATGGTTCATGGGGAGCTTAGTTACTATAGCAATGGGAATACGACCATCGGGATTCGACCGTCAATCAATGGAAACGTTTCGGTTCTTCGGGTGAATCACATTTTTGCAACAACAGGTCGATGGTCGTCCCCAAAAATGCCGTCATCGAAGTGAACAGCAGCTCGAAAAGTGCAGCGCGCCACCGTCACAGGCTGGTGGGAGCAGTATCATGCGATGGGAGACATGCTCGTTCCATTGAATGAGATATGTGGTGGGAATCGAAGACAAGCTGACAGCTGAGAACCACCTGCATCCCTTCATGTCTTTTCCAAAAGCGATGTCACCTTTCAGCAGCATAATTGTCCGTGTCTCGGAGCCAGAAACAATGCTACAGTGATGTGAGGAGCCTTATAGTGAACTCATGTTAATGTCTTGATGACCAACTTCGTCTGATGTATATCCCATGGAAGCCATCTTTTTCGCTATCGGGGGCCATCACCGTGTACGGAAATCAGCGGCTCGTTATTTACGCGAACTACATGATCTCTGTGTAGTTATCTGTTGCCACATACCTCCACAAACCTACAAACAAACTGTCGGATCCCTGATTCACCGAATCGGTTATGTATTTCGTTCCAAAGAATGACAAAGAAGCTTTTAAGCAGGTGGTCGTAATGTTTTGGCTCAGCAGTGTACCACCGAAAAGTGTTCTTGAAGTCTCTGGTCTCTGTCTGTAGGAAGTCATAGTTATAGCGTTGCGCCACACAGAATGGTAGAGATTTCTTTTTTATTTATTGTTATTTCACTCTCCCTCGTCACATAATGGCAGTGGGTTCTTTTGTCAGTGTTACATTCAACCTCACCTTAAACCGACTGACGCATAAAAGTAATTGACATGAAAAATCAGTAACATGAAGGTGAGATAATTACAAGTGATTTCAAGAAATTTTCTATATATATATATATATATATATATATATATATATATATATATATATATATATATATATATATATCCACCTACATATATAGAGGGATTTTTTGTACATGGTGATGATGTTCTCTTGCATGGAAACCATGTATTTCTGGACGTAAGTTCTTAGACCTTTCTTTCGGTACCCTCTCATCGATCAATCCTTTGAGTTTGTACATGGTGGAAAAAATCAGACTGTATATAATGTGGCCCTCTTATGTTTAATATAAAACAGTAATAATAGGAAGGTAAATCGATAAACGACAAGATTACATTTTGAACACTTAAAACATAATACAAAAAACACCGATCTTAAAGGAAGCAGTTCATTATCACTGCAGTAGGTAATCAGTTGTCGAAGGGGAGAAGGTTGGTCGTTGAGGAGGGTGGGAGGGAGAAGGTTCAAAATGGTTCAAATGGCTCTGAGCACTATGGGACTCAACTGCTGAGGTTATTAGTCCCCTAGAACTTAGAACTAGTTAAACCTAACTAACCTAAGGACATCACAAACATCCATGCCCGAGGCAGGATTCGAACCTGCGACCGTAGCGGTCTTGCGGTTCCAGACTGCAGCGCCTTTAACCGCACGGCCACTTCGGCCGGCGCAGGGAGAAGGTATAATGATGGACGACTGGTGTGTCTTATGGATGGGGCAGGAGTGGTTGTTGCGAGACAAGAAGGAAGACTGTAATTTGAAGGGAAAGTGGGAATGAGGCTATAATTTGAAGTGGGAATGGAAGCTGGGAATGAAGGGGGGGAAGGGCAGAGGGATGGTGATATTTGGAGATGGGAGTGAAAGGGAGTCCTGAGGAGGTGTAATGATTGCTAGGATGAGTAAATGTTGAGACAGAGTTCTTGGTCTCAGAGAAGAAGATGGCTGATTACTTTGGGATGTGGAGAGGGAGCAGGTGTGGGACTGGTGGGATGGTTGGTGGATGGATTGCATCATACTAGGATTAGAAATTATAGGGAAAAGTACTGGGTTACCGGAGTCAAGTTAATGATAAAGAAAAGATGTTATGTGGACATGTGCCCGGAAACGCTCAATTTCCATGTTAGAGCTCATTTTAGTTTCGTCAGTATGTACTGTACTTCCTCGATTCACCGCCAGTTGGCCCAATTGAAGGAAGGTAATGTTGACTTCGGTGCTTTTGTTGACATGCGACTCATTGCTCTACAGTACTAGCATCAAGCACACCAGTACGTAGCATCAACAGGTTAGTGTTCATCACGAACGTGGTTTTGCAGTCAGTGCAATGTTTACAAATGCGGAGTTGGCAGATGCCCATTTGATGTATGGATTAGCACGGGGCCATAGCCGTGGCACGGTACGTTTGTATCGAGACAGATTTCCAGAACGAAGGCGTCCCGACAGGAAGACGTTCGAAGCAACTGATCGGCGTCTTAGGGAGAACGGAACATTCCAGCCTATGACTCGCGACTGGGAAGACCTAGAACGACGAGGACACATGCAATGGACGAGGCAACTCTTCGTGCAGTTGACGATAACCCTAATGTCAGCGTCAGAGAAGTTGCTGCTGTACAAGGTAACATTGACCACGTCATTGTATGGAGAGTGCTACGGGAGAATCAGTTGTTTCCGTACCATGTACAGCGTGTGCAGGCGCTATCAGCAGCTGATTGGCCTCCACGAGTACACTTCTGCGAATGGTTCATCCAACAATGTGTCAATCTTCATTTCAGTGCAAACGTTCTCTTTACGGATGAGGCTTCATTTCAACGTGATCAAATTGTCAATTTTCAGAATCAACATGTGTGGGCTGACGAGAATCCGCACGCAGTTGTGCAATCACGTCATCAACACAGATTTTCTGTGAACGTTTGGGCAGGCATTGTTGGTGATGTCTTGATTGGGCCCCATGTTCTTCCACCTACGCTCAATGGAGCACGTTATCACGATTTCATACGGGATACTCTACCTGTGCTGCTAGAACTGTTCCTTTACAAGTACGACACAACATGTGGTTCATGCAAGATGGAGCTCCTGCACATTTCAGTCGAAGTGTGCGTACGCTCCTCAACAACAGATTCGGTGACCGACGGATTGGTAGAGGCGGACCAATTCCATGGCCTCCACGCTCTCCTGACCTCAACCCTCTTGACTTTCATTTATGGGGGCATTTGAAAGCTCTTGTCTACGCAACCCCGGTGCCAAATGTAGAGACTCTTCGTGCTCGTATTTTGGACGGCTGTGATACAATACGCCATTCTACAGGGCTGCATCAGTGCATCAGGGATCCCATGCGACGGAAGGTGGATGCATGTATCCTCACGCTGGTACGTTCTGTTGCTGTGTGTTTCCATTCCATGATTAATGTGATTTGAAGAGAAGTAATAAAATGAGCTCTAACATGGAAAGTAAGCTTTTCCGGACACATGTCCACATAACATATTTTCTTTCGTTGTGTGTGAGGAATGTTTCCTGAAAGTTTGCCCGTACCTTTTTGTAACACCCTGTATAAGCAGTACAGTCGCTATAAAAGGTAGGAGAGAGGATGGAGTCTTGGGACACTCGTCCAGTGAGATGGACAGTATAGGAACTGATATTGTTTATCATTTATGGTTACAATGTCTCAAATTAAACATTGTATGTAACTTCATATTACCATGCCCTTTAGATATACCTGCTTGTGCGAAGGAACAACCGCTGTTCTAACGGGCACGGCTGTGGTAAATAATACGAAACTTTTTCGTATTTTTGGGAATACAGACGGATATGATACTGTTAATAGTGATGAATGATGGGCGATTAGATAGGAAGGATGCAATAAGGCGGGCAGAGTTAATCGGAAGTGTGAATGTTAGGAATTTGGAAAGGAGAAATTGGTGAGGTGTAGTAGCTAGCCATCACGGAAATTGGGTAAGAAGCAACTCTAGTGAATTGGAAGGAGGGATTAACCGGTTCAGGATGGATTCGAAGACGTTGCTAAACACTGAAGTGAGAGAGACGGGTTGGTTGGAAGAGGTTCTGCAAGGGATTTGTGCAGTTTGGGGAAAGAAATGACTTCGGAAGTTTTTCATAATTTGGGATGATAACCTTTTAATAGGCTGGAGCCAGTGCATTCGTTCAGGTGTATGTAGGCAATGTTGTCGTGACTAGAGGAATTGTTGCGCTGTCTGTGAAGTAATTGTTTTATTTGGTGTGGTGTGTCTGCTGTATGTAATTCCGTGGTATGTTTTCCAAGTTCTGAAAGCTGGGAGCCAAAGGTGGGATGTTATGTTTATGTATTCATTGATGGTAGGGAACAAAGAGTAATCAAAATGAGCGTCACCCGGGGTGGAGAAGATGTTAGAGAGATAGGACGCAAAGCGGTCAGCTTTGCTCAGGTTTTCAGGTAGTGTATGGTAGCTGCGGAGGAGCGGTTAGTGAGGGAAGAATAACTGCCAGTAAGTCCGAAGAATACTGTCGAATACTTGGATGAGTTAATGTGTAGTGCAGCATTCAGTCTGTTGCGTGTCTGTTGCGTGTCTGGCGCTAGTCCCAGCCTTTTTCAGCTTGTAGTGGTTTTCTTGATGTGTCTCTCTGTTTGCCAATACATGTGAGTGCATCCCAGTCATGTGTCTATACTAGGGATCTTCTTGTGGCAGCAAAATATGGTGTTGAGGTTATATGAACTTGGTAGGGATGTCTATCTACATAGTCTGCTGCAGGAAGGCCATAACATGTCAGGACACTAGAAGGTAATGGAATGGTATCCAACCTGAATGCCTGCAGATTCCTGGTAGGCATTCCAATTGGCATTGAAGTAGTCTTCAATGTCTTGCGTATGGAGAATTGAATAGTATGCACTTGGATGTGTTAGTATATAGGAGGTGGTCAGGAAAACAGGTAGGTGGTCACGTACAAATGGATCGTTGACTTCCGCAGTGAGGTGTCCAAGGAGACTGGCTGACAGAGGACAGCATCTGGAATGGTGTTGCTTTCATATGTCAACTGTGGGATGGGGACTATGTCATCATGAAGACTGTTTGTAAAATAATACCACCAATGGATTTCTGTAGAGGATCTTCTATGAATGTTGTAAGTAGTGACAATAATTTAGTGGGCATGAATGGTCGATGTGGGACAGGGAGTCATAGAGTATGGTGTGATTAATTTTGATGCAGTGGTGGCGCGGGTAAGAGTTAAGATGTTGAAGAAGACGTTAAGAAAAAGGCATTCACTATGTGTGTTATACAACAGTGGTGGCCAAACTGGTGTGTTCTGGTAGTGGCGGACTGTAGCTCATGAGCAGACGGAAAAGATTATTTATTCAGTGAAGGACATAGGAAGAGGTGCGAATTGTGAGATACAGTTCGAGGAACGACTCAATTAAGGTCGAAGGTAGGGACACCGTATTGGAACCGTCTATGCATTAAAAGGTGCTTGTTTGTGGGTAGGGATTGGACGTTGTACAGGATGCTGTATTTCTGCCACGCCGTGATGACAGGTATGTTTGTTAGAAGCTTTAAACGAGGCAGTGAATGGGTGAATACAAATTCGATTGGGTTTCAGAAATAGGTAGGTCCAGTACTGAGGTGGCATAACGATTAGGCAGCAAGGAAAATTGGTTGGAACGTACGCAGTCTTTGGAAGGGGTGGATATGTTGGAGTATGTCTGTAAAGAATCTGATGATACCTTTGGTAGAGGAAGGTGGTTGCAGGGGGGACTTGGGATGGTCAGGATTATCAACATGTCATATTGGCATAGTTAATCCCGTCTCAACATGTGGGAAACTGACATGGCATTCGGCGGATTAGGTCAGATGGGTATCATTACAGATGTTGCACGTGGAAGGTGAGGAAAGGTTAGGACATTGTTTGAATAAGTGACAGGCTTTACAGTGAGGATGGGTGGGTGGAGTTTTGCAGTCAAGAGTAAGTGACTGCTGAAAGGAGACACATTGGACAGTGGTAGTATTGTGTGTGGGGTGGAGGGGATTGAGGTATTTGGATGGTTCGACTTTGTATTGATGACTGTAAATCAGGGCCCTCTTTGTCTGGAGGTGGGTGATGGTAAGAGCATATTCAATAAAAATGCACATGAGGTAGGTCGGGCCAAAGTTATAGATGTGGAGGGCTGTACAGAT
The DNA here is from genome assembly GCF_023898315.1 of Schistocerca nitens. Classification (NCBI taxonomy): domain Eukaryota; kingdom Metazoa; phylum Arthropoda; class Insecta; order Orthoptera; family Acrididae; genus Schistocerca; species Schistocerca nitens. The sequence goes on from NC_064616.1 coordinate 956,895,307, forward strand.
TTTTATGGAAGGATGGGAACTGAGCTCAGAGACCACCTCCTCTGCTGTGATCTAAGAGCCAACCTTCGTAATCAGGGCAGTGGTGGTGGGGGGAAGACAAGGACGTTGAGGCTGTTTGGATCTGGAAACAGTGTTGAAGGGAGAAAGGAAGGCATGAGTGCTAAAGGTGATGTGTGAGGGTTTGAAATGGAGGTCTGAGTGGCAGCTGGGATTTATGATTTTAAAAAGGACTGAATTTTTGTGAGTTATGATTTGGGTGTTGAGACGTGAGAGAAATACTTCCTGATTATGAGAACTATGGATTCGGTTTTTAGGGTATTGGTGTAAGTGTGGGACAGTACGAAGGTGTGACCAGCCAGAGAAAAAGGTAGAAGGAAAGGAGCTTTGTCCACGTGTTCAGTGCATCGAGATTGGTTTGTGGCTTTTTGGTTACAGTGCTGGTAGTGGGTTCTGTGTTAGGGTGCTTCTGTGATTTTTCGGGGATAATGTGATAGAGAAAGGGTTGTAGGATGGGAGAAGGTGGGATATGTAGTGATGCAGGTCCTTCCACTTGGTTAGGGTTGGTTTCACTGCTTATTGCTTTTGGGGCAGGTGCTGTGGTTTCTGACATTTGCCATAGCAGCATAGTGAGGTGTTACGTTTTTGTCGCTATTGGGCAGGGAAGTGGTCGGTATACGATAATTCGGATGTGGAGGATAGGCAAAGAAATTTGTGGAAGGTGGAGGAGAGGTCTTGGGAAGTGTAGAATAGTCAGAGGAAGTGGTAGCGGATGGGAAGGGAGGGGGGTGGACATAGGAGAGTTGACTGGGAGAAGTGCTAGTAGTTGTGACAGTTGGAGCAGGAGATGGGGTGGTATAGGTGATTGAGATAGTGAGAAAGGACACATGGAACCATTACCAGATAATGATTACCAGTGACGAAGTGTCGCTGACATGGCTGGGGGATAGCTGCGACTTCCGTATAATGACGTAGAAGGTGGCGGCATCAAAGGCGGTAATGATCGCGAGACGGAGGCGACGAGAGGGCTGCAGTGGCAATGGCTACGATCCACAAGGCGAGCTGAGAAGACGTGTGAGCTCATAAACACACAAGAAGACTCGAAAATAAAAACTAGACACACACAACAGGCAGTGACGCCAACTCTATGGAAGTACCGCTACCAGTCTACACAGGACAGGAAGATGGATGAGTCCCAACTTTCGATACAGCATTAGGAAGTACCATAGCCAGTCTATTGGTTCAAATGGCTCTGAGCACTATGGGACTCAAGTGCTGTGGTCATCAGTCCCCTAGAAGTTAGAACTACTTAAACCTAACTAACCTAAGGACATTACACACACCCATGCCCGAGGCAGGATTCGAACCTGCGACCGTAGCAACAGCGCGGCTCCGGACTGGAGCGCCTAGAACCGCACGGCCACCGCGGCCGGCTAGCCAGTTTATTCCAACACTTGATGGGGATGAGGGATTCCAACTCTTGGATATGGTGCATGGTCGACTGGAATATATAAAAGGTGTAGTCTGACGACACTGTGATAGAGAATAAATCTGAAAGACTACAGTGTATCCCAGTAAGCAGTAGATTGCATAGTAAAGTGTACAGCAGAGTATGAATGAGGGTTGATGCTATGAGAACTGGATATTTACGACAGGAAGCAGATGGGAAACCAAACATCATCCACTCCACAGAGGCTGCAGAGTAGAAGTGGACGAGGTGGCAGGCGATCTTGCAGTTCGTGAATGACGGAGCAGAACAACACCATCAACGTAAGAAGCCGACGGGGTCCTGGAAATTTATATAACAGAAGAAAGTGTTTGGACCCCTGTAAGTGACACGCCGTGGCTACAGCAGGCAAGTACAGATAAGCTAAGTTTATGTTGGCTCTTATTTACTCATGTTAAAAGACATGCCATAATGCAAGAGAGTAATGGTTCTGTATCTGTAAAGTAAGGGAATAAGGTTCAGTTCAGTATGTGTGCCGGTCGAACAAACACTCCCGAGCAAAAATCTCCAGGGTACCTAGTAAATAAAAACGTTTCTGTCGGAGATGTACCCCAATAGTCTCCAAAACAGGGGGGGGAATGGAATAGAATGTTTCAACAAATGTAGCCATGGGTAAGAGCTGTAATTGCTTCAGTAACAGGTTGGATGAATCCAGTCATACTCATTTCTTTCATAACAGTCGGTTTAATATAAGTGAACAAGAAACAACGCAGTCAGATCACGTATTCGGTATACTGACTTTTCATGAGAGACGACAGGAAATACTACCTGAATGAAATAAACTGGAAAGTACACAGGAAATTTAATTCCACTGATGGCTATTATAAAAACCAATTTCACTGAAGTAAATAAAAGATATGGCAAGAGACTGATAATCTTGACAAGAAAATCGAACAATAATCTAGTGAACTTAAACAAGCGTCACGTAATATTAATAGTTTGGCTGTTAAGTTTGAAAGGTTTAATATTGAAATTAATGTAAGATTTCAGAGCCAGGCTGATGGAAAGATTTGTAGTTGTCTGACACCAGAGTTGAAAAATGAATTTCTGATGCTGGGAATAAATATTAGCAGTTCTCAGAGTGTTAAAAGTGAATTAACGGAGATTGATAAAAATGTGGCTATTGGAAGCGAGAATAGTATAAATCAAGTTGAAGTGGAAGTACGTAAAATTGAGCAAGAAGTTGTTGCTGTTGAAGTATTTTGTGAAAAGACCATAAGACAGTGGATAATAAGATTAACGCCGTAATTGCCAATTGTTTAAAAGCTATAAAAGTAGTTCTGATCGTGTGTAAGAGGTAGTATCAGTTGTAGATCAACTGGCTAACATCGTTGGGAATGTGGAAAGTTAACTGCATGCGCATAATAATAGATTCTAAGGTAAAACATAACATAAGAATAGGCCCAAACATTGTTAGTTGAATTTGGTAACAGAATCATCAGAAGCAGCTTATATTACTAATAGACCATTTTCACGTTTTCATTCATCTGGAAGCGTACATCCAGTAGAAGAATATTTTGGAAATTTACTGTCTAGTTCGTTGACTGATTGGCAACAGATCGGTTTTATTACTTCAAAATTCGTGGGTGCAGCTAAAACTTGGTGTGTGACTGCTATGGAGTAATACGATGCTTCAGAAAATTGTAATGATGCCTTTTTTTAAAGGAATATTTGGGTAATCAGGAACAAACAGATCTGAAATCTTGTTGCAGAGAGAAGAGTAGGCTAGTAAGAATTGCAGGCCGCAGGAAAACGAAGAAATACGCCAGAGTGTAAATATAAATAGAAGTGGTGTGTTTCGGTATTATAGTGGGAGAGGGGCTATGAGTGGGCACCATATCATGAAAAGTAGACCAAATAACAGAGAACAATGGCATGGTTGTATATCACGTTCACCAATTCTTAGCGATGGTGATTTAAAACACAGGCAACAGGTATGGGTAACAGAAGAAAATTATGTGGAGCCACAGAATACAGAAAACTAGACCCTGTCTGTGAATCGGCTAGCATTCACAGAACGGGTACCAGACATTTTAATCTCCTCACCACGCTGTTGGAACATAATAACAATAGAGTGATGGAATTTTAAGTTACTGACAAGAGGGATACGACTGAAGCCAATGATGATAATAAAGTTAGCATACGAATGTAACACCTACATCTATATCTACATGGTTACTCTATAATTCTCACTTAAGTGCCTACAGAGGGATCATCGAACGGTAGCTTGGAACCATTTTTGGATAGAAATGGGTGAGGTAAACGCCACAGTAGAGATTATCTGTTAGACATTTAAATTTATATTTGATAAAGATAAAAGTGTGTACAGTGAAACAGATGGTGAATCCTGTCAGGTAGAAGGAGAGGACACAGATGATGAAGGATTGCAATCTCGTGCCGAACGAGCTATGGAGAATTTATTGAAAGCAGTTGAGGATAATTTATTTGTAGAAGAGTTAGATGTGCATGCAGAGTATGATCATAATGAGAGTCAGCTAGTTAGTGGAATTGTGGAAGAACATAATGTTAAAAGTGGCTTTGATGAGATTGAGAAAGAGAAGGTAGATTTAGTGACGTATTTTGATTCGTCATTAGTGGAAAGATTGGCTTACGATAAAAGGGTGAATAGTGAGAGCTGTCCTACAAATGTGGGTATAATCTGTAAACATGGAGAAGGTTTTGATACAAGGAAAGTCGTACGCGAGATAGTGGAAGAGGATCCAGTTAATAATATTGTGAAGAAAACACGATAGCCAGTAAATAATCTGCAGGTACAGAACGAAGACGTGCAGTGTTCAGCTGACAGTGGCAGTGAACTTTCTGCTGTTGGTCAGTAAGGTTAGACAATTTACCTGATAGGGATGCATTAGTAACAATGAATGTCATGGGTATTCAAATATTGAAGGCACGAAGAAAGTAAAGGACTATGTTAAAAATAGAGCGATGTGACCGACTGGAAATAAATAGGAGAACAGTTACTGCACCATTTATTAGGAAAGATAAAATATGTGGAACTTAGTGAAGGAGAAAGATGATTTGTCATCGATAGGTATGTTGTCATGATGAAGAATAGGCAATGGGTACTGAAGTACTGGTATCAACACTAAAACTGTTTCCGATAATATATGACGAGGGGAACGCTATCAAAAATTGTCTCGCAATTTACCAAAGCCCACGACATTTTTGCGTTATGTCTGCCTGCAGCCAAAATGTTTGACAGCCTTTCTTAAATTTCACCTTCAGCTCCTCATTGGTGCTAACCTCAAGTAGCTCCTCTTGTGATACCACATTCTCCACTTCCTTCTCATCAAATGGATTGATGAGTCGATGGTATTACCATCTTCAAATCTATTTTTGAGGTCATCATGCAGGGTAATTAAATGTTGAGCATATGTCTGAATATCCTCATCAAGACATTCTGCCTGTGACAAGTTTGGAAACTGGACTAATATTTTGCTTCATAAATTTAAATTTATCAAGGAATGCCGAAATTACACCCTTTGTTTTTATTAAATTTAGGCTGTCCCTTTGTAAGTGCAAGTTAACTTTAATTAAATTTGTTGAACAAATCTGTCAATTACGCAATGTCTGCCTTAAATTTGATCAGATTTTCCTTTAAATCTGGATCTTTAATTTCCAGAAATTCATAACTGATTCAAAAAGTGAGTAAAATCTTGATAAACATGGACAAAAAAAATTGCTCTGAGCGCTATGGGACTTAATATCTGTGGTCATCAGTCCCCTAGAACTTAGAACTACTTAAACCTAACTAACCTAAGGACATCACATACATCCATGCACGAGGCAGGATTCGAACCTGCGACCGTAGCGGTCACGCGGTCCCAGACTGAGGCGCCTGGAACCGCACGGCCACACCGGCCGGCTAAACATGGACATTTCGACAACCAACGTACTTCCGTATGTAAGAGCAATCGATGGAAATCTTCGTCATTTTCATCGCACAATAGTGCAAATACACGGGTATTCAACGCATTGCTTCTTACTTTGTTAACTGCGTTAATCACAAATTGAAGTGATTGGTGCTCTTAGTCCTGGTATCATTCTTTTAAGATTGGTAATAAACCCACGATATCGTCCGAACACGGCAGGAGCCCTATCTCCTGCCACCGAAATAGTATTTGTAAATTGGAATCGATTTTTCCTTAAAAAATAACTCAGGACATTAAATATTGATTCACCTTTAGTGTCCGTTTTCACAGTTATCTCGAATAGCAGCTCTCCATGGATTTCTTTGTCCATAACAAATCGAACATGTGCCAATAATAATGCTCCGTTATCAGGTAAAGTCGACTCGTCCAGTTGAACAGAAAAATGAGTCGTTTGCAAATAATTACACAGGAAGTTTTCAATATCAGAGCTCATTTCATCAACACGCCTTGTACAGTGTTGTTGCTTAAAGGAATTCTTCTGAGTACCTGAAATGGGGATTTGTGCAGAACAGTTTTTAAAACCTCATCAGTAGCGGTTAAAATTAATTGTTCTCCTATGGTGTGCGGTTTTCCAGATTTCGGTATAAGCAATGACATATTGTAAGATACCGCAAGCCACCATAGTTACTTTGAGATGTTGAAGTAAACATACTGTTCACGGTGGGTCTCTTTTCATATTTTTCCTTCAACGTTTGGAAGTATTTCAAATCTTTTTGCATTTCTTCAGGATGTCACCTTCTTAGATGATCGAGCATCGATGATTTCATAGAGTAATTGCTTAAAACTTTGTTGCATAAAAGACATATGGGCAACCTTTTGTCTGCCTTTGATGGAAGAAAATCAATTTCAAATAATCAACACTGTATTGTCGACATTTCTTCTTATATTCAGCCATTTTCCGTATCAATCGTAACCTCCAAAGAAAAAAAAAGTTTGTTTTAATGATCATGAAGCGATTTTAACAGGATATGGCTATTTTAACAGAATACAGTAGAATTAGTTATTGCAATCAAAAAACCAAAATGCCAGCGGAACAACTGTTTTTAATTATTAAAATCAATAAATTGCTAAGACGCATTCATAAGCCTCGAAGCTTTAGCAGCCACGAGATTAAATAGCCGGATTTAAATTAATGAATAAAGAAACTATACACCTAATTCACGAGACCGGTGCTCGTTTCATAAGGATAGATTCTCTTTATTAGTGGGTAGTATTATTATTTAGTTGTACTGCACTCAATAAGAACAACGCCTAATTGATTAGTACTGATTCTTATTGTTAATACAAACAATAAGACTGAGAAGTTTTATTTTCCGGAGACCAGTGAGTAATGTTTTGTCCTTGTCATTCGTATTAATATTAGTGAAGCTTGTAAGCACAGCACAAGTCGTATTTTGTGCCTTTCCACATCTAAGCAAGCATTCAGGGCGAGTGAAAGCGCGGGCGGCGCTTTGCAAGTCTCTATAAGCGTTGTACTGAACATCGAATGTGCTTGTTTTTACAAGTAGCAGTCGCTGAAATTCTTAAAATACACTAGGTACTCAAAAAAGTTAAGGTAGTCAAAAATGTTCTTGGACCGCCACTTACAAATTGTGAACCCCCTTTTTTTTTTTTTTTTTTTTCACGCCAACGTGGACCCTCGTCTGGTCTCTCGTGGACCTCTGTGGGTTTTGGGGATCACGGTTCTAGGGCATGTAGCCTTTCTGTATGGTTTCATGATGATGACACTGCCTCCGGTAAAATAAACCAGAGATAAAATAGCCCCCTTTATATCTCTAGACGGTACTACTCACTAACACGTCACCAGTAAAAACGAAATGGGCGTTCCGCGGATCGGTCGGGGAATATTCGAGTACTTAATCCAGCAGGCAGGTTAGAGCTTAAAAACGGTGGTGGGTAGGTTAGAGCTAGATGTAGATGTAATTAGTGATATGTGGTGGCAAGAATAACAGGAACTGTATATACACACAATCAAATAAGTGTACAATGATGTTCTGCGTAGTGACACGCTCAGGGCAGTGACTGAAAAAGAATATAGCACTGTCTGCAGTGTGCAGATATTGTACGCACTGTAGGTGAAATGAGAACAAACTTCCTGCATTTCTTCAAGATGAATTTCGCGTATCCATCTTCTTAATACACAGTTTTTAACAGCCGCTACCAGTCATCATTCCTTCACATATTAGCTCAGTGTTATTAATGAGACGCAGTGTGACGAATAGTTCCATGAACAGGCACCCATGAACGCATTAGAACTGTTTAACCTAAGTGCATGCAAACATTTCAAATAATAAAATTTTGTGATGGCATTTTATGAGTGACCTTTATATATATATATATATATATATACTGTTGTAAACCAGTTTTAAAATGCAAAAAAAAATGTATTTTGATTTGTTGGAAATTTATATTCCGATAAACAGGAACCTATAATGGCAGAGAATGGAGTCACCACCAGACTACACACATAGTGGACTGGAGAAAGGAAAAGAATCCACGGAGAAAAATGAAAGCTACTTGGAATTATGGGAGGGAGATATGTAATTGTTTTGTGTGTCATGTAGGGTCCATTCGCACTTAATAGTAAAGAGAAAATACTTTCGTAATAATGATAAAATATTACGAGAATTTACTCGGAGCACATATAATTTCTTTTTTCCTTTTTTCCATGCCCCATAACTGTCGTTTCTCGGAAAATATGCCTTCCCCTCTGTTTCCCTGTGAAATTGTAATATGATATAATACTGACAAGGGATGTTACTATTACTTGAACATTCCCTCAGCCACTTGCAATTCGTGGAACTTAAAGGCGTGTATTCTGACACCTGTATACACTCGAACACGCCAGGGCGAGAGCCACTCCCGCTCAAAGCGGGCAGAGTCACATCGGCTAACTAGCTTTCATCGTGTAATCAGCTTAACGAGGATCGTGTCTACTGCGGCTGGTTTAGTCCCTTTGAGGAAACACAATTATTTGACCCTACTTACGGTGTTCCTTCGTGACTCTGCGCCTCGATCGATTCATGCAATTAGCTGAGCTACTGTAATTATTTCGGTAAAATCTAAAACATGTGCCAAACTATAAAAAAAGTATTCTGTGTATTGTTTCCATAGTCTATCTGTCTTAAATGTAGATAAACATAGTTTGAATTTTGTAGTTACTCAAATTTTTTGAAGCTATACTTCCATATAAATTTTCTGATCGTTCCTTATAATTTAAGTAAGTGCTGATTCCGCATTTAACATTTGACGATGCCACTATGGCTGCAGTACATTAGGACTTTGTTTTTATGAAACAGAGCTGATGATGGTCATTAAAGACAGAAACTGGTAATCTGGTAACAAAAAGTTTGTGACCATAGACGTAAATTAAAGGAAACTTATTAAGTAATACGTTTTAATCTATTAAACTAGTGTGAGTTTCACAAAACGTTCCAAATAACCCTTTCTCGAAGTGATTAAGTTTCACTGAGAACTTGTCAGGTACAGCTACATATCTGGAAAATTGACACTACTTTCAGGTGTTACAGAACTCTTCAGTGAACATAAGAAGGTGTTCTAATGAAATAACACGCGCTAATGGGGAAGTAGGAGGTTTCTGGACTCGAACTGCAGTTATAGGCTTACAGGAAAGGCCGTGGATGGTATTCGTTGAAGTCTTTGCTGAAACACAAGCCAGGAAGAACGACACAGAGTTTTCATTCATTCACTTATTTTTTGGAAATTGTGAATATGATACTTCCTCTCCAAAGGAGTGTAAAGAGCGCAAGAAGTATATTAAAGCATGAGTTGTTTGAATAATCGTTGCTCATTTGGGAAAGCAATAATGGAAGCACAACAAATAATATCGTCATATAGAATGACCTTTATTATTTTGTTTGAATTACAATTAATTAAGTGCCTTCATTCTTATGTGTCTTTTTGCTGCTGTTCTTTAGGTATGTTTTGCACAACTGAACGTGAAATATGAAGACACACAGTCGGCACCAACTTTACCCAATGAATAAATGACCTGCCATAAACGTATAAGAGTGTAGGTTTCATGAGAGAAATGAAATATAACGACCTGACGAACGTCATGGGATAGCGATATAAACTTTTAAAGACGGTGGTAGCATCGCGGACACTAGGTATCAAAGGGCAGTACGTGGGCAGAGCTGTCGTTTGTACTAAGGTTATTCATGTGAAATGGTTTTCGATGTGATTATGCCCGTACGACGGGAATTAACAGATTTTGAACACGGCGTGGTAGTTGGAGCTAAACGCATGGGATATTCCATTTCGGAAATCAGTACGGAATTCATTACTCCGAGATTCACAGTGTCAAGACTGTGCCGAGAGTGCCAAATTTCAGGTATTACCTCTCACCACGAACGACAAGGAAGTGGCCAATGGCCTTCACTTAACGACCGAGAGCATCGGCGTTTGTGTAGAATTGTCCATGCTAAAAGATAAGCAACACTTGGTGAAGTAACCGCAGAAATCAAAGTGGGATATACGACGAACGTCTACGTTAGGGGAACTCGACTAAATTTGGTTTTGATGGCATATCGCAGCAGACGACCGAAGCGAGCGCATGTACTAATAGGGCCACATCGCCTGCAGCGCCTCTCTGGGGCTCGTGAGCATATCGGTTGGACCCCAGACGACTGGAACACCGTGACCTGGTCTCATGCGTCCCAATTTCAGTTGGTAAGAGCTGATGGTAGGTTTCGAGTGTGGCGCAGATACCATGAAAACATGGACCCAGACTGTCAAAAAGGCAGTGTGTAAGTTGATGGTGGCTCTATAATGGTGTGGGCCGAATTTTCATAGAACCGACTGGGTCGTCAGATGTAAGTGAACCGACCATTTACTGGAAATGGCTATGAGACCATTTGCAGTCATTCATGGACTTCATGTTCCCAGCCGGCCGTGGTGGCCGTGAGGTTCTAGGCGCTGCAGTCCGGAACCGCGGGACTGCTACGGTCGCAGGTTCGAATCCTGCCTCCGGCATAGATGTGTGTGATGTCCTTAGGTTAGTTAGGTTTAAGTAGTTCTAAGTTCTAGGGGACTGACGACCTAAGGTGTTAAGTCCCATAGTGCTCAGAGCCATTTGAACCATTTTTTTCATGTGAAGGAATTATTATGAAAGACAATGCGCCGTGTAACCAGCCCACAAATGTTTGATATTGGTTTGAAGAACAAATTAGGCAGTTCGAGCGAAGGATATGGCCATCTAGATTGCCCGACATGACTCTCATCGAACAGTTACGGGACATAATAGAAAGGTCAGTTCGTGCACAACGTCCTGCACCGGCAACACTATCGCAGCATGGCTCATTATTTCTGCAGGGAACTTCCAACGATTTCTTAAGTCCAATCCACGTCGAGTTGTTGCACTACGCCGGGAAAATGGAGGTCAAAAACGATATTACCAGGTATCGTATGACTTTCGTCACCGTAGTGTAAATAGAATATTTCAGGATGGAGCGAGAAGAAAGGAAGTGGCGTTCATTATATTTCGCTGAGGTGTGATGGATAAAAAAGCACGTGTGTATTCACCACGCCAGTGGAGGTAATTATGCTCGCAGAGGTGAAGGAATATAATCTCACACCGATGGTTATGTGTGAATTTGGAATGTTTTAAAATGGTCGGCTGAATAGACTCACGATAAAATAGAGGACTGCACACCGCAGTCATATAACTGCTAAAAGTTGGGAAAGTGTGATTTTTTGGTGAGAGAGTCTTGTTATACACGTACAAAACGACAAAAAAAGACTTAAAAGAATTATATTTCTTTGTCGAATAGTAACCTCAAGAAAATGATGAATTCGTCACATTTTGCAAATTCATGTCGTTTGTGGTGTAAGTGAACGTACAATAAGATTTGACCCTATGGAAAAATCTGAAAGGGGAACATCACAACATCACATAACCGTGTGCTTCGATATCAATGCTTACAGAGGAACAACTGTAAGATTCACTCAGGAATTGAAACGACGCAGGTAGTGAGTGCATTGCCATCAGTTCTTCGTTCTTTCCGGTCTCCCAGTGCCGGCCATCAACATAGGTTACCATCTACTATGAGGGTCATGAAAATTACTAAATCTTTTGAAATTTAAAATATGTCGATCGCGTTAATTGTCGAAAGATTGAAAACAAGTCTGTAACGGTTAAAAAGAACAGACACAGATTTCAAACAATCCAAATAATTACATATTAGTTAGGTCTCCCTTGTTGGTGTGACGAATGCCATTAACCATAACAACAGTAACTTCTACACTCCCCCTTTACCTGATATGCTCCTGTTGCTCAACTATACAATGAGACGGCTTATGGGAATCACTTACGGATTTCGGGAATACCTGTCACGATGTCTTTTGACTCTGTTATATACAAAGGGTGTATCAGGATTAGGGAAAGTGATGATGCAAATTATAACACGATTACAGGGAAGGCTGGCAGTTCGCATTGGTTTACAGTACGTTGTGTACATCTAATACTGTGTTTGTATACATGAGCAGGTTCATACCATATGACGCCCGAGCCCCCAGGGTCTCGGCATTCATTTTCTGGGTACGGGCTTGGCGACCCCGGGGTTCCTGAGCTGGGGACTGGTAAGCACCGCCAGTCCCTTTTCATCGTAAGCTCTCGGCATGCTTCAGCGACCACCGTGCGGCGCGGCGATGGAAGGTTGTACGTCAGGGAATGGGGATCTTGGCTTGACAGCCTGGATCGCGAGAATAGACTAGAACTCTCTATGAAGAAAAAAAAAAAAAAAAAAAAACACTCAAACCACTCAGTCTCAAGATGTGCTGCGAGTTGATGAGATGCATGGCTGTTGAGGTGGATCAGTCGTTAGCGGGCACCCTCTGGGGAACCTGCCGCACCTCAGTTGTATAAGGCTTCCTCAGGCACGCGGGGCTCTGTCTGAGTGGACCCTTACTTCCCTAGCTGCTCATGATACCGAAATGGATCCTCCGAAATCCTCTTTACCTCCTCCCAGCGAAAAGGGTGGGCCGCTGGAAGGTTCAAACACCCAGTCTATCAAGAGGGTTCATGTAATCTGTCCCCCTGACTCCAGCGCTTCTTTGACAAATCCCGTCTTTAGTAACAGAATGCATTTGGTAATCAGAACTTGTTTCTCATAGTGAAATGGAAGGAGGGTAGTTTCTAGAAGGTTTCGCCCTTCTACATACAAAAGGGTTTTGGGGGGGGGGGGGGTCCTTATAATCGGTGAACTGCTTGCGCAGTGGGACCTTGGTAGTGGGAACTTCCAATTCCCAGCAGGCAAATAACCTCCAAACTGCTAAATGCCTTGGGGAATATGCCATAGACACTGAACTCCACAGCATCTTGAATTATAGCAACGGTGTTGTGACATGCCGGGATCTAGTCGACATTTCCAAGGAGGAATTGCAAAGTGAGTGGGCTCCGGAAGGTATAGTTGACGTACAACATATCTTGAAGAGGAGTGATGTCAATCTTATCAAATCCGACTCCTTTATTCTGACCTTCAGCAGCACAAAACTGCGTGAGCATGTTAAGGCTGCCTTCCTTTCCTTAGTGGGAGGCCTTATTTCCCGACCCCAATGCGCTGTTTTAAATGCCAGCGTTTTGGCCATACCACCTTAGAGTGTAACGGCGAAGTGACTTGTGGTAACTGCGGTAAGGCCGCTCATGAAGGAGTTGGTTGCTCGTGTCCAGCCAAATGTATCAATTGCTCTGGAAATCACCCTATTTGGAGTAGGAGCTGAAGAATATTTTCAGAGGAACGCAAAGTTCAGCAAATAAAAACATCGTCGATCCAGCCTCCCACATTTGCTACATCTTTTGCATCAATGATTCAGAAGCCAATCCAAAAGCAGATGCCTCTACGCATAGGGAGTTGGCGAGTGTTTGCACTAACACCTGCAGATGTCAGTGCACCTGCAAGGTAGCCAGTGTTTCAGAGCCTGTAGCCCCTACTCGAACGGCAGACAAAGGTACAGTGGCGAACTTTTGCCAGTCCCTGGCGCCTCCAACAGCTGAGGCTGTTCAGAAACCAAGTACGGCAGTTACCACTCCCACGTTGGCTCCACCAAAGCCCAACAAACCGCAAATAGCTCCTATAAAGCAGCAACAGCATGTCAAATCACGTGGTGAACCGTCTGACCATGTAGATGTCGTTTTACATGATGCTTAGTCGGACTCTTCCCCAGGGATGATGTGCTGATGGAGTATGACGTATGTGTGGGGCAATCATCTCGCCCGACGACTGCCCCTCCACCTGCTGCAGTCTCCCAACCCCGTCGGAGAGACAGGATGAAGGTGCTATCCCCGTCACAGATGGCTCCCCTACTTCAGTGGAACTTGCAAGGGTTCAGGACGCATATGGAGGAAGTTCGTCCACTCTCTCAGTGTAGACCACTGTGTCTGTGTTTCCTGGAGACTTATTTCCATCCATCATACTACCCTTAGCTGCGAGGCTATACACTCCACAAAAAGGACGACCTCTCTCACTTACGACGACTTGACAAGCCGTTTCTGTGTCTGTGCACGTGCGTCATCCATTGACTATATGATCCCTTTAGTTGCCCCCTCATAATGCATTTGATGAAGAGGCCGTAACCGACCTTCTTACACAGCTCTCCCAGCCGTTCATCATTTGTGGTGGTTTTAATGCCGACAACGTGCTTTGGGGCTCTGCAATTACCTGTACCAGGGGTAAAGCAATTGAGAGGCTTCTCCTGTCATCCTGTGCCTACTTGCTCAATGCGGGACAGAACACTCACTTATGCACAGCGACTGAGTCTTTCTCTGCTATTGATCTCTCACTTTGCTGTCCAGCTCTTGCCCCCAGTACTCAATGGGAAGTGGTCGCTGAGTTGCTCGGAAGTGATCACTTCCCTATCTGGATTTAGCTGCCAGATGGCGTGTGCCCCGGAAGGAAACAGCAACGATGGATGCTCAGTAGGGCCGACTGGACTCTTTATAGCCTGTTGGCCTAGTTAGAACACTATGCGAATGTTGAGGCATGGATGGATCATATTACCCAAATGGTCCACCACGCCGCTGCAGCATCCATTCCACAGTACACAGGACAATAGAAGAGGCAACCTGTCCCTTGGTGGAGCGCCGAATGCCGCCCTGCAATCAGGTCCAGGCATGCGGCTCAGCGTAGGTTCTGGTGCCGGCCAGCTGCTGAGAATCTTGCAGCCTTTCGGGTGGCGAGGGCAAAATGCCGCCGAATTATTGGAGGGAGCAGGAAGAGGTCGTGGCAACAGTTCCTGAGCACCATTACTCGTTGCACCAAAAGTTCCATTTTTTGGGAGGCCATGAGAAGAATTTCTGGGAGAGGAGGGAGGTGCCCCATGGCTGCTGTAATGAATAATTGAAGTCTCCACACGGATCCGCGAGACATTGCCCAGATTATGGCAGCGTATTTTGCCGCTGTTACTGCAAAAGCCAGTCAGGATTCGGGGTTTCCAGCGCCACAGAGCGGTTGCTGAGAGGGGTAGTCTGGACTTACAGTCCACCTCTAATGAAGTTTATAACTGCCTATTCTCCATGTGGGAGCTGGATTCTGCATTCTCTGCAGCTCGTGACACATCCCCTGGTCACGACAGAATCCATTACATTATGCTATGAAACCTCACAAGGCGCAACGAAGAAATCCTCCTCTCCCTTTTTAATGCCATTTGGGTGTCTGGGCACTTTCCTAACTCGTGGAGTGAGGCAGTTTTAATTACTCTTTTAAAGAAAGGGAAACACAGCAGTGCCCAGGTAGCTACCGTAGCGTTGCCCTGACTATTTGAATGGAGAAGACCTTGGAGCGGATGGTCAACCGTCGCCTTTTCTGGATGTAACAATCCTGGCAACTATTTGTAGCTTTCAGTGTGGGTTCAGGAGGTTTCGTTCCACCTTCGATAACCCTGCCCTCCTGTTGGCGGCTATACAACAAGCTTTCCTACGCCGTCGTCATCTTCTAGGTGTATTTTTTGACATCTAGAAAGCCTACGATACTACTTGGAGGCGTCTCATCCTGGAGCAGCTTCAAGAATGGGGTTTTCGTGGTTGTCTTCCTATTTTTATTCAATCTTCCCTCTCGCCACGGTATTTTAGATACCGAATCGGTGACGTCCCGTCTGATCGCTTTGAGCAGGAGAACGTTGTCCCTCAAGGTAGTGTCTTAAGTGTGACTGTCTTTGCCATAGCTATTAATAGCATTACCTCCATAGTGAAAAGTCCAGTGTAGTGTTCCTCGTTCGGGGATGATTTCTCTGTGTTTTGCTCTTCTTCAAGCCTTGCAACGACAACGTGTCAATTGCAACTTGCTCTTAGACGTTTGGATGAATGGGGGCAGAAGATTTGTTTTAAGTTTTCCACTGAGAGGTCCGTGTGTGTTCTTTTTCACCGTTATCGTTCGATTTTAACCTTTCCGGATTTGAGAATAGGGGACACTGTCCTTGCTTTTAAAGACACAGTGAGGTTTCTGGGATCCATTTCTGACTCGAAGCTTACGTGGTTACCTCATCTTAAAGATCTGAAACAACAGTCACTTAAGGCTTTAAGTATTTTAAAATGTCTTGGCCACAGTACATGGGGAGCCGACAGGACTTTTCTGGTCCAGTTTTACGGGGCATTTGTGCGATCTCGGCTCGATTATGGGTGCACGGTGTATGGGTCTGCAAGACCTTCTTTTTTAAGATGTTGGACGTTGTGCACCAAGAAGGAATTAGGTTGGCCACTGGGGCATTCAGAACTAGCCCCATACCAAGCCACTGTGCAGAGGCTGGTGAACCGACACTTCATATGCGGTGATGGCTACTTATGGTGCGCTAGGCGTATAAAACTGTGACCACTTCATACACTCCTGCACATCATACTGACGCTCAGCTTCCTCTGGCATGGCTTTTTCATAACTGGCAACGAGCTACAAGGCCTATGGGATTTGCGCACAGGCTTCCCTCTCTGAGATGGATATGGTTGGTCTTAATGTTTTACGTCGAGGTTGGAGCAGATTTCCGCCTTGGTTCCTCCAGAGACCCAGACTTATTTTAGATTTGACTAATTTTAAGAAAGATAGTACGCCAGAGTTTACATTCCAATCTCTGTTTTTTAACATTTCAGATGTGCATCACGGTTTTAGCGTCGTTTACACTGATGGCCCCGAACAGGGGAATTTCCTTGTCTGTTCTGTAGTGATCCCTGACCATGCTACCAGGATTCGCCTCCCTGATGAATATACCGTTTTCGCAGCGGAGCTCCACGCGATCCTGAAGGGACTGGAGCAGATGAATCGTATTCGGGGCAATCGGTTTCTCATCTGCTCCGATTCTTGTCATTCTGCTGGATGCCATGTCATGTAGGAATATGGGGCAATGAACAGGCCGATCGGCCTGTCAAGGAAGCCTGCAGAGTGCAGGATGTGGTCCAGTGTCCTATTCCCTTGCAGTCTGTCATTTCTGCACTCCACAAGAAGTGCATGGAGTTGTTGGAGGAAGAATGGCAAGCTGTGATGGCCAATAAACTGCGGTTGATGAAGTCAACAATTCGACCGTGGCATTCCTCCTGCCGTTTGCTCCGGCTGGAAGAAGTGACGCTCACGCGTCTTCGGATCGGGCGCTGTCCTCTCACACATAGCTTTCTATTACGGCGGGAGGATCCCCCGTTTTGTGATGCATGTGGTGTGCACATCTCTGTCCGCCACATTTTAACGGAATGCATTTTATACCGTGATGCAAGGGCAGAAGCAGAAATTGATGAGGATGTGCCCTGTATTTTAGCTAATGAGGAGACGAGTGTATCTAGTGTTTTAAAGTTTTGTGATGTGTCTGGAGTCTGGCCTCAACTTTTAGGCTGGAGGTTGTAGTGTACTGTAGAGTGGATGGCTGCTCTCTTTGTACCTTTCCTTCAGCGATCCACTTCCACCTGCCATATTGTTTTCGCTCCTTCTACCAGTTTCTTCTTGTGTTGTCCATGTTTTACTGCTGACGGCATGTTTCGTCCCATGTTTGGGTGGGCACACATTTTTCCAGCCTTATTACCTGTGTTTTACATTCTATTTTATCTTCCTGTCCTGAGCATTTTCTTGACACCCGTCTCAATCTGTTGCTGAGCGGGCGCTGAAGACGTTGCCACCGTGCGCCATTGCAAGACTCTCCATCCATCCATCCATGACGTCCTAATGAGAAGGAAGCAGCAGACTGGAATTGAAAAATGTGCTGTAATTGTAGTTCTGCATCAGAAGGGCGTCTCTAGTAAGACAATAGCAAGAAAGCTTGGCGTAGTTCAATGTACAGTCGTGTGTACGTGGCAGCGGTTCAGATAAACTGACGCACAAGTATTTCGCGATCTGGAAGACGACGAGTAATATCATACAGGAAAGATCAGAACACATGTGTACCGAGTAAACGACAGAGGACAAGTACTACACCTGATATTCTCGAGGAAGTAAATGGTGTGAGAGCACTTCCAGTCACTGTCTCAACAGTGCAACACCGTCTCCACGAATTAGGTTTAAAGGGTGAATAACGACCAAGAAAAGTCTATTAGCCGAACAAAATCAGGTGAAATGAATGGGTGATCGAAAGCTTTTGACCGGTAGGTAAGTACATAGCGATGTGTCAGAATAACAGTAGGAGTGTCCAAGTATGTTTGCGTAGTTTATTCTCCTTTTCTTTTTCCCAAGGACCCCTGTGACCCCGTCTGAAGTTAAAGGAAACTGCACCTCTGAGGTACCTTTAAAATGATGGGCACGACTTACTGAAACACCATTGAGCGAGTTGGAGGTTTTACTTTAACGTTAATAGGTGACTTAATTTCTATCACTTGATTAGGATCCTGGTAACAATTAACAAATTTTTCAGTCTTTCCCTTCGGTACATAGGGGCTGGCTGGCGTCACCCATCATCTGATATGAAACTTTGTTAATACTACATTTTATTATGGATATTCTCCTGTCTTTCGAAAGCTCTTCTGTTCGCATTTTTACTCTGGCCCCAACTATTCTTTATTCTTTTAGAGAATAAAAATGATACAGGCAGTTCCACAACTAAGCGTATTTTGCCGTTATCTGTACGAAATGAAAGATACTATTATAAATATATGTTTACATGAAAATACATGTTATTATTAATTGCCCAATTACGTAATAGTTAATCGATTCGTCGCCATTATCGATTATATCTTGACACCTTTTAGGCATGCTTTTCATAAGATTTTCTGCATATTCCCTCGGTAACGATCTCCATATCGTCATAATTTTATATGACAGCTGCTTCAAAGTATATATTGGCTTTCCTTTAACCTTCATCTTAATATACGACCAAACATTATGATCGGATTGGCATTCGGAGACATTACGGGCCCATCAATCTTGGAAATCCCATTGTCTTGTTTCCACGCTGTGCAGGGACGGCTGCGATATTTCGTATCATTACCCTCTTGAAGCGCCCAGTTTGCCTTGTTCGAACCAAATAGCTTCATAACGGACGTCAGAAGGCATTTTTCTTAAATATTGAACTTTTTTAGCTCTTAAATTGGCAGTAAATAACTAATAATAGCCAAAACTGCAACCGACAAAAACAGATTCAACACTGCACTGTTTATCTGTACACTGTGCAAAAGCGCATTGAGTACAGATTCGAGACCACTACCAGAAATGTCACTGAGGACGTTACATTCACAATTAGGGAGTACACTTTGTTGTGTAACTGACTGTATATCTTTTGTCACAGGAGTCTCATACTGCTCAAAATGAGAAAAATCTTCTGCCAGTAATAAACCTCATAGGGGGATAGCGCTGTAGTTTTGTGGGTTTGTGAAACATACGCTTAGACCCCAGACGGGAATAAGCCTGCCTGTCATTGTGATGGCTATTAACGTAGTACCTCAATATATTTTGTGCAGTACAATGGACATCCTCAGTATGTCCGTTTGCTTGCCAGTGTGACGCACTGTTTCTAAGTATCTTAACGCGAAATAATCTTCACTACTGCTTCTTTAAATACAACACAATATTCGTCACTTGGTCCTTTATCACTTTCTCATGTATTTCAAACTGTATTATCCACTAGTTAACCATCGTTTGTACCACTCTTTCTGCCCACTGCTTATGCATTCCTAGCATGGATACAAAATACGAAAAATGATAATTACCTTTAGTTCAGAGCTATTTCTTGCTGGTGCTTCAGCAAAAGATCCGAATGAGTCCATTCCAATAATCTGACGAGGTTTGAATGCCTCTGGTAACTACTTCGACTTAATCTTTTGATTACTACTCTGTGAGCCTATCGGATACAATTTCTTTGTGTATCGATTTATATCCAGTTTGCGTGTCATTAACCAATAAATTAGAGCTACCCCTCAATTTGTTGCTCTGTGGCCACTGTGTCCATCCAGAATTGAATCATAAGCCTGTTTCGAATCACCGTTTCGTAACGGTCGTACCACAAACATAGCCGACAACATGTCATCCCGTGCAGCACTCCGGGTTCTGTTTTGAATTGTGATTGTTTAGTGATCTTCTGACAGTCTGTCACTACTTTGTGCTTCTCTCCTATCCAGCGTACACCCCAACGCATTGCACAGTGCAAATTTGGTAGTGGCCATAATCCGCGTTACTCTATGGTTTGCCAGGTCGATGTACTACTTCAAAATCGAATTCACGTTGTCATAAGATCCATCTACCGAGGAGAACAGTTGTAGTAACTCTTTAAGTGCTAGAAACCATTTGAATGCCACATGATCAGTTGTTACTATGAAGTGCTGTCCATACAAATAACAGAGGAAATAAGTTATTCTATGTTTAGCGCCAGTATTTCTTTCTCAGTGAATGAATAAATTTTGTCTGCCTTAAAAGTTGTCTCGACGCTTATGCTATTGGATGTTGTTATCCATCCATCTCCTGGTTTAAAATAAGCCACATTGCCAAAATATTAGCATGACAGTATGTACTACAGTATGAATTTTTATGGTCATCTGGGAAAGCGATAATTGGACTAGAGGTCCATAAATATTTTAGTTTGCACTGTGCGGGAGTAATAGTAATTGCTTTGACAGAACAATATCTGGAGAAATTGCATCGTTTTGATAAAAGGTAAGCGGCTTCTATGCCTGTCGTTTAGCATAATCATATGTAAGTTATACTTGCAGTGAGTCACTGTACACGAGGTTATCACTGACACAGTAAATGAGCCAGTTGGGAATGCAACCAGCTGCGGTGGTTTTTGTATGGGTCTTCGAAACCAGGGAAGTTATAGGACAGGGCAAAGGATCATAAAATCTAAGTCAAGACTGAGATAAACAGTTCTTTAGTTGCTCTAGCGACTGACGCAAACCGCCATGAGATTAACAGAGAGCAAAGTTTTCCATAATTCAAATTAAATTACAAAATGATGCTAATACAGTGGGAGGAACCAAAAACAGTCTGGACGATTGTATAGAGATATGGCAACAAGACCAACTTATAAGGACAGTTCGCATAACCAAAGTCAGCGTTAACAAGAAGCCACAAGTATAACCAAACTAAGCAGTACGTGCTGCACGGAAAACTGAGCATGTAACTAGCTTCACAGGATATGGTTCACGCTACCACAATTAGCTACTATAATTCCCCTTAATAGCTACAGTGCGTGAACCATCACCAAATGGCAGCCCGAGATGACGCCCTCCATACTCGACCAGAGCAAAACACTCTCCCAACGACGACTTGGAACAGGAAGCCCAGAACCTAAGAACACCGCCCTTAACTCTCTACTCTCTAAAGAAGCTCTACACGGAGTAAATGCTGTTGCAAATGTGACTGGCGAGAACTGTTGCCAAGTTCGTGAAAGTTCAGGGGAAAGCATACCTATCTCCCCTCCTTTTGTGTACAAGATGCACATTTCTGAACGCGAAGTTGGCACTCGGAAGAAATATAGCCTTCAGGATTGGTCAGCTTTATGTTCCAAGAGCTCTGTCCTGGGTTATATAGTACTATAGGATGAACCAAAGTTTTCAACAGGAACATAAAGAATTGCAGGGCCATTAGTTGTTTACCTATATATTACAAGCTGTTAACAAAAGTAATTGCCAACAACGTGAGTCAGAGACTACACTCTTTTTCAAGCAGTACGCACACTCATAGAGAAATGTGCAGGGTATAATGTCCACAAAACATAACCTACAAAACACGATCGAAAACTAGACGGTAGTGAGGGTGATGAACAGAGACCACTTTGAGCATACTTAAACATTTAAGCTACAATTGCGAGAGTGCCACTTCAGTTTTGAAAATAAAAGAATACTGAATCACTGGAAAGGTCTCTTGAGAAACGCCATAAGACAAGCAGACACAATCTCACCCGAGCTCTTGGCACTGGAGGATGTGTTAAAATGTATATCCTCGGGACAGAATGGTGTTAGTATTAAAAACGTGTGAGCCATCCTTGCTTTTCAGTTGAAATTATCCTCTTTGGCATTGGCACAAACGAACTGTGAAAAATGATCCAAGAACTCAATGATGATCCTCAAGCTAGAGACCTCAAAGCTGATCGTCAAAAGATGAGTCCTGTCGCTATTACGTCTTCCACTGGTAACCATGCTCTGGATGTAATTAATGAGTACATTTATTTTCGGCGTAAAACTCATCCCAAAAAGGATAACAAGAGAGCAGAGAACACCTGGCGAATTGGCCTCACCTTGATGGCATTCTAGAAACTTGGTTACATTCTCTGCAAACCGACTGTCTCTACAAATTTGAAATGGAAGATTTATGACACAGCATTCAGGCACGAAACTATGACAGTTACGGCAAACAGTGCAAAAAGACACTGGATCCGCCACAATGCAGCTTAGAGAGCTACGCTTGGACTTAGTGTGTGAGAAAGGATGAAGAGAAGGAGGAGAATGGGGATCTATGATGTTGATGAGCAGATATCGAGACAGAAGTGCGTTGGCTAGAACGTGTGGACAGGGAGAAACTGAAATCGACCACAACACTCATACAATGGTCGCCTCCAAAAGAGATGACAATCTGCTGTGAAGAAATTAAGTAGCTGGAATAAAGATGCACACATGGAAATTTTATTGCGATTAACCAGCACATAATGGGTCCGTGGTGTGTGGGGGGTAGTGTTGTGTTGATGCTATTCACACACCATTAAGTAATTATTTCACAGTCATAAGATAAGTTTTGGCTATAATTCAGTTAAAATGGCCCCATTAAAGAACAATAGTGATAGTTTAGCACAATGAATCTGCAGCGTATGAACAGACTCTGCATATTCAAGAAAAGTCTTCCCGACTGTACTTCGCATTCAGTTCATTTATCATCTGATTCACACATTAGATATCGGCCCCAGGACATGTCTATTCCAAATATTTCCATGTCGATCTTTTCTTTGTGGTTCGGATCCAGATTTCTCTTGCATGTGTTGGAGATCGTCTCTTCATCTCATAACACGACTCCCGACACTGCTATTCGACTCCCTCCAACACCATTGCAGCAGTGTTGAATGGATAGGCACTTTATGGAGAATACGATCAAGTTTCTTGAACTTTATCCAGATGAGGCCAATTCGTTAGGTCACCTCAGCACTCAGGTTACTTTTTCCATGTTGAGTCTTGTGCCTTACATACATGTATTTATTTATTACTTCCAGAGCATCATATCCAATGGAGGCCAGGGTAGTGACAGGCCTCATGACTGTGGTCTTTTGTTAATTTTTTGGAAAATACATCTGAGTTCTCGGATCATTTTTGACTGCCACTGGTGAAGACGATGGTATTATCCGTGAAACAAAGTTGGTTGAGACGTTAGTAGTAGGGCAACAAGGACACTGATGCATTATGTTAATGCAGGTTGCCTACATAATTGGGAAGCATACATTCAGGGGCAAACCTATAGTTGTCTTTTCATTGACAGGTTATGACTCCCTGGTGATAATCCTTCCTTCTGAGAAACTTCTCCCCAAACCAAAACCTTTCCCCACCAACCCCTCAGGAAGCCTCCAACCCTCCCCACCAATGATATAGGAACTCTTACAGGCCTGGTTTATTCGAATAGCATCCTCTCATGCTACCAATCTGATGGACTACTTAATTAAACTGATCAATTAATTAACCACTCCCCCTCTGTTAAACCCATCAAACCCCGCATTCCCCCTTCCCTACCAGGAAATTGGAAGCTCTGTACTGGAGACGAAGGATCTCATGACAGGAATTCAATTACATGGAAGGGGTATATTGTATATTTATATAAAAAATTCCGTTTGCAGTGGTTGGATCTCTCTTGCTCATCATTATCTGCTGATCGGGAAGTTGAAGGTCTTATAAAATACATCATAAAGAAGTAATTAAATCACCTGCATAATTTATCCAGATGACACAAGGAGTACCATAATGAAATGCCCAACAAACGCAATTACACTGATAGAAATTGTTCCATCGTGAACCACACTCCATCTGTCATCGTGTAGTGCCACCCACACAGGTTGCCCAGAGTAAGTCTCCACTGGCTACGTACGCTCAGGCCCCACAACTGACAGACCGGATGTCATGTTAAACCCCAAATAAGAGCACCTGGGAAACTCCTATCGAAACATACGCTCTTTTTCTGTTTCTCCTCCTGTCTTGCCGGTTTTACATGTGTCGTCTGTCGTGGTTGGACCGAACAACAAACACAGCTGCGTTTATCCTGTAAACCGCTGTGGAATACTGATGCATGCGACACACTTTCCTTCCGAGACTAATGCCTGTCTTATAATCGATTCCGCCATGGACTCAAAACTGCTCCCACACTCCTGGCACACTTTCTTGTGTTAAATTTCACGAGCTGGTTTGGGAGTTATTACATCTGCTGTTGTAGAATATCGTCACATACATAACTTGAAAAATGTCATGGGAACTAAATGTACGCTACACATAGAGAGAGCTTTGCAGATGATGTGAAAATACTTAAAGAATTCTCAGGAATACCACCACTGCCACATTTAAGCACAGACTCTAAAATAAGAGATTGCAGTACACTTTTGAAACAATCCCTGAGACAATTCGCGCACTTTCGTAAGAAGTATCCTTGTGTTGAGCACGAGCTGCTTTAGGAGTTAGTAAATCCAATTGAATATGGCTCGAAACACACTTTCCCCCTTTCAAAAAGATCGCTGCACAATAGTTTGCTTCAATTTTGAGATGCATACAGATACTGACTCTAAGACAAGATCACGGCACACTTGTGAAACCACTCAGTCTTCTTACAATACTCGGGAATATTTGCGTGAGGAAACACATGAGGTAAAGTGTTCAGCACCTCAGTACAATTGCAAATGTTGCTTTAAACAATTTGTTTCAAACAGACTCGAACGCAAAACACTGCAATGTCTCCCAGATGCACGTGGAATAGAAATACGTAACAGTAAATTACAGTCGAAAAAAAAAAATACTTCACTGAAATAAATAACCACAGATCCACAGTGACCAAACTCTGAAAACGACCGTGCAATCTATTGTTAAATACACTATTACAGTACAATCGTACGAGGCAGGAACGTAACCGGGTGACTCGCAAAGTTGTGGCATGTGCGTCAGAAGAAAAACTCACCATAAAGTGAAGTCCAGACTGGGAGCAGGGTTTTTTCAGCTGAATCAGAAACGCACGAAAACCGTAGCAGGCAGGCCAGCACCAGCTTGACATGCGTGCTCAGGCCATCTCACAACACGAAATTCAAATCAAAGTCAATAATATATTCATATATATTTTTATTTAATAAGATTACGAGAGACAGGTTTCCCCCACTCGGGAGAACTGCACCCACCACCGTTGCTCCTCATGACATAAAAACTGTAATCACAAGGGAATGGAATGACGTACGGTATAGGGGTCTCCAGCGTGTGTCTGTCGTCAGGGTGCCACCACGAAGGTAAAAACAGGCCAATGACCTAATTACAGATCACGTTACTAAAATCACCAACCACGGACTGAATATCGGCATCCTTTGATCTCGCAGCCCCAAACCAAAGAATCAAGTGGTGGTTTTCTTGATCCGAAAATTCCAGACGCGCTTCTTGTCTTTACTGCTCTCAAGAGGCCACTCCCTGCTTCTCTGTGTGAACCTACGTCTCCAAATTAGAAAATGGAGGTTTCCATCTCTCCTCAGAATACTGTGCTCCTATTGGCTAATGGTAGAGACAGGCGGCGTGATTTCGGTATAAAAATAGAATGAAATAAACCGTTTACACTACCCTGTTGAAATAATTGTTTAACAATTTTCAGGTGTCAAATAGATTGCTTAAAACACTCACTTACTCCTTACGATGATCCTTCTTCGTGATAAAACATATTTTCAACGTTTGAGTATCACACGCAAACATTATGCAAATCAAATATTGAAATTTTCGTTAGAAATAAATCGTAGCTATAAAAATATCCGAGGTCTTGTATGCACCCTCCTCCACCAAAATATTTCTACTAAACGCATCTGATGAAAAAAAATCCTGACGATCGCACAAACTCACGAAGTGACTGCCGAGCAGAGCCGTCCGCACCGGCTGCGAGAGAGAGACCCACACCTATGCCGGCCATGTCTGCCGTGCCGCACGCTAGCGTTCACGCAATACGACTACCGGAAACAATAAATTGATCAAACCGGAATTTGATGTCCCGATTGCGGTTTTAAAGGTACTATAGGTTTCCTAAACTAGTTCTCTCAGCTACATTCAGAATTAGGAAGGAAGGATTATTGTGAGATAAAATACAGACAACAGTAAATACCACTGCGAGACAGATTCCACTGCGATGTGTTGAGGAGCACTAAACACGACACACTTAAGCCACAATCCAGTCCGTAGCAGTAGTTGTCATGACTAGATGTCGGAGGTATCTGAAAACACTCGCACATCCTGCGTGCACCTGTCCCGAGGTCCACACGCAGCGCGCCCATCCCCATGCACACCGCTAGCGCCGAGTAAAGAGGTCGATGAAAATATCCACTGCGGCCGCAGCCGCAGTCGTGGACGCTCGTGTTTGCCACAGTGCACCAACCCGGGCCATGGAAGGCATCCGGGGATTATTGGAGTGATAGGAATTCGGATGTTATCGATATCTCCAGTGCAAACGACCAACATTTTGAATATTCTCTCACGTAACATACACATGTTCGCTTCTGTCACGCTCACCCAGCACACTGGTCACTTCGCCAGCCCTTTGTCGCGTCCTGCATCACAGGACTAGAATATTGAACTAATTTTTGGCTCATGACGAAGTTCTAAGACCTACCAGTCCCAGGACGCCTCCTCACTTTTGGATTCTGTCTTAAGGTAACAGCACGGAGATGTTGTAAATATAAGGGTTATACTATGTATCACTTAGAAATTAGGTAATACATCTGATTTTATTACAATGGTCGTCTCTCCCTGTGTAGATGAGAGGTTCTAATATCGGTAGAAGATATCGGCGCAATGAAAAAAACGCCCCCCAAGTCAGGAATCATATCCGCAGTGCCCTAGCCATCGTCTACATCCACCAGGTGGCTTGTCACTGTCATCAAATTGATAGGCTAATTAATTAAATTGATCGTGAGAATCATTTTGTAGTCGAATTACACTCGCTAGGTTGTTCAAATGGGAATCCCTGGAGGGAAGACGATGTTCTTTCCGACGAACACTATAGAGAACCGACATATGAAGCTAATCACACAAGGATTATACTGCTGGCAACGTACATTACATGTAAGTACCGTGCTATTAAAAACACATTAAAACGACAATGTTAGCTTCGCCCTGCATAAAAAGCGGTCTTGGTGCTACAGGCACGGTCGCAGGTTCGAATCCTGCCTCGGGCCTGGATGTGTGTGACGTCCTTAGGTTAGTTAGGTTTAAGTAGTTCTAAGTTCTGGGGGACTGATGACCTCAAATGTTAAGTCCCATAGTACTCAGAGCCGTTTGAACCATTTTGATACAGGCACATACAAGAGTCGCTGATAGAGTGACGCTTTCTGGTAGCAACGCTGTCTGCAATTTGGAATGAAGTCTCTTCATTCATCCACATACTTGCGTTTGATCCTATGGAGGCGTGTCTTAATGATCACAGCAACTGGTGAATAATATTCGTTCCATTCATATATCTCGAAACGAGTCACCTTTTTCGAAACTATCTGCTATAGAATTAGATACAGAGCGATGTTCGTAGGCGGATCCACACTCGAACGCTACGTCGGGTGTACTCTGGGTCACGGAAGCCATCAGCGACACATGTACAGACACAGACATACGGAAAACAGAGTAAACGAATTGCAGCTTTAGAATATGTTATAAGAGATGATTGGATGCATTCGAATACAGTGATATACAGTGCCGCTCGATCAGAGGAACAGTGCATTTGCGTTAGGTATTGGCAACTGTACTACATTTACAAGCAATTTTAGAATGTGTAGTGAGAAGTAATGTTGTGGTCGCATGGGTATAAGTAACAAAAGGTCGATAAATTACTAAAAACGACGGAAATACGTATAAATGGGAGGGGGGGGGGAATTCTTTCTTCCATACTATTGGAACCCTCACTCCCTAGAGACATTTATTTTATATATTTAAGAGTGCTTGTTAGTCTCCCCTCCAAAAGTAAACATCTCGCAGGTGAGCTGATCTTCTCCTGCACCTGTACTATTCTTATGTTGTTCCAGAACTGATTACATTTCGTTGTTATCGACAGACTCAAGTTCTTTCGATCTCACGTTCATGACGCATCTTCGTGATTTGTCATGCAGGCTTTGGCTTGGCTGCAAAACTTCCGTTGAAGATCCTCGATAGTTCTCAGAATCTTGTCTCTTTCATTAGCAACTGCTGGTCGGCCATTTCGAATGTTGTGTATGATAATCTTGCCTTTAGACTGACTGGAATCAAAACTCTAACATTACGACTGATTTTGTGGTCTCCTCGATCAGTTTTGTTTGTCATTGATCTCTTCTGGGCGCCTTCTTCACGTTTTTTGTTGAGCTATCTTTACCTTTGTGCGTCTCCATCAGTGTTTGGCCTTCCTCCAATTACCTGTTCTTTGTCGAATCTGCTGGCCGCGGTGGCCGTGCGGTTCTGGCGCTGCAGTCCGGAACCGCGGGACTGCTACGGTCGCAGGTTCGAATCCTGCCTCGGGCATGGGTGTGTGTGACGTCCTTAGGTTAGTTAGTTTTAAGTAGTTCTGAGTTCTAGGGGACTTATGACCTAAGATGTTGAGTACCATAGTGCTCAGAGCCATTTGAACCATTTTTTTTGTCGAATCTGATTCTAGGAAATTTCTGTCTTTGGTGTGCAGTGGCTTTCTTTACTGCTGAGCGAGTACTGCTTGTAATTTCTGTGGACAGTTCGTTCAGTTCTACTTTCTTACCATTTCTGTTGGTTGTTTCTTGTCTGTACATTAGCTGACAGATGTTTTTCCTCTTTCAACTCATTTATTGTACGTCAGATCATGCTTCCCAAAATGTCTTCTCTCGAGTTGTGTGTTAATATGGATCCCGGCTCTAACTAGCGTATGGTCGCTACCTTTGTTGAAGTGGTTTATGACAGACGCGTATGAAAAAGTTCGTATGTTCGGTGTGAGAATGTAATGTAATCTTTCTTCACTGTGGCGTCATGGTGGCTCCAGATTCTTATCCTTTCCGTAGTTTTCTTGTAAATTGCATTCATGCAGTATAAATGTTCTTTGTTGAGAACATTCATCATCAACAGTCCTCTCTGGTTTACTGTTGGAGGTCAAAAATTTCGGGTGAATTGTTGGTCTTCTCTGGACTTTACTCCTACCAAGGTATTAAATTCGAGAAGTATTAAGGAAAATGTGGTGGTTTCAGAATTTTTGCTGCTGTCAGGTTTTCGTCGAACGATTCTGGTTCTCCGTCATTTGAGATGAAAGTAGTTAATGATTAGCAAATGATGTGATAGCACTCAGCCCAAGGCTCATTTAGATCACTCTGTCTGAAATGGTCATGGTGTTCGTGGTACTGTTTTCCCTCTTCTTGTGAATTAACAGAGCTGCTCTGGCAATATGAGAATTTACGTCCGAGTATTCAGATATAGGAGATTCCAGGACCTCAGGATAGCAGTCGCTACGCCTTTAAGCCTCATGTGACTGATTCCAAGTATGTTCCATCTGACATTCTGCAATTCTTGTTCTAAGCAGTCGAGATATACTTCAAGTTTAATGCTGCGAATATGATATGCTGCAGCACGGATAGTTTCGCTCAAGTTGATGCTACGAGGGGCGTTCAATAAGTAATACAACCCGTATTTTTCTGAAAGCAGGTTGATTTTATTCAGGACCCCAATACAGCATGTTGATCCCCACTGATTTGGTTGCAAAACACTATTTTTCACTATAACGTCTATTGGTCGACGTCGGAGCCAACGTCTTGCTGCAGCAATAACCTCGCCACCATCCACGTACTGCTTTCCTGGAAGTGCACCATTCTTTAGGCCAGTCAGATGGAAGTTGAGAGGTGCGAGATACCGGTTATAGGTTTGACGAAGAAGAACTGTCCAATGAAATTTTGTGAGCTCCTCTCTGGTGCACAGATTTGTATGAGGCCTTGCCCTTGCGTTGTCATGGAGAAGGAAAAGTTCGTTAGCGTTTTTGTGACGACGAACACGCTGAAGTCGTTCCTTCAGCTTCCTGAAGGTAGCATAATACAGTTCAAAGTTCATCTTTGCACCATGAGGTACTAAGCCATACAGAATTACCCCCTCAGAGTCCCTGAAGACCGTCACCATGACTTTACCGGCTGAGCGAGTGGATTGCAACGTTTTCTTCGGAGAAGGGGTGTTTCGACGACGCCTCATGGATTGCCGTTTTTTCCCAGTTCGAGCAAATTACCTCATGGTTGGTCGCCTGTACGATATTCTACAAAAATTGTCACGATCAGCTTCGTAACGCCCAACCAGTTCCTCACAGATGGCCCTTCGTTGCTGTTGATGGTCCTCTCTTAGGGGGCGAGGACGGCGGACATACACCTTTCAGTACTCTAACTGGTTGACGAGTGAGTCAGCACATCCAACAAAGACGTGTTTGCTTGTGATCTACTGATTACCTCGAGTGAGAGTGTCCGTACATCCAACAATGCAGAGTCACAGAATTGTGTGGCCAGCCGGCACCCGGACGGGTTTGCGAGACATTGTTGCGATGATGACATGCGCCTGGCTCAGTGCCTCACTGTGCATTTGTCCACTGTCAGGTCTCCACAGAAATTCTGCACGTGCCTTTTCAACATCTATGCCGCTCTGGTCTTCCACCAAAAGATACACAACGACCGCTCTCTGCTTGGAACGCACCTCCGTTACAGACGCCATATTGAAGGCTATCGAAACTTCGTGAAACTATAGGGGCTGAAGCAGGAATACTCCACGTTGTCCCACGAAAAGTTCCTCATTTTTTCCATCGAAATTTGGCAAGAAAAATAATTATTGGATTACTTATTGAAAAATATTTGTATTTCCTTTGTCTTTATTTCGTAGTTTAATTTGATTAGTTTACTTTTGGTCCCCCTTCGTCACATCCAGGGTCCACGGCACAGAATCACTTTTCATTGGGAGATTCCAAGGCTTCAACTACACTTGCCTGGGGTGTGCTTGTTTTAAAGTTCGACATTTTCGTTCAGGGATGATTTGTACAATATCTTCTCATGTTAGTACAGTGTGTATTCAGAATAGATGGAGTGTTGAAAATGAACTAATCGAGAGTTGAACTGATAAGACTTTTAGGGCACTTCCCCCTCCGGATTTGGAGTTGAGGAAGAGCAAGTGCACGTATAGTGAGGGGTTGCCAGCCCCGAGATGATTCTGCTCTCAACGGGATCGTGACAGGAAACAACCTACTAAGACAGCCGCTGCATTACACCTTGATGATTATCATATGAATACTGTGGTAACCTATAGACTTCATTCGTTTAAAATCATTCGGGACTAATTTAATAACACTCTGCGACCGCTATGAAGCACTGCATACAAAACTAACACCACGTTCAGCTTGGTTCTCTCTTGCTTAAGGGTATTCAAAGTAGAAATGCTGTTCAACACCGACGCTATTCGCTTTTACTGATGAGCATCACAAGTGATAATACTGTAATCATTGCGAGTAGATCATTTGTGCCGTTTTTCCGTGTTTACACAAAGAGAATCACGTAAAACGTAGACCGCAAATATTGCGGAAATGGAAAGTGATAATGTTGTGAGATTTCCACAGAATGGATTGGTAGTCAGGAGCCTGTATGGTTATCCAATAGACAGTTTGTAATAATACTTACAAAGTGTATTTTTGTGCAAACATTTACTTTTTTTTAAAATGGATCAATGCCTATTGACATTAACAAATTAAAATATGGTAAATTATTATGTCAGTGGTGTTTGTTACAGGATTCTTGTGCGTATTTTGAAAATTTCCTATACCGACACGTGTTCAATACCTGTGTTACCACACTAAAAAACAACATAACTGCATACTCTTGTTACGAGACAACTGACATCACAGGTTGTGTTCAAAATGACCATACACTCTTCCATTCTGGTATCGAACGATAGCTGCACATGTGTTACATTTTCAGCGTAGATGTCTGAACATGCTGCAGTAATACTTCGTTGCATATCGTCAGGTGTGGTTGGTATGTCCTTGTAGACAGCGTCTTTCAGTTTTCCCCACAGAAGAAAGTGTACAGGCGTGAAATCCAATGAACGGACCAGCCAAGGTACAGGTCCTCGGCGTCCAGTCCAACAATCTGGAAACAGTTCATACAGACACGCGATATACTTTGTGCTATATTGGCTCGACAGCCATCATGTTGATACAACAGGTTCTCCTAGTCTTCAGAGAACGTCTTCTAGCACCCGTAAAACATATTCTGATAGCAGGCTGCAATACTTGACAGCATTCATTGTTCCGTCTGTGAAATACGGGGCTATGAGCTGATAGTTCACCATCCCACGCCATACTACATTCCATGGACGTTGACATTCCATCTGACAAAGCCCACGTACCAATGGTGCATGTTTCGCCAGTTTACCTGCCCATGACTGGTAAATGTAGCTTCATCACTAAACAAGATACAGGGTGTTTCAAAAATGACCGGTATATTTGAAACGGCAATAAAAACTAAACGAGCAGCGATAGAAATACACCGTTTGTTGCAAATGCTTGGGACAACAGTACATTTTCAGGCAGACAAACTTTCGAAATTACAGTAGTTACAATTTTCAACAACAGATGGCGCTGCGGTCTGGGAAACTCTATAGTACGATATTTTCCACATATCCACCATGCGTAGCAATAATATGGCGTAGTCTCTGAATGAAATTACCCGAAACCTTTGACAACGTGTCTGGCGGAATGGCTTCACATGCAGATGAGATGTACTGCTTCAGCTGTTCAATTGTTTCTGGATTCTGGCGGTACACCTGGTCATTCAAGTGTCCCCACAGAAAGAAGTCACAGGGGTTCATGTCTGGCGAATAGGGAGGCCAATCCACGCCGCCTCCTGTATGTTTCGGATAGCCCAAAGCAATCACACGATCATCGAAATATTCATTCAGGAAATTAAAGACGTCGGCCGTGCGATGTGGCCGGGCACCATCTTGCATAAACCACGAGGTGTTCGCAGTGTCGTCTAAGCCAGTTTGTACCGCCACAAATTCACGAAGAATGTCCAGATAGCGTGATGCAGTAATCGTTTCGGATCTGAAAAATGGGCCAATGATTCCTTTGGAAGAAATGGCGGCCCAGACCAGTACTTTTTGAGGATGCAGGGACGATGGGACTGCAACATGGGGCTTTTCGGTTCCCCATATGCGCCAGTTCTGTTTATTGACGAAGCCGTCCAGGTAAAAATAAGCTTCGTCAGTAAACCAAATGCTGCCCACATGCATATCGCCGTCATCAATCCTGTGCACTATATCGTTAGCGAATGTCTCTCGTGCAGCAATGGTAGCGGCGCTGAGGGGTTGCCGCGTTTGAATTTTGTATGGATAGAGGTGTAAACTCTGGCGCATGAGACGATACGTGGAAGTTGGCGTCATTTGGACCGCAGCTGCAACACGGCGAACGAGGCCGCTGTTGGATCACCTGCTGCACTAGCTGCGCGTTGCCCTCTGTGGTTGCCGTACGCGGTCGCCCTACCTTTCCAGCACGTTCATCCGTCACGTTCCCAGTCCGTTGAAATTTTTCAAACAGATCCTTTATTGTATCGCTTTTCGGTCCTTTGGTTACATTAAACCTCCGCTGAAAACTTCGTCTTGTTGCAACAACACTGTGTTCTAGGCGGTGGAATTCCAACACCAGAAAAATCCTCTGTTCTAAGGAATAAACCATGTTGTCTACAGCACACTTGCATGTTGTGAACAGCACACGCTTACAGCAGAAAGACGACGTACAGAATGGCGCACCCACAGACTGCGTTGTCTTCTATATCTTTCACATCACTTACAGCGCCATCTGTTGTTGAAAATTGTAACTACTGTAATTTCGAAAGTTTGTCCGCCTGAAAATGTACTGTTGTCACAAGCATATTGCAACAAACGGTGTATTTCTATCGCTGCTCGTTTAGTTTTTATTGCCGTTTCAAATATACCGGTCATTTTTGAAACACCCTGTATATGATGCATCTTGAGTAGTCTGTCTTAAAGGCGACGTACAGAAGTTAACATTATTCTCACAATTGTTTCCATCCAGCTCTTGATAGAGAGAGTTATGACAGGGATGAGACTTATGTCGATGGAAAATGCGTAGGACACTTGCCTGACTCATGTCACTTCCTCGTGCGATTGCGCGGGAGCTGACATGCGGATCAACTGCAACAGCAGCAAGAACATTAATTTTCCCCCTCTTCTGTCGTCACTTGTTTTCTTCTGTTACGTGGGCTAGGTATTACACTGCCATTTTTGTCTAACAGGCTGAAGGGGTTGAGGTAGTTGACTTCTAGAAGGATATCTTGCCGCGTTCACAATACAAGAACGAACTGCATTCACCCTACCCTCTCCATACACCATGAGCATGTCGGCTTATTATGCATTGATAAACCCCATTGTACCCTCACTACCTACTACTTGGACTGTCACATGCTAACTGCCTAGCAAGTCACAGTACAAGGGAAACGCAAGCGCACTGTAGGCAAGGTGGTTCGATGAAACCTCTGCCAGGCACTTAAATGTGATTTGCAGAGTATCCATGTAGATGTAAACGTAGATGTAGATAAAAGCATCGTACCTAGCAATCATTCAAGCTGAACGGCACAAACAAGTGTCACTATGGAAACTTTTCAAAGTATGATATCTCATAAACGGCTCGTACTAGAATCCTGCAACAAACGCCAGTGACATGGTAATTTACCATAGTTTTAGTTTTTTGATGTCAATAGGCATTGTTCCATCTTAGAATAGTGTATGTTTACACAAAAAATACACTTTGTAAGCATTATTACAATCTGTTGATTAGCTACTAA
The DNA here is from genome assembly GCF_023898315.1 of Schistocerca nitens. Taxonomy (NCBI): domain Eukaryota; kingdom Metazoa; phylum Arthropoda; class Insecta; order Orthoptera; family Acrididae; genus Schistocerca; species Schistocerca nitens. Next base: position 956,930,170 of record NC_064616.1, read on the forward strand.
TAGTAGCCCCTGACGATCCATCTATTCAGCGAAAGCCGCACTTCAACAGCACTTTCCATTTCCACAATATCTGCGGTGAAAGCCTTAGGTGATTCAGCCCGTATGTTGAATGAGAGTTTCCCTTAAGAATGACTCATTCTAAACATTACTGTCAGCATTCTGTGTTCCTTGCTCCAAATTCTGATGACAACTGCTTCTCGTTTCATGTTATCTAGTTTGATATCCTCTACCCCTTTTTGAACCCACGTTGTTAGTCACTGCGTATGGTTTCTGTAAAAAGGAACTTTACGTTATTCGTAGCTTACGAAGTGTCTCTTTGGGCTTCCACGTATGTAATGAATGCTATGTTGTTATCTATGTTGTTCCTATGTTTTGGGGATAGTGCCAGTGACAGCACTTAAGAAAATGATTTCAAAGTTAATAACGTTCTGAAGACATGTTTGCCACTCATGATATCTACAGAATAAACACAGGAACGTTCCAAAACTGTGAATCCCGTCTGGTGAATCACGTTTTTAGTTTTCAGTGCGTTTAAGACCGAAAAGCACAAATAACTGTGACCCTTTCTCAGTTAATTTCCAGCAGGTGCATCTGAGTATTATTAACAACTATGTTGTAGTCCCCAAACATAGCTATTCAGTGACACATATTTTGGATATTCTGTTCCTCTTTGATACACTAGCAGTAGTCACTTCCCAGCTCGCTCAAAGAACAAATCTGTTCGTATTCCTCCAGCTGGTAGTTTACTACTGGATCTTAGCAAACAACGTTATCTTCATTAATGTACTTCATTTTTATGGAGTATCTATTGGATAACGACAGTCATTTTCACTTTAGGTGTGACGTATAGTATTACTTTATCATTGTGATTTTAGGAAAATAGTTTCAGGTGAAAACTGCAATTAATCTTGTCTTATCCATTGCAATTTATCAGTGCTAGCAATCAATGGGACAATACAACAGTGGCATTAATTCTGCACAGTTTGTTGAAATCTTCATTCATTTTAACGTCACGAGATATAGGTAAGTTTAGGTATATCTTGGTAACAAATTATGCTCTTATTTTCCATTCATGAAATGTCCTACTAAATATTTATCATTTTTAGAGAACGAGCTGTTACATTTTTATTAAAAATGAAGAAAAGCTTAACTGACAACGATTAAAAAACCTGACTGTTTTAGCTACTTGTGCAGCTGTTTGAAGTTTTTTCTGTTCCGACAAATCAATGAATTAAAGCATGTTACTAAGGCTTCATTCAGTGAGTGAAAACGTTCTGATCATTGTTGTAACTCAAGTAGAAGGAATAACTTTTTGTTCTGGAAGTCTAAGTTTTCTTTAGCGTGAACTGACTTCAAACGAATGACGTATTCTGACAGAAATGTGCTGATTGGTCCCCAAGTAAACGGAGTAAGGAGGTAACATTCCGTGAAAAACATTATAGAAAGAGCAAAAAGGTAGGTTGGAGGCGCTACAATGTCGGTTGGGAGGAACGTTTGCAACCTATGTGAAGAAACTGGATCAATCAAAACTATTCCATGATCGGGCAGAAATCTATTATCGACTAATCAAGAGCATCGCAGGATCTGCCGTCTTTCCCTGTATGATCATCAATGTACCGCTAAAGACATAAATGCCGTCTTGAAGGCTTCAGAGATTGAACTTTCTGATGAAAAGGTCAGACAGAAATTTTGCGAAAAAGATTTTCGAGCGAGGATTCCAAGGAAGAAGTCTTACCAGAATAAAATGCAGTGGCAGAAACGTATGCAGTGGGCATTAACACAGAAGGAATGGGACAAGCAGACTGGGCTAGAGTCGTTTGGAGTGGTGAGACTAAGGTCAGGAACTTCAGAAGTGAGAGCGTTAAGTTAGTTTGTCGTCGACCACGTGAAGACTTACTGCATCAGTTCACCACTGCCACTATGAAGCATCCCACCAGTGTCATGGTGTGGGGTTGGATGGAAAGTGATGGCACTGGATGTCTGGCGGTCTGACAGGGCAACATTATCGCAAAAAGTACCAAGACGAAGTCTTGGTGCTGAAATTGCTGGCCAGTATCAGCGATTTGTTTGAATGTAACCACCATCAGCGCATCTTTCAGCAAGACGGCGACCCATGTAACATTGAGAAAATCAATAAGAAATGTTCCAATGACCATTACGTTAATGTGCAGCATTGGCATGGCAATAGATCTGCTCTTAACCGAACTGCGAACTTGTCGTCAAGGATTAAAAACGTAGTTTCACATTGGAATTCCAGTAACAAGAGGCAAGTTATCATCATTTCGCGCTTCAGAGTGATAGAGGGATCAAACCAGAAGATCTTCGACATTTGGTGGATTCGATGCTGTGCAGAGTTTGGACAGTAATTAAATCAAGAAGATAACCCGAATTACTAAGTAATAATAAAATACCTTTTGTGCCAAGTAATTTGTAACTTTCTGAAATAGCTGGGCTGTGAATATTTTGATCATACAATGTAAACTTTCACGGCCGGTATTGACTTCACTTAAAACTTCCGGGCTGATAGGCCGTGGTCGAACTATAAAACTGTCTCCTAACGTTTCGTCTCCGACTGCGGGAGACATCATCGGAGGTAAAACGGCGAACTGCGAAGAGGACTCGAGGAGGCGTTGATTATATAGGCAGTACAGAGGGCGCCACTGTCGATCACGTGGCGTCGGCTATGAGATTGTCTCTGGTAATGCCAACATTCACGATTGAAAGTAATCGATCGTCACGCTTGCGGTGCAACGCTGACATCCAAATTTTATCCAGTTCCGTAGTGGAACATGTTTACCAGGAAGGTGATCATGAAATAAAATTCAGCGAGACGAGCGTCATATCAAAAACCTCGCATTATTATGCACGCTTGTATAGAGAGGCTATCGAGATTGATAAACATCGTAATAATTTTAACAGGAAAGACGAAGGTGTTAAACTGGATAAAATTTGGATGTCAGCGTTGCACCGCAAGCGTGACGATCGATTACTTTCAATCGTGAATGTTGGCATTACCAGAGACAATCTCATAGCCGACGCCACGTGATCGACAGTGGCGCCCTCTGTACTGCCTATATAATCAACGCCTCCTCGAGTCCTCTTCGCAGTTCGCCGTTTTACCTCCGATGATGTCTCCCGCAGTCGGAGACGAAACGTTAGGAGACAGTTTTATAGTTCGACCACGGCCTATCAGCCCGGAAGTTTTAAGTGATGTGAATATTTTGTTTGATTTTTTAAGATTTTAAATTAAATCTTTATATTTGGACTTTAGTTTTGAAATAGTGGACATTAACGCACAATTTTTCAAAATTTGTAATAAATTGTATTGTACGTTTCAACTAAAGTAAATAAGTAAATTCCTGAGTGCAGTATTCTACGAATCGTTACGAAGTGTCCACGTTTAGTGCCACTATGATAAGTGACCCCCCCCCCCCCCATGAACCATCGACCTTGCCCTTGGTGGGGGTGCCTCAACGATACAGGTAGCCGTACCGTAGGTGCAACCACAACGGAGGGGTATCCGTTGAGAGGCCAGACAAACGTGTGGTTCCTGAAGAGGGACAGCAGCCTTTTCAGTAGTTGCAGGGGCAACAGTCTGGTTGATTAACTGATCTGGCCTTGTAACATTAACCAAAATGGCCTTGCTGTTCTGGTACTGCGAACGGCTGAAAGCAAGGGGAAACTACAGCCGTAATTTTTCCCGAGGGCATGCAGCTTTACTGTATGATTAAACGATGATGGCGTCCTCTAGGGTAAAATATTCCGGAAGTAAAATAGTCCCCCATTCGGATCTCCGGGCGGGGACTACTCAAGAGGACGTCGTTATCAGGAGAAAGAAAACTGGCATTCTACGGATCGGAGCGTGGAATGTCAGATCCCTTAATGGGGCAGGTAGGTTAGAAAATTTAAAAAGGGAAATGGATAGGTTAAAGTTAGATATAGTGGGAATTAGTGAAGTTCGGTGGCAGGAGGAACAAGACTTCTGGTCAGCTGAATACAGGGTTATAAATACAAAATCAAATAGGGGTAATGCAGGAGTGGGTTTAATGATGAATAAAAAAATAGGTGTACGGGTAAGCTACTACAAACAGCATAGTGAACACATTAATGTGGCCAAGATAGACACGAAGCCCACACCTACTACAGTAGTACAAGTTTACGTGCCAACTAGCTCTGCAGATGACGAAGAAATTGAAGAAATGTATGATGAAATAAAAGAAATAATTCAGGTAGTGAAGGGAGACTACAATTTAATAGTCATGGGTGACCGGAATTTATCAGTAGGAAAAGGGAGAGAAGGAAACAGAGTAGGTGAATATTGATTGGGGCTAAGAAAAGAAAGACGATGCCGCCTGGTAGAATTTTGCGCAGAGCATAATTTAATCATAGCTAATACTTCGATTAAGAATCATAAAAGAAGGTTGCATACTTGGAAGAACCCTGGAGATAGTAAAAGGTATCAGATAGATTATATAATGGCAAGACAGAGATTTAGGAACCAGGTTTTAAATTGTAAGACATTTCCAGGGGCAGATGTGGTCTCTGACCACAATCTATTGTTTCAAATAACTTCCGGGAATTCAGCCAGGTAACACTTTCAGCGACCGCCGATATTTCGGCGGGAGAACACCCCGCCATTTTCAAGGCAAACTGCAACGGACAGGCGGCGTGCACGCCGCCTGTCCGTTGCAGTTTGCCTTGAAAATGGCGGGGTGTTCTCCCGCCGAAATATCGGCGGTCGCTGAAAGTGTTACCTGGCTGAATTCCCGGAAGTTATTTGAAAGTTGTATACGCCAGGAGAAACTCAGGTCTCACACAATCTATTGGTTATGAACTGTAGATTAAAACTGAAGAAACTGCAAAAAGGTGGGAATTTAAGGAGATGGGACCTGGATAAACTGAAAGAACCAGAGATTGTACAGAGTTTCAGGGAGAGCATAAGGGAACAATTGACAGGAATGGGGGAAAGAAATACAGTAGAAGAAGAATGGGTAGCTTTGAGGAATGAAATAGTGAAGGCAGCAGAGGATCAAATAGGTAAAAAGACGAGGGCTAGTAGAAACCCTTGGGTAACAGAAGAAATATTGAATTTAATTGATGAAAGGAGAAAATATAAAAATGCAGTAAATGAAGCAGGAAAAATGGAATACAAACGTCTAAAAAAATGATATCGACAGGAAGTGCAAAATGGCTAAGCAGGGATGGCTAGAGGACAAATGTAAGGATGTAGAGGCTTATCTCACTAGGGTTAAGATAGATACTGTCTACAGGAAAATTAAAGAGACCTTTGGAGAAAGGAGAACCACTTGCATGAATATCAAGAGCTTTGATGGAAACCCAGTTCTAAGCAAAGAAAGGGAAGCAGAAAGGTGGAATGAGTATATAGAGGGCCTATACAAGAGTGATGTACTTGAGGACAATATTATGGAAATGGAAGAGGATGTAGATGAAGATGAAATTGCGTGAAGAGTTTGACAGAGCACTGAAAGACCTGAGTCGAAATAAGGCCCCCGGAGTAGACAACATTCCATTAGAACTACTGACAACCTTGGGAGAGCCAGTGCTGACGAAACTCTACCATCTGGTGAGCAAGATGTATGAGACAGGCGAAATACCCTCAGACTTCAAGAAGAATATAATAATCCCAATCCCAAAGAAAGCAGGTGTTGACAGATGTGAAAATTACCGAACTATCAGTTTAATAAGTCACAGCTGCAAAATACTAACGCGAATTCTTTACAGATGAATGGAAAAACTGATAGAAGCCGACCTCGGGGAAGATCAGTTTGGATTCCGTAGAAATGTTGTAACACGTGAGGCAATACTGACCTTACGACTTATCTTAGAAGAAAGATTAAGGAAAGGTAAGCCTACGTTTCTAGCATTTGTAGACATAGAGAAAGCTTTTGACAATCTTGATTGGAATACACTCTTTCAAATTCTGAAGGTGGCAGGTGTAAAATACAGAGAGCGAAAGGCTATTTACAATTTGTACAGAAAGCAGATGGCAGTTATTAGAGTCGAGGGGTATGAAAGGGAAGCAGTGGTTGGGAAGGGAGTGAGACAGGGTTGTAGCCTATCCCCGATGTTATTCAATCTGTATACTGAGCAAGCAATAAAGGAAACAAAAGAAAAGTTCGGAGTAGGTATGAAAATCCATGGAGAAGAAATAAAAACTTTGAGGTTCGCCGATGACATTGTAATTCTGTCAGAGACAGTAAAGGACTTGGAAGAGCAGTTGAACGGAATGGACAGTGTCTTTAAAGGAGGGTATAAAATGAACATCAACAAGAGCAAAACGAGGATAATGAAATGTAGTCGAATTAAGTCGGGTGATGCTGAGGGAATTAGAGTAGGAAATGACACACTTAAAGTAGTAAAGGAGTTTTGCTATTTGGGGAGCAAAATAACTGATGATGTTCGAAGTGGAGAGGATATAAAATGTAGACTGGCAATGGCAAGGAAAGCGTTTCTTAGGAAGAGAAATTTGTTAACATCAAGTATTGATTTAAGTGTCAGGAAGTCGTTCCTCAAAGTATTTGTATGGAGTGTAGCCATGTATGGAAGTGAAACGTGGACAATAAATAGCTTAGACAAGAAGAGAATAGAAGCTTTCGAAATGTGGTGCTACAGAAGAATGCTGAAGATTAGATGGGTTGATCACATAACTAATGAGGAGGTATTGAGCATAATTGGGGAGAAGAGGAGCTTGTGGCACAACTTGACTAGAAGAAGGGATCGGTTGATAGGACATGTTGTGAGACATCGAGGGATCTACAATTTAGTATCGGAGGGCAGCGTGGAGGGTAAAAATCGTAGAGGGAGACCAAGAGATGAATACAATAAACAGATTCAGAAGGATGTAGGTTGCAGTAGGTACTGGGAGATGAAGAAGCTTGCACAGGATAGAGTAGCATAGAGAACTGCATCAAACCAGTCTCAGGACTGAAGACCACAACAACATGGTAAGTGAGGTTCGGATTCAGCTGCTGTTCGTTAGCTATTAGGTAACGTACTCTCCCGTAAAATGAAGTTCGTTTTGGCTTCAGTTTGGTCTCGCTGATGGCCAGATTTTTAACCTTTCTGTGACTAATCTTATGAACACTTCTCCATCGTAAGTCATCTCGCTACTTCCGGTTCCCCATGGTGTAACGTATGATACTGCATGACTGATAATGCCACTTTCTGCTTCTGTCGACATATTTTTTGGTTTCCATGAATACATAGTTTTGTTAATAAAATGCCATACTTCCATATTACCTGTGTATCACACAAGACCGCAAGTAAACATAGACCATTTAAAATTCCAATATGAGTAATGCCTTTCTAATTTCCACCGATTTAGGCACGCTCGTGTTACGGATACGTTAAGTTTTACTAAAATACATTCTCATCGTAAGGTTATCATGGTAAGGTGTATTTCATTTGTATTTGTATGGTTCTTGTTTTACTAGTTTTCTGTTAATTCATAGGCCACTACAGTAATCTCCAGAAGGAGAATAAAGTCAACAATATATTCTTCCAAGTTGTCTAAAACAGTCTCAAAACGCTTGGGAAGTTTACAGATTCCACACCTGAGGAACCTGCTGGTTCTGAGTTTAAATATCCATAAAACCTGGTTTGAACTGTGTCTCCATCTGGAAAGGAATTTTATGTACGGCAGTTCAACAATGAGCAGGAAAGGTAAACATTTTATTTCATAGGATCAGAGGAATAAGTGCATGAGGGATGACATTTCAAACCAATCCCTGCATAGTTCTGTGTATGAAATTATCAGAGAGGGTTGTTGTCTAATAGCAACACGTGATGCAGTTTTGTAGGTCGTTCTTCTTACAATGAGACCGAGGGGTGTCTAAGTTACTGACAACAAATACCAGCTGTGATGAAAACAGTCATTGGGAGGACTCCTTAGTGCACCCTTATCGAGTATCCAGATGAAAAATTATTAGGATCACGCGGCACTCTGCAAGAGTATACGTCATTTGTTGCAGCTCAGAGTCTGCAGCTCGTGGTCTAGTGGCTAGCGTGGCTGCCTGTGGATCACGGGGTCCCTGGTTCGATTCCCGGTCGGGTTGGGGATTTTTCTCTGCCCGGGGACTCGGTATTTGTGTGATCTTCATTATCATCATCATTCGTGACAGTGTAAAAATTGGGGCTTTCTAAGGACGCTGACGGCCGCGCAGTTGAGATCCCCAAAAACTAAACATAATCATCATCATTATACAGCTCAGGTATTAATTTGTTGTTAGGATGGTAACATAAAGGCACCATAACTCATTGGCAGTAAGAATACTGCATGGGACTGTTCATTGAGCGAACAGTAGATGCTGAGACAAATACGCAGTAATATTCACATTTTAGTTGAAGTTACTTTGAATCAGAGTGTGCAGTACTCCGAAACCTGCTTTCTGAAATTTTCCAATTGAATACAAATGTTGCGCGATGGTTAAATATTTGCAGCTCATTACATAGGCAATCATTGGGACTTCCTAAATGCGGTAAATTAATTCTGACAGAACGCTCTCACTCGAAAAAATCCTTTTCTGACGTGTTTTGCACAAAAGGGCTCTTCACACACCATAAAATGATTTCACTGCTGCTTTCACCTCTCTATTAAACCAAAAGAGAATAGTATGTCACCAGTGCTAAAAATTTTTTTCGTTTGCGACTCTTATTATGCTTCAGCAACATTTATAACTTTCAGGCAAGTAAAATCCAATATGTAACCGCAAGATAAATATGAGAACTTCAAATAAGGGAATGACAGTCGATAAATACACTCATAGTGCCGTGCTGCTGTCACCTGGTCAGACCGCGCTTAATGTCAAATGGCGGGTTGTGTATGGCCTGTAGCCGGTGGACTCTGTAGGCGGAGGGAAGTAGGACTTCTAGAAAAGATCTGCCGGTTTGGATAACTGATAACGTCGTCAATGACTCAAAGTACTTCACCTCTCCTCCCTGCCTGACAACGGTTAGTAGCCCTACGTACAATACGGCAGCGCAAGAGAAGTATATTCTGACTCTACACTGGGGTGACAAAGGTAATCGCATAGCGATGTGAATACATACAGATGGCCGTAGTATCGCATACACAAGCTATAAAAGGGCAATGCATTGGCGGAGCCACCATTTGTACTCAAGTGCTTCATCTAAAAATGTTTCCAACGTGATAATGGCCTCACGACGTGAATTAACAGACTTTGAACGCGGAATGGTAGTTGGGGGTACACGCATGGAGCATTCCATTCCGGAAATCGTTAGGTAATTCTATATTTCGAGGTTCACACTGTCAAGAGTGTGCCAATAATATGAAATTTCACTCATTACCTCTCATCTCAGACAAAGCAGCGGCCGAGGGCCTTCTCTTAAAGACAGAGAGTAGCGGCGTTTACTTAGAGTTGTCAGTGTTAACAGACAAGCAGCACTGCTAACCACAGAAATCAATGTGGGACGCACGAAGAACTTATCTGTTAGGATAGTGCTGCGAAATCTGGATTTAATGGGCTACGGCAGCAATCGACCGACATAAATACCTTTGCTAGCAGTGCGACATCGGTCGCTGCACATCTCCTTCACTCGTGATCTTATTGGTTGGACTACAGACGACTGGAAAACCGTGGCCTGATCAGGTGAGTCCCGATTTCAGTTGGTAAGAGCTGAGGGCAAGTTTCGAGTGTGCCGCAGAACCCACAAAACTGTGGACACAAGTTGTCAACAAAGCACTGTGCAGGCTGATGGTGGCTCTATATGGTGCGGTCTCTGTTTACATGTAATGGACCGATCATTCACTGGTAATGGGAATTTGGAGATCATTGGCAACCATTCATGGAAAATGGCTCAAATGGCTCTGAGCACTATGGGACTCAACTGCTGTGGTCATAAGTCCCCTAGAACTTAGAACTACTTAAACCTAACTAACCTAAGGACAGCACACAACACCCAGCCATCACGAGGCAGAGAAAATCCCTGACCCCGCCGGGAATCGAACCCGGGAACCCGGGCGTGGGAAGCGAGAACGCTACCGCACGACCACGAGATGCGGGCACCATTCATGGACTTTAGGTAACCCAAACAACGATGGTAATACGCCATGACACTGGGCCACAGGTGTTCGCCACCGATTTGAAAAACATTCGGGACAATTCGAGCGCAAGATTCGGCCACCCAGGCAACCCGACATGAATCCCATGGAACATTTATGGGACGTAATTGAGAGGTCAGTTCATGCACAAAATCTTCCATCGGTCCCTCCGTCGGTGGTTCGAGCCCTCCGTCGGGTATGGGTGTGTGTGTTGTCCTTAGTGTAAGTTAGTTGAAGTTAGATTAAGTAGTGTGTAAACCTAGGTACCGATGACCTCAGCAGTTTGGTCCCATAGGAACTTACCACAAAAATCATCGATCGGCGAATACTTTCGAAACTGTGGATCGCTATAGTGACAACGCGATTCAGTATTTATAAACGGGACTTCCAGGATTCTTTGAGTCCATGCCACGTTGAGCTGCTTCACTACGCCGGAGTAAAGGAGGTCCGACACTACATTGAGAGGCATTTCATGTCTTTTCTCGCATCAGTGTATAGTATTTCTGTGTGACTGATATCTCTTTGTAGGCTTCAGAGCCAGATCACAAGTGCCCAGACCATGAGGGAGAATGTGCATTGCTTTAACTTTCAATTCCTTTTCGGAATGTTTGTGTGAGTTATAGGTTATTTGCAGCTTTCGTAAATTTTGAATCCTAGAAGTTTTTCATTTGGCTTGATGTGAAAGTATGCTACCTGCGTTTCCCATGCTTCCCATCATTTTAACTGGGGTCATGAGGCTGAGCTGCACTGCTGTCACAACGGTTTGTAGAGATTATAACAGGGAATTCAACACTCCATTTTTTGTGCGCACCTCACGTCTGATGCCTGTAGCTCGAGATACAACACAATCCGAGTTGTAGAGTAATAACACAGCGTTTTGCAAAAATTGTAATTTCTGGCAATTTTATAAAAATGATAATTGGCCTTTTTCAGAAGGTGGAGGGGTAAATTGTTGTATCTTGACACAGCCACGAGCTCTTTTTCGGAATTGTTTCCGGAATTTGATGCTATTACTGTTCGTCGTGTGACTAGGGCCTCCCGCCGGCCGGAGTGGCCGAGCGGTTCTAGGCGCTACAGTCTGGAGCTGCGCGACCGCTGCTGTCGCAGGTTCGAATCCCGCCTAGGGCATGGATGTGTGTGATGTCTTTAGGTTAGTTAGGTTTAAGTAGTTCTAAGTTCTAGGGGACTGATGACTTCAGCAGTTAAGTCCCATAGTACTCAGAGCCATTTGAACCATTTGAGAGCCTCCCGTTGGGTAGACCGTTCGCCGGGAGCAAGTCTTTATATTTGATGCCACTTCGGCGAGTTGCGAGTCGATGGGGACGAAATGATGATGATTGGGGACAACACAACACCCAGTCCCTGAGCGGATAAAATATCCGACCCAGCCGGGAATCGAACCCGGGCCCTAAGGATTGACAATCTGTCGCGCTGACCACTCAGCCACCGGGGGCTGACGCTATTACTGCTGAGTTAGAAAGTAAGGAGAGTTATCGTCGACATTTCATCAGACGGATAACTATAAAAGACAGCCGAAACACAATTTATAAAATATATGAATCGGACAGCTGGAACTCTTGTCATTGATGACGGTGGGATAACAAAGAGTGTTTTTTGTGTGCTTCTGAGAATAGTTTCGACATTCGGGAGCCATGATTTTACATAATCTTTTACTGCTTGTGACTCCCGCAGGAAAGTCCTGAAGAGACTGTCAATATAGCCACATTCTGTTGAAACGAGAAGTGCGGAAGGCTGTATTCTATCATTGATAGTTCCCACCGGTTGTACTTATTTCCCATTTGCGACCTTCATCACAAGCAGTTTTGTACCACGTAGCATAGTCTTTATAAACTGGAACGATAAGCATTCGAATTTATAGAAAGAAAAGCCACTGGATGAACTAGTGCCTGAGTAGAACGGCCGTCGATTATGACAAAGATGACTTTTCCCGGCATCTTGGTAACTGCATTCCATGGAGAATTTTCATCTGTGGCGGTGTCACCTCTATGGATAGCTGCCTCGTTTACTAATTCTAAATCTGACGGGTAGGCGAGTAGCTGGCAGGCCTACAAGTGTAAGGCGACAAGTGTAAGGCGACGCAACTTCGTCCAGGGAAAGACGATGGGTGCCATCCCACGGGTCGGCTAGGGTCTCCTGCAGCTGTGTGGCTTGATTAGAACTGTTGGGATGCCTGACATCTTGTTTCGTAGCAGTCGTCGAAAACTCGCCTTTCCATTAGTATACAAAGTGTCCTGGCTGTCCCTGGTAGAAACATACCGGTGTGGTCTCCTCTGTCCGCTTGTCCGTGCATATGTGGGGCCTATGCTTGGCTGTGGAGCTGGTTGTATTTCCGTTCGACTTACGGTGGATATTTTTACGTAAGTTCCATACCGTTCTTCTTCAACATTCTCTTTTACCTCCTGTTTTCCTTGTCAGCATTCATGACTGCTATGTCTTGCTTACTCGGTCCGACAGTTCTGGCTGCCATAATCCGCTGTATTTGCTGTGTTATCACTGAGCATCTGAGAGACACGTGGTTGTGATCTTCCACAACTACTGTAGGAACCAAATTCCGAAGTCGGTTATAGTTCTTTCGCCCGGTTTTTGTATGTTGCATTTCTCGATGCGTCCGCATCACCTCGGTTATTAAGACAGTCCTAACCAGAAGGGCTTGATACGTGTCTTCTGCGACTTCTTCCATCAGGTGTGAAACTTCGTTGGGTTCTGCCATATTCGTACTCTCACTGGGGCAGAGCAATCTATAAGTAAGAATGTGTTGTTCCCCATTGATGTTGGAAGTTGTTCTTCAATTGTTCTTCCGCTAAGTTAGCTTGTTGCTGATTATCAAAAAATATTTTCTTCCGATGGGCTGGAATTTGTCACAGATAAAGTGCTTCTCTTCGTTGTTCTCGAATCACTGCTGGACTGTGCTGTCCAAGTGAAAGCACACATTTGTCAAACACCTGTCGTCATCATACCTGTCGTGTTAGGCGACTTAGTCAAATCCATCCAACCATTGCGTTGGATCCTGTCATGCGAATCCCGATTACACAGGCGTGTGACTGATATGCAAATGGCTTGTTGCTTGCTGTTTTGGAATTCACTGGTTTCCATATTGTACTGACGGTGGTAATAGCTTACTGACTGTATTCCATTTATCGTCTGTGTAGGTGATGGCTTTTAAGTTGCCTAATTGGAGCCACGACGTCGTACATGTTCCGAAGTCTCCATCTCTCAATGTTACCTCATAACCACAGTCAGTTCCAATACGGGAGCAGAGTCGTCATAGAAGTACAACACTTACCATTCAAATTACTTACTGTGTACACTAACGTACAGATGATAGAGCTCTGCACTCCTTGACTCACTTTCCTTCTTTGTATACAAACATCGAATATTCCAGAACGTACAAACCTTAAAAACATAAGAAATTTCGAGAATCTTCCATAAATAGTAAATGCTAAATAACAGGTAACGGATGTGTTACCGATCGATGAAACATGAAACCATAAATCCAACTAATAAGATGAGTCAAATCAAAACTTAGAAGACAATCGCCTATTATTAGCTGAGTAGTTAGAAATAAGGAACTAAAGATGAAATGTCTATTTAGTTTTTTGTTGACCAAGACAAATTGCGTCACGCAGTAATATAAACTCATGACGAATATCTCTCTCGTAATGTGCCTCCCTAACGCTGACGTTATTTACGTCAAGCATATAACTCTGCTCCACCAGTATCTTCATTTTTCAAGTTGCATTTCTGCATCTACATCTAGAGCTACTGCTAAACGTTTACTCCGCATTCCAAACTTAAAGTTTTAGCAGGGATTTCCAACAATTTCTTCATCATTCGTCTCTGGAATAGATTGTGGAAAAAATGTTCTCAGTATTTTCTCCAGAACTCTGATTTTTCTTATTTTATCACGTATGTCGATTCCGTCAATGTAAATGAAAATATTTTGGCATTTGGAGGAGGAAGTTGGTGACTGTAAACTAGTGAAAAGATCTCGCTGCAACTAGAAACGCCTTGATTTAGTGATTTTCATCCCAACTGGCTTATAATACTCGTGACACTCTCACATTTATATCGTAATGATGCAAAACTAGCTGTGTTTCTTAGGTGCTTCGATCTGCTCTTTCAATACTATACGAACTTTTCAGCCTTACCCCATACGAGGCTGGAAAATCTTAGAGTTGGCAAATTTTTAGTTCAATTGTTGCGACTTATAAATGTATTGCTAACGAAATACTGTCTTTGGGTCACCTTTCCCAGAATACGTTCATTGTGATTAGGGCTAGAAACACTAACCTTGAAGAATTTAGTTGAATCGTCAGTCTGTGTATTTAAGGTATTTATCGTGTATTTTAAATGTTACAAAATGATTTTAGTACTCACACTGAATAATTTACACGTTTTATTGTTCCAGGTTACCACTTTCAGATCCAAGCAGGAAACTTGTCTAAATGATGTCATAATTCGTCTTGATCTTCAGATGACTTTACTACACAGTGAACGACAACATAATCTTCACACAGTCTAAGAAAGCTGCTTAAATTATTTCCTGCATAATGGGATAACGATTAAGAACAGCAGAGGAACTGTAACGCTTTCCTGTAGAATCCCAGATAAAACCTAGACTTCACCAAATGACTCCCGTCAATCACTTTCAACTGTGAGATTTCGACAAGAAATCTCTGAGTCGCAATGCAGGGACTATACTTCACAGCCACTTAATTTGATTATTGGAATGAACTTCAGATCCCTTGTCGATAGCACTCATTACTTCGTGTGAATTAGGAGCCAGTTGTGTTTCGCAAGACCAATATTGTCGGAAACAATTCCTGGTTTTGTGCCAGTACACCGTTTTATTCCGGTTACTTCATAATGTTAGGACGCATTATATGTTCGAAAATCGTACTAAAAATCGATGTCAACGATATGAATCTATAATTCTTCTGTGCAGGCGTGAACTTCGCAACTTTGCAGTCATTAGGTCCGGGTCTTTCAACTATATACCTATTGTACATGATTGCTGAAAATAGACGTGTTTCGTCAGCACGCAGTGACAGAAACCTAAATGGTATACAGTGTAGCCCAGAAGACTTTCGCCGGCCGGTGTGGCAGAGCGGTTCTAGGCGCTTCACTCTGGAACCGCGCGACAGCTACAGTCGCAGGTTCGAATCCTGCCTCGGGCATGGGTGTGTGTGATGACCTTAGGTTAGTTAGGTTTAAGAAGTTCTCAGTTCTAGGGGACAGATGACCTCAGAAGTTAAGTCTCATAGTGCTCAGAGCCATCTGAACCATTTTGAACCAGAAGACTTTCCTCTATCAAGAACTTAAGTTGCTTCGCTAGTCGGAGTATACCTACTTCCTAATTTGCATGTTGACAGCTGTTCTTGATAGGAATTCTGGAATATTTACTACACCTTCTTTGGTGGAAGAACTTCTGAAAATCTTGTTTAACAGCTCCTCTGTTGTCGAGAACATTACCGTTGCAGTGAAGGTGTTGATTGTATCTTGTCGATAGCATACTTTACATACGACCACACTTCTTTCCAAACCTTGAGAAAGAATTTCTTTGTGGAATATATATTGTAACTGTTTCGTATTGTAGTATTTTTTATGTTTCGAACATCTGTCGAGATCTCCTGCAGGTAACTTTAGCTTGAACATCTATGCTTCTCATAAGCTTCTGTGTAAGGAGTGAAAAGTCCTAGTTACCATTACTTGCTTACGTGACTACTATGCTATTATAGGGCACGTTTCTAGCCCTACATATCGATCCTCTAAGACACCTACCTTCATTCCTGTTTAAAACATCCAGGATTTTCATTGTGCTGGAGAAAGTACAAGCGTTTCGAAGTCATCGTTCATAATTAATTATTTAAAATGCAATTCCACAGAAAGAGGCCGATGAGTCTGTGCTAGTTACCATAAGATAACCGTCAATTACAAAAACAGTGATCATGGGACATTATGATAAGACCGTGCATCCTGAGGCGATGTGTGACGAGATCTTCTTTGTTGTATCACGTTGACATCTGTCACAACAGGCTGCCTTGGAAGGAATATACATACCCAGAACGACCGCAGATATTGATTGACTTACTGAACACCCGTGACTCTTAGAAAACACATTGGCAATGTCTCTATTATTATCGACCGTTGGAAGCTTTTGATGATTAACAACTTTCTCATCAGGCGTAGAAATATGTAGCAGAGCAATTGTTAATCCTGTTCAGAAGCATGTTTAGGTAGTATTCTACATTTGATCAAGTAATACCTTTCGTGGGAAAGAGTGTGACATTTCCCTCCTACTATGTGCTATGAAGTTACAGAATACTTCCAACTCAAAGTGTATCTATTTAAATTATGATAAACGATCTGATATACATACAATCACTTTATATGGACTGATCATTGTCATTTATACTTTGAACTTCCATGTTCTCGTGATTGTTTGTATGAAACGCATTAGACATTTGAACAATCAGTAGGTGAAAGTAAGACATTTCTGTAGTGTTGTAGGTTCAGTTCAGAAATTCTTATTAGACTAAATGCCGTAATGAGGATCTTAAATGGCTGTCGGGTAGTTTGAGTGACGACATCTGTAAAAGAGACCTACGTGTTCCGAAGAATATATTTCAATGCCTGCTGATAATCGGGTCTTACACCATAGCTGACGTAAGGTGCCTGACATACAGGGCTGTCGCAAATAGTAGTACATCTGCAAGAGCTGAAGCGCATCTTTCCTTTTCCGAATCGCAGTACACAACTTGCTATGCATAGTTGTCAACTGTTGCTGTTTGGGTGCTGTGTATACGTCCTGGTGTATGCTGCACGTCGGTGTATGTCCCTTTCGTTCCAAGTCACCAAATTTGACATATACTACATCGACAAACTCTGGCGTTATTGTAAATGTCTTCCTAAAATGTAATCTTGGGTTGCTTGGTGGTTAGCGCAAGGTAGAATATATATACTAAAAATGCTTCTGTCTGTATTGCCCGCTATGTTCTCAAAAGTTATTGTTACGTGACGACATGTTGTAATGAGAATAAATGTGGCTGCAACTACGGCTACAGTTGTTTATCACTGACGTTATGTGCAAAACCGAGATGAACGCTTGCAGTGTTAGCTACTTTCCCCGCCTTTTGGAAGACGGCCAAGGTCCTGATGTTCAGGAAGCCGGGGAAAGACCACAGCCTCCCACAAAATTACCGACCCATCAGCCTTCTGAGCTCGCTCAGTAAGATTGTTGAGAAGGTGATTCTCAAACGCATCACTAGGCACTGCATAACAAATGACATCCTGAGACCGGAGCAATTCGGCTTCAGGAATCACCACTCCACAACACAACAACTCCTACGGGTCGTTGAACATATAACACATGGCTTCAACATAAACAAAGCTACAGGGGCAGTGTTCCTGGACATCGAAAAGGCTTTCGACCGTCTATGGCACAACGGCCTCATCCGCAAACTCAGCGACGCGGGATTCCCCGACGGGCTGCTGCGTCTAATACACTCATACCTCACAGACAGGAGTTTCAACACTGACGTGCAGGGAAAACAATCAACACGACACGGTATACATGCGGGAGTACCCCAGGGAAGCATCCTAGGGCCCCTACTGTTTAACCTCTACATAAACGATCTCCCAACCACACACAACACAATGATGGGAATCTACGCGGATGACACAGCCATCCTTGCGCAAGATTGGAAACAATCAAACATTACGTCACGCCTACAGACTGCAGTCAGAGTGGCCGAGCCTTGGTTGGAGAAATGGCGTGTTAGAGTAAACGTCGACAAGTGCGAAGCCGTTCTGTTCACTAAAAGACCGAAGCAACTGCGCAAACACCGCTACTGCAGACCAATGACTCTACATGCACGCCCAATACGTTTCCGCGAGAAAGTCAAATACCTCGGTGTCTGGCTGGACCGGAAATTACTCTGGGGGGACCACATAAAACACATGGCCAACAGAGCTAGCGCGAGGCTCAAACAGCTCTATCCTATGCTCAACAGGCGTAGCACACTGAACAGAAGGGTGTCGAGGTCCATGTACATGACACTTATCCGACCCCTGATGACGTACGCAGCTCCCGTCTGGGGATACGCTGCGCATACACGCCTGCGCCGTGTGCAGCTCATACAAAACAAAGTACTCAAAATCATAACCAATGCTCCACGATACACACGCATCGCGGACCTTCACCGGGAATACCGACTTGAGACTCTCACGGGGGTAATCCGCAAACTCACCACAAGACTATACAGAAACTCCAGACATTCGCAGAACCCGTTTATTCTTAATCTGGGGAACTACGACCACAACCATAGATGGAAACATAAAAGACCAAAAGACATACTTGCAAGGACATAACATCTATGGCCAAGCATACGCAAACATAACGGCACAGGCGAGCCCCTGTTAATCAGACGCATTTACTGGATATCCAACTGAAATACACTGCCGAATAACTGGCACCACACAGGGAAGCCGTACCGTACACTGCATGCAAACAAGCTCCACACATCCCCCACACAGTGAGATGATCTATGGCCGATCTCCCACTACTGTATAACGATCTTGATTGTTCCAGGAATGCAGCAGCTGCAGCAACTGGGACACATCGCCTTGGCTTGTCACGGTAATGATGCATGATACCTATACTAACAAATCCAACCTTGCATGAGCTATCGCAGCTAGTAAGCCACTACTGCTCTTACTACCCATCCCACTGTCGCAGAGGTTTTTTTCCCACGGCACGAGCCATGGCACTTTTTTCCCTCTGCTCTTGAAATCGCTACCCTCACTCGCGTTTCGTCCACTATCTGTCACCTGATGGACCGTGTTAATGCGTAGCCTTACCCAGACGCACGGACAACATCACAGCCCAGCATCCTGTGATCCACTTACTAGATAACTAACATGTTTACGGAGGTGACAGTAGGACTTTTGGTTTGGTCACCACGTTGGTGCGGGCGTGGAGGGGCCCCATCTCTAAAGCTACTTTCCTCATGTTAGAATAAGACGTGCACAAAATCTCACAAGAGTGTTACTGAAATAACATGTACTTCAAATTTATAAAAACGTGTAGTGCTTCCAGTACCTTCAGTGACAAAAATATAAAGTTTATTAACTATGCAAATAGACAAAATGAGTAGTGTTTTGAAAAGATGACGACAGTGATGATAGGATTGGTTAGGCAGACAACGCCGAGGTCTTTACTGCCTACCTTTGAAAGAATTTAAATTATGAACCTAAATATTAGATCAGCTAATGGTGATAGAATCAGATTTAGAAATGAGATGCTGAAAGTAGTAGAAGAATTTTGCTATTCGGCAGCAGATTACAACACGACAGCAGAAGTAAGCACAACGTAAATGTAATCTAGTAATAACATACAATCATTCAAGGAAAGCCAAGTGCGTCAACACCGAATAACAGTTCCTGTTTTGCAAACTATTTTCTCGAAGTATTTGTCTGGAGTGCTGTCTATAACGAACATTAAACATCCACGACAAGCAGAACAGATAAGTAGTGAAGAGAATTTTGTGAGGTTTAATACTACAGAAGAATACCGAAGATCAGATGAGTAGGTTTAGTAAATAATAAAGAGATAAAAGTTAAAGCTGTCCACAATACGAAGGTTGGTTTGAATACCACGAAGCTTTACTACACTCGGTGCTACTGGAGATGGAATGTCGTTGCCTTCTCCGAACTCTGCCGGCCGGAGTGGCCGAGCGGTTAAAGGCGCTACAGTCTGGAACCGCACGACCGCTACGATCGCAGGTTCGAATCCTGCCTCGGGCATGGATGTGTGTGACGTCCTTAGGTTGGTAAGGTTTAAGTAGATCTAAGTTCTAGAGGACTGATGACCTCAGAAGTTAAGTCCCATAGTGCTCAGAGCCATTTGAACCATTTTGAGCATTACTTACAGTTGACTCGAGACCACTGAGCTGAATCGGGGAGCAAAGAACTATACGGTACATCATGAGTATCTACAAGGGATGCATTGACAGAACACATCCTGAGGTATGAAGGACTTACGCAAAAGTGGCAATATTTGTACAAGATGGTTTAACGTGGAGAACTGGACCGAACCAGACCTAGTCCTGAGAACCACAAAAACATTAACTGTGCGAAATAGTTGTCGGTTTACGTACTATTATGTGTTCCGCAAATTGTCAGCATGATGTGAGCAGCCCCGCGTACCTTCAAATCGATCCGATGATGCGGTATTGATAAGCGTTTCCTTTGCGTGCAGTGGGGGCGCGCTTGCCTTCCTTGGAGCTGTGTGTGCGTCGCGTGACGCGGCGAAGTGCCAAAGGGCGCAGCTGCCGGCTTGCGGCTGTGGCTCTTTGTGCAGCGCCTGACAGCCGATGCCGCGGCTCGCGTGACGCCCGCCGTCGATCGGCAGCCAAATGCTCACACACTTCACAGCTTATCATTTATTTATTTAGTTCGAGGCTCAGGTAAACAAGAAGCACTCCACCAGCAAGAACGTTTTGTCACAGCCACGTCAGTTTTCAAAAGCAGTCGACGGTGTGAATGCTGTATCCCGAGGTGTGAATCAGTTACAAGCTCGGCCTGCAAAACCACACACGACGAAACGAATAACGCTCAAAACTGCACAACCATTTATGACATAGAGGACAGTTCATCACTTGCCGCTACGCTAAAAAATTACTTGAAAAAAGTAATTGTATTCAGTGAAAGAAGGAACTAATGTTTACAGACGCTGCTAGTAACGACCCAACTGACGTTCATTGAGTGCAGTGTGCTACGCATCAGACTGTGAGACACACGTAGCAGCTCGGTTTGACTGGTGGCCGCAGCAGCGTTTAGAGTCTTCTCTTGCAGCACTTCTGTGTCTGTGTGTATTTGTGGCTCACGGGGATTCAGCTGCGGGGTTATCGGAGACATCGATGAAATAATTACCTACGAATGTAGTCTAAATGTACAAAATATTCAAAAAAGTGTAAAATACAGTCTCGCATTTGTACTTATAACACTGCAACAGCATTTACGTAGCTTATTCAATCAAATACCAAGTTTGGCTTCGTACATGCGATGCCCCAACAGAACAATTAGTCCTGTCACAGAAAAGCCACGTATAACACTCCTGTCTGCTACTGCTGTACCATAACCTTAAAAGTTGGAAGCAGGTCGTGAAATAGAACTATCTTGTTAAAGCAACTATGGTATAAAGCAACAGAGCAGTGTTACCCTCTGACAGGAATTTTGTTATGTTGACCGTGTTGTACCTAACGTTTGTGGCTTATCGGAAATTAAAGTCAGAATTACGTAGATATTTGAACAGTAACAAACAAAATTTTGCCCATCTGCACTGTTTAACTGATAAAGAAAACGGTCGCCAGCCTAACTAGGCAAAAGAATGATTAACATTCTCGTTCAAGAAAATAGTTATTAGTAACTTTAATGGATAAACACAACCTATACTTGGCCACACGCGAGTGCAATGAACTCTGACGCATATATATGTTTACGTTAAGATTCAAGCTAACAACTGGAGCAGCACAAACTATTTGCAAAAATATAACAGATACCGAAACACTCTTTTACTTTCAGGACTTGTTCAAACTGAATGGTATTTATATCATTCCTATTAACATTCACTGCAGGATCATAAATTGTACATATGTGAAGTCTCTCTCTCAGTTAAATACTTTAATATTTAAAATGAAAGTTAATTGGAATCCACTAACAGGTTGCTTCTCATTATCATTTGAATAAAGATATTATGGTTTTCCTAATTAGTGGTCTTTCCGTTACTTGTTACCGAGCATTAACACAACAGGCAAACTGTGGATCCAGTTATACTATTAATATGCACTTCCAATACACAAGAAAGACAAACACTTAGCAATCATGAACATATAATTTCCTACTATTGCAGTTTTCCACTTTTACTACCGTGAGACACAAAATTAACATATATGTAAGATACTGACTCACCTTCTGCGATTTACAACAGGCAGTAATGTAATCATTTACTAAGCAATCCTTTATAAGCCTCGGTGTTGAGAACTTTTAATTTGAAGTTGGCAACAACACATTAATAAGCAGTTTTACTGGGAAAATTATTGTCAGCAAGCATCATTAACTTTAATCCACTCTCTTGCCACATTAACTTTAACTTTCTTTTTACTATGTTCAAGAGGCATCAATTAGCAAACTGGGTTTTAATGTACTTTCAGCAAGGACACTCGATAATCACTTTAGTTCAAACGGAGAGGAGCATGAGAGGTGTTATGATGAGGAGAAAAATCAAGGTAGGTACATAAATTCAGATATAAATTACCTTATATTTGAGCACATTAGCACATCCATTAAGCTGATCCTTCACTGTACATCATTATAGTATTACGTTACAGTGATTGCGCAACGTGGTGGCAACTGCATGTTGGTAAGTGGATTCGCAGACAGAATTGCTGGACTCTGTCATTTCTTGGTGGCGATGATAGATACAAATTCCAGAATAGTTCCAGCTATTTATCCATCCATCCGAGGCATTGGAAAGTTGCAGAAAAGCCTCTCTCGGAACCAGCACAATATGCAACATTTACATGACAGTGCACAGTTTGGTAGCTCGTCCCCTCGACTCGTAGCTCGTCCCCGACTGACTCTTGTTCCACCTTTTCTACCTAGCCAACCACATTTTGCGCGTGCTACACAGTTCAGTTCCCGAGGGGAACCACTACACCTCTTATACACAGAATACTAAAAGCTCTAAGTGAGGATCAGCAGTTTACATAACAGCAAACAAACATTTTACATAAAACAGAGCCTTTGCACATATTAGCATTTCTACAAGAAAAAATTATTCACACAAAATTACAATTATATACAGTAGGATTTGTTCCCTCCAATTGAGACAAAGAATTTAAATGACAGATACACTACTTTGCATAGAACCAAACCATGACATCAAAGTTTGTACAAAGAAAGGAGTATACAGTTTTGTGGTATCGATTCAATCACACACATTTACAGAAGCTCAACAAAGTAACACTAAATAAACAAAAGAAAAATAAATCAATAGAGTACTAGAGTTATGGTGTTACATACTCACTTCCACAGTCACATCCACACTACAATATGCAGTGTGAGGTATTGTAAAAGTAGTCAAATGTTTTATAATATTTTAATGTAAGAAGCTTAAAATGTTGACACAGGCGTGTTGGACCCTTACAAAACAACTTTCATTATTCAAGCGCCATGATAACAAATTAAAGCCCGCCACTCAGAAAAATGACACCTCCTGCCACACCCATTGTAAGTGGGGAAGGTGTCGTGGATATTGTGGACTATTTTACCTGCTGAGTACAGAAGTTGTATAGAGTGAAAGGCACTCGTGGATAAAGAGCTTCTGTAGCTCTTCCAATACGTTAGTACTATTTGAACACACTTGGGTTTGCAACTTGAATTAAATAAGTATGAGGCAAGCAAATACGCCAAAGCATTTTAGTCACTGTCTCTCCCAAACTCAACAGCTCACGAACTAGTACTACGTTAACATGTGCGGCATACACTGGTCCTCTGGTTACCAGAAGGTACCCATATACACTCCTGGAAATTGAAATAAGAACACCGTGAATTCATTGTCACAGGAAGGGGAAACTTTATTGACACATTCCTGGGGTCAGATACATCACATGATCACACTGACAGAACCACAGGCACATAGACACAGGCAACAGAGCATGCACAATGTCGGCACTAGTACAGTGTATATCCACCTTTCGCAGCAATGCAGGCTGCTATTCTCCCATGGAGACGATCGTAGAGATACTGGATGTAGTCCTGTGGAACGGCTGGCCATGCCATTTCCACCTGGCGCCTCAGTTGGACCAGCGTTCGTGCTGGACGTGCAGACCGCGTGAGACGACGCTTCATCCAGTCCCAAACATGCTCAATGGGGGACAGATCCGGAGATCTTGCTGGCCAGGGTAGTTGACTTACACCTTCTAGAGCACGTTGGGTGGCACGGGATACATGCGGACGTGCATTGTCCTGTTGGAACAGCAAGTTCCCTTGCCGGTCTAGGAATGGTAGAACGATGGGTTCGATGACGGTTTGGATGTACCGTGCACTATTCAGTGTCCCCTCGACGATCACCAGTGGTGTACGGCCAGTGTAGGAGATCGCTCCCCACACCATGATGCCGGGTGTTGGCCCTGTGTGCCTCGGTCGTATGCAGTCCTGATTGCGGCGCTCACCTGCACGGCGCCAAACACGCATACGACCATCATTGGCACCAAGGCAGAAGCGACTCTCATCGCTGAAGACGACACGTCTCCATTCGTCCCTCCATTCACGCCTGTCGCGACACCACAGGAGGCGGGCTGCACGATGTTGGGGCGTGAGCGGAAGACGGCCTAACGGTGTGCGGGACCGTAGCCCAGCGTCATGGAGACGGTTGCGAATGGTCCTCGCCGATACCCCAGGAGCAACAGTGTCCCTAATTTGCTGGGAAGTGGCGGTGCGGTCCCCTACGGCACTGCGTAGGATCCTACGGTCTTGGCGTGCATCCGTGCGTCGCTGCGGTCCGGTCCCAGGTCGACGGGCACGTGCACCTTCCGCCGACCACTGGCGACAACATCGATGTACTGTGGAGACCTCACGCCCCACGTGTTGAGCAATTCGGCGGTACGTCCACCCGGCCTCCCGCATGCCCACTATACGCCCTCGCTCAAAGTCCGTCAACTGCACATACGGTTCACGTCCACGCTGTCGCGGCATGCTACCAGTGTTAAAGACTGCGATGGAGCTCCGTATGCCACGGCAAACTGGCTGACACTGACGGCGGCGGTGCACAAATGCTGCGCAGCTAGCGCCATTCGACGGCCAACACCGCGGTTCCTGGTGTGTCCGCTGTGCCGTGCGTGTGATCATTGCTTGTACAGCCCTCTCGCAGTGTCCGGAGCAAGTATGGTGGGTCTGACACACCGGTGTCGATGTGTTCTTTTTTCCATTTCCAGGAGTGTATTATAGGTTACACTGTAGTCACGGACCGAACCCTTTCTCCAATCTGTTTCTTTTGTCCTCTTGTAGAAGACATAACTAAAAATTACAAAATCATTTAACGTGGCTAATGCAATAATTTCTTGGAAGGTAGAAAGTATGGTGGAAAGAAGCAATGCGTGAGGGGGGGAAGGAAGATGATATGGAAAACTAAAGTGGGAGACCATATACATGAAATCAGAGGGAAGGTCAGCGTTGGCCGTAATATTGATGGTTTATTGATAGGAAAATCGATTTTCAATCACATAGTGATCATCTTCAGCGCTGAGGTGTACAAATTAAACTCATAGACACTGGTATCAAGTTATTATCAGGAACCAAAGCTAAGAAACGATCACGTTTCTTAGCTTTGCTTACTGATAATGGTTAGTTTTCCAGGGGCTTATGGGCTTCTGTTCTACGCTGGAAGCAGCGGCGCAAGCCTAGCCACATTCATCCTGAGTGGGCCTTTTCTGGGAGGAGGGACTTTCTATCGCCACCAGTTGATGTTACAATGAAGGCAAATGTGCTGTCATGGGTATTGCAGCAGAATATTTGAGAAACCAGCCATCGAGAGCACACATGGGCTGATTTATGGTGGGAAGTTTACCTATGGGCGGCAGTAAGCCGAGCTTGCTGGTGCTAATGCTGAGTTCAACACCGAGGACCTCACCTTGTGCTGAGTGTTTTTGGTGACTCCTCAGCTGTCAACCGACTGTGCCATCCATGTGCTGAGTTTATGCCTTTGCACGTCTCTGCATGGTTTTCAACTCACTGCTTCCCTGTGAATCAACTCGCTCACTAAGTTTTCTTTCCTCTAATCGAGCTCTGTTCCCTAGTTATTGTTGAGATGCCAGCCTGTGAAGTACCCTAATCAACAGCGTTGTGTAGTGGCGTTGTCATGCTTTTGCAGATACTAAAGTAAACAATAACCACATTTCCCATATAATAATCTTACATGGTATTGACTCTGTAGCAGGTATCCGACCTCAGCAACTTGGCTGAGAAATCGAATTCTGCATAGGAGAATAGTCACTCACTCATCCCCATCAGTCATTAACAAATGATCTGTTAAACCAACAATACTGGACAACACATGCGTTCCATACTGATTTTTTAATGTAATATGCATACCATGAACAGAAAGTCAATCAGATGTGCAATATAGAATTCCACCAAGATACAGTCTACAACAGAATTGTCAGCGTCGCTGCTTGATACTTTATGTAAGCAATATCCACGTTAAGTAGACATACAGACCATAGTGTCATAATCTGTTACCGGTCCTGATTACATGGAATGTGTATACTTCCACACAAGTCATCAGTCAACCTGTATGTAATTACTTTAATTACCTGGAAGATGTTGGTTTATATTTCACGTCTGTTATTTTTATTATTTGTCTATATGTAGGACAGACACTGTAAGGCATTTTAGCACAGCAATATGATCAGAACATCTAGCACCAGCAAACGCCTTTTGGTGATGATATTTGTCTATAGCAAAAACCGCTAGTGAAGACCACGAGGAACACATATTCAGTCACATGTGTATCTACTTTTATTGTGTTTCCAATTCAGTTGTAACCTGCTAGCCCAGTTACACCAGCCGGAGCCAGGGTAGGGTGTGAGAGAGTATCCAGCAATGACAAGCCGCATGCATGTGTTTTTTGCATTCCTGCTATTACGCTACGTACCTAAATATACAATAAGGGCGGAGCTTGAGCGGTTTCTGTTTATCAAAGTGGCAACTCAGATGTCTACAATAAATGCGACATGTGCGAGGTACCACTCCCAAAAGAAATGTACAGCTCAACACCAACTAGTGTATAGAAGAACTTCCTCATGATATCCTGCCTCGCGTGGTAGCCGTGCGGTCAAAGGGCGCCGTGCCACGGTCCGCGCGGCTGCCCCCGTCGGAGGATGGGTGTGTGTGTTGTCCTTAGCATAAGTTAATTTAAGTTAGATTAAGTGGTGGGTAAGCTTAGGGACTGATGACCTCTGCAGTTTGGTCCCATAAGACCTTACCATAAATTTACAAATTTCCATTTTCATGTTATCCTAGCAGGGGGGAGGGTGTAATAAACTATGAATAACTCTGATATTTTGGCCAAACTTTAGGGGGATTTGAAAGTTATGTTGTTTTCTTACATTCCATTTAAACAGATAAATTGTTAACAAGTTTTTTTTGTTTGTAATCAGTGATTTAATCACCTTCATAACGAACAACATTTTGCCATCAAGTGTGCAAACTGTCACTGCCGGATCGATATAAATCAGTTGGTGTTGGGAGATGCCATTTTAGACATTTTTCATATATTCAAATTTTGCTCACATAAGATATATTGCAGCTATCGGAATATATGGAAATCCGAAGGCACAATATCGGGTGAGTATGGTGGGTGAGGCGCTAGCTACCACCGTAGTTGTTCAATTCTTCCCAGGGTTCACCTTGCGCGTCGTGGTCTTGTAGTATAACGCCTTTTCTCTTGACAATCGCTGAGAAATTTTCGCTAAAAATTGATTTATTTGATTCAGCTCTTCACAGTAGAGCTCTGTCCGCAGCTCGTGGTCGTGCGGTAGCGTTCTCGCTTCCCGCGCCCGGGTTCCAGGGGTTCGATTCCCAGCGGGACCAGGGATTTTCTCTGCCTCGTGATGACTGGGTGTTGTGTGATGTCCTTAGGTTAGTTAGATTTAAGTAGTTCTAAGTTCTAGGGGACTGATGACCATAGATGTTAAGTCCTGTAGTGCTCAGAGCCATTTGAACCATTTTTAGTAGAGCTCTGCATTCAGTGTTTGTTCAAGTTTAAGCAATCCAAAGTGAACGACGCCGCGAATACTCCACGAAACACACTAAATCTCCATTTTGGGATGTAAAACCTGGCTTAGCTGTACTTGATGGTGATTTGTTCGGAGAGAGCCACTGCCTTTTGGGTCATTATACAAGACACATTTTTCATCTCCAGTGATCAAGCGATAGAAATACGCTTCTTTAGATGTCCTGCTGAAGCAGTATTTGGCATGTGATGGATCAGTTTGCACTTCTTGTCCATAACAAATTGCTGGCAATGTTTTGGACGGTCTACCAAGGGTGGTTCTGGGTGTTTGACAGTTTCTCGACCGTCTGACATGGATTTCCTTTCACTTCCACCTTTAACAAAAAAAAAAAAAAAAGGTTCAAATGGCTCTGAGCACTATGGGACTTAACTTCTGAGGTCATCAGTCCCCTAGAACTTAAAACTACCTAAACCTAACTAACCTAAGGACATCACACACATCTTGCCCGAAGCACCACCTTTAACATATCATTGTCTTAAGTTGTCTCTCTTCCTCATCGGTACTACTCGAAAAGATCAGTGTTACCAGATTTTACCTTAGAAAACTATATTTGGTACTTAGGAACATATTTTGCACCTGCATAAACATAGAAACAATTTTGGTAGCAATTGTTGCGTAGCTATCCCCGCAAATCTCAAAAGCATTCGTTGACGGATATGTACATATTCTGTTAGTTGGCTGAATATTTCCCCATAAACTGCAAAAAAATTAAGATTTATTTATTTACGAGTAAATGAGTATCTCTAATCTTAAAAAGTCTTTCGAACTCCTGTGACGTGTACAGTGATCTGATAAATAACAAACTAATGCCATCATACACTATATGATCAAAAGTATCTGGATACCTGGCTGAAAATAACTTATAAGTTCTTGGTTCCCTCCATAGGTAATGCTGAAATTCAATATGGTGTTGGCCCACCCTTATCATTGATGACAGCTTCCACTCTCGCAAGCATACGTTTAGTCAGGTGCGGGGGTTTCTTGGGGAATGGCAGCTCATTCTTCACGGAGTGCTGCAGTGCGGAGAGGTATCGATGTCTGTCGGTGAGGCCTGACACGAAGTCGGCGTTCCAAAACATCCCAAAGGGGTTCTGTAGGATTCAGGTCAGGACCCTGTGCAGGCCAGTCCATTACAGGGATTTTATTGTATTGTAACCACTACGCCACAGGCCGTGCATTATGAACAGGTGCTCGAACTTGTTGAAAGACGCAGTCACCATCCCCGAATTGGTGTTCAAGAGTGGGAAGCAAGAAGGTGTTTAAAACACCAATGTAGGCCTGTGCTGTGATTGTGCCACGCAAAACTACAAGGGTTGCAAGCCATCTCCATGGAAAATACGACCAAACCATAACACCACCACCTCCGAATTTCCTGTTGGCACTGAACTGGCAGATGACGTTCACCGGGCATTCGCCATACCCACACCCTGCCATCGGATCGCCAAATTGTGTACCGTGATTCGTCACTACACACAACGTTGTTTCCACTGTTCAACCGTCCAGTGTTTACGCTTCTTACACCAAGCGAGGCGTCGATTGGCATTTACCAGCATAATGTGTGGGTTATGAGCAGCCGATCGCCAAAGAAATCCAAGTTTTCTCACCTCCTGTCTGACTATCATAGTACTTGCAGTGCATCACGATGCAGTTTGGAATTCATGTGTGATGGTCTGGATAGATGTCTGCCTATTACACATTACGACCCTCTTCAAATGTCGGCGGTCTCTGTCAGTCAACAGACGATGTCGGCCTGTACGCTTTTGTGCTGCACGTGTCCTTTCACGTTTTCACTTCACTATCACATCGGAAACAGTGGACCTATGGATGTTTAGGAACGTGGAAATCTCGCATACAGATATAATGACAAAAGTGACACCCTTTCACCTGACTACGTTCCAAGTCCGTGAGTTCCGCGGAACGCGGCATTCTGATCTCACAAAATGGATAATGACTACAGAGGTCGCTGATATGGAGTACCTAACAGTAGGTGGTAGCAAAATGCATCTAATACGAAAAACGTATATTTTTGGGGGTGTCCGGATACTTTTGATCAGATGGTGTACAAAGAAAAGGTCCCCTTAGTAATACGAACAATCTAGACTTTGATATACGCCATTTTATATAAGCACACCAACGATATAAGTTTTCGTAATCGATTTACATGTTAAAAAATTGATTATGGTTAGCATTAGATTGTCACCTGCCTAACGTGCCTAGCACCTGCCTGCAGTTAGTGCGTCACGAAAATTGAGTGATGCATGATGTTTCGTTGGTGGAGCGCCCTATTCCACAGTTATCAGCGCCCGTAGAAAGTCCCAGTATTGAAACAGTCCAGTCGGTCAACAAACACCAAAGATGTTGATGAGGATGAAATGATGAGGACAACACAAACTCCTAGTCCTCAGGATTGCGTGATGGAGCCTGAAATGTATTTCAGCAGCTTTTTAATGATAATGATAACATGGCGATTATGGATTATATGTATTTCATCTATGTGAATCTGTCACAATATTCCATAAGAACACGAATTTTTTTTACTGTCCACCAATTCCACTTCATAGCAAGAATGGATAAGCCTTTTGGAAAGAAAGTAATGTGTGGCAGTAAAATATTAAACCTTAAAACCACAGGGCGACGACAAGCGCTCATAGACGATTGGAGAGAGTTGCCAGGTAGCCCTGACCAATCATTGGCGGTGGGCCTAACCTTCCTCACAGCAGCGATATGACAAAAAGGTACTGGCATATACCGCGCTAAATGCGCACCATTCGTTTGTTCGTCGAAAGCAGTAAATTTCAATCCGTTGATATTGCTGAAGATAACAACCAAAAAAGTTGACACTTTTGGTTGTTCTACCGGATATAAGCGTCGTTGTTGCACGATATTGCGGAAACGTAGCTCGTAAGCTTCATCAGTAGCGGTTAATGAGGTTGTCATTTCCTTTTATCTCTATCGATTCCCTTGTAACACTGTCTCAAAATCTGGGTGTCTGTCCTAGAATATTGGTTTCATCATAATTCATGGTATGATCTAGTTCTAGACAGTGTCGATCAATGGTTGATTTAGTCACCTGTCCAAATCAGGTGTGTCTTTGTGGTTCCTTGCACCTGATATCCATTGTTATTGTAGTCTGGCCAATGTAGAACATGCCACATTGACAAGGTATACTGTAAATGCCTGGTTTCTGTAACCCCAGGTCGCATTTAACATTTCCCACCAGTCCCCTGATCTTGCTGGAAGGACAGAAAACACACTTCCTGCAGCATTAACGGAGGATCCTACTGATTCTGGCAGAATAGAGCCAGAATACGCCGGATACGCCATCTTCTTTACTTCATCTTGCTCTACTTCTGGAACCTGTGGTGTGATGACTGGTTGGAGTGCGATCTCAATTTGTTTGACAGTATACCCATTTTTGCAGAACACTATTTTGAGATGCTCTATTTCCGTTGATAGACTCTCTTTCGTCTGACAGGATACATGCTCTATGGACCAATGTCACATGAACCCCATTTTCTGCACAGTGTGGTGGCACCTGCTGGCCTGCGGATATAAATAAGGTGTGGGTTTTCGATACACACTGTGGCAAAATGATCCATCTGCTTTCCTTTCAAACAGTAAATCCTGAAATGGCGGTTGGGCATTCTTCTCCAGTTCTATGGTTAACTTGATATTTGTGTGGAAGGAGTTAATATGTTCAGGGACCTAACTGAGCCTGTCCTTCCCTTGAGGCCAGAACATGAAGGTGCCGTCCACATACCTGAAGAAGCATGTAGGTTATATCTGAAAATAAATAAACTTTTCATACATATATGCTTCTGTGTGAATGGTTATAGAGATTAGATTTCGGTTTGCAAATTTCACCTTGCGCTAGCCATCCAGTCTGAACTAGTTTTAAGTATGTGAGTTCCACCAGTTAATTTTTTTTATATATGTTCCCTTGATTGTTGTAGTCGAAAAATGTTCGGAGCCATCGACTTAAAGGAAATATATATATATATGCTCACCTCCTTCTTGTAATGGAAAATGTTTATTGCCACTTACTTCAGAGAAATATATTTTCAGTTGCTTGTGGTAGTGGAAATTGTTTTAGAGCCACCCACTTGAAGTAACTACCTTCGCCTTTAGTTAAAAGTGTTTTCTTTTCTTTTTTTGGGTGGAACTTCCCTAGCGATAGTACTTATCTTTTAAGATAGTGTAATTAGGTTGTAGTACCTCTGCATTAGTTGTAAAATTATATATATATATATATATATATATATATATATATATATATATATATATATATATATAACAGAGGGAAACATTCCACGTGGAAAAATATATCTAAAAAGAAAGATGATGAGGCTTACCAAACAAAATCGCTGGCAGGTCGATAGACACACAAACAAACACAAATATTGCGAAAGCTTGAATTTTGTGTGTATATTTGTGTTTGTTTGTGTGTCTATCGACCTGCCAGCGCTTTTGTTTGGTAAGCCTCAACATCTTTCTTTATATATATATATATATATATATATATATATATATATATATATATATATATATATATACTCCTGGAAATTGAAATAAGAACACCGTGAATTCATTGTCCCAGGAAGGGGAAACTTTATTGACACATTCCTGGGGTCAGATACATCACATGATCACACTGACAGAACCACAGGCACATAGACACAGGCAACAGAGCATGCACAATGTCGGCACTAGTACAGTGTATATCCACCTTTCGCAGCAATGCAGGCTGCGTTTCTCCCATGGAGACGATCGTAGAGATGCTGGATGTAGTCCTGTGGAACGGCTTGCCATGCCATTTCCACCTGGCGCCTCAGTTGGACCAGCGTTCGTGCTGGACGTGCAGACCGCGTGAGACGACGCTTCATCCAGTCCCAAACATGCTCAATGGGGGACAGATCCGGAGATCTTGCTGACCAGGGTAGTTGACTTACACCTTCTAGAGCACGTTGGGTGGCACGGGATACATGCGAACGTGCATTGTCCTGTTGGAACAGCAAGTTCCCTTGCCGGTCTAGGAATGGTAAAACGATGGGTTCGATGACGGTTTGGATGTACGTGCACTATTCAGTGTCCCCTCGACGATCACCAGTGGTGTACGGCCAGTGTAGGAGATCGCTCCCCACACCATGATGCCGGGTGTTGGCCCTGTGTGCCTCGGTCGTATGCAGTCCTGATTGTGGCGCTCACCTGCACGGCGCCAAACACGCATACGACCATCATTGGCACCAAGGCAGAAGCGACTCTCATCGCTGAAGACGACACGTCTCCATTCGTCCCTCCATTCACGCCTGTCGCGACACCACTGGAGGCGGGCTGCACGATGTTGGGGCGTGAGCGGAAGACGGCCTAACGGTGTGCGGGACCGTAGCCCAGCTTCATGGAGACGGTTGCGAATGGTCCTCGCCGATACCCCAGGAGCAACAGTGTCCCTAATTTGCTGGGAAGTGGCGGTGCGGTCCCCTACGGCACTGCGTAGGATTCTACGGTCTTGGCGTGCATCCGTGCGTCGCTGCGGTCCGGTCCCAGGTCGACGGGCACGTGCACCTTCCGCCGACCACTGGCGACAACATCGATGTACTGTGGAGACCTCACGCCCCACGTGTTGAGCAATTCGGCGGTACGTCCACCCGGCCTCCCGCATGCCCACTATACGCCCTCGCTCAAAGTCCGTCAACTGCACATACGGTTCACGTCCACGCTGTCGCGGCATGCTACCAGTGTTAAAGACTGCGATGGAGCTTCGTATGCCACGGCAAACTGGCTGACACTGACGGCGGCGGTGCACAAATGCTGCGCAGCTAGCGCCATTCGACGGCCAACACCGCGGTTCCTGGTGTGTCCGCTGTGCCGTGCGTGTGATCATTGCTTGTACAGCCCTCTCGCAGTGTCCGGAGCAAGTATGGTGGGTCTGACACACCGGTGTCAATGTGTTCTTTTTTCCATTTCCAGGAGTATATATCGGAGCAAGTATGGTGGGTCTGACACACCGGTGTCAATGTGTTCTTTTTTCCATTTCCAGGAGTATATATATATATATATATATATATATATATATATATATATATATATATAATTTATGTGAGGAGAATTCTTATATTTCTGAATAATCTAAAATCTTAACACGTATTTGCAAACAGCAGAATGTTGATATTTGTCGTCAAAAACCAATCATGTATCTGTAAACTCATATAAATGTGAAAAGTGAATCATGTTACTGTAAACTGAAACTTCGCAAACACTGTTAAAAAAAATATGAATTCAAAAATAAATTCACTTATTTTATTGTAAAAATGTCGAATTTTTTCATTATTTACCCCTGAATCACCATAACTCTTTTCATTAAAAATATTATAAATGTATTTTTGTGTGTCTAAAAGACGTGGATACAGCCACCCTGCACTGCACAGACATATGTTTGCTGCTTTAAAAACAAATCATTTTTGAATAACACATGCTGGACTTCGTCCGGCGATCACGAACACGCAGTGCGCCTCAGCACTTTCTTTCAACCCTGGCGCCGGCAGCCGCGCGGCTGGCATCTGATGCATCGCGACCGAGCTGTCACAGCCACTGGATTCAATGCAGGTGAAGTGAAAACTGGTCAATTACTGACTCAGGTAACATTACTCAGCACGTCAAGGCTGAGGTATGTGTCTCATGCAGTTCCAGTGTAATTCACTTCATATACAATAAACCCCAATAATCTTACATTGTACGTGCGTTGGATATCATAGAAAGAAAGGAAAACAGCAAATTTTATTCAATAATAAATGATTCTTTATTTGTAATCCAACTTAAAAGTAATTTTACATTCTCATATGCAGATACAGAAGCACTCTTTTGGTAAATGTTAGTCAGTTGATGGATAGATGGACATCTATACAATCCAGGTCTTGAATAGAAACAAATTTAAATGTCCCACGCAGTCAGGTACTCCTCTCATCACCTTTAACGTAGATGATTGGCTCCTTGTGATCAAATACTCAGAGCACTCGAACCAAATCTTTATAAGAGATGCCAGGGTCAACCCAGCGAATTCCATGATAGAAGTGTGTTAGCCACACTTCACTTCTACATTTTTTAATGCACTTCACATCCCTGAATGGTTTCGGCGACGCAACTCTTGACGTAAATGTTCTTATTATTCCATCACTTTGTGTAAATGATATTAATGCACAGTCTTTAAGTATGAATCGCCTGCATTCATCATAGTAAAATCCTTGAACTTCAGCTACGATCCTCACACCTTGGGGTAACATCGTGATCTGCCTCAGAGCTAGCAGAGCGCCTATTAATTTATACAACTCTTGGCACTACACCAGTTAGCGGGCAGTAGTTAACAACACAATCATGCAGAACTAGAACATATGCAGCAGTGTGATCTGGCAAGTTAGTTGAAGATTCAAATTCAATCCGTACATCTACAGGCCCTGTTTTAATTATATCATTCTGTTCTGAACATTCAGTCACGATTGTTGGTGCTACCCTCTTGAAACTCTGCGGACTCAGTAGGCATCCTTCATTTTCAACGCCTTCGTAGTAAGATGCTCGGAATCCCACATACATGTCAAATGCCAGACTGTATACATTGCTGACCCACACTAAATGTAGATTCTCGTATGGGTAGTATTTGGAATTCAAGTAGACTCTGGCGTTAGTTAACTTGCAGTGGTCAAATTCAGTTAAGTCCTTTGATACATAGCCATGCCTTTGAGTTTGAAATGCGAGTATGATGAATCGTCTAACATTCTGCGTGGTGTCTGTCTGTTGTTCTATGTCGTATCTCCCTACCACTTTCGCGCAATGACACTCTGAGTGTGTTTTTTAGGGAATTGACTAGTTTGAACCTGGGACCTGTTGCTGGTAAGGAGACGCCAGACCACACATGACATGTAGAGTTCAGAAGAGTTCAGTGAGACTAGCGATGATATAACCAAATACTTAATGATTTCAGCGTCAGCTCCACTGCACTCCCTGTAAAAGAATCTTAATACTAACTAAATTTAGTGGAAGGGGTTCAAGGCTTTCCTATTTTTAGTTAGCTGGTAAAATAACGTCGAACAAGCAGTTAAGTTTACCACTGGAAATTTTATTCTACCCACAAAGCTTTGTTTATAAATTGCACTATTGATAAAAGGAAATGTTTTAATACAGGATGATAAAAACCAACTGCATTCAACAAAAATGTGAACGAATATTCCCTGAATGGGTTTCCAAGTTCTACAATGGATCGAAGGATGACCTATACCATATAACATCTATAATCTAGGTTTAAATTAAGTTTCACAAAAGAGAAAACTATTAAAATGGTCTACATTGACCCTCAATTATCTTTAATTACTTATCTACCTTGTTGTAAATTACAATGGCTGATGTGGCTTCTCAATAATTATATAACAGAAAAATCATCGCGTTTCAGGTTTTAAATTACATAGCAAATGTGAATACCATGAGCTTCAATTGACGATTGACACTAGTATTACGTAAAAAGGGGATGTAACAGATGAGACTTCTGCAGTTTTGAGCAAAGCCTTATGCGCTCAAAATGCGGCATCGCGGGCGTTCATTACCTTGTCGGTGTTCGTCAGGGGGCGGCGGCCGGCGCAGCTCCGTACAGCACGCCGTCTCGGAAGCAACTCTCTCCTAACTTCTCTTTACTACAGTTTACCTAAGTTGGTTTAAAAAAACTATCTGGCTGTGGTTTCATCTGACCAATCAGGGTCTCAATGTTAACCTTAAGCTGCGCCTACAAAAATTCTGTCTATCCAATGAGAAACGTTTTACTTTTCGTGGTGGGGCGATGTTTTTAAAGTTTGCAACGTAACAGAGACGCGAAAAAGTCTCACGCTAAAACTTGCAGGTGGTGTAGCCCTTTTTGTGTTATCGTAAGATCTATACTGTTGTTCTGGAGGGCTCTAGCTTTTAACATGGGCTGGGGGGGTGGTCCTAACGTAACAGAGACGCGAAACAGTCTCACGCTAAAAACTTGCAGCTGGTGTGGCCCTTTTAGTGTTATCATAAGATCTATACTGTTCTTCTAGAGGGCTCTATATTTTAACATGGGCTGGGGGGTGGTCCTGGCGGTTACTTTTCGTGGTGAGGCAATGTTTTTAACGTTTGCGACGTAACAGAGACGCGAAAAAGTCTCACGCTAAAACTTGCGGCTGGTGTGGCCTTTTAGTGTTATCGTAAGACATATACTGTTCTTCTGGAGGGCTCTAGCTTTTAAAATGGGCTGGGGGTGGTCCTGGTGGTTAGCTGGTGACGTGGGTGTCCGTCTCTTATCATAGGGCCTTCTAGCTTAACACGGTTCTGCTCTCGGCTTCTGTTCTCGTTACTCCCCTCGAAACTGCGTCTGTCTCACGGTGGGAAGGTATGACATGCATTTAGGCATTCTTGTGTTAGTCTGTGGTATTCCATTTGCTCACTCGTTACTCGTATTACTTTGGTTAATTTAATTTCACGATTTATTCGGAGCTATGTGACATACTACTGGATTTGCTTATCATGTCAGGGATTTCATGGAAGGTGTTGGATTTGCCTGACACCTTACAATCGAGATGCTTCCAACTGCACTGATGTTTTAATAGACCAAGTATGTGTGGATGCTGTAGGTAGGACTGGGTATTCAAAAAGCTCCCATGATCGGATGGTTGGTGGTAAATAGGTGCCGGCATTCATGTCACTTGCACTCTGCAACAAAATAAACTCCTGTTTAGCGTTCATTATAATTGGCTGCATGTCTTCAAAATAAATCAATAGGAATTTTTAGTGGAACTCACGCGGTACATCAGCTGTATCACCCCTCACCATCCGGTGCATCTATGAACCACCCCGCATTTTCCAAGCTGTTTGAATCAGAGGGTGAGGCTGAAATGTACGTCTTAAGGGTTGACATTATTCTGACATTGCGTGTATGGTCGATTTCGATACAGTTAAGTTCATAACATATCTCTTGAAACAGGAATGCTAGGACATTTTGCGTCAGCTTCGAGAGCGTTACCGCAGTTCCGTCAGCTTTCTTAAATGTACAGTCCCGACACAGGAAGCTCTTGCAAGGCAGTGTTATGGCGTCCTGATGCTGGAAAACAATTATAATTTCATCATTTTTGGTAAATGTGCTTGAAGCGTAGGGTTTGTGTGAGTGGTATTCATGACTTATACTTTGATCATCATACTCTACTGACTTACAGTGAGCGACGTCATTTTGCGGTTTGAAACCTGCTGAAATAAGGAATTCATAATTAAGGCATGTTATCACCTTGCACTTCCACGACACAATGACGGGTTGTGAGCTCGGTGTGCTAGCTTTATACCTTACTCCCATCTCGCCTTAGATGCAAGCGTACAATGATCTCTTCTCCTCGAAAGTTAACAATCTGATTATTCTGGTCAACAGTACACAGTTCTAGGTAATCCAGTGTCTGAACTGTCACCGGGAGATGCATAGCGTTTGTGGGGGCTTCAACTATTTTATACCCAGTACCTACTGTGGGGAAGAATCTGGAAACTGAGTGAATCAACTTATCGTTGAGGTATGAGTTTGAGGCAATATTGCACTCAACCTGGATTGTGCTGATTGGAAGTATATCTACAGCTTGATCCGACACTTAAAATTACTGGGGTCCTTCACCAAAACACGATCCTTTGCAGAACCTAGCATTGGACCTATTGAATCTCTCTGTCTAAAGTTGGTCGTAGCACTGTCTGTCCGTGCTTCAGATTTAAGGGTATTAATGTTTGCCTGTAGTTCAATACCTTTTCCTGACTGTTTTAAGACTTCGTTTAAATCAACTATATCGCAGGCACCAGGTTGTATTTGTAGTATCTCCTTCCGACCGTCAGTTCCCAGATGCAGTTTATTGTTGCTCTTTGTGATATTTGGAATGCTGTTATACATCTCCAGACCAATCAGCGCAATACTCCAGTCCCCTGCACTTAAATCAATCGGCGGAAAGTAATTTGCCCGTAATACTGATCCTCGCTCTTTTAAAGTCATAGTGTACGACATTGCATCTAAACCTCAAATGGTGGGCGTGCGTTCAATGATGGCTCCTTTATATGTGTGGATGTTCGCACACATGCTCTGACGAGGAGAGGAGAAAGCGCGCATTCCAGACTTCTCAATGCTCGGTCCAAATATAGCGCGCATTCTAGATGTTCGCTGATGTGGGCAAAGGCTAATTTGCCATGGCTGTGATGAGGGACATAGTGCAACCCCGCCTATAAGTGAACCTACCGCTGACAGACCTGCAAGGGCTGGAATGAGGAACGGAATAATGCCACCTGATGTCTTTGGTAGTGGTAGGACAGTAGGTGGTTTAATTGCAGTCTTCTTCTTGTTCTTCATCCCATCCTTCAACACACATTTAGCTGCACACATCAAAGTGAGAATACAGTTTTTCAAACAACCTGGTTTCTTCTTCTGTGCCCCCAAAGTTGTTAGTGCTGCATTTGTAATTCGTTTGAAATTCATCACCCCCAAGCCCAACTTAATTTTTCCACACATGGTTTTATCAACTACGAATGCAGCAATGCACTGACCTATTCCGAGATATTTCCTTTGTCTTATTTGATTGGCTTTATCGGCTAATATTCAGTCGGCAACGTGGCTTGTTGGGAGATCTTTATTTGCAGCATACGCGAGGTCGTGTTCAAGGCAGGCTTCGTCTAGTAGGTTAATACCTTTAACACTGCGTGCCAGGCGTTTCTGAAGCTTTGATCCAGGCCTACAGAAGTTATATCCCACAATTTGCAATTGAACAGGCAATTTGTCGAGAATACCACCTCAACCTCTTATTATGGTATGCCTCCTATCATGCATGGTACGCTACTGATGAGATAGAGGTCTACGCTTCCTGTTATATACTAACTCGTCAGCGTCAATCCAACTGTTTTCTGGTGACGAAAATTCTAGCCATTTAACTAGCGCTCTATTCCCGCTACGTCCTGTCACGGGTTTCATGAGAAATACATCTGGTTCAGAACTCTTCTGCAATTCCTCCGTGTAAAAGCATCCTGCAATTTCTTCACCCTTGCCATCCTTTAAGATATATGTCCCAGGGTTCGTTCTCTGCACTTTGGATACTGTGAATATCTCCGCTGACCAGTTTGGTAAGTCCGATTTCTTGAACGCTGTCTTGTGTTTTGAAATACGTACTAAGTCACCCACATTGAACCTCTGTTTGCACGGGTTCAGCATTTAAATGTGGTAATATACTGTGTCCATAAGTAAATTATTGCGAACATCGATCGGTCCCATTTGTATTGTACTATGTTTGGTTCGATTATACCGTGCAAATATCTGTGGGAGGATATGTAACCACTTGTACGAACCGCGAAGATTAAAACGCATCCACATTTCAGCTTTGACTGTTCTGTTCAAACGCTCCATGATGCTAGCTTTCAGGTGGGTAAACATGGAGTAGTGGTGCATCGCGTACCGTTCAATCACAGTGTTGAAATGTTCGTTGTAAAACTCACCACCATGATCGGTTTGAAGATTGTCCGGGCAACGATTCATTCCTGTATGCAGCAAACGTTCAAACACTACAGCAACATCTCTAACTGTTTTAGTTTTCACAGGTAATGCCCATGCATATTTAGAGTATATATCAATAAAAAT
Source organism: Schistocerca nitens (assembly GCF_023898315.1). Classification (NCBI taxonomy): domain Eukaryota; kingdom Metazoa; phylum Arthropoda; class Insecta; order Orthoptera; family Acrididae; genus Schistocerca; species Schistocerca nitens. The sequence continues at coordinate 956,970,770 of NC_064616.1, forward strand.
TAAAACGTATTTGAATCCATTATTGTTATGTGAATATTGACTCATTTCTAGAAGATCGGCTTGCCACAAGTCATCCTGCCCTTTAATTGTAACATGCCTGCAAGGGTATGTTTTCCATGCTGGCTTGTGCAGTTCTCGAACTACGGTCTCCATACTTATTCGATGATACCTCTCTCTCGAAGATCAGAGATTATCGAAACAACCTCATTTGAATGAGCTGTATTGCCTGCAGCAACCGAAGTCATCAACAGTCGAAGTCTGTCTATTAGTTCGTCTGGCTCATCATAATATATATAGTGCAGGAGTTGATAGTTCACTCCTTTATGCTGAAAGTCTACACCCTCACCAATGCTTGTAGGTTGCTCATTCAGTAAAGGTTGAATAATGGTTGTGTATTTAGAGTTTTGCAGGTCTCTCAGTTTCCGTCAGGATTTTTTATACAGCTCAGTCATTTGTAGTATTTCACCGTACACTTTGCGATCATTGGTAGAGTATTTTAAGTTTTTTTAGGGCCTTAGGAAGATCAGATTCATTAAGATACGTGTTCTTTTAAACTCTGTATCCCCGATGCGCATTGTGCTATCGGATAAGCTTACAGTTTGAGAGCCGAGCATGTATGGTCTCTCCCTGCTGACACCAAATGTTCTATCTAACTTACCCGCCCCACACTGGTTGGGGAATTCTGAGATTGGATCATTATCACGAGAAGCCATCTTACTGATAGATTTGGTAACAGGTTTAAAAGTTTCTCTTAGTGTTTTCTCGCGGTCCATATGTCCAACCTCAGCAAACATACTTTGTCTCGAACTGCTTGACTTTACCCTTTGTCGACATCTCGGAGCATACTAATCAGAGATCTGCATATCATGTGGTTTTATATATGCTTTGTTGTTGTTGTTCTTCTTCTTGTTTCTTACACCTCATTCTTCAACAACAACAACCTCAGCTTCTATCTACCCCTAAACTGCGCTAATTCTACTCTGTAGCCGATTTTGGTTAAGCGCAAGAAGTTTCTGAGTGTCCTTTAACTCCCTTACAACCTTATCGAATCTTCCCTCAAGATTCTTAAATTTCATATCGGTGTACATGCGAGCATTCTATCTATGCACATCTAACTTCTCAGACTGAGCGTCTGGCATGTGCGCGAATTTGTCCATGGTGTCTACTGATGCACTCAGCTATTTTGTACATTTGTGTATGGAGAAACTCCTGGAAGTTCCGACTACACCTACCGTCATTCAGTTTGCGACTTTTATCAATAATGAGGAACCCGTATTGTGAGTGGTTCCAACAATCAGCACATATCTTTACAAATTCATTGTATGACATGTCGGTCCCTACATGAGCCTGGTAAATGTGTTTTAAATTGAGATTGTCTTGTTTGAATGCTATAATGAGGTTGGCGTTATCCCTCACCAACTGCTTTGCGATCCTGGAATATGTCTGTCTCAGATAAAATACGTCAACACCCATATGACGACGAAAGCAGAAATATCTACGGATTTGACCCTGCTTTTCAACAGCCGCATCGTCAAATATGAAGACACTGTTAGGCTTTACTTCTTCAGGTGGAGGGATATCGTCGCTTTCACTGAATGCTCTGTACGTTACACCATCTACTCCATCTAATATTTTCTGTAGTAACTGGTACATGGGTTGAAAGAGTGTTTTGGAGAAGACGAAAAGGTGCTCGAAGCAAACTCCGTCTATTTGCGTTAACAGAGCCATGAGGACATTTGTCTTACCACAGTTGGAAATTATCGCTCGTATGCTGTCAGGAAGGAGTGCTCAATTCTCCTTCTTCTTCTTATTGGTCTTCTGGTCTAGGTCATCATCACAGAACCAGTCACCTACAACAAAGTCCTTGCGGCGAGGGTGCTTCACCTAGCCTGCCATGATACTTACTGTGCCAGGTACAGGCGTTCAGTAGGCTTTTACATGATAAAAAATACGTGTGTGTAGCCACTATAGCGAAGTCACCTTATCAACTGAGCTACACGATAGAATGAACTCCAAGTGGTATATTTCAAGGGAAGAGTGTCACTTACATTAACGTGGATAAACGTATACTAAAGTCCATTTTTGTATAGAGAAATAAAAAGACAAACAGAAATTTAAGATTATAAATATATTTATTTATTCCCGATCTATAATTATGATCTGCATAGACAAAAATAACTTCATTCTTTTTTAAACGGTGCAGCAGAAGTACAGTATTTGGATAATAGGTTCTTCTTGTATCCCTCAAATTCAGCACATATATCTCCTAATGTTATAGGCGCATTGCAATAGTCTGGTATTCCATCAGTAAATTTGAGTTTAACATTTTCAAAACCTATTCGAAGAATAGCACAAGACTTGGGCACTGCTGTTATACAGGTACTAAAACAATGATTTATAACTTCTATGTGAATGCTACATGTGTGAAGCCAGTTAATAATGTCACTGTATACAGCTTGAACATGTGGACGCCATCTATTTAGTCTCTCTATTGTACTAATTACTGCCATGTCTAGATAGAATAAGTTATCAACAGTCGAGTGCTGCATGAAAATACTATGACCCTCAGCACTTTTAATTCTTAGTGTAGCATCGCCATACATTGATAGAATACTCACAGTTAGATTGCCGCAGTACATGTCTCAGTAGGAGTGGGATGGAGGTTATTCGGCAGTCATATGCTTCTTGAAGTATGTTTTTACACAACAGAGTTCATCCCACTCGTAGTCAGAAAACCTAGCTTAAATATTTTTGGGCACATTTTCGAGCACTAACACAGTTGACCGGCTACCGTCTTGTGAAACTTCAAGTCCTACACGAATACCTTTTGAACCACTAACTGTTAACACATAGCATGAGGTGTACAGTAAAGGCTGTGGTGCACTGGAGGTCAGTATCACAACATCCACACCAGCGCAGTTAGGCTGCTGTTCTTGCATCGATGGTTTTACGTAACTTGTGCGATAATCAATGGACGACGCGTACAAAGGAGTCCCGTACGGTGAAGCCACCTCAAATGCAGTCTCTGGCATTGACATTAGCACCTCGCTATCCTGCTCCAGCTTGCTGAGAAGCTGTACTATATGATCCTGCGTGCAAGAGTCCGAGGTCACCACGTGTGCTGACCCGACAAGTTGGAACCTGCTGATGCTGACGTCACGGGTGCAGCTAGCGGACAAAGAAGAATATTCGTAAGCATAATATGCTGCTGCTACAGAAATAATAATAATAATTGTGGTGTCACCGCTAGACACCACACTTGCTAGGTGGTAACTTAAATCGGCCGCGGTCCTGTAGTACATGTCGGACCCGCGTGTCGCCACTGTGTAATCGCAAACCTAGCGCCACCACATGGCAGGTCACAAGACACGGACATGACCTCGCCCCAGTTGTACGGACGACATAGCTTGCGACAAGACGTACCAAGTATTCCTCTCATTTGCCGAGAGACAGATTAAATAGCCTTCAGCTAGTCCATCGCTACTACCTAGCAAGGCGCCATGTGTATCATTGCTAATTGCTTACTACTATGCAAGAGATGTATTTCAACAAGAACAAGACTACATTAAAGTTAAGTATATTAAAATCTCTCTTCTTTTCTTTATAGTTTTCATCCAGTCTCCTGTTTCAGACTTTACGCCCGTCTGCGTTAGTTTCGCGTGCACCTAGCCACTCATTGTGTCGAGACCTTAGGGAATCGACACAACAATATTTTGGCGACGAGGTGTGGTGCCGCGCCCACGTTGCAGTTCTTGTGTTCTATTTGCTCTAATTTGCTTGTGTCATGGCTTCGCCGCATTCTCCAGATGTACTGTCCGAATTTTTTCGCTTGCAGAATCAGCAGACGCAGGCGTTATTGGAAGCCCTTGGACAGCTCGTCCAGGGTCAACGTGCGCTGCAAACCGATGCGGCACCCGCCGCTTCATCGCTACCGCAGCCACACAACGCTGTCGCACCGCCATTTAGGCCCTTTGAGGCCGAGTGCGAGAGCTGGACTGAGTGGACCAGCCAGTTCCACTTCCACATGGCGGCATATGGAATTCAAGGTAACGAGCGGCAGCCGTTTTTGCTTTCTTGTGTCGGTGTGTCTACCTACCGGGTGATAGTGAAATTGTTTCCCCGACGCGACGTAGCAACTCTGTCCTACGAAGAAATTTTGTCTGCTTTAGATGCCTATTTCAAAGAAACAGTAAATGTAGTTGCCAAACGGTATACGTTTTTTCGTACAAAACGTACGGCCGGTCAGACTAATAGGGAGTGGGTAGCAACTTTGCAAGGACTTACTAGAGACTGCGCGTTTGCCTGTGAATGTGGCCTCCCATATTCAGATACTATGGTGCGTGATGCAATTGCACAGAACGTTTCTGATGTTCGCATAAGGGAACAGATTTTGAAACTAGTTAATCCCTCCCTGCAACAAGTGATAGACATATTGGACAGGCAAGACACACTTGACTTTGCTCAGGAATCATTTGCAACTTCGCCAGCAGTGTGTCACATTAATCGGCCCGCTGCACGGGACGCTAAGCGGCCCTCGCGCCCGACTTCGCTGCGGCCGCCTAGCTTGCAACCACGTGCGCCGCGTAAGCAAGCAAATGCAGTGAAATCTTGCCCGCGGTGTGCAACTAGACATTCGCGTGAAAATTGCCCGTCACGCCAAGCTATTTGCTTTTACTGTCACAGGAAAGGACATGTACAAAGTGTTTGCCAGCAAAAGTTAAGATCAGACAATCACACAAATTCCAGGCCCTTTGCTTCGCGCCGGAATCGAACCCAGGACAATCAGGCTCGTGGACCTTCGCCCATGGACATTCATGTAGTTCATGCCCACCCGTCCAGTGACCCTTTAGCTAACAGTGACTGTGTTCGTCCCACCCAAAGTGTGCGTCGACGTCGCCGGAACTCCCGTAAAGTTGCAAGTGCGTCTGGACCTGTATCAGTTCAAATTGCACGAGACAGTCGCTCTTGTCGTCAACAGGACAATAAACTTTTTGTGGACTTGGACTTTGCAGGAAAAGTGATACCATTCCAGCTCGATACCGGAGCTGCAGTTTCATTGCTCAATCACGACACGTACAAACAACTGGGCGCCCCGCCATTGCGTGCCGCAAATGTTACGTTACCTAGTTACTCAGGACAGCATATACCTGTGTTAGGACAGTGCAGCCTTCTTGCAACATACAAGGGACAGACAAAACTTGTGTCATTTTATGTTCTTCGTTCCTCTAGTGCAGTGAACTTGTTTGGTTTAGATTTGTTTCAATTGTTTAATATGTCTATTGTAAATCAGGTCCTCTCAGTGAATCAGACTGTGCCTTCCGCCAGTGTTTCTAGTCTTTGTGAAGAATTTGCAGACATTTTTGCACCGGGCCTTGGTTGCGCTAAGAACTATGAAGCGCATTTGGAACTGAAAGACAACGCGCAACCGAAATTTTTCAGAGCGCGCAATGTTCCCCACGCATTGCGTGATGAGGTCGCAAGAACATTGCACGATTTAGAATCTCAAGGTGTAATTGAACGTGTGCAGGCTTCTCTCTGGGCCTCACCCTTAGTAATTTTGCCAAAACCTTCCGGGAAAATTGAGACTTTGTGTGGACTTCAAGGCAACTGTGAATCCACAACTTGTGACTGCTACTTTTCCTTTGCCCCGCCCGGAAGATCTTTTTGACAAACTGTGCCCGGGAAAATATTTTTCAAAATTGGACCTAGCAGATGCGTACTTGCAAATGCCTGTGGACGAAGAATCCCAGCGCGTCTTAGTGGTAAACACGCATCTTGGCTTGTATCGCTTCAAAAGACTGCCATTCGGGTGTGCATCCGCCCCTGCTTTATTTCAGCAATATTTACAAACTATTTGTGCGTCGGTCCCTACTGCTGCGAACTATCTGGACGATATTGTGATCTCAGGAAAGACGGAAGCCGAACATTTGCAGAATCTCCGAACATTATTTCAGGTCTTGCGTCAGAATGGTCTTCGCTTGAGGAAGGACAAATGTGTGTTTTTTGCTCGTGACTTACCGTACCTGGGGCATGTCATAAATGCCCAAGGAATACATCCGAGTCCAGAGCACCTTCGTGCCATTCAGGACTTGCCGTCACCGCAGAACTTAAAACGGCTACAGAGTGTGCTGGGTAAGGTAAATTATTATCACCGATTTGTGCGCAATGCTTCTTCCATTTCAGCTCCGCTTCATCGCTTGCGCCGTAAAGGTGTTCCGTTCGTCTGGACGACGGAATGCGAACGCGCCTTTCGCCAGTTGAAATCGGCGTTACTTTCAAATACTTGCCTTACGCCATTCGATCCCCGAAAACCCCTTTTGTTGATGGTAGATGCCTCGGATTTCGGGATCGGTGCTGTGCTTGCGCACAAGGATGGCTCGCATGATCGCCCTATTGCCTTTGCGTCCAAATTGCTCTCATCTGCGCAACGAAATTATTCACAAATAGAGAAAGAAGCTTTAGCTCTCGTGTTTGGTGTTACCAAGTTCCATGACTTCTTGTATGGTCGTCACTTTACAATCATCACCGACCACAAACCTTTGACATCGCTTTTTCATCCGAACACGCCTGTACCTCCACGTACAGCGCAGAAATTCATTCGCTGGTCACTTTTTCTCTCGCAGTACCGCTACGATATCTTGTATCGGTCCACTGCTAAGCACGGCAACGCTGATGCGTTGTCCCGTTTGCCTGTTGCTGAGGATAAAGCATTCGATTCTTCCGAACTTGCTTGCATGTTCATTGATTCGGAAGCCGATGACGTGGTCGCATCGTTTCCGATTGATTTTCGTCGTGTAGCTACTGCCACAGCTGCTGACCCTGTCCTTGCTACTGTTTTGCGTTTTGTTGCTACGCAATGGCCCTTGTCAAAGTCACGGATCGAGGATCCTTTGGTTCGCCGTTTTTTTGCTCACAAGGAGAGACTTTTTGTACGACGTGGTGTTTTGTTGTTGCGTTCCGATAATGATCAGTCCAGAGTCGTGGTCCCACGTTCGTTACAGTCATCTGTCTTAAAGCTTCTCCACCAAGGACATTGGGGTATAGTGCGAACGAAACAACTTGCTCGACAGCACTGTACTTGGTTCGGCATCGATGCTGCGATTACGAATATGTGCTCCTCTTGCGTGGCGTGTGCCGAACAACAATCCGCACCGCCGCGGAAATTCTTTGCTTGGCCGAAAGCCACTTCCCCTTGGCAACGCTTGCACATCGATTTTGCTGGTCCATTCTGGAATGCTCGATGGTTGGTTGTGGTTGATGCTTTCAGTAATTTTCCTTTTGTTGTCCGGATGTCTTCCACGACGTCTTCTGCCACCATCCAAGCCTTGTCTGCTATCTTTTGCCTTGAAGGTCTTCCGCAGACTATTGTTTCCGACAATGGCCCACAATTCATGTCCGCAGAATTTCAGTCGTTCTGCAAGGCCAATGGTATTCAACATCTGACATCCGCGCCGTTTTCGCCTCAGTCAAACGGTGCCGCGGAACGATTGGTCCGGACTTTCAAGTCGCAGATGTTGAAGTTGAAAGAGTCGCATTCTCGGGAGGACGCTTTGTTGCTCTTTTTGTCCTCATATCGCTCTCAGCCTCGCGATGGTCGCTCGCCGGCTGAATTGCTCCATGGTCGTCCTCATCGAACTCTGATGTCTTTGTTGCATCCGCCACATCAGGTTCCTGTGCAGCGGCAGACTCCTGCTTTTGCTCCTGGCGACGTTGTCTTTTATCGCAACTATCGCGGTTTACAGCGTTGGCTCGCAGGGCGCATTCTTCGCTGCCTCGGCCGCGCGATGTATTTGGTTTTGGGGGCCTCTGGTGAGGTGCGTCGGCATCTCAATCAGCTGCGCCTCTGTCGTCGCCTGGGTTCTGCCGCTCCCCGTCTGCTTTCAGCGACGGAGCCGTCAGGTCAGCGCCCTGGGGACCCATCTACTGGCTCGCCTCATCCCCAGGTGTTACCGACGATGCCTTCCATTTTGCCTCATGGCGTCGCGCCGCCGCAGCCGCCGCCGGCGCCGCCAGCAGCGGACGCTTCGCTGCAGCCGCCTCGCGCCTCCCTGGGTCACGCGCCGCCGCTTGCTTCCCGTGACCAGCCGTCCTCCGCCATGGACCTCTTGCCCGCTCCGGACCAGATGTCGTCTTCGCCCGTCGGGTGCTCCGACCACATGGAGGTCGACCCCGCGGCTCCTCTTATATCATTCCGTGCGCAAACACCTCATGTTGACGTGCACCCTGGACTAGGTTTGCAGGCGTTTCCTAGCTCCCCTCGGACCGAATGGCCGGGTGCGGGTGGCACAGCCTCGCCTGTTGTTAGGCTCCCCACCTCATCGCATACGTCAACATGGGGTCCTCCCCACGGCGGGCGGAAGCCTTATCTCACGACCGTTCGCCGATTTGCGGGGGAGGAATGTGGTGTCACCGCTAGACACCACACTTGCTAGGTGGTAACTTAAATCGGCCGCGGTCCTGTAGTACATGTCGGACCCGCGTGTCGCCACTGTGTAATCGCAAACCTAGCGCCACCACATGGCAGGTCACAAGACACGGACATGACCTCGCCCCAGTTGTACGGACGACATAGCTTGCGACAAGACGTACCAAGTATTCCTCTCATTTGCCGAGAGACAGATTAAATAGCCTTCAGCTAGTCCATCGCTACTACCTAGCAAGGCGCCATGTGTATCATTGCTAATTGCTTACTACTATGCAAGAGATGTATTTCAACAAGAACAAGACTACATTAAAGTTAAGTATATTAAAATCTCTCTTCTTTTCTTTATAGTTTTCATCCAGTCTCCTGTTTCAGACTTTACGCCCGTCTGCGTTAGTTTCGCGTGCACCTAGCCACTCATTGTGTCGAGACCTTAGGGAATCGACACAACAATAATAATAATAATAATAATGTTGTTGTTGTTGTGGTCTTCAGTCCTGAGACTGGTTTGATGCAGCTCTCCATGCTACTCTATCCTGTGCAAGCTTCTTCATCTCCCAGTACCTACTGCAACCCACATCCTTCTGAATCTGCTTAGTGTATTCATCTCTTGGTCTCCCTCTACGATTTTTACCCTCCACGCTGCCCTCCAATGCTAAATTTGTGATCCCTTGATGCCTCAAAACATGACCTACCAACCGATCCCTTCTTCTAGTCAAGTTGTGCCACAAACTTCTCTTTTCCCCAATCCTATTCAATACCTCCTCATTAGTTACGTGATCTACCCACCTTATCTTCAGCATTCTTCTGTAGCACCACATTTCGAAAGCTACTATTCTCTTCTTGTCCAAACTGGTTATCGTCCACGTTTCACTTCCATACATAGCTACACTCCATACAAATACTTTCAGAAACGACTTCCTGACACTTAAATCTATACTCGATGTTAACAAATTTCTCTTCTTCAGAAACGATTTCCTTGCCATTGCCAGTCTACATTTTATATCCTCTCTACTTCGACCATCATCAGTTACTTTACTCCCTAAATAGCAAAACCCCTTTACTACTTTAAGTGTCTCATTTCCTAATCTAATCCCCTCAGCATCACCCGATTTAATTTGACTACATTCCATTATCCTCGTTTTGCTTTTGTTGATGTTCATCTTATATCCTCCTTTCAAGACACTGTCCATTCCGTTCAACTGCTCTTCCAAATCCTTTGCTGTCTCTGACAGAATTACAATGTCATCGGCGAACCTCAAAGTTTTTACTTCTTCACCATGAATTTTAATACCTACTCCGAATTTTTCTTTTGTTTCCTTTACTGCTTGCTCAATATACAGATTGAATAACATCGGGGAGAGGCTACAACCCTGTCTCACTCCTTTCCCAACCACTGCTTCCATTTCATGCCCCTCGACTCTTATAACTGCCATCTGGTTTCTGTACAAATTGTAAATAGCCTTTCGCTCCCTGTATTTTACCCCTGCCACCTTCAGAATTTGAAAGAGAGTATTCCAGTTAACGTTGTCAAACGCTTTCTCTAAGTCTACAAATGCTAGAAACGTAGGTTTGCCTTTCCTTAATCTTTCTTCTAAGATAAGTCGTAAGGTTAGTATTGCCTCACGTGTTCCAACATTTCTACGGAATCCAAACTGATCTTCCCCGAGGTCCGCTTCTACCAGTTTTTCCATTCGTCTGTAAAGAATTCGCGTTAGTATTTTGCAGCTGTGACTTATTAAACCGATAGTTCGGTGATTTTCACATCTGTCAACACCTGCTTTCTTTGGTATTGGAATTATTATATTCTTCTTGAAGTCTGAGGGTATTTCGCCTGTCTCATACATCTTGCTCACCAGATGGTAGAGTTTTGTCAGCACTTGCTCTCCCAAGGTTGTCAGTAGTTCTAATGGAATGTTGTCTACTCCGGGGGCCTTATTTCGACTCAGGTCTTTCAGTGCTCTGTCAAACTCTTCACGCAGTACCTTATCTCCCATTTCATCTTCATCTACATCCTCTTCCATTTCCATAATATTGTCCTCAAGTACATCGCCCTTGTATAGGCCCTCTATATACTCCTTCCACCTTTCTGCTTTCCCTTCTTTGCTTAGAACTGTGTTTCCATCAAAGATCTTGATATTCATGCAAGTGGTTCTCCTTTCTCCAAAGGTCTCTTTAATTTTCCTGTAGGCAGTATCTATCTTACCCCTAGTGAGATAAGCCTCTACATCCTTACATTTGTCCTCTAGCCATCCCTGCTTAGCCATTTTGCACTTTCTGTCGATCTCATTTTTGAGACGTTTGTATTCCCTTTTGCCTTCTTCATTTACTGCATTTTTATATTTTCTCCTTTCATCAGTTAAATTCAATATTTCTTCTGTTACCCAAGGATTTCTATTAGCCCTCGTCTTCTTACCTACTTGATCCTCTGCTGCCTTCTCTACTTCATCCCTCAGAGCTACCCATTCTTCTTCTACTGTATTTCTTTCCCCCATTCCTGTCAATTGTTCCCTTATGCTCTCCCTGAAACTCTCCACAACCTCTGGTTCTTTCAGTTTATCCAGGTCCCATCTCCTTAAATTCCCACCTTTTTGCAGTTTCTTCAGTTTCAATCTGCAGTTCATAACCAATAGATTGTGGTCAGAATCCACATCTGCCCCTGGAAATGTCTTACAATTTAAAACCTGGTTCCTAAATCTCTGTCTTTCCATTATATAATCTATCTGATACCTATTAGTATCTGTAGGATTCTTCCAGGTATACAACCTTCTTTTATGATTCTTGAACCAAGTGTTAGCTATGATTAAGTTATGCTCTGTGCAAAATTCTACAAGGCGGCTTCCTCTTTCATTTCTTCCCCCCAATCCATATTCTCCTACTATGATTCCTTCTCTCCCTTTTCCTGCTGACGAATTCCAGTCACCCATGACTAGTAAATTTTCGTCTCCCTTCACTACCTGAATAATTTCTTTTATCTCGTCATACATTTCATCAATTTCTTCATCATCTGCAGAGCTAGTTGGCATATAAACTTGTACTACTGTAGTAGGCATGGGCTTTGTGCCTATCTTGGCCACAATAATGCGTTCACTATGCTGTTTGTAGTAGCTAACCCGCACTCCTATTTTTTTATTCATTATTACACCTACTGCTGCATTACCCCTATTTGATTTTGTATTTATAACCCTGTAATCACCTGACCAAAAGTCTTGTTCCTCCTGCCACCGAACTTCACTAATTCCCACTATATCTAACTTTAACCTATCCATTTCCCTTTTTAAATTTTCTAACCTACCTGCCCGATTAATGGATCCGACATTCCACGCTCCGATCCGTAGAATGCCAGTTTTCTTTCTCCTGATAACGACGTCCTCTTGAGTAGTCCCCGCCAGGAGATCCGAATGGGGGACTATTTTACCTCCGGAATATTTTACCCAAGAGGACGCCATCATCATTTAATCATACAGTAAAGCTGCATGTCCTCGGGAAAAATTACGGCTGTAGTTTCCCCTTGCTTTCAGCCGTTCGCAGTACCAGCACAGCAAGGCCGTTTTGGTTAATGTTAGAAGGCCAGATCAGTCAATCATCCAGACTGTTGCCCCTGCAACTACTGAAAAGGCTGCTGCCCCTCTTCAGGAACCACATGTTTGTCTGGCCTGTCAACAGATACCCCTCCGTTGTGGTTGCACCTACGGTACGGCCATCTGTATCGCTGAGGCACGCAAGCCTCCCCACCAATGGCAAGGTCCATGGTTCATGGGGGAATAATAATAATAATAATAATTTAGCGAAACTTACTTTTCTGCTGTTTCCTCCTCCTATTCTGCTGCTGCTGCTGTGGTGACTGACGTTTCATCTTGACTGACTGACTGACCTGAACAGAGATCGAGCAGCTGCTGAGTCCTCCTTATATACCATCCACCTATGTCATCATGACGCCATTTTCATATTGGCTGAATCTTGTGATCACATGACCTATCGAAGTGCCCTATAGCGGTGAGCTCGTGAACTAGATCGGATCTTCAGTCTGCTGGATTGGAGGCAGTCGTCTCTTGTGGGCTGGGAGCTTATATGGTGCTTTTGGAAAAGGCAGACAGTTCCAACAATAGCAGATGTTTCCATGAGATGGGTAATGCATCTTCAAATCATCTCACTTCAATTTATTTATTTGCTAGACCGTATTCTTCCCCTTCATATGTTCGAGCATTATAGCGCACTTCCATTCTGCGTGTAGGAGGCTATGGGGGCAGTCCTCGACTGAATGCTGACAAACAGCATAGCTGTTAAACTCATCCCGCTCAAACACCAATAACTCATCGATAGAACGCATTCGGCACAGCCACGAGGGTCGGGGGTAAGCAACTGATCTTCAGTGGTATATATCGAGTATACTAATATGCTTAGATCGAAGTGAATTGACATCAACTGGACGTCTCTTCTGTTTTGGGAGAGTGAATGCTTCATGATGAATATTTCGACAGTTTGCGCATGTGCATGAGCTTGTGGTGGTTACGATATGCATCCTGGCTCCATCCCTCTGCATTGCCGAAATCTGCTGAAAATAATTTTTGTACTTATTCCTCCTACACTCCTCCATTATCATACTCTTCCATACGTGATGTAGTGAACTGTGGCTACAGGCCTCCCTCAAATGTCTACATGTAAAGCAGTTATTGAAAGCTCCTTTATCCTTCACATTAATCTCAATGATCGAACACATGCCGATGGTTTGACAACGACAGCTCAGCAAAGACTGAATGTGCACCACCGATTCCGGTCATCTGAGTGGAGAAAAAAAACTGCCGCCATCTTGGATAACGGTACTCGCGTTATCAGCTGACGTCAAGTCAGCGTCCTCTGTGTATCAAGCCATGTGGTGGATACACTGGGTGCAGCCATCTTGAATAACGGTACTTGCATCATGATCTGACATCACAGTGGCGCTCTCTGGCAGCGACGATATGAACTAAGTCAGTTGGAGTCCAGACTCGGTGGCAAACACACATGCTTGAAACTGGTTAAATAATAAATACAAGTACATTCTACCCGCCATTTTCCTAGGTGTGATGCATTATCATGTTGGAATCTGAACTTCCCGCCATTTTTCTGCTGGAGGGGGGCATGGCTCTTTTGCCCTAAAATTCAAACTTCCCGCCAGAATCCGACATCTATTATGACATCATCGCCGGCATCTTGGATAACTGTACTTTCGGGCAGTATCACACTTGTCCCAGTACTCAGACGACACAAGGGGGGGGGGGGGGGGGTGATCTCTTGTTTGCCACGTCTTTTATACCTTTCTCCCAAGCAGGCCACTACTCAGCTGATATGGGAGTACTACTTATCCTTAGTGTTTTTCTATCCCTGTTTGCATTAATCAAAAACAAAATACAGCCTCAGGCTGATATGGGACTGATCTGTTGAATGTATGTATGAAATTCCGCGTTAAAAGCATTTCCTACGTTAGGAGAAACAATCCGACACTGTCAGCTGACACTCTTTGAGTTGCACGGAAAATACGCTGACCAGTATTTGTCTGAGCTGATACCATCTACATATTGCAAAAACGAATTTGTTAATATCTGGCGAAAGGCTCATGAAAATTCATCTGACACACACAGACACACATATACACACATTCCAGTGAAAGTCAAAAAATATTTTATTTACTTGGAGGGTAAAGACTATGAGGAGAAAATCGAAATAAAACTCAGCACTAAAAGCAGTGGTACATATAACGTCTTTTTGGACACATGTTACAGCGAAGCAAGAATGGAGGTGGGGAGACATGACTATGGTATATGAAGACCTCCTTTTTCAGTCTCATGAAAACAATGAGAGAAAGGTATTTTATTCCAGAATGAGATTTTCACTCTGTAGCGGAGTGTGCGCTGATATGAAACTTCCTCGCAGATTAAAACTGTGTCCCGGACCGAGACTCAAACTCGGGACCTTTGCCTTTCGCGGGCAAGTGCTCTACCAACTGAGCTACCCAAGCACGACTCACGCCCTGTCCTCACAGCTTTACTTCTGCCTGTACCTCGTCTCCTACCTTCTAAACTTTACAGAAGCTCTTCTGCGACCCTTGCAGAACTAGCACTCCTGAAAGAAAAAGAGTGCTAGTTCTGTAAGGTTCGCAGGAGACCTTCTGTAAAGTTTGGAAGGTAGGAGACGAGGTACTGCCAGAAGTAAAGCTGTGAGGACGGGGCGTGAGTCGTGCTTGGGTATCTCAGTTGGTAGAGCACTTGCCCCCGAAAGGCATAGATCCCGAGTTCGAGTCTCGGTCCGGCACATAGTTTTAATCTGCCATGAAGTTTCAGGTATTTTATTGTTATACATCGCTACATAGTTTCACAAAACATTCACTTTTAATTGTTATCCAACTTGGCTTACATTAGAGCCAATTTTGGGAACATATTTTGCAGTCTGATGTTGGTACTACAAAATTATTGTTTCAGTTGGCTTCCACAGTTTCTTCAGGTGATGAGAATGGCTATAGACATAGTTTTTGTTTCACATAAGAGAACAAAACGATATCGTAAAGCGATGTTTCAAATGAATACAGGCTATGAGACAGAAGTCAGATACTTTTCTTCGTCCAATAATTAACTGGTAGACCTGCTGTGTTATAAGTTTCATTGTCATGATGAATAATTAAGCGGAGCTCTTCTATCTTCTGTATCAATGGCTGCAACATTTCCACTTCAACCAAAGAAACAAGAGACTATTTTCTCGTGAGTCCTTTACGAGGAACCACTTTTTTTTTTATCTCGATTCACCTAGGAACATCCAAATGGTCGTCTGCGGTTTATTTTCCGGCACGTGCGAACATATACAAGCTTCGTCCTCTATTGGGCTCTTGGGTACGGATACTGAGTTTCCTGGCTCGAATTTCTCTTGCACCATTTGACTCAAAATGTTAATTAGTTTCTGTCAAATTTTAAAGAACTCCATTGGGTGAAGGATGTACCGCAGTCGTCGATAGGCCTCTGTGTTACCGTAACTCACATGTAGACAGCCTTAAAACATGTTGCGCACAGCATCTACTTTTTTGAAACCCGAACCAATTTTGATTCTGCTCAACAAATCTCGTCTTTAATGGAAATGTTACCATCATGAAATTCTGCAACCCAGCGGCAAATAGTCTTTTCCGAAGGTGACCAGTTACCACTAGTTCAACGAAGCCATTCGTTAAGTTATTTCGAAATTCATGAAAAGTCTTTCACCGGAAATCTTAAGAAATTTCTCATTTATTCCTAACATTTTTTTTCTTTAAGGAGTCGCTGTAAACGAACTACTTGGTCAGTTCATGAACTACCATTGCTTACAACCACTACAAATGAAAAATGTTTGAACAACAATAACTTCACATCTGAGCAAATCCATTTGGTGTTATTTGCGTGAACTGAATAGGCAACCCTCGTAGCAACCGCAGTTGGCTTAAGTACCGCTCGATAGATGCAATTCTTCACTGCACACTTGAAACTTCGAGCGTGCTTTGACGATGGAACTGCAGACAACGTGGAGGCGGTGAGGCAGGCCACGCTCTCCATCTCCGCAGTTGCCACGCCGTATACTTCACCTCACTGGACCGAGATTTCAAAGTGCATGTCTCCCGCTGCTTGCTTACTGTTAGCAACACTCTGCTTGGTAACTCAGAGATGGCTGCGTCGACTGAATAGACTAAAGGACTGAAGGGCTATTCCAGCATCCGGCAATTTAGGTCACCTATTCACCGCCTAACCGCCCCTTAGATGTCCCTGGATGCTTGATGATGGCCAGACGTAACTAACTGACAGCATGTGTTGTAGTCCAGCACGGATTCTACAGTGCAGACTGGTCGGAGCAACTGACGCGTATTAACTTTTTAGTTGCTATTTATTTTGCTCTTCTCGTCCGAGTACCCGAAACGCTGTCGTAAACTTTCTAACTGAAGTACTGTGCAAATCGTATCATGTTACCACAAAAAATTTTAACCATACTAAAATAATTCTTGTTTACTTTATATCACTGAATAGTGAACTACTACAATTTTGCAGATTTTTACAGAGATTAAGCACTTTTCGATTTTGCGTTCTTGCTAGTTCCTCTTCACGCTAAAACCCGACCAAACAAGGAGTGACCCATATGGTTCCAACTTATAACCTCATTCACTCCGATATGCACAGTTTCTATTCACCAGGTAGTGGCGACTTATTTAAAGAGGAGAGATTAATATACTTGTGTGATTGTGGTTACAATATTACGAACTGTATTTGTACTTACGCATCCCACTTAACGAAGACTGAGGCGGGATTGTCAACAATAATGTAGAAATTACATCAGATTTCTTTACATTTATTGTTTCAAACGTTCCTTGTGTTTGCGATTAGGTAAATTAGTCATTTTAGATAAAATTAGTTTGGGTATTATCGTTTTAAACATAAAGTCGCTGACAGACAACGCGAAGCCGAACTTTATTCAAAGCGTGCATGGGCAGATGCCCTCAGTTTACCACAATCTCATCAAGAAAATTAAGCAAAAAATGTGCTAAGTATGTGTTTCGACGTCTGTGAAACTCTATAGCGACACTTGCCATATGACTGTTAGTTCAATCTTCTTCTCTATTGTGGTCCAGCGTTCAGTCTGGTGCATTAACTTGGAGTTTCGCACAAAATGAAGAAACATGAAAGCACGAACTATCAAACAGTTTAGTTATGGGATTGTCACTGCCATTTGCAACAGCTATATATGCACATCGTCTAGTTTTTCCATGTCTTTGTCGTCGGCCGGTGTAGCCGTGCGGTTCTAGGCGCTTCAGTGTGGCACCGCGTGACCGCTACGGTCGCTGGTTCGAATCCTGCCTCGGGCATGGATGTGTGTAATGTCCTTAGGTTAGTTAGGTTTAAGTAGTTCTAAGTTCTAGGGGACTGATGACCACAGATGTTAATTCCCATAGCGCTCAGAGCCATTTGATTTGAACCATGTCTTAGTCAACTGGAAGTACCAACTTCTCTCCTTCATGTGGGTTTACTCGAGATGTCTCAGTACCATAAAACATCTGCTCCTTAGTTCCTGAAGCAATAGAACATAAAAAGTACTATGTGATGTTAGTTTTCAGTGTCATTACAAAGCCGCAGCACGACTGCAGCACAACTACAAATTCACTTACAGCTTTCCTTCTGGTTTCACTTTGATATTCATCAAACTTTTTCATATAGCCACAGGAAGAAATTCCTACCAAACATTTTACTCCCCACATTATAGTTTATTTGCGATGTATTGTTTCATGCTACTGTGACACTGGAAGGGAGTAATTTGACACTTTGCTAATCACAAGGATCAGCAGCTTTGAGAAAAGACTTTTGTTTAGCATGTAAGAAATACCGTACTTTGTAGAGGCAATCGCTCTCACTGTTCTCCAAATCAGTAATGTCAAGGAAATGTAGGAAACGAAGTCTAGTCCTGTACCATTTCCCTGACAAACTGTTTGATACGAAAACCGTTCCCAGCCCCTCAACTGAGACCAGTAACGTCTGGTACAAGGATACGTGACGTATATCTTCACCAGGTTTGTGTCTAAGAACGTACTTAGCTCTGAAACTGTATTTCCGAAGTTTCATTTTCCATTCTGCAGAGTATAGCGATTTATCCGAAATACAATACTTCGTATCACTACAGATGAAATCGTCCCTATAAATAAATAAAGGGGCGGGTATCTGACAATATTGATTTTTCCTAAGAAAAGTAAACCCTCCAATTTTGCCACTGAAATTATCGTCCATTTTCCTCGAACTGAATGCTATCTGAGTCAGATATACTCAGTTATGTTCTCAAACAGGCAAAGACCAAAATAATACATATCTCATTAGAAATATGCAAAGATAATTACTAAAAGCTTTCAATGATAGATAATTTCCAACCCGTTACGCCACATGATGATGAGAGTCAATTGTGCAGATGCGTAATACGTTACAAAAACTACAAAAATAGGTTTAGATGTATAAAACTTGATTTCTCTATCGGAATACAATTACAGAACATCAAGGAAATTATTTATCATTCCTGATGATTGTCCATAGAAACAACCTGGATTAATGTTCGACGCTGCCCTTCGAGCTTGGTACATGCTCGCCATCTGACCTACAGCTACTACCTTAGGTGCTGAATCATTACGAGGCTTCCACTGCAGAAAACTGGGTCCGTTTGAAGCCCCAGGACTGATTGCAAACAGCATGCAAGCATCTACGAACAGCTGTCCACTGCAGAGGACACGAAATAACACAGGGAAAAAGTTAACTTCTGGAGAAGATCATTCACCACTAACGTTCTAATTGATTCGCCCAAAAGTGGAACCGCCCCAAAGATTCACTTCAGTAATTCGTCTCGCTACATACATTTACAAAGATAATACTTGAAAATAATATGACATGCGGAAGTCTGGATATGCAACTTTAAATTAAAATATAAATATTTTTCAAACAATCCTCGCTGCCAAGAAACCGAAGTCTCTGAAGTGATACATTCGCAAGAAGTTAGATCTGAAAGGAGAACAAATCGTGATATAAAAGCCTTCGATATTCGAGGGGCGTCTAGTATTTCATCCATGACAGACGTGTGTATGACACTTTGTTCATATTAAATGAAGCCAAACTACCATCAGAAAGGGGTGTAAGAAACCTTGCTCAAAAATTTTATTCCTGACTACCATGCCTGGATAATACTAGTAACGTACTTCTGCCTACGATATTAGCATCCATTCAGTTCATCTTTCTTTTTTTAAAAAAATATTCTTTATTCGCAAAACCATTATAATTATACAGTGTGACCCACCACCTCATATGATTAGTGGGTCGTCACATGTTACAAAGTATTATGATTGCACCTAGTTTACATGTTAACAAGTGAACTGCAGCCAGTACAGATTTACAGATTTACATATTTACAAGGGGCATCTATATTAATATTGAAACTCTACTTTATAAGCTACTAATGTCTAATCACTATTGCCTGCAGCGTCACAGTTGTGTCAGCAATGTATATAACCCTACTATACAACCTTGCTCATAGAGCTAACACCGATGAGCCTGCCGCTGACACTAGGCAGGTCAAGGATGTCTAAATCGCTGCAGGTACCTATTTAATTTCCTAATTCTAAGTCCTAAAAACTAAGGTTCTAGCCTTTGTCTTATTTGGTGCATGTCATGATTCGGTGTTATTGTACCCCGCTCCCCCTGGTCCTGCAAGTGGCGGATTCCAACTATAATGTAAATTGGCCTGTCCCCGCATAGGCGGTATAATATAGGATTAGGGCACTGTACACGTTTGGTGTTTGTTATTATTCACGGATGTCCCTCAGATATTCTGTCAATACTTTCCGTGAGACCTCATTTGCCAAACTGTTCAGAGTTTTAAATGTGTCTTCACGTCTCAGTCAGTGGTAGGTGTCATTGTTAGGTAATTGGCCTCGTAATGTGGTTGCTATATCATTGAAAAGGGGGCACTCGTACAGCACATGGTCGAGAGTACCCTCCAATGTGCCACAGTCACACGCGGGCGTAGCCCTTTTCCCAAACTGACATAGGTATGTCGTTAGGGCCCATGACCATTGAGAAGATGGAACAGTCCCAGGGTTAGCTCGAAGTATTTCATCCCTAGTCGTTCCTTCAGATCCGGTAAAAATTCAAATGTTCTTCGGACAGTTTCTTCTGCTTCCCGTGATTCCTGCCACAACTCTATACCTCTTCTCCTTATCGCCCCCTTGTCCTCAACCCTTGAGCCCAGTACATCGCCTGTTTTCATGAACACCCCTTTTTCGGCCCAGTACCATGCTGCCTGTTTCTTGATTTTGATGTCCAAAGGACAGAGCCCCATTATGAAAAAACAGAGCCCCACCTGGAGATGTCCTGTAGGCCCCCACAGACCTTAAAATCATGTTCCTCTGCACTCTTATCACTGTCATGGTGGGCACTACCCTCATGAGCCTGTGCTCCCAGACTCCTGAGCCGTAACCCACTGTTGACGTTAAGATGCTGTTGTAATATAGTTTTATGAGAGGAGGGGAAGGTGAAATCTTCTGTGACCTATGGACATTAGATTGTTCAGTACTTGAAGGGCTCTCTGGGTTACAGTTTCAATATGCTTCCCAAAGTTCCACCTTTCGTCAATGATGACACCTAGGTAACGCATCTCACGGCACTGAAGAATTGGTGAGCCCTCAATTCTCATAGTTGGATTCCCTATCAGCTGTCCTTTCAGCAAAAGATATATCGACTTGCTTGGGGAAATTGTCATTTTCGTGTTTTGGCACCCTAGTTGTAATTTTCCTATGGCCCTTTCTATTTTAGGCTCTATGTCTTCTCGGCTTCAGCCATCAACCAACAGGAGGAAGTCATCCATGTAGGCTATCACTTCTAGCACTTCTTCACCTTGTTGTAGGTCATCCAACAGTGGCCCCATGTGGATGTCCCAGAATAGGGGGCAGAGAACAGAACCCTGGGGGCATCCTTTGTTATTGCTTTTCCCACTCCCCCACTAGAGAATGATGGCCAGACCTCTCGATCCTCACAATAGCTCCTCAGACAACTGTATAACTGCCCTGGACACTCTTTCTCCTGCAAGCGGGAGAAGAGTGAAGCCCACCACAGGTGGTCGAAGGCACCACTGATATCCACCATGATACCAACTACATACTTGTGCGGGGCTGAGCCACAGACCTCAGCCGCCAGGGCGATTGCATCAGATGCCGACCACCCCTGCCTGAAGCTGAACTGCCTGCTACTCATCCCTCACAGCACTCAGTGAGATGCCAGTCTGTCAGCCACCAATTTTCCCAAGTAGGTCCAATAAGCATATTGGTCCGTAGGATTTTGTTTCAGCCAGATCTTTGTCAGGACCTTTCTTTATGATCACAACATTTGCAATTTTCCAGATCTTTGGAACTTTTTTATGCCTGAGACACTCGTTGAATAAATGGGTGAGTGGCTTTACTAGTTTTGAGGGCCAAGAATTGCACCACCTCCGCCACAGTGCCGTCTGGCCTGGGAGCTTTTTCCCTCTTCAAGGTTTTATGTGGGCAGCCACTTCCTCCCTGCTGTCTATCATCAGGCAGCAGGGACTGGAGGAGGACCTCGTCAGTCTCGTGCCAAGATTCCGTCATCCTGTCCCCATGCCTGACTGTTGAAATCTCCATTGGAGAGAGCGGATTTTCTCCCTAACCAACTTATAGGGTACTCCCCATATGTCGATAACTAGTTGATTCAGAACATAGCTTTCCCAGCTTCATACCCTTACCGCTCTTAGTTCTTTCTGGAACCTGTGCTTTGCCTCC
Organism: Schistocerca nitens; assembly: GCF_023898315.1. Classification (NCBI taxonomy): domain Eukaryota; kingdom Metazoa; phylum Arthropoda; class Insecta; order Orthoptera; family Acrididae; genus Schistocerca; species Schistocerca nitens. Next base: position 956,992,501 of record NC_064616.1, read on the forward strand.
CGATATTGCAGCAACCATCTTTGCCATTCTCACCAGACGACACTGCGCTGGTAGTGCCTCCTTAGCCTTCTGACAGACTGACGCATTTCCTCCAGTTTGGCTGACCATGTTGATGGAGAGGCCGCCATGGCCTTCCTCCTGGTTGGTAAGACTGCCTTCACCGCTCTGGTTATTGCACTCACCAGCTCCTCAGCTCTCTCGTCCATGTCTGTCTCCTGGTGTGTGTCACCTTCTGGCAAAGCTGGAAAGTCACACTCCGTCGCTAGGCGTTCCCAGTCTGCCCTTTTGTAATTCATTTGTACCTCCCACCCATGGCCCAGTGGCACTATCACCTAAGGTGAAAGTTGTAAGATTATGATCACTTGTGGTAGCATTGTTCTCGACCTTCCAGTTCTCTATAATGTTGACAGTGTTTGGTGTGACTAAAGTCACGTCTATGTTTGTTCCTTAACCCCTCCCCTGTATAGGCAGGAGGATTACCAGGCTTGTTGGCCACCATAAGTTGCAAAGCCATAATTGACTCTTCCACATTTTCTCCATTCGTATCTCTCGTGCCACTGTACCATAGGGGGATTTTGCATTAATGTCAGCAGTTATGAACACTTTCCTGCAACGCCATGATTACTCTTGTCAGATGGTCTAGATGCTGTTCGATGTTATCTCCATATTGGAAGTAAATGTTTACGAGAGTAACCACTCCCACAGGGGATTGTAATTCCATGACGTTGCAGTGAGTGGTAGTGTACTGTGAGAGAGTTGTTACCCGCAAAACTTCATTCGTTATTACTATTGCCACTCTCAGTTCATCCCCTCTGCAGACAATTTGCCATGTAGCGACTGCGAAGGATATTTTCCCAGCTTGAGAGTACGGCTCCTCCAGGCAGTGCACGTCCAGTCTCTTCTCTTCCACCTCCTTACACAGCTCCTGCATCACCAGTCTACTGTTATGAGTGTCAAATTAGCCAATCGCTATTTTTGTCATTATGGAAAATAAGTGTGAATATGATCGTTTGGCCAGGTCTCACTCCAGTCAAACGTAATACGTCGATTTACCAAGACTGATTGATTGTAAATGTCGTCAAGGTCAAACTTTTCACCTCGTCTCTCGAAAACTTCCTTTAGCAAATCCCGCATTGACTTAGCTGAATCCTGTCTACAACCCCCATCACCAAGAAAGTGACCTTTCCACCATTTTCATGTCCCACCCAGACCACATGTCGCAAGGCAGTGGTCAGGGTAGTCGGCTGGTGCAATGTCGCCAATTTCATGGCGAACTCAATGTTAGGGTAACACCCTGACCGGGTCAACAGGCGGTATTCTGACTACAGGGGTGTCTTGTGCAGGTAGATATGTGCTTGTGCTAGTAATTGTGCTTCCTTGAAGTGGTTGTTTTTCAGCTCTGTGCGGTTCGTTTATCTGATCCGTCATGGGCGGGGCCACTACCATAGGATGCTCTTGCCACTACTGGTGTCTTGTCGTACCTCGATCAACGTTTGTGGGAGTAAGAATCTGTGTTCTCGATGGGAAGCACAGTTTGTATGCCGATGTCTACCATTTCAATTTTGAGGGTGTCCAAGATCGACCTCAGAAATTCTCTCTATTTATTTGCCCTCATAGCATCCCTCCTCCTTTTACTCAGGGATTTTCGCTTTGACATCCTGTCCCCTTTTCCGTATTCAGCCATAGTCTGTTCTGGAAATAAGTCTTTGTTCGAGCGTCCTATAGGTAGGGCAGTTCCGTACAGAGGCTCCACATGATCTTTTGCCTCTTCTTGTACACGGGATACAAACTCCTGTTGCCCTACAATCCTTCCTGTTATGTCCATCCTCACCACACTTGGAGCACGTCCACCCTGTGGTGCAGTGCCTCAGAATTTGATCCAAGTCACCACAGTTGTGGCAACGAGTACCACAAGATAATCCCTCACATTGACCGCGTGGAATCCTATGTGTAGTCTGCCCATTATTATGATTTTCCTCGACATTGGTGCGATGACCTCAGCAATGTGATGGACAACATCACGCTCCTGAGGCCCTATTTTAAATCTTAACTTGAAACAGTTTTCGAATTCCTTATCTTTCATGTCTTCAAAATTTTGTCCCCTTATCGTTTCATACAGTTCTTCATTTGTCATTACTGTGGGCACATCATATAGAATGACTAAAGGGTTTCTCTTTCTGGGTGGCTCACACTTGACCATCATCGTGTTCAGCTTCTGGTTATTTAGCAGTTTCTCTTTATCTTCTTCAGTGGCAACTTCTACAACTACGGAATTTCTGCTTGGTTATACCCTGTATATCTTAATTTTGTCTTTAATGGGAATGATATAAGTTGTCAGGAGTTCTTGGATCTTTCTGGCACTCGTATCTTGGCCAGGCAGTGGCCAAAGGAAGACCCCTCTGTCTGGCCGCTAGTTACCCTTGCGATTGTATCTTTTGTGGTCTGCGTCTTAGGTGGCGCTTGCACAGCCACTCCCACCCAGGTCCTTGTTGGTTGCCTTCTTAGTCTCTCATTTTCTCTTTCCAGTTTCTCAACGCTGCCTTCGAGTTTGACATTGGCAATAGCCCATGCAGTCAACTCATTTTTGATGCTTAACAGAGGTGCTTGACTATCCTTACCATTTTTAATGTTCTGCTCCAAGAGCAGTGTAATTCTAGCATGCCTATGAGTTACATTCTCATCATATACCTGTTCCAGCTCGTCCTGTGGAAAGGGATCAGACACCACAGAAGCCCTTGTAGACGCACTTGTATTACTCATTTCAGTGTCAGCCATCTTGATTACGTGTGATAAAAAGGTCCATCTCTTGCCCTGGACCGGCTCCTCTGGTATGGGGGAGGCGCCGGGGGGGGGGGGGGGGGACTGCTGCAGCCCACCCACCGGCGCCCAAGGCCAAGGGCACTCCTCCCCCTGGGTGGCCCCGTCATCGATGATTTCTCTCGATGCTCGCCGACAAGTGCACCACGCGCTCTGGAGAGGCGGCAGAACCTCTCGTCCTTCGCCGCATACTAGCCCGAGCTTCCACCTCTCAGGCAAGGACCCACTCCTACTCAGGTGGTGGGTTGGTCGCCCAGTCGTTCGGCGCTCTGGACCCAGCTAATCTGCCCCAGGCGATGTCACAACCTCCTGGGTTTGGCAGAACACGCCCCGGCTATCCAGGGGCGCGGCGAAGCGTCCTTGACGACTCGCGCCGACATCCCACGCCGACAAACGAGGTCGCTGGTATGCACAGCACCTGGTGTTCTGTGCTGTGCGCAGAGAGGGAGAGGAGCAGCAGCCGCACAGCGCAGAGGGGTCGTACACGAAGTGAGCAACACCCCCTGCAGCCTAGCAGGCCCGCACAACCTCCCCCCCCCCCTCCAAGGGACAGATCTTCCGTCCCTCGACACAGCTCCCCCTTTGCCACGCACCCTTCGCTTTCACATCGGGTTGGGTCGCAGCTCTCCCTTTTGACGCAAGGCAACGTTCGGGCGTGCCCGAGAAATGCCAAGCTTGTCGTCTGGCACCACGGGAAGGCGGAAAGAGCATATTTGTCAGTTTCATACGTTTTTTTTAATAATAATAATGAAATACAAGTATTAATACGAGGGCTATTCGGAAAGTAATCAATGATCGGTCGCGAAATGGAAACCACAGAAAGAATCCTATGAAGCTTTACACAAATGTGTGGGTCTCTAGTATACTCGTAGGTATCATCGCGTCTCACTTCTACGTTCTGGGTGTACAGCGAGCGCGAAAAGATTGCCTTGAAAATAATTTCTTCCACCAAGTACAGGTACCTGCCGCGAGATTTCGCCAGATTTCATGCAACCCCACATAACGTAACAGTCATGCATTTCCTTCTTCATGATAATTTTCGGTCGCACACTGTAGAGGCAACGAGGACACTCCCGCGGCGTTTTCGATGGAAAGTGTTTGATGACCCATCATGAGACCGGATTGTTTCTCTCTGATTTTTTGTCTCTGCTAAAACGAACTGCTGGCTACGAAGGCAAAATTTTGGCATAGGCAACGAGCTACAGGCGCAGGTAGAAAATTATTGGAAAGCGCAGGAGGCTCCCTTCTATGATGACGGTATCAGAAGGTTGCTACGACAGATGTCGAAGTTGGAACGGCGGCCGTGTAGAGAAGTAGCTGGAATGTGTAGCTAACTGTTGGAAATAAAACAGTTTGGTTTTCAATGTGGTATCAATTTCGCGCGAGGTCGTTCCTTTCTTTCCGAAAATCCCTCGAAGATCCTCTAAAGTCACGTCTATCCATCTGATTATAATCTTCGTCAGTGTCTGATTTTTTCTGTAAAGTGTCTTTCAATTAATCTGGAAAATACTCATGATCGTTTCTTATTTTAATCAACTTAACTAATTTAAACACAGTTTATTTATAAGATTCAGGTGACTTGAGAAGATCACCAAAACTCACGGTGCCTGTAGTTACGAAGTAACGTGGCTTCAGTTTTATACATCGTCTTTACAATAATGATCCACTCTATATTTTAAGAAACGGCGTTCATGCAGTTATTGCTGTTTGTGCGTAATATACTGAGATACTGTTCAAATAAGTGAAGGAAGTGCAATATGTGTGACACCTTATAAAATACTTAAGATATTCAAAACGGAAATTCCGAAAGTTTCAGATGAAGTTTGCGTAAATTCGAGTCATGTCCAAATAACAATCTGAACTTTTTGCGCAATTTTCAGATGATATTCAGTAAAAATGTGTAAACATGGAGACAATCACACACACATACACGCATATTCTTTCATAAGGGATTGCTTTAATATTTCACAAAAAAATTTTACTTACATACAGTACTACCTCATCAGTAAATTTTATCTCTCTCTATTTTATACACTGAAGAGCCAAAGAAACTGGTACACCTGCCTATTATCGTGTAGCCCCCCCCCCCTCGCGAGCAACAGAAGTGCCGCAACAAGACGTGGCTAATGTCCGAAGTAGTGCTCGAGGGAATTGAAACTACGCATCCTGCAGGTCTGTTCATAAATCCGTAAAATCTCTTCTGAACAGTACGTCGCTAGTCATCCCAGATATGCCCCATAATGTTGATATCTGAGAAGTTTGGTGGCCAGCGGAAGTGTTTAAACTCAGAAGAGTGTTCCTGAAGCCACTCTGTAGCAATTCTGGACGTGTAGGGTGTCACATTATCCTGCTGGAATTGCGAAAGTCAGTCGGAAGGCACAATGGACACGAATGGACGCAGGCGATCAGACAGGACGCTTACGTACGTCGCACTTGTCAGAGTCGTATCTAGACGTATCAGGGGTCCCATATCACTCCAACTGCACACGCCCCACACCATTACGTGGCCTCCACCAGCTTGAACAGTCCCCTGCTGACATGCAGGGTACATGGATTCATGAGGTTGTCTGCATACCCGTACATGTCCATCCGCTCGATTCAACTGAAACAAAGTTCGTCCACCAGGTAACATGTTTCCAGTCATCAACAGGCCAATGTCGGTGTTGAAGGGCCCAAGTGAAGCGTAAAATTTTGTGTCTTGCAGTCATCAAGGGTATACGAGTGGACCTTCGGCTCCGAAAGCCCATATCGATGATGTATCGTTGAATGGTTCGCACGCTGATACTTGTTAATGGCTCAGCATTGAAATGTGCACCAAATTGCGGAAGAGTTGCACCTCTGTCACGTACAACGATTCTCTTCACATGTCGTTGGTCCCGTTCTTGCAGGATCTTTTTCCGGTCGCACCGATGTCGGAGATTTGATGTTTTACCGGATTCACGATATTCACGGCACACGCGTGAAATAGTCATACGGGAAAATCCCCACTTCATCGCTACCTCGGAGATGCTGTGTCCAGCCGCTCGTGCGCCGCATATAACACAGCGTTCAAACTCGCTTAAATCTCGATAACCTGCCAATGTAGCAACAGTAACCGATCTAACAACTGCGGCAGTCACTTGTTGTCTTATACAGGCACTGTCGACCGCAGAGCCGTCTTCTGCGTTTACATATCTCGGTATTTGAATACGCATGCCTACAGCAGTTTCTTTCGCGCTTCAGTGTACTTTACTAATAAAAATATTTATGTCAAACAGTGTATGCTTCACCAATAAATTGCATCTCACGTGGGTGCAGACAACAAGAAAATGAGAAATGAGATGGTCGTATGCCATTTATTGGCCGGGATATCCACTTCAAGTTTTTTTTTATTTATGTGTTCCTTTTTTGTTTTCGTTTTTTGACGAGAACCAGTGTATTTTTTTTTCTTTTTTTGTTTACCGGTGTATTTTTTAATTCATTTCAGATACTCTCCAATTGTACCCGCTTTCTATTACTCAGTACTCTCTCTGTGACTGTCCCTCCTTGTTTTTTTTTTTAAATATACTTTTTTGCCCAATATGTATATATATGTATAGGTAGATATACACGGTGTCCCAGCTATATTGTCCACCCAAAATATCTCTGGAACAATAACAGTTATTGGAAAACGACTTTCACCGATATCAATGTAGGGCTGGGTCCCATGAATGTACATATTTGGAAACATTCTAAAACGAAAGCATATGTGTTTTTTAACACAAACTTATGTTTTTTTAAATGGACCTCCTATATTTTTTCTTCAGCAATCTATAGCATAACAAAGCACATACACAATGGCGTTGATTGCATCGCAATATTCCCATTACATCCCGAGATATTAAGACGCGAAGTTGACGCTTGAAACACCCGACATGCGCTGCTAGCGCACGTCCTGAGGCTCAGGCGTGACCCCATGCTGCAGGATGGCAGCAGACCGTATTATTCGTTTCGGACCTCTTGATAAGTATGGAAGTGTGATTACGCATGTCAATCACATCGCGATTACGGGCAGCGTGGGGTTCACGCCCGAGCCTCAGGACGTGCGCTAGCAGCGCATGTCGGGTGTTTCAAGCGTCAACTTCGCGTCTTAATATCTCGGGATGTAATGGGAATATAGCGATGCAATCAACGCCATTGTGTATGTGCTTTGTCATGCTATGGATTGCTGAAGAAAAAATATAGGAGGTCCATTTAAAAAAAACATAAGTTTGTGTTAAAAAACACATATGCTTTCGTTTTAGAATGTTTCCAAATATGTACATTCATGGGACCCAGCCCTACATTGATACCGGTGAAAGTCGTTTTCCAATAGCTGTTATTGTTCCAGAGATATTTTGGGTGGACAAGATAGCTGGGACACCCTGTATATCGATATACACACATACATGGAGACTGACTCTATTTCAACACCTGACGCTTATTATATATCAAGAATTTTCTCTGCTAGAACAACATGTAGGACGCAAGATTCAGATCGGGGTGCGAATCATCCAATCTCGATTGCGGGGCTAAAAGAGCAATTGAAGGAAATAAGAGGAGCTCGCACACGTCTTCAAAATGTTCAAATGTGTGTGAAATCTTATGGGACTTAACTGCTAAGGTCATCAGTCCCTCAGCTTACACACTACTTAACCTAAATTATCCTAAGGACAAACAAACACACCCATGCCCGAGGGAGGACTCGAACCTCCGCCGGGACCAGCCGCACACGTCTTCACAGAAAAAATTAAGAGTAGAGTAGTTTCGCATAAGCATGATGCAGTGCAGCTAATAAGAAATCAGCAAAATGTTCATGATGTTTTTCCCTGTTTTTCGCCTTTACATATTGTTCCCAAACGTTGGTCAGATAAACGAGTCCATTATGAATTTGCCGATCGCTGAATGCGTAGACTGTATAGCCCAACGATCACTCAGCAGTATTGTGTTTTGCACGTGGAAAATATTTAAAGTCCGGTACGATGACACTGTCAACAAAGTTGTGGGCCACTGCAGTTCGAGTGATGAGAGCCATCATCGACTGGCAAGTCCTCCACACGTCGGAAACAGCATGACATTGCTCTCTCTGGTGTTAGGCACGCCACACCTGCCTCAGTTGGGGGAGGCGAGAACTTGGAGCCGGCCGCGGTGGTCTAGCGGTTCTAGGCGCTCAGTCCGGAACCGCGCGACTGCTACGGTCGTAGGTTCGAATCCTGCCTCGGGCATGGATGTGTGTGATGTCCTTAGGTTAGTTAGGTTAAGTCGTTCTAAGTTCTAGGGGACTGATGACCACAGATGTTAAGTCCCATAGTACTCAGAGCCATTTGAACCATTTTTTGAGAAGTTGGATATCAGCTGAACGCTGATTGGTGGCAATGTGTTATTGACAACTTTGTACCACAACACAGACACATCGGACGATAAAACACTGTTATTTATATTTGAGCATACTTGCTTCCAGTTTACAGTATGTAGGCGAACTACCAATTTATTAACCAGAGGTTGTCCCTTCAGTTCGATATAGAGTTGCCGTGCTGTCCTGTGGGGATCCGTGGCCGTGCGGAGGACGTAACTTCTATTAAGGATATATTCTCGTACAAAAGACATACGGTAAGGGATGTTCGCCACCGATACTATGACGGCTTCAGATTGTGACCGACAAGTATCCAGCAGAGCTGCCGTCGGTCCATCCGAGAAGCTGGCCTGCAGTGCGGCAATGCGGTTGACGAACAACGCTGCACCTCTGCGGTTTAAATCTACTAGTCCGATTCCCCCCCCCCCCCCCCCCCCCCCCGTGAAGGGTCCAAGACACAGACTGTTGCTCGCACTTTAAAAACTTCGTAGCGCCAGAGTAAACTGCTTGAGATATTGCGCGTCCTATTAGTTTCGGCACAGTAAGCACCATATACCATCCCCTAGAGAGGATAAAGGAATTGATGAGCTTGACTTTCTCGTGCAAGTTAAGGTGCCGGGTTGCGTAACTTCTGCAAAGGCTTTTAATGGAGTTGAGAAGTCTTCTCCAACTTCGTGCTTGCATATGCTGCGGACACGCAGTTACGTCTAGGCCCAACACCTTGTGGTCTCTCACGACTCTCTACCATGGAAGGACAAAGTCGGTGGCTAGCAGACCCAGTGGAAGTAGTACAGTTTTACAAGTAATGATCGCTGCTCCAGACGAACGTTCGTACTGGCGAAGGGAGGAGCGAATCGAGTCTTTGTCGGCTGTATGGTCAATGAAAGCACCTACATCGTCTGCGTATCGTAGGGAAGCAGCTTACTCACGCCGTAGAAAATTCACATCAGTCTTTCCATTGTGTGCCAGCCAGTCCGCTGTAACTAGCTCTGACGTCATAAATGTTGCGCAATACTTTAAAAATCAAATAAATAACCTAAAATGTTTCTAGCATGTCAGGAGTAATACTGTATTAATATGTGTTGAATATCAGTTCGATAACTTTAGCCATTTTCGAAATTTGGATGTTTTTCTGTAAAAATCATTGGCGCAACAGAAAAGAGCTAGAGACTTCAAAATTTATAATTAGATTCCTTTTTCATAATTATTTAATAGAAACAGTCTTCTGGATCTCACAATTTAAGATTTTAGTTGAAATTCATTATTTTCTGGTTTTTGTCTTAAAACTTAAGGAAGCAAGATAGATTAAGTAGGCTAATAAATAAGGCTAGGATGTTTATATTTACGTAGGTTGGAGATCCGCTATAACTATGAAGATGTGAGAAGTTTCATTTGAATACCTATAAAACTATAGCGATAGCGTATCTCCAAAGGGCCAGTTCAGAGCTCGTCTACTGCGTGCGGTGTAATTAAATTAATTCTCTCGCCCAAAATATTTAACTTAGCCACGTCAAAATTTTATTATCAATACTTACCTGCGTGCTGAATGCACATTTAAATTGAGAGCTTCATCGGCCATCAGCAAGAGAAGCTATGATTTATTCGGTAACTTAATGTGGTGCTTTACTAGCCCAGCAGCTAGTCGGGAGAGCCGATTTGATCAGGCGTTCCCTTAGCCGTCCGCACCGCGGCTTTATATATAAGAACGCTGCGCGAGGAAGCAAGGCCCCAGTTCTCTCCACACGCTGAATAGCACGCCATCTGTGTCGGGAGTCGCGTCGCGTCGGTATCATTGCTACAAACAGCCTCCGATGCCGTATTAAGTTACTCGGAATACGCGTAACCATGAAATCATTAATCGAGTGAAGTGTTAATTCTGGGTCGACTTTAATTATCGATCTTCAGTTTGCGTATGTCGTATTTTCACGTGCCATCGCGGGACAGACATTCTACCGTTATTTAGCGTGGCGTTTTATCAACATTATCATCAAATTATGGCGATCATTCATTTAAACATTTAATTTGGACAGTTGTAGTTGCATAAGCGCATTAGACTCTGAAATGCTCTGTTAGTCAGACTGTGTGGATTCTTTTGTTTTCATCTGTGACTTTCAGAATACAGAACGTTTTTTTCACGACCGTTTTTGATTATAAATCCCAGACAATCTCCTAATTACTCAGAGCTATAAGCTGTAACTATAAGTGTATTCTCAGATGAAGTGGGCACTAGGAATTCTAATTACAGGCTTCAAGTTTTGCTAATCACTTTCTGGTGGCCAATATTGTAGTTAGAGAGCCAGTGTTGAGAATGGCGAAAGACAGCATAAATAACATTCTAAATAATAGGAACATTTTAAACAACAATAATTCTATCCGCCGCCCCACATATGGTGCATCGGCCTGGAAATGCAGTGTTTCTACATTCTACAAACAATATTTATATAAACAACATATTTTTCTACCGCCGCCCCACATATGGTGCATCGGCCAGGAACAAACTGAGTAAAAGTGAAAGTGATTTTTAACTATTCGGATTCGCGAGTGAAATGCGACACGCAACTGAGCACAGAACAGTGAATGTGTTACGTGCATATGTGGACGACGCAATTGGATTATCAACGCCTCTGGATTGACGGAGCAGGCACTGAGTCTAGCGGCGCTGCCGGCATCGAGAGAAGCCAGTTTCGCCTCACCGCAGTCATCCGCTGGAGCAGCCGGAGCAGCGCCTGCAGTTGCGGGCCACGCAAACACACCACAGCCGTCGGAGTGCCGTCTGCAATTCAGAGAGCTGCGTCGCATCAGTAATCCCGGTACGACACGCCGGCAACGCCATACGTCATGCAGTTAAGTTAAGTGAAAAGCTGTTAAAAATTTTACTAACCTGCACTAAAAGACTGTCGGCAATGGAACTGCCAGAAGAAACTGAAGTGAAACTTAAATTAGAACCTATGTCTGTTGAAGGAACTGTAAATCCAGACAACGGTTCAAGTGTAAATATGCATGAAAGTAGTAATGTTAAAGTGAAATATGAAGTATTGTCTCCTGACAGTAGTGTGGGAAGGGGCAATGATTCAATAATAGAGACCCCTGTAGTAAAACAGAAATCAGAAATTGTTAATTTATTGGAAGATAGTTTATCTGATGAGCTAAAAACGAAACAGTCATCAGAGATGGTAGAGATTAAACAGGAGAAGTTAGATATGACTGATCAATCAGAAGTTTCATTTAGTTTTGATGATTCTGGTGTTGGAGCTAGTTTTTCATCACCTGAGTGTGATAAAAAGCCAGCTAGTCAGCAACCCAAAGATACTGGGGCTATTGATTTAAATGTTATATTACAAGCAATAGCTGCCAGTAATGCAAAAATGTCAGCCAGTAATGCTCAAATTACAGCTGAATTAAAGTCTGAAATAAGTGAACCTGTCAAAAGCAGTAATGCTGAATTAAAATCTGATATAATTGAGGTAAATAACAGGATTGTGGCCAGCCAAACCAATTTTAATAAACGATTTGAGGTAATGGACAATAAATTAGAATCCAATAAATCTGAATTAGAAACTTTCTTCAAGGCTGTTTGCAATAAGTTGAAAGAGGATCTGGACAGTTTGAATTATAAAATTTATTACAATCATGAGGATATTAAGAAAAAGGTTGCTCAACAATTTTCTGAAATGTATAAAACAGTAAAATCCGAAGTTGCTGAGGTTCGCAAAGACTTCCAAATGGAAGATGCGAAGCTGGAGCACAAGTTAACAGAAAAGATTGAGGCGGAATCTGAACTGTGCTCAGATAGATTTAAAGATGTTAATATAAAAGTAAACATATGTCAAGCAGAAGTAGACGCAATCAAAACTGATACTACTCATATTGTGCAAAGAGTAGATAATGTTGAAATGAAAGTAGAAAATATTAGTACTAACATTGCTAACATTGAGAGTAAAGTAGCTTCAGTAACTTCTGGTAATGGTAGTATACAACAAGTTGTAGCTGCAAACGCCGCTTTTATCGGGTGTCGGCAGTTCTTGCGGTTCGATCCAGATAAAAATATCCACCCGCTAGATTTCTGGAACGATTTTGAAGATGTGATTCCCCCAACTTGGTCTGAACGAGAGAAAATCTCATTTATTAGAAGCCATTTAGCAGGTGACGCCATGCGTTGGTCAGCTGATGTTATGTTGAAGTGTAAAACATTAGCGGAATTTAAAACAGCTTTTATTAATGAGTATTGCTCTAGCAATAAGCAAAATGAAGTGTTGAGAGAATTTTGGAGTGGAAAACGCTTCAATGCAGGCAAGGAATCTATTAAAGATTTTGCTAGGTCATGGATCTCACGTTTGTCACATTTGGCCGAAAAGCTAAAACCGGAAATGATTATACTAGGTCTTTGAAGCCAAACTGCCATGGAATTGGCAAATTAGAATTATATCTGCCCCTAGAGACAATCTGGATCGTTTCATTGAATATTTGGAACGTGTAGAACGTGTTGCTGCCATTGAGGAGCAAGCACGTAATAACAGAAATGCTAATAACAATAGTAGTAATTTTAGGAACGAGCATAATGGCAACGTAAACATCAGAACAGTAGGTGTTCGCCATCCTAAGAGAGGTAGGAATTGGAGAAATGATTATCGGAACCAACAATGGCATCCAAGTGATAATAATTTGTTCCAAACAAAATTATGCATGTAAACAACAGTACGGAAAGCAATGCTATGTCAGTTAACTATAATGAAAATAAAGGAAACAGCAGTAGGCCGAGGCAGGAAAACTAGTTCCCGTCTATGAGGACACTGGCGCTCACCAGGCGGTTACTTTTCCTAAGCCAGTAATTACAATAATTGGTAAGACAGATCAGAATTCTCAAAGTGAACATGTGGATGAAGTATCGGTAGCATCTAAGGATACAACAGAAATATTAGATCACTCACAGTATTTGATAGATACCGTGTTAGAGACGCTTTCTAAGTGGGAAGAGAAAGAGAAGGCGCAGCTGTGTAACGATAGGGAAGAGCTACAAAATATTGAATGGTCAGGTGAAGCAGGAGAAGAAATTCATGCTTATATTTACGATGAGAAAGATGTGCTCTTATCTAAAGTGCCTGTGCAGGATGTTGATACTGTACTAATAGATTTAGGACAGGAGGTAAGTGAGAGTGTAGAGGGTAGCCTGTTGGGGGTCGATGAACCCAGTAGCTGTGACCAGTAAGGAACCCGACGAAAATAGTAAAAGTGGTTTAGCTGTAACTAGTGTTATGCCCGGTCTGGAGGCGCAGAATCGCCCAGACTACAGTAATTTGGGTTATGTTCAGCAAACTAAATGTAATGAAGTCGTGCGGTGTTTCGATTTGAAATTAATAGACCGACTCGAAAAGGCAGCTGAAAATGTAATTCGGGAAACCCCTACACACTGTGACCTAAATGTATTGAAGACAGATGTCGATCACCTTAGTTGGAGACAAAACCAAAAGGAACTATTGGATGAGTTTGAGGAACCACCTGTACAACCTAGAATAAGCCACCCTATAATAACAGTGAATATGTAGGGTATCAATGTACGTTGTCTCTTAGACAGTGGAAGTGAGGTGAGTGCGATATCTCAGTCCTTCTTTGATGCATTACCTGGTAAAGACAAGCTTACAGTAATGAGGGTATCAGGACTAAGAATAATTGGTGCTACTGGCAAGGTGTCAAAAACGGTAAAGCAAGAAGCTTTGCTGCCCTTTAACATTAATGGTAATTTAATTGATCATCCATGCCTAATTGTAAACAATCTCAGTATTGAAGTTTTAATTGGCATCGATTTCTTGTCAAAATATCAGACTGTTGTTGACTTTGAAAGAAGCCAGTTAAAATGGTCTTGCCGATAACCGGAGTAATTACGGTACCTTTTATTGATAAACATGTAGTAACTAATGATGACAATTGGGAGCTGCCTATACAAGTTCTGAAAAATAGGAGATATTGGGACGAAGGTGTTAATCTTAGTAACAGTAAGCTAAACACAGAAGAAGAAGCAATTACTTTGGACAAAATAGAAGCTAAATTGCAGGAAATCGATAAAATTTTAGCTAATCAGAAGGAAGAACTGAGACAGGTTCTAAAAAGGCATCATAAAGTATTTTCAGATCGACGTGGCGTGGTCAAAGGTTATGAATGAATGCTGTAGGGAGGAGGTTGTTCTCTAACCTCTACACAGTGTGGCAGCTGTACAGTCCCAGCTGTGTGAGATCTCTTTCCCATTTCAGCTTTCACTCATTCTTCATCTTTTCTATCCACCTAAAATTATGACCCCTACTTTCCAATATGTAAATTTTCCGTCATGGCTATCAAGCCATGAGTTCTGTAACCATTCTATTCACCGATTAGTGAACAAAAAAAAATACCTAATGTGACAAAGCTAACAGTAACATAAACAATAGAGAAGCATGATGTAATTAAGATACAAATGTATTTGAGTAACAATTATGTATAGAACCCTGGTAATATAGTAAGCACAAAGTGTTGTTTTATTGGAAATGGTCCCACAATAATACACTCCTGGAAATTGAAATAAGAACACCGTGAATTAATTGTCCCAGGAAGGGGAAACTTTATTGACACATTCCTGGGGTCAGATACATCACATGATCACACTGACAGAACCACAGGCACATAGACACAGGCAACAGAGCATGCACAATGTCGGCACTAGTACAGTGTATATCCACCTTTCGCAGCAATGCAGGCTGCTATTCTCCCATGGAGACGATCGTAGAGATGCTGGATGTAGTCCTGTGGAACGGCTTGCCATGCCATTTCCACCTAGCGCCTCAGTTGGACCAGCGTTCGTGCTGGACGTGCAGACCGCGTGAGACGACGCTTCATCCAGTCCCAAACATGCTCAATGGGGGACAGATCCGGAGATCTTGCTGGCCAGGGTAGTTGACTTACACCTTCTAGAGCACGTTGGGTGGCACGGGTTACATGCGGACGTGCATTGTCCTGTTGGAACAGCAAGTTCCCTTGCCGGTCTAGGAATGGTAGAACGATGGGTTCGATGACGGTTTGGACGTACCGTGCACTATTCAGTGTCCCCTCGACGATCACCAGTGGTGTACGGCCAGTGTAGGAGATCGGTCCCCACACCATGATGCCGTGTGTTGGCCCTGTGTGCCTCGGTCGTATGCAGTCCTGTTTGTGGCGCTCACCTGCACGGCGCCAAACACGCATACGACCATCATTGGCACCAAGGCAGAAGCGACTCTCATCGCTGAAGACGACACGTCTCCATTCGTCCCTCCATTCACGCCTGTCGCGACACCACTGGAGGCGGGCTGCACGATGTTGGGGCGTGAGCGGAAGACGGCCTAACGGTGTGCGGGACCGTAGCTCAGCTTCATGGAGACGGTTGCGAATAGTCCTCGCCGATACCCCAGGAGCAACAGTGTCCCTAATTTGCTGGGAAGTGGCGGTGCGGTCCCCTACGGCACTGCGTAGGATCCTACGGTCCTGGCGTGCATCCGTGCGTCGGTGCGGTCCGGTCCCAGGTCGACCGGCACGTGCACCTTCCGCCGACCACTGGCGACAACATCGATGTACTGTGGAGACCTCACGCCCCACGGATTGAGCAATTCGGCGGTACGTCCACCCGGCCTCCCGCATACCCACTATACGCCCTCGCTCAAAGTCCGTCAACTGCACATACGGTTCACGTCCACGCTGTCGCGGCATGCTACCAGTGTTAAAGACTGCGATAGAGCTCCGTATGCCACGGCAAACTGGCTGACACTGACGGCGGTGGTGCACAAATGTTGCGCAGCTAGCGCCATTCGGCGGCCAACACCGCGGTTCCTCGTGTGTCTGCTGTGCCGTGCGTGTGATCATTGCTTGTACAGCCCTCTGACAGTGTCCGGAGCAAGTATGGTGGGTCTGACACACCGGTGTCAATGTGTTCTTTTTTCCATTTCCAGGAGTGTATTTTAGAGAGATATACTAATTCGTGTACAAGCAGGGTCTGAAGTGACAATGAAACCTCTTGTATGCTGTAGAGCTAACTAATTAATAGTAAAAGAGATTGCTTAGTGTTATGAAAAAAAAAATGCAGATAAGTTTTAAGAATAAACTCACCTTGTGTAGCAAGGAATGGCAGTATAATGGAACTGAGCAGTGTTTGTGGTTGAGACGTGAAGGACACGTCCCTGAAGTATTTATAAGGTTGGAGCTGGCCATTATTTTTGTGTAGTGTGTGACAGGACACACCTATATGTACTGAGGTTATGAGTTGGAGGCGTGAATGCGACCATAGGTACCCTTATTGTTAGATGAGACAGAGCAGCTCATGGTGTCCTATAGGTATAAGGAATTTAGCATTACGCTCATCCATAATTACTTGATGCACTTTAGTGGTAGGTCGAGAGAGACTACCTGTGGTTTCAGCGTCCGATCGAGTGGAAATGGACTGCCACGTGAGCAAACTGATCAGCTGCAATACACTATGGATATGAAATAAATGTGCTATCCTATGCTTTAAATGTTAATAGAGTGAGTGTTAAATAAGTACATACACTAGCAATATCATTGAATAACATAGTGACAGACGTGAAATACACTCCTGGAAATGGAAAAAAGAACACATTGACACCGGTGTGTCAGACCACCATACTTGTTCCGGACACTGCGACAGGGCTGTACAAGCAATGATCACACGCACGGCACAGCGGACACACCAGGAACCGCGGTGTGGGCCGTCGAATGGCGCTAGCTGCGCAGCATTTGTGCACCGCCGCCGTCAGTGTCAGCCAGTTTGCCGTGGCATACGGAGCTCCATCGCAGTCTTTAACACTAGTAGCATGCCGCGACAGCGTGGACGTGAACCGTATGTGCAGTTAACGGACTTCGAGCGAGGGCGTATAGTGGGCATGCGGGAGGCCGGGTTGACGTACCGCCGAATTGCTCAACACGTGGGCCGTGAGGTCTCCACAGTACATCGATGTTGTCGCCAGTGGTCGGCGGAAGGTGCACGTGCCCGTCGACCTGGGACCGGACCGCAGCGACGCACGGATGCACGCCAAGACCGTAGGATCCTACGCAGTGCCATAGGGGACCGCACCGCACTTCCCAGCAAATTAGGGACACTGTTGCTCCTGGGGTATCGGCGAGGACCATTCGCAACCGTCTCCATGAAGCTGAGCTACGGTCCCGCACACCGTTAGGCCGTCTTCCGCTCACGCCCCAACATCGAGCAGCCCGCCTCCAGTGGTGTCGCGACAGGCGTGAATGGAGGGACGAATGGAGACGTGTCGTCTTCAGCGATGAGAGTCGCTTCTGCCTTGGTGCCAATGATGGTCGTATGCGTGTTTGGCGCCGTGCAGGTGAGCGCCACAATCAGGACTGCATACGACCGAGGCACACAGGGCCAACACCCGGCATCATGGTGTGGGGAGCGATCTCCTACACTAGCCGTACACCACTGGTGATCGTCGAGGGGACACTGAATAGTGCACGGTACATCCAAACCGTCATCGAACCCATCGTTCTACCATTCCTAGACCGGCAAGGGAACTTGCTGTTCCAACAGGACAATGCACGTCCGCATGTATCCCGTGCCACCCAACGTGCTCTAGAAGGTGTAAGTCAACTACCCTGGCCAGCAAGATCTCCGGATCTGTCCCCCATTGAGCATGTTTGGGACTGGATGAAGCGTCGTCTCACGCGGTCTGCACGTCCAGCACGAACGCTGGTCCAACTGAGGCGCCAGGTGGAAATGGCATGGCAAGCCGTTCCACAGGACTACATCCAGCATCTCTACGATCGTCTCCATGGGAGAATAGCAGCCTGCATTGCTGCGAAAGGTGGATATACACTGTACTAGTGCCGACATTGTGCATGCTCTGTTGCCTGTGTCTATGTGCCTGTGGTTCTGTCAGTGTGATCATGTGATGTATCTGACCCCAGGAATGTGTCAATAAAGTTTCCCCTTCCTGGGACAATGAATTCACGGTGTTCTTATTTCAATTTCCGGGAGTGTATTATTGATAGCTCAGCATAAATACACTTCAAAGTAAGTAAGTACCTAATTGCAGATGTGGAAATGACACAGCAGCAGAGGACCAATAAATGGATTTTGTAGTCAACTAAACGTAGTGTGTTTTGAACACTCAGGACTGTACTACTACCAAAAGTTACTCACATGTACAAAGAAGCTAAGAAAACTACTAATTAAATATACTCATACTATCTCTAAGAATAAGGTAATCGAAGATGAGTCAGCTAAATAAATAAAATACAAATGTATCAGGAATGTACCGAGCATTGGTTCAGTGTTCTGGCCCAGAAATAATAAATTGATGTTAAGTAAGATTCATGATTGTATGCCTTGACCATAAATTTTCTCTAGTACGTGACTAACGGCGTTTTGAGCCATTTGTTTACCGATTTTATGACAATTAAGCAACCACGAGAGTAATATTGAAAAAGTTCTGTTAACTTTGTTCCAGCAAAATAATTAAGGATAAAATGTATATATCCCCATTTCATTGTGACCCACCCTTAGATATTAAGCGAACAGAGTCTGAGGCACTCTTTTTGTTTGTTCTACAGGATAAACCAGATAATGGCAGCCTGGTAGCTGCGTGAAAGCGTGGAGTGACTTGGACAACACTAACAGTGACTCCTCCCCTTTCCCCATGTAATTTAGAGTGAACATGAAGGACGCACCCCATAGCAACTTCCGCTCCTCTACCCTTGTGAATGGAAGTGTAGAACGCCAGCCAAAGCAGCTACAACCACGTGTGAAAAAAATATATATATTTGTAAAATTCTCTTTCAGGTTTAGAAAAGACTGCTAAGAGATAATTATCTGTTTATGTATCTTGAATTACATATTTTCTTTGAATTTGTGTATGTAAAAATGTATTAAATGGATTTAAGATTTTCATAAGAGGCAGTGAACATGCCCGCAATTTAAATAATTAATGTAGGTAATCAGTTTCCTTTTAATGTTTCCACATGTTTACATTTCAATTTTAAATATTTCATAGGAAGTTAAGCTGCACTCTTGCTTCCCTTTTTATAATAAAATTTTTTTTCGTTCATTAACATTCATAAACAAAAAAAATTAAGTAGAGGGTGATGTAGGGAAGCAGCCTACTCACGCCGTAGTAAATTCACATCAGTCTTTCCATTGTGTGCCAGCCAGTCCGCTGTAACTAGCTCTGACGTCATAAATGTTGCGCAATACTTTAAAAATCAAATAAATAACCTAAAATGTTTCTAGTATGTCAGGAGTAATACTAAATTAATATGTGTTGAATATCAGTTCGATAACTTTAGCCATTTTCGAAATTTGGATGTTTTTCTGTAAAAATCATTGGCGCAACAGAAAAGAGCTAGAGACTTCAAAATTTATAATTAGATTCCTTTTTCATAATTATTTAATAGAAACAGTCTTCTGGATCTCACAATTTAAGATTTTAGTTGAAATTCATTATTTTCTGGTTTTTGTCTTAAAACTTAAGGAAGCAAGATAGATTAAGTAGGCTAATAAATAAGGCTAGGACATTTATATTTAAGTAGGTTGGAGATCCGCTATAACTATGAAGATGAGAGAAGTTTCATTTGAATACCTATAAAACTATAGCGATAGCGTATCTCCAAAGGGCCAGTTCAGAGCTCGTCTACTGCGTGCGGTGTAATTAAATTAATTCTCTCGCCCAAAATATTTAACTTAGCCACGTCAAAACTTTATTATCAATACTTACCTGCGTGCTGAATGCACATTTAAATTGAGAGCTTCATCGGCCATCAGCAAGAGAAGCTATGATTTATTCGGTAACTTAATGTGGTGCTTTACTAGCCCAGCGGCTAGTCGGGAGAGCCGATTTGATCAGGCGTTCCCTTAGCCGTCCGCACCGCGGCTTTATATATAAGAACGCTGCGCGAGGAAGCAAGGCCCCAGTTCTCTCCACACGCTGAATAGCACGCCATCTGTGTCGGGAGTCGCGTCGCGTCGGTATCATTGCTACAAACAGCCTCGGATGCCGTATTAAGTTACTCGGAATACGCGTAACCATGAAATCATTAATCGAGTGAAGTGTTAATTGTGGGTTGACTTCAATTATCGATCTTCAGTTTGCGTATGTCGTATTTTCACGTGCCGTCGCGGGACAGACATTCTACCATTATTTAGCGTGGCGTTTGATGAACATTATCATCAAATTATGGCGATCATTCATTTAAACATTTAATTTGGACAGTTATAGTTGCATCAGCGCATTAGACTCTGAACTACTCTGTTAGTCAGATTGTGTGGATTCTTTTGTTTTCATCTGTGACTTTCAGAATACAGAACGTTTTTTTCACGACCGTTTTTGATTATAAATCCCAGACAATGTCCTAATTACTCAGAGCTATAAGCTGTAACTATAAGTGTATTCCCAGATGAAGTGGGCACTAGGAATTCTAATTACAGGCTTCACGTTTTGCTAATCACTTTCTGGTGGCCAATATTGTAGTTAGAGAGCCAGTGTTGAGAACGGCGAAAGACAGCATAAATAACATTCTAAATAATAGGAACATTTAAACAACAATAATTCTATCCGCCGCCCCACATATGGTGCATCGGCCTGGAAATGCAGTGTTTCTACATTCTACAAACAATATTTATATAAACAACATAGTTTTCTACCGCCGCCCCACTGTATGCCACACATTTAATGGAAGCATTGTATATTTTTACACCTTTTGAAGTGCGGCCTATTGGGAAGGAGGAACGAATCGAGTCTATGTCGGCTGTATGGTCAATGAAAGCGCCTACATCGTCTGGGTATGCCACACATTTAATAGAAGCATTGCATATTTGTACACCTTTTGATGTCCGGCCTATTCTTCTGAGAAGCGGGTCTATGCCAATAACGAATAGGAATATTGACAGAGGACATCCTTGTCTGACAGAGCGGCAGATAGGGATCGGTTTAGTTTGCCATCCATTTGTTGTGACTACTGATCTTCCTCCCGTGAAAACATTTTGAATAACTTTGACAAATTCTCGGCCGAACCCCATTTTTGTCATGACTTGTAGCAGGTACTTATGGCTTATGCGATCGAATACGTTCGCGAAGTCTATGGATAGAATTGCTGTCGATAGTTTATGGACTGCCGTGAACGCTACTATAACTCGGTACACAGACGCTGCGTGGAAAATATTGCGGTGTGTGACTCCACATGTTTGGTAGGAGCTGATAGCTTTGTTCGTAACTGGCTTCATCTACGCTACAATGCAACTTGCAGCGATTTTGTGATCCGTGTTGAGTAGCGTGATGGGTCGAAATTCCTAGACACGGCATGTGTGTTGCGTTTTGGGGACGAGCACAACTCGACCTTCCGGAAAATTTGTGGGAATTTTGATGCCCTGAATTACTTCGTGAACTGTGTCGGTGAGTTTTTCTCATAAGATGTCCCACAAGACATGACAGAATTCGGTTGAGAGTCCATCAGGTCCTGGAGACTTTCCTTCAGACCATGATTGTATAACAGATTTTGTGTCTTGTACCGTCACCTTCGCTCTCAACTGTTCGCGGTCCTCGTCTGAAATGTCAGTCTGCAGGTCGTATAACAAATACTTTAATGCTACGTCATTACTTCAACGTCTCGAAATAAGGCCCTGTATTGGGCTGTAATATGTTGCAGAATCTCTGCATTCTGTGTAAAATGCTCGCCTGACGCCGTTGTTATTGCTACCATGTGTTTACGTCGCGCCCGTGTTTTTTCACGCACGAGGTGATAGGACGACGGTTCTTCGTCATCCAGAGCGCACAAGGCGCGACTTCGGACCAAGATTCCTTTTACCTTTTCATTATGTATGCGGAGAATATTTGATTTGATACGGTTGAAGTGGAGGCGGAGATTGTGATTTGGTCCGACGGGGGCGTGTAAGGCATCTTTGAGACATTGCTGTTAAAATTCTGATGTGCGCTGCGTCCAGAAGGATACCTTCTAGCTATAACGTTGAGCAACCATTCTAATTGACTGCTTTGCGTAGGCAGTCCACCACTCCAGTGTTGTGGTGGAATTTTTCTCTTTCTGCGGGCAATATAGCCACACAGATTGCATTTTCGAGCGGAAGCCTGTCGCCGTAAGATGTCTCGTATTGAGTTTCCACAACCTGGGAGTAGGTATGACAGTCGCACGCTGCAGGTGTACGGCAACAACAAAATCGTAATGGGTGCTAAACGCGACAGGAATGATGTCGACGCTATTTAGATAGTTTGCAATCTGTTGAGAGACATATATGCGGTATATTCTGCTTGCCCCACTATTATATATGTGCGTATATTGTGTTGTATGTGCGTGGAGGAGGCACCACGTGTCTCGCAGATCTTTGGCAGCTTGCAGATTCACCCCGTATGGTGTTGGACGGATGAGTCTGTTGCACAATTAAAGTCGCCACCGAGAACTATGGGGTGGGTAGTAGCAAAGAGAGGAACACGATTTCTTGATTGAAAAATGCTGCGCGCGCTCGTCTATTATCTGTCCCTGAAGGGGAGTAAATATTGATAAATCTCATCCCTTGTATATTACACGAAATGGCGAGTCCGTTTGGCGACGTTTGGACGTTGTCTGGCTCTAGGGAATTCTTGTATAAAATCGCGCACATTTTATATCATTGTTAATAGTATAAATAACATCATATACTTTTCTGTTATTGAAGATGTTTGCGGTTACTTCCTGAAGGAAAATTACGTCGAAGCCACAGTACTGTACTAAGCCCATAAGGGATAAAACTTTGTGCAAAGAGGAAATTCCTTTTATATTTAAGGTAAGAACAGAAAAAGGTTTTATTTATGTATCACAGACAGAAATTGGAAGTGGAGAAAAAACAGAGAAACATTAGCTAAGGAAAACGTAATACAAATCGCGATAATTTCATCCTCCATGTGCTTTGAAACAGAGATTTTTTAAGAAGCAAGAGTGAGGCTGGTGTTATGTGACGAATATTTGCAACTTATTTTAGAACCTGTTCGAACTCATACATCTTCGGACCAGCCAGCACCGCGTTTTTGATCTGAACGGGGAGAATCGTTGGTGGTTTCCATCGGTACGTGAGTGTGGGGTAACAGTGGTGAGTCGAATTGCATGGCATGGTCCACATGAATGTCGTCTCCCAGAACGTGGGCTGTGTGGTGAGGTCGACGTTCGTGCAGTTTGCTCTGCCTTTCTTTTAATTGGCGCTGATAGTAGTACGGCCTCGGTTAAGAGCGTTTGTACGCTGAGTTCTTTCTCTTGTTTGTTAAGGAATTCCCTTAGATGCCGAACAGTTGCCTCGCGCCGGCGTTCTACTTCTGTTTCTGGCGACGCAACATGGACGACTGCCACGGGGCATTGTTGGTCAGATTTAGAAATTGAATCCGAATTTTCGTTTCCGCGGCCGCGTCGATGTTTTCTTTTTGAAGCTTTTCCCGGTGAATTGCTTGTAGATCTCCGACTTGGGGATGGACTAGGGTCTTCACGCGAAACCCGAGTTGGTGAGGAAGCAACAGAACTGCGCCCAATCTCTGATTTTTGCATGATGTCCGGGATTATATCAGATTTAGTATCATCACGGTTTCGCGGTTCTGGATGGATATCAGCCACAACCGTTTCATTTGTTACATCATCGTGAAGTGCCACGGCACTATGTATTGGAGCGTTAAGTGAATTTTCCCGGCTGACAGCTTTTTCGTCAATTTCTGTGACGTACATCACATTGTCGTTTGTCGTTAAGGGCTTGTCCGTGCTTGCTGGTATCGCGGACGAGTCGCATTCAACCTCTGTCACAGGGAGTGACGAGGGCTGAATTGTAACAATATCTAAGGCTACTGACGCATACGAATTTTTCTGCGGTCGTGCCCTATCCCCTCCAAGCGGGAGGTGCACGGAGCGGCGCCTATTCGAACAATTTTGTCGAAAATGATCGGTTTCATTGCAGTAGGAACACGTCTGTGATTGTCCATTGTAAGATATAAAAACTCTGTAACCGACTATGGCGAGAAAGGACGGGATGTGCTGCTTCAGTTCAATACGGACACTTCCTACTCCGTTGTAAACTTTTAATCGAAGTCCACTTCCCCATTTTTCATTGGTCACTGAAATCACATTCCCATACGGTATGAGACGATGAGCAATCATTTGCGTTGAGATTTCAAATGGAAGACTGAAAATACCGTAACCCGCGTGGCACAGGATCACGTCGCAAACGCTTCCATCATTCGGCCGCTGTATTGCAAGTCTTTTTAGTTGATGCCACTTCGGCGACTTGAGTGTTAATAATGATGAAAGGCACACAACACCCAGTCACCTGTCGGAATCGAAACCGGGCGCCCTTGCGTGATATGCGGTAACGCTACCGCCGGGCTACGGAGGAGGTCGCTGCAACTTACAGTAATTCTACATCTTCATTATTTATGGAAATTATGTAAAAACTTAAAATTCTGCCTCATAATTAATTTACATTTTTCTCTTTGCTTTACACTTCACCTAAAAAGAAAAGCCTTTATGTCAGATACTGTACTACCTCATTAGTAAATTTCACCTCTCTCTGTTTCTATAACTCACAAAAATATGTGTGTAAAACACTGCATTGCTTTATCAGTATATTTTATAATTCTTTTTACTATCCTAAATATCTTATCCTTTCATTTCTTTCAAAGCAACAAGATTCAAAGCATTGAGACAGAGAACACGTGTGTGTGTGTGTGTGTGTGTGTGTGTGTGTGTGTGTGTGTGTGTGTGGATTTGTATATGCGTGGGGGAGGGGGGCGGAAGAACATTTGTTTGTAGTATTATCTCATAAGGCTAGTTCAAGTGTTTGATGATGACGCTTTTTATCAACACTGTAATGTGTCAGATTAATCAGTCAGCTCCTATTAGGCTGCCGGAGCTTTCAGATTATACATATAAAACTGGTGTATTACATGGTTGTTATTTTAACACAATAAATCAGTTACAGATCATATTTAATTTTTGGTTTTATATTTTGAAAAAATAGATTTGTTACAAATTACATGTAACGTTTCTTTTAGATTTTATAGTTAAGTTTGTTATTTTGTACTGTCAAACTCCAGAAACTATGTGATGAAATAACATACTGAGCACTAGTTTTAAGACGTAATTTTAATACACGCTCGTAGTCGTCGTCAACATATTTTAAAATATCTTGCTAACGGTAGTTTCTTGCAATTCGAGTACATATGTGAAATATCTGCAGCAGCTAATCAAGTTTTAACAGGTTTATCTGCCCTAATAAAATCTGAAAAATATTTAATTGCGTTTCTTGGACAAGCAGTTTAAAATATCAGTAATATTTGTTTATTATAATTATCAATCAGCTGGTTGTACAGAATCAGAAAATGTTCAGTATAATAAATACATTGTCATATGTCGCGCACTTAAAAAGCAACAAAGTGTTCAGTTTCTGGAAAGCTGTTTTTAATTAGTGCCTGTATTATTTCCACAGTTACTTCTCAAAAGACGTTTAAATCACAACCAGTACCAATGAGTTTGTATTGGTATCGAACAGTCTTGCGAACTAAACGCAGAACTACAGTAATTTTCCTTTAGGGAAAAATATTAATTTCTCCTATAGTTCCACTACATGATACCTTGAGAACAGAAATTGACTTTTAATATCCTTATAATATTCAATGACCTATGAGCGCTTGTTACTAGGCAAACAAGCAGAAAAGAAACTGCATTAGTCCATATGATTATTCTGGAAGTCACCTGTGTCCATTTTTTTCAAATGCTAGAGCACAGAAATCAGTCGTCCTACATTTTACAAAGAAATGGACCACTGATTGCTGTGCTCTATCATTGGAAAGTCATATCACAGTCGTTGAGTATACCCACGATCCTAATGGAAGGTAGCCTGATGTGTCCATTTTGGAAATTTGTGGTAAGATCTTATGGGACCATACTGCTGAGGTCATCGGTCCCTAAGCTTACACACTATTTGGTCTGACTTAAACTAACTTACGCTAAGAACAACACACATACAACCATGACCGAGGGAGGACTCGAACCTCCGACGGAGGGAGCCGCGCGAACCGTGACAATGTGTCCATTTTATTCACTCTACCGCGACAGATCATGCTCCCGGTGCTAATACTGGGAAAGTCAAGTTCCCCATCAGTGATATCTGAAAATGATGATGAGAGATGTACTTTACAGTCCTGCAAATAAACCCATACTGCTTCTCCACATGTAGTGTGGATACCTATTGTGCTCAAGATCGGATGCTTTTCTCCCTTCTCCTACTGTGCTAGTTTTTCGATGTCTATTGCACCTCCCATTTCTTTCAGATGTCTCAAATTCCGAAACATTTCTGTTCTGTGTTCTTGAATTACAGTAAGTAAACACAATAAAAAAATTATATCAGTAGTAGCGGTAAGTAATTTATGTCAGACTTGCATTTTGGAGAACTGCTTGTGAGCACGCGTGTTCAACAAGGAAGCTGTGAACGATGACGGTTATGATGGAACATCATCAGTGACATACTACTCATAGCAGGTCTTTATTTTCTATCCTTTATTGTGATTCAAACAATTGAGAGATCAGTACCAGCAAGTGAGAACCTGTTCCTATAGCTAAAAACACTTAGTCAGCAAGTTGAGAGTAACCGATGTCTGCAAATGTGTAATCAAGACATTGTCATATTCTATTGGGCAAACGGAAAGACGTGTTGACTTTCAGGACATGCACAATCAAGGAACGGAAAACACCCTCAAATGCAGTTCTCAATAGTCATTGCCTCATCACCTTCAATCTACATAACAGAAGAAATAGCTACATTGATTGGCTTTCTAGCATTAACTGTAATTTAGCAGTGAAAGTATCTGCTGCTGCCTGGCGTGTGAACGTTTCGTGATGAGCAAGATGCCGCTTCCCAAATGTCAGATCCATATCACACGCTGCTTAACACACACTGTCTGGGAGACGAGGTATGATATGCTCGCAAAGGCTGAGTGACGACGACTCACATGTCCATTCTTCTCATCAACATCCTTTTGTAATGAAAGGTTTGTAGTTTTGGCAATAAAATTCTTCGTACATGTTTAATTATCCTTTGAAAACGAAAACGATCCCTTTCCTTCTTTTCCATAGATGCAAGTTATGTTGTTCAAAACGCGAAATTCCATGTAGTAATTACGTGAACGGTTTTATGTCCTTCGAATTTGTCAAACACAATTTTTGTGCCTCGTCTTCAGTTTCTTACTCTGTGAGTCCTTCACTTCATTTGCGACAGCCGTCACAAACTAGGATTAATAATCTATGTCTCTTGTAGTTCATCTTCAATGGATATTATTTCATTATCATGCGAATTTTTATCTGGTGCTTTTGAAACGAGCAAGAAAACTAATCACGGTACCAGCTTATTTGGGCAATTCCAGCAGAAATGATCGATAAATGCTGACAAATTATTGTAGACTGTCTTCCAATCATGAAAATCATTAGCATTTTCGAACTCTCCAAGCCTGTACATTCCCATGCCGATACGTATGTCACCATCTATCAATAAAGTACCACAATTTTTATGTAATACATACTTAATAATATTGGTCTTTTTATACCCTGTGTTGGATTTAAGGGGTCTGGAAAAGAGAAATTTCCGTTTATGAGCCTTGCTAATCATGTGAAATTTAGAATGACATTTTCACTCTGCAGCGGAGTGTGCGCTGATATAAAACTTCCTGGCGGTTTAAAACTGTGCCCGACCGAGACTCGAACTCGGGACCTTTGCCTTTCGCGGGCAAGTGCTCTACCATCTGAGCTACCGAAGCACGACTCACGCCCGGTACTCACAGCTTTACTCCTGCCAGTATCTCGTCTCCTACCTTCCAAACTTTACAGAAGCTCTCCTGCGAACCTTGCAGAACTAGCACTCCTGAAAGAAAGGATATGGCAGAGACATGGCTTAGCCACAGCCTGCGGGATGTTTCCAGAACGAGATTTTCACTCTGTTTGCCGGCCGAAGTGGCCGTGCGGTTGAAGGCGCTGCAGTCTGGAACCGCAAGACCGCTACGGTCGCAGGTTCGAATCCTGCCTCGGGCATGGATGTTTGTGATGTCCTTAGGTTAGTTAGGTTTAACTAGTTCTAAGTTCTAGGGGACTAATGACCTCAGCAGTTGAGTGCTATAGTGCTCAGAGCCATTTTTGAACTTTCTCTGTTTCCCGTTCCGTAAATAGCATGTTTAATTGATTTTAACGTCTTTGTGCTCTTCATCTTGGTCGGTCTTCTTATTTTTCTTCTTCGTCCTCTTTTTCCTCCTCCTTTTTTTTCTTCTTCTTCTTCTTCTTCTTCTTCTTCTACTACTACTACTACTACTGCTGCTGCTGCTGCTGCTGCTGCTAATACTTCTTCGTCTTCTTACAGAATAGCTGCCGTTCTTGAATCAGCCTCTATCGTACTTTAAAATCTAGTTTGAATGCTTTATCCACCACAAATTCAGCTTCAGCTTGTCCTTTTCCAAGCATTGACAGCTTTCTGTTGGTGTTTCGTCGAAATTTCAACAACTGACTTTTAAGACTAATTTTTCATCCAGTGGATGGAATTGAGAAGTGTATTCTTAACAGCAGCTCAGTCAGTGTCTGACTTCACTATAAGCAAATTTCTCATTTTATATAAGAATGTGGAACAGCTCAAATGTAGCAGCTGATGCCGTTTCTCTAAATACACATGTAGTTATCGTATCGTGAATGCTACTCCATAGACACAAATTGATTGGGTAGAGAATTATCAGTTCCATTTCTAGCACGTTCCCCTGACCTCATTTCTTTGTACTGTGATCTGTGGGGCTCCCTGGGGTTTATCCAGCAAACGTTACTAACTCAGGGACATCTTATTACTGTCTCATGGAAGTCTGTAGTAACATTTGGTTCCGTGCGGTAATATTTGAAGGGGCGCAGAAGTTCATGATTCGACACGCATCTCAGTATATGGCTTGAGCCCTCGAAAAGCGAGGTATTTCACCCTGTCTTGATGTGAATAATGCTCTCACAAAGTTTGTAAAAATGATTGCGCATACTGTATGCTGACGTGACAGAAGTCATGGTATACTTCCAAACATCGTTTCGGACGATCTTTTTCCCGGCGTAGTGCATCAACTCGACGTGCCATGGACTCAACAAGTCGATGGGAGACCCTTGACGAAATATGAAGCATGGTGCTTCTATAGCGGTTCATAATTGCAAAAGTGTTGCCCTTGCAGTAAGTTGTGCACGAACTGACCTCTCGATTATATCCCATAAATCTTCTATGAGATTCGTGTTGGGTGATCTGGGTGGGAAAATCATTCGCGCCAATTGTCCAGAGTGTCCTTCAGATCAGTAGCGAGTAACTGTGACCCGGTGTCATGGCGCACTTCAGCAATAACAAATTCGTCGTTGTTTGGGAACATGAAGTTCATGAATGGCTGCAGATGGTCTCCAGGTAACCCAGTCAGTGATCGATTCATTTGGATCAGAGTACCCAGTCCATTCTATGCAAACTCAGCGCACACCATTATGGAGCCACCACCAGCTTGCACAGTGTCTTGTTGACAACTTAGGTCCATCTTCTTGATGCAATAATTTACCAACAGCCGTATGTATTCTAGAAATTTATTTTATTTTATGAACTTCTATGTGCTACCAGTTTCGGCATTGCATTGATGCCATCTTCAGGCCCCACTCGTCACAGTCGTAAATCGCTATACACTGAAGGAGCCATAGAACTGGACCCGTGAATCAAATCGTCCTGCAACAGCTCTTGGTGACCAGACGACACAGTCTTAGTCTGTGTCGCCTGGCCACCAAGAGCTGTTGCAGGACGACTTGAATTAGAGTTGCAGAAATTGACAATAGCCATTTTCACCCGTTTTTTTTTCAGGATTCCAATGTCTCTTGTTGTTCATGCTCGTTTTTATGGAAGTCAACAATACGTTCATCCGTAAGTTTTAAA
This sequence comes from Schistocerca nitens, assembly GCF_023898315.1. Lineage (NCBI taxonomy): Eukaryota > Metazoa > Arthropoda > Insecta > Orthoptera > Acrididae > Schistocerca > Schistocerca nitens. Next base: position 957,022,620 of record NC_064616.1, read on the forward strand.
ATATTGTGGCGCGAATAATTCTCCAACTGTTGCGTCTTTACCAAGTGGTATGAAGTAACTACATGTTTTCAGTTTTTCTTGAAAATCACTCCGGCAGCCAATGTACGGATTGAGCTACACATATTACCCCATACTTGGTTGTTTATGTTGTCCAAACCATTTAGAAAATATACTAAATTTTAACTGCTACGAATGCCAATAGTTTCATCTATCAGCACAATTCCATTTGGACTCGTACAAGAATGCTGTAGCCTTTAAAAGTTACAATACTCTAAGTATGCGAGGCCCTGTAGTCTAACAAGAAACGCTGGAATTGTAAGTATTATCAAAGGCCTGTACGAGTGCAGGTAAACATCGCTCGACGTGTCACTTCCGGAGAATTAGATTTCCGCAACAACTTGACACATATGGGAAAAGTCGAAGGATCTCGGTAGGCCACAGTCGTGATATCGGTATGGGCTTGAGATATTCTAACGCCGCAACTACAGGCAGTGGGTTTTCAGTGGGCATACAGATTGAGGTAACGATCTTATCTCAAGTTCACTGATAAGGGTATCCGATGTCAGGTTACCCACTTGAACTCCTTGATGCCCCTCACAGCATATTAATGCCCTGCCCTCTCCCTTCGGGGAACCAGCGGCAACTGATCAAGATCACCCAGGGGAACCGCCCACAAGTCTTTGGCAATTGCGTTTTATTCAGAGTCATGACGTAACTCGCGACTTGTCTCGCCGTAATAAACTGGCTGTAAACCCACCCACTCCCCTGGATCAATGAGGATAAATCCCCCTCATTTCCCCCCCCCCCTAATCATCACCTTTTATAAATGGGACTCTTCATCTACATCTACATTTATACTCCGCAAGCCACACAACGGTGTGTGGCGGAGGGCACGTGACGTGCCACTGTCATTACCTCCCTTTTCTGTTCCAGTCGCGTATGGTTCGCGGGAAGAACGACTGTCTCAAAGCCTCCGTGCACGCTCGAATCTCTCTAATTTTGCATTCGTGATCTCCTCGGCAGGTATAAATAGGGGGAAGATTCGATACCTCATCTAGAAACGCGCCCTCTCGAAACCTGGCGAGCAAGGTACACCGCGATGCAGAGCGCCTCTCTTGCAGAGTCTGCCACTTGAATTTGCCAAACATCTCCGTAACGCTATCACGGTTACCAAATAACCCTGTGACAAAACACGCCTCTCTTCTTTGGATCTTCTCTATCTCCTCCGTCAACCCGATCTGGTATGGATCCCACACTGATTAGCAATACTCAAGTATAGGACGAACGAGTGTTTTGTAAGCCACCTCCTTTGTTGATGGACTACATTTTCTAAGGACTCTCCCAATGAATCTCAACCTGGTACCCGCCTTACCAACAATTAATTTTATATGATCATTCCACTTCAAATCGTTCCGCATGCATACTCCCAGATATTTTACAGAAGTAACTGCTACCAGTGTTTGTTCCGCTATCATTTAATCATACGATAAAGGATCCTTCTTTCTATGTATTCGCAATACATTACATTTGTCTGTGTTAAGGGTCAGTTGCCACTCCCTGTACCATGTGCCTATCCGCTGCAGATCTTCCTGCATTTCGCTACAATTTATAATGCTGCAGCTTCTCTGTATACTACAGCATCATCCGCGAAAAGCCGCATTGAACTTCCGACACTATCTACTAGGTCATTTATATATATATATTGTGAAAAGCAATGCCGGCCGTGGTGGCCGAGCGGTTCTAGGCGCTACAGTCCGGAACCGCGCGACCGCTATGGTGTGATGTCCTTAGGTTAGTTAGGTTTAAGTAGTTCTAAGTTCTAGGGGACTGATGACCTTAGATGTTAAGTCCCATAGTGCTCAGAGCCATTTGAACCATTTGAAAAGCAGTGGTCCCATAACAGTCCCCTGTGGCACGCCAGAGGTTACTTTAACTTCTGTAGACGTCTCTCCATTGATAACAACATGCTGTGTTCTGTTTGCTAAAAACTCTTCAATCCAGCCACACAGCTGGTCTGATATTCCGTAGGCTCTTACTTTGTTTATCAGGCGACAGTGCGGAACTGTATCGAACGCCTTCCGGAAATCAAGGAAAATAGCATCTACCTGGAAACCTGTATCTAATATTTTCTGGGTCTCATGAACAAATAAAGCGAGTTGGGTCTCACACGATCGCTGTTTCCGGAATCCATGTTGATTCCTACTGAGTAGATTCTGGGTTTCCAAAAACGACATGATACCCGAGCAAAAAACATGTTCTAAAATTCTACAACAGATCGACGTCAGAGATATAGGTCTATAGTTTTGCGCATGTGTTCGACGACCCTTCTTGAAGACTGGGACTACCTGTGCTCTTTTCCAATCATTTGGAACCTTCCGTTCCTCTAGAGACTTGCGGTACACTGCTGTTAGATGGGGGGCAAGTTCTTTCGCGTACTCTGTGTAGAAACGAATTGGTATCCCGTCAGGTCCAGTGGACTTCCCTCTGTTGAGTGATTCCAGTTGTTTTTCTATTCCTGGGGACACTTATTTCGATGTCAGCCATTTTTTTCGTTTGTGCGAGGATTTAGAGAAGGAACTGCAGTGCTGTCTTCCTCTGTGAAACAGCTTTGGAAAAAGGTGTTTAGTATTTCAGCTTTACACGTGAGCTTCAGCTTTAAGAGTGAGATGAGAGATTCACTTTGAAACTAGGCTGTATAGGGAGAGGATCAAGCTGTGTGTGTTTGTTAATAACAAATAACGTTAATCCGTGTCACTTTCTGTCCATGCTATGGGTATTTGTTACTAGCAGTTTAATATTACGTTATTCGATGCACCAGCAGAGACCACAGCTAGGCAGATATGTTAATACTGCTTTGTTCCACAATTTTGCACCTTTCTAACACATCTTCGTATTTTTTCTGTATTTTCCACGATTTTCGAATTTTATCGATGTTTTATGAAATACTGTTCATAATAAGTAGTTTAAATTAAGAAAACATAACAATTTAATTTTTAAGGAAAAAATGAAAAAAACCAAATACTCTTTATTTGGGCTATGTCCATCGTTTTATACTACAGAGGTATGTAAGTATCGTAGAAACATGAAAAACGATCATTTTCACAGCATCGGACACTTCTCTCAAATTCTGTATTTTTACATTTGCTACTGTACCATTACAATATGAACCCAACAGAACCGATCTGGTGCCGAGCTGCGCGATTTGACTCGAGAGGTAAGAAGACTGTTGAACTGTCAGACGTACTGGAACTACGCACGTAGCTTTTTCACACGTCACTGCCGAATGGTGGCGGGATATAGAACGGCTCGTCATAAAAGAATAAGAGAAAATGCTGCTGTCGTATCGACAGCTACGATGCCACGACGTAGGTACAGGTTCTTAGATTGACACTACGACACCGACACCAACGACAGCGCCCTCTAACCGGCACTGTGCAGCTCTACGAGCGCCGCTCTAGATTCAGCCACTTTGATTTCGAGCGGACGACCAAACAACATTGTTTCATTTTCATAGTGGGCGAGCCACTACAGATTTTGCCTGTGTTAGCTTTGATACATCCGGCTTCGCACCTACGTGCTCATCATAGCCAAGGATATGTTAACCCTGTATTTACTGTCTTACCTAGAGTAAACATCTTTTACTTTAAAAGCAGTACCGAGATTTTTACCTCACCTGTTCCTACTCTCTTCCTACATTCGGCCTACCATTCAGTTTACAAGAGCAGACCCACGCGCCGTCTTCCAGGCGGGATACAAAAGCTGCAGCTGGTTGGCTTCGTGGATTCTGTTTTTGATAGGCTCGTTATTAACGTAGCAGGTGACACTTCCAGCAATCAAATGTATTTCTCGGATTCGGATAAGGAAGGAGCTAAGAGATTACTAGACGACTGACTGTAAGCAATAACCTTCAGTGGCTTCAATATTTAATTATACGATGAAATCCTTCAGTACTCTCTTACGGTACACACAGCGTATGCTGAAAAATTACCCTGTGGTTAAGTCAGGAATTTGCATCACTCCTATTTTAGTTAATACTACGTTAGCTAAAAACGATAACGTGTTGTGGTTTTCGTCTAGTCGTCTAAGGAGCTTATTGTGGGAGATTTGCAGTGTATTATTTTATTCTACTTAAAAATTAAATGACATTCGAAGATATATTGCTCCTCTGCTCGTCTCTTTTTACGTGTGAACTGCAGCTGGCCATGTCACTGCAGGCTAGCTGTAACAGCTGAACGGCCAGTGCCGTCCAAGTTAAATGCGCCGGTAAAGCAGTTGTCCTTTATTGTCACTAAGTCGATGTGCGCGTAACGCACAGCACAAAACGTACCCCTATTAGCGTATCCAATGAGGTTCTAGCAAACGCGGAAGAATACATAATGCAATGTTTACATCAAGTTTATTCTTATGATGAACGGATTATAGTGTGTGTGACGTCATAGTGTTAGAAAGAAACATATTGGTAGAAATAATGACGTCACGTTTACATTAAAGATGTCATAGCAAGTCCTATAAGCACTATCGATTTTAGTCCAAAATTAATGTACAAGAAATGACGCACCGTGATTTACAAGCCGCCTGCTAAGCTAGCACCACATTACTAGATTGTGTGGCATCAGGTAAAGTTCTGTTAGTTACCGATTTCCGACCAATTATACTGTGTGCAGCACAGCGCTACTAGAAAGGTGCACCTATAAAGACAGCTGACCACTATTCCTAAATTTGATTCAAGCGATGTATTAGCTGTTTTGCAAAATATTAGTCTGTCTCAGGGGTACCCAAACGTTTCCTATGACAGAACACTATGAGTTTCCTAGTACGTTGATTGAAATAAATGTTTATTTTGGAGGTTAATAAATTTTAAAAAACAGGAAAACTTATTTTATTTAGTGATTATTTCAATTCTAAATCCTAGCTGGTAACTGGATAACGTTCTAGCGCAGTGGTTCCTATCCTTGGTTTATTCCTCAAAACACACTCCACAACTCCTCGAAGTTTGTCGCAACATTTCTGGGACACCGTGTGGACGTGACTAGTACTATTTGTGTGTGGTCATATGGAAACTAATGTATTCTGAGTCGTTTGCTTCTACTTCAGTGGATGCATAAAATCTGGACTGAGTCACCAAGTCTAGATAATGCGTATTATTTTATCAAAATACACTCTTTACTTATGTTTAATACGACATCTAAATCATTCATATATTATGACAACCCTCCATTGCTAGGATTATCACGTACTTACATACAGATGTCATGCTCCGGAGCTGCATCTCGTATTTAATTGGACATTAGGGCTGATACTTAAAAAAATCTACACGCTAAATATACATTTTTGGTTTACAGAATGGCAGGCACTATGAATGTCGCTTGTCGTTACACCCGACGCCTCTCTGGGGTATCAAAGTCGTGGCACACACAATACGCTCTAACTGGATTGCACGTTGAATCCCATTTAGATCATGTGACTGGAACTGTTGTCATCATGAGCTATACCCGATTGTATTATTGCTACTGGAGTGAATAATGGTCATTAGTAAAAAACATTTACTGTTGCTGATAATGTTGCCATTCTATTACGCATTCCAGATTTGGTCCTTAACTCTTATGAAATACTAAGGCAGACAGGTGTGGGGTGTAAACCGGCATCTTCCTGAGAATTCAAATAAATACTGTTGATTGGTGTGGCTGTGCAGACGTCCGATGTAATCAGGTCCGATAATTGGTTAATAAGCTATGCTTTCTAGGCCTATGCCTTCAATTACACAACCTCAAAATGTATTGCATGAACTGCCAAACAACGAAACTTACAGTTCTAGTGTGGATGATCACTAGGTTGAATTACTGTCTATACTTAGTAAGCAATCAACACACCAGTGTTTTCTTGACTGTTTTAAGAATTTATAATATTCTATTTATCGTAAATATAAGAATGTAAATAACAAGTATGCATATCTAGAGGGTTTAGTGGTCTCTCTGGTAAAGGTGCAGATCAAATTCGACCTTTTGCTAGGTGCAGGAGGCAATGAGGGTCGGACATAGTAAGACATTAACCAGTTTACTTTTCGTGTATTGAGCCCAAAGACCGTTCTGCAATTTGTCTAGCAGGAAAGCAATACCAGCTCATATGGTGTTGATCGTGACATCTTTTCTGGTTATGACTCCAAAAGTTAGAATAAGTAAATGTTTTATTGCTTCTGGATCTGTAAGCGTTATGAAAGATAGCAGTTATAATGAATTATTCGGTAATGGCAGAATGCAATACCGTACCTCGATACTGTACTTCAAAAAAGACGATCAGGACCTATAATGGTTTATAAGACCATGTGCTGTATGCCTACAATTTTAACGTGAATGTCGATAACACAAAACAGTGATACTGTCAGATGCTTTGCAGCCGATCTAATGGTTGAATTTACTGTCAGTCCGCCGGATGGTTGAAATTATTTCACGTTCACCTTCTTTTAGCACCAAGAAAGGGAAACATGTTTCATCATCTACTCGCAGATATGACCAGCAGAAGTGTAGACTGTCCAGACGTATTAATGTTCAACTACGCAGGGCTAATGTCAATATGGTGTTGTAATGAAATAGCTACGGTTGGTTTTCGAGTCTATAATAATTTGTAACATACATAAGATCTTTAGGATTTTTGTAGCGTGTTATGACAAAATACAGAATTTGATTGACAGTCTTAGACGCTTACCATGTTGGATTAATGAATAAAGGCTTCAGTTATCGCAAGAACTAGTTCCATAGAAGTCTGTGCAACTGACAGTCCAGTGCTTACATGCGTAAATTTCCGAACAAACATTAGACACTGTGTTTCTTAAATGCTTACCGACACCCTAGGTCACTTATTGCTTATAAGAGAATCACGCGAGCATGACGTATCTCTTACTTGTTAAGTACGTGGGTGTGTGCAGATCTAGTAGCCTTGGTTACAAGACGAACTGCGCCAGCAGCCTTTCACCATATCTAGTCCGCGACGCAATAAATTCTGACAACGATAAAGTACGCTCTCCTGACATTTGGAGCGCAACGATCCCTTGACGACGGATGCGACACTTGATGAAGGAGAAGGTGTAGATTATGCTGTTTATCTCTAACGCCTTTTCATGAACAATGTAATGCGAGTGGTTGTTTTCAGCTGACTTAGAAAGAGTGGATGGACTTGACAGCTTTTATGAAATTGTAAAGTTCACCCGACAGATCAAGAAGTAGTACAACGTTTATAATAACTGACTTTTACTGCGTGAAAGGTTGGGGGGGTTAGGGGTGGATGTCTTTGAAATCAACATACCAGAACTCTCATTTCAATTTTCCATTTTCTTTAAAATACATTTCTGTCGAATTGCAGAATAGTACTTTCGATAAGATGCGACCGAATGCTTTCACACCATGCCTTAACAAACTTAGTGTTTGATCTTGAATTTCTTGACAGGATGAGACCTCATAATCTATTCTTCTAGTTTGTAAGCTCTGATATTGCCCGAATTGATAGCAACTACTTTAATATATATCTTGCAATCTGAATGGAGCAAATAAAGTAAATCTTCGTTTCTTTAGCAAAATTCTGGTTCTACTTGCCTACAGCTCACAGTCAGTGCCCTCAAGTACACTTTCACGAAAATTAAATTTTGCGGTTCTTTTTATTGAATAAGACCTTCTGTCTGATGTAGTTACTGGATTCACTGATTGTCTAGCTAATGGCTTTTCTAGGATCTCTTGGTACAGGCGTCCCTTGCTATTGCTTGAAAGGCTGCATATGGTACCATACGGCAGTAAACAGTAGTCACCGGACATAATAATGAGTTCTGAGTCTTTGCCAGCTCTCTGCAACTGTTGGAATAATATCTCTTTTTCCCAGAGATAATTGCCAAGGCTCTGGGACGATATTGCTTCTGGCACAAAATGTACAGCAAATCTGCATAGCTCTTTTACGTCTCTTCTTTCCAGCTTCCCGTAATTCTGGGTTCCTTCAGTGTTCCAACGGATTCAGTTGTCATCACTGTGTCACAATTGCGTATAGTTCGGATTTTCAGCAACAAAGTTCTGTTATATATACTGGGACAGAAGAACACAGAACGAGCCTTTTTCCTGTTTCGTTCTGTTTTTTAAGTTCAACTTATCTAAGACCTCAGAAATCATGTGTTTTGGTAAATAGACAACTGTAAGTTAATTTCACTCGTGCTTCACGTTAGTTTAAACATAACGTACTGTAGGCTATTGCTTTCGCAGTACATAAATGAGATACAAATCATTAAATTGAAAATAAACGAAAGAATCTGAAATACTGTAGCAGCGCGAATACTGTAACACTTTATAAACAATGATCACTGAAGAAACCTTCACAAGCCAAGGTATCTAAAAAAGCATTTTATTGGACTAAAGGTTCCGACAGAGCTATGCTGCCATCATCGAATCTGCAAGAGGATGGACAGAAGTTGATAATACATGTTGTACGATCATGGTATTACAAATTGGTTAAGTGTCTTGTTTCATAATCGATGGAATTATTACATAGCTTATGTTTTAAAACTTTTACAGCATATTCTTCATCAGTGTTACATATCGCTTCACACTGCATATGCTCTTCCCACTACCATGAATATCTCAACACTTCAGCATGTCAAATATAAGATCACTACGTACAGACATAACGTACGTGTACTGCTCTGATTCGAGTGTTCATGTTCGCCACCAACTGGCACTGACAGAGACGGGATGTAAATTCAGTGACTACCAGGTGGCACTGTACTGGTTGAATGGATTATCCTCTTGTGTGTAACATAAGACATGGATATATAATTCCACATAACTGGTAATACACTATTAAGGACTATTTTAATTTACATTATTATACAGTCCTACCATGAGAGATGTATAAAGTTTGCTTATAGCTGATGTACGTTCCTTTCATAATTTTGTAGGATAAAATATGTATGACAAATATTAAGGTCAAAATATGAGCTTGCAACATACTAAACGTAGACAAGAATTTAAATAGAAGTTCTTGAGGCAAAGTGTAGGCAGTGGCGGATTTAAAAGTTTTGTGCCCATAGGCACACCATAACATATGCGCCCCTTCAAAAATATGTTTTCAGTAATGTCTATATAGTTTTAAGTCGCAATGAAAGTGCTCTAGGGAGCTATTCAAAAACCGCATTATAATAAACCTGATATTTGTTGATTCACCACTTAAAAGTTTCCAATAAAATAAATTTTGGTTCAAATATCTGGTTTTACCGCCTTCGTTAACTAGAAAATCAACGTTACAAATTTGATTAACGCCACGGTGTAAAATAATGTCGATTTTTGATTCAGTAACTCATAGATCCACAGAATCATCACTAACGGGGTTATTTCTTTTCGTTATATCTGATTCGAGACTTAGGTTTTTGTGAGACTTAAATTTAGGACAAATTTGTTTTTCATTTTTAATTATTGTTTCATTCACATTTACTTCTTTCACTACAGCTGTAGTTGTAGGCCTATCATCAGTACTACTTGAACTGGAAATCGTACCAGCAACATTTCTTGTGAAAAATTTGTCTAGTTGGCAAAGCGTTTTTAGAACATTAGATCTTCCTTCGCTAATTTCCGAAATGTCAACCCAATTAATTTTTCATCTTTCTTTAGTTTCTTTTTGTCACTCTTATTCATGTTAAGGACACTTGCGAAATATTAACACTAACACTGAAGAACATTAGTTTGTAAATAAAAAGCATCCGGTTAAAAATCGCACCAAACGGCACCCGAGCACAAAACACTTTACTTTAAACACCCAAGTCAACCAACACCAGCATAAAAGAAAATAAGTTTCGCAAAGTTTTGAACATGGCTGCTTGGTTCAGAGACCGTTTATAAATTAAAATTGAAGGAAATGAGCCCTCGGTAACAATTTTTTAGTCTTACTAACCAGGTTTCAACAGTTCTAAGAGTGCCTTCATCAGAATTTACACATTGAAAGTGGTCTGTAACATAATTACAAATTTATGGGACGAAAAAAATTTTTACATGAAAAAGTGTACGTACTGACTAACAATACGAGACATTACATGTCACGTATAAAATAAATAACAGGCCAGAAGAGCTTCAGTCACAAACTCTTTAAAAGGAATGTGTCAAGCTTCTAAGGGCTGCTCATACCTGTACAGCCACAGGTTTTTTGAAAATAATTTTGTAATTAAAAAGCATTCCAGTTCAAAATCGTACCATACGGGAAACGAGCACGAAGCTCTTTACTTTAAACACGACAATAATCAAACGACTACCTTGGATAACTTGACAGAACTGTGCTATGAAATAACATCTTTAAATGTTAAAATAACAACAGTGCAGTAAATGCCGCCCTCTAAAGCTGCTGTCTCTATGGCCGTGCTTAGTGGGCCTGTAAGTTAATTCATCTCTGGAGGTCGGTATTTTGGGATGGGCCCCCTACTGTGCGTCATGTTTATAATTTACACATGACAAGGGGAGGTCCTTAGCGGTGCGAGCGATTTTTTAAAACTATCTAAATGGTGATCTACGGTAAGATCCCAGATACCACACATTGCAGCCATTGACCCTGGTGGTCCCTCGTTTGCGAGTAGCTGACGAAAATAAAAATCGTAATTTTGCTTCGTAATCAACAGCATTCAAATAGTCGCGTTATATGGTGTGGTGGCGTGGTGTAATGGATACGATAACAGCTACCCGTGCAGGAGGTTGCGGGTTTGAATCTCATTAGGTGTAATATGTTTCTTTTTATTTTTAAATCTTTATCGAAACAACTTTGGTCATGAATATTATTCAGTTAATTGATTTCAATGTAATTTTTTAATTCCCTTCATTTGTCCCATAACTTTTAATCATAATATCATCTTCTTCATTTGCTCTCATTTTCTTCGTGTCATTCTTTCTCAACTTGAAATCTTTGTTCACGTGTTTTTAATTAATTTTATGTATTAATTTCGATTTAATTTCCTTTGTTTTATCCCCCTACTTTTTCGTCCACACTATTGCGTTCATCATACCCATTTCTCACTTTTCTTCAATTGCGTTTTACTTCAAACACGTCTTTCATTTAAATTTTCCTCTGTGTTATCTTGTCTATTATACCGTAGTTGTTTTGGTTATGTTTTATATATTTGTATGACGATTACTGTGAAAAAAATAGCACATTTGGTAACAAAAATACATTTTTCGCACCATTGCACTAATATAAATAGATCATTCCGGCTTTTGTTTTTTAATTGATAGATCGGACTTTCCAAATAATTGAAAATTGGAATGGATAAATATAATTAAATTTATATTTACAAAAATTCCGACTAGAAAAAGAAGGATATAAATAAAAAATGAAACAAATGAAAAAGTTCGCACTGTGTTTAAAATGATAGACAAAGGAACAGAAATAAAAAACTGCATTCAAACCTATTAATTGAATAAAAAGAATGATCGAAGTAATTACAATGAAGATAAGAAAAGGTGAGTGCAATTTGAACCAACAACCGCCTGCATGCGAAGATATTATCATAACCAGTACGTAACCCTAACAAACTTAAAGCAAAGGTAAATGAGGACGTTCAAAGTTGATTTTCAAAAATTCCCAAACCAACTTCAATGCACATTTGACTTCTCTTGATAACACCACGTGTAGTTCTTCAAAGGTCGTCTTTGCGTTCTTTTATGAGGGCTGCACCATTCATAATACAAACGATGAAATCGGCTCTTGGGATTACTTTTTCTTTGTAGACTTCTCCTTTCAACCATCTCAGCAGGCAAAAATTCAAAGAGATAAGGTCCGGGGACCTTGGTGAGCAAGAAAAGTGCCCGTTTCTACTGATCCACATTCCTGGAAATGTTACGTTTGGATAACGTGCCACGTGACTACTAGAATGTGCAAGAGCCCCGTTATGCTGGAGGAACATACACGTTCTTTGGCGAAAGGAACCTCTTCCAATAACGCTGGATGCTAATTTTCAAGGAACTATAGACAACGGGGTCTTGTAAGGCCCAACATACGAAACTAAAATGCATTGAACCCTGCTGTATGTACTCAATAAAAATTGGGCACAACTTACATGGCAGTTTTTCTGCAATTTGTCTATACTACCACCCCCTATCCATTGTTTTCAGTTTTAGACACACGTGAGAGCGAGTGGAATAGCGGTCGCGGGAAGGGGGGGAGGGGGAGGGGTTTCGCGCATGTGGTATGCGGTAAAGATGTGAATTTCCCTCTGACGAGGAGCGTGTGTAGATAGATGGTGCAGAGAGGTTGGCTGTTGTGTCCCGATAGTGCAGTGGTCAGCACGTTTGCCTAGCAAGCAGGAGGTCTAGGTTCGAACTCCGTTCGGTCACATATTTTCATCTGCCGTCGTTGCTGTATTTCAATGCGCTGTGACAGTGTGGACGTCGGTCCTTCAATATTTAAGATGCACTTGTTTTTTGTGGCAATACAGGTGATTTGCGAACACTTGTCTTGCCATTAATGTAAGGGGCTTCAACGGCATCCATCACTTCCTTAGTCATTGCTTTGTGACTGCGCTAATTCATGTCATACATATGCGAATGAGATTGTAGGGCATATTTAGGCAAATAACGAATGGACATTGTACAAGTATTTACGAACAGTAGAAGCAGGATTGAAGTGAAGTGATCACTTAACCAAGTGCAACATAGAGTAACTCTGTAGTGAGTCATTCCAGCTGCATATCTGAGGGTAATATTTGTTAATCAGTTCACTGCAGATTTTATGTAATACCCGCACGATGATCTCTGTAGTCATACCGTATCATTAGCAGCTCGTGAATGGAGTACTGTGTTCGTTAAATCGGATTACAAAAGCTGATGCCAAATAAAGAGAAGCGACAAAGCCACCATACTATCTTTACTTACGTAGGTAGTCAGCGTTAAATTATGTGCACCACAATTAACGTTACTGTAAGCAGTTTGACAACAACAACTCTGGTCCCGGCGGAGGTTCTAGTCCTCCCTCGGGCATGGGTGTGTGTGTTTGTCCTTAGGATAATTTAGGTTAAGTAGTGTGTAAGCTTAGGAACTGATGACCTTAGCAGTTAAGTCCCATAAGATTTCACACACATTTCAAAACATTTCATCCATATTAGAGCCACATTTTATGGCAAAATTTCTCAGGACTTCCAACCTTCCTTTCACTCCATCTTTGAAACATATCACTGCATCTAGTACACCAACCTTTAATGTATTTAGTCCTACAAAAACATTCTTGGCTAATCTTTCCCACATGCAATGGTTGAAACTTTCATTTGTATTCTGAGTGCCCTATGAAGACATTTACTAAGCCAACCTGAGTCACTCAGGTCTCTAAACATTGGTTTTCTTTCATTCATATCAGGATCGTACATTTGACCAATTTCTTTTGCTTTTTGGTAACCACACCAAGAATCTGCTCCTTTTGGACAAAGTCCGTGATCAGGGTGATCATCTGTGGACAATTTATGAAAGTAGGTGGGCCATACAGCTTTTCTCATTGCTGTAACATCATTCAGAGGTGCAGTTCGTCTAATGTCCAGTCCATAATAACTCTGAAGGTCTGTTTCAGTTTCTGTCAATCTGCCTCGGCCAGGGAGTGATTTCCCTCAGATAGGAACTTTTCTTTCATTTCTCTTCGTAGCTTTCTCAGTCTAGCACCCATCCTCTTTTTACACATTTCCACAACACTCCAGTTTTGTTACCAAGGTATCACCATAAACATTGAACTCATAAATTTTATTGAAAGTTTTAGAATCCGCATCGCAATAAAAAGTGGAATAATTTATATGGAATTTTTTATGCAATTCATCTGTCCCACCACTTGCTAAAACATCTACTATTCCTCCTGAAACACCCTGTATATGGATATATGTGTGATGTCTAATCTTTTGGACATGTCCGAAAGGAAAGACACCACGAATCCGGGTTCGAACCTGATCAGGCACCAGTTTTCATGTGACGCCGTAGTTGTATTAAAACTCCCATGACAGTCTCAGTCTGGACATCTGTCCTTCGATATGTAATTGATTAACAAGGCTGTCTATTTCGATTCGTAGTATGTGTTCTTTCGGACACCACACACAGGCACAGGCACAGACACACACACACACACACACACACACACACACACACACACACACATTTTTATGTTAAGCGCTGTTCGGAATATGTTTGGCAACTTAGTGGTAGTGCCGGACTGGAGCTGCATTAACCTACCAATTTCACTAGGTATAGTTGTAAGAAACCTGTTTCTTTCTGCTCTAGCCTATTCTACAGCAATGAGTGAATGCTCCAATTCTTGATACCTCACTGTATGTGCTACTGCAATTGTAGCCAAAGATTCAAATCCCGCTGGAAATGTAAGGCACAAACACAGCATTTATTCGCTAGCTTCTAGGTAACGTGCTTCCATGGCAGGTGCAAGCTGCTTTTTGTTCGCCTTTCGAGACCCGCTGAAAGCCGGTTTTCTAATTCGTTTGTAGCAGAGCTACAATCAGGTAGATAGAAACTCAATAAGGGAATAGTAAGACAACGCTCGAGCAAAATTCGTTTTGCTACATTTAGTACCTCTTAGTGTCAGAGCGAAAACCTTATGGTACTACTAAATTCAAATGCCACTTTTTTTCTGACGACATATTTTTTGTTGTTTTGAATACATAATTTTATCTCTGAACTGTCACATTTTCATAATACTTGAGAATGATACAGGACATGAAGTAAATACAGACATTTTCGAAGTCAAAAGTCGGTAATATTCTACTAATTCGTGATAAAATAGGCTGAATCGCCTTATAGATACTTAATGTCTTATGACGATAGACTGCATTCGTGGTGTTTCTGTAATAGGTTGAATTTGATTTGTATTAGTACAGTGCATATTTTAACTTCGTTTTACATTAGTTTCATGAAGGTATTTTTGATCCGTCGTTGCAACTACAAAATGCGTGATTTTTTCACCAGACGCCTTTCGCTTTATTGAGGTAAACCATCATCAGTGGTCTGTTATTAAGTTTATCTGATAATTTTCGTCTAGTGCTGCAGAACATCTAAAAAGTAGAATAAAATTATCAGTGTCTAACACAGAAAAACAACAATGTGCTAGCTACGGGATTTCCCGATGTAAGCGAGAAATCAGCCGAAAAATCACCGGAAGTACAAACCAACCTATTCTTAATGAACTGTTTTTCTATCTAGACAGTAAATCAAAATGTAGAAAAACTTTATTACAGACCACTGATGATGCTTTTTCCTCAATAAAGCGAAACGCGTCTGGTGGAAACATCACGAATTTTGCAGTTGCAACGACGGATCAAAAATACCGTAATGAATTATGAAGCAATTACTTACACTATGGCCACACAAATGAAGGATTGCATTAGTTTTTCTACGCAACAGTAATCATCAAAGATAAATTAATCAGCAGCAGGATATTCTTTCACAATATCTAAAACAATTTGACAATTCTAAAGTAGCTTACAAATTCTACGCCTGTAAAAACTTGCTGGTTCTAACCTTGTCATTAGTTTGAAGAGCATTTTCGTCTGTAAATGAATTGGTTTGACGGTTGATCGATGAAGAGTGGGAAAGGTCAAATTTTACGAACATATGGTGAGAGCGACAAGTGCTTAAGAGATGACTTCCCTATCACTACAAGTGCCTGAGGGATTACTTTCCTGTCAATCTTCTGGATAGCTTTGTTTCTCAAATCAACAGAATGCGTTATCATTCAGTAGCACACGTGATGTAGTTTTGTCGGTCGATTTTCTTAGACTGCGATCGGCAGGTGTCTCAATTGTTGGCGACAAATTCCAGCTGTGATGCACACACCCTTGCGGAAGAATTCGTAGCGCAAAATACACTTTTGGAGCTATCAGACGGAAAATATTATGTTCACACTACTCTTTGCTCGAGTCTACGTCTTTTGATGGGCTCAGCCTTTCATTTCTTCTTAAGAAGTTAACGATAAAGGCGTCATAAATCGTCACCAGTAACACTACTGCATAGGAATGCTCAATGAGCGACCAAAAATTCAATAATAGTCACTCCGTTGATTTTTGTTGTTTTGAATTAGAGCATGCAGTACTCCTACACCAGACTTCTGAATTTTGCCTGTTGAATGCAAATGTGTATGATGGTGAAATGGTAATCCATCACATATATCAGTAATCGAGACTTCCTTAATGTGGAAAATCATTCATGCCAGAACGATCTATGTTCAAACAAGAACATCTTTTTCTGGTGTATTTTTCCCAAAAGCACTCACTCCACACACAGTTCAAATATTTCGAGCTGCCTCCTCTGCATTCACCTCTCTTTTACACCAAAAGTAAATACCGTGTTACAGATGTTACACTTTTTTCCACTTGCGACTCAATTTTATAACGCTTAACCGCAGATCGTGATTTTCAAGTATGCAAAATCAAATGCTTAACTGCAAGATGATAACTAGAACATCAGATTCGAAAATGACAGTTGATACCTACACTGACAGCGTCGCGCCGCGTTCACTTGGGCGGCGCCGGATTTCAGGCAGCGGGTCGCCTCTGGCCGGTGGCCGGTAGTCGCTGCAGCGCGAGGGAACGCTCGAGCGCTTAAGATGTTCTGATCGCGACGCAGCCACGAGCTGTCCTGCGGATTTGTTTCTGGAAGTACTTTTTATTGCTGGTGGGTACAATGTGAAGCAATTATCTTCGATGTTCAATAATAACTTTAGACGAGGGGTAGAACTTGGTACAAAAATGCAGACTGCTACGGTCGCAGCTTCGAATCCTGCCTCGGGCATGGATGTGTGTGATGTCCTTAGGTTAGTTAGGTTTAAGTAGTTCTAAGTTCTAGGGGACTGATGACCACTGCAGTTGAGTCCCATAGTGCTCAGAGCCATTTGAACCATTTTCGAACAAAAATGCAAACACGCGACTATTAATTTAGAATGCAGGCGATTACAACTTTTTGTTGTTCTTTTTTCGATTGCGCAGATAAAAATTCCCGAGCGGGTTCGGAATCGAACCCAGGACCCCGTGATCCATAGGCACCAACGCTAGCTACTCTCTTTATTTTTGACACAGGAAACACACCGAAATATGTACTCAAATGGCAGAAGTCATTTCGACAAACACAAAAGATTTAAATCAGAAAAACGTATGTGAAGGAATGGGGCGTTAATTTTAACGTGCCCACACCTTCTTTCCTCCGTCACTTCTACGTCGTGGAACATCTAAATACAAACAAGAGTGTACACAAAAAAGAAGAGGGGGACTTTCAACGAATCCAATGTCTTGTCGATGAAAAACAACATACAGCATATTAGAAAAAAGTTCACGATAGCGGGGCATCCTGAGCCGCGTCCAATGAGCTGTGGCCATATATTGGGAAAAGGCACACGGATCTGCGTCATATCCAATCACCATCACGTAGTGGACAGAATGTCCAACAAGCCACATGATGGCATTGTTCTTCGATCGGGGAAAGAAGGTTGAATCGGGATGCACGAGAATCTTCCCCTAGATAGCCGCCTCCGGCGTCCTGAGAAGAAAAGCTAGTTGTCGCCGAAGCCATCTCCTATGGTCATGACCGCAGGAGATCAACCGATGATAGAATGTATAAGTTTCAAGGCAACGATGGCAACGATCCATCACACTGCGACCAATACGAAAAAGTCGCACGTTGGTAGGTACAATATCATGAACAACTTGGTACCACGAGGACACCACTTCCTTCGGGAAAATCGGACAGCTAGTGTTAGACCAAACAATCTTCCAATTCGTTTCTGGCGACAGGGTTTCCACAGACGGAATACTGTGAGGAACTGGCCAGCGGCTTAACAGCATTTTTAGGGAGAGATGCTCTTGGGGAAGGATATTTACTCCTAAATAACTGACATCAAGAAAAAATTCCTTAACGTGCCGTAGTTTCTAACTAATCTTACCAATATCTACTGGAGGTATTAAACTCGCCGGTCGGATACAGTCATAAAGGTGAGCTGTAAGTGACTGGGGAGCGCATTGACATGCTCAAACGGTAAGACGAATGAATATGGCAGAAGCCTTGATCCGAATGTCAGGGAGGCCCAGACCTCCCAGCAGACGGGGGCGCGCCATCATCCAATAACGCACGCGAAATATAGAGTTGCGCCAGATAAACCTGCCAGTTAAACGCTGCAACTTGGGGTACATCATCGCAGGAAGCGGAAAGATTTGTGCAATAAAGTAAGCTTTACTTAGCACATACGCTTCCATGGCCCGGACCTTATGAAGAAGTGAGAGGGAGCGACGCTCGTGTTAAATGATTGCTCCCTGAATTTTATTCGTGACAGACTTCCAGTTTATCGTAGCCATCTTTAGCGGACAACTGTCAATTATACACCCAACGATCGATATTGGGTGACATTCAAAGACCATGGAATTTCAACAGCGTCAATGACATATCTGGACAGTAACCCGCGCTCCCGTAAGACGACAAAAGGCCTCCAAAACTTCCTTCAGCAGTGGTATATCATCATCGGTTCGGAGAAGAACGATAACGTCATCAGCATATGCACGAACGGTAAACCTTTCTCCCAACAGCAACCACCCACCCAAACAAGCAGCTATAGTTCGCAATAAGGGGTCCAAAAACAGCACGTAGAGTGACATAGATAATAGACTCCCTTGAAGGACGCCCTGACACACCGCGATGGGGGAAGAGTTAAACAGCCATCGTGCAGCATCGTTAAAACTCGCATAAGGACTGCATGATTAACGCTGTCGAATGCTTGGTGAAAATCAATGAAAAGCAAAGCGCTTCGCACGGGAATGGTGGAAGCAATCGAAATTATATCACGACATTCAGCAAGTCAGGAGAGTACGGCCCGAAAGACAACTTTGATGGCTCGCGATAATGGTAGCCAACAATACCGATAGTCTCTTATTTACCGCTCGCGCCACTATTTTATAATCTTAGTTGGACAAGGTTGTCGGGCGAACCTGATGCACGCACAAACGTCCCGGCTTCTTGGGGATCAGGACAATTTTAGCAACCTTTAAGCTAGGCGGGAGAAGGCCTCCGTGGAATATTTCATTCACCATGGAAGTTATCCAATCTTCTATCAGGGGACAAAATATATAAAATTCTTTGGGAAGGCCATCGGAGCCAGGCGATTTGTGGGAGGGAGAACGAGCCACAATATAAAGTATATCATCGAGATGGAATACAGAGAAAAACTCTTCCTGGAGAGCTGGCGTAACAACACTATCAAGGAGGGAGGTGAAATCAACAGACGGTGGACCGTCTGAATCCACTTCAGTATAAAGTCCGGAATAGTACTGGTAAAGTTCACGCATGATATCAGATTGGGCGGACCCCTCACGCCCATCTAGAGAACTAATGGTAGGAAGACACGTCCTTTGAGATAAAAAATGGTTCAAATGGTTCTGAGCACTATGGGACTTAACTTGTAAGGTCATCAGTCCCCTATAACTTAGAACTAATTAAACCTAACTAACCTAAGGACATCACACACATCCATGCCCGAGGCAGGCTTTTGAGATCGCTTGTGAAGCCGGAGAAGATGATAGAGAGAGGTCAACTCATCCTGTACGATTCAACGAGGCTGGGAACGCAATCGGACACCATCCATTTGCCTACGTTAGAGTGGGAGAAGTTTCGCCTTCACACGGTGGACGTCGATTACCCTCAAGGGTGCATCACGAGCATTATAGTAAAGATCGCGAAGGACAGCATAATAAAATTCCCTAGAGCATATTATTTCAGCCGCTTTTTCAGCGCTAAAATGCTTGAGTGTATTTCGAATCCAGGGTATAGCAAAGATAACCCGCCATTCTAGATGTGAGGAATAACGCGCCTGGGACTTGGTTGTCCGCCGCCATACGTCTGCGATGATACCCTCCAGATAAAGGGCCGTGCGATGTAAAGTGTTTAGCTTCCATAAAGGGGGCGAAAGGTGGACCCGCTCGGGACGTGGTTAAAAGTCATTGAAACAGCACAGTGATCAGTGAAATTGGCAGGAATTACATCCATCGATAGAAGCTGGTCCAATAGTCTACATGAAGTACCTGTAAAACACGTAAACCGCACACATGTATGATATCTGCAAACCCAAGCATCCTGGAGATGCAAGGACGTCACCAATCATTAAGTTCACGACAAAATTTATAATTGGGGGTCCGACTACATGACGTAAGACGCAGTTAAAATCGGTCCCCAACAAAACCTTGCGCAGGTTCCGTCGGTGTAAATAAACAACTTCTTCCTTATAAAACCCTGCACGAGCGGATGAACGACCGGATCCAGGCGGAGTGTAAATAAAAATTAAGGTGAGGTCATACAAACTACTGCCTATACCGCGACCATCATCTAGCGTTTCGAAGTCCGACAGCGGGATTCCATCTCGATAAAGCAAAGCCATACCGGCAGAATTTTCAAGCGCGACGTTGAAAAATCCAGGAAGACAAAACACATGAAATGATACCTCTTGTAAACACACGATATCAGCTTCGGAATCGTAAATAAACTGGCGTAACGCACCAAGCCGGAATTGCGAATGTATCCTATTGACATTGAGGGTTAGAAATGTATACGCCTGCATCCGGTAACACATGTAAGGTCAATAAAACAACGCTAAGGAAAATGCAATCATCACGCCCTTCTCTCCTCAACGTCCAGAGGCGGGGGAAAGAAGGTACTGTATAATTCTAATCCTCCCCACCGGATGCCGAGGAACCCTCGTTTTTCATTTCACGACGCGCCGCTGCGAGTGCAGATTGAAAACGATGTTTCACACCACACCGTGAAAACATATACTCTTGATGTGGAGGGGTTGCGGGCACGTCAAGCTCCAATTTGATAGAGGAGCCGTCGCCACTGCAATCATCGCAAATCGGGGAGCACAACTCAGAACTACCAACAGCAACATCAGGCACAGAAGAGACAGGCAATGCAGTGCCAGTGTCGGATGGCATCTCCTCATAATCAGGAAGAGAACCCTTACAATCCTGTTGCTCCACCGTCTCAGCGTGGAGGAGGGGTGGTATTGCACTGGAACACTGTAAAGACTGGCCAGCAGGCAACGTCTCCGCGGGAACATCCGAACTCACGGGAACCGTCACGTTTACGGTTAAAGTGGGGGACGCAGATTCAACACACATTTTAACATCAACAGAAGCAGCTCCATCATCTCTGGTAATACTGGAATCACAATTAACGTCAGTAGACAACTCATTACCGCCAGAAGGTGCAGCCTGTGTCAACGCTCTCCTCGCTGCTACGCAGTCAACTGATCAGTTGACTGCGTAGCAGCGAGTAGAGCTCCGCCTACCATCCTAAGGAGCCATAGGTCTGATGATGGTTTTGTAGAAAGAACCGAAACCGGTTACCTGTATCATTAAAACATACATGACGTGATCAAGACTGAACTTTAGTCAAAATATAACAATTATTTGATCACTGCTTTCCAAAAATGTTTACCAAAATTCACAAAGAATGCATACAAATCAGAATCAAAGTAAGCAGTATCTACCTGATCAGGTGTAACATGGATAACATTAAACAACCAATCGTGAATTTCTAAGGTACCTAGTTGAACACGACGCATACTCTTGTCAAAACTGAAACGAGCAGTAGCTCGACGAGGAACAGATTTAGTAGACTCGGCAGACGCCATGGCGCGGGCAGAAAACACCGCCGCCAAGAGGAAAACGACAACAAACTCCACTACGCAACTATGATCTGACTCCGGCTGAGTAGCTTCGACACAAGCGGCGCTGCGGCACAAGCCGAAGTTAACTACGACCTCCTCGCTCGACGCACAAGGCGACTGTGGCCACTAGACCAGGGGCTCACACAACCCGGCAACATCATCGAGGTAGACAACACTTCCTCCTGACACTTCAGCGTCTTACAGTGTTTCCAAATTCTGCTGGTGGCCGAACTTGGAGTTGTCAGGGGTAGTCGGTTTTATTGGCCACCCGAAGTGAACGACTAGGACTTAGTCTTTGAGGCGGCCGGTTGGTAGTCAGTTTTTATATGTAACACTGTACCTGTACAGAGACTTCGACACACATTCTGCTACGTTGCCCTCTTCACTGGTGTATTTTTAACGTTGACAACAGAAGTGCCCAGGTTGCCACGTACCTGACCTGGCAGGGCGGGAGTCATAGAGGGGCCCTTCGCAACACCCTTTGCTGCTTTGGATTAATTTCGAATTCCGGCTAATGATTCTGAGCAGTCACTAGTTGTTCAAACCTGTATAACAGAGAAAAAATTGCAGTCGCACAACACTCCAAACGGGTCAGATTATGTTCGCTGGGGTTGCAGTCCCACGATGTCCTAAGAGAAAGGTGAAATCGTCCAGTAAGTGTCCACAGTGTCGAACGTCGCCAGGAATGACGTAGCGTTGTTCCTGACCCAGTGAACGGTGCAGGCTTTCAAAAAGAATGAAATGATGTGGTGTGGCCCTCAACTACCCACTCACTCAAAGCACAAATTTCAAAAGTTTTGCCTGGCTTCGTTGTCTAGGGGCTGGGATACGTAGTTGCCGCACTACAAGCCAACTACTGCTGAGTCTACAGTATGCAATACGAATATTCACATGAATCATATCGCTGAACGTTCCTATCACTCGGCAACTGCGAATTTTGACTGTTACATACAAATATATAAATGAAAGATTGCAATCAAGTAAATTCTGCAGGTACTATTTTAACGACTTCAAGTGATTGATACGACAAAAAAGTACGTTTAATAATGCCCTTTATTACTGTAAAACACTTATTAATGTCGATGGTCCAGCAATTAAATAAAATATAAGTTGAGTAAAAGGGAAACTATAGATTCCTACTTCACGTAATTAGTTATGAACAACAACATTGTTTACGAGATATTCGCTAATAAACGCACGCTCTGTCTTCACTGCAGAAGCCACGGAAATCTCACAAGTGCACAAGTCGCACTACGAAATATTTCTATCTCCCGCGACCACGCGCCAACTGCTCCTCACTCTCCAAGTCTCTCCTGCGACCGTGTATCAGTTACGCCGTACTGTCCAGCACTCTCCGTGTCCTGTGCGACTGTCCCTCGCGCCGCACTGTTCAGGACTGCCCCCTCCCCCACTTTCATACAGTCTCTCCACGTGTCGTTTTTGGAAACGATCACTGTGATTGGCTAGAGCACTCCCGCCTCTCTCCAGGCCAATGCACACTCACGAACATAATGAAACACATTCAAAATTCTGGATTTACTTTTAAATAACTTGAAATTAAATAAATATTCCTACGGCTGGACCATAAACAAGCTCTAACACACATTATTAAATACAGAAACAGCCGGCCGTTGTGGCCAAGCGGTTCTAGGCGCGTCAGTCTGGAACCGCGCGACCGCTTCGGTCGCAGGTTCGAATCCTGCCTCGGGCATGGATGTGTGTGATGTCCTTAGGTTATTTAGGTTTAAGTAGTTCTAAGTTCTAGGGGACTGATGACCTCAGATGTTAAGTCCCATAGTGCTCAGAGCCATTTGAGCCAAATACAGAAACAAATTAAATAATATCTTTGTGCTTTCAGAAACACAGTAAATAATTGAGCAACTTATCCATGAATAGTATATATCAGCATGCTGCCACCTTTTTTTCGTGAAACTGTGGTTTACGTACAGCCTCACATGATTAAGAGTAATCCGCCACATTGCCCTCCAATAACTCCTATAATAATCAAGTTACATACCAGTAGTTTATACCAATTTAGCTTTACATTGAAAGCCTTCTAAAGAGACATTGATCGACAAAATCGGATGAACCGTTTAGATTTTGGCAATTCGTTGCTGGATGATACTTGTACAATTTAACGTGAAATACTAAACTTTAAACTAATAAAGATAATGTAAATCTGATTACACCATTAAAATCTTCATGCAAAAAGTGTTAATGTACATGTTTATTTTTAAGGTGTCATGATTCCTCTTGCCGTTATTAATTTCTACATGAACTGTGTAATGTCTAGCCAGCCGTTGTGGCCGAGCTGTTATAGGCGCATCAGTCTCGAACCGCGTAACCACTACTGTCACAGGTTCGAATCCTGCCTCGGGCACGGATGTGTGTGATGTCCTTATATTAGTTAGGTTCAAGTAGTTCTAAGTTCTAGGGGACTGATGACCTCAGATGTTAAGTCCCATAGTGCTCAGAGCTATTTGAACCATTTGTGTAGTGTCTGACATTATGGTTTCACAGAGTCCGCCATCTCTTGCGCTCCGAGGCATACAAATCTCCTTCATCGACACAAAGCCCATTCCACTGTACAGCGTTGACATGGAATTTTCAGCCACGTGGTCGGCGTGGACCACATTCTGGGACTACCCTTCTTGTTCTGGCTAAGGTATGGCGCCATGCGGTCGCTGACGAGCCCCAGCTTCCCGAGCGGCCCGTGTGGCCACGCCAACTCTGAACTTTGAACATTTTCTGTTCGCCACAACTTGCCCGTTACATCACACACATATTAACATTCTGGCTTGCCAGAATGCTCAGAAGTATCACCCTACAGTTCATACAAGTACATATAAAACATATTACAAAGAACAGAATTAAATGAGAAAAACGCGAGGCCAATAGTGGTTACAAAATTTTTGTAGTGATGTGGGAGCAGCATGAATTTCTAAATGAACCTAAACTAACACTAATTATCAATGTAACGGTATATTAAATAAATGCCTGCATTTCAGTTATGCATAAACAAGCAGGAATTTCGAAATAAACTTAAACTAACACAAATTAAGAACGAAACAGTATATTAAAGAAATGTCTGCATTTCTGTTGTGCATAAATAAGTTTTTGGACGAGAAATAAAGTTATTAAATGCACTTTTACTTATATGCGATTTTGTAAGCACTTCTTGTGTCACTCACTCATGCTAAGGCGCCTTCTCGCACAATTTTTTCCGTCGCACTAGCATGCTCACACGGATTTTCGAATGAAGTGTTGATTAACTCACATGAGTCTTTTGACCCAGTGCCTCAGAGAAATCGTGTGTGCCTCTGAATTCCGAGTTCCACCGTTTATCGTGACAAATCTGTCTACAACGAAAATCGGAATTAGAAACCCGTCAACAAACCATTTCCCAAACCCACCAGGATGCACGCTAAATATTCCCTCCAGCGGAAAAGGATACTTTAGGAACAAAGTCACAAGGCAAACGACTGAATCACAGTATTTCTTGATGCAATAGTTTACCAGCAGCAGTATGTATTGTAGAAATATATTTTATGAAGCTCATAAAGTAAATTTCTACAATACATCCGGCTGTTGGTAAATTATTGCATCAACAGATACATGCCAGCCGTTGTCCCACAGCCCATAATGGATCAACAAAGATTGAATCACAGTAAGCTCAAATTCCCAATAGTTCTCTTTAATTGATTTTATTCAATCCTTCCTACCTTCACGCACCACAAATTTCACGCACATACAATTACAGTTGTAATACCATTCAAATTGACCACTAAATTATTTGCCACACTCTTATACAAAGCATATATCAATATATATTTTACTAAAATCCACGAGGTCACTGAACTCCACGCACCCTCAGTGCGTAAACTTCCCCCTTTTACACACGTACAGTGCCGCTATAAAGTAATAAATTAGTAATGAATCTCCAAATAAACACAGGAATTATCCCTCCAAAATTACTACCACTAATTACAGTTTTGAACAGCTTTTCACTTCTGCCCTTTCTCTATATACCCTTAGCAACTTTAAACTTCTCTAATTTCTACATATGCCACAACGCTCTACCGTACCAATTCCAATCAGTCTCACTAGAATCACATTCCTCCTTCATATACCAATTCGTACGAACTTTATTACAGAAACTATTCCCATCCACGCTATTTGCTTCAGCCCTCTCTAAATTTTCTGTTAGTTCTTTCATACATTTCGTCTATTCATTACCCAGAGAATGCGCAACTTTACTGTTTTTCCCCTCCAAAATATCGACACTTGCAGCTTCAGCAAAATTACAGCTCAATTCACTGTTAAACACTTCATTTTAAAGAATAATACATCGATGCCTAAGCCGTCATCACAATAAATATTCATTTCAGCAACCTTATCGGCTTATATACCATTTAAATCACTACATAAATTCACATCCGATATCTTACTTTCCTCCGTCGACAAATTATCTTTACGTAAATCGTACACAACTTTATCCTCCGCCTCTACATTACACAAATTGCTGCTATTTTGTCGTACAATTTTGGGACTCCCAGCCTTGCCACATTCCACTGTGATCGGACAAAAATCAGCACACACTGCCATTTCTACACCCCTTTCATCCAGATTAACCCAGATCTTACTTTACATACATTCTCACAGTCATACTCTGACAAACTTTTTAGATCCACACATTTATCAATAAATTTCCTTTCGCCTTCATTCGTGACTAGAAACGCGTAAATTCCTTCCTCCGAAGTATCAACACCAGTAGCTTTTACATCATTACATAAATTACCATTCCTCTATTCCTTTAAACAGGAATCATCTACCTCCGCAGATACGTTTTGAACTTCAACTGCTGGCGAGACCAATGCTAAGGCTCCCTTAGTAACATTGTCGCTTTCCGCTGAAACACAATCACCTTCACTTGCAGCTGGCGAGACCAAAGCTACGCCGCCCTCACTAACACTAACGCTTTTCGCCGACTCACAAATACATTTTACTACAAACCTTCCTTACTGCAATTGCTACTATTTGCTAACACCTCTTCACGACTCTCCACACAATTTGCTTTCATCAAATTCATCTCCTCCTCAACATCTTTTGAACCAGTGAATCTTTCCATTCACCATCAATCACACACTCATTTATTACACATTCATAATTTACATCAGTTGCTTTTTCAAAGTTACCTACAATGTTTTTCAATTTCCTCTTTCATAGCGGAACCTATTTCAGTTCGTGGTGTACCCGTATCAGTCCGAATTGCATCCATAACTGTTTGAATTGTAATGATATTATTTGACATTGTATTCCTACCATTTCCCATTGTACTGATATTATTTCCCAATCCCTGATTCATCTGCATTAGCTAAGACATCACATATCCCCCACATTCATTCCCCTTGCCTGAATTCCTACTAGTTACACATTTAGACATTGATTTCAGACTAACCGGTCACTTCCGTTT
Source organism: Schistocerca nitens (assembly GCF_023898315.1). Lineage (NCBI taxonomy): Eukaryota > Metazoa > Arthropoda > Insecta > Orthoptera > Acrididae > Schistocerca > Schistocerca nitens. The sequence goes on from NC_064616.1 coordinate 957,049,780, forward strand.
TCAGAATTACACATACCAAGTGCTTGTTTATATGCGCGAGATCGATAAGCGGAGCTTGAACTTCAGATTTATTTTATTTAGCGTATGGCAAGTACAAATCACGTATGAAAAATCTACAAGTACATAACACACAAAACAGTTACAATATCACAAACAAACATCTAGGTTAGAAATATAATCGATTGCACTGTTAGTCGCATCCATGAAGTCCCTTGTTGGCCCAGGGTAGGCCCTCAGAGGGCATTCTACCACGATATGGTGAGTTGTCTGCCTGTCAGCGCCGCAGTCGCACTGTGGTGATGGCACTATGCTCCATTTGTACAAGGAGTCCGCACAACGGCCGTGGCTCGTCCTGATCCTGTTAAGGGCAGACCAGATTTTGCGGGGCAAATCAAAGCCCCGAGGTCTGTTAGATGTTCCCAATAAGGTGTTAACCTGAGGCGGTGTCTTTTCCTCCCATTCTTCTCTCCAGCGGTCCTCGAGAATAAAAGCGTTCTTTACCAGATCTTTGGCACTTGCGAGAGGGGGGTGTCTGGATTTCAATCTCTTTTGCTCAATTCCATTACTCAGGGTGTGGATAGGAAGATCTGGGCTATTTTGGATTTTTCGACACTCCCTGATAAGTGCGTGTTCTCTGCGCAAATGTGGCGGCGGGATATGGCTCAATACAGGCAGCCATTGGACAGGAGTTGACCTGATCGTTCCAGAGATAATCCTCATCGTTTGGTTCAAGACTGCATCCACCTTCTTGATGTGAGCACTATTTAACCATATTGGGGAACAGTACTCTGCTGCAGAATAGACAAGTCCTAGTGCAGAGCTACGCAGAACGGAGGCAGTGGACCCCCAACTAGTGCCACAAAGCTTTTGGACAATGTTGTTTCTAGTTCTGACTTTTTCAGCAGTGTTTACAGGGTGTTTTTTATAGCTCAATATTCTATCGAGTGTCACGCCCAGATACTTTGGTGTTCTATTATATGGAAGAATGCCGCCATCAAAGCGGATCTTGAGCTCTTTGTTTGCTAATTTGTTATTCAGTTGGAAACAAGTGGCCTCTGTTTTGGATGGGCTGGGTTGGAGCCTCCAGTCACGGAAGTATTTTCCTAGAGTGGTCAAATCGCCTGATAGTGTGATCTCAGTTTTCCCCATCACTCGGTGTTGTGTGGCTAAGGCCCAGTCGTCCGCATATCCGAACATTTTGGATCTCGTCCTAGGCATATCGGCTATATACATGCTGAAAAGCAGTGGGGCCAGTACTGAACCTTGGGGCAGGCCATTATTAAGTTTCATGAATTTACTTCTGTTGTTACCGATGACAACCTGGAATGGTCTATTGCAGAGCATTTCGTTGATAAGGTTAGCCATTTTTAGACATGGCACGATGCGGAGGAGCTTATAAATCAGGTCCTGTCTCCAGACAGTGTCGAACGCCGCCGTCAGGTCGACAAATACCACTGATGTTTTTTGCTGTCTTTGGACGCCCGCTTCGATGTAGGTTGTTAGAGAGAGGACCTGATCCGTACAGCTTCTTTTCGGCCGGAACCCCGCCTGTTCTACCGGTACAGCCTCCAGGATGACTTCGCTCATTCTGTTGTACATAAGTCTCTCCAGTAATTTATAGATCATGCTGAGTAAGGCGATTTCTCGGTAGCTCTGAGGTTGGTCACTCGGTTTGCCCGGTTTTAATATGGCAACAATTTTAGCCTTTTTGAGAGTGTGCGGAATTTTTCCAGTTTGCAACACGTTAGAGAAGAATCGCGCAAGCCATAATCTTGCAAATTTACCACAGTGGAGCAGAAATTCTGGGTGAATACCATCAAACCCTGGGGCCTTTCCTGGTTTTATATCGTTCAGGGCCATATTTAACTCTTCGACTGAAAAGGGTTGGGAATAAGATGTATTGTTCTCTGCTGTCGATTTTAGCTCTTTAAGCTCCTTTTTAATTTTTATAGTATGGGCTCGTTCCTTTGGGGCCCTAGACGTCTTGCTGATGTGAACCGCAACTGTATTTGGGGACATAGCGCTGGTCATTCGCAGAGTTAAACACTATCTCACTATTTGCGCAGGCACATATCTGTTCTGAGATGGTGCCATGGTGATACCGTCGGTTGTGGTGGAAGTTGACATTGAAGACCACCCTAGAGTACTGGAAGACGCTGCCTTGTTACTGCAGGTGAACAGCGTCCAGCTCTGGACACGTCGCCTGATGTAACTGTAGTTAGTGCTGGTTACCGCGTGGTCCAGCCGTCTCCGATACCACTGTCCGTTAAAGGCGCTAACCGCTACTGTTCCCTGCCCTCAACTTACTTAGACTCTGAACCCCACGCAAAGTGCCTTTGACGTGATAGATTAGGACCTCTATCCATAGCACGTGTTAGTTGTGAAATTTACTTCGTAATTTCACTATTTACAGTAACCTATTTGCGGATAAAACCGATCTCACACTGTCTTGTGACAGGTTCACTCTACAGAAATCTCTACTGCTTCTGAAAAGGTTTTTACACTTCGCATACTACGCTGAATGAAAAGAGAGCGAGGGAATTACCACTTTTCAGGGCACAAATCCCGGATGAGCCCCAAATTATGGGCTTTCGATTAGAATAAAAATGAAAGTGGTGTTGGCCCTCTACTATGCACCCTCCAACACAGAGTTCAAATTTTAAAAGTTTTGGGCTGGTTTCGTGGTCTAGGGGCTGGGATACGTAGTTGCCGCATTACAAGCCAAATACTGCAGAGTCTACAGTATGCAATATGAATATACACATGAATCAAATGGTCGAATGTTAATATCACTCGGCAATTGCGAATTTTGACTGTTATATAGAATCTTCTAAATGAAAGGTTGCCATTAAGTAAATTCTACAGGTACTATTTTAACGACTTCAAACGATAGGTACAATAGAAAAAGTACCATTAAGAATTCTTTTATTAATGTAAAACACTTATTGGTGTCGATGGTCCAGCAATTAAATAAAATGTAAGTTGAATAAAAGGGAAACTATAGATTCCAACTTTACGTAATTAGTTATGATCAACAACATAGCTCACGAGATATTCACTACTAAACGCACACTCTGTCTTCACTGCAGAAGCCACGGAAATCTCACAAGTACACAGGTCGGCACTACGAAATATTTCTATCTCCCGTGACCACGCGCCAACTGCTCCTCACTCTCCAAGTCTCTCCTGCGACCGTGCATCAGTCACGCCATACTGTCCAGCACTCTCCGTGTCCTGTGCGACTGTCCCTCGCGCCGCACTTTTCAGAACTGCTACCTCCCCCACTTCCATACAGACTCTCCACGTGTCGTTTTTGGAAACGATCACTGTGATTGGCTAGAGCACTCCCGCACATCTCCAGGCCAATGCACACTCACAAACATAATGAAACACATTCAAAATACTGGATTTACATTTAAATAACTTGAAATTAAATAAATATTCCTACGGCTGGACCATAAACACGCTCTAACACACATTATTAACTACATAAACAAATTAAATAAATATATATCAAAGGAATAGAACAGCACTAAGCCAGTAGTCTAATGTCTCTGTGCTTTCTAAAACACAGTAAGTAATTGACCAACTCCTTCATGAATAGTATATATGGTTCAAATGGCTCTGAACACTATGTGACTTAACTTCTGAGGTCATCAATCCCCTAGAACTTAGAACTATTTAAACCTAACTAACCTAAGGACATCACACACATCCATGCCCGAGGCGTTTTCAGGGCGCCATTACTCGGCCATTACCTCACGACTGTCATTTTCAACTACCAAAGTGAAGGGTTGCCTACATTGACGCCGTTTATGTCATCTCCTCAGGCTTTTTCATGGTGATTCCGAGCAGCGTTTTGTGTGGAATATTTTCCTTGGCCACCCATAGAATACAACGAGATTTACACGCTTTACGTTGACGGTATGACCTCTCATAGCAAAGGCATCAAATGAAGGATCGAAACGTAAGTAAGAGGGGTATGACGACCTTTCTACTGTCTGACTCTTCTACGATGGCGCTGGACTCAATTGTGGTGAAATCTGGTGCCAATACGACATCATTAACTAATTTTTCACCTAATATGAACTTCTGTGCTGAGGCCTTGTTTGCACCATTACACAAGAGTGTGGCAAGCTCTTGTGATCCGAATGTCAAACTTGTGAGTCGCAATGGATGGAAAATAAGGAGTTTCGAAAATGTGATCGTTTAATTATGTTGGGTAGCTTATACAAAGTAGGTTTCGATCTATGAAAGGAGTTTCTCCAAAGCATAAGTTTTCTGGTATGTGTGGAGTTTGGCTAGTTCCATTATTCATACAGTGACTTAACCAGGTTTCGCGATCTCTTTTGAAACTTTATCGAACTACAGATGCACCTTCGACACAAATTTCTAACTTATGCGTCGAAATGGGAGGCAGTTACTAGGATTCGAACATGTGATCCCTTAATTGTGTCGTGCAGTGTAGTGTCAGCTACTCAGACAGAGCATGACAGAAGTTTTGGTTCAAATGGCTCTGAGCACTATGGGACTTAAATTCTGAGGTCATCAGTCCCCTAGAACTTAGAACTACTTAAACCTAACTAACCTAAGGACATCACACACATCCATGCCCGAGATAGGATTCGAACCTGCGACCGTAGCGGTTGCGCGGTTCCAGACTGTAGTGCCTAGAACCGCTCGGTCACCCAGGACGGCCGACACAAATTTTCACTTGCTGTTTCTCCTGCTGATAAGCTACTCTTTGCAGTAAATCATGTTGTGAAAATGTGTAAATGGTATTAAAAACGCCAAACTAAATCTTTTTTTTTTGTATGACCACATACTATCGTACTTTATTCAATGTAGTACATAGACTTTAAGACTGAAATGAAGACGCACTACGAAGGAATTACCCACTGGAACGGAAATCGGCATGTGTAATCAACTTCTGCAGACAAATGAATGATTACACTTTCAGCGAAACGGCATGATTTGTTCAAGAAAAAGAAATTCACAAACTGAGCAAGTCAATAACACGTTAGTACCCCTCTGGTCAATATGGAAGCAGTTATTCGGATCTGCACTGATTGACACATTTACAGGGTATCTTTGTAACGGAAATCGTGCCAAATTCTACAGCTACATCCATACTCCGCAAGCCACCTGACGGTGTGTGGCGGAGGGTACTTTGAGTGCCTCTATCGATTCTCCCTTCTATTCCAGTCTGGTATTGTTCATGGAAAGACAGACTGTCGGTATGACTCTGTGTGGGCTCCAATCTCTCTGACTTTATCATCATGGTCTCTTCGCAAGATATACGCAGGAGGGAGCAATATACTGCTTGACTGCTCGGTGAAGGTATGTTCTCGAAACTTCTACAAAAGCCCGTACCGAGCTACTGAGCGTTTGTCGTGCACAGTCTTTCACTGGAGTTTATCTATCATCTCCGTAACGCTTTCGCGATTACTAAATGATCCTGTAACGATGCGCGCTGCTCTCCGTTGGATCTTCTCTATCTCTTCTATCGAACCTATCTGGTTCGGATCCCACACTGGTGAGCAATATTCAAGCAGTGGGCGAACGAGTGTACTGTAACCTACTTCCTTTGTTTTCGGATTGCATTTCCTTAGGATTCTTCCAGTGAATCAGTCTGGCATCTGCTTTACCGACGATCAACTTTATATGAACATCCCAATTTAAATCACTCCTAATACCTATTCCCAGATAACTTATGGAATTAACTGCTTCCAGTTGCTGACCTGCTATTTTGTAGCTAAATGATAAAGGATCTTTGTTTCTATGTATTTGCAGCACATTACACTTGTCTACGTTGAGATTCAATTGCCATTCCCTGCACCATGCGTCAATTCGTTGCAGATCCTCCCGCATTTCAGCACAGTTTTCCTTTGTTACAACCTCTCGATATACTACAGCATCATTCGCAAAAAGACTAAGTGAACTTGCGATGTTATCCAGAAGGTAATTTATGTATATTGTGAATAGCAACGGTCCTATAGCACACCTGAAATCACTCTTACTTCGGAAGAGAATGACATGCTACGTTCTGTAATCTAGGAACTCTTCAATCCAATCACGCAATTGGTCTGATTGTCCATATGCTCTTACTTTGTTCATTAAATGACTGTGGGGAACTGGATTGAAAGGCTTGCGGAAGTCAAGAAACACGGCATCGACCTGGGAACCCGTGTCTGTGGCCCTCTGAGTCTCGTGGACCAATGGCGCGAGCTGGGTTTCACACGATCGTCTTTTTCTAAACCCATGCTGATTCCTACAGAGCAGATTTCTAGTCTCCAGAAAAGTCATTATACTCGAACATAATACGTGTTCCAAATTTCTACAACAGATCGACGTTAGAGATATAAGCCTATAGTTCTGCACATCTGTTCGACGTCCCTTCTTGAAAACAGGGATGACCTGTGTCCTTTTCCAATCCTTTGGAACGCTACGCTCTTCTAGAGACTTACGGTACACCGCTGCAAGAAGGGGGTCAAGTTTCTTCGCGTACTCTGTGTAAAATCGAACTGGTACCCCATCAGGTCCAGCGGCCTTTCCTCTTTTGAGCGATTTTAATTGTTTTTATATCCCTCAGTCCTCTATTTCGATATCTACCATTTTGTCATCTGTGCGACAATCTAGAGAAGGGACTACAGTGCAGTCTTCCTCTGTGAAACAGCTTTGGAAAAAGACATTTAGTATTTCGACCTTTAGTCTGTCATCCTCTGTTTCAGTACCATTTTGGCACAGAGTGTCTGAACATTTTGTTCTGATCCTCCTACCGCTTTGACATAAGACCACAATTTCTTAGGATTTTCTGCCAAGTCAGTACATAGAACTTTACTTTCGAATTCATTGAACGCCTCTCGCATAGCTCTCCTCACACTACATTTCGCTACGCGTAATTTTGGTTTCTCTGCAAGGTTTTGGCTATGTTTATGTTTGCTGTGAAGTTCCCTTTGCTTCCGCAGCAGTTTTCTAACTCAGTTTGTTGTACCACGGTGGCTCTTTTCCATCTCTTACGATCTCCCTTGCACATGCTCATCTAATACATATTGTACGATGGTTCTGAACTTTGCCCACTGATTCTCAAGACTATCTGTACCTGAGACGAAACTTTTTTAATGTTTCTATTTACGACTGAAATCATCGATGCAGTAACCGCTTTATGATCGCTGATTACCTATTCTGCGTTAACTGTTTCAACTAGTTCGGGTCTGTTGGTCACCAGAAGGCCTAATATGTTATCGCCACGAGTCGGTTCTCTGTTTAACTGCTCAAGGTAGTTTTCAGATAAAGCACTTAAAAAAATTTCACTGGATTCTTTGTCCCTGCCACCCGTTATAAACGTTTGAGTCTCCCAGTCTATATCTCTACGGTTCTGACCTACTTCTATGCAAAGACATTTTGACCGTTGCCATGCCCAGCACGTTCTTCATATTTCTCATCCATTGATGACACCATATCACATGTTGCCAAGACACAGGCATACAATTAACCACCAGCTACCACCTTTGATCAACACTGGCATTGGGTTGACGTAGCATGGAATTATGTTCTCATAGTTGTCATCTAAGTACAGTTCGACTTGATTTTCAGACACATTAGAGCCACATTAGAGCCTTCGTCACACCATTCCCTACATGTTCTTTCTAATTTAAGTTGTTCTAATTTTAATTCGTAGGTATTTAATTGAATTTGCGGCCCTTAGATTTGATTGATTTATCGTGCGTCCGAAGCTTAACGGATTCATTTAAGCACTCATGTGGCTGACCTCACACTTTTCATTATTCTGGGACAATTGCCAACTTTCGCACCATATGAATATCTCTTCTAAATAATTTTGCAATTTGCTTCGATCGTCTGAGGACTTTACTAGACAATGAACGACAGCATCTGCAGACATTGTAAAATGGCTGCTCAGATTGTCTTCTAAATCATTTATGTAGATAACGGACAGCGGTGGGACGATACATCAGAAATCACCTCTGTTTTACTCGATGACTTTCCGTGAGTTACTACAAAGTATGACCTCTCTGACAGGAAGCCACGAATTCGATCACATATATGACATGATACTCCGTAACTACGCAATTTCACTACAAGCCACTTGTGTGGTACAGTGTCAAAAGCTGTCTGGAAATCTAGAATCAGTTATAAATTCCTTGTCGACAGCACTCAACACTTCTTATGAGTAAAGAGCTAGTTTTGTTTCTCAAGAACGATGGTTCCTAAATACGTGTCAACAGACCTTTCTCTCCGAGGTAATTCACAATTTTGGAACACGATATATGTTTCAGAATCCTGTTGCATATCGACGTTAATGATATGGGCCTGTAATTTAGTGAATAACTCCTACTACCTTTCTTGAATATTGGTGTGACCTGTGCAACTATACAGTCTCTGGGTACAGATCTTTCGTCGAGCGAGTGGTTGTATATGATTGGTGAGTATGGAGCTATTCCATCAGCATACTCTGAAAGCAATCTAACTCGTATACAGTTTGGACATGAAAACATGCTTTAATTGGGTTATGTAAGTTGTACCACTACTCCGAAGATATCTCCTTCTAAGTTCCTCATTTAACTTTTCACCACAAATGGAGAGACATGTATAATTAATAACCCTATATTTGTTAGGCCCACATTCTTATATTTTATGTCTATCGGGTACTACAGTCAGATTATCAGAAGTGCAGTGTGACTCTGCACTCGCCTCAATTTAACCAGTGGAGAATTAAAAGAAAAATCATGTGCCGAATTTTAAAAATGATTGGCAGTTCAATAGACTGAAAATTCTGGTCGAAACATGAATGATGCTTTACGCTTGGGATAACTCAGTTTCCATAGTCGTTGAGGCGCTAGATCATCCATATGCCACCGAGTCAGGTGTGTAACTGGAGTTTTTTTTTCATCGTTCTGTACACATATCCACTTCATATAAATTAACTGAAAGAGTCGTTATTCTGAATTAAATACGCGCTTCCATAGTACACGGTTGTGAGTGTGAGATTCACAAAGGACATTCAGGGACCCTGCTGACCCAGAGTCAAATGCCATAGGCAACACTGAGCAGCACATTGTCAACTGTCGTTATTTGTAACATCCCACAGACTGGCCTCAAAGCTGAAACAGCTCCACGATTCGCAGTTGGAAAAAACAGAGATGTTATCCAGGACCACCCGTCCAACGTACGGTTGCAAAAAACTGTTCCTCGGCTCACCGAATGTCAGAATCACAAGCCTTAAGCATCGGCGCAGGAACATACTTGTTTGATGCTTAAATCATGCCGTAATCTTGCCAGGATTATCAGCCGCTGTAAATACTGGTTCACGCAACACGACGGGTACGAGTATGTCGTAAACCATGTGCACCACACTTGCCACAGGAATTTGTAGCTATTATTTTCTCGTGTTTGAGGAAATTTGTATGGTATAAAATGAATATTTCGATTAAATTAATTTTGTATCGCACGAGAGAACATTAACTGGACTTAGCTGTTCAATCATACGCACCTGTTCGTTCGCCCAAGTATCCCAATAAACAAGTTGTAACGTCATCAAGATAATATATTACCCTCTTGCTCTCGAATTGTGTCGGAATGGTTTGAGAAACATTCGAAAGAACTAACGTGGCTTCGGAGGTAACCTACCACCAGTCCAACAAACAGCCGTCGATCGAGATGTGCATGTCATGGAGCCAACTCCGCTTAGTGTCTTTGAATGTGGAAGACGATCAGGATGGTAGCCAAGCACTGTCTGTATCTCATGGAGTACGTAATACAATGTGGCGCAGTCGTCATCTTGGTGGTAAGTGACAATACCACCTGTTCGGAGAGATATGTTTAAAGTTTCTGCGTTAGAATTTACGTATTTCATGCAGCGCTGAAAACGCGTCGTTTTCGATTTTGACAAATATGTTGGTAATATCAGTCGGACGTAGCTAATATGTGCTTAAATAGGTGAATTCAGAAAGATTTTTGTGGCTAATTGGGTATGTGAACGGCAGTCTGGGCGTCATGAATCCATGTTCTCAATACGACAATGGTGTTGTGGGGCAGCTGGTGGAATTTATTTGTTGTTATTTAAAATGTAGAATTGAAATGTAGCAAAGGTGCCATTCCTGCCGTTTAACCATATGTGGGGCGGCGGGTGGAATTAATTGTTATATAAAATGTTCCTATTATTTATGCTGTTGTTTTGCCGTTCTCAACACTGGCTCTCTAACTACAATTTTGGTAACCAGAAAGTGATTAGCAAAACGTGAAGCTTGTAATTAGAATTCCTAGTGCCCACTTCATCTGAGAAATACACTTTTAGCTACAGCTTATAGCTCTGAGGAATTAGGAGATTGTCTGGGATTCATAATCAAAAACGATTTTCTAAAAATTGTTCAGTATATTCTGAAAGTGTCACATGAAAAAGAAGAATCCACACAATCTAACTAACAGAGCAGTTCAGATTCTAATGCGCTGATGCAACTATAACTGTCCAAATTAAATGTTTAAGTGAATGCTCGCCATAATTTGATGATTAGGTTCATCAAACGCCACGCTAAATAATGGTAGAATGTTTGTCCCGCGACGGCACCTGAAAATACGACACACGCAAACTGAAGATAGATAATTAAAGTCATCCCAAAATTACCACTTCACTCGAAAATGATTTCATGGTTACGCATATCCCGAGTAACTTAATACGGCATCCGAGGCTGTTTATAGCAATGATACCGACGCGGCGCGACTCCTGACACAGATAGTGTGCTATTCAGCGTCTGGAGAGAACTGGGGCCTTGCTTCCTCGCGCAGCGTTCTTATATATAAAGCCGCGGTGCAGACGGCTAAGGGAACACCTGATCAAATCGGCTCTCCCGACTAGCCGCTGGGCTAGTAATGCACAACTTTAAGTTACCGAATAAATCATAGCTTCTTTTGCTGATGGCCGATGAAGCTCTCAATTTAAATGTGCATTCAGCACACAGGTACGTAATCATAATAAAAATCTGACGTGGCTAAGTAAAATATTTTGGGCGAGAGAATTAATTTAATTACACTACATGCAGTAGACAGGCTCTGAACTTGCCCTTTGGAGATACGCTATCGCTATAGTTTGTTAGTTATTCAATTGAAACTTCTCAAATCTTTATGATTATAGCGGATCTCCATTCTTCTGAAATTTAAACATCCTAGTCTTATTTATTAGCCTACTTAATCTACCTTGCTTCCTTAATTTTTAAGACAAAAACCAGAAAATTATGAATTTCAACTAAAATCTTAATTTGTGAGATCCAGAAGACTGTTTCTATTAAATTATTATGAAAAAGGAATCTAAATATAAATTTTTAAGTCTCTAGCTCTTTTCTGTTGCGCCAATGATTTTTACAGAAAAAGGTCCAAATTTTGAAAATGGTTAAAGTTATTGAACTGATATTCAACACATATTAATTTAGTATTACTCCTGACATGCTAGAACCGTTTCAGGTTATTTACTGGATTTTTAAAGTATTGCGCAATATTTATGACGTCAGAGCTAGTTACAGCAGACTGGCTGGCACACAATGGAAAGACTGATGTGAATTTACTACGGCGTGAGTAGGCTGCTTCCCTACATCACCCTCTACTTAATTTTTTTTCTTGAATGTTAATGACCGAAAAAAAATTAATTACAAAAAGGGAAGCAAGAGTACAGCTTAACTCCTGATGAAAAATTAAAATTTAAATGTAAACATATAGAAATATTAAACGAAAACTGATTACCTACTTCAATTATTTAAATTACTGGCATGTTCACTGCCTCTTAAGCAATATTATCCCTCAAAATTTAAGCAAAATCAATGAAACACTTTGGCATACATATTGCCTTAGACAAACAAACACATCAAAATATGTAAAATTATGAAAATCTTAAATCGATGATTATATCTTAGCAGTCTTTTCTAAACCTGAAAAAAATTTTACAATCATTTTTACACACGTGGTTGTAGCCGCTTTGGCTTGCGTTCTACACTTCCATTCACAAGGGTCGAGGAGGGGAAGTTGGTATGGTGTGCGTCCTTGACATTCACTCTAAATTAATGGGGAAAGGGGAGGGGCACTGTGAGTTGTGTCCAAGTCACTCCACGCTTTCATGCAGCTACCAGGCTGCCATTATCTGGTTTGTCCTGTAGAACAAACAAAAAGAATGCCTCAGACTCTGTTCACTTAATATGTAAGGGTGGGTCACATTTAAATGGGGATATATACATTTTATCTTTCAATATTTTGCTGGAACACAGTTAACAGAACTTTTTCAATATTACTCTCGTGGTTACTTAATTGTCATAAAATCGGTAAACAAATGGCTCAAAACGCCGTTAGTCACGTACTAGAGAAAATTTATGCTCTTGGCATACAATCATAAATCATATTTAATTTCAATTTATTATTTCTAGGGCGGAACACTGAACCAATGCTCGGTACATTCCTGATACATTTGTATTTTATTCACTTAGCTGACCCATCTTTGATTACCTTATTCTTAGAGATAGTATGAGTATATTTGATTAGTAATTGTTTTCTCAGCTTCTTTGTACATGTGAGTAACTTTTGGTAATAGTACTGTTCTGAGTGTTCAAAACACACTACCTTTAGTTGACTACTAAATCCACTTATTGGTCCTCTGCTGCTGTGTCAGTTCCACATCTGCAATTATGTACTTACTTACTTTGAAGTGTATTTATGCTGAGCTATCAATAATGTTTCACGTCTGCCATTATGTTATTCAATTATGTTGCTAGTGTATGTACTTATTTAACACTCACTCTATTAACATTTAAAGCATAGGATAGCACATTTATTTCATATCTATAGTGTATTGCAGCTGATCAGTTTGCTCACGTGGCAATCCATTTCCACTCGATTGGATGATGAAACCACAGGTAGTCTCAGGTAGTCTCTCTCGACCAACCACTAAAGTGCATCAAGTAATTATGGACGAGCGTAATGCTAAATTCCTTAAACCTATAGGACACCATGAGCTGCTCTGTCTCATCTAACATAAGGGTACCTATGGTCGCATTCACGCCTCCAACTCATAACCTCAATACGTGTAGGTGTGTCACCACACATCCAACACCAAAATAATGGCCAGCTCCAACCTTATAAATATTTCAAAGACGTGTCCTTCACGTCTCAACCACAAACACTGTTCAATTCTATTACACTGCCATTCCTTGCTACACAAGGTGAGTTCATTCTTACAATTTATCTGCATATTTTTCATAACACTAAGCAATCTCTTTTACCATTAATTAGTTAGCTCTACAGCATACAACAGGTTTCACTGCCACTTCAGATCCTGCTTGTACACGAATTTGTATCTCTTTTTAAATTACTGTTGGTGGACCATTTCAAATAAAACAACACTTTGTACTTACAATATTACCAGGGTTCTATACATAATTGTTACTCAAATACCTTTGTATCTTAATTACATCATACTTCTCTATTGTGTGGACCATTTCAAATAAAACAACACTTCGTACTTACAATATTACCTGGGTTCCATACATAATTGTTACTCAAACACCTTTGTATCTTAATGTATCTTAATTACGTCATACTTCTCTATTGTTTATGTCACTGTTAGGTTTGTCACATTTGGTATTTTCTTCACTAATCGGTGGATAGAATGGTTACAGAACTCATGGCTTGATAGCCATGACGGAAAATTTTTTTATTGCAAAGAAGGAGTCGAAACTTTGGTGGATAGGAAAGATGAAGAATGAGTGAGACCTGAAAAGGAAAGAAGATCTCACACAGCTGGGACTGCACAGCTGCCACACAGTGTAGAGGTTACAGAACAACCTCCTCGCTATAGAATTCATTGATTTCAGAAAATTTTCATATTGGAGAGAAGGGGTCGAAATTTTTGTGGATAGGAAAGATGAAGAATGAATGAGACCTGAAATGGAAACAAGATCTCACACAGCTGGGACTGCACAGCTGCCACACTGTGTAGAGGTTACAGAACAACCTCCTCCCTACAGCATTCATTGGTTTCAGATAATTTTCGTATTGGAAAGAAGGGGTCGAAATTTTGTAGACAGGAAAGATGAAGAATGAGTGAGATCTGAAATGGGAAAGAAGATCTCACACAGCTGGGACTGCACAGCTGCCAAACTGTGTAGAGGTTACAGAACAACTTCCTCGCTATAGAATTCATTGTTTTCGGTAAATTTAATGTGTTGGAAAGAAGAGGTCGAGATTATAGGTGGATAGAAAAGATGAAGAATGAGTGAAATCTGAAAAGAAAAGAAGATCTCACACAGCTGGGACTGCACAGCTGCCACACTGTGTAGAGGTTACAGAACAATCTCCTCCCTACAGAGTTCATTCATAACCTTTGACCACGCCACGTCGATCTGAAAATACCTTATGATGCCTTTTTAAAACCTGTCTCAGTTCTTCCTTCTGATTAGCTGAAATTTTATCGATATCCTGCAATTTAGCTTTTATTTTGTCCAAAATAATTGCTTCTTATTCTTCTGTGTTTAGCTTACTTGTACTGAGATTAACACCTTCGTCCCAATATCTCTTATTTTCAGAACTCTTATAGGCAGCTCCCAAGTTTCATCATTAGTTACTACATGTTTATCACTAAAAGGTACTGTAATTACTCCGGTTATCGGCAAGACCATTTTTAACTGGCTTCTTTCAAAGTCAACAACACTCTGATATTTCGACAAGAAATCCATGCCCATTAAAACCTCAGTACTGAGATTGTTTACAATTAAACATGGATGATCAATTAAATTACCATTAATGTTAAAGGGCAGAAAAGCTTCTTGCTTTACCGTTTTTGACACCTTGCGAGTAGCACCAATTATTCTTAGTCCTGATACCTTCATTACTGTAAGCTTGTCTTTACCAGGTAATGCATCAAAGAAGGACTGAGATATCGCACTCACCTCACTTCCACTGTCTAAGAGACAATGTACATTGATACCCAACATATTCACAATTATTATAGGGTGGCTTATTCTAGTTTGTACAGGTGGTTCCACAAACTCATCCAATAGCTCTTTTTTAATTTGTCTCCAACTAAAGTGATCGACATCTGTCTTCATTACATTTAGGTCAAAGTGTGTAGGGGTTTCCTGAATTACATTTTCAGCTGCCTTTTCCAGTCGGTCTATTAATTTCAAATCGAAACACCGCACGACTTCATTACATTTAGTTTGCTGAACATGACCCAAATTACTGTAGTCTGAGCGATTCTGCGCCTCCAGACCAGGCATAACACTAGTTACAGCTAAACCACTTCCACTATTATCGTCGGGTTCCTCCTCCAGTGACAACTGGTCACAACTACTGGGTTCATCGACCCCCAACAGGCTACCCTCTACATTCTCACTTACCTCCTGTCCTAAATCTATTAGTACAGTATCAACATCCTGCACAGGCACTTTAGATAAGAGCACATCATCCTCATCGTAAATATAAGCATGAATTTCTTCTGCTTCTTCACCTGACAATTCAGTATTTTGTAGCTCTTCCCTACCATTACACTGCTGCGCCTTCTCTTTCTCTTCCCACTTAGAAAGCGTCTCTAACATGGTATCTATCAAATACTGTGAGTGATCTAATATTTCTGTTGTATCCTTAGATGCTACCGACCCCTCATGTACATGTTCAGTTTGAGTATTCTGATCTGTCTTACCAATTACCGTAACTACTGACTTTGGAAAAGTAACCGCCTGGTGAGCGCCAGTGTCCTCATAGACGGGAACTAGTTTTCCTGCCTCGGCCTACTACTGTTTCTTTTATTTCCATTATAGTTAACTGGTACAGTATTGCTTTCCGCACTGTTGTTTACCTGCATAATTTTGTTCAGAACAAAATTACTATCATTTGGATGCCATTGTTGGTTCTGATAATTATTTCTCCAATTCCTACCTCTCTTAGGATGACGAACACCTACTGTTCTGATGTTTACATTGCCATTCTGCTCGTTCTTAAAATTACTACTAGTGTTATTAACATTTCTGTTATTACGTGCTTGCTCCTCATTGGCAGCCGCACGCTCTACACGTTCCAAATATTCAATGAAACGATCCAGATTGTCTCTAGGGGCAGATATAATTCTAGTTTGCCAATACCGTGGCAGTTTGGCTTCCAGACCTAGTATTATCATTTCAGGTTTCAGCTTTTCGTCCAAATGTGACAAACGTGAGATCCATGGACTGGCAAATTCTTTAATAGTTTCCTTGCCTACATTGAAGCGTTTTTCACTCCAAAATTCTCTCAACACTTCATTTTGCTTATTACTAGACCAATACTCATTAATGAAAGCTGTTTTAAATTCCGCTAATGTTTTACACTTCAACATAACATCAGCTGACCAACGCATGGCGTCACCTGCTAAATGGCGTCTAATAAATGAGATTTTCTCTCGTTCCGACCAAGTTGGTGGAATCACATCTTCAAAATCGTTCCAGAAATCTAGCGGGTGGATATTTTTATCTGGATCGAACCGCAAGAACTGCCGACACATGATAAAAGCGGCGTTTGCAGCTACAACTTGTTGTATACTACCATTACCAGAAGTTACTGAAGCTACTTTATTCTCAATGTTAGCAATGTTAGCAATGTTAGTACTAATATTTTCTACTCTCATTTCAACATTATCTACTCTTTGCACAATATGAGTAGTATCAATTTTGATTGCATCTACGTCTGCTTGACATATGTTTACTTTTATATTAACATCATTAAACATATCTGAACACAGTTCAGATTCCGCCTCAATCTTTTCTGTTAACTTGTGCTCCAGCTTCGCATCTTCCATTTGGAAGTCTTTGCGAACCTCAGCAACTTCGGATTTTACTGTTTTATACATTTCAGAAAATTGTTGAGCAACCTTTTTCTGAGTGTTCCCTCCTGTGATCTGTCATGGAGGACAGAGATCAAATCCGTTCACTTCCACCGACGTTGCCTGAATGGAGACAATGTAAGACATCGTATCTGATCTTCTTAAGTGGATTTGGTTGGACTGAGACTTCCAACTGGTAAACCTTCTTATCCCAAATTTCGTTTACTTCGAAAGTTGTCGTTGAAGTCCCCTACTTCTGCCTTTGCACTGGAAGTAAATTCAAGAACCTTCGCTCATTGTTCGTAATATATAGTCATACTGATTTATCCATATTTGTATTGAGTAATAGGAAGATTAAAATTTAACGTGCTATCGATAACATGGTCGTTAGTGACAGAGCACAAGCTACACTTGATCAAGGTTGAATAAGAAATAGACTGTGTTCTTGTTTAAAGAACCGTCCCCATATTCAATGTAACCTACTTCGGTAAATCACGGAAAACTGAAAACTGGAGAGCTGGACGGGTATTTGTGCACTGCCGATCCTGAATGCGACTCTAGTGCCATCATCACAAACTATCTCACTCGATCCAATAAATTCGTAATTTCTCTGCACGAGAAGTGTATACTTCCAGTAAGGATGTTGGCTATGAATCTCACTGCATCAAATTTCAGTAGTGAAGCATAGCAGCATTCTGTTTACGTTTCGCTTCTGCTCCTTGTACTAAAACTATCGATTATTAATAAACTAGTTTTTTGTGCAAGTGACTAGAGCTTGAAACTTAAGCGTTGTTGTAGATAGAAGAGCACTCATTCCCGTCACTGTATTTTGATCACTTCTAGAGCATAGTTTAATCTTTCTCTTACTGAACAAAGTAAGTGCTGAATTTAATACTGGCTAAAACGAAAAGCTGATAAGTACGCTCGTACAATCAGAAAAGCCTACAATACCGATTCCTTGGGCAGATTTAGCGTTCTTGTGAGAGCTTCAGTCGACAGATGATTTAAAAAGCTATTAATAACCTGCGAAGCACCCATCTGTCTGACATTTATCACCACGCAATAGATTACTTCAACAGGAAATAAACGCTTTCTGTCATCGGAACCACTAATATTTCAAGATCTGCAGTTTATTTTCGCATTTCTATGCCGTGAAATTCGCAATGTGCTACACACCATCGATTGTGCACACTTAGTGCACACTTACTCCGTAAAAGTAGCTGATAACCAAATTTTCTCAGGAAAAGCGTTTGTTTGTTTGTCTGTCACACAGCAAGCTTGTTTATACGATGAAATTTAGGTTAACTCAAGAATGAGATTCTCATTGTGGGATTTATATCCATACTGGTAATCACACTAATTTCAGAAAAACATAATGTTTCAATATTTTAACATTTATGGCAACGTACTTTCGTGTGGGCTTTCCCTTTTTTTTCTTTTTGATCACAGCTAGTGAGGATGAGTAGGAAGAACAAACCTGTAATGTTGGGAAACAGCACTATTAGTGTCCTCCTTGGCACAGGAAATATCTGGGCGTAACGTTGCAAAGCGATAAGAAATCAAACGAGCATGTGAGAGCTGTGGTAGGGAAGGCGAATTGTCAACTTAGGTTTATCGGACGAATTTTAGGAAAGAGTGGCTCACCTGAAAATTAGACTGCATATAGCACGCTGGTGCAACCTATTCTTGAGTACTCAGGTATGCGGGATACAAACTATATCGGACTGACGGGAAACATCGAAGCAATTCAGAGGTGGGCTGCTTGATTCGTTACTAGTAATTTCGGAAAACACGTAAGTGTAACGGAGATGCTTCGGGAACTCAAATGGAAATCCCTGGGGTGTAGGCGACTTTTTTTTCCGGAAATACTACTGAGAAAATTTAGATAACCCACATTTGAAGCTGACTGTCGAACGATTCTACTGCCGCCAGCATAGATTGTACGTAAGGATCACGAAGATGAATAAGAGAAATTAGGGCTCATACGGAGGCATAGAGACAGTCGTTTTTCTCGCGATCTGTTTGCGAGTGGAACAAGTAAGGAAATGACTAATAGCGGTACAGAGGACACTCTGATACGTACCTTACGGTGGGTTGTGGTGTGTTTATATAGTTGTAGATGTAGATGACTTATACAACTAAATTTTCTTTTCAGCCTTGCTTCTCTCTGTCTGTATTATGCTCGATAGGCCATTAACAAACCATGAGAGTTTTCATGTTACTATGTTTGCTTCTTAAATGTGTCATTGTCCTGAAAGGTTGACGAGGTTAAGCTGCTACTGACTACGAAATTCTCTATGTTTTAATATTCAATCTGTTTGACTCCTTACATGGAATCATATATATATACATATATATATATATATATATATATATATATATATATATATATATAATTCATCACTTCCAGTTACTTCAACGTCTATTTATGAATAGCTGAGTACTAAAATATAGGCTATCGAGTTTGTAGCGAAAAATTGTATGACGACAGGTTTTTATATATTTACTAGCTAAGCACCTGGCCTTTCCTGGGTATGTATATATACTGATGGAAAAACAAATCACGATACTTAGAAGGAGTTGTGCGTTGCAAACGAAAGTTGGTAGGGGTGTTTCTACGTCTGAAAAATGGGTTCTATTTAGAACTCGCACTAGTCACACAAGAGTGGCTCTGATAGCGCTACTATAAGGATGCAAATCACGTTTGCGTTAAATTCACGCTGTAACGTCCGTGAGCGTTATTTCCTTTGAGATCGGACGTGGTTAATCACGAATGCCTTTAACAGGACTAAGACGCTATTATCAGCACCTCACTGAGTTTGAACGCGGTCGTGCAATAGGGCAGTGAGGAGCTGATGTTCCTTCTGGGAGAAAAACCTGGCAGAAATGTAGCCACTGTACATGACTGCTGGCAGCGGTGGTTACGAAAATGTAAGGTCGCAAGAAGACCGAGCTCCTGGCGGCCGCGTGGCACTACCGAGATGGAAGACCATCGTGGTCGATGCATGGCGCTGGGGCACCGTACCGCATTTACAAAAGCTGTTTCGGCAGCAGTTGGTACCACAGTGACACAAAGAACTTCTACAAATCGATTATTTGAAGGACAGCTCCGAGGCAGACGCCCAGTAGCGTGCGTTCCACTGAATTCAAATCACCGCCATTTACAACTTTAGTTGTGTCAAGCGAGAGCTCATTGGAGGGCAGGACGGAGGTTTGTTGTATTTTCTGATGATATCTCCTTCTGCAGTGGTGCCATTGATGGCCTTGTGTTATAAGGATCAATTGAGGGCCTGCATTCAACTTGTCTGTGTGCTAGACACTGGACTTAACACCAACAGTTATGGTCTCGGGTGCGATTTTATATGACAGCAGGAGCACTCTCGTGGCTTTCCCACGGCACACTGACTATACAAATTTATCGCCAGTCTGGTGATTCGAGCTGTTGTACTGCCATTCATGAACAGCTTACGACGGTATGTTTACCAACAGGATAACGTTCGCCCACATACCACTGTCGTAGCGCAATGTGCTCTAAAGGGGGCCGACATGTTGCATTGGCGTGCTCGATCGCCCGATCTGTCTCAAGTAGAGCACATATGGGACATCAACGGACAACAACCGCAGTATCATCCATAAGCAGGATTAATCGTCTCTGTAATGACCGACCAAGTGCTAGCGGCATGGAACTTCATCTCACAAACTGAGATCCGGTAACTGTACGACACAATTCATGCACGTCTGCATGCTAGCAGTCAGCACTCTGGCGGTTAAATCGGTTACTAATGTACAAGCATTTTACATATGCCAAGGCTTATCACGCTCTTACACTAACGTGTGATCTTGCAATGATCATGACTTACATATGTTACTTAGACGAATGTATACCAGAAACTTCATAGCTGTACATTAATTATTTTTTGGTGCTTCGATTTTTTTCTGTCAGCGTATTTCGGTATTCTAGTAGTCCATATTCTCCTTCCCTCTCACTCTGTCAGTATCCTCCTCCATCCTCTCTTGGTCTGTCTCTTCCACCCTCTCTCTCTGTCCACTTCTTCCAATGCCCCCCACCCTCCCAAATCCCTTTCCATCTCCTCCAGACCCTCTCTATTTCCATCTCCTCCTATCCCTGTTTCTGTCCATCTGAACCACGCTCCTCTCTCTATCCTTCTGTTTCCTGTCCCTCTGTTCATTTCCTCTACCCTGCGTCACTTCGGTCTCCACCTCCCGTCTATCTGCTCCTCCCCCTCCCTCTTCCCATCTCCTCCGGCACACTATGTGTTCATCTCGACCATCCTTCATCTCCCTGACTATCTCCTAGTCCCCTCTGTCTCTCCCTATCTCTTTCTTTCCCTGTCTGTGTCCATCTCCTCCTCTTTCAATCCACTGTCCATCTTCTCCTCATCCCTATCTCTGCCCATTTCTCATCTGCCTCCCTCTCCCATCTCATGCCGCCCAACTTAGCTCACCTCCGCGTTCCCCCTCTTTATCTCTCTATCGCCTCCTCCCCCTTCTCTTTCCATGTTACATTCTCACCCAAACAGGAGGCTGGCGGTTCTTCTCCCCCCCCCCCCCCCCCCCCAGCCCCCCAACAGTATTTGTTTCCAGAGCGTAGCTACTGTGTTTACATAGCTTGGTTGAAACCATTACAAGAGATTAGAATGACCTTCATACACATGGATTTGTCAGATTATTCACATGTCAAGAATACGCGTTTTTCACATTAATTTAACATATTTCACAAGTATGTACACACGTATTTCACCTGTATCTCTCACAATTTCGCCACACCGTTTCATTTACACGCAGCTCGACATTTAGGACGTTGTGTGTCCTTAACTATGTGTCGTACAATTATATGATTTTACAAGTATATCCAGTGGTACATGTGGTTACTTGTACGAAATGTATAGCGAATATAGCTAGTAGCAAAGATGTGATAAATTGAAATGTCATACAGGATGCTGCAATTTATCCCGCAACTCTGTATGTTACGTCATGTATCCTGAATTACGTATCGTAGCATGATATATTTTTGTAGGTCATTCAGAGGCATATGTAAATATTTTATACAAAATTCATCGTGAAAAAAGTTACTACTGAAGAAATAGTAAATTAAAACTTAACCTTTCATACTGCAATTTTACTGCACTAACAGTGAAAATGTAGCAAGCGATAAACTTTTTTCCTTTCACATTTGTAGGGATTGTCACCGAAAAATATATTCTCAAGGACTTGAAATTATGTATAAAATACATTGCAGATTAGCTGGCTGTTTTTCAAGGAGTTCCTTCCAGGATGGGGGAATGGCTATGTACGTAAAGACAGTATTCCATTTGAGTACATAGACGTATCACGTCACTGCTCTGTAACGGATACTTGAATGCTGTGCAGGGGCAGTTGAATTTAGTGAAACTAAACTTCTAATTGTCGTTGTTTATAGGTCCCCTAACTCTGACTTTAGAGCATTTCTCCTCAAGCTAGAGAGAGTCCTTGATTCACTTTGTAGGAAGTACCAGAATGTAGTTATATGAGGTGACTTAAATATAAATTTTGTATATGATGGTGCAAGTAAAAGGATGTTGGTAAATCTCCTAAATTCATATCATCTGTTGCAGGCTGTGTTTTTCCCAACTAGGGTGCACGGGAACAGTAGCACACCCAAGGACAATATTTTTATTCATTCTTCATTACTAGATGGGCATTCTGTTAGTAAATGGGTGAATGGCCTTTCAGACCAAGATGCACAAGTTTTAACACAAAAAGGCTTTTGTACTCAAACAAATGTCACATGTAATTACAAACTATGAAGGAAATTTAATCCAGTAGCAATAGAGAGATTTTTAAACCTTGTCAAGGAACAATTGTGTCAGGATATTTATAGTGCCGATAACTTAGATGATACATATAATGCTTTCCTTAACACATTTCTCCTGCTCTTTGAGGATTGCTTTCCATTAGAACGTTCTAAACAGGGTACTAGCAGTAATAGGCAACCCAGGTGGCTTACTAGTGGGATAAGGATATCATGTAGAACAAAGTGGGAATTATATCAAAATGTTAGAAGTAATCACGATCAAGCAACAGTAGCCCATTGCAAACAATATTGTAAGGTGCTTAAAAATGTTATTAGGAAGGCAGAGTGTATGCGGTATGCAAATAGAATAGTTAATTCACAGGATAAAATTAAAACCATATGACAAATGAAAAGCAACAGTTTGCTTTTGTTCTATAATATTACTTTTATCATTAACCGGTTTTCGGCTTACAAGACGATCTTTAGACATTTACTGAGTATCATCACCAAAGAAGTTACAATGTTTGCAAACAACATTGGAAGAGAAGTAACACGTCCAGACTGAAGTAGAAACATGCAGTAAATAACATCTTCCACAGTGTGGTGGTAATGCAATGAAAAAGTAAACGTAGAACAGTACATACATAACAATGGAGTAGACAGGAAAACCTTTAACACAAAATAGGAATAGCATGCCTACATAACAGTTTCTATTAATAAACAGAACTAATAAAATAAAAATAAAATTAGTACTAGACAAGGCTACATCAGGAGGTATGAAACATGGAGAGTGATACACAAACCAATTAAAAGAAGAGACAATTATCAGTGTAACTACAGAATACATAAGGAACTTAAGCAATATAAATAAGATAAATGGAAATAACTAAATGCAGGAAAATGAAGGCGATTGAGGGAACCTACAGTCAATGAATTTTTGAGAGTGTGGTGGTACTGCATTTTAACATTAACATTATAAACGAAACAGTGACTGTAACAATTTGCATTAAATAAATGAGCAAAGTAAAATATGAACAATATTACAACTACAAGGGGTATTAAACATCGACAGTAATACAAGTACCAGTTAAAAGAAACGTTAACTATTGAAACTGTAGTCTATATGGAATACAAAGACAACTTCTACAAAACAAAAGAGCTTAATGAATACAGGAAAATGGGAATATATAGGAAGACACAGTGTGGGAAGTAATGAACAACAAAGATGATTGTATGAAGTTTAGGAGAGGGGAAGTGTTGAGCTTTGTCTGGTCATTTAGGATTAGATCTGGACTGTGAGCAAGATGTTTGTTAATTTCCAGGGCTTCTAGCAGGTCGCGTTTATGGCCTAGTAAACAAAATACTCCTCTGTGATACAGACAAGGGGGACATTGACGGAGTGCCTAGCAGAATATTGAAGTACTGTGCTGAACATGTTAACCCTGTATTTTGCCATATTTGCAATTTTTCCTTTAGGATTGGTCAGTTTACTGAACGAATCAAGTACTCAGCAATAAAGCCGCTTTATAAAAAGTGCGATATGGATAATGTAGACAATTTTAGAACTATTTCTATTCCACCAGTGTTCGCTAAAGTTATTGAAAAGGCTGTGTATATAAGGATAATTGGTTATTTTATATCACACGATTTGCTATCAAACGTCCAGTTCGGATTTAGAAGTCGTTTAACAACTGAAAATGTTATATTCTCTTTTCTCTGTGAGCTACTGAATGGATAAAACAAAATGTTACTACAGCTAGGCATATTTTTCGATTTAACTAAGGCATTTGATTGTGTTGATCACAAAATGTTGTTCCAGAAGTTGGACCATTACGGAATACAGGGAGCAGCTCATAATTGGTTCACCTCTTACTTTAACAACAGACAGCAAAAGGTAATTATTCACAATGTTGAAAATGGCTGTGATGTGGAGTCTGAGTGGGGTACAGTCAAGTGGGGTGTGCCCCAGAAATCATTGTTGGGTCACTCGTGTTCCTTATTTCTATAAATGATTTGCCCTCTAGTATTATGGGTAACTCTAAGATATCTCTGTTTGCTAATGACACTAGCTTGGTAGTAGAGGATGTTGTCAGCAAGACTGGTTCGGTTCCAAATAGTGCAGTTCATGACCTAAGTTCATGGCTTGTAGAAAATAAACTAACACTAAATCACAATAAGACTCAGTTTTTACAGTTTCTAACACACAATTCAACAAATTCTGACGTTTTAATTTCACAGAATGGGCTTAAGATTACTGAAACTGAACAGTTCAAACTTCTAGGTCTTCAGACAGATATTAAACTGTCTTGGAAAGCCCACGTTCAGGATCTTGTTCAAAGACTTAATGCTGCTATTTTTACTATTCGAACGGTATCGGAAGTGAGTGAAAGTTCAACACGTAAATTAGTCTACTTTGGTTATTTTCATTCACTTATGTCGTATGGTATTATATTTTCGGGTAACTCTTCTGATACGAAAAAAATATTTTTGGCTCCGAAACAGGGGGTTCGGGCAATAAATGGTGGAAGTTCAAAAAACACTTGTCAGCCCCTGTTTACGGGTCTGGGTATTTTGACATTGACCTCGCAATATTTATATATTCCTTAATGTCAAATATCTTCTTGATCAGCCTATTTTCGTTCATCCTATAAATGTGCCCATAGAATTTAGCGCTTCTTTTTCTGATGTTTGTAATTGTCTCTGTCGGTTTGTACAGTTCTTTTGTCGATCTTTTTATTCAGAACCCCTGTCTATGAACTGGCCCATAGATCTTTCTCAGAATTTTCGTCTCTTGCTTTTCCATTTCCTTGATTTTCGTTCTTCCCCTGATTAATGTCGTTTCTGAGGCATATAAGGCTTCAGGTAAGGCTGGTGTGCTGTAATGTCTTATTTTGGCATTAATTGAAATATTTATTTTGTTGTAATGGTTCCGTGTAAGTCTGCCAGCTTTTTGTAGTTTTGCAACTCTTTCTTCATTGTCTGTTGAATTTAGTCCTGTTTTGTGTATAACCTCTCCCAGGTATTTGAAACTTTCTACTTGCGCTATCTGTCCCTACTTTGTCACCAACGGGTTTCTGTCTGTGGATTTTGTGTCCCTGTACTGGGTTTTTTCATACGAAATTTGTAGTCCTGTTCTGGCTGCGATTTCATGTAGTGTGTAGAGCTTCTTTGGCCTCTTTTCTGTTGTTTGTTATGGTGGCTATATCATCGGCAAAGGCCAGACATTTTATGTTGATTGTTTTATTTGTGTGTCTCCCCATCTCTACCCCATTGACTCCTTCGTCTCATGTCCTGATTATTTTCTCTAAAACTGCGTTAAGTAAAATGGGTGACAAACCATCCCCCTGTCTCACTCCTGTCTTGATTTCGAACGGTTCCGAGATTTCTCCCATGAACTATGCTTTGGCTTTTGTATTTGTTAATGTTTCCTGGTTTAGTTTCCTGGTCTTGTTGACTAACTTCATTTCTTCCAGTGTACTGAAAAGTGTTTACCTAGAGAATCGTAGTCCTCCTTGAAATCAACAAATGTTATTGTGGTGTTTCTGGACTTTTTCGTTGTTAATATTGTTCTCAGGCACCAGATCTGTTCAGTGCACGATCTTCCTTTCCTGAACCCTGCTTGGTACTCTCAGATATGTGGATCTATCTGAGGTTCTAGGCGATTTAACAGAGCTTTGGACAGAATTTTGTATGTCACAGGCAGTAACGAAATTACTCTATAGTTATTAGGGTCTGTATTGTCTCCTTTCTTGTGGAGGGAATGTATTAGGGCTGACTTCCATTCTTCTGCCTCCTTTTCTGTTTCCCAGATGTTTTTGGTTACTGTGTATTTTGGGTGTAATGTTTTCATCGTCTAATTTCCATATTTCTGAAATCAGACCATCTTCTCTCGGCGCTCTGTTGTTTTTCAATGATTTTATAATGTTCACTATTTCTTCGTGTATTGGGCGGTTAGGAGCCCTGGTTACGTTTTGGGTTTGTGAACTGTAATCTCCGTTTTGGTTCATCGCAGCTGAGTAATTGTCAAAGCATCGAACATTACACTTGACGTGTAAATAAATAAATAAATGCTCCTATACTCAAATACAGGATGAGAGTTTGCCCAGTATATAATTTGTCACAATTGTCACTCCAATTTTGTATATCCCTGACTTATTGAAGTAGTCTCTTCTGGTAGTGCATCCTATAATATTAGTAATATTGTATTCAGTACACAATCTCGCTGTTCGTATTTTTCAAACTTTTGGATATTTTTTATAAATGATTCCATAATAAGGAAAACTAAGATTTTTGTGTTTGTTTGACTTTGTTACTTTATAAAGTAATAAATTCATTTGTGTCTGATTTTTTATGAACTACCGGGATCTATCTGTAAATATCATTAATTCTCTTTGATTTGAAGTTATTTTCTTTGGCAAAATTTACAACAAAAGCTAATTCGTTGCTTATCTCACCTTAAAGAAGTGTAAAATATGTTACCCTCCTTATCGTGGAGTGAAAGGATGCATTTTTATTGATTTCTGGGGGGCATATTTCGTTATTGATTAATGTATCTGTAGTAGTTGGTATTCGATAATTTCCAAATTTGTGCAATGACTTTCTATCTTTATTGTGATATCTAAGAATTTAAAAATAGTTATTTATTAGAATTTTACTGGTGAATTTGATATTATCACCCACACTGTGAGATGCAAGCTGAACCGTTTAGCATACCCCTAACATGTGATTCGATCCATTGTGTCCTACAGTTAAGGGAAGGTCCCCATAAGATTATGCAGATGTAGGAGAGACGATGTCGCATAATGGATAATGTCTTATAAAAAGAAAATTGCTACAGGTGGCCCATTTAAGCATTAAAGTATGGGTACCACACCTCACATTGATGTATTACTGAAGGGACCCATCAAACTACAAAAAGAAACGAGCAGTTACCACACCAATTTTGTTTATTGCGTTAGACATACGACAAAATGATTTACCCAATGAGTCAAGCACACAAACATTTAATAAGTACACGAGAGATTGCAGATACTTGGACACATGAAAACATATTATGGTATTACATCGCGGATATAACCTATGACTGCCAATTTTGAGTGTAGTTCGGCCTCTGTACTTGGAGAACTCTCTCTCTCTCTCTACGGATATCCTCTACCGCTGCCTAAAGTGAAGTGCGTTGTCGACGACATCCCTGAAGCTTGTCTACACCTCTATGTCCCTGCAGCAAGTGTGATCTGGCGTTACTTATTTGATTCAGCCAGCGGAAGACTCTCGCCAACAATCTGCAGCAAAATTTGCAAGTTACGACAAATAATAATTTTAATATCAGTTCTAAGGATTTCCTATTCTCGCAGAGTTTGTCACAGTTGGCCAACAATGGTACGGAATGGAAAAGAAGGCAGAAGACTCTCTCGCTACATGACAGATGTTCAGCCACGGCCAGTCACAAACCTTGCATGTAGGCAGGTGGGAAATCGTCCCTTCTACCGATGTAATTACTGTGAACCAATCACAGAATCCTTTACTCGCGTTGAAACGAA
Source organism: Schistocerca nitens (assembly GCF_023898315.1). Lineage (NCBI taxonomy): Eukaryota > Metazoa > Arthropoda > Insecta > Orthoptera > Acrididae > Schistocerca > Schistocerca nitens. Next base: position 957,077,960 of record NC_064616.1, read on the forward strand.
CATTCCTTCACGTCACGGCGACATCCTACTCTTGGCCCCATGGCCTGAAGCTCTGCATTTTGACTTCACCTTCGGTTGTTATCTAGCTAAAACATTCCTTTTAGCGTCTTACACAATGTAGTTTTTAAGGAACACAGTCCTCCAGCTCCTACGTTTCAGCTATGCGGATACACTACACTGTCATTTCCCTGTTCTACAGGTTCATTTTTTCCACCATGTACAAACTCTAGGGATTAATCGATGAGAGGATACGGAACAAAAAAGGTCTAATGAACTTCAGTCCGGAAATGCATGGTTTTCATGCTAGAGACCATTTATTCAATCATACTTTGTTACAAAGACTGCCCCCACAGTTACAGTACGCATGGTTTCCTCATAGACGGTGGTTATGTTCCTCATACATCATCCCCTAGCGCTCTCTGCTGCCATAGGGACTGGTAATGTTGTTTCTGATTCACTTCTCTTGCTGACTCACCTTGTAGTGGATGTGATACAGCATTGTACATAATCGTACCGTATTCGAATCAAGAGCCTTCCGACATTGTGTTTACTTACGGAAAGGCAAAGGGTAACAGCCGGCGACGGGCAGCAAGGTTGTATGAGGAGACCTATCCCCGCCGACAACAACCACAGCATTCAATTTTTGCAGCAGTGTTTCACCGTTTATCAAACACATGGTCGTTTCAGGAGGCAGGAAATAATGAAGGACGTACCCTAAATGTTCAGAACAGAGACTTGGAGGAAAATGTGATTAGCACCGTGGTAGGAGACTAGGCAGCTGGCCCGCCAGTGCAGGGTAAGCCAGACGACTGTGTGGAATATTCTCCATGACAATTGTTACTACCCTCATCACCTACAGCGTGTGCAAGGCTTACCAGCGACAGACTTTCCACATCGGGAGAAGCTTTGTCACTGGTTTCTTCACCAGGCAACCACTATTCCGGAGTTTGTGTGATACCTTCTATTCACTGGTGAGGCCACCTTTACGCGGAGTAATATCTTCCACTTTCGAAACAGTCGTCAGCGGGATAATATGCAGAATCCCCATGGTATGGTGACAGCGAATCATCAGCATCAGTGCAGCCAGAATATCTGGGCCGGGATAATTGGCGACCGTATTTCGGAACCAGTCTTCCTTCCACGTCGCCTAACAGGCCGGAACTATCGACGTTTCTTGCGGGTGACTTTGCCTCACCCGCTGGAAGAAGTGCCATTGATGATTTGAAGGGTTATGTTGCTGCTGCATGATGTTGCACCAGCCTACTTTGCCGTTAACGCCTGGAAATATGTCAGTCGTATCTTCCCTGGTCGATAGATGGGACGAGGGGTCCAGCTGCATGGCGTGCTCCTTCACCGGAATCACTAGTGTGATTTCTGGTTATGGGGCCATCTCAAAAGTATCGCGTATCTAGAGCCCATTTCTACATGTGGAGACGCTGGAGGAGCGTAGTCATTCTGCCTTCCACATAGTACGGATGCAGCCTGGCCGACGTGAACATGTGAGACAGAAGATGCTACTGCGCGTGCATGCATGCGTCGAGGCACATGGAAATCATTTTCAACACATGATGTAACTGTGGCTGCATAGTACAGCACGTATTAGACAGCAGTCTCCGTAACAACATATGACCGAATAAATGGTCCCTCGCGTGGAAACCGTCCTTTTCCGGACAGAAGTTGACTAGATCTTTCTGCTTCCGTATCGTCTCATCGATCAGTCCCTATAGTTTTTACATGGTGGAAAATATCACCCTGTATAACTATGCACAGGTGGCTTTCATTATCATACAATATTACGACACTTCGGTTACGTTACATTAATTTTCCTGTCATGAGCAAGCTAAAGAATGCCCCCACAGCTGCTGAAATAACAAGTCTCCATTACCGTATTAAAGAAAAGGAGAAGAAGAAGTGCCGGCAGATGTGGCCGAGCGGTTCTAGGCGCTTCAGTCTGGAACTGCGCGACCGCTACGGTCGCAGGTTCGAATCCTGCCTCGGGAATGGATGTGTGTGATGTCCTTAGGTTAGTTAGGTTTAAGTAGTTCTAATTTCTAGGGGACTGATGACCTCAGATGTTAAGTCCCATAGTGCTCAGAGCCATTTGAACCATTTTGAGAAGAAGAAGCAATTAGCAGTACAATAATTGGAAATGGTGAATCTTTTCTGCAGTTTTCATGCAGCGTTGAAGAAATCACTGTACTGACTACTGGGATCTGCATAATACATTATAAAAGCAGGTTACGTGACAATTTGTGCATCAACTGCTACATAGCAATACTATTTAGTAGTGATGCATGATGCCTGTGTCATCTTTTTCTTTAAAAGGAAATAAGAGGTGGGGCTACACTATATTGGAAGACTTGGGCCTATTATTTTGTGCTATTATTGTATATTTTCGCTAATTATATCAGTATGCACATAGATATTTGCTGCATGATTGTAATCTTCTCTATGTTACAATTGCAGACTTAATCCTCTAGCCATTAAAATACTTTTTTCCTTGCCAAATATCACATCTCTTTATTAAGAATTGCTTATGAAATGTTAGTCATATCCACATTACGTGAAATCGTTGAGTTAGAACAATGATGAAACCGTCCTCTTCACGGTTTTTAATGGAAGGTGAAAGCTGATATGTTTTTAGTGGTGGAACTTTGCTACATCCTGAAGATGAAAATCTTTCGAATAGTTGGAGAATAGCAGGAAATGAAAGGCAGCTGAATGCTTGACAATCTCTCAAAACAGAGCACCAGCTGGAATAGTCGCCTCCATAGCCGAAGTCCACTTGATCAGTGGCTCTTGATTTGTTGATCCCTGGTCATGGCAGAAATTGTCAACGCTAGTATTTGGTCGATAAGCAGAGGACATGTGGTGGTACACTTAATTTTTTTTGCTTTATTGTAATTTACATTTCCCATCAGGGGCAGGCTGGCAGCAGCATAAGCGCTGCTCCTCAGCCGAGAGACATAATTTGACAGGAAGACATTTAAAACAATATAAAGAAGAAAACATGGCGGAATATAGAAACAAAAAACGCGGAACTTAAGAAAAGAAAGCATACAAAGTGGTGACTGTCAAACGGAAGTAAAAATCTAAAAAAATAATTACACGAAAAACACACACTGGACTAAAAGGCATCAGGTAAAGTATGGCCAAAGCATAAAAAGTCGCAGAACGATTAAAACAGCCACGTGACTGACAGCGTAGCACGGAGGACGACAAACAGGTCGACCACACAACTAAAACCACATCAGTAGATGACACTGTATAATGGCACCGATACACAACACTAACGCTGCACACTCATGATGAATAAAAACGTGGGAGGATCTGCCAGGGGGGGACAAGGGAGAAGTTAAAAGTAGGTGAGTAGGGGGGAAGAGAAAGGGGGATGAGGTGGGGGGCGCGCCAAAGGTGGGCTGGGGAGGGAAGGGACAGAGATGAAAACAGCCAAGGAGAGGGTGCAGGGGCTTAGGGGGAAGGAGAGAAATTCGCTCTGGAAGAAGGAGGGGAGAGGAAATGGGGGGAGGGCTGGGTAGGGGGTGCAGGAACAATGCCGGGTTACAGTTGGAAGGAAGGGTAGATGTCACAGTGATGTTCAACATCTGGGAGGGGGAGGTGCTGGAAATTGCCCTGATGAAGGAGATGGAGGGTGTGGAGGTAGAGTGTGGGAGGGGCGGGGAAAGGGGATGAAGTCATACAGGAGTTGTGTGGGGGAAGGAAGGCGGATATGGAAGGCAAGGCGGAGCATGTGCCATTCGAGGATTTGGAGGGCCTTATAAAAGTGGGGGATGGTATGGGTGGAGATCAAGGCAATACTTGCATAACAGAGGATAGGACATATGTGGGATTTGTAGGTGTGGAGGATGGTGGAAGGATGCAATTTCCATGTCCAGACAGACGGGAGTTTCAGGAGGGAGAGGTTGGATTGGGCATCTGCTGGATGGTCAGGAGATGAAGGGTCCAGGTGAGGTGACAGTTGATGGTGAGGTCAAGGTACCTCAGGGTGGGGGACGACCATAACTGGTGAGGTAGAAATCGTGGAGACAGAAGGAGCAGGTGGTGCAGCCTATGATGATTGCATGGGTTTTGGAGGGGTTGATATGACAGAATCACTGGTTACACCAAGTGGTGAACTGGTCAAGGTGGGTTTGGAGGATGCATTGGGACTGTTGAAGGGTAGGATGCGACATCATCAGCATATTGGAGGAGGTGGACAGGAGGGGGTGGCTTGGGCATATTTTCGGTGTACAGGAGATAGAGGAGAGGCTAAGGACAGAACCCTGGGGGATGCCAGCAGTGGGATAAAAGATACGGGAGTTGGTGTTGTGGGGAGTGACATAGGAAGGGCAGTGTGAGGGGAAGGAAGTGACCATACGGACAAAACTGATAGGCAGGACGTAGGTTTGGAGTTTAAAGAGGAGACCGGAATGCCATATACAGTGGTAGGTATTTTGGAGGTCGAAGGAAACAAAAATGGCAGAGCAACGGGAGTTAATCTGAAGGGAGAGAAGGTAGATGACGTTAAGGATTTGGTCTTCAGCAGAGGGTCAGAAGCCACACTGGGTAAGGGGGAAGAGTTGGTGTTGATTAAGATGGTGATGGATACGATGGGAGAGGATGGATTCAAAGACCTTGCTGAAGATGGAGGTGCATCAGACGGGATGATAGGAAGAGGCGACAGAAGGGGGTCTGTTGAGTTCGAGGAATAAGACGACGCGGAAAGTCTTCCACAGGTCAGGGTAGAAGCTGGTAGAGGGGATGACGTTGTAGAGATTTGCAAGGATATAAAGGACCGTCAAGGGGCTTTGTCTAAGGTCGCGGTAGGTGACACAGTCGTGACCAGTGGCCATGTTGCAATTTGACTGGAGGATAAGTTTAATTTCATGTGCTGTGATTGGAGTGTTGATGTTGGAGGGTGGCTGCTGCCCAAGTACTGGAGACTAGGAGCAAGTGGAGCGACCAAGGTATCGGTGCGTTTCTTGAAGGTGGTGAAAAGAGAATAATCACAGGGGGAGACCATTAGGGACAGAGAAGACCTCAGAAATGTGGGAAGCGAAATGGTTGGCTTTATTGAGGTTGTTGGGAAGGGGGCAGTCGTTATGGAGACGGGGATAATATGGTGTGGAATGAGAACCAGTAAGGCAGTGGAAGGCGGAGCAGTACCTGGGTGAGTTGATAGGGAGGGTGGCGTTTAGTTGTGTACAGGTCTGGGGCCAGTCCCAGCATTTCTTTGCTGTAATAAGGTTCCGTACGTGTTGCTATATTTGCTGGTGATGTTGGAGTGTATCCCTGTCATGAGTGCACAGGAAGGAGAGATAGAGTCAGTGGGATTTGTGGAGGAGGACAGCCCATCGAGGGAGAGTGGGACAATGGTGGTGGATCGTGTTAGTAGGAACATAGGCCTCCATGGTGCCAGTAATGACCTTATGAAGGAAGTACGAGGCATGGATGTTGTTGTTGTCATGATGGTGATAGGTAAGAGAGTGGCTTTCGACCTGGGTGGCCATGGATTCCCTGTAGGCATCCCAGTTGGTGTGATGGTAGTCATATACTACCTTGGGAAGGGGTGCAGGGCAGGGAGCCAGAGGGGGGTGGTGAGCAGACATTAACGTGAGAAAGACAGGGAGGTTGTCACTACCTGTGGGGTCAAGGATGTCGATGGCGATACACACAAGGATGTCGGCAGAGGCAATAACAACATTGGGGTGGTGTCACATTCGGGATGGGTGTGCTGGAGAAGGGGAACAAGGTCACCTTGAATAGTGGGGAGGAAGTGATGCCACTGCCGAATTGCGGCAGGGGAGCAGCTATGGACGTTGATGTCAGCGGCAATCACAAGGGTGAAGTAGGTAAGGTCAATGTGGGAGATGAAGTCATAGGGAAGAGGACCAGTGGAGTGGACATAGATGGTGGGGCAGGTAATGGTGAGGTATGGGGAAGAAGATGCTGAGGATAATATGTTCAGTGGTGATATGGAGGAGGGGTTGTGGCCAGATGGGGATGTGCATAAGGTGGTTGAGGCTGACCCCACCTTGCACTCGAGGACCAGGAGCCTCAATGAGGTGGAGGATATAGGGAGAGGTGCAGATAGTGTGGTGGGGCTAGAGAAAGGTTTCATTCAGAGGGAAGGTGCCAACCCGGTGGCGGGGAGGGTGTTCATGAGGAGGTGTTTGTTGGTGTGGAGGGAGCAGGTGGTACGGAATAGGATGTGACACTCTTGCCTCACCATGATGTGAAGAGCGGGGGATGAAGAGAGGGGAGGGAAGAGCCCTAAACTAGGGTGTTGAGGTGGGTAAGGTGAAGTGGGCTTGGTTGTGGGAGTAGGTGGCGAAGGTGTTCAGGTGAAAGATGGATCGGGCAGCAAGGGAGGCCTGTAGGAGGGTGTGGGGGCGTTGAAGAGGGTGTATGTTTTGGAGGACTATGGTGAGGAACCAGTTGAGATCTTCAGCTGTGGGGGGTGGACCAATGGAATTGTTGGGGTGGATAGGGGTTTGATGGGACAGACGGGGACAGTAAGCTCAGAGGTGGCAGGAGTGTATTAGCTTTACACATGTGGGAGTAGGTGGGATGGGGGCTATTGCAAGTATTACAGGAAGGAGGATTGGCGAGGTTGGGGCAGCGTTTGAGAAAGTGGGAAGCCTTGCAATGGGGACTGGTGGGGGGTTTAATGGAGTTGGGGGTTAGGTGATTGTTTAACAGCGCTGGCAGCAGTAAGGTTGGGGAGGCGATTTGCAGGTCCAGATGTTGGTTCAGTTCCACCAACACCTCATCCTCCATGATCACTGGGCTGAGCTTGGCGATCACAGTGGTGTAGGTGGGGGGGGGGCGATGGTGATGCTGGGGCTGAAAAGGAGAGGTAGAGGACAGGAAGGGTGTCAGGGACGTGTGAGGGCCAAATATAATCAGTGGGCATTGACAGAGGAGGTCCGTATGAAAGGAGGGGAAGGGGGACATGGTGAGGACTGAGTTCCGGTGGGGAATCAGTTGGGAGATGGGAGTACCAGCTAGATACTTGCATATCTCTGTGGTGAGGGTATGGGCATCAAGGGACTTGGGGTCTGGGGTGGACAGTACAAAGGCGAGAAGGTGTTGGCTGTGGAATGGGTGTCCAGGGGAGGGGTGGTGTCCATGGAGGCTATGGAGGGAGGGGGAGGAGGCGGTGACCTTTTGTGGGAAGTGGTGGGAGCAGAGTTGGCAATGACGCACTTATGGGATTTCTTTGAGCAGAGAGGAACAGGGATGAGAATGAGGTGGTGGCGGCAGATCCCCTAGGCATGGTGAAGGTGCTGGGAGATGCAGCTGGTTCAGCAGTGGCACAATTGTCCCAGCATGACGAGATGCGGGTGGGGGACGCAGATGATGATGCGATGGACGGTGGGGGTGATATGATAGAGGGGAAGCCCACCTGAGGGATGGCAGCAGAGGTGGCAGCGGAGGCATACGTGAGGGCAGGGGCAGGAGAGGGATCAGGTGCCGGTGTGGAGGCTGGGTAAAGGCTGCAGATGTGGCGTAAACAGCAGGGGAGGAGATGAGGGAATGGGCGGAGAGAAGGAGAGGTATAAGGAGGGAGGCCAGGGGCGGCACTCCAAGAAGTGACAGTGGGTGTGGGGAGGGGGAGATGTAGATGACAGTGGAGGTGGGGAGGCTCATGATGGACGGATGGCGACGGACGGACGGACGGACGGCGGCAGACGGATAGCAGGCGGCGGCGAGCACCGGGCGGCGGCGGCAGCGAGCACCGGGCGTCCGCAACGGCGACGGCGGTGGCGGCGGCGGCGGCGAGTTACAGACGGCGGCTAACAGACAGGCAGGCAGGCAGCCAGGCAGGCAAGCAGGCGGACGGACGACAACAGCGACAGGCGGTAGCGAGCACCGGACGTCGGACGGCGGCGATGGTGGACGGACGAAATAGCCGGCCTGCAGGCAGGCAGACAGGCAGACAGACCGACAGACGGATGGATGGACAGCAACAGCAACAGCAATAGGCGCTTCGAAACCGTAGATTGCACCCCGATGGTAGCCCAGGCTCTGCAATCTGTCAACTTCAAAGTGAGGGGACCCAACTCTCGAGATGTCTATACTTTACACACCAGTTTTATGTATTAACATCACAAAGCGAGTGCCTGTGGCACTATTAATGATTAGTCGACCATCGAATAGATTTGTGAAGTTCTGTGAACACATGGGTGCTATTTTAGAGAAGTAGGCTATGTGTTAGAATCGGTTTTCCCCTCTCCCTTCTCTCTCTTCATCATCAACAACAGATACACAGTCATATTAATCTGAGCACGGCCTACGTTCGATGCCAACGTACAATAACCGTTCATAGATGACAGGAGGAAACACTAGTAGTATAAAGTATTTAAGGGGCGTGAGGGGGAAGCGGTAAACAGTGTAGTCACTGCAATGAGGAAATGGAGGGATATATCACAGGACCAAAACTGTATGGTAATTGGCTTTCGGGCCGAGGATGGAATTACTTCCGTAACGGCTAAGTTAGTAAACTGTCCGTGTGCTGCTGACATTAAAGTATATCGCGTATGGCAAAATAGCGCTGTTGAAAACAGACACCAAGGTAACTTTCGTGCACCATGTGCCATACACGACAGGGGTAAACGACGGCTGCGGAGAAGTGTAGAGGGAAATAGACCCGCAACTGTTGAGCAAGAGACTGCCCAGAGAACCAAGGGGCTACCGACAGTGGCTTCTCAACCATCGTTTAGCAAACGTTGCGGTGTATGGGCCTCAGTACGTGGCGGCCATGGTGACTGCTGTTTATTTATTTGTGGTAAGATCTTATGGGACCAAACTGCTTAGGTCATTGCACCCTACTTAATCTAACTTAAACTAACTTACGCTATGAACAACAAACACACCCATGCCCGAGGGAGGACTCGAACCTCAGACGGGGTAGCCTTGCGTACCGTGACAAGACGTCCCAGACCGCGTGGCTTCCCCGCGCGGCTGACTGCTGTTTATCGGCGATGAGGGCTGCAGTTTGTACGCCATTACCGCAACTGGACGTCCACTGAGTGGTGACAATTGGCCTTTTTAGATGAACCACGTCTTATGCGACGCTGAACACATGGTCGTTGGTGTGGATGTCGTGAAACTTCTATAAGAAAACACCTTGTAGTAATCGAATGGAAGTGCCCGTCTAAGGGCATTCCCTGGGTTATCTCGTCGTTCTGAAAGGCAGAATGGATCAACACAAGTATACATCCGTCCGTGGGGGGCATGTCCATGTCTATATGTTGTCTGTTTTTCCTCGGAGTGATGGTGCCTATCTACAGGACATTGCAACATGTCACACAGCTTGACATATACCTGCGTGGTTCGAAGAGTACCAGGATGAGTTTACCATATCCCCTGGCCAGCAAACTCCTCGGATATAAATCCTGTCGAGAATCAATGCGACCACCTCGATCGGGCTGTTGGCACCATGGATCCTCTACTGAGAAACCTAGCACAGTTGCCATGGCCCTGGAGTCGTAATGGCTCCACATCCCTGTCCGTACCTTTCAGAAACTCATTTACTCTCACCCTGCACGTCTCGCAACGGTTCGCACTGCAAAAGATGGTTACTGAAGTTTCTGAAAAGTAGTCCCTTTAATGTAACTGGACAGTGTATAACAGCAAAACTCCAAATCTACTCAACAGAAGCACCTATACTTTACAGATCCACTTTAGGCAGAGTTCTTACATTTCGCGAAGGATATATGCAGTGGTGCACGAATATAGGTAGCCATTCCAGTTATTCTACTGAATCTACCTATAGGAATCTGCGCAGACATCAGTTTAATACGCTGATTTTTCACCAGTAAGAAAGAAGAAGGAATCATTACATAGGAACCATCCTGTTATTCACATCAAGCGGTATAGGGAATCCGCAGAAAACATCAATCACGGTGGCTTAAGTCGATATAATCCCTAGTTCTCCGAAAGCTAGTCTAATGTTTGTCACTGTGTCGTTTAACGCGACGTTTCGGGTGATGTGGCTTCACATGTTCGCACTCATTGCGGTGTTATCGTCTAGTAGTTAATAATGATTTATACTGTCTCCTAGAATTCAGTCGCATTGGAAGACTACTGTCTGTGGCTCTATGTTGTCTAGGGGATGGGTTGCATCCACAACTTTCTGTTCGGCCAATAATCCACTACATCCTGTTAGCACTTATGCTGTAAATAAATCATTAATCGTCAAACGAAGAAAAAAACGCCAGTCCCGACTATTTGTTGTACTATAAAGAAAAATTGTGTCGAACATAAACGATTTTATTTCCCGGTCTTGTATAGATAACGAAAATTCAAACGTTGCACGAAGATCGTGAACTATAATTATTACAAATGAGATTATCATTATATACTCATATTCAGGAAAAACAGAACACCTTGAACGACCGGAATAGGACGTTCGTACCAACAGCACACGTACATTAGTATATTCTGCAAAAATGATTAGCATTTGAACCTTTTTGGCCTGCGGGTTCAAGGTCAACATCGAAACTGCTTCGAAACACTACCTACCGGCAAAATGCGCCTGCGGCTCTCGTTGTCGCTATAAACCGAAGATAATCGATCAATGACTTGAGCAGACGTCCAGCATGTCTCGCAGAAGTATTTGCGAACCGTATAATCAAATCAACAAGTTTAAAAGACGGCTCGTGATTGGCATGAGAGAACGTGGTGCATCAGTCCGTAAAACTGCTGCTCGTGTGGCACGAAGTGTTTCGGCAGTGCAAGGGATGTGTGCAGAATGGTTCACGGAAGGCCGCAAAGGACAACCTGATGGATCAGGTCGCACCACACAGACCATCCACCAAGAAGATCGACACCTAACCCGAAAGGCATTGCAGGACAGATCTGCGTTCTCCTCAGATCTGGCATAACGGTGGAACAGTGTACCAAATCGTACAGTGTCAGGAGTGGCACTCCATCGCTGTTCATTACAGCATCGGCTACATGCGCGTCGTCCACTTCTCTGCCTACCTTTGACGAATGCGGAGAAACATGATAGACGACAATGGTGTATGGAAGGAGGTCACTGGGGACCGGAATAGCATCAGATAGTGTTTCTGGTCGAATCCTGGTTCTGTTTGACAATGATAGCTGCATTTTGGTTCGCAGCAGAAAGGGAGAGCGGCATCACAGTGACGGCAATCGCACAAGACATACAGCGCCAACTCAAGGCCTTATCGTGTACAATGCTACTGGGTGACCAGTGTCACTTACGTGAATGACATCCTACGACCAGTAGCCATAACATTTCTGCACATCACTCCATACGCCATATTTCAACAAGACAATGCACGACCACGTGTTGCTGCATGTAGACGTGCCTTCTTGGTGTCACAGGATTTCAGCCTTTTGCCCTGACCAGCCAGATCACCAGAATGGATACGATAGGTGCAGTGCTGGGACCGAATGCCAACCACCACAGATGAACTTTGGAACAGGACGCCATTTGTGGTGTCACCGCCAGACACCACACTTGCTAGGTGGTAGCCTTTAAATCGGCCGCGGTCCACTAGTATACGTCGGACCCGCGTGTCGCCACTGTCAGTGATTGCAGACCGAGCGCCACCACACGGCAGGTCTAGAGAGACGTCCTGGCACTCGCCAGTTGTACAGCCGACGTTCATAGCAATGGTTCACTGACAAATTACGCTCGCATTTGCCGAGACGATAGTTAGCATAGCCTTCAGCTACGTCGTTTGCTACGACCTAGCAAGGCGCCGTATTCAATTGATATTTATTATGTGAAGCATGTACCGTCAAGAGCGATGTACACCAATTATGGATTAAAGTTAAGTATTACAAGATTTTCGTACTTTATTGCAATTCTCAAGACATTGTCCTGTTCCAGACCTCACGCCAGTCTGCGTGTGATTAAACGCGTGCATTTCGGCTTCCTCTAGCAATACGGTGTTGGCTCTTCTGCCAACACAGCACCATTCGCAGTTTATACCCGTCGATACCATCACGCGTGGAACAAGTTATTAGGGCCCTTCGGGGACCTTGTGCCTAAAAAGCAACAGTACACATGCTGGTCCGAGATTACTGAAATGCTAATCATTTCTGCACATCAAACTAATGTACATATCCTGTGAATATGTACGTCCTATCTCTGGTCGTTAAGGTATTCTGTCTTTCTGAACATGACTGTATATGTGCTTAATCTCAATATTTATCCTACGCCACTTCCTTTATAACAATGGACCGTTAAATGTAGCACAACACGTAAATGAATTTTCATGATAATCTGTTTATTTTCCTTTCCCTTAATTTTTCTGAAACTTGGATTGTGTTTATAGGGTCTATGTACTATAGTGTCCTTCAATTTATTCATTTCTACTTCTATCACTCTAGCGTTTGGATGATTACCTGTACACTGTTCTGTACGTAGTTCTCCTATGTCATCTTTTTCCACCCTCAGTTGGGCCTTCTTACACTGTGTCAGAATAGAAGACGTAAGTTTTGGGTGTTCAAATGGGTGTGAAATCTTACGGGACTTAACTGCTAGGGTCATCAGTCCCTAAGCTTACACACTATTTAACCTAAATTATCCTAAGGACAAACACACACACCCATGCCCGAGAGAGTACTCGAACCTCCGCCGGGATCAGCCGCACAGTCCATGGCTGCAGCGCCGTAAGTTTTCCTTTCTTCAAATGATCTTGACGAATTCTAGATATATCTTTGTAACTACAGCTATTAGTATTATTATAACGATTATATACGATACTGTTTGGGTCACTGACCTTCGGCGAACAGTTAAATACTCTATTGTCTTTGCAGATTCTGTATTTCCCTTCACTGCAGACCGTGATGGACACACATACAGAAACACAATTTACTACAACCCGAAAGTACCTGTTTTCTTCCTACTGATTCTTCTTGGTCTTTTTAGGTACGCTTGTGGCCACCGTCCTTGACTATTCAGATATTGGGTTCAAATGGTTCAAATGGCTCTGAGCACTATGGGACTCAACTGCTGAGGTCATTAGTCCCCTAGAACTTAGAACTACTTAAACCGAACTAACCTAAGGACATCACAAACATCCATGCCCGAGGCAGGATTCGAACCTGCGACCGTAGCGGTCTTGCGGTTCCAGACTGCAGCGCCTTTAACCGCACGGCCACTTCGGCCGGCTCAGATATTGGGCCAAGCGACTGTAAATTTATGTAACTTCCCTTATGCTGTAAGATTGTATACAGGCCATTACTCGTCTCTGCTGCGGTGTCTGTTGGCGATAGTTACGCCATCCTTTCTCAGAGAGAGAGCATCACTTACGTGATTTAAAGTATAAAACCACTTATACTTTTCTTATGCCATAAACAGTTTTACCTCTTAAAGCCAGACTACCGAGCCTTGCTGTATCTTCGACTAGTGAACATTCCCATGCGATATGACTTGGCTGCCGATTTAGGCACAGCCACAGTTGTTCGTTGGCTCTTATCAATTCCATTCTGATATGTTGTACGTGTTCCATATCTGGAAAGATAGTGGACCAGTCGTCCACTTGACTCAAAATGTATTACCTCATACCGATAGTTAACATCAGGAAGAAACTGAAACGTTCTCTTCCCGTGCCTGAGGAATTCCATTTCTGCTGCCATTCTGTAAATATTAAACTCTTTACTACAAACACAATTGCTGCTGATTCGCTTATTTCGTGTATTTTTTCATATTGTTTTCGTTCAGGAAATAGATGCCAGATTTTTTACCTATCTGTAGGTCCTGGGGAGATACCTCCATAAAGATAGTTAGGAAGTCTGTAGATGTGGTGCTGAACGGTGCACAGCATCGTACCAAAATCTCTCGCAGTACTTCTCTCACTGCAGCGGCAGATCTGACCAGTCGTAACCTGTGTGTCCAAACACAGTCACCGTAGATTGGAATGAACAAAGAGTCGTGGTACGGTCGAGGGGCTAATGAAACGCCTTTTTGCCATGTTAATAATTTTAATGAGCATACAGCTCCTTACACGTGCCGTCTGCATATACTTAAGTTAACAAATGGTTCAAATGGCTCTGAGCACTATGGGACTTAACTCCTAAGGTCATAAGTCCCCTAGCACTTAGAACTACTTAAACCTAACTAATCTAAGGACATCACACACATCCATGCCCGAGGCAGGATTCGAACCCGCGGCCGTAGCGGTCGCGCGGTTCCAGACTGTAGCGCCCAGAACCGCTCGGCCATCCCGGCCGGCTAAGTTACGAAGTATGAGAATATGTTACAACTCCTAACAATTCCTCACTATTTTGTAATTTAACTAGAAGTAGTTCTATATTAACGTTCCATACTTCAGTATCGCAAATAGGGTCGTTAAGGCATCTTTTCGTGATACGTTTGGCAACTATTGATGTAGGACTCAACAGCGTCCTATATCGGCCCCTACAGTAATCCAATAGATAGTAGTATATCATACGTTAACAGACCGTTTTCCTTTGTCTTAGAAAGAATGTAGGTTACCGTAAGTCACCAAACACCCCTGATATATCAATCATTATACCTACAACTAATTTTGCGTATGCAGCGTACATTATTTTTTTTCCTATCATTAAATACATCCTCATTACATATTATTCTCTTTAGTAATCTTATAGACAGTAGTACAGCGTTATTGGGCCGCTCGTTTCGTTTTGTCTTCTAAAGACTAAAGGAAATCGTTAGTCATCAAACGTTCCTAATACGCGAATCATTTTGTGTCTGCATATTAATTTTCTCGATTCATTACATTTACCCTTCCTGTATCCACGTTGAGCGTTATTCAGTGTTGTCAGAGTCCTGTGGCATTTTAATCTATTGATTTGTACTTTTTACAAAATATAACCTAGGCCATTTATTAGGAAAGAAGGCCGGTACGGTTCTGGGGGTTTGGGATTTTTATATCCTCTTTTTTTATATAATATTTGGTATGCCATTTTCCAGCATTAAGTTTGTAGGGCAGTTGCAGCTCTAAGTTAATTACCATTATTCGATAATAATTTGGTAATTGAGTTAAATTGGTTTTTCGTAGCGTATCAATGTATGTATTAGACTTTGACTCACTCAGTTAAAAATATTAGGTTATCTTCGGATGCACATGACCATAGGCGTTACAGATACTGTTTTACGACGGACTAAATCTGTGACATCGGCGATGTAATCAGCCAACTAGTTTCATCGTAAATAACCCTAATGTAAACTGAATATATTCTTTTATGTGAGTTTAAGATTCCATATTGTAACACTTTGTTAATTCTGTAGTGTAAATTCCACATTGTCTGACGATGCTCTTGTTAAATTGAGCGAAACAGGTAAATAAAGAATATTTATTGTGACCTGTGGCTGTCCTACAAACTTATTTCCAACTGTAGTTATTTCCCCTGCAGGAAATATCTGCTCCTGCCATAGCTTTCTATAATATTGCAAAACGCCTCAGGTTCACACATTCATTAAATAATTGTTGCCGTAAGTAACTAAACTGGGCCACAATGATTGGACTACATCTATCGGTAGTCCATCGGGTCCAAGAACTCCGTTGAGTATCATTTCGCGTATGATTGCAGCCATTCGTATATAGCGGCTGATTTGTCGTTAGGCCCTTCGACCTTCACTCTCGTTTTTTTTATACTCATTAAAGATACAGTGATATTCGCTTAAGTTATAGTCCAAGCTGGAACTTGTGAAAGAGAAATTACGAGCAAGAACCGACCTGCCTAGCACCATATGATGGGAGGTAAATGTCCCTCCTGGGTGCTACATTAATTACAACTATCCTTCCACATCCTGTATTTGTGAAAACTCTTGTACTTTTCGCAACTAATAGCTTGTTGGCGTCTTCAAGACTTCTTTCTGCGCCGGTCGCTGTGGCCGAGCGGTTCTAGGCGCTTCAGTCCGGAACCGCGCTGCTGCTACGGTCGCAGGTTAGAATACTGCCTCGGGCATTGATGTGTGTGATCTTAGATTAGTTAGGTTAAAGTAGTTCTAAGTCTAGGGGACTGATGACCTCAGATGTTAAGTCCCATAGTGCTTAGAGCCATTTGAACTTCTTTGTGAACCTGTAAAGGTGAAGTGCAGTTGTTGAAAGGTTGAAAGGGTAATACTGCATCAGAGGTTGATAGGTGCCTCTGATAGTACAAGTATGTAACTGTGTGCTTATTTGTGCTGCAGACTGTTGATGAATTTTTATGCTTCTCATTTTGTTGCCACACCGCATGGTACTATGCTGGAGGATATGATACTGCTCATCCACACTCCAGACGTGGCGAATTGCTCACAGAACCTTAGACAAGTCTATTTTGCGAAGATAAATATTGGTTATGCTTTCTCTCTATTTCTCTCCCCTTCCCTCTTCCACTCTCCCCCCCTCTTCTCCCCTTTTTCTCTCCCCACTCCCTTATCCCTCTACCTCCACTTCTCCCCTCCCCTCTCACCCTCCCCACCCTTCTCCTCCTGTCTCCCTCTTCGTCCTCTCGCCTCTCCCTCTCTACATCTACATCTAGATCTACATGGATACTCCGCAAATCACATTTAATTGCCTGGCAGAGGGTTGATCGAACCACCTTCACAATTCTCTAGCCGGCCGGTGTGGCCGAGAGGTTCTAGGCATGTGCGGCTGGTCCCGGTGGAGGTTCGAGCCCTCCTTCGGGCATGGGTGCGTGTGTTTGTCTTTAGGATAATTTAGGTTAAATAGTGTATAGGCTTAGGGACTGATGACCTTAGATGTTAAGTCCCATACGATTTCACTCACATTTGAACACATTTAGGTTCTAGGCGCTACAGTCTGGAACCGCGCGACCGCTACGGTCGCAGGGTCGAATCCTGCCTCGGGCATGGATGTGTGTGATGTCCTTAGGTTAGTTAGGTTTAAGTAGTTCTAAGTTCTAGGGGACTAATGACCTCAGACGTTAAGTCCCGTAGTGCTCAGAGCAAGCTGAATCATTTTTGAACCACACTTCTCTATTATTCCAATCACGTATAGAGTGCAGGAAGAATGAACACCTATATCTTTCCGTACGAGCTCTGATTTACCTTATTTTTAATTTGTGATCGTTTCTCCCTATGTAAGTCGGAGTCAACAAAATATTTTCGCATTCGGAGGAGAAAGTTGGTGATTGGAATTTCGTGAGAAGATTCCGTCGCAACGAAATACGCCTTTCTTTTAATGACGTCCCTCACAAATCATGTATCATTTCTGTGACACTTTCTCCCATATTTCGCGATAATACAAAACGTGCTGCCTTTCTTTGAACTTTTTCGATGTACTCAGTCAGTCGTATCTGGTAAGGATCCCACAATGCCCAACAGTATTCTAAAAGAGGACGAACAAGCGTAGTGTAGGTAATCTCCTTAGAAGGTCTGTTACATTTTCTAAGTGTCCTACCAATGAAACGCAGGCTTTGGTTAGCCTTCCCCACATCATTTTGTATGTGTTCTTTGCAATTAAATTTTTCGTAATTGTAATACCTAGGTATTTAGTTGAATTTACGGCTTTTAGATTAGACTGATTTATCGTGTAACCGAAGTTTAACGTGTTCCTTTTAGCACTCGTGTGGATGACCTCACACTTTTCGTTATTTAAGGTCAACTGCCACATTTCGCACCATTCAGATATTTCTTCTACATCGTTTTGCAGTTTCTTTTGATCTTCTGATGACTTTATTAGTCGATAAACGACAGCGTCATCTGCAAACAACCGAAGACGGCTTCTCAGATTGTCTCCCAAATCGTTTATATAGATAAGGAACAGTGAAGGGCCTATAACACTACCTTGGGGAACGCTTGGAATCACTTCTGTTTTACTCTATGACTTCCCGTCAATTACTACTACTACGAACTGTGACCTCTCTGACAGAAAATCACAAATCCAGTCACATAACTCAGACGATATTCCATAAGCACGCAATTTCACTACGAGCCGCTGGTGTGGTACAGTGTCAAAAGGCTTCCGGAAATCCAGAAATACGGAATCGATCTGAATTTCCTTGCCAATAGCACTCAACAATTCATGTGAATAAAGAGCTAGTTGTGTTTCACAACAACGATGGTTTCTAAGCCCATGCTGACTGTGTGTCAATAGACCGTTTTGTTCAAATATGTGTGAAATAATATGGCACCTAACTGCTAAGGTCATCAGTCCCTAAGCTTACACTCTAATTAACCTAAATTATCCTAAGGACAAACAGGCACACCCATGCCCGAGGGAGGACTCGAACCTCCGCCAGGACCAGCCGCATAGTCCATGACTGCAACGCCCGAGACCGCTCGGCTAATCCCGCGCGGCCAATAGACCATTTCCTTCGAGGTAATTCATAATGTTGGAACACAATATATGTTCTAAAATTCTGCTGCATATCGACGTTAACGATATGGGCCTGTAATTTAGTCGATTACTCCTACTACCTTTCTTGAATTTTGGTGTGACCTTGCAACGGTACTTTTGCGTTCTCGTCAATACGGTACCAGAACGTTTCAGTTCTACCACTGTAAAGACGGAAGATACGCGATTCGAAATGTCAGAACTGTGTAGTAAGTAGCGGCCGGAACACCACCACAGACTTACGCAGCACTAACACTCCAAACCGTCGACTCTCGGAGAGAGGATTTAACGTGTACAACCTAATGGTAAAGTATCGAACTATTTTTCTCCGAATCATACAGTTCGTGGGAAAAGCAGTGAGAATAATTACTTTTGGTAACCTTTTATGAGACAAAGCCTGTTATAACAATAATCTGTTTCGCTTAATAAAACAGCCTCCAGCCCAAATCGGGCACAGTGTCTACACAGAAAGATGAAGTCAATTTTTGACACTGAATAAATAACTACCTTCACTTACTACTAATTTAAACACAACCACTTAATTTCCATTTACTACGGTCACTTGGCAGTAAATACTATTAATTCCACTTTCTGTTGCTTATGGAATTCATCACTATACTTCAGTAATTATTTAAAGAAGACACACGTATGTTTCAAAAAGGATAGAAAAAAATATTAAACTTATAACTATCATTCATATGACCAAAGCTATTATTTTACACGCCTAAATATCATTTCTTTAGGACTGTTATTTGTTAATGTTTTATTAACATCAATATTTGTCTGTCTTTCTAATTACTGTTAAGATTGTTGCAGTTAAACAATTATGTTACTTTACTTTCAGAAATGCTATTGAAAACTTATCCTCATGGTCACACAAAGCGGTGGCCCTCAAACTGATACGTGCAAACTTCAGTATTTAATAATGATTTTCAGAATTTACTACCAAAACTGTAATATTGCCAGTAATTTACTGTTATTGAAGCTTCAATAAACATCAGGATACTCGGAATAAACTCGTTTAGGTAAGGACTCTACTGAGGGAAACGAAATAGGAAAATTACGGTTAAACTCAAAGGTTCATTTAACACTTTTATTCCACTGATTGAAGATGGATTGTTCATACTGTGGTACACTTCTAAATAAAGTACTTTGCCTGTTACTGATGTCGAAAGTGGCTTGAGGTGGTGCTGCGTAGTAACATTGTGCAGGTACGGCTCTTGATGTACATAGCTCTGTCTTCCTCTTCGTGGCGAGGATAAAATTGCAAATTTCTGAGCTATTAATTTATTGCCGTACTGCGCCAATCATGTAGAACACTTCCGTGGCCAAAACCCAGTCTTGCAGGTAAATTCGGGGCCTCTAGTGCTTGACCAACGTAATGCGTGTTCACCACTTGCAGGGCAGCTACCGACTGTCTGATAGAGTTGTGGCGATTCGTGAATGAGTCGTGCATTTGAACGACTCTAAATAAAGAATCGTAAGAATCGAATCGTGATACGGTCGAATCGTCGTTCAAAAGAATCGTAAGAACGATTGCGTGTTTCCAAGTCGTGACGATTCGAAGTTCCAACGATTCATCGATTCTTAGTACGCTATGCTTCGAAGGTAACTTCAGAATCATGCAGAGTCGTGCCGAATGATTGCGACCGCCAGATGGCAGTCAAGTGGAGGATGCGTGTGAACAAATGAAGCTCGGAACGAACAACTAAGTTCGTGGTCCAAGCTGATACTTGGCGGTGGCTGACGGAAAAGAGCGTAAAGGCATCTCCCATTTACTATCGCTACCATCAGCCACCGCGCCGACGTTAGCTTAGTTTGCGCGAGTAACACACGAACTAGTGATGACAGAAACGATATACAGCGAGTACACAGCTCCCAATACACATGATTAAAATCAAGAAATCCAAGTATATGAATAAATACGTACCTCTTATTTGTTGCAGATGCAATGCAAAACACACACAACTTCTTTACACACAAGAAGTAGCACTTGGATTATGTATTATATTTCGCGTATGCCTGAATTAAGACGATTAATGTTTGTTTGATCCATTCTATTTCTAGAATACGAAGCAATCAAAGTACAAAGAATCTCTTAATAGCTTGCGTAAAGAAAGTCTGCTGGAAAAAAAAATTGTTTAGTTGCTGTATTTATGAAAATTTGAAGAATGGACAAAATCTTCAATATAAAAACTTGAGGCTGGGATCTGGTCACAGAGGTTAATGGCAACAGTAAACCATAAACAAATAATCAGAAAGCTGACTGTAGTACCCCCTTGTGCGCATGCGCGAGTCATCCCTATATAGTGCACATACGCGGATTCGTATCATCCTACGTTTTTCTGTGCTCTTTACAATTCCACAGCACCTTATATTTCATAATAAAGCAGCTGTCAGCCCTCACACACTGCAAATTTAACTTAACTTTTGTTTCGTCGAAATACAAAGCTTTTAATTTGTCTGAGAACTTGCTTCTGCCACTACTGTGAATGTGAGAAGACGACATACTTCTAAAGTGTAGGATACAATCGTATACAGCGACATTACTTCACTGCTAATTTGCTAATTCTGTTAGTTCCACCAGTGCTGCCACTAAATGGCTGCCGCACTAGACCAATATTACAGAGCCTGTATAGAGAGAATGTAGGCTCTCTAACCAATACCTTTCTTGGCGGATCGCCGTGTAATACCGTCTTTAAACAAAAGCTTTTTAATTAATAATTTCGAGTTTTCGAATGTTATCGTGTTCAGATTCATATTAAATTTTAGTGAAGTAATGTCGCTGTATACGATTGAATCCTACTGTTTAGAGGTATGTCGTCTTGTCACGTAAATAGTGATGACAGCGGCAAGTTCTCAGACAAATTAAAAGCAAAATACATATGCTTTGTATTTAGAAGAAATGAAAGTTAAGCTAAATTTGCTGTGTGGGAGGGCTGTCAGCTGCGTTATGAATTACAAGGATGATGTGGACTTGGAAAGACATCTTAGCACAGAAAAACATAGGATGATATGAGCCAAACCACGTCTGCCTCACTGCTAGATTTTGTTACCATAAAACAGACGTCTGTAGTTAGATAAGTTCAAGCCACACAACCAAATTGGCATACCACGTAATTTTGCAGCACGTTTCGCACAAATCGACTCCTCTTTCCTGGCATACTGAAATAAAACAATAGAGGCAATCAAATCAAACGTGGCCTTTCATCAATTAAGGCATTACACGTATAAATCGAGAATCACGCTTGTAACGTCATATGCATTTTTACTCATAAATAAACTATTTCTGGCATATCTTATCATGACACAGTTCGATTCTAACCCCATTGACAATTTCAGACATGTCCTGCCATCTGTGAGTACGATGTAGAACTTTTTGCATTCCGTAAGAATCGTGCCATCGCAGACTAAAATGAATCGTGAAAGAATCGTGAACGAATAGTAGAAATCGATTCGCAATGTGAGACTGAATCGTAGGAATCGAATCGGGAAAAAGAATCGTGTTGCCCAACTCTACTGTCTGAGCCACTTGCGCGCCAGTTCTCACTCGCGCGCCCCACCACCTTTTCCATTCCGCCACAGAACGGAGTTCCGTTCTACCCATGATCCCTACACCTTTTCAATTTACACTTCTGCTTACAAAAACCCTAAGTATGAGCCATCTACAATTACATGACAGCATATACATAGAAAATTGACATAATTAACTACAGTTGTACTTGAAATATTACATAATTATTTACAAAATATGTTTTAATATATATATTCCACTTACGTCAAAATAAATAAACTACACTTAACAAAAACTTACTCTCGTTATAATATTTACTTAATTTTTCGAAATTATTACGGAACAAATAGTTTAAAATATACAGATTAATGGCAGTATTATATTTACAGTAGCATTACAACTTGTGCAACTTTCCAGTTTTTGGGTACGGATCTTTCGTCGAGCGAACGTTTGTGTATGATTGTTAAGTATGGAGCTAATGCATCAGCATACTCCGAAAGGAACGTAATTGGTATACAGTCTGGACCAGAAGACTTGCTTTTATTAAGTGATTTAAGTTGCTTCACTACTCCAAGGAAATTTACTTCTACGTTGCTCATGTTGGCAGCTGTTCTCGATTCGAATTCTGGAATATTTACTTCGTCTTCTTTTGTGAAGGCATTTTGGAAGGCTGTGTTAAGTAACTCTGCTTTGGCAGCACTGCCTTCGATAGTATTTCCATTGCTATCACGCAGAGAAGGCATTGATTGTTACTTGCCGCTAACACACTTCACATACGACCAGAATCGCTTTGGATTTTCTGCCAGATTTCGAGACAAAGTTTCGTTGTGGAAACTGTTATAAGCATCTCACTTTGAAGTCCGCGATAAATTTCGAGCTTCTGCAAAAGATCGCCAATCTTGGGGAATTTGCGTCTGTTTAAATTTGGCATGTTTGTTTCGTTGTTTCTGCAAAAGTGTTCTAACCCGTTTTGTATACCAAGGAGGATCAGCTCTGTCGTTTGTTGATTTATTTGATATAAATCTCTCAATTGCTGCCGGTACTACACTCCTGGAAATTGAAATAAGAACACCGTGAATTCATTGTCCCAGGAAGGGGAAACTTTATTGACACATTCCTGGGGTCAGATACATCACATGATCACACTGACAGAACCACAGGCACATAGACACAGGCAACAGAGCATGCACAATGTCGGCACTAGTACAGTGTATATCCACCTTTCGCAGCAATGCAGGCTGCTATTCTCCCATGGAGACGATCGTAGAGATGCTGGATGTAGTCCTGTGGAACGGCTTGCCATGCCATTTCCACCTGGCGCCTCAGTTGGACCAGCGTTCGTGCTGGACGTGCAGACCGCGTGAGACGACGCTTCATCCAGTCCCAAACATGCTCAATGGGGGACAGATCCGGAGATCTTGCTGGCCAGGGTAGTTGACTTACACCTTCTAGAGCACGTTGGGTGGCACGGGATACATGCGGACGTGCATTGTCCTGTTGGAACAGCAAGTTCCCTTGCCGGTCTAGGAATGGTAGAACGATGGGTTCGATGACGGTTTGGATGTACAGTGCACTATTCAGTGTCCCCTCGACGATCACCAGTGGTGTACGGCCAGTGTAGGAGATCGCTCCCCACACCATGATGCCGGGTGTTGGCCCTGTGTGCCTCGGTCGTATGCAGTCCTGATTGTGGCGCTCACCTGCACGGCGCCAAACACGCATACTACCATCATTGGCACCAAGGCAGAAGCGACTCTCATCGCTGAAGAGGACACGTCTCCATTCGTCCCTCCATTCACGCCTGTCGCGACACCACTGGAGGCGGGCTGCACGATGTTGGGGCGTGAGCGGAAGACGGCCTAACGGTGTGCGGGACCGTAACCCAGCTTCATGGAGACGGTTGCGAATGGTCCTCGCCGATACCCCAGGAGCAACAGTGTCCCTAATTTGCTGGGAAGTGGCGGTGCGGTCCCCTACGGCACTGCGTAGGATCCTACGGTCTTGGCGTGCATCCGTGCGTCGCTGCGGTCCGGTCCCAGGTCGACGGGCACGTGCACCTTCCGCCGACCACTGGCGACAACATCGATGTACTGTGGAGACCTCACGCCCCACGTGTTGAGCAATTCGGCGGTACGTCCACCCGGCCTCCCGCATGCCCACTATACGCCCTCGCTCAAAGTCCGTCAGCTGCACATACGGTTCACGTCCACGCTGTCGCGGCATGCTACCAGTGTTAAAGACTGCGATGGAGCTCCGTATGCCACGGCAAACTGGCTGACACTGACGGCGGCGGTGCACAAATACTGCGCAGCTAGCGCCATTCGACGGCCAACACCGCGGGTCCTGGCGTGTCCGCTGTGCCGTGCGTGTGATCATTGCTTGTACAGCCCTCTCGCAGTGTCCGAAGCAAGTATGGTGGGTCTGACACACCGGTGTCAATGTGTTCTTTTTTCCATTTCCAGGAGTGTATTTCTCTGAATTTAAGCCACATCTGGTCTACACTTACATTATTAATTTGGAATGAGTGGAGATTGTCTGTCAGGAAGGCGTCAAGTGAATTTTTATCTGCTTTTTTGAATAGGTGTATTTTTCGTTTACTTTTCGAGGATTTGGGTATTACAATATCCAATCTTGCTACGACAGCCCTGTGTTCATTAATCCCTGAATCCGTTTTGATGCTCGTTATTGACTCAGGATTATTTGTTGCTAAGAGGTCAAGTGTATTTTCACAACCGTTTACTATTCGCGTGGGCTCATGAACTAATTGCTCAAGACAATTTGCATAGAATGCGTTTAGCACAATTTCGGATGATATTTTATGCGTACCTCCGGAATTAAACATGTATTTTTGCCAACATATCGAGGGCAAATTAAAGTCACCACCAACTATTATCGTATGATTCAGGTACGTGTTTGAAATCAAACTCAAGTTTTCTTTGAACCTTTCAGCAACTGTATCATCTCAATTGGGAGGTCGGTAAATGTATCCAATTATTGTTTTATTCCGGTTGCCAACAATAACCTCTGTCCATACTAACTCACAGGAAGTGTCTACTTCAATTTCGCGACAAGTTAAACTACTTCTGACAGCAACAAACACGCCTACGCCAACCGTGTTCAGCCTATCCTTTCGGAACACCGTGAGATTCTTCGCAAAAATTTCGGATGAGCTTGTATCCGGCTTTAGCCAGCTTTCAGTGCCTATAACGAATTGAGCATCAGTGCTTTCTATTAGCGCTTGGAGTTCTGGTACTTTCCCAACACAGCTACGACAATTTACAACTATTATACCAGTGGTTCCTGTATCTACTTTCTTGCTGTGTTCAGCCTGCACTCTTTGTGACTGAAGCCTTTCTTTTGTTTTCCCGAGACCCTCTAACCTAAAAAACCGCCCAGTCCACGCCACACAGCCCCAGATATCCGCGTAGCCGCCTCCTGCGTATAGTGGACACCTGAATATTCAGTGGAACACGAAACCCAACCACCCTTTGGCGCAAGTCGGGGAACCTGTAGCCTACACGGTCCCAGATCCGTATGAGCCTCTGATTCAGACCCTCCACTCGGCTT
Source organism: Schistocerca nitens (assembly GCF_023898315.1). Classification (NCBI taxonomy): domain Eukaryota; kingdom Metazoa; phylum Arthropoda; class Insecta; order Orthoptera; family Acrididae; genus Schistocerca; species Schistocerca nitens. The sequence goes on from NC_064616.1 coordinate 957,103,355, forward strand.
TGTACCAGAGGTCCGCAATCGGTCCTTTCAGCTATGCTGCAAATGATCAGCTCTGCTTTCATCTTGTAAGCAAGACTGGCAGCCTTTACCACTTCTGTTAGCCGCTCGAAACCAGAGAGAATCTCTTCTGATACAAAGTGACACACATCATTGGTACCGACGTGAGCCACCACCTGCAGTTGGCTGCACCCTGAGCTCTTCATGGCATCCGGGAGGCCCCTTTCCACATCTGGAATGACTCTACCCAGTATGCGCACGGAGTGCACATTGGATTTCTTACCCTTCTTGTCAGCCAAGTCCCTAAGGGGCCCCATAAAGCGCCTAACGTTGGAGCTCCCAAGTACCAATAATCCCATCCTCTGCGATTGCCTGGATCTGGCCTAGAACCTGTTTGTCAGACAAACTGGGGAGGCCTTATGTGCGGCCGCCTGGGAAGTCTTTCGCCACCTGCTTTGCCCAGGGCCGGCCTTTCACTCGACCACAGGTAAGGGGTCAGCCTCAGTGCGAGCAGTAACTAGGTTGGCCACTGGTGAGGACCGATCGGAGGACTCTGACGCGCTGGACGTCCGTCGGATCCCCACGGTCAGCCCATAACAGTGGTGCCCATCCGCCACAGCCGCAAGCTGTGTAACCGAAGCCATCACAGCCTGAAGCTAAGAGCGAAGTGTCAGTATCTCGGCTCGCATCCGCACACAACAATCGCAGTCCCTGTCCATACGAAGGATCGTGAAAAACTAAACTATGCAGATAAACGGACTATCAACATGTGCTGCGCAACTCTACTGTAGAACCTGACTGTGTTTAGTAATACGCAGATATTCAAAAACCTAACTACCGAAGCACTCAGGTGAAACTAAATAATTTGACCCTGATTTGGAACTTCCAATATGTCACAAGTCGGTTTACTTTCCCACGCAAACGAAAACGCGAGAACTGTGGCTATTAGATGTTAAATTTACACACAGAGACTCAAGAAACTAAACTATTAAAGCACACAGATGATATAATAAAACTCGCTCCAGGTTAGGAACTCGTAAATGACAAATGCGGTTACTTACCTGTTGCTGCGTCTGTCTACTGCTGCCTGACTCCCCTCAGCAACTCCCCCTGCGGCCTACCCATCTCCCCTACCTCACTGCCCCTCCAGTTCCTTCTCTTCATCCCCTCCCCTACCCTCCACCCTTCTGAAATTTAGTATGGATAGGCGTTACACTTGACAAGTGGAATAATTTAATAATAGGTTCCTTCCACCAAACTCCCCTACTCAGATGATTCTGCTGCTGAACAGTTCATGGAATCCTTGTTCTCCATATGTAATAAGTGTCCCACTCATATAATGATAATTGGCTGTGACTTCAATCTACCCTTGCTATGGTGGCGAAAATACATGTTCAAATTCAGTGTCAGGTATAGAACATCGTCAGAAATTTTTCTAAATGTTTTCTCCAAAAACACTTTTGAGCAGTTAGTTGCCACGCGGTTCGAGGCTCCATGTCACGTATTGCGCGGCCCCTCCCGCCGGAGGTTCGAGTAGTGCATAAGTAATGTGTAAGTCTAGGGACCGATGACCTCAGCAGTTTGGTCCCTTACAAATTCACACACATTTGAACATTTGAGCAGCTAGTTCAGGATCCAACTCTAAGTGTAAATGGTTGCAAAAACGTACTTGACCTCTTAGCATCAAATAATGCTGAGCAAATCGGGAGCATCATGGCGGATACGGGGATTAGTGACCACAAGGTCGTTGTAGCGAGATTGACCGCTACAGCATCCAAATGCTGCAAAAGTAAACGCAAAATCAGTACATACATATTATATGTTTGTAGGTTTCACATCTCCACCTAAACCTCTAGATCGATTTCTACCAGACTATGTAGACATACCACTCACTATCTGGAGACGATCGCTGTGGTGGGAAGAACCACATAGCTATAAAAGGCGCGGAGAAGGGGTGGGGGAGGGGCGAACGAGAAATTAATGTAGCCCACAACGCGCGAATACGCCCAACTTATTCATCCAGTTTTTGACAACTGGAACACTTAGTGTCTTGCAACAAATTTTACACCTGATTTCCGACCGTTAAGAAACTTTTCCTCGCAGACAAACGCCACAAAATGATGAAAGGAAAATAATTTCTCGGGTACTACTTTTTCGTTGTTCATGCTGCGAAACTGCAACATCGAGCACAGCACTTCTATGTACTATTATTTTATTACTGTATTCGCGACACACTTTGCAGTTAGTATTTGCATATATCTCTGAATATAACTGCAAAGTTATATTATTGTATGGCGCTTTGTTCAGGAAACACGACGTCGTCAACGCTGCATGTCTGAAAATTGTCCTATTATGCATGTCGTTTACATTTATTACTTCTTTGTTACAAACTTTCTTCACAACACCTTTTGCAGGCAGTAGTCGAATATGGCGCTGAATGTACTAAAAATTATATTATCGTACGACACATAGATCAATAGACACGACGCGATAAAAATTGAGGTTCGTGAAATCGAAACTGCAGTGCGATATTCAACATGGATGAAGATGAAATCTGTGTACAAATATGTCAGTGGCATATCAGATACTATCTTAGTACCTTGCACTGCTCAGATATGCATATATTTCAATTCTATAAACTCATCTGCTTCCCCCATCCGTCTATCTCCTCCTGCCCATTTCTCTGTCCATCTGGTACTCACCCCTCTTCCTGCCAATCTCCTCCTCCATCCTATCGGTGTCAATGTCCTGCTTCCCCTTCTGTCTGTCCATCTCTTTTTCTCCCTCCTTTCTCTACGATATCACCCACACCACAACAGGAATTTGTTGGTTCTTGCCCCCACAGTATATCTTCCCAGACAGTAAGTAATATATGTACCAAGTTTGAATGAAATCGATCAGCGACTTTAGGAGTAGTTTCTTACCCAGGGCTTTGCCCACATATGCACATACCACATATATTCTCACATATTTAATGTATTTCATAAATATTTTTACACATATTTCACCTGTATCTCTGGCGCATTTTGCCCTGCAGTTTTGTTTGCACGCAGTTAAATCTTTGAGGTGTCATACATTCTGAACTATATGTCAAACAATGAAACAATTTTTGAAGTACTTTCAGTGGTTTATGTGAATGCAGACTGTAAAATAAGTCGCGGTATCAGTTAGTAGTAAGTAAGTAGTAAATTAATATGCCTTGCCTGATGTGGTAGATTTACTGCAAGAACAGCGAAAATGTAGTAAGCGATAACTTTTCCCTTTGATCCATTTGTGGGGACAGACAGCAGGAAAAAGTATTGTAGAGGTTTGAAATTATGTAGAAAGTGTGTTCCAAGACACTAAGTGGTGTCATTGTCAAATACCTGATGCACAATCTGTGTAGTAACGCATCATGATCTATATATATTTTTCCAATCCGCCCCCACCCCTTTAATAGGTAGGTTGTTTTTAACCCCACAGTGAGTCTTTACCGATAGTAACTTATATGTGTATCTAGTTTCTTTGGAATCGGCGTAGTGGTTTAGGAAGAGATGGGGTGGGGGACTATACACACACACATGTACACACTTTTTTATAACACATATGGGTATATGAAATATATGTAACATGTGCATATGTAGGAAAGATGTGGATAAAAGCTCCTAAATCACTGGATCTACTTCATCAAACCTTGGTGCACATATTACTTACTATGTGGAAAGTAATTCTGTGGGTGTAAGCACCAGCAACCTACTGTTGGGGTTTGGCTGACAATACGGAGAGAGAATGATGAGGGAGGATGTGATGGTCCTACAGAGGTGAATAAGGAGGAAATGCAGATAGGTATGGTGGAGGAGGAGACAGACAGAGGGAGGGTGAAATGGACGTAGAAAGGGAAGAGGAGGAGATCAACAGAGAGAAGAGAGAGGAGGAGATGGACAGATGAAGGAAAGCGGAGATGGATAGCGTGATAGGGTGGATGACATGCATAGAGGGATAGGTAGAAGGAGATATATGGCCTGAGAAGGAGATAGAGGGAGTTAGGGGGAGATAGGGGGGTAGGAGGTGATGGAGGGTAGATATGGACAGAGGGAGAAGAGGCAAATGGACAGAGAGAGGGTGTAGGGGATGGTACCAGACTTGCAGAGAGAGATACAGGAGTAGATGGACAGACAGTAGGGGAGAGAAGGAGAGGGACTAAGAGGGGGGAGGAGGAGACAGGTAGAAAGACGAGAAAGCAAAATGTGGATTAATAGAATTGGAATAAAAACGTACCTTGGCAACACCGGATAATCAACTATCACATTAGTAAAAGAGGCTACTGATCCCCTGTGGTACGCAAAACAGGCCAGAACACTGTTGTGGAAACAATGAAAACAGCTTGCTGAATTTGAAAGAACGAAAAACCTCCGCCGGCCGTTGTGGCCGAGCGGTTCTAGGCGCTTCAGTCTGGAACCGCTCGACCGCTACGGCCGCAGGTTCGGATCCTGCCTCGGGCACATGGATGTGTGTGATGTCCTTAGGTTAGTTAGGTTTAAGTAGTTCTAAGTTCTAGGGGATTGATGACCTCAGATGTTAAGTCCCATAGTGCTCAGAGCCATTTGAACCATTTCTGAAAAAAAAAAAAAAACCTCCAGGGCTGGGGATATTTTACTGAAGTTCGAAACTTTGCGTAGATATCAATTTGACACGATTTTAATAGCTTCCACAAGGAAACTCTATCTCTAAATAGGAAAGAATTTCCAAAGAGATTCTGGTCGTATGTTAAGATCACCAGTGGCAAGACACAATCAGTACCTTCAATTCTCGACATACTTTGTAATATTAAGAATTACTGCGCAACAAAAGCGGAGCTGTTAAACACGGTTTTCCGACATACCTACACCAAAAAAGACAAAGTAAATATTCCATAATTCGAATCAAGAACAGCTGTCAGCATGTGTAACTTAGAAGAAGATACCTACAGCGTAGCGAAGCAGCTTAAACCACTACATAAAGGTCAGTCGTCCCTTCTAGATAGTATTCCTGTTGGTTCATTTCAGAGTATGCTGATAAAATAGCCTCCTACTTAGCATCACATACAATCGCTAGTTCGACGATAGATCCGTGCCAAACCAGCAGATAGTTGCATGGTCACACGACTACTCATGAAAGGAAATACGTGTAATCCAATGAATTACAGACCAATATCACTGACGTCACGTTGCAGTTGCTAAATACAAGTTGCTCTATATTTGAACAAAGTAATGAGTGCTATTAATGGGGAATCTCAAATTGGTTCCACATTTCCAGATTTCCAGGACATTTTTGGCACAGTACCCCAGGTAAGTAGTCACCAGTGGAAAATCGTTGAGTAAAACATAAGTGACTTCCGTCGTTCCCCAGGAAGTCTATAGGCCCTAAATGTTCCTCATTTGTATAAACGATTTAGGAATGAATGTGAACAAATTTGGTTGTCACTTTTTTGTCAATGAGAAAATATATTGTTGTGACCAACCTAAACAGGACGAAGTGATCATCATAATTAAATAAGACTATCAGAGTCTAAGGTGAAAGATTTAAGTGTTAATTTTTCCCAAGCACTTCTAGAGATGGGGATGGTAGAGATACAATCCGAAGGTGGTTCGAAGAACCCTCTGCTAGGCACTTTAGTGTGAATTGAAAAATAGTCATGTAGATGTAGATCATGAGGCAAGGCTTGCTGTGGCTTGAGAATATCAGGCCTTAACTCACTCTTTGGAAACTTCTTCCAAAAATGAGGTGAGATGTAACTCTGATTGAGAGCGTCATGAATGATCTAATTCCTCAGGCTTAAGATTACTTCTCTCCAACGAAATATCATAAAAGCGGAAATTCTGATGTCAATAGACTTAGGCAAGCCTGGTTTTATACGCCGAATCCTGCTAACTCTTAACAATTTGTCATTTTGCATTTGATGTGTACAATCCCTGGTGAGTTTATGTTTTGCCATGACCATGAACAAGGCTCGAAGCCAGACGCTGTGTGTTGTGGGCGTTGACCGCTGTGTCAGTTGCTTTTTGCTCCGGCAGGACTACGTGGCTCTCTCGAGTGTTAATGATGCAAAAGCTCTTTCACTTCACAATCGTAATACTTCAAACGTTGAATACGAAGAAGTCTTATACCTCAAAACGAGCTATGGCTGCTGAGCCAGTAGCACCGTGATGTGATTCTTCATTCAGACGCGATTTTCTCAGGTTAAAGTTGAATAAGAGCTGTTGATGTTTACGTTCGTGGGTGCTGGGAGTTCTTTTTTCATATAGTGCGTTTATCGGTTACTCGTTAGAGTTGTAATTTATACAGGAAGAGTGGATAAAGCTTTTGAAGGAATACGTCTTTCTGCGCTTGACCGCCGCAGGAATGGAGGAATCGCTGCCCTCCGGCCGACCTGGTGCGTATGAGTCTCTCGCATCAGCCCGTCGGTTCTAACGCTTTAGCGCGCGGCTTCGCCCCTTGCCTCGCAGTGCTACACCAGCCTCGACGACAGCGGCAACTGCAACCAATGAGTCATCAGCAGCTAGCTGCTCTCTCTGCTCGCCCTACTAGTCTAAATGGCTGCATCAGCGAGCTGAACCAAATGAGCCGGCCGAAGTGGCCGTGCGGTTAAAGGCGCTGCAGTCTGGAACCGCAAGACCGCTACGGTCGCAGGTTCGAATCCTGCCTCGGGCATGGTTGTTTGTGATGTCCTTAGGTTAGTTAGGTTTAACTAGTTCTAAGTTCTAGGGGACTAATGACCTCAGCAGTTGAGTCCCATAGTGCTCAGAGCCATTTTTTTTAACCAAATGATGGCTTTCAAGAATGCGGATCTCAGTACGGGTGGTGCTGTTGCTAAAGAACAGCCTTGCACGTGAGTGGACTGTCAAAAGCCTGCTTGGAAAAACTCAGAGAAAGTTTACGTTTAACAACACAATGGCGATGCTGACTGTAAATGTTTCATAAAGTGAAGAATTTAAGACGCGTGTGTCGCGTTTCCTTGACTTTGCTGACCCCGTCTCCACGTTTAAGCGTAGACACTGTAGAAAACTATTTGGTGCAATCTGACGGCAGCCACAGCGGGTCGCCGTAATGCGAGCGCCACTGGCTCAGGGGGTGTAAATGACACACGTAATACCAGTGGAGTGCGACAACGTAATTCTGTCGATATGGCAACACCAGTTAAACATTTAGATGTGTCAAATGCAGACAAGATCACTGTAGTTGATTGAATCTGTAAGCGAATTGAGACAGAGGATAGCAACTCAACAAATGTATAAAATGAAATATGGGCCCTTGCCCTTACAGAATGTAAACTGGAAGTCCAAAACCAAGCAGAATCACAAACTTTGGAAAGAACTGGCTGTTGCCAATGCCCTAGATGCGCAGGACAGAATCCGGCGCCTGGAGGCAGAAATAACAGAGCTTGAAGAAGAGAACCAAAGATACCAGAGAACCCGGAACGATGTCTTATGCGGTGGCACACAGTTGTTGTCATCCTAACGTCCTCTTCTTCTTCTGTCTCCGATAGACTGCCATCTGTTGAATATGGCTCGAACTCGGGTTTCTCGCCACGTGAACGGCGGCACTGTCGTGGCCTGATGGGAGCCATTCTGTCCTCGATAACGTGCGCTATAACAAGTTACAATACCCAGTGCCTCCACCAGAATAATGTCTCGTAGGAGAAGGTGTAATTAGATGAATGACGAACACTAACTTCTCTTAACGAAGGTTTATTCAGCACTTGCACATACAAGAGCGCGGAGCGAACTGCCTCTGGCGAGAACACATACAGCATACATACGGCGACAGAACATTCCACTACAATGATTCTTGACATTTGAGGATACTTCTAGAATGTACTCGAACCGAATATAGAAATTAAAACTGTGCAGTCTATGTGAATTTTTATATCACAACCCTCAGTGCAACAGTTAAGTATCATAACCACTACACCACAGTACTACTCAGCTTCTTTTGTGACAACACCACTAAAACTTTTAATATATAGAACCAAATTTCTACCTCTGCACAAAATGTTTTATAAAATATTTCCTTAGCCTACATACAATTTGCCCTAAGTATTGTCTCAATTCGTTTTTTTTTTTAATTTTTATTTCATTGAGAGAAGGACAGCGTGATCAAAGAGGGACCCTTCCCATAAATAGTATTTGTCAGCGCTGTAACGACTGCCATTAACTCGACCGATATCACTACACTAGATTAAACTCCTAGTTTTACTGGAAGAATCACTGAACAAGGGGTTCGACTGACACTTTAATTTTACACCAAACAATGGCACTCACAATACTCGGTAAGGTAAATGGTGGGGCTCATCCTGCCGTTGACTCCGGAAGCGTTCCACAGGAGGGGATATTCGGCGAGCAGGTTGGTCCGGCGGCGATCACTGCCATTTTCACGGCTGCCCCTACCACGTCACAACAAGATTTGCAGTCTTTTGTATGCGGGTCAGAAAAAGGGAGTAGAAGGCGAGAGACAAGCTGCTGCGGCCCAGTTGCGGAATGTCCTTTCATAGTCTTCAAGCGTCAGAGTGAAACGTCTTATAATTAACACAAAAATATACATCTTAATGACATCATTTTCTTATCTACTAATCTTATCTAATCAGACTTGTGGTCTCTATCATGCTAATTCAACTTTCGAGCGCCCAGCACTCGTACAGTATCTTAAGGTAACATAATTCCTTTGTTAGGCTGATTAAGCGTTTAGGCTGTCTGTTCTATAGCGATACCGCTATACTATTTGTCCTACCTTTCGACTTCGTCTCAGTTACGTCCCTTAGATTAGGACAGTGTTACCAAAGTATTCCCTTCTGCTCTACGTTTGTTGTTTTGCTCTTATCTCCCACTAGTTTCAACACAAGGCATCTTTCCCCTTCACACAGATCACTGTTTTCCACGTTTTCTATGTTCTAGAATCGCTGAACGAACAGTTCGTCGAGACCAACACCATAATATTCATATCCTGATTGTTCATCGCTGGCGGACCTTTCCTCTTAACTAATTTTTTCCCCACATTAAACTTTACACCTCTTACTATGCATTCTTCGAAATGAATTCCTTCAGCTGTCTTCCGGTCGTATGGTTCGACATACCTTGGCATAAAAACCAAATACAAGAAAATGACGTTTAATGCCTCATATCATCCTCCTTCATTTATTTTAACAGCGTACCGTTAGCATCATAAAAACTTTATGTTCTGATTCTAGATAGTGGCCTCAGTCACAGTGGTGTCAGCGTGTGTGCTTGTAATGGACGAGTGTTTTTGTCTGCTGGTTATGTCTTTCAATCAGACCTCTCGACACTGTTGTGAAGGCTTTGGCGTTACAGATTGGTTCTCAAACCTTATCTATCTCTGCAAATGTTAGCCGGGGAGGGGTCTATGTTTGTGCCGATCAAGCCCGTCATGTACGGTTCTCACTTTCCCAGTGCCACCTGCCTCAAGGGGAACAAACTCCACTCTGTTAATATCCTTGCCACCTACTGCCACTGCGTGAAATGTGCTATATATTCCTGCTTTCCACTCTTCCACTACACCCCAAGTCTTTTCCCAGTGGTATCGGTCATTTGCCCTTATTGAACTCTGTAAATTTCTCCTCGGTTTCCTTCGTAGTACCTGCTAACCACCTCACAGTTACATAAATCACAACACCACTTATAACTAGGGAACACATAATTTCAGGCACACGCCGCGTAACGGGAAATTGTCACTACCTCAACCTTTATCTCTAAGGAAATGAAGATTAAATGGACTACACTATCTTACAAATACACACTCCAGAATTCTGACCTGAAGTTTTACGTTAATTCGAGGACGTGAAGGGGTCTACCTGAGCTTGATACTTGTAATTTTCTGTATTCCTTCTCGGCACCGGTATCTGGCTCGACAACTAAATAGCAGTTGTCTCCTAGAATTTTTTCGACTTTGTAGGGACCGTCATACAGCTGACAGAGCTTGGCTACTTAGTTTTCTAAGAGATCAGACGCTCGGCTGTGCAATTATGGCGCGCCTTCCGGGGAGCTACCTTCCTCCTCTTTCTTGTTACGGGTTTGACAATTTTATTTGTAATGCCTCTCCTGGGGAAGAACGTAACTGAGCCGGGGCTCTGACGGACGTAATAAGCTCGACCGGGGAATAGCCTGTAAAACAGAGGATTAAACTGTCAGTGATCTCTTCGAAAAGCGAGATATACTGCATCCACTTAGCATGCCGAGGAGAATAGTGCCATGTTCCATACTTCGCGGGACGGCCGGTGTGGCCGTGCGGTTCCAGTCGCTTCAGTCTGGAACCGCGTGACCGCTACGGTCGCAGGTTCGAATCCTGCCTCGGGCATGGATGTGTGTGATGTCCTTAGGTTAGTTAGGTTTAAGTAGTTCTAAGTTGTAGGGGACTGATGACCACAGATGTTAAGTCCCATAGTGCTCAGAGCCTACTTCGCGGAAACACCGGTCGGCTGGGATAGCGGCTGCAAAGTAACAACTTTTCCAGTTAATAGTGGTTCCTCGCTGCTGCATGTGGACGATCCTGGTACGAGATGTGAAATGTGGGCCGTTATAAGACAAAAATCCCTTTGTGGTTACCGAACGTATCAGTGTAACGGCGTAAACACCTCACAAGAACAATAGCCGGCGTTGTTATATGGTACGCGTGTTCTGATACGAAAAGTTCTCCTGTCAACAAATCTTTCAAAGGGCGTTCACCTCCTTCCGCGAATCATTACACACTAGCTGAAGGAGTAAACTGAGTGTTGTAATTTTTCTGACGCGACTTCCGTAACGAAAGCAGCCGCTGTCTGTTGTGTATTCTCGTTGTTATTCTGACGCGGCACCTGGCGACAGCTTCCGAGCTAACATCCCTAAGATGTTCGGGCTCATATGCGGTTCCTCTTCGTCGAAATATCTTGGCTCAAACTCGTCTAGGGGTTGAACCGCACGCCCTAAATTAGACACCTGTGATCCTTTGGTTAAACTGTCTGGCTGATGGCAAGTTTGCGAAATACAAAGTTAACATAACATATAATAACAGTAATAATAATATCGGGAACTAAATTAACGGCCATTAAATGATGTAGGCCCCACAGTTGCGATTTGGTTAAGATAATGTTTATTCAGAAAGCAAATTAATAGTGAAAGTGACCATATTTAGAGTTACTGTTACACTCGAGCACATATGCACTTGACACAGTTCGATCAATCACAATCTCATCCCGAAATACAAGTTATCTACGCGAAAAGTTAGGGATCACACCAGGCGCGCGGCTGCTCACCGCTCAGAGACTAAGTCCCGCGATACCACACAACGCGAAATTTTCTTAGTCGTTTCACTTCCTAGCTGCCTAAAGACCGACTGTCCGCTTTCGCGTCTCATTCCGACTGTTCACTGTGGTGTCTCCGCTTTCTCGTCTCTACCAGCATTGGCCTCTGCCCGTCCCCGGCCGCGTTTCCCGCGCGCCGAATATTCTCGCTCAGCTGACTAGAGCAATTCCCTTTCCTGAAGCCGTCCATTTGATTGGCTACAGCTTATTCTACATTACTTTGCATTTTAACATATTTAAATAATCAAAGCTTGATCACTTTCACGTTCTAAATAAAGTAACAATAATATCCATTACATAACAAACGTTAAATTCTTTTCCAGAAAACCAATACAATTTCCTTCTTAACTTTGAATGTCATGGTCAATAGCCTTGCACCAATGTGCTTTCTGATAAATAAATAAAGAACAAAAGTAACTATTATGCACTAAACTTTACAACAAATATTCTGTTACCCAATGATTCAATAAGGTGTCTTGCTGTCATCGTTCAATGTGTTTTGTGCGGAAGAAATGATGATCTGATGCTTAACTGAAAATACTGATAATTTAAATTCACTATATCTTTCAAACAAATAAAGTTACAGAGTTGATATTTACAACATTTGTCATTTTAATGAGGCGCTTCTATATGAAATGTCTATCTTTAAGATTGACCAAAGCGTTCAGATTTTAGCAGTCAGGTCTTTGTTACAGAACTTGTTAACTTCACATTAATAGTAAATCCTAAACTATTATAGATATAACCAATATTCGAGTTTTATTGGGAGCGGATGGTAGATTAAAATTGCTGTGGCTTAGTTCCCTGAATTACTGCAGAATGAAATAGTTTTCATAAAGCACAATACAGTGCCTACGCCTCATTCAGCACAATAGACGCCTGAGAATTCCCCATCTCGTGGCGAATCTGTGCTCTTTGTGACACACAGTCAAAAATGGTTCAAATGGCTCTGAGCACTATGGGACTTAACATCTGTGGTCATCAGTCCCCTAGAACTTATAACTACTGAAACCTAACTAATCTAAGGACGTCACACACATCCATGCCCGAGGCAGCATTCGAACCTGCGACCGTAGCGGTCACACGGTTCCAGACTGAAGCGCCTAGAACCGCACGGCCACACCGCCCGGCGGCACACAGTCCTGGACGACAGGGTTCGTTTCACAATTCCTGACGGCTGACTCTTTCGGTCATATATTTAAATGAGAAAGAAATGCTCCTTAACTCTTAAGTTGTTCTTGCTTTTCCGTTTCTTCGAATTAAAACACTGTACTGACAAGGGAACCTCCCCATCGCACCCCCCTCAGATTTAGTTATAAGTTGGCACAGTGGATAGGCCTTGAGAAACTGAACAGAGATCAATCGAGAAAACAGGAAGAAATTGTGTGGAACTATGAAAAAAATAAGCAAAATATACAAACTGAGTAGTCCATGTGAAAGATAGGCAACATCAAGGACAAAATGAGCTCAGGAGCACCGTGGTCCTGTGGTTAGCGTGAGCAGCTGCGGAACGAAGGGTCCTTGGTTCAAGTCTTCGCTCGAGTGAAAATTTTTACTTTATTTTCCCGAAGTTATGATCTGTCCGTTCGTTCATTGACGTCTCTGTTCACTGTAATAAGTTTAGTGTCTGTTTTGCGGCCGCACCGCAAAACCTTGCGATTAGTAGACGAAATGACGTGCCTCTCCAATGGGAACCGAAAACATATGATGGCAAGGTCATAGGTCAACCGATTCCTCCACAGGAAAACACATCTGATATATTCTATACGACACTGGTGACAGCATGTGCGTCACATGACAAGAATATGTTATCGACCCACCTAACTTGTACACTTGGCGAATGGGTGAAAAGATTCTTCTACCTTGCCCGATTTAGGTTTTCTTGTGGATGTCATAATCACTCCCTAAAAAGTGGTGAAAACATAAGAGTTTGTCACATAAACTGCAACAAATATATGCAACAGTTTCACAGTCGCACAGTTTTCCCTGTGCTCTGTCAAAACATATGTTTTTAACGTTTTCAAATTTTTCCGTGTGTAGACAGTCAAATCCTGCATATGTCCAAGCAAATCTGAACATGTCCTGGAATTTTGGAGAGCGAAGTTGATTATGTGTGTGTACCTGAACTTTGATAATTGTCTCAAAATAAAAAATTAAACTTTCCACTTGAGGGAAGACTTGAGCCCATGAACTTTCGTTCCGCAGCTGCTCACGCTAACCACGGGACCACGGCGGTACTGAGCCCACACTATCTTTGATGTTGCCTATCTTGCACGTGGACTTCTCAGTTTGTACATTTTTTTTTATAGTTCCACACAACTTTTTCCTGTTTTCTCAATTGATCTGTGTTCAGTTTTTCAAGGCCTATCCACTGTGCCAACTTATAACTAAATCTGAGGGGGGTGCGATGGGGAGGTTCCCTTGTGAGATAATATTCCTGTCACAATGATGATTCTTGTGGGAATTGCTGCCTTGTCCTCGACCTGTCTAACCGATGACTTCTCTGGTCCTATTAGAAGTAGAGTTTTGATTACGTGGTCGGACATTCGTCTTGGAGGTTGTCGAGTGCCAACAATATTTTCAAAAAGTGTTGTTCTATACTGACGATCTGGACAGTTGATAACTGTCGCCTCGCCCATTGTACCATCCTATGGTATATTAATTGAATCATATCCTCAGGATTCATTGGCGGCTCCATGTGCCGTACAGCCGAAGCTTGTGCAGACTCCCGCAAATTGGACTGTAATGCAGCCCCGTCATCAGACACCGCCTGACTATGCTGACGCTCAGGGTTTCGGTACTGAGCCAAGAACTCACGGCTCAGCTGCATAAAATCCGTACAGGATCGCTCGTTTATTTGCCATTACAGGCTTGCCTCAGATACGAGGTGTTCTCCAAAGGAGTTCAGTAACTGCCGTTGTGTGATGTTATCAGACACTTTCAAATTTGCGAAATTTTGGAGGAAGTGCACAGGGTGGATTTTTCAATTCATTCCACTAAAGCGCTCCCTGTTAGGGGTAGTGTAAGGAACAGTCTGTTGCACAAACTGATGGTTGTAGCTTTCAAAGGATTGGGTTTACGGCAAGTTGAAAAAGAGAGTATTAGAGAGCGAGCGTGAGGGTGATATACACTAGCGCATGCTAAACCCGTTTCCTCGAAAACTTGTCTTTCATGCCTCCGCTGTGTTACCACAGATGACATGTCACTGACCTCATTTGTTCTAAGATTGCGATACAAGAGAGGTACCTATTTGCAACTACCTCCCTGAGCGGAATGCATAAGTTCTAATTAATGTTCGCCATCTGTAGTCTCCATAGTTGTTGACCCCTGCACAAATCCTCTATCTTGAGGCTACAATAAAATCTCAGCGAGGAACAAATATTGCAGAAAGGATTAAACTTCCAAATACTTTGTTTATGCGGGATACCACTCGCTTTTTATTAGCAGAACACGAGAAAGCCCGCATCTCGTGGTCGTGCGGTAGCGTTCTCGCTTCCCACCCCCGGGTTCCCGGGTTCGATTCCCGGCGGGGTCAGGGATTTTCTCTGCCTCGTGATGGTTGGGTGTTGTGTGCTGTCCTTAGGTTAGTTAGGTTTAAGTAGTTCTAAGTTCTAGGGGACTGATGACCATAGCTGTTAAGTCCCATAGTGCTCAGAGCCATTTGAACCATTTTTTGAACACGAGAAACTGCACAATTACAATCCACTTTAGAGTCATAAATAATTTCCATTCAACAAAATAATGAACTACATAATTTCGTAATTACTATCACACTGTTCTCAACCACATTTCCAAATAACCAAAAATTGTTAATAAAGCCTTAGCTGACAATGACCGTGGCAGACAACATGTATGTCCTCCGACACTGCCGAACCAGATGTGATCTTCCAGACGAACCACCTCGCCCGCTATCCAAGTTATGCACAATCCGAAGATCAGCGAAGTGTCTCGTCTGCCATTTCGTTTAGCAGTTTTTTATTATTCTGCTGCTTATTAATACTTTTGAAATAATGGAATGACAGCGCGCTATTCAGAGATGCTTCAATATGAAATTCAAGTGCATACACTATTTAGTTTTACTAATACCAATAACAAAAGATTATCAGTTCGGAGCGCAACTTCCGAATGCAGCATCCAATCTCAGAGTAGGATCACAATTTTGGCGGTCTTTCTCACGATACTCGTACCGAACCAGCCATTTGTCATCGGTACGTCGCACCACATTACGTCATCTTGCGACTGCTGCCTTCTCAGCTGCTCTAAGAAGAGCTTCTCGTAGCCGAATATCATGGCTGTAAAGCCAGAAATATTACAGGGTTATGCTTCTCTAATCGAATTCAGAATGCTAGTTCCCACCTGAAAAGTAGCAGCTCTCTCAGTGGAAGCTATAGACCTAGTGTTATTTGATCGGTCTGACCCAGAAACCATTCCGACCGACACAGCCACTAGTGCTGAGCGAAGTGCGGCTGCCCCTGCGCCACTCGACAAAGGGCCGGCAACTGAGCCTAATCCTACTGACAGGCGGCCGTTCTCTGTGATGTGCGGGCTCGGAGCGGCTGCTCCTAACGTTCTCCTCCCTTATGCTTTGTGAGATAACAGCTGTCCCATCCCAGACTCAGAAATTCGGTGGACAGGCAGTGCACTGGCAATCTTATCAGCTTCATTAGACCCCAATTTTAACTCAGATTCCATGTATCGCTTCCCGCGCTGACTGAAACTTATATTCCAGAGTACTGTGCAAGGTTCAGCTCTTTCAGTTGCAATCAAGACTTTAATACAGATGGCAAAGGATGGCAAAGGTAATGTTAATCAGAACACTAGGAGGAGATGTGGTCTAAATAACAACTGATTTATTCATTCTTAACAACACATGACAAAAGGTGGCTAAAGAAACGGCACACAAACATTTTTATTTGACAAACGATTTCAATAATATGGGGTCTATGGTTAACAAAGGGATCCACTGAGGATCAACACACTACACTAACCAGAACTAATCGCTGTGTTTGACTTCATAAATGTGAATCCGTGGTATGGCCCAAAAACTATGCTACTATCAGGCATTTGTACTTTACTATTCCATAAAGAAAAATATGGTTCCAAAGAACAGGGTACTGAGAAGCATATATTGGAGCCCTACGCCGTAGCAGCAAGTACTTTACTCTTCTGCAGGTGAGGGCGGGACAGCACGGCGCAGTCGCCGACTGAAGTCATGGACAGCGACAATGTTATTAAAAGTGCGTGCTCGGAAGTACGCAAATACGCGGTCTCGCGTTCGGCTGATTTGGAAAGCAGGTACTTCCCTATGAGCCTCTGAAACCCTGGTGAATTCCAGTGTGCAGGTGGAACTGTTCGCTGGCTTGCCAAACCAATTTGTCTCCATAACACGACTAGGCATGACAGAATATGTCAGATGTTTAGACGGCTGACTCAAAACAAATAAGTACACCCACACGTTGTGTGCATGATGCAAGGTACAGTACCTCTGACGGTTCAGATGGTGACTCGCACAGGCTCTAAATGGTACACTAGGAAAGGATCAAGTCTCACCGTTTAAATAAAGACCTGCTGCTCTTTACCAGAGAAGCGTCAGTACAAGAGCGAATTCTTCACTTTCTCTCAGCTTTTCTCTCCAGCTCAGTGGGATAGCACATTTACATGCTTAGACTACACCCACTTTAGATGGAACCACAACCCTTCATAAAAAGATAGTTATCTCTCCTGTTGCGTCAAATTGGAACTTTCCAAAGAACGGCCCTAAAGACACTAAAAGCCTTGTGCCTTCACAAATATATTTTGTAGCAGAGTCTGGACGCCTGGACGCCACTGTCCTGTCCCACAGAAGTTCGCAGAATCTCATTGCCATCTCATCGGCTTCCTAACAAGGGCCCATTCTCTGCTTTATTCCCGATCATCTATGCTCTGCTCATAGCTGCAGCGACTCGTCGGCGCTAGTCTGCCTACCTGGACGCGGCTGCCGACCAGCTGGCGCCACCCAATGAGTCTGCACAATGAGACCTAGGGAGATGACAGTGCGCAAACGTTTTCATACAGGTTCCAAAGAAAAAACGCTCTACACAGCCCTCATCCGCCATACTCTTTTACTGCAGTCAATTAACTTGGCACCCTATTCCTTTGAACATAGGAAAAGCTTACCACTATTCCTTGACTAGAGCACACAAGCAAGAGTGTTAACTACTACCAACCATTCCATCATATGAATGAAGTCACATCATATCCAGTATAGCAACCAAGTAATAAAGATCATCTTCCCTAAGAAGATTGGGCAGCATAACTCTATCAGAAGTGACAGTGCCAGGCAGTCTCTCAACATTTTCATGTGGCCAGAAACGACCATACAGGACTCCCCCACCCATACACTCAGCGCTTGAAGCTTAGTCCTTTGCTCTTCAGTTTCAAAGGCGACATTTACTACTTGCTCATCAACCCCACAGAACTTAACATCTGTCTAACGGAACCTTTCGTCCATGTTACCCCACGCTACGTTATTTTCAAACAAAACGTGGTCTAGCACCTCCCCCTGCTTCTGTAACTCAACAGCATGCACCTCAAGCTAGCTCCAAAATTATTCCCCTGTGTGCGACTGCTGTTTAGACCTATCATTCAAGTCCGCAGTTCTGCACTCGGCGCATCTTACTTCCGTAACAGTGCACACATGTCCTTGCTTTGATTTGCAATCACTGCCAGAAAGTGGCTCAATATAGCTTGCGTCACTCTGAAGCAACATCTGATCGCAAAGCGTTCTTTGCCTGGTTATTATCTGCAACTGTAGCTTACAAAGTTGTCGGTGGCGCAGTGATCTCCTTGACGTCTGTGTGCCGAGGGGCGGCGTGTCAGTGTCTACGTCAACGGTGACACTGTTGGCCGCTCTGGGCTCGGTTGGCGAGCAGTGGCGATGGTGGCGGAGGCGTCGTCCTCGTCAATTGTGGCGTTGCTGGCTGCAATGTTGGTCATAGGTGAGACAAGTGGTTGTGGTTTGAGCTGTAGAGCGTCCAAGTGGTCAGGCGGCTCACCCGCCGTTGTCTATTAGCCGGGCCCGATTCAGTACAAAGGCCGCGTTTCGTTACTTGCGGGGGAAGGGGCTGTGTGCAGCACGAGGTGTTCAGCCTTTGTACTTCTCCGTCTGCCAGACCACCTTTACTGATCTGCAAGCGTTCCCTCGTGGTAAAATTACTGCTGCTTGTAACGAGAGAACAGTAATAAACTCTACCCTCTTTCTGAATTTAAAAATTAATTTCGGTCACCACCTACACAGTAAGGGCACTGGTAAACAGTTCCCATGCCTGTCACTGCTATGACTCGGCCTAGAGCAGCCAACATCAGTAGGTGGGGTGAGTGACAAACTCGTGACGAGGACAAAGAGAAATTATAGTGTGTGATATGTAGTCGGCCCTGCCACGGTCACACATCTGTAGCCCTCGGGTGTTAGTGGATGTAACTGCAGAAGAGTAGCAAAGAAGCACCAATTAACATTCTTACCTAGCAGATCACTACCTGCGCATCTCCTGTCCCTGACGTAAGACTACGTTTCTTACTGCATGTGTTTCATGGGGCATCAGGGAAGGTACAGAAAATTAAAGCCGGGAGAATCTGGAGAAACATGTAACCAAAAATGAACATGTAAATGCGATGTAGCCAACGGCCCTGCCGCAGTGGTAACACTGGTTCCCGTCAGATCGCCGAAGTTAAGCGCTGTCTGGCTGGGCTGGTACTTGGATGGGTAACCATCCGATCTGCAGAGCGCAGTTGGCCAGCGGGTGCACTCAGCCCTTATGAGGCAAACTGAACAGCTTCTTAACTGAGGAGTAGTGACTCCTGTCTCGTAAACCGACATACAGTCGGAAGAGCGGCCTGTGACGGCTGTGGACTGAGCACGACACGGCGGCCGGTCGGCACCGTTGGACCTTCATGGAGTTTAGTTTAAATGAGAGGTACCCTTTAAAAATTACATACATTAGACCAACTGTTGGACAAGTTAAAGATACGCTACTTCTCACAACGAACAGTCTTCAAAATAAAAACCAGCTCCCAGAGAGAGCACGGAATTCAACTAACAGATATCACTATAACAGAAGAAACTAATCATAGGTCTCGCTTACGATAACAGTAACAGGGGTCGGCCAAAACAGCTTACCACGCTACATGTCAACCTGCAGTCACAGTTTCTCGCAGCGCAGACGTGCGGTAATACAGTCGCAGCTATTGCAATTCCAATGTGCTTAAAAACTCCAGACAGCGCGAGTGGTTCGCGGATGTCCAACTTAGGCTGTTCCCAAGGTGATGGGATGCAGTAACCACTAAATGGAGTTAACTGCCATACACTGAACCTTGCGATGTTAGCACCTGAAGGAACAGCAATGGATTAGGCTGGAAAGCTACCGCCCGAGTTATTTATGGGCTTCATCGAAGAGCTACCGCACACCTCCGTGGTACACAAAAAAGGTTCTTCTAGCCAGCCTAAAAGGGGTGAGAAGTGGGACCGTTCCTGCTACGCTGGCTGCCTGGAGTGGTCGACTTCTGGCCGTCAAATTGGGTGACGTGTACAACACTATAATTCAAACATTCATCTACATTATAAAAATTACTATGCCTTTAAATTTTATCGCAACATAACCGTGATACGCAAATACTATTTTTAAAATGTGATATATGTACTGGCAGGATGATTTGCTAATGTGTATTTGTAACTTATGTAAGGAAATATGTGAAACGCATAATTTACTAAGTAATATTTTTTCATAGAGTAATAAAATGAAAATGTTTCTGGGTGCAATTTTATATATTTGTACTAGTTGTCATTTGTACATGTTTAGAGAATGTGTAGGAAATGTGTTATGTAATAGAGTGCTTTTGCACTGTATGGAGGCTCCTGTGGGAAACGTAAAAGGTGGCTTGGGTTTTAACACGCTACCTGTAGAGCGAGCGGGAACGAGAAGAGACATTTTGCAGGCAGCAGTGAAAGAGGCAGCATTAGGACGGAGCAGGCGATGCCTTTGACGACTGTTGAATTATTACGGCTTTGGTACAAGTTGTTGGGCTATGTTATGGATGTTAAAACGACGCCAAGAAAAATCGATTAGTCAATACTTCAAGAACCTTGTACGCCGTATCGTTGATAGTGTAGCCGCCAGCACTATCCGCTACAACCAAGGCCTGCTGCCAGCAGGTTACGAACGGTATAATTAGAATTATAGAAACCTGAATCATTAATTCAAAATTCACTTCTTTTGAACAGTTTTTGTGTTAAAACATAAAATTTGGCTTATTCTTTGTCATTAACCCATATATGGTCCTTTCCATATGTTTCCCTATTCCTTTTAAACCTGTTTTAAAAACCATCAGAAATGCTTTATTCAGTATCTACAAGCACACTAATTTTCGTCTTTGAATATATGTCTCAAAATAATTGTTGTGAAATAATTTCTTAAAGTGAAAGGAATTCATAAAAATTTGAGTAAAGCACAGATAAAATTCTTTCAGTTATAAGTGATATTCGGTAATATGGCTAGGTAACACTAAAGTACGGTTCCGCATAAATACTGAATTACAAAGTACAAAAAGTGATGAACAGGAAATTGCTTATGCTCTTAGAATATTTAATTATTTAATTTGTCGCTTATACAAAATCAAACATGAAAGTCCTCGAGGGCCAATTTATTATTTTTCTTTTGCTTATAGTAATGATCAAAAGCATGTATGTATGTGGGTGTAGTAGCTAAAAATTCTTATCTTTCCTAGAACCATACCCTCAAGGTTATATTTATTCGTGACATTATACGAGGACTATTTGTTCTGTAGAAGTACAGTGTTATATGTGGCAGCTGGTGACAGGACCTTTCGCTGTACTAAAGAGCCCAGAAGTAGTTTAGTATTGTTGTACGTATCACAGACAGGTAGTTTCCTCTGAATGAAGTACAGAGGTTTCAGGGGCACGAATTTGTTGTAGCAGTTAGGAGAACGATAGAACAGTAAAATAGTAATTTATGCGGTTTAATCAATAATTGAAAATGAAAAAAATAGAATATGTTGTATAGATAAGTAAAACAGGAGGATAAAAGTGAGGGGACTCCTGTAAACAGTGATAATGGGCAGGACCCAGAGGGATCGGTGTTGCTATTAGAAATAAAAGTTAGGAAATGTGGATCATGGGGACAAAACTTTTATGCTGTTAAGCCCATCTCAGATTAAGAAGGAAAAAGTAGATTCAGAGGAGGAACACAAAGGAGTAGAAAATATCACTGAGCAGAATGGGCAACTATCGGTACATTTGTACGCACTGCTACCCGGTGTGAATACACAGCTAACAACACAAAACAAATAATACTAAAATTCTGAATGCGCAAATGCAAACAGTCTAAAACACTAAAAGCATAAACGAAAATCTCTAAGATTAGTCAGAAACAGGCTAAAGTTACTAAACAAGTGAGTGAACAAATGTAACGAATAACCAAAAGTTAGGAAAAGTAAACAAAACAACAGGTTTCCTAACTGAGGAACTCATTAATATAAAGAATGATGTAAAGAATTCAAATGAATCTGTTAGTACAATTCAAAAAGAAATTGGTGACATTAATAGTAGATAGTAAACTGATATAGAGAAAATACAAGAATCGATCCTATGGTGGAATCAAAAGCTGAGGAAAAGCTTTCCCAGGTATAGAAAGGAATGATTGAACTAAACCAAGAACACATGTCTCAAATGAGAATAACTGTTCAAGAAAGTCATAAAACTCTAGAAAACAAAGTACAACATTCTGAGAAGAAGTGTTGTAGCAATACTTCCAGTAATCAGGAGAAAATTAGTTACCTAGAAAGAAAAATCAAGTGTAACAGTACTTATGTTGTAGACAGAACAGCACATAACAAGGTGCTTGAGGGCGAAGACAAATTCTACCGTTATCGAAAACACAGCGGATTATCCCCTGTGGGCTTTATAAAGAAATGTGAAAGGTTATTTCCTGAAAAAGTAATAGCCCAGTAAAAAGTAAACATTGTGATTAGTGATTTAACAGGAAATGCTAAACGATGGTGTTTAACCTATGCACTGAAGCAATGACCTTCGATGAATCTAGACAAAAGTTTTTGGCCGAATATTGGTCCGAGCAAATACAAAACAGTCTCTGGGGTGAATTTATAATGGTTAGAATGTTCGAAGGTAAGCGCCGACAGACAATGAAAGAATTTTGCGACTCATGTTTTAGGAAGCAGGCTCGCTTAAGGAATCATAGGAGTGCTTCTGAAATTATGTGGGAACTCGGGAAGGTATGTGGATAGTCACCATCGAACTTTTTCATAATTTTTAGAAAAAAAGTAATTGACGAAGATCCCTGGCGAGAAAATCACAATTTCCGTCAGAATGACAAGAGTAGGAACAGTCGAAATAACAACAACGGCGAACACACATTGGTAACCAATATCAGGTTAATACTGTTCACAGAGGAAGAAGTAAAGGAAGATTTTCCTCTAACAATCGCGGAAAAGGTAGTAGGGAGCGAAATTATTCTAATTGAGATGAGGAAAACTAATAACCGCGAGCATTAAGGGTCGGATGGACGTGGAAACAAGAAACATTGGCCCAAATGCAGGAAGAGTTCTTAACAGAGACAGAGAAACCTTAATACTCAGCTGTATTATAAGAGCCGGTCACTGAATTAGGACCGCAATCAGCTGATGCAGTAAGTAAGCAAGTAGACGGCGATTCAATCGCTATAACAAGTTCAGAGGCAATGGACAGACAACTTGCAGTAAATGAAAAGGAAGATACCGTTACTACGACCGAAAATGTGGGTAGGGATAGCAACGAAGTGGAGGAGAAAGATTTATTTAATGGAGCAACAGAGTGTTAGCGAGCTGCCAGTGTAAATTAACCCAAAAGCATCGCTCAAAGTTTGTGTGTAGCTGACATTCGGGTAAATGAAGAGGTTGTCAGTGGACTCGAAATGGAAGATAAAAATTTACACATCACTGAATAGTCATTCCGTGACAACGAATCTGCGAAAAATGTTTCTTTCATTCTCAAGCCTGGCTTAAAAGAAAAGAAATTTATGCGACTCACAGCAATCCACAAAGATTACAACGTTTATGAAGTGCAAGCTGATGACGTCAGAGAGGATGAGAAAGGCAGTTCGGATAAAGACTAACTTAAACCTACGGAAAGTAATCTGACTACTGATGAAGATAAGCAAGAGGAACTCGTTACAATCGAACGAATTCAAATAAAGACAAACCAGGCATAGTCGTAATGTCTGTGCAAGGAATCAGAACTGTAGGTGCGAAGGGAAGTAAAGTAAACCAATAAAGACGCAAGTTTTAATGTGATCTGTAATAAAAGGTCTAGATTTTACACACGGTTTCCAGGTAATGTCAGAACTTAGCACCGAAGTAATTATGGGCATAGATTGGCTGCAGAACCAACAAGTAGTAATTAACTGTGCAAATGAAATAGTTAGCATTAAGAATGTAGAAGGAACGGTAAACACAG
Organism: Schistocerca nitens; assembly: GCF_023898315.1. Classification (NCBI taxonomy): domain Eukaryota; kingdom Metazoa; phylum Arthropoda; class Insecta; order Orthoptera; family Acrididae; genus Schistocerca; species Schistocerca nitens. The sequence continues at coordinate 957,127,162 of NC_064616.1, forward strand.
ACATTAAAGAAACAGGCGACAGAATTGAACTGGAATTTCAGTCTATGACGATAGAAACAGATAGAGATAATGAAGAATTATAGATACCGATAACGAAGGATTGCCGCAATTATTTGAAGGTTTTCACATACGAATCATCAATAGTTGAGACCAAATGTTACAAGAATTTCGGAAAATTTTCATTGTGACACCATATTTAGATCGAATGCACATAAATGAGTTATTACAAATGCTAAATGAAAATTATAGCATGTTTTCAGATACTGCTGACAGAGTGAAAAATATAGGTACCTAAACAATTTTTTGTTTAGCCATGTCCTATACCTACAGCGAAAAAACTGGCTGTTCAAGCCGAAATTGACAAGATGCTTGACTGAGGAATCATAGAGCTTAGCAACAGTGAAGGTAACAATAAACTGATTGTTGCAGGTAAGAAGGATGGTGGAGTAAAAGTGATAATTGATGCCAGAACTCCGAATACGATAGTTAAGAGAGAAACAGATCGTCCTGAATCGTAAGATGAAATGTTGCAAGGATTTTACGATATCAAATATTTATTAAGCCTGGACATTACGGGAGGTTACTGGTAAATCGCTTTGGATGCTAAATCGAGAAATTATACAGCGTTCCATTACGCTGGACAATATTATCTTTATAAGGGAGTACCTTTTGGATTAAATACACCAGTTCTCGTGGTAATACGTGCTGTAGATTTGGCGTTAGGAAGAGAATAAAGCAGTAGGCCCACAACTTACGTTGACGATTTCTAAATAGGTACACAACAATGGAAAGAACATTGTGAACTACTGGAACAGACATACAAGAATAGGAATTAAATTTTTAGGACTTATTATTACAACAGAGTGAACAAGAAGGACCATGACAAAATAAAAGCTATTGTAAGGGGTCCTCCAAAAAATAGGAAACAGTTAAAAACTTTCTTTAGGTTTATGCGGATTCTATGAAAAAATAGCCGAGTTTTCAACAACTTGTTACGAATAAACAGTTCATTCGTTTGGACCTATGGATGCTAAAGAGATTTTAAAGAAATAAAAAGGGAATTGCTTACAAACAACATTTTACACCACACTATTTATCATTACCATTCCATGTGTATAGGAATACTAGTAACTATGGGGCAGGAGTAGTAATCTTTCAGGAAACATAATATTAAGGTGAAATTGTTCACAATACCATTGCTTTTGCCTACAGAACATTAACAAAATGTGAACGAAACTACACTATTTCCGAAAATTAGGCATTAGGCATAATTTGGAGATTGAAGAGTGTCGTAATCATTTATCGGGACACAAGATTTTAAAACATACAGACCATAAAGCCCTTACCTTCGCAGCAATACGTCCATGAGATACTTTATGTAAAATGACCCAAAAATCAGTTTGCAGATGCACTTTCGAGGGTGCCTGCAGGTAAAGAGCGTACTAATCTGGAAAACAATGACGAAGGAATATTTAAGTTGTTATATTTGAGAGAAGTAGCTAGTAGTAGAAAAACAGCTATTACATGTAAAAATATTAGAAGCTTACAAACGAAGACGAAGTGTGGAAACCAGTGAAGATCAAATCTGACTGTGATGATTGTTCAGAAATACCAAAATTATATGAAATCTCTAAACGTGTACTGCATGTTAGAAAAGGAAATAATAGTGAAGAATGGCAAGTTTGTTGGCCATTATAATTTGCTGTAGAACTAACTGATTACTTCCATTTAGAATATGGACATTGTGAAGCGCAAACGTACTATGAGAAAATAAAAATTGTGGTCAAAATTGGGACTAATGCATTGAAGGTTACATAACGATTAAAATCTTGCGCTAAAGTGACAATTCTAACAGAGGAGCTATGCAGAGCCTCAAACAGGAAGATAATTTATAGTTATGGGCCTTAAACAAAAACTACTGGAAATTTCACATACGTGCTAGTAATTTTAGATAATTTTTCGCAACTTACAAAACTTTATGTTGTGTTGGCAGAAGAGCCAACACCGTGTTACTAGAGGAGGCAGAAATGCACGCGTTTTAGCTCACGCAGGCTGGCGTGAGGAGGGAAGAACTATACTGACATGAGGTCTAGAACATGACAAGAAATTAGAATTCAGAAAGCGGACGTAATTAGTTTGATACTTAACTTTAATCCATTAATGATGAACGTCGCTCTTGACGGTACATGAGTCACAATATTATCTGTTCAGAACACATTCTTGAAGTAACTGAATATGGCGCCTTGCTAGGTCGTAGCAAATGACGTAGCTGAAGGCTATGCTAAACTGTCGTCTCGGCAAATGAGAGCGTATGTAGACAGTGAACCATCGCTAGCAAAGTCAGCTGTCCAACAGGGGCGAGTCCTAGGGAGTCTCTTTAGACTAGACCTGCCGTGTGGCGGCGCTCGGTCTGCAATCACTGATAGTGGCGACACGCGGGTCCGACGTATACTACGGACCGCGGCCGATTTAAAGGCAACCACCTAGCAAATGTGGTATCTGGTGGCGACACCACACTTTATCCTCTCAGAAAAGTTACAGCTAAACCGCTATTAAAAAATACTGGTGTAGTTTAGAGAAACAGAAATACCAAAAAGTGTACTGTCTGGCAATAGTCCACCGTTTATGGCTAAATTATGGTTAGAAGGTATGGAAAAACGGGAGTACAAGTAAAACACATTTCATCTTACCACCCATCTCGTAATCCTGTGAAACCTATATGCGGGAGTTAGGAAGACTATGTAGAATTTATTGTCACCAAAATCATAGAAATTGGGGGAAATTTATTCCAAAATTGGAGGTAATGATGAATTTATGACAACATGAATCCTCTGGCTGCACTCCTAAAGAAATTACGGTAGGTTACAGAAGTAAGAGTCTAATAGAGGAAATATTAGACTATCCACCCGGCAAAGAGATAGATGTGGTTAGAAAAGAAAGGAATTGGTAAGGGAACTAAGTAGAAGAAAAGCAGAAATAAGAGCCAAAAGGCATGATAGAAAATTAAAATTAACAAAATTTAATATTGATGATTTAGTCCTGGTGAAAGCTCAGGGAAATTCCAGTGAGGCAAACCATGAGATATCCAAATTTAAGTACTTTTATTATTGTCCTTTGGAAATTCAAGGAATACCACACTCAAATGCATATTTCCTGGTGTGTCCGAAGTCAAGAAATGAACTAAGACCCACGAACATAGCTGATCTGGAAATATGTAGTTAGGAAAGTGTAAAAACTCCAACAGCTGTTTGATGACAGATCTGTATGCTGTGTGTAATACAATAAATAATACATAAAATTTTATACAAGTGTTCTTATGATAAATTGTATGATCAAAATACGAGTACAGTGTACAACGTCCGTATAATTTGTATGAAAGTTGAAAAATGTTTTCATGTTACAAGGCTTGAAAGTAGATGAACTGGTGAACAAAACTTTTCTTCTATATTTTAGGTATGCTTATCTGTTAGGACACATATTAGAAACAGGGGCATGTATAACACTATTATTCACTCATCTACTTTATAAAAATTTTTGCCTTTAAATTTTATGGCAGCGTTACTGTGATACGCAAAGACTATTTCTGAAATGTAATATACGCTGTGTTAGCGTCCTTTGGTAATTTATATTTGTAACTTACGCAAAAAAGTATGTGAAACGTATAATGTACTAAATAATATTTAGTCAGAGATAAACGAAATGGAAATATTTTGTGGGTGTAATTTTATATATTTGTGCAAGCTGTCCTTTGTATAAAATGGTACACGCTTGGAACAATGTGTAATGTAAAAGATGGAGTGCTTTTGTACTCTACGGAAGTTACTGTGACAAGCGTCAAACGTAGCTTGGGTTTTGGCGAACTACCTGTAGAGCGAGAGGGAGCGAGAAGACACATTTTGCAAGAAGCAGTGAAGGAGGCAGCACTCGGGCGGAGCAGGCGACGCCTTTCCTGGAAATTGTTGCAAGAAATCTTACGCCGTATCATGGGTAGTGTAACCGCAGTTACTGTCCGCCGCAACCAACGCCTGCAGTAAACAGGTTATGTACAGTATAATTAGAACTGTAGAAACGTGAACCATTAATTCATATAATTAACCTATATGTGGTTCTTTCCTGGAGTTTGATTACTCCGATGAAACCCGTTTTAATAAACACCTGAAGTGCTTTATTCAGTATCTACAAGCAATAATTTTCGTCTTTGAATAAATGTCTGAGAACAATTGCTGTGAATTAATTTTTTAATGTAAAAGTGATTAAATACGTCTGGATTAAGTGCAGATAAAATTGCTTTAATTATAAATGAAATTCAGTAATGTGGCTCAGCAGTCGATTGTTCTGCATTAATTGTTAGTTTATTCGGAATTTCATTTGGGGTTTGTATCTGTGATGAGAATTAAAGGTTTAGTTATATTATTCTATCTTCCTTTGTGGTGAGGCCTGGTCTAGACAGATACTGTCGCCTAGCCACGTGCGTTTTGTGCTTGACAAAGTCACTGTGTTACACTTTGATTTGAAAGAAACTCGACCCACAAGATTTGCTTCGACAAGATACCTTCCATGAAAATCAAACAGGCGTATTTTTTTAGGAATGGAAGGTCAGCACGGAACTAATTGAGTTGATGGGCGAAGTACAGCTGCATGTCCCATGTCTACAGGAACCTTACATGTGTGACGGTAAAATATATGGTCTCCCCACACAATATTTGAAAATTATACGGAATACCAAAGCCGCAGTCGTGGTAACAAACACACGAATTGCAGAGACAAAAAAATAGCACAGCTACAATGACGGGAAAAAATCGCAACACCAATAAGGATTTGTGCGGCAAATGAAAACTTGGTAGGTGTGTTAATACAGCGCTAGTAGCGCTTCTATGACCACGCAGACCAGTTTTCCTTTAAATACGCGCTGTGATGGTCGTAAGCCTTAGTTGACTTGAGACTGTACGTGGTGAGTTGATGTTTGTAATGAATGCCTTTAAGACGACAAAGAAGCCATTGTCAGTAGATCAGTGAATTTGAAGGAGTTCGTGTAACAGGGTTAGGAGAAGCTGGATGCTCCTTCCCTGATTTTGCAGAAAGACTTGGCGCGAATGTAGTCACTGTACATGATTGTTGGCAACAGGGGTCACGAGAATGTATGGTCGCTAGAAGACAGGGCTCCGTTGTGCTACGTGATACTATCTAGAGGAAGTTGTATTGTTCAGCGTATGTCTCTGACGCTCTGTACTGCATCTGAAACAGCAATCTGTAAGAGCCACTGTGACACAACGAACTGCTACAAATAGTAATAAAATAATTATAAAAATCCGCCTCGATTGCACAAAGTACCTGGTGTTTACCTAGGTTTCAGCATGGGTAACCACGACTTCTTCAGAACAATTTTATAAAACACAATGCCTAAATGGGTATAGTCAAAGGCTAAAATAAACACTTACAGGGACAAGACCCCATAAATTTTTTTTACAAATACACGGTACATATGTACCAATTCAATAATATTACTTATCTTTTTGTGTGCTGCCTCGCCCCAGCCAACGTACGATGGTCACAGGCTCTCCACCGAACTGAGGCACCGCGGGCTGCTTACATGCGCGTCTATCGAAATCACCGCGCATGCGCGCGGCCAGAGAACGCTCTTCTTATGCATGGGAGCGGGATTACAAAGTTAACACGGATTGGGACCTAACTGATTGCCAAAAGTTGTCGCACAAATAGCAAATTGAGCAATTGATAAAAGCGATGATGCGGGAATTAGGACATACATAACAGCAGCGCACGACAAAATTTTTGCACGGATGGTAAATCAGCACAAGCTAATATGGAGGCCCTAGAATTAGGCAGAAATTACAACTGAACTAAAAAGGTAGCTATTCTAAGGACGTTATTGTTGGCGGATTAGAGCTATGGATTAGAGCTACGTAATTGTGCCAACGGTTTGCACTTTTGTAACTGGTTACATGGAAATCGGCAGCTCTATCGCTTCATAATATTCAGTGTTGAGACAATCTTTACAAGAGATGGCATCAACAACATGCATAACATGCATGTCTGCGCAGACAAATATCCCATGCCACGCCAGTATCTGAATTTCAACGCAGATTCAATGTCAAAGTCTGGTGTGGTGTTGTGTGTGGCGAGTTACTGGGGCCGTTTATCCTCCAGGAAAATTTAAGTGGTCAGATGTACGGTAACTTTTTACGAGAAGATTTACCGCAGCTTCTTGAAGACGTTCCTCTCGAAACAAGTAGCCACGTGTATGTCGAACATGACGGGGCACCTGCACACTTCCACCATGTGGTAGCAGCTTATCTTAATCAACAATTCCCACATCGATGGATAGGTCTCGGGGGCCTTATCAACTGGCTTGCCAGATCCCCAGATTTAACACCCCTAGATTACTGCATCTGGGAGAGGATGAAAGACATCGTGTACGAAGTTTAGGTGATAACACGAGAAGAATTGATAGAACGCATTTTCGATGCCGCAGCGTCAATAAGGAACGAGCATGTCAAAATACGACATGCCACTAGCGCAGTTCACACCCATGCGAGTCTTAGCCTTCAAATGCAGAGAGGAAATTTTGTGCACTTGCTTTAAATCCACTCTGAATGCAAGAGACCGCTACAAAATTGTTTAAATTAATTATTATGTGCATTTTCGATAGTGGAAGCCTACAATAAACATTTTTCTGCTAGTTTCATGAGTCTTTCAGTTACCGTAGCTCCTTAATTATGTATCTGATCTCATTACTGTATCCACATTTTTTATTCCATACAAGCTGAGGAATACCCTCCATAAACCGGGGGAAAACCTAGTGACTCACTCTGTACGTATTGTACAAAGGTACAGTCTGTAAGTATTTTGGAGTTGCGCTGGTGTGGCTCTGTTAATAAGCAATCGCTGTGGGCTCCTGGCGGTCAGTTTCTGTCCTTACGGATGTAATTACTCATACGTACAGTGACAATGTCACATCACATGAAAATAATGAGATAAGAAATCGGTAGGTGCAGATCCGTCGGTTTGCTGCGTGACGTAACTTACCTTTACCAAACTGACCCTAATATACGATTGTGACTCTTCATAGACGTCTTACTGAGGCAGTGAAAATAAATAATCCACAATGTCGTTAATCATAAAATATTTCTTGATTATTACATTAGAAATGGTATGAGATGGGACGATTAATCTGACCAACTAAAAGAACTTGGAAAGTTCGAATAAACTTTTTGTTTATTACAATAATTACTACAATAAATCCTGACATAGAATAAAGCATCAAGTAGATTGCCACACTTAATAAAATTCCATTTAACTCAACTCCTGTATGAACAGTATTAAGAAAATAGACAAATATTTCACACATATTTCGTGATTGAAAACAATGATTTATTAACTCCCGTTCGAGGGTTGAATATTTGGCGCGAACGTAACCCAGGCTGAATATTGAGCTCAGCCTAATCGTCACTCTGCTACGTAGTTCATCAGAAAACCTAGTCAGTCACAGTGCTACTACGTATACACCAAGCTACAACAAAAGAATACGTTAATATCTTACCTAGGATCGCTGAGCAGAATTCATAGGCAGGAGCAATATGTACTTCTCAAAAGCATTTCTAAAAACATAGCTTGTACTATCAAAACTAATGTTGCAGTCACTCTCTTTTCCAATTCCAGTATCATGTACACCTTCACAGCAACTGAATGGCAACAAAATTGTCAGACCACAGCTACATCTACATCTACATCTACATTTATACTCCACAAGCCACCCAACGGTGTGTGGCGGAGGGCACTTTACGTGCCACTGTCATTACCTCCCTTTCCTGGTCCAGTCGCGTATGGTTCGCGGGAAGAACGACTGTCTGAAAGCCTCCGTGCGCGCTCTAATCTCTCTAATTTTACATTCGTGATCTCCTCGGGAGGTATAAGTAGGGGGAAGCAATATATTCGATATCTCATCCAGAAACGCACCCTCTCGAAAACTGGCGAGCAAGCTACACCGCGATGCAGAGCGCCTCTCTTGCAGAGTCTGCCACTTGAGTTTATTAAACATCTCCGTAACGCTATCACGGTTACCAAATAACCCTGTGACGAAACGCGCCGCTCTTCTTTGGATCTTCTCTATCTCCTCCGTCAACCCGATCTGGTACGGATCCCACACTGATGAGCAATACTCAAGTATAGGTCGAACGAGTGTTTTGTAAGCCACCTCCTTTGTTGATGGACTACATTTTCTAAGCACTCTCCCAATGAATCTCAACCTGGTACCCGCCTTACCAACAATTAACTTTATATGATCATTCCACTTCAAATCGTTCCGCACGTATACTCCCAGATATTTTACAGAAGTAACTGCTACCAGTGATTGTTTCGCTATCATATAATCATACAATAAAGGATCCTTCTTTCTATGTATTCGCAATACATTACATTTGTCTATGTTAAGGGACAGTTGCCACTCCCTGCACCAAGTGCCTATCCGCTGCAGATCTTCCTGCATTTCGCTACAATTTTCTAATGCTGCAACTTCTCTGTATACTACAGCATCATCCGCGAAAAGCCGCATGGAACTTCCGACACTATCTACTAGGTCATTTATATATATATTGTGAAAAGCAATGGTCCCATAACACTCCCCTGTGGCACGCCAGAGGTTACCTTAACGTCTGTAGACGTCTCTCCATTGATAACAACATGCTGTGTTCTGTTTGCTAAAAACTCTTCAATCCAGCCACACAGCTCGTCTGATATTCCGCAGGCTCTTACTTTGTTTATGAGGCGACAGTGAGGAACTGTATCGAACGCCTTCCGGAAGTCAAGAAAAATAGCATCTACCTGGGAGCCTGTATCTAATATTTTCTGGGTCTCATGAACAAATAAAGCGAGTTGGGTCTCACACGATCGCTGTTTCCGGAATCCATGTTGATTCCTACATAGTAGATTCTGGGTTTCCAAAAACGACATGATACTCGAGCAAAAAACATGTTCTAAAATTCTACAACAGATCGACGTCAGAGATATAGGTCTATAGTTTTGCGCATCTGCTCGACGACCCTTCTTGAAGACTGGGACTACCTGTGCTCTTTTCCAATCATTTGGAACCCTCCGTTCCTCTAGAGACTTGCGGTACACGGCTGTTAGAAGGGGGGCAAGTTCTTTCGCGTACTCTGTGTAGAATCGAATTGGTATCCCGTCAGGTCCAGTGGACTTTCCTCTGTTGAGTGATTCCAGTTGCTTTTCTATTCCTTGGACATTTATTTCGATGTCAGCCATTTTTTCGTTTGTGCGAGGATTTAGAGAAGGAACTGCAGTGCGGTCTTCCTCTGTGAAACAGCTTTGGCAAAAGGTGTTTAGTATTTCAGCTTTACGCGTGTCATCCTCTGTTTCAATGCCATCATCATCCTGGAGTGTCTGGATATGCTGTTTCGAGCCACTTACTGATTTAACGTAAGACCAGAACTTCCTAGGATTTTCTGTCAAGTCGGTACATAGAATTTTAATTTCGAATTCACTGAACGGTTCACGCATAGCCCTCCTTACGCTAACTTTGACATCGTTTAGCTTCTGTTTGTCTGAGAGGTTTTGGCTGCGTTTAAACTTGGAGTGAAGCTCTCTTTGCTTTCGCAGTAGTTTCCTAACTTTGTTGTTGTACCACGGTGGGTTTTTCCCGTCCCTCACAGTTTTACTCGGCACGTACCTGTCTAAAACGCATTTTACGATTGCCTTGAACTTTTTCCATAAACACTCAACATTGTCAGTGTCGGAACAGAAATTTTCGTTTTGATCTGTTAGGTAGTCTGAAATCTGCCTTCTATTACTATTGCTAAACAGATAAACCTTCCTCCATTTTTTTATATTCCTATTAACTTCCATATTCAGGGATGCTGCAACGGCCTTATGATCACTGATTCCCTGTTCTGCACATACATAGTCGAAAAGTTCGGGTCTGTTTGTTATCATTAGGTCCAAGATGTTATCTCCACGAGTCGGTTCTCTGTTTAATTGCTCGAGGTAATTTTCGGATAGTGCACTCAGTATAATGTCACTCGATGCTCTGTCCGTACCACCCGTCCTAAACATCTGAGTGTCCCAGTCTATATCTGGTAAATTGAAATCTCCACCTAAGACTATAACATGCTTAGAAAATGTATGTGAAATGTATTCCAAATTTTCTCTCAGTTGTTCTGCCACTAATGCTGCTGAGTCGGGAGGTCGGTAAAAGGAGCCAATTATTAACCAAGCTCGGTTGTTGAGTCTGATAAGAACAGCTTCCATCCGGCCTCTTCGAATCCAGCACTGCCTATTCGCGCCAACTCATAATAACATGCAGTTCATGCTCAAAACTGCTTAGAATTGAGATTACGTCTTAGTAACATGCATTGCACTATATGGCAAGCCAACTTAGGACTGCGTGAGCCACACCAGCTGGGGTGCCGAAGGATCTACGCTTCTAAGGCTATATCAGGCGTTGATTCAGTCCCGTCTCGATTACGGGAGCCTGGTTCACGGTTCGGCATCACCTTCTGCGTTGCCGTTGCTTGACCACATACTTCACTGCGGGGGGCCGACTCGCAACTGGAGCTTTCCGCACCAGCCCTGTCAAAAGCATGCTTGTGGAGGCTGGTGTCCCTCCATTGCGGATCCGGTGCCAACGACTACTGGCCGCTTATGCTACACATGTTTGTAGCTTGCCCGGGCATCCAAATTACCATCTCCTGTTCCCCAACTCGGTCGTCCATCTTCCGGAACGGCGACCCCGGCCAGGGTGTAAGACCGTGGTTCACGTCCGGGCTCTTCTCTCTGGGATTGAGTTTTTCCCTCTCCCATCTCTTTTCCGGGCCAATTCCGTATACCCCCGTGGTGTGTGCCCCGCCCATGCCGTCGGCTGGATTTGGCACAAGGTCCGAAGTACTCAGTCCCTCCTGAGGCCCTCCAACACCGCTTTCTTTCCATCCTTGCCGCGTTTCACGGCTCTGTCGTGGTCTGTACCGACGGTTAGATGGTTGTTGGTCGAGCTGGTTATGGCATTACTCTTGGGGATCATTCTGAACAACGCTCCTTCCCAGCTGGCTGCAGTGTTTTCACTGCAGAGCTGGTAGCCATCTCTCGCGCCCTAGAGTATATCCGCTCCTGCTCAGATGAGTCTTTCTTTATCTGTAGTGACTCCCTGGGCAGTTTACGAGCTATCGATCAGTGTTTTCCTCGCTCTCGTCTGGTGATGGCTATCCAGGAGTCCCTCCATACTCTTGCCCGTTGCGGCCAATTCGTGGTCTTTGCGTGGACCCAGGTTATGTCGGCATCCCGGGTAATGAAGGCTATTAGTGCACCTATCCTGAAGATTGGCCTTTCGGAGTGTGATCTCAAGTCAGTTTTGCGGCAGAAGGTACTTGGTACATGGACTGATGAATGGCGCACCCTGCCTTCACCCAACAAACTTCGGGTCGTCAAGGAGACTACCGGCGTGTGGCGCTCCTCCTTGCGGGCCTGGCACTGGGACTCCGTTGTACTCTGCCTGCAACGCATTGGACACACCTGGCTGACGCACGGTTGTTTATTTTGCCAGACTACCCATCTCTCTCTAGCTGTGGTTCAGCATTGACAGTGGTCCGCATTTTGTTGGACTGTCCGCTTTTAACTGCGTTCAGGCAGAAGTTTGCGCTGCCTGATATGCTCCCTGCACACTAACAGATTATGCTGCAATGGCAGGCTTCGTTTTGAGTTTTATTCGCGTAGGGTGCTTTTATCGCTTGATCTGAGGGTTTGTGTCTTTTTTGTGTTGAGTCTGGCATTTGGCCTACGGTTTTAGATTGGGGTTTTTAATGTGTCTTTTGGTGGCTGGCTTTTTCTTTTTTTGTTTCCATGGTCGGTCAACCACTGCACAACTATGTGTGCTTTTAATTCCTTGTTTTCTGTCCTTTGTCTATGTCTTTCTTGTTCTGTGTCGTCCCCTGTTCCCTCCGTTGCTTGTTTTTATTCCTTGTGAGTATTCATGGTCGTGGAAAGAGGGACCGATGGCCTTTGTAGTCTGGTCCCTTCAAACCCCCACAAACCAACCAACCAACTTAGGACTGCGTACATCTGACAACAGGCTGACTGCTCAGTGCGAGTGCTCCCACACAACTGACCCTTTACATCTATTATACTGCTATTACCTCTTGTCCACCCTTCAAATACAACGCGAACAAATGTGGTTGAAATGGCTCTGTGCACTATGGGACTTAACTGCTGAGGTCATCAGTCCCCTAGAACTTAGAACTGCTTAAACCTAACTAACCTAAGGACATCACACACATCCATGCCCGAGGCAGGATTCGAACCGGCGACCGTAGCAGCCGTGTGGTTCCAGACTGAAGCGCCTAGAACCGCCGGCACAACGCGAACATGTGCCACCACCATTCTCTAGGCGCTCATTGGCTGAGATACTCACTCCCAAGAGCGAGCGACATTAAATCTAGGCACTTCCCAAGCAACCGAGGGATATCAAAATCGAATAGCCTTCGGTCGGAAAATATCCCAAATACCTCTTCCGTAATCAATATGCAAAAACGCGTAATCGAAATGAAGGGTGCCTCAATCAACAGACACCTTTCGGGTTTAAATCACTGTGTATGTTATACTTTTATTTTCAGTCACTACTTCATGGTTTTATTATCTGACGTCAGTGATGTTATATTAGACAAATATGATGCTGTAATGGCTTTTAAGTGAGTATGAGACGTTTTGTTACATTGTGAGGTCAACAGTTTATATACCAGGGGGTTATAATTAAACTTTCACTATTTAACGTGTTTTAACACGGAAACTGATTACCGTAAGAGCACCAAAATTGGGCCGGCCGGAGTGGCCGAGCGGTTCTAGGCGCTACAGTCTGGAACCGCGCGACCGCTACGGTCGCAGGTTCGAATCCTGCTTCGGGCATGGATGTGCGTGATGTCCTTAGGTTAGTTAGGTTTAAGTAGTTCTAAGTTCTAGGGAACTGATGACCTCAGAAGTTAAGTCCCATAGTGCTATGAGCCATTTGAACCATTTGAACCAAAATTGGTACCATTAATGTACAGAATATGGGGTGAATGATTCCATGAGTCACAGCGCCACCTTCCACTTCCTACTATGGCCACCATGTGCCGTGGTTAGTCATCGTGATTCAAAGTCTCACACATCTGACCAGTCGCCGTAAACCTGTTGACGTGTCTACATGAGCTTGGACAAAAGGCGCAAGGCATAACTGTTGAAGCCCTATTATCAAAACAACAGTAATGCTGCAGATGCACTTCGAGAGTATCGCCTGCTGAAATAATTACGGAAGGGTACTCGTTCTCCACCTCCTGCCCGGAGCATGATGAAGAAGTTCGAATCAACTGGAGAACTGGGCGTCGCTCAGAGAAGAGGGCGACGACCTGTAGCACCACAGGTGGTTGATGAAATCACTGATGCTCACTACGGGAGTGAGACGCACTGAACACAACAGTTTTCACGCAAAATGGGGCCCCACCGCATATCGCTCGTGAAGTTCGCCTGCTTCTCCGAAACACATTCGGAGACGATCGAATTATCAACCGATCGTTTCCACATGCTTGGCCGGCACGATCACCTGATCTTACTACCTGTGACTTGTGGTTGTGGTGCTACTTGAAGGACAGGGTTTACCAGGGGAACATTCACACATGGGCTGATCTGAAGCGCAGCATATCAAGAGAGGTAGCCAGCATACCTACGTACATGCTTCGTTCTGATGTGCAGAATGCAATCCTGTGCTTTTAGCCTCTTCTGGACACTGATGGGCGCCATGTCGAGCCCCTTTGTAGTGGTAATGTTACCGGCATGTGATGGTATCATGTGCAATAGCACTACATTAAGAGTGTTTCAATTGAATTGATTCTGCACTATTTCTCTTCCTCACGCCCTTGGCATTAATGACACCAAATTTTTGGTTTCCATTTTATAACTTGTTAAATAGGAGAGCTTTAAATATAACCACCCGGTATTTGTCACTGTTTTATTTCTTAATGCTAGTTAGGTATTATTTTAATTTGGTAAAAAGAAACATGATGATGGTCAACCGACTGAAAATGGAAATCAACAGATTTTATCAACAGATAATTGCGGCAATCGTGACATTCTTTAAAAATATTTTCATCTCTACTAGATTTTAGTATAAAGAAATTGCATAAATGTACCTGATATTATTAGTTAGAAAAATGCGTATAGGGCTGTCAGAATCAGACTCAAACGCTTATACGGGTGTTATAACATATAGTCTGCTGAGAAATAACTCTTATGAGAAAATTTAGATACATTGTTCGTTTGCCGTGTTCATTAGCATTGAAGTTAGCGAATCAGGCCGTTGCACGCACAGATTAGAGCGCGTTGTTCGTTTGGTTTCGTAAAACCGAACGAGAGAGTGATACAAAAATTGGACATGGGATGATCGTAAGGCTCGAAACCGAGCCGAAGTTTGAGCTGTCTCCTGCGCTATCATTGACGCTATCAGAACAACCAACACTAATTGTATCTGATGGGCCCCTTGATTTGCACATGCGACGCGCTGATTGCCTGATTTCAATGCTAATTAACTGGGAACTGGCACAGCGTATCGAATTTACTTCGTAATATTTATTTTTCAACAGAACCTACCGTGCGACACCCTTATCAGCTTTTCTGGATGTTTCTGACCACTCTGCATATACTCCTATAATTTATCAAAAGATAAAATTATTGTATGTGAGAGCTTTGCAAATAGCTGTAAAAGAAACCATAAAATAAGATTGAAGAAAGTGTCAATAAACAACGAAAATTATTGGTAACACATTGCACCGAAAAATTTATTTTTTTAATAATAAACCATAAGTTAATTTGTTGTATCTATTGACTTATTAGAAAAGAACTAGAGCCTTTCATTGCAGAGTACCACTGAACGATAGAGAGAAAAATTTATTGTTGATTATTCATAACTTGCTTTGTTTATAACAAACCTGATCCTCACACTATGGTGCACAGACTTCGAATGACGAGGATGATGCAGTTTTCCTAGTAATGAAAGCTGTGGGGGGAGGAGCTTGAATCTTATTGGTCCAGAGGAGAGGAGTGGCTCTCATTTTTCCGCCAAATGTACGTTTTTGGGATTAAGAATACATTATGTACTTGATTGCATCACACACAAGTGACCGACGACTGAGTAACGGATATCGGGTTACGTCTGATCTTGAACGTAGTACCACATAAAACTGACTCAGGTGCAAGGGCAAGGGGGTGTTCCTCTGGGTGAAACTGAGTATAACTCATCCAGCTGCCTAGCACTGGAAGCGACTCTGATGTGACATCACTATCTCGTCTCGTATCGGTCCTGAGTAACTATTCATGAGTAAGTGATCTGACACGTCAGGCTGAAACTTGTAGAGCGCGAGTTATGTTGCACTTATGATGACAACCTCCAGAGTAGCTCCGCCCAGAGATCGGAATGGTTGACTATTTTACATCCGAAAAATTTTACCCAAAAGGACGCCATCATTATTTAAAAATACAGCATACGTGCATATACTTCTAAAAAGTAACGGCGGAGGTATCCATTTGCTTTCAGTTGTTTGCCGTTCCGGTATAGCAATTTCCTGTTGGCTCATGTTACAGTGTCACATCACTCATTCATGCAAATTGTTGCCTGTGCAGCTACGGAGAAGACTTCTCACTCTCTTCAAGAACCTCATGTTCTCTGGCTTCTCCACAGATAACCCTCCGTTATCGTTGCACCTACAGTGCGGTTAAATATATCGTTGATGCATGCAGGCCTAACTACCTCGGCAATGCCTGTGGTTCATGGGGCAGTTGTATGTTATACAGAAAGGTCGCCGACATTACTGAAGTTACCTATTTTTGCCACTGGCATACAAAACAACAATAAAATAATAATTTCTCTACAGTGACAACGTTTTAATGCGGAATCCCTTCATCTGTAATTTCGTAGCAGTAGTATTGTATTTTCCATTCAAAGGGAAGCAGCTGTTCCGTTTCCTGTTCACTGTAGACAATGCTAAGCTTTCGAATCGGTGGTGTCCCGCACATTGCTTCGGAGGCTATTACGTTAATGAGAGGTCGCTGTCTTGGCTTTCCAAGAGCCGCAGATAACATAAAAAGTAATGCGTGCTCCCGAGAACAAAGGGACCAGCTCGCAACTTCCCTCGAATCATTTAAAGACATTGTTCACAGTTCTTTGTTTCAAAGACATTAAAAATCGGTGTCGCTTTACGTGACAGTCGCAAAGTAAGTGGAAGAGAGATGTAAAGTAATGTATAATTTCCAAATTAGATTTTTAAATGAAAAAAATATTGCCATTAGTGCGAGAAAAAGGCTGTGTGGTGTCTGCTGCACGCTTTGTTCCGCCGAGTCGATAAAGGAAATACGCATTTCAGCCGGTTCTCAAGGCTGAGAAACAGCCCACCTACTCGTTGTCTGAAGTGGAACGTTGCTACCTATGTTGTATGTGACAGGCGCAGTTATGGCGTCTATTAATCGAGGCAGTGCTACTGCAATCAGTACGGACTCAGCTGTCCAAAAATCGATATGTTTATTAAATACTCAAATCACCTTACCGTAACGCTTTTGTGTTATCTTTATACGAATATACTTTTCGTACAATGCTACTTTCCGACTGTTTTGCAAACTGTAGCAGTGATAACACTGCCGAGCTGCCGAACGAAGTAATGAGCATCTAATTATTTACCGGAAAACTGTGAAACTTTGTAACTTGGATATAGCTTTGTGACAGTAGCTCGCCCTAGCTTTTTGTACCTATATTCTATAACTCAGGTCAACATTCAACATCCAGCTCTGCTAAACTCTGTGCTCGATTATCACTGCCATTAACGATCGAAGCTACAGATACTTGTATTTCAGTTGAGCTGCTTACAAAGCCAGTTTGTTTGCAGGTGGAGTCAAACAAGATACATTTCACATCATTGTGCTTAAGAGTTAAGATTTGAAAAAAAAAATTATCAGCTATAGGAAAGCGAAAAACTTATATTACTATATTACAGGGATAACTTTGTGACAGCACAAACTCCTGCAGAAGCAAGTATGACAATTGAAATTGTGGAAAATACGCCTCATTAATTAAATTACGGGCATCTGTGAAAAGTTTGATAAAAAACACAAAGTTTTATTTCGCATTATTTCGCATTTTGAATGTAACATTGTCTCGTCGAAACCACAATAAAGTCCAAATCAGAAGGCAGTGTTCTCAATGAATTACAACACTAATAATTGGAAGCACTTTTGATACGGACACCACCCTACAAACAGCACAGAATCAACCTACTGCACCGAGAGTGCAGTTGTTTATACAAATATAGGGTGGACTATAACGCTAGTGTTCGTACAAACATTGAATATTGCAGAACATACAAGCATTACAAACAGAAGATATTAAGATATATTAAAGACCTTCCAAAAAGGATAAACATGAAATAGCAAATAATTGCTGATGGTGAGGCACCAACCGGCGAGCCGCTGCACGATAGGTAGCAAAGCTAAACACTGTCTATGAGCTATCCATCCTAGCATTGGCCCTCTCCTGCATAGACAGTCAGTTTAGTGAGTTCTCAGTGGAGCCGTGTACAGCACCCTGGATTTAGATCACGTCCTTCGTCCTCTGTGTCGCGTCGCTGGCGGATCCTATCGTTTAGGTCATGTTGTTACACCCTCTTCACTATTACAACCGTCGAAGGTTATCCTTTCTGTCGAAGCTTCACGACCGTCGCGAGGCTCTTCAGTTTCCTTGAACCTGTTTTTATCAGTCTGGACCTTTGGAATATACACTCCTGGAAATTGAAATAAGAACACCGTGAATTCATTGTCCCAGGAAGGGGAAACTTTATTGACACATTCCTGGGGCCAGATACATCACATGATTACACTGACAGAACCACAGGCACATAGACACAGGCAACAGAGCATGCACAATGTCGGCACTAGTACAGTGTATATCCACCTTTCGCAGCAATGCAGGCTGCTATTCTCCCATGGAGACGATCGTAGAGATGCTGGATGTAGTCCTGTGGAACGGCTTGCCATGCCATTTCCACCTGGCGCCTCAGATGGACCGGCGTTCGTGCTGGACGTGCAGAGCGCGTGAGACGACGCTTCATCCAGTCCCAAACATGCTCAATGGGGGACAGATCCGGAGATCTTGCTGGCCAGGGTAGTTGACTTACACCTTCTAGAGCACGTTGGGTGGCACGGGATACATGCGGACGTGCATTGTCCTGTTGGAACAGCAAGTTCCCTTGCCGGTCTAGGAATGGTAGAACGATGGGTTCGATGACGGTTTGGATGTACCGTGCACTATTCAGTGTCTCCTCGACGATCACCAGTGGTGTACGGCCAGTGTAGGAGATCGCTCCCCACACCATGATGCCGGGTGTTGGCCCTGTGTGCCTCGGTCGTATGCAGTCCTGATTGTGGCGCTCACCTGCACGGCGCCAAACACGCATACGACCATCATTGGCACCAAGGCAGAAGCGACTCTCATCGCTGAAGACGACACGTCTCCATTCGTCCCTCCATTCACGCCTGTCGCGACACTACTGGAGGCGGGCTGCACGATGTTGGGGCGTGAGCGGAAGACGGCCTAACGGTGTGCGGGACCGTAGCCCAGCTTCATGGAGACGGTTGCGAATGGTCCTCGCCGATACCCCAGGAGCAACAGTGTCCCTAATTTGCTGGGAAGTGGCGGTGCGGTCCCCTACGGCACTGCGTAGGATCCTACGGTCTTGGCGTGCATCCGTGCGTCGCTGCAGTCCGGTCCCAGGTCGACGGGCACGTGCACCTTCCGCCGACCACTGGCGACAACATCGATGTACTGTGGAGACCTCACGCCCCACGTGTTGAGCAATTCGGCGGTACGTCCACCCGGCCTCCCGCATGCCCACTATACGCCCTCGCTCAAAGTCCGTCAACTGCACATACGGTTCACGTCCACGCTGTCGCGGCATGCTACCAGTGTTAAAGATTGCGATGGAGCTCCGTATACCACGGCAAACTGGCTGACACTGACGGCGGCGGTGCACAAATGCTGCGCAGCTAGCGCCATTCGACGGCCAACACCGCGGTTCCTGGTGTGTCCGCTGTGCCGTGCGTGTGATCATTGCTTGTACAGCCCTCTCGCAGTGTCCGGAGCAAGTATGGTGGGTCTGACACACCGGTGTCAATGTGTTCTTTTTTCCATTTCGAGGAGTGTAGCTGGGTATATTGAGAAAGACATGGACGACGTTTCTGCCTCTTTGTCTTCCTGGTGAAGAGTCATAGTCCTAGACTTCGTAAGTTAATCCCGACAAGCGACTAAAGATACGATAGGACCCAAAGCAGCACTGTAGTAACTTTTCCAATAGTCCTACACTGGTGTCCAAAATTAAAGCAGCAAACCGAATTTTTGTAAGGCTGCGCTTATTTTGCCACAAAACAGTATAATTAGGTAACAGTAAAGTAGAAAAACTATAAAGAATACGGAACGTAAACAACTGCAGCATGCATAACAGCAGACTACAATGGTCTTGGTATTTTCAACTTACCGGATTTTCACACACATTCCGACAACTAATTAATGCATTCATTATGGGGTGTGATCACCTCTGGCAGCAATACGGGCCTGGCAAATGACGGGGCATGTCAATAATCTCATGTTGACGCAATAATTCCTAGTCTTGCTGCAGCGCTGCTCGCAGGTCTTGAAGAGCGGTTGTGAATGCTGGCATGATGCAATCCGTGTCGCTAGTGCATGACAGACGTGCTCTATGGAATTAAAATCGGGAGAGCAAGCAAGCCGCGTCATGCATGTAATATCGTCCGTTTCCAAGAAATCATCAACCATGCGGGCTCTTATGAGGTCGAGCATTATCGTCCAGCAATACGAAGTCTGGGCCCGCAGCACCTGGCAACAGCAGCGCATGAGGTCCCAAGATTTCGTCACAATACCTGCCAACAGTTAAACCTCGCCGACTTAACCGAACAATTTCATGAGGAAGTGTTCAAGTGATCAAGATAATCCCTGTCCACAGCATAACGGATCATCCTAGTTACAAGTCTCTTTCCACAGTGGCTGGGACCTTAAACCGTTTTCCACGTTTTCTCTAGATGCGAATCCATCGATATTCACTGATCAGATCAAATCGTGACTCATATGTGAAAAGAACATTGGCCCACAGTTCGACCGGTCGCAGGGCAAGTTGACGGATTCACTCTAGACGTTTCCTTTGTAACACCTTAATTAATTCAAAGATTTACCGCATTTTATTCTGTCAGTGAAAATTACTAGTCGGCTAATGACAAAAGGAAGCACGTTATTTTGAGGTTAGTTACAGTAAAATGCATGTAAAGTCATACTTGAGAACCTGTATGAAAAATCACTGGCATAAATTGTTTTAAAAGACCTGCACGGTGAGTGAAATTAGTGAAAGAATAACACCAAAATTTGCATCTTACAAATTGTCTCAGAAAAGTGTGTTCAGTTTGCTTTATGATATTGGACAGTTTAAGGGTCCCTAATCTTGAGTTGCTTAAAATGGATAAACCTGCTTGAATAATGAATATATTACTTGCAGTTGAAGTTAATTTTGAATTTTGTGTACTTTGTGTGATGAAAACTGGAAAGCCAGTTTGAAAACCTCATCAACAGCTTTATTTATTGAAGATAAATTATTGTAATTGTCCTTATCCATAAAAATAGGAACAACATTACTTTTTAATGAGGGTAAAAATCCTATTACAAGTGACCTTTAATTATATTTCTATTTGGAAAGTAACTGTTGAAATAGGACTAAGTCCATGTCCAATTACTGGTTTAGTACTAACTTTCATAGCTTTTGGTGATCACATAATTCATATATAATAAAGTAATTACCATTGAGAAGAAATAAGCCGTTAATGATTTCTGTGAGAACTTGCATATACTATTTATGGCTGCTAGCATGTCTGTACCACTTGTCCGGTTGTGACAGAGTTCATTGCGCTTCTCTGTGAAAGAAATAATGGTAGCTTTCCTTTATCAAAATTTAATACAGATTTTTTAAGAATAATGTTTCATATTACTATGCCTAGATAGGCGGCGACCGTCTTTTATTTCATTTAAGTAAACTTGATTACTTAAAACATTTTCCAAATTTTTATCTTTAGCTCTCTAGTTTCTTCTGTAGCATTGAATTCAGGTTCGATAAGCCAAACCCATTAGCTAAATCACGGTCAATTTACTTACGTCCTTACAGAGGATAACATTTACTGCTACGTAATACCATATTTGGTTATACACGTTGTGCTAGTGTAATAAGCGGCGCAGTATAGTGTTGTATTTGGTTTTTCCCGCTACAGTACTATCTGCTGGTCAGTATGTGTTGTATTTGGCTTCCTTGAGACAGGACCCAAGTCTTATCGTCACTAGGTAAACTGCATAAAGATATAACAAACGTTGTAGTAAAGTAAGGACCTTCTGTGAAGACGTGTCAGTGGTACATATACAGCAAATCTTTGAGAATAAAGGCCACTCTGCTCAAGCCTTCTGTACACCGTTTGCCTCGTTACAACGGGTCTTGTGGATGCTATGAGGTCAGATAATAGTTTCCGTGCAGTACTAAGGCGGTACCGTCGTGGCCTTACAGCAAAATAACGGTTCTCTTTCTTTGATGTTACATGTGGTCGGCCCCGCCCTGCTCTCCGGGATACAGTTTCGATCTCTATAAACTGTCGCCACATACGGAAAACAACAGAACGATTCACATTAAGTCATCGGACCACCTGTTTGAGACTGTCCTGCTTCCATCCTTCCCATGGCTCTCCACCGCACAGATCCTGGTAGGCGTCATCTCTGTTGCATACTGCACCGACTGTGACTGTGTACACAGCGATTGTGGCTGTGGGACTACCCGGCAAACACTATCCCGTTTGATACGTGGCCTGGCGTTAACGTCGGTTGTCCGTTGACCGGAACGCCATCTACCATGCAGCACACAATCGTACGGAAATCTGTTGACAGTTTGTATTATGACTTCGTGAATTAGACATAGGACACCAGTGTACTCTGTACACAGGCGTAAAAAACATACCAAATCTCCCGGCCTGTACTTCGTTGGTTTGTTCTTTCCGTTATGGCGCTCTCGGTCTTCCTCCTGGTCGTCCAGTGTCCATATGCAAGACAGCTACATTGCTTCTGTGCATTCTACTGATAAGGTTTTTCACGTAGTCACTCTAGGTATCGTCTGGTTTAAATGAGAACAACGTATCCATTGTTGTTTTTACACCGCAACCGCGGAGCAGAAAGAGTAGTGCGAAGCTTGTACTGTGTATTCCGAATTGTAGCAGAAAGAATCGAGCGAAGCCTTCTAACGCTCCATTCCTTTTCATATTCGTGAGACATCAGCAATAACACCCTATGAGTGCGTTAGCATCACTAGAATAAATTACTGGCGTTAGGAGTGGACCCTTATTCTATGACAGAACACGTCTGTGCTTAGCTCTACAAAATTTATTTCATTTATGTATTGTTGTCAAAGAGGCACAGGGGTTTACATAGATTGTGACATGAAAATTTTAGGACAGTTGTCAAGATAGCGTATTACGTCCTGATTAGCAGAAATAACACTCAACACATCAATATCAGATTTAAATAGAAGGTTCTCTACAAGACCTTTCTTATTTCTAGACAGTGAAGCACTGTCTGAGTTGGTCAGTATTACGACAAATCATCCGATTCCTTTTCTAAGTCCGGTACTATTTGGAATGACAATCAAGTCTATGGATGATGGTTAGGTTCTTTTTTTGTCGCAAGATAAGCAAAAGATTACTCAAGGTTGCTGATGTTCACAGTGGAAGCAAGATGGTGATCCAACAATTTTACGCCTCTGCCAACGGCATTTACCTTTAGCTGCGACGCGCTGTCGGCTGCATGGCTGCTCTCGCTCTCTGAAAATCCTACTAAAAGCTAATCAAAATTTGTAGTAATTTTATCAGCTGAAACTGTCCTACGTTTATCGTTAGGGGAGAAAACATGCATTTCAAAGAGTTGCAGTTTGCCATAAGGAATATCGGACATTTGTATTGCTAGAACAGTTAAAATGGATTTTTTGTTGGGAGGTAGATACAATAATGGTCTTGTATAGGAAGGGATCTAGAAATGTTTCTTGGTTTCCTCTGATCCAGGTCTTCTTTCTTCCTAATCTTCTGCGGTGAATCTTCTTCTCTTGTTGCTTCTTGCCATCTTCTCACTTGCGTCTTCGTTGTACTATGGACCGGAAATTGGGATTTAAGACCTGCTTAACCTTGTTATTGTATAATCCATTCTTATGGTATTTTCTTTCAAATCGTTGTGTATCCTTTATTGTATCAGGTTGTTCTTCAGGATAGACTGGACAGACTTCCATCGTTCTCTTGCTTATTCCCATGAGTGTTCAGGGAATGTTCTGCAGATGCTGGATTCCTTACGGTAAGACGATAGTTTCAGCCATTCTGTCTTGGGTTACAGAAACGCGCCTCTTCTCCTTCCGGTGAATTCAAACATTCGTTCATCATTGATGTAACACATCCGACTTCATACCGGTTTGGTGGACATCCATCATATCTCCTTATGCTGCTCCAAACTCTTTGCGATAGAAGTGCTAAATATCCATCACTTCAGCAAAACCGTTGTTATGAAGATCGCATGTGGCTTTCAGATGAATAAAGATCGCATCGTGGCACATGTCGACTGTATCCGGGATTCGTCGTGGGTCCCCATACTTTTCCACAGAGGTGTTATCCTGCTGGACTGTTGCTTTTACACAGGAATTTCCTTTCGTCATCTCGAAAGCTGACGCACCAGGCACTCACATTCAGTGTTCCTTCCTCTCATGCCTATCTGCTCTACTCAGTTCTGCTGTCAATCTGACCGCAATGACGATGCGTTGTCCTTGATGACGCCATATATAATACAACATGGTGCACACTTTTGTCCATCTTACATCACCAAATTTCTCTTATTTACATGTCATTACCACATATCTTATCACAACACTTTCTCCCTTAAGATATATCACAAGCTTTACAAACACTAAACTACTAGCGACTTTACAAACATTCACTACTTAAACTATACATAAGTTTCTTCTTATTATGCTCTTCATAACTTTACATCTATTTTTAACAGATCAATATCTTTTATCTCCATTTCATATGTACGTTTTTTCCCCTTTTTTTAAAACTATTAGTATAAAGGTAACGTTTTCCTCATCTTCATCACGATGTATAGTAAGAGGAAAATTGATGGCTATGAAGGTTAGTGTATTACTATATCGGTTTTTTACTTAACTACAGGCACATTATATTATAAAAATTCCTCACCTTGACTCCGATTACAGCGACTTTTTCTCTGCAGTCTCATCTTTTCGGCATAAGCTGTAACAGAACTTCAAAATACATTATATATCTGTTTCTTGTTTCGTTTTTAAAACTTTCTCCACAGTCCTATTTCATTGTTCTACAGCTTCCACTTTCATTAGTTGGAGTTATCGCTATCTCCTTCTTATAAAGAGTAAATTTTTATATTACTTTTTGCCCCTGTCTTACTCTTCCTTATTGAAATCATCCCTGTGTTAAACTCACATCCCTTTGTCTACATCATTCCGAGAAACAGCTTGTTTGTCGCTTTCCTTAATAATTCATTTCTCTCTCTTAATTCTTATCTCCTAACAATCTTTTATATCTACTTCCCTCACATCTCCTTTTAATATCATCTTGCGGTAACTTCCAAATATCATAAATGCTTCTCATTTTCCCCAAAAATATCTCCCCAACAAAATGTTCACCGTCAGCGACGGAACAGACTAAAAATAAATCTTTCTTTCTTACTTAATCCGTTACACATAGTTTCTTAGCTCCCTTTTGTCCGCAAAAATCAACTTCTTTATACTTTACACTACATTTTAAGAGAGAATCTACTACTTTTTCGTCAAATTATCCACATGCTAATCTCCATCTTTCTCCTTTCTTTCTACTCCTTCTCCATAACAAATTTCCTCTGCAGAAGAATTACTTTAGTTCTTACTTTATTGCTCTTCCTTCACAACTATCCTTTTGATATACTGAGAACGTTAACCAATTTATTTTAATGAGTTGAGTACATTTTCAATTTTTTTTTTATTTGTATGCATTTCCTTAGCCTCCTTAGTTTTTGACTTCTTCATTTTACTCACATTGGAGACTGGATATATGATACATCTAATTTTTCATGTGGAGTTAATACTGACTTTATACACTTTCAACTGACTCATATGATATTCCTGTTTTTGGGTTAATCAATTCGACCGCATTATCATGAACCACCTTACTTACTTCCATAGGACCTTTATATACCGAAAAAGATTTGTTGCTTTTATGTTTTTCCTTGCTAGAGAGATGGTGAATTTTCACAAGTACTTTTTGTCCAAGTGAAAATACTCGTGAGGTTGCCATTCTGTTCGTCCGGTTCTTTCTATTTAACGCTGCAGTCTTCAATTGCACACTGCTACTTTAACTATGTGTTGATGTTGTACTCTGGGTACTGGTGTTAATTTAATTATTTTCCGGATAAGTCCCTGTCCTATATACATCATCTGACTTGTGTATCAATACTGGTGTTGTCAATGGTGCATTATCCTCTTGGCATCCCATTTCTCTCTCGGTTTCGTATAAATGAACTACATCCTCCACAGTTTCATCATCATCAGTTTTAGGACAGCTGCATACATTGACTGTTGACAACCCTTGTTCCTCATCATCGGACATTTCCCAGTCAATTGTCTCCCAGCATGCTAGCATTTGTATCTGAACAGGCCCTAAACCTGCTTCAGATTCTTGTTGATCAAAGCTAAGTCTATTTACACATTCAATTATAAAATCAACTTAATTTAGCGATTTAATCTCCTGTGACTGGTCTTCGTACCACTCATCTCGTCAATTATGTTTCTTACCAAGGTTTGGTGGCCTCAACTCGACTTCCTGTACCGGTTCATCTCGTGTGTGTTGTCCTGCTGAAGTCTGATTCTCCCAACCTTTCTGAGTTCTAGGCATTCTAATTCCACCACAATAATTTGTGTTTTATGGTGGAAAACCTCTAGACGTTCCTGCTTCATTTGCATGGTGATCATATCGCGAATTATAGCTACCACCATAATTTCTGGAACCAAAGCCATTATTGGAATTCCGCGGCTCACCAAAAACATAATTATTGTTTGACCTCTGTCAGTTGCCAAAACCATAGCTATTATTATCTCATGGTCGATTACTATTCTTCAAAAAAGAGATTACCTTTCCCAAAATTACTACTGTCATTGTAAGCATTATTAAAAGCCAATCGGTTGCTATTATTTCCCCTACCATTGGTTTCTCTCACTGTACGTTGTTTCTTCGCGTTATCTTCACTGAAGACGAATTCAGGTTCTCTTAACATCCCTTTAAATGCCTGTATCTTATCTCCAGCTCCGCCAACCAACGATTGGTGATAACGCAAGTGTAACTTCATTGTGCACATACGTATCAGTTTCCCATCACTGTATGGATCCTCCAGACACTGATTCTTTTTTGGCCATTTCTTCAAAAAATCTAACTGGCTCCTTTTCTCGAGAATTTTCAGATAACATCTTCTGTAACAATTCATATTTGATCCTATTTTTTGTTTCCGCGGACCAGTATCGGTCCAAGAATGCAGGCTGGAATTGTTCATATGACTAACAGTTTGCAGCGGCTCTTTGCCTGGTTTCCGCTATTGCGCCTTCGATACGACTACGAATGAAATCAAGTTTACGTCTAAGTGGGCAGTGTTCTGGTAAATCTATTTAAAATTGATGTATAAACGTGGTGGGGTGTAAGCCGTTCCAATTTTCCTTGTAATGTTGGAAGTTTCTGACAGTCAAAAAACGATAATTTTCCAATTTTTCTATTGCACCATATGGCGTTTATGTTTTCCTTCCCCTTAAATTGTGTCATATTTTCCGTTATTCGCCGGCCGCGGTGATCTCGCGGTTCTAGGCGCGCAGTCCGGAACCGTGCGACTGCTACGGTCGCAGGTTCGAATCCTGCCTCGGGCATGGATGTTTGTGATGTCCTTAGGTTAGTTAGGTTTAAGTAGTTCTAAGTTCTAGGAGACTAATGACCACAGCAGTTGAGTCCCATAGTGCTCAGAGCCATTTTTTTCCCGTTATTCGTATTACCACATTTGGATCCAGAGACCACCTATTTGGGCCCCATCTACTCTACTGGTCATTTAAAGTGCTACACAAAGAAGAAATGCAGATGATAAACGGGTATTCATTGGACAAATGTATTATACTAGAATTGGCATGTGATAACATTTTCACGCAATTTGGGTTCATAGATCCTCAGAAATCAGTACCCAAAACAACCACCTCTGGCCGTAATAACGGCCTTGATACGCCTGGGCATTGAGTCAAACAGAGCTTGGATGGCGTGTACAGGTACAGCTGCCCATGCAGCTTCAACACGAAACCACAGTTCATCAAGACTAGTGACTGGCATATTGTGACGAGCCAGTTGCTCGTCCACCATTGACCAGACGTTTTCAGTTGGTGAGAAATATGGAGAACGTGCTGGCCAGGGCAGCAGTCGAACATTTTCAGTATCCAGAAAGGCCCGTACAGGACCTGCAACATGCGGTCATGCATTATACTGCTGAAATGTAGGGTTGCGCAGGGATCGAATGAAGGGTAGAGCCACGGTCGTAACACATCTGAAATGTAACGTCCACTATTTAAAGTGCCGTCAATGCGAACAAGAGGTGACCGAGAAGTGTAACCAATGGCACCCTATACCATCACGCCCGGTGATACACCAGTATGGCAATGACGAATACACGCTTCAAATGTGCGTTCACCGCGATGTCACCAAACACGCTTGCGACCATCGTGATGCTGTAAACAGGACCCGGATTCATCTGAAAAAAAAAAAGACGTTTTGCCATTCGTGCACCCAGGTTCGTCGTTGAGTATACCATCGCAGGCGCTCCTGTCTGTGATGCAGCGTCAAGGGTAACTGCAACCACGGTCTCCGAACTGATAGTCCATGCTGCTGCAAACGTCGTCGAACTGTTCGTGCAGATGGTTGTTGTCTAGCAAACGTCCCCATCTGTTGACTCAGGGATCGAGACGTGGCTGCACGATCCTTTACAGCCATGCGGATAAGATGCCTGTCATCTCGACTGCTAGTGATACGAGGCCGTTGGGATCCAGCACGGCGTCCCGTATTACCCTCCTGAACCCACCGATTCCATATTCTGCTAACAGTCATTGGAGCTCGACCAACGCGAGCAACAATGTCGCCAAACGATAAACCGCAATCGCGATAGGCTACAATCCGACCTTTATCAAAGTCGGAAACACGATGGTACGCATTTCTCCTCCTTATACGAGGCATCACAACAACGTTTCACTAGGCAAGGCCTGTCAACTGCTGTTTGTGTAGAGAAATCGGTTGTAAACTTTCCTCATGTCAGCACGTTGTAGGTGTCGCCACGGGCGCCAATGTTGTGTGAATGCTCTGAAAAGCTAATCATTTGCATATCGCAGCATCTTCTTGCTGTCTGTTAAATTTCGCGTCTGTAGCACGTCATATTAGCGGTGTAGCAATTTTAATGGCCGGCCAATAGTGTGGCATCGCATCTTCGCAGTGGTGTGCAATTATCTAAACCGTACTGTTCCTCATGTATCGGACTGGAAGATACGTTCAAATATCCCGTTACTGGATCAGAGTTTTGTCTTTGTACTTGCTTTGTACTGTAGCTCGTAAACTGATAATTTGGTACCTGTGGCGCAGTAAACTTCTCTGTTATCATGTCATTCGCGTACGTTCGGAGCGTCTGCTGCCGCTCTGTTGGTATGCGCGCAGTTACCGGTTCTCGCACCATTGTCTGCTGTGAAGGCACATTACCTACTTCGCTCACCGGTCTCTACTGTACTTCTTCGATTTATTTCTGTTTCGGATCGTAAAATAATGACGCAACATCTTGTGAACACACAAGTGGAATCTCATGACTTTTTTGTGTTTCCGCAACTGACACGGACGATTTCATAACGGACTTGGTTACATCTGACTTTTTCCACCACTGTCATATGATACTACCGATCCCTACGCCTCAATACTGCTTTCAGTACAGTTCTCAATACACTGCTTCAGTTCTGTACGATGCTGTTCATACTGCTGCTTATTTTTCGAGACGATATTTACAGTGCGTGTGCCGAATCTTTTTAAGGCGGCTCGCGTGACACGTTTTCTGAGGTGGAGTTCTACGATTTGTGGCGCCTTACCATACACCTTACGTGCTAAATTATCAAATCTTTTGTTGTAATTAGACACTGCATCCTGCACCTGGTCAATGGCAGTACGCATCTTTTAGTGATCAGTCATAAGCGACTGAATTAGCTCGCGTGAGTCTCTGGTCTCTTTCCGGATTTCAATCAATTGGTTCCACCTGTTGCTGATCTTTGTGATTTTATCGAACCTGGCATAGGTTTCAATCGAGGGACGATTTAAAGCAGCATTTTTGGCCTCTAACCCTGCATTATTTTCTGTTCTCAAATACGCCGTTTCTGTTTTTATGCCACCAGCCCTGCATTTTGTTTCTTTTTTTGGTCTGCTAACCCTGCGCTCATCGTTTCACTTGTTTGCTTGACAACAATACTGAGCTGCTTCAACACTGAGAACACACTAGCAGACTCTTCGCCATCGTCAGCTCTCACCATCTGGTGTAAATTTTGCCTTTCGTGTCTTTCATTTAACGTCTCACCGACTTCTGTGCATTCTTTCTGTAGGAAACGGTCCGTTCGATTCAGAATTACAACATTTGGTTCAATGTACCGAAGTTGCATGTCCTCTGATTCTGCTTCTCAACCACTACATCCGTCATCTGTTCGGTTTTGTGGGGTCTGAACCTGAGATACCGATCGCGAAACTGCCACCATTCTCTCTGCACTGTCACTTCATATGTTTCGTGACTCGCATTCGATACATTTTGTTGTACGTCATTTTCTATCCTATTAAGATCTTCAGTTTGGCCTATATGCGATGATCTACGACCGTCCGCCATCTCAGACCGTCAAACTAACCTCTGCCTTTCACCATTTG
This sequence comes from Schistocerca nitens, assembly GCF_023898315.1. NCBI lineage: Eukaryota > Metazoa > Arthropoda > Insecta > Orthoptera > Acrididae > Schistocerca > Schistocerca nitens. The sequence goes on from NC_064616.1 coordinate 957,157,288, forward strand.
CGCGAGCCTGAGCTCTAGTCAACACAAAGTTATACGAACTGACACGTCTCCAAAATATCGTAGGTTTATTGTGATGTTAACACATCATTATCAACATCGTTCAGTTTGTGGGTACTCAAACCAACTCAACAACGCCGTGAATAACTTCGCGGGCGCCAGAAAGATCGTGCACAAACTAATTTTACTCAAAATAAAAAAATACTTTTTTTACTCGTTAATACAACATTTTCTACTCTGTGGATCACATAGTTATAATACTGTGACCACTATACAGACACATATATTGAGGACCCTTGTCACGTTTTCTTTTTCACAAACAAAAAAATTCTCTTAATACCAAATTTTAATTATTCTTTCTAATTTCACTAATTGCACTCATGGCAAACCAATTGCCGTCCTGGCAGGGTCGCAATTATCTGACATTCCACTCCTTTTCACATTCGTCAGACATCACCAGAAACACCCTGTGAGTGCATTAGGGTTAGGAGTGGGCCCTTATTCTACGATGGAACACATCTGGGTTTAGCTCTACAAAATTTGTTTAGTTTCTGGATTGTTGTCAAAGAAGCAACCGGGTTTACATAGATTGTGACATGAAAATCGCAGGACAGTTGTCAAGATAACGTATTGCGTTCTGATTAGCAGAAACAGTACTGAACACAACAATATCAAATTTAAATAGAACGTTCTCTACAAGAGTTTTGCTACTTCTAGATAGTGACGCGCTGTCTGAGTTGGTCAATATTACGACAAATCATCCAATTCCAGTTCTAAGTTCGGTACTATTTAGTATGACAATCAAGTTTTTCGAGTTGGTTTTTCTTTGGAACAAGATGAGTAAAGACTTCTCAAGGTAGCTCACAGTCACTGCGGACGCAAGATGGTGATCCAAGAATTTTACGCCTCTGCCAGCGGCATTCACTCTTAGCTGCAACGTGCTGTTGGCTGCATGGCTGCTCTCGACCTCTGAAAGTCTTATAAAAAGCTAATCAAGATCTTTACTGATTTTGTCAGCTGAAACTGTTCCATGTTTCTTGTTAGGAGAGAAAACATGTACTGATCCCTAGTCTGGAGAATATGGCGATATACACATGCATCGATGGAGAAGTGTGTATACTTTATTGCCCTCTCAGTTCTCGCAAGAACAATTAATTACGTGGCTGTTTCGTTCCTCCTCTATCGGAGCTCAACGAAAAAATGGTTCAAATGGCACTGAGCACTATGGGACTCAACTGCTGTGGTCATAAGTCCCCTAGAACTTAGAACTACGTAAACCTAACTAACCTAAGGACATCACACACATCCATGCCTGAGGCAGGATTCGAACCTGCGACCGTAGCAGTCGTGCGGTTCCAGACTGTAGCGCCTTTAACCGCTCGGCCACTCGGGCCGGCGGAGCTCAACGACTCTTCAGGTAATTTCTAGCTGAATGTCAGCCAAAGTAAACGCAGTGTTCACACACAATTCCTCGTTTGGCGTCGTAGAGAGCGTGATGCGCCCTGTTCTACATTTAACGCTGGTTCAGAGGAGAGTCCTCAAAGTTTTCGGTATTGTGTCTTTCAGAGCCAATTGTCCCCCACCTGCGTCCTTTCGTGCTTCATGTCAGGGATTTTTCAGACCGATAGGAGCGTTCCTTATATCTTGTGGAAACTACTTCGCCAATCGCAAAGGGCCTACCTTTAAACTTCACCGAAATATCGCCACTCCTATTCCTTCAAATGGTTCAAATGGCTCTGAGCACTATGGGCCTTAACATCTTAACAACTTAGAACTACTTAAACCTAACTAACCTAAGGACACCACGCTCATCCATGCCCGAAGCAGGATTCGAACCTGCGACAGTAGCAGTCGCGAGGCTCCAGACTGAAGCGCCTAGAACCGCTCGGCCGCTGGGGCCGGCTCTCCTCATTCCAAGTATATTTCAGCCAATGGGACATTTTGTCTCCCGCTCCCGACCCCTAAAAGTTACACTAGTACACGAGGAGAGCACCACAGGCCTTTCACGTGATCAACTGCGTCTCTGTCCTGTTTGTATCCATCTGGAAATTCCCCAACGTAGTTTTCTAAAGAATTTCTCTCTCGCAGGCAGCGCTGCGCTGCTACCTGCTCCACTCGATGTATTGCCCGGCGCGTGTATGCGGGCCGTGACTGCACAACTCGCGTCTCTCCCCAAACTAAAACGTTTCTCCCAGCAGCTTTTTTCACATTTTGCTGATTGACATGCAGGATTTGAGTTAGGTGTGTTAATACCATCGAGTCGAGTGTCATTAGATACTGTGCATTTTAATAGGCGAATTTGTTCACTATGACCGAAGTATGTCAGGTGACATATCCACCTACATGTTGCAACGTATAAAACTTCATGTGAGCTGCGAAATTAACATTCATTCAAGCTGCCCCCTTACAGTCTGTAGTGTGTATTCTGCATTGTTGTAAGCAAATGTCATAACGGTCAGTTGTATCCCAATCTCTCTTTTCGCTATCAACATACATTGAGAGTATGCCACAACGTGATACTAGTCTAGACTGGGAAACCTTAACAATATCAGACATAATAAAAGGTGTATCTCCGTTTTCAAAGTGAAATGGCTCTGAGCTCTATGGGACTTAACAGTGGAGATCATCAGTCCCCTAGAACTTAGTATTACTTAAACCTAACTAACCTAAGGACATCACACACAGCCATTCCCGAGGCAGGATTCGAACCTGCGACCGTAGCGGTCGCGTGGTTCCAGATTGAAGCGCCTAGAACCGCTCGGTCACTCCTGCTGGCTGTTCAAAGCGACATCATCTGTAAGGAGCTTGGCAATTTCTGGGGCTTTGGCAGCATCGAAGGTGAGATAGTCAGTGAAGAACATTTTATCGAGGGTGAGGTAGTCAGTGAGAATATTTTATATCTATTTCAGTTTACTGACCACGAAAGCGTCCGCAAGATCCCAATTCCAGTTCAGTACAATGGAGATGTGGTTGTGGGGAACAGTACCAGAAGCCCTAGAAGTAATTGTGGCACGTGCTTCCGTCGCTGGTATTCCTCGCAATGGCTGACATACTAACTATTCGGTTAGTCCTGGCCTGTGATACCTGCGTCTGATTCTCTCTAGACTGTTTAGACTGTACAGTCATCATGAATCATAAGTGAGCAGATGATGCCAGGAAATAATTCATTATGGTTCGCCATAATTGCCACTATTTCCACCTCTTCTATCACACTTTCTCTTATACACTACCCCATTTATTGGTATGTTCCCCCCCGTCCTGAAGACTTCTATGATTTTCAGCAGTACTGGACCTTCCGTCTATTCAGCATCAATTTCATTTAATGCTGAGATGACTGAGATTACATCCACGATTCTGTGCTCCACCAAAGTATTTCTGGGAAGTCAGTTGGCTTCCTTGTGTTTCTGTCCGCTTTTATTCATCACTGTGAAGTCATATTCCTGTGGCTTCAATGATAATTTCGCCTGTCGATCCTACAGGTCCTTCAGGGTACTCGGCCAACACAGAGGATGGTGATGGATCACAGCGATGGATGAAGTGCCAAATACATATGGCCAGAACTTGTTGATGACACGAACACCTGCAAGACACTCTTTCTCTGTTGTAGAGTACTTCATCTCGGACTTAGAGAGAACTCTGTAGTCATAACCTACCACATTTCCAGACCCTTCGTGAATTTGTACTAGAAATGCCCCTATCCCACAAACGCTACCGTCCATTTACAGTCCTACCTCGACATTTTCGGCACACAATGCTAGAACGGGAAAAGGTGTTAGCGCCTAATTAAACACAAGGAACTATTTTTCTCTCACCTTATTCCACGAGAATTTGATGTCTCTCTGCGGCAGCTTTCCAAATTCATGTTTCCAATGTTTATTGTAGAATGGACGATGTGTCTACAGTCCGTGGATCCTTGTGACCAATTTGAATGGTGTATTCGCCAAAACAAACGGTGTGGTCACAGTGTAACAGTTGTGTTACTAAATGTGACACTTCTGTCACTAAATGTAACTGGGTTTTCTCTTTAGATGCAAGTCAATTGTCAGGATGAGCATTCTAAAGCATTCTGTCAGGGTGAAAATATTAAATAAATTATCTTTTCCCTCTTAAGAACATGTGGGCAGGGTGGGTTCTTCCTTGGCTCGGGTATGAGGTCGAATGAAACATCATTTTTACATAAGATAACTTTTATTGAAGATTTGTACAACTGTATCTTACGGGATGTTCTGGTTCGGAGAGCGGCAGCTGTGTCGTTTGTGAAGTCTTCTGCTGCGGCAGCGGCGGCGGCGGCGGCGTCTGATTACGCGTAGCGGTGTGTATCTCGTGTCGCCGTCTCGCCCAGTTGACTGGAGACGCGCAGCGCGAGGTGGCCCGTTTAGTTATTGCGAGCGAAATCTTGCATCGGATGATACCTTGGGTGTCGCGTCCCAGTGTTTCTCTTCTCTAAGCGGCCGCGTGTGTTCTGCGTCGGCCAGCGGAGCGGCGCGTCGGGGGAAGGCCAGTGTGGCGGACTCGAACCACGGACTCCCGCTTGCCAGTCTTCGGCTGTCAGGTCTTCATCCCAGCTCATAGGTGACTGCTGATGTGAGGCCGTCTCCTTCCCGTCCTCACGAGTCACCCGGGTATGTAAAAATCCGACTTCAAATACCTTTTAACTTCTGTCTTCTGGCGCCACGGCTGCTGCTTGCTATTCCATTACAGCGGCGGACTTGGTTCGTCTGTGCATGATGCAGACTCTTCTTGCATGACGGTCTTCAGCACCGAAACTGACTGAAAACTACTGCTACTCTTCTTTTCTTCCTTCGTTTCTCGTCTTCGTCTCCGTCTCCGTCTCCATCTCTGTCTCCGTCTTCGCCTCCGTCTCCGTCTTCATCTGTCTGGCCCACTGCGTCTCGCGTATTTATTCACTTCAGTTTACTGGAGGTGAACGACTTCACGGTCATTGCCTCTTCTGTCACGTTGAGAAGCTCCTCGAAGAATCTTCTTAACGTCGGTCATTGGCTCTTGGAATGTAGGCGAGGGCTTTTGATCCCATGTGACGACTGAGAAACACGTGAGCCGGTCATTGCCTCTTATGTCGCGTTGAATAGCTTCTCGAAGAATCTTCTTTACGTCGGTCATTGGCTCTTGGGATGTAGGCGAGGGCCTTTGCTCACATACGACAACTGAGAAACACGTGAGCCGGTCGGGCGATGCCCTGACGGCTGAATCGACAGCGCCCGCTTATGTGGAACTTGCTGACTTCACGGTCATTGTCTCTTCTGTTCTGCTGTTCGGCCCGCTGTTTGCGAGTATGTAACTCTCTAAACTAAACCAAGTTTTTCATTTATATTCTAATTTCTAGTTCACTTTGGTTTCACTAATTTATTTACTTATGTACCACTCAACATTCCTCCACCCTTCGGAGAAATTCGCCCTCGAATTTACCACTCAACATTCCTCCACTCTTCACACGGCAAAAGCACTAACATAAGTAATGAAAACTCTCGACTTAGAATATTGCACACGCTTCACATTAAGTATGTTGAAAATACTTTATCACTTTACTAAAGCACTGTACGCTCATAAATCACATAGTTCACACATAAATCATTGTAATAAGTGTAACAAATCTTGGTGACAATGAATAGACAGAAAATAGATTTTTCACTTAGAAAATTACATAGCAACACCTGTTTAATGTACCCTATACTAATGCAAGAATATCTATTCTACGGTATTGTTTACTTTAACATAAGACTGTTTAGTAAAGAGTGAAGTACAATAAATAAAATTAATACACTAATGCTCAAGAGTAACCACTGAAGTACACCAGTTAAGTGTGTGGCATCCAGTTAACAGGGATTTGATGAAGTGGTATATTATTATTTGGCTTATTTTTTCGTCTTAAATAAAAGAAAACTGTACAAAGCAGAAACATCAACACAAAGGTTCCAGATATACCTGTTCCTAGCATTATAATTTTAGTTTTGTGTTCACTTTTTAATTTTAAGACATGTTGCATCATAACAATGGCATCAATTTTGCCTTGCTGTGAGTTTAGGAACATATCTAATGACTTCAGAAGGGAACTGCCAAGGGAGTCATTGAGGTAGGATAGGTTTTGTGTAGGAAATGTTTGCATGGCGTCTTCTGAAAAAAGCAAACAACATGGTTATGGACCTACCAACCTAGTAAAAACAAAAACATAGAAAAGAAGGAATATGTTGTTAACCACAAGATCTACATGTTTCTACGTTCAACTTTTCTTTTTCTTAAAAAATAAATCATTTATTAATTATGTAGATTTTTATACTATCCACAGTCTACTGAGATTCCACTAGGACATTCGCACCCTTGATCGAAGATTGTATGGTGCCATGTCTGTATGTTGTGCTGGCGTGGCCACTCTTTTTCCTTTTTGGTCACTTCCTCCACCCTTCGGAAAAGCAGACACTATTGTTGAAGGAATTACATCTGGAGCGCCCTTGAAAGTTTTTAAACGACTTGCATGCACAATGGTAGTTCGGGTGGGCAGTTGCAATTTAACGTTGACTGGTGACGTGATCTCAATAATTTGGTAAGGACCTCTGTAGTTTGTTATAAATTTCTTCGTTTTTCCTTTCGCTATGTATGGAGTTGAAAGCATAACCCACTGACCGATTTTGTAATTTGGATATTTAGCTTGGGTATTACCTAATCTTTCCTGTCGTTCCAAAGCCTTTGTATTGGATTTTTGAACCTTTTTCCATACATCCTTCATCATTCGACTGAAATCTCTTACTGTTTCTCCGAGTTTTCCGTTTTTCTGCCTGATTACATCAAAAGGGGACGGCATTTTTCTCCCATAGACCACTTCATAAGGTGATATGCCAGTTGCTTCATGCGTTTTAGCGTTGTATTCCGACACGATTATTGGTAAATACGTATCCCAATTAGAATGTTGTTCGTTAATATAATAACTAAGCATCTTGCCGATTGTCCGATGAACTCTTTCTGTGCGCCCGTTGCACTGAGGGTGTAACGGAGTTGTGCGTAATTTGCGTATTTTTAGTAAGTGGCATAGCTGTTTCATTAATTCAGACATAAAATTAGATCCCTGATCTGTGATAATAGCTTCAGGTACGCCAAATTTAAGTATCCAGTTGTTAACTAAAGCTTGGGCAACTGTATTTGCTTGCTGATCTGGGAGACTCACCATAGCTAGATAGCGTGAAAAGTGATCTATAATTGTAAGGACATACTTATTACCACCAGGTGTTTTATGAAATGGCCCGTAGAGATCCACTCCGCAGATTTGAAATGGACATGAAGCCTCGGGGAGCCTCTGTAAGGGTATTTTTTAACGAGAAAGTTCAGCCCGTTGTGCGCACGCAATGCAATTACGAACGTACTGCGCAACATCATGCTTTCTGGTTTGCCACCAAAATCGCTCTGCTACACGTCTTTCGGTTGTCCGCTGTCCACCGTGTCCTGCAAGGATATGATCGTGGGCCTCTGCCATTATTTCTTGTCTAAGGTGTAGGGGAACAACAATTCGCGGTCCAAGTATTGTTTTACGGCATAATACACCATCTTCAAAGCAAAATTGTTTTTGAGATGCGTATTTTTTGCATTCTGTATCCTCATCTTGTGCCTTTCTCCAGTCCTCAGTATCTCGGCCTGTTGCTTCCAAAAGTGCTATTTTCCGACTTAGACAATCTGCATTCGTGTGTTTTTTGCCTGGTTTATGGATAACTTCGAAATCCATTTCGGAAAGACATAGGGCCCAACGCGTGAGACGACTAGATGGATCCTTTAACCCAAGCAACCATTTTAAAGCTGCGTGGTCTGTAATAACCTTGAATTTTCTACCATACAAGTAATATTTAAAGTATTTGATACCATAAATAACACTTAACAATTCTTTCTCCGTTGTGGAATAATTTCTTTCTGCCGTTGTTAGTTGTCTCGAAGCGTAGGCTATGGGGTGTTCCGCGCCATTAATATTCTGACTCAAAACAACTCCTACTGAATGACCACTTGCGTCACAGGATAAAATAAATTCTTTATTATAATCTGGGTAGGCTAATACTGGACTGTGTGTTAACTTATCTTTAAGGGTTTGAAATGCTGATTCGCAATCTTCAGACCAATGAAATTTTGCACCCTTTTTCAATAATTGGGTTAAGGGTCGGGCAATTTCAGCGAAATTCTGAACATATTTCCGGTAGTACGATGCGAGACCAATGAAACTTTGTACTTCCTTAACGCGTTGTGGTGTTGGGAAGTCCTTAACTGCCGAAATTAATCGAGGATCTGTTTTAATTCCTTTTTCACTAATGACATGCCCTAGGTATGTAACCTCTGTCATTGCAAAACTACATTTTTCCATATTTAATGTTAATTTAGCTTTTCTAAGTCTCTGAAAAACATTACGCAGACGCACAGCATGTTCATTAATGTCTTTGGAGAATACAATAATATCGTCTAGATATACACAACATTGCTGAGTTTTGAGTCCTCGCAATACTCCATCGAGTAGTCTTTGAAAAGTTGCTGGTGCATTTTTCAAACCGAAAGGCATTCTTTTAAATTGCCATGGCCTCCAGGGGTAGAAAATGCTGTTTTATGCCTATCTTCAGGTGCAACTTCCAATTGATGATATCCGCTACGTAGATCGATTGTTGAAAAGTATTTACTGTTACCCAAACTGTCAATGATATCTGTAATGTTTGGAAGAGGATAAACATCTGAGATAGTTTGTTTGTTAAGGTGTCTGTAGTCACAACAAAATCTATATCGTTTCGTACGGTCGGGAGACTTCTTTGGAATAATTACGATATTTGAATTATAAGGCGAATCAGAATATTCTATAATTCCATCTTTTAGATGCTGTTCTAAAAATTCATCCAGTACTGGCTGTAAGTGATGCGGAACTCTATAAGGCTTCCTATAAACTGGGGGGCTATTTCCTGTTGGGATCCTATGCTGTGTGATATCTGTCGCTGGCAGTGGCCCTTCTGCATTAAATATATCTTGAAACTCAACTAAAACTGATTCTATCTTGTCTCTATCATTTCCTTTCAAATGCTCAATCTTCTGGCGTAATGCGGTTTTATAGGCGTCTGGTTTCTGACCATCGTTAATATCTGACCAAATGAAATCTTCTTCTTCAAAAGTACTGACTGTAGCTACTAATATTCCCTTATGCAACTCTTTGTCCTCCACTCCGAAATTGTCAATATGTACCGGTACTTTTCTTTCTCCCTCAACGTCTTGAAGCCGTACAACACTCCTACGTACAAAACAATGTGATACATCTAATTCCTCATTTTCCTCTAAAGGCTCTGTTAGACACACTGTATCTGTAGGTACTTCGGGGCCAACGGTCATCCAGAAAAGTTTTCCTGAGCCAGATGGTATCTGATCCCGCGAATCAACCTTCAAGGACGTTGCACGCAGTATAGTTGATTTCGCCTTCCGGTTGGGGAAATCTTGCGGCAGCGGGCCCTTTGCAGCGGTGTCACCTAGCTGAAACACTATTCCGCTAAGTTCGACAGTTTGCTGTCTGAGGTGGATTTTAGCGTGATGTTTATTCAGGAAATCCAGTCCTAGGATCGCGTCGTACCCGTCAGTTACTTTTGTTACCACTTCTACATCTTCCTGAAATTGTACACCGTGAATATAGAAAATCAGTGATGTACATCCTAATGACTTCACTGTACCTCCTCCTACTCCACTCAACTATACCTTGGAGGGTCATATTTCTTTTCTCCAATACATTCATTACTTACTATTGATACGTTTGCGCCTGTATCCACTAGTATCCTTGCCTCTTTATCCTGTATGGTAGCAGATAACCAGCATTCCGCCTTCACATTCGCCTTAATGGCATGAAATTTTATTGGGAACGCCTGGCGGCGGCTCCGGCATTCCCGTTTGAGTTTAACTGATTTCTATTTCGATAAACATTCTTAGACCTGCATTCCTTGAATGTGTGACCTATTCTTTGACAATTAGTGCATTGAGGTTGTCTGCAGCTTTTTGCTATATAGCCCTGTCGATAGCACCTAAAACATCGTACTCCTGCTGAAAATACATTTCGCTTCTCCTTGTATCTGGTGGCAATGTCAATTTCTTGAAAAGCCGTCGCCACAGATACAGCTTCTGCTAAATTTTTAGGAAACTCTGCCCTGACACGATGGGACGTTTCAGGAGGCAACCCACGTAAAAATGTAGCCAGAGCTCTATTTTCTGCCTCTTGTAAAATAACTTTATTTACTTCATCACCAGTTGTCAACTGATAGGTGTTAATATTAACTTTTCTAATCCCATCTACAAAGCTTTCTAACGACTCGTTTTGCCTCTGAGTGATAGTGCTTAACTGTTCCCTATAAAATCTACAGCTGTTCTGTTTTTGAAAACGTTTAAGTAATCCTTTCTTCAATTCCTCGAATGTTGTAGCATTCCGTGATTTTTCATGTTATAATACGTGTGCTTTAGCCTCTCCTAGCAATCTTAACTTTGTCATTTGTAAGAGCTGTTCATCTGACCATGATCCTAACTTTGCAGCTGCTACTAAATCATCAAAAAAGGCTGTTATGTCCTCGCCAGGTTTACCTGAAAAAGGAGTTACTAAGGCTGCTGCTGAGGAATCTAGGGTGGGAGGGATTAATCTGGTTTGCCTAACCTCACTCAACTGTTTAAATAATGCATTATTATCATTTTTAAGCTGTGCTATCGGATTAACTAAGCTCTGAATAGCTTCCTCAGTAGAAACCGCTTGTGGTGCTGACTCTGACTTTGTACGATTTCGTGTCATCATTTTACAAACTATTAGTTACACAATATTACCACACTGAATTCAAAAGATGTTTAAATATTTTCGACAAACTCTTAAAATTATGAGAGAGAATACACTTCTAAATAAAGAAAATATTACGACTGCTATGCAAACCCCTATCCTTTCACACATTAAACAATACTAACTGTGGACCTTTAGTGACTGTCATTCACACCTCATATTGAGCCAAGGGTTTTTTCTCTGACACCAAATGTAACAGTTGTGTTACTAAATGTGACACTTCTGTCACTAAATGTAACTGGGTTTTCTCTTTAGATGCAAGTCAATTGTCAGGATGAGCATTCTAAAGCATTCTGTCAGGGTGAAAATATTAAATAAATTAACTTTTCCCTCTTAACAACATGTGGGCAGGGTGGGTTCTTCCTTGGCTCGGGTATGAGGTCGAATGAAACATCATTTTTACATAAGATAACTTTTATTGAAGATTTGTACAACTGTATCTTACGGGATGTTCTGGTTCGGAGAGCGGCAGCTGTGTCGTTTGTGAAGTCTTCTGCTGCGGCAGCGGCGGCGGCGGCGGCGGCGGCGGCGTCTGATTACACGTAGCGGTGTGTATCTCGTGTCGCCGTCTCGCCCAGTTGACTGGAGACGCGCAGCGCGAGGTGGCCCGTTTAATTATTGCGAGCGAAATCGTGCATCGGATGATACCTTGGGTGTCGCGTCCCAGTGTTTCTCTTCTCTAAGCGGCCGCGTGTGTTCTGCGTCGGCCAGCGGAGCGGCGCGGCGGGGGAAGGCCAGTGTGGCGGACTCGAACCACGGACTCCCGCTTGCCAGTCTTCGGCTGTCAGGTCTTCATCCCAGCTCACAGGTGATTGCTGATGTGAGGCCGTCTCCTTCCCGTCCTCACGAGTCACCCGGGTATGTAAAAATCCGACTTCAAATACCTTTTAACTTCTGTCTTCTGGCGCCGCGGCTGCTGCTTGCTATTCCATTACAGCGGCGGAATTGGTTCGTCTGTGTATGATGCAGACTCTTCTTGCATGACGGTCTTCAGCACCGAAACTGACTGAAAACTACTGCTATTCTTCTTTTCTTCCTTCGTCTCTCGTCTTAGTCTCCGTCTCCGTCTCCGTCTTCGTCTCCGTCTCCGTCTTCATCTGTCTGGCCCACTGCGTCGCGCGTATTTATTCACTTCAGTTTACTGGAGGTGAACGACTTCACGGTCATTGCCTCTTCTGTCACGTTGAGAAGCTCCTCGAAGAATCTTCTTAACATCGGTCATTGGCTCTTGGAATGTAGGCGAGGGCTTTTGATCCCATGTGACGACTGAGAAACACGTGAGCCGGTCATTGCCTCTTCTGTCACGTTGAATAGCTTCTCGAAGAATCTTCTTTACGTCGGTCATTGGCTCTTGGGATGTAGGCGAGGGCCTTTGCTCACATACGACAACTGAGAAACACGTGAGCCGGTCGGGCGATGCCCTGACGGCTGAATCGACAGCGCCCGCTTATGTGGAACTTGCTGACTTCACGGTCATTGTCTCTTCTGTTCTGCTGTTCGGCCCGCTGTTTGCGAGTATGTAACTCTCTAAACTAAACCAAGTTTTCCATTTATATTCTAATTTCTAGTTCACTTTGATTTCACTAATTTATTTAGTTAAGTACCACTCAACAACAGGGCGTTTACATCTGTAACACAAGTAATGTGAGCAACACAAAATGAAATGAATAGTTAGCGTATATCTATATCTTCTGTAACTTCTACACCCATTCCATACTAATGATAAAACAGTAAAATCGTTGTGTCTGTTTGATGCTTTGAAAACACTAACCTACAAAACTAACTGACGGATTCTCGTGGGATTTCCACAGTTAACATGAGCTAAGTTAAGGCAACGTATTGGCATTATTTCATTAACGTTTGAACACGTAAAAAAAGATACCGTAGTTTAAAGTTTTATCCAAAATTGTCTGCTCATCCTAGTAGTCAGAATGTTGACCATCACAGAGTAGGAAATAAAGAACCAATAGACGGTGATGTCAGTTTCGTAGTATATCAAAGAACCAATATGTGGCCGTATCAGTTTTCTTTTAACACTGTGGCAGATGTATTTCGGAAATTTAGTCAATGATAGAATTAAGTGCAGCAATCTTATCTTTACGAAGAGAAACCAGTAGCAAATTTACTTGGCTAGGGTATACGGATTTACAGATTTCGTCCTGAGTTTTAAAAACTTAACGACACTCCTTCGCTTCTTTTGACACGTTTTATTTATGTTATTAGCGAGAGGAAACGAATTTATTGAATTTGCTTTGTTATTTGTGTGCCTGCTCGTTACAATTTGATATCGTTCTGTTTATGATAAAAAATTTGTTGAAAACGGACGAGGCTTTCTGAATACCTCAAGACAGCTAATAGACTGAGGATTATGCGGCCTCAAGAAACCAATAAAGATCGTGAGGCGAGATTTGATGCTGCTCGAGAACATTAGGACTCAGCTCGCTCTAGGGGAAACTACTTCCGAAATCGTGATGCGACGTAACTCCGATCGAGAGAATCACACACACATTATCTCACTACTCACAACACTTGATTCACATAGGCTTAAGGTCACTTCTCACTAACGTAACATCATAAAATCGGAAATTTTGACTGGAAGCGTCGCACTGAATCCCACTTACTCCTAAAAATTTTCTGCATGTAACGTGTACAATTCTCGGTGAACTTAAAGTGTGCCCTGACCATAAAAAAACTCAAGGCCAGACGCAGCGTGTTGCGGGCATGGACCACCGTGTCAGTTGCTATACGTAGGACCAGCTCAACTCGGCTCTCTTCCTTCTTAGTGAAGTAAACAAGCTCTTCGCTGATGTCCCCAGTCATACTACTTCAAATGCTGTATACAATAAGCTCTGAAACTCAGAAATAAATTCCACGCCTACGAATACTGAGCACAGCTGTACATAAACACCCGGCCAAAACCGGGTCTCTCAGTTATTTACAGTAATATACACAAATATATCCTTTTAATGATGAATGCCCTTTGAGACTAAAAATAATAATTAGTACAAATGATTCAACAACTTGGAAACTATTTCACTTGTAGAAATTTCCAGTAACTAAATTGACAAAAGGACCCCTTGTCCAAGTTAGTAGCGTTACACCATTAGTAACCATGTACCTAAAATTATCATTAGCGTCATATTATAATGTAATAAGAGAAAGTGTTAAACGTATTAATACTCTTCCTTTGTAGTTCATACCAAACAGTTGTAACATTGCTTAATAAATTGTGTTACTGTTGGTATCTTATTTGCAAAACATATGATCTCTATCAATTAAAGTCAATCGCAACATTAAACTTTCTTTATGAACTGTACTAATGCATGGTACAGGTTTGCGTAATTAGGGTGGCGACCGTTTCCCTTTACGTGATTACAGTTTACCTGATTACTGATAGATCTTGGTTCGACTCGCTTTTGTTCTGCTACTGCTTCCTTTCAACATAAATCTTTACAGAAACAAAAACAGTCTGATAACTTTCCATTGCTCACTATCACGACCGAATAGGCGTCCTCTCACAGGAGTAGCATTAGCGGTGTAGTGCTAAGTTAGTAGTACCCGGAGAAAAAAAGTAGGTCACCAAGTCCAGATGAAACCTCAAGTGGGTTTTGCAAAGAGTAATCTACAGAATTGGCCCATACTTAATTTTCATTCATCGCGAATCTGTCTCCCAGCCTACAGTCCGAAGTGACTGGAGAAAAAGCAGTTGACTCCAGAATATAAGAAGGATAAGAGATACTGACCTGCAAAATTATAGATCAATGTCTGTAACATCGGTTTGCTGCATCATTGTTGAATATATTCTCAGTTCCAATATAATAAATTTCCTTGACACAAGAAAATCACTGTCCACATATCAGCACGGTTTTTTGAAATAAAGCTCGTGTGAAACTCAGCTTGCCCTTTTCTCGCATGAGATCATACGAACCACAAATTAAGATAACATACGGATATCATATTCCTAGATTTCCGTATAGAGTTGGACAAAGTGCCACACTGTGTCGACTGTTAAAGAAGGTACGAGCGTACAGTATAGACTCCAATGTATGTGAGTGGTTCGAAGACTATTTTAGCAACAGAACCCATTATGATATCCTGGATGGTGAGAGTTCATCGGAGACAAGGGTATCGTCAGGAGTGTCGTAGGAACGTGCGACACGGCCACTGTAACTCCCTGTATATATAAACATTCTGGCGGTCGGGGTAAGCTGTGATCTTCGGCTGTTAGCTGATGATGCTCTTTGTTGTACGAGAAGGTGTCATCGTTGAGTGACTGTAAGAGGATAGAAGATGACTTAGAGTAGTTGATTTGTTGAATGGCAGCTAACTCTAAATGTAGAAAAACGAATGAAAAGAAAAACAAACCAACAACGTTCGATCACAGCATTAGTAGTGTGGTGCTTAACACAGACACGTCGATTATATAACGAGGTGTAACGTCGCAAAGCAATATTAGATGGAATGTAGTATGGAAAGCGAAATAATTATTTCAGTTTAATGGGAGAATTTTAGGAAAGTGTGTTTCATCTGCAAAGGAGAACGCATAGAGTACACTACTACAGCGACCCATTGATGAGTACTACTCGAGTGTGCGGGACTAGCAGTAGGTCGGATTAAGGGAAGACATGGAAGCAATTCAGAGGTACACTGCTAGATATTTTATTGGTAGGTTCTAACAACTCGCAAGTATTACGGAGATGCTTCGGGAACTCAATTGGGAATCACTGGACTGAGGATGACATTCTTTTCGAGGAGCACTATTCAGAAAGTTTAGAGAACAGACATTTGGGGCTGAAAGCAGACTGATTTTACTGCAGCCAACGTACATTTCGTGCAAGGATCATGAAGATAAGATTAGAGAGATTAGGGCTCTTACGGAGGCATGTAGACTATCATGTTTTTCTCAGTCTATTTGCGAGTGGAACAGAAAATGGAATGACTAATAGCGGTACAGGATACCCTCCGCCATGTACCATACGGTGGGTTGCGAAACCTCTATGTAGCTGTAGATGTATACACTATGTAATCGAAAGCATTCGGACACCTGGCTGAAAATTAATTACAAGTTCGTGGTGCCCTCCATCGGTAATGCTGGAATTCAGTATGGTGTTGGCCGACCCTTAGCCTTGATGACAGCTTCCACACTCGCAGGAATACGTTCAGTCAGGTGCTGGAAGGTTTCTTGGGAAATTGCAGCCCATTCCTCACGGAGTATTGCACTGAGGAGAGTTATCGATGTCACTCGATGATGCCTGGCACGAAGTCGCCGTTCAAAACCATCTCAAAGGTGTTCTATGGTATTCAGCTCAGGACCTTGTGCAGGCCAGTTAGTTACAGGGATATTATGGTCGTATAATCACTCCGCCACAGGCCGTGCTTTATGAACAGGTGCTCGATCGTGTTGAAAGATGCAATCGCCATCCCCGAATTGCTCTTCAACAATGGCAAGCAAGAAGGTGCTTAAAACATCAATGTAGGCCTGTGCTGTGATAGTGCCACGCAAAACAACAAGGGGTGCAAGCTCCCTCCATGAAAATCAGGACCACATCATACCACCACGTTCACCGGGCATTCGCCATACCCACACCCTGCCATCGGATGGCCACATTGTCTAACGTTATTCGTCACTCCACACAACGATTTTCCACTGTTCAGTCGTCTAATGTTTATGCTCCTTACATCAAGCGAGGCGTCGTTTGGCATTTACCGGCGTGAGGTGTGGCTTATGAGCAGCCGCTCGACCACGAAATCCAAGTTTTATCACCTGCCGCCTAAATGTCATAGTACTTGTAGTGGATCCTGATGCAGTTTGGAATTCCTGTGTGATGGTCTGGACAGATGTCGGCCTATTACCCATTACGACCCTCTTCAAGTGTCGGCAGTCTTTATCAGCCAACAGACGAGGTCGGCCTGTACGCTTTTGTTCTGAACGTGTCCCTTCACGTTTACACTTCACTATCACATCGGAGACAGTGGACCTAGGTGATATGGTCCTACTAAAGGCTGGATTTATCGATAAGTAGGAGAGGGAGTGGGAGGGCTAGGCCAATTTCTGGGGGATCGAGCAATACAGGCTCCGACAGAAATAGCGAGTGGCACGCGTACGAACAGGCAACTCTCTTAAACCAAATACGCGTCCAGGGTACAGGGTACAGGATAACGGTTGGGGAAGGAACATCGGAAACCAATGTCGGCCCTGAAATTATCAAAAATAAAGACATTTCTTGTCTTCCCAATTATTAAGTCTGAAAAATTTATATAAAAGGATATACCGAAATTATGCCCACTACGCAATCAAACCAACAACCGGAGCACAATTCTCAATAATGATAGGTTAATTCTCAGACCTGTGATATGTAAACAGTACGTATGTACATAAAAGAAGAAACATGTAATCAACCAAGCCACAAGCCCAGAATACTACAGCTGATGTCCGTAAGCTACCAGGTAAACCTGCAACGGGTAAGAATATTAAATGCCCAGAATTATTTTACCTTTTAAATATTAACAGACATAGATAAAGGACTACAATAAGATAATCGTTGGAGCAACAAGTAGCAAGCGTTACTGACAACAGTAATACTTAGTCGCCAGACCTTCTGCGACCCAGCATATACATACTTTAAAAAAAGGACTTTAAACAGCAATATATATATATATATATATATATATATATATATATATATATATATAACTACACTGCTGGCCATTAAAATTGCTGCACCACGAAGATGACGTGCTACAGACGCGAAATTTAACCGACAGGAAGAAGATGCTGTGATATGCAAATGATTAGCTTTTCAGAGCATTCACACAAGGTTGGCACCGGTGACGACGCCTAAAACGTGCTGACATGAGGAAAGATTCCAACCGATTTCTCATACACAAACAGAAGTTGACCGGCGTTGCCTGGTGAAACGTTGTTGTGATGCCTCGTGTAAGGAGGAGAAATGCGTACCATCACATTTCCGACTTTGATAAAGGTCGGATTGTAGCCTATCGCGATTGCGGTTTATCGTATCGCGATATTGCTGCTCGCATTGGTCGAGATCCAATGACTGTTAGCATAATATGGAATCGGTGGGTTCAGGAGGGTAATACGGAACGCCGTGCTGGAATCCAACGGCCTCGTATCACTCACTAGCAGTCGAGATGACAGGCATCTTATCCGCATGGCTGTAACGGATCGAGCAGCCACGTCTCGATCTCTGAGTCAACAGATGGGGACGTTTGCAAGACAACAACCATCTGCACGAACAGTTCGACAACATTTGCAGCAGCGTGGACTATCACCTCGGAGACCATGGCTGCGGTTACCCTTGACGCTGCATCACAGACGGGAGCGCCTGCGATGGTGTACTCAACGATGAACCTGGGTGCACGAATGGCAAAACGTCATTTTTTCGGATGAATCCAGGTTCTGTTTAAGCATCATGATGGTCGCATCCGTGTTTGGCGACGTTGCGGTGAACGCACATTGGAAGCGTGTATTAGTCATCGCCATACTGGCGTATCACCTGGCGTGATGGTATGGGGTGCCATTGGTTACACGTCTCGGTCACCTCTTGTTCGCATTGACGGCACTTTGAACAGTGGACATTACATTTCAGATGTGTTACGACCCGTGGCTCTACCCATCATTCGATCCCTGCGAAACCCTACATTTCAGCAGTATAATGCACGACCGCATGTTGCAGCTATTGTACGGGCCTTTCTGGATACAGAAAATGTTCAACTGCAGCCCTGGCGAGCACATTCTCAACATCTATCACCAATTGAAAACGTCTGATCAATGGTGGCCGAGCAACTGGCTCGTCGCAATACGCCAGTCACTACTCTTGATGAACTGTGGTATCGTGTGGAAGCTGCATGGGCAGCTGTACCTGTACACGCCATCCAACCTCTGTTTGAGTTAATGGCCAGGCGTATCAAGGCCGTTATTACGGCCAGAGTTAGTTGTTCTGGGTACTGATTTTTCAGGATCTATGCACTCAAATTGCGTGAAAATGTAATCACATGTCAGTTCTAGTATAATATATTTGTCCAATGAATACCCGTTTATCATCTGCAATTCTTCTTGGTGTAGCAATTTTAATGGCCAGTAGTGTAGAACGATGTTATCTTGCTGAGAACGCTAATAATCAGTCGCCAGACCTGCTGCGACCCTCCACATACATACATAAAACGTGCTTAAACAGCAACATATACATATCTATGTAAAAAACTAAAACTATGTAATCATCCAAGTCACAAGCGCAGAGTACAACTCCTAGTGGCTGTAAAACATTTGGTAATAATAGTATTTTCAACTGTACACTGATGGAGCAGTCAACGGCGCTCTGTCTAAAGGCTCTTCTTGTGGCTTGCCGTTAAACAAATTGTGATTCAACGTTGTACGTTAACAACAACGGGGAAATATCAACGGCGCTTTGTCGAAAGGTAGTAATCTTGCCAAGTTATTAATAATCACAGAGCAATTACGTATTCGGTTATAACAGTAATTTCAAATGTACGCTCATTGAACACTCAACGGCGTTCTGTCGAAAGGCTCTTCTTTTTGTTTGCCGTTAAACAAATTGTCATTCAACGGTGCACGTTAACATCAACAGGAATATCAACGGCACTCTGTCGAAAAGTTGTAATCTTGCCAACAGTATTTAATAGTCACAGAGCAACGACGTATTTGGTAATAACTGTAATTTCAACTGTACGTTCATTGAACTCTCAACGTCGCTCTGTCGTAAGGCTCCTCTTGTCACTTGCCGTTAAATTGTTATTCAACAGTGCACGTTAACAACAACATGAAAATTCGGGGAACACTACAAGAAAGTCACGACACGAACCCACAAGATGCGAACTTGCATCAAGTTAACAATATATCATTTAACGGTGAACACACTCATGCGACCACAGGCAGATTTAAACTGTCAAACGGTGAGCCTCACTCTACCAGGAGACAATCTTGTCGGTGCAACCTTGCGGGCAGCAACAATGAGTCTAGTCTGCGTGAGGCAGTTTCGAATACCAACGGCTACAGTTTCACAGACGAACGGCCACCGTTTAGGCCACCACGCCCTCTTTAGGGGGGGGGGGGGGTAGGGTACAATCCATGAGGAAAGAAAGAGCAATCTTACCACAAGAAGACGGTAACTCGATAATACAAACGGCAGAACATCATGCCTCCAGGCATATCGCCTCACCGCCCTTCTATATGAGTCGCAACACAAACCACGACGAAGCGTGGCTTCCCACCTCAAAACAGCTCACCGTACCATACAATCCTGCTCGCAAAACGCGGACGTTCACGTGGGCCACCTTCCACCAACTGCCCGTACGTTAGTACGTCCTCTCTCTCACAAAGCCGCCAGCGATCGCACGATAAGCATCATGACCCCCTCTGGCGATGCGCCAGAGGATGGAGAGGCCGGCTCCCTAGAGATGTTTAGGAGTGTTCAAATCTCGTGTACAGACGTATGACACAAGTGATGCCCAAACACCTGACCACGTTCGAAGTCCGTGAGATCCGCGGAACGTCCCATTATACTCTCTAACGATGTCTAGTGACTACTGAGTTTGCTGTCATATAGAACCTGGCAGTAGATGTCAGCACAATGCACCTACTATGAAAAATGAATACCGGACGGAGTGGCCGAGCGGTTCTAGGCGCTACAGTCTGGAACCGCGTGACCGCTATGGTCGCAGGTTCGAATCCTGCCTTGGGCATGGATGTGTGTGATGTCCTTAGGTTAGTTAGGTTTAATTAGTTCTAAGTTCTAGGGGACTGATGACCTCAGACGTTAAGTCCCATAGTGCTCAGAGCTATTTTGACTCCACCCAGTACGCACACGGGGTGCGCATTGGATTTCTTACCCTTCTTGTCAGCCAAGTCCCTAAGGGGCACCATAACGCGCCTAACGTTGGAGCTCCCAAGTACCAATAATCCCACCCTCTGCGATTGCACAGATCTTGCAGGCTGAGTGGTTTCCTCTGAAACAGGACAGGCGACAGCATCTGGCTCAGCGACAGTGTCAGCCACAGACAGCAGCTGGAACCTGTTTGTCAGACAAACCGGGGAGGCCTTACGTGCGGCCGCCTGGCAAGTCTTTCGCCACCTGCTTCGCCCCGGGGCAACCTTCCACTCGACCACAGGTGAGGGGTCAGCCTCAGTGCGAGCAGGAACTAGGTTGGCCACCGGTGAGGACCGATCGGAGGACTCTGACGCGCAGGACTTCCGTTGGATCCCCACGGCCGGCCCACAACGGTGATGCCCATCCACTACAGCCTCAAGCTGTGTAACCGAAGCCATTACAGCCTGAAGCTGAGAGCGAAGTGTCACCAACTCAGCTCGCATCCGCACACAACAATCGCAGTCCCTGTCCATACTAAAGATTGTGGAAAACTAAACTATGCAGATAAACGGACTATCAGCACTTACAGCTCATCAAGAATCTATAATAATTCACAGAATTAAAGCACGTCTGAATACATCAGAAATCTCTGAAAAATTTGGCGCATCCATTGGTACAACAATATTTCAGTATCTTTAAAACAAGGTAAGTTGTTATTTCACAGCGAATAAACGTTTTCACAATGAACGTCTAAATTAATAACTTTTTAAAAATTCATACGATTTCAACACACTCACTATCTCAGATGATCGCATTGCACTACCACAGATGGTCGCATTGCACTACGCCTATCACCTGTGAAGGCCATATAACTGGGTCTACTCTGTTTATTGATTTATTACGTGTTTTACGTTTTTTAATTGCCATAATGTTTGTCAGAAAAGCATAACCTCCACAATTACACTGCAAATGAATGTAGCACGAACACGTCACCTGTTGGCATACTTGCGTATTTATTTAATGATGAGTTTAATATTTTGCTAGTAACTTTACTTAAATATTATTTACAATTGATAATACAATATCATCGTAATTTAATAAGTGGTCAATCGGATGTGTTAGCTGACACAACCTCTGTAAAACAGTGCCAAAAGATGCTTCTGAAAAATTGAAATTGTTCAATTTATCATTTAAGTAATTTTTCAAACGATAATTAACAATAGTCTTTGACTATTTATTGCGAGCGCACTTGCACAAAAATCCTGGTTATTTATTTATGGACTAACCTTTAATTATATTTATTGTGAGTGATCTGAGTGTGAGCTAATGTTTATAATATTTATTTATTTAAATATAATTGTAATATATTAGTTTCCCGGGGTGGTTAGTAGACTCGCAACCGAGCGCCTCCCTAGGTGGCGGATAGGGGAATGCCTCCTAGATATAGATGGTACCGAGGAAATGAAATACTCGGGGCTGACCAAAATTACTAGTAGGTCTGTTCCAACAGTGGACGGCTACAAAAGGCGTCTAATCCACTTGTCAGTGGCGGCCTCAACCAACCTCCTGATCTGGAAAGTCAGGCTGCACTCGGCAGCATGCCATATATCCAACTACTAAACATCGTGATGGTACAACGAGGAAAATCTCATTACCCTGGACCCCAGTCAATATACTGGGATCGTCGTGAGTAGTGGTGGGCAGGAAATCGCGTATCTGTTAGAAATCACAGAGACTGAGAAGTCACAGATATCACAGTAGCAACTTTACAGAATCTAACTGCGATTTCAGTCACAGTTAGCAGTCGCAATAATTATTTCACATTCAAAGACGTGAGCCATCTATTGGTCGAATTTAGCACTGCTTTCTGCGATTTCAGTGACAAGTCGCAACTAAGAGTCGCAAGTAGCATCTAAAAAGCCTGGTTAACCGTGGCATCTGTTGGCCAAAGTTCGTACTACGTCCATCTCTGCGGTACGCTATGGAGTCCAACTCCGATTTCCGTGACAAGTCGCAACTAAGAGTCGCAAGTAGCAACTAGAAAGCGCGGTTAACAGTGCCATCTGTGGGTCAAAGTTCGTACTACGCCCATCTCTGCGATACACTATTGAGTCCAACTGCGATTTCCGTGACAAATCGCAACTAAGAGTCGCAAGTAGCAACTAAAAAGCGCAGTTAGCACTCCCATCTGTTGAGCAAAGTTCCACTACGCTATTCGATACCGAGTCAAACTGCGATTTCTGTGACAAATCGCAACTAAGAGTCGCAAGTAGCAACTAAAAAGCGCAGTTAACATACTTTTCCTAGTGTCATCTGTTGACCGACGTACGTACTTCGTTATGAGAGCCTTGTGCCTCACGAGATCGATGTGCTGTGTGTGCATATGAAGGGCTTATTTCAATAGTGGTACAAGTCCATTTTTGTTCATTTTGAGATACAGAGTCGTAAAGTTAAATGAGCGCTGAAAAATCTGCAGTTGAGATACCAGAAATATTCAAGCATATGGCTTCTTGCTAGAGATGAACCTTTATTTATGTTCGTTTGGATCACTAATTTCAGAAGCATTATAGACAGAAAAGTGGAGGTAATGGACTTGTACCACTATTGAAATAAGCCCTTCACATTATATGACGACATGCACATTCAGCATCAGTTATGGTTGGTCAAATACTGCTGTGACTCTGAATGTATTATATTAATAAAAAGCAACATTGCCCTTTTCTCCTGAAAATATCAAGTAACGTAACAAATGTGTTTGATTCTGCTTCCAATATGACAGTTTTGGTTAATACTCCACATGCCTACAGGACTTTGCAATGTTAAAACAGCAGAACTCAGACATCTGTATAAGTGTAGTGAAATGAAAACAGTCATATGAATGCCTCACTTTTGTTCCGACACAGTTCAAGACTCGGGAGAAAAGTTTTACACCTGGTGTTCTACATGGCAACTTCACACACAAGAACTTTTTGCCGACACTACTACCACCTACATAAGTAAGCTTTTCCTGTGTTACTTTCAAATAATGCACTTAAGCTATTCAGCCGGCCGCGGTGGTCTCGCGGTTCTAGGCGCGCAGTCCGGAACCGTGCGACTGCTACGGTCGCAGGTTCTAATCCTGCCTCGGGCATGGATGTTTGTGATGTCCTTAGGTTAGTTAGGTTTAAGTAGTTCTAAGTTCTAGGGGACTTATGACCACAGCAGTTGAGTCCCATAGTGCTCAGAGCCATTTTTGAACTTAAGCTATTCCTGATTTAACTGGAAGATCTGTACTTCCCACTTTCATATAAACAGCCTCAAAATGCATATTGTAGACTTCAGGATATGTTACAGGTCAGTGTCACACCAAGATTGTGGAGAAAGGGGGGGGGGGGCGGCATGTCGCTCTCCAACAAGTGTTTACCAATAAGTAAGTGGCGGAAAATTATGGGTATAGGACGGCTTAAACATGTGGAAAATGAGATTTTTATTATTCACTCACTGTATTTGACATTTATTATTCCTTTAAAATCGCACAACTACTTCAATAAAACACAGTTTAATCATTCACACACTTATTTCACAATTATTTCACTTTTAAACTGCAAATCCTCTAAGAGCTGTCTTGAATCTTCACGAGTCTCTCCCAAAAGCCTTGATGTAGATAGATACGTACAGCAACCAGTAATCAGAGTCAGAACTGTGTCTGCAAAAACACAAGGATTATTAAACAATTTTTGCTGTCATTAATTACTAGCAATATAATTGACAGAGTAGATTGCTAATATTTGCTATAATGAATATCACATTTGCAAGAACGATCTCACTGAAGTAATTAAGTCCATCGAAACGCTTAGAAACTAACCTCTCGTCTGACGAAACCGGTCTAAGGACGCAGTGGCAATTTCTTCAGATCTGTTGACAATGATATTTTGAGTTATCAGTTTACTGAGTAACTGAAATGTAGTTCAGGTACCTGTGAACATAACAATATGTTAGAATTCATTTTCTAAATACGAACTATTACGGTACTGTACGGCTACTTACATATTAATTACACTATTAATATTTTCACAGTTGTTTCTTTAAT
The DNA here is from genome assembly GCF_023898315.1 of Schistocerca nitens. NCBI lineage: Eukaryota > Metazoa > Arthropoda > Insecta > Orthoptera > Acrididae > Schistocerca > Schistocerca nitens. The sequence goes on from NC_064616.1 coordinate 957,182,027, forward strand.
ACAAAATTAAAGCCAACGGAAGAAAAAACGTAAAACATACTTGCCAATGACAGGTTTGTTGCGATGCAATTTTCTGTGTTGACAGATGTAACTTTTTCATACAGTGGTAAGTCGCAGAAATCGCAGGAGTCACAGGAATCGCAGAAGTAGCAGAAGTCACAGAAATCGCAGAACTAGCAGAAGTCGCAGAAATCGCAGAAGTAGCAGAAATCGCAGAAGTCACAGAAGTTGCAGAAATCGCAAAAGTCACAGAAGTAGCAGAAGTCGCAGAAATCGCGGAAGTAGCAGAAATAGCAGTGGCGGAGGGTGTAACATTATGTGATTGCCTTATCATTTTAAATCATTCACTAATCGAGCAGTCGCTCGGCAACAGCTACAGTTAGCAAATAATGTTGCGAGAATGTAAAAGGTGAACGACCTGTGACGTAACTTGTTTATTGTCGAAGCGCCGTCAGAGATGCAGTGAGTTATTGACTTTGAAAACCGCGGCGCGAAAAACGGACAGAAGAAGAACACTTTTTTTTTATTTTTTTATTTTATTTTATTTTATTTTTTTTTTTTTTTTTTTGAGGTACGAGATATTCTCGATGAACAGTTACTCATTCTTCTCTTGTCTCCTGTAACTTGTGTCGGACGCGCATGCCTTGCCGCCGTATTATTATTGTTAAAAATAATATTGTTCTAGTGTAAAGTAAATGTGTAATACTAAAAGTGCCTAGCAGTAGATTTATTGTGCGACGTGTATGTGAAAACGTCAAAGGAATTGTTTTTATTACGAGAAGTGCCAGTCAAAACGGTATCCATGTTAAATCCTTCATTGCAGTGTAAGTTCGTCTATTAATTGCCATAAATTCAGAGTTAAATGGCACTGGTGTATGGACTATTCATTTAATATAGAATCTATGTCTCACTTCTTCATGAAATTATGTAATTTTCTTTATGTTTCTGCCAAATAGAGAGTTCACAGTCACGAATTCTTTCGACGAGTTCGGACGGAAGTTGCATGCGGCGAAATATTTTCTCCGCGCCATATTCTACTGGTAAATGCATGATAAACTACGGTCCCTTAGGAAATTCATGTTGAGCTATCGAAAATAATTATATTTTGAATAGGCATTTACTCTCCTCTGCAATGCAACTTCCGACTGATCAGACGGTCCAACAAGAAACAGGCGCACACGGTCGGCGTTCGCAAATATGTTTCCACCGCTGATTATAGCTATATGTTACAGCACAAAAGTAGCATATTGTTATAATTAGCGACTACGAACGGGGACATTTATAACTGTATGTTTATGTATACACATTACGTAAACATATCGTTATAATTGGCGCCCGAACAGGGACCCGAAAAAAAAAATACTTAAAGGAATAAAAATTTATGTAAGATAGGCATTGTGGAAATATTCATAAAGAATTGTAGCTAATCTTGTGCTTTTTATTTGTTACATGGCATCAAACACCATCCAATAAAATTTCCATTGAGGGTAAGAAACGAGATATTCAGAGTAAATTACGGAAGAGAGATTTTTTTTTTTTGGAACCGAATTTGTGCGAAAATCTAGTTGCAGCGCCCAAGGCAGTCATCAGCAACGTAAGTTAAAATTTCGTCAGCCGTAGCCAAGCTTCCTTAATTTCAGCTGACATGAATCAATTTGTGACGATCTTTAGTAGTTGCAGTAAAATTTGCTTTGAATTCAGTAGATTGCATTTAGATTGGTAATTTCTTTAAGTATTGTTTAAATTACATTGTTGTGTATTGCATATCATTTGTTTTTAAATGTCTGCTGCCTGTTCTCGGAGCTGACCAGCCTTAGTTTGCATTTGTTTTGAACAGTGTGCAGCCATACTTTCTTTACGGTCCAGAATAGTCTCTTGTTCTCGTGACGTGCATCTCCCGACATTCCGATCTTATGACGTAGCAGTGACAACTGACTCGCAACCGATAAATTACATCTCTGTCGACAGCTGACGGCCGTAGCTCAAACGAACTTCATTGATTTACTGTTTGTAAATAAGTGAGCTATGGCAGACGATAAAATGTCATCACTAGATTCAAATGAACAGAATGAAACGAGTGAAGTGTCGCGTCGCTTACGGTCCCACAGGGTAATTAGTAGGGCTGAGACATCAATCGAAACAATTGTAGAAAGTGAAGTGGGAAATCTTACGGACTTTAGTGCCTCACTCCATAATGTTACTGGTACTGAACTAGACAATGCCAGCATAGTTTCTGCCACTAGTAGTCGTAGCCATATACCGGTTACAAGGGAGGCAGGTGAAAGCAATTCCGGGGTAGTGACAGACGATGTATTCAAACAGCTACTGAGTCAAATAAGTCAAATGATGCAGGACGGAAATCGCCAATTGAAAGAGGAAAATCGCCAAATGGTGAATTCCATTAAAAATTATTTGAAAGACGAAAATAGACAAATGTTAGCCTCGCTTGAAGATAAACTTTCTACAGTAATTGAAGATAAACTTTCTACAGTAAGCGAAGAAATAAAAACTGTTAGAGAAAACGTAGCCAAAGAAGTAGCAAAGCAAGTTAAGGTTACTGTTTCTCAAATGCGAAGTGGAATAATTTTCGAACTGAATGACACTTTAGCTACCATGCAAAGCGAGACAGCTGACATCCGAAACGAAACCAAGAATCTTGACTCCACCGTAACCACGGTTAATCACAGATTAGACAGAGTAACTACGCAGGTAGAAAAACTAACCGAGGGAATGTCAAACTTGACTCTGGAAACGGAAACGAAAGTAAAGGAGAGGCTAGATAGTCATGAGAGAGAATTTAGAGAAAAGTATGAGAACTGGATTGCTGGAAAGGACAAATTTGTCGAAGATAAAATTAACAAAGAACTAGTAGAGACTGTGAAAGCAACCACTCTTGGTATCTTGTCAGCTCCTGGAAGCTCCGGAGATACCGTAATGTCTGAACTCGGTAGCATTAGGCGTACCCTTCAGCAAGAATTACCAAATTGGAAGCAAGAGGTAACGGAACAGCTAAATAACCTGAAGGCACAAGTGAGTAGTAGTTCCCGAATACAGAGACCGAATTATCCTAACTCTTTAGCCTCAGAGGAAGAAGATGAATTATTTCGGCAATTCCGAATACCTGTTGTATCTAATGAACACACTTCACCACCAGATATTCCAGTTAGTCACCGAAATCAAGAATCTGACTCAGTAGTAAAAATGATGAAGGAAGAAAGCATGATAAAGCATCGCGTTTTTCAAACCTTTAACCCGGAAAAACGAAATATCCACCCAATTGTTTTTCTTCGTGGATTCTCCGGCATTTTTCTAAATTCGTGGACTGATAGACAGCGTATCCAATTTGTTACCGGATATATAGGTGGCGAATCGGCAATATGGGGAACAGAAATGGTTGATAAGTGTCGAACATATGAGGAGTTTGAGCACTGTTTCCTCAGCAAATTTTGGAGCGAAGGTGTTCAGGAGCGCCTTCGTAAAGAAGTCTATAATGCAGAACAATTTGACCCCAGGAATAGTAGCCTGAGAAAGTACTTCGAAAAATATCTTGGCAAAATTAGGTATTGGGATAACCCTATCAATAGTAAAGATGTAATTATGATTCTCAAGTCTAAATTACCCATTTCGATTCTTGAAAAGCTGATAGCCATACCAGATGATGATCCAGATACCTTTCTGTCGATATTAGATTCCCTAGACCTGATCTATGAGGACATGAGAGCTAACAAACCGCGGAATACTCCGCACAATTCTTGGTCACAACATTACGACAGTAACGGCTATGAAAAGCCAGGGAACGGTTCAAAAAATAGTAACGATTGGCAAAACGGAAATAAAGGCAATGGGTATCCGCACAAAAGGAATAGACATAATCAACACAACCGATTCAATTCCGTGTATAACACGACTGGTAACCAGTTCGGCAATCAATCGTACAAGCAGAAGTTTGGAAACGGTTTCAGTCAAAAAGGTTGGCAACAGCAGAGCGGATCGCAATGGAATGCACCGTACTTGCGCAGCCAACACTCACATTACGGGCAGCAACAAACAGCTGATAACGCCCACTCATACCAATACAACTCCGCGCCTAGTAAAAATCAAGCGCAGGGAATGTACAGAGACACACAGTTTAACGGCAAACCACAGTGTGAAGGTGAGTTTCACAGTAACAATTCCGGAAATCATAATAGTAATAAAAATCATCAGGCATTACAATCCCCCTCTATTTTTCGCAAACGCGGAAGACAGTAACACGTATTGGACACCAGAACAAACGCAGCAACATTTTGACACGAGGTTTGTGCATAACAGTAATTTTGTTCCTCAGTGTTCTCACAATGTCAGATTGGTCGAACTTTCTAATGATGAAGGCCAATCAAAACCACACAAGCAGGAAAACTAAGTTCAGCATCAGAAAGCTCCCTAAGTGATGCTGTGAGACCGAATGGGGGCTACCATTTCGACGGAGAGACTAACCATGACGTACTTGTACTGAAATAAGGTATTAACTTATAAAGTAGGCGAAAAGGTCTTGCTAAAAACACACTTTAAACCATCGTTGCTCTTACACAAAAATCGAAAATGGCAAAGTCTTTTTGAGGGACCTTACGAGATCCTTCGTATACCGCATACAGGTTGTTATCTGATTTCTGATCCCGCAAATGGAATAATAAAAGGGTTATACCATCACTCTGATCTTAAAAAATATCATGCTACAGAATAAGTCAAAAGGAAAGCTTTATAATGACAAGAGAAGGTTAGCCGCTAGTGACTAACAAGGGGAGGCCGCCAATTGTGAAATTTAGATTCGATTCATACTGCGCATAATAAAAGCTCATGGCAAGAGGTGTAATGTGGCAAAGCACCAAGATGCACTTCTCAGCCGTTGTCGAGAAAATCGACAGTAAAAAGAAACCGTTGCTGTGAAATACTCTCTACGATTAATAATTTTGTACAGCGTCGTGGCGCAGCGGTAAGCGCTTGGGTTCATAATCCGAAGGTCGCCGGATCAAAACTCACGCCAAGCAACTTTTTTTTTATTATTTGTTTTTTGCAATTCAAATGTATACACACACACACACATATACAGGGCGTTTCAAAAATGACAGGTATATTTGAAACGGCAATAAAAACTAAACGAGCAGCGATAGAAATACACCGTTTGTTGCAATATGCTTGGGACAACAGTACATTTTCAGGCTGACAAACTTTCGAAATTACAGTAGTTACAATTTTCAACAACAGATGGCGCTGCAAGTGATGTGAAAGATATAGAAGACAACGCAGTCTGTGGGTGTGCCATTCTGTACGTCGTCTTTCTGCTGTAAGCGTGTGCTGTTCACAACGTGCAAGTGTGCTGTAGACAACATGGTTTATTCCTTAGAACAGAGGATTTTTCTGGTGTTGGAATTCCACCGCCTAGAACACAGTGTTGTTGCAACAAGACGAAGTTTTCAACGGAGGTTTAATGTAACCAAAGGACCGAAAAGCGATACAATAAAGGATCTGTTTGAAAAATTTCAACGGACTGGGAACGTGACGGATGAACGTGCTGTAAAGGTAGGGCGACCGCGTACGGCAACCACAGAGGGCAACGCGCAGCTAGTGCAGCAGGTGATCCAACAGCGACCTCGGGTTTCCGTTCGCCGTGTTGCAGCTGCGGTCCAAATGACGCCAACGTCCACGTATCGTCTCATGCGCCAGAGTTTACACCTCTATCCATACAAAATTCAAACGCGGCAACCCCTCAGCGCCGCTACCATTGCTGCACGAGAGACATTCGCTAACGATGACGGCGATATGCATGTGGGCAGCATTTGGTTTACTGACGAAGCTTATTTTTACCTGGACGGCTTCGTCAATAAACAGAACTGGCGCATATGGGGAACCGAAAAGCCCCATGTTGCAGTCCCATCGTCCCTGCATCCTCAAAAAGTACCGGTCTGGGCCACCATTTCTTCCAAAGGAATCATTGGCCCATTTTTCAGATCCGAAACGATTACTGCATCACGCTATCTGGACATTCTTCGTGAATTTGTGGCGGTACAAACTGCCTTAGACGACACTGCGAACACCTCGTGGTTTATGCAAGATGGTGCCCGGCCACATCTCACGGCCGACTCTTTAATTTCCTGAATGAATATTTCGATGATCGTGTGATTGCTTTGGGCTATCCGAAACATACAGGAGGCGGCTTGGATTGGCCTCCCTATTCGCCAGACATGAACCCCTGTGACTTCTTTCTGTGGGGACACTTGAAAGAGCAGGTGTACCGCCAGAATCCAGAAACAATTGAACAGCTGAAGCAGTACATCTCATCTGCATGTCAAGCCATTCCGCGAGACACGTTGTCAAAGTTTTCGGGTAATTTCATTCAGAGACTACGCCATATTATTGCTACGCATGGTGGATATGTGGAAAATATCGTACTATAGAGTTTCCCAGACCGCAGCGCCATCTGTTGTTGAAAATTGTAACTACTGTAATTTCGAAAGTTTGTCTGCCTGAAAATGTACTGTTGTCCCAAGCATATTGCAACAAACGGTGTATTTCTATCGCTGCTCGTTTAGTTTTTGTTGCCGTTTCAAATATACCGGTCATTTTTGAAACACCCTGTATATATATATATATGTATGCACTTGGTGTTTTATTTCAAGTATTATTTTTCCACGACAAACGGCTTTCAACAACTTATTATATGCATAATTGTTGCAACTGATTGCGGGAATTATATATATATAAATGTGTACACAAATGTATATATATACATTTGAATTACAAAAAACAAATGATAAAAAAAGTTCCATGGCGCGAGATTCGATCCGGTGACCTTCGCATTACGAACCCGAGCGCTTACCGCTGCGCCACGACGCTGTAGAAAATTATTAACTGTAGAGAGTATTTCACGTCAACGGTTTCTTTTAACTGTCGATTTTCTCGATAACGGCTGAGAAGTGCATCTTGGTGCTTTGCCACATTACACCTCTGGCCATGAGCTTTTATTATGCGCAGTATGAATCGAATCTGAATTTCACAATTGGCGGCCTCCCCTTGTAAGTGACAACTGATCTGACTTCATTAAAAAAAATGCTTAGAATAAATTACACGACAGTGAGTCTATCTTGCTATACAGCAGACAATTTAAAATATGTTATCTTGAGCCATAATTTAAGTACAGACAAGCTGATAAATGAAAAAAATTCTTGTTTAACAAAGAAAGTGATCAACTCCAAGAACTCTAGTTTGAAGATTTAGTTTTAAGGAGATAATATTTAAGAGAGAAAAATGAAATATAAAGCGAAGGATGTGCCTAACAAGCCGGCTTCTGCGATATGAAATGCTAAAGAAGTGAAAATAAAACATAGTATGTAAGATTTTTTTTTTAAGTTCAAGTAGCAATGATCCAGAAAAGAAATTTATTTTCGTCAAGGACAAGGGTCGCTTGACAATTATTGGTTCCTGATCCCACTAAAAAGGAAAACAAGTAACTAGTTTCTAAGTCAGCTATGTCTAGATTAAGTTCTAATGTACATAGAAATCTGGAACAGGTTCATCTCTGCATTAAAATAACGTAATGTTTACGAAGCATGTAAGTTACTTGTAAGTACCAACATGACCACGAAAGCGCTATCCTTCAGCTAGATAAACAAAGTAGCATTAATTGTAATTGCAATATGCAAGACAGATACATTCAAAGCCATAAGTGAAATAAATACCAAGTATAAGAGCGTAAGTGGCAAGGACAAAGCAATGATGACTTAAGGTCATATATAGAGGTCAATGCAGTGTAGCGCAAGCAGGCGTCAAGGCGAGAATAAAATGACAATGAAACAGCCGGCAAAACAACCCAACTAGTTCTTAATTGGAGCGCGTACGCAGACGTACGGCGCAAAGGGAAATTAATTTCTAAGTCATAAGGAACAAGGAGTTTTTTGCTAGATTTCTTCTTCTATGTACTATTATATCTATGTCTTTCTTAAGAATTTGTGTAAATATCCTAACCCGCCTAAACCCGTCCCGTAGACTTGACGTCACAGATTGAGAAATGCGGTTGACGTGGAAGGCTGGTTTGGCATACGATTTTCAAAAGGAAACGTGTGAACGAAATCGGGAAAAGCTAGTTTTGAAATGTCTTTATTTTTCCTTTTAAAGTCAATCCGAGACGGAAACCGAGATCGCGATAAGGAATTTGAATGTTTTCTTGAATGGTGTTCTGTTCTCATGTGAGAGGGCGATCAAATGTGACTGATTGATCCTCACATCTAGTAAAAAGAGAATTTTTGTTGAAATGACAGTGATAACTTTAATGAATCTAATAAATAGAAAGAACGATTGAAATGAATTAAAATAATAATAATTGCTAACAGATCAGAGAAACTAATGTATTGTGACTGTGAACTAAAAGCATAATTAGTCTTAGAGAAAGATGATGAACAATGTAAAGCGAAATGTTAATGATAGTTACCAACAAAGTAACAGAAATTGAAATGGACATGATAATCGAAGCTCTCAATTAGCAAGCTTCAAAGTGAGACCAATTATTTGATTATAAACGGTAAAAAAATTGTGTACATAGTAGTGTATAAGTGAAGGCTTAAAATGCTGTGGAAGTCTGCCTCAGACACGAAGCAATGCATCGTTGTTATAAGTAAGTGATAATTTCATTCACGATGAAGATAAAAAGTGTTAAACGTGCAGATAGGCCGACGGACAATGATAGTCCGGTTGTGTAACCGAAGGCGGTGATGTGATTACGTGCAGTGCATCGGAAACCAAGTGTGTTAGCTGCTTTGCAAAGTGCGAGCGCTAGCCTACCTTAAAATCTTCAAAATCCGCTGGAAAATGTGGAGACAGGGATGGTTTCAATGGAGTCTCTGTCCCTGGTAATCCTCGTCCCTCGGCACCAGCTCAGCAAACCACAACACCATGGACGCAACGTGTTCACTGAACCGTACGCGGAAAAGCTGAAGTACCGCGTGGAGGCTAGTGAGCGCCTCGAGTTGCGATTCAGCTCTAACAATCAGCCTGTGTCAACGTCCATCGACGCAACAAACGCGTTAAATTTAAAGTGATGTACTTGCACAGCACTCCCGCTGCAGTTCGACGAAACGGACTTTCCATGAAAGCCGCTCCCAAAATAAAAGACTCTTATATGAGTTCACAACATATCACATACTATGCTAATGTTATATCCCGTGGATGAAATGTGAACAGCCAAACCACACGCGAATAGTGACAAAGTCAAATTCCTATGAATCCCAAGTCCTAAAATAGATTTAAGCTTAGTTTTTAGACTAATGGGTATTTATATTTTTTGTTACATGTAACGTGTGTACGTAACGTGCAAGTGAGACTCGCCCGCCAGAGCTGATGAAAAGTTTTCTACTCGGAGACCACAAAGTAGCGACCCAACTTCTCAAGGCATAAGCTTCACCTGAAGAAGAATCAAATTTTAACTTACCTGTCAATACACAAACAATGAAAGCGTAAAAATCATAACAATAGTGAGCAATGGAAAATGGACACGTGTGAGAAATTCCATGTATGAGAATTATATATGTATAAAAATGGACACGTGTGAGAAATTCCATGTGTGAGAAGTATATGTGTATAAAAATGGACACGTGTGAGAAATTCCATGTGTGAGAATTATGTGTGTATAAAAAGATGAATCCTATGTGTTTTCTTTCAGGAGCAAACAGCGTATGAGCTCTGGACAATAACTAGAGGCCACAAAAATGGTCGTTATGCACTCTGTAAAAAAAAAGACTGTAATGAGTATAATGTATAATATCCATTGTAAACTTCGTAGATTTACTGTCTTAGTTTTTAAATTTTTTGTGTATCTTTACCTATGAATGAGAGATCACCATATTTGTGTAATCCTAATAATCAAATGACAGGAATACTGTGTTTGATCAATGTAAATCTGTAAAGTACTCAATCCCATAATGTTAACGGCGACATGTGAATCTTGGTAATCTCCTTGATTTCCAAGATTCCCATGGAAGGCAATGTAACATTATGTGATTGCCTTATCATTTTAAATCATTACTAATCGAGCAGTCGCTCGGCAACAGCTACAGTTAGCAAATAATGTTGCGAGAATGTAAAAGGTGAACGACCTGTGACGTAACTTGTTTATTGTCGAAGCGCCATCAGAGATGCAGTGAGTTATTGACTTTGAAAACCGCGGCGCGAAAAACGGACAGAAGAAGAACACTTTTACACTTTTTTTTTTTTTTTTTTTTTTTTTTTTTAGGTACGAGATATTCTCGATGAACAGTTACTCATTCTTCTCTTGTCTCCTGTAACTTGTGTCGGACGCGCATGCCTTGCCGCCGTATTATTATTGTTAAAAATAATATTGTTCTAGTGTAAAGTAAATGTGTAATACTAAAAGTGCCTAGCAGTAGATTTATTGTGCGACGTGTATGTGAAAACGTCAAAGGAATTGTTTTTATTACGAGAAGTGCCAGTCAAAACGGTATCCATGTTAAATCCTTCATTGCAGTGTAAGTTCGTCTATTAATTGCCATAAATTCAGAGTTAAATGGAACTGGTGTATGGACTATTCATTTAATATAGAATCTATGTCTCACTTCTTCATGAAATTATGTAATTTTCTTTATGTTTCTGCCAAATAGAGAGTTCACAGTCACGAATTCTTTCGACGAGTTCGGACGGAAGTTGCATGCGGCAAAATATTTTCTCCGCGCCATATTCTACTGGTAAATGCATGATAAACTACGGTCCCTTAGGAAATTCATGTTGAGCTATCGAAAATAATTATATTTTGAATAGGCATTTACACTCCTCTGCAATGCAGCTTCCGACTGATCAGACGGTCCAACGGGAAACAGGCGCACACGGTCGGCGTTCGCAAATATGTTTCCACCGCTGATTATAGCTATATGTTACAGCACAAAAGTAGCATATTGTTATAATTAGTGACTACGAGCGGGGACATTTATAACTGTATGTTTATGTATACACATTACGTAAACATATCGTTATAAGGGATACACGATCTATGTTCCTTAACTGCGACAAATCGCAGTTAAGAATAACAGATACTGAAAAGTAGCATTCACAGAAATCACTGATATCGGAAAATCGCAGTTTAGCCCATCACTAGTCGTGAGCATCGGATACCGGGGGCTCACGGACATCAGGAGAAGAATCAGAGCTTCTCAAACTCCCTCAAGACCAAGCGCAATCACTACATCGGCACAGTCATCATGAACACACTGATGAAGACAGGGAAGGTGAAACAACTCACAGACACTCTCGAAAAATTTCAAATCAAAATATCTGCACTGCAAGAAACACGATTCACAGACGAAGACCATTTCATCACGGAGAACTGGAGAATATACAAAGGAAGACAATCGAGACAATTGAAAAACCTACGGCCTTTTGGCACAGGATTTGCAGTACACAAGTCCATCACGGACAGCATAATCGACTTTTCGTTACCAAACGAAAGAACCAACACCATCACAGTGAACTTAGCCAACAAATCCTACACAATAATCAACGCACACGCACCGACTAATGACTACAACAGGAAAGACACGGACGAAATTAATGACTTCTGGGCGAGAATGGAAGAAACTATCAGGAAAATTCCTGCACATAGAGTCAAAATAACACTCGGAGACTTCAACGCTAAACTCGGAAAAAAAGGAATACAGACACACCACAGGAAAACATAATCGACACAAGGACGCAAACAAAAATGGAAAACACCTGATAGACTTTTGCAAAAGCAAGAAGGACAGATCGACCACATAATAAACCAGAAAGACTCACAAAAAGAAAATTTTAACATATACACACGTAAAGGCTACTTCGACTCTGACCACCACCTACTACAGATCAGGATTCGTCTTTTGCCCAAGAAAAAGCTCCAGAAGAATAAAATTGTTAGACCAGATCCAGAATACCTTACTTTAAACCAGATACAAATATTAGACAAAATTAAAATTGAGAAAGCGACAGACTGGTCGCAACTTCCAGTAAGAATCCGAGAGGCCATGAAACTATCACAAGCACCACGCACAAGGAAACACCGTTGGTGGAACCACACATGTGACCAAGCTATTGACCAACGAATCAGTACATGGTAAAAATTTAGTAGCCATAAGTCCCCAGAGAATTGGATGAACTTCCTGAAAACACAGAAACAGTCCAGCAAAATCATTCGCAGTGAAAAAAGATAGTATGACATACAGCGACTGACGGGGATCGAATCGGACTCGACGAAGAACAATACAAGAAACTTCTACAGAACGTTTAGAGAAAATATGACTGGATATCAACCACCCAACTTGTACTTCAGAAGACCGGATGGAACCCTAGAAACCAATACAAAAAACAGTTGTGACATTCTGGCAAAGTACTTTGAAAAACTCCTGAACATGGACCCCCTATGGAAGAACTGATGAAACGAGCACGTACAATCGAGATAGTGAACCTCCAACTCTAGAAGAGGTTAAAGAAATAATCAAGTTACTCAAGAATTGTGGCGCACCAAGAGAAGACAGCATCATCGCGGAAATCTGGAAGTTACAAGACCCAGAACTCACCAAAGACATCCACAGGATCTAGGAAGATATCTGGGAAACCACGAAAAGTCCTGACGACAGGAAAACTGCCCTGATACAACCACTACACTAAAAAGGTGACAAGACTGACCCGAACAACTACAGAGGGATAACCCTACTACCGGTCACGTACACGATCCTCTCTAAAGCTTTACCAAACAGACTAGAATGCCAGACCGACCGCTTGATTGGGCAATACCAAGCAGGCTTCCGTAAAGGACGGTCTTGTGCGGAACAAATCTGGAACCTGAAAATTATTTTACAACACAAACACAACCTGATAATTACCTTTGTCTACTTGAAAAAGGCGTACGATTCCATCGACCGGAAAACTCTCTTCAAAATTCTAGCTGAATACAAAGTAGACAACAAAACACGGAGTATCATAGAGCAAACCTTGACCAACATGACCTGCAAAGTAAAGTTGTTTGGGGAACTATCTGAGCCCTTAGAAATTCGCACTGGTGTCCGACAAGGCGATGGCCTCTCACCTCTCTTTTTCAGTCTAGTGTTAGGTAAGGTAATAAAATAATGGGAAATATCACAACAGGGGATAACTTTAGGCAACCTACAGATTAAATGCCTGGCTTTTACAGACGATTTGGCGATTGTCACAAAAGGTATAAACGAAACAAAAGAAGCTACTGAAAAACTACACGATAACGCTTCCTAAAGTGAACAACAGATCTCTTTCGAAAACACACAGTTTATGAGCACAAAGAAACTCTCATCTCTGAACACAAAGTAAGGCACGATTTACCAAACGGCGAACTTCAAATACCTCGGTGAAACACTACAAATAAGCGGACATAACAGAGACTCAAACGAAGAAAGAAAAAATAAACTGGACAAGGCATACAAAGTAGTGTGGAAGCATTACCAGAAGTCTATCTCACAAAAAGCCAAATTACGCCACTACGGCGCGATGGATTTCCCCGAAGCACTGTATGCAGCAGAGACCACACTAATCCTAAGGCATACACGTATCAGAAAAACAGAAAAAGTAGCACGGGAAATACTTAGGAAAATATTTGCGCAACTAACAACAATGGAATATTGATCAAGAAACCTACAGAGGAACTATACAAACATACGGAAACAATTACAGAAAAGATTAGAAAACGGAGACTACAATTCTATGGACACCTATACAGAATGCCATTACACCGACTGACCAAACAGATCTTTTACTGGGTAACCACTAGAAACAACAAATCGGTGGCAGAGGTAAAAAACGACCTGAACCAGCTGAACATCACAGCAGACGCAATAAACGACTGAATAAAATTCAGAAATATCATTAAGAAAAATAAACTACTTGAGATACACAGTGACAAACGAACAGGCGTCAAATAGACTGAAGAACGCAAACAAGATCACAGCCGTAAGATAACAGAAACATGGGCAACCGAAAAGGCAACCAAGATGAAGCCGAAGACACGAAGCCGACAAGAAGCATGGACAGAGGACCGGAAACAGAAACACAGCGAGCGAATGAGGGAAGTTTGGGCAGCAAGGAAGGCAGCAAAAGGAGTTGGCCATGTAGTTTAGTCTAACTGCGGCGCTCTTTGAGGGCAAAACACCTATAATAATAATAATAATAATATATTAGTTTAGTCCATAAGGTGGTAAAGTTTAGCCACATTATGTCTGTAGAACTTAAGAACGATGTATTTTTTTACGGGGACGACCATTAGCCAATGGAAAAGGAGACAGATAAGGAACACTATAGGAGTTCTGAACTGTTTTAAGCTGGTGAATATTTTGTATATTGTGATTATGAAATGGACTTAGTTTTCGTGTATCTTTGATGGCTATTTATTTTGGGGATTTCGCTGCCATTCTCAAAACACTCTCTGCCTAACTTTACTGGGACTTATCGAGTGAATAATTGAAGGGAGCGATTCAGAGCACTTTATATCGAGTGCTGGGTGAAGGTAGACCCGCGTACGGTAAGGTGATTCAGTCATATAGGTGATTGATTCTGGGTGGTGAATGGTCTCTAAAATACTCTAACTTCAGAAAGGCCTTATACTTTGAGAGGCCTGAGTGTGCTCCAGTGTAGAACTGTCACCTTTTCCGCTTGTATTACGGAACTGAGGATAAGTAGAGTATGAGTTTCTCCTAGTCATGTCGCATGTGTTAAATCATTATGTTGAGCTCTGAACTGTTTTGAGCTGGTGAATATTTTGTGTATTGTGGTTATGAAATAGACTTAAATGTCGTGTATCTTTGATGACTATTTAGTTTGGGGATTTTGCTACCATTCTCATAACGCTGTGTAACTTCACTGCATTTGATAAGGGTGTTTTCTGTCTGTAGCTTAACCGTATATTGTACGACCCACTTCTTCGAGATGTTCTTTCTTGAATAAACATTATTCAACATACTTCTCCGTCGTCTACATCAATTACACATATTAGAATAGAACCCATGTTACAAAATTATTCATTTAACTTTTATTTTGTATTTCTGTGTAATTTATTAACTCGCATTTCGAGCCTGTGCATAGACTACTTAGATGTACATCAGCATAGATAGATATTCTACAAGTCACCATAAGGTGCGTGGTGGACGGTACCCTGTACGACTACTTGTCACTTCCCCTCCTTTTCCACTCGCCAGCAGAGCGGGGGAAAAACGACTGTCTCTACCCCTCCGTACGACCTCTAATTTCTCGTATCGCATATCCGTGCTCCTTACACGCGATGTATGTTGGCTGCAGTATAATCGTTTGGCAGTTAGCTTCAAATACTGGCTCCATGAATTTTCTTAATAGTGTTTCTCGAAAAGAGTGTCGACTTCCCTCCAGGGATTCCCACTTGAGTTGACGAAACATCTCCGTAACACTTACGTGTTGTTCGAACCTACCGGTAACAAATATAGCAGCCCGCCTCTGGGTTGCTTCGATGTCCTCCATCAATCCGACCGGGTACGGATCCCAAACACTCGAGAAGTACTCCTAATGCGGTTTCCTTTACACGTGAGCTACTCTTTCCTAAAATCCTCCCAATAAACCGAAGTCGACCATTTGCCTTCCCTTCCACACATGCTCATTTCACCTCATATCTCTTTCAAACGTCACGTCCAGATATGTAAACGACCTGACTGTGTCAAGCAGAACACTAGTTATACTGTACCCGAATATTACAGGTTTGTCCTACCTACTCATCCTCATCAACTTACATTTGTCCTTATTGGGGAGTAGCTCCCATTCATCATATCAACTGGAAATTGTGTCTAAGTCGTCTTGTAACTTCCTAGAGTCACTCAAATACTACACCTTACCGTACATCACGGCATCATCAGCAAACAACCGCAGATTGCTGCCCACCCTGTCCGCCAAATCATTTATGTATATGGAGAACAACAGCGGTCCAATCACACTTCCCTGGGGCACTCCTGACGATACCCTTGTCTCTGATTCGCCGACATTCGCCGTCGAGAACAATATATTTGGTTCTATTATTAAAGAAATCATAGAGCCTCTCACGTATCTGTGAAAATATTTCGCATGCTCGTACCTTCGTTAACAGCCTGGAATGGGGCACCGTGTCAGGTGCTTTTCGGAAATCTGGAAATATGGAATCTGCCTGTTACCCTTTATCCATAGTTCTCATTATATCATGTCGGAAAAGGGCAAGCTGGGCTTCGCAAGAGCGTTGCTGTCTAAAACTATGTCGATTCTTGGACGTAAGCTTATTAGCCTCAAGAAAGTTTACTATATTCGAAATGAGAAAACGTTCAAGGATTCTGCAGCAAACAGAAGTTAAGGACAATAAACTGCAGTTTTTCGGGTCTGTTCTTTTACCTTTCTTATACAATGGAGTAACCTGCTCGTCTTTCCATTCGCTTGGGACTTAGTGCTGGGCGAGAGATTGACGATATATGCAAGATAGTTAAGGGGCCAGTGCTGTAGAGCACTCTTTGTAAAATCTAACTGGGATTTCATCAAGACCTCGTCATTTGCTTGTTTTCAAATCTTTAAGTTGCTTCTCTACTCCAGGTACGCTTATTTCAATGTCGTCCATACGGGAGTCTGTCCGATGGTCAAATGACGATATGTTTGTACCTCTCTCCTGTGTGACCGATTTATTGAACACGAAATTTAAAACTTCGGCTCTCGTTTTGGTATCTTCAACTGCCACACCAGACTGGTCAAGAAGGGACAGAATGCAAGCCTTAGACCCGCTTAGCGATTGTACACAGGACCAGAACTTTCTCGGGTTCTCAAACAGATCTTTTAATAAGGTGTGACAGTGCTAGTTGTTGTATGCTTCGTACATACATCTCTTCACAGACGTACGAATCTCTGCTATACTTCGCCTGTCATGACTTGTGCATCCCCTTTTGAACGTGGAATGCTACAGCCTTTGCTACCATCGTAAGCCGAATTTAGTTATTAAACCATGGTGGGTCTTTCCCGTCTTTTAACCAGTTAGTGGACATTTAACTCTCCAGACCACGATTTACGATCAACTTACATCCATCTTATTGGAACTAAGTGATGCCAGTTCACTGTGAAATTGAAATGTTAGTAACTGCTTATCTCCTCTATCTAGCGGAAACACTCTCTTAGCCTTCTTGACTTCTTTATTAATTTCGTAATTATAGTTGCTATAATGACGTCATGCTCGCTAACCCCCGTTTACATAATGACAATGTCGATAAGGTCCGACCTATTTGTAGCTACAATGTCAAAGATATTTTAACTGCGTGTAGGCTGCGGAGCTAGCCGCTCAAGGCAGCTTTCAGAGAACGTTTTCAAAAGTATCTCACATGACTGTCCCCTTGCAATGAATCCATAGAAGTCCCAGTCTGTACTCGGCACGTTAATGTCGCCTCCAACTAGTATTACATGATCTATGTATTTACCCAATATTGACCGTAGAGTTCCATTGAGTGACTCTAGAACTGCCATAGCGGAATCGGGTGGCCGGTAAAAGCATTCAACAATGATCTTAGTTTCACCTACTCCTGTAATGCACGACAAGACGACTTCACTGTCACACTCAACATAGAACTCAACAGGGACAATATTTTTGTCAACTGCAATGAAAACTCCCCCTCCTCTCTCCCTTTAACTCTAGGATCAGAGGTACAGGTTATTATCTGCAGTGCATTGGTTGTGGGACATGAAATCATACGTGCACTGCTGGACACTATGATTACATCGAACTATTCTTTTAAACAGGGCGGTGCGTAACAAAACAACCCAAAGTACAAGTAATCACACCTAAAAACGAAACTGCCTTGTAAGTAAGGGAAGCTATTTAGAAGACGAACTACAGCAGCAGTAACCATTAGGTACAGCCCCAATATATATCTGTATGTGTGTGTATACGTAAGACTTTTTCGTAGTCTGCTGTAAATTAATTTTAATATTTAATCTCCATTCATAGAATGTCAAATAACTGCATTGACATATGCACACTTCCGACATTTTACAGATCCTGTGACGACAGTACAAGAAGACAGGGCACAAGAGCGAACCGTATTCTCTAAATAGCGATTAATTATTTAAATAAACTTAGAGCAGTCTTTGGAAAAGTTACGCAAATGAATTATATGATACATAACTCGCTTTTAGCCAATACAAGCTGGTTGCCATGACCGAAAGAATACACAAATAGCTTGCTTTTTGGTCCCAGGGACATGACAGTGATTACTCTATGCCCATATTTTCTCATAACTGAGGTGGAATAAACAGTAATACAACCATTTGGTTAGCATTGGACTACATTTTTAAGTGCTGCTCTTCAGCCGAAATACATTAATTATACAATGGAAGACACTTCAAACAACAGAAGGGAGAAAATATTATGTACATATACATAAGAAGGGGGAACAGTACGGAAGAGAACAGACAAAAGGAGTGCGACTGTAAAATGCAGAAAAAACCGTAAAAAATTAGCACACACAAAACGAGACCACACACTGGATCATAAAAGTATTGACGGATAGCGCAGCACATAATAATCACTGACAAAAACACTATGCACAAGTCTAGCACACAATTAAAGTCACAGTTCTTCACGCACACGAGAACAGCAGCAAACACAGCACTGATGTAGTACACTGATGACGATGAGCAAACAGAGAGGATCTGTCAGGGTCATAACAGATGAGGGAGGAGGGAAGGAGGGAGGTAGGGGAGGAGAGGAGATGGGGAAAAGGGAGGAAGGGAGGGAGGGGTGGATAGGGGAGGAAGAGGGCGAGGGGCGCTTCGAAGAGTGCCAGGTAGGGAAGGGCATGGGATGGGAGCCGTCGAGGAGGGGGTGTAGGGACTCTGGGAGTGAAGGAGAAAATTCCACTATGGGAGAAGGAGGGGAGAGGAAAAAGGGGACCCTGGGGACAAGCGGAGGGGGGGGGGGACAAGGCCAGGTCACAGTTGGAAGGAAGGGTAGATGTCACGGCAAAGTTCAACATCCGGGAGAGGGAGGCACTGGAAATTGCCTTGATGAAGGAGGTGGAGGGTGTGGAGGTGGAGAGAGGGAGGGATACAGCGATAGAGGAGCGGCAATGGATGGGGGTGGAGAGGAAGGAGGAAGCCAGTGGGTGGGGGGAATCAAGCCTGCTCATCATCTGCAGAGATTTTAGAGGAAAAGGAGGATGTGGGGGAAGGGGATGTGGTCATACAGGAGCCGTGTGGGGGAAGAAAGGCGGATATGGGAGGCATTGTGTTCGAGGATTTGGAGGACTTTGTAAAAGTGGGTGAGGGCAGAGAGCCAAGCAATGATGGCATAACAGAGGATAGCAAGGATGAGGGATTTGTGGGTGTGGAGGATGGTGGAAGGATGTCTGGTACAGAGTGCCACAGGTTTCAAATCCATGCCAGACGGCATGGAACTTGATGACCACTAGAGGTCACTGCAGCAGTCGTGCCATTGCTGGACGCATTCTTGGCCCTGAGTCTAACGTGAGGGTGCCACTGTGGAACAAGTGGGCCCAGCGGCCAATAGCGACATACTCTGTCGTGTATTTAGGCGGCTGCATCTCACTCAGCGAGGCAGTCTGGTACTCGCATTGATTCAGTTAACATCTCCCTTACAGACATTATGCTTACGTTGGGGGTGCTTACTTCCCATTACGAGTGGACATTGATTTGCTTCCGTGAGGTTGTCTCTCGTGACCCCATTCATTAGTACTTTGTTGTTGATCTTGGTGTCTTGTTCAGTTTTCTGTCGTCATGCTTGCCCATCCATTCCTGTTTGTCCTCCTTGTTTGTTCACAGGCCGCTCGCGTTAGTCTCGCTGCATTTTCGTTAGTGGCAAGCCAGCGACAGTCCCTGTCACAGTTACAACAGGAGGCAATCCCCATGTCTGGCCAGACAGGAGTTTCAGGGGGTGTAGGCGGGAATGGGCTTTCTGCTAGATGGTCAGGATGTGAGGGGTCCAGGTGAGGTGATGGTCGAGGGTGAGGCCAAGGTATCTCAGCTGGATGGGATTACCATAAATGGTGAGGTACAAATCATGGAGGCAGAAGAAGTAGGTGGAGCAGCCTATGATGATTCCCTGGGTTTTGGAGGGGTTGAGACGAAGGAACCACCGGTTACACCAAGTGGTGAACTGATCAAGGTGGGTTAGGAGGGTGTATTGGGACCATTGAAGGGAAGGATAGAGAGCGAGAAAGGTGGTGTCGTCAGCATATTGGAGAAGATTGACAGGTGTACATATAGGCAGAGTACGGGATATAGAAGAGAGGGGAGAGGACGGAGGCCTGGGGGACGCCAGCAGTGGGATAAAAGAGACGGGAGTTGGTGTTGTGGAGGGTGACATAGGAGGGATGCCATGAGAGGAAGAAAGCGACCAGATGGATAAAATTGATAGGCAGGGCATAGGTTTGTAGTTTAAAGAGGAGACTGGGATGCCATACATGGACATAGGCATTTTGGAGGTTGAGGGAAACAAAAATGGTGGAGCGATGGAAGTTAACCTAGGGGGAGAGAGGGTCGATAGGTCGATGAGGTGAAGGAGTTGACCTTTGGCGGAGAAGGAGGGTCGGATGCCACACTTGGTAAGGGGAGGGGGCGGTGTTGATTAAGGTCTTGATGTATATGACAGGTTGGATTCAAAGGCCATACTGAAGATGGAGGTGAGGCAGACGGAATGATAGGAACAGGCGACGGAAGAGGATTTGTTGGGTTTGAGGAATATTAGGATGGGGGATATCTTCCACAGTTCAGGGTAGAAGCCAGTAGAGAGGATGGTGTAATAGAAATTGGCAAGGACAGTGAGGAAGGGGCTTTGTCTAAGGTGGTGGTAGGTGACACTGTCATGACCAGGGACAGTGTTGCATTTGGACCAGAGGACAAGTTTAATGTTGTGTGCTTTGATTGGAGTGTTGATGTTGGAGGGGGGCAAATGCCCCAAGTACTGGAGACTAGGAGCAAGTGGAGCGACCGAGGAATTGGCGTGTTCATGATGGTGGGGAAAAGAGAATAATCAAAGTGAGGATCGCTAGGGACAGACTGAACCCTGGACATATGGGAAGCGAAGTAGTTAGCCTTACTGAGGTTGTCAGGAAGGAGCCGGTAGCTATGGAGAAGGGGATAAAGGGGTGCAGAATGGAAACTAGTAAGGCGATGGAAGGCGGACCAGTACATGGAGGAGTTAATAGGAAGGACGGATTGGAGTAGTCTACAGGTCTGGCGCCAGTCCTGGCGCTTCTTTGCTGAAATAAATTTCCATACGTGTCACTGTATTTGCTGGTGGGGTTGGAGTTTATCACTGTTACAACTGCACAGGAAGGAGCGTTAGAGATGGCGGGATTTGCAGAGGAGGAGGACAGCCCACAGAGGGAGAGTGGGACGGCGTCATTAATTGCCTTTTGAAGGAAGGACGATGCATGGATGATGTCGTCAGGATGGTGATTGGTGAGAGGGTGGCTTTCGACCTGGGTGGCGATGGATTCCCAGTAGGCATACCAGTTGGCACAATGGTGGTCATGGACGACCTTGGGAGGTGGTGTAGGGTGGGAAGCTGGAGGGGGATGGTGAGCAGACGTTATGGTGAGAATGATGGGGAGGTGGTCCGTAGTTGTGGAGTCGAGGATGCTGACAGCAGTATGCCCAAGGATGTTGGCGGAGGCAATGACAACATTTCGGGTGGTGTCACTTTCGGGATGGGTACGCTGGTGAAGGGGGACAGGTCACCTTGGATAGTGGGGAGGAACTGATGCCACTGCTTAAGGGTGGGAGGGGAGCGGTTATGGATATTGATGTCAGCGGCATTCACATTGGTGGAGAAGGTGCAGTCAGTGTGGCAGATGAAGTCATAGGGAAGTGGAGCAGTGGAGCAGACATAGATGCGCAGGTAATGGTGAGGGAGGGGAAGAAGAAGCTGAGGATAATGTGTTTGGTGGTGTTATTGAGGAGGGGATATGCTTAAGATGGCCATTTGTGACTCCACCCTGCACTCGAGGACCAGAAGCATCTGTGCAGTGGAGTATATAGGGAGAGGTGCTGATAGTATAATGGGGCTGGAGAAAGGTTTCTTTCAGGAGGAAGGTGTTGACCTGGAGTTGGGAGAGGGTGTTCACAAGTAGGTATTTGTTGGTGCAGAAAGAACAGATGTTCTGGAATAGGATGCGACACTTGTGCCATGCCATGACTGGAAGTGGGGGGGGGGGGTGAAGAGAGGTGAGGGAAGAAGCGGTTGTAGGTGAAGTGGGCTTGGTTGTGGGAGTAAGTGGTGAAAGTGTTCAGGTGAAAGCTGGAGCTGGCAGCGATGGAGATCCGTTGGAGGGTGTGGGGGTGTTGAAAAGGGGAAATGTTTTGGAGGACTATGGTGAAGAACCAGATGATGTCTTCAGCTGTGGGGGGGGGGGATAGATGGAATTGTTGTGGCGGACAGGGGTATTGATGGGACGGACTTGACAGTAAGCTCGGGAGTGGCAGGAGCGGGTTTAGCCTTACACTTGAAGGAGTAGGTGGGATGGGGGCCATTTCAAAGTATTACGAATCATGATAGAAGGTTGTATACATGGAAGAACCCTGGAGATACTAAAAGGTATCAGATAGATTATATAATGGTAAGACAGAGATTTAGGAACCAGGTTTTAAATTGTAAGACATTTCCAGGGGCAGATGTGGACTCTGACCATAATCTATTGGTTATGACCTGTAGATTAAAACTGAAGAAACTGCAAAAAGGTGGGAATTTAGGGAGATGGGACCTGGATAAACTGAAAGAACCAGAGGTTGTACAGAGTTTCAGGGAGAGCATAAGGGAACAATTGACAGGAATGGGGGAAAGAAATACAGTAGAAGAGGAATGGGTAGCTTTGAGGGATGAAGTAGTGAAGGCAGCAGAGGATCAAATAGGTAAAAAGACGAGGGCTAGTAGAATTACTTGGGTAACAGAAGAAATATTGAATTTAATTGACGAAAGGAGAAAATATAAAAATGCAGTAAATGAAGCAGGGAAAAACGAATACAAACGTCTCAAAAATGAGATCGACAGGAAGTGCAAAATGGCTAAGCAGGGATGGCTAGAGGACAAATGTAAGGATGTAGAGGCTTTTCTCACTAGGGGTAAGACAGATACTGCCTACAGGAAAATTAAAGAGACCTTTGGAGATAAGAGAACCACTTGTATGAACATCAAGAGCTCAGATGGAAACCCAGTTCTAAGCAAAGAAGGGAAAGCAGAAAGGTGGAAGGAGTATATAGAGGGTTTATACAAGGGCGATGTACCTGAGGACAATATTATGGAAATGGAAGAGGATGTAGATGAAGATGAAATGGGAGATACAATACTGCGTGAAGAGTTTGACAGAGCACTGAAAGACCTGAGTCGAAACAAGGCCCCCGGAGTAGACAACATTCCATTGGAACTACTGACGGCCTTGGGAGAACCAGTCCTGACAAAACTCTACCATCTGGTGAGCAAGATGTATGAAACAGGCGAAATACCCTCAGACTTCAAGAAGAATATAATAATTCCAATCCCAAAGAAAGCAGGTGTTGACAGATGTGAAAATTACCGGACAGTCAGTTTAATGAGCCACAGCTGCAAAATACTAACACGAATTCTTTACAGACGAATGGAAAAACTAGTAGAAGCCGGCCTCGGGGAAGATCAGTTTGGATTCCGTAGAAATGTTGGAACACGTGAGGCAATACTGACCTTACGACTTACCTTAGAAGAAAGATTAAGGAAAGGCAAACCTACGTTTCTAGCATTTGTAGACTTAGAGAAAGCTTTTGACAATGTTGACTGGAATACTCTCTTTCAAATTCTAAAGCTGGCAGGGGTAAAATACAGAGAGCGAAAGGCTATTTACAATTTGTACAGAAACCAGATGGCAGTTATAGGAGTCGAGGGACATGAAAGTTAAGCAGCGGTTGGGAAGGGAGTAAGACAGGGTTGTAGCCTCTCCCCGATATTATTCAATCTGTATATTGAGCAAGCAGTAAAGGAAACAAAAGAAAAATTCGGAGTAGGTATTAAAATTCATGGAGAAGAAGTAAAAACTTTGAGGTTCGCCGATGACATTGTAATTCTGTCAGAGACAGCAAAAGACTTGCAAGAGCAGTTAAACGGAATGGACAGTGTCTTGAAAGGAGGATATAAGATGAACATCAACAAAAGCAAAACGAGGAGAATGGAATGTAGTCGAATTAAGTCGGGTGATGTTGAGGGTATTAGATTAGGAAATGAGACACTTAAAGTAGTAAAGGAGTTTTGCTATTTGGGGAGCAAAATAACCGATGATGGTCGAAGTAGAGAGGATATAAAATGTAGACTGGCAATGGCAAGGAAAGCGTTTCTGAAGAAGAGAAATTTGTTAACATCGAGTATAGATTTAAGTGTCAGGAAGTCATTTCTGAAAGTATTTGTATGGAGTGTAGCCATGTATGGAAGTGAAACATGGACGATAACTAGTGTGGACAAGAAGAGAATAGAAGCTTTCGAAATGTGGTGCTACAGAAGAATGCTGAAGATTAGATGGGTAGATCACATAACTAATGAGGAGGTACTGAATAGGATTGGGGAGAAGAGGAGTTTGTGGCACAACTTGACCAGAAGAAGGGATCGGTTGGTAGGACATGTTCTGAGGCATCAAGGGATCACCAATTTAGTATTGGAGGGCATCGTGGAGGGTAAAAATCGTAGGGGGAGGCCAAGAGATGAATACACTAAGCAGATTCAGAAGGATGTAGGTTGCAGTAGGTGCTGTGAGATGAAGAAGCTTGCACAGGATAGAGTAGCATGGAGAGCTGCATCAAACCAGTCTCAGGACTGAAGACCACAACAACAACAACAGGAGGGAGGGGTGTCTAGGTTAGGGGAGTATTTGACAAAGTGGGAGGTCTTGTAATGGGGACAGATGGGGGTTTTGCAGTTGGGGATCAGGTGATCGTTTTACTTGAGGCAGCACTGGCAGGGGTAGGATTGTGAAGGGGATTTGGAGCATTCAACAGGGTGGCGACGGTCGAAAATCAGGACACCTTGGGTAAGGAGGTGGTCAATGGAGTGGGCGGACTCCGAAATGACACACTGGAGATAGGTGGGACTGGTGGGATTGTGGATATGTTGGCAGAGCAGATTTCCAGGTCGAGGTGTGAGTTCAGTTTGGCCAACACCTCAGCCTCCTCGATCACCGGGCTGAGCTTGTTGATCACGGCAGTGTAGGTGTGCAGATGACGGGGAGGCTGGGGCTGATAGGGAGAGGAAGAGGAGAGGGAGGATGTCAGGGATGCATGGGGGCCAAACATAGTGTGCGGGAGTTTAAGGAGGTCTGTGTGAAAGGAGGGGAGGGAGACTTGATGAGGACTGAGTACCTGCGAGGAATCAGCTGGGAGATGGGAGCACCAGGTAGATACTTTCGTATCTCCATGGTGAGGGTACAGGCATCAAGGAGCTTAGGGTCCAGGGTTGACAGGACAAAGGTGTGGAGGGAAGATGGACGGACAGACGGACAGCAACTGCAACAGCAACAGGCGCTTCGCAAACGTAGATTTAACCATGAGAGTAGTGCAGGCTCTGTAATCTGTTGTCTTCGAAGGAGGGGATCTAACCCTCGTGATGCAGGCCCTCCAGTCCGCGGCGGTGATCTAAGTACTTGCGGTCGAGAGGGAGTTAGCGGCGCGTTTCTTGCGAATTTGACTTTGGCCTCTATCGACCTTCTCGCAACCTCTTTGCCGCCCGGTGTGCTGGCGCCAGCTTATGCCAGCATAATATAAGTGGAGGAGAAGAGGGTTTAGTAGACCCTCAACTTGTCTTCGTTTTCCAAGGCGAGTGGTCTTTGAATCTGTGGTTGTGTCTGAAGGGAGACTGGAGCATCAACATGTCACCCACTATATAGAAGGTGAACTGCGAAATGCTCCAAAAAATCTACTAGCTTCTGGATGCACGAGGCTCCTGAGTCTAGTATGAAAAGGAAACGGAACGTCGAGCATCGTATCACTGACATTACTTAAATGGTTCTCAAAACATGCCATTACACTCGTCACGTCTTCCACATATTTTTGTAATGGTAACAAATTTCTTTCTGTCTATGTTTCTCTTTCTCAACCCATTCGATACTCTTTTTACTTTTATTTGTTCCATCTATGTAATGTTATTGCCTTTTTTACATTAGGTGAATGTAGTTTTAATATGTATTTTAATTAATACGTTTATGACAGGTAGTTAATAGGAAGTTCTTCGAAGAATCAGGTAAAGAGGGACGCACTTGGTGGAACGTTCATCCTTAGGCAGCTAATGTAGTTACTAACGTATATTAAGTTCTATAAGAAATAACACTTCCCCCATGAACCATGGACCTTGCCGTTGGTGGGGAGGCTTGCGTGCCTCAGCGATACAGATGGCCGTACCGTAGGTGCAACCACAACGGAGGGGTATCTGTTGAGAGGCCAGACAAACATGTGGTTCCTGAAGAGGGGCAGCAGCCTTTTCAGTAGTTGCAGGGGCCACAGTCTGGATGATTGACTGATTTGGCCTTGTAACATTAACCAAAACGGCCTTGCTGTGCTGGTACTGCGAACGGCTGAAAGCAAGGGGAAACTACAGCCGTAATTTTTCCCGAGGACATGCAGCTTTACTGTATGATTAAATGATGATGGCGTCCTCTTGGGTAAAATATTCCGGAGGTAAAATAGTCCCCCATTCGGATCTCCGGGCGGGGACTACTCAAGAGGACGTCGTTATCAGGAGAAAGAAAACTGGCATTCTACGGATCGGAGCGTGGAATGTCAGATCCCTTAATCGGGCAGGTAGGTTAGAAAATTTAAAAAGGGAAATGGATAGGTTAAAGTTAGATATAGTGGGAATTAGTGAAGTTCGGTGGCAGGAGGAACAAGACTCTTGGTCAGGTGATTACAGGGTTATAAATACAAAATCAAATAGGGGTAATGCAGGAGTAGGTTTAATAATGAATAAAAAAATAGGAGTGCGGGTTAGCTACTACAAACAGCATAGTGAACGCATTATTGTAGCCAAGATAGACACAAAGCCCATGCCTACTACAGTAGTACAAGTTTATATGCCAACTAGCTCTGCAGATGATGAAGAAATTGATGAAATGTATGACGAGATAAAAGAAATTATTCAGGTGGTGAAGGGAGACGAAAATTTAATAGTCATGGGTGACTGGAATTCGTCAGTAGGAAAAGGGAGAGAAGGAAACATAGTAGGTGAATATGGATTGGGGGGAAGAAATGAAAGAGGAAGCCGCCTTGTAGAATTTTGCACAGCGCACAACTTAATCATAGCTAACACTTGATTCAAGAATCATAAAAGAAGGTTGTATACCTGGAAGAATCCTGGAGATACTAATAGGTATCAGATAGATTATATAATGGTAAGACAGAGATTTAGGAACCAGGTTTTAAATTGTAAGACATTTCCAGGGGCAGATGTGGATTCTGACCACAATCTATTGGTTGTGAACTGCAGATTGAAACTGAAGAAACTGCAAAAAGGTGGGAATTTAAGGAGATGGGACCTAGATAAACTGAAAGAACCAAAGGTTGTAGAGAGTTTCAGGGAGAGCATAAGGGAACAATTGACAGGAATGGGGGAAAGAAATACAGTAGAAGAAGAATGGGTAGCTCTGAGGGATGAAGTAGTGAAGGCAGCAGAGGATCAAGTAGGTAAAAAGACGAGGGCCAATAGAAATCCTTGGGTAACAGAAGAAATATTGAATTTAATTGATGAAAGGAGAAAATATAAAAATGCAGTAAATGAAGCAGGCAAAAGGGAATACAAACGTCTCAAAAATGAGATCGACAGAAAGTGCAAAATGGCTAAGCAGGGATGGCTAGAGGACAAATGTAAGGATGTAGAGGCTTGTCTCACTAGGGGTAAGATAGATACTGCTTACAGGAAAATTAAAGAGACCTTTGGAGAGAAGAGAACCACTTGTATGAATATCAAGAGCTCAGATGGCAACCCAGTTCTAAGCAAAGAAGGGAAGGCAGAAAGGTGGAAGGACTATATAGAGGGTTTATACAAGGGCGATATACTTGAGGACAATATTATGGAAATGGAAGAGGATGTAGATGAAGATGAAATGGGAGATAAGATACTGCGTGAAGAGTTTGACAGAGCACTGAAAGACCTGAGTCGAAACAAGGCCCCAGGAGTAGACAACATTCCATTAGAACTACTGATGGCCTTGGGAGAACCAGTCATGACAAAACTCTACCATCTGGTGAGCAAGATGTATGAGACAGGCGAAATACTCACAGACTTCAAGAACAATATAATAATTCCAATCCCAATGAAATCAGGTGTTGACAGATGTGAAAATTACCGAACTATCAGTTTAATAAGTCACAGCTGCAAAATACTAACGCGAATTCTTTACAGACGAATGGAAAAACTGGTAGAAGCGGACCTCGGGGAAGATCAGTTTGGATTCCGTAGAAATGTTGGAACACGTGAGGCAATACTAACCTTACGACTTATCTTAGAAGAAAGATTAAGAAAAGGCAAACCTACGTTTCTAGCATTTGTAGACTTAGAGAAAGCTTTTGACAACGTTAACTGGAATACTCCCTTTCAAATTCTGAAAGTGGCAGGGGTAAAATACAGGGAGCGAAAGGCTATTTACAATTTGTACAGAAACCAGATGGCAGTTATAAGAGTCGAGGGGCATGAAAGGGAAGCAGTGGTTGGGAAAGGAGTGAGACAGGGTTGTAGCCTCTCCCCGATGTTATTCAATCTGTATATTGAGCAAGCAGTAAAGGAAACAAAAGAAAAATTCGGAGTAGGTATTAAAATTCATGGAGAAGAAGTAAAAACTTTGAGGTTCGCCGATGACATTGTAATTCTGTCAGAGACAGCAAAAGACTTGCAAGAGCAGTTAAACGGAATGGACAGTGTCTTGAAAGGAGGATATAAGATGAACATCAACAAAAGCAAAACGAGGATAATGGAATGTAGTCAAATTAAATCGGGTTATGCTGAGGGGATTAGATTAGGAAATGAGACACTTAAAGTAGTAAAGGAGTTTTGCTATTTAGGGAGTAAAATAACTGATGATGGTCGAAGTAGAGAGGATATAAAATGTAGACTGGCAATGGCAAGGAAATCGTTTCTGAAGAAGAGAAATTTGTTAACATCGAGTATAGATTTAAGTGCCAGGAAGTCGTTTCTGAAAGTATTTGTATGGAGTGTAGCCATGTATGGAAGTGAAACATGGACGATAACTAGTGTGGACAAGAAGAGAATAGAAGCTTTCGAAATGTGGTGCTACAGAAGAATGCTGAAGATAAGGTGGGTAGATCACGTAACTAATGAGGAGGTATTGAATAGGATTGGGGAGAAGAGAAGTTTGTGGCACAACTTGACTAGAAGAAGGGATCGGTTGGTAGGACATGTATTGAGGCATCAAGGGATCACAAATTTAGCATTGGAGGGCAGCGTGCAGGGTAAAAATCGTAGAGGGAGACCAAGAGATCAATACACTAAGCAGATTCAGAAGGACGTAGGTTGCAGTAGGTACTGGGAGATGAAGAAGCTTGCACAGGATAGAGTAGCATGGAGAGCTGCATCAAACCAGTCTCAGGACTGAAGACCACAACAACAACAAGAAATAACAAAAAATTTATGTGTTTCTTGTGCAGCTTGTTTCAAAATCTGATGTATAAAAATGGCCCAGTTAGTTAGCTAGCTGACTAAGTGACAATGAACATAAACAAATAAAATTCAAAAGTAACATCATGCTTAAGACTTCGCGGCATCCATTGTTAGTTTGAAACGATTGTATTCCTTTTTTCTGTAATATTTCATTGATTGCTGGTAGTTACTTCAGAGGTTTTACTTCTACATTGTTGGTTCCATTTGTTGACAGGACAGTGGTTTGAAGCGTTTTCGCAAATGAAGTGCTAGGCAGAAATTTCACAGAGTATGATGAAAGAAATAACCTTGTTCAGAACAATATTCTGTTATTGTTTGAATCTGGTACCTAACAAGTTGTTGTTTCTCCAGGTCATAGCAATGAATTACGACGTGATTTGTATGCAGAGAATTAGTAAACAGTATGCTGCTTGATATTTTATTTTCTACATAAGCTTGTTTTGGCTTTATTGCCTTCCTCAGAACATGTACAAACAATCGCAGTTGTACTGGCGGAGGTAGTAATCCCCCAAAAAAGCTCATGTACAAAAATAGAGAATCAAGCAACATACTGTTTATTAATCCTCTTCATAATGCCCTACTATAGCATAACACATGCTGCAGGCAACACAATAAAGAAGGAAGTAGTTTCTGGTCACAGAAGAACGAACGTCCATGTCATTTAGTGCTCGTAAATCCACAGCACTCGCCAAATGTATCGAATAGCTAAAATGTGTTAATAACGAAATACAGATTATAGTCTTCTTACGTAGAAGCGACACTCAGGAAGACAGCTCGAATCGAAGTTCTGTGACCGCTACTACGAGCTAAATACCCAGTAGATAAGTCATTTCCGGGTGGACAGCAGACAGTTAAGAACAAGAATATATGAATCTAACTTATGGCATAAACGCGAGTGTGTAGAATATTGCTATATTGGATTGTACCTGTGTGGTAGAAGAAAAATCATATACTGAGAGACGAACACGGTTGCTTGCCTTTTCTAAGCGAAACTTACAGATAGATTCTAGAAACAAATGCTCTGATGGGACACCTACCATCAGTAGTCATTGGTCCGGTGTATAGCGTCTGTTGAAAGAAGATACACATTTCGATGACGAGCGTCTCACTAAATCCAAGCATGGTCCAACAGAAACCAGTACATCTGCAGAGAAACGCTTAAATGTATCAGTATTATAGAGATTTTCTGGTGTGATTCGATTAATGAATAACCTCTGTAGATTATGTGAGGCAACAGGCGAGTTGTGGCGCCTTGGAAATATTCTGTGTTCGAAGTTGGCATGGCTGCGTTGGGGACTTTCGGAGAACTGTGACTCGTCGCCGGCCACGTGGTGATGAGCGTTAGTTGGGATCCATTGGCCGGGTGGCTGGAAATTCCATGGTGACTCTGTGTCGATGAGGGAGACATGCCGGCAGTGCCAAAGGTAAAACCTTAATGGCAGAAATTTCAAAGTTCGTACAGAAATTAATAGTTGCCAGATGAATGATGATACCTCAAAAAGAAACATTTTTAGCATTATTTTCAGGGCGAATCTGATGGTGTAATCAGATTTTCAGTATCTTTATTAGTTTAAAGTTTAATATCTGACTAAATTATACAAGAAACACTCAGCAACGAATATCCAAAATCCAAACGGTTCATCCGATTTCGCCAGTCGATGTGTCTTTAGAAAGCTATTAGTGTAAACCTAAATTGATATAAATTACAGGCATGTAACTTGAATAGTACATGAGTTATTAGAGGTCAAAGTGGCCGATTACTATCGATCTTGTCAGGCCATAAGTACTCCTCAGTTACACAAGAAGACGGTAGCAGCATGATTATAAATATATTTATTCATGTATGTCTTTGTTTATATCCGATGTATGCTATTCATTAAGAAGTTGGTCAGTTATTTACTGTGTTTTTGAAAGCATAGAGACATTAGGCTGCTGGCCTACACTTGCTTGCTATTCCTTTGATATATGTCTATTGAATTTGCTTATGTATTTAATAACGTGTGTTAGAGCGTGTTTATGGTCCAGCCATAGGAATATCTATTCAATTTTAAGTTATTTAAATGTAAATCCAGTATTTCGCACGTGTTTCATTATGTTTGTGTGGGTCTTTGGCTTGAAGAGATGGCGCTCTTGCCAATCTCAGTGCCCGTGAGTGGGGACACTGGATGGAAGCTGGAGAAGAGAACGGGAGGGAGACGGTGCGGCACAGGACACGGAGAGCCCGGGACGGTACGGACGCACAGTCGGCGGAAAGAACTGGACAGTGGAGCAGTTTACGAGTGGTCGTGGATGATAGAAATATTTCGGAGTGCCGACTTGTGCAATTTCCGTGGCTTCTGCAGTGAAGACGTAGTATGCATTCAGAAGTCAATATCTCTCTAGCTATGTTGTTGTTCATAACTAATTCCGTGAAGTAGGAATCTATTGTGTCCCTGTTATTGAAGTTATATTTTATTTAACTGCTGGACCATCGACACCAGCAAGTGTTTTGCGGAAATATACCGCATTCTCAAAAGTTCTTCTACTATTTCTACTATCGTACTCATCATTTAAATTCGTTAAGGTAGTAGCTGCAGATTTTATTTAATTGCAATCTTTCATTTATAAATTTATTTGTTACATTCATAATTCGCAATTGCCGAATGATAGAAACCTTCGACGTTCAATTAATGTGTGTATTCTTATCGTATACTGTAGACTCAGCAGTATTTGGCCCGTAATGCGGCAACTACGTATCCCAGCCCCTAGAAAACGAAAACAGCTAAAACTTTTAATATTCAACTTTGAGTCGTTGAGTCGGAGGGTATGCGGCTGAGGGCCACCACCTCACATTCCTTTCATCATTTTATTTGAAAACTCACAGTTGGGGGCTCGTCCGGGATTTGTGCCCTGCAAAGTGGTAATTCCTTTTCTCACTGTTATCCAGTGTTATATGCGAAGTGTAAGAACCTTTGCAAGGCCAGAAGAGATTTCTGTAGAGTGAACCTCTCACAAAACACGGTTTGAGAATGTTTTATTTTCCGCAAGTAGGTTTCTGGAAATAGTGAAATGACGCGGTAATTTTCAAAACTGCCACGTGCTATCCATAGAGGTCCTAATCTATGACGTTAAAGGCAATTTGCGTGGGGGCTCGGAGTGTAAATAAGTTGAGTGCAGGGAACAATAGTAGTTAGCGCGTTTAACAGATGGTGGTATCGGAGATGGTTCGAACACGCGGTAACCGGCAGCAGCTACATCTACAACAGTCAATTTGGCCAGTGGTTGACGCAGATCAACAGCAACTTCGGCAGCAACTTCGAGTACTCCAGGGCAGTCTTCAATGTCGACTTCCACTACAACCGATGGCATCACCATGGTAGAGGGAACCATCCTAGATCAGATAAAAGCCTGCACAAATAGTGAGACATTGTGTGACTCTGAAGTTCAAGCTCCACTTATAGACCCGGCCGGTGCGGCCTAGCGTTTCTAGGCGCTTCAGTCTGGAACCGCGCGACCGCTACGGTCCAGGTTCGAATCCTGCCTCGGGCATGGATGTGTGTGATGTCCTTAGGTTAGTAAGGTTTAAGTAGTTTTACGTTCTAGGGGACTGATGACCTCCGATTTTAAGTCCCATAGTGCTCAGAGCCATTTGAACCATTTTTCCACTTATAGATCTCGCGAATTTAAATCAGTCACCTAGTACTTGTAATTCTGAAAACAGAAGTGAGCCAGTTAGTCTGAAATCGGAGCGCGAAAGTGTAACTAGTAGGAATTCAGGAAAGGGGAATGAATGTGGGGGATATATGATGTGTCAGGTAATGCAAATGATACATGTAATGGCAAATAATATCATTGCAGTTCCAACAGATATGCATACATTGCGAACAGGTATGGGCACATTGCAAAAAGTTACGGATATAATTCGGACTGATATGGGTACAATGCGAACTAAAATAGTTTCCGTTGTGAAAGAGGAAGTTGAAAAAATTATGGGTAGCCTTGAAAAAGCAATTGATGATAAATTAAAATGTGTTTGAGTGGATATGGGGAAAATTACAAATGAAGTTGTAATATTAAAATCTAAAACCGAATCAGTGGAAAAATATCTTTTGGGGGGGAAAATGGATAAGATACAGACGGAAGTTGGGGACAAGGTAAGCGACTATATAAAAGGGCAAGATGCTCATAAAAACGATGTAAATTTAGCAATTAGTGACATTACCAGTGAGGGGGAGAAAGAAGTGGGCAAAATTAAAGATAAAATTGAGTCCAGTACCACTAGTGAAAATGAATTTAAAAAACAAAAGCAACAGATAAAAATCGATTTAAATTCGTTAGCCTCCCAACAAGCCCTTGGGCAAATACCGGATCTGTGAAATGTTACACAGATAACGGAAGATATCACCCAGTAAATTTCCTGGTTGCGTGTAGGGACGCTTTTGTTCATGGCATGTTGGACGAAGCGAAAATAAAATACGTCAAAGGGCATTTGGAGGGAGACCCACAGTCTTGGGCAAATGTTAGAAGTAGTTTGTGCGAATCGTATGAAGGGTTCAAAATATGTTTTTTGAATAAATTTTGGAGCGAGGCAAAACATACGCGGATCCAAAATGAATTCTCAAACGGGCCGAGTTAGAGGTACGGTAATGAAACGATGATAGATTTTTGCAAGAGCGAACTTGGCAAGGTTATGCATGTGAAAAATCCGTTGGGGTTTTTAACGGAAATCACCACGTTAAAAAGGCGATTACCTGAAGATTTGCCGTGGGATCTTGTCCATAGTCCATGTGATTCATTCGACAAATTTCTAGAATTTGTAGAAAAATTAGAGAGGGCTTTGAATTTCAATCCTCAGAGCAAACCGGGTGGTAGTTATCAAAATGGGAATCCAAATAAACACCCCCAAAATAATGGTGGTGAGGGATATCAAAGGAATTGTCAGGGAGATAGTAGCTGAAATGAGCAGAATGCTCGAAGAACGAAGAGGAGTGATGACTTCCGTGAATGGGATCCGAGTAAAGAACGCAGATTTAACGGGAGAAATTAGCGCGAAGTGCAATCTCATAACTGGTCGGGAAATTGATGTTCGCCACATCTCAGGTCCAGGGATGGCGATCTAAACAGGCGATAAGAAGGACTGGAGATAATGTTAATGGTAGAAATGTTGACAGGTTTGGAGAAAGGCAACAAATATGTAATATGCTAAAGAGGAAGGCTCTATAGGTGGCTCTTTGAACAAAAGCAGTCGCGAACGACGGAAGTATATATATGTGAGAGATTTAATGAAAAGTAAGGGGAATAAATTTGCGGGGAATGATGTAAGTTATGAATGTGTAACGATGAGTGTGTGAACAGTGACGAATGGAAAGATTCAAGATTCAGTGGTTCAAAAAGGAGTTAGAGAGGAGATGAAATTTGTGAAAGCAAATAGTGTGTAGAGTTCTGAAGAGGTATTGGCAAATAGTAGCAATTGCAGTAAGGACGGTGTTGTAGCAACACGTATTTGTGAGTTGGCGAAAAGTGTCGATGTTAGTGAAGGTGACGTAGCTTTGGTCTCTACAGCTGCAAGTGAGGAAGATTGTGTTTCGTCGGAAAGCGTCAGTGCAACTAAGGGAGGTTTGGCATTGGTCTCGCCAGCGTTTGAAGTTAAAAATGTATCTGTGGAGGTACATGATTTCAGTTTAAAGGAACAGATGTAAAAGCTACTGGCTTTGATACTTCGGATGAAAGAATTTACGCGTTGCTACTCATGAAGGAAGGCGAGACGAAACTTATTGATGGATGTGTGAATCTAAAACGTTTGTCAGAGTGTGAAAGTGAGAATGTATGTAAAACAGGATCGGGGGTTTATCTGGATTAAAAGTGTGCAGAAATGGCAGTGTGTACTGATTTTTGTCCGATCACAGCGGAATGTAGGAAGTCTGGAAGTCCCAGAATTGAACAACAAGGTAGCAGCAATTTGTTTAATATAGCGGCGGAGGATAAAGTTGTGTACGATTCACATAAAGTTAATTTGCTTACAGAGGAAATTAAGGTTTCTGATGTGAGTTTTTGTATAGATTTAAATGGAGTATCCGCAGATAAGAATACTGAGATGAATGGTGGTGACGGCTTAGGCATGGATGTATTATTTCAGGAAGATAAAGTGTTTAACAGAGAATTGATGTGTAATTTTGCTGAAGCTGCAAGTATCGATGTTTTGGAGGGGAAGAACAGTAAAGCTGTGTATGCTATGGGTAGTGAATCGGCGAAATATGTGGAAGAACAAATAGAGAATTTAGAGAGGGCTGAAGTAAATAGTGCAGATGGGAATAGTTTGTGTGATGAAGTTCGTACAATTTGGTATATGAAGGAGGAGTGTGATTCTAGTGAATCTGATTGACGTTGGTACGGTAGCACGGTACGGTCGTTGCTGTTGCATATGTGGAAACAAGAGAAGTTTAAAATTGCTAAGGGTATATAGAGAAAGGGCAAAAGTGAAAGCTGATCCAATCTGTAATTAGTGGTGGTAATTTTGGAGGGATAATTTATATGTTTATTTGAGGATTCGTTAGTAATTTTTCAGTTTATTGAGGCACTGTACGTGTGCAAAAGGGGTGAAGTTTAGGCACTAAGGGTGCGTACAGTTCAGTGGCCTCATGGATTTTAGTAAAATATATACTGACTTATGCTTTGTATAAGAGAGTGGCAAAGAATTTAGTGGAAGGGTATTACAAATGTAATTGTATGAGCACGCAATTTTCCGGTGCGTGGAGGTAGGAAGGATTGATTCAAATCAATTAAATAGAAGTAATGGGAATCTGAGCTTACTGTGATTTGATCATTATTGATCCATTATGGACTGTGGGACAACGTCTGGCATGTATTTCTTGATGCAATAATTTACCAACAGCCGTATGTATTGTAGAAATTTATTTTATGAAATTCATAAAATAAATTCCTACAGTACATACTGCTGTTGGTAAATTATTGACTCAAGAAATATTGTGATTCAGTCGTTTGCTTGTGACTTTGTTCCTAAAATATTATTTTCCGCTGGAAGGAATCTTTGACGAGGATCCTGTTTGGTTTTAGGAAATGGTTTGTTGAGGGGTTTCTACATTTGGTTTTCGTTGTAGACAGATTTGTCACGATAAACGGTGGAACTCGGAATTCAGAGGCAGACGCGATTTCTGCGAGGCACTTAGTCAAAAAACTGATGTGAGTTGATCAATACTTCTTGCTAACGTCTGTGCGAGCATGTGAAGTGAGACAAAAATGTAGTGCAAGAAGGCGCCGTAGCGATGAGTGAGTGGCACAAGAAGTGCTTAAACAGTCGCACATAAATGAAACTGCAATTAAAAGTTTTATTGTTTGTCCAAAAAATTGGTTATGCATAACTGAAATGTAGGCGTTTAATTAATATGCTGTTTTGTTCATAATTTGTGTTAGTTTCAGTTATTTCGAAATTCTTGCTGCTTCCACACCACCACAAAGATCTAGAAAACACTATGGACCTGGCGTTTAATCATTTAATACTGTTCTCTGAAATTTGTTTTCTATGTACTTGTATGCAATGAAGGATACTACTTCTGAAGATTCTGGCAAGCCAGAATGTGAATTAGTGGAGGTGTGTGAGGTAACAGGAGAGTTGTGGTGCCCTGAAAATATTCTGTGTTCGGAGTTGGCGTGGCCGCGTTGGGGTCTCTCGGCGGGCCGTGGCTCGTTGGTGGCCACGTCGTGCTGAGCGTCAGCTGGGGTCCATCGGCTAGGGTGGCTGGAAATTCCATGGTGCCACAGTGTCAATGAGGGAGACATGCCGGGAGTGTCAAAGATGACGGACTTGTAAAACATTAATGGCAGACATTTCAAAGTTCTTATAGAAATTAATAGTAGCAAGATGAATGGTGATACCTCAAAAAGAAACATGTACATTAGCATAATTTTCACGACGAATATGATGGTTTAATAAGATTTTCAGTATCCTTATTAGTTTAAAGTTTAGTATCTGACTATAAATTATACAAGTAACACTCAGCAACGAATTTCCAAAATCCAAACGGTTCATCCGATTTCGTCAGTCGACGTGTCTTTAGAAAACTATTAGTGTAAACTTAAATTGGTATAAATTACAGGCATGAGTGAATAGTGCATGAGTTACTGGAAGTCAAATTGGCCGATTACTATCGATCGCGTCAGGCCATAAGTACTCCACAGTTACACGAAAAAACAGTAGCAGCATGCTTATCAATATATTTATCCATCTATGTCTTTGTTTATATCCGATATATGCTATTCATGAGGATATTGGTCAATTATTTACTGTGTTTTAGAAAGCACAGAGACATTAGGCTACTGGCCTACTTTTGCTTGTTATTCCTTTGATATATGTCTATTGAATTTATTTATGTATTTAATAATGTGTGTTAGAGCGTGTTTATGGTCCAGCGGTAGGAATATCTATTTAATTTCAAGTCATTTAAATGTAAATCCAGTATTTCTAATGTGTTTCATTATGTTTGTGTGTGTCTTTGGCTTGAATAGATGGCGCGAGTGCTCTTGCCAATCTCAGTGCTCGTGAATGGGGAGACTGGATAGAAGCGGGAGAAGAATATGGGTGGGAGACGGTACGGCACAGGACACGGAGAGCCCGGGAAGGTACGGCGCGACGGACGCACAGTCGGTGGAAAGAATCGGACAGTGGAGCAGTTTGCACGTGGTCACATATGATAGAAATATTTCGGAGTGCAGACCTGTGCTCTTGTGTGATTTCCGTGACTTCTGCAGTGAAGAATTAGTATGCATTCAGAAGTGAATATCTCTCGAGCTACGTTGTTGTTCATAACTAATTCCGTGAAGTAGGAATCTATTATTTCCCTGTTATTAAACTTATATTTTATTTAATTGCTGGACCAACGACACCAGTCAGTGTTTTGCAGAAATATACCGCATTCTCAAAAGTACTTGTACAATCGTATGATCATCTGCATCCATTCATGTCCACTGTGCATTCTGACAAATCTAGGCAACTCCAGGAGGACAATGCGACACTCCACACGTCCATAATTGCTAGAGAGTAGCTCCAGGGACACTCTTCTGAGTTAAAAGACTTTCGCTGGCCACCAAACTTCCCAAAGATGAATATTATTGTGCATGTGTGGGATGCTTTGCAGTGTGCTGTACAGAAGAGATCTCCACCCCCTCCTACTCTTTCGGAATTATGGACTAGCTGGCAGGGTTCATGGTGTCACTTCCCTCCAGCAATTGGTTCAAATGGCTCTGAGCACTATGGGACTTAACATCTAAGGTCATCAGTCCCCTAGAACTTAGAACTACTTAAACCTAATTCACCTAAGGACATCACACACATCCATGCCCTAGGCAGGATTCGAACCTGCGATCGTAGCGGTCGCGTGGTTCCAGACTGAAGCGCCTAGAACAGCTCGGCCACACCGGCCGGCCCCTCCAGCACTACTTCAGATGTTAGTCGAGTCCCTGCCACGTCGTGTTGCGGCACTTCTGGCGGCTTTCAGGGCCCACACGATCTTAGGCACGATCTATGGCTCTTCAGTGTAATTTACGCAGCCCTACATGGTAAGCTCACTTAGGATTGCTCATATCTGTCAAAAACAGACTGACTGCTTCAGTACCATTGCTTCCATACAACTGGCTCTCTAGAACTGGTACATTACAATATCCTTCTTTCCTTCCTTCAAATACAGTACCTCAAGCTGCACCATCACTCCCAAGGCTTTCGTAGGCTGAGATACTCACACCGAAGATCGTCAGTGAAACTTACATGCTTCCCATGTAGCTGAGAGATCTTGGAATCGACCAGTGTACGGTCGGAAGATATGCCAAATAACTGTTCCGTAACAGATACGCAAAAATAAGCAATCGAAATGAAAGATGAAGGAATCACGAGACACCTTTAACCGGTTAATTGAATGTAATAGACCAGTAGCGTAAGTGCAAACGGCTGGGTACTGACAAATGCAAATGTCAGACGAAGGGATGAAGGACTCTTGTATTCCATGCGTCACCCATCAAAGTATCCCTTGGCGAAAGTAATTATTAGGCGAGTGGTGAGATAGCGGTGGTTGCATCCATCGGGAATGGACCAGTTAATAATTTCGACGTTGTCGTGACCTGCATAATAAAATGTCTAGAGCTGCTGGTCTCTTTGGCCTTATTAGAAATGGGAGCTTTGATAGGACAATGGCAGGTAGCTCTCAGGAGGTAAGCAGCTTAGCGAGCGGACCAGACATTGGCGGTGATAAAGAGAGTGCAACGCACCTCAGTGGGCTTAGTCTGGTGAGCATAGTCCAGGCTGCCGTTACTCACCTTTGATTTTACGATGTCAGCACCGCATTACCTACCACCAGATTCAATTATGAGAGAAAGATATTATCTTCTCTTACCTCCAGTTCCACAACCACATTATTCGCTACTAGCCTTGTCCCAGAATTTTCGTTTGCTCAACTGTAAACCTCTTCGGACTGTTAAAATACAGCAATAACCCAGAAAACTTCTGTTTTTGTATTGTACAATAGAACATAGCCGTTTCAGACCTGAATTTTTTTCTGGAGGAAAGAAAATATTCCGTTATTTGGTAACACTCTTAGGTGATTTTATGATGATTTTAGATGCTAGATTTATACAAAAATATGTACCCGTTTCCAAAATATACTTTTTACACTTAGCGTCATTTTATAGATTAAAATATCTAATTACGAAATATTTCCTATTGTGATTATTTTTAAAATGCTCATGCAATAATTAGCATGCAAAAGAACAATAACTATATTCAGTTATTCAGTGGAATATTGTGAACAAACCACATCCACGTATTCTGGTGGTCACGAGCTACTGCGCACTCCTGCGTGTTGCTGAGTTGACCTGCTGATATTTTCAAAGCGATGCCCAACATTTGGCAGTACTTGCGCATGATGGAAAGGTGGTACGTTCACAAATGTGTACCTCAGGTTTACATAGGAAAAAACTACTTTTGTTTCAGCTAGGACACAGTAAAATTTAATGTATACAATTGTTGCCGGATTGTCTAAAAGAGTTAAATGCCATGTATTTCGATGATGCATAACATAGCCCAGGTTTCCAATCAGGAGCGAATTATTTAGTCTCACCTGTGTGCTTTGGTGGTTCAGTTTTACCGATTTTGTGACATATTACAAGTTCCTAATGATGAACGAATTGTTTAGCCTCACCTGAGTACTTTGGTAGTTCATTTTTGTATCTCCACGTGTTAATCTAATTAATTAGAAACAGTTGTTGTGTTTTCCTCTGTGACTACAGTAGAGTACTGCAGCGTGAGTCGATTGTCCTTGTTTGTCTTGTTGTGTAGTTTTCCACTGTATTTAGCATGGATAGGGACTGGGATTGCTTTGTGAAAATCGGAGCAAAGTTGATGACACTTCGCTCTCAGCTCCAGGCTGTGATGGCTTCGGGTACACAGCTTGAAGCTGCAGTGGATGGGCATCACTGTCGTGGGCTGGTCCGTGGGAATCCAATGGATGTCCGGCACCTCTGAGTCCCCGATCGGTCTGTACTGGAGGCCAGCCAAGTTACTGCTCTCACTGAGGTTGACCTCTCACCTGTGGTCGAGTGGGAGGTCGCCTCAGGACGTGGAAGGCGGCGAAAGTTTTCCCAGGGGGCCGCACGTCAGGCCTCCTTCGTTAGCCTGACAAACAGGTTCCTGGTGCTGCCTGTGGCTGACACTATCCCTCAGACTGATGCAGTCGGTTGTTCTGTTTCAGAGGAAACCTCACAGCCTGCAAGATCCAGGCAATCAAATGGGGTGGGATTACTGGTAGTTGGGAGCTCCAACGTTAGACGCATTATGGGGCCTCTTAGAGACACGGCTACCAAGGAGGGGAAGAAAGCCAATGTGCTCTCTGTGTGCAACCTGGTGAAATCAGTCAAGACGTGAAACTGTTTTTTCTGGATGCCATGAAGAGCACAGGGTGCAGCCAACTGCAAGTGGTGGCTCACGTCGGTACCAGTGACGTGTATCGGTTGGATGGGAAGAGGTTCTCTCTAGTTGCGAGTGGCTAATAGAAGTGGTAATTGCTGCCAGTCTTGCTTGTGCGATGAAAGCAGAGCTCACCATTTGCAGCTATTCGACCGAACCGACTGTGGACCTCTGGTACAGAGCTGAGTGGTCTGAATCGGGGGCTCACATGGTTCTGCGGCCGTGTAGGCTGCAGATTCCTCGACTTGCGACATAGGGTGGTTGGGTTTCCGGTTCCGCTGAGTAACTCAGGAATCAGCTACATGTAGGAGACGGCCACACGGGATGCAGGGCATTGTGGCGTGGAATGCATGGCTTTTTAGGTTAAAGGGTCTCGGGGGAACACAAAAAGGGCTTCAGTTTGATAGGGTGCAAGTTGAAGACAGGAAGAACATAAATCCAAGAGCCATCGGTATATCAGTTGTATCTTGTCTTAGCTACGGTGGGAAAGTACCAGAGTTCCAAGCGCTAATAGAAAGCACTCATGCTCAAATCGTTATAGGCATTGAAAGCTGGCTAAAGCAGAAGATAAGTTCTGCCAAATGTTTGCAAAGGACGTAATGGTGTTCAGAAAGTGTAGGCAAAACACAGTTGCAAGAGGCGTGTTTCTTGCTGTTACAAGTAGTTAACTTGTAGCGAAGTTAAAGTAGGTAGTTCCTGTGAGTGTGTATGGGCAGAGGTCGTTCAAGGCAACCGGAATAAGATAATAATTCGATCTTTCTGCCAACTTTCGACCTCCTAGTTTAGGTGATACCATTGCTGAAAGTTTAAAAGAAGGCTTGAGTGTAATGTTAGACACGTACCCGACCCATAGAATTATATTTAGTGGTTACATTAATTTACCCTCAACATGTTGGTGAAAATACATGTTTAAAACATGTTTAAAAACATCATCCGAAATTGTGTTATACGCGTTCTCTGAAAATTATTTCGAGCTGTTACTTGGTGAGCCCATGCGAATGGTAAACGGTTGTGAAAACACACTTGATTTGCTAGTAACAAATAATCTTGAGCTAATAACGAGCATCAAAACGGATACGGGCCCTGATGACCGCGCAGTTGAGCACCCTGCAAGTCAAACATCTCATCATCCAAACGGATACAGCGATTAGTCAACAAAGGGTTGTCGTGGCGAGGTTGAATATTGTAACCTCCAAATCCTTCAAAAATAAACGAAGAATATATTTCTTCAAACAACGAGATAAAACTTCACTTCTTCCTTAGAGACGATCTCCACGCCTTCCGAATTTAACATTGTTAGTGTACACCAGATGTGGCTCGAATTCAGAGAAATAGTTGTTGTTGTTGTTGTTGTCGTGATCTTCAGTCCAGTGAGTGGTTTGATGCAGCTTTCCATGGTACTCTATATTGCGCAAACCTTTTAATCTCCGAATAACTATTGCAGCCTACATCCTTCTGAATATGCTTAGTGTATTCCTCTCTTGATCTCCCTCAGATTTGTACCCTTTATGTTCCCTCCAATACTAAATTGGTTATCCTTTGATATCTCAGAAATAGTATCGTCAACAACTAAGAGGTTTATACCAAATAAATTAACAAACGAGGGAGCTGATCCCCCTTAGTACACAAAACGGGTTAGAACGCTGTTGCAGAAACAACGAAAAAAGCATGTCAAATTTAAAAGAACCCAAAATCTCCAAGACTGGCGATATTTTACAGAAGCTCGAAATTTAGCGCGGAT
This sequence comes from Schistocerca nitens, assembly GCF_023898315.1. Classification (NCBI taxonomy): domain Eukaryota; kingdom Metazoa; phylum Arthropoda; class Insecta; order Orthoptera; family Acrididae; genus Schistocerca; species Schistocerca nitens. The sequence goes on from NC_064616.1 coordinate 957,225,413, forward strand.
TTCAATGTGAGATGATTCTAATAGTTTCCACAACGAAATTTTGTCTCGAAACCAAGCAGTAAATCCGAAGAGATTCTGGTCGAATGTGAAGTATCCTAGCGAAAAGACACAATCAATGCCTTCTCAACGCGATAGCCATGGAAATACTACCGACGACAGTGCTGCCAAAGCAGAGTTACTGAACATCTACACATAGCCTTCTGAAATTCCTTCCCTAAAGAAGATGAAGTAAATAATCCAGAATTGGAATCAAGAAAAGCTATCAACATGAATAACTTAGACGTAGGCAACCTCGTAGTAGTGAAAAAACTTGAATCACTTTATAAAAGCAAATCTTCCGGTCCAGGTTGTATGCTAATTAGGTTCCTTTCAGTACGATGACACAATAGCTCCATACTTAACAACTATTTGCAAACGTCCGAGTTCGGTACCGAAAGACGAGAAAGTTGCACAGGTCACACAAATATTCAAGAAAGTTAGTAGGATTAATCCACTAAATTACAGGTTCATATCATTAACTTCGATATGCACCAGGATTCTTGAACATATATCATGTTCGAACATTATGAATTACCTCTCAGAAAACGGTCTATTGACACAAGGTCGACACGGAATTAGCAAACATCGTTCTTCTGAGACACAACTAGTTCTTTACTTACATGAAATGTAGATTGCTGTTGACTAGTGATTTCAAATTGATTCTAGATTTCCAGAAGGCTTTTGACACACAAGTGGCTTGTGGCTTATGGAGTATCAGCTCAGTTATGTGACTGGAATCGTGATTTCCTGTCAGACAGGTCACAATTCGTAGTAACTGACGGAAAGTCATCGGGTAAAACAGAAGTGATTTCTGGCGTTCCTCAAGGTAGTGTTATCGGCGTTCTGCTGTTCCGTATCTATATAAACAATTTAGGAGACCATCTGAGCAGCAGTCTTAGGTAGAAAATGTTGTGATGAAGGTAAACCAAAGACTGCTTTTTATTGGCAGAATACTCAGAAAATTTAACAGATCTACTGCAGGAACTGCCTACAGTATGCTTGTCCGTCATCTTTTGCAGTACTGCTGCGCGGTGTGGGATCCTTAGCGGATAGGATTAACAGAGTAGATCGAGAAAGTTCAAATAAGAATATCACGTTTTGTATTATTGCGAAACATGGGAGAGAGTGTCACTGACATGATACAGGATTTGGGGTGGACATCATTAAAACATAGGCGTTTTTCGTTGCAGAGGAATCTTCCCACGAAATTTCAGGCACCAACTTTCTCCTCCGAATGCGAAAATATATTGTTGGCGCCGACCTACATAGGGAGAAACGAATAAAATAAGGGGAATCAGAGCTCGCATTCAAAGATATAAGTGTTCATTTTTCCCTCGCGCTGTTCAGGATTGGAATAACAGATAATGGTTGGGGAGGTGGATCGATGAACCCTTTGCGAAGCACTTAAATCTGATTTGCAGACTATCCATGTAGACATATACGGCGTGCAGACTAGGGAAAAATTATTGAAAAAGCAACATTTGCTCGCCTGTGGGTCTGTGCGTGTCTTTGTGAACGTGCGCTTGCGTGTGTATGTGTGTGTGTGTGTGTGTGTATTTCTGTGGATTAAGTTCTTTAGAAGCAAACCAAGCTACTACTGTCGTTGGTGTTCCATGGGTTACTTCAGGGACGACGAAGTGTGTTGCAAATGATGGAATATATCATTCAGTTGATTTTCTTGCTGCTTATGTTAATACTTTTATGAGAGGGATGTCGGAAGAGGCAAAGACTAAATTAGTTAAAAGACATCTTGAGGGTAGTGCACAGTCATGGGCAAATTTATTGAGTGCGTCGTTTACTACTTATGAAATGTATGAGAATTGTTTCCTGACCAAATTCTGGAGTGAGGCGAAAGAAGCTCGTCTTAAGAATGAGTTCCTAAACGGACCAAGTTGCAAACACAAAATAGGGTCGACGCGGGATTTTTGTGAGCTTGAACTGACTACGTTAACGCATGTAAATCGTCCGCTGGGAGTGTTGACGGACATTTCAACTCTCAAGAGAAGACTACCTGAATTTTTACAATGGTATCTTTTCCACAGTCCAACAAGTTCTATTGACAAATTTTTAGATGTTACTGAGAAACTTCAACAGGCGTTGAATTTCAAACCACATTATGGGAACAGTACACAGGGAAATGAGTACCAAAACGGCAATTATACTGATCGTAACAGAAATAATTATCATCATATCAATAATTTTCAAAGGAGAGATGGAAATCAAAACAGGGAACGAAGATTTGAAAGGCAGGAGCATCAACGCCAGAATACGAGTTCGGGAAATTAGAGATTGCACATCTCAGGTCCGGAGATGGCGAAATAAACCGGCCTCGGGAAGAACATGTTATGTTAAAAACTCTGTGTGTCTCGAACCTTCGAAAAAGAAGTCAAAGATATCAAAAGTGTTGGAGATAGATTTTATTACTAGTAACAATAGAATGGGGAATAATTTTAAGCAATACAATCGAAAGAGGCTGCTAGAAAGGTTGTATAATGTGTAGAGAAATTTGCTAATAAAGACGTAGGGCTGACAATTACATCTTGCGAATGGCAGGTAAATGATGGAATGGATGTATGTTTTGGGGAAAATCCTGTGCTCAGAAGAGAGGCGTAGGTAGATCTGAATTTGGTGGTGGTGAAATGCATGACGAATTCCGATGAGGCACTAGGCTGTAGCAACAATTATTGTATTGTCGGTGAAAGTAGTGGGTGAAGTTATCTGTGAAGGCAAAGAAGCTGTAGTTTCGTCAAATGGAGATGAATTGTGTGGCATGTCGAGGGAATTATGTGAAGGTATTTGTGAAAGCGGCGTAGCAATAGTCTCGTCAGCTGGTGATGAATTTTATTATGTATCGGTGGATGTGGATGATTTATTGTTAAAGGGAGGTAAGCGATATGTTTCAGGTGCTAAAGCTGCGAATGTAGAAGTTACTGAATTAGCTCTTGATGACAGCATTAATTATGAGAGGAAGTGGAAGGATGAATGTGAAGGTAAAGTGTTAGAAGGTAGATCAGAATCCAAAGTTGATCGGATAGGGAAGGGAATGTGAAGGAGAAAGGGTTAGATCCGTGTTTGGCGGAATTAATGTTTGCTACGTGTTCTAATGTGGAACTATGTAGTAGCGGCAATTTACATAGTTTATCGGCAGAGGTTGACGGAGTTATTACTAGTGAGTTCTATAATATATCGGCCAATGTGACAGATGCTTTAAGTAAAGAACGAGTTATCGGTGGATGTTAATGGAGTGAATTGTGAAAAAATCTGTAGTGTTTTGACGGAAATAAGTCAAAAATTGTTTAGGAAAGGAGAAGGTTTAATTTGTGCAGTTCATTGTGAGAATACTGCTGCTACCGATATCTTAACTTCAGAGGAAGGGAACAGTATATTTGATTTTTACGAGGATGATAAGGTGGAAGATTCTGAGGGTGAGTTAAAGTTTATAGATGATTTGGTGGCAAATCAGAAGGATCTAAGAAAGGGAAATGGAATTAAGATTTTCTGAAATAACGGACGCTGAAAATGATCGTTTGCGGGAGCAGTGTTTACATGGGGACGAAATTACAAATGTGTAGGCTATAAGTGAAATGATCGGTGCTGAGGGGGAAAGAAAGTGTGCGTTTCTTGAGTGTCCCAGCGGTAGTCACAAACTTTGCCTCTAAACGTAAGAGTCCATTGCTGAAAGTGGAAAAAGGGCTCGAATTTTAGCAGTTCCAAAGAAGCAAATAAATAAATAAATAAAAGAAAAAGAGATTCTACAGATACTCTCACTTGTGGGATAAATGTTAGCGGAAACGGTGGCAGAGTTGCACTTTCTGAATGAAAAACGTGGAGTGCATTAACGTAAGTATGAAAATTAATGTAATATTATGTGTATTGTTTTAGAATTTGTGTAAGAGGTAATTTTCTAAATTTAAGTTGTAAATGATGAAGTTTGGAAGCACACAATTCTTGGCGCGTGGAGGACGATAGTACAAGATTAATCTCATTATTTACGAAAGAGAGGAACACGAATCGTGTTTACGTTAGATGTGGGGGTTAATTTCAAGGGGTTAATTTCAAGGGGTTATTTAAATGAGTTACTTATACTATTTTGGATGGATTTCTCGTATAATATGTAAAGTTTATTTGTAATTATTGTTCGCACAAAATCTGGAGCGTGGAGATCGTCAGGCTTCATTAAAATTTTGCTTGTGGAGGTAAAAAGGTAGTTACGTGCAAAGTAAGAGCTAAGTTTTCGGTGGTACATTTCGTCGCCAATATACATTACATTGGAAAAGCTTTTGAATAGTTTTATGTATGTCCTTACAGATTAGCTTGTATGGATTGGTCTTTAGAAGATCAACTACTCAGCACTAACTGCTAGGTACCGCTGCAGAGAGAAAACCACGAAAACAATCACCAGGACATAAAACTGTTGCAGGGACTTTGCTTTCAGTTGTTCACGCCATACATGCAAAGCACCATGCGTCCGACAGAGCATAAAACGTAATTCATCTGAGAAGCCACCTGTCCCCACTTACGAGGAGAACACGGAAAGGGCCATAAACTGATTTCCCAGAAACTTCTCTCGTGGAAGAGGGGCCAAAAAACGCGAACGCGTCTCTTGGCTTATCCCTACATACTTGAACGTTCCTGCAGAAACGACGGTCAACGTTTTCGAGGAATTTTTGAGATTCATTCTGTACCTTTTACCATACCTTATTTTTCAGCGAAAATGGTGACACTGGGTTAGCCTCGCGGCTTTTTAATTTTGACCTCCGTGTTCGACATCCGATTGTTACTTTTATTTTTGGTCCTAATTTATATACTCATATCTGTAGAAGACTATTATACGAACGTTTCTCGAAGTATAGTGATATACCGTTTTCCTTACTCATCTACTAATCGTAAGACAATTAAAGAAAAGGAAAAAAAATGAGAAAATTATTTGAAATTGCTTTAGATGAAATTCCTGTTGTGTATCTTCATTCGTAATCATTTGTAAGGTTCACTTTTCGGAAAATTTACCCGTTTGTCGCTAAATTATTTCCAACACGTGAAATCTTCACCAATGTTGACGACGTTTCTTTCCCGAGTGAGATTCATACAAAGAAATGTCACTATGGCAAACCTGCCCTCATGCGATGTTCGTTTTGTTCAGAGTATCTGTGTTACGAATGTTTCTTCGATTGGTATCTTCCAAGGAGATGCATCAAATCTTCTTGAAAAATAATCACATGAATTAAATTTAAGAATTAATATAAGAATTGATATGGGAGTGAAGTATCAGAATATGAAAATTTAAAAAGGTTGTTAACCCTAAATAAGTCATAAACACGTACATTCTATAACACTTGTGTGCCAGTTACTGCGAAATCGTCTTATAATTTTACAAGTAATATAACGCCCTTGTGTCCCCAAATGTGATAAACATTTGTGTAGCAACCATCTACAGACGTGGGCAAATAAATTAAAAGAATAAAAATAAAATGAAAACAGTAATCGGGTTACGAAATGGACCCAAACACTAATAAGCCATTTTTCTTTTCTGGGATCTTTGCCTTTCACAGGTCAGTGCTCTACCTTTCTTTTCCTATTTTTGTGTTTTTTCTTTTTTTTTTTTTCAAGCGGCAAACTAATTACAATTTCTGAATGCCTTCAAACAATTCACACCTCTTTTTTTTCGTTTTTGGCAAATATATGGTACATTGGAAAACCCAAGTAAAGCTAGTACACCCTTCCGGAACCCTGAAAACCCCGCGAGGAGATGAAGGATGGCAGGCGGACTGAGTCCAAGGAGTAGGCGCGTCATGTTTCGGTCCCGATTCTGCCGGACGCCTGCCAAGCCGGGAACATGACGAGTTATTGGGGGAGTGGTGAAAACACTATTAAGATAATCTGCAAAATACGCACGATAACGGGAACAGCTTGTAACCTCGGCATGTGCAATCTGCAAGCACCGCTAAAAATCGAGGAGCGAGTAATGACGATTTCCATATAGATACACCAAGGTCCAGCCCTATATCCAGAGAAGCACCCGAGACTTTGTGGCAGGAAAATAATCCACCACTAGATAGAGAAAGAACTCTGGCTCAGTAACGTCGGCAACACTGTTGAAGCGGTGGTGATTATCGTCGACACAACGGCAGACGACACAGAGGGGAAAGTCCGATAGTCCTACGGCATGGAGACGCTGATTAATTCGATACTTCCCACAGGTTGCACGATACTGAGTCGACCTGATACGCGTCGGGAAGAAATTGTCATGTACGTGCCGCCAAATTAGAGCGATCTACGACGTTACAGGCGACATTTGACAAGAAAAGGAAAGTTGAAATTGTTTGCTCCCGCCGGCGCATTCGTGGGAGTTCGGCGCGAGCATAACGCAGCTCCATAAAGAATGTCGCGATGTATGCAAATGCGGGCATGCTGCTACCGACCGGAACCGGCAGGGAGAGGGACACTTCCACAACGACGTCACGTAAATGGTGTGTAATAGAAGCCTCGACACGGTACCATTTTTTACACACAGTGGCCACGTAAAATGTCACCGCGCGACAGCATACGTCAGTAAGACCAAGCCCACCTGTACGCGGGGGGCGAGTAAGTGTATGACAGTGGACATTGAAGAGGGACAAAGCTGTCAGAAAATATCCGAATGGCGCTTGACTACAACGTCCTGTCGTAATCGACATTGGTAGAATTTGCGCAGCATGAACCATTCTGGATGCCACAGTCTCCAGTGGCTGCCTCGACGTTAACTGTGCCATCTGGCGTCGTTTGCTCTGTGGGAAAGAAACGTGGTAGGAGGCGTCTGCAGCGCGCCGACAGTAACCGCACAATAATCAGCATTTAATAAGATGATAGGACGATAGTTATCTCCCGTAATTCCCGATGTCGGTACCTGAATGGAAACAATAATGCTCCTTACAAAAGCTCGCGGAATCGCATCTGCAGTCCTGATCAGTTTATTATACATCTTGGTCCTTTGTGCAGTCATGAAACCACAAAACGCACGATAAAATTCAATATGGGACCCGTCGATGCCTGGTGGCGTGCACAGTGCACCCTTGAAGACAGCGGTAGTGATCTCCTCTGAGGCGAAAGATTCCATTAACGTAATCCCCTCCTCAAACATGAAGGCGTGTACAACGTGCACTACGAAAGGATCCGAGTCCAGGACCACCAAATCATCAGCACGGTAGTCTCGGCGATAATATTTGACAAAGCTATCTACTATGTCCGTTTGGCAGGTGATCCCCTGTAACGCCGGAAATCCATATCCTCCTATTTCCGTCTATTGTACTATAAATTTTTTCCTTATTTTGTTACCTTAAGATATGACAATTCTGTGTCTTTATATATTGCAATTGTTTTACTGCATTTATGTCGATGTACAATTGGTTTGTTTTGTAAATATTATTTGTATTTTTACGCTGTGTCTTGCCTAGGGAAAACTATGCTATCGTACGATTACATCGATAGGTCGTGTGGAGAACCAAAGTGTTTAGGATCTTGGGTAGTGTTAACTCTGCCGCGTGGAGCGCGGGCAGAGCAGAGTCTGGCGGGAGTAGGGCGGTGGAGCAGATGTGTTGAGTGACGCTCCCGCGAGTTGCTGCGCTTTCGGGGTTTGGCAGCATGTAATTGCGCTCGACTTGCGATGATAGTTTCTGGCACGGTGTCGCGGACGGGAAACATTAGCTGGCACAGTTCAAGAGCCCGTTTCACCTCGTGACCGTGTCGAGAAGAAGGCGCGCCAACATTCAGCTTCTGCAACAGCGACGGCCGACAATAAGTGATTGTAGCCACCTCCTCGATCAACGACCCCATACCTTCAATCAACCAACAAGGAAGACTGAAAGCACGTAAAGTTTTAGAACTGTATGGCAGACCTCAGCTATTCAAACTGTTCCATTTGCATCACTAAAATACAGCAATTTAGCATGAACCTTTGTTGCTCATTGTCCCAAACGCATTACCAAACAGGGTCCCTTCCTTTTCCGAAATGAATCCGAGTGTCGTTGAAATTCAAAGGCCAGCATTAAAGTAATATCATTCCATTTCACTGCTTTAATTTCAAAGTTTAGTTAAAGTATTCATAGCTGGCTACAATAACCAAACAGAACTATATTTAGATTACACAAGCACAAATTAAGAGTGCAAGTTTTGTTACCTTATTTTAGCTTACCTGTGACTGCAGCTCAGCTTGGTACGTAATAAATTTTACTATTATTAATTGTTCAAAATCATTTAATCCAAGTTCAAAGTTAAATCTCTTATTTCTAAATTGCGTAGATTCAAGTTGCTTTTGAGTTGATTGTTGTGGTAGTCCAAGATTAACCTTATTCTATTTAATTTCGTAGTGCTTCAGAAACAAAGTTTACTATTAATTCAGTCACTAAGTTAACTTTCAATTTTCCGGTTTTATTAATTATTTTGCTAAATTAAGTCAGACTTTAGCGAAATTTATTTCTTCTGACAAACATTCAGTTTTAACACAACACGTAGCAACCTTCAGGTGCCACGCTTTTAGTGCTAATTATATGTGCATTAACCTTTCTTTTTCAGTTATTATCGTAGTTGTCCAAAGGACTGGCGACCATAATTTTCCCCAAATCTCAAATATCTAATTAACGTCAGTTAATTGTTAACGTAATGACCACACATTTACTTTCTTTATTAACATTACCCTTTTTCAAAATTAATTACCACCAATTTCATTTGCATTTTTCCTTCCATTTAGATGTAACTCTTCCTCCCTCTTTACCGACATATTAACTTTGGTGGCGATTGCTTTTCCCAAATGTCCATTAGGTACACGCGGTATAATTTTTCACTGTCATTCAGATCGATAAGTGAGGGGCAGGTTACACCGCTACGCACGGTAATCTAAGAGTTCTTTGAATATGTCTTCTTCGTGTTGTCTGCAATTTTGCACCATATGATGCATCGAGGGATTCTCACGTAACACTACATCAAGTCTGCGATAACACACCACAGCGCCTTGTAGTTTTCGGTGAGTAATCGCTAGTAGCTTAGCCTTAACGTTGCTGCTTTCAGTCCGAACTTCTTGGGAAGGTGGCTGGGCATCAAGGTCACGGAGGATGCTGAAGTAGAAGTCTCTAGTGTGTCTGTGCCAAGCGGCCATAATCCTGCTGTAAGTAACGGATATGCGACACAGCGCCGGTTTGGCACATTCCACTCATCAGTCCATCACTGCTGCGTAGGATTGGAGACACCGTTCGCTCCTTGCCCACGTCTCAATGATATATTGGCAACAGGAGACATAAATGCAGTCTACTGAAAGAAATGTTACTATTCTCCATTTGCTCAGCGGGATCAGGACTATGATTATAAATGAAGATTTTGAGTTCTAATTGATAGGTATACTTGGTAATGTTTCAGACACACAACATTGTATTCTTCACTGAGTTAACACTGACAGTAAATCTCTCTATCCTAAAGAGCAATACGAGCAGCTCAGAGATGATTTCTCAAATTAAATTTTCTTTCGCCCTGTTGTTGTGGTCTTCAGTCCTGAGACTGGTTTGATGCAGCTCTCCATGCTACTCTATCCTGCGGAAGCTTCTTCATCTCCCAGTACCTACTGCAACCTACATCCTTCTGAATCTGCTTAGTGTATGCATCTCTTGGTCTCCCCCTACGATTTTTACCCTCCACGCTGCCCTCCAATACTAAATTTGTGATCCCTTGATGCCTCAGAACATGTCCTACCAACCGATCCCTTCTTCTGGTCAAGTTGTGCCACAAACTCCTCTTCTCCCCAATCCTGTTCAGTACCTCCTCATTAGTTATGTGATCTACCCATCTAATCTTCAGCATTCTTCTGTAGCACCACATTTCGAAAGCTTCGATTCTCTTCTTGTCCAAACTATTTATCGTCCATGTTTCACTTCCATACATGGCTACACTCCATACAAATACTTTCAGAAAAGACTTCCTGACACTTAAATCTATACTCGATGTTAACAAATTTCTCTTCTTCAGAAACGCTTTCCTTGCCATTGCCAGTCTACATTTTATATCCTCTCTACTTCGACCATCATCAGTTATTTTGCTCCCCAAATAGCAAAACTCCTTTACTACTTTAAGTGTCTCATTTCCTAATCTAATACCCTCAACATCACCCGACTTAATTCGACTACATTCCATTATCCTCGTTTTGCTTTTGTTGATGTTCATCTTATATTCTCCCTTCAAGACACCATCCATTCCATTCAACTGCTCTTCCAAGTCCTTTGCTGTCTCTGACAGAATTACAATGTCATCGGCGAACCTCAAAGTTTTGATTTCCTCTCCATGGATTTTAATACCTACTCCGAATTTTTCTTTTGTTTCCTTTACTGCTTGCTCAATATACAGATTGAATAACATCGGGGAGAGGCTACAACCCTGTCTTACTCCCTTCCCAACCACTGCTTCCCTTTCATGTCCCTCGACTCTTATAACCGCCATCTGGTTTCTGTACAAATTGTAAATAGCGTTTCGCTCCCTGTATTTTACCCCTGCCACCTTTAGAATTTGAAAGAGAGTATTCCAGTCGACATTGTCAAAAGCTTTCTCTAAGTCTACAAATGCTAGAAACGTAGGTTTGCCTTTCCTTAATCTTTCTTCTAAGATAAGTCGTAAGGTCAGTATTGCCTCACGTGTCCCAGTATTTCTACGGAATCCAAACTGATCTTCCCCGAGGTCGGCTTCTACTAGTTTTTCCATTCGTCTGTAAAGAATTCGTGTTAGTATTTTGCAGCTGTGGCTTATTAAACTGATTGTTCGGTAATTCTCACATCTGTCAACACCTGCTTTCTTTGGGATTGGAATTATTATATTCTTCTTGAAGTCTGAGGGTATTTCGCCTGTTTCATACATCTTGCTCACCAGATGGTAGAGTTTCGTCAGGACTGGCTCTCCCAAGGCCGTCAGTAGTTCCAATGGAATGTTGTCTACTCCGGGGGCCTTGTTTCGACTCAGGTCTTTCAGTGCTCTGTCAAACTCTTCACGCAGTATCGTATCTCCCATTTCATCTTCATCTACATCCTCTTCCATTTCCATAATATTATCCTCAAGTACATCGCCCTTGTATAGACCCTCTATATACTCCTTCCACCTTTCTGCTTTCCCTTCTTTGCTTAGAACTGGGTTTCCATCTGAGCTCTTGATGTTCATACAAGTGGTTCTCTTGTCTCCAAAGGTCTCTTTAATTTTCCTGTAGGCAGTATCTATCTTACCCCTAGTAAGATAAGCCTCTACATCCTTACATTTGTCCTCTAGCCATCCCTGCTTAGCCATTTTGCACTTCCTGTCGATCTCATTTTTGAGACGTTTGTATTCCTTTTTGCCTGCTTCATTTACTGCATTTTTATATTTTCTCCTTTCATCAATTAAATTCAATATTTCTTTTGTTACCCAAGGATTTCTACTAGCCCTCGTCTTTTTACCTACTTGATCCTCTGCTGCCTTCACTACTTCATCCCTCAAAGCTACCCATTCTTCTTCTACTGTATTTCTTTCCCCCATTCCTGTCAATTGTTCCCTTATGCTCTCCCTTAAACTCTGTACAACCTCTGGTTCTTTCAGTTTATCCAGGTCCCATCTCCTTAAATTCCCACCTTTTTGCAGTTTCTTCAGTTTTAATCTACAGGTCATAACCAATAGATTGTGGTCAGAGTCCACATCTGCCCCTGGAAATGTCTTACAATTTAAAACCTGGTTCCTAAATCTCTGTCTTACCATTATATAATCAATCTGATACCTTTTAGTATCTCCAGGGTTCTTCCATGTATACAACCTTCTATCATGATTCTTAAACCAAGTGTTACCTATGATTAAATTGTGCTCTGTGCAAAATTCTACCAGGCGGCTTCCTCTTTCATTTCTTAGCCCCAATCCATATTCACCTACTACGTTTCCTTCTCTCCCTTTTCCTACACTGGAATTCCAGTCACCCATAACTATTAAATTTTCGTCTCCCTTCACAATCTGAATAATTTCTTTTATTTCATCATACATTTCTTCAATTTCTTCGTCATCTGCAGAGCTAGTTGGCATATAAACTTGTACTACTGTAGTAGGTGTGGGCTTCGTATCTATCTTGGCCACAATAATGCGTTCACTAAGCTGTTTGTAGTAGCTTACCCGCGTTCCTATTTTCCTATTCATTATTAAACCTACTCCTGCATTACCCCTATTTGACTTTGTGTTTATAACCCTGTAGTCACCTGACCAGAAGTCTTGTTCCTCCTGCCACCGAACTTCACTAATTCCCACTATATCTAACTTTAACCTATCCATTTCCCTTTTCAAATTTTCTAACCTACCTGCCCGATTAAGGGACCTGACATTCCACGCTCCGATCCGTAGAACGCCAGTTTTCTTTCTCCTGATAACGACATCCTCTTGAGTAGTCCCCGCCCGGAGATCCGAATGGGGGACTATTTTACCTCCGGAATATTTTACCCAAGAGGACGCCATCATCATTTAATCATACAGTAAAGCTGCATGCCCTCGGGAAAAATTACGGCCGTAGTTTCCCCTTGCTTTCAGCCGTTCGCAGTACCAGCACAGCAAGGCCGTTTTGGTTATTGTTACAAGGCCAGATCAGTCAATCATCCAGACTGTTGCCCTTGCAGCTACTGAAAAGGCTGCTGCCCCTCTTCAGGAACCACACGTTTGTCTGGCCTCTCAACAGATACCCCTCCGTTGTGGTTGTACCTACGGTACGGCTATCTGTATCGATGAGGCACGCAAGCCTCCCCACCAACGGCAAGGTCCATGGTTCATGGGGGGGCTTTCGCCCTGACTTCTAATTATTTTATTAGCAATTACTTTCGCCCTGACTTCTAATAAAATAATTGCTCGATTCAGAAATGGAATATAACTGGCACCACTTACCACGCGGTTTTGTTAACCTTATGTGCGGCACACGAACAGATAATTCTGCGAGATCTAAGTGATCCAGGACGGTACACAGTCCACGCGAGTTCACTTTCTATTATTACTTAAAATATGCGTTTAGTAACAGCTTGTCTCTGAAGTCATCCGAGGCTGCGTGCGCTCCGGCGTTTGACTGATGTAAATTTTACAGTGTCTGGGTGTGGAGTGAAGCCTAGGCTTACCTCACGGACTGTATTTATATCTGTGGCGCAGCGGACAGCCAAGGGAACACCTGCTGTCATCCGCCCAATGCCCACGGTAGCAACCTCTAAACGGGCGCTTTCTCAGACACATAATATTTTATAACGCTGATGCGTATTACTGTAGAATCTTCGTAATTTTTGCCTGAATGTAAGTAAGTTGGTTAAAATGACAGAAAAAGTTTTAGCTCTCCTGCATTTAAACTTTGCCATCTAGAATTTTTAGAACGGAACTGACAGTAGACCATGACCCCTGAACTACATCTTTAAGAGACCTTGTGTTTGTTATTATTTACATCCAAGCCTTGAAACTTGTTATAGCTCTATTATTTAACACATTTCATCACGTTCTGTAACCAAAAGCTTCTAGCAATAATGTAACAGGTACTCAGACTACTCTAAATGAGGACGTTTTAGTTCTAATTTAATTTTCTGAAGATTACTCGAAAACTATTAGAGGTAGCTCAATGGGATTGCACAATTAATGTTTATATGTTGAACTGAAGCTTCATAATAATTTTCATATTTCTAATTCTAATATTTAGCGCCTTCAAATTTTCTTAAAAATGCGGATTCTGACCGAAATATTTCTTTAATCACGTTGAGGCTTGTACCTGTTAATTTTGACGTACAGCTCCACATTATGAGCAGTTTTTGGGTTCCTAGTTTTATTTAGCGCCCCTTAATTTTTTTCTTAAAACGATGTATATATACAAAAACACATTCTAACAAAGCTTGGAAAAGGAAGTTTAACTTTTAATTCCATTCTTAAATTATGGTGCAATACTTTTGTGTGTAAGTAGGCTGTTTCTGTTTTCTTATTGGTAACGCCACGTAGTGCTCTGTATGAAAATCACTGGCTGTGCTGTGTGCAGTCTGTGGCTAGTTTGCATTGTTGTCTGCCATTGTAGTGTTGGGCAGTTAGCTGTTAACAGCGCGTAGCGTTGCGCAGTTGGAGGTGTGCCGCCAGCAGTGGTGGATGTGGGGAGAGAAATGGCGGAGTTTTGAAATTTGTAAGACTGGATGTCATGAACTGCTATGTATATTATGATTTTTCAACACTATTAAGGTAAATACATTGTTTGTTCTCTATTAAAATCTTTCATTTGCTAACTATGCCTATCAGTAGCTAGTGCCTTCCGTAGTTTGAATCTTTTATTTAGGTGGCAGTAGTGGCGCTCGCTGTATTGCAGTAGTTCGAGTAACGAAGATTTTTGGTGAGGTAAGTGATTTGTGAAAGGTATAGGTTAATGTTAGTCAGGGCCATTCTTTTGTAGGGATTTTTTGAAAGTCAGATTGCGTTGCGCTAAAAATATTGTGTGTCAGTTTAAGCACAGTCTTGTACAATTGTTCAAAAGGGGACGTTTCATATGTCGACCCTTAGCCGAGGATACCTCACTGGAATCTTCTGATTTTTTCTTGTAGTTTGCGTAATTAGTGTAGCTTTAGTTTCTTGCTAGCGCGTAATTGTAGAGAGAATCTCCTTTGTAGTTGCAGTTTTTCATTGTTGTACAGTAAAACAGTTGTGGCATGCATGTAAATTTGCACCATGTATTTCGCAGCTACGCTTGCAATTAACTAGATATTTTTTTCAGTGCTATGTTAATGTGTTCTCTTATTTTTGCTCTTCAAATTGTGCTTTTCTGTGTTATCGTGTGAAAAACGTAACACTAGGCTCCAAAGTAAACTGAGAAATAATAGTGACGACGAGCGTAGCTTATCAGCACCACTGTGTAATAAATTAACAGACATTCAAAGTAGTAATTTGGTAATTGTGCATAGGGAAATGGAGCGGGTGGCAAATAATGATGTAGGCAGTGAAACAAATAGTGAACAGGGAAGCATTATCGATCGATCGGTCGGCAACAGCTCGCCTCAGGAAGCCGAAATGACAGAACACAATATTGCAAATACTGTAGACTCAGGTTTTGGGTCCTCACCGTTTTCTCAAATAAGTCAAGACACATTTTCTGCTTGTCAAAATGTAAATGTTGCCGGTGCAAATGCACTGCCAAAAGGCATAGAGGAACAGATTCCAGACACTAGTACATTATTATTGCAATTAATGCAGCAAATGGAAAAAAATCAGAGACAAACACAGCGACAGTTAGACACAATGGAACAAAATCAGAGGCAAACACAGCAAAAGCTTCAAAAGTTAGACACCACACTTGAACAAACACGTGAAGATTTAACTACTGAGTTACATAACATTGAATCGAAATGTCAAAAAGTCTGTAATGACGTAAAAACACAAATTTGTGAGCATTTTCAACCTATTTTTTCGCGGCATGAAAATGCATTACAGAATCACGAAGCAGCCATAAAAGAACTGCAAACTATTGTTCATGAAAATCATGAGACCTTGCAAGCTAAAATTGACTCAGTTGCATCTACCGATTCGGTTACACAACTTGCAAAAACTCAGGAAAACTTAAAGGACACAGTAGATGCTCTGAAAATTGGTTCAGAAAGACACATGGAGGAAATTAGTTCATTATCAGAGAAAGTAGTTGAACTTTCGGATCAGCTAAAAAATTTATCTACGAAGGTAGATGATAATCTGAATGACGCAAGACCAGTAGTCTTTAATGACACAGAAGAGTACGAACAAATTAGGAAATTCAAACAAAATCAGAATCAAATTAATACACAACACCAAAGAGAAATCCGGGAAGTACAAGATCAGCTGACACAGGTAATACAAGAATTACGTATTTCAGAGGACACTCGCGCTCCAATACGGGAAGAGGGACTCAGAAATACGGAAATGCCGCAAAATAATAACACAGCGCATTTCGGAAATTATGAAAGAAATTGGCAAGGTACACCGAATTTTGAAATGAAATCGCCGAAACGACGCAACAATGACCGACATGCGACTCGCCGACATGATGATTTTGACTATAAGGTGTTCATTACTACATGCAAATTCAAAACATTTAAGAATTCTTTCAACGACATTCATCCACAAGCGTGGCTTCATCAATTCTCTCATTGTTTCCCCCCCCCCCCCCCCAACTGGTCATTAGAGCACAGATTAGAATTTATGTCTGGCTATTAAGAGAATGAACCAGCTGTAAGAATGCGATCGGTCATTCACGATTGTCACAGTGACGGGGAATTTTACCATGCCTTCCTCTCAGCATATTGGTCTCAAGCTACACAAGACCGAGTAAAACATAGCATCATAATGATGAAACATTTCGAACAATCTGAGTTTTCCAGTCTTGTGAAATATTTTGAAGACATGTTGCACAAGAATCAGTACCTGTCAAACCCATACAGCCCCTCAGCACTCATCCGCATTTGCTTAATCCTATTACCTGAACATTTACGACATATCATTTTGGCAGGACGTTGCAAAGACGACATTGAAGCTTTTCAGGGACTCTTACAAGAATTAGAAACTGACACTGACAATCGCAGAATGCGGAAACAGGAACACAACAATTACAGGTCACATCCGTCGCAATTCCACGATGAAAGAAATAATAACTGGACACGACAAGGCTATTCTCACAACACAAATCGTGACCAAAACAGACATCACCCGTATGACAACCGTTGGCAGAGTAGTAATAATTACAGGGAAAGATCACCTCTCCGCAGTAGTGACTATCACAGAGACAATCAGGGAAACAGAAAATATGGGAACAAAAACAATTATTATCAAGGGAGACAGAATAACTTCAGACGCAACAGTTCAGCGCGCAGTTACGATTCCGGGAGAAATTCTCCACCACATGACCGACGAACAAGAAACTATGTAAACTACCGACAAAACGACAGAACTGGCGGGATTCAAACAGAGCAGGGCACTCTCGACAAGGTGAATTTGTAGAAGTTAGGTCTTCTAATCCCAATAACGACGCACGCCAACAAAGAGACAGACAATGACTCGCACTGCAGGCAGCCACGTGCGCCGGCTGGCTCAGGGAAAAATTACATAGACGCTAACCTTGAGAAAAATTTTAGCATTCCTTACTGACGTATACTACATGATAATTGCGTTGAAGTTGAAACTCTGCGTACTAGAAAGGGAAAGGATTGCACCACATTTCACATGTAAAATCGTTTATTGAGAGATAATCTGCTTTTAACATTGTCTTTGCCATATAACTTTTCACTTTACATTACTAGTATGCTTTGTCACACTGAGAAACTGTTAACATGCAACAATGTTTTGAAGTTAACTATCCACCCTATAACCTAGGGAACATTTTTAAACAGAAGTTACGAATGCATTGTTATTGTGAACAGACGGCACAGTGTTATTGTGTGTGTACATTCTTGCTTGTTAGTTGCACGATTACGTAACGACTATAAGGCCTACATACTTAGAACATATACTGGTACTGCTAATGAGATTTTAATGCAACATTTTGGTTTACTTGAAAATACATTCTGGATTTAAAGTACTTTCTGTGAGATACCAGACGACACAGTGGTTAGTTTATGTGACAACTACACGGTTTTATCATGACGCTACTAATGAGTGACAATTTACAATGTTGCTTTTGCGGTGTTTCTGTTTTATATCTGCACAGTTTTTCTCTATTATTCTGGAAAGTAAAACATGTTTTAGTAGTAACGTTTGTGGTATAGCTACAATGAGACTGCCTTTTCCATAGCACAACAATACGTTGCAGCACAGTACTTTCTTCATCACGGCAATAAGCGTAATAACTAAGATATCTATACGCAAAGCATTTCACTTTTGTTTATCATGAGGTAAGTACATTGGCTTCTGCAGAACTTAGCTTTCGGAGGACAATAACTACGACACTTCCACAGAGATTATCTTACAGCAAGACGCACATTTAGCGCTACAGGACACGTATTTGAGTGATTAATTTTGCACTTAAATCATTTATTTTTAAAGATATTTGAAGTACAATGACATAAAGTTTTTCTGTGATACATTTCATTCCATTGCAATAATCTGTAACACATGAGGGTATAATTACATTTATCCTCAGGGGGGTACACGCTTACTTTGTGTATCATGTGTTTGGCAAGCACAAGGAGCCCTAGCTAATATGGTATTTGCTTACACAACTTTACACATCGGTACCATATTTCTCTAACGCATAAATTACACAGCTATCTGATTATTTAACAGAGAAACAAACATTTTTTTACTACATCAGTGACACATGTTTACGCAATTACACAGATGGATAACTTCACACTTATGAAATTGTATTTTGTCTGTACTTTGTGAACTGTTCGTATTTTTTTGGAACCATTGTGATACTATGAGAGTTCTCAATAATATATTTGGTATGGGATCACGATTTTTAAAGTACGTTTGAGGCAGATGACACTTTTGACATGAGCAGAGAATTGTTTTTAGGTTTTGAAATTATTGGAGGAAGCTACGACGATTTTAAGAGTTGACTGAGGTGTTATGATATTATTATTACGATGACTATGTGTATTATGCTGTTGTGGTACGTTTATGATCAATAAGCTGATACTATATGAGTTATTTGATTATGCTACGTATCTGTTATGATGAAATATTGAAGAAGTGTTGACTAATAAGGTAAGGAATAATGAGTAGTGGTTAGGGACTCTGGTTTGTGAAAAAGGTTGTTGGAAACCAAGAATCGTCCTTTAAGAGTTATGAAATGTATGTAAATGCGTGAATGTATTACAATGCCGACGAAAATATTTTTGACACTGTTATATAGATAGGATTTTGTTTCTACAGATTTGGAACGCAAATATTTCGGCCTGTGAAATCTTATTTCTATCAAACTGTCACTGTAGCGGAAACTGATGTCGTAAATATTTCGGTAAGGAAGGTAGGTCACTGTAAGCACCCAGATGGGCGACAGTTGCGTGGAAAAAAGCCATTAGTGTGTGCCTTTCAGAGGCACAGGTGGAGAAAAAAGGAGGCCATTAACCTCGCTATTGACATTCCTTTGTAGAAAGCACCGCAAATACGACACGCTCATAACTTGGAAACATTCTTACATCTGCACTCCTGATTACGACAAGTGTCTATCTACGAGAATTGAGAGAATTTCAACTAACTTATGAAGTGCCTCATGACTACTGAATGATTATTTTATGCTTTACTTTGTACATAGTTGCTTATTTCATTTGATATCTGGTTTCCAGCTGTCTTGCAGCATTGGTTTCATAAAATAAAATTAAATGCATTTGCTAATGTGAACACATTCTGTCAACAGATCTATTAAATAATTATTTTCTGATCCACATTCTTCGAAAAAGGAGCTCTTGGAATGGAAAGAACAATAAGAAGGGACTAATAACAGTAACTGTATATATAATTTTCTTTTCAAGTACTTCGTAATTTTTTGTAGAATTAGTTCTTGTGGTGCACCACTTTAATTACATAGACATTAAGATGTGAATAGACATTTCCCTTATCTGCATTGTTGTCTTCAGTGTAATATTTTTTTTTTGCTTGAGCTTTTTTCATGGTTAGGTATAAGTTATAGCATTTGCTGCTGCTGTTTGCCAGGCATAGTGTTACTGAATTTCACTTTACATTACTCTGTTAAGCCAGTTTTACTACGAATTTATTTTTCTTGTTTGCTGCGCATTGCCTTATATTAGTTGTAATATTGCATTTGCTTTGCTAATTTATGCTGCTTGCTTTGCCTTTTCTATTTTTTATCATTGCTGTTTGTGTTAATTGTTTTGTGCTGCTGCATTGCCTCGTCCCTTAGTTTAGCATCTGAGCTCAGTAGATTTAAGTTAGTTTAAGATGGGGTAGGCCATATAAGAGAACAATTTGTGATGAAGTGGAAGTAATGCATTGAGAAGCTATAAGAAAATGGGTTGGCCAAAAAAAGTATTTTGAAAGAGGATATGAACCAAAAAAGTAGGGTTTAGGGACAACAGGTTTAGGTAGGATTTTCTTGGCAATAAATGATGAGGTAAGATAATGGAAAATAAATAATGAGGTAAGAAATATGTGAAAATATAAATACAGAAAGCATGCTTGGATAGGATGTTTTGGTGGAAACAGATGTTGAAATAAGACGAAAGATCTATGGAATGTAGTTTTAGGTTGGACTGCAGTACCAAATGTTACACTGAAAACAAACCCTGCCCTTTCCTCTTGTGTTCTTCTGCTGTATGTTTGTGTACTCTTGTATATTTGTGTTTTTCCTGTCTTTATGTGTTTAGCTGATATGAGTAATGTTGTGGAATTTTTCTAATAATACGTTATTTTCTTTGTAAAGATGTTTAGACATTATTTATTCTGTTTTGTTTTAATGCTCATGTGTGAAGTTGATGTTTCAAAAGTTATTCTGATCTTTTATGTATGAAATTATGTCATAATTCCTGTAACACTGATGGATATGTTATTTCGATTCTTTTGTAAAGCCTGTACTACAAATGTTATCTGTATTGTTATGTTCCTTAATGATGTATTTTGTACCTTTGTAATTGTATTCATATGTTATAAAATTGTAATTGACATCAGTTCATCAAATTAAGTAACTTGTAAGTTCCATTTCACTGCACACGTTTCTGTTGGTCATAGTGTACCTTTGTAATTGTATTCATATGTTATAAAATTGTAATTGACATCAGTTCATCAAATTAAGTAACTTGTAAGTTCCATTTCACTGCACACGTTTCTGTTGGTCATAGTATATGGACAATACGTGAGAAGTAGGGACTGTTAGTGTTTGCACGTATGTTAATAATTCAGCAAGGGGCTGGATAACAGCATTGCTGGTTCTGAGGACAATTCCAAAAACTTTGTGAGTGCACAAGTGGTGGTTATGGACTTGCTACATTATTCGCAAGACTCTTCAATGGTGATTGTGCACCTGCACAGTCACAACAGATGGCTGCTGGTCATCTCTACAAGGACTACAGTGGGTCTGCATCTTTGATGACCCACCAATACCATTATTTCTACAAGGACTGCAGTGGGTCTGCACCTCTGGTGGCCCACCAATACCGTAATCTCTACCAGGACTACAGTGAGTCTGCTCTGTGATGACCTACTTACCAATATTCTTCAAAACGTCGAATGAGTCTGCTGTGGGTTTGCTCTGTTGTGGCCCATTACCTGTCAGCATGTCAAGAGACAGCACTGTCTTTCCGTTGGAAGGACAACACTACTTCTTCAAGACTGCACGGAAATCCACGAGTTCCGTGTGCATTGTCTTTTACTGCTCAGACTTTGAGAAAATAAAAACACTGCAATTTTACTGTGATGAATGATCAGGACTGTCTTTATGGACTGTGAGAAAATTTTAGCATTTGACCAACATTGTATCAATAAGTGTGTGCATTTGATTTCTCTGTTACTGTAATTGTGAAAAAATTTTTAACAAATATGTATTGGCCAGTGCGCAAAACAATTTGTAAATTTTTTTGTGGGGAGCATGGGGGCTATGTAAGTAGGCTGTTTCTGTTTTCTTATTGGTAACTCCACGTAGAGCTCTGTATGAAAATCACTGGCTGTGCTGTGTGCAGTCTGTGGCTAGTTTGCATTGTTGTCTGCCATTGTAGTGTTGGGCAGTTGGCTGTTAACAGCGCGTAGCGTTGCGCAGTTGGAGGTGAGCCGCCAGCAGTGGTGGATGTGGGGAGAGAAATTTCGGAGTTTTGAAATTTGTAAGACTGGATGTCATGATCTGCTATGTATATTATGATTTTTCAACACTATTAAGGTAAATACATTGTTTGTTCTCTATTAAAATCTTTCATTTCCTAACTATGCCTATCAGTAGTTAGTGCCTTCCGTAGTTTGAATCTTTTATTTAGCTGGTAGTAGCGGCGCTCGCTGTATTGCAGTAGTTCGAGTAACGAAGATTTTTGGTGAGGTAAGTGATTTGTGAAAGGTATAGGTTAATGTTAGTCAGGGCCATTCTTTTGTAGGGATTTTTGAAAGTCAGATTGCGTTGCGCTAAAAATATTTTGTGTCAGTTTAAGCACAGTCTTGTATAATTGTTCTAAGGGGACGTTTCATGTGCTACGCACAGACGGGTTGTGGGGTAAGTCTCGGTACACTCGATCTGCTCTGTATCTCTCCAATGATATAGGGCTTGTTTCGCTACATCACTCCCTATTTATTTTTACGAAAAAATTTATTTCTAAACAAAATTAAATATTGTATTGTATTGTACTGTATGTTAACTGGGGACCTAGAAACGACGGAGAGGCTCCGTCCCCGCCACAGCCGCAGTGGTCCACAACCTCACGACGACTACCGAAGTCCACTTCACCCCTCCGCCGCCCCACACCAAACCCAGGGTTATTGTGCGGTTCGGCCCCCGGTGGACCCTCCAGGGAACGTCTCACAGCAGACGAGTGTAACCCCTATGTTTGCGTGGTAGAGTAATGCTTATGTACATGTACATGGAGAACTTGTTTGCGCAGCAATCGTCGACATAGTGTAACTGAGGTGGAATAATGGGAACCAGCCCGCATTCGCCGAGGCAGGTGGAGAACCGCCTACAAACCATCCACTGACTGGCTGGTTCACAGGACCTCGACACAAATCGGCCGCGCGGATTCGTGCCGGGGACCAGGCGCTCTTTCCCGCCCGGAAAGCCGTGCGTTAGACCGCATGGCCAATCGGGTGGGCAAAAATTAAATATTAGAAACAAGGATGTTATTATAGCAGACCTCTTCATTTTTAGCAGAAGTTCTTAACACTATACTTATAAATAACCGTACATACATGAATAGGAAAAATGACATAATGGACTTTTACAAATCATGTACATAAATTACGTAGAAACATGAAATAAAATTTTCGATAGTTACAAAATTCCTTTTTTTATGTAAAAATTTTTCAGTCTTTATCTGAAGGAAGAACACAAAATTGTTCGCTTTTCAGTAGTCATATGTTGAATCACAACCGTAGACACTAATGTGAGCATCCATATGACACTTTCGCTCAACCATTAGAAGTAGGGAGTGGGAATTCACTTCTCCATTATATTTCATTACAAAAGAAAAGAGGGGGGGGGATTCACTGTAGGGTGTGTCGTTCTTGCCTTGCTTCCTTCTCCAGCACAGCTGTAAGCTGCCTTTCATGAATCCTCCATGTCCCTGAGAAACAGATAATAGAGCCTAAGCTTCTGTTCTCAGCTTACCTCTAAGGGATGAAAAAACACATTTTATAATGTATTTTATTGCAATAGTTTCAATAACTGAGAAGTTCCCAGAAAGAATTATTGGCAATAAGTTATCAGAAAAATCAGAAAAAATGACACTCCACTTCATTATTAAGCCTGATTTACAAACTTTGCAGGATCCTTTTCTTTTATATCTCAACCATAGATATGTTGTACTGAAGGTCAATTTACGTTCTTCAATTAGTAACTTTTTGGGTTGGTTGGCAGTTGGTTTTATTAGTTAGATATTGCTTTACGTAGAAAATTGAGTAACTTTTGTAACTTCTTCCTTCCTTTGGCTTAATTATCGTACAGATTAGTATGCTGAAGAAATCATTTGTTTTACAGCATTTAGTTTGCTGTATCATTACAAAGTTGTTTTTATTCTAACATATCAACTTTAGGATCTGCATCTCTTAACATTTTCGTTAATTTTATTTTGTTGTCAGTATTTGTCTGTTAAATGACAATCTGCCCTAAGCAAGATTACGCGCTTTCTTAACTTTTCACGAGTCATGTGGGAATTACTCATCAACATTTCACCGTTTTATCATATGT
The DNA here is from genome assembly GCF_023898315.1 of Schistocerca nitens. Lineage (NCBI taxonomy): Eukaryota > Metazoa > Arthropoda > Insecta > Orthoptera > Acrididae > Schistocerca > Schistocerca nitens. Next base: position 957,249,264 of record NC_064616.1, read on the forward strand.
GTCAGCCTGTCGACTTCGTTTCTCCTGTTTCTCCCCATTTTCATTTAAACATATATTTCGACGACTTCCTCTACATTTTACCTGCGTTAGCCTACTGTTCTTATTATTTACTTACACTTTTGGGGTGATCATCACACCACTTCCACGCATCTGTTTTAATTATTATTAAAACGCTTTGCTTGCCTCCAATTGCACCACATTATTACTCTCTTTTACCTTCAGACAACCTTACTCCCAACTTAAAATTACTAATTTATGCAGGGACTAATGGTTCAGATTTTGGGAAAACCCCAGCTTTAATGAATTCTCTCAATGCAAAGTGTTCTGGGTTTCTTAGTTACTAACCCTTCTTATGGATCTTATTTACTAATTGTTCACTTTAGCCATGCTTTTTCTATTATTGGTGCTCAAAAGTTACCAATTGTTACTTAAACCTTTGTAATTTACTCCTGCAAACTACCTGTCACATTCTTCTGTAAGTTCTCATTTGGGTATAGTCATGTTCGGGAATTACTCTTATTCACTAGGAAGACATTACGAACTAATAGCATATATACGACATGAAGACGTACATTCCTTACTTACTATGATACAACAGAAGAAGGGAATGAAACTTGAAAGAGAAATAAAGTGTCATCCAGCTGGGATCGCACAGTACGCCAAACTGTGTATCCGCCAAAGAGTGGCAAATTCCCTACAGTAACTAGTTACTGTTATTTTTTAAATTTCTTCAAATCAACAATATTTCGTAGCCCTAGTTCTTTCTTACTATTCGGGTATTCCAAGCGGTATGCGTTTGCATGAGGCTTACTTGTTACCCTGAATGGTCATTGATAAACATGCATAAACGTCTTTGCTTCTACTGAATGTTTATTAGATTTTTCTTTAGTTTTGAGCAATACTAGTTCACCAATGCTAAAACAAGTGGGGGAAGCTTTTGCGTCATTACTTCTTTGTCTGTCCAAGGCTCTCTTATCTGAAATTTGATATGTTTACTGTATCTTAGCACCTACTTCTTTTAGAATATTGCTCCCTTCTGCATTAGCATCTTGCACATTATTACTGAATTCAGTATCTTCCTGTAAGTACCCTTTATTCCTCATGACCCTAGTGGGCAGTTCCTAGGTTTCATTATTACTGCCCAGATAACTTCCTATTAAAGGCTCTTTTACTATCTGAGAGTCAGATAAGATTAAAACTAAGTTATTCTGGTTAAAATCAATCCTCCAGATACTTTGTTAGGAAATCTGTAACTATTAATATCTCAACACTTAAACCGAGCACTATTAAATAAGAATGATCTATTATCACATCTCTTACACCAACCATTATCCAAGCTTCTTGTTGTCCTGGTCTAGAAACTTTTCCAGTTGCACCTATTACATTCAAATCACTTGCTTTCATGACAGTTAATTCATGCTTATTAGCAATACAATCAAAAAGTTCTTGGGACAAAGCACTTGTTTCACTGTCACTGTCAAGAATATAGCGCACTGTTACTCCTGAGATGTTAGTTTTTATAATAGGATGAGCTATATTACTTTGACTAGGTCTCTCATAAGCATCTTCTAATAAATCCTTCCCAATTTGTTTCCAGTTAAAATAGTTTTGTTCAGTTGCAAGTACATTCACACTTAGATTCGGGGGTTCATCAATCTCTACATTTTTAGCTGCCTTTTCCAACCTGTCCACCAATTTTAAATCAAAGCACTCGATTACTCCCTCTACTTCCGTTTGCTGCACATCAGCTAAACTATTCTCTAGCTGTAATCAACTGTGTCCCTGCGTAACAATGCTACCTATAATACTTTCGCCGGCTTTTACAGTTTGTGGAAAGTCAACAAAGCTGCCAGGTTCCTTGACCTCATGTTATTGCTACCCCCTTCATTTATCAATTCCTCCGCCTTAAAACGTGGCAAAACTGACTCTTCTTCCTCTACCGCACCTTTAGCATTCAGATTGCCATCATTGTCGAAGATGTAAGACTTGAGCTCATCTTCGTCCATGTCACACTAAAACCCGTTAATTTCTTCCTCACTGTTTACTACAGTGTTTTCTTTTTCTTCCTTGACTCATTTTTCTAAAGTGTACAAAATGTAGTCGACCATTATATGATAGTGGTTTAACACATCACTGGTACTATCTATTCCTATTTCATCATCCCTGTTTTCTGTTTGCGTGTGTTGGCTGACTGTGGTCTGTTTCTTTGTTACTGGCTGTGTTACTGTTTCCGCCTTGTGAGCGCCAGTTTCCTCATAGACTGGATTTAGTTTCCCACACGTTGCCTGTTATTCTCATTTGATACAGAATCAGATAGGGTAGCATTTTGCTCTCCGTCTTGTGTCAACGGCACATTATTTACACTTCTTTTGTTGCAAAAGCGTGGTGACTGTCTACCCCTTCTTCCTCTACAGCGGCCTTGATTATGATGCTTAGACCTTGTATTCCGAATCTCCACACTTCTGACATTCATGTTCCCACTGTCATTACTTCTATTGTTTACGTGATTGTTAAAGACCTGTTGTTATTTTGCATCTCCTCCTCAGCAGCAGCTACTCTTTCTACTCGCTCTAAATATTCAGTGAACCTATCCACATTATCCCTAGGTGCGGAAATCATTCTTTTCTGCCAGTACCAAGTCAGCTCACCTTCTAGTCGCATGATAATTATTTCCGGTTTCATCTTTTCTGTCAGATGGGATAGCTATGAAACCCACGTCCTAGGAAACTCTTTTACTGACTCACGTCCTGGAGCAAACTTTTTAACCCTACAAAATTCTCAAAAAACATCGTTTTGTTTGTTATGTGACCAGTATTCACTAAGAAATACATTTTTAAATTCAGAAAGATTTGAACATCTTATCATTACGTCAGCTGACCACCCAAAGAATCTCCTGACAAGTGACGTCTTATGAAGAAAATTTTCTCTCGCTCTGACCTTGCATTAGGCAAAATATCTTCAAAATCATTCCAGAAATCTAATGGGTGAATTTGTTTATCAGGATCAAAATGTAAAAACTGACGACATCCGATGAAAAACGCATCAACTTAAGTCACCTGCTGTACAACTATATTACTACAATTACCAGAGGTTACTCTATTTTCTGTGTTAGTATTACTGGAATTTAGTTCTTCAACTTGTAATTCTACTGATTCTACTCTGTCAGAACATCTTTCGTCCACATCCTCACATAACTGGTTTAACTTTCTGAATATATTTTTGACAAGCATTTACTGTAGTAGTTACTTCTTCAAATTGGTTAGAGAAAAGTTTAGATTCGTTGCCTATTCTCTCTGACAACCTCCGTTCCAGAAGTTCATCTGAATCTATGAAATCTTTGCGAACTTCGTCATTTTCGCTTTCGAAAATACTATGCAGTTTATTTAGCTGTTGACCTGCTTTGATTTGTAGATAATGGTGATTAGCATCAATTTTATAATTTAAACTAATCAGTTTTGAGGTCGTTTCCTCCATTAATGCTTTGTTACTAGACTCAGTCTTACTACTTAACTTTGTGCTATTGGATTCCATCTTGTTGTTCACTTCTTTGTTGATATCCACTAGTTCCTTACTAGTAGATTCAATTTTACTATTTAGCTCTTTATTACTATCCTTTAGCTCTTTATGATGCTATTCAAGTTCAGCAGACAGTAACTGCATCCAATTTGGAGCCTCTACATTGCCACTTGGCATTTCCACCGATTTTAAAGGAGTTTCTAGCATTTCCTGACTTGTCTGAATTTGAGACTATTGAGCTCAGTTTAATGACATGATAACTCTATTACTTCTGTCATCTCCTTTCTGACCTCAACTTCAATTACTTCGTAATTTTGCAGTATCATCGAAATTCAAATCTGATTCTACTCTTGTCAAATCGCTCACCGATTTTGGCTGTATTGGTTCGACGGAACCATTCTCATTAAATTCAGTTTCTGACTCTGGGGATTCATTGTCAGAGACTCCTTCAATCTTAACTTTCAAATAGTTCTCCATTTTCAGTAACCTGTTAACAGCAACTAACAAATACTTTAAATATACTTGCTTGATCTCGACAAATGGTGCGGGTGCGGTGTACCAGCAAACGTGATGCGACGCGTTGCAACGTAATGCAGACAGCAGCAGCTGTGGCGGTGAGGATGGCGCCGGATATGGCCTACTGTTGTAGCTCCAGGGGGTGGGCTGGGGGAGTGGGGGAGGGGGGGGGGGGCAAGACACCAGGTGAGCGCACACAGCAGCTTGCAGGTGTCTCGCAGGGTCACGCAGTTCCATGATGACGCACCGTCTTCTTCTAACCTCAGCGCCGGTGGCAGCCACGATCTACCATCGTCTTATTCTCTCCTTCCATCATGATCAAGGTTACTGTGGATAAAACTCTCAGTTTATGTACCACACCCGCGACTAAAACTTAGCATTGTTCTCGCTCTGCTTTCTGCCTATTTTACTTCGTTATGCTGTTAGTACCTACTGAGTTCGTTGTCTTCTACCGATTGCTTTCAGTGTTCAATTTCACAGCTGATACGCACCATGTGTCGGGCGGCAGGTTAATAATAATAATAATAATAATAATAAGATATAATCATTCATAAGAAAGTAGGAAATATTGAAAATATTAGAAAATTGTTGAATTGCTATAAATACTTGAATGTTGTTCGCCGTCTCTTACAACAGCTGGGAAACTATTTCTATGGTCAGCCAGAAAGCGATGGAGAATATACTGACCATACATAGTTCCCAGTCTGCAAGTCCACAGTCTTGTCCAGCCCACTGAAAGAATTGTTTCTATTCGCCATTTGCTCAGCGGGATCAGGACTATGATTATAAATGAAGATTTTGAGTTCTAATTGATATATATATATATATATATATATATATATATATATATATATATGGGGTAAGGTTTCACACTCACAACATTGTAATCCTCATTAAGTTAATACTGACAGTAAATCGATCTATCCCAAACAGCACGATTAGCAGTTCAGAGGCGACTTCTATGGTAAGTTTCAATTAAATTTTCTTTCGCTCTCAGTTCTTGATAATCAAAATAATTGCTCGACTCAAAAGTGGAAAATAACTGTCACCACTTGCCACACGGTCTTGTTAACCTTACGGGAGGCATAGTAACAGTTACTTCTGTGAAATCTAAGCGATCCATGACGGTATACAGTCCTCGCGAGTTCACTTTCTATTATTACTAAAAAAAATGCAATTAGTAACACTCTGTCTGTGACGCCATCCGAAGCTGCGCGCACTCCGGCTTTTGACGGACGCGGATCGTACAGTGGCTGAGTGTGAAGTGAAGTCTAGTCTTGCCTCTTGGGCTGTATTTATATATGTGGCGCAGCGGACGGCCAAGGGAACACCTGCTGTCACCCACCCAATGCTCACGGTAGCAGCCTCTAAGCGGGCACTTTCTCAGACACATAATATTTTATAACACTGTTGTGTATTTATTTAGAATCTTCGTAATTTTTGTCTGCATGTAATTAAGTTGGTTAAAATCACAGAAAAAGGTTTAGCTCGCTTGCATTTAAACTTCGCCATCTAGAATTTTTAGAACGGAATTGACAGAAGAACATGACTTCTGAACTACGTCTTTAAGAGACCTTGTATTTGTTATTATTTACATCTAGGCCTTGAAACTTTTTATAGCTCTATTATTTCACACGTTTCGTCATGTGCTGTAACCAAAACTTTATAGCAATAATATAACGGATATTCAATCTACTACAAATAAGGACGTTTTAGTTCCAAATTTAGTTTTTTTGAAAATTAGTCGAAAACTATGAGAGGTAGCTCAGTGGGGTTACATAATTAATGTTTTTGTGTTGAACTGAAGCTTCATACAAATTTTTATATTTCTAAGTCTAATATTTAGCGCCTTCAAATTTTCTTAAGAATGCGGATTCTGACCAAAATATTTCTTTAATCAAGTTGAGACTTGTACCAATTAATTTTGATATTATGACCAGTTTTTGGGTTTCTAGCTTTATTATGTAGCGCCAATTTTTTTCCTAAAACGATGTATTGAGGGAAAAATATTGACCTGATGATTTTGAAATTTGACAGTTTACAAATAGTATACTAAAGCATATGCTGCCAAAGTTTGGTAAGCAACTGTGAATTTTAATTCCATTCTTAAATTATGGTGCAGTACTTGTGTGTTACGCACAGACGCGTTGTGATGACGTGGCGCTACTGTCAGTGATCTGGGGCAAGTCTCGGCACACTCGCTCGCCTATCTACCTCTCCAATGATACCGCGCTTGTTTCGCCACAGTGTGACGTTAGCGTTGGCCACTGATGCAGCCGGAGAAAAGACCGGAATTGAGTACACGGCTGAAGTCACATCGTCAGTGACGTTGTTCACAATCGACTCAGGAAGAATCGGAACACTATCGATCAGCAGCTCATGTGATTCCGAGAGCCGCCGGGCATCCGATGGCGACTTAATCACCGTCGCCTATGTGATAGGAAGAATCATAGATGGCAAGAGAAGTACCAATCTTACAGTTGGTATCTGCTTTGTCCATCACTGCAGATATTCAGATTTCATGTGGCCCCCTTTTCATCACCCAGAACAAGTATGTGACTCCCTCTCGTATGAGATGATGACCCAGCATTCCCTGATGGTCACGTAAGACAGAACACGGCTGTGCAGATTAGTTGTGATCTGACTCACCTCATGAAGTATAGGGTAGGCGTTCTGCCTTATGAACGTGTACATTACTGTGTGGTTGAAAAGTCACTGTGACATCTTCTGTAGGTACCTCCAATGGCAGTTCGAGCACGCGAATGGTACTAATGCCCAATCCCGCATATTCGACTTCGACCACGCCGATGTTACCGTCAGCGTGACGGAAATGGAGTCCCTGTTTGGACGCGTTTAAAACGTCCCCGCACACAGTGTCATTGATCATTTTAAAGTAAACCGTATTACTTATAATCGAGAGATGGATATCCAGAAGTTTCGATGATGGGATCTTCTCCTCCTCATGGAGGAAATGTTCTACATCAATGATTCCCGCCAAGCATTTGCCGGACAGAAGTTGAAAAGTAATGTCGATTTCTGAACTTATTCTCAGTGAGCGAAACAACTTCGTAGGCTAATTCACGATGTAAACAAGCACGTGCTCACTTGCGCCGCAGGCGGAAGTACTGCACGTATTTTCTGGGTGGCCACGGAAGCCAGGCTGTCCGCTGGGCTAACATTTCGTCTGAGGATATTGAGCTGTAAAAGTTACACAAAGTACCTCGAAAATTTTAGTACTTTCAACATTGCATCCCAGTCAGCAATCGTGATAATCTAATATAGAGGGTGGTCCGTTGATTGTGACCGGGCCAAATATCTCACGAAATAAGCATCAAACGAAAAAACTACAAAGAACGAAACTCGTCTAGCTTGAAGTGGGAAACCAGATGGCGCTATGGTTGGCCCGCTAGATGCCGCTGCCGTAGGTCAAACGCATATCAACTGCGTATTTTAAATAGGAAGCCACATTTTTTATTAGAAATTCGTGTTGTACGAAAAGAAATATGAATGTTTTAGTTGGAAAACGTTTTTCGCTGTAATAGTCACAAACGAATAAGTACGTGGGATCACGTAACATTCTGCCAGTGCGGACGGTATTTGTTTCGTGATACATTACCCGTGTTAAAATGGACCGTTTACCAATTGCGGGAAAGGTCGATATGGTGTTGATGTATGGCTATTGTGATCAAAATGCCCAACGGGCGTGTGCTATGTATGCTGCTCGGTATCCTGGACGACATTATCCAAGAGTCCGGACCGTTCGCCGGATAGTTACGTTATTTAAGGAAACAGGATGTGTTCAGCTACATGTGAACCGTCAACCACGACCTGCAACAAATGATGATGCCCAAGTAGGTGTTTTAGCTGCTGTCGCGGCTAATCCGCACATCAGTAGCATACAAATTGCGCGAGAATCGGGAATCTCAAAAACGGCGGTGATGAGAATGCTATATCAACATCGATTGCACCCGTACCATATTTCTATGCGCCAGGCCGGCCGGTGTGGCCGTGCGGTTCTAGGCGCTTCAGTCTGGAACCGCGTGACCGCTACGGTCGCAGGTTCGAATCCTGCCTCGGGCATGGATGTGTGTGATGTCCTTAGGTTAGTTAGGTTTAAGTAGTTCTAAGTTCTAGGGGACTGATGGCCATAGATGTTAAGTCCCATAGTGCTCAGAGTTATTTTTTCTATGCGCCAGGAATTGCATGGCGACGACTTTGAACATCGAGTACAGTTCTGCCACTGGGCACAAGAGAAATTACGGACGATGGCAGATTTTTTGCGATGAAGCGTCATTCATTAACAGGGGTAACGTAAACCGGCATAATATGCACTATTTGGCTGCGACAAATGGAACCTCAGCGACCTTGGCGGGTTAAAGTATGGTGCAGCATTATGGGAGGAAGGATAATTGGCCCCGATTTTATCGATGGCATTCTAAATGGTGGAATGTATGCTGATTTCCTCCGTAATGTTCTACCGATGTTACTACAAGATGTTGCACTGCATGACAGAATGGTGATGTCCTTCCAATATGATGGATGTCCTGCACATAGCTCGCGTGCGGTTGAAGCGGTATTGAATAGCATATTTCATGACAGGTGGATTGGTCGTCGGAGCACCGTACCATGGCCCGCACGTTCACCGGAACGGCCGTCCCCGGATTACATTCTGTGGGGAAAGTTGAAGGATATTTGCTATCGTGATCCACCGACAACGCCTGACAACATGTGTCAGCACATTGTCAATGCATGTGCGAACATTACAGAAGGCGAACTACTCGCTGTTGAGAGGAATGTCGTTACACGTATTGCCAAATGCATTGTGATTGACGGACATAATTTTGAGCATTTATTGCATTGATGTGTTATTTACAGGTAATCACGCTGTAAGGGCATGCGTTCTCAGAAAAGATGAGTTCACAAAGGTACATGTATCACATTGGAACAACGGAAATAAAATGTTCAAACGTACCTTAGTTCTGTATTTTAATTTTAAAAACCTACCTGTTAACAACTGTTCGTCTAAAATTGTGAGCCATATGCTTCTATTACAGCGTCATCTATCACAAAGCGAAAAAAGTGGTCCAACTAAAACATTCATATTTCTTTACGTACTACACGAATATGTAATAAAAATGGGAGTTCCTATTTTTAAAAAAACGCAGTTGATGTCCGTCTGACCTGTGACAGCGCCATCTAGCGGGCCAACCATAGCGCCATCTTGTTTCCCCCTTCAAGCTAGACAAGTTTCGTTCTTTGTAGTTTTTTCGTTTGACGCTTATTACTTAAGATTTGGGCCCGGTCACGATCAATGGACCACCATGTATCAGAAACGATTGCGGTAATGAAACCAACCTTTACCTAAGTTTCAGCCTGAGTAATTGAGTAATTCAGAGGATAAACCTGATTCTATAATATGCCTAGGAGGGCATGGTCTAGAAATAAAACTAAAACAGCCTGAATAGGCGTAGTCACATTTTAAAAATGCGGTAAACAGATACTAAGTCACCACCAACACATAACTTAAGCTCCGGTGAGCACCTTGTCTCCATGGACGCCGTGCGGTGGGCCTCGGGAGCTCACGTGAAACTAAGTAGACCTAGATGACAGTCGAGCGCGCGATGCCGATGAGTGCGAACAACGGAGCGCGCGCGTCCGAGCCAGCCGGCTCGGTCGCGCCGGGGCCGGCCGCTGGCTGGTCGGTGGGGCCTGCCCCGCTCCCCACAGGACGGATACAACGGCGACGACCCCTGCAACGACAAAGGATTCTGAAAGGCAACATAATGAGGACAGGACCACGGCGAGCGCTATGCGAATGCAGAGCGGAGGACAACGTACGTCAAACCCCTATGACGAGAGTTATCAGCTAACACCGAACGATCGGCAACAACGGGAAATAAGACGTGAAATACAACACATGACTCTGCAAAGTCAGGAAGTCTACGACAACCGCACTGGTACAGTTCCTACTTCACAGCCTGAAGAACAAGTAGACGACGTGGAACAATTTTCTCCACCAGAAGACGACGACGAAATGGAGGGAGTCTCCTCTGAAGTTCTGATCATGCAGCCCACCGAAGAAGAGTGCTATTTTACACTAGTTCGCCAAAGAAAACGACTCAACGCTTCTCCTAAGCAGAACAACTCTCGGAAGCGACAACGTCCAGAAGAACTGAAAACTTCCAACCGTTATGCGGCTATTGCGACGGAAGATACTACGGATGGTCCAGAACGTATGGACCAGACGAGTGACGTCAATCTCGAAGCAGATAAAGAGGGGACAGATGGCTCTGGCCGTAACTTACTACGCAAAGTCCCGCCCGTTGCTATTTACCATACCAAGAACTACATGGAACTCGACAAGGCGAATGTTGACGGCAGTCTTAAGGCCATCTACCAACGAGACAGGATCAAACATCACTTTGACTCCTATGAAGATCAACGGCGGGGCATCAATTTCTTTGTGTCGAATGACATCCACTTTTTTACACATCAGGCCGCAGAGGACAAGGACCTCCAAGTGGTTTTCAAACGTCTACCTGCCGAAGTTACGGAGGAAGAACTGAAAGACGCACTGATAGAGAAGGTTTCCCTGTCATCAACGTCCACCAGTTTAAAAAGCGAGACGACAACACGAAGGAATTACGACCTCAAGCTGCTTACTGTGTCACGTTGCCAGCCCAAAAGGAAAACTACAAGATTTACGACATCAAATACCTTGTATATACTAAAGTTGTTATTGAAACCTACAACAGACAAGAAGGACCTGTTCAATGTCGCCACTGCCAGCGATTCGACCATACAGCTAATTATTGCAGGTTGCCTGCGTGCTGCGTTCGATGTGGGGGGTGTGGTGTCACTGCCAGACACCACACTTGCTAGGTGGTAGCTTAAATCGGCCGCGGTCCATTAGTACATGTCGGACCCGCGTGTCGCCACTGTGTGATCGCAGACCGAGCGCCACCACACGGCAGGTCTCGAGAGACGTACGAGAACTCGCCCCAGTTGTACGACGACGTTGCTAGCGACTATACGGACGAAGCCTTTGCTCTCATTTGCCAAGAGACAGTTAGAATAGCCTTCAGCTAAGTTAATGGCTACGACTTAGCAAGGCGCCAATTGTATCAGTGCATGTATCTTACGAGTCTCATTTGTATAGTCAAGAGAGATGTACCAAAGGAAGCATTAAAAGTTAAGTATATTCCAAAGCTACGTATTTTCTTTATAGCAGTCATAACTTATCCTGTTCCAGACTTGACGCCAGTCGGCGTGTGTGTACGCGTGCCTTTCGGCTTCCTCCTCAGTGTGGCGTGACTAGCTTGTTACGCTACAACAGGGGGCAACACCGATATTCAACATGTACTCATCCCCGAGGGGCTCCGCCGAAATGTGATAACTGTGAAATGGACCGTCCTGCCACACGGCGTGGCTACCAGAAGTACCAGGAGCTTCTCAGGAAATACAGACAACGGTCTTCCCCGAAGCCCTCTCAACGGAGGACTCGCGTAATACGGAACTCCAACCTGACGCCACACCCTCCGCCCCACCTTCGGCAAACGCCACAAGAACAGCCGGGGGCGACACGGCAGCCAGTAATACAGCCTCCTCCTGAAGCACTTCCACCTCGACAGCACCGCCAGCATTATTCATACGCCCACGCAGCATCACCACGACGACCGGAACCGGAAACCTACGTCTCACCAGCTCATTTGATGGAATCTATAGCTCCAGCGCTCTCTGATGTCGCCAAACTTCTCACCGCCGTGCAGCAACAACTAGTGGGGATACCTTCTTTAATCGAAAGTGTATTGAAGGTCTTTGGAACACCTTAAGATGGATCGCCCTGGGACCACGAGAAACCTGAAAATCTGTATATGGAACGCCAACGGAATGAAACACAAGAAAACAGAATTCACTGAATTTTTACAACGTCACAAAATCGACATCGCACTTGTATCGAAGACGCACCTTCGTCCAACAACTGAGCTCAGATTTCGTAACATGTACGTCTATAGAACGGACAGGCAAGGCCAACGAGGTGGTGGGACCGCAGTTCTGCTTAAAAGGGAACTGCGGCACCATCATGAAACACTTCCACACTTCCAACATCTGGAGGCAACAGCACCAACGGTTCTATCGGCGGCGGGCAACACCACTTTCATTGCGGCGTACAACAGCCCCGGTAAAAACCTGGTGCCAGACGACCTACGGAGTATCTTCACCAATTTTGACACAATCTTCCTAGGAGGTGACCTTAACAGCAAGCACGTCGCGTGGAATTCCCGGCGTACGAACCCTCGCGGACGAACTTTGATTGCCACGGAAGAAGAACTGGGCATCACAGTCCATGGCCCACGAGAGCCCACACGGATTCCTTACGTCGATCGGAAAGAAGCAGACGTCCTAGATATTGCTATCATCAAAAATATCGAGACGAACCTCCAGCACCGTCGACGATCTTTTGTCTGACCACCGACCTGTTATCAGTATAGTGGAAAACGCAACGGCCAACCTTCCGCCCCCCACCTCACGAACACTGAACTGGGGTCAATTTCGGACATATCTTGATAACAATATCTGCCCGACGCAGGACGTTTCAACACCGGAAGCCATCGACATCGCGGTACAAACTTTGACGCAGAAGATAAAGGTAGCCAAACGGAGGGCAACTACTCGCACGGTCTACCCTGTAGTAGTTTTCGACGAGTTCCCGCCTCTACTCCAAGAACTGAAGACACAGAGAAACAGGAGCAGGCGACGTTGGCTCCGCTAAAGAAACCCGATCGATCGACGAGAAACACACGTCTTAACACGCGAACTGCACAGGAGAGTGGCCAAGTGGCGACATCAGGTCTGGGAAGATAAGATGGATGAATTCTTACTTCGAACCAAGAACCAATGTCAGGTAGTCAAGAACATACCACACCAGCAGCCACCTAAACGAGCAATCAGAGGAGCAGATGGCCTCCTCTATGACGAACTCGCCCAAGCGGAGCTGTATGCTACGACTTACCAAGAACAGATGTCTACACCAGCGACCCCTGTGAACGACGTCCGCCTGCAAGAACAGGAAGCCGTCGTTACAGCAAAATGGACTGCTTTTCGTACTGCGCCTGTGCAGAGCCGCCCACAACTCACCACACCAGCAGAGATCCGTAAAATTATCCGGAAGACTCGGAATAACGCGCCGGGCAACGACTCCATAAGCAACACAGATTTGAAACAGATGCCCAGGAAGCCAACTGTGTCCCTTACCCAAATTCTCAACAGCTGTCGTCTGCAGGGATATTTTTCTACGGCATGGAAGACGGCTCGAGTAGTTCCAATACCCAAGCCAGGTAAAGACCCAGCAGAACCCAACAGTTACCGGCCAATTATCCTCTTGCCGACCCTTGGCAAGGTGCTCGAGAGAGTGCTGTTGAAGAGGCTCCATGACACTCTTACAGCGCATGATGTTATACGACCCGAACAATTCGGTTTCAAGGACAAGTTATATACCGAACTTCGACTTTTACGGATCACCGAACAGATACAAGAAGGATGCAACAAGCAGCACTTCACGATTGGTGTCTTCCTTGACATCGAAAAAGCTTACGATAAGGTGTGGCGGCCCAACCTTATCGTCAAACTGCATAGCACTACCCCTATTGCGGATTGTTACATTGGACTCATACACAGCTTCCTGCAGGACAGGAAACTGTATGTCCGAGTCGACGATAAAAACTCCGAAATGAAACTGATCTCCGCAGGAATTCCGCAAGGCTCTGTCAATTCACCTCTGCTTTTCAACTTATATATAAATAACATCCCAACAGTCCCCCTTGTTACGGCGAGTTTTTATGCGGACGATACGGCCTTTCTGACAACTGGACGACACTTGGACCAGCTAATCGATAGGATGCAACGGCAACTTGCTGTAATGGAACGCTGGGCGCTGCAAAATAAGATAACGATCAACCCGACGAAGACGGCAGCCGTTCTGTTCACACGTAGGACACCAGTTCTGAACGAGAGACTCCAAATAGCTGATCAATTTATCCCATGGTCGCCGGGAGTGAAGTATCTCGGTTTCTACCTTGACAAAAAATTACTCTTTACGCAGCATATTGACGAAAAGAAGACGGCAACCCAGGAGATGGCCAGGTCATTGATTCCGTTCCTGAAGAGTAAGGATCTCAACCCTAAGACTAAACTCCAATTGTATAAGGCAACGGTGGAACCCACAATGTTATATGGCTCCACCTCGTGGGGAACTACGTTTGTGTCCAACTACAACAAACTCCAAGCGCTGCAAAACATTTACTATCGATGGATCACAGGAGCTCCATGGTGGAGAAGAAACGTCGACATCCGCACCGCACTCCACGAGACCACTATACAAGAGAAGGCCCACGACAAAGCTCTACGAGTTTTTGACAAAATCGATGCCCTTAGGGACGAAGTTCGACAATTAGAATCGGTAGGAACGGTAAACCCTGCAAGATGGCACAAGTATCGCGTACCGAAGTCAATAACGTTTCACCCCCCCATAGGCAATCTGTCATAATACGAGGAAGCAGTCACACATAACAGCCTCGACACATTTCACCCTCCATGGGAGATAGACATCACCAAAGACAGCAGGCTAAAGGACCAATTGCGTGCCCAAGCCTAACTGAATGTGTAATAAATATTTTCCTTTTATCCTTACATCCCATTCTAGAAGAATGAGTCATCAAGGATGATCTCTTCAGTCCACACTACACACTATATATATAACCTTGATGACGCGCTGCGTATCAACATGACAGGGAACACTGCGCTTGTCTAACTGAGACCATGGTTGAAAATGGTTGAAACTGTGAAACATAAAAAACCTCTGCACCGGGTTTTGACTAAAATATAACAAACTATGCATGGATTTATATGATTGCGAACACTCTACCCCGATTTTCACCATTAGAATATATCGACCCTTTCACAACGAATGCTGCATGACGCAACCATCGTTATTAATGAAATATGACATAAAACAGCGAAACTGTTGTATGTGACGTCTAAATGCAATAATTTCGAATAACCTGTACACAGATTTTCGAGTAGGTGTTTTTATCAGTTGATGTAGATACACTTCTTATTGCTGACAAGATCTGAATGAGTAATATTATCAAAAATAATTTTCATCTTATTACTAAAAATAACGTGTGAGTGAACGAACAACGCCACTTCATCGCCATGTACTAGCAATTGACCAGCATAGGTCAAGTTTTGTTTACGTGCAAAAAATATGGTAATTGCGTGAACGGACGTAGAACGCCCTTTCAACGCCCTTGTACTCTATCGACCGATAGAGGTCAATTTAACTACGTGCTACAAAAGAGAATTACGGCCTCTTATATTAAAGGCTATTGTTAAATAGATATGATAAAACGTGCTTGACCCGAGACTGCACCTTCGAAAATTTTTTATGGGCACTTGACATGAGAAAACGGCATGTTATTCGCAAGGAATAATTAAAATGTAGTGACAGATAGCTACTAATATGGCCATGTGTATACCATAAATGGACAAGGATCAAGTCGTCTCTGAATTGCAGCTATAAATAAATGTAAAGGGAATTACCCTAAAACCGTTCGTGGGCTAGTAACCAATTAAATAAATATGACTATTGTCTATGGGATAGATACCTGCATCTACCATGTGTGCCACATTATGTAAGCACCGAATATGGAAAGACCACCTCATGGAAATCTTAAACAAAAATGTTACGTGGTCAACATCTTGGAGGAGATGGAGATTTTTAAAGATCTGCAATTTGATATGGATAACTTTCTTAATGATCAACTTCAGTTGAAAAACAGGGAATCTTTTGAGTGTTTTAAGCCATTATTTAGAAAATTATGACCAAATAATGGTTGATGCACAAGACCCGAGAAGTATTTCGGTGGCGGTGTGATACGGATGGTCGGTGTTTGATGTACTTTATTTTAGACATCCCTTAAGGAGGTAGTTTGTATGCGTGCGTTTGAACACTTAACATTTTGGTATAAGATTTCCATCAGGTGGTCTTTCCACATACGGTGCTTACATAATGTGGTAGACATGGTTTCAGTTATTAAGATGCCCGTATCTATCCCATAGACAATAGTCATATTTATATAAGTGGTTACTAATCCACGAATGGTGAAATGGAGCCTCAGGTGACAAGATGAAGTTTAGTTGGTCCGTCTCGACCTTTTAAGGTAATTCCCTTTACATTTATTTATAGCTGCAATTCAGAGACGACTTGATCCTTTTCCATTTATGGTATGCACATGGGCATATTAGTAGCTATCTGTCACTTCTTTTTAATTCTTCCCTTTGACGAACATGCCATTTCCCAAGTCAAGGGCCGAAAAAACATTTCCTGTGTATCTTTTCGGGTCAAGCACGTTTTATAATATATATTTAACAATAGCCTTTAATATAAGAGGCGGTAATATATATTTAACAATAGCCTTTAATATAAG
Source organism: Schistocerca nitens (assembly GCF_023898315.1). Lineage (NCBI taxonomy): Eukaryota > Metazoa > Arthropoda > Insecta > Orthoptera > Acrididae > Schistocerca > Schistocerca nitens. Next base: position 957,265,784 of record NC_064616.1, read on the forward strand.
AGGCGGTAATTCTCTTTTGTAGCGCGTAGTGAAATTGACCTCTGTCGGTCGATAGAGTACAAGGGCGATGAAAGGACGTTGTACGTCCGTTCACGCAATTACCATATTTTTTGCACGTAAACATAACTTGACCTATGCTGGACAATTGCTAGTACATGGCGATGAAGTGGCGTTGTTCGTTCACTTACGCGATATTTTTAGTAACAAGATAAAAATGAATCTTCATAATATTAATCATTCAGCGCTTGTCAGCAATAAAAAGTTTATCTACATCAACTGACAAAAACACCTACTCGACCATCTGTGTACAGGTTATTCGAAATTATTGCATTTTGGAGTTAACATACCACGGTTTCGCTATTTTATGTCATATTTCATTAATAACGATAGTTGCGTCATGCAGCATTCGTTGTGAAAGGGCCAATATATTCAAATAGTGTAATTCAGGGTAGAGTGTTCGCACTCATAAAAATCCATGCATAGTTTGTTACATTTTCGTCCGAACATGGTGCAGAGGTTTTATGTTTCAGAGTTTCAACCATTCTATATTTTATCTTTGACAGTCTGGGTCTCAGACATGCGCAATGTTCCTCGTCATATTGATATGCTGCGCTTCATCTAGGTCTACTTAGTTTCACGTGAGCTTCCGAGGCCCACCGCACGGCGTCCATGGAGGCGAGGCGCTCGCCGGAGCTTAAGTTAAGTGTTGGTGGTGACTTAGTACCTGTTTACCGCATTTTTAAAATGTGACTACGCATATTCAGGCTGTTTTAGTTTTATTTCTAGACCATGCCCTCGTAGACATATTATAGAAACTGGTTTATCTTCGGGAGAAGGCACAATTACTTGGGCTGAAACGTAGGTAAAGGTTGGTTTCATTACCGCAATCGAGGCTCATGGTTTCTTATATACCTGGAAAATACCTCGAAAATTTTGACTGTCTTTTTTTTTTTCAAAACTGTCGAGTACCTACAGAAAAGCTGAGACACGTGTTCCCTTATTTTGTTTCATCTTCCACTGAGCGAAGTCGCTGGGAATTTGGTTGATGCCACTTTCCGTGTTCTCCTCTTCAGTGGACGTCCAGCTGTGTTACTGATGTGCAGATTCCGACCTTGATCGCCGATCAACACCAGGCGTATAAACCAGGTGCTTGCTGCGGAGGACCATACGCAACAACAGTCACTGAATCATCATTGGGGAGTTATTTGTAGCCTCTTGGTCCATCTGGGTGGTTAGCTGCTCAGCAGTTGCACATCTGTTCACCAGAACACACCTTCACAGCCATCGCTCACCTGTCATTAATGGCGTGTGGTGCACCACAGTTGCCTACGCGCTGGTAGTGGATAGAGCCATGTGCCATCCAAGTCATACTTTAGCCACAGCGCTATGCGAACAGCTTCCACCCTCGGCCTGAAACCCAATGGTCGTACACATTTAGTCCTCAGATAAACCACTCCGTTACCACATTACAACGACTGCACTGTTACCCGTGTTCTCCCGACATGCTTTATGTAACTTCCTCTGGTAGTGCTGCCATCTGCTATCTGTGAATGGTTATTAGATATTGACATCGATCATGGACGTTGGCTACATTATTGTGACTGGTCCACGTATCTAATTTCTTCCAGACAGTGTTTACATATGCTCATTTTACAATACTGACGTGAATGGAAGTTGGGTGAATACGCAGCAAATACTAATTTTCGCTGGACTTGTGGAGAAGTTCAAGGTTCGTTTACTTGTATCGAGACAGTGGGCGGAGTTTATACTCTTTCGCCCATCGCTGTAAGGGAAGACACAGAGCGACTATGACAGGTTGAACATCTGAACAGGTACTTTTGAAAGTAGATAATTTGGAATATGGAACAAAGCAAACAAAATCTTGATCAATGGATTAAATAACGCGTTAAATTATACGGTTAATGTGAGAATCAAGAACCACTTCGTAAACATGTAACCACTTTTAAAACATAAAGCAAAGAAAGCCATGGCAGTTCGGCCAGTAGAATGGCTTATTGTCAATGCGTAACAGACCTTCATAAAGAAAGGTACTGAGTCTTTTGACGGCTTATTTGAAATGTGTTTGTACTGCTGTACACTGTGTAATGTAATTACATGGGACTTTGAGCCTGCGTAGAGGTTGTGCTAACATGAAATGTTTGTATGAGTCAAGAAAACGCCATATTCCTCTTAATTGTAGCCTTAGCTGACAGCCGATTTCCTGACATTGACTACCAGAAGGAACGCGATCCACATGCTTTGCTAGGTCCAGTGTGTAATTTATCTAATCACCACAAATGACCATTAGGCCGACTACATAACAGACTTGTGAATCGCTGGTTCTCGTGCTAGATATGTTTACTACTGTAAACGCTAACAAATTCCACTTCATTAAATTCTGGAATATTAGTTGTTGCCATTCTAGGATATTTTGTTTGCGTCCTTGTTAAGATAACACTTGATTTCACGAATGCTAGCAGTACAGTACTTTGCCTGACTGTATCGGAGCTTCGGAAGGGTAGTGTAGCTCTATGAAGTGCTATAAAGTTTTGAGGTGGCCACATAAAGGGTAGACCTAACGCTGAGAGATTATAGGGACCATCGCAATGCTGACGAACTGGAAATAAAGGAATGTACAAGTAGTACCCCCCGTGTCCTTTTGAAATCTCTGAAGAATTCATTCAAGATAGTTTTTAGTGATATCTGCGTCATTATACAAAAACATATTCTTCTACTTACTATGTATCTGGTTTGCAGTAGTTATGGTAAACCTTCCAAAAAAATTTGGCTTACAATAAATATTATTAAGTTGCAATGTTCCCGTTATTAGAGTGTTTCATAAAAATCTCTTTCCGAAACGAATAATTTAGCTCTTTAGCAGCGGGAGGTAGGACTGAGTGTTTCAGTCTCTACGCTCGTATGTATTGTTGCCGGAGATCCATGGGCCATTAAGTTTTCACCGGAAGGTGCACCTCCTTCAGTCGACGACCTCGCTGACTGGTGCAAAAATTATCCTCGGCGTGGCGGCGGCGGTCGTCACAAATATCGGCTGGCTCTGAGCAGTGGGGGTGGCGTGCGCCGGGGGTGGGCGCGCCTAATTGCGCAGCACGGGCCGAGTGGCGTTCTGTGTCGGACACGGGCAGCCTGCAGCTGGCTCTGGCTCTGGCTCGGGCGCTGCGCTCGTTTGCTGCGTTATTTGGCTCCCGAATTCTGAAATGTAATCGAATTCGTCGCTTCCTGCCTCCAGCGTCGGTGCTCTACGCTGGATTCGAGAGGGGTCATTTCGACGACGCCGCGCCCAAAGGAAGCGCCTATTTACACCGCTACTCATCGCGCACCAAACTCGGGAAAAATTCTCCGCGCAACGTAAAAGGTGTTTCCATTTGCTTTTCCAGAACAGTTTTATTCATTTCTATGCAGTACAACAGTTTTCTGTTCTAGCACAGTTACAATCTACGTATCTGCAGCTTATTCCGCTGTTCCTCAGTCATTTATATGTCTTGAAGTGCATTTCAATTTTGGAGGTCAAATATAGGTTCTGTTAAAAATGGACTAATACCTGTAAAGTTAATCGCCTCATTCATTCACCCCAGGACCAGTACACGAACTTATTTTTCCACATTGGTGCTGCATTTATCTCGTATACCTAATTTCATCCTCAGTTAGCAATGCTCTGATGGCCTATCTGAGCTTATATGTATAGCCAAGATTAGCTGAAATTAAAATAAACATTAAGTCTCTAAACAGCATTTAATTTCAAGTAGAATGATATGTAGACCATCCAAATTATATAAAGATGTCCAGGCATTGTATCTGAGTCTGTTAGGTACTTGCATCAAAATATAGTAGCCTCTTTACTATCATGACTGTACATATGTATATGAAATAAAAACACCTACAGTTAACTCAGAAAAAAATTATTTTATGTCACCTGTTATAACTCCTCATAATAGTTTAATAGGGGAGGTTCATTAAGTTGCCACTCTCCATCCTACTTAAAATGTGTGTCACAACAATTACCCGTAGACATAAATACATTACTCTGAACACTGCAGACAATTTGTCTAACCTGTGTGTCATGTAACACAAATCTGGCGTCAGTTATTTAGTAAACAAATAACAGTGAATTGCGTTCAAATTACAGCACTGGTAACAGAGTTTTTATAGATTTCATGAAGCAGCTTACAGAAATTTTTAATCTTAAGTCACTCTAACATGTAAGAAGCATTGACAAATTCATTCCTGCTGAATACATAGTCCTGCAATTTCAGCAATGTAATATATTTGGGAATAGTTTGTTCCAGAATATTTAAGACATCGGTGCTTAGCAGATTTCATGAATACACCAGCATTCTACACTCATCAATTTCCCGTAGCAGCGACTTAATGGATGAGCTCAAACTGTTGGATGATGCTTCAATATTCTGAACTTGTGGTATATACTCGTTATCATCACTTAAATTAAGAAGCAACAGTATCGCTCTGCATTCAACACATTTAGTACTCGATATTGTGTGCTTCCTTTACACCTGAAAACAAAAATAATATGCAATCGTTTTTTCATGTTTTAAAGTTAAATGCAGTGCTGTGAATGTCATACATTAACAGCAGTTAAGAAAAGGATTCTCCCCACTACTTAAATGCTCTCAAAGGGTGGACATGTCAAAACATGCAGCCCAACAGCTCCCCTGCTCATCTGTTTCAATATAGCCTGCAATTCAGTATTACAGATTGCACATTGCTATATGACAGTGTCAGATGGGGAGACAAGCGATATTTTACGTTAAAATGTATTGATAAAAAACCTAAGCCAAGTTCGCTAAAATTCTTCTACTGATTACTACTGTGAGCATATTGATGAGACAATACAGAAAATTTCTAAAATTTGGTGAACAACGGCCAAATATATTTGATATTTAAATGTCCATTTTACGATCTATTCCAATAAAATTTATTACTTAATTAGTGTATATCAGCCACCACGCATTACACGTCGTCATAATCTGTTAGGAGAGTTGCTGTTGTCATGTACACACTGAAAAATTTTATAGGTCGTACAAAAATGAAGACTTACAAAAGTACTTGCCTGTGGTATAAACCTATAGTTTTACCTAAATTAGTTGTCATGGTTACATAATTTACGACGTTAGTCACATTTACATTCACTGAGGTCACGAAAGTTATCGGTTACCTCGTAATATCGTATAGGACCTATTTTTGACTGGTCTAGCCCAAGAATTCGATGTGTCATGAACTCAACAAGACGTTGAAAGTCCCCTGCAGAAATAATGAGCCACCCATAAATGCGAAAGTATTGCTGGTGTACCATTTTGTGCATGAACTGACCTCTTGATTATGTCCTATAGTTGTTCGATTGGATTCATGTCGGGTAATCTGGCTGGCAAAATTATTCGTTGGAATTGTCCGGAATGTTCATCAAACCAATAGTGAATAATTGTGATCTGGCCACGTGACGCATTGTTTTTACCGAACATGAAGTGCATGAATGACTACAAATAGTCTCCAAGTAGCCGAACATAAATATTTCCAGCCATCGATCGGTTCAGTTACACAAGAGGACCCAGTCAATTCCATGTAAACAGAGGCACCGCCATCTTCTACAGAGCCTTTTTGACAATTTGGATATATGGCTTCAAAGGGCCTGTCATAATCTAACAGTCTCATCAGCTCTTAGAACTGAAATCTGGACTCATCTGAGCAGGATACTGTTTTTCAGTCGTCTAGGGTCCAAGCGATATAGCACAAGCCAGGGAGCTGCGCTTCAGGCAATGTCGTGACATTACCAAATACAGTCGTGTCGGCCGTCTGCTCCCATAGCCCATTAACGCCAAATTTTGCCACATTGTCCCAACGGATATTTTCATTGTATGACCCACATTGATTGCAGGAGTGGCTCCAGGCAGTGCTGCTTGACTGTTAGCACTGGCAACTCTACGCAAACGCCTTTGCAGCTGCTGTCAGTGATTAAGTGAAGGCCGTCGGCCACTGCGTTGTCATCTGTGGTGAGAAGAGATGCCTGAATTTTTGACACTGCGGATCTCGGAATACTGAATTCTGTTCTGTTTTACGAAAGCCGGCCGGGGTGGCCGAGCGGTTCTAGGCGCTACAGTCTGGAACCGCGCGACCGCTACGGTCGCAGGTTCGAATCCTGCCTCGGGCATGGATGTGTGTGATGTCCTTAGGTTAGTTAGGTTTAAGTAGTTCTAATTTCTAGGGGACTGATGACCTCAGCAGTTAAGTCCCATAGTGTTCAGAGACATTTCAACCATTTTTTTGTTTTACGAAATGGAACGTCCATTCGTTTAGAGCCAATTATCGTTTTGCGTTCAAAGCCTGTTAATGACTGTCGTGTGGAAGTAATCATGTTGGAAACCTTTTCGCATGTATCACCTCAGTACAAGCCTCTGAGGATAACATGCTCTTTTAAACCTTGTGTATGAAATACTACCACCAACTGTGTATGTCCATATAGCTGTCCCAAATTCAGTATGTGCTGCGCCTGGTTCAGGCTGATGAGCAGAGATCCTGCTCTCTTCTGCACACAGAGAGTGTGTGTTAACCATGAGGTGTGCTCAGCCAGAGTGAGTGCTGAGCTGGCCGAAGATTGCACTCACGTCTGGGCACGGTGTGGTGTGATGACAGAGGAAATATTGCAAGTCACATATCTGAGGGGTGTGTGTGTGTGTGTGTGTGTGTGTGTGTGTGTGTGTGTAAGACATGTATATAGTGAAAATGAATTTGCGTTTTCGAGATTCAGTGAGAAACTCAGTTCATGGAATCATGGGAGATTACAGATCATGCTGCACATGTTGTCACATTCTCTCAGTCAGTGTAGTATCGATACAGATTAGAAAGACATATTGAAGACCTACCTAAAATCTGTAATACTTTTTACTGTAACTTGTTACTTTTTTTGTCTTCAGTGCAGAGACTGGTTTGATGCAGCTCTCCATGCTACTCTATCCTGTGCAAGCTTCTTCATCTCCCACTACCTACTGCAAACTACATCCTTCTGAATCTACTCAGTGTATTCGTCTCTTGGTCTCCCTCTACGACTTTTACCCTCCACGCTGCCCTCCAATACTAAATTGGTGATCCCGTGATGCCTCAGAACATGTCCTACCAACCGATCCCTTCTTCTAGTCACGTTGTCCCACAATTTTCTATTCTCTCCAATTCTATTCAATACTTCCTCATTAGTTATGTGATCTACCCATCTAATCTTCAGCATTCCTTTATAGCACCACATTTAGAAAGCTTCTATTCTCTTCTTGTCCAAACTATTTAGCGTGCACGTTTCACTTCTATACATGGCTACACTCCATACAAATACTTTCAGAAACGACTTCCTGACACTTGAATCTATACTAGATATTAACAAATTTCTCTTCTTCAGAAACACTTTCCCTGCCATTGCCAGTCTCCATTTTATATCCTCTCTACTTCAGCCATCATCAGTTATTTTGCTCCCCCAGTAGCTTGTTACTTATGCTTCTGCATTTTAAAGGGAAACACATCGCCCATTTGTGGCCTTTGCTACCCCACATAAGCTAGTTGGCTGAAGCAATGTTATTTATATTATTCTCCTACTGCGAATATACCCTTAAACGCCAGAGAAAAAATTCTCACTCATCACAATGAGTGCTAGATAGTAGTTTCAAGTGTCCACTATACTGGGTCTTCATTTTAACTCAAGGCATTGAAATATCTCGGCATGCTACTCAGTGGCCCTTGAATATCCAATGGTTCGTGGGACACCATCTTCACGCTGCGAGGGTAGAAGAGGTCAGTATTTCATGACTTCTCATTGAAAACGTCATTCACAACGTTGTATTCCTCTGACATATCGAAGAGGGGACTACTCGATTTTCCACTGAGGTCATGTAGTGAACTACGATGTATCATAACAGGCAGTACACTGCACCCGTAGCTCATGTATCGTACAGACGTAGAACAAATAGCTTCTCTAAATTACATTATACTAGTACAGTGTTTATTGCCCGCACACCTATGTATCATTTGGAGAACAGACGTTCAAGGGGACAATGAATGTTGCAACCACAGAAGAAAAAATTTAAATAATCTTGATTTACAGAGAATGTAGGAGAAATGTTGAGGATGCTGATGCCTTGTGTGTAGAGCGCTTTCCACAGAGTACTCGCTCTCGTTCGTTCCTTGACAAGGACGTGAACGCCTTTATGTCTGATGGTACCGTACAGACTGGCAAAAGAAAACAAAGCAAACTTGTTAGACGCGACGCTAATGAAATAGCCGTATTATCCGCAATTCACCACAACCCATGGATAAGCACCCACCAATTACACAACGATTCCAGTGTGTCCGTAGGTAGTATTTTCACAATACTGTATCATCATAAGTATCATAACTACCATCATAAGTACCACGTGCCACTGCATCAGGAATTTCATAGGACCGATTTCCATAACCAAGCAGTGTTTTGTGACTGGGCACATCGACAAATGCAAATGACTCCCACGTTCCTTGCCAAGTTACAGTTTTCCGATAAGTCTACATATACAAATAATCACATTGTTAACTGGCATAACATGCATTACTGGAGTATGGACAATCCTCACTGGTTACAGCTAGGTGACCCTGGCCGGTTAACGTATGGTGTCGCATCATGGAGAAAAAATTCATTTTTCTGTATTTTACCAATGGCACCTTGAATGGACCCAAATATCGACCGTTTTTTTAAATAGTGTCTGCTTGTACTACTGCAGAATGTCGCCCTGGATATGATACATCCTGACAGATTAAAAATGTGTGCCCGACCGAGACTCGAAGTCGGGACGTTTGCCTTTCTCGGGCAAGTGGCAGAGCACTTGCCCACGAAACGCAAATGCCTCCAGTTCGAGCCTCTGTCCGGCACATAGTTTTAATCTTCCACGAAGTTTCGTATCAGTGCACACTCCATTGCAGAGTGAAAATTTCATTCTGATTGCTATGGATGCTCGACAGTGGATGTGTTTCTAGCATGATGGTTACTCAGCACATTATGCACCTGAAGCATGGGAGGTATTAGACATAGTTTACACCTGTCAGTAGATGGTCAGAGATGGCGCTGCTACTTGCCCACTAGGTCGCCGGATTTCTGTCTGTGGGGATATTTAAAAGATAAGTGTACCAGCATGTGCCAACAGGCCGTGAAGACATTTTCAACCAAATCAGAAACGCCTGTACTGACATTCCAGCAGATATGCCTCTGTCATGTGTAAGGACGTTTGAAAAGCAAATCACTGAGTGTACTGAAGTTGGTGGTACTGCATCTCAATACTTACTCTATTTGGAAATGTAGAGCAGTGTCTGCTTCAAGTCAAGTCCATAGTGGCGCATACGTTGGAGGAATACAACGCTACGAATGGTATTTCTGATTAGAAGTTACGATACTTGCCTGTTCCTCACAACATGGAAGGGGCTCCCACATGCCATCGCATATTCAAGGGCCATTGAGTAGGATGTCGCAAATTACGGTTGTGTACTAATTTCTATTCCTTCCATTACAGAGCCACCAGTGGTGAAGCGCAGAAAATGCTTCTGACAATACGTATGTACATTTTGCAGTAGAATCGTAATCTGCAATACAAAATGGGAGTTCCCATTGAATATTTCAGAGTTGCCCTCCGCCATCCACGCAAGGTGTAGATGGGAGTTCGGCTGTGATATCATTGCATGTCCGTCCGAAGACAAACTGATTGGAGTAATAACTTGTGTGGTGTCACCGCCAGACACCACACTTGCTAGGTGGTAGCCTTTAAATCGGCCGCGGTCCGTTAGTATACGTCGGACCCGCGTGTCGCCACTATCAGAGATAGCAGACCGAGCGCCGCCACACGGCAGGTCTAGAGAGACTTCCTAGCACTCGCCCCAGTTGTACAGCCGACTTTACTAGCGATGGTTCACTGACAAAATACGCTCTCATTTGCCGAGACGATAGTTAGCATAGCCTTCAGCTACGTCATTTGCTACGACCTAGCAAGGCGCCATTATCAGTTGCTATTGATATTGTAAAGAATGTACAAGAGCTACGTTCAACATTAATGGATTAAAGTTAAGTATTCCACCAGCTACATCTTTTCTTTCTAGTCTAACTTCCTTGTCCTGTTCCAGACCTCACGCCAGCCTGCATGGGCTAAAACGCGTGCCTCTCGGCTTCCTCTTACATTAGTGGGTTGGCCCTCTTGCCAATCCACCACATTTTGGCGACCAGGTTTTCCGCGTTCTTATCGATATTGCCCTGATTTACTTGTGTAATGGCTTCGCCACAATCTCCAGATGTACAGTTCGAATTTTATCGCTTACAGAATCAGCAGACGCAGGCCTTACTGGATGCCCTTGGACAGCTCGTCCAGGGTCAACGAGCAATGCAAAACGATGCGGCAGCTGCTGCTCCACCGCTACCGCAGCCACAACACGCTGTTGCACCAACTTTTCGTCCTTTTGATGCTGCACTGGAAAGCTGGACGGAGTGGTCACGCCAATTTGGATTCCATCTCGCCGCCTACAGAATTCAAGGTAATGAGCGGCAGCCTTTTCTCCTTTCCTCCGTAGGCGTCCAAACGTACCGTGTGATAGTGAAATTATTTCCCCGACGTGACGTAGCAACTCTGTCCTACGACGAAATTTTGTCTGCATTAGATGCATATTTCAAAGAATCAGTCAATGTAGTTGCCAAACGGTATGCCTTCTTTCGTACAAAACGTACGGCAGGTCAGACTAATCGGGAGTGGGTTGCAACCTTCCAAGGCCTTACTAGGGATTGTGCTTTTGAGTTTCAATGCGGACTACCTTATTCAGATACCATGGTACGCGATGCAATTGCACAGAACGTTTCTGATGTTTGTATAAGGGAACAGATTTTGAAAGTAGTCAATCCCTCCCTTCAACAAGTGATGGACATATTGGATCGGCAGGACACAATTGACTTTGCTCAGGAAACATTTGAAACTTCACCAGCCGTGTGTCACGTTAACCGGCCCACTGGGCGCGCTGCACGGAACAGGAAACAGTCCTCGCGCCCGGCCGCGCAACGGCCGCCAGGCTCTCAGCCACGTGTGCCGCACAGGCATGCAAATGCAGTGCTAAAATCATGCCCGTGGTGTGCTACTAAACATTCGCGTGAGAATTGCCCGTCACGCCAGGCTATTTGCTTTTTCTGTAATAAAAAAGGACATGTTCAGAGTGTTTGCCAGAAAAAGCTCAGATCGAACACTCACAACCATTCCAGGCCCTTTGCTTCGCGCCGAATTCCAACCAAGGATACTCTGGCTCGTGACACTTCGCCCATGGAAATTCATGTAGTTCATTCCACTCCACCCAGTGCCTCTCTCTCTAACAGTGACTGTGTTCGTCCCACAAATAGTGTGCGTCGACATCGCCGGAAATCCCGTCAAGTCGCAAGTGATTCTGTACCAGTGTCAGTTCACATTGCACGAGACAGTCGCTCTTGTCGTCAACAGGACAATAAACCTTTTGTAGACTTGGACATTAACGGCAAAGTGATACCATTCCAGCTCGATACCGGAGCTGCAGTTTCAGTGATCAGTCAAGAAACGTACAAACAGCTGGGCACACCTCCGTTGCATGCCGCAAATGTTAGGTTAAATAGCTGTTCAGGACAAGCAATCCCTGTGTTAGGACAGTGCAGCCTTCTTGCAACATACAAACGACAAACAAAACTTGTGTCATTGTACCTCCTTCGTTCTTCTTCTGCAGTGAACTTGGTTGGTTTCGATTTATTTCAGTTGTTTAACATGTCTATAGTAAATCAGGTCCTATCAGTGAACCAGACTGTGCCTTCAGACAGTGTTTCTCGTCTATGTGAAGAGTTTGCAGACATTTTTGCACCAGGCTTTGGTTGCGCTACGAACTATAAAGCACATTTAGAACTGAAAGTAAACGCGCAACCGAAATTTTTCAGAGCGCGCAATGTTCCCCACACATTGCGTGATGAGGTCGCAAGAACATTAAAGGATTTGGAATCACAAGGTGTGATTGAATGTGCGCAGGCTTCTCTCTGGGCATCACCCTTAGCAATTTCGCCAAAACCTTCCGGAAAATTGAGACTTTGTGTGGACTTCAAGGCAAGAGTGAATCCACAACTAGTGATTGCAACTTTTCCTTTACCCCGCCCGGGAGATCTTTTTGACAAACTGTGCCCGGGTAAATATTTTTCGAAGTTGGACCTAGCAGATGCGTACTTGCAAATACCGGTGGACGAAGAATCCCAGCGCGTTTTGGTGGTTAACACGCATCTTGGTTTGTATCGATTCAAACAACTGCCATTCGGGTGTGCGTCCGCCCCTGCATTGTTTCAGCAATATCTACAAACTGTTTGTGCGTCGGTCCCTACAGCAGCAAACTATCTGGACGATATTGTGATCTCTGAAAAGACGGAAGAAGAACATTTAGCCAATCTCAGAACATTATTTCAGGTCTTGCGACAAAATGGTCTTCGCTTGCGGAAGGACAAATGTGTGTTTTTTGCTCGTGACTTACCCTACCTGGGACATGTACTCAATGCGCAAGGCATACATCCCAGTCCCGAGCACCTCCGTGCCATACAAGACTTGCCTTCGCCGCAGAATTTGAAGCAGCTACAGAGTGTGCTGGGAAAAATTAACTATTATAACAAATATGTGCGCCACGCCTCTTCCATTTCAGCTCCGCTTCATCTCTTACGCCGTAAAGGTGTTCCGTTCGTCTGGACGACGGAATGCGAACGCGCCTTTCGCCAGTTGAAATCGGCGTTGCTTTCCAATACTTGCCTTACGCCATTCGATCCCCAGAAACCCCTTTTGTTGATGGTGGATGCATCGGATTTCGGGATCGGTGCTGTGCTTGCGCACAAAGATGGATCGCACGATCGCCCTATTGCCTTTGCGTCCAAATTGCTCTCATCTGCGCAAAGAAATTATTCACAGATCGAGAAAGAAGCATTGGCTCTCGTATTTGGTGTTACAAAGTTTCATGATTTTTTGTATGGTCGTCACTTTACCATCATCACAGACCACAAACCTTTGACATCGCTTTTTCATCCGAACAAGCCTGTACCTCGGCGTACAGCGCAGAAATTCATTCGCTGGTCTATTTTCCTCTCGCAGTACCGCTACGATATCTTTTATCGGTCCACTGCTAAGCACGGAAACGCCGATGCGTTGTCCCGTTTGCCTGTTGCTGAGGATAGAGCATTCGATTCTTCCGAACTTGCTTGCATGTTCATTCATGCGGAAACCGATGACGTAATCGAATCGTTTCCGATTGATTTTCGTCGTGTAGCTACAGCCACAGCTGCCGACCATGTCCTTGCTCCCGTTCTGCGTTTTGTTGCTACCCAATGGCCCTTGTCAAAGTCACGGATCGAGGATCCGTTGGTTCGCCGATTTTTTGCTCACAAGGAGAGACTTTTTGTTCGACGTGGTGTTTTGCTGTTGCGTTCTGATAATGATCAGTCCAGGATCGTGGTCCCACGTTCGTTACAGTCCTCTGTCTTACGGATTCTCCACCAAGGACATTGGGGTATAGTGAGAACGAAACAACTTGCTCGTCAGCACTGTACTTGGTTCGGAATCGATGCCGCGATTACGAATATGTGCTCTTCTTGCATGGCGTGTGCCGAACAACAATCCGCACCACCGCGGAAATTCTTTGCATGGCCAAAAGCCACTTCCCCTTGGCAACGCTTACACATCGATTTTGCTGGTCCATTCTGGAATGCTCGATGGTTGGTTCTGGTAGATTCATTCAGTAATTTTCCTTTTGTGGTCCGGATGTCTTCCACGACGTCATCTGCCACCATCCAAGCGTTATCTGCTATCTTTTGCATTGAAGGTCTGCCACAGACTATTGTTTCCGACAATGGCCCACAATCATTGTCCGCAGAATGTCAGTCATTCTGCACGGCCAATGGTATTCAACATCTGACGTCCGCGCCGTTTTCGCCACACTCAAACGGTGCCGCTGAACGATTGATCAGGACTTTCAAGTCCCAGATGTTGAAGTTGAAAGAGTCGCATCTCGGGAGGACGCGTTATTGCTCTTTTTGTCCTCGTATCGCTCTCAGCCCCGAGATGGTCGCTCACCGGCTGAGTTGCTCCGTGGTCGTCCTCATCGAATCTTGATGTCTTTGCTACATCCGCCGCATCAGGTTCCTGTGCAGCGGTAGACGCCTGCTTTTGCTACAGGCGACGTTGTTTACTATCGTCACTATCGAGGTTCACGGCGTTGGCTCGAAGGGCGCATTCTTCGCTGCCTCGGCCACGCTATGTATCTGGTTTTGGGGGCCTCTGGTGAGGTGCGCCGGCATCTCAATCAGCTGCGCCTGTCGCACGGGATCTGCCGCTCCCCGTCTGCTTTCAGCGACGGTGCCGTCCGGTCAGCGCCCTGGGGACCCATCTACTGGCTCGCCTCAGCCCCAGGTGTTACCGACGCTGCCTTCTATTTTGCCCCATGGCGACGCGCCGCCGCCGCCGCCTGTTCTCCCGCCGGCGACACCCGCAGTGGACGTGTCGCTGCAAACGCCGGGCGCCTCACTGGGTCACGCGCCGCCGATTGCTTCCCGTGACCAGTTGTCCTCCGATATGGAACTCTTGCCCGCGCCGGACCATATGTCGTCTTCGCCCGTCGGGTGCCCCGGCCCGATGGAGGTCGACCCTTCGGCCCCTCCTGTCTCTCTGCGGGCGCATACACCGCATGTTGGCGTGCACCCTGGAGCAGGTTTTCAGGCGTTCCCTAGCTCCCCGCGGTCCGAATGGCAGGATGCGGGTGGCACAGCCTCGCCTGTTGTTCGGCTCCCCACCTCGTCGCATACGTCAACATGGGGTCCTCCCCACGGCGGGCGGAAGCCTTATGCCACAACCGTACGCCGATTTGCGGGGGAGGAATGTGGTGTCACCGCCAGACACCACAGTTGCTTGGTGGTAGCCTTTAAATCGGCCGCGGTCCGTTAGTATACGTCGGACCCGCGTGTCGCCACTATCAGAGATTGCAGACCGAGCGCCGCCACACGGCAGGTCTAGAGAGACTTCCTAGCACTCGCCCCAGTTGTACAGCCGACTTTGCTAGCGATGGTTCACTGACAAAATACGCTCTCATTTGCCGAGACGATAGTTAGAATAACCTTCAGCTACGTCATTTGCTACGACCTAGCAAGGCGCCATTATCAGTTGCTATTGATATTGTAAAGAATGTACAAGAGCTACGTTCAACATTAATGGATTAAAGTTAAGTATTCCACCAGCTACATCTTTTCTTTCTAGTCTAACTTCCGTGTCCTGTTCCAGACCTCACGCCAGCCTGCGTGAGCTAAAACGCGTGCCTTTCAGCTTCCTCTTACATTAGTGGGTTGGCCCTCTTGCAAATCCACAACAACTTGCTTGGTCAGATGTGTAGTTTTCGAGATATTTCACTGTCTTCAGTTAAAATGAACACCCTGTATATTGTTAACACTTGATACAATGGCCAGAATAATAACACACCTGTGTGCTATATATAAAGCGCAAAGAGTGCGAGTTTGCATACTAGTTAAATGGACTCATAAGTTTAATGGTAAATTTACTAGTTACAGTTAAGTGGTGTGTATTATCATTCCCACAAGCAGTCGGTTAATTCACTATGTTATGGCAGAAGTGTAGCCCATCTGTATACTTCAACCATGTATTGGATGCGGATAGTACATCTCTGTTGCAAGTTGTACAAAAATGTTCGGAAGTTATTCCGTTGATTGGATGGATTTGACACCCACCAGGACACAACGAAGCTAGTTGCTAGTACACCTGGCTTCCCCTACAACTGGACTACAAATAAGGTTGCATTTCTAGCAATATGGAAATTTTACATAATTCACCAAAAGGGCTATTTCTTAATACGTTGTAAGAAATTGAAATTTATTCTCATTCTAAAAGCAAACACTTATCTGTTATAAACGAGCAGCTAGACTTCAAAGACTAAATGTTTTTGAGCTATTTGACTGTCTGCTTTAGAATACTTACTCTGATGTCCTGATTTTAGAACTTGACAAATATGGTTTACACCCTTTTTCACACTTTCGTCTGTGACCAATATTATTTTTGTTCATTTTTCTCTACTTATATACAATGGCTCATGATATTTCTCTTTAATTTCAAAATATTTTTTTACATCTTTGTACTATATTATTACATTTACAAATAAATGACATATCAGGTAAGTCATAGTGTATCACTACGCTACTGCGTACGATACTTATTAAAGCCTGTACTATGGTAAGTTGACGGGCTACACCTTATAAGAAAGGATTATGGGGTAGATATTGACCGCGTGTACCCGAATGGAGGCAAAATGAGACTTTCACCCACTCAGTAACAACAATGATGCGTCAAGCAAGTCTGAAGTGCAACTACACGTTAGGACGGACAAGAAACGACACAGCAGATGCTACCAAATTGTTAATAATACGGTCGCCAGCCTAATTAGGCATTAACTGAGTTTCTTCCCAGTACAAGTTGATGTATGTTCATACAAAACAACACGTAATAGCACTGCATGATGTGGTAAATTTTAGAACCAGAAAATCTACTGAACTAATGATTTCACTTTCTGTACTAATGTGAACAACCCATAAATACACAATACACTATAATGTTTACTAAAAACTTCGTACTGTCTATTGATCTGATTAAAATCGGGCATAGGTTACCCTAGAAATAGCACTTTCGAAACATACATACAATGTCAATTTTGAAAAAGGTAAAACACTAATAAATTTTGGTTTTATATTGACTTTAACTTTGCTAGTCAAATCAGTTCAGTACACTTCAGAATTTAAATGAATAGAAAAGAATAAGGGGGGGGGGGGGCTGAAACTGTTATGATCACTGTACTGAGATTTTAGTTTATCGAAATCGTTAAGCACTCAAGATTTCCAATACATGAGTTACTACTCTTTTTGTCATATTTCTTGCTTATTTAACAATCATTATTTTTGTCTCAAATTAATTAAACTTCATTACTAAACCAATTTCAACATTATCTTCCAGCTTTACCAGACCTATATATTCATTAACAACAAAGTTCTTTAAGCATCATTCTAACATAGATAGGTCTGCAGGTAAGTATTATTAACATAAACTTTAAATCTTCATTTCGGGACACTCGGATTGCACAACATGTGGAAAGGTCCCTGTCTAGGTTAGTGATGAGGATAATTAAATGATAGGACAGTTCTGGTAAAAGTTAAGTTGTTATTGAACAGTCAGGAACAAAAGTGACACTGGTCCACACGAATACAGTACTAAAAGTTTCAACCTGTTCGTGTCGATGCGGCGGTTGGCGGGCGGCGAGATGGCGAGGCGCAAAGCACACATACAATCACAGCTATGACTCTTGATGTATCGGCACTTTGCTTCTTCTTAGCGTCGCAATACTTTTCCCTTTAGTGCCAATGGAATATAGCCATGCTGTATAGTCGTCGGAAACGGCACATCCGAGGCTCAATGAAATCACGTTTTCCAGGAGAGCCTCTTCGATCCAGAGCGTGTTTCTCAGACCGATGCCCAACTCCGACTACTACTGCTGAGCCCTTTATGCCGTGACGCGCCCGTGTGCATTTTCCCGCGCTCGCCTGCCATCCACCTTTTACCGCTCCCCTACAGACAGGGTATTCACCAAAGGTTTTGCATTCTACATATCCTAATACATTGCCTACCTATGGACCAGGCGCACAATTACAACTTTAACATCTTACAACAGTTTCAACATTCCTTACATTTCCATTTTGTTATAATATTGCTTGCAATTTGACATAAACATTAATATTCACATCGAAAATTGGTTACAGTTTCTTTAACATCATGGCATGAAAAAAAAAGAAATGAAATCAGAACATCGATTACACTAATTTAACGAAAATCAGAAGAAAAATTTATTATATGTACAGCTGTTGTTGTTACACATGCCCCTGTTTCCAGTAAATTTCACTAAGTGCAAATTTGATAGGAACACAAATTTTTATATTTATACAGTAGTTTTGAATCTTTGTGTGAATTTCCCATCCAAAAAGTTTATACCACAAGCTTCCTTTCACTCACATTATATAGGTCTACACTTTTTAACATATCAAGAACATTTACTTATCATTTACTTAAGTGCCTTTGGCACAGTCCAATCTCCTATCACAACATTATTTAAATAGCAAATTACTTATTTTTACTATATTTCTCAAAGAAATAATTTCAAAATCTGGAACACAAACATTTAACTACAAAAGCAAATGCAAATATCTATATACACTATAAGACAATTTGTTGCTGCTGGCATTGAATGTCAGTTCATTTCATTACTTACTAATAAACACACAATAATATTTAGAAAAATCACTACATATATTTGCTGCCTATTATTCAGATTTGGGCAGTCCATTTCGCATCATTTTACCACATCACCTGTACCTCACTTACAATTCTCCATTGACTATTTATCTGCCCTCATTGGTGTTTGGCAGTCCTTTATATTATGACTCATATACTGCCCACTTTGATTTTTGACAGTCCCATCTTTTATTTGGCTTGCAGCATTTACCCTTTCTTTTCATCCTTTTTCTCCATACATCTTTACATTTACAGTACATTTGGTAATCTGAAACTCACATAAGTACATTAGCACACTGATATTGGTACACGTATATTTACAAAGATTAGTTACATTTGGAATAAAATAGTTTCAGTATAAAATATAGCATATTTATTGCAAATTGCTTTCTGAGTGTACTTAGGTCACTCACTCCTAGGAACATACAGTTTCAGGTCCACAACATTTCTTACACCTAAAGGTTTTTTGGATTTTGGGTAGATCAGGTAGTAAGCATTATCGTGTGGAATGTTCTGTATTATATACGGTCCATTATAAATGTATTTAAATTTGGAAATTTCATGGTTCAGTTCACTAGACTTTTCGTGGGTTTTTAAAAGAACATAATCCCTAATTTTTATCATGACTTTTAGATCTAGATTCAGCTTTTTGCTTTGCGCTTTTTCTGACTAATTCTTTCTTTTGACTCAACCCCAAACTTGTACAAGGTGGAAACTCTAGTTTTTCCTCAATTAAACTTTTACTTCTGCTGCCTAACAAAATTTCTTCCGGTGGGAATCCAGTAGATTCATGATGTAAGGTGTTCATGACATTCTCAAAATCCGATATAAATCTACCCCAGGCTCTATGGTTATGACTGCAGTACGTTCTACACAATCTCCCGATTTCTCGCATGTACCTTTCAACCGGGTTGCTAGCAGGATGATAGGCTGCGATATATTTAATCTCCACTTCATTTTGCTCCATTCCTTCTTTCCAAATTTTGGATATGAACTGCGGACCATTGTCAGATAGTACTGCCTTGGGTTTCCCAATGGTTCTGAAGTATTCAACCAGCTACTAAATACAGCTTTTGCTGTTGCTTTTTTCAAGGGGTATAATTTCACAAACTTTGAGAATACTTCCAAAATTACTAAAATATATGCACAATTTCCCGAAGTTTTTGGGAGGGGACCATACAAATCTACAGATAATAATTCTAGGGTGTCTTCAGGTAATTTACTTTGCATTGGACCTCTACTAGTTCTGTTCGGTACTTTGGCCTTTTGACAGACATCACACGACTTAATCCGTTCCTTTACCTTCTTACTGGCACTACCAGCAATCACTACTACATTATTCAATTTATCCAAACATTTCTTTGGCCCACTATGCCCCAATGCTAAATGAAAATAATCTACGACATCAGTATCAAACTGGTGTGGCCAACATACTCTCCATTCCTCAGTGACTAAATCTTTCCTCCTATATAAAATGCCTTTAAAATTTTGTAATATTTCATAATTTGAGGATACTGCACACTGTCAAATTTTACCTTCACAGATTTCCATGTCGGATCCTCATTCTGATGGTATCTCATATTTTTACATATTTGCTCAATTTTCCTTTTTCCTGAAACCTCTTTCATATACCTGATCTGAAAAGTACCCTCTTCACCATTTTCATTGGGCACTTCACTCATACCATTAGGCAATCGAGATAAAGCATCTGCCACATAATTCTCAGTACCCTTAACATAGCAAATCTCGTAATCAAATTGTTGCAGGTACAAAGCCCAACGAGTTAGCCTACCATTAAGTAAACGACAATCTTTAAGAAAAGTTAAAGCTTTGTGGTCAGTATGTATGATGAGCTTATGGCCCCACAGATAATTTCTGAATTTCTTTAACCCCCATATAATGGCTAAAGCTTCCTTTTCCGATATAGTGTAGTTTCTCTCGTATTTTGTTAGAGTTCTACTTGCAGACGCGATAGTCCTGTGTTCGATTTCTTTGCCATCACCGATTTCTTGGAAAACTTGTATACCAATTCCATAAGCACTGCCGTCAGTACTCATGTGGAAAGGTTTTGACAGTATGGGGTGATGCAAAATATTGTCATTCAAAAGTTCACTTTTTAAATTTTCGAAATCTCTCATACACCCTTCAGTCCACACAAAAGCACTATTTTTCTTAAGTAGATTATTCAAATGAGGACTATTAAAAACTTGCCCCTTGACGAATTTTCTATGGAACCCACATAAACCTAAAAAGGCTTTCAACTGTTTTCTATTTCTAGGAGCTGGACACCCTGCTATTGCACTTAACTTTTCCGGGTCCTTGCCAATACCGGTCGTAGTAATAATGTGCCCCAGAAACTTTATTTCCGACTTCACAAATTCACATTTCTTCCACTTAAGTGTCATGCCCCCTGCTTGTCACTCTCATCAATTAACCTCTGGACATGGTACACCTCATACATGTTTGTCAAACCATCATTCCCTTGGTCGATCTCCAACAATAAAGAATCAATTTCTGACTCGAACACCTTCCCATTTTCCTCAAACTTTAATTCCAAATTTCTAGATGCATTATTAATTTTAATCACTTCCTGGCTACAATCAATAATCACCTTCTCTTTATCTAACCAATCTATTCCCAGAATCATTTCAGTACTCAAGTCTGGCACAACCAAAAAATCGTGTTCAAAATTTTGTCCTTTTATACTAAATTCAACCAAAATCTGGTCCTTATCGGCTTGCTAGTCTTGCCAGTAGCACCAACAATTTTTACACCCGTCACTGACATAATTACTAGTCCAGGCTTATCACAAATGTGTTCGAAAAACGACTGGGAGATTGCGCTTATCTGATATCCAGTATCAAGAAGTACTTGCAATTTCACATTATAAATTTCAATTGGTATTACAGTTTGTTTAACCGTCGAATGTTTTTCATTATTGTGGTCTTCCCTAAGCAAATCCGGGTCGACGATAACATCGTCCGAATATATGCTTTTAACATTCACCTCACCTATATCTGGCGGTTTCTTTGGTTCCGGGAGTTCAAAGTCATTAATTACTTGAACTCTTTGTAAAATAGACCCTGAGTCGTCTGGTGGCTCTTTCTTTCTTTGTTCAGTCTCAGCATCTGGGTTTTGTTTTGAAACTTCATCATCAATATATACAATATCGCAATTAACTGTATTTCCATTATTTCCACTATTACCGAAATATTCGTCATCTGAACTATCGTCAGAATCCGACCATTCTGGATCGCTTTCAGGTTCTAACATAAAAGCTTTTCTGAGACAGGCATTAAGTTCTCCCTCTGCATTTTCGTCAGGCTCTGATTTTAATTTAATATCCTCTTTTGGCAAACCGGCCTCATTATCAGCTTTACTCACATCCACTGTTACTTCATATTTAATGTAATCCTCATGGACTTCAATTATTTTCATGTAATCACCTGCCTCTTCCCCACGGTGCCTTTCGGTAGCAGCTTGTACTGTTGGCGGATCATTAACGGAAGTTACTTCCTCGTCTATGCTGAGGATTTCATTCTCCAATTCCTTTCTTTCTTTAACCTTCGACCTATCGGCAGCACGCATACTTTGCGCGGCGCTATTTACTCTCTCCTCTTTAAACTCGGGCCACGTCACCTTATCGACGTCCCTACTATCTCCTTTTTCACTAATTAACTTCCTTGCTTCATACTCCTTCTTAAAATCCTCCCACTCACATTGCTTGAGGCCCTTGTACAGATCGTCGATCTGCACACGCCAATTACTTACTTCCGCTAATTCAATCTCGCCTTTTACTTTTTTGCTAACACTGCTAACCGCACCTCTCTGTGTATCCACAGTTTCATCTATTATTTCCTTCGCCACGGAATTACCACTCGTAATGTATTCACCAGCTCTTACGGCAATGTTCGTATTTAATGCTGCCTCATCGCTAGCGGCTTCTCTCTGAACAGCTGTTCTGCTAGGCTGGGCCGTTGCCCTCTGATGCTCCACTCGCCTGTTAACAAGTATCGCTCTGCGCGGCAAAGATGACTCATTCGCGCTCGCAACTGAGGCCGCTTTCACACTATACGGTTTTGACCGTACGGCAAAAAGCCGTACGAGTTTTAGCCGTGCCTGTGTTGCTTTCACATTACACGGCTTTTTGACGTGACCAGTTGTTGGTGTCTATTCAGTTTGCTTAATGTGTGTATCAAGATGAACCGTAAACGAGTTGTTGCTTTGTGGTTGCTTCATCGTCGCCGCAAAAGAAAAGGTCGTCTTTTGTGGGTACACCCCATTAACCAGAGAAGAGACGAAGTGGGTTTATTTTATACACTCTTTGAAGATTTGAGGAACGACGGAAATAAATTCTTTAACTATTTCCGAATGTCTATTACCTCGTTTGACGAATTACATAGAAAACTAAAGGATGTGTTACAACGACAAAACACACAATTCCGCAATTGCATCCAACCTGTTCAAATGCTGGCTATCACGTTAAGGTAATTTAATACATAAAAACTAGTTCTGTTTATTTACTTATTTATTTGTGTTTTACATTTTTATTACGCTCAGATTATGAAGTAGAAAAGTCAATATCAATATCAGCAGTTGAAACCAAAGAGTTTGTAGCAGGACTGACTGTACTGTCACTTTGTGGCGACAGGCTCTCTGCAAAAACGTTGTAGAACTGCGTTGTTGATGGTGGGCCTTCATGGCTACTTGTGGAAGGCGAAGGGTATGGTGGTGGCACTTTATTAATTCGTTGATAAGAACTGCGACCTTGAGAAGTCTGTAATGGTTGTTCGAGAAAAGTAGTTGGGTTTGGTGCAGCTGGAGGAGGACGAATCTGATGCGTATGGTAAGAGGATATTGGAGCAGCATTTTCCATAGGTGAATAAGAATAAGCTTGAAATCTATTATTATAGGGCATGGGAGGTGTGTAATGGGTAAATGGAGGAGGTTGAGCTGTCAATATATTTCTCCTTTCATATATATTTTCTATAACTTTGAGGACTCCCATCTGAAACTGAAGATAATCCTGTTCATCAAATTTTTCCAGATGAGGCTTCAGACTAAGTAAAAATGACATTTTGCTGCAAGGTTTGTCTTCTTCCAGAGCTCGTAATATTTTCATTTCGATTGCATCAGGTTTTCTATGTTTTCTGTTTGTATGGCACTCGCTTTTGGATGTTTGTTGTGTGGGTGCTGTATCAAATGGCCCAGAAACATTCTCAGTATTTTCGACGGAGCCCTGCGTTTCTATATCTTCTTCCAGTCTGGCGGTGCGTTCCGATTGAAAACTGTCCTCCGTCTCTCGAGCATCATACAGCTTTTTTAGAAACTGCAGCTGATCAGAATATACATACTTTTTCATTTTCTTTGCTGCTGAGCCACTTTTTTTCGCAGCTTGAATTTTTATGTTTGACTTCACAAAGGAGTCTCGTAGATTGGTCCACCTCCGTATTACTTCTATACCTACATCAAAAGAAAACAAAACTGTATGAAAACATTTTAATTTTGTATAGAAAAAAGCAAAACTGTAACAAAAAATGTCCACTGCAAACTAAATGTCACTGATTTTTTTTCGTTTTGTTCAGGTATCTGGCAAGCGGTTGTTCCTTCACTGACTTACATTTCCAGTACAGAATTGGGATTTCTACAGCAAGTAAAGTGGTTAATGATGTATGCACAGCAATTTGGTCATCACTGCGGGAAGAATGTATACAAAGACCGACCAAAGAGGTATGGGAATCAATAGCGGCTGGATTTGAACGTACTGCTAATTTCCCCCACTGCTTAGGAGCGGTGGATGGAAAACATATCCGTCTTACTGCCCCATTTAATAGCGGATCAATGTACTTCAATTACAAAGAATACTTTTCTGTGGTTCTGATGGCTGTAGCGGATTCCAACTACAGGTTCATTTATGTCGACGTAGGAAGTTATGGCAAAGACTGTGACTCTTCAGTGTTCAGACGGTCCAGTTTATGGAAGTCAATAGAAAGTAATTCCCTGGAATTTCCAGACGTCCAATGTCTGCCTGGTACGGAAGGTCCAAAAGTACCCTACTTCTTCGTGGGAGACGCAGCATTTGGCCTACACACGCATTTGCTCCGGCCTTTTGGGGGAACAAACTTGACAGTTGAGAAACGTGTATTTAATTACCGTTTGTGCAGAGCAAGGAGGTATGTGGAATGTGCTTTTGGCATCCTCACCAATAAGTGGCGGTTGTTTCACCGACCTTTAAATGTTCATCCAGATTTTGCAGTAAAAATGGTTAAAGCTTGCATTGTTTTACACAATTTTGTACGTCAGAGAGATGGATTTATAATTGAAGACACCACATCCTTCACTGGTTTGGAAGACTTAGCCCAAGATGCCAACATAAGAGGAGGACTGACAGCCAACGCCATAAGGAACACTCTTTGTAAATATTTTATGACAAATGCTGGAAGCGTGTCATGGCAGATGTCAAAGATATAAATTAACAAGCCTTTTCCTTTTTGTAGATTGTTTGTGAAAGCCTGCGACTGTATAGTAAATAGTTTTCTTTATAAATAAATTACTGCTACCACTCACGTTTTTAATCGTTTTGTTTATATTTTGTACGACGCGTTTCGGGAAATAATTCCGATCTTCAAGTGCGTTTTTTTCTCTAAGTTTTCATTATGTGTAGTGTTTTTTTATTTGTGAGGTCTTGTGCGTGTTTCTCTTATAAATTACAGTAAAGAAAACAGAATGCAAGACCTGACACATAAAAAGACACCACACATGATGAAAACTTAGAGAAAAACGCACTTAAGGATGGGAATTATTTCCCGAAACGCGTCGTGCAAAATATAAACAAAACAAAAAAAACGTGACTGGTAGCAGTAATTTACTTATAAACAAACGATTTACTTTTAGAATAAAATTTATAACGTTAAATAAAAACTGTTTAAAACGTATTAAATGTAATATTAATATATTAAATAAATACTTACCAAACGCATTTTTATCTTTGTCTTCCATCTCATCAAAATCTTGCTTCAGTGCTACGCAAACTTCCCGCCAAGCATTCTTTGTAGCAATACGATCTCTATACGCATCTAGAGTTTTGTCCCACAGAACAGGTCTTACTTCCACCAAGGTTATCAAAAGTTCAGTATCAATTTCATCCATTCTTCTACACTTTTCAGTAAACAAGAATAAACACAAATGAATAAAACGACACTACAACGAACTAGTCGACGCCGTACGGCTCAAAACCGTCCAGTGTGAAAGCATGCACTTAGTCACGTAGGCCACTGTTGTCGAACTTGCCGTACGGCGACCGTCTGTTGTAGTGGCAAGACACGGCTGCAGCACGGCACGGCAGCGGCATTTTGCCGTCGCCGTATAATGTGAAAGGCGCCATACATTTCTTCACACCTACAGCCGTACGGCTTTTTGCCGTACGGTCAAAACCGTATAGTGTGAAAGCGGCGTGACGCTTGTTTCGCAACAACACGTTGCGCCGTTCCACGCTTGTCTCTAACCTGTCTCATAACTTTACTGTGGGTCCGGTAACATTTCTTAAATCGGGGCCGGTACATACTGTCCGCTTCCGTTTGGCCCGCAACGTTCGCGGAAATCAGTTTCCCGCGTCGTTATTATTTTGCGCTGTGTACCCTCTACCGCGACCTGGAAAACTTCCTCTTCCTCTTCCTCTACCTCTACCTCTCTGTATCATATTGACGCGAAACCCATCGCCGTCATTTCTCTCGTCATTATTACGGTTATTCCTGTTACTAAAATTTTGATGATTGGCACGACTTTCGTGCCAATGGTCTTCGTCTTCGAACCTTTCGAGAAATGCTTGGAAGCTGTGATGATTGCTTCCCACGTATCTCTTCGAATCTTCTGGAAGCTTTTTATATAGCTCCCATATGATTTCCGAATCGGATCTTATCCCTCTTAAATGCGTCAACTTCCGGTACCAATATTCGCAGAAATCTTTCAAAGAATTCCTGCCCCTGTTATCATGAAGCTTGGCCATGATAAACTCGCGCCTTAAATGATCCTGTTTTTGTTCGGACCAATATTCTTCCGTAAACTTTTGCTTAAATTCTTCGAACGTCATTCGTTCGGTATTCAAATTAATTCCCCAGCGCTTAGCATCACCTGCTAAGGCGCTAATTACTACGTTTATCTTTTCCTGATCAGACAAGTGTTCAGGAAATATCCTCTCGCAATTTTTGATGAAATCTAACGGATGCCATCCGTTATGTTTCTTGGCGGAATCGAAGCGTTCCTCACCTTCTAACAGCTTTGTAAGTGGTGTGCCACTACAGACAACACCAGGTCTATCTTTAATTTTACTCTCAAGATCGAAAATTTTGCCTTGAATTTTCGAAGTATTTTGTTCACATTTTTGTACACATCCGGTAACTTTCTCACCTAAATCTCTTTCAGTGTCAGAAACTGCCTTTTTCAATTGTGAGATTCCGTGTTGACATTCGTTTACGATTTCAGTTTTAAGACCGAAAACTTTTTCGTCTACCTTTGTTTCAACCAGAGGCTCTACTTTCTCTTGGATGTTGAGGATTTCAACATCAAATCTACTGTTAATGTTGTCAATTTCCCCCTGCATAGTATCCATATTCTTGTTAATTGAGTCAATTTCAAATTTCATAGTATTTACTACAGAGCTTAAATTACCCACTTTTTTGTTCTACGTGTTCTATTTGTTTACTAATTTTAATTCCTTGTTCTTCGACCTGTGCTTTAAGCTGCCCAACGTGTGTTTTAAGTTGCTCGTTCTGTGTTTTGAACTGATTACTTTGTGTTTTAAGCTGCTCGTCAATGTGTGTTTTAAGCTGCTCGTTCTGTGTTTTGAGCTGATTACTTTGTGTTTTAAGCTGCTCGTCAACGTGTGTTTTAAGCTGACTAACCTGATTACTGACTTGTTTCTGAAGCTGATCATTCTGCGTTTTGAGCTGTTCTGCAACGTGTGTTTTAAGCTGATTATTCTGTCCCGCAATTTGTTTGGTTAATTGTTCAAATAAATCGTTCATGCTTAAAATTTTCACACTGTTTTGTTCTACGGTATCTGTGTGTTCCGATCCTACTTCAAAAGTTTCTTTCGTTTCTTTCTTTATCTGTGGAGAATCAAATATGTCAGTGGATTCATTCACATACCCACTATCATCTACAAAGTCAACCTCTACTTCCTGTTTTATCCCTTGCTGTGTTCGAGGCACTCTCGACATTTCAATCTGTTCGTTAACGTGTTCGTGATATTGTATGTACGCCAATTGTCTTCCGCTAACGCCATCTGTTATCTGGCTGCGTACACTCCTGTCATTGCCAGCCGCATTTTCCATTACGCTCGGCACACCTACTGTGTCTACGCCCCTGTCCATACTGAATGCAAATTACACCCCACTCCACCGTACTTGACGTTCCCTGCTATTTACTTTACTGAATTTTATTGCAATTCGTGCCACTGAACATCCACTGTTCGGTATTCACGTTAATTTGTGACCGACAACAACTGGATGTCCTATCACCGGGAAGCCACTTGTAACACTTCGCTACTGCGTACGATACTTATTAAAGCCTGTACTATGGTAAGTTGACGGGCTTCACCTTATAAGAAAGGATTTTGGGGTAGATATTGACCGCGTGTACCCGAATGGAGGCAAAATGAGACTTTCACCCACTCAGTAACAACAATGATGCGTCAAGCAAGTCTGAAGTGCAACTACACGTTAGGACGGACAAGAAACGACACAGCAGATGCTACCAAATTGTTAATAATACGGTCGCCAGCCTAATTAGGCATTAACTGAGTTTCTTCCCAGTACAAGTTGATGTATGTTCATACAAAACAACACGTAATAGCACTGCATGATGTGGTAAATTTTAGAACCAGAAAATCTACTGAACTAATGATTTCACTTTCTGTACTAATGTGAACAACCCATAAATACACAATACACTATAATGTTTACTAAAAACTTCGTACTGTCTATTGATCTGATTAAAATCGGGCATAGGTTACCCTAGAAATAGCACTTTCGAAACATACATACAATGTCAATTTTGAAAAAGGTAAAACACTAATAAATTTTGGTTTTATATTGACTTTAACTTTGCTAGTCAAATCAGTTCAGTACACTTCAGAATTTAAATGAATAGAAAAGAATAAGGGGGGGGGGGGGCTGAAACTGTTATGATCACTGTACTGAGATTTTAGTTTATCGAAATCGTTAAGCACTCAAGATTTCCAATACATGAGTTACTACTCTTTTTGTCATATTTCTTGCTTATTTAACAATCATTATTTTTGTCTCAAATTAATTAAACTTCATTACTAAACCAATTTCAACATTATCTTCCAACTTTGCCAGGCCTATATATTCATTAACAACAAAGTTCTTTAAGCATCATTCTAACATAGATAGGTCTGCAGGTAAGTATTATTAACATAAACTTTAAATCTTCATTTCGGGACACTCGGATTGCACAACATGTGGAAAGGACCCTGTCTAGGTTAGTGATGAGGATAATTAAATGATAGGACAGTTCTGGTAAAAGTTAAGTTGTTATTGAACAGTCAGGAACAAAAGTGACACTGGTCCACACGAATACAGTACTAAAAGTTTCAACCTGTTCGTGTCGATGCGGCGGTTGGCGGGCGGCGAGATGGCGAGGCGCAAAGCACACATACAATCACAGCTATGACTCTTGATGTATCGGCACTTTGCTTCTTCTTAGCGTCGCAATACTTTTCCCTTTAGTGCCAATGGAATATAGCCATGCTGTATAGTCGTCGGAAACGGCACATCCGAGGCTCAATGAAATCACGTTTTCCAGGAGAGCCTCTTCGATCCAGAGCGTGTTTCTCAGACCGATGCCCAACTCCGACTACTACTGCTGAGCCCTTTATGCCGTGACGCGCCCGTGTGCATTTTCCCGCGCTCGCCTGCCATCCACCTTTTACCGCTCCCCTACAGACAGGGTATTCACCAAAGGTTTTGCATTCCACATATCCTAATACATTGCCTACCTATGGACCAGGCGCACAATTACAACTTTAACATCTTACAACAGTTTCAACATTCCTTACATTTCCATTTTGTTATAATATTGCTTGCAATTTGACATAAACATTAATATTCACATCGAAAATTGGTTACAGTTCCTTTAACATCATGGCATGAAAAAAAAAAAAAGAAATGAAATCAGAACATCGATTACACTAATTTAACGAAAATCAGGAGAAAAATTTATTATATGTACAGCTGTTGTTGTTACAATAGCACTGAATTTTTAACTTATATTTGTTTTTTATGAAATAGTTTTAATCTATTTCGGTTCGACATTACTCAGTTTCACCAGTTTGTCTTAGAAATATAGATACATATTTTTCTTTACTATTACTAACACCTCATACCAGTTTATTACTATTTCCTAGAATATTAAAATATACAGCTATTACTATAGATCGACACGAACATTAACAGATACTGTTTATTTACATTCTTAGACTTTATATATTGATGGTTATCTACTTCATTTATCGATGTTTGTAGCTCTTTCAATGGAAACCGACCAAGATCAGAGTCTTCTATCTCCATAGTAGCGAACTGCTTCGTACATCCATGGAAGGTTGTCTACTGGACATGACCTATCGATATTGATAGCTATCTCTTTGGAAATTAGCCTGATGCTACATCTTTGGTGCTGCGTCTATCATCTCCATAGAAAACAACATCGTAATTATTTCCCAGCATACCTCTAGAGGGCAACCTACCGACAGTGAATGTGATATTTACATGATTCCTTTAGAAAGCTTTTAGTATATTTACTTCACAATAGCTGTGTTAGCGAGCTGTTTCTTCTTTATTGTAAAATTATTCTGCATAATATTTACATTTTATTGACCAATAAGTTAATCTGTTTGTAAATAATTCTCTCGTTTTATACCTGATTGGGTAATGTGGGTATCATGCTGCGACATGTAGGCGGAGCCTTCAGTATTTAAGAAGTAGCTGTACTGCTCCCTCCAGTAGTTGACTACCATAATTCAGCGGTTCCTGCTCCATGCATAGCTATTGTCCATCAAAATGGATAGATCTACGTTATGTAATTTTATAGCTAATTTTAATTTATAACCTGTATGGTATTACAGCCAGGCCCGAAAATGATCATGTAATGACTGAAAGCGGTCACCTTTGAATAACTGTGCGTTGCATTCTAGACTGTTATAGTTATTTTAAAATCCTGGCTGCCGACCCAACAGAGGGCGTTGATTATTGATCAGTCTTTTTTCAGCTGTCATATAGACATTTTATCTTTCATAGGTAATGTATGGGTTGCTACAGGCAATGTATTACGTATATTAATGTTTGACCGCCAATTCACCTTTAAATGCTGGGACCTATTCTCTTCATATATTTCCTTTTAAAAATTTTATATGGGTAACTGTATTCGTCTTTTAATGAATCACAATAAGTTTCTATGATAGTTATCAATATTTAAAAGACTGGTATATGTATTTTACCGAATGTGTTTTTATCAGATAATGTTTTTTGGGTAAATGATGACTACTTCTAATCCCACAGTAGTGACATCTACGGAGGATCTAGGCAAACAGATTTATGGTAGCTACTGCACTTCAGTAGTCAGTTGCAATAATGACTGTGTGGACGATGGTGGCCTATTCTACACCTTGTTTTAGATATATGTGATGATGTTGTGCTGATTATATTTATATGTTTTGACGATGCCATTATGGCCTTATCACTTTAGGATATGGTGTAAAAGAGGTAAGTTTTACCATATTTTATCTATACATTTCCATGGTTGTATGATAGTATATTGTGATACGTATTGCTGTATTGTGTTGAAAGACACACTGCTCACTAGGTGTATATATTCGTATATTGTAGGTCTGAGGATGGTCATTACCGACTGAAACCGATCATCGTCAAAAGAATTGATATTGTGATCAAAGACTGGAATAAAAAACATTTGACAGTATTGGATGACTGTTCGTATACACGACTATGTCGCAGTTGGCAAAATTTGCATAATGGAAAGATCGATTGAGTCATCTTACTCAATTCGAGGCATTACAATTGTTCCTTGAAATACACGCAGACGAATGATCTTACTGCAACTTTGGTTTGCACTGTCGTGAATCACGGAACAGTCTGGTACCCACAAGGTGACCGAAACAGCAAATTACTCACTCTGCTAGAATCTCCACTTAACACCGAGTGACATTAATCTTTATACCAGTACTACAGTCATGATGTGATTACTCTTGATACGATTTTGGTCTCCAAACACAACCAGAAGCGTGCCTCTCGGTATGGTTCTCAAACAATGATGGCCTTTTCCATTTATGTGCAGGGATTTCCATGTCGCATTCCGACACAAGATGCTAAGCGTTTTCGGCGTTTTCTCACAAACTCTGTTGATGGTGTAACTAAATTCTCTGGAAAGTCTTTGAGGACTTGTAGTGGGCACCAAGGTGGTTGAATTTAGCATATGAAGTCATTTCTGGAAACGTACCGTTTTCCCGCTACACGTAAAATACGACAATAAAAATTGCTCCCTGACTTCTGCTGCTTGTCGTCCACTTACAAGTATGATTTTTGTGACAACCACTGACTTCAAGACATATACAGTACCTCCATACCCTGTTCCGGTAGGCACGATCATCAATTCCAGGTCTTCCAGCGTCCGCTGTGGCCATAACGCACGCCAGTAGGACTTCCTCGGATCTCATATGGGTCCCGCAAACGAAGGATTACATGTGTCGCCACATGGAGTTCAGTTTGGGATAACCTGCAGACTAAGAAATCCGATAACTAAGATCTATCCACTGTTGTCCAGACCGGTGGTCCAGATTATCTTGGACCGCATGTGAAAAAAGAGATGATGTACCATCGTGCTGGAACCACATGTTTTGAGGCATATGCAGTGACACGTCTTCGACGAGCCCATGCAGGACGTAATACCTTAGGCAGTGGCGTCTAAAATGCGGGAGATTTGAACGTATGTTGTGATATTCTCTGTACAGCGGGAAAACGGTACGTTTTCGGATGTAAGTTCGTCAGCTAAACTTAACTGTCTTTAATGATTGTAACAAGCAATTTGGCTGCACTCTGTATAACGAATGTGTTTCCATTGGGGAATCAGGTTGAAAGGATACTTCATTCCAATGGTGGAAAGGGTTTCCGTTGGTGTAGTTATATGCTACCGTTTTCAGTGTGAAGAACTCTGAGGTACACCCATTGTAGCGACTAGCATGGCGGAAGTGTTTTAGCCATGGAGACCATTGGGAGCATCCTCCAGAATTTCGCATGATCAAGACCAAGTGGTAGTTGTGGTATACGTTGGTCGACAACTTTGGGTTGATTTAGCAGTTTTTCTCCAGATCCGAAATTGTTGCGAGGATCGGGCAAGATTTAAAAAAAAAATGGTTTAAATGACTCTGAGCACTATGGGACTTAACATCTGTGGTCATCAGTCCCCTAGAACTTAGAACTACTTAAACCTAACTAACCTAAGGACATCACACACATCCATGCCTGAGGCAGGATTCGAACCTGCGACCGTAGCGGTCACGCGGTTCCAGACTGAAGCGCCTAGACAAGATTTCAGTGCCCAGTAAATATAAGGTGATTAAAGACAGAGGAAAAGCTCAGACTGAGGAAGGATGACGAAGGAAAGTGGTATTACGCATTTTCAAAGGAACGATCCCAGAATTGCCTTAAGCGATTAGGTAAACCACTTAAAACGTAAATCTGGGTTTGAATTTCCACCCTTATGAATGGGTGTTCACTGTCCCTGCCAATGCGACTTCTTGGTCAATGGGAGAACTTTTCCATATCACCCGGACTGGTAAGTGCACAAGGATTTAATATGACAATGATTTTCTAGTTATTTGTTTAAAATTTAATTCTTGAATTTTTCTGAGCAGCGAGTTCATCGAATAGATGCTTTCTATTAGCTGCAGTTACACCTGAGGAAACGTTACTGCTTTTGAGTGAGAAACGTTTGCTAATCTGCAAAAACACGACAGACGGGCAGATGGGCTACACGGCGAAATGGAGATAGGGTGTTGCAAACCCAATTGGAGAGAACAGTGGAGGTACTGCAGGATGAAGCCATTTATTAGTTAACGGAGGACTAAACGGAAAAGTTTACATTTAAAATATATTTATGCTAACTAGGACGATATTCTCTACATTCTCAGTCTCTGCGATCCCCGGAAACTATATGCCAGGAAGGAAGCTGTCAGACAAAAGGTAGCAGATGACCTGGAGTGTTATAGCAAAACAGGGAAACCCCGGGCGTTTGACGGTTGCAGGATGCTGGAGGGACGAGGAACCGACAAGGCGCAGACTTAGAGGATGAAAACTTATTGTATGGCAGCAAAATACATAAATTCAAAACCATTAAAGCTACGTCTTAGGCAAGAACACATAATGAAAGATAAAAATGAGACAAGATAGTGCGTCTAAACGTCCTACCGGTTGGTGGAATTGTACCTAAGGCACTAAAGACGTAAGATTTGAGAATACCAATTGACATTTGAAATGAATGGCTTCTAAAAGCTCTAAGCGATTTGAAAGAACCAAATATCGTCAGATAGTGCTTGAAGACGTCAACTGAATTACAGTTCCTGTATTTTTGCCAATGTAACACATTTTGAAATGTAAACCGGAATGTTTTGCAACGACGAGATTAGTCGTCCTTTGAGGTGGTGGCGGTTAAATGCAGATTAAGGTCACAAGGTTGATGTAACTCCAACCCAGGGAGATGGTTAGCGGTGGTGCTGTGGGAGGATTATGTCCGATGAGACGTCACTGAAACAGTATTGAAATTTAAAATATTTATTGTTCACAGTTCAATATTAGTCCAGAGGTCACTCTAGACAACCAGCGTAAGTGGACTGTCGGTAGTGCACCCATGTGAGACAAGCGTCGTCCAGCACGTGGCTCGCAGAAGCAAGCAGATGGTGTCAAAGGAAGTATCGGCATCAGCGCCGGTGACGCTACAATACCACCGCCCTCACAGGTCCAAAACGCTGCGTCATTGGCTGGCTGGTATTTTGTTTCATTCTGGAGGACGGGGGAGGGGACCAAACAGCAAGATCATCGGTCCCATCGGATTAGGGAAGGATAGGTAAGGAAGTCGGACGTGTCCTTTCAAAGGAACCATCCCAGCATTTGCCTGAAGCGATTTAGGGAAATAACGGGATACCTAAATCTGGATGGCAAGACGCGGGTTTGAACCGCCGTCCTCTCGAATGCAAGTCCAGTGTGCTGACCAGTGCGCCACCTCGCTCGGTACCCTATGTCTGCCACACGACTCAGTGACCACTAGCAACCTCGGGAGACGGCGACCAGGGTGAATACGAGTTAGGATGGGTGCAGAAGGGCGGGGCCCAGTGAGTGAGTCTGCCCACGCCTGAACACGAATCTCAAGCTGCTCAACAAATATTTTCTCTGCAAATGTGAAAAATTATCAAAAACCCACTCAATACAATGTTTATTAGTGTTTTTCAGCTTATAACTAGAGAAAGGAGCTATTTACGCATAATGTAATCTCTTGGTAAAATAAAGATCAGTAAATTACGTATAGTTCGTGTGTGTTACATAGTTTTGTACGTCCTATGGTTCCCACGCATTACAGTTTTGAAACGTATCGGGGAAATAAGTACTTCTGGAAAATAGCAAAAAAATTCGAAATTTTCCCTTCAGGTGAATTAAGTCATCTGTTATTCCTTGCCTTTCAACGCGTTTACCTGGAAGATCATAGAAGAAGCCCTTGTTGGTGTCCTTTGTGACCTCTAACTCCCCCTTTACGAAATCACAGGGGGAAAGGGGGGGGGGGCGTCTTCACGCCTAGACGCCTAATGGTCCTCAGACCCGGATTTCGTTTACGTTCATTGCCGCGATAGTGTCCTTTTTGTCTCTCTGCGTGAAGTTAATTTGATTTCTTAGTGTTTTCGTTGACATATGATGAAACAACTCGGTCGCCATGTAAGGCCATAAGTGGTTTCTTTGTGAAAAAGTTTTTAGTGAGGTTGCAGCGAAAGTGGTCAAATAACAAGGAATAGAAAAGTTTCGTGATGCTAGTAAAAAAGATAGTAGGAAGGAACCTGTTCTGACGGGTAAAACATCTGTTAGCGTACATGTTTCATGTCAGAAAAATTACGTGAATGAAAGAACGATAGCTGCTCACCTGAAGAAAGCTGCTGAACAAGCACATCTTCAGGAAAATCAAGACCTTACTCTGAGAATTTTTGTTTCAAAACACATTGTTTTGTGTGTGGTACATGCATCCCTGAAGATTGTGCAAGTTTATAGCGACGACTGTCTCCTCATGAACGTAATGTTCTACATCAGGTGACGAAAATGGAGATGAAAGATACAGTGAAGTGATAGGCTCAATTATGTGAAGACGATTTCGGACATGGTGGCAACTGAATGTCAGTACCAAGATTAATTTTTAAAGTCTCTGCACATTGGTAGGAACAACGTTGATGAAAAACTTTGCCCCTCATGCTGAAGAGGCTAAGAGGACTATAATTGACATTTTCACTTTCATGGAAAGTACGTTCGAGGCATATCAGTTTTCATTCGACCAGCTAATGACTCTTATAGGTGTAAACTACTTTCGTTAAAGAAAAACTGGTGATCCCTCCCGGTATCTATGGGAAACATGTTATCATATCAAAGATTAGCAGAATACAACCGTACGCTTCAGAAATACTGTCATAAGATTCTGACAGATGCGCGATACATCGAAACGTTCACCAAAACGGGAACAACGTCTTCTATTAGCTGACACTGAGGCTGATGTAAATCTTGAAAAGATGCAATCAGTATAGTTTGCCATGGATCATTATATTGCTCCACGTTTTTTCTTGTACGAAAATGAAGGCCTTGATCCGGAGATTCTCAAAGTTTTCTTGAAAGACTGATGCTCAAGAAGAAACGAGAGAACAATGACCAATGGAAGAAAATATTTCAACCACTTCGTACAATGCTATTAGTTCTGTCAAGTCATCTTACTTCCTTTCCCCTATTACAAATAGGGCTATTAGCTTCTTTTTATGCAAGAAGTAGTCGCCAAGAAAATTGAGTGATGTTGTGTAGTCCTTGGGATTTTGCACTTCTTATCCTGGGGCTATCCGTCTTGAAGTGACAGCAATCATGAGACCATCACTACAAATAGACCCAATAATTTTCCATCAACTTGTTCATGACAACGCAAATATGTGCACTTGTACATTGGATTGATATAATACCTTCGATGCAATGATGGGAATACATTTGGTAGCCCTTAGGAATACTATTTCTTATCCGAGGAAAGAAAATAATACCAGCTTTACTTCTTGGTGGATGGGAGTTGTTTCCTTAACATATTTTAAGGAAGCAGGTTCTCTTGGCTTCATGAATACCAAACTACCATTGGTTTCACCAGATACCATCACATCCTCTTTGGAAGACCTGATTGGGCTTTATTGCAAGTGGAGATGTGTCTGGGTTTCCAGGATGGACTGGTTTCATGGAGTAAATTACAAGTAGTCACCCTTATCTCGCAACCTATGTTGCTTAGCTGCCATTTATAAATAGTTCACCATCTGAACACAATACGGTACATGCAACTTTACTCACTTCGATAGAACAGAGCAAACTGATGAATCAACAAGCATGTGTGAACATCTTCTATAGGCCTCTGTAAATAAAGGAAAGATTTATAGTAGCTTGCCATCAAGGATATCCCGCATTTGGTAATGTTATCATTAGAATAGGTAGGTCTCACCTGCTCATTTTCTTGAAGCTATAGGATACTTAACGGATGGTAGTGGGTTGAATTAGTTGTTCATTTAAATATATACACTGCACTCAACAGAGAAAATCCTGACAGGACACTGATGTTCGACAGCATTTAGAGCACATATTTTAGCCCACGTCATCTTGGTGAAAATACCTTTGAGGCAATCGATTTAATACTAGACTTTCAAGGAAAACTTGCAGAATTCTGAAGTGATGGAGACAGATCACTGATTTTGTTAGAACACGAAATGAAGTGTGTAGAGGAATTAAAAGCCAAGTTTTCTGCACAGTTCCTAGTGATAACTAACCATGGCGCTAATTCAGAGCTATGAATTCAACACTTTGAAAAGGTTATGCCCATTAAGCTATTCATTGAAGCTGAAACGCGGGTGTATAAGGCACGTGCAGCCTGAAAGATAAAATGAGCGCTCAGGTGTACGAAATGTTCACGGATGGCGCGTTGGTAGTACGAAGACCCAGCAAATTGTGTTGTGGAACATAGACCGACAGGACCATTGAACAATCCCTAATAATGAAAATGAAAATTGCTGAACGGCTGACTCATGGTCGTGGGGTTAGTGAAAGTATCCTCTGTTGGTGGACTGAATGATTGACCTCCCTCCAGTTACTAGAGCAGTGTGGAGTAGCATTCACTATCTCATAAAAACACATGGAGAGGAGGGGATCAGGGGATAAAAGGGATACAAGTGATTCGAAAACATTAATGGACTGCTTTGTGCATTACTATCCTTTCTCTGATGTCACAGAGATCCTATTTCTTACTACTGGTGTTGTAGGAGATAACACCGCCAACTGTCACATGGACAGTGTACAGAACTTTCCGCAGTTGATAGAATTGTGGATGGTGGTTTTTATACTGTTATGTTGTACGGGAGAGAAAGAGTTTTAGCACTTGCTACGGTGAACAATGCTATCAAAACAAGTGATGGAACCCATCCTCTCAGTCCTATGCCTATTTTCCAAAGAATCCAGTTGTTGAAAACTTTATGTAGAGTTCGAAGAGTATATTTTGAGTAGTTTAAAATACTGCTTCCCAAAGCACATTTGTCGCTTGCAGAGTTATATTTTGTTGTACTTTGCTTAACTAATAATTATTGATGAGAATACTTACTATTTGTCAAACATAACATTGCAGTTTTATTAATGAGCATGGTTCTTCAAACCATAAGCATTTACGGGCCCTCATGTACTAGGCCAGTTAGTTAATGAAGCAAAGCAAAGAAGCAAAGGCTCCTTCAGCGCCAGTGTAGTTAAATTTGCAATCTGTTTACTTGCTTCAAACAGAGTTTAAGAAAGAAATATTTATTGTGTTAGAAATTCTAATGCAAGTTGGTTAATGCACAGGCATAGAGACCCTGTTCTAAGCAATGATGTTGTAGAATATGATCATTAACAGACCCCCCCGATTTAAATCAGAATCATTTTATGCTCTTCCTTGTTTAGTATTACTTCTAGTTTCATGTGTGCTGCTGAGTGGTTCTATAAATTGCCGCATATAGTTCATTTAAGGTACGTGTTGTTGAGAGGTATATGCTACCTCATTGGCCGTTTGTTTGTCTGACTCCCAAGTTAGTAGTACATTTATCTGTAAGGTTAGGTTAGTGTGTTGTAGTGTGAACAGGTATAAAGGAAGAGTTTATTATGTGTGTCAAGGGAGGTTAGGTTAGACTTAGCACTGCCTTCTGTTTTATTATACTGCTTGACACAAGAATTCCTAAGTAGGCTGGCGACCAATATTAATATGTAATGTTACAACTTGTTTTTGTCCTGGGAGAACGTCTGTACCTGTCCCAGGAGTTTACTGATTGTTATACTCTACTGGAGTTCTTCCGGATTTTTCTGTTCCCATTATGTTATCACATGCTCACAATTTTTTCAAAATCCCTCACAGAGGTATGACGTTAGCATCGATTGCCGTTAAGGTGGTCGGTATTACCGTTACTAGCGGGACGGTTTATTCTGGAATTTAAAACTTATTTTACGTAAAATAAATTACAAATCAGTTAAACCGTCTATACGAGAAAGTAAACTAAACTAGCTATCTGTCCGTTGGAAATTCATGATGTTCAGTAATAGCTAATAGCAAATACAGGTAAATGAACTATCTTTCTGATTAAACTTTAAATAAAAGTAAAGCTAAGTACCCCGGCAAGATTGTAAGTACATCATAGGAATGGTAGTTAAACTGTGGTCCTAAGAATGTGCAGTTCGTGTACTATCAATAAGTTAACTGTGAATTAGGGAATTTTCGCAAAGACGAATCACGTCTGTTTCAAGTCGGTGGC
Source organism: Schistocerca nitens (assembly GCF_023898315.1). Classification (NCBI taxonomy): domain Eukaryota; kingdom Metazoa; phylum Arthropoda; class Insecta; order Orthoptera; family Acrididae; genus Schistocerca; species Schistocerca nitens. The sequence continues at coordinate 957,305,294 of NC_064616.1, forward strand.
CATACTGGCTTGGGACAGTCCGCTTTGATAGTTTAGCTATTATGGACCTATCTTTTCATGAGTGACAAGTTTGTCGCGGGCTTTAAATGACAGAAATTTTTCGAGTGACAGTTTCGCTTGCTTGTATAATTTCACACAGGTGTTCAGGAAACTCAGAAACGTTCTTTTTGCACTTCGTTTGTGGGTTCTGATTCTGAGCACCCACAGCTTTGCTACTTGGAAGAATTTTGATAGCTTCCTTGGTGAACTTTAACATGTCAGCAGAACCACGTGGAGTTGTAAATTTTTAGACAGTTAGTATCTCGAACTTTAAATTTTGAGTTGAGGTGCTGGACTTGTAAACATTTTAGTTAGTTATTTACAAGATCTTTAAAACGAACAGTAACATGGTGTGCCTAAGGTAGCGCTTCCAGAACTGCAGAGGATTATCTGTCACAGTGTTGTTTCATTACCTTCTATTTTAAATACTGTATATGCTTTCTCTTTCTAAGCATTAACTAGCTGGTGATCTTAACTTAATTATTTGACACCATGGACCACAGTCCCACATGAAGCATGATGCAACATGTGTGTGACTGTCCCTCTAGATACAAATATAGCCAACGAACATTGAAATCGGTGACATAATTTAGCCCCTTGGCTTACCATAACTTTATAGTAGCAATAGGAGACACAAATTTCCTGGCAGATTAAAACTGTGTGCCTGACCGAGACTCGAACTCGGCACTTGCCCACGAAAGGCAATGGTCCCGAGTTCGAGTCTCGGTCCGGCACACAGTTTTAATCTTCCAGGAAGTTTCATATCAGCGCACAGTCCGCTGCAGAGTGAAAATCCCATTCTGGAATAGGAGACACGTTCGTCATACATGTCAGCTTCAGTTTAGGGAATTGTTTGCTTTACAGACTGACTCAGTAGGCAGTGCAGTACTGCCTGCAGGAAACGAAAAAAGTCGTCAGCGGTAGTAGATGTCCTCAAGCGGCAGTTCGGAAGCATCTGTCAGACGATGTCAGCGTTCAACGGCTCATAGCCAGATGATCCAGGACATCGCGGATCTGTGAGCAGTCAGCAGGGGCAACTATTAACAGCTGTTAAGCACACAGCAGCACACCGTATCTCGTCACCATGTATCTGTTTTGAGGCAGCATAGCGTAATTACAGGCCTCTGAATTAATTAGGTAAAGCTGAAGCGCGTGATTATTATGCTGCAGTTTTCCTTCTAGTTAGTTATGGAACAGTAAATTTAGAAGTCACTCAGTGATTGCGAAACTCCTCCCAATGGGAGTGAGCCTGTGAGTCCTACGAAGCATGACGAAGTAGTAGAAGTTTCAATAATCTCAACGTTCGCTTCCGTGTTGAGCCAATTAAATGGGTCTATACATGATTTACTTAAAAACATGGTGATGGAAGTAGTAAATTGAGGGTTTTGAACATAAATTTTGTTGATATAGATCAGAAACTGTTGTAAAGGTTTGAAGCAGTCGAGGCTGAGTTGAGGGGAGAAAAAGGACGATACTAGGGATGCAGAGACTCGGCAAGCCGTAGTTGAAACGAGACAGAGGATTGTGGTTATCAATGACGAAAGCAAATCTGTTTTGAGAGGCGAAATAGCATGCACAGTGAACTGTGTGAGGGAATATAGAAGGACGTTATTGTAAGGATTGACGAGATTAGTTACGTAAATTAAAGAATAAGTAGTTCAAAATTTGGTATTTTTGCAACGAACATAGAGTGGTCTCTCATTCAAGTTACTACAACTACAAATCTTACATGAGATAGGAAATATCGGGCTGCTAATTATTTGTACTCTTCTAAGGATTATTTTATATCTGACATGAACGTTGTAGCAAACAAGTAATTCACAAAAAATATCAGAAGAGGTACCAGAACTGACCTGGCCTGTCCAAAATTATGACCAAATTAATATTTCAGAGTAAATTTTGTAAATGACCTGTACACAGGGATAAATGATGTTCAGCGAAGGAAATCTGTCAGAACTGGTTAACGAAGCTGGTACAGTCAGTGACAGAATTATGGAGACGCTCACCTTTTCGTTACACTGATCTGTAAAGCTTTACTTACTATGACACAGCTTAACAGGTTAGGAGACACGGTGTTTTCAACATCGTGCAGTAATTTTATGTTTGTGCTATCATTCCTTACAGGAAACAAATTAGAGATGCCAGTTCGAATGAAATTGGAAGAGACAAAAAGAAACAACTTTTAAACAAAAACGGTTAACAAAAGTGTCAGTTTTACTTGGCCGTTAAAACTGGATGGAAAGTAGTCATCTATGAGCATAACAGCCTGCGACATCAATGATTTCCGTGACGCGCACTGTTTGAAATAACATAATGTGGAGCTAGGAAACAGATATACAGACTGAACAGCAATTTTATTTGTCCCACAGCGTTCTGCTCTTCAACCCTGACACATACTTTTCTACATTTCAAGTCATCGCACTCCCACCGGAGTGAAGAAATGGACATTTCATCAGTCGCTAAGATGCCGATAGTGAAAACTTCAGAGAAGGATGAGATAAAAACACATATGTATATTTTTTATAGTATTAACATGATTTTCCGTCAGTATGCGAACCAGATTAGCTTAATTGTAGGCGTCAAGCTGTACTAAGATCCAGATGAATTTTTCTTGTTGTTTCTCATTGTACAACTTTTAACTAAAACGGAAGCCACTAACCTGTTGGACCATTACTAATAACGCCTATTCGTTTGCGGCACTGACAGAAGGGATAATGTCTTACACCTTAGGTTATGACTCAGTAGATGCCACAGTGCCTTATCATTTTCACATAACCCTTATCACTTACGTTAGACGGAACAGCTGAATTATCTATTTCAATTTAAGAAAAATATAAGGGTGTTGTGAAGTGATCGGTGACAATTTTCTTTATAGATACATTATTTACCCAATAACTCAGGGGATATTTTGAGTTGTAGTGAAAAGAATAATAGTAATTGTATCCAAAGAAAAGCATACCTATTCTTCTCCGGTTACGTATATATTTGTTTAATTAATAGCGCATCTAGAGAATACAGGTAACAGAGAAACGAAGTTTCTAGTATGTGAAACGAGAGTGGAAGACTTCAGCACACTACTTGTTCACAATTCTCATAGATTTATGCATACAAATGTAAATGTTGACAACAGATTGCGAAACTTAACAGCAACTCCTAATGAACTCAACGTCGTCATTTTATCAGTCCGCGCTCTACAGTACATGGATTCCAATACGTTCCAAAAATACTCTTGCGAAAACACATATTTTTGGGGGGTCATATCTCACGTTCTGTCAACCACATAGGTAAGGGATCCAATGTTTTGGATGGTCCTTGTTAGCGATTATCTGTATACCTCTCGGAAGAACGGTCGCACTGTAGCTATCCTACTTTACAAGGTTAAAAATTTAAAAAATTGAACACTTTCTCCAGCCCATGCATACTGAGCAAATCGGTTGGATCTTTTGTATAAAGTGTGGTCTAGTGTGGCCCTTAGGAAGCTTATTAAGCACCATTTGTTCATGGTCGGTTCCTGAGAAAGCCTCGAAAACCATGATTTTTATTACCAAAATTACCAATTGTTGGAATGGGCACTTCCATATCAAAGGTTCAAAGTTACCGTAGCTACACAGATAACCGCACAAACCGGTTCTTAGCCATTTTTGCAAGGCGGGCCGCAATTATCTAAATAACTATCGAAAGCAAATGGCTCGAACTGTAGCTCTGTGTGATGTGTGGCGCCTTACATTGTTCCAGTCTACAGCATGTATATCGGGAGACTGACTCATGCGTGCACAGTGACAGATGGTCTGAAGCGGGTTCATTCCAGTATGCATTTCTAATCTTCATCTGCTAGAAGACAGTAGCTGACAGAGACATTCAAGAAAGAGGTCAAGAGAATGTTTCTGTGAACTCTTCTGTTTATTTCTTGAAGGTTTTTTGTTTATTTATGTTTGTACATTTTCGTATATTTTTTAGTAGTGTGAAAGATGCGTGAGTGTGGTCTAAAGTAAATATATAGATCAATGTTCTACTAATGAGCGCTGTACGAACTAGAGTGAGAAATGTTGAAGAGAGTGTGAATGCAGATGACGGGGAATTTTGTATCATAATATGTTAAGTAAGTTTATGGTAATTCGAGTGCAAATGAAAATAGTTAACAATGTAACGTATAGACAAAATATCAGAATGTTAAATATTTATTTTGGGAAAAAGTACGGTTCGAAAGTGTGTTATTTGCTGATTGGTTAGTCATGAAAAGCGCGGGCTAACGCTAGAGAATTATGTTTTTATACTGGCCTTAAAGAAAACTGACCAATCAGAACGGAGTATTCTTTCCTCGCCTTTTCTCTTGGAGAGGGCGAGAGAATTCTGACAGCAGTCTAAGGTAGTCGGAGCCCAGCCGTTCAATGGTACGGTTGTGTGTAGAATGAACTCCAAAGGAAGCTATCATTTGCCGGTTTTAGTTGCGCTACAAGTTTCAAAAGTGTTTTAAAGTGAAGGCATATTTATTCGGTGTGTTTTTTAGAATGTATGGATTTTTTAAGTAATTTTGTGTATGAGAAAAGACAGTCCTTCTGCGTTTCAAATTGAGCAGATGAGTGAGTAAAACTTGAGCGCATTAGACACCGATAAACTTAATAGTAAAACGAGCATTTTCATTTAAGAACAATCCTTGCTTATTAGCTGGTCAGATTTCGGAAATACGGTGTCATGAATTTGGTAACGCGAATGAAAGGGTTTGTGCATGGCTGTGTTAAGATAGCACGGGCTTGGCAGTGAACGTGTACATTATTAAGGTTCAGAATATACCCAAGTTTGCTAGTATTTCCACATTTCATTCAAAAGTAAGACCTATTTCCGATGGAATAGTTACGTAGTATGCAGCCTGGTGCGAGTTTCAGTAAGGTAGCTTTCTGCTCTCCTTTCGTACCAGCCATCTGCTACACCGAGTTCACAGGTAGGTGCAGGTAAAGGACGAAAGAAACCGTGCCGCCGCATACGTTCTTTACACATTCATCTAGAAACATCTTCTCGCTTTAGAAAATCTTTATCCATTATCAAGATACACAACAGAAACCGGAAAATTTAGTTATCAAAAGTACCAACTATGGCGATGGCCCCACTTCTATCATTTCTATTCACGGTAAACCATCGAGATTTTTACCATATGTTCTTAAGATGATGTTCTCTGGGAACATTGAAACTTTTTTCGATGTCATATCCGTTACCGATATCCAGTTTTTCGAAGTTACCGTACTTAAGCACATAAAAATATGAAAGTAATATCCAGTCTGTGGCGTAAATTTAGTTTTAACTGACCTACACATCTGGGAACCAGCTGCCTCAATCCTAATTCGTCCTTCCTGAACTTCTGGCTGTCCTGTTGTCCTCTTTGTTCGCGAACAGCTAAACAGCTCACCTTCCTCTGTCTAACGCTTGCTTAATGAAAAGCATCACATACCCTTCGCCTAGTCTTTTAACTCGAAAGTATGCCTTCATACATTTCAGGAACGCCTTTGACATCAATGTCTTTGGCGCATACGTCTTGGCATCAGTCATTAAACGTGTGTTTGTTTACAGTGCTACTGGTACTTCTGTTCACAAAGCTATCATTTATTTCATGGACCTGCTGTTGTACCATCTTCGTTATCTGATTTCGCGCAACATTAATTTGTTCAGAGGTGTTAAACAGATTAGCATTTTCAGCGAATTTTCTTGGAATATTCCTCATAGTTCCCTTGTTATCTTCTACGCTCTTTTCTGTATCTGAGGCACACTCATTTTCTTGCTGTTATTTCACCTGGACTTCGATCAGTTTATGCATGGAACTACGACGAGAATCCTGTACCACGTTTCCAGATCCATTTTTTCTCTTACTCCATTACGTGGCCAGGTATTGCAGGAGATGCTTCATACGTTTGGTAAAATCTTTTAATATCTCTAATAATTTTCTGTTCTAGTTAATCATTTCTGTGGTTTAAGGCATTCTTTCACTTCTGCTGATTTCTTTACAAATTCAAGCCAATGTTCTTGAAATTTCACCATTGTCGTTAAGCCTTCATTCGTATTGAGTGAAACGATATTGGAAGTTTGTTGTAGTCTGGAGTTTTACTATCGAATTTTGCCACCCAGAAATGTAGCGCGTCTTCTTTTGCGGCGTAGAATTCCCTTCACAAATTCACAGTTCCTTAAAACACTTGTCATCTGCTTGTGGGTATCACCGTTGGGTTTATCTCCAAACAGGAAATTCCTAGCATGCCTCATGTTTGTATTGAAAGTAAAAGAATCCTTCGGTTTCCTTTGTACCTATTCTGATAAAGGCCTCTCTGACGAAGGCGTTTAAACAGCCAGTCTCTCGTTGTACAGAGCGTGCGGTACCTCACCCTAACAGCAGCGTTCTCAAATACAAAGGGATCCCATCTCAACAAAGGAACAGGGGACCTAATTCCCGTGCTGGGCCAATGCCAACACCGCAATGGCTCTCTGAGAGCGAGCATCAAGCTTTGTGGATCGGCGCTTGCTGATCTGTTCGGCTTTATAGAGGTGTTGTGTCAAGAGCGCCGATAGGATAGTTTGTAGCGGTGGGCGGGCTGAAATACTTCTAAAATTTAGGAATGCCAATGGCAACTTGTAAGTAGTCAGAAGAAAGTTACAATCCCGCCGGCTATAAAACTGCGTAATAAAGTATTTTAAATAATTTTCTTGAAAGAAATAAACTTGATCACACTACATTTTTCCCTTTTCCTGAGAGATATGGGGAGCTGCGGCCACCCTTGCCCTCGGGTATGGGCGCCATTGTACCGTATGGGGAACTAAGAATTGCAGTCAGCTATCTGGGCAGTATCCGCAGATGGTAAACTAGCGCCGAACATGATATCCGCGTCAGAAGAGCAGCTTAATCTCTGTGGTTCCTTTTCTTCCAGGACAGTGATGTTCTGAGAGGACGTTTTCCACGATAGCAAACACAGTTTGTTGAAATTGTGTCACCGGGCGTGTCATGTCTAATAGAAATTTTATATACAGGGAGATGTATTACCTGACGTTAAAGAGGAATTGCAGATTAACGAGATTCTTTTCAGATAAAAGTGCATAGTTTTACAACAACAAACGAGAATAATGTGGATAAGATTCCGGTTTAACTTCTGTATCGACGATGATACTGACATACAGTTTATATGTGGTCAAGACCAGTCTGACTGAAAGCTGAATGAGGAGAATTGTCTTATGAGGTAACAAAAGTCAGCTCATGAAGGAAGTGAAGATTTATGTAGTGTACAATTTGGTAAGTTTACTAGCAGTGCCAGAAAAACTGGTATCAGCACATGAACGAAATATTATCATTACGCACTGGGGCCGCCACAGTCTGGTAACAGTATATCACTGTGTCTAATAAAACTCACGTACAAAGAGGTTTTCAACTTCACAGTTCATACAAGAATCGTATTCACAGTTCTGAATACGATGATATTCCAGCTGTACAGATCATTGGCGACACATGAAAATAAGTAGGTGACCAGGATCTGAGCCCGGACTTCCCACGTTATGTGAGGATCGCATTGACAACTTTGGCTCTCCGGCCACGCTTCCAGAATCGATCCAAATCTCCCCACGTCTTGAACTCGTAAAAGCGCTGTGATTTCCGCACAGGCAGACACTTTCTTATTACTGTCGCAACATTTGCCTAGGCATGTAAACGCCAACAAGAGAAAAACACCAGAAAACATAACACAGTAACGTATTTATAACTATTGGGTAATGCATTTATTATACATATAAAAACAAACATGCTTCATAAACAAAAGGAGCGAAATATGTGTGTCAAAAAACTGCCTTCCATTTAGTTGCAAAGACGGAACATATCTCCATGAATTTCGAAGCAGTTAACGAACTTCGGAGAACGAAAAATGACTATAATATAGCCGTAACAGGCATTTTCCATAATATGCAATAGTTTCAAGAATATCCACTTCAGACTCCACAAAACTATCCAACACATCATATTCAATTCGACTTGAAAAATAAAAGATGTAATTCCACGTTATATTAATCTGATGGTAATAAACAACTTTTTGGTACAATAAAGAACGAAATCATTTGCAGAAAATACTAGGTTAAAAAAGAATTCAGATCGCTTTATACCAAGAAATTTATGCTTAATACAATGTACAACACAGTACTGGTCAATAAAGAAAAATATATAGAAAAAAAACCAAAGATTTCAGTTCCTCTAAGAATATCACAAAACTGAAATGTTATCCAATAGCACGTTTCCATACATACGTTAAAAACAACCTCAAAGACGTCAAATACGTACTCACAGATAAACAATAACAAAACATCACGTAGATGAACTCAAAAAAGTCAACAGTCAAAAGCCAACCCAAGGTTTACAAACTCTTTGTTCCGCTGAGGCCAGTTATTAATTTCATGAATGCACCACCGTACGATGTAGCAAAACACATGAAGAAAATTATAATGGAAAGCTGTGAAGTTAAGAACAACAGAACAGTGAAAAATACAAATGAATTCATGACAGAAATGCAGGAGTTTCACATTCCACAGACAGCAGCACTTATCTCTTTCTAAACAGACAACATGCACATCTCGTTACCCAGCGCAAACACAGTAATACTAACTGATGAAAACCTACTGACATACAGCAAACTGCCTGCAGGTAATATTAATGAAATAAGCAAAAACCTTCAAGCAATCAAATCCTAATATTAATTCCAGTCTGACATGGAATTTTACTTACAAATCGATGACAAAGGGGTTACCAGTATCACGAACACTGGCAAACATCTTCATCAGCACATAGAAAGCACCATCGTCGTTACAATCATCACAAACAATGTACATAAAACTATTTTCTGGTACAGATATGTGCATGACGTAATATGTATTGAAGATGAACGAACAGAGAAAATAGATAAACTTCATACCTACATAAACAGTATATATAAGAATATTCAATTCATCAAGGAAAAAGGACCCAAATTCAAATGCATTTCTTGGAGATAACAGTAAAAAGTGACAACAATAAGAACTCATTTGACATCTTCAGAAAGCAAAGAGCCGCAGATACCATTGGGCTTGCTACATCCAACCATCTGCCAAATCCAAAATTAGCAGCACTACGAAACGAGTTATGTAGGTCAAATAATATCCCACTCAGCAAAGAGAACTATGAAAACGAAACACAATCAATGCAACTCATAGGCAAAAACAATGGTTGTAAGACCCATATAGTACAAATACTCAAAAAAAAATTCAAAACACAACTAAAGAAAAATGAAAACAAGCAGAGAACGCAGCACCACAGGTCCCCACAGACACTACAGCACCCACGTACGCGCTGACTAACAGATGGAAGTGGTACATTTTAACTCATAAACAGAAATCAATATGTAGGACAGCATATATACTAAAAATACAGAGATTACAGATTGCATACGGAACAGGAATACACTCCAGCCACGTTTACAATCAACAGTATACACAAGAGATAAATGTCAAGGAGCTTGGGTATACCATTTAGAATAGCAAATCAGTATGTAGTGAGCATACAGAACATTATGACCACCCACCTACCTGCCCAGTCGATGGCACCGTCACCTGGAGAGAAGTGACTGCTAGTCATGCACACGCACGGTGCATGTAGTCAGTGAGCGTGCTGTCTGTGTGTTGAAAGGGGAAGGCATCGGATCTGTCTGAGTTTGAACTCAGAGAGATTGTGATGGCTCAGGGGGACTGCAAGATCATTTGGGAAACTATACGACTTGCCGGATGTTTGTGGAATGCTGTGCAGGGTGTCTTCAACATGTGGCGAAACCAAGATGAAATCACATCCAGACGTCGTGGGGTTGGGCGGGCAGCCCTCATTACAGATGTGGACGTCATAGGCGGAACACAGCTGTAATACAGGACAGGAGGCGAACTGTTGCCGAAATAACATCAGAATTTAATGCTGGGCCAATTACAAGTGTGTGTGAACACACCGAACACCAAACTCCTAACGATAGGCCTCCGCAGCCGACGAGCCATGCAAGCTCAAATGTGAACCCCACGGCATCGACAACTCTGGCTGAAACGACCACATGACCGTCGGCACTGGACGTTGGCAGAGTGTCAGAACTTTAGATGATCTGATGAATCCTGGTACCTTCTTCATCACGCCGATGGGACGGCACGAATCTGTCGTCTTCTAGAGGAACAGCTCTTTGGCACCTGCACTGCGGGACGGAGACAAGCTAGCGGCCGCTCCATTATGCTCTGACGAACATTCGAGTGGGCATCTATGTATACAGTGGAGCTCGTGTAGGGTACCATGATGGCCAAGCAGTTTCGTACACTGACTGTAGACCACATACACCCATTCATGACGATAATGTTTCCCGACTGCAGTGGCATTTCTCAACAAGATGATGCGCCACGTTACAAGACCAGTAGTGTGACAGAGTGTTCGAGGAATACAGTGGGGAGTTCCAGTTGATATGCTGGCGCCCGCATCTCGTGGTCGTGCGGTAGCGTTCCCGGTAGGGTCCCGGGTTCGATTCCCGGCGGAGTCAGGGATTTTCTCTGCCTCGTGATGGCTGGGTGTTGTGTGCTGTCCTTAGGTTAGTTAGGTTTAAGTAGTTCTAAGTTCTAGGGGACTGATGACCATAGATGTTAAGTCCCATAGTGCTCAGAGCCATTTGAACCATTTTTTTGGCGCCCCAACTCACCAAATCTGAACACAATCGAACACATCTGGGATGTGACTGAACGTGGCGTCAGAGCTCATCACCCACCTACCCGGTATTTATGGCAGTTATGTGACTTGTGTGTGCAGATGTGGTGCCAGCTCCCTCCATCGACATATCAAGACCTCACTGCTTCCACGACACAACAGGTTGCTGTTACTATCTGTGGTAAAGGAGGTCATACCGGCTACAAGGTAGGTGGTCATAATGGTGTGGCTGATCAGTGTATCTGGGGATGATAGGCAGGAATTTCAAAACTAGGTACAAAGAATGTATCAGAAGCTGGGCATATGAAAATATTCATTCTGATTTGCTGAACATAAGGTAAAACATGGACATGAACCATCTAACACTGAACAAGACATAAAAATTATTAGAGTGAACACTTACAACAGAAAACTCGTGACATTACAGAGCAATTTTCATACAGAGAGAGCCCTTGCAATGAAAAAGAAAGTAAGTAATCACCAATTCAGTATAAGTAGCAACTTACTGTTCATGTTAGTCAAAAATGGTTAACATGGCTCTGAGACCATCATTTCCCTAATAGTTAGAACTACTTAAACCTAACTAACCTAAGGGCATCACACACATCCAGGCCCGAGGCAGCATTCGAACCTGCGACCGTAGCGGTGGCGCGGTTCCAGAATGAACCTTTCGGCCACAACGGCCGGCATCATGTTAGTCACTAAAACAACAATGTACAGAAATGTGAAACATAATCAGAAAAAAGAATTAATCACTCTTCCTCCTCTCCTCTCATTCTCCTCCCCGACACACAAGCGCGAGCACGCACGCGCATACACACACACACACACACACACACACACACACACACAAATATCCATTCACACAACAAAGAATGACGCTTCCACACTTAAAAATTAAAATTAAAAAACTCACTCTCGCAAGGAATGACACGTTCATACATAGCAAAATGCACACACACAGAACAAATGAAAAATATCGAGCCACACAGATAACAAAAACAAAAACAAGAAACGAAATTTAAACACACGGCGGCAGATGGCAACACTACACACCTGTTGATCACACAATGAAAAGTGCGATGTGGGTGAAGAAACGCCAAAAGTTGATCAGCTGGAGTAGGAGGGTCGAATAAACGCATTTCAAGAACCACAAAAGTGAACTAGCTACATTGGAAATAGTAAGTAAGACAAAACGATAGTTTAACCTCACGAAACTTGTGCTACAAAAGTTATTTCTGATCTCAAGAAAACGGTAGAAAAACATGAGTAAACGTAACACAGTAACATATTTGTAAATTATAAATAACTTTAACGCCCGCCTTTTTGACCGACCGGTTCAAGGCGCTTCAGCCTGAAACCGCGCGACTTCTACGGTCGCAGGTTCGAATCCTGCCTTGGGCATGGATGTCTGTGATGTCCTTAGGTTACTTAGGTTTAAGTAGTTAACTTGACGCCACGCGCTCCGTTTGGTCGCAGAATTGCCCTGTTGGCGGATGCTTTGGACAACGCATGACCGCGAATGCTTTGCCTGCTGGAGATCGCGATGTATCCAAGGCGGCCCACAAGCTCGGTGGTAGCGCGCCAGCCTTCCACTCTGGGGTCCCGGGGGCGAATACGCCAGGGTCCCGACACACGCATTGTAGTTTCATGGTAAGACATACTGGGAACAAACCCGTATATAGCTGTTACCTTGCGTAGACAAAGTCTTTTACAAATTGTGTCGGCCTTGAAAAGGGCCATTTTATAGCTAGGACATTGCTTACTTAGGTGCTCGAACTGGCGCCCCTCTGAGGCGATGGAAGCTTGGTAACGTCGAACGGTGTTTTGCCAAACTCTTTCAAAGATTCCTGGCATTGCCCTGATGTGATTGGCGGCATGTTAAAGGTGATCGGTTAATTCCTCTTTATGTCTAGGTGGTTCGCATCTGGGTGAGTGAACTAGAACCTTGAAGAATTGCCACAGGAAAAAGTTCGGAGGAATGGGGGGGGGGGGGGGGGGCATGTCCTACGAGCACTTCTACCAATTACCCGGCCGTCGAAGAGTTTAAAATCTTCCAGCAGGCCGGGAAGAGTTTCTTGCAAAACGTGAAGGTAATTTGCTTCAGTAAGTCGAGGAGGTAGACGGACCAGCCCAATCAGATAGCCACCGACAATGTATGCCCAAATTTTGCTCGAAAATCTAACCTGGTGACCGTGAACGTACGTGAAGTGAGGATTTCCCCATGCCCAGTAATGAACTTTTAGAGTGTTGTAAAGGCCATCCGGATGGAAGGTGCATACGTTGGTAAACTACACAATGACAGGGAAGTCGGGGTATCGTGCAACACGTAGCAGAAACCACCAGCAAAACCCTAGCCGGTGTTCACAGTCGGTCACAGGATTTAGGACTTGGAATGAGTGCAAACTAAATGGATGCCGGTTGTAATCCCTCAAAACCTCCCAGACGAACCGATGAGTGACCCCCGTGCCGTGTCCAGCCGCTCGAGTACATATCATAGGTGCTTCCTCGAAGCGCTCGACAACAGTCTCTTCAAATGCAGCACCCCGTCGTGTTAGAGGTCTTCCACTATCACCATGATATACCGCTAACGAGCATGTTTCTCAAGTCGCCGATAAACTGCTGCAAACTTTTGCGAGTGTATGTGGCGCTTTGCTGGGTACCGTTCCTCATAGAACCGTCGTGCTTCATGCGCTTTACCATCGGCAAGTCGATAAACAAAAACCATATCTCGTTGTTCTTCAAACGAATACTGTATCACCATGCTTACTGTATGACTAAACTGAAGATGACGTGTGTGTGCTCCAAAGCGTAGCGTACGTGTGAATGACTCTTACTTGAGTCGGAGACAAACAGCAAGACCTATTCGACACACGTGCGTTTCACGTTGAGGCAGTGACGGGGCGAGGGACATTTTTATATGTGAATCGACAACTATAGCGCTGCCCGTCAACCGACGAACGGCAAGAGGGCAATCCCATGGACAATCGGAGCGCGTGGAGCCAAGTTTCCGTAGTTTAAAAATCGTGCGTTGTCGACCTACACAACATTGCTAATTTTGGTTCCTACTGGCAACAGCTATCCAAGGTTGCGTACGCCCCAGCTTAGGGGCGTGACATTTCATCACGCTGTGCAAGTTATAGGCAAAGATCCGACGCTGTGTATATGAACTTTCGGGAATAGTGTGACTTTCCAGTATATGGCACCCAAAACAGGTGTGGCGTGCGGAGGACCGCAGAAGAGTTCTTAAGGTGTCAGGCAAATCCAACACCTTCCATGAAAACCCTGACATGATACCAAATCTGGCAGTATGTCACATAGCTCCAAATAAATCCTGACATTAAATTAACCAAAGTAATACGATCAACGAGTGAGCAAATGGAATACCACAGACTAACACAAGAACGCTTAAATGCATGTCATACCCTCCCACCGTGAAACAGACGCAGTTCCGAGGGGAGAAACGAGAACAGAAGCCGAGAGCAGAATCGTGTAGGCTAGGAGGCCCTACGATAAGGGACGGACACCCACGTCGCCAGCTGACCGCCAAAACCACCCCCCAGCCCATGTTAAAGGATAGAGCCCTCCAGAAGAACAGTATAGATCTTACAATAACACTAAAAGGGCCACACCAGCTGCAAGTTTTAGCGTGGGACTTTTTCGCGTCTCTGTTACGTTGCAAACGTTAAAAACATTGCCCCACCACGAAAAGTATAACGTTTCTCATTGGATAGAAAGAATTTTATAGGCGGAGCTTAAGTTTAACATTGAGACCCTGATTGGTCAGTTGAAAACACAGCCAGATACCTTTTTTTAAACCAACTTCGGTAAATTGTAGTAAGGAGAAGTTAGGAGAGAGTTGCTTCCGAGACGGCGAGGTGAGTGGACCTGTGCTGCCTGCCGCCCCCTGACGCTGCCTAAACACCGACAAGGTAATGAACGCTAGCGATGCCGCATTTTTGAGCGCATAAAGCTTCACTCAGAACTGCAGAAGTCTCATCTGTTACATCCCCGTATTTCGTAATATTAGTGTCGATCGTCAATTAAAGCTCATGGTATTCACATTTGCTACGTAAGTTAAAATATGAAACGCGATGATTTTTCTGTTATATAATCATTGAGAAGCCACATCAGCCACTGTAATTTACGACAAGTTAAATAAGTAATTAAAGATAATTGAGGGTCACTGTAGACCATTTTGATAGTTTTCTCTTTTATTAAACTTAATTTAAACCTAGATTGTAGATGTGATATGGCATAGGTCAGCCTTCGATCCATTGTAGAATTTGGAAACCCATTCAGGGAATATTCGTTCACATTTTTGTTGAACGCAGTTGGTTTTTATCATCCTGTATTAAAATATTTCCTTTCATCAACAGCGCAATTTATAAACTATGTTTTGTGAGTAGAAAAAAAATTCCAATGGTAAACTTAACTGCTTTTTCGACGTTATTTTACCAGCTAACTACGAGGGTTGTTTCTTTCAGTAAGGGCCGTTCGCGCGTATAGTCCCGTAGTTCGCGCGGACGCCGCAATAAGCCACTGCGCCACTTGCCGGCATCCTTCCCGTTCACACTGATGTAAGTTGCAGCTCTGTAGCTGACGTGTACGCATCGCTGTGCTACTTTATAGTGTTTACGATTATTGAATCGCCCGCCGCGTGTGAGATTCGGTCAGTGATACGTTTTTTGACCGCGAGAAGCCTATCAGCTGCAGAAATTCATCGTCAGTTAACAGAAGTTTATGGCTTGAATGCAAGTGCGTCAATGGGTTAGAGAGTTTAAAAATGGCCGTCAAAACGTCCATGACGAAGAACGCTCAGGCCGGCCCTCTGTGATCACTGATGATTTGGTGGCTGCAGTCGAAACAGATTCGTGAGGACAGAAGATTCACAATTTCCACTCTTTCTTTGGAATTTACACAAGTTTGAAGATCAGTTTTGTACAAAATTGTGTCTGAAAACCTAAACTTTAAGAAACTGTGTTCTCGGTGGGTACCCATACTCCTCACAGAGGACCACAAAGGGAAGAGATTTGCCACTTCATTGGACTTTTTGATTCGTCACGAGGAAGAAGGGGATGACATGTTGAGTCAAATTGTCACTGGAGATGAAACATGGGTATCCCATATCACTCCCGAAAGCAAGCGACAATCGATGGAATGGCGACACACAACCTCACCCGTCAAGGTCAAAGCCAAACAGGCGCTGTCAAAGTGCAAGATTATGGCAACTGTGTTCTGGGACCGGCGCGGTGTTTTGCTAGTGGACTTTATGCCACGAGGAACGACAATCAACTCAGATGCCTACTGTGCAACTCTAAAGAAGCTCCGCAGAGCAATTCAAAACAAAAGGCGCGGTATGCTGACAAAAGGAGTTTTGCTCCTGCACGATAACGCTAGGCCTCACACCTCTCAAAAGACTCGGGATTTGATTGATTCTTTTGGCTTTGAAGTTTTGGACCATGCACCATACAGCCCCGACCTTGCTCCTAGCGATTTTCACCTTTTCCGGTACCTGAAACACCACCTTGTCTGGCAGCGCTTCAATGACGACGATGAAGTGAAAGGGGCCGTGAACTCTTGGCTGTCGGCCGAATTCTTTGAAGAGGGAATTAAAAACTTAGTTGTACGGTATGACAAGTGCTTAAATAAACAAGGCAACTTGTAGAAAAATAGGTAAAAGTGTGGCATGCAGCCGGGTTGACTGGGCGTTGTTGAACGAATTTTCGACGGCGTAACGTGCCATCATCATCAGGTTACTCCTGTTGACTGACGTCCTAGGCCGGCGGGTGGTGTGGTATATATACCTGTCGCCTCTCCCCTCCACTGACTCCGCGTATGGACCGAGGGATGTGCAGGCCCACGGTGGTGGGGGCTTTTCGAAGAAAGCTTAGAACTGGAACTAGATCACCTCAAGGATGTGTTCCAGAAGAATGGCTATAGTGACCGCCAAATTCAATGCGCCTTCAAGCAGAAGACCACACCACAGCCGACACCTGATAATGATCCACCGAAATCAACAGCCTACATACCATATGCGGGCAACGTATCTGGAAAAATAGGTAGGATTCTAGGACGTCATAACATCAAATGCGTCTACCACCCGCCGACAAAGATCAAGTCCCTTGTAGGGACAGTGGAGGACGATTTAGGATTCTGGAAATCTGGAGTTTATTTCATACCGTGCGAGTGTGGGAAAGCATATGTGGGGCAAACCATTCGCACCATCGAGGAAAGGTGTACTGAACACAAACGGCACACCGATCTCCAACAGCCTACAAATCTGCAATCGCAGAACATTGCCTCGAGACAGATCATCGTATGGAATACGAGAACACAGAAGTCCTGCACAACACATCCCGCTTTTGGAACTGTGTATACACGGAAGCAATTCTTATTAACAAGTTCTGCAGGAGCAGCGGAAACGGGGCACCACACCCGCCGAAGGCGGCATGCGCACTGAAGCCCATCAGTCATCTCGTCAGCGCAAGCTACCCCCACCACCGCGACCTGCACATCCCTCGGTCCATACGCGAAGTCAGTGGAGGGGAGAGGCGACAGGTATATATACCACACCACCCGCTGGCTTAGGACATCAGTCAACAGGAGTAACCTGATGATGATGGCACGTTACGCCGTCGAAAATTCGTTCAACAACGACCAGTCAACCCAGCTGCATACCCGAGAGACCTTCAAGCATCTCATTCGCTGGGAAAATCTACGAACACACATACTATTAAAATTCTTTTACAGGGAGTGCAGTGGAGCTGACGCTGAAATCATTAAGTATTTCATTATAACATCGCTAGTCTCACTGAACTCTTCTGAACTCTACATGACATGTGTGGTCTGACGTCTCCTTACCAGCAACAGGTCCCAGGTTCAAACTAGTCAATTCCCTAAAAAACACGCTCAGAGCGTCGTTGCGCGAAAAACAGTAGCTGCAGCGATAGACAGTAAGAAAGTATTCAATAGTAAGTGAGACATTCTAGCAGAGACAATAGCATAATTAAGTTATGAATTTTAATATTGTTAGAATTAAGTTTTCTCTCCAACGCAAGCGCACAGGTGGCGGATACATCGTTGACAAGTTGGTTTTGGCCCAACAAGTAAGTGAATCGATTGTCAGTCTTGGGTATAATAAGTGTCAAGTCGTGTGAGCAAAAAGTTTATGATGCGTGGGATCGTATGAGCGCATGTTGACGCGAAGTAGGGCGCGTGAATTGCTTTTAAAACAGAAAATAAAGGATTCGGAAAGATTAGCAATGGCAGATCGAGACATTGACCGAATTGAGGTAGAGACCCAGCATGAAGATGGACAGAGAATAGAGGACAGTACAACAGACGATGCAGTATCGCGAGAAATAGGACACATAACGCACCATAACGAGGATAATGTACGCCAAGGCATAGAAAACGTAGGTAGCATACGACACAGAAGCAGTAAAGTAGAGAGACAGTCGATGAGGATTCTAACTTGCGTCTTGAATACGTAGAACCCATAGTACAAGTAATCAGAGCTCCATCACCACAGAGTACAAGGAATTCGAGCAGAAATGTGTCACCGCACAGTTCAATGCAATCGGTTGCGAACCAACACTTGGGCGAAAACACAGAGCGTAGGACGTCGGAAGAAAACGCAATAGGACCCACCAATCTGGCAGAATTATTACAACAAATTACGGAAACCATGACAAGGCAAAATAAAGAATTAGCGAACCAGATTCAAATTCATAATGTAGAAACCACGAGACAAATGCGTGAAATTAAAGAACAAAACAAAAAATTCAGTTACACCTAAGTCATATTGAAGACGAGGCAAAAGAATCTCGAGAAGTGATAGGAAACTTAATAACAGGTCTCAATCAATTGAGAACAGACATTGACAAGGTACAAGCAGACGTACAAACATTGCGTAATGACATTGAGGACGAGATCAAAACATTACGTAACGACACCCAGGGAGAAGTCAAGAAACTAGAGAAACAGATAAACGTAATTACTAGACAAGCAGCAGGTACAGCGCGTGAAGTTGTTGAAAACAGTGTGTTACACAAACGTATCACAAAAGCAGCGCTGAAAAGATATGATAACCGCATAGTCAAAATAGAAGCGCAAACGAAGCAAAAATTTCAGAAATTGCGAGCAGAGTTGTTGCAAACCATTGAATAGCGCAGTGAACAAAATCGAACAAGCACTGAGTCTTCAACCACATCTGTATCTGTAACACCACTGGAAAAACAAGCAATTAACGAAGATATCATGCATTTGCGATTCCAATCACAGGCGGAAAGTAACATACGTGAAATCAGACAGCCTGCACGGCAACAAACACGTTTCGAAATTCTAGATGAACAAACGGCACCACAAACACATGCGGAACCACAAATGTATGTTTCAAGACAGTCTGGATCGTGCAATGAAGCGGCAAGGTCAGCCAGACAAGATACCGAACCAATACGTGACAATGGAAAACCAGGTCGCGAAGAGTACAGTGCAATGCATTCAGCTACACGTTCACAACCGATGGAAGAAAATTATTGCGTACCACTCCTACGATACTACGCAAGGGTAGGCGAAAGTTACAGTGCACAATATCCAATGGATCTACCACAACCGGAAAGAACGACGGGAGAAATGATGAGAAACAAAAGTGGCGAAGAATCGCTAATTTCATATGGAACCATGACGAAGTACGACGACGATCATTTCCTCACAGTCAGAAAATTTCAACACTTTCGAGAAGGAAACTCATTACATCCACGAACTTTTATTGATCAATTCCGACTAGGATTACCAGAACACTGGACGCTAGCACGCAAATTAGACTTTATATGTGCACACATGTCAGGAACAGTCGCAGAAACCATGCAGAATGTTGCAGCGACATGCCGATCGTACGAAGATTTCAGAGAGAAGTTTCTCTCACGATATTGGTCCAGCGAAGCACAGAACAGAGTGAAGTACGAATTATTACAGAACCCATATTTTGAAAATTCAGGAGAGAAGAGTCCCGTGAAATTTTTCGAAGTAGTGGCAAAGAAAAATCAATGCTTAGATGTACCATACAGTGACGGAGAGTTGATTAAATTACGTGCGATGAAATCACCATTGAAATACCAGCAATCATTAGTAGCTCGCGGAGGCAATGACGTCGAAGCATTTAATGGAACTCTAAGGGAACTAGAGTTTATATTTTCGGGAGATGACGCAAGAAAAAGACGAAGCGCACGTGTAAACGAAAGCAAAAAGCAGTGGAATCCACAAGACACAGTACGAAGAAACAATAGTTACGAACCACGAGATAACTTCGCACCGAGAAACGACAATAGATTTCAACAAAAAACGATTATGGATTTAGAAGAGAATATGGCAATAACTATAATTCACTCAGGAAAGGCAACAAGTATTACAGAGAGAACAATAACAGTCGGAACGGGTATTGGAGAACCAATAGACCGACAAATTATCAACAAAGAAACCAATATCAACAAGCGGAGGAAGGAAAGAGAATACAGATAGAAGAGGTGGAGGTAAGACCACCAAACCCCAAAAAATGTTCGAATTGACAGCTAAGCGCCCATACCAAAGAGAATGACGCACCGACCCAGGACAATTGCAGCACCTTGAACACAGAAGTAAATACCTTATCACGAGAAGAGAAGAAGGAAGAAACAAAACCGCAGGGACCAGATGAAAACGAAGACAAGAAAATAAGAATATCGTCATGGGAGGAAATTAATTGGGAGAATACTGACGAGGAAAATGAATTACCAGAGGCATGAACAACAAATGTAGGAGGAAAGGACGAAGTAATGAGTATTGCAGAGCTATTTTAGATGGAAACCAGGGAAAGTGAATTCAGTGAGGATAATGCGCAGTCGACAGAAGTTGAAAATTAGTTACTAGTGAGCACACAACCCAACGTATATAATGAAGGAAGTTATGAAGCGATAGTTAGAGCATTTAAATGCTATTATGTGGAAGTAGCGACGAAGAAGGAGAAGATAGACGAAGATGAGGAAAAAGTAGACGATGTTGAAGAAAGCGTAAATGAAGGAAGAAATATAGAAGAGGAAATAAAAGAGAGAGAAGTAGCAGTCGAAGCTTATCCTACAGAAAGTTCGAATTCACAAGGGAAGTTCCTGAAAAGACTCATGTATGATTTAGTGGAGGATTAGTTGATGCAAGAAGAAGAAGAACAGAACCAACCCTTTCAAATTCAACCAACTGTAAAGGCCATGGTAAAGCATATCCCAGTCAATATTGTAATTGATAGCGAAAGTGAACTGACTGCGATCTCAGAAAATTTATTCATGCAGTGCAATGCCAATGAGGAATTGCCAGTTCTGAAAACACATAAGGTTAAAGTAAGAGGTCTTATTAGAAACAATGCTGCAGATGTTACGAGACAAACAAGGTTAACTCATTCTTGCCAAGGTCAAAATATCAAAGCCTACTTCTCGATTATATCTAAACTAACTGTAGATTTGATTATAGGTGCAGATTCTTTAAATGAGAGACGAGCGATAATAGATGTGGGGAAAGGTAGTGTAACATTTGGGAATGTCACACTTCTCTTTGAGCAAAAGCTAAAATTAGAAGAAATATCAGTTAATAACAAACAATTAAGAATGATGCGAGATAAAGAGGATGAAAGAGTAGAATGGTATGCACAAAAGGGGGAATCACATCAACTCATGTTAGAAGTCCATAAAGAAATCGACGAAAAATTGCAAGAACTTCAAGTAAATAATTAGCAAAATATTTGAAGTTTATGTTGCAGATAAGATCGTCAGGAGAAAGAAGAATGAAGAGAGAGGAAGGTGGGAAAAAGAAGGTAGTTTCAATAAAAACCAAAACAAAAATAACACCAATAGTAGCTAGGTTAAGGTGAAGGGATAAAGCATAGATAGTCTAACAGCATGAAATACCAAAATGCTATACACCACAACTCCACACAAAAATAAAAAACGAATTTGAGGATTCTTGTTGAAGTTAAGACTCAAAGTATGTTAGAATTGTAACATGGAAAGGGCGCCAAAATTTGTAAAGCTTTTTAATAAAGCGTAAAACAATGTAGGTACTAGACATATGTTAGATGATAATAATTAAAATTTTTTGTAAGAACCATTCTAAAAACTCCAGCAAGGACCAGATGCAATGACCCACAAGTTGCAACGAGAGAAGTATCAAGAAAGAAAAGGATGTAATTAGCAAGAAACGATTCCTACAAGGCAGAAGCATCGAGAGAAGGGAAAGGAGAGAGAGACCAGCAAGGGCACTTGTATCCGAACTTGGCAGTAAATCTACCGTTAAACGGAACCACAGAATGGTGGAACCCTGCAGAGACACAGGGAAGGCCAGAAAGGTCCTGGGATGCCCACTCAGCGGAGGATTCTTGTAGAAGTTAAGACTCAATGTATGTTAGAATTGTAATATGGAAAGGGCGCCAAAATTTGTAAAGCTTTTTAAGAAGGCGTAAAACAATGTAGGTACTAGAAATATGTTAGATGATAATAATTAAAATTTTTTGGAAGAACCATTCTAAAAACTCCAGCAAGGACCAGATGGAATGACCCACAAGTTGCAACGAGAGAAGTATCAAGAAAGAAAAGGACGTAATTAGCAAGAAACGATTCCTACAAGGCAGAAGCGTCGAGAGATGGGAAAGGACAGAGAGACCAGCAAGGGCACTTGTATCCGAACTCGGCAGTAAATCTACCGCTAAACGGAACCACAGAATGGCGGAACCCTGCAGAGACACACGGAAGGACAGAAAGGTCCTGGGACGCCCACTCAGCGGAGGATTCTTGTAGAAGTTAAGACTCAATGTATGTTAGAATTGTAATATGGAAAGGGCGCCAAAATTTGTAAAGCTTTTTAAGAAGGCGTAAAACAATGTAGGTACTAGACATATGTTAGATGATTATAATTAAAATTTTTTGTAAGAACCATTCTAAAAACTCCAGCAAGGACCAGATGGAATGACCCACAAGTTGCAACGAGAGAAGTATCAAGAAAGAAAAGGATGTAATTAGCAAGACACGATTCCTACAAGGCAGAAGCGTCGAGAGAAGGGAAAGGACAGCGAGACCACCAAGGGCACTTGTATCCGAACTCGGCAGTAAATCTACCGCTAAGCGGGACCACAGAATGGCGGAACCCTGCAGAGACACACGGAAGGACAGAAAGGTCCTGGGATGCCCACTCAGCGGAGCGAGCAAAAAATGGCATGACGAGAAGACGGCTTGGGCAAGCCACCACTGGCAAAAAATTTGTGTAAAAGTCACACTACTGCAATTAAACAGCACGCTGATGCACAACACTGAAGAAAACTTCCACAAAGTAGAACTGACACGTCCAAACTTTTACTAAGAGGAGAATCTTCAAAGCGACAAGTTATCAATAAATATTCCCATATCTTGCCCAGAGAAGAATCAAGTAAGAAGCAGAGAAAAAGCAGGAAGAACAGAAATTGAAGATTCGCAAGATTGAGACCAAAAAAGAAGATGGGTGAAGAATAGACGACATACCTTCCCAAATCCCTATCCTATTGTAAACTAGTCGTCTGGGAGTATTACAACGAAAAACGACCGCTTTCAGCGACACATAACGATGACTTTCACACATACAAAGAAAGTTAACCACGAAATTCTGCACTCTCAGCTCCATTCCATTATGGGACCTCCACAACAGCAACACACAGTTGCAAGACCAACAAGGAACGATGAACGAAGCTGTACATCAAATACTTGCCCACATCCATCTCGCTCAAGTCCATCACCTTCGTGCAAAAACATTCGCAAACCTCATGCTTAAACATTGATATGATTGTGTGAATGTGTGAAATCAAATTATGTGATGTAGGAATTGTGCAAAAGAAACGTGTGAGAAACCAAATAAGTAAAGCACACCAGACAGCTAATAAACTACAAAATAACAGTCATTGACTATGGACTTAAGTAAAAAATAGACTATCGATAAAAATAAGTCATTAGTTCTGAAATGGACAGTATATAAAGAACAAAAGTAAGGCATAATAAACACTAAAACTATATGCCACTTATTTTCTCCTCATAAAAATTAAAGAATAACTATTTTACTTATTTTCTTCTTATAAAAACAAAGAATAAAAAATTATCTTGTTGGATGTTTTCCTTTCTTTTAACATTTCTACCATTTTTTAGGATAATATCTCAATACTTGTGTAGGTATACAGGGTGAGTCACCTAACGTTACCACTGGATATATTTCGTAAACCACATCAAATACTGAGCAATCGATTCCACAGACTGAACGTGAGGAGAGGGGCTAGTGTAATTGTTTAATAGAAACCATACAAAAATGCACGGAAGTATGTTTTTTAACACGAACCTACGTTTTTTTAAATGGAACCCCGTTAGCTTTGTTAGCACATCTGAACATATAAACAAATACGTAATCAGTGCCGTTTGTTGCATTGTAAAATGTTAATTATATCCGGAGATATTGTAACCTAAAGTTGACGCTTGAGTACCACTCCTCCGCTGTTCGATCGTGTGTATCGGAGAGCACCAAATTACGTAGGGATCCAAGGGAACGGTGATGGACCTTAGGTACAGAAGAGACTGGAACAGCACATTACGTCCACATGCTAACACCTTTTTATTGGTCTTTTTCACTGACGCACATGTACATTACCATGAGGGGTGAGGTACACGTACAAACGTGGTTTCCGTTTTCAATTACGGAGTGGAATAGAGTGTGTCCCGACATGTCAGGCCAACAGATGTTCAATGTGGTGGCCATCATTTGCTGCACACAATTGCAATCTCTGGCGTAATTAATGTCGTACACGCCGCAGTACATCTGGTGTAATGTCACCGCAGGCTGCCACAATACGTTGTTTCATATTCTCTGGGGTTGTAGGCACATCACGGTACATATTCTCTTTTAACGTACCCCACAGAAAGAAGTCCAGAGGTGTAAGATCAGGAGAACGGGCTGGCCAATATATGCGTCCTCCACGTCCTATGAAACGCCCGTCGAACATCCTGTCAAGGGTCAGCCTCGTGTTAATTGCGGAATGTGCAGGTGCACCATCATGCTGATACCACATACGTCGACGGGTTTCCAGTGGGACATTTTCGAGCAACGTTGGCAGATCATTCTGTAGAAACGCGATGTATGTTGCAGTGCTCTCCGATACACACGATCGAACAGCGGAGGAGTGGTACTCAAGCGTCAACTTTAGGTTACAATATCTCCGGATGTAATTAACATTTTACAATTCAACAAACGGCACTGATTACGTATTTTCTTATATGTTCAGATGTGCTAACAAAACTAACGGGGTTCCATTTTAAAAAAATGTAAGTTTGTGTTAAAAAACATACTTCCGTGCATTTTTGTATGGTTTGTATTAAAAAATTACACTAGTCCCTCTCTTCACGTTCGGTCTGTGGAATCGGTTCGTCAGTATTTGATGTGGTTTACGAAATATATCCAGTGGTAACGTTAGGTGACTCACCCTGTATTTCTTTGTCAAAGCAATTCTTGGAAACAATTCTTATTTGTTAGTGTAACAATGTTGTAATGAGTGTCTAGAAACAAAAACATTTTACTTGTACATGATACTTAGAAAATGTGTTATGAATAGATTTCTAAGAAAATCGATGTGAAAGACTCCTCACTTTCGATAACAAACTTCACACTTAAATAAAGAAAGAAAATAATTAAAAATTAATAATGATAATAGCATAAAAATATTCTTCTCTTGTCAATATACAAATATTTATGAGAACAATGTGGAAGAATATAAAAATATAAATTAGTAATACAAAGCAGCATAGAGCCAGAATAACGTGGCTGAACAGCAGGCAACAAAATTTAGATAAAGGAATAATTTTTGACTGACTTATACAACGATTCAATCATTGCCTAACTTCAGTGGAAAAATTAAGTTCGAAGGGTGGTGATATGTAAGGTGTCAGGCAAATCCAACACCTTCCATGAAAACCCTGACATGATAGGAAATCTGGCAGTATGTCACATAGCTCCAAATAAATCCTGGCATTAAAATAACCAAAGTATTACGATCAACGAGTGATCAAATGGAATACCACAGACTAACACATGAACGCTTAAATGCATGTCATACCTTCCCACCGTGAAACAGACACAGTTCCGAGGGGAGAAACGAGAACAGAAACCGAGAGCAGAATCGTGTAGGCTAGGAGGCCCTACGATAAGGGACGGACACCCACGTCGCCAGCTGACCGCCAAAACCACCCCCCAGCCCCTGTTAAAAGATAGAGCCCTCCAGAAGAACAGTATAGATCTTACAATAACACTAAAAGGGCCACACCAGCTGCAAGTTTTAGCGTGGGACTTTTTCGCGTCTCTGTTACGTTGCAAACGTTAAAAACATTGCCCCACCACGAAAAGTATAACGTTTCTCATTGGATAGAAAGAATTTTATAGGCGGAGCTTAAGGTTAACATTGAGACCCTGATTGGTCTGTTGGAAACACAGCCAGATACCTTTTTTTAAACCAACTTCGGTAAAATGTAGTAAGGAGAAGTTAGGTGAGAGTTGCTTCCGAGACGGCGAGGTGCGTGGACCTGTGCTGCCCGCGGCCCCCTGACGCTGCCTAAACACCGACAAGGTAATGAACGCTAGCGATGCCGCATTTTTGAGCGCATAAAGCGTCACTCAGAACTGCAGAAGTCTCATCTGTTACATCCCCGTATTTCGTAATATTAGTGTCTATCGTCAATTAAAGCTCATGGTATTCACATTTGCTATGTAAGTTAAAATATGAAACGCGATGATTTTTCTGTTATATAATCATTGAGAAGCCACATCAGCCACTGTAATTTACGACAAGTTAAATAAGTAATTAAAGATAATTGAGGGTCACTGTAGACCATTTTGATAGTTTTCTCTTTTATGAAACTTAATTTAAACCTAGATCATATATGTGATATGGCATAGGTCAGCCTTCGATCCATTGTAGAACTTGGAAACCCATTGAGGGAATATTCTTTCACATTTTTGTTGAACACAGTTGGTTTTTATCATCCTGTATTAAAATATTTCCTTTCATCAACAGCGCAATTTATAAACAATATTTTGTGAGTAGAATAAAAATTCCGATGGTAAACTGAACTGTTTTTTCGACGTTATTTTACCAGATAACTAAAAATAGGAAAGCCTTGAACCCCTTCCTCTAAATTTAGTTAGTATTAAGATTCTTTTACAGGGAGTGCAGTGGAGCTGACGCTGAAATCATTAATTACTTGATTATATCATCACTAGTCTCACTGAACTCTTCTGAACTCTACATGTCATGTGTGGTCTGGCGTCTCCTTACCAGCAACAGGTCCCAGGTTCAAACTAGTCAATTCCCTAAAAAACACGCTCAGAGCGTCGTTGCGTATAAGTGGTAGGAAGACACGACTTAGAACAAGCAGGTACCAAGCAGAATGTTAGAAGTTAGGTGATCGCCTGATGTCGTAACCACAAGATTGCATGATGCTGAGCCAGGGGAAAATGAGAAGTATGTGGAAGAAGTAAGAAACTAGAGCTGACCGTTGCTGCCGATGGGTGGAGGAAGCAGGCCAATATACATACACTCCCGAAAATGGAAAAAAGAACACATTGACACCGGTGTGTCAGACCCACCATACTTACTCCGGACACTGCGAGAGGGCTGTACAAGCAATGATCACACGCACGGCACAGCGGACACACCAGGAACCGCGGTGTTGGCCGTCGAATGGCGCTAGCTGCGCAGCATTTGTGCACCGCCGCCGTCAGTGTCAGCCAGTTTGCCGTGGCATACGGAGCTCCATCGCAGTCTTTAACACTGGTAGCATGCCGCGACAGCGTGGACGTGAACCGTATGTGCAGTTGACGGACTTTGAGCGAGGACGTATAGTGGGCATGCGGGAGGCCGGGTGGACGTACCGCCGAATTGCTCAACACGTGGGGCGTGAGGTCTCCACAGTACATCGATGTTGTCGCCAGTGGTCGGCGGAATGTGCACGTGCCCGTCGACCTGGGACCGGACCGCAGCGACGCACGGATGCACGCCAAGACCGTAGGATCCTACGCAGTGCCGTAGGGGACCGCACCGCCACTTCCCAGCAAATTAGGGACACTGTTGCTCCTGGGGTATCGGCGAGGACCATTCGCAACCGTCTCCATGAAGCTGGGCTACGGTCCCGCACACCGTTAGGCCGTCTTCCGCTCACGCCCCAACATCGTGCAGCCCGCCTCCAGTGGTGTCGCGACAGGCGTGAATGGAGGGACGAATGGAGACGTGTCGTCTTCAGCGATGAGAGTCGCTTCTGCCTTGGTGCCAATGATGGTCGTATGCGTGTTTGGCGCCGTGCAGGTGAGCGCCACAATCAGGACTGCATACGACCGAGGCACACAGGGCCAACACCCGGCATCATGGTGTGGGGAGCGATCTCCTACACTGGCCGTACATCACTGGTGATCGTCGAGGGGACACTGAATAGTGCACGGTACATCCAAACCGTCGTCGAACCCATCATTCTACCATTCCTAGACCGGCAAGGGAACTTGCTGTTCCAACAGGACAATGCACGTCCGCATGTATCCCGTGCCACCCAACGTGCTCTAGAAGGTGTAAGTCAACTACCCTGGCCAGCAAGATCTCCGGATCTGTCCCCCATTGAGCATGTTTGGGACTGGATGAAGCGTCGTCTCACGCGGTCTGCACGTCCAGCACGAACGCTGGTCCAACTGAGGCGCCAGGTGGAAATGGCATGGCAAGCCGTTCCACAGGACTACATCCAGCATCTCTACGATCGTCTCCATGGGAGAATAGCAGCCTGCATTGCTGCGAAAGGTGGATATACACTGTACTAGTGCCGACATTGTGCATGCTCTGTTGCCTGTGTCTATGTGCCTGTGGTTCTGTCAGTGTGAGCATGTGATGTATCTGACCCCAGGAATGTGTCAATAAAGTTTCCCCTTCCTGGGACAATGAATTCACGGTGTTCTTATTTCAATTTCCAGGAGTGTAGTATTAAGTTACACACTTACCGTATTGTAGTGCATGTAAGGCGGTGCCTGTCGATGTCTTCGCATAGGCAACTCCGGCAAAGTAGCGACGAATCCATACCAATACGGTGTAGTCGTTCTTCGTTGTAGAACTTGCCCTTGACAATGTGGTACAAAAACGCCTTGATGTCAGACGGGCGGAACGGTGCATGGACAGTCTTCCACAACATCGACCACTGGACGTCTTGGCATTCCGCGTCCAATGCGTTGCAGACGTGGATGGGGGTGGATCAAGACACCTTATAAAAATCTCTTTGCCTGTGGTGGGCTCGAGGCCGGAAGAACATCGTGTACGTAACTAATTTCGACAAAACAGACGGAAATGTGAGTCAGAGTTGGCTCAATGTGCGCCACGTTGACCATTGCGGCAGGTGAGTCAGTCATCCAAGATGCCCCGCGTAATGGATGATGAAAGATCCCCCCCCCCCCCAACATCTCATCATGATGTCTATATATAATTAGCTGACTCTGGTCCGAATATGGACAAGACCCAGGACATCTCTTGTAATCCGACTAAGCTACCCAAGCACAACTCAGTACCTATCCTCACAGCTTCCTTTTTCGAAAGAACCCCATCTTCTACCTTCCAAACTTAACATAAGGAAGGAAGATTAAGGTTTAACGTCCCGTCGACAA
This sequence comes from Schistocerca nitens, assembly GCF_023898315.1. Taxonomy (NCBI): domain Eukaryota; kingdom Metazoa; phylum Arthropoda; class Insecta; order Orthoptera; family Acrididae; genus Schistocerca; species Schistocerca nitens. The sequence goes on from NC_064616.1 coordinate 957,334,758, forward strand.
TGAGGTCATTAGAGATGGAATACAAGCTCGAACTGTGTCAAAGATGTGGAAGGAAATCGGCTGTGCCCTCTCAAAGGAAGCATTCTTGCATTTGCCCGGATCGATTTAGGAAAATTACGGCAAGGATGGCCGAACGCGGATTTGAACCGTAGTCCCCCTGGACGTGATTTCAATGTGCTAACCACAGAGCCACCACACTCGGTAAGTTATCAGAAATTCTCCTGCGAAAATTGTAGGACTAGCCCTCTTGGAAGAAAGGATACTGAGGAGACATGGCTTAGCCACAGCTCGGCTGGATGTTGCCGATGAGTTTTTCACTGCGGTGTGTGCGCTGATACGAAACTTCCAGGCAGATAAAACCAACACCGACTCAAAGGAAGGCCTCGGCGCTTGTTCGTGACGTTACGCCAGGTAGGCACGGCGAACGCCAGGTCTGTTGCAGGCAGAAACGCCTGGGCGCGCTTATCACTATAAATCTCTTATTTTTGGACAAAATGTTTGGTATTGTTTTGGATTCTGCAGTTTTACGAGTATTTAGATGAAAGGTTTTCTTACTATGGTAAAGCTGCAAATGAAGATCATAGTTCTGTATTACTGAATCCTGTCGAAACAAGCGTAGATCAATACGAGAAGATGCTTTGCCCCACTGCAAGCTTCGGAAGTTTTACATTCAAGTAACTATAATTACTTAATCCATTTTGTTATCAAAACTGAACCCAACCCCCTTATAATGAATTCGTTTCTTTTATTTATTTATTTATTTTCGTCTGACATCGTCACTGAAAATGTGAACTAATTTACATGTGTAACCGTCCAACTGTTGCCAGTCATTAGATTACAGTCGTTTTCAACGAAAGGAATTCTAAACAGGAAACAAAATAGCTTCATATATCGAAAATACATCTGAGCTTAAACTTTTTTTTAAACACGCACATTAGAAAAGATAAATATTCCCCTCTTGCAACTGAAAGGGGAAAGTTTATAGGGTAAAACAATTTTATTTGATAAAACAAGTATCTCTCTCTTGCCTCTTCTTCTGTCCCCCAACCCCTCCCCCAACGTGTACAATCGCAAGATATTTCATTAACATTCAGTGCTCCTCACCCCATAGTCAACCAAGATACCTACAGATGAGCACCAATATGTTCCCAGTTTCTTGTAAAAGCAACCCAGTACAAACGTAACTTCCTCAGATTTACAAATAAGGTAAAGGAGCACGAGGTCTGTTGGTGCTGGACCATGAAGTTGTTTTTGTATGTCAATCCTTAAAACAGATGGAAATTAAAGTCCAGGAGTACACTATTTGTTAAGAAGTGTAATGCACAATTAATTGATTGCAGAAATCTCTCAGAACAATGTGTGTCGGTCAACTGCTGCCAATAGTTTCACATTTTCCTGTGTCAGGGAGACACCACCATTATGAGTATAATATAGATAGTCCCAGGTGCTAACACTTTGTACACATTTAAATTTTTTACATACAACTCTTTCACTAAGACTAGCTATGAAACCCGCTATGCATGTAACATAACACATTTTCAGATCCCTCAGTGATAAAGGGACTTTAGAATATACACTGACTGTGCAACAAATTAAAAATTAACCGACATTCAAGTACAGCAGTATATGCTTTGCTAAGAAGTGTGATGAATTATGGATTTCACCGGTTGCACAAGTCACTCGATACAAAATGTGTTGCTCACTTACCAACTCTAGTGTTATGTTTTCTTGTTAAGAGGAAAAACACACTACCATTATGAATGTAATGGAAAAGAAAACAATCTTATGTGATAACACTTCAGAATGTACACAATAAAAATTAAATTTTCACATCTTGCAGTGTAATGAAGAAACTTTATAAGCCAACACAATTTTAAGAAATAAAATACATATCTTTGTGTCTTTCTTCCTTCCTTCTGCCGCAATGTGTACAGAGACAAGAAATTTCATTTCATTAACTTCCAAAGCTCCAAATACCATAGATCAACCAAAAGGCCTTCAGAAGAGCCCAATTGTGATCATAGTGTGTTGCAGAAGCAACACAGTGTACACTAACTTTCTTATAAAATGTATTAATAATGTATCAACAGCAACCACTCTGTTGGTGTTGGACTAATGAAATATGCTTTGACAAGGGATTTAATGAATTACATACGGTACTGCTTGTGTAAGTCACTTGAACACTATATGTTGAAAACTTATGGTGTAGTACAGCATAAATTTCATTTTCCTATCAGGGAGGACCATAATCATTACTGTAAAACAAAAGCAGAAATTTGTTTGTCCTAGTACTTCAAATAAATTTCAACTTTTGTCCTACCACTCTTTTACCAATATTTAACATAATCTTCTATCCATATATGATATTTTCAGTGTCCTGAGTGGTAAGAGTTTAGAAAAAAAAAGTAAATGCCATTTCCTTTTGTTTTAATAATAATAACACAATTACAATTACATTCATATGGGTCATTCCAAGTTAAAGAGACTTTGTGACAAAAAAAAATTAAAATGACAATATTACAAATATAACCTTAAAAATGCCAAGTTAAAAGTACATTTGTTCATTGCAAAATAATCATGAATATGAAAAAATGAAATTTCTACCTTCACTAAGTGTTTAAAGTGCGCTACTCTATGGCACCACGGAGAGGTATGTTTTATGCTATTTTGAGATGAGTATTAGTTGTGTTATCTATGGCTGATTGTTCTATTGTTGCAAAAATATTGAAGTCAACATTGTTATAGCTCATAATAATTCTTTTTGTTGAGGTAAGCTAATTGGATTTCTTTACTTTGTTAGTTTTATAATATATATGCAGCTTGTAACACCCATAACAAAAAAGATACAAAAGTTTAATTTCTAATCTAGTAAATTGATCTGTACAATACCTTTCTGTAAAAGTGAGGTTATGCACATGTTTTTTCAATATCATATCATTACGTGGCATTTTGAAATCTTATTTAACACTCTTAGAGCTGTTACCGGTGTTACTAATTTTTGTTTCAGGTGTTACTTAAAACATGTGTAACACCAGTAACTTGAATTGGAAGGTTTAATGCCACCTTCATCTTTAGTAGGCCTAGGCCCTATATTTAAATTATAACCAAAGGGTATTATTATGAATGAAAAAAGTTTTTTTAACTATGTTTATTACATATGAAAACAGTTTTAAGAAAGAAAACTAAAATTTTTATTCCTCTGCATACATTTGTTTAAGCATTACACCTAAATTATAAAAGTTAATTAGGGCATTAACATGACTCAGCTGACGTTCTCCTAAAAAGTTAATTAAGCCTAAAATTCTTTAGATTACATATAGTTTATGTTTTCCATTCTAACTTTCCCAAGAACAACAATATTGCTAACCCAAGTTTTAAATTTTATATAGGCCCAGTAAACTGCTTTTTGAGGCAAATTCTAGTCATTCATAAGAGCCTATGTTTAACAATGTCTTTTACTTTTATCTCTCTGCACAGTGTTATGTTTATACATTAATAGGCCTACATTATCAGGATTTCTAATCTTTCTTCAAATGGACTTTGCAGAGAATTATGCTTTAATTTCACAAGATGAGGTACAGAGTGCACACTGGGCGCATTCACAAGTAACTATTTGCACTTTCTGGATTTGGTTTGCAAACCATAACGTCAGATTCTATGCAGTCATCAGTAACGACCTTTCACACAGAATATATTCTGTGTGGACTTTTCTTAAAACTGTTATAACAGAGATTAAAAAAGCGTTTCCTAAAGTTAAAAGAGTTCAAAAATAAATATACTTTGTCCAATCTATGTTATTTTGAGAGAGACTTTGGATTGACAGTTGAGTGGAATTTTTTTGCCAGTTCACATGGTAAAGGAGCCATGGATGGCATTGGAGGTGCACTGAAGAGAAATGTGTGGACAGCTGTGAGATCTAGGAAAGTTATTATTAACAACCGAATTGACTTTTATGACTACACTCTGAAGAATTTTTCTAAAAGTAAGGCACTATGGGTTGGTAAGATAACAGTGGAGCATAACATTCCTATTTTGGATGAAAGGTGGAAAAATTTACAAGCAATTCCTCAAAATCCAGGGCTGCCATCACTTTCAGCCTTATAACACAACTGATTTGCTGGTTTCAAAAACAGGAGAGTCATTAATGACAAGGGTGTCAGTATTTATTACTTAGGAGGCCAAAGTTAAAACTTTACATGCAAAAAGATGCATAAACTTCTATGAAGCGTGCAGTTCTGATGATTCTGATCAGGAGACTGTTTCACTATCTGAATCACAAGACAATATTGGAAGTGCTTGTGAGTTAAACCTAACTAATAAAATTGAAAAGTTTGATTTAAAATTCGGGTTATTTGTCTTGGTTGACATTCCAAGTGACAAAAAGAAGCCAACGCTATCCAAAATTCAATACCGTTACTTGAGAATCTGCCAGAGTGAGGTTGATGAAAAGGAGGTTGTGAAAATACTGTTTCTGAAGTCAGTAGGAAAAAGTAAAACACTTTTTAAACTAGATGAAACTGATGTTTGTTTTATGAAATTCAGTCAAGTACCATCTAAGATAACAACACCGGAAATCAAACAACAAGGTTACTGTTTGTACTATGAGTTCAATTTTGAGTTGGATGTTGCTGAAAAAGATTATTAAATGAAGTCTTTCAACCTACCAATATTAAGAAAACATTTTTGTCATAAAATTATTAGGCCTACAAAATGAGGTAAATGTTAGGTAAGTAAGGATATCTTGGCCTAGTTGTACTATAAAACTGTAACCAAATTTTTTGTGTAATAAATAGCGTTATCCTTCAAATATGTTTTCTTAAGTACATACTTTTATTCCAAATAGACTACAGTACCAATTTCCTTGTTATGCAGTTGTAATAGGTAGATTTATTCCTTCAAGAATAAAATCTGATGCATCTGTGTAACACCTGTAACATTTAACGTAACACCCGTAAGAGCTATATATATATATATATATATATATATATATATATATATATATATATATATATATATACTGAGTTATGATGTCCAAAAAAATTATATTTCAAAATAAAATTTGGGGCAATACCTCTTAACAGTTGTTTTACAAGAATAAAAGTTTCATCAAGTATGCAGAAATTAGAGAATTCCCTAACTCATAACAGGGGCCAGGTCTACTTTTGGTAACACCTGTAACACTAATTTTTTGGTTGATAACCAGGAGAACAATAAAACAATTCCAGTATCAACATTTCGAACATGGAATATAATGTAAGCCTTAAAAGTTTTCAATATTGAATTCAATAAATATTTTTCATTACATTATTTTTCCTGATTTTAAGGTGTGTACATGAAAGTCCTGTAATTATGGAATTGCCCATATATTTCTTAACTTAATGTCTGTACTTTCCTCTTCTTTTTAGCATTACTACATTCATTTAATTTTTCACATAATCATTGAGGAGAATATTTGTAGAAACAAGTAACAGCTCACTTAGTACTCTATCTTTACAGTGTCCTTTTTTACAAGTGAAGTGTGGTAGGAAGAAACCTAATGTGTTTACCCTGCTAGTTGTCAAATTAATTACAAGCTCTCTCTGATTGCTGTGTCTCAGGAATGCTGTCTCCATGCTACTTTCAATTAGCTTCTGTACTGTTATGTAGTTGTACATGACAGCATTCACCATATCCAAGTGTGGGTACAGCAGGCCTCCCCTGTCCATAGCTGCTATTAAAGTATTATTACAAGCACTGTTTTCAGGCAATGCTCCCCTGTCCAAAACCATGACTGAAGCACAAAATTCACACTTAAGTCTCTTTAGAGCAATCCGAGTACAATATCCAGATAAATGTGTAAGAAGAGGAAGCAGTTTCTCCACCTCCTTCACATCTGTAGGTGAATATTCAATGTGAATTGTGTCACTAACAGTAGATATCGATGATCCAGTAGTGGTTTCCAGATCAACTGGAAATGTAGGGAGATTTTGTTCATCAGTATCTGTAAGAGAAACAGTTATATTCCCAAAGAAACTGGATTGCAATGGAAGGAGGTGTTGAAATCTTATCTTACATTCAGTTTCAAAGACTTGTTTCAGTGATACTGTGTATTGTGAACCTGCATATGTTCTGTAATTGCCAAACCTTGCCTCAAGAGCATCTGTCTGTATTTTACGTGGCAAAAAGTACTTGAAGCCAAGTTCATTAATACGGTACTTGGCCATTTCAATTAGACCATGAGTAATGTTTGATAGTGCCCAGTGGGTGTCTCGCATAAGGTAGTTGTACTTTAACCCCATCTGGTCCCAAACATCTAGCCAGTTCAAAAATTTATTCAGAGACAAGAAATTATCCTCATCTCCTGTCACAGTCAGTGGATGCTTAAGTGAATTTTTCAAACGTTCACCTTTGTATTTTGTTTGTACATTCACCACTGACCACCAGTTTTCAATTAAAGTAATAAAATCTGCAGTACTCTGATATTCATAAAGGTTGTGTTCCTCACCCAAAGTGAGAAGCCCCTGTACAACATATGGATTGACAACATTTAATGCATATTTTACATTCTGCCTTTCAAAATTTGATGGACAGAGAGATTTCATACACAAGCCATAGGAGTACTTAATGATTGTTTGACTTTCCAAGGCATGGAGTTCCTTCAGAGTAGAAAATGAAGGAACTTTTAATGCCAAAGTTTTGTCCATGTTTTCAAAATTGGGATATGTGAGGACCTGCTGGGCATCTTTCTGGTTGATCCAATTGTTCTGAATGCATTTCAACACATGTACACTATCAATGATAAAAAATAATGGTGAACGAGGGTCTGAAGGATGGGGATAAACCACACTCTTTTTAGGTGGTGTTGAGAAATATGCCATACATTTTCTGTTTATGGAATTGTTATCAGTCACAACACAAATCACTTTAAAACCAATACTGTGCAAGCCTGTTATAACATTTTTGACATATGTAAAAAGATCACATGCCTGAAGAGTGTTTACAGGAAGAATATGTACAACTTCTTTAAATGAAGACAAAAGGCTCTGGATCATGAAAACATATACAGAGCTAGCTGCAGTGGTACCATTGAATGCAGTTCCTAAAATATTGCCTCCCTTATAGTCCAAGTATGGTTTGATGTGCATCTCATCTATCATTAATGAGACAACATGGTCCTCTGTCTTTAAATAACTAAACTTCTGTTTAACATAAGCAAGAAAGTTATCTTCCACCTGTTCCTTCTGAGGGCTTGCACCAAACTTTAAACATATCTTTTGAAGTGTACGAGGATGTGGCACAGACATGTATTGAGACTTTCTCATAGACCTATATGCATGTGGGGAAATTGAAAATAATATGGCACAAAAAACAATAAATTCAGGAGAATACCTCAAGCGTTCTTGGGCTACAGGCAACAGCCTAACTTGTTCCATTAGAAATTCTATATTTCTCTCTTTTCCTTCTGTAACTTTACTAACGTTTTGCAACACATCACAGATTATATTAATGTTGTCCTGTGTACTTTGAACATTGGCACTTATGGACAGTAGTAGTTCCAAAATATTCACTTGACCAATATCCTGAATCTTTTTCGGAAAAATGTGACTCCCTACAGTTTTTAAGGCTGTTTGTTCTTTAAAAACATTTATCTCTAAATCACAAGTTATACAAGTGGACACTGATAAAAATGGCACAAAATTTTAAGTGTCAATAAAAGCAAATAACACACATTCCTTTTTCTTAACCACAGTCCAACATTCAGTAAATGTTTCCCGTTCCAAACAGTCCATAAGTTCGCTAAATGTTGTGAATCTTCTCCTTTCCTCAAACATTTTATATGTACACAAGGATTCAGATATTGCAACAGACACAGCGCTGTTGTCCAATCTTATTCTTCTTGCCTCTGGGTCTTCTCGTTTATTCTGTACCACTGTCAGGTATTGAGGACAGTTGGGAAAAATTGATGGCACAGATTGAGCTCTAAGTCGCGGTGTGTAGAGTGGAGCCACTATTTTCCGTCCAGTTGTCTCGTCAAAGCACTCTGTATGTTTCAGAACATCCTCTTTTCGAAAGTGTAGTTCACATACCTGAAAATAATTTCGAAAATAATGACTGAAGTTGAAGACTAATTCGATTGTGTTAGAGCTCATACACATCGTACAATTATTTTCAATGGAAATCTTTGCTACAACCTGACTTGTCACAACACAGCTAACTGTATGATCTTTACTCTGAAAAGCAGTATTTGCCTCCATGCAGGTCAAATAAATCGTGCCCTCGAGTAAATAAAAAAATAATGTAGAAAACGCTATTTCGTCTATTCAAGTGTGAATACTAGTTGCTGAACTGACCGGTCAAAATTCGTTTACTACGTAAGACTGAAGACACAAAACCAGTAGTGGTGCCTGGGTACAATATCGTACAGGTCTTCAAAAGGTATAAATAAAGAATATAGAACTATAAAAACTGAAAACATGGAACGCTATCGGATTTACTTACTTTGGAATACTTGGTTGGTGAAAATGCATCCCTGTGAATGGCGACAATACACTTACGACGAAGGGTTTCGTCGTTAGGAAACGAAAACACATGGACCTTAGGTCCATTTGGATAATTCCCGTTACAGCGAGGAACACAGCACTTGTACACCATGGTGAAAACTCTCACTATAACTGCTGTAGTGGAAAACACACAATAAGTTACACAAAAGGAACGGCACTGCACAGCTAACACTCACGATCGTACGCCATATGGCTTGCCTAGCCGTTGTGACGTCACTAACGACTGATGACGTAGCGCCCGGGCCTTCCTTTGAGTCGGTGTTGATAAAACTGTATGCCGTATCTAAATTCGATCTCCGGACTTTGGCCCTCCATGAGCAATTGCTCTACCCACTGAGATACCTAAGTACGACTGACGACCTCTCTTGCCCGCGAAAAGTAGAGGTCTCGAGCTCAGGTCACAGTTCGACACGCAGTTTCAATCTACCAGGAGCTTTCATATCAGAACAAATTCCGCTGCTCAGTGAAAAATTTAGTATCATAGTTTAAACGGTAAGGACGGATGGAATCGCCTAATGTTAACAAGCTAATAACTTAGCCTGAACTTAAATCGTATTGGTACATGTGACATATTCACAGTGTACAAATGTGCTGTTTTGGTACATTACGAAATAGGAAAGACACGTGTGATCATTCCCATAGTCCTTAAATCGAAGGTACTGCTGGTTAAATGCAACTTATGGCAAACTTACCAATCAGCTTCCCCACGACATGTTTTTGGGTAATCCCATTGATGTATTTTAGTTGTTTTGTGATCAGAGTACAAGGATTATTTGGAAAGTAAGGAACGATCAGCCGCGAAATGGAAAATACAGTGAAAATCTGATGGAGCATTTCACAGATGCGTTGGGCACTGTGTCTAGTACTCCCGTCGATCGCATCATGTCACTCCTTTCAGTTCTGAGCTCACAGTGAGAACATAAAGATGGTTAGAAATTAGCGTCTACATCCAAGTATGAGAGCCTGGTGAAATATTTCCCCTGAAGCTGCGCAATCCACATAACATAACTGTCATGAGGTTCGTTCTACACGACAATTCTCGCCCGCACTTTGAAGGGGCAATGAAGATGCTCCTGCAGCGTTTTCGATGGAAGGTGTTTGATCACTCACAATACAGTCCGTAATTGGCTACCCGTGAGGTTCATCTCTCCTCAAATGAACCGCTGGCTATGAAGACAATATTTTGACACAGACTACGAGCTGCGGTTCAGAGCATAAAATTGTCGAAAAGCACTGGCGGCTATCTTCTATAACGAGGGAATTGAAAAGTTGGTACAACGCTACGACAGATGTCTAAGCCTGAGCGACGACTGATGTAGAGAAGTAGCTGGAAGGTGTAGGTAACCGTTGCAAATAAAACAGTTTTGATTTTCATTGTGGTTTCCATTTCGCGACCTATCGTTCGTTACTTTCCGAATAGCCTTCGTATCAATGATTACGTCTATGAAGACAGTTCAGGCTTTTTCTTGGATTTTGTCAATTGAAGGTTTGCCCAGAGCAGTAGTTACTGGCAATGTCATGAAGTTTCATTCGCAAAAGTTCAAATTTTTTGTGAACAAAATGACAGTTCATACTTTACAGCCTTATCATTTCATGTTGAAATCAATCGACTTGCAATAAGATTTGTACAGACGTTCAGGTTTTATATAACAAAGCTTGCTCAGCAGTATAATACTTTACTAATATTACTTTCTCAGAACAAGGCCACATCACATCATGCCAAACCTGAAAGAATAGAACAAGACCTTGATGTCAGTTTTAAAGAATCTCGCGCATTCTCTGCCACAGCATGCCTATAGTCGAGAGAGAATGTATTTAAACTGAATAACCTGGTGTTTATTATATTGTATAAGTTTGACAAAAATATCTTTGGTACCAGGAAAGTCATGCAGCATCTTGGTACAGACATGTTTAACATCCAAATTTCTCATGGTTCCACAACTTGCCATAGGAATCAAATAAGGCCACAGCGCACTCAGTCGCATATAGACAGAACTTCTTGGTTCTTTCTTGTTGAAACTCGCAGGACGTAGATACAGCCAGCCGCCTAAAGAATCCACAGACGCAGCTGGCTGTCGCCATTGACTACGCCTCTGGCAACCTCCACCAACTTCGTCTGGGGCAGTCTGTTCTGGCTGCAGCCAACCAGCGACGATAAGATGGACATTGTCGTCGCACTTAATTAGGTAGACGAGTCTGTGCAGATGGAGGTGGAAAAAGCTTAACCGACTGACCCCTGCCTGTGATTTGGGTATGGTTTTCCCCGAGGCCGAGGAAAAATCTAAGCTGGAAGAGCATTTGTGCGAGTATACCCACTAAATTCGCACGTTGGCAAGCGAGGAAGCGAAGCTTCTCTCCACTCCACCCCCTCCCTTCCACACTTACCCTCAACGCAGGGGAGGGATGCTGTGTCTCTGTGTCTCCTCCAGACCCGGTACACAACGATAGTCTTCAGAGGGTGCCACACAACAGTCAGTCTTAGCGTGGCGCTACACGTAGTATGGTCAGTCGCCTACTAAATGGCCCACATACCAGAAACCAACCTACACTTCCTCTGCAAGACATTCAGATAGTCCCTTCAGCCAACACAGAGGTCGCTGAAACCCGGTAATATTTGTTGATTGGCCAAATAGACCGCACTTTCATATTGATACATGGAGCACAAGATTTGAGCGACTGCATGACGTCACTCAGCCAGCTGACTACAGTCTCCGGTAGTTCTCAGCCGTCATCGTCCAGCAGCTGACAGCATGTTATCTGCGGTAACCTATCAATTCCAGTCATCGGACAGTTCACACAGAGTGTCTAATGTTAGTCGAAGTGATACTCGAAGTGTTTCCCTATTGAGAGACTGAACATACAACCCTCTAACTATAGTCCAAACTGAACTTCATTTAGATTATCAGGTCATCGTTTAATGTGTCATGTTAGGTTAGGTTCAGAACATTTTAGTCCTTGTGCCACGCCTTGTGAATACTTTCTTACGTACATTATTTTACTACATGATTGTTAATTTTTCTCGTGTGTTACCCTAGTTATTCTGTACTAGATACGCGTATACTGCACTGTGACGTGCAAGAGTGCAAGCAGGTCACTTTGCAACAGTAAGGGAATTCGTTGGTAGGGGCTTGTTAGCTGCTATTTTTATGTACCGTAAATAAGTTATTAATTAAAACAACAGGCGAACCATGTCAGTAGCGTTCTTTCATCAAAATAGCTTTAAGAGGGGAAGGACCGACATTATCTATATGGACATAATAAGCTCCAATCAAAGCAGATGGCACAAAATGGCATTCTTGCAGAAGAATTTCGACTAAAGTTTCTAGTTATGTTGGTCATAAAGTCATCCGTCCAAAGACAAATATTTGCACTTAATTATGCAGATGGTGCTACGTGTAATACGATAACTGAAATAATTATTATAATAAAAGAATTTCCTTTGCCGCAAACAACACCACTCCAAAGTCTAATTAGTGTAATGATCACAAAGTTGTCATAGATAATACAGGCATTACCATCACAAGTAGAAAAGATAATATTGAATAGTTAATTTCTAATGTGAAGCTTTTGGATAGCCATTGTGAAAGTGGCAATAATTACAATCAAGACAGTGAATAATTTCAGCCAAAGGACGATTTGAACTGTCACAAAGAAATTTCCAATCATAAAACAAAAATAATGGGGAGCAAAGATATAAATGGAACATATTTGATAATAATAGGAAAAGGAATGGAAGTGGTTTCGGAGGAGACAATCGTTGTCCCAACAGCAGGTCCCAACAGTGGACAAGAAGAGATCCTCAAACCACTGACGGTGAAATGAGACCTCCTGCTCCTGGTGCAAATAAAGTGTAATGGGCATGTTTAGGGAATCAACCCAAGCATGTGGGTAGGAAATTGATTAACATACCGGTTGAAATGAATAAAGTTTTGTGGAACCACTTTCACGAGAAGAGAGAGAGTCAGATTCAGAACAGAAATTCAAGCAGAATTGGAGGTTTTGATCGTGATGTCTTCGGTCCTTAGCGAATGAGTAATCAAAAGACAACTGTTAAAGACGACGGACGTCGACAGGAGATTGGAGAAGAGAACTGCAATTTTTGTAGCATCCACTGAATATCGAAGAATGCGATGGCAAGATAAGAAATTTTTTTATAAGCTAAACAGACAGGGAAGATCTGGAGATGATTCGTTTGAAGAGAAACAAACCTTAAAGAAATCTGTTCTCTGTCCCTAAATTGGTGTAAATTTTAATTAAACCGACCTAGTGATGAACTAGTGATGAACGTCTAGGAAATTTGTTGAAGTAGCTTAGCAGGCCGATATACGGAGGCGTGCTTAGAAGTAATTGTTATTTGGAAACTCTTAAAGCATTTTGAATAAAGAATCTTCATTAACGCTCTACACCTTTATTCTTCATGTTTACATTTTTATTTCACAACATACTCGGGCTGGCGACGAACTCATTGCTCCTAATGGGAGATAAGTTTATTGATACCGCCACTGCGCAACGACTGACACTGTTGAAAGAGCCACAACCTTCACTCTGCTAGCTCCATTATATCACTATAACATTTCAATCCTTGGTGCCTTTTACTTGAAAAAAAAAAAAGGTAAGGATACCAATGAAAGTCGAATCTGGCTAAGTCGAGACTGTCTGGTGGACGATCAAGAAAGGTGAACTCAAGGTGCTGGATTGTTGCAAATGTTTCATCACTTATTCGGGGTGTAGCATTGTTATGGTGAGAGAGGGGGTGCACTATGTGTGGTCAAACTCTTTGGAATCTTGCTTTCCATTTTCTGAGGGATTAATGTATCGTGTTTCTCATATTGCCATGTTAAACGCTAGAATTCTGAGCCTTCTTGCTGCAGGGGGTTCCAGATTGCGTCAGCGAAGCGCGGAAGTCGACCGTCAAATATGCATGAAACGTAATACCTCAACGGAAACTAAGAACAGAATTAAAAATTCGGAGGCATTGCTTTTCAGCGCGACCTCGTAGTTGTAGAGTGTCAAGCTACAGATCTATAAAACTAAACTCCGCCCGAAAAGGCCATGAAGACCCAACGGTACTGACCATCCGCCGTGCCATCCTCAGCCACAGGCGTCACTGGATGTGGATATGGATATGGAGGGGCATGTGGTCAGCACACCGCTCTCTGGCCGGTTGTCAGTTTACGAGACCATATAGACTTAAAGTTAAGGTAATTTACAGTGGAGTGTCTTAAAGCTGATATGACATTGGGAAGTCATAATTTAAAGAAGAATAAAGGAAGAATAGACACGAGCAGTGGAAGTTTCAAGTTATGGATCCATGATTACGAGATATTGTTAGGGTGTGAAGAAAGCTGGAAGACGAAACTGTATTCGGAGGGGCTGCGAGTTACTGAAGGTAGGCCTTAGTGTTTTAGTAGAAGATATGGTTATTCTACTGGTACACGACATAGTAATAAAGCAGGGACAAGAAGGAAGATGGAAAAACAGGGGCGAAGAAAGATTGTCAGTAGACCATGATTATGAGGATGTGGCAGTAGGAAATGAAGAACAAGCCGAAACAGAACGCTTGTCTAAAGTTACCAAAAGATGTCTTTAAATTCTGAGATGAGTGTAATATTTAGAAATGCTATTTACGACGTATGCTGAATAAGTACTAACGAGTAAAAATGGAACGCAAAACCTAAAGTATACAAAGATAATTAATGCTTGATGTCCAAAAGTTTTGCTGTACATAAGCAAACACATACCGCCAAGCTGGCGATGGAGTCGTGGAAGAAGTGAAACGTTTAAACCCGATACGTAGTTCAACAAGGTTGGAAGAGGAACTGAGAGAACTTTTATCCATGTCGTGCCAAATTTTCAGGGTATGATAGGATTCTCAGAGTGCTGAACGTCTGTATGGCAAGGAGAGGTTTGTTAGAATTGCTGTTGTATTACCAATTTAGATGTATACGTACTGAAAATGCTGATAACATGTACACTCATGTTGTAAATTTAGATTGTTACTAACTGTGTTTTTTATTGTTTATTAATACCCAATGGATGCACAAGTGAATTCCACGGTCCCACATATAAATAAAGGCTTAGACCGGTGTGGAAAATTGGAGGTTAACAAAGGAATGCCTGGAAAACTTAAAACTGTGGAAGACGTGCATTTCATTCTCATTCACTATTCACCCCTTTCACATTTTATTCCTTTGCAATTTTTTCGTCGTTTTACAGTTGCAGTGGGATGCCTATATTGCTAGACAATTTTCTATGCCAATATTAAGCTGGTCAGTGAGAGGGAACGGGCGCAAGACATTTTTCGTTATTTGGGACCCCAATTAAGCAGTCTCCGTGGAATGCTCATGTTGGCTTCCCTTTTCCCTCTTTGATGGATGCCGTAGGGAGCATATGCGGCCAGTTTGAATGCTATGTAGTTGCCAAAGTTGTTCCCCTTCCTAGTCTCACAAGTTGTAGTACCAACCCTGAAGCTTAACTTCTCACTCCCTTTTAACACATACGAAACTATGACCGTCTTATGATGAGTCACGAGCCATTTTCCGGTGTTCGGACTGCTAGCCATAACGGAATCGTGTTTCGCGACGATCCCGTGGCCTGTGATTGGCCGTGTTAGGGGTGCGCCAATTCTCGTTACCCTACTCTCGCAGCTATTCTTTGGAAACGTGAAACCTCGGTCAGTTCCGTCCTGTTCCTGCTCCCTGCTAGAGGCTTCATGTCGCGTTGCTGATGTCGGTAAGCATGTGTGTACTCAGTGAATTCCAACTTTACTGGTTATAATGTACGTAGAGTACTAGGGATTCGTTAGCCAGAGAGCACAATTTTATTTTATTTTCTCATAATTTTTTTTCGTAATTTCGATAATTCGTGAGTAATGTGGGACTTGGCGTCTGACCTTTGTCACTTGTGTGCGCGAGGTCAGTTACGGGCCATATCTGGTTAATGATTCATTTCCTCAAAGCCGCAGTTTCGCCTTCAGCATCTCTTCCTTAGTGGATATGAACTTCTAGACTGTAACTTCGCGAAATGGACTCATAGACATTGGTGCTAGAACACGTGAACACGTTTCGAGCGATCGGTCTCGTGTAATGCTTATTCAATAGCAGCTTCTTAGGCTTGTAGTGATTTTATTTTATTCGCTTAAACGAGTGCTGCTATGACGGATATTCACATGAGTTACTTAGTTTTCGGTAGGGAGGCCACTTTGACACTTCATTATTCTGCTATTTATCCCGTACTCTGTTTAGTCCACGGTGGTGCCGAGTGCATAATGGTAATACCATTCTCTTGTTTATTTACGTATTTACTCGTCACGTTCCGTAGGACCAAGTTGAGGAGCATTTCTCCAAGGTCATTGAACTTGTCAGTAGATGAAATTACAACATAAAAGTAATACCTGATAAAAATAAAATGTTTATCAATCCAATAAAAGTCAATGCATATGTTTAAGTAAACGATACAACCTGAATCAGCTTAATTTTTCAAGGAACTCCTCGACAGAATAGAAACTCTTCAGTTTGGATTTGAAAGTGCGTGGCTTACTGCTAAGATTTTTGAATTCGAGTGGTAGCTTATTGGAAACGGATGCCACAGTACACTGCGCACCTTTCTGCACAAGAGTTAAGGAAGTCCGATCCAAATGCAGGTTTGATTTCTACCGAGTATTAACTGAGTAAAAGCTGCTTATTCTTGAGAATAAGATAATATTATTAACAAGAAATGACAGTTAGAAATATATATATATATATATATATATATATATATATATATATATAGAGAGAGAGAGAGAGAGAGAGAGAGAGAGAGAGAGAGAGAGAGGCCAATGTCAAAATCCCCAGACTCGTGAACGGGGATCGACAAGAGGTTCGTGAACTTTCACCACTTACCGCCCCAACCGCTGTTTCTGAGCCAAGTATATCCTTTTAGAATGGGAACAGTTACCCCAAAATATAATACGATACGACATAAGCGAATGAAAATTAGCACAGTAGACTAATTTTCGTGTCGAACGATCACTCACTTGTGATACCGTTACAATAATAAAAATGGCAGCATTAAGTCTTTGAACAAGATCTTGAACGGGGGCTTTCCACGACATTTTACTATCAGCCTGAACACCTAGACTGTTCAGTTTCACTAATCATAGGCCCATTCTGTGAAATTAAAACGTCAGGTTTTGATGAATTATGTGTTAGAAACTGTAAAAACTGAGTCATACTGTGATTTAGCGTTAGTTTATTTTCTGTAAGCCTTGCACTCTTTGAAACCGGGCCAATGCTGAACACAACATCATTTACTACCAAGCTAGTATCATCAGCAAACAGAAATATTTTAGAGTTACCCGTAATACTAGAGGGCATATCATTTATATAAATATGGAACAGAGATGGGCCCAACACTGATCCCTGGCGCACCCCCCACTTAACTGTACCCCACTCAGACCCCACATCACAGCCATTATCAACATTGTGAATAAAGGCCTTCTGCTGTCTGTTGATAAAGTAAGAGGTGAACCAATTGTGAGCTACTCCCCGTATTCCGTAATGGTCCAACTTCTGGAGCAATTTTTTGTGATCAACATAATCAAATGCCTTATAAAATCAAAAAATATGCGTGGCGTTCGTAACCTCTTCTTTAACTCATCCAGTACCTCACAGAGAGAAGAGAATATAGCATTTTCAGTTGCTAAACGACTTCTAAAGCCGAACTGTACATTTGATAGCAAATTGTGTGATATAAAATGATGAATTATCCTTACATTCACAGCCTTTTCAATAAAGTTAGCAAACCCTGGGGGCATAGAAATAGGTCTAAAGGTGTCTACATTATCCTTTTCTCCCTTTCTATAAAGCTGCTTTACTACTCAGTACTTTAATCGTTCAGGAAACCGGTCATTCCTAAAGGAAAAATTACAAATATGGCTAATACCGGGCTAACATGTGCAGCACAGTACTTTAATATTCTGCTATGCACTCCATAATATCCACGAGAGTCCTTAGCCTTCAGTGATTTAATTACTGACTCAATTTCCCCTTTGTCTATACGAAAGAGGAGAATTTCAGACATCAATCTCGGAAAGGCATTTGCCAAGAAAGTTATATGATTCTCTGTAGAAACTAAATTATTATTTAATTCACTAGAAGTGCTCAGTAAATCATGGTTAAATACAGTACATATATCTGATTTATCAGCAACAGAAATATTTTTACTATGAACTGACTTGATATCGTCGACCTTGTGCTGCTGACCAGACACTTCCTTCACAACTGACCATATGGTTTCAATTTTATCCTGTGAATTGTAAAAATGGTAGCGAATCTATTTAATCACAAGGGTCAGAACCCTTATTCCTCTTCCCGACACTCCTCTTGTTGTTCGTCATTGTGGAGAGCGCATACTGCTGAATCAATCTTTTCTTTCTCCCGCAAAATTATGTTAAATAGCATCTGACTGCGCGGAAATGACGACCTTATTGTCTTTGTATTTATGCAAGTTCTTGTTTACGCTCTTTTTGTATTAAAGATGTCATACTAATGTCTATGTGCATTTATCAATTCAGTGGAACTTCCCTCCCACATGGGAGCAACTATCCATCGCCAACTAGCCCTTATGATAAGCAAATTAACTAATCAACAAATGCTTTGCTTGGTCGGTCTTTTCCTTGTAGGGGCAGAGTTTGTTCTCGCAGACCCACTGCGAGCATTGTACCTACGGAATCACTTATAACTAATCAAATTCTTCCCTTCCGAAAAAGGGAAAAGTCCCGGCTCACTGCGAGTCATGACAAAAATTCCACTTGATGTGGTGAAAGTTGGTTACCTTATCCCGAATAGGTGATAGAGAGTCTGAATTAAATAATTATAGCCTAATTACTAATTTTATTTGTTGAAGGGTCTTTATCTAATTCCAATATAAAAGTACTTAAAACAAAGAAGGTATCGCTTTTAACTGCCACCTGTTTTCAGAATACTTAATGTGCCAGTCTCCCAACAACCAAGAGTATTTTCTTGAAGACCCTATGAACATTATTTATTTTATTAAAAATCTGCAGTATTGGTATAATTCTTAAGTCATGCAGCTTCAAAAATTGTACGTCGCATTTTTACAATCATAATTCATTATTTGTCTTGGGCACCAATTTTGTAGGTAAGTCAGTTAAATTCCCTATAATTGCTGCTCGTTGCAATCAGTTTTCTTTGAGATTGATATAATTCAAATGTGATGTTACTTATCATGCTACGTGAAGTTCAGAGACTAAAAACATTTAATTTTATGTCAAGGGGGAGGGTGTACTCCGGTGACGAACATTCAGAGGTGGTAGTATGGACGAAAGGAAGAAAATGCCTAGTAAACATGGGCTCTAAAATGTATATCCTCATGAGCTATGAATCCTTGTTCAGTAGACGAAGTGTTTTGATCAGTATCGAAGATGAAAAAATGGTAAAAGCTCTTAAAGTACGCATTTTAGATCCCACTGAATTAGATATTGTATCTTATTTTACTCCATACTACCACCCCCGAAAGTTTTGCCGTGGAATTCTAGTTCACTCTAACTCAACAGAGAATAATGACGACAAACCCAAGAAGGATTTTCTGACTCGACAACTTAAATCCGCATTATATACAAATATAGGGTAAATTTTTGTTTACATTCAAAAATAATTTTGATGCATGCTTGGCATTAACACTTCACTGCAATCAGAATCATTCATACGAACAGATGCAGATTCCGTTGTACAAATCAACAGTAAAAATTGACACTTAACACACAGAATTACCTTTAGTAGTAAAACTACAGCAGTCTCACAAGATGATATTTACTGACCCTCAAATAATATTTAATAAATTTACAATGAAATTTGGACTATCTGTACAAGGCAATGAACAAAGCATTAGGAGACGTATGGCATATAAAACATAGGTAAAATCCAGTATAACAAAAAATAGGTTATGTAGTAATAAATCTTGCTTCTGGTGACTGCATTATGTGATGTGCTATATGCTGTGAAGCGCTCAAGACGCTGGTTAGTAGCGAACACACGTAAGTTTTAACACCATTTCGGGGGCCTAGATACAGCGAACTAAGAAGATTACCAGAGGCACCTTACAAAGTTCGCAAATGAGGGGAAGTTTGCGCGTGATGCGACAGAAAACATCGCATTAACAGCCATGTAAGCAGCTCTTGTCAACCCTGACTCACGTCAGCTGCACTTTCACGCCTTTGCGTCGAGGTACTAGTGTGTTTGACCAGATGAAGCCTAATATATCCGGAACATTAAAAATGTAAACGAGAACGGAACGAAAGCTGTATTATACCAAACTTTCATAAAGAGCGTACATTCATAAAAAGAAATTCGGATAGCGATTACCTTACATACTGCAGTGTGAAAAACACGCTGTTAGCTATTACAACTACGACACCAACAAGGATAGCAAGTAACTAAATTTACGTATTGCACATAAAGGGTGATTGTAATTAAACTTCCAAACCGCTGTACAAATAACACCACTGGTGAGAATGACGTCAAATTTCAACCGAATATTATTGGAGAAGAAGGAAAACATATAGCAAAAGAAACATAAATAGTTACAAAACATAGCAATACATGGCGCTGTAAGTATCATAATTTAATAGTAGTCGACTGCAAATGACATGATTCAAACGACAGTGCCTGAGATGTACGTTTTACGTTAAACAAACTGTACTACTGAGTGTGGCTGGCTGTACAGGTGTGACACACCATCCACCATGGTAAGTTCACATCATATAGGATGAAAAAAATCGATTT
Source organism: Schistocerca nitens (assembly GCF_023898315.1). Lineage (NCBI taxonomy): Eukaryota > Metazoa > Arthropoda > Insecta > Orthoptera > Acrididae > Schistocerca > Schistocerca nitens. The sequence continues at coordinate 957,355,084 of NC_064616.1, forward strand.
TTAATTGTCCTGAGGCCAAAAACCGCATAAAAAGCATCAATCAAAATCAGATCGAATTACTGATTTCCGAGTGAATGGCGCAAAACATGTTCAATATGCTGTCCATTGTTTTTTGCAACACGTTGAAATCAAGATACCGCATGTTCCGCAACTGATCGAAGTGTTTCCGCAGTCACGTTCAGAATGTGTTGCGCAATGCGTGCCTTCATTGCAGCTAAGTTTGCAATCGGAACACTAATCGCAACATCTTTCAGATAGCCTCAAAGCCAGAAGTCACACGGATCACATTTCACAGGTGATTGGGACAGCCAGGCTGTAGGGAAATAGCGGCTCATAATTCTAGCGTTTCCCAAATAGCGCTTCAGCAGCTGCTTAACTGGATTTACAATGTGCGGAGGTGCGCCATCTCACATAAAAATGATCCCATCCACGCTGTTCAAGAACTAGAATGGTGTGGTTGCACAAAAGAAACTCATAGCGCTTACCAGTGACGGTACAGGTAAGGGGACAGGAAGCACCTATATTTTTGAAAAAATATGGCCGTATGATAAATGATGCTGTAAACACGCGCCACACAGTGATCTTTTGAGGATGAAGTGATACTGGCTGATTTGCGTGTGGATATTCTGTTGCCCATATTTGACAATTCTGTGTATTGATGTATCCCGTCAGATGAAATGGTTTAAATGGCTCTGAGCACTATGGGACTTAGCATCTGAGGTCATTGGTCCCCTAGAACTTATAACTACTTAAACCTAGCTAACCTAAGGACATCACACACATCCATGCCCGTGGCAGGATTCGAACCTGCGACCGCAGCGGTCGATCGGTTCCAGACTGTAGCGCCTAGAACAGCTCGGCCACATCGACCAGCTCAGATGGAATCAATTCGTTTCCTCCCTATACAAATTTGCTCACCTAAAGAACCCGTCTTCTCGTATTTCCGAATCATTTTCTGCAGACCCACAACAGTCATCGGACCAACGCCTTCTTTCAAATCCTTCAGTGTCCGGAACTCCTGTAGAGAGACGTATGTACACTCATCATTCTTGTAATACAACTTTACAAAGAGTGCGCGATCCTGTATTGAGACAGTCGTGGCGAACGTCGCCGACACGGAAGGAAGAAAAGCCTGTACCCGTAGTATACTAACTTCAATCGGTCGTGTGTATGACAGGTGTTTTCATTTACGTATTGTGACGCATACAGCGCCATCTGTCGATAATTATTTTTTGTCTGCCATACGTTTTCCCCCTTCTCCGATAACATTCCGTTGCAATTTGACGTTATTCTGATCAGTGGTGTTATTTCACCAGCGTTTTGAAAGTTTAATTTTAATCATCCTTTATATAATGCTCTATGAAGAAATCATGATTATATCTGCGGGTGATATTGTGGTATTACGTGGTATGAAAATTTGCACAAAGTGCTGTCATCTTTCGCAGCAACAACAGCTCTAAACAGGCTGGTTTATGAGTCGAACTAAGGTTGGATAGCAAATGAGGTTACGTAATTCCTTGCTGTTGAAACTCTATTCCAGAGTTCGTCAATCTAAATGGCTTGCGAAGAGTGACGTGTTAGTGTCTGGACAACTCATGACCCAGTGTTTTCAACTCACGATACATCTAGAAACACTAGCTGGCCAGACAAACATCCGAGCACTACCTGTATTAATGTAGGTCAGGACAGCACAAATACCAAGCTGCCTTGCTGTATCTTTTTCATCGGTACCGACATTAAGATGCCGAACATAGGGCACAGCCAACGGCATTAACACGTCAGAAATGAAACGCCTGTTTTTTAAAACTACCGCCTATAGCGATTGTTATCCAGTGGTGCCACATAGCTTCAGCTCAGGTTCTGGGCCCCACATCGGTGACGAAAACAGTGTCGTTAGTAGGGTCGTTCTCATAAGATCCTACACACAAGGATACGTGCATAGTTGCACTCTCTTCTGGGAAAAGAAAGAAAAAAGAAAGGTCTGGTTTTTCACCTGCATCCAGTGTTGTCGTTAGACTCGCCATTGTCCGCGTGCGTTTCGCTGATACCCCGTCAAGGCAAGCCGCAACAATGGTCGCCGTGGTAAGAGTCCAAGATGATTCGAAATCCATAGCATATTCAGTGCTGATACTTGTCTTTCTGCAAATAATCTTATTTACAGATACAAAGTATATTCATGACGTGGCTGTTTGACTCTGCACAGCTGAGGGAACAATGTATTGGTGTTCTCAGCCGCTAAAATTCTCCACTGTGTGCTTTTCGCCTGACAGTCGGAGGATATCACAAAGACTAACAGCTATGTAGACTTGCTTATAAAATCCCTAATAGTGGTGGAGGCACGTTTAACGGCCATGACAAATCTATGACTTTAATTCTGATGTTGTGAGGGACCTTTCTTTCATGTTCCTTTCAAAATCTAAAATTCGTCAATTCTATTTTGTTAGGATGAGCATGTTGCTGTTGTTGTGGTCTTCAGTCCTGAGACTGGTTTGATGCAGCTCTCCATGCTACTCTATCCTGTACAAGCCTCTTTATCTCCCAGTACCTACCGCAACCTACATCCTTCTGAATCTGCTTAGTGTATTCATCTCTTGGTCTCCCTCTACGATTTTTACCCTCCACGCTGCCCTCCAATACTAAATTGGTGATCCCTTGATGCCTCAGAACATGTCCTACCAACCGATCCCTTCTTCTAGTCAAGTAGTGCCACAAACTTCTCTTCTCCCCAATTCTATTCTATACCTCCTCATTAGTTATGTGATCTGCCCATCTAATCTTCAGCATTCTTCTGTAGCACCACATTTCGAAAACTTCTATTCTCTTCTTGTCTAAACTATTTATCGTCCACATTTCACTTCCATACATGGCTACACTCCATACAAATACTTTCAGAAACGACTTCCTGGCATTTAAATCTATACTCGATGTTAACAAATTTTTCTTCTTCAGAAACGCTTTCCTTGCCATTGCCGGTCGACATTTTATATCCTCTCTACTTCGACCATCATCAGTTATTTTGCTCCCCAAATAGAAAAACTCCTTTACTACTTTAAGTGTCTCATTTCCTAATCGAATTCCCTCAGCATCACCCGACTTAATTCGACTACATTCCATTATCCTCGTTTTGCTTTTGTTGATGTTCATCCTATATCCTCCTGTCAAGACACTATCCATTCCGTTCAACTGCTCATCCAAGTCCTTTGCTGTCTTTGATACAATTACAATGTCATCGGCGAACCTCAAAGTTTTTATTTCTCCACCATGGATTTTAATACCTACTCCGAATTTTTCTTTTGTTTCCTTCACTGCTTTCTCAATATACAGATTGAATAACATCGGGGATAGGCTACAGCCCTGTCTCACTCCCTTCCCAACCACTGCTTCCCTTTCATGCCCCTCGATTCTTATAACTGCCATCTGGTTTCTGTACAAATTGTAAATAGCCTTTCGCTCCCTGTATTTTACCCCTGCCACCTTCAGAATTTGAAAGAGAGTATTCCAGTAAACATTGTCAAAAGCTTTCTCTAAGTCTACAAATGCTAGAAACGTAGGTTTGCCCTTCCTTAATTTTGCTTCTAAGATGAGTCGTTGGGTCAGTATTGCCTCAAGTGTTCCAACATTTCTACGGCATCCAAACTGATCTTCCCCGAGGTCGGCTTCTACTAGATTTTCCATTCTTCTGTAAAGAATTCGCGTTAGTATTTTCTAGCTGTAACTTATTAAACTGATAGTACGGTAATTTTCACATCTGTCAACATCTGCTTTCATTGAGATTGGAATTATTATATTCTTCTTGAAGTCTGAGGGTATTTCGCCTGTTTCATACATCTTGCTCACCAGATGGTAGAGTTTTGTCAGGACTGGCTCTCCCAAGGCCGTCAGAAGTTCCAATGAAATGTTTTCTACTCCGGGGGCCTTGTTTCGACTCAGGTCTTTCAGTGCTCTGTCAAACTCTTCATGCAGTATCGTATCTCCCATTTCATCTTCATCTACATCCTCTTCCATTTCCATAATATTGTCCTCAAGTACATCGCCCTTGTATAGACCTTCTATATACTCCTTCCACCTTTCTGCTTTCCCTTGAATCCTGAAAACAGCAATAACATGAATGTCACAAGATCAGATCGAGTAGGCGGTACACAGTGGTATTGTGCTCCTTGACTACCGGAAGGCAATTTGCACTGTCACCTAGTGAGTAAAATACCTGTTGTGCAACTGGATTAAGGACGTCCCAGCACATAGAATACAACACCACTTTCACGTTGGTTAGAAATTGTAAAATGTACAAGTAACTTAGGGTGTCCCCCAGTGGATGACAATAATGTAATTATTAATCGTTGATGGCTACAATGTCTGTGTTTATACAGCGTCTGTATCTGAACTCTGTAACGCCGGAAATGCATATCCTCCTATTTCCATCTATTGTACTATAAAAATTTTCCTTATTTTGTTACCCGAATATATAACATTTCTGTGTCTTTGTATATTGTAATTGTTTTACTATTTGTATATAAATGCATTTATGTCGATGTATAATTGGTTTGTTTTGTGAATATTATTTGTATTTATACGCTGGGTCTGGCCTAGGGAAAACTATACTATCGAACGAATACATCGATAGGTCGTGTGGAGAACGAAAGTGTTTCGGATCTTTGGTAGTGTTAACTCTGCCGCGTGGAGCGCGGGCTGAGCAGAGGGGGTATGGCTGGAGTAGTGAGTGGAGCAGGTGTGTTGTGTGACGCTCGCGCGAGTTGCCGCGCGTTCGGGGTTGGACAGCATGTAATTGCGCTCGACTTGCTATGTTAGTTTCTGACACGGTGTCGCGGACGGGAAGCATTAGCTGGCGCACATCAAGAGTCCGTTTCGCCTGGTGACAGTGACGAGAAGAAGGCGCGGCAACAACCAGCTTCTGCAACAGCGACGGCCGACAATGAGTGACTGTCGCCACCTCCTCGACCGACGACTTCAAACCTTCAACCAACCAACAAGGAAGACTGGAAGCACGTAAAGTGTAGAACTGTATGGCAGACCTCAGCTTTTAAAATTGTTGCATCACAAAATTACAGCAACTTAGCATGAACCTTTGTTGCTCATGGTCCCAATTGCATTGCCAAGCAGGGTCCCTTCCTTTTCCGAAATGAACCCGAGTATCGTTGAAATTCAAACGCCAGCATTAAAATAATATAATGCGATTTCACTGCTTTAATTTCAAAGTTCAGTTAAAGTATTCATAACTGGCTACAATATTTAGATTACACGAGCACAAATTAAGAGTGCGAGTTTTGTTAGCATATTTTAGCTTACCTGTGACTGCAGCTCAGCTTGGTACATACTAAATTTTACTATTGTTAATTGTTCAGAATCATTTATTTCAAGTTCGAAGTTAAATCTCTTACTTCTCAATTGCGTAGATTCAAGTAGCTTTTGAAATGATTGTTGAGGTAGCCCAAGACTAACAGTATTTTACTGAATTTCGATATGCTTCAGAAACAAAGTTCACTATTAATCTCAGTCACTAAATTAACTTTCAGTTTTCTGGTTTTATTAATTCTTTTGCTAAATTAAGTCAGAGTGTAGCGAAATTAATTACTTCTGACAAACTTTCAGTTTTCACACTACACGTGTCAACCTTCAGTTGCCACGCTTCTAGTGCTAATTATATGTGTAATAACCTTTCTTTTTCAGTTACTATAGGAATTGTCCTTAGGACTGGCGGCCGTAATTTCCCACAAATCTCAAATATCTAATTACCGCTAGTTAATTGTTGACGTAACGGCTGCAGATTTACTTTCTTTATTAACTTTACCCCTTTTCAAAATTAATTTCCACCAGTTTCATTTGCATTTTTCCTTTCATTTAGATGTAACCCTTTCCTCCCTCTTTACCAACAGATTAACTTCGGTGACGATTGCTTTCCCCAAATTTCCATTAGGTACACGCGGTTTAATTTTTCACTGTCATTAAGGTCGATAAGTGAGGGGGAGGTTACAACTCTACAGTGTCCTTCAGACATTCCACATTACAGTGTCCTTCAGACATGCATGCATGTAAATTGAAGATACACAGCCTGCATAAACACAGACATTGTAATCATTATTGATGTGTCCATACGTCACCGGCTAAATTACGATAAAACATTGGTCTCCTCCTGTCCACGAATCACGAAACGTACGAGTGCAAGGGCTGTGCACTCCGTGCATATTGTAGGGAAGCAGCCTACTCACGCTGTAGTAAATTCACATTTGTCTTTCCATTGTGTGCCAGCCAGTCCGCTGTAACTAGCTCTGACGTCATAAATGTTGCGCAATACTTTAAAAATCAAATAAATAACCTGAAATGTTTCTAGCATGCCAGGAGTAATACTAAATTAATATGTGTTGAATATCAGTTCGATAACTTTAACCATTTTCGAAATTTGGACGTTTTTCTGTAAAAATCATTGGCGCAACAGAAAAGAGCTAGAAAGTTAAAAATTTATATTTAGATTCATCTTTCATAATAATTTAATAAAAACAGTACTTTGGATTTCACAAATTAAAATTTTAGTGGAAATTCATGATTTTCTGGTTTTTGTCTTAAAATTTAAGGAAGCAAGATAGATTAATTAGGCTAATAAATAAGGCTAGGATGTTTATATTTAAGTAGAATGGAGATCCGCTATAACCATAAAGATGTGAGAAGTTTAATTTGAATAACTATAAAACTATAGCGATAGCGTATCTCCAAAGGGCCAGTTCAGAGCTCGTCTACTGCGTGCAGTGTAATTAAATTAATTCTCTCGCCCAAAATAATTAACTTAGCCACGTCAAACTTTTATTATGATTACTTACCTGTGTGCTGAATGCACATTTAAATTGAGAGCTTCATCGGCCATCAGCAAAAGAAGCTATGATTTATTCGGTAACTTAAAGTGGTGCATTACTAGCCCAGCGGCTAGTCGGGAGAGCCGATTTGATCAGGTGTTCCCTTAGCCGTCCGCACCGCGGCTTTATATATAAGAATGCTGCGGGAGGCAGCAAGGCCCCAGTTCTCTCCAGACGCTGAATAACACGCCATCTGTGTCGGGAGTCGCGTCAGCCTCGGATGCCGTATTAAGTTACTCGAGATACGCGTAACCATGAAATCATTTTCGAGTGAAGTGTTAATTCCGGGATGATTTTCATTATCTAGCTTCAGTTTGCGTATTGTCGTATTTTCACGTGCCGCCGCGGGACAGACATTCTACCATTATTTAGCGTGGCGTTTGATGAACCTTATCATCAAATTATGGCGAGCATTCATTTAAACATTTAATTTGGACATTTATAGTTGCATCAGCGCATTAGACTCTGAACTGCTCTGTTAGTTAGATTGTGTGGATTCTTTTGTTTTCATCTGTGACTTTCAGAATACAGAACGTTTTTTTCCACGACCGTTTTTGATTATAAATCCCGGACAATCTCCTAAATTCCTCAGAGCTATAAGCTGTAACTATAAGTGTATTCTCAGACGAAGTGGGCACTAGGAATTCTAATTACAGGCTTCACGTTTGCTAATCACTTTCTGGTTGCCAATATTGTAGTTAGAGAGCCAGTGTTGAGAACGGCGAAAGACAGCATAATTAACATTCTAAATAATAGGAACATTTAACAGGAAGTGTTTCTACAAACATTTATACAACATTTAATAACACCCGCCGCCCCACATATGGTGCATCGGCCGGGAAATACTACATTTCTACATTCTACAGGATTTTTATATACCAACATTTAAAAATTCCACCCGCCGCCCCACATATGGTGCATCGGCTGGGAAATAAACTGAGTAAATGTGAAAGTGATTTTTAACTATTCGGATTCGCGAGTGAAATGCGACACGCAACTGAGCATAGAACAGTGAATGTGTTACGTGCATATGTGGACGACGCAATTGGATTAACAACGCCTCTGGATTGACGGAGCTGGTACTGAGTCTAGCGGCGCTGCGGGCATAGCGAGAAGCGAGTTTCGCCCCACCGCAGTCATCCGCCAGAGCAACCGGAGCCGCGCCTGCAGTTGCGGGCCACGCAAACACACAACAGCCGTCGGAGTGCCGTCTGCAATTCAGCGAGCTGTGTCGCATCAGTAATCCTGGTACACCACGCCGGCAACGCCATACGTCGTGCAGAAGGAACTAAGTTAAGTGAAAAGCTGTTAAAAATTTTACTAACCTGCACTAAAAGACTGTCGGCGATGGAACCGCCAAAAGAAACTGAGGTTAAACTTATATCAGAACCTATGTCTGTTGAGGGAACTGTAAATCCAGACAACGGTTCAAGTGTAAATATGCATTAAAGTAGTAATGTTAAAGTGAAATATGAAGTATTGTCTCCTGGCAGTAGTGTAAAAAGGGGCAATGATTCAATAATAGAGACCCCTGTAGTAAAGCAGAAATCAGAAATGGTTAATTTATTGGATGATAGTTTATCTGATGAATTAAAAACGAAACAGTCATCAGAGATGGTAGAGTTTAAAAAGGATAAGTTAGATATGAATGATCAATCAGAAATTTCCTCTAGTTTTGATGATTCTGGCGTTGGAGCTAGTTTTTCGTCACATGAGTGTGATAATAAGCCAGCTAGTGAGCAACCCAAAGATAAAGGGGCTATTGATTTAAATGTTATATTGCAAGCAATAGCAAAAAGCAATGCTGAATTAAAGTATGAGATTGTGGCCAGCCAAACCAATTTTAATAAACGGTTTAGGCAATGGACAATAAATTAGAATCCAATAAAGCTGAATTAGAAAATTCTTTCAAGGCTAGTTGCAATAAGTTGAAAGAGGATCTGGACAGTTTGAATTATAAAATTGATTACAACCATGAGGATATTAAGAAAAAGGTTGCTCAACAATTTTCTGAAATGTATAAAACAGTAAAATCCGAAGTTGCTGAGGTTCGCAAGGACTTCCAAATGGAAGATGCGACGCTGGAGCACAAGTTAACAGAAAAGATCGAGGCGGAATCTGAACTGTGCTCAGATAGGTTTGAAGATGTTAATATAAAAATAAACATACGTCAAGCAGACGTAGATGCAATCAAAACTGATACTACTCACATTTTACAAAGAGTAGATAATGTTGAAATGAGAGTAGAAAATATCAGTACTAACATTGCTAACATTGAGAGTAAAGTAGCTTCAGTAACTTCTGGTAATGGTAGTATACAACAAGTTCTAGCTGCAAACGCCGCTTTTATCGGATGTCGGCAGTTCTTGCGGTTCCATCCAGATAAAAATATCCACCCGCTAGATTTCTGGAACGATTTTGAAGATGTGATTCCACCAACTTGGTCTGAACGAGAGAAAATCTCATTTGTTAGAAGCCATTTAGCAGGTGACGCCATGCGTTGGTCAGATGATGTTATGTTGAAGTGTAAAACATTAGCTGAATTTAAAACACCTTTCATTAATGAGTACTGGTCTAGTAACAAGCAAAATGAAGTGTTGAGAGAATTTTGGAGTGGAAAACGTTTCAATGCAGGCAAGGAATCAATTAATGAATTTGCTAGGTCATGGATCTCACGTTTGTCACATTTGGGCGAAAAGCTGAAACTTGAAATGATAATACTAGGTCTGGAAGCCAAACTGCCATGGTACTGGCAAACTAGAATTATATCTGCCCCTAGAGACAATCTGGATCGTTTCATTGAATATTTGGAACGTGTAGAACGTGTTGCTGCCAATGAGGAGCAAGCACGTAACAACATAAATCTAAATAACACTAGTAGTAATTTTAGGAACGAGCAAAATGGCGATGTAAACATCAGAACAGTGGGTGTTCGCCATCCTAAGAGAGGTAGGAATTGGAGAAATTATTATGAGAACCAGCAAGGGCATCCAAATGATAGTAATTTTGTTCCAAACAAAATTATGCAGGTAAGCAACAGTACGGAAAGCAATGCTGTGCCAGTTAACTATAATAAAAATAAAGGAAACAGTAGTAGGCCGAGGCAGGAAAACTAGTTCCCGTCTATGAGGATACTGGAGCTCACCAGGCGGTTACTTTTCCTAAGCCAGTAGTTATGGGAATTGGTAAGACAGATCAGAATACTCAGACTGAACATGTGGATGAAGAGTCGGTAGCACCTAAGAATACAGCAGAAATATTAGATCACTCACAGTATTTGATAGATACCGTGTTAGAGACGCTTTCTAAGTGGGAAGAGAAATAGAAGGCGCAGCAGTGTAACGATAGGGAGAAGCTACAAAATACTGAATTGTCAGGTGAAGAAGCAGAAGAAATTCATGCTTATATTTACGATGAGAATGATGTGCTCTTATCTAAAGTGCCTGTGCAGGATGTTGTTAATGTACTAATAGATTTAGGACAGCAGATAAGTGAGAATGTAGAGGGTAGCCTGTTGGGGGTCGATGAACCCAGTAGCTGTGACCAGTTGTCACTTGAGAAGGAACCCGACGATAATAGTAAAAGTTGTTTAGCTGTAACTACTGTTATGCCCGGTCTGGAGGCGCAGAATCGCTCAGACTACAGTAATTTGGGTCATGTTCAGCAAACTAAATGTAATGAAGTCGTGCGGTGTTTCGATTTGAAATTAATAGACCGACCGGAAAAGGCAGCTGAAAATGCAATTCAGGAAACCCCTACACACTGTGACCTAAATGTAATGAAGACAGATGTCGATCACTTTAGTTGGAGACAAATCCAAAAGGAACTATTGGATGAGTTTGAGGAACCACCTGTACAACCTAGAATAAGCCACCCTATAATAATAGTGAATATGTTGGGTATCAATGTACGTTGTCTCTTAGACAGTGGAAGTGAAGTGAGTGCGATATCTCAGTCCTTCTTTGATGCATTACCTGGTAAAGACAAGCTTACAGTAATGAGGGTATCAGGACTAAGAATAATTGGTGCTACTGGCAAGATGTCAAAAACGGTAAAGCAAGAAGCTTTGCTGCCCTTTAACATTAATGGTAATTTAATTGATCATCCATGTTTAATTGTAAACAATCACAGTATTGAGGTTTTAATTGGCGTAGATTTCTTGTCAAAATATCAGAGTGTTGTTGACTTTGAAAGAAGCCAGTTAAAAATGGTCTTGCCGATAACCGGAGTAATTACAGTACCTTTGAGTGATAAACATGTAGTAACTAATGAGGACAATTGGGAGCTGCCTATAGGAGTTCTGAAAAACAGGAGATATTGGGACGAAAGTGTTAATCTTAGTAACAGTAAGCTAAACACAGAAGAAGAAGAAGCAATTATTTTGGACAAAATAGAAGCTAAATTGCAGGAAATCGATAAAATTTCAGCTAATCAGAAGGAATAACTGAGACAGGTTTTAAAAAGGCATCATAAGGTATTTTCAGATCGACGTGGCGTGGTCAAAGGTTATGAATGAATGCTGTAGGGAGGAGGTTGTTCTGTAACCTCCACACAGTGTGGCAGCTGTACAGTCCCAGCTGTGTGAGATCTTCTTTCCTATTTCAGGTCTCATTCATTCTTCATCTTTCCTACCTACAAAAATTTTCGACCCCTTCTTTCCATTACGAAAATTTTCTGAAACCAATAAATGCTGTAGGGAGGAGGTTGTTCTGTAACCTCTACACAGTGTGGCAGCTGTGCAGTCCCAGCTGTGTGAGATCTTCTTTCCTTTTCAGATCTCACTCATTCTTCATCTTTCCTGTCCACAATAATTTTGACGCCTTCTTTGCAATAATAAATCTTCCGGTATGACTATCAAGCCAGCATTAAGCTAATGAATGCTGTAGGGAGGAGGTTGTTCTGTAACCTCTACACAGTGTGGCAGCTGTGCAGTCCCAGCTGTGTGAGATCTTCTTTCCCATTTCAGATCTCACTCATTCTTCATCTTTCCTATTCACAAAAATTTCGACCCTTTCTTTCCATTATGAAAATTTTCTGAAACCAGTGAATGCTGTAGGGAGGAGGTTGTTCTAGAACCTCTACACAGTGTGGCAGCTGTGCAGTCCCAGCTGTGTGAGATCTTCTTTCCATTTTAGGTCTCACTCATTCTTCATCTTTCCTATCTACAAAAATTTCGACCTCTTCCTTCCAACACAAAATTTTTTCGTCATGGCTATCAAGCCATGAGTTCTGGAACCATTCTATCCACCGATTAGTGAAGAAAAATACCTAATGTGACAAACCTAACAGTGACGTAAACAACAGAGAAGTATGATTTAATTAAGATAAAATGTATTTGAGTAACAATTATGTATAGAATCCTGGTAATATAGTAAGTACAAAGTGTTGTTTTATTGGAAATGGTCCACCAACAGTAATTAAAAAAAGATATAAAAGTTCGTTTACAAGCAGGATCTGAAGTGACAGTGAAACCTATTGTATGCTGTAGAGCTAACCAATTAATAGTAAAAGAGATTGCTTAGTGTTATGAAAAAAATGCAGATAAGTTGTAAGAATAAACTCACCTTGTGTAGCAAGGAATGGCAGTGTAATAGAATTGAGCAGTGTTTGTGGTTGAGACGTGAAGGACACGTCCCTGAAGTATTTATAAGGTTGGAGCTGGCCATTATTTTGGTGTAGTGTGTGACAGGACACACCTACACGTATTGAAGTTATGAGTTGGAGGCGTGAATGCGACCATAGGTACCCTTATGTTAGATGACACAGAGCAGCTCATGGTGTCCTATAGGTTTAAGGAATTTAGCATTACGCTCGTCCATAATTACTTAATGCATTTTAGTGGTAGGTCGAGAGAGACTACCTGTGGTTTCAGCATCCGATCGAGTGGAAATGGATTGCCACGTGAGCAAACTGATCAGCTGCAATACACTATAGATATGAAATAAATGTGCTATCCTATGCTTTAAATGTTAATAGAGTGAGTATTACTTAAGTTCATACACTAGCAAAGTAAGTAAGTATATAATAGCAGACGTGAAACATTATTTATAGCTCAGCATAAATACACTTCAAAGTAAGTAAGTACATAATTGCAGATGTGGAACTGACACAGCAGCAGAGGACCAATAAGTGGATTTAGTAGTCAACTAAAGGTAGTGTGTTTTGAACACTCAGAACTGTACTATTACCAAAAGTTACTCACATGTACAAAGAAGCTGAGAAAACAACTACTAATGAAATATACTCATACTATCTCTAAGAATAAGGTAATCAAAGATGAGTCAGCTAAGTGAATAAAATACAAATGTGTCAGTTAATGTACCGAGAATTGGTTCAGTGTTCCGGCCCAGAAATAGTAAATTCAGATTACATAGGAGTTATGTATGTATGCCTTGAGCATAAATTTTCTCTAGTACGTGACTAACGGCGTGTTGAGTCATTTGTTTATCGATTATTACAATTAAGTAACCACGAGAGTAAAAATTGAAAAAGTTCTGTTAACTTTGTTCCAGCAAAATATTGAAGGATAAAATGTATATATCCCCATTTCATTGTGACCCACCCTTACATGTTAAGTGAACAGAGTCTAAGGCACTCTTTTTGTTTGTTCTACAGGACAAACCAGATAATGGCAGCCTGGTAGCTGCATGAAAGCGTGGAGTGACTTGGACACAACCCACAGTGACCCCTCCCCTTTCCCCATGTAATTTAGAGTGAACGTGAAGGACGCACACCATAGCAACTTCCCCTCCTCTACCCTTGTGAATGGAAGTGTAGAACGCCAGCCAAAGCAGCTACAACCATGTGTGTAAAAACGATTTGTGCAAATTTCTTTCAGGTTTAGAAAAGACTGCTAAGATATAATCATGTGTTTATGTATCTTGAATAACTTTTATTTCCTTGAATTTGTGTATGTAAAAATGTATTTAATGGATCTAAGATTTTCATAATTTTGCATATTTTTATGTGTTTGTTTGTCTAAGGCAATATGTATGCCAAAGTGTTTCATTGACTTTGCTTAAATTTTGAGCAATAATGATGCTTAAGAGGCAGTGAACATGCCCGCAATTTAAATAATTAATGTAGGTAATCAGTTTTCTTTTAATGTTTCCACATGTTTACATTTCAATTTTAATTTTCATAGGAAGTTAAGCTGTACTCTTGCTTCCCTGTTAATAATTAATTTTTTTTTCGTTCATTAACATTAAAAAAAAATTTAAGTAGAGGGTGATGTAGGGAAGCAGCCTACTCACGCTGTAGTAAATTCACATTTGTCTTTCCATTGTGTGCCAGCCAGTCCGCTGTAACTAGCTCTGACGTCATAAATGTTGCGCAATACTTTAAAAATCAAATAAATAACCTGAAATGTTTCTAGCATGCCAGGAGTAATACTAAATTAATATGTGTTGAATATCAGTTCGATAACTTTAACCATTTTCGAAATTTGGACGTTTTTCTGTAAAAATCATTGGCGCAACAGAAAAGAGCTAGAAAGTTAAAAATTTATATTTAGATTCATCTTTCATAATAATTTAATAAAAACAGTACTTTGGATTTCACAAATTAAAATTTTAGTGGAAATTCATGATTTTCTGGTTTTTGTCTTAAAATTTAAGGAAGCAAGATAGATTAATTAGGCTAATAAATAAGGCTAGGATGTTTATATTTAAGTAGAATGGAGATCCGCTATAACCATAAAGATGTGAGAAGTTTAATTTGAATAACTATAAAACTATAGCGATAGCGTATCTCCAAAGGGCCAGTTCAGAGCTCGTCTACTGCGTGCAGTGTAATTAAATTAATTCTCTCGCCCAAAATAATTAACTTAGCCACGTCAAACTTTTATTATGATTACTTACCTGTGTGCTGAATGCACATTTAAATTGAGAGCTTCATCGGCCATAGCAAAAGAAGCTATGATTTATTCGGTAACTTAAAGTGGTGCATTACTAGCCCAGCGGCTAGTCGGGAGAGCCGATTTGATCAGGCGTTCCCTTAGCCGTCCGCACCGCGGCTTTATATATAAGAACGCTGCGGGAGGAAGCAAGGCCCCAGTTCTCTCCAGACGCTGAATAACACGCCATCTGTGTCGGGAGTCTCGTCAGCCTCGGATGCCGTATTAAGTTACTCGAGATACGCGTAACCATGAAATCATTTTCGAGTGAAGTGTTAATTCCGGGATGATTTTCATTATCTAGCTTCAGTTTGCATATTGTCGTATTTTCACGTGCCGCCGCGGGACAGACATTCTACCATTATTTAGCGTGGCGTTTGATGAACCTTATCATCAAATTATGGCGAGCATTCATTTAAACATTTAATTTGGACATTTATAGTTGCATCAGCGCATTAGACTCTGAACTGCTCTGTTAGTTAGATTGTGTGGATTCTTTTGTTTTCATCTGTGACTTTCAGAATACAGAACGTTTTTTTCCACGACCGTTTTTGATTATAAATCCCGGACAATCTCCTAAATTCCTCAGAGCTATAAGCTGTAACTATAAGTGTATTCTCAGATGAAGTGGGCACTAGGAATTCTAATTACAGGCTTCACGTTTGCTAATCACTTTCTGTTTGCCAATATTGTAGTTAGAGAGCCAGTGTTGAGAACGGCGAAAGACAGCATAATTAACATTCTAAATAATAGGAACATTTAACAGGAAGTGTTTCTACAAACATTTATACAACATTTAACAACACCCGCCGCCCCACATATGGTGCATCGGCCGGGAAATACTACATTTCTACATTCTACAGGATTTTTATATACCAACATTTAAAAATTCCACCCGCCGCCCCACAATATGAAAATTTGAATCGGTCCTGAAGGCAATCTCGGTTAACCAAAAGGTTAAGGCGACATCTCGTGACAAGTGGAGATCCGATTTCGAGTTCCGCTACGTCACAATTTTTCATGTGTCACAAACAGCAGACGTAAATCCGGATTCGCAAAATGTTCCGAGACTGATTTTATTCCTGGTGTATAAGCACAGTGACTACGGTGGTAGTTTAAACTAACATATGTAGGGGTTGGGGGATTTTGGGGGAAGAGACCAAACAACTTGGTCATCGGTCTCATCGGATTAGGGAAGGATGGGTAGGGAAGTCGGCCGTGACCTTTCAAAGGAACCACCCTTGCATTTGCCTAGAGCGATTTAGGGAAATCATGGAAAGCCTAAATCAGGATGGTCGGTCGCGGAATTGAACCGTCGTCCTCCCGAAAGCGAATCCAGTGTGCTAACCACTGCGCCACCTCACTCGGTAACATCTGTAGGGAAAAGATGTACATTCGACCTGTCAGTTGTGAGCAGGTTGTGTTAAGTACTGAGCGTGCGGCTGAAGTGAGTCTACATTGTTGTGCGACAAATGGCAATGGAACACCAACTCTAAATCACGTGTTCAAGGCATTCACCAGAGTGTTTTGAAGAACCGAAAAGTGTGTGAAACGATTGTCCCGCACACCCTGACTCCTGAGCAAAATGAAAGATGCACTGTGGGCTCGTTGTTTGATCTAAATGCGAAACGTGGACATTTCTTTTCTGGACAAAATTATCATCGGTGACGAAATTTAATGTTATCAATACGAAACTACCTCAAAATTATAAAGAGCTGTAATTCACATTTCCCACGAGCGATGGAACAGGTGTAACACATCTGTTTTTTTCTAGCACTATCCCATGTGGAGCTGTGAGCACTTGCAGCGATTCTTGTAACTGAAACTGGACGTGAATACCAGCCCAGTATACACCTAGTCTGATGTGGCAACTCTCCTAAAAACAACATCGAGGCTCGACGGCACACGAATTTCGGCGTTAACCACCACATAAATGGAAGGATGAAGTCAGAAACCGAGTGAGGCCCTTGGAGGAAGTATTTGTCGTAGTTACTAGAATCGCAATAGTTTTTTTGTAAACAGTGTTCCACAGCTTGAATGTATTAAGAACGACGTCATGGAAAGTTCTAAAGGATATTTTCCTGTGAATTTCTTCCCCGAGCTCCAGTGTCGGTCATACGACCATCTTCATGTCATGAACGTCAGTTCTCCAGGTTAAAGGATAGTTCCTAGACATCAAAAACATAATTACTCTTAGCTGCAGCATCTGTTTATGATACAGGCGTGATGCGACTTTGGGTAGATAGCATTATGAATAATGAAATGCACTCTCCATTGCTGCATTTAATGACTGGTGGAAAAATGTATAATATAATGTTTCTAGTTGTTGGAACTGATAATATGTCTATTTGACGAACCCGCACCTTCCATTCCATCAGTTAATTGGCGATGGTTGCTTGACTGAATTTTGTTTACCGTGAATAAATACACATTACAAATGATATTGATGGTTTTCGTAATGCCGTTATATAAAGGAAACACAACGGCAGGAAATTTTAGTAAGAAATACAGGACATTGCACATAGACTTTTGGTGCAATTCACCTTGGCCATGGGAAAATTTAACAGCTTGCATATAAAATGGTGAAAGTTACAAAATTAGTCTATTCCATGATTGGAAATCACAACCGCTATATGTCTAGAAAAGAATACTTGGCGCGACTTAAAGTGAAATGGCCACCTAGAACCTGTTTGATATAATTGTTGGTTGACTGATGCGAACAGCAATACAGTAGTCTCAAGATTAGTTTATATATCTCTTATATCAATTTCTTAATGTAAATTTGAGCATCATAATTTAAAAACTGAGATTAATTGCCCAAATGTGTATATTATAAGTAAATTTAACTAAGTGCGGAAGAGATCTGTTTATAAAGATGGATACCAATGGCGAAAACACTAAAATCGTCCAGATGGTGGCCTCAGCTCCGCGCCTATCAGAAAAAAATCGACTTCATTTAAGGTCCCACACATAGCTCACCACCAGAAAGAGGAAGTATAGGGACTTAGACAAATAATCGATTGTGTATTGCTGTGACGTATATATCTCGGTTTCAGCTACGGTGTCATACAGAGATGTGTTACAAATATAAATACGACTTTTCATAACTGAGACATTGTTGTTGCTTTTCCCTAAGGTTTACGTATATATTTCCTCTTTAACTTTACTGAGAGCTTTGGAGCCGATTATTAACGATTGACCCCAAATCGTTAAGTAAACTGAAGACGAACGTATGTTACTTTCATTAGCTGACGGTTGTTGTTGTTGTTGGGGTTGTTGTTGTTGTAGCCTGCCGTCCTGAGACTGGTCTGATGCAGCTCTCCATGCTACTCTATCCTGCGCAAGCTTCTTCATCTCCCAGTACCGACTGCAGCCTACATCCATCTGAATCGCCTTGGTGTATTCATCTCTTGGTCTCCCTCTACAATTTTTACCCTCCACGCTGCCCTCCAATACTAAATTGGTGATCCCTCGATGTCTCAGAACATGTCCTACCAACCGATCCCTTCTTCTAGTCAAGTTGTGCCACAAGCTCCTCTTCTCCCCAATTCTATTCAATACCTCCTCATTAGTTATGTGATCTGCCCATCTAATCTTCAGCATTCTTCTGTAGCACCACATTTCGAAAACTTCTATTCTCCTCTTGTCTAAACTATTTATCGTCCACATTTCACTTCCATACATGGCTACACTCCATACAAATACTTTCAGAAACGACTTCCTGGCATTTAAATCTATACTCGATGTTAACAAATTTTTCTTCTTCAGAAACGCTTTCCTTGCCATTGCCGGTCGACATTTTATATCCTCTCTACTTCGACCATCATCAGTTATTTTGCTCCCCAAATAGAAAAACTCCTTTACTACTTTAAGTGTCTCATTTCCTAATCTACACTACTGGCCATTAAAATTGCTACACCAAGAAGAAATGCAGATGATAAACGGTTATTCATTGGACAAATATATTATATTAGAACTGACATGTGATTACATTTTCAAGCAATTTAGGTGCTTAGATCCTGAGAAATCAGAACCCAGAACAACCACCTCTGGCCGTAATAACGGCCTTGATACGCCTGGGCATTGACTCAAACAGAGCTTGGATGGCGTGTACAGGTACAGCGGCCCATGCAGCTTCAACACGATACCACAGTTCGTCAAGAGTAGTGACTGGCGTACTGTGAC
This sequence comes from Schistocerca nitens, assembly GCF_023898315.1. Classification (NCBI taxonomy): domain Eukaryota; kingdom Metazoa; phylum Arthropoda; class Insecta; order Orthoptera; family Acrididae; genus Schistocerca; species Schistocerca nitens. The sequence goes on from NC_064616.1 coordinate 957,374,026, forward strand.
GAGCCAGTTGCTCGGCCACCATTGACCAGACGCTTTCAATTGGTGAGAGATCTGGAGAATGTGCTGGCCAGGGCAGCAGTCGAACATTTTCTGTATACAGAAAGGCCAGTATAGGACCTGCAACATGCGGTCGTGCGTTATCCTGCTGAAATGTAGGGTTCCACAGGGATCGAATGAAGGGTACAGCAACGTTCAAAGTGCCGTCAATGCGAACAAGAGGTGACCGTGACGTGTGACCAATGGCACCCCATACCATCACGCCGGGTGATACGCCAGTATGGCGATGACAAATACACGCTTCCAACGTGCGTTCACCGCGATGTCGCCAAACACGGATGCGACCATCATGATGCTGTAAACAGAACCTGGATTCATAGGAAAAATAACGTTTTGCCATTCGTGCACCCAGGTTCGTCGTTGAGTACACCATCGCAGGCGCTCCTGTCTGTGATGCAGCGTCAAGGGTAACCGCAGCCACGGTCGCCGAACTGACAGTCCATGCTGCTGCAAACGTCGTCGAACTGTTCGTGCAGATGGTTGTCGTCTTGCAAACGTCCCCATCTGTTGACTCAGGGATCGAGACCTGGCTGCACGATCCGTTACAGCCATGCGGATAAGATGCCTGTCATCTGGACTGCTATTGATACGAGGCCGTTGGGATCCAGCACGGCGTTCCGTATTACCCACTTGAACCCACCGATTCCATATTCTGCTAATAGTCATTGGATCTCCACCAACGCGAGCCGCCATGTCGCGATACGATAAACCCCAATCGCAATAGGCTACAATCCGATCTTTATCAAAGTCGGAAACGTGATGGTACGCATTTCTCCTCCTTACACGAGGCATCACAACAACGTTTCACCAGGCAACGCCGGTCAACTGCTGTTTGTGTATGAGAAATCGGTTGGAAACTTTCCTCATGTCAGCACGTAGTAGGCGTCGCCACCGGCGCCAACCTTGTGTGAATGCTCTGAAAAGCTAATCATTTGCATATCACAGCATCTTCTTCCTGTCGGTTAAATTTCGCGTTTGTAGCACGTCATCTTCGTGGTGTAGCATTTTTAACGGCCAGTAGTGTAATTCCCTCAGCATCACTCGACTTAATTCGACTACATTCCATTATCCTCGTTTTTCTTTTGTTGATGTTCATCTGATACCCTCCTTTCAAGACACTGTCCATTCCGTTCAACTGCTCTTCCAAGTCCTTTGCTGTCTCTGACAGAATTACAATGCCCTCGGCGAACCTCAAAATTTTTATTTTTTCTCCATGGATTTTAATACCTACTCCAAACTTTTCTTTTGTTTCCTTTATTGCTTGCTCAATATACAGATTGAATAACATCGGGGATAGGCTACAACCCTGTCTCACTCCCTTCCCAACCACTGCTTCCCTTTCATACCCCTCGACTCTTATAACTGCCATCTGCTTTCTGTACAAATTGTAAATAGCCTTTCGCTCCCTGTATTTTACCCCTGATGGTACAGCAACACTTTGAGTGGAAAAGAACGCTGGAATGTATTCGAATTTCGTTTCACTGTTGGTGATAATTCGTTGAGACGTTTAATAAAGCCTGGTCGTGATGTAAGGGTAAATCACTGTGTTTTCATATACTGCGGACCTCGTGAAATTCTGTACTATAATAAATTTTTCGATATGCCATGCAGAAATTTTTTGCGGTGCAAATTTGTGTGGTCGCGGTACACACAATTAATAACAAAAACGAGTGTGCAATTAATTCCGAGATTGTGCACCTGTAATTACCTGCAGTTATAGTCTTTTATATCATATTACAGCTTTAAATAATACAGGCCGACGACAGTAAGAATGGTACCATGCAGAACGATGTTGTTTTTGCTGAGAGTCATAATTTCTTTTTGTCTACTTTTTGGGTTGACTATCTGCAGGTTCTGAAGAGGAGCAGCTTGGAAAACTACAGACACAATTAATCCAACTATAACTGAATAGTGTTTCCAATCACATTCCGCAAATGAGATTTATGCAATATTGAAGTATTTATCGAAGTCTTCTACTACAAATTCGTTTATTAAAAAATTTCATCCGCCTTCTGCTGTCGGAGATTGGGAGACTATGAAAAGACTGAAACTGGGAACGCGATGTACAAGTTCATGAATCACTTTAGGTTCGTATTGGTACGGTTTCTTCACAAAAAAACCGCGATCTTTTTCCTGACGCTTTTGCAATCGAGCTTGTACTCTCTTTTTGAAAGAGAGATGGTAATGATAAAATCACTGTGTCCACTGGGCATGACGGATGGCAACTGTGATTTAAATTGTCGACTTATGTGGTTATAATATGCAACCAGCAGAGCTTTTTTAAGCTTTGATACGATTTATTTTATGTACCATTAACTAGTTTTCAAGCCCTCGCAGGTTAATCACCAGACATAGGTGTTACAAGAATATTGTCTGGACCATATGCAGCCAGACACCATTGATAAATTTTAAGAAAGGGTGTACTCCCAATTTTACCTTGCAGTCTTTATCTTATAGCGTTGTAGATAGCAGTTTTCGATCGAATCCTCTTGTGCCCTACAAGCATTGCACCAAATGTTCCCGGCAGAGACTGTGATACGAACAATTCAGGATAGTGTACTTCTTCTTCAGGAGCAAGAATAATGTAAATCATTCATCTGATTACAAAATATTTTGGGGACCTAGGAAACGATGATGAAGACCAAGCAGCCATAGAGACCTGCAGAAACCATAAGGTGACTCAACGTACCATTCTCCTGCAGACTGTCATTCTGCTGTTGAGTCAGACATTCTTGCAACTATGCAGTGGCGTACCTGATGCCGGTCACACCAATGGGACAAAGTAACTCTTATCTACTTCTGAACAGGACACTGTCCACTAACATATGGCTTCATACTACCGGCCAGAGGGTCCCTCCGACTGTAATGATTATGGCATGCAAATATCTGTACACCACTATTTAACTCAGTGCATTTTGTACTGTGATGAGAGAGCAGATGTAAATTTAGGTGGAGTCTGCACTCTATGTTAGCTGATGACGAGGCGAATCTGGTAAATGTTTTAAATTTAGTTTATTTTATTGTAGACTGGAGATTTTAGTTTGTTGCACAGTGACTGGCTAAGCCTTATTATTTCAATGATCAACCGAACGTAACTATCTGAGACGCCATTTTAATTCTTTCTACTGTTTTTCTCCTTTTATTAGTATGAGCTTTAGAAATGAGACAATACTAGATTTTCGTACAAGAGCGTGCTGAATCGCAATAACTCCAATTTTTTTATGTAAAAACTCTTGAAGCTTTAAAAAAAGTGCGTTATTAACATACTAGTTATTCATTCTTCTTGTCTACATATTTATCTCCTCAATCTAGGGGCGAGCACATTCCTCCCAACGAGAGACCAATTATGATAACATCACTGTTGAATTTTTGACTTTGTTAACCGAACTACAACCTCAACTGTGCCTGCACTGCTTCACCTCGAAGGTGGTGTTTCAGTTTTGTAAAGATATGAAAATGAGATGGAGCAAAATAGCCACTCAGTGCAGGATAGTTGATGACAGCGAATCCAAGGCATCAGGGTGTTGTACACGTCGCCGCTCTCGTGTGTGGTCTATCATTGTCATGCCAAATGAGTGGGTGTTGTATGTGTAGATGAACTCTTCAAATTCAAAGTTCGATTTTAGCATACCGTTTCTCACTCACCGACATAGTTACATTACACACCGGAATGTTACTCCCTTAATGCGGAGCCCTCTAACGGCAAAGCGCTGCAAATATTTAGACATGAACACTAATGATATAGGATGTTAATAACGTTTGTTTTATTTCTAAATCTTTAAGAGTTTTCACATGAACAATTCTGAGGTATTAGTTTACAGCACGCCCTCGTATTTGTGTGTGTGTTTATTTTTCCGCGTGTGTGTTGCGTAAGTTTATGTCATTTTATACCTTTCAATTAAGGCTGATTTCTTTTTTAATTGTGTGAGTTCTGTTTCTTCCACACTCGTGTCACGAAGTTTTACGGGTGCTGAAGATCTTGACGTCGTGCGCAGAAACTACACGGCACTCGCCTTGTGCTACAAAATTGTACTTTAGTTTATTACATGCAAGATCACATACTGTGTTATAGAAATAGTTTCACGCGTTCTATAACGAAGGCCTGAAGTAAGAGTCAATGGGAGTGGTATCCCGTCGCCATAGCCGGATCGTGACCCAATCTTAGTCTGCCCCAGGTGAACGTGGAGCACTCCGGCTACGTGCATTGAAGTTGAACGTTTCACTCAGTTCAGTCTGTAAGCCTCGGTGCACACACAGAATTGTCAGTTCCAGTGGACGATACGTAAGGAAACGAAAGACTGCAAAAACTAAAATCTCCTATCCAAAATAACGGTCGGTGTTGCATTGCTAAAATACTGAACTTCAGGAAGACCGCGGTCCAAATCCACGTCTGGTATCCCCAGATTTAGACTTTGCATTTTTCGCTAGATCACCCAACGAAATGCTGGGAAGATTCCATGGAAAAGAACAAGAACGATTTCCTTCGCCATTTTTCCGCAATCGAAACCTGCGGTCTGTCTCTGATGACCTCGTCGTCGACAAGATGTTAAACCATAACCATCCTTCGTTGCTTCGTCGTTACTGCTTCTTGTTTGATTCAGAGATTCATTTTATGAGCATAGTGCGGCATTTAATCTGGGAATACATAGTAGTGGTACCTCGTAGCCATCACCATTGCAGTAGTGCAGCCACTGTAATCATCCTGACGCAGTCTGCTGGTTCGATTGCGATATCCTTATCAGTCTCACCCCTGACCGCCAACGGTAGCTAGCGCCGTCTTCCAGTTGGGCTTTTGACGTACAGGCGGGCAGAGGAGTGGAAGAATGTAATGGAACTAACTTGAAAGTATTCTCGAATATAGAGCTAATAAAACTGAAATAACATACTAACGACGAACCAAAAAGGAAACAGTGAAAATCAAGGAAGAAGTCTAGAACCCATTGAGTTATTGTACTTAGGGTACTTGAGGAAATAGATAAATAAACAAAGAACAAAGACCTGGAGAAATCTTGATAAATTAAACAGTCTTTAAAAGCAAGTTACTTGTGTGCCTGAAGTGGCATTTTTACATTGAGTTTTGTTTCCATAATCCTCATGGTGACAGGGTCTGCATCTGCGATGATATTTTTGAAATATTTCGTGGTACCTACTGCTGCCATTGTCTTTATATGGTGAACGATTGTAAAATTTTGACACTAGGCAATTTTCAATTTTATAAATCGGAAACGCTACATGATGGATGAATTAGCATCACTTATGACTTTAACACAAGAGTAAGTCATATCTGAAGAAATGCTAGGCGGATTACAACTTACTTTATGGACGATCCCTTAATTGTATACTATTCCACGTACGTCATTGCTCCTCTGAGTGCACGTATTTGTCACAAAATAAATTAGAAATAGTTTTTCGCTATTTTAGAAACACATTTTTTGAGCAGTTATTGCAAAGCTGTTATATGTAAGGTCGATGTTTTTAAAGCACTTACGACAGCAGGGTTATAATTGTTTTACAGAAATCTGTTAATTACCCTATATATATCGTTGTTCTCAAATATATTTAATTGTCGTTCATCATTGGTGGAAATATGACTGCATGTAATTTGTTTAAAATAACTTGTAGGAATTTGTTCTGTTACTGTGGGAGCACGTCATTTTTGAATATTTCATACAAAAGTTGTACATTGAAGTCGATCACAGTACTCTAATAAAACAGTACTGAAAACCATAAGATTCGAGTATAACCTTTTGAGGGATTTATTTTTGCCTGATCTTTCGCGTTACATTCATCTTTATTGGTGAGTGCAGCGGTAATTATAGAGGAGGATAAGATTAGTGTATAACATCCCGTCGATAACGAGGTCATTCGAGATGGAGCAGAAGCCTGGATTAGGAAAGGATGAAGAAGGAATGGGGCCATGCCCTTTCCAAAAAGGTATCCCTTCATTTGCCTTAAGTGATTTAGGGAAATCACGAAATTTCTAAATCAAGAAGGTCGTATTCGGGTTTGAAGTGCCGTCCTCCCGAATGCGAGTCCAGCATGCTAACCACTGAGCTAGCCAGCTCTATATGATAGTGATAATAATGCATTCTATGGTTCTGTAATCCTTCGTCGTAAAACCGGTAGAAAGCTGTTTAGGTATTTTTATAAATTTGAAACACTATCTCATTGGTCTTTTAGATGCATGTAACTTTCAATGGCTTCCACCACATTCAAGATCTTAGCTTTCTGTAATTTACGTAATAGTTGTAGCAATTCATATATATTAAGTATTTTGTGGTTGGTGTCTTTTACGTGTGCAGCAAAGATGGATATGCTGTCGTCGGTTATTACCGTGTGTCCTTTATATTGTGTGCTATATTTCCTTCCTGTTTGTCCAGTATAAAATTTTGAGCATTATTTACAGTTAATTTTGTAGATTCCTAATAGCGAGAAAGGCTCTCATTTTCTGAGGCATATATCTCAATAATCGTTGTAGATTGTTAGAGCTCCTGTAGCTAGTGTATAATTTTTTTATACTTGAAACTAGGAGAAGTTTTGTAGGAAACAGTACCGACATATGGCCACACAAGAAACTTCGTTTTTCCGTTGTTCGTTTGTGTCTCTGATTAAAGTTATTTCGTCTACGTGATTCGCGTGTGGTTGACTGCTTTTCGTTTTGTATTTTGTGTATAGCAAACTTTTAGAATAACCGTTATTTATTTATAGCCTCGTTCTTTTTCCAGTGGTATGTTGAGTAAATTGTGTAGCATAGAACGAAAATATGCTAGAGATGGATGGTATGTAGTCCTTGAAGTCACACGGAAATACAGAATTATATCGCTGAACAGAACGAAGTGGAAGATACCATTATGCCCGTAAAATAGAGGTGGTCAGTACACGTAATTGGCTCTTGGGATGTTAGATGGACCATAGACGTTCTTAACTGTATTGCAGAATGATAAGAAAATACCGTAATAGCAACCAAATTATGCTATTAAACGTTCAGAAGCATCCCGAATGTGGAGGTCTGCTGCTTGGTACCATAACACCCGAAGATTTCTGTTGGAGGCTTTTATCCAGTAATGAACCACATTTAGCTCCACTTGCAGTAACAGTAATATTAGCATTAGTAGTAGTGTTGTTGTTGTTGTTGTCCATAATGATGATAAAGACTAGCGTAGAAGAAAATAACAGTTTCAATGGTGTTTCGTGTAAGCGAATATTCTGTGTAGAGTATTATGTAGCTGTTACCCCAATGAAGTTCGCTGAAAAAAGATGTAGTGATAAAATGCTGAAGTCTGTGAAGCATTATATGGTCCTTATTTGAAGCGGGTGGAAAGGTTTAGTCACCCACTAGCATTTCTCAAAGACTTAGGTAAAGTGGATTGGATCACAGACTGGGGCTTCATTCTAAATCATTGATGAAGCAGAGACCTTGGGACACTATATCAAAAGATAGGACAAGTTATCCCCCAATTTACTGATGTCTTACTGGCAAAAGGTCAAAATTATTAGGGGACTGCTTTGCTGTCCTGATCATGCTGCACTAGTTGATACCGTGATGTTATGACTAGTTGGTACCGAGGAGCCGTTGTCACAGTGTGACAGATGTAGCCATATGTGAGACAACAACGTCGAGAATCAAATGAAAGTATTTGAAGATGGTGTGCGACTCCTGAACACCATTGTAAACAAATTATTTTGAACGATAACATTTTCTTCCTTTCCGGAATGCCCTCGTATAATGCTCCGCCGGCCGAAGTGGCCGTGCGGTTAAAGGCGCTGCAGTCTGGAATCGCAAGACCGCTACGGTCGCAGGTTCGAATCCTGCCTCGGGCATGGATGTTTGTGATGTCCTTAGGTTAGTTAGGTTTAACTAGTTCTAAGTTCTAGGGGACTAATGACCTCAGCAGTTGAGTCCCATAGTGCTCAGAGCCATATAATGCTCCGTTTAGCATCTTTCTACGTGTTTTCAAGTGACATTGAAGAGATTGCTGTAAGTCACCTAAACCGCTGTCAGTCACACGTCAAGTGTAAATTCACACTCACTTTGGACGAAATTCGTAGTATTTGAGAACTAGGGAATATACTTTTGTTCAGACTCGTCTTTCGTTTTACAAGGCTGCCACTACGTTTCTGTTAGACGGAACTAAATACTTTTATTTTGGATTTTTACACGATGTTGACTATATTTTTCTAAATAATGAGTGACATAAGAAATGTTTATACATTTTGCAGCACAGTTTCGTCAGGCGACATACTGTTGAGGCAAGAGACGAGCAGCATTCCAAACAGCATTCCAAACAGAGCAAACAGAGAATTAGGCTTTTAATATGGTGGCGTCATCTGTTGCTTGTCTTCGATGAGGTAATTTTCCTTTAGTTAGCCTTTTGGTTGAAGCCTCTCTATATCGAAACAATAAACGTTTCAGGTCAGAATTTTGTATATGGAACTTACTAAATCTTCGGTGATAACATGTAAGATTCGCTGGGAAACAAAAATCTAAGGTAGGTGTTCACAGGTTCCCATTCGTATTTCAGGAATGAGGGGTTAGTTATTCCTAACTTCTTCATCGTTTATTATATTGCTGAGTATCCTGTGTTCCTATGGTATATATTTATTCCAGTCTTCTATGAGTCCCTCTCGCCCTTCCCTTTTTTCAGTCCATCTCCTCCTTCCATCTTCTCGGTCCATCATCTCCAACCCCCACTTTCCGTCCATATTCTCTACACCCCTCCCCCCATTCTCTGTCCATCTCCTCCTAGCACTCCCTCTGCCCATCTGCTCCTCCCTCCTATATTTTGCTGCTCCTGTCCCCCTCTGCCCATCTCCGCCTTCCACCTCTGTCCATCTCCTCCTTCTCCTCCTTCACCCCTCGAAGTCCATCTCTTCCTCCCCCTCACCTTGTCTGTATCCTCCTCCACCCCTCCAACTCCATCTCCTCTTCCTCCTCCTCCTCCCTCTCTTTGTTCATCTTCTAATACCCCCTATCTCATTCCATCTCCTCCTACACTTGTCCATGTCCTTCTTGCTGTTCATGTCCTTCTCCCACTGCTCTCTGTCCATCAGTTCCTCTCTCCTTTTCTATCTATCTCCTCCTCTCACCTCTCTATGTCCATTTCCTCCATATCACATTCTTTGTGATTTGTTCCTTCCCTTCTACACTCCTGGAAATTGAAATAAGAACACCGTGAATTCATTGCCCCAGGAAGGGGAAACTTTATTGACACATTCCTGGGGTCAGATACATCACATGATCACACTGACAGAACCACAGGCACATAGACACAGGCAACAGAGCATGCACAATATCGGCACTAGTACAGTGTATATCCACCTTTCGCAGCAATGCAGGCTGCTATTCTCCCATGGAGACGATCGTAGAGATGCTGGATGTAGTCCTGTGGAACGGCTTGCCATGCCATTTCCACCTGGCGCCTCAGTTGGACCAGCGTTCGTGCTGGACGTGCAGACCGCGTGAGACGACGCTTCATCCAGTCCCAAACATGCTCAATGGCGGACAGATCCGGAGATCTTGCTGGCCAGGGTAGTTGACTTACACCTTCTAGAGCACGTTGGGTGGCACGGGATACATGCGGACGTGCATTGTCCTGTTGGAACAGCAAGTTCCCTTGCCGGTCTAGGAATGGTAGAACGATGGGTTCGATGACGGTTTGGATGTACCGTGCACTATTCAATGTCCCCTCGACGATCACCAGTGGTGTACGGCCAGTGTAGGAGATCGCTCCCCACACCATGATGCCGGGTGTTGGCCCTGTGTGTCTCGGTCCCGATTGTGGCGCTCACCTGCACGGCGCCAAACACGCATACGACCATCATTGGCAACAAGGCAGAAGCGACTCTCATCGCTGAAGACGACACGTCTCCATTCGTCCCTCCATTCACGCCTGTCGCGACACCACTGGAGGCGGGCTGCACGATGTTGGGGCGTGAGCGGAAGACGGCCTAACGGTGTGCGGGACCGTAGCCCAGCTTCATGGAGACGGTTGTGAATAGTCCTCGCCGATACCCCAGGAGCAACAGTGTCCCTAATTTGCTGGGAAGTGGCGGTGCGGTCCCCTACGGCACTGCGTAGGATCCTACGGTCTTGGCGTGCATCCGTGCGTCGCTGCGGTCCGGTCCCAGGTCGACGGGCACGTGCACCTTCCGCCGACCACTGGCGACAACATCGATGTACTGTGGAGACCTCACGCCCCACGTGTTGAGCAATTCGGCGGTACGTCCACCCGGCCTCCCGCATGCCCACTAAACGCCCTCGCTCAAAGTCCGTCAACTGCACATACGGTTCACGTCCACGCTGTCGCGGCATGCTACCAGTGTTAAAGACTGCGATGGAGCTCCGTATGCCACGGCAAACTGGCTGACACTGACGGCAGCGGTGCACAAATGCTGCGCAGCTAGCGCCATTCGACGGCCAACACCGCGGTTCCTGGTGTGTCCGCTGTGCCGTGCGTGTGATCATTGCTTGTACAGCCATCTCGCAGTGTCCGGAGCAAGTATGGTGGGTCTGACACACCGGTGTCAATGTGTTCTTTTTTCCATTTCCAGGAGTGTATCTCTCAATCTCCTCCTCCCCACGCCTACTCTACACATCTCTCCCCCCCCCCCCCCCCCCACCCTGCCATTATGAATCCAATTCCAGTAACTTGCGTCGTCAGTTTCACCCTCCCCCCATCTCTCTCCATTTCCTCCTCCCCTACCTGTGTCAATATTCTCCTTCCCCCTCTCTGTCTGTTCATCTTCTACTCCTCCTTCTCCCCCACATTACCACCCTAGTCCCAATAGTGGACTGGTAGTCTTATCCCCAAAGTATAAATACATCTTTCCAGGTCGTAATTTCTGTGTGTATCATATTTGACTGAAATCGTTCCAGGAGTTTGCGATGAGCTTCTTACTCTTATGTTCGTCCTCGTATACACAAGTCAGATATACAGGGTGTTACAAAAAGGTACGGCCAAACTTTCAGGAAGCATTCCTCACACACAAATAAAGAAAAGATGTTATGTGGACATGTGTCCGGAAACGCTTAATTTCCATGTTAGAGCTCATTTTAGTTTCGTCAGTATGTACTATACTTCCTCGATTCACCGTCAGTTGGCCCAATTGAAGGAAGGTAATGTTCACTTCGGTGCTTGTGTTGACATGCGACTCATTGCTCTACAGTACTAGCATCAAGCACATCAGTACGTAGCATCAACAGGTTAGTGTTCATCACGAACCTGGTTTTGCAGTCAGTGCAATATTTACAAATGCGGAGTTGGCAGATGCCCATTTGATGTATGGATTAGCACGGGGCAACAGCCGTGGCTCGGTACATTTGTGTCGAGACAGATTTCCAGAACTAAGGTGTCCCGACAGGAAGACGTTCGAAGCAATTGATCGGCGTCTTAGGGAGCACGGAACATTCCAGCCTATGACTCGCGACTGGGGAAGACCTAGAACGACGAGGACACCTGCAATGGACGAGGCAATTCTTCGTCCAGTTGACGATAACCCTAATGTCAGCGTCAGAGAAGTTGCTGCTGTACAAGGTAACGTTGACCATGTCACTGTATGGAGAGTGCTACGGGAGAACCAGTTGTTTCCGTACCATGTACAGCGTGTGCAGGCACTATCAGCAGCTGATTGGCCTCCACGGGTACACTTCTGCGAATGGTTCATCCAACATTGTGTCAATCCTCATTTCAGTGCAAATGTTCTCTTTACGGATGAGGCTTCATTCCAACGTGATCAAATTGTAAATTTTCACAATCAACATGTGTGGGCTGACGAGAATCCGCACGCTGTTGTGCAATCACGTCATCAACACGGATTTTCTGTGATCGTTTGGGCAGGCATTGTTGGTGATGTCTTGATTGGGCCCCATGTTCTTCCACCTACGCTCAATGGAGCACGTTATCGTGATTTCATACGGGATACTCTACGTGTGCTGCTAGAACATGTGCCTTTACACATACGACACAACATGTGGTTCATGCACGATGGAGCTCCTGCACATTTCAGTCGAAGTGTTCGTACGCTTCTCAACAACAGATTCGGTGACCGATGGGTTGGAAGAGGCGGACCAATTCCATGCCCTCCACGCTCTCCTGACCTCAACCCTCTTGACTTTCATTTATTGGGGCTTTTGAAAGCTCTTGTCTACGCAACCCCGGTACCAAATGTAGAGACTCTTCGTGCTCAAATTGTGGACGGCTGTGATATAATACGCCATTCTCTACGGCTGCATCAGCGCATCAGAGATTCCATGCGACGGAGGGTGGATGCGGTGGTGGTGGTGGTGATTAGTGTTTAACGTCCCGTCGACAACGAGGTCATTAGAGACGGAGCGCAAGCTCGGGTTAGGGAAGGATTGGAAAGGAAATCGGCCGTGCCCTTTCAAAGGAACCATCCCGGCATTTGCCTGAAACGATTTAGGGAAATCACGGAAAACCTAAATCAGGATGGCCGGAGACGGGATTGAACCGTCGTCCTCCCGAATGCGAGTCCAGTGTGCTAACCACTGCGCCACCTCGCTCGGTAGGGTGGATGCATGTATCCTCGCTAACGGAGGACATTTTTTTAACATTTCCTGTAACAAAGTGTTTGAAGTCACGGTGGTACGTTCTGTTGCTGTGTGTTTCCATTCCATGATTAACGTGATTTGATGAGAGGTAATAAAATGAGGTCTAACATTTAAAGTAAGCGTTTCCGGACACATGTCCACATAATATATTTTCTTTCTTTGTGTGTGAGGAATGTTTGGCAGTACCTTTTTGTAACATCCTGTATGTCACATACATTTAACGTATTTCGCATATATTAGCATACATGTTTCACCAATATCTGTAGCGAATTTCGATCTGCAGTTTCCATCGCACGCTGCTCAATGTTTACAACGTCGTATCTCGTCAACTATGCGCCGCATAATGATATAACGTTGCAGCAACATCCAGTGAGATAAGTGTCTATCGTCTGTATGACTCGATGGTCATAGACGTAATAGATAAGAAGTGATAAATTAAAACATCACTGATGAGCGGGCAGGCAACTTCCCAAGCATCTCACTATTTATGACGTTATATCGGCAGAACTATGTGTTGTGCATCGATAAGTTTCTGTAGGTACATTCAGCAACATGTTTCAATACTTTCTGCGAAATTTGTTACGAAGAGAGTTAGTAACAAAGAAGTAATAAATTTAGACGTCCTGCAAAATGCGACAGTTTATCACGAATCTCAGTGTTTATCTCCGGAACTATGTATTGTGTGATGATATAATTTTCCTGGTACATTCAGCGGCATATGAGAATACTATCCGCGACATGTGTCGTGAATCCAGTCAGTAGAAAAGAAGTAATAAATTAAAACGTCGTACCTCATGCGGCATGTATAGCGCATTGATAGCGGAAATGTAGTAAGCAATAAACATTTATCCTCTTATCATTTGTAGCGGGTTTCAACGAAAAAACTTTCGTAAAGTTTCTAATTATGTGTAAGGGCTGTTGCAAGTCGCTCTGTCCTCTCATCCTCAAATACAAGATGAGCGAAGTATGTGATCTCATTCTCAAATACAATATAAGTAAATTATGGGTACTCAAGCGACGTGGTCTACACTGCTTTCCACCATCATCCCTTTGATAGGCAGGTGGTTTTTATTTACACTGCGAATATTTCAGACAGTAAGTGATATGCGTACCAAGCTTGTTTGAAATTAGTTCCGTGGTTTAAGAAGAGATGAAGAACATACATACAGGCACATATATACAGGATGGTGGGAAACAGTCTGAAGAGCTTGTAAGGGGAATATTTTCCTAAGAAATAATTCTTAAGAAAAAATTCTATAAGTTGAGCCGTTTTCGACTTATGTAGCATTGAAGTTAGCGAATCAGGTCCTAGCGTCCGCAAATTAAAGCTGTGTACAGTGGGCGCCGTTACTGAATGGATTTGATAGTATAAAACTTTGATTTTTATTTTTTACTCTAAGTTCGTCGGTGTCTTCTGCCTGGTGACTAGTTGCAGCGTATCAATCACGTTGCAACAACCGAACAGAACCACTTTGAAACTCACGTGTTGAAGCATCATCAGATAAGCTCAAGTGTTGCTGACAGGAAACACTACCGAACTGCGCGTCTACGATTTGGCCGACCAATAGCGAGGATTGGAGGTGGTCGCGTGGGGGTGGAGCCGCGGCCAGCTGCCAGGAGCGGACAAGCCGTCCGCCCTCTTCTGCTGGCAGCTTCCGACCCGACCAGACGTTCTCCTTTCCTGCTCTCTTGGGCGGCAGCTCATTCAGTTTCGGCGTCTTCTCTAGGCCTGCCTTTCTTTACTACATTAAACAACAATGCTGTTCTTAGAAATGAGTAACTCCTTTACCTCAACGGGTGCCTCCTGCTTTCCCTTCCTCGCCAATCCTGTCCCGTTAAGATCGGGCGTCAGAAGTGGGATGGCTCATCATTAGGCCCGTCTTATTTATCTAATAGGAATCTAACCAGCCAGACCTAATGAAGCTACCAGTAATACCCCGCGCTTGACGCGCCATATACAAGGCGGGATAACAAGCACGTATTTGTGGTTCGCCACGCAGCCTTCCACCGTTTCGGCGTTTATTCCAAATAGCTGGCGCAACGAACGCCAGGTCGCTTGCGAGGCCGAGAGCTTCGCCGCGCCACACAGCGAGCCGCGCCGCTTCCAGGCAGTCCGGTGCTACGCCACGCCGCGGATAGCCGTCCTCCGCGCCGTTCCGATGCAGCCCGATGGCATGTTACGGCCGGCTAGCTGAGGCACGTCGCCCAGCCATCAACACCGCCGACATCGTCATCGCCGCTGTTTCCTGCCGCCGTCATCCAACGAGATGCAGCTCAAATGGTTCAAATGGCTCTGAGCACTATGGGACTCAACTGCTGAGGTCATAAGTCCCCTAGAACTTAGAACTACTTAAACCTAACTAACCTAAGGACAAAACACACATCCATGCCCGAGGCAGGATTCGAACCTGCGACCGTAGGGGTCGCGCGGTTCCAGACTGTAGCGCCAGAACCGCTCGGCCACCAACGGCCGGCCGAGATGCAGCCGCTGACAACTCACCACCGCCGCAACTACTGTAAGTTCATCGCTCCATTTCTCCTCGCCGCCGCCTCCTCGCTGCCAGCTACACTGTCATCTTGTCAAGTGTAAGCCTTTCTTTTCGTGCTCCAATTGTAAAGTTGTTAGCGAGCACTACGTGTCCTAACATTGTAACCATGCCTCAAGCCCGTAGTACCGCCACTGGCAAAGGCAACTCCTCACCTACTGAAAAACGAGACCCGGTAGCCGCCCTTGAAGCGGAAATAGATAAGTTATTATTATGAAAAATAGAACTGACAGAAGAATGCCAAAAATTGGCTCGAACCCAGTCTGTAATCCAAGGGCCACAGAAACACGCCCTGCCGCGCCCCAAATGACGGCTGCAAGCACCTCCAGTAGCACAGTACCCTAACCATACACTGCAACTTTGGCTAACAGTTTCCCTGCAGGCAACTTTATCCCGACGTTATCCGGGAAACCCAATGAACAAATAAATTCCTTTTTACAAACTGTCCGAGATGTAGGCCGCGCTTGCGCTTGGCCAGACGATTTTGTATTAAATGCACTCTGCCTTACATTGTCGAGTGACGCCCGTACATACATCGAATCAGTTCAAACCCTTAGGGACACACCTCTTTTGCCAAGTTAGAGGCCGGATTGAAAGAAAGATATTCGGACAGGCATGATGCCCGCTATTACAGGGACAAGTTGTTCAACCTCCACCAGAAGCAAGGGGAGAATGTAGAGGCATTTGCTGACCAAATACGCGCTGTGGCTTGAAGCACTTACACGCTGGGTTCGGATCCCGTCTGTAACGAGGCGTTGATCGAGCAAACGGAAGCCCGCTCCATTGACGTGTTTACACTTGGAATCCACCCGTAAGTTGGAGGAGAGGTGAGAATAGCATCACCCCCTCCCCCCCCCCCCCCCTCGTTGCATGATACCACACGACTCGCGATGATGTGAGAGGACGTAGCACATTTTGTTGCCAGTTCGGCGCGCTCGGACGAACAGCTGTGCCCAATTTTTAAATACGAGCAGGCATGCCAACGCTGCCGAAAGGCAGGACATGCTGCCGTGCAGTGCCGTGCACCTTATTGTTCTCAGTGTGGAACCATAGGGCATATGAGTAAAAACTGCCCGCAGAACCCGGGAAATGGAGGCCCCTCGTACTACCAGCAAAAGCAACAATTCACCAACAATCCACCACGACCCAAAGACAGCCGGGAAACTGTTGGGGGGCCAGTCCTGCCGCCATACCGCGCCCCCTGTATAATTTACGCACCCAGTCCGCCACGGTGTCGTAAATGAGGCGGCGAGCATCCTCCTCAACTTTAAAGTTCGAGGGAAGAAGGTAAGAGTGCTTATAGATACAGGAACACAAACTAGCATAATATTCGTAGGACATGGGGATAGACAAGAGTTACAACCACCCCGTTACCATATTAGCGGTATGAGTGACGAGATAATCATACCCGCTGGGTATTGCCACGTTAAGTTGAAAATCGGAGCCAGCCACTACTCTTTTGACATCGATGTAATTCGAAAACGAAGGCAAGATTTTGATGTCATACTGGGGTGTGATTTCCTCCACCACTATCAGAGTGTAGTTGATTACAGAACGCAAACTGCCGAGAAAAGTCGTATTGGTGGATCCTCTGGTACCGAGTGCTGCGGGTTTCGAATCTGTGCCAGACAGCATGGACCTCGATTACCACTAGAGGTCTCTGCAGCCGTCGCGCCTTGAGTCGGAGCTGCGCGCGCTCCCGGCCGCATATAGTGTAAGGGCGCCACTGTGGAACATGTGGTCCCAGCGGCCAATAGCGAGGTACCCTATCAAGTACTTAAGCGCCTGCCTCTCACTCAGTGAGCCCCTCTTCTGGGTCCTCAGCCTCCATCAGCTCCTTTCCCGGTTCCCCCCCTTCGCTTTTACTCTCCTTTCCCCCCTTTCTTTTGTTTTCCCATCTTCTGTCCAGTTTCCCCCCACCTTCTCTCGACTGTGGTGTCACATTTGCCAACTTTTTAGTGCAGTGTTCCAGTGACTATTCAGTGTTGTTTGTCTTTCTCGTGTTGCGAACAGAAACCATGCTGTCGCTAGGTGTGAATTTTATGTCTTTTGCGAACAGAATCCAGACTGTCACCGTGTTTTTTAATTGTCTATTGTTTTCCCTGTCTGCTTCGTATGTATTTTTATTAGCATCATCATCCCTCTGTTGTTGTTTTAAGTTCCACGATTTCTTTTCGCCTTGTTACTCTCTAAGTCTCCGATTTTATCGCCTGTTTTGTTATTATTTGTTCTCTTGATCTTTGTCACAAAATCTGTCGGCTGAAGAGCGGCATACTAAGCTGCTGCCAGCCCGCCCCCTTCGGGGGGAATTGAAATTCAATAAAGAAAAAAAAAACCCTCAGTGAGGCACTTGGTGGACACGCCACTCTTTTCATCCCACCCCCTCCCTTGCTGCACCTTGCTCTCCTCTCCTTTTCCATCTTCTCCAGCCTCTCCCTCGCCAGGTCTCACCTGGCAGTTTTATTCTTCATCGTGTGTGCTCCAAGTGGGTTTAAATTGTGTTGTTCTGGAGTGATGTTAATACTGTCGCCAACTTTTAACCTGTGCGTGTTACTTCAGTGCCTTTTTTGTGTTCTACGAATCGCCCACTATGTTGACTTTTTTTATTGTCCTCCCATGAATGTCTCCATGTCAGTGTATTTTTACCTCCATTATTTCCGCTTACTCTGTTTTATATCCCCCTTTTTTATCGTCTTTACCTCCATTGCCTCCCCTTACTCTGTTTTATGTCCCCCTTTTTTATCGTCTTTATATGTAACATTTTCTTCTTGTGTTAGCTGTCAAGTCACTCGGCTGAAGAGCGGTGGATTGTGCCGCTGACAGCCTTCCCCTAACAATATGAGGCAGGGGAATGAAACCACAATAAAGAAAAAAAATCAGTGAGGCCCTCTGATATTTGCGTGAGTCTCTGGATATCTCGCTTACAGACATCATGTTAACTTTGCTTGTTTCCATGTACTAGTGGACGTTGTTGATTTCATGATTCCATTTGAATAGAGTTGGGCCTCGGACTGCATTCATGTAAACAAAGTCAAATTGCACTGTAAAAAAGATTAATTTGGCTGAGAATTTGTAGAGCTCCCTCCCTCTCCCCCCCCCCCCCCCCCCACATGTATACTTTGCCAGTCAAACAGCATTCGTTTTCTGATTTGTGTTTGTCAGTATTGTGTAGAACAATGTTCCCCAAGTTTTAAAATAGCAATTCTGTGACGTATTTCACAGAGTCAGAGCCTCTCATTATTGACATATGCAGATAGAATGTAGTTATTGGTCTATATATATGCCATTAGACAAACAGCAGATAACTTGTTAAATACTACACATCGACTGTTCTGTAAGTTATTCGTTAACTGACATCACATGGAAGCAACTAGCACAGAGCAGTGATACTAGAGGCACCATATTCAATGTTGACACAACTGACAGAGGCACTCGATACAAATGTGGGAGACACATTACCGGAATGATTTCTTGAATACAATGAGTGGAACCTACTATAATGGAGTAACTGTAAACCGTTATCGTTGTTATTCACCATCTGTCCCCCACTTCTATTTTACTGTAAACGATTTGACTGTAGCACGAAGATGGGGCTGCAGCTGAGTTAGTGATCAACAGCCCGATACTGCTGACTTTGTGTTCTCAGACCATGTCATTCTATTTAAAATACACCATAAAGTTCGTGTAGATGGCTATATATCTCTTTAGTAAGCCTACCAGCTTCCATCACAATACCAGCATATAGTACTGATGATGTGAATATTATTTCCTAATACGAATTTCCAAAGAAGTTCTGTACCTCATGATCTGAATGTTGCTGTATATGATTCAGAAATGCACAATTAGCACTGCTTTATAGATGTATATTACACATCATAAAGTAATTGTGTGGTAACTTGCTTACAAAGAAAGACACTTATTGTACTTTAAAACAGACGCTTATTATGATGTTAACAGTGACATTTAAGCTCTGCAAAGGGACGAAAACTATTTGCCAATACCTTCTTAATCACAACGAAAAAATTAATCCAACTGTAGATGCTACAGGCTATCATTCCACAAGACAGGAGGAACTGGAGACTCCACATTTAACACAAGTAGAAATTTTTCCACATCGAAGGAATATTTCACCTATCTTGTCCTGCAAGGAGATTTGAAATAGACGAGCGCCACAGCGACGTGTTGTTCAGATGACGCTGCTTTGTTTGGAATATTTGCCTCAAGTTTAATATTTGTCACATTATTTTCTGTAATTAGAGCCTTTTTTGACAAGCAGAGAAACCACAGATATAAATTAAAAAAACCATAGAGTGTGCGCTGTCCACAAATCATCTTCTTCATGCCAATGCTACTAAGCACCACCACAATGAAATCACACTGTTTCGTCACCATTACCGTTGTGAAAGTTCCCCACGTCACCAAGTTCAATTGTTCGCTGCATTGTGGCAAGCAGCCATACACTGAATGATGCTAATTTAGGCTCGTGCTTGTTGTATTTAGACCATGGTCGTTTTGGCACGATTTCAGCTGAACTGCATTGCGGCATTGGATCTGAAACGAATTTGGAAGTATTTCCGTTTTGTAAAAGTCAACCTCATATACACTGAAGCGCACAAAGAAACTGGTACAGACATGCATATACAAATACAGAGATATGTAAAAACGCAGAATACGACGCTGCTGTCGGCAACGCCTATATACGACAACAAGTGCCTGGCGCAGTTGTTAGATCGGTTACTGCTGCTACAATGGCAGGTTATCAAGATTTAAGTGACTCTGAACGTGGTGTTATAATCGGCGCACGAGCGATAAGACACAGCATCTCCGAGGTAGAGATGAAGTGGGGATTTTCCCGTACGACTATTTCACGAGTGTAATCGTGAATATGAGGAATCTGGCAAAACATCAAATCTCCGACCTCAGTGCGGTGGAAAAAGATCCTGCAAGATCGTTCAACGTGTCAGCATTGCAACACTTCCGCCAATGGCTGCAGATATCAGTGCTGGGCCATTAACAAGTATCAGCGTGCGAACCATTCAAAGAAACATCATCGATATTGGCTTTCGGAGCCGAAGGCCTATTCGTGTACCCTTGATGACTGCACGACAAGCCGGCCGGTGTGGCCGAGCGGTTCTAGGCGCTTCAGTCTGGAACCGCGCGACCGCTACGGTCGCAGGTTCGAATCCTGCCTCGGGCATGGATGTGTGTGATGTCCTTAGGTTAGTTAGGTTTAAGTAGTTCTAAGTTCTAGGGGACTGATGACCTCAGATGTTAAGTCCCATAGTGCTCAGAGCCATTTGAACCATTTTTTGACTGCACGACACAAAGCTTTACGCCTCGCCTAGGCCCCTTCAACACCGACATTGGACTGTTGATGACTGGAAACATGTTGTCTGGTCGGACGAGTCTCGTTTTAAATAGTATCGAGCAGATGGACGTGTACGGATGTGGATACAACCTCATGCATCCATAGACCTTGCGTGTCAGTGGGGGCTGTTCAAGTTGGTGGAGGCTCTGTAACGACGTGGGGCATGTGCAGTTGGAGTGATAGGGGACCCCTGATACGTCTAAATACGACTCTGACAGGTTACACGTACGTAAGCATCATGTCTGATCACCTGCTTCTAGTCATATCCAATGTGCATTCCAACGAACTTGGGAATGTCCATCAGGACAATGCGACACTCCACCCGTTCAGAATTAGTACAGAGTGGCTCCACGAACACTATTCTGAGTTTACACACTTCCGCTGGCCACCAAACTGCCCCGAAATAAACATTATTGAGCGTATTTGGGATGCCTTGCAACGTATTGTTCAGAAAAAATCTCCACTCCCTCGTAGTCTTAGGGATTTATGGACACCCCTGCAGGGTTCATGATGTCAGTTCACTCCAGCACTACTCAGAAATTAGTCTAGTCCATGCCACTTCGTGTTGCAGCACTTCTACGTGCTCACAGTCACAGGGGGACATCAATCAGCACGATTGCCTTCATTCTAGCTTTGTTTTTTACAAAAATATGAAAGCGGCATGACTTTTTTTAAATGGCACTTTGTATATTTTATTCGGTAATTCATTTCCTTTACTAAAGACCTATTCAAAAACGTATCACAGTGTACCATTCTCTATAACACATCGTTATTAATTACATAACACAACACTGACGTTGACGCTCCCAGCGCGTAGTGCAGGTACTCGGGGTAATGGAACACATCCACGTGCTGACGTTGACAGAGGACAAATGTAAACATAATTAGAATGCACACCCGTCATTCCGTCAACCGAGGTCAGTTGAGGAGTTGTGTGAATGTACACCAACAAGAGAAGGTAAAAATGGTACTCATCTATGGGAAATGTAAGTTAGCAGAATAGTAATTGCCATACTGTTTTCTCATGTACGGGTACTTTTAGAACACTAGTTTAGTCCTTTTAAATACTGTTGTGTAGAGTAGGCATACAGTAAAGGCTATCCTTCCTACAAATTTCGTCGAAATAAAGTTTCTTTTGTTGTTTTTGTTGTTGAAGGCAGGCGAAATGCTACGCAGGCAGCGGAACTTTGCAGAGAGCGATATGCTGACAAGAACCCACTTTCTCGTCTTGTTGCGACTCTTCAGGAAACGGGAAGTTTCAAGCCAAGACAACGCTGTCGTCGTAGCACTCGCACAGACGAAGCTGCCGAAGTTACTGTTCTCGCTTCCGTTGCTATAAATCCACATGTGAGCACATGGCAGCTTAAACACGAGATTCGCATTCCTAAAACCAATGTACATCGTATTCTTATATTTCACCGGTTCCATCCTTACCATGTACACCTACATCAATAATTGCATGGAAATGATTTCCAGAATCTTGTAGAGTTCTGTCAGTGGGCACAGCAGCAAATCCTCGCCAACCTGAACTTCTTCTGCAATGTTCTATTTACCAATGAATGTTCCTTCTCAAACACAGGACAGGTAAATACAACGAACATGCGTTATTGCTCCAGCGATGGCTTAGACAGGTGGAACATCAGCATCAGTGGAGAGTTAACGTCTGGTGTGGGATATTTGGTACTACAATTATTGGCCCTTATTTCATCAATGGTCGCCAACATCTTCAGATGAATTCTTCCTCCTCCTCTGGATGAAGTGTCGCTAAGAACCAGAATGCTTATGTGGTATCAACACAATAGATGTACAGCACATAATGCCATACGTGCACGTCGTGTTCTGAAACGAAGGTTGAGGAGGAAAGTTACTGGACCTGCTAGGTCTTCTGATTTAAATCCTCTGGACTTCCTTCTTTGGGCATGCTTTAAAGACGTTGCCTATTGCGATATTCCAACAACTCCAGAGGACATGCAGAAACGTACCCTGCTAGCTTGTAATACTCTTCAGCAGGCAACACTGGAAGCAGTAAATAATTCTTTCATTCAACGAGTGCACCAATGTATCGGTTCCAGGGCTACCACTTTGGGCATCTTTGAATGTTCTACTCCTGGGCAATGTCACAGGAGAGTCACAGTCAATTTTTTTATGTTTTTCATTTGTTTTCTGACAACTCCAGCAAGTGGACGAGTTTGTGATCCTGGGCTCAAAGTCAATGTTGTGTTTTGTAATTAATAACGTTGTGTTTCAGTGAATGGTACACTGTGATACATTTTTGAGTAGGTCTTTAGGAGAGGAAATGAATTACCGAATAAAAAATACAGGGTGCCATTTAAAAAAATTCATGCCGCTGTTCATATATTTGTAAAAAAAAAAGCTACAACGAAGGCATGCTGATTGATGTCCCCTGTCGGCTAAAGAACATACGCTTGAAACATTTTGAAATTTGCATCTGGACCAACAGTTATTTAGGGTGGTCAAGATAAATGGGACACCCTATATATATAAGCCGCCTGCCAAGGGCAGTGTAGCCCAAAGAGTGGTTTGTTTGGTTATCTGAAAATTTGCAATCTGCATTGGCTATCTTCAATGCTTAATAGCTCGGAAACGGCCCATTGTATCGACTTTTTCTCTTAACATTCATATCTTAGTGCAACCTGCCCTGGAACATCCCTACAACATATACGGATGACAATTATGGAAGTATATGAAAAAAACGTAAATTAGTTACAAACTATGGCGTGCACACACTTTATTCAACATCTAAACGTCACTAAACGTCTCTCTAATATGTTTGGGGCATTTGTGTAGCCTTTATAGCAATGAAGGGTGTTGATACAAAGTTTTGAGTCACGCGTTAGGCATATTTGACGTCTCATCGTGCTTAAAAGCTTTGCAAAACGTTACTTTGAACAGAAATTTATTTTCGATCCAATTTTCGTATAGGCCTTGTTTATGTTACAATAAGCATGCATTTCAGTGAGTTAGACTGACTGTTTGCATACGGTATACTTCAGTTTTGTGACTTCAGTTTGCTTACAAAGGGTGAGACGTCTCACATTAAATGGTACGTTGTTTTATTTCTGAGGTATGGACTCTGACATTGTCTATGGAAATGTCGCATCGCTCACAGTTGCTATCTTTGATTATGTGTTTATTAGCTGTTTCGTTCGTTCAGCAGCTTAATTGTTTTTCTTTATTGTTTTTTCACCTTCCTCACCCCACGTCTGGTCTCAGGGGTGAGGGGGAGGATGAGTGGCCTATCAGCGGTACAGTCAACCCACTCTTTAGCCAATCAACGATCAACATTGAACGAGAAGAAAAACGAGAAGCGGAAAGTTGAGGTAGTTACAATGACTTTAAACTTTTTAAAGGTGAAAATAAAATGGAAGTTTCTACACATACAAGTGGCATGACTTCCATCGCCTTGAGTAAAAAAAGTTATATTAAAAATTAAAAAAGGAGAAAAGCAATATGATTACATTTTAAAAATATAAAAACACATTAAATAAGAACTTCATGCAGGACACTGATGTTCAAAAGAAACCCTTCACTGGCACAATAATTTGTGCCTGGGTTTTGGAAGGATTAATTTTGAGGAACCATTTGTTATACCAGGAGATAAACTGAATTGGGTTGGTTTGGAGGCACTACTGTGATTTGTGGAGTGTAGTATAAGCGGCGAGGAAAGCGTTGACACCAGCATACTGAAGGAGGTGGACTGGTGGAGGTGGTTTGGGTATATCAGCAGTGTAAAGGAGACAAAGGAGGGGAGGGAGGACAGAGCCTTGGGGTCATCTGCAGTGGGATGGAAGGTACAGGCATTGGTGTTGTTAACTGTGACGAAGGATGAGAGATTAGAGAGGATGTGTGCAATAAAGTGAAAATATTTAATTCGAAGTGTATAGGTCTGGAGTATGGAGAGGAGACCAGAACGCCACACACAGTCGTTGGCTGTCACCATGTCAATGGAGACGAAGTTAGTGGATTTACAGGTACTGATGTGAGGGGACAAGATATGAGTGACGTCCAGGAACTATTCGTCACAGAAGACGTTGGGACAGAAGCCACATTGGTTAATGGGAAGGGAATGGTGTTGGTTCACATGTGCTTGCTGAATACTGAGGAGAGGCAGATGGGGCAGTATGAGGAGGTGTCAGTAGCTGTGGAGAGAATAGTGGTAGGATGACTAGATAGGAGAGTGAGTATTCTTTAAGGTGACAACAGGCGATGCAGCTGTGACCAGATAACGTGTGTGTTTTCTATGAAGTACTTGTTTTATGCCATGTGCTGTGATTGAACTGTTTTCTCCAGTTTGTGGAAGTCTCCAAGTACTGGAAGCTGCGTATCAGGGATCGGACAGTGGTATTTGTTCATTCGTTAATGATAAGAAAGAGGGAGCAAACAAAGTGAGGATCATCAGGGACGGAAAAGATGCCACAAAGATAAGAAGCAAAGTGGTCAGATCCGCTCTGGTTGTCAGTAAGGGATGGTTGTTGTGGAGTAACGGGTAGTAACAAAGGGAATGGTTGCCAGTGAGTTGGTGGAATGCGTTGCAGTACTTGGAATAGTTAATGAGGAATGTGACATTTAGGCTGGTGCAGGTCAGGCGCCAACCCCAACGATTTTTAGCGCTGAGTAAATTGATGATGTGTCTCTGTATTTGCCAGTGGGATGTGAGTGCATCCTGGTCACGGGTCCATAGGAAAACACGGTATAAGAGAAGAGATTTTCGGAGAAGAAGTAGAGCTTGGGGTGACAGAGTAGGACGATGAGGATATATGGTCTTTGTAGGGGTGTGAGCGGATATAGTTTACAGCAAGGTTGTTGCAAGAAGTATGTGCTTGGAGGATACTGTCAGGTTGCTCAAAAGTAAAGTAACGGCTTCCAAGCTGGGTATCTATGAATTCATAGTAGGCATTCAAGACGGAACATGAGTAGTGGTAGACAAATTCTGGATGGCGTTCACAAGGATGACATAGTGCGTAGGAGACAGCGAGAAGGATAGGTAGGTGATCACTTCCAATTGGATCAAGGACTTCCATTGTCAGGCGTCGAAGGAGGACAGGGGATGTTACGATGATATATGGGGGCCCCAGTTTAAGTGATATATGGTATTAAGGCACCTTATATCTTCCTTCCCTAACACAACGAACGTGTGTGTTTCTTTTTTTATGTGAAGCGGTACAATACCGCCGCCGCTGCCGGGGGCCCACTGGCGTCGCCGCCTGGTGCTCGCAACCGCCACCCGGTGATTACTGCCGCCGCCGCCACCGCCGCCCGGTGCCCGCCGCCGTCTCTTCCCGGTGTCCCCGCCACCGCCTAATGGTGCATGCCACCGCCGCCTTCCAGTGCTTGCTGCCACCCTTTGCTCGCCTCCGCCGACCCCCATTTTAGTTCTTTTCCCACTTCGGCGACTCCTCTCGCCTACCCCTGCTCCTTTCTCTACTCCTGCCCCTGCTGCTGCTCCTGCCTCCCCTCCCACTGCTATTGGCCGCTGTGAAGTCTTTCCCACCCTCCCCACCCACCCTGCCACAACTACTGCTCCTTCCCCTGCCACTGCCTGCTGTGCCACAGTCGCCACCTCAGAGCACTCCACAACCATTCCTGGTGCAACTGCCTCAGAAGAGGGTCTTGCCTCCCACCACCTTCCCATCCATCCAGTCTTTCACCCCTCCTCCCATGACCCATCCACAAAATATCTCCCAGGCACCCAGGTGGCGTCCTCACCTCCAACCTCTCCCCCAAAAAATCACCTCCCACGCCTCTTCCCTCCAGTCCCCACATGAACACCACCTCCCACCACCTCCCACCTCCCCAGCCCCTGCCCTGTATACCCTTACCCTTGCCAACCCTGACCCAAAATACCTAGATGCCCGCACCTTCTCTCAAAATCTATAAATACATCCCCAGTGCCCCCATTACCCAACTTATATACTACAGAGACTCAGTCCTCATCAAATCCCCCTCTTCCTCTTTCTCTGTTGATCTCCTCCAATGCCTTCCCCCCATCACCTTTGGCCCCCAAACGTCCCTCACCCCTTTCTTTACACCTTCCTCTCCTTTTCAACCCCAGTCCCCTCACTGTCCACCAACCCTTGGTGCTGTGATCACAAAACTAAGCCCTATGATCACAGAGGCAGAGGTGTTGGCGGAACTGGACGCCCACCCAACCTGCAAATCCCCTTGGCCCTCTGTATCTACAATTTTTCTGGCTCTGCCTTCCTCATGCAGGTCTTTACTTAGTCCACCTCCTCCACAGATCACCTCCTCACTCAAGGAGACCTGATTTTGAACTGCTGCCACCCTGTTGACCTGTCCTGTTCCCCTCCTCAGTCCTATTGCTGCCATTGCTGTCTCCTGTACAATGACTACCTCACCAAAAACTACAAGCAGCCCCCCACCCCCCCACCTGCCCCCATTGTAAAGCCTCCCACTTCCTTAAACAGTCCCATCGACCAGCCCATCCACCAAAACAATTCCCTCCACCCTCCCCCTATGGCTGAAGACATCATCCAGTTCCTCACCACCATCCTGCAGAACATCTACCCCTTCCAACACCCCTACAGCCACAAGCAGATTTCCTTTGCAACAGCTCTGTTTTCCAATTGAATACCTACACCACCTACTCCCACAACCAGGCCCACTTTACCTTCACCCACATAGACACCCTCTTTTAGCCCCTGTCTCCCCCCACTTCCTTCCCCTACCTAAACATTTGCTCCTTCTCTGCCAAGAAATATCTCTTCATGCATACTCTATCACAGCACCAGGTCGACTCCTTCATCCTTGATGAAACCTCCCTCCATCCACACCATGTTATCTGCACCTGTCCCTATCTCCTTCACCACACTGTAAATCGAGTTCCTGTTGCCTGAGGTGGGGTCACTGTTGGCCACCTGAAACATCTCCCTCTCCGGCCACAACCCCTCTTCAATAACCTGACTGAACACCTTCTTCTAACCATCTTTTTTCCCTCACTCACCATCGCATGTGCTACCATCTGTATCTGTCCCGCAGCTCCTCTCCCTTATGACTTCATTTCCTATGTTGCCCATACTTTCTCCACCTATGTGATTGCCACCAACTTTAACATCCATAGCTGTGACCTTGCCACCCTTCGGTGGTGGCATCAGTTCCTTGCCACCCCCCATGGTGACCTCGTTGCTGCCCCACAACACACCCATCCTGCAAGTAACTCCATCCCAGATGTTATCCTCACTTCCCCCAACCTCCTTGGTTGCATCACCATGGACATCCTCGATCCCATTGGTAGTAACCACCTTCCCATCCTTCTCACCATCTCCTCTGCCATTGGCTCCTCTGCATCCCCCACCCAGCTGCCTCTCCAAAGTCAATCCGCAACTACTGCCTCACCAATGGGTATGTTTACTGGGAATCCATTGCCTCACAGGTCGAAAACCACCCCCTTACCTTTCATCCTGCCAATATCACTCATGCCTTTTACTTCATCAGAAGACCATCACTGACACTGTTGAGGACCATGTTCCTATCAAACTTATCCACCTTCACCACCCTACACTTCCTTCACAGGCGGTCCTTCTTCTTCATGAATCCCACAGGCTCAACTGCTCCTTCCTTCGCACCCGTGACCAGGATACACTCATCAGCCACCAGCAATTACAGCTCCTTAGAACAAATAAATTCCAGGACTAGCACCAGACATGCACATGCCTCAACTCTACACTCCCTGTCAACTCCTCCAAGTACCAGTCAACAATCCACCACATTACTGTTAGCTTTCCCACCCCACATTACCCTATTCTCCATGACAAGCGTCCCTTCCCTGTCAACCTCAGTAAGGCTAACCATTTTGCTTCCTACCTTTCCGGGGTCTTCTCCATTCCTTACCATCCCCATTTTGATTACTCTATCTTTCCCACTGTCCTTGAATGCACTGATACCTCTGTGCCACTACTCCCCTTATTTCCAGTTCTTGGATAAGTTACCCCCATCAGACATCAACACTCCCATCACTGCACATGACATCACACTCATCCTCCAAATGCAACACAGCCCCTGGTCATGACAGTGTCACCTACTGCCACCTCATGGAATCCCCCTGTCCTTCCTGGCTGCCCTTGCAACCCTTTACAATTTCCTCCTCTCCAATGGATTCTACCCTGACCTGTGGAAGACTTCCCAAGTCCTGCTGTTCCCTAAAACCAACAACCCCCTCTGACACCTATTCCTATCGTCCCATTTGCCTCACCGTGTTCAGTAAGGTCACTGAGTCCATACTCTCCCACTGCATTCTACACCACCTTACCAGCACCAGCTCCTTCCCCTTACCCAGTGTGGCTTCTTAACCCCCATTGCTCCACTATCTTTGTTTCCCTCGACCTCCAGAACGCCTATGACCATGTCTGGGATCTTTGGCTCCTCTCCAACCTCCAGACCTATGCTCTCCGTATCAATTTCGTCTGTCTCGTTACTTCCTTCCTGTCTTGTCGCTCCTCCTTTGTCTCTATCCACAGTCCCTACTCCCATACTTTCTATCCCACGGCCGGCATGCCCAAGGGCTCCCACTTTTCCCCTCTCCACTATCTCCTATATACTGTTGATATACCCAAACCTTTCACGCATGTACATCTCCTCCAATTTGCTGATGACATTGCCTTCCTGGCCCTTTACCCTATCCTTCAACTGTCGCAACATACCCTTGACCAGTTCACAACTTGGTGCAACCAGTAGGTCCCTCCAAGACCTAGGAAATCATCAATAGTCGCACCACCCACTCCTTCTGTGTTCATGATATCTACCTAACCATTTATGGTCGTCCTATCCAACTGACTCCTACCCTAAATTATCCTGGCCTCACCCTTGACTGCCACTGCATCTGGTTTCCTCATGGCCTTACGATCCAACACAAAGCCCACAAAAGACTCGGCCTTCTGAAACTCCTGTCCAGCAGGACATGGGAACTGCATCCTTCCACCACCCTTCACACCTACAAATCCTTGATCCACCCCATCCTTTTTTGTGCCAGTGTCACTTGGATTTTCACCCCTCCCAGATTCTATAACGCCTGCCAAATTCTAAACGTCCATGCACTCCACCTCGCTTTCCGTATCTGCCTTCCGTTCCCCACACACATCCTCTACAACTTCATCTCCTTACCTCACCTTCTTCTTTTCCTTGAAGACATCCACACCCTGTATATCATCCACTGACTCGATCTCCCCTACCCCCTTGCATCCCCCTTCCTCTCCACCCCGATTCCATTCTGTGCCTGTATTATTGTGTCCCACTGTCTCTCCATCTCCACACCCTCCACCTCCATTCCCAATGCAACTTCCAGCACTTACCCCTCTTGGAAGATGAGCTTTGCCCTGACATCTACCCCTCTTACCAACTCTAACCCCACCTTCCTCCACCTACTCCTCAGTGCTCCCTCTCCCCTCCCCTTCTCAGCAGTTTTCCTCCTCCTACACCTCCTCCCTCTACCATGCCCCCTTTCTGTGTGTGCTCCCTCCCCCCTTGTCTTCCCTCTTCATCTCCCGCCCCCACCTATCTCCTGCCTCTTGGTGTACTGGTGCCCCCCTTTTACCTCTTCCCCCCGACCTCCCCCCCCAGCCACCCTCATACAGCACCTTCCTCCCCTCTTCTCTCCGGACTCCAGTCCTCGACAGGTCGTTACCAGTGGATTTTATTGTTCGTGAGTGCTCCGATGTTTCCAGTGTTTTTTTTTTCTTTAAAGTGTCTCACTCTGTGTGATTTTTATATTGTGGTTGACTTTTAACTTGTGTTTCACTCCAGTGTCTCTTAAGTGCACAAAGAACTGCCTGCTGTGTTCTTTTACCTTTATGTCGACTTATTAACTTTCCCCCAGTGCATGTCCCCATAATGGTTTATATTTTAACTCCCACCATGTCAATATACTGTGTTTTTTTTATGTCCCCCTTTTATCCCACTTTCTATGTGTGAGTTCCTCTTCATGTATTTTTGTAAAGCCATTTGGCTGAAGAGCGGTGGGCTGTACTGATGCCAGCCCTCCCCCACCCATAAGGAAAAAGAAGTCATGGAATACCTCTTAATGTCGTGTTGGACCTCCTCCTGCCTAGCGTAGTGCTGGATGTCGATGTAGCATGACTCAGCTAGTCGTTGGGAGTCCCCTGCAGAAATAAAGAGCCATGTTGCCTCTATTTACCTCTATAACCAGACATAGTTGCGAGAGTGTTGCCAGACCAAAATTGTCTGCATTAACTGACATCTCTATTATGTTTAAGTAATGTTCGATGCCGCTCTTGTCTAGCGACCTTGGTAGCCAAATTATTCGTTCCTATTCTCCAGAATGTTCTTCAAACTGATGATGTGGTGCATTGTCATCCATAAAAACTCCGTCGTTGTTTGGGAACATGAAGTCTGTAATGGGACACCCTCCTCAAACACTACTTTTTTAATATAGAAATAACCCATACCATGTATACTATTGATTCTTGTAGAGGTGAACATTATATCAGCTGTTTAACTGAATGAACTTAATATTATTTTGTATACGATGTATTATGTTTCAGGCTAAAATACGTAAAAAGTAATTAATGTGTTACAATCGATATATACCAAGGTTTAGAAATTACGCTTGTTTTAGAAATATTTGAAACTGGAAATTCTGGCATACTTAAAATTCATATTATTAATTGCACAATCTAACGCTAATTATAAAATTTATTTCCGGATTCATTTAAAAAATAATTATGTGGCTTAGTAAAGGTTCGTTTTTGCCACGAAAGTACGTAAACTCTGTTGCTTTGTAAACTCTTTGGAATATTGTGAGCACCGCAGAACGTAAGTAGTAGTGGACACGTCTCTGATGGAAGCAGACGTGTTTATATGATCGACACTAACAATGTAATTCGGAATATTTAGTCAAAATTGTAAAAACGGTGCGATATTTAGTAATGTGACAAAGAATAAAATTCAAGAAATATGCAGGCAACTCTTCATCAGTTATTCAGTTATTTAGTCATCAAGAACCTACAATATTAAAACAAAATTTCAGCTGCAAGAATGTACCCTTGGACACAAGACTTGGAGCCAACAACAAGGGATAACGAAGATAAGTAAGAAGATTTTCTTTTGTATCTCTTACGCCTCTCTAAGCTTTTGAAAATAAAGAAGACACTAAGAGAAAAATAATGGTAATATGTGGGACGGTAAGATTACAAGTCCGTGTATGGCTGGAAACGGTCTCCAGGTAGCCGAACATAACCATTTTCAGTCAATGATCAGTTCAGGTAGGCCAGAGGACCTGGTCCATTCTCTGCAAACACATTTCACACCATTATGGAGCCACTACCATCTCTTAAAGTGTCCTGTTGGCAACTGGGATCAAAGGTTCTGTGGGGTCTGCATCACACTGTGACCCTGTCATCAGCTCTTACCACTTGAAATTCGGACTCATATGACAAGGCCACGGTTTTCCAGTCATTTAGGGTCCAACCGATATAGACATAAGCCCAGGAGAGACGCTGCACGCAATGTCGTCATGATAGCAAAGGCACTCGCGTCGGTGGTCAGCTGCCAAAATCGATTAACGCTAAATTTCGGGGCACTGTCCTAAAAGATACATTCTTCATACATCACACACTGATTTCTACGGTATTTCAGGCAGTGTTGCTTGTCTATAAGCATTTAAAACTCTACGTAAACGGTGCTGCTACCGGTCGTTAAGTGAGCGCTGTTGGCCAGTGCGTTGCCTGTGGTGAGAGGTAATGCCGGAAATTTTGTAATTTTGGCACACTCTTGACACTGTGGATGTCGGAATAATTTCCTTATCGATTACCGATAAGGAAAGTCCCATGCTTTTAGCTCGAACTGCCACTCTGCATTCAGAGTCTGTTATATCCCATCATGCGGCCATGATCATGTCAGAAACTTTTCAAACGAAACATCTTAGTACAAATTACGGCTCCGCCAATGCACTGACCTTTTATACCTCGTGTACGCGCTAATACCACCATCTATATATGTGCATATCTCTATCCGATGACTTTAGTCACCTCAGTGTATAGCTTAAAATAAAATTTACAACTGTGGCTGGAGAGAAAGAATTTTTGGAAGTCAGTAATTCTAACATAGTTGACAATATTTCGGTTCTTTAGACGATTCAGGTACTTCATCATATTAGGCTGCTCGGTGGGGCATGGGGGTGTGGTGTGATAGTGTTGTAGTGGGATGGTGTTGTGGTGGGACCGGGGTGCAGGCCCACAGCTGGGCCTGAGGGTGTTGTGGCACATTGACACTAGGGTTCAGGCCTGTGGAGGGTGTCGGGTTTTGGGTGCATGTGGGCACATGGACGTAGTGGTCTGTCGCTTCTCTTCCCTGCCATTCTCCCTGCCCTACCCCTACCCCACTTTCTGCGCATGCCCTTGGTATATGGCTGGATGTACTGTTGCTGATGTCATCATTTCTGGAATAACCTTGGAGATAGTGCAGTGCAGACACTGATATTAAATTATTTCTGGTCCTCTGCCCCTCCACTCCTTGGCCATGGGTTGTGATTCTGAGAATGGCCTTGAAGATTACGAAGTGCCGATGCTGCTGTCAGCGAAACAGGGCATGTGCAAGAGTCTGAAGTGTAATATGACACTGCACGTAAGAAAGTACTGACGTTGATGTCATCATTTCCAAGAACTTGGGCTCATACCTGCAATGCCACACTACTAGCTACCTATTGGAGCGGACATGAATGTTATGTCTGTTAGTTCCTCCATTCCGCGATTCATCAATGTAGGTTTCCTATCCCTACACAAGACTACCAATTTAATTTTTTGGTAACGTACTCATATAAAAAGTGTAGAAACAGCATCGAAGTTCTGTCCGCCTCAAAAATATGGTTCCAATGGCTCTGAGCTCTATGGGACTTAACTTCTGAAGTCATCAGTTCCCTAGAACTTAGAACTACTTAAACCTAACCAACCTAAGGACATCACACAATCCATGCCCGAGGCAGGATTCGAACCTGCGACCGTAGCGGTCGCGCGGTTCCAGACTGTAGTGCGTAGAACCGCTCGGCCACCCCGTCCGGCTGCCCGCCTCATTTACGTGCTGCAAACGACATATCTTAACACAGGTAGACCTTCATTTCCAGGCTACTGAACGATTTTTGAAAAGTGCATTTATTGTAGACGCAAGGGGTTTTCCTCCAGGTAGGCGACAACTTGATATAAGTTTTTTGCTGTCTCAACTTCCAGTTGACGTCATTGCATCTGCGTGACATGTAAATTACCTAGTTTCCGTCTCTTGCGTCTAACAATTTCAGGCTATTAGTTTGCTCTTCGAACTACTTTTCAGTTCCCCTCCAAGCAATTCACGTTTGAGTCTTACATTTATGTTCATTCCAGTTGTACCTACTGCATTACTTACCCTTACTTGCAAACTGGGGATCGTGGTGATACTTCTGTACCCCTTTCCTACGACCACACGTACTTCTCACATAACGTTTCAGAAGGGTTTTTTATACTACTGCCCTATTTTTCCGAATTAACTTCACTATTTATGGTATCAGTCGTTTATGCTCATATCAGCTAAGAAGTACGCAACAAATCCCGTTTCACAGTCAAACAAAACAAATATCTTAATTCCGGAATGACTTCTTTTCGAAGGAGTATAGTTTTAAAGCGTGCCACTCTTTGAACAAGATAAGGATTTCATCAATTCATATGTTTAGATATGATGTGTGAGGAGATCTGAAATTTTGTGGTACGTATGCACCAAACAGAACTTTTGCTGACCATCTTTACTACCAGACATGGACTGCGGAATATGTGAAGAATGATTTATGGTTTGGCTCCAGGTGCTGCTGGGACAATATCGACCCAAGCAGCAATATCGTAATAAGAAGGAGAAGAAAAAATTTTATCCATCCTCTCTATGGTTCAAATGGCTCTGAGCACTACGGGACTCAACTGCTGTGGTCATCAGTCCCCTAGAACTTAGAACTACTTAAACCTAACTAACCTAAGGACATCACACACATCCATGCCCGAGGCAGGATTCGAACCTGCGACCGTAGCAGTCGCACGGTTCCGGACTGCGCGCCTAGAACCGCGAGACATCCTCTCTATAACTAAACATAAGTCATCTTCCCATTTCCTGTTTGTCTATCAGCTATTTCGCGGCAAATGTCAAATAAGACAGCTTCTCCTGTCATCCATAAAAATTAAGCAACTAGTACTATTAACAATGGAAAAAAATGCTGCATGTCAAGTCAGGTACTCATGTTCCACTACAACATCGGAACTTACATGCCCGACATTAATATTAATGGCATTATTCACTCCGGCTGCAAACAGAGGATTATTTAGCTATGCTCTTCGCCTCAGATATTCCTGAAACGCTTAACACTACGTAATACTGTTTTCGTACAAGTCATTTGTATAAAGCCCCGAGTAAGCGGCGTACAGTCGATTTTCATAGTTACGTTAATATCACAGATATCGGTCTCAACTTA
The DNA here is from genome assembly GCF_023898315.1 of Schistocerca nitens. Taxonomy (NCBI): domain Eukaryota; kingdom Metazoa; phylum Arthropoda; class Insecta; order Orthoptera; family Acrididae; genus Schistocerca; species Schistocerca nitens. The sequence continues at coordinate 957,409,038 of NC_064616.1, forward strand.
GCTTCCTCAAACTGAACTATAGTAATTTGTATTACCGGTAATGTGACCATGACGAATTCAACGGCGTTTCATTATTCAAAATCCGATAGGTAGTTTGGAAGAAATTAGTAATTTCGGAACATAGAATCAGTTTATTTTGAACTGAAACCAATTGCTGCCTTATGCTGAAGATCATGTTGTTCTAAGAACTGTCGCGTCAACTAATGGGGTGCTCCAGCTTAACACAACAAACAGGGTATACTATACTTACAAAAGCTGTGTATTGGAGAAAGGTTTAGTTTAAAATGGATACCTGTCACACTGGGCTAGATGCAGTTGGAACGACACACCAAATGAAGGGCAATGACCGTAGCATCTAAGGATGATTCACGAGTTAAGTACGGCAAAAGTTCCCACTCTTATTTGACAGGACCTTGAAAGAATGACACATTTCAAAAGTTGAACCGTTTTGTAACAAGGAAGGAATAAAAATACAAAGACCATTAAGCAGTAATTTCGTCATGTGTCTAATTTCAGGGTACACGCTTTAATTAGTACAGTATATTAGCACATAGTTATATAATTACGCAATTAAATTGGTATAGAATTACATTAGGAATAGCAACAAAAAGGATATTACAAAAAAATGTTGTGATTAACACCATGTTAAAATTCCCTTTACTTTATCTCGTGTTCGAATATCCTCCGCCTACTAAAAAAAAAAAAAAAAAATGTTCAAATGGCTCTGAGCACTATGGGACTTAACATCTGAGGCCATCAGTCCCCTAGCACTTATAACTACTTAAACCTAACTAATTTAATGACATCACACAGAGCCAGGCCAGGGGCAGGATTCGAACCTGCGACCGTAGCGGTCGCGCGGTTCCAGACTGTAGCGCCTAGAACCACTCGACCACAGTGGCCGGTTCCGCCTACGAAAAGACCCGTTTGCAGTCGTCGGTGCAAGGATTTGTGGACAGACGGTAGTCTTACGTTCGATATCACTGCATAAACTGCAACGATGCGATGTATCAAACTGTGTTTGCTTATCACAACTTCTGCATAGATTTCATCTTTCATTCTGCCCAACACAGAAAAGTCCAATTGCATCAAGGAAGGGGGACTTGCAAAATGACTAGAGGGCAGCGTACCGGGCAATCATAAAGCTAGTGTCACATACGTCTACATATTTCGAGTGGTACTTCCTCCATGAGTCCTTCTGTAAGAGACTATGTATAGCCTTAACATGAAGTAAAAACCAATCACGTAGTCTCCAGTAATCCGATTAGAAACTTTCACATTTCAGTGCGGCTGATACTCATCCTGACTCAGACTGTGCGAATTCTCAGTTTATAAGATTCAGCTTTCAACGGTTTGTAAAAGTAGCTTGGTAAGGAGGATTTTTTGAAGAAAGAACCAGTTCTCGCCACAGAATCTCATGTATCTTTTGCAATCCTGGTACTGAATCTACTGTGAAACGACGCATGATACTGACGCTAGCTAACAGAGGTAGGATGTTTTATTTCAGAGACACAGTTTCTCCACAGCTAAACGTGAATTATTTCCGTCAGCTGCCAGCTGCATTGCCGCAGCTGTAACACAGGTTCCCGTCAGATCACCGAAGTTAACTGCTGTCGGAGTTGGATAACGCTTGGACGTTTGACCGTCTGGTCTGCCGAGAGCTGTTTGCAAGCGGCGTGCATTCAGCCCTTGTGAGGCTAATTGAAGAGCTACTTGATTCAGAAATGGTGGCTGCGGTCACGAAAACTGACAACGGAGGGAGAGCGGTGTGCTAAACTCACACCCCTCCGAATCCGCATCCAGTGACGCCTATAGGCTGAGGACGACACGGCGGTCAGTCAGTACCGTTGTGTCTTCCGAGACCTGTTCGGACAGAGCTGGAAGAACTTCTGTTTCTTTCGTTCCGCTAGTAGGAAGCTTACTCCGTATCCTACTAGTCACAATAGTGCACATTTGCTGAACTGTCATTCCTGTAGGACTCCGTACGTCGGTATAATTTCGCACATGCACCTCAGTTATTGTTTTTGCATCCCTTCTGCATTATCCGAAAAGGAATAGCAAGTCTAGTTCCTCATTCTTTGTGGAAAACACTTAACTCTTTCAAAATAACCAGCACTCTACCTAAGTGAACGACGCAGAGAGAATGGAAGTTGCATTTCGTCTGTGTCGCTTTTATATTCGTATTATAATGTTCCAACGCCGTTTAGTCCTTGACTGACGAGACGTGTTTAATTATCTGGGTATAAATCACCGACATCCGCAAAATACAGCAATAGGTTTCATGTTCAAAAGAGATAAATCCTAAGTTATAAATACTACAGTTATTCCCAAACTTGTAATTGGGTTGTGACATCCGAAACGCCGTTGAATCCGTTTGGTGACAAGGACAATACTAGCAGCTTAAATTACTGTATTTATGATTGTTAAAGAGTTCATCTGGATGGAAACAGAATTACGATATTTGAAACGGTTCGGAAAACCATTGAGCGGAACAGCTAACCTGAAAACTCGTGTGCACACCGTTAGCACAGGACATCCCTAAATTACCGACGGATACACGCGTAGCAAACAGTTAAAAGGGTCCAGAACGAATTTTCACTCTGCAGTGGAGTTGCGCTGATTTGAATCATCCTGGCAGGCTAAAACCATGTGCCGGACCGTGACGCGAATTAGGGACTATTGTTTTTCGCGGACAAATGCTCTGGCCACTGACCATCCTAAGAAGACTAACGTCTCGTCCTCACATTACTTCCGCCAATAATTCATCTCCTACTTTCCAAAGGTCCCAGGTTGAGTCTCGGTCCTGCACACAGTTCTAATCTGCAAAGAGGACTCAATTAAAAGACTAACTGTGTTTCGGGAATATAATGCAACGAAATAAGCGTACAAAATAACTTGGAAGAGCTGTTAATACATAGGGCGTTTCAAAAATAGTCTTACAAACTTTGTGCACAGATTCCTTACATCAAACAAGAAAATAGTTTCAGACAAGCATATGTTCGAAGATCCTTCATTTATAAATTTTAAATAAATGTTCACGTTCAGCTGTTTTCCAGGTACAATCGAACACATTCGGTTACCTATACACCCGTTTCACTCATTGTATACACGAAGGCATTGTGTTACTAGGGACAGTTGTTCACATTCAGCATTTGTCTGTCTTCAACGTGTCCACTGACCACAGGTAGTGAGGTAACTGAAAGTGCTCCTTTCAAACAAGGCTAGATATATATTCCGTTAGCAGGCGGATATGACTTTCTTGTACCTTCTCTCGAACGCTAATGGCAGCACGACAGAAACACACGGCGTTTCCAAACCGAAGATATCCGAGTCATCTGTTCTTTAGAGTTGTGTATTGTCGCTTTGCCGAGATGCCATCAAGAACACCGCAGACTAAAGACCAAGGAAGGCGACGTTCTGCTTGTACCCCTGACCAGGAAGAGCACGTTCTATAGTCTGTCGAAGAAAGAGCCAGGAATCAACGCAAGGTAAGTTGCCTTGGCAAGTGGCACATCTCCAAGTTCTGCATGGACGTTACTTCACGGGCAACTCCTGTATCCGTATCATCTTCAACGTGAGCCTGACCTTGCTCCTGGCTATCACCCAACATGGGAGAACTTTTGCCTAAGGTCTGTTGCACAAACTGCCAATCCATTTTTTGTCTCTTAAGTTTTGCTTACAGGCGAGGCAACGTTTGGCAGAGACGAAATAACCAGTTTCCACAACCTACGCATACAGGTCTATCGTAATGCTCGTGCTACAGTGCAGGCTAGACAAAGCATTAGTTTTTTATAATTTGTAGCCTGCAATTGTGAGTGACTGTCAGGCAGGGAAATATATTCTCCCAGCAGGTCACACAGTTGTTGTCTACAAGTTCTTCATTCAGGTCACCTCCAGGGCCTACCAGAAGATATTCCCCAGGGAATAAGAATAAATATATGGTTTAAACAGGACGGAGCTCTAGCACATTTCTGTTTCAGTGTTCGAGATGCTCTGGCTGCATTCTACCATGGCAGACGGATAGGTAGAAGAGGAACGGTTTGTAACACTTATATCGATTAGAAGTAGGTTTATATTATGTAACTGTGTGTCTGAAGTTATGGAGTGTGTGTTCAGATTTGTTTAAACTCTTTGATATGCGACAAGAAAATTAGAGTTTTGCAATGTATATACGAAAAGAGCAAAAGGATATGTTAAAATGATAAATTATTATAAAACGCATATGTTCATAAAAAGAAGATGTTTATTCGAAGCTGGTTCATGCTTAGGGAACTCGCATTTGTAACATGTAAAACCTCTAGGGAGGTCTACCCGCAACGGAAGTGGAAGGGCGCGATGTACAAGGTGGTTTTGGCGGTCTAACTGAGAGGCTCCTTTGTGTGAACGGTACGCAGTATGTGGCTATTGGCTAGCCGTCGCACCGTACACTTCGACGGTGCTAAGAGAGGCAACTGGATGCTGCTTTACAAAGGATTTGCCTTGGGTGTGGATCTGGCTGTTATTTGGTATTCTCGGCGTAAAGGAATGGCTCTAATATGTTGAAAATCCGACGCCAGGAAGAGATTTTTTAGAGCATTCGAATATCAAGAGCCGTGAGAACAGTTAGCCGCCATGTCGCTCGTCATCAATCTTCCCCACTGCTTTACTAACTCCATAACGTATATCGGCATGGACCAGTTAATTTGTGACTTGTTTTAATAATAATCACAACATTATAAATCCGTATCCGGAAGCATATTTTCTATCATGATCACGAACCTATGCAGGGTCCTCACCTATGTGCTACTAAAACTGAGTATCCTGATTTAAATGAACAATTCTTGCATTCAAGTGTTTAAAAGTGATTTTTTTGTAATATGAAAGGAGTAGTAAAAGTTAATGTTAAAACCACAAAAGTGAGGTTCGATAGGCTTTTGCAAAAGTATCTTTAGTGTATTACAAAATATAGTTTGGTAGGATTACAGTGCAATATTGTGTACATATTATTGTCTAGAATACCTGATTTACAGATGATGAAAAGGTAAATAAGTTAAGCTAACTTTAAAATTAGTGTGGTTTTGATTTCTATCATGAATGGTTCCATTTTTTAAGTTCATTAAGGCCAGTGTGGCGTTTTCTTGTCATGCAAAGTAAGCTATGAACTTCTCCAAGTGAAGTGAATGATTAGCTTTTTGAATTAGACTTTTCAAGTGTAATAATCAGAGACCGTTGACTAGTGAATCTATACTAGTTTGTGGGTCCCCATCATGTACTCCCCTTATCAGAAACAAATTGAACTATTAATGTTGCCAAGGAAAACGAATACTTGGAGAGGAGCTTAAACATTGTATTTTTGGTATTATTCATCTATATTTGTTTTTGTCATGTCAGTTAAGATAAAAGCCTCTCATGTCCAAGTATAGTTCTGCACTTCATGCAGTAACAGTTCAGTATTTGATTAAATAATGCTTTTGGGTGTAGCTGCTATTAGTATGAATGCACTGGTGTGTGCGTTATTGGTGACTGCTGCTACACACAGTTAAGAGTGCACAGTGTCACTGCATATCCTGTTTGCTGTTCAAAGGGATATCTCAACGAAAGTAGCTTCAATAACCAATATTCTATTTTCTTAAACATATATTTCCAAGTTAATGTTCGTAATTGGACTGACGACCGCTCATTTTTTATTCATTTATGATTTTACTACTTTCTTTGTCTTCCAATGCTCATGCCCATTTCCTTTTTCTGTTAATTTCACCAGATTCAAAATTGTAGACCTATACGTTTGTCCAGGTCAATTCTTCGAAATCCACTCAGAGGGTAACATTAGAGTGTTTCACGACACGTTAGTATTATAGGTTCTATGGTGTGCACATTCCCCGGAATCCACTCCTTTGGATTATTCTCTCTGTGGGCACCTTAAAAAATTGGTCTATGCAACAGACCAGCCTTATTCAGAAACTTTTCATTGACGTGTCATGGAAGCATACGAAACTATTCGAAACCATCATGGAGTATTTGAAATAGCGCGACATTCCATGGTTCGACGAGTGCATACGCGTTTAGAAACAAGAAGAGACCATTTAGAGCGCATCTAAACTAGAAACTTTCATTAACATCTCGCAAACTAAGGACTTTCGGACAAAAAAATGGTTCAAATGGCTCTGAGCACTATGGGACTTAACATCTATGGTCATCAGTCCCCTAGAACTTAGAACTACTTAAACCGAACTAACCTAAGGACATCACACAACACCCAGTCATCACGAGGCAGAGAAAATCCCTGACCCCGCCGGGAATCGAACCCGGGGACCCGGGCGCGGGTAGCGAGAACGCTACCGCACGACGACTTTCGGACATTTGTCTGCGTTAACTTGTTCGCTTATTTTGGAGAAATGAACCTGTTCTCAGAGTATTTAAAAGTGTTCTTCTAATACCCTCTTATGGCTTTTAGTCAGTTTCATGTCTCGTCGAATGAAGGAAATGAAGTAAGGAAATAACAGCTCGTGTAAGTACAGCTCGCTGGCCGCGGTGGCCGAGCGGTTCTAGGCGCTTCAGTCCGGAACCACGGGACTGCTACGGTCGCAGGTTCGAATTCTGCCTCGGGCATGGATGTGTGTGATGTCCTTAAGTTAGTTAGGTTCAAGCAGTTCTAAGTTCTAGGGGACTGATGACCTCAGATGTTAAGTCCCATAGTGCTCAGAACCATTTGAACCATTTGAGGGACAGCTCAGGTTGTTTTCTTGATCGAACAATTCTGATGCAAGGTTTCCCACATCATTACAGGTGAATGCATAAGAGCTTCCTAAGGATACGACAGGGAATGCACCCTCCACTTACGTAAAACAAAATACATGCTTGAATTCTATGCTTATTATATTTATCTTCATGTAAGTAGCACTGTTCCGAAGTATTTGTCTTAGAATCACCTGAATATTTAATCCAGTGATAAAATATAGCTTACAAAGAGATATAAAAGGGTAAAAACAGTGAATTTATAGGTCATGATACAACATCACGTTGCCGACGTCTTTTTACTGAGTGCAGGTACCTCGAGAGAGAAACGAAAGAACGTGTAGACGGACGGTAGCGAATGAGTAATGGCTTGGGAGCATCTGAGTGGAAGTGTAGACTCGAAAGGAGGGGAGGGCGTCGCAGGTCGCGGGACGTGGGGTTCCGCCCTCGCATTTGTAATGAGCGGTGGTCGCTAGAGGGCCGCCGACAGCAAAAGCTCCAGTATCTGTGTCAGCGGTTGTACTTCACCAACACACTTTTATTACAGCTGTTTAGCCAACACAGGAGTGACGAGGTAGTTAGTTTCCTAGAGGCCAGAGGAAGAGGTTTGTCTGGGATGAAAAGAAATCAAGTGATATGAATAATGGTTTTGGTATGTAGCTCTAAAGAACTGATCAGATGTGTATTTGAGTAAAGAATTAAGTCAATAGTAAAGGAATTAATAAAGCCATGGAATGGTAATCACAACTTACTGAACTTTTTGGCTGATTGTCCCAGTAAAAAGATATAGGACGATATCAAGAAGATAAGCACGCAATTTTAATGTTATTTAGACCGTCGTAAACTTAAAGATTTTCTTGGCCTGAGAATTGTTTATATAGCTTTCGTCTTCTGTGCAGCAACGGCACACTTATTTAGCTTAATATACAGGGTGAACATTAATAGAACTGAAAAGCTGCAGGGACGGATTCGTAACTGTAAATGGCGGAAAAAATGTCCTATGAACGTGTGTCCGGAAATGCATCGTTCCCACGATAGATGGGGCTAACGACTGACAGCTCCTCCGACCACGTCCCTTGCGTTCGTTGTATGTTGCAGGCTGTGTGATTGACGCAGCAAAGCTGATGGGAACGGTCACTGATAACAAGGACGTTACACAACATTTCAAGCCGTTTTGGGCGTTTGTGTGATCATGGATCCTTTCAGACAGACGAACATGCAAGGAGCGGTAGTCTGTGCTTACACCACATTTGGAGGACCGGGTTCTACAGGATATTGAGGCGAACCCTAGTACAAGCTCCATATAAGTGTCCCACCAACATGGTTTAAGTCAAAGTACGATTACGTGTATTCTGCATGACAACCGCTACTATCTCTGTCACCTGTAACGAGTACAAGGATTATCGGCAGCGGATTTCCCTCTATGCGGAAGGACTTTGTCCATGGTTTTTGCACTAACCCATCAGTATTATGGGATTTCTCTCATTAGTACTCTTTACCTACTAAGCAAACTTTATGAGAACTGGGCCGGCCGTGTAGCCGAGAGGTTTTAGGCGCTTCAGTCTGGAACCGCACGACCGCAACTGTCGCAGGTTCGAATCCTGCCACGGGCATGGATGAGTGTGATGTCCTTAGGTTAGTTAGGTTTAAGTAGTTCTACGTTCTAGGGGACTGATGACCTCAGACGTTAAGTACCATAGTGCTCAGAGCCATTTGAACCAAATGAGAACTGGCGTCCTCAATCTGCATAATCGTCATCTGTGGGCTACAGAAAATGGTTGGGGAATGGTGGAGGCATCTCATAAGCATCGCTTCAGCATGAATGTGTGGGCAGTGATTCTTGGCGACCACGTACTGCGACCGGTTACTGTTCCACAACGCCTCAGTTGAGAAACATACCTGAAGTTCTTGCGGATTATTCTCCCTGGGCTGCTTAAGAATGTGCCTTTGGCAATACGACAGGTTATGTGGTTTCTGCATGACGGAGAACCACCCCACTTCCGCATTAGAGTACGCCGACACCTCAACAACGCGGAGGCCTTGTAGCATGGCGTGCTAGAAGCTCTCCTTTGAAGTTTGGAGGGTAGGAGACGAGGTACTGGCGGAATTAAAGCTGTGAGGACGGGTCGTGAGTCGTGCTTGGGTAGCTCAGTTTTGTAGAGCACTTGCCCGCGAGAGGCAAAGGTCCCGAGTTCGAATCCCGGCCCGGCACAGACTTTTAATCTGCCAGGAAGTTTCATTTCAGCGCACATTCCGCTGCAGAGTGAAAATCTCATTCTGGAAACATCCCCCAGGCTGTGGTTAAGCCATGTCGCCCCAATATCCTTTCTTCCAGGAGTGCTAGTTCTGCAAGGTTCGAGGGAGAGCTTCTGTTAAGTTTGGAAGGTAGGATACGGGGTACTGGTGGATTTAATGCTGTGAGGACGGGGCGTGAGTCGTGCTTGGGTAGCTCAAACGGTGGAGCACCTGCCCGCGAAAGGCAAAGGTCCCAAGTTAGACTCTCGGTCCGGCACACAGTTTTAATCTGCCAGGAAGTTTAATAGGATTATTGTTACCATAAAGTCAGTCCTATTCAAGTTACTTCAGTATATTTCTGATAACGTTAACCGAAACTTGTGGTTGTATTAAACTAACCAAAGAGTATGGCAGCATAGAATAGTCATATCTGGAGAAGAGATGATTTAGTCCAGAGAAGTCCTAAAATAATAAGAAAAAATTAACAGAAAAGATAGTGACACACAAGAAACTGTTGTGGATGCAGAAAGCTGGAAGGATATAGGCAGTCGTGTATGTTTACAGTTAGACAGAAAGAAGACCACTGCGATGTATCGAGTTACACCCATGTTTTACCAGTATATTTCTCACTGATTGTCAACTGGAACGTTCCACGAATATGTTATGGTATTATCTTCCAATTAAATCATAAAAATACCCTCTGTGATCTTCGTTTGCACATAGGCGGAACCTGTAAACCAGAAATGTCGTTGTCAGATGAACTACTTTGGCTATAGGCTGGCTCGTCATGGTGTATCAAAGGGGGTGATCACAAATTGTGAGTTTAATTGCCTGGTAAGTACATATGAAATGACCAATCAGTCTAATAATGTATACATAGAATAGGAATAACTGGTAAAAAATAACGTTGATCAACACAAAATAATTCTAATTGAAATAATATGATTGTGTATTTGTATAAATCATATGTATCTTACTTTTGGCTTTAAGTTAGTTCAAATTGAAATAAAATTAATGATCAAATAATTTTCATTACACTAGGTAACTACTGAGAAACATTCAATCAATTCTGCCATGCTGTAACTTTTGATACGAGTGAAATACCTGTAATAAGTTCTTTGTAGTGCCTGCTGGCATGTTCGTATTTCGCTAGATACATCATACGCTGTTACAGCTTAAACTGTCTGGTTATTAATTTTACATCGCATATTATAATATTCACAAATATAAACAGTTGTAACTTTCTAAATAATTGTAGTAACGTTTTGGTAGAAACTGTAATGAGCTCATCCCTTCTCCACGATCTCTGTAGTGTCTTTGGATTCATTGTAACTTGTTTATAAGACGTTGGTCATAAATGTGTTGCAATTGCAACAGCCATATTGGAATCAGCTCCCAGTGACCGCCAATTCGAGCGCGCACGGAGGCTTTCCGGCAATCGTTCTCCCGCGAACCATACGCTACTGGAACAGGAAAGGGAGGTAATGAAAGTGGCACGTAAAGTGCCCTCCGCCACACACTTTTGGGTGGCTTGCGGAGTATAAATGTAGATGTAGATGTAGAGTATAGTCGTCTCATATCTCCTCATGTCCCTCAACTATGTGGTAGAAAGTACTCCCGTTTGCAAGTTCCTTCTCGTCTTAGATCACAGACCGTTAGCAGTACCTGCCGCCACCGCTACCCCTCGCCACTGGTAAAACGCATCTCTTCCTCTAGCTCTCCAGCCCAAGACGACTGCTCGTAATGCCACAGACTCACGGCTGAATTGGTCAAATACGGTCATTGGCTGTGTAAAACTTGTATAAATTTCTGTAGGATGGTATGAGGTAATGGAATGATATATCTTACCCAGGCGTTCATCGCCAGCTCCAAACATCGGTCCTACGTTGAGAATGATCGTGCATGGTAACATCAGTTTATCAATGATTGGAAGTGTTGTGGCATGTTTCCTTTTTACGTTCAAAGATGTGAATTTTTGTATTTTTGTAGAGCAAATTGTAACAGTGTTTTGGACCCAGTTTAACCCTTTCAGATCTGAATTTTTTTCTGGGCGAAGTACAATTTTTGTTTATGTGGTAATGGTCTTAGGTGATTTTTTTAATTGACTTTAGATGCAAGATTGATGCAAAAATACGTATCCGTTTTCAAAATATACCGTGTACACTTGACGTAATTTTATGGACTATGTTAACTAATTACAAAATACTTTCTATTGTAAGAAATAGTAAAATGATCGTTCGGCAATTATCATGCAAAATATGGACGACAATATTTAATTACACAGTGGAATATCGCGAACCGATCACACCCTAGTATTCTGGTGGCCACGAGTTGCTACGCACTGCTACATTTACTTGCTGATATTTTTGTAGATGTGTTCAACAGTTGGCACCACTTGCGCGTGATCAAAAAGCTGGAGAATATCAAATATGTACCTCAGGTTTCCAATGGGAAAAAATATTTCTGTCGCAGCTAAAGCATGATAAAAGTTAATATACTCAACTGTAGCCAGAGGGTCTGAAAGGTTTAAATATCCATTCACTATTAGTCCTGGACCTTCTATCTAACCCCGTTCTAACTTCCTTTCAGCGTTAATAATTCTTGAAAATGATTCTTGCTTGCTAATGTTTTTCCAGCCGCGCGAATAACAGTTTGGTGTACTTCGTACTGCCATTAGTTGATTTAATATGTTTGATTTTTAAATTGTTATTAACTCATTAGTTGTAACTTTCTACTTATTTAAGGGCACATTACTGTTCAGCAATATGAAGTTGTAACAGGAGACGGAGTTGCATTTTTATTTACCTTCCGTTGGGATTGTACCCATTGTTGTACTGTTGTTTAAGTTTATTTAAATTTTTGGTTCTTTCGGTCTTATATGCGTAGAACTTACGCATCTCTTGTGTGTTGAGAGGCGAAGGCGCTTGGATCGGGGGTGACGGCTTGTGTTTGAAAAAATGGCTCTGAGCACTATGGGACTCAACTGCTGTGGTCATCAGTCCCCTAGAACTTAGAACTACTTAAACCTAACTAACCTAAGGACATCACACACATCCATGCCCGAGGCAGGATTCGAACCTGCGACCGTAGCAGTCGCACGTTTCCGGACTGCGCGCCTAGAACCGCGAGACCACCGCGGCCGGCACGGCTTGTGTTTACTTACCAGTTGTTTGCCGCTGGGATTTCGAAAGGCTTTCGTTGTATGTTTGTGTTGGGACTGAAATAAGCGATGTATTTCCGTGAGTGAGTTTTATGTGACGAGAAAGGGCTCTAAGGAACCAAGACAGTAGAGCGAAAGCAGGGGGCGGAAAGAGAAGGGAGAAGCTGATCCGCGGCGCTTTATGTGCGCAGGTCGGCTTGCCGGCTACCATGTGTCGCAGCCATTCATAAACTGTTCCTCTGAGAACAGCACTTCTTTCATAATACCAGAAAAGTGGCTTCACTATGCTCGCCTTGTTACACGCGTACACTATGGCAGAAGAAGTTAAATATTGCGTGCTGGCACTGCGAAATAAACTTCATTACCTACTCTGTTTATGAGTCGTCATATAAGGGAAACGACCAAGACAACACAAACTGTGAATTCTTTGCTTTTTTCTCTTCTTTTCGCTGAAAAGAAGATTAGTACAATTTATGGGTGTTTTATAGCAGTTTCGATGCCTCTCCGACGAGTTTATTTTCCTCTGGAGCTTAGGCTGCCAACAAGTACTTCCCGAATTTTTTCACGACATGAGACTTTAAATGCATTCTCTTTACTTTTCTGGTAATTTTCAGATCTGTCCTATCTCAGACACAACGAAGGAACAGATCTGTCTTCGTTTGTATTACATGTATCCACATCACAGGTATAATTGTCTTAAACTGCACACGTTTTCGCAGAAGGTGAGTAGGAAGATATTGAACATTTTACTAGTTGTGACCTTTCCTAATTTTTATAGGGTTATGTTTTGCACCTCAATTTCAGTTACATTCGTCTTTAATAAACGAAAGGCCAAGAGACTGCAGTTTTGCTACTAGATAATTAACATTCTACCACCGAGTAGCTGAAAGGGCAAGAATAGAAGGTACTCGGTCCACCACCTGTTGCCGGCCGAGGTGGCCGAGCGGTTCTAGGCGCTACAGTCTGGAGCCGCGCGACCGCTACGTTCGCAGGCTAGAATCCTGCCTCGGGCATGGATGTGTGTGATGTCCTTAGGTTAGTTAGGTTTAAGTAGTTCTAAGTTCTAGGGGACTGATGACCTCAGAAGTTAAGTCCCGTAGTGCTCAGAGCCATTTGAACCATTTGTTACTATCTTAAATTCACAAAAATATTCAAGTGCTCTTACCATCAGTCCTCCACGTATGGCACGTTAGCGGCAATATGTAAATAAAATAATAAATGGTTTAGATCCCTAAACAGTTATAAAGTAAGCCAAATCACACCGTTTATGTTTTGAACGAAATCAAGTTTACTTTAAAAAATTCTAAAAAAATGCCAACAGTGGTCTAACGGATTGGAGTACGGTAAACGGAGACCTGAAAGTGCTGTTATGTCTTACAAAATATGCAGACTGTAAGAGCGGCTTCACCCTTTCTACATGTGTCTTCGCTTACGGGGCCGAGTCACTGAAACTAAGGTAGTCAAAGTACATAATACGCTTGGCCAATTCTCTGCCCGAAATCAGTCACCTGAAGATACGCCCCGTCGACGGAACGCTCACTTATTGTTCGAATATATAGAATCACTGGTTTTCTCTCAATTCCCTAAGATTTCCTCAGTGTTCTGCTTATATCCTTAACTTCAGTTATCAACATAGGTATATTCTCTCTGAACTCCTTTCTTCCAAATTCATGCTCTGTTGTTAGTATTTTCTGGCATTAATCAGTCTCACAATCACCCAACACAGGGAGCTACTAATATCGCCGCTGCTTTCCAACTGTTACGTCTGCAAACTGTTTACACATAAATGAAACAATAACATCATCAGCGACTGCATCACCGATGCCATATGATCGACAACTGTGAGGTCAGACATAGGATATGGCAGGTGAAGACGAATGGGCTGGCCTGTGTGGCCAAAAGATGTACACTAAACTGCAATATAATTTGAAGCGCATATCTACGCACTTTAAGTTACTACTAAACTAAACTCCTCCCGAACAGGGAATGAAGGCCCAATGATACCGACCGGTCGGCGTGTCATCTTCAGCCCACAGGCGTTACTGGATGCGGATATGGAGGGGCATGTGGTCAGCACACCGCTCTCCCGGCAGTATGTCAGTTTCCGAGGCCGGAGCCGCTACTTCTCAATCAAGTAGCTCCTCAGTTTGCCTCACCTGGGCTGATTGCACCCCGCTTGCCAACAGTGCTCGGTAGAACGGATCGTCACCCATCCAATTGCTAGCCCAGCCCGACAGCGCTTAACTTCGGTGATCTGACGGGAACCGGTGTTACAACTGCGGCAAGGCCGTTGACACTTTAAGATACAGCTGTCATAATTTACATAGAGATAATCAGTTTATATCAGTTTCGTTTTTTTTAATGACCAGCATAACCAAATACCCAAATTATCACTAAATGTAAAGAAAAACTATACTCTTTGAATATCAAAGGAATATAAACGGCTTTAATATTCATATTATGATGGTTGTCGGAGCATGAATGTGTATGGGATTCCCGTTTATAACACGATTCGAGCAACTAGTATTAACTGAAATGATTGTAACTCTAAATAAAATATGAGCTACAAATTTCAAATATCAAAGGAAAGAGAATCTAGCTCTCATATGTTGATACATTTACTATTTGTGTAGATATCCCAAACCGTCAACTGTGTACTAAGTTTTAAGTGGTTGCGTGGAACATACATTTGCATAGATATTATACTTTTCGTAAGCAGAATGGTAAACCGATAAGTTTAGCGACTGTGAAATCCTCTCTTTGTCGCTATAGTTTTGGTAAATATGGGTACAATGTATTACCTTTCTAAAGCATAGCTTTGTGTTTCGTACATACACACATCAAAAAATGTTTTGCATCACCTCGGTTCAGACAGTTCCGGAACCTGTACAGAATATTGGAACAGAAATCAATATAAACATCATTTCCACCCTTTTTATTGCACATGAAAACCATACATTGCATGTTGTACCACAATACAGCGAGACCTTCATAGGTAGTGGTCCAGATTGCTGTACACACCGGTACCTCTAATACCCAGTGGCACGTCCTGTTCCATTGATGCACGCCTGTAGTCGTCGTGGCATACTATCCACAAGTTCATCAAGGTACTGTTGGTCCAGATTGTTCCACTCTTCAACAGCGATTCGGCGTAGATCCCTCAGAGTGGTTGGTGGGTCACGTCGTCCATAAAAAGCTTTTTTAAATCTATCCCAGGCATGTTCGATGCGGTTCATGTCTGGAGAACATGATGGCCACTCTCGTCGAGCGATATCGATATCCTGAAGGAAGTCATTCACAAGATGTGCACGATAGGAGTGCGAATTGTCGTCCATGAAGACGAATGTCGCGCCAATATGCTGCCGATATGGTTGCACTATCGGTCGGAAAATGGCATTCACGTATCGTAAAGCTGTTACTGCGCCATCTATGACCACCAGCGGTGTACGTCGGTCCCACATAATGCCATTCCAAAACAGCAGAGAACCTCCACCTTTCCGCACTAGCTGGACAGTTTGTCTAAGGCGTTCAGCTTGACCGGGCTGCTTACAAACATGTCTCCGACGAATGTCTTATTGAGGCACATGCGACACTTATCTGTGAAGAGAACGTGATCCAATCCTGAGCGGTCCATTTGGCATGTTGTTGGGCCCATCTGTACCGCGCCGCATGATGTCGTGGTTGCAAATATGGACCTCGCCATGGGCGTCGGGAGTGAAGTTGCGCATCATGCAGCCTATTGCGCACAGTTTGAGTCGTAACAAGACATCCTGTGGCTGCACGAAAAGCATTATTCAACATGGTGACGTTGCTGTCAGGGTTCCTCCGAGCCATAATGCGTAGGTAGCGGTCATCGACTGCAGTAGTAACCCTTGGGCGGCCTGATTGAGGCATGTCATCGACTGTTACTGTCTCTCTGTAACTCTTCCATGTCCGAACAACATCGCTTTTGTTCACTCTTAGACGCCTTGACACTTTTCTTGTCGAGAGCCCTCCCTTGCACAAAGTACAAACGCATATTAGATCGAACAGCGGTATTGACCTACGCATGGTGGAAGTACAGACAACACGAGCCATGTACCACGTTCCCGGTGGAATGACTGGGACCCCACAGTCGAGTAGGCGCTGCTCATGCATGGTTGTTTATCTCTTTGGGCGGGTTTAGTGACGTCCCTGAACATTCAAAGGGACTATGTCTGTCATACAATATCCATAGTCGACGTCAATCTTCGGGAGTTCTAGGAACCAGGGTGGTGCTGAACTTTTTTTTGATGTGTGTAAATTTTTTTCTCATATTTCGTAACGTTACCCAGTCCGGCGTTACAAGCTGTGTCCGCAAAGAAAACGTCGTTTCCGCATTTTCTTGTTTCCATACTGAAGAGATCCGTAACACCGGTGTTTCTCTCCTGCTGCACTTTCCGGCCTGCCTGGGCTCCCATGTTCTGTGCTTTGACAGTTCTGTGTTTACCTTTCGGGTGCACAGGCCAGCCTCTTCACCTACACCTGTTGTATCCGATGACTGACATCACAACTGTCCATCATATGCCAGTGGTGGTGCAGCCTTTGACAGTGTTGTTGTATGGTTTATGTAGAAGCAGTTTGTAGACGCTTGCAACGGCAAACTCCCTGCGTTATGTAATGGTGCAACTAATGAGTGCCAGAAAATATTAATAGTAGGGGCTGAATTGGGAAGGACGAAGTCCAGAGAAAACATAAGCATGACGCTATTAAGGTTAAGGATATAAGCAGAACATTGAGTAAATCTTAAAGGGAATTGAGAAAACACCGGCGATTTTACGCATTCGCATAGGAGGTGGGCGTTGTTTCACGTGTATATATCGCGGAAATGGAGGTTCACAGTGGAACAGTCAGCGAGAGAAATTAATCTTTTGGTGGAGAAATAGTGAAGGGGCTAAATATTTTGGACAGTGATTATGAGAAAGCTAAAGACGACTTTTGCAGTGGATGGTGCAGAGCGGGAATTTGTAGGATGGACTGTACTCTAAACAGAACGTCCTGGTACTCTACGTATGGTTTTAAGTGTTTGAGGCTTGAATCTAAAATGTGGAAATACGTTGATGGGACTAACTGAAGGTGACGCACATAGGAGGGTAATTAAGATTGGTGCAATATTTAAGGTAGAAGGACGATAAGTGATTGCTTTACATGTCTCATTATAAGATCTGTTACTTAAGAGCGATTGCGAGTTGTTTTTCTGATACAGAGACGTCGCATCAGTGAAGCATCTGCCTAGACAGAGAAACAAAACGACGTAAGAAGCATTATTTCCGTTTCACCTGAATATCGCCCGCCCAATTAATCCTCTAACTAACACAAAGTATTTAACAGAAATATCGTTCTCCTAGTTCTGCTTCCTTGCACAGTTGCGAAAGATAATTGTGATCCACCTGAGATTTAGAATCCCTTATTCATGTAGAGTCCCTTATTGATGCATGGAATGACTAGCCTGGGCTACTCCCAGGGTCATATCCGTGTATCAAAGAAAATTGTCCGCTCGCCGTGCATCTTTGAAGTCGCTGAAGATCCCCGCACTCGCCAGGGTCTCTGTCATCACTCGTCTACTGTGTCGCCGCAGCAGCTGTCAGGTCTGTGACCGCACAAGTTGTAATTATCTGCTGGAGAATAGCAGTTATTTTATAGCCTTTGCCTAGCGCCGCACACTTGACCTCTTAGCAACAAATAACAAATAGTCCTGAGTTAATAAAAATGGCTCTGAGCACTATGGGACTTAACATCTTTGGTCATCAGTCCCCTAGAACTTAGAACTACTTAAACCTAACTAACCTAAGGACATCACACACATCCATGCCCGAGGCAGGATTCGAACCTGCGACCGTAGCGGTCGCACGGCTCCTGAGTTAATAACGAGCATTAAAACCGATAGAGGGATTTGTGAACACAGAGTTACCGTAGCGAAATGGAAATTTTAATCCCCAAATCCTCCAAAAATAAGCGAAAAATATACCTATTAAAAAAAACGATAAAAATTCACTTGACGCCTTACTGAGAGACAATCGCCACTCATTCCAAATTAATAATGTAAGTGTAGACCGGATGTGGCTTGAATTCAAAGAAATAGTATCTACATCTACATGGTTACTCTGAAATTCGCACTTAAGTGCCTGGCAGAGGGTTCATTGAACCATTTTCATGCTACTTCTCTACAATTCCACTATCGAATGGCGCGTGGGAAAACGGAACACCTAAATCTTTCCGTTCGAGCTCTGATTTCTCTAAATTTATTATGATGATCATTTCTCCCTACGTAGGTGGGTGTCAAAAAAGTATTTACGGGTTCGGAAGTGAATGTTCGAGATTGAAATTTCGTAAATAGATCTCGCCGCAAAGAAAACCGCCTTTGTTTCAGTGACTGCCACCCCAACTCACGTATAATGTCAGTGACATTCTCACCGCTATTGCACGATAACACGAAACAAGCTGTCCCTCTTTGAATATTTTCGATGTTCTCCATCAATCGTATCTGGTAAGGATCCCATACTGCGCAGCAATATTCCAGCAGAGGACGAAAAAGTGTAATGTAGGCTCGTTAGTGGGTTTGTCACATCTTCTAAGTGTTCTGCCAACAAAGGGTAGTCTTTGTTTCGCCTTCCCCACAATATTACCTATGTGGTCTTTCCAATTTAAGTTGCTCGTAATTGTAATTCCTAGGTATTTAGTCGAATTGACAGCCCTTAGATTTGTGCAATTTATCGCATACCCAAAATTTATCGGATTTCTTTTAGTACCCATGAGTATGACATCGCACTTTTCTTTGTTTAGTGGTAATTGCCACTTTCCGCATCACACAGAAATTCTCTCTAGATCATTTTGTAATTGGAATTGATGGTCTGATGACTTTAGTAGACGGTAAATTACAGCGTCATCTGGAAATAATCTAAGGGGCTGCTCAGATTATCACCTAGATCATTTATAAAAATCAGGAACATCAGAGTGCCTATGACGCTACCTTGAGGAACGCCATATATCACTTCTGTTATGCTCGATGATTTACCGTGTATCACTACGAACTGAGGCCTCTCTGATAGGAAATCACGAATCTAGTCACACAACTGAGACGATACTCCATATGCACGCAATTTGATTATAGTCGCTTGTGAGGAACGGTACCAAAGGCCTTCTGGAAATCTAGGAATATGGAATCCTCCTGAAATCACTTGTCGACAGCACTCATTACATCATGGGAATAAAGTGCTAGCTGTGATGCACAAGATCGATAATTTATGAATCCGTATCGGCAGCAATTGACGGACTTATACCAAATAAATTAACAAACGACGGAGCTGATCCTCCTTGGTGTACAAAACGGGTTAGAACACTGTTGCAGAATCAACGAAACAAACATGCCAAATTTAAACAGATGCAAAGTCCCCAAGACTGGCGATCTCTTAAAAAAGCTCGATATTGAGCTCGCTGTCTCGAAACCTGACCGAAAATCAAAAGAGATTCTGGTCGTATGTGAAGTATATTAGCTGCAAGAAATGCCTTCTCTGCGTGATAGCAACGCTGATGCTATCGAAGCCGGCCGGAGTGGCCGAGCGGTTCTGGGCGCTCCAGTCTGGAACCGCGCGACCGCTACGGTCGCAGGTTCGAATCCTGCCTCGGGCATGGATGTGTGTGGTGTCTTTAGGTTAGTTAGGTTTAAGTACTTCTAAGTTCTAGGGGACTTATGACCACAGCAGTTGAGTCCCATATGGCTCAGAGCCATTTGATGCTATCGAAGACAGTGCTGCCAAAATAGAGTTACTAAACACAGTGTTCCGAAACGGCTTCACAAAACAAGACGAAGTAAATATTCCAGAATTCGAATCGAGAACAGCTGCCAAGATAAGTAACGTAGAAGTAAATATTTTCGGAGTAGTGAAGCAACTTAAATCACTTAATAAAAGCAAGTCTTCTGGTCCAGACTGAATACCAATTAGGTTCCTTTCGGAGTATGCTGATGCATTAGCTCCATACTTAACAATCATATAAAACCGTTCGCTCGGAGAAAGAACCGTATCCAAAGACTGGAAAGTTGCACAGGTCTCACCAATATTCAAGAGAGGTAGTAGGAGTGATTCACTAAATTACATGCCCATACCGTTAACGTCAATATGCAGCAGGATTTTGGAACATATTGTGTTCCAACATTATGAATTACCTCGAAGAAAACTGTCTAGTAACACAAAGTCAGTATGGGTTTAGAAAACATTGTTGCTGTGAAACACAATTTGCTCTTTATTCACATTAATTGTTGGGTGCTATTGACAAGGGATTTCAAATCTATTCCGTATTTCTGGATTTCTGGAAGGCTTTTGACAATGTACCACACAAGCGGCTCGTAGTGAAATTGCGCGTGACTGTGGAATATCGTCTCAGTTATGTGACTGAATTTGTGATTTCCTGTCAGAGAGGCCACAGTTCGTAGTAACTGACGGAAAGTCATCGAGTAAAATAGAAGTGATTTCTGGCGTTCCCCAAGGTAGTGATATAAGCCCTTTGCCGTTCCTTATCTATATAAACGATTTGGGAGACAATCTGAGCAACCGTCTTAGGTTGTTTGCAGATGACGCTGTCATTTATCGACTAATAAAGTCATCAGAAGATCAAAACAAATTGCAAAACTATTTAGAAAATATATCTGAATGGTGCGAAAACTGATAGTTGACCCTAAATAACGAAATGTGGGAGGTCATCCACATGAGTGCTAAAAGGAATTCGTTAAACTTCGGTTACACGATAAATCAGTCTAATCTAAAAGCCGTAAATTCAACTAAATACGTAGGTATTACAATTACGAACAACTTGAATTAGAAAGGAACACATAGAAAATGTTGTGGGGAAGGCTAACCAAATACTGCGTTTTATTGGCAGGACACTTAGAAAATGTAAGGGATCTACTACGGAGACTGCCTACACTACGCTTGTCCGTCCTCTTTTAGAATACTGCTGCGCGGTGTGGGATCCTTACCAGATAGGCCTGACGGAGTTCATCGAAAAAGTTCAAAGAAGGGCCGCACGTTTCTTATTATCGCGAAATATGGGAGAGACTTTCACAGAAATGATACAGGTTTTGGGCCGGACATCATTAAGAGAAAGCCGTTTTTCGTTGCGACGTTATCTTCTCACTAAATTCCAATCACCAACTTTCTCCTCCGAGTGTGGAAATATTTTTACACCGACCTACATAGGAAGAAACGCTCACCAGCATAAAATAAGGGAATTGAGAGTTCGTACGGAAAGATATATGGGTTCGTTCTTTCCGCGCCCTATACGAGATTGGAATAATAGAGAATTGTGAAGGTGTTTCGATGAACACTCTGCCAGGCACTTAAATTTAATATGCAGAGTGTCCATGTAGATGTATCGCGTGGGTGGAGTTCTTTAATTGAAATCTTTAATTACAGAGATTAATTTGGCCCTGTGGATCTGTCACAGGTATCATTGCCAATAAATTGAATAATAAAAGAAATCATCTGACTACGAAATTAAACAATGATTTCAGTGAACTCGGTAGTTAAAGTTACGATAACTTGGTTTAACAAGCACTGAAATCAATAAACTAGTATCTTGACAAACTTGGATAGTGGATCTGGACATATAATTCAAATTATGTATCTGGATAAAAGATTTATATTAACAGGAGTCGTGCCGTGGATGCTGTAGGTCAGTACATAGAGACATAACGTGCTACAGTGTGCATCTAGTGCCGTATTGCAGTGCATGTTGAAGTTCTAACTGCTATTATATCTTCGAAATATTGATTTAACCCTTTCGCTCACGAATTATCTATTTGCTGAAAAAAGAATCAGGAC
The DNA here is from genome assembly GCF_023898315.1 of Schistocerca nitens. Classification (NCBI taxonomy): domain Eukaryota; kingdom Metazoa; phylum Arthropoda; class Insecta; order Orthoptera; family Acrididae; genus Schistocerca; species Schistocerca nitens. The sequence continues at coordinate 957,430,983 of NC_064616.1, forward strand.
TTTGTTATCCAGTTCTTGGAATTAAATTATAATTTTTCAGATGTATAAAATATTCCGAGGTGCCCCCCCCCCCCCCCCCAAGGGGGTGATACGACACTTGCCCAAATGAGGACATTGTGTTGAAGCGAGTGCGGTATAAGTCGAATGGTTAAAGTATTTTATTTGATTTTATTTTAATTTTACCAAAATACATAAATTACACAAAGCTTACTTAATGATTATATGCATAAACTATGGTTTTACAGCTGTGGAGAATGATAATCAAAGAAACAATTTTTTTATATCCCGACATAAGTGAATGTTACATTTTAAACAATAACATTTGGTTTTGCCTTTCGAACCCTGTTCCTTGCCCCTATCAAAAGATGTTTTGTCATTTCGCAAGATCGACATATTTTGCGTCTGTGCTGGCTACTTGTCAATAAATCGTTTACTTCGAGATGATTTAAAATGTTGGAGCACAAGTCGACGTTAGTGATATGGGTATGTAATTCAGAAGATTACTCCTATTTCCCTTCTTCAGTATTGGCGTGACTTGGGTGCGGATCTACATCTGAAAATGATCGTGTAAAACATCGAAGTGTGTTGCGGTAAAATAAACAAATGACTGATGCAGCATTTTTTTATTTGCACTAAGGAGTTGTTTAGTTTTTCTCGTATGTACCACTGTATTTCTCACAGAGCATTTAATGTGCACAAGCAACATGTTAAAAGACTACGCACCTTGTTTCTGACAAGCAACTTAGAGAATATAGAAATATTGGTAAAAGCTGTCGATATAAATGAATAAATGTTCTTTGAAATGTCAGATACAGTATTAAGATTTTTAAAGTGGTCGAAATAGGAATTTGAAGGCATAATTTGATACATAGTTGTTATAGAATGCTCATAAAATTTCGAAATATTGTTTTCGTAAGCTAACTTTTCGACGAATGTTATTCTGAATCCGCAGTGATTAAAAATATTCATATTTGTTTATAAGCCATCTATGGACAGAATCGTACTAACAAACAGAGGCCTAATGCAATTTATTAAGTCTGTAATATAGATTTTTAGTATTTATGTTGAGATCCGTTTTTAGTCTCAAAATCTGCTCGCTGTCTACTTCTTGGATATCATTATTTGCTGATATTTTTATGGTAGTTGCGTAGCAGCAGGATAGAAAATGCATTTCGTGAGCTATCTTCAACTGCTGTGCAAGTGCAGGCAAGCTTCGCGGCTGCGTTCCATTCTTCGCCGGTCGGCTGACGGCGCAACTGCATTTCCAGGCGGCTCAGTCGAGATCAGCCAAGTTAAACAACGACCCAAGTTGGGCCGGGCGCTGCGCTGCGCGGATGAGCGACCACCAGTCCTGGGGGCGCTGTTGGCCGCAGCACAGCCGGCCAGTCCCCTTATTACTATCGGGCAAGCCTTACTCCACAGCAGCTCCAGAGCCCGGCAAAGTCTTCCAAGAATCGCTTTACTTAGAGGTCACTTCTCCATTCCTCATTCTATGTCTGAGTTTATCTGCTGAGTGTCACACGAACAAGTTGACTACCATCGTTATGTTAATCAGCGTTATCCTAAAACCATAACTGTACCCCTGTAAACATACAACGCCGACTCTAATGGCCATCGTTTACATAGTTAGTGATAACATACCTGGGACGCAGTCTATAACCGTATCGCTCCATTTTTGCCTAGAGCTTCGTGCCCGCTGTTAAAGATCTCAACACAGAGTGAATATACACAAGTTGAAGTTGTTCTGTGTTTCTTGCTTTGGAGGTCGAATACTACTAAGATCGTACAGATAATAATAATAATAATAATAATTTACCGTCATCCAATCGCGGAAAGAGGACCAACAGTTTCACGTGGACTCCGAACCACGTGTCGTTCCTGGAGACTCCTGAAATGATTGATAGGTGAAGGCTAGATGAAAAGAACGCTGAAAATTTGCATAGTCCGACCACAATTCCATCCTGTGACCTCTTGGTTTCCAGGTACAACTTCTACCGCTAGACCAGCAGATCGGCGGCGTTTCATCAGAAATGGGTATAACTGCGGAAGTGCTAATATGTATAATACAGTGGCCACCATAGTGATTAGGATAGTTTAAGCCTGAGAACATGTTCAAGAGGGGAGAAGAATATATTAAATATAACCATATGTAGCCGTTGGTGCCACGATAAGAAGGCGCGGCGAACGCGTAGTCTCAGCTTTAAAATATTTTAATAATTTCGGATGATGGCGTAACTTGACAAATTGTTTTGTGAAAACTAATATACGGTTCTGTCGCTGCCTCTATTTCAACGAATATAATGTGTTGCAACATTCATTTTGACACAGGTTACTCTGTGAGTTTAAATCTCTGCTCCCATACTTCCCAGGATTATCTTCCTCAGCAGAAAACGAAAAACTAATTAAACATTTATTCCTAATTACACACTTTGAGCCAGAAAACCGTACATCAAAAAGAGATTCTTTTGTAAACGAGACGCCAATTATAGGAAAGACGTTGCCCTTACTTCCTACAGTTCCCTACTTTCTGTCACTACGATGTCTCAATAAGGCGTTATCCTTTTCTCTCACTTCCCTCCCTTTATAATATGTCATTTTATAATGAGTACAATTATCGTAAGTACTGTGAAGTTATAATCAAACTTTCGCTACGTCAGAGAGTCCACATGTTAAACTAGGGATCGTAAGACATTTGTGGGGATATGAAGAAGAGAAGTAACGGATAAACCACTGAAAGAAACAATTTCAGTGTCCACATTCAAGGGAAACCTTTGTTAATTGTGTACCATGTTTACGTTCCACGTTACAAATGTTGCTGAGTCTGACGACCATCTGCATCCACGACAACCTGGAACGGCACTAGGGGTAGCGTTTCACAACTCTTCGCAGCACTTGTCGAAGGGTGGACTATGGAATGTTCAGCTGTCGTGGCGCAGTTCGTGCACTACTTGAAGACCGCACATTGCGTCCAGCATTTGCAGCCATGGAGACAGTAACCTCTTAAACTATTTGTGGTGCAGTTGGCTGTCGGCCTCTCTCAGGAGTAATTTCCAAATCACCAGTTAACTAGAACTTCCGAATCATGTTGTTCAACCACTATGCGGGAAGAAAATCTCTCCGTTTTCCTTTATAACGTCGATATTCGTGACTAGTGCCAGCAATATTGCTGCTGCTTTGATAAAACAGCTTTAGGAGTAAAGCCCTGCTCACCTGGACCAGACGTAAGTTGACTGTCTGCAAGTGTATTGTACACTGATGCTTGTGTTTCAATCATACACTGCCGTATTAGTACCGGCACGTAACGGCATATGATGACACTAAGACTGCTAACAACGCGAATCCTGAAGTGCACAGTCTAAAAATCATTCCTATAAATCTGGTTACCCATCCGGTAAGTTGTTTTCCGACGACACTGGCACAAGCAGAGAATGTTTCATTGTAACGAACCTGTATACGGTCACAAGTTCTCATCACACAGTCCATATTGCGTGTAATAAGTTTAAATTTTCAGTTATGATGCCCATAGAAAAGTTAGTGAGTGATACCAGTACAATGTGTGCGTGTAGTTTCCATTGGTCTTAATATAAGCGGCAGTGAGCTAAAAACGAAACAGGTAGAAATAAATAAATAAACTGTTAATTAATTCAAACGTAATCGCCATAACTATTAATATATTTATCCAACTCTAAGACAAGATGTTCGTTACCTTCATGAGGAAATGTTTGCGGTTGCCTATGGTATCATGACTGTACACATGCAGGCACCACTTCGTTCGAAGCAAATCGGTGGTCATGGTTCAAATGACTCTGAGCACTACGAGACTTAACATCTGAGGTCGTCAGTCCCCTAGACTTAGAACTACTTAAACGTAGCTAACCTAAGGACAGCACTCACATCCATGCCCGAGGCAGGATTCGAACCTGCGACCGTAGTAGCAGCGCAGTTCCGGGCTGAAGCGCCTACAACCGCTCGCTCACAACGGCCGGCTCGGTGGCCAGGGACGTCTTTCTTCGGGGCTCCAAAAATATGAAAACTCCAGGGGAAGAAATCAGGATTGTGTGGAGGATGTGTAAAGGCTTCCCACTAAATGTTCTGCAGCGTAGTCGAAACAACCTGGTAACACATGGGCCAGCTTCAGAAGTTTAGCTGGGAACGCCTTACACATGCTCCATACAGTCCGATCTCTCCTCATGTGATTTTCATTTTTTTTTTCAGCGCTGAAGAAAGATACTCGTAGCTGTAGAATTGTTTCGGACGGAGAAGTGCAGGCCTGGGTAAAATCATGTTTCAGTGAGCAACCAGAAATGTTTTACTTGAAAACATTGACCAACTTGTCTCACAGTGAGATAAATGTTTTAACAGCTATGGGGATTATTTTGAACTAATCACAGGTTTTGCATGATATTTGCATTCCCCAAAGCCTTGGCAGGCATCAAAATGGTTCAACTGGTTCTCAGCACTATGGGACTTAACATCTGAGGTCATCAGTCCCCTAGACTTGGAACTACTTAAACGTAACTAACCTAAGGACATCACACACATCCATGCCCGAGGCAGGATTCGAACCGGCGACCGTAGCAGCATCGCGGTTCCGGACTGAAGCTCCTAGAACCTCTTGGCCACAACGGCCGGCTGGCTGGCATCTTGAACTTTTGCGAAAGATGCCTGTGACGGTTGGCATGAGCAAAAATCACTACAAAATTTTTGATTATTTGTTCAATTTAAGTTGGAAGTTTGAAGTCTGAATAACTGGAATGAAGTTTGAATAACTGGAATGGTAACAGAAATAAGACGTTACTGTGAGACCGAGTTAAGAATTTTATATAACAACAACATTTTATTTAATAAAATCATGAAAATATCTCCTTGATCACTCATTTTACTTAATAGTACGGTTATATGGAATGCTGGCCCGTCATCAGTGATACCGAAAAAAATAGCAATATTATGGAACCTATCTCTCCTAACTAAGAGGACTATAGGAGCCATCACGTAGTGCGTCTATACTCACCAGAGTCTCTGCCGTGAATCTTAACCATCTCCGTTCGTCTGTGGTCGACACACGGTGGCCGGAAGGACTCAGAGGGTCTGCACAGCGGCTATTTGCCAACCTAACGGGGCCTGCTAACGCGCGGGGAACTTACGTCTCTCTGGTCCAGTGCAGTCGCACTCTACTTGATACACTGGTTGGCTAAACTGCATCTCCACATTCACAGAACCCATAGCAGACAGCCCACGCATACGTCAGTAGACGACACGCATTCACATTTGCAGACTATACTAAGAGTGACATATATCCGGATAAAAGTTCCCTGAGTGTCGGAAGGGCACCCAGGTGTGTTTTGTGCATGTGACTGTTGCATCAAACCATGTAGCGGTTCACATGGAGCCGTTACAATTTACTTACTTTTTTCCATCGGTATCGTTTTCATTTAACTGTCCCTTATCTATTTTCACTCCTATGAAAATATGAAGATAGTCTTTGAATACATAATAATACCTTTCAGAATAATATGTTACAGTGTGGAGCCTCGATGAGCACTAAAGTAATCACAAATTCATGTAGAAAAAGTAAGAAGAGAAATGTCATATACTAAGAATGTCTGCATATGACGTTTCACATGACGACAATGAAACAATTTTTGGATGAAATACGATACTATAGAACGCACACTGGCATATTTTAAACTTACGACATCCATTCAGACTTTTAAAAGTGAGAAATTAGAGGTTTTTAAAGGCACAGAAACTAATTACGTACATTTCTGTAAACAGTTTGCAACGCTGTATTCATATAAAATATTTTTTTTCTGAGTTGTTGTGAAAGGCGTGCAGTCTTAAAAAAAAGTAAATGTGATGGTGATGATGTTGGGTGGCGCTCAACTACGTACCCTCCGAGTCAGAGTTGAAATATTAAAAGTTTTGGCTGGTTTCGTAGTCTAGGGGCGGGGATACGTAGTTGCTGCATTACAGGCCAAATACTGCAGAGTCTACAGTAGTATATATGATAAGAATACACACATGAATCGAATGGTCGAAGGTTTCTATAACTCGGTAATTGCGAATTATGAACGTAACATATAAATTTATAAATGAAAGATTGCAATTAAATAAAATCTGCAGATACTGTCTTAACGACTTCAAATGATGAGTACGATAGTAGAAGTACTTTTTAGCATGTGGTATATTTCTGCAAAAAACTTATTGGTGTCGATGGTCCAGCAATTGAGTAGAATATCAGTCGAATAACAGGGAAACCATAGATTCCTACTGCACCTAATTAGTTATGAACAACAACATAGCTCGCGAGATATTGACTTCTAAATGCACACTACGTCTTCACTGTACGAGCCACAGAAATCTTACAAGTGCACAAGTCAGCACTACGAGTTTTTTTTATCTGCCGCTACCATGCGCAAACCGCTCCACTCTCTCCAAGTCTCTGCCACGACCAAGCGTCCATCGCGCCGTCATGTCCAGCACTTCCCGTGTCCTGTGCCGTACCGTCCCTCACGTCGCACTGTCCCGAACTCCCCTTCCATTTACTTCGGTAGTCGTCTCCCTTAGTAACGAGCGCTGTAATTGGTTAGAGCGCTCCCTCCATGTCCCCAAGCCAACGTACACTCCCAGCCATAAAACACTTTCGAAATACTGGATTTTCATTTAAATAACTGGGAATTAAATAAATATTCCTACGGCTAGACCATAAACACGCTCTAACACGCATTATTAGATACATAAACAAATTAAATAAACATATATCAAAGGAGCAGGAGGTACGCCAGTAGCCTAATGTCTCTGTGCTTTCTAAAACACAGTAAATATTTAACTAGTTTCTTCATGAATAATATGTATCGGATATAAACAAAGACATATATGAATAAATATATTTATAAGCACGCTGCTACCGTTTTTTCGTGTAACTGTGGAGTACTTATGGCCTGACGCTATCGATCGTAATCGGCCACTTTGACCTCCAATAACTTATGTACTATTCAAGTTACATACCTGTAATTCATACTAATTTAGGTTTACACTAATAGCTTTCTAAAGACATGGCGAACGACAAAATCGGATGAAGCGTTTAGATTTTGGAATTTCGTTGCTGGGTGTTACTTGTATAGTTTACTGTCAGATACTAAACTTTAAATAATAAAGATATTGAAAATCTGATTACACCATCAGAATCGCCGTGCAAATAATGGTAATGTACATGTTTGTTTGTGAGGTATCATTATTCATCTGGCTACTGTTAGTTTCTATATGAGCTGTGAAACGTCTGCCATTAAGGTTTCACAAAGTGCGCCATCTTTGGCACTCCCGGCGTATCTCCTTCATATACACAGCGTCACCATGGAATTCCCAGCCACGTGCTCGATGTACCACGTGGTCTGGCCATTGGGCGGCATCACGCGCTTGTTAACGAGCTACGCCTTGCCGAGCGGCCGAGTGGTGGCCGCCAACTCAGAACTTATAATATTTTCAGGGTGCCACAACTCGCCCGTTACCTCACAGGCGTTAATACGATGAACGTAATCAGATATGCCATACTTATAGTCTCATCTGCTGATTTTTATTGAATCTGTTCCCAATAGTTCCGTAACTTGAACTTTCTATTTTTTCCATGATTGTATTGCCAAACATAGCGCCAAACAAAATACATCTCCGACATTGTTATGAAGAATAATTAGCTCCAAACACGTGATTGCTACCATCAGAAATCTTATTACTGCCTGTTACATATACTAAAAAAATACTAACAGCTATGTAATGTAGTAGATTAATCAAGTGCCTGCAGTGCACAGTTGAATTAGAACGGATTTGAATTAGAATAACTCTCTTTCTAATCCAAATAGTATCAGACATGTCATCTTAATTGATAAACAAAAAGAAAATGAGGTATTATGCATTATCTACACAGCAGCATTATCTTATCAAAATATATCTTAACACAATTCATTTATTTCACATTACTGATCACTGTCCACACTACACATAACCACACACTACACTACACAAGACTGTACTCCTCTCTCTCTCTTTATCTCTTCCTCTCTCTCTCTCTCTCTCTCTCTCTCTCTCTCTCTCACACACACACACACACACACACACAAACGCACACACACAGACTCGGCTAGATTCAGGATCTCGATAATATGTCAGCCATTTTATTTAATTCTCTGTAAGCTGAGTCAGTACCTCTCCAAAATTCATCGATCGTTCAGATGAAGAAAATGGAAAACGGGTACAATAGTTTATTACTTATCTCGGGCATAGTAAGATACAGTAAGAATTGTGAAACTACTGTATGACTGTTTTGTAGAATAAAACATATTTATTAATAAATAATGTAGCTTTTTACTGTTCCCTACCCTGTGTTATGTAAATGATTCTTCACTTCGTACTATGAATTACTTAAGAGTAACGTGTCAAATAACATTGGAAATATTTTGGTTTCAGTTGTCACTTGAACTTCACATGCAGTTTGTTGTACAATTATAATTCTATTTCGAAATTACTGTCGTTTTGTTTGTTTACTGTCAGTAAATATAAGTTTAGTCTGGCACTGGATCCATTATCATAAATATTACTGATATTAAGATAACTACTGATTCTTTTCTACGCCCATAACAGATTAGTACATGTACTCACATGGTATAGTTGAATCCCCAACTGTTTAAATAGATCTTATCAGGGAGTTCTGTTATTGCTTTTGGTTATTATTGTAAAGAATCTTTGCTGTTACTTGAAGACTGTGTCTGTGTGTTGTATGTGAGAGCCTCTTAAAATTATTACATAGGTAAAAAAGAAATGCATATAGAAAAATTAAGTAACTATTAGGTACGGTCTCCTACTGGCTGGCGAAAAGACTCTAAGGGTATAGTATCCTGATGACGTTTCCTTTGTTAGTGAATATGTGTGTTGACTCAGTTTCATGTGGCAGTCAATATTAATGCCTATAAAATTTTTGTTTCTTGTACAGTCTTTAAATGTTTCGTCAATATTTGCTTTTACAGAACTATTTTCCCCCTTTAATCCGAAATGCATACTGACTGTTTTCGTTATCTTCATCGCACTGCCGGCTGAAGTGGCTGTGCGGTTCTAGGCGCTGCAGTCTGGAACCGCGAGACCGCTACGGTCGCAGATTCGAATCCTGCCTTGGGCATGGATGTGTGTGATGTCCTTAGGTTAGTTAGGTTTAACTAGTTCTAAGTTCTAGGGGACTAATGACCTCAGAAGTTGAGTCCCATAGTGCTCAGAGCCATTTGAACCAATTTCATCGTACGCTTACAGCATGATGAACAACAGGAAAAATGTTTTATGGTGTAATTGGCTTTTTGTGTTAGCAACTCTGGTATTTCTTCTGTGCTTATAGTGTTGCTGTCATCGGAAAAAATAAGGTTTTTTCCCAGGTCTTACACTGTCTGGAAAGTCGCTGATATGGGAGCTTTAAAATAAAATTGGTCCTTTGATGTTGCCCTCAGGGACTGCTGTGTTAATATAATTGGGATCTGATAAAAATTTAACAAAAATGTTGCTTCATTTGAGAATCATTGTACTCTGCTTCTCACCGTGACTGGAGATAGTCATTGGCTCTTCTCTGTAATTCTAATGATTCTAGCTTTGGTTATAGTAGAATTTTCTGGTCAGCGATATTCAGGTCTATGGTACATCTAAATATATACCTGTGGCAAATGTATCCTTGCCTACAGTATCATGTATCCTTTCTGTAACTTCTAGTACGGCTGATTCTGTATTTCTACTATTGCGAAAACGAAACATTGTTTCATTGTGGAGGTCAAATTTGTGAAAGTAATTTATTAGTCTGTCTTTAGAAACGTATTTTATTGTTTTCGTGGATGATGACAGAAAAGAATTGGGCCTGTAGTCTTATACATCTTCTGCGTCACCTAACTTTAGTAGGGCACAACGTTAGCCTGTTTCAGGGTCTCAGGAACCTGAGCTGAGAGACTCATTTATTGTGTCAGTCAACTAACGTTTTACACTGACAATACTTTCTTTAAGTACACAGAATGGCACTTCATCTGTGAATTCTGGCTTCGTACGTGGTATTTTTTTTAGAGTACCTTGGAACGCTTTTCAAACGTCCAACTCTTTCTGTCTCTGTTATATTAGTATCAAATATATTCTTATCCCATTTCTGAATGATGGCATTCGAGTTTTGAAAGCTGCAGAATTTTTTCGAAAATTACAAAACTTGTTACGGATAAGTAATCATTTCTAAATATAAAAAATTTTCTCACATACAACATACTCATTTATCTAGAACCAAATTCTCTATCGTTACGTGACAAATACAACTTTAATATAGAATCTACTAAAAACTAAAACACATTTCGATTTTCCAGACATGTAAATTTGTAGTAGTGAAGATACTCAGTCAATTTGCAAATATCATATGCTCGATGGTAGAAATCCATCGTCCATTTCAAGGTACATATTACGACTGGGATTAGTAGAAAATCGTGTGCCTGTAAAAAGACTGATGCGTGAAGCATTAAAATACCACCGTCATACCATAGAAAATGATTGTACTGACAACCAGAGAAAATTCTGATCCTACATTAAGTTGTTGATCGGATCAAAGGCTTCTGTTCAGTCACTTGTTCACCATTCTGGCACGGCAACAACCGATAGCAAAAGAAAAGTCAAAGTTTTAAATATCACCTTTAAAATATGATTCACGTAGGAGGATCGCGGAAAGGTACCACCACTTGACCGTTGTACAAATTCCCGCTTCGGGGTCATAGTAGTAGTCATCGCTGGTGCAGGAAACCAACTAAATAACTTGGAAACGAGTAAGTCACCAAGTCCAGATGGAATCCCAATTCGTTTTTACAGAGTACTCTATGGCGTTGTCCCCCCTTGCTTAGCTTCCACTTGTCGCGGATCTCGCTCTGAGCGCAAAGTACCGGCTCTGAGCACTATGGGACTTAACATCTGTGGTCATCAGTCCCCTAGAACTTAGAACTACTTAAACCTAAGTAACCTAAGGACAGCACACACATCCATGCCCGAGGCAGGATTCGAACCTGCGACCGTAGTGGTGGCGCGGTTCCGGACTGAGCGCAAAGTACCAAGCGACTGGCAAAAACCGGAGTCGACTCTTATGTATAAGACGAGTAAGAGAACGAACCCGTAAAATCATAGACCGGTATCCTTAACATCGGTTTGCTGCATAATTTTTGAAGATATTCTCATACCCAACATAATAAGAGCTAGTGTCCGCAAAGCAGCATGTATTTTAAATCATCTTTCATGCGAAGCTTTCCTTTTTCTCACAAGATCTCCAGCGAACCACGGATGAAGTCCAACAGGCAGATTCCTACTCCTAGATTGCAGGAAAGCGTTTGACACGGTGCCCCGCTACAAACTGTAATGGTAGGTTCGACCACACGGAATAGGTTCCCAGATATATGATTGGCTCAAAGATATTTTAAGTAATAAAATCCAGTACGATGTCCTCTACTGCGAGTGTTCGTCACGGAAAAGGCTGTTGTCAGGAGCGCCCACGGAAGGGTGGTAGCACCGCTCTAGTTCTCTTTGTAAATAAACGATCTGATGAAATGCGCAGCACATTGTGACTGTTTGCTGATAACGATGCAGTTTCCGGGAAAGTGTCATCATAAGTGAATGTATGACGATTTAGACCTTGTTTCTATTTGATGAGATGAACGGCAGCTTGCTCTCAATTTGGAGAAAGTAAGTTAATGCAGATGAGCAGGAAAAACAATCCTGTAATTTTCGAATAAATGTTGTGCTGCTAGATAGAGCCACGTCTATTGAATCTCTAGGTGTAATGTTGCAAAGGGATGCGAGGCGGAACGATCACGTCGTCTCGGCACTATGGAAGGCGAAGGCTCTGTTACGTCTTATTGGAAGGATTCTAGGGAACGTACTCCACTTAAAACAGAGGCAGCATATACCACAACACTAGTGCGAGTCATTCTAGAGAACTGCTCGAGTGCTTGGAATGTACAGCAGTTCAGATTGTTGGCAGTCATCGAATCAATTCAATGGTGTAGTGCTAGATTTGTTACTGGTAGGTTGGATCAGTACATCTACATCTACATCTACATCCATACTCCGCAAGCCACCTGACGGTGTGTGGCGGAGGGTACCCTGAGTACCTCTATCGGTTCTCCCTTCTATTCCAGTCTCGTAGTGTTCGTGGAAAGAAGGATTGTCGGTATGCTTCTGTGTGGGCTCTAATCTCTCTGATTTTATCCTCATGGTCTCTTCGCGAGATATACGTAGGAGGGAGCAATATACTGCTTGACTCCTCGGTGAAGGTATGTTCCCGAAACTTTAACAAAAGCCCGTACCGAGCTACTGAGCGTCTCTCCTGCAGAGTCTTCCACTGGAGTTTATCTATCATCTCCGTAACGCTTTCGCGATTACTAAATGATCCTGTAACGAAGCGCGCTGCTCTCCGTTGGATCTTCTCTATCTCTTCTATCAACCCTATCTGGTACGGATCCCACACTGCTGAGCAGTATTCAAGCAGCGGGCGAACAAGCGTACTGTAACCTACTTCCTTTGTTTTCGGATTGCATTTCCTTAGGATTCTTCCAATGAATCTTAGTCTGGCATCTGCTTTACCGACGATCAACTTTATATGATCATTCCATTTTAAATCACTCCTAATGCGTACTCCCAGATAATTTATGGAATTAACTGCTTCCAGTTGCTGACCTACTATTTTGTAGCTAAATGATAAGGGATCTATCTTTCTATGTATTCGCAGCACATTACACTTATCTACATTGAGATTCAATTGTCATTCCCTGCACCATGCGTCAATTCGCTGCAGATCCTCCTGCATTTTAATACAGTTTTCCATTGTTACAACCTCTCGATACACCACAGCATCATCTGCAAAAAGCCTCAGTGAACTTCCGATGTCATCCACCAGGTCATTTATGTATATTGTGAATAGCAACGGTCCTATGACACTCCCCTGCGGCACACCTGAAATCACTCTTACTTCGGAAGACTTCTCTCCAATGAGAATGACATGCTGCGTTCTGTTATCTAGGAACTCCTCAATCCAATCACACATTTGGTCTGATAGTCCATATGCTCTTACTTCGTTCATTAAACGACTGTGGGGAACTGCATCGAACGTCTTGCGGAAGTCAAGAAACACGGCATCTACCTGTGAACCCGTGTCTATGGCCCTCTGAGTCTCGTGGACGAATAGCGCGAGCTGGGTTTCACATGACCGTCTTTTTCGAAACCCATGCTGATTCCTACAGAGTAGATTTCTAGTCTCCAGAAAAGTCATTATACTCTAACATAATACGTGTTCCAAAATTCTACAACTGATCGACGTTAGAGATATAGGTCTATAGTTCTGCACATCTGTTCGACGTCCCTTCTTCAAAACGGGGATGACCTGTGCCCTTTTCCAATCCTTTGGAACGCTACGCTCTTCTAGAGACCTACGGTACACCGCTGCAAGAAGGGGGGCAAGTTCCTTCGCGTTCTCTGTGTAAAATCGAACTGGTATCCCATCAGGTCCAGCGGCCTTTCCTCTTTTGAGCGATTTTAATTGTTTCTCTATCCCTCTGTCGTCTATTTCGATATCTACCATTTTGTCATCTGTGCGACAATCTGGAGAAGGAACTACAGTGCAGTCTTCCTCTGTGAAACAGCTTTGGAAAAAGACATTTAGTATTTCGGCCTTTAGTCTGTCATCCTCTGTTTCAGTACCATTTTGGTCACAGAGTGTCTGGACATTTTGTTTTGATCCACCTACCGCTTTGACATAAGACCAAAATTTCTTAGGATTTTCTGCCAAGTCAGTACATAGAACTTTACTTTCTAATTCATTGAACGCTTCTCGCATAGCCCTCCTCACACTACATTTCGCTTCGCGTAATTTTTGTTTGTCTGCAAGGCTTTGGCTATGTTTATGTTTGCTGTGAAGTTCCCTTTGCTTCTGCAGCAGTTTTCTAACTCGGTTGTTGTACCACGGTGGCTCTTTTCCATCTCTTACGATCTTGCTTGGCACATACTCATCTAACGCATATTGTACGATGGTTTTGAACTTTGTCCACTGATCCTCAACACTATCTGTACTTGAGACAAAAATTTTGTGTTGAGCCGTCAGGTACTCTGAAATCTGCTTTTTGTCACTTTTGCTAAACAGAAAAATCTTCCTACCCTTTTTAATATTCCTATTTTCGGCTGAAATCATCGATGGTTCAAATGGCTCTGAGCACTATGGGACTCAACTGCTGAGGTCATTAGTCCCCTAGAACTTAGAACTAGTTAAACCTAACTAACCTAAGGACATCACAAACATCCATGCCCGAGGCAGGATTCGAACCTGCGACTGTAGCGGTCTTGCTGTTCCAGACTGCAGCGCCTTTAACCGCACGGCCACTTCGGCCGGCGAAATCATCGATGCCGTAACCGCTTTATGATCGCTGATTCCCTGTTCTGCGTTAACTGTTTCAAATAGTTCGGGTCTGTTTGTCACCAGAAGGTCTAATACATTATCGCCACGAGTCGGTTCTCTGTTTAACTGCTCAAGGTAGCTTTCAGATAAAGCACTTTAAAAAATTTCACTGAATTCTTTATCCCTGCCACCCGTTATGAACGTTTGAGTCTCCCAGTCTATATCCGGCAAATTAAAATCTCCACCCAGAACTATAACATGGTGGGGAAATCTACTCGAAATATTTTCCAAATTATCCTTCAGGTGCTCAGCCACAACAGCTGCTGAGCCAGGGGGCCTATAGAGACATCCAATTACCATGTCTGAGCCTGCTTTATCCGTGACCTTCACCCAAATCATTTCACATTTCGGATCTCCGTCAATTTCCTTCGATACTATTGCACTTCTTATCGCTATAAACACGCCTTCCTTTTCACTGTCCAGCCTGTCTCTGCGGTATACATTCCAATCAGAGTTTAGGATTTCATTACTGTTTACGTCTGGTTTCAGCCAACTTTCTGTCCCTAGTACTATATGGGCGTTGTGACCGTTTATTAATGAGAGCAGTTCTGGGACCTTTCTGTAGACGCTTCTGCAGTTTACTATTAGCACATTAATATTGTTATTTCCTCTTGCATTTTGCCTACTCCTACCTTGCCGCGTCTCAGGAGGCGTCTTGTCGGGCCTAGGGAGGGAATTCTCTAACCTAAAAAACCCCCATGAGCACTCCACACGTACTCCGCTACCCTTGTAGCCGCTTCCGGCGTGTAGTGCACGCCTGACCTATTCAAGGGGACCCTACATTTCTCCACCCGATGGCGGAGGTCGAGAAATTTGCACCCCAGATCTCCGCAGAATCGTCTGAGCCTCTGGTTTAAGCCTTCCACTCGGCTCCAAACCAGAGGACCGCGATCGGTTCTGGGAACGATACTACAAATAGTTAGCTCTGATTCCACCACGCGAGCGAGGCTTTCCGCCTTCACCAATTCCGCCAACCGCCGGTACGAACTGAGGATGACCTCTGAACCCAGACGGCAGGAGTCATTGGTGCCGACATGAGCAACAATTTGCAGTCGGATGCACCCAGTGCTCTCTATCGCCGCCGGCAGGGCCTCCTCCACATCTCGGATGAGACCCCGCAGCAAGCAGACAGAGTGAACACTGGTCTTCTTCCCCGACCTTTCCGCTATTTCCCTAAGGGGCTCCATCACCCGCCTAACGTTGGAGCTCTACTACGTGTGGAAAGGAAGAAGGGTGAGGGTGACATGTATGTTGATTTTCCAAAGTCTTTATTTGCATTTTCTGTAATATGGTAGGTCTTGTAGGCGATGATGTCTCTGTCGACGAAACTTTCCAGTCCAGACACGTTGGGAACACCTGTTCCACCTCGTACAATGGCCACTGTCAGCCATCCATTGCCATGGGTAAACGTATCGTTGATGTCGATGCTGAAGTTCAGTTTGCAACCACAGAATACTGCAGGTCCATCTAGAAGGGCGTGTGCGGCGACAGATTTAATTGTGTTCTTCTTCTTGTCGGCAGCAGATGTTGTCATTTCGACGTCTGCATCCACTCTGATATGGCGCACAACGGACGGGCGTACCTAGTAGGACTAGTACGCCCGTCCGGGATTGCATCAAAAAATCAAAATTGGAAAATGCAAAAACTGATCACGCCAATCTCTTGAAATACACTTTAATAACATCTGTACGACATATTTTTGTGTTTGGTCCATAATTACCAAAATTATTCAAACTTTCATATTTCAGAGACTAAGTCTCCCCGTGTGCCTGCTCGGACCTTGCTGAAGGAGCAGCCACATGTCCACTCACAGGCAGAGCGGGCGATGCCACATGGCCAGCCTCCACATTTACCCTCCGCCTCGTGCGCCGCGAACGCCGCTGAACCCGCCACTCCCCTTGGGGAGCCCGCATCTCGTGGTCGTGCGGTAGCGTTCTCGCTTCCCACGCCCGGGTTCCCGGGTTCGATTCCCGGCGGGGTCAGGGATTTTCTCTGCCTCGTGATGGCTGGGTGTTGTGTGATGTCCTTAGGTTAGTTAGGTTTAAGTAGTTCTAAGTTCTAGGGGACTGATGACCATAGATGTTAAGTCCCATAGTTCTCAGAGCCATTTGAACCATCCCCTTGGGGAGTTGGTGGCCCAACCGCGCCCGGTACCCGCGAAGATGTCTCGACATCAGGGACAGTGGGTGAAGCATGTAACACCTGGGGTGTACCTTGCGACGCACCAGACTCCCCACTGCCGCTACACTCTGAGGCAGCAGCCTGAAGACGGCTGACCGCGGCCATCAACACGCTCAGCTGTTCGCGAACAGTGGCCAGCTCCTCCTGCGTCCGTACACAGCAGTCACACATCCTATCCATCCTAAGGAATCAGTTTACTGAAGAGAGTTAATCAACTTTTAACTAGACTGCTAATTCATTAGAGGCGGCTGTTTATTGACTAAACTGTGGTTGCTAGCCACTTCTTGTAGAAAACAATGAAAATAGCATTACCTGTCTCTGGACTTATTGAAAACAAACACTAGCACTACTGGCACTATGGTTGACTAAAGGGACTCTCTCTGAATGTATTCAAAACAAACACGAAATCTATGTAAAACTATTAATAGCACTCGACAATTAAAGCTTCCTAAAAGCAAAAACACACGGAAGAAGAAGTGACAAGTAAAAAAAAATACAGTTAATACTTAAACTAATGTAGCTCGCTGCACAGCAGACGTGAAGCAGACGGCGGTTAGGACGACACTTGAGTATTACGGAGATACTTCGAAAACTGGAATGGGAATAGTTCTAGGGAAGACGACATTCTTTTCGAGAAACACTATTGAGAAAATAAAGACAACTCGCAGATGCAGATGACGGCAGGAAGGATCTGCCTCTGATAAATCATGTCAATTATCAGTGAATTGTAATCTACACATATAATCGACAAGCCAATTATGATCGTTCTCTTCCTGTTCCACTTGCAAATGGGGCGAGAAACAACACTGTCTATATGCCACACCGACGTGATATTCAATAAGCCTAGCCTTTCGCGCACTGGCTACCATCACTATGTGCTCTCTTGAAACATATTTCTGCTATAACTGTTCACCTATGAGTGGATCACTTAATGTAATCATAGATTGAATCCCTTGGCTTTTATCCGAGCTACACTTCACATGTTGCGAGCATGATGTGTAAGCTGTTCTAGCACATTCTGTAAGTCCTGCAGTCTATTGATCCCTGAAATTGCGTTTCCGCTGTCAATACGGTTGGGACAGTCAACCATTTACTTCCTAATTCTCTTGCCAGATTGATCTGCGGATGATAAGAAGTGATGTGGATTGCCTTGATTCTTAAATTCATTACCGCATGTAGCCATTCATGTGTCACAAACTGTGATCGACTGTCCACTGTGTGGGTCGACCAAACTGGGGCACGTGATTTTTGGCCATTAATTTGGTTATTGTTTTAGCAGAAAGAGCTCCACAGCATTAGAAAGCAGCTTATTTAAGACTATAGGATTTTGTTTACAGAACATCCGAAACTGAATAGCATAGTGAGAGCCGACCGAAGTGGACGTGCGGTTCTAGGCGCTGCAGTCTGGAACCGCGAGACCGCTACGGTCGCAGGTTCGAATCCTGCCTCGGGCATGGATGACTGTGATGTCCTTAGGTTAGTTAGGTTTAACTAGTTCTAAGTTCTAGGGGACTAATGACCTCAGAAGTTGAGTCCCATAGTGCTCAGAACCATTTGAACTATTTGAACCATAGTGAGATTCAAAATACCCGCTTCAGTCACGAATTCGTTTTATTATATACACTACCGCTTTCGGAAAAATTATATTCCAGTGTTCAGGCGAACAAAATAACAGAAACGAGATAGTATGTACAGTGTAAGTCCGTGTAGCTTTCATTGAATTATAAAGAAATGACTATCGATGGTCATTCACTTACAAATATATCCGAGAAAATGTGATCGGGTTAGACAGTTTAGAAAAGAGTAAATCTAGAAAAGGAAATGAATTTTATGGGGAGCTCCAACTGCTATTGTGGTCTTCAGTCCAGAGGCTGGTCTGATGCAGCTCTCCATGCTACTATGTCCTGTGCAAGCCTCTTCATCTCTGAATAACGACTGCAACCTACATCCTTCTGAATCTGCTAAGTGAATTCATCTGTTGGTCTCCCTCTACGATTTTTACACTACACGCTTCCCTACAATACTAAATTGGTGATCCCTTGGCGCCTCAGAACGTGTCCTATCAACCGATCCCTTTTTCTAGTCACGTTCTGTCACAAACTCCTCTTCTCCATGACTCTATTCAGTACCTAGTCATTAGTTCCGTGATCTGCCCTTATAATCTTCAGTATCTTCTGTAGCACCACATTTCGAAAGCTTCTGTTCTCTTCTTGTCTACACTGTTTATCGTCTATGTTTCACTTCCATACATGGCTACACTCCGTGTAAATGCTCTCCGAAAAGACTTCCTAACACTTAAATCTATACTAAATGCTAACAAATTTCTCTTCTTCAGAAACGCTTTTCTCGCCATAGTCAGTCTACATTTTATATCATCTCTACTTCGATATCATCAGTTATTTTACTCCCCCAATAGCAAAACCCATTTACTACTTTAAGCGTCTCATTTCCTAATCTAGTCCCCTCAGCATCACCACATTTAATTCGACTGCATTCAGTTATCCTCGTGTTGTTTTGTTGATGTTCATCTTATATTCTCGTTTCAAGACGCTGTCCATTCCGTTCAGTATCTCTTCCAGGCCCTTTGCTGTATCTGACAGAGTTAGTATGTCGTCGGCAAACCATAAAGGTTTTACTACTTATCAATGGATTTTAATTCCCACTCCTAATTTTTCTTTTGTTTCTTTTACAGCTTGCTCTGTATACAGATTGAATAACATTTGGGATAGGCTACAACCCTGTCTTACTCTCTAGTTAACCACTGCTTTCCCTTCATCCGCCTCGACTCTTATAACTGCCATCTAATCTCAGCACAAATTGTAAATAGCTTTTCGATCCCTGTGTTTTACACCTGCCACATTTAGAATTTGAAAGAAAATATTCCAGTCAACTCTGTCAAAAGCTTTTTCTAAGTCTACAAATGCTAGAATCGTAGGTTTGCCTTTCCTTAACCTATCTTCTAAGCTAATTCTAAGGGTCAGTGTGGCCCCGCTTGTTCCAGCATTTCTGCGGAATCCAAACTGATCCTCCCCGAGGTCGGCTTCTACCAGTTTTTCCATTCGTCTGTAAAGAATTCGCGTTAGTATTTTGCAGCCGTGACTTATTAAACTGATAGTTCGGTAATTTTCACATCTGTCAACACCATCTTTCTTTGGGATTGGAATTGTTATATTCCTTTTGAAGTCTGAGGGTATTTGGCCTGTCTTGCTCACCAGATGAAGGAGTTTTGTCGTGGCTGGCTCTCAGTTGTCCGAACGGAGTGTTGTCTACTCCCGGGGCCATGTTTCTTGTGGTGTCACTGCCAGACACCACATCTGCTAGGTGGTAGCTTAAATCGGCCGCGGTCCATTAGTACATGTCGGACCCGCGTGTCGCCACTGTCAGGATCGCAGACCGAGCGCCACCACAAGGCAGGTCTCGAGAGACGGACTAGCACTCGCCCCAGTTGTACGACGACGTTGCTAGCGACTGCACTGACGAAGCCTTTCTCTCATTTGCCGAGAGACAGAATAGCCTTCAGCTAAGTCCATGGCTACGACCTAGCAAGGCGCCATTTGTACCATTGCATGTATCTCAAGATAGTCTCACTTGTATCATCAAGAATGCTGTATACCAAAGGACGATATAAAAGTTAAGTGTTCTAGTAGCTACGTTCTTTTCTTTATCACATTCATTACGAATCCTGTTCCAGACTTAACGCCAGACGGCGTGAGTTGACGCGTGCCCTTTCGGCTACTTCACTGTGGACTGGCTGCCTTAACAGTCCACTACATTTCTATTTAGGTCTTTCACTGCTCTGTCAAATTCTTCACGCAGTACTATATCTCCCATTTCATCTTCCTCTACGTCACCTTCCATTTCCATAATATTTCCGTCAAGTATATCACTGTTGTATAGGCCCTCTGTATACTCCTTCCACGTTTCTGCTTTCCCTTCTTTGCTTAGGACTGGTTTTCCGTCTGAGCTTTTGATATTAATACAGGTGGTTCTCTCTTTTCAAAAGGTCTGTTTTCCATCAGAGCTCTTGATATTAATACAGGTGGTTCTCTTTTCTCCAAAGGTCTCTTTAATTTTCCTGTAGGCATCATCTACATCCTTACATTTGTTCTCTAGCCATTCCGGCCTAGCCATTTTGCACTTCCTGTCGATCTCATTTTTGTGAAGCTTGTATTTCTTTTAGCCTTTTATATTTTTCCTTTCAGCAATTAATTTCAATATGTCTTGTGTTACCCAAGGTTTTCTACTTTCTCTTGTCTTTTTATCCACTTGATCCTCTCTGCCTTCACTATTTCATCTCTCAGAGCTACCCATTCATCTTTTACTGTATTCTTTTCCCCTGTTCTTGTCAACTATTCCCTAACCTTCCCTATGAAGCTCTCTACAACATCTGGTTTTTTTCAGTTTACTCAGGTCCCATCTGCTTAAATTGCTACCGAGCGAGGTGGCGCAGTGGTTAGCACACTGGACTCGCATTCGGGAGGACGACGGTTCAATCCCGTCTCCGGCCATCCTGATTTAGGTTTTCCGTGATTTCCCTAAATCGTTTCAGGCAAATGCCGGGATGGTTCCTTTGAAAGGGCACGGCCGATTTCCTTCCCAATCCTTCCCTAACCCGATCTTGCGCTCCGTCTCTAATGACCTCGTTGTCGACGGGACGTTAAACACTAACCACCACCACCACCAATTAAATTGCTATATTTTTGCAATTTCTTCAGTTTTAATCTGTAGTACGTAACCAATAAATTGCGCTCGCAGTCCACATCTGCCCCTGGAATTGTCTTACAATTTAAAACCTGGTTCCAAAATCTCTGTCTTACCATTATATAATCGATCTGAAACATTCCTGTGTCTCCAGGTCTCTTCCACGTATACAGGATTCTTTTATGATTCTTACACAAAGTGTTTGCTGTGATTAAGTTATGCCCCGTGCAAAATTCTACCAGGCGGTTTCCTCTTTCATTCCTTACACCCAACCATAGTCACCTACTACTTTGCCTCCCCATAGTTTTCCTACAGACGAATTCCAGTCGCCCGTGACTATTAAATTTTCGTCTACCTTAACTACTTGAATAATTTCTTTTATCGCATCATACGTTTCTTCGCTCTCTACATCATCTGCGGACATAATCGGCATATAAACTTGTAGTGCTATTGTAGGCGTGGGCTTCGTGTCTGTTTAGACTACAATAATGTGTTCTCTATGCTGTTCGTAGTAGCTTGTCCGCGTTCCAATTATTTTATTCATTATTAAAATTACTCCTGCGTTACTATTATTTGATTTTTTATTTATAACCCTGTATTTATCTGACTAGACGTCTTGTTCCTTCTGCCATAGAACTTCACTAATTCACACTACACCTAACATTCACCTATCCATTTCCCTTTTTAAATTTTCTAACCTACCCGCATGAATAAGGGATCTGACATTCCACGCTCAGATCCGTAGAACTCCAGTTTTGTTTCTACTGCTCATAGGCCACGCATCATGCCGGTAAATGCCAAACTACTCCAAGCTTGGTGTAAGGAGCATAAACATTGGACGACTGTACAGTGGAGAAACGTCGTGCGGAGTGAAGAATCACGGTACACGATGTGGCGATTCGATAGCAGGTTGTGGGTATGTCGAAAGCAAAGTGAACATCATCCGCCAGCGTGTGTAGGGCCAACAGCAAAATTCCGAGGCTAAGGAGTTATGGTGTGGTCGTGTTTTTCATGGGGGGGGGGGGGGGGGAGGGCTTGCACCCCTTGTTTTGCGTGGCACTATCACAGCTACATTGATGTTTTAAGCACCTTCTTCCCATTGTTGAAGAGCAATTCGGGGATGGCGATTGCATCTTTCAACACGATCGAGCAGCTTTTCATAATGTACGGCCTTTGTCGGAGTGGTTACGTGACAATAACATCCCTGTAAAAGACTGGCCTGCACAGAGTACTGACCTGAATCCTACAGAAAACTCACACACCGAAGCTTGCACAATACCTGTGTTGGCACACTAAAGAACAACATAAGTGCATACACTGGTTATGGATTTTTCACAGACTACACTGGAAGTTAGAAGCCAGTATTGTTAGCCAATAAAATTGCACATCAAAAGCACTTTTCATTTCCACAGTATTTTCGGTGGAAGTTTTAGGTGACTCACTTATTCGAAAAATTTTTGTAATAAACCTACGCCTTACATTTTTAATATACATATTGTTAGCAAAAATTTCGAAAAATTGTTCATCGATGTACCTAAAATTTTTACATGATACTCTCGCAAAAATAAATAAGAATATCTGTTGGTGAGTCACCTAAAACTTTCACCGAAAATACTGTGGAATGTAAGTTGTGTTTCAAAACTACGTAGAAAGTGTTTCCTTGTGCAAACATACACTTTTTGAAATGGAACGATGCCTATTGACACTAACAATCTGAAGGTAAAGTAAATTACAATGTCAGTGATGTTTGTTGCTGGATTCTAGTGCGAGTCGTGTACAAGGTAATTTTTGCTAACCATATGTATGTTAAAAATGTAAGGCGTAGGTTTATTACAGCATAGCGTAAGAATTTGAAGTAAATCGTTCAAGAGTTTTTCGAGAAGTTTGCTAGCAACATTGTCATGTCATACATTATGCACATACTCATATATGATAAACATTAAAAAATTGTTAGACTATGTGCGTCCGAATGTCTATAAGAGTATCGAGTAAATACATAAAGTAAATTTTACGAGAATGTTCTGAGATTCCTGATAACAATCATTCCTCTTCAAATGTATATGTATATATATCCTATGTCCGTCCAAGCATTTTTTTTTTTTTTAGAAATACTTTATCTCGTGGTAAGTTCCTATGGGACCAAACTGCTGAGGTCATCCGTTCCTACGCTTACACACTGCTTAATCAAACATAAACTAACTTACGCTAAGGAAATATACACACTTACTTCCGAGGGAATTTATATGAGTTACGTGTAAATATCTGGAATAAATCGGTCAAGGACTTTTCGTGATTTATGCCTTTATATAGATAGTAGTATTGATATATTTAATTAACAGGTTCAAGCAAATTTTTTCTCCCAACTGATTCTCTGTTATTTCAGAAATCACCACTCCAGCGCAAAATGGCGGTTGCAGCCTAAAGTTCACTGTACTGGAATTCAGAAAGCATCTCACCATTTCCCACTGGGGCAGTTCAGCTCTCTAAGTAGCAAACGGTTTGCACTCTCCAATATCGGTTGCGTCCAGTATCAAATGAGTAGTCCCTTAGCAATTTGACCCAAATATTACGGTTGCACGCATTTAAGTTATCTTTTAAGTTGCAGAGATATTTCCAAGTCCTACTCTTCTTCTTTCTCGAGTCTCTCATTGTTTCCGTTTATACTGGGTGTTACAAAAAGGTACGGCCAAACATTCAGGAAACATTCCTCACACACAAATAAAGAAAAGATGTTATGTGGACATGTGTCCGGAAACGCTTAATTTCCATGTTAGAGCTCATTTTAGTTTCGTCAGTGTGTACTGTACTTCCTCGATTCACCGCCAGTTGGCCCAATTGAAGGAAGGTAATGTTCACTTCGGTGCTTGTGTTGACATGCGACTCATTGCTCTACAGTACTAGTATCAAGCACATCAGTACGTAGCATCATGCGGAGTTGGCAGATGCCCATTTGATGTATGGATTAGCACGGGGCAATAGCCGTGGCGCGGTACGTTTGTATCGAGACAGATTTCCAGAACGAAGGTGTCCCGACAGGAAGACGTTCGAAGCAATTGATCGGCGTCTTAGGGAGCACGGAACATTCCAGTCTATGACTCGCGACTGGGGAAGACCTAGAACGACGAGGACACCTGCAATGGACGAGGCAATTCTTCGTGCAGTTGACGATAACCCTAATGTCAGCGTCAGAGAAGTTGCTGCTGTACAAGGTAACGTTGACCATGTCACTGTATGGAGAGTGCTACGGTAGAACCAGTTGTTTCCGTACCATGTACAGCGTGTGCAGGCACTATCAGCAGCTGATTGGCCTCCACGGGTACACTTCTGCGAATGGTTCATCCAACAATGTGTCAATCCTCATTTCAGTGCAAATGTTCTCTTTACGGATGAGGCTTCATTCCAACGTGATCAAATTGTAAATTTTCACAATCAACATGTGTGGGCTGACGAGAATCCGCACGCAGTTGTGCAATCACGTCATCAACACCGATTTTCTGTGAACGTTTGGGCAGGCATTGTTGGTGATGTCTTGATTGGGCCCCATGTTCTTCCACCTACGCTCAGTGGAGCACAGGTAGAGTATCTCGTATGAAATCATGATAACGTGCTCCATTGAGCGTAGGTGGAAGAACATGGGGCCCAATCAAGACATTACCAACAATGCCTGCCCAAACGTTCACAGAAAATCTGTGTTGATGACGTGATTGCACAATTGCGTGCGGATTCTCGTCAGCCCACACATGTTGATTGTGAAAATTTACAATTTTATCACGTGTTCGTACGCTTCTCAACAACAGATTCGGTGACCGATGGATTGGTAGAGGCGGACCAATTCCATGGCCTCCACGCTCTCATGACCTCAACCCTCTTGACTTTCATTTATGGGGGCATTTGAAAGCTCTTGTCTATGCAATCCCGGTACCAAATGTAGAGACTCTTCGTGCTCGTATTGTGGACGGCTGTGATACAATACGCCATTCTCCAGGGCTGCATCAGCGCATCAGGGATTCCATACGACGGAGGGTGGATGCATGTATCCTCGCTAACGGAGGACATTTTTTTAACATTTCCTGTAACAAAGTGTTTGAAGTCACGCTGGTACGTTCTGTTGCTGTGTGTTTCCATTCCACGATTAACGTGATTTGAAGAGAAGTAATAAAATGAGCTCTAACATGGAAAGTAAGCGTTTCCGGACACATGTCCACATAACATATTTTCTTTCTTTGTGTGTGAGGAATGTTTCCTGAAAGTTTGGCCATACCTTTTAGTAACACCCTGTATATCTTGTAGTTCGATGTAATCAGTGTTCCCTTACATTCGTTGATGGCTCCTGTTATTCACTATCCCTCCATCGGGGATTGGTTCTGTTTGTAGTGTTTTTGTTAAGGGATTGCCTCCACAACAGCTTTAGCAACACAATGCGTTTGTTTGGAATAGTCAAAGACTAGCGTTTTGGGCAGCAGTAATAGTAGGTGATTCGCTTTTAACCTGTCGACATAGCTCTTCCAACTACCTTTCCGGAATGCTCATATCCATGCAGGTTATAGCCAGCATAGTTCTTGGATTTGCTAGGAGTCGTCGGAATAGTTACTAGGTGACTGGAACCTAAAGTATCTCCTTTTACTTCCCAGTTGATTAGGAGTGTCCCATGTAGCCATACAAGGCAGAGATCTATTCCAGATACTGTCTGGAACTGAGACGTTATTCCTGAATGGATCTGTCATTCAGCAACACTAAGTTTCCATCTTCCTTGGTTGCCCTGAATTGCTCAATACTGCGATCGTCTTAGTCGTATCCCTATGATATATGATGGGCATTTCAGTTCATACCACAAGCATTGGGCTACCAGATTGTTCTAATAGAGATATGACATCGACCGTTGTTTGGAGCATGTTAGGTGGTCTGTTGGTAGCCAGTATACGCAGGTGGTAGTCTGAGTGTGTGTAGGTCTCCTACTTTTGTGTGTTATAACAACACGCTCGTATTGTGACACGAGAGAATTTACGACAAGGGTGACCTGAAGAATGTTACTACGGTTTCTTTGAAACCAATTGCCGTAGATGTCTGGAGATTTTTGCGCCAAACTGTAATTAATTTTACGACTGAGGTAATGTTATACATTTGCATGTATCAAAATTACATTAGTTTCCAAAATTTTGTCGTGTTGTCGCAGGCGGGCTGCTGTTGGCAGCGCCATTAGAGCAAGTACGCGGTGGAAACGGAGCCTATTAAGCGGCGTATTTATGCAAGCGACGCGCGGAGCGGCGCGGGTGTTGATTATTTGCCCGAATCAGCCGAACGGGTGCGCTCAATTATTTGGGACGCGTGTGGCGCTGATGCGCTGGCGTGTGTTTTGACAATGCGTAACTTAATTATGAGGCGCCGGAGGCAACTTGCCGGCCAAGTTTGGCGAGGGCGCGGCTCGCTCCACGCGAGACATGCATAAGAGATGTTTGCTGGCGGCGGCACGTTCTTTGCGCTGCATTGTCTCGCCGCCGTCTCCTTTCACCATGTGTCTACGCCAACAGCGTTCCCTACTAGCGTCTCTCGGCTGCTACGCGGTTTTGCCACTAGCGCGCCGCTGTGGTAAGTGCGTCTTAAGCAGCACCTCTCGTAGTCTGATGCAGCCTTCCAGCAATCATTTCGAGTACACGCCGCCGAACGAGCGCCTGACACTATATTCTTGTACCTGTGGTGCCAACCAGTTACAGAGCTAGATGTTTATGTAGACCGGTACGACGCCGTCATAAACCCTCCGTCAAATTTCCGCCTGTGGGGGCTGCATCTAGGACAGACATTTTATCTCTACGCTTATACTAATACGTCCCACAAAGGACATATAAAAGACATTGTAACAGTCGTCAAACCTTACGAGGTCAACAATGTTATTTGCAAAAAGAGTTGCAGATGTCGAAGAAGAACTTTCACTCACGACATTGCGGAAAGAACTAAGAATAACGTCCCAGTCTTTTCAAAAATATGACTGTTTTGTCTTCCGAGACACTGAAGTATGTATAGTTTCCTTACAGTGGGACAGTGTGTAATGTCTTTAACTGATTCGTAAGACAGTGAGGCTTAGCAGTACACTTGGCCGATAGGGAATATGTCTGAATGTTTCTAGTCGCACTCAGATACTCAGTGCCCTAGAGTAGGCTTTCGTACGCTGGTAGCACAGTATCGTACAAGGGAGACAGTTGGGCCGTCAAACCAAGCTGCATGCTCGTTAGCGGGTGCTAGCAAATTATCACACACCTCCCTGTAAATTATTAGACATTTCTAGCAAACAAATTGTTATTAAACATTATACAATATTTTGTATTGGCAGTAGTTAACAAAAGTATGAATTTGATTTTGTTCTTTAACGTCATCTAGTTTCTTAGTTAGACACATGAGCCATACATCATACGAACGGTGCTTTTATCGAAGTGATGTGGAACGAGTCAGTTTGTGGAATGTGTACATTATTAGTGTAACTTCTGAGATACAAAAAAATCACATAAGACGCAGACTTTGTGTTTTTCCATAATCAATAGCTCTATGCCATACTACTGTGTTTTGGATAAATGTGAGTGAAGAAGTGCCACTAAATATATCATCATTACACATATGTCTAATCACTATTTGGCTTAAAAACTAAAATTTCCAAAATGTTTTAGGATTCAGACGTCCGCTGTTATTTCACATGTTGGATGCAGCCATTTTAATTTTTTGGATTGCCTCAATGAACAAGGGGGTGAATGCATCATGTATGCGAAGTATAAGTCGTCGAAATTATTAATAATTAGTTACATGTAGCATGGCAATCATATTGTGCAAACTCATTCTGAGTTAAATACATGAGAGAACATGCCACTTATGAAGTTACCAGTTTTCGGTACTTTAGTAGCGTAAAGTTTACTTCGTTTCTCGAGAAAAATAAGGATGATCACATTTTATGTATAGTTTCTTGTTTGAGTTTTTTATTTCGGGTTTTTATGTAAACTGATTTCGGAGGTGGGGTTGGTCAAATGGGGAGACTAGAAGAATAACTGGTCACGTGAATCGAAATTGGAGGCTGACTGGCCACCATTGTCTTCGCTGAGTCAGAGAATCGCGTTCTAAGGCAGTCTTAATAGCCAAGTTCATCTGTTCAAAGTAATAATACAGAGCAAATATATGTCTGAAGAATTTTCTTAATTTAACACATACAATTCGATCTGATAGAACTTACGGTCTTTACAGTGGTGAGACAATTAATTCTATGCACCCTTGCTGCCAAAGTACTGATTATCCTCGTTTTCATATTCAATGTCTTTCTTCACTCTGTGGCAGAATGTGAAACACAACTGAAGATCATTTTCTGCAGTTTGTCTCAGATATGCCTGTTGCAATGTTGGACATGTAGATCTGTACGCAAAGTGGAGGGAACAACTGTGGGCACGTAGATACAAGTTTATCTGTATCTACGTCTTTACCCTACAAAAAACTGTGAAGTGCATGCACGAGGCTACTTCCCAATATACCACATATTAAGGTTTCTGTCATTGTTGCTTAAATGCCTTCGCGTTCCATAGTGGAGCGATACGAAAGCACGTCGTTATATTCCTAGATATCTCAATTAAAACTGTTTGTTGAAACTTAGTAAACAGGTTTTCGTGGGATAGCTGGCATCTGTTTTCAAGTGAATGCCAAATCAGGCTATTAGGCGTCTAAGTGACTCCTTCCCGTAAGTCACACAAACGTGTAATCATTCGTGCTGACCTTCATTTTATCCGTTTAGTATTTTTTTAGTCCTACTGAAAATGGGTCCCTCACACTTTAGTAATATTCTAGAATTAATGGTCCTCTAAACACTGTCTGAATCTTCGCAGTATCCTGTCAATGAACCGAAAGTAATCACCTGCTACAAATACGATTGTTACTTACTGTTGGCTATTGTTTGTTTGTTCATTCCATTTCATATCTCTAACCATTGTTACACCTAGGTATTTGCATAAGTCGATTGATCCCAGTTATGAATGATTGGTATAGTAGTCATTCAATACTACATTTTCGCGATTTTCCAAGTGCTCAATTGCACACACCTGAACATTTGAAACAAATTGCCCATTTTTGCATATCTCCTAAATCTATAAAGGTTTTATTAAATATCCGAGCAAATATTCAGACAGTGATTCATTATACAGGTAGTCCCAGGAAGAATGATCTATATTCAGGATTATGACACGAATAATCATTCGAAGAAGGAATGGGTTGTTAAGTGCATTCCTTAAGAGCTTCTATGAGCGCTCATCCATCTCCGATAATGTGAATCAGATATTTTCTAGAGCAAGCTCTTTGCATTCCGTACTTCGGGAAAGTGTACCAGGGATCAAGACAAGAAAAAATTTTCTAGTAAATATGGTCTCTAAAATGCATACCGTAAGAGTTATGAACACTTCTTCGGTAAAGGAGATGTGTTTCACACTAGGGAAGATGAACAAGTCGTAATGCATGTACTTTATAGCTCATGCTTCACAGACTTTTTTTTCTTGATTATACCCATATTACCACATCTCAAAATACGGAAATAAAGATCTTGTGGTAGGAGACGTTTATGTTTTCTTATTGGCAACGTTACGTAGCGCTCTGTATGAAAATCACTGGCTGTACTGTGTGCAGTCTGTGGCCAGTTTGCATTGTTGTCTGCCATTGTAGTGTTGGGCAGCTGGATGTTAACAGCGCGTAGCGTTGCGCAGTTGGAGGTGAGCCGCCAGCAGTGGTGGATGTGGGGAGAGAGATGGCGGAGTTTGGAAATTTGTAAGACTGGATGTCATGATCTGTTATGTATATTATGATTTTTCAACACTATTAAGGTAAATACATTGTTTGTTCTCTATTAAAATCTTTCATTTCCTAACTATGCCTATCAGTAGTTAGTGCCTTCCGTAGTTTGAATCTTTTATTTAGCTGCCAGTAGTGGCGCTTGCTGTTTTGCAGTAGTTCGAGTAACGAAGATTTTTGGTGAGGTAAGTGATTTGTGAAAGGTATAGGTTAATGTTAGTCGGGGCCATTCTTTTGTAGGGGTTTTTGAAAGTCAGATTGCGTTGCGCTAAAAATATTGTGTGTCAGTTTAAGCACAGTCTTGTATAATTTTTCTAAGGGGACTTTTCAACAGTAAGACACAAACGCATGCTACACCGTAACTTTGTAGAAAAGTGTACTTCTCGGTCATCCTGTCAATTTTTATGTATTTCTAGTTTTCCTTACGAATGCAGTTATTTCGAAGTTGACGATGCGTTTTCCTCACTTACAGCGTTGGACAAAAATATGGAAACCCCCAGACACAACACATTACAGTGCCTAACACATTGTATTCTGATTTACACAGCTTCTTTGAAGACTGAGCTAAAGTAATTTTAATCGTGGCCAACAAACTGCGGAACCGTTCAAATAGACTATCCCACGTAGATATTGCTACATTGATATGGAATTTTTCAAACTTCTGAAGCTCTGTTACCACGACTATCCGTCGGAGATTGTATTAGAGGACAGAAAAACAGGTTTAATTCCATGTCTGTTTAAGATTCGCCTAATTTTACTCGACGTTGCTTCACAGAAAGGAAAGAACGTCAAGTGGTGATCTTATTCTGCCGATTGACTCGATCTGTGTTTGCGTTTTATGGAGACTACTGACTTGATTTCATATGTCCGTTAGATATTTTCCCTGAACATGTGGATTACATGGTTTACTTCGGGGCCGAAATAGTTCTTGTCAGATATGCCTCCAAATCTGTGTATTATAGTGTTCAGTATAGCTTCCTTTCAGACAGTATGATGGAACCTGTGCCTCTTGTGATATCAACTATTGTGGCTCGCTATAACATGGACCAAGCGGGGAAGCCGACGATCTAAATTCAGCTCAAATAGAAAATCTGCGAACAGTACCTTCAAAGGTATGTGCTTAGTAAAAGTTTTGATATTGGACTGAAAAAAGTTTACTGCTTACTAATTAAAAACTTCCCAGCTAAAAATCGGGTTTTAAATAAAAGAATTCTGGTTCACATTATAAAAATTGGATGCAGGACGTAGTGTCATATAAATGGAGATATTTTAACTACCACTCGTTAGAATCAAATTATCGACGTACTGCTATACGTATGTGAGGTATATGAGTTTATAAAAGATTTGAATCTATCATATTTAAATGGACCCACTAATGCCATTACCATCAGTTTTATGTAGAATGCATACCTATTATTAGCTCACGACCTATAGGGTAAATGATGTTACAGTGGCCTAATAGGCAGTACAGTAATTAATTCCATTTCCTCGTCGAATAACTCGTTACACTGTGTGAACAGGTACCATTACGTGGAGGATTAAATATTGGATTTAGACGAGGTATTAGTAATGGCTCATTGATCAAAAAGGGTGGCCATTTGTTAATTCTGAAGACATAAAATCGCTTTAAGATTTATGAAAAGACATATAAGAGCGTCTTTAGGAAATGGAACAGATATTGCAAGACTAACGACACAGTTTTAACTGGGTAGTACCCTAAAATAATTAGTAACATAAGGCCATGAATTCGCTCGGTCTTCAATTTTATATACGACAGCATGGAACATAGTATTGCTCACAGGATGCAAGATCAAGGACACGTGGCTGGTTCTAACTATTGCGAACATATTCGCCATTGAGTAGAAATTGTATAACTGTTCCCTGAGACTGTGTGGGGCAGTGCATGGATAATAATATCCATCTGTTTACTATTTTTGCAGTCAGCCATAAAGCGATGGAGAGCATACTAACCATAGTTTCCAGTCTGTGGCCCATGTTCTTCTTGTTTTCACTGAAAGTAATTTTTCTACTCTCTATTTATTCAGAGGGATCAGGAACTACGATTATAAATAAAAGTTTAGAGTTTTAACTGGTTCATATATTCAGTAAAATTTCTCGCCCACAAACATAGTTATTTTCCTGATAATAATAATAGTAATGTCCCTCTCATAAACAGCACTGTGATCTGTTCAGAGGCGACCACCACGGAAAATTCCAATTAAATGGTGTTCCACCTCGACTTCTAATCATCAAAGTTAATAGCTCGCCACAAAAGCGGAAAATAATCTCACTGCCTGCCACACGGTTTTGTAAACATTACGGGCGGCACGCAAATAGTTACTTCCATGAAATGTAAGCGATCCAGGACGGTGCACAGTCCTCGATAGTTCACTTCCTATTTGTACCGAACACATGCATTTAGCAGCGTGTAGCCCAGCGTTTGACTGACGCGGACCAATTGATAGGTAGGTGCAAAGTGTGTCTCTGACGTTTTTTTCTATTTTTATTGTAATTTCATTCCCCTGCCCAAAATGGGGCAGGGGAAGGCTGGCAGCGGCACAGTCCACCACTCTTAAGCCAATTAGCTTTACAAAAATACAGAAGGGTGATTACATAAGGAGGAGGAATAGAAAGATGGATGTAAAAAGCACAGTAAACGTAGATGATGGGAGTTAAAATATACACTAAGATGGGGACATGCACTGGAAGACAGTTGAAAAGTACACATAAAATTAAAATAACACAGCTGCAAATCAAAGTGCAGTTGAAAAGCACTGGAGGCAAATACAATTGAAAAGTCGGCCACAGGATAAAAATCACAAAGAGCAAGACACTTAAAAAACACTGGAAACGGCAGAGCACTGCTTAAGAGTAAAAAAACTGGTGGTAGGGACCTGTTGAGGGACTGGAGGCAGGAGAGGAGGAAAAAGAGAGGAGGAAGATGTGGTGAGGGGGATGGGGAGGTGGGAGGAAGAGGAAAAAAGGAGCCAGGAGGCGCACCAAGAGGCAGGAGATGGGTAGGGCAGGAGATAAAGAGGGACAGAAGACAGGATGGAGTACAGGGACATTGAAGGGGAGCTGGGGAGAGGGAGAGGGTGTAGGATGGTGAAAGCCACTCAGGAGAAGGGAGTGGGAGGAAAGGGAGCCCTGAGGGGGAGGCAGGAGGAAGGTGGGATTAGAGTTGGTAGGAGGGGTTGATGTCAGAGTGAAGCTCTGAAGTAGGTGCTGGAATCTGCGTTGGGAAAGGAGGTGATGGGTGTGCAGATGGAGAGAGGGCGGGACACAACGGTAAATGCACGGCAACAGCTGGGGTGGAGAGGAAGGGGGCCACCAGGTGCTGGGGGGTATCGAGTCGGTGGACAATATACGGAGTGTGGATGTGTTCAAGGAAGAGGAGAAGGGGGCGAATGGTGATGAGGTCATAGAGGATGCGCATTGAGGAATGTGGATACAGAAAGTAGGGCGGAGCGCATGGCGTTCTAGGATTTGAAGGGTTTTAAAGAACCTGGGACCCGGGTTCCCGGGTTCGATTCCCGGCGAGGTCAGGGATTTTCTCTGCCTCGTGATGACTGGGTGTTGTGTGATGTCCTTAGGTTAGTTAGGTTTAAGTAGTTCTAAGTTCTAGAGGACTGATGACCATCGCTGTTAAGTCCCATAGTGCTCAGAGCCATTTCAAAATGGTTCATATGGGTCTGAGCACTATGGGACTTAACTTCTAAGGTCATCAGTCACCTAGAACTTAGAACTACTTAAACCTAACTAACCTAAGGACATCACACACATCCATGCCCGAGGCAGGATTTGAACCTGCGACCCTAGCGGTCGCGCAGTTCCAGACTGTAGTGCCTAGAACCGCTCAGGTACCCCGGCCAGCTCAGAGCCATTTGAACGATTTATTTAGAACCTGGGAGGGGTGGAAATCCTAGCAACAGTGGTATAACAAACACCAAGTATTTGCAGGTGTGAAGGATGGTGGAAGGATACAGTCCCCATGTCCAGCCAGAGAGAAGTTTCAGGAGGTGGTGTCTGTTGTGGGCTTTGTGTTGGATTGTAAGGAGATGGATAGTCCAGGTGAGGTGGCAGTCGAGGGTGAGGCCAAGGTATTTCAGGTTAGGAGTGAGGTGGATAGGATTGCCTTAAATGGTTAGGTAGTAAGCATGGAGACACAAGGAGCTGGTGGTGTGGTCTATGATGATCGCCTCGGTCTTGGAGGGATTACTACAAAGAAATCTCTGGTTGCACCAAGTGGTGAATGGGTCAAGGCGATCAAGGGCTAGGAAGGTGGTGTCACCAGCAAATTTGAGGAGATGAAAAGTCAGGGAGGTTTGGACATATCAGCAGTGTACAGGAGATAGGGGACAGGGAAAAGGGCGGAGTCTTGGGCAGAATGGCCAAGGGATAGAAGGTACAGGAGTTGGAACTGTAGATAGCGACATAGGAGGGACAACAGGAGAGGAAGGAAGCAACGAGATGGACGAAATTGATAGGGAGAGCATAGGTCAGGAGTTTGAAGAGGAGCCCGAGATGCCAGACATGGTCGTAGGCGTTCTGGAGGTCAAGGCAAACAAAGATAGCAGAGCAATGGGAGTTAACTTTGAGGGAAAGAAGAATAGTAAGGTTAAGGAACTGGTCGTCAGCTGAGAAGGAAGGTCAGAAGCCACACTGCGTAAAGGGAAAGACATGGTGCTGGTTAAGGTGGCAGTGAATACGGTGGGAGATGATGGTCTCGAGGCCATCCTACCCTGCATTACCCTGTTCTCAACGACAATCACCCCTTCCCTGAGAACCTCAGTAAGTCTAACCATTTTACTTCCCACCTCTCGGAGGTCTCCATTCCTGACGATCCCCATTTTGAGTACTCCCTTTTCTCCACTGCCCTTGACTGCACTGATACGTCTGTCTTATCACTCGCCCCTTGCTTCCAGCACTTGAATCAGTTACCATCCTCAGATATCAACACTACCAACACCACACAAGACATCATACTCGTTCTCCACTCCAAACGCCACACTGTCTCTAGTCATGATGGTGTCACCTACCGCCACATCAAGGAATCCCCCGCCCTTCCTGGCTGTCCTTGCTACCCTGTAGAATCTCCTCCTCTCCATTGGCTTCTACCCTGACCTGCGGAAAACTTCCCATGTCCTTCTGTTCCCTAAACCTAACAAACTCTCCTCTGATACCTCTTCCTATCATCCCATCTGCCTCGCCTCCTTGCATGAAGAGGTATTTGTTGGCAGGGAGTGAATGTTGAGGTACAGCAGACGATACTGGTGACGTGCCAGGACGTGGGAGGGGGGAAGAATGCAGGCGGAGGATGTCTAGGCAGGTGAAGGTAAAGTGGGCCTGGATGTGGGAGTAGGTGGTGTAGGTAATTCAATGGAAAACAGAGTTAACAGTGAAGGAAATCTAGTGGAGGGTGTGGGGATACTGGAAGGGGTGGATTTTCTGCGGGACAGTGGTAAGGAGCCGGATGATGTCTTCTGCCATAGGGGTTGGGTGGAGGGAATTGTTGTGGTGGATGAATGGGTTGATGGGGCAGGGACAGTGAGCTCATGGTCGGTGGGAGGGGTTTTCCTTTGCATTTGGAGGAGTAGATGGGGTGGGGATTGTTGCAAGTATTGCAGGAAGGGGGAGAGGCGAGGTTAGGACATTGTTTAAGGAAGTGGGACACTTTACAATGGGGACAGGTGGGAGGGAATTGTTCTTTCAGTTTTGGGTAAGGTAGTAATTGTACTGGAGACAGTGTTGGTGGCAATAGGATTCAAGAGGGGAACAAGACAGGTTAAGAGGGTGGTGGCAGTGGAAAACCAGGGATCCCTGAGTGAGGAGGTGATCCATTGAGCAGGTGGACTCAGTAAAGATGTGCATGAAGAAGGTAGGGCCAGAAGACTTGTAAATATGGTGCACCAAGAGGATTTCAAGGCCAGTGTGGGCATTAAGTTCTGCCAACACCTCCGCCTCTGTGATCACAGGGCTGAGTTTTGTGATCACAGCAGTGAGGGTTGGCGGACAACAAAGTGGTCTGGGATGGCGAGGAGAGGAGGCTGTAAGGGAAGGAGTGAGGGATGCATGGGGGCAAAAGGTGATGTTGGAAAGGCGCAGGAGGAGATATGCATGGAAGGAGGGAGAGGAAGGCTTGATTAAAACAGACTCTCTGCGAGGGATAGGTTGGGTAATGGGTGCACTGGGGATATATTTTCCGATTTCAAGGATGAGGGTGCGGGAATCCAGGAATTTTGGCATCAGTGTTGGCAAGGACGAAGGTATACAGGGTGGGGCCTGGGAAGGTGGAAGGAGGGTTGGTATCCATGGCGGGATCAGAGGGAAGCGAGGCAAGTGGTGGTTTTTTAGATGTAAGGGTGGAGGTGTGGTCACCACTTGGGTGCTTGGGAAGTTTTTTGGCGAGTGTGGCCTTGGAGGAGGGATGAAGGACTGGATGGATGGGGAGATGGTGGAAGGCAGGCCCTTTGTGTTTTGGTAGCACTGGCTGTAGGGGTGGGGAGCTCTGTGGTGGTGCCTGTGGTGCGGTGGGCGGTTACTTGGGTGGTGGAAGCAGGAGTAGTATTACTGGGGCAGGTGAGGAGGGGGGGGAAGTCGTCTCAGTGGGGGACAGCAGTGGGGCAGGAGCAGGGGCAGGAGCAGGGGAAGGAGTAGGGGAAGAAGTAACATACAGGTGGAGATACAGGGATTGGTGCCTGTGGTATGGTGGGCGGTTACTCGGGTGGTGGAAGCAGGAGTAGTATTACTGTGGCAGTTGGGGAGGGGGGAAAGTCGTCTCAGTGGGGGACAGCAGTGGGGCAGGAGCAGGGGCAGGAGCAGGGAAAGGAGTAGGGGAAGGAGTAACATACAGGTGGAGACACAGGGATTAGGAGAAGTTAGAAGGGCAGGAGACTCTGAGTAGGGGAGTTCTATGAGACGGGTTAAACCCAGAGGAAGCACTCCACGAGGTTACA
The DNA here is from genome assembly GCF_023898315.1 of Schistocerca nitens. NCBI lineage: Eukaryota > Metazoa > Arthropoda > Insecta > Orthoptera > Acrididae > Schistocerca > Schistocerca nitens. The sequence continues at coordinate 957,468,111 of NC_064616.1, forward strand.
GTGGTGGCAGGGGAAGGAGAGGTGTATATGACGGTGGAAGTGGGGGTATCAATGATTGAAGGCAGCGTCCACGGATGACAGGAGTCGGCGAAGTGCGAAAGGAACTAAAATTAGGCTGGCGGCGGTGGCGATCACCAGGAGGTGGCGACGGCGGCGACCGGGCGGCTGCGGCGTCGGTGACAGCGGTATAGGTGGTGGTGGCAAGCACCAGGCGGTGGGCAGCAGCGACAACGTGCAGAAGGACGAAAGGACGACAGACACTGGCAGACAGATGGACGGACGGACGGACGGACTTACAGACGTCAGCGGCAATGGCAGGGGGCTCTTCAACATCGACGATTACACCCTGAGTGCAGCCCAGGCAGCGTAATTTCTCGTCTTGGAATTGAGAGAATCCAACCCTCGAATGGTTTCTCACGGCCTCTCAGGCCATATTTATGCAGGATGAAACGAAATTCGCGCTCTTGGGCTTCGCAGCGTGACTCTTCACATAGCAGCGACAAAAATACGTTTGTCACAAAATTTCGTCCAGTGAGTACATCTGGCAGCAAAAGGACATTGAACAGAGGTAATCTGATAACACTGCAACCACATGTATGGCAGCTACCTCCATCAGCACATATGAGTACAGTTGGTGTAGTGCATAGAGTTTAGGGTTAACATGCTGGAGGTCGATGGTTTGATCCTGGGTTAAGGCATATTCTTTTTTTTTTTTTGGTAAATCTAGTCCTGATGGTACAGTATCTTTCATCTTAATCGTCAACAGCGATTGCAGCGGGTTCTCTACAAACATTGGCACTTACATACTACAATCGTAGAAATGGTCAGCTTTGAAAGAAGCCCTTTCGATGTCATGGACATGAAGTTATTCCCACCACGTCATCTACTAGATGCGATCCTGTTTTCTTTGTATCCTCCTCCAATGATCCCATAGATTAGTACCAACTATTATTCTTGCCTCGTTCAGGCCCATTACATTTCGTTAGAGCCTTACATTACCTGTGGGACTAGCAATGTGCTTTGCAAATAATGTCCAAACTCGAATAATATTTCCTGTGTTATCACCATGGTCCCACTAATTATGCCTTTCAATACTGAGTCTAGTAACTGCATGCTGTTTACTACATATCTCAATGCATTCTTCTTCTTGTTATTATTAATATCTCAATGCATTCTCCTTCTTCTTATTGTTATTATTATTAGTATTATGTCGATGAGATTGTCGAAACATCACGCCTATTACCGTTAGCGAAACAGTGCAATTCAAAATCGAACACTTCACAACTATCAGTGTCGGGATGATTCATACAGATTAGTATCTGTCAGAGGGACAATGCACGTTAGGTGAAACTGTGGGCAGGTCTGATGGCATGTTTATGCTGTATGCGCTGTCAACCAGGCAGGGACCAGGTGTGAGCAGAATAAAGCACCCGTGTATACTGTATGCGCTGTGCACCAGGTTTAGTCTGTGTTGTTGCCCCGGATGATGATTACACGATTATTTTGTCAAGATTTGTAAGCGGTGGGTCCTAGCAATACGCGAACACGAGAAGCAAGTTTAAACAGTTTTATTAACAAAGGCGGATTATAAAAAACGCACGCTACGCGCACCCATCATCTCTGTGTCTGACATCCTAACACCGGCTAATTACGGTCGTATGGAAAGGCTCCATGGTGAGCTAAGAAAAGAGACACATTCGCGCCCGAGGCCGCGCTAGTTAATACTGCCCGCTGCGGACGGCGACCAGTCGCATATTCTCGTCGCAGTGCGGCCGGACGCGCGTCTACTGACCAAGCAAATTGTCAGCATTTCAGTCAGATCGGCTGGCGAGCGCGTGTTAACACACCATACGGCTGCGCGCAGTGCGTAGACCCTTAAGGTTTATTTTTTCTCTAAGTATGACTTCATAATATGATAATTATAATACATACAGGATGGTAAAATATTGATATTGGGTGTTCCCAACTGTGAAGCAAAGTTCCTAACTATGCTAAGGCTCTTTAATAGTAAGGTGGTCTGGGGGTAGATAAAATACGAACAAATTAAATACAATTGGGGCCAGCGATATCAATTAAGAAAAAATGCACAGTAAAAACAACCGATTAATGGATGGAGGTCGGTAAAGAGCAATCAGAAGGAAGTACATAATTAAAACAATTCAACAGCGTTACGATATAAAGCACTCGACAGTGGCTGATCAGTTCTTTTCGTTAAATCGGATATCTCGCGTTTCTGCTTCAATTAAGCCAAAAAATGGTGAATATGATTAATTACAGGTCATGGTTGAATGTACAAAAAAATTAGGAGAGAAGGAGGCGGCCGCATTTCTGAGTGTCAATTAAATATCACTGCTCATTGTATGTTGCGATTTTCAATACTAGGAGACATTGCAGTTTAACTCCTTACGAGTTAAGACGAGCCTGTGAACAAGTGTTGACATAATGACTCTCGCAGGCGTCTCAGTGCGGCTCGAGTCGCCTTGCTCAAACACTCGACGATTTGCTGCAAGAGAATGAGCAAAATTTCCGTCTACATTTGCCTATATGAAAGCTCGTGGCCACACGTTTTCTTTCTGCCAATCAGATCATTCGTACTTTTTATAACACCACCCACTAGAGATCTGTAGCCTGTCACAGGCATCGTTTCTTTGGTAGGGCAGAGTTTAACTTCGGCTACGTAATTCTGAGATAAACAGCTTTTTGTTTCCTGCGAGTTTTAACACGGGTGGCTACAGTGAGTCACCAATGCTTTGAGCTGGGTTTCTCTGTACGTTTATCTGCCAGCTCCAGCCATGTGAGTGTATAAAGGCTTTCTGAAGGGTGGTCATAAAAGTCAGGGACTTGGACGGCTTTTGCCAACAGCGTGCGCAGTGTCTCCGGCGTATCAATGTGTCCGCTACATGTCCTGCGGTGTGGGTTTCTGTCTAACATTGTGACGAGCAATGCCATCATAAAATTCTCCTTACCTGACAACTGTGTCTCGTAGCTCGGGAATGGGAAATTACTTGCATACAATTACTAGTGTGTGTTTATATTCATTAAATGCTGGCTTGTTTATTCGCTTTGTCTATTAATAACTCATACATTTTCACATAACTCTGTCGTGTGACATATCGATTTGACCAGAATTGTTTCAGGAATCCAATGTAAGATGTGTTATATGTTTGATACCTTACAGCCTGTATGGCATTACGATTCAGCAGCATATGGGTAATATAAATTTTAGAACCATCTGCCCATCTGTGGTACCACAATACAGCTCGATAATTCTTGTATGACTAGTGTGGTAGCGTAGAGGCGTCGTTAACATTAAAATGTTAGAGGCGAAAGCGATGCATAGAATCTCAGCATCACACTCAGCTTTGTGGACCCGTTGTTATTCTGGGTTCTCTCAGTCTTCAGCATACTGCACGTAGAAAAGCTCTTCAACATAGACGCTCTTCTCTTTTATCGACAAAGCATCAGCAGCCGATACATTTTAATCATAACGAATAGATTATATGCAGCCTTTGGTATTTATGGACTGAATGACTGTGAAGCCCAAGGACGAATTATTCTAGATATTACTGTTACCTTCCTGTGTTCCTTGTTCCACTTTCTAACAACAACGGCTTCTCCTTTCGCGTTAGCAGAAGCTGGAATCGAAGATAAGTAAAGCACATTCGATACTTTAATTTTCAACGATATTTTGAGCCTACATTTTCCATCGTTTCGTATGGTTTTCTGCATAGTAGCCTTTCTTGATCTGGATATTCATGTTATTGGTATCTTTCGAAGTCTCCCTGTGCGTATTACGTTTTGAAATCCATGCCGTGTCGCTGTTTCTTCATTTTCGTGCCCCTTTTTCATGAGAAAAGCCATTGACATCGATCCCAAGAAAAACATTACCCCAGCCTATTATTATGAAAGATATGTTTTCTGCACTCATAAAGTTTACAGTATAACTGCTGTAGATGTTCTACAAACGAGAAACATGTGTGGGGATGTGCTTTTCAATATCGGTACGCTTACGACAAAAAAAGGAAATAATTGTAACAGTCTATGATTTGTGTTGTTTAGTTTGCATTTTAGTATTATTTGTGACAACGCTCTAGCCCCTAAACCTAGTTACAGAAACGGACACAAGGTACATTGACATATACTTCAGGTATTTCGGCGCTCGGCCGCCACGTTCTTGAAACACGTACTGTAGTCACTTCCTACAACGCTCATTGCTGGTGTACATACTGCTAGAAGTATACATGACTCTCGGCTTCATCGCAGAATATGTTTGGCAGCCCTGTGAGCGACGAGTTACTTCCTCGATGACAAAGAATAGATTGGTTGGTTGATTGTTTGGGGTAAGAGACCAAACAGCGAGGTTATCGGTCTCATAGGAGTAGGGAAGGTTGGGGAAGGAAGTCGGCCGTGCCCTTTCAAAGGAACCATCCTGGCATTTGCCTGGCGCTATTTAAGGAAATCACGGAAAACCTAAATCAGGATGACCGGACGCGGGATTGAACCATCGTCCTTCCGAATGCGAATCCAGTGTGTAAACCATTGCGCCACCTTGTTCGGTGACAAAGAATTAAGCTACGAAATTCACTTGGAATATTCGTACCATTACCCTTTGAATAATCTGAATGATTTTTACGTATGGTGTTTAATAATGTTATCGATTTGTGGTTTTGAGTCCAGGAAAGTCATTCGACGTAGAAAATGAAACTGATTTCGTCTTTTACGTTGTTCAGATCCAGTATGTTTCTACAGTCATTGAATCAGTACACTACCTGAGTGCTGTCAGACTGTTTTATATGACATGAGAAAATATGCTGTTAATGATTAACTTTTCTTCGATGCTTACTGTCGAGTTCAACAAAACTATGGACAATGCTATTAAAATATGCAATTTTACCAGCGACCATATTACCTCACACTTACGGAATACTCCACCTTTGTGCTCTCCCTTGTTGCTCCAGGGCTAGGTAGGACAGAAAATGTCCTAGCTAGCACTGGAGCAATGATTGAACGCACAAAGACAGAGTATTCCTGTGGGTGTGAGGTAAAATGGTCTCCAGTAAAATGGCTGCTGCTTTGGTTCCTGATTCCAGCCTTGCTGAAGGATGCAGTTTTAACCGTTTCGTGGCAGACCTACAAGCAGGCAGATCCAAAATCAATTAGGAAACTTCGTTTATTTCATTTACGAAATGCGACATTTCTACATTACTTCATTGTGACACAGGACAGCAAGTAATCACAGCCCATTTCGAAGTCCAGAATGAGTAACATCTTACTGATTTGTGATGATATAGGTGCGCTACTGTTACAGGTACCTTACGTTTCATCAAAACAAACTTTCCTCGTAAGAATATGGTGGTAATCAAAATTTCATTTAAATTTGTACAGTACATACTTTAATAGCGTTGTCCACTATTTTGTTGAACGCTACAGAAAACACTTGAGAGAAATTAATCATCAACAGTATATTTTCTCGCGTCATATAAAACAGTTTGACAACGATATTGTAGTTTACTGATTCCACGCCTCTAGAAACCTCTTGGATCTGAGTTAAACCAAGTTTGAACTGCATTTCCTTCCAGAAATATATTTTCTTGACTGTTTTTCAGTAATTTTGGGGCATAAGATCAGAAGAACAAGTTCGTCAGGGATGACTTTTCAAACTCCTCGATTCCTTTATTAGTGAAATCTGCAGAGAGCGTTATCATCTTGTATTAACACTTCATGATGTTTCGTAAGTGGTTTTTCTTACACTGCTACCGTTAGGCATCTTAGTTGTTGGCAAAAACACCAGCTGCGGTACTCTCTCTCTTAGGAGGTTTCCGTAAGGGACAGCGCTGTTTTGAGCCACCAGCGGAAAAATATTATGTTCATATTGCCATTTGCTCGAGTATAAATAGGTCTTTTGTTAGGGCTCAGCCATTAATTCTTCTTTAGAAGTTAATATAAAGACATCATAACTAGTTACCAGTACGAATATTGCATTTCAGTTCTCAATGATCCAACTGATGACGATCAAGCAAAAATGTATTAATAGTTACTGTTTCGATTATTGTTGTTGTTAAGTATAGTATGCAGTACCACTGATTCCGACTTCTTAACCTCACTTATTGATTGCAAATGTCACATGACGCCTAAATGGTCGCCCTTCATCACGTATGTCTGTTATCGAAGCTTTCTGAAAGTGCAAAATATTTCATGCAAGAACGATGTTTCTGAGCAAAAAATCTTGTTCTGACATGTTTTCAACAAAATCACTAGCCCCACACACAATATATTAGTCGAGAGCTGCCTCTGTTGCCTTCACCCCTCTACTAAATCCAAAGTAAACAGTATATGGCAAATGTTAGTCCTTTTTCCATTTGTGACTGTATTTTATCACACTTGAACAACGTTCGTAACTTTCAAGCATGCCAATACCGAATCGTAGCTACGAGATAAATACGAGAACCTCAAATAAGAAAAAGACCGTTGATAAAAACCCTCATAGCGCTGCGCTACGTTCACCTGGTCGGAGTCCTCTGAAGTTGGCGGCAGGCGGCGTATCGCCGGTTGCAGGTAGCTCCTGTGGAGAAACTCAAGCATTTTCTAATCCTGAAGTAGCCAGGAGCTGTTTGGCAGAAATGTTTCTGGAACTTGTAAGCTATTACAAGTGAATTATAAAATGAGTCGAACTATACCAGGTTCCATCAGACACTTAACTTTATCTGGAATCAAACATGAGCCTTTATGTTAACAGAACACGAAACCTACCACTAGACCACAATCAGATACGCTCCCCTAAGAGCTGGGTAAAACTAACAGAACTTTCTCCATGTACTTCCGCATCCTGTTGATCGTGCATATGGCCGGATTTAGAATTCTGAAGGGCGGTCAGGAATATTGAGTGAATGACTAGGACTTCGTCTCTGCAGTGGCCGGCTTGCGGCCACGTTTTTCTCTAATACTGTACTTTCTTGTCATCTCGATGAAATATTTTGAATGACTTCAGTTTAAGATGCGAAAGAAAGTAACGAAAGTTTATCGATTGAACCCAGATTTGACGTTTGTCACCTAAGCTACGATTGCTCTCTAATGTCACATTCTGAGTAATCTGCATTAGGAAACATGTACGTAATGGAGAAAGGTGTACTGCTGAATCGTCATGTTGGCGTAGCAATAATACTCTCAATTTCTAGTGCCCTGGTTGATATACAAATCGGTTCGGGTGTCGCTGGAGAAACACAGCAGTTTGTAAGTCTTTTTCTCGTCTTCTTTATTGGATCTTCATTCTGCAGACGGCCAGAACGAAATTCAGTGACTAAGTCATAAGACAAGCAGTGGATCATAAGCCATTTCCCAACTTCTGTTCAATACATTAGAGGGTTGAAAGAAGTATCGGTTTTGGAAATATTGAGTACTTCACAAAAGAGGCTCCGAAAAATGTTCAAGGGACCATTAATGACAGTAATTTGTGTATTGCTTCTCATTTACGGAATCATTTCCCGAGACAAACGTTACGGAAGCAGTGAACATACTGGAGTAAATCTGGAGGTGAAAAATATATTGAATAGCAAATTTGCACGCTTTTTCATATATCTCTGTTTTTATCTGCATCAGAAGAGATACATTTTCCTTGTAAATATAAGTTTTCATTACTGTGTCACTTACTTGAATTATTCACAACTGTGACTTAAACAGTTTTATTTCATTACATTACACTTTCATTATGAGATAGATTTAATCAGAGTATAATTCAATAGCTGGTGCACTTCAGTCACTGTGATAGAATGATAGAAAATTCCAAACCATTTTCTACACGAGCAATTGCCACATGAATAGCTTTGCTATTACTGTGTCGAAATCGTTTGCTGCTTTGGCAGCTATCAAGTTGTGACACTGTCCCCCACACAGCATCTCCAAAACAAGCAGATCATATAAAACCTAGAGAATACCTACTGTGTCACTTTCAATTAATTTATCTTCACCATAACTTTATTCATGGAATTCAAAGTCTGATGGACTGTCTGCATTTCCATAGAAAATGCACTCGGTATATCATTGGTTTTTCATGGAAAAGGTGTGACATCACATACCACATCATACAATTCCGTAAGTGAAGCATGCGTAATTGGTTAATGCGGTAAGTTCTTAATCTGCCGGCAAGGGACTCAAATCTTGTCACTTCCGTTAATTTTAATGCGTGGTAAGCGTTAATAGTTTAGTGGGACCTCGAGAATTACTAAGCATTCCTAATTTTAAAGTATTACGTCTACACCGCTGGTCTTTTACCACTTTTTCTCTTTATGATTTGTGATTTCTGCTTGGCGCAAAGAAAATATCTCCTTTGGGACTTCGTCGGCATTGGTGTCCTGCCTGCGTGTAAATAAAGAGAACGCAAATTAATATGATGCTTTTTCTCGAGGAAAAAAATCTAAATGGTTTATCTTTGATGCATTCATCGGCACTGACGTCATACGATATGAGACAAAAGAAAAAGATTGTTTCTTGTTTGGCTCAGTCTTTTTGATCAATAGCCTGTTTTTTTTTTTTTTTTTGGTGGTGGTGCTTGTTTTATGGTGCAAGAACAACTGTGTCACACCTTAGAACAGTAACAAGCAAAGGTAGCTAAAGGCGACTATACGTTAAGTCCAATCAACGGGAAGAAACACAGGTCCCCAGAATACACCGTATAGACAGCAGAGGTCTGGAACCAAATATTAAATATCCTTCGCCATATTGCTACGTCGGTTAAAAAGTAAACACGGTCTACAGCTCGCTCGTCATTCGCTAAGACGGTCGATAACTCAGACAGCAGACATACACTGAAACGTAAGCGCTTAGAGACAGGTCACTCGATCAGAAAATAGCGAACTCTTAAATGTTGCTGACAATGAGGACATAGTGATGGGGCGTGAAACATCCCCTTAGAAAAATTTATGAATTACTGTGCTGGTAAACCTCTTACGTTATTTGATTTTCAAACAGCTGAGCAAAACTGAACGTGCTCAGACATTTCTCTCTTTACTTATTCTGATCATCAATAAACTGACACACAATATTTTTAGCACAACGCAATCCAACTTTCAATAATCCCTACAAAAGAATGGCCCTGACTAACATGAATCACTTACCTCCAAAAAATCTTCGTTACTTGAACTACTGCAATACAGCGAGCACTAATACTGCCAGCTAAATAAAAGATTCTAACTACTGAAGGCACTAACTACTGATAGGCATAGTTAGCAAATGAAAGATTTTGATAGAGAACAAACAATGTATTTACCTTAATAATATTCAAAAGTCATAATATAAATATCAGTTCATGATATCCAGCATTACAAATTTACTTTTTCTGATGGACACACGCCCAGATCGTCCGCTCTCAAAATTCTGCCATTTCTCTCCTCATATCCACCACTGCTGGGGGCTCACCTCAAACTGCGCAACGCTACGCGCTGTTCACCTCCAACTGCCCAACACTACAATAGCGAATATTCCAACAATGCCAACCAGCCACAGACTGCACACAGCAGAGCCAGTGATTTTCATACAGAGCGCTACGTGGCGTTACCAACATAAAAACCTAAACAGTCTACTTAAAGGTGTACCCACTTAACAAATGGCGATGGCTGAAAAGACAGTGCCCAATACGCAACCCGGGTAAAGTGATCTCTTCGCGACCCAAGAGGAGGTCGGCCAAGCAGATGGGAGAGGTTTAATTCCCCAGAGCTTGTTCCCGTGAAGAGAAGACCAGTGGTGGCGCTAAAGCAACACCATCTGCATACAGACGGCAACACGGAGATCAGCCGAAGGAATGGAAGAGCTAGCAGGCCGAGATATGTGGATTGCAGCATTGGCGGCAGCGACAGAAGTCTCACTTCGCGTCAGGCCGGCGTTACCAGGAACCAGCATGAACATCACAGTGGCTCCCTCAACAACGAGCAAGTAGAAGCTTTCTTGCACCCATATCACGAAGGGATGGACCGTGTACACAGTGGCTCCCTCAACAACGAGCAAGTAGAAGCTTTCTTGCACCCGTATCACGAAGGGATGGACCGTGTACAGCACACAGAGGCTCTGAAGGGCACTGAGTGAATCAGAGCATATCATAATATTAGCCTGTTTCGCCAGATGTACTGGGTGGCCTGATACAGGTCAAAGAGCTCTGATGTAAAAATTGAGCAGTATTTCGGAAGCCGATATCGAAAATAATCGGAGCCAGTGACGAAGGCACACCCGACAACACGGTCGGTCTTAGAGTCATGAGTATATACGAAGGTGCCATCGCTAGGTTGCGTGCGAGGTTCGAGATACTTACAGCTATGGGTCGAAATCGGGTTAGTGTCCTCAGGAAGCGAATGAAGTCCATGATGAATACGGGCCGCCGCACGAAGACAAGGCAGTAAAGGGTTCACACCCATCGGGATCGTGACATGTAGCTTGAAATTAAACTGCTGTCAAAAGCGAACTCCTTGAGGTAACAGAGAAGAAGGGCGCGCCCCAAATTGGCGGTCAACGGAATCATCGAAAAAGAGGGCATATGATGGGTGGTCGGGCATGGAAAACAAACAGCATGCGCATTCGCTGAGGAGGACATCACGCCAGTATGAGAGTGGTAATTTGGCGGCCTCTGTATAGAGACTCGCAACTGGGTTAGAGTAAAAGACGCCAGTGGCCAAACGTATTCGACGATGGTGGACTGTGTTCAGACGGCGTAAGATAGACAGACGTGGAGAGGTATAAACGAAACACAAGTAGTCTACTTTCTAAAGGACAAGAGGTCGGTACAAACGGGGAGGAAGTGCCGCTTAGGACACACAGGACACTGAGGGCCGGGTACAGCGTTCAGCCAGATTATATATGTGGGAGGACCAAGAAAGTGGCCTATCAAGCACGAACCCCAGGAACGTCGGAGGAAAAGCACACGCCTAAAATGTAAGGACGGCGAAAAAGCCCGTTACTCCACCAGAAATTCATACAAACAGTCGTAAAATAATTTAAAATCAAGAGTCAATTCAACGGCTGAGAAGAGTGAAGCAGATAGCCTAGTTTTTACATAAATCCGCCTTTCCGTTTCCTCGAGGAAAAACAAAACGTTCATATGTCCTAAAATAACTTATTACGCTAATAAGGCAATAATTCAGTACCAGGTCCAGTTTCCGTCCTCTTCTACAGCTGCATGTAGCCGCAGCGGAATAGAGGTCAAGAGGTTTCCGGATGAATCTGTTATTCTGTGACAACTCTTACCATGCGTCATTAACTGCTTTGGACAGCGCTGGCATGGTTGTCGGTGCTGATCTTCTACAACTAATAATTTTCTCCATCTCAGCCCATACTGACTCTGTGGGACTGAGGTCACCACCTTTGGAAGGCCAGTCCAACAGCTCAACTCCGTGTCCAACTGAAACCAGTGTTTGACGCAGTTCATTGTGTGGGGAGGTGACCGGTCATGTGGGAAGATTATTGTACCTTTCGAAAATCTCTGACGGGGATAAGGAAGCAATACGTTCTCCTTTATTTTGCAGTAGTAATGGTAGAAAACGGGTCCAGTAACCACAGAACCCACAACCACTTGCTGAAATGCATCCCTAAACAATGAGAGCAGTTCGGCCATACCTTTGCTTCTGATGGACACATTTGCTTTCAAATCTTACTCCACTTGGTCGTTATACAAGGACAAAGGATTTGATGCAGTAGAAATTACCACCTCGTCTGTAAATATAACTTTCTCCCAGTACGAAACTGGTTTCCTTCCGTATGACAACGCGAAGTTTAATCTGGCAGCCCTATGTTGCTTCTTTAACATTTTCTTAACCGCCGATTTTCGTCCATATCTTCGTTTCTCGTTAAGACAACGATGAACAGTTAACCGGCTAACATATATATGGAGGATGCTCCTAATTTCTGTTCTAGTCCTGAAAGGGTCTTCACCACTGCAGTGGAGTATACTATTGTCTTGATCCTCCACGTTAGTCCGTGGACGTCCAGAGCGACGACCGCCGTTGATTTGGCCTTCCTCCACCATCTTCTTGAGAGCAAGAATGCGATGTTTGTCAAATTCCTTGAGCTGTGACATTTCATAGATAAGAACCTAATAACAAGGCAAGAGGGAACGAGGTGCGATACAAGGTGGAGAGTACATCCTGCGCATCAGAAGTCTCATTCATTCACGGTTACATGCCTTGGAAAATATTTAATAAATTATTTTCTTATGAGTATTGTTTAGAGTATCGTGTAATTTTACATATTTTGTCTACAAACATTATACGCAGTAATAATAAACACAATGGCTTCAGAGACTGAAGGTAAATTTTAAATTCACTTTGTGATGCTGGTCATGTTGCTCCGGCTATCGTATTTTAGTCAACTGTGTTACCTCACATATTACACCACAGAAGTCTGTAACAGTGCTTCATAGAAATGGTAGGATACTGTAGTAAATAAAGCACTGAGCTACTAATCACTTGTTATAGCGTTCTAATCCTGCCATTTCGACACGCCTCCTCTGGTTTCCTTACTATAGATACACCTCAGTTTGAGCGGGAAATCAACTTTCGGTTGTTAACCTTAGATGTTCAACTCAGTTTCAGATAATGATAGCCGCAGGTACATGAACACAACGTGCGATACCTCTTAGGCAAACTATAATGTAGTCTTATCAGGCGAAAAAATCGACCTGGTGGAGACTGTGCAGAGTTTCAGAGTTTGTTTTGAAACGTTTTCCTACATGGACAATAAGCTTACCTTGTTTGGAAAATTTGATAACGTTGCTGATTAAGGTATTTTAAGATTTAACGAAAGTCCTTCATCTACGACTATGTTAAAAGTAATCTTCTCAACAGCATAAAATAGCTGATTGTGGCTCGATTGCTGGCCGCATTTTGCAGCATTTCGCTGGTTACAAGGGAAAAAGCTTACTGACCATAAAACTAATCTCCCAGAAGGAAAAAGAGGAACGAAAGGAAACCTTTCATGTTGGGAGGTTATGAGACTTTTATTTCCGTGATTACAAAATTTACTGAAACGAACAATGAAGTTGGCAGTATGAGCACACTATAGGCGTCAGCATGATGTAGGAGTACCTGGCGCCTGAAATGTTGGAGAGCCAGTCTAGGTCAGGAACATGGAGAACTGGAGGCCACGACACTATGAAATACCGAAATTTGTATGCATTGCTTGCACATGAAATTACTATTGCAGTGTAGTTATAGAGCCCACTATGTCAACTGCTTATTTTCCGGTGAGTAACAGCAGTGGTAAACAGTCTCTCACTACATCTGTATACTGAAACTGATGTTCTACACTGTCAGAATTTCGGGATGGCGACATAGTGGAAGGCCTCTTGAGTCTGATGTGAGTTTTGAAACGTTGAAATATTTCTGTCCATTGTTGAAGTGGATATTACAGTTAGTGTAATTCCGCGAAAATGTGAACTTCAATCACGTAGAATGAGTAAATTGCAACGGAAAACAGTTGTTCTTCTGTAACATTTTCTTCCTTGTACTACATGAAATAGGTAACGTCGACCACGTTATCTCTAGAGAATGATTGAGACATTTAACGGAAGAAGTTAACATCCTCTGGCTTTCAATGTGGCATTTACTAACATTTTTAGTATTTTACAAGTGTCGTTGCTAAGCCCAAGTAAATGAAGTAATGAAATGCAGTTTCCGTTATGAAGTAACGACTTTATCAATTGATTTAGTGTTACGGTAATCCACGAATAACCGCTGATGTCCGCTATTAAGATGAAAAGTAGTCCCTAGACAGTGTAAGGTGTCAGGCAAATCCAACACCTTCCATGAAAACCCTGACATGATAGGCCAATCCAGTAGTATGTCACATAGCTCCGAATAAATCGCGACATTAAATTAACCAAAGTAATACGAGTAACGAGTGAGCAAATGGAATACCACAGACTAACACAAGAATGCCTAAATGCATGTCATACCTTCCCACCGTGAGGCAGACGCGGTTCCAAGGGGAGAAACGAGAACAGAAACCGAGAGCAGAACCGTGTTAGGCGAGAAGGCCCTACGATAAGGGACAGACACCCACGTCGCCAGCTAACCGCTGCGACCACACCACCCGCAAGTTTTTAGCGTGAGACTTTTTCGCGTCTCTGTTACGTTAGGACCACCCCCCAGCCCATGTTAAAAGCTAGAGCCCTCCAGAAGAACAGTATAGATCTTACGATAACACAAAAAGGGCAATCAGACAGCCTGCACAGCAACAAACACATTTAGAAATTCTTGATGAACAAACTTCATCATAAACACATTCGGAACCACAAATGTATGTTTCAAGACAGTTTCGATCGTGCAATGAAGCAGCAAGGTTAGCCAGACAAGATACCGAATCAATGCCTGACAATGGAAAGCCAGGTTGCGAAGAGTACAACGCAATGCATTCAGCTACACGTTCACAACCGATGGAAGTAAATTATTGCGTACCACTCCAACGATACTACGCAAGGGTAGGCGAAAGTTACAGTGGACGATATCCAATGGATCTACCACAACCGGAAAGAACGACGGGAGAAATGATGAGAAACAAAAGTGGCGAAGAATCGCGAATTTCATATGGAACTATGACGAAGTACGACAACGATCATTTCCTCACAGTCAGAAAATTTCAACACTTTCGAGAAGGAAACTCATTACATCCACGAACTTTTATTGATCAATTCCGACTAGGATTACCAGAACACTGGACGCTAGCACACAAATTAGACTTTATATGTGCACACGTGTCTGGAACATTCGCAGAAACCATACAGAATGTTGCAGCGACATACCGATCGTACGAAGATTTCAGAGAGAAGTTTCTCTCACGATATTGGTCCAGGGAAACACGGAACAGAGTGATGTACGAATTATTACAGAACCCATATTTTGAAAATTCAGGAGAGAAGAGTCCCGTGAAATTTTTCGAAGTAACGGCAAACAAAGATCAATGCTTAGATGTACCATACTGTGACGGAGAGTTGATTAAATTATGCACGATGAAGCTACCATTGAAATACCAGCAATCATTAATAGGTCGCGGAGGCAATGACGTCGAAGCATTTAAAGGTATTCTAAGGGAACTAGAGTTCATATTTTCGGAAGATGACACAAGAAAAAGACGAAGCGCGCGTGAAAACGAAAGCAAAAAGCAGTGGAATCCACAAGACACAGTACGAAGAAACAATAATTACGAACCATGTGATAACTTCGCACCAAGAAACGACAATAGATTTCAACAAAGAACCGATTATGGATTTAGAAGACAATATGGCAATAACTATAATTCACCCAGGAACGGCAACAACTATTACAGAGGGAATAACGACAACCGGAACGGGTACTGGAGAACCAATATACGGACAAATTATCAACAAAGAAACCACTATCAACAAGCTGAACAAGAAAAGAGAATAAAGATAGAAGAGGTGGAGGTAAGACCACCAAACCCCGATAAACGTTCGATTTGACAGCTAAGCGCCCATGCCAAAGAGAATGGCGCACCGACCCAGAACAATTGCAGCACCTTGAACAGAGAAGTAAAAATCTTATCACGAGAAGAGAAGAAGGAAGAAACAAATCCGCAGGGACCAGATGAAAACGAAGACAAGAAAATAACAATGTCGTGTTGGGACGAAATTAATTGGGAGAAAACTGACGAGGAAGATGAATTACCAGAGGCATGCACAACGAATGTAGGAGGAAAGGACGAAGTAATGAGTATTGCAGAGCTATTTGAGATGGAAACCAGGGAAAGCGCAGTCGACAGAAATTGAAAATAAGTTACGAGTGGGCACACAACCGAACGTATATAATGAAGGAAGTTATGAAGCGATAATTAGAGCATTTAGATGCGATTATGTGGAAGTAGCGACGAAGAAGGAGAAGATAGACGAGGATGAGGAAAAAGTAGAGGATGTTGAAGAAAGCGTAAATGAAGGAAGAAATAGAGAAGAGGAAATAAAATAGAGAGAAGTAGCAGTCGAAGCTTATCCTACAGAAAGTTCGAATTCACAAGGGAAATTCCTAAAAAGACTCATGTATGATTCAGTGGAGGATTCGTTGATGCAAGAAGAAGAAGAACAGAACCAACCCTTTCAAATTCAACGAATTGTGAAGGCCATGGTAAAGCATATCCCAGTCAATATTGTAATTGATAGCGGAAGTGAACTGACTGCGATCTCAGAAAATTTATTCATGGAGTGTAATGCCAATGAGGAATTGCCAGTTCTGAAAACACGTAAGATTAAAGTAAGAGGTCCTATTAGAAACAATGCTGCAGAAGGTACGAGACAAACAAGGTTAACTCTTTCGTGCCAAGGTCAAAAGATCGGAGCCAACTTCGTGATTATACCTAAACTACCTGTAGATTTGATTATAGGTGCAGATTCTTTAAATGAGAGACGAGCGATAATAGATATGGGGAAAGGTAGCGTAACATTGGGGAATGTTACACTTCTCTTTGAGCAAAAGCTGAAATTAGAAGAAATACCGGTTATAAACAAACAATTAAGAATGATCCGAGATAAAGAGGATGAAGAATTAGAATGGTATGCACAAAAGGGGGAATCGCCTCAACTCATGTTAGAAGTCCATAAAGAAATCGACGAAAAATTGCAAGAAGTTCAAGGTATTTCAGAACACAGTAAAAGAGAATTAGAGGGTATTTTACGAGATAGAGAAGAGGTATTTTTACATAAGACTGGCAGTATTAAACACTTTCAGTACAAGTTTGAAGTAAAACAGCATAAACCATTTAGAGTGCCACCCTATACAATCCCATTAAGCTACAGGAATAAAGTATTCCAGGAGATATCTAAAATGTTAGATGACGATATTATTGAACCAGCTACCTCCACATATAACAGCCCGCTCCATATTGTACAAAAACGAGATGGGAGCATCAGGTTAGTGCTTGATTCCAGACAGATCAACACAATCATAATCACTGAGACAGATCGCCCAGAAAAATTAGAGGAATTGATACAAAACTTTCACGGTGCTAAGATATTTTCATCAATTGATTTACGGAGTAGTTTCTGGCAAATAGAATTGGCCCCAGAATGTAGAAAATTTACAGCATTTATCGTATTCGGTAGATGTTACCAGTTTAAACGATTGCCATTTGGTTTAAACATATCATCAGCAGCGTTTATTAGGGGATTTAATACTATACTCAGTCCTGAAATTTTATAAAAAATTACTTGTTATGTTTATGATGTGATTATAGCAGAACCCTCTTGGGAACATCACAACGACACATTAAATCAGTTTTTACAGATCATAAAGAGCATGGGGTCACAGTAAATATAACAAAATCCAAATTTGGAAGGCGAGATGCCAAATTTCTAGGACACATAATTTCCGAGAAAGGGGTAATGCCCGACCCAGAAAAACTAACGGCAATCAAAGAATTCTGTACTCCATATAATAAGAAAACTCTCAGAGGATTTCTAGCTCTCACCGGAATCTATAAAAAATTTATTTGGGTCGACTCTCTCGCAACACCACGCCTATGTGCATTGACTGGAAAAAACACGCCATGGGTATGGCCATGGGATCAACAAGCCAATGAAGAATTTTTAAAAGTGAAAAACGCACTAACAATAGCACCGATTTTAGCACATCCTGATCTAACACAAAATTTTTGTATGGCCACTGATAGCGCGAAAACAGGTTTAGGAGTTGTTTTATTCCAAGAATACGAACAGGCAGGGCTAAGATCATATAGAACAATTGCATTTGCCAGTCGGGTACTCACAAAAAGCGAGAAAAACTATTCAGTCACGGAGCTGGAAGCATTGGCCATTGTATGGGGCTTCCAACGTTTTCGATACTTCCTATTCGGAAGAAAAACAAAAGTATACACTGACCACAAAGCATTAGAATTTCTGTTATCTGCCAAACTGACTCATGGGAGGTTTGCCAGATGGATGTTAATACTACAAGAATTTGACTTCACCATTACATACATACCAGGACCAGCGAATGTATTAGCAGATGCTTTATCACGATGTCCACAGGGTGCATCCAATAACATAGGTTTGGAAGCAGCAGAAGACCAGTTTACAATGTACTATATGAAACAAGTACCTTTCGAAAACTACATTACGGCAGCATTGAAAAACATAGGCAAAGAACAGGACAAGGATCCCGAAATACTAGGAATCAAACACAAGTGGAGAAGTAAGGATTTTCCAGATATTCGACAGCACTATCTCGTAAAAAACAATGTTTTATTTTTTAGACGAAATGTTGCAACGAATGAATGGTTAATTTATATCCCAGATGAACTAATTAATAAGTACATATGGTATACACATTTCAGTGATGGACACCTTGGACCAAAGAAATGCTTTTTAAAAATAAAACAAACACGCCATTTTCCTAATATGGAAAGACGAATTAGAACAGTATTAGTCAAATGCAAAAAAATCTGTGAGGGCTAAACACGTCACTTCCCAAACCAAACCACCTATGTTTCCAATAATCCCTAAAAGATTAAAACAAATAGCTACAACAGATTTGATGGGGCCCCTCCCACGCACAAAAAATGGATATATTTTCATATTTGTCGTTTTGGAACTTACTTCTAAATATGTTACCTTGACAACATTAAAACGGGCTACAGGTCTTACTATAAGTAAAGCATTTAGACAAGATTTTCTCAGACAAATAGGTCGAGTGGAACGAATAATTTCGGATAATGGCCCACAATACAAATCAGTGCAATGGCAAAACACGTTAAAAAACACAAAATAAAACCCATCTATATATCTAAGTATAAACCTAGCGTAAATCCAGCAGGACGATCTATGAAGGACATAGGCACTTTATGTCGATTATATGCAGGCAAAAGACACAACACTTGGGATATATACCTTAAAGATTTTCAAGAAGTAATAAATGAAATGCCACATAGCACTACACTACTACCTCCAGTTACTGTACTTAAAAATACTGAACCCCCAAACATAACCAGAGAAAATGTTAGATATCCTATTGTACCACGTAGACAGCACAAACAAGTCATAGCAACAGCACTCTCCAACATCAGAAATGCAGCAATTAAAAGAAAAGAAAGAGGAGATAGAACAGCAATTAAAAGAACATTCTCAGTAGGCCAGAAAGTACAGAAAGTATTTGTAAAACACACCATCTCTCCAACAAACAGAAACACAGAATACATAAGTTTTACGCTACTAGGACCTGTCATAATTAGCCGAATTGCTCATGATAATGCTGTGGAACTAATGAACCCAAAAACAGGCAAAACCTTAGGACTTCACCATGTGAGCCATATCAAAAAGTTTGAAGATTAATTTTATTACTGGTAAATTATCAGCACAATATTTCAAGATTATGTTGCAGATAAGATCGTCAGGAGAAAGAAGAATGAAGAGAGAGGAAGGTGGGAAAAAGAAAGTAGTTTCAATAAAAACAAAAACAAAAATAACACCAATAGTACCATTGATTAAGGTGAAGGAATAAAACGTAGATAATCTAACAGCATGAAATACTAAAATGCTATACACCACGACACTGCACAAAAATAAAAAACGAATTTGAGGTTTCTTGTAGAAGTTAAGATTCAAAATATCTTAGAATTGTAACATGGAAAGGGCGCCGAAATTTGTAAAGCTTTTTAAGAAGGCGTAAAACAATTTAGGTACCACACATATGTTAGATGATTATAAGTAAAACTTTTTGTAAGAACCATTGTAAAACCTCCAGCAAAGACCAGATGCAACGACCCACAAGTTGCAACGCGAGAAGTATCAAGAAAGAAAAGGATGTAATTAGCAAGACACGATTCCTACAAGGCAGAAGCGCCTAGAGAAGGGAAAGGACAGCGAGACCAACAGAAGGCCTTTGTAACTGAAGTGGACAATAAATCTAACCACTAGGCGGAACCCTGCTGGAACGAACATGGAGCCGCACAGTGACGGAGCCCTGCAGAGATGGGACGCTGAACGTCGGAAGGGTCCCCGAGCGCCCCCACACAGCGGAGCGAGCAAAAAACGGCCCGACGAGAAGACCGCTTGGGCAAGCCACCACTGGCAAAAAATACATGTAAAAGTCACACTACCGCTATTAAACAGCACGCTGATGCACGAAACTGAAGAAAACGTCCACAAAGTAAAAATGACACGCCCAAACCATTTATCAAACTGTTACCAGGAGGCGAACTTCAAAGCGACTTGTTATCAATAAATATTTCCATATCCTGCCCAGAGAAGAACCAAGAATCAAGTAAGAAGCAGAGAAAAAGCAGGAAGAACAGACGTTGAAGATTCACAAGATTGAGACCAAGAAAGAACATGGGTGAAGAATAGACGACATACCTTCCCAAATCCCTATCCTATTGTAAACTAGGCGTCTGCAAAGTATTACAACGAAAAACGACCGCTTTCAGCGACACATAACGATGACTTTCACGCATACAAAGCCAGTAAACCACGAGATTCTGCACTCACAGCTGCATTCCATCATGGGACCTCCACAACAGAAACACACACTTGCAATGCCAACAAGGAACGACGAACGAAGCTGTACATCAAATACTTGCCCACATCCATCTCGCTCAAGTCCATCACCTTCGTGCAAAAACATTCGCCAACCTCATGCTTAAACATTCATAGGATTGTGTGAATGTGTGAAATCAAATTATGTGATGTAGGAATTGTGCAAAAGAAACATGTGAAAAACTAAATAAGTTAAGCACACCAGACAGCTAATAAACTACAAAATAACAGTTATTGACTATGGTCTTAAATAAAAAATAGACTATCGATAAAAATAAGTCATTATTTCTGAAATGGACAGTATATAAAGAACAAAAGTAAGGCATAATAAACACTAAAACTATATGCCACTTATTTTCTCCTCATAAAAATAAAAGAATAACTACATTTTACTTATTTTCTCCTTATAAAAACAAAGAATAAAGAATCATCTTGTTGGATGTTTTCCCTTTTTTTACATTTGTACCATTTATTAGGATAATATCTCAATACTTGTGTATGTATATCTCTTTGTCAAAGCAATTCTTGGAAATAATTCTTATTTGTTAGTGTAACAATGATGAAATGAGTGTCTAGAAACAAAAACATTTTACTTGTACATGATATTTAGAAAATGTGTTAGGAATAGATTTTACTTAATTACTACATTTATAAAAACAATATTTCTAAGAAAATCGATGTGAAAGACTCAACACTTTCGATAACAAACTTCTTAAAAAACAAAATTCACACTTAAATAAAGAAAGAAAATAATAAAAAATTAATAATAGCATAAAAATATTCTTCTCTTGTCATTTTTAAGAATAATGTGGAAGAATATAAAAATGTAAATTAGTAATACAAACTAGCATAGAATCAGAATAACGTGGCTGAACAGTAGGCAACAAAATTTAGATAAAGCAATAATTTTTGACTGACTTAGACAACGATTCAATCATTGCCTAACTTCAGTGCAAAAATTAAGTTCGAAGGGTGGTGATATGTAAGGTGTCAGGCAAATCCAACACCTTCCGTGAAAACCCTGACATGATAGGTAAATCCAGTAGTATGTCACATAGCTCCAAATAAGTCGTGACATTAAATTAACCAAAGTAATACGACTAACGAGTGAGCAAATGGAATACCACAGACTAACACAAGAATGCCTAAATGCATGTCATACCTTCCCACCGCAGTTCCGAGGGGAAAAACGAGAACAGAAGCCGAGAGCAGAACCGTGTTAAGCGAGAAGGCCCTACGAAAAGGGACGGACACCCACGTCGCCAGCTAACTGCTACGACCACACCACCCGCAAGTTTTTAGCGTGAGACTTTTCCGCGTCTCTGTTACGTTAGGACCACCCCCCAGCCCATGTTAAAAGCTAGAGCCCTCCAGAAGAACAGTTTAGATCTTACGATAACACAAAAAGGGCTACACCACCTGCAAGTTTTAGTGTGAGACTTTTTCGCGTCTCTGTTACGTTAGGACCACCCCCCAGCCGATGTTAAAAGCTAGAGCCCTCCAGAAGAACAGTATAGATCTTACGATAACACGAAAAGGGCTACACCACCTGCAAGTTTTAGTGTGAGACTTTTTCGCGTCTGTTACGTTAGGACCACCCCCCAGCCCATGTTAAAAGATAGAGCCCTCCACAAGAACAGTATAGATCTAACGACAACACTAAAGGACCACACCAGCTGCAAGTTTTAGCGTGAGACTTTTTCGCGTCTCTGTTACGTTGCAAACTTTAAAAACATTGCCCCACCACGAAAAGTAAAACGTTTCTCATTGGATAGACAGAATTTTTGTAGGCGCAGCTTAAGGTTAAGATTGAGACCCTGATTGGTCAGATGAAAACACAGCCAGATAGTTTTTTTTAAACCAACTTCGGTAAATTGTAGTAATGAGAAGTTAGGAGAGAGTTGCTTCCGAGAGGGCGAGCTGGACGGAGCTGCGCCGGCCGCCACCCCCTGACAAACACCGACAAGGTAATGAACGCACGCGATGCCGCATTTTTGAGCGCATAAGGCTTCACTCAGAACTGCAGAAGTCTCATGTGTTACATCCCCTTTTTACGTAATACTAGTGTCGATCGTCAATTAAAGCTCATGGTGTTCACATTTGCCCCTTGAAGTAAAAATCTGAAACCCAACGATTTTTCTGTTATATAATTATTGAGAAGCCACATCAGCCACTGTAATTTACGACAAAATAGATAAGTACTTAAAGATAATTGAGGGTCACTGTAGACCATTTTGATAGTTTTCTCTCTTGTGAAACTTAATTTAAACCTAGATTATAGATGTGATATGGCATAGGTCATCCTTCGAACCATTGTAGAACTTGGAAACCCATTCAGGGAATATTCATTCACATTTTTGTTGAACGCAGTTGGTTTTTACCATCCTGTATTAAAACATTTCCTTTTGTCAATCGTGCAATTAATAAACGATGTTTTGTGAGTGGAATAAAATTTCCAATGGTAAACTTAACTGCTTTTTCGACGTTATTTTACCAGCTAACTAAAAATAGGAAAGCCTTGAACCCCTTCCACTAAATTTAGTTAGTATTAAGATTCCTTTACAGGGAGTGCAGTGGAGCTGACACTGAAATCATTAAGTATTTGGTTATATCATCGCTAGTCTCACTGAACTCTTCTGAATTCTACATGTCATGTGTGGTCTGACGTCTCCTTACCAGCAACAGGTCCCAGGTTCAAACTAGTCAATTCCCTAAAAAACACGCTCAGAGCGTCGTTGCGCGAAAGTGGTAGGGAGACACGATATAGAACAGACACCACGCAGAATTTTTAGAACAGAACTAAATACACTACTGGCCATTTAAATTGCTACACCAAGAGGAAATGCAGATGATAAACGGGTATTCATTTGACAAATATATTATACTAGAACTGACATGTGATTACATTTTCACGCATTTTGGGTGCATATATCCTGAGAAATCAGTACCCAGAACAACCACCACTTACCGTAATAACGGCCTTGATACGCTTGGGCATTGAACTAAACAGAGCTTGGATGGTGTGTACAGGTACAGCTGCCCATGCAGCTTCAACACGATACCACAGTTCATCAGGAGTAGTGACTGGCGTATTGTGACGAGCCAGTTGCTCGGCCACCATTGACCAGACTTTTTCAGTTGGTGGGAGATCTGGAGAATGTGCTGGCCAGGGCAGCTGTCGAACATTTTCTGTACCCAGAAAGGCCCGTACTGGACCTGCAACATGCGGTCATGCATTATCCTGCTGAAAGGCAGGGTTTCGCAGGGATCGAATGAAGGGTACAGTCACGGGTCGTAACACATCTAAAATGTAACGTCCACAGTTCAAAGTGCCGTCAATGCGAACAAGAGGTGACCGAGACGTGTAACCATTGGCACCCCATACCAACACCGAGGTGATACGCCAATATGGCGATGACGAATACGCGCTTCGTATGTGCGTTCACCGCGATGTCGCCAAACACG
Organism: Schistocerca nitens; assembly: GCF_023898315.1. Lineage (NCBI taxonomy): Eukaryota > Metazoa > Arthropoda > Insecta > Orthoptera > Acrididae > Schistocerca > Schistocerca nitens. The sequence continues at coordinate 957,492,085 of NC_064616.1, forward strand.
GATGCGACCACCATGATGCTGTAAACAGAACCTGGATTCATCCGAAAAAATGACGCTTTGCCATTCGCGCACCTAGGTTCGTCGTCGAGTACACCATCGCAGGCGCTCCTGTCTGTGATGCAGCGTCAAGGGTAACAGCAGCCACGGTCTCCGAGCTGATAGCCCATGCTGCTGCAAACGTCGTCGAACTGTTCGTGCAGATGGTTGTTGTCTTGCTAATGTCCCCATCTGTTGACTCAGGGTCCGAGACGTGGCTGCACAATCTGTTACAGCCACGCGGATAAGATGACTGTCATCTCGACAGCTGGTGATACGAGGCGGTTGGGATCCAGCACGGCGTTCCGTAATACCCTCCTGAACTCACCGATTCCATATTCTGCAAACAGTCATTGGATCTCGACGAACTCGAGCAGCAATGTCACGATACGATAAACCGCAATCGCGATAGGCTACAATCCGACCTTTATCAAAGTCGGAAACTTGATAGTACGCATTTCTCCTCCTTACACAAGGCACCACAACAGCGTTTCACCAAGCAACGCCGGTCAACTGCTGTTTGTGTATGAGAAATCGGTTGGAAACCTTCCTTATGTCAGCACGTTGTAGGTGTCGCCACCGGCGCCAACCTTGTGTGAATGCTTTGAAAAGCTAATCATTTGCATATTACAGCACCTTGTTCCTATCGATTAAATTTCGCGTCTGTAGCACGTCATCTTCGTGGTGTAACAATTTTAATGGCCACTACTGTAACTACATGTTTGAGTCCATTTGCCACAGAACGCCACAAGCATTTGCTGCGAACTAAATTTTACCTGTTTTGGGAAACTACTTCTAAAAATGACCAAGAAGCACTGAATGTTTCTTTTAAGCACGTGTGCAGCAGCAGCAGCGTGAAGAAGTTTATAGCGATAATAGCACTAATAATCCAGGTATCTGGTGACGAAAATCTGAAAATGCCTACGAATCCAGGCTATGATGGCTTTAAGCGTCTTTACATCCCGCTGACATTACATTAGCATAATTTCCGCTTCTGAAGCCTACTGATAATTAACCACTTAATAGAGAGTTGGGAATTTTTTACCGTGTCTAATTTATAAGCTAAGCACATCATACGTTACGACACAATCACAAGTGTAGCAAATTCGGGTTTCAGTGGTGTGGTGGACTGATCCTAGTTTTTTAGTTGCGAGGTATTGGTTAGATTCCCACACACGAGTAGAGCTGCTTCCGCTTTTGTAATACTAAGTGATGAACGGCAGGTTGCATCATACTTCAGAATCCTCATTATAAACGTCCTATCTCTTCTCTACCAACTGGGACAGAGTCAGTTTGGTTGGGCCATAGCGAAGACGGAAGTCGCTGCTGACATACATTCTGTCGCCAGTGAGCTTCCATGAGCTAAAACCGTTATTTTATTGAATAAGCCAATGGTCACTTAAGATCACGTTACCCATAATTTATTTGAGTTTGAGACGTTTAAAAATTTCGTGTTGGACTGGGTTTAGAATTTGGATTTCCTCTTCTGTGGTATTTTAACCCACTCGAGCGATAGAGCTCGATCATTTCTTTTATCTCCCAAAGACTGCAAATCCCTCTGTGTCTCCCCGAAAGGCACATATATGGGTTCGAATCCTGGTCCAGAAGAGAAGTATTCATGGTTTCATTTCAAGCCCTTAGTATGTGCACACCGAACTACTAGTAATAAATAATTTTAATTTTTTTCTTCTTGTTTTGTCAACACACCTCACTACTGGTGATCAAACAGTTCGTGGATATAAAACAACAGTGGTACGCCCCGGGCTATATCCCCGATCAGGCTAAAAAATTTTATGTCCTTTTCAGATTCAAACGTCTCGCTGTTTTTTTTAAAAAATTCTATATCTGACATCTCATTTTACTTCATTAACAGCTTGATTATATGCTAGGTTAGAGTCCCCGTCACAAAACTTTACATTATGGCACTTCGTTTTTAACACATGCAAACTTTGTTACTTGAAACTATGTTAAACGTTTTTCGTGGTTAATTAACAAGGAGATAAGGGTCTTGGCAGGACTACCGGCTAAGCACAAACATTTTCAACTTCAGATTTGGTAGCTGATACTAGTGGAAACTCCGTTGTTTCACGACCCTTTATGCCTGGTCACCAATGACGAACGTCGCTGTGAGCGAGTTTCGGTCAGGCACAAAATCTTTGCTTAGTTACAATGGCTACAGGCACTTGGTTTCAATCTAGATCAAAAGCAAAACAGTTTGTCAGGTCGCTTAAAGTTGAAACATGCGGACAAATAACTGCTCATTCATGAGTACAGAGGTATTACTGCAGATACGGTGTTATGTCTGAGGTTTCCGCTGTCAACCGCATTGTTTTTAACTGGTTGGTCTCACACTGAGTATACGACAAACCACTTGTATCAGGAACGACATTTCACTGGTATGGAGAAACCTTTTAAAGAGCAAAAGCCGCGCGGGATTAGCCGAGCGATCTAAGGCGCTGCGGTCATGGACTGTGCGGCTGGTCTCGGCGGAGGTTTGAGTCCTTCCTCGGGCATGGGTGTGTGTGTTTGTCCTTAGGACAATTTAGGTTAGATAGTGTGCAAGCTTAGGGGCTGATGACTTTAGCAGTTAAGTCCCATAAGATTTCACACACATTTGAACATTTGAACCGATCATGTGCTGTGGTAAAAATGTCACAGTTAGTGAAAGCGTATTTAAAAGATGCTCACGCTTAAAGGTAATAAAAATGGCTGCAACGACAGACACAAGGATCACATGCAAGACTTTGCACCGAGGCTACTAGAGTGCATATCAGTAATCGTGCTTCGAATCAAACAGTAGATCGCTATGACTGACAGCAGTGCGAGAATGCACGATTCTCAGAAATTTCTACCGAACGGATATAGCACACTTGAGCTCACTTCAGATAGTAGCTGACACGCTGTTCGTTGGCATTGTTTTTCTTTTCGTAGCTCTGTGGCTTGATAGTCACTTCCCCAAAATGGTCGTTGTTTGTTGCCAGGTTCATTTCTCATTTCTTGCGTGTTGTTAATTATGATTGCCTTGAAGTGAATCATCGTTATTTTCATAGTGCTTTACAAAAGAGTTGAAAAATTTCTTCTAAAATATACTACATATTCCCACAACAAATTAGAAAGAAATGTTGTCTTTTTTAGAAACCGCACGAAGGTACATGAAACAACCATCCAAGCACATGTCTGAATGATACGGGTTCCGGAATAAAAACACATCGGCCTTGAAGAGTGAAATTATTTTTTATTAAAATTATGTAATTCCTTGTTTACCATTAATTATTAATTCAAAAGAACGAGGATTGTTTTACAGTCTTAAAGATGAATAAAGGAAAAACCAGAAAACGGTTTTCAGGAACCGATCGATAAGTAAATGGACAGTATCCAATGGGTACCTTTGAGAAATTCGAAAAAAGTTCTACTTCTCTACAATTTGATTATGCCGTTTGACCTTGCTTAGTGCGATTAAGGATCGTAATTCACTTCTGAGTCTTACATGCTATGCTAAACATTTATTATGTGATACATTTTGTTTCTGTAGGCGTTTAAGAAAACTTGGTGAATGCGTTACATTCCGAAAAAAGGCTGAAACATAATGTAATACATAACATCGTAAACCCTTTATTACAAGAAAATTATCTAAAGACATATATTTTTGCCTGAACTTCAAAGTGAGTGTAAAAAGCCGAAGACGGCTTCTGAATGAAACGTCTTTCTGCATACTGGTTAGTGGGCAGCTTAATTGAATTCGTGTTGGGTAACGACGACGGATCTGAAATTTAGATCCTATATAAGTATTTCAAGGCCATGAATTAACATGAATCTTCGAAGTTGGGATATTTTCAACAGCGTCACAAAGAATTTGCAACGTCGTCGAGGAGGTCGGAACGTAGGAACTGGAGACAACAATTACAATGCGAGGAATGTCGCTAACGGTACAGTTGAATACTGAATTAACGGCGGCATTGTTATTTGTCGGAACTTCTACTGCACAAGGTGGAAGGTCATAAAACACCGAGTGTCTTACTGCCCAACTATAGGAGGTGAAGATGTCTATCTATATCAGAAGGTGATTTTTGAAATGATTATCGAAGACAAAGAAAAGGGCACTGAAAAGACTCGTTGCGTGGCACATTACTCATAAGTGATTCAAAATTTTATGAAATCACAATGTGCGCTTCTCACTATGCGTATCGCTTTTTATAGATGTTCGTTATCGTAGTCTGGCTGAATTTGGTTCATCGAAATAATAGTGTTGATGGAAACATTACAGTACTTATTCTGCCACGTTTTCTCTTATCTCATAGTCATTTCTTTCCCACGGATCATAGACCATACCATCAAGAGTAAAGTCGGTAGCAAGATCGGTACGATTCAGCGATTATGCACAAAAGCACAATGCTTTGTCGGCACAACTGCAATTTGATGATTAATGACTAATGTCTCTAACTTGTATTACTTAAAACTATACTTCCTCACTTCGACATCTGTCACTGATGCCACTTAGCCAGATAAAAGTAAGCAAATGATGTAGGTCGAACACCACAATAAAAAGACAACAGTTCCCATTAGAAGGCTATGACTGTTTATTTACTAATAATTTGCCAAATCGTGATTCTGTTTTTGAGACACAAATAACCAAATCGTTTTCTAATTGAAGCCTACTTCTGTCCTTAGTTTTCATGTTCACCATTGAAGTGAACACTAATTCACATAGATAACGTAGATAGGATGTGATGAAGGCACTATTAATTTCAAAGCTTCACTTGCCAGCTGTGGATACTATCCTTTTCTCTTCATTCAGAAGACGTCAGTTTTCTACGAATTAAATTCCATTTTAATCATGCCCTCATCACAAAAATCTGTAAGTATATCTTTTATCTTCGTACTCAGATGAGGCAGTTGTTGTGACATATCCAAACATGAGTTCCTATCAATGTACGCCCATCGTCAGATTCAGAGTTCAGGTCTGCAAAATAATTTCATAAATTCTCTTCCAGATTAGAAAAACTCTGTATCACACAAGGAATAGTACCACCGACTGGTCGATTGCAATTTCTCCGACAGTCTCCTGAACTCAAAGCAAAGGCTCAAACATCATCTCTTTGAAACACGTTGATGACAAACGAAGAGTTTGCGAGGTATCATTTGATTTTATCCTTGACTTTTATAACGTTCTCCCCTCTCCCTTGGGGGCTTTTGTTTAAAATATTTAGGTGGTTAAAAATATCAGCGAGATATGCCAATTTCAGCAACCAAATAGGATCCAAAACTAATTCACTTATCTAGGTTTAGAACCTTGTAAGAACATTAACAATTCAGGTTTTAGTCCAGAGCACATGTCAATGACTTTCCTTGGGAAAGGTACCTGACCTGTATGTGATAAAGTAACTTCTGATGGAGCGGACCCATGTTTTCACAAATGACTCTAAACAGTCGATTTTGTAATGCTTAACTTGCAATAGACTTCACAACCTTGGTCATTCCTTAAGCACATCATTTAAATCATTAGGCACAGCAATTGCAGCCAGAACTTGTCGACGAACAAAGCAGTGTGTCCGTGAAACATTTGGCATTACTGATTTTCATTTCTAAATCAGTCCACATTTAGAGCCTTAGCACCATCGCTACAAATGGCGCTACATTGTTTCCTCTGAATTTCCTAGTTCTGAGTGCTTCATAAAACCATATCGTACAAACATTGCCCAGCAGTGTTTGCGGGGAGAGCTTTGTAAACTAAAATTTCGTCCATGATACTTTCATCTGCTTCAATCCGCACAAATACCATAAAGTGTTCACAACCTGAAACATGAGTAGTTTCATGAAACTGCGAAGTAAAATGTGGACTCTTCCTTAATTTTTCCATTAACTGTTCTCGCATGTCATCAGCCATATGGTTTTCCTGCGTTCAGTGTTGTTATCAGAAAGTAGTATGCCTTTAAGATTCAAAAAATGGCTCTGAGCACTATGGGACTTAACTGCTGTGGTCATCAGTCCCCTAGAACTTAGAACTACTTAAACCTAACTAACCTAAGGACATCACACACATCCATGCCCGAGGCAGGATTCGAACCTGCGACCGTAGCGGTCACGCGGTTCCAGACTGTAACGCCTAGAACCGCACGGCCATTCCAGCCGACTGCCTTTAAGCATGCTTACCCCCTGCTTACCTTCAAAATGGTTCAGGTGGCTCTGAGCAATATGGGACTTAACATATGAGGTCATCAGTCCCCTAGAACTTAGAACTACTTAAACCTAACTAACGTAAGGGCATCACACATCTATGCCCGAGGCAGGATTGGAACCTGCGACTGTAGCAGCAGCACGGTTCCAAACTGAAGGGCCTAGAACCGCTAGGCCACTGCGGCCGGCTCCTGCTTACCTAATATAATTTCGATCACTTCCTGTGTTGCTGTTAAAATGAAAGTCTCGTCATCTGTACGCTCCTTCCCTGCTTTAGTGACTAGGTATGCGACACGGTAACTAGCTGATACCGTTTCCTCGTTGACGTTGGTTACTTAAAATCGGATAAAAATATTCTTAATTCAGAAAAACAGAAAAATAGTCAATAACATAATATTATTTTTACTCAAAAAGTAAAAATACTCTTTTACCTGTTTCATAGTAGTTGACTGCTGGTTAAGAGTTTTCGGTTTCCTTTAGAAGAAATCCAACAGTTTATCAGCTTCTTTGGTATGTTTAGTTGAGAGGTAATGCTTAAACTTTGTTGGTTTCGTACTCGCACGTGAAAATGCTTCGCCACAAATTATTCGTTGATGTTTATTGTTCCTGATAGTACAATCATATTTGGAATAATTGTCGTCAAAAAGTCTGTTTCTTCCGATTTTGATTCGCTCCAGCCACTCCCAGTTGTACCAGACATGGAAAGCTGCGCAGATCTGTTGAGAAACTTCTCCACTTCATGCTCGCTCTGAGTAAAGCGCAAAGGTAAATAATCAGATTCACACTCGCTGGCATACTCGAACAGCTGATTGAAGCGAACAGAAACGCACGACAAAGCAACCGCTGACCCTTTGTCGCACCCGCACCACCGCTGCAGCAAAGAACACAGCACTGCCCGCAGGGCGCTTGATTTCTCGATCAGTATAGTATCAATGGAACGAAAATTAAATATATTGCTTTTGAAATCACTGACATAGTTTTATTACAGTCCTGGGGTGTCGCCAGAATGTTTTTACTTGTAAAATGGTCTTGCATTCAAAAAGGATGAGAAACTGTTGACCAGTCCGTGAACAGCTGAATAGTAAGTACTCTCATGGTTTCATTTCAAGAGCAGATACTGCGGCATGGCCCGTGCGTTCACCAGGGGTCCGTCCCATGAAGTTTTTTTTTTAATGTGGCTTTATCATACTCTTTGGGCCTGAAATCCCTATGGAAACTCTCAGTGGCTGGAGACTAAGTTGTCTTTAAAAGTTGAAATTTAACTTTACTAAGGATTTAAATATTTCTATATCACCAATAGTTTCCTTCCTCAAGGTACTCAGTTATGAACGTTTTACCATGTGCATAATTTTACCCTAAGGCTTTGGGATATTTTGTGCATATTGCTTAAGCAGTAATTGTTTCTTTAATGTACCTGAAGATGGTAGCTGTGACGAAACGATTAGCCCTCTTTCGCGACTATTTTTTTCATTCTGTCAGTCAATAAGTACATGTTCAAACACTGCGTCTTTCTCCTTCTCGTTATAATTTGACAGAGTCATGACTGCAGGGACGGGATGCTTTTCAGCCACTATCCCTCGATTATTTCAAATCAGTCAGTTCTGAGAAGGAACTACGACCAGAAAACATGTGAGAGGGACGGATACATGTTTAGATCTTGCCGAAGAAATGAATTTTTTCAAAGTTACAAAGTACATAATTCTATATTATTTATGTGTAAGGTAACTAAATTCAGTGCAAATGCTATCAAATGATACGAAACTAATTTGTGTCTGTCGAAAGCTTGGGTGATGGATATGCACGGGAAACATTCACAAATTATTACGTACAAGGTGTTATACTTCCTTAAAACTGTCAAGCTAATATGAGGATACGTAAACATCACCAACCTGATATATTATTTTACTTTATCCTGGTTTCTTAGTCGGAGACACAAAAAAATTCATGAATATTTCACATACGGTTGACAGACTTGGCCTCATTTCGCTGTGACGCTCTGATTTTATTCATAAGATGTGTGCTCGCTCAATGGATCTATCCTGCCTCCGGCTACCTTCAAGAAGATAGACCGTCATGTACAGGCACGTTCACTATTCTAAATGACTGAAGCAAACCATAGCGGACGGAATGGAAGTTGTTGTCTCCGATGTTTTCATTGTTCGGTTGACAGCAGAGGAATTGCCGTTCATCCCTGTAGGTTTACTTCTGCACTTATCTAAGCCAATTGCATCCTCCTCACAGAGAACTGTGGCTCGTAGTATTTGTTTGTAGTCAGTTAGGTCAGTAAAATCTGCTATCGGTCAAACTATTAGACGTCAGTTCTTAGCTGCTGCGCAATTTTCACGAGTCTTATATGTGTCTGCCCTTTCAGGTCTTCAGAATAAGTTGTGTAACTCCTAAGTCATATTAAGTGTTTTACAGCAGATCCAGTTTATTCTTCTGTATCAATGTGGCTTTTGATGCCATACGTGCTGAGATTACGTAAAGAGTGACTTTTTAAATACTTCTCTGGTATTTCTTATTAGCAGATAGTTGAGCGGCAACTGTGTAATATCTTCAACACGCTGCACGTGTCGGTCGTGGTCAAAACTTTCTTCAGCGTAGTTCTGTGTGCATCATGTAGGAACTATGTGAATACGAGCTTGAGAAAATAGCTGACGCTGATATAGTGGGTTCTTCCGTAACTAGGTAAGTGAGGTGTTTTGGATTCAAAAGGTATCGTATCGAAGGTTATAGCGAATAAGAGGAAAGTGGAAACACATTATCCGCAAAGTCACAACGAGGACGAACATGCGTATTGAGTGAATGTGGCGGGCAGTTATTGACGAGGAATGTGACGAGCAATAAGAAGACGGCAGCTACAAAAGTCACTGCATAACTGATTGTCGCACTTGCGAACGATGTCAGCACCAAAACAGCAAAATGAGAACACTATAAGCTGGGAATTGCTGGGTTAGTTTCAATTCCAAAACCACACGTCATATATGCAAATTCCCGTAACAGGAAAACGTGGTGACGAAGCCATAAAACCTGGATCATGGAGTAATGGAAGAAAGTCATTTGGTAGGATGAGTCCTGTTTCACACTGTTTCCAACTTCTGGGGTAGTTTAGGCCTGGTGTGTGCCGTCCCATGCCTACAACAAAGGCCAAGGGTTAAACAGCGAGAGTTCGGAGATTATTTAGGAAGCCATATCATGGTACTCAATGGGCTTCACAGTGAATGTGCAAGGTCACATTACTGTTAGGGATTACGTGACCCTTCTGGTTGATGAGGTACATGCCACGGTGCAGTGTTAGTCCCTCAGTGGTAATGCTGTATTCCATGACGACTGTGCACCTCTTTACCCAGCCCACCTCTTCCAAGATTCTGTATGTCCTTCTTTTCAGCAAGCAGAAATCTACTAACTCCATTACTGCTGACTTCTGTTTTCGATTAGAACCGATATGGAATCTTCCTACACATCGGTCACGGGCCAGAATGTAGCGTAGTAAACCGCTGAAACTGGTAGCCAAATAAAATACGTCTGGAAACTAAAGGGCTGAATGGTGTTTAATATGAGATCTTCCAAGAGCAGTTTTGTGAGCACGAGGTTGAAATTTTGCCACACCCCTGGTGACCGCAGTAACCAGATCTCAATATTATTTAGTTATTGTGTTCTATTTTGGAGCTAATAGTGAGTGACCCTTGTCTACCTCCATCATCGTTACCAAAACTTGCCGGTGTTTTGCATGCGGCTTAGTAAAATATCTCCCTTTAAAACAGTACAGGACCTGTATTTATCCATTCAGAGAGGACTGCAAGCTGTCTGAATGCCAGCGGTTTGTCTACACCTTATTAGGAATGGTAATATATTATGACTGCAGTTTTGCCCACCAGCTGTGCATTGAACAAGTGGGGCGCCGGAGAAGCTGGTATTTTTCAGGTGTCACTACCGACCGTCCGATCTCTCTCTGTAGAGAGAGAAACAATTGCAAGTTCTTAACTAAACGGTAGTGAGCTGACAAGTTAACGACATAAAGACCGCAGCAAACGTCACTATTTTGGAGAAACGAACAGTAAATATTCATTTCTTTCCGTATCTACTAAATTCCACCTTTTTATAGGTTCTCACAATCAATTCTCCAACTACGACTTATAAAATAGTTAATAGCTTTCATGTGGTGGAATCTGCTAACATTGCTACTTGAAAATACTCAAATTAAGGAAATTCCGGAAGGTGACATACTGGGGGAGGGGGGGGGGACGCAAAATTACTCTTGGATCATTTACTGTCCTACGTTAAGCACGAATTAACCCCTAGAACCAAGGCACTAGGAACGCAACTTCAATAACGTCAGTGTAGTAAGTACGGTGGTAGCTTGCACTAACAACTGTATACAGCACATGTGCATTCTAGTAATTAGTTGTGAGCAGACAGTGTTTATTAGTGGATATGCTGCCTCAGTATGTCACATTTGTTGTGCACAAATCGAAGTCAGCAGCATCCACTACATAAAAAAAAATATTCATGACATTCTCTAGAATGGTATGAAAAAGAAAAAAAGTGTGTGTAAAATTTGTCCTGCACATTATGACTCCTCAACAAAAAGAACGGTACGTGTACGCCTGTGCATCTTGAATGCATCTTGAAATGCAAAACGTGGACAGTTCTTTTCTGGAAAAAATGTTCATGAGTAATGAGACATGGTGTTTTCAATTCGAACGGGTCACAAATCGAAAAAAGTGTGGAAATTCACATGAGAGGTCAAAGCTTTAACTACAGAAGCATCATTCAACTTGTTACGTACGAGTTGAAAAACACCTAAACAAGTTCCTTTCTGAGAATGCCACATGGTTGTGTGAACATTCTATGCGTTGTATTCAAGTGCCTATACAAGTGAAACTCTCATGTTAATATTTCTCTACTTTCTATTAATGTAGTCTCGGAACTTTTTGGACTATAGGGGTATCCATTCTGTTGAGCAATGTTGATGATAACTGTATAGCGTAATATGATGTCTCCGCAGCGTATGATATAATGCAATTAATCCAATGACCTCGAAGAGTGATCAGTTGGTCTTTCGTGTGTGACTCTTATCTTTTAATAAAAATATGGCCTTAAATAACGTGATACGAAAGTAAAAACAGTTCTCTCTTATGTCATATTTAAATAAGAAACGTAAACCACTAGCTGTAACGTTATTGGAATAATGAAATGTAGTAGCAGGTACATGCCTTTTTTAATACGAGCTATCTGATCAAAAGAATCCAGACGCGTGCAAGTGGACATTAATGAGATGTGTATGCACCCTTCGCCTTTATGACGGCTTGAACTCTGCTGGTGACACTAACAACGACATATCCGAATATTTGTGGAGAAATGATACTCCATTCATCTTCAGAAGCCGACATCAGGAACGGTAGTGACGTTTCACGCAGGGGTATGGAGCGAAGTCGACGTTCTAACTCATCCCAAAGGTGCATCATTGGTTGAACTTGGGGCTGTGCGGAGGTCACTCCATTTCAGGAATGTTATTGTCCAAAAACTATTGCATCACGGATGCTGCTTCAAGACAGTGAGCATAGTCATGCTGATAAAACAACCGTCTCCGAACTTTTCCGCTATTGAAAACATTTCAAAAGGTAGTATAATGTGTTCTTATCCTTCGACATTTAGCTGTTTCCTCAACACACAAAGGAATCACATCCTAATCACGAAAAACAGCTCACTTCAATAACATCACCTCGTCAGTACTTCACTGTTGGCAATCTATATACTGAAACGTAACGTTCTTCATGCTTTTGCCAAACCCAAACTTCCACTGTCTTAACAGAGGATATAGCGTGATTCGTCATTCTGTATCACTCAGCACTGGCTACAGCAATGAGTCGCTTACGAGGAGCTGCTCTATTATCGCAATCCATTCTTTTTTCTCCCAGTGCTCCATGGAAAAATGGAAATGAGCGTTTAGTGTCATTGGCCGGGCGGGCCCTTACGGGGCGGGTCCGGCCTCCATGGTGCAGATCTTATTACATTCGACGCCACATTGGGCGACTTGCGCGCCGGATGGGGATGAAATGATGACGAAGACAACACGACACCCAGTCCGTGAAGGGAGACAATCCCCGACCCAGCACGGAATCGAACCTGGACCCCTGAGGACGGCAGTCCGTCACGCTGACCATTCAGCTATCGGGGCGGACTCCCTGCGCACAGTCATTGTGCTAGTGAGACAGCTGGTAGCAGTATACAATTCCAGGATTATTCCTTCCGCTGATTTAGGAGGGTTGAAATGTCCATGACAGATTTGTTAGACACGTGACATCCAATAACTAGCCCACATACTAAGTCAATGAGCACTCCTGACTGACGCTTTGTGCTGTTACTGCTTCTCTTTTATCGAGGACAGTACACTTCGCCTTCTTTTACACTGACTGGTCCTCCTAGTGGTCGGTCCCTCATTACATAGGGACGTCTAGATACCTTTGACCAGATGAAATACGTGTATACCCTCAGCGTTGTAAACCTGATACCAAGTTAAGGCTATTCACAAACTTCTGTCTCGTAAGCGTATTTTTAAATGATATTGCTGATGTTATCATTATAGAAGGACTGAAGCTTTACTTGAATTTCGATGTTACACTGTACAGCATTGGATACTTTAGTAGATTTTAATTTTCAAAGCTTTTACTTTTTGTAATTTAATTCTGCGTATAATTTCACTAAACATATTACAGTATACGTGTGATGAGAGATTCTTGTAATACCGATCTAGGCAACGTCTTTATATTGTTATTTAGAAAACTAGCCTCAAATAGGTATGGGACTCATTATCGCCTTGTGGAAAGAGGCAACGCTACGTCTTGTCGTCAGAGGTATAACCACAGACTTTATCTATTCGTTGAATATCGATAATCGATGCAAATGCTGAACGTGGTCGATATTCCATAACAAGTTTCTTTTTGATTTTTTCGTACAAACTTTTTGGAGAGATGGGCTATGTTGGTCAGCAGGAGGATTGAAATAATTGAAAGCCCCTCAAGCGTGCGGGTTTGCTGATGTTCTAGCAGAATACTTAGCAGCATACAGATGTATCGCTACCTAAAAATAACTAAAAATACTAGAAAAAAACATAGGAGCAAGAACTTCTTCATTCAAGATGTAAAATCACAGTGACAGTGTAAGCTGCGTATATAATTTATCTGTACATGAAACGCCGAATTTTATTTTTAAAAAACATCCTCTCTGTTTAACGCGTCCCTAAGATATCGTATTCAGATGCTGAGCAGTACTGCATTGCGCTTGTGAACATTGTTGAGAAACAAAACTTTAATCTTAGTGAAATGCTGAATTTGGTATAATGAAAATGAATCTAATTAAATCCCAAAAGAAACTAATTGTGTATTCACTGAATACTATTTAAGTGAAACCCAATACATAACCACATTATGAAATTTGTGTAAAATGAAGTGCAAAGCTGACTTAGTATAACCACAAAGGAAAATACTGTTCAACTTGGAAGAAAAGAACTGTTTAAAAGAACTGTTTAAATGATCTTCTCTGTTCAGTGTAAATCAATCTGCTTACTTAGTACAAAATTTGGAAATTCATATTTCGTATTATTTTCTCACAAGAATGCAAAATGAGATCAGCCCTGAAAGAAAAGTAACTTACCTCTTGCTCAGCGTGCTATTTTGTGTATGGTGTTCTGTCGTTCTCAGATACAGTCTGTGGCTGCGTGTGGCGTAGGGAGCAATGCTCACGTGACAGAATATTTAAAACTTTGCTAAATGATGGAGGAGGGTTTTACTTTAAAAAAAGCATTCTTGAAATATTAAAATCAGATTATTCTCAAAAAAGACTGTGCAACATAACCAGACTCTGACAATTACGAAATCACTCATTACAAAAAATTACAAACATTTATACCAATTGCATTATTTGTGACATAATGAAAACAAAGAGATCAAATTAATACTAATCATGAGTATTGTTAGTTATCTGAAGGACAAAGATTTCCTTCATATAATATTTATGACATAAGCGTTTCATTGTTGTATGTGCGCTGGTTACCTTGAAATATTCCTCCAAAATCTTCTTCTTCCATAATGTCAAGAAATTATTCTTATAAACAAGTTCATAAGGACGTATTACAGATAATTTCTCCGAGATTCACAGATATCAAATCTTCTTCTCTAGAACTCGATTGCTCGCTACTACGCCTCTAATAAGAATGCCCTAGCGCTGCACAGCTGACTGGTGATCAAGAGCACGACGGATTACATTAAACACAAGAGTCAAGGATTTTATCCATTACTCCTGCAGCGCGCTCGTGCGCCTTTGTCCCAATACAGTAAAGGTGAAATATTTACAATGGCAGAAAACTTACGAAAACCTTACAATAGAAATATCGCTCGAAACTGGTATACGTCTTTCGGGGATTGGGTGGTCAAGATCGGCATCATTTGTTCCCCGTGTATTGGTATCAGCAATTAAAATTTCTTAAATTAATGATAAGATAGTTTCATGCTTAAATGTGGCTGGATGATCGGTTAATCAATAAGATGGACCAGTCAAACTAAAAGACATTGAAACCTCGGGCCATTTAAGCTGAATAGGACGTAAGATGCTACACAAACGTTTTTGTTTATTGACAGTCACTTGGTTGGCCAAAATCTTAACTCCTGACATCATATCAGACACAAGATGTTAAAACATAATTCACTGTAGAAGTTACTGAACAAACTTTTTATTTTCATTGGTAATCTTATCGAAAGTACTTAGTGTGTTTATTCGACAAGTGTCCAATTGAGACGGCAAAAAAGCAATTATTGTTTTTCACTTCCTGCCCCTTTCTTTCCTTCTGAGCCAGAACCCTCTTTGCTATCGACGACACTACAGTGTGTGTGTGGAGGGGGGTGGAGGGGGGTGGAGGGGGGGACACGTAATAGTGAATAGTGATCTGCTGTGAGTCTGATTTCCTTTTGTATCAGGTACCTCGTTTCTACCGACACCAAAACGTCCGGGTACCCTGCACAATAACATGAACTGACTATTTTGCTGGGTACACTTAATGAATAGTCTTCATGGCCGTAAAGGTCTCTTAGTAGTCTAAATACCTCTCTCCAGTTTGAAATAATATCTCCTGCAGCGCCTATTTGATCACCCACCCCTCTGCATAAGGAAAGTTTCTTAGATATTTAAAGTCCTGTTCATAAATGTGAATTTGCCATCTGAGAAACGTGTAAAACTTATTTTTCATATTGAAATAAATAAATCTCAGATCAGGGCAACAGAATCACGTGAAAATTTAATTCTCAACGGAAATATGTCGCGCTCATGCAACACAATGCAAAATGGAGACTAGCCGGTACATCAAACAATTCGTCTGCGAGAAAGAAATCCGTTTTCAATGAAAATTAAATACCATACACCGCTCGACTGCAAAACAAAATGACTCAGTTTTAAATTTCGGCCCTGAATACTGCTGATCTTTATATTTAGTCTTGCCAACATCCACTGTACCAGAACTGATATTGTGTCTACACAGCAAATGAACAGAAAAGTTAACGCATCTCACTTTCTGACAAAACTGGTTGACAATTGCCAAGATAGTAAGACAGTGTCAGTGCAGGATACGGTGGCCGATATGGAGTGACCAATTTTCGTCCAAAGCGCTAGGAGAGTTCATTCGATCATTCGTAAAGGGAGGCCGATAGTGTTTGCCACATTTCGGCCGATTGTAATTGTTAAGTGGCTTTGGTCTTTCTCATTCTGAACGTTCTGTGGCATTTAGGATGCTGACGGATGTAAAAGCTCTCCAGAGGTATCACCTGCCGAAACAGGTGCAAAATGGTAAAATGTAAACGCTGTAGAAACTCTGGCAGAGTACATATCTGATGCAACACGACATACTATTAGTGCTAAGATTCTTGATCCTGAAACTACATGTAAAAACAAGTGTTGGAACCGAATTCATGAATGTATAGCAGATATTCCATTCTTTCTGGGATATGGGTGACTTCAGTTGTCAAAATAATTGCCTTCTGAGTGATATTAAGATGGATCAAATGCAAAAGAAGTATCTTTGACTAATGAAAATAAGAAATTAGATTTTCATATTATTTACTTTTCACAGATAAAATTATTATATTGACTGATTAATATACCTTATTTTAGTAGGTACCAAAAAAAGGGCACTTTTGCCGTGGGTGGCTGTTTTCCTGTACGAGGCTGATGATGGTGTAACGCCGGAAATGCATATCCTATTTCCATCTATTGTACAATAATTTTTTTCCTTACTTTGTTACCTAAAGATATGACATTTCTGGGTCTTTATATATTGTGTTTTACTATATATATATATATATATATATATATATATATATATATATATATATATATATATATATGCATTTATATCGATGTATAATTGGTTTGTTTTGTAAATACTAAATGTATTTTTACGCTGGGTCTTGCCTAGGGAAAACTATGCTATCGAACGATTACATTGATTGGTCGTGTGGAGAACCAAAGTGCTTAGGATCTTTGGTAGTGTTAACTCTGCTGCGTGGAGCGCGGGCAGGGCAGTGGCTGGCTGGAGTAGGGCGGTGGAGCAGGTGTGTTGTGTCACGCTCCCGCGGGTTGCCGCGCTTTCGGGGTTTGGCAGCATGTTATTGCGCTCGACTTGCTATGATAGTTTCTGACTCGGTGTCGCGGACGGGAAGCATTAGCTGGCGCACATCAAGAGCCCGTTTCGCCCGGTGACCATGTCGAGAAGAAGGCGCGCCAACATCCAGCTTCTGCAACAGCGACGGCCGACAATGAGTGACTGTCGCCACCTCCCCGATCAACTACTGCAAACATTCAATCAACCAAAAAGGAAGAGTTAAAGCACGTAAAGTTTTAGAACTGTATGGCAGACCTCAGCTATTCAAACTGTTGCATCACAAAATTACAGCAACTTAGCATGAACCTTTGTTTGTCATTGTCCGAAATGCATTACCAAGCAGGGTCCCTTCCTTTTCTAGAATGAACCCGACAGTCGTTGAAATTCATACGCCAGCATTAAAGTAATATCATTCCATTTCACTGCTTTAATTTCAAAGTTCAGTTAAAGTATTCATGGCTGGCGACAATATTTAGATTCCACAAGCAGAAAATAAGAGTGCGAGTTTTGCTACCATATTTTTAGCTTACCTGTGACTGCAGCTCAGCTTGGTACGTACTAAATTTTACTATTGTTAATTTTTCAGAATCATTTAATTCAAGTTCAAAGTTAAATCTCTTATTTCTAAATTGCGTAGATTCAAGTAGCTTTTGAAATGATTGTTGAGGTAGCCCAAGACTAACCTTATTTTATTGAATTTCGTAGTGCTTCAGAAACAAAGTTCACTATTAATTTTAGTCACTAAATTAACTTTCAATTTTCCGGTTTTATTAATTATTTTGCTAAATTAAGTCAGTGTAGCGAAATTTATTACTTCTGACAAACATTCAGTTTTCACACAACACGTGTCAACCTTCAGTTGCCACGATTTTAGTGCTAATTATATGTGCATTAATCTTTCATTTTCAGTTATTATAGTTTTTGTCCATAGGACTGGCGACCATTATTTTCCCCAGATCTCAAATATCTAATTAACGCCAATTAATTGTTAACGTGCAACGGCCTTGCCGCAGTAGATACACCGGTTCCCGTGAGATAACCGAAGTTAAGCGCTATCGGGCGTGGCTGGCACTTAGATGGGTGACCATCCAGGCCGCCATGCGCTGTTGCCATTTTTCGGGGTGCACTCAGCTTCGTGATGCCAATTGAGGAGCTACTCGACCGAATAGTAGCGGCTCCGGTCACAGAAAACCATCATAACGACCGGGAGAACGGTGTGCTGACCACACGCCCCTCCTATCTGCACCCTCAATTGAGGATGACACGGCGGTCGGATGGTCCCGATGGGCCACTTGTGGCCTGAAGACGGAGCGCTATTAATTGTTAACG
Source organism: Schistocerca nitens (assembly GCF_023898315.1). Lineage (NCBI taxonomy): Eukaryota > Metazoa > Arthropoda > Insecta > Orthoptera > Acrididae > Schistocerca > Schistocerca nitens. The sequence goes on from NC_064616.1 coordinate 957,510,275, forward strand.
TAACGACCGCACATTTACTTTCTTTATTAATTTTACCCTTTTCACAAACTTAATTTCCACCAATTTCATTTGCATTTTTCCTTTCATTTAGATGTAATCCTTTCCTCCCTCTTTACCGACAAATTAACTTCGGTGACGATTCTTTTCCCAAATTTCTTTTAGTTGCACGCGGTTTAATTTTTCACTGTCATTAAGGTCGATTCGTGAGGGGGAGGTTACACGTGGCGACCTGGTGACAGGACAGTCATCGGATTTGAGGTTGTTCTGGACACGAATTTTGCATTGTGCAAATCTCGTAACAAAGTACTGTTTACGAACAGGTTGATACGTCATTGAGAATAAGTTGTGGGAGGAATCCTAATTAGATTTGAGATTTGGCATTTATATTGAAAATTATTAAAATGAGTGAAGACAACAATTACAAAAATTTGGTAGTCTTGGATACGGAACAATCGGTAGAACAGTGTGAAACGCGCACCGCGGAACCCATTGTTCAGGGGCAGGCGGCTAGCATGAAAGACGCGACCGCCGAAACGCAACAAAGAGCGGAAATGGAATGCCAAACTTTTCAAAATGTTTCGGAATCGGAAGTTAAAATCAAATCTGAACCCCTTGATGACGAATACGGGGGGACAATTAAAGAGGCACCCGCTACGGAAGTAAAACCGCTGGTTTCCGGGAATTTAACTGATTTATTGAATGTTTTGATTAACGAAATCAAGGCTCAGTATAGCAAGATAGAAACTCAATCGGCAAAAATTAAAGCTCAGTCTGCCAAGCAAGAAGCTCAGTCTGCCAAGCAAGAAGCTCAGTCTGAAAAAATTGACAGGAATCTAGACAATCAGAACAAAGCTATTTATGTTGTTAACAACAATGTTGGAGTTATTAACACAAAAGTTGATAAAATCAAAGAAGATAGTGTTGTAACCTTAAACAGGAAATGATAGGCGTTCAGGCGGAAATTGCGAGCATAAATACTCGTTTTGATTCCGAAATTAGCAGAATCGAGAAAAGTGTAGGAGAAGCAGTTGCTCCAATCATCGAGAGTAAGGTGACGGAACAAATTCAATTAGTGAAAAAAGAGGATCAACAGAAGGTGGAAACTTTAAAGGCTTTAGTGTTCGAAGTAGATACGAAAGTGAGGAAGCAGGCTAATACCTGCGAAGAGAAAAAGAGGGAAGTGGAAACACTTGCGACAACCACTTGCCAAGTATTACGAGAGTGTCGAAATTAGAAAAGAAACTTGACGAAAAACAGAGCTATGTGCCAATCTGTGCACATAGTTCGGAATTGTTGACGAAAGAGGAGCGGTTCGACCCCTTGAAAAAAGGCGGTATACCTGTGACGGATTTCATTAAAAATTGTGAAAGAGTTTAACCCAGATCATGTACTAATGAGAGAAAAATTAATGCGGTTATTGACGTGTTGGCTTGTGACGCCAAGCTTTGGGGCTTAAACCTCAACATTACGAACCTGACTTTTGACGAGTTTAAAAATTTGTTTCTGGCTGTATACTGGTCAGAGCAAAAACAGCAAAGTGTCTGGCGCGAATTTGTCGTATCGAGGCCTTTCGCTGCGAATTCGTGTGGCTCGATGAAGGAGCTTTGTGAGGGCTGGATCCGCAAGTTGGAATGTTTGCGTGATCGCCGCACGGAATCCGAAATAGTCTGGGAACTCTACAAGAAGCTTCCAGATGACACAAAACGCTACGTAGGAAGCGATTACAAGACAATCAATGATTTCCTGGAAAGAGTTGAGGACGAGGACAATTGGCGCAATAATCGCGACAGTGGTAGAGGCCGTGGTAACAACAACGGGTACCACAACAACCACAACAACGATAACCATGGGAATAATGCATACCGCAACCATGGCAGCAATGAGAATAATCGTTCGGACCGTAATAATAATCGGTACAATGCAAGTAATAACAGGAATGACGGAAACCAGTATCATACTAAAGTGATACGGGCTTCACAGAATAGTAATTACGCCAGAGGTTGTGATAAGCCGCCTCAGCAGCATCCGGGGAGCAGATCTGCTGGGACGAGACAGGGAAACCATTAGACGTGCCGGTGAGGTGCCGACCGGGCGTGGAGAAATTTTGGCGGCCCAATAACAGGAGAAAACCGAGGTGTCGTCGTTATGAAAATTCCGTATGGAATAATCAACGGCGGGAGTGTGTTAAGAGAAACGAGTGCACCCACAAGTAGTAGATCAGCTGTAGACATGGCAGTAGATAATAATACGTTCACTGTCAGTGAAAACAATTTAAGTTGTGTTCCGGAAATCGATTATAAAGTGGCAGCTGTAACACCCACAGCGGAACTGGAGATTGAGTTTAAGAGTGATTCGCAATTGTTGAGAGAAGATCAGATGTCGGATAACACGTCCGTCATCGAGCGAGGGGATGCAGAGAGGGATGAGGTCTGGTTAAGGCAGTTCGGTCGCTTATACGACGAACTAAGGGATTGTAGGGGCCTGTACGAGAGAAGTGTTTATGGGGAGCGCGGGCAGGATTTGGCGCGTCTCGTCCCGCAGGAAGATAGTGTTTGTGAAGTGACAGAAAGTTCTTGCCCTAACCGGCAGACTTTACCAGAAATAGTTCATGTTAATGGGGAGCACGAGCAAGATTCGTCGTGTTTCGTCACGCAGGAGTTGGATGTTGAAGTAGTAACGGAAAGTTCTGGCCCTAACCGGCAGACCTTACCGAAAGTTATAGTGGTAGAAGTGGCCGACCCATCCGACGCAAAACTCCAGTTTAAAGATTGCGAGAGTATTAAGGAGAAAGATTAAGAAAATTTTTGTGACAGCCGGACACGATTGGTAGAAATTCACGTAGATTACAGCGTGTATCAGAAAAGAGCTGACGTTATGCGGTCGTACGGAAGCAGTGTGGGTTGCGCAGATCCAGAGGAAGTAATTGCAGATACTACTGGGCACATTCCTCCAGGTAGATTGGCAGATGAGATTAATCTGAATAAAGAGGAATCAACGAAGTTGACAATTAGTGAATTGATAGCAAAGCAACACTCACTAGTTGACGAGTTACAGGAAAAGGTTTCGACATTGGAGGCGAAGCTATAGACTAAGCCTCAGGACAAACGTGTTGAAATTAAAACCGTATGTGAACAGAGGCTGAAAAAGCCGACAGATACCCGGATTTAGGATCAAAGCCGGATGGTTTTTTTTCTGGAATGACCTGGATATAGACGGGCATTTACTGTGGGAAAATAAAGAAACAGTCGCTGGGAAAATATTTCAGTTACTGAAAGACAGACCTGGTATCGTAGTTATGCCAGTAACAGGAGTGAAAATTATCGGTGCTACTGGGAAGGCCAGTAAACCGGTCACAAAACAGATTTTTGTCAACTTCGAAATATGGGGGGCACGATTTGAACAAGAGTTTGTCGTCGTGCCAGACTTAACTACGAAAGTAATTATCGGGTTAGATTGGCTATTAAAGTACCGTGCAGTGATTAATTGCGAAAGCAAAACTTTGACATGTACGTCACAAGATAAAACAATAGTAGTTAGTTTTGACGAGACAGGAGATGGTTTGCATAGGCAATACCAGCCTATACACATTGTTAACAGGCCGGATGCCATTGAAGTTGGTATGAATTTGAAGTACTGTAACGTGAGGAATCTCGGCATTGACAATAGTGTAGAAAGTGAATTGGAAAGTATTGTAGACGGTGTGTCAAACGTATCACACGAACAAAGACGAGGCCGACTTTCCCGTACTTATTGCCATCACAACCATAGGGCATGGGGCAAATATGTAGCAGAATTTGTGAGAATTATGAACAGCTTGAGACCTGAGTCTACGGGATGACAGAAGTAAAAGTTTAGAGGAAGAGACAATCAAATTTCCTCCACGGATTGACATTAGTATTGACGTGAAGAAAGATCGTTTGCGAGAAATAATGAAGCTAAAAGCCGATGCTCGCATACGTCGTCGTGACGCTAAAGCGCGTTTTGCTTAGTTTGCAATCGGAGACTTAGTACTTGTAAAAGCTCATGAGAAATCGAGCGAGATAGACAATCAAATCTGTAAATTTAAGTTTGTTTGTAATGGACCATATAAAGTCATTGGTATACCTCACACAAATGCTTATTGCTTAGAGTATCCAAGCTCTGGAAAACTATTAGGTATAAGGAACATTGTAGACTTGAAATTGTACCAACCTAGGATTGATTAATACCACAGAATGGGTAATTTGTACAATATGTAAATATAGAGTGTAAGATTTAACGATTTGCTAGATTGCCATGCTTTTGCCTGACCAAGAGGACATTAAAGAAGTTGTAATTAATAAGTAATTAATTTTGACTAATTGAATTAAGAGTAACTGATTATTAATCAATTGAAAAATCCAAGCTGCTAGTTTAAGTTTTCAGCTGAGTCACAGTAGATTAAGGACTGTAAATATGAGTTTGTAACTAGCTGCAAGATTTCATAAATATGTGATTTACTAGTCATTGCCGATGTACTTAGACGCTGTTTTAAGTTTCAGGCTAGTACATGCGTGTGATGACGGACAGTGTTGAGTTATCCACTGTGATAGTGTTAATGGACTCCTTGAGATTACTCGGGAGTGAGTTTTTCCGAAAGAATTCAGTGAAACGGACGTTCTGGAAATGCCGTTACACAGGCGAGTGAGATCAAGCATGTCGCACAGGCGGGCGCAACAATACTGGCGAGGCGGAGCCGCTGTCGGCTCTTGTCCGATCTTCGGCATTATTTGTACTTGCGAGTACGGAAGGCGGAGTTGTTCTCTTCCCGGATAGCTGATGTGAAAGAATTCTGCTGTCAATATTTTTTTTCGATCTGCTGTATATTATTTCTTTGTTTAGCGTTAAGTGGACTTTCATGGCCAGAATATTAATTATGAAAAGGTTGTATAAAGATGTGTATTCTACTTAATAATTATTAATTTGCGTATTTTGATCTACCTGTTTTCTATGATTGTGTACGCTGATTAGTTTTGTAAATAGTATTCCATTTCTTGATACTGTTAGGAATTTTGCTTGTTTCAGAACACCTAAACCATTTTCTATGTATACTATGAATTTTAATATGTTGTCAATCTGTTTTCTTTTGTGCAAGATGACAGAGTGGAATAAGATTAGGAATGTCTCCACTCAATGATTATGGTCTAAAAATTGGTTTATGGTTAATTAGCCTAATGCTAAATTTTCTTGATGTTTTGAACATATGCATTTCCAATTTCTTTTGGGACATTTTCTGAGTCTGTTTAGGTTACACGAACATCCTCAGACAATGTGGGGCACGTGTAACGCCGGAAATGCATATCCTCCTAGTTCCACCTATTGTTCTATAAATTTTTTCCTTATTTTGTTACCTGAATATATGACATTTCTGTGTCTTTAATATTGTAAGTATATATAGTATTTACAAAACAAACCAATTATACATCGACATAAATGCATATATATATATATATATATATATATATATATATATATATATGTCGATGTATAATTGGTTTATTTTGTAAATACTATATGTATTTTTACGCTGGGTCTTGCCTAGGGAAAACTATGCTATCGAACGATTACATTGATTGGTCGTGTGGAGAACCAAAGTGCTTAGGATCTTTGGTAGTGTTAACTCTGCTGCGTGGAGCGCGGGCAGGGCAGTGGCTGGCTGGAGTAGGGCGGTGGAGCAGGTGTGTTGTGTCACGCTCCCGCGGGTTGCCGCGCTTTCGGGGTTTGGCAGCATGTTATTGCGCTCGACTTGCTATGATAGTTTCTGACTCGGTGTCGCGGACGGGAAGCATTAGCTGGCGCACATCAAGAGCCCGTTTCGCCCGGTGACCATGTCGAGAAGAAGGCGCGCCAACATCCAGCTTCTGCAACAGCGACGGCCGACAATGAGTGACTGTCGCCACCTCCCCGATCAACTACTGCAAACATTCAATCAACCAAAAAGGAAGAGTTAAAGCACGTAAAGTTTTAGAACTGTATGGCAGACCTCAGCTATTCGAACTGTTGCATCACAAAATTACAGCAACTTAGCATGAACCTTTGTTTGTCATTGTCCGAAATGCATTACCAAGCAGGGTCCCTTCCTTTTCTGGAATAAACCCGAGTGTCGTTGAAATTCATACGCCAGCATTAAAGTAATATCATTCCATTTGACTGCTTTAATTTCAAAGTTCAGTTAAAGTATTCATGGCTGGCGACAATATTTAGATTCCACAAGCGGAAAATAAGAGTGAGAGTTTTGCAACCATATTTTTAGCTTACCTGTGACTGCAGCTCAGCTTGGTACGTACTAAATTTTACTATAGTTAATTGTTCAGAATCATTTAATTCAAGTTCAAAGTTAAATCTCTTATTTCTAAATTGCGTAGATTCAAGTAGCTTTTGAAATGATTGTTGAGGTAGCCCAAGACTAACCTTATTTTACTGAATTTCGTAGTGCTTCAGAAACATAGTTCACTATTAATTTCAGTCACTAAATTAACTTTCAATTTTCTGGTTTTATTAATTCTTTTGCTAAATTAAGTCAGAGTGTAGCGAAATTTATTACTTCTGACAAACATTCAGTTTTCACACAACACATGTCAACCTTCAGTTGCCACGCTTTTAGTGCTAATTATATGTGCATTAATCTTTCATTTTCAGTTATTATAGTAGATGTCAATAGGACTGGCGACCGTAATTTTCCCCAAATCTCAAATATCTAATTAACGCCAAATAATTGTTAACGTAACGACCGCACATTTACTTTCTTTATTAATTTTACCCTTTTATCAAAATTAATTTTCGCCAATTTCATTTGATTTTTCCTTTCATTTAGATGTAACCCTTTCCTCCCTCTTTACCGACAGATTAACTTCGGTGACGGTTTCTTTTCCCAAATTTCCGTTAGGTACACGTGGTTTAATTTTTGACTGTCATTAAGGTCGATAAGTGAGGGGGAGGCTATAATGGCTATAATGTTTTGGTGTGCATAGGCTCTAGAACAATCAAGGACGTCTCAAGAACTTACAGAAATGCTTATCTGATGACCACTGCATCTCTCCAAAAAACGGTTGGGGTACCTAAAGATGAAATTAATATTGGATCCTGGAAAATCTGTAATAAGGCTGTATTTAATTTATTCACGCTATTTTTTCTTTTAAAGTAATACTCAATCAAAAATTCACTAAATTTCTCTGATCTGGGAATGTAACTTTAGGATGAACTTTTTCTTTTTTCCAGGAAAAGAAAGAGAAGTCCTAAAGGAAAATTTCACCTGAAGCAGTTCAGACAGTTCTAAACATCATAAATAATATACATACTTATGCCTGTCATAGAGCATATTCAAGTTTGCTTCATCCATGACATGTCGATGTCTTCACTGTATCAAGAACATTATTTAAAATATTGTGAAGAAAATAATTCACCACAACCAAAGCGTCAGAATTTGGAGATATTTGCAACTGTGATTTTAATATTGTTTTTAAGCTGCCTCGTTCAGACACATGTCATGAATTTCAAATTCAAACTGGAGAAGCACAGTTAGAAAACTTTGAACATATTCTTAGAATTTCAAGAATTGGAACGGACCTACATAACGCCGAAGCATTATCAGGTGAAAATATCATTACACAGCTTTCCAAGCTGGACAGAGAAAATCCTGGGATACTCTTACATTAACCGTTGATCTACAACAAATTTTCACAACAACTATCACGACTGGCTTCTGGGCCTGCATTCTGTAAGATGAAATTATGGACGTATAATTTAGTTCTTCATGGTTCTGATTTTTAAAAGGGACATATGTACGCGTGGATGGAAAATATTGCAAAGTATTGATCTAGTAAGAAAGGAAACTGTCTGATAAAATTCCTGGAAACAGATCAGTCTCAAGCAACCATTCTTTACATCATTAGCACTTCAGGACATACGGCGACCATGCAGCAACCGGTATTGTAATTGTAAGCTGTCGAAGCTGCGTTGGTCAAGTACCGGAACTTCGGCGCTGATAGAAAGCACCGAAGCTGAAAGCGTTATTGGTGCAGAAAGCTGGCTGAAGCCAGAGATAAATTCTGCCGAAGTTTTTACAAAGGCACAGACGGTGTTCAGAAAGGATAGATTGCATACAAACAGTGGTGACGTGTTTGTCGCTGTGAGTAGTAGTTCATCCTGTAGTGAAATAGAAGTGGATAGTGCCTGTAATTATTACAGGTGGAAGTTATACTCAACAACCGAGCTAGGTTAAAAATTGGCTCCTTTTACCGACCTCCCGACTCAGCAGCATTAGTGGCAGAACAACTGAGAGAAAATCTGGAATACATTTCACATAAATTTCCTCAGCATGTAGTAGTCTCACGTGGAGATTTCAATTTGCCAGATGCACACTGGGACATTCAGACGTTTAGGACGGGCGGTAGGTACAGAGCATCGAGTGACATTATTCTGAGTGCACTATCCGAAAATTACCTCGAGCTATTAAACAGAGAACCGACTCGTGGAGATAAGGAGGAAGGTTTACCTATTAAGCAAGAGTAATAGGAAGCAGATTTCCGAATACCTAACAGATCAAAAAGAAAATTTCTGTTCCGACACTGAAAATGTTGAGTGTGTATGGAAAAAGTTCAAGGCAATCGTAAAATGGGTTTTAGACAGGTACGTGCCGAGTAAAACTGTGAGGGACGGGAAAAACCGACCGTGGTTCAACAACAAAGTTAGGAAACTACTGCGAAAGCAGAGAGAACTTCACTTCAAATTTAAACGCAGCCAAAACCTTTCAGACAAACAGAAGCTAAACGATGTCAAAGTTAGCGTAAGGAGGGCTATGCGTGAAGCGTTCAGTGAATTCGAAAGTAAAATTCTATGTACCGACTTGACAGAAAATCCTAGGAAGTTCTGGTCTTACGTTAAATCAGTAAGTGGATCGAAACAGCATATCCTGACACTCTGGCATGATAATGACATTGCAGCAGAGGATGAGACGAGTAAAGCTGAAATACTAAACACCTTTTTCGAAAGCTGTTTCACAGAAGAAGACCGCACTGCAGTTCCTTCTCACACGAACGAAAAAATAGCTGACATCGAAATAAGTGTGCAAGAAATAGAAATGCAACTGAAATCACTCAACAGAGGATAGTCCACTGGACCTGACGGGATACCAATTCGATTCTACACAGAGTACGTGAAAGAACTTGCCCCTCTTCTAACAGCCGTGTACCGCCAAGTCTCTATAGGAACGAAATGTTCCAAATGATTGGAAAAGAGCACAGGTAGTTCCAGTTTTCAAGAAGGGTCGTCGAACAGATGCGCAAAACTATAAGTCTATATCTCTGACATCGATCTGTTGTAGAATCTTAGAACATGTTTTTTGCTCGCGTATCATTGGTACAGGAAACAGTGACCGTGTGAGACCCAACTCGCTTTATTTGTTCATGAGACCCAGAAAATATTACATACAGGCTCCCAGGTAGATGCCATTTTCCTTGACTTCCGGAAGGCGTTCGATACAGTTCCGCACTGTCGCCTGATAAACAAAATGAGAGCCTACGGAATAGCAGACCAGCTGTGTGGCTGGGTTGAAGAGTTTTTAGCAAACAGAACACAGCGTGTAGTTCTCAATGGAGATACGTCTACAGACGTTAAAGTAACCTCTGACGTGCCACAGGGGAGTGTTATGGGACCATTGCTTTTCACAATATATATAAATGGTCTAGTAGACAGTGTCGGAAGTTCCATGCGGCTTTTCGCGGATGGTGCTGTAGAATACAGAGAAGTTGCAGCATTAGAAAATTGCAGCGAAATGCAGGACGATCTGCAGCGGATAGGCACTTAGTGCAGGGAGTGGCAACTGACCCTTAACATAGACAAATGTAATCTATTGCGAATACATAGAAAGAAGGATCCTTTCTTCGGTAAATTATCTGGGAGTATGCGTACGGAACGATTTGAAGTGGAATGATCATATAAAATTAATTGTTGGTAAGTCGTGTGCCAGGTTGAAATTCATTGGGAGAGTCCTTAGAAAATGTAGTCCATCAACAAAGAAGGTGGCTTACAAAACACTCGTTCGGCCTATACTTGAGTATTTCTCGTTAGTGTGGCATCCGTACCAGGTCGTGTTGACGGAGGAGATAGAGAAGATCCTAAGAAGAGCGGCACCTTTCGTCACAGGGTTATTTGGTAAGCGTGAGAGCGTTACGGAGAAGTTTAGCAAGAGAGGCGCTCTGCATCGCGGTGTAGCTTGCTGTCCAGGTTTCGAGAGGGTGCGTTTCTGGATGAGGTATCGAATATATTGCTTCCCCCTACTTACACCTCCCGAGGAGATAACGAATGTAAAATTAGAGAGATTCGACCGCGCACGCAGGCTTTCCGGCAGTCGTTCTTCCCGCGAACCACATGCGACTGGAACATGAAAAGGAGGTAATGACAGTGGCACGTAAAGTGCCCTCCGCCACACACCGTTGGGTGACTTGCGGGGTATAAATGTAAATGTAAATGTAGTGATAACAGCATATGCCAAATTAAAAACTGGCCATCTGTTCAACTAGAGAGATCATTAGTGCAATCAGGAAGACTTAAGGCCGTTGAACATTGTTTTCCACAATTTGGGCACACACGGTTGCCCTGCGACTGAGATTTCGATAGAATTTAGAATCATGTTAAGAACTGAAACCCCATAGTTTACACCAGTCATGAAAGGCTTACCGTCATTAAAGATTTCTGAAAAAGGAAGGCATTTTCAGTTGCTGAAATTAACCACTCAGATCTTATAGATCTGAAACTTTTGCAGATAAATATCTTAAAGAAAAACCAACATGATGATGGCTCGCAGTTCCTATTTCCGAAAGGAACAGCTTTTCCTTTTCATGAAGTAATGTCGTCATATTTAAAAGTGAAATATCAATACACTGACTTCGAAGAATTCACAACTGCATATATCACTAGAATAGGATGAGCACTTCAGGAGTTTAATCCATTGTAGGTATCAAGGAAACACTTAAAACCCACTTCGATTTTTGTGAAAAAACTGAAAGATGTTATGTCAGTAATGCCCTGTATACCAAATGTTTCGAAGGAATACGTCAAGAGTCTGAGGGAAACATGGTGATAGATATTGTTTACACTATCTGAAATATTGTAGTCAGTTTAATCCTAAGTTACATTATATATTGACGTCCACAATTTTGTAAACCTTCTCTTCTTTTAGTGTGAACAGGCCAAAGCCCAATGGTGTGTGACCTAGCGATAAAGTATTTTTTAGTAATGTGTAATTTTTTCACGATATAACTGTGCATACATGTACATTAAGACGTTGGAGAAGTAAACTACTTATGTTGGATAGCCAGAAAAATTTATACGTGATTTATGGGTTTATTGCTACTTTTAAAACCCTCTCCTGAAAAGTTTACATTTTGTGGTTTTCGACTGCATCATTGTCATCCCTTCATTTAAAAAATTCCCAGCTCCAATGACATTTATGGCCCCTTCCTTCACCCCTTGCCTGTTGAACAAGAATTTTCCAGAGTGGTTTCAGGTGATACAGTAGCAGGAGTCACTGGAAACAATTCTCCAAAAAGAAACAATCACAGAAATATAGTACAAAATCTGTGGTTAGAAATACTTGGAGCGGGTGGCAATGTAAACAAAATATCAGTGAACAGATACAAAGTAATACAAAGATGGTACCTAAGTTGAAATACAAGTAACAGTACAAACACGCAAAAAAGTGCACAAAGCTTCCAGTAATAAGTCGTTTCACATATTTGTTATGACACAGAAGACATGGGATAATAAGTTTCTCGCTGTGGTGGATCAGCAATCTGCTTCAGGCATATACAGTGGCATCAATACATATAGTTTTCCAACAGGGTATAAGGCATTAAAAAGTCATTACATTTATCTGTACAAATGTTTGAAAAAGCTGTAAGGACAACGGCCGGCCGCAGTGGCCGAGCGGTTCTAGCCGCTTCAGCCAGAAACTGCGCGACTGCTACGGTCGCAGGTTCGAATCCTGCCTCGGGCATGGATGTGTGTGATGTCCTTAGGTTAGTTAGGTTTAAGTAGTTCTAAGTTCTAGGGGACTGATGACATCAGATGTTGAGTCCCATAGCGCTCAGAGCCACTTTTTGTAATGACAACTTATGAAGACAAGTGAAAATTCTTACAAGTTCAAATAAAGATAGAATGATGCACCATATATAGTATGCTATAAAAATGCTTACAATTGTCTGTTCTGAATAATTTAGAAAACCTATTACGACAACGTCATGCAGTGGGAGGAAAAGAATATCACAGAAAACTGTCTCATGCACCATTGTTTCTTCACACTCGCTTATCACAGTATCACCAACATGCTGCCATGAACATATTCCTGGGGCAGACTCTGTCTTCAGTTTTTTCAATGACTGTCCACAGAGCTCAGAAAAAGTAAGTTATCCAGGCAGACTCAGGGGGGATTAAGTGTCTTCTCACACCCTCCACTGACAACCCAGAATTAGAAGAATTTGAAGAGCTACAACCATAGCCCTAGAATTATCGTAATTAGCAGTGTTTCCCTGGACCCTTTTTCATAAGCTGAGACATGGTGTAATACTCATCTTAGTGCCCCAGCAAATTGCATGAAGCCACCCAACATAATTTTTACATTAAACTTTGTGTGAGTGGGTATGTGTGTGTCACCAAGATCACCTCCCATGAATATCCAGAATATATGAAACAAATTTACAAAGGAATTAGATAACTTGTTACATACATTTTAGTGCCAAACAAATTGTCCTGCTAATTTCCTGTACATATGCCTTATTCAAAAATTCTTATCTGATATACATATGGTTATCGTATAACACAGAAATCATATACATTGGCTTTAAGGCTTTTCATGAAAGTTTTGGTGTCATTTCAACCAATTGCTTAAATCGGTAGGCAGTTAATCATCAGTCTGGTACCAAATATCAATCTTGAATACGTATCTTCATTTCTAAAGTACGTCACATAAATGAAAAGACTTGGAGCCAGTTTCTTGAGTTACATAAGTTTATCTATCTGGCCAGAATGGAACTACCACATATCTCCTGTACAATAACAATAGTAATTAGTACGGCGACCACCAAAATAGCTAATTACGGTGTACACACTCACAGATACACTCTGCCAATCACTGTGCCTTACAGTGACATGGACTTTGTTGATGAATAAATTTGTTGCATACCTGTGCGCATGTAATGCAAGCCCGCTCTGCAGCTTGTTGCTATTAGGAATAATAATGTGACTGTCAAAAATCAAATTTCAGTTGGTGTACTGGCGACGTGCAGTGCAAGACGATACCTTACAGTTTTCATAAAGGCTTCTCAGTACACAACTTGCGGTGTGCAATGCGAGTGTGCAAACAAAGTCATGAAAGAATATGAAAATGATGAACTGATCTTAACGACTGATAAATGCCAAGAAAGACTCTAAATTTAACTGTGCTTCATTAAGCCACAAGAACAGTAATCATTTTGATAAAGTTCTCACACCTAGACAAGTTAGCAAAATATTTCTTAAGAACCCTCTTGCGGACAACTGCATCCCTTGACACTTGTTTCAACTATGACACAAGACCATATGCTTCATTACAAAATTTCTACAGCAAACTTTAGCCGTATGCAATGTTCTAACAATAATAAGTTACATAGCTAAAAACATAAAAAGCTGGATTACCTTGTAAGTTGGCTTTTATCACTCTTTCATTAATATAATTTCATTCGTTCAATATCTTTCCTCAAAATATATTATTACAAAATCCTTTTTAAATAGTGGTGCCATCAATATACAACAGGCAATCTTCCATCCTTTGTAAACCAAGTACGTTGCTAGACTGTCTAACACACTCTGCTACTGCAGTTTTCTGACCTACGCTGACACGGCTAAGTTAACCTCTCTGACCAACTTCTCTGGACTCAAACACAATCATACAAAAAAAAAAAAAAAAAAAAAAAATATATCGATATTACGGAGGTTGAGTATATGTATCAAATTTGCAATTCCATTTACATTTATGGCCAAAACTTCCTGAAAATCGTCATGGCAAAGAGTGCAATGAAAAGTGATTTCGTGTGCAGTTTTCAATGGCAGAATGAGGGAAGAAAGGTTAGCATCCGCGTTTATCCCCCTCCTTAGACCAATCAGTAAAATCCACATTGATTTTGCCATTGTCAGATAAAATTTAGTTTAAAAAATTTCAAAAAGTAAGAAGTTGGGGTACATTATCTTTGCATAGTTCGTTATGTTTAAGGTCAGGCCCAAACTTAGTCTCGGGACTAACATTCGTCACTTGAGGAAACTGAACCCCAACGCTGTCCACTGTTGGAAGTGATTGCAACACCGAAATTCTGTTGGTATTCCCTATCTAGGACAAAATAGCTGACTTCCTCTTCAATTGGTAAACGGATATGGTATGGATTGTTCAGTGCCAGGGCCGGCATGGGGAATTTGAGCACGGGTATCACTATCATGCATGTTGCAGTATGAAGTGATCGTGTTTGATGGTAGGTTGCGTGGTCATTTAGGTGTGGTATGAGGTTACCACAAGAGGTTAAAAGACTGCCAGGAAAGGTTAACATATGTGGAAAAGGTTTTTCTGTGCACAATCTAAATTAAGTCGTATGAATTTAATACCCAGCCTTGTAAGGGTAAGCTGTAGTTGAAGATCTGTGGTTGTGACACTGGAGTAAGAACATAGGACACAAACCTGGCATATTTGAGAGGGATACTTATTCTTGAGGGAATACTGTTGATTGCTTTAATGAAAAGATAAATCCAAGAAATTGGTTCTGGTCGACACTACTGGGTGCAATTTGTATAATCTACCCTACAGACCGCAGTGTTCGTCAGGATAGAAGTCAGGTACGGTGGGCGTTGTAAAATGAAAATTAATTGAAGTGGAATGGACCCAGTTTATTCTTGTAATGATGGTACAGTGGTGCCTACGTAGGGCCGAGCAGCCCCAAGAGGGGTTGCCGTCTGCTCATCAGAGAGGCAGAGGCTAGAGGAGCGACTACTCGGGGCCGAGGTCAGAAGCTAAGAGAGCGCGGAGCTGTTTCCAAGCCGCCCTCGCAGCTCCCGGCCGCGTCCCCACGTGATCACACGATTAGTCTCTGATTGGAGGATTGATTCCGCCAACGCGCCTTGCTAGTAGCGTACCCCCGTCAGCGCAACCAACCCGTGGGACTTGAGTCTGACCGAGGAGCACGTGGCAGGAATGTGCCGACCATGGTCTTCCGGCCAGCACCTTCCACCACAGTATGCCCAAGCCGGCTACTGCTGAACATTATGCATGGAAAATTCTATTTAGTAAAATTTTGTCGGCAATGATCCCTCTTGGGGGGTCTCCTCCCTGCACAGCAGCAATATGTGGCGGCACACGCGTAGTCTCCATTCATACATTTATTCTTTTGGACGTATTAAAGAACATAATCATCATTTTTAGCCTGGAGATTGCAAAATATTTAACCAGAATAGTTTAGACTGGCACCGATTTTTCATATTATGAATGTAATTGTCGTGCGTACACAAATTAACGTACTATTCTGCTGCTGACGATGTATCTATTCCCTCAGCCCCTGTTCACTTCCTTTATTTGACGTTCAATTTGCGTCCGAGGGCGTGCTGAAAAGTAAGGCCCCTGAATTTTTTATTTGAAAACTCTTAAAACTTTTTAAATAAAACAAACATTACTGACATTCTACTTCTTTACTCGTAAATATTTATTTCTCTACATATCACTCTGGCGACGAACACGTATCTCCCAGCGAGAGACCAGTTTGTTGATACCGTCATTATAGACTTTTAGACTTTGTTGACAGAGCCAAAATCTCACCTCTGCTTCACCATTATCAAAGTTAAATCCTTGGAGGTATGCTTCAAGTTTTGGAAACAGATTAAAGTCGGATGGGGCCAAGTCGAGGCTATATGGAGGAGGATGATGATGACAGTGAACCCTGGATGTCGGATTGTTGCTGACTGTTGATGTCGCGGCTCTCGTGTGTGGACTGGCATTGTGATGCTGAAGGTGAGCAGCCATGTTACACATTGAGGTTCGGAGCCATAAACCACCAGATGGCTAGAAATACGTAGAGAAGAAGTTGTGGAACGTTAATAAAGATTGTTTTGTTTGAAAAGCTTCAATAATTTTCAGATAAAAAATTATCAGGCATTACTTTTCAGAACGCCCTTGCGTTTTGTATGAGTATGATTTGCGGAGACCAGCACAGTCACTGTATTTCTCCTTATTTAAATTTTCGTGCATGGTGTTCATATCGGGTTTATTCACTAACGTGACGACCACGAACGTAAAAAAGAGTGATTTATTACATTTAAGCCTATCTTTGCAGAATGGGAACCGAAGCAAAGGTACATATTCCTGGGGACAGGGACTGCGTTCTAAAGCGAAATTTTCTGCTGTTGGTTCCCGCGGAAAGAGCGCCTGGGTCTTAAGGTGTCCATGGAATACAAAAGAGGAAACGATATGCTTCTTTCTCCACAGTATCCACTAATGCCCATATAGAACCTATTTACAGTACACGCAGCTCACATATTCCGAAATACTAATGAAGTAGACAAATAAACAGCGCAAGATAGTCTAGTAAAATGCGTCAATAACGTGGAAACAGGGTCACAAATAAATTAGGGCGTAGTAGCTGCGGTGTCGTTATGTTTGAAGTTGAGTAATTATCTCACCCTACAAAGAGAATCGTAGATTTGACAGTTTTAAGTTCCATTTACATCTGGCAACTGCTAATTGAAAACGGGGCGCAGGGTAATGCAATGAGTCACACACGGAATAGGGGATCCGTGCGGTTTTCGTTAATCGGCCAGGCAAACAGGAAATCAGACGTGCCGCTAAGACTTAACTTCCGATTGCCGAAGGCTCGTTAGTCCCAGAGCCCGCTAACATCGGTAGCAGTTTCACAGGAGGAAGACTCTCTTCCTGCTCAGTACGTTCCTTTTTGTGCGTAGTGTAGAAAAGCATCGTTGGAGCATTCACCATCAACCATACATATTACAATTGATGCAGTTTCCTGAAATCAGTCGTAGCGATAAATTTCTAAGCGACTTTTCCGTCTGTTCACATTCTGGACTGCTATCTTGCATGTAAGTGTATCGATTTTGGGACATCCTTGTCGTACCTCTAGCTATGTATTTTCTCTGAGCAGTAGATTCTTTAACCTTACAGCAGGTGCTCTTCAAATAGTAGCCATTTCACAATTATAACTGTCTAAATGTCTTCTCCAGATCCGCGATCGAAGTCGAAGTCATTAACGCAATACGGTGCTTTGCTCAAGACACGGATGTAACTGATTCGGATCCTCCTGGTGGAATATGTATTCATCGCCAATGATATGCTACAAGGATAAAGACAGGAAAGATCAGGTCATGCATTGCTCCAATTACAGTCCTTCTCTGAAGGTCTGAGGCACGATATATCATTAACAGCCCTTCACGGCGTCATGAAGTCAACACCAGACTTCACTAGAATTTATGTCTGTCAGCTCTAGACACAAATACACATTTCACATCTCATTATTGTTTGGAGGAATGTAGCGGAAAATCGTCTGCTAGCGATTTGCACAGGACGGCAGATAGGGTTTCTTCCAAAATTCCTAATGGTAACTATACGATTAAGAGCTGATGCTGCTCTGAGATTATCCTCTCCAGCATGGAAACGTTTGTTGCTGATGTATTCCAAGAATTTATGCTAACCTCTATGAGGACAAGTTTTACAACAGCGTGCTACATTTGGGCTGTTTTACGTATAAGACGAGTTTTGAAGCATCTTACTCTAGCCAAGCCATGTTCTCCCACTAAAGTGCACTCATGCCCAGAAAAAAAAACAGAACACTTGAGCTATTAGAAACAGGATGTTCATACTCATAGTACCTGTACATTAGTATGTTCTGCAGAAATGATTAGCATTTGAACCATATCGGCCAGCGGGTTCAATGTCAACATCGACATCGCGGAGTTACACCACCTACTGGGAAAAATGTGCTTGCGACTCCCGCTGTAGCTATAAACCGAAGGTAATGGGTGAGTACGACTTGAGCAGATGTATGCGCGAACCGTACCGTCATATCAGTGAGTTTAAAAGTGGGTGCATTATTGGCATAAGAGAAATTGCTGCTCGTGTGGGACGAAGTGTTTCGACAGTGCAACGGGTGTGTCCGGAATGGTCCATAGAAGGCCGTAGAACACGACGAGAAGAGACTGGTCACACCTCTGAGCCCACCCCACTAGAAGGTCGACACCTCATCCCAATGGCATTGTAGGACAGATCTGCGTCCTCCTCGACTCTGGCGCAACAGCGGAACGGTGTAACACGTCCTACACTATCAGGTGTGACAGTCCGTCCCCGTTCATCACAGTGTGAGTTACGTATGCGTCGTCCACTTCTCCACCTACTTTTCACGAATATGCAGAGACATGCTAGACGACAATAATGTATGTAACGATATCACTGGGGACAGGAATGACATCGGATAGTGTTTCCCGACGAATTTCGGTTTGCTTCAGACAGGGGAGCGAAATCACAGTGACTGTATTCGCACAAGACATACAGCGACAACTCGAGGGCTTATGGTGTGGAATGCTATTGGGTACAACCAAAAATCAAAGTTGGTGCCTGTTCAGGACACTGTGACCATTGTGACCTACGTGAATGATATCCTGCGACCCGTAGCCACACCCTTTCTGTACAACACCCCAGACGCTATTTCTCAGCAAGACAATCTACGAGCACGTGCCTTATGGTGTCACAGGCTGTAAGTCTTTTGCCCTGGCCCGCCGATTCACCAGACTTGTAGCCAATCGAAATGTGTGGGATATGGTGAAACGACAGGTGCAGCTCTGTGGCCCCACCATAGATGAACTTCGGAACCATGTTACTGGAACATGGATGGCTACACCACAGAACGCCACTGCGTGAAGAGTTTGACAGAGCACTGAAAGACCTGAGACGAAACAAGGCCCCGGGAGTAGACAACATTCCATTAGAACTACTGCTGGCCTTGCGAGAGCCAGTCATGACAAAACTCTACCATCTGGTGAGCAAGATGTATGAGACAGGCGACATACCCACAGACTTCAAGAAGAATATAATAATTCCAATACCAAAGGAAGCAGGTGTTGACAGATGTGAAAATTACAGAACTATCAGTTTAATAAGTCACAGCTGCAAAATACTAACGCGAATCCTTTACAGACGAATGGAAAAAGTGGTAGAAGCGGACCTCGGGGAAGACCAGTTTGGATTCCGTAGAAATGTTGGAACACGTGAGGCAATACCAACCTTACGACTTATCATAGAAGAAAGATTAAGAAAAGGCAAACCTACGTTTCTAGCATTTGTAGACTTAGAGAAAGCTTTTGACAACGTTAACTGGAATACTCTCTTTCAAATTCTGAATGTGGCAGGGGTAAAATACAGGGAGCGAAAAGCTATTTACAATTTGTACAGAAACAACATAGCAGTTATAAGAGTCGAGGGGCATGAAAGGGAAGCAGTGGTTGGGAAAGAAGTGAGACAGGGTTGTAGCCTCTCCCCGATGTTATTCAATCTGTATATTGAGCAAGCAGTAAAGGAAACAAAAGAAAAATTCGGAGTAGGTATTAAAATTCATGGAGAAGACGTAAAAACTTTGAGGTTCGCCGATGACATTGTAATTCTGTCAGAGACAGCAAAGGACTTGGAAGAGCAGTTGAACGGAATGGATGGTGTCTTGAAGGGAGGATATAAGATGAACATCAACAAAAGCAAAACGAGGATAATGGAATGTAGTCAAATTAAATCGGGTGATGCTGAGGGGATTAGATTAGGAAATGAGACACTTAAAGTAGTAAAGGAGTTTTGCTATTTAGGGAGTAAAATAACTGATGATGGTCGAAGTAGAGAGGATATAAAATGTAGACTGGCAATGGCAGGGAAATCGTTTCTGAAGAAGAGAAATTTGTTAACATCAAGTATAGATTTAAGTGTCAGGAAGTCGTTTCTGAAAGTATTTGTATGGAGTGTAGCCATCTATGGAAGTGAAACATGGACGATAACCAGTTTGGACAAGAAGAGAATAGAAGCTTTCGAAATGTGGTGCTACAGAAGAATGCTGAAAATAAGGTTGGTAGATCACGTAACTAATGAGGAGGTATTGAATAGGATTGGGGAGAAGAGAAGTTTGTGGCACAACTTGACTAGAAGAAGGGATCGGTTGGTAGGACATGTTTTGAGGCATCAAGGGATCACAAATTTAGCATTGCAGGGCAGCGTGGAGGGTAAAAATCGTAGAGGGAGACCAAGAGATCAATACACTAAGCAGATTCAGAAGGATGTAGGTTGCAGTAGGTACTGGGAGATGAAGAAGCTTGCACAGGATAGAGTAGCATGGAGAGCTGCATCAAACCAGTCTCAGGACTGAAGACCACAACAACAACAACATTCATCGATGCCATCAAGCATGGAACAAATTGTCAGGGCCCGTAGTGAATCCTGTGCCTACTAGGCAACAGGACACACGTTGAACCGAGGTTTCTGAAACGCTGATCATTTCTGCGGTACACACTAATGTATATGTCACGTGAGTATGAATGTCCTACCCCCTAGGCGTTCAAGGTGTTTTGCTTTCTTCTCAACACGAATGTAGTTACCACCAACTCCGACCTCCACTACCACTAATGATTCCCTGATGGCTTAGAATGTGTCCTATCAACCTATTCGTTCCTTTAGTCATGCTGTGCCATTAATTGTTATTCTTCCTGTTTCGTTACTATACCTCCTCATTAGTTATCCTATATAATTAGATAATCACATTTTAAGCGTTTGTGTTCTCTTTTTATCTGAATGCTATATCGTCTCCGTTTCACTTTCATTCATGGCTCCACTACAAACTCATAAGACATAATAACACTAAACTGATATTGGAATTTTAAAATTTTTCAGAAACTCTTTTTCATTTATTTAAATAATTAGAAATATACTGATAAAAAAAGCATCTATGAAGCGTAATCAAACATCCAAGTAGACAACGAATTAGCATACTTCATCAAAATATAAGAGGTATTAGAGATAAAGTTAGTGAACTGCTTATAGATGTTGACTCTGAAATTATTTGTATATCAGAGCAGCACTTAAATCATTTGACAATTCAGAGGCTTCCTTTACCAGGATACAGATTAGTTGTCCGTTTCTCAAGGAGTTCCTTGCGGGGTGGGGGAGTGGCTACGTTCGTAAAAACAGTATTCCATTTGAGTCCATAGACGTCTCACGACACTGTACTGAACAGATATTTCAATGTTGTGCAGGGACAGTTGAATTTAGTGAAACTAAACTTCTAATTGTTGTTGTTTATAGGTCCCCTAACTCCGACTTCAGAGCATTTGTACCCATGCTAGAGAGGGATTTTGATTCAATTTGTAGGAAGTACCAGAAATTAGTTATATATGGTGACTTCAATATTAATGTTGTATATGATGGTGCAAGGGAAAGGATGTTGGTAGATCTCCAAAATTCATATGATCTGATGCAGACTGTCTTTTTTCCAACTAGGGTGCAGGGTAACAGTAGCACAGCCATAGACAATATTTTTATTCATTCTTAATTACTAGATGGGCAATCTGTTAGTAGAAGCGTGAATGACCTTTGAGAACATGATGCACCAATTTTAACACTAAAAGGCTTTTGTACTCAAACCAAATTCATATTTAATTACAAACTATGTAGGAAAGTTAACCCAACAGCAATAGACAGATTTTTAAACAAGGAACAAGAGTGCAGGATGTTAATGGTGGCGATAACATATATCATAAATACAATGCTTTCCTTAACACATTTCTCATGCTCTTTGAGACTTGCTTTCCATTAGAACGTTGTAAACGGGGTAGTAGCAGTAATAGGTAGTCCGGGTGACTAACTCGTGGGATAAGGATATCTTGTAGAACAAAGCGGGAATTATGTTAGAAGTAGTCACAATAAAGCTACCGTAGCCCATTACAAACAGTATTGTAAGGTGCTTAAAAATGTTATTTGGAAGGCAAAGAGTGTGTTGTTGTTGTGGTCTTCAGTCCTGAGACTGGTTTGATGCAGCTCTCCATGCTACTCTATCCTGTGCAAACTTCTTCATCTCCCAGTACCTACTGCAACCTACATCCTTCTGAATCTGCTTAGTGTATGCATCTCTTGGTCTCCCCCTACGATTTTTACCCTCCACGCTGCCCTCCAATACTAAATTGGTGATCCCTTGATGCCTCAGAACATGTCCTACCAACCGATCCCTTCTTCTGGTCAAGTTGTGCCACAAACTCCTCTTCTCCCCAATCCTATTCAGTACCTCCTCATTAGTTATGTGATCTACCCATCTAATCTTCAGCATTCTTCTGTAGCACCACATTTCGAAAGCTTCTATTCTCTTCTTGTCCAAACTATTTATCGTCCATGTTTCACTTCCATACATGGCTACACTCCATACAAATACTTTCAGAAAAGACTTCCTGACACTTAAATCTATACTCGATGTTAACAAATTTCTCTTCTTCAGAAACGCTTTCCTTGCCATTGCCAGTCTACATTTTATATCCTCTCTACTTCGACCATCATCAGTTATTTTGCTCCCCAAATAGCAAAACTCCTTTACTACTTTAAGTGTCTCATTTCCTAATCTAATACCTTCAACATCACCCGACTTAATTCGACTACATTCCATTATCCTCGTTTTGCTTTTGTTGATGTTCATCTTATACCCTCCTTTCAAGACACTGTCTATTCCGTTCAACTGCTCTTCCAAGTCCTTTGCTGTCTCTGACAGAATTACAATGTCATCGGCGAAGCTCAAAGTTTTTATTTCTTCTCCATAGATTTTAATACCTACTCCGAATTTTTCTTTTGTTTCCTTTACTGCTTGCTCAATATACAGATTGAATAACATCGGGGAGAGGCTACAACCCTGTCTTACTCCCTTCCCAACCACTGCTTCCCTTTCATGCCCCTCGACTCTTATAACTGCCATCTGGTTTCTGTACAAATTGTAAATAGCCTTTCGCTCCCTGTATTTTACCCCTGCCACCGTGTGGTATGCAAATAGAATAGCTAACTCACAGGATAAAATTAAAACCATATGGTCAGTTGTCACATACAGCTGTCACATACAACCGCAAGCTAGGTACTACCGCAACTCCGGCTCTGTTCTTACACTACAGGCCGCGTCGCGAGATGGCGCTAGCAGAAGAGGCGCCAATGAATGCCACAGCTCGCGTCGTAAGAGGATCGGCGTGTTTGGTAACACTAGGTCATTAGGGCTTGTACATAATTCTAGAGATTATTGTATCACGTAAACATACACAAATCTTATGAAAGCTGCAGACCTACACAATTGCACATCTGCCTGGTCACATATACGTGACCAGCTTTCACTAAGTTAATACTCGGCAGAAACCAAACATGCATTTGGATCAGACTTCCTTAACTCTTGTGCAAAAAGGTGTACAGTATATTGCTGCATTCATTTTCAATAAGCTATCACTCGAATTCAAAAATCTTAGTAGTAATCCACGCGCTTTCAAATCCAAACTGAAGAGTTTCCTCATGGGTCACTTCTTCTATTCTGCTGAGGAGTTCCTTGAAAATTAAGATGATTCATGTTGTATTAATGATTTCGTTCTCTTAAAATTATGGACTGACTTTTTTCGGGTTCATAAACATTTATTTTTATCTCTTATTACTTTTATGTTGTAATTTCATGTACTGACACGTTCCATGATCTTGGAGATTTGCTCCTCAATTTGGTCCTGTGGAACTTGACGTGTAAAGAAAATAAATAATAATCGTTCATACCACAACAGTTTACATGTGTAACTAGTATTAAGCATTGATGTTTATGTTGCTTACTAGTAATGTCCTCACCTGAGATCTTGTGCTCCTAACGTGGTCCACATGCTAACATATGTCGCCACAAAGATGGTACAAAAAAATCTCTTGAAGAATGTCTAATGTGGTGTATGAAGAGTATTAGAGCAAAGGTTGGTGCTAATTTTGCATTGCATTTACAGGCCTATGAAACGCAAATTGTGGGTGTGTGAGTTACAAACCCAATTTGGTCTTAGCTGGAATATGGGGAAGCCACGCCGCAGCACAGCAGGCCAGCACAATGAGCACAGCGCGCCAGACGAAGTGAATGGTCATCAGGTGACGACAGGTGAAAGCCGGAACTAGGAAAACGTGCATGCCTGTTCGTCAAGTGATACTTCCAGCTACTGAACATAACGTGGAGACACATGAAAACTACTATAATCGAATCTAATAAATTCTCAAAGAATGGGGGGGTTATCAAATTGTACGTCTTGATATCACGCGTTCCTAAAAACATGCCACTATGTATGACCGCTTGTTCACAAGTAACATAGCTTTTTATGAACTATGATTCAAAAAATAACTAACATTAAACTACTAGAAAATCAATGCTGATACAGTCTTCATCAATATGTCTAACTAAAGCTTATGTACACAATGAACACATAATAGCTTGGTTCATCTGAAATTCAAATGATACTAGAGTAACGCTGACTTTAATTAATACGATTCAGTCAAAAGAACCAGATCATAATGTAACACCAAAAAACTCATGCATGACGTCAGCATATGTTCTGTTCCACTTTCAACCTCTCGGGAGTTAAATATTGGTTCTATATAACATTTATGTGCAAAAAATATTATTATGTTGGTACATTAAAACAGGTTACTATTTAAATCAGCCACAGTTAAACTTTGGTGTGTCTGAACTGTGAACTGAGTCTATGACAAGGATGAATAGTAGTAGCCATTTAGATATGTATGTTTCTTTATCTTTTATTCGTCTTAAAGTAGTACATGACGGCACCACTCATTGTTTTTATTGATAAGGGCTGTAACAGTCACATTACAGTGATTTGAAAGGTGTGAGAATAATCAGTGAGAGAAGACTCTCATTTTGGTATGTATGTCAGTGAAATGCATGTGCTTGTTCATGATGGTGATTTGAATGACCGCCTAGCTGATTTCCGAGATTTGAAGTAGCCAGCTCTGCAGCGCTTCGTGGTCCTCAGCCCGTGGCTCTTGCTCGAGGGATGGTGACGGAAGTTCGAAAAGCTACAAAAAATAAGAAAGCTACTTGTTTAGATGGTGTTAATATGAAACCATGGAAATACGGAGGATTATTCCAATATTTGAGATCCTTCACACACTTGTCTACCATAAGTGCTCATGTATATTCATATTGTCAGTCTAACGGGAATTAACATTCTCCATTAACAGGAATCTCCTTAAAACCGCCTTTCTACATCTGTTATTTTCATCCTCGTCACTACCACTACTACTACTATTATCTTTTTCGAAACCACTACTGCCACTTTCCATCTTTCTTTTCGCTCCCTGCTCCGATACCTCCAGCTTGTCTTTCACCTTTAGCCCACAGACGCTTGAGTCAGTCACGACCTTGGACACACCTGTAAATATGTCTTCCCCCGCGAAATCCAGCTTTTGTCCCTCTTCCGGCCAGCAGGTAAACGGAGCGCGCTCGGTCCTACAGGCGGCCACAATGGCACGGACCGGTTCCGGCGGCGGGCTCTTTGTGGCCCACGCGATCGCTCAGTCGCTAACGGCTCACTTCGACGAGTTCTGTGACCTGTTCTGCCAATCGCTGTTCCATATTATCCTCGTCTCTGAAACTTGGTCTAAACCAAATATTTCTTCCGACGCTATTCGAATCACTGGTTACTGTCTCCTAAGGGCAGATCGTGAAACACGACGCGGGGGTGGTGTGGGTGCCTATGTTCGTTCTGATCTGAGACCTACTATACTATGCACATCGGATGCAAAGGGCGAAGGAGAAGCAGAGTTCTTGTTTTTAGAAATAAATACAACAAATCAGAAACTGCTAATTGGAGTAATCTATAAACCTCCAAACGTCGGTGCTATGTCCTCCTTTCAGTCTGCCCTGTCCTCGCTCGTTACACTATATGAACACATAATCATTATGGGCGACACAAACATCGACTTACAGTTAAGATCTCCCTCTGCAGAAAATCTAAGGAGACTGTTCCACTCCAATGATATGAGTTTAACACCGCTGGACCCAACTCATCACACGCCACACAGCCATACACTCATAGATATAATAGCAAC
Source organism: Schistocerca nitens (assembly GCF_023898315.1). Taxonomy (NCBI): domain Eukaryota; kingdom Metazoa; phylum Arthropoda; class Insecta; order Orthoptera; family Acrididae; genus Schistocerca; species Schistocerca nitens. Next base: position 957,536,442 of record NC_064616.1, read on the forward strand.
AAAGCGACCGGATAAAATAATTCGCGCTAATCAGACATCCGCTCCGGGACTCTCTGCTCATGACGTGATATTCTTAAATTACTCAGTGCATACTACCTAAGAAAAATATCACCTGGTAACCTACAGAAACCTAAAAAATGTTAACCATGACGCTCTTCAAAAGGATTGCTCAGACATCCCTTGGCCCGATATAAGCAATGAACCGACTTTAGACGGAAAAATTCGGGAATTATGTCGCAAAATTATTGCACTGTATGATAAACATGCTCCTCAACGCACTGTCAAGGTAAAGAGAGCTCCCGCTCCGTGGCTCACCACTGCATTACGCCAGTTAATGAATAAACGTGATGCTGCACATAGGGCCTTCAAACGTAACCCAACTTCCGAGGCGTACGAAGCTTATAGGAAACTCCGGAATAGAACCAAGCAAAGCGTGAGGAATGCCAAAATCAGACATGCCCCTCTGTCGTATGCGGCATATCAAAACCTGCTGCACTGTGGAAAAAGCTGCGGAGTTTCGGTATAGGGAAGCGAAGAGTTGACGCTGTTTATCAAGCGTCTGCAGAAGAATTAAACGATTTCTTCTCAACAGCTGCAAACTGCCACGCAGCGACAAATTACCTGCCCCAAGATATCAATCTCTCGAGAGACAAGTTTTTCCTAAAACATGTCACTACCGGCACAGTACACAAGGCAATTATGAGAATCTCTTCCGAGGCAGTAGGAAATGATGGAGTGAGCATTGGCATGATTAAGAACGTCGTAGACACTATTACTCCAGTTATCACAGACATCTTCAACCTGTCTCTTGCCAGTAGTACATATCCCACTGAGTGGAAGGAAAGTTTAATTCAACCTATACCCAAGACTGACAACCCTAAGTCGCCTGGTGACTACAGGCCGATCAGCATACTACCTGCAATATCTAAAGCCCTAGAATACATCGTCCATGAACAGCTGACGGATTACCTCAAAACTCATAACATCCACGACAAATATCAGTCAGGCTTTCGAAAGCACCATAGTACAGCAACTGCATTAATCAAAGTAACTGATGACATTAAACATGCTATGGACAGACGTGAAGCTACCATCCTAACACTGCTTGACTTTAGCAAGGCTTTTGATACAGTTGACTTTGACATATTACTAATTAAAATGAAGCAGCTGAATTTCTCAAACAGCGCAATACACTGGTTCGACAGCTACCTCAAAAACATAAGTCAACAAGTCATTTGTGGGTCGGAAAAGTCATCATGGAAAAACGTGCGCTCTGGAGTTCCCCAAGGGTCCGTCATTGGTCCATTACTCTTCTCACTGTACATTAATGATATTTCTTCAGTGATTCACTCCTGCAACTACCATCTATATGCCGACGACATCCAACTGTACATAAGTGCAAGCCCCAAGAACATTGCTGACGCAGTAGCGAGTATGAACGCAGATCTTTGCTCTGTTTCTCGATGGGCACAGAACCTAGGTCTGAAACTAAACCCCAAGATATCCCAGATCATACTTATATCTCATCCAAAGTTAATCAGTCGGTACTTTCGCGAAACAGTCCCTCAAATACTCCTCAATGGTACCCAACTACCATACCAAAAAACAGTAAAAGACCTTGGAATAATCTTGGATGAACACCTAAACTGGGAAGAACAAACAGTCACAGCTTCCCGGAAATCGCTCTCCTCCCTACATGCAATTCAAAAATTTAGAAAAATATTTCCAACCCATGTTAAACAAAAATTAGTCCAAACACTAGTCTTGCCTAATCTTTACTACTGTGATGTAGTTCAACACGGCACAAATAGTGAAAATTCGAGATGCCTCGAGCTAGTGATGAATGCTTGCGTTAGATACGTATGCAATATACGGTTGTATGATCATATTAGTCCTTCATACTCCCAGCTAGGTTGGATACGCCCTCATAAGGCACGCGATCTCCACATGATGTGCTTACTTCATCGATTTCTTAGCCACTGGTGCCCCCAATACTTATCTTCTCACATTAAATACCTATCATCATTCCACAACCGCAATACCAGATCGGATACGTCTAGCATCTTGGCTGTACCTTTACATAACACAAAATCTTTCTCCGTGTCATTCTCCATCTCAGCCATACGACTATGGAACGCGCTCCCCTGTGATCTGCGTCTTATCCAGAAACACTCAACATTCAAGAGGGAACTCAAGACTTACATATTAGGGACGGTATAGCCACCATTGTTGTGCCCCTCTCATCTCTTTCTTTCTCCTCTCCATCATAGCTTCGAATTTTACCACTCTATTTCTCTTCCTCTAACCTATCTACCTCTTCTATATCTCTTTCACCCCATTCTATCGTCTTACGACTCTGCTTGACGAGAATAACTCACAAGCTGCAATAATATAACGTGAAAATTCCCAACTAGCAATAGGACTGACATTCATAAAAGAAAAATATGTTTACTTTCATATACATAGTCACTATTATTATTATTATTATTCTTGATTGTTATAATTATTTTTTGATTGTTATAATTATTTTTTGATTGTTATAATTATCATTGTACTACGTTTATAACCTCTATTTTTTCTTTAACATAAATACTGTATAACATGTTATATGTCCTTAATGTTCTGTAGAAACTGAAATTTGTTGAATCTGAGTATGCCCGGTTAGGTGTAAGAGAGGGCCTGAAGGCCCTAATCTTGCCAGGTAAAATAAATGCATAAATAAATAAAAAATAAATTAACCAATGTAATAAATAAGAAGACACCAAAAGACTGGCTGAGAGACAAGGTAATATGTCTTGAAAAAGGGCGATAAAAATTATAGTAACTACCAAATTATAAGACTCCTGAATGCAGCCTCTAAATTAAATACCAAAATCCTGAAAGCAAGACTTAAAAATGTCATGGAAAAGCTAAGATGTGAAGAAAAAACAGATTATTTAAAAGGACGATCAACTATTGACAAAGTTTTTACAATGCAGTAAGCTATAGAAAAGAGACGAGAGTTCAGTACGGAAACCCATCTCACTTTTGTGTATTTTCAGAAAGCATTCGATAACGTGAACAGAGAAATGCTACGGATTATCATGGCTGAACGACGTTATCCATCTCGCATCATGTTGTTGTTGTGGTCTTCAGTTCTGAGACTTGTTGATGCAGCTCTCCATGCTACTCTATCCTGTGCAAGCTTCTTCATCTGCCAGTACTTACTGCAACCTACATCCTTCTGAATCTGTTTAGTGTATTCGTCTCTTGGTCTCCCTATAAGATTTTTTCCCACCACTCTGCCCTCCAATGCTAAATTTGTGATCCCTTGATGCCTCAGAACATGTCCTGCCAACCGGTCCCTTCTTCATGTCAAGCTGTACCACAAACTCATCTTCTCCCCTATTCTGTTCAGTACGCCCCCAATTAGTTATGTGATCTACCCATCTAATCTTAAGCATTCTTCTGTAGCACCACATTTCGAAAGCTTCTATTCTCTTCTTGTCCAAACTATTTATCGTCCACGTTTCACTTCCATAGATGGCTAGGCCAGCCGGAGTGGCCGAGCGGTTCTAGGAGCTGCAATCTGGAACCGCGCGACCACTACGGCCACGGGTTCGAATCCTGCCTCTGGCATGGATGTGTGTGATGTAGATTAGTTAGGTTTAAGTAGTAGTTCTACGTTCTAGGGGACTGATGACCTCAGCAGTTGAGCCTCATAGTGCTCAGAGCCATTTGAACCATACATGGTTACACTCCATACAAATACTTTCAGAAACGATTTCCTGACACTTAAATCTATACTCGATGTTAACAAATTTCTCTTCTTCAGAAACGCTTTCCTTGCCATTGCCAGTCTACATTTTATATCCTGTCTACTTTGACCATCATCAGTTATTTTGCTCCCCAAATAGTAAAACTCCTTTACTCCTTTAAGTGTCTCATTTCCCAATCCAATTCCCTCAGCATCGCCCGACTTAATTCGACTATATTCCATTATCCTCCGTTTGCTTTTGTTGATGTACATCTTACATCCTCCTTTCAAGACGCTGTCCATTCCGTTCCACTGCTCTTACAAATCCTTTGCTGTCTCTGACAGAATTACAATGTCATCGGCGAAGCTCAAAGTTTTTATTTCTTCTCCATGGATTTTAATACCTACTCCGAATTTTTCTTTTGTTTCCTTTACTGCTTGCTCAATATACAGATTGAATAGCATCGGGGAGAGGCTACAACCCCGTCTCACTCCCTTCCCAACCACTGCTTCCCTTTCATGCCACTCGACTCTTATAACTGCCATCTGCTTTCTGCACAAATTTTAAATAGCCTTTCGCTCCCTGTGTTTTACCCCTGCCACCTTTAGAATTTGAAAGAGAGTATTCCAGTCAACATTGTCAAAATCTTTCTCTAAGTCTCCAAATGCTAGAAACCTAGATTTGCCTTTCATTAATATCTCTTCTAAGATAAGTCGTTATGTCAGTATTTCCTCACGTGTTGCAACATTTCTACGGAATCCAAACTGATCTTCCCCGAGGTCGGCTTCCACCAGTTTTTCCATTTGTCTGTAAAGAATTCGCGTTAATATTTTGCAGCTGTGACTTATTAAACTGATAGTTCCGTAATTTTCACATTTGTCAACACCTGCATTCTTTCGACTCAGGTCTTTCAGTGCTGTGTCAAACTCTTCACGCAGTGTTGTATCTCTCATTTCATCTTCATCTACATCCTCTTCCATTTCCATAATATTGTCCTCAAGTACATCTCCCTTGTATAGACCCTCTATATGCTCCTTCCACCTTTCTGCTCTTGATGTTCATACAAGTGGCTCTCTTTTCTCCAAAGGTCTCTTTAATTTTCCTGTAGGCAGTATCTACTTTACCCCTAGTGAGATAAGCCTCTACATCCTTACATTTGTCCTCTAACCATCCCTACTTAGCCATTTTGCATTTCCTGTCGATCTCATTTTTGAGACGTTTGTATCCCTTTTTGCCTGCTTCATTTACTGCATTTTTATATTTTCTCCTTTCATCAATTAAATTCGGTATTTCTTCTGTTACCAAAGGATTTCTACTAGCCTTCGTCTTTTTACCTACTTGTTATATTTTCTCCTTTCATCAATTAAATTCAATATTTCTTGTTACCCAAGGGTTTCTACTAGCCCTCCTCTTTTTACCTACTTGATACTCTGCTGCCTTCACTGCGTCATCCCTCGTACCTACCCATTCTTCTTCTACTGTATTTCTTTCCCCCATCCCTGTCAATTGTTCCCTTACGCTCTCCCTGAAATTCTGTACAACCTCTGGTTTAGTCAGTTTATCCAGGTCCCATCTCCTTAAATTCCCACCTGTTGCAGTTTCTTCAGTTTTAATCTACAGTTCATAACCAAGAGATTGTGGTCAGAGTCCACATCTGCCCCTGGAAATATCTTACAATTTAAAACCTGGTTCCTAAATCTCTGTTTTACCATTGTATAATCTATCTGATACCTTCTAGTATCTCCAGGATTCTTCCATGTATACAAACTTCTTTTATGATTCTTGAACCATCTGTTAGAGCTATGATTAAGTTATGCTCTGTGCAAAATTCTACCAGATGGCTTCCTCTTTTATTTGTTACCCTCAATCCATATTCACCTACTATGTTTCCGTCTCTCCCTTTTCCTGCTCTCGAATTCCAGTCACCCATGACTATTAAAGTTTCGTCTCCTTTCACTACCTGAATAATTTCTTTTATCTCATCATACATTTCATCAATTTCTTCATCATCTGCAGAGCTAGTTGGAATATAAACTTGTACTACTCTAGCAGGCATGGGCTTCGTCTCTATCTTGGCCACAATAATGCGTTCACTACGCTGTTTGTAGTAGCTTACCTGCACTCCTATTTTTTTATTTGTTATTAAACCTAGTCCAGCATTACCCTTATTTGATTTTGTATTTATAACCCTGTATTCACCTGCCCAAAACTCTTGTTCCTCCTGCCACGGAGCTTCACTAATTCTCACTATACCCAACTTTAACCTATCCATTTCCCTTTTTAAATTTTCTAACCCACCTGCCCGATTAAGGGATCTGACATTCCACTCTCCGATCCGTAGGACGCCAGTTTTCTTTCTCCTGATAACGACGTCCTCTTGAATAGTCCCCGCCCGGAGATCCGAATGGGGGACTATTTTACCTCTGGAATATTTTACCCAAGAGGACGCCATCATCATTTAACCATACAGTAATGCTGCATGCCCTCGGAAAAAATTACTGCTGTAGTTTCCCCTTGTTTTCAGCCGTTCGCAGTACCAGCACAGCAAGGCCGTTTTGGTTAGTGTTACAAGGCTAGATCAGTCAACCATCCAGACTGTTGACCCTGCAACTACTGAAAAGGCTGCTGCCCCTCTTCAGGAACCACGCGTTTGTCTGGCCTCTCAATAGATACCCCTCCTTTGTGGTTGCACCTACGGTATGGCCATCTGTATCGTGAGGCCCGCAAGTCTCCCCACCAACGGAAAGGTCCATGGTTCATGGGGGGTCTCGCACCATAAAACCTACAAAAAGTCTGTACACAAACAACGAAATTGTTATAGATATGGGAAATGTAACAGCAAAGCCAATTATCATAATGAAAGAGGTGCGACAAGGATGCTGAATTTCACCAACACTCTTCAGATGTGCCGGGTTAATCACCTGAAGCTTGCACCGTGATAGTTGTGGGAATGTAAAGTGCTACTGATGTGCTATTTTCATACAATGGTTTGGTAGTCAAGGGCTCGTACTGTTAACGAATCAGCAGATTACAATAATGCTTAGAAAAGATATTTTTTGTGCAAACCTACACTATTTAATTGGAACAATGCCTATTGACATTAAGAAAATAAAAGTAGGGAAAATTAGAACGTCAGTGGCGTTTTTGTAGGATTCTAGTGAAAGTCGTTCAGGAGATATGTATTCTGAGAATTCCCCACACCGACTCTTGTACAATACCTGTGGTAGCACACACTATGGGACATCGCCAGTGCATACGCTGATAGCATGGATTCTGACCGGTAACGAGACAAATGACCATCACAGTTTGTGTTCAAACTGACCACCGGCAGCGGCAGTAAACACAGGCGGCCAGTCAAGGTACTGGTCCTCAGCGTCCAGACCAGCGTTTTCGAAACAATAATTCGTGAAGACATGCTGTAGTACTTCGGGTACTACAGGTTGGACAATCATCATATTCGTATCATAAGTTCCTCTAGTTTTAGTGGACGATGGTCTTTTAGGTGGCTGCGATACTTGGGTCCCATGTATTATAAACGGGGCTATGAGTTGGTGATTCATTATCCCACAGCACACGTTTAGACTCAATGGACACTGCATGGATGCTGACGCTCCACCTGATGAAGCCAACGGAGATTGTCAAAAGACCAGTAGTGCATGTTTCTGCGATTTACCTCGCCATGATTGGCAAATGTTGCTTCAACAGTAAACATGGTAGACATTACATCTGGAATATACTGTCTTCATGCCCGTGTACATAAGTTAACACGATTCTAATAATCTTTTCCATGCAGCTCTTCAGGGAGAGAGATGTGATTGGGATAACATATGCCGGTGTGGAATATTTAGGACACTTGCATGACTCATGCCAGTTCCCCGTGCGATTGCGCAGGAGGTAACGTGTGGATCAACTGCAACAGCAGCAAGAACAGTAATTCCGCCCTCTTCTGTCTTCACTTGCTTCCTTCTGTTACGCTTTCTAGGTGTTACACTACCACATTCAGGTAACTGGTTCAAGAGGCTAATAAACAATTGCCCAGATGGTTGACGGCTGTTTCGGTATATACTGCCGTATACACAGTACAAGAACGAACTATACTCTAAATACACTCTCCATACCGCATGTCAGCCTTTTCTGCTTTCGTAAATCCCATCGTCCACTCACGACCTACTGTCACAATATGACTGACTAGCGAGTTGCAATGCACTCATGGAACACACAAACACACTGTACGCAGACGTAACAAAGTCGTATCTAGATACTATGCAGGTTGGCCGGCCGAAGTGGCTGTGCTGTTCTGGCGCTGCAGTCTGGAACCGCGAGACCGCTACGGTCGCAGGTTCGAATCCTGCCTCGGGCATGGATGTTTGTGATGTCCTTAGGTTAGTTAGGTTTAACTAGTTATAAGTTCTAGGGGACTAATGACCTCAGTAGTTGAGTCCCATAGTGCTCAGAGCCATTTGAACCATTTTACTATGCAGGTTGAGTAGTACAAAAAGTGGCGGAGTGAATACTTTCAAAATACGGTATCTCTTAAGCGACTCGCGGTAGAATCTTGTTACAAACACCACTGATATTATAATTTATCCTACTTTTAGTCTGTTAATATCAATAGACATTGCTACATTTAGAAATGTGTATGTTTGATACAAAATTACTCTTTCTAAGTATTATCACAATCTGTTTGTTGGCTAACAATACAAAGCCTTGAGTACCTGTTCATTCTGTGAAAACACATCAATATCACTTTACATTTTCCCAATCCTTGTGGTGCAAATATCAGTTAATTCACCCTGTATACGTAGGTGTAGTTGTCAGTAAATGGAAAACGTTGAACATAAATGGAGTTCTTTTAAATCGTGACACTAGACCAAAAGTAATTTTATATGCAGATGACCTACCTCTGATTACACAGAGTTAAGCCGACCTTCAGATTGGAGTCTATAAGTCGCAGCAGGTAGCCTCAAATTACAAACTAACATTGTCAGTGGGTGAAACGAAAGTAATGACATTTCAGGGCAGACAACCAGTAAGATCTAAACAATCATGAATAATAAAATCTTTGGACAAGTAATATACACTCCTGGAAATGGAAAAAAGAACACATTGACACCGGTGTGTCAGACCCACCATACTTGCTCCGGACACTGCGAGAGGGCTGTACAAGCAATGATCACACGCACGGCACAGCGGACACACCAGGAACCGCGGTGTTGGCCGTCGAATGGCGCTAGCTGCGCAGCATTTGTGCACCGCCGCCGTCAGTGTCAGCCAGTTTGCCGTGGCATACGGAGCTCCATCGCAGTCTTTAACACCGGTAGCATGCCGCGACAGCGTGGACGTGAACCGTATGTGCAGTTGACGGACTTTGAGCGAGGGCGTATAGTGGGCATGCGGGAGGCCGGGTGGACGTACCGCCGAATTGCTCAACACGTGGGGCGTGAGGTCTCCACAGTACATCGATGTTGTCGCCAGTGGTCGGCGGAAGGTGCACGTGCCCGTCGACCTGGGACCGGACCGCAGCGACGCACGGATGCACGCCAAGACCGTAGGATCCTACGCAGTGCCGTAGGGGACCGCACCGCCACTTCCCAGCAAATTAGGGACACTGTTGCTCCTGGGGTATCGGCGCGGACCATTCGCAACCGTCTCCATGAAGCTGGGCTACGGTCCCGCACACCGTTAGGCCGTCTTCCGCTCACGCCCCAACATCGTGCAGCCCGCCTCCAGTGGTGTCGCGACAGGCGTGAATGGAGGGACGAATGGAGACGTGTCGTCTTCAGCGATGAGAGTCGCTTCTGCCTTGGTGCCAATGATGGTCGTATGCGTGTTTGGCGCCGTGCAGGTGAGCGCCACAATCAGGACTGCATACGACCGAGGCACACAGGGCCAACACCCGGCATCATGGTGTGGGGAGCGATCTCCTACACTGGCCGTACACCACTGGTGATCGTCGAGGGGACACTGAATAGTGCACGGTACATCCAAACCGTCATCGAACCCATCGTTCTACCATTCCTAGACGGGCAAGGGAACTTGCTGTTCCAACAGGACAATGCACGTCCGCATGTATCCCGTGCCACCCAACGTGCTCTAGAAGGTGTAAGTCAACTACCCTGGCCAGCAAGATCTCCGGATCTGTCCCCCATTGAGCATGTTTGGGACTGGATGAAGCGTCGTCTCACGCGGTCTGCACGTCCAGCACGAACGCTGGTCCAACTGAGGCGCCAGGTGGAAATGGCATGGCAAGCCGTTCCACAGGACTACATCCAGCATCTCTACGATCGTCTCCATGGGAGAATAGCAGCCTGCATTGCTGCGAAAGGTGGATATACACTGTACTAGTGCCGACATTGTGCATGCTCTGTTGCCTGTGTCTATGTGCCTGTGGTTCTGTCAGTGTGATCATGTGATGTATCTGACCCCAGTAATGTGTCAATAAAGTTTCCCCTTCCTGGGACAATGAATTCACGGTGTTCTTATTTCAATTTCCAGGAGTGTATATTAAATATCTCGTATGTGGCAGGACTTATGAATGCAACCATGACGTTGACCAAAAATTAAATAAATTCAATTCTATAGGAGGAGCCATCGTAAAAAGTTTGCAGAATAAAGTCAGAATAGAAACACACTTGGAGTTTTATGAAGCAATAGCAGTAATGGCCCTTACTTATGGAAGAGCGGCATGGGCAACAACAAGACACCAAGAAAGTAGAACACAGGCCCAAGAAAAAAGATTTTTGAGAGGAATGGAAGGATGTACAAGGGAAGATCGATAAAGAAAAGAAAATACGATGAAAGATTTAATAATATGTAACTTATACGAGAAATAAAGGAAAATAGAAGAAACTGGAAGGAACATATAGACCGTATTGGCGGATAATGATTTCCGGCAAAATCTCTAAATTATTAATGCAATGGAAAAAGAAATGTAGCAAGACCATGCAAGATATGGGAAACGTAACACACAATTTGCTAAATTCATGAAGCCAAGAAGAAGAGGAAATACTGACAATTGATTAAATTTGTATAAAACTCAAACATTATTATCCGCGTACAACAACACAGCTGTCCACCATGACAGCCTCTTCCGATCTGATTAACACTTTACTGAATTTATCTAAAAACTGTAATGTAACTGTTTCGTCACACAACAGGTCTGTACTCCATTTCTCCCACTTCCGATACGATTGGGCACCACTGCTTCCAGCTTGGCAGCCAGGTGTAAGCGGAATTCCGGAGGCACCTAAAGAGCATAGTCGGCCTTTCGCCTCTACATCAAGGAAAGCAAGGCAGCATCGAAACGCCGGACCACGGACCCCACCTGCATTCATTGCAAGCAACGCAAAATAAGACACGCCGTGTGCGAAATTGAGGTTCACCACCTCTAACCACAACTCAGGTAGAGGTGCGTGAGATTACACAGCTGAATGACCAAAGACAATGAGATATCGCAAGGGACCTCTAAGTAGAGAAGGGACGTCACATGCGCAAAGTGCAGTACTTGCAGTCGGAAACACAAGACGACATTGACAAGTACTGTGATACGAGTTTATGTCTGGGTTCTGGGTTGGAAGTTACAGCATATTCGACATCTCTCTACACGGAACCGGTGGAATGTGTTAGTTAATTTCCTGTGATACCTGTAAACTAAACCTCATTAATTCCTGCTTTTTGGGTGAAAAGGGAGGTAGAAAAGCAGATCTTGGTTCCGCTAAGCGACGGGAGAAATGGCTAACAGGCGACTAGAATGGTCATAGGTGGATTGTCGCTATATTTTTTAATCGGTAATGACTTTTTCTCTAGTATAGCCGTGATCGCGGAATGGAGCAATAAAACTGGTTAAATTACTACAAGGTCCAGTTACATGGTGTGCGGAGACCAATTAATTTAGTAACATATAAGGCAGACAAAGAATTTTTCATAGATGAGCCACAGGAGCTAAAAGGTGATTTATTAAAAGGAAAATAGGTTTCAGTTGAGTCCGTTTGCTGTCACCAAGTCGTGGTGAGATTTCCAATGACACAGCCGACAAAAGATAATCTGAGGGATATGGAGAAGAAATAAAAACTTTGAGGTTCGCCGATGACATTTTAATTCTGTCAGAGACAGCAAAGGAATTGGAAGAGCAGTTGAATGGAATGGACAATGTCTTGAAAGGAGGATATAAGATGAACATCAACAAAAGCAAAACGAGGATAATGGAATGTAGTCGAATTAAATCGGGTGATGCTGAGGGAATTACATTAGGAAATGAGACACTTAAAGTAGTAAAGGAGTTTTGCTATTTGGGGAGCAAAATAACTGATTATGGTCGAAGTAGAGAGGATATAAAATGTACACTGGCAATGGCAAGGAAAGCGTTTCTGAACAAGAGAAATTTGTTAACATTGAGTATAGATTTAAGTGTCAGGAAGTCATTTCTGAAAGTATTTGTATGGAGTGTAGCCATGTATGGAAGTGAAACATGGACGATAAATAGTTTGGACAAGAAGAGAATAGAAGCTTTCGAAATGTGGTACTACAGAAGAATGCTGAAGATTAGATAATTAGATCACATAACTAATGAGGAAGTATTGAATAGGATTGGGGAGAAGAGAAGTTTGTGGCACAACTTGACCAGAAGAAGGGATCGGTTGGTAGAACATGTTCTGAGGCATCAAGGGATCACCAATTTAGTATTAGAGGGCAGCGTGGAGGGTAAAAATCGTAGAGGGAGACCAAGAGATGAATACACTAAGCAGATTCAGAAGGATGTAGGTTGCAGTAGGTACTGGGAGATGAAGAAGCTTGCGCAGGATAGAGTAGCATGGTGAGCTGCATCAAACCAGTCTCAGGACTGAAGACCACAACAACAACAACAACAATGAGCTTCTACTCGTGCGTGAAAGACACTCGCACATATAATTCATTATTTCGCGAGCCAAAAGCTCCCGCATCACCCGACGCTGCCCATGCGAGTATGGAAGTCACGCTCCAAAAGAAACATAATAAATACTATTCAGTCAGAGACCACATTCAGATAGCATGATTAAAAGCGCGCTAGACAAATATGAAGATCGAAGGTGGCGAGAATAATTGGAGATGTCTCTCATGGAAACAGGAGACGCTGCAGATAGTGCTGAATGCCTACGCGATTTATGATGATGAGCATGAGGTTGGGGTATTCAACGCAAGCAGCCTGAAAGCATAATGTGTCTCAATAGAGTAGTGTTCAGTGGTGGTAGCGGTATAGACAATTGTAGATGACAGTTGAGCACAGCTTGTTATTTGTGAATATATTTTCCGTCGTGGAAAGTAGCTCGCGTTCATTTCAGTTACACACTATCTTTTGTGCGCATAGACTGTGGGACATCTGATCTGAATGTGGAAAGATGAAATTACGATCCGGTGTGTGTGTGCATTGGTTTCGTACGCGGACACGCTCTGCAGAGCGAGACTGAGGGGTGCCGCCTGCGTTCAATTACACAAGAATTCCTGTTGCGCGGGTCATAACGCAGCTCAAGCTAGTGTATTGCCGTTTCCATGTACACTACCTGATCAAAAGTATCCGGACACCCCCAAAATGCATTGTGCTGCCACCTACTCCCAGGTACTCCATATCAACGACCTCGGTAGACATTAGACACTATGAGAGAGCAGAATGGTGGGCTCCGCGGAACACAGGGGCATCAAACCTGTTCAGGTCATTGGGTGTCACTTATGTCATACATCTGTACGCGAGATTTCCACACACGTAAACATCCCTAGGTCCACTGTTTCCGAAGTAACAGTGAAGTGGAAACGTGAATGGACATGTACAGCACAAAAGTGTACAAACCGACCTCATCTGTTGACTGACAGATACCGCCAGCAGTTGAGTAGGGTCGTAATGTGTAATAGGCAGACATCTATCCAGACCATCACACAGGAATTCCAAACTGCATCTACGACAGTTACATTGGAGGTGAGAAGACTTGGATTTCATGGTCAAGCGGCTCCTCATAAAGCTACACATCAAACCGGTAAATGCCACATGACGCCTCGTTTGGTGTAAGGATGATGGAACAGTCGAAAAACGTGATGTGGAGTGACGAATCACGGTACACAATGTAACGATCTGATGGCAGGTTGTGGGTGTAGCGAATGCCCGGTGAACGTCATCTGACAGCGTGTTCAGTGCCAACAGGAAAATTCGGAGGCGGTGGTGTTATGGTGTGGTCGTGTTTTTCATGGAGGGGCTTTGCACTACTTGTTGTTTTGTGTGGCACTATTAGAGCAGAGGTATGCACTGATGCCCTAAGCACATTCTTCCTTGTTGAAGAGAACTTCAGGGATGGCGATTGTTCTTTCAAAACGATCGAGCACCGGTTCATAAAGCAGGCCTGTTGTGGAGTGGTTACACGACAATAACATCCCTGTAATGGACTCACCTCAACAGAGTCCTGACCTGAATGCAACAGAACACCTTTGGGATGTTTGGGAACGCCGACTTAGTGCCAGGCCTCATCGACCGAATCGATACCTCTCCTCAGTGCAGCACTCCGTGAAGAATGAGCTGTCATTCCCCAAGAAACCTTCCAGCACCTGACTGAACGTATGCCTGCGAGAGCGGAAACTGTCATCAAGGCTAAAAGTGGGGAAACACCTTATTGAATTCCAGCATTACCGACGGAGGGCGTCATTTTCATCCAGGTGTACGGATACTTTTGATCACATAGTGTATGTTACTTCTTTGTTATACAGTTGACTTAATTGTAATATGATGTGTGCATGTTTCATCACATTAATTTATCATGTCATATTCGTAAGAATGGAATGACACTAACGTAGATGAGAGAAACACATATGCAACAGTATTTGATGAGGTTTCTTTAGCAGCATACAGCGACGCGCGAGAACCACCTGGCAATCAGCGGAGAAAAAAGTTTATATTTGTAAAGTTGTGGATGAAACATGGAATGAAGCATGTAAGTTTTATTTTTCATGTTACAATTTAAGAGCAGCTTAAGACCAATCGGACATACAAAGTTAGATACACGCACGATATCTAGTTGTTGACACTCGAGTCAGTTCGCATTGCTCGCACAACTGACACTATTAAACCTAGTTAATAAAAAGTAGTCCTCCCACACAACAGTCATACATACGTTATAAATAACGATTGTAGGTATGAGGTTGAAAAGGAGGCACCAGTCTCACTGAGGAAACACACTCACTGAGGGAGAACGTGGTGCTCTGCTGATAAAAACGTTAAGGTATTACCCATCCCATCACATTCTATGGCACTCCAAGCATCAATATTATAGAAATTTATTGTTTTGCGTGACAACGTATTTGAATTGACACATATTTTTTGTATCCGTTTCATAAGGCACGTTGATAAATATTATTGCTGTGTAAGGTCAAACTTTGTGTAACATACCTTACTTCTGTCTTCTTTCCATTAATAACATACACACATCAAAAAAAGGTTTGCATCACCCTACTTCCCAGGATAAATAAAGGTAGACGTTTACCGTGGACATTGTATCACAGACACAGTCCCTTTGGCTGTTCAGAGATGTCACTAAACCCACCCAAAGATGTAAACAACCATGCATGAGCAGCGCCTATTACACGAAGGAGATCCGACAGCAGAACAGTTACAGTCATTCCACCAGGAAGGAGATAGACAGCTCGTGTTGTCTGTAGTTCAACTCATCCTAGAAGGTCAATACCACGGTTCGACGGCGTCCGCATTGGTACTTTGTGTCAGGAAGACCTTTCAACAAGGGAAGTGTCCAGGCGTCTCGGAGTGAACCAAAGCGATGTTGTTCTGACATGGAGGAATACAGAGAGACAGGAACCTTCGATGACACGCCTCGCTCAGACCGTCCAAGGGCTACTACTGCAGTGAGTGACCGCTACCTACGGATTATGGTTCGGAGGAACCCTGACAGCAACGCCACCATGCAGAAAAATGCTTTTTGTGCAGCCACATGACGTCGTGTTACGACTCAAACTGTGCACAATAGGCTGCAATTTGCGCAATTTCACTTCCGACGTCCATTACGAGGTCCATATTTGCAGCCATGAGACCATGCAGCGCGGTACAGATGGGTCCAATAACATGCCGAATGGACCGCTGAGGATTGGCATCACGTTTTCTTCACCGATGAGTGTCGCATACACCGTCAACCAAATAATCGTCGGAGACATGTTTGGAGGCAACAGGGTCAGGTTGCAAGCCTTAGACACACTGTCCAGCGAGTGCATCGAGGTGGAGGTTCCCTGATGTTTTGGGGTGGCATTATATGGGGCCGACGTACGCCGCTGGGGTCATGGAAGACGCCGTAACGGCTGTACGATACCTGAATGCCATCCTCCGACCGATAGTGCAACCGTATCGGCAGCATACTGGCGAGACATTCGTCTCCATGGACGACAATTCGCTCCCCCCACCCCCTTCATGCACAGCTTGCGAATGACTTCCTTCAGCATAACGATATGGCTCTACTAGAGTGGCCAGCATGTTCTCCAGACATGAACCTTATCGAACATGCCTGGGATAGATTGAAAAGCGCTTTCCATGGACGACGTGACCCACCATCCACTCTGAGGGATCTACGCCGAATCGCCGTTGAGGAGTGGGACAATCTGGACCAACAGTGCCTTGATGAGCTTGTGGATAGTATGCCACGACGAAAACAGGCATGCATCAATGCAAGAGGACGTGCTACTGGGTATTAGGGGTACCGGTGTGTACAGCAGTCTAGACCACCACCACTGAAGGTCTCCATGTATGTTGGTACAACAGGCAATATGTGGTTTTCATGAGCAATAAAAAGGGCGAAAGTGGTGTTTATGTTGATCTCTTTTCAAATTTTTGGTACAGGTTCGGGAACTTTCAGAAACGAGTTGCTGCTAATATGTGTGTATATTAGATGCTAGCAATATGGAGGTGTTATATTAAAGCAAAATAAACAGGTTTATCTCAGTCCACAGCATTTCTTGCAACGAACCGTCAAATAGAGGAATATTGGAGGATTGCTAAATGGATATAGACTACATGATCCAAAGCATCCGGACACCTGGCTTAAAATGACTTACAAGTTCGTGGCGCCCTCCATCGGTAATGCTGTAATTCAATATGGTGTTGTCCCACCCTTAGCCTTGATAACAGCCTCCACTCTTTCAGACATAAGTTCAATCAGGTACGAAGGTTTCTCGGCGAATGACAGCCCATTCTTCACGGAGTGCTGCACTCAGGAGAGGTATCGATGTCGGTCGGTAAGGCCTGGCACGAAGTCGGCGTTCCAAAACATCCAAAAGGTGTTCTATAGGATTCAGGTCAGGACTCTGAGCCGGCCAGTCCATTACAGGGATGTCACTGTCATGTAACCACTCCACCACGGGCCGTGCATTATTATTGGCGGATCGTGTTGGAAGATTCAATCGCCATTCCCGAATTGCTTTTCAACAGTGGGAAGCAAAAATTTAAAACATCAATGTAGGTCTGTGCTGTGATAGTTCCACGCAAAACAATAAGTGTTGCAAGCCCTCTCCATGAAAAACACGACCACACCATAACACCACCGCGTCAGAATTTTACTGTTTGCACTACACACACTGGCAGATGACGGATGACGTTCACCGGACATTCGTCATCGCCGGTTTGTGTACCGTGGTTCGTCACTCCACACAACGTTTTTCGACTGTGTCAATTGCCCAATGTTTATGCTCCTTACACCAAGGGAGGCGTTGTTTGGCATTTACCGGCGTGATGTGTGGCTTATGAGCAGCCGCTTGACGATGAAATTCAAGTTTTCTCACCTGCCGCCTAACTGTCATAGTACTTGCAGTGGATGTGATGCAGTTTGGAATTCCTGTGTGATGCTCTGGATAGATGTCTGCCTATTACACATTACAACCATCTTCAACTGTCAGCGGTCTCTGTCAGTATCAGACTAGGTTGGTCTGTACGCTTTTGTGCTGTACACGTTCATTCACGTTTCCACTTCACTATCACATCGGAAATAGTGGATCTAGGGATGTTTAGGAACGTGGTGATAAGGATGTGGTATTTTGTAAGAATCTACGTAGTTTACATGAAGGTTAACCACCTTCAGTAGACGATTGTTGGTTAATTATTGTAGTTCCTGCGGTTTTAAACCTCGGCATACTGTCTTTCAGTTTGTCGATGCATACTGGAAAAAGAGCAATTTCATAGATGTCCAATATTGTAACGTCCTGGTAGCGCAGACATCTAAAAATGTAATCTGTCCTGAATGTAGCGGATTCTATTTCTGGAACCCATTCCTCTCCAATCATCACCAGGACAAACACACAGCAACAAATGCGACGTTATGATAACGTAGACACGTAATTGTAAACTGACGTTTATTGAAAATATTTCATTTATAAGAGGAATTGAAAGGTAACGTGAAAAGAATGGGGAAAAAGAGCATCAGCCATTCTAGCATAATACATGTCATTTGTGCAGAGTCAAATGGACTGGATTGCGTTGCAACACTTCTATTAATACTTATGTTGGAGGCTGTGTTATCGATTTCCACAGTTGCTATGTTATTCTCCCAGAGTCTTTGAACTGTAATTGTTATGGATCACAAGTAATATTTTCGGTTACATGTACGCGTTAACACAGGCGCACTGAAGGCAACTCCTATAGGGCGAAGACATGCTCGAAGGAAAGTGGGCACGACAGCACCGATTATATTCAGTGGCAGAGCTGACACTCGTTATTTGTACATGTGACAAGCAGGACAAGTTAGACGGTACACAAATGTTGGTTCTGCAGGGTCAGGGATTAATGCTCAATGGAACTCGTGTAATATCTTGACCCACATTCCGCTTCTACGATAACAGGAATGTTAGCCATCAGTACAGTCCATTCCATAATTTATGTACCTGACCTACCTTCCTCAGTTCATCTCCTCCTTCCCCACCCCCCACCAGCGAACTCCATTCTTTTGTTAATGACACCACTGACGAGGACCTCTGTTGATTAGACGATCACCACCCAACATGGTCGTGCTACCATGGAACACCTGCTACAGAAGTAAGCTGCAGCAGCTACTGGTAGTCATTGGTTCACCAACATCAGCCGCTTGTGTATTCCTTGAGGTGAACAGAATTCATAACGCGAGTGGCCCACATTTCATACCCCAAACCTAAAGCCTACAGGTTCAAACCGATCAGAAATCCCCCCTCCCCTTTCTCCTCCCATCCCCAACTAGGCAGTGTAACGAGTGAACTGTTATGAAGCAGTGAAGCAAGACCAAGTGTGATCAAGAACCATAATGAACAAAGGTGTATAAGAGAGGGAACTGTGGTGTAATTGGTAGTGCAAAGCCACACTGTATAGTTTAATAGAAAGTGAATCATGTGAACATGGTACTTGTCCAGTATAGGTAGAGGGTGGAAAACCATGTAAACAGAGTCAAGCGTAAATAGATGTAGAGGCAGAATGCGAGGAAGCATGATTTCCATAGACAGTGGGAATGTAGAGGGTCAAATGATTAGAGCTATTAAGTCGTTAAAGATTGGAGTTTTACAGTAAGTAAGTTAGTAAAAATGTGAAGGATTATTATGATCCAGAAGTGGTATGCGTGTTACATTATGCTGCGCAACGCAGTGGAATGTTACCGTGACGCAAGAGGGTCGGCGGAGCGTCGAGTTAAGCAACATGAAGGGGAACACTGTGTCACCGAACGCTGCAGGGCGTAACAAGAAGCAGCTCGCCACACGCCAGTGTATCATCATCGAGGGCAGTAATCGGATCAGTTACGCCAGCCAGGCAACAGCAGAATATTCCATCACCTTATTGGAGAGGAAGAACCGCGAATGCAGCAAAAAGGCGTATTTAAGGACTGACAGCTAGCTCGTCATCATCGACCGTCATGACGTGTTGGAGTGACGCAGAGTCTGTGTCACTAAGCGTCGCCACCAGTTCACATTAGTCACTGTCATCGCAGACATTATAATGGTCACCGTCATAATGCAGGTCGTCGCCTAGGAGGCGCCAGAGTGACTCCACTTCTATAGACATAACTGTTACTATCGTCGGACGCCGTCAACAAGCGGTCTCCTGTAATACGAGTCATTGCCTATGATGCATTTTAGCAACGCACTGTCTCCACTGCTCTAGGACCCTGCCTCCACAAACATTGTGAGCGGAGCCAGAGACCCTATCCCGCCGAGGCCAGACAGCTGCTGCTAGGGATGGTCTGTCCCACTGCTGCCACCGCCATGCCCACCGGCCATGATCAAAACAGGGGCCAATGGCGCGTGGTTCCAGCCGTCGCGATACGACCCAGCAAGAGCCGAGGCAGCAGATTCCAGTGACGACAGTGCAGCAACAGTCGCAGCAGCGGGTGCACGTTGAACACCCTTCAAGCCAACTTCTCCCAGAGGGCCAACAGGTGGTGGAGTCCCGTGTCTGTTTATAGTCTCTTGCTCCTCCAGTCGAGGTTCTGCTACCTGCCGACTCCCTGTACGGGTAAAAGAGTTATTGCTACATATCTCAGAAGGAAATTATTTTTAAAATTTATAATGTATCATATTCTTAAAAAAATATTTTATTCTTATTATTTATGGGCGACGGCCTTGCCGCAGTGGATACACTGGTTCCCGTGAGACCACCGAAGTTAAGCGCTGCCGGGCGTGGTCGGCACTTGGATGGGTGACCATCCAGGCCGCCATGCGCTGTTACCATTTTTCGGGGTGCACTCAGCCTCGTGATGCCTATTGACGAGCCACTCGACCGATTAGTAGCGGCTTCGGTCAAGAATACCATCATAACGACCGGGAGAGCGGTGTGCTGACCCCACGCCTCTCCTATCCGCATCCTCCACCGAGGATGACACGGCGGTCGGATGGTACCGGAAGGCCACTCGTGGCCTGAAGACGGAGTGCTTGTTATTTATACTTCCAAAACCATTTATTTGACCATGACACTGATTTTGATTCACCAATGTCTACAACAACATGATTTATATTTGTCGTTAAGTATTCTAATGCGATTCCCAGTTCTTAGTTGTTTACCAAGTAAATGACATTCTGTTCACCATGCCCCGTTGCGTCCTGTGCATAACTTGCTTTCCTTCATGCCACTACTGCTTGGCCCATTCGTATTCGTACATCTCCGTCATATCTTGTACCATAGGACTGTCAGAACAGCCCACTTAAAGGATTCCATACAAGATGGACTCTCAACAGGAGGGTGCAAGAACTTGTCACTCGGTGACCACCTTAAACTACACTCTAATACAAGAAAAAATTACCCCACGAAGGAATTATTTGATTGGGATCGAAATCGGTAGATGTGATGGACATGTACAGACAAATAAATAATTATAATTTCATAAAAAATGGATAATTCAGAGCTTCACAAATTGAGCAAGTTAATAAAACGTTGGTCCACTTGAGGCTCTTATGCAAGCAGTTATTCGGCTTGGCAGTGATTCATAGTGTTGCTGGATGCTCTCCTCAGTGATATCGGGCCTAATTCTGTCCAATTGGCGGGTTAGATCGTCAAAATCCCGAGCTACTTGGAGGACCCTGCCCATAATGTTCCAGACGTTCCCAGTTTGTGAGCGATCTTACTGGACACGGTAGAGTTTGGTACGCACGAAGACTAGCAGTAAAACTGCGGGCTGGCTTTATCTGGCTGAAATCTAGGCCACTGCTTTCCAGAGCGTTTCCCGACACACCTTCTCTGGTCGTCATGCTAAGTTTGGAGCGAGACTCATCACTGAAGACAATTCTACAACAGTCTACGACATTCCACGGTGAAAACGTGTCGCGAGACGCTCTGGATAATACTGGGATACCAATTTTGTTATCTCCTGCCATATAGCCCGAAACCCAGAAGTGATGGTCTGGTGCGCCATTTTGTTTCACAGAAGGACCCTTTTCGTTGCTATCCTCAACACTCTTACAGCACAGCGGTGCGTCGATGATATTGTACGCCCAGTTTTCTCACACTTCGTGGCAAGCAATTCTAGGCTTATATTTCAGCAAGATATTGCCCGCACGCACGCTTCGAGTGATCGGCCAGCAACGTCGCCGGATTTCTCCCCAGTTGAGAATATTTGGAGCATTTTGGACAAAGGTGGAACAGCACGTTACTGAGTTGCTCATTTTGTGAAGCTCGCTCTCTTGAATAAATCATCCAATTTTTCTGAAATTATAACTGTTTATTTGTCTGTACATGTACATCATATCTACCGATTTTCGTCCCAATCAGCTAATTCCTTGGTGGTGAGACTTTTATTTCTTATTGCCTTAGAGCGCATAATATTTTCTACATCTCTGTCTTAGCTCAGTTTTATTGATAAGTTTCGCGAAAGTTTCTCCTTATCTGTTGTT
Organism: Schistocerca nitens; assembly: GCF_023898315.1. Classification (NCBI taxonomy): domain Eukaryota; kingdom Metazoa; phylum Arthropoda; class Insecta; order Orthoptera; family Acrididae; genus Schistocerca; species Schistocerca nitens. Next base: position 957,558,530 of record NC_064616.1, read on the forward strand.
TCCCGTCAACAAGACTTCACTTGCTGCCTCATTTTCTTCCTATCTATGGTCGACTACAGTCGGTAAAAGTATTTTTTCGGTTATTGTTTGTCTGTAGAAGATGTTCGTGAACAATGGTTTCATCCATCTGTCAGAGATCTAGGGCTAACTGCACTCATCTTTAAGTGGGCGAAGTGTTTTAGGAGCATTTATCATAAGGAGTCAATTTTTTCAGGTCCTCCCAACGCCCTATCCATCACCCCCCCCCCCCACCCCCCACCCAACACCCCCACCCCCGCTGTCGAAGGTTCGAGTCCTCCCTCGGGCTTAGGTGTGTGTGTTGTCCTTAGCGTAAGTTAGTTTAAGTCAGATTAAGTAGTGTGTAAGCCTAGGGATAGATGACCTCAGCAATTTGGCCGCACAGGAACTTACCACAAATTTCCAATTTTTAGGTCCTGAGTCTATTAGAACACATACTTGGTAAGTGACGTCTTTTGCTATACTCTGGCCATTATCACAGTTTTGGCCGATATGTTTTAATTGCAGTGATTATCTCTCGTTCACTAGGTTTTTTTTATTGGAGCGTGAGTTTTGGCGCTTCCGACTTTCACGTCCGGCGTATAATTCTGAGTTTAGCCACTCAATGAGCAATCTTTTTACAGGTTTACGTTTTGCATATTTGGACATAGTACAGTTCCTCTAGAATTATGAAGTGAAAAGTCGATAATAAAATCCTCCTCCATTCTTCTCGTTATTATTAACTATGCATTTTATAAAATCATTTTTATATTCAATAAAGATTATCACCTGAAGATGAACGTATAATGGCGCGAAACTGGTTGTGTTGCCAAGTAATGCAAACTATAAACAGCCAATGCGGCTGTGAAGAATTTTCATTCATTTTTAAAAAAAATTTAATTATTTTTCAAGTTCTTCCTTGAGACCTACGAGATAACATTGATTGGAGGGCTTATTTCATAAGACAATATATCATTATTTGATGGCACTGAGGTGAAAAATATTTTTCTCCACCTACTTTTATATTGAATGTTCACAGTGGCACTGGTACTAGTTTTCACACGACATGCTTTCAGGAAACATTCCTCACACACAAAGAAAGAAAATATGTTATGTGGACATATGTCCGGAAGCCCTTACTTTCCATGTTAGAGCTCATTTTATTACTTCTCTTCAAATCACATTAATCATGGAATGGAAACACACAGCAACAGAACGTACCAGCGTGACTTCAAACACTTTGTTACAGGAAATGTTCAAAACGTCCTCCGTTAGTGAGGACACATGCATCCACCCTCCGTCGCATGGAATCCCTGATGCGCTGATGCAGCCCTGGAGAATGGCGTATTGTATCTCAGCCGTCCACAATACGAGCACGAAGAGTCCCTACATTTGGTACCGGGGTTGCGTAGACAAGAGCTTTCAAATGCCCCCATAAATGAAAGTCAAGAGGGTTGCGGTCAGGAGAGCGTGGAGGCCATGGATTGGTTGAGAAGCGTACGAACACTTCGACTGAAATGTGCTGGAGCTCCATCGTGCATGTACCACATGTTGTGTCGTACTTGTAAACGCACATGTTCTAGCAGCGCAGGTAGAGTATCCCGTGTGAAATCATGATAACGTGCTCCATTGAGCGTAGGTGGAAGAACATGGAGCCCAATCAAGACATCACCAACAATGCCTGCCCAAACGTTCACAGAAAATCTGTGTTGATGACGTGATTGTACAATTGCGTGCGGATTCTCGTCAGCCCACACATGTTGATTGTGAAAATTTACAATTTGATCACGTTGGAATGAGGCCTCATCCATAAAGACAATATTTGAACTGAAATGAGGATTGACACATTGTTGGATGAACCATTCGCAGAAGTGTACCCGTGAGGGCCAATCAGCTGCTGATAGTGCCTGCACACGTTGTACATGGTACGGAAACAACTGGTTCTCCCGTAGCACTCTCCATACAGTGACGTGGTCAATGTTTCTTTGTACAGCAGCAACTTCTCTGACGCTGACATTAGGGTTATCGTCAACTGCACGAAGAATTGCCTCGTCCATTGCAGGTGTCCTCGTCGTTCTAGGTCTTCCCCAATCGCGAGTCATAGGCTGGAATGTTCCGTGCTCCCTAAGACGCCGATCAATTGCTTCGAACGTCTTCCTGTCGGGACACCTTCGTTCTGGAAATCTGTCTCGATACAAACGTACCGTGCCACAGGTATTGCCCCGTGATAATGCATACATCAAATGGGCATCTGCCAACTCCACATTTGTAAACATTGCACTGACTGCAAAACCACGTTCGTGATGAACACTAACCTGTTGATGCTACGTACTGATGTGCTTGATGCCAGTACTGTAGAGCAATGAGTCGTATGTCAACACAAGCACCGAAGTCAACATTACCTTCCTTCAATTGGGCCAACTGACAGTGATTCGAGGAAGTACAGTACATACTGACGAAACTAAAATGAGCTCTAACATGGAAATTAAGCGTTTCCGGACACATGTCCACATAACACCTTTTCTTTATTTGTGTGTGAGGAATGTCTCCTGAAAGTTTGGCCGTACCTTTTTGTAATACCCTGTATACACCTCTGTGAGGGCCATAACTCCTCTTATCGCATGTTCAATGTCCTTACGCGAAATGTACGTTAGCGGCACTATGGTCATTCTGCAGTCAGTTTCAAATGCCGGTGCTCTAAATTTTTTGTGTAGCGTTCCTCGAAAAAAAAGTCGTCTCCACTCAAGAAATTCCCTCTTGAGATCCCGAAGCATCTCCGTAGTACTAGCATGTTGATCGAACCTACGGGTAACAAATCTAGCAACCGGTCTGAATTGCTTCAAAGCCTTCCTTTAGTTATACCTGGTGCGGATCCCAGCCACTCTAACAGTATGCAGAGAAGGACCGCACTAGAGTTCTATATGAACCACACTTCCCTAAAAATCTATCAATAACGCATGATGATCATTTGCCTTTCCCACCACAATCTTTACACGCTCGTTCCATTTCATACCGCTTTGCACCGTCACACGTATATATTTAATGGACCTGTCTGTGTCAAGCAGTACACTTCTAATGCTGTGTTCGAATATTATGGGGCAGTTTTGCCTACTCAACTGCATTAACTGCATTTTTGGGATAACTGACGATGTCCGTTCCGGGGTTCACCAACTATCTCAATGGCGTCATCGTGATAAGCACATCCACGGAGGAACATTTATGTAACATACGTTGTTCGCGGTCTTACATACTGTAGGTATCTTGTATACTTCCACTCCTACTCCCCAGTTCCGGCACAGAATCTCCATCCGCAACCACCGCTATCGCCTACGCCGTCTGCCGCAGGGGCCACGGATGTTAAAATGTCGGCCAGACGGTCGCGTTGGAGGAGCGCCCTGTCCCCAAGGGGGACGGGGTGCTATAACCCTGTACGTAGTACCTACATACGTGCCTCAGCACTACGCAGCGTGTGAGCTACACTTCAAATAGTCCGCTAACGGCAGCCACCACAGCCCGCCTGTGGTGGGCCACATGAGTAGTGAACACGGCACGTCACCCGCTGCGCCTTCCGCCATATACGCACAGTGCAGCAGGCACTCGCTCTCAGACTGTGTTCCTACCGTTTATTTGCATCAGCTGCTATGTTTGATGTTTATTTGTATCTTGAAGAATAAACTTCCATTAACTATGGTCACGCTATTGTTTGTGTCTTTCATTAGGACACATGCTGCAGTGGATCCCTGTACAGGTTTTGGCCCTCGAACAGTAGCATGTTAAAACTCTTCATTAAAATCTTTTTGAAACGATTGCCACCATAGCTTTGTTACTTGCTTCCCATTGGTGCAAAGTTATCCTTATTCATTGATGATTCCACAGAAATTATCTATATCTGCTGTTCGTCTATGATGTTGCGTCGCAAGTAGGTAATTTCTCCTTCTGCACTTCGTGTTTCAACTTTATCACGGATTTCGCCAAAATGGACCGACTTTGCTACAGCAACTGCCTTCTTTGCTGCACTCAGTTTCATGATATTCATTTCAATTTTCCTCTGTCTTAGAAGCAAGGAAATTTAGATACAACTGCTGTTTAAAAGGCACAGGATTCTTCACCTCTTCACTCCACATTCATGTCTGGCGATCAGTTTTACATGTTACAGGTTTTGTGGTGGATAATATTCCATCAGATTCTCCTATGACACATTCTTTCAGAGCAGCACAAGTTGTTTCCATAACAGTAATAAGTGCCAGAAGAATGTCTGCATAGTGGTAATTTTACCCTTTTTTGAGTTCGTACCATCTACTCCGTACTGAGCCAACGTGTTTCTCTTCCTTTCCATTCTCTCTTGCAATCTCTCTTTCATTCCTCAATCCTGGACGATGTTCTGACCTGTACCATCAAATATAGATATTACCGAAGTAGACTGTGTTGCTACAAACAATGATAGTCCACAGTAGATCACCTTTATAACTGTAACAGCCAATTCTTCAGGTGTACTGAAACTACCGTACAAAAGCATCAGGCTATTCCTCATTTGCCGCCCTGGGTGGCCGCTCGGTCTAGGGCGCTTTGCCACGGTTCGAGTCCTCCCTCGGGCATGGGTGTGTGTGTTGTTCTTAGTGTAAGTTGGTTTAAGTTAGATCAAGTAGTGCGTAAGCCTAGATACCGATGACCTCAGCAGTTTGGTCCCATAAGAACTTAACACAAGTTTCCAAAATTCCTCATTTGTATCTTTATAATTGTCATAAAAAAAGCAAAATTTAAAAGATTTCAGAGGAACATGACGCAGGTTCTAATCTACGAGGGTTGCCCAGAAAGTAATGCACCACATTTTTTTTCCTTCAACAATTCTTTGTTGAACATGAGAATTAGACACACGAAAGAATGGTGTTTTATCTACACACCCTAATTTTCCACGTTATCTCCATCCCATTCCATGGCCTTCCTACAGCGCTAAACCAGGACGTGTTTGCCCTGTCGGTACCAAGCCTTGTCCTGGTGATGGAGCCAGTGCTTCACTGTGTGAATCACCTCCAATCGCCCTCAAAATGTCTTCCATGAATGGTATCCTTTAATGGCCCAAACAATGGAAGTCAGAGGGGGCTACGTCAGGTGTGTAGTGTGGATGGAGTAACACTGTGCTACCCTGTTTTGAAATGTGTTCAGCAGTCCTCAGACTTGTGTGGGGCCGAGCGTAATCGTGTTGCAGCAAAACACCTCCTGGGTTAGTGTGGCGCCGAAGTCGCCGCAAGCGCGTCTTGAGCTTTGTTAATGTGTTGACATACGCTTCTGAATTAATGGTACCGCCTCTTGGCATCACATCAATGAGAAGCACACTTCTACAGTTACAGAACATGGTACCGGCTGAAGCAGTTGCTTTGAATTTTTTCTTCTGCGGGGAGTGGGAATGTCGCCATTTCATGGACTGTCACTTTGTTTCGGGCTCAAAATGGTGAACTCAGGTTTCATAATTTGTCACAGTCCGGAACAAGAAGGCCTCCACCTCAGCATAAAAAAAATTGCAACAAAACAAGACAAACGATTTTTATGTGTGATTTGAGATCCACCGTTACACACCGCGGGACCCATCTTGCACATACTTTTGAATATCCAAGAGTGCGGATAGTTACATCCACACTTCCTTTGCTGATTGAAAGATGCAGCACCAACTGCCCAGTCGTAATGCGTCTGTCCTCGAGAATGACATCAGTACGCTGAAACATGTCAGGTGTGACAGCTGTGGATGGTCTCCCCGACCGCAGCAAATCGTGGAGCTCCGCCGAACCGTCTTCTGATGACCTCACACTCTATGCCCAGCCACTAACTGTACTTCTATCGACAGCAGATGCTCCATTGACATTGCGAAAGCGTTTGTGAATATTCCTCACTTTTTTTCTCTGCAGTGAGAAATTCAATGACAGCGCGTTGCTTACAACGTAGATCACCTACAGACGCCATTTTGAAACTGTCCTGCAGCTGCGGTATGTGTCGGAAGTGATGGAAACTCGGCGAACTAACTCAGGAGACTTGAAATAATACATACGTAATGTTTCTCATTCATAGCATTGTTTGCGGCTGAGGAAAAATTGGGGTGCATTACTTTCAGAACAGCCCTCGTATGTTCTATTTACCCAGGTAACGACTGCCTTCATTAGAATAGTGTGAAGTTCACAAATGGGATACTCTATTTTATGTAATTTATTAACTGTTTTGTTATTTATTAGACAATTGACTAATAATACTACTGATATAGTCTTAAATATGTCCAAAATATATCATTTTTTTACTATATGTGACAGAGTAAATTACATAATATTATGTAGCTACTAAATTTTGCTGCTCATTGCAGTGGAAAAACAGGCTTCGAATTATTACTTACTGACGAAGTCCACACATTTTTGTTGTAATACAGTACTCATTACATATTCGTTTTTTACATTTATTCCAATTATTTTGTTTTCCTCTTCCATTTTTTTGATTAAAACTTGCATACAAAACAGCCAATAACGATTTTCTACCGTCCAGAAGCATCTCGTTTCGGCTGGGCATCCACATGTCCAGAAACCAGAATTATTGGTAAGCCTGTCATGTACTCAATAGCCAACTGAACGGAAAATTTTCTGAAGTAATTAAGGTATGATGATCTAGAGATAATGAAAGGAATTGCCAAATGTTTTTCCAGATTCAGCAGAAACAGTCGGCGTCTGTGAGTCACACTCTGTCCTTGATGATTGTATTCTGTGTAAATAATCTATGTAGCTAAGGATCAAATATCAAGAATGTTGTAAAAATATGCTACCTGTCATCTCTGTGTACCTCTTTTCACACTCTAATGAGAACATAACTTGTCTATATTATCGACACCCCCTTTTGTGCTATTATATTACTGTAAAAAATCTTGCTTTGAAAGAGGACCAGAACTGGATGCATCATAATGCGTTGTGGATTACATTACAAACTTTTCCTTCATTGGAACATATCACTTCAAAGAAACGTTATCTTCTCTGAATCTAAATAGAGAAGATAGTTCTTGGCCTGAAGAAGAAGGCTGTATTTCTGAGGATATATAGAGATTTTTCCTTGTCACAGTACAGATTACGGAAATATTCCATCAGCAGCCTTGCTAATGGTAGATATGTGAAAAAATTTTCAATGACTATATTTCCCCCAGTATGTCTGAAATGGTAACATAAATCTTTCACTACCCTCTCCTCGATTATTTTCTGATCTGGAAGCAGATTTAGCTGTATAAATTTGGCAAGTTATTGGATACGAATTTCGCAAAGCACAAACCGACTAAGCCTTCAAGACATATTGGGCTGGCTTTTCGGGCATGTATGCAGTAAATGTTGTCTTTCCTTTGTAAGGAAAAAGCTGCTCATCACTAGTGAGGTAATCAGAAGGCACATAGTTTGTACGAAGATATGAATTTAGCATTTCAAATATATCAGATATTGCGGCAGCTTTGTCACTTTTCAAACGCTCAACCCTAGTGTTCACACTGTCAGATCTTATAAATCTGCTCATGTGCCAAAACCTGTTGAGGGATAAGCTTGCACGACACAATGGGAATGCATTTGTTTTCCTCATTTCCCTTGTGTGTTCAGTGTTAGAGAATCTTACTCCAGCTGTAATCAGTATACCAAGATATACATCAAATTCTCCAGTTATGATTACCTGATTTGCCTTCCTCTTGGTTTCACTTACTATCATATCACGTTTTCCTTCTGTAAATATAATCTCGAAGGTGTCTCTTATAGAAAGTAGTTTTGTCTTGGACTAGCCCTTTCCCACAAAATATTATGCTTCAGCAACTTTCTTGTCCAAAAAGGTTCCTTGTGCCATTTAGTTCCACCTTCACCGCGTAGAACGCCTGCAGAAAATGTTCCGGCGTAGCGTCAAGCGCCAGCACGACGGTCAAGCACGTTACAGCAGAGAAGACTGTGAGACGCTTACCGACCACTCTCTAGGACGACAACGGAACAGCTTGGCCGTCTACACGAGGAGTACGCGCCGCGCCGCCTGGCCGCGGCCCAGTGGAAGACAAGCCGTTCAACGAACGCTACAGCAGGGACTTGTGAACTGCATTGTTTGGCTTGTGTTTTTTTTCTCGAATCAGAAACAAACAAATTTACAGTAGCCATACACATCAATGAATATGTACATACAGGGTGTTTCAAAAATGACCGGTATATTTGAAACGGCAATAAAAACTAAACGAGCAGCGATAGAAATACACCGTTTGTTGCAATATGCTTGGGACACCAGTACATTTTCAGGCGGACAAACTTTCGAAATTACAGTCGTTACAATTTTCCACAACAGATGGCGCTGCAAGTGATGTGAAAGATATAGAAGACAACGCAGTCTGTGGGTGCGCCATTCTGTACGTCGTCTTTCTGTTGTAAGCGTGTGCTGTTCACAACGTGCAAGTGTGCTGTGGACAACATGGTTTATTCCTTAGAACAGAGGATTTTTCTGGTGTTGGAATTCCACCGCCTAGAACACAGTGTTGTTGCAACAAGACGAAGTTTTCAACGGAGGTTTAATGTAACCAAAGGACCGAAAAGCGATACAATAAAGGATCTGTTTGAAAAATTTCAACGGACTGGGAACGTGACGGATGAACGTGCTGGAAAGGTGGGGCGACCGCGTACGGCAACCACAGAGGGCAACGCGCAGCTAGTGCAGCAGGTGATCCAACAGCAGCCTCGGGTTTCCGTTCGCCGTGTTGCAGCTGCGGTCCAAATGATACCAACGTCCACGTATCGTCTCATGCGCCAGAGTTTACACCTCTATCCATACAAAATTCAAACGCGGCAACCCCTCAGCGCCGCTACCATTGCTGCACGAGAGACATTCGCTAACGATATAGTGCACAGGATTGATGACGGCGATATGCATGTGGGCAGCATTTGATTTACTGACGAAGCTTATTTTTACCTGGACGGCTTCGTCAATAAACAGAACTGGCGCATATGGGGAACCGAAAAGCCCCATGTTGCAGTCCCATCGTCCCTGCATCCTCAAAAAGTACTGGTCTGGGCCGCCATTTCTTCCAAAGGAATCATTGGCCCATTTTTCAGATCCGAAACGATTACTGCATCACGCTATCTGGACATTCTTCGTGAATTTGTGGCGGTACAAACTGCCTTAGACGACACTGCGAACATCTCGTGGTTTATGCAAGATGGTGCCCGGCCACATCGCACGGCCGACGTCTTTAATTTCCTGAATGAATATTTCGATGATCGTGTGATTGCTTTGGGCTATCCGAAACATACAGGAGGCGGCGTGGATTGGCCTCCCTATTCGCCAGACATGAACCCCTGTGACTTCTTTCTGTGGGGACACTTGAAAGACTAGGTGTACCGCCAGAATCCAGAAACAATTGAACAGCTGAAGCAGTACATCTCATCTGCATGTGAAGCCATTCCGCCAGACACGTTGTCAAAGGTTTCGGGTAATTTCATTCAGAGACTACGCCGTATTATTGCTACGCATGGTGGATATGTGGAAAATATCGTACTATAGAGTTTCCCAGACCGCAGCGCCATCTGTTGTTGACAATTGTAACTACTGTAATTTCGAAAGATTGTCTGCCTGAAAATGTACTGTTGTCCCAAGCATATTGCAACAAACGGTGTATTTCTATCGCTGCTCGTTTAGTTTTTATTACCGTTTCAAATATACCTGTCATTTTTGAAACACCCTGTATATATATACACAAATTGTATTTATATTACATGTGCCCAGTACTTCGCAACCTCCAAGGGTCTTGGAGTGGCTTGCAGGACATCAATCTTCGTGCAGGATGTAGGGCACAAAAGACACTGGAGCATGTGGCTTGTGGTTTGCTCTTGTCCACAATCACAGGACGTATCTTCTGTTATGAAGCCCCATCTCTTCAGGTTGTCTCTCTGGATCGTCCAACTCCTGATCGTAATTTGTTTAAAGATTTCCGCATCAGCCAGCTCTCTTTGTGTCCAGGTGGTAGTTCTTCAGCTTCTGGCGTCTGCAGGTGAGGCGTCGACTTCTTGTCGTTTGTGTTAGGAGTCGTATATTCTGAAGAGGTTGCTTATGTTCCATGTCGCCCTTTGCTTGCGACATCCCACTGTAAATTTTCCAAAGTTAAGTATCGTCACTATAAAAATGCCGTGTGGCCAGGCTCCACCGTCAGCTAGACAGTTCGCCTGGTGCAAGTCTTTCGAGTTGATACCACTTCGGCGACTTGTGTGTCGATGGGAATGAAATGATGATAATAAGGACAACACAACACCCAGTCCCTGAGCGGAATAAATCTCCGACCCAGCCGGGAATCGAACCCGGGCCGTTAGGCATGACATTCCGTCGCGTTGACAACTCAACTGCCAGGGGCGGACAGTATCGTCACTTATTTTATCCTACTAAAAATCTATTAATACGATTAGCTTGAATTGTTGCCTAGCGATACGACAAAGCAGGTTTACTAGGCGCCCCTTATTAGACGTTTGGGCGGGACACAACAGAAGACACAATTACCTCACTGTTTTCGACAGGCATGTTATTTTCATAGCTACTATTATCACTTCTCTCTCTTTCAACTTCAGCATCACTACAAGCACCAATACCATCTTCAATATCTACAGCGGCAGTATCTTCCGTACTCGGAATCCATTCGTCTGTAGAGTCTTCGTCTCTAAAATCTGTAGCGTCATCCTCTTCTGTACAATAACTTTCTAATATTCTCTTCTTTCGCTTCATAGCTTTATCTGCTGTATTCAGATTTAGAGAGCTCCAGTTCATCATCCATGAGAATCCAGAGTTGAGGTTCACAATAGCAAAGATAACACACTATGAACAGTTCATAATGTTGTGCAACAGTAGTAACAGTAACCAGCAACAGTTAGAATGCCTTGTTGCAGCGATTTCATATATATCCAGAACTGAATCTTGCCAACCGTGACTGTTCGACAATAAATTCATTGGATTACCCCCGTAACCTGGCTATAGAACAAAGTACAATTTTTTGAGTGTTAACACAACTCCTAAGGATTTCGTATGTAAAACACATATGTCGCACTTCTATTGTAACTTAATAGCTCTATAACATCAGAAAAATACACATAGCTCACATATTACCACTACTGGAGGAGCGGAAGTTAGTATGCATACAATGGTAAGCATAGTATAGGCCGCTAGGAAAATTGCTACATCTTGTGGTGTTCCTTAATCAAACGTGGTACTATTGCGACATACTGCATTATCGATTTCGACAAGAAATCTATGCCAATTAAAACCTCAACACTGAGATTGTTTGCCCGCATCTCGTAGTCGTGCGGTAGCGTTCTCGCTTCCCACGCCCGGGTTCCCGGGTTCAATTCCCGGCGGGGTCAGGGATTTTCTCTGCCTCTTGATGACTGGGTGTTGTGTGATGTCCTTAGGTTAGTTAGGTTTAAGTAGTTCTGAGTTCTAGGGGACTGATGACCATAGATGTTAAGTCCCATAGTGCTCAGAGCCATTTGAACCATTTTGAAGTGAGATTGTTTACAATTAAGCATGGATTATCAATTAAATTACCATTAATATCAAAGGGCAGTAAAGCTTCTTGCAGACACCTTGCCAGTAACACCAGTTATTCTTAGTCCTGATACCCTCATTACTGTAAGCTTGTCTTTACCAGGTAATGCATCAAAGAAGGACTGAGATATCGCACTCACCTCACTTCCACTGTCTAAGAGACAACGTACATTGATACCCAACATATTCACTATTATTATGGGGGGGCTTATTCTAGGTTGTACAGGTGGTTTCTCAAACTCATCCAATAGTTCCTTTTGGATTGGTCTCCAACTAAAGTGATCGACATCTGTCTTCATTACATTTGGGTCAAAGTGTGTAGGGGTTTCCTGAATTACATTTTCAGCTGCCTTTTCCAGTCGGTCTATTAATTTCAAATCGAAACACCGCACGACTTCATTACATTTAGTGTGCTGAACATGACCCAAATTACTGTAGTCTGAGCGATTCTGCGCCTCCAGACCGGGCATAACACTAGTTACAGCTAAACCACTTTCACTATTATCGTCGGGCTCCTTCTCAAGTGACAACTGGTCACAGCTACTGGGTTCATCGACCCCCAACAGGCTATCCTTTACATTCTCACTTACCTCCTGCCCTAAATCTATTAGTAGAGTATCAACATCCTGCACAGGCACTTTAGATAAGAGCACATCATCCTCATCGTAAAAATAAGCATGAATTTCTTCTGCTTCTTCACCTGACAATTCAGTATTTTGTAGCTCTTCCCTACCGTTACACTGCCGCGCCTTCTCTTTCTCTTCCCACTTAGAAAGCGTCTCTAACACGGTATCTATCAAATACTGTGAGTGGTTTAATATTTCTGCAGTATCATTGGATGCTACCGACCCAGCATCCGAATCCTCAGTTTGAGTATTATGATCTGTCATACTAATTACTGTAATTACTGGCTTAGGAAAAGCAACCGCCTGGTGAGCGCCAGTATCCTCATAGACGAGAACTTGTTTTCCAGCCTCTGCCTACTACTGTTACCTTTATTTGCATTATAGTTAACTGGCACAGCATTGCTTTCAACACTGTTGTTTACTTGCACATTTTTGTTAGGAACAAAAGTACTCTCATTTGGATGCCATTGTTGGTTCTGGTAATTATTTCTCCAATTCCTACCTGGATGCCATTGTTGGTTCTGGTAATTATTTCTCCAATTCCTAACTGGAATAAAACGTATGTAGTTAAGGCCAGGTGCTCAGCTTGTCCCAGAATAAAATCCAGGTCCATGTCCTACTATACACAGTGGTGATAGCACCAAAAATGATTAATTAATATTTTGTGACACAGTCATTGATGGATGGATAATCATTCTAACAATTTTATACAACGACTCGATATTTTGTAAGGCGTCTGGATTTTAAGGACCTTCCATGAGCTTAATCCTTAATGACAGTACGATACAGTATGAGATCCCCAGAAAAAAATAGTTATATCAACAAAAGGCTATTGTATTAATCTCATGTACCAAAAACTAACAAAACAGTATCTGCCCATATATGGACAGGAGCATGCATAAACAAGTTAAAGTGAAACGTAATTTGGAGACGAACTGAGCAGGTGGTTAATGGCATCGGAAAACGCCACTTAACAAAAGAATAACGAGCTTCAGCACAAAAAGGGATGAGGCCAGAACAATAGATTATTCCTTTTAACGTAAATACTGCCAGGACCGAGGGTATGTGGCTCCACGGCATTACCAGTGCTAGGCTGTGACCCAGCAAGAAAAATAAAATTCACCTCTAGCGAGACGGCGACTGGCTCAAGCCAAACTGGGCGACACAGACACGACACGGTGGCGAGATCCCCATTATATAAAAGCATTTTGAGAACTAAAATGGCTAGATATCTCTCTCATCTCGTGGCAGACCGCACAAGTGTGTGGAGAATAGCGAGGGCGTTGAGAGCTTTGTTTTTTGCACTTCACGTATCATGCCGACAGATAGCAAAGAGGTAATTAATTATTCCTGTGGGAAGTTTAGCAGGCAAACAAATTGTGCACGTTGCTCCAACCCTTAGCGAGTGTGCAATAGCCATTCTTTCGACTAGGGTAAGAATAACTTTCTACAAAAGCAGAAAAGTTGAGATAGAGTGAATTCAGTCAAGGCCAGAATAGGGAATTAGCGTTTCAGATCCAGCATGGAGACAATGTCGTTGCAGATGTAGCTTGGTAAAGTACCATCGTGCACTAGGCCACGGTAAATGTTGAGTCGAGATTTTTCTCACTCCAACCTGCGTATGCTTTGACCATTGAATATCAAAAGTGAGGATACTAACCTACCCTCACCTTGTGTACATGAGAGTTTTTTTTTTTTCATTGGTTCAAAAAGTAAATTTATTCTCCATCAACTCAGGGCATTGACTAGCTACGATAATGTAGATGTTAATGACCTGATGAAGATTTTTAATCATTCTTTCCTGCGATAAAGTTTTTTTCATATCTAGAGAGAACGATTTTAATAACTGTCAATTCAGTATATCCAAGAATTAAATATTTTGTTACTGACCGTTGAAAGTAATTGAACGTGATTGTTGTATCACTGGACCCCTGAAAGCACTGTTGATAACTTATATGTGGAATTAAAATGGGAGTAGCTGTTTTGCCTTTCTAGAATAGATCCCCAACTTTCACTTTTATTAATTAATGCATTGGAGTTAAATGACGGCAGTATTTCTAATGGTTTTTGTTACAATCTGAACCTAATAGTAGGTGCTTTACAGGGCCAGGTTCATATTTATTTAGAAAAGCTGTTTAACAAATGGTTCAAATGGCTCTGAGCACTATGGGACTTAACATCTATGGTCATCAGTCCCCTAGGACTTAGAACTACTTAAACCTAACTAACCTAAGGACAGCACACAACACCCAGCCATCACGAGGCAGAGAAAATCCCTGACCCCGCCGGGAATCGAACCCGGGAACCCGGGCGTGGGAAGCGAGAACGCTACCGCACGACCACGAGATGCGGGCGCTGTTTAACACCCTGGGCTTGAGAAGACATCAGATCTTTTGTCCATTTGCACGATAAGTGGTAAGCTAAGGTTGCACATATTAGTAGACTCACTGTGCAGACACAAATATTGCGGATGCTGACAAATGGTGACGTCTGCCAGGATGCGAAATTACAGCATTCTGACAGATTGAGGGTTTGGTTTTGCTAGGTACAAAACACGTAATCCTCCCAAACAATAAGCTGACGCAAACCTGAGAAAAACATTTAAATGTAAATGTGAGTTAACTGTGTAGTAAGTGTAGATAGAAATTAATTCATGTATTTCTTATTTGCTGGCGCACCGCATCATTGAATTGGGTTGTGTTGAGTTCTGACTCAACTCCAATAACCAAAAGGTTAATAAAAGACGAGGAAGCGGATTCAAATATTGAATATAGAACCGTGGATGATATTTTGGTGTAGAATCAAGTCTTATGATCAGATGTTGACGCGTAGTCATGTTCGGAATATTTGCGAACAGCAACAGTAACGCTCAAAAATGACAGGAAACAGTAGATCAAGGCAAAGAGAAGGCTTGGAAGATCTTGATAGGATCGAGTTGGACACGCAACACGTAGATCAGCGTGAACAACACGAGACAGAACACGTAGAAAAACCGAATGAGACCGAAAATGCACCACATGATGTTCAATATGGTCCAAAGAATGGATATGGATATGAGGATGGCGTTGCTAATGAATCAGACGCTGAGTCTGTAGATAGTGATTTTCAGCATATTGAACCAAACGTAATGATATTGAATCAGGCAGGTTTGCAGTTGCCTGAAAGAACGATTGTTAGTGCTCCTACATTATGTTCGAAAGCGAAGGAAGCGGTTGCATCAGATGGCAACAGGCGAAAATGGTGTAGATGGGAACACCAATTTCATCTGCTGAGATCGGAAGTTTTACATTCAATCGAAAGTCGTGGAAATGTAGAAACGTTAGTGAGGAGTCGCGGACGAAGACAGAAACAACTTTAGTGTCGGTAGATACTACTGCGAAGACTGCAAAATCAACAGTTGCCGATAATACGGCAGAAATGCTACGAGAAATTACGTGTGACCTAAGATGGAAAGGCACATGTGGATGCCAGTCCGAAACCGCAAACCGCGAACGGGAAATCAGTCCAAACCAGCGTATGCCAGAACATCACGGCAACCGTAGGGAAAAGTGTGGATCGCAACCACTTTATCAAGAAAGAATAACAGGTGAACCGGGAATACAAGAGTATGGTTTGCAGCGAGGTTCAGTACGTCAAGCACAAAGCGTGACATACGCTGATCACACCATAGAGACGTGTTACGCATCGCCACAACCTGTAGGGCGAATACAGACGGGTTACAGTACGGCGTCTAACGGGACAGAATTGCTTACACGTCAAGATACAGAGCCGGAAGCGGGCGTTACACAGTGAGACCTGCAAGTGATTCGACGGCACAAATGTCACAGAATAAATCAAGTTACACACGTTTGCGTAGATTTGACGCAAACCGAGTACAGAATTCCATTCTTCAAAACCCAGAAGGTACATCACAGAGAGAAGCGAGATGTTTTGTTTATAACAACTACAGTGCGAAAATACCAGCACTATAAGTAAGATGCAAATATTCTTCATCCCCGTACATTTATTGACCAATTTAAAGTAGGAATGCAGACACATTGGCCGTTGAAACGTAAGTTAGATTTCATTTGCACAGGCCGGCCGGAGTGGCCGTGCGGTTCCAGGCGCTACAGTCTGGAACCGCGTGACCGCTACGGTGGCAGGTTCGAATCCTGCCTCGGGCATGGATGTGTGTGTTGTCCTTAGGGTAGTTAGGTTTAAGTAGTTCTAAGCTCTAGGGGACTTATGACCTCAGCAGTTGACTCCCATAGTGCTCAGAGCCATTTGAACCATTTTTCATTTGCACACATATGGAGGGAAGTGCTGCTGAAACTACGCAGAAGACAGCAGAAACTTGCAATTCGTATGATTCGTTTAGAGCAGCCTTTATAGCAAGGTACTAATCACCTGTGGCTCAGATGAGAATCAAATATGGATTATTACAAAATGTCTCATTTGAAAATATGCGTGAGAAAACAGCAGTCAAATTCTTCGAGAATATGGCTAAAAGAAACCAATACTTAGATAACCCATATAACGACGGAGAATTGATTCAAATATGGAAAATAAAACTGCCAATGAAGTATAAAAAAACCTTGATAGGACGGGGGGGGGGGTGATAATATAGAAACTTTCAAAGGTATTTTGAGAGAAGTGGAATTCATGTATGAAAACGAAGCTCAACGACGTCGCGATTCAGGCCAGAATAATCTTGAAAAACACGTACTAGTATGGAAAATAACGATAGTGGTAGCGATGTTAGGCCGGTATTGGGATTGAATTCTGCACGAAATGGGAATAATTACGGAGATGGGAAAAGTGGAAACACTTGTCCATAGCGTATGGATATGGTTGGAACAGGCCGAATATAGATGAAAACAGGAATGGAAACTCGAGAACTTGGAATAACCGACAGACTGATTTTAATCAGCGATCTCCAGGTCCAAGGAGAGAAAGCAGATGGGGGGGGGGGGGTTGCGAGAACTCAGTCATGGGTAAATACCTCGGGTAATTACCGGAGAAACGAGCCACCAAATACTGGGAAGCGTGACGAATAACTGACGTCGGGTATTGCAGGAGTTCAAGTAGTAATACACTTCATGCATAAACGGATGACAAGGCGACCGCAGCAATAAATAGGTTAAGGTGTGACGTACAAGAATCGGAATTAGGAACAGGAGCGATAGAAAGATCATCAAAAGTACCCGTACAAATAATACGAATAGGGAGTAAGTCCCAACTGAAGTGCTGGGACGAGATAGATTGGATTGACACTGAAAACGAGGATGAACTACCAGCGTTACCTAGTAATGAGCCATTTTATTAGGATGAAGCATTAATGTGTATGGTGTAGATGTTTGATTCTGCACAGACGAAAAATGATTTTCGGCAGGATAATACATATCCTACTGTAACCCGTAACGCTACGATTGATAAAGACGATAGAATTTACCGTCAAAACACGGTTAATATAGGTCATAGAGAAAAGAGGGAAGTACGGATAAGTACACCTGATCAAAAGTTCTACACGCTACAAGATCTACTAAAATTCTGCCACAAAACTTTGGAAGAAAAGCAGAATGAGTCTGAGGCGTCGTTGAAAGCGGGAATTGAAAATATCGGGGTGAACAAGTCGATAATGGAGAGGAAAATGATAGGGAATATATCCCGTGTGGATAGGAAAACGAACCAGAATATAAAGTATGAGAACAGTGTGATAAATCACATTCAAAGATATACAATTTTGGCGCATACGACGACATAGTGCGGCAATATTACCGAGACAATGTAATCATCAAACCAGACACAGAAAGCAGCGTCGTAATAAATGACGACACAGCTGAAAATTTGAATATACCACTCTCCGTGACAGATAAAAAATATGATAATGGGTTGAATCATTAGTGCGAGTACAGACACACTTAACGTAGAATCTGACGGCTCACCAGAATATAAGTGTGAAGTACTGTCACATTTAAAGAATACTTGCCAGGCTCTGAAATCTAAATTAAACACAAGTACGCATACGTGTGACGAGGAGACAGACTTAAACGAAGTAGCAAGATGTGGCCCCCGCCGCCGGAGGTTCGAGTCCTCCCTCGGGCATGGGTGTGTGTGTTGTCCTTAGCGTAACCTAGGTTAAGTTAGTTTAGTTGAGTGTAAGTCTAGGGACCGATGACTGCAGCAGTTTGGTCCCTTAGGAACTCTTACACATTTGAACATTTTTGAGTAGCAAGGTGTGAAAGCGAGGATTTAAAATCTAGATTGGTTACTTTAGAAGCTGATCTAGAAGCAGCGAGACTACAGTTGGACAATTTAAAAAAAGTGAAGACATTAAATGTTGATAGAAAACGACGTAGCTATGGATGTCCATTAACATCCAGTTGTGATGGAACAAACACACATAAATCGGTTAAATTACGAAGTAATTGAGGACATATTAATGGAGGAAGCCGAAGGCGAGAGTACTTCAGAGATAAGTCCGATACTTCGTGTAACAGTCAAGGGTATTGTCCTAAACGAAATAGTAGATAGTGAGAGTGAGTTAACGGCGATATCAGGGCCGTTATTCAATCGTTGCAATAGGGACAACGACATATTAGTGTGATAAGTATGCAGAAAATTTATGGGACGTTCGTCGAACGACACAAGGCAGACAAGACTTGCATTTGACTGCCGGGGTCATGTAATAGAAACGAATATTTTCATATTACCAAAGATATCAGTCGATATGATTATCGGAGCTGACTTCCTCAATCAACATAAAGCTGTGTTGGCTATGAGCTGAGGAAGTGTCACTTTAGGAGAAATCACCTTAAATTTGGAGGAAAACCTGGGACATGAAGAAATGCGTGGAAATTATACACAGTTACAAATGGAAGTAGATGAAGATATTGATTTTTAGAATAATCCACGATATCTAAGGATGAACGAATCAGTGCCTATGGATTTGGGAATACTTGAAGACATTTACACGGAGATCGAAAAAAATACGAAGTCTGGAGGGGTTAACAAATCAGCAAAGGTTTCAATTAGATGGAACATTACGCAAGCATGCGATTGTATTTGAACCGAAACCTTGAGCAGTTAAAGATCTACAATACAGGTTTGAGGTTAAGGACCATAAGCCTTTTAGAGTAGCTCCATATAACATCCCATAGAGTTACCGACGTGCTGTATTCTTGGAATTAAATAATAAGGAACAAAATGGTGTTATTGATCAGGTACTGTCAACTTATAACAGCCCGTTACGTCTTGTGGAAAAGAAGGATGGAACGATACGTTTGGTGTTAGATTGCAGACAAATTAACACAATTATATTCCCATAAACAGATAGTCCAGAGAGATTAGAAGATTTGATCCAAAAATTTCATAACGTGAAATTATTCTCGTCACTCGATTTACGATAAGCTTTCGGCAAATTGAATTAGCTGCAGAATGCAGGAAATTTAATGCATTTGCTGCTTCTGGAAGGTGTTATAGGTTTGAAAGACTCCCCTTGGGATTGAACATTTCATCCGCACCTTTTATTTGAGGTAACATAGAATTCCTAAGACATGTCATATCTGCACAGGGAATAAAACAGAATCGAGAAGAACTAGAGGCAATAAGAAATTTTGTAACGCCACATAATGGGAAGACGCTCAGAGGCTTTCTGGGACCAGTAACGTTTTTTAAAAAGTTCATCTGCATAGACACTCCAGCTAAACCCCAATTATGCAGTTTAACTGGTATAAACACTGCATGGATACGGGATGATACTGCAGAACGAGAATTTCAGAAGTTGAAAGCACCGATAGTGTCACAGCGAGAACTTACCCAAGAATTTTGTATGACAACAGACAGCGCCAAGACTGGGTTAGGTGTAGTATTATTTCAACATAACCAACCAGATGGACAGGTAACACATAAAACCCTTGCATTTGCGAGTCGTGTGTTATCGGAAAGTGAGAGGATTTATTCCACTACATAGCTGGAAGCTTTAGCAGTAGTCTGGGAATTCCGAAAGTTTTGATATTTTCTTTTCGGAAGGAAAATATTGTATACTCAGATCATTAAGCTCTTGAGTTTTTACTCACAGCGAAGTTCAGACATTGTAGGCTAGGAAGGTGGATTTTAATCTTGCAAGAGTATGATTTCTGTGTAAAACAGCCGGCCGCGTTGGGGGAGCGGCTCTAGGCGCTTGAGACAGGAACCCCGCGACTGCTACGGTCGCAGGTTAGAATCCTGCCTCGGGCACGGATGTGTGTGATGTCCTTAGGTTAGTTAGGTTTAAGTAGTTCTAAGTTCTAGGGGACTGATGACCTCAGACGTTAAGTCCCATAGTGCTCAGAGCCATTTGATCCATTTTCTGTGTAAAACTTATCCCTAGACTGGAAAACACCTTAGCAGATTTTCTTTCCCAGTGTCCACGTGGTGCAACCCTAAATAACACGAAATTTGGTGCAGATGAAGACATAATTGGTATATATAACATAAGAGGAGTTCCTTTTCAAAACTACATAAAAAACCAGAAAACAAAGTAAGAAATCTACTGACTCACGCTTTTCATTAGTTTGGAGACCAAGCCAGGTGCATTTGAAGAATATTGTCCCATGACTCACCCCAATAGTGAGAGGATGGAAAAACCCATCAACAGCAAGGGACAAAGGACGAACACCTGCAGGGAAGGTGAAGTGACCCGATTAGTACGATGCGCAATAGCAGGAACTAACAATAGCAAACCATCCGAAGCAGCTCTGTAGTACAACCATCTGGAAAAATAAACTCAGAATACTTCTCTCAATACCAGATGGAGAAGCTAATAACAGAAGACAGATAGATAATTTCCGAAATTGTTTATTCAGACGTGATTATATCTCATAACGTTACTGGTAATCCTTCCGAATAACGTTCACTGAATAACATATCCTATCGCTATGCCCGAGAAGTTTCAAGTTCCAAGATAGAAGCCACAGCAACTAATGAAGAGAAGAAAGAGTCCCAAGAAGAAGGCAGCAGACAGCAAGATTCCTTTCTAAATCCTATACCTTAAACCAGTATGAGCAATATTCAGCAAAACCGTGGCAGTTATTTCATCCTATGGAACCAACCAAAGGCGGTAAAACTATCAAATAAAGATCACATAATGGGGACATCAAAATGAAGGGCTCCACTCATCAACCTTTATGGCAACTACACCAATAAAGGAGAATGCCACCTATGTTGTCACACCATGGCACTGCCTGGGACGAGAAGTTTATCGTCAAAACAATGCAACATGGAATTGGCCATGTAATTGTATTCGTGATCGAACACCCAGAACTGTAAATGTCAATAATCTTCAACAAAATCACGCAGAGACTACTTCTGACTCAGCATCAACCACTACTGATCGACAGCAGCATTGGGTAGGAAACACAGCACAAACTTAAAAGTATAAATTGCGTGAAGATAGAAAGTGACGTGTTTGAAAAATTCATTGCAATATTTTAAAGATTACAAAAGATAATTACTTCAGCAAGGAGTTGAGATGCCTGTAAATATTCAGTCACACCTGTACCACTGAGAAGTTGACTTAATGTGTATCATTGGTATTCCACAATTCGATGTGTAAATTGTTGAAGAATATTCATAAATGTACTATATTTTATATTCCATGTCTAATTTCTAAGTGTCCATTCAATCTAAAGATACATTAATAAGAATTTGTGTGTTGTAGATATCTTGGAAACATGTGTTTATAATGATAAATAATGTCAATGAATAAAGTTTGTGTTGATGTGTATAAAAATGTGCAAAACATCTACTATTTTACGTACATAATGCCACTTAAGTAAATACATGTGTGTTTATGAGGTAAATTGGAATAATGTGTGGCATTTACGATTTGAGAATATTTAAGAGAAACAAACACTTCGTTAAATTCACTCATCATTCACAATCATCAACATCATGAATGTTTGAAAATTGTGATGTGCCTGAAGTTATTGTAAAGAGAGAATCTAAAGGCTGGGTGAACCATTTTAATAGAATTTAACCACAAGTAATACAGACTAAATGTTGTAAGATTAGTCAAATAACTGCTATAAAGGACTCTAAAGCCATATAATATTCATTTAAATAGAAAGTGCCATGTAAAGTAATACATTTCAAACAAAAAAATGTAAAATTACATAATCTAGCATAAGATAGACAAGTAGCTGGACAATGAGTTAATTAAATGAATTTACAATTTTCACAGCAATGAGAAATTCCTCAACCATTGATCACAGCAGCACAAAATTAATTTGGAAGGGAATGCATGTGGAAGACATCCGGATTATACGGACCTTACATGAGCCTGATCCATAACGACAGTACAATACACAGTGAGATCACCAGAAAAAATAATTATATCAAAAAAAGGCAGTTGTAGTAATCTCATGTACCGAAAACTAACAAAACAATATCTACCAATACATGGACAGGAGTAAGCATAAACAAGTTTAAGTGAAACGGAATCTGGAGACGAACAGAGAAGGTAGTTAGTGGCATCGGATAACCCCACTTAACAAGAGAATTGCGAGCTTCAGCTCAGAAACGGATAAGGCCAGAACAATACATTATTCCTTTAAATGTATATACAGAAGGGACCGAGGGTAAGTGGCTGCACGGCATTAACAGGGCTAGGCTGTGACCCAGCAAGAAAAATAATGTTCACCTCTAGAGAGACGGAGATTGGGTGAAGTCATACTGTGGGACGCAGATATGACATGGTGGGGACATTTCCATTATATAAAAGCATTTTGAGAACTAAAATGTCTAGATATCACTCTCATTCATGGCAGACCACACAAGTGTGTGGAAAATAACACGAGTGTTTAGAGCTTTGCTTTCTGCAAATTGTGGACCATACACTTCACATATCATGGTGACACATAGCAAAGATGTAGTTAATTATTGCTGCTGGAATTTTTGTGGGCAAATAAATTGTGCACATTGCTCCAACACTTAGCGAGTGTGCAGTAGCCATTATTTCGACTAGGGAAAGATTAAAGTTCTATGGAAAGCAGGAAAATTGAGACTGAGTTCATTCAGTCAAGGCCAGAATAGGGAATTAGCGTTTCAGATCCAGCATGGAGACAGCACTGTTCCAGATGTCGCTCGGTAAAGTACCATCGTGCATTAGGCCACAGTAAATGTTGAGTCGAGATTTTGCTCACTCCTACCTGAGTACGCTTTGAGCACTGAATACCAAAAGCTAGGATACTAATGTACCCTCACCTAGTGCACGTGAGAGTTTTTCTTTCATTGGCTCAAAAAGTAAGTCTGTTCTCCACCAACTCAGTGCATTGACCAGCTACGATAACAAATAAGTGTAGAGATAACGATTTTAACAATCGTCAATTCAATATGTCCACGAGTTAAATATTTTGTTATTGAGAGTTGAAAGTAATTGAACATTATTGTGATGAATCACTTGACCCCTGAAAGCACAGTTGATAAGTTATACATAAAATAAAAAAGGGAATAGCTGTTTTGTCTTTCCAGAACAGATCCAAAACTTTCACTTTTATTAATTCACGCATTCGAGTTACGTGGCAGTAGCATTTCTAATAATTTTTGTTACGATCAGCACCTAATAGCAGCTGCCTTACAAGGTCAGGTTCATATTTATTTAGAATGGCTGTTTAACAACCTGGGCTTGAGAAGACAGTTCACATGTTTCGCCCATTTGTGCGCTAAGTGGTGAGCTAATTTTGCCCCTATATGTACACTCACTGTGCAGACACAAAAAGTGCAGACGCTGACTGCAGGCAAGGCCTGGTGCTCAGCCTGTCCTAGAACATAATGTTATTCCATTTCCACATCCTACTACGCACAGCGGTGATAGCACCATAAATGTTTAATAAATATTTTGTAACACAGCAATTGATGGATGGACAATATTTCTACCGATTTTATATAACGACCTGATATCTGTCTTCCTGAGTAAGGAACAGTGTGTTGAACTGCTACTTAGACACTACATAATCAAAAGTATCCAGACTCCTCCAAAAAATATGTTTTCACATTAGGTGCATTTTGTTGCCACCTACTGCTAGGTACCCCATATCAGCGACCTCAGTAGTCATTAGAAACTCTGAGAGAGCAGAATGGGCGCTCGGAAATCATGGACTTCGAACATGGCCAGATGTTTGTGTGTCACTTGTGTAATAGGTCTGTACGCGAGATTTCCACTCTCCTAAACATCCCTAGGTTCACTGTTTCGATGTGATAGTGAAGTGGAAACGTGAAGGGACACATAGAGCATAAAAGCGTACAGGCCGACCCCGCCTATTGACTGACAAAGACCACCGACAGTTGAAGAGGGTCGTTATGTGTAATAGGCAGTCATCTATCCAGATCAACACATGGTAATTCCAAACAACACCAAGATCCACTGCAAGTAGTATGATAATTAGGCGGGAGGTGAGAAAACTTGGATTTCATGGTCAAGCAGCTGCTCATAAGCCAGACATCACGCCGATAAATGCCAAACGACGCCGCGCTTGGTGTAAGGTTGTGTCCTACGTGAGCGACAGAGGTGAGCGACAGTGCACGACAGCTTCAGGTGACAAAATAAAACCGCAGGTGTAGTTACGGAAGTGACCTAAGTGAACGACATCTGTGTCGCTGCCTGTCTCCTACTGTAACTGGCGACGCTTGAATTCAAACGTGTTTGAATCTTGTTGTTGCAGCACGCGCGACACAGAACGACAGCTACGTATCTTCTTGGCAAAGCAGTGGACCGGGCGCGACGGCAGCTATGAATTACTTAACATCCGATTTTAAGAAAACTATTCCGTGAAAAAAGTTGATTCTTCCGCAACCTACAGCTTCATATCCTTAAATGATAAAGGTCAGACTATATTTTCGTTATTCGTCATAGTTACTGTGCTGCACGAAATTGAGTACAGCGCTCCACGAAATTTTTAAGAATTTCCAGAAGTAAAATCACATTGTGTAGACTTTCCGTATAGTTCATTGAAGGGTATACATTATAGCATATGAAATGTAACCAATATATCTAAATTGTATTTAAAATTGAGACCGAATTGATATCTCTTTTCATTCTTGAGATATTGGTTGTTTTATCCGCGGACGGGTCGCTGGTGGCGAGTCCGAACCTTTCTTGCGCTTCGGGAATCAAGTGGTCGTAAAATCGTCGTATCTCATAAAAGGTTCAAGATATCGAAACAACTAATTTTGGAAATGACAGCACGCATAAAGTACTATTTTATCATGTGATTAACATTCGATACATTTTTGTAAACGCGTGAGCAGAGTGGAAACAAGAATCCCTATAACTTACACCATGAGGTTTTGTCCAAATTTTCATAGCCAAACGAAGGAGAGAAACAGGTAAACTGGGTATGAAAGTGACCAGCATGAGGTCTAGTTTCGTATGAAAATATTTAACTGCTTGAAAGTAATCAGGGTAATGAGCGAAAACTTAATTAATAAACTTAGGAAAAATTGAAATATTTCACGAAAAGCTGGTGTAAATGAAGTGTCAAAAATGTCATCTCTTCAAGACCTAGCTACTTTTCACATAAAAAGATACATTGGTGCGGTATTTAAATGCCAAAAAGGCTTCCTTCGAATCAAGTACGTTACGAAGGCAAACGAGGAGTCAGTGAGATCATGCTTTCTGAATAAAACTTGGAATTTAAAAATGGAAGAAATCAGTCAAATATTTTATGAAATGATTTGTGTAAAAGAAATAAGTATATCAGAGGGACATTCAACGTGCCTTTGAATGATGCTCGAAATCATGAACAGAAAATGAGGTGCACCAAACATTTCCATAATTCTTTTTTTATTTCATACTTTTAGACAAATTATTACACAAAACGTTTGACTTTCTTTTCAAAAATTTTGTAAGCTTTCCTTTTACATACTATTTAGAGTAATTGAAACGCTTGGTCTTAACACTGACTGCTGATGAATTACGGTCGCAACATCACATAGCTGTTACAGTTCATGGTTCATTGTAATATATTAGGAATTAAAGGTGTGTTATATACTGGGATAGGTGTGAAGATCAAGTTCTTTGGCAAGACCTTAAAAATATACTGAGCGATGCAGTGTAAACCGTATACATAAAACTTAGTATACAGAATTGGAACTGAGTCAGTAAAAATATAAGTGAGACAGGAATCGTACCCAGGACCTTCTCCACTAATATAATTGTGAATCGAATACGCTACCCCTACACCACCGCTTTTTTTTAATCTCATTTTGTTCGTTTTTTCGTTCGTTTCATCTGTTCGGCGTGGACGTCGCAAGACACCCGTTTCAGTTCGTCGTTGATCTGTTAACCCAGTTTTTTTATTACAGAGGGCAGCTAACCCTCTGACCGAACAAGCTGAGCTACCGCGCCGGCACCGCTAGTTACCATTCGGCGGCGACAATGTGTGTGCTTATGTTTGCATTTAGCGTAGTTAGTCATGTAATAGTTAAATGTAATAGTTAAAAGTTCTTGATCATGTAAAAAACTATTCATATTTAATTTATTGATGAGAAAGTCGAATTACCCTCTGCTCATTCACGTGTATTTGAAGAACTTGTCTGGTGACGTTCCTAGTTGACGATACTTATGAAATTCTCCATGGAGATTCCTCCCTTTGTAAATTTCTTGCACAGCATTCCTTTTCGCTTTATTTTCTTAAGTAAACCTAATTCTGTAGCTTTACTCTCCAGGCACAGTAATCTACAGGTCAAGGACGCCGTTTTATAGAAACAGCTGGTTGGCTCCAAGCAGCCATCTTGTAGCGTGACATGGTCGCTCGCACGCAGGACACCCAAGGTTTCCGCCCGATGTTGCTACTTGTCGTTGGAGTGTCGCATATCTAGAAGTCGCTCGCTGTCGCTCGCTTGTGTCGCTCACGTAGGACACGGCCTAAGGAGCGTAAACATTGGACGATTGAAACAGTCGAAAAACATTGTGGGGAGTGACGAATCACGGTACACAATGTGGCGATCCAATGGCAGGGTGTGGGTATGGCCAAAGACCGGTCAACGTCATCTGGCAGCATGTGTAGCGCTCTCTGAGATGTCGCAGGCCTCGGCCCATATTGCTCTTCTGCCTCTGGGAATGGCCTGATATGCCGACTCATTGTCACCTCATATACACATTTAAAAAATAAAGAGAACTAAAACATAAAATTAAAATAAACAAAAAATAGAAGAAATTAATAGTAAATAAATTAAAAACCTTTGTTGTCAGATACCTTGATCTAATCCCTTTCCCGTTACATCTGTTGTAGTGGGGGGGGGGGGAGGGGGGGCGGGAACGTTGCAGTCAAGCCTGCTGGGACACAAAACTTACATCTAAAGAAACGTTAAGACGACCTTTCCCGACAAACTAGATACACAGTTCGAGTCCTGGCCAGGCAATAATTTTCATTTGTCAGAAACAGCTGGTGCCAATCTGGATTCGCAAAATATGAATCCACTTCTTTATTTGGGAAAGAGTTGCTACCACGCACTCAAGAAGAATTGTGCTCCGTGAGGCTATAGATTTAAATATCTAAATCAGGAATCGCTTACTCGAACTCAAACTCTGTTTACGATTCGGTAGCCGACATACAGATGTTGTAATGTCAACTGGCCACATGCACATATGGACAAAATACGGTTACAAATTCGGAATTCAAGATATCAGCATTTACTGTAATAGCATTTGAAGACTGCCGCAAGTTCGTGCACTTGCAAACTAACAACCTAAATGTAGACCAGTTGTGACTTGAATTCAAAGAATAGTGTCGACAGTAATTGAAATATATATATATATATATATATATATATATATATATATATATATATATACCACATAAATTAACAAACTTCGAGCTGATCCCCCTCTATTCAAAATACTGTTGTAGAAACAACGAAAGAAGCATGTCAAATTTACCCGAACGCAGAATCCTCAAATTGGGGATATTTTACAGAAGCTCGATATGTATCCCTGGCTTAAATGAAAGAAGCTTATTATGGTTTCCATAGCGAAACTTTGTCTCGAAACCTGGCAGAAAATCCTAAGAGATTCCGGTCGTACGTAAATTATGCTAGCGGCAAGACATAATCAATGCCTTCTCTGTGCTATAGTAATGGAAACACTATGGATGACAGTGC
Organism: Schistocerca nitens; assembly: GCF_023898315.1. Classification (NCBI taxonomy): domain Eukaryota; kingdom Metazoa; phylum Arthropoda; class Insecta; order Orthoptera; family Acrididae; genus Schistocerca; species Schistocerca nitens. The sequence goes on from NC_064616.1 coordinate 957,586,828, forward strand.
CACTAAAGAAGAGTTACTAAACGTAGCCTTCCGAAATTCCTTCACCATAAAAGACGAAGTTCATAATCCAGAATTCGAATTAAGAATGGCTGCCTGCCAACATGAGTAACTTAGAAATAGATATCCTCGGAGTAGTAAAGCAACTTGAATCACTTAATAAAAGCAAGTCTTGCGGTATAGACTGTGTACCAATTAGGTTTGTTTCAGAGTATTCTGCCTATCTGTGATTCACCATCTCCGCTGAGTGGTGGGTGGCAGCTGTCCTTCCCATAATATTGTTATATTCCATCCTGGATATTCCATTGTTTGATTCCCTATGAAACTATATACCAGTTGCAATGCTTAGGCCGATTAACAAGTTTTTGGAAAGATTATTCTATAACAGGATCAGCCGTGATGTGCTTGCACATATCCTAATTGACCAGGCATGGTTTTGTCGTCATTGAAGCTTCTCAGATCAAGTTATCTAATAAATAACGGTTCATAGAAACAGGCTACAGAGAAACTACTGAATACCTCAGGTGTATTTAGTAGCCTTACAACTGCATATGACACAGTTTGGGTAGAGGCCATGATATTGAAATTCATGAAAGGGCTCCCTTGCAAAATTACCTGCAACCTGGTCAGTGCCATGCTTCTAACAGACTCTTACAAATGATCATGTATAACAGAATGAGAGCTCAATTGAAGCTGAACAGTGGCCATTCTCTGGTATCGGCTCTGGCTCTCCAGTTGTTGAAGCTTTATGTAGCCCATATGCCCGAAGCCACCTCACGGAGGTTGGGATATGCTGATGATTGGGCCCTGTCAAACTTAGAATTCGCAACAACATCGTGCAGAAACCTGGCCGCACTTCATGTGACTCTTCAGGTGCCATGTTACTGATTTCAGCTTTATGTGTAGTCCAGTAGCTGAATATTGTTCACCATTTTAACACTAGTCGCATAGAGTCATACTAAATGACCTATACACCTTGTAACAGGCACAATAAAGATGACTTCTACCTACTGACTGCCCGCAATCAGCAATATGGCTTCTTCCCATCTGTGACGAGAGAAGTCTCTCGTTAGAAACATCCAAAAATTAAATTACCAACCCTCTTCTACAAATCCACCAATGCAGAAACGACAGAGAGAGAACCAGAGTTCGTTCTAGACATCCACCCTCTACTACTCTGCATGAAAACTTAAGTCGTTCAAATATCTGGGCGTAGCGTTGCAAAGTGACAAGAAATGGAATGAATATGTGAGATCTGTGGTAGGGAAGGTGAATGGTCAGCTTCGGTTTATTGGGAGAATTTTAGGAAAGCGTGGTTCACATGTGGAGGAGACCGCATATAGGATGTTGGTGCGACCCATTGTTGAATAGTACTCGAATGTCTGGGATCTGTATCAGGTCGGATTGAAGGAAGACATCGAAGCAATTCAGAGGCGGGCTGCCAGATTTGTTTCTGGTAGGTTCGAACAACACGTAGGTGTTACGGAGATGCTATGGGAACTCAAATGGGAATCCCTGGAGGGAAGGTGACATTTTTTACTAGGTACACTATTGAGAAAACGTATAGAAACGGCATTTGAAGCTGACTGCTGTACGATTCTACTGCCGCCAACATGAACTGCGCTTGAGGACCACGAAGGTAAGATACGAAAAATTAGCGCTCATACGGGAGCATATAGATAGTCGCTTATCCTTTGCTCTATTTGTGAGTGCAACATGGGAAGGAATGACTTGTAGTGGTACATGGTACCCTCCACCACGCACGTGCGGTGGCTTGCGGAGTATCTATGTAGATGTAGATGCTGATGCAATAGCCCCATACTTAACAATCACGTACAACCTCTCGGTCGACGGATGATCCGTACCAAAATAATAGAAAGTTGCACATATCACTCCAATATTCAAGAAAGGCGATAGGAGTAACCCACTAAGTTATAGGCCATAGAAAACATCGTTCTTGTGAAACACAACTAGCTCTTTACTCGCATGAAGTGTTGAGTGCTATTGACAAGGGATTTCAGATTGATTCCGTATTTATGGATTTTCGGAAGTCTTTTGACACTCTGTCTCACATGAGTCTTGTAATCAACTCCGTGCTTGTGGAATATCGTGTCTGTTGTGCTACTGGATTCATAATATCCTGTCACAGAAGTCACAGTTCGTAGTAATTGGAAGAAAGTCATCGAGTAAAACGGAAATGACTACTGGCTTTCCGCAACGTAGTGTTATAGGCTCTTTGCTGTTCCTTATCCATATAAAAGATTTAGAAGAGAATCTAAGGAGACATCTAAGGGTGTTTGCACATGACGCTGTCATTTATTGTCTAGTATAATCATCAGAAGATCAAAAACAATTGCAAAATGTAGAAAAGATATCTGCATGATGCGAAAATTGTCAATTGACCTTAAATATTGAAAAGTGTGAGGCCATCAACATGAGTGCTAAAATGAATTCATGAAACTTGGGTTACACGATGTATCAATCAAATCTAAAGGCCGTAGGTCTAACTAAATACCTAGGAATTACAATAACACACAAGTTAAATTGGAAGGAACACATTGAGAATGTTATGGGGAAGGCGAACAAAAGACTGCGATTTGTTGGCAGAACACTTGGAAGATGCAACAGATGTACGTAAGAGGGTCCCTATACTACGCTTGCCCGTCCTCTTTTGAAGTACTGCTGCGCGGTCTGGCATCCTTACCAGATAGCATTAACGGAGTACATCGAGACAGTTCAACGAAGAGCAACACGTTTTGTATTATCGCAAAACAGTAGTGTGTGTCACTGACATGATTCAGGATTTGGGGTGGACATCATTAAAACAAAGGAGTTCCTCTTTGGGGTGTGATTTTCTCACGAAATTTCGAACAAAAACTTTATCCTTCGAATGCGAAGATGTTTTTTTGACGCTGCCTTACATAGGGAGAAACGATCATCATAATGAAATAAGATAAATCAGAGCTCGCACGGAAAGATATATGTGCTCGATTTTTCGCACGCTGTTTGAGAGTGGAATAATAGAGAATTATTGTAAAGGTGGGTCCATGAACCCTCTACCACGCACTTAAGTACGACTTGGAGAGTATCCATGTAAATGTAGATGTAGATGTAGAGGATTAAAGATAAATCTGTTTATAAAACTCTACTCGTATTTGGATCTGCTTAAAGAGGATGGTTAAATTGTATCTAGATGTGAAGGACTGCACATTGACTTTAAATACACTCCTGGAAATGGAAAAAAGAACACATTGACACCGGTGTGTCAGACCCACCATACTTGCTCCGGACGCTGCGAGAGGGCTGTACAAGCAATGATCACACGCACGGCACAGCGGACACACCAGGAACCGCGGTGTTGGCCGTCGAATGGCGCTAGCTGCGCAGCATTTGTGCACCGCCGCCGTCAGTGTCAGCCAGTTTGCCGTGGCATACGGAGCTCCATCGCAGTCTTTAACACTGGTAGCATGCCGCGACAGCGTGGACGTGAACCGTATGTGCAGTTGACGGACTTTGAGCGAGGGCGTATAGTGGGCATGCGGGAGGCCGGGTGGACGTACCGCCGAATTGCTCAACACGTGGGGCGTGAGGTCTCCACAGTACATCGATGTTGTCGCCAGTGGTCGGCGGAAGGTGCACGTGCCCGTCGACCTGGGACCGGACCGCAGCGACGCACGGATGCACGCCAAGACCGTAGGATCCTACGCAGTGCCGTAGGGGACCGCACCGCCACTTCCCAGCAAATTAGGGACACTGTTGCTTCTGGGGTATCGGCGAGGACCATTCGCAACCGTCTCCATGAATCTGGGCTACGGTCCCGCACACCGTTAGGCCGTCTTCTGCTCACGCCCCAACATCGTGCAGCCCGCCTCCAGTGGTGTCGCGACAGGCGTGAATGGAGGGACGAATGGAGACGTGTCGTCTTCAGCGATGAGAGTCGCTTCTGCCTTGGTGCCAATGATGGTCGAATGCGTGTTTGGCGCCGTGCAGGTGAGCGCCACAATCAGGACTGCATACGACCGAGGCACACAGGGCCAACACCCGGCATCATGGTGTGGGGAGCGATCTCCTACACTGGCCGTACACCACTGGTGATCGTCGAGGGGACACTGAATAGTGCACGGTACATCCAAACCGTCATCGAACCCATCGTTCTACCATTCCTAGACCGGCAAGGGAACTTGCTGTTCCAACAGGACAATGCACGTCCGCATGTATCCCGTGCCACCCAACGTGCTCTAGAAGGTGTAAGTCAACTACCCTGGCCAGCAAGATCTCCGGATCTGTCCCCCATTGAGCATGTTTGGGACTGGATGAAGCGTCGTCTCACGCGGTCTGCACGTCCAGCACGAACGCTGGTCCAACTGAGGCGCCAGGTGGAAATGGCATGGCAAGCCGTTCCACAGGACTACATCCAGCATCTCTACGATCGTCTCCATGGGAGAATAGCAGCCTGCATTGCTGCGAAAGGTGGATATACACTGTACTAGTGCCGACATTGTGCATGCTCTGTTGCCTGTGTCTATGTGCCTGTGGTTCTGTCAGTGTGATCATGTGAAGTATCTGACCCCAGGAATGTGTCAATAAAGTTTCCCCTTCCTGGGACAATGAATTCACGGTGTTCTTATTTCAATTTCCAGGAGTGTATCTTGGTTCGAACACCATTGGACTATTTATTAGAATACTACACCAAGGTAGAAATACTTCACTTTTACGGAACTCACCAGACAGTCAGTGGTTCCTCTATAAGGTTATGACGATCAAAAAACGTTGCTAACAGATTAAAGCTTTAGTGTATATATTGATTTACTGTCCAAGCACGCAATCTGTCTGCCAAGCTACAATAGAGGCGTTAGTTTACTGCATATACACCGTTTAATTTCCTCCCTAGGTATGTTCCTGGGATGGAAAGTAAGTGTACAAACTACATTTTGGATGCTTCTCGTATACACGAGTTTATTAGAGATTTCAGGTTACCATTAAACAGGCGACACTTGATTGATCTGCTTGTGGCTGAGCTATGAAGCCGATGTAGAAATGTAATTGATCCTTTGGATAATTTCGGAGGCTTCGAGAGAATGGTCGCAAATGTTCTGGCTGTCAATAACCAGATATTAACACTGAAAGACTTTAGTGAATTGCACAGAATAGATGATTGGTACAGAAATTAGATGTAAATTAAGTATACGTACTGCACATACATAGGCGAAGTGATCAGTTAATTTTCCACTGTACTATTGGTTGTAACAGTAACACATAATAATATTATGAGTAACTGCCCAGACCGACATAAAATAGAATGACTGCATAATGGAATGCAAGCCATCCACGAAAGAAGAAGGTTACAAAACAACTGTCTGGCTTACTTTATTTTAGTATTGCTCATCAGCCTGACGCTCACACCAGATCACATTGACAGAAGATCCTGCAAGCAGTGGCTTGCACTTGGTCGACTAAGCCGGTACTGCACGAGAGGCATTGCGTATCACATAGGTTTTACTGTTGAAAATGCGCTAAAGTACACTCCTGGTAACGAAGTACTTTCCCTCATTGACGTTTCATTAAATGACCACAACGAGAAATAGAGCTAATACTGTGGTTTACGGACAATCAATCCTTCCTATGGAGTGGGGCAGGATATGGATTAAATGTTGGAAGTACTTTCCACCACGCACGATAAAATGGCGTGTGGGTGTTGCGCACCGATTGATTAATTGTTTAGACGCTAGGATCGTCTAGAAAAGCTTTTGTATTTCTTCCATGGAATAAAATTTAGATTCGCCGGCCGAAGTGGCCGTGCGGTTAAAGGCGCTGCAGTCTGGAACCGCAAGTCCGCTACGGTCGCAGGTTCGAATCCTGCCTCGGGCACGGATGTTTGTGATGTCCTTAGGTTAGTTAGGTTTAACTAGTTCTAAGTTCTAGGGGCTAATGACCTCAGCAGTTGAGTCCCCTTAGTGCTCAGAGCCATTTTTTAAAATTTAGATTCCTAGTAAACACATAGTGGTTGCTTGAAGTAATAAATTAGTGTGATCACAAATTTTTCATCGAGATGATGGTGTTGTAATTTTGGAACTTCAATGAGAGAAAAATGGTTCAAATGGCTCTGAGCACTATGGGACTTAACTTCTGAGGTCATCGGTGTCCTAGAACTTAGAACTACTTAAACGTAACTAACCTAAGGACATCACACACATCCATGCCCGAGGCAGAATTCGAACCTGCGACCGTAGCGGTCGCGCGGTTCCAGACTGTAGCGCCTAGAACCGCTCGGCCCCACCGGCCGGCCAACGAGAGGAAAGTTGGGATCCTAACAAGGTTCCCTGACCAAGATGGTGGTATGGTAGGTACTGTTGAGTCCAAATGAAATTTTATCATGTATGTCATTGTCATGTGGAATTCATAGTAACATACAGATTTCATGGTTTAGGAACAGTCTTGGACACGAGATTGCTTTTTTCTCTGAGTGAAAGCTCGGATTGCCTTGCTTAGTACTAATGCACACGGCAACTACAGGCGGCGACGTATTTTCTTGTTTAGGAAACATTATTGACATATATGACCACTACTGGGAAAACTTCCGTTGACTGCAACAGGTGGAGCTACAGCAATGATTGGTCGAAAGTCTGGTGTAGCTGCTTTGATAAGGAACAAGCGAAAGAAGTTGGAATCCAGCAGGAAACCCCAGCGATACTCTGCATCCTACATCGCGCTAATCTTCTGGCAAAATGTGCTACAATAATGGCGTCATGGACGTTGTTGCCAAAGCAGTTGTTAAACTGAGATCGCTCTTTTTGGAACGTTGACATTTTAAATCCTTTCTGACAGAGCTGTGGTATAATTATGACGATGTGCTGTATTTTTGTGAAGTATGCTGGTAGCATCGAGATGTGTCTTCAGAAAGCTCTTTTTCCATTTGCACAAAGATATGAAAAGTCTTATCAGCGTGCGCCCTCGCGTAAATTCGTTTGGTTTTTATCGCAACAGAATTGTTACAATGTAACTACACTGACGGAAAAAATCATAACACTAAGAAGGATTTGTGCAACATAAACGAAAGGTGGTACGCATGTTTCTGTATCAGAAAGAGGATGTGTATTCACATTTCGCTCAAGTCGTCTAACAGTGGCGCTAGTAGCGCCACTATGAGAATACGAAACAGGTTTGATTTAAATGCATGCTGTGCGTCGTTAGTTACCTTTGAGATCGGACGTTGTAAGTTGATGTTAGTCAAGAATGTCTTTAAGGTGACACTGACACCTTTATCAACACGTCACTAAGTTTGAACGACGTCGCGTAGAGGGCTACGAGAACTTGGATGTTCTTTGTGCGATATTTCGGAGAGACTTGGCAGGAATGTAGCCCCGGTACATGATTTGTGGCAGCAGTGATCACGAGAATGTATGGTCGCAAGAAGACCGGGTTCCAGACGGACACGTGGCACTACCGTGGTGGAACACCATCGTGTTCGGCGTATGGCTCTGGCGCAACGTATTGCATCTGCAACAGCATTATGAGCAGCAGTTGTCACCAGAGTGTTATTGAGTACGGCAGAAGTGAATCGACGACAGTTGTTCAGCGTGCATTTCGAACGAAGTATGGTGTTAAACCTCCTGATAGATGGCGTATTAAACGTTGGTATAAACAGTTTACAGAGAATGGGTGTTTGTGCAAAGGGAAAAGTTCTGGACGGCCGAGAACGAGTGATGAAAATGTAGCACGCATCCAGCAAGCATTTGTTCGCAGCCCAGGAAAATCGACTCGCAGAGCTAGCAGAGAGCTGCAAATTCCACAATCAACTGTATGGAGAGTCCTACGAAAAAGGTTAGTTATGAAACCTGAACGTCAACTACCCGAGGCGATGGATCGGCCGCCAGGCAGCCCGTGACAGAGCACTTCATCACTGGCCTCCAAGAAGCCCTGATCTTACCCCCTGCGATTTTTTCTTATGGGGGTATGTTAAAGATATGGTGTTTCGGCCACCTCTCCCAGCCACCATTGATGATTTGAATGAGAAATAACAGCAGCTATCCAAACTGTTACGCCTGATATGCTACAGAGAGTGTGGAACGAGTTGGAGTATCGGGTTGATATTGCTCGTGTTTCTGGAGGGGACCATATTGAACATCTCTGAACTTGTTTTTGAGTGAAAAAAACCTTTTTAAATACTCTTTGTAATGATGTATAACAGAAGGTTATATTATGTTTCTTTAATTAAATACACATTTTTAAAGGTGTGGTATTCTTTTTGAATCACCCTGTACTTTGGCCTTATCGATCACCAGATCTGTCTCCAGTTGAGCACTTATGGAACTTCATCGGACGACAACTTCAGCGTTATCCACAAGCAGCATTACCCGAACCTGTACTGCTGGCCGGAGTGGACAAGCGGTTCTAGGCGCTACAGTCTGGAACCGCGGGACCTCTACGGTCGCAGGCACGACTTCTGCCTCGGGCATGGATGTGTGTGATGACCTTAGGTTAGTTAGGTTTAAGTAGTTCTAAGTTCTAGGGGACTGATGACCTCAGAAGTGAAGTCCCATAGCGCTCGGAGCCATTTTTGAACGGTACCTGTACTGGAACCATATCCCACAAAATAACGTCCGACACCTGTGTAACACAATGCATGCACTCTTGCATACTCGCATTCAACATCCTGGTGGTTACACCGGTTATCAATGTACCAACATTATGATTTTACAGTCGCTTATGTCGCGCTTACATTAAGCTATGAACCTGGAATGTTAATCACTTAAATATTGTACCTAGACAAATGTATACCAGAAACTTTATCGGTCTACATTAATTATTTGTCGGTGCTGCGATTTTTTTTCCCGTCACTGTATTATTGCTTTTTCATTGAATGGCAATTCTGTGTAACATAAAATTGGTGTTTAACGCAATATTTCAGAAAATACTATGCACATATTATATTGTGCCGTAAGTGTTCGTTACGTTGTCTTACTGTAGTAATTATGACAATGCAAAGAATACTAACATAACCACAAACTCGAGCGTCAGCTTTCAGTTGTGTATTATCGGGATTTTTCAGTCCTGTTCCTGACTAACGGAATGCGAGCTGCGCGCGCATCGTGCCTGCAAGGCGACACAAATGCCCGCAGTGCCCGCAGGCAGCCTCGCGGGCAGCTCACAAGCCCAGCCCTAGTGTGGATGATCTCTTTTAGTATAGATGTACTGCCAAGAACCTTACAAAGCACTTACAGTGCATACACTAACATTTATAATGAAGAGATGAGAAAAGTGTCCAGGAATTCCGTATGAATATATCCGAATAACTATCACATCGAGCTGTATGGACTACGCAAACAATCTCAGATCCCACTCACATGCCACCTAGAGGCACCACACCACAAATCAGTTCTGTGTTCAACAAGGAGTATACGTTATGGGATTGTTTGTAATCTGATTTTGCTACTGCCAGTCACGATTATCTTTTTAAATTTGGTATGTGTTTCAACTGAAAGACATGGCTCATATAGGTATTAACATCCACTAAGTGGTGTCCAGATACGATGGAACTGATAGTGTTACAGATACATCCACGGATTTAGTCCCAGTACGGAGCTTCATCCAGTAAGAAGTTGCTCATTCCATTCACAAGCATGACCCAAACCAAGTTCGTGCATTTTGTTCGCCAAAACGAATCACTCCGATCAAACAAATCGTTTGCTCAGTATGTGCAGGTGCGGGAAAAGGATGTCATCCCGAGTCTTGCACTATATTCCTGTTGCTCTCTCAACAGTTCTGCGGTAATACAAAAATTAAACGCCTTTCCTTGAACTCTGCCAAACTAATCTTGTAATGGTCCAATAGTATGCAGCAGCAGTCGAAAAGAGGGGGAGCATTCGTGGAGTAGCGTCTATTTTAGTATTTATTTGTTGCGTCTTGGTAGTGTTGTGGCAATAAAAAGTGGTCCTGGCCTCGCCCCTCTGCGTCATGTAAACATAATTGTAGATGATAATCGTGTTATTTTCCCCTGTTTCTGTGTTTGTACACAGGTTATTTAGATTGAGATACTCACTAAGCAATGTAGAAATGGAATGCCGCTCTCATATTGTGGCTGTATTTGAGATAATCACCGAGAATATTACTGGTTCAAATGGCTCTGAGCACTATGGGACTTAACATCTGTGGTCATCAGTCCCCTAGAACTTAGAACTACTTAAACCTAACTAACCTAAGGACATCACACACATCCATGCCCGAGGCAGGATTCGAACCTGCGACCGCAGCGGTCACGTGGTTCCAGACTGAAGCGCCTAGAACCGCACGGCTACACCGGCCGGCAGAATAATTCTCCACAATACCTCAAAACGCAATATGTAAAACGCATCGCTAATCGCACATGCATTTCTCAGTTTTCCCAATCCCCATTTTCTTTTTAAAAGCATTACGGAGGGCTGGCACATGCCATATTAATGGCAACTAGTAAGCGTCCAGACACTTTTGACCTGATAGTGTATCAGCAATGTAGATCACACATCGCGAAGATAGAAGCCATTTCGCATCTGTATACTGAAGAAATATTTTTTTTTCTTAGACATGGTTTTTTAAGCATTCAAAATGGTTCAAATGGCTCTGAGCACTATGGGACTCAACATCTTAGGTCATAAGTCCCCTAGAACTTAGAACTACTTAAACCGAACTAACCTAAGGACATCACACACACCCAAGCCCGAGGCAGGATTCGAACCTGCGACCGTAGCAGTCCCGCGGTTCCGGACTGCAGCGCCAGAACCGCTAGACCACCGCGGCCGGCTTTTAAGCATTATATATCGTTCTCAGAACATCAGCAATCTTTTTAGATGCAGCCCCGGACTCAAGGAGTAAACGTCCGATGGTCGTTTATTAGCGAATGGAGTCAGTATGGAAGGTTAAATTTGTTTTTAAGGGTGTGAGGCTCGCAGCCGTTCGTCTGTCCACCTGCAGTCACATCATTCGTCCACAGTGGCTCGTTCCAGCCCAGCAGTAGCACAGCAAGGTGCACTGGCCCGCTGCTCCCCGCATCACATTGTTTCATTCATTCAGGATTGGGTCTCAGAATCAGGCAGACGTTTCAGTGCGTGCGTGCTGGAGTCAGTGGTGATGGCAACAGTGCGGTGATTGTTCTGCCAGTGGGAATGCTTAAATAAACGCAAGTATACCTCCCCCAGTTCCAGTACCACTGAAACAGTAGTGGGTAGTAGGTATTATTGGAGAACCATACTTGGAATTTATATAGCCTTAAACTTAGGTCTTGTTCCGTCAACAATGTAGGCTGCACCAAAGGATTACCCATAATTTTAATATTAGAATAATAGGATTTATTAAAAAATTCCTGCCGTTGTCTTACAGGTCCATTGTTGTCTGGCGCAGTGTTTTTGACGCCAAACAATATCTCCAGAGAATGTTTACTGGTGCAAACGCACCACGAAAAGTTAAAAAACCTCATATCTTACCCTTAGTGCACTGATGCATTGTGTTTTTAACGGGCATACTTGTGTGTAGTAATATTCCTATACACATCTTGAATGTGGGGAAATATCAAAGGTGGCAATTTTTGTGGCAGAAGTTGCAGTAATTAAGATTAGGGTGGTGGGTATATACACTGATAAGCCAAAACGTTATGACCACTGGCCACCGCGACGTGACGCGGTAACACAAATATTTAAGTGGGGCTGACACGGATGGAGGATCACCGTAGCGAAGATATGGGCTGTAACTGTGAAAATCCATAAAGATAATTACATTATTATTACGCAGAGCCAGTGAGCGAGTATCTCGAAAACGGCGAAGCTGGTCGAATGTTCATTTGCTACCGTCATAAGCATCTACAAAAGGGGTTGAAGGATAATCAAGCCACCACAGGGCTCTTAATGGATGGACGTCCACTACTCTTCACAGAATGTAGGGTTCTGAGACTCGTGTGCTCTGTGAACTAGGACACATGGGGGATGATCTGTGGCATCTCTGACGAAAGAGCACAAATCTGGTGCACGCACAAGTGTTTCGGAGCACACCGTTCATCGTACATTGCTTAACATGGAGCTCCGCAGCAGATCACCTCTACGTGTTCACATGTTGACCCAACGACATCATCATTTATGATCGCAGAGGTCACGGGATTCCACCGTCGACCAATGGAAACGTGTCGGCTCTTCGGTTGAATTGCTACACTAGGTCGTCGCTCGTCTCCACAGGTGAACGGCGGCTTGAAACACGCAGGCCGCCACGGACGCATACTTGTGGGAGCAGTATTATGCTATGATACACATTTTCCTGCGCTTGTATGAGACCTCTGGTAGTATTCGAAGACTTGCTGACAGCTGCGAACCACCTGCATCTCTTCATTCTTGATGTCTTCCCCGACGGCGACGCCATCTTTCAGCAGTGTAACTGTCCATGTCTCGGAGCTAGAACCGTAGTATAGTGGTTCGAGGGGCATTATGGTGAACTCACGTTGACGTCTCGCCCACCAAATCCGTCTGATGTAGATCCTACGAAACCCATCTCGGTAGGCATCGAGCAGCATCACTACGTACGCAGATCAACGGCCCGTTATTTACCCATATTACATGACTTGTGCTTAGACATATAATGCCACATACCTCCAAAAACCTTGCAGCAAACTGTCGGAATCCTGATACGCAGAATCAGTGATGTACACTCCTGGAAATGGAAAAAAGAACACATTGACACCGGTGTGTCAGACCCACCATACTTGCTCCGGACGCTGCGAGAGGGCTGTACAAGCAATGATCACACGCACGGCACAGCGGACACACCAGGAACCGCGGTGTTGGCCGTCGAATGGCGCTAGCTGCGCAGCATTTGTGCACCGCCGCCGTCAGTGTCAGCCAGTTTGCCGTGGCATACGGAGCTCCATCGCGTCTTTAACACTGGTAGCATGCCGCGACAGCGTGGACGTGAACCGTATGTGCAGTTGACGGACTTTGAGCGAGAGCGTATAGTGGGCATGCGGGAGGCCGGGTGGACGTACCGCCGAATTGCACAACACGTGGGGCGTGAGGTCTCCACAGTGCATCGATGTTGTCGCCAGTGGTCGGCGGAAGGTGCACGTGCCCGTCGACCTGGGACCGGACCGCAGCGACGCACGGATGCACGCCAAGACCGTAGGATCCTACGCAGTGCCGTAGGAGACCGCACCGCCACTTCCCAGCAAATTAGGGACACTGTTGCTCCTGGTTTATCGGCGAGGACCATTCGCAACCGTCTCCATGAAGCTGGGCTACGGTCCCGCACACCGTTAGGCCGTCTTCCGCTCACGCCCCAACATCGTGCAGCCCGCCTCCAGTGGTGTCGCGACAGGCGTGAATGGAGGGACGAATGGAGACGTGTCGTCTTCAGCGATGAGAGTCGCTTCTGCCTTGGTGCCAATGATGGTCGTATGCGTGTTTGGCGCCGTGCAGGTTGTAAGGGGTCCGCAGGCCCTTACTATTAAAACTTGCGCTCACACAGGTCGACAGGGCAAATATCGAGTAGTGTGTGCAGGACGCGCGAGCTACAGGGGATTCCCCGGAGTGCCGAGTGCGGCTTGGGTAGATTCCCGCGAGGCGGGAATAACTGGGCGGAGAGCAGTGCGAAGAGTAGCGTGGAGTGCCGAGGCCGGGTGTGGTAGGTTCCCGCGAGGCGGGAATAGCTGTGCAAAAAGCCAGCAGAAATTATTGCTATTTACCGGCAAAAGGGAGTGTATATTCGGCGGAAAAGTGAGAAAGTTTTATTATAAAGTGATTTCAGTGAGATTGAGTGCCGCTGTTATACTTCCGCGTCTACCGCGCCGGCATTACTTGGATTACAGTGACTGGATATTGCGTGTGACGATTAACAATAACTAAAGAGACCTGTGATGAGATTAGCCGTCATTAACAGTGTATTGACGAAGGCAGTGGCTGTCTCCTTATTTTTGTGCTTTGCTAAGAATATAGGTTTTGTTTATGAAACTGTGTTTGCTGTCCTCATTACCACTGAACCATAATTATTACCATATTTGTGGGGATAGTACGAAATGTAACACCTCCTGAGCAGTCCAATCCGATTGCTAGCCCATTAGGTACACGGTCACATTAATTAATTATCTAATTTTGGGCTGCTACTTAGGTCCGCGAACAGGCGGATAACTAAAATCAGAATAATAGGACGAGTTACACCTTGGCGACCGTGACAGGACTCGGACTAATGCAATTTTCGAACGCAGTGTTACACAGTTGGTGAGCCGTGAAAGGACAACTGCAATTTTTGGACGAATCGTGTTAACACATTTGACTTACCGTGAAAAGAACAAGTGCAATTTCGGACGAGGAAACAAAATTTTCAATGTGGAATCGGGACAGTGCATGAACGTTAAAATCGCGATAAGGAACAGTGTAATTTTTGAACAATACGAAGTAATAATATCGCAAGACGGTGACTAAGCTGTTTTGCAGGCTATATTAAACGGTATTGCAAAGTACAAATGCGAAAATCCGCGTGAAAAACTGTGAAAAGTGGACATAGAAAAGAGACACGTGTGAACATTAAAATAGTGAGACGAGCCAAGATTTCGTCACAAAAGTTGTCAGAAAGGTATTTTGTGATAAAATGTTGACCGAAATTGCCCCTTCAACGGTGAAAATCGGACGGTTTCGTGTGGACCCATAAACTGGTATGCTGACGATAACGTATTGTGGCGACGCAAGTAGGGAGTGACGTCACACAGAGCCACGTAGCAGTCGCACCAAAGAGCTTCGATCCGCGAGGTGATTTCACACAACACCACGGCGAGCGACGCAACTTCAAGACAACGAGCGCAGTCCCGGCATCTAGCGGCAGAGCTACAAACTACGTCACCTTCACGCGAGCTCCAACAGCGGACCGACCACGCCCATCTGAAACATCAAAACATCGCGACTCGCGGTAACGTCGGTTGGTGAGTGAAGACGACGGGTTAAAATAACAGTAAATTGCAGTGTGCAGTCTTCGTGATAAATAAACAGTTTTAACTGAGATTCACGTTAGGGAAAATGCTAAATTGTACTAATTTCAGAAAAGTTGCGAAACATATTTTGAAGTCTAGCATGCTTATTGGGGCACACTGCATTGCATAAATGACAATTGTTTTTAGGAATTTGCATTTTTTTTAAATTTTGTGAATGTTGTGATTATCTTGTCTAAAAAAAAATTTTTGCATAAATTATGTATGTGAAAATTGTTTTTGGAAATTTAGGTTTGTGAGAACAGTTATATTCAGTATTCAGGCATGTTATATCATTTTGGTAACTAAGTGAAAGGGTTACAGGTACTGTTTGAGTAGGTTCATGGTAATTAGAAGTGTTTTGAATTATTGGAGATTATTTTGTACTACTTGCCTGGGCATTAAACATAAACCAAAAAATGTCTTCTGAAGATAGGCCGGTCTGTGAGGCAGTTGTTGAAAGAAAAGGGGTAGGACAGAGAGACAGAGATGATTCAGGAATTAGTGATTGTGGATTGTCATTAGGAAGCCCAGCAGCACATTCAACTAGTTATCCTGAGACCCCGGAACAAGCGATGAAAGCTAGACCAGTTTCGGAGGATGCAGATTTGCGATCGATGTTGGCGGCCTTGCTAAAAGAAAGTAGAGAGAAGAAAAAAAGGGAAGAAATATTTCGCAAATCACTAAAGGAAGATTTACAAGAATCATTAGAAAGGAATTCACAAGAAAATAAAGAAGAAGGAAGAATACTAAGAGAATCGTTAGAGAAGCGTTTACAAGAAACTAACGCATCGTTAGAGAAGAATTCACAAGAAACGAGAGAATCACTAAAGGTTTTACAAGAAAATAACGCATCATTAAAGGAAGAGTTACAAGCGACTATAGCACAAGAGATTAAAACATCGCAGATGAAGATGGAATGTAATCTGAAGAAGGAAATACAGGAGCTACAAGAACAGTGGAAAATGGATATCAACGAAAGAGAGAATAAGCTGCAGAAGAGCATAGACCAAGTCCAGGGAGACGTGGGGAAGGTGGAAGAAAAGTTAACAAAAAGGATAGAAGACGATGTCGAAGAAACGAAAGCCGAGCTGGGAGAAAGAATCAACGAAGTGGAAACAAGTTGCAATTATCGAATCGCCGAAGTGACGCAGGTGCAGAAACAATGCGACGATGTGGTTGAGAAGATAGAAGAAGATGTGGAAGAAAATGGAACCGAATTGGGAGAAAAGAACATTGAAGTGACGCAGATGCAGAAACAATGCAGCGACGTGATTGAGAAGATAGAAGAAGATGTTGAAGAAACCGGAATCGATATGGAAGAAAGGATCACCGAAATGACACAGAAGCAGAACCAATGTAACGATGTGATTGAGGGGATAGGAGAAAAGCAAAAACAATTGACAATAAATCTGAGAAATGCTGTAGACATGCCGCGAGAAGATTACCAGAGGGGTGCAATCGAAGGTGAGGCCTTCACGTGTGGAATCAAGAGGAAGAGAGAGACTACGGATAATGATCAATTCGGAGGAGAATTATTGAAGAAATGCTGGCCCAAGAGTCGTCAATGTGCAGCAGTTGAGGACCCACTACGATGCAAACCACTTAGTAATTGGAAAGGAGCGTCTGAAGAAATTGCCAAACATTTGTGGAAAGGGAACGAGACTTTGGAACAACCCCTGAATGATAGCGTAATGATATCTGCAATAAAAAGAAGAATGAATCAGAAAAGACAAGGAACCGTATCCAGGAGCCCAATTAAAGGTAGAGAGGCCTTAATGAAGATACTGGAGCAGTTGGAGTATATTAAATCAAAGAAATACAAGCAAGCTAAGGATCGAAACAGAGAATGGAGTAATGACCCAAGAATTCACATCAATCATTCGTCTGATTTCCGAGGAAGAGGAGGAGGAACCAAGAAACCGAATGACACTCCAGATGAAGTCCGGTCTAGAGTGAGGGCTATAATGACCCAAAATAAACATGCTAGGACATGGTTAGGACAATTAGCTGTAAAATGGACAATTGAAAGGAAAGGGTTTGTTTACATTTGTGCTTTGTGACATATTACAATTAGAGTCGCATATTTCATATCAAAGACTATTTCAGAATGAATATAAAACTTGTAATAACTATGTTGTAATAATAATCCATATGTTCTGTATTTAGGTAATGAATTTTTGAGTGTATATGTTGTGTATGTTGTCATTTTTGATATGGGACTATAGACGACTTGCTGGTTGAAATGAAAAATTGTAATTTTGAATAATGCCATTTATGTGATGTACTAACCCTTTTGTAGAAATTGTTATGGAGGCAGCCCACTACCGGAGTCCAGGATTATTTTGAAAAATTGTAAATTCATTAATAATTTGTACTGCATGTTTTGATTCAATGTAACTATGTTTTTAAATCCCTTGCCGATTCTTTTTCACCTGCGGTTCAAAAGAAGTTTTTTGAGGGCGGGGATGTAAGGGGTCCGCAGGCCCTTACTATTAAAACTTGCGCTCACACAGGTCGACAGGGCAAATATCGAGTAGTGTGTGCAGGACGCGCGAGCTACAGGGGATTCCCCGGAGTGCCGAGTGCGGCTTGGGTAGATTCCCACGAGGCGGGAATAACTGGGCGGAGAGCAGTGCGAAGAGTAGCGTGGAGTGCCGAGGCCGGGTGTGGTAGGTTCCCGCGAGGCGGGAATAGCTGTGCAAAAAGCCAGCAGAAATTATTGCTATTTACCGGCAAAAGGGAGTGGCCAACGCCGTGGTTTAACCCCTTTGTATCAATATTCGGCGGAAAAGTGAGAAAGTTTTATTATAAAGTGATTTCAGTGAGATTGAGTGCCGCTGTTATACTTCCGCGTTACCGCGCCGGCATTACTTGGATTACAGTGACTGGATATTGCGTGTGACGATTAACAATAACTAAAGAGACCTGTGATGAGATTAGCCGTCATTAACAGTGTATTGACGAAGGCAGTGGCTGTCTCCTTATTTTTGTGCTTTGCTAAGAATATAGGTTTTGTTTATGAAACTGTGTTTGCTGTCCTCATTACCACTGAACCATAATTATTACCATATTTGTGGGGATAGTACGGAATGTAACACCTCCTGAGCAGTCCAATCCGATTGCTAGCCCATTAGGTACACGGTCACATTAATTAATTATCTAATTTTGGGCTGCTACTTAGGTCCGCGAACGGGCGGATAACTAAAATCAGAATAATAGGACGAGTTACAAGGTGAGCGCCACAATCAGGACTGCATACGACCGAGGCACACAGGGCCAACACCCGGCATCATGGTGTGGGGAGCGATCTCCTACACTGGCCGTACACCGCTGGTGATCGTCGAGGGGACACTGAATAGTGCACGGTACATCCAAACCGTAATCGAACCCATCGTTCTACCATTCCTAGACCGGCAAGGGAACTTGCTGTTCCAACTGGACAATGCACGTCCGCATGTATCCCGTGCCACCCAACGTGCTCTAGAAGGTGTAAGTCAACTACCCTGGCCAGAAAGATCTCCGGATCTGTCCCCCATTGAGCATGTTTGGGACTGGATGTCGTCTCACGCGGTCTGCACGTCCAGCACGAACGCTGGTCCAACTGAGGCGCCAGGTGGAAATGGCATGGCAAGCCGTTCCACAGGACTACATCCAGCATCTCTACGATCGTCTCCATGGGAGAATAGCAGCCTGCATTGCTGCGAAAGGTGGATATACACTGTACTAGTGCCGACATTGTGCATGCTCTGTTGCCTGTGTCTATGTGCCTGTGGTTCTGTCAGTGTGATCATGTGATGTATCTGACCCCAGGAATGTGTCAATAAAGTTTCCCCTTCCTGGGACAATGAATTCACGGTGTTCTTATTTCAATTTGCAGGAGTGTATTTCGTTGCACAAACGGCCAAACAAGCTGTGAAGCAGGCGATCATAATGTTCTGGATCATCAGTGTAGATACAACTGTGTTACAATAGTGGGTCATAAATTTTGGCAGTTGAGATAAGAGATTTTATAATAGATCGTCGTAAATTATAGTCGATAAGTTCTAAATAAATTCTGGATAAGTCCATAATTGGCTGGTGTTTTTATATGTTGTTGCTGTTGTGGTCTGCAGTCCGGAGACTGGTTTGATGCAGCTCTCCATGATATTCTGTCCTGTGCAAGCTTCTTCATCTCCCAGTACCGACTGCAACCTACAGCCTTCTGAATCTGCTTAGTGCATTCACTTCTTGGTCTCCCTCTACAAATTTTACCCTCCACGCTGCCCTCCCATACTAAATTGGTGATCCTTGATGCCTCAGAACATGTGCTACCAACCTATCCTTTCTTCTAGTCAAGTTGCGCCACAAATTTCTCCTCCCCCCAGTTCTATTCAGTACCTCCTCATTAGTTATATGACCTACCCATCTAATCTTCAGCATTCTTCTGTAGCACCACATTTCAAAAGCTTCTCTTCTCTTCTGGTCTAAACTATTTATCGTCCATGTTTCACTTCCATACATGGCTACACTCCATACAAATACTTTCAGAAATGACTTCCTGAGACTTAAATCTATACTCGACGTTAACAAATTTCTTTCTTCAGAAACGTTTTCCTTGCCATTGCCAGTCTACATTTTACGTCCTACTTCTACCATCATTAGTTATTTTGCTCCCCAAATAGAAAAACTCGTTTACTACTTTAAGTGTCTCATTTCCTAATCTACTTCCCTCAGCATCTATATTCCATTATCCTCGTTTCGCTTTTGTTGGTGTCCATCTTATATCCTCCTTTCAAGACATTGTCCATTCTATTCAACTGCTCTTCCAGGTCCTTTACTGTCTCTGACAGAATTACAGTGTCATCGGCGAACCTCAAAGTTTTTATTTCTCCTCCATGGATTTTAATTCCTACTCCAAATTTTTCTTTTGTTTCCTTTACTGCTTGTTCAATATACAGATTGAAGAACATCGGGGATAGGCAACACCCCTGTCTCACTCCCTTCCCAACCACTGCTTCCTTTTGTGCCTGTCGACTCTTATAACTGCCATCTGATTTCTGTAGAAATTGTAAATAGCCTTTCGCTCCCTGTATTTTACCTCTGCCACCTTCAGAATTTGAAAGAGAGTATTCCAGTCAACATTGTCAAAAGCTTTCTCTAAGTCTACAAATGCTAGAAACCTAGGTTTCCCTTTCCTTAATCTATCTTCTAAGATAAGTAGTAGGGTCAGTATTGCCTCACGTGTCCCAATATTTCTGCGGAATCCAAACTGATCTTCTCCAAGGTCAGCTTCTACCGGTTTTTCCATTCGCGTATGAGGGTCACATATTAGGTAGGCTAAGTGGCTGGTCCCATTGTTCTGAAACTGGTACAGATCCTCCCTGTTTTTACTAGTTCCACGTGGAACTACATTGTACTTACGGAGATCTGTCAGATTTAAAAATACGAATCACTTAATTTGGGACGCTTGTTTCTGCTCACAAAAGAGGGCAGAGCGAGTAGGACAGTTAGCATACGTCGGCCAGGAAGGAACTGTGATAAAAATTGGTGCAGATTTATGGCCAGAAGTGTGAGGTTGAGAACTGTAGGTCTCCCCTGGATAGGTCAGGCGTCCAGTACACAAAAGAAAAAGCTACGTGGATAGCAGCTCGCAAGTCGACGCAAAGAGGGCAAAATCGGATACTGTACGAAGTAAAGATACCTTGAATGTCATAACAGCAACATAATTGCCAAAGTATTCGTAATAATGTTCCGGAATTTGCTGCCCTTCAGGAAAGCTGGTGCGCTACAGTCATACTCCGAACTGTGATCTGGGTCAAATATAAACTTCAGAAACATGTAATGAGGCATGGAATGTATACCGAAAAGGCAGGCTAGATGCCATAGAAAGCGTTCAACGCAGTCGACAAAATTTATTTGTTTATTTATCCTATGGCTTTTTGACACATTTAAACAAATACATAGAGTGTAGAGAATAATATTTAAAATACAACATTTTTAAACAAACATTTATAGCATTTACGCAATCAATCATCTTTGGTGGCGCCAGCAGTATTGTCCACTATTGTACGATCAGTAGGCCCTCTAGTCCACAATTGTATGGTCGTGTACCACATTCTTGTGTGGTATGTGTGATGTCTGTGGTTCTCTGCAATAACAACATGGTGTTCGTACCTATCTCATTTGTATAAAATACATCTGCCGTGTTCGGCTCTTATTCCTTTTATCAATAACCATGTCTGGCGTGGCAAGGCAGATATAACTGTTTTTGGCCGATACGTGGCCTAATATTATTTTCTAGTCCAGTCCAGTCTTGAATCCTTGTGCTAGCAATGTTGAACTCATCGTTCACAGCATCCTTGTTGTTATTATTGGTTGTCATCTAGAACGGAGCCAGTTACTGTTTGCTTCTTCGATAACTTGATTGATTGATGGACTTTTATTACCCATGCCGTTTTACACACATTCGTGAGAGAATTTATGCGTCGTAGTTGACGTGGTGGAATGTGGCTTAGTACTGGCAGCCATTCTGTAGGTGTCGATCTGGTAACGCAAGCAATCATTCCCACTCCTATATTTACATGGACATTTATCTTTAGTGCATATGGGCTGCTTAGCCAAACTGGGACGCCGATGACACGATAAGATCCTCAGCAACGTGGATTCTGAAGCTTCCCAGGTTGCAGCCCATAGCTTTTGAATGACGCTGATTCCCGTTTTTGGTTTTCCGTCTGTTTTTATTAGATGTTCTCTGAAAGACACAATTGTACCTAGGGTTAACCCCAGTTACCTTGGTGTTTTACTATGAGCGAGTGTGGTGTTCTCCAACTGTACGTTGCGTTTACTCCGATCGAGTCATTACTTAGGTGGAAATAGGAGATTTCCGTTATGGTGGCAGTGGCTAGAGTTTCTACCTGCACCAGTACTTTCCCACTACGTCTAACTCCTCCGTTACGTCTAAACTTAGTGTGACTGTGAAGTTATATGGACGCGAATAATCGGCATATGTGAATTCAAGGTAATCATCGGATGTGTTTACCGACCAACCGATTCAGCCATTACAGTTGTAGAATCATTCAAAGATAATCTACGACCAGTAGTGCGCAAGTACCCTGACAATGTAATTTTGATTTTAGGAAATTTTTTTTAAAGCATCGATTGATCTGAGATCATATGGCACGAAAGAAAAGGAAAATCCTTCACGAAATGACTGTTCGTTCTGAAATTGACCAGCTTATTCCGATGAAATGTATGCAAAAAACGATCCTATTGGATGTTCTGAGATGAGAACATCAGCAGAGCAGCTACTATGTGAAAGGAACAGCATTCATTGACGTGGAGTTGTGGGTGGCTTTCAGTTCTATTTGAATTATTTACATACGAAGAATGTGGGACATCTAACGTAAAGAATCGCGTTCTCTCACCGTGTTATTTATCTAATGTTATCGATAATTTGAAAGTTTTATTCAATATGTCCATCCCTGTTGCATAAATTGGCATTACAACTGTGAAATGGGGCGCAAATTAATAGTAAAGACTAGAAATTACACTGTTATATGGAACACTACTTTTTGTGCAAAACTGTGTTCTTGTGAATGATTTCTCTTCTTTTGCAGGTTAAATAAAACTGTTATGCGAACTGTTTAGAATCTTTTCACTAGAAAACATCGTAATTGGTGAAAACATTCTTCATACCTTATAGCGCAGAATGACGTTTTGTGGGTGATGTTTCTTAAGATGAAGATTTATGCTTTCCTCAAATTAACTTCGTACTCGCGGTGGTATTTGTGGCATAGTTGGTTGCTTAGCACGGCTAGAACATCGCAGCACAGCGTGAGCTGAAAGGACGCTTTATAACGATATCTAACGGAGCGGCAGCTCTGAGCAGACACGAAAGTCTGCAAGCACGAGTGCAAAAGCAGACTCAATTGGGGCGGGATGTCGCGAGCGGCTCGAGTGTTGGTTGCCACACTGGAGCAGAAATTGCGCGGCGCCGCAGAAAGGAAGCCAGTCTCCATTCAGCTGCACTAAAAGCACTCCAGTCCCAAATTATGTCAGTCCCCTGAGTGAATCTGTTTCTCTATTATGTGCCGAATAAATGCTGCACCGCGCGGCGACTGGTTCTAATAGAAAGAAAGCCGAACAGTTTTGTAGTTTTTCGTCATTGGAGGACATATACAGAATGTGTATTTCAGGTCGTTCGTCTAAGCCTCGCGCCTCAGTAGTGTGTTTACATTTTGCGGCGTGCACTGCAGCTGTAGCGGTTATAAGTTAAGTACTGACAAACTTATTTGTGCTCTGTAATACAGTTATTACATTTAATAGATTTCAGCGGTGTTGCGTGCCGTTTGTGGCGAAATAACGACATAATAAACTTTTGTAATCGTTCGCTCGCTGTGTTTTAGAGAGTTTTCAGTGTGTTGAAGTCGTTAGTAATTTTTGTGCTTTAGTTTTCAACTGACGTTTATTATTCTTTCTAGTGAAATATTTCAGTAAAATTTTCGTATAGTGTTTTAACTTCGCTTAGTGTTACAGTGGTAGTTTTAATTTATTGGTTGCAGCTAATAATTTTGTGAAGTTTTGCTGGTATTGGTATCGTCTGTTTTGTAGTAGTATTAATACAAGTAGCTGCTTTCTTAGCAGGCAGAGAATTTCGAGACCATTATTGTTAGTTCTTAAATAGTTCTACTGGTGTAACTGAACTTTGGTAACGTAGACGTATAGTTTTTTTCCGTAACTGTAAAATTGACCACGAGTAAAAAGTGTGGGCTCTGTCGTAGGTTTGTGAGTAGTGGATTACGGTGTGGGATTTGTTCAAAGTATTTTCATTGGGGGGAATGCAGTGGGGAAGCCAGTAGTCATTTTAGGGAGATCCTCTCCTGGGAATGTAGAATCTGTAGTAGAAACAAATTAATAAAGGAGCAGGAGCGTAAGATCTGTGCCCTTCATGTGCAGTTACAATGCGCAAAGGAGGAACTAGATGGGTTGAGGAGGGTGAAGGGTGGTGGGGAATGGGAACTGGCAGTTGGCAAGAAGAGGAGGTACTCAGACAGTTTTACTTTGCATACATGCAATAGATACGACCAACTGTCAGAGTTGAGTGGAGAGGAGCCTCGTGTAGCCATAGATGTAGGTAACTTGCAGCAGTCCTCAGCAATTAGGAGGCCTAGGTTAGTTGCAAAGTCTATCAGAAAGAAGGTTCTGCTGCTAGGTAGTTCCCACGGTAGAGGTGTGGGCCAGCAGTTGCAGGAAGTGTTGGGGAGTAAGTACCAGGTCACCAGCATTGTGAAGCCTAGTGCAGGGTTGGCTCAGGTGACTGAAAGCATAGGGGAGTTATGTAAGAATTTTACGAAAGAGGATCAGGTAGTGATAGTGGGTGGAGCAGGGAACAGTCTCGATAGGGACGGGGAATATGATGTCAGTGGTGACTTGGTTAAGATAGCTACTCTAACTGTTGGTACTAATGTGCATTTCGTGCAACTGTTTCAGCGTCATGATCGGCCTCACCTTAATGCGGCTGTTAGGCGCGTTAACGTGGGGCTGGGGAGGGCACTGATGGCGGAGGGCATGGATCACATCTCAGTGGTGCCAGGTGGGTCTATCAGTAGATGGGGTTTCACTAGGCATGGCCTGCACCTCAGTAGGTATGGGAAGGGGAGGCTGGCTAAGCTTAAAGGTGATAATGTAGTGGGTGGCGGTGGTGGTGGTAGTGGTATCACTCATGGAAAAATTCCTGTAGTAGTTGGTGTTAGAGCTGCACCTTTTTTAGACTGAAGTCATCTGATAGGTATACCTGCTTAAAGGAAGTGCCTCTAACTAAGGGCTCACCTCCAGAGGATGTAATGTTTCCAAGTAGAGAAGGAATTAGCATATTTCATCAAAATATAAGAGGTATTGGAGATAAAGTTAGTGAACTGCTAATAGATGCTAACTTTGAAATTATTGGTATATCTGAACACCACTTAAATAATTTGATAATTCAGAGGCTTCCTTTACCAGGCTACAGATTAACTGGCTGTTTCTCAAGGAGTTCCTTGCGGGGTGGGGGAGTGGCTCTGTACGTAAAAAACAGTATTTCATTTGAGACCATAGACGTATCACGACACTGCACTGAACAGATATTTGAAAGTTGTGCAGCATTAGTTGAATTTAGTGAAACTAAACTTCTAATTGCTGTTGTTTATAGGTCCCCTAACTCCGACTTCAGAGCATTTTTGCTTAAGCTAGAGAGCGTTCTTGATTCACTTTGTAGGAAGTACCAGAAAGTGGTTATATGTGGTGACTTCAAATATTAATTTTGTACATGATTGTGCAAGGAAAAGGATGTTGGTAGATCTCCTAAATTCATATGATCTGATGCAAACTGTGTTTTTTTCAACTAGGGTGCAGGGGAACAGTATCACAGTCATAGACAATATTTTATTCATTCTTCATTACTAGATGGGCATTCTGTTAGTAAAAGGGTGAATGGCCTTTCAGACCATGATGCACAAATTTTAACACTGAAAGGTTTTTGTACTCTAACCAATGTCGTATTTAATTACAAACTACGTAGGAAAGTTAATCCAACAACAATAGGGAGTTTTTCAAAACTTGTCAAGGAACAAGAGTGGTTCAAAATGGCTCTGAGCACTATGGGACTTAACATCTATGGTCATCAGTCCCCTAGAACTTAGAACTACTTAAACCTAACTAACCTAAGGACATCACACACAACACCCAGCCATCACGAGGCAGAGAAAATCCCTGACCCCGCCGGGAATCGAACCCGGGAACCCGAGCGTGGGAAGCGAGAACGCTACCGCACGACCACGAGATGCGGGCAACAAGAGTGGCAAGATGTTTATAGTGCCGATAATATAGACGATAAATGCATTGCTTTCCGTAACACATTTCTCATGCTCTTTGAGAGGTGCTTTCCATTAGAACATTCTAAACGGGGTACTAGCAGTAATGGACAGCCCGGTTGGCTGACTAGTGGGATAAGGATATCATGTAGAACTAAGCGGGAATTATATCAAAATGTTAGAAGTAGTCACAATCAAGCTACAGTAGCCCATTACAAACAGTATTGTAAGGTGCTTAAAAATGGTATTAGCAAGGCCAAAAGTATGTGGTATGCAAATAGAATAGCTAATTCACAGGATAAAATTAAAGCCATATGGTCAGTTGTGAAGGAAGTGTCTGGTCAGCAGCACAAGGTTGACGATATAAAGTCAGTTTGCAGTAATAATATTTCTCTTACTGATAAATCAGATATATGTACAGTATTTAACAACCATTTTCTGAGCATTGCTGGTGAATTAAATAAAAATTTACTATCTACAGGAAATCATATAAATTTCTTAGCAAATGCCTGTCCGAGATTGACGTCTAAAATACTCCTCTGTGATAGATACAAGAGAGAGATTGAGACAATAATCAAATCACTGAAGACTAAGGACTCTCATAGTTATGATGGAGTGTCTAGTAGAATATTAAAGTACTGTGCTGCACATGTTAGCCCTGTATTTAGCCATATTTGTAATTTTTCCTTTCGGAATGGTCAGTTTCCTGAGCGATTAAAGTACTCAGTAGTAAAGCCGCTTTATAAAAAGGGAGAAAGGGATAATGTAGATAATTTTAGACCTATTTCTATGCCATCAGTGTTTGCAAAAGTTATCGAAAAGGCTGTGTATGTAAGGTTAATTGATCATTTTATATCACACGATTTGCTATCAAATGTACAGTTCGGCTTTAGAAGTCGTTTGACAATTGAAAATGTTATATTCTCTTTTCTCTGTGAGGTACTGGATGGGCTAAACAAAAAGTTTCGAACGCTTGGCGTATTTTTTGATTTAACAAAGGCATTTGACTGTGTTGATCACACAATATTGCTCCAGAAGTTGGACCATTACGAAATAAGGGGAGTAGCTCACAATTGGTTCACCTTTTACTTTAGCAACACGCAGCAAAAGGTCATTATTCACAATGTTGATAACGGCTGTGATGTGGGATCTGAGTGGGGTACTGTCCAGTGGGGGGAGCCCCAGGGATCAGTGTTGGGGCCGCTCCCGTTCCTTATTTATATAAATGATATGCCCTCTAGTATTATGGGTAACTCTAAAATATTTCTGTTTGCTGATGACACTAGCTTGGTAGTAAAGGATGTTGTGTGCAACATTGACTCGGTTTCAAGTAGAGCAGTACATGACGTCAGTTCATGGCTTGTAGAAAATAAACTAACAATAAATCACAGTAAGACCCAGTTTTTAGAGTTCCTAACACACAATTCAACAAAACCTGACGTTTTAATCTCACAGAACGGGCATATGATTAGTGAAACTGAACAGTTCAAATTCCTAGGTGTTCAGATAGATAGTAAGCTGTCGTGGAAAGCCCACGTTCAGGATCTTGTTCAAAGACTTAATACTACCATTTTCACTATTCGAACGGTATCGAAAGTGAGTGATATTTCGACACGTAAATTAGTCTACTTTGCTTATTTTCATTCACTTATGTCGTATGGTATTATGTTTTGGGGTAACTCTTCCCATTCTAGAAGGATATTTTTGGCTCAGAAATGGGCGGTTCGGGCAATAAGTGGTTTGAGTTCACAAACCTCTTGTCGACCTCTTTTCACGAGTCTGGGTATTTTGACATTGGTCTCTCAATATGTATATTCTTTACTGTCGTTTCTTGTTACCAATATTAGTTTATTTCCCAGAATAAGCAGCTTTCACTCGGTTAATACTCGGCAGAAATGAAACCTCCATTTGGATTAGACTTCTTTAACTCTTGTGCAAAAAGGTGTGCAGTATACTGCTGCATCCATTTTCAATAAGCTGCCACTCGAATTCAAAAATCTTAGCAGTAATCCACGCGCTTTCAAATCGAAACTGAAGAGTTTCCTCATGGTTCACTCCTTCTATTCTGTCGAGGAGTTCCTTGAAAAATTAAAATGATTGTCATTGTATTGCTGATAGCGTTTGCTTAAACTTATGGACTGATTTTCTTTCAGGTTCATGAACATTTATTTTTATCTGTTATTACTTTTTATGTTGTAAGTTCATGTACTGACACGTTCCATGACCTTGGAGATTTGCTCCTCAATTTGGTCCTACGGAACTTGACATGTAAATAAATAAATAAAAAAGGTATGAAGAAACTGATCGCTATGTAATTACAACTTCGAAAATAGTGAGTGGAGCTCATTATTCCGAAACCAGCGGTCTGTTATGGCTTCGAATAGGCATCACAAATATATATGACCGGAAAATCGTTCGAAACTCGATTACAGCGTCCTGTTGCTCATGCACTGACATATTTATGTTACACACTTCCATATTACACGCTACAATTTGGAGCCCTTTAGCAGCATAACACTGCAGATATGTAGACATGATGAATAAAGATTTAGAATTTTAATGGCGTTTGTTTTATTTAAAAAGCTTCAAGAGCTTGTAAGTAGGCTGTTTAGGCTTTTATATTGGTAACGCCACGTAGCGCTCTGTATGAAAATCTTTGGCTGTGCTGTGTGCCGTCTGTGGCTGGTTGGCATTGTTGAAGTATTCTCTATTGTAGTGTTGGGCAGCTGGATGTGAACAGCGCATAGCGTTGCGCAGTTGGAGGTGAGCCGCCAGCAGTGATGGATGTGGGGAGAGAGATGGCACAATTTTAAGAGCCGACGATGTGGACGTGTGTCCGCCAGAAAGAGTAAATTTGTAATACTGGATATCATGAACTGATATATATATTATGACTTTTGAATATTATTAAGGTAAATACATTGTTCGTTCTCTATCAAAATCTTTCATTTGCTAACTATGCCTAACAGTAGTTAGTGCCTTCAGCAGTTAGAATCTTTTATTTAGCTGGAGCTCGCTGTATTGCAGTAGTTCGAGTAACGAAGATTTTTCTGAGATAAGTGATTCGTGAAAGGTATAGGTTAATGTTAGTCAGGGCCATTCTTTTGTAGGGATTATTGAAAGTCAGATTGCGTTGCGCTAAAAATATTGTGTGTCAGTTTAAGCACAGTCATTTCTAATTTGTCTAAGGGGACGTTTCAAGCTTTCACTTTAAAAGTTCGAAAGCATTACTTTTCGACATGCCCTCATATTTATGAAATTCTATTTATTTAGTTCTACATTGAAAGGGGCTGATTTTCTTGTGCCTCGGGCGAGTTTGTGTGTAGATGTATACATAATTGCAGATACCACTGTATAGTGACTGGCAGAGAGTACCTCGTACCATGACTAACATTTCCTCTCTTATAACACACGCGTGTTGTATTGTGGAAAGTTGAATACTCGTTTTTCCTTGTATACGTCCTGATTCCTATGCGAGACAAACAGTGGCAGAAGCAGTGTCTTCCTTCGCTACAAGGTCTCTAAGTTGGCCCCAAAGCGTTTCGCTACTGCAATAATGTCTCTCTTCCAAAGATTCCCACTTACGTTCGTGATCTATTACACTATTGTTTGGGCTACACCGACGTACTTCGATCCTACATCTCAACTATTCGTTCAATATAGATTTTCATGCTACTTGATAAGTAGTTCACAACTTCTACTGTATTCGAATATTGTTCGTCCTCATGTCGTGCCAGCAACTTCCGTTACTAAAGCAGTGTCCCTGCCTAGAACCTTTCCAACAAATCTAAATATTTCACAAGCCTTCCTTACTTTGTCATATAACCCCAGATACTCAACACTTATCTTTTAATCTGATATTATTGTTTTTTTCTGTTTTCAATTAACATTGTCCTGAATTTATCCATATTCTAAGAGAGCTGTCAATCATTAGAACAAGAAAGTAGTAATGATATAAACGTTTCAGGACTCTTTGTACAAATGAACTTCATGGAGATCACATGATCAGCATTTGGCCCTGAAGTTCATGCACGTCCTCATCGATGACGTTGAACTCAACACTCCATCACTCTTCTCAGTGAAGTTATTACTGAAAGAATCAATCAATAAAATAAATTAAATATCCGAGTATCCCCCCCTCTTATACACCCTCCTTCCATTCACCGTATCTCCAACCAAGCACAGCAAAGTATTAAAACTGATACAGCCATCTAAAAAAATTTCAAGATAGTGGACGTAACCCAGTTGTTTGAAGCGAAAATTAAAAACTCTCTCCCCCTCCCTTCTCTTCCCTCTATGACTAAACAATCACAGTGCAGAATTAATAACTAAAGAGCCAGTCGAAAAATCGAAGATGGTGGAAGTAGCCTAATTGTGTAAGTTGGAAATTAGAAACCCATATTCTCCTCCCCTTCCCTCCGCTCATAACACACCATCTCCAGCAAATTACTGTGAAGTATTAAAAATGAAACAGTCGATTGTGGAATGTTTAAAAATCTAACCCCCTGATTTCCCATCCAGCCACAGTCCAGTATTAAAAGTGAAACAACCAATCGGACATTCAAGATGGTGGAACTAGCACGAATGGGTTTCCTAGCCTCACATCCCCTCCCCCTACTCTTTGTTACAATACAAAGCATAATATTAAAATTTTTCCACATCTGAAAACTTGAGTTATGAAAAACTTTTGACAACTATATTTTTATTACTGACATCTAAAATCGTTTATGGGTAGGCTCGCCAGTCACCTATGATTTTCAGCGGAACCTATGCAGCATTTCCTATGGAATATTCGAATGTGTATATAACATACTGTTTCTAAATAATTGTAAACCAAAAGCTGGATATAAAAGGTAATTAACCACTTTATAAAATGAAGTTGCTGAAGTTGAGTTTTATTTTAAATGCTGTTCTGAAAATCATGAAAAATCCGAAGTAATATAAACTACTTATTTGTCTGAGTTACTTTTGTCACCAGCAGATTTCTGCGTGGTTAAACACATTAAAAGTTTGATTTACGAGGTGAGGTCCATAATAAATGTAACACATTTTTTCCTCGGCCAGTTTCGGTTGAAAAAAGTGAGGAATTTGTTGTGGGACATCGTGGAATATACCCGCATCAGCTGCTACAGCTTCATTAATTTCCATTTGGTGAGGGCGCTATACATAGCCTTCAAAATGACGTCTGTAATGGAGATGTGTTCCAAACAGAGAGCTATCATTGAGTTTATCCTGTCGGAAAACCAGAGCATAGCAGCTATTTGTAGCCGCTTGAAGAATAGTAGTGAACAAAAGCTTGGTGAGTAGATGGGCGAGGCGCGTGTCGTCATTACAACAGTGTCGCACAAACCTGTCCTATCCCCCGTGTGTGAGGTGGCCGCACACAGCTGTGACTCATACAATGTTGGGGCGTGTGGATGCTCTAGTGGATTCTCGATGGATCGGAAGCAAACATGTCCTTGCACAGCTAGACGTCTTTGTTGGTAGTGCTGACACGCTCTTCCAACACTTGCGTTATTCAAAGGTGTGAGCCCTCTAGGTTCCTCACAGCCTGACTGAAGACCACAAAAAGCAATTCGTGTTACGAAGCTGATCGTAACTATTTTTTTGTAGAAAGTCATCACAGACGATGAAACATGGGTCCATCATTTCGAACAGGAAGTAAAACGTCAATCCTCGAATTGGCGCCATGCCAGCTCTCCTCTGAAGAAAAAGTTGAAGGGGTAATTCTGTCTGATGTCCTCCCTCATGGCGGAACGATCAGCTCTGAAGTGTATTGTGCTACCCTCAGGTAAATGAAGAAACGGCTTCAGAGGGTTCGTCGCCACAACAATGAAAACGAAGTTCTTCTTCTCCATGAAAACGCAAGGCTCCACCACAAATCTGCGCACATGAGAGGAGCTCACAAAAAATTCATTGGACTGTTCATCGTCATCAGCCGGCCGCTGTGGTCGACCGGTTCTAGGCGCTTCAGTCCGGATCCGCGCTGCTGCTGCGGTCGCAGGTTCGAATCTTCCCTCGGGTATGGATGTGTGTGGTGTCCTTAGGTTAGTTAGGTTTAAGTAGTTCTAAGTCTAGGGGTCTGATGACCTCAGATGTTAAGTCCCATAGTGCTTAGAGCCATTATTATCCTCATCAGCCCTAAAGCCCGTATCTCGCACCTTCCGACTTCCATTTGTTTGGTCCAATGTTGGATTCACTCTGCGGGAAGCAGTATGAAAATTCTGGGGAGGTTTTTGCTGCAGTAAGACGTTGGCCGCTACGTCGACTAAACGAGAGGTGCCATGTGGGCATACAGGCCCTCCCAGTAAGGTGGCGTAAGGCCGTCGAATTGAACGGAGATTATGTTGAAAAATAGGGCTTTGTAACTAAAGGAGTCGGGAGTAATACGTTATACTGAAATCCCGAATACGAACAACCTGCTTTCAGAAATAAAAGGTGTTGGTTTACTTATTGAAAGCCCCTCGTATGTACCACATTTGGTGTAAAACAATTCGAGTTGATTATGCCACACATTTGTAATGCTTGCCAAATATCACAGTAGTCTAAAATGTTTGCATAAACGCATAAAGATGCCGAAACAATGTTAAGTTTACATTACCAATTACAGTGTTTAGGCTAAGTACCACAATGTTACTTTACACATATATTCGTTCTAATTCGTCGTTGTGTACTTTCAAATTAAGCGCCTCAGTTTTGTATTCACTCAAAATAAAAATAATACATTTAAAAATATGTCTAAGTGAAGGAAACTAACCTGGTTCAAATGGGTCTGAGCACTATGGGACTAAACATCTGTGGTCATGAGTCCCCTAGAACTTAGAACTACTTAAACCTAACTAACCTAAGGACATCACACACATCCATGCCCGAGGCAGGATTCGAACCTGCGACCGTAGCAGTCGCGAAAACTAACCTGACCAGGAGAAAATGCCAGGCAAACACATAAGAAAATAGGCATTCTGTACGTAATTATTTAGACATACCCTAGGTGTAAACCGCCATATTAAATTTTTAAGTCTAGGAACTGTATCTAAATATGAGAAGGGGCTTCTTTCTCGTGCTATCAACTGTCATCACCTATCTTATTTTTCCTGATAATGTTTCACTACCAATTTGTGACGAATGTGAAGATTATGTACTGCTGGACAAATGTAATCAGTGATACTGACAGCTGAGTGTCACAAATTATTCAATCTACTTGAAATAAATTGCTGTAATTGAAGCCATATCTGTTTAAAAACTATAATTAACTACGCTGTTGCACAGCTGACTAGTATACTTGGTGCAGATAGAAAAAATCCTAAGTTCTTCCCCGGCTATGCCAGCGGTGGACATCACTGGCCAACAGCCAAGTGGAATGTCATAGAGAAGGGAATGCTGATGTACCAGCATTGAGCACAGAAGGTATTATACTGGCCCCAAATGGACTTTCAGTTTATGACGGGTTCATGAGTGCCCTTTTCATGGTCTTCAAGAAAGCTGTGTACAGCCTCCCATGGCGCGGACGCAGCTGTGCGCTGACGCAGGCGAGATGACTGGTCTAGGGACGCCGCCGTTGCTGAGCCGACACCCCTTCTCATTGTGTGCTAAGTGCTGAATGGAGCACTCCATGGTGGTACACCACCAGCAGCTTGAAGGCACTGACTTCCTAAATATCAAAACATCCACTTCTGTATATTTGGACAAAAGCATTCAATGTTACAGTGCTGTTTTAATAACGCCCTCTGGCGTCAGGCAGTGATCCACCCTCTGAGTCGGCATACACAGAAATCAATTGTGGTCAACCGTCAACACAGTCTTGCACTCGACGTGATCTTAATATGGCACCTAAATAGCGTCCTACCCACACGACGCTACAATTGGAGTCAGAAGTGTTGCAGTAACAAGGCATCTGGTATCGGAGGTGTCCCTAGCTCCAACGTCGCAACTGCAGCCTCACCTAACATACCGGCACTACGGGTTTGTCAGTGCGTCTTTGGGTGGCTACTAGGTAAAAGACTGACATTAACTAAAAAGTAACTTTGGCAAAACTGCAAGAGCCTACTGACCTGTCACAATTCGTTAGCATCTCTTGGGTATGGAATTCATCTCCTTTTAGATGTCTTTTTGTTATTTATCTTGGTACGAATTGGAATGTACTGAGACAGTGTCAGTTACATGTAATACTTTTACAAGGGCTTTCCAATACTACAAAGCAGTGTACTGAATCTAGGTGTGCCATGATAAGACGTAAAAATTGGTTTCCTAGTGTCCTTGGCTGTATATTTGAAGCAGCGGTTTTCCCTTTATTAGAAAGTAACTGCGTGTTACTGAAACAATTAGGTACCTTGCAAGCAAGTTGTAGCCAAGTACAAATGGTTCAAATGGCTCTGAGCACTATGGGACTTAACAGCTGTGGTCATCAGTCCCCTAGAACTTAGAACTACTTAAACCTAACTAACCTAAGGACATCACACAACACCCAGCCATCACGAGGCAGAGAAAATCCCTGACCCCGCCGGGAATCTAACCCGGGAACCCGGGCGTGGGAAGCGAGAACGCTACCGCACGACCACGAGATGCGGGCTGTAGTCAAGTACAATCCGAATCAGTGTTTAACCTATTCACTCTTCTGTGTTGCATTTGATGTGAACTTTACTAGATGCCTTTTTTGTGCCGGCCGAAGTGGCCGTGCGGTTAAAGGCGCTGCAGTCTGGAACCGCAAGACCGCTACGGTCGCAGGTTCGAATCCTGCCTCGGGCATGGATGTTTGTGATGTCCTTAGGTTAGTTAGGTTTAACTAGTTCTAAGTTCTAGGGGACTAATGACCTCAGCAGTTGAGTCCCATAGTGCTCAGAGCCATTTGAACCATTTGAACCTTTTTTGTGTCAAACAAAACAAAGCACATCGGTTTTGTACGAGAGAATACAACGACCATCCAAATTCTCACTGACAACGTACCATACGTATACTGCTTGTGTCAGCAAAAAGTGGTCAAACGGGGATGCATGGATCTAGCGCATAGCAGACCTCCCTTTTTGGTTCTGCATCTTCGAGGTCCAGCTGCATGATCCACAACTGGCAAACATACCTGATCTTACCTAACACCACATCGCACACGAACATGTGAGTTCTGAGGACGGGTATCCTACGAAAATATTACTCTGGGGAAATTGTTCAACCTCTAATTAAGTCACAGATGAGTAAAAGGTTAATACACTGTCGAGGCTCAGTGTCCTACAGTTTTATAGCTGTACATTCATTACAGCAACTGAACATAGTCCCAGCAGCTTTACATTGCTCTTGCGAAAGTAACTTTTGACTCTCTGCCTGACACTACCGATCTTTAAAAGGAAGTTACTGTGCCAGAATGAACTATACCAATCTTACACAATTCCGCTATGCTTTTCAGCCTGTACCTGCCACGCGAGTCTTGCTACCATATCGTCAGGGTGGTTTACGAAATGCTGGCACATTCTTCACAAATACAATATTATTGAATTCTCTCTCAGTCGCAACCCACTGGTAATCAACGACGATAAATTCACAACACTGAGGCGGTAAATATTGGAATAGTATAGTATAACTTATCTATGTGAACTGGAGTAACGGTGTAGTGACATGCATAACCTTTGCGTAATGTCTGATGTCATCTGAATTTGCGGAATTGTCACAGATCAAAAATACTTATAATCACCAAATAATCCTATGTGACTTAACTACCAAATACATTAATGATGCAAGATGCACAAATTTAAAGTCTATTTAACCATAACTGTCGATCTGCCTCGCAGATCACTTCTGCGTTCTCGGCTCGGCTCCAACCACGGTCCACCTGAAGAAAGGTACGTCCTCTGCACTGCTCCCTGACTGGGACGACAATGACTTTTTAGGAAAGTGAGGTCCAGCAGTAAAGAAGACCACATATAGAACGCTAGTGCGACTTAATCTTGAGTAGTGCTCAGCTGTAAGACATCCCCACCAGATAGGATTAAACGAAGAAATCAAAGCAACTCAGTGACTCAAATTCATCACCAGTATGTTTGAACAACACAGACGTTCTTTTCAAGGAACACTATTGAGAAAATTTAGAGGACTGACATTTGAAGCCGACTTCAGAAAAATTGTACTGCCACCAAGGTGTATTTCGTGTAAGGACCACGAAGGATGGGAGAAATTAGGGCTGATACGGACTGTCGTTTCTTGCTGGCTCTATTTGCGAGTGGAACAGGAAAGGAAATGACTAGTGGTGGTACGGGGTACCCTCCGCCACGCACCGTACAGTGGCTCGCCGAACACGTATATCGATATATGTATATGTAGGTGTATATGTTCTGAAATTGGATCAACCAGCTCGTGATTCGCTGCTCGGATTATGTTGTGGTTTTAACCAAAATTACTCTAATAAAATTAATAAAATTCTCTATTCGGCTAGACATGTTTACACATGTTCACGTCTTTCCTTAATTGTTTTAATTTATTCAGTGATAGACGGCGAATACTTGAGCGTGGCCAGTGGACCTGTAATGCTATTGTAAATATAATATTGCCATTAATCTGTATATTTAAAAATTTTTTGTTCCGTAATAAATTTTTAAAAATTAATCAAATACTATAACGAGATTAAGCTTTTGTTAAGTATAGTTTATTTGTTTAAAATACTATCTTTGACGTACGTGGAATAAATCTATTAAAACATATTTTGTAAATAATTATGTAATATTTCAAGTACAACTGTAATTAATTATGTCAATTTTGTATGTATATGCTGTCATGCAATTTTAGATGGTTCATACTTAGGGTGTTTGTAAGCAGAAGTGTAAATTGAAAAGGTGTAGGGATCATAGGTAGAACGGAACTCCGTTCTGTGGTGGAAAGGAAAAGGTGGTGGGGCGCGAGAGTGAGAATTGGCGCGCAACTGGCTCACACAGTCGGTAGCTGCACTGCAAGTGGTGAACACGCATTACGTTGGTCGAGCACTAGAGGCCCCGAATTTGCTTACATGACTGGGTTTTGGCGGCAGACGTGTTCTACATGATTGGCGCAGTTTTGCAATAAATTAATAGATCAGAAATTTGCAATTTTGTCATCGCCACCAAGAGGAAGACAGAGCTATGTACATCAAGAGCCGTACCTGCGCAATGTTAATACGCAGCACTGCCTCACGCCACCTTCGACGTCAGTAACAGGCAAAGTACTTTATTTAGAAGTGTATCACAACATGAACCAATCATCTTAAATCAGTGAAATATAAGTGTTAAATGTACCTTTGTGTTTAACCATAAATTTCCTATTTCATTTACCTCAGTATGGTCCTTACCTAAACGAATTTATTCCGAGTATCCTGATGTTTATTGAAGCTTGAATAATAGTACATTACCGGCAATAGTACTGTTTTGGTAATAAATTCTGAAAATCATTATTAAATACTAAAGATTACACGTATCAGTTTAAGGGTCACCACTTTGCGTGACCATGAGGATATGTTTTCAATAGCATTTCTGAAAGTAAAGTAACATAATTGTTTAACTGCAACAATCTTAACAGTAAGTGTTCGTGTTGATTCTCCATGTCAAAGAAAGCCAGACAAATATTGGTGTTTCTAAAACGTTAACAAATAACAGCCCTAAAGAAATGAAATTTTGTCGTGTTAAATAATAGTTTTGGACATATGAATGATAGCTATAAGTTTAATATTTTTTTGTATCCTTTTTCAAACATATGAGTGTCTTCTTTAAATAATTACTGAAGTATAGTGATAAATTCCATAAGTAACAGAAAGTGGGATTAATAGTACTTATTGCCAAGTGACCGTAGTAAATGGAAATTAAGTGGTTGTGTTTCAATTACGTAGTAGGTGAAAGTACAGTACAACCCCTCTAATCCGTCACCTTCGGGACCGGGACTATGGTCGGAAGGAGAAAAAGATTGGATTATCCGAAAAATCTAATATTTATTGCAGAAAATATAAAAAGACATTTAGTGCAAAAAATTAAACTATTTAAGAACTAAAAGATGTACATAGTAATACAAAAAGGTATTTTTTTACACAGTGTTAAACAGTATATTAACTAAAAAACGTCTACACACACTATAATATGTATTGGTTTTGAAAGGAAAAACGACAAACAAATTACAGCACTATACTGTACATAATAACGTATAAACGATATATATACTGTAAACTAAAAAATGTTTATAGCACTGTATTTAAAAAAAGTAATTATTTACAAAGAAACAAACTGTATGTATAAACTAAGAAATGATTATACTGTATGCATTGTTTTTACAGTAAAAGCGAAAACAAATTACCTGCAAAAAAAGTCTGGGATACATTTTTGACGAGTTTTCCAAGAATCGATCCGGCCTTCACTGGCAGCAAATTTACTTTCGGCTTCCAGTTTTTTGTGCAAAACTATCACTTTTTCTTTGAGAATTGGCCCGGATATTGGAAATCCTTTCCTTCTTTCTTGACAAAACCATATCCACAACGCGTTATCAAGCAGTTCAAGTTTAGGCTTTTTTAATGTTTTGCGATTCTTCAGAGTGTTTTCACCATCAATCGTAACTGTATAGGTGTCAATGTCTTTCCGATTCTTCCTCAAATCCTTAATTGTCGTAACACCTTCATTCAGTTTCTTTGCAATTTTTTGGAGCGAATCTCCTTCGTCCAGTCTTTGTAGCACTGCTAATTTTTCATTTAGTGAAAGAGGTACGAGTTTACGTTCGAATCCAGACATGTTGAAAAACAGACAACTGTACACACAGTGGATCTACAGTAGAGAACACGGAATAAAGCAAACAACGAAGTTTAATCCCAACAAAGGATAAAACTGCACAATAACGTACAGTATAACAATATGCACAGCGATAGACACCGCAACAATGGCCCGACAGGCGTCCGGTCAGTGACAAGTTGGCACAAGCTCGCGAGCCTCAGTATAGTCGGACTAACCGGAGTGACGGACCATCCAAGTTCGGATTATAGGGGTTCTACTGTAGTTATTTATTCAGTGTCGAAATTTGACTTCATCTTTTTGTATAGACACTGTGCCCGATCTGGGCTGGCGGCCGTTTTATTAAGCGAAAGAGTCTATTGTTATAACAGGCTTTGTCTGATAAAAGGTTTCCAAAAGTAATTATTCTCACTGCTTTTCCCACAAACTGTATGATTCGGAGAAAATTAGTTCGATACTTTAGCATTAGGTTGAACACGGTTAAAATCTCTCTCCGAGAGTCGATGGTTTGGAGTGTTAGTGCTGCGTGGTTTTGTGGTGGTGTTCCTGCCGCTACTTACTACACAGTTCTGACATTCCGAATCGCGTATCTTCCGTCTTTACAGTGGTAGAACTTAACATTGTGATACCGTATTGACGAGAACGCGAAAGCAACGTTGCACATGGCTCGAGTGACAGGAATTTTGAAGCGGCGAAAGTCTAGAACAAATGTCCAGAGGCACGAATTTGTAGCAGTTTGGGAGGTGTGAGTCAATTACGGGACCATTTAAAAGTAAACTGTTAGCTATATTTAATAAAACCTTGGATAAAGAAGTAGGCACAAGTACCCCAGTAACAACAACAGGGAATGTAATTGAGCAGGCCGAAATGGACAGTCAGACAGACAAACATACAAAGTAACAACAAAACATAGCAGGAGAAAAAGAAAGGGATGATGACTTCTGTGATATGTGGAGTCCATCACCCATTAAGAAAGAAATAGTAGACAAGGAAACTGTAGAATAATCGGGCTATGTAACTCAGAAAGCCAAAATTGAAAGTAGTAATGTATTGGACCTTCACGACTTACTGAGAACATTAATTCAACAAAGTAGTAGCCTAGGAAAGAAAATCGGTACACAAATTAGAGCACAAAATCAACAAATTACAGAACAGGGTAACCAAATCGGTACACAAATTAGAGCACAAAATCAACAAATTAAGGAACAGCGTAACCAAATTAGGAAACAGGCAGAATACATCATTAAGAGAATTGATGATATGGGCGAAGTATTAAATATAGTTATAGGCGAAGTTAAAGGAGTGAAAACCAGAATGCAAGGGGTCGAGGATAGAGAAACAACTGTAGAAAGTCAGGTCAAGGGAATTGATGAAAGATTCGACTACGAAATAGAACAGATTCAAGAGAATGTAAAACCCCTCATTAATGAGACTATAACCGAGCGGTTTGAAGAAATTAAATCTGAAGTACATATTGAATGCCAAGCAGAAGTCTCAAATTTGAGAGAAACTGTTTGGAAGTCTGAAAAGCTGTTAGCAGAGAGAGTAGACAATTGTAAACAGAAGTGTAATAGCAACACTTCCGATATTAATGAGCTGGAAAAGAAAATACAGGTGACACCTTGTCATGTGGTAACTAAAGTAGAGTACCATAAGTTACTGGAAGGGGAGGAAAAATTCGATCGTTCCAAGAAACATAAGGGATGGCATCCATTACACTTTCTGAAAAATTGTGAAAGAGTTTTCCCCGGAAATCTGAGTGACCAGGAGAAAATAAATTTGGTAATTAGTGCTATGACAGGAGACGCCAAAAATGGTGTCTCAGTTTAGAAACAGAACTTATGTCTTTTGATGAATTCAAACAGCAATTCATCAACGAATACTGGTCCACACAGAAGCAGGATTGCTTGTGGCGTGAGTTTATAATGGCTAAAATGTATGACAACAGGGGCAGAATGTCTATGAAAGACTTCTGTGAGTCGTAGTGCAAGAAAGTGATACATCTAAGGGGTCGCAGATCCGACTCCGAAATTATCTGGGGGCTTTGGAAAAAGCTTCCAGAAGACTCGGAAAGATATGTAGGAAGAAACCATCACAACTTCACGGTCTTACTAGAGCGCATTGAAGACGAAGACCACTGGAGAAATAACCGTGACAATCGACCGAACAATTCTAATGGGAATTATCGGAATGTAGACGATGATAACAGGGACGATCACGACGGTCGGTACAGCGTCAACGCCATTGTGCGGGGGCGTGGGAGGGGTCGCGGTCAGGGTGGACAAAGTGATCGCGGGAGAAATTATGGCCAACGAACACAAGAATTCAATGAACAGGAAAACTAAGGCCCGCGTGAGTGGAGGGTTCTCGCCGCGTTCAAAGACAATATAGACCCGATAGAGTTTCAGCCGCTAGGTAGGCTGCGTACGCAAAGTAATGGAGAGCGCAGCCAGGCAAGCACAGCGATGCAATGTAACGCTCACAACACGCCATACGGTGCCGGCAGTGGAACTCGGCCGGCAAGCCGACACTTGTCAATATGGGCCGGGCGAGAAACAGTACAGAGATACGTCAGAGAACGACCTACCGCAATACTACATCACGAGGTGGAGCAGTTAATAGTTGTGCGTGACGACATCCCCAGCAGGGATGATCTGGTACGCGTGAAAACAACGCAGAATTGCAATCAAGTAAATCGTGCTCATATCAGCACAGCAAATAAATGTGAAAAAAAAGATACGCAGAATAGTTTGCAAGATCAGCAGGTACGGGAATGGCGTGAAGAAATGAGTAATTTAGTCACAGGCTTAAAGCAATATGGATAGGAAGAGTCGACGAAGGAAGAGTTAATGAAGATTGAAGAGAAGGAAGACGAAAAACAGTTACTCCAAAAGGAGACGATACTTGCTAATGTTATAAATGAGGAAATAATAGACGTCGTGCAAAGATCGCGAGCAGTCGACATAAATGATAGGAAAAGAAATGAGGAGGAAAAGGTAGACGAGATATGTGAGTATGTTTTTGATGAAGATGACAATTTGCTAAGCGTGACTAAACTTGATATGGAAGCCACCCAATATCCTTACGATCGGAAAGTAAATAAAATTCATGCATATAATGTAACAGGAGAAAATGAGAACATATGGATCATCGAAATAGGGGAAGATTATACAAAGTTTGAAGTGAAAGCTGAGGTTCATAGGTCGTGTAATTCAGAGGATGACGTAAAATAAACAGCTTTGAACTGGCCTGGCTGTCTTTACAGTGGTAGAACTGAAACATTCTGATACTGTATTGACGAGAACGCGAAAGAACCGTTGCCGACCGATATACCACTGCCACGTCTCAGGCAGAGGAAGAAACCCAATTGACTGTACCTTTCCGTTCTGTGGATACTGTAGCAGCTAGTACAATGATTCCCTTTTCAGGAAAAACAACGGACGATGTGTCTGTATTAAGGCTACCGCTAAATTGGTTCACAGGACGAATGAAACATTCTGGCATATGGCTCGGTAACTGTACTTTAGTGTTGTAAAAACGTATATCATGCATCACGCAGGATTAAACAAAGCACAGCCGTTTGAACAGCTAGCTATCTGACTTTACCACTGGTATCGTAAGCAGAACAGTGCGAGGTTTTTTTAGGGAACAATAAATCGTCTGTCACAGAAGCGCAATCAATGAATTGAAGCATTTTCAGACACGAATGGAAGACAGAGGTGGAATAATACTTCTAAAAACGGTCCAACGGAATGGATATTGTTTAGAAAGCATGTTTTATGATGAATA
Organism: Schistocerca nitens; assembly: GCF_023898315.1. Lineage (NCBI taxonomy): Eukaryota > Metazoa > Arthropoda > Insecta > Orthoptera > Acrididae > Schistocerca > Schistocerca nitens. The sequence continues at coordinate 957,629,130 of NC_064616.1, forward strand.
TCATCCAAAGGAAACCACTGACAATGGTATGCTGAGGGAAGTATATTAGAAAATGAGAACTAAAAGTAATTGATGAGTTGTATTTTCTGATCAGCAAAGTAAGTAGTGATGACTAAAACAGGATGCTTGAATCTAGAAAAGTATATCTGAAGAAGGGAAATTTACTAGCATGGAATATAAATTTAAATATTTGGAAGGTTTTTTTGAAGGTGTGTGTGTATAACCGAGATGGATGTAAAATCCAAACTATAAACAGCTGAGGCAAGAAGAGAACAGAATAATTGGAAACAGGAAGTTACATGAGAATGCTGAAGATTATATGGATAGATAGAAAAAGATGATGTGCAGGTACTTGCTCGAATTGGGAAAAGAAGTAATTTATCGCACAACGTGAGTGATAGTTATACCAGTTTATAACGTAACAACATGACAACTCAAACACACACACACACACACACACACACACACACACACACACACACACACACCGTAAAGAGAACTGCAGTAGATTCCCCAAATGTCCATTTATTCACGCAATATTGTCAATGTGAGGAAGGAATAGTTATCAATTCTGTATAATTAATCTCATTTTCTTTTTTCCTGTTTCACGAATTACATTTGTTATTAGCAGAATGTTTAGTGAACGTATCAAAGAGATTGCATATAGCAAAATGTTTGTAATCGCACCTTGGTTAGGCTTGTGCTATAGGCACCTGTGAATTGTAATCTGAAAAGGCAAGTTTGGTAATCACGCTGCAAATTGGCGTTCGCAAATGGCAGCGAAACTTCTGTCTTCATAGCAAGATGTGACTGGTCAGCGTAGCGGGTGAGGCTGGAACTAATCATTGAGCAGATAAAACGCAGCCGGATTCTGCTCCAATAGACATAAGGCTTGGAATGTGTATAGGTTTCTGGAATATTCATTGCTCGTGATGGCGTCTGGATGGAAGTAGATCGTGTACACGATAGTTAGGCTATACAAGGTTATTCAGGGACTTTGAACAATGACGAACTGAGCATGTACAGCAAAATCAACGCATCACCATCAGTAGGTAAGAATTACCATTTGTTTAGACTGTTTCTTCTAGTGAGGAGAAGGTAAGTGTTTATTACAAATTAATGTCAATAATTATCGAGTGACTTGAAAGTATCCTGATTCCTACCTTTTATTATGTGTTGAAAAACTCCGTGGAGTAACGTACTAATCTGACAGTAATTCTAAACAAAAATAATCAAAGCTGCTTCACTGATTTTGTCTTTCAGATGGAAACGAAAAATAAAACTTAGAGGCGAATTTTGACGAACTGAGCATGTACAGCAAAATCAACGCATCACCATCAGTAGGTAAGAATTACCATTTGTTTAGACTGTTTCTTCTAGTAAGGAGAAGGAAAGTGTTTATTACAAATTAATGTCAATAATTATCGAGTGACTTGAAAGTATCCTGATTCCGACCTTTTATTATGTGTTGAAAAACTTCGTGGAGTAACGTGCTAATCTCACAGTAATTCTAAACAAAAATAATCAAAGCTGCTTCACTGATTTTGTCTTTCAGATGGAAACTAAAAATAAAACTTAGAGGCGAATTTTCTAATGATGGGCTCTCACTTGAGTCTAAGTCTGTGTGGTAAACATTGAGTCTTCAATAAAGGATTGGAAAGAAGATTAGGGGCGAAATATGTATATTAACGGCCGTAATTTCAGTGTGTCATGTCTCTTCGGAACTATGACAGCCCTACTGAAAACAGGTGTTATAAATAGGTAACAGTTAGATCACACTTGAACTGATTGTTCGCAAGCATGTTAGCTACTGTCAACATACGTAAACAGGTTGCTTGTAGATCAAAACTGGCTCTGAGCACTATGGGACTTAACATCTGAGGTCATCAGTTCCCTAGAAATTAGAGCTACTTAAACCTAACCTAAGGACATCACACACATCCATGCCCGAGGCAGGATTCGAACCTGCGACAGTAGCGGTCGCACGGTTCCAGACTGAAGCCCCTAGAACCGCTCGGCCACACCGGCCGGCTGCTTATAGATCTGCTTGTAGTAAACATGTAGTAGTAAAATTAAGTACCAAATTCAAAATGGGCAACAGTAGTAACATAAATAAATCATTCAGCTTATGAAAGCCACGTCACTGTAATAAGGGTGTAGAATGTTCAGATAAGTAATAATAAATCCATAAGTAAACGTCCGTTATAATCTAGATAAGTAAGTAGGGCCGCTACGATATATTAGAACACATCCTGAGGCATCAAGGACTCGTTAGTTTGATAATGGACGGAGGTGTAAAGATAATTTGTTGTAGGTACTAGCAGCAATGCAGAGATGACCATTACAACGGCCCATGACTGACGTTTTACAAGACGCCTTCCGACTGCAGCAGAACGCATTACTTGATTTTCAGCAAAAGTCATCTCAGTATTATGAAATAAGAGAATTACGAAGTGGAGAAACAGTGAAGGATTACTACAAAAGAAGGGAAAGTTTGTCGCAGGCGTCATAATTAATTTTGATAGGAAGCGTCAGGTAGCGGTAGGCTCGTTTATTCGCGGCTGTTACGTTCACGCGCTGACGTGCAGATTTCAATTTTTGGATGGCGCGCACCGCCATTAGCGGTGCTCTCGCTGCGTCGGTCAACCACAGGAACACCAGCGGTCGGCATCAATACCAATCGTCGATGCCAGTAATCGACGCAGCTTTCCGGGTTTGCCTCCTGGCGTCGATACACGGAAGGGCCGTTAATATCAAAAACCGACGAACCGACCGACAACCAATGGGAGAGCGGAAAAAATAGAAGAGTGCACTGGCGATAGGCGGTCGCCGTCGCTACCTCAATTTATGCTTCCCGCTGCGCGATCGCCATTCATCCACGTGATTTAATATGCGCCAGCCAGCCCCGAGATCATGATGCGCACGCGAAGTTGTGGAGCCCGCGGCGCATAAGGGGGTTTGCCCCACTGACCTGGTCTTTACGGTCACCAGCAGTCAGCTCGCCTTGACGACATCAGTCGAGAATGTCTGGCCTCACGTTGCACATATTTCTGCTTTTTGCATGCAAGTGTTACTCTACCTATGTATGGAGAAATGCTTCAGGCAAAAATTCAGTGACAATACGCTAGCGTAGTGTTCCTGATCAGGATAGACAAGTGCGGGCTCGCCTGGAGAGTGCTCAAAGTAAAGAAAGATTTGGCGCTGCTTGCTCGAAATCCCCAAGTTGTAGGTCAGCCGCCTATTTTGAAATGTTATCTTTCTTCCTTACACAACCGGCCGGTGTGGCCGAGCGGTTCTAGGCGCTACAGTCTTGAACTGTGCGACCGCTACGCCCGCATCTCGTGGTCGTGCGGTAGCGTTCTCGCTTCCAACGCCCGGGTTCCCGGGTTCGATTCCCGACGGGATTTTCTCTGCCTCGTGATGGCTGGGTGTTGTGTGATGTCCTTAGGTTAGTTAGGTTTAAGTAGTTCTAAGTTCTAGGGGACTGATGACCATAGATGTTAAGTCCCATAGTGCTCAGAGCCATTTGAACCATTTTTTTGAAGCGACCGCTACGGTCGCAGGTACGAATCCTGCCTCGGGCATGGATGTGTGTGATGCCCTTAGGTTAGTTAGGTTTAAGTAGTTCTAAGTTCTAGAGGACTAATGACCTCAGAAGTTAAGTCCCATAGTGCTCAGAGCCATTTGAACCATTTCCCTCACACAACGGCCTGTTTTCTGGAGGTGTGTGAGAGTTATATCGCAATTGTATGAGATGAGTGTAGATGATTGTAATGGAAGTCCGTATTATGTGGACTCTAATTTGTGTTGCATGATGATGAGAGATGGAATATAATAAGACCTGGCACCAGCATACAGCCTCTTCTTCTCCAGTAGTAAATACGAGACCGTCGAGTTTACATCCCACCGTCGAGTTTACATCCCTTTCGGCTTAGGCATCACCAATCAATCACATGCCCTCGTTTCATAAATCACTGACGAGAGTGGCGAGTCTAGTGATCTGGCATTTTACGCCACCACCTCTGCTCCTTTTTATGGCCATTGCCTGTTCAAATACCGGCACTTACAGTTTATTCTATCGCAATGATTCGAACCGGCCGCTTTCGAGTCGAATGCCGTCCCAAAGGCAGGTGTCAGAGGCCATGGAAGCGCTCTAAGAGATAAGTTGATTTTCCATTGAACATAAATGGTTTAATTCATATGTGGTCTACCTCTGGGCGCAATCAGAATGGTTTGCCCATAAAAGACCCACAGAAGTCAGTAAGAAAACACATCAGAGGTGGCAAGGCGCCGGTACAAGAGAGAGCTTACGACCTGTACCGGTGTGGCCAGCTGTCAACACGCGATTGCCTTTGGCTTTGCACATCACATCACATCACAGTAAATAAGGGCTGACTCGTCGTCAGCAGTTCGGGGAACAACAGTCGCTGCTAAAAAATGGTTCAGATGGCTCTGAGCACTATGGAACTTAACATCTATGGTCATCAGTCCCCTAGAACTTAGAACTACTTAAACCTAACTAACCTAAGGACAGCACACAACACCCAGCCACCACGAGGCAGAGAAAATCCCTGACCCCGCCGGGAATTGAACCCGGGAACCCGCGCGTGGGAAGCGAGAACGCTACCGCACGACCACGGGATGCAGGCAGTCGCTGCTAAAGCTAGTCTTACTTGACGCGAAGGCCAAAAGAGTATACACCACCAAATAAAATTTTTATGAAAAATATCAATTTTTTATTAGATTAAATGGGTGATTTCTACACCAATAAAGGAAGCATTACTGATGAGAAAAGCACAGGATTCTATTCGCACATTTAACGCTGCAAACATGGACATAGGCAAATTGAAAGTTCCCGTCTACCTAGATTTCCAAAATTGATTCCACACCGTATCACTTTGTCCACTGATACAGGCAAGATCATACGAAGCTTCCTCAGATATTTGTTATTTGCTCTAAGGAGCTGTGTGAGTGACAGGACATACTATGAACCATTGCAGTCGAGTACTCAGTATAGACAAACGTATAGTCTAGATAGTCCTGAACAGTGACTGTACTGGTAAGACACCGACCTCTCCCTTAGGAAGACGAAACTTCAAATCCCCGACTCACCCTCCGCGTTTAGGTTTTCTTCTCTTCCCATGAATTGCAAGAGGCCGATGCCAGGATGTCACACTCTACCTTGTCGGTGATGGGACATTGAACCACAACTATCCTTCCTTCATGCCCGCCTCTCGTGGTCGTGCGGTAGCGTTCTCGCTTCCCACGCCCGGGTTCCCGGGTTCGATTCCCGACGGGGTCAGGGATTTTCTCTGCCTCGTGATGGCTGAGTGTTGTGTGTGATGTCCTTAGGTTAGTTAGGTCTAGGTAGTTCTAAGTTCTAGGGGACTGATGACCATAGATGTTAAGTCCCATGGTGCTCAGAGCCATTTTTCCTTCCTTCATTTCCTTCCTCCAAAAATACGTAACTCACGTCTGGACACCTCCTCTAACGACGCCGTAGAACACCCGAATTGTGGAGATCAACATTTCTGGGTAGTTGATTTATTTCCCTTGTCACCTTGATTCACAAATATTTAGGCTTGTTTTAAAAATCGCTACAATATTTTCCAATGAACAGGAAAAGAAAGCTGGTTATACGCGTGCCGTCAGCTAGTTCTGATGCATCTGCACATCGAAATGGATCAGCCGAGGTGAGGCCGCCCAGCAAGTGTTATCGCTTGTCACTTCAGCCATTTTCTGGGGGTCAGGGTTCGTCGAGGAGCCTGCGCACTTACCTCCAGCGTCAAAGAGAGCCGGCGACTCTGGACGGCGCCTGACATGGCCTTACGTCACTAAGATGACAGAACATCTAGTATCAGCAATGTCGTTGTCCTCCACCAACAGTTGCTGTCTCAGCATACTCGCTGCCAACAATTACCAACGAAGCAACTTGAGGAAATTATCAAGTAGAAAAAGAGTATGGCTGTTGTGTAAGCATTATTAAGGCTGCGCTCGCCGTGGTACTCGCACATGCAACTCTGTACCCAGAAGCAGCCAATGTTCTTAGGCAGTATTAGCATGTCAAAGATGCTAGGAGAATCCTTTGAAACTGCGAGAAGGTAAAAGATTAGTTTGAAGATCCAGCAATCGTGACTGATCGTCAGATGTGACCTTCTTCTGTACTATATTGTCTGCGTACGGACTATAACAGCAAATTCACATATTACGATGTGTTCGGATACATGTGTACTTCAGAAATTTCCTCCACCAATTCTCAAGCCGTATAAAATTGATAGCGGTGTATAAAAAAGCAAAATACCACCTGCAATCCACTGTAGAGTGGCTTGCAGGCAGGAGTCAGCTCTTCACAGTTTTTCCACTCACTGAAGAAATACAGATGGTGAACGGGTATTCATTGGACAAATATATTATACTAGCGCTGAAATGTGATTACATTTTCACGCAATTTGGGTGCATAGGTCCTGAGAAATCAGTACCCAGAACAACCACCTCTGGCCGTAATAACGGCCTTTATACGTCTGGGCATTGAGTCAAACAGAGCTTGGATTGCGTGTACAGGTACAGCTGCCCATGCAGCTTCAACACGATACCACAGTTCATCAAGAGTAGTGACTGGCTATTGTGACGAGCCAGTTGCTCGGCCACCATTGACCAGACGTTTTCAGTTGGTGAGAGATCTGGAGAATGTGCTGGCCAGGACAGCTGTCGAACATTCAGAACATCCAGAAGGCGGTCGTGCATTATCCTGCTGAAATGTAGGGTTTCGCAGGGATCGGATGAAGGGTACAGCCACGGGTCGTAACACATCTGAAATGAAACGCCCACTGTTCAAAGTGCCGTCAGTGCGAATAAGAGGTGACCGACACGTGTAACCAATGGCACCCCATACCATCACGCCGGGTGATACGCCAGTATGGCGATGACGAATACACGCTTCCAATGTGCGTTCACTGCGATGTCTCCAAACACGTATGAGACCATCATGATGCTGTAAACAGAACCAGGATTCATCCGAAAAAATGACGTTTTGCCATTCGTGCACCGAGGTTCGTCGTTGAGTACACCATCGCAGGCGCTCCTGTCTGTGATGCAGCGTCAAGGGTAACCGCAGCCATGGTCTCCGAGCTGATAGTCCATGCCGCTGCAAACGTCGTCGAACTGTTCGTGCAGATGGTTGTTGTCTCGCAAAAGTCCCCATCTGTTGACTCAGGGATCGAGACGTGGTTGCACCATCCGTTACAGCCATGCGGATAAGATGCCTGTCATATCGACTGCTAGTGATACAAGGCCGTTGGGATCCAGCATGGCGTGGATCCAGCATGGCGTTCCGTATTACCCTCCTGAACCCACCGATTCCATATTCTGCTAACAGTCATTGGATCTCGACCAACGGCAGCAGCAATGTTGCAATACGATAAACCGCAATCGCGATAGGCTACAATCCAACCTTTATGGAAGTCGGAAACGTGATGGTACGCATTTCTCCTCCTTACACGAGGCATCACAACAACGTTTCACCAGGCAACGCCGGTCAACTGCTGTTTGTGTATAAGAAATCGGTTGGAAACTTTCCTCATGCAGCACGTTGTAGGTGTCGCCACCGGCGCCAACCTTGTGTGAATGCTCTGAAAAGCTAATCATTTGCATATCACAGCATCTTCTTCCTGTCGATTAAATTTCGCGTCTGTAGCACGTCATCTTCGTCGTGTAGCAATTTTAATGGCAAGTAGTGTGCAATAAACTGACGCAACCGGTTGACAATATACTTCACTTATTCAACATTTATTGACAACATATATACTTACGACATTTGGGGGAGGGAAAGAGGGGAGGGAATTTGCGATCTAAATGCACTGCAGCTGATAAAGCTGGAGAGAGGGAAGAATTCTCACATCTGCTCCGTTTCCTTCAATGCCATACAGTCGATTTCACAGAGGTACGCTGCGGATAAATGTCGCAGTTGATTCAGGGTTCTGCTGGGTGTCAGGGAATGTAGGGATTCTGGTAAATGAGTATGTTGACTTTGCAGGCAAGGAAGCTTGAGAGGAAAACATTGTTTTAACATGTGTGCCCGTTAATAGCCATTTCCTCACTTTTGAACCAGAAAGTCGTGAGCAGTGTGGGGGCTGAATTGCTGGCAATGTCGGAAAGTATTCTTCGGTCTGTGAACTAACTTTCCATCTGTGGTAAGGTTCCTTTCGGTCTTAGAGATAGGATGAAGTAGCAGTGACCAATCTATTTATACGTCCTAGTCTCTTGCTCATGGCTTCTCGAACTAGAGTGAAGACCCACCAAATTGTTGAGCTTGTGACGAGTGCAGTTAAATATTTCTGTTTTTACGATTGGGCAGCAATAAATTCAAGTGAGGACCAGATTTCTTATTTATCTGGCGATGAAACGAGTATAGCACGCCAGACTCCAATCGAACTGTTAGCATGGAGATTTTAGTGAGTGATAGAGCGGCTGGCGAAACTCATTTCGTTACTCGGCTATCCGGCCACATATATCTGTTATAGCCATCTAGGCTAATACCATTTGCTTTTGCTATTCCTTCTCTTTTATACTGAGAACAGAAACATGACAAGGTTTTATAGTATGTTTCTTTGTATATGTATGTGTGTTTCACAACAGAAATCTTAGGGAATATTTTACTGTTTTATTACTGATGTGATTTTCAGTCCGAAGATTGGTTTGATGGACCTCTCCATGGTACTCAATCCTGTGCAAGCTTCGTTATCTCCGAATAACTACTGCAACATACACCCTTCTGGATCTGCTTACTATATTTGCCGTGGCGCGCACGGCCACACAAACGCAATGGTCGGCTACCGCGGCAAAGTTAAGCGACGCCTGCAACTTAGTACCGGGGCGTTCCGCCAGCCTGCGCTAGAGGCGTCCTCGCCAAACATTCAATCAACCGCGAACTACGCACGCGCACGAGCCTTTTTCCAGCGCGGATGGTTACACGATGATATCACCATCCGCCAATCAGGGACCGCCAATGGCCGCCGATCATCACTCCGGAATCAGCGGAGGAAGACTGGAGCCGCCGGGATAAATAGCAGGAAGAAAATAAAGTAGGCGTCTTTCGACCCGCCGCGGACTACCGCCAGGACGAGACTTCGACGCAGCCGGAATGTCCAGGTGCCCGTCTTCGCTACGCCGGCTACCGACCCCGGACTATGCGCCCGTCTACTTCGCTGGCATCCGTCGGAGAGCGTCGAGATATAACCAGACAAAGGAATGTAAATTCAGCTCAGTTGCTAATATTTCAATTCAATAAGGTGGCATAATTCTTCGGCTTATTATAAAATTTTGGCAGGAGAAGTTTTTTTGGTTTTCGAAGGAAGTTTATCTTTTTGTAAAATTAAGCGGTGGCCTGGCTCCACCTAAAAAATTTTTTTTGTTCGCAACTGTGTGTTAATCTGTGGATATAACAATATTCATTTCTTCGTCTCCCTCTACGATCCTTACCCCCATGCTTTCCTCCAGTATTAAACTGCTGATCCCTTGATGTCTCAGAATCTGTCCGACAAACTGATCCTTTTTTTCTAGTAAGGTTGCGCCACAAATATGTTTTTTCTCGAATTCTATTCAGTATCTCCTCGTTAGTTACGTGATATACGCATCTAAACTTCAACATCACATATCTTCTGTAGCAACACATTTGAAAAGTACGATACGTGTGATATTGGTTTCTTTTACTGGTTGCTGAATGTACAGATTGAATAACGTCGGGGATAGGCTGCAACTCTGTGTCACTGCCTTCTGAACCACTGCTCCACCTTCATGCCCCTCGACTCTTTACCTGCCATTTGGCTTCTGTATAAGTTGTAAATCGCCTTTCGCTCAATGTATTTTACTCTCGATGTATTCCAATCGATATTTTGAAAAGCTTTCTCTGAGTCTTCAAATGTATGTTTTCCTTTCCTTAACCTATTTTCCAAGGCAAGTTGTAGAGTCAATGTTCCTAAATTTATCCAGAATCCGAACTGATCCTCCCCGAGGTCGGAATCTACGAGTTTTTCCATTCTTATAAGAGGAATTCGTGTTAGTATTTTGCATCCGTGGTTTACTAAGCTGATAATTTGGTAATATTCACACCTGTCAGACCTGCTTTTCTTGTAACTGTAATTGTTGTATTCTTCTAGATTACTGACTGTATTTCGCTTATCTCACACATATTGCATTCAAGATGGAAGAGTTTTATCGTAGCTGGTTCTCCCAAGGGTATTAGTAGTTCGGCCGGAATGTCGTCTGTTTCCGAGTCCATGTTTCGACGTAGATGTTTTATTGCTATGTCAAATATTCTTTCGTTATGCAATGCTTTACATCTACATCTACAATGATACTATGCGAATCACGTTTAAGAGCCTGGGAGAGGGTTCATCGGTCCAACTTCACAATTCTCTATTATTCCAATCTCGTACAGCGCGAGGAAGGATCAAATGGTTCAAACGGCTCTAAGCACTGTGGGAGTTAACATCTGTGGTCATCCGTCCCCTAGACTTAGAAACTACTTAAACCTAACTAACCTAAGAACATCACACACAGCGATGCCCGAGGCAGGATTCGAACCTGCGATCGTAGTAGGCGCGCGATTCCGGACTGAAGCGCCTCGAACCTCTCGTCCACAGCAGCCGGCTGCTCAGAAAGAAAGAACACCTACATCTCTCTGTACGAGCTCTGATTTCTGTTATATTATCATGGTGATAGTTTCTCCCTATGTAGGTCGGTGTCAACAAAACATTTTAGCATTCGGAGGAGATAGTTGGTGATCGGAAATTCGTGAGAAGATTTCGCCGCAACGAAAAACACCTTTGTTTTAATGATGTCCACCCCAACTCCTGTATCATTTCAGTGACACTCTCTCCCCTATTTCGCGGTAATACAAAACGTGCTGCTCTTTTTTTAACTTTTTCAATGTGCTCCGTCAGTCCTATCTGGTAAGAAGTCCACACCGCGCAGTTGCTTTCTAAAAGAGGACGTACAAACGTAGTGTAGGCAGTCTCCTTAGTAGGTCTTTTACAGTTTCTAAGTGTCCTGCCAATAAAATGCAGATTTGGGTTAGCCTTCCCCACAACATTTTCTTAGTGTTCCTTCCAACTTCAGTTGTTCGTAATTGTAATTCCTAGGTAATTAGCTGACGTTACGGCCTTTAGATCTTACTGATTTATCGTATAATAGAAATTTAATGGATTCCTTTTAGCACTCATGTGGATAATCTCATACTTTTCATTATTTAGGGTCAATTACCGAGTTTTGCACCATGCAGATATCTTTTCTAAATCGTTTGACAGTTTGTTTTATCTTCTGATGAATGTATTAGTCGATAAACGACAGCGTCATCTGCAAACAACCTAAGAGGGCTGCTCAGATTGTCTCCCAAATCGTTTATATAGACCAGCAGGGGGCCTATAACTCTACCTTGGGGAATGCCAGATATCTCTTCTGTTCTACTCCATGACTTTCCGTCAGTTACTACGAACTGTGACCTCTCTGACAGGAAATCACTATTCCAGTCACATAACTGAGACGATATTCCATAAGCACGCAATTTCACTACAAGCCGCTTGTGTGGTAGTGTCAAAAGCCTTCCGGAAGTCCAGAAATACGGAATCAATCTGAAATCCTTTGTCAATAGCATTCAACATTTCATGTGAGCAAAGAGCTAGATGTGTTTCACAAGAACTATGTTTTCTAAATCCATGACTGTGTGTCATTAGACCGTTTTCTTCGAGGGAATTAATAGTGTTTGAACACAATATGTCCCAAAAGCACGCTGCATAGCGACGTTGATGATACGGACCTGTCATTTAGTGGATTACTCCTACTACCTTTATTGAATATGAATGCGACCTGTGCAACTTTCCAGTCTTTGGGTAATGATCTTTGGTAGAGCGAACAGTTGTATTAAGTAAGGAGCTATTGTATCAGCATACTCTGAAAGGAACCTAATTGGTATACAGTCTGGATCAGAAGACTTGCTTCTCCTAAGTGATTTAAGTTGCTTCACTACTCCGAGGGTTTTTACTTCTACGTTACTCATGTTGGTTTCTGCCCTTGATTCGAACTCTTTAATAATTTTAATCATATTCATGACACATGCTTTAGTCGTAACCCCAAATGATTCTGTCACCCTCGTCACCGTTAAAGCTTAGAGAAAGCAGACTTCATTTGTACGGGGGTACGGGCCTTTGGGAGGCAGGACGATGAGATCAAGGAAGTTGTCGATCAGGATTTTCCCAACACGATTTAGAAGTTCTGGTGGGTTACATGAGCATGTGGAAATAATTGTTCCGTCTTGATTCGGTTGTTCTGAGCAGTAATTATTTGGTCGTATGAAACGAGACAGGGAGGGTCCAGGTCGGACGTGGGAGCGTTTCGTTTGGGGTACGTTTTCGTGGCATTCCCTCGAAGGCACAGTAGATCAACGCGTATGTGTGTCGATCTTTGGAGACCATGTCCACCCCTACATGCAGTTTGCTTTTCACCAGCAGAATGCATCTACCAGGAGGACAATGTCACCCTTCACACTGCTCCAATGTACGCGCATGGTTCGGAGATCACCAGGATGTGTGTACCGCACTCTTATGGTTGCCAGCCTCCACCGAACTGAATCCCTATCTAAAACCTATGTGAACCTCGAACGGTCTGTGCGCGCTATGGATCCTTACCCCAGAAACAGCGTAGTGTACATGTCACTGGAGTCGTCATGGGTCCACATCCCTGTTGGTACCTACCAGAACCTCAGTCCCTCTTCTCCTACACATCTCGAGCGGGCCGCGCTGCAAAATGTGATTATTCAGGCTTTTGACAGATCGTCACATTAATGTGACGGAACTGTGTATTCTTTGGAGTCGTATACTACTTCAGACCTATATGCTGGAACTTAGTGGAAGAAGGGCGCAGTGGTCATTGATGCCGAGTGTAATTTTTAATAGAACAGACTCTACTACATATTATCAAATTTTAAGTCCATAATATTTTGAGGTTGTTGCGCAAGTGAGTTCGAATTTTCAAGGAGGATAAATTTCTTCATAGTCCTCCACAGATCTTCCAGTGCGGACTGCATGGTCTTCTTCTCCAGACTTGACGCTATACTTGCTCAGCTATATTCTTACGAAGAGATTTTGGTTTCATTCGGGATTTCAACATGAAGTTTATTGTTCTTTCTAAACATAAAATAATGTTAGTGGATGTACTTCAATCTTAAAGTCTGGTAAGTCAATGTAAATTTCAACTACATATCAGGAATGTAAGCGGCTACTAATTTTTCCCACTGTTTTCAGCAATTAGACAACAAGCTCTGATGTTATTGTCTGCAGTCATGCAGCTGTCAGATGATGATGTAAATACAGTAATGCTGAATGGAGTGAATGGAGTCTGATATCTCAAAGTAGTAAGCAAAATACGTTCAATTTGAGTGATGGAGGCACGACTAGCTTCTGTAAACCCTGCAGTATTAACGTTGACATATCCAGAATAACACGCCGACCCCGTGAAAACGCGTAATAATACCAGGAAAAAAATCTTCCTACGAATATCATGTTAATATTTACAGTGACGTCAAAATGTGGGAGCGACGTATTCAACAAGATCTCAATGACATGATAAAGGTAAAACAGAATGCATTACTGGCATGCTCCGGAACACTTTGCTTAGGGCACAGAGAGCAAATCAAGACACACTTTCAACACGAGAACAATGAATTTTAGTGTTCAATTACAGATGTAGCATATCGCAGATTTTTTTACTAACATAATGCAGTCAAATTGTAATAAAAATATCATTGCTGCACAAAGGGTTAGCTAACTAACACAAAGGCTACAAACGGTAAAAATTACAATTTCATGCTAGATACTAAATATTCAACGGTAATGAAGTCTAATTATATTTGGTTTACGGCGCTGGGTAAAACTAACAATTTTATTTCAGTAGTGACAGATACTACCGCTTTCTGTGCCAACTTCATGTCCAGTTAAGGCCGCCGAACTACACATTGCTCCCCATATCAGCAGTCGTTACAGAAGAATCTAACGTAAAACCGGGATCTTGATCTCTAGTGTTCCCAGTTTCACTACCCTGCTGTTGACCATCGCTATTGCAATTAATCATCTTGCTGTCGGTGGAGCATTCATTTCCAGCTATCACGATAAGTGATCAATAATAGTAGAAACATACAGATATCTCATCTATGTTTGCTCATATGGTACGAGAATAACCGTGGCGAAAATCTGAAAAATAAATTACCCTCCGGTTATATTGGCAAGGTCACCTGTTAATAACAGCTTTCTGCCTTTTGCACTGGGGTATGTAGTCATTCAAGTACTGCTCTACATGTCGCTTGTGATTTCTGCGACTCATCGTTCGGTAAGTCACCGTCCTTACCATCTCCAAATGGACAGTATCGTTCAGTCCCTCACACTGTTCACCATTCGTCTGCAGAAATGTCAAGATATTATACTGAGCGTACTTTTCAGTTTGGATCGTCGCGTTACCGTAATTTTTTCGGTGTCCATGCATAACTTCAAAATCAATTTCACTAATACAAAACTCCCACTGGTCAAAAGACAATATGGATCCTTCAGGCCCTTCAGCCATTTTAATGCTGCTTTATGAGTTACTGCTTTGAAATATCTACCATAAAAGTGGCACGGAAGTTTCTGATACAATAAATCAGTATTAGCATCTCATTTAAATATAACACCTGTAAATAATGTTGCACTAAATACAATGATGTTACTTCCAACCACAGAGAATGAAGTTAATAAAACCGTTCAATAACTAAAAAAAAATTAAGTCGGTAGGCTTAGATTAAGTACTAATGTGTGTACTGAAACAATGCATAGGGATTATACAAGGCCCCTTAAGAAATATAATAAATGAATCCTTCACATCAGGGACATTTCCAGAGCATTTAAAACAGGCAAGAGTTATACCTTGGTTTAAGAAAAGTAATACAGAAGACATAGATATTTACCGGCCCATTTCCCTACTGTCACCATTCACAAAAATAATATAAGCAATTATGAAAGACAGGTTAATGAATTACCTGAATAAATACAATCTTTTAAAGGAAACACAGTTTGGTTTCCGAAGTGGCAAAAATATGGAGTCAGCCATAGTAGAAATCACAGAAGATCTACTTGATGCTCTAGATAAAGACGAGTGTGTCACAAGCATATTTTTGGATCTTTCTAAAGCCTTTGATACAGACGACTACAAGATTCTATTAAATAAATTAGAAGCATTAGGAATAAGAGGGCTTGCTAAAGACTGGTTTCGATCATACCTAGCAGATAGGATACGAAGAGTAGAGATAACAGATTAAAACTGTGTGCCCGACCGAGACTCGAACTCGGGACCTTTGCCTTTCGCGGGCAAGTGCTCTACCAACAGAGCTACCGAAGCACGACTCACACACGGTACTCACAGCTTTACTTTTGCCGGTATCTCGTCTCCCACCTTCCAAACTTTACAGAAGCTCTCCTGCGAACCTTGCAGAACTAGCACACTCCGCTGCAGAGTGAAAATCTCATTCTGGAAACATCCCCCAGGCTGTGGCTAAGCCATGTCTCCGCAATATCCTTTCTTTCAGGAGTGCTAGTTCTGCAACGTTCGCAGGAGAGCTTCTGTAAAGTTTGGAAGGTGGGAGACGAGATACTGGCAGAAGTAAAGCTGTGAGTACCGGGCGTGAGTCGTGCTCAGTTGGTAGAGCACTTGCCCGCGAAAGGCAAAGGTCCCGAGTTCGAGTCTCGGTCGAGCACACAGTTTTAATCTGCCAGGAAGTTTCATATCAGCGCACACTCCGCTGCAGAGTGAAAATCTCATTCTGGAGTAGAGATAACACGTACCTTACATAGATCTAAACGTTTAGTAAAACACTTACCATAACCAAAACACATTAATACAGGAGTTCTGCAAGATAGCATATTAGGACCAATACTATTTCTGATATACATCAATGACTTTCCCAGTAGTGTTACTCATGGTGAAAAAATTATCTTCGCTGTTGACAGCGATATTATAGTCCCGTAGGAAAAAAGAGAACTCCTTACAGAGAAAGCTAATGAAACTCTCAAGGAAGTTTATGACTGGTCAGTAGGCCCTAAAGTGACATTGAACATAAAGAAAACTAATGCTATTAATTTCAGTTTGAAGAGGAAAAATGATAATGTTAAATTAAATGTAGATAGCACCTTTATAGACTGTGTAACGAATGCAAAATTTCTAGGAATGAATATTGATTCTCAGATGAAGTGGTGTGAACACACGAAGTTACTTGCAAACATAATGTCATCAGCAATTATGCCCTTGTAATTCTATCACCAGTGTGTAGCATGCAGTGTCCTTGTGTTACATATTATTCATATGTACATTCAATTGATAACTATGGCAATCTTTTTTTGGGAATAAACGCACAAAATATGAACACAATTTTCAAACTACGGAAAAGAGCCATAAGAATAATAACCAAAAGTACTAGTCGATGTCATTGTAAAGATCTGTTCAAAACACTGGAGATTTTAACTGCTGCATGTGAACACATTTATCAGTCAGTTGTAAACGTCAAAAATAACATTGGTAATTACTGCACAAACAGCTCTGTCCATGACTATGCAACAAGAGCTAGACGCAACTTACATTTACCAAGAAAAAATAAACATAAAACTCAAAACAGCATTTTCTACGAAGTAATAAAACTATGCAATAAATTACCAAAAGAGAGCAAAGGAATTGCAAAAATATACTTATTTAAAAAGGAAGCTAAAATGTACATGTTATGCAATACATTTTATACATTGATGAATTACTTAGATAAAACAGAGTAGGGGTTTGATATAAAAAATGTTATATAAATAAGTATTAATAATGATCATAAAACATCCAACATTCCAGATAACACCTTCACATTATGTTTTTCTCCTTCTTTTTTCATTTCTAGAAATACTTACCTCCAAGCTATGCATAGCACAATACTAACATCTCTTCCTCTTTCTGAGCTCAACATCTCCCTCATTACAGAGGGATGCTGACTCAGTTTTTCAGAATAGCATGCGGGAAGTTGCGGTACAGAAAATGGCCCGGAGATCACCTGTGTGTGTGTGTGTGTGTGTGTGTGTGTGTGTGTGTGTGTGTGTGTGTGTGTGCGGCAGTGACTGATAGTGAGATATGAGTAAACAGTGTGGCATTACATTATTTATTAAGTTATTTGTAGAAAAAGTATTGTATACCGGGAATAAATCTAATGATTGTAAATGTATGTGTATACGAATTAGCTTATTGTAAATTGGTCTAGACTTGTAAATACTTTGACGTGTCCTATATCCTTGGAAAAGGGGTCAATAAAGCTACTACTACTACCACTACTGCCGGCCGCGGT